>NC_133159.1:163226625-173226625 GCF_040802235.1 Manis javanica
TCCCCCTTTAATTTCCCATAACTCCCCGGGTACTCAAGCCCCGCCCTCAGTCCCTCGGCCCCGCCCCGAAGTTTGAGGGGTGTGGATGGTTTGTGACCCCCCTCACCCGACTCTACTGCTAACGGGCTAGGAGAACTGGGCTTAGGCACGGCGGTCGGGACCTGGCAGCCTTTCGGCTCGGGGGGGCCCACGGACCTCTCTCCAGCGCCGCGAGAATAGGACCGCCCAAACATCGAGCCTTCGTCTCAAAAAAGACGGGGCGGGGACCCCTCCTCACCGCGCGATCAGGGTTGCTCACAGGTAGAGAAGAGAGCAAAGGCCTCTGAGGCGGAAGGCTTGGGGTCCGCCCGGCTCTTGCCCACGAAACTTCCCTGTGCCAGTTGTTTTCGCCTCTGTTTGCTGCCGTTTCTTTTTCTGTAAATTAGGGTTAATGACATTAACCTTACCATCAGGGGTTAGTTGTGGGAGTGATAAATAATTGGTACCATTTATTTATTGAACAATTTGCAATGTGCCAGACACTGTGCTAAGTATTTTGCTTCAATGATTTCTCGTCATCTTCAAAACAACCTTGTGAGGTAGGTACTATTTTTAAGCCCATTTTACTGATGAAAACGGTGAGGCTCTGACAAAGTTATCCTAGGTTAGAGCTAGTAAAGACCAGGATTATGATGAGTTGTTTTTGTTTTGTATTCTGACTTCAGGACCCATGTACTAAATAAGGATGTTGAAATTATTCAGATGTTGATATGTTCCATAAATATCCTTTGAGCAACTACTATGACATGCTGGGCAATGTAGCACATAGGGAAATACATGTGATCCTTGCCTTCCAGGAGTCTAGTGGAGAAAGATGGACAGGTAGATAAGTATAATGAAGTTTTATAGGTGCTTTGAGAATAGTCTGGTAATGATAATCATCAGACTGGCTTTGCCCAGGGACAGCTGTGAAAGCAGCAGATTCTCCAAGGAAAAGAGTAGGTACTCCAAGGAGCAAGCTGAGGTCCTTCCTGCCTTTCTAAGAAACTGCTGAGGGAGAGCCTACACAATACCAGAAGAGAGATTGTGTTGTGGATTGTGAGAGCTATTTGGGAATCTTCCAAATCAGTTCCACTCAGGTAGTGGTTTTGCAGTTGTGAGCCTATGGTGATCTAGCAAAATGGTGTTTTGGTGTCTGTTCTACCTCAATCCCCAGGGCTTGCCAGAAGAGTTTCAGAGGAGGCAGATACAATGCCTGCTGGATAGTGCCTTTTGATGGCCCCAACAGAGTTGCCCTTTTGGGGTGGTCTGGCTCTACTTTTGAAGATAAATTTTCTTTGGCTCTTGACATCTGGACCTAGATATGTGACCACGAATGAGAGTTCACATAAGACAATCTGATAAGAGTGGCTGCACTGTGTCTCCAAAGAGGCCCCAAAATAAATTATTCTAGGCCTTTTGGTCTCTCGGAGGTCACCTTGGAGATCTCCTCCGGGGGGCATAGTTGCTTGATCGAATGTTAGACATCCTAGAGAAGCACATGTTTTCCCCTCACCTACCAAAACGGCAACAACAATAGCAGCGGGCCGCAAAGCTGTAACATCCATGCTCACTGGGGGTTTGGAATGTGAGAGAGGAAGGGTGGGGGACCTGAAAGCTAGTGTTTCACAACAGAGGCAGAGGGTAAGTCCTTAGCTTGAGGTTGGGGGTCCAGAGTTAGGAGGGGTTTGTTCCTTGTTCTATAGGACACTGAATTCCATTTTCTTTCAGGGCTGAGTCAGTTAGAACCTAAACAAACTAGGAACCTTGTTGCCACGCCACATGCCCTGCTCATGCTATCCCCTTTGTTCCTGCAGCTTGGACCCAGTCAGCAGCCAGGCCATGGAACTCTCTGATGTCACTCTCATTGAGGGTGTGGGTAACGAGGTGACTGTTGTGGCAGGTGTGGTGGTGCTGATTCTAGCCTTGGTCCTAGCTTGGCTCTCTACCTACGTAGCAGACAGCAGTAGCAACCAGCTCCTGGGCACTATTGTGTCAGCTGGTGACACATCCGTCCTCCACCTGGGGCATGTGGACCGTCTGGTGGCAGGCCAAGGCACCCCAGAGCCAACTGAACTCCCCCATCCATCAGAGGGTAATGATGAGAAGGCTGAAGAGGCTGGCGAAGGTGGGGGAGACTCCACAGGGGAGCTTGGAGCTGGGGTTGGTGTTGAGCCCAGCCTTGAGCATCTGCTTGACATCCAAGGTCTGCCCAAAAGACAAGTGGGCCCAGAGAGCAGCAGTCCAGAGGCACCCCTGCGATCTGAGGATAGCACCTGCCTCCCTCCCAGCCACAGCCTCATCAATGTGCGGCTCAAATTCCTCAATGACACCGAGGAGCTGGCTGTGGCCAGGCCTGAGGATACTGTGGGTGCCTTGAAGAGGTGAGTGGGCTGGAAAGTGGGAGACTGCTCATAATCCATGCCCTCAGCCCTTGGTCACCTCTGAGGAGACATGGGAGCAGCAGGGAAGTGTCAGTCCAGCCCCTACTAGGGGTGGGCAGGGTACTTCCTTAGAAACCCACCTTCAATTTTCTGGTTACGCTGCTTTGTTAGTCCAGGTCTGTCTGCCTTCTCATTCCTCCCCCTCTGCCTTTCCTTCTATCTCTTCTATCCTTACAGTAAATACTTCCCTGGACAAGAGAGCCAGATGAAACTGATCTACCAGGGCCGCCTGCTGCAGGACCCAGCCCGCACCCTGCGTTCCCTGAACATTACTGACAACTGTGTGATTCACTGCCACCGCTCACCACCAGGGTCAGCTGTTCCAGGCCCCTCAGCTTCCCTGGCCCCCTCCTCGGCCACTGAGCCACCCAGCCTTGGCGTCAGTGTGGGCAGCCTCATGGTGCCTGTGTTTGTGGTGCTGTTGGGTGTGGTCTGGTACTTTCGTATCAATTACCGCCATTTCTTCACAGCACCTGCCACTGTTTCCCTGGTGGGGGTCACTGTCTTCTTCAGCTTCCTAGTATTTGGGATGTATGGACGATAAGAACACTGGGAGAATATGAAAGGCATGGTCTTCCTCCTTTATGGCCTCCCCCGTTCCTGCCAGAGCTGGGCCCAAGGGCCTGGGAGGGAGGGGTGGAAAGGATGTGGTGTGTCCTCCATGGGGCATTGGAGGCAGGTATGGGGCCTCCCCTTCACTTCCATGAGGGTAGGGACATCCCCTCTGTGTAAGCACAACTCAGGTAGAAACAAAGATGTCATCTTCCTTCACTTTTAGGGCTCTGAAGTTCAGCATCGAGTTGGTGACCCAGCTCATTGGGGAGCCTGGGCTCTGAGGATTCCCTCCCAGCTGTGGGCCTAGCTCTTCCCATTGTCCTGCATGTTTGCCTCTCAGCACCCAGGGCTGCCTGCTAGGGCAGCTCATCACGGCCCCAGCCATACTTCTGTGGGGAGCCTGGAGCATCTCCAGTTCCTTAGGGGAATATCCATCTCGAGATTAAAATCACACAGGCAGGAATGAAGTTTGTGTCAGCTTTCCCTATAGGCACCTTGGCACCTCTGCCTTCTCCTTCCTCCACCCCTGTAGCAGGATAGGGTGTTCTTCACATTCTGGACAATTTCCAGTGTTCTTTTTTCAAAGCACTTTGCTTTTTTTTTTAATAGACCTTTATAGAGCTCAGTGAGGAAGAGGGTGGGGCACAAGCCAAGCCCCCAGCATTGGGAGAGGCCAGGCCACAGCTGCTGCTAACCCTAGGCCTAAGGCTGAGCTCTGGCCTTAAGCCAGTGTCCTACCCTGCCCAGCTCCAAGGACTAGCTCTGGGTATGGAGCACAGGGCCCCAGGCTCTTGCCTCTGGAACTCCTGGATGGAGGGTTAGTGTCTGTAGCTGAATAAAGTTACATTTTGTGGCTGTGGATCCTCTTTCTGTGACATTGAGAGAATGTCTTTGCTCTGTCCTCAGCAACAAGATAATGAGGGTGGGTAGGCCAGGCTACCAACAGGAGATGCATTTTATTTACACCAGCAGCCATGGGGGCAGGGGAAATACACAGCATTTACAAAGTTAGCTACCTGTACAGGATGGATTACATATGCAAAAATAAAAATCTCAAAAGACCACAGGACAGCGTGAGCCCCACCCCCCTCCCCCAATGACCCCAGCATGCGGTAATGCCAGGCGGGTGGCCCCTGGGCATGCGGGGGGGAGTGATGCATGGAAGGAAAAGCCACCGGCCATGGAAATTAGTACAGAACCCCCCCCCAACACACACTCAGACACATGATAGGATACAGGGTGGACAACACCTAGCCAGGGTGGGAAGGATGGGACTTGAAGCCCACACAGCCTGCTGGGGAGAGGGGAGATCCTAGCCCGTTCAACTACATGGTAGAGGGGCACACTCTCCCTGAAAGGAAAGGATTTTGTTTCCTCAGGGTCCCTGCTGGACCAAGCCCATCCCTTACCCAGCCTAGGTAGGGGGCTCTGCCCTGAGGGCGGGCCAAGGAACAATGGGGAAGTGGATGTGGACAAACCAGTTCCCAAACTACTTCCCACTTCTCCCTCCTCCAATCAGAAGGGAGAAAGGGAGAGGCCAGAGGGGAAAGGGTTTATTAGGGCCTGAGCTGCGCTGCCTCTCAGAAGGGAGGCAGGCCTGGCCTTCCTCCCTTCACCTTCAACCCACTCCCAAGACTTCATTTGGAAGCAGGCTGGAGGCTGGCTGAGATCCTCCTTTCCCTCTGGCTTCCCCTTAAGAGGGGGAAGACTGTGGAGGGTCAAGAACAAGAGGAGCCCAGGCCTCAGGATTTATTCTAACTCCTGCCAGAATTGGCTTTTTTAAAAAATAATCACAATTCTTGGGTTAAAAACCAATTTGTAACCAGACACTAGCCACAATCAGAATCACCCCAGGGGGAGATTGGGGTTCCCTGGACTGGGTTACTACAGCCCCATCTCTGTTGTTTCCTTAGTCCTCTAGGGATTCAGTCAGTCCAACCAGTCCTGGGTACTAGCTACCCAAATGTGGGATGGCTCCTTGGAGGAGGGCAGGGGACACATCCAGCAAGTACCAGAGAACATGGCTCAGGGTCAACTCCATCTGTCAGTAAGCTCTGCTCCCAACCGAGGCTGCAGTCCTCTAGCTTGGCTCCTGGGATGGTGCCCACATGGAGGTGGGATGCTACATCTCTTCCAGATGTAAACCAGGCAGGTGGGCACACTGGCATGACGGTCCCACAGTGGGGCAATGCCTAGGCATGACACCCCTCCCCCTCCACTGACAGCACAGAGATCTCTCTCTCTTCCCACTCCACTCCTAGGAAAGGGGGAGAGGTAATAGATAGGATTTTCCTCAGAGCCCCAAACCACAAGTAGAGAATAAATAACTTAAAAGCAGCTAAGGAAGGGGAAATGGCAGGCTTTGGAGGCAGGAGCATTTAGAGAGGAACCGAAGCTGGTCAAGGTGAAAGGGGGATGACAAGCAGCAGTTGGGAACTTGGGCTGCCCTGGTAGGGCAGTGGGGCAGGGTAGGCAGGAGGAACATGGGGCCACCCCAGGAGGGTGAGGCTGGGCCCCTTCCTGGGGCAGGGAATGAGGTAAGAAAACATTTCAAATAAAGCAGCACCGTTCCCTCTCACCTTGGGGCCCCATTCCTCACCAGCTCTGGGTAAGGGAGGAAAGGTAGGGGGGAGTCATTTTGATATACAGCTTCCTCTCCCTACCCTACCCTTGCCCATTCCTGGAAGCTGTAGAGGCTGGAGGCCCTTTCCTGGCACCCAACAACAAAAGGACAGCTCCTGCTGCCAAGGAGGCCCATGGGGACTGAGGGGAAAGGGCTGCCCCTGTGAGGGGCAGGGAAGGCAGCGGCAATTCCGGACACCCACCTCAGCAGACAGCTCACTGTGCCTGCTTACCCCCGGGATTGGGGGTATTTGATAGGATTTTGCACATAGACAGGACATACCCAGCCCTGCCCCTCAGCTCCAAGCACCGGACCCATTCACAGTGCTGAGGGCAGCTGGGGGAGACCCCCTCCAGGCTCAGCTTCCAAACCACAGCCTCCCGGGTAGCCACAATGCTCCTCGGCAGGGCTTATAGTCCAGTTCCTGGGGTGGTAGGCAGGCAGTGCCCTGGCACAGTGCCCAGGTCAGGCCCCTGGCCTAGCTGGACATCCAGTAACTCACAGAATAAATAGGAAAACCGCCTCCCCACCAAACTTATGTCCAAGGCATAACATGTCCAGGTCTGAGTCCCGCATGCCGAGGGATCGTGCTCCATCGCAGAGGACACCGACACCCCCCAGGGGTGCACAACTGGATCCTCTGCCTGCCTCGCCCACCAAGCTTTCCAAGCCCAAACCCCCAACAGCTGTCCATTTGCCAGGCTCTGCCACCTGGGTGGGGGTTGGGAGAGAGGGCTCTGCTCAGCCAAAGGCTATTCCTTGCACCCAAGTCAGTTGATGTCATCATAGATGCTGGGCGTTGGGGGTGCCGGTGGCTTTGGCTTCTTCTTCTTGTTGGAGCCCAGGCTGGAGGCAGTCCCTACCAGGCTCAGATGGGATTTCTTTTTCTTAGTTTTCCGTGACTCAGAGCTGTTGGTACCTGAAGAGAAAGAGGCACAAAGGTGAGGATTGGGTTCTGGCAAAAGAACACAAGGTGCCAATTCCTTTGCTTCGGACAAAGAGACTCTGGAGCCCAGTTGAATCACCTACCTAGACCCCATCCCTGATTCTCACTCGTCTTGGAAGAGCCTGAATCAGAGGGAGAGAGATCAGAGGAGCCGTCCCACTGAAGCCGGCTGATCAGGGCCTGGCTGTCAGTCATGTCAAAGCTGTCATTATCCAAGGAACTCTCGACCTCTGGGAGGACGCTGGAAAAGTGAGGGGCCAAAGAAGGGCTTTAGGAATACCAATCACTGTCCCAAACTTCCACAATATATCACCCTTCTCAGAGGTCACTTACGCTGAGGGTCCGAGGAAGTAAATCCGCACAGCTCGCCGCTGCTCATCTGTGTGCTGGGGGCACCGCAGGGACCTGGTGGGGAAGAGAATTACCAGACCCTGACGAGGCAGGAAGGCTCTGAGGAACTCAGGTGAAGCCCCTCCCCTCAGCAGAGGCAGAAGGGATTGACACAGACAGGGAAGGGATGAAGAGAGCCTCCAGATTGTGACCTAAGGCCTGACCGTTAAAGGAGGGAAGGGGAGGGAAAGGCTGGGAGTGCCACTGCTCAAGTCCAGGGATACTCCTGACCCATGCCAGGGTGAGTGTGCAGGAGGGCCCCTGACCCCCTTTCTAGGTTCTGAGCTCACCTTGTGCACATCTTCTTGGTGTGTTCAGAAATCACCCCACATTGCTGGAAAAGGAATATAAGCTGAAAGGAGGGATGGAGGGGAACCTACTCTAGACCCTAGTTATTCTCTTCTGTACAAATGCTAGATTGCACAAGCAGAAATGGCCCCAAGGTGTCCAGAGCTGACAGTCCCAGGCCACCATTGGCCAGGAAACCTAAATCCAGAGAGACAGCAGCTGTATGGCCCTGACTGCTACATCAACTTCCTCCAGGGCTTTGACCACTGTTGTGGCTCCAGCCCACTCCCCAGGGCCTCCTCTTCCCTGGTCCCTCACCGTGGTGAGCAGGCTACGAAGCTCCTCTGGCCCCAGGGTCTCATAGCTGATCCCAGCTGAGTTGTTATACTGGGAGAGAACCAGAAGTACAGGTTAGAGAAGGGGCAGCCAAAGAAGGGGGATGGGGTAAGGTGGGGGTGAGGAATCAGTCCCTCTCATCCCTTTGTAAAGAAGACCTTAGGACTGCCCAGCAGTTTTCCAATGAGTCTTTCCATCCCACCTGCACATGGATAAGGCCCAGAAAGAACATAAATATCCAAGACCTAAGTACCCCATCCAGTGCTATGTTTGGCAGCATTCTGACCCATCTGTCCAAATCCCACCCACCCACAACCAGGAAACTAAGGGAACCTAAGAAGGCCAGTCTCTACTCACCTTAAAAGGATCCGAATTGCTAAGTTCCCCTGAAGAAGAAAAAAGAAGGGGAAGGGTGTTTGATGCAGAGGTACAGACAGAGAACCCTGAAAATAACCAGAGAGGAAGTGGGGGTGACAGAACGATAACAGGCCCTCCCTCAATAGCCCTGTCACCCAAGCTCCCTACCTCCACCCCACAGCGATTCCCCAAAGACACAGCTACGAGCAAACCCATTGTTCCAGCTCCACTTACCATTTTTGTGTTTTAAAGACTTGGATCTTCGAGGGGAATTGGGGTTCTGGAATGGGAGATACCATAGCTTTGGGGAAAGGGTAACGATAAGGGGGAGCCGAGAACCCAGGGAAGGAAAAAAGATTTGACAAAGAAATATCCTCAAATTCCTATTCTTCCTCCCCTCTCTACCCATATTCCCTCTTCCCCCATTCCCTCAAGGCCTCTGCTTCCCTCCTGCCCACCAGACACCCTTGCCTCAAAACCCGGAAAGATACCCAGTGACCTCAGACTTGAGTCAAGATACCGGAGGACTCCCTGCCCAAAGGGGAGGGTATCTGTCCTTCACCCAAATTTCCCTCATGCTTGCCCCCAGCTCTCACCTTGTCTGATTTTCTCTTCTTGGCTGTGTAGGACAAAGGATAAAGGGCAGGATCACTTTAAATTCTCAATCTAAGGGCACCTAAAGGAAAGTGCAAAGCTACACTCCCCCCAAACTCAAGATAAGAACTTGTGACTGTTTCATAACCAATTCCTGCTTGCCCACCTCATCCCAATGCTCCCCAAATCCCCAAACACCTTTCTTCTCTGAGCCGTAAGACCAGTCGTTGTCATTGATGTCATCGTTATCCTCTTGGTCACTCTCAGACTTGTTCATATTGTTGCTATTGGCAATCCTGCCAAGGGTAGGAAAGAAAGAATCAGGGTTGCCACCTCTCTCTGCCCCCAACTTTAAAGGTATAGGGGAGCATTTGGGGCCAAGCATGCCCACTCTCTATACCCTACAAATGCCCCAGGGGCCTACACCATGGTGCAGGCTGCAAAAGGTGAGCTCTGGTTCTAGTAGGGGGAGAAGCCCTCACCGGCGGTTGGCGATTCGGCTGCTGTTCCGACCCATTCCCAGGCACTTTTCCAGATGGGGAGCAAAGCGGGAGGCAGCAATGCTGCGGCTGCAATTGGGGCAGACACACTCCTTGCTCTTCCACTGGTTGAAAACCTGTCCAAAGATGTCCAACCCCGGCTGGTCCACGATCTCTGGGGACAGGAGAGGCGTGGCGATCAGGGCAGGCAGGAGACCCTCACCTCTTGTTCCCACCCGTGGCCCATGGCCTATCCAAACCCCCTGCCTAAGCTCACGGGAGCTCCAGGCTCTACATCTGGTCCAATTTCCAGAGAAGAAATCTCCAAGTACTCCCAGGGCAAGGCTAGATTGCTCTCCTTCAATGCTGAAGCTCACCAAAATCCTTCATGCTATCAGGGTCTGTGTCGTCCAGGAAGAAGTAGCCACACTTGACAGCCCGGTGTACCTCAAAGCAGAATCCCAAACAGGAATCCTCGACCAGGTCCGCATATATCTCCTGAGCGATGGCCTGGGCCCAGGGGAGAATATCCATGGTCATGAGAGTCACAGCCCCCTGGACTGAGAGCAATTCTCACCAACCAAATCTCCTGCCAATTCGCTCTGGCCCAAAATAATGCTTTCTTTGCCATTTTCCCCATCTTGACTTTATGTTCTTTCTTCCAGATCCTTGGGCCTTTTCAGCTGGCTATTAAGGAACGAGGCTGACTACCCAAATTCCTCTTTGGCGTGGATGCTGGATATAGTGACGTAGAGACATCAAGAGAAAGAACTAGAGGCACACGTGGGGGAGCCCTCACCTCTAGTTTGCTGTTATCCAGGCCAGACAAAGACATTTCCTCCATTTTCATTTGTAAACTGTTGTGGAGACGGCGCTCTGACTGCTCATAGCACAGCGGGCGGCAACACGGCTGCACACATGGGAGTGGGGGTGTTGGTGTGAGTCCAAGACACCTCTAAAGACTGCCACCTCCCCTCTGTACCTCCAATGCCCAGAGCTTAATCCTGCCATCAGGATGTACCCTCCCCAAGGCCTAGGATCACTAAGTCTGGACGGTCCCTCAGGGCCTGAAACCAAAGGTGGCCTAGTACTTCCCAGGCCTGAACTCAAGGCCTGGACTCTACTGCCAATCAGGGTCTGCATCCATAGGAGGCAGCAGCTCACCCCAGCTCCCCAAAACTCAAACCCCTCTTCCATACCCATGGTGCAATGCAGCAGGAGGAGGAGAAGGAACTCTAAGGCCTGAAAGCAAAGCCACAGGGTGTGGCAAAGAACTGCACACACTCCTAAATACAACCCCCCCCCCCCCCACCGCCAGGCTCTCCTCAGAGTCACCTCTGCTTTCAGCCAGGATGTCCACTTGGGGGGGTACTGGTACCAGAAGTAGGAATGGCCCTAGGACCCTAACAACCTTCACACTGCTGTCTTCCGTTGAAATAAGCCTGCCACTACAGGAAGAGAGCAGAGCTCACAGGAACCTAGAGCTAAAGGGGCACTTCTAGCCACCATGAGCAAGTGAGGGTAGAGCCCAGTGGGATGGCATGCCAGGAGTGGGCACTCCCTTGGCCTGTTCTTCTCTCAGATAACCGCCCGCCCTCCCTCAGGACCAGCTCGGAAGTCTCTCCAAGAGCCCCAAAGTCCAGGAATCCCCACCAAAGGATTCAGAAATAGTGCCCACAGTCCTTGGGCCCTCTGAACGGTGGGTACGAGTTTTGAGGATCTGCTGGCGTAGAGTGGGGTGGGGACTGACAAATGAGCCAGGGGCACTGGGGAGGGTAGGAAGCCGGGCCTCAGCTCATCCCCCGTCCCTGCGGCACTGGTGCTGCATCATACCGACTGGGGGGAGGAGAGCCGAGCCGCCGGAGGCCAGCGCCGGTCCGGGACAGACCGATCCCTAGAGAGTGGGGCAGAGTGGGACGCGTCCCGGCTGCTCTCCTTCCCAGTCCGCTGACTGCCCTGGCCGGCCGGGGAGAGGAGTCCGGGAGGGTGTCTCTATTGTCCCGGGGGCTGGGGCCTGGCTCCCTAACAAAGGCCCCGCGCCCCCTCCCCGGCCGGCCCTGCCCCGCCCAAGGGGGACCCAGACAGGGGGAGAGCAGGGGGCCCCGGCCCGGCCGGGAAGCCGGGGGAAGCCGGGCGTTTCCGCGTCGGCCGGGGGGGGGGGGAGGGGAAGGGGCGCTGACCCAGACCTGGGGGGAGGGGGCCCAAGCCCCGCCTCGGGTCCCGCCCCCCGCAGGCCCCTCCCCCGTCCCCGTCTCCGTCCCGTACTCACCCCGCCCGGGGGGCCGCGCCGGGGCCCGGCGGCCTCTCAGGGCCGCGTCCTCCGGCGGCGGCGGCGGCGGCGGCTGCTCCGGAGCCCCATGTCCGTCGGTCCGTCCTCGCCTTTCCCCGGGGCCCGGGGCCCGGGGCCGGGGGGTCGGGCCGCCCCCCCGCTTCGCCGGCTCACCGGGCGGCCATGGCCCCTTCCCCTCCCTTCTCGTCCCGTCGCCGCCTCCTCCTCCTCCTCACCTCACCCCGCCCGCGCGCACTCCGCGCGCCGTCCGCGCGCCCCTCCCCCCGCCCCCCACTCCAGCCCGCCTCTCCCGGGCGGGGGGTGCGGCGCGAGCCCGGAGCGCGCGCGCGTGCCGCGACCGGAGGATGGATGGATGGAGCGAGCGAGAACGCGAGCGTGCGCGCGCGCGCCCCTCTCCCCCTCCCTCCGCGCGGGCGCGAGGCCAACCGCGAGCGCGCTCCAACCTCCTCCTCTTCCTCCTCCCGCCCCCCTCAACACCCCGCCCCCGCCCTCCCTTCCTCTTCCTTCTTTCGCTTTCGCGCGCCCAGCGACTGCTCGCGCCTGCTAGAAGGGCCCGAGCGCGTGCATCTGCCCCGCGGCCGCAGCTCGGCAGCATTTGCTCCAGGGGGCGGGGACCGGGCGGGGAGGAGGGGCGCCACGCCGCCGTCCAAAGTACCGGCGGACGGGGACGAGGGCGGGGAGATGGGCGAGGCCTTCAGGAGCTACCTTGGCCAATCGCTGTCCAGCCTTGGCCTAGCCGGCCCAATAGGATGGCAGTGGGCGGAGCGGCGTTCAAGGTGAGGTGCGCGGTGCGCTGGAGGCGGAGACGTTGTGCCGTCCCGGCCGGCTCTGGGGCGGGGGCAGCGGGTGGCGTCGAAAGAGAGCGCCGGCTCCCAGCCGATCCTGGGACGCCTTCCGGCCCAGGCTCCCCCGCCCTTCCCTCGGTGCTCCCGGCTCTTTCCCCTGACACCCCCAGCCCCGCCACCCCGGCATTTCCCTGAAGCGTGCAGCTACTTCTGTGAAGAGACCAGAGTTGAAATGGGGCCAGTTAGCACCTCAGGACGGAAAACGCATGGAGCCGAAAGGCTCGTCCCGAGTTTCCGTTTCCCCGTTTCTGGGCGGGTCTTATCCCACTCCTAGCCTGTGAACCACGAAGCGCCCGAGAGAGGAGGGTCCTCCGCTGAGCGGGGAGGCCGGGCTGTGCCCTTCTGAGCGGAGCGCCCTCCCCTCCCTCATCCTAATTTAGCACCCACACCTGCTGGCCTTCCTTCTTCTGGAACCCACGCTGGACCCTCTGCCCCTCAGCCTGCCTGCCTGGTACTGACCAGACACTTCCCAGACCCAGTGCTGCCCCCCTGGCTGTGCCCATGTCCGTGCGTTCTCACAGTGCCACTTCACCTTCTGGACGAAAAGTCCTTTCTCAGCCGCAGTAAATGCCTAGACTAGAGCTGCCATCTCGGTTACTCTCTGTGGGGACAAAGTGTGACAGACCCCTCCGATTAGAAGAGAAGATTAAACGAGGAAAGTTTTAAATACTTTGAGGCCATCACGGGCTCTTCAGTCTTCAGGAAACGTTTATTGAGATGATAGTCCTAAGTGGTAAATATCAGGAGGCAGTTCTGAATTTAAAAATTTGGGCTTTACAAATGAACTTGGGCAAATGAGCTCTCTGTTGCCTCTGTTTCCTCTTTTGTCACTGGGTATAATGATACTACCTGTCTTATTAGGTGGTTGTAAGGACTGACAAGTCAGTGCATGTGACACTCTTAGCTCAGGGTAAGTGCTCCATTAAGTCTTAGCTGTTACTTTTACAGTTCTCTGTAAAAATTCCTACCATGCATACATGCTAGGATGCAAAGATCAAGTAAGACAGTTGTCTTCCTCAAGAAGTTCACAATTTGTGAGCTGGACAGACATGTAGAAAAATATCTGCCAAGCAGTGTTATAAAAACAAGAGAAATATGCATAGGGGGCAGAGGTGGCCCAGAGGAGAGATGAGATGATGTAAGACAGTCAGGGAAGGCTTCTTGTAGTGAGAGATGTACTAGGTCAAGGTAGGACAAGAAGGCACTAGACACCCCAAACAGTAAGCTTTAGAAGTATGGTTCAGTCTGGGGACTGGCTGGAACATAGGAATTGGTGGGGAAATAGCAGGAAGTGAGCGAGTCAGACTATACAGAAGTAAAGGTGTGCTGAGGGATGCAGGCTTTAACCTAATAGGCCATGAGGAGTCCTCAAGGGGGATCATTTGACCAGACTTGAATTTTAAATAAGTCACTCTGGAATACCTTAGAAGCAGTAGGTTGTTTTTTTAAATTTAAGTATCATTGATACACAATCTTCTGAAGGTTTCAATTGAACAACATTGTGATTTCAACATTCACCTGTATTACAAAGTCCTCCCCCTCCCCCCATTGCAGTCACTGTCTATCAGTGTAGTAAGGTGCTATAGAGTCATTACTTGTCTTCTTCGTGCTGTACTGCCTTCCCTGTGACCCACCTATGTTGTGATTGAAAATTATAGTGACCCTTAAGCCCCTTCTCCCTCCCCACCCACTCTCCCCATCCCCTCCCTTTTGGTATCCACTAATCCCTTCTTGGAGACTCGGAGTCGGAAGCAGTAGGTTTTTATTATCAATTGAGGTGCGTGGGATAAAGGAGAAAAGCCCTGAAAACACCTTTAACCAAGATGAAGAGATGTGAGGATACCGGAGAATGACAAATTCAGTTTGGGATAGTTGGAGTTGCTGTGGGATCAGCTGGTGGAAACTCTCAGAAGGTGGTTGAGTCTTGAGAAACCTCCACAGTATTATCAGGAATTATCCACCCCAATGATGCTGTTGTTTCTAAATATGCCCAGTACATCCTACCCTGAGGAATTTATACTTGCCCAGGAAGCCTTTCTGTCTCCTCCCTATTTACCTAAATCCTTCTTCACTTTTCCGCTAGGGCCATCCTCACACCAAACTCCTTTACAAATGGATTAAACTACTCATTCAGCTCTTGGCCTGGGCTGCTCTGTGGTGGTGACCTCTGGGCATGTGCCCGGTCTCCACAGTTAGCACCAGTCAATAAACACTAAGGACTGCACTGGTCCAGGCTGCGGGTGAGGCCCTGGGGTTACCGCAACAAGCCAGAGAGACACACTGACTTTGTCCTAGTAGAACTTACAGTCCAGCAAAGCCTGATGTGGAAGAAACAAGACTGAGTGTGAAGGCATCCAGGTTGCGAGCTGCTGAAGAAACAAATGGCATAGAGATCTTTTTGTCAGGGGTTCATGGAAGCCCATTGCCCCCAAAGTGATCTTTTAAGTGGAGACCTGAATTAACCAGGCAGAGAGTGATGGGAACATTCTAGGCAGAGAGGAGGTTATGTGTATAGGCAGAGCATGCATAGGCCCTGGAGGAGTGTGTTGTGTTTGAGGCACAGATGGCTTGTGTAGCTGCAGTTGCGCCAGAGAGGCCAGCAGAGGCAACAGATCATCCAGGACCTTGTGGGCCATACTTACTCCCTCATTCAGTAAATGTTTCTTGACTGTCAAATGTATGCCAATCAATTTTAGGTGCTGAGATTACTGTAACAAACACAGATAAAGTGTCTGCTTGGAGAGAGAGACAATAACCAAGTAAACAGTTGCAGAAACAAGGAGATTTAGGAGGAGGCCTCTATAGAGAAAGTGGTCAGGGAAGACCTGTCTGTTAGGTGATATGTGAGCTGAAGCCTGAAGGATGAGAAAATCAGCAATTTGTAGAGTTAGGAGAACAGCATTTTGGGCAGAGAGAACAAATGCAAAGGCCTTGTGATAGGCATGTTTGAGGAACACAAGGGAGATCACTTGGCTGGTTCATTGTGAATGATTGGAAGAGGGGGGCCAGAGAATGTGGAAGAAGGGAAGCAGGAGCAAGGGCCTTGTTGGGCATGGGAAGCCATGGTAAATTTAAGTACAGAAGTCATCAGATTTATTTTTCAGACAACTTGCTGTGTGCAGAATGGACTGTAGGGGGCAAGAGTGTAGGCAGGAAGACCAGTTTTAGGAGGTTTTTGCAGAATTTGAGCAATGGCCTTGACTAGGACCTGGATGGCAGCAGTGAATAAGGGGAGGCAGATTTGAGAGAGACAGGAAGTGGAATGGACAGGTCTAGGTGTACAAATAGATGTGGAAGTGGAAGAGGGAGGGAGGAGTCATGGCTGATACCCTAGTTTCTACATTGAGTGATGGTCATTTTGGGCGTAGAGGTATAAGATGCCTTCAAGATATCCCAGAGTATACTCAAAAGTCAACACAGGTCTATAGCTTGGGAAGAATGATCTCTGCAGATAACCACATTTTGGAATGGTAACCTATGGGTGACAACTGGAAGTTCATAGGGCAACATGAACACTTAGGATAGAATGAGGAGGAGGAGCCCATGCCATTAAAGTAGACCAAGATGTCAAGAGACAGGTGTCCCCTGGATGTAATGATGAACATTACATAGGTGGTAACCTTAGAGAATCCCCCCAGGGGAAGTGGTGAGTGGGAGATGAGGAAGTGGGAGACCATGAGAAGCAAAGGGCTTTTCAGCAGTTCAGCAAAAATAGAAGAATGTGGGATTGAGGAAGAGCCCTTGAAGGAAGCCTAGATCTTCAGCCTTTGGTGGTTCCAGGAACCCAGCCCGGGCTTGTGCACGGAAGGCTGTCTTCCTTAACCAGAATCATCTAGGCCCAGCCTGCTTCCCATCAGATGTCTGAGAGGCGTCAGGAAGTCATCCCTAACCCTAGGTTATGGCTGAGGGTTCAAGGTGGGAGGTGACCCCAACTCTCAGTAAGCCCTGCATGACCAGAGTGAACCCCTGACCCTAAAAGTTTATCACTCCTATTTTTCAAGGCAGTGCACTCTGGGAGAAAATAATGTAGCTGTTCTCCAAATTCTCACTCAGAGTCTTTAGTATGTCTGACTACCCAAAGTGAACAATTGAGAAAGTCCAAGAACAGTAGCGCATAACAATGTGAAGAGTAGGTTGCTTGTGGGGTCTTCAGGAAAGAAGGGGCAAACAAGCTGGCTTCAAGTGTCTTTCCACACTGAACCTGTTGGGTCTCCCCTGCACCCTGCCCTTCATTGATTCCAGTGACCACACAGCAGTCAAACCTTTGTTTTTCACTTTATTGTACAAAAAAAGGGAAAACAAAACTTCCACAGTTGACCTTAAGCTTAGGCAGACACCTCTAAGCCACTCCCTCCCACCTCCCATGATACAAATTCAGGTTGTGGTGGTTGTTGAAACCTACAAAAATCACTCCTTAAATATTAGAAAAAAAAGGGAGGGGGAGCAGATGTCCTCCCACCCCAGCCATTCCATCCCAGTGCCAAAATGCACTCAGAGTGACCTCTTACAGTACCAACACTCCCATCCCCACAGCCCTGTTCATACTGTAAGAATTTTTCACTTTTTAAAACGGGGGGAAAAAGTGCCCCAAAGTTGTTTTTAAATGAAAACACATTCCACTAAAGCACAACAGTGCAGGGGCACCCAAATAGGGAAATGGGTTCTTTGCAGGGGCTCTTGGTTAGAAACAGAACCTATGAACCCCTATACCAGGGTCATGACAAAGGAAGGGGAGTGGGAATGGAGGGTCCCTTTCCCCACCCCAGCACCATGTCAGAGGCAAAGCTGACTGTTTGCCTTTCATTGGGAGCAGGACTCCTTTCCCACCCCTCCTCCTAGGCAGAGTTCCCACTCTTCCCCCAACCTTTGGCTTTCATTCAGAGCGGGAAGGTGGAAAAGCACCAAGCCACAATTAAATAGGTCACTGACATGATTAGAAAAAAAAAAAGCCAAAATTTAATAAAAAAACAAACAAAAATCCAATCCAGACAAGGTGGCTTGGCTTATGATTCTAAGAAAGCGGGGCACCAAAAACTTGGGGATGGCTGGGGAAGGTTAGAGAACGAGCTGCAGAAGCCGCTTTTGCAAACACCTTCCCCAGCTGTATTACGGGTGGGTAGGGGAGCAGACCTGAGAAATCAAAGGAAATGGGGGTGGGGTGCTGGAGGATATGGGGAAGAGGCAGGAGGGACGTGTAAGTGAAGAGCTTCCAACACATTTCTTGAAACCCAGGTTCTGAGCCCAGGGGTAGCCAGGCAACACCTCAGATGAGCTGGAGAGGTCTTTCCCACCAAGTAAGAGCTTTACAGTTCAGTCTGTCTACCTCCCTACTGTCCTGCTTGATCCCGGACATCAGCAGCAGCTCAGCTATGTGAGCCTGGCAAAGGGAAGGAGGTATAGGAAGCATCAGAGAGACTTCAGGATACCCTCCCAAATGGAGTCAAGATTAGGCAAAGCAGAGGATATTGAGAAAGGGGCTTCCCCAGCTGTTCCCACCAGGACCAGTATCTCCTTGGCCCTCACAAACCCTTTTACCAGATTCACAGACTGAGGTGGGCTTCCCCTTCTCTCTCTCACACATACACACACACTAACACAGCCTTTGCACACATCCACAGGGCACCCATGCTATGTACACACCACACACACATACATACATACACACACACTTCACCATACACATCAAGACCGTTTTAAAAAAAGTCCCAAACCTATCCCCTAAACCCTCCCTCTCCAAGAAATGACAACAGAGACGGCAGCCGAGATCGGTAGGAAACGTCTCGTTGACAGCTCAGAGCTTAAAAAAAAAATATATACACATATATAAAAAACACTTCTGCCCCCTCCCCGACGATTGGGTCCAGGCAGCTCCTTCCTGCAGGGGCAGAGGAGAGGGCTATGGAGCAGCACCTACATTCTCATAGGCGCCCGCCTCCTCCTCTCCCAAGTTCCCTGCCTCCAGTTCCAATGTAGGTCCAGGCAGCAAGCTCCTCTGGGAAGGGAAGGGTCCTCCCACCCCTAGCTATCACCCTCCTATGGGTTGGGCTGCAGGTGTAGAGGGCCTCTCTCAACGCTTTGGGACCCCCACCCCACTCCCAGGTCCATTGTCCATGCTGGAACTGCAAGTGCAGAAGACGGGTGGGCCGGGCGGGTCCAGTGGTGGCTCAGTCTGATGGTCGTGCTCCTGGAGGGCCCCCCAGGGCTGATGTCTCTGAGGCCGCAGAGTCCTGGCCTGGGCTCCGCCAGCCCCTCCCCCCACCGTATTTTGTTTAAAAAAAAAGAAAAGAAAAGAAAGAAAGTGGGGGAGGCCAGGGGCGAGGGAGAGAACATGGGGGAGAAACAAAGGTGGTGAGTTGGGGAGGGAGCCCTGGTAGGGGCTGGGCCTCAGTTGGAGTCCGAGTCCGAGGAGTCCCCGGAGGAGGAGGAGCTGGAGCTGCTGCCCTCTGACTCATTGTCCTCGTCCTCATCGTCGTCCTCGTCGTCATCCTCATCTTCATCCTCCTCCTCATTCTGGGGGCGGGGGGCGGGGTGAGGCAGGGAATGTGCGGTCACCAGCTGGCCACCCTGGGGGGGCCCACCTGCCCCTCCCGCCGTGCCCCGTCCACCCCACCTCATCCCCGTCCTCGCTCTCATCCTCGCTGCTGGACTCGGAGGAGTCCCCGCCATCCTCGGAGGAGTCCCCGTTCTCCTCCTCCTCCTCCTCCTCCTCCTCGTCCTCGTCCTCCTCCTCCTCTTCATCCTCCTCCTCGGACTCCTGGGAAGGATGGAGGCGTATCAGAGCTCTGCCACACCCCTCCAGGCACTGCAGACCCCCACCTGCCCCCAAGTTTGGGAAGAGTTCCTTACCGACTTGGACTGCAGGGTAGTCCGACTGGATTTGGGGTTCGGGCCTCGCAGCTTGGTCATGCTCTTACGTTTCTACAGGAGAGGATGGGGACACAGACAAAGGGAGCAGCCGTGAGCTCCAGGTACCTCCCCCCCACCAGCCCAGCCCAGTGCCACCCTATTCCCAGACTCACACTGGAGATATACTCTTTATATGCTGCACGGTCCTGGGGAGACAGACTCTGGGGGAAAAAGAGGAAGAGAAGGTTGCAACACTGCCCAAAAAACTCCTGCTAAGCAGTGCCAGGCAATAGGTGAGCATTTATGTGCCACCACCCCATCTTTACTCCCATACGTTGGGTCTCTGTGGAGAGCCCCTGGAACCTGAGAACGCAGCTCCAGTGTTTCTGCTTAAGATGTCCTGAATCCTTTTCTAAGCCACCTACTGGTTTTCATGTCCCTCCTGTTGCTGTACCCAAATGGAAGCTCAAGTCAGGGCCTTCCTCAACTCAGAGAAGTCCCCCATAACGATTCCCATAGCCTGGCATTATCACTCCCATCCGACACCAAGCCCACAGCTACTGATGGGACAATCTGGAGCTCGCCCAACTTCTGGAGTACCTAAAGCCTGCTCTTTTCCTAGGTCTTTGACCAAACTGCCCAGGTGGCTGGGAAAGGCATGGGTGACTCTCCCCACTTTACAGATCTGACTGTTGAGCCAAGGTGCAGAGGGGGAGCTCAGAGACTGGGGGCCAAACCAGAGTCTAGGAGAGGTCCCCTGGTCCCAGATGGAGAAAGGAAAAGGTAGTCTGACTTGGACTGTTCTACTTCTTAGCTGTTGATACTAGGTAAGTTACTTAATCTCTCTGAGCCTTGGTTCTCTTATCTTCGATAGGAATCATTACCCTGTAGCACTGCCGGGACACTGAATGAAATCATGAATGCAAATCAATTGGCACGATGCCTCACTCTTCCCCTGCCCTCTCACCTTGACCCAAAGGTCCAGGTGCACTTTGTACTGCTTCTGCTGCTCCTCTGCCAACTTTTTGTAGTGCTCCTTCTGGCTCTGGGAGATGCGCTGCCAGCGGCTGCCAATCTCCACCATACGCTCCTTGAGAGGCAGGTGGTTCAGCTCCCCGTTGGACAGCAACTCCTGGGAGAACTTCTGGTAACCATTCCTAGGAGGCGGGGGTGGTACAGAGGGTCAGGATGCCAACCAGTCCTCCAGCCTGGACCCTGTCCACTGCCAGGGTAGGCTCCAGCCCCCAGACTCACATAGGAGGCTTCTTAGGTTCTCCCTGGAACTTCATCTTCTTGGATGAGTTTGTAGCAGCTGGTGGTGCCCGCATCTCACTCAGCTCTCTCTGCAGGGAAGCCGGGCAAGGTCACCCTCATCCCATGCGCCATCCCTGAAAGATTTCTACCTCTTGCCCCATGCCATCAGTGCCTTAGCAGGCTCTCCTTTTATACACCAGGAAGGAGGAGAAACTGAGGCACAGCCAGGAAGCAACTTCTTAACAACTCACACCTATGTCAGGCACTGTTTGGAAGTGTGTTCATAGTTGCATTAACATGACTGGTGTCATCCTGATTTTACAAATGTGTGACTAAGGCTCAGAGAAGGAAGGTAAGGGACTTGCTCATGGCCACACAACCAAGACTGGGTGGGACTTCTGGCTCCAAGCCTCCCATGGTTAAGGAAAGCTGCCCAACCAAAAGGATGCTTCTGAGTTTTATGTGGAGGGAGGTGGCCCCAGCTCCACCCCACCCACTGTGCTAACCAGCAGGTCCTTCCCACCTCATATCGCTTTTGGTCTTCAGCGGCCTTCTTGATCCACATCAGTTTTTCCTTCTTTTCCATGTTGTTCCAGGTCATCTCCATGGCTTTCAAGGCCTTCACCCGATCATTCTAGGGATAGGCAGGGATGTCAGCTTTGGGAGGGGTCGCCTGGGGATGGAGGTGGCCCACATGGGCAGGCTGCAGAACAACCCCTTTCCCTCACCCTGCTACCTTGAAGCGGGCCAGGTAGTCGCCGATGACACTCTGTTGCCAAATCTCCTCGGCCCTCTTTGGCGACTCTGGCAGCTTGCCCCGATCCTCACGATCCCCACCTGGCTTCCTCTCAGACTGGGCCTTCAGCGCTGCCTCACGGGCCTTGTACTTGGCCTGCAGAGGGACAGCAATGGGCATCAGCCTTCTGGTGGCCACCTCCAGGGGGCGTGCGTTCACCATCCAGCAGCTGAAGGCACCTCCCCCTCTCCCCCCACCCCCCATCCGACACCTCCAGGGTGGGGCAAGCAGAGGCGTGGGCTGGTGCAGATGTCTCCAGCCTGGGGCTCAGCCCCACCAACCGCTCTGCTCCCCAGGGAGCTAACAGCCCTCAGCGGACAGCTTCACAGCTTCCCACCTTCCCGCTTGCTGGACTCAGCCCCACAGCCACCACCATCTGAGCCAGGCCCACGTGTGGCTCATGCTGGGCAGGGGTGAGGAAGTGCAACTAGCCCTTCTGGGAGAAGCGGCCCAGACTCAGCCCCACAGCCCCTCTGGTCTGGTGGGCCTGACCTTCTTCTTCTCTGACAAGTCGTTCCACATGCGGGCCAGAAGGCGGGTAAGTTCACTTTCTGAGAGCTCAGGCCGTTCCTCCTGCAGCTGCCGCCGCTTCTCTTCAGAAAAGATGAACATGGCTGACACAGGCCGCTTGGGCTTCTCTGAGCCGCCCTGTAGGTGCATAAAGAGGATCAGGGTCCATGGGTGTTGACAAGAGCCCCGCTTTCCCTGCCCCCATGCTGTGTGGTCATGCTCCCAGCCTACCTTGCCCCCTTCCTGGGAGGGCTTCTTGGAGGCTGGGCCGGTGGCTTGCTTCTTGCTGATGTTCAACATCTTCTCCTCCCCCAGGACCCGCTGCTGCTCCTCCTCAGGCAGGCTCTAGTTCAGGGAGAAGAGGTGTTAAGGGGCTGCATGCCTAGGTCCCAGGCTGTCCTGAGGACTTTGCCCACCAATCTCCAGGCCTCTCTGCCCAGTGCCCCACCTAGACGAACACTTACCTCAAGGAAACGGAGCAGTTCCACCTCGTAATCTTTCTTTTTCTGGGAAAGGAAGGAGTCAAGGTCAGTCTCAGGGCAGATCTTCCAGTGCTTGGGGAACAACAGCCCTCAGGAAGATGTCCAGAACCTAGGGCCTAGTCTCCTCCACAGATGGAAAGCACAAGGTCTGAGACCATCTGCCCAAGGCATGTCTGACCAATGACTGACGGCGGTTGGGGTCAGAGTCTCCAGAAGTCCTTGCCACACAGCTCACCTGGTCACACTTCTTGTGGTAAGCATCTTTCTCCTTCTGGGAGAGCAGCTTCCACTGCTGGCTGCATAGCACCATGCGCTCTGTGCTGGGCACGTCCTTCATGTTGGCCATTAGCTCTGCACAGTACAGTGAGTAGCTGTTCCTATCAGAAGAGGCAGGATGGGAGGAGTGTCCTTGTGAATGACCAAGGCAGCGGGCTTCCTCACTTTCAGAGCCTGGCTGAGGTCCTTCACCGGCCCAGCTAACTGCTCCCTTGCCCACTCACCCACCCACCCTAGGGCAGTGCTCACGGAGGTGGCTTGGTGGGTCGCCCATCAAACTTGTCCTTGAGCTGGCGTTCGGCCTTGGTGAGGGTGGACTTGGTGATGCCCTCCTCACTGATGTTCAGCTCAGGGTGCTTCTGGATATAGTCACGCATAATCTCCTGCAGAGTGAGGTGGGGGAGGATGGAGGGCAACGGGTGTGGGGTTAGTCGGGGCTGGGGAGGGGGGAGAGCCGCTGGGGAGGGGAGGCAGGGAGCAAAGCTGGGGGTGGCCGTGTGTCTGCTGTGTCACACGAGATGTGGTACCCTGCCCTGCCCTAGCCTGAGATCTCATGGGGAGTGGGGCGGGGGCCTAGGGGCAGAGGTGAGGGGCCCAGAAGGCCCCTCCCTCAGCAGAGGGATGGAGAGTGACTGCCTCCTGCAGAGTGCGGAGGCCAGAGTCAGAGGGCAGAGGCTCGTGAAGAGCCGGATGGGGAGGAGCGCAGCGGAAGCCTAACCTCGTACTCCTTCCGCTGCTCCAGGGCCTTATGAATCCATTTCAGCCTCTTTTTGTCCGAGAGCTGAGACCACTGCTTCCCCAGGGAGTCCTTCACCTCCTTCGTAGTGGCCTGCAAACCAAAAGCCGTCAGACACACACAGGCAGCCAGGGCAGGGGGAAGGGGGGGGGAGGGGGGCACAGAGGCCCCCACCCCCTCAGGCCACAGGAGGTCACACAAGTGTCCCCCACAGGCCAGGAGGGGAAGGTAGAGGCGGGGGTCCCGCCTGGGTGCAAGGGGGACAGGCTCACACACACTCGCACGCACACGCTCGCACGCCAGCTGGCCCAGGCCCTGTCCATGCAGCCCACCCCTGGGGAGGGGCCTCCTCTCCTGCTCCCCTGCACCGGCCGACCTGGTGCGGCTCCCCCAACTTGCCACCACCGTGCGCACTCCATCCCCTCCCCTTGGCCGGACACTCACATCTGGCCGCACTTTGAGATACACTTTCTTCTCATGGGTGTACCACAGCTGCTGGGGGGTTTTGGGCTTCTCAGGGATGTCCGACTTCTTTGCATTCTGGATTAGGTCAGGGTGATCCTCCCTAGCCCAGGCATGGGAGCAACAATCAGCAGGTAGAGAAGGATCCTGCTAGGGAGGCCCCAGCTACTGGCCCCACCCACCAAGTTTCCTAGGCCTATTAACTGGGCCTAGCAGGACAACAGCTGCTTTCCCTGCCCTTGAGCATGGCCCACTGAGGTCTACACGTAACCCATCCATCTTTCACACCTCACAGAGAGCAGGCTCAAGGCTCTGATCAGTGTTGCCCTATCCTGCCACACCCAGCGCCCTGTGGCCCTCCTTGGGCTCCACTGCCTTACCTGAATCGGGCCAGGTTTCGCTCGAACTCCTGTTTCTCTCTCTGGAAGTCCTGAATATATTTCATCTGGGGGGAGGAGGGGACAGGGTCATCCACGACCCAAGGCCTGAGCTATAAAAGTCACTGAGTCCTCCTTGCTACTTTGCCTCCCAGTGGGTAAGGTAGACTAGAGAGAGCAGCAGCAGGCACAGGATGGCAGCCTGCCTTCCGGTGAGCTGGTGGGACTCGACCGTAGCCCAGACTGCTGGCTTGGAACCACAGACAGTGGGAGCTACAGGCATCTCCCAGGACACATCCTATATCCTATTCCCTCCTTTTATGAGAGGGAGAGTCCCAGAAGGGGAACATGGCATTACCCAGTTACAGTGAGCAGTGACATGGCTGGGATTCCCCATGACCCTACCAAGACACCTTTCCCCTACACCACAAACTCTTATAATACAAAGTCACAAGAAGCTGTGGCCTTGCCCGTTGCTTCCTGCTACCATGTGGTAGCCGGTAGTGGTCTGCTCCCTCAGAGGTGGCCCACAGGGCCAGGGGCAGGCTGAGTCCAGCTTCCAAGGCACGAGGGCAGATTGTGTTGAAGGGGACCCAGGATCAGTTTTTGTAATATTAACATCTTAATAGATCTGTTTCCCGAATTTGGATTTTTTCCCCCCATCTACTCCCTCTGGGTCCCTGGTTATCCTTCGCACACCTCCACCATTCTGACCCACCCCCAACTCCCCTTAACCATCACCTCCTTCCTGCCTCCCAGCTCTTCCTCCAGGCTGCCTGCCTCCTCGAACCTTCCTTCCCTCAGCCCACTCTTTCTCTGCCCCTTGGCTTCTCCTCCTTCACCACCCACTTCCATCAGCCAGGCCTCCCTTCCCACTATCACCTGCTCCTGCTCTGCAGCTTTCCTCCCTCCCCACAATCCTCACTCTTCCTTTCCAGTGTCCTTCCCTCCCTTATCCACCTCTTGTCCTGGCTCCTGCTCAATGTCCATCTTTCCTTCCTTTTTCCCCCAATTCCCAAATCATCCCTGGATGGGGTCAGGGCTCATGGTGATCAAGCCCAACCCTTGCCTCTCACAGAAGAGGCACCAGGAACAGGGAGAGCAGCAGCCCCACTTTCTCCTGGGATTCCTGCAGAAAACCAGGAGCAAAGCCCAGCCTCCTCTGCCCGTCTCAGCCCTCAGCACACTAAACAGCAGCTTTTAGAGCAGGAGGGAGGCACATAGATCAGGCTCACCCTCCACACCTCAAATAAAGACCAGGCCCAGAAAGCTAAGTGACTTACCGAAGGCCACACACACAGCGATTCAGTGGCAGTCAGGAGAATAGGCCCATGTCTTGTATCCCCCAGGCCGGCACCCTGTCCACTCTACCACAGTTTCTCCCATCCCTCCCTGGTCCCCAGACCTTCTGCCTCTCCCTCCCATTCCATCAGTGTCTGGGTGTCTCATGTACAGTTAGCTCTGCAGTGTCCCCATCAGAAAGGTCAAGAACAACTCCAGCCAATTCATCCTCTTGCTCGGCTCAGACAGCAGTTGCAGACAGCTGGTTTTACCCAGCCAATTAGATCCTTTCTTGGGTAAAGAACCAAGGCCATGTGAGCCCACAGCCAGAGTGCACAGACCAGGAAAAGAGCTACTCATAGTGTGATGGCTGGTGCCATCTGCCGAGAGCCGGTTATGTACAATTTTTTTCCTCTCCCGGCAAATGTGCCTTCCTGTCTCTCCTGCTGCCCCTCACCGACATCTCTCCCTGGCTCCATTTCACCACCCAGCATCTCCTCTTAGTGTTCATCTCTCTGCCCACCCCATCTTGTGTCCCAGCTGCAGGTTCCTCCAGTGATTTGTTGCCTATCTCTGTGAGGGACCACCTGACCTCACCATACTCAACTGTGTCCACCCCTGCCCGAGAGGCTGGGGCACCCTCTGCTCAAGATTAACATGAGACCACAAGGGACAACATGCATCCTCAGGCAAATGTGTATATGGAGGAAGGAAGCCCAACTAATGTGTGGATGTGGCAATGAGAAAAGCATTAAATAGGGAGTCGTGAACACTAAACTGAAGTCCCGGTCTGGTGTCATTAGTTCTGTGACTTGGGTAACGAGTCCCTCCCAAACCTCAGTTCCTTTCCCTCATAATTGGGATAAGCCCTTCTCCTGGAGTTCCCTTTATGAGGAATATTGCAAGCATCAAATGAGATAATGTGGGGAAACATCAGAGGGCAAACTGCTGTGCAGGCCTAACAAAACGTGTGCCTGGGAGCAGAGCTCTGTGGAGGACTCTGCAGATTGTTTGGGGGTAAGAGGTTGGTCTGAGCACCTGCCTCAGTCTGGGTTATACCTTCAACTGTCTGTGCTGGACAGTGTGTGGGCTGGGGGGGAGGTGGTTAGGTGGGGCTGCCCAAGACCCTACACTCTGCTCTACTGACCCACCCACATCCCTGATGCCAAGTCCCTCTAAGTACTGCCCCCCAACCCAATGGCTGACCTACACTACATCAGCTGCTCCCAGCCACCTCCCTTCCCCCATTTTAGCCCCCCTCCCCCCACCTTCTTCTTCTCGGGCAGCTCTTTGTATTTCTTGGACAGAATCTTGGTCAGGTCCAGGTTGCTCATCTCAGGGTGCAGTTTTGCATATTTGGCCCGCTTTTCCATGAAGAAGCGGAAATAAGGAGTTAGGGGTTTCTTTGGGAAGTCCGGGTGTTTCTGGAAGGAGGGACAAGGTCATGGTGAAAGTCAGACACCATCCATTCTTTGGATCATTTCTCTCCTACCCTTCATGTTCCTCCACCTGGAAACTCACCTTGAGTTTTTTGCCTTTGTAAGGATTTTTAACATGTTCCTGAGCATCAAGGATCAATTCTGTCAATGTACGGAACTTCCTCACCTGGAGGGAGAAGGGAAGTGAGTGGAACGGAAAGTTCAGAAAAGATAAGCACCCAGGAGCATACCCCATTTCTAACAGATCTCCTCTACTTCCCACTAGGCTGAATTTATCAAAGGAGGAGAGGCAGAGGCCAACAGCCACACAACTCAGGAAGCCCCTGGCACCCAGGCAGACACCCAGGCACTGGCCCATGCTTACTGCAGAGGCCCAGGCAGTCAGTACACACCAAAGGACAGCAACAAAGTGACCACCTGACCTCGATGTGGTTGTCCATGCCAGCACCTCATTCAATCCCCAGAACAGCTCAGGCGACAGAAGCTCCAAGACGGTAAGTGTTCAAGGCCACAAAGCTAGAAAGTGGCAGAACTGAGAACTCTAGGCCAGTGCTGTCAACCATGCCACCTCCCAAAATGCACAAGGGCGACCACATGAGCACCTCGCCTGGTCTTTTTCCTTCCTGTTTATAGGCTTGTTTCATCTCCCCCACCAGGAAGGCTGAGACTGGGGTACATGTATGCATACATCAGGAAGGGGGAATCAGTTACCTCATTGGAAATCTCCACCCATTTGAGCTTGCACATATCTCCAGAAAAGTCTTTAAATGCTACTTTTTCCCAGTCCATATGTGACTCAGTGGTTTTGAACTTGGAGCTGTCATTGGATGGTAGGTTGTTCTTCATGCATTCCAGCAAAGTCAGCATATCTTCCTGGGACCAGCGGTCTGCAGAGGGGTTAAGAAAGGTGATCACGCCTGGCTCATGCTATCTCCCCATCTGTTCCCCAGTCTTAAGTGGTCAACCCTTCCTCCCCAGAGCTTCCCAGATCCTTGGTTACCTTCCAGCTAAAGGTACAGACAAGAAAAGAAAAACTGTGGTCATATAGATTAGAGCAGGGTCTCTAGTCCAGACATCATCATACCTAGTAAGTCTGGCTTACTTCAAAGCTATTATCATTTCTAACATGCCAGGCTGCCATGGGCCTCCGTTTATTGTGGGGAAGGGGAGGAAATGAAGCTACAATGATTCTGGGCCCTGAGGGAAGACAGCTAGCTTATCGGAGAAGGAAGGGAAGGAAGCAAGGAGGCAACACATCTAAATGTGTCACCAAGTTCAAGTTCTAAGTGGATACCCTAGATGTGCAAGGATTGAGGATGGGGTGTGGGCAGTAAGGAGAAGTCAGGCAAATGTTTCCCTCCAGCACAGCTAGAAACCAACATTAGAGACATGTAGTATGTTCTATCAACCCCCTCCCTCTAGGCCCCTCAAGGGAGACCAAAGGAGAATTTTGGGCAAGTAAGAAAAAGCAAATGGAAATGAAGAACCACACAGGGCAGCTGTGAGGCAGGACAGGCAGGTGGGCAAACAATCTCAAGGCCCTTCCCTGAGTTGAACCTCCAGAATTTTGAGTTGTCTTTTCAGTTGAACTCCCCAGAGAGGTAAAAAAAAAGAGGGTCTGGACCAGCTATTTCCAGCTACTGAAATGCAGCTCCAGTGAGGTCACTGTGGAGGGTGGCTATCCTGACAAGGTAAGCTGGGACAATAGCTACCCAAGGCTAGGAGTCAAAAGGGCTCTTCATTTGCATTTGCATCTTGTAACCTGGGCCAGGGACACAAGACAAGTCACATGGATCCATAATCCTTTTTCCTCTCAATGCCCAGATGAGAGGATGCTCATTGCCAGATGCTCAACCTCACCTCGCTCCCTGCCCCCATACACACTGGATCCCTACTGGACAGGATAGGGTCTAGTTATGCATCTATCTCCATGGGTTGGAGCCTCAAACCACCAAAACACCCTTTCTCTCCACCGTTCTCACCACAACCTTGTCCTCCTCTTCATAACAATAAAAGCCTGGAAAGCCTTCCCAACCCCTTTCTCTTTCCTCCACATTCCTTATCCTTCCTCCCATTCCAGGCCACTGGGCTAGACTCCTGGCTGACTGGGAGCCCCAGAAGGAAGGTTTGCACATGTTGTCTCTTCTCTAACTTGTGGAGGAAGGAGTATGAGAAATACAATTTATAGGCTCAAAGCCAAATGTTTGGAGTTTAGTTAAACCCCCAGTGTGAGATATGCTTGACTCTTATAAACACTAAGGACCACCCCCTACCATCTCAATTCAGAGACAAACTGGGTAAATCTTTTAGAAGAGGAGTGGGCCCTGCAGATAGCCCTGTGGGAAAAGAGGATTTAAGTTAAAGAGGGATGAGGATGGGAGCTCCTACCTTGGCCTTTGGGGGCGGCCATTTCCAGGTCTGTGGGGCAGTCGGCTTCTCCGTTCATTCTCTAGCCGTCCAGCCACCTCCTCTTGCTGGCCGGGCAACCCGGGGTCAAAGCCACCTCAACCTTTGGAAGAGATATGTCCCCAACTCAGGCGGGCTGAGAGGTAAGGGACTTTCTGTTCCTCCCCTTTCGGGGTAAGAAGGTACCAGTCCCCAATTTCATAGAGACTCTGCCAAGACCCTAGAAGACCTAATGGGTCGGTCCGTGTGCGAACGCCCTCCTCTTCCTCCTAGATCTCTCTCCCCCCCCCACCACCCCCTGCAACCTGGGTCCGCGGCGTGCGCCCTCCCCTGCCCACGCGAGAGGCTGCTTCCAGCTCCCGCGTGCAGCTAGCGCCCGCCCTCCTTCCCCCACCCAGGCCAAAAAAAAAAAAAAAAAACTCCTCCTCCGTACGCCCGCCCGGGGGAGGCCCCAGGCTGGAGGGCGGGGGAGGAGGAAGGGCGGGTAAAGGGCGCGCGCGGCCGCGGAAGCGGCCGCGCGCCACAGTCTCCTCCTCTCGCCTCCCCGCGGTCGGTTACCCCCGCCTCCGCAACCCGGCGGGGACCCGGACGCTGCGCAGCCGCCGCCAGCCCCGGAGCGCAGCGGCCGCACCGCCCCCGGGGACCGGATCCGGATTCCCGCGACCCCCCCTTTCGGGCTCCCGACGTCGTCCCCGCCTGCCTGGGCGGGCAAGCAGCCGGAGAGAAGCGTCCTAGCCTGCCCCCCGCCCCCGAGCCACCCACCCCGGCCAGAGGCGCCGCTACCGTCCAGCCACCCCGACGCGCCCGGAGGATCCCAGCGCAGAGGCGCGACCACGGCGGCAACCGTCGCCTCCTCCCCCGAGCTTGCGGCCCAGCCCCGCCGGCGCCCCCGCCCCGGCCTCCGGGGAGCCGAGCCAAGGAGAGGGCGGGAGGACGGCGGCCGGGAGGCGGGGGCGCAGCGCTCACCGGCCCCGATGCCCCCTCCGGCGGCCGGCGAGAACTGCGCCTGGCGGCACGGAGAAACGCGGGCTCCTCCGCCCGTGGCCGGGGCTCAGCTCGGGCCTCGTTTCCTGCCCTCCCCTCCCCCGGCTTTCGGCGTCCTCTCCAGTGTCCTGGTTCTCCCTGGCCCAGTCCCCTGCTGGGAGATCGCCCTCGGGTCCCTCCGGGCTTCCACTGCATTCGCGGGTCGCTCCCCGCCGCCCGACCCCGGCGCGCGTCCTCAGCTGCCTCGGTTACCCGGAGCAAAGCGGCCTCCACGCTTCCCGCTCCAGCGGCTCCCTCCCCAGCTCTGAGCGGCGGCGCCCTCCCCCGTTCGGCCGGGCACAGCCGCAGCTCCCTCCCGCGGCGGCAGCGGCTCCTCCTCCGGGCGCGGCGGCGGCGCTGGGGCGGCGGCTGCTGCTGCTGTGGCGGCGGTGGCTGCTGCCTGCTGCTCCTCGCGGCGAAAAGCACAAAGCACAGCGCCCTCCGCCTGCAGGCAGCCCGCCCGCCGCCCGCCCGCCGGCCCCGGCCCCAGCTCGCACACCCCCCGCCGCCGCCGCAGCCTCCGCCGCCGGAGCGGGGAGGAGGAGGGAGAAGGGAGGAGGAAGAGCGGGAGGGGGGGCAGGAGAAGCGGGGCAGCGAACGCGTCCTTCCCCGTAGAGCGCACACCGACCCCCGGGGAGCGAGCGCCAGCCCGCCCGCCTCGCCGGCTCCGCTCCCTCCCACAGCCTGCCCGGGCGGGCTCCGCGGGGGGCAGCTGGGAGGAGGGGCGGGAGCTTGGGGGGACCCGGGCGGCCGAGGCGGAGGAGAGGAAGAAGGGGAGGGGTGGTGGTGGTGGTGGTAGTGGCGGCAGCGGCGGCTGCTGCTGCCGCCGGGGAAGGGGGGGCCGGGGCAGGGAGACACGCAACCGCCCGGATGGCGGTGGGGCTCGGAGCCGAGGCGGGCAGGCGCCGAGAGCGACCTCGCCAGACCCGCGGGGGAACTAGCAGGCTCCGCCGGCGCGGGAGGGAGGGCGCGAGGCGCGGCCGCAGAGAGGGTGCCGGGAGGGCCCCCAGGCGGCCAGAGAGGCTCAGGGGGTGCCTGCAGCCTTGCTCTGGAGCTCTCCCCGACGTCCTCCCAGCTCGGATTCGGGCTTCCATTGCAACCCTTTCCCGCCTCCCAAGCGGGCGGTTCGCGCCCACCCTCGTCCCTGGACCGTGGCCACTAGCTTGGGGCGCACGCCCTCCTATAGCGGCGCCAGGCTTCTTCGCCTACCTCGCGGTTCCCTCGCAGCCGAACAGCACACACACGAAACTTAAAAAAAAATTAACTCTACAAAATGCTCTCCCTGCTAATTAAAAAAAAAGAAAATTCCCTTCGCGCCTTACACCCAGGAAACGGCGAGGCGACGACGGGTTTCGGCGTTGGAGGCTCTTTGGGAGCCGGTTCAATCCAGCCCGGCATGGCTCCCCGGGCCTGCCCGGGCGCATGGAGATCGGCGCCGCCGCCACTCGCAGCAACCCCTCTCCCCCGAAATCCGCCGCGCCGGGGCTCACTTACCGAGTGTGTAAGAGAGCGCGGGTCAGCGATACCTAGGGTTGCGGCGGGCCGAAGAGCCGAGCCGCAGCCGACGCCGGGGCAGCGAGTCGCCAGACAAAGCCCGAGATGGCGAAGCGGAGCGACGGCTAATGGCGAGCCCCACGCGCCGCGCTCCGCCCGCCCCGCTCCGCCCGCCCGCCCGCCTCGGCGCAGCGCAGCGCCGCTCCGAGCGCTCGCCCGTCAGAGCCGCCTCGGCGCCGCCGCCTCCCGGGCCACCCTGGCCTCGCCTGGCCCCTCCGCCTCCTCCGGGCGGCTCAGCCTCACCCCTTCCCTCCCTCCGTGCTGGGGGCTGCACGAAAATAAAAAAAGAAAAATGCTTTTTTTTTTTTTGCAGGGCGGCGTGTTGAGACTTTAGGGTCTTGCCCCCAGTTCGCACTCACCTGCGGAGCCTCCGGGAGGGCTGGGGGTGGGGGCGCGCGGGGCTGGAGCCGGCGAGCGCGGGTTGAAAGCTAGCCAAGCTCTGCAGCGCCCGACCCGGGCGTATACGCCGCCGCCAGTCCCCGCAGAGAAATCGTCCTCCTACCCCCGCCTCCATCGCTCTGCGTTTCTCTTCCAATCAGCCGGTCGCTTGGCGGCTCCTCCATTCTCCGGCCAAGCCGGCTGCCTAGAGCGAGCTCCACTTCTCCATCTGCTTGCCCGGCTTCTCGCTCCCCTGCCGGGGCCGGCGAGGCGATGTGAGGCCGGAGGGGGATTTGCGAGGGAACCTGCCTCCTTCTCGCTCCCATTGCTCCCCTCCTGCTGCCGCCTCCTGCCTCCTGCTCTCCTGCGTCTTTCCAACTCTCCCCTGTCGCCACTGGTGTGTCTCTGAGTGTGTGCGCGTTTTTTTTTTTTTTATTGCTCTTTGCTTTTGCAACCCTGAAGCCGGGGAGGGGGGCCGGGGGGGGTTACCAAAAAAAGCGAGAAAGAGCTTTTAGATTTGCAACACACTGAAAAACCGGGGGAGCACCCCGCCGCGTCCTATCTTAGTGCCCCGCGAGGGCCTTCCGGGTTTCAGAGCGAGCTTCTCGTTCTCAGTGACCCTCACCTCCTCCGGGTTTAGGATCCGAGGAGTTCGGGCACAAAGTTGTCCCCCTGGGCCGTAGCAAGGGGCGTCAGGGTGGGAGTTGGGGAGATTTCTCGAGAAGCAGCAGTTACCCTTCCCACCCCGGCCTTGGTGGCTGGGCCAGGGTGGGGGTGTAGAGCAAAATCCCTGTGGGTTTGAGCGACGGAGCTTCCGGAGCGAAGTCGGAGTCAAGCGACCGCGCTTCGCGCATCTCCCCCTCGGTCTCTGCCTCCTGTCCCCTGTCAGCTCCCCCTTTAATTTTTTTTTTTTTTTTCCTCTCTCTCCTTTAATCTAATTTCTTCCAACTCCACCTTTGTTGTTACCGGCGTCACGCCTGGGCCAGCCAATCCCCGCCACGCAGTCAGCTTGTCAAAAAGGCTCGGCCAGCCCTGGGAAAGCAGGCCGCGGGCGCTGCCCCCCGCCCCCCCCGGTGGCGACGGCGGCGGGGATCCGCGAGGGGAGCCTGGCACCCGGCCTTGCCGCCGGAGCAGCAGCAGGACAACCTCCGCGCTCCACCATCCTGCGGACCGGAGGTCGAAAGACCTGGGAGGGGACCGCCATCCACCCTCCCACTGCCGTCGGCCCTGGTTGTTTCTGCCTCCGCTCCTCAAAGGAAGAGTTATCGGGACGCAGGGAGCCAGAAGACTGAAGACCGCCTGCTTCCCACAGCCGAGCCTACGGTTTGGGCCATCGCTCCGGAGGCAGCGCCATTGCTCCCGGCTTCCAGGGCTTCCAGGCTGCCAGTCTCACGCACCGACAAGGCTACTGCCCACATCTCGGCCAGTCGGCCACAGTCCCTTCAGACCCTCCTCTGGCACACAGCCTTCTCCATCCTCACACAACGGCCTTGCTGTTGCTGTAATTCCTCTTGTCTCCTAGGAGAAATGACATTCCGTTCCCAGGACTTCCACAGTCCACATCTGCCACATTTCACAAACGGAGGAAAACCCTGTCAAGATCTGGTGTGTCCGGATTTTTTAGTGGGCAGGAGAGGTTGCCTTTAGTAGGAGAGGCTATTTACCTTAACGCTAATGAAGCTTAAGCTTCAGGACCCCTCATTTGCAGGGCTTGTGCAAAGCCCTGTACTTATTTTTTATTCATCTTTTGGTATTTTTGTTAAAGAGGACTTCCCCCCTTCTTTTTACAAGTTTTGACCCCGCAAATCCCGCTCTGTCTTTGGAATGTACACAACATTTTGTGTAGGATCAAGCCATCTCACACCGTACGTGAATCCAGCAGAGACTGACTTTCTTGTTTTAATTGGTGAAGAGTAGAGGGTTTGGAGTCAGAAGTCCCAGCTCCAGTTCTCACCATTCACCACCTTCATAATAGCAGCGTGTGAGTGTGATCAAGCCTCAGCTTTACCTGATTTCAGTTTCCTTGTCTATAAAATTAGAATAGCAGTTCTTTCCTCTGCTTTCCTCCCCAGCAGTTGGAAAGTAAAACTGTAGGATACCCCCCCAGTGTCACTTGCCGCAGTTACAGTGGGAGAATCTTAGGTCCCAAGAAATTTCTAAGTCTTTCACACACAGATTCGGAGTCCAGGTGTTGAGGCTCCTGGCTCTGAACTTCTTGGCTGTGCCATAGCACCTTTTGGTAAAGTGCTTTGGAATAAAATAGGGTGAACATGAATCATAAAATGATTATTGATTTTTCATTTCTTGGGCAATAATCATGGCTGGCACTCTTCCCACTTGGAAACCAACTGGCTTATTTTACATCTATTGTGTCCCTGGTGAGGTCAGGAGTCTAGGACTAGGGCTATGGGCCAGAGATGAGAGAATCTGCCCTTGGTCCTTTTTCTTTAAGCCCCTTCTCCCTATTCATCTCCTATCTCCCAGTTGACTTTCCTCCACCTTGAAGCAGAGCCTTAGCATTCCACAGCCCCAGCCCAGGCTGGTGACAAGACAATCCTAGCTACTTACTCTCAGCTTGTCCCCAGTCCTTCCCTGGATTGCCGGTATCCCAGAACTAGTTCACATAAAAGCCCTAGTGTACCTGGAACACATTAACCACAGTGTAGTACTGAATTCCTAGTATATATGGAGTAATTTAAAATGGTATACAGATGAACATACTACTTCAAATATATAAAATGCATATAGATATTTAATGTGTATTGGAAATGTTCTGTTTTTAAATTTTTCTTGAAGAGTTGACAAAGACTTTCTCTTTTAAGCTACCGTCCCTTATTTATTTATTTATTTATTTATTCTTACTGAGGTGTAACTTACAGGTAATAAAGTGCATACATCTTAAGTGTACAGTTTGATGATTTTTACATATATATATACACAGTATACATATTACATATATATACCACGTAACTGTGTAACCCACCCAGATCAAGATATTGACTATTTCTAGCATCTAGCAAGCTCAGGCAAAGTCAATTTTCCCCTCCAAATGTCATTGGCATTTGAGCTTTATTGCCATTGAAATAGCCTGTTTAGCTTGTTTTTGGAGTTCATGTACATGGAGTCGTACACTATATACTCTTACAAATGATCTTTTTCGTGCAACATTATGTCTGAGATTAATTTATGATGTTGCATGTAATAGTGGTTTATTTCCTTTTGTTGCTATGTAGTATTCCATTGTAGAAATACACCACAATTTATGCTTTCTACCTCTCAGGGCATTTGGGTTGTTTTCAATTTTTGACTTATGAATAAAGCTGCTTCAGACATTTCATGCATATCTTTTGGAGAATATATTCATTCCTCCTGAGTATATTTCTAGGAGTGAAATTCCTGCATTATAACATGTAAATGTATTGAACATTAACAAATATTGCCAAAGGGTATGGCCAGTATTTTTAGATTTTGGCCATTCTGAGATCTCATTATTTTAATTTGCAGTTCTTTAATGGCATATAAAGTTGAATATCTTTTTATATGCTTAGCTGCCATCTGGAATATGCTTAGCTGCCATTTTGGTGAGCTGTCTGTTCAGATACTTTGACCATTTTTCCATCAGGTTGTTCATTTTCTTATTGTTGAGTTTTAAGAGTTCTTTGTATATTTTGGGTAACAGTCCTTTATCAAATGTGTCTTTTGCAAATGTTTTCTCCCAGTCAATGGCTTGTCTTCTAATTCTCTTGATATTGTCTTTCAGAGAGCAAAAGTTTTTAAATTTAATATCCAGTTTATCAGTTATGTCTTTCATGCCTTTGGGATTCTAGCTTAAAAAGTCGCAAGGTCACACCCAAGGTCATCTAGGTTTTCAACTATGTTATCTTCCAGGAGTTTTATAGTTTTGAGATTTACATTTAATTCTGTGATCTGTTTTGAGTTAGTATTTTGTGAAAGATGTAAAGTCTATGTCTAGATTAATTTTTTTGCATGTGGACATCCAATTGTTCCAGCACCATTTGTGGAAAAAATTATCTTTGCTCCATTTTTGCCTTTGCTCCTTTGTTGAAGGTCAGTTCACTATATTTATGTGAGTCTATTTCTGGGTTTTCTATCATGATCCATTGACTATTTGTCTATAATCTCACCAATACTATACTGTCTTGATTACTATAGCTTTATAGTACATCTTGAAGTCAAGTAGTGTCAGTCTTCCAACTTTGCTCTTTTCCTTTGATATTACATTGACTATTCTGGGTCTTCTGTCTCTCTGTACAAACTTAAGAATCATTTTGTCAATATCCACAAAATATCGGGATGGGATTTTGATTGGATTGCTTTGAATCAATAGATCAAAATAGGCAAGAACTGACATCTTGATATTATTGAGTTTTCCTATCCATGAGGAGGGAAACTCTCCATTCTGTTCTTCTTTGATATCTTTCATCAGAGATTGGCAGTTTTCCTTATGTAGCTCTTATACATTTAGATTTATATTTAAGTATTTCAGTTTTTTGAGGGCTAATGTAAGTGATAATGTTTTTTTCTTCTTATGTTGGTTTCAGGGCTACAACACAGTGATTCGACAGTTATAACAAACTCAGAATGGTAAGTGTAATTCCCATCTGTCAACGTACAAATGTTGTGTTTTAATTTCAAATTCCTCTTGTTCATTGCTGGTATATAAGAAAGTGATTGACTTTTGTATGTTAACTTTTCACCCTGCAATCTTGCTGTAATCATTTATTAGTTCCAGGAGCTTCTTTTATTGGTTCTTTCAGATGTTCTATATTGATAATTATGTCATCTGCAAAGACAGTTTTTTTCCTTCCTTCCCAATCTCTGTAACTTCTCTTTTCTTTTCTTCTCTTATTGTATTAGCTAAGATTTTCAGTACAATGTTGAAAAGCAGTGGGGACATCATTGCCTTGTTCTCAATCTTAGTTGGAAAACTGAGTTTCTCACCATTAAATATTATGTTAGCTGTATGTTTTTTTGTAGATATTCTTTATCACATTGAGGAAGTTTCCTTCTATTACTAGTGTACTGAGAGTTTTGATCATGAATGGGTACTGAATTTTTTAAATGCTTTTTCTGCATCTATTGATATGATATGTAATTTTCCTTCTTTAGCCTCTTGATGTGATGGATTACACTAATTGATTTTCAAATCCTGAACCAGCTTTGCATACCTGGGATAAATCCTATTTGGTGTAGTATGTAATTCTTTTCATATATTGTTGAATTCAATTAGCTAATAGTTGGTTGAGGATTTTTGCTTCCATATTCATGAGATATATTATTCTGCAGTTTTCTAGTAATGCCTTTGGTTTTGGTATTAGGGTAATGCTGGTCCTCATAAATAAATTAGGAAGTATTCCTTCTGTTTCTATCTTCTGGAAGGGATTGTAGAGAATTGGTATACTTTCTTCCTTAAATATTTGGTAGAAATCACCAGTGAACCCTTCTGGATCTGGTGCTTCCTGTTTGGGAAAGTTATTAATTGTTGATTCAATATCTTTAATAGACATAGGCCTGTTCAGGTGGTCTATTTCTTCTTGTGTGAATTTTGGAAAATTATATCTTTCAAGGAATTGGTCCATTTCACCCAGGTTATCAAATTGGTGGGCATAGAGTTGTTTATAATATTCCTGTATTATCTTTTTAATGTCCGGGACATCTATAGTGATGCCTCTTTTTTCATTTCTGATATTAACAATTTGTGTCTTCTCTTTTTTTCTTAGCCTGACTAGAGGCATATCAATTTTATTGATCTTTGCAAAGAACCAGCTTTTGGGTTTGTCGATTTTTTTCTAGTGATTTCATGTTTTAAATTTCATTGATTTTGACTCTGATTTTTATCACCTTTCTTATGCTTAATTTGGATTTAATTTGCTCTTCTTTCTTGTTTCCTAAGGTAGAAGCTTAGATGATTGATTTTAGGTCTTTCTTTTCTAATAGATGGATTCAATACTATAAATTTGCCTCTAAGCAATGCCTCTGCTGCATCCTACAAACTTTGATGTTGTATTTTGTTTTTGTATTATGGTTCAAAATATTTACAAATTTCTTTTAAGATTTTTTCTTTGACCAATGTGTTATTTAGAAATATGCCGCTTAATCTCCAGTGCTTTTTGGGATTTTCCAGCTATTTTTGTGTTGTTGATTTCTAGTTTAATTTCATTATGGTCTGACCATACAGAGTAGACACTGTATGATTTCTGTTCTTTTAAATTTGTTAAAGTATGCTTTATGGCCCAGAATGTGGTACTTCTTGGTGAATATTCCATGTGAGTTTGAGAAGAATATGTTATCTGCTGTTGCTGGATGAATAGTCTATAAGCATCAATTATATGCAGTTTATTTATAGTGCTGTTGAGTTCAGCTATGTCCGTACTGATTTTCCACCTGCTGGATCTGTTCATTTCTGATAGAGGGATGTTAAAATCTCTAACTATAATAGTGGAGTCACCTATTTCTCCTTGTCATCTGTTAGTTTTTTCCTATGTGTTTTGACCCTCTGTTGTTACGCCCATAAACATTAAGGATTGTTAATGTCTTCTTGGAATATTGACCCCTTTATCATTAAGTTATGCCCCTCCTTGGCTCTGAAAACTTTTCTTGCTCCAAAGTCAGTTTCAGCTCTGTCTGAAATTAATATGGCTGTTGTCACTTTCTTTTGATTAGTGTTAGTATGATAGATCTTTCTCCATCCTTTTACTGTGAATCTATATGTATCCTTATATTTAAAGTGGGTTTCTTGTAGGTAATACATTGTTGAGTCTTTTGTTTTGTTTTGTTTTTGGTAACATAGGGGCACAATTTAATGGTTCTAATATTTTTTGTAGTTTTTTTTTTACAAGTCAGGTGCCATAAACATTCAAATAATCCATCCTTTAATAAGTGTGTTTATAACATCACAAGAATTAAGATGAAATATAAACCTTCCTACTTACAGTTTATATACAGATTAACCAAATCACAAATATCACAAATAAGTGTTAAATTGTAACAATATAAACAATAAATATTCAGATTCTTAGTAAAATCCTCCTTTGACATTTTTTAACTTATCATTATACTAAATGATCTATGCAGAGTTTTTGGAGGTACAAGAAGGTACCAACAGTACAAAGCAGATACAAAGCAATTTCAGAACTTTCTTGAATGCCCGCAACAAAGAGGCAATGTGCTTTAGGTCAACCTGGGCAACCCTAGAGAATTTCCTCTGTATTCCCAGCCATTCCTAATCCATTATGCCCAGTTGGATTACAGTGAGAGAAACCACATATTTCCTCTACTGTTACATGCTTCTCATCTGCACTGTAGGAGTATCATATTTCAAACCCCAGCATAACAGTTTTAAAACACAATGCTTTAAAAATATGTTGCTCAGTTTTCCAAAGCCACTGCATTTATAAAACTATTTCCCCTAAACTTGGGATTGCTCCAAAACACTGATCTACAAATATAAAAGTCTTATGGAATTGCGTCTTGTTTCTTCATCCACTCTTACAATCTCTATCTTTGAATTGGTATATTTAGATCATTGATGTTTAAGATAGTTATTGACAAAGTTGGATTAATAACTATTGTATTTGTTACTGTTTTCTATGTGTTGTCCTCGTTCTTTGTTCTCTTTTTGTCTATCACACTTTTTCTGCCTTTTCTGATTTTAACTGAGTATTTTATATGAATCTGTTTCTCTCCTTTAATAACATCTTATTATATTTATTTTTTCATATTTTTTAGTGGTTGAGAGTTTACAGTATATATTCACAATCAATCCAAGTCCACTTTCAAATAACACTATATCATTACATGGGTAGTACAAGTACTTTAGAACCACAAAATAATCCGAATTCTTCCCTCCTGTCCCTTGTATCATTGTTGTTTCATTTATACATAGGCATACATAAGTATATATGCATACATAAATATATATATATGCACACACACACATACCCACAAATATATTGTTGCTACTATTATTTTGAACAAACTATTACCTATTAGATCAACTAAAAATCAGAAAAGTAAAGTTTTATTTTATTTTCACTTATTCTTTCTCTAATACTCTTCCTTTCTTAATGTAAATACAAGTTTCTGTCCTATCATTTTCCTTCTCTCTGTAGAACCTCTTTTAACATTTCTTGCAAGGCACGTCTACTGGCAACAGACTCCATTCTTGTTTGCCTGGGAAAGTCTTTATTTCTCCTTCACTTTTGGAGGATAATTTTGCAGGGTACTGAATTCTTGGTTGGTGGGATAGTTTTCTTTAACTACTTCACTTCCTCCTTTCTTGCTTACATGGCTTCTGAAAAGCTGGATGTAATTCTAATCTTTGCTTCCCTATAGATAAGGAGTTTTTACCTCTTACTTCTTTCAAGACTTTTTCTTTTTTCTAACTTTTTCTTATTTTTGATTTTCTAAAGTTTGAATATGATATATCTAAGTGTATATGTCTATTTATTTATTTGGCATTTATCCTGCTTGGTGTTCTCTGAGTTTCCTGAATCTGTGATTTTGGTATCTGATATTAATTTGAGGAAATTCTCAGTCATTATTTGAAATATCGCTTCCATTTCTTTCTCTTTTTTCTCCGTTTGATATTCCCATTATGTGTATGTTAGTCCTTTCGTATTTATCACACAGTTTTGGGTATTCTGTTCTTTTTTTTTCTCTCTCTCAGTAATTATTCTCTTTGCTATACAGTTTTGGTCATTTCTATTGTATTGTCAGGCCCAGATATTTTTCCTCAGCCATGTCCAGTCTATTAGTAAGTCTGTCAAAGGCATCCTTCATTTCTGTTATACTGTTTTTTATCCCTAGCATTTCTTTTTGATTCTTAGAATTTCCATGTCTCTGCTTACATTTTCCATCTATTTTTGCATGTCACCTACTTTTTCCCTTAAATTCCTAAGCATATTAATCATAATTTTAAAAAAGTTCTTAGTCTGATAATTCCAATATTCATGCCATATCTGACTTTTGTTCTGATGCTTATCCCAACTCTTTAAACTGTTTTTTGCCTTTTAGTATGCCTTGTAATTATTTGTTGAAAGGCAGATATGAAGTACTGGGTAAAAGGAACTGTTATAAATAGCCCTTAGTAATGTGGTAGCAAGTAATGTGAGAGTGGGGGTGGGGAAGTGTTCTATAGTTCTGGTTAGGTCTCAGTCTTTTTGGTGAGCCTGTGACCCTAGACTATGAACTTTACCAATGCTTCTCAGTTTTTCCTCCCCCTTAGGTGGGACAGGATGACTGTAGAGGGCTGGTGTTGGATATTTCCCTTCCCAGTTAGGTTAGGCTCTGTTAAAATAGTTTCTTCTAGAGGGCAAAACTTGTTAGGAAGAGAATGTTCTGGCATATTTCAAAATTGCTCATTTTCCTCTCCCCCTGCCAGAGCAGGAGGGGATTTTTCTCTGAAATTTACTCTGAGGACCTGGTAGAGCTTCTAGAGATAAAACTCACCAAATTTGTTCCCTTACCCCATGACTGGGTCACCCTGGAGTTTTTAACTCTCAGACATGTCCACACTTAGTCTCCAGTAATTTGTTAATTATGGTTCAGGTTTTCCTGTCCCGTCCTGGCCTGGTTTCCATGCAGGTTTCTGCTCAAGTAAATTGTGATTCTCTGTATCTGCCTGTCTGTCTCTCCAATTTTAGGTGGCAGTGGTTTGCCCTGTGACCTCACTCCTCTGATGGATCTAAGAAGAGTTATTGATTTTTCAGTTTTTTCAGCTTTTTACTTTTTAGGATGGAGTGAAGACTTCTAGGCTTCTTACATTCCAGACCAGAAACCAGAAGTCTTCAATTTCTTTGTAGTTTTTCTTTTTGTTTTCTCTTGCTATCCTATTTTATTTATTATTTTCCCAAATTTATGGCAAAATACATGTAACAAAACCTACCATCTTTCTGCTAATTGATTTCTGATTTAACTTCATTATGGACACCTATTACTTTTATGATTACAATTCTTTTACATTTGTTAATGTTTGTTTTATGGCCTAGAATATGGCCTATTTTGGTAAATGATCCACGATTACCTAAATGATTACCTATTTTGGTAAATATGCATGAAAAGAATGTATATTTTACTTTTGTTGGTTGGAATGTGCTACAAATGTAAATTATATCAAGTAGATTGATAATGTTCTTGTTCTATATCCATAATGATTTTCTGTGTCCTTGGTCTATGGGTTATTGAGGGAGTAGTTGGAGTTTCCTACGGTAATTACAGATTTGTCTATTTTTCCTTTCAGGTCCATCAATTTTTGCTTCGTGTATTTGAAGCTGTTTAAAAGTTATATATGCTCTATTTTTAAAAAATGTGAATTAATGATTAGATATAAATAAATTGGGAGGAATATACTCTGAGTTATTAACAGTAGTTATTGGGGGAGTTGTTGGCAGAGAGCTTCTAGTCTCTGTTAAGTAGTTCTATAATTTGAAGTATTTTATAAGGTACATATTTGTGAAATTTGAATATATAAATTATGTTTTAAAGGAGGGGAAGAGATGGTTGCCTGACTCATCTTGGAAAAGAGTCAACTGGGTGCTCTCTGCCTATCCCACTCCTGCCAAGCTTCCAGACCATGGCCCACACCTCCTGCTTCTGCTTCCTTACCAGCCCTCCTTCCTCACCTCCTGTCAGCTGGCTTTGGGCCCAGGTACCTGGGAAAGAAACAACTTTCTGAGGTCACTATGTGGCCTACCAACCCAGCAGACTTTCCACCATGTCACTTGACTTTGATGAGCAAATTTCAGCCACTTTATCTTCAGATATTTCCATTTTCTAGACCCTTATTCCCTCAAGACATCCCCCCTCCCAACCAACTTTTACTTTTCCCTCAGGAATGAAAGCAAACATCTCTGCCTCCAGGAAGCCTGCCTAGCCCTAGTGCCTCTCTCCTCCCACCACTCCCTGCAAATACTTATCACTCCTGCTGAACACCTGGCTCCCATGCTGACTGGAGGTCCTGTGAGGATGGGGGCTATGTCTACTTGCTTTTGCTATCAACTTTCTTTCATGTAGATTCTCAGTTTGCCTCCTTGCAGCCAATCCCTCCTGTATAGAGCTCCCAGGTGAATCACTTTAATCATGTCACTCTCCAGTTCAAGAACCTGCAATGACTCCCTAGTGCCTACTGAATTAACTCCAAATTCTTCCTCTTGGGTATATTCAATTACTTCAAAATTAAAGATTTCTGATCAATGAGGTGGATAAAATTAAGAGATGATGAAATGGGAGAATATTTTTGTCAGGTCTAAAACCAAGAAAGGATAGAATCTTCCAGGATCTCTTGTAAATCAACATCCAGAAAGTATAAACCTCAGTAGATATATAACCATATAATATGGAATGACAATTTATATAAGAGGAGATCTTAAAAACTAGTCAGCCGGTGCAGAGATGCTCAAACTCTTCAGTGATCAGAGAAATGTTAAAAACCAACGAGGTAATACCTCAGCCAGACTAGTAAAAATCCAACAGCTGGATAATGTCAATCACTTAGGGATATAGGAACCTCCTGGCTTGCCTGTGGGAGTGTGGGTTGGTACACACAACATGGAGAAAAATATCACCATATTTAGTCAAGTAGAGACAGGATATTTATATTCTATGATCTAGCAAATCTACTCCTGACTCCTAGGTATATAACCCAAAGAGACTCTCACCAGATCCTTATGGGTACATGCATGAGGACTCACACTCATTGTCATCTGTGAGAGGGGAGTTGGGTACAGCCAAATGTCCCTCCCTGGGAAAGTGGAAAGGCCAAAGGCGGAGGTGCCCTATGGAGCACCTTGCAGCAGTTAAAGCAACTCCATGTTCACTGAGCAGCCTGGATCTTAGAACCGCAGTGCAAAAAGGACCAATGGAGCGAAGCTTGGGATGCGATGCTGGTGCCGTACAAGGACACACCCATGCAAGGAGACATTTTCTGATCATGGATTAAATATTAGATAACACCACGGCATGTGTGCTAATTTTATTGGATGTGATGATGGCCCTGCAAGTAGGTCAGAAAATGTTCTGTGTTGTGGGGAATGCATAGCTGAAGAATATAGGGGTGAAGTGACATGATGTCTGGGATTCATTTTATCTTTTTAAAGGTAAATTAAAATGATTTATTTTTTTTACTTTCAGAAAGGCCAAATAGATTATTATTTCAGATAATCTAATGGATAATCTTGGTGAGGATGTTGGTGAATATTCTTTTTTTAAATTAAAGTATCATTGAAATACAATCTTATGCTGGTTTTAAATATACAACACAGTGGTTCAATTATTATTAACTCCTCCCCACCCCCTCCCCACAGTGTGGTTACTATCTATCAATGTAGTAAGATGTTACAGAATCACTGACTATATTCTCCATGCTGTACTACTGTCCCTGTGACCAGCTTATATTGTGATTGTCCCTGAATATTCTTTTTTAAAGTATAGCTGATATACAATATTATTATTGGTTTCAAGTATACAACACACTGATTCAACAGTTACTTTACACACATTGTTAAATCCTCACTCCAACTAGTGCAGTTACTATTTTTTTTTTTGGTATCATTAATATACAATCATATGAGCAACATTGTGGTTACTAGATTCCCCCCATCATCAAGTCCCCACCACATACCCCGTTACAGTCACTGTCCATCAGCATAGTAAGATGCTGTAGAGTCACTACTTGTTTTCTCTGTGCTGTACTGCCTTCCCCATGCCCCTCCCTATGTTATGTGTACTAATTGTAATGCCCCTTATTCCCCTTATCCCTCCCTTCCCACCCACCCTCCCCAGTCCCTTTCTGTTTGTTTGGTAACTGTTAGTCCTTTCTTGGGTTCTGTGAGTCTGCTAGTGCAGTTACTATTTATCAACATAGAAAAATGTTCTAGAACCATTGACTATGTTTTCTATGCTTCACTTCCATTCCTGTGACCAATTTATATTATGATTGAAGTTTTGCTTCTTAATCCCCCTCACCCATCGCCCCAGGATTCATTTTCAAGTATTTAGTTCAGCAAAGAGGGGAAAAAAAAGAGAAAGATGAAACAAATGTTATTTCAGGCAAATATTTAAGTAAGACTTCAAGGCCAAATCTTGATAGTATTTGAGGCTAGTAGATGAGTATATGGGTTGTTGTACTATTGTCTCTACTTTTGTGTATGTATTAAACATTTCATAATAAAATTCCATAATTTAAAACAATATCAATGATACATATTTTCAATACCATAGCCACACACAAAAATACACATTAAACATGTTAGAGTGGCTGACTATGGTGGGAGAAGAAAATAGGAGTAAGGGAATTAGACAAAAGGAAGGGCAGGAAGGAGGAAGGAAATAAGAAAGGTTAGTGATCATCTGTCCTGAACTGAAAAGAATGAATAACTTAACCCTCTGCACCTGAAGTCCAAATGAAGAAGGAAAAAAACTGGAAGCCCCCACAACTCTACTACCGTGGCATTGCAATTTCTTCTGTCTAAACCTCTTAACTTCAATCCTTCAAACCTTCAATTCTTTTCCCCACAGCTGTCACCTTGACAGTTTCATCCCTTTGTGCTGTGCTTAACAAGCCGCAACAAACTTTGGCATATAACTGCCAGCACTGGGCTAGGACCTCTAGGTATGTGATCTGGATTTATCCTCTCAGTGACATTGTGAAGTATCATTATCTCCGATTTATAGATGCCAAAAACTGAGCTCAGAGATAAAATTCTTTGTCCAACTCCTACTAAATCACAAAGCTGGAATTTCAGACCTCTTGGACTCAAAGGCCCAGGATAATGTGATTGCACCAAGCTAATCCAATGACTTCTACACCATTATTATTTTTAAGGCCTGCCTAGTAGTCCCAAAGCAACTCCATGTTCACCAAGCGGCCTATATTGATGGAAGTTTATTTACTGTAATTTAGTATCTGGGCTCTTTCTGGTTTTTTGCTTTCGTAGATAGTCCGGCAGAGAATATCTTCAGGTATGGAATTTTTGGATTCTGTTGAGTTATTCCCATGCCAGGAGTGGGGTTACTTTGTGTTTACATAGAAGGGTGGATTTTACTACCGCAGCTAATTGACGTTGCCGTAGTTTACTAGAAAGGGTTAGACAGGTGAGCAGGATTTAAGACTGCAGAGATTTTGAGGGAGTGTGTTTCTTGGAGGGTCAGAGGAGAGCAGAAGGGAAGCTCTTAGAGGAAATTAAGGGGGTGGGGAGGGTGGGGGAGGGCACAGCTGGGCAGGAAATGCAGGGGGAGTGAGGCCTCTGGCCAGGCAGGATGTGGGAGCCCATTGATTTCTGTGGCCTTCACATTTCCCTAATGCCTTCCTGCTCAAGGGGGCCAGTTGAGTTCTGGCAAGCCCTGGGATCAGGGCCAACTGCTGTGGGGACTTGAAACTGCTGTGTGTCAGGAGTAGGCGTCTGGGGCCACTCTCCCTGGGGCCAGGGTAGCTCTCCGGCCCTTTGGTGGCTGCCCTGGCAGCCTGGGAGCGGTCAGCTGGGGATAGGCAGCAAGTAAATATAGATCCAGGGAAGGAAGCCAGGAGGCCCTGCCCTACACTGACCTCTCGCTGGAGGCTGGGGAGAGATTATGTCCTGGCAACCTCCTCTCAAGGAGTAGGTGACACCTTGCCCAGCAGCCCCCTAGCATTGCTGAAAGCACTGGTAGTGGGGGGCGGGGTAGAGGCTCCAACGGGATTCATAGTGGGGGCTAGTGGAAAGCGGTCCAGAGGTGCTGTTCCTGTGTGACAGACGGCAAGGCGTGTTGCCTCCCTGGTGACCCCACTCAGAGGAGCTGCCCCGTGTGATGAGGAGCTGCCCCAGACTGAGGGGCTGACTGGTCCAAAGGGATTATGGGGTCCACAGTACAAGGGGCAGCATCAATGCCCCCTTACAGCTCCCCTCCCCACCCCGTGACTTCTCCAGAGTTCACACTTGCCTTCCCTTCTTCCACCCCCCCAACTTGTTGCTGGCCCTCTCCACCCTAGAACTCAGAGCCACCAGCCCTGCCCCACCCCCAGCTCCAGCGCTACACCCCCAGCCTGGCTTTCCTTGGCCCCCAGGGCCACAGCCCTGCACCAGCTCTGCACTTTGCGTAACATGTCCTGATCCAGCCAAGACCCCACGGCCCCACGGACTGTGGGAGTGGAATTCTAGCAAGTCAGTCACTCTACCAGACACATTTGTAGGCAAAACCTGTTCCCAAACATTGAGAGGAAAGGTGCTAGCGGAGTAGGTGACTTTTTTCCTTTTCTTAGCAGGGCTCAAGGGGTAGAAAAAAGGAGAGGGCTAGGGGGAGGGACACCTCGATCCAAACAGCAATACCAGCAGCTGACATTTATTGAACTCTTCTGTAAGGCTGAGGCCAGGCTGTTAAGCAAGCACATTACATGCACTGTCTCATTGAACAGTAACAACCTTACAGAGGCAGGTACTATTATTGTCCCCATTTTGCAGATGAGGAAACTGAGGCAGCAGTCAGCCTTCAGGGATGCACCTGAGAGCCATCTATTGGGAGCCCGTGGCCTCCTTTCTTCTCTGTCACTTCCTGGTTCTCAGTTTCTTTTTATTTATTTTTTATTTTGGTATCATTAATATACAATTACATGCTGGTTCTCAGTTTCAACTATCTCTCACCACTTCCAGTTCTTTTGAACTCTTTTTACGTTTTTGTTTTGTAAAAAAATAGGTTTTGCCCATATTCTTCAGAACCCACTGTCTCCTACCTCTGCTGGCCAAATCTGAGTTTTCCTCAAGATTCCGTTTGGGTGGGGTTGGGGACAGTGGGTCTCTAATGGGAGACCTGGGCCAAAGTACAGTGTGTGAAGCCAAAGTACAAGGAAAGCTCTTAGAAAATACACAATCAATAAATTACAAACCTCCCTCCTCCCTCCCTACCTCCCTACCCCTCTCCCACCCCCCGTCCAAATCTAGAACAGACTATGCATTGCCCCCCACCCCCTACCCCAGGGCAGGGTCTGTCTCTGCGTCTGTAGGGTCCAGGCCCCTCGGTAAATGTTTGTGGAAGGACTGACTGAGTGTAGTATGCATGAGAGTACGGAGGGGAGGGGGCAGGGAGAGAGACCCCTGAGTCCCAGCCCCGCTCCTACGGTTACTGGCACCTTGACTACATCAGCACCAGGACACCCCCTCTGCCCCAGAGAAGAGAGTCCCAGGGGACAGGGCAGGGAAGGTGGGTGACTGAAGCAGAGCACAGAACTCTGACCTCAGAGTCAGGAGACCCGGTTCGAATCCCAGCTGCATGGCTCAGGAGCTGTGTGCCCTTGGGCAGGCTTGAAGCAGAATGATCACTACTCTGTAATAGTCCTTGCTATTTGCTTGAGTTTATAAAGCCCTTTTTTCACATTTATCTTTGGTCCTCAGTAACCCTCCCGTTAGGTGGGCATCATTATTAAAATACCCATTTTACAGAAGAGGAAGCAGAGGGTGGAGAAGTCAAGGGACTTGCCCAAGTCACACAGCAAGCAGGGAGTTGAACCCCACCCCCCATTACCGCCCTTGCTACAGACCCCATGTGTGCATGAGGAGGTGGGGCTCAGATCTAAGTCTCCCAGCGTGGGATACCATGTGGCAGGGTGGCAGCAAGGGGGCCTGGGCAATAATCCCCTAACGTGGGTCCCGCTGGCCATCTCCAGCCTGAAGAGCCAGTCTGCTCTTCGTGGAAGGTTTCCTAGATGCCCTTTCCTTCCCCCACCCCCAGCCCTGGGGCCCCACCTGCTGCCCCAGGAGGGAACTGGGAGTCCATGAGATGACCATGAACTGTTTTCCTGAGAGAGTGGGGAAGTGGGATGGTGAAGGGGGCTCCGGGGCCAGGGCCCCCCTCACATGGGCATAGGCACCTCGTCGTATTCATCCTGACCCTCCTCGTCAAAGGTTGGCTTGGCATCGTCAGCATCCAGCTGGAGGGTAGGGTAGGAATGACAGAGGGTTAGGGCCCAGGGGCCAGATGAACCCTTCTGCCAGTGCTGAGCGCTCCCTGGAGTTAGAAGACGGCCTGGCTCTCTTTGAACCTTGGACAAGTCTGTCCTGCCCCTCAACCTCTGGGTTTGGTCTGGATGAGTGATTTCCAAAGGAGGGGAGCCCCTGGATAAGTAGTGGTCCAGCGGGAGAGGGCCAGAGGGTAGGTAGGGAACCCTTCACAGGGCAGCCCTACAGTGACCTGGGTCATGTTGGGAAGGATGCTGTTGGAAGAGTGCCTCTGTGCAAAATGATTTGGAAGACTTTAGGACAAGCCACTCTGGTCAGGAGAGCCCACATAGAATGCACCTGTGTGTCTCTTAACTCTCTCACCAACCCTGCTTTTATCCCTCCCTTCTACGTGAGCAAACCCGAGGCACAAGGAAACAAGGCCACTTGCTCTGGGTCTTACACTAGGATCTGGACTCAGGCCAAGACTCACACCTTAACCACAGTGCTCTTCCTTAGTTCCAACAGCCATCCCTCACCTGCTCCCAGCCCCTCGGATGACCCCTTCAGCCTCTGCCCTCTCTGCACCCTTCCTCCCACCCCAGGCCCAGAGGTGGGGGCCTGGGGGCTGGGAGCAGCCACTCACACACTGGAGCTCCAGGTTCCTGAAGATGACCGGCAGCAGGTAGCGGCGCAGGGGCACTGTGAGGATTAGGATGAAAGGCAGAGCCAGCGAGGTGCTCTGGAAGGACTTCACCACCCACAGCACTGCCAGGCAGATGATCTGGATGATCGTGAACAAGTGCATGCGCCAGGTCTTTACCTGCAGGCAGAAGCTGGGGTTATCGCCTGCCCTGCCCTGGCACCCAGCACCCCTCACCCCACCCTGAGTTGGGCAGTTGGGAGGGCCCTGTACCCGCTTGACGTAGGGCACATCCGGGTGGTACTTGGGTGGCTTGAACAGAAGCAAGATTCGGTCAAAGAGCTGGATGCCACTGAGGGATGTGACCCCCATGTAGAGGAAGATGCCAAACAGCACAGCCAGGGGGATAAGGGACAGTATGGGCCCCATGAGGATAGACAGGCCTGTGGGGAGAACAGTGCACCCTCAGCCCCAGGTGCCCTGGAGGACCAGAACCATCACGGGCTGCAGAATGCAACCACCAAATGGAGCCTTTTCTGTGGATCTCCTTAATAGGCATTACCCCCAAACAGACTCAGAGAGGTGAAGCAACTTGCCTAAGGCCACGCAGTAGTAAGTGGCAGAGCAGGGAGTCAAATTCCTGCCTGCCTGACTTCAAAGTCTATTCTTTTCTTAACCCAGGAGGGCCACAGAGGTCAGTGAAGCCCACCTTTCCCCTCACCCCAGCCCCGAATGCCTCCATCACCCTCCACCTATCCAAATCTGAACTTCCCACCAGCTGATATTAGCTTCACCTCCTTTAAGAAACTTCCGTGGCCTCTTCATCAGCAACCATGGCATGGCCCACCCTGAGCCCAGTTAGATTTTCAGCTGCTCCAGAACTCAGATCAACTTCAGTGACCCTCATTCTTCTCCTTCCCAACCCCCAGATTATGCCCAGAACTTTGCCCTTTGCATCAGTCATTGAGCAGCTGAGCTAGAGAGACGGCAGGGGTAGTTAATGAACCCTCTTATGGTGCAGACAGGGAAATGGAAGCAGGGGTAGACCTCCCTCCCAGTTCACTGAACTTGTGTTGGATAAGCTCTGAATATAGGGTACTGCCTAGAGAAGGCCTCAGGAGTGGGGCCCCCTCCTTCCTTCCCTGTTCACCAGCCCAGTGCCTTGGGGATTTCCTCCAGAATTTTCTCATGTGAATAACTCACACTGGGGAGATGTGGGCAGAGCGTGTGGGGAGCCCGGTGCAGGGTGGGCAGGACTGGAGGGGGCGCTGGATCCTAAGGGGCAGGGCAGGGCCACGGGTTGGTGGGGAGTGGCCAGCCCTCACTCACCCACAAGCAGAGAGACCAGGAGCCCACTAATCCGCTGCTCCTTGACCTCCTGGACCTGGGCTGCAGCCCCTGGGGTGCTGGCTTTGCCCATGACGGTGAGGGCATTGGCATGGGTGACAGAACGCACGGTGGTAGCGCTGAGCCAGGGCATCCCAAAGAGGGCAGCCACCCCACCCATGACCATGACCAGCAGCAGGTCCAGGTGGAAGCCAGAGCCCTTGATCATCTTGCGCTCCGGTTTGCTGATAATCAGCCTGGGGGTGTGGGAGGTCAGAGGTAAGCAGGGCTCTCCCCCACCCTCACTCCCCTGGCTCCCTTCTCCCTTCCCCACATTTAGGTCCCTCTGTACCTCAGTTTATCCTTTTGTGCCCATATCCCTTGGAGTTCCTTGCTCCCCTCCCCCCCACCCCATCTTGAGAATGCAGAATTTAAGGGCAGTGTCTTCAGATGTCACCTAGAATGTCCACAGGCAGATTTCCTCTGAAGCTAATGAAGTGTAAACTTCAGGGAACCTCATTGGTACTTTCAAATTCTTTCACCTGATTTTATAATTCTCATTTTGTATACTTTTTCTTAAAAAGGGCTCCCCAAATTACACAATGTCGGGGCCCACAAAATCTGGGCCTGCCACTGCCTGTCCATCATTCCTACTAGTCAGGAGGGCCATACATCCAGCTGGACCAGTGCTGAGCCCTTGGTATCTCGCCTGCCCCTCTTCTTGCCCCAGACACTCCCAGGCCCAACCCAGCCCTGGCTCTTACGTGGTGATCTGGGACTCAAGGAAGATGAGAATGAAGACCAGCAGGGCAGGCAGGGCAGAGGCGAACATCATCCAGATGGGGAAGTGGGAATACAAGCCCAGCGGGTGGATGATCCAGCCCCGAGCCGAGGAGTTGGACACAGTGAGGCCCTCAGGCACACTGAGTTTCTGGGGAAGGAGGATGCTGGTGAGAATTCCAGGGCAGGGGGATGGGGACGGGGGGGGGGGGGGGCAGGGGGAGCCAGGGTCCCGGGCACGTGGGAACTTACTTATATTCGGTGTCTACTTTGTACCTAGTCACTGCACTGAGCCCTTTACATATATGTTCTTATTCCCAACTTTATAGATGAGGAAAGAGGAACGGAGAGAGGTTATGTAATTTACCCTGCATCTACAGCTATTAGGTAGCAGAACAGAGATTCGTACTCAGATCTTCCTGGCTCCAAAGCAGGTCCATTCCTATTGCTCTGGATTAAGGAGTAAAGGGGCAACTGGGCCCAGGCCCTTTCTTCAGCCAGAGGGGTCCTATAGGACCATGGGGCTCCCAGGGGAGGAAGGGATGGGACAGGGGTAGTTCTAGCTGGCTTCAGGTTTGAGAAAGCTGTTCTGGGAAAGGAGCGTGCTGGGGGGATGAGGGTGGGAGGAGAAGGTCACCTGGGTGTAGGTGTCCTGGATGAAGAAATCCACCAGGACCATGATCAGGATGGAGATGGGAACCCCAAAGTCCCCAATGACCCGTCGCAGCTGAGGGCAGGTAGAAAGACCCCTGGTTAGTGCCCGGCTGCTTGGGCCTCTCAGTTGCCACCCTCCTGCCCCAACCTCATTCATCTATCTAATATCCTGTCCTCATCTAATATCCTGTCCTGCTCTTCAGAACATCTACCTCCATTCTTCTCCCCCTGGCCCAGCCCCATCCCAGCCCTACAGCTTCCCCACCCCCTTCCAAGAACTCTTCCTGTCTCTCCATTGGGTTCACGTCTGGGCATGCTGATAAAGGGAGATGGCTGGCCTGAAGGGTGAAATCTGGGTGAGGAGGGAGCCAGGGAGGCTTGGAATTGAGAATGGGAGTCAGGATGGGAAGGGGAGCTAACAGCATCAAGGAAGCTGGGGGTGCTGGGACTGGGATAGGGCAGTGCAGGCAGGGGCAGGTGGGGAGGATGTGCTGACCTTGCCAGGGAAGTATGAGCTGTTCTTGAACTTGCGAAGCACCATGGCTAAGAAGAAGGTGCCGGCCATGAGCACAAGGGAGAGGAGGGCTGTGTTAGGCAAGGGGAGCTGAGGGCTGGGCACCATCGTCACGTTGTGGTGGTAATGCTTCTGCAGTGGGTGGTTCTGGAAGATCTGCAGTAGAAAACCAAAGAATCCTGTTCCCTCCCATCCATCCATTCTCCATCCATCCTCCTTCCATCCCTTATCCATCCATCTATCCATCCATCCATCCATCTCCCATCCATCTACCTATTATCTTCCTCAACTGACATGGTAGCAGGGGGGCTATAGCTTGGTCTCCAGGAGTGAGGACCAGGCTCCGTCTGGGTGGAGTGGGCCATGGAGGCAATGAGTTTGTGGGGGGTGTGTATGTGTGTGTGTGCATGTGTGTGAGCATCCAGGGCCTGGGAAACGTGAGATGACCGCAGGGCAGGAAATAAGTGCCAAGGAGGTTGCTAAATCAGGCCTCAAAGACTTGGAAACAGAAAGACCCACCAAATAACAGAATCAGGGGCAGATTTATAGTGTCCACCCTTCCTTTATATAAGGCACAGATATGGAGGCTTGCACAGTTTAAGGTGACAGAGCTGGGAGGCAGGTGTTTCATTCATAGGCCCTGCAGTTTTTGAGGGCCAGATGGAGCAGGAGTGGGAGTGGGGAGCCCCCTGAACTCCCACAGTCTCCATCATGCCTACTGTTTCCCATGTTCAGACTCACACACATACTTGCCCATTAGTCATGCTTATAAACATGGACGTGTGCACACAGGGCACCTGCTCATGCACAGTTATTCTGTGCAGCCATGGCAAGAATACCATCTCACAGGCAGCAGGTGTCAACATGGATGTGGTCACAGTCACGTACTATGGAAACACGGCTACACAGATGCCTTACAGACATGTATGCAATGACACACATTACATGGTTTATGGACGGGCTCACCCAGGCATACACATGCTCGTTAACACTCCTATGGACCCCACCTTGACCAGCTTGGTGAAGGTCTCAAAGATGAAGATGAGAGAGATGAGGAAGGAGAAGATCTCTTGAGTGTAGCGGGAGATGAAGCGAACCAGGAAGCTGCCCTCAAAGGCCACCATGAGCACCACCAGCAAGATGAGCCAGAAGCCGATCCACACACGGCCCACAATGTACTCCAGGCCATTCGTTTCACAAAACTGCAGGGCAGTCAGAGGGAGCTGGGGTTACCCAAATTGATCCAGGCACCGTGCATCAGGCAGATGGGGTCAGGGGCCAGTTACAGGGTCACAGTGGGGCCAGAACAGAGCTACCGAGAAGAAGGCTTCCTCAAACACAAGCAGGGGTCCTGAGAAGCCAACCACAAGCAGGGGCTGAGCCCCAAGCAGCGCAAAGAGAATGCCCTGCACAGCTGTGGAGATGAGCAGCTCTGACACGCCCATCTGGTTCCGGGTCTTTTCTCCTGTGGGTAGAAGTTACAGTGGGGTCAAGGTCAGGAGATAATTTTCAGGGTTCAGTAGAGCATTTCAAGGGCAGGCCGATGCAGGGGTCCAGAGTATTAGAGTGGGTCAGATGTCAGAGCCTACATAGAGGCCACAGGGTCAGAGAGACAGGCAGAGGCACTGACCCAGGAGGCCTCCGAAGGTGATGGCCGGTGACAGGGCCGCAAAGTAGATGAAGATGACAGCAGCCAGGACCTGGGGGCTGAGCGCGTCTGTGATGTCACTCAGGTAGCGGGGGTAGCGGCGCCGGATGTCCCGCACCAGGCCCCCAAAGAGCCAGCCTGTTCGCTGCAGAGGGTCATCAGGGCCACCAGGGATCCCTGGGCCCCCATTCAAATCTGTATCAAAGGACAGGACCATGGTGTTAGCAGGGGGTTAGCAGGGGGAAGTGTGTGGAGAGGGGAACTGAGAGGGTGTCTTCAGATGAGAAGGGTCAGCCAACGAGGCTGGGAAGCATGAGGTCAGGGAGAGGGGACACCAGAATATATGACGGAAAGTGGGGAGGCAGGGGCTCATAGGGACATGCTGGGATGTGTGAGGGTCTGTGGGGGCTCAGAAAGCCTTGGGCTGGGTAGGGCAGATACCTAGGCCCTTGTAGTAGCTGGGGTCTGGCTTGCCAGAGCTGGGCAGGTAGCGTCTCCGCAGCAGCTCCTTCTGCACAGGCACCAGACTGAGCAGAGCCTGCTCCGAGGGGACATCTGAGGGAGGCAGCACCAGGCTGCAGTCCAGGAAGTCCTCCAGATTGTGCACCAGCTCTGCCTGGCTTTGGGCCAGGTATGCATCAGTGCGGAACACCTAGGGCCACAGAGAGGGTCAGGGCTGCCTGAGCTGCTGAACAAAAGGACCCAGGAGTCCACAGCCAGGGCCTCTGGGGAGCAGAATCCTCTCACCCAGCTTCTTGCTAGTAAGTGCTTTTTCTTGCCCCACCCCTCCTATCCCCTACCACAAAAGGGCTTTGGGGCTGGTGCAGACAGGGCCCTGAGCGGAGAAAGGAGAAAGGACTAGGGGACCCCAGATGGCTTACAGCAGACCAGATGGAGTTAGTACAGGCCCCGGCAGGCCAGCTCGGAGCCAACCAGGTAGAACCCAGTCAGAGTGGCTGGACTAGATGAGGCCAGATCAGGCAGGCCCAGGACAGACTACGTGGGCCTGCACTACCCCTGGTCAGACTCGACAGCAGCTGGATTCGGCAGAATGGGCCACAGTAGTGAAGCTGAAGTAACCCAGGCCAGTGCGGGCTGGAGGACGGGCCTCATCAGCCACCTAGCCCTCTGGGGTCTCCCAGCCCCGCCCGCCCTTCCTCACCCTCTCCGACATGAGAGTGGCAGCAGCCCGACCAAGCTGGGTGTAATCGGTGTGCGGGGCCTCGGGTCCCAGCAGCACGAAGAGGAAGCGCACGGGCAAGGGCAGCTGCACGGCCTCCAGCTGCACGGCCTCCAGCAGCCGCACGAAGCCCAGCACTGGCCGCTCCAGGAACACTGCTCGACCTTGGAGGGGGAGAGGCTATTGAGGTGGTCAGGCCAGACTGGGGGGCTGCTGGGGTCCAGGCTTAGGGAGAGGTGAGCTGTGCCACGGCAGGTGGTAGAAGTTGGGGTGTGGAGCAGTGAGGGGTGGAGGCACCAGCTGCTTACCCACTAGCACCAAGGTAGCCTCTGAATCCTGGGGAATGGAGTCCTCCATGATTCCAGATGCCACGTGCCCTTCTGTGCCCTCTTCTTCCTGGGGGAAGGAGGGTGGTGAGGGGTGTCCTCTGGCTACTCTGGATCCAGACCTGACCGTCCAGGCTCATCCTCCCCCATGCCCTCTGGTTTCTAACCATGTTCAGGTGGAGGGCTTTCCCACTCTCCCCATCCACCCCTGCTATAACCTTACCTGCTCGTGGAAGAGCTGTGTCTCCAGTGAGGGGTGCTGGGGGAGCAGAGGCTGTAAAGCGCCCCCAGAACGTGTCACAACTGCGGGCTTCACTCCCCCCAGGGCCTCTAGGTCTCCAGCATGGCTGCAGGACACACAGGGAACATGGGCTTAGTAAGCTGCTCAGGCTGGGCTACCAGCAGAGTGGGGACCGGTGGCAGGAGGGATCAAGTGGGACTTCCCAGTGACCATACTAAAGAGACCCTGCATGGGGGACGGGGTGGTGGGGAGGAGATTCTGCCTACTCTCAAAGGGCATTGTAAATGTAAGCTGAGGGCCTCCGGAGGCACCGGAAGAGTGGATGGAGGGAAGGGTCTTAGAGTCTGCCCTCCTCAGGGCCTGTGGCCCCCACATCTAAGCATGGAGACATGGCCACCCCTTGAGAGATGTCAGAGGCAGGAGCTTTTGTGGAAGAAAAGTGGGCTCTGGCCTGATGGGGAAGGAGCCATCTGGACCCCCAGGGAGAGCTTGGGGCGGGTGGGCTGGGGAGGTGGGCCCTTAGGGTACGGAGTCCTGGTCCTGGCACCTGCGTTTGAGCAGCAGGACCCGGAGCAGCTCCTCTCGGTCCTGAGGCCGGATCTGCTCCTCGTAGATAAACCTGTCCAGCAGCTGGCTGGCCACCCCGGCCAGGGAGGTCTCCGACAGGTCCAGGAGGACAGTGCCTGAGGCAGGGAAGGGGGGAAGCTGCAGGGCTGGACTGTGGCCCTCCTGCCCACCGAACCTCACTGCAGGGGCCGCAAGGGGCACAATGGGGCTCACCCTTAGTGAAGGCTCTCTGCAGCTGCAGGAGGCTCCAGAAGGAGAGGTAGGACAGGTGTGGGCGGCCCCAGGTCCCATCCGCCCTCAGGTTTTCCTCCAGGTGCACCCAACGTGCTGCCTCCATCCACTGTAGCTCCTGGTTCTTCTCATCCATCACCAGTTCCTGCAGCTCCACGCAGACCTGCGGCCCCACAAGCCGAATGAGTCTGTCAGGCCCAGGGCAGGCCCATGTGGAGACTGGAAGCCCAGAGCCTGGTGGGCACTCAGCAGGAGGCCCAGGGTCCTGGAGCACTTGGGGGCAGACCCTGAGCTCAGAGGGGAATGTCAGCAGCTGCAGTGGGGAGCCCTGAGGGAGGGGGAAGTGTGGTCCTGGCTCTGTGTGGTATGCCCACACCTCTGGCTCTATATCCCGACTTCCTAACCAGGCCCACCTGCCCATTTCAGAGGCATTTGAAGAAGCTCTGGAGCAAAAAGCCTTTGGGGTCCTTGGGCTGGTCTCCTGCTTCCAAGATGATTGCATGGGTTCAGCATACACTTGGGTTTCCTTGGGGCCCAGTGGCCACTCCCAGGGCTTTGCTGAGGACAGACCCAGTTTCCTAACCAGCTAGAGAATCTGGTGCCCAGCAGGGATGTGGGGGGCCTGGTGGGCCTGGGCAGAAGAGAACATGTATTTCACTCTGTGCTTCCCTCAGGAGCACCTGGCAGCCCAGCCAGGGCCAGAGGACCTGGGGGCCCAGGCCCCCAGCAGTCAGATTCTCTTCACCCAGGGAGCTCCTCACCCAGTGGAAGGGTGGCCCAGGTCTCCCAGCTCAGTAGGGGATGTCTTCTCCCCTCCCACCTAATTCTGAGATGCTCAGCCCTTCTCTGACTCTCCATTGGGTCTCCCTCCCCTGAAGCTGTGTCTCTCCCTCTGCTCCTCACTCCCACCTCCCCATAGAATTATGGGTCCCAAGGATGACACAGGCAAGAGATCTGCAGGAGGCTGGGGGTCTTCACCTTGTGGATAGTTGGTTGTGAGGTGGTGTGATAGTCTGTGGCTGTCGGTTCAGCGTGGTCGTCTGTGGCTGCTGGCTCGATGTAGTAGTCTGTGGCTGCTGGCTGGGTAAAGTAGTCTGTGGCTTCTGGTTCAATGTGGTCGTCTGTGCCCACTGGCTCTGTGTAGTAAGCTGAAAACCCAGAGGCTGTTTAGTGTTGCCCCCAGACAACACCCCTACCACCCACCATGAATCTCAGACTAGCACGGATGATGCCCCACTTGGGTGATGCTCTGCTCCGCAACTTGTTGCCCCTGGCTGGAACCCCAGTACCCCCCACGCCCCACTGCTCAATGGCTTGTGGCCCCCAGTGTCTGTTCCTGGCTTAGCCTGGCTCTGTCACTCCCCATCTGAGCGCTTTGGAGGGCCCCTGGGACACATCTCAGTGATGACGGGACGGTCATCTCCGCGGTGACCGGAGAGTCCTGAATGGCACTTCTCAGGATCCTCCTAGGGTCTCCTCCCTCTCCAGCCACCTGCTGCGACCAGATTCCTTTCCTTCTGTGCATCTGCCTCAACGGTCCCACCAGCCCTGGAGCTTCCCAAGGGAGCTCTGGGAGCCCTGGCGGGTTCTACCCTTATATTGCCCCCTACCCCCACCCCTAGCCCTCATTTCCCAGGGGGGCCTCTTATCTTTAACACAAATTGCCAGCACTTAAGCCCTGTTGACAGTAAATAGGTCCCTCCTGGGGCTCCCCAGTTGAGACCTTGGACAGGCCCAAGAGGTTCCCTGATGTCTCTCTGCCCTGGGGAGTCCCTGTGACCCCCCATTTCTCAGGACCTCTGGATCCCCAAAAAGAATGATATTCCCAGAACAGACCCAGTACTTGGCCTAGAAGCTGGCATTAGATGGGCACAGGTGGTATGTGGACACATGCCCTTGTCCTAGTCAGGCCTGGCTGCCTTCTCACAAATCTGAGGGGCACAGTGACGGGTGACTGGCCCTGCCCCAGCTCTCCAGTCACCTCCTGTGATCATTTCAAACAAAACTCTGTTTATCCTTCAATCAACCAGGATTGTGGGAGAACTGGCCCTGAGGGGCGGGATAAAGAGGGAGGACAGCAGTTCGTCCCAGCAGGAGAGGGAGACGGGGCTCACCTGCTGGCTCCTCCACAGGAGGCCCAAGGACACCTGGGTCTTCATATTCTGCAGGCTCTAGAGTATTCTCCATCTCCTCTTCATAATTCTCCTGTGGGAAGTGGCCATAAGGGCTGGGCTATGAGGGGTTCCTCAAGCCCCCACAAACTAAGACACCTGAATGGGCCAGGTTCCCAGAGCCCCCAGATAGAAGCCCTGCAGGTGTCAGGAAATACTCACCTGCGAATTCCCCACGGTGCTGTTCTGATCGTTCAAATCCCCCACGGTGCTGTTCTGATCGTTCAAATCCCCCACGGTGCTGTTCTGATCGTTCAAATCCCCCACGGTGCTGTTCTGATCGTTCAAATCCCCCACGGTGTGTTCCTGATCATTCAAATCCCCTACGGTGCTTCTCTGATCGTTCAAATCCCCCACGGTGCTGTTCTGATCATTCAAATCCCCCACGGTGCTGTTCTGATCGTTCAAATCCCCCACGGTGCTGTTCTGATCATTCGAATCCCCCACGGTACTGTTCTGATCGTTCAAATCCCCCACAGTGCGGTCCTGATCATTCAAATCCCCCATGGTGTGGACCTGTTCTCCCATCTCCCACATGGTGCGGTCCTGATCGTTCAGTTGTCCACAGTGATCAGAGCTCCCAGCATAACCCCCACTTCGGGTCCCTGCAGGGGACAGACACAGGCTAAGTGAGACACAGGCCATCCTGGGGTTTCCTGGTCCCCCCACCCAGAGGGGTGGCATTTGAGTGAAGGGGGGTCCCAGGTGTTGGGAGACAGTGGAGTCAGAGATTGGAAGGGTGGGTAGGAGCTTGGGGGAAGGAGCTGATATGTAAGTGAGGGCAAGGGCCAGGAGAGATGGGACAGTCCAGGAAGAAAGAGCTTGGCTGGCATCAATCTAAGGGTGTTTGGGAGCATAGAGGGTGTCCTTCAAATCTGACTCCTACCTCTGAACCCCAGGCCTCACCTGGCTTCTTTTCCTGCTCCTAGGACTCAGCGAACTCCAGGGTATGACCTGTGTCCCCTCTTGAGGCAGCTTAGCTCCCCTGAGTCTCCACAACATACTTGATTCAAGTTGTGTACAACATACTCTCTTCTCCCAAAAATGGCTGCTTCCCTCTGGGCACGGGGCTGCAACATTCTCAGGATTGGCTCACAGGTCCTGGATGGTATGGCCCTGCTTCTCTCTCCCATCCCATCTTGAACTCCCTTGCTCTCTCACTGCTTATCCCATTGGCCTCCTCACCAAGCTCTTTGCTGCCCCAGGGCCTTTATGCATGCAGTTGCCCACATGGTAGATGCCCCTCCCCTAGCACCTCATCCCTTCTCACACCTCAGCTCACGTGTCACCTCTTCAGATTCCCTTCCCTACTACCCTAACATTCACTAACCTAATCTGTCGTTTTCTGGCTTCTTGATTCAATTTGTGTATATATCAGCTGATAATGCCTGTAGAAGGCAAGTCACATGAGTGCTAACACCCTGCATGTCTCAGTACCCAGTGAGTCCCGCATTCCTGGCAGAATGGTTGCCAATAGTAGGTGCTCAATAAATATGTATTGAATGAGTGTCAGAAGGGCTCTCCTCTTTCAGGCTTGGGACTCTGGGACTAGGGAGTCAGGATGACTAGGACCCAGCCAGGAGACTGCTGAGTCCTGGGCCTCAGTTTTCTTAGTTGTGCCTCTAGCAGAGAAGAAGGTATGGTCACTCCAGGAATGTGAGGATCGGCCAAGGGGAGCTCAGGGTCCCCTGGAATGGCCTCAGACTTTCCCCCTCAACCACTGTAGCTCAGGGCGCTGTGGCAACCTGGATTTGGGTCAGGTTGACAGATGTGCCCAGTCTGCTTGCATGGTGCTGAACAGTGAGACACTGAGATGAACAAGACACTGTCGTTCCTCTCAAGAAGTTCCCAGCTCTGACTGGGGAGACAGGCTGGCAGCACATGACAAGTTAACTGGTTCAGGAGGTAACACATTCCCCAGACACAAGTAAAGAGCAGACTGTGCGGGGTGCCAAGGGTCTGTATGGCAGGAGAAGGAGCAGGACTCACTGGCGGGACTGGGCAGCAGAGTGTCTCTGGGCGAGGGGCACTAGCACTGGGCCTAGAAGCACTGGCCGCATCTGACCGGCTGGGAGAGGGATGGCAGGCAAAGGTGCAGGGGCAGGGCCCTGAAGGCCAAGGCTGGACATTGCAGGAGGACTAAGGCAAGGGTCTACGTGCAGAAAGAACTGTACAAAGAACTTTCTTTCTGAGGAGTGGCTGGCCCTGCATTCCTTAGAGGTAAGAAGAGGGGCATGACCAAGCCCCACCAAACTGAGAAAGTCAGGGGTCCCTTCCCGGGGTAGTGGTGGGGCGAGTGATGGCAGTGGGAGGGTCCCAGAGCCTGAGGAGGGAACACCCCTCCTGCTGGGACCTGCACCTTTTCCCATCCCTTCTGTCCCTCCCTGTCCCCTTTTCCCCAGACATCCCTGACTTCCTCTTCTCCCATCTTCATTCTTTCTCTTCCTTCTCTGGCCTGGCCCCAGCCTGGTCATTAGATCCCAGCAGCCTCAAGGGTATTCAAACTTAGGTGCTAAAAGTCTCACCCCTGGGGCTGGGAGTGTGGCCTCAGTCTCCCATCTGAGAAGTGGGATGATCAGACAGTTGCCCCAGAGAATCCAGGAATCCAGGCTTCCTCTTTGCCACTGACTGGCCCAATGGCGGTGGGCAGCTCCCAGCGTCTCTAGGTCTCAATAATCTCATCCCTTCAATGGGAGGGCTACCCCACCAGGCCTCTGAGACATTGGTGAAAGAGAAGAAGGGAGAATGGAGGCGCCTTGGGCTCAGCGGGGGCCTTAGAGGGTGTTCCCATGACCCAGATTGCTGCCCCACCGGGCCCAGCCTCTGCCTAGCTGCAGGCCCTGCCCTGCCTGGCACCGATAAGAGCCTGGGCTCCGATCACTGCCCCGGGTCTGGAAGTACACCAAACACCTGGCCGGCCAGCCAGCCAGGGCAAGGCCAGATAAGGGTGAGCAGAGCATCTGGAGCCCAGACAGCAGAGCACAGCTGGGAAAGGCGGGGGACCGGGGGTGACCAGATGATGGAGAGGGCTCCCTGGTGGCACAGCACCGCCGCTGTGTATCGGCCCCCGCACCCACAAAGCTGTGCTGTCTCATCTCTCATGCTCCCCAAACCACTTTGTGAGGTGGGTAATGTCACTAGATCCATTTTGCAAGTGAAAAGGCTGAGGTTCAGGGAGGTTTACCTGCTTCAGTTCCCTACTATGTGGGTATCTGGCTATCCGATTAAACCCTGGCCTACCTGACTACATCTCTAACCATGGTGCTGAGTTGCCTCCGAGGAGAGAAAACAGCTGCCAGCTGGTTTAATGTTAGTGATTAAGGACATGGACTCTGCAGTCCGACTGAGGGGATTCAAATCCCAGCCCTGCCACTTACTAACCATGTGCCCTGTGTGACCTCAGGCAAGTGACTCAACCTCTCTGTGCCTCAGTTTTCTCATGTATAAAATGGGGTAATAAAAATACCTACCTCCTAGACCTGCTGTAGCATGGAGTTCATATAAAGCACTCAGAGTAATGCCTGGTACTTAAAGAACACTATGTAAAGTTTGCTATCATTATCAGCGCTACTGGGGATCAAGGCCAGACTTTCTGTTTTCATCTCCCTCTGATGTTCCTTCAATTCCCATGGAATTCGCCAAGTGCTTTGAGACCCTCAGGTGGCGGAGGACTCCTTCTTTCCTGCTAAACACTCCCTAGGATGGGGACAGCGCCAGGTCTCCCTAGTAGACTCCCTGGAAGTATCCCAGATGGGCAGCAGGGTCAGCTGACAGCTTCCCTCCTAGGAGGGAGCGAGGTGGCCTGGGTAACTCTGTACATGTAGCGTGAGGCCTGAGTCTGTGGGCTTCAAGGGGCTGGTCAGTGGGAGCCTGACAAGGACCCACACATGGAGAGAGATCAGATTTGCCTGTCCCCTGTTCCCTCCAATTCACACACCAGCTATATACACCTCTGCTGGCTTTTTTTTTCCTAACATCTACACCCTGGCTCTCCCCAGCTGCAGGTGCCTACGGGCTGGTGCCCTTAGGGGTAACAATGCACATCTTAAAATTCTCACCCTACTTACCAGGACAACCCCTGGGAGGTCAGGTTCCTGACCTTACAATTGACCACTTGGGCATAGATTCAGGCTGGGCACCTGCAGAAACCCTCAGGACAGGTGCCACAGGACCACCCCAGTGCTGCCCAGCCCTGCTCACCTGTTCACGAGCCTCGGGTTCCCTCAGTGAACTCCTGCAGCTGCCACTGGTGCCCTCTGTGCCCATCTGAGCTCACACCCGCTCTAACAGCGCCAGGTCCTTGCTCCTGCACCCCAGGGGCAGCTTGCAAACCCCTGACTCATGCCCCCGCCTGCTAATCTGCTCGCCCCATGGCCCCCAGGAGCCCCTTCTCACCTCCCGCCCTGCTCCCTCTGGGTGCCTAGTAAACAGAGTTATCTCTCATGCACATCTGGACAGCTGTGAGTCTGGCCCACTCCACCCCAGCTGGCCAGCCCCCAAGACTTCCCTTGGCCCTCTGATCCCTAGGAGTCTGCTGGGTGTTCTTCATGGGCTACGGTTTGGTGGTTGGGTTCTTGGAGCTCTCAGCCTCCTAGCAGGTCTGCCAGAGCCTCTGGAAGCCCCTATCCCGCCTCTGTCCATCCTCCCTCAGGCCAGGGTCCTCTGCTCTGGCCCCAAGATGCCTCCTTCTCTCTCTCTCTGTCTCAGTGTCCTCCCTCAGGGCTCTTCCTCTGCAGCCTTGCCCAAGGGATCTTCTCAGTGCTCTGGGACCCAGGCAGCCCCTCCCCTTCTTGCCCCAAACTAGGGTGCCCTAGCTACCCTCTCCACAAGACCCTGGGTGCCTCCAAAGAGATGGCCCCTGGCTCTAAGATGCTGCCACTCAGTCAACCTGAAACAACATCAGGTCAACAAAAACAACTGTCCCACAGGGAGCTCAGAGCTCATGAAGCCCCACTGTCTGGGCACACTGGCTCTGTGGCCAGAGCAGCCCCACATCCTTAGCCTGCACCATGTGCCCCCCCATTCCCCAGCAGGGCAGTCTCTGCTAGGGGAAGGGGAGGGCTGGGGCCTGTCACCTATTCTTGGTCTCTGGTTGCTAAAGAAGCAGAGACTGAAAGATGAGTTCAGATCAACAAGAATGAAGACAGGTTTTAAAACAGACAGAAATAGAGTTTTGTGGACGTTGCTCTGGGCATTGAGAGAGAAAAGCATCCTAGCTCAGCTCTAACACTGACTGGCTGTGGGGCCCTCTCCGGGCTTCAGTGTTCTGATCTATAAAGTGGGAATGCCCAGTTCTGTGGCCACCAGCTTGGGGATCCCCTGCTTCAGATGCAAACAATAGAAACTCAGATTCAAGGACAGGGAGATGGGCATACCCAGCAAGCCCACCACCATTTCCGGGGCCTTGACCACAGGCCCACACTATGTGCCGAGCCCTGGCAGATAGAGAAGGGGGCATCTGGTACCCAGACCTGGAATCCTGGGTGCCAGCCGCTGTGCTGGTGGTCGCACTTGTTCCTTATAGCCTCCTAATTTTACAGGGGAGAAAACGAACATGACGGAGAGGGATGGTGGCTTCCCAGTAAAAAGAACAACTGTGGATGGGCACTGGGTGGTACAGGCACTGTGCCCAGCTCTTCACGCAGCTCACCCCTCTGAGCTCTCCAAGGCCTTCTGAAGAAGGCATCATTTATTGTTATTATCTGCTTCTTACAGCTGAGGGAGCCGGGGTGGAGAGCTGGGTGACCGGTGGGGTGGGAGCAGGGACTTAGGCCTGCATCCTGCCTGATGCTAAGCCCTGTGCTCCCTGGTGCCGCCCTCGGCCGTCAGGCCAGTGGGGATAGAGAGGCCCCTGCTGAAGGGGCTGGGAGACGCCTCCAGTCTCTCCAGGATTGGTGCTCACTCTCCAGGCTGATGGAATCTGTCCCAAGTTCAAGACTGGGCTGTGGCCTGTGGCAGCTGCCAGCAAGTACCAAGTGAAGGCTCTGCCTCCCTCCACAGCCTTAGGGCCCAGGCGCCTTGCTCCATTGCCTGTTCCAGGAGCCAAGAGGTGCTGAGTGCAGGAGGCCGCAGTGTAGCCCCTCTCCTGGGGCCCAGAAGCACTGGCAGCTAGCTGGGTGGGGAGCGCTGAAGGGGCAACAGACGGAAACATCTGGCTTCGGAGGAGAATCTGTCCAGCTGTTTGGCTGCTCTACAGGTGCCACCCCCTGGCAGACCACCAGATACCCACACAGCAGCAGAGCAGGCCTGCATCTGGCCCTTTCTGCTCACTCCACATGTTCTAGGTCATTCTTGCTGCCCTGACTGACTGTGGATGTTTCCCCAAATCTGCCCAACAGCACATTTTCCATGTTTTCACTTTTCCGGGAAGAAGTGAAGGCTCCTCTCACTCATTTCATTCCAATTCGGAGTTGAGCCAGTTTAATTCAGCTGAAGACCCCATGTGCCTGGCACTGGGCTGGATGCTGAGGAAACAAGACGAAACAGAGTCCTTGCTCCCTTTAGCCACGCCTCGGGGCTGGGCAGACATGGTCAGAAAGCTTGGTATTTGGAGGAATTGAGCAGAGCCCCTGGATGCCTTGAGAGGGTATCCTGAATGGCCACACCCAGCACAGCCTGCCCTCCTCCCGTGGAGTCCCTCTTGCCAACCCCCTACCCTGCCATTTCCTAGATCATCAAGGGAGGAGCCACCAGGCTTCCCTCCCCAAGGCCCAAGGCCCCTGGGTGTCCTTGTCCAAGTCTGTGCTCATAGAAAGCTGGCAGCCAAGGGCAGATGCCATCTGGAAGGAGGTGAGCTGAGGATGGGGCCCCAGGCTGGGCCTGCAGAAGCCACTCTAGTGATTTGGTTTCACCCCCCATACGATGTTATTCCAGACCACACAGTCCAGACCGTGGGCTGAGACAGGTTGTCCCAAAGGAAGAACCTGTGAGCAGAGGGTGGCATTCTCCTGAAAAGATGAGACTTTCTCATTTCAATCATGCTGCAGTCAGTCCTCCGTGAAGACTTGGGAGTGGGCCTTGGAAGAGAGGCCTACAGGAGAAGAGGCTTAGACTCTGGGGGCAAGGGGCATTTCATGGTGACTAGATAAGCTGTCCCTTGCAATGGGCTTGGCAATGAGGCATTGGGTTGGAACAGTTTGGGCCTATGACCACGGAAGTCAGACCCATCTCCTAATCTCACACCTGCTCTTTGGTGCTCAGTGGGGAGTCTTGGCCGCTCTCCTCAAGTTCCCAGCAAAGCCCTGCTGGACGGTTCCCCTGCTGGACTTGAGGGAGGGTCGGGGCCCCCGCTCAGGCAAAGCGGGCTATGGTTTGTAGTGGCAGCTAAGGTGAGTGGTTGTCCAGATGGCATGGGGTGACCCACAGAGGCTGGCAGAGGGGACGGGGTCTGGCCAGGTGACAGGGAGGGGCTCCTCAGTATTCCCTGGTGAATATATGACTCCCTGTGCCTTCATGGATTGGGGACTCAGACCCTGGGATTTTGCAGTAAAGGAAAGGACCCCACAACAGGGCCATTCTGGGGCAGGAGGCTCTGCCAGTGGGCCAAGTGACCTTGAGTTAGCAATACCCTCTCTTCACTCTTCTTCACACTTGGTTTCCTCTCTGGGCTGTTGTGAAGACCAAATGGGATGGCATCTGGGAAGGAGCTTGAGAACGTAATCTGCTCTGGATGCAGGGAAGGGGCTGAGCTTTGAGTGGGAAGAAGGAACCGTGGGGTCTGAATGTTGCCTGTGCATCAGGTGGCCAGGACCACGCAGCATCCCTCCCAAGGAGTTCCCGTCCCGTGGGGAGAACGGGTGCGGCACACAGTAACCTCACAGTGAGATGACAGGGGTATGAACAAAGGATGGGGGCCAGGGGACAGTGATGTGGGAAGCAGAGTTGTCCCCAGGCAGTCTTCTGAGCTCAGTCTTAGAAAAGTTTGTCAGGAGAAGAGGGAGCAAGGCCCCCTAGGTGGAGGGTGCAGAGGTGTGAGGTCCAGCATGAGCTGGGGGGTGCAGAGCAGGCTGGGGTAATGGAAGTGGGCAGTAGCCCCAGCACACTATGAATAGACCAGTCATAGTCCGGAAGGGATGAGGGAGGAGAGGGTGGGAGAGTCGGTAGCAGGGGGTGGGATGGAACTGGAACGGCACTAACGAATGAGCCAGGCCAGCCCCTTCCATTTCATGTCCCCCTCCGTGTCACTCCCCAATCATCCAGGAGCCTCCCACTTATCTTCTGGCTTCACTTGGGCCCTAGGTGCCACCCAGCACTCAGAGTGACCTTTAGAAACAAATCAGAAGACATCACCCCCTGTGTACAATCCTCCATGACTTCCCCACCCGTGGAGTAACCCCCATGCCCTCTGCTTACCCTGCTCGTTCTGCCCCGTGAAGGTACCAGCACCACTCCTGCCTCTCTCTCCCCGTACCGCCTGGATGCTCCACCTCAGTCTCCCTGAGGCTGGCTCCTTCTCACCATCTGGGTCTCAGATTATATGTTACCACTGCAAAAAGCCTTCTTTGACCACCCATTTAGAGATAATCCCCAGCCACTCTATCACTGTGTCAAGGAAAATCAGGGTGGGCTGTGTGAGAGAACACACATACAGTGGCTTAAGCATGACAGGAGTTTACTTTGCTTTGATGTAAAACCTGGAGGTAGGAGGCCCTAGGCTGGTATGGTGCTCCACAGTGTGAGGGAGTCCACCCAGGTGCCTTCTATCTTATGGCGTCTTCAGCTGGTGGCTTTCTCTTCATAGTTCAATATGGCTGCTTGAGCTTCTGCCATCACCTCTGCATTCCAGCCAGCAGGAAGGAGGATGGGTAAAGACAGATGTGCCCTTTCTCTTTAAGTACATTTCCTGGAGGCTGCTTCTGCTTACAGCTCGTTAGTCAGGACTTAGTCACACAGCCTCGCTTAGCTGCAAGGGAGCCTGGGAAATACAGTCTTTATTTTGGAAAATCATGTGTCCAGAGTTCTATTACACAGGAAGAAAAGGAGAATGGAAATTAGAGGACACCCAATAATCTCAGCCAGAATCACATTACCTGCTAAATACTCTGCTTTTTTCTACCAGCTAATAGTTTCCTGTTTAATTGTTTGCTTATTATTGTCTCTCTCTAAACTCCATGAGGGCAAGTTCCTTGTTAGGCTTTTCCATCACTGTATCTCCAGAGCCTAGCACAGTGCCTCGCATAGGCAGGCTTTTAATTTTTACTGAATGAATGATTGAATGACTCCACAATAATTGTTTGAAGAATGCATTGTCATTCCCATTTTACAGATGGAAAAAATGAGGCTCAGAGAGATTAGGTAACTCATGGAAGGTCACACAGTAGGCAAGAGGCCCAAGATTTGAACTTTGATCTGTGTGGCTCCAGAGCTCTCTCTACTCTTTCTACTTAACGCATTGGCTCCTCTGATCTCTCAGCCACACCCTAGGTCAAGTTAGAAGCCAGTAAACAATCACCTGGAGTCTGTCAGTGCTGTTTCTCTGGGAAATCCACCTCCAGTTCTTATTTATGGTGTGCCTTTAGTCTCTAATGGGTTCAACATCAGAAATGGTTGTTTGGCAGTAATTCCACATCTGGAAAACATCACTGAAGAAAACAAAATCACAAATTGAAAAGCATATATACACCCTTATGTTTATCGCAGCATTATTTACAATAGCCAAGATATGGAAACAACTTAAGTGTCCATCCATAGATGAACGGATAATGATGTGATACGTAAATAAAATGAAATACTACTTGGCCATAAAAAAGAATGAAATCTTACCTTTTGCAACAACATGGATGGATGGACCTAGAGGGTGTTAAGCTAAGTGAAATAAGTCAGACAAAGACAAATACTACATGATTTCACTTACAGGTGGAATCTAAAAAAACCAAACAAATGAAGAAACAAGAAGAAAACAGAAATAGATTCAGAAACACTGAGAACAGACTGGTGGTTGTCACAGGGGAGAGGGGTGGGGAATGAGCAAAATAGGTGAAGAGGATTAAGAGGTACAGACTTCCAATTATAAAATATATTAGTCACAGGGATGAAAATACAGCATAGTCAATGATGTGTGCTGACAGGTGGTAACTATACTTACAGTGGTAAGCAGTTAGTAATGCATATAATTGTCAAATCACTATGCTGTACACCAGAAACCAATATAATATTATATGTCAACTATATTTCAATAAAAATTTTTTTTTAAAGAAAATGTTGTTTGGGACATTTCTGTAACCTTTTGTGCAAGTCACTAGGCGAGGATATTATATTGAATCCATGAAATACATTCCTCATGGAATTAAGCACTAGGAAGAAGTCTGGAACTTCAGATGAAGTCCCAGCTTTCTTTGTTTCAGATAACAGAACTACCTAACTCATCGGGTTTTTCTTTTCACCTCAGTTGCTAGGAAATGCAGAGTTTAAATCATATATGCAGAGCAGTCCCAGCCTCAGGAGAAGTGCTGTAGGGGACCGAGTGTGTGGGACTTGGAAACAGGGAGCCAGGAGGTGAGTCTCAATCAAGGTTCTGTGAGCAAGACATTCAAACTTTCCTGGACCTTAGAGCCCAGGTTATAAACATATCGTCTTCCCTCCCAGGGCTGTTAGGAGGATTAAATGAGTTAATAAACGGGAAAGCTCTCTAGGAATGACTCCATGATGCACAGATGGTCTGCCCTGTTCAGGTAGGAACAGGAACACTCAGCTCGCCAAGGCTAAGCTGAAGCTTCTCAGGCCCCAGGAATTCTCCAATAGGAGAGCAAAGTGGTCAGGGAAGGCTTCCAGGAGGAGGTATCTTGAGGAATACTTGGGACCCTCTGATGCAGAATATTTGACAGTATTATATTTATCCCTGTCCCCTGCCATGCTCACCTCTGAGGTAATTTCCTGGCTCCATCTTCCCACCTTTTCATGTCATCTTATTTATCACTAATCCCACTGTTTAACCTCTGTCTCCAAGCAGTGAAGCACAGCCCACAGGTGGAGAGAGCAGCTCTACGCTGGCTCACAAGTCGCTGGAGACTGCAGGGCTTCAAAATGAGGAAGAGTTGAGTCTTGGAGCGAGCCCCAGCCCAGTGAGAGGCTGGAATCTAAGCCATGTCCCCGTGGAATCTAAGCCATGTCCCCGATCTCTTCCCCATTAACTAGCGACCTCTGACTCTGCTTCCTTATCCTTACAAAACATCTTAATCACATGCTATAAAGACCACCCTCAGGAAGGTATATTGTCTTACAGGCTCTTCTCAGTGAATCCTCACAATACTTGAAGAAAGTGGGGGCACAGAGAGAATAACTTCTCAGAGGTCACACAGATCATAAGCAGTGGAAATGGAACAGAATTCACACACAGGCAGCCAGGGCATAAAGCTTGGGATGGGGACAGAAAGGGAAAACCCTCAAGGAAATGGCTTTCTTTGGTACTGTGGTCAAGCCGGTACACATGCGCCTCTCAGACTCCGGCAGGGCTGCAGGTTCCGGTCCCAGATCCACTAAGGGCCTAGCTTGTGGCACACAGGCAGCAGCAGAGAGGGCAGAGAACCTGTGGGGTGGGGAGGAGAACCCGCAGGTGGCTGGCATACCTGGTCCTGTGTGCATGGGGAGACCCACACGTGGGGAGCCCTGTGTGGATGGAGGACCTGGGGACAGTGTCGCCTCTTCCTTCTCACTGAGGGTAGGATGCAGGTCCCCAACCAGCCCTGCACTCCCTGCTCCACTCCCAGCAGCTCCTGGCAGCTTCGGGACCAAGTCCAGCTTCCTGCTTCTGACTGGGTTTCTGCCAACTTCCTGGCCTGGCTGCTTGGCTGTGAACTTGCTCTGGATCCCAGGCCCTGCTGTACTGGTACTGAGCTCTCTTCACCTAGCTAGATGTTTAAAAATTGAGCCCAGTGCCTCCTCCAGTCCAGCCACTTCCCCTTCTGCTGACTTGTCAGCCTAGCACCTCTCGGGCTCCTCCTGCAGGGATCGCCACCACAGTGTTCCTTTCCCTCCTGAGGCCCCCCTGCCACTCAGTCACCCTCTGCTCTCCAGCTGGGCCTGCACCCAGTAGGAACTCAGAACTAGGTGGGACAGGCGCTGACCACGGACGATCCAGGCCATGAACCACCCTCTCAACACTGCCTCTCTCTGCTCTGTCTCTTCCACACCCAGGCCTTTGAAATACTCAGAATAATGGAGTGGCATCTTTTGCAAGTAGATGTGTGTTGGGGGTGGGGGGGCAGGCAGTATCCCTGGGGGCTCAGAGGGCCCCTGATTCCAGGAGCGAGGACAAGGGGTGCTGTGTCTAGAGTCACACACTCTGGAGCCCCTGAGCAACTAGCCCCTGGAACCCTGGCATTAAGGAGGGGTCTCCCCTAGACCCCCTCTCCTGCATACTTTATTTGAAAATAACCACGAGCTGGTAAAATATGTATCACCACAGCTGCAATTCCACATCACACCTTAACAGTAATAACTGACCGGGACCACACTCCCTGGGCTAGGCCTGGCCTGGGGTATGAAGGGGGAAAAGGAAGGATGGGGGTAAAGGGAAGATTCCAGAGAATTTGTGCTGCCGATTCCCTAGTGAGTGTCTGTGTGACAAGACAGTTGTTGGTACACATGAAGGGGAGAGGAAGGAGTTGGGGGTGATCAGCTGCCATCTGCGCCCTCTGTCTTGTCTCTCACATGCATCCCTTGGGGTCTCTCTGTGGCTGACCCACCCCTCCTCAGGGTGCCTAGGTCTCCCTGTCGGTCTAGGTCTCCCTTCTGTGCCCATGAGGGCCCCTTCTCTCTCCATCTGTCCTGGAGGAGAGGACAGAAAAGGGCGAGGTCTGATTTGGGGGCAGCCCCGCCCTCTGGGAAGAGCTGCATCCCTTCTTGGTCTCTCCTATCTGATGAGCCAGATGTTCGGGGCCTCTGCCTGACAGCTGATGGCAGGGTCTGTCTTAGGGCCTGGGCCTATGGGTGTGTCCCTCACTGTGTATGTGTGTATGTGGTGGTGGTGGTGGGGGGGGGGGTTGGGTTGTGTGGTTAAGCCAAAGGCTTTGGAGTCAAACCAGTTGGATCTGGCCTCTTAACAGCTGTGTGACCTTGAGTAAGTTCCCAGATGTCTTTAAAGTCTCAGATTTTTTATCCATAACATCCAGCCTCCCAGAGAGATTGTGCAGGTAGAATGAGCTATTGTACAGCAAGCCTTTAGCACAGCTCCCCGCACATCAGAGAGCTGGATAAATTGTAGCTATTGGAGAAAACCCCAATCAGCATTGAAGAAAATGGAGTTTCTTGCCAGTGCCTCCATATGCTGCCCTCTGAGGTTTGGTGCTCCCAGCACATGGGGGTAGATTCCCAAAGGCCTGGCTGATGGGGAAGGGGAGGAGCAAGGCGTCTGGGCCCCCAACTCCTCATCCTAGCTTCTCCTCCTCCATGGACTGCCCAGTCAGGGGACCTTGAGCTGCCCACCCCTAATCCCAGCAGGAAGGTTGAGCTCTGGGGAGACTTGTGCGGGAAACCTCAGAAATCTCTCTTCCTCCCATGTGCCTCCGTCTTCCTGGGAGGAAGGCCAACCAGACTCAGGCAGACAGCTCATGATTCAACTGCCCCTCCAAGAGCCTGGAGGAGGGCAGGGAGCTCCCAAGACCAAGTCAGAGCTCTTGTTTCTTTTTGAACCTACCTTGGAGCAGCCAATCAGGGCTCAGAGCCTCAACGCTGCCCCTGCTGGTTAATTTCAACTGGCCCACAGCCAATGGTGCAGAAAGGGCCCAGGGCTCGGTAGGGTGGAGAGTAAGGAGTGATGTCTGTAGGACCCAAACCCCTATCTCAGGATCCAGTGCTGTCTCCTGGGAGACTTGGAAGGGTACAACATTAACCCATTTTGCTTTGGAGAAAAAATACTAGGTCTGATATTAGGCAGGAGAGAAGGATGGGGGAGGGGTTTTCAGTCTGTGCCTCAGTTTCTTCTGGATAACTGGAGGAAATGAGGTTTCCTAAGCCTCACCTTTGACAAGATGGGGGCGTTAGTTCATCAATTCATCCAAGGAGTAGGTTCACAACATTTATTTTGCACCTATTAATGTGTCCAGCACTGTGCAAGGTGCTTAGAGATAAAGAAGCCCCAAAACATTGTACAGAGAAAGGCAGCAGCTCAGAGCCCATGGGAGCCTCCGGTGCCCCAAGCCACACATGATTTTGGCCAGTAAACCCCAAGAGTAAGCAGGGCTTCCCTCCTGTGGTTTAGTAGAGAGGTAAACAGATGAGCTCAAAGCACAGCAGCAGGTGTGCTGAATGGGTTTACAGTTTGGTGGATCCTGCCATCCCCTCTCCATCTCAGACAGGAGGGCCCAGAAGGCAGACACCAAGAAGGACTGCCAGGACCTGTAATGCATACTTCATCTCTCTGCCTCACCTGCCAGCAGTCCTTCACACCTGGGACTGTGCTGCGGAAGGACATCACTCAGCCCAAACGTGGCCCAGCACTGAGGCTGTGCTCTCTAAGAAGTTGCCCACTCAAGGCAAATAAGATTCCCAGGATGGCAGTGGCTTCCGTGTCCTGGGGTAGCAAGAAAACTCCCAAGGATGCTGAGGGGCAGTGCCGAGCACTTTCTGCCAGGCAGGCACAGTTCGAGCATCAGAAAGACGAGGATAATTAGGCTAGCCTGAAATAGGCCAGGTGTGCAGCATAGTGGGACAACACAGACAGGATATCCAGAGGGTCAAATCATGCTTCTGATCATGGACAGGTCTCTGCAGGACAATCATCCATCCTTGTGCCCAGAGGGGCAGAAAATGAAGGCAAAAATGAACAAGGACATGAGAGATGCCTCTACATGGTGCTTTTAAGTTTCCTCTCCTTGTTTCGTACTTTAAAGACAGAGTTTAGATCATTGCAAAATAACCACTGCAAAGAAGCCTCAGTTTACCCAGTAAACAGATGTGATACATTTGGAAATAATTTTATTTATGTATATTTTGTGGGTATTTTATTTGTGTATATTTTGCCAGTTGTTCAAGGTGTTTAAAATGTTCAGAAAAACCAGCCATTGTTTTCATTACAGTATCTAATTGTAGTAGAGATTATTGGGATTTTGGTTTAAATGCCAACTCTAACACTTACCAACTCTGTGACCTTGGACAAATCCTTTCAAAATAAGATTCAGGTGATAATAATAGTACCTTCCTCCTGGTGGGGTCATGAGAATATGAAGGTATACCTGTGAGGCACGTCAAACAGTGACTGGCCCGTAGAAAACACTATATTAGACATTACCTATTTTGTTGTCATTGTTTTGGTAATTCATGTTTAAAATGTTTGGAGTAATTTAATTTGTCAAATTCCTAAATGTTAACTTTTACTTGGGTGAATAGCTTTTACTTGGGCTGATTGTTTAAAGCAATATCAATTATTCAGTAGATTCAGAAGGTTGCTAAACTGGACATGAAACCAAATAGGATTTCGCTCCATCAATAAAGGCCCTTGGACTTTGAAGAATGTAATAACCTCTCCTCCCCTAACCCCTGTAAACTGGTCTGTACTGACACCCCCTGTCCTCCAGGGGGCCCAGGCTGGTCAGTGCCACTCCTTACCCCACCCCACCAGCGCACACCACTTCCGGTCCGCCTCCAGGCTTCCCCTGTCTCCTACTCGCTCCTTCCTGGCAAGCCTCAATGGGCTCAAGCTTATCCTGTTAAGATAAAATAACCAGTCTTCTCCTGACCCGGCAGCGATTGCTCTGTTGCTCTCCCCCTCACAGCTCAACTCCTCAGTGACTAGCAGCACTCCCCTCTGCCTCCCCTCTCCTTCCCTCTGCCCAGGACAGCCCGGCTTCTCTCATATCTCCCCTTTCCACTAATAACGTATTAGCTGCCAAATCTAAAGGACACTCCTCAGCTCCCCAGCTGGGTTTCTCTGTAGTATTTGACATGCACAGCCTCTCCCTTCTTGGAAATATCTGTCCTCAATTCCCCTCCTATCTCTTTGATGGTTTCTCCTCTATCATTTTGGTTGGCTCTTCTTCCTATCACCTCCCCCATGTCAGTGCTCCTCAAAGTTCATCTTTCCTGAGCTATCTTCTCCTTTCACTCTGCACACTCTCATAACTTGGCCTTCTTCCAAGGTGCCCTATCTGAGCCAGGGACACCCCAGCCCACTCATTGCTCAAGCCAGAAACCTGGGAGTGACTGCAGAACTTCTTCCTTATCTAGCCAATCACCAGGGTGCCATCCATCGGCTTCCTTGCAATGATGACCTTTCTGAAGGCCAAATCGGAGCCTGTCACTCCTTGCTAATGTTCAAATGCCAGTGTTCAAACCTCTATTTAATCTCTAGTTTCATTCTTCCTCTTCATTCCCTCCCCTTATATACCAAACTACATATAGGTCTTATATGATTAGCACAAGGCATGGCACACAGTAGGCACTCAGTGTTTGTTGAATATGCATGCTGAGACATAAAGGTAAGAAATGGAAAATATATACCCTGAAATTCCCAGTGACCAAAGCTAGAGCAATTTGAGCAACAAAATAAAGTAGTACTAGATTGTATTGATATATGTAAATGATTGAGTAAATTAATAAATGGAAGAGAAAAGACGAATCTGTCATGTAGAAGAATTCCAAATAATATATATTGATAGTCTACCCTCAAGGACAGGGAGTGTAACTCCCCACTCTTAAGTGCAGGCTGCACACAGTGACTCCTTTCAAAAGGGTACAATTTGGAAACCAGGGGAGGGGGAATCATTTTATGGTGAAACAGCCTGACAAACACTGCCTTGGCCAGTGAGCCCGGGCAGCGTCATCAGTCCTAAGTTACATCAGTAGTATGTACACTTGATACAGTGGGAGGAAAATGAGCCTTTGGGATCTTTCTCGTGTGCAGCGGTATGACGCTTAGTTCTCTGTGCCAGCTTGGCTGGTCTGCAGTGCCCAGTCACTCAGACACTAACAGAGGTGTTGCTGTGAAGGAATTTTGTACACGTGATTAACACCTATAATCTGCTGACTTTAAGTACAGGATATTCTGGATGGTTCTCATCCAATCAACTGAAAAGCCTAAAGAACAAAACTAAGGCTCCCTGAGGAAGAAGGAATTCCACCTGTGGACTGAATTGTCAGTGCCTGCCCTGCGGATTTCCAACTTCCTAACCAGCCCCCACGATGGAGTAAGCTGATTCCTTGACAATAAAGCAGTAAATTTCAATCTTTCTCTCTCTCTATGTGTGTGTGTATATATATATGTATATATATATATATATATACACACACATATATACTACATATGTATATTTATCTATAAACATCAATCTATACTAATATGCTAAAGCAGAAACCATAATAGAAATTATAAGATGTTTTGAACTGAATAAAGAAATATTTGTGGGATATGGCTAAAATGATACTCAGAGAAGAATTTATAGTCTTAAATGCATATATTTGAAAATAAATTTATAATGGACAATCTATGAACCCATTTCTATAATATAATGGAAGAACAAAATGAGTCCCTTAAAAGTACAAAGAAGAAAAATAAAAGGAAAAAACATACATAAAATACAAAATAAAACATCAATAGAGGGAATCAATAAAGAAAGTTCTTTAAGAAGATTACTAAAATTTTTTAAATCTTTAGTGTGATTTATCATTTAAAAATCACATACTGCAAATATCAGAAATGACAGGATGAACTTCACTACCAGTTTTAAGGGCATTAAAAGATAAGAGGATATTATGGATGAATTTATTTTATGCCAAAAAATCTATAATTTTCAATAAAATGGACCAAGTCCTGGAAAATGATGACTGAGCAAATCAACTTAAGAAGAAATTTAAGGGAATTGTATCTCATTACAGTCGAGTTCCAGGGCCTGACCTTTCTGTCTTGCTAGAAAAATAGACAAAATATATGAAACAATAGTTTAAGATACAGGTTTTAGGCAGTGCGGGGCTGAAATCTCCAGGAGAAAGGGAACAAAGCGAGCCCCATGACGGCCCAGCTTCTGCATGAAGGCACTCTGTATAGTGTCCCAAAGCAGTGGGTTTGCCAGGTTGAGATGAGAAATCAGAGTTTGGGAAGGCTGTGACACCTGGAATTTGCAAAGTAGAGTATTAAAGAAAAAGGAGCTATGTAGAGAAAGAATTCCAGAAATAAGCATCCGAGTGTCCTTGAGACTATTGTTAAACACTGAAACATACACGTGAGGGTGAAACTCCATGCATCTTAAGAGTCAGCAGCGTGAGTAAACTGAAGAATTCCCAGAACTTACGGAAAACTAGGATGTGGTCAAGTTCTGACCACCCAAAGTAGAGAATCTTTGTCTCAGAGTAGAGACCCCAGAAAGGTAACACTTTAGTAGTAGGGCTATCTTAACTTTAGAGTAAAGGTAAATTTAGACCTTCCCTAACACCTTAAAAATTAGCCTCAAGTAAATTAAGTTTATCATGAGTAACTTAACTAGTTGCCTGTGAGAACAAAGTCCAGCATTTTGGAAAACAACAAAATTCAGTACTTTGATCCTTACAGCAAGTCACAGTCTGGGAGAAAATGTTTGCCACACATAAATCTGACAAAAGACTTGTATCTAGAATACGTAAAGAAATCCTGCAACTCAATAACAAAAAAAGACAAACAACTCAACAAAAAAATGCAAGACTTGAGCTGATACTTCACAAAAGAAAATATACAAATGGCTAATAAGCTCATGAAAAAGCTCAGCATTGTAAGTCATTGGAGAAGTGCAAATTAAATCCATAATGAGATACCACTATATCCCCACTAAATGGCTTAAATATAAAGACATTGATAATACCAAGTGTTGAATAGGAGATGGAGCATTGGGAACCTTTTACATTTGTACATTGCACAAATGGTACAACCACTTTGGAGAATGACTTGGCAATTTCTTAAAAAGTTAATCATATACTTATCTTATGATTTATTCATTCACTCCTAGATATTTATCCAAGAAAAATGAAATATATGTCACAAAAACCTTGAATGAGAATTTTTGTGGAAGTTTTCTTCATAATAGCCCAAACTGGGAAAAGCTCAAATGTCTAATGAGAGAATGAATAGATAAACTGTGGTATACATCTCATCAATAAAAATAAACAAACTACTTATACATGCTATAACATCGATGGATCTCAAAAATGTTATTCTGAATGAGAAAAGCCAGTGTCAAAGAGTATGTATTGTATGATTCCATTTACATAAAGTTCTAGAATAGACAAAACTTATCTATGGTTCTGGAAATCAGGTCAGTGATTGCTTGTGTGATGGTGGGGATTGACTTCCTGGGGGTGATAGAAATGGTCTGTGTCTTACCTGGTATGTGGGATACATGAGTGCATGTATCTATTAAATTGTTGAATGGCATGCTTAAAACATTTTGCTGTACGTAAATTATACTTCAGTAAAGAAGAAGCATGCTGAGGTACAACCACCTACCCATTGGAATAGCTAAAATTAAAACGAATAAAAATACTGAGTTTTGGTGAATATATGAAGTAATTGGACCTCTCATACATTGATGGTGGGGATGTAAAATGGTACAACGACTGAAAGTTTCCTATAAAGTTAAATATGTATTTACCATATGATTCAGCTATTCAACTTCTAGGTATTTATCCAAGAGAAATGAAAATACTTGATTACACAGGAGTTTATACCATTTATAGCTTTAGTCAAAATAGTGAAAAGAATTGAAACAATCAGAATATCCATCGACAAGTGAATGGACAAGTAAATTGTGTTATATCCATACAATGGAATACCAGACAGCAATAAAATGAATGAATTAATGATACTTGCAACAACATGAATGAATTTCCATAATGTTAAGCTTAATGAAAGAAGCTAGACACAAAATAGTATCTCCTATATAATTTTATTTTTATGAAATCCTAAAAAATACTAGAGTACAATGACAGGAGGTAGATAAATGACTCCCTGGGGTCAGAAGTGGGGCAGAGGATTGACTGGGAAGGGGCAAAAGAAACTTTTTGGGGATGGAACTGTCCCACATCTTGATTGTGGGTATACATCTTATGAATAAAAATAAACAAACATTTGTCAAAGTAAGCATTTGTCAAAACTTATTGACCTGCATGATTAGCATGGGTGCATTTCTTATAGGTAAGTTATTCTTCAATAATGTTGATTTTTTAAAATAGAGAAACGAATTGACAAAGTCAAAATAAAAACCTAGAAATAAAAAAAGAGTAAATAGACTACCTGGATAGTCTACACCTATTAAAGAAATTGAATCAATGGTCAAGATAGTCCTATAAAGCAAGTTTCATGACCAGACAGCGGCATCATTAAATTCAATCACATATTCAAGAAGCAAACACTTCCAAACATTCACAAAGTATAGAAAAGGGAGCAGCACATCTTAACTAGTTTAACAGCATGATTTTAATACCAAAACCTGGTGTGGACAATAAAAGGAAGGAAAATAACAAGTCAAGTCAATATGGTGCATGAAAATAAATCCAAAAATCCTAAAGAAATAAAACATTGGCAAACTGAAGCCAGTAATATATTAAAAAGATAATACAACATGACCAAACTAGCTTATCCCAGAAATGGAGTTTGATAACATTACAAAAAATCAATTAATATAATCCTCTACATGAACATGAGTAAAGAATAAAAACCATATATTCATCTTAGAAACAGAAAAAGCATTTAATAAAATTTGTCATCCATTAATGATTAACATTTTGAGCAAACTAAGAATAAAAGGGAAATTTCTATAACCTGATAAAAGTATCTATAAAAAACCTACAGCAAACATTACACTTAATATTGAAATCTTTCCTTCCAAGGCCAGAAACAGGATAAGGATGCTTGTTATTTGGTGAGGAAGAAACAAAAACCTGTTTTTTGTAAATGACCTAACTGTGTAGCAAGAAAATATCACTAGTCATCAGGGAAATGCAAACCAAAACCATAACGAGATACAACTTCACACTTACGAGGATGGCTGTTGTAAAAAATAGAAAATATCAAGTGTTGGTGAGGTCTTGGAGAAATAGGAACTGGTGGGAATGTAAAATGGTTCAGCCACTGTGGAAACAGTGTGTCTGCTCCTCAAAAAGTTAAACATAGAATTACCATATGACATGGCAATTAAAAAGAATTGCAAACAGGCACTCAGATACTTGTACACAAATGGTCATAGTAGTTATGATGAAGGGCGATGAAAATGTTTTGGAAACAGATGATGCTGATGGTTGTACAACACTGTGAATGTACTTAATGCCACTGAATTATACACTTAAAATGGTTTCAATGGTAAATTGTATTATATATATTTTAATACAATAAAAATTGTTTATCTGCACTACCAGCATTAGAAAATAAAATTTTAACAAGGTACCTTTTAAAAAATAACACAAACATGTGAATAACCTAGGATAAATTCAACAAAATATGTATAAGACTTCTTTGGAGAAAGTTATAAAATTTTATTGACAAATTTTAAGGAAAAACTAAATAAAAAGAGAGATACACTATATCCAAAGATTGGAACACTCACGATTATAAAGATGTCAATTCTATCCAAATTAAGCTATGGATTCAATGCAATCACAATTTCAATATAAACCCTAGTGAGGTTAATTTGTTTTTGTTGCACTTGCCAAGCTAATTCTAAAATTATTATGGAAACACAAGAGGCCAAGAAAAAACAAGACACTCTTGAAGAAGAATAAGTCATAATTCTTATAACTTATAAAGAATAATAACTTACAAAGTTTCCATAATTAATACATTACGGTGTTATTTACGGATAATTAATACATGTTGGTGCAAGGATAGACAAAAGCCCACCGAAGCAGAATACAGAGCTGAGAACAGACCCACACATGTAAGGATGCCTGACTGAAGAGAGAAGTCACTGTAAAGCATAGGAGAAAGTACTTAAAAAAATGGTGCTGGATCAAAATGAAACTGGACCCACACCACACACTATACACAAAATTTACTCCGGGTGAATTAGAGACTTTAAGGTAAAATGACACTAAAACAATGATTCATCTGGTTTGGGCAGAGGCCAGACTGATGAGTTAAATGGAGGTATAACGGGACCACCACTCCTGCATCATTTGTGGGCACCTATAATTGCTGTCCTTCCCCCTGAAATGGGGTAAATCACTGCTTCTGATTTACTATCATGGCAGGAGTAGGGGGCAGTTTCCACTTCACTTTTTCCACTCTAGTGGCTCTTACTTCAGGAAACAAATATGAGGGGTCTGCCAGCTGTTAAAGACATTTAGTCTTCTAACTATGGGTTCAGGGACCAGGGAAATAACCAACAGGTGAATCTGTGGACCTACTGGACCTGCCGTGAGATGGATTTTCCCAGTTTCCTTCTATCTCCTGGCTCTGTCTGCCCCACTCTAACCTGTGTCCTTAATAGCGTTTTGATCCCCTTAGGGTCAGTGTCAGCTCTGATCCTGCATCCAAAAGGCCTTAGGGATCTGAGTGTTTCCCTTTCCCCAGTGTTCAGTTGCTCTGCTACTGCTGTTAAGTACCTTTGGGGGAGGAGTCAGATGCTAACTATGATATAAACTTCCTGTGGCGCTGTGAGATTTTTCCTGAGGGGAACTGACCTCCCCTTCAATCAATGGGTACTGCAGCCAAAAAATTGGTTGGCTTTGGAACCTGGTGAGGGATCATGAATTTCCTTTGCAGTGGCTAACACCAGCCTTCCTCTCATTCATTCTTTTTTTTATTTTTATTTTTATTTTTTATTTTGGTATCATTAATCTACAATTACATGAGCAACATTATGGTTACTAGACTCCCCCCATCATCAAGTCCCCACTGCATACCCCATTACAGTCACTGTCCATCAGCATAGTAAGATGATGTAGAATCACTACTAGTCTTCTCTGTGTTGTACAGCCCTCCCCTTGCCCCCCACCCCTTACATTATGTGTACTAATCATAGTGCCCCTTTTCCCCCCTTGTCCCTCCCTTCCCACCCATCCTCCCCAGTCCCTTTCCCTGTGGTAACTGTTAATCCATTCTTGGGTTCTGTGATTCTGCTGCTGTTTTGTTCCTTCAGTTTTCCTTTGTTCTTATAGTCCACATACGAGTGAAATCATTTGGTACTTGTCTTTCTCCGCCTGGCTTATTTCACTGAGCATAGTACCCTCTAGCTCCATCCATGTTGTTGCAAATGGTAGGATCTGTTTTATTCTTATGGCTGAATAATATTCCATTGTGTATATGTACCACATCTTCTTTATCCATTCATCTACTGATGGACACTTAGGTTGCTTCCATTTATTGGCTATTGTAAATAGTGCTGCGATAAACATAGGGGTGCATCTGTCTTTTTCAAACTGGGCTGCTACATTCTTAGGGTAAATTCCTAGGAGTGGATTTACTGGGTCAAATGGTATTTCTATTTTGAGCATTTTGAGGAACCTCCATATTGCTTTCCACAATGGTTGAACTAATTTACATTCCCACTAGCAGTGTAGGAGGGTTCCCCTTTCTCCACAACCTCGCCAACATTTGTTGTTGTTTGTCTTTTTGATGATAGCGATCCTTACTGATGTGAGGTGATATCTCATTGGGGTTTTAATTTGCATTTCTCTGATGACAAGCAATGTGGAGCATCTTTTCATGTGTCTGTTGGCCATCTGAATTTCTTCTTTAGAGAACTGTCTATTCAGCTTATATGCCCATTTTTTAATTGGATTATTTGCTTTTTGTTTGTTGAGGTGCGTGAGCTCTTTACATATTTTGGATGTCAACCCTTTATCAGATCTGTCATTTATGAATATATTCTCCCATGCTGTAGGGTACCTTTTTGTTCTATTGATGGTGTTCTTTGCTGTACAGAAGCTTTTTAGCTTGATATAGTCCCACTTGTTCATTTTTGCTTTTGTTTCCCTTGCCTGGGGAAATATGTTCATGAAGAAGTCACTCATGTTTATGTCCATGAGATTTTTGCCTATGTTTTTTTCTAAGAGTTTTATGGTTTCATGACTTACATTCAGGTCTTTGATCCATTTCGAGTTTACTTTTGTGTATGGGGTTAGGCAGTGATCCAGTTTCATTCTCTTGCACGTAGCTGTCCAGTTTTGCCAGCACCAGCTGTTGAAGAGGCTGTCATTTCCCCATTGTATGTCCATGACTCCTTTATTGTATATTAATTGACCATATATGTTTGGGTTAATATCTGGACTCTATTCTGTTCCACTGGTCTGTGGGTCTGTTCTTGTGCCAGTACCAAATTGTCTTGATTACTGTGGCTTTGTAGTAGAGTTTGAAGTTGCGAAGCGAGATACCATCCGCTTTATTCTTCCTTCTCAGGATTGCTTTGGCTATTTGGAGTCTTTCATGGTTCCATATGAATTTTAAAGCTATTTGCTCCAGTTCGTTGAAGAATGTTGTTGGTATTTTTATAAGGATTGCATTGAATCTGTAGATTGCTTTAGGCAGGATGGCCATTTTGACAATATTAATTCTTCCTAGCCAAGTGCATGGGATGAATTTCCATTTGTTAGTGTCCTCTTTTATTTCTCTTGAGAGTGTCTTGTAGTTTTCAGGGTATAGGTCTTTCACTTCCTTGGTTAGGTTTATTTCTAGGTATTTTATTCTTTTTGATGCAATTGTGAATGGAATTTTTTTCCTGATTTCTCTTTCTGCTAGTTCATTGTTAGTGTATAGGAAACCAACAGATTTCTGTGTATTAATTTTGTATCCTGCAACTTTGCTGAATTCAGATATTTGTTTTAGTAGTTTTGGAGTGGAGTCTTTAGGGTTTTTTATGTACAATATCATGTCATCTGCAAATAGTGACAGTTTGACTTCTTCTTTACCAATCTGGATGCCTTGTATTTCTTTGTGTTGTCTGATTGCCGTGGCTAGGACCTCCAGTACTATGTTGAATAACAGTGGGGAAAGTGGGTATCCTTGTCTTGTTCCCTATTTAGGGGAAAAGCTTTCAGATTCTCGCTGTTAAGTATGATGCTGGCTGTGGGTTTGTCATATATGACCTTTATTATGTTGAGGTACTTGCCCTCTATAACCATTTTGTTGAGAGTTTTTATCATGAATGGATGTTTGAATTTTGTCGAATGCTTTTTCAGCATCTACTCTCATTCATTGTTGCTCATTTTTGTCTATGTAAGTCAAGACATACCCTCATTGACTGTCCACCTACCTAGGAATACCATGGTCTACTGGCCATCACAGTAGGTCCCAGATTACCATTTCAGTCCTTCTACGCATTATGTCCACGTTGATGCTGATGACTAAGTGCTGTTGTCTCTGATCTGGACTCTCATCATACATTGACCGTAGGAAGCCCAGTTCCATAGCAACTTCCACTACCTATCAACTTTGGCCTGCAGAGGAGAGCCACTACTGAGTAGCAAATGGTGCCAGTGGCCCTCCACCAGCTAGCACATTTCTTATCACTTTATTGAAGGGAGGAACACAATAGGCTGGAGGGTTCTCTGGTCATATATAATAACAATTTCATTCTGATGTGCCCATTGTTCAAAGTCTTTTGACCCCTTCCCCGGTACTCTGCTAAGGAAGTTCCAGTATCTCCACTTTATTTGCTATAAGGCATAGTTTTTCCTAAACTTCGAAGATCTATTCCAGTAGCATATTCACCTGGCTTCAGATGTTCTTGCCAAGCCTTAGAAGTGTTAAATCCTCATCATGGTAGAGTATCTCAGATGAATGAACCCTTCATTACCCATCTTTATTTATATTCCACCCCCTGGCCCCAGCCCAGCACCCTCATGATCCGTCCCTAAGCATGATCTACCAATTTCTGCTGCTGCACATTAGCAACATCCTGCAGCTCTTTTGGTGAATAATTCCTTTCTCCCTACAGCTGGGATAGTACTTCACCACTTGGTGCATGATGAGGCTTGACCATAGTTATTGGCCTAGAATCATGGAGGGAGTCAGGCTCAGATCTTGAAGAGGGCAAGTAACATCCTGTGAGGCATCTGCTTCAGGTAGCACTTTGCATGATATCCAGACAAGGAGAGGCTGCTCTCTTCCACAAAGAGAGGAGGCCCCAAGCGTTCTGGAAAATCTGGGAGTTCCAGAGCAGATAATGCCATACCAATTCTCAGGATCCTACTCCTTCTCTATCAGGGTGTGGACTTGCTGGATCTTTAAATATATAATTCTACCACTCTCATAATCAGAGTATGGGACTGATTTTCAACACAGTCTGTCCTGCACAGGATACAGATGAGAGTTTCTCTAAATGCTGCTATAGAAGCCTTCTGGCTTTTATACTGTACCCTGTGAGTTGATGTGAGTGTCAATTTTTTCTTTTAGCACTTGGATTGCACTTAACAACAACTGACCAACCCTATAATCTTTAGAATTACCATTTCCCTCTATAGCTCACATACTAGAGAGAGGCACAGGCTGCTTCCCCATATTCACCACTGTGAGAGTTTAAGTAATCGCTGTGGTGCAGCTCTCCAGTGGATGCCAACACCGAATTTACCCCAACAACGAAATTCTTATTGCCATCTGGATGGTGAGCGATCCAATTTCAGAGTCCTTTCCTGGGGATCTGCTTCCTAGGACCCCCTCAGAAATGAATTGCATTTTTTTTTTTGTAGAAGTAGAACACAAGTCAAGGATTTAAAGGCAAATTTATTTGAGAAATGATGCTTGGATCCACCAGGAAGTGAGTGGAAAAGTAACACAGGGGAGGAAAGGAGACTAATAAAAGGTGTGTCACCAAGCAAGTTGAGAGTGTGGACAACTGGAGCTTAATCCTGCTGGAGAACTCAGGGAGTTAGTAATGAGCCTCAGGACCATCCCACGGGAGGGCTGAGGGAGCTCGGGTGCTTACCCACCAATCCCCATTGGTTATTGCCAGAGGGTTGCTATGGATGAAAGTATAATTCCCCTAACGTTCAGCCTGCCCAGTGTTAGTATCACAGACTCAGTGGCCAAAGAGAGCTCTTGGACAAAGAGTTGCAGTTTTTCTGGCAGTTGCAAGTTCATCCCATGTGCCTAGACTTGAGGGAATCTGAGAGAGGCATTGGCAGCATTTACTACACCAGGGGAGGAATCCCTTCACTAGATACAACAATGGCTCCACTAAACTGGAAATTAAGATTCTCACCAAGGCTCAGAACAAAAAGGGAAGTTACCCTTTGGGGTGATTAGTCCCAAATACCAAGGGGAAATTGGGTTGCAGCCACCTGGTGAACATAGGGAGGACTATGCCTGGACCCCTTGGGGTTCTCTGGTAAGCCCCTTCCTTCTTCCAGATCCAATAGTGAAAGTTAAGGAAAAATTACAGCTCAATCCTGAGAATTTAGATTCTTCAAGAATGAAGCTTTGGTCACCTGATCTGGGTAACACAAATGAACAAACAAGCCAACTGAGGTGCTAGCTGAGGGCAGAGAGAAAACAAAATGAATAATGGAAGAGGAAAGTTATGAAGACCAACTTCTGAATATAAGGATTATAAAAGCTATAGGTATTTTCTTTCTTGCTTGTTTTGTATTATATATTCTATGTATTAATGTCCTCTTCTTTGTTTCCTTTATTATTTTGTATGAGGACCGTTGTTGGTAGTGAGCTTTATAACTTAGTCTTCAGGTTACAGAATCCTCTAGAGGAAATGTGGCTGATCTAGGAGAGGTATTAGTTATCACCCAGAGATGGATACTGTTACTGTAGGGATTTTGCATCTTCACTTCTGGGGGAAGAGGCCAGAGCATCTGTGTGGAGGACACTTGCATGTTGTTAGGCAAAGGCATGATGTTGTTACTGTTCAAATATGTATAGAGAGGTGGGTATGTGAATGCTGAGCAGGAAGAGGCCAGTTACTTATTTCTTGCCGTTCTGCTCAAAATCCTCTGTGTGCGTCTCTGGTCTCTGATGCTGGGTAGGCCTGGGACTCTGCAAACTTGTTTCTCACACTCCATTACTATTTGGCTTTCTGTTAGGTTCTGCTAATAGGAAGCACTAGTGGGAAGGCAGGAGGGGAAGGGACTATCTCCCCAATTTTTTGGTTTTGTTTAGAGTCACGCTGTCATTGAAAGCTGAATGCAGTCTTCAGCTCCTTTCTGCATTCCAAGAATCAGCTTTGTAGTGGCTCCTCTGAGGAATAAGCGTCAGGCTGCTGGTGGCTCTGCCTGTCAGCGTCCCAGCTCTGCAGGGCACCACCTCTGGGCTCCTAGAGTATAGCAAGCACACCTCTTTCATTTTGTTTTTCTCAGCTCTTGCTGCTTCCTTTAGTACCAGGTCCACACTGTCTCAGTGTTCTTTCTCTTTTTGCTCTTCCAACTCCGGTGAAACCAGTTCTCTAGATTAGATCCCTTCTAGTTGCAATACATAATGTGGTTTCTACTTTTCTGACTAGGCCCTGGTACACAAAGTCATCCTCAATGGTTGAATAGATAAATTGTGGTATTGACATGCTCTGGGATAATACAGAAGGACAATGAATCTCCCTTACATGATATTGAAAGAAGCAAATCACAACTGAATTCATACTGTATGACTCCACTTCTACAAAGTTTAAACATGAACATTAAACTATATATTTTTTATTGATGGACATGTAGATTATAAACTATGAAGAAAAGCAAAGAAATGATTTTTGCAAAAGTCAGGATAATAATTATCTCTTGGGGGTATGGTTGAAGATGAGATCTGAGAAAAGCATAGGGTAGATCCCGGGGTGTTGATAATGGTCTGTTGCTTGGTCTTTGAGGGTGTGACAAAGTGTTTGCTTTGTAACTTTAAACTGCACATATGTTTTTGAGTGCTCTTTTGTGCATATGATACCTCTTGCAATTGGAAAACAAAAGAACATCATGATTATTATGGGTCTGGAAGCAGGAGGATAAGAGGGGCTTCTAGAAGTAAGATGAGGGAAAAGGCAGAGGAGTGACTGAAGAGACCAAGTCTGAGATGCCAGAAGTCAAGAACTGAGGCTGAGGCTGACTGAGAGAGATTGGTGCTGGGAGTCAGGACCTCTCCCCAACCTGCAGGGAGTCAGAGCAGTGTTGGGAACTTCCTTTTGTCTTTCATCTCTTCCTCCTTTGTGCTAACAAATGGTCATATTCAGATATGGATGCACATCTGAATCAATGTGGAGACACTGACTACCCCCTAGCAGAGTTGAGCAGATCTTGTAGGTGTGCAGAGTTAGTGAATAGATCTGAGCTGAGCCCTGTGATGGACATCCCTGAGGTCAGATGGAGAAATTGGGAAGACCTCCTTTAATCAACACAGAAAGTCTTTCTGTGGGAGCTGAGGATTTCAGTGGGTAAAAGAGAATAATAGCTTGAATGGAACAAGTGGGAGCAGGAATGGATAGAGCAATGGGGAGGCAAAGGATGGCATGGAAGCCAGACTGTACCTCCATTTCTCCCACCTTCCTGTAAAAGTGCAATCAGCTTTTGGGGGCTCTCCTGTCTTCAAAAAGACGTGATGGCACCATGCAGCTATGTTGGCAGCCAAGAGGTTAACCCTCCAGCCAGTTGTCCCAGGGGTGATATGAGGGTGATGCTGGGGTTCTTGTTCGAGGAGCTGAAGAATGAGCTTCACAAACAGTCAAGGTAGGAGAGCAAGGTACAGGCTCTTATTTAGAAATAAAGTGAAAGGACAGAGCCTGGCTCATGCCAGGAGGGGACAAGAGAGTCCGTCGTTGGTGCATTGTCTAGGGGGTTTTATAGGCAGTTGAGGATTTTTCGAGAACATGAAAAAACTTAGGGGTGGGGACTTGTTAAGTGGTCCCTGAATATTAAAAATTAACTTAACTGTAAGGAATTTCCTGCCTTGATTTCTCCTGGGACACCGGCACCTTGGTCTGGGAGCATATCAAAAGGCTGCCTGCCCAACCCCCAAGGTGGGCTGAGGTATTGTCTACTTGCTCAAGAATCTTGCCTCTTGAACTTCCTGGGTGTTAAAATGCAATCTTATCTTTAAGATGGAATTCTTCCTGCCCTTTACCCTGCCGTCTACAGCTGGGTCTGCATGCTTAGTTGCTCAGTTTGCAAAATCACCTTGTCAGATCTGAAGGAGGAAAGACAGCACATAGGCCTGGGCCTTTCAGTATGCTAAACTGAATCTTACACATGGTTACAAATGATTAGCATAATAAAACATGTGCTACTCTTCTTTATCTGGGGAACATTAACTGATCTCACTGAAGAATGATTCCAGAGCTCAATGTTTAACATAGAGTTTTAGTAGAGGGGTTTCCTTGCATGTAGTTACATTGCTCTGACTGCAAATATCCCGCCCTGCCCCCTCCGGAGGCCCTCACCCTACTCTGACTACACCTCTGGTCCCTGTCTCAAGGGGGTAGGGCTCTGGGGAAGCAATGCCTTGGCTTCATCTCTCCAGTTGCTTTGGCACCACTGCGGGCACCAGCACTACCGCTCCACAGAGCCCATGCTCCCAGCTGCCAGCTCACTCCTCACTTCCTAAGGCGTATTCTGGATTCCCAACCCCCACCCTAGGAGCGGTAGACTCCACCAAACTGGTGCAGACAAGTCAAGTCCGGGAGCAGTGACAAATACGCAGTCTCTGACTGCTCTTGGCCTCCTAGGTCAGCAGCGTCGGGCCACCTGCACTCTCTGGACGCAGACCTGGTCCTAGTCTGGCTGGGAATGCCAATACTGAATGGGTGGAGCGCGCGTCAGGCCCAAGGCTGCTAACTGGGAGAGAAATCTGAGATAGACACCATCAGTCACAGGTCAGAAGCAAGGGACTAAAGTCGTCAGAGCTCAGAGACGCGAAACGAGGGATCCCTGGCCCTGAGTGTGGGAGTGGTGAACAGATCAGATGCCTCTTCTCCCTCCTTCCAATCGCTGCCTTTTCCGGGGACGCCCCTCCGCCCTTCCTGGGGCCCCAGGCCTCTCCCCTCCCCTCAAATCCTGCACCCTCTGCGGATTGGTCCCCGGCCTGCAGGGGGCGGGGCCCGAGGGCCTTAACGTCACCTGCCGAGTGGGGCGGGCGGCTAGGGGAAGGGGGTGAAGGGCCCCGGCTCAGCACCTCGGAGAGCTCCCTTACCGGCCTCATTTTGCTTCGGAATCGCCGCCGGGGAGGGGGCCGGGCGGCTGGGCACCAGGCGCAGGGGCAGTGGGATGGCCTTGGAGGGGTCAAGGGGCCCCGGCGGGCAGAGGGCCCAGCGGTGATCCAGCAGGGGCCGGGGCGCCTGGCCGGGTGCAGGGCAGCTGACAGCGGCAGCAGTTGCCGCACATCTGGATGGAAGCGGGCTTTGTCCAGACCACCATGGCTCTGGGGCTGTCCTCCAAGAAAGCGTCTTCCCGCAATGTGGCCGTGGAGCGTAGGAACCTGATCACCGTGTGCAGGTGGGCGCCGCTGGCGGGCGGGGGTGGGGTGGTCAGGGAGAGGCGTCAGGGCGGGCTGCGGAAACCTGGACCAGCGTGCCCGCGGGAGGATGCACCGCAGCCGCAGAGAAAAGGGAGGAAGCACAGATTAGGAGGAACGTGTCCACTGTATCTGTCAGGCCCAGACCCGGATGGGGCTTGGGGGTCTGGCCCCTACTCTTCTAGGCCAAGCCAGGCCCATGCCCAGCCTGGGGCCTAGGGATGAGGGGTGTTTAATTGGCACTGCCGCTTCCTGTGAGAACCAGGAAGTGACACTGTGTGTGAGGGGGAGGGGTGTGGATGGCTGGCTCCCCTGCTGGGGCGGGGTGGCGGGGTGGGCAGAGGAGTTCTGATGGGGTAGGGGCATGCACCCCTCACTCCCACTGTGGCACCTCTCTGGGGTGGGGCTTTCCTGGGCAATCTTCGTATGCTCAAATCCTGGAGCAGAGAGAGTGCTCTCTTCAATCTCTGGGCAGCTGCAGCCTGTGGTGGGCCAACTGGGCATGTGGGCCAAGCCCCTGAATCCACCCAGTGAAGGGTAAAGGACACTACCCTGCCAGGGGAAGGACTGAGGGCTGGGCCAAAGCAGCCTGGGTGTTCTGGGTTCAAGGGGAGGAGATAGGCAGGGCAGGGCATTGGTCCCTGACGGTGGGGCTGTTGCAGTGTTGGGAAGATTCATCTGCTTTCTTGGGGCCCAGCAAGTAATCCTTTCCACCTTAGCCCTGCAGTGACTTACCCTCCCTGCCCTACCCTGAAGCCAGGAATGGCCAGTTGCTCAGCCACTCTTCTTCAACTCCCACCTGCATCTGTGTCTCCCTCCACCTGCAACCGCCCCAAACCCCATACCCTCTCTGAGGGCAGGGTGCCCCCAGTGCAGGGCTCAGCTGTTTTCCCTCACCAGCCCACCTGCCTGCACCTGCTCCTTCTCCTGGGAATCAGTGCCACCTGATGATGCCCTGTCTCCTGTCTCCTACAGCTCTTTCCAGGTTCCTGGGTGTACACCAACCATACTGCAGGTTTCAAACCTTTATATCACCAGTGCCTAGCACAGTGCTGTGCCCGTCAGGCCTCTAAAAATGCCTGGAATATTATAGATGGAATGAGTGCAGCAATGGTCCAGCCCAAAGCACAGACCACTGCCTCACCCTCTCCGCCACCCCCTGCCAGTGTGGTGTCAAAGACTTCTGTCTTTCGGGCCAGATGGTCTTGGTTCAAGCTCTTCATCAGTTATTAGCTGTGCAACACTCGGGGAGTCTTCTAGCCACTCAGGGCCTTGGGGGCCTCATCATCCCCACTGTAGATTTAACAGCCATGCCAAAGAATGGTAAAGACATGGTTGTGTAGGACCCTAGCCCAGAGCCTAGCCTAATCCATGAAAATAGCCCTGTCCTGATAACACCCTTCCTGGCCTCTCCTCCCTCTTGATCTCCTGGCTCCGCTTTTTGACTGCCAGGACATTGGCATCTCTAGAATGTGTGGGGAAGGGGTGAACTCCTCTTAGCCTAAGATGGAGAAGCAGACATACTGATGGATTGGAGGAGTTTAGAGCTGGGGTGTGAGGGCTAGACTCTTGGGGGGGGGGGCTGGGGGCATGACAAAAGCTCAGAAACCCCTTAGGCCTCTGCCGCCGCATCACTGTCACATGGTTCACTTACAGCTCCCAAAACAGTTCACTTTAGCAGGCGGAGGACTCCCCTGAGCCCGTCTGGTCTCCCTGTCTCCATGGTAACTCACAGCAGCCACTGTACCTACTGGCAGGGAGCACACCATGGGGCTCCCGGGGGCGATGAACAGTTCCGCAGCACCCCTGAGGACCATGGCAGATGGCTGCCATGCTGAAACCAGCCCCAGGCCCCCACTGCGGTCTGACCCAGATGACCAGAAGAAATCGTGGGCATGGGGCATGCGTAATGAAGTCCAGATAATGCACCGAACACAGGCTCCTTCTGGCAGGGCCAACCTTCCCATTAATTGCCCAGCTCCACACCACCCCTGCCCAATGGCCCATACACACTTACCTTCTCCCAGTCCTTCCTGGGATTTCACCAAAATTCGGTGAGGCAGGTACTATTATTGCTGCTTGCATCTGGGAAATTGTGCCTCAGAGAGACTGACTTGTTCAAGGCTACATGGGTATCATAAGAAAACAGGCTTTGAGTCCACCAGGCCTCCCCTAGTGCAACCCCAACGCTGACCTGGCTGTGATCTCAGGCCAGGCCAACTCTAAGCCCAAAGGAAAGGGAGAGAGGTCCATGGCTCAGCTGTGCCATTGGCCTAACAGCCTCAGAGGCCAGTGCTCAAGGGCTGGAGCCTACAGAGTGGAGGAGAGAGAACAGAGAAGGCAAGGGATGCTGTGGCCTTGGTAATCATGACAGTCAGCAGGAGGCCACAAAATGTGGCAGAAAGAGCAAGAACTTTGGAATCAAACAAACCTACTTGACTCCTCACAAACTGTCAACCTCTTGGACCCTCAGTTACTTTACCTGTAAAATAGGGATGATGGCAATGATAGGAGGACCTCCCTTCCAGGGCTGTTGTAAGAATGGGTGAGATAATACATGCAAAGTATTATCTTTGGCACATTTCAGGGCTTGATAAGCTTAGGAGGAAAAGGACATTACCAAGCAGCCCCCCATCCCTGGACACCCCACACCTGCTCTTGCCTCCCACAATGAGGCAAAAATGGGATATTGGGAGCCTGTCCTCTTCCCAGCCCCTCCCCACTGCAGCAATGGCAGGTGGAGATTGCAGGGGTAGGGACTGCAGAGGAAGCTGAAGCTTCAAGCAGGATTGGAGAGGGGGACAGGGGCTGCTGGGCTCCAGTCCCTCAGCCTCACTGGCTTCTTTTGGCTCCCTTCCTCTCTGAGAAGCCAAGCGTCTGGGTCCCCAAAACCCCTCCCAGAGATCTGTTGCCCATGCCCCCTCCCACCCAGTGTGTGTGTGTCAGACCTACGCCCTGCACCTCCCCCTGGCCAGCTCTGCACTGCCTGGTTCTGGGCAGCTGGTGTGTGGGCAGCCAAGCTTAGAAAGAAAAGGGAGAAGGCAGGCATCTGTGTGCTGAGTCCACCTGGCCACCCATGCATGCCCACGCTCCATGTGCTCCTTGCCAACTCACATGCCCTGGCACAGGTGATCCCCCCATCCTAAAGGGACTGAAAGGTGTTTCAGTAAAAGCAGAAGACAGCTCAGGATAGGGGACTAAATCAGCTTCTAGATCCTAGCTGACCCTCACCACACACACACATAGAAAGTGTAACTCAAGGATGAAGGGCTCTGGGACAGCCTGTGGCTCCCTGCCTCATCTTTCTGCCTGTTGTCCCATTCCCTCTCATATATTGCTCCCAAAGCTTCCTTTCTCTGGCTGTCACCTCTCCTGTCTCCCACCTGCCCTATCACTCCTACGTTGTAGTGCCTCTATACTCTCTCACCTGACTCCCACCCTCTTTCACTCTGCCTCCCCTCACAACCATGGGCTCTTCATGATCTCTTTTCTGCCCTCTGCTCCCTCATGTTGCCCGACATCCTTCCACTACCACCATTACCCTTCTCACCTGACACCCCCCTTCCCCTTCTTTCTGCCCACCATCCAGGTTCTCTGTGAAAACATTGCTAGAGAAGTACACAGCGGAACCCATCGATGACTCATCCGAGGAGTTTGTGAATTTTGCAGCCATCTTAGAGCAGATCCTCAGCCACCGTTTCAAAGGTGGGTCCAGATTCCTGTGCCCCATGGCCCAGCCCTTGTATCTCCCAGCCTTTAGCTTCCAGCCATCCCACTCTGATCTACTCTGTGGCTTTTTGAACCCCATCATTGATCCTGGTCCCAATTCTGGGCCACGCACAGAAGCTCATGCACAGAGCTGGCAGGAGGGGAGCAGGTCTTCTAGGCACAACACAGTGGATGCTCCCAAGCCCTACGAACAGGCACGCAGTTGGGGCAGGCACTGTGTGCATGCGTGGCTGCTTATACTGATGCATGTGTGTGCCACATTACATGGCTCCATCCCTGCCCTGGCTCAGCCTGTGCCCCAGCAGGTCCGGTGAGCTGGTTCAGCTCAGATGGGCAGCGGGGCTTCTGGGACTATATCCGGCTGGCCTGCAGTAAAGTGCCCAACAACTGTGTCAGCAGCATTGAGAACATGGAGAACATCAGCACAGCTCGAGCCAAGGTGAGGAGCCTGCAACGGGCAGGGCCAGGGCAGCTGCTCCCTGCTCTGGATACGGGGGACTGCCTGTTCCTTGGTTCTCAGCCTGATGGGCACTGGGGAGAAGGGCCACAGGAGCTCCAGACCCAGTGATGTCCTTCAGAGCAGCAATTAAAGGTGAGCACACTTTCCAGGGCCGGGCGTGGATCCGGGTGGCACTGATGGAGAAGCGAATGTCAGAATACATCACTACAGCTCTGCGGGACACCCGGACCACCAGGTCAGACCCTCTCAGCAGGGGCCACAGGTCCCACTGTGCAAGTTCATTCCTAAACTAACTTGATCCTTAAGTATGGGCAGCAACCTTCAGCACCTGGACTACAACTCCCAGAATGCACTGCTAGTTTCCCTCTTTCAGATTGTCCATAGGTCAGCCCTGCCTGCAGTGCCAGAACACACTTAGCGCCACCACCATCTCTTCCAAGTCACATTCATTATTCCCCATCACTCCTCAGCACCCATCTCATGCACAGCTCTACCCTGAGACGCATTTCTGGACAAGCCTCAGCTGTGAATTTCTTTGTTGGCCTTGTTCCATGCCCTCTAACACACAGCCCTAACTGCTCCCCAGACAGTGGCAGCAGTCTGTACTTGCTACCCATGAACTGCAGAGTCCCAGCATACAGAGCTTCAATCCTTGCACTGTGAGTGTGCAGAGTAGGTCGCAGGGGCAATGTCACAGGCAGGCTGTGTCAGAGGGGATGGTGTGATCGAAGCTGAGCACAGTCCTGGACATGTTCCCCCCCACTCAGTGATAATACCCAACCTAATGTTTTTACGGCATATTATTTCTAGTCTGTCCTCACTTTTCTGAATTCATATCAACATATTTTTGAGTACCTAACATATGCCAAGCACTAATGCTTAGCACTTGTTCCCCAATGTTCAGGATCTGGATAACCCAGTACTTGTGGGGAAAGGGTAGTTCAGAGGAGGAGGAGAGTCTATTAGGGGACACAGGGTCTAAAGGCTAATGGAGACACAGGCGCTATCCCTAGGGAGCCCCAGTCTGAAGGGAAATAAGATCCACACCTGGGGGTGAGCAGGTAAGGGACACCTCCTTCCTCTAGGGAAAGGCTGTACTAAGCAACAAGAGAAGTCCTGGGTGGGGGGCCTCCCTGGGAGGATGCTGCACCATCAGTCCGTCCCTCCTCAGAAGGTTCTACGACTCGGGAGCCATCCTGCTGCGTGAGGAATCCACGGTCCTCACTGGGATGCTGATCGGCCTGAGCGCCATAGACTTCAGGTAAAGTCTGCGGGGCGGGGGACGGTGGGGCGTTCTCAGCCAATGTCCGCACTCTCACACCCTCAGACCCACCCCCAAACCTGTGCGTCTGTCCCCAGCTTCTGCCTAAAGGGCGAAGTGCTGGACGGGAAGACCCCCGTGGTCATCGACTACACGCCCTACCTGAAATTCACCCAGAGGTGAGCTGCCCGATTGTGTTGGTGGGAGCGGCAGACTCACCTGGGGGCGGGGATGGCTGGAGGGGGGACGGCCGGCGGGCAGGCACGTCCCGCTGCCCCCGGGGGCTGGTCAGGGGCGCGCCGCGGGCAGGGCCACCCGGTGCCCACTGCTCCTTCCCCCAAGCTACGACTACCTGACGGACGAGGAGGAGCGGCACAGCGCCGAGAGCAGCACGAGCGAAGACAACTCGCCCGAACACCCCTATCTGCCGCTCGTCACCGACGAGGACAGCTGGTATAGCAAGTGGCACAAGATGGAACAAAAGTTCCGCATCGTCTACGCGCAGAAGGTGCGCGGGGCGCAGCGGGGGGAGGAGGAGGGGCGGGACTGGGCGGCGGGGGTGCTCCGAGGTCGGTGGCCGCCGGGACCCTCCTCCGGCCGCCCGGGCTGAGCCGGCGCCCCGCAGGGCTACCTGGAGGAGCTGGTGCGGCTGCGTGAGTCGCAGCTGAAGGACCTAGAGGCGGAAAACCGGCGGCTGCAGCTGCAACTGGAGGAGGCGGCGGCGCAGAACCAGCGCGAGAAGCGGGAGCTGGAAGGCGTGATCCTGGAGCTGCAGGAGCAGCTGTGAGCGCCGCCGCCGCCGCCCTGACCCCGTCCCCAGTCACCCCGACCACGTCACCCCAGGGAACCCCCGAATCGCCTCCATTGACCTTTTCTGATACTGGCATCAAGCTCAACCAGGCGCTGGCATCAAACCACTTATCCCCCAGTGACCTCACATTATTCCCAACATAAGATCCAGGGATCCCCCAACCCCCCTAAAAGAAAAACGGGCCCTCACTTCATCCTAAATTACCCGAAATCAGCTAGAATGGCCATCGAACATTACTCCCGGGATCCCAACATTACTAACAAGAACCTCTAATGTCACGCGGCGACCTTCAACATGATTGCATGAGTCCTGCACAACGGCCCTCTGATCTGCACACTGACCGTCATCAGTCGGTGACCCACGACCTCATCACCCCTACCAATTCCTGACAGCTCCCCCTAAACCTTTTTGTCACCCTATGAACCCCCAGCATGATCCCCAAGATATCCCATTACCATTCAGGATTCCCTCGCTATTCTCCCCCATCACCCTGATTCCTCCAACACTCATTCCCTCCAACTGCCAACATGAGCACATTAATCCTTGTCCTCTCTGATCCCCAGTACCCTCCCCTGACTCCCAGGATCTGCCCCATTGCTCTTCAATATTCTATCCCAGGTTTCATTTATGACCTCTCCCCCACCCCTTGCTGAGCCCCCCTTCCACACTTCTGCTCCTTCTCCCAGACAGGCCTGACCCTCCCTCCCCATCCCAGGACAAGTCTGATCCCTGGTGACCACGCTTCCCTGGCCCAAGGTTCCAAGGAGCTCACCACACCCCTGGTCAACCAATGGCCATCACTGGGAACGCTTAATGGGGCGGAGGGTGCCAACAACCCCAAGCTGTACCGGAGGTAAGCTCCAGCCAGGCTTCATTGGGGCTAAGGGCTAGTCCCTCCTGGGGAACAAGGATCACTGGGGGGCTCTGAGCCTCCGCCCCCACACCAGCTTTCTGCTCTGCCACAGACACAGTTTCATGAGCACAGAGCCGCTGTCAGCTGAAGCCAGTCTGAGCTCGGACTCCCAGCGCCTGGGAGAGAGCAAGCGGGATGAGGAGCCCTGGGGCCCCATCGGTGAGCCCCCCAATCTAGCACCTAGCACCCCTCCAAGGAGGGAGGTCAGGCCTTGGGGCCTGTAGTCAGGCCCTGGTGAATTCACTCACCCACTCAGCCCTTCCAGAGAGCTTAGAACAGCAATTAAAAGCTTGGTTTGGGGTGCTGGGTTAGAGCCTGGTGCAAATCCTAGCCGTGCCTCCTCTGGTTGAGAGCTTGGCCATTCACTTCATCTTGCTGAGCCCTTATCTGGGGATGCTGATTGAAAGGATCACCAGTGTTGGTATGTGGTGAGGGCTCAATAGCTTTTTGGTATTGTGATCTCCTCACAGGCTCAAAAACTCTTGGGGCATTCCTCACCTGATTTGCTCTTGTTTCATGCACTCTGAATGCTTGCCTCACCATTATTTCCCTTTTCTTTGGCTGCCAGGAAGCTCAGAGCCTAATTAGTGGCTCCCTTCAGGCGAATGTCCGGGACTTCGCATGCCTTTTGTGTTGCCCTCCCCCTGGCTTCACCTTGGTTTCCCACCCTAGCTTCTCTGGTGCCTGCACTTCTTTTCTAAAACCACACTGTACTGGATGACCTTAGATCTTCCTAGAGACAAGGCAGACTATGGACGTGTGACCCCACCACACTGTGTTTGTGATTGTCCGTGTGTCTGTCTCCCCACCAGACTGTGAGCTCCATGAGGGCAGGGACTGTGTCTCATCTGTTCTCTGTATCCCCAGCGCTTGGAACGGAACAAATGCTCACCGTGTTTAATAAATGACAGAGGATGAACCTCAGGGGGAGACAAGAGACAAACTGACGATCACAACCCAGTGTCCCAAGCAATGTGCATGGCATGGGCAGGTGCTTTTCAAGGTCTAATTGAAAATAGCAAATGCTACAGAAATGAGGTGTTTCCTGGGGGTGACCTGAGGGCTGCCCCTTACTCCTGCGCCTGCTCACTGCCCCCAACTCCTCTCACCATGGAAACTCACACACTTGCAGACTGGTTGCCTGGCCTCACCAGCCCTCTCTCCCCAGGGAAGGACCCCACGCCCTCCATGCTGGGCCTCTGCGGCTCCCTGGCCTCCATCCCCAGCTGCAAGTCCCTGGCGAGCTTCAAATCCAACGAGTGCCTGGTGAGCGACAGTCCCGAGGGCAGCCCGGCACTAAGTCCCAGCTGAGGAGTGGCGTGGGCAGGGCCGGCCCCACCTGCCAGGGGAACAGACACCTGCCGCCTTAGTTCCCCAACCCAGGCCACCTTTCCAGAGATTGCTGCCCATCCAGCCAGGGGTCTCTGTGGAAGAACATCCTTTGCTTGCCCAGTTTAGCTTCCTGCACCGAGGTGGGAGCTGCAAAGGGCAGGTTGGGCCAGGAGGCAGGGGCACCAAGGCCACCGGCAGCCCTTGGGGAAACTTGTTCCATTCTTCTGACAGCCCTGATGCCTGGCTGGTGCCCTTCTGGACTGTCTTTTGCTCATCTGCCCCACCCTCCTAAGGAGCTGGTGGCCCAGCCTCAGCACCCCCAACCTCCCATGCCTCTCCGATCTGTCCCTGTGTATTCCCTGGAGTCACCCCTTCCTCAGTCCCCAGGGCAGGGGCTCTGTGGGGATCAGGCAAATAAAAACCAGAGGACTGAGGGCAGCCTTGTCTGTGGGGGGCTGGGACAGGGCTATCCTGAAGTGGGCAGAATGCACTGAAGCCTTTGCCAACCCCATAACCAAGGGGATGCTGGGCCAGATGGAATCAGCATGCACCTCACGGGAGCAGACCAGTCAGAACAATTCAGGGAGTGCGCAGCTTCTGTATGAAGTGTCCTAAATACCGTCGGCTCAGGGCAGAACTAAGCCATATAAGCACTCCTTCAACCTAATACTCTAATGACTTGCTTAACCAAGGCAGGGAAAACATTGACCATCCTGAGAGGCCAAATGGGGGAGGTAAGCCCTGGCAGGGACATTTCTGTTCCATTGTCCTGAGCAATTCAGCTTTGGCCCAAAGCTGCAGACCTTTCCATTAGGACAAAGCCTGACAGTGTGAAGCAACCCTGCCTCCTCTGTTATCACTTAAGTGAGCCCTTGGACAGGTCTTACCACCCTTCATCCCGGCCTTACCACTACCTGTCACCCTAGGTACCTCTACTCAACTCTAGGTCCTCGCCCTGCTCTGGTTCTCACTAAGCTGGGTAGTGGGGGGAGGTCCCTACATGGGCACTACCTGGACAGGCTTGTCAAGGTCCCTCTCAGGCTCTGTGCGTATCACTCACCAAGCCCTGCTTTTCCCACCCACTCCCCGCAGTCACAGGCACTGGAGCGAGTAGTTCATCATCTTTAGACATAGAATTAACAGGGGTGGGTGCAAACTATGCCAGGTCCAAGATTTTGTGGCTCCTGGGGACTGGCCCAGCTACAGCAAACTCACAGGGTAATGGGGGAGCAGGAGAGGAGATGGGGCAGTTATAGATTTGGTCTTGAACTTGGAGGGCTGAAACAGTGATGATCCTTGGGGTCTGGGAATGAGGAGCAGCAAGAAAAAAGCTGTCTGAGGCAGACCCCAGAGGAACAGCGCCCTACTGCTGGGACTCACAGTTGAGAGTTAAGGGAAAAAAGATCCCTCCCCTCAGTGCTGAGGACAAGGCACTTGGCTCAGTCTCCTGCCCCACCCCAATCCATGGAAGAGATGTGGACCTCATCTCCCAGCTTCTTTCAAGAGCCCAGAGGCTGCTCCCTGTTGAGCCTCTGGAAAAAGCTTTTGCCAAACTCGTAAGTGCTGATCATGATGGCACAGGAGGGGGCCGCCTTGATGATCCTTGGGAGGAAGCCTGCAGTGGGAGGGGAAGGCTGGGGTCAGGCGTCAGAATCCCAGAGGGTTCCAATCCCTCCAGGGCATGGACACACATACAGACACTCACCTGCGAAGAGTCCCCTGGTGCCTGACTCAGCCTGGATCCTCCGCAGCAGCAGCCAGGTGGAGTCGGAGTGTGGCGGTGTCACTGTAAACGCAAGGCCCGGCCCAATGAGCCCCCACTTGGAACCCTGCCTGCCCCACCCCACACAGCCAAGCTCCTCACCTCTCACAGCCTCCACAGCTCCCAGTGCTACCTGGCGTTGGGTCTTCACCACATCAAAGGGTAGAGTCAGGATGGCCGCCACCTGGCAGGGGGTGGGCAGAGGGCTCGTCTCCATCCCCAGGACCCCCATGCTTTGCATCCAGCCAAGGGTCTGCCAGCCTTAGTTAAGGGTCTGCCAGCCTTAGTTAGGGCTTCGCATGGGGGAGGAGGGGCGAGCTTGCTCTGTGCAGGCAAGGCACCATGATACGGAGCCTCTTCCCCAGAGCATCTCTAACAACCCCCTAGATACCTCTGTTGACCTCATCCCCAGCCTGGTCAACTCACCGTCCCAGAGATGCCACCAGCCACAAAGCTGATGCCCACGGATGTCTGGTCTTTTGTCCTGAGACCACTCAGCCAGCTCTTCACCAGCTCATAATTGAACCAGTACAGGGCTTGGGGACACGGAGGTATACTCATTAGAGATGGAGACTGCTGTGAAAGACCTCCCATCTGCCACTGACCTACATCATGACAACCAGTCCCTCCCAGTTACAAGGCCTGCCTACTACACATATGTCAGTTTCTACAACAGGCTTTTAGCACAAATTGTCCTGTGAAAACCTAGGAGAATACCTTGCCTGCTGAACCCATTTCACAGATGAGATAGTCAAGGCTCAGAGAAGTGAATTTAAGTAGCAAATCTGGGACTTGGCTATAGATCTCTTTGTGCATCATCCAAGGGCTCCCTTACCCAAGCCTGCACCCACCTGAGAACGGCACATCCCGAAGGGCAGTGGGGCCCCAGCCCATCCACAGTGAACGCCAGCCACCCTGAACCACAGCAGCTCGGACACAAGCACCCAGCTCCCGGTATGACACATGCTGAGCCTGCAGCTTTGTCCGTACCAGCTCCAGGGGGCTGACAACAGTCACGGTGCCCACTGTAGATAATAGTGGGGAGGGGTTAGCTCACAGGTCCCAATGGCAGCCCACCCCAAAATCTGGAAGCCTAGGACAGCCCCCACCCCTAAATTAGCAGAGGCTGGGGCTGGGAACCAAGACTGGGCTCCAGCACAGGTGGGGTCAGAGGGAGACGTAAGGCCCAGGGCTGTGCTCACAGCGAGCCAGTGCACCAGCCACCATGGGTGTATAGAGGTCCGACGTCAGGGCCCGACCACGTAGGAATGCCTTGAGTTGGTCGTAGGCAGTGAAGTAGATGGCAGTGGCTGGCACAGTCATCACCCTGGGAATGTGAAGAGAGGCAAGCTGGGACTCTCAAAGGCTCCCCAAGACCCCGGGCCTCCTCTGCCCCACCCAGCCAAGCAGGCAACAGAGGAGCAAGGAAGGGATCAGCAGGGTATGGGAGAAGGACCGGGGTACTCACAGTGTGGCTGGGAGGCCACTCCACAGGGTCCTGGTGCCCTCATGTCTCACAATCTTTACAAAGGCATCCTGGCCAAGCAGACACCAGCCCAGGGGGAGGAAGGATGAACACAGAAAAGGCCTGTTATGGAGCTGGCCCTGGCTTGATGCCCTTGCCTCTGTCCACATCCCTGGGTCCTGACAGGTAATAACCCCTCAGGACTCCACACATGCAATTCCCCATACGGCTCCAGGGGGGCGACTGTCCACCCTTCAAAAACTTCATGGAGGTACTGCTTCCTCAGGGAGGCCCCTCCCAGACGGGCCCTCTGCATGCTTTGTACTACCCATTCTTCCCTGGGGCTACTGCCCAACCAGCCTGGATCCCTCAGGAATGCCTACAGCCTCTGTTGAGGGAGGGTGCAGCTGCTCCTCACCATGGTGCCAGTGAAGCGAGTAGGATCCTGAAGCCAGGTGGCACAGCAGGTGCCATTTGGGCACAGGTACAGGGGCTCCAGGACACCATTGCAGTACAGGAGGCACTTCCCTGTAGATGGGAGAGAGGAGGGAACTGGGGAAGGGAGGGAGCATTAGGGTGACAAGGCCCTGGAACATTGCAGGGAGGTAGTGAGCCCTGAAAGGCCAGCAGAAGCTAGGTCCCTAGGTGGACATTCTTGTGCAGGATAGAGGAATTATGGATGCAACCTGGAAGCGTGTGCTAGTTCATGGCTGTGGGGCCCATAGGTACCCTGGGGAGACTGTGATATACCCTTCCCTGGACCCTCAAAGCCTCCCATGGCTGGGGGCACTCACATTTGGCGTAGGAGAGGCTCCAGAATCTGGAGGGAGGCATCAGTTCTAAAATACAAGGCAGCCCCTAAAGTGAGGAGAGCCCCATACCCACCCCAGGGACCCCATCTTTGGGAGATCCTGGTTTTGCCCAGGCACCACCCCCTTTTGGCCCCAAGGTTGGGCACTCACCACTGGCTGCAGAGGGACGCTGAGACTGCAAGCGTACCTTCACCACGTCCAGGGGGGTCACTGGGGGAGGAGGCACGTTTGAAGGCTGCTTTTAGGACCTTGCCCCTGAACCCTCCTCCGGGGCTAAGCCACCTCCAATCTCTGGTCTGCCCAGTCCCCAGCTGCCCCCAGGACTTACTGAAGAGGGAGGTGACCACAGCCCCAGCACCTGAGGCCACCATTTGTTGTAGGAGGCTAATGCCCCCAGGGTCCTGGTCAGCCATCTCTTGGCTTCAATACTGAAAAACAAACCTCGGTCATTTGGATCACCAATTCACAAAGCAAAAGTGGGTGGGAGGGGGAGAAATGAGGCAGGGCACTTTGGGACTTCACCCAGACCCTCACCCCATTCTCTCATTGAGTGTGAGTTCAAGCAATCCCCACAGCCTCTTTAAGCAGTTGTCAGCTCCACTTTGCCTTTGTGAAGACTGTGCTCATAGAGGTTTGGTGACCTGCCCAAGGTCAGTCTGGGAGTTAGTAGGGAACCTGAGATAGTCCCCTATTGGTTATGGGGCAATAAAGACCCACTGCCATTACCTCATCCTCGTGGCATAGGCTTACTGTGCACTTGAGTGCTGGCGCCCGACTTGTCCCCAGGGGCCCAAAGAGCAAAACGCCTGAGCTGCCCCCCTGCGCCCCCTACTTCGGCACCCACCCCCAATGCAGGCACATTCGCGTTCCGCGTCCCCGGCGTGGAGAGGTATGGTGAGAGAAACGTGTAAACAAGTCTGACGGCGGTGAAGGGTCCATCCGCTTTCTCGGGACTGCGGGCTGGAGTGTCGGCCCGGCCCTGCCCCGCACCCTTCTCCCGTAACCGGAAGAGCCAGTCCGCGCGCCTGAATGGGAAAGAGACTCTCTCTCCTCTTTCTCCCCAAAATAGAGGCCGGGAGGCTCCGCCGAGGGGGCGATAAGTAGGGATGGAGAGACAGGATCTCTCCTTGCCCCTCGGAGACGCTTCCTGCCTCGGTCCCGCGTGCAGGGGGCGCCCGGTGGGGCAGAACAAGTCGGCACAACGGCCCTCCACTCTGGGCCCCCAGTTCAGCCCCGGCTTGGGCTCCTCGGGCCCTCCAGAAACCCGACTCTGGCCTCCGTCCCCAGTCGGGCCCTCAGCCCCGGACCACCCCCGCCCACCTGGCTCTAGGCCGGTGCTCGTGCGGTGCGGGTCCCGGGGCCCGGCGGACCCATGGCGGATCTGCTGCCGGTGCGCGGTGGGCGCGCTCTCGCCGTACACAGAGGCCGACTCGGAAGCTGCCGAGCCCGCCCCGCCCACGAGGCCCCGCCCCCTCTGGCCGACAGGCTGCACGCCCGGAGTGACGTCGGCCGGCCCACCAGCGGCCTCCTCCTCCTGGACCCGCCTCGCCCGCGTGCTCGCGCCTCTGCTGCGCCGCTGCACCCGCGGGCCAAGGTCGCAGGTCTCCACGTCGCGCGTGACCTGGCGGGAGCACCGCCCTTGACAGACTGTTCTCACAAACCCCACCCACCAGTAACCGGCGGAGAGCTGCACCCGAGCCTCAGGCTCTCACTAACTTTCCAGACCAGCATGGGTGACGCCCTCGCCCCCTCTCCTCTTCTGCGTGGCGGCGGGGATTCGAATCAATTCTTCCAAGACCGCGCGGCGCTCAGATAGTGACGGCCAATAGTTACATCCTGAGCTTCTTGCTGAGGTTTTACGACTTCAGGGCGACCGGACCAAACAGGAATTAGTATCATCCCCATTTCACAGATAAAGGACTGAGGCGCAACTCCAAAACAACTTGAGAAACGGCAGGGTGCTTGAGGGTGTGGGCAGTGAGGTTAGACGAGCCGTAACCCTGCCCTGGCAGGCTGGACAGAGAGCAAAAGGCGGCCTGGCAGCCGGGAAAACCGGGTTCAAGTGTGCTCAGCCGGGGCTTCATCCCACCTCCGTGTGACCTTGGGCAAGTAACAACTCCGTTCTGGGGCTCTGGTTCCTTCTTCGCACAGGGACAGAACTGAGTAGGGGAGAAGCGGATTGACATTTTCATGTTGGCTACTCACACAAAAGTTATTTCTAGTATGTCTCAAGAGTTTTCAAAGTAGGTTATTGTTAATCCCATTTTACAGAAGATGAAACTGAGGCCCAAAGAGCCCGAAATTGGAACCCGCCACGTACTTCTCCCCACGAGGCTTCCTCCCCGGGTGACAGATGAGTTTACTTATATCCAGCGCTGACGTCTCCGATCGCGCTTCTCAGGGAGACATAACTCTTGAAGGTCAGTCCAGCACCCGAGACCCCCACCACCAGCCTCGCCTTTAAAACTTTTGTGCCCTAACAAAAATCGAACCCAGAATACGAGCCTGCGCCTTTAAGAAGGATAGACCGTGACTTCGACGTCACCAACTTCCCGCCCCTCCCTCCCATCCCAGACGGGGGCGTCCGGGCCTGGGAGCAGCCCTGCGAGCAGGCGCACGCGGGCTTAGCACGTGGACTCCAAGGGGCCAACCGTTAGTTTTCCCTGCGAAAAGGCTTTGCTCCTCCCCGCCGCTTTGGAAGCCCGAATTCGGGGGCGGGAAGAGTGCATTGGGTACCGACTGCGGGGGACGCTGGCGCGCTTTCCATTCCCTTCCCACATCAAGCTGAGGTCTGAAATGACACAAAATCATCTTATAAACTGTCGTTTAAGGCGAGAACCCAGCCTCTATTAAGGTCCTTTACAGCCTCGAAGTTACGGTTTACCCGAACAGTTTCATAGCCAACAGCCAAGAGATTACTGTCCTCTTTGTACAGAGAAGAAACAGGTCTTTGTGTGTAATGATTCCTAGTGTGGCGTACAACTCGGACTTCTCCCAGGCGATTTCCCATTTACAGTGAGAAAACGAGGCCTTCAGAGGTCATATCACACCAAGGTGAGAGAGCCAGAATTCAAATCCTAAGTTCAGAGAAGTTCCCACCCCACCCCGTTCTCAACCGGGGTGACCTGCTCACCTGTGAAGATTTCATGTTCTTGGAGGCCTCAGGCTCCAAGAACTCCAAGCAGTACAGCATATACAGGGCAGTGCCTCTTACTTGCCTCAAGATCAGAGCATGTGGGGGGCAGGGACCTGGCTTCAATCTGCCTCCTACAGCAGCTGTGGGACCTCTAGCGAGAATCTTGACGCCACTAAGCCTCAATTTCCCCATTTATAAAATGAGCTTATGGGGATAATGGATCTATCTCACAGGAAGTATGTAAAATTTTAATGTGTTAATACTTGTAAAGTGCTTAGACCCTTGCCTGCCTTTTCACAGGCACTTAGTTACTATTCTTATTATTACTGATTGCACCCTAGGACTTGTGGCACAGAAAGCTCTGGAAAGGGCCTTTAGAGAAACCAGGTTCTGGCCCTGTCTCTGCCTCCAAACGCAGGGACAGATAGTAATAACTCCTTATACCCCTTCCTTCCCAGAGCCGTAATTACGTAGGTGTGACATAGCACAGCCAGGAATCAAACCTGGTGACCTTTCAGCTTCAGTTTCCTCTACAGTAGAATGAGAGGCTTGCACTCAATTTCTGCTTTTTTTCTTATAATAGGATGTGTTTGAGATTTATTGCTATACCTCAGTTTCCTCATCTGAAAATAACGATGTCACCTGTTGGGTCTAACTTACAGACTCAGCTAAAGTCACGTCTCTGAAAGCTGTGTGGAGAGTCTACAGATGGTTTTGTGGCCCCAGTCAGGGACTGGGGGCTGAATAGATGATAATCCTTGCCTTCCCCTGCATATACATGCTTTTAGTCTGGGAAAACCTTCAGGCATCATTGCTGTGACCAATGGGACTCCTCTTTGCCCAGTGTGGTGGCAGCAATCAGAGCAGGCAGGGGAGGTTATCTGTGAGTGATGAGCACCACTAGAGCTGGTAGAGGTGTCTCCCAAGGATGGTCATGGCGGCTGCAGGGCGGATACGAGCCCTAGGATACCCATGAAGCTCTAGAGCCCTGGCCAGACTCCCCTGCCCATAGAAGCAAGCCTGGAGGCCTGGGGTGGAGGCAGCCACTGTCCTGGCTGACTCAGCCACAGTTCATACCACACACCCTGTGGTTCTTCCAGGGGCAGCATGTGGCCATCACCAGCCTTCTCATCCAATGGAAAAACAGAGCCTCCTTTCAACTATAAAAAGGGAGAAAATAGTACCATTCCCCAGGGGCTGTTGTATGGACTGATGGACAAGTCCTTGCCTGGCACTGGGGGAGTGACATAAACAGAAGGTGGTTTATTGTTAGACTGAATTCTTCCAGGCCCTGGGGCAGGAGCAGTGTCCCCTCCAGCTTGTACCCCCAGGGCATAGGAAGACATTTATGGGAGCTGAAGTAGGGCTCAGATCTTTCCAGTGAACCCCACTCACTCTTCTGAGTTTGGGGTCAGCACTGTCCCCACCTAGAGCTGCCTTCCTGGAGGCAGGGTGTGAGGCTGTAGGACCACTGAGCCAAGATGAGAAATCCAAACTCCAGGCCCATAGCTAAATGCCACGTCAGATGTTTTTATTGGACCCTAAGGACAGGGAGGGGTGGGGAGTTAAGAGAACTTTACTGGGACAACTGGAGAAAATTGAGTAAGTCCAGTGTGGCAGAATTTACTTTATCAATGTTGAATTTGAAGTGTGATAACTACTGTGGTTTTGTAGGAGAATGTCCTTGTTCTTAGGAACTTCACACTGAAGTGTTTAGGGGTATGTATCTGCAACTTAATCTCAAATGGTCTGGCAGAAATAGAGATAAAGCCAGTGTAGCAAAATGTGAACAACCAGTGAATCAGTGTGAAGGGTATATGGGCTCATTGTACCATTCTAGCAATTTTTTTGGAAGTTTTTAAGGTTTTCAAAATAAAAAGCCTGTGGGGAAAAAAGATTTCTACCTCTGAAATACATTTATATTACTTACAGAATGCAACAATGCTGTCTTTTTTTGAAGGTTAAAAAGATAAATAAAGGTAACAGCTAGAATCAACCCACCTGACAGAGCTCCGTATCTCCCTCAGCCTTCACCGCCTGAGAAGGTGGGTTGGGTTTCTGGACACCGAAGTGGTCTGAGAAGGTGTCCTCTGGAGGGAAGGGTTGCAGCTAAGACCTTTTAGAATTGTTTCCTGGCCACTCCAAGTCCCCAGCCTGACTCCCAGAACTCTGCGGACAGGTTCTCTACTGTTCTGGGGAAAGAGATTAATGAACCTCTGTGGAAGGCAATTTTGGGCCATAACTCAAAGTTCCAAATGCCAAACCCCTATGACCCAGCCAGGCCACTTACAAGAATTCCTCCACTTTCCTCAAAAAACTAAAAATAGAAATACCATTTGACCTGGGAATCCCACTCCTTGGAATTTACCCAAAGAATATAACTTCTCAGATTCAAAAAGACATATGCACCCCTATGCTTATCACAGCACTTTTTACAATAGCCAAGATATGAAAGCAACCTAAGTGTCCATCAGCAGATGAATGGATAAAGAAGATGTGTTGCATATACACAGTGGAATGTTATCCAGTCATAAGAAAGAAACAAATCCTATCATTTGCAACAACATGGATGGAGCTGGAGAACATTATGCTCAGTGAAATAAGCCAGGTGGAGAAAGACAAATGCCGAATGATTTCTCTCATTTGTGGAGTATAACAACGAAGCAAAACTGAAGGAACAAAATGGCAGCAGACTCGGAGACTCCCCGAATGAACTAGTGGTTACCAAAGGGGAGGGGTGCGGGAGGGCGGGTGGGGAGGGAGGGAGAAGGGGACTGAGGGGTGTTATGTTTAGTACACATGGTGTGGGGAATCATGGGGAGAACAGTGTAGCACAGAGAAGGCACATAGTGGATCTGTGGCATCTTGCTGCACTGATGGACAGTGACTGCGTTGGGGTATGGGTGGGGACTTGATAATATGGGTAAATGTGGTAACCACATCGTTTTCTCATGTGAAACCTTCATAACAGTGTATATCAATCATACCTTAATTAAAAAAAAAAGATGAAGAATTCCTCCACGATGCTCATGGCACATGTGCGAAGTGATATACCAACTTGGCCTTCGTGGTAGCCTTGTTCGTGAGAGCAGAATGCCATCCAAAGGGACAGAACCTCCATCTGACGAATACCTCAGCCTTGAAAGAGATGCAGAGCCCCACATCATGATACAAAACAATCTCAAAGACAGTTAAATTCAAAAACAGGGCGCTGGAAAATGTGCTGGGAAGTTGTTTTCGACCAGAACACTATCGCCCCCTAGGGGACATTTTGGAATTTTATGAGGCCGTTTGTGGTGGTGGCAAGATTGGGGCCCCTGGCATTTGGTAGATAGCAGGCCCGGGATGCTAAGTGTCCTGTCAAATGTACAACAGTCTGACACAGCAGGAATTGTCCCGTACACCTCTCAGCTTTCTCTGTCTTTCTGAACAACCACATGCAAGAGAAACCTGTTCATAATTATCTGAGTTATGATTGTGAGTAGATCACAAGCCTTGCCTTCCAGCTTAGAAGCTGGCTATTTCACCGCTATCTTTTTTGAATGGTTTATGGACTTTCGAGGAATAAAACTACCATGCAATTCTAAGGAAGATTTGGATTTGTCTCCATTAGACCTTTACGAAGATCATTCACCATTTCAGAAAGTCTAGTCTCAGTGACCCCCTGGCACACGTGAGCTTAGTTGCTCACACAGCACTCTGGCACCAAGTCTATGCTTAAGATTCCCCATCTCCAGTGATGTGCGTGCCTTCACCAGCTTCTATTCCCTCCTGGAGTTGAGTCTGAGCTTTTGCATATGGAAATACATATTGTTTTATGATAAATCACTTCCCTTTCATTTTCCCTCTATATTGCAGTGTGAATTTTATACACATTTCTAAAACTGTGCATAAGAAAATTATATTACCTGTAAATTCCATTTCTAAAAATGTATTAAAGGAGAGTTATAAAATACATACTACCAAAATCAGACTTTGGATCTGATTCTACTGAGTACTTCCGAAAGGACCGTGAGCTCACCGAGCACTATTCCGTCCCATCTAGTACCACTGCCTGCTGGGGGCTGCAAGTTCTGCTGCTCAGTGTGATGTGTGACGGAAGCTGCGTGGAGTTTCAGCCACCAGATGAGTGTGGCCATGCCAGGGCTGAGTGCCCATCGCAGTGGCCCAGACGGAGGAGGACCTGCCCCAGCTGGGCCTGGACCAATGGCCTGGTCTGGGGGCATCTCTCTGTTTCTTGTTTTGATTTATTGAGTGCTTCTCTCTCTTTTTTTCTTTTTTTAAATTTTGGAGTATTTGTTGTGTGCCAAATACTGTTATAGGCTCTGGAATAGGGCAAGGAACAAGCCACATAAGGTCCTGCTCACACTTTCTAGGGCAGAAGACACAAACAAATGAGTACATAAATAAGACCCCTGCAGGCAGCAGGGACACCTGTGAGGGCAGTAAGGCAGGTCACATGGTAGAGAGGGCCTGAGATCACCTGGAGAAAGACAGACCTAGGGGGTGAGGGAACACCGAAGGAGATTAACCCAGGCTGAGGGCCAAGGCAGGGCGGGGCAGGCTGGAGGAAAGGAAGTGCTCAGAGGAGGGGCAGGGATGTCACAGTAACTTACACTGAAAGACTGTTGCCATCTTTACAAGCACTGGATCTGGGCCAGAACTTTATTGGATTTCTGGCTTCACTTCTTTCCAATTACATGACCTCAGAAAAGTTGCTTAACGTCTGCACCTTCCTTCTTTCATTGTAAGACAGGGATAACAATTGTACCTACCTGGGAGGGTTGCATTAAAGATCAAAAGGAAACTTAGTACAGAACCTGGCACGATGTGTATCTTAATAAACATGAACAAGAATCACTTCTTAAAAACACTGAAACCAAGAGTACTAGCCACCATCCTAGCACAAGAGATTGAATTCAAGCCCCCTGATGTGCATTTATGTACAGATTTCTCTGCTAACTCGTCTCCTCTCTGGGCCTGTTTCCTTCATCTTTCAAATGGGAAGAATAATATTCCTGGCCCTTCTTCCTTCCTGGGACTGCTGAGAGGTCTAAGGTAAGACAGATGAGATGTGTAAAGGAGGTTCGTGCCCAGGGAGGGGTGCCTTTTTCTCCCCTCCGGCCCTCCTTACAGCTGCCTCATCTCTCTGCTCTTCAGGTTCCTGGAGATGGGCCTGACCTGAACGCTCTGAGCTTCTAGGAGGGCAGTTTCCTCACCCAGGTCCCAGCCCAGTGCTTCAGAGACAGATCATCAGATTAACAAGAGGAACCCCTTTGATGTCCTAAAAGGAATTCCTCCCATGTTTAATGTGCCAGTTTACAAGGTCTCTTCACATCCATCATCGCATTTGAAGCTCACATGACTGTGCAGAGGGCACATTGGGACTTATTGTGTACCCATTTTCATATGAGGAGACTGAATATCAGAGGAGTTAAGTGACATGGCCAAGTGACTTGGAGCAGGTATCTCCTGAGCCTTAGGGGGCCTGCCTGGAGGAGGGTCAGGGAGCTCGAGGAGGCTGGAAGGGCTTGGAGGGAGGACTGGGCTGAGCTGGTGTCAACATCTAGTGGAGCCTGGTGTTGTGGGCAAAGCTCTGGGGTCTGATCGACTTGGACTCAGATACTGACAGCAAGTTAGTAGCCAGGTGACCCTGGACAAGACCCTTCGCATCTCATACATGTGGGAAACGGAGATGCCGCTCTGCAATGTTGTTACAAGAACTCAGTGATGTGGTAGAGTAGGCATTCAAACATTGTCCTGGTTCTCCCCTTACTGCCCCACCCAGCCCCCTGAGCTCCTATCTTCCCTGCTGTAACGGTCGAGTCAGCAATGCCCATGGCCCAACCTGTTCTTCCATTTCCATGACCCAACCTGTCCACTTGCTGCCCTTGGCAAAAGCCAGGCTCCAACTCTTGGAGTCCATCAGCAACAGAGCAACTATTCAAGGGATTCTCAAGTTCTGAAAAAGGCACAGGGTGGGACAATGTACTCCATGTACCAACAGGGATGATTCACACTAGCTGGGCCCAGACCCCCCAAGCCTTCCACAGCCCAGTGATCACCCCCTATCCCCCAGAGGAGGGACAATGAGTCCTCACATGTGGCCTCAGGGCCTTCCCCACCGGAGGAGCTTGGGACCTGAGCCCCTGTCTGGGGTTTGGGTAGATTAGTTTTCCTAGTGGGGTCAGATTTTCTATCACTGATTTTGTACATTTTAATAGGAAAATAAATTCCCTAGTCCTGAATAAATGCCATTTAGTTGTCAGAATTCTTTCAAACATAGGAGTGATGGAGAAGGAAATGAATTTATTAAGGAATGACTATGCGTGTGGCCCATTCATACATGTGTTGACACATTCAATCCTCCCGAACACACTGTAGGTAATAATTACACCATTTCACAGATGAAAGCATTTAGGGTCAAAGAAAAACACCAAAGTCAGCTGGCAGGAGGCAGAGCTGGAAGTTGAGATCAGCAACAACAATGAGGTCCCACTGTTTGGATCCCAGCCTATTATCCTGGTCCAGGAAAGAGCTGACTCCTGCTCCCTTGCACCTGCTACCTACCTGTCCTGGAGGCCACTCTGGCTTCCTGTAAATTAGCTGGGATCAGTCCTTGCCCTCACCAGCAAGTTCTCTACATCCCTCCTCCCAGAATTTGAAAAAAAAATTGCAACAGTAACCCAGGAATGTGCCCTCTCTCCCGACGTCTGGCTGGGAAAAGAAAAGTCAGCCCGTCCTACTGCTATCAGGCAGCTGCGTCTGGGGAGGTCTTCCCTTACGTACTAGGTGGCACTTCAGCCTGGATGGGGGAGGGTTCTTGACTCTGAACAAGAAAGAATTTTCGAACTGGTTGGACGAGTGTAGGTAAGGAATGAATCCTTTAAAGTGAGAGTAGCAGGGAATGGCAGCTACCTTGCAGGCAGCAGAGCAAGGAAGAGCAGAGGCAGAAAAGGGAAGCTCGCTGAACTCCTGTTCAGCATAGGGGGAATCTCCTGCCAACTCCTAAAGCCAGGGTCACCTGGCGTCCAGTATCCGCTTGACTCTGCATGGCATGTTCGCATGCTTCTACCACCCCAGGATTTGGGGGAGCCACAGAGCACTGGATGGAGTGAGATTATGTTCTGAGAACTTCCCAAAGGCAAAGGGAAGAGACTTTTGAGCAGGCTGCTAAAGGGCATGATCGTACAGCGGCCATTCTGTCCAGGTCATGGGGACTTGCAAGCCCAAATCGGAGATCTCAGGGAGCCCGCCCGTGCTTATCTGAAGTAGGTCAGAGAGAGGGAAGACTTGTGCTTAAGTATACAAAATTGAATTAAATAGCCAAGTAACAAAGATGCTTGCCACTGGAAGAGCGCAGAGACAAAACACAGTCAGGTGAGAAGGCTTTATTTAAAGCAAAGTACATACACTCGCAAAGAAAGGGAAGTGTGAGCAACCTCGGAGAGGAGATGCGTGTAGAGGCGTCTGCCTTTTAAGGCTTCGGGGCAAAGGGCTGGGCAGGGAGAGGGGATGAGAATAGGCTTGACATGTCAAGGTCCCATGATGTCTGTCTCCTGTGAGAGACACTGTGTCCTGATCCATAGTCTGCCCTGTAGATGTGGTGTAAGATAACCTTAACACAAATAATTTATTGATCCTGATCTTGATAGTGGTTACCCTCAAGCAGTGGGGACATACTATTTAGGACTAGTTGCCATGCATTAAGATAGAGTCAGTTATTGTCTGATTACCATAAAATATGTTAGGAATCTTACTTCCTAACTCTGATTTTAAAAATGGAATCCCTCCTGTTCTTTCTATACTGTTTATATCAGCATTTTTCATCATAGGCAGGAAAGGTTAATCACAATGCTCATCCCAGGTCCCTGCCCTGCCTTGTTACCCTGTGTCACTCCTACCCTGACCCCATCTCTGAAGGACTGATTCCTCTTCTGCCACTCTGCCCTTGTCTGGCTGAGGAAACCTGGTGGTTCCAGTCTGAGGAGTGCCCTGCACAGGGATCCAGAATGGACCAGGTGCAGATTGCCCCACATGGACAGTTCTGGACCCCAGATCAGCAGGACAGGATTGGGTGCAGCCACATGAGGGATCCAGGTGTGTTTCTGGGAGGAGAGACCTGGGAGCCAGGGCTAGGAAAGAGGGGGAGGTTGGCAATCTCCCATGCTAAGGGGTGGGGGGAGGAGGCGCTGGGAAGGCCCAAGAAGAACCACCAAAATGGTGGCAGATTTATTAATTGAGCACATACTTGGCTGGGGCTCTGTGCTGAGGGTTCCACAGGCATTACCTCACTCCATCTCAATGTTAAGTAAAGTCACACAGATCGTAAGAGGAAGAGGGACAGGAAAATTGTTTCCACACCAAGTACTAGGTTTCTCATTGTACTAAAAAGGGGTTGAGTGAGATGAGGGTCCTCAGACCTGCACACCAGGCCCTCTGCAGCTGCAAAAGTTCCACAGCTGATTCCAATGGGAGCTGAGAACCCCAGGCCAGATGACCTGGGAGGCCCCTCCAGCAAGGGCCTCTACAGAGCCAAGTAATCTGCTCCCCCTACTTGTCTTCCCCTTCCCGTCCCCTCCTTCCATTCCCACCCTGCATCCTGCACCCCACAGCTGGATTTAAAGATACCATCCAGTATCACTCTACCTACACAGAGGTTGATAGCGAGCAGGGCAGTGCTCGCCCACTGCCTAGATGATACACAGAGGCCAAAGGCAAATCAAGAATTTGCATCCACACACTGATTTAAAAATGTAAGGGAAACTCACAGAAGAAATTGTTACAGGATTTGAAAGAGGACATCTGGGGTATGAAAAGAGAGAGGACAGGAGTGCTGCTTTGTGTTACAACTTGGCTAAAATTTATTTGCATGTTACAGCTTGTTAAAATAGCAGTTGATTTAGGTACAAGGAAAATGGCCTGCTCACTGGCTCTGGGTTAAGTTCATGGCCTGTGTTGGGACACAAATTTCCTGACTTCGGCCAGTACCTTTGTTGCCAAATACCCTGCCCCAACCTCTGGCCAGGCACTGGCCTGGCCCTGACTCCCCTCCTCACCATGCACCGAGCAGAGTACCACACTCGCTCCAGTTAGGTGCCTCTCGAGCAGGGTGGGCACCTCAGGAACTGGGGCAACAATTGCTCACTCCAAGGTGACTCAGGCAGGAAGGGGAAGGGGGAGGTGTGCATGAAGGGGAGGCTGTTTTGGTGTGAAGGGGAGGCCTTCACTCCAACCCTGAACTTTAGAGCTGCTAGAGTTAGCAAATAAAAATACAAGATGCCCAGATAAATTTAAATTTCAGATACATAATGAATAATTTTTAAGTGTATCTCAAATATTGTATGGGACATACTTATACTACAAAGAAATTGTTTCTAATCTGAAATTCCAGTTTAACTGTTGTCCTGTGTTTTATCTGGCATCTCAAAATTTGGGGGGAAGGTCCTTGTCTTGTGGCAGCTGTGACTCTTATGGAGGCAGAAGAATAATTTTGGATGACAAAAATTCTGCAGGGATAACTGGAAGAATTAGGGAATGACTGGAATTAGTGGAAGGAGGCAGAGAGAGGGAAGCTGCCCAACCCTTGATCTAGACCACCACCTCTGAAAGCAGCCCTGGGGCTGAGCTGGAGGAGCCTCTGAGGCAGAGGGACACATGCAGGGGCCTTTCTATGTCAGGCTTCTCAGTGGAACCTCTTGTCACTTGTGGTGCTTCTATCCAGTGCTGACATCTGTGCTCCAGTCCAGCTGGGGTTGAAGCTGAAATACAGACCATGGAGAACATAATTATAACTTCTTAAGCAAGGTGGGAGAAAAAGGCAGAAGCCACAAAAGAGATTGATTGCTAGATTTCAGATGACATAACAACAATGCAACTTCTGACCATAAAAGTTACCACAAGCAAAGACAGAAGACACATGACAGATTGGGAGGAAATATCTGCAACACATGTAATATCCAGAACATATAAAGTGCTCCCACAGTTCAATAAGAAAAAGGAAGTCCCAGGAGAAAAATGAACAAAAGATAATGTGATGTTTACTTTTATGTGTCACCTTGGCAGGTGCTTTGGATGAGATTAACATTTAAATCAGTAAATTGTAGCTAAAGCAAATTGCTCTCCACAATATCAGCAGGTCTCATCCAATTGAAGGCCTGAATAGAACAAAAATATTGGCCTCTCAAGCAAGAAATTCTCCATCAACTGCCTTCAGATTTGATTTCTCCTGAGTCTCCAGCCTATTGGCACACACTGCAGATTTTGGACTTGTTAGCTTCCATAATCATGTGAGTTAATCCTTTTAATAAATGTCTTTATATATACACATCACTTTGCAGAATCCTAATACAGGTAAGAACAGGCAATTCACAGAAGAAATACTTATGAAGAAAAAAACATGCAAAAATGCTCAGCTTCCCTAGAAATTAAGGAAATTCAGGTAAAATAACTAATAACTATCTTCTGTCATTAGATTGGCAACTTTTAAAAACTTTCATAGCCAATGCTGGTGAGTTTATGGGAAATAAGTTCTCCAAAATACTTGACTGGGGGTATAAATTGAAAAGATTTTAAGATAATTCGGCATAAATACTTCAAATGTGTATACCCAGCAATGTTACTTTTAGTAATCTAACCCCTACATATGCACTCAGAGACACATTCACAAATATTCATTGCATAATTATTTGTAACTGAGAAAAATTGGGAACACATAAAGTCTATTAAATGAGACTCATAAAGTAAACTGTGTACTATCTATAGTGTGGAATGCTTGGCAAGTGTCAAAAAGAAACTGATAAATTAATGGAAAGACATCCCATGTTCATGGATAGGAAAACATTATTATTAAGGTAGCAATATACTCCAAATTGATCTATAGTTTTAGTGTATTCCCTATCAACTCAGCTGTCTTCTTTGCAGAAACTTATCCTAAAATCCACATAGAAATGTGAGGAACCCCAGAATAGCCAAAGCAATCTTAGAAAGGAAGTTGGAGAACTCCTGCTTCTCCTGTTTTCAAAACATTTTACAATGCTATAGTAATCAATACAGTGTGGTACTGGCTATGGGTAGACATATTGATCAATGGAATAGAACTGAGAGTCCACAAATAAATGCACTTTCACAGTTGATTTATTTTATCAAAATTAGGAATCATGAGAACTGGCCGAAGGGGGATGGGAGGGTTTGGGGTGTGGCACAAATGGGATGGACACTTTGATATCAAATCTCTTTGTGACTTTGGAAATTTGCTTCTTTTCAGTCTTCCCTGTTCACAGAATGATACACTCACCTTAAAAGCAAAAACCAAGGGGAGAGAGAGTCATGAACTGGAAGGTTTAAGGACACTGGGGGTGTAGGGTGTTCTGCAGTCCTCAGGTGAGGACTTCACTGAAGTGGAGGCTTGCTGAATCCATCCTGACAAGCTGTTTAGTAAATTAGTTCACATTTCTTTGCCATAATGTTGCCGGGCAGCTGCGTCTGGGGAGTTCTCTCCCTGCACAATAAGTGAAACCTCAACCTGGATGGGGGAGAGTTCTTGTCTCTGAATGAGAAAGAATGAAAGAATTCTCTAGCAGGTGAGAAGAGTATAGGTAAGGAAGGAATTAATTAAAGTGAGAGCAGCAGAGAACAACAGGAGCCATATAGGAAGCAGAGAAAAAAGGGAGAACAAACGGAGGAGAGGGAAGCTCACTGAACTCCTGCTCAGTATAGGGCAGATCCCTTGCCAACTTCCAAAGCCAGGGTCACCTGGCATCCAGGTCTGCTTGAATCATGGGAACTAAGCTCCTATTACTCCAGGACTGGAGGAGCTGCAGGGCACTGGATGGAGTGAGATTATGTTCTGAGAACTTCCCAAAAGCAAAGAAAGGAGATTTTTAGGCAGGCTACTAAAAAGCATGATCCTGCAGCTGCCTGGGTGACTCAGGCCACAGGAACTTGCAAGCCTAAATCAGAGATCTCAGTAGCCCTTCCCTACTTGCATGAAGTAGAAAAGAGAGAGAAAAAACTAGTGCTTAAGTCTAGAAAATAGAATGAAATAGAGAAGTAACAAAGAGGATTACCACTAGAAGAATGCAAAGATGAAATGCAATAATTTGAGAGAAGGCTTTATTTAAAAAGTACACTCTCGAAAATAGGGGAGTGCGGGCATCCTCAGAGAGGAGGCGCACTTAAGGGCTTAGGATTCTGTCTTTTAAGAACTTTCAAGAATTGGGCAAAGGGCAGTGGTGGTGGGAGTTGTTGGGCATAGGCTTGACTTGTGGTCTCATGATGTCTGTCTCCGGGGAGAGACATTATGTCACTATCTACCGTTAGTTCTCTAGATAATTCTGTAAGATACACTTAACACAAGGAATTTATTGATTTGTTTCTTCTCCAAGATGGTGGTTTCCCTTAAGCACTGGGAACATATCAGCTAAGACTGCTTGCCCTGCCTTAAGATTGCGTGGATTATTGTCTGATTACCAAAGAACATGTTAAGAATCTCACCTCCTAACTCCCTGGTTTTTAAATGGAAGTTTAGCCTTAAAATGGAGTCTCTCCTGTTCTCGCTATACTGTTTATTATCTTGGCATTTTTCATCATAGGCAGGAAAATTTAATCATGATGCTCATTCCATGTCCCTGACCTACCTCAATAGCAATCAGAGTAAGTGCACATGGTTCAGATTTTTCTGAATGCTCAGGCTTGTGCTGTGACTATCAATTACTGTACTTTAAGAGTGATGCCTGTAAGGCCCATGGGGTTGTCCAGTACTGTTTGCTCAGTCCCAATATCCCAATATCCCCAGAAGGCTGGGCTTCTAAGTTCTTTGGACTACTTTTTGCTTTTTCCTATTGAATGCTTTTCGTCCTTGTGAAAACTCAAAAAGTGACTGCTTTTTTCAATGCACATATCCCCTGACCACTCTACAATCTACTGTTGCTGGGAAATCAGATAACATTTATTTTAAAATACAAGAATAAGAGAAGAAAGGGTCTGTGTGAGGAAAACTTTGTGAACTCTTTCGTGGACAAAGTTTATGATCTCTTAGAGGGTTTCTCAACCTCAGCACTACTGACATTTTGGGTGGAATAGTCTGTGTGGTGGGGCCATCCCAGGCATTGTGGGTGTTTAGCAGCATCCCCGGCCTCTGTCCACTAGATGCTTGCAGTGCTTACCCCAAGTTGTTACTACCCAGAATGTCTCCACACTTGGCAACATGCCCAAAGTGGGCAGATCACCCCTTTAAGGATACTTTTTCTGATACTGATTTCAGTCTAGGTTTTCTTTTTTTCTGCATGTATTTTTTTTCTGGTTCTGTGTAGTTGTGATTAATAGGTTCATTTACTAATAATTTGCCTAACATTTTGTGAAAATTGTGTGCACAACCTTTGTCAACAGAAGCATAAGCAATACCCTCTTGCCTCAGGATACACAGGAAGGAAAATATGTGCAAATGTCACCAGCGTGAATAGTCCTGATTCTCAGCAGCAGCCTTATCTACTCTCTGGAACCTCTCTAGTCCCGGGCACCCACAGGCACCACTGCCACACAATCCTCAATCCTCTCTCTCCTTCCTTACCCAGACTCCCACCGTCGCTGAGTTTGTTTGTTCCCTACCCTGGCCTCACCCTCAGTTCAAGTTCTTTGCTTAGCCTGCAGCGCTCTCCAGCCACTCTCACAACCAAACACTGCCTGCTCTCCGAGGCCCAGCACCAGGCTTTCTCTGACCTCTCCTCTCCCTGGAGGATATCCCATCATCCCTCTCTGCCTGGGACAGGCCCTTTGGCATTGAGCAGTCTGGCTCCTGTAACTGGTTAATCTGTTGTGCGTGGTACATATTCTCTCCTCATCTACCACTTCACTTCCTGGAAGGCAGGGCTGATTGAAACTAGGAAGCCACTTCCATTATGCACCCACCCCTGGCCTAGCCTTGTGCCAGGCACCCAGCAGCTCCTCAAGCCCACTATATAATTAACTTGGTATTCAATACCTGCCCAAGGCTGCTCTTCCATCTGGTTTCCTAATGCTCTTCTCAACACCCCATCCAGTCACTTCTCTAACCCCTCGTGACCTGCCAGTTAAAATCCTCCCAGACTCAGCTCAAAAAGGTGCCCCCAGGTGGAATTAAATCTCTTATTCCCCGCCTAGCGCCAACCTACTACCTCTTCCCTACTCACATCCACAGCACCTGACACTAGACCTCGTACCTTACCTTAGATTTAATCTGAGCCCGTCTCCCCTTCTCCACCCACCCGTGCCCTGCCGTGAGCACCTTGAGGAGGGGCCTGAGGGCTGTTCAGTCTTGCCCTCACAACTCTCCTTCAACTCCCTTTGGGGTCTGGTTGCCCAGCATTTAATCTGAGTTTACTTAATAGAAAAGAAACAAAACATGATGCACAAATGTCCTCAATCCAGAAATGGACATCCTGTAAATGCCCTTGACCACACCCTCTAAGGCCAAGCTCCCTTCGTCGTCATCGTCTCCAGACCAGCGGCGCTGCCCCTTCTCGGGCAAACTCTACTAGGCGCCCGCAGCAGGTGGGAAGGCGGTCATCCGCAGGCCAGCTGAGCTGGCCAGAGCATCACATGATTCTGCGATCACATGATCCCCAGAAACCGGTTGTGGGGAAAGAGAAGGAGGAGGGTGAATTCAGTAGGAAAGGAGCACAGCATTCCAGGATGGCCCCGCCTCCATGTCGAGGATTAGCCAGTGGGAGCGCGACAGCCCAGACGCATGACCAATGGAAACCGAGGTAGGCGGGCCCTCGCGCTGAGGTCTAAATCGGTGAGCTGCCGCCGGCTTGCTACCCAGCCAGCGCCGCCCCGGACGCAGGTGAGGATGGTATTGCAGACCTCTTGTTTGCTGCTTCTCCGGGGCCTGGCCTGGGGGACGTGGGGACTTGAGGTTCCTCTGGAGTTTCAGCCGGGAGATGAGAGAAGGCTGGTTTAAGAGAAACTCTTTTGGGGGTTTCCAGTGCACTGGCGGAAGTTTTATCGGGAGTGGGAGAATGCAGTAATTGCAGTGGCCTGCATTCGAAGGGGGCTCTCTCCCTCTCCAGCGTCTCCGGGAGCCGCAGCCCCTTCCCCTACAGCTGAGACCACGCCATTCTCGAGCTGGCTTCGCCCCACGGCGGTATTGGTGGTGCTGGTGGTGGGTGGGAGCGGGAGAGGCGCCTGCCCCTGGTCCCCCAGCTTAGAGGCCTGCGAGTAGGAACTGAGACCCTGACCTCTTCAGAGGTAGTAGGGACGGGAGTGGTGACTGAACCCCTGGGCTGTGTCTGGCTCACCCTTCCTCTCGTGACGAGGGGCGGAGGGGAATGGTGACTGAACCCCTGGGCTGTGTCTGGCTCACCCTTCCTCTCGTGACGAGGGGCGGAGGGGAACGACAAGCTAACTTCCGCCTCTCCCAGCCACTTTTTCCTGCTCACTTGCAGGGGTTTGGCTCACCTTTTGGGAATCTCTGTCCTCGCACTCGGAGTTGGGGGGCTGCCACCTAGTGGAAGATGATGGAGTTGGGGGCCTGAAGAGGCTCCTGTGCTCCGTCCACTGTAGCAGTGTGGGGTGGGGGCGAGGGGTCGCCTCTCCGGATCGTGCTGAAAGGTACCCTTTTAAGCGTAAGCCAGGGCGGCCGGGACAGCCTGTGGCGGGTTGAGGTTGAACTCCCAAGAAGCAGGCAGGACAGCTGTAGATGCCTTGCCTGGGAGCTATGGATGTAGAGAGGGTGACAGGGCCGTGCTCAGGGCCAGTCTTCACCCTCATCTGACTAGGAGATGGCCTGCTAGAGAGGAAGCATTGAAGCAAGCCAGGTGAGGGAGAGAGGATGTGAGTGATAGGGTGGGTGCCAGTCCCTGCAGTGTGCAATGTCCACGCATAGACTCAGGGGGAACTGAGGCTCAGAGGCAGGGAGCAACTTTTAATGCTGTCACGGTCAGTGGTGGCAGTTCTAGGACTAGGACCCAAGTGTATATCCAGGCAGCCCCTGCACTCCCTGCTTCTGTCCTGCCTGGTTCACCTGCCCAGGAAGTGCCTCTGTCTCCCTCCTCTGCTTGGACCCCAGGCCTCTACCTGCCTGGGTTTGGGGTCTATTCCTGGGCACTGTCCATGGTGCCCCTTGTGACATGACCCAGGTTCAATATGCTCTGGAGCCATCAAAGTCTGTCATCTCCATGACTTGATATATGATATAGGCATGTTACTTAATGTCTCTGAACCTCATTTCCTCCTTTGAAAAGTAAAGATAATAATTACTTCTTTGGTTGGTTGTTGCAAAGAAGAAAGAAAATAATTGTAGAGTGTTTAACTGGCTCCTGAGAGGTTCAGCAAACATTAGTGTTTTTGCCTCTCTAAGCAGGGCAGCATTTACCAGGCCCGCCCCACTGGACTAGCAAGGCTGGCTGTTTAGGAAGTGAGAGGCTGCCCCGCCAAGACACTGAGGCGTGGTTCCTTCTGCTGACTGAGATCAGCAGCTGGGTGGGCAAATGTAGTCTCGCTCCACATGTGGCTGAGTTTCAGCTCCAGGGTAGAGGGGAAGGCAGGGGTTTAGGGGATGCTATTGCAGGAGACCTTAGAACACAAGTGTCTCAGAGGCTGACCCAATGTGTGTGTTGCTTTCCCTGGGTGGAGAGGGGACAGTCAGATGGCCAGCAGTGGCTGACTGCTGGGGAAGACAGCCCAAATTTCACTGGCCATTGCACTTCCTTTTTCACAACCTTCTCAACCCCATGGTTTCCCCACGTCATCATGCAGCAACAGGCCTCGGCAGAGTGCAGGTGTGAGCATAACATCAGGCGAGGAGGCATGTGGAGGGGTTGGCTGGGGAAGTGCAACCTGGTTTTTCTTCAGGAAAGGCCTCCCTCGCACACCACTCCAAGACTACTGATACCCCCCCTCCCCAGGGTGGCCACAGATCAGCCCCATAAAACCCACAGATCTTCCTGCCTCTCACATCTCTATACAGTCACCCACAGACCCAGGTGTTAGGCCACATTTTGGGGACCCAGATTTACACACGTTTATGTCAGTATTCATGCTCATGGGCGTACACACACTGGCATAAGAATCACACACACACAGGACACATGTAGGAAGCTGAATTTCAAGCCCCACGTCTTCCTTCCTGCCTGGACAAGGGGCTGTTGGGGAAGCTCAGTAGTCCGGGCCTGGGGCTGGGGCTGGGGCTGGGGGAGTGACTGCCTTCAGAATTGAGGGTAACATGGGCTTAAGCTAGTTGTCAAGGGCTTGTTGGTATTTTGTAGGCAGACCATGTGGACCCTGGTGAGCTGGGTGGCCTTAATGGCAGGGTTGGTGACTGGAACGCAGTGCCCAGATGGTCAGGTCTGCCCTGTAGCCTGCTGCCCGGATCCTGGAGGAGCCAGCTACAGCTGTTGCAATCCTGTCCCGGTGAGTGCCCTTCAGTCCAGGCAAGAGCTGACAGCCTGTTGTTTTCCAAAGGGTCATCTTGGATTGACCAGAGCAGGGGGCAGGCTCCAGTCCTTTGGTTTATCCTCTCCTCTCGCTTCCCAGGACAGTTGGCCCACAGCACTGAGCAGACATCTGGGCAGACCCTGCCAGACTGGTGCCCACTGCCCTCCTGGCTATTCCTGCCTCCTTACCGTCTCAGGGACTTCTAGCTGCTGCCCGTTCCCAGAGGTGAGCGTGCCATCGGTGTGATGGGGAGGTTCAGGTTGCATTTATATTTTTCATGCACTCTCCCACCACCGGCATCTCTGTGTGTCACAGGCTGTGTCATGTGGAGATGGCCACCACTGCTGCCCACGGGGCTACCACTGCAGCACAGATGGGCAGTCCTGCTTCCAAGCATCAGGTGCAGCAAGGGTGGAGGTGGAGGGCAGGCGGATAGGCAGCATGTAGAGCCTGGAGTGCCCAGGAACCCAGCCACCTGGGTGACACTGATTCCTGCCTTGGTGCCCTTGTTCATGTGGCATCTGTACTGAGCAATCCCCTGCTCTGGACAGAGGGACAGCAGTGGGGCTAGGAGGGGCAGGAGAGAATGCCAGGCTGGTTTAAGGCCAGCCTAATCAATGGATGCCCCTGCCCTGTGCCATTTTGCCGAGACCATGATTGGCTTGTGGGGAGAGGTGGTTCGGAGTGCCTGGGATAACACTGAGCCCTAATGTAGTGACCTTCCCTGACTGGGTTGGCAGAATCCTGGGTCATCCTGTCCACAGACAACAACCCCTTGGGAGCTGTCCAGTGCCCTGATCCCCGATTTGAATGCCCCAACTTCTCCACATGCTGCATTATGCTTGATGGCTCCTGGGGATGCTGCCCCATACCCCAGGTATGGGTTTGGGATGGTGGGGAGGGGAAGGGCTGGAGGGGGCAAAGATGGAGTCAGGACCACCTCTTCTTAGGCTTCTTGCTGCCGAGACAGGGTGCACTGCTGCCCCCGTGGTACCTTCTGTGACCTGTTTAATGCCCGCTGCCTCACTGCCACAGGCACCCTCCCCCTGGCAAAGAAGATCCCAGCACAGAGGACTAATAGGGCAGGTAAGGAGGTAGGAGAGCATCCAGTTGGGGGCTGGGGAGAGGAGAGGCTTTGTCTGGCTCCTGGCTGGGGATGAGTTCCCCACCATCTGGCTGCTCCTCAGTGCTTCTCTCCCTTTTCAGTGATCTTGTGCCCTGACAGGCATTCTGAGTGCCCTAATGATTCTACCTGCTGTGAACTGCCTGATGGGAAGTATGGCTGCTGCCCAATGCCCAATGTGAGTGAGGGGCTGTAGCCAGCTGGGCTATGTGCCCACAGCCACCTAGCCCGGATACCTACCTTGCAGGGACTGCTGGGTGGAGCTTGCTGCCTAGCTGCTGGGAGCCTGGCTGCTCAGGACTCATGCCACCCTCTAGTGGGGGGTTGAGGCAATGCCAGCTGTCTTACCTGGCAGCAACCTAAGATGGACTGGAACTGAAAGTCACAAAGACCTACCCCCACCTCCACCCAGGCCATCTGCTGCTCCGACCACACGCACTGCTGCCCCCAGGACACTGTGTGCGATCTGATCCAGAGTAAGTGCCTCCATGAGGAGAATGCCACAGACCTCCTCACCAAGCTGCCCGCATACACAGGTAACAGCAGCAGGCCGCAGACCCAGTTTCACCTGCACCGTAAGGAGCTCCCCACCAAGCTGTACAGGAACAGATATGGGTGGGGGAATGGTGTCCCATGGAGGAGCACTGCAGGTCCAGACCCCTTTTTTCCACACTGGGCCTCACCTTAGGATCACTGCCAGAGGTGGCCTAAGCCTCCATCTGCAACATCTGCTTCTAACCTGGGGTCCCCCTAGAGTTCCCAGTGCCACTGTTGACCTGTCCTCCTTGCCTACCTCACAGTGCAGGAGGTGAAGTGTGACCTGGAGATGAGCTGCCCAGATGGCTACACCTGCTGCCGTCTACAGTCTGGGGACTGGGGCTGCTGTCCTTTTGTCCAGGTACCGAGGAGTCGGGGCTGGGCTGGGCTGAGCAGAGGGTGGCAGCCAGGTAGGCCCCTGTGCCCACTATTCCCTCTCCACCTACCCTAGGCTGTATGCTGTGACGATCATGTACACTGCTGCCCAGCTGGGTTTAGGTGTAACACAGAGAAGGGTACCTGTGAACAGGGGGTCCACCACATGCCCTGGATGGAGAAGACCCCAGCCCACCACAGCCTGTCAGGCCCCAAAGCCACGGAGGATGATGTCCTCTGTGATAACGTCACCAGCTGTCCCTCCTCCACCACCTGCTGTCGGCTCATGTCTGGGGAGTGGGGCTGCTGTCCTGTTCCAGAGGTGCATGGGTAGGGGGATAGTCCTGGGAGGCGGGCTGTCTTGTGGCCTGAGCCGCTGGCCAGACTCCTGTTGCCTTGCTCTTCATGCTCTGCCCAGCCCATGGGTGGCACACTAGCTCTGTGAGCTTAATTCCCAGCTGGAGGAGCTGTGAGCAGGCGAGCCAGAGTGGGGGGAGGTGGGGGCTCAGTGTTTCATCCACATAGTAGCTTCCTAGACCACCCTTTTCTGCCCCCACAGGCTGTCTGCTGCTCCGACCACCAGCACTGCTGTCCCCAGGGCTACATGTGCATAGCTGAGGGATGGTGTCAGAGGGGAAGCAAGATAGTAATCGGACAGAAGAAGAGGCCTGCCTACCGGACTTCCCTGTCCCCACCCAGAGACATGGGCTGTGACCAGCGCACCAGCTGCCCAGTGGGACAGACCTGCTGCCCAAGCCTGAGTGGGGGCTGGGCCTGCTGCCAGCTGCCCCATGTGAGTGTACACCTGCCAGCCCCTGGAGAGGGCAGCTAAGTCTCAGGAGGGCAGGCGGGCAAGAGCGTCATGCAGTTCTGTCCCCACGCCCCAGGCGGTGTGCTGCGAGGACCGCCAGCATTGCTGCCCAGCTGGGTATGCCTGCAATGTGAAGGCCCGGTCCTGTGAGAAGGAGGTGGACCCTGTCCGCCCTGCTGCCCACCTGGCCCGAGGCCCTCCCATCGGGGTGGGGAATGTGGAGTGTGGGGCGGGCCACTTCTGCCATGATAATCAGACCTGCTGCCGAGATAGCCGAGGAGGCTGGGGCTGCTGTCCCTATCGCAAGGTCAGTGCCGCCCCCCACCCCGGGGTTGGGTACTGGCGGTGGTCAGGTCCGGGGTTTCCTAACTCTCACGCTTCCCATCCCCCACCCCTGCTCCACCATCCAGGGCATCTGTTGTGGAGATCAGCGTCACTGCTGTCCTGCTGGCTTCCACTGTGGGGCCAAGGGCACCAAGTGTTTGCGCAGGGAGACTCTGCGCTGGGACACTCCTTTGAGGGACCCAGCCCCAAGACAGCTGCTGTGAGGAGGATGCAGGACTGAAGGCACTCCGCAGCCCTCGGGATTCTGCTCAGAGGGATCTATCCACTGCTCAGGCCTCCCCAGCTCTTCTTCTCCACCAAATTCTTCTGGACCCCCCTTTTCTGAGTCCCCCATCATTGTGGGAGGTGGGCCCTGTCAGTAGGGGGGCTGTGGAAAAAGCCACATTACAAGCTGCCATCCCCTCCCCCAATTTCCATGGACCCTGTGGCTAGGTGCTCTTCCCTATCCACAGGTGTGTGTGTCTGTGTGTGCTGCAGTAAAGTTTGTATACTTTCTTAACAGTGTGTGACTTAGCCACTCTGCTTGCCTTCCCCAGGGGACCCCTCAGCAAGAGCCCCATCCAGTGCCCACATTCCCCCAACCCCACAGAAAGACACACGATGTTAATGTCACCAGTTTTATATTTGCTGTTGTCCACAGCGATCCCATCACATTATCCCCTAGACCCCAGAGCTGCCCCAGCCACCAGTCCTGTGACATCATAGCCCAGAGGTGGACTAGTCAGTCAGCAGCACCCCCTCCCCTCCCAGCCCTCACACTAGCAGCTGAGGCCGGGTTGTCCCTCCTGCATTCCCACGACAGAGCTTTCTATGTACAGCCACGTTTATGCAGGCACTGCTTCCCCCCTCCCAGCCCTCCTCCCCAGCACCTCCCAATGGGTCTGGAACCCTCCCACCTCCCTCTTGGAGGCCGACATAGAGTCCCACCCACGACATTACCCAGCACATACCACTGGACAGCTCCGCAGACTCCTGGGCACCTATCCGGGCTGGGGACTAAGAGCGAGTGCCCCCGCAGCCGCCGGGGCACGCACCCTGGGGGCATGCCTGGGCGGAAGGGGCGGGGGCCGACTCGGAGGCTGCGCCAGATCTGGCCCCGGCGCTACTTGACGTTGAACACCATAAGCGGCCGCTCCTCCCGCCGCTGCCACGGGCTCTTCTTGTCGCCAGCCTCGTCCCCCACCTCCGCCCCCAGCTCGTCCTCTGGGCTGGTGAGAGAGTCGCGCCGCAGCTCGCTGGCGCTGCTGCGGGAACTGTCCCCGCGGCTGCGGCCCCGACCCCGGGGCACCGTGGCCGCTCTGCCCTCGGGCGCCGCCACTTCGTCCAGCAGCGGGGTCAGCGAGTTGTCCTCTGGGGAGCAGAGACCCGTGCGGCTCTCGCTGCTGCTGGGCTCCGTGTCCTCGCTGAGCGCCAGGCGCGGGGGCGCAGGGGGAGGCAGCGGGGCGGTCGTCGGAGCGCGCTCCCGTTCCTCGCGCAGGGGCCGCCGGCGCACAGGCCGCGCCTCGTGCACGTCGACACCCGAGTCCAGGCTGGCGTCGGTGCTGCGGCCGCCGCCGCCCGCCTGCAGGTCGATGTAGGAGTGACGCACTTGCGAGTTGGAACGCCCATCGAGGGACACAAACCAGGCGCGCGGGTGAGGCTTCACGCCCAGTTCGAGCAGCTTCTTCTCGGTCAGCGCCTGCAGCTCCCCGTTGAGCTGCGCCATGGTGGACTCGTTGAACAGCACCGGGATAGTGACCGAGCCGCTGACCGGCGCCGAGCGCCCGCCCCCCCAGCCCTCGCCGCCGCCCCCCCCGCCGCCCTCGCCTCCCGCGCCCGAGTGGCCCTGCATCAGCGGCCGCTGGGGGTCGGGCTGGGGAAAAGGGCGCGCCGGGCCGGGAGCCGTGACCTCGGGCGGGGCAGGCTCGTCGCTCGCCCCCGCGGCGCCCGCCTCAGAACCGAGGCGCACGTAGTGCGCGGGGATCACCAGGGTAGGCATGACGTTGCGGTAGACACTGTCCTTGAGGTGGTCGATGGAGCCGCAGAAGATGAGTTGTCCAGCCTGGCTGAGGGACGGCGGCCGCGCCAGCTGGTCCACGGACTGCGACAGCAGGAAGTCGGGGGTCTTGCTCTCGGTCGCCCCCTTGTGGCCCAGGTAGTGCTCGAAGGGCGGTGGCGGCGAAGGCGGTTCGTGCAGGAAGGCCGCGGTCCCGGAGGGCCCCCGCCGGTACTCCTCTAGGCCTGGCTCCAGCCCGCCGGGACCCTCGACGGGGCGGACGCCCTTGAGCCCGGCGCCCTCACTCCCGCGGGCACCTGGAGGCTCAGCGGCCGGACGGCTGGCAGAACGCGGCTTGCTGCGGAAGAAGTCGTCCCGAGAGGCGGCCAAGTCCCGGGAGCTGGAGAAGGCCGAGTGCAGGGGGCCTGGAGGCGGAGCCTCGGGGTCTCCCGACGGGGCGGGTTCCAGAGGTCCCCCACAGATGAGGTGGAGCTGGGACATCGAGGTGGCCTGGTCTCGTTTGTTACCGTCGGAGGGCCCGGAGAGCTGCAGCTTGCGGTGCTGTTGCCTCGGCTTTAGGCAGCGCCGCCTGGAGAGGAAGGGGCAGACCCTCAGGAACGGGTGGGGGCCGGAGCAGCTCCCTAAGCCCCTCAATTTCAAGGTGAGGAATAGATATAGTTGGAGGGGTGGGGAGAATGCCTGGGACTCAGGAGAAATGTTGGGGAGCCCAGATGGGCCCTGGGAGAGGTTTGTGGAAAGCGTGAGTGTCTGTGGGAGTCCAGCAGCAGCTAGGCCCATGTGGGTACCCCGGGGGAAACTGTACTCCTTCCAATGCAGAAGGTGCACTGAGAACCTGGGGGGAGCACTCAGGCCAGCCAGGGGCACGACTGGCCTGAGGTCCCCCGGAAGTGAGGGCAAGGGGGGTAGGGCAGCGGCAGCTTGTCTCTGGAGGGGCCTGGCCTGCAGGTCCTGCCTCCTCTCCTGCAACTTCTCTCAAGCCACCAGTCGTTCGGTTCTTGGCATGTGCGTTTTCAGTTCTTTCCTGTCAGTGTCCTGAGGATTGGCACTGTGTTTTATGCCTCTTTGGGGCCTGAAAGCCCAGCACAAGACCAAGCACAGAGCAGGCCTCAGTCTGCATGGGATGAGAGGAGGTTGGGGTGGAGGGCGGGCATGAGGAAGGCTGGGAGATTGGGAGGTAGCAAGGGGCATTGGGAGGCACTCACCGGCAGTAGTAGATGAGCAGACACAGCAGAACGAGCACCAGCAGGGCCAGGGCTGCCAGGATGGTGAGCAGGAAGATGGTGTGGTAGGTGCCAATGTCCTGGATGCCTGATGTGATAGTGACCAGCCCTGTGCCAGGCAGGGGCTTAGTATTCCAGGTGTGGGGGTCCTTCCTGCCTTTCAGAAGGGAGTCCACTCTCCCAGCCTCCTTCTTCACCACTGCCCCTCTCCCCCCTCCCCCATCTCACCAGCTGTTGGGGAGGCCATGGCAGCTGCCCAGTACCCCAGCTGGGGGGAGATGAAGGTCCAGTAGAGCTGCCGGCCCTCCTTCCGGATCACACCAGTGCCATTGCGTACCCACAGCCCTGGGAGAGGCAGGGGTTTCGTCAAACTCAGTGCCCTCCCCCCAAGTCCCACTTTTTTCCCCAAACTCCAGGAGCTCCAACCCCCTGAGGCACTCACCACTCTTGGGGTCAAACCTCCAGGCTGGAATGCTGGTGCCCACCGTGAGGGCACGAGGCTCTGAGGGCACAGGCAGGGACAGGTGAATGGGGCCTGAGAGCGGCACCTCTGTCCCATTGCCTGTCAGCAGGTGTACACTCACAGCAGCCAGGGGCATCAGCTCCAGCCAGGAGCCATTGCCTGGGCAAAGGGGACACAAGGGCTAAGGGCTACACCCGGGGTTGGGGGACTAGAATATCGCTTCCATGCCTGAAACCTAGCATACCTGAGCTGGTGGCCTCGGTGCCCACGAAGGCAGGGAAAGCCCGCATTTCCTGCTGGGTGCTGGCTGGTGTGAGCGAGGCCCAGAGCTGGCTGTAGGTGGAGCTGACTGGCAGACGGGCAGCCCGGCGCTGGAACTGCACCCAGGGCTGGGAGCGGGCACCTGGATACAGAGAGGGGCTGCTGTGGCCTGGCCAGAGACAAGGTTCCCCAGGATCCAGAGCAGAAAGCAAGTATCTAAGGAGAAGGGGAGCCATTAGGTCAGGCCGCTTGGGAAGGCCGGGGAGGGTGGTGACTTGGGGAGAAACCTGGGCAGTCATAGATCGTTAACCTGGAATGGGCACGGACCTGAAACCTCCTCATCCTGGTTGTGTGACCCTCAGCAAGTTACTTGCTCTCTCTGAACCACTTGTTTCCTTACTAACTTACAAGATGATGAGGTTCAGGTCCTCAATTACTATTATGTACTGTGTGGCAGGCATTGTGTTAGGTGCTGGAGATACAAAGATGAGTCAAACACAGTTCACAATTTCCTGCCTTCAGGTTCACAGTCTAGTGCTCTGCTATCCATTGCAGTGCCCATTAGAACTTTAACTTTCTGCTGTGATGGAGGGTAGTGTTCTATATCTGTGCTGCCCACTACAGAACCCACCAGGTGCACATGACTATTAAGCACTTGAAGTATGGCTAGTGTGACTGAGGAACTGGATTTAATTTTTTTTAATTAATGTTTTTAATTTATTTAAATGTAAATAGCCTCATGTGGCTGTGACTGCTGCATTAGACAGCTTAGATTGTATGTGTGTCTGTCTTAGGATGGAGGGGACACATAAACAGAATTCTGACATGATATGGTAACAGCTAGCATTTATTAAGCTTCAAGACACTGGACACTGTTGAAAGCAGGTTACCTATATTAGCCCCTGTAATTGGCACAACAGCCCCTGAGGTGGGTGCCTTTATCAACCCCCTTTTACAGATGAAGATATGGAGGTGAGAGGAGTTCAGGAACTTGCCCAAGGTCACCACCCTGGAGCCTGACTGAAGCCCAGGCAGTCTGGTGCCAGCCCACCCTCTCACTCGCTATTAAATAGCAGGGTGCAAGGGGATCTTGCCCTGCCCATCTTGGGAAGGCCCTGTGGAGCCTGGCAGGATGAGGAATACTCAGCCCAGAAAGAAAGTGGACAGGGACTTCCGGGAGAACTGACATGAGAAAGGCCCGGATGCTGGTCAGGGGCTCCAGGTGCCTAGAGGGGAGGTCAGGTCCCTGAGGGCGCAGTCAGCTTTGCAAAGGAGTCCAGGCTTTTTACTGAAAGCAGTGGGAGGGCTCTAAGCTAGGGGGCAACAAAGGGTTCACCTGACATTTTAGAGACCTCCAAAGACATTTTTGAAGGCTCTGGTTCAGGATCAGGGAGATGAAGATGAGGAAATGAGTAATTTGGGGACAAGGGCCCAAGCTAAGAATATAAATTGGGGATGGGATTCTCCAAAACCCACTTGTAGCTCCCTACAGCTAGCCAGATGGAGTCTGCCCTCTGCCTGGCTTCATCCACCAGTCTGCACAAGGCACCCCTCCTCTTCGCCAGACCAGAACATTCCCTGCACCTCAGTGACCCCTCTGCCCCTGCATCACTCCTCGTAAAGGAGCCTTCCCCCTCTTCAACTCCCAAGCTGGCACGGTCCCACAGCTCTCTTCCCCCAAATTCTCTTGCGCTGCTACATTGGCAGGTTAGGGTTTTCTCAATATTGAACACAGCTGCCCTCTACTCCACTGCCCTGCCGGCGCTGTGATCACGTCAGGGTTCGCAGTGATCAGCTTGTCTCTCTGCAAGGCTGGGGCTGCTCTGTCACTGTTCCCCAGCACCAGACACAACACCTGGCATGGCCTAGGTGCTGCAGTCACTGGCTGGGTGAAAGCCCATGGGTAGACAAGGACCGCTGCAGGCTGTGCCAGGCCTTGCTTTCTGTGGGTGTGCGATTTCTGTGGAATGACCCTTGTGGCTTTCTAACAGAGCCAGGCACCCAGGAGGTGCACAATGTTTGTGTAGGTATACTAATGATATAGGTGGCAGGGAGTAGGAATTCTTAGGAGTGGAGGGAGAACAGAAGCACAAGGAGTCCCAATAACAAGAAACATTTATCGACTACCTTTTGTGCTGCTTTTCGCATGCTTGATATTAAATCTATACCTCAAATTGGTTATGTCAGTACTACCAATTTTCACATCTTACAGATGAACAAACTAAGGCTCAGAGAGATTGACTTGCCCAGTGAATACGTGGAAGAGCAGAGCTTTCTATATCCAGACGGGGAAGGAAGAGGAGCTGGGGTGGGGTGGGGTGGGGTGGGGAGTAAGAGGAACCTTACCAGGTGAACCCAAGAGGATGTGCACAAGGTCCTCATAGAGGATGAGGGTGGCTGGCCGCTCGGGCAGCAGGTAGAGGCTGACTGATGCATACACTGTGGAAGAGGTTGGCCTGTCAGCTCCAGAGAAAGCTCACCCAGCCCCCAGCCCCACCCCACCCCAGCCCCGGCATTCCCTCCATCTGAATCTTGGTGACTTCATCCTCCCTCGGTCTGCTCTGTGTACCCCAGCCCAGGCAGCAGCTGCTGGAAAGCCTGCCCCCTCCACCCCTGGGACTATTTTGGGAAGGGGCTGATGGGGTCAGCTGCTGCCCCTGCCCCTCCACCTGCCCCTGCACTCACAGGGCAGCTTGTCAACACGCCAGGGCACAGAGTTGGTGAGGAAGCCAGGGCGGGCAGCTGTGACTAGCACCCAGGTGCCCAGGCGATAACTGAGGGGCAGTGTGGCCACGCCGTCTGAGTCCGTGGTACCAGCAGCTAGCAGCATCCGGTTCCCAAACACATCCACTGAGGCCCGGGCCAGGGGCACCAGCTCTCCACTCACATACACCTGCACCTTGATCAGGATCTCTGTGGGCAAGGTGAGATGAAGAGAGTGAGGAGAAGGGAGGGGCAAGAGGTAATGAGAGAGCCCTGTGATCAGAGGAGGGGGCTGTAGCTTGAGAGCAGCTTTGGGATGAGCCTACACAAGATACAAGAGCCAGCACTTAAAAAGTCCTCATTTTAACCTCACATTCGCCTTTGAGGTAGGTGGTGTTATTGCCATATTTCACCAAGTCTAACACATGGGCTTTTTCCACATTTTAGCATTTCTGAACTCAGGCTATGCCTGTGATTGATGGTGACATAATTATAATTGGCAGCATTTTTTCCCTTTCTTACTGGTACACGAAATAATGGTGCATCTTACAGTCAATGATGTATTAGATTTGATAAAATATGTTCTCAGGCCATTTTGCAGATAAAGAAACTGAGGTGCAAAAGCATTTAGATACTTGTACAACAGTTAAGTGGGAGATCTGGGATCCAAACTTGGGAGTCTGCCTCTAGACCCGAATTCTGCACCGCTGGACCCTAGGGGGCTGGTGTCATGGAGAGGAGAGGGAAGGAGGGGCTGAGAGAGGATAAGTAAATGGAGAAACATCTGCAAGTGGAGAGGAGAGAGGTCAAGATTCAGCCATTTGGAAGGGAGGAAGGTGGGCTGGGTCAGAGTTTGAATTCTCAAGAAAAAACTAAGAAGGGGACACTAGGGAGCTGGTTGTTCCCTTCATTAATCCTCTTCCCAGAATCCTTTGCACAAGTGTTTCCTTTCAGATTTAGGGAGTCATCTCAACCCCTGGGCCCAAACAAGTACCTCCTGACCCCTCCTCCTCATACATACTCCCCGCCCCCTCCCAGCTGGTCAGCTACAGTCAGTCACCATGGCAACGCCCTCATTCCTCCCAGGAGATGGGCAGAGAGCTGGGGCCCTGGCAAGGGGAAGGAGATCTGGGGGACCGACCCAGGCCCATGGGAAAGTGGTGTGGAGGGGGCTGGGAAGGAAAGTCCAAGTCTTGCCTTGCCCCTGGTCCCAGGATAGTCTGACCAGGATAAGCCTGAGGTGATCTGAACTCAGGTGGGGTGACAGGGGATGCAGGGTATGCGTGTGTGTGTAAGAGACCAGGATTTGAGTTGTTCTCATGGATTCCCCAGGCAGCCTCTCTGATCCATAGTACCATTCACGCTATCCACTCAGTGCAGCCCCTCCCTCAAGAACTGCCTCACCCCTACCTTGCTGCTAATAATGGGAGTATGTGTCATGCCTGGAAAGGTACAGAGGCCTCAGTGCAGGGCCCAGGAGGCAGGTGGGGAATGGGCTCAGTGCTGGACACTACCCTAGGGGATCCAGGTACAGAAAGCAGAGCTTGGAGCTGAGAGCAGCAGGGCACTGGGAGGTGAGGGGGCCCCATGAGTGGAGCCTGATACTCAACAGTGACAGGTGTCTTATCTCAGGCTTCCGACCCAGGACCAGCACCACGCCTGCCCCTGGCATCCCAGCCAGCTGTTCGCCTGAGCCCACCTCCCTCTCTCCTCCCAGGCCAGAGCCCACGTGGGCACAGTGGGTGCACACACTTGACCCTTCCCTGCTCTCTGGGTCTCCCAGAAACTGGCAGCACCCCTGTGATAACTACCAACCAGCAGGAATTCTGAGAGGCTTAAAGGGGCCTGGCTACTCCCCACCCCTACCCCAGGCTAGGAGCAACTGGGTGGAGCAACTGGGAAGAGGGGACCCAGGAGTCTGGAATATGGCCATTAAGAGAAGGCCTTGGGTTCAATGGCCGATGCCTCGGAAAAGGGCAGGGGAAGAACACGGGGCTGGGCATTTTCCGAAAGAGACTTCAGTGCCAAGCTGGGGAGCAGGTGGTCAGGTGCCTGCCTCATAGATTCCCTTCCCCTTTCCCCTCATCTTGGGCCCCAGCCAGTGGCCTGGGGGAGCCCCCTATCCTAGCGATACTCCAGCCAACACCCTCCTCTAAGGTGCAGCACTTGAGGGAGAGGCTCATGAGAAACCAAGGCCCTTTCCTACCCATCAAAGTCTCCTCTCCTAGAGCAGAGAGCGGGGAAGACTGAGACCAGAGGAGAAAGCCATTCCTCAAAGCCTGACATTCCATACAGTATCCGCCTCTCCTGGCTTCAGCCCTGCCTCATTCCAGGAGGAAATCCGACCCTCTCCCTTCCTCCGGACCCCACTTCCCTCATCAGGAACCCCCCACCCTGCTTTTCCTGCCAGCCCCTTGGTGGGGAGATGGGAATGTAGAGCACCACTGTTTCAGGCAGAGATGGGGTCCAGAGGCGGGAGAGGAGGGAGCAGAAGCTGGGGTGGTGGGCCGGAGGCTGCGAAGCAGGAAAAAGACGAGTGGGGAGCCGGCCTGGAAGTCGGTAGAAGCTTAGTCTAGCTCTCTCGCTGCAGGAGCGACCTCACCCCCACCTCACACACCCACCTGGGCCTGTGAGGGCCGGAGGGCCTCCTCCACTGCGATGGAGAGGTGAGGTGAGGAGGCGGTGACCTGAGGGGTAGGTTGTGGACAGGAGCAGCCGGAGGCCTGCTGGACGGGGACCCAGACACCTGCCCTCCCAGCCGGCACTGCCCTCAGCCAGTTAGGCAGCTCAGCATGGCTCCCCCACCACGGCCCTGCCATGCGCCTTGAGCTGGGAATCACAACGTACGCCTTTTGCCAGAGCCCCCCATGCCAACTGCAGCCCCTCCTTGGCATGGGCTGATCAGCGTTTCTTTGGTTCGTCCCCGATTCTGAGCCCGGGGCGCCGGCTGGGGGCTGTCAGGCTCTAGGGCGAAGAACCCCATTCGCGCAGTCAATCCGCCCACCGCCTCACCCACTCCTCCTTCCTCCTTCCCCCCTTCAGACCCAGCTCTAGGCGCCCTGTCCCCGTCCGGGCCCAGGGTGGCAGCCGCTGCGTGCCCGCCCACCCAGCCAGGGACGGCAGCGAGCAACCCGCAGGGGGCTGCGGAGCGGGCGCCCGTCCCAGCCCGCCCCTGGGCGGGTGTCTTCGGTAGACAATGGCTCAGGCAGCAGCGCCTCGAGGACCAGGAGGGAGAAAAACAAGGCGGGAGGGGGCGGCGGCGCGGAGCCTGGGGATCCCCTCTCTCCCCATTGTGTCTCCCCCAGACCCCCGCCTCGACAGTCTCCCTCTCCCTCCTTCCTCTCCCGAGTAAGCGCCGACCAGGACCCCTAGCTCCCCCTACTCAAATCCAGGGAATGGAATACCCCCCAATTCACAAGATCCACGAAGTGGGGGCTGGCGGGAGGGAGCCCGATGAGGGGGACAGGCCTGCGGTCTCTGCCCCTCCTGGCGGAGACTCACCCTGCGGGCTGGGGGTCTCCGGCGGCGACTTGCCGGGAGCACGGGAGGCGCCGCCGAGTAGCAGCCCCAGTAGCGGCAGCAGCCGCGCGAGGACGCTGGGGCCATTCGGCGGCGGCATTGCGGGGCTCGGCCCGGCCCTAACGGCCCATGGCTCCCGCCCGGCCCCGCTCAGCGGGTCCCGCTCAGCCCCAGGTCTGCGCCGCACCGCTCGGGCTCCCACTCTGGTTGCGACCGCCTCCCAGCGCGATTGTCTCCGCCCGGAGCCGCCGCCAGCGCCCCCTGCAGGCGGCGCCCTAACGTCGGGCCTCCGGGCACCGCCCCCTTACTGCCCCGCTCTGCGCGCAGCACGCCCGCCCGGCCCGCCCTCCGCTCGCCTCGCGGCCCCCACCCCGCGCTCCCAGATCCGGAGCTGCCAGCGAGTGTATGGGATCCAATCTCTGGGACTCTTGGAGTTCCAGAGCCCTCGAAATTCGGTGCAAAATTTTGGGAGGGGAAATGGCAATTGCTTGCAACACTCAAAGAGGTACGAACTGTGTCCCGAGTGTCTCCAGAAAATCTGAAAACTGCTTGGTTCTCTGCACAAACACGTTGGGGAGATGGTGTGCAGCCTCCTTGGGAATCAGTCCCAGTTCTTGTCCAGCTTCTGCCTCTTATTGAACCGTGAGCGAGTTTCTTAGCCTCTAGGCCTCAGCCTTCCTTCAAAGTGAGAATTGTAATAACCTCCACCTTGCGGACTTACTGTAATGATGAGATGAGATAATGATATAAAAGGTCTAGCTCATGGTTGACAGGAGCAGGGGCACAATCAGTGGTATTATTGTTGGTCCAGGGTGAGGTAGGCGCTCACCTCCACCCAGGTAATAAGATCCATTGCTGGACAGTGTTTAATGCTTAGGAAAATTTCTAAAGATGGAAGCAGCCTTTCTCTTCCACTGAGAATGACGGTAGGTCCCATTAGCTCTAGTTCCTGAATGGCAAACAAGAGTCTTTTCCTTTGTCCTTAGCCATTGAGCCCCACGTGGGCTCACATTTGAAGCCTGCCCTAGCCCCAGCCAAGCTCTCATTCCAGTTTCTGGCTGTCATCATCATTCAGTTTCTGGTGGCCAAATCCTCATCTAATCTGGTGTCCCTGCCTTGATTCTCTCTGGTTTGTCTCCTCTTCCTCACAGTGTGGTGCCACAGAGGGACTGGACACCTCACTCACCAGAGGACAGCAGGCTTCTCTCCTGGCTGGGTCTGATGACTTAAGGGGACTTTGCTATGAGCCTGTGGACAAAACCACCAGATTCTTGCCTGCCTGCCTGCCTTCCTTCCTGCCTTCCTCCCTTCCTTCCTCTCTCCCTCCTTCCACCTTCCCTCTTTCCTTCCTCTCTCTTCCCTCCCTCATGTTCTTTCTTTCTCGTACATTTCCATCTAAGCAGATTTCCCAGTCCTGTTCTTATGTAGCCAATTTTTCACAACTTCAGCACAGGATTTAGCACTCATCCTTGGTGAATTTCATCTTATTGGTTTCAACCCAACTTTACAACCTGTCAAGACTGCCTTGAACCTGCTTCACCCATTGTGCTGAAGCCCCCTCCCAGCCAGCAGCCATCAGCAAGATGAGGAGCAGCTTTCCTGCCTCCGGTCAAGGGACTCATGACAATACCAGGCAGCCCAGGGCCAGGATGGAGCTTTGGGACCCCATAGATATCTCCCTCAGCTCAATCAAAATTGTTTGGTCTTAAATCCAAGTCTTTATCATGCAGCTCACATTTCTGTCTTGTCTATAAAGGACAAATGCCAAATGCTGTGGATCAAGATAAATTGTCTGGGACCATCCAATTGCAATGGCAGAGGGAGGAGGGAGTTTGGCTGGTGTTCAAGGATCACAGCTTAATTTTTTCCTAAGTGGTCACAGCCACCCAACTAGAAACCTGTTCTGGAACTTGCCATGCATGGATGTCAAATTGTTCTGTTCTTTTCAGGATTTGCCTTTTACCCCTTCAGGTAAAAATCCTCCCCATGGTCATAAAGTGCTGCCTGCCTGTCCCCTACCACTGACCTCATCTGAACCCCTCACCCACCTGCAGCCCATGGGCCTCCTTTTCACTTGAACACATCAAACCTGCTCCCACTTCAGGGTCTTTTCACTGGCTGCTCTTTCTGTCCAGGGCACTTTATTCCTGTGAGCTGCCTGTCATTCATTCATCTCTGCTCACTTCATCAGAGAGGCCTTCCCTGACCATGCTGCCTAAAATGTCAACATCCAAATAATTCTATCACTATCTCCTTACCTTATTTTTGCTCCCAGCACTGACCACCATTGGTTTGTTTATTCTTTACCCTTGGTTGAACATAAATTCCATGAGGACAGGGTCTTTGTTTCATTCACTGCTCCATCCCAGGACTGTACTGGGATAGTACTGGGCATGTGGAAAGTGACCAACAAATACTGGACACGTGAATCCACAAAAATCTCTCAGGACTGCAGGTTCCCCCCACCCTCCCCAAGCCCCTGACTCTATACTTGGCAGAGAGGAGAATTATGGTCTGCTCCTTGCCCTCCTGAGAGTTCCTAACTGGAGACCCTTCTCCTTGCTGGCGGAGAAGGAATAGCAGCAGGGAAGCCAGACAGGAGTACCTGCTCTCCTCTCCCGGTGGGCCACTGCCCTCCTCAGGCAAGGGCTCAGGCAGCCTCCTCTGCCCCTCCTCACTCCCAACCAGCTTTGAAGGCTTTATGTTACAGGAGAGGGGAGAGTGTATGAATTCTCCAAATCTCAGGTCATCTGACGTTCATCTCTCCAAAATCAAGAAAAAAACACCGTTTAAAGCTGCCCATCAGGGACCTAGCCCGCCTTCCCCAAGGCTCCCCTCCTGCCACCTTCAGTCTCAACTGGAGGCCCTTGCTCCACCCTCACTCTCCACTTCCCAAGGACAGTAATTTGCAACCTTTTCCCTGGCAGAGACCCTGTAGCTCACACCTCCACCAGCCCCTGGTCCCCACTCCCAGTATCACCTGGGCCCTCCTCTGACTCCAAGAGGAAGCAGCACACTGGGGGCTGGGGCTCGGCCTCTTTATTAGGTAGTGGGAAAGGGGGGGTCCCAGTTCTGATAGGAGGGGGAGGTCATCAGAAGGCCTCCATGGAGCTCCAACCTGTGAGTGACCAGAGCTGGGGGGCACTCGTTGGAGAAGAGGGGCAGAGGAGGCACTACATCCAGCCTTCTAGTTAGGACAGCGCATGGGCCGCCCTCTCACTCTCCCTCCTCATCTGCTTCTAGGGGCGGCCGATTCCTCTTGAAGAAGCCAACCTGTGGGCACACAGGGGCAGGGGGCAGGGTGTAAAGATGATCCTTAGATCCCAGAGCAGCACACACCAGCCAGCCTCTAGATCCTCTCCCCGAACCAGCACACAGCATGGACCCCACTGTATGCACAAATGGAAGCCTTTCCCCTGTTTACAGATAATGCATGTAACAAGTTGTTTGAAAGGAATTTTGGCTTTTCTCCCCTGAATCTTTTTCTTAAATACTTACGATTATGTTTATGTGACTCAATCGCATGATGGTATGTGTTTGATTATTGTAAGTCTAATGTGTGCTTTTCCCGGGGAGTACCATGACTTCCCAGGGATTGAGCACTGCATTTTAACCAGTTTGTTTTTCAGGTGCAGAGGAAGGGAGTGACCCACCAGGGCCTCCCTACAGGGTCTAGATCAGACCTGTGCCTTCCACCTCAGTCAGGGGTAGGGCCAGAACTGGCGGAGGGGAGCCCTGCCCTCCTCAGCAGCCAGGGCAGTCCCGAAGGCAGGACTTGTTTCCTGTGATTCTTCCTCTCAGGGGGGAAAAGGGGAAAAGGCTGTGCCCACTGGAGAATGACACTAATAGTGGAGCTGTAGAGCACATGGGCCAGGGTCACCCATTGTGGCCACCATCTCTCTCTGCCTCCTTGTGAGTAACAGGGCCAAGCCTGTGCCCACCTGGGGACCATCCCCACTTCCCTTCATTCCTCACCTTCCACATGGCCAGCACCAGGAGTGTGAGCAACAGCAAGCCACCAAGCACACCCACCAGCACCCACCACATGGGAATGTCTCTTTCCTCCAAGACCCGAAACAGCTGCGTCTCCACCTGGGGGCAATCCAATGTGTCTTCTCAGTCACACTAACACCTGTCTTTCCCAAAGACGTGTCTCCTTGTGACCCCCAGCCAAACCACCTACCTTTCTCACCCCTGAGGCCCAAGAAGTTCCACCCCCATCCTGCTGGTCAAGGGCCCCTGGGAAGGCCAATGAGTCCTGTAGGATCCATCTCTCCCGCCACCAATCCTCCATACTCACCTGAACTTCCCCACTAGGCAGGCGGAGGGCAGGCACGGCGTAGGGGAGGGAAGAGACATTGAACCAAGCGTGGGACTGCAGCACAAACTGGTCCAGGGGCCTCTGGATACCTCGGGGATGAATGCTATTTACACGAGGCCTACTTGCAGGAGTCCCAGCCCCAGACTCGCCCCGCCCAAAGTAAAGCTAGCCCGCATTCCCTTCCAGTTTCCTGAAGTACCGCCTCTCCCCAGAGCACACTCGGTCCCGCCTCCAGAAAGCCCCGCCCACCGGCATCCCGCCCCACCTGGTGAAGGCTGGGCAGCCACAGGAAGGCTCTCACGGTGACCATGACCCGCTGCCCGCGTGCCATCTCCTGCAGCTCACAGTGCACCACAGTACTGGGCGCCGAGTCGCAGCTCTGCGGGGATGCGTCATTAGTCCTCAGCCCCTTCTGACCCTTCATCCCTCAAGGGCCCAGCAGAGAGGGGGGCCGAAGAGGGCAGTCAGAGAGCTCAGGCCTCTCCCTCGGGGTCTCAGATTCAAGCTTCGGATGTTCTCTCTACATGCAGTTGCTCACACAGTCCCAAAGATGCAGGAGAAGTGGGGAGAAACAGGTCATCATCCAGCATTCAATACCCAGAATTTCTGTAGCTCTGTTTTGGCATTTAATCATTTTCTTAAATGTACTGGGAACCTTTAAAAGTGCAAGTGCCCCCACTCTGTCCTAGACACCAGACAGGCACAGTCCTTTATATTCCGTGGAGTACTCTGTGGCCAAGCTGGTCCATCGGAAGCCCAGGTCACAGCCCCTGCAGCTCCCTGCCTCCCATCCCTCTGCCCCTGGGTCCCAGGGAGGCCCCAGCTGGAGACCGCAGAGCCTGCTCACCACAAGAACTGGATCCTGAAGCCTCGAGGGTTGTTTCTGCTCTGGCAGGAACACCTGTCTGCGCTCCCGCTTGTGATGGGCCTGGGGGGAAGGGCTGGGGGTGGGCAGACCCCAGTCCAGCTGGGACAGCAAAGAAGCAGTCAGAGCCCACACTCTGCCCATCTCCCCACCTTCCGAGAGGTGCTCCGGTTGATGGGCTGCAGACCACCCACAGTTCTTTCTTCCATCCAGGCTCTTACCTTCAGTGGGTTGAGAGAGGGCTGTGAGGAGCACTGAAGTCCCCCCTGGGGCTGTATGTCCAGGATGTAGAGCAGGTCAGAGGGCTGGGACTGGCCAGGGAGGCAGAGGTAGAGGCGGAGGCCACTTACAGTACCAGGGCCTTTGTTGTGGAGCTGGTGGTGGTGAGGAGGCAGGACGTTAGGTGGCTCAGCACTCAGACCGTAGCTCCTGGGACCCTCCCACCCCAGCCTGGGGTCTGGAGACTCCTCCCTACCTCATAGGTGTGCTCCACTTTGGGGCCCTGGCTGTTGGAGCTATTCTGTCTGTTGCCTTCTTCTGCCACCACTACCAGGGAGGCTGGAAAGGAGTTCCTGCAGGGCCCCGAGTCCCCAGAGCGAGCTTGATCCCCTGACTTGCCTGTGGGGGTTCCCCCAGGGCAGTCTGAATCTTAGGGCTCTGCCTGCCATCTCCCTTACCCACCCCAGCTCACCCTCGCAACTCCACATGGGCCTCTGCCCGGACTGGCACATCCAAAAGCACAGTCTCACTGTGAGGATTCTGGCTGTTCTTGCTGGAGGGGAAGGGATGAGAAGAAGCAGGTCAGGGCACCAGCCCAGTGAACATCGGGATTCTCTGGGCTGGGGCCAGAATATCAGAGGGCTTAGGGAGAGCCAGCTCCACAAACTGAAGTTAGACCTGGGAAAGAACTTCCTCTAGGGCTCCAAGACTCAGAAGCAAGTGTCTGAGGAACAAAGGGAACGGGGAAGTCTGATGGGCAAGCATCCCAGAAAACCCTTCTGGATGGAGGGCACCTGAGGGTCTCTGCATTGGGATCAGATAGGGGTAGGGTGGTGGGTAGGAGTGCTCCCCCATCCAGTACCTCCTGATCTGCAGCTGGAAGGACACATGCTCCCCAGCCTCCTCCAGGTTCTCCACACCCACCAACATTGTGATTCCTATCTGAGAGATGGAGATGGCCAAAGTCACTGCCCAAATGCCCACTCCCAGCAGCCCCGTGGCCTCCAGTTATCGCCCTCCAAGGTCACCAGGATGATCTTCATTTTACTCAGAATTCCACTTCGAGAGGGAAAGTCACTCACCCGAGAACACACGTAAGGACACACAGCTAGGGAATGCAAAGACCAGGATTCCAGCCCAGAGCTATCTGACTCCAAACACAGCTCCTAACACCTGGCTGCCGGTAAGCCCCCGGTAGAAGACCCAGCACCCAGGGACTTGCTGGCCTCACCTGGGCATTCCTCTTCATGGGGTTGCCCAGCTCACACAGCACTACCTTGGTCTCATTCTCTTTCTTCTGGTTACAGACAAGCCTCTCAAAACCCTTCAGGGAGCCAGTTCCAAGAAAAAAAAAGTATGGTTACAGAACCTCTCATCTAAATTTGAGCTCCCTTGGAAAGTCTGGGAAAAACTTGTGTGCTAGGGTGGAAGGGGAGGATTCCTGGGCTGGGAGTGCATGGCACTGTCACATTCCTCTTTATGTATTACTATGGTACCTTATTATTTTTTACGAAATTTTTTGGAAAGAAAAAACACAAACATTACATAGAGTATGACCCTGCCATGATAAACCACAACAAAATAAATATGTATCTATGTGAGCATCTGTCAATGCTGAAAAAAAAAGCCTGGAAGGAAATCCACCAAATGTTAACAGAGGCTCCTGTTAACACTTAGTTCCTGGGCCATTTTTGGTTTGGGTTTTATAACAGAGTCCTTGAATTTTGTGCCATTAGCAAGTACTTGTCTTCTAAATTTAGAAAAAATCAATCAGTTGTTATAGGAAAGCACAAGAGAAGCAGGAGCTCCTATACCTCCCAGATCCCTGGTAATGCCCCTGGGGTGGGGGTCTCACCTCCATGTTGCTGAGGGCCCGCATGTAGTGAGCACCTGGGGGCAGGTGTACAACCAGCTCAGCCTCATAGGCCCCCTCACCCTCATTGGCTGCGTCCATTTGCAGCTCCAGCACATTATCAGCTCCAATTAGGAGTGGAGAACCTCTCCTATGGGGAGAAACGAGTAAAGCCAAAAAGGCAGATCGAGGCCCAGGGTCTGGGAGGAAGAGAAGGGCTGAGGACAGAGTATCAGGCCCCAGGTGGAGAGTGGATGTGTGTCACTGGGGCAGGTAGGACCAGGGTAGGGTGGCATGGGAGGCCTCCTCACACGTTGGCAGTGAGCTGGAGCTGGGGCACACACAGGTCATCTTCCCCACAGTCCAGGATGATTCGGGTCTAGAGGGGGCACATCAGGGTATATGGATAAATTGGGTGCATGTGAAGTCTGGAGGGGTCACAACAGGGCTTAAGGAGTTAGAAGGTCTGAGAATAAACAGAGTTTGGGAATGACACCAGAGTTTAGGATGAAGATAGGGTTTGGGTAGTGACATCAGGGTTTGTGGATTTAGATCAGAGTTTAGAGGTAACATCAACACCTGGCATTTCCACCAAGTTCAGGGGATATTGATATTTTGTTAGGGTTTAGAGTGACATCTTTTAGAGATTAGGTTTTAATTTCAAGATTAAAGGTGACGCCAAGGTTTTAGAGTTCACATTACAATTTGGACACTAACCCTAACCCTCACTTTCTGGGAAGGGTCCTCCACCTCCCTTAACTGCCCTGCCCTGCCCCCACCTGCTCCTGGACGTGGGTATCTCCATGTAGCACAAGAGCAGGGGCTATTCCATCCTTCTCGGGCTGCAGGGACACATTGAGGCTGAGCACTATGGGGCTCAGCTTGTCCCGGAAGTCAGCCTCATCCTGAGAAGGGAACAAGAGTCAGGCCATCTTGCTACCATGCATCGTACCATGCATGTTCCACTGAGTGCCCAGAACCCGCAGCACCCAGTTCATGGTCCAGGGCCAGAGGTGAACAAGTTCATACACCCATCCCCGCCCATCCCCAGTCCAGACTTACTCGGAGGAAAGCAGTGGTGGTGTGGCAGATGGGGCTGTGCCTCCCACCCAGATCCAGGTGCAGGGTGGTGCCTGCCTGTTGAGAGCTCAGCAGTAGCACTCGCCGGCCCTGGCGGGGTTTCTGCCGGTCCAGCTGCAGCTCGGCATTCAAGACTGGCAGGACAGGCAGAAAGGGTCAGGGTCTCTCTGGCCAGCCTCTAGGAGAGCCCAGGCCCACCTCCCTCCTGTCTCCACCATGACACTCACACAGCTTCTGAGGAATGTTGTACCCAGTGGCTCCCACACACATCTGGATATTAAAGCTGCAAAGACATGTGTGGGGCTCAGGAGCTAGGGCCTTCCTGAGGTCCCAGATCCTGCCTGGCCCGTGCCCTCCGCCTCCTTACCAGCTCACTGGTGTCTTCGTCTGGGGCAGAACACATTTCTTCACAGCAGGATTCAGAGAATCTTGCACCAGCAGCTGGACAGTGGTCATCACCACGGGCAGGGCTCTGGTGGGATGGAGGGAGGCTTTCCGTTGTGGCCCTCCCTGACCTGGGCTCCTGTGATGGTGTGCCCCCGCACCTGCCCATGGAGCCAGTGCTCACCTGTACACAGCCACCTTGTTGGCCCCATAAGCTCCCACCAGTAGGTCTGTAGAAAAGTGGGTGGTGGTGGTTAGAATTGGTCATTAGAGAGGGCCTGGGGTTCTCACCCCATTTTCTCAGGGGTTTCCCACACCACTTCCTCCATTGGAAGTCTGACCTGACTACCCCCGCCTCCTAGCCCCACAGCTGGGTCAGAGTTCTCAGTGGGTCACAAAGTCAGGCAAGGCCCTTGGCTGTGTCTCTAAAGCATAGCCAGTTAATTCCCAACGGCCCTCCTTGTCTAGTTGGAGGCTCCAGAGCACCTGGGTATCCATTGTCATCGATGTCTGTGGCACCTCGCAGGGAGAAGCCGAAGCCAGAGCCTGTGGGGAAGGGGCTGTCCAGGACCTGGGAGGGGCGTGAGCTAAGCCCCTCACTCTGACCCAGGAACACCAGCACCTGGCCCCGACCGCTGGAACCCCCATATGGAGCGGCCACTGCAATGTCTGGAAGGAGCAACAGAAAGAGAGTGGCTGCGGGTTAACCAATTTCTCCAGGCAGCCCTGTAAAATTTTCCCAAGCTTCTTCTCTGGGTAGACCCCAGGGGACCAGGAGAAGGATGCAAAGGTCTAGGTCAAGGGGGCAGGTGCCTTGCCTTCCAGGAGTTTACAGTTGAGTAGGAGAGAGACCTATCAAGTAGGATTATTATAAAAAAATAACAGCCCTCAGTATCTTTTGAGAAAACATATTGACATTTCATTTAATCCTGAAGATCAGGCATTGTCATTCCCATTTTAGATGAGAAAATGAGTCCCAGAAGATTAAGTAACCAAGTCCTATTACATCATGGCCCTTTCTTTCCCAAGGAACCTTCACTCCATTCCCCTTCCACCACGCAAACCCAGCGCCACACCATGGGCTTGCCATTACTAATAACTTTTATGATGACTCATAAAAATTAGTTAATCATCATTATCATTAATTTGTAAGCATTCTTTGCATATGACAGAAACTAAGATCTTTGATATGTACATTGTAACTGTTTCCTTTGTCTTCAGATTTTATTTTCTGTTCAGTTTTTTTCCTTTAAAAGTCATTATTGATTTTTCTAATCAAGTTACATGGAATTTACCCAAATAGACTACTCTGACCACAGTCTGACCCCCAGGCCCTGGGCCTCCACTGCCTCCTGATCTTTGGCTTCCTCATCTCTTCACTTATTTCTTGACCAATCAATCACCCTTGCCACATCCTCAGCTGTTTTGTCCCATTGTCAGTCCTGGGAAAACCTGGTCAGACTCCACCAGATAGGGGATCATGAGGTCCTGACTTCCAGCCTCCACTAGGGGCCTCCATGCTGCCCAGCAGCCTGCTGATCCCTCGGATCCCTCTCCTAGTCTGCTCAGCACCTATGTCAAACCTTCTCCATTCTGTCAAGCTCCCAAGCCCCCCCACTTCCTTCACAAAGGGAAGCAACCCAAGTGTTGCACTATAAATCCACACACATCCCTTTACCCTGCCACTGAGTTGAGTATCCCAACCCCACATCCACCAGGCATTGCAGGGACGCTCCTCTGGCTCACTCTCCCTAACCCCCATTTTCCTACAAGATCACTTTCCTCCACTTTTCACCTACTCCATGTTCTGAGAAATTAAAATAACCTTCCCTTGACCCTCCTCTCCATTCACTAACCATCTGTTCTCCCATATCATTCCCAAACTGGTTGAACACACTAGCTACACTGGCTGCCTCCAATTCTTCATCTCTATTCATACCTTATCCCATGGCATTCTGGCTTCTGTTCCTACCCAGCTCTGAATCAGTTCTTGTCATTGTCACCAATGACCTCCTTCCTGCTAAAGCCTATGGATACCTTTCCAGGCCCACCCTTTAGCAGCATTTGGAACTGCTGACACCCCTTCCTACTGTGTAAAGGGCTCTTTTCCTTTGAGTTCTGGGCTGTCACATTTGGTTTCCTTCCTCCCTCTCTGGACACTCCTCTGTCCCCTTTGCAGACTCACATCCTCTGGGAGTCCCCTATATGCTCTTGTTCACCAGGCTCTGTCCCGGGCCTCTTCTCACTTCCTCAACCCACTGTTCCCAAGTCCCTACATCCCACTCAGACCTCTCCGGTGGAAGTGAGGGAAGCCACACTCGACTCTTCTCTGGACATGTCTGCCTAATGTTCCCAAGCCCTTAAATAAGATCAAAAAGCCCAGAGCTGACCTGCTGATCTGCCCCCATATCACCTCCCCAGCCCACTGCATGGCCTGAGTTCCAGATGGTGAAGGCAGCACTCAGCCCACCTCCTCTCCCTCCTTTGGCCCCACAGCCAGTCACTAATAATCCAAGTGCTAAAAATCTGTGAAATCACCCTCATCTCTAACTCCACTGCCAGGATCCACGTCCAGGCGGCCATCATCTCCTGCCTGGGCGAATGCAAGCAAATCCCATTTGGTCTCCTTTAATTCTCTCCTGCTTAAAGCCCTTCCGGGTTCCCGCTGCCCTCAGATCAAATCTATGGTCCTTGCTGTGGCTGTTAACCCTTCTACAGCAAGTGGGGCTCCTCTCCTCCTTTACCGTTGTAGCCATCCCGGTTGAGGTCGCCCAGAGGCGTAATGGCTGAGCCGAATCGCCCGTAGAGCTGAGTGCCAGTCAGCAGGAGGCTGGGAGCGCCCAGCACATAGGGACCTCGAGGCTGCAGGAACAGATACACGCGCCCCACCTCGGCCAGATTGCGGTCCGCGCGGCTCTCCATGTACAGTGGCGCCCCCACCAGCAGGTCGTGCCTCCTGTAGGCCAGATGGGCGGTTCGGTGGGGTGGATTTAGAGGTATGCGGCGGGCTGGGGCCAAATCTCGGCCATCCTCGCCCTCCTGGTCCCCTCCACTCACGTGGGGGAGAGGGCTGGGAAAGGAGGAGATGGAGGGCAATGAAGCCCTCTGGTATTGGAGACCCAAATGGGTAGGCGTGGGGCGCCCCCTTCCTCACCCGTCCCCGTTGACGTCAGTGACTGCCACCGAGTGCCCGAAATACGAAGCCATCTGCAGGAAGCCGAGGCGCACCTTAATTGCCGCCCCCGGACCCGCATTCTCTCTTATACATCGTCAGTCACACCTTGCGGAGTATTCTACGGTCCCAATCCACCGTATGTACACACACACACACACACACACACACACACACACACACACACACACACACACACCACACACACACACACACACACACACACACACCACACACACACACACACACACACACACACACACACACACACATACACACACACCGGGACCCGGCCCCCACCTGCTCTCCATGCAGCCGTTGCAGCGTCTGGTAGTAGGAGTCCAAAATTTCCACCTGCGCGGACAACGCACAGGTTGCAGCGCGTCATTCTTGCCCGCCCCGCAGCCGCTCGCTCAGGGTGCAAAGGGCAGGAGATTTAGCAGGGGTTGCGGGGCCGGGGACTTCGCGAAGCCGAGCGGTGGGTGGGGTCAGGGGGCACTCACCGCTCCCAGGGTCCAGCTCCAGGTAGGGGCACCGAACACATACTCTGGGGAGAGTCGCCCGGGAGAATGAGGTCCTTCGAACCCACCCACCTCCCACCCGCTGTTCCGCACTCAGGGGAGGCTGCAGTGACGGGTTTGGAGGCGCTCTTCCCGGAGCTGGCCTCCCCGACCCTTGTTGCCTAAATGGGTTTCTTGCCTGTAGTGCTGAGATCCCCGTCAAACTCGCCCACGGCCACTGAGTACCCTGAAGACAGAGCGCAAATTAGTCTTTCCAGGAGGGCAAAGCAGGGAGGGGCCGAGGGCGAGGAAGGAGGGCCCTCAAGAGACCACCCAGTCCAAACCATGCGTTGTGTATACGGGAAAACTGAGGCCACGGAAAGGCCACGACCTGCCCCAGATGCGCAGCGAATCCAGGGCGGGCAGGGCGAGTGGGAGCTGGATGGTCTGCGGGGGAAGCTGCGGGAGCGGGAGGGGCCTTAGCGCTGGGGCCGGCCAGCCGGCCGGGGATGGGAATGCTCCCGCAGGAGCAGCACCTGGCCGACGGTGGGGAGGTGTCAGAGTGCTGGGAAACCTAGAAGGGAGGTGCCAGAGTTACCCCGGTAGCCGTCGAAGTACTCTGGGTTGCCGGAGTCGAAGGTGGCACTCTGGGTGCCCACGTTCCACAAGAGGGTGCTCGGGTGGTAACTCGAGATGATATCCGCAATTGGCGCCCGCACCAGGAGACCTAGGGCGCGAGGGACGGAGGGTGTGGAGGCCCAGAGACCATACCCGGGGCCGAGAGAAGGGCGGGAAGTGTACCGATGGGCACCTACCTACGAAAAAATAGCCGCCAGGGGCCCCAAGCACCAGCTCTCCAGCCTGAAAAGGAAGCCCTGGAGGTGAGATAGGGCCCTGTTTGGACGCCCCGATGCCGCTTGTGCTCCCTACTCGCCTCAGTGACCGCGGAGCTGAAGCCCACTTCACAGTAGCGCTTGTCGTTGTCTGGAGAAGACAAGGAGGAGCGGTGAGCGAAGGGGTGCATCAAGGAGAGTGCAAGCGAGCCTGGGGGTGGGGGCGGAGTGGGGGCGAGGCCATGACGGGTAGTATAGAGGCGCGGCCTTTAATCAGCGCCCGGAGTGCCCCGGGGCCTGGAACTGGGCCTTTGGGCGACGCAGGTTTTTTAAGCAGGACGTGCGGAGCTGGGATAAGGATCAGATTGAGGGCGGGGTTAAGTGGCCGCTAGTGGGCGGAGCCAAAACGGAGGGGGAACTCACTGAAGCGACTTGCCACATAAATCCCGCTCATGGTGTTGTCCCGGCAGGGCGAGTACTCCGCGCGGCCGCCGTTCCGGAGTTGAGCCACGAAGCAGCCACCTACGGGTGTCTTCTCAGTCTCCTCGTTCTTATGTAGGGCGTTCCAATGCTGCCAGGGGGCGCAGGCCTGGGGGAAGGGCCACAGGAGAGTGGGGAAGGGGCGGCACTCGGGTTCCCCCTTCCACGTGTCCCTGTCCCCGACTCCTCCCTGGGCTCTGACTCGCGGCGCCCACCACAATGTTGTCGTTCCAGCTGACGACCGACGCCCCTAGGCCTTGCCGGGCCTTGAAGGTTTGGAAAGTTTGGGAGTCTATCTTTCGTATCTCATCATCTGGAGGGCACAAGAAGAGGTGGGACGCTGAAGCCCGGCCGTCCACGATCCCTCTTATAGCCCCTCCCTTACCCTCCTTGCTCGGAACTCACTGAGATCGAAGGGCAAAGAGGAGCACTGGCCTCCCTCTGCCCTCCAGGGGCACAGGAACACGCCGCCCGTCTCCTTCCGGCTTTGATCTAGGGTCCGCGGGGCGCCCACCACGATGGCCACGCTGCATAGGAAAAGCTGGGTGAAGGAGACGTGGATTCCGGGGTACCCCAGGCCGCCGTTCCCGCGCCATGAGTGCTATCCAGATTGGAGGTGTGCCTTGGTGGGGGGGGGGCACTGGATCATCTTTCTTCAAGGAGACTCACAACCATCAAGGTCAATGTTTTCATTTGTGACCAATGAAACTGACTCCCAGCGAGGGGAAACCACATGTGCATAGCAACCCAGGGAGTTAAGGGTGAAGCTCGGACTAGCCATTTTGTCTGGTTTTAATACGAGTGGTTTGATATCCTTGCTGAAAAGACCTCAAGTTCTGAGCACCATGTACAACTCCCCAGCCACTGTCCCCTCCACCAGAAGTGGGGGCGTTTATATGCTCCCTAGAATGTTAGACTGTTACAAGATCCCTTCTTGAGAGCTGGTTTAATGGTGAAGAATTAGGGAATCTAGTGGGCATCTCTAAAGTGGGAAGTGGGGTACTGTTATCACTGGGGACCCTAGTAGATCTACGTTCAAATCACAGGTTGGCCATATTAAATACTGTCAGGAGAAATAAAAAGAAATGTATGAGGGACATTGCATGGTGCCAGCCAAATATGTAACAAGTGCTCAAAAAATGCTGTAATTTTTTTTTTTTTTAGCCCATGGGATGTTTATTAAATAGTACCCATAAGATCAGTATCTGTGGAAAGGAAGGGAAAGAAGCAGGATTGGGCAGAGAAAGGAGTGGAGTGGAGATTCTGGCCCAGTTGCAGTCATGGATCAACACCCTGGAGGCTCTGAAGCTAGACCCTTTAGAACTGTCCCAAATCAAGAGGATGGGATGTGTCCACTTCTCTCCTTTCTAAATTCTCCTCATTGGTCCATCATTGGTTGTATGCCACACAGGGAAGGGAACTGGATTTGAGGGGAGGCGGCTCTTTTCAGCAGAGGAAATTCTCCAAGGGGCTGATCCTGGAATGCAATGTGCTGTTGTCTCTGGCCAAAGTTGGACATCAGTGTGCACCACGATGAGCAACTAGTTCAGGGTATATATACTCAGTGACTATAAAGAAGAGGAGCCAGGACTCTAATCGTGGGGGTCTGATTTCACAGCCTGATTAAGCCCAACCATTAATGCTCTACCGCTTCTTTCATACATCTGTAATTTTGATGGGGTTCAGAGGAATGGAGAAAAGCGAGGTGGGGGTGGGTAGATGATTTTACAGTTTTGCAAGTCAATTTAAGACATGTGCTCCTCTATATTTTAAGGGGATAAGGATGGACTGGGTCATACAACTGACCCTTGGGAAAGAGAGAGTCATCAACTTTGTCATCCCTTTGTTCTTGCTGTAGTTCTGGTGCCCATCTTCCCATGGACATGCCTCCCTGACACCTTCACCTGAGCCAGTCCCTTCCCAGTGCTCGTAACAAGAGCTCAGACTGAATAGACCCTAGAAGTCACTTTGCTCAACCTCTGTCATAAATGGGGAGTTCGAGACCCACAGAATCAGTGAAGGCAATCTCTCTTGACACCCAAACTTCCCCCAGAACTCACCTCCCATGGCTGTCCTTGTAGAAGTCCAGTGAAAACCCAAAATGACTGCCATTGGGGCCCGTGTAGAAGGTGAGCTGCACTGGGTCCAGGTTCAAGGCTGAGGTTGGAGGGGCAGCGCCAGGTCCCAAGAGTAGCTGCACCCACTCCAGAAGCCAGAGGGCATGAAATGGACACAAAGCTCTGACCATCGTCCTTCTCCCACAACCTCTTGGCAGGAATGCGCAAGCTCTTTCCTCTTCCTTTCAGTTTCCACCACAGGAAGTCTTTGCTTATCAAACTGGAACCCATTTGCTGAGTAAATGGCTATATAGGCAGAGCAAAGGGCTATATAGGCTCTGGACCCATATGGCTTTTAGGATTGCCAGGAAGGCGGTGAGGCCACTCAGGGGTGGATGCTTATGGCTAAAAGCCATTACTCCTCCCTCCGTTTTCCTGAGAGTACTTTATCACCAATCCTGTTGGTTCTACCTCTCCACTATGTCTTTTGAATCTTCACCCCGTTTCCACTACCATGCTTGTTAAGCCACCATTGCTTTCTGCTTGGCATAGTCCAACCAGGAATTAACTGGTCTGTACACCTCCACTCTAGCCCATAGTTCTGCAACTGCTCTTCCCCCCACAGCTGCCTGCACTGTGGTGACACGCTGTGACTTGGTCAGAGGTGGGGGAATGCGTAAGGAAGCTGCTACTGTCTGATAAGACCTGAAGGCTGCTGTATCCTTTTGGATAAGGCACTTCTCCTCCTCCTTCTGGTGCCTTGGGCAGTGTCACTCAGCCACAGTGGTGCAGCAGCTTCCTTAACTCTTTCTTCATTCCAGCCAAGTCTTAATGCAGCCAGAGCAGTGCAGCTGGTGCTAGAGAACGGGTGGTGACTAGATCTTGGCTGAAGGGGAAAGGAGATGGGGTGGAGTCCTTCCAGGGTATTCGGGCTCAAAGGCTCTGAGGATATGCACCAGCTGTTCAGTTAAAGGCAGGCCCTCTCTTCTTGTGTCAGAAAGCTCTTGCCCAATCATTAAGACTTGATTCTAGTAGGTCACTGCCTAGGGGGAGCCTCCTCCACCCCCACCCCCGACTCCTCAGGCTGACACCCTGGGGGTAACACAGTACATGGGGCACAGCACTCATCACACTATTTAGTCATGGTCTGTTCACAGGCTGTGTCCACAAATGCCTTGAGAGCAAGGTTCCTTTCTGCAGTCCCAGGGGTCTAGCCAAGAGCCCAATACAGTAGGTACTGCTGCAGGAGAGACTGAGCAGAAACATGCACTGAGAGTGGAAGATACAAACATGAGGTCACAAAGTGCGAAGAGAAGGAACAGTTTTGAGCAGAAAGGCAAGGTCATTTTCTATGGATGAGAGGGAGGAGTGCCGAGTCTTATTGGTACTTTCTTGTCTTCACAACCAATAGGTTCTCAGGAAGGAAATTCATCACTGAGATCTGATAGAGTTGAAAGAACATAGCCATGTCCTCCTTTTGCTCTGTATTTTCTGATCAAACTTACGCTATTTCTGATTAAACCATTGTATCCTGCCCACCTACCTGTGCCAGCCTGGGATCCTTTGAGCTCCTCCCTTTCCCTAATTCACCTCCCCAGCACACAGCTCAAAATCCTGTCCTTTGCTAGGTTAGAAGCTCCTTGAACTTTAGTCTAGGCCTTCCTCACTGCTGAATTGCCAGTGCCAAGCTACTGGTAGGCACATAATGCATTTGTTAGAATGCTTAGTCCTAGACGTACCTTCCACCTTCCCCATCTTCTCCTGAGTGGTATTGCTACTGGTGTAGACTGTATAGCCTAATATTAATTCTCATGCCACAAATGTTTAACAAATACTTATTCTGTTCAAGGCACTGATAAGGGATACAAAGATAATTGTCAAAGATCCTTAAAGAATTTAGTCCAGAGGGAGTTGACATAAATGCACATAACTGCAGCAGAGGAATAGTAACGCATGCCTTGAAAGGGTGGAGATGATCAGCTGATGTCATTTGCTCCTAACAACTCTGAAATAGGTATTAACTGTATTTTATAAACACGAGAACTGTGGCACAGTATTTTAGGTAAACTGCCCAAGTTTATACAGCTAGTGACAGAACTAGGATGCAAACACATTTGTGCTTGAATCCATGTTCTTAACCATTACACCATATTGCCTTTTGTCAGAGAATGATGGTGTTTTTAGGTGCAGGAAATAAGTAAAGAGAGCAGCAGCAGAACAGAGGTCTATTATGGGGAAAGGCAGGAAGTCTACTCAAGAGGGTGTTTCAAGGGGAGGACAGGGGCAAGAGGGTAGAATGGAAGGCTAGTCAAATCACTGGAGGTTCATCTGAATGCCTTGTTAAATCATTTGAACTTCAATCCAGAGGAGATAAGAGAATCAAAGATTTTTTAAGTTAGGGAATAAGAAACACAGATGGAATTATGCTCCAATTTGAATGATCACACGGGCTACCTGTGGATAGAATTGGAAATGGCAGGACTTACAGGAAGATCAAATGGGCACTGACTGCATTTTTTGCTTAAAGGTGGTGAGGCCTGAACCAGGGTACATGGCAGAGAGAGAGAGCAGAGGTTACACAATCCACAACTGGATATGGTAGGGAGGTGTCAAAAGTAATTTGAGGCCTTAGTGCCCAGCTTAACTGGTAGGACAGTGGAGCCAGGAGCTAAAATTGGTTAACAGGTGGAGGATCAGACTTGCGAAGGGAGGAGCTTGGTATTCAGTAAGGATCCTGTCCCCTGTGGGTGTCCCTGTGGGGTCAGAGCTGGGTTGGCCTCCCTTCTGAAAGTAGGCAGAAGAGCGCTGACACATCACTCACTTGCCCATCCCATCAGCCTGAGCCCTGGAACCCCTCACTGAATCCAAAGTTCTGTTAAGACTTCATTAAGTCAACAATTATTGAACTTCTATGTGACTGGAAATGAACTAGGTGATGTGGAGAAAATTTTTTTATCATCTTTAATGTTTCTTTGCTAAATCCTGATGCATAATCCTCAGCTAATGGTATTTTACTTTGCTCACCTTTCTTGAACACATAATCAAAATGTTCACTATGTGTTCAACTATGTAAAACGCTCTAAGGGATTAAGAAAAAAAGGAAATATAACAATCAGTCTCTGTCCTCTCAGAACTTAAAATTTTATGGGGGAGCAATAAACACAAAATGAACTGCACTGATTCTGAAAAGCCAGTAAACTTACATGAAGACAGGAATTAGATCCTAGAGTCTGGGAGGCCAGCCAGAAAAAGTACCGTCATTCAGACATGACTTGATAAGGGGGAGGTGAAGGTATCTCTGGCAAGTAAGAATGGAAATGGCTGACAAGACCTGAGTTTGTCGTCCAGGATGTAGAAGAGGGAGTACTTCCATGTTGCAATCCCAGGTGGCTGAAACAGGTGGAAGAACCCTTACCGGAATCAAGTAGCTGTACATCCCTCCACATAGCAAACTCTACAGGCCAGTCTGCCTCACTGATACCTTGCCTACTCAGAATTTCCATCATTTCATTTTCTAACATCCGTTCTTTTTGGCCAGGGATTTTGTTATTTTAGGAAAACAGGGAGATCTGAGCCTGCAACCCGAGGTTCAAGTTGATTAGCCTCTCTAGTTAAGGGGAGAACATAGCTGTATGAGTACAAAAGAGACATTGTACTACCCCTTCCTTAAAGGCTGGGAAAGAGAGGAAACTAATGTACCATTACAAATCTACGGTTAGCTTTTGATGCTAAACTTTCCCTGCCTTTTGTGATCTTTTGATACAGAACAGTAAATAGAGGCTTTTTATCTGCTCAGTAACAATTAGGGGGCATTTCCTTTCACCAGGTAGCTCTCAAGCACTGCAGGGTAGGATTAAAGGGTTGAGGAGAATGATTAAATATTAGCCCTGGTATACAACTCCCATGTGAAAAACAAAGGCCAGGCAGATGCCTTTTGCCCTGAAGTTCATCCAAAGTTCTAAAAATTAAAGCCAGAAATTCCAAAGCCATTTAAGGAGCACCTACATGCCATATATTCCATGACACATAGGTTACTTAACTACAATAAGGAAAACAATAGAAATAAAAGAAAATTCTCATGGGAAAGAGTGGAAAGGAGGTGCATATTCCAAGACAATTATGTAAGACTGAGAGAAATGTAACTATTACTTCCTCCCACAGCATAACTTTTCCCCCCTTACTTGGGCAGCCTGAGCTTTGAGGAGCACAATTCCAAAAATCATATATAACTGGTTTACAAGAACCTATTCCCTGATCACTTCAAACAAGATATTCCATAACCCATATTAATCTCTTCCCAACTTGAGTGAATGGGGCAACAATCATGACAGACTCTAAGTTTCCACAAATCGTTGGTTTATTAGAAAGCTCCTTTCCCTAATTTTACAGCATATATCTCTCTATCATATGTGATAAAGTTAAATACAATCTGTTATGCTTGTAAGGATAGGTTATTTTGTTTTTCCCATTTTTTTAAGTGTTAAAATCACTATTCTGCAAGTTAAAGAAAACTGCCCCCAGTAAGGCAGAGGCAGCCAGAGTATGGCTCAATCTACAAGCTAATGGGAAGCAGCACAAAAATGTTAATACTGTATTATTTAAATATTTACATGAGCTGAAAGCAAGAAAAACAAGTCCCTTCACTTCAGATGACTTCACTTTTCCAGTGCTAGTTATCAAAATTTGATGCTTCTGGTATAGATGAGGAGACTGAACAGGTAGGAGGCTCAGGCAAGAGCCTTGTTTGCCAGCACTTGCTTCTCATGAACTCAAAATCTTTTTCTTTTGGGAATTCGAGAAGGTAGAACACAGCCTTAGCCCAGGTACGTAGGGTTTGTTTTTCCTGTCAGGTGAACACCCAACCAATTTCAGACACAGAAATAGGTAGGGCAATGCCACAGGGAACTAACTATACCAAAGATGAGACTTGCAATATAAACACCTTTGGGTCATTGTGTTAATTAGGTCTTAGAGCCTGGTGAAAGGCAAGAGAGTAGGTGGTGAGGTGGTCCTTCCTCTAGCAGGTGTCATGGAAGAAAGAAAAAAGGAATCTTTATCACTCAAACTAAGCTGGGCAGAAAGCATGGGAATTATGAAGCAAAAGAATTTGCAGGATCTATAAATGTGCTTACCTCCCAAAGAGGAGGAAGAAAACCCTCAATTCTATTACCCTCCAGTCTGCTGCTACTTCAATTTCTAGCCAACCCAAAAGGCACATTAAAAAAAAATTGTCAAAGGGGGCTAAGTACTAAGAAGGCAAATGGACTGCCTGGAACAAGGCGCCCAGAAAACCCTGGAATCCTCGAGAATCACTCTGCATCTCACTGCTTCCAGGGAGTAAAGCTCTCCAATCTCTGAGGGGCCCACCTGTTTCTCTGTACAAAACAGCAAAGCACATGAGGGAGACTGTCGTGACTGAATGTCCCTCTGATACCCCCAGCTGACTGCTGCCCACTACTTCAAAAATCCCAGTGCTGGTGGCACCACTTACTGCAAATTACTGAACATTTTGTCCCAGCAAAGAAACGGTAAACAATGTTCCTTTAACATTTTTATAGTTCATAACTTCAAAAAATACATGAGCTTGATAAAATATACATGCTTAGTCACTTTTGCATCTAGCAGAAAACAAATACTTTATTTTTTGTTTTCATTTCATAACCTTTAAAGTTTCTTAATTCAACTAGGGCAAACATATTTACACAAAGCCACCAGAACAAGGATCACTTAAAGAGCTGGATGTAAAAAATATTATTGCAGTATACTACAAATATGGAACCTTTTTTATATGAGCTACAAAAAGCAGCATTTACGTTTTATAGAGTTCAGTGCAATTTTTTTTTTTTACATTAAAAAATCCTATAAATTAAGAAAGAAACATCAACATGACAGAAGAAAATACACCATTCAGACACATGAGCTCCTCTCTGGGGAAGCACACGGGCAAGTCTATGTTCCATGCAGCTTCTATTCATGATGGCATCTTCTTTCCTGGGGTAAGCAGGTAGCTGTTCCGGGATGAGGGACATGAGGACAAGAGTGCCCAATGTGTGGCTCTCTGTGTGGGAAGCGGGTTGAAGAACAGCCTGAATAGCATCTGGTTCCAGGTCAGATTCCCTTTCTACCTCACCCAGGATAACATAAGGTCACCAAGGGATGGATGGTCAAGACACTGAGAAGGTAGGACCAGGTGGACAACCCACTGGCCAGAGAGGAGTATGTTTTAAAGTGTATAGAAGGGAGAATGATTAAAAAGTAGAGGGAGGAGGGTAGTTATCTCAACTTGACAGCTTGGAGATGTTGCCACAGAGGGGTAGGTAGCACTTACTGGTGTTCCCTAGCTTAGAAACATAGGAGAGGGACAGACAGAATGGGGAGAGAAAAAAATCCCTGATAGTAAACCCAAAGCAAACCGCAAATCTAAAACCACCCCTGCAAGCCAAAACTCAATTCTTTGGCTGTCAGACACTGCCCATCCCAGCTTCTACTTGCTGGTACTAATGGCTCAACACCTCCGAGGGAAGATTTATGGATCACCTTCCCTGGCCCTACCTGGGCTGCCATCCCCCAACTCATGTGCCATGGCTGGGGGGGTGCTGCAGGTCCTGACCTGAGAAGATGGGGTGAAGCAGGGGGTGGAGGTGGAGGGCAGTGGCAGCTGCTGCAGCAGGCCGTGGGGCAAGGAGGGTAGGGTAGAGGGCAGCATGTGGGACTGGGTGGAAGGTGAAGGGCCCAGGATGGATGGCTGAGGCAGGAATGATATGGATGGGATGGCTAGCGAGGAAGGTGGCAGGGTGACCAGGGATGATTGAGTGAGTGAGGTGAGACAAGGAGATGGGGGTCAGGTGGGGTTGGGGAATATGATGCACTTGGGCAAGTGGCTGGGGATGAGGGTGGGGGTGGATGCCGATGGCGGCGGCAGCTGCTGCGGCATGATGCTGTAGGATGGCGTGCTGAACAGTTGTGATGGAGGTGGCCGAGGCAGTGGCTGGCTGCTGAATGTGGATGGGCTGAAGGGCTGGAGTGGCTGGGGCCAGGGCAGCTGAGGCTGGGAAGGCCTTCACTTGCTTGGCCAGAAGCTGCTGCTGGATGTGCTGCTGAGCGGCCTGCTGGAGCTTGCTGTACTTCTCCATCTCCTCGGGGGTGAAGGTGATGGGCTGGCTCTCCAGGGGGGCCAGGGAAGCATCCTCAGCCCCATCAGCTGACTCAATACTAGGCTCGCCACTGGGAGGTGCGTAACTAGGGAAGTGCTCAAGGTCTGGCGCTATAGGCAGCAAGCTGGATTCTACTGGGCCTGGCTGACTGCCACTATCCAAGGATTCTAGGGTGTCCCCGTCACTAGGGTCAGGGAGGTAGTTATGGGAGATGGTTGGGTCCCCAGGATAGCAGTCAGAGTGCACTGGGGTGCCTAGTGGAGCCACAGGGTGATGATCAGCAGTAGCTTCTTCAGACTTGGGCTCTTCTGGGGGTGGGTCTGATAAGGGGCCAGCTGTTTCCTCTGAAGGGAAGTGATGTCCAAATGGAGCATCACTATTCCCTGGAGGCCCTTCTTCTGTCTCTGACTGTTCTTGCTCCTCCCCTCTTTCTAAGCCAGATTCTTCACATTTCCTGGTGTTGGGCTTTCGGGTAGCTGGGAGCTTCCCTATCAGTGGAAGTACAGGCTTATTACCAAGAGAAGGGGGGAGCTTGGGCCCAAAGTAACCTTGTGGGGGGTCCTTGAGCTTGAGTGCAGCTTTATTAGCGGTGGCCAGCACCTCCTCACTCACACTGGGTTTCCGCTCCACTTTCCGGGACTGGATCTTCTCTAGTAGCAATTTGGCAGTGACAGAGTTCTTGTCTTCAGGGCTGCAGTCACTTTCTGACACCCTTCCTGCACCAATGTGGCTGTTCTGGGAGGGTGGGCCTGTGCCTTTATCATCATTACCCCTGCCATCTTCTTTCCTCCCAGGACCTTCTCCCCGGCCTGATCGGAAATAGTGGGGAGACTGGGAGCGGTAGATTTTAGAGTGAATGAAGTCTCGACGACCAGAGCGCCTCTCCTCAGGGCTCTCGTGACCCCATGATCCCTTCCTGGAACCTGACCTCTGGGAAGGGCTCCTGGTGCTGCGGCTATGGTCCCGGCTATAGCTCCGGCTCCGCTGCCAGCTGTGGGCTGTGGTGCTGCGGCTTCTCCGTTTGCTCCGGCTGCGACTACAACTGCTGCTGCGGCTGCGGCCCCGGGATCTTGAGCGCTCCCTGGTGTGACTCCGAGACCGGCTTCGGGACTGGCTGCAACTGAGGCTGTAGTCATCATCAGAAGATGAGTATTTGTGCCGTTTGGACCGGTGCTTGGAGCTGGCGTAGTCTGAGTCATCAGAATCGTGGGAGCGCTTGGAGTGCCTTCGTGACCGATCACTGTAGTCACTGTAGCTGTCATCAGAGTAACTCCGCTGTCTACTATAGCAGCTCTGGTCTGAAGAAGCATCTGAGCTACTTGAGTAAGACCGCCGGGAAGAACGGTGTGAGGAATGGTGCCGGCCAGACCGTGAGCGGCTACGGGAAAGCTCGCTGCCAGAGTCTTCCTCATCCTCCTCTTCCTCCTCACTGTACTGGGATGGAGATTTTGGGTGCAGCCGGCGTGATGAAGCAATATCACTATCTTCATCTCCACTACTAGGCTGACTCCGATGGCTGGACCGGCTGCTCCGTTTGGTGCTAGCTCTTCGCTGGCAAGATGAAGCTGGAGGTTCACCTCTGTGTTTCCTCCCACCATGGTCTTGGGAGCTGCCACCACCCCCACCTTCATCTTTCTTGCCACTGCTCCCTTCCTCTGCTGGCAGGGATCTCCGCTGCGAGTCGTCTTGAGCTCGCCGCCGCCGCCGGGGTGGTGCAGGACTACCACTCCCAGGGGGTTCTGGTTTGGGTCCCCGTTCAGAATCCGCAGGTGCTGAGGACCTATTCTTCTTTCGTTTCCGTTTCTTGCGCTTCTTAGACTTCTCCCCGGACTCTGCCTTAGAGGTTTTCTCCTCTGGGTCAGCCTTATGTTTCCGTTTGTGTTTGCTGGATTTTTTGTGCTTCTTTTTCTTCTTGTGTCGGTGGGACTTCCCAGATCGTTCTTTCTTGCTGGGAAGGCTTCTCCCCGTGTCTTCTGTCTCTGACCCATTGCTGCCCCCAAGCTCTGGTTTATTCAGGCTACTACAGGCAGATCCTGAAGCAGCCGCATCCATTCTGCCTCCAGAGCAATGTTCTACATCCTCGCCCCCATCTCTGCTTTTATTTGGCTCACCAGGATCAAGGCCTTGGAGACGGGCCTTTGAGAGGCCTCCTATGTCCTTTGGTTTTTCTGTCCCTTTAGCTCTGGCATCTTTGTTCCTTGAAAGTTTAAAGTCAAAGTATAAAGGGTTACAACTATATGAAATGGAAGGTTCTGCCTTGGTGAAAATTAATAGTTCTGATGGCCACTGGAGGGCAGTACTTTCATCTTTGCTCAAAACCGGGAAGAAAGGACCAGTAGGATGTTTGGGTCCTTCCTGGTTCTCTTTCCCTGCTGGGGTGGCCTGAGTGGTTTCTTTAGAAGGGTGAGACTCATACATTTGGCTCTCTGAAGGCTTCTGACTCTGACTCTCTAAACTCTGCTCACTTCCATCCTCTCCTGAGGCCTTTGTGTCAGCTTTACTTTCAGGCTCTGAGGGCTCAGCCACACTGGTTTCTGTCTGCTGCTCAGAGCCTTCACTACCTTTCTTTTCTTCTCCTTGACTTGCTGCCACCTTGATGCAGCCTTTAGGCTTGGGAGAGCCGCTTTTTTTATTTTCAAGGGCATTCTTTGGGTGTGTACTACTATCACCTTCCATTTGTTCACTGGCTCGCATAAAGAGAAGGAAGGGAAAATTTGGTTTTACTTTGCAGTGTGCTGGGGGGATGTAGTGGTAATATTCTGGCTCTGTAGCCCCAGATCCTTCTTCTCGCTTCATTCTTTTTAATTTAGATAATGTTGAGGCAAGGGATCCTCCATCCTGAGGGTCTTCATCCTCTTTTTTACCATCAAGATTACTGTTACCATCAGAGTCTCCCACCTTCTGTAGTCCTTGGTCAGAAGCCTTCTCATCAGCTTTTGTTCCATCTTCAGAAGTCCCTTCCTCTGCATGGTCCTTGAAAACTGATGCTATTGATTCGAGTTTCACAGGAGTCTTCTTGGCAAAGGAAAATGACACTCCCAGTTTTTGCAATGGGGTCCCCAGGTTATTCTTAATGCCAAAGCTGATGCTTTGGGAGGCTAATCCAGGTGCCTGTGCCAGTCCAGTAGCATTTGTGGTTTGTACGGCAGTGAAAGGGCCTCCTTTATCTGTGGAGAGTTCAGATCCCAGGCCACAAGTGGCAGTGGCACTTGTGCCACTGTTTGTAGCTGATTCATCTTTATCATCATCTCCACCTTCTTCATCTACAGCCACTGTGGTTGGTCTGAACATGGGACCACTTCCAGGTGCACTATGCAATGGTTTAGAAAAATGATAAACAAACAGGGTTAGAGATACATTTCATAGTTTTTATAAGGCACTTCTCTCCTATGTTCTACCATTTACCACAGGTAGGTTTCAAAGGTCATTCCCAAGTCCTCTGCTACTGAAGGGAACTTCCTCACTGAGGTTAGGCAAGGTCCCATATTGTTAATCTACCAAGGTATTATTCCCAGGACTAGCTAGTTACTGCTATTTCTCCCTAAGCTGTCTAAAATATGAAAAGTAAGGCTTATCTTGCCAGGCAGAGAAAGCCAAATACCATATGATTTCACTTATTTGTGGAATAAAAAAACAAAACAGAAGGAACAAAGCAGTAGACTCATAGACACTGCGAAGTGACTAGTGGTTACTAAGGGGGAGGAAAGGGGGCAGTGGTGGGGGGTAGGGTTAGGGGGACTGTTGAACCACTGTAATGTACATTTGAAAATTTTTTTAAAAGAAAAAAAAATGAGGCTTAATCTCAAATACTCTTGTCATTAGTTATCATTTGGTCATCTGCCCATCTTACAACCATTCGCATTATGTCATCCTACTCATCACGATGCTATCAAACATATTCACAAAGGTTGTATTTCATTCAGCTAAAGAAAACCCCTTAACTTCCTCTGTGTTTTCAAATTTCATTTTTAAAAATGTACGTATGCTCAGAAACCTCCACCATGCCCTATGGCAGTCTGTGGTTAGTCTGTTTCAGAAACGAAGAGTCTGTGCCTATCTCCTGGGCACTCCATACAATGATGACACTACCAAGCACTTTCTTAGCTTTGAAAACAGGAACACTGAGGAGCCTCAAAGCCAGTGCTTTAAACTCCTATCATGTCTGAAATTTTTATACTGTGTGGACTGTCCATGTATGTCTCAAGCCAAACTCAATAACTAAAGAGAATTAGATCTCTATTTGGATAAAGTCCTTGTTATCAGAACCCTAGCTACTAACCGACCTAGACTCAGGGACCAAATATATTTCATAATATGGTGTGCCTTGTTATCTTGCTACTGGAAGATGGGAACCCAACAGATTTGGACGGCAAGAGATACTGACACTGTCGAATTTACTTTCCGGCAAAGAAACCCTGAAATTGAATAAAAAGGGGATTTTGATCTTTTGCTTAGTCTTTGCCATGTTACTTCAGTAATATGACAGGGTCATCTATTACTCCTAGGACAAGGCAATACCTGCAGATGTGTCAAAACCTTCTTTTTTTTCTCCCAAGGGAGGACTTGGTCATCTTTTAACTCCTTATTTATAAAACTGAGCTCTAAAAGCCACGCCTGAAAAACACCATGTATTTAAAACATGTCCTGAACTAAAAAGTGACCTGGTATATACTTTTTGAGGAAGTACTATTGCAACATGACCAAGAGGAATGTGTTCACTACATAAAAACTGCCGAAGAATGAACCAGTTCATAGGCAGTTTAACTCAACATTAGAGCTTATAGGTTAATGCTGTTTCAAAACTCACAGTATATATGTTCTCTCTATTTCATCTTCCTCCAAAGCACAAGAGAAGTAAGTAAGTAAAACAGGATCCAGAGACAAAAATAAACCTAAGCCTAGGAACTTGGAAACTGGCTCCACCTTGGCTGTAAACTTTTAAAAGCCACAATTGTAATTTCTTCTACTCTAACCAGTTCCTTCTTTTGGTCCTGGCCAGCCATTAAGACAAAAAAGGGGCCTAAGTCCTTCTGACTGAGGCCATACTTCATGAATCCTCACATGCTTAAAAGACTGGGTCCCCAAAGTCTAGCTGTTTAGAAATTCAGCCCCATGTGAGATAAATTCCACCTAAGGCTAAATACCAGCCCCAAACTGATAATCATCAAGAATCATGAAGGAACATTAAAAAGAATACTCAAGAAGGCAGGAACCTGTAGAAAAGTAAATGGATATAAAACTTAATCACTCTTCAAAACAATAGTAAGAAATAAACTTGGTATCAGCTCCATTTATAGACAGAAAACTGAACTTAGAAAATGAAGGTCATATAGGTAACAGGATGTAACCTCAAAAGTGCATGTTCTTACTCAGTATATTATATTGTCAAGTATATACATGATTTCAGTTTGAAAGAAGGATACACTAAAAACTTACGGATTTTAATTATCTGTAGAACCGGCTCAGAGAAAATATACTCACCATTCAGCTTGTTTTCTTTGCTCTGCCAACTCATGGAGCCGCCGAAGGGCTTTTTCCTGTTTCTTCTCATCCTTGCGGGATCTTGAAGAGACATTTCGAGCAAACTCTCTCTGCTTGAGATCTTTCAATCTCTGGAGTAACAAAAGAAAGGAACAGAGGACAGGTTATTTAGAATAACTTGGGGATCCTGAAAGCAAGGTCTTTAGAATATCCTCAATCAATGGTTATAGTGCTTGTGTAGAGCACACTGATCATTATATTATTGTATGGTAGTTGGAAACACAATGGCTCATTACTTTGGGTAAACATTTGGAGTTATCTGCATTTCTAATTAGGATAGCATACCATTAATTTTATCGGGCAAAATTAAATGACTTCAGAAACCACAAGCAAAATTTATTTATTTTATTTTTTTTATTAAGGTATCATTGACATACACTCTTATCAAGGTTTCACAAGAAACAACAAGCAAATTTTGGAACACTAAGGAAAGAAACACTAGAGGAAAGAAAATGGACTATTTAATCACCTGCTCTTCCAGGATGCCAAAGCAGACAGACAGAACATGAATATAACTGTAGTAACATAAGCCAAAAAGAACAGAAAGGGGTTAAGCTAGCACAGAAAATTACCCAGGTATAAGATCTTAAAAAAGCAATGTACAGCTTACATGGGGAGGTTATCTGAATCACAACAAACAACTGGAAAGCATACTTTTATTTCACCATAAAAAGATGCTATACTTTCGAACAGATTTCCTGTAACTATCAAACAAACCATCTTCTAGTGCTAGCATGTTTAGAGCTCACCAGTCTGACCACTTTCATCTGGTCAGTCTGCTGAAATTGGAAAGCAGTATGTATAGCTTTTTTATTTCTTCACGGCCCTGAGAGGAACATCCAGGGGATGAGGAGGGAGAATAGAGGTAAGTCAAATAATTTATTATTTAAAATATTGATAAAAGAATGGTCTTTTATTTTCGGAAGCTACTTTATAATTTTCCTTAAAACAAAACCACCAAAAAAGAACAATGCTATGACACACTGGTGACAGACTTCAGGCATATCTATCTGTAATGAAGACAGAACTAAAATTATTTTCAACATACTAGGTAATATAAAAAAACCAACTAACCAAAACACAACACATACATTAGCCTGTGCTTTTACAACAGCATTGGGAAAAAGAATTTAACCCAATATAAAGTGGACATTGCTTTGTGGAAAGGCATGATGTTCAACAAGACAGGAATTTTCTTACCTATTATTTATGAAACAGGTTTTGAATATTTTTGAATTGGGAGGGGAAATGGGTGGAAAGACACACACAAAAAGAAGATACACAGCTAAAGACACTAGTAGAAAAACTCACTCTTGTGATCTGGGCTCCCAAATTAGAAGGATTTGCTTTCAACACATCAGCTGAAAATGTCACATCACAAATAAAAGAAAGTAAAAATAAAACAAGAGTGGAAGAGAAAAAAAATAAAGCAAGCATTACTACACAGGCGCTCTCAGTGAATCTGCGAACTATTATACTGAACAATCAGGGACAAAGCCATCAACTCTAAGATGACTGGGGAAAAGGGAAGAACCTGTTCAACACATACATGTGTACATACACACACAGACTGACACAGTAATAACCTCTCCTAGATAATTCTTCAGGAAAAATGGTTACAGAACTTTAGGAAAGACCAGTGCTATCAACAAGCAATTACTTTTATTTTCATTTACCTTTTTTTTTGGATGTTCAAGTAACCAATGGTCTGCAAAACTGTTTTACTGAGGCCAGCTGACCAGAATTTAGATTTTTATAAAAAAACATTTCAAGATGGAGGATCAATTATTTTAAATAAATATGAATTCCAATTTCCACCTTCCAAGCAGAATGGGACAGGAAGAACCTGTCAGGACTATAGGATTATTGTAGGCCACCAATTTCATTTATTTTCTGCCCCAAACATTTAACAGGCTCTCTAGCTGTGATTTAAATAAAATGTGCTTTTCTCTGATCTGCCGTCTTCTCTCTAGCCACCCCATAAGCCTGGAGAATCTCCCTGTGCCCAGTTATTTCCTTTCCAAACCTTAAGACCTACCTAAAAGAATGAGCATTCTGTCAAAGTCTGGAGTCTCCAGGGTAAGTTAGAGATTAGGCTTTCCAATCATTCAGTAAACATGAAGTTTTAGGGCTAAGACACTGTCCACATCATCCTGAAGATGCCCTATCTCACTCAGATTCCTACCACAACATAATTGGAGGTAGGGAGGGAAGAAAATGGGATAATGTCAGTAAAACAAATCCACATTGCAGCCCTTTCTAGGCAAAGCTATCCTGGAAGTACACAGGGTTTAGCAAACACTACTCTATCATCTTTACAAACTTCATAGTTAAGTCTGGGGTCTCAAAAGAATTGGGAAACCCCAGAATTCTGACCTATACCTTAGAGCCAGGGTTTGGCAACTCGCCCAAACTCAAAATGTGTATCTAACTCTAAGTCTCTCCTTTCTATTCAAACTCCCCTCACAAAGTCTCTACGGATTCCTCATTAGACAGGTTTTTTCTTCTTTCTGAACTGTCTTAGCACTTATCTAGCAATCACAGTATTTTGCTATACTTATTCCTGTCTTTCAGAAAGGCACTGTGTGTGAAGTTTCAGAGTGAGGAATACTTGACTTCAAAGCTATTAATTACTAGCCAAGTGAGCTCCAATTTCCTTATTAGACAAACACAGCTATATCTAGCAATAGATTGACAAGATTCGGTGTCAAAATAAATATAAAACATTGAGTGCATTAAAACATGCTCAATACTGCCCCTCCCCTTTATTTGGAAGAGGGACCAGGCTTATCTTTATATTCAACTTTGCAGTGCATGCAACAGTTCTGTGACTACAGAAGACATCTAGTAAATGGCTGGCGAACTTAAACAATAGGTCCCAGATTTTTTCCTCAAATAAAATCTTTACCACTTGTAGTAAAGTTTAATATGAAATATTTTCATATCTCTGCAAGTTATGTAAGTATGTTTTCCTCACTATTATGCTCATATAGTAAGGAAGTCTCTCTCATTCCTTAGAGAATCAAAAAGCTTAAAATTTTAAGCGCGTATTTCTGGGCAGAGAAAAAGATACTGACCAGCAAATTCTCAATTTTCTATCTAAAAAGTAATTTTTATAAAAGCAAAAGGCCTTAATACAGAGTCAGATTCCCAAAGTTGTCTATTTTATTCCAAAAGGCTACCAAACCTGGTTCATTTGCCACTGAATGTCCATATGAAATTCTGTGACCTGTGCTTTTACTTTCCTCTGAGGTTCTAAAGATGAACACAACTTCAGAGAACTTCAAGGTGAGAACAGAGGATTGCCCATCAGAGAAGAGATCTTATGTAAGGACATCAAAATTACAGATGTGTCCTCAATCTAAAATCCCTTGTCAAAGGCTGAGCAAATTCTATACCATACATAAAAATTCAAGTTAGATTCCACATCGGGGCGGTCTAATCTGAATGGACATAATCATCTAAACTGACTTCAAAGCTACTATGCCCTTGTCTCTGAAATTAAAAGGTATGCTTCCTGAAGAGCTGGTAATAAATTTGCTTACTGAACCACTAATGCTTATTAATAATAAAGCCACATAACATATTTTTAGCTGGAAAATATTTAATTCAAGGAAAAGGAGAACTGAACTCCACTCAGTATTACCTAAGGGTTTGAAGACCTTCTTTTCCTGAAAAACAAACAGCATGTTTCCAAAAAAGTATACAGTTGCAGAATAGAACACAATGGAAGGAACACTGCTCAGAGATTCTGAATCACATGGTAGCTGGGGTTTCCACTAAATTTCCTAAAAGACCAGTAAAGGGAAGACTTTAACAAATAATCCAGTGTTTGAAATACCCATCCACATAACTATAGCTCTCTGGGCTAAAGACCATTTCAAATGTCAGTGACACTGCATTTCTTAAAAAACAGCTAAAAAGCACCGTATTGGCAGAAAAATGTCTGTTTCAGACAAACTACTGCTTCACTATTCAACTCTAAACAAATTTAACCAGGGAAATGGGAAAATTGTTAAATCTTACCAGGTATTTAATGTGTATGATAAACTTGCCCACTTTATCCATAATGTGGACTGTTAATACCAAGGAGTAGCACTGTGTTTAAGCTGGAAATGAGACAAAGATACTTCTGCACCTAGCTTTTCCCTAACATCAAAAGATAATAAGGGTCTTGAATGTAATAAAGTATTTTTTATATATATCTTTTGGGGCTACACTTTTCTATCAAAACATTTGATGCTAGAAGTGTGTGTTTGATTGAGTACACATTACTAGGAATAAATCTGATAATCTTTCTCAAGTATTTTAAATCTATTATCTCAATTTAAAGAATAAATACCACTATTTCCATGTGAAGGGAATTTTGGGCATCAGAAAATAAGGAAAAAGTTATTTGCCCATTGCCATTAAAAATCCTATGTTCTAATACCTACTCAACTCTAAGAGCCTGATTTTTGTCTCCTTAGGGTAAAAAGATTATTCCGTTTCTTTCTCTCACCAGAGAGCAACCCCACTGCCAGAACAGGGACTGAGGCTTATTCTTCCTTTGTATCTACTTTGCAATGCTCATACTGTTGTCTACCACAAAGAAGAGATACTCAACAAACATTCATCAAACTTGTCTGTTTTAAAATGAGTTGTTGGGGGAGAGAACAAATACTCTGACTTTTATGTATTATTTGTTGGTTACAAACAGAGGTGGGAAATAGTGAATAAAGAGTATTTGCACCTTAATCTCTTTTTCCAGCTCAGCATAATCCAGTTTTTTTTTTAAACCTCAACCACTCCTTTTCATCTGTCAACAATCCTGCATACCCCAAATCCATGGCCTCTTCTTCCCCCACTGTTTCCTCATGCTACCTCACGACATAACATTAATGTGGATCTCCCCTCCCTTCTCAAACTAGAGTAATCATGCTGTAGCTGTTACTTGGCCAGGTTACCCTGATTCAAGTCTCACTGCTTGATGCTCTGGATGAGACATCATTTGGTGAGAGAAGGAAAAGACCAGCAAAGAACACAGAAAGCCTCAGCATTAAACTACTCAGTAAAGGAAGATTATGGCTGAATGGTTAAGGAAATCCAAGTTACTGGACATGAGCTGTCAATTCTTTCTTTTAGCACACGCCTACTAGTAAGTGGTAAAAATATATTCATTAACAGAGAAAACCAAATGTTTGATAACAGAAAACTAAACACTAATGCTGACTATAGATACTAAAGAAATGAGAGGGAAAAAGAGTATACATTCTTCTTACTAATAGTACTAGTAATTTATGACAATATTTACCATTAACACCCAATTATTTCACAACACAATTGACTATTCATACCATTTGATGACTATCAAATTAATTTGTCATAAAGTCACCATGTAATACTTGTTTTATTATGTTCAGGAATTCAGCAACAAGCTTTAAAGCTATGGTATACTTTTTAACAGCACCAGGTGTGCCTGTTTTTTTTTTTTAAATTAAGGTATCACTGATACACAATCTTATGAATGTTTCATATGAGCAACACTGTGGTTTCAACATTGTTTCCCCCAACCCCACTTCAATCATTGTCCATCAGGATAGTAAGATGACATAGAGTTATTACTTATCTTCTCTGTGCTGTACTGCCGACCCCATGACCTACCTATATTGTGAGTGCTAATTATGATGCCCCTTAATTCCCTTCTCCCTCCCTCCTCACTGACCACCCCCCCAGCTCCTTCCCTTTGGTAACTGCTAGTCCCTTCTTGGAATCTGTGAGTCTGCTGCTGTTTTGTTCCTTCAGTTTCGCTTTGTTGGTTATACTCCACAAATGATGCTTATTTTTTAATACATACAAACACACATACACATGTATACGTGTCTATTTTAGTCACCATCACAACCACCAAAATATAGGCTGGACAATGAAGTTTTAAAAATAATATTGTCAATATAGAATTCATATAGCATAACATTCACACATTTAAAGTGTAAAATTGAGTGGTTTTAGTACATTCTTAGAGTTGTGCAACCATCACTATAATCTAATTTTAGAACATTTCTATTATCCCCCAAAAGATACCCCATAATCACTAGCAGTCACTCCACTGTGCCTTTCCACCCAGCCCCTCCGTAGAAACCTTACTTTCTCTATAGATTTGCTTATTCTAGACTTTTCATATAATAAAATCATACAATATGGGGTCTCTTGTGACTGGCTTCTTTCAATTAGCATGTTTTCAAGGTTCATTCATGTTATATTTATCAGTAAGTTGTTCTTTTTTATAGTTGAATAGTATTCCATTGCATGAATAGACCACATTTAGTTTATCCATTCATTGTTAATGGATATTTAGCTTGTTTCTACTTTTTGGCTATTATGAATAATGCTGCTATGAACAATCTTATGTAAGTTTTTGTGTGGACATACACTTTCCTTTCGCTTGGGTATAAAGAGGTCATATGGTAACTCTACATTTAACATTTTTGAGGAGCTGCCAAACTATTTTTCACAGGTGCTGCACCTGTACCGTATTTCAACCCCACTAACAATGTACAAGAGTTCCAATTTTTCCATATCCTATCCAACAGTGGTTACTGTGTCTTTTTAATTTTAGCCATCTCAGTGGGTGTAAATGATATACCATTATGGTTGAGTGGATAATGGGTTCTAAGTATATCTACATAGCCCTCCAGATCATATTTGGAGGCAAAGATTTGCCCTCCATGTAAAATTCAAAGGAGTATAATTCACAAGAGCTGCTTAGGCCCAAAGCAAATAAAACAGCAGTACCCCAGTTCAGAGCTCTCTTTAGCATTGTCACTCACAAACATACTATGATTCCTTAGGTTGCTTTAACGTCCAGATTATAACAGAACATACAGTCCCATCCCAGAATCTCTTCTACAGTGCATCAACTATGATGAACGTTAAGTACACAGGGGCAGAAAAAGTTGAAAACTGCAGAACATAGGTAGAATTGTTTTTATTCATATTGGGATTGTGGGCCAAGATGAAGAACAGAGTTAGAAGTACACAGTAAAAGAATATAGGGTTTACCAACAGCCTTAGCTCCTGAAAGGTCTGTTTAGGAATACCTCTGCTCACAAAAGCAGACAGCTTCCCTAAACAGATGCAGGTTAGCTAGGTTGTGCTAACTGGGTGTAAGAAGTCTATTCCCAACAAAAGCAGAGGAAATGAGTACATAAGATTTTAATAAGTGAAAAGGCTCAGAACATTTCAATTTTTGAAAGACTGGCCAAATGATGTTCCATTCATTTATTAAGCAAAACAGTCCCAAAGAAAAAGGCCAAATGATGTTCTGTTCTTTTATTAAGCAAAACAGTCCCAAAGAAAATGGTACAAAGTACCACTGAACCTAAAACTCTCATCTCTCTACTACATGTTAAAATAAAACTACAATATGCTCAAGCTCTTAGATGCATTCCTCTTTCATACTCACTCTGCTTCTCAAAGCATAATCTCTTTAGAAGTGAATTGGGCTGTTTAAGCTAACACTTACAAAGCTTTGGGATTCCTAAGTACTTTGATTTTCTTAACCTATTTCACATCTTTACAATAAGCAACTTACAGTTTCTAAGGATAAACATTCTATAAAAATCCCATATATAGAGTACCTATAGAACATCTTCTTTAGTATCTTAGTGGCATCATTTCTTAGAAGGGTCATTTTCTTTTTATCTTAGCCCTAGATTATCTTCTCCCATCTTGCCTTTCTTATTTATTTACTTCTGTGTTTCCCCCCTACTGCTTATCAAAGCAGCACTGAAAAAGGAACCCAGACTGCATTTCTTCCCACCTGCAGTGGCCTGCAAGAGGTCCAACTGGTTTTGATGTGCTCACTGTGTTGATGCCATACGTGCCAAACATACAGAGGATGAAATGCAGTAAATATTCTTGAGAGGCAAAAATCCAACCAGTAAATAGTGAAACATCAAGTGGAAACTGACCACTCCAAATATGAATGGAGTTCAAAAATGATCATTTCTTCCATTATCAAGAAATTTCTCAAAAAAAATTAAATTCTGAATCTCATTTTTAAGTAGTGAGGAAAACTAAAATTCCTGTCTCTTGGTAATATATATTATTGGATATTGGAAAGTCAACCCAGAGTAAGCAGTGCTGTCAAAAAGTAACTGTAATAGTTTAGAGAAAGCTAACTAAATCATGCATATTCTGTTCTGTATGATTTAGAACAGAGAAGTCACTAATAGCTGCCAAAAGCTTACTCTGTTTTAGTTTTAGCTATTGAAAACTCAGGAAAACCATTACTTTTACAGATGAAACAGACCTTGGTATTAAATGAGACTTCAATCTTTGCCAAAAGGTAAAGAAAGGGGTTTGTATGCTGAAGCCAGTTTAGACAAAGAGGCAGGCTGAAAGTATTCTTTCCTCTGACTAACATGTTGATTTTTTCTACAAGTTAAAGAAAGCTCCTTACACAACCAGAGTTTAACAACTGGATCTGACTACTGCAGATGGTTCTGAATTTGCAAGGAGGTTGGACCCAACACTACAGAGGAATAAGGAGGCAGTTTTAAAATGTGTTTTCTCACTGTCAGTCAGAATCCATGGGAGTCTGTGTGGAGGGAGGAAAAGGTATAGGCCTGGGTCACAAACTTAAATATTTAAGAGGGATCTGGCAGGTAATAAAATGAGTCACAACGGTTGATGTAAAAGAAAAGATGAAGTGGAAACCACAACTAATTGGAGAATGAGCCCAAGCCTTTCTAAAAAGAAAACAACTATTCAACTTTAGTCAATTGTTACATTGTAATGTAGGCCCAATATTATCAGATATTTCAATTTTTTAAGATAGGTCAAAGCATGAATTATATACAATCTTTTATTTCCATTTTTATTTTTTAATTGAAATATAGTTGATATACAATATTACATTGGTGCACAACATAGTGATTCAACAATTTATATACATTACTAAACACTCCTAAAATCTCATTTTTAAAAATTGGAACCAACTGAGATTCCAGGGGAAAAAACTAAGACCACAAAGGCCAGAAAAAAGATACCTATGGGACAATTTGTGATCTATGGTTTATGTACTAGAAGCTGGTGAGAAGAGACCCTTAGTGGCACAAATAAAAGTGAGTAAGAGTGGAAGAATCCTGAGTAGATAACAAGGGACCAAGAAAGCAAAACAACTCTGTTAAAATAAGGCAATGACTATTGAGGTGCTACAAATTTACCTCTGGGAATGAATGTTCTTTGGGGTTTGAAATTTGGGCCCTTTGAAAAGCTAAAGTAAATGGTTTCCACTGTCATATCCATTAGCAGATATGTTTTTTAAAAAGATACATAAAATAATTCAAGAAGCAAAGAGATAGAGATGGAAAAATGTTTAGTTTCAAAGTCAAATTTAATTTAAAATTAAGTTAACAAAAGTAGAAGATGGATACTAATATATATTGAGCACTCAGGCATATCAGAACTTATAAAGGAGTCATAGATTACAATAATTCTTGAGGAATGGGAAGGCCTACTATTGAAAATATCAAAATATATTGAAATTATCACTTTAAAGTGAGGATTAAACTGCTGAAAAGAACCAAAATGTCTAAGTAACTTTTTCATCTTTGAAGATCAAGCTGGATCTTAGTATTTGTGTATTAATGACTTTCTTCAAAAAATACCTTAGAAAATTTGAGAAAATTAGTGATAGAGACATGATAACCACCCTCTCCATCACCACAAGTGAGGGTGACCACATAACTCCCTTTTGAGAATATTAATGCTTAGTAAAGATAAAGTCATGTTCAGGATCCTGCCTACAGTTGTAGTTTACCACTAATATAACAAATTATTTCTCTGGAAAATTTTTCCAGGGTGAAAATTTGTTGGAAGATGCAAACTAGAGATTACTGATACAGGGTTGAATGTACTTACCTATTATTTCAGATTCATAATAATCCTGTGTGCCTTCCTGGAAGACAAGACAGGGTGTCTTTATGATTTTAGATCATGAATTTGAAAAATGGTAGGTCCATCTGTATGGTAAGTTCATGTCCATCAAAGAGGAATGAAAAATAGGATCTACCTCCTCTTAGGGATTATTTGGCTGTGTTGTACCAAGGTCAATTAAAGTCTCCTTAGAATTCTAAGTGCAGGGAAAGAGTAGAACTATAAAATATTTAGTACTATCCATTTTTTGTTTATATATTTATAGCACTGTTTCAAGATGCTACATTTGCATTAAGATAGCAGATACAGACTAAAAACCTACTGATTTCAATAAAATAAAAACACTCCACCAGAAACAAAGTAACAAATTCATACTACATCTGTTCTTTTTTTTAAATACCTAAGATGGGCTTTCAATCAAGGTGAAGAAATAAGCTTAACATGCATTCATTAATCATACCAGTTAAAAGATTTTTTTCCCCAGATCAGGGATCACAGATACATTCTATATTAACGAATAATGTAGTCCATGAGTTCTCTGTAAGAAATCTTTAGTTCTTGAATCAGAGCTGTAACAATTTATACTACTCTCAGGTTGAAAGCAATTACCACTGAAACATTATCATCATTCACAATCATGTTGTCAATGTGAAATTTATGCTCAGACTTAATTTGTACATCTGCTTTGACAGATTTTTTTTCCCTTTAAAAACAAGTCTATACATTATCCAAGTTTGAATAACACTTCCTGGTTTATTTTTTTCTAATTGAAACAAATGAGACTTCTCATCAACTAAAAATGTAACCTTTCTAAATGTCCTTTTGGTGCCTAAAGTTTCTTCTGGAGTCTTTAAACTTGTCACAGACTGTTCTTAATTGAAGGAATTCTCAAGACCCCCATAAAGACAGATGTATATTTAGAGATCTAAATGTCAAATGTCGATGCTAAATGTCTTTGTTTAGTTCAATAAAAAATAACCCAAAAATCTGAATTACATATATACACTGAAAAGCTGGAAAAGTTACTAGATAAGCAATATTTGCTATTGCAGCCTTCATTCTTGACAAAAGATTCTTTGGAAGGAGTAAGGTCAATATATTTTATCCATATATGTGCTTTCTAAACTTCTCTTCTTCAAATCAAGCAGGGCTAGCAATATAGTAGAACAATGTCTAAAAGATGTGTAAAAAGTTGAAAAGCTGCTTTGAATACAACTCTATCAGCTGAAGAATCTTAAACTGGTCAAATGTGGAAGAGACTTGCAAAACGTGTTAATACCGCAACCAGCTTACAAACTATCCTCCTGCTAGTAAAACTTTGTCAGAGCTTGCCTTTCACTTGGGCACTGAAATCTTATGGTTGGTTCAAAGATAAAGCAAAGACTAAGAAACTTTTTGGCTGGACAGGTCCAGCTTCAGAGTGCATTCCAACAATGCTCATAAATCCTACAATGTAACAAACACAACTATTGTACCCCCAAAGGCCAAGCAAATTCTGCTGAAGTCAACCAAAATCAAATGGTTCAAAATTCATTAATAAGCCAGCACTGTTTTATGGACTTAAAGATTCATTTCCTCCACCTCAGGGGAGTTACTGCCACCTTCATTAGTCCTGTACTTAGTTAGATACAAGCTTCTTTTCTAAATCAATGAAAGAAAAAAGACTGCAAAGAAAGTGTAATTCGTTTTTTAGCAAGCTCTTCAACATGCAGCATCAGAGTTATTTGTTAAAGTTAAGATAGCACCTAATTTTGTTTTCCTTCTCAAGATTTATCTATATTCCAAGGTCTATCAAGTAACAAAAGGACTTACTTACAGGAAACAATACCCAATGAAGCATGAACTCTTACAGACAGAAGATGAAACAACTACAGTCTGGGATAACTGTTCAAAGTTGAACATGTTCAGAAAGGAGAAGAGAGGGAAACAAAGCTCCCAGTGACCCTCAACTGAATTATCAAATTAAATACAAATTTAGAAAGTACTCAAAGCCAAAAACTATGCAAGATTTATGAAGCTCACAACTCTTCACTCTACATAAAATTTTGGAAGTGGGAGGTCTATGTCGGGACTTCTGTCACTGAAAGTGAAAAAAATTCAAGTAAGTCAGACAACCTCAGATAAAGACAGGTAGATCACCCAGTTTCTGGGTATACTAATAAAATTCAATAGTTACAACAACAAATAACAAAGTATATTTTCCTTGGTTAGCAGTAACTACTACTCACCTGCTTGTGTGCATGATCATAGGAGTTTATATGGTTGTCAAATTCCTGATGTTTCTGGTACTGTTTATCACAGAGTTCACAGTAAAAGTTGGCTCTGAGGTCTTCCAAGGCTTTGGCAATTGCCTTCTCTTTGTCAACATAATCCTATTAAGAACCACAAAATAAAAACAAGAAATGAACTTGGTAGAATTTTACGTGAATGTTGTAGAGCAGTGTTACCTACTTTACATAATGTTTAGTGGTGCCAGTAAAAGCTGGATGGAACACAAATTGGTGGAGTACCTTATGGGCGGTAGTACTAATAATTATCTTCAAATAAACAAATGTTCAAGAGGTTTAATTTTACTTTCTCTTTCGGAAGTATGGTGGACTAGAAACTGGCATCCCCTACTTCTACTCCTGGTTAAAAACCCACCAACCAACCAGAAATATAAAACACAATTTTTATTGCATTGCAGGGGCTAAAAAAATAAAAGTGAATCCCCAAGAGGGACGATAGTAGAAGAGAACACTAAACAAGACAAAATCAACTATAATCTGAAACTGAAAAGACTTTAATGGGTAAGGACTCTCCTAGGACATGTGGATGACACTGGAGCTTGGGGTCTGAGCAATATTGGGGAGTTAAACCTGAGAAGCCTCATTAATAAGCAAAGGAACCTGAAAGTAGGCTGGAGATATCCCAGGATCTCTGGATTGTGGCATGGAGGATATAAAAAATACTTTCAGAATGCATCTTCAATTTTGGCTCTAAAAATTTCCCTAGATTAAGATCAATAAAGTATGAATTACAAAGATTAACTATAGACACACAGAGAAATAAATCTATCACAAGTGAGAGTCACAGGAAATAAATAAGATTCAGGCACCCAAGATCTCAGATACTGGAACAGTCTATTGCAGAATATAAAGTAACTATAAAATGTTTAAAATATGAAATGGAATTACAAAAATAAACAAACATAAAACTATAAAAAAACTAGGTAGACTATAGTAAGAACCAAATATTAACAGCTGAAAAACCTAAAAGAAACTTTAAAAACCCATCAACAACTTAGAGGACAGGTTAAAAAACAGACTAGATACAGCTCAAAAAAGATGTAGTGGTGGGAGTAAAGATGTTTTGTTATCAGATAGTAGCAATGGTGATACATTCTTGTGAATATACTAAAAACCACTGAACCATACACTTTAAAAGGGTGAATTTTATGCTATGTGTATTTAAAAAAAAGGATGTAATAAACTGGAAGAGAAGTTGAAATTACTAAGAATGTAGCACAGAGACAAGGAAACAGGTAATATGAAAAAGAAGTTAGTAGCCATGTAAATCAGAGTAAAAATATTAACACATGTATAACTGAAATCCTAGAAAAAGAGAACTGAGAACATAGACGAGAGAAAAATATTGAAGATATAACGGCTGAGAATTTTTCCAAACCAACAAAGACAAAACTCTATAGATATAGGAAGCACAAAGTACACCACAAAGGCTAAATAAAAACATGCACCTAGACACACTCTGGTGAAACTACCAGGTAGATAAAAGACAATGAAATCATTAAAACTACACAGAAAAAAATTAAAGATCACCCACAATTAGACTGACAGCAGATTCAAAGGCAACAACAGAAGGTAGAACGGTGTAGTGTGGTTCAGTGTACTCAGAGAAAACACATTTTCACTTATATACCAAAAGAAAGTATTTTTCAGAAACAATGAAATGAAAGCCTTTCTAGATAAAAAGACTCTACCACCAATAGACTCATTAAAAGGATCTTGTTAAAGTAGTATTTTTGAAATCACAGACTATGACCTATTAGTGGGTCATTACACTGACTTAGTAGATTGTAACAGACAAGAAAAAGGAAAAAAGAACAGAAAATTATAAAGTGTACTTCACATAACATAGGTAAATACTGTCCTGTAGAACTTTCATTTCAGTTGCATATATTGTGATTGCAATATTAAATATAGTTCTTACAATGGACTTGAAAGTCACTGTTCCTTAAGAATGTACTTTAGGGAAAAAGGAAAATTACACCTTTTTCCTTTAGAAATACTAAAAGCAAATGGTAAGCATAGAAATTAATAAATATACACATTAATAAAAATAACAATAAAACACTACCACCACCTACCTAGTTTGCAGGACAGAAAAGGGATAAAAAGCAAAATGGTAGCTGATACAGCCACACATAATGGGAGAGGGTTTTCAAAGTTCAAAGTGTTCTAGAGTCCTACAGACTGTAATGGAGTTAACCTTAGGTTTTGTTAAATTAAGCATAATTTATATAACATTCCAAGGGTAATTACTAGAAGAATAGAACTAGTAAAGAGGGAAAGAATAAGTAAACTTTGATTTTATAAAGCTAAGATAGGACAATTAGAAAAATTAGGAAAATAGAAGTAAAAAGACAATAGAAGCTGATTTGTAAGCAATTAAAAAAAGTAAATGTATTAAAAACTGTCAGAAAAAAATCCAACTACAAGCTGATTACAAGAGATATTCCTAAGACATGAAGACTTAGAGATTTGAAAGCTACTGGGCAGAAAAAGGTATGTCAGGCAAATACTAACCAAGAAAAAGTTGGAGTAACTAATATTCAGCTTTTCAGACTTTAAGGCAAAAAGTATTACTTGAATCTTTGGCGAGTTATAGATTTAAATATTATGAAGCTATTTTTCAAATAAGCTGCACTGCTAATTTTGAAAAACAACACTGATATGCTGGTTATTTGTTAGTCTTAATGAAGACTGGGCTGAAAACTGAGGGCCTGACCCAAAGAGGTGGTCCATTTTACCTCAGCAGTTTCACTTAAAAAATAGTTATCACAAGATATCTCAAAGTGAGTTGAGTATATTCATTTGCTATAAGGTAACACAAAAGAATGAGGGGAAAGGAATGATAAATGATTATTTCTTTTTATTCATTTTGTTATCATTAATCTACAATTACATGAAGAACATTATGTTCACTAGACTCCCCCCTTCACCAAGTCCCCCCAACAAACCCCGTTACAGTCACTGTCCATCAGCATAGTAAGATGCTGTAGAACCACTCACTACTTGTCTTCTCTGTGTTGCACATCCCTCCCTATGCACCCCCCCCATTATACATGCTAATTGTAAGGCCCCTTTCTTTTCCCCCACCCTTATCCCTCCCTTCCCACCCATCGATAAATGATTATTTGACAGTCTTTTACAGCAGGGTAAATGCATTACTCTCAAAATGAGTAGGCTCCTTGTAGTTAACAGATCTAAAGATAAGTCACATTTCAAAAGGCTTACATAAGCCTTCCTTCTATACTGTTTTTATCTTCTGGATACACTTTCAAAGCACCTCTATCATCTACCATTTCTTACATGAGCTACCTCATCAGTAAGCAAGAAAAAGTTGCTCTATTTTATAGAATGCCAGTATTGAACTACGTTGGATCAACTTATTAAAACTAAAGAATAAATATATAGCATATTATTTTTGCCCATTCTATCCTTCAAAATAATTTTCACTAAGTATCCTGGGCAGTTTCATATTCTTTGGCTGTTAAACAACTTGGGGATGTTCTTCCTTACTACTGCTGGCTTTCCCAACCTCCCTTAAATGAGGGGTCAGACATGTGATCTTTAACTTCTTCCTTTCAGGTGCACCTGCGTGTAAAAGCAGGTGCCAAGTGGAATCCATCTTCTAGCAATGGTGGCTGCATAAGTATATTTTGTTTTTTACTTAATTCTGTAAGATACTGTTTTTTATAATGTTTACATAGATTTGAAAAAAGAGATTAGAAGACTGGTTTTAGAAAAAACACAAAATCCAACTGAATACTGATTATAAGGAATTCCTTATTGCACCTCAGGCCTTTCAACGGGCATCACTCCTTCCTAAAGTACTTTCTCTGAATATTTTCTTTCTAGGAAAGAGTCTTTGGATGATGAACTAATTTTTTTATCTGAAAATTATCAATTTTTATCTATTTTTAAGATATTTTTCATGGGTGTAGTAGTTTGCTGTAGGCAAATTCAAGATTTCATTAGATTCTAACAGAATTGACATTACATTCTGACTTTCTTATTATTCCAACAGTTCTTCCCACATTATGCATTTTTCTTAGGTACTGTACAGTTTCAACAGGATTTGCCTTTGTGTAGAATTTTTTAAAAATCTTGCTTGAAATTCGTTAGGTATACTGAATATGTAGGTTGTACATTTTATCAATTCTGGAATCTTCTCTTTGAACACTGTCTCTGCCCTCTTTTTCTTTCTTTGTAGAGCTCCGTCTAGACATGTATTTAAAGCTTCTCATTTTTTATCATCCAACTCTTAACCTCTCTCACATATTTTCCATTTCTCTCTTTTTGCTCTCCCTCTCTCCACTTTTTGCTGCACTCTGGATATGTCTTTAAATACATTATAATTTAATATTCAACTTTGTGTAACCTGCTATTAAATCCTCTCATTTAATTTTTATATGGTCTCGTCCCCTTTGCCCATTATCTCAATCCCTTTTATTTCTTTAAACACATTAAATATGCTTCTCTTATGTGCTGTATCTGAGCTGAAAATTCCAGTATCTTAAGTCTTAAGGAGTCTGATTATATTCTTCCCCCCCTCCACTAACTCCAGCCCACAGTGTCTAGTTTCTTGGTTGGGCTTGTGATAGGCCTATGATCTCCTATTTCAGGAGCTTTATCTGTGAGTTCTTTAAAGCTGAACTTAATCTAGAGAAGTTTGAATTTGCTTCTTCCTCAGGGTACTATGTGCCAGAGACTACTTTAAGCCATGTATTTAATTTACTCTTAAAATGTCACTGATTATCTTATGTCCCATTAAAAAGGAAAAAAAGACAGAAATAAAACCATGGTAGTTAAACTTTAATTAATTCAGAAAACTAAGCCATCATCTCCTGGAATCCACCCCACTTCTCTCTCCATCTATTGGGACTTTAGTAACATTACATTAAACTCTCGGATATTATCACACATATCTTAGATACTCTGTTCTGTTTTTTCACCTTTTCTTTCATTTCAGATTAGATAATTTATATTGACTTATCTTCAAATTTGCTGATTCTTATTTTCTGCTCTATCTAGTCTGCTGATAAGCTCATTCAAAGGACTCTTCATCTCTGATATTGTATTTTTCCTTTCTTTCTGGGTGATTTATTCCATTACTATGACTTTAAAATCAGCAATATGCTAGATACCTCCTAAACCTATATATATCTCCTGTTGAGACCAATTCCTCCCATACTCGATTAGAGTAGTTTAGTGGTCCTCTCCACTGAATGTGTATTAAGCACCACAAACTTAAGATGCTCCAAATTCAGCTCATTCCATCCAATTTATTCTTTATTGATTACATATGGAAGGTATTGATACATGTGGAAGATACAATAGGAACCAGTTCTTTAAATGACCAATTAAAGCAAGACAGAAGAGAGTTAAAATGGTGTTAAAATATTCCAAAGATGTTATGTTGTCCATGAGGAAAGCAAAGTAAAATATAGTATGTATATTGCAATTTCTAGGGACCTGCTAAACAAGAGCACACTATTCTCAGTTTAAAGGAGAAGAAAGAGAATGAAAAATTAACACAAAGGAATGAAGAAATAAAGAGGAAACGAAGCAGGGGGAATAAAAGACAAGAAGAGAAGACAAAAGATGGCAGACTTAAATCCAAATACCAGGAATGCAATATATCATGAGCGTTTAATAATGTAACTGTCAAATCACTGTATTGTATACTTGAAACCAATATAATACTATATATCAACTATACTTCAATTTAAAAAATTTTAAATATACCACACATTAACTATACTTAGATTAAATGTTTCAATTAAGAGATTAGAGAAAAAAAAGAATGGAATGAGTAGATAAAACATCCACAAATAATGTATCAAACGTTGATTATAAGAGCTTTCTAAAATATAATCACACAGAATAACTAGAGAAAAGGGATGGGGAAGATGTATCAGAAAATAAAATAAAACTGTCAAAATTGAGTATCAGACAAAAGGACTTTAAAGGCAAAAAAAAAATCACTTTACAGTAATAGGTTCGATCCACTAACAATTGTAAAGTTGTATGTAGATTCAAAATATGTAAGCAAAAATGCCAATGCTACAAAGATTAATGAAGAATATCCACCATCAGTGGGATTAATATTCCTTTCAGTAATTGATACTAAATTCGCTAAGGATATAGCTGATTCAAACAAATGCAATATGCATAAAATTACACCCAACTGGAAGATACTCTTTTCAAGTACACATCGAACATTTAAGAAAACTGATCACATTAACACACTTCAAACTTATATTATTCTGTCTATACTATAAATTAGAAATCACTAAAAGTTAGAAAAAAAAGCTAAATTTGGTAATTAACAACTACTTCTAAATAACTTAGTAGTCTAAGAAGAAATCATAATCAACCAGAATATAAAATGGATACATAAAAATGACAGCTCAACTGATGTTGCTGAAATGACAACAGTGAAGGAAAGGAAATAGCATAAGTGAAAAGCTGAAAATTAGTGCACTATGCATATGACTTCAGAAATTAGTGAAAAGAAAATAGAGTATGGTAAAAACACAGAAATTAAAGGAAAATAATCAAAGGACACACTTGATTACATTATAAGTTGGTTCTTTGAAATGTTAGTAAAGCCACCAACTTGATAAAATTTATCGAGAAAAAAAGATGCCCAAACTTTTAGAAATAAGAATAGAGCTGAGATAGTATAAAGATTAACTTAAACGGCAAGAGGATAATATACACAATTTTATAAATTTGCAAACTTACAAATTGATGATAGTATTTCAAAAACCATGCTCTCTGATTAATTCAATTCCATGTATCTGAGGGCAAGCAACAAATAAAAAAGTCCAACGAAGAAAACACCAGAATGAGGCAAGACAATTTTTTAAAGCATTCAACAAGAAATAATTTCAAACTGTGTCCAAATTACTATAGTGTCAAGAAAGATAAGAAATAATCCCCAAGTCATTTTATAAGGATAGTGCAATCTTGTTATTAAAACCTGACAAGACATTACAGGGTAGGAATAGAAAGCAGCAGGATTCTTACTCATGGACACAAATTCAGATCCTAAACAAAACATTAGTAGTCTAAATTTAGCAATATGTAAAACAGATAACATATCAATGTCCAAACTAGTCTTAATTCATGAATGCAAGGCTGATGTAACATTACAAAATCAGCATAATTTATAATAAAAACTAGAGAAAAATTGTATCAATGTCTTGATACAAAAAAGGCAGTTTGCTAAAGATTAATCTTCCATAAACAAACTCTTAAACTTATAATGTAAGGAACTTGCTAACCTGATAAAGGATATACATAAAAAACTTATACAGCACACATTGTAAGCTTTCTCTTTAAGAATGTACTCTATCTGTAACAACAAAGCAAAAACCGAAGGAACAAAACAGCAGCAGACTCACAGAACCTAAGAATGGACTAATAGTTACCAAAGGGAAAGGGACTGGGGAGGATGGGTGGGAAGCGAGGGCTAAGGGGGAAAACGGGGTATTACGATTAACACACGTAATGTAGGGGGTTGGGGACATGGGGAAGGCAGTATATACAGAGAAGACAAGTAATGATTCTATAGCATCTTACTATGCTGATGGACAGTGACTGTGATGGGGTATGTGGGGGGGACTTGGTAATAGGGGGAGTCTAGTAACCATAATGTTGTTCAAGTAATTGTACATTAACAGTATCAAAAAAAAAAAAAAGAATGTACTCTATCACCACAGTAACTTAACATTGTACTGGAGTATCTAACCAGCAGAGTAAGGAAGAAGGGAAGGAGGAGGAACAGAAAGAGAAATGGTGGAAAAGAATAAAGAAACAGAAGAGTGGTAAAGGGAGGGATGGAGAAAGTAAGAAAAGTTATAAGAACTAGAAAGGATGACACTGTAATGTCGTAATTTGCAGATAATATGTAGAAGACCGAACAGACTCTTCAGATACTAAACTTTTATTAATAGTACTAATAGAAGGTTGCTAGATACATTTAAAAAAAAATCAATTCATTTCTGTACATCAGCAACTGAACAGAAAATTTAAACAATACTAGGATTTGGGGTGTAAATGTGACAGCAAAGAAAAACAACTTTTCCTCTTGGATATCACACAAAAGCAAAATGATGATATGATCTGGAGAATGAAAAAAAATGCATAACGGAAGTTAAGCTACTTATAGAAACTTCAAGTGGGGAAATGCAGCAGAAGCCAGACAAGGTCAAGTGAGCAGTGAAGAAAAGCCAAAGGTGGCAGATTTCAGAAAACAGCAGCAAAATATATTTCACTAGACAAAGGGCTCACTGATATACCTACATACTCTTGCACTCATTAAGAGCTCCTGAACTCTAGGAAGAGAAGAGGGAAGAAGGTGGGTTGGAACGATGGTGAAATTTACTGGTGAAATTTACGTGCAGTTCAAATACATACAAGATAAAAAGTTCTGTCCAATCACGGCAGAACTAAGAAAAGGCCATCAAAAAATAGCCAGTGAAGGAAGATCCCTTCAAATATAAAAGGCCAACAAAATACATCAGTTTTCATTGTACATGAAGGGTCACATTGTGTGCCAGTGAAAACAGCCCCCAAACAGTAATCAAGACTGTATTGTAGCAAAGTTATTGAATCTTAAAGATAAAAACGACTCCTTTGAGCAGCTGGACAAAACAATCAAGGGGGAAATCAGCCCCACCTTTGATTTCTTCAGTATTACATTCAATTCCAGGAGTCACTGGATACAAGACATCTAACAGAAAGAAAGTATTAACCAAGGATTTTATAGTATCTTTCAAATATAAAGAGTATACATACATATATATGGAAGTTTGTATATATACATATACTTATGTTTATATTTGTAATTGCTTAGATAATTTTTATTGGTTCAAAATTATTTTAAGTATATAAAATATGTATTATACTGAATTAGATATAAATTAAAAAATATAATTACTTATGTATTTTTCTGACCTATAAAATTAATTCAGGAAATACTGTTTGTACAACACTTTTTAAAGAGGTTAGTAGGATATAAATTGAGAAAAAACTCAGTAGTAGGAATGACAAGCTGCTTTGAATATACAGTTGACTCTTGAACAACAACATAAGTCTGAACTGTGTGGGTCCACTTATACACCAATCTTTTTCAATAAATACTGTACAGTGATATAAATATATTTTCCTTAATAACATATTCTCCAATTTACTGTAAGAATATAGTATATATATAACATACAAAATATGTGACTGATTGTTTATGTTAGTGGTAAGGTTTCCATTCAACAGTAGATTAGTAATTAATCTGGGAGGAGTCAAAAGCTACATACGGTTTTTCGACTGCTTGGGGGGTTGGCATCCTTAACCCCCACATTGTTCAAGGGTCAACTGTATTTACACATAGATTCATTAAAAAATGTGGGGCTAGTAGTCACCCCTAGAGGAGCTCCCAGATCAGAATGTACATATATATTATATGCCCTCACAAAACACAAATGGTACAACTAATCTAAAAGAGTAGGTAGAAATAAGCAAGTGGCAATCAGAGTTTGCCTACTGCTCCATCTGCAAAACAGAAGTTAAGAACATCATTTAGAACTGAGTATCAAGCAATGTACATATTATAAGACTGTTCAAAATTGTATGCTACATACTCAGTAGGGTTTACTTACTAGTATTAGGTGGTAGATGAAATGAAAGGGAGGGAGTAAAAGAAGAAACAAGTTAACCTTTCACTGCTTTTCATATTTATAGTATGAAAATAATGGATACCGTCTAAAAGAAATAGAGAACAAAGGGTAATTTTACTAAGCTATAAACATACCTACAACAAAAATATAACCCAACCTACACCCATCTCTCTTCTCTCACACTCAGAAAACAGACCAGAGTCACTGACTAAAAAAGTCAGTGAAGTATAAAATAAACTGAACATGTCAGTAAAATGTAAAAATTAATTCATTAAAAATATTTTATACTGTAATGTAAAGCAAAACCCAACTCCATAATGACTATAAGAAGTACATCCCAAATAAAAGTGATTCAGAAAGATGAACATAAAAGGATGAAACTATACTAGACAATATATAAAATGAAAGCAGGAGTCAGGGTCTTATTTTCACTCAAGGTAAAATTTATACTATAAAGTTTTAAATAATAAGATAAAAAGCACCTTATAATGTCAATGAGGGCAACTCACAGTATCTAAAATTTTTTAATTATCGTAATCTAGCAGCAACAATCATAAAGCAGAAATTAGAGGAGATTTAAGGAAAACACATGAATACACTAAAGCAGATTCAAATCACCTTTCATTTAATGAGGTCAAAAGATAAAAACAAACAAGGATAAGAACACCTTAATAATATATTAATAAGTTGTGTGCCTGAAAATAGGGCACACATCTTTTAAAAACGTACTCGCAGAACAGTTACCAAAAAAAAACTATATTACAGTAGAGAGGAAACCATAATAAATTCAAAAATAGTAATAAACATAAGCAACATATATGAACACCATATAATGAATCTAGGAATAACAGCTTAAGAAGGACCTTTCTACAAATCTGCCAACTGCAGAATTTCTAGAAAAAAAAAAGAATGACAACATTATGTACCAATATATACATGCTATAGCTGAAGTATTGCTCAGGAAACACATAAAGCAATAGAATAGTAGAATCAAATAAAAGCCAAACCCTAAAGAAAATTTTATATGTATATCAGGATATATAATATTTCATATGTATAATCTTCAAAAACATACAAAGTCAAACAATACATGTTTAGGGATAAAAAACACATTGTAAAACCATTTTAAAAAGCAAGGGAAAATAATATCTCATCTTCTACAAAACCACTATTACCATGGTACAAAGACCTACGAGAAAACTAGAGTAATTTAATCTCTTGTCACTATAGTTTGTTTGTTTGTTTGTTTTATTAAGGTATCATTGATATACATTCTTATGAAGGTTTCACATGAAAAACATTGTGGTTACTACATTCACCCATATTACCAAGTCCCCCCCATACCCCATTTAAGTCACTGTCTATCAGTGTAGTAAGATGCCAGAGTCACCACTTGTCTTCTCTGTGCTATACTGTCTTCCCCATGAACCCCCCACACACCATGTGTACTGATCATTAATACCCCTCAATCCCTTTCTCCCTCCCTCCCCACCCACCCTCTCTCACCTCTCCCCTTTGGTAACCCTAGCCCCTTCTTGGAGTCTGAGTCTTCTCGTATTTTATTCCTTTAGTTTTGCTTCGTTGTTACACTCCACAAATGAAGGAAATCATTTGGTACTTGTCTTTCTTTGCCTGGCTTATTTCACTGAGCATAATATCCTCTAGCTCCATTCATGTTGTTGCAAATGGTAGGATCTGTTTTCTTCTCATGGCTGAATAATATTCCATTGCGTATATGTACCACATCTTCTTTATCCATTCATCTACTGATGGGACTCTTAGGTTGCTTCCATGTCTTAGCTATTGTAAATAGTGCTGCGATCAACATAGGGGTTGTGTATGTCTTTTTGAATCTGAGAACTTGTTTTCTTTGGGTAAATTGCAAGGAGTGGGATTCCTGGGTCAAATGGTATTTCTATTTTTAGTTTTTTGAGGAACCTCCATATTGCTTTCCCCAGTGGTTGAACTAGCTTACATGCCCACCAGTAGCATAGGAGGGTTCCCCTTTCTCCTCATCCTCACCAGCACTTGTTGTTCCTAGACTTTTTGCTGTTGGCCATCCTAACCGGTGTGAAGTGATATCTTATTGTGATTTTAATTTGCATTTCCCTGATAATTAGAGAGGTGGAGCATCTTTTCATGTGCCTGTTGGCCATCTAAATTTCTTCTTTGGAGACTTGTCTGTTCATATCCTCTGCCCATTTTTTAAAAGAGTTATACTTCCAGCAGTTTATTAAAAGGATTATACACCAACCTATGACCAAGTAGGATTTATCCTAGGGATGCAAAGTTGGCTCAACATATAAAAGTGAATCTTAATGTAGTATACTATATTAAGGGGGGGTGGAGGTGGAGAATCCCAAGATTTTTTTCGGTTGATGCAAAAAAAGCATTTGAAAAAATCCAACACCCTTTTATGATAAAAACACTCAACAACCTACACACATAAGGGTCATTCCTCAACTTGGTAAGGGCAACTATAAAACAACTCCAAGTATCATCATATACAAAGGTTAAAGATTCAAAGCCTGCCACATTAAGATTAGAACAGAGTTGTTGGCTCTTGCCATTTCTACTCAACATTACACTGGAAGTTGTCGAAAGGGCAACTAGACAGACAGACAGACAGACAGACACACACACACACACACACACACACACACAAATCTAGACGGGAAAGAAAGAAGTAAAACTATCTTTATTTGCAGATGATATATGTAATAAACCTTATTGAACTCACCAGAAAAAAAAACATAAACAAAAAATACTATTTGAGCTAATGAGACTAGCAAAGTTGTAGGATACAAGATCAATATGCAAAAATCACAATAGCATAAAGACCAACAATTTAGGATTAAATTTAACAAAAGCACAAAACCAAAACATTATCAAAAGAAATTAAACAAGATCTAAATAAACAGAAAAATATCTTACTTTCACAGATCAAAAGATTTAACACTGTGAAGATGTCAATACTCCCCAAATTGATCTACAGACTCAACATAATCCTTACAGAACCCCAGCTGACTTCCTTGTAGAATCTGACAAGCTCATTCTAAAATTCCTATAGAATTGGAATTCTTGGTGGGAACCAAGAATAGCCAAAACAATCTTGAAAAATAGTAAAGCTGGGGGGTTCACACTTCCCAATTGCAAAGCTTACTACAAAACAACAGTGATCAAGACAATGTGTGATACTGGTACAAGGACAGACATATAGATCAATGGAATACAACTGAGAAAAGAAACCCATACATCTACAGTCAAATGATTTGCAGTGAGGTGCCAAGACCATTCAATGGGGAAAGAACAGTGTTTTTAACAAACAGTGCTGGGTCGACAGGGCAGCCACATACAAAAGAAAAATTTGGACCCCGACCAAACATGACACACAAAAACTAATTCAAAACAGATCAAAGACCTAAATATAAGGGCTGAAAACTATTAAACTCTTAGAAGGAAACATGGCTGTAAATTTTCATGGCCTTGGATTAGGCAACAGGTTCGTAAATATGACATCAAAAACACAAGCAACAAAGAGAAGCAAAGAGAAAATGGGAGAAAATTTTGTAAATCATGTATCTGACAAGGGTCTCATATCCAGAATTTATATAGAATTTTCATAACTCAACAATAAAAGGACAGCCCAGTTTAAAAATGGGTAAAAGATCTAAATAGACATTTCTCCAAAGAACATATTCAAATGGCCACAAGCACATGAGAAGATGCTCAACGTTATTCATTAGCCATTAGGAAAATGCAAATGAAAACCACAATAAGATAACACTTCACACCTACTAAGATGGCTACAAAAAAGAAAGAAAACAACTAGTGTTAGTGAGGATGTAGGGAAATCAAAATCTCATACTTTGCTGGGAAGAACATAAAATGGTGCAGCTGCTTTGGATGAGAGTCTGCTACATCCTCAGAAAGTTAAATACAGAGTTACCATATCACTAGCAATTCCATTCCTAGGTATATACCCAGGAAAACTGAAAAATGTATTCACACTAAAACTTTTATCAAGATGTTCACAGCAGCATTATTTACAACAGAGAAAAAGTGGAAACAGCCTGAATGATGAAACAAATTTCAGTATGTTAACTGAATGTGATACTATTCAACCATTAATTGAAGTACTGATACATGTTATTAAGATGGATGAATCTTGAAAACATTATGCTATATAAAAGAAGTCAGGGTACAAAAGTCACATATTGAATGATTCAATGTACGTGAAATGTATTAATTTCCAAAATAGGCAAACCTACAGAGTCAGAAAGTGGATGCCAGGAGAGGTAGGAGAGAAAAAGGAATGACGGCTAAAGGGTACAGTTTCTTTCTGGGGTGATATAAATGTTTTGGAATTAATGGTGATCATTGTACAACATTGTGACTATGCTATGTCATTAAACTATATAAAAACTTAAAATACTATATAAAATAGTAAAAATGGTGAACTTTATTTCAACAAGAAAAAAATCAACTGAAAAAAAATGCAAGGGAATGAGAAACACAAAATTTAGGATAGTGCTTACCTCTGAAGGAGGAAATATGGGATGGTATCATAAAGTTATTGATAATGTTCTTTTTCTTAAACCGAGAAGACACACAAGTATCTGTAGTTATTCTTTATATCCTACACATATTTTAACAATGTTAGCAATATTTAATAAAATACTGAGGATGTCAAAATGGAACTGCAATTTTCATTTTTGTTTTTTTCTGTTAAAAGGCTGGTAGAGCTATTTGGCTTAAAACTATGTACAACTTTTATAAAAATTAAAATTAAAAAGTAAAAGAATGGAAGATGATGAAAAGGAGGCAATGAGTGTAAAGATTACTCTAAGAATTGTGATTCTAAAGACAAGTAAAAAGAGAAAATGGTAGCTACAGAGAAAGTCAATAGCGTGAGTTTTTTTAGTTTTAGTGGTTCTTTTCCCCCACAAATGAGTGAACATGTTTACTCACAACTGGAAAAAAATGAGTGAACAGTGAGGCTGCCACTATGGGGAAAAGGTATAAAATATTGATAAAAGAAGGAGGGCTCGGATCCAGAATTCACATGTAGGTAGGAATCATTACTCAACAGATGGTGGAACAGGGAAGAAATATCTAAGGATAGGAAGATATAAGCAGATGGAAGGCTCTCCACTTGAAGGTCCAAATTTTCTTTATTAATCTTTCTACATCAAGTTAAGGGAAGGTGCAGGAAGGAGAAGGGTAGCTGAAGGAAGATCAGGGCCTGAGAATCAAGTTTGAGAATGACAGCTGAGGGGACTAAGAGGCACCAGTCCCACACTGCACCACAGTAAAGAAGTAGAATTGAAAAAAAGAAGCACATGTACTGACTGGGAAGAGGCTTTTGATGAGTAGCTATGCCAAAAGGGTTAGGAAGAAAAGAACTTGGGATCAAAATACCGAGAGAAGGTAAAAATCAATCTGTGGTGCTCCAAAAATAAAAATTAAGGAGGGGCTAAGTTATTAAAGCCAAATTTCCAAGGTCCTGCAAAGGTGAAGAACAAATACAGTGAAATAAATGTGTTATAGCAGGAAGGGGAAAGGGCTTCATAAACAGTAACAGTTCAGAGTTGACAATATTTCTGAGTAAAACAACCTCATCAGTAAAATGGGGATAAACAATCCTTGTTCTACCTACCACAAACAGTTCAAATGGTAAAGAATTTCTCAGTGGGGTAGAGGGGAGAAAGGGTTTCAAAATCTAATGTGTAATCTTGTGAGGCTGTGAATTACTAAGCTATTTCATTAATATGTTTTTTACCTGACAGTGTAACTTTTGCTTGGGAAACAAAAAAATGTATTCTTTAAAATATTTATATTTCTGACAATATACCAAATAAATCTGACTTTTCCCATTATTTCAAATAATTTATTCACTCATACTTTTATTCACCTTGTATTATTTACTGAATACTTATGTGCCAGGCACTATGCAGGATAAGGCATATATATATTGGCAGACAGATAGTCCCTCTCCTCAAGGCCCTTTCTGCCTAGTACAATAGTCAGACAATAGACAAGTAACAAATAAATTATAAATTATAATAGGGTATTGTAACAGAATAAGAGTAAAGGATTTATGTAAACTGGGTAGTTAGGGACAATTTCTAATGAGTAATATTCAAGCTAAGACCTAAAGGATAAAAATCAATCATGTGCAAGGTGATGAAACACAGTGGCACCTACAGTGCCTAAGGACCGTGCTTACAGAAAGAGGGTCCAGCTCTGAACCGGAAGAACTTCAATATGTAAAGTTCAGACAGAAGAGAAGGAAACAAAGGGATCTATACAGGAGCAGCAAGAAAGATAGAAAGGAGGAAATCTAGGAAAAGTATAAAATCTTCAAAAGCAAGAAAAAAGAAAATGTCTTAAAGTCATTTGTATTGAATGCTGCCAAGAACAGAATGTGGAATAAAATAAGAATTTTTAAAAGTCGACTGGGTTTACAAGAATGGACTAATAGTTACCAAAGAGAAAGGGACTTGGGAGGATGGGTGGGGAGGGAGGGAGGGACAAGGGTGGGGAAAAAGAGACGGGGCATTACCAGTAGCATGTATAGTGTGCGGGGGCACGGGGAGGGCTGTGCAACACAGAGAAGACAAGTAGTGATTTTACAGCATCTTACTACGCTGATGGACAGTGACTGTGAAGGGGTATGCGGGGGGGACTTGGTGAAGGGGGGAGCCTAGTAAACATAATGTTCTTCATGTAATTGTAGATTAATGATACCAAAATTAAAAAAAAAAGTCTACTGAGTTTAGCAAATAGAGGTATTTTGTGGCCTTGAATAAAGTGGTCCAAGTGAAAAATGCTAAGGTCAGTATAAATGGTTTGAAGAATACATTTAAAAAGGAGTAGGGAGAAGAGACTTGTGAAGGAAAAAAGGAAGGGAAGGAATAGGAAGATTTCACATTGTAATTCCAGATAAAACGCACAAGAATTTTAATATATAGCTGTGCTCAACAAGATAGGGCAGTCCCTAGGTGCCTGAAAAGGAGGCCTTGGAATCTTGATGTAGAAGGCTAAGTTCTCCCTGTGAAAACCTCAAAGATATGTGTCTCCATCTTTGAAACAAGGACTAGAAAAACTTCACTATACCATCATCTGCTGACCCTCGAAAGTAGAAATCATCAAGAAATTCACATCTACCAGGGTATAAATGAAAGGGTCATATATAAGAGGTTGGAATTTCAGATCAGAGTCATTGGTGGACCTAAAGAATTTACACTTTGTACTCACAGCAGGAAATCATACTTAGGTATTAACATTTTAAAACCAGTCCCTATGAAGTTCTCAGGTCTGCAATTAAACACTTGAGGCTCTAGCAAAGAAAGGTACATAAGGAAGTGCCCTGTTAATGGACTCCCTCTAAAATCAAGAATGCAAGAAACTTCCACAGATGAGATGACAGTCACAACTGCAAACCACACAGGAGACAACCACTGTGAAAAAGTCAGGAGAAGCAACAAACTATAAAAACACATATTAAGTACTACAGATAACAGATTTGAAAGAAATTATAAAATAAGAACACTTGCTATGTTTAAAAAGAAAAAAGGTAAAAACAGTAACCAAAAGGTAAAAGCTGGGCATATTAAAAATCAAAAACCAAAAAAAAAGGAAAACTGGAAAATATATTTTAAGTTAAGAAAAATTACTGATTCTCAATAAAGCTGTCTTTAAAAAGCCACTGATATGTAATAAAATAGTATTTATAAGTGTTAATTGTAGAATATAAGTGGTAGGTCTATATGGGTAATTCACAGTACAGTTCTGCCCAGTTTTCTGTATGTTCAACAATTTTCATAATAAAATACTGGGGAAAATATCACTGAAGTGAAAAATAAGTAAATTGTAAGTAAGATACAGCTATAACACAGAATCCTCTATACTATCTTTCAAAAGCTTTATGCTTTTTTTTTTACATTTAAATCTTTACTCCATCTGCAACGATTATTGTATGGTATGAGGTAGGGGGTCCACATCTGTTATTTCCCATATGGAAAACCAATTGTCTCAGAACCTTTTACTGAAAAGTTCGCTCTTTCTCCCACTTATCTACAATACAGTATCAAGTGGCTAAATAAATACCTTTAGGTCTGTGTCTGGGCTCTTTTCTGTTCCACTGGTGTACCCTTAAGCCAGTATCACATTTGTCTTAATTAGCAGAGCTTTATAATAAGTTTTGATAGCTGGTAAGCAAGTCTTTCTATTTTATACTCTAAGACTGCTTTGACTATATTCTTGGCCCTTTACATTTCCACATGTATTTTGGAATCAGCTTGTCAAACCACAAAATCCTGTTGGGATTTTGATTTGACTCCAGCGTATAGGAAATTTTGGGGAAAGCAGGCATCTTTATAATATTGAGTCTTCAAATTCATGAACAGATCATTTTTTAAAAAATCTCTTTTTATTCACTGTTCTTTTGACTCTCAGTATGTTTTAATATTTTTGTTGTAAGTCCTCCATATCTCATTAGACCTATTCCTAGGTGCTTCATATTTTGCTATTACAAATGGTGACATTTTTGTAATCTCCATTTTCTAACTCTTTGTTGTTGATAAATGGATATACAAATTTAAAGTTATGATTTTGTATCTAGCATCCTGCTAAACTCTGCTATTAATCAACATAATTTATCTATAAATTCTTTTGGGTATCTATGTACATAATCATACCTGCAAACAAAAATAGTTTCGTTTCTTCCTCTCGTCTCATTTATTATATTTGTGTTTCTGCCTGTCTACCTTCCTGTGCTGCACAGGCCCTCCAGCACAATATTTAATAGAAACAATGACAGCAGGCATTCTTGTTATGTCTCCCCACCTCAAAAGGAGAGCTTTCAATGCTTCAATATTAAGAATAATGTCTCCTATATGGAATTCCATAGGCATTCTATCTGGTTAAAGTCCTTTTTTTATCAAGTTATACAAGACTTTATCAGGAATGAATGTTGAATTTTATATAATGCTTTCATTTTTGCATCTGTTGAGCTGATCATATAATTTTTTCCTTTAATCTCTTGATATGGTTGATTATATAAACTGATTTCAAACATTATATCCATCTTACATTTCTGGGATAACTTGGTCATGATACAGCCTAAATTGGTTCAGGTGCCTGCTAGTAGTTTTAAGACTTGCACCTGTGTTATAAATCAGAATGTCATATAAATATCCTTCTCATACTGTCCTTAGGATTTAGCACTGAGGTGGTACTAGTCTCTGATTAAATAAGCTAGGAGTTTTCATTTTCAATAACCTGGAAGGCTGTAAATTGTTGGTTAGGCCTGAAGTTATTTCTTTTATTAATTTTGACAGAACTCACTTGTGTATTTGGGCTTTATAGAAATATTTTTTATACAGATGCAATTCATTAGTTACACAATTACTGAAGTTTCTATTTCTTTCTGAGTCTATTTTAGCAAGTTATGTTTTAGGAATTTGTCCATTTAAATCTAATTTATGCGTTCAGTGGCATAAAGCTATTCAAAGTATTTTTATCTCTTGGTGCCTGCTGCATCTGTCATGGTATTTTTTTTTTCATTGTTGGTTTTGGTTTTCTGTGCTCTTTTCTTCCTTAGAATCACAAGTCCATCAGAGAACTAACTTTTGGCTTTGTTGTATGTTTTCTGTTTCATTCATTTACGCTCTTTATTATTTCTTTCATTTTACATTCTTTGGGTTTACTTTGCTGTTCTTTTTCTACCTTTCTAAGAAAAATGTGTACTTCATTTATTTCCTACCCCTCTTTCATCTATGGAAGTATTTAAGGACATCATATTGCTTTAGGTTACCCAACCAGTTTTGATTTTAGTATCTTTGTCTTTCGGTCCAAAATATTTTCCAATTACCACTGTGATGTCTTCTTTTATTGATAGGTTATATAAAAATGTGCTTCTTAATTTCCAAACCAGGGTTTTTCCTTATTACCTTTCCTTTTTTTAATTGGTTGTTTTGAAGCTTAGTAACTTGATTTCAGTTCTTTGAATTTGCTGATACTTTATGATACAGGATATGGTAAAAAAAATTTGTTTAAATAAATGTCCTATATATGTTTGAAATTTATTATTTACAGAGTGATTGGGTACACAGTTCTATATATATAACTACTAGGTGAAAATTGTTAATTGTGTCATTCAAATCTTCCCGATATCCTGTCGACTTTTTTTCTACTTCTGTCAATTCCTGAGAGGAATAATCACATCTCACACCACTGTGGAGGATATAACATTTTTCCCTGTAGTTCTGTCAGTTTTTGCTCCCTATGTTTTTTACGGTACAACATCTTTTAAAAATAAATCTTTTTTCTCTCTTCGTACCTTAAGTTTCATGACCAAAATCAGTTTCTGTATAACAATCCTAAGTAAACCTGTTTTTTATCTTCAAATTTACCTATTTTATGTAAAGACTGGCCATATTACAGTATCTTAAAAGGCATGTTCCCTGGTCAGTCTTTTTGAATGTTAATTTAAACATGTTCTAAGCTACAGTTTTATACAACTAGTCCCTTACAAAAGGAAAACACTTTAGTTCTCAATTTGTTATTCTTATAATATCTCACCCACTAAAAAAGAAAAGGCTTACCAACAGGTATCAAGCTCTCAAAGGACTCTTAAATAACAATCTTTACTGTTACTACTACCTGTATACCAGGCACTGGCCATCTTCCCTGCAGACTTACCAAGTGGTTATTATCTCTGTAATTTTTACAAAGGCAATAAACAAGAAAGAAACAGAAATCTGAGACCTACTGCTAATCATCAGCAAATGTTAAACAAATGCCATCATCAAGAATGGCTTTATTTAAGTACCTTGTACTTCTGTCTCAATTCTTCCGTGTCTTCTTTTTCCACTTCTAGGACACGGCGCCGTTCGGTAGCATCTTCGGCATAATCAAGCTTAACAAAAATAAATTTAATTAGCCTTAATTCCTACAGTGCTCCCAGTTAGCTATTAAAAAGTCATCTGTACAACTATAGCATTGTATGAAAATAATAAACTTTGTATTTGCTCAGCTACCTCTTGCTTTATCATCACCCCACAGAGAAAATAACATGCAAAATAGCTCATTAGTTCTTTCATGCTGGTGGTTCCCAAGAGGCACATGTGATGATAACAGACTTTAACTCTATTCAAGGCCAAAGAATTAGGAGTAAATGAAGAATATTATTTTAGGCAATGAGAAGAAGGTATCACAGATTACAGCTATACACAGCTTCTACCACAGCAAATATTTTAAGACATGAGCTACACTGCCTATTTAAATGAGAGTCAGAGTCTAGGTTTCAGTTTGATCTTGCCTTGTAGCATAACCCTGGGGAAACGACTCAATTTCTTTATGCCCCTGTTAACAGGGGCATTATTTGCCATCTACTTGCTTCAAAGGGAGCACCAAATGAGAATGTAAAATATATTTTTAAATTTCCAAAGACAAATATTAACATTACATTCTATCTAATTAATATATTCCTGCACTGGCATCTGCATTTGGAATTAATGTCACTTTTAAATACACCATAAAACAAGTGAGCTACTGAGATCAATTTACCTCCATTTCCATGCGACCCATGCCCATGACATCGTACTTGACAACAATTGGAATGGGATCTGTTCTCCCTGTAACAGGAACACATAATCAAGGTAAGATGCAAAACTAGGCCAACGGCTCACTTTACACATTGGGTTTGGGTGGTTAGAGATCTTGGCTTGGAGTGCAGAGACCAGAAAGCTACAGTGAACCAAACACAAGCCATTCTCACAGCTTACAACCAAATCTACCTCTCCCAGTTTAAACCCAACTAACCTTGGCTGACCTTCCAAGTAATTCCAGATTACTGTGGCAAAATTAAGTAAAGCAAAGCACCTCTAAGCAATGGCACCAGGAGGTTTAAAATAAAAACCTTTATAAATTCCTTTTTAAAAAAGACTCCCCAAAACCTTCCATCAAGAATCACTTCACTCTTACTATCCACTGATATCTTCCCACACACACTTTCAAAACTGGTAAAAAATATCTCAACTGATATGCTTAAATAATCGAAAAAACACAGTTTCAAGCATGATACAAGAAAACTATAATTGCAACTCAGCATGTTTAGTATTTTTTTGCTTTCAAGAGATGCTTTACAATTAAATGGGGCTGTGAAAATTTTTTTTAAAAAGCAACAGTTAGTTGCCTTTAGGGACAAAGAACAGTTTTACTTTTAAACTGGTGCTCTGAGGTCCCATTTCTCAGAGTGGATTTAACACTGGCTGTGGAAATCAGTAAGCTGTGAAAAGGACTAGTTGCGAAGAAAATTGACTTTAAACTAATTGATCTATGCTGGAGATTTTTAAAAAATGTATATTTAATCCACTCATAACCAGCCAAACAAAGCAAAATGGGGCAGACAAGCACTTTACTACCACAGCTGTTTTACATCACAACTTGCGCTGTTTATTGTGATGTAAGCCCACTGAAAAGAGGACTTACCTTATCCGTTGTACACCTTTAGTGAAAAAACACAATGTTTACTTCCCTTATCATTTTACTCAGGCTGTTAACAATTGTTTTTTGTTTGTTTGTTATACACACATATATATTATACCTTTGGGCTAAAAGTTGAGTTTTATTAGGCTACTCTGAGGTATTATCAAAACCCTTAAAAAAAAAAGCCATGATCATGAGCAGGTTTGGTCCTGGAAAAAAAGAAGAAACTATTTTTAAAGTGATCAGCAACCACTTGTACCAATTGCTCTATATTTGTGGGATTCATTTGTCTTTAAAAGGTAATGAAAACCAAATTCAAAAGTTTCACCACTTATCACCAATATATCCCATTATTGTTTTTAAACAATAAATAAGGAGATAATTAGGAAAAATTATCATAATGAAAAAAAATGTTTAATAAAGAACATCTCATGCCAGAAAAAAAGAGAAAAAACTTCTGAAACACAGTCTTCTTTTAGATACTATCAAACACTTGCCAGTTAATATAAAAACGCATTTACTACCTTATGCCCAATGGTATAATAAATAAGCAGTGACTGCAATCTTTAGCAAAAGGACCAAATTAAAGACAGGTTATAAAAATGACTTCCTAGATGCAATATCACTTTCATAACGTCTCTATCAGGGATTTACTGGTAAAAACAAATGGTCCAATGAAATAATTGAAAAGAAATATCAAAGGAATTCACTTTTTTTGTTTTGGTATCTTTTTGGTCTGTCGGAATTTGTTTGTGAGAATCAAAAAAAGTTTTGGTACAAATTCATTACCTCTGTAAACCCCTGTTTATAAACTCTGCATTAGTACTTTTGCCTTCTAAGGCAGTCAAAGTTTGTTTTAATTTATTTAGAAATTGCAGTAGCAAGTGCTAGTGCCCATTACATTGTGGGGAAATCAAGTTTTTGACAATATTAGAATTTAATGCTTTAACTGATTTTTTTCTTCTGTCAATTCTAACAGATATCCCTTCTTAACATCACCCTTTCATGAACAAGGATCAGACAAGTTGCATAAGGAAAGGAAAGGAAAATGAAAAAGACCAAGCAGAAGGATGAAGGCTACAACAGAGAAAGTAAGCCTAACATATTGGTGCACTGATGACAAAAGGAGTAATTCAGTCTGAAAATAAAAAATTACCACTGCTAAGTTTACCATCACCACAACAAGTCCAGGATCATAATGCTGTAAAAAAGAAACACCATTTGTTAGGCAGAAACCATTAGGGTAGGAAATAGGCCTCCTAGCAGGCAGATGGGATGGGATAAAGAATCAACTGGGCTTTGTCCCTCCCCCAATTTCAGCGGGGGACAGAGGAAGGACACTGTGCTACGGTAGTTGTTTTAATACTGGTTGGATCAGGGTATGAGATTTTTGTGCCACTACTTGAGAACATGATCAACCTCCTTTTTAATACTGCAGGGGATGGGGGAAGGTGTTCAAGTGAGAGAACTAGTTTAGCTTTCATCTCTCATTTAACTACTCATTCTAGTATTCAGGGCCCAAAGTGGGACTTTTCCTTAATGAAATAACATCAAAGACAGTCAAGATCAAGTGATCAAGTCATTTGATTCACAAAAGAACTCTAAGAGTATTTGGTAGATGAGAGGGAGCCAAGACCTTGCTAAAAAATATATATATATATACATATACATAATAAGCAAAAGGTCTGGAAAATAGCCTCAGATCCTCAGTGCTTAGAAAACATGTGCATTTGAGCTCTGCTATGACTGAATAAAAGTCTTGAATCAGCTTTCCTTAGAACCTCATTTCCTTTTAATAAAGTCTTCCCAAGTCCGCCAACATCCTTCTGCACACAAGGCCAAGTTGATGGAGACGAGGAACTCCAGAGAGAGTGACATCAAAAGGACTATCACATTTAGAATTAATCCACTCAGAGGTAATTCAAAGAAAATAAATAGTCTGGCTTTAAATACAATTAGAAGGTGACGTTACTGCCTGGGCCAAGTAGTAATTTCTTTCTACTATCAAAAAGGCTCCAGACTAAGGTAAAAACCCCAATGGGAAAAGACAGGGAAGAGGCTGCAGAATTAAAAAAAAATATCCCCTCAATTTATTCATTTGTCATCAATGATAAATGCTATCATAAAAACCATCGCTGTGGAACACCTGAATAACAAGTTAGAGTGATGAATTTTCAAAAGTAGGTAGCAACAAGAATGATTGCTAATATATTCTTTAGAAAACTCAACTTTTTTTTTTCTATTTTTTAAAAATAAATTTAACTAAATTCAGATTCCCTATTTCTTGGTTTCTTTTAAAGGGGGAAAATATTTCTTAAATTCCCTTAAGTCAAGAACATTTTATTGTTTATTTCACTCCAAATGAGGCAACTTCCTTAAAAGAAATTGCCCGTCTCAACTGAATACCTATTGATATGGCTGTAATCTAGCCAACTGGAGAAGGAAAAAAGGAAAAAAAAATCTAGAATGTGCCAATACCAATGTAATCATATGATGGAAAAAAATTGATATTCATATGTTCTACATTAAAACTTGACATTCACAAATACTGAATCATGTTGTACACCTGTAACTAACATAATGTATGTCAATTACATCTCAATAAAAAATTTTAAAATAAAAAACTTGATGTTTCATTAACCAACTTTCCTATATTTTAAAAGATAGTTTTACTCCTATAGTGACAAAGGCACTAAAATGTTCATATGTGCATCTCTAGCCAAGATGTGAAGGTATTAGGAGTTATCACAAGAGAATAAGGTTAAATACGATAATCCATTAATTGCCTATTGTCACCCTGTTTCTGAGAACAATCCCTCATGAGTCAGTTTTGATTTTAAAACTGTTTAGGATATACCAATCTACAAAGTTGGCCCAAAGAACTAGACCGAAAAGAAGTAAGTTTTGTTTGAGAAACATTATTTTAAAGAGACAAACTACAGGAACAGAACAATTAGGAAGAAAATATTAAAGGACAACCATAATTTGGTTATCAGCCACACACTTCAGAAACAGAAAACCTATGACTTCACCTTAGAAATGAAGAAATGAAGTGAAGAAGTCCTAAGTAAACAGATGTAAGAACACCACAATTTATTTCTGCTAACTTTCCCCTCACTGAGATTCATTCCATTCATCAACAAGTATTTGTCACAAATACTGAGTTGCTCCTACACTGATGGAAGGCACTGGGCATATGGCAGTGATCAAAACTAAGTCCTACACCATATGAATTATCTATAATTAAGCAAAATATTCTTACCAATTTAAACTTCCGGCATGGGGGGCAGAACATTTATTTGTAGAGCCAATGAATATATGGTTCAAAAGCTTAAAAATGTCTGAAATTGTCTTTAAAGATGTCTAAAATCAAAAAGTCACAACATCTACCTCCAAAAGGCTATTAAACGATAAAAGGCCAAGAACCTGATGTAACATCTTTTTTTTTTTTGAATTTTTAAATTAAGAACTTAACCGTGTGCCAGACACCATGCTAGATCTGGGGAAACAATACTGAGACATAACCCTTTTTCCTTCAGGAGCAAAGGGTCTTGTGTGGAAGTCAGAACAGCGGGCAGGCAATTACCATGCAGTGATACAGTGCTCTCCAGGTGGAGTGTGCAGTGAGCCTGAGCAGTGACAAGCCTGTGCAGCAACCTGCAGGAGGGGTATAACTGGAGGTGTGCACTTCAGGTTCTGTCCCTGCTGCTTGAGGGGGTGGAGTGAAGAAGATGGAGGAGATGACTCCTAGAAACATCTTCTATTCTTGCATTTGGTTTTTTAGAACCTCTTTGGGGTGAGCTTTGGGCGAGTGTCCTATCAAGATGCACATTCTACTGGCAGGAGTGAGAGGTTCCTGATCTTCTTCAGCCTTATATGGATTTGCCAGATTCCCTATGCTGATCTAACATCTTTAAGTTTACTTATTTATTTTAAGCAACTCAAATACCTATGCCTGAATCAAGAATAACACAAAATTAAGATGGTGTCTATACTGACTTGCAAAATTATTCAAAATATGACTCTGTAATAAGCTATGTTAATGTATTTAAATATAATTTCATTATTAAAACAGTGATCACATACAACTTAAAGAAACACTTATAAATAAAAAATAGTACATCTAAGAGAATGAAACCGAATTAATGTCTAACTTCATACAAAAGTAAACTAGAAATGGATCAAAGACCTGAATGTAAAACATGAAACCATAAAACTCTTAGAAGAAAACATAGGCAAAACTCTCTTGAATATAAACATGAGCAACTTCTTCATGAACATCTCTCCCCGGGCAAGGCAAACAAAAGCAAAAATGAACAAGTGGGACTATATCAAACTAAAAACTTCTATACAGCAAAGGACACCATCAGTAGAACAAAAAGACATCCTACAGTACGGGTGAATACATTCATAAATGACAGATCCGATAAGGTGTTGACATCCGAAATATATAAAGAGTTCACACATCTCAACAAACAAAAAGCAAATGATCCAATTAAAAAATGGGCAGAGTTGCTGAACAGACAGTTCTCCAAAGAAGAAATTCAGATGGCCAATAGGCACATGAAAAGATGCTCCACATCGCTAATCATCAGAGAAATGCAAATTAAAATCACAATGAGATATCACCTCACACCAGTTAGGATGGTCACTATCCAAAAGACAAACAACAACAAATGTTGGTGAGGTTGTGAAGAAAGAGGAATCCTCCTGCACTGCTGGTGGGAATGTAAATTAGTTTAACCATTGTGGAAAGCAGTATGGAGGTTCCTCAAAAAACTAAAAATAGAAATACCATTTGACCCAGGAATCCCACTCCTTGCAATTTACCCAAAGAAAACAAGTTCTCAGATTCAAAAAGACATACACAACCCCTATGTTGAAGCACTATTTACAATAGCCAAGAAATGGAAGCAACCTAAGCGTCCATCAGTAGATGAATGGATAAAGAAGATGTGGTACATATACACAATGGAATATTATTCAGCCATAAGAAGAAAACAGATCCTACCATTTGCAACAACATGAATGGAGCTAGAGGGCATTATGCTCAGTGAAATAAGCCAGGCAGAGAAAGACAAGTATCAAATGATTTCATTCATCTGTGGGGCATAAGAACAAAGCAAAAACTGAAGGAACAAAACAGCAGCAGACTCACAGAACCCAAGAATGGCCTAACAGTTACCAAAGGGAAAGGGACTTGGGAGGAAGGGTGGGAAGGGAGGGATAAGGGAAATAAGGGGCATTTTGATTAGAACACATAATATAGGGGGGGCACGGGGAAGGTAGTATAGAACAGAGAAACAGATAAGCAAGTAGTGACTCTATAGCATCTTACTATGCTGATGGACAGTGACTATAATGGAGTGTGTGGTGGGGACTTGATAATGGGGGGTATTTGGTATCCACAGTGTTCCCCATGTAACTGTGCATTAATGATACCAAAAAAAAAAAAAAAGATATTTTGTTCACTAAAGAAAAAAAAAAAAAAAAGTAGATCTATCTACAAACCAAAGCTTCACTTTTGCAAATTTCTCCTGAAAATGATGTCTTCAGCAACACAAAAACAATGATTACTTTCAGGTATTTTTTTCTTAGCAACTGTAACATGATATATGCTAACCTCTCAAGAAACATTAACTGGAAACCAAGCACATTAATTATTCCCTGTAGAGTTCCTAAGATTTTTTAAAAAATGACTTCCTACTCAAAATAGAATTCAGATTCTCCAGTACTACAAAAACTAACTTTATTCTTGGAGAGTCTGTTTAGTGAGCTATACAAACCAGATTAATTTGATTTCCAAATACAGGTATTTCTTAGGGCACAGAAGTATACCTGCAACCTAAAGGAATCACCATCCTTTCATCTTTCAAAAGTATCAGACCTGGTTTTCTAGGACAAAATAGTTTAATTTTAATCATATAACCTAATATATTAACAAACAGGGAGAGAGAAAGGGCACAAAGGTGTTAATGAAAGTGTTACAGAATCAAAATGTTAAGCCTGGACAGTAGAACTCATCCAATAAGGATGACATATCCTGTACAATAGGTAAAGGAAATTAATGAGGTCCTTTCTTTCAAAAAAAAAAATCACCTTAGGAAATCAGTTTTACTCCAGAGAAGACGTCTTTTGACTAAAATTGTATTAATTCACTGAGAACAGTGTTATGGTAACCATTAAGCCAAGATCAATTTATTTTTTAAATGGGAAAACTAATTTAATACATAAAATTTCAGGGGAAAATAATCCAAAACATGAAGCTTAGGGGAAAGAGAAAAACAATATTACATCTTTAGTTTAAAGAAAAAAAACAACCACTTTTATGCTCTTAGTCTTACTTATGTTTGTAACCTGAATAACTGACAGAGTTATCTGGGATAGAGTGGCATTTAATAAAAAAGCAATTGCTGACTCCAGAGAATGCACATGTTCACAGTGGGTCTCAAACTTATCCAAATGTAAATATTTAGTCATCTTGGTACTTTCTGCTAACACCACAAGATACTGATGATTTAACTCATGTAGTTAAGAAATTGCTTCATCAATTAGAACACATGGGTCTCCATATCTCAAAAAATATGCAAGCTATTATGAAAAACTATTTGAGTTTTCATTTCTGTTCAGTGAAGCCTTGTTCAGTTTGTTTTATCTACTGTTACTCACTAGCAGTCAAAGGGAAACAGTCATCAAATGCCTAAGGAGTCAGACTTCAAAGAGTGGAAAATAACTGAGTAGAAAGTAATGAAGGAGCTATGTAGGTATTAGCCAGACCTATGGTATAGTAATAATCCAACAATCCAATGCCTTCTTACAGCTGAATTCTCTTATTATTAAGTTTCTGTAACTAAATTATAATTTTTTTTCTATTCCAGGATTACTCTATTAACCCAAAAAGACTCTCTAGCTTCACTTAAACTCCTCCTCCTTTTCTCTCCATATTAACCCTCTTCCCAATTCAACTTTAATTATTTTCTTTCTATGTTTTTCTAGGTAGTCCCTAAAAAGCTGGGCAATAAAAATCTCAGTTCTCCAATAACAGACAATCTCTAACAGTTGTGTGACTTTTGACAATCAGAGCCTGAATCTCGGCAGCCTCCCTACAAAATGGAGAGATTATTATCCTTTCAGGATTGGCATGCAGATCAAGAAGTAACGAACAGAAGATGCTTTGTAAGCCATACATCATTATGCAGGGTATTGTTAAACTCTACCTAGTCATCTCCTTAAGGCTTCAGAGAATTAACATGTCAATCCGTTTTCATTTCCAAGTCTGAAATTTTTGAAAATAAATATCTTAAAGTGAAAGATACCCTTAAAACAGAAGCTGTCATGAATTCTAATGTTTTACATACAATTAGTGATACAGAAACAACCCTACTTACAAACAGAAAACACTATTACCCAGGATCAATAAACAAAGTATCATCCAAAAATTATTCCCATATATCATTCGTTTAACAAAATGAGTGGCTACTGCATTTGAAAAGCAAGTGACACAAATATTAAGTCCAAGCCAAAAGAATGAATTTAAAAGATGTATAATTTTATCAAGACCTTCCCCAAATTAAACATGAGTACAAAACATTTAATAAATTTAGCCTAAGCAAAATAGAATTTTAAAAAATAGAATTAATTAAACATTGTCAAAAAGCTTTCTATTTTATTATTGCTGTCATCTGAAGGAAGACAACAGCATCTATGTATGTGAACTGAATAGCAAGATATTAATTCATGGTCTGTCAAGTTTTTGATAAACGAAGTCCATTGGAATGTACGAGTAAACTCAGAAAGTTAAGTAGATTGAAATTACTCCTAAATAACCCTTACTTCCTCTGGGGTCTCTGCTAAGAGCCCAGAGATTTTAGGTCATCCCTAGAATTTTTTTTCCCCCAGTTCTAAAGTCTATGATTCCATATAGCTTTGAAAGCATTTTTGTCTCCTCTTAGTTCCTATCTGTCAAATACTGGTTAACTAGTGCCTTTTTATATTTTCAACTATTTCCACCTGAATCACTATCACTATATATCACTATAATACTCTCTATATTACTCATTTGAAAAGTTTCTCGGACACTCCACTGTCTAACCTAAGCAAGAAACCAGTTTCTACATAAATCAGTTTCATTTTAATCATGCAAATGAACCTAGGGCAAGAAATCCATAAGTAATAAAGTAGGAAACAATGTAAATCAGGCTAACTATGAAAATAAATAGCATTACACTAATTCAGACCAAAAATCATTATTGCATTTTAGATGAGTAAAAGAACCAATTATCATCCTCCCATTTGCAACAACATGGATGGATCTAGAGGGTATAATGTTCAGTGAAATAAGCCAGGCAGAAAAAGACAAACACCATATGGTTTCACTTACCTGTGGAGTGTAAGACAAAAGCAAAGTAGAAGGAATAAAATAACAGTAGACTCACAGAGACCAAGAAGGGACAAGTGGTTACCAAAGGGGTGGGGGTAAAGGGGATAAAGGAGACAATAATTCACAATCACAATAAAGTTGGTCACCAGGATGGTAGTACAGCATGGAGAATACAGTGAATGATTCTGTAACATCTTACTGTGTTGATAGATAGTAACCATACTAGAGGGGGTGAGGATTTAATAATATTGTTAACTGTTGAACTACTGCTGTATATTTGAAACAAACATGATTGAATATAAATGATACTTTAATAATAATAATAAAAAAGAACCAACTACCTGACTTGCTATAATGAATGTAATTTTCTTAGAAGCCTATTTTATCGCTATGGTCCAAAGCAAATTATTTGGGAAGCTTATTTAAAATGTAATTTTCTAACCCCATCCCAGACCTACTGAGTTGTGCTGGTTGGATATCTACATTTTTAACAATTACCCAAGTGATTCTACTGCTCACTATGTTTCAGAACCTTAAGTCTAATAGATAAAGCACTGGAGCAGATGTCAGAAGACTTATGCTATAAACATAGCTCCTATCCTTCAGCAGTCTGACCAGGGATAAACTATTTCTCAGTATGTAGAGTGGCATTATTTACAACTCTGCTGGAGAAGAAAATGAGATAGCATACAGATATAAAGTTCATATACTATCATGTTTAATTCCCCAAACCCTCAAATCTTTTAAAAATATGGATATACTGAGGGTATAACAAGGTCAGACTTCTATTTGCAGAACTCAAATTTAAACCCAAGTTAACTCTCCAAAGAGATCACAAAGTGATAATCTGTAGGTCAAATTTAGGCCTTCCATATGTTTTGTTTATCCCAGATTATTTTAAGCTTTGAGACATCATTTATCAATTAGGAAATTTTATCTGGAAAATCCAGATTTCTGCTTTTAAAAATTTCAGAAGTTCTGGCAACTCCTGAGACTATATTCCTACATAGCAAAAATGAGCAGCAGCTAGCTGAGTGGCAGTTATTCCTATCTAGATGTGGCATGGCTACACTATTTCCTACTGTCTCACACTCAGTGGGCTTCAACCATGTATGTTACCACCTGGCCCCAATAGGTATCTTGCAACCCCTACTCCAAAGTCTATGTTCTTAGCTCCTTCCTTCTGAGCTCCTACTGGATTTTTTCTGTAACTCTCATTTAATAGCTATCTACTTCACAGGTTTGGAAGACTTGGTGAGAGAAAAAACACTGAATTTAAAACTAATAAAGCACATTTATACATGAAAAATGTTACTTTGTTCCCTTTTCTAAATGTATAATCCCATTATTTCAAAATTTGGTAGTCATTTTTAATGAATACTTTTTTAGTTTTCTTTAATAAAACAGAGTTCTTATACAGCATACTTTATGCTTTATATATACTTTATACTTTTCTTATATATACTCTATACTTTATACTTTTCTTATACAGCACTACTTTAAAATACCAGTGCCTCCCTCAACAAACAAAAAGCAAATAATCCCATTAAAAAATGGGCAGAGGAGCTGAACAGACACTTCTCCAAAGAAGAAATTCAGATGGCCAACAGGCACATGAAAAGATGCTACACAACGCTAGTCAATCAGAATGCAAATTAAAACCACAATGAGATATCACCTCACACCAGTAAGGATCGCCACCTTCCAAAAGACAAACAACAACAAATGTTGGGGAGGTTGTGGAGAAAGGGGAACCCTCCTACACTGCTGGTGGGAATGTAAATTAGTTCAACCATTGTGGAAAGCAACATGGAAGTTCCTCAAAAAGCTCAAAATAGAAATACCATTTGATCCAGGAAATCCACTTCTAGGAATTTACCCTAAGAATGTAGCAGCCCAGTTTGAAAAAGACAGATGCACCCCTATGTTTATCGCAGCACTATTTACAATAGCCAATAAATGGAAGCAACCTAAGTGTCCATCAGTAGATGAATGGATAAAGAAGATGTGGTACATATACACAATGGAATATTATTCAGCCATAAGAAGAAAACAGATCCTACCATTTGCAACAACATGAATGGAGCTAGAGGGCATTATGCTCAGTGAAATAAGCCAGGCAGAGAAAGACAAGTACCAAATGATCTCACTCATCTGTGGAGTATAAGAACAAAGAAAAAACTGAAGGAACAAAACAGTAGTAGATTTGCAGAACCCAAGAATGGACTAAGAGTAACCAAAGGGAAAGGAACTGGGGAGGATGAGTGGGAAGGGAGGGATAAGGGGGGAAAAAAAGAAAGGGGGCATTATGGTTAGTATGTATAATGTGTGGGGGGGCACAGGGAGGGCTGTGCAACACAGAGAAGACACGTATTCTATAGCATCTTACTACGCTGATGGACAGTGACTGTAATGGGGTTTGTGGGTGGGTCTTGGTGATGGGGGGAGTCTAGTAAACATACGTTCCTCATGTAATTGTAGATTAATGATATAAAAAAAATATATCAGTGCCTCTATGGAAGAAGATTCCATGTATCTACTAACTAGTTTGGCAGATGTCATATGGCTGCTTCCTTCCTTAGCCTCACAATCCAAGATTTTTTCACTTGTTAAATCATTGAAATAAACTGAAATTCTACGTTCTTCAATTCTCTGTTAAGCCCTCAAAGGTATTAAGTACTTTTAACTTCACAATTATGATTATCATTGTACTTCATTACATTTGTTACGCCTCCTCCCCTACCCCTCAATTAGACATAAGCATCTGGACGACAAAGGCCCAATCTGATCATTCTTTAACTCTTAAGACAGTATAGATCTGGCACATTCTAAGGACTTAATAAATGTATGTGGAATTAAAAAACATATGAAAAGAACAACAGAGAACACATAAATGCATAGCAATTATTATAATTTAGGAGTCTATAGTCTAAACAGGGCTAAGAAACACATGAACACAAAACAAATTGATAAAAGGCAGAGGATTAAAAATGACACAAGTGAGAAATATAAGGAAAAGTAGGGGAGGAAATTGTATGAGAGAGAAGTTAAGAGTATTTTTTTTCCCTGGAGACTAATTACCAACCATCCCTAAAAATATGACGAAGGTCCTTACTACTCAATCTAGCCTTAGGTCTCTAGTGAATTTACACGTTTGTATAACTCAGGAAAAATATATATATGACCACTTCAAGTGCTCTAAGAAACAACATCACATTTAAAGCTATCTCCAATTTCTTTGGCCAGAATAACTACTGTGTATTTCAATTCTATAGTACCTGTATTTCTCATCAACATATCCTTCCAACAGATAAAGTGAAACACCACGTAAGAGTTTAGGTACATTAGAGCATATTGATTAAAAGAATAGGTTTTGGTACCGTGAATTTACTACTTATTTGCTGTTAAGATCTCAAACAAAGTACTGCCCAGAGTATCAGTTTTCTGCTTTGTGAAATAGGAATCACATATAACTCAACAAGGATTTAAGTTAGATAATCCCTATGCATGCACTCATTAAATGCTAAACAAAATGCTAACTATTATAAAACATTAACACTAAACCCAGGGAACAAGGGTTTACTATGCAGACATATATAAGAACTGACTGTACACTATGCTTATAGTGATGATTTGTCTCATCATCCTTCATATCTATAACTTCCTTTCCATTTCCAACATCATCTATTCTAAACCCTTATCAACTCACAGTCAGACAACTTTCTAAATGGTTTTCCATCTTCACCTTTAGACATATTTTGACCATACTAATGTTTAATTTTTGCAAACGTCCTAGTTGGTATAACGGAAAGAACATTATATTGCAAATCAAAGAATGTGGGTTTGGCTTTCAGCATTATCAGTGAGACTTTTTGGAACCCTAAACCTAAATTTCTTCATCTGTAAAATGAATTTTAGATTACATTATCTTTAAGATATCTTCTTGCTATAAAAGTCTATTACCTCTGATCAAAAAATGCTTTTGGTTTACAAAATATAGTTCCAAATAGAAGCAGCATTAAAGTCTTCCACATTCAGTGTGGTAGCTGAGAGCATGGTTTTGGAGTCAGAAAGACCAAAGTTTGAATTCTGTTACTATTGTTTACAAGCTGCTTATTCTTGGGAAATTTAATAAACTTCTCTAAGCCTAACTTTCTTCTTTAGCAAAATGGGAATAATAGTAATTATCTCCAGAGACTTGTAAGAATTAAATGAGATATTTGCTAAGTGCTTAGCACATAGTAAACACACACTGGTATTAGATTTGTGCCTATTCAAACCAATTTACCATTATTGCTTTCTAGTTATGATTTCCAAACTGCTCCTGGAGACCCAGAACTCTGTTTCAACCAAACAACTGTATTCCTGCCCCCCCTTTTATATATTAAGGTTTAACTTTAAAATAAATATTTTTTAGGAGGTTCTTTTGCTAAGAAAATGTACAAAATCCACTATCCTATGGACATTCTCTGCTCCAGTCAGCCATGCCCACTCTTTGCCAACTGCAATCATCTTATATGCATCAGTCTATCCTGGCTTTTGGTTATGCTTATTATTCTCTCCTCAACACTTCATTGTGAAGTATTCCCTAGTTGCTACTTCTGATCCCTTACAGCATAAAACTCCTAAGGTTTTCCTCCTTATCTCCTAAAATAAATGGCAAACTCTGTAAGAGTAAGGGCAGCATCTTATAGTGTTACATACTCTTTATATTGGTCTCTTGACCACAGTAAGTGTTCAATAAAGTGCAACTAATTCCATGTATTTCTTCACCAAAGAGTACCTCTTTTAAAGTAACCTACCTTGATAATATCCAATCTGGTAGATAATATCCAAACTGGCTCACTTTATTTTTTCTTATTAAAAAAGGTACCAGAATGATAAAATAGCCTTCTTTACTTATCTGTTCTAATCTTCATTTGAAAAATTTTCCATTTTTTGCTGGTTATTGGGCTATGAACTTAACATATTTAATGTCTTCTGATAAATTCTTTAAATGTGATGATTTCTATATGGAGTATATGGAGAAACAAGTAGTCTCAAGCACCTGAGTTCATCATTTCCCCTTCTCCTCTCTCAATCCCTTTTCCTTTCTAGTCCAGCCCTAAAACCTAGATCTTTAACTGTACTGCCAATTCTTTTTTTTTTTTTCTAAACTGGGGCTTCATCTTCTTTGTTTTTATTAACTAAACTCCATTAAGAAGGTCAGTAATTCTATAGAATTTGTATCATACTAAATTTGATACATGAATTACTAAAATTATGCTTACCTTTGGCAACTGTATAAAGACTGCAGAGTTCATTTAATTACCAGGGAACAGAGGTCATCATAGCTACAGGCTTCTTCAGCTCAACCAGCTCTAAGTATAACTAAACCTTTCTGACAATCCATATCTTTGTGATTTGGGAAAGGTACATATCTATTATCCTTCCCAAATCTACTCTTTTATTTTCAGTTTTCAGCTTTTTCTGAGAGGGGAGAAGGTATAAATGTAGAAATACTGACTTCAAAGTCAGTCTTATATTTTAATGGCAAAGCCTCAGTAGCTGTATGACCATTCCAAAACTGTTTATAAAATGAACATATGAACACCTATTTCATTAAGCACGACATGCAAGACATCAAGATTCCAGATTAATATTTGACATATAATATCGACTAAGTAGGTGTTATTTCCTTTTCCCAGAGGAAAAGAAAATTTTCTAATAATTATTTTCTATATAATTACTTTAATACAAATAAATTGCATGAAATTTAGAAATACAGTAAAAAGCAGCTCAATTTCCCTTCAGAGTCTGCCTTTCAGTTTTCTCTGCACTTAAGCAAATACAAACATACCCCACAGAACATACTCATTAATGTTTCACATTAGAATGCCTCAGTTCATCTTGACACATTTTTCAACCAATGATTTTATATATTAAAATGTGTTTCAATATCAAAGGTCTAATTCAATGTTTTTAAGAAAAAGATATGAGAAATTTAGAAATACATTTCACGTACAATTAGTAGAACCCTGAGAAAACTACTTAAGTATCAACAAAAAAGATGGATGTATTAGTTCACAAGAACCAACTGTTGTTCATAACCACATTAATTATTTGATAATCAGGAAGAAATGTTTAAGTATTTTATATTCCAACAATTTTCTTAAATTCATAAGTAGAAAGCTATATTTTACTTTTTATTGATATAGTCTTATTTTAGTTTCAAGTATACAACACAGAGGTTCAACAGTTACCCATATTATTAAATCCTCACCCCCAAGTAGTACAGCTACTAACTGTCAACACAGGAAGATGTCAGAGAATCACTGCCTATATTGTCCATGCTGTACCACTAGCCCTGTGACCAACATACATTATGATTGATAATTTTTGTGCCCGTTTATACCCCTCCCCCCAACACTCACTCACCCCGACCTTTCCCTCATGATAACCATCAATCCCTTCTCTGAGTCTATAAATCTACTGCTATTTTGTTCATTCTATTTTGCTTTGTATTTGTATTCCACAAATAAGTGAAATCATGGTATTTTGCGCAGCTGCATTTTAGAAATTGGTTAGGGGCTGGAGATGACATGTAACCCCCTTAAAAGCAAATAATAAGACTGTAATCAATGATACATACACACATACATAAATGTAAATAGGTTCCAAGTAGGGTTTTCACATAGGTTTGATTTTCAGGAACAAAATACTAATTTTAAACACGAGTGTATATCTGTTTATACACGTGTATATCTGTCTATATAATTTATCACAAACAGAAGTTTACTATATAGTACACACTGTTCTGTACCTTGCTTTTTAGTTACTGTACCTTGGAAATTGTTCTATACATAGTGAGTACATACTAAACTACCTTGATCCTCTTAAGTCTGCACGATTTACCTTTATACAATTTTATATTCTATTTCTTCAAATCTAAAATGCCATTAACCATAAAACACTATTTTATGTGCTACTAAAAAGAAATTTTAAAGGTGTCAATTATAACTACAATGCCATTAATAAGATACATCTGATTTTACCTTTATTAAAATATGAAAAATGTCTTGGAATCAGTAAAATATGGTGGATAGTTTCCAATCTTTTGTTATCACAGTGATATAACAACCGCAATCATACATTATTTTGTGCATTTCAAGAATAAATTAAACTCAATCATAATGTAACTTAGTCACAGGGATGGAAGTGCAGCATGGAGAATATAGCCAATGGTTCTGTAACATCTTGTTATGCTGAAATATAGTAATTGCGCTAGTTGGAGTGAGGATTTAATAATGTGTGAAACTTGTGCTGAAAGTATACTTGCTCACACAACAAGTATGCTGTGTTGTATACTTGAAACCAATAGAATACTGTGTATCAACCATACTTCAATTTAAAAAAAGAATAAATTAAGGATGGATAATCAGAAATAGAATTGCTAGATCTAAGGATACATGCTTTTTAAAGTAATTCAAATTGTTCTCCATAGTGGTTTACCAATTTATATCCTCACAGCTGTGATATAAAGTACCTATTTCCCAAAATCTGACCAGGCTTTTTTTTTTTTTTTACCTTTTCCAGTCCAGCAAGTGAAAAATGGTTATCTCATGGTTTAATAGGCACATCTGTTATGAAAAGGTTTGAGTATTTACATATGCTTAAAGGTCATTTGCATTACTTCCCTGTAAACAGTGTTCATTCATATCATCTTCCCTTTTCTATTTAGGTTGTAAGTCTTTTACATATTGATAAATATGTGAAGGTAATCTGTCCTTTCTCTATAATGAGATATTGAAGTATTTCTCCCAGTTTATTTGTTTTGGGGGTTTTCTTGCTTTATTTGTGACAAAATACAGTCACATTTATCCTTTTAAAATAGTTCTTGGGTTTGGAGGTAAACATAGAAAGTTTTCCTCATTCCAACGTTATTTTAAACAATAATAATTATCCCATTATTCATCCTAGTGACTTTATGATTTCATTTTTTTACATTTAAAATTTTAATTCATCTGGAATATATTCTGGAGTAAGGTATGACGGTGGGGATCCAACTTATTTTTTCTGAGTTGCATAAAATTAGGGGTTTGGGGACCCTAAAACGCATATAGCTTTAAAAAGCACAGATTCACGAGTAAGATATTCAGCACATATCAAGCATATCAGCTGCTACTGTTGTAAATTCTGGGAAAGATACGGTAGAAGACAGGGACTTCTCTATTTATAATTTTTATGACATTTAGGTTTCCCATTAAGACCTACGATGGAGTATCTCCACTTTAGCTAAAATATTTAAATATACACTAATATAGAGATGTTAATAACAATAAACATTTATATAGCATTTTATAGTTTTTATAAAGTGACTTCTTTTACATTAATTTACTTCATTCTCATAACTACAAGATGGGAAGAAATTTATATCTCATTTATTGCTGAGAAAAGTAATTCAGTGATGGTTACTTGTCCCTTTACTTGCAGAGCCAAACCTCTATGTTGTCACACTGCCTTCATATTCTACACCAAGTACTTTTACACAAAAATGAGAACCCCTCTCTTAAAGACCTTGAAGCAATTTGTCAAATAGACTGATCACATACCTAATTCTAAGCATGGAAGGAATACATAAAAGTATAAAACATGGTCCCTGGCCTCAAGAAATTTTCAAAGGTCTATGATAGTTGAAAAAGCAAGACTTGGGGGACTGGAAAATTAAACTTGAAGAGCAAGAACAGTGTCCTACCTACTTTGTCCATAGCTTATGCTATTTACTAGGTATAACTAGAATACATTAGCTTAGTAAATATTTGTTGGTAATCTATAACTGACTGAAACTTCCAGGCAGTTTGAATTGATATGAACTGGTATCAGGCCCCATTCATTTTTCTCAAGCGCTGAACTTTTGGGACCAAAAGTATCAGTCAAAATCAAGATCCATCATATGATTGATAAGTTTTCACAAATGCCTAGGGTACCTAACTGGTTTTCTTGGTTTCACTGGATATGGCTGGTAATTGTAGGTCTGCTTTTGTTATGTATCTGTATTCCTATTCTGTTAATGTGTGTACGCAATTTAATTAGTAGTTTGTTAAAATCTATACATGCTTATGTTACTCTACAAGAAATTATGTCAAAGAAATAATCAACCTTCCCATGTTTTCTTCCGTCTGCTACTTCTAAAGCTTTTCTTCTTCCTTCCTAATTACAACCCTTTAGTAGAATTTGTGCCTTATATCGAAAATTACCGAGTATCATAATTCTTCCAAGTGGTAAAGATACCTCAAGACAAATGCTGGGCATAGAAGCCACAGGGCATAAATCTGCAAAGAAGTAAAAAGCTAACCTTTTCAAAGAATATTGCTTCTCTCTCACTTACCAACTTTACATTTCCCTGTATGGCCCCGGAAGATGACTGGTTAGCCAGAGACGGGTAAGATTCCTCAAGGGAGGAACAACCTAAGACAGGCACAGTCACAGGGGGGCCATAAGGTGAGAAATTGGGGATCAACAGAGGTGAGGCTTAGAACATCACACCCCCCCTCGTTTTGAGATAAATCTTCTGCATCCGTGGATGTTTTTTTGCCCTTGACTAGCTTGGATTAATACTTAGGCTATAGGCACAGACCTGATCATCTACATTTGCCCTCTTACAGCACTAAATTATGTTTTCTACCTTTATCTTGCATCTACCTACCACTTCAGCAGTTTATTAAAAAAAAAAAAATAAGGGAGAAATGTGGGATCCACATATAAATCAAGTATAAAAATCAAATGAATAATCATATCTGACTTGTTTATAGTTCATGATGTGTGATCAAAACCGAAAGTTTCTGTGATATGACTGCCCTTGCACTGTTCACCATGTAAGAACTTGTTCACCATGTAAGACCTTGTTCGTTATGCTTCAGAAGATTGTGGAGACTGTTAAGAATTAGGCTTGGGGTTGATTAATGATTGTGCATTGAGTCCCCTATACAGAATTTTATTGTTGTTAACAACCATTTGATCAGTAAATATGAGAGACGCCCTCTCAAAAAAAAAAAAAATCAATCAAATCATCAAACAGTTCTTAATATAATATAACAAAGGCAGTTCCAGGCACCACTTTTGGGCTACACCTACTGACTAAACATATTTCATAGCAAAATAAAGATTCTGAGCTATATTACATTCCATTTAAAAGCTGCCAGATGGTTATAAAACAATTTCAAGAACAAAATCTAGTTCAACTGCCACAAAATACAACTATCATTCACTACTGCTTTATTCCAAAGTAAACACATCCTCTGCTTCTACAATTAGCAAATACCCATATTTCTCAACAGGCCTTCTTTGTGTTGTTTCCTTCAGACACCTTGTCAATGTATCTTTTCTGAGTGTTTTTTTTTTAATTCTAGCTATCATTTATCTGCCACACACAATTCAAGTTCTTATTTCTTAAACTTCTGAAATATTTTAAAAAATACTAAGAGTGTTTTTTCATGTAAAACCTTCGTAAGAGTGAATATCAATCATACCTTAATAAAAAATAAAAAATAAAAATACTAAGAACAAAAGGTGAATAATAAGGGAAATTCAAGTACAAAAATACACCCACCTTACAAAGTACAATTTTCTATTCTGCTACAGATAATTTCATTCAAAAGTCAGCATGCCCTATTCCTCAATCTATCCAAGTGACAAGGTATCCACACTGTGGCCCCAAGGACTGGCTCTCTGTAAAAGCCTTGCATGGGTCAAGATAATTTTTTAAGATTATTAGCAAACTTGCAAAAATCCCAAAGACATCAGGTTTGAATTTTAGGGAATGGCTGCAAGTTAAAGATGTTAAAACCCTAAATCAAATAAAAGGGAGAACTAAAGGAACTTACAAAGTCATGACCTAGAAATTACATGCAGTGACTAGTCTACGCAATACTAAAAGACATTGTCATTTTTACTAGAGCAACAGGGCTTCCTTCCTTCAGTGGTTATGTATAGCAAAGGTTTGATAAAATGAAAAAAATTTGTCATGAATCACCTCAATATGCCATAAATGTGGTTATATTCTAGGTCAAATCGTGGGTATTTCAGAAAGAGCTATATATGAGAAACCAGCACAAATACCTGCATGCTGCTCAATATGACACTAAAAAAATAAAGAGCTATTTATAAGACAATGAAATTTGGCCCCTAATGTTGGCAACACAATAAGGTTCCATTCTTTCTGAAGGGTAAAGACACTGTACTAGCCATCCAAAACAGATGGGATTTGCACAACAATGTGAACTTAGTTAACACTAATAAACTATAAATGGTTCAGTATTTTAAATATACTTTAAAATGGCTGAGATGATAATTTTATGTTATGTGTTTTTTATCACAATTAAAAAAGGGGGGAAAGATGTGCTTCACTTTAAAATGGATAATGGATTATGAGTTACTGAATGCTTATTATATGCCTGCTATTAAAGTGATGGAGGTAAAATACGGATAAAACCTAATTATTCTTTTCAAGAGCTCAAAGTTTAAAAAGAATCAAAATTCTAAAGTGTTCGTAAAATAATTTTCCGTCACCCAAAAAAACTCTTAACAGATGAGTATCCACTTACTTCTCCCTTTTAAAACCCACTCTTTGTCTCCCTCTCTCTCTCTGCAGATTCTAGTTGTACTTTGAAGTCTATTATGCTTACATTACAATGAAAAATTCTGGGATTGAAACAGATTTGCTAGACCCTATGAAATGTTCCCAAATTCTACTCCCTTTTGTGCCTGAACAAAGAGGGTAACAATCAACAATATTCATGGGCATGGGAATCTCTGAATAGGAAAAAATGTTTCAAACAGCACAGAAAGATCAAATCCAGCCTTCAGACCTTCTTCTGTACTCCCACCCTTCAATTCAAGCCAACCCTTACAACTATGGGAACTACTGGATCAAATTCTATCCGGAAGTCATTTCTAGTATGAGCCCTGATTATCCTCTCTCTCTTCTGGACTCTTACATATCTATGGAATTACTCATAAATTGCTCTTAATTGCAGCGTGTTCTTTGTATTGTTTGCAATGAGTTCTTGTGCCACTGGGAAAACAAGCTTAATGGTAATCAAATCCTATCTCCCCAAAAGAACAGATTAATGCTTGGAAATAACTATTAATTTGAAATATATTTACTGAGCATCTCCTCTGTGTCACCACGGAATAGAATCTGTAGAAGTGTAATTTAAAAAGCAAAGGTTTTAAAGACTGAAAAGTCCTGCTTCATGTCCTGTCCTCTTGGGCCTCTTAACACACACACTTGATATTAGACATCCCATTCAAATTGTGGAAATCCATTTCCAAAATTCAAAGAATTAGTTAATAGTAGCATATGTCTCCCCAAAGATCCCTTTATATGTGAGACCATCCATGACCATATGTAAAAGTGCAATGATTACGTCATTTATGAGGCAGTGTTCCTATCTGCAAAGAATAAACAGTAGCTCTTGAATGTGGGGGAAGCTAAAAAGTAAATGGAGTTGTTTGGTTTCCAACCAGCAAGAACTCGGAAGCAGAAAAATTAGTACATTGTTTTTATCCAAATAACTGGTATAGCTAAAAGAAAAAATAAATGCAATGGAAACTTTAAGCCATTTATTTTTCCAGAGCCTGATTTGAACCTGAGAAATGTCCTCTCTCAAAGATCACTAGGAAACCTCTGCTTACATACTGTTTTACGTGGGTTAATTTTTCATTCCACTACTATGTGGATTCGGATTGCAGAAAAAAAGAGCCAGCCAGGGCAATCACCAGCTTCACGGAGAATTTGGGAGGGCAAAAATTAGACTCTGCTGTTGAATGGCTCTTTTTATAATACTGATGCCACAATACAACATCACTAAATTACACAAAGCATACTCCAATAACATGTGTTTTACTTCACCCACCACCCACCAAAAAAATTTTAAACAGGTTGAGCCATACACAGTATGTCTGACCTGAAAGTACTGACAAGCAGCTTACTCTTGCAAATTATTAGCTTAATGAAGGTTTAAAATACAGTAATAGGAAAAATAGACTATTCTGAGGAAGGAGGGGAGTCCAAACACTTATTTTTAAAGAGACAACAACTATATTCAGGCACAAAATCTGCAGCAAGAACACTGTTTTTTCTTTCTTTTTTTCTTTCTGTACATTTAAAAAACTTACCCTGAAGAGATTTTCCCAATCCCTGGCCCAGCTTCCACCCATGTTTCTGGAGTAAGCGATGTCCAATATTATCCTGACAGACAGAACAGAGAGACAAACCAAAAATATTCCAATAATATATTCTTCCCTTCCTAGTGACATTTAAACAGGTGATGATCAAGAGATAATTCTACATATATGCATGCAAAAAGGTGCTAATAATAGGGTAAATGTGCCCAACAAATGGGACATTAATGTAAAAAAAAATGCTGGCTAGTATTTTATATGGGAAGAACATAGAAGGTAAGGGTCCTTTCTGATGGTGTGCTGGGCAAATTTGTACACAACACTTTAAAAAGGAGAAAAAAGGGGAGGGGAAAGGGGGAAGAATACATTTAGGAAGTTTAAAACTAACATTAAAAAGCATAAAATCAAGGTACTTATACAATCATATCCACCACCTAGACAGCACCACTTTAAGATGATTTTGTTTTTTAAGAAAATCTACATTGTGTTTAGTTATTTTGTTTATGTGTCAGGCTTTCATGATACAAAGTAAGTTATAAGTGTAAGACTGCCCCACCACTAGAAATGAAAACACAATCAGAGCAAATCCAGGCTAGACTTGATTGGTTTTTAATATATATATATGTATATATATATAATATAAATACTTAACTAGCATGCAGCCAATATTAAACTGAAAAAACAGTGAGGTTAGTAAAACAAGAAATTAAATTGATTAAACAGAAAAATAAAATGAGCTCAAGCACAGACTGAGTGATGCATTTCAACATGTAATCTAACAAAAATGCTAAATGTTAGAATGAAACAGGCCTAGCAATAAGTTAACAGTAAAGAACCATTAGTGCATGTAGGGGGAAAAAAACCAATATACATAATGTCTCATCTTCTTAGGAGCACACTAGAAAAGGCAATTTAATGTAAACTGTATGAAGACACCAGAAACAACAATTAAATGTCAGCTTTTGTGTAAGGGTTTAAGATCTTAGAAACCTCTGCAAAACTTTGTCCAATTCTTCATTTTACAAATATTGTGATACATGGCAACAAAGCTAAAATAACCCTTAACTGTATCAGATAAGATGCTATTCATCCAAAAGAAAACATTTAAAAATTATAAACATAGTGTTCTATATTCATTAAAATGTAATTTATACTATTAATTCTGTCTCACCATTTGAAAATAATTTTATATTTCCTGAAATACATTTATAAAGCTACTAAATCATTATCTCTGAGTTAAAACCAAACATCTCATATTAAACTGCTTTTTATCTTTCAGCTTCAAATTCAATGAAAAAATGCTCTTTGGAGTTATGAAGTAAAGAAACAATTATTGAACATTATTTCACTGGTTAGGGGAAAGAAGATCAGGATACTTTCTCAAAAACAAAAATGAGGCAAACAGATAAGGAAAAATCTGTTTCTAAAACAAAGTCACTGGAGTTTAAAAAATACTCATTGCAGTGCACAAAAGGTTACTAGAAATTATTGTTTGCTAGGAACTAAAAGAATTAGAAAATGCTATGGTTATATATACTCCCAGGTAATAACTTCCATATTACTAGATATCACAAAAACTTAATCCAACACTACTTCCTCCTCTTCTTTCCTTTTTTCCTTCCAACCAAATTGTCAGGAAAAGCATCCTCTTAACTAGTATTTAGTGCCTAACTATTTATAAATAACCTCATTGTTAAAAAAACATTTTTTTAAAGTCTTAATTCAAGTAATGTTAGCAGAAAGTGAAAAGGTAAAAAGGCCTTTATTATACTACATTTATGAAATAAACTTACCTGCACATAAAATCCTTACTTTATATTACAACCTTACAACTGAATAGATATGGAAAAGACAAGGATAGCAGACGATTCTAAGATTATGCAGTTGATTGAATTGTTATGTTACTTTTAACAGGCTCATGTCATAACCATATTTGGCACAGAGATTTAGGGTATTAAACCATGCTGACAAAAATTGTTGCCCCTTTTTTATTTAAGAAACTCAATCTTTGGCTAAGTGGAGATGAGACATTATGCTGACTGTGTTATATTATGAATGCACTAAAATAAACAGACAGATGAAGCAGTATGCTATTTCCAAAAGCAGTGCAAGTGGAGTGAAAGCATTTCCATACGAACCTGGCTTTAAAAACTGGGCTGTCAAAAGAACAGTTAAATGTAACACAAAGTAAGAAACTGTCCAATCACTAATGGTCGTTTTTTTTTTGTCTTGTTTTCAATTCACTGCTTGCAATTAATGTATTTATTAAAGAAGAGTGAAAGCATAAGTAAATTCACGAGTCAAGACCAGCTGAGAGATTCAAGAGCAGCGTGTGTGACTAACAACAGTGAAAGGAAAAGCAAATGTTAAAGGGAGAGGGAGAATAAAGAAAAATTTAGGGTTATACACATTAGCACCACTTTTACAAAACCACTCAAGATGGCTGTCACTTTCTCAAAAAACAGCTGTTAATACAAACCGGCAGTGGCCTTTCTCTTCTAAAACTTTAGGTGAAAACTGTTCTTTAATTAAATCTATCTTCCCATGTATAAATAGAGGATGAAATGTCAGGGGCTATTACTACAATTATTAACATGCCACTCTATGTCCTTGTGACTATAATAAAGGCAACAGAAACAATGGACACATCTCCCAGAACCTCTTCCCCTCACCAACCTCCTACATTATAAATGACTAATACAGAAATCTGGACCTTTCCTATCATTCCAGACTACCTGCTTTTGGAGGAAAAAGGGCAGCTCTGTGACTCTGCAGAAAGGGCTAGTATTCAGTATGGTCCCTTTTCCTACCAAAAAAAGAAAACAAAGTTTTATAAACACTCTTCAAAAATCCAACAGGCTTAAGGATGATGGGTAATACAAGGAATGCACAACAAAATACCTCATAGCAAAGTAGAACAAAGCAGACCTGTCTACCTCTGAAATGATCAAAATGTTCATTGAACTTTCACTGTGAAAGATAAGGGGCTCAATCACCAGCCTATAAAAATAATTAATCTATTCTGATTAGGTTATGATTTTGCCAATTATTCCCATGGATGTTACTTACAACAATAAACTGGAGTATGTAATTTATATAGCCCAAACAGGTAATCTAGACATAGCACGGGCAATGAATACTACATTTACTTCTAAAATAGGGGTAACAATTTACTATTTCAGTCACTGTAAAGTGACTAAAAAAACTTTGTTTTTTATTTTTAAATAATATTTAATTATAATCTCATAGAATCAAAAATAATAGGAAATATTTTCTTTTTTAACAGTCTAATTTATGAATAATAAAGGGGCATGAGTGATAGGCTGTTTTTAATTTAAATGCACACAGGAGAAGTGCAGGGAAATATAATTTTAAACTAACTAATACAGCAACCGGATTTCACCCAAGGAAGGTAGGCAAAAGGCTTGTTTTCCATATGAGTTATAAAGAGTCCCCACTACCTATTTGTTACTCTCTGTGCACAAGACTTCAAAATGGTGGCATTGTGGCATTTTGTTTGGTTAGGCATGACGTTTCTGGTTAAACCATGAAGTTGAGCTGAAAACCCAAACTTTTTCACCTAGATTACCTCAGTTGGTCTTTAGATTTTTTTCCTATTTCTAAACTTAAATATATAATTAAAATGCTATACTTTCATTCTTTGTTTTCTCTTATTTTATGTGTGAGAAAGGGAGATATAATTTTAAATGGCAAGATCTTTAAAAAGAAATGTGTATTTTAAACAACCACCAATATGCTGAAAACTTAAAAAAAAAAAAACCTCATTATTGTCTCAAGCCCTTAACATTTTTATTCATTAATTATTAATTTAAAAATTTCTCTGCTCCATAAAGCTGTGTATCATCACAGTAACAATGCTCATCTTGGCAAAAGCAGACCAATCTGTATAATGGGAGCCTGCCAACACAAAAATGTACTTTATTGTATGGAGCTGACTCCAAGTTTTTATAGCAGGAAACAGAACGTCATGTTCCAAGAGAAAACTATACTACAATTATGTCAGTGACAATGATTGATTATTAAATCCACATTGAATTTTCTTTTAGTTGACAGCAACATTCAATGTACACCATTTAGCCCATTTTCAACAGTGACAAAAATGGTCTCTTGAGTGGATTGTAAATTTGCTGATTGTGTATTAAAGACTCTGTAAGCAAAAACCAAATGCTACTAGGTGAACCCATGCAAACAAGAAGTTGTAAAAATTCCCAAAACAAAAATTCTATATAGCTCACTATAGATGACACAATGAAAACTAGAGAGAAAAGCCATATAGTAATGCTACACCATTCAGCTCCAAGAAGCACATTATTTGTAAGTGCAGTCCACATACGGTCACTGCTAAGTATCAAATCAGCAGTCTTATAGAGTTACAGTTTGGAACTAGTGGAGTCCACAGATCTAAACAGATATGCAACATGACAAAACCCAATTATACACATACTTCTAAATCCCTAGATGAGCAAAGTAAACATTAGCAACTGGAGTTTGAAAACTTAGATTAATTTTTTTAAATGTTCAGTCAACCTGACAACTATAAAGACAGGATTTTAATCAGTCAGGTAGAACAAAGAACAACTAATGGCTGATAGGTGATTTTACTTCCAACTGAAACAATGACTATGTTTTTTAAGTCTATTGCAGGAATTTTGATTTCTGTACAACTAATCACTCTTCCACTCACATCTTTGTATGGTAAATGTCATAAAAGGACCATATATCCTAAATCAATCAACCAATTTTTGGAACTATGGTAGAATCCTAGACTAGGCTATGTATGGCTGTAGATTAAGTTTTACTTGTTTTTTTTAAATATATTATCTTTAAGTATGTAAAAGTCATAATTATAATGGTTGAGACTTAAAAATCTCATAAAACAATAATTTAAAACTCAAGTTCTAAAAAAGGTTTTGTTCTAAGGTTAAAATGTTAATACTGTCCACCTTCCACCAGGTAATCTGGCAATTCTTTGATAATATTCTTAGAACAGTGTTTTATTCTTGACCAAAATTTCATTGAAAGATATTTGGTTGGTTGAAATAAAGTAGGGAAAATAAAACTTTATAACAAAGATTATGAAATACTTTACAAATGCTGGATTTGGATATTTTTCAACATTTCCTAATTGAAATTAAAATACCTGTAACTTCTCATGAACAAATTTAGGCTTCAGAAGCTTACTAAAATCCTAATGCATTTATGGCATTTTTGTGTCTGATTTCCCACCTTGCTGGTTTGCAACAAATTTACCCTATTACAAAACAAAAAGTCCTTATTCCTATACTCACAATAACCCTTCACACAGGCATATTCTTGGCACAAACCTGTTTAGAGACTTCCACGGTTACCAGCTGCTGCAGATTACCTTTGTTAAAAAAAAGACTAGACCTTTAGCTCCTGCAATGATCTGTAGACTCCCAAAGCTGTGTATTTCCAGCCACTTTTGAGTTGCATGCTGTAGCAAAACAGTCAGCACCTCTCAATAGATATTGCTGCAGAGAAAGATTTTAATTCAGCAGAGACTCTTTCTATATATTAGAAGGAATGCCATTTCCCCCTAAGAACAAGATAGCTCAATATAGCCAGCCATATAATTAATATATACTTATCTGGTGGGCATCCCTTATGTGATAGGGCACTTCTTTTGTGGGGGAGGAACTACACTGACTACTTGGATGCCAATCATTTAAAGAATTTCTTTTATCCCCAAATGATTTGGTTATAGAAAGAAAGAAAATCCCCTATCTTGTGTATTCCACTTCTAACACAATATAGGCCAAGTACTTAAATTACTTACTACTCTAAAATACCACATCACAAACAATGCATGTATTTTGTGTTTCGGGAATAAATTCTCATTAGAAGTATAATTTACTAATACAGTTGGCCCTTGAACACCATAGTGCTTAGGGAAAACCCGGCACAGTTAAAAATATACTTCTAACTCCCCAAAAAGTTAACTACTAACAGCCTACTATTGACCAGAAGCCTTACAAATAATATAAATAACTGATTACACATATTTTATATGTCACATTATATACTATATCCTTACAATAAAGGTTTTATCAAATTGTTGAAAATTTCCAAAAGAATTTTCCAAAAAACTTCCACATGTAAGTGGACCCACACAGTTCAAACCCCTGTTGTTCAAAGGTTAACTGTGTATATCTCTGAACATACACTTTTTTATTTAAAAAAAATCAAATATCTAGTATGAGTTCTATACCATTGGCTATTTTAAATGGAGAAAATAATACTATTTAATAAGTAAGGCATATGTCAATTTCACTCCTACTCACTGAGATTACTCAACAATGATTAGACTGTCTCCTGATAGTGTTGTTCTATGACATATGCTGGAAAAAATCCTGGACAGCATGAGTGGAAAAAAAGCATTAGTCTCACATGCCAAAGGAAAGAATTAAAAAAAAAAAAAAGACCACCTTAAAATATAGCCTCAAAAGAAGGCTTTAAAAATGTTAAATATCATTTAATTTGGTGCTTTTAAAAAAACATTTGTTAGGTATAGTAATAATGAATACCAGGCTGCAAATTTAGTCTAATTAAATTCCCTGCTACTGTTAAATCAAAGTACTTACAGAATTATAGCATGTATAGGAATATTAACCAACCATGTACCTTGCAGAATATGGTACTTGGATCTTGCTTCTGGTAGCTGTTAAACTCTGACCCAAAGAAAAATTGAAATTAAAATGGAAAACTTATATTATTTTTCAGGTAGGAGATACATATCAATCTAGCTAGTCTACAGATTTCACTATAAAATTATGCCTTGTGATAATTCCCAAAATGATACAGAACAAGGCAAAACTTCAGTGAGTTTTAACTTAGCAAAGTGGGCTTGGCATTTTATCCTTCAGTCAAAATCATAAGATTAGGCTTTCAGCACAACATCAGGTGTGAATTCTCGCTCTGCAGCATTATCACATGCGTCATCAATTACTGCCATGCCTAAGTCTAGCATCATGCCAGCACATTAAGACAGAAGATACTATATGCAGTGTTCACTGGACCAGAAGAACAGAAATAAGAAGGGGAGGTGGGGGAGAAAGAAACCCTGAAGAAGAAATTAAAAAAAGGCAGACCGTGCAATACAAACCAGATCATGGCTGCTTAGCTAATATGGGCCAACTGCTGTGGAAGAAAAATGTCGAACACCCCAAGTTGTGTAAATTTCTGTAAACATCTAAACACACACACAAACACACACAACACCAACCTAGTTAGGAACATAAATATATGTTGATCCTTTACTACGCTATAGTTTTTAAAATAATAGCTGAAGTTAAAATATCTATGCTGTCTAAATTGCCTTATTTTCCTGAGGGGGGAGAAGAAGCTAGTGTTTCTTAAAGGGAAGGGGGTAATGTCTTGACTGCTATGAAGTAAGACTCCCTATTTGATTGTTTTTCAGTCATTTACCAGAAACTCACTGAAACCCTTATTAAATTACGTATACACTTATGCACAAATATTCAATACTGACAATACTGACAAGTTTAGACATTTTAACAATGGACTGTGTAATCTGAGAATAAATGGCTTTCAAAATGAAAATAATGCTCAAAAATGAAAAAATTTTTTTTTTAATAAATTAAGAGGCAGGAAAACAAATCTTATTCTATTGCTTTGTATCAATATCCAAAGCTAAGCTGTGTAAAGAAAGAATCAACTTTTTGGAAAAAAAAAAAAACAACTCAAGCTAAGGAAGCTAAATTTACCGTGTTGCACAATTGTCTGGTACATAAAACATATTAGTCCTAAACTATTCCTAATGGAACATTTCACATATGAATTTGTAGCCAAGGAAAGGTAAACCTTTTAAAGGATCAAAATACATTTTACTCCTTTATTCAATTTACAAAGATGCTAAGCTTTAACTTGCTATCTATAACAGAAGAATGAGCCAAAGTGGTATTTTTCCGATCAAATTCTAAATTGTTTCTAGGTTTTTTCAGACCTACTTCCCAACATATTAAATATCTGATTACATCCCAAATTCTGATTACTGTGAGGCATGCAAGAAAACAGCTCTAAACTGTACTACATTTAATAAGTTTAACTTCATTCACATCAAGTGTCACACGAACACTACCTAACTAACCAGTTATGACCCAGAATTAAGCACTGATCATCTTACCGATTCTATAGGCTTGTCAAGTGATGCTTGTTCAATTTCCAAATGTCCTTCTTCATACTGATCAAAGTGATTACCCTGAAAAAACAAAACTACAGTTACCATCCAAAAGCAGTAAATGCCAGAATTATTAATAATTCTAATCAAATCAGGGGTTATTTTAAACTTTTCATTCTTTTTCAGTAAACAATCAAAACTGTGCCACAAATTTAGACTTTTCTAAATCTATCAATACAATTTATTGGGAGTCTATGCCTAGTAATATGAACTCTTCTTCCTATGACAAGCATTGAAATTGCTAACTAAACAACTATGAACTATTTGGGATACCAACTCTTTCTCAGACTGTAATAGGAAGAGTGCAGTCTTAAAAAACAAAGGGCTATATTGTTTTCCTTTTCATAAACAACCTTATACTAAAGAAAGTCATAATAGAAGAATGCTAGTAAAATTTATATTTTATTATACTGTCCAATATTGATAACATTGCTTTTAACTGCAACAGGTAAACATTCAGCTTTAAATCCAGTGCTAACTCCCAAGTTTCAAGGAATTAAAAAACACAATCTTTGACACTATCCTCAGTGCAGCTATTGATCACTTCAGCTCAAATTATTTGCCACGAGATAACCAGGACTGTATAATACCATATTTGACCATAACCAAGCAAGCTGGCACTGCAACTAGAGTAAGTCAAAACAATTCAATTGAAGGTGCAGACAACTAGGAAGCACCTTCTAATTATGGTTTTCTTTGATCTCCCTGCTCCATTAGAATGAAGGAGTTCATAATTTGGCTTTAAAAATCAGAATATCAATTATCTGGTTCATTCTTGTTATAAAATAGAGGGCATGAGGATTTGTGAGTCTTGAATTTACCTAAGTCAAAAGACTAAAGACTTCAATCTAGCCTAATACAGTGTTTGGAGTGGAATGACAACTTGAAAGTTAACCTAACAAAAAACTACTTTGCTTTTTGAAGGTAAAATTTTAGTTGAATAAATAAAACTTAATAGAGAATTATAACATAATTTACCACAGTGTATCATAAATATTACATTGTTTCCTTCACTAGACTGTGAAGTTATTAAGGACAAGAACTTAGTCTTGTTTATCTCTTAATATCCTAAAACTTAGTATGGTGACTAAACATTAGAGAACAATTAGGTGCTAAAATTGTGTAGTGGTGATGAAAAAGTTCTGGAACTAGATAGCAATAGTGACAATGGCAGTACAATATTGTTAATGTACTCAATGTCACTGAACTATATGCTTTAAAATAGTCAAAATGGTAAATCTTATGTCTACTTTACCACAATAAAAATAATAAAAATAAACTGTGTAGGAGAGTCTATTCAAAAGAAAAAAATAACAAGAGAGCAGTGGGTTTTCCAAAGACAAAAAGCAAATCATAAAAATGGAATGGGAGTAAACAGCAAGTATTCCAATAGTGGGGGGGGGGGGGGGGGAATATCATCAACAAATACTAAAAAATGAAAAACGAACTATTACTCCTGAAAGTCTGTCTTGAATTAATCTCCAATATTTTGTCCAATAATCTCTTTAAGATCTGCCTCTTGGCATTTTAACTTCTAATGCAACATCTGAAAAAAGCTGTTAGTTACTTAAAAGGTGTTAATTGCAAAGTACTCTGAATTCCTAAATAATAAACATCTTAATATTTAGAATGACTCAAATATTTCCGTCAGAATATTAAAGAAACCAATGTCCAGCCAAAACTCTTTAATTTGCTTTCACTCTATAGCTCTAAAAGATTTAATGATAAAATAATCATCTCATCCTAGCAACAACAACTGGGTACTATTTTTAAAGTGATTAAACCTTTAGAGTATTTAATTTAGGACAACCGTGTTTTAAATCAAAACAAGTACCCCAAAATTTATCACTATCAAAGAAGACATAATAAAAACACAAACACTTACAGTATTATCAGAGGACTACCAAGTAACTCTACAAAAAAGAATGTAGACATCTAGGAAAAGCCATTACAGTTCATCTTTACTACAGGAGAAATCACTCAAGTTATTCTAAATAGGTAATCCATCATTTAGCAAAATTTTCTTTTAATTTGTAGATGTGAAGTCATTTTAGAATATCCTTTTGTTGAATACAAACTACTAGTTTGTAGGTCAACAAACACCATGTTCTGAATGAGATACTTAACAAATTTCCAAACATAACTAGCTAAGCTTTCAAACCATCCTGAATCTACCATACACAACACTACACAAGAATAACAACACAGTCTGAGTACAGAAAAAGACCCATACAGGCTAGACAAAGATTTCTTAATATTCAGTGCCAAAATGGAGATTGGATTAAACATGGTGGCGTAAGAGGTGAGACAGAGACTTCTTCCTAAAACTGCATATAATACAAAAATATAATTAAAACAACTAATCCTGAAAGAGCAACAGGAAACAGGGCTGTGCCAGACTGCATACATCTGGAGAAAATAATAAACCTCATGGAACAGGGTAATGTACCAAAGCCGTGGTCCGGTGAGACCCAAGCCCTTCCCCCACCCCAGCTCACCGGCGGGAAGAAGAGAAACAGAGCGGGGACGGAGTTGAAGGTCTGGGACCGCTAAACACCCAGCTCCGGGGATCTGCTCTGGGAGCACAAACCTTCATTTCATGGTGCTCTCGTGATTAGGGGGGTGGGAAAGCTAAGACAGGCAGAATACCTGGAGAGACTGAGATTCCAGCTGCTTGTGAAAGGCAGGGATCCATATCCAGCTGCTCTGGGACGAAAGAAAGGCAGGCAGTCTGAGAGACTTCCTAACAGCAAGAAGGCTACTAAAGGGGCAAGGATTGCACAGAGCTTACTGCTCAGGAGAAGCTTACCTACCTTTCGGACAGGTAGACAAAATTGTCCGGGTACACTCTACCCAGCAAGTTAGGAACTTTCACAATCTTTAGGCGCTCCAGCCCCCTGGCAGGCTACGCAGCTCAATGGCTCCCCCCTCCGTGATATGCAGCCTGCTGCACCTTCCTCCCAGCCAGCCCCACCTGGCATGCAAAACGGCAAACCCTACCCTTGCGTTATTTAGGCCAGCCAGAGGGAAGCCTCGCCTCCAGCAGCTACAAACACAAAGCATAGAGGCTTATACCTGTGTGCTTGGCCACTGGTTCTGGCAGTGGAGACAGGCATAGCAGCCGGGAAGCAGGAAACAGCACTTTCCTCACCCCCAGGCACCAGCACCACTCCCCTGCAACCCCCGACATTGCTCCAGGGGCTGAGCAGCTCCAGAGAGTCAAGGTTCTGGGCATTAGAGGGCGTGACATGCAAATATGAAACCTCAAAGGAACCTGGTTCAAAGCAAAATTATAAATACACCAGAGAAAGATTCAAATGAAATCAACCTCATGAATCTTCCTGAAAGAGATTTTCAAAATAAAAATTATTAACATGCTCATGAAGGTACAGAAAAATATTCAAGAACTCAGGAATGAATTCCAGTAGGAGATCCAATCATTATGGTACACAGTATCAAAAATGAAACATACAATGGAAGGTTTTAAAAGCAGACTAGATATAGTGTAAGAGACTATAAACGGAATAGAAATTAGAGAAGAGGAATACAAAGAAGCTGAGGTACAGAGAGAACAAAAGATCTCTAAGAATGAAAGAATATTGAGAGAACTGTGTGACCAATACAAATGGATCAATATTCACATTATAGGGGTACCAGAAGAAGAGAGAGAAAAAGGGTTAGAAAGCGTCCTTGAGGAGATAACTGCTGAAAACTTACCCAATCTGGGGAAGGAGATAGTGTCTCAGGTCATGGAGGTACAAACATCTCCCAACACAAGGGACCCAAGGAAGAAAACACCAAGACATTGTAATTAAAATGACAAAGATCAAGGATAAGGACAGACTATTAAAAGCAGCTAGAGAGTGAAGTAAGATCACATACAAATGAAAGCCTATCAGGCTATCATCAGACTTCTCAGCAGAAACCTTACAGGCCAGAAGGGAGTGGCATAATGTATTTAAAGCAATGAAGCAGAAGGGCCTCAAACCAAGAATTCTTTATCCAGCAAGATTATCATTTAAATTTGAAGGAGGGATTAAACAATTTCCAGATAAGCAAAAGCTGAGAGAATTTACCTCCCACACACCGTCTCTCCAGCGTATTTTGGAGGGACTGCTATAGATGGAAGTGTTCCTAAGGTTTAATAGCTGTCACCAGAAGTAATAAAACCACAGTAAAGAAAGAACAGTTAATACTAAGCAAATGCAAAATTAAATCAACTACCCCCAAAGTCAATCGAGGGATAGACGAAGAGTACAGAATATGATATCTAATATATAAAGAATGGAGGAGGAAGAAAAAAGGAAGAAGAAAAAAACCCTTTATATTATGCTTGTAATAGCATACTAAGTGAGTTAAGTTAGAGTCTTAGATAGTAAGGAAGTTAACCTTGAACCTTTGGTAACCACAAATCCAAAGCCTGCAATGGCAGTAAGTACATACCTATTGATAATCACCCTAAATGTAAATGGTCTTAATGCACCAATCAAAAGACATAGTCACTGAATGGATTAAAAAACAAGACCCATCTATATGCTGCCTACAAGAGTCTCACTTTAAACCAAAGACATACACAGACTAAAAGTGAAGGGATGGAAAAGATATTTCATGCAACTAATAGGGAGAAAAAGCAGGAGCTGCACTACTTGTATCAGACAAAATAGACTTCAAAATGATGAAAGTCACAAGAGACAAAGAAGGACATTACATAATGATAAGGGGGTCAATCCGACAAGAAGATATAACCATTATAAATATCTATGCACCCAATCTACACACATAAACAGAATCAGAAATTAGAAAGGAAAAATCACAACAGACCCCACAGAAATACAAAGAATTATTAGAGAATACTATGAGAATCAATATGCTAAAAAGCTGGAAAACCTAGAAGAAATGGACAACTTCCTGGAAAAATACAACCTTCCAAGACTGACCAAGGAAGAAACAGAAAATCTAAACAGACCAATTACCAGCAACGAAATTGAATTGGTAATCAAAAAACTACCCAAGAACAAAACCCCAGGCCAGATGGATTTACCGCCGAATTTTATCAGACATATAGAGAAGACACAATACCCATTCTCCTTAAAGTTTTCCAAAAAATAGAAGAGGAGGGAATACTTCCAAACTCATTCTATGAAGCCAGCCCAGCATCACTCTAATACCAAAACCAGGCAAAGACACCACCAAAAAAGAAAATTAAAGACAAATATCCCTGATGAACATAGATGCAAAAATACTCAACAAAATATTAGCAAACCAAATTCAAAAATACATCAAGAAGATCATACACCATGATCAACTGGGATTCATCTTAGGGTTGGCAAGGATGGTAAAACATTCGAAAATCCATCAACATCATCCACCACATCAACACAAAGAAGGACAAAAACCACATGATCATCTCCATAGATGCTGAAAAAGCATTCGACAAAATTCAACATCCATTCATGATAAAAACTCAACAAAATGGGTATAGAGGGCAAGTACCTCAACATAATAAAGGCCACATATGACAAACTCAAAGCCAACATTATATTTAACAGCGATAAGCTGAAAGCCTTTCCTCTCAGATCAGGAACAAGACAGGGATGCCCACTCTCCCCACTGTTATTCAGCATCCTACAATATGGGAGAATATATTCATAAATGACAGATTCGATAAAGAGTTGACATTCAACAAACAAAAAGCAAATAATCCAATTAAGAAATAGACAGAGGAGCTGAACAGACACTTCTCCAAAGAGGAAATTCAGATGGCCAACAGACACATGAAAAGATGCTCCACACCACTAGTCATCAGAGAAATGCACATTAAAACCACAATGACGTATCACCTCACACCAGTAAGGATCGCCACCATACAAAAGACAAACAACAACAAATGTTGGGGAAGTTGTGGAGAAAGGGGAACCCTCCCACATTGCTGGTGGGAATGTAAATTAGTTCAACCATTGTGGAAAGCAGTATGAAGGTTCCTCAAAAAGCTCAAAATAGAAATACCATTTGACCTGGGAATTCCACTCCTAGGAATTTACCCAAAGAATGCAGCAGCCCAGTTTGAAAAAGACAGATGCACCCCTATGTTTATCGCAGCACTATTTACAATAGCCAAGAAATGGAAGCAACGTAAGTGTCCATCAGTAGATGAATGGATAAAGAAGATGTGGTACATATACACAATGGAATACTATTCAGCCATAAGAAGAAAACAAATCCTACCATTTGCAACAACATGGATGGAGCTAGACGGTATTATGCTCAGTGAAATAAGCCAGGCAGAGAAAGACAAGTACCAAATGATTTCACTCATCTGTGGAGTATAAGAACAAAGAAAAAACTGAAGGAGCAAAACAGCAGCAGACTCACAGAACCCAAGAATGGACTAACAGTTACCAAAGGGGAAGGGACTGGGGAGGATGGGTGGGAGGGGAGGGGATAAGTGGGGAGGATGGGTGGGAGGGGAGGGGATAAGCGGGGAGGATGGGTGGGAGGGGAGGGGATAAGCGGGGAGGAAAAAGAAAGGGGGCATTATGATTAGCATGTATAATGAGGGGGGGGCACGGGGAGGGCTGTACAACACAGAAAAGACAAGTAGTAACTCTATAGCATCCTACTACGCTGATGGACAGAGACTGTAATGGGGTTTGTGGAAGGGGACTTGGTGATGGGGGGGTATCTAGTAAACAATGTTCCTCATGTAATTGTAGATTAATGATACAAAAATATATATATATATACATATATATAGTTTATTTATGTATTTGAGGTGAAATTAACATAAAATTAACCATTTTAAAATGAAGGAAAAAAAAAAGCATCCAGATTGGTAAGGAAGAGGTTAAACTGCCCATGTTTGCAGATGACATGATATTGTACATAAAAAACCCTAAAGACTCTACTCCAAAACTACTAGAACAAATATCTGAATTCAGAAAAGTTGCAGGATACAAATTAATACACAGAAATCTGTTGCATTCTTATATACTAATGATGAACTAGCAGAAAGAGAAATCAGGAAAAAAATTGCATTCACAATTGCATCAAAAAGAATAAAATACCTAGGAATAAACCTAACCAAGGGAGTGAAAGACCTATACTCTGAAAACTATAAGACACTCATAAGAGAAATTAAAGAAGATACCAATAAATGGAAACACATCCCGGGCTCAAGGATAGGAAGAATTAATATTGTCAAAACGGCCACCCTGCCTAAAGCAATCTACAGTCAATTCAATTCCTATCAAAATACCAACAGCATTGTTCAACGAACTAGAGTAAATTGTTGTAAAACTCATATGGAACCACAAAAGACCCCAAATAGCCAAAGCAATCCTGAAAAGGAAGAATAAAGCTGGGGGGGACAGGAGGTTTATTCTTTTCTCCAGGTGTATACAGTCTGGCGCGGCCCTGTTTCCTGTTGCTCTTTCAGGATTAGTTGTATTAATTATATTTTCATATTATATGCGGTTTTAGGAGGAAGTCTCTGTCTCACCTCTCACGCCACCATGTTTAATCCAATCTCCATTTTGGCACTGAATATTAAGAAATCTTTGTCTAACCTGTATGGGTCTTTTTCTGGACTCAAACTGTGTTATTATTCTTGTGTAGTGTGTCCTGTAGATTTGGGATGATTTGAAAGCTTAGCTTGGGATTTACCCAAAGAAAACAAGTTCTCAGATTCAAAAAGACATACGCACTCCTATGTTTATCGCAGCACTATTTACAATAGCCAAGATACGGAAGCAACCTAAGTGTCCATCAGTAGATGAATGGATAAAGAAGATGTGGTACTATACACAATGGAATAGTATTCAGCCATAAGAAACAGATCCTACCATTTGCAACAACATGGATGGAGCTGGAGGATATTATGCTCAGTGAAATAAGCCAGGCAGAGAAAGACAAGTGCCAAATGTTTTTCCTCATTTGTGGAGTACAACAATGAAGTAAAACGGAAGGAACAGAACAGGAGCAGACTCACAGACTCCAAGAAGGGACTAGGGTTACCAAAGGGGAGGGGTGTGGGAGGGCAGGTTGGGAGGGAGGGAGTAGGGGATTAAGGGGTATTATGTTTAGCACACATTGCGTGAGGGGGAACGGGGAAAACACTGCAGCACAGAGACGGCAAACAGTGAATCTGTGGCATCTTACTAAACTGATGGACAGTGACTGCACTGGGGTATGATGGGGGACTTGATAATACGGGTAAATGTAGTAACCACATTGTTTTTTCATGTGAAACTGTCATAAGTGTGTACATCAATAATACCTCAATAAAAAATTTTTTTTTTAACATTCAATGCCAAAAGCACAATCTACAAAAGAAAAAACTGGAAAACTGGATTGAAAAAAAATATTTAAAAATCTCCTATCTAATAAAAGTCCTATATCCAAAATATACAAAAGATCTGAACTATACCTCATCAAAGATGACACACAGATGGCAAATCACTGTATAAAAAGATGCTCATCATATATCATTAGGGAATGGCAAATTAAAACAAAATACTACTACATATTAGAATCACTAAAATATAAAACACTGACAACAACAAATGCTGACAAGAATGTGGGAGCTACAGGAATTCTCATTCATTGCTGGTGGGATGCCAAAATAGTACAGCCAGCCATTCAGAAGACAGTTTGGCAGTTTCTTATAAAACTAAACATACTTTCATCCTACCACCCAGCAACACCTTCCTTGGTGTTTACTCGAATGAGTTAAGAACTTCCATCTACACAAAATCCTGAACGTTTATAGCAGCTTTATTAGTAATTGTTAAAAGTTGGACACAAAATGTCCTTCAACAGATGAACGGATCAACTGCAATGCATCCATAAAACGGAACATTAATTCAGCGCTAAAAAGAAATGAGCTATCAAGACATGGAAAATTTTTGAATACACATTACTAAGTTAAAGAAGCCAATCCGAAAAGGTAACACACTATATGATTCCAATTACATAACACTCTGGAAAAGGCAAAACTACAGAAACGGTTAAAAAAAAATAAGTGGTTGTCAGGGGCTCACGGGAGAAGGGGTGAATAGGTAGAGCACAGAGATTTTTAGAGCGATGAAACTATTCTGTATGATACTATAATGGTGAGTACATGCCATACAGTACTACACCAACAGGGGACTCTAATGTAAACTAGAACCTTGGCTGGTAATAATGTGTTAATGATGGTTCATTTCCTGTAAAAAATGTACAACTCAGATGTGAGATGATGATTGTGGGGTAGGTTGTTTGTGTGAATGGAGGAATGGATAATATGGGAACTCTATACTTTCAACTTTGCTATGAATCTAAAACTGATCTAAAAACTAAAGTCTATATATTTCTAAAAAGCAAACACCAAAACAGAGAAAGTTAATAATTTAAGTAGATCTGAGGTATTTCTAAAGCATTTCTTCCAAACAATATGTCCATTTAAAACTTTACTACAAAATTGTAAAATGAGTAACAATGATTACCTCTAAGATGAAATGGAACAAGTAGGGCTTTCTTTTACTTTTTATAGTTACAATGGAGCCTGAACTTTTAATGATGTCCACTTTTACAATTTGTACTACTTGTTTTTAATAAAACATTTTAATAAAAGGGGCAAAATGTTTAAAAAATTCAAGCCATTGTAAGTACAAAGTTTCCTCACCTTTAACAAGAGGCTATTAGACTACTAAGTAACTTATCTAGGTATAAGATTAAAGTTCAGCCTACAAGTTCAGTCTAACAAAATGTCTGAAGAAAAGTATCTTACAAAATATACTTAATGGGTGTAATTTGAGCAGTGGGAATCACCTTTAAAAATTTTTTAAATTAGGGGACAAGAGCAAAGATGTGGAAGTACTGATCCTTTAGAGTTAACTTAAAAAGAAATCTCATATGAACAAGCCTCCTCTCTTTTTAATTACATAAGAAGACATGTTATTCTAACCCAATACATAATATTCTCACTAACTTTGTGCCATCTACTAGGAATTGTCCTGACACAAGATGTAAGAAAGGGTGCCTGGACTTAATAAATCCTGTGGATATATAATAAATTTTATGGAGGAGGAGACGAGTAAACCAAGAATTACAATATTATGTATTATAACAGGTGTAAACAAAAAGCTGGGAAAACACAGACTAGGAGAGCCACACAGAAGTTCAGAATAGAACTGAGCTGGCTCTTAGGCGCAAGGAAGGGCTGTGGGGATTCTCCCACTGAGGGACTGGAAGGGGACAAGGCTGTCTTTGTAGGGCACAGAATTTATTCTCTAATCTATGATTTACTCTACGTGCAACTAAGTGGAGTGATGTAGTAAGATTTGTTTTTTAGAACTGTTTATCAGGATTTTAAAAGGGAGGGGGGACTGAACATACAGAAAAAGAAAGCAAAGGGGGAAACTTTTGGAGAAGATCAGAGACAATAGACATTTGGAGGGAGTTTCTTTAAAGATCAACAGATAGTTCTTTCCCCAAGGAAAGAGGAGCTAAGAATGACTTTATCAGAAAAGACAAATAGTGACTCTTTTAGCATCTTACTACATTGATGGATAGTGACTGCAATGGGGTGTGTGGGGGAGACTTGATAATAACATGGGTGAATGTAGTAACCACAATGTTGCTCATCTGAAACCTTCGTAAGATTGTTTATCAATGATACCTGAATCAAAAAAAAATTTTTTTAATGTTCTCACCAGACACACAAAAAAGTAGTAATTATGTGAGATGATGTGTTAACTTTATTGTAGTAATCATTCCACAATATATACATGTTTATTAAATCACCATGTTGTACACCTTAAAAAAAAAAACAAAAAGAATGACTGTATCAGTTGGCCATTAAGGTGATCCAAGAAGATATATGAAACTGCCTTTTTCTTTAACAAAAAAGAAAGCAGTCCCTGGTTTTCTCTGAATCATTTAAAGCAAATCTTTTTTTGCCTACATGAACAATGTTTTCATTTTCAGATTCCTTCTCTTAATGAAGGCTTTTATATCAAAAAGCCCTAAATGTACTTAACAATGTCAAAAACACAAATGCATAGGTTAAAGTGTTTGATTTAAAAGAGTAAATAAAAACACAATAAAACTTAGAGGGTCCCACTGTGTTACAGAGTATATGTAGGTCCATATGATAAATAGAAGTATTTTTAAAACTAGACCCAAAATTAATGACAAGTATAACATTAAATGTTGCTCTTTTATATATGCACCCCTATATTTATCACTGCACTATTTACAACAGCCAAGTTATGGAACCAACCTAAGTGTCCATTAACAGATGAATGATAAAGAAGATGTGGTACATACACAAGATGGAATATTATTCAGCCACAAGAAGAAAACAAATCCTACCATTTGCAACATCATGGATAGAGCTACAGGGTATTATGCTGAGTGAAATAGGCCAGGCAGAGAAAGACAAATAACAAATGACTTCACTCATTTGTGGAATATAAAAATAAAGCAGAACTGAAGGAACAAAATGGAAGCAGACTTACAAGACATGGAGAAGGCACAATTGGTTACCAAAGGGGAGGGGTTGGGTATTAAAGGGCACTACAATTCACAATCACAATATAGGTAGGTCACGGGGAAAGCAGAACAGCACAGAGAAGACAATTAATGACTCTATAACATCTTACCAGGCTGATACTGAATGCATAGAGGGGGTGAGGACTTGATAATATGAGTGAATGTTGAAACGACTGTGTTATATAAGACTGTTTATCACTTTAATAAAAAAAATTTTTTTTTGCTCTTTAAAGGTTTTTAGAAATTGTCAGAGCCAAGAAGAGTCTAAAGAGACAGGTCAACAAAATGTAACATAGTATCCTATACAGTATGAACAGAAAAAAGGCCTTAAGGGAATATTAAGGAGATGTGAATAAAGGTAGGGCCTTCAGTTGACAACAATATATCGATACTGGTTCATTAATATGGTAACAAATGCTAGTCTAAGATAAGATGTTAATAAGAACTGTGTACTATCTTACAGCCATCTCTAGAAATCTAAAACTGTCCTAAAAGGTTTATTGAAAAAAAATGTTTTGGGAAGGATCAATACCATTCCATTATACACAGACATATACAGCTTCTTTTAGCTTTATAAAATACCTTCAGAAATTTTATCTTAACAAGGTTGTCAAATACTCAATACAGGATTTGGCAATCTGTTGAATTTAGGGAATTTTTTTATCATCCCTATTTTACAAGTAAAAAAACTGGTAACAAAGACTGTCACAGATTCACAAAGGCTGCTGATTCTTAATGTGATATTCCTACTACTATATTACACTATACAAAACCCAAAGATTACTAATAACCTTGCCTCCATAATTCTGAAACAGTACTCTCTATAGAAAGCAGTCAAAACCTTCTAGTTACCACTAAAAACATGCATGGAAAGACTGAGAAACTGTTACATATTAGAGGAGACAAAGAAATAACTAGAAGAAATCAACATGGAGTCTTGGCTGGGATACTGAAACAGAAAAAGGACATTAGTTGAAAAGTAAAATTCAAATAAGGTCTATGATTTATTTAATATTATTGCCACAGTGTTAATTTTCTAGTTTTTATCATTACATTATGATACAGACATTGTACAATAGTCTCCCATTATAGTAAGGGAAGTTGAGCAAGTCGTATACCAAAACTCTGTAACTATTTCTGCAACTATTCTATAAATCTAAAATCATTTTAAAATTCAAACAAAAAACAATAACCTTTTAATTACAGAATAATCTCTGTGCCGATTATTAAGAGAAAAAAAATCAAAGTGCTGAAAAATGTGCTTTCATGAAACCCACTGGAAAGGTAGAGAGAATGTTTGAATGTATATGCATTACAGAACTCTGAAAGAACCCATATAAAATTGGAAATAGTGGGTGCCTTTGAAAAAGTTAAGTAGCTTACTTTTCATTCAGAATCCATTTACCCTTTTGAATGTTGTACTAAAAAAGCAAAGAGAATGGAATATAAAATGCGATTTCAAACCTGGCGCAAATGATAAGTCATAGTAGTAGTGAAAATGATGATAAATACTTTAGTTCTTGTCTCTCTCACCATAAAATTTTTTTCAAGTCCATCTGTTGAACTTAGATTTATTAAGATCATTCTTTCCAAAAACACTATGGCATCTGATTATCTGAAGGCCTCAACAGGGATTTGAAGCTGTTTTTTTTTCTACTTTACCCTACTTTAAAACTTCATTTATCTCACAAATCCCATTACAGCTAGGATGGTATCATAATGTACCATAGAAACTAAGGCACTTTGAGAGTAAAAGGGAGTGCTAACAATTCTAATTATGCCTGGACAAAAGGCATAATCCAGAACATGTCATCCTACTGAAAATCCACAGATCCTAGATTACAGCATTCCTAAAATTTAGTTTTAATGATGATTGTTTGGAACACTTATTCCATTGTCTAAATCAACTCTTCCTTTCTAAATATTATCTGCTTTCGGAGTTGAAATAAAGCTTTCTATTTATGCTGATCAGAAATTTAAATTCAAAAAGATCAGATTAGAAGCAATTTCACTTTCTAAAAAAAAGGCATTAAAGATTTCAAAAACACACACGTATATATATACACTCAGCTGACTCCTTCAACTGCCTCTTTCATAAAAAACTTCACTTTGTGATAGTTTTAATTACAAATGAATAGAACCTGGCTGACCTACACAACCTTAAAATACACAGTAGCTCTAGTTAGTTTCTTATAGGTCAAGGGCTCTGCTTCTAAGCACATAACAAATGTGGAAACTTCTCTATAACAAATTTAGCTGTGGTGATCATTTAAATATAAATAGAGACAGAGATTGCCCTACATTTATCCATAAAAGTGGAATCTTATTTGCTAACCAGTGCTGATTTTGGAATCCACATAATCCCACAGATCACAACCAACAACCCAAATCTCAAATAGGAAAACACAATATTCAAGACCCTAAAGAGGTGATATTCTCTTCCATCTTTCTATGACCATTAAAATTTAATACAATTTCTGAAAAAAAATGAATGAAAATATTATTCTTAGTCAAAATCAGTAGATCCAGAGTTTCTGATGAACAGTCAACTCAGTTATTAACACAAGAATTACACAAAACTAAAGTTTTAAATCCTGACTTTTCCCATTTAGACTGGGTGTGAGCCAAGTTTAAAGTAGCTCTATCTTTGGCATTGTACAACTGATGTTAGCCCTATCTTTTTAGCACCTGACTCTGGCTATTAAGTTGCATATTGTGTTCCTTTCTTTCTTTGTTCCAAATCTCCCCAACAAAAATTTATCTTTTGTACTCCATTTACCATTATCCCTTTAGAGATTATCTAAGGTCACAAAGCGGATACAGTAACTGTAGCCCTACCTCACAACTCAAGTAACAAGCTTGTAACTTGGACTAAATTCAAAACATATGATGATGCTGATTTCATCTGCCATGGACAAAAAAATGCTATGTTTAGCAGATAGGATAGTATCATATTCCACCTATGAACAAAATCAGTCCTGTCACCAAATAAGAGACTTCATCTTCCTCTCCCTCTCTCCTATTCATTTCAAATAATTCTAGTTGTATCCTAAACAATCAGAAAGAAAATGTCTCAAGAGGAAAAAAAACCTAACCGAAAAGATAAGGACATTCTGGGGGATTACTGTGTCACTTTATTAGTACACTTAAAATTTACTTCAATCTAGAAAAGGGACAGAAACTCCACTGTGATCAATTCCCCAAAAACCCCAATGTCTCACTAGTTTTCATAATCTTACAGTCTGAATTACAAGACTCCGGTATATTATTACAAAAAACAAAAATCTCTAAAGTCAGAGACACCAGAAATCAAATCACTACCATCTGCTAGCTCCATAACCTTGGGCAAATTACCAAACCTTGCTCTTGGCCAAGGCCTATTTCCCCTGCTGTAAAATCCAGATGATTACACTACAGCATTACTGCACAGGCTGTGAGATTTAAAGAGCTACAAACTAATGAACTAGTGTTATAAAGCACTGTTGAGGGGCCAGTCAATAACCATGAAAAATAAGTTCCATTTACTAATTCTGTGTAAATTGGCAGGAAAGATAACTGACTAGCAATCTCAGCAAATAATGAAGAACTTAAAAACATATTACACTGGGTCAGGGTATGAGCATATCACACACTCATCTAAAAATACATGTACACCTGTTTGACATATCAAATTTTCTGTATAATTCGACTAGAACAAGAAAGGACTGGTTTCCAAAGAAGAACTACACTGAAAAATTAGTAATTTATAAAAACCCCATAGGAGAAATCAACCTTTTTCAAAAACACATGCAAAATACAGCAAATAATTCTTGAGACATTAAAACATTAAAAAAGGTAGGGAGGAGAGAGAATCAAGATAGCGGCATGAGTAGAGCAGCGGAAATCTCCTCCCAAAACCATATATATTTTTGAAACTACAACAAATACAACTAATCCTAAAAGAGAGACCAGAAGACACAGGACAACAGCCAGACTACATCCACACCCATGAGAACCCAGCGGCACGCGAAGGAGGTAAGATACAAGCCGCGGCCCGGCGGGACCTGAGCGCCCCTCACCCCAGCTCCCAGTGGGAGGAGAGGAGTCGAAGCGGGGAGAGAGGGAGCCCAGGACTGCTAATCACCCAGCCCTAGCCAGCCGCACTGGAGCACAGACACACAGTGCGTGCATGGGGTGCTGGAAACTAGGGAAACAGGACAGTAAGACCTGTGAGTGGGTCCCTGCAACCGGTGCACCCTGGACAAAGAAAAGCAAGTGCTTTTTGAAAGTCTTAAAGGGACAGGGATCCCACAGCTGGACAGAAGCACCCTGGGACACTTAGCCCAGCAGCTGCAAATTCCGGGGAACTCTGGGCGCCCGAACCCCCACAGCGCATCTCGGAGGGCCCTCACCATGATAAACAGCCTCCCGCCTGTTCCCCCTCTGATGTGGCTCTGCCATATTGGAGCAGCAGCCTGAGGCAGGCCATGCCCACAGCAACTGCAGAGCTAAATAAACTCCATTGCAGCCGGGCAAGATCAGAAGCCCCGTCTGCACGCAGCTGCCCAGCACAAGCCGCTAGAGGCTGCTGTTCTCCCAAGAGAGGAAGGCCATAAACTGGCAAGAAGGGACTTTCTCTTACCCAACACACGCACCAGCTCCCCACAAATATATCTATCGCCACTAAAAGGCAAAAGAAATTGATACAGACCAAGATCACAGAGGCAAACCCTAAGAAGGAGATAGACCTAACCAGTCTTCCTGAAAAAGAATTAAAAATAAAGCTCATAACCATGCTGATGGAGCTGCAGAGAAATATACAAGAGCTAAGGGATGAAGTCCGGAGGGAGATTACAGACATCCGGAGGGAGATTACAGAAATGAGACAATCTCTGGAAGGATTTATAAACAGAATGGATAAGATGCAAGAGGCCATTGATGAAATAGAAACCAGAGAACAGGAATGCATAGAAGCTGACGCAGAGAGAGATAAAAGGATCTCCAGGAATGAAACAATATTAAGAGAACTGTGTGACCAATACAAAAGGAACAATATCCACATTATAGGGGTACCAGAAGAAGAAGAGAGAGAAAAAGGAATAGAAAGAGTATTTGAAGAAATAATTGCTGAAAACTTCCCCAAACTGGGGGAGGAAATAATCGATCAGACCATGGAAGTGTACAGAACTCCCAACAGAAAGGACCCAAGGAGGACAACACCAAGACACATAATAATTAAAATGGCAAAGATTAAGGACAAGGACAGAGTTTTAGAGGCAGCTAGATAAAGGAAAAAGGTCACGTACAAAGGAAAACCCATCAGCCTATCATCAGACTTCTCAACAGAAACCTTACAGGCCAGACAGAAGAGAGTGGCATGATATATTTAATGCAATGAAACAGAAGGGCCTGGAACCAAGAATACTGTATCCAGCATGATTATCATTTAAATATGAAGGAGGGATTAAACAATTCCCAGACAAGCAAAAGTTGAGGGAATTTGCCTCCCACAAACCACCTCTACAGGGTATTTTAGAGGGACTGCTCTAGATGGAAGCACTTCTAAGACTAAATAGATGTCACCAGAGAAAATAAAATCACAGCAAAGAAAGCAGACCAACCAAATACTAACTAAAGGCAAAAAATAAAATCAACTACCCACAAAAGCAGTTAAAGGAAGCACAAAAGAGCACAGAATAAAACAACCAACATATAAAGAACGGAGGAGGAGGAATAAGAAGGGAGAAAAATAAAGAATGACCAGACAGTGTTTAAATTAGCTCAATAAGTGAGTTAAGTTAGAAGATACTAAAGAAGCTAACCTTGAACCTTTGGCAACCACAAATCTAAAGCCTGCAATGGCAATAAGTACATATCTTTCAATAATCACCCTAAATGTAAATGGACTGAATGCACCAATCAAAAGACACAGAGTAATAGAATGGATAAAAAAGCAAGACCCATCTCTATGCTGCTTACAAGAGACTCACCTCAAACCCAAAGACTATAGGAACAAAGAAAGAAAGAAGGAACAAAACAGCAGCAGAATCATAGAACCTAAGAATGGACTAACAGTTACCAAAGGGAAAGGGACTGGGGAGAAAGGGAGGGAAGGGAGGGATAAGGGTGGGGAAAAAGAAAGGGGACATTACGATTAGCATGTATAATGTGGTGGGGGTGGCATGGGGAGGGCTGTGCAACACAGAGAAGACAAGTAGTGATTCTACAGCATCTTACTACACTGATGTAATGGGGTTTGTGGGGGGGATTTGGTGAAGGGGGGACCCTAGTAAACATAATATTCTTCATGTAATTGTAGATTAATGACAAAATTAATTAATTTAAAAAATAAAATAAAATAAAATAAAATAAAATAAAAAAGGTAGGGAGTCAGTAGTTGAGAATTCTTCTGGGACCATAGTAATGCATATTATTTAACAACTGGCTGATAAAAATATAGCTGTATCCAAACATGTGAAAAAAATTTTGCACTAGTCCACAGATAAACAAGTGTGATCTACAATCTGTTACACAAACAGAAATAAAACTAAAAGATGACTGTTAATTATATATAAATACATACAAAGTGAGAGTATAACTATCCATAACACAACCTCCATACTTGAATTACCCCTCAACTGGCTTTAAAGTATATCACAGAAACTGGTAGTTCAAACTAGATTATCTGCAGCACAGCAGAAAGCTGAGTCCCCAAGTCTGGCCATTCTTGTCAGACTCTACTAAGCCTTTCCTTCCTATATATTTGTCTTTACTCAACCATTAATTCAAGTATCTGACCAATTTCTAGGTGCCAGACCCTGATTCAGCAAGTAAGGTGAAAAAAACAGAAGATAGTCTGCATTCAAGGAGTTCTAAATCCATGAGATGAGATAAAATATAAGAAGGAAGTATACAGTAAGAGAGGTAAAAACAGCAGGGTGGTTAAAGTCTGAGACTAGTCTGAAATATCTGAAAGCTACTTCTCTGACTTGCTAGCTATGTGAACTGAGTAAGTTTTTCACCTGTAAAATGAGGATAATAGAACCTACCTAATAGGAGTTTTTATGAGATAGTATACCCAACAGAGAAATAAGCACTGTGTATTATTTACTGCTATTACTAGTAAGAGTGCTATTACTGAAATATGACCAAAGTGCTATGGGAAAATGAAGCAGTTAACTGCCTAGGGAAGATTATCAGAGATGTTATCAAACTGAGGCTTGAAGAATTAGTAGGAATCCAGACAGGTAAGAGCATATGCAAAAACAGTAATAAAATAGCCTAGCATGTCCAGAAAACAATACGAACAAACTACAGAGAAACAGGACAAAGAGAAAAGAGAAAGGATAAAAACAAAGAATGACCAGACAGTCTTTAAAATAGCTCAATAAGTGAGTTACAATGGCATCAGATGCTTAAGAGTCTTAGAAGCCTAGTGAATTTACACAAGACAATCAGGAACCACAAGAAAAGGCACACCTTAGGAAAGATCAAGGTTCAAATCTAAGTTTACTGTGAAATGGATCAAAGACCTGAAGGTAAATCATGAAACCATAAAACTCTTAGAAGAAAGCATAGGCAAAAATCTCTTAAATGTAAAAGAGCAACTTTTTTCTGAACACATCTGCTAGGGCAAGGGAAACAAAAGCAAAAATGAACAAATGGGACTACGCCAAACTAACAGGCTTTCTGTACAGCAAAGTATACCATCAGTAGAACAAAAAGGCATCCTACAGTATGGGAGAATATATTCATAAACAAACATATCTGAAAAGGGGTTAACAGCCAAAATATATAAAGAACTCACATGCCTCAACAACCAAAAAGCAAATAACCCGATTAAAAAATGGGCAGAGGATATGAACCGACACTTCTCCAAAGAAGAAATTCAGATGGCCAATATAGGCACATGTAAGATGCTCCTCATTGCTAATTATCAGAGAAATGCAAATTAAAACCACAATGAGATACCACCTCACACCAGTTAGGATCGCCAACATCAAAAAGACAAGGAACAACAAATGCTGGCGAGGATGTGGAGAAAGGGGAACCCTCCTACACTGTTGGTGGGAATGTGAACTAGTTCAACGATTGTAGAAAGCAATATGGAGGTTCCTCAAAAAAACTAAAAACAGAAATACCATTTGACCCAGGAATCCCACTCCTAGGAATTTACCCAAAGGAAACAAAATCTCAGATTCAAAAAAACCTATGCACCCCTATGTTTATTGCAGCACTACTCACAATAGCCAAGACATAGAAGCAACCTAAATGTCCATCAGCAGATGAATGGATAAAGAAGATGTGGTACATATACACAATGGAATATTATTCAGCCATAAGAAAACAAATCTTACCATTTGCAACAACATGGATGGAGCTAGACAGTATTAGGCTCAGTGAAACAAGTCACACGGAGAAAGACAAGTACCAAATGATTTCCCTCATTTGTGGAGTATAACAATGAAGCAAAACTGGAGGAACAAAACAGCAGCAGACTCACCGACTTCCCAAGAAGGGACTAGTGGTTACCAAAGGGGAAGGGTGGGGGAGAGTGGGTGGGGAGGGAGGGAGAAGGGGATTGAGGGGTATTATGATTGATACACATGGTATGTTGGGGGGTCACAGGGAAGACAGTGTAGCACAGAGAAGACAAGTAGTGATTCTGTGGCATCTTACTACGTTGATGGACAGTGACTTCAATGCGGTATGGAGAGGACTTGATAATATGGGTGAATGTAGTAACCAAAATGTTCTCATGTGAAACCTTCATAAGAGTGTATATCAGTGATACCTTCATAATAAAAAAAATCTAAGTTTACTGTGTAGCCTCAATTTCTCTGAGTCTCAGTTTTCTCATCTCTAAAATGAGGGATACCATTATCTGGTTTGGATGGTGACTTGGATTATTTAAACATCTCCAAAATGCCCTGGTGTAGGGCCTGGCATGTAATACTTAAACAGCAGCTGATAGTATCATCACTATATGTGATAGTAGTCAACTTTTGATGCTGGAATAGTCAAGGATAAGTTCATAGGACCCTAGTTTGATAATGTCTACTAGACGTGCCATTCTCCTGTCCCATCTACTCTTTTACTGAAACAAATGAACAAAACAGACTGATTTTATATTCTCTTCTTATATTTTATGATGCATTCTAACAGATGGATGCTCAAAAATATATTTGGGAAACAGAATGAATTGTCTGGTATACCTGTTCTTAGTGAAACGGCCAGCAGGAAGTCATAAACAGCCAATTAAGCTTATTAATACTGAGATGTTTCCAGAAGCATACCAACAATTTCCTACCAGTTACTTAGCTGGTAGAAAATGCAATGCTTTCCCTACTGTACACAATACCAACACTCCCCTCTGCAAAAAAAAGCCCACTTCAAAAGAAATCAGAAGATAAAAGTTCAAAAACTCAGCTTAGTAACTGGGCCTCAGTTACTTCACCTATAAAATAGAGTTACTACCTATTCTATTTACCTCGCTGAGTTACTAGAAGCATTAGATAAGAATGTATATAACGGCACTTTAATAAGTACACAACTATACAGTATTATCATTCTGACATCCAGTTAGATGATTTTACAACATCCTGGAGTCTCAGTTCCTAATTTCCTTCCCTATAATGATCCTGTCCTCCATTCTCCCTTAGCCTTTTAACTCTCATGGTCAATACCAACCATCTCAATCCTTCGATAATCTCTATTTCAAACACTGTGCTCTGCAACCACAACCTTCTACCTTTCCAGTTCATTTCTTCTAGCACCTCCAAAATTCTTAAACCCCATCAGAACCTACAATCCACTGATCTAATTTTTCACTCCATTCCCCTACCCCTCCACCCCAAAGTCCTCACCAAGTTTAAAATTACATAGTCCATTATTACAATCACTCCCTTGTCCCCACTCACATTAACTCTGGTTAGTGGAGACTGGGTATCACAGTTTTAACAGTATGTATAGCACATTTAATACAACTGTATCCAAATTAATCTTCCTGTAAGAAAAACTGCATCGATATTTACCCCATTTAAATACCTTAAACAGTTAGTACATTCCTACTTAGAACATTAAAATAAAACTTATCTTTGTAGCCCTAGATTTCACTTTTTCCCTATGCCCAATGGCTTGTATAATCATTGTCCTGAAAAAATCAAGAGCTTCAGTTGGAGCTATTTTCTCCAAATGAGTATCTCCCATTCCTTTCCTTTGCAAGGATGCAATCCCATCTTTCAAGATCCAGCTTAAAAGCTGATTTCTTCTTAAAGGCACGTCCAATCATCCCACTTTGAGGGTTTTCTCCTTTCCTTATAATTTTGCATTTACTAACTATATGATCCATCTGATAATTATGCTGGTGAGGAACAAATTATTGTTACTTTTATTCTCTAGAGCAAAAGCTCCTTGAAAAACACTACTTCTTAACCAACTCCCACCACAAACGTACTCAATATATGTGTCTTAGTACAACCACTATTCCAATATTGTTTTATTTAACAATCTTTCAAAAAATTAGTTTGTTTTCTAGAAAATAATCGGAAGGTATATATACCTCTTGGTATCTCTTGCGCAGATAGTACCTTAAAGTAGTATGAAACCAATTTTCAACTACTTCTGCCCTTTCTTTTAGGATAACTGGTAAATTTTACTCATAGCAACAAGAGAAATTACTGATTCTACAGCATACAATCCACAAGTATCAGCATTATTTTCTTCAATAGTCAACACCTACATTAACAAGTTAATTTCTTGTTTTATCAATACTGCCTCAAAAAGGATGAAAAGTTCTCTCTACTCCCTCAACTCTGAAAAAACTGTTAACATGAACAGTTAAGATATGAGTACTGATTTTTCCAACAATCATTACTTAAAACCAGTCACAAAACATGAACAATGACTGATTTTTTTCCTTTTTTTATTAAGATATCATTGATACACAATCTCATAAAGGTTTCACAAGAGCAAAACTGAGGCTATTACGTTCACCCATATTATCAAGTCCCCCCTACACACCCCACTGAAGTCACTGTCCAGCAGCATAGTAAGAAGCTACAGAGCCAATGACTGTTTTTCTATTACAACTTTACACATGGAGAGCTGTTTTATATTTCAATTTTATAAACTACAGAGATAAGTTGAAATTCCTTTTTGAAATCAATGTAACTGCCAAAAAAGTGGCAAGAACAACAAATAATTGGAACTTCATGAGATGAGACCAACTGTAATACACCTCTGGCTGCTTGAGTGACACCCATAAGATTTATCTTATTACCTCAACAACGTCAGTAAAAAGAATAACTAAGGCAAGTAACAGGAAATGCCTGTTTTGATCCTAACTTTAATTTTTTACTATCTATAGTCCTTACTAAAACATTATGTGCTCTTAACCTATGTACAGTGCCAAAGCAACTTCAGCTTTTTCTTCGTCCATTCCTAAATTAGGTGTAAAATGCTAAATGCATTTGTTAAATCCCAAAGAAATAATTTAGTATAAGCCTGACAGTACAGTATATTCTGTCTTTCACCATGGGCATATTTAAGTTTTTACACTAATACAATATGCATTAAGTACATTTGGTTAGAATTCCATAGTTAAATGGTCAATTCACTTCTTATAACTGGAAGATCACTACAACATCTTCTGGTATTCACTGCAATATCTAATCAATGCCTTCTTTCAGTATTTATGGTGGTCTTTTGTAATTCCTTTGGTAATTACCATGAGTCAGCTTTCACTTAATACTAAATGGGAATGCTAATATGAAGAAAGAATTAGTATCACACACACAAGCAAAAGTACCAAGTTGTTTCAGGGAACGAATTTTAACAGAATTCAAGAACTCAAGCTGGAATCCATTTTCATTAATAAAATAGCAGAAACTTATTAGTTTACAAGAAAAAAAATGAAACTTCTACATGGGTTTCAAATTCAAGATCTCATGAACCTGTTATTCTTTTCAGAACATGGTAATACTGACCACATCAAGACAATAGTCTTTTTTTCATTTTGCCATGTACCCAAATAAATGAAAATGTATCTCAGCTATGAAGCAGCACAATCAGGACAGCTAATTATATATGTGCTTTAATAAATTTTTAAGTCACAAATTTTAGTTTAGATTATGTAACTTATCATAAAGACCTGAGAAAATGATAATCCCTCTGCAGTACTCTAATGAGAATTATGTGACACACTCAGAATGAAAGGAAAGAATACAACAGGGACACCTATTTTGCTCTAATGCTGCAGCACTAGAACAGCCCTGTAATAATCAGCCTTACAGTATATTTGGATCTGTTTCTTCTTGGTCCCCACGCCCACTTTGAAAACAGCGCATCATCACATGAAGTCCCATGATCACAGTCTTGCCAACCCCATTCTCCCTTCAATACAACGTATACATTTTTCTCCTGTGACATTATTCCTTGACATTTTACAAGTTTTTAAGAGCCTTTCGCCTTAGATACATACCCTGTACCCTTTATATCACCACTAGGGAGCCCTCCTTTATGCTGACCTTATTTGGTCACTCTTGATCCCCAGAACATGTAGTAACCAACAATTTTATATTTGCTAATGATCATGTCAATTCATCATTATTTTGAAACCTATACAGCCTTGTTCCAATCCCTTCCACCTATCATAATATGCATGGGAAAGGGAAGAGCAATGATTTTGCCTTGTTTCAGTAATCCAAGCAAAGGTGACACTGACTTTCATAGCTAGTAGCATCTCAGGCAGATAATGGGAGAGAGACCCAGTTAACAGAGATTAGAACACCTGCTAATGTGTCTTCTCTGGCATGTCTGCAATAGAATGCCAACTCTATTACAGTACCACACAGAAAATTTACTAACATGCTTCTGTGACCTGAATATTTTTAAACTGTAAACTTCCTCACTTAAGATCTTAAGATTTATCGCATCCTGGTCACATACATGAAACACACAGAGAAATCCTACAAACATACTACATAAAAGTAATACATGACTTGCTTATTGCTTTACCATTATGAATACTTATATAGATTTTAAAAGTTCTTGGGCACTTTACATATTTTTATTATGACCTTTACAGTAATATTTGTTTCTCCCATTACTTCACCATTCCTTGATCTATCATCACAGCTCCTTTTTATCAGAACTCTAATGAAGACATTCAGAACAAGAAAGAATGGAAGACAAAGTACTTTAAGTCACCAGTTCTCTGCAGTTACAGAAGCTGAAGAACATTTCCTCACTTTCAGCTACATCACCATTAACAGCTGCACAGCCAATAATGCTAAACTGTGTTTCTTAACACTTTAGAGCTGTACATCACTGTACAAATAAAACTTTCTTTAGTGAACATATAATTCAAAGTGCTAAATAATCTCTATCTTAAGTTATCCTATGTATTTTCCAGTTTTTGTGTGTAACATTTCAATCTATCAACAAACACGCCTTAATCTGGCAAATGTAGGCAGAAATCATGTCTCATTCAGAAATTCAGGTCAGATTCTTGAAGCAGTTAAAACTCTTAAGACATTAAAAAAAAAAAATACTTCAGCCTATTTCACAAAGCTTTCCAAAGATCAAATATCACTTTCAAAGGCTACACAGAAGAATATCTTAGCTGAAACAGTTAACAATATATGCTCTTTGACACAGTGTAACTAATGATGGTCAGAAACCTCCCCAGAAGCCCTTGGAAGATGAACCCAAAACAAATCTGAACAGAACAGAGTAAAAACTGTTAACTGTCACACCTCTCTAAAAACTCATTAATTCTTTGTGACCTGTAAGTTTATCCTCCATATTTGATAACTGAACTACAGTTATATAAAAACATAATTGCAAGCAGAGATAATGGTCAGGAGCACAGCTTCAAGAGTCAAAGTACTAGAGTCTGAATCCAGGCTCTGCCAGTTAGAAACTGTGTGTACTTGGCCAAGTTATTTAAAACTCTGTGCCTCAGCTGACTCTTTCGAAAATGGGAGTAACAATATCTACTCATAGGGTTATTGCGAAGATTATGAGATAATACACATAAAGCCTACAGAACAGTACCTGTTTATTATAATGAAGTCATCAAAAAATTTTTAATGTACACTGATAAAGATCACTCTTTATATTCGGAAGTGCTTCGAGTGGCATAATACAGTTAAACTCCTCACTGTATTATACAAAACACATCTGAAAGCTTAGGTGTTCACCAATCTAACAGTGTACCAATTCTTGACTCAGTTCAAGAGACAGTATTAAAACTCCAAAATTTGAACTTAATGGTAAATTGGCAAAGAATAAAATTCTATAATTCTAAATTATCTTGCCAAATAAAAGGCAAAGAAAATGATTGTCATCTAGAACTTACCAGAGAAGATTGCCCCCCCAAAATTCCAGTGCTATAAGAAGATCTGTTTTAAAACAACAGGATTTATGCACTGTGTTTGGAAACCTACTTAGGGTTTGTTTTCAAGTGTACTCAGTGACTTCACCTCATTTGTCACTTAAAACCTTAAAAAGAGGCCACATTTAATTTTTAATAACCTGACCTTAAAAAATGTTTCAGATACACTACACACAGAAGCATCCTATTACTTCTCTCCAATAACTTTAAATCAAAGGACACTGATAAAAATCAATTTGTATTTTCCCTTTATTAAAACATCCAGAAAAGACTACTACTCGAGTATTTTTAAATGAATGTTTTTTAGAACTATTAGTACAATAATTTACAAAAGCTTTAAACATACTGTCTGAAAGTCTGTCATTCCCAATATCCTACTGACACATAGTATTAGGACAACTGAAGTTAAAAAGCCAACATTTTCCAGGCTGGCCTAATGCAGCAGGAGTTGGTTATTACAACACATATGCATTATCTTCAAAGGAATACCCAGCGACTTGAAGCAAGTTTTACATAAACCCAACTAAAGCATTGGAAAAGTCATCTTATTTGAAAAGGAAGACTTTCTCAATTTTTTCAAGTAACAGCATTTATACTCTGCTACCCAGTTTTCAAAATCTTTCAAGACCCTGCAAATCCTGTTTAAGCCTGCTAAAATTCCATGGGTGACAGCCATTTTCCCTCAAAACTTAATTGTCCAGATTACCTATTTTCAATTTTATTAGGTCACCTTGAAATCCTCTCTTCCATAAAGCACTTAAGGGTTTTAGTTATAAACATGTCTCTAAAAATTAACCAATAAAGCCCACACATTTTGCAGCCTACTCATGTTTTAAAATGCTCGCTAAAAAAACCACCTTTATCGGGGACCAAATACCTAAAATGAACTGCTTCAAATTTCCCTGGACCTGCATTATACCCTTTATACACCTTGAGATCCTGTATTATGCTGCAGCTATACAGCAGACGCACGATCACAAGGTTTTCAACAGCCTCCAGATCCCTTACTGCTGCAAAACTTCTGATAAACCTTCCATGCAGTAGACCGTTAACAGTGCTGGTTTAACTGCTTTACCTGTTTATTTACCAACCCAATCATCTCAGGGAATTCAAACTGCCTTCTGAACCTTATCTAGAGTATTCCTGTGTTCTTTTGAGGAAGATCTGCACCTGGAAAAAACTTTTGAGTTTTAGTGTTCATTCTCTAGTCCAAATTCCTGTTGCCAGGATATGCGGTAGTAATGCAGAGGTTTCTTTGAGACTCTAAAATTGTATTTTACCCTAGCAATAGCCAACCTCTACTAATCCCTTTTTAGTGGCCGAGATTGCTGCGGATTATAATGCTCAACAGGAAGGTTTTTTAAACATCCGAAAGACGAGTTATTCGAATTCAGGCCTTAATTTTTTCCTAAATAATACTTGTCATCACAAGGACATGTTTCCATACATTTGCAACTTAAGAAAGAAAAAAATCAAGCTTTTGGCACTATTTATCACAGCTTGAAAAGTCCATCACCATCACGCTTTTTCTTTCGAAGTAGGATTTCAGACAAAGCTTCCATCAACCATAGTCCTGTAACATGCTTTCCAAGCCAACTGACGGCCTGCTAACAGCAACATTTACACCCGGGGAAATCTTTATAGTTGACTAATCAAGAAGGCGTCTGATAACCAAAGCACCCTTTCTCGAGGAAATGTAAGAAGCAACAACTAAAGGGATTTATTACAGTGAGGAAAGAAGGACTCTCCAAGCAGGGCCATGGAGCAAAATTCAGGGGTTCGGAAGCCCTGGTCTCAGCAACACTGGCCCCAAGGCCTCCCCACCCAGCCCGCTATCCCCCCGGGAGCCAGCCCTGCACCTCCATAGGCCCGGCAGACCAGAGGGGAGCACCTCCCCCACCCCACGCAGCGGCCAGGCTCGAGTTCCGAAACCTGAAGCCCAAACAGGCCAAAGCCGCAAACGCGGCAGCGTGAGTTTAAAAGGTATGAAAACACAGGGTGAGAGGAGATGCGGCCTCGCCTCAAGCTGGGAGGCCCCCTGAGGAATCCGAGGCGGGAGAAGAGCGAGCCGGTTGATAAGCCGGAACAGTCTGGAAGAAAAGAGAGCTGGGAGCGGGGGATGAGGAGGTTCCTGCTCGGCCAGCGCCTTCTCCGGGTCCTCGGCGACGCCCGTTTACCTGAAAGTCTCGGTCCTCGTTGAAGCGGGAGAAGCGATCCGCCATTTTGCCTCCCTCACTCCTCTCAGGACGACGCTCTCCGGCTAGCTCCTTCCCTCCCGCGACACCCGCCCCCTCGCTCCCCTCCTCTGTTCCCCGCCTCCTCCCACGCCCACCCGGTGCGCACAGGCCGGGAAAGGAGGATGCGCGTCCAGAACGGAGCCCAGCGGACGCAGGCGCCTTTCGGCCCTGGAGGCGGGACATTCCTCCACGCCCCGCCCTCCTCTCTCAGCCTAGTGCGACCCCGGCGGCCGCGCGTGCGCGCTAGTGCTGGACAGCTGCGAGCGCTTCCGGAGAGAAAGGTGACGCGGGGCGCAGTGCGTGTGTGTATGGATGTGTTCCACCTGCTCTCTTCCCGGAATGCATTATCTTTTTTTGCCCTCTTGCGTCCCTCTGTATGCGAAACCCATCCTTTGTTTTATTCACCAAATGGCAGCATTATGTAGTGGCCAAAAGCGAGGATTTTGAAGCCAGACTGCTCAGTTTCGAATCCCGGTTTGCTTTGAACGTTAAACCGTGAACGAAACGGGAAAAGGCCTTTCTCTCAAAGGGTTTACATTCCACTGTGGTAAATCAGATGAATAATAAAACAATTGAGTAATTTTTAATATTAATGAGTGCTACAAAAAAATAAAACGGTGCAGTGATGAGAGGGACTTCTGAAATGACCTTTGACCCGAGGAACAGAAGCGGCCTGCAACCTTGGAGCAGGGGAAACATTAGAGCAAAGGCCCAATGACTGCTAAGAACTTGGCATTCTCAAGCGATCATTTTAGAAAGCTTTTTCTCAAGAGACCAAAGTTTCAAATCAATTCAAGTTCTCTGGGCTCTTCGGTTTCCATTTTATAAAGTAAGGAAATTGAGTTTGGTAATCTACTGCCCCTGTCACTGACTTTGTATGGGTTATGAATCAGGTTTTTCCACCTTATGACGTTCCTGAAGGACCCCACCCAGCCCACCAATTCCCTTAGCCAAAACACATAAAACACACAGGAGTAGCAGAACTTCCCTACTTTTGAAAGAGTAGTTGACAAGAAATCACACAATGAAAAAATGACCCTTACTGCACCCTGAGAGTCAAACGGAATGTAATTTTTTGGAGGAAGGGTGTGTATCTCCTATTCCTATGTTACCTTCTGCAGTCCAAGGAGAATACAGTTCTAAGCAGTGAAACGAGCTCCCTAACTAGGGAGAAGCAAAACACACAATGTAAACATTGTAAAGAGACCTGAGGATACATGTGGCAGATTGAATCACATGGATACCCATGACACATTTACCTCTTTTCCCTCTCCCAATCCCACTAAAATGATAGTAAAAGAATCAGAAGGACATAAACTTACATGGACAAAGAGACCTGAAGAAGGGACAACAGATGTCAACAAAATTTTGGAAGCTAAAGAGCATAGATAAATGGAAATGCACTAGTAGAATGGAGAAAGCAAAGTCCTGGAGTGAGGAAGCCAGGAAACATGTTGAATTAATGCAGAGGAGTATCAGAAAGACTCAGGAATTGGAATCACCAGGTTTCCCTGAAGGTGAGGGTGTGGATGGAGCCAGAAACAGGAATAGTTACAAGGCAGTTTAGAGAGAAGTAACTCTTAAATCCCTTTCCCACCCAAGTAGCAAACTGGAGAATTCTCTTGGATATGCTGGAGAGACTTTGACATATCTGGCTCAGCTAAAGAAGGAGATAACAGGCTGAAAATGGCAAGGTTTGGTAAAAGCCAACATTCTGGTCAGAGAATTGTTCTCCCAGCAAAAGACTACAGGATCTCTCTCTAGGAAACTGATCCCTCTCTGGTTTAATGGGAAAAATCCTACACGTCCAAAAACAGGAATAGAGAGTGAGGCCTCCCCAACATAAAGGTCATGTTCCTGTCCAGATATTCCACAGAGAAGTCCATCATTCAGGAAACCCCATCCACAGAGTTTCCACTCAGCTCTTATGCATAGTCGGATAGAAGGAAACCTGTAACAAAGACAGACATCCCCACCCAAAAAACAAAAACGGAAAGGAATTCAGAGGAACTAGAGATAACAAAAGTAGCAAAAGAAACCGTAAGACAATTACAATCAACATCTATGGAGATAGAAGATCACCTCAGGGAACAAGGGACCACATTAGGGAGCAAAGAATGCCGAAAAAGAAAATTCAAAATTAAGAAATAACTTTTGGAAATTAAACAAATAAAATTAAAAAGAAATTAAACAGAAATAAAAAATTCAATTGAAGAGTTAGAAAATAAAGTCACAGAAATCTCCTAGAAAACAGAGTATAAAGACACCCTGGTCTCCTTAATTATTGCAGTAACTTCTAAGTGTTCTGCTTCCACCCTGACCCCTTACAGTCTTCAAAGAAGCTATGGTGATCCTGTTAAAAGGTCAGTCAGATCTCATCAGTTCTCTGCTCCAACCCTCCAGGGGCTTTCCCTGTCATTCATAGTAAAGTCCACCTACTACTGAGACAGGGACCATGGGCTTAGACTGAGTAGGGTGAGGGCCTCTGGAAAAAGCAAGGCAAGATATTTACAGTCAAAGCAATGTAACAATGTAAAGTCCCTATCGAAACTCTGTGTTCAGCATTATGCAAAGGCAAGGTCACACTAATTCTCTAGGGTAAAGATACCAGACTAGGAATATAGACATATTCATTGAGATCAGCTAAAAGTCAAAAGGCCAGGAGCAACTTGGCCTGGAAAGTTTGAGTGTTCCACAAGGGTATCTCAGCATAACCCATGACTTCACTGTAAACAGCCCTAGCAAACAGACAATAACTCAGCCCACCTTGAGGGCAGGGCAGGTGGTACAAATCCACACCCTAAGCCCTCAGTTCCCAAAAGTCCTCAACTGCCTATAAATCCCCTAGACAACGCACCATCCTGGGTTCTCTTGTCCCCTCCTGGTGTGAGCCAGGAGCTCTTTCCTCTCACTTTATTTCTAAATAAAAGCTTCTGCCCTAGCTCTACTACCTTGGGTGTTTGCTAAGTTCATTCTTCGACTCAGCAAACAAGAACCCTGGCATCACTACCACCTCACCTCTCAGATCTCCTTTTCTCTCTGCACCCTGCTTCGCTACTCTCTGGACACACCACCTGGCTATACCTTAATCCCTAAGTCTGTTCCCACTTCAGTCTGCCCTACTTGGGAGATAATGTATATGCTGTTCTTTCTGCCTATCATTCTTTCCCAGATATCCATCCACGTGGCTCACCATCCACCACTCATACTCTGGTCTTTATTCTCAGTAAGATTTTCCCTAATAATGCTATTTAAAATCACAGAGCCCCATATTCTGAACTCCCTAGCTCCCTTCCCTAATTTTATTTTTCTCCATAGTACTTATCACTTTCTAATGTGTAATGTTTGCTCCTTGAGAGCAGGGATTTTTCTCAGTTTTGTTCCCCTCCGTATCCTAGTGCCAAGAATAATGAATGGCATATAGAAGGCACATGAAACATTCTCCAGAATAGACCACATACTAAGCCACAAAAAGAGCCTCAGTAAATTCCAAAAGATTGAAATCCTACCAACCAACTTTTCAGACCACAAAGGTATAAAACTACAAATAAATTGTACAAAGAAAGCAAAAAGGCTTACAAACACATGGAGGCTTAACAGCATGCTCCTAAATAATCAATGGATCAATGACCAAATTAAAATGGAGATCCAGCAATATATGGAAACAAATGACAACAACAACACAAAGCCCCAACTTCTGTGGGACACAGCAAAAGCAGTCCTAAGAGGCAAGTATATAGCAATCCAGGCATATTTAAAGAAGGAAGAACAATCACAAATGAATAGTCTAATGTCACAATTATCAAAATTGGAAAAAGAAGAACAAATGAATGAGGCCTAAGGTCAGCAGAAGGAGGGACATAATAAAGATCAGAGAAGAAATAAATAAAATTGAGAACAATAAAACAATAGAAAAAAATCAATGAAACCAGGAGCTGGTTCTTCAAGAAAATCAACAAAATAGATAAGCCTCTAGCCAGACTTATTAAGAGAAAAAGAGAGTCAACACACATCAACAGAATCAGAAAACAAGAAAGGAAAAATCATGACGGACCCCACAGAAATACAAAGAATTATTAGAGACTACTATGAAAACGTATATGCTAACAAGCTGGAAAATCCAGGAGAAATGGACAACTTCCTAGAAAAATACAACCTTCCAAGACTGACCCAGAAAGAAACAGAAAATCTAAACAGGCCAATTACCAGAAACAAAATTGAATCAGTAATCAAAAAACTACCCATGAACAAAACCCCCGGGCCAGATGGATTTACCTCGGAATTTTATCAGACATACAGAGAAGACATAACACCCATTCTCCTTAAAGTTTTCCAAAAAATAGAAGAGGAGGGAATACTTCCAAACTCATTCTATGAAGCCAACATCACCCTAATACCAAAACCAGGCAAAGACCCCACCAAAAAAGAAAACTACAGACCAATATCCCTGATGAATGTAGATGCAAAAATACTCAACAAAATATTAACAAACCGAATTCAAACTACATCAAGAGGATCATACACCATGACCAAGTGGGATTCATCCCAGGGATGCAAGGATGGTACAACATTCGAAAATCCATCAACATCATCCACCACATCAACAAAAAGGACAAAAACCACATGATGATCTCCATAGATGCTGAAAAAGCATTCAACAAAATCAACATCCATTCATGATAAAAACTCTCAACAAAATGGGCATAGAGGGCAAGTACCTCAACATAATAAAGGCCATATATGATAAACCCACAGCCAACATCATACTGAACAGCAAGAGGCTGAAAGCTTTTCCTCTGAGATTGGGAACAAGACAGGGATACCCACTCTCCCCATTGTTATTCAATGTGGTAGTGGAGGTCTTAGCCACGGCAATCAGACAAAACAAAGAAATACAAGGAATCCAAATTGGTGAAGAAGAAGTCAAACTGTCACTATTTGCAGATGACATGATATTGTACATAAAAAACCCTAAAGACTCCACTGCAAAACTACTAGAACTAATATCAGAATTCAGCAAAGTTGAAGGATACAAAATTAACACACAGAAATCTGTAGCTTTCCTATACACTAACAATTAACTAATAGAAAGAGAAATCAGGAAAACAATTCCATTCACAATAGCATCAAAAATAAAATACCTAGGAATAAACCTAACCAAGGAAGTGAAAGACCTATACCCTGAAAACTACAAAACACTCTTAAGAGAAATTAAAGAGGTCACTAACAGATGGAAACTCATCCCATGCTCCTGGCTAGGAAGAATTAATATCGTCAAAATGTCCATCCTGCTCAAAGCAATATACAGATTTGATGCAATCCTTATCAAATTACTAACAGCATTCTTCAATGAACTGGAACAAATAGTTCAAAAATTCATATGGAACCATTAAAGACCCCAAATAGCCAAAGCAATCCTGAGAAGGAAGAATAAAGTGCGGGGGGGGGGGGATCTCACTCCCCAACTTCAAGCTCTACTACAAAGCCACAGTAATCAAGACAATTTGGTACTGGCACAAGAACAGAGCCACAGATCAGTAGAACAGAATAGACTCCAGACATTAATCCAAACATATATGGCCAATTAATATATGATAAAGGAGCCATGGACATACAATGGGGAAATGACAGCCTCTTCAACAGATGGTGCTGGCAAAACTAGACAGCTACATGTAAGAATGAAACTGGACCATTGTCTAACCCCATACACAAAAGTAAAATCCAAATGGATCAAAGACCTGAATGTAAGTCATGAAACCATAAAACTCCTAGAAAAAAACATAGGCAAAAATCTCATGGACATAAACATGAGTGACTTCTTCATGAACATATCTCCCCGGGCAAGGGAAACAAAAGAAAAAATGAACAAGTGGGACTATATCAAGCTAAAAAGCTTCTGTACAGCAAAGGACACCATCAATAGAACAAAAAGGTATCCTACAGTATGGGAGAATATATTCATAAATCTGATAAAGGATTGACATCCAAATATATAAAGAGCTGACACACCTCAACAAACAAAAAGCAAATAATCCAATTAAAAAATGGGCAGAGGAGCTGAATAGACAGTTCTCTAAAGAAGAAATCTAGATGGCCAACAGGCACAAAAAAAGATGCTCCACACCACTAGTCATCAGAGAAATTGCAAATTAAAACCACAATAAGATATCACCTCACACCAGTAAGGATCACCATCATCAAAAAGACAAATAACAACAAATGTTGGCGAGGTTGTGGAGAAAGGGGAACCCTCCTACATGGCTGGTGGGAATGTAAATTAGTTCAGCCAGCCATTGTGGAAAGCAGTATGGAGGTTCCTTAGAATGCTCAAAATAGAAATACCATTTGACCCAGGAATTCCACTTCTAGGAATTTACCCTAAGAATGCAGCACTCCAGTTTAAAAAAGACAGATGCACCCCTATGTTTATCGCTGCACTATTTACAATAGCCAAGATATGGAAGCAATCTAAATGTCTATCAGTAGATGAATGGATAAAGAAGACGTGGTACATATATACAATGGAATATTATTCAGCCATAAGAAAAAAAATAAATCCTACCATTCACAACAACATGGATGGAGCTAGAGGGTATTATGCTCAGTGAAATAAGCCAGGCAGAGAAAGACAAGTACCAAATGATTTCACTCACGTGTTGAGTATAAGAACAAAGGAAAACTAAAGGAACAAAACAGCAGCAGAATCACAGAACCCAAGAATGGACTAATAGTTAGCAAAGGGAAAGGGACTGGGGAGGATGGGAGGGAAGGGAGGGATAAGGGTGGGGAAAAAGAAAGAGGGCATTATGATTAGCATGTATAGTGCTTGGGGGGCACGGGGAGGGCTGTGCAACACAGAGAAGACAAGTAATGATTTTACATCATCTTACTATGCAGACGGACAGTGACTGTGAAGGGGTATGTGGGGGGGACTTGGAGAAGGGGGGAGCCTAGTAAACATAATGTTCTTCATGTAATTGTAAATTAATGATACCAAAAAAAAAGAAAAGAAAAAAGTAAAATAAATGTTCAACTGCTTTTCCTCTTTTCCCATTCACTAAAGGTTTTGCAGATCATTCCAGAAAGCATGTTTACTTCTCTTCTAAAGATCATAAAGCTTCAGACTCATGATATCATTGAAGTGCCGACCCGCCTGGACAAAGACAAGCTAAGGGACTATGCTCAGCTTGGCCCACGATACGAAGTGGCGTGTCTCTTTGACTTTTCTGCCTTTTGATACTTAAAACCCAAACCATGGAATGTCCCAGGTCTGTGTCACCTGCCGTGTCCCCAGGACCACCAGACCAGTTTGGATTTATTTTTTCCCACTCTCAGTGTCCAGTCACCACATTTTGAACCATTGTCAATTTCATGTCCTCTGACACAACTCCAAACTTTACATCAGAAATTTAAATTTCCATGCTTATTCTAACTCAAAAATATAGCATCTGTTTACCTTATCAATATCTCCTTGTGTTGCTTGAAAAAAAATAGAGGGCAGTAAAGGGGAGATGACCTCAGAGTCTTGATTAGCCTTTTCTACTCAAAAGGGACCATCCGTGTTACTACCTCCTGCCCTCATATCTACATAAGAAACTGAGGCTCAAAGAAGGGGAATTGATTGGTCAAAGTTTAAAAAAACATTTAATGTCTTCTGACTCAGTGTCCCAAAATGTCTAATAGTGATCTCTCAGTTATACCACAAAGCCTCATTTCTGCCTGGGGAAATATATGTAAATAAATACATTTATATTTACATTTATATAAATAAAGCTGCATACTCATTCCTGTTGTCTTTGCCCATTGCAGGACTATTAGCCAGTTATCTTAGCTTCCTCTGGAAATGATGGGTCTGTTGTCTGAAATACTTCATTAACCTCTTTTTTCTTTTTTAAAAGTTGCCAAACTTACTCATGCTATTTCCATTTTCACTGAAGGCATCTTAATGATGAAAACGACTTTGTTGGGCATCATCAAGGTAACAGCTTAGATGCTGGTCTAGGTGGTCTTGTAGTGAGGTCCTTACTTTGGGTTATGGTATTTATCCCTTGGGGAACAGGCAATGACCTTATCATCTTGTGTCCCTTGCTGTTTCATACTCAGCTTTTAATCATCATTTTGCTCATATATGGATGGAAGAAGGCAGTTTAAAATCCCTATTTTTCATTATACCCAATAGTTAGTTAAATCTAAGAAAGAGCCGTGTATTGAATTTTTGTAATAACAGAACAAAATGGTTTAGTCCCCTTAGGCAAGTATCAGGCTCACTCTCTCCCATCCTTCTGTGGTATCTTCAAATTGCATTCAGGCACAGAACAGTGAGCTAATCGCAGGCCATCGTGATCACTGATGCACCCAAGCTCCTCTCTGCTCTTACTGTTTCCTTCTTCCTCTTCAGGACACCCTCACCCATTCCCATCCCCCATACCACTCACTCTGTACGTTTGATTGCTTTCCCTAAATATGCAGCTATCCTTATTTTAAACATGGTGTTATGTGTGCATGTGTTTTTTATTTATTTAAATCATATTGTGCTCTAAGTCTCATTCTTTTTCCAACTTTTCTCACTTGTTAATGCTTTTGAAATGTATTTATGTTGCTATGAGTCAGGTAGTTGGTTACATCCTACTCCTGCATGGAATTCCACATTTCACTTAACCATTCCCTGTTCACAGACCCCTGTGTTGCCCATTTTCTACCTCTGCTCCCCGTTATCATAAACAGTGTCAAGATGAGCATCTTCAAACATGTCCCCATTGAAGACCTACAAGAATTTCTCTGAAATGTGCCTTCCTAGGAGTGGGGCACTGAATCTTAGGGCATATTTGTACTTAATTTGTCTCAAAACGGCCAGATTGCCTTCTGAAATGACTGTTTCCTGAGTGTCTACCTTTATTTTTGCCAGGACTCATTATTATCCACTTTGTAACTTTTGCTCTTCTAAGAGGTATAAAGCAATATATCATGGCTGTTTTAATTTGTAATCCTGTGACATCTAGTAATGTGCTCATTCACATAGTTCCTGGCACTTTTATTTATGTTTCCACTTACCTGGCATCAGTAGAATCTGCACATTGCTGATTTTTTAAAAAATTATCAGTCAAATTGCCAGATTAATATTTCTGTTAATAAAACCCAAGAAAATACAAGAAATGAACCTAAATAGAAACCGAACTTCAGTGTATGGTTTTTGTAAGTGTGCTGAAAAAAATACCATTGTATTCCTGAAACAGTAATAGTCCATTAAACTATGCAGAGAGCACACATACAGATTACCACTTCTAACTAATCCATAAATAGATGGTAAATCCTAGAACCAGATTAAGCATTTTACATGCAAAGTGACCAGTATAGGAAGGATGTAATAAAACCTAATAATGAGCGATAATTCTCAAAAGAAAGACTGCTTTCCTTTGTGAGTCTTTAGCCACAATCTTTCAGATAAAAAAAGAGCAGAGGAACTATCATCTTGACCCCATTCAGCCCAAGTAGACTAACAACTCAGGGCTTTTTGTAAAGAATCCTGTGACTTCCACTAATGTTTAACCTCCAAGTATTAAGGCTCTATTTCAAGTACTTAAAACATTAAGTTTCCTTTAGTCAATATGACTCAATACCTATTAATGTTCATCATTAGAGGTAGCCAAAAAATGGGAATAATCTAAACATTTATCAGTAAGAGAATGGCTAAATATATCATGATGTATTCATACTATGGATCATTCTGCTGCCATTCCAAAAGAATTTGCCACTGGAATATTTTTAAAACTTAAAGGGAAAAAGAAAATTGCAAAATGTGTGTGTGTGTGTGTGTGTGTGTGTGTGTGTGTGTGTGTGTGTCATATTATGATCCCATTTAGATTTTTTAAAATTAGTATGTGTTTAAGGACAAATATTTACATACATAAATTAATAGAGAAAGGTCTGGGGGATCCACATGAAAACTTAGCTGTTATTAACTTCAGGGGAGGGAATACAGTTGTGAGGGAGGGGCTTTCTCATAGCTATGAATGCTCCATGGATAGGTGAACATCTAGGAAGGATTGGAAGGGCTATTAAGACCTTTAGATGTATGAAATTTAACTCTTTTCACTAAATATGCTCTTTTTTTTAATCAAAGTATTATTGATATACAATCTTAAGTTGGTTTCAAGTATACAACACAGTGGTTCAACAGTTGCTGACATTATTAAGCCCTTACGCCCACTAGTGCAGTTACTATCTGTTACATAGGAAGATGTTACAGGATCATTGACTATATTCTCCATGCTATACTACCATCCCTATGACCAACTTATATTATGATTGAGAATTTTTGTGCCCTGTTATACCCCTCACTCTCCCCACCCACTTTCACTCCAACCCCTCCCCCATGGTAACAACTAGCCACTTCTCAGTGTCTGTAAGTCTACTGCTGTGTTGTTCATTCTGTCTGCTTTGTTTTTATATTTCACAAATAAATGAAATCACATGGTATTTGTCTTTGCCTGGCTTTCACTACGTCTGTTCTTACAGGGAATGTTTCTTTGGAAACTTTGTGTTCTTTCTTTGATTTTGTTTTCATTGCTTATGCTTATCTATAATTAACCTTTTTGCTGTAAAATAGAGCAGAGATACTAAAAGCTACAGAAACACTTGTGTAGTTTAATGGATTATTATCATCACCACTCAAGAAATACAGTTTAGCCAGGTCTCAACCTAGTTCCTCCTCATGTGCCCCAACCTAATATCGCTCTCTTTGTTGATGGTTTTATTAGCCAAAATAATCTCTAGATACAGGAGGTTTAGACTTGCCCATTGAAAAAAAAATATGTTAAGTCTTTTTTAATTTTCAGGTTTCTCCTCCATTCCTGTCTCGCCAAGGCCTTTGACCTGTTGTTTCTCCAGAGTCTGCATTTTGCTAATCACTCAGTCATGATGTAGTTCAACGTGTTTCTCTGGCTTTTGTGTCTTCGGCAACTTTCATTGCAGCTGTTTCTCTTGAAGTTTAAATATAATCAAACACAGATGGAACCCATCAATTGTCTTTATGACTTTTGAAAATAATGGTTCTTTGCAAATTAAAAGTGAAAGAAACAAGTCTCAGGGATTCCAAAGGAGTGGGTTAAAACTATCTGATAGGATGCTGTCTTTGAGAGAGCAACAAAAGTTTTCTCATTACAGAGAAAAGAATCAGCAAAATAAGCTTACAGAGTTAGATAGCAGATCTGCTTTCCTGTCCTCTCTCCCTAATTACAATCATCATTCCGAGAATGCTGGAAGAACAGAGAATTGCTAAGTCTGCAGAGTGGTCCTGCCCAAAGCTTGTTGGCCCCTAAAGGTACAGATGCCCTGAGATGACATCCGGAGACAAGACACACACTGAAACCAGATGCAGGCCCTTCTTTGCAGTACCTCATCCTGGTGATAAGAAAAGTCAAAGTCACTTGTTAACTTTCAACAAAATGATTAAAATGTGAGGGCAATTTAAAACTCTCTATACCCACCGTCTTTGAAATATCACATTGTAAAATCATCATCACGGATTTTTCTGAGATAAACCAACTCCTAAAGAGGTGACAGCTTTATGCGTTCGGTCCAAGCTGCACAAGGTGAGAGGGGGGCCACAAAGGGAAAAGTCCCAATCATTCAGAAATGAAGTAAGAAGGGTTCCACCAGGGGTTCTGGAAACCTTCCCCCCTGGATCTCTTCAGAACTGAACTTTTCCTCCCTGCTACTTACTTCTTTCTGATTTGTACTCAGGTGGATCCAAAGCAGTTGCTAGAAGATGGAATAAGGAAGGAGCTAGTTAAATGTGTTGTTTTGCTCTTCATAGGGGCTTGATATTCAACCCTCGAGCCAAGGTACCAGATGACCAAAATAGGGCTGTCCTTTTTCTCTATTCTGCTTGCGAAAGGGACTAGAACACCATTCGAAACTCTTGTGAAGCAGACCTTTCCTCCTGTCTAATGTATATCTAATATATAATGTTTGGTACAAATGATGTGCTTTTTGATTCTATACTGTAATCCATTCATATTATAAGAAAATCCCTTTAAAACCAGCCTTTTGTAATTGCTGATCCCCAAGTTTAGGAATTGAACTGATGTTTATGATTCAGAGTTACTTCTTATCATTGTAAGAATTTGTTAACCCGAAAGCAGATAGGAGCATAAAGTCTTAACTTTTTATTTTGCTCAATCTTTTAGGGAATATGGTACTTTTTCTCAGGAGAAAAATAAATACGCCTGAAATTTATATCTACGGTACTTTTCACCTCAGTAAATTCAAGGTAAAATATTTTAAGTGTTTTAGGATTCAATATATTCATCAAGGGACATGAGAGAAATCATCAACATTCATTTTTTACATTCTTTTGTCTGAGGCTTCCTTGTGAAGTCTATTGTTTGCTTAATGCCTGACACAGGTTACCACCCACCCTAGATGAGGTAAGAAATGAGTATTTCCAAAGCTGTCTTTAACTGTCACTGTGATCTCTCAGTTGGGGTACCACTTAAAGTCTAATGTAGATATTAATGGTTGACAGTCTATTCTAATGTCATAGATTTGTTTCCCGTTTTGCACAGCCAAGTGAATTGATGCCCAAGCTGAAAGAGTTGGGAGCTACCATGGGTGGATTCCATCGTTCTTTTGAATACATACAGGACTATGTTAACATCTATGGTCTGAAAATCTGGCAGGAAGAAGTATCTCATATTATAAATTATAATGTGGAACAAGAGTGTAATAACTTCTTAAGAACAAAGGTATCTAAATCAGTTTTAAATTCTTGACGATATTTGTTATTTCTGACATTTAAAACACACTCCCCAAACCTCAGAAATGCCAACAGAAAAGCTTGTTTAAATGGCTATACAAATCAGTAAGCACTATTTAGTCATAATACTTTCAGAGTACCTTCAGGAGTTGTGAGAATTAGAGAAAAGTGTATATGACACCTGGCCTCTGGGAGTTTACGGTCCTAAGGAGGGAGCAGACATAATTAAATGGCTGCAGAACAAGCTGGCTGTTGTAATTGTTAGAACTCAAGTGATCAAGAATTCAGAAGACTTGGGAGTTCATTTGGGCCCCATCAGAGGATGTTCCTGAAAGCAGAATTGCTGATCATGTGGCGATTCTGTGCTCAACTTACTGATGAACCGCCCAACTGTTTTCCAGGGTCTACCGGCAGTGTCTGAGGATTCTGATTTCTACACATTCTTACCAATACCTAACCAATACTTCTTTTCTTTTAATTACAGCTATCCTAGTGGGTGTGAAGAGGTATCTCATTGTGGTTTTGATTTGCATTTCCCTAGTGACTGTTGATGTTGAGCATCTTTTCGTGTGCTTCTTGAGCATTTATGTATCTTTGGAGAAATGTCTCTCAAGTCTTTTGCCTATTTTTCAATTTGGTTGTTTGAGCAACAGATTCTCAAGTGTTACACTGGGAAGGTTGATTTTAATCAGTAGTAAATAAGGAGCCACTCTTTAAGTTTTTAATTAGGGACATGATTCAGGTGACATTTTTGAAAGTTTAAGTATCTTCCACCTTATGACATTTTGGGTTTTTATTACTACACTGACATATGGTAACATAAAACAAAATATGAAGAGTCTCTTCTCCTTTCCTCAGTCACTTCACTTTTTCACAAATATTTCTTTTTTTATAAATTTATGTACACCATTTCTGGGAAGCTATTAATGCATTTTTTAAAAGTTTTCTCTTTAAAACCAAGGAGCATTTATTGTCACTGTTCATGTAACATTATCATTATAAAACCATGTGGAAAAAAGATGAACTAGACTACCTTATCAAAGATGACTAAATATGGTTTGGTTTGGTTTGGTTTGTTTTTTTCTAGATTCAAGACTGGCAAAGTGTGTACCAGTCCACTCACATTCCGATATCAAAGTTTACACCTGTGGATGAGTCTGTCACATTTATTGGTTGGCTCTGCAGAGAAATCTTGCAGATCACAGACCCAAAGTAGGTGTATCTGAATTCCACTGGGCCTTGAAAACTGGGGGCAATAGAAGTCCCTAAACGTGTTGCATATGCTCAGACCACACGCTTGTTCCTGCCACCTGTCTAATGCGTTTACTAAACTCATTTTTTCAGGCTGCTGTTTTTTTCAGTGTGACTGTGGAGTCACCAGTCCAAAGAAATGTAAATTACAACCACTATAAGGCTGTTTGGCCCCCTTATTGTCTATGTACCTCTTGTTTTCCAACTAATGTTCTGCTCACCTGGGCAAGACTCTCCTTATTGTAATTGCTCACCTGTACCTGTGTAACTGTGGCACTCTCCCCCATTCCAGTCACTGGGTTTTGCACTTGTCAGCTCTTATCCTGACCTTTTAAGATTACTTCCTTATTTCTTAGCCCCACACCCAAGCACTTGCACTACCAAGAGCTCACATTTATTGAATGCTTGCCTTAAGTGCTTCTCAGCACATTACGCACATCCCTTCATTTACTCATTACAACAGTCTGTGAGGGAGGCATTGTTATTCTTCCCACATTAAAGTAACTGAAACACAGAAAAACTAAGTCACTTGCCCAAGAGCACAGAGTCAAAAAATGGTGGACCCAGAATACACACCAGGCCCTCTGACACTGGAGCCCAACTCTTTTTTTTTTGGTATCATTACTGTACAATTACATGAGCAACATTATGGTTACTAGACTCCCCCCATTATCAAGTCCCCACCACATACCCCATTACAGTCACTGTTCATCAGCGTAGTAAGATGGTATAGAGTCACTACTTGTCTTCTCTCTGCTATACTGCCTTCCTTGTGCCCCTCAACCCCCACATTATATGTACTAATCATCATGCCCCTTTTTCCCCCGTACCTCCCTTCCCACCCATCCTCCCCAGTCCCTCTCCCGTTGGTAACTATTAGTCCATTCTTGGGTTCTGTGAGTCTGCTGCTGTTTTGTTCCTTCAGTTTTTCTTTGTTCATACACTCCACAGATGAGTGAAATCATTTGACACTTGTCTTTCTCCACCTGGCTTATTTCACTGAGCATAATACCCTCTAGTGAAGCCCAACTCCACTTAAGCACTGTGCCATTCAAGGGCAGACAGCATAGCTTAGTCACATGGGTGAAAGTCTCATATAATCAGAACTGCCCTTAAGGATATTTTAGGTGATATGATGGAGAGGCTTGGATGTGGCCTCTCTAAGCAAGTTCAACTAAGCTACTTCCCCTTTTACTTCCATTGAGCCTCTGATGAAGCAGTTGGTACTAAAACCACATGAAGGAAGAGCAGGTTCATGTCATATGTCTCAGGTTTACCCCTGGGCACATGTCCACTGAGTGGAATGATTGGTGGAATTACCCAGGAAAAGAAGGTTCTCTTTTCTTCTTTGCCCAGCTGTGCATGCATAGTTGAATTTGTAAGTTAAATGTCTTAATGACATGGCTTCTTTGTACTGCCCTTCAAATTCAGGCTTATTGTGTCTCTCAAAACTTAGGAACTTAACAAGCTATATAAACTTATCCCACAAATTCCAGAAGAAATAAGTTTTATCTCTGACTCATGAGCCAAAAAGAGTAAATGATCCAAAATGTTTTGTGACTGTTCCTTTCCTGGTACCCATGAGTTGATCACTGAAGCCCTTCTAGAAAACTATCCCTCATGCCATGTTAATACTTGCAGAAAGGATTGAACATGGTTGGGATTTCCCTGTCATACATGTATTTCATCTACATATTGGGAGCCTCTCAAGTGACACAGCCAAAATGCCAGCCCTGGGTGCTGGAAGCAGGACACTTTGAAGCCTGAAAATAGAATGTAGTTCTGGAAATCATCTTGTTCTTCCTATTTGCTTCCATATTTAAGCATCCCTAGCTCCTGAGTCTCTTTTAACTTCCTCCCAAGCGTCACTTCAGTAAAATATGTGCTGGTTCCTGGCATTGGGGACCTATCATGTGTGGACCTTATTAAAATTGTAGAGTCTAGGCCTCCACTCTAGACCTACCCAAACTCTCTGGCATCTGATTTTTAACACACTTTATGGTGAGTCAAGATTCTTAGGCCAACATTTGAGAACCATTAAAATGGTGGTTAAGGATATGGTGTTGGAATCAAGCCCACATGCACCTCAGTTATCTCATCTGTAAAATGAGAGTCAAATGCCTTGTAGATCAAAGAGCAATTATGAGGGTGAAAGAGAGCACACAGGAAGGCCGTCGCCCCATACCTGACACAGAAGTGCTTGTTAATTTCATCGGTTGTTATCCTTGTCGTCCAGGCTCCCAAGTCCAGAGGAATCACAGGCTGCTGACCAGACCTGGGAGGAAGGAGGAAACAGCTTTGTCATCACAGTCTCAAACGTTAGGTAGAGCTCGAGGATTCAGAGCTCCTTTCTTATCAAAATGGAAATGACCCAAGGCTCTGGTTATTTAAAGAAATCTAAAGAAAGGCCCCGTGGAGAGACAGCTGGGCTCCAACATCCTCTGGCCTGACAGTCGAAAGTAGCTTTGTCCTCTCAACATGACTCTGGCATCGGATCAGTTCAGTGGAAATGAATTAGTTAAACCAGACATGTAGCACACAGGGCACGAAAAGGTAATTTAACTGAATTCTCCCTTCTTGGCCCATTGGGCATTCACCATGAGATATGCTGAGCACCTCCAGACAAAGATTATTAAACCCAAGTCAGGTAACTGTTGTTCTTCATTTCTGGTGCCCCAGATCCTGTTGTGTCCCACATCCCGTTAGGCTGAGTTCTGAGCTGCAACTGGGCTTTGAGTTTGTTTTTCTTTTGTTTTAGAATGACATGTCACATTGACCAGCTGAACACTTGGTATGATATGAAAACTCATCAAGAAGTGACCAGCAGCTGCCTCTTCTCAGAAATCCAGACCACGCTGGGGACTTTCAGTCTGAATGGATTAGAGAGGCTTCTGTGCTTTATGATTGTCAAAGAATTACAGGTGAGCCTTTTGGCTTTTGCACAGGTTTTCTGCTACCCTGGGAGAGACAAAAGTAGATGAGTTAACTGTTCCTTCATGCTTTCTTATACTGACATCAAGCCCATGAATATAATTCTTATTAGGTAGTGAGAGCTGGGAATAAATAAGAATTTCTTTGGCCAGTGTACTATGGCAAGGGGTAGACTGTTTTTATGAGTTTCATCTTAAGACTCTTTGAAACCAACAACTTCTCCTGGCAGGGGATGTTTCTAATAGGAACCAGAATTTGCTTCTTCCCTGTCATCCTATTTGTAGAGTTGTGTCATTTAGACCAGTCTGTGTTCTACATAGCAGTTTAGATAACTGAAGTATTTATTCATTTTATTCATTACGTTTTATTTTCTTGTTCTAGAATTTCCTCAGTATGTTTCAGAAAATCATCCTAAGAGACAGAACTGTGCAGGATACTTTAAAAGCCCTCATGACTGCTGTCATCCCCCTAAAAAGCATTGTAGGTAAGTGTTCTGAAACTAGCCCGAGGTAGAGAGAACACTGTGGCCTTTCCCAATTTACTAAATAGAAAACTGTATTTTACCCTTTCAGCAAATTCAAATAAAATTTATTTTTCTGCCATTGCCAAAACACAGAAGATCTGGACATCTTATCTTGAGGCTATAATGAAGGTATGTTGTGGGAGAGGGTGATCATCAATACTCTATTTTTTAATAATTATTTCCTTATAACTTTGTTGCTCAAAGAAAGCCACTCTTTGTTTTGTCATCAAACCAAAAATACAATATTTCAGTTTCTCATTATTTCCAAATTGATTTTTCTTTAGCTTCCTTTCTGGGGCCATTTTTGATTATGCTTTTCATTGGCCTAGTGTTTTTCTTTCACTAAAGAAAACTTCTTAAAATGCCTCTTGGCAAAAGATGCTTTCATACAAAGAAGTAGAATCCTCCCTTAGTGATCCTCCATCCTTACATTCATGTAATAAACTGCTCTGTGAGCTTTCAGCCCTAGGATGCTCTGAGGAGCGGTTAGAGTACAACATTTGTCTTCCTCCCCTCTTGCACCTGCAGATATTAGAAAGACAGGTTCTTTGGACATAAATTATCCTTCACTGTGAATAGAGCACTATGTGTCTTTGGGAGTGAGTGAAAAAGTGCAATGAGGAGATTAATTTGTTGGATGGAAATCCCAGTCACTTTAGAACCCGCTCATCTCCTCTCTTGCCTTTACACCCTGCATTGGCTCCTGGGGACTGTCTTCTAGATACAGGGGTTATTAAAAATGTGCGTCTTTCCAAGACATTCAATAAGCTTTGTTGAACACCTGCTGTGTACAAAGCATTGTCAGTTGGTGTGAGACACAGAGTTAAAGGAAATGTTAACTGTCTCCTCAGAAAGGCTCCTTACAATCTGATAAGAAAGAGTAGACTTCCTGGTAGAAAGCTGATTCTTGGTTACAAGTATCACATACCATGGAAGAGTCTGGGCTGCAATGGGGATTTGGAGAAGTTCCGTTCTCCTATTCCCAATTAAATGTGTCACTCATTAGGACAGTACTCATTGGTGCCTCAGCCAAATTTACAATGTATTTCCTATAATTTTAGTGAGTTTGGGGGCTTTATTTCAATTTGGAAACATGAATGGAATAGGTAACACAAGGAGCCTTTGGCCCTGCCCGATGTCTGGATCTTGTCATATATGCCTGGCATTCCCTTAGCCAGGTGATTTTCAGAGATTGAGAGCTTCGCAGGCCAGCTTTCTAACTGCTGGGGAACCATTAGGGGAAGATTGAACAGTTGCCTGAAGTTGGACGGGCCTGAGTCTCACCTCTCTAGGAGGCTGAAGTTGACGTCAGGGGTGCTTTGAGGAGGCGTGGGGTTTCCCAGTGGCTGTTACAGGCCTCCCTTAGTTGTAATTGCTGGTAATTCAGTAGTAGCCAAGCATTGGGTCTAAGTCAATTGTTTTTACATGAAACCCCAGGGACAAATTTGTCTTGAATTAGGGCCCTTGTAATCACCAAACCAGTGCTAATGGCCTGGAACAGCAATGGAAATAATTCTGCATTATTAAACAGTGACAGTAGCCACATGGAGTTACTGAGCACTGAAAACTGAGTTTGCGGGCATGAGGAAGTGAATTTTATATTTATTTCACTTTAATCAGTTTAAATCTAAGTGGCCATTCGTGGCTAAGTGGCTGCTGTATTGGTCAGTCAGACTCTAGAGAAAACATGGAGAAAGCAATCGAAACATCTCTAAATGGGCAAACAAGTAGGTAGAGTGAGATTATCACCTCCAGGCTCCTTAGCCACTCCAGAATCTTTTTAAAGGCTTGTGGTAAAGAAGCCTTAAAAAGAAAATCTTGGCCACCAAGGTTCAACATGCTTTAAATAAGAACAAGGTACATTAAAGTGCCTTTGTTTCTGCTTCCGTTTCTAGACTGGTATCTTCAAGAGAATTCTTGACCCAGAGTATCTAGAATTAAGCAAGGAGTTATATGGGCAGATACAAGTTCAGAGGAACATTTTTGAATGGTCTAAGAGAACCCACTATTTTCTTGGCCTTGCCCTATTCCAGTATTTAAATAGTGTTTTTCTATTAATAAAAGGTTTCTTACTTAGAAATAGCATTCTTTGGATTGAGTTTTATTTTCTTCACATAAGTAGAATAATAGTCTAGTAAAAATGGTAATCAAAGGTCCTTTGAGGCCATTTAACACTTATAAATGTTACGCTAAATTTATCCAAATACCTTTTCTTTGCTCTTAGAGAAGGCCACTTTTTTTAATTGAAGTATTATTGGTATACAATCTTATTGGTTTCGTATACAACACAGTGGTTCAACAATTACCCGTATTATTAAATCCTCACCCCCTCCAGTGCAGTTCCTATCTGTCAGCATAGGAAGATGTTATAGGATCAGTGACTATATTCTTGCTGTGCTACGTGCTACTCTCCCTGTGATCAACTTATTTGATGATTGAGAATTTTTGTAAGGCCACTCTTTTCTTCCTTTTTTTTTTGATCTGCTCCCAACAACTCACAGGAAATGTGTTCATTTCTACCTCATTGTTACTGACATTATCAAACAGCCTTGCCTCCTATTCCTCTTCTCCCCCTTGCTGACCTTTTAGGGGTAGCTTGCCTGGAATAGAAAAGGTGAAATTTACTGGCATAAAAACTTAGAGTATACTAATGGCTTTATGATGCCAACAAATTCAGCTGGCTTCAATCATATCTCCAAAGTTTATGCTCATTACTACCTGGAAATTATGGTGGCTGAGCCATCAGAGTCACATCACTGTCACAAGTCTGTTTTCTTCATAGTTTGAGAATTATATTTTGTTACAGTTGGCTCCCACTATTATGTATGTTTCATTTTGTATATTTAAAAGAATTACTCTAAGACAGTCTCCACCAGACAGGCTTTGAAAGGAAAGGAGTGACACATAGCAGCGATTCACCGGAGAGTTCCGCTTTATTAGGGAAAGGTGCTGGGTTATACAGGAGGGGGCATGAATTGATTGAGGTGTCACTTCTACGGGGCCAGTGGCTGTTGGCTAGGTGCTGGGATTGGGAGGGGGGCGAGAGGTGATTGGGCTTCAGGTGGCGCCGGCGGGAACTGAGGACCCCGAAGAGAAGCTGGAAGTTTGCCATCTTACTGGTGGGGACCCTTCATTCCCCTTTCTCCTCTATGGGTTTGTGGACGTTGCTTTCTCTCTGGCTGCTTCTTGCTGAACAGGGGTGGAGAAGGGAGTGAGGGCTTGAGGATTGGGAGGAAAGGGTTGATAGGACTTCCCACAGTAAGGATGAGTAGATGTGGACTTCTTCAGGTTTGGAAATCAATGAAGGTTCCTTGTAACCATAGGTTGGCTAAGAGGATATGGGTGTCAGGAGCCAGGTGTCTGCGGCCATTGTTTCCAGGAACAGTTTCTAGTGGAGAGAGGGGTCCATCTCAGCGTGTGGTGAGGAGGTCACGTGAGGGTGAGGGATCTTCTGTGGCTAGAAGCTGGTAGTTCCTGAGTAAAAGCTGGTTGAAAGCTTGATTAGAGATTTTTCTGACTTGGGATTTGATGAACTTTATTATACAGGGTAAGAAGAGACAGGCGAGAAGAATGATTATTATGGGGCCTGCAATGGGCCAGAGCCAGGTGAGGAGGGGGTTTGTTAGTATTGAAGAGAATGGGTTGGAGTTGGAAGCAGAGTGGAGACTGGAGGCAAGGTCAGTGAGTTTGGTGATGTCAGTTTCTACAATGCCGGATTCGTTGATATAATAGCAGCACTCTTCCCAGAGGAAGACGCAGGTGCCGCCCTTCTCGGCTGTAAGTAGATCTAGGGCCCGCCGGTTTTGAAGGGTAACTTTAGCTAGCGAAGTGACCTGTCTTTGGAGAGAGGCTAGGGAATAGGCAGTGGATGTCAGGGCTCCCTCAAGTTTGGCGTCGAGATCTCTAACTGCCCATAGAGAGTGACCCAAGGCTTCTCCCGAAAACCCTGCCCCAATGGCTGAGGTGATCAAAGAGCTACTGACCATGATGGGAAGGAAAGCAGCTCTTTTTGTGCGAGAGGGCAAGGGAGGTTGGAGCTCAAGAAATTCTGCCATGCTGTAAAGTGTAAGCTGTGGGATTAGGGTGACAAGAATGCAGGGTGTATCGGAGTTGAGAGGCAGTGAGTTGAAAAGACTGCCATTACACCAAAAGAAGTGTCCCGGTTTCATAAAAGTCTTAGAGCCGGAGGTAGGGGTGTAGATAGAGAGGCAGTGAAGTGCACTGGAGGGGGGGTGGAGTTGGGCCTACACAGTGGTGGATGGTGAGATTATCTGCGTATTCTGGTTCCCATAGGGGTATGTCTGCCAGGGGGCAGAGGGGTTGTCTTTCTGCATGGAAGGAGTAGTTGGAAATATTAAGGGGCACGGCGGCCAGCAGTGGGCGCTGTAGTGATGCGCACAAGAAACAACTGGCTGTGTTAAGGGTATGGTTGAGAAAGATGGTGGTGTCTTGAATGAACTGTAATGAAGAGTAGGAGAAATGGGAAGAGGGGTGGGGATAAGAAGATGAAGAGGCGCCGTCAAGAGTTTGGATAATGACTTTTTCGGAATGTCTGCTATCTGATGCAACTTGAGAGATCTGGGAATGAGAGGGAACATACTTTTGAGAGATATGAAGGGTACCGTGGGGGGTCGAGGACCCCCCCCCCCCATAGTAAACTGAGGCTGTGACTCTGGCAGCTCATCAAGAGTCCCAGGGATCTGGGATTGATAAGGAGAATGAGCCGTTGGGATATTTCATGAAACGGTTGGAGGAGTAATACTGTGGGTACTGGAAGTTACCCATGTAGTGAATGGCACAAGACCAGTAGGGACATCTCCTGTAGGTGTCTGGCCATCGCCTGCAATAGGCTTGTTTTTGGCTATAGAGGAAGCAGAGGTAGGGAGAATAAGGGTAGCTGCTAGTGAACACTTGGGTGGAGGGAGGAAAGTGGAGGTATAAAGGCTCAGAGCAGCTTTTCAGAGGGCAGTCTGATGTGGCAATGAGGGCAGTAACTTTTGTTTGATGCTGTGTGTAAGTCTGTCTGACTTTGAATCGCCATACAAAGGAGGCTGGGGTGGCGGGGAAGACAATAAGAATGAGGAAAAAGCGAGAGAGCAGTAAAGGGGGAAAAAGTCATGATTCGGGTATGGATGGCAAAGGGGGTGAACGGGATTTTGGAGGAAAGAGGACAGTAAGGTGAGGAGTCTGGAGGGAGGGAGAGTCTGTAAACTTTTGTAGGTTAAGAGATCTTTTAGGTGATGTGGGGACAGAATGGTAAGGGGTGCCTTGAATGTCAGTTTATGAGCTTTTTTCTGCAAGAGCTGTCTAGCGGCTAATGCTCGTAGGCAGGGGGCCCATCCCCGAACTGTGGGGTCTAATTGCTTGGAGAGATAAGCTACTGGGGCAAAGGATGGGCCATAATATTGGCTTAGGACTCCTAGAGCTTGACTGGACCTCTCATGAATGTATAATGAGAAGGGCTTCGACAAATCAGGAAGATGGAGAGCTGGGGCTTCCACAAGGGCTTGACGGAGCTTAATGAAGGAGTGTCGGGGTGAGGAGGATAATGGTTCTTCAGGGGGGCTCTTGCTGAGGGCGTATAGGGGTCTTGCCAACAGGGAGCAGGGAGAAGTTAGGGATCTATGCTCTAAAATATCTAGCTAGGCTTAGAAAGGAAAGAATTTCTGTCTTGGTTTTGGGAATGGGCAGGTCAGAGAGGAGCTATTTTCTGTCTAAGGTAATGGACTTTCTTTGTTGAGATAGAAGGAATCTGAGGTAAGTGACAGAAGGGGAAGAGATTTGAGCTTTGACGGGGGATACTCGGTAACTTCTGGAAGCTAGAAGGTTAAGTAGGGAGGCAGTGTCAAGTTGAGACTGTTCCCACGAGAGACTGCAGAGTAGAAGATTGTCTATGTATTATAAGGTGGACTTGGAGTGATCATGATGAAACTGTTTGAGGTCCTGAGCTAGGACCTGTCTAAAAATATGGGGACTATCTCGGAAGCTTTGTGGCAAAACTGTCTAAGTGAGTTGTTTAGAATGTCTTGTGTATGGGTCCGTCCAGGTGAAGATGAAAAAATCATGGGAGCAGGGGTCTAGAGGAATAGAAAAATGGGTCTTTGAGATCTGGGACTGAGAAGTGGGATGCTGAGGCAGGGATCTGCGATAAAAGGCTGTATGGATTTGGAACTAAGGGATGGATAGGGACAACGGCCATGTTGATGAGGTGAAGGTCTTGGACAAGGCGGAAAGATCCGTTGGTTTTTTTAACAGCTAATATGGGGGTATTAAATGGGGAGTGAGTGGGTCTGAGGTAATTTATGTTTAAGAGATCTTGAATGATGGGTTGGAGGCCTATGAGGGCTGAAGTGGTTAGGGGGTATTGGGCCTGACAGATATACTGAGAGGGGTCACGTAATTTGATAGAGGCAGGGGGACATAGGGCCACAGAGGGGCTTGTAATGTCCCAAACTTTGGGATTTACAGGGTGTTTGAGGGCGGAACCGGAGCTTTCATTGGGTAGAGGGGGGTTGTCGGCTATGAGGGCCATCAGAAAGGGAGTACTGGGGGCTGTGGGAGTGGATATAGTTATGGAAACGTGGAGGAGGGAAAGGTTGTCTCGTCCTAGTAAAGGGATGGGACACTGGGGCATAACTAGGAAGGAGTGGGAGAAAGGTATGGGACTGTCTAGGATTGTGCATAAAAGGGGGGGAGGTTTAATGGGAAAATCTGTTTACTTCCTACCCCGACTATAGGAGTAATGGCTGGCATGGTAGGGCCCCGGTATTCTCACAAGACTGAGAAGGTGGCTCCTGTATCTAGGAGGAAGGAGATGGGGCGACCATCTACTGTTAAAGTAACCCTGGGCTCTTGTTTGGTGATGGAAATGGTCGGGCGAGAAGCCCCCGGGCCCCGTCAATCTTTTTCTGCCAGCCCCAGTACGGCGGGCTTAGGATGGGGGTTGTTCGTCCAGCCTCCCCTTTGGGTGGTTGGGCAATCAGACCCCCCAGTGGCCCTTTTTGTGGCATCTGGGGCATGGGGTGGTAGGAGATCTGGGGGAGGGGCACGCCCTTGACCAATGTCCCTCTTTTCCGCACTTGAAACAAGCTCCTGGGGGGGGCTTGTCTGTAGAGGGGAGCCCAGGTTGTGGTTTTATCAGCTGGGCCAACATCTGGAAATTGGCCTGATCAGCCTTTTGTTTACCGCGTTCTTTCTCCTCCTTCCGGTTATGGAAGACTTTAAAGGCTACTGTTAGGATCTCAGTCTGTGGGGTAGTGGGGCCCTGTTCTAACTTTTTGAGTTTAGCTTTAATGTCGGGGTAGCTTTGAGCTAGGAAGTATGTCATAAGGACATGTCTTCCTTTAGGTGTTTCTGGGTCTAGGCTGGTATGCTGTAATAGGGCTTGAGTGAGTCTGTCTAAGAACTCGGAGGGGGTTTCATCTCTCTTTTGAATTGTCTTGGAGCTTTTGAAAATTGACTACTTTACGAGCTGCCTTTTTCAGACCTGCTATTAAGCAGGAGGCAAAAATATCTCGAGAGCGGAGACTTACGGCGGTGTTATAATTCTAGTGTAGGTCTTGTTCGGGGACAGCAGTGGGGCTAGGGGGATAGGTGGGGTCAGTCCTGTGGGTTTCGGTAGCGTGCGTTTGGGCGAAGTCCTAAACTCATCTATGCTCTTCAGGGAGAAGAGTATTGGCCAGGAGCATGAAAATGTCATGATGCGTGAGGCTGTAAGACTGGAGGGTCCATTGAAACTCCCTGATGTATGTCGTGGGCTTAGTGGAAAAGGAACTTAGGCATTTCTCTAGTTGGGCTAAATCTCTTAAATGCCTTTGGATCCTGCTACCTCCAGGAGGGGGGCGATAATTTTGGCAGGCTCTCGGGACCAAGTCTGAGGGGGACTGAAGGGTTCTGGCTCAGTCTGTGGGGGAGTGACGTGGTCTAGCTGCGCCTATTCAAGCAGGTCCTGAAGTGTGGAAGGGGGGCAAAGAAAATAAAGAAAGATAGAATCAGACCCACGTGTTGCCAGCCTGCAGCCCAGCTGCTTGCCTCTGTTGCTTTAGTTGGGCTTGAACTCATGACTCTGAGGTTAAGAGTCCCATGCTCTACTAATTGAGCTACAGCAGGGCTTCAGTTAATTGTTTATGGAATGTGTTGTTTTCTATTTCTGCCACATTGGCAAGTGGGGGAAGGGCATAGCTAGAAGCAGGGGCGGTGTTTCTACACATCTTCAAGGTCTCCCTATTTTCAGAGTGAGGAGTCTTGGCAAGATATGTTTTTGTGGACAGATAACTTCTAAGGACTGCACCGGTTGTTCTCTAGCTTGTGCTTTCCCATGCTGCGTTCAGACATGGGGGGAGGTGCTTTCCCATTCTCCCTACAAACATGTGAGAAGACAAAGGCGGTCCCTAACAGGGGAGAAACAGGTGATGAGGGCAAAGACGGAGGAGGCCCTTGGGACCTAGTTAAAGGGGGGGCTGAAAGGCTCAGGCTTAATCTGCGGGGGACGAAGGCGGAGGAGGTGAGATGGGGGAGGATATGGTGAGGGAGGAAGGGAGAAGGGCTGTTGTAGGAGAAGAAGGGGAAGGGAGTGAACAGGAGGCTTCTGCGGGGGCAGCGGCTTGCAGGCTAGGAGAACTTGGGAGGGGGCTGGGGGAGGAGGAGGTGGAAAGCTTCGATATAGGGAATCTCCTTCCATTTTTTCAGGTGGTGGCAGTAGTTAAAAAGATCGCGAGTGATGTTAGGATCAAGAGTTCCCCCTGCGGGCCATTGGTTGTTATTGTCTAGGGGGTATATGTCGGCCAATCTTGGGAGCAATATTTACGGAGAAGTTTTGGTTTTATATCAGGCGTCAGGGAGAGGGTAGCCAGATGCTTAAGCAGGCATTCAAGAGGTGAACTTTCAGGGAGGGATGAGGAGGCTCCCATGGCTAAAGGACAGAGAAGGAGACAAACAGGGGAAGATGAACGGAGATCCTCGGACTGGAAGCAGACCGCAAGGAGACAAAGGGCGTCCCCGATGATCCTTGGTGGTCTGCAGAAACTCATATATGAGTCGGAATTTCTTAGGAAGTGTGGGTCGTCACCCAGACTTCCCTAAGAGGGCAGAGTGCCAGAGTCACGAGGTACCTAGCACTAGGCATTTTCGGCGGATGGAGCAGAAGGAGGAGGGTGGGAAAAGGGAGCGTTCTCATCCACAAAGGAGTCACCTCATTTATGGCTGTTGGAGAGGGGGTGCCTGAGAGTCGGCCGCAGCCGTGAAGGCCTGAGGCGGGGAGCGTTGCCTCCTCATCCCCGAGCGTCAGGGCCTTGCCGGACGATCACGGTCAATGGCACTGCGATAGCTCGGGGAAGAGTGGCCCACTCCGGGGGGAAAACTTACCTAAAGGCCAGAGAGGAGTGGTGAGTGTGATGAGCCAGCGCCGGAAAAAGAGGATGAGGGCACGCTGCTGCTGGTGTCGGGGGGAAGATGGGGCCCAGTTGGGGTGTCCCGTCTCCCGGGTTTCGGCACCAATGAAAGGAAAGGAGCGACACATAGCAGCAATTCACCGGAGAGTTCTGCTTTGTTAGGGAAAGGTGCTGGGTTATATAGGAAGGGGCATGAATTGATTGAGGTGTCACTTCTATGGGGCTGGTGGCTGTTGGCTAGGTGCTGGGATTGGGAGGGGGGCGAGAAGTGATTGGGCTTCAGGTGGCGCCGGCGGGAACTGAGGACCCCCGAAGAGAAGCTGGAAGTTTGCCATCTTACTGGTGGGGACCCTTCAGGCTTCACCAGGTTTCCAAAGAGGTTCAAGGTCAAAAAAAGAAAAATGGGTGAAGAACCCCTAGATTAAGGGTTATCATTAAAAGGCCTTCTTGGAAGATTTCATGTAGACTATCTTATAACCCAGATTATTACATGATCTGTAATCCTGAGTGATTTTAGAATATTAGAGTAAAATGGCAACCTTAGGACTTAAAGAAAATTCAGTTTAGGACAAAGCAAGTGGGACTTCTCATTAGCAGCTACTAAATTTGGACAACTTATTCCAAAAGATCAAGAGTTTCAAAACAGACATCTTTAGTACATGAACAGCTGAACATTAGTGAACCCACTTTGTAAAATATTTGATTTTGGGGAATATCTTGAGGTTGGCCGGAGTCTGTCCAGACGTGCCTTGAAGGGTCTCTTGGGCTCCAACAGGGATGATGCTTGTCTTAGCCCTGGATCCAGTCCAGGAAATCCTTAAATTTCTCTGCAGTGTTGTAATCCTTCCAATAGAAATGATCATTTTGTGTCTGCCTCCTACAATCACTTTGAAATGCTTATGTTCTCCATGTTCTTTCTCTTGCTAATTTGTAGGTTGGGCAGATGCAGATTTTGAGACAACAGATTGCCAATGAATTAAATTATTCTTGTCAGTTTGGCTCCAAACATCTGGCAGCTGCTCTGGAGAATCTCATTAAGTAAGTGCTAGTGTTTGAAATGGTCATCTGTGGGCCTGGATTGTTATCATAAATGGCACCCCAGTTTCTTTAATACCTACTCTTTTACATTCTTTTTGAGTAAGAAGTCTTTCTGAATTTATAGGCTTCCTTCCCAAGAATTACCAAATTGGTCTTTAAAAGACTCCTTCCTCAGTATTGTCCCTTGGTGCCTCTCTCTCCTTCCCTCCACCCCACGCTGCTGATGTATTCATTTATTCAGCCAATATATTGATCACTTAATACACACCAGACACCGTGCAGAGAGTTGCACTGACTGAGAGAGCAATTATTACCCATTTCCGTAGGACAGTCACTAGCCATCCAGAGGGCAGTTAGAGGTGTGTTAATTACCTGGAGTGGTTGGGCATGCAGCCTGTGCCTCACCAGCAATTGCTCTCATTTCAAGCCTTCTCCTTAAATAGTCTGTGCTTCTCGGCACAGGACAAAGTCAGTGTAAGCAAGTCAGTGCTTTTGACAAGCTAGGTATTGAAAACAGTAAGTCAATTCATAAAAATTTGAATGGTGAAAGCACTTGATTTAACTCCAAAAGACAAAGTAATTCTGGATCAGACTTTCCACTTAAAGCCAATCACAGGTACAGAAATTGAAAATTAGAAGGATCAAGCCCTCATTTTACCGATGAGGAAACTGAGGCCCTGAAAGATTCTTTCATAGCCTGTGGTAACTGCTGTCTGAATTCAGTTACTCTCTAATGCTTATCACTCTTGTTTTTTCTCCTTCGTTTAGGGCTCTCCTAGCGGACATCGAAGCCCACTATCAGGACCCTTCACTGCCTTACCCCAAAGAAAATAACACACTCTTATACGAGATCACAGCCTATCTGGAGGCAGCTGGCATTCACAACCCACTGAATAAGGTTCATAATTAAAATACATAATGGTGTGGTGGGGAACCGTGTGGCACAGAAGGTGATTTGGCCCAGGTACATGAGACACTGGGAGAACCTGGGTCCCAGTCCCGGTCCCAGAGGCTCCATTCTCCCAAGTCCCCCCTTGCTGAGTTCCAGTTTCCCTGGTGGAATATGAGGGTGATCTTACCTTCCCTGTGTGATTCAGAGCTGGGAGAATCAAGTGATACAATGTTCAAGCTCCCTAAAAAGGAAAAGGCACTGTATCTGTAAGAAATTAGTTTTAGGTTTGTCTGGCATTTGGTGTTTGAACTGCAACTGAATGGTGGCCGTGATCCTTCTTGCCCAAAAATGCTTCCACTGGTGACTGGCAGCAGTCATAATCATAATCTGGGGCTAAATACTCTTTTCTGCAATTCTGATCTCCACAAACCTCTGAGAGCAGAAAGATTTTTCACAACTTGGTGTTAGGTCTCATTTGGTGGCAAAACTTGTCATGACATAAGACTCTTTGTACTTCTGTGAATATTCGTGTTTTAATGCAGCAGTACTGGTGACTTTGATTATAGGGTGAGACCCTGGGCCCTCTTTCCCTTTTCACGAACTAGGAAAAGTGAAGTTCTGAAATCTCTGCCATCCCCTGGGTTTTGGGTGAAGGATTATGAGCCTGTGTAGCAGCTGACGTTATTCTGAGGGCTTATTACATGCCAAGCACTGTGCTAGCCCTGACCGTGGGTGATTCCACCTGAGCTCACAGCAGCCGCGTCAGATGTGCCACTGTCGGGTTGGCCCGGAGGCTGGGAGGCTGGCGACTCCCCCGGGCTCCACACTAGCAAGCCTTGGAGCCCGGCCGTCACCCTGGACCCGGACCGGTGTCCACACCGGAATGCCCTCCTGCCTCCCAGGGAATTGGGGCTGGCTGGGTAGACCCTGACTGCCGCGGGAACCGGGCAGGAAGCTGCTCTGTGACATTGCCCAGGGGTCAGCAAACAGCGCCCGAGACGTCACCCGCTTTTCATGACGGACTCCTGCTCACTACTCTGTGGACTGCCGCTCCTCCTTTCTGCCTCTGCCCTCCCCTCACTTTGCCTTGACTGTGGCATCTGGCTTTCCCCCCCTTGCTCATCACCCTTTGTCCCCATCCCATTGTTATAATCATAATCATAATCTGATTATGAGGATTAAGAGGATTCAGAGGGAAAGTAACTGCTAATCTCTAAGCAAAGTTGTTCCCTTCCCAGAAGGGTTCATTATTTTATAGGTATTTATGTTTGGGAGGTCAGTGATGTTACACAAAACTCAGAAGTCAGTAAGTCAATGGAACCATTCTAGTCTTAGGTAGTGTGAAGAGTAAACTGAAATAAAATAGAAGCTTTCCACTTGAAAATGTGTTCTGCAGTATTGTGCAATAACTTTTCTTACCTTTGTCTTTTTAGATATACATAACAACAAAGCGCTTACCCTATTTCCCAGTTGTCAACTTTGTTTTTGATCTCCCAGTTGCCAAAACTTCAGTACAACAAAAACCTAGGTACTGTATGACATTTATTCTTTTCTGTATTGAATTTATTCTATCCAATAAGTAATAACAGGTTAATAATCTAACCAAACAACTCTTGTATAGAGTGCTATTCACATATGAGATCTTTGTATAGAGTGCTATTCACATATGCATTTAGTTAAATGCATGTTTATAAAATCCATGTCTTTGGGCCTCTGAAACATGTATCCCTTCATGAAATGTAGATAGTGGATTTAATAGCAACAACGTATAATCCACCTTTAATTTCCAACAGATTAATTATCCAACTTGTAAAATGTGTGGAAACTTTGCTTCTCTCCTTTCTTTAATGTATGAACAGCTGATTTTATATAAAAGAAACTTCTTTTGGTTAATATCTTATCCACTTAACAAGTGTCAGGTGCCTACGGTGAATATGGAACTGTGGTGTGAAGAGTAACAGTACAGCAACAATACAGGAGTGAACACTAAGACAGGAATATCTAGGACTTTAAGATACATCTGATTACATGCGAAAATAATACAAACAGCAGATGACAAGACTTCCAGTGTATTTCTGTCCAGGAATATAACCCTAATTGTTTTGTCATTAATCAGTTTATCCTGAACTCTTTTATAATCACTTTTCTAATAGATTCCCAAGTACTTCCCCATCTCCAAACTTTTTATCTGAGTTTTAAAAAACCCACTGTAGAGTGTAATTTAGCTTAAAAGCATTATAAGAGCTTTCCTGTAAATGTAACCATGTAATTTTTTTTTGAAGTATAGTTGACATAATATTATAATAGTTTCAGATGTACAACACAGTAATCCCAAATTTATTACATTACAAAATGCTCACCACTGTCAGGGTAGTTACGTGACACCCATCTGTCACCATACCAAGTCATTACAGTATTACTGACTGATTCCCCGTGCTGTGCCTTCATCCCCGTGATTTATTTATTCTATAACTGGAAGTTTGTTCCTTTTGATCCCTTCATCTTCACCCTCCTGGCAACCACCAGTTCGTTCTCTGTATTTATCTGGGTTTTTGTTTGTTAGTTTTGTTGTATCCATGTTATTTTTTCAATCAGCAATTTCAAAGTGTATTTCTTCCTCGAAGTATTTCCCTTGCTATTTCATAAACCTTTTAAGGATAAAGATGTAGAGTCTCTGTAAGGTTCTTACTCTCTCATATGAAAATGTTTCTTGAAAAAATAGCTCTCATAGCAACCCCTGTTGGTGCTACAGAATGCAAAGCCCAGGACTTGCTGTAGGAGGGAGGGAACAAATGTGTGTTTGGATTCTGGATTCACCACTTAATCACCTATGTGACTTTGGCCAAGTTCCTGAACCTCTCAGGCTGGTCAGATTTTTTAAATGCCTGATACAGTACCTGGTACAGAGCAAGTGCTCAACTGATGCTAAGTCCTGTTCTGTATATTGGTCAAAATCAATGTAAAGAACCATCCCAAGGTGAATTTAAGGTTTCATCTCAAGATTCAGAGAACCATGCTCCCCCTCTGTGGTCCCTGTGTTATTACTACATAAGAATATATGATCCTTTATAATGATGGCTCGTCAGTGCATAAACATACCTTGTTTTTATTAAAGGCTAGTCATTTACTGGTGTCATTCTTAGGTAATATATCTTTCATTGTACATATGGTTAAGATCAGGCATGTCACAGGAAGCATGTCACTATTCCATGGAATTGCCAGATCTTTAAATAAAACAAAGCTTTTAAATGTCTTAGAAATGTATCTGTACCTGACTATAGTTCTTTTCATGGATTAGTCTGCTGTGGTAACTTGAGAATCAGATTAACAGTAGAACTGAGGAAGAAACATCAGCATGTTTGTATACCCTGAACACATGTATTTAACCTTGTGAGCATTACTCTCAAGAATTGCGTGCCTTCCTTGGTCTGTCTTAAGAAAGAATCTGTGGTGCTGCATTCATAGAAGTTTTTGTTGTAAACGTAACTATTGCTCTCTACCTGGGAAGGATTATTCCTCAGTGTTCTGAGTACTGGCAATGCAGTGGGCATTAAATAATTCAGAATTTCCAAAACCTATGTTGGGTTAATCAGGATAACTTGTTTTGGCATCCTGATCTAAGTAGAGATCTCCCAGTCATCACAAGAACCCAAATGTAGGATATGGGGGGTCTGTCTGACCAGTTTAACTTTAGAATAAGCTGCCAATCCTTTTTCCAAAGTCGTACCATATTACACACCCATCAGCATTTGTCAATGTCCATCTTTTAATATTTAACCATTCTAATGGGTATATATGGCATCTCATAGTTAATTTGCCTTTCCTTGATGTTGAGTACTTTTTCATGTGCTTTTTGGACTTTATATCTTTCTTGGTTAAGTGTCTGTTCAAGTCTTTCACTTGTTTTAAAATTAGGTTGATTGCTTTTCTCTCACAGTGTCATAGGAATTATATATTATAGATATAAATCCTTTCTTAGATTTATGAATTATGTATTTTTTCTCAAGAACTGTGACTTACCTCTTCATTTTCTTACTGATGACTTTAATGAGCAGAAGTTTTTAATGCTGATGATGTCCAATGTATCCATTTTTTCCTTCACAATTAGTCCTTTCTGTGTCCTAAGAAATCTTTGCTTACCCCAAGGTCCTGAAGATATTCTCCTAGTTTTTTTTCCGGAAGCTTTGTAGTTTTAGCTTTAACATTGAGATCTGTGGTCCATTTCATTACTTTTTATGTACAATGTGAAGTAGGGGTCAAGGCTTATTTTTTCTTCATGGGATATCCAGTTTCAGTGACATTTGTTGAAAAGATATCTTTCTCCATTACATTGTTTGAGTATTGGTGTGTAATGTAACGAATCACACAGAAGTTTCCACATGATACAAAGCTTGTAAGCCTTTAATTCTCCCCTCCTCCTCACCATGTGGCTTTTCTGGGACAGAAAAAAAAATGTATTTACATGAGGCGATGGGTCCTGAGCCTCCTTCTCTTTTACCCTGAAGGGTTAACCCAGCTAAGTAGATTTTCCTGTTGTGTTACATATTCAAAATGTGGAAGATTACCACTTGGTCATTTTTGTCAATATAACTTAAAGACACTGCTAATCAGACATGACTTCAGAGGCCATTGAATTTACCTCCCACCAAGGGCATGAACAAGCTGTCAGATGACCCTGGCAGGTGGTCATCCAGTCTCTGCAGGGACGAGGTACTCTCTGCCTCTCCAGACAACACAGAGCACTGGTAGAGTCGTTCTCATTGTTAGAAAGTTCCTGGTTGCAGTGAATGGAAAATTTCATCCCATCTCTGAAAATTTCACACACGGGCCTGTTTGTAGTCTTTGCGGTGAGACGGAATAAATGCCGCCTCCTTCCTCAGCACCACTCGGCGCTCTTCGAGTTGGCTGTAGTTTCTAGAGCTCTCTTTTTAAGATAAGCCCCTCCAGCTGTTCTGCGGTGCAGTGGCTCAGAAGCTGCTCCATATCAGGGGTTCCAGTTTGTTACCAGCCATCTTAAAAGTGTTCTCTCAAACTTGTACCAAAATTCCAAATACAGCCCTCCCCTTAGAGTGGAGGAGTTCCTATCCTCCTTCGTTCTGAGTCCTAGGGAGCAAAGTACAACGAAGGCTGCAGTGCTGAGATCTGACGTCCATTGTATAGGAGTGGCTCTGAATGATTTTGCATCATCTTTAAATCCTGACATCTCTCTCCCATGAGCCTCAGTCAGGCCAGTTCTTCCCCATCTTAATGAATGGATTAAACATCAAATAAACAGGGAATTTTCTTTTTTTAGGACATATGGTCCAATTTGCTTCAAAGAGTAGATTTTCTTAACAATTGAAGAGCTCAGAAGGAAGGGGAAGTCTCAAAATGAAATTGTAATAATCACGAAAAGGTCAGTTGCAGAGGAAAGCAGTAGGCACCTAAAAATCTGGTGCACCTGCTCGGGACCAGGGAGAGGAGACCAAGGACTCCAGTCCAGGCATATGAGGTGGTCAGAGAGCAGCTCCACACCTGGCCACCCCCAGCCAGTGCTCCCCATCTGTCAAGAGCTGGCAGGTCCTTCATCCTCTGTTTTTCCTTCTGCAAAGGATTTAGTGTGGCCTTAGTCCAGGATGATAGTGGCAGCCCTGAGAGAGGCCGTCGGGGTATAGGAGTAGAGCAGAAGCTCGGGTTCCAATTCAGCTAAGTGAAGGGTCATAAGGCACCTGAGAAGCATGGACACTGCCTCCTTCCCCTCGTCCCAAGAAGAGCAAATATAAATACAGCCGTGGTCACACAATGACAGATGGAGAGCAGTGGAAACTTTTCCAGGTGTTATCACTCGTAAACCCTTTCAAAAGCAAGAAGTCACTAGAGAAATAGATCAGTAATACAGTACCATCTTATGGTACCATTTGCTAACTAGAGAATGCCGATATGTAAATTGGAAATAGTTTTAACAGTTAAAAATTCATTTTGATATAAAGTAAGAGTGTAAACTCCATAAGACTATTGTATACTTTGTGGCATTCCCAGTTCTAGAACAGTGCTTGGCAATACAGTTGTCATACAAATGAAAACTGAGTGGGATCCCGTGTGGAAAATTGCTAGATGCTGATTTTATTTGATACCCTTAAATATACAGTAATGTGCCAGGCACAATCTCAGACGCTAGACATAGGAAGATGCAGGTTTGACCCAAGCCCTCAAAGAAACCAGCGTACAAGCAACTGAAAGTTTAAGAGGCGTGGAAGAAGATCCTGAGGCTAATGAGAACATGAGAAAAGGCCACCTGCCCAGAGTATCAGGGAGGACTTCACTAGGTTATGTGCTGAAGATGTGCCCGCAAGATAATGACTTGCTATGAAGCAAGAAGTTGGTCTATAGGTTTGTTTCTTCTCTGACCTCATTTAGAAATCTGCCATTGATTTAGTCTGTCAGCATGTTGGCTGAGGGTCCGATATGTGCAAAGCAGTTCATTGATCCGGACTGTTCTTTTGTTACAGCCAGAAAATACCCGAGATGCCTGCAGATGTTGTGGGTGCCCTTCTGTTCCTGGAGGATTATGTTCGGTACACAAAACTGCCCAGGAGGGTAAGCAGCAGATAAAGACAGTGTTGATGCCCTTTTTATAAGGCCCTTTGAACTTGCTAGGAGTGAGTCCAGCAGCTCACTCACCTTGGCTGCCTCCGAGCCCCTTGCCGGGGCTCTGCCCCACAGCTCTAAAACTCCCCATCCTCCCTGGTAAGTGCTTTGCAAGGAGACAGTTTAACGCACCTTCCTTGCTCTTCTCCCTCTTTACCCCACCTTCCTCCTGTCAGCAGCTCACCCAGTTCAGGAGTTGGGATGGGCAGTCCAGGAGAGAATTTCTTTAGTGGCAGGGATAGAAAGGTAATTGTGTGGTTGTTTCCTTTCCCCAGTAATGGTTCTCAAGCAAGTTTGATTATTTTCACAGCATGGCGAAAATTATACCATCCATACTACTGTTCCCAAAAATGACAGACTGCTTTTTACCTTCTAAGATATTCTTCCCTTTTCCTTTCTTACTAGTGAGTCTGCTTTGGTAAGTTTTAGCTGAAAGTGGAAAGCTTGATACTAAAATATAAAAGACTTCCAATAGATGCTGAACAGCCATGCCGATTTTTTAAAAATTAGCTTAGGAATTGAACATCTTTGTTTATAACAAAAGCCAAAGATGATGTTTTAAAAATTAACTGCCATGTCATACTTAATAGTGAAATACTAGTGGCATCCTTATTAAACTCAGGACTGTAGTGATCATGCAGCAGTACTGATACTTCAGTGCTACTTTTGTTGCACAGGTTTGTTAAAGAGAGCAGTTGTATATTTTCCTTGGTTCTTGTCCCTGCTGCAACAAAGAATTGAAGGGCAGAGACACAGTAGTGAACCAGAATAAAAGTTTTATTTAAAGTTATGCACTTAAAGAGAGAGAAAGTGCAGGCGACCTCAGAGAGGAGGTTCCCAGAAAGGTTGAAAAGTTTTATTTAGTTATTGTGAGTTTGTTTTGGAGACACAGGGAAGTCCCAGTACAAGATGAGGAAGGGATAGATTAAAGCAAGAGTGTCAGGGAATGACAGAACAGAGTGATAAAAGAAGTTCAGTAAACTGCTGCTCAGCATGGGACCCATCCCCTGCTAACTCCTTAAGCCAGTGCCAGCTGGCATCCAGTGTCCACTTGGATCTGCAGGGTGTGGGAACTGAGTCCCTACCACCCCAGGATTTCGGGAGCTGCAAAGCACTGGATGGAGTGAGATTACATTCTGTGAACTTCCTCAAGGCAAAGAAAGGAGACTTTCTGGCAGGCTACTAAAAAACATGACAGTATAGCTGCAGTTTCATCCGGGTCACCCAGGCCATGGTAATTTGCAAGCCTGGATCTGAGCTCTCAGCAGCCCCTCCCTACTGACCTGAAATAGGACAGAGTGAAGATTTGAGCTTAAATCCAGAGTATTAGAATGAAATAGCAAAGTAACGAAGACACTACTGGAAAAGCGCAGAGACAAAACATTACAATTTGAGCAGTGAGAAGTTTATTTAAGGCAAAAAGATGCACACTTGGAGAAAGGAAAGTGTGGACAACCTCAGAGAAGAGGCGTGCTAAAAGGTTTAAGTTTTATTTAAAGAGAGAAAGTGTGGGTGACCTAGAAAAGGAGGCCTGAAAGGTTGAGAAAAAGTGTGGGTGTCCTCAGAGAGGAGGCATGCTGAAAGGTTGGGGGTTCTCCCTTTTAAGGATTTTTCAGGAATGTGACAAAAGGCTACAGGGTGTAGACTTGTTAAGTGGTCTCAAGATATTTATCTTTGGTGAGAGACATTAAGTTTCTTCTCTTCTATTATCAGTTCTCTAGGTAATTCTGCAAAATTAACACAAGCAGTGTACTGATCCAGTTCTTCCCCAGGATAGGGTCCCAGGTTCTCTCTGGGACCATATCAATCAAGACAGCCTGCCCTGCCTCCAAGGTGGGCTGAGTTATTGTCTGTTTCCTAAAGAATAAGTTAAGAATCTTATTTCTTAACTTCATGGGTTTTAAAATGCAATCTTAACTTTAAGATGGAATCTTTCCTGTTTTTACTATGCTGTTTATATCTGGGCTTGTTTGCTAAATTAATCATAATGCTTGTCTCCTGCCCAGGTTAAGGATTACTTGATTAGGGGCCAGAGGAGGAAAAAATAGCATATATGTCAAGTTAAATAGTAAGCTAGGCCTTTTAGCAGACTAAAGTAAATCTTACAACGGCATGATCTAATTGACACAATGAAGACATGGGCTGCGCTCAGATACTTTTCTTTACCTGGGAAATATTTGGGCTTTCCAAGTTACTCCCCGCCTTTGGAGCTTCAACTGATTAACCCATTAACTCTGTGAGTCTTTTCTGGCTCTCTAGTTTTAACTGGTTAACTCTTTGAGTCCCTTCTAGTGGGTTTTACTGGCCTTATTCTCCCTCCACCGCACTTATATCTATCCTTCTACCTAACATGTTCAAAACAAATAAGAAATGAAAAATTGTAAATGTATTTGCAAAGAAGACAAATGTGTATTCTTTATCAATGATGTAATTGCCTACCTTGAGTGCCCAACAGAATCATGTGGAAAAGTGCTAACATGAGAGTTTATAAAATAAGCTGAGTACAGGATGTACTAAGTAAATCCACAAATAAGATCCTATTCACAAAATTAACAAGGAAATGATAATAATTAACAAGGATAATCTACAAGAAGTTATTTAAAAACAATTTGAAAAACTTTAGGAAAAAAACAAAACTTTTTAAGTCCATGTTTCTGAATGAGAAGTCAAATATTTGTTCTTCCTAGCTTATAGTTTTATTGTAATTATGATCAAAATCCATTATAAAAATTTTTCATTAATAATCATTAATATTAATAAAAATGTTATTTTAAAATACAACATTTTTTAAAAACTTCACAGAACTTAGGCTAAAGCAGAATTTTTAAAAAGAAGATATTAAAACTATCAAATATTAAAATATATTATAAAACTACAAAAAACAAAATAGTGTGGTACTGGTATGAAAGTCAATAGATGGGTTGAAACTAAAATATGTAGCCTAGAAACAAATACCAGTACATAAAATAGTATATAAGGAAAGGTAGCATCTCAAATTAGGGGAGAAAAGGGAATATTAGTCAATAGTGCCAGGACAGTTAGTTCAATATGTGGTTAAAAATAAGAGGCAAGTTTGTCTTTTTATATTTTCCATGTATCAAAATAAATTACAGATAGTATAAAAAATGAAAAAAATTAGCAGAAATTTTAGACAAATACTTTCAGCTCTCAGAATTTCCTATATATTCCGAAAGCAGGAAACATAAAGGAAAAGATTTAGAGATTTGATCTCTTATAAATGTCAAATGTAATGAAAGAATTCTGTCAAATGTCTCTTGATTTAATAAAATGGGGGAAAATTACAAAGGGAAAATAACAAAGATCCGTTTCCTTGATTTATAGGATGTTCTTTTAGATCTATAAGGAAAAGATAAGCAATCTAACAGAGAGGAAAAAAATAGGCAAAGGCTATTAACAGGCAGTTATCAGGAAAAGAAATACAAATGGCTGGTAAATTTGTAAAGATGTTCAACCTTATTATATTCAAGGGTCACAATTCAAAATACCTGTGAAATTAGTTTCAACACATCAGATTGATAAAACCTACAATGCTGGGCCCCCAATGTTTAGAAGGGTTTGGAGCAATAGGACTTTTCAGTACTGTCAATGGGAATGTAAATTGCTTATCCTCTGGGGTGTGCAATTTGGCTTATCTATTAAAAAACTTTTGTAATACACTTTCCCAATCTCAGCAATTCCACTGCTAGGAATCTACCTGCTGGGTATAGGTGCAAAAGTTCAAGATATGTTTGCAAGGATGTTCATAAGATTTAGTAGGACACAAGATAATGCAATCCTAATTTTGAGGGTGTGTGTGCATGCAAACATATGTGTATAAATTGAAGGAATTCAAAGCAAAGTAACTATCAATTTTAGATTCTCCAAGGGACTGAGACTAGACTCAATCTCTGTTTTTGCTGAATTTCCTCTAATTAGGTAATACCTTTATAATCAGAAAAAAAGAAACACTGCTTTTAGAAAAAAAACTATTTTCAGCACTTGGAGATCACCTCGTTCTACACCCCATCCTTCACCTCCCTTTCCCCCAGCGCTTCCCCTAAGAACAGTGAAGGAATGAATGCCTTTAAGGGTCCTCCTCTCTTCCCCCTCTGGCCTGAGTCACTTGCCAGACATGCTATTATGCCTAGGTTATTCATCAATTAACTGTGAGGTGACCTGAGACTAACCTTCGTACTTCCCAGAGGCATGTGTATTCCTAGCCGATCCCAGGGCCTTTACGAGCCAAGGAGCTCACATGTAGAGACAGGTGGAACTGAACAGCATCCCCTCAGATGTCAGCAGTGCCAAGAAATTAAGACACCAGTACGAGGAACACCAGAAACAGAAGGTGGTGGTTCTAAGGAGTGTTCCACCCATGGGAGGCCAGCACTTCCCTGTGATACACCTTGCTCCAAGGTGGTCTTCATCTCTTTAATTTTCATGTGGCAAATGTTGAATTTGTTCTGAATTATGACACCATGAATAATTAAACTATTTTGATTTTTTAGGTTGCTGAAGCACATGTGCCTAATTTCATTTTTGATGAGTTCAGAACAGTCCTTTGAGTTTGATTTCTACTTCTTCAATGAAAAGGATTGTCCTTCTACTACCACTAAAATGAATTCAGAAATGAAAAGAAACTCAATGGCCCATAGAAACTGCATTTTTTCCCTTCATTGTGGGAAACAATCAGACATTCTGGGTAAGATGTATCTCACCGCACTAGTTAATATAATTGTTTAAATCATGGTGTTATATACAATTTATATCATGTAGAAGCAGAACATATTTCTGTACTGCCTCTTATAAATGCTGAATGTAATTGTTATGTATAAATCCATTTAGTTTTATGTTCTAAAGAACTATTTGTGCAACTCCAGATTTTCAGTAAAATAATATTGCCAGTATCCAAAGTTGTCCTTCTTCCTGTGATTCAAAAACTATATATTCCCCTGCAAAAAACCTTGTCTGGAAGGTAAGATTCATATGGTAGGTCTGCTGTACATACCCATGACAGACTGGCAGGTGTATGGCGATAGACAAAGTAGCAGCGAATGTAAAGAACATGTACCATAGAAGGTAATTGGATTCGAAGGCTTGCCATACTCTTACAATCCCGGATATTCTGGGATTCCTAGAAGGGTTTCTAGCATCTCTTCTATAGGACTTATTTCAGCTGCTGCATCCACCCTTTCCTTCCTTCCTCAGCAGCCCGATCCTCACCCCAGCAGCCCTGCCTGGTCGAGGCCGAGCAGAAGTCTAAAAGTGATGTTGCCCAGCACCTAAGGAGTTTGGAAGTCAACTTTGGAAGTTCAGCAATCCTATATCCACATGTCAAAAATATCTTGCTATTTTCCATTTGTAATCAGGTAACAGTAACTGCATGATGAGATCTTTAGATCTCTGTGAAAATGGCTCCCCAAAGAAAGCCAGCTGGTAAAGAGGCCAGATCTAGGAAAGTGAGGAGTTTTTCACCGGGAAATAGAACTGCGGGACAAACTAGGGGAGAAAGTGTCCACCATACACTGTGCTATAACAAGGCAGCTGAAACAGGGCAACACATACCAGTTGGAATAACTGCAACTGATTCCACTCGTGATTTGGCTAGAGAAACTTAAAAGCTGAAAAAGAAATTTCTACTATGAAAGCTTTATAAGTCATTTTAGCCATAATCATTAGAATCTGAAGTAGCCCTTTAATATTTCAGGTTATGTATTACTACTCTTTCAGGGGGAACAAATTACTTCAATGGTATTACAGAATTTTCTGAAGTCTTATGATACCTTCTGAATGTCCATAATCCCTTCAAATATACTGTAAACTCAGTAAATTCAAACTGATTTTAAGGCATGGTGGCAGATACTGCAAGTGCTTATTTGTTCATTCACTGTTCCTTGAAGTAACCTTAGCCTGGGTTGTTAACATACAGAGTGAAACTTGTAAAGCCCTTGACTGCTTTCCTGTATGAATGTGCTATTTTCAGACAACTCAGAAAAGAACCTTATCAGATTGCCTCACTAGAAAGATGAGGAAAGGAAGGTCCAGAGACATTAAGGCAACTTCCCCCAAAGTCAGATTTAAGAGAACAGGTTTCCCTGTATATTTTGAAATCCACTTTGGTTTTCTTTTCCATTATCATGAAGCTATGTCAAGAAGTCCAGAACAAGACAAAAAGACATGAGAGTCCATTCTTCATTTTATTGAAGTGACCCACCCACAGTGACTCATCCCAACTACTGAATTTCAAAAGATAAACTGCAGGTCCTTGGTGTTAGCACTAATTTATGGTAACAGTCATTTCCTTTAAACAGTTATTTTCCTTTGCCCTTCATTTTAATTTGCAAATAAAAGTATATATTTACATGTTTATATACAAATAACTTCAAAAACAAATTAATTCCAATCTTAGTCCAAGAGTTTCCACTTTAGAAGTGGTATAGTACTATGCTATATATACCCTTTCCAAAAGTCTCTCAGGACTTGGTGAGTTCCAAATACTCATCCACAAACTGTTCCCCTTTAATAAACCAAGTACTTCATTTCTGAGTAAATTAGAGGAAATATTACAGAACATGCTTTGTACAATATAATACCACTACTGAAAATGGCTCTGGGTTTTGTAATCCAAGGTTCTGATTTAAAGCAAAAATATGTGGCATGGACTGCAACGGCAAAGAAGTGTCCAATTACAACTAGAGGGTTAGGAGACAATCTGTAATAGAAGAAAATATATATGTATTAGTAAGACCCAGAAATTAAAGTTTACTCATAAAAAGACATCCCAGTTATGTATCATCTACAAAGCTAAATACACAGTCTGCATTTTAGAGAACTTTACAAGCTTGTGTCTTCCTGCTGAATTTGATGGCAGGGACAGACAAAAAATGTTTTTTACAAGACACTACTTAGAATATACCTCCGTCAGAGAAGCTAGTAACTCCTCTAAGTATAGTTTATATAAATTCTATGTTTTGAGCTGTTTTCTTTCACTACTCTTGACATCCAGTCCGCAGTACTAGATGGCCTGGCACAGTACTGACATTCAGATTATAGATGAATGAGGAAACACAGAATTTCAATTTTAGACTTTGCCGATAATTATCACTCTACATACATCTGTTTGTCAGAACTATTAGCAAGTTTCTTGAGTCCCTAAACTTCAACCAAATTAAAATTTAAATACAAATTTCTCTTATCCATGGGTTCCATATATCAGAACATTTATTTAAACCCACAGGCCCAAAACAAGCTTCTATTTTAATGAAGGGTTTTAGCTTCACCTACCACCAACTTCTAATCAAAACTGTTTCTCAGAAGTAAAACAAAAGATGAAATACTGCCTTTTTTTCATTTCTCTGAGCTAGTGGATAATAAAAATGGTAGAATGTATATGAAAGATTTGCAGTAATTCATAAACTGAACAGTCCTAAGAAAATTTGCAATTTTTCCCTTGTCACCAAAGCAACTTACACAGAAAGCAGCCCAATGGGACCAGTAACACATTCTCTACCAAGTTTGAAATTAAAAAAAACAAGCTTTTCTTAGTTGATGCAGGGAATCTAAAATAAAATTTTTTTAATTACTCCCAGTCAAACTGTTCACACATTTGTGTTAGGGTGCTAATGATATGTCAGAAAAAATGAAGCTGTAACATATATCAAACTTCATAGATAATTTTTAAAAAATCTAGTCCTGGAATTTTAATGACCGAAAAATTCTTTTAAATTCCATAATCAACATTATGGACAGTAGCTTTACTATGAATATATATACATTTTTATTAATAAATAATTACTATACCAAACATGCAGGTCCTGGAAGTTGTTTAAAAGCTATTTCCTTGATTATATTGTAAATTCATTAAATGATACAAAATATTTTATAAACTTTTTGTTTAAAAATACAATTCTAGAAACCAAATTCCCAATCACTCAAATGCCCAGCTTGTATCTCTGAAATAATAATAATGCCTTTTATTGGTATAGTATTTTAGGCTTTTCAAAGTAATTCATTAAACCCTCACAACATAGCATGATCGATCAGTAACCTTTTTAATAGTTAAGCATTAATGTTCTTTTCAGGTATGCCTACATTTGTATTTACAACAGAAAGAAAGAGGATGCGCTAGGCAAACTTTTATTCCAATAAAGCTCTTCCCTCCTCTAACTCTCATTATTTTCTTTATGTTGTTTTGTTGGCAGATTCAAATTCATAATGTAAGACACTCAAGAGCTTACAAAAGCTTAGGAAGAAGAGCTTAGAAAGACTCAAAACTTAGTATTCTTTTTACTTCCCCAACCAACCGTTTTAACTTCCATTCCAAGTAGCAAGGAAGGAGTAACTGGCAAATCACAATCAATGAGTTGTTTTTTTAGCAAGAATGATGGTTATGGAGGCTACCGAAGGCATTTGTACAGTATCATCCTTTGTAATCAGATCACCAAAGGGTGGATCACTAGGGCCTCATCTGGGTCACAGAAATAGCTTTGTTGTCGATATATGAAGTAATGGGATTTGAGTTACATGTTTTCTTGGAAACCTAAAGGTCTAGCTTCATTAGCCTACCATTAACTAATTTGTATGCTGCTGTAGTTGTCTTTTTCTCCATCTCTAACACTGCTTCTGCTAGGTCATGTTCTCCTTAATACACAGATCGATTATCAACTCACTACAATATGTTAACAAAAACAAAAGCATGAGAATATTCAAATGACTAAAAGGTGGATGCATTTTGCTTCTTGGGCATGGTTATTTTATAAAATGTAAGCTTCACATTCATTTTATAAAATACTACTTTGAGAAGAAATTGAAACTAGTATCAGAAAGAAATATTAACAATGGCATTATATTTCAATTCATGGCCAGAAAGATCGATCCATCACAACCTTATGCATTTGGGGATATGTATGGTCCGATTGGGACCAGAGGAATTAATAACAGTGAATTATTGAGGTATTGTTATTAAGGTTGTCCAAGAGAAGACAATAGCCTTCCACACAAAGTAGTGGATATATGATGATTAGAAGCTAAAAATCTTACTCAAGGATGGAGTTAAAGGACTATGAACTTGTGAGTCTGCAAACTCAGGAAACATTTCTATTTGACCTAATCACTAACTTTTGAAAATTAAGTTCCCTCCCTGTGCTAAAAATTTGCAATTCAGTAATGTTCATTAAAAAATATCTACACTTACCATCTGGAGCAGAAAATAATTCATAAAGAGCCTGAGCAAGGATATTCACAACAAAAGAATGAGACATTTTTCTTGTCCAATAGAATGATTTTTTGGCCAAAAAAGAAAAAGATCACTTATTATATGGTAACAGGGGAAAAAAAGAACAAACTGCTGTTTACCTTAAACTGTTATTTACCCTATGCCTTATGTTCAGCATTTACACACACACACACACACACATTTCCAGAGCAATGAGTTATGACTCTGAAACTAAATTCACAATCACTATGGGCAAAGCGAGCCATGCAAGCCAATGTTATATAACACCCAAATACAGAAATTGAGAAGATCTGTGAGATTCACCAGTAGCAAGTCAGGGTCTGTAAGCCTCAACAGACTGCCTAAGAAGCATTACTAAGGATCAGACTCCTAGGTACTTTCCTCCAGCAAAGTCCCATTCCTCTGAAGGTCCAGAAAGAAATCTGTTTTGAGACATTTTTGCCAAAGAGTAAATTTAGTATCTTACCTGGAAAACAGCAGCATCATTATAAAGGTCAGGAATACCAGTTAGCGTGTTTCTCCACAGCTTAATGTCTTTAAAGACAACAGTCATCTCACCCCTGTAAGAGGGTGCCTCATGTTGTAGGCATCTCCCAAAAGAAGAACCCCTGTAAAGAGAATGTCTGGGTCATGGCACCATCTGAGTGCATCCCTTAAGGCAGAAGCTGCTCTACTAATTTACAAATGTTACGAATGAGAGCTAGACAATTAGAGTGTGAAAACACAAAGGAACAAATGATAAGTTTGCTGAGGCAAAATTTCCAAGGGTTGGCTCAGTTAATAGTTCCTGTGTACCTACCATGCGCCAGACAGTGGGAATACAGTGAGAACAAGAGCATGTTTCCCACCCTTATGAAACTCACACATGAATCAAAGGGGAAGTCAAAGTCAAAATGTTTGTTTATAAGGCCTTTCGTGACAAAAAAAGTACCTATAGGCAGCCAGGCATAAAAAGCAAGTCTTCGAAAGAAAAAAGCAAATCAAAAGATCTCTAACATTTCACTTCAAAGGTTATACTTCAAACTGAAAAAAAAAACAATAGGCAGCTATTCCAAACCCATCAGAAGTTAATTTAGGAGAATGTAAACCTGGACTGAATCTTATCCGAAATCTTACCCTTGAGTCAAAGCAGAAGAAGGAAGCTCCCAGTTTGACTCAAGGTGCACCTCCTGACTGAGCTGCCTGACACTGAGATTCCCAGTCTGTTGTCAGACTGGTTAGACCTAGGACTTAGATTTTAAAAAGCACTTAATAATTTTGTCTGTGAGAGAAATTAAGACAACAATAATAACAGTGCTGAGGTGGTAAAATTATGGATAATTTTGTTCTGTAATGTCACAATATACTACATAACTACGGAATATGTTAATATGTATTAATTTACAAAAAAGTAGCTTCTAAATTTAATTCAATTTTTTACATATTACTTGAATACCTTCACTAAAAAACCATAAATTATAACTAGCTTTTATTCCTCCTTCTCCATGGAACAGTCCTCATCCCTCCAACTGGGATATGTTCCCACAGCAGGTTGTTAATATTGTTTTGGCATTGGCTTCATTCCCCTTTGCATATGGTTTATTGACATGACTGAGAGTTCATTATGCTTGTTTTTATGCAGCAAATTACAATCTGTTTAAGTTCAGTAACTACAGCATATTGACAGCTCCCATTCAGACCTCTCTTTGAAGCTCCCCACTCAGGTTTTTAATGGTGCTCCCTCCACATGACACCTCCAAATGCCTACCGGCTCACTTCATGCCCAGTATGTCCAAAAGTGAACTCACCACTTCTCCCCACACTTCCCTAAACTTACATTCTTTTTCCTTTCTTTCCAGTGGCAGCAAATAGCTGGCCAAATTATCTAAGCTTGAAACCTGGAATCCACTAAGAGGCTTCACTCTCCCTTACTATATTATCCAGTTAATCATGGAGTTTCATGCATTCTACGTCCTAGATATTTCCCAAATCCATTCCCTACCTTCCATTTTTATTGCCACATCCTAGTTTAGGCCTTTCATTATCACTGATAGAGAGTAATTAAATAGTCTTACTATTAGCTTTAGTCTGAATGAACTTTCAACCAAATGACCCTCCACAACATATCAGAGTAATTATCTCTAAAATAAAAATCTTACCATGACACTATCATGTTTTAAACTTTTCAATGAACTGTTAGAACAAATGAGTTCTGCAAGATTTTGAGATACAAGATACATATGTGAAAATCAATTTTATGTCTATACACTAGCAATGAAGCATCTTGAAATTAAGAAAACAAGTTCATTTACAGTAGTATCAAAAGGAGTGAAATACTTGGGAGTAAATTTAACAAAAGAAATGTAAAACACTCTGAAAACTATGGAATGTTGTTGAAAGAAACTTACATTTATAGTCAACTGAATTTTGACAAGAGCGCCAAGGAACTCCAAAGGGGAAAGAACAGTCTTTTCAACCAGTGGTGCTGGGACAACCCTGGACCCCTTCTTCACACCATACACAAAACTTAATCCAAAATGGATCAAACACCTAAATGTAATAGCTAAAACTATGGAAGTCTTCATAGGAATCAATCTTTATGACCTTGGGTTAGGCAAAGCCTTTATAGATAATAGCATCAAAAGCATGAGTGGCAAGAAAAACAAATCAAAACTAGACCTCATGAAAGTTAAAAACATCAAGAAGTGAAAAGACAGTCCATGGAATGAGAGAAAAGTTTTATACATCATATATCTAATAAGGGACTTATTTCTTGAATATATAAGGAACTCTTAGAACTCAACGATAAAAACTTCCAAATTTGTCCAGTTAAAAAAATGTGCAAAGTCTGAAAGGACATTTACACAAGTGGCCAATAAACACATGAAAAGATGTTCAAAATCATTACCCATCAGATAAATGCAAATCAAAACCACAAAGAGATATCACTTCATACTTACTAAGATGGTTATGAGCAAAAAGACAGATAACATGTGTTGTGAAAGATGTAAAGAAATCAGAACCCTCATATATTACTAACAGGAATGCAAAATGGGCAGCCACTTTGGAAAACAGTTTAGCAGTTCCTCAAAGAGGTAAACAGAGTCAACATATAACCCCAAAATTCTACTCCTAAATATACACCATGAAAAATGAAAATATATGTCCACAAAAACTTGTACACAGATATTCACAGCAGCATTGTTCATAACTATAATTGGAAACAACCCAAATGTTTATCTGATGAATGGATAATCAAAACAAAGTATATCCACACATGGAATATTATTTGCTTATAAAAGCAAATGAAAGGCCGGGGGGGCTGGAGCGGCGGCCCGGGCTCCGCCGGGGCGGGGCGGGCTGGGTCCGGGGAGGCAGGAGGTCCGGGCCTTGGCGGGTGCGTATCGGCCGCCGGCAGGGCTCGTGCCTGCTCGACCAGGCTTGGCCTCGGAGCCCCGGGCCACTTCGCCAACCCGACCTCCAAGCCAGCCTGCGCCTCCCGGCCCGGCCTCCTCCCCGGGCCCGCGCATCCTCCGGGAGCTGAGTCCGCGCGGAGACCGCCCGTCCGCAGTGGATCCCGGGGAGCCTGACGCGAGGGGCCCGCGCGCTGCACACGCGCCCGGGGTTTGTTGTTTATACCCCATGTTATCCCATCACCAGAAGAGTCTGGGCAGAGACTGGACTGCACCGTGGGAGAATCTGCAAAGGTGTTGCTGGAACAGACATATTTCTAGTTGTGTAAGGTGGCCTGGACATTATTCTCGTGCTCCTTACCCGTACTTCAGCAGTAGGCACTTTTCACTAAATTGGAGACCACCTTGTCTGTTTGAGTCTAGAACTCAGTTTCCATACTGGAACTGGAGACCTGACAACCTGAGCCAGACATCTTTGATTCATCTCTCTAACGGCATGCACTCTGAGGGAGATGAACCTTCGTCAAAACGAAGAAAACACCAAGGCGCAATAGAATGGCATTGGGAATACATATGTAACCATAATAAAGAAAAAATGACGATCCTAGGAGACAAAAATGTTGACCCCAAATGAGAAGACAGTGACAACAAGTTTGACTTTTCCGTGATGTCCTATAACATACTTTCACAGGATTTACTGGAAGACAATTCACATCTCTATAGACACTGCCAGCGGCCAGTATTACACTGGAGTTTCAGGTTTCCCAATAGTTTGAAAGAAATTAAACACTTTGATGCAGATATACTTTGTTTGCAAGAAGTTCAAGAAGATCATTATGGAACAGAAATCAGGCCAAGTTTGGAATCATTTGGTTATCACTCTGAATACAAGATGTGGACGGGAAGGAAACCTGATGGCTGTGCCATTTGCTTCAAACATTCCAAATTTTCACTCTTTTATCAGTGAACCCAGTGGAATTCTACCGCCCTAATGTTCCTCTGTTGGACAGAGACAATGTTGGATTAGTGTTGCTCTTGCAGCCCAAAGTTCCTGGTGCTGCGTCTCCTGTGATGTGTGTAGCTAACACACATCTCTTGTATAACCCAAGGCGAGGTGATATTAAGCTGACGCAGTTGGCAGTGCTGCTGGCAGAGATTTCCAGTGTTGCCCATCAGAAAGATGGTGGCTTCTGCCCTACTGTTGTGTGGTGACTGTAATTCTGTTCCTGGTTCTCCACTCTAGTTTCATAAAGGAAGGAAAATTGAACTATGAAGGACTTGCCATAGGAAAGGTATCTGGCCAGGAACAGTCTTCACGGGGACAAAGAATTTTATCTATTCCAATTTGGCCCCCAAACCTAGGTATCTCACAGAACTGTGTGTATGAGGTACAGCAGTTACCAAAAGTAGAAAAGACAGACAGTGATTTGATGCAAACCCAGCTGGACAAAGCAGAGGTCTTGGTGACAACTGAAAAATTATCTTCAAATTTACAGCACCATTTCAGCTTGTCGTCTGTTTATTCCCATTATTTTCCTGATACTGGAATTCCAGAAGTGACTTCCTGTCATTTCCGAAGTGCCATAACTGTGGATTATATTTTCTATTCTGCTGAAAGGAAGATGTTGCTGGGCAGCCAGGAGCTGAAGTTGCTTTGGTTGGTAGTTTGAAACTTCTAGCTAGACTGTCACCTCTTACAGAACAGGACTTATGGACTGTTAATGGACTTCCTAATGAAAATAACTCTTCAGGTCATCTGCCTTTGTTGGCTAAGTTCAGACTTGAGCTCTGACTCTTCTGTGATTACATACTGTATTCTCTTTCAAAGAACCTTAAGTTCTTAAGAGTTTGCATGTTGCTTATTTTTGTGCTGTAAGAAAACATTGTTAAATGTTTGAAACAAATACCAGAAGAAAAACGTTTACATAATTTTCTTTTTAATAATGAAAAAATATTTTCAGGACAAGTGTGAGATCTAAATGCTCTTTATTGTAAAAGAGTTGTATTTTTTATTAAATCCCAGTAAACTGACAGTGATTTTTAAATATAATGCAACTTCTTTAAAAAAAAAAGAAAGCAAATGAAGGACTAACACATGTTACAACATGGATGAACCTCAAAAAAGCCACTTACAAAGGACCATATATTATGATTTCATTTATAGAAAATGTCCAGAATAGGCAAATCTATAGAGATAAAAAGCAGATTAGTGGTTGACTAGGGCTGGGGGTTAGAAGGAAATGAGGAAGGCTGCTCATGGGTACAGGACTTCTTCTTGGGGTGATAAAAATGTTCTAAAATTGACTGTGGTAATGGTTGTAAATACCTGTGAATATACTGGAAACTAATGAACTGTACACTTTAAATGGGTAAACTATATAATTTGTGAATTATATCTCACTAAAGTAATTTTACTGAGGTATAAAACTTTTAAATGGCTTCTAGAAAAACCTTTTCAATGACTTTCCATCGTCTATAGTATTAAACTAAACTTTCAGTAAGTATCTTACCTTTCTTCTACTCTGACACCTATCCTTTGCCCCAGCCATGGGCAACCTGAGTTCACTGAAAGTGCCACCATTCCTCAGTCCTCCTGGCCTTTGTGGATACTATCCCACGTACTCAGAAGTCCCTCATCTCACTGTGCAACTCATGAACTCCCACTCGTCCCTCAGGCCCCAACTCCAGCTTCACTCCCTGAGCAGTATCTTCCCTCACCACCCTTCCCAGGTCACAGGCTCCCCTCCCTGCCTTGCAGCTCCCTTCACGGTGAATCAGTGGTTCTGAGAGCAGGCTTCTATCATTACAGCATTTATCAACGGTGTTCTGAAATTACCTTCACTAGAAAACTGCGTTCTCTAGACTATATGTAACTGTTGTAGCCTCAATAGCTAGCACAGTGACTTGTATACACTCAATATTAAATAATAAAGATATAAAATTAATCTTGATTATTAGTAACATATTAATCCACAGTAACCAATTCTCTGTCCCACAAGTTATTCCCAGCAGTATAATCACATATGGCATTTGGAATACTGAAATTGAGTATTTGGAATATCCTTTATAAAATCAGTCCAATAAAAGAATACCTCGTTTGTTTACTGGTGAAGAAGGAAGGAAGCTTGCTGGCATAGCTCTCAAATGAGAATCCTGAGTGGCTTCTAGGAATGGTTCTTTCAGGTGATCTGCAAGAAATCCCACCCCACCATATAAATGGCTTAACATTTCAATATCAAATTATCACATTTTCTTATCAAGTATAAACAAATACCTGCTATATGTCTGTTATGGTTGTCACATATATCCTTGGTGACAAATCAAAAACTAATTATTTCAATAATAAATTGTTCACTATGTACCTAGTTATTCATGCTGAAAAAAAAGGAATCTAAGAGAAAATTAATGTAAATCAATATATATCCAGTTGAATGAACAAAAAACTAGAGAAAGAGTGAAGCAAATTTAGATGAAATGGGACAAGGAGAAAAACCACCTGCCCCTCCTCCGAATGTTAACTGATAGGTGTCATATTTAACAATTTATGGTCACCACCATATTCAGATTAAATATACCACCAATTCAGAAACAGCAGGAGAGTATGTACAGTAGAAAAAGGATAAGATGTAGAGAGCTCTACCTGAGCTTCAATTTCTTCATCTATAAAATGAATGGATTGGATTAGCTCATCTCTGAGATACTTCCCAGTTTTAAAGTTTTGTGCTTCTACTTGTATAGAAAATGAACTTTCTTTTCATATAGTTCTCATTGTAATCTGGGAATACAGGAACAGAATGCCTAGTACTGAAATTATTCTATTCCTTAAGGAGTAGAATTTCAATAATCTAATATTAACATAAACCTGTAAATGGTTTTTCCTTCCATGATCTTAGGGCAGTCTGCTCCAACTAACCTCTGAATTGGAAAAAACAATCTATAGTAAAAGAAAAAAAATGCTAAGAATATCATGATACTGACTATCCTTTTCCTAAATATGCCTAACTCATTTTTCCATCTGAAATCTTCAAAAATGTCTTAACTGAGTGAAAATGTATTGAAATGTTGAAAATGTCATTATTAAAAATCTAAATTGATCCATCTATACCTTCATTTCTGTTAATACTCTGTTATAAAAGAGTGCTTTTGCTTAGTTAAAAAAAACTTGAAAAAAGAACATTTAAAAAAAATTCACTTATACCAAGGATTGTTTCCTATTACTATATTACTATAATCATATAATTAGCAAGCAGGACTTCCCTTCAATTTTTCCAATATTCTTAATAATTTTTTACATTCTTTTCTTACCTGCATCTTCCCATTCTCAAAAAAAAAATCAGAATATAATTTTTGTGTCTGCAATCTCATGAAGCCTTTCTGTATTCAACTCAAAACTAAAAATCATCTTAAAGACTCCTTATAGCTTTCATGTTCTGAGGGCAAGGATGTATTAGCCAGGCAGACCTGGTTTCAAACTTGGCTGTGCCACTTCCTAATAGTTTGTTCTTGGAGAAGCCAAGTAATCTCTCCAAATCTTAGTTCCCTTATGTGTAAAATGGGGGTAATGATAATGCCTACCTCGGAGGGTGGTTGGTAGATTAAATGAAATTGTGTTTTCTTAAATAGTACACATTCAATAAGTGGTAGCTAGCGTTTCTACAAAAGCTAAGCACAAAAATAATTAAACATAAGACTTTAGGTTGCTCTTCAGACTACCTTAAAAAGTACCATATATGCCAATATTAGTATTCTAAAAACTATGCTTTGTTAATATGAATAGATTGAAACTTTTTTTTAACTTTGCAATTTTATGTGCTAAATGGTTCAGCTCAGAGTACCTGACTGACTAGATGCATTTTTTCATGCGCCATCCTTACCTCTGGCCCAATTTAGACACAGCTTTAGTGAAAACTGGAGATGGAGAACCTTTTGTGAAATTTGCTTTCAGGCTGTAGATTACAATGGGAAATGAAATCTTTTCTTACCAGGTAATTGTGGGTAAATTTTTTCGACCATGTATTCTCTTAAATTCCTTGGCATTTCTCCTCGAATGTCAACAAGTACTCGAGTTTCATTAGATGAAATCTGGTAGATGAGAACTGGGCTTGGGTTAGCTAAAATAAGTTCAGCATGATGTGCCTTAAATTGTGGTGCATTCTAGGGAAGAAATAAAATATTTTAACAATTTTCAAATTTCAAGTTGCCTTTATTTTTCTATAATTACATTCGTACAGTACCTTCATAAGAAAGCCAACAAAATGAGATAAAACAGAAACTTTATTGGAGGTCAGGCTTTTCCTGAACTTGGAAAAAAGTCCATCTGCAACAACAGTCAATGGAGCGTGCAGTTCCTACAGCAAACATAAAGCATATTCAGCTAAGTGGTTAGAAATACAGAGGAAAAGGACTGTTCCTTCAAAATGTGCATGAAGAAATTTAAATATATAATCAGACAACATTATAGAGGCTATTTGAAGATAATGCTTTGAAGAAACTATTTTATGGGCTTAAGTTAATGCATGACCAATCTTCAGAGGTGCGTCATCTGAATCCCTAAGGATCACCATCCTTCAAAGCTCTACCATTCAAACCATCTGGGATTAAGCTACACTTTAATAAACAACTACTAAGCAAGCATAGACCTTGAAAAACTGAATATCATTACAAATTTCAAGTACAAGCCAGATATTTTTATTCTAGAATTTTCAAGCCTCATACAGTGCTTTCAATCAGTGGCTAGGGCTAAGAGAATTTTGTATATATGGACTATGTACAAAATTAAATATACAATACAAATGATACAAAAACATATTGGGCAGTTAAAGCCCATTTTGTTCAAGGGTAAACTGTACTGGAAACTATTTAATTCTAGTATTTCCCCAGAGAATCTCTTACTTGTACCTTTCTCCTTTAAATAATTGCGTATTTTATCCTAATACTTTCTTTTATAGTGAATCCTTCCTTTTCCACCTTCCAGTTCCCCTCTGCTTCTCTGCTAGGGTATATTTCTCATGTCCGGTTTTAATACTGTTAATATAGTGGGGTTTGCTTATGAAGTTATTTGTATAGCAATGTGTTGCGATCTAAAATCCATCTTATTGCAGAGGGCTTGGAGGGAACTCAATCCATCTGAGAAATGAGAAATTGCTGAGCCTACTTTTTTAAAGGAGTAGAAGAATAAGAAGGAAAAGAACCTCTTAGGAAGAGCTATCATTTGATATATCGCACCCTGACGTCTCCAGTTTCTTTACCTTTGTACTGAACTCCCACCACAGCATCATCTTCTTCTAATAACTGCAGCACAATGCCCTCGATAAACTTTGTACTAAAAGGTAAATAGAAATCAATTCTATAAGAGCACATTTGAATAATTTAAATGAGGAATCATAAACTCCTTAATTCTTATCTCCAGTTTGCTCTTGTAAACTGGACACACATGCTTTGTGAACACATGTCCACAGAAAAAGGTCTAGAATGACAAAAAGCAAAAACATCATTAATGAATTTTAGAATTATGTGTAGTATTTTCTAATTTCCTAAAATTGAAGACATGTTACAAATGTAATGATTAAAAGAATACTTTTTTTTTCTGAGACAAAATCTGTAATAGTGTGTCTGTAGGTAGGTATTTGATATGCCCTGCTTAATTAGCAAAAAAATGATATCCAATGAAAAGTTACACAATAGAATCATGAAATAAGGGTAAGTGATTGAAAGACTATGGATGACAATAGACTAGAACAGATTGAGCATGCAGAATTACATAGTCATTATGAATTCTATATTATATATATATAAATATGTAAAGCAATGTTACAATGATATAGTATATTAATAATATATAAAAATAAATATATATTAAAAATAATATAGTGCTCCTGGGTTGAGAATCCTTGTAAGATCTTTCCAACAGTAATGGAATGTTATTTTGTATTTCTCTTTCTATTCTTTCATTAATTTGAACAAATATGTATGCGCATTTAATAATATGTTATTCAGTGATTTTAAAATATTTACTCTGCAACCTAAGTAAATGTCACCTTTATAAATTCTTCATTATGCCACAGCAATGCAAATGTGCAACTAATACTGGTTCTGATGATTCCAAATGTCTACGTGTACTTAAGTCACTTAGCAAAATTTTGATTTTCAAAAATGTTGACATCCAGAAAGAAAAAAATAGCCAGTTTCAAGAAACCTTTGTTACTCTATTTTACAAGTTTAGTTTTCCATTCTCAAAGTCATTACCTACTCAAAACTGTTCAGGGTTAGGGCACTAATAAAATCTGAATGTAGAAAAAATTCCATCATAAGAAAGAAAAATCACTTTATGTTGAAAATGTTTGACAGTGATTAACCCTGGATATTCATTCCTATGAATTCATTATCTCTGGTCATAAAGTCACTGGTTCTATAAGTATTTTAGTGGACTAAATTGCATAATGCCAGCCTCTAGTTTATAAACATACCTAATTTATGGTGAATGGAATCTGTGATGAGTGAGCTTTTGAGCTAAAATACAGAGTGCTCAGAGCATCCAGAGAATCGAGGGCAGCATGTACACATTTTAAAGAGAAAGAATCCTATTTTCTTAGAAAGCCTAAAGCCCTCCATGGCTAACATTTCCTTATAAAAAAGCAAGATCATTTTCTAAATGAAAAGTAACTTCCATTCCCTTTACTACTTAGCGTCCAAATGTAATGGGCCTGCAGGTACAGAGTTCAGTAAGATAAGGCCTGTTTCTTCAAGGCCTTAGGATCAAATACGGTATTCAGCGGGAGAGATGTCAGCATCTCTAACCCAGTATTTGGTAATACATAATAATGTTGTTGATGAGGAGAGGAGTACTTAACAAGCATAAGCTTATCACAACAGTATGCATGTGGGTGTGTACATAAGATAGTAGCAATATATATAACCTTATAATAGTAATGATTAATATTTTCATTGTTAGTGACCATAGTCTATGCTAGCTTTAAAAAATGTTACTTTTCCAGTGTTTTAGAAGTTTTTGTTATAAAATATATATCTACTTCCTTTTGATAAAAATATAAATTCCTAGGTCTACCTCCTATAGACCCTGATTTCTGAGTTCTTCATCGCTGGACAGGTATTGCCTATGACTCAGATCTCTGGGCCACTCTCTCAACAGCATTCCCTGTGCAGTGTGTTCTGGGGTGCATCTGCCAGGAACTGTGAGGCTATCTGTTCTCCCCACTGCCGGCTATTTAAATGGAAAGTTCCTCTGAGTCTTTCGTCAATTCAGTAGGCTTGGAAAGATGACAACATCCTCTTACAACAGTTTTCCACATTAGACGTAAATGTGCACTTTTTTAAATTCTCTCCTAGTTGAACATAACCTTCTGCTTGCTTTCTTCAGTATTTTTATCACGTTCCAATTCTTTCTTCATGTTTCATTCTCACATATTTATTCCTACGTTTAAAGAGCAGCAGTCCTCTTTAATCTTGGCCTCGCCCGCGTCCGGGAGGCCGGGTCCCGGCTCGAAGGCGGCGGGCGGCTCGCGCGGACCCGGCAGCAGCGCAGCGGCGAGCAGGGAACACGCCAGGGAGGAGCCCAGGAACTGCGTGGTGGACGGGCGGCGGCGGCGCGGGCTGCAGCGGCGGGGCGGGGCGGGGCGGGCCCCCTCCGGGCCCCTCCCCCTCCCCTACCCTCCCCCTCCCCGGGGTCTCCGTGGGCCCGGCGAGCTTGGGCGGCGTGAGCGGGTCCGGCCGGCGCTGCCCACGCCGCGCGTCGCGCTGCAGCCAGGGCCTGGCGGGCGCGCGTCAGGTGGCGTCGCACAGGAAGCCAGATGTCCGAGCGCCCCTCATGCGGAGCCGCGAGGTGAGGCGCAGGCGGACGCTCCTCGGGCCGCGCTCCCGCTCGCTCTCCGGGAAGGGGGACCCCGCCACGACGCCCCGCGTTGCGCGGCCCTCCGGCCACCCCCCGACCCGCGTCGCCTCCCCGCCCCCTCCCCGAGGCGCGGCGTCCGGGGGGGGGGGGGAGGGGCGGAGGGGGGGGGGGCGGGCGCGGGCGGCGGGGCCTGGAGAACGGGGCGGTGGCGGCGAGGGGCGGGCATCAAGAATTTTTTAAAGTAACAGATTTTTATCTCAATTCATTAAAAAATAAAATACATGCAGACAGTTTTACATACCCACACAGATTCATACCCAGATTGGAAAATACAACCGGACTTTATCCACCAAATATTCATACTAGTTACTTCTAGTGAGAAGGATCATGGATAATTTTTATAGTCTTCTTTATGATATTCTTAACAAAGGCACTGAAGATCTAACATTCTTCTAACTTATGGTTAACATAATATCTATATTCCAGCCTATACCCAAACACTCACAAAAATTTATAATAGTGTGTTAACAAAGGCCAAGGTTAAATGTGTTCTTTAACATTACATCTTTGAAGCTGGAGTCTTACTTGGGCTCTGCCATGGCTGCTTTCCGAAGACTCATGATCAATCCTCCACGATGGAAAGCTCTTCCGCTCTGCACTTGATTGTTTTCCGATAGAGGGTAAGGAATTTGAACCTCTGACTTGCTTTCATGATCATGAATTATGTAGCCATGTACATCCTGGGGATCAGTACCTTGTACGTCATCTGCAAAACTATTCAGTTCAAAAATACCGATTTCATTAACGTGCCCAGAATTCTACTAGGCACCAAGAGGACAAGGAGGCATTGAAAATGAGTCTCTGTCTTCATCAAGCTATGAGACCGTTTGGAAGACTGGACATTAATGTATTTTGAAATCTTAATGCTTCTGGAAAAGTACACAAATATCCTAAAAAGTTGCCAATTAGCAATATCTTCCATTTGGATCTCAGTAAATTGCCAGTCTTTACTCAGATGTTAGTAAAGTTTGTAAAAAAAATACTATATGCTTGAAGCCCATCTAGTATTTCTATAATGTTTTGTCCAACTACTAAGATAGCTTGTTTTTCTCAACCCGTAACTGTATTACAGATGTACTTTATATGCTAAAACTGACCAATTTAGAACACACCAGAAAATGTAAAAAGGATAGCAGCATAATAAAATTTTGCCTTGGGTAAACTATCTTAAGTACATAAATAAGGTCTAATTTAAGATTTCTGGGACATGTCTCTATCTCAACTTTATTGATGGAATCAAATACGACAGACTTTGGACACTTAAACAGGCAGAAAGACAGAACCTTAAACTTCAATGAAATTCATGCTTCAAGAATAATAGATATTAATAATTTAGAAGCCAGTGACATTAACTACAGTTATCACTAGCCATTAATCATAGGGCTCCATAATTGTGATATTTGACTACTTACTGGTTAATATATCAGATAAAGTAACATGGAAAACACTCTTCCACATTAAAAAGTACAGAACTGCTTTCCATTAAAAAGCAAGCGAAAAAGCAAAAACAAAAAACCATATATGCAAAACATGAAGAGCAACTTCAAAGTCAAACCAGTAAGCAAGTTTTAAAGGCAACAGCATAAGGGTATCAGAACTACAAGCCAAGAAAGCTAGAGTTGTAAAGGGCACTCCTGGAAAGCAAGTAAGGGTCTCATATGCAAGGGACATTGGAATTTCACACCATATATAAATTTCTTGTCAATAAAATAAAGATCACAAAACTCAATTCAATGACCTGAGACATGACATGGAATTAAGCCATCTACCCAGGACATGACCCATAAGAAATCCAAACATAACTTTGTGCTCAAACTGAGTATATAGTGCATATTAAAATATGTATCATTTATGAAAGCCCAAATATAAACCAGAGTCAAGGAATAAATATAAGAAAAGATATGGAGGATTTATGAAACTTTAAATACATTAAAGACCTAACTGAATGCAGGGTATACCACATTCATGAATAAGAACTTCAAATCAATTTTTCAAAATTGAGCTATAGATTCAGTATTTTTTGAGTCATAATCTTGACAGAGTTTTTTAGTTTCATGGAAATTGAGAACCTAATTATAAATTATATACAGAAAAGCAAAAAGACCAAGTAAAGTCAAGATGATCCTATAGAAAATGAGGTGAGGAGGAGGTCCCCCATTAATTACTGAGACTTCGATACATAAAGATAAAGCATTTAAATTATAATATTCATTTTAAGAGTTCTAGATATTAATCTTAAGCCAAAGGACAATCAGTTCACTTAATAAAAACCCACACTCCATGAGGGATAAGGTCCATATTATATAAAAAGTCCATGCTCCAAAAAGTAACTATTCAAAGTGTTTCTATATTCCATATCTCACACCTGAGGGGAAATTAATAGCATAAGGAAGATTAAAAGGACTTGATACTAAAGGATTTATGGTATGTGGACTAGCTAAAATACTTCATAGGTTCTCTGACACTTGATGAACTACATATAACAATCCATTGAGGCTTGTGCCATAACCTTGGAGTTGTCTCCTGAGGCCAGATCTCTAAAGAATATAGTTGGAGAGCATTTCTGGTTGCCTCATGGTCAACTAGAAAGGTAACGATCCTTCTCAGCAGTGTGTCACCCTGGCCTCAGGAAATCTCTTGTAAACTGGTGGTTTGGAAACCCATAAGGACAGAGATGGAATCTCCCTTCTTCATAAGGCACTCTCTCCACATGGGTCCTTACCCAGTAGTCTTTTGCTTTTCCTCCTCACCGACTGCTCCTTCTCGGTCCCCTTTTCTAGTTCCTGCTCACCTCACTGATCTCCAGATAGTAGAGTTCCCCAGGGTTCATTCCTGGAATGGTAATGTCTTCTAGTCTCATTTAAATTCTAGGACACCTCTCTCTCATACCAAACATTGACATCAGTAAGTCCTGCTGACTCTTCCTTTAAAATACATTTCCAGAATGTACTCACTTCCCACACCTCTACTGCTATGACCCTGTTCCAGTCTAGCAACTCTCATTGATTCTGCAATAACCTCCTAACAAGTCTCCTTGCTTCTGACCTTGCCACTTTATGATCTATTCTTTTTTCTACACAATAACAAGAATACTTGGAATATTGTTAATCATCCTTCTAAAATGTGACATTGAATAATTCTTCTTAAAATTCTCCAAAGGCTTCCATGTGGAGTCAAAGCCAAATCCATACAGTACGTTACAAAGACCTTTTAGAATCCAGCCCCGATAATCGACCTGACCTTTTCTCTAACTATTCTCACTCCAGTCAACACCACTCTCTCTCCTCACTCTTTTAAGAGGCCGGGCTTGCTCCTCCCCCAGGCTTTTCCCTTGATATTTTTTCTTGCCCCATATATCAAGGGCAACTCTCTTACCTCCTTCCATTCTTTACTCAAATATCATCTCTCAAAGAGGCTTTCCCTTCCCCAACCACATTATTTAAAATCACATAGCTCCCTATCTCCCTTTTTTCCAAAATCCTTATAACCATTAACATATATTCTTAATTTTATTTTTACCTTTTATCACCAGCCTCCAAACTACCCACTAGAATGTGTACTTTCTGATGGCTGGGATCATTTTCTGTTTTGTTCACCACTGTAGCCTCAGCATCAAGAACAGTATCTATAATATGATCAATGCCTAATAGATATTTGTTGAATGAATGAATGAATGTCAGTTCTTTAGTCACCTCCCTCTCTTGCATTATCGCGTTCTGCCTCACTACTTTCAACGTCACCAAACATCCTGTGGTATCAAGATGCACCTCCTTTGCCTTCACATCCACATCTCACTACTGCCCTATTTCTGTTTTTTATTAGTGAAAAACTCCTCGAGAGTAGTTTTCTATTCTCCAATTTTTTAATCTCCCACTCACATCAGTCTGATTTTGTCTCCACAACTCCACCACATCTCAATGTCACAAGCAAATTCCAAGTTGCCAAATCCAATGGCTGTTTTTCTATACTCATCTTACCTGACTTTGAATAGCAAACCAGGACACATCTGTCCTTTCCTTTATTGATACATACCCACTCCTCCTACTAGAAACATTCTCCTCTCTTGGATTAAGTGACACCAAACCCTGTGGCTTTCTTCTGCCATTCTGCCAGCTACTTCAAAGTCGCTTGTACACTGTCTTCTTCAAAAGTCAGCCTGGATTGGTTTATTCTGTTTTCTCTTTTCTCCCTACATGATCTCCTTAAATGGTTTTAATCATTGCTGTGGCTTTTAAGTGCTACAAGTATGCTGACATCTCTGAAATTTCTAACTCCAGCTCAAACCTCTCCTCTGCACTCCAGATTCATATATTTAACATGTTCACTTGATCTCAATGTCCTCCAAATTTCCTCCAACACCTGTTCCTCAACAGGTCATCTTCCTGTCAGCAAATGGTACCATTACCTACTGGTTGTTCAAACCAGAACCTAGGAATCATTTCTAATACCTCCCTCTTCCTTCTATCTCACACCAATTCTTCAGTGACTCTTGCCATTTCTGCCTCTTAATTTTATTGTGAATCAGTCCACTTCTCTTTATATCCTCTGCTACCTTGCTAGTCCAAACCACCATTATCTATTGTTTGAACTTAGCAATGAGTCCCCACTAGACTCCTTGCTTTGATTCTTGCTACTCCCACTGCCGCAATCTTAGTCTACTCACCACATCATATCCATGTATTCTTTCAAAATAGCATTCTACAAACTGCAGGGTATGATCAGTGATAAATTGTGAAATGAGTTTCAACCTGTGAATTGTATACTTGGGTAAAATGACAAGTATTTATAAAGTAAAATAAGACAAATTTCATTCCAATTTAAATATTACACGTATGTACTGAGGATGGTCAATGTGTTTGTTACTGTAAGTAGCTGTCAAAAGTTTAAGCCACTTTATAGAGGCATAATCCAGATCACATCACCTCCTACTCTACCTACAAAACTGTACAAAGCGGTATCTGCTTACCTCTCCAACCTTAATCTCAAGCCACTCTCTGTAACCCATCACTCAGTACTTTCTACCTACACTGGTGTCCTTGTTGGTTCCTTGAATAAAATAGCAAATATTTACACAGTGCCTACTACATACCAGGCACTGTTCTGAATGCTTTGCATATAGGAATTCATTTAATTCTCATTAACAACCTATGAGGCAAGGACTCTTAGTATGGCCATTTTACAGATGAGGGAACCAATACACAAGAGTTTCAAAACTTAGCCAAGGTCATACAGCTTTTTAAGCACCTGAGCTGGTATTCAAAACAGGCAATCTAGTTTCAGCATCAATGCTCATAATTACTCCAGCATTCCACCTACCACATATGCCAAGCAAGCTCTTTCTCAGTTCATAGCCTAGACATATCTTGTACTCTGATCCTCAAGAGTATAGTTGATCTGTTTTGTTCCCCAGTATAAATCTGGTATTCAGTACAGCACCTCACAAAGTGGACAGTGAATAAGTATACCCTAAATAAATAGTTAAGGGCTTAAAAAGCATTGGCTTAATGGATGAATGATGCTTAAAAGATTCTACAACAGGCACATAATAATATGCAGTCTACACATGATAGTCCCCTTCACCTTTCCCTAAAGTTTATGCCCTCATTCTATTTTTCCAGTCCTTCATTTTGATTATTACAATTTTTCAGCCACTTCATTGTATCTCACTAAGTCTACTTCATGTCTTCTCATACTACTAAATGCTTTTTTTCTCCTTTGCTCTCATTTTCATGGAAATTTGTTGGTAAACGAGTACAGTAACTTTTATAAAGAAAACAGAATACATTTTTACCATCGCAGGATAGAGTACAGTGCAGAGTGCTTGTTTGCAGTCATAACTCCTAAAGATCAATATGAACCTACCTTCAAGTCCAAGGTCTTTAAGGACGGGATAACCACCTGGCTGCAGAAATTCTCCAACTATCCTGTCAGGCTCTTTTAAATCTCTCTCAATTACTGACACCTTTCTTCCATCTCTGGAAAGGACTGCTGCCAAAGCAGAGCCAAGGACACCAGATCCCACAATGATAACTTCTGGATCATTTTGAGAAGGTGTTGATGCAGAGGCTGCTGCTCCTATCAAGGCTGTTTCTGAAATACCGGCTCCTTTTTTGCGCTGGTTAAAAAAAAGAAAAAGTGAATTACGTATCCATATGTGTTATCCTTAAATCATACTACTACTATATAGACACACTGGACTTTTGCATCTTGAGCAAAAGCTTTACCTTAAACAACAGCAAATCAAACGAACTATGAAATCTTTAAATACAGGTCATATATAAAAACCAATGATATAAAATACTGGCTAAAGAAAAATGTATAATATTATCCCAATAAGAGTAAGTTTAATATTTTATATAATAATGTATTACTAATAATATGTAATACATAACATATAGACTATATAATTATATATAATAATATATTCTGTTTTCTCAATATATTTAGAAAATGCTGTTCTACAGACGTATTTAGAAATCCACACCAGGCCAAATATAAAAAATACTTTTAAGGGGCTTCCAGGACTATTATAGGGAAAATTCCACAATTAATTATTCAATTCTTCAAATACATACCGAAGATCTACAAAATGCAAGCCATGTACAACTTCTGATACGACTTCACGTTGCAAACTATTCAGCACCTTTTAGGTACTTCCACTATTCATCTTAATTTTCTCCTTCGAGGTTTTCATCTGAACATCTATCTTAACCTAAAATCACTTTTATATAATGAAAAGACTGTCAAATCCTGGCTACTAATCTACTAATTGGGAATTATTTAACACAACAAAATTCCAAAGGAGTAAAATGACTATTTATCCTTTGGAATTCAACCTGATCACAATTTTATTTCCTTAACATATAAGAATATATTTAATTTACCCTTTCCTTTTCTTCTGATACTCTAAAGAGGGCCTGATCTAACATCTGGTCCTCCAATGTATAAATAAATATTAAACCTATTCCTTGCTGGGCTGACAGTAAAAACTTTACTTGATCATAAGATGACTTTTTCATGAAAAAGGCCTGTTTTGAGAGATTTATGCCCATTGAGAGTAACAGCGAGAGTGGGTTTTTCTTTTCAATGAATAATTCAATATTGTAATAAGTATTTTTTTCTTGGTATATGGATTCACAAGTGGGAATGTATTTCAGATACAGAATTCCAAGAAACCGTCTTTCTTGAGTTCTCTGACCTTAACGATTAAAATAAGATCAAATGCCATTTTCAAAGGGTTTTAATAAGTCCCAAGGCAAAAAGCTGAAACCATTTAAATAAAAGACTTAACCTTCTAAAAGATAAAACCCAAAACCTTTTAGAATTTTAATTCTCTGTGATTTTAATATCCATCCAGTCTTCCTTTATCTCTATAATGGACTGGGGCATTGTCCACTCCATTTTTAATAATTTCTCTTGGAGAAATCACCTTTTTGTCCTTTAAAGAGAAGATAATAGAGTTGACTCTTCCCATCACTATTTCTTAATGACCAGAGCTGATTATCCTTAAATTACTGTTCACAGAGCAAAATAAGGCCCTTTTCTCCTCTTAGCTATTTTTTAATAGTTTTTCTTCCTAAAATTTCCCTGTTAAACACACACACACACACAGACACACACACACACACACACACACATACACACTTGGAAGGTCAGAATGGGAAGCACTAGTGGGAACTCAGTACTCAATACACAGCCTACCAACTCTGGTGTTTAGAAAATGAGCATAAAGTCTGAGGCATTCACAAAGTGAAACCCATTACTGACTACTGGTGATCCAATTCCCAAGTTATCTCAGACAATACCAAAGTATTCAAATTGAGAATTAAAGATTCCCTCCCCTTCCTTTTCCATTCCTCCAACCCACACCCATCATGTGTCACGGAATTCAGCACTACTCAAATGTGCCTAACAGATGTGTACTACCTTTAGACTAGTATTAATAGCTGCTATTTATTAGACAGTTATGAACCAGGCATTTTCCAAACATTAAATCATTTAATTCCCTAACAGCAGGCTATGCCACCCCCATCTAACAGAAAAGGTAAAAACTGATTCTTACAGAAACTAAGGTCTTCCAAAGGTCTGACAGCCAGAAGTGATGGAGCAAAAATTCTAGACCAAGTCCTCTGTTCTGTAAGCCTTGCTCATTTGTGTAAGTAATGTAGACACAGAACCCTAAGAGCAAATTACTTGCAGGCCACTCACCCCAACTCCAGATCATCATTATCCCCACCTGGCCCACTATTTGGGCTCTCTGACCTGATATCCCTGCTTCCATTCTTGTACTCCTACAATCCACTCTCCAAACAGTAACCAGAATGCTTTTAAAAACTAAAAATCAAATATTGTTACTCCCATGCTTAAAAATCCCCCCAGTGCTCTTGTGGAAAATCCAAACATCCATGGCCAACAGGCCTTATATATTCTGGCCTCAAAGATCTCCCTCATCCCTTACCACTGTCCCCTTCGCTGCTGTCTTCCCAGGGATTCTCATACTAAACATCACGTGAAAAACAGCCTTTGATTTAGGAACATGACTGAACTCTGGACAGTAGCCAATTACTCACTTGATTTAGTATATTACTACACCGATTTACTCCAATTATTCACTTGATTTAGGATATTACCACACTGATTTACTCAAAGCTCCGTTAATGTGGGGAGAGGAGGGTGTTTTGTCCAAGACTAAAGTGCTGAGCATTTTTACTGTGCCAGCTCTTCCAACTGTTCTGTCACTTCCCCCAACAATCACTTCTTACAAGCAGCAAACTTTACCTGCAGGTTTCTTCTCAGGTACAAACACAATTTTTACCCTAAAACATTTGTTTTTACATCACAGAAAGTGATTCTGTCCTCCTTCAAAATGAAATTCTAACATTTCCTTTCACCTTTCAAAATCAAATCAATATTCATAATCAATTTCATTTAGGTTGGCCCAACCAAATGAAACAAATGTTTTCAATCATCCCTAACGGTGTCAAGGATGCAGCCACAAACAGTCAAAGACTTAAAAAGAAAAACTGAGAATTCGTATCACTGTATCTAAATTATTGCCTTTTCCCCTTAAGGAGAGTGACCCCAATCCTAATTTAAAATAAGATACTCATTTGTTTGACCACTTTGAATTCAACCTACCCGCCTGGACTCAAGCTGCTCTTTATTTTCTGATCCAGGAGGGGATTTGGCCCAGAAGAAGCCAATGAAGGGCAAGGCTGACATAATATCCGAGAAGACGGCAAACTGGGACCCGCTCCGCTGGCGCCCGAGGGAGATCCCGTTTCCGTAGCGACAAAGGTACGAGAGCACCAGGCCCAGCGAGAGGAACACCAGCACGCACAGCAGGAGCTCCTTGTTGGCCAAGGAGACGAAGTCTCCGCATTTCTTATAAAAATAGGTGAAAGTAGCAATGCCAAGAAAAGTGCACATGGTTCCAAGGCTACTTGGGTGACTCTGGGTCCGTGTTGGGATCCTTTTTTTCCTTGTAGGGTTTGGGTGATGACAGGTTTTCCCCGAAATGCTACCAAAAGGAGCACAAGAAACCGGCCAAACTCCAGTAAATACCGTAAAAAAAAACCAGGATTGCAGTTCAAATCAGAGCTATTTACAAAATCATATAAAGTTATTACTACAAAAGTATCTGAAGACAGGAAAGTTGTCCAGGACTTAGAAAGCAGTATTTAAAAATCGCCTACTCCAACAGCACCCGACCGGGCTCTCCTCTTTCAGCCAATCCATTTATTTCCTTTTCTCTTGTTTCCTGGATGGGTTTTTCCTGGGGGTTATTGCAGGTGCTGTTTTTAATTTTGATGTTGGCTCCTAGTGCTGAAAAACCTTTCTCTCTAACCAGCAGCAGGTGCCCTTTCAGAAGACGGTGAGGGGTAAAAAAAAAAAATCAAAGAAATCTTGGCGCTGCGAGAAAGGTGGCCTCGCCTCCTGAGACCGCGATGCCCGGGCCGGGCTGGCAAGCGCGGAGTACGACTCGCCCCCCTTCGGGCGGCCAGGCTACGCGGCCCAGGTGGAAATTCTGGGCTGCCGTCTCCCACCAAAGATGGCCTCGGCTTCACCACTGCGGCTCCGGCGCAGGGAGGGGCAACCCCTGCTGAAAATCTCCCCACATCAGGCTCCTATACACCAGCCCCCGAACCTTCCAGTCCGCGATTCCGTTTCCCCGCAGGTGAACGGCGATCTCCAGACAACTTCCCTTAGAGGGCGGCGACTCCCGATGGCCTGTTCGCCAACATCCCAAGCTCCGGCGCCGCCGCGCTAGTAACCAGAGTAACCAGCTGAGCTCCGGAGGCTTGTCACCCACCCCGCGCGCCCCGCGGCCCAAAGGCTCCGCCCAGGCGAGGGACCAGGGGGCGGGGCTAAAGGAGGAGGGCCCGCCCCGCCCTGCGCGCAGGCCTCGCCCGCCGCCGCCGGCGGCCAGTGAGGGCGCCCACCGCTCATATGCCGAGAAGGCGCAAATCGCCGTTTGGTCAATCGCGGACGCCGTTGCCAGATCGGGGACGCCAGGTGAGGCGCTAGGGCGATGTTGCGTGATGGTGTAGGGTGGGACTGCGCTCGGGGGGCCCTGCCACCTGGTGGGCTGATCGGAGGGCTTGATTTGGCTCCGGCGGAGGTGGGGTTCGAGGGGTTCGTGCCCTCGGGTCCGCCTTCAGGTTTTTGGCTGCAGCTCCCGCTGCTGGGGTCCTTCCTACACAGGGAGAGGCAGAGTTGGTGCCGAGGACGCCCCTGCGCCACCTAAAGTCGAGATGTTTCCATTCATTCCGTGGACTTTACTGAGCGCTTACTACAATGCCATCCCGGGGCCACAGGGATGAATCAGACACCACCTTTTTGTCCGGTGCCTAGTGTGTGTAGAACCTAGACGGCGGTAGAAAGAGCTACCGGTGTGTGGAGAACCGGGCGCTCAAGCTGAATCTGGAAGGACGAGTAGGCAGCAATTGCCAGAAGAAAGGAAGAAGAGATGGTGTGCCGGGTTTTCCCTTCCTCTTCCCCAAATTGTCAGGCAACTACGCACTTGTCGTTGTGCTCAGGCTAAAGACACCCTGATGCTCTTAGCCCCGTTCTCTCAAGATAAGAAACGTGGGAATGGGCGTGGGAGGACGAACGTGAAATAGAGATGTGCCTTAAGTGCCCGGAGAAACTGGGTAGACAGGGAACCATGGAAACCGGAGGCTGTCTTTCACTCGCCCTGGAGGGAGGCTGGGAAAGTCTCCGAGGAAGTTGCATGTACCCAAGACAAGCATTCTGGAGGAAACAGTAAAAGAGTGTGAGTCAAAAGGTGAGAGACAGCCCTTGTTATGAAACGATGAAACCTCCCCAGGATTTACTGACTCCTGATAACAGTGCCTTTGCTGACCTAGACTGCCTTGCCTACTTTAAACTCTATGACTTCATGTACAAATTCTGCCCTCTGGAGCACTGCTGAATTGTCACCTTTTCCATCAGGTCTCCACTGACCCACACCAAGTCACATGATAGTTTATTGATACCTATTATCCCAATCTCTGACTACACCTGTAAATTAAGCTTTATCATCCCACTCATCCTTGAGGGAAGGCCCTCTGTCTGATGAATCAGAATCACCCACAGCACCTAACACGTGTTGCACTTAATTTATCCTCCGTAACAAAGTTTTGATGAATGATGAATGATAGGTAGTAGGAAGACCAGATGACTTGAATCAGGAGAACTAGATTCTGGCAGCCACTAACCAGCTTTGTGACCTTGGACAAGTCAAAAGTCAGTCAGCCTCTTGAGGGAAAGGTCAGTATCTCCATGAAATCTAAATTCTTTGCAATCCTGAACCTGACACTTTGCTGAGTTCAAGATAGTATGGCACCTGCCATCATTTTTCATCCCAAATATTGTATGTTTTATCTGCTAATAAAATATTTTACATGTCAAAACATTTTCTCAGGTGTCATTTGACTCTCAAAATCACCTTGATTTTAAAAAAATACCAAACATGAAACTTAAAGAGGTTAAATGCCTTGGCCAAATCACAGCTTGTAAGTGATGAAACCAAAAGTTAAACTCCTACTCTCCAAATTCATGTTCCCCAATACTCTTAACTATCAATAACTGCTTTAACTTTCCTCTATCATAAAACCAAGACTTTCTCTCCCTAGCAATATTGCTCAATGTTACCAACAAATTCAGCTGTTTGAAATATATATGTAATTCAAAAGCATTCATGAAATAATCAGTTTAATGTGTGGGAAATCATTTTCCTGAAGACAAATCTTCAATACACTGCTTGTTGGTACCTTGAGTTCCTATATTGCTAAAATTCTAGAAGGCATCTGACTCTTACAGATGAAAACACAGTATCACCTGGATGATTGTTACTTGATTGTCATATTTGAGATTATCATAGGATTGTTTCCTTTTTAAGTAATTTAAAAATCTTTTGAAAGCCACTTCATCTGTTTACAGTCCAAGATCCACGTCTGTACTTGGGGCAAAAAGAACATTTGTAATGCCTAGCATAGGGCGCACCCTGAATGCTTATATTGCCTGGGCTTAATTAAAGGCTATATAACCATCACTCAAGTATGTTTTAATCTTTGCATGGCTCCACTTCTTCAAAAACAAAAATCTGTCACTCAGGCTAGCAATATGACACAAAGTTAGCCACTTACTGACTGAAAGTAATAAACTACAGAGTAAATTCATCAGAAATATTTTGGTAGTCACGACAAGAGCTAATACTTATATAGTACAGGCAGTGGTCTAAATGCTTTCTTCATATATTAGCTCATTTTGTCCTCACAATCACATTATCAGGCAGGTACAGTTTTAGCCCCATTCTATAGACAAGGAAACCAATGTGCAGAGAACTGGTCACATAGCTAGAGACTGAATCCAAGCTGAGGACTCTAGGAATGTTTAAGTAGAATGTGGTTTTTTTCCTCCGCATACAAATATCGTACCTTAAAACAAACAAAAAAGCCCATGTGCTCTTTTCACTACATTGCTTAACTGCTTGTCATCTCTTTTGACATAATTTGGCATGCCAGGCCTCAACTGTGTCTCTTGAAGTGCCATTCTCAAGGCAGGAAGAAGCCTTGCCCTCCTTTCTTCAACTATCCGTTCTCTAAAATCCACATTAATCATCATCTCTTTCTTTTCAAGTTTTCATAACTCCACCTCTTTGTCATACCAGTCACCAATTCTTAATTAGCAATTTACATATAACTTTTTCAAGAGATTCAACTTCTTAAGGGAACGACTGTCTTATTCATAGGTGGATTCTCAGCACTTAGTATATGGTAAGCATTTTTCAATGTATTAAATGCAACCTTTCCTTTCTTCATTTTATCCCTTTTTGTTGTTGTTTTGATACCAAACTGAGCAATTTCTTTTTCACTCTTTTTATTTGTTGCACATTAGAAACACATACACTGAAACCCTCAAAACTTTCTTCCTATTGTGTTGTCCAAAAAGACTTTTAAGACCAGTTATTTGTTCTAGATCCCCCTCAGTACTTATGTAATCTTTTGCAAATTCTAGTTGCAAGTGGAGACAATTACATTAATTTTGAACTTTCATTTTCTTTCTCCCCTTCAGTTCTACTTGTAAAGCCATAATTAGCATATACATCAAAGCAATTCAATGTAATAATATGTAACAACTGTCCACTTTGTAACAGGCATTATGCTTAGAGTTGGGAGTAAAGCAGTGAACAGAGCAGACAGTACCTCTCATTTGAGAGTTAGTTTAATGGAGAAAACAGCAGCAATCAGGTCAAGATGACATTGTCCAAAAAAGAGCAAGTACACATTGCTCTGGAGGGTAAGGGCAGATAAACTAACCGTGGGGTCAAGGACGGCCACCCAGAGGAAATTATCCTTACACTGAGGTTTGAGAATTCATAGGAGTAACCAGGTGTATAACCTCTGACATGGCAGTGACCACACCTGACATATTTTTTCCCTTTCCCAAGTGTTTGTGTCTGTGGATGTTTGTTTCCTTTACCAAAACTCTAAAGCCTGCAGCCAACAATACAAGTTTTTTATTGAATTGTTGATGACAGTAGGATAGGAAAGATGAGGATTCTAATCATCTAAGCAGTCTAACCTGATAAGCCTCCTTCCAGCTTTTCCCTCAACATAAGTTGTAGAAACATTTGCCAAACCTGAATTTACTTTAGTCATTTGGTGTGCCCTTCATTTTCTGACTCAGATGACAGTAGGTATTGCACTAGCTAGACAGCCCTTCCTCTTAGCACTTCCCAGGCTTTGGGCCTCTCTGCATTTCCCCAGCTCCTTAGAACAGCTTCCAGCACCACCTACTGCAATTGTGCCCAAGGCCGCACAAGGAAAAGCCCAAATAGTTCTTAAAATCAATGATTCAACCCAAGTGACTCTCAGCGGATCCTAACCCAAGACAGGGGGAAGGAAGGCTTAAAAAAACAGGAAAAAAAATAACCAAACAAGCTACCTTAAAAGAGATTTTCATCATTTAAATGTATGGGCCTCAAATCACCTTTTTTCCCCTAGCCCCTCTGAAAGGAAAGGTGTTTAACAAAATTATTTCACTGAGGTAATTTAAATTGATAACTATCTTAGGAAAGTGATTAAGCAATATGCCTTTAAAAACATTTTTGCCCTTTCACTCAATATATCACTTCCCTGAACTCACTCTAAGGAAATAATTTGAGATATCCAATAAGACTTGTGTACCAACAAAAATCAAAAAAGCAAAACCAAACAATCAGAAGCACAATATCAAAACATAAGCATAACAACCAAAAACACATTGATCACAGTAATGTTATTTTAAATAGCAAAAAATTAGAAACAATATAAACATCCAACATCAGAACAATTAAATGATTATCATACACCATTCAGTGTATTATTATGAAGATATTAAAAACCTCCTAATTTAAAACAGATGAATGGACAAATGATGTAAGATTGGGAAAAATCAAAACACAATACTATATATTTATGCCATACGATCCAATTTTTAAAAAATATTCAGATAAATCCTTAGAAAAGAGGTTATAGGGGAGGATCTGCAAACTTTCTGGTGAGTGAGCTGTGGAAAAAATAGTCACAGTTCATTTTTATTTTAGTCTTCATACTTTTATGTATTTCCTACTTTATACTTCTCTATATTTCACAGTTATCAAGCATTACTTGAATGATCGGAAAGTAAGCTATTTGCAAAGGAAAATCTTTCGCCTGTGTTTGTCAGTATAATTAACTGATATTTTCTTTAATCTGCCCGTTTGTCCATATGACCCAGCGTGGCTCAAAATTAATCATGATCCTTTTTCAACCAAAGCTCCCACTTCATCCCTCACTGTGTCAAATCCTAGAAGATCTAATGATTTGACCAGTCAAGCAATATTGTATCAGCAACCTAGCTATCTTAGCACCAACAAGCTACCTGTTTCTCAGTGGCTATGTGCCCATGGAGTCATGATTGCCAGGCATCCTGTTTCCATCTATATCTTTGTAAACAAGCATTTGGACCAGCCTTAGCCCTGACTTGATTCCTACTTCATTGGGCAGGGAAGGAGGGAGGACAAAGGAAGGGAACAAAATAAAAGGTAGAAGAAGAAAGCCTAAGTTTAGGTTAGAATATGGATGGACAAGGCAGAAGAGGTTAGGGCCAGACAGAGTTATGAGAACAAAAATGAAATAAAATACATAGGGGAGTGAAAGGAAGGGTAATTTTTGATCAGAAAAGGCAACTATTTGCCATATTATAATAACAATGTGCTACATTATTAGCCTACACACTCCTGGTCATACCTCTTCATGTTAATGGAATAAACGATAACAAAAGGATTGCACCATTTTAGTGGCCACAGAGGACACCCAGGTCTCTGAGGCAAAGATCCATGGTTGTCTAGAGCCTTCAAAGATGATGCAAAGATCCATGGTTGTCTAGAGCCACTGTGTGATGGTGATAATAGCTAACATTGAGTGATTACTAGGTACCAACAATACTAAGCACACGGCACACATTATCTCACAACAAACCCATCAGCTAAATGTAATTAATATCTTTATTTTAGAAACCTAGAAATAATTGACCAAGAAATAACCAAACATTTCTGTACCTAGAGTGTATCCTTAGCAAAATTATGAGCAAATAAGGGTGGACAGGTAAGAAAAATAGTATTTCCTTAATGCCTATGATATGATGGGTACCTCACCTCACTCACCACTTACCAAATCTTACAAAGTACAGAGTCCAAAAACAGTGACTGAAACATGAATTCGAACACAGGTTTTGAACCTGTCCTAGATAGTCTGGATCAAAAGCCCAGGGTCTTGCCTCCATCCATAAGACTGAACAACTGGGACATTGTAGGAGTCCTCTAGGGTTAGTGTGAGGATAGACCTAGCATCCTAGGGCAGTGACTTCCACTTCCAACCAGCCCAGCCTCTGTGGACTGGACAAGTAATGGCGTTAAAGAGTCCTGCGGGGACACTGAGGCTATGTAGCCTAATCCAGTAGGCTTCATCCATTGGTGAATACCCCTCAACCAAAACCAATAAACACTTCACACACCAGGCTTTGTGTTGGGATTACAAAAATGGAATCCATTCTCTGCACTCAAGGAAATGACTATCTACTAGGAATGCACATCCTGTAAGGACATACTCTTGGACGTTAGTGTAAATCATGTAAAGCATATTTCACCCATTCAATAACTATTGAGCACCACTGTGTGCAAAGTATTGTGTCAAACCTCACCAAGCTTGCATTTTCAGAAAGCAAACCTAACCACTTTAATCCTTGGTGAATTCTAGCTCCTTGGATTATCAAACTATTAAAATTTGAAGATGGAAGGTTAGCATGTTAGTATAGTTCAAGAACTGGCAAGGAGGAAGTAGTCATCTGAAAAGCTGCACATTTCCCTACTACCAGTCCATCCTTTCCTTAGCCCTTCTTACTGTCACTGGACCTCTGCTAAACACAGATTAGGCATCACGTAAACTGTTGTTGAATGAATGGATGACTGTATTGTTTGAAAGGAGTTATATAAACCCAAATACAGAATAAAGAAGAAAAGATAATTTTCCCATGGCCATGATTTCAGAAAGTGAGAGACTGGCGAAGATCGTGGAGTAATGTATTAGGGGCAGAAGTCACAGACCACACTCCCTACCTCTCACCATTAATGAGGGAACTTCTACAGCACTGAGAAGAATGTCCATTTGGTAGATCCAACTTGGATGACTTGCAATGATGGGAGTACCTTTACCTCAGATACTATTATACATTTGTTTGTATGTCTTCCGGCAAGCTATACAGCAGCTAGGGAGTGAGTTCCCTGCTATATTGTGAGTATATGCATCGACATGGATTTCCCTACTCCACTGTAGGAAAAAAACATATAAGCCCCTTCTTTGAGTAGTAAAAAATGAACATAGGAGTCTTTCCTTTAGTTAAAAAGAAACTGAAACAAATCACTTGTAAGTAAGAATGCTTTATTTATTCAGTTGCTGAATCCTTTGTGACGGCAAGAGAAATAGAGAATACAAAAATACTTCTTGGGGAGCTAAACAAGGAATGTATTTGCTGATCAATGAAATAGAGGCAAAGGCATCAAATATGGTTAAATTTCACTATGTTATGCTCTCCACCATAAACAACAAATGTCTTTTGTTTTCCTAGTTTTCAATCCCAAGAGACAATGAATCTTGACAAATTGTTTTACTAATGAAGCCCATCTTAACACACCTAAAATTTGAATGTCTATATTCCCATACACATCAATGTCTATGAAATAGGTTTTATGTAATTGTGGGCAATAGTGTAGTTGATGATGACAGGACATAAACTACCTGTTGTTAAGCTTTTCAGTTACAAATTAACTTAAACTAAACTTGCTATTTTGCTCTTACCTGACTTAAAACTGAGTCTTTTGTTTCATGAACAATAAAAATTTTCAACACTCTGAATCAAATAAAAGTGTTTTAACAATCTGCCAATGTGACACACAACACAGTCTTGTGCTTTTACATAACTTATTCCTCAGTGTTACTGAGGTTGGTCATAAAAAATCTGCAATAGAACAAGTTGCGGCTGTATTGCTACTTAGAAAATACGTGGAGGACGTTTTTCAATTTGTTTCAATTAATAAGGATCAATGACAACTTATGTAGACCCTTTTACGTTTTAAGCACTGTGCTAGCTGCTTTGCAAACATCTATCTAATCCTTACAGAAGCCCTGCGAGGTCCTCATTATCTCTGCTTTACAGATGAGAAAACAGGGACAGAGTAGTTACTTGCCACACTTAATGTGGCTCATATTGGGCACCCCCCCACCCCAACAGCAATTACTGCCTTGAAATTGAATATCAGCCCCAACAGCAAACACCCAAATTTAATTTTCAAGCATCAAACTCTTAGTTCTGAACACTTGTCCTCAGGTATTATAGGTTAAGACAATTTGGGCAATGCTACATAATATACAAAGGTAAAAAGATGCTTAGGTGAGGGTCACATAAAAGCCAGTGATGCCCAATAAAGTTCTCCCAGTGTTTGAAAGCAGAAAATCACCCCAAATACTACTTAAATACCTTTATCGGTTAGCTTTTGCATTACTTTAAAATTTTGTAACAGTAAAAAAAGACACGATTACCTCGCCAATATCAGGCACACTACAATCATGAAAGAAGAAATAATCCCATGCAGTTCAGTTACTGGCCAGATCTCAGCCTTTGCAGCAGCTCCGCATTCCTAATTTGTAACTACATGTTCTGCATATGATACACTTAGAATTGTAAAATGAAAAAAAATCCTCAACAACTCAGGAGTCTTGACCTTCCTACACATCTACCTTTTGCACTGGCAGAAAAAAATAGAGGCTGGGAGTATAGGAAATATCTTAACATTTTACAAACATATTGGACAGACGGGCAGGGAGAACAGGTCTGAGTTATCAGATCTATACACCACATGAAAGAGACAAAAGAAAACTGCAGAGACTAGAACTAAGGAATCTCAGTTTCCAATGCCAAACTGTCCCTGCACACTGGCTCAGACTCAGTGGGTGGATTATTAGAAAAATAACCCAGTTTCTGATCTGACAAGAAAACATGTAATAGAAAAACTGAGGGGAATGGACAATTTATCAACAATTTAAAAACAAAATTTACGAATCCTACCTCCTAATCTGGCTTTGGCCAAGACAATGAACGGTGTATCACTAGATAACCAAGATGGGTTGAACATAAAACATACAATCATTAGAATAGCCAATCTCTAGACCCAGTGCCTTCAAAACTCTAGCCTATTTCTACACTATATTGCAATTCCTCTTAGAAACCAGAAACACCATAGCACATTTCATACAGTCTTATAGGAAATTTTTATGAATCTGCCAAGAACGATGACCTTGGAAGAAAAACTTTTTTGTGATATCCAATAAAGCAGCCACTAGTCATATGTGACTAGTATAAATAAGGAAGTGGATTTTAAGTTTCTTTTGATCTTAATGTAAATTTAAATTTAAATAACTATCATTGGACAATGCAGTTCTAGATATTAATTTTCAGCAAATAAAAATGCATTTTTAAAAAAAGACTCATTTCTTTAAGACACAACAAAACAGCCAGGAAATCACATTATTTGTTCAAAAAGAATCTTTCTCTGAGTAAATCCCTGAGTAGTAATTATTTATTGCCACCAAATCAGGCATGAGGAAATAAGGGAATTCAATGGCAATCTCAGCTTCAACCTCTCAGGTGTCTGCATTCCCAGGATTTCTCATGTATTCCTTTGAAGCTATTCCTATCTTTCTTAAAAATAAAAAAATAAAATCTTCTCCATCTGTGGCAGTACTCTCCCTGGGCAGATCCAATGACCTGGTGATCTGGGCCTTCCCATCCTCTAAACTTCATAGCACCATGATCAGAGAACACCTTAATTGTCATGGTTCAATAAAAAAAAGGGAAAGAAAACAGGCTTTGGCACTAAGAAGAAGAAAAATCAGGAACTGAAAAAGAAGAAATGAGGGCCATTCCCCCTAAACAGTTTTTCCAAGTCCATTTATGAGGAAAATCTTCAACTTCAGGAGACTCAAAAAGCTTTTCTATATGAATTTTCCGATGCTGGGATAGGCACTTCTGTTGAAACATTTCTCACAGTCAGTACATTTTTAAGGTTTTCTCCTAGGTGGGTCCTCTGGTGCCTGATAAGGTTAAAGCTTTGACTGAAGCATTCACCACAATCAGGACATTTATAAGGTTTCTCTCCTGTGTGAGTCCTTTGATGAATCACCAACGTGGAACTCTGACTAAAAGTTTTCCAACACTCAGAACATCTGTAAGGTTTGTCTCCTGTATGTGTTCTCTGATGTCTAATGAGATGGGAGCTGAGGCCAAAGCTCTTTCCACATTCCCAACATTTATATGGCTTCTCTCCTGGTTGGATTCTGCATTCTCCTATCATACTGCCATTTTGACTCAAATTTTCTTCAAATTCAGAACTTTCATAGAGTTTCACTCCTATATGCATTTTCTGGTGTGTAATAAGGCTTAACTTCAACTGAATTTCTTTCCGCATTCTGTACATTGATAGGGTTTTTCTCCTATATGTATTCTCTCATGCTTTATTAGAGTAGAATTACAACCAAAGCTTTTTCCACTCAAGACATTTGTAGGGCTTCTCACCTGTGTGTGTCCGCTGGTGGCAAATCAGGCTGGAACTCTGACTAAAACTTTTCCCACAGTTGGGGCACTTATAAGGCTTTTCTCCAGTGTGAATCCTCTGATGTTCTATTAGGACATAACTATGGCTGAAGCATTTCCCACAAACAGGACATTCATATGGTTTTTCACCTGTATGTGACCTATGATGCTGAATGAGGTGAGAGCTGCTACTGAAACTCTTCCCACAGTCAGGACACTTACAGTTTCTCTCCTGTGTGAGTTCTTTCATGAATAATAAGATGTGAGGTATTGCTGAAGCTTTTCCCACATTCTCCACACCGGTAGGGCTTTTCTCCTGTGTGTGTTCTCAGATGCTGAATCAGGTGAGAGCTGTTACTAAAGCATTTCCCACACTCAGAGCATTTATAAGGTTTTTCTGAGTGGGTCCTCTGGTGTGTACACAAATGAGAACTATTATTGAAACTTTTCCAACATTTGGAACATTTGTAGGGTTTGTCTCTGAAAGAGGAGATCTGCTGGACAGAGGCAATGCAGTGTTCTGGATCCCATCCCCAGTGACTGGGTTTCTCCTCCTCTTTTCCTGTTGAATTTCCTTGATTCTGTGGGTTGCCATTGTTCTCATAGGAATCATCACCTCTTTAAGTTGATCTCCTTTACAGTTATTGTGTTGAATGGTTTCCAAATTATCCTTCCTTTCATTTCCTGCAAGAATAAACAAATATTCTAACATATTCCCTAATCTCTGCCAGGGGAAGGAAATTCTAAGTTGCAACAGAGGAGAGGAAATAACAAAGTAGAGCTTCATAAATTATTTTATGTTCATTATTTTAAAGCTAGTTTTTACTTCTTTTACTCTGTGTTCATCAGAAGCAGGTGAATTTTTTATACTTAGTAACAATACTAATGAAGTTTTGTATGATTGTCAGCAATTGCCAAGGGGGATACCAATCTAAAAATAGTTTCCTTAAACTTTATTAGAAGACTGAAAAGAAAAAAAGGGATCTGAACTAGGGGAGAAACTGAATAAGCTACATTCTGAGATGAAAAAAGACAATACCTTAGTTAAAATCTGAGCAAATATAGGAATAACAATCATGCCCATTATTCATTAAGAAATAAATAAATTTGTACATGGTATCTCATTAATCCTGAAAAATATGTGAGACAGATATTAACATTCACTTAAACATGAAAAAAGTGAGGTTGTAAGAGTTACTCTAGCTTGTAAGTGACATAGCAGGGACTCAGATTAAAGTTTCTCTCATTCTAATGTCCTAGTCTTTCTATGTACTCTGTAGCACATCTTAAGATGAATCTCCAAAGGATTCATATCATCTTCTTGACCCCTCACCTGTAAAAGGGCTTTTCAAATTCTCCCTTTCCATGAAGCCATTAGAATCTGAGACCAATAGCTTTTGTTCTTTCTCCATCACAGTGATCACAGCCAGGTTAGGGATCACAAATCCTGTGGAGGGAAAGAGGTTAGGTTTGCAAGCATTTGTTAAAATTTATTCTTCCTTCCTTCCTTCCCAACCATTGTAACATAACAATTGTAGGCACACAATGGTTTGTGAACCATCCTCAAAATAAGAAACACAGTCTTTAGAAGTCCTTTTAGAAAATCTTATCTCAGATGCCAAGTGTTTAGAATTAAGGGTTAATCCAATTTACCTTTTCTAAGGAAATAACAATAAAAAATTCAATCTTCACATTAAAGTCTGAGGATCAAGCTTCAAAACTAGAATGCTAATATTCACTGTCCACTCAGAGATCAAAAATATTTATAATTGACGAAACAAATCTGTTTTGTGGATAAAGCACCAAGAAGACTTTAAAGAATCAATATGCCGCTATGAGCAGCAGCTACAGAGAAAGCACACTGTATAGAAAGAATAACTTCATCCTTGATGGAGAACAAAAACTTTGTCAATTTCAAAACTTAAGATTTATATAACAAGAAATTAGGACAAAAGAGGGCTGGAATAATCACAGCCAATAACCCCTAAATACAAAAGGGAGGCTAATGAAGGATCTTTTCCTTGTCTCTGACTCTCTTTAAGTTCATAATCACAATGTGTCTTTCAGCCTAAACTTTAGCTTTTGTAGGTAACTACAATCCCTGACCTACTTTAAGAGACGGAAAAATGTGATCTATTACTGAAAGGCAATATCATTGGCCTTGACATCCATTTCAGGATATAGAGACTAATATAATACAGGAAAAATGAGAGTCTAAAAGGATATATAAAGGCACACATATGGAAAACAAACAAACAAAGGTATATTTATCATTTTCACCCTACTACTGCTTCTCATTTGCCAGGCACCGAACTAAATATGTGTATTTCTCATTTAATTCTCACAACAGCCCTCAGAGGTATATGAACAATAACCAGCATTAGGTGAGCAAAAAAGGCATTAGGAACCTTCCCACGGGCAAACGGCCACAAAGTGGGAGAGTAGTACTCAGTCCCAGGCCTGTTTGGACATCGTCTTTCACACTTTGATCTATTACAGTCAACTTAGAGCAGGAAACAGAGCGGGGAATAAACCCAAACTGCAAATGATCCTTAAGGAGGACCCTTACTTTGGAATATATTGACTGGATTTCTAAAAAAACAGATTTACATTCCAAGACGTTAGGTCAAAGGGAGCTAGCATTCCCTAAGCACCGTCAGCAATTAGGGATTTGTTATCGGAAAAGGTGAAACTAGTCTAAATCACAAATATCCCCAGGGTTTGAGTAGGATAAAAAAAAAAAGAACTATACATATTAATTTTTCAAAGTGTTCGAATGGAATAGTGTTCCGCCGCCCGAGTTACACGTTTCCATGGAAGTCTTTACAAAGGAAGCCGCCGCCATCATTTTCCCCTAAGAAACCATTAATTTTGGTAGTAGATGAACCCCCAGGAACAGTGGCTCAGCAAAGCGGTAGCCTACTCAAGGCCATTAACAGTATTAAAAGGCTGTCATTCCACAGAGAAGGGCTGCTTTCAGTGTCTTCAAGCAGAGTGAATAGGATGGGGCCATGCTTGGGATGAGAATGTCTTCCAAAGATGCGCTGCCTGAAACTTAGCTTTAAGAACCATTGACAGGAAGCACAACTGGGGTACACTGCGGGGTAAGTTCCAAGAGACCAGATCCAGCCGACAAGATCCTTTAGGGACCCCGCAGGCGCGGCGGCCTCGCGACGGGTGAGTCTGGGCCCGCGCCCCTCGCAGCAGGGGGTCCCCCTCCGGGCGGACACCGCAGCCTGGGCGCTGCGGCTTCCACTCCTCCTGCCCGCAGCCCTCGACCCGCTTCCCCCCGAGATGGAACTCACTGTTCTGGGCGCTACCCAAAAGGCGCCCTGCACCCCCAGCACGCCCAGCGCTCCGGGAGGAAGGAGCCTCGGCTCCCTCTGACCCCACCACCCGAGGGTCCCACACTCCCAAACCCGGCGCACGGAGATGGGAAATTTCCCCACCTCCCCGGCTTGGCCCGAGCCTCTCTAGGAAACGGTGCAGGCTCGCTCTCGTTGATCTTAACCCGCAGGGTCCTGGACCTGAAGGAGCGCGCTGGTGGATCGCCGTGCCTTGCGCCCTCTGATGTTGGCGCGCGGTGATTCTCATTCCTCACCCAGAGTCCTTACAGTAGGGGCCCGACTGGAGCTTGTACTTTCCCTTGCCATCAGAGCATCATCGGATTTATCATCACCGTCAGAATAAAAATGAATTATTTCCTAAGCGCCTGTTGTTTCTGTTCCCACCGCTGTGAACCGAGATACACACACACACACACACACACACACACACACACACACACCTGTCTGTGAAACAGGCATCCTTCCATATATAAAGCAATTAGTTCACAAGACACCCTTATTAGTAACACCCGGAGAAGCAAACTCTCCTCTTTCATTACAGAGAAAATAGAAGCCAATCCCTTCATCTCCCCCACATCAAATATGCAAATCTTAAGACTGCTGCCCCGCCACCCTCTTTCTTCCCTTCTGTTCAAAAGAGGATTGGTCCTTCCTATTTAAAACAAGCCCTTCTCTGGTATTCACTTTCCTTCCCACCTTCTTGGAATTCCTACACTATCAACTAACTGCACAATTCTCTCACGCCCATCTCAAAATAGTCCTTCAGCTTTTCTTTTTTTTTAAATCTCACAAGGTTTCCATTTTATCTCTTCCCACCTGCCTTTTAATCCATGTCTCCTGCAGCAAAAACAATAAATCACCAGGATCACCAATGACCTCTGTGTAGTTAGTGCAGTTGGTATTTTTCAGTTCCCTAGTCCTTTTCCAGGAGTTTTGACACTGCTGAGAACTCCTTTCTTCTAGAAACACTCTTTTGAAGTGACACCACACTCTTCATTCCCCTCTGATATCTCTAGTCAGTCCTGTTAGTTTCTTACAAGCTTGATCTTCGCTAAATACTGAGGCTCCTCAAGGCCATTCTAGACCCTCTCTATCCTGGAATGTTCTCTAGGAACCTCTTTCATTCCCACATTTTACAATATCAGCTACACAGACAACTTGCAAGTGTTTATCTCCAGCCCAGGCTACCTATCCAAGTTCTTCACCATATAACCAATGGTCTACTTGACATCTCATATCAAAGGTCTCAACAACACCTCAAAAACAAAATGTCAAAATTCAAAATCTACTCTTACTTCTCCCAAATATACATTAAACACAAAATAAAATAAACCTGTTTCTCTTCCAATATTCTCTCTCAACCATCCATCGTTACACAAAAGTCCCTCCTTTTTCCTTACCTCCTGCATACAATCCATAGCTAAGCTTCATCTATCGTGTACTCGTACACAATTCTCAAATCCAGGCCCTTCTCCCAACCACCAGGGCCATCCTGAATTCAAGCAACTATCACCCCTCATCTGCAGGATTTCTGTAGCATCCTAACAATCCTACAGCTGTCCATCTTTGCCCCTTCTCATCCAGTCTCCTCAATGAATCCAAAGTGTTCTTTTCAAAAGATAATGTGATTCTGCCAGCTCCCTTTACCAAGTTAAAGCCCATTCATCCTTCAGACTTCAGCTCAGACATCACTTCTTCATGTATGTCTCCTCTCCTTGAACCTGCATAACCTTGTGTAACTGCCTCAAACAACAGAGTGTGGAGGAAGGGAAGAAATAGAACTTACTCTTCTGCCTGCTCTTAGAACCAGCCACCGGGCTGCAAGGAAGCCCAGGCACTCGCAGAAGCCATGTGAGGCGCTCTGGCTTGCGTGAGAAAGGCTTCAGAGGACTTCAGACCCCAACCATCATCAGACTGCAACCACGTGGAGTCCAGAGTGAGAACCACCTAGAAGAGTCAGTCTACCCCCAGAACTATGAGAGAAAATGCTAAAATGATTATTTTATGTTCCAAGCTACTAGGTTTTGGAATGAATTTGTTATACAACCACAGACATATTTAGTACATTGATGTGTGGTGCTGCCTTAACAAAAACCTAAAGAAAGTGTGGTATTGCCTATGGGAACAGGAGGCAGGCAGGAAAGAGAAATTCCTCGAGTAGTGTTAGTGGAAGACTAAGGACCTTAAGGAGCTTGTGAGTGACACCATTCTGTAAAGGTGTAGAAAGTGATCATTTCATGCTTGTAAGCTATACCAACTACTCAACTCTGCCGTAATTGCACAAAAGCAGCCATCTGCAAAACTAGCAAATAGGGGCTGGCTTGTTGCAATAATACTCTATTCACAAAAAATTGGGCAGCAAGCCCACCAGAAGTATTTTGCTGACCCTTGTTCTAGCTAAAGAGGTTTCAAGATAGAATAATAAAAGTGCCACATTGCTTCTTCTCACTGCCTAAGATTAAATGCAAGAGAAGAGAGACAAGCTAAAACAACAACCCTTGAATATATGAGCTAGAACCTGCTCCTTTGAAAACAAATTTTTTTCTCTCATCCCAGCCTCTCCAGATAGAAAACAATGTTAAAATTAAGAAATGGGAAAAGATAAAATATCAGGCACTTCTAGGAAATTTTGGTTTAAATAAGGGTCAGCAAATTACCAAAGTCCTTTTACAGGTCCTAAGGATGTGTCTTGATGAATTTCTATGTTAAACAATAGGCAACTAAAAACTCCAAAGGATCTTGTCCCATAACAACCGCACAAAGAGGCCAAGGCAGAGAAGGGTTATAACATGAAGATGTGTAGGCGTCACTTCTATCTAATAGAGTGTCAAGATTTCTGAAAGTATTGTATCAGCTGGGACTGAGAGAGACAGACACTACAACATGATAAGACGTCTTTGGAGTCCCCAGATTTTATTGGCAGGAAACAGGTGTTGAAAGCTACTCAGTCACAAACATGGGTCACTGTTGAAGAAAACCAGAATGTGTCATCTCAAGATATGCCTCTGGAACAGAAAAATTATTTTAACCTGAAAGTAATTACGAAGCAACAAATGAAGGAAAGCTCTCTCTACCCTCCTGCTTCCCTGCTTAAAAGCAGGATATAATTTCTCCTTAACTGGAGATGATTCTAGACTATTCCTATCAATACGACAGGAACCTGCAAACAAATATCACTATATGAGTTTCTTTCCATATATTTATTTTCTATGGTTTGCTGCCTTTGGAAACCTAAAACTGCTTTATTTTGTCTTCACATTTCTCTACAGATTTATTGTTTGTCAAAGATGCAATATAAACCAGACTTCTAAGACACCTCTTTGAGTTACTCTTTCCCTGAGTCTCTTGCATATAAAACTGAGTTATACATGTTAATAATCTTGCTTGTTTTTCTTTTGTCAGTCTGCTGTTTGTTACAGAGGCCCCAGCTGAGAACTTCAAAAGGCAGAAGGCAAAGAATTTTTTTCCTTTCCTACACTAGCAAAAGGCTACCTAAATTTCCAGACCTTTCTGTTCAGCCTTGTTTTGAGCCACCATGCTCTTCCCACTGGATGCCAAGCTGTTTCGCTTCTCTGAACACAGCTTGTTCTTTCCTATGCCTGTGCCTTTAGTTTCTCCTACAGTGTCATAGCTTCAGGCACCCCTACCCTTCTCCCTCTCCCCTACCTTCCCTCTGTCTGTATAGAACTCACCCACTCCTCATTTCAGCTTAAGTATTATTATCTCCCTGGTTTAGTCTCCCATGACTCTCCCAGGAAGACTTAGGCTGTTTTCCTTCCCAACTTGCACCACGCTCATCATACTGTATTCTACACCCCCATAGGCCCTGACCGATTAAGAAATGGATACGGGTATTAGATAAGGTTCAAAATCACCAGCTTGTCGCAGGCAAAGCTGGAGTGGAGAGCTGGTTTTGTGTCCAGGGCTTCCTATGCCTTCTCATGCATTAGACAGGCTTTGCTCTCCTGGTTGCAGAGCAGAAAAAATTTGCCCCAGAAATTCTAATGGCCACATTCACAAGAAGCAGAGAGCAGCTGAGAAATGTTCTATGGACAAGAAGACCTTACAGAGCCCAAGGGGGGCTGAACTACACACATGCGTTCAGCATTGTCTACCCCATCTCACCTACCAAATAAGTTGCTTTTCTTCACCCCATAAATGAGTATGGGGTAAGGACTGAGGCAGAGGGGTGAAGGATAGAAAGTGCCTTCCACCAGTTACATAAAAATAGAAGTCCTTATTTTATGGGGTTTCAGGAACATGAGGAGCAGGAAAGAACGGCTTTCCTTTACATCTAAAAGCTTCCTGAGGATGGCATTCAATAAACATCTTCGACTGGACTAGAAAATGAAGCCATGAGTGAACTTGTTCACCATATTGTCTTCTATTATAGTGGCTATGTAGACATGTAATCCAGGTTAGCAGGAGAGCTCTCTGAACGCAGGAACCTCATCTTATTCGTACAGTCCAAGTACATAGAACATAGCAGCAAACAATGTGTAAGTCCTGGGAGAGGAAATCCCAGAGCAAAATACCTCTGAAACTGAAATAGCTCAAAGGGAGAAATAAAGTTTAAAATCCGTTTATTGCCTTCAAACTGCAGTCTGGGGCCATCTCTCTTTCTTGCTCAGGCAGAAGCAAAACCAGCCGTCCCCCTCACCTCTGAGGTTCAGATAAGCCCTCCAGTTGCCCAGGTAATTACCCATGGATATGGAGATGAACAACTCTCCTCCCCCAGGAATGCCTATTGATATGCAGATGCACTAAAGCCAGGTCACATCTTCTGGAAATATTACAGTTTTACTTACACAGTGAATATTGCATAGTTAAATAAACTCCTAGGATAAAAGATCTAGTATGCTTTGGGGACATATTCAATTGTGCAGCTTGGAAAATTTACCAAATACTATTATTTTTCCTTTTATTTCCTTGTCTCCTTTGTTCTTTAACTCACTTATTCAACAAACATTTAGTGTCACCTGCTATTGACTTCCTGAACAGGTCAACCTGAGCAGGAGTTTGGATGGTGTGGGTAAAATTGCAGTATTTCCAGAATCTCTTGCCTGGCCTTAGTGCATCTCCATATCAATAGCGTTTCCAAGGGGTGGAGAGAAGTAGTCCATCTCCATATCAATGGTAACTACAAGGGTCAGCAGAGAGCATCTCTGGACCAGAGAGATTGGGTGGGCCCCCAGGCCCCCCAGGCCCCCTCTCTGGCAGCCAGTTGGGAGAGACAGGGGAAAGCAGAAGTGGACGACTGCTTGTAAGCAATAAATGCGTTTCTCCCACTTTATTTCTCCTTTTGACTGATTTTGGTTTCAAGGGTATTTTGCCCCGGAATTTTCCCCCTGAGTTACAGATAGATTGGCCTGGCCCCTGGCTAGCTGGTACAGGGTACTGATAGACTGAGCTTCTGCCTTTCTCCAGCCATGACTGCTTCCAGACATCAGTGCCAATGAGAGAAACAGCAGAAACTGTCTGCATGTGGGATCCTCCGCGAGTGTTTTTAGCTTCACATTACAGAAGACCTGACATACGGTGCTTTAAACCATAAGGACTTACTATTGACTTAAGAAATGTCTAAGGCAAGCAGTCCTGGGACGGTGGACTGAGCAGCCCAGGAATTCTGGGTCTCAGAGATAGTGGGTCTCTGAACCGACCTACCCCAACAATAGTACTTGCTATGGACTGAATTGTGTGCACCCCTGCTCCCCCCTACTCCCCTTCCTGTTCATATGTTAAAGTCCTATCTCCAATGTGATGGAATTTGGAGGTGAGGCCCTTGGAAAATAATGAGGTTTAGAGGAAGTCATGAAGGTGTGGCTCCATGATGGGATTAGTGGCCTTAATAGGAAGAGCCACGGAGGACTTGGCTTGCTTGCTCACTCCCTCTCTTTCTCTCCCATGTGGTGACTCAGGTCAGAAGGCGGCTGTCTGCAAGCCAGGAAGAGAGCTTCTCACCAGAAGCCAGCAGTGCTGTCACCCTCATTTCAGACATGCAGACTCCAGCCAGAACTGTGAGAAAATTAATTTCTGTTGTTTAAGCCACCCACAAGTCCATAGTATTTTGATATGGTATTTTGCTACTCAAGTTTACTAATAGAGTTCTGGTCTGACGACATGATCAGAACACCTTGCACTTGGTTGTCAGTTGTCAGGTTTTATCCTTTGCAGGGATGCTTGTGTTTTGCAACAAAGGTGATTAAAGTGGCAGGCATTTCTCCAAGCCTCAGGAATGTGGGCACAGTGATGCCCATCTCCCAGAACTCTGAGGATTATTTTGATCACTTTGAGTGGTGGGCTTTCTGGTGCTTTCAGCAGATCTCTGGCTCCTTTTCTTCATCATCCCCCTGCCAATTCTCCCTGCATTATTTGGCCTGGGACTACACACAAAGAATTGTTACTAAAACAATCGCTGCTCCAAATTCCTGTTTGACTGACTCGGCACCTCCAGGGTGGAGTCAGAGAAGAGACTTGGCTTAGGGAGGGCATATAGGCTGGCTCAGGGCAGCAAAGATATCAGAAACCCAAGAACCATAGATGCCCCAGTGCAAAGGATCACCTGTATCAAAATTGATACCAAGGAGATTGCACCATCTTTTTTGAAGGTGGCCAGGGGAAGCAGGCGTAGAGGTCGGAGGGAAAATAAATGTCCAGGATCATTTGATTCTGGGACTACAGCAAATCAAAGAGATCAGCAAAGCAGAATCTAGATTGTGCCCATCTCATACCAGCTTGGATGGCTCTGTTTTTGTCATATTAGATGCTCAAGATTCTAAACTGTGTCACAGGTGGCTCCAGAGACAGCCGTTTGGTGAGACTGCTGCAAAAGGTACATTATGCTTCTCAGCAACCCAACCTTCTATAAACTCAAACACTCTTTAGGCAAACATAGAGTGATATTTGTACCAATTAGACTGAACAAGTATGAACCTGGATGTAACGGGATTATGAGCACTGATACTCTCAATGTGAACCATTTGGAATTAACTATCGGAGGAGGGAAACAGCCAGGTACCACTCTCCAGAATCTTAAGGGTCACGCCTCCTCCTTGGCCACATATTTTCTTTAAGATTAGTTGTCTTCATATCTGCTCATCTTGGCCCCCACCCTATGTAAACCAATCTTCCTCCAGAAGACTAAAGATCAAGATTGGGCAGGCCTCATTCCTGACTATGGAGAAGTCCAGTTCTCAGGGCCAGTTCTAGCTCTTGCAGCCACAGAGCTGTAGAAACCTACAAAACTGGACTCAAATTATGCAGGAACCTGTAACACAAGACACCATCTGGAAATTTGAGTCCATGTTACAAAGCATGGCCCAAGGGCTCGATTCCTTTCTAAATACACCAAATGCTGGGAAGCAGAGTAGTTACCGGTCAAAACTGTGAAAACAGCAAAATTTCTCCAAGACAATTTCACCTGCTTTCTCTTACCAACCCCCTACCTCCAACTCTGCCCCTGCCCTCTAGTTTCAAATTGATCTACCATTAGTGGGCACCTACCAATTGTTCCCTCATTCAGCGCCTGCATTTTATCCTTTGTCTCTTAACCCATCCCTGTAGATAGTGGTATTCTCAAGGGCCAGGTTGAACTGCATCTGTGGAATCATAGGCCCGGAGTTGGAAGCAGGAAAGTAGGTGAAGAAGAATAGTATCTGGTGAGGCCTTCCTGGGCCCAGACACTGTCAAATATATTCACCTCATCCCCACAAACCCCTATATGATACAGGGCTTAGTATTCTAATCTCACATTTTGAGGACACAAAGAATTTGAGGATAATTACAAAGCCTCTAGGAGGTAGAGGGATTGAAGGCCCTCAATAAAATCTTTTCATGCCCTGTAGCTCTCTTTTGAATTCATGAACCCATTCCTTCTCCTGTATTTCCTACTGCAGTGGATGCCAGCCCAGGGGACAAGTTACCCAAGTCACACCCTGGACACCATCTTTGACTATTCCCTTACCCCGTAACCAACCAGTCACCAAATTTTGACCCACCTCCTAAATAAGTCTCGAATATGTCCATTACTCCTCACTCCCACTGTCACGCTCCTAGGTTAGTCCACGAGCATTTCTCATTTAGGTGGATCTCTGTCTCCAGGTTGGCTCAAGAGGTACGTGTCTGCGTGAAGATGAAGAGCTGCAGAAATATACTGATATTTTAATTGCCTTTGAACAATATTCAATTAAATTATAGCATATATGGAATATTCATATGACTGTGCTTGGTAGTAACATGGACTAGTATTAATAAGGAAATTACATGCAAAATACTTCCTGGTTAATAACGTGTTCCATATCATAATGGCAGCTTGGCTGGAGAGTCATACTTTACTTCTATCCAGAACACACCTTTAGTTCCCCCAGACTCCTCTTCCCCAAGACTCTAAATTTCTCATTCAATATTTTTTAGTTTAGATCTCAGCACAAAATGTTATTGATTTTTATGATATTCAGTTGTCAAAAAAGGTATTCAATCTAGGTAGGCAATTGTATAAATAATATTTTTAAGTCTGTCGGCCTGAGTTTCACAGTATATTGCTTTAGGGCAAGCAAACTCTGAAAGAGAGATGATATTATCAGCTTTACCTAATGGGACAAGTAATGCATTGGATTTCCACTGAAGTCAGTAAAGGAAGCACTTTTCTCAGAGAATCATCACACCTGTCATCAGAAAATAATGGCCAAAATTGGCAGGCAGGCAGGGGTTTGTAACTATTTAAAGTAGATGTGGAAATTAATGAATCTGTAGAACAGCCTTAGCAAATGAACAAAGATATCAAGGAACAGGAATGCTAAATGCCCTGCAAAATACAGGGCAGCAATTCTGCAGACTAAAAAATTGTCCTGCCCCAAATGCAAACAGCGTTTCTGGAGAAACACCGATCTGGTCCCGACTCTTCATCTTACAGATGACCCCATTAGACTTGCCTTTCAGGGAAGGTGCCACATATTCAACTTTGTTCTGCCAGGAACCATCACAGCGTCTGGCACTCAAAAGAAGCTTAGTAATTGTGAGGTGTGATATCTTTAAAACAATTCATGTGCTTAGGCATTTTACCTTTTGTCTCAGTTCACAAGAGCCAGTCATCTCCTTGGGGGGATATCAAGACTCCTTACTGAAGGACTGCAAAGTGACAGACTAGGCTGATATTTAGCTTTTGTCATTCAAAAACAAGGTTTTGCTACAACAATGCTGACATTCTTCGCCAGGCTCTTGTCCTGAGAAACAATTATTTCAATTTATTTTCTTAGCATATCGATGGCCTAGTTTGGTGTTTAGAGTTCTTGCTATGGGAGTTCCAGAAAGATGAAGCCCTCTGTCTGAAAGTGAAGAGTTTTAGATTTAAAAAGTGACCCTAGGGGCAGAGGGGAGGTACTATTACCCCCTCATCTCTTCTCTGCCCACCTAGTCTCATATGATTACCTGACATTCCATTTTATATGTCTTTGTTGTTTTTTTATTGTTTTCTTCTTTGACCAGATTGTCAACTCCATGAAGTTCTTTATCTATTTAATTACTGCTGTGTTTCAGTCTCTACAACAGTACCCGGCAGCTCAATAAATATGTATTGAATCAATGAATGAGTTTTCTTTTTTCTTCATTCTCTTCCACGTCAGAAGGAGAGCAAGAAGTAATTTAATTAGAGAGGCTATCTTTAAAGCTTGTGAGCTCATTCACTGGATTTCCCCTGCTTGCAGAGGAAATCCCAAAAACTGGTTCCTTAGAATCACATCCTGAAAGGTCTAAGGACAGGCTCATCTCTGACTTATTCCTCGTTGTTCTGCACTCCAAGTTTACTTCCTCTGCAAAGTTTGTAGGGTGGCAAATGACATCTCTCAAGACACTGAGCCACTAATTCTTCAGAAAATGCCCAGATAAAATAGAGCCAATGCTCTGGGTCCTTGCCTGTTTCTGGCAAACAAATCTACGAATTTTTGCCATGGATGCTGACCCCTTCTCAGTAGTGGAACCTAATGGGTACTAGATCTTTGCAGACCTGCCCAGAGAAGCACATCACATCATTACAGGAAGTCAGAACTCCTTTCCTATATGGTGAAAAGGTGAACACAGGATTTGGCATTAGAAGACAATTCTATTAGGAAATTTGTGCAGTCAGATCCCTGAGTTTTACCGACCAATGTTCAGACTTTTCTTAGCCACAGAAGAATAAAGGTCCTAGAAAACTTCAGGCTCAGTGACCAAGAATGTACATCTTCACAAAGCATTTGGACCATCAAGTTCTTTGATAGTATGCAAAAATATCAGCCATGTTGTTCTGGGATGAATTCCATGGTGACCCTTTATTAGGGTGGGAATGGGAAGGAGACAGAATTTGCAAAAGGTGGGAAACCTTACAGTATGAGATCTGCACAATGTCAGGTGTAGACAAGTCATTTGTTCCCGATGGTAGTCTGTATTCTAAAATGGATTCTTCTCAACTGCATAACAGAAAAACCTCCAAGTAAGTTATTGGATAATAGAACGAAATTATGGGCTCCCGATCTATAGTGTCATCCTAAAAAGATCTTTCATCTAAATTTAGTGGTCCAAAGCTGATCAAGTGCTTTCACACCAATATGCCACTTATTTCTCACCACAAATCTGTGAAGACATCAGCCGGAAACGTGTCCATTTTGCAGACAGGAAAGCTGAGGATCCAAGAGGGGAAAGGAGTTGCCTAAGCCCCTGGAGCCAGTGGTGGAACCGGGTTTAGTGCCCTGCTCCTCCAGCCCCCACTCTCAGTGTGTCTGCACCACCCCCGGATGCAGCATCCCAGAGAGGATCATAAATGGACTGACCACATGATTTATCACCCAAACCACAACACTTTGGAGAGTGGGAAATGCTCTGTGGATAATTATCTTGAGACAATAACTGGACCCCAGGACTGATGAATAATCACCTTAATCACAGGGCAGAAGCCTGGGGGACAGGCGAGTCTGCACCCTGCTCTGCTCATCTCTTTTCTTTGGCAACAGACATAAATCTTCAGCTCTCCTTTTGAAAGTGAGTGACTTTTCAGTCTTGAGCCATGCAGTTCAATAAACAGACTTGATTGAGTCAAGTAATGAGGAGCCAGTTCTCTTTTGTTTGGTGCCACTGTGTCTGATCAGTTTGGAGACCAAAGCTTGGGAAATATGGTCAGTACTTGGGACATGCAATCAAGAATAAAGGAAGGAAAGATAAAGCCATGTGGCTTCCGTAGGACAGAGAGTAATGGGCTGATGAGAATAGTCAGAAATGACAACCTGGGCAATTTAAGGTCTGACAGCTGTGCATTAAGCAGCTTGTCAGTGTCGTGTGCTTCTGCTGGGGAAGGCAGATTCTATCATGTGGGGAAGGCCACGAGGCTTCCTAGAGTTAGTATAGCTTGTCCCATCTGCCTGGCTAGATCATTTGTTTCCTGGTCACCATTACTACCTCAGTGGTCACTGCAATATCTTGTTATAGCAAGAACCTGCTCTGGATATAATTTCCCATGCAAAAGGGCATGAGAACAATAATTAGTAATTTTATTTCTAATAATCGCATATTACCTTCACAGAATGTTTTTTATAAGTTTTAATGTTTTACCACTGTTACAAGTTTATGCATGTAAAGTGCTTAAAACAATGCCTAGCATGTATTAAGTTCTATGTAAGTATTTTCTATTATTTTTATTTCATTTGATTCTTACAAACACCCTACAAAATAGTTTGAATAGGTGAGACAAGGAGAAAACTGCGCATGACTGACTAAGTTAGTTTTCCTTCATTACTCAGTCTGTCTGTTTCAGCAACATGACCCTGGTCAGAATTCTTTTGGTTCTGCTAAGAGCAATATCTTCAGTCCCATGATCCCATAATTTCATCATTTAAATCCAGACTCCTTCCTGGTCCATGTCACAAGGTAACATATTCCAGGAACACTTGGATATTTGGAACCTTGAAGCAAGTTCTCCTGCCCCCAAAAGCTCCTGGGCATCCTGAGGCTCCAGTGCCCCTGGGTGATTGGGTATACGCTGTGCCCTGTCTAACGCCTTCTCCATCACCAGGTGGTAAAGCAACATCTAGTCACAGGGGCCACGTTTTGAGCAAAGGCATCAGTCAGAATACATTTTTGCTGCATTTCCAAAAATGCTCAATGAGCTAGACAAGAGTTGTCCTCTCTCAGTCACATAGCAGGACAAGGGCATTGTCAGTCTCTATCAGCTTCCAGCGCTGAAGGTGAAGTGAAAACAGTACACAGGCAAGTTGTAGTTGTTTCTAGGGTATATATGGAGAGTTTGCCAAAACCATGTCTTTAGAGTAAAAGAAGAATCAAAGGGGAAGGTCACTGTGGGTTTGCCCACTGAGAAAGGTCAGATCTGAGTAGGGCTAAGCAACATGGTAGCCAGCCCAGGGTCAAAGCCTTTTGAGAACTAGATGTGGAAACCAGAGTAGTGAGTCTTGTGTTTGATTCTGATGAATTTACAAGGCTGGTGACATCTTCTCATGGAGTTTTTCTGGAAAGGCCCAGTCCTTGGGCCTGGAGGTAAACCTTTATTGGTGTATAAGCTAGTGTTCTGCAGAGAAGAACAAACATATATATAAGTTCTTATGAGGAATTTGCTCATGCAGTTACAGAGACTGACAAGCCCCGAGATCTGCAGAGTGATTTTGCAGGCTGGGGATCCAGAAAAGCTGATGGTTTAGTTTTCAGTCTGAGTTCAAATACCTGAAACCTAGGAAAAGCCAATGTTTCTGTTTGAGTCCAAGACAGAAACAGCACTGATGTCCTAGTTCAAGATTGTCAAACAGGAAAATCCTCTCTTACTCAGGTGGCGGTCAGACTTTTTGTTCTAAGTAGACCTTCAACTGATTGTTTGAGGCTCACACACATTACACAGTCTGCTTTATTCAATCTACTGATGTAAATGTTAATTTCATCCCCAAAGACCCTCAGAGAAACACCCAGAATAAGGTTTGCCCAAACATTTGGGCTCTCCATTGCACAGTCAAGTTGGCACATAGAATTAATCATCACGGTTGATATCAAAGGTGCAGCAGAAATTACAGTCATTTGGAAACAGCTATAAGCAGAAGTGGATGATCTTGATACACACACCCAGGGAGATGTGCAGCTAGCCAAGGCCCCTGCAGAGTGCTAGAACTCAGGGAAGGTATAAAGGAAATGAAGAACCACACATCAGCCCACCAGGGAGAAGTGGTACTGCCAGAGAATATTGCTAGTATCCTTGGGCTGAGAGCTCTTCCTAAACTGGACTGTTTAGAATGCACATCTTAAAAATGCACCGTGTTTACTGATAAAATGATGAGAAAATTGAGAAAAGGAATTGTAATCAGAATTCTATTAATATGGTGTCTGGAAGCTGCTTCTGGTGAGGTTTCTCCCTGAGTACTAGGTGAAACCTCAACCTGGACAGGGGGGTTTTGGAGGGAAAGGAGGTTAGGGGTGTTGGGTGGGGAGGGCTCTTGACTCTGAACAAGAAAGAATTCTCAAAGAGGTCGAAGGAGTGTAGGTAAGGAAAGAACTCATTAAAGTGAGAGTAATAGTGAATGCAGCCGCCCTGCAGGCAACAGAGATCAAGGAAGAGCAGAGGGAGGAAAGGGATACTCACTGAACTCCTGCTCGGCATAAGGAAATTCCCTTGCTAACTCGTGAAGCCAGACTCTCCTGGCGTCCAGTGTCTACTTGAATCTGCACAGTGTGGGAACAAAGGCCCTACCACCCCAGGTTTTGGGGGAGCCACAGAGCATTGGATGGACTGAGATTATGTTCTAAGAGCTTCCAAAAGTCAAAGATTTTCAGGCAGGCTACTCAAGAGCATGATCATACAGCTGCAGTCCTGTCCCGGTCACCCAGGTGATGGTAACTTGTAAGCCCAAATCAGAAATCTCAGTAGCCTTTCCTTTCTTGTCTGGAGTAGAACAGAGACAGAATGAAGACATGTACTTCAGTCTGGAAAATAGAATGAAATAGCCAAGTAACAAAAACACTTACTACTGGAAGAGCATGAAGACAAGACACAGTAAGTTGAGCAGTGAGATGTCTTTATTTAAGGCAAAAAGTACACACTTGAAGAAAGGAGAGTGTGGGCAACCTGAGAGAGGAGGCAGACTTAAAGGCTTAGGATTCTGTCTTTTAAGGCTTTCAAGACGGGGGCAAAGGGAGGTGGGGGGAGGTGGTGCAGGCTTGACATGTGGTCTCATGATGTCTATCTCTGGTGAGTATCCTCATCTATAGTCTATCTTCTCGATATTCTGTAAGATAAACTTAACACAGGGAATTTCTTAATCCTGTTCTTCTCCAAGGTAGTGGTTACCCTCAAGCAATGGGGACACATCATTTAGGACTACTTGCCCTGCCTTAAGATAGGGTCGGTTATTGGCTGATTACCATAAAATATGTTAGGAATCTCACCTCCTAACTCCCACGTTAAAAAAAAAAAAAAGGATCTTAGCCTTAACATACAGTTCCTCCTGTTCTTACTATACTATTTCTATCTCAACATTTTTAGGAAAGTTAATCATGATGCTTGTGCCACTTCCCTGCCCTACCTCAAATAATTATAGCAAGTAATACTTCCTCATTGTTTCTCCCCATTTTTATTCTTTTCAATATTGGTTTTTACATAGTTGTAGTCAAACTATATATAGAATATTGTGTTATATGTCAAATACACAATATACTTGACCAAAGCAAGCCTGCCCCACAGGGGACATGTGGCAACATGTGGGGATGGTTTCAGTTACCAAAACCAAGCAGGAGGGTGTGCTGGCCCACTGGTGAAGGTCAAGGAGGCTGTGAAATATCCTGCAGTGTGTAGGACAAACCCCTGGCCCCCATGGAAGCATTACCTGATCCAAAATGTCAGTGATGGCAGCAGTTGAAAAACTCTGTTATACTTTTTGCAACTTATTTTACTTCACATATAGAGTTCAATATTACTGCAGGGTCTTTGAACTAATTTAGTCTATGTGCTAGCTTGTTGGCACATTGTGGGTACTGAGGGAAACTTAATAATGGATGCATCATAGTCCATTGAGTTAATGTGAAGAAATTTCCACAAGTATTCCCCTATTGTGGGACATTACGGTTAAGAGATTTTGCTCCTAAAAATAACACTGCAATGTACATTATGAAAGTATCTTAATTTGAATTACTTCCTTTGGATTAACTCCCAGGTGTGAGATAGTCTGCTGCAGAAAAGACTCTAAATGTTTTGTGAGTAATATCACATGTTTTAGGTTCTTCAGAGCAGGAATTTGCTTTATTTAATGTTTGAATCACTAAAACATAACACGATGCCTTGCATATGCTGTTTCTCAATAAGTGTTAATTAAATAGAAATTTTTATCATGCAAAGGAAGTACTCCTCAAGATTCAGTTTACTAAGACCTTAAAAACTAGGATGGTCCTGTTTTTCTCCTCTGATCCATGAAATATACTTCATTAATATTAACCAGTTTTCTAATCATCCTTCTTGATAATTCATGTTATTCTTATTATATATTGACTGATTGGAGCTGTTATTATTTCATCTAACTCTTGCTCTCCAAAGAGATTGGTTTATAATTTTGTGTGTGTGTACTAACTTTTCTTAGGCATATAAAAAGGGAGGGGTATGGTGGCAAAATGTCCACATAGTTGGAGTGGGGAATTCGCAGAAGAAAGTATAGGAGAAAATCATATGGAGAGGTAAATGTATGGGGAGAGAAAAAGCAATAATCATAGCCTCAACACCTGGCTCCTTTTTCAGGATCTATAAAGTAACAGCAGTATTCACAATAGCCAAAAGGTGGAAACAACACAGAGGTCCAGCAACAAATAAATGGATAAACAAATGAGGGTATGAGCATACAGTGGGATATTATTCAGCCATAAAAAGGAATTTAGTACTGATACATCCTATACAATATGGATGAATCTTGGAAGCATGCTAGGTGAAAGAAGCCAGATACAACAGGTCACATATTATATGAAACATTCAAAATACATAAGCCATAGACAGAAAATATTTTGATGGTTACCAGAAGGAGAGATGGGGGAGCAACTGCTTAAAACACACAGGGTTTTCTTCTGAAATATTATACATGTTTTGTAACTAGATACGGGCAGTCTTGCAAAACATCATGAATATACTAAATACTACTGAATTGTTTACTTTAAATGATTAATCATACATTATGTGAATTTTGTCTCTAACAATCCAGTTTGTACATTTTTTTCATTATAGTCAGTGTTTTTGTGTCCTACCAAGAAATATTTGCTGACCCCAAGGTCATGACAATATTCTGTGTTTTATTCTGCTGTATGACTCTGGATTTTAGGTTTAGGTCAAGTGACTTTTCAAATTAATTTCTATATATAGCATGATTAAGTATTTATTTACTTTGAATACAGAGAACCAGTTGTTACAGCAGAATTTGTTAAAAACTTTCCTTTCTGGGAACCCTCCTACACTGCTGGTGGGAATGTAAATTAGTTCAATCATTGTGGAAAGCAGTATGGAGGTTCCTCAAAATGCTCAAAACAGACCTACCATTTGACCCAGGAATTCCACTCCTAGGAATTTACCCTAAGAACACAGCAATCAAGTTTGAGAAAGACAGATGCACCCCTATGTTTATCGCAGCACTAGTTACAATAGCCAAAAATTGGAAGCAACCTAAATGTCCATCGGTAGATGAATGGATAAAGAAGATGTGGTACATATACACAATGGAATAGTACTCAGCCATAAGAAGAGGGAAAATCCTACCGTGTGCAGCAACATGGATGGAGCTGGAGAGTATTATGCTCAGTGAAATAAGCCAAGTGGAGAAAGAGAAATACCAAATGATTTCATTCATCTGAGGAGTATAAGAACAAAGGAAAAACTGAAGGAACAAAGCAGCAGCAGAATTACAGAATCCAAAAATGGACTAACAGGTACCAAAGGGAAAGGAACTGGGGAGGATGGGTGGGCAGGGAGGGATAAGGGGGGGGAGAGAAGAAAGGGGGTATTAAGATTAGCATGCATGTGGGGAGGGAGAAAGGGGAGGGAGGGCTGTACAACAGAGAGAGGACAAGTAGTGATTCTACAACATTTTGCTATGCTGATGGACATTTACCAACTTTTTATGCCCCTTCAAAATATTGGCTATTCTAGGTCCTTTACATTCCCATTTAAATTTTAGAACCATCTAGCTTGTCTGCTTTTTCAGATGAAATTTTATTAGAAGCTGTTGACTGGGATCTCCTACATGAATTACCTACTTAGTTGATAGTAGACTGGTCTAAGATGGTTTTGAAAGAAAAAGGTTTTGCTTTGTTTCATTCTTTCCTCTCCATTGTTGTAGGTTACAAGGCAAATGCCAGAACATGAGCAGGAAACTCAGCTCAGAGAACAAATGTCTGGATACTAGAGGGTGCCACATACAAATATGAAATGTCAAAGGAGCCTGGTTCAAACCCAAATCCCCAAAACACATTACAAAGGGTCAAGTGAAAATGAAATGAACTCATCAACCTTCCTGAAATATATTCCAAAAAGATCATAAACATGACCATGGAGGTACAGAAAAACATTCAAGAACTCAGGAAATAAATCAGCACAGAGATCCATTCATTACAGAGTACAAAGGGGGTATTTAAAAGTGGATTAGATATGGTGGGGGAGAGGATAAATGAAAAAGAAAGTGGAGAAGAGGAAACAAAGAAGCTGAGGCACAGAAAAAAGGATCTTTAGGAATGAAAGAATATTGAGAGAACTGTGTGACCAATCCAAATGGAACAATATTCATATTAGAGGGGTACCAGAAGAAGAGAGAGAAAAAGGATGGAGGAGGAAAAAAGGCAGAGAGAAAAAAATAACAACCTTAAGATTGTGTTTGTAATAGCATACTAACTGAGTTTAGACTCTTAGATAGTAAGGAAGTTACCCTTGAACCTTTGGTAACCATGAATCTAAAGCCTGCAATGGCAATAAGTACATACTTATCGATAATCACCCTAAATGTAAATGGTTTGAATATACTAATCCAAGGACATCGAGTCACTGAATGGATAACAAAACAAGACCTGTCTATATGCTGCCTACAAGAGACTCACTTCAAGCCCAAAGACATACACAGACTGAAAGTAAAGGGGTGGAAAACGATATTTCATGCATCTAATAGGGAGAAAAAAGCAGGAATTGCAGTACTTGTATCAGACAAAGTAGACTTCAAAACAAAGAGTCACAAGAAACAAAGAAGGACATTACATAATGATAAAGGGATCAGTCCAACAAGAGGATATAACCATTATAAATATCTACGTACCCAACACAGGAGCACCTACATATGTGAAACAAATACTAACAGAATTAAAAGAGGAAATAGAATGCAATGCATTCATTTTAGGAGACTTCAACACACCACTCACTCCAAAGTACAGATCAACCAGACAGAAAATAAGTAAGGAGACAGAGGTACTGAACAACACATTAGAACAGATGGACCTAATAGACATCTATGGAACTCTACACCCAAAAGCCACAGGATACACATTCTTCTCAGGTGCACAGGGAACGTTTTCAAGAATAGACCATATACTAGGCCACAAAAAAGAGCCTCAGTAAATTCAAAAATATTGAAATTGAACCAGCTTCTCAGACCACCATAGTATGAAACTAGAAATAAATTACTCAAAGAAAATGAAAAAGCCTACAAACCCATGGAGGCTTAACAACATGCTCCTAAATAATCAATGGATCAAAGACCAAATAAAAACAGATCAAGCAATATATGGAGACAAATGACAACACTAACTCAACACTGCAAAATCTGTGGGATGCAGTGAAGGCCGTGCTAAGAGGGAAGTATATTGCGATACGGGCCTGCCTCAGGAAAGAAGAAAAATCCAATATGAACAGTCTAAACTCACAATTAACAAAACTAGAGAAAGTAGAACAAATGATGCCCAAAGTCAGTAGAAGGAGGGACATAATAAAGATTAGAGCAGGCCTAAATAATTTGATGAATGGAATCATGACATTATGTAATGTCTCTCTACTCCTTGTAATTTTCCTAGCTCTGAAGCTCTGAATATTTCATGTAGTATTAATACAGCCTTCAGCTGTCTTTTGTTTGATATTTTACATTTCCCTTAATGGAGGTCAGATTCTCTTAGCTTTCCTTCATCTAAGTCTTTCTCTCTCTCTGCTTTTTGCATTCATTCTACAAGACTTTTGCTTAGATAAAGGATTCTCTTCTGGGTTGGCAGTTCTTTCCTTTCCTCACCTTAATCATTTGACATTCTGTGGCCTCCACTGTATTTTATGAGAAATCTGTGATCATTCAAATTTTAGTTTATCTTTGCTTTTTAGCATTATGACATGTCTAGGCCTTATCAGGCCTAACTGTTTGTTACTGATTTTAATTTTAGGCCTTATCAGGCCTAAACTCTTTTGAATTTGCTCTGTTTGGGGCTTGCTGAGCATCTTGAATCTCTAAATTTATGTTTTTGTCAAATCTGGGCTCTTTCCTGCTTTGAGTAAGAATTATTTTCTCTAAAAAAATAAAATTCTCTCTCTTTTCCTTTATATAACACCTATAATGTGAAGTTTAGACAGTTTGATACTGTCCCACAAGTTTCTAAGGATGTATTCATTTTTTCCAGTGTTTTTTCCTGTCTTTCTTCAGTGTAGATAATTTCTGCTGCTCTGTTATCTTCAAGTTTACAGACCCTTCTATCATCTCTGTTCAGCAGTTGAGCCCATGCAATTTCTTTTGTAATTTCTGGTAATTATATTTTTCAGTTCTAAATTTCTCGATGTGGATCTTCTTTTATAGTTCTTATTTTTCTGCTAAGAACTTCAGTCTTTCCAATTATTTTGAGAGTGTTAACCATTACTGCATTTACTATGGTTATAATAGCTGCTTTAAAGTCTTATGTGACAATTCCAACATTAGGCTTCTCAAAATAGGCATCTGTCCTTTCTTTCCCTTGATAATTTGTCACATTCTCCAGTGGTGTGTGTGTGTGTTGTTTGTTTTAGCATGTGCAGTAGATTTTGGATTTTATTCTGGTCATTTTGAATATGATATTGTCATTTCTGAGTCATGTTTGCATCTTCTGGAGGTTGATTTGTTTGTTTTAGCAGACAGCAACCAGTGTAGATGACACGTTCTGTCTCACTTTCTGTGGGTGGCGGTTCTAATACCAGTTCTACTTTCAAAACTTTCCCTGTGCTCTTTACATTTGGCCTGTGCTATGTCTCTCAGTGATAGTCTAGGACTTAGGCAATAGTATATATCGTACATTAGTTCTCTTTCTCATAGCCTTTGCTATACTTTCTGAGTCTATTTTATACAAACACAAGTTACTTGTATTACTTTATACCCAGGATAGGCATGTCTTTTCCAGTTGTTTCCTCTCCATGATTTCCCCCATTCTCTTCAGATTCCAGTGGCCTTTTCCCAGTTACTTTGGTCAGAAAGACACAGACGCCCTTAGACTTCTGCATTGTACAGTTCCCCGTAACTGGGGCTGTCCTTGCATACAGTGCAGAAAGGAGAGAAAAGGAAAAAAAACATAATGGCAATTCTCCTCATACTGTTTGGGCAACAGAGGCCCTGTTTCTAGCTTTTCTGGCCGGAGAGAAAGGTTTTTCTCACAGGGTTTTTCTGTTCCTCTGGCACTGCAAGTCTAGGGCGAAGAGGAAAAAGAGTAGGAAAAAACCCCAGCATATTTCCTCACCATCTCCAGGTCACAGGGTCCCCTTGGGGATAGAAGAAGGGGACTCCTTTTAAGGGTTTTCTTGTCATCAGCACTATCAAAATAGTTACTCAGGCAACTCTTAGGTCAAATCCAGGAGATAGAGGAAAACGGAATCAGAAAACTCATGACTACACCCATTATGCTTCAGGTTTTGACTTCTCCCAATTATCTCTATTACCTGTTTATGGAATGTTGAAATCCTTTGGCCATTTATATATTGGCAGATTAGGTACTTTCTGAGTGATTTGAATGATATGTATATATTTAAGGAACATTAACCCTTAATCTGGATGTTTCTGTTCTTGTGTTTGATTCAAATTTTTTGACATAGTAATTTTTAAAATGTGTTAGTCTTTTGTGGATTAAAAAATTTGCTAATAGCCATTTGGGTAGTCTTCCTAATTAGAGTATGTGTTGTGGTTTTTAAAATATTCTGTTTTATTTTTCTCAAATTTAGAACAAAATTTCTTAAAATTATGAGCGATTGCTACAAAAATTTAGGTAATACAGATGTCTAGGCTAACAGGCAATGCTCTTCACAGCCCTACTTACTTTAAGAGAGAAATATTAGCATTTCATACAGATCCTTCCATACGTTGTTCAGAAGTTTGCACTATATATATATATATATACACATATATAATTGAGGTATGACTTACATGCAGTAAATGCATGTACAGTTGGTTTTGAAAAGTGTACATTCGTATAATTCACTATCCCAATAATATGTAGAACATTCTATCATCCTGTGAAGTTCCTGTGGTTCCTTTTGTTCTCACATCCCCTTTTCTGCCCCCTACTAGTCCCAGACAACCGTAGATCTATTACTTTAGACAAATTTTGCCTGTTAGAGAATTCAGGGAAATTGTATAGTGTGTGCTATTTTGTTTCTGGATTTGGCTGAACATAATGCTTTCCATAGTCACCTGTGTTGCTGCCACGTATCAGTACTCTACTCCTTGTTATTATGATGCATAGTATTTCACTGTGTGAATATACCATAATTCTATAATACATTAATTTATTGATAGATATTTGTATTATTTGCAGTTTTTGGCCATTATGAATAAAGCTGCTGTGTGCTAGTTCCTGTGTGCCAGTGTTATAATTTCTTTTGAGTAAATGATAACTAGTTAAGGACTTACTCTATCCTAGTAAATGTTTATTTAACTTGATAAGCATCTGTTAAAGAGTTTTCCAAAATAGTTGCACCATTTTACACTCCCATCAGCAATGTAATGAGTTTCAGTTCCCCACCTGGCACATTTATCATTTTTTTGTCTATTTTATTTTTATTATTTTTTGGTATCATTAATATACACTTACAATGAACAACATTGCAGTTGCCATACTGCCTTCCCCGTGGCCCCCACCCACCACATTATGTGTGGTAATCATAATGCTTCTTTTTCCCCTTATCCCTCCCTTCCCACCCATCCTCCCCAGTCCCTTTCCCTTTGGTAACTGTTAGTCCATTCTTGGTAACTTGTGATCTGAAGACTACCATTAGGCCAAATGGTTTCTCTTCCCTTGTATGAGTGAGATTTTGTAAATCTGAATATAAATGAGGGAAAAATTAGTCCATGTGACTATAAAGAGGGCTACCAGAATCCAGTAGAAATTATAAATGCACAATAAAGGAAGAGTTGTCAGCTTCAATTTCTTTTTCTAGACAGTGTTCAATAAAATTAGTTTTTCACAAAGAAGCATTTCCAATGCAGACCTATTGTAATGATTTCATAAAAGTTCAGACAACATAACCAGAGACACAGCAAAATACACTTCAGTCAGAGTCCTTGTGCACTAGAGGCAAGTCTGCTACATGTACAGCACACTCTTCATCCTTTTAAGGAATCTGAGCATGGGAAACTTCCAGTTCTTACCAACTTAGAGGGCCTTTTCAAAGGCAATGCTACAAACTGGTGGGAGCCCAATCACGTTAGATGAGGCAAAACAGAATAGCGAATTTGTTTTTCTTTAATAAAGATCTGTATTTTGGTAAGCAGCTCCAAGATGGCAGCCCAAGATGTGACTTTTCCCCTTAGAGGAAGAAGTTTATCTAAAAAACAGAAACCTCCTTATATCACTAATAGCGATTCATACTTATATACTTAAACATATTATTTCCTGAATTGAATACACACTAGACACTTTACATTGGGAGAATGGGACAAAAATATGCAGGACCATATAAAATTCGTCGGAAAGGGCTGCTGTGTTGGGCCAAATCTGTGCTTATATAGTAGTGGCTCAGAAGGGGCAGAAGGTGCGGGAAGAACTATTAGCAAGCAGGAAGAGGCAGCTGGAGAGAGAAAGCCCCCTGCCAACCCCATATCCCTCCCCCAGTGGCCATGGCCTGTAGACTTTAGTTTAGGAGAACCTTAGATGCCATAACCGCAACTCCTTTCTTGGCTATTTTGGTCCTTAGCAAAATTAATAGTTATTAGTATTAATGGAGTACAGAAAGTACAAGGATCAACGGCATCACTAAGAAAAATGTAGAGATAGCGCACATGAAGATTATGTGATTGGCTATCATCTTTGCAGAGGAATCACCACCAGTGTTTTTCAATCTCCATGGTTCGTTTCTCTCCGCATCACTTATTTTTTACTGTATCACGACACAGACCCATGGAAACACTAACTGGCTCCATCCCCAGTACTTTTTACTGCATTGCATCTTATGGATCCACATTTTACCCAGTTTTCTTCCCACCCACACAAGTGCTAAGAGGGTATTAAAAAAGAAAAGATAGCATCTAATGACCATCTTTTCATAAATATCAACCCAGAGTACTCACTCTTAAGAAACACATGCATTCTTGCCTTAACTGAGGACTGAAATAACCAAGTAACAGAACCTTAAGTGCCCTGATGGAAATGTACAGTATGAGATACATCCACCTATCTATACACACATATGGGCACTCATGTGTATATACAATATATACATACAAATGATAATAGCTATACCAAAAATGTGCATACTTAACAGCTTTTTAAAAAGCCAGTAGATCATGGTATAATACAATTCATCTCCACTAGTGAATGGCACAAATGGAGAAATGCAAAAGAGGTGTTTCAAGTACAATAAAGTCATATTTCACAGGTGAAAATGAAGAGTATTATTCCAGTGTCCAACACAATGTACTCTATGAAAGTTTAAAATGCCAGATACTTAGTACTTAAAGCAGAAAGTTACTAAAGTCTGCCTTATGGTCTGAAAAAGACACTCATAACAGAGGTTTTGGTTTTTGAAAAGGGGGTGAGGAAACAGGCGGGAGTGGGAAGGAGTGTCAAGGACAGTTTCTTAGTTTGCTGAGTGGTGTTTATCTGATGTCTAGGCAGCTGAACATCATGATGGTTATGCTAAAAAGTTCAATTTACTGGTAAATCCTTGGCTTAGAGTACTAAGCGTATTATACCTGTGGGTGTGGCTTTAAATGCAGGACTAGTCATCTCCAGGTATAGAGATCACTGAAAAGAATGGCAGTTCTGAATAAAAATAATATAAATACATTTTCCAGCTAACCTTATATATCAGTGAAAATACCTGTAGATACTGTAATTTGGGGATACAGCTGATTTTAATAAACAGAAAAAAATATGTATGAAAGGAAGGGAACCCAATTAAGAATTATCTCAAGGTATGAGGTTTTACATTTTCAAAATGTTAACTTAAAAGAAGGGAGAGACAGTGAACACAGGAAACTTTTTACTGCCAAGTTCTGGATACCAGATATAGCATTTACAAATTTCTGATATGCTGGACAAATTTCCCATATTTATTATTTTCTTAAACACATACATATTAAGTGAACACCAGCACTGGGGAGGAGGTAGTATTAGTTTAATCGAAGGTTGACATTTGTACACTGATTGAGAAAGTGCCTGCTTCTTTCTTTAGGATCTTTCAAAATCCTTCAGATTTTCCTGCTTTTACTCTTTGATGATTCCTACCATGATTGAGATTCCTCAGAAGTTAATCTTACAAACACACACAAACCAATCTGAATGATTAATCTGAATTAATTTGAATCTTTTTGCAAACTATATATATTTTATTCATTTTATTTTTTTTTCAAACCATATATATTTTAATTCAAATTAACTTAATGGAATAATTCAGGTATAGTGATGTAAAACTGGCTCGGGTCCTGTGGCAAAAACGAAGCCCTACTGGACAGACATTTGGAGTCAGTGTTCAATCACGATTTTACAAGTACATGTAGTCTGCATGAACTCAGTAATTCAGTTTGACTAATTTAAGTCCATTTCGATTTTAGAGTTTTATATGCAAAACTGATCTGCTTCAGTAAAGGAGCCAGATCTAGTAAGAATTTTTTAAAAGGTATCAAATTCCATTATATTTTTGGACATTTTATAAATTCTAAAGGTTGGTCCTATCACTTTCCTCTAAACATGTAGATATCTCAATTTGTCTGAGATACTGTACAATATTTGAATGCAGAAGAGCTATTGAAATAATTAAGTCCCTTTCAGTAGAATCAAGTACATGTTATGTCCACCTAAAAACTGGTGATCTCAACCGTGGCCAGGAGGACGACGGACCAGAGCGCTACATGAAACACTGCCTATGACTGTGTGTGAATTCTACTGCGATCTTGGTTTTAAAAATATTTACACTGAAATATTAATTTTTCTCCCAGTTCCCATTAAATGAATGCTAGAAAGTCCTAAAGGGGTGGATTCAGGCAGACTGGGCTGACGTACCTGGAGAAGACTTAAATTGGTTGAGAAAACCAAGATTTCAATGGTGATTGGTCTGGTCTAGGCGGAGAGCATCACTGAGAGGCCGTGGAGAATGCTACCTTGGAGCCCTCTGTGAAAAGCAGGAGTCTGTCAGCAGCAGGGCTCCTGGTTCTTCAAGACAACTGGGGAGAGGGCAGGACAGCAACCTAAAGGAACTTGGAGCGCTCACGGGGAAGGACATTTTTTCCCTTCAAGTCATATTCATGGCTCCCCACCCACCTGCAGCTCAGTCTCCACACTGGCGGTGGGACCCCAAGTCACATCTGACTGTCAGCATCAGGTGGATCCTTCATTACAAAACAAAACAAAATAAAACAAAACACACCCCTCTCTGGAAAAAAGAAGTTAGCTTTCGTCAAGAGATTTCCTGACCACCATAACTCACTGTAGTGTTTTTTTTTTTATTTGCCAAACTTGCTGGTTCCTTTTCAGTAGTACGTTAGCACCGAGGCTTTAGACTTCTGCAAGTGGTATTTTCTGTCGTGTGATGTTAACATGATGCCAAGCAATCACTAAGTCTCAAGAAACTAGAAGTTTGTAAAGTATTGCAGCAACAAAAACAGCAATCAACAACAGAAAAAAAAAAAAAAAAAAAAAAAGGAAGAGGACCTGCACATGCAGCAAAACCTACAGTGGTGCTGAGGGTTAGTCAGCCCTGGTAAAGTCACAGGCTCAGTGACTCCTGGCTCACTCGGCAACTAAGCACTTAAATAACGGGCTATTCTACTTGTAAACAGGAAACCCCATAAACCAAAAGGGGGTAATCGAATTATGTCTAAGTAGTGTGATGAGAATTCCAAGAGATGGTGGTCTGTAAATACGGCATCATTCAAATACCTCTGGCCTTTGATTTGTATTGGTTACATGTCTTTGTTTTTGTATAAACAAAGTAAAAGTACTGTTTGGGGTCTTGGAAGTTAACAGAGCTTAGCTCAGCTAGGATGACGTATCACAGCATAAGCAACAAAATATCAGGATATACATAGGCTTCATCTCCTCACTCTGCTACTGAACATACCCCTCATATGAGCTTTCAGGGGCCCCTCTCACCCTTTTTGTCTTCCCCTTTGGAGGCTTACAAGTTTGACAATGTAATTTCCACAAAACTTGGGATCTCCTGAAGCACCTCCATCTCACCATACCACAAAGAAGGCACAATTGAATAGACCAAAAAAAAAAAAAAAAAAATCCCTGACAAGCTTGCAGCATTCAGAAAAAGAATTAGGTTGTCTTCTACTCTCTGAAAGAGTCAATGCAACCCTTTAGTGTTCATGGATTTCCACTTTTTTCCTACTCCAAATGAGGCCAATTTAATAAATAAAAGTCAGACAAAATACATTTATTTAATAACCAAAATACATTGGTGAGGGGATACAGGTGTGTTTCCATAATAACTTGTTTTAGCATATGCTGGCTGCTGTGAGCGGCTCATAAGAACCTGGGGTATACAGAGAAAGGCTTTAGATCTTTGCACAAATTTCTTAGGATAGACTTGTCCAAAAGTGATGAGTCAAGCCACGTTGCTGAATTGTTTTTGCAGTTTTCAGAAAATACCCCCTATCTAACCAGTTTCTTTTTACCACGTGCACTGTATGTGTGTGTGTGTGCATATTTAATAAACACACATACACACCAATTCCCCTTTACATAAAATTTCCCCAAAAGTTAAAAACAAAACAAAGCACAAAACCTGACAGCTAAATACTATGACATCCCAATTAGTAAACACAAAACAGAACGCTTTACAAAAATGAATAAAATATACCATCTGTACTCAGCTTCCACATGGTAGCACCCAAGCGAGGAGGCTGCTTGTGATGATGTCTACAGGGAGTTTCCTTTGCTGGACTGTTCCAGCAGAATGGCCATTCTCAATTATTTTGATTTGGTTGTTGATCCATTGATTATTTAGGAGCATGTTGTTAAGCCTCCATGGGTTTGTGACCTTTTTTGCTTTCTTTGTGCAATTTATTCCTAGTTTTATGCCTTTGTGGTCTGAGAAGTTGGTTGGTAGAATTTCAATCTTTTTGAATTTACTGAGGCTCTTTTTGTGGCCTAGTATGTGGTCTATTTTGGAGAGTGCTCCATGTGCACTTGAGAAGAATGTGTATCCTGTTGCTTTTGGGTGTAGAGTTCCATAGATGTCTATTAGGTCCATCTGTTCTAGTGTGTTGTTCAGTGCCTCTGTGTCCTTACTTGTTTTCTGTCTGGTGGATCTGTCCTTTCGAGTGGTGTGTTGAAGTCTCCTAAAATGAATGCACTGCATTCTATTTCCTCCTTTAATTCTGTTAGTATTTGTTTCACATATGTTGGTGCTCCTGTGTTGGGTGCATAGATGTTTATAATGGTGATATTCTCTTGTTGGACTGAGCCCTTTATCATTATATAATGTCCTTCTTTATCTCTTGTGACTTTCTTTGTTTTGAAGTCTATTTTGTCTGATACTAGTACTGCAACACCTTCTTGTTTGCATGAAATATCTTTCTCCATCCCTTGACTTTTAGTCTGTGCATGTCTTTGGGTTTGAGGTGAGTCTCTTGTAAGCAGCATACAGATGGGTCTTGCTTTTTTATCCATTCTATTACTCTGTGTCTTTTGATTGGTGCATTCAGTCCATTTACACTTACAGTGATTATTGAAAGATATCTACTTATTGCCATTGCAGGATTTAGGTTTTGGTTACCAAAGGTTCAAGGTTAGCTTCTTTACTATCTTACTGTCTAACTTCACTCACTTATTAAGCTATCATAAACACAGTCTGATGATTCTTCATTTCTCTCCCTTCTTATTCCTCCTCCTCCATTCTTTGTATGTTAGGTGTTTTTCTGTGTGTGTGTGTGTGTGTGTGTGTGTGTGTGTATGTGTGTGTGCTCTTTTGTGTTTCCTTTGACTGCTTTTGTGGGTAGTTGATTTTGTTTTTTGCCTTTAGTTAGTAATTGATTGGTCCGCTTTCTTTGCTGTGATTTTATTTTCTCTGGTGACATCTGTTTAGCCTTTCCCTCAATTTTTGCTTTTCTGGGAATTGCTTAATCCCTCCTTCATATTTAAATGATAATCGTGCTGGGTATAGTATCCTTCATTCAAGGCCCTTCTCTTTCATTGCATTAAATATATCATGCCATTCTCTTCTGGCCTGTAAGGTTTCTGTTGAGAAGTCTGATGATAACCTGAAGGGTTTTCCTTTGTAGGTGACTTTTTTTCTCTCTCTGGCTGCCTTTAGTACTCTGCCCTTGTCCTTCATCTCTGCCATTTTAATTATTATGTGTCTTGGTCTTGTCCTCCTTGGGTCCCTTGTGTTGGGAGTTCTGTGTGCTTCCATGGTGTGAGAGGCTATTTCCTCCCCCAGTTTGGGGAAGTTTTCAGCAATTATTTCTTCAAAGACACTTTTTATCCCTTTTTCTCTCTCTTCTTCTGGTACCCCTATAATGTGGATATTGTTCCATTCTGATTGGTCACATAGTTCTCTCAATATTCTTTCACTCCTGGAGATCCTTTTATCTCTCTCCCTGCGTCAGCTTCTCTGCGTTCCTGTTCATTGATTTCTATTCCATTAATGGCCTCTTGCATCTCGTCCATTCCGCTTTTAAATCCTTCCGGAGATTGTTTTATTTCTGTGTTCTCCCTCCTTAGCTCTTGCATATTTCTCTGCAAGTCCATCAGCATGGTTATGACCTTTATTTTGAATTCTTTTTCAGGAAGATTGGTTAAATCTATCTCCTCAGATTCCCTCTCAGGGGAGGATGTCTGGGTTAGTCTGGTCTGTATCAAATTCTTCTGCCTTTTCATGGTGATAGAGGTAGTCGTAGGCACTTGGCATGTGTGTCAGCTGGGAGATCAAAGTCCCTTTCCACTTGCTCCTGACCTTTCTTTCCTGGGAGAACGGTGACCCCTAGTGGCTTTTACTGGGCAGCTGCGTGCAGATGGGGTCTCTGATTCTTGCCCCGCTACTGTGGAGTAAGCTCCATGCGGTTGCTGTGGGCGTGGCCACTTTTAGGCTGCTGCTCTGCTCTGTTGGGGCCGCGCCAGAGGGGGAGTGGGCGGGAGGCTGTTTATCACTGTGGGGGGCCGCCAAGCTATGTTGTCGCCCATGGGGTTGGGGCACCTGGAGTTCCTGGGGATTCCCAGCTGCTGGGCTATATGCCGGGATGCCTCCATCCAGCTGTGAGGCCCCTGTCCCTTTAAGACCTTCAAAAAGCACATGCTTTTCTTTTGTCCCAGGTGCGCTGGCCGTGGGGACCCGCTCGCAGGTTTTACTGTTCAGTTTCCCTAGTATCCAGCACACCACGCACTGTGTGTCCATGCTCTGGTGCGGATGGCTAGGGCTGGGTATTTAGCATTCCTGGGCTCCCTCTGGTCCTGCTAGGCCATGGCTTGTATCTTATCCCCTTCGTGAGGCACTGGGTTCTCGCAGATGTAGATGTAGCCTGGCTATTGTACTGTATCTTCTGGTCTCTGTTTTAGGAATGGTCGTATTTCTTGTATTTTCAAAAATATATATGTTTTTGGGAGGAGACTTCTGCTGTCCTACTCACACCGCCATCTTGGCTCCTCCTCACCATTCTCAATTATTAGGTCACGTGTAAGACATGTGTGACCCACTGGATATTTGTCAAGTGACACTGGTGCTTCTGTTCATGCCCTGTTCCGTCCATCCCCCGGCAGCTGTCTGCCTCAGAACCCGAAGGCTATTGCGAACTCACATACTGCTACCTCGGGGTACCCCATGCATTGGCTCAGAAGGGTGACCTGCATCGCTGGGGACCCACCTTGTATTGGATGGCCCCAGGCTTGTGGTAGGCCACCTATGGGATGCGCCCTATGAGGAGGTCCAGGGGGGGTTTGGCTGAATGCCTCAGGGGCAAGGTTAGAGAGGTCGTTTCCAAAACCTAGTCCCTCGCTTTCAGATTTGAAAGCTTTCATCTCTTTTGCTCGACGCTCTAGCAGGCTTCGTATTCTTTCACTGCACTCATTCTGAAATGTCAATATCTCTTCTTCCATCTGTTGTGGGTTGGTGGGGGGAAGCAAAAAGAAAGCTCATTTATTTTAAAAAATATATAAACTACAGAAGCAATAATTATTCTGGTTTAAAGTGAATCATAAAAATGTCCACTCTGGCTATTTTAAAGGATGTATATTTAAAAATCAAAGAGATGTACTGTAGGAATCATATATAACTTATATTGCTAAAATGTGTAAAATTAAGTTCTTAAAAGCAAAGGTAATAATCTCTATTGAAATAATAAATCAAGGCAATTATCATGAATGGCTACCAAAACCATTAGGTAAAAAGATTGAAGAATAGAAAATGTGTAAGGAGAATGTAGCCTTATTAGATACACCATAAGGTCACTCTAATGTAATAAATATGGTATTGGTGTAGGAACCAGTAATTAGTAAAACAGAAACAGAATGAAGTTTGTAAGTTTTTAATGCAGGACAAAAGCACTAATTAAATTAATGGGAAAAACAACACAGGCACAAGTGGCTAACCACCTGGAAGAAAATAAAAATAGAATCTCATCTGATACCATATTCCAGAAAGATCAGAGCCATTAAGTGAAAAACAAACAGAAACCATAAAAGTTTCATTAGAAAGTTAGGAGACTCTATGTACTTAGAAATCAGTGGTTGGGTAGCCGTCAGAATCAGTTTTGGACAACTCAAAGGTTTACAAATATATATAGCTGACTAGAAAATAGTTTTAGTGTGAAAAAATACACAATAGTCAATGACAATGGGAAGAAGTTGATGGAGAGAAATTGTTGATGAATGAGAATATCTGAGCCCACTTCATCAAATATGACTTCAAAGTGGGGACAACTAGACATTATATAGCTTTTGATGTGATGCAAAAGGAAGTGTAACACAGTAACCCTTATGAACAATTCCTCGCAAAAATTTTTAAAAGGAAAAAAATTAATGTAAATATAATCATGCCCCTAGATCTAATGACCAGTTTACAGGACAATGCAAAGTAAAGAGGAATGCATTAAATGACACCCATGAGGTTGGAATCAGCCAGAATTCAAATGCAAGAATTCCTACAAAGCAAATGACCCAGTCCACAGTAATAAAAAAAAGGGCACAGGAGACTAAAAGGCTTAAAAGACAATGAAATGCAACGTCTACACCATGTTTGGGCCCCAATCTAAATAAACCAAGAGAGACCTTTTTTTTAGATAGAAAAGGGAAATTTAAGTATGGAACTGAGTATTAAGGTAATCTTAAACATTTATTATAATTTTGTTAGTTAACACAACTGGAATTATGACTATGTTGAAGTAAAAGAGTCCTTATTTCCTTATCTGTGTTTGCAGTGAAATGATTCTATGCTGGCATTTGCTTTAAAATATTTCAGATACTCTGCCCCCTATCCTGCTCCCCTAAAAGGCTGCATGCTGTGAGTTAGGGAAACAGATGAAATATAAGCAAGATACTGATAGCCTGTTGAAGTTGCGTAATGAGTATTTGGGGACTTCATTGTACTAGTTCTTAATAATTTCACTAATACTTTTTGTTTGAAAATTCTCCATGATACAAAGTTTTTAAAAAATAGGAAATAAAGAGTATTTGTAAAGAAGTATTAAATTAGGTGTTTAAGATATTTGAGGACTTAAGCCAATAGTCCATTGTTCTCTACACAGAAATCTAGCTCAACAAATGTGCTTAATTTTTATGTATCTTTTTTTTATACTAAGTTATCATTGATATACAATCTTATGAAGGTTTCACATGAGCAACATTTTGGTTACAACATTTACCCATATTATCAAGTCCCCTCTTATGTATCTTTTTTAAAGTGCCCTTTTAAAAACACACAATTTAGCATGGAAACACCTGGAGGAACCTGGAGGACAATTCTTGTTTCATTTGGACGCTGAAAGCAATCTTCAAACAGAATTATTACACATCTAGAAACAACTAACATTCTCTCTGCTTCCACCTCTATTTTTCAGATGACTGTTTCTTATCTGTACAACCAGTAGGCACAAAGTACAGAAAATACAGATGTTACAATGTTTTCAAATCATACCATGGGTATATCACTGCCTTGGTAGTTGCCAACTGACTGACCCCAAAGTACTTATATAGTCATGCACTTCACTTGAAATATAAACATGAGCCCTAAAAATCAAGCAGCAACTCAAAGCACTGTAGATTTATTCCACTGTTTCTTTTATTATTTTTAATACTAAATCTTATGCATGTCTATTATCAAATACAAACCACCACAACCAATCTACCCATATTAAAAGAGCCATTATAAGTATTAGTTCAACTCACTTTAAGTGTGATTTGTCTTTATTTTATTCAACACCTCATAAGCATTTTTCCACATTAATACTATTTTTATAGGCATTATTTAAATGGTTGAGTAAGATTTTTATTAAGGTGGCTTGGTCATAAGCACTTAATTATTTTAGATGGTTAGGTGTTTTAAAACCATTATAACTATGCTATAATTAACATATTTATGCATATTGTTTTTTCCTGTATTCAGGATTTCTTTTCTCTAAATTCTCTAAATTCTTTGCTTAACATTTTCAAAGATCATTGATATACTTCCAAATTGCTTTCCAAAATGCATTAACAATGTATGAGAGTGCCACTGCACTTCTGGCAATGGTATCAGCCCTATGCCAACATTTTACCTGGTTTCGTAGAACATAAAGGCCTTAGTTCATATATTGAAATGACTACACCTAAGATACTAATTAGCACTCTTTAACTCGGAGCCACTAGGTGGAGCTAAAAATACAAATAAAACAATACCAATAATTCTCTCATGACACTGTTACTGAAATACTATAGGTTTCTCTTTGAGGTGATAATTTTGAAGCATAAGAGATGGAAACTTTAGATTTCAATTTTAAATATGCAAGTTGAAATCAGGCAGATTTATGAATTCTGTACATGGGACAACTACATTTTTCTAAAAATTTGTATGTGTTTTCTGTCTTCCCCACCTTGAATGAGAAACACAATTGAGATAATTTTTAGAGGCAAGTACCTCTTAAAGGAGCCAGTAATGAAGACAGCTGTGGCCAGAGAAATAGCAACACCTTCTTTTTGGTGGGAGTTATTTAAGAACATTTATTTTTAATAGAAATGAGGTATTCTATTTTTATCACAAGAACTGTAGAAAGTAGAGGAAAATCTATGCGCCAATTAATGGTCCAGAAGCAATGACAATTTTTAAACAGACAACAACCATTAGGGCATGTGTTAACTTACAATGGACCTAAGACATGGCAGCTGCTGGGAACTTATGGCTCAGGAATTCTGGAACAGAGCATTCAATCCTGGATACAAGTGGTATTCTACTACTTCTCAAAACAAATGCCTTTTCCTCTCTTTCTTTCTCAAAAGCTTATACCCTTTGTTCTTTCTTCAACACACACACACACATACAGCCTCAGTACCTTAAAGGACACAAGTGAATTTATGGGATTCTACTTCTAATATATATGACAAAGAATAAGTAAAATAAATAAAGCTACATCTAGAAATATTTTCAGCCTGACACTTCATCTGTGTAAAACTGGTCTTACCTTCTCTTTTCTAGTAATGCATCAATCTGTACAGTTTCAGACCAGGAATGAATGAAGTATATTCCTGATCCCTTTTCCTTGTCTCTCTCAAGCAATTACTAAAGTTTTTTCCTTCACTATCCAAGTTTCTCTCCAATTTCTTTAGGTACAACTAGGTACACAAAAGAAGGGAGGAAGACGGAGCCAGAGCTATCCTTTTACAATTCAACTGTCTTCACATAACTCCACATCATTCCTCTAGTAATTCCTACTTAAGTATATATTATATTCCTTTAATACATCACACTCATTAATTTTAAGGTTCATTACTGAATCAGTAATTTTAAAGAAAAAGAAAACACTACCAAAACTAGAATTAAGGAAATATGGTATTGTGAAAAATAATCTAATGCCACCTCTGTCATCACAAAAATATATCTTATGAAATGATTTTGATGAAAGCAAATCCTGGCACAATTACTTTTTTCTATTACGCATACCTGTTGTTTCAAGAGTGCCTTGCGGAGGGAGACCCTCCGTTTCAGCTCCCGAAGCTCTTGAGCGTGTTGTGCCTCAGCCTGCATTTTGATCTTGCTCTGAAGTTCAGTCCAACAGCTCCAGTTCCTGCTGCAGCTGCGTTTTTCAAAGCCTGGCACTCTGCCTCCTGCGCTTCATCCAAATGCGGCTGAAAGAGAAAGAAAACATACATCTCCTCCTGTGAGGCTACCTTCTCATGACCTATGGAAAGAGGAGGACGTGTAAGTTAAGGGCAGACTACTCTTCTATAGGGCACAACTGTTCTCTTTTACATCTTGGGGTAAAACATCTCTGGAAAAGGAAAACACAGCAACCAATTGACGGCATTATAAGAATAAAGCTATCATAAGCTATTTGGATGATGCCTAAATAATCATTATTTTTTAAAGGAAAACGGAATCTGACTGATATAAGACTGGGAATGTCTTCTCTCCAATGGAAATAACTACAGAACAGGGACAAGCATGCCACAGCTTATGGGCCAAAGCTGAACAGCTACCTGATTTTTTGTTTTTGTTTTTTCAATAGTCCACTAATTAGGAATGGTTTTTTACATTCTGAATTGGTCACATTTTAAACGGCTATGTAAATACCCACATAATAACCTCAGTTTTTCCCTCCTAAAATATTTACTATCTGGCCCATTAAGAAAAAGTCTGTAAACTGACATAGCAACTATTTTGTGCCTGCACTCAAATGTGACCATCTGGATTCCTGGTAAAGTGCTACTTTTTGAACCCTGCTTAACAAAGCTGCTTCTCCAATCTTGATGCACTGTTGGTATACCTACTAAACCTCTGCAAGGCACCAGCAGAGAGCCTATGTGGAACCTCATGACCAAGTGTATCAAAGAGAATTACATATGCATCCTGCATATTTCCAAGCAATGCTGAGAACAAGAAGAATATAGACCACCTTCACTATTTCCCAAGGTACAGCAGCATTTTCATCTCCAACTTAATATTTCAATTGTTGGGATTTTATTCGGGTGGTGGAAGGAAAGGGGCACTAAATTTGTTTTGCCTAAGTAAAATAAACTTACAGCTCGAGTGGAGAGCATTTCATTAATGTGGTCATACTGCTCAGTTAAGATGGCTAAGTTTTGGATCTGCTTCTCCTTAGGCTTTACTCTTTAGCACCACAAGCAAAAACCTGGAAGTCAGCTAACTAATCTTTCAAAGGTCAAAGAAAAGTTATGAGGCAAGAGAAGGGACAACCCTTCTTGTGGAAATGATAACAGACATGAACTACATAAACATTTTTGAGATAAAATAATTTGAGTTCAGAAACAGAATAACTCTGGCTTTAAATCACAGGTTAATTATTCTATGAACTCAAGTTTCAACAAAATGTAGTAAGATGAGATATATTTGATAAGGTATAGCCATCAAGCCTACAAGTAACAACACTCATTTGCTACACAAAGGCAGAACCTATAGTTGAAATTATTTACCTCAATATATATACTGCCAGATATTGAATGGTTGACTAAGTGTGCAAATGCATGTATGACCAAACACTCTTGTCAAGGAACTAGTTCCCACTCTTTGCTCCCATACTACAAAATCAAATATATATCTTTGTCAGCATTTTACACCAATTGAGGTACTAAGTCATAGTCATGTACCTTTATTCTGTGAAGGGTCAAGAAATGTCTAGCTAGAAAGACAAACTCTTGGTTTAGTTACACTTAGCACTGCCCTTAAATACTGCCCTTGGTTAATAAAATTCCTCCAAGTTAGCCAGAAATGGAACAGTGAAATTTAGAATTCTCTTCTGACTTTGTGTAACCACCTCCATTCTTTAAAAAACTTTTAAGTATTCAAATATATTGCCAAGAAAACTATAGACACTCCATATCACTAGCTAATGACAAAAAGGAATGCCCTGGAAAATTTTTTCAAGAAGATTAATACTTATACCAAGAATAAACTATATTCCTCAATGTTTCCCCCAAGTGAAAGCAGGATTAACATGTTCCAGTTGTTTCTTAATCACTTAATACTGACAAAACGTCACCTAATGGCAGATGAAGAAATGGCAGATAAACAATAGGTGTTTACCCAAGTCATTCCTCAGAAATGGTGCCCCAATGTCTACAAATACTGTCAGCTCACCTAAGTGTGCAAACTGAAGTCCTCCTATCCCCCTTAAAGTCTTGGAGAAAGTTGGAATAGTTGCAACTATTGAAGTTGAACTACTACATAGTAAATACAAATTTATCTTAAAAAGTTGCAACTATTACTTATGTAAATGAAATGACATGATGTTAAAATAGTCTGTTTTCTCCAAGAAGGGACTAGGGTTACCAAAAAGGACGGGATTGGGGAGTATGGGTGGGGAGGGAGGGAGAAGGGGATTAAGGGGCACTATTATTAGCACTCACAATGTAGTGGGGTCATGGGGCACGCAGCACAGCGCGGAGAAGACAGTACTAACTCTATAGTGTCTTACTACGCTGATGGACAGTGACTGCAGTGGGTTGGGGGGGGGACTTCATAGTATGAGTGAATGTTGAAACCACAACGTTGCTCATGTGAAACCTTCTTAAGATTGTTTATCAATGATACCTTAATTTAAAAAAAAGAGTCTATTTTGTTCAAATTGGGCAAGTAGATACATATATACAACTAAGAGGAACATGGTGATTTTCTTTCCCACTGAAGTAACAGAACAATTTCTTTTACGGAAAATCTTGAGCTTATGTATCATGAGAAGGACGTTTTCTATCTGAAGTCTGCCTATGACTGTGAGACATTATTTTTCCCCTTGATTTTTTAACAGTATCTGAAAATCAGACTAGTGTCTCCAAGCTTTCAAACGGAGAAGGGGGCCACAACAGGGAACCAAAAGGAAGGGTTAAACAGCAAACAACTAACCTATTCCAAGCCCCAGAGAAATGAAGTCCTATCAGATTCATGGTCTGACCAAAGAAAACTAAACAAGCTTTCAGTTCGGTTTACTTCTGGGTGCTGCTCACTTTAAAACTGTAATTCATTTTATAGACATGCTTTAAATATCTTTTGGTGAGAACCTCTACTATGTAACCACTACAAAGACAAAATAAATGTGGAAAATCATTATGAATTCTGATTGTGATAAGCATTAACTAATGATGGTTATGAGGGTAGTCAACGTACGAGCCACTCTGTAAATGATGTTCATTAGCTGTTTTGAAGATACAGCAAAGTATAAAATTTTACTTAGATTCACAAGAAAGGATAAATATTAGCTTTGCTTCTGTGTTTTGTTCAGGACAACTTGTATGAATGGAGTTGAATAGGAATCAGAGACACCACTAGGTAAGGTTTAGCTTCTGGTTTGGACACAGATTACTTCTGTGAGTGAATTTCACTTGACTTCAGGAGAGTTATTCAGGTAAGTGTTACCTGATAGTTTTATAGTTAAATTGTCAGAGATCGAAAAAGAGGGTAAAGGAGATACCGTGGAACCGGGCTTCATTGGATGTAAACACAAGTTTACAATGTGCAGACATGTACAGATTAACTGAGGTACTACTGTGGGTGACAACATATATAGGGGGTCATTTTGGTTTTTTGTTTATTAAGATTCATGTGATTATACTTCACGTATTTATTACAAGTTATAAAATTAGAAAATTCCTTGGAATTGTTAACTCTGGTTGATTTTGGTAGAGGGGGCTGGACCAGGTGGCCTAAAGAACAAGGAGAGGGAAACCTTTAAGTTTATAATACATACACTTTGGCATCTTTTGAATTTTGTATCATATAAATAAATTTCTCTATCAAAGCAAATACAAAATTTAAAGTCCTTTGATATGATATATCACCAACACTTGTCTTTCCTTATTTGTCTACAAGAGAGCATGTAGTACCTTCCTTCACTCTGATGTACTAATTAAAAAAATACACTCCAACTACACATGCCCTGGTCTTACCTATGTTACCAAACACAGAAAGAATGGGAGTAACAGTGTGATAATTCCACTATTCCTCTAAAGATGAGTATTGACAATGAAGGGAGAGGGGGTAAAAAGGCGTTTTTCATTCACTGGTTTCTGTACTAATTAAGAACTTACCGCCTCTTTTGGATACAAATCACATTCAGAGGAAATAAGATTCCAAAACTATAAAACTTGGAACAACAGAGAGAAGCCAGCAGGTTAGGATGTTGATATGTAGATTGCAGTATCAACACTGGACATTTGGGTACACTTAAAATGAGAATTTCGAATCTTATTTATGACACTTTCTACAGTTAAAAAGTTCTGGCCATTTTTTTTGGTACTCTGCTGAGAAATACACAAGCTGAAGTCTGCAGCTATAGACCCTCTACACCAATACTAACCAAACATGCTTAAAATGAAAAGAAAAAAGCTTATTCAATTTCTTTATGACAGACATCTGGCTTAGACTTTTACTGTTTACATGTGCCTTTTATGTGTTCTCCTTTGCCAAGAAGCTTAGGCTAAAGGTACCTTCAGACTCTTAGGCTGCTGTCGAGCCTGCATGACGTGCTTCCGCCTTAGTTCTCGCTCTCTCCGCTTATTACGCTCCAGCTGGTCAGTGAGCTCGGCTTGATGCTGCAGTCTCATCAACTCACAGCGCATCTTCTGCACTGTGTTGAGGTGGCGGAACTCCAGTTCTTGCGTGGATTTATGCTGTCGCAGTAACATTGCATGCTCTAAGTCCTTTTGAGCCTGCCTTTTATTTAATTCCTAATCCATAAAAAAAGACAAAGGCATAATTTGATGATGTACAATGCCAGGGAAAAAAAAATCCTAAGAAACAGAATAACCAGGATATAGATGTAATTCTCTGATTCAGTAATGGCTGCACAGTAAATATTAGAGTTTTATTACTGGAACTGTAGAAAATGGGCAATTAGTAGCACAATTGCCTTATCTGTTCATTTACTATTTATACTACTTTTAGCAATAAGCTTAAGACATATCACATCTGTCCCAAGAGACTTAATGTCCTTTCTACTCTCTTTCCGTCATTTATGTTTCCTAATTTTGTATCTGAACAGGATTTCTAAGTCATCCTTTGACTTTCTTCAGAGTATACATTCAATTCTACTACATGCAGTGTACCCAGTATAGTGCAGGGGTTAGGAACACAAGACTCTAGGGCTAGGCTGCCTGCTTTCGAAATCCTGGCTCTGCTACTGACAAGCAGTGAGTCCTTGGGTTAATTACTTAAACTCTCTGTGCTTCCATTTCATTACTTCTCAAATGGAGACCATAACACAGCTGTTTCATAAAATTAACGTGAGGGTGAAATGAGTTCATACGTGGAAAGCTGTCAGAATACCTGCCTCATGATCAATAAATGTTACTACAATTTTTTTCAGTTTAAAAGATCAAATGTACAACACACACACATACACTCACACACTCTCTCTCTTTTACTATGTAGAAGGAAGTCAGACGTGCCCCCTTTGCCTCCGCTGCCCCTTCTCCAGGGGCCAACATTTGGTGCATATGTTTCCCCAACCTTCCCCACGCTTATCGTGACACAACCATTACACAAAAACATACAGTTTTAAAATTGAATAACAATATATATTATAGGCATATAATATGCTTGCTTTACCTAAAAATATAATGGACAAATACAGATTTTTAAAGAAATTTTTATTGGAAGCTTCTGCTTTCTGATGCCATAGTTTTTCTACTTTTTGCTTTATGACAAATTTTCAATAAACATCTACACATGATACACCATATAATTATGTTACTATTTCTTTAGGATAGAATTCTAGAAGCGGATTCGATGGGTAGAAGATACATGCAAATTAAATTGTTAAAGCTGCTGAATTATGCTCCAAAATGGCAGTATCAATTTATATTCTTACCAACATTGACCACTTTCCATGCCACTACTAGGACTCATCAATTTTTTAGACCGATCTTATCTAATTGATGCAATTGTCTTAACTTGAATTTCTTTATTAGTGAATTTGAATAATTATGTTATACTTGAAGTTTATTTTAGGCCACTCTTGAAAATAAATTGATCTATGCTCATAGGTATACCTGATAATGAGTACCGTTGTTTTCATTGGCATAAGTTTCTACATATTCCCAATGAATAATTTAATGTTTATAAAATTATGTTAAATGGTAGTATATACCTCATGGCACCCATTTTGGATGAAAAGGCATAAGTTATCCAATTAATTTTCTCATATTAAAAATTAACAGTTCTTTCATTCGTGGATTTAATATTCATTAAATATTTACTTAATACATATTTATTGAATACCTATTATGGGCCAGCCACTAGCTACAAGGCCTGGATATACCTAGCCACTGGATATAAAAGCCCTGAACAGAACCTGGGACTTGATCTAATTTCCATTCTACTTGGGGAGAGAGAGATCCCCATAAAAAGTGTGTGCACGTATGTGTGTATGTGTGTGTGTGGTGTGTGTGTGTGAGAGAGAGAGAGAGGAGTGCAAGAATATTTAAAGAAGGGAGGAGGATTTGGAGATCAGAATTGAGGAGATATGAAGTGAGGGAGAAGGTGAATCGTGTGGGTTGGGTTTCCAGGGAAGAAGGACTTAGGCAAAGGCAAGCAGAGGTGCTCTAAGGCCCTGAGGGTGGGATGTGACTGACATATTTTCAGGAAGATTCTGATTTCACACCATTTAAACATACCTCCTTGAGAAGGTCCTGCTCCAAGTTATGGCTCCCAAGTAGCAACTTTCTTTTTAAGCGACGGCATTGCAGCTCTAGGTACCGTTTCTGATGTTGAAGAAGATTGGTCTTCTCCTCTTCTTGGAAATGCTGTATGTTCTGTTTCTGGCTTGAAAGCCATTCCTGTTTTTCTTTTCTTGGGGTGCTCTTGTTTTCATTCAGCTCCTGGCAAGATAAAAAACAACTGAGTTCAAAATACATAAAAATTAACTACATGAATATACTATTTGGTAGCTGGTAATCTTCAGTAAAAATACTTAATTTGTGCCCTCTCTCATGGGCAGGCAGGGCAATGACCTTAAAGGAGGTAGGTAGTATTTTTCTGTTTCTGGAGTTATCCATGAAGTAGGACAGAAAAGAGAAAAAATACACTAGAAAACATGCATATTTTTAGCTTTGCACAGCTATATTTAGGATGGCTCGTAGCTTTGAAAGCACGCAATGATTGGTGAATGGAGTAAAACATCTTTGTTTGAAATCCTCCCAAAAGGGGGAAGAAGACAGTGCTTTCAAGTAAAAATCACACATGAATTAAAATTAAGGTTAAAATATAGTTATGTCTCACTTCTTGGCTTTCAACAATTGAAATACTAAGTTTTTGGCAAAGTTAAGGATGGGCTCAGTATAAAAGACCAGAAATTAAATGGAAAATCAACAAAACCACAGGAAAATAGAGACCGTTTTAGAATAGATTTAGTCTTCAGCACTGTAACCACTGAACAAGGCAAGACCAATGTTTTTCTACAGCATTTTAAACATCATCTCACAAACTACCTAAAAAATTTATTTATACTGGATAGGATGAGAATACTGACAATACATTCAATGATGCAAACCCAAGGATGCTAATCAATACTAGTATATTTCAACCTACAATGCATCAACCTTGCAGAGAATATAAATCAGCCATCTTTCCTAGGTCTAAGATGATTTTTTAGAGACTGTTAACCTTATGGTTCTTCATCTGTTGTTCAAGAAAGAAACCGATGATTCATTACTTTCATTGATAAGATATTCAAACACATAAAAATAAAAAGCACATAAGCTTGTAGTTCTCAACTTAAGGATGTCAATGAGAAGACAGGGATAATACAGGCATATACAGAAAGAATCACTTGCCTATGTTTTTCAAAATCTTTGGCCAAGGAAATTTCCCACCCACTAAGACTATAGTAGGTCCCTTCCTCTATACTGATAATAATCATTCTAAATGAACACACACACACACACACACACACACACACACACACACACACACACACACACGCAGACACAAAACTACCTTCTAAAAGAAAACGAGCTTATTAGTTAGACTATGAATTATATGCTTAAAGGATTATCTAAACCAACACATTCATTTATAAAACTAAAACCTGATTTCACTAGGAAACAACTATAGAACTGCATTTTGTTGGATATTTATTTACAGTTGGGAATCCTGTTTACCATCTTTTCAAATCCCATGTTCTGGTATTGAGTTTAGCTTTTAGATTACAGTAATGGGAATACATAGCAGGTTACACTCTTTAAAGTTGGAAAAATTTTATCAATGAACCTCACTCGGCAGGGTATATATAGCAAGGCTTTGTGCCACCAATATCCTTAATAAGACTTATATATCTAATTATAGGTCAAATTCCTATACACAAGAAAGCACTGTACCAAAGAGATTATGGTTATTTTATCAAGATTAATTTATCTGCATGCAAATAATTAATTACATGGACTAAAAATTTCAGTCCATCAGTCTGTAAAAGAGGGTGTAAACTGGGGAAGTCTCGGTGGGTGGGGAATTTCCTTGGCAAAAGATTTTGAAAAACATAGCCAAATGATTCTTTGTGTATACGCCTGTATTATCTCTGTCTTCTCATTGACATCCTTCAGTTGAGAACTGCAAGTTTATGTGCTTTTTATATTTATGTGTTTGAGTATCTTATCCACAAAAGTAATAAAGAATTGGTTTGTTTCTTGAATAACAGGTGAAGAACCGTAAGGTCAATAGTCTCTGAAAAATCATCTTATACCTATGAAAGATGGATGATTTATATTCTCTGCAATATAATAAAGATACTATAGTTGACACAAATCATTTTCCTGTCCTGACCACTATCCTGAATAATAATCCCCTTTCAGAAATTGCCTTAGGACAACATGGCTTTCCTCACAGTTAGACTAGATCTGCGATAAAAATAAGTTCAAGAAAGCAGCACATAAAGGGCAAACACACATGAAATCCTGTAGCCATAAAGACATAATTAGCATGCTTTCCTAGTAAAGAAAATGGGATGAGAAGAAATGTCTCTTATCCTTATTCTGTGTTAAAATCAGAATAAGAACAAATTATTGTAATCTGAGCCCAAAGTAAGAAGGTATGACTTACTTTTAAAGGAAGAGATGTATGGCTCTTTTTCATAGCTAAAATATTTTTATTTCTAGTGACTCAGTTTCTTAAGTGCTTAGGAAAGCTACTATAAATAAAAGCTTTATAAAATAATTCACATTTTAAAGAGATCACTCTTTGTAGATCCCACTCAACTGAGGATCTCAGCCATTGAAAAGTAATAGGTTATAATCAATGTCCTCACTTAAACTGGTATATTGTTAGTGGCCACAAACAAAAGAAAATTTTATCTTAATGGTTCTACGAGTAGATCAATATTGGATATAATCAGTAAGCAGGCAAGTGGCTTGAAAATTTTTATAAAGTAAATACCTCCTTAAGTTGTTCCTTTCGAAGTTTGTATTCTCTCTTCTGGGACTTCAAAAGGCTATTCAGTTCTTTCTTCTGCTCAGCCTGAATACGTTGTTGAAATTTGTTCTCCTCACTGGACATCAGTTCAGCCTATAGGAAAATTTTTAAATGGATCAAATTAGCTAAGCAGATAAGCTTCAAAGCAGCAGTTTAATACACATTAGCAAAGATATTTCCTCCCACCTAAGAATATAAAATCAGTATAATCATTACCAAAACAAGAATATCCAATAAATTATTAACAAATATTACTCAGCATCCTTATGATTTGAATTTCAGAGAACCACTAAAATGGAACTCATCTTTAAAATGCTGATCTTTTACAGGGTCAGTGTTTTCACCGTTCCCCCCCATTTAACTAGAGTATGCTGCCCGACCCCCCTCACTAATAAAACAAAACAAATGTAATTAAGTTATGACCTTTTATCTAGCTTGACTTGTGTATTAACTACTAAAAGCATACTGCTGACTGGCAGCCTTACCAACAACATGAACAGATATTCACACATATTCTGTATGTTGTATAAATTATATACTGTATTCTTACAATAAAGAAAGCTAGAAAAAAGAAAATGATCTTTTAAACTGTCTCCCAAAACATTTTCCAAGACCTTTATTGAAAAAAATATGTGTATAAATGGGCCTGTGCAGTTCAAACCTGTTATTCAAGGGTGAACTATACATATTCATTGTAGAACATTTAGGAAATACAGAAAAACACAAAGAAGAAAAATCTTGCATGATTTTACCACACAGAGATAACCAATATAAACATTTTGGTGCATACCCTTCCTAATTTTTTCTAGGCATGTATAGATATTGATATAAATATATAAAACAAATCTAAGATCATATTGTACATCCTGTTTCATGAATTCCTTTCCTAAAAATGTTAGTATCTACCTGTTTACAAAGTATTCAAGAAAGTACAACATCAAACAGGATTCTAAATATTTCTATATTCTTTTGCCAAATTATTTCAAAATCAAATATTCATTTACACCAGAAATTATTTTGCTAAATTCTCTATTACTGTGAGACGGTGATTCTTCTTTTTTTGCAGACATATTTGAAGATATGGTGTAAATTTATTGAGAAGTTTACATTTTACTTGACAACTGTGATTATCAAAATAAATTGAAACTAAAGGGACACCAAGGAAATTAGAAACCAGTTTTCACAAAAGACTCCTAAAAAAATGCACCTTTATCATACAGTAGAATGATACTTATTTGTAGTAAACAAATGGGCTAAATGTGAATCTGAAACCCTCTTAATTTCTCTTAATTTAACATTCTCTGTATATTACAGTACTCTTCAATTCTTCTGATATAAAAATGCTACTATAAATTTAAGGTTTCCAAAAAGTACATAGAGAATGATAAATTTTTTTTAGAACCTGAATCACCTACTAACTGATTTATCAAACTCCTCAGATAGCCAAAGTACCCAAGGCCTAGAACAGAATACTTAACGACTTTTTTTTTCATTAAGGTATCTTTGATATACACTTATGATGGTTTCACATGAAAAATAATGTGGTTACTACATTCATCCACATATATCATCGAGTTCCCCCCATACACCATTGCAGTCACTGCCCATCGGTGTTGTAAGATGCCACAGTCACTACATGTCTTTTCTGTGCTACACTGTCTTCCCCATGATCCCCCCAACACCATGTGTACTGATCGTAATAGCCCTCAATGCCCTTCCATCTCCCTCCCCAACTGCCCTCCGGCACCCCTTCCCTTTGGTAACTGCTAGTTCCTTCTTGGAGTCTGTGAGTCTGCTGCTTTGTTCCTTCAGTTTTGCTTCGTTGTTATACTCCACAAATAAGGGAAATCATTTGGTACTTGTCTTTCTCTCCCTAACTTATTTCACTGAGCATAATACCGTCTAGCTACATCCATGTTGCTGCAAATGGTAGGATTTGTTCCTTTCTTATGGCTAAAAAGTATTCCATTGTGCATATGTACCACTTCTTCTTTATCCATCCAACTACTGATGGACACTTAGGTTGCTTCCATATCTTGCCTATTGTAAATAGTGCTGTGATAAACATAAGGGTGCATGTGTCTTCTTCAATCTGACAACTTTTTTCTCTGGGTAAATTCCTAGGAGTGGAATTCACGGGCCAAATGGAATCTCTATTTTTAGTTTTTTGAGGAACCTCCATATTGCTATCCACAATGGTTGAACTAGTTTACATTCCCACCAGCAGTGTAGGAGGGATCCCCTTCCTCTGCATTCTAGCCACCATTGTTGTTCCTAGTCTTTTCGATGTTGGCCATGCTAAATGGTATGAGGTGATATCTCATTGTGCTTTTAATTTGCATTTCCCTGGTAATTAGTGATATGGAGCATCTTTTCAAGTGCCTCTTGGCCATGTGAATTTCTTCTTTGGAGAAGCATCTGTTCATATCCTGTGACCATTTTTTAATTGGGTTATTTGCTTTTTGGGTGTTGAGGTATGTGAACGCTTTACATATTTTGGATGTTAATCACTTGTCGGATATGTTGTTTACAAATATATTCTCCCATACTGTAGGATGCCTTTTTGTTCTGCTGATGGTGTCCTTTGCTGTACAGAAGCTTGATGTAGTCCCATTTGTTCATTTTTGCTTTTGTTTCCCTTGCCCAAGGAGATGCGTCCAGGAAAAAGTTGCTCATGTTTATATTCAAGAGATTTTGCATATGTTGTCTTCTAAGAGTTTTATGGTTTCATGACTTACATTCAGGTCTTTGATCCATTTAGAATTTACTTATGTGTATGGGTTTAGACAATAATCCAGTTTCATTCTCTTGCATGTAGCTGTCCAGTTTTGCCAACACCAGTTGTTGAAGACACTGTCATTTCCCCATTGTATGTCCATGGCTCCATTATGGTATATTAATTAACCACATTTGCTTGGGTTTATATCTGGGATCCCTAGCCTGTTCCATTGGTCTTTGGGTCTATTCTTGTGCCAGTACCAAATTGACTTTGCAGTAGAGGTTGAAGTTGGGGAGCATAATCCGCCCCCAGCTTTATTCTTCCTTCTCATGATTGCTTTGGCTATTTGGGGTCTTCCGTGGTTCCATATGAATTTTAGAACTATTTGATCTAGTTCACTGAAAAATGCTATTGGCATTTTGATAGGGATTGCACTGAATCGGTAGATTGCTTCAAGCAGGGTGGCCATTTTGACAATATTAATTCTTCCTATCCATGAGCAAAGGGATGTTATTTCCATTTATCGCTATCTTCTTTTTATTGAATGTCTTGTAGTTTTCAGGGTATAGGTCTTTCACTTACTTCATTAGGTTTATCCCTAGGTATTTTATTCTTTTTGATGCAATTGTGAATGGAATTGTTTTCCTGATTTCTCTTTCTGCTAGTTCATCATTAGTGTATAGGAATGCAAGAGATTTCTGTGTATTAATTTTGTATCCTGCCACTTTGCTGAATTCAGTTCTAAGTACTAGTAGTTTAGGGGTGGATTCTTTAAGGTTTCTTATGTATAATATCATGTCATCCGCAAACAGTGACAGTTTAACTGCTTCTTTACCAATCTGGATGCCTCTTATTTCTTTGTGTTGTCTGATTGCTGTGGCGAGGACCACCAGTACTATGTTGAATAAAAGTGGAAAGAGTGGGAATCCTTCTCTTGTTCCCGACTTAGAGGAATAGCTTTCAGCTTCTCACTGTTCAGTATGATGTTGGCTTTGGGTTTGTCATATGAGGCCTTTACTATGTTGAGGTACTTGCCCTCTATACTCATTTTCTGGAGATTTTTTACCATGAATGGATGTTGAACTTTGTCGATTGCTTTTTCAGCTTCTATGGAGATGATCATGTGCTTTTTCTCCTTATTTTAGTTAATGTGGTGGATGATGCTGATGGATTTTCAACTGTTGTACCATCCTTGCATCTCTGGAATAAATCGTACTTGATCATGATAGACTATCTGTTTGATATATTTTTCACTATGATTTTGTTGAGTGTTTTTGTGTCTATGTTCACCAGGGATATTGGTCTATAATTTTCTTTTTTTGTGGTGTATTTGCCTAATTTTGGAATTAGAGTGATGCTGGCCTCATAGAATGAGGGTGGAAGTATTCCCTCCTTGTCTACTTTTTGGAAAGCTTTAAGGAGGATGGGCATTAGATTTTCACTAAATGTCTGATAAAATTCAGCAGTGAAGGCATCTGCTCCAAGAGTTTTATTTTTAGGTAGATTTTTATTACCAATTCAGTTTTGCTGCAGGTAATTGATCTGTTCAGATTTTCTGTTCCTTTCTCGGTCTGCCAAGGAAGGTTGTACTTTTCTTGAAAGTTGTTCATTCCTTCTGGGTTATCAAGTTTCTACGCATACAATTTTTCACCATATTCTCTAATAATTCTTTGTATTTCTGTAGTGCCCATAGTGATTTTTCCTTTCTCATTTCTAGACACTCTTTTTTTCTTGATAAGTCTGGCTAGGGGTTTTTCTATTCTGCTTATTTTCTCAAGGAACCAGCTCCTGCTTTCATTGATTCTATTGTTTTATTCTTCTCAATTTCATTTAAGCCTGCTCTAATCTTTATTATGTCCCTCTTCTACTGACTTTGGGCCTCATTTGTTCTGCTTCTTCTAGTTTTGTTAATTGTGAGTTTAGACTGTTCATATCGGGTTTTTCTTCTTTCCTGAGGCAGGCCTCTATTGCAATATACTTCCCTCTTAGCGCAGCCCTAGCTGCATCCCACAGATTTTGCATTGCTTGATCTGTTTATATTTGGTCATTGATTCATTGATTATTTAGGAGCATGTTGTTAAGCCTCCATGGGTTTGTGGGTCTTTTCATTTTCTTTGAGTAATTTATTTCTAGTTTCATACCTTTGTGGTCTGAGAAGCTGGTTGGTTCAATTTCAATATTTTTGTATTTACTGACATTCTTTTTTGTAGTCTAGTATATAATCGATTCTTGAAAATGTTCCATGTGCACCTGAGAAGAATGTGTATCCTGTGGCTTTTGGGTGGAGCATTCTGTAGATATGTTAGGTCCATCTGTTCTAATGTGTTGTTCAGTGCCTCTGTTTCCTTACTTATTTTTGGTCTGGTTGATCTGTACTTTGGAGTGAGTGGTGTGTTGAATTCTCCTAAAATGAATGCATTGCATTCTATTTCCTCTTTTAATACTGTTAGTATCTGTTTCAGATATGTAGGTATTCCTGTGTTGGGTGCATAGATACTTATAATGGTTATATCCTCTTGTTGGACTGATCCCTTTATCATTATGTAATGTCCTTCTTTGTCTCTTGTGGCTTTCTTTGTTTTGAAGTCTACTTTGTCTGATACAAGTACTTTAACTCCTGCTTTTTTCTCCCTATTGTTTTCATGAAATATCTTTTTCCATCCCTTCACTTTTAGTCTGTGTATGTCTTTGGGGTTGAGGTGAGTCTCTTTTAGGTGGCATATAGATGGGACTTGCTTTTTTATCCCTCATATTGACTCTGTGTCTTCTGATTGGTGCATTCACTCCATTTACATTTTGGGTGATTATCAAATAGGTATGTACTTATTGCCATTTCAGGCTTTAGACTCGTGGTTACCAACGGTTCAAGGAAAACTTCCTTACTATCTAAGAGTCTAGGCTCACTTAGTGTGCTATTACAAATACAATCTAAAGGTTCTTTTTTTTTCTCCTCCTTTTTCTTCCTCCTCCATTGTTTATATATTAAGTATCATATTCTGTACTCTTTGTCTATCCCTTAACCTACTTTGGGATAGTTGATTTAATTTTGCATTTGCTTAGTAATTAATTGTTCTGCTTTCTTTAATGTGGTTTTATTACCTCTGGTGACAGCTATTTAGCCTTAGGAACACTTCCATCTATAGCAGTCCATCCAAGATACACTGCAGAGACAGTTTGTGGGGGGTAAATACTCTCAGCTTTTGCTTATCTGGAAATTGTTTGATACCCTCCTTCAATGTTAAATGATAATCTTGCCAGATAGAGTATTCTTGCTTCTGCTTCATTGCATTACATATATCATGCCACTCCCTTCTGACCTGTAAGGTTTCTGCTGAGAAGTCTGATGACAGCCTGATGGGTTTTCCTCTGTATGTGATCCTTTCTCTCTCTCTGGCTTCTTTTAATACTCTGTCCTTACCCTTGATCTTTGCCATTTTAATTATTATATGTTTTGGTGTTGTCTATCTTGTCTCCCTTGTGTTGAGAGATCTGTGCCCCTCCATGGCCTGAGAGACTATCTCCTTCCCCAGATTGGGGAAGTTTTCAGCAATTACCTCCTCAAAGACACTTTCCCTTTTCCTCTCTCTTCTTCTTCTGATACCCCTATAACACGAATATTGTTCTGGTTGGATTGGTCACACAGTTCTCTCAATATTCTTTCATTCCTAGAGATCTTTTTTTCTGTGCCTCAGCTTCTTTGCATTCCTCTTCTTCAATTTTTTTCATTTACCATCTCCTCGACCATATCTAATCTGCTTTTAAATCCCCACATTGTATTCCATAATGAATGTATCTCTATTCTGGATTTGTTCCTGCATTCTTGAGTATTTTTCTGTACCTGCATGGATGTGTTTATGATTTTTTAAATCTCTTTTAGGAAGATTGATGAGTTCATTGTCACTTGACCTCTTTTCTGGTGTTTTGGGGATTTTGGTTTCAACCAGGTTCCTTTGACATTTCATCTTTGTATGTGGCACCATCTAGGACCCTGAAGGTGTACTCCCTGCAATTACTTAGCCCATGGAGCCATGTCAGGGGTCTCAGAGGAGCGGCGCTGGTGACTGGGGGTTGGGAAGAGCTGTTTCCTGCTTCCCAGATACTGTACGTCTCTACACAGCCAGACTAGTCAACCAAACACACAGGTGTAACCCTCTATGCTTTGCATTTGTAACTGCTGTAGGCAGGACCTCCCTCTGGCTGGACTGATGCCAGGGCAGGGGCAGATGGTTTGTAAGCCAGTGCCAGCCTGCCAGAAGGTGCAGCAGGCTGCATATCATGGAGGAAGGCCTCGGAGCTGTATAGCCACCCAGGGGGATGGAGTGCCTGAAGTTCCTGAAAAGTTCCCAACCTGCTGGGCAGAGTGCACCTGAACAGTTTTGTCTACCTGTCCTTTTTCCTGAACAGCAAGCCCTGTGCAATATTTGCCCATTTAGTAGCCCTCTCACTGTTAGGAAGTCTCTCATACTGCCTGCCTTTCTTTTCTCCCAGAGCAGCTGGATGTGAATCCCTGTTTTCCACAACAGCTGGAATCTCAGTCTGTCCAAGTATTCTTCCTGTCTTAGCTTTCCAACCCCACTGATCTCCAGAGGACCATGTAATATAAGTTCTTGCTCCCACAGCAGATCTCCAGGGCTGGGTGTTCAGCAGTCCTAGGCCTCCACCCTGTCTCCACTCCATTTCTCTTCCTTCTGCCAGTGAGCTGGGGTGGGAGAAGAGCATGGGCCCCCCAGATCATGGCTTTGGTATGTTACGTTTTTTGAGGTCTGTTCTTTTCTCCAGGTGTAAGAAGTCTGGTGCTGCCTTCTTTCCTGTTGATCTTTTAGGGTTAGTTGTATTAACAATATTTTCATATTATATGTGGTTTTGGGAGGAGGCCTCTGTCTCACCTCTCACGTCGTCATCTTTAATCTGATCTACCTGACTTTAATCGCTGTTACATGATAAAACTATCAAGTTATCAGGACATAATTCCGTACCTACTGGTTCCCGACCCAGCACTTGATATTTAACCTATTATGTACATATTTTTCCCTTTCCCCATTTGATTTGCTTGGTTCTGGGGAACAGATACCCTAACATCAAAATGCCATCTTGGTTAATTTTGAAATAGCCACAAGTTAGAATAAATACATTAGTAATACCGGTCAACTACCTCTTTTTCCACAGCAGCCTGATGTTTCTTGATCAGTTTCTTCATTTTTGCAGCAAAGTTGTTACGCTGCATTTCAAGATCTTTCTCTAACCTGAGATGATGCTTATCCATCTCAGCCTTCAGCTTATCTTTCAGAGACATCAGCTGTTTCTGATGCTCAAGTTTTCTGAGCTCATGTTCTTCCATTTCCCTTGTAACCTACAACAATGGAGAGGAAAGAATGAAATAAAGCAAAACCTTTTTCTTTCAAAACCATCTTAGACCAGTCTACTATCAACTAAGTAGGTAATTCATGTAGGAGATCCCAGTCAACAGCTTCTAATAAAATTTCATCTGAAAAAGCAGACAAGCTAGCTGGTTCTAAAATTTAAATGGGAATGTAAAGCACCTAGAATAGCCAAAATTTTGAGGGGATATGAAAGTTGGTAGATTTAAATTCAGTAATCAAAACAGTGCAGTATTGGTATGAGGACAGGCTGAAGAGAGCAAAGGAACACACTGAAATCTGGAAACAGACCCACATATATTCAGTCAATTGATTTACTACCAAAAAGTCAAGTTAATTCAAAGAGGAAAGGAAAGTGTTTTTAACAAATCCTGCTGTAACACCTGGTTCTCTGTATTCTAAATAAATAAATGCTTAATCATGCTATACACAGAAATTAACTTGACAAGAGTCACTTGACATAAACCTAAAATCCAGAATCAGAGAGCAGGAGAAAACACAGAATATTATCATGACCTTGGGGTCAGCAAATGTTTCTTGGGTAGGACACAAAAAACACTGATTATAATGAAAAAAATGTACAAACTGGATTCTCAAACAGAGGCAAAATTCAGATAATGTAAGATTAACCATTTAAAGTGAACAATTCAGTAGCATTTAGTATATTCATGATGTTCTGCAACCACTGCCCCATTGTAAAGAAAAAAATGTACAAACTGGATTCTCAGAGACAAAATTTATATAATGTAGGATTAATCATTTAAAGTAAACAATTCAATAGTATTTAGTATATTCATGATGTTCTGCAAGACTGCCCGTATCTAGTTACAAAACATATATAATACTTCAGAAGAAAACCCTGTATGTTTTAAGCAGTTGCTCCCCCATCTCCCCTTCTGGTAACCACCAATCTATTTTCTGTCTATGGATTTATCTATTTTGGATGTTTCATATAATATGTGACCTGCTGTATCTGGCTTCTTTCACCTAGCATGTTTCCAAGGTTCATCCATATTGTACAGGATGCAACAGTACTTCGTTTCTTTTTATAGTGAATAATATTCCACTGTATGTCCATACCCTCATTTGTTTATACATTTATTTGTTGCTGGACCTGTGTGTTGTTTCCACCTTTTGGATATTGTGAATACTGCTCTTGTGAACATTTGTGTATATGCATTTGTTTAAGTACCTGCTTTCAATTGTTTTGGGTATATATCTAGGAGTAGAATTGCTGAATCATGGGGAAATGCTATGTTAAACTTTTTGAGAAATCATCAACTGTTTACCACAGCAGCTGACATTTTACATTCTTACCAGCAATATATAGCAGGAGTTCCAATTTCTCCACGTGCTCTCTAGTTGTTATTTTCCATCTTTGTTTTTGTTTTTCTCTCTTAATAGCTAACCACCTAACAAAACAGCAGCAGACTCACACAGTCCAAGAAGGGACTAGCAGTTACCAAAGGGAAAGGGGTGGGAAGGGTGGGTGGGAAGGCAGGGAGAAAAGGATTAAGGGCCTTTATGATTAGTACACATAGTGTAGAGGGGGGAGATGGGGAAGGCAGTAATAGCACAGAGAAGACAAGCAGTGATTCTATAGCATCTTATTACGTTGATGGAGAGTGACTTCAATGGGGTGTTAGGTGGGAACTCAATAATATGGGTGAATGTAGTAACCAGTGTTGCTCATGTGAAACCTTCATATGATTGTATATCAATGATACCTTAACAACAACAACAAAATAGCTGGCCATCCTAGTGGCTGTAAGGTGGTACTCATTATAGTTTTAATTTGCGTTTCTCTAATGACTAATTATATTGAGTATATTTTCATGTGCTGTTGGCCATTTGTATACATTCTTTGGATAAATGTCTTTTCAAGTCTTTAACACATTTTTAAAAATTGAGGTATAGTTTATATATTAATTTGAATAGTTTTTTGGTGGAGTCTTTAGGGCTTTTTTTATGTAGCATCGGGTCATCTCCAAACAATGACTGTTTCACTTCTTCCTCACCAGAGTGGGTGCCTTTTATATTTGTCTTGCCTGATAATGTAGCTAGGACTTCCAATACTCTGTTGAATAAAAGTGTTGTGAGTAGGCATCCTTGTCTTATTCCTGATTTTAGAGGAAAAGTTCTTAGCTTTTTCATGGCCTTCACTCATTTTTAATGGGTTGTTTGAATTGGATTTTAAAACTAAAAATTTTAATTTATCACAGATGGAGAAAAAATATTTGCAGGACATATCAGAGAAAAAATACCTGTATGTTTCTTATGAAAGTCAAACATACATATGCCCTATGACTCAGCCATTTTATCCTATGTATTTGTCACAGAAATTAAAACATCATGTTCAAAGACATGTACATGTTTGTAGCATCTTACTATGCTGATGGACAGTGACTGTTCTGGGGTATGTGGTGGGGACTTGGTAATAGGGGGAGTCTAGTAACTGTAGTGTTGCTCATGTGATTGTACATTAATGACACCAAGATCATAAAATAAATAAATAAATAAAAGTATTTATTTCATCTTCCACTTGCCCCTCAGAAACCTCTAATCTACTTTCTGTGAATTCGCCTATTTTAGATATTTCGTATAAGTGGAACTCTAATAATATTTTTCCTTTTGTGTCTGGCTTATATCACTTAGCATTTTTTCAAGGTTCGCTCACATTGTAGCATATATCCGAACGCCGTTCCTTTTCACAGCTGAGTAATATTCCACTGTAGATGTGTATATATATATATATATATATATATATATACACACACACACCACACACACTATGGTTTGTTTATCCATTCATGTGTTAATGAACACTTGGGTTGTTTCCATCTTTTAGCTATTGTGCCTAGTAACTTTTGGTAATACTGAAAGCAGTGAAGTTAAAAAGGAAGCATTCCTATCAATTGTGAAAACGAGTTACCTGACCTTCCAATGTTTTCAAGAAAATTTAAAATCTTACACATGAAAGTGTAGCAAACATCCACATTTCCTAAACTGAGAAGTTGTAATTTCTACAATTACACCCAGTTTTATTTAAAAAATGTAAACATTATGGAAAACACAAAAATCACTTTCCATTATCACCCACCTTAAACCTTTCTCCACGTCCCAAAGGCAACCATTATCATTAATATCATGTTGAATAGTTACTATTTTTAAATACCTTCGTTTTCATCTAAGTAACTTCAATTAATACATTATATGGTATTTATTGATTTAATTATTCTAAGATTTAAAAAATATTCTTTTTGCATTCTCAAAACACGTTTCCTAAATGCAGACATTAAACTGGGAATTAAAAAGCCTTTTGCCATTTTAAAATAAGTTGCCTAAAATTATGTTCCAAACTTCTGATACATCAAAGGAAAAAAAACCCCAAACTCTTAAACAAACCAGACTAGGAAAATTAGTTACCAAAGTTGAATTTTTTTTCACTGAAATCCAAATACTTACAGATTCCGGATGGATGGCAGAATTATTAGACATGACTGTGTGGATTCCCTCCGTCACGTGTAGCTCACTCTTGTAGCTTTGACTCCTGGTCTTGTTGGACACACGGGGAACAGACTGATGATTTCCAATATTCACTGCTCCTGTCTGTCCAACACCGTGATCTTGGTCCTGAGGGAAAAGAGTATTAGATTCAAATATCTTTATCTCCTGAATTCTTGATTATTAGCATCTAGCACACCGCTTGGCACACACAGTCTTCAGAATGTTAGTGGTCTATTTTGAGAAATTCCTTGTATTTGCCAAGACCAGAAAGTTTATCAGTTGTTAGTTGACAGATTAAAAAAATGACCGACAGTAAATACCAAAAAGCCCAACCAAGTGAAAAAGTTAATCAATTCAGAGTTATTTCCAAAGGGTAGTCTTTTCTCTAAAATTTTTGACATTATTTTGAAATCCATTTCTACTACACATCTCATGGGGTATACACAGAGATGCTGCTCATTTCTCAGTGATTCCAATGGTGAAACCAAACCCCAACCTTTTTTTTTTAATCCTATAAACATCCCTTTTAGTTATTTTTTATTGAAGCCTTTTATATTTCTTTTCTTCTCAGAATATAGTCTTTAGCCTAAACTTCTTCCACTGAGTAATTTAATATTAATTCCTACCTATTTTTATGTAAAATTAAAAATTGTATATATATTTAATCATAATTAGAAGACTGTTCTTCCCAAGAAACCCGGCAAACTTTGGTATCTGGGCACCAATATTACAGTCTTACCATACCGAAACTCTGTCAGATATGCCAGAATAATAAATACAGGACCCATAGTATATGGAGGATCTTTTCTTACATCCACAGCCTTAAACTGGGCACCAATATTACAGTCTTACCATACCGAAACTCTGTCAGATATGCAGAATAATAAATACAGGACCCATAGTATATGGAGGATCTTTTTTTTACATCCACTGCCTTAAAAAGTTGCTGTTTATTCTAATGTTTAATGACATTAGAATTTTATTAATTTCACTTTACTAAAGTAATTCATATACCTAAAATAGCCCCAACTTTCTAGTGACTAGTGTTAGAACTAAAAAAACAATATCAAAAATACCAAAACTGTATGTAAGAAAGTCTTCTATTTTATAGTTCATTAATTATGTAGTGTTTATTAAAAAGAAAAGTAACTACTACTGTTTTAAGAATGCAGGGATCTTTCTCAATAGAAAGCAATAAAAAAGAATCAAAGCTTTGGCATTGAGACATGAGCAAAGAAGAAAACAGAAAATACTTAGACTAAAAAAAGATAGCTCCACAAATCATAAGCTTTATATTTTCCTTTGAGGAAGTTTTGTAACATTTCTACTGCAAACTTGGAAACATGGTAACATGGAAACAACTTGGTCTCAAGAGTAATATATGAATCTGAACCCATATGCTTCTACAGTAAGTTAGTTAACCACTCTGAGCCTTACTTTACTCACCTATAAAATGAGTATTTTAGAACCATGTAGAGGAATGAATTCCTATACACAACTGAAAAGAATGAAGTGTTCTCAGTAACAGAATAAGAATCCTTGGTAATTTTTTTCCCCCCAGGATAAATTTAACTAAGTCCACATGGTTTATTTCATTCATTCATTCATTCATTCCATTTATTTATAAAAATGCAAGAAATTTCCAATTTAATAAACATGTATCAACCATTACACAAAAGGCACTGGGGGAGAGGTTTATACAATAAACAAGATAAGGGAAGAATGGTTGGTAATTCTAATGACTTCTCTGTGAGCACCGTCAACTTCCAAAACGCGGTAATTTCAAATACTTCACAAAGCGTGTCCCCATGCCATCAGACAATCAGGCAAAAAAGTGTTCAGTAGACCAGAATTTTGAGAGGGACTAGATTAAAATAAAAGTTGAACAGGTTTCTCTAATAAAAGACTTCACACAGGCTTTACTATGCTGATGTCCACTACCGAGAGTTTGGTTTAAAGAATGCAAAACCTTTTTCTCCACCTGGGACCTCAGAGAATCACTGTGAAGACACAATCTGGAAACCACTGATATAAAAGATTCTTGGCAAGAAAAGTTCCATAAGGAAAGAAGCCAATAAAGAGACCCCAATACTTGAGCCGTTTCTAAGTTATTACCTTTCCTTCCTGTGCTTCTACTGCCGGCCCTTTATGTGCCTCCTGGGAAAGGACCTTCTTGTTTCGATTGTGCAGATTGTCCAGCACTCTTTTTTTTTTCTTCCCTTTGCCCTTTGAAGGAGATCTATTAACACCGTTGTAGGGTTGCTCCCGAAGCACAAAGGGGGTCCTGGTTAAGAGTAGAAGGCAAAAGTCAGGTTGAGACCTATATATTTTTTTCATTCAGAACAATATGAATCCCTTCTTGGACCCTAGAGTTACTATCCTAAATAATTATAGATAATGCATGTAATCTATGGTTTATCTAATTCTGCTATGCTTTTTACTTCTTAGATTTATAAATTTTAATTTACTTGTATACACTCTGTGCCTACATAACTTCCCCTGTACTTTTTATGAAAACTTTGAACATATGACACCTTTGTTGGCCAAATGAAAATGCAGAGTTGAAGATAATCAGAGTCCTAAGTAAACATTAAGAATTAAGTCCAATTAGAGCTCTAAGTAAATGCTTACAAATTCTTAGAACTGGTTTCATAGAGGAGACACTATCAGTTCTGAATTACATTAGATTTCAACAGGAATGTGTTTACTGATGGTGAATTACATAACATACTACTTGGGTATTATGGGCTCCTTTATGTTGCTTAAATGAAACTTCATAAAACACTAGCAGTTGATTAAAAGACGTTATGTATTAGTGATTTTTACCATTAATATTTAATAAAGCTTAACATTATCAAATACAGAAAAGTAGAAAGAACAATTCTACTATAAGATTATCATCATTACATTTGGTATTTTTTGGATATTTATGTCTTCTCAGAAATTTTCCAAGTATAGATTTTGTTTTTGTAGTGAGCACACAGATTGCAGAAAGATGACTTGTGCGCTGGAGTTCATGAGATGATCTTGAATTCTTTTAAGACTTTTACCCCCCTTTATTAGCTCAGATTTATTTCTTCTCTGAAGAATTGTAACTATATATTATTCTCTTTTTATTGCTGTAAGTATTATGTTATTTCAACTCATAATGCCTACAGACTATTTCCTCAAAATGTTCATGCCAAAATTACATAACCATTATTTTAATTCTGATAATTATTTTCAATTTTTCATTCTGAGATAAATAGCTTCATACAGTAAGGTCACTTTTTTCCATTTTATTCTTTTTCCTTATGACAGACTGCAACAGAAATGTGGTTAGGCCAAAGGGAAGGATGCACTTGACAGATTCTTCCTATCACTTTCAATAATGGCAATATACAAAATGGACCAGGTAAATGAATACATATGCAGGTTTGGCATCAACCCAAGGTCAAGTATGCATTCCTGGTGGGCTGGGTTATTACCAAAAGAGCTTCTTTTGCCTTCATTAGGCAAATGTAAGAAGCCAGGACACATTCTTCCTTTTCCTGAGCCTTAGCTTGGTATGTACCATCTATTTATAATATTCGGTCATTTTTATCTGAAAATAATATATCTTGTAATTCTAGAGTTATTTAATAGTTTTTCTACAAATGGATCCTGCTTATTTTTCACTTACATAATTCATAGCTATACTAAACCTTTTGTTGCTATTGTGAATACCTAGTTTTTGGGCTTGAATTTGAGACTGTAAGTGTGCTTAGGGCCTAGAATTCCCTAAGTGTTACTGAAACTTTATACTGCTCTTCTACATACTGTAGTTGCAAATAACCCTACCTAATTATGTACATGATCCTTGCAATATCCTTGTGTACTGAACTGCGTGTTGGTGAAAATAAAACTGAACTTCTTTGAGATTCTAAAACGTGCATGCTGAAAGTATAATTTTCTAGTGAAAAATCCACAAAATTCCTTAGGGTCACAAAAAGATAGTCATCTGCTACTCACGAATGCCTTATCTAGATGTTTTAAGAACTATATTAAATTGAACAATACTTATTATTGCTATTCATAAAATGTGAACCTCTAAATGAAAACATTTTTGAGGAACAGAAAGCATATACTAAGAATTTATTTAACATTAGGGTAACCAAACCTATTGAAAAATGAATAGAATTCACATTACTTTTAAAATACTTTCATTGCTAAGTTAGAAAAACATATTTCTCAAAAGGAAACAAAAATGTGATATTCATTTTTAACAGTTCTTTTGAAATATCTTTTCTCGACACAGTATTTTTATAAATGTATTACACATGCATTTCTCTTCCTTTCGATATGACTTTATATAGGACAGAAGGGTATATAAAGTATGGTAGATACAAAAATTAAATCCAAAGTTAAACTATGCCTTTGCCACCTCTGAAATGACATTGTTCCATATGAGTTAAAATTTGTAGCTGTAACTCATGAATATATTCTTGCACATATAAAAATTAAGTCATTTAGTACTACTATATTGAATATTTAACTATATATTCTATTCAGACATGGTAAAAGCAGTTAATTTTGAAAAACAAAATGAAAAAAACTTAGCAACTAAGAAAATTTCCAAGAAAGAATGGTATTATGAAATTAGTATTTTAGCAAAACCCAGTACAGCGTACTTAATACTGATTCGGAATCAAAGAAGAATAAAAACACATTCTTTCAAATAATTTCTTAGGTGTACAAAACAGAGTATAACTGACCTTTAAAAGTTTCTTTGATGTAGGGCGATCTTTAGGGTTTTTTCTGGAGGCAAGACTCTACAAAGTTGCGAAAAGAACTGGACCTATTGTAAAGGAAAGTATTAAGTGAACATATTGCTATTTCCTTTAAAAACACATCCACAAATCAAGGCATGTCCCTATGGGTGGGAGGGAGAATAGAAATCATAAAAAAAAGCAGACCACAATACACTATATATTTCATCATGTAAGTCTATAAAAAGCTATGCAAAGCAACTAATGAATCTTTCCCATTTTTCCAAAGATAGATGTGCACACATTATTTTAAAATCCTGCTCTCACATACTTAAATATCACAACTCATTCTACGTTGTGGTAAATTAGGGAAGTCAATCATTTCCTTCCCTTTTTGCATTCAAATCTAAGATAATATTCTTCTTAGTATTTTTTTTTCTTTTCTCTAGCCACATCTCTTTCTTGCTTGACCCTTGGATCATCTTCCATATAGCATGTTTCAGAATATCATGTTATTTGTTTTGGAAAGAACATTTTTTATACCTAAGTATTTAGTGTCCTTGAGCAAATGGACAAAAGTTCCAGAAAACAGTAAAAATTTTTTAAAAATTAGAATTCTGTAACCTACTATTATATAGTGTTACTGATGAGAGTTCAGTAAGGCAGTAAGTAAAAAATGTTCCACCAATGTTTGTCATCAATATTCAAATAAGATTTAATTCTTTTATACAAGAATTCTTTTTTGAATCCCTAAAGTATCAACCAGTGTAAAGACAGCCTGTGTTTAGTGTATTTATTATTCAGATGTACCATCATAAACTGTGCCAAGATTTCTTCGAAACATCTCTACAGAAGCAGCAAAGACCTGTGAACTTGCCTTAATAATGTAATGATAAAAAATAAATTATTGCTAATTTATGCATCTTGTGAATTTTAAAGTATTTGTTAAGTACAGTAGATAGTCTTCTCGAATTTTTCAAATGCTAGATACACCTGAAGACTTTCCCATTAAAATTTTCTATCACTGATAAAAATCCTTTCCTAAAATTGTCCATCTGTTCTCAATAAAACTTCTTTACATGAATAACAGTATTATCAAAGAAGCACTAGGAGATGCAACATCAAAGCACATTCTGAATAATAAATAATAACAATTAGAATCATCCAAAAATTATGAATTATCTGGTAATTCTGATAAATTATCAAATCATTTTTACCTATGTTTTATACCATATCAATTATAAACCATTCCCCAATTAGATATCTATACAGGTTGTGGCAATCTATATATTGCAGTTTTAAAATATGAATGTTTAAATCATGCTATTTATTATATAATCAGGGTTCTATGTGTCGCTAAGGTACAAAAAGTATATTACTTTTTATACAAAAGCCATACTTTTTGCTCCCATGTAGCATCACCTATCTTTTATTTCTGAACTGAGTTATATATATGCTATGAAAAGTAGAGATAATAAAGGATAAACATGATGCAAGGATAAAATAAAGCTATTTTAATATTTCTTCAGGTTATATACACTTCACCTCATTGAAATGAAATCATTTTGATAACATTATGAAAAAGTATTTAAATTTTACCATGTTGAACAATATCTCTCTCAGCCATACTCACCATTCATTAGACTGCAGTGTAGGGGGGTTATTTCTGGTAATGAGATATAAGGCACGCCTTGCATTCATATGATATAAAGGAGGGTCTCTTTCCGCTATAAAAGAAAGAAAACTTCCTGTTAAATATGTGCCTGTTATATAGGAGCATGGATGCACTGTTAGTTTTTTTTTTTTAAATAAACCCCAACTTAGGAAAAAAGTTGCAAGTAGAGTTCAGAGAACTTAGTTAAGTGAGTCAATAGAGAGGAAATTGCAGCCCTGATGCACATCTCTAAATAGTGTATTTTTCCAATAAACAAGAACATTCTAAGAGAACCTAATACAGTCATTAAATCAGACCATTAATATGAATGAATACATGACTATTATCTAATCTTCAAGCTCCATTGTAGTTTCTATCAAATGTCCCAATAATGTCCTTTGTAGCAAAAATGACCTTCAATCATCTTCTTCCCTTAAAGAAAATGTCCATTTTTTCTAAGTTTTAAACTTACATAAAATTGTTCATAAAATATCTCTAAAATCCTTCTAATATGTGTAAAATCTGGAGTCATGTCCCCTGTCATTCCTGATATTGGTTGTTTGTGTCTTCTTTCTGTTTGATCTAGCCAGAGGTTTATTAATTTCATTAATTTCCCCAAAGAACTAATTTGTGACCTCATTGATTTTCTCTATTGTTTTCATTTTCTATTTAATTGATTTCTGGTTTGATCTTTTCTGGGTGTCTTTGTTCTGTTTTACTGTGATTGAATTTGCCCTTCTTTTTCTAGTCTTAAGGTGACAGTTGAAGTCATGACCTTGACAATTCACAAGTATAACAATTTTGACTCTCGAATATCCCTCAGTTTGGCTTTGTGCTGTTATTAAATTTAGTTTACACCATCTCTGGGCAGGAATATCACAGAAGCAAGTGTCACGCTTTTCTCAGTGTATTCTATGATGATCCTATAGAACAGGCCCGTGGTTTCAGATCGTCTTGTCATTGATGGCGTTCACTTTGATCACTAAAGGCCATTCCACAAGGTTTCATGGTGAAGTTTCACTTTTTTCCTTTGCAATTATTAAGTACTTGTGAAAAGGTACTTGAGTCTATATAAATATTCTGTTTTGCATAAAGATCATTTTATTCTCTTATTGTATAGATTTAGATTCTTCATTTAATAATTTATGACTTGCTACTATCATTTATTTTGATGTTGAAATGGTTTCATTTTTGAGCAGTTGAGAATCTTCTGAAGCCGATGTCTGCCTTTCCGGCATGGCTCCAGCATTCCCTGCTCAGCTCCTTGCTCTCTGGCCCACTAAGATGTTCCAGGATCATCTTATGCTTTCCCTACTGCAGACACGGCTCCAAGGAGCCGTGGCAGGCAGTGTGCTCACTGCTACTGCCCGTGTCACTTCTCTTAGATCCTGTCAGTGGATAAAGGAAGGGAACACACACGTCCCTCATATATTTGTATTCATACTTGCACATTAAATATCTTTAGTTGTTTATTGAAAACAACTGAGTTCACTACAATATCTCAAATCCAATGCTATGGTACTATTTATTCGAGCCTTCTCTTCCCGTTGTTTGTAGCACCCTTCTCTGACAGTAGGAAACCTCACTCTCATTATCCTTAATATATTTGATGAATCGCCCCTGTACATAGCCAGTCTCCCATCTAGGCCACACCCTTTCCCCTTTTCCCATCAAGTTTTCAAACACCATTCCAAGCCTGTCTACAGTGTGAATGTCCACTTCATCCACTCAGGTTCTGACACCCCATCCAAACTGGATCACTTTAGGCAGTGACGCCCCCCTCATCAGCCCTCAGGAGGGAAGCCCCCTTCCTTTCAATCAGGCACTGCCACTGTGTCAGGTGACCCACCCCCAAATATGGACGTGCTCCTTGGCCTCTGACACCCCATGCTGGGCTACTTCCAGGTCTGAATGCTTTGGTTACCCCACCAGGACTCTGAATCCCCAAACTTGACTGCCGCCCTCCCTGCACAGGTTCTGCTTCCACATACAAGGCATTCTGTCTGTGGGAACTCCCTCCTCTCCTCACAGGACTCTGACACACCATGCCGGGCTACCATGGCTCAGCAGGTGACATGGAAACCTACTTTATACTGTCCTCCCAACAGCTTTAAGAATGAGTAGTTTGATCCAGGAAGGAGAAGGGATTACTGAAGAAATTCTTAATGAATAAAATAACTTGTTTCTACTGTGATTTATTAAAGTATTCAAAAATTCTAAGTGGTGTACCATCAATATATCAAACCAGAGTATGATTTTTGATCTGTCATTTACTATAAAGCTGAACATCTCTATTTAGTCAAAGAACACTGAACTTAGCTAAAAACCATAGAGATTTACTAAATCTAGAATGCGGTAGCCTTCAGTGGATTCAAGGGATATTTTCCATTTCAAATACTTTTTTAATTGAAGTATCATTGATATTCAATCTTATATTGGTTTCAAGTATACAACACAGTGGTTCTACAGTCACCCATATTAAATCCTCACCCCCGCTACTGCAGTTACTGTCAACATAGCAAAATGTTACAGAAGCAGTGCTTATAGTTTCCATGCTATTCTACTATCCTGGTGACCAGCTTATGACTGAAAATTTTTGTGCCCTTTTACTGCCCTCACCCTCAACTACTCACCCCAATCCCTCCCCCACAGTAACCACCAGTCACGACTCAGTGTCTATAAGTCTACTGCGATGGTGTTCCTTTTGTTTTGTGTTTAGATTCCACAAATAAGTGAAATCATATGGTGTTTTGTCTCTGCCTGGCTTATTTCACTTAGCATAATACCCTCTAGGTTGATCCATGTTGTTGCAAATGGCAGGATTTCTTTTCTTCTTATGGCTGAATAATATTCCATTGTGTATATGTACCACCTCTTCTTTATCCACTTATCTACTGATGGACAGTTAGGCTGTTTCTATAACTTGGCTACTGTAATGCAACAATAAACAGAGCGGTGCATCCATCTTTTTGAATCAGGGATTTTGTTTTCTTCAGGTAAATTTCTAGAATTGGAATTACTGGGTCATATGGCATTTCTATTTTTAGTTTTTTTAGTAACCTACGCACTGCTTTCCACAGCGGCTGGTCCAATTTACATTCCCAACAAGAGGGTAGAAAGGTTCCCCTTTCTCCACATCCTTGCCAACACTTGTTTTTTCTTTTCTCTTGGACAGAGGCCATTCTAACCGGTCTGAGGTGATATACTATTGTCGTCTTAAGTTGCATTTCCCTGATGATTAGTGATGTGGAGCATCTTTTCATTGTTGGCCATCTGTATTTCAGCTTTGGGAAAATGTCTGTTCTGGTCTCTGCCCATTTTTTAGTCGGGTTTTTTTTTTTTTTTTTTTTTGGTGTTTAGTAGTATGAGTTCTTTATATATTTTGGATGTTAACCCTTAATAGGAAAAATCATTTACAAGTATACTCTCCCACACTGTAGGTTACATTTTTGTTCTGTTGATGGTATCCTTTGCTGTACAGGAGCATTTTGGTTTCGTATATACGCCCACGTGGTCATTTGTTATTTTGTTTCCATTTCCTGAGCAGTTGTGTACAGGAAAAAACTGCTCACACTTATGTTTGAGAGATCTTTGCCTATGTTTTCGTCTAAGAGTTTTATGGTTACACGTCTAACATCTAGATCTTTGATCTACTTTGAGTTTACTTTTGTGTGTAGAGAGTCATAGACAGTAATCTAGCTTCTCTCTCTTGCATGTAGCCATCCAGTTTTGCCAACACCAGCTGTTGAAGTCTGTCCTTTCACCATTGTATACTTATGGCCTAAGAATGCAGCACCCCAGTTTGAAAAAGACAGATGCACCCCTATGTTTATCACTGCACTATTTACAATAGCCAAGATATGGAAGCAACCTAAATGTCCATCAGTAGATGAATGGATAAAGAAGATGTGGTACCTATACACAATGGAATATTACTGAGCCATAAGGAAAAAACAGATCCTACCATTTGCAACAACATGGATGGAGCTAGAAGGTATTATGCTCAGTGAAATCAGCCAGGTGGAGAAAGACAAGGACCAAATGATTTCACTCACATGTGGAGTATAAGAACAAAGGAAAACTGAAGGAACAAAATAGCAGCAGAATCACAGAACCCAAGAATGGACTAACAGTTACCAAAGGGAAAGGGACTGGGGAGGATGGGTGGGAAGGGAGGGATAATGGCGGGGAAAAAGAAAGAGGGCATTACTATTAGCATGTATAGTGCGAGGGGGGCACGGGGAGGGCTGTGCAACACAGAGCAGACAAGTAGTGATTTTACAGCATCTTAGTATGGTGATGGACAGTGACTGTGAAGGGGTATGTGGGGGGGACTTGGTGAAGGGGGAAGCCTAGTAAACATAATGTTCTTCATGTAATTGTAGATTAATGATACCAAAAAAAAATCAAACTGTACAATAAGCTATGCAGCCTGATAATCTAATCCTCATACCTAACACAAAGTATTAAGTAACCTAAGTAGCGGTAAGTAATTCATGAATGCTTTAGAGACCCTTCATAGATGGTAAATTTATAACCACAGACATATTCTAGGTGTTTAACAAATACTCATTAAATGTTACACACAGATACCTCAAAATTAATACCACAGTAGAAACTATTTTAGACCTAATTTAATACAGCAAATGTAATATGCCTAAATTTACATATATATATATATATATATATATATATATATATATATATATATATATACACAAAATGCCAAATAACCAAAGTGACAACCTTGATAGATATATTGCTCCCCTTAAACACTGACATAAAAATAAAAATCTGTAATTTGGTACAGAAATTGAGATAAAACATTGATCAAAACTTACTACGCAGTAATAAAGAGCAATGCTTACCTAGTTCAATGCATGTTATTCCAAGAGACCATATATCGACTTTGTTATCATATTGTTGTTCATTCCTGCCTAAAATTATTTCTGGGGGCCATCCTAAAACATAAAATGTTACTTAAAGTTAAAAGAGAAATGAAAAGTATACTGTTCTATAAAAACGTAATGACCATCCACATGGAGAATCCCTGTGTGAATTCCAGATGATATATCTGGACATAAGAATTCTTATAACGGGAAATGCATTACAGGTTGTGAGGTAAATATTTACCATTGCGCACACAGTGTTAGACTTATTCTCACCATTTGTCATGATCAGGTACCAGCATCCTGGAGGAAAAACTCCCCAGAGCAGGGTTGTATTCTGCATCAATTCAAGTTTGCAGATTGTAATATTGTATAGCCTTTATGCCAGCAGTTCTCAAACATTTTGGTTTCAGCATCTTACTATAAAAGTCTAAATTTTGCTCGAAAGAGGGCATTTTATCACTGGCACTTGTTTTCTTGAAGTAAACAAACTCACTACATTTAGCTGAGAAAATATCTACCACAATAAGCAACCATGAATAAGCCATTTGTCGGTCTTTTTCGCAAATAAGAGTAGTGTTCTGTGATAAAAGTGGCTAGGACAGCCACTCATAACTAAATAAACCATACAATTATTAACTTTGGAGGCGTCTTGGTTATAAAATGAAACGTTAAGTCGCATCTTCAGGTAGACTCTAATGTTCTCACTGGTGCTTCACCTTATCCTTCCTTTGTACTTGTTAAGCACAGACAAACATTTAGAACAGTTTCTGACTGCTTAATAACATTGTCACCAGGCGTATGTGTGTTCCTGTGTGTAAAAGTATGTAAATACATAGTGCTGTGTTCCTAATATACCATATACAAATTAATACATCTGTAACTTTCAATTGCCGATAACAGAGGGCTTCTAATGTGTTAAGATGTTGAAGTAAGCTTGGGGAGTCACTAAGTTCAACAAAGTTAAAAAAGTAGTTTTGTTTTTAATGCACAACTTTCTAGCTCCTTTCTAGTATCTAATATTGATCACTGATTTGTAAAGAGGGGGACCATTAGTAAGCATTATTTGTCCAAAGAACCCTTTTTTTATACAGGGGAAGAGGATTCTATCTAAACTAGGGTTCTACATAAGAAATTTTTGGTCATACAGAACAGTAGTCTTCAAACTTTTTATTTTCTTACTTCCAATGAATTTATTTTAAAAATGTATCCGCTTATACATTTTTGAGTTGGTATCTAAATTTTATAAACTTAATAGTTGCAAAGGATATAATGCACACATATGTATATACATTATTTTGTATATGTGCTTTACAGATATTTACAACTTGGAGCTGAGGACTTCACTCATTCAATTCATTAAAAACACTGCTGTATAATAACCTAATTAGCAAACCCAGTCTGCATGGTCATATCAGCCATTCAAATCAGAATTATTTTCTGTCAGGAAATGCCAAACTTCATTTTTCATTGTAAATAACATGTTAGTGTGTCCTCACGACAATTGTCCCAGTTATAAATGAGATCATTTTTGATTCCCTAGAAAAGAAGATGGGAGGAAGGATAATTGGGGAAAAGAAAGAGCAAGGAGCCAAAGGAACTGAGGAGAGATGACTGTGAAGGCAGAAGGCCCTGTGTCAAAACTTGGTGTCCTAGCTCTTCAATATTTCTGATGCTATATATTCTAGATGTTACGTGTTCTCAAGTTGTCCCTCTGGTGACGGTTTGAGGCTTTTAATTCTCAGAGCAATGCATCACTCTACTATTCAGGATGGGTGAGAAGCCTTTCTTTAACAAACTGGGAGTTGGGAGATTTGAAACGTAGGTGGAAAAGAAGATGCAGTAGACCTGAGACACTTCTCAGCATGTACAGAGAGAGGACATCTATGGAAGTTGAAGATGTGGAAAATTATTCCCTTCAGACTTGCTGCCATTAATATGGAATTATTTATGAATAAAATTAGATGATGTCTAGAAGTTGCTTCAAGTAACTGGAGGTGGGAGGGAGGGCAAGAAGATCAAGTACACAGGGCAGCCAGGCCCTGGGGTAGTGCTGTTAGGCTGAGCTGACCGCTGTGTGAGCCTTCGTTATATTTTTGTCTCTTTCCCTGTATACTAGAAATTCTCCACAATGAAAAATGAAAACAAAAAGTTCCTGATCAGCTACCAGTCTTCAGGGACTCTTATTCAGAAGATACTGACACACAGTAAGTACAAATCTAAAGAAAATTTCCACTTAGCATTTCTATCTTCTCCCTTCTTAAACAATTAAATTTTTTCACTCCTACCCCCAATACATGATGTAGATGATAACAGGAAAGAACCGTAGGGGGGACAAATGATACAATAGGAGGTACAAGGGCAGCGCCTCAAATCTGTATCTGAAACTACAGTGCTTAGAGGAATATCTAAAGCAGCCCTGTATTTCCAAGAGAAACATAAAGCACCTGATAAAAGGACAAGCACACACTGCCTATTTCAATTATGAGGATCAATACCAGATAGGACTACGCTTACCAATGCGGCGTCCCCACAAAAGACTTGGCAGAAGAGGCCATGGAAGCAAATCCAAAGTCAGCAAGTTTCGCCTGGCCTCCTGGTGTCAGAAGGATATTTCCTCCTTTGACGTCTCTGGGTTTAAGGAACACAGAAAATTATTTGTCTTTCCTTTGTAAGATTCTACTGAAAATGATAAAGATCATATAAAAATGTATAAAAGAGGGAAGGAGAAATCAGAATCATTAAGGCCTTGGGTAATCTCTCAGTTGGGATAACGAGAGCTAAGATCCCAACTAAGAAATGAGATACACAGAATTCCTCTAAGTATATAGTAACAAGTTTCTAAAAGAGAAGATAAAATACCAGTAGAAACAGAAGAAAAAAATTAGCTAATTAATAGTACATACTTGATATTTGAGTGCCTGTTTATTGGTACAAGTAATGGTTTAAAAAATTTAGCTGAACATTCTTATATGATTGTAAGATTTCTGAGTATACCCTTAACAATAAAATGGAGTAAGAAGAACCTGATGCCCCAAATTTGTTTTTTTTTAATTACTCATATCATTCCAAATTTTAGCATAGTTCTCCTACCTAAATATGAAATGAAAACTGAAAACACATGGGTAAGGTAATATCAATGATCCCAAATTTACTTTTAAGCTCTTTTCTAAATCAGCAACGTACATGTGAAATAAGAAAATTATAATGGGATTGCATGCCCAATGGGCACCATAACATTCAAAAAGAAAGAACTTTCTAAGCACTTGTCAATTCATACTATATAGAATTATAATGGATGTAATATTAAGTTAATCTATTTTCTTCCATTTGTTTTTATAAAAATGAAAGGTTCTTTGAAGTTGAGAAGACCTTAGGTTCTGCTTCCAACTCTTTCATTCTCTTATTTACTATGCATGTGGATTTTTCTCTTGGACCTTACTATCCTCATCTAAAAAACTGATACCCATTAATTTGCAATGACTCTACTATATAAGTTTACTTTGTATTGTCTGGTTCACATAGATAATTTAAAAAATGCTAGCTTCCATCTAAAAACAGGCAAAACCAATACCAATGCTAAAAATGTACTTTATGATGGTTTAATCTTTAAATTACTATCCATTATCAAGGATTATCTCAAAAGCATAGAATGCTAGTAGCTTTCACTTGTCCCTGTCATGGAATCAATGGAACAAATCCGGCATTAGGAGTCACCAGGAGGACAAAAGATCTAGGTTAGTTCTAGTCTAATCTATCTTGCTTCATCAGCTTTGAGAAGTGAGTCACAAATTGGGGCATCAGTTTCTGCATCTGTAAAATGAAACAAGTAAGAATACATAATCCCTATCGTCTTTCCCACTTCACAAATTCAACTTTTCTATAATTAAATTTCTATCACAAATCTCTAAAGTGCACATACTTTGGAAAGCCCAGCAGCATGTGTAGAAAAAGATAAAAATTATTCTCAACCAAGAGATCAAATAAATTAGTATATTCATTTTAAGACACGGATAACCTAAAAAAATATGAGTTTGTAAAACTCCAGAATACTTTTATTTAGCTAAAACCAACAAAGCTTTCAGGATTAATAAATTCTAGGTCTGATTTGCTTATTAATGTATGGTAATTTTTAAGGTACTTACCTATGGATCATGGCACGGGAATGTAAGTAGGCTAATCCCTGAAGAGCACCATGTATAATTGCTGCTATTTCCATTTCTTGTAATGGCTTTTGGTAAACTTGAAATAAGATTTTATTTGAAAATAATTATTCTATAGAACATTTCTATTTTAAAATATATATACACATATCTAATATATGGGCCAGTTTAAAAAAAGTAACATTTAGCAAGAAGGAATTTTTTGCTTTCCAAGATAGTAAAACAAAGCAATTGAACTTAGTAAGTGCACAGTTGTGCCTATTTATTAGAGTTCACAGCCAATTTTCCTCTAAGTTAACATTTAACAATTATTTCATGATTATAAAAACAATGAAAGAGCTTTCCCTTTTTATATTCCTACATATCTTCATTCTGAACAGAAGGAACAAATTAAGTTTAATGATAAAGAATGCAGAAAAATGCCTGTTAAATCACAATGAAAGAAAACTCATCTGTTATGCTAAAACGTAGTATTTAATGAGGACAGTGCATACCACGCTGAGAATCTAGAAAACACAACGGTTTTACTCTTACGGGAAAGTTTTAACATTATTTTAAAAATCTCTCAGTGAATGAATTCTCATTTTATTATACTAATACTTTTCTTTTCTTAATAAATAAAGGAGGCTTACCTTTCAGCAAACCTGAAGCAGATCCTAAACAATATTCCATTACAAGCTACAGGGGGAAAAAATGATAAAAAACATTAAAATACACTATTAAAATAAAAAGATTCTATATGAGATAAAATAAATTCACCAAGGAGATCGAGAAGATAGTTTGAAGTGAAAAAAACTCTAGTTATCAATTACCTTTAAATATAAGTATACATTTTGGAACTTGTTAAATGCATACATGAAGTTTAGCCAATGCTACATTAATATTTTATAATGCCGACCTATAACTGCTTGTAGAAGATGTGTGTTTCATGTAATTACTAACTAAAGCTATAAAGGAATATACATATTCCATTCATATTAACCTATAGTAGCAATACTGGTATTGTTAGGAAGCAGAAAGTCGTCCTCTGGTTCTATATATACCAAGTTTGGGTTACCGTTTAAATCTTTCCTATAAAGCAAACACAGAGCACCTCGTATGTGCCAGGTATGTTATATATATTAACTAATTTAATCCTCATAACCACCTCTGGAAGGAGACCCTATTATCATCCTTGTTTGACAGATGGAGAAACTTGGAAGACAGAGAGGCAGCCTGCGCTCTCTGCCACTGTTTGTGCTTCAACCACAGCCTCAAATTTAGGAGTACCATCACCACCAAATTAAAGCAAACATTGCAAATCTAAATAAATCTAAGTTCTGTATACTAAAATGATAATCAGCTGTAGCTTATTAAAAATAAAAGGTCATTCCTGTTTAAAGAAAAGTTAGCCTTTCTCTGAAAAGACATAATTACTGTGCCTATACTGTTGTAAGATTACTACCTTATCTTAGTTTCAACAATGGGGCAAAATTAATTTCCATTTTTCTGCAATAAAATGTCCCAATTTTCTACCCTTAGTATTATTCAGCCAAAGAATCACAATCAGTTCAGATTTCACCAGGATTCACCACCAATATTCCAACCAAGGTACTTGTGGTTAAATAGCTTACAATACATTTATGTCAAAAATATATGCTGATTTTCATCCTTTGATAGGATTGTTCTCACACAAATGTTTGATAAAGCATTTGAAGAATGATACCGCTAACACACATCAGAACATTCTCCCGTGCACGTAACGGTCAGCTGAATCTCTAGTCAATTGGCAAAGTTCTATTCTCTCTCACTGCCTGAGAGTTTCAGGTAAAGCTGCTCCTTTCTCAGTGTGAACTGACATTTCAAGGTGTTTGCGCATGGCTTTACACAACTATTTTGAGACATTTTTAAATTAATCATAAACCAAACCTACTAAAATTACAGCAAGGGGAGAGCAGATACCTACCCATGCTCGGTGCTCACGTAAATAGCAGCCTTTGTATTCCACGATGTTGGGATGTTTCAATGTTCGGAGAAACCTGACTTCCTTAATAATACCCTGCCATCTCTGTGGGGAGAAAAAAAAGAATAAAGGAAAGAATTAGGAACAGTTGCCTTTCCTTAGAAAACTATATAAGTACAAAAGTAATTATTAGATTAAAAAGTTAACAAGAACATAAAACTTTGCTTCATTTGTAATATTTAAATGTCAAACTAATATATTTTAAAGAAATTACATTCATATAGTTTACAACTCAATAACATAAAATTCATTCCAGGTAGTACATATTTTCATTTTCATAAAATTTATTATCAATGAGTCTTATAAAAATTTTACAACCACACACCAAGTCTGTTGAAAGCTATATACTACATATAGTGGTTTTTCTTCAAAATTTCAACCTCCCCCTTCTTTTTTGCAGCTTTATTGTTGTATAATTTACATACCTTAAAGTTCAGCTGTTGTGTTTTTGGCTTATATTGTCTACCAAATGTTGTTTTTTCTGCTGTTTAAACTCAAATCAATTAATTACCTAAATTCCTAAATGCTCATATTCTAAAATGCTAGTGAACACTTAGGTTATAACAGAGGGAAGTTCACAGAAAAACCAAGCAGCATGGAAACATTTTCCTACAGGATTTCACGAAGAGCCTTCCCACTGACGCCTACTAGTAAATAACAGATAAACCTTCAGCAATAAAAGCTACTCTATGACAACTTCAGAAACTTAGGCCATGTCCTAAATACAGTTACTTGTCAGAAGCAATCAGGGAACTCTGAAAACACAGGTACTTGGGTCCATACCCAGAGACTCTGGAGGCTTAGGAGATGGGGGATGGGAACGTGGAATCTGTTTTTCGTTCTTGTTTCAGTTTTTCCAGGCTTTACCGCTGACTTGTATCATATTTCTAAAGGTAGGGGAACTAGAATACAGAACTTTAAAAAATGTTTTGCACTAGAATTTAAGATCCTATATCTCCTATGTTATTTCATAAGCCCTCAAGAAAATATACCAAGATATTCACTGTGTAAAATGTGTAGGCTGTAAGATGCTAACTTCAGAAAGTGTCATATGGGCTTTACATTTCAAAATTGAGTGCTCTGGGAGGCAAACTCTCAAAACAAAACCAAGCTAAAACCTGTATTCTTCAATGAAAAAAAAACTTCCAGGAAGGATACACTATTAGATGAGAGAAGATGATGCCCTAGGTGAAACTTTTTGTTCTAGGCATGACTAATTAAACAGACTCCAACACAAGTCTGCTATGAAAGCTGGTTTTAAAGTTATACGTAGAATGGCAAATAAAATTAAACTTGTAAAAAATGGAGGTGTTTTAGGGGTTTTAGAAATTATTAAGAGTTTTTTTAGGTATCGACATAATGAAACAGTGATCAACCACAACAGTGTTATCATACCCATAAGTATGATTATCACAAAAACAGTATTTACAAAACAGAGATTACAGAAATGTAGAAAGCCAAAACCTTTAAAAATTAAAGACTGATCTAGCAATTCTACCTCTGGGCATATACCTATGTGCATAGCAGCATTATTCACAACAACCAAGGGGTAGAAGCAACTTAGTGTCCATTAACAGATGGTAGATGGACAAACTGTGGTGTTTTTACACACACACACACAGGAATATTATTCAGCTTTTAAAAAGAAAGGTAATTCTGACACACTACAACATAGATGAACTTTCAGGACACTATATTAAGTGAAACAAGCCAGTCACAAAAGGGCAAATAGTGAATAATTTCAATTACATGAGATACCTAAAGTAGTCAAATTGATAGAGACAGAAAGAGGAGAGGTGATCTCCAAGGGCTGCGGGGAGGAGGGAATGAGGTGTTACTGTTTGATGGGTGTAGAATATCACTTTTGCAAAATGAAAGAATTCTGGAGATGAATGGTGGCGATGGTTGCACAGCAATGTGACTGTCCTTAACACTACTGAACCTACACTTAAAGTGGTTAAGATGGTAAATTTGTTTTGTGTACTTTATCACAATTAAAAATAAATAAAATTTTTAAAGAATTAAAGAAAGACAAAGAGAACAGACTTAGAAAGTAATTTTATAAACTTATGCAATTAAGGAAGAACTAATCAGAATACTGATGAACTAAAGTACATGCAATACAGTATCAGTAATTTTATTTTTCAGATTATTACCCACTGCCTTATTTTTCAGACTAGATACACTGCTGCCAATGATTATTTGCAACAGCCGTTAAATAATTTCTCAACCATTAAAAATTTATATCCAGTATACTTACTATTAAATGTACCTTATTCTAGTTTACTTTCTCAGACATGATAATCCCTCTATTATAGAATAATCTGCTAAACAACAATTTAAAAAATTAAACTCATGTCAGCAGCACATATCTAAAAAAATTAAGAGTAAGGGACGCAGTTGGGAGGTTTCTGGGATGTCATGAATGTTGTTTATGGCTCTAGGTACAGGTTAAATGGGCACACGGAGTCTGTGGAAGAAAATTCACTGAGATAAACCTTAGTATTTGTATATTTTTCAAGATTTTTTGAAAAAATTCCCACCTATCCCCAATTAAAAATGGTATGGCTTTCTTTAACATGCCAATACGAACATATATATTTCACCTACCTCCATAGCCTTCTTTCCACTGAAAGGTATTCTCTTGATAGCCACCGCGTCATTGGTGTGCACATCTCGTGCCTAAAAAAGACAGAAGATCACTGTAAAACCTAACATTTATAAACTACCATGTCCAAAAAGATACCAAAACTGCTTTTAAAGAACATTAAAAACATAAGTAGTAAAAAGCATATCAAATTATCAAGGAACTGGTACTTTAGAAATAAAAATAATGCATGTTTATCTTTGAATGAGCTAGTTGAGAGGAAAAATATAGAAATTTGAACAGAACTATAAACAAACAAACAAATGACTAGTACAAGTCTATGCTAGGCCTGTAAATGTCAAAATTTCAATGAAATGGATAATTCTCTAGGAAAGAACTACTAACATTGATCTAGAGAAGAAAATCTGAGTAAAACAGTGGTGGAAGATTGAAAAGAATACTAATCATCTTTAAATTAGTTGTGAGGGGAGCAGTTTCACCAGGGGAACTTCCCAGGATAAAAGGGGAGGGAAAGGAAAGCTGTCCCACTAATCGTATGGAGGCGGTCTGACCCAGCAACTAAACCCTCACAAGCAGCACAAAATAGAAAGTCAGGGACCAATCTGACTTACAAATGTAGACAAGGGAACTCTAAATAAAAATTTAAAACCAAATATTACAGGGCATTAAAAGAATATTTCATTTGGATAAAATTTATTACCACAGAAATGCAAAATTTTGATACAGGAAAACATTTCATAATTTGCCATATTTTTTACAAATCAAAGGGGAAAAATATATACTTATACATATAAATGCTGAAAATGCAGAAAGAGCCCAACTCCAAATGTATTTAATGCCGGGAAGACCAAACTTAGAAAACCCACATGGGAAAGGTAATTCCTCAACATGATAAATCATGCCTATTGTAAACAACTATTAACTAGAATTAAGACAAGACAGCTAAAATGCTATCACCATTACTATATTTACCACTGCTGTGGAATTTTCATAAAAAAATAAAAGCATAACAGAAACATGAAAGTTAACTCTTTAGAAAGTAAGAGCCAAATTGTCATTATGTGTTTAAAAAAAAAAGATGCTATATAAAGAAGGCACAAGAGGATAGCTGCAAACATTTCAAATGAGTTCAGTAAGAAGGATTAATCATCTCTAGACATCTGTGGAAGAATTCACTGTATTTAAGATAGCCATTAAAATGAAAAAACTAAATCTGTAACACTACCAAAATATTAAACATCTATACAAACTTGTTGCTGAGAAAAAAAAGCAATCTTAATAGGAAGAAATAATGAATGAATAATCATAAAATGTGTGTATGGGACTTCAAGTAAGTCAGTGTTTTGCAATATTTGATTCAATAACAATGTAAGTCATAAAACTGCTCAAGTAGTGGAAACAACATGGAAATTAAAGCCGAATATCTTTCCCATTTTTTCAATAATCTAAGAAGCTCAATAAATAAAATGATCTCTTTTTATGTACCTAATGCAAGTGACTCTAAAATAGACTACTGCATATGTCTTTTTGTACTCCTGATTTTTACTCTGCCAGGACTGGATATTAAATAAATGCTGGTCACTGACATTAAGCCTTTAACACTTACAAAAAACACTGCTCCAAAGCCTCCCTGGGAAACTTTTTTGAAATCTGTGAAGCACTTCTCTGGATCTTCTTTGGAGAAGAGCTCTGCAATCTCAGGGTCCTTCAGGCTCTGTGCTTGGATAGTTGACGACATCCTGCTGGGCAGTCAGCAGTCGGATTCTAATTTTATGCTGCTCTCCCAATCCTTGGGAAATCGGTATGAAGGAAGCCACGGTGGCATAAGCAATTGTAGAGAAATGAGAAAAGAAAAAAGGAAAAGCAAAAGTTGCTAAGAATAATTAGTATATCATTTTCTGACTACATATATAAAATTATCTTAGACGTGGAATTTCACTGAAAAAGTGTTGCCTACTAGCACAGGAGTCTTTAACCCAGCTCATCATCACAATCACCCATGCTGGTTTAAAAAAAAGATTCCCACTATACATAGTATGTAAGTACATACTATAGATACACTTCTAAAAATTACATAAATCTATATGTACTGGAAGGCTTTCTGTATCAGTACTTAGAGATTTATCTAACTCTGATGCAATAAGCTCATCAGCAAAAGAGATAATATAGAAGGAAGACCATTAAAAACGTGCCCAACAACTCAAAATGTACCCATAATATGTTTCTAACAACAGGAAGATTCCCATCTATTAAGGACCTTCAAATGCAAGAAAATAGATAATAGATTTAATTCAGTAAGATTTCTTTTCCTTTCAGATACCACATGGTAGTGTTTAATAAACTCAACAGACATTCCTAAGAAAAATGCAATGGAAGAAAATAATGAATTTAACATAGATAACTGTTTCCTCCATAACCTAATTCATATTAAAATATGGCCTTATCAAATCTGCTTCATTATGTAAGTAGACACACTACAGAATTCCCTGGTGATTCTGGTATCAGTTCCTTTATATCAGATTACCAAATTTCAAAAATGGCAGCTATAAATGACAGGCTTCAGAACCTGGTTCTGGAATGACACTGCCTAGATAGGAATCCTGACAACAATTATTTGCCAACTATGAACTTGGGTAGCCTCATTTCCCAAATCTATAAAATGAAAGAAATAACCTACCTCCCAGAGTAGCTGTGAGGGTTAAATGAGGCAATAAATTTTAAGTGCAGACCAGCACTCAGGAGCAGTAGCCAGTACACTAAATGTTAGTTATCATGAACTCCCTAAATTTACCAATTAAAATTAAAAATTCCAAAAATTGATTTCATTAAACTGATAAGGGAAAATAAAGCTCTAGCGAGTGTTTTCTATGCCCAAAGCATATTTTTTAAATTTTTGAATGTTTTTAATTTTATTAATTTCAAAAAATGTGTAAACCACAGAGAATTTTTTGAGCCTGTCTCATTTTTAGTGAAGTCAACTGAACCAATTATAATGCTCGTTATTAAATTTCTAACAACATAAAACACATTTACATATCTTTTGCACTTCCCTAAATTAATACTACATTGCAGCAAAAATTCAAATTACTAGTTTGTATTCCTTTTCTAACATTTTTGAGGCTACATCATATTCTTCACATCTACCAATCACTCTGATCTGGAAGATAGTTCCCTGGAACAATGCTTCAATAACAATTCTTCCAAGAACATGTGACGACAGGAAAGTCATTTAGCTTATCACTCCTAAAATGAGATCGAACTAAATTCTATATAAACTGTCCCTATTCAATTTATACACCTGTGTAAAACAAACAGCCTACTATGTACCTAAGACCTTATTTAAGAACTTTCAATCATCAAATTACAGTACCTTTATTACAAGCATGACTTTATATAAAATTTTGAAAAAATTTTGCAAAGAAAGAAAAAAAACATTGTAAAAAATGAATACATCCATAGAAACTTCTGGAACAGTATGCGATTGCCTATATTTCAGATTAAGGTGTTATACAAAGGAAAATAAAATTTTACTTTTTTAGAAAAAGAAATCTTACTAAAAGCAGAAGAGATCCCAGATTTCACAAAAACATAAATTTAGAGAAACAAGATGCTCATTCTAAAGAACAGAATGGAAATCAATGAAACTAGACAACAAAATCTGTAAAATCAAAAGCTAGTTCTTTGCAGGGAAAAAAATGTCAATAAAACTGAAAGAACTCTGCCAAGCTAACCAAAGGAAACAAGAGGAAATTACCCAAAAGAGGGCATATTACTATATTCCTAAAGACATTGAAAGGATAAGCAAATAGCATAAACAGCTCTAAGCTTGTAAACTTGACAAAATAGCGGAAATAGACAAATTAGTTGGTAGTGGTGCTTATAAAATACCAAAACTCAGTCAAGAAGAAATAGAGAGCTGCCTCTCCCACCCAGACAGAGCAAATTCAAAGAGTTTAGGCCCAATAAGGCGTAAACTCAAAATCAGTAACAAACACTTACGTCTGATAAGGCCTAAACATGTCATAATGCCAAAAAACAAAGATAAGCTCAAACTTGAATGATCACAGATTTCTCATAAAATACAATGGAGGCGACAGAATGTTCAATAGTATCTTTAAAGTGAGGAAAGAAAAGAACTGCCAACCCAGAAGAGAATCCTTATCTAAGCAAAAGTTTTTTGGAATGAATTCAAAAATAATAGAGGGGGGGGGGGAGAGAGAAAGAGGGAGAGAGACAGAGAGATTTAGATGATGGAAAGCTAAGAGAATCTGACCTCCAGTAAGGGAAAAGTAAAACATTAAACAAAAGAAACCTCAAGGCTATATTACTACAACACAAAATACTCAGAGCATCAGAGCTAGGAATATTACAAGGAGTAAAAAGGGGCATTACATAATGTTATGATTTCATTCATCAAATTCTAAATGTATACTCACCTGATAAAAGAGCTCAAATTACACAAAGCAAAAATTGATACAACTGAAAAGAGAAAAGTCTGTAACTGGAACGCCACCACCATAGACCAACACTACCAACCAACAGGTCCTGATGACACTCCAGTATGTAGCCTGGCCACAGAATGTACAGTCTCCTCAAGTGGGCATTATGACATACACTGTGAGATCACATACTGGGTCATAAAACTAATCTTAACAAGTGAAAAAATTTCACTTAATACAAAATGTTTTCTGTTAAGAGGGTAATAAACTTAAAATCAGTAAGAAAACAGTTAAAAGAAAAACAGGACCTCAAGCGTGGAAATTAAATACACCTTGAGATAACCCATGGGTTAATAAAGACATTTCAAGGGCAAAGAGAAAACAATATGAATTGTGTGAAAATAGAAATACAACATGAAATTTACAGGATTCTTACACAGAAATTAAGGCACTAAATCACAGTAGAAAAAAAACTCCAAAGAATAATCTAAACTCCCATCTTAAAAATCTAGAAAGAGAAAAGCAAATAAAACCAAAGCTAAATATAGAAGGAAATACTAAAGAACAGAATGGGAATCAATGAAACTAGACAACAAAATCTGTAAAATCAAAAGCTAGTTCTTTGCAGGGAAAAAAATGTCAATAAAACTGAAAGAACTCTGCCAAGCTAACCAAAGGAAACAAGAGCAAATTACCCAAAAGAGGGCATATCACTATATTCCTAAAGACATTGAAAGGATAAGCAAATAGCATAAACAGCTCTAAGCTCGTAAACTTGACAAAATAGCGGAAATAGACAAATTAGTTGGTGGTGGTGCTTATAAAATACCAAAACTCAGTCAAGAAGAAATAGAGAGCTGCCTCTCCCACCCAGACAGAGCAAATTCAAAGAGTTTAGGCCTAATAAGTACAAAATTTAAAATCAATAACAAACACTTACGTCTGATAAGGCCTAAACATGTCATAATGCCAAAAAACAAAGATAAGCTCAAACTTGAATGATCACAGATTTCTCATAAAATACAATGGAGGTGACAGAATGTTCAATAGTATCTTTAAAGTGAGGAAAGAAAAGAACTGCCAACCCAGAAGAGAATCCTTATCTAAGCAAAAGTTTTGTGGAATGAATTCAAAAATAATAGAGGGGGGGAGGAAGAGAGAGAGAGAGAGAGAGAGAGAGACTTAGATGATGGAAAGCTAAGAGAATCTGAACTCCATTAAGGGAAATGTAAAACATTAAACAAAAGAAAGCTCAAGGCTATATTACTACCACACAAAATATTCAGAGCTTCAGAGCTAGGAAAATTACAAGGAGTAAAAAGGGGCATTACATAATGTTATGATTTCATTCATCAAATTCTAAATGTATACTCACCTGATAAAAGAGCTTCAAATTACACAAAGCAAAAATTGATACAACTGAAAAGAGAAAAGTCTGTAACTGGAACGCCACCACCATAGACCAACACTACCAACCAACAGGTCCTGATGATATTCCAGTATGTAGCCTGGCCACAGAATGTACAGTCTCCTCAAGTGGGCATTATGACATACACTGTGAGATCACATACTGGGTCATAAAACTAATCTTAACAAGTGAAAAAATTTCACTTCATACAAAATGTTTTCTGATAAGAGGGTAATAAACTTAAAATCAGTAACAAAACAGTTAAAAGAAAAACAGGACCTCAAGTGTGGAAATTAAATACACCTTGAGATAACCCATGGGTCAATAAAGACATTTCAAGGGCAAAGAGAAAACAATATGAATTGTGTGAAAATAGAAATACAACATGAAATTTACAGGATTCTTACACAGAAATTAAGGCACTAAATCACAGTAGAAAGAAAACTCCAAAGAATAATCTAAGCTCCCATCTTAAAAATCTAGAAAGAGAAAAGCAAATAAAACCAAAGCTAAATATAGAAGGAAATACTAAAGAACAGAATGGAAATCAATGAAACTAGACAACAAAATCTGTAAAATCAAAAGCTAGTTCTTTGCAGGGAAAAAAATGTCAATAAAACTGAAAGAACTCTGCCAAGCTAACCAAAGGAAACAAGAGCAAATTACCCAAAAGAGGGCATATCACTATATTCCTAAAGACATTGAAAGGATAAGCAAATAGCATAAACAGCTCTAAGCTCGTAAACTTGACAAAATAGCGGAAATAGACAAATTAGTTGGTGGTGGTGCTTATAAAATACCAAAACTCGGTCAAGAGGAAATATAGAGCTGCCTCTCCCACCCAGATGACAAACTGTGGCGGCTCAGGCTCAGACCTCAAGGAGGCACCGGCTTCCACTGCCTCAGCCCCTACAGCACGGCCATCAGCGCACTGCTGCCAAAAAGAACAAGGCACAGTGACAGTACGGGTGTCTGGGGCTGGAGGCGCAGCAGGGGGCATGGGAAGCAGGGTGGCGCAGGCTGGAGAGCTGGCTGAGCTGAGCGGGGAAGCTGTCACTAGGCGGTGCGGCATCCTCAGAGGGGGCCGTGTCTAACGGGGTTTACCCGCTGCTCAACACTGCCAATGGAGCAGTGAGGCCGACAGTGTTCAGCACACCTCCAGTGGACTTCCTGATTGCAGCTGGAGGATGCCACATCTCTATTCCCAGATGTCATGACTGGATACTGCCTGAACCATGCTGGCTTTGAGGCCTTGAACACACATGGAATTCAGCTCATCTCCCTAGCTGCACATAAATTCATCTCAGATATTGCCCACAATGCTCTGCAGTACCACAAAATGAAGGGAGTACACTTAACCATGGAGGAGTTGACCCCTGCCCTCAGTGAGTACAACATCAGTGTAAAGAAGCCACACTACTGACAGGATTGGTTTGAAGATGGCGGCATGAGAGGTGAGACAGAGGCCTCCTCCCAAAACCACATAGAGCATGAAAATATAATTAACACAACTAATCCTGAAAGAGCAAAAGGAAAGAAGGGTCTCTAGGAATGAAAGAATATTGGGAGAACTGTGTGACCAATCCAAACGAACAATATTCATATTAGAGGGGTACCAGAAGAAGAAGAGAAAGAAAAAGGCAAAGTGTCTTTGAGGAGGTAATTGCTGAAAACTTCCCCAATCTGGGGAAGGAGATAGTCTTTCAGGCCGTGGAGGTGCACAGATCTCTGAACACCAGGGACCCAAGGAAGACCACACCAAAACGTGTACTAATTAAAATGGCAAAGATCAAGGATAAGGACAGATTATTAAAAGCTGCCAGAGAGAGTAAACAGATCACACACAAAGGAAAACTCATCAGGCCATCAGCAGCCTTCCCAGCAGAAACCTTACAGGCCAGAAGGGAGTGGCATGATACATTTAATGCAATGAAGCAGAAGGGCCTCGAACCAAGAATATTCTACCTGGCAAGGTTATCATTTAAATTTGAAGGAGGGATTAAACAATTTCCAGATAAGCAAAAGCTGAGAGAATTTACCTCCCACAAACCATCTCTACAGTGTATTCTGGAGGGACTCCTATAGATGGAAGGGTTCTAAGGTGAAATAGCTGTCACCAGAGGTAATAAAAATGTACAGAATGCGATACCCAATATATAAAGAATGGAGGAGGAAGAAAAGGAGAGAGAGAAAAAAAGAACCTTTAGCTTGTGTGTGTAATAGCATACTAAGTGAGTTAAATTAGACTCTTAGATAGTAAGGATGTTACCCTTGAACATTTGGTCACCACGAATCTAAAGCCTGCAATAGCAATAAGTACATACCTATCCATAATCACCCTAAATGTAAATGGTCTGAATGCACCTGCACAAACATGACTCACAAATGACATGATCATATTCAAAATGGCCAGAATAAAATCCAAAATTTACTGCACATGCTAAAACAAACAACACACACATACACACGCCACTGGAGAATGTGACAAATTCTCAAGGAAAAGAAGGGACAGATGCCTATTTTGAGATGCCTCATGTTGTAATTATCACATAAAGACTTTAAAGCAACTATTATAACCATATTAAATGTGGTAATGCTTAATACTCTTATAAACTGGAAACACTAAACTTCTAGCAGAAAAATAAAAACTATAAAAAAAGTCCACATTGAGAAATTCAGAACTGAAAAATATAATTACCAAAAATGACAAAAGACATTGCATGGGCTCAACCACTGAACAGAGATGATAGAAGGGTGTGTAAACTTGAAGATAACAGAGCAGCAGAAATGATCTACACTGAAGAAAAGACAGGAAAAAACATTGGAAAAAATGAATACATCCTTAGAACCTTGTGGGACAGTATCAAAGTGTCTAAATTTCATATTATAAGGTGTTCTATGAAAGCAAAGAAAAAATCTTATTTTTTAGGTAAAATAATTCTTACTAAGAGCAGAAACTTTGACAAAAACGTAAATTTAGAGATTCAAGATGCTCAGCAAGCAGCAAACAGAGCAAATTCAAAGAGTTTAGGCCCAATAAGGCGTAAACTCAAAATCAGTAACAAACAGGTAGGCCTGATAAGCCTAAACATGTCATAATGCTAAAAAGCAAAGATAAACTAAAACTTGAATGATCAGAGAATTCTCATAAAGTACAATGGAGGCCAGAGAATGTTCAATAGTATCTTTAAAGTGAGGAAAGAAAAGAACTGCCAACCCAGAAGAGAATCCTTATCTAAGCAAAAGTTTTGTGGAATGAATTCAAAAATAATAGAGAGCGGGGGGAGAGAGAGAGAGAGAGACAGACAGAGAGATAGAAAGACTTAGATGATGGAAAGCTAAGAGAATCTGACCTCCATTAAGGGAAATGTAAAACATTAAACAAAAGAAAGCTCAAGGCTATATTACTACCACACAAAATATTCAGAGCTTCAGAGCTAGGAAAATTACAAGGAGTAAAAAGGGGCATTACATAATGTTATGATTTCATTCATCAAATTCTAAATGTATACTCACCTGATAAAAGAGCTTCAAATTACACAAAGCAAAAATTGATACAACTGAAAAGAGAAAAGTCTGTAACTGGAACGCCACCACCATAGACCAACACTACCAACCACCAGGTCCTGATGACATTCCAGTATGTAGCCTGGCCACAGAATGTACAGTCTCCTCAAGTGGGCATTATGACATACACTGTGAGATCACATACTGGGTCATAAAACTAATCTTAACAAGTGAAAAAATTTCACTTCATACAAAATGTTTTCTGATAAGAGGGTAATAAACTTAAAATCAGTAACAAAACAGTTAAAAGAAAAACAGGACCTCAAGTGTGGAAATTAAATACACCTTGAGATAACCCATGGGTCAATAAAGACATTTCAAGGGCAAAGAGAAAACAATATGAATTGTGTGAAAATAGAAATACAACATGAAATTTACAGGATTCTTACACAGAAATTAAGGCACTAAATCACAGTAGAAAGAAAACTCCAAAGAATAATCTAAGCTCCCATCTTAAAAATCTAGAAAGAGAAAAGCAAATAAAACCAAAGCTAAATATAGAAGGAAATACTAAAGAACAGAATGGAAATCAATGAAACTAGACAACAAAATCTGTAAAATCAAAAGCTAGTTCTTTGCAGGGAAAAAAATGTCAATAAAACTGAAAGAACTCTGCCAAGCTAACCAAAGGAAACAAGAGCAAATTACCCAAAAGAGGGCATATCACTATATTCCTAAAGACATTGAAAGGATAAGCAAATAGCATAAACAGCTCTAAGCTCGTAAACTTGACAAAATAGCGGAAATAGACAAATTAGTTGGTGGTGGTGCTTATAAAATACCAAAACTCGGTCAAGAGGAAATATAGAGCTGCCTCTCCCACCCAGATGACAAACTGTGGCGGCTCAGGCTCAGACCTCAAGGAGGCACCGGCTTCCACTGCCTCAGCCCCTACAGCACGGCCATCAGCGCACTGCTGCCAAAAAGAACAAGGCACAGTGACAGTACGGGTGTCTGGGGCTGGAGGCGCAGCAGGGGGCATGGGAAGCAGGGTGGCGCAGGCTGGAGAGCTGGCTGAGCTGAGCGGGGAAGCTGTCACTAGGCGGTGCGGCATCCTCAGAGGGGGCCGTGTCTAACGGGGTTTACCCGCTGCTCAACACTGCCAATGGAGCAGTGAGGCCGACAGTGTTCAGCACACCTCCAGTGGACTTCCTGATTGCAGCTGGAGGATGCCACATCTCTATTCCCAGATGTCATGACTGGATACTGCCTGAACCATGCTGGCTTTGAGGCCTTGAACACACATGGAATTCAGCTCATCTCCCTAGCTGCACATAAATTCATCTCAGATATTGCCCACAATGCTCTGCAGTACCACAAAATGAAGGGAGTACACTTAACCATGGAGGAGTTGACCCCTGCCCTCAGTGAGTACAACATCAGTGTAAAGAAGCCACACTACTGACAGGATTGGTTTGAAGATGGCGGCATGAGAGGTGAGACAGAGGCCTCCTCCCAAAACCACATAGAGCATGAAAATATAATTAACACAACTAATCCTGAAAGAGCAAAAGGAAAGAAGGGTCTCTAGGAATGAAAGAATATTGGGAGAACTGTGTGACCAATCCAAACGAACAATATTCATATTAGAGGGGTACCAGAAGAAGAAGAGAAAGAAAAAGGCAAAGTGTCTTTGAGGAGGTAATTGCTGAAAACTTCCCCAATCTGGGGAAGGAGATAGTCTTTCAGGCCGTGGAGGTGCACAGATCTCTGAACACCAGGGACCCAAGGAAGACCACACCAAAACGTGTACTAATTAAAATGGCAAAGATCAAGGATAAGGACAGATTATTAAAAGCTGCCAGAGAGAGTAAACAGATCACACACAAAGGAAAACTCATCAGGCCATCAGCAGCCTTCCCAGCAGAAACCTTACAGGCCAGAAGGGAGTGGCATGATACATTTAATGCAATGAAGCAGAAGGGCCTCGAACCAAGAATATTCTACCTGGCAAGGTTATCATTTAAATTTGAAGGAGGGATTAAACAATTTCCAGATAAGCAAAAGCTGAGAGAATTTACCTCCCACAAACCATCTCTACAGTGTATTCTGGAGGGACTCCTATAGATGGAAGGGTTCTAAGGTGAAATAGCTGTCACCAGAGGTAATAAAAATGTACAGAATGCGATACCCAATATATAAAGAATGGAGGAGGAAGAAAAGGAGAGAGAGAAAAAAAGAACCTTTAGCTTGTGTGTGTAATAGCATACTAAGTGAGTTAAATTAGACTCTTAGATAGTAAGGATGTTACCCTTGAACATTTGGTCACCACGAATCTAAAGCCTGCAATAGCAATAAGTACATACCTATCCATAATCACCCTAAATGTAAATGGTCTGAATGCACCTGCACAAACATGACTCACAAATGACATGATCATATTCAAAATGGCCAGAATAAAATCCAAAATTTACTGCACATGCTAAAACAAACAACACACACATACACACGCCACTGGAGAATGTGACAAATTCTCAAGGAAAAGAAGGGACAGATGCCTATTTTGAGATGCCTCATGTTGTAATTATCACATAAAGACTTTAAAGCAACTATTATAACCATATTAAATGTGGTAATGCTTAATACTCTTATAAACTGGAAACACTAAACTTCTAGCAGAAAAATAAAAACTATAAAAAAAGTCCACATTGAGAAATTCAGAACTGAAAAATATAATTACCAAAAATGACAAAAGACATTGCATGGGCTCAACCACTGAACAGAGATGATAGAAGGGTGTGTAAACTTGAAGATAACAGAGCAGCAGAAATGATCTACACTGAAGAAAAGACAGGAAAAAACATTGGAAAAAATGAATACATCCTTAGAACCTTGTGGGACAGTATCAAAGTGTCTAAATTTCATATTATAAGGTGTTCTATGAAAGCAAAGAAAAAATCTTATTTTTTAGGTAAAATAATTCTTACTAAGAGCAGAAACTTTGACAAAAACGTAAATTTAGAGATTCAAGATGCTCAGCAAGCAGCAAACAGAGCAAATTCAAAGAGTTTAGGCCCAATAAGGCGTAAACTCAAAATCAGTAACAAACAGGTAGGCCTGATAAGCCTAAACATGTCATAATGCTAAAAAGCAAAGATAAACTAAAACTTGAATGATCAGAGAATTCTCATAAAGTACAATGGAGGCCAGAGAATGTTCAATAGTATCTTTAAAGTGAGGAAAGAAAAGAACTGCCAACCCAGAAGAGAATCCTTATCTAAGCAAAAGTTTTGTGGAATGAATTCAAAAATAATAGAGAGCGGGGGGAGAGAGAGAGAGAGAGACAGACAGAGAGATAGAAAGACTTAGATGATGGAAAGCTAAGAGAATCTGACCTCCATTAAGGGAAATGTAAAACATTAAACAAAAGAAAGCTCAAGGCTATATTACTACCACACAAAATATTCAGAGCTTCAGAGCTAGGAAAATTACAAGGAGTAAAAAGGGGCATTACATAATGTTATGATTTCATTCATCAAATTCTAAATGTATACTCACCTGATAAAAGAGCTTCAAATTACACAAAGCAAAAATTGATACAACTGAAAAGAGAAAAGTCTGTAACTGGAACGCCACCACCATAGACCAACACTACCAACCACCAGGTCCTGATGACATTCCAGTATGTAGCCTGGCCACAGAATGTACAGTCTCCTCAAGTGGGCATTATGACATACACTGTGAGATCACATACTGGGTCATAAAACTAATCTTAACAAGTGAAAAAATTTCACTTCATACAAAATGTTTTCTGATAAGAGGGTAATAAACTTAAAATCAGTAACAAAACAGTTAAAAGAAAAACAGGACCTCAAGTGTGGAAATTAAATACACCTTGAGATAACCCATGGGTCAATAAAGACATTTCAAGGGCAAAGAGAAAACAATATGAATTGTGTGAAAATAGAAATACAACATGAAATTTACAGGATTCTTACACAGAAATTAAGGCACTAAATCACAGTAGAAAGAAAACTCCAAAGAATAATCTAAGCTCCCATCTTAAAAATCTAGAAAGAGAAAAGCAAATAAAACCAAAGCTAAATATAGAAGGAAATACTAAAGAACAGAATGGAAATCAATGAAACTAGACAACAAAATCTGTAAAATCAAAAGCTAGTTCTTTGCAGGGAAAAAAATGTCAATAAAACTGAAAGAACTCTGCCAAGCTAACCAAAGGAAACAAGAGCAAATTACCCAAAAGAGGGCATATCACTATATTCCTAAAGACATTGAAAGGATAAGCAAATAGCATAAACAGCTCTAAGCTCGTAAACTTGACAAAATAGCGGAAATAGACAAATTAGTTGGTGGTGGTGCTTATAAAATACCAAAACTCGGTCAAGAGGAAATATAGAGCTGCCTCTCCCACCCAGATGACAAACTGTGGCGGCTCAGGCTCAGACCTCAAGGAGGCACCGGCTTCCACTGCCTCAGCCCCTACAGCACGGCCATCAGCGCACTGCTGCCAAAAAGAACAAGGCACAGTGACAGTACGGGTGTCTGGGGCTGGAGGCGCAGCAGGGGGCATGGGAAGCAGGGTGGCGCAGGCTGGAGAGCTGGCTGAGCTGAGCGGGGAAGCTGTCACTAGGCGGTGCGGCATCCTCAGAGGGGGCCGTGTCTAACGGGGTTTACCCGCTGCTCAACACTGCCAATGGAGCAGTGAGGCCGACAGTGTTCAGCACACCTCCAGTGGACTTCCTGATTGCAGCTGGAGGATGCCACATCTCTATTCCCAGATGTCATGACTGGATACTGCCTGAACCATGCTGGCTTTGAGGCCTTGAACACACATGGAATTCAGCTCATCTCCCTAGCTGCACATAAATTCATCTCAGATATTGCCCACAATGCTCTGCAGTACCACAAAATGAAGGGAGTACACTTAACCATGGAGGAGTTGACCCCTGCCCTCAGTGAGTACAACATCAGTGTAAAGAAGCCACACTACTGACAGGATTGGTTTGAAGATGGCGGCATGAGAGGTGAGACAGAGGCCTCCTCCCAAAACCACATAGAGCATGAAAATATAATTAACACAACTAATCCTGAAAGAGCAAAAGGAAAGAAGGGTCTCTAGGAATGAAAGAATATTGGGAGAACTGTGTGACCAATCCAAACGAACAATATTCATATTAGAGGGGTACCAGAAGAAGAAGAGAAAGAAAAAGGCAAAGTGTCTTTGAGGAGGTAATTGCTGAAAACTTCCCCAATCTGGGGAAGGAGATAGTCTTTCAGGCCGTGGAGGTGCACAGATCTCTGAACACCAGGGACCCAAGGAAGACCACACCAAAACGTGTACTAATTAAAATGGCAAAGATCAAGGATAAGGACAGATTATTAAAAGCTGCCAGAGAGAGTAAACAGATCACACACAAAGGAAAACTCATCAGGCCATCAGCAGCCTTCCCAGCAGAAACCTTACAGGCCAGAAGGGAGTGGCATGATACATTTAATGCAATGAAGCAGAAGGGCCTCGAACCAAGAATATTCTACCTGGCAAGGTTATCATTTAAATTTGAAGGAGGGATTAAACAATTTCCAGATAAGCAAAAGCTGAGAGAATTTACCTCCCACAAACCATCTCTACAGTGTATTCTGGAGGGACTCCTATAGATGGAAGGGTTCTAAGGTGAAATAGCTGTCACCAGAGGTAATAAAAATGTACAGAATGCGATACCCAATATATAAAGAATGGAGGAGGAAGAAAAGGAGAGAGAGAAAAAAAGAACCTTTAGCTTGTGTGTGTAATAGCATACTAAGTGAGTTAAATTAGACTCTTAGATAGTAAGGATGTTACCCTTGAACATTTGGTCACCACGAATCTAAAGCCTGCAATAGCAATAAGTACATACCTATCCATAATCACCCTAAATGTAAATGGTCTGAATGCACCTGCACAAACATGACTCACAAATGACATGATCATATTCAAAATGGCCAGAATAAAATCCAAAATTTACTGCACATGCTAAAACAAACAACACACACATACACACGCCACTGGAGAATGTGACAAATTCTCAAGGAAAAGAAGGGACAGATGCCTATTTTGAGATGCCTCATGTTGTAATTATCACATAAAGACTTTAAAGCAACTATTATAACCATATTAAATGTGGTAATGCTTAATACTCTTATAAACTGGAAACACTAAATTTCTAGCAGAAAAATAAAAACTATAAAAAAAGTCCACATTGAGAAATTCAGAACTGAAAAATATAATTACCAAAAATGACAAAAGACATTGCATGGGCTCAACCACTGAACAGAGATGATAGAAGGGTGTGTAAACTTGAAGATAACAGAGCAGCAGAAATGATCTACACTGAAGAAAAGACAGGAAAAAACATTGGAAAAAATGAATACATCCTTAGAACCTTGTGGGACAGTATCAAAGTGTCTAAATTTCATATTATAAGGTGTTCTATGAAAGCAAAGAAAAAATCTTATTTTTTAGGTAAAATAATTCTTACTAAGAGCAGAAACTTTGACAAAAACGTAAATTTAGAGATTCAAGATGCTCAGCAAGCAGCAAACAGAGCAAATTCAAAGAGTTTAGGCCCAATAAGGCGTAAACTCAAAATCAGTAACAAACAGGTAGGCCTGATAAGCCTAAACATGTCATAATGCTAAAAAGCAAAGATAAACTAAAACTTGAATGATCAGAGAATTCTCATAAAGTACAATGGAGGCCAGAGAATGTTCAATAGTATCTTTAAAGTGAGGAAAGAAAAGAACTGCCAACCCAGAAGAGAATCCTTATCTAACCAAAGTTTTGTGGAATGAATTCAAAAATAATAGAGAGCGGGGGGAGAGAGAGAGAGAGAGACAGAGAGAGAGATAGAGAGACTTAGATGATGGAAAGCGAAGAGAATCTGACCTCCATTAAGGGAAATGTAAAACATTATACAAAAGAAAGCTCAAGGCTATATTACTACCACACAAAATATTCAGAGCTTCAGAGTTAGGAAAATTACATGGAGTAAAAAGGGGCATTACATAATGTTATGATTTCATTCATCAAATTCTAAATGTATACTCACCTGATAAAAGAGCTTCAAATTACACAAAGCAAAAATTGATACAACTGAAAAGAGAAAAGTCTGTAACTGGAACGCCACCACCATAGACCAACACTACCAACCACCAGGTCCTGATGACATTCCAGTATGTAGCCTGGCCACAGAATGTACAGTCTCCTCAAGTGGGCATTATGACATACACTGTGAGATCACATACTGGGTCATAAAACTAATCTTAACAAGTGAAAAAATTTCACTTCATACAAAATGTTTTCTGATAAGAGGGTAATAAACTTAAAATCAGTAACAAAACAGTTAAAAGAAAAACAGGACCTCAAGTGTGGAAATTAAATACACCTTGAGATAACCCATGGGTCAATAAAGACATTTCAAGGGCAAAGAGAAAACAATATGAATTGTGTGAAAATAGAAATACAACATGAAATTTACAGGATTCTTACACAGAAATTAAGGCACTAAATCACAGTAGAAAGAAAACTCCAAAGAATAATCTAAGCTCCCATCTTAAAAATCTAGAAAGAGAAAAGCAAATAAAACCAAAGCTAAATATAGAAGGAAATACTAAAGAACAGAATGGAAATCAATGAAACTAGACAACAAAATCTGTAAAATCAAAAGCTAGTTCTTTGCAGGGAAAAAAATGTCAATAAAACTGAAAGAACTCTGCCAAGCTAACCAAAGGAAACAAGAGCAAATTACCCAAAAGAGGGCATATCACTATATTCCTAAAGACATTGAAAGGATAAGCAAATAGCATAAACAGCTCTAAGCTCGTAAACTTGACAAAATAGCTGAAATAGACAAATTAGTTGGTAGTGGTGCTTATAAAATACCAAAGCTCGGTCAAGAAGAAATATAGAGCTGCCTCTCCCACCCAGATGACAAACTGTGGCGGCTCAGGCTCAGACCTCAAGGAGGCACCGGCTTCCACTGCCTCAGCCCCTACAGCACGGCCATCAGCGCAGTGCTGCCAAAAAGAACAAGGCACAGTGACAGTACGGGTGTCTGGGGCTGGAGGCGCAGCAGGGGGCATGGGACGCAGGGTGGCGCAGGCTGGAGAGCTGGCTGAGCTGAGCGGGGAAGCTGTCACTAGGCGGTGCGGCATCCTCAGAGGGGGCCGTGTCTAACGGGGTTTACCCGCTGCTCAACACTGCCAATGGAGCAGTGAGGCCGATGGTGTTCAGCACACCCCTAGTGGACTTCCTGATTGCAGCTGGAGGATGCCACATCTCTATTCCCAGATGTCATGACTGGATACTGCCTGAACCATGCTGGCTTTGAGGCCTTGAACACACATGGAATTCAGCTCATCTCCCTAGCTGCCCATAAATTCATCTCAGATATTGCCCACAATGCTCTGCGGCACCACAAAATGAAGGGAGTACACTTAACCATGGAGGAGTTGACCCCTGCCCTCAGTGAGTACAACATCAGTGTAAAGAAGCCACACTACTGACAGGATTGGTTTGAAGATGGCGGCATGAGAGGTGAGACAGAGGCCTCCTCCCAAAACCACATAGAGCATGAAAATATAATTAACACAGCTAATCCTGTGTGACCAATCCAAACGGAACAATATTTGTATTAGAGTTGGGGAAGTAATTAAAATGGCAAAGATCAAGGGTAAGGACAGAGTATTAAAAGAAGCCAGAGAGAAACACCTGCTTGGGGATAAAGCTCAGTGAAGAGGAAACACGTATTTACCAGGTGAAGGAGGCCTCGAGTTCAATCAAATGCGTTCTCCTCTGGATTTACTCAGCATGGCAATTACAAAATGTCACAGAATCTTGGTATTAATTAAATACGTTTTTTCCCTTTTTACATGTGTTTGACAAAGAGTATCAAGATTTGTTTTGACCCATTGAAAACTACTTCTTTATGGTGGCACAATGTCATCATGTTAATGAAAAAAACAATCTCCAAACTACATTCAGTATGGAAGGAGTTTTAAAAAGTCAGAGCCTGAGCGCCCACATCTTGTAAGGCTTGGTAATACTATCAGCAACACAGTCAGCAAGGCCCCCCAGAGGCAGCTCAGCAGCCCCGCTGGCAAAGTGCTCAGAGCCAGTCAGGGCTGCGCTACCCGGACTTCAAGGATAACGAATCTATAGACGCTCTGCCATCTGTTTTCCACTTTCAGGGTCGTGTGAGAAGTTATCCTAACAGGAAACAACCCCAAAAGCCCCTTGCCGACTGGAAGGAGTCAGTAAAATGGGGTGTATGTATGTAGGAGAAGCATAGAGAGGGGGAGGGAGGAGGAGGAGGAGGAGGAGGGAAGGAAGGGAAAACAAGCGGGAGGGACAGGGAGAAAGAAGGCAGAAAGTTAGGAAGGAGCTAAGGATGTGGGGAGCCTTCACCGGCACAGAGCCCAGGAGGAGCGCCAGACTCGCACACCCCAGAGCCAAGTGTTCGTCTCTAAACTGCCACCTCCTCCACTCCCCACCCTGTTTGAAACCTTCCCCACATGCAAAGGAAGACACATGACTTCAAATCGGGACCAGCTTAGGACGGAGCTCTTCTGAATGTGTACAATAGATCTGAGTCATTTGTTCGTTTTGTAAACATGAAGAAATCACACTTTTAAAACTTCCTCCTTCATGACTTCACAGTACTTGATAATATGCTTAGCATGGAACATTTACCCTTTTCCTTATCCATACCCAAAGATGTCAAGAGGTACAGATTTTTTTCACTCATTGAGACAGGTGACAATTAAGAGAGAGCTCAGTAGGGCGGCAGAAGCGGGAGGGACAGTGGCCGTGGTGTCTAAAGCCTAGGCCGGGCCACACAGCACTGAGGAGCAGCCCAGGAGAGCATTTCACCAAGGCCGCTGCCTTCCTCTAGGAAACCATCCCACTCAGCTCCCCAACCCCCAAGTGCCCACTCAGTCAATCAGTGGTAATGACCTGTTTATGCCACTGTCATCCCCCCCCGATCTGTAAACAACTGAAGAACAGGGACCATTTTTGTTCATCTCTGTGTCCCATGCATGGCACATGGTAGGGGCTCAGTTTCAGTAGCTGGAATCCAAACTTGTGGCGTCTTTGGTGGGTTAAAAATTGCTCCCTCGCTTTTCTGTGGAAAAGGAGTTCTGCATAAGACCTAGAGAAGAGTTCTGGGAGCCATGGATTCAGGAGGGTGGGTCACCTCTAGACCTAGGTACCACTTGGCTCTATCATAAATTGGGGGATACATGCTAAATTTCCTGTTTCTTCCCATTTATTTCATTAGGATAATTAAGATGAGATAAAATGAGGAAAAACTTAATGTATGTATCAAAGTAGTAACAAAAACATCATGAGTATGGATAACCTGGCGGGTGGGGTGGGGGGACAGTTTCTGAAAAGGCAAAGCAGGATGACTGGTTGATCTTGTTTTCATCTGCAAAGCCTACGGGTGTCCAAGCGTTAGCACTCGTGTTAAGTCCACACGCTTCATTCATGGGCGCCAGATGACAGCCCGGAGGCAAGGGCAAGAAGAGACTGGAAGGCAGGGACAAAACAAAGTAAGCATAAGGAAGGCGTGGAGAAAAGAGGGTCTCAGAACTTATTTTACAGACTCGATAGGAACATAAAAAGGTCTCAAATCTCTGCCTTTATGAGCTTGTGATGAGGATGATGCGGTTGGGTCACAGCTACTTCCCTTTTCTTAATTTTGCTCCATTTCCCCTACTCTAGACCTGGTGGTAAACAGCGAGATGCCACGGGACAATCAACACACGACGCCCAACGCTGCAGGACATGGCCAGCCTCCGCCTCCCCAGTGTCTCTGACTACAGCTCTCCTCCGTGGCTAGAAATTCCCTTAAGACGCAAGAGAAGCACGGTGAGGGAACCGGATGGGGGAGGCCTCCCTCTCTGAGGCCCTCAGCTGCGAGCCCTGTGAAGGAGAAGGTAGGATATTCATATCGAAATTTCACAACAGTCTAGAGAGCGAATAAAGGAGGCAGGCCAAAAATACATGAAGGGTGACTATCAAGGAGGTAGGGAAATTATGTAGGGGAGGTAATGAGCACACTAATTATAATAGTCCTAATTAGGGGAAAGGGAGCAAAATAAAGAAAAGGGAAGTTTCAGTGTTCAGGAAAAACTCTGCTGGGCCCATTAAAGGAGCGATGAGCTCCTCAGCCTCTTCACACAGACCGAAGGCCATTCAACTTGACCAAGTTGCTTCAGAATGAGCTAAAATTATTTAAAGGGAATTTTATTTTTGTTACCCAAACTAGACTAGGTTACTTGATGACACACAGAAACCTCTTGTATCTAATTTTATCATTCTGTTCTCAATTCTAAGTTAAACAGTACAGTAGCTCATGATAAAAAGCCTGTGACTATTTCATTCCAAAAATATGATTTGACATGTAGGGAGATCAAAACTGGCAAAGCGAGAACAAGGAAAAAGAATGAAATATAGTCAAATATGCTTCAATTCACAACAGATTTACAGATGAGAGCTAGCAAAAAGGAATATTAAAAGTAGGACTTGTTTCTCTTATTTTTCAGAACTAATTCAATTTCCTTATTTTTCAGTTAATACATAGATGGCAATTAAACTTGATCCTTGTCAGTAAACAGTAAGGAACATTAGCTTTCAAGTTTTAACCTAATTTCATAATGACAGTCTAGAACAACTCTCACACCAGTTGAATAACTGACTGTGGTTAACCTTCATGTTGTACTAAGAGACTGCAGTATTAGAGTTTATGGTTTCTTTCCTAGCATCAGGAGTAAAACTTTAAGAAAATGTATTTTTTCTTCCTCATTAGCCCAAGGTATGATTCGTGCCACTTTCATTTGGTGAATGTTTGCTGACCACCACTATTTCTGAGGCACAGAGGATATAGAGGCTGGGGACTGAAACATACAAGTAAACCGGTGACTACAGCCTAGCATGCGGGGCACCAGTGTAGACATGAGCTTAGGAGGCTGTGGGAGCTCACAGGAAGGCTCTAAACAGGAAGGCAGGAGGGATGCTGACACTGGGAGGAATCTTGAAGGAAAAGGAGGTGAGATGAACAAAGGCCAAGAGTGAGTGAGAGAAAGCAGGCTTGCACCCATCATCCTCAGCGGGCGTTCAAGAGCAGCAACTCCAACACGTACAGATACAGTTACATACACTGTAATAAGTTAAGTAATAAACACCTTTTAAAGTGGTTTTCTGATGTTACTTGGTATTTTAATCCATATAATTATTTAAAGGTCTCCTGAAATGTAAGCTATATACAGGTGCTTGACTGCTTCCTCTTCCACCCACCCACCTACCACCATTAACTGAGGGTTTATCATGCCTGGTGGGCCCTGCATATACCAAGGTCAGAAAGACATAGCCCCTGATCTCAAGGACTAACTGTCTAGTGTTGGAACAGAAAGTACCATTAAAATACAGTGTGGTAAGTAATATGAGTTTCAGCAGTGGGCTCCAGAGGAGAAAGATGATTCTAAGCAGGGTAGGAGGGCTGCTGCTGGGCCCCTGGGTGGGAGTGATCAAGATGCCTTTAGAGACAATGACTAAGGCTACTTGCCATCTCTGTATTAGTTCTGAGTGTGTGGCTCAGGAATGCCAGGGGAGGATGGAACACAGCTAGACCTGAATGACACCAGATATTGCTAAGTGATGACCCTTCCATAGCAGCTAAAGTGACAGGGCACTTAAAGAAATTTATCCTCTCTGCATGTGAATTACAAACATACAACATTTTTTGACAAGATTTCTTAGGGTAAATCATATCTTGTGAGGAGGTACTCGGAGCTCTCCCCAGCTTGTCTGCTCATGCTTGCTCTTTATGTCAGTAGTAAATTCAGGGCTAGAGCTATAAATAAGTTTTCAGAGAATGCTTTAAAAACAACCTTTGGTCTGATTTCAGATCCTAAGATGTCTTAAAGCACCCCGATGGCCTGATTCAGTCTTTATCAAAAAACCTTTTCCATAAACATGCAATTTCATCATACATATTACTCCTGTAATAAATTTCATTTAAAATCCTACTTCTGACAACAGGCACTATATTTTGAAAGGATAGACAGCCTGCAGGCAGATTTTAAAGCAGAGTTTACAACACTCAGGATTTTATAATGCAGGTTTTCATCTTGTACAAGATTAACTATATACTTGCTAACTTGATTTTTCTTTTCTTTTCTGTATTGCTTCTGAGGTTCTGATGAAATGTTTGCTGCCACTGCTAATGAAATTCAGAAAAGGACCATTGGTTTTTTTACTTTGCTTGGGAATTTTGATGCAATAGATGTTTTCACACTGCTGTCAGAACAAATAAGATTTGTTATTTCTAAGTGTAGAAAGAACATAGCTTTTCAAAAGAAAAGTGAAAAGAGAATTCAAGCAAAAGGGACTTAGGGAAATCTGGCAGGAAGAAAGTTTTGTGTTCTGTTGATCTGAGTGCATGAGAAAAATGTTTTTAAGAGCTTTTATATCAAAGGCAATTTTTTTCAACCACCATCTAGAAGAGAAAAACACAGTGCCTTGAAGTCAACTGTTTGTTAATTATAAGAAAATAGTGCTTTGGTGGAAAGTGCACCAGAATGACTGAAAGTTCCCAGCTCTGCAAGCAAACAGCTGTGTGACCTGGGAGCGGTGCCACTTAACACTATTGTTCTTGACCTTGCCCTTCCTCCAATCTGAGAAAGGGCTGAGAATAGGAAGGAGGTAGACTCTGTAGTTTCAAAAACCATTCAGTTTTAAATCCTCTATCCTTGCAGTCATTGTCAAAATTATGCCCAGAGAGGAATCAGGGTACAAACAAACAAAGATTTTCCTGAATATTTAGGTAGTTGCCTCCAATGACTTCATTTGATCGTAAGGGAAACCCGCTGCCTTCAAGAGTCAATCTATTTGCAAACCAAACTTGCACAACATCCTAATTTGTTACAGAAATAAGTGGCCATTAGTAACTTAGGCCACTCGGCTAGAATCTCTCATGCTCTGCAGTGGATTAGAACCTTAGCTCTACATCTGCAGGTCACTGTCTTAGCCACAGACTGGAACTTTCTAAACCAAGTCCAACAAAGGAGCTGTGAGTAAAGGGAATATTCTTTCTTTGGGGAGTTTTATTTTTTAACAAAGTGAGAGTACCAAAAAACAAATTTTTACTCTCTGAAGTTTTATTTTAGTCATTTTTAAGCCAATAATATTCCAATACTGTGTTGTGGTTCAATGTTGTGAGCGGAAACTGAGAGACAGGCAATTCAACCTTGGATTCCTCTATGGTCCACATGTTAATTATGCTGTGTCATGAGGGCCATGTTCCATCCCTGAGCTGTTATGCTGACAGCCCTCCTTGACCATCAAACCATACTTTTCATCTGTGCATCTCTTTATGTATTGTAATACATAATTACATTTAATTGTCATATTATCCTAACCTTACTGATATTCACAGAGGTTAAGTGCTTTTAAGTTGATCACAGTTACTACACAAGCAGAATGAGTGTAAACCCAGTTCTCTTTATTCTAAATTCAGTGCTTTCCTAATGAAATGCCAGAGGACCAGTGGTTAATAATTACTGTGCATTTACTATGTGTCAAACATGGGCTAAGAGTTACATGTCAGGTTATCTTATTCTATCATGATAATAATTCTATGCTGTAGATATTATTACTAACCCCACTTACAGATGTGGAAAGTGAGACCACAGAGAGGTTACATAACATGCCCAAGGTCAGAGAATTATCAAGAAGCACAATCAAGATTCAAAGGCAGGTGGTTTGCTTTACCAACTTGTCTTTCAACAATTAGGCCAGAGTGCCTTCCTACGATAGCATAGCCACCCTCATCAGTTTCCGCCCATAATTTAAGTGAAAATATCTGCAAGAGTCCAGGCCTGCCCAAAATAGCTGGACACTAGAGCTCCGAGTCATGTGTGACACAGGTCGCTGTGTCAGTTCATCCTGTTTTTGCACAGCTGACGATTACTCACAGTGCCCAGGCACAGTGCGCTACATACAGATGATGCACAGTAACTGTGCTGAATGGAACCCAGTGAAAATTACCAGGTCATCATCAACAACGACTGACCTCCTGACTTTTGCAGGCTTGTATCTGTTTTAAAATTAAGAGACAAACACCTGAGATCACATGTAAGTTCTGACTCACAAATCAAGGGAATAAGTAGAACAGAGGTTAAGTGTGTGACCACCAACTATATGTAGCCTGCAGACAGGTTTTGTTTAGCAACACATTGCTTTTAAATTTTCAATCAATAGCTAATATTTAAAATTTAAGCTATTTCATTAAAAAAAACAAATTTCCAGTTTCTATAGAAAAGTTGGAAGCTATAAGACACTAGACAAGGGCATCTGTTCTCTAGAGCATCAATTTCAATGGGAGGGGTTTTTATCCACTTACTTTCTTCCTTGTCCCCAATACGATCTGAGTTTGCAAGCTATGAGCTATAGAGAATGTGCAAGAAGACTTCTAAGTCCATCTGAGTCTTCTATAATTCTTGAATCACTGTTTCAAAACACGCGATAGCCTTGCAGCATACATGGCACATGGAAATTTTAGTCACTTAGCCCCTGAGCTTTCATTTTTGCCTCAGATAGCAAAATAAACAGACAGCTCACACTTAACTTGGTTTAGCCGTCTCTAAAATGAGAATGTCTCCAGTATTAAAGCACCACCACAAAAATGACAAACCAGCTTCGTGTCCTTTCACTGGCTCCAGGTCAAATGACCTACACAGTTTTTTGCCGTGCTCTGCACAGTTGGGGCAAATAGCAAATGGTATCTCACTGATGTGTTTTAAGGGTGAAATGCTATCATTAGCAAAAACTCTGAATGTTTTTTAAAGTCATCTTCATCTACTTATAACTGTCAGAGTTGTTGGCAAGAAGTTGACTTTGCATTCACTGACCTCTTTGGGGTAGGTGGGCAGAGCTCCTGAACAAGTCCGTGGTCTCTGCAGCTATGCTACTATTCAGGAAGACTGGAGGTCTGTACAGCAGCAGCCAGGTAGGTAAACATGAAGGTGAGAAAGTCTTAAATTACTAAACATGTTTATTCAATCCAAATATAGTCACAGACAAACTACAACAGTATAAAACGAGATTTCCCTTACCAAATTTTAGATTTTAGATGTAATAAAAATCTTTTCTCCATTAGTCAGTTAATTGCTATTGAATCCTGTGTCTTAAATAAAAACATCTAGAGACATTTAAAGGCTTTCTCCTGTCTGGGTCCCAAACAAAAATGTAATGAAACATACTAGGGGTCAAAAGCATTGCTGCAAGTATATTCAGTATCAGTTTATATTATAATCAGCTATATTATAATCAGACTTCAAATAATAGAGACTTTCTTTTTTTAAATGAGGTTAATAGGATCATTCTGAACAGGACTATTTGTGTTACTATCATGTACGATGATAGGGAATATGCAGTGTCTTCATTGTTAAAAAAAATTCCTGCTTGTTAGAAAGTCTGCAGTCAACTTAGCTTTATTGCATGAAATAAGCAGTTTGCACACACAACAATAAAACTGTTTAAGAGAAGAACGTAATAGGCTTAGCAGATGTTGCAATCACAGAACATTCTAGATAAACGGTTTTAAAAGACATTTCCTCAGTTTAGAAACTCTTTGGAAAATCAAATTTAGTTGCTGAATTTATGCACACTCTCTCTGAGGTAGTATTTGGGCCTGTTTTTCTCTAGTAGAAATACAAGACTAAGTTTACAATGAACCAACTTCCAGCAACGGTAGCTCACATTACCCAAGTTCCTGCTTGTGTTACTAACAAAGACATCTTGGTGGTTTCTTCCAAAAATCATCTTTACCATTTGTTTGCTGAAAGCTTTTGGAGAGTTAAACTGTCACTTTCTTAGTTATGAGTGCTTCAACGTTTATTCAACAACCACTAAATGAGGACATAGAGATGGTTCCTGCCTGCAAGAAACTTATGCTTTACCAGGAACACCAAATACGACAAATAAAATACATGCTTGTTGTTATACAGTTTAAGCCATTTCTTGCTAATCTGTAGGGAGTGTAAAAGACTGTGCTGGGTTTATTACGTTCATCCTCTGCTAATAAACAATGCAACGTTCAAAAGGACAAGTTTTTTAAGGCTGATGAATGAAGAAAAGGATTTTAGCTCAAACGAAAGAAAAAAGTGTTACAATTTTAAAATGTGGCTTAATGCAAACTATCTACAGGCAAGCATGGAAATCAGCCAACATTTTAAAGGTACATGCTTCTTTCCTAACAACAAGGTTGGATGATGTGTTTGATTATTTTCATAAATTATAAGTTATTATTTATATGTCTTAGTGTCTCAACTATTAGCTTCGAAAAAGAAAAATATCAAGCCATCTTTCCATCTTAATGCATCCGTTCTCCTTATGACCACTACATGCACTTTACCTAAACATTCATGCTGTATCTGAAACAAGTTTAGGCAGACTTTACTTACTCCAGTCTACCAGTTTGATTCTAATTATTACTCTTACCTAACAAAATGCTTGTTATCATAACATACTCCACTCTAGTTTATTTGTGAGGGAAGTCTTAGAATGGTCATTACCGTTCTTAAATAACAAGACCATTTCTCACATGGAAGTTATTCTTCTGACAGTGGCATAGAATATGTTAATGTTCACACTGCCATAATCAACCACTTGCAATATATATGCAGAAGGGGGCAACCCCTGATATGTCTCAGTGTTCCATCTGTGCTGCCTCAGGCTCAGCCGTGTTTCAGCTCCCAGGCGCAGTGACCCACAGCTATCAAAATATTTACCCCTAAAATAGCTTTGTAATAAGAGTGGAATGTCCTTTTTCATGATTTCCTTTGAGAAATACATATGTATTTAACTGGCAATTCTAAACTTTTGGAGATGATAAATCACGTAAATCTACTTATTAAAAAAAAATCCCTTCATGGTGGTTATGGGTGATGTATTATAATACCTACACAAATACACAATATGTTTAACATGCTTTACATTTTCACCTTTGATGATGGCCCTATCCTCCAGCTATGCCTCAATTGCAGTCCCATCCTGGTTCTCACTGTGAGCTGAACCGTCCCTGATAGATGGTTAGTAAGCCGACAACATTAGGTATGAACCTTCCTCTTCGGTCATCAAAGGCATACCAACACTATACATAGCTAGTGAAAGGTGAAGGGTGACAGAGGATTTTGACCAGATATAAAAAGCAAACATCAGTAGTGGAACTGCAATTTACATTACAGAATGAAAAATGAAACAACACCCAAAATAAGCAAAGGGGAAACATCCCTCCTGATTGAAGCAAAAGCATACCCAAATCTACCCAGGTTACAAATAGCCAATCCTCACTGCTGAGGAAAATACCTCTACCATCTGTATACATGGTCACTGCATAATCAGTACCTAAAAAACAATGGGCTGGTCACTTTGGGTTACCCTGAATGTGAAGGGCAAGGGGAAAGGTCAGTTCCAGCAAGGCTCACACACACACTGCACTTGCCTTTGTTCCTGACTGTTCCCAGGGCCCAGCCGGGGCACCCCCTTTGCTTCACCTGGTCTAGCATTCTGCCTTCAGGGCTTCTTTGCCATCCCCAACTTCCAATCCTTGGAAGAAACCAGACAGGGTGGCAAGGAAACCTGACAGTAGGCCAGGACAGGGCATTCAAGAGCCTCTAACTGGTACCACCCGAGGGCCCCAAAGATTTCTCAGTATCTCACGGGAATGTGGCACTTGTTCTACATAAATAGGAAGAATTCTCTTAACTTTTTTCTTTTTAACAACACAATAGAAGTAAAATAACAAAATATCCATGCTTACTTCTCTCCAAAACAACGGAGACCACCATCATATAATACAATCAATGAAAATCCAGCAAATATTTGTTGGGCTATATGCACGGCATTGCAAACCCAGACAATTTAAGAGGTCAAATATGTTTAATTTTTGGAGTCCCTCACCCTAACATCGTATCAAACATACTAAAAGCTATACTCATAACCCACACGAAAAATAAGTTTATGGCCAAAACATTTTTGAAAGAATTATTCTATTTTTGTTTTTTAAACTATTTGGCTATGGGTTACTCATTTATGTTTGCTATAATTTCGCAGTAATCACTCCCAAGTTTAACATTTAATGAAGATAACATAGTTAGTTTTATATTTGTTTGCTTAAACACTTATTTTTGATCCTATACTTTTTTTTTTTTTGAGAGGGCATCTCTCATATTTATTGATCAAATGGTTGTTAACAACAATAAAATTCTGTATAGGGAGTCAATGCTCAATGCACAATCATTAATCCATCTCAAGCCTAATTCTTGTCTGTCTCCGATCCTATACTTCTTTGTGTGTTTCAGCCAATCATTTTTCTTTCAAGATCTCCAACATTTTTGAGGTTTCTGAAAAGTATGATATCATTTGGTCATTGTGCCCCTACTGCCTAATGAATACCCCGGTGGCCTTGACTGTGATACCAAGAGAGAGGCAACTTGAAGGGGAGATGCCTTCCTCAGGAACTGGCAGGAAAGATATTGAGCATCAAGAGCAGGAAACCGAGGTGAGGCAGAGGATGGCTGACAGATCTCACGTGACAGAGGTACAGGTTCGGCCAAACAGCAAACAGGATATCCAACCATTCAGCAATCACTCTGTGTATGCCCATCAAGAGACACAGATGAAAAAAGCACTTTCCTCCCCTCAAGGAATTCATAACCTAGTAGGGGCAACAGGACTTTAATGTAGAATGCAGGGGCACAGTGTGAAACCTGATGTAACAAAGACCTCAAGCACCACAGAAATACAGAGGAGGGAGCTTTCACCAGGGCCACCAAATTGCACAACTGCAGGGGTGTCATTCACACTGTCATCTATGTGAATGGTATTCCCCATAGTTTGTGCAGGGTGGTGGTCATGGCTGAAGGGATAATAAAAGGTTTTCCAGAAGAGATGGAATTTGGGCAAGTCTGTGAAAGACCAGATGCTCCTCCAATTATAAGCAGTGTAACCTCCACGAGTGTCCATTTATTCATCTCTAATAGGGATAATAATACCGACTTCATTGAATTATTACGAGAGAACAAAAAGATGTATACAGTATACTATCCATACCAACTCCATCCCTCCTTCCATTTTCCCTCCTTTCTGTACTTGAGCTTCTACCACATCTGGCACTCTACCAGGCACTTTATTTTTTATTTATTTATTTTTTAAAATTCATTTTATTATCATTAATCTTCAATTACATGAAGAACATTATGGTTACTAGACTTCCCCCTTTACCAGGTCCCCCCATACAAACCCCATTACAGTCACTGTCCATCAGCGTAGTAAGATGCTGTAGACTCGCTATTTTCTTCTCTGAGTTGCACATCCCTCCCTATGCCCCCCATCACAGTATACATGCTAATCGTAAGGCCCCCCTTTTTTTTTCTTGCCCTTATCCCTCCCTTCCCTCCCCTCCTGCCCAGTCCCTTTCCCTTTGGCAGCCATTAGTTCCCTCTTGGGTTCTGTGAGTCTGCTGCTGTTTTGTTCCTTCAGTTTTTCTTTGTTCTTATACTCCACATATGAGTGAAATCATTTGGTACTTGTCTTTCTCCACCTGGCTTATTTCACTGAGCGTAGTACCCTCTAGCTCCATCCATGTTGTCTACCAGGCACTTTATATATGAGGGACGATACACACAGTTTGTCTTCATGAAATGTACAGTAAAATGACGCTACTCTATTACTAATTATTCTACAGAGAGTGGTAGGAGGAAGGTGGGTCAACTAAAAGCATAAGCAAACAATTAAGTCATCCACTTTTTCAGGAGAAAGAAAGAGGGTTTCAGGGTGTTAATAACTCTGCTGGTGGTAGGACTGAGAGAGAAGCAAGAGACAACTGCTCAGCAACAGCAAGTTAGGGGGTACAGCAGAGTGGCAAATAAGTGTTATCTACTATCTTAATTCTCATCAACTGATTACCTGGAAGGCTGTGAATGAACTCATGACTGTCCGTATTCACGATGGGCACTGCAGAGGCTTGGGGTGCGATGTGAGTGGTAAACCAGGCATTCTTTGTCTAAATGATATTATGTTGCCTGTCTTTGTAAAAAGCCATGTCTGGAAGATCTGTGTCATTTCTTCAGCAGAGATCTAGAGCACTAGAGCAGGCAGGAGACCCAGGAGGGAGGGGGGTAGACTGCTGGTCAACTGCTGGCACAGTACCAGGCCAAGAGATCAAAGGAATACAGGTTTGTGGTGCCTGCTGTAATGAATTGGTTTGGTATGGAATTCATACTGGGCTGAGTCACCAAAATGGAGCCAATGGATTGGAAAAGTGAAAGAGACCGAGTTTTGGAGGCAGAGAGTCTTGTGTTCAAATTCCAGCTCTTCCAATTACTAACTTCTTATGGCACTTCATCTTTCTGAACCTTAGATTCTCTTGATAAAACATGTGGATGTTAATACTTACCCCATAGGGTTACGGGAATGGTTAAAACACACTGTGCAGCACCTAAAATACACTGGAAGTTCAACAAATAATACTTCTGTTTTCTGAAGGGACTGGAGAGCCATACATAGAAAATTCTATAAGGAGTGAAACTCTACTGATGGAGTTCATAGCTCACTGGGGAAAGGTAATTTTTAACCAAAAGTTTTAATGTAAGATGACAAGTGGAGGCAAGAATTAGGTACAAACGACATGGGATCAGAAAACGGGATGGGAGAGAAATCAAGGGAAGTTTCACAAAAGTTGCTTCAAAGGACATCAATTTTTTTCCAAATGGAGTGAAAGAAAGACATTATTCTATGAAGAAGTAAGAGTAGGTAGAAGAGATGAGAGGTGTGAAGTGTTTTAGGGGCTTTTCAGCTGAGATGTCAAACTCATACAAGACAAAAAGCAAGAAAGAAGATGGGAAAAAGGAATGAGTCATGTGCTGAAGCCAGTGAGCATAACTTATTGTTTGTTGTATTATTATTATCATTATTTTTTATTTTGGTATCATTAATCTACAATTACATGAAGAACATTATGTTTACTAGGCTTCCCCCTTCACCAAGTCCCCCCCACATACCCCTTCACAGTCACTGTCCATCAGCATAGCAAGATGCTGTAAAATCACTACTTGTCTGCTCTGTGTTGCACAGCCCTCCCCGTGCCCCCCTCGCACTATACATGCTAATCGTAATGCCCTCTTTCTTTTTCCCCACCCTTATCCCTCCCTTCCCACCCATCCTCCCCAGTCCCTTTCCCTTTGGTAACTGTTAGTCCATTCTTGGGTTCTGTGATTCTGCTGCTATTTTGTTCCTTCAGTTTTCATTTGTTCTTATACTCCACTTATGAGTGCAATCATTTGGTCCTTGTCTTTCTCTGCCTGGCTTATGTCACTGAGCATAATACCCTCTACCTCCATCCATGTTGTTGCGAATGGTAGGATCTGTTTTTTCCTTATGGCTGAGTAACATTCCATTGTGTATATGTACCACATCTTTATCCATTCATCTACTGAGGGACATTTAGGTTGCTTCCATATCTTGGCTATTGTAAACAGTGCAGCAATAAACATAGGGGTGCATCTGTCTTTTTCAAACTGGAGTGCTGCATTCTTAGGGTAAATTCCTAGAACTGGAATTCCTGGGTCAAACTGTATTATTATTTTTATTATCTTCAGATTGGCCCAAAATTTCAAGACCAATCAAGAACAAATAGATTAATACACTAGAATTCTAACCTTAGTGAAACTAAAGATGCATTTATCCTGCATAGAAAACAACCTAATTGGCAAATAAATAGCGTAGAATTGGAAATGTCATGGCCCATATGAAAAACACCTGCCCAACTGAAAACTGGTATGTGACATCCAGTTAAATGAGAGAAGAGCTTGACAACTCAGAAAGCAACTAGTTTTTGAAAGCTAGTATTGTCTTTTAAAAATTCAGTGACAGAAAAATAAAATCACTAAACTGACAGGAATTACAATGAAATTAATACAAGGAAATGTCATTTAATTTTAAAGGGTCCTATTTTGCTCATTTACTTTGGGACTCCTTATTTTAAATAAGTTAAAACTTTTTTTGTTTTATTTTATTATTTTGCTGTTTTAAAATCCTGAGTGCTTGAAGCTTTCATTTGTGTTTGGGATCTCCAATCCACCACACAGTATGTGTTGCACTTCACCTGTACAAAGGGGGTGGGTGGGGAGCAGGTACAGAGCAGATAGGCCTTAACACAGTCTGAGAGGTCCTTATCTCAGGAGCACTGGAAGGCCTCTGAGAATGAAATCATCAATGAGGTGAATCATCGGCAACACATTCCACCTTGCAAAAGGAGACGCACCTGAACTCAGCGTGAATTGTGCTGAAGAGGGCAGAAGAGGTACCTAGCGGGACTGCTTTACAAAACCGAGGCACCCACTAACTCCGGGTTTCTCATCAGGAGCAGCAGATTATCAAGGAATGATCACATTCCTAAAACTCTCACACTGACCATCCAGCGACCCCATGTCCCACGTACAGAAACAAAGTCACGGGAAAGATACCAGCTGACCCAACCTGCCATCTGAGCCAGGAATGGGGTCAGAATTTAAAAACCAGTTTCCAACTTCACCATTCATTTCTTAGCTCACCCTACTAAACTGAAAGATACAGTTCAGAGGATCATCTGATAAATCATGATCATACTGTGGTATAAATAAAGAATTAAATAAAAACCAATTGTAACCTCAAATGTGCCCATAAATTGTAAGTTGGATAGGTAGTTTTGAATAACACTTTCCAATTCTTTTGAATTAAAATAAAATTTAAGATGTTGTAGGAAGGCAGTTCAAACAAAAGCTAATTTTGTTTAATGAACTAACCAGGAAGGCATTGTGAAAGTACTGTGCAACTAAATGCTTAGCTAATTACTGTGAGATCAAATAACTGTTACCATAGTTACTGGACACTGTTTTCCATAATAACTTTTATCACTTCAATAAATCTTTGTGATGCAAGAAATATAAAAAGTTTACTGTAACATGACTATAATGTTTTGGAAGGCACACACTGATGACTGACCTACTGAAATTACCTTCCCATATTTGTCAGTGAACAAGGGGTGATACTGTATCTAGTTGACTCAATATCAGAATGTTTCACTGGCTTCTTTTATAGACTGTAATTCCTCAAAAGTTGAATCTACCTGGTCCTGTCATTCAATGGAAAAAATCAGAGTGCACCCTCAGTGTTATATCTTCTCTTTGAATGAGAATAAAAATAACAGCAACTATTTATGAAGCAATAATTGTCGGGTTCCACACTAGGAAGCTGACATACATCATCATCTAATCCCTCCCACACTGTTATAGCCCAATGTCATTTCAGTTCCCTCTTGGGAGTGATTTCAAATCAGGTCTCTACAGCTCCAAAGTCAGTTCTCTTTCCATTATACCACAGAGCCTTATAACACAAAAGAGACAATTTCACTAACCGCTTTCTTGCTGCTAGTTTACAGAGTTAAAAGTTATACCAAACTGCCACTGAAGTCTCCCTGACATAATGACTGACTGCTCTGCTGGCGGAAATGATATCATCGCTCCACTGGAAAATGGGCATTCATTCCCTGGATATACTGGAGTGGAGACTTGGTTATACTGCTAGGGTTATATTACTATTCCTGGCTCCACCTGCTCCCCATCCACATATGCAGGGCTTAGTCATTTGGGCACTTTCACTCATATCCTGCTTGCCCTTTTCGAGACCTAAATGCAGAGATTTTTGAGTAAGTGAAATGGTGAAATGGTCTAATAAGTTAAGACTAACAATAAACTTGTAGTATGAGTGTGATAAGAAAAAGGAAACTGCATATTCCAAATCCGGTTCTGTCAGTGTGAGGCTGGATAGCCTTGGGCAAGTCACTGATGATCTCTCTGGGTTTTCCCATCTGAATAATGGGGCAATAATCTCCACCTACTAACTCACAGGGATATTAGGTAGATAAGTTATTTAATGTCGTTGAGTTCTTTGAAGATACAAAGTACTAAGCATTACAATCATTATCAAGGTGAAATGAAAACCATACATATGATTACAGTTATTAAAAAGAATAAAAGGGCGGAGCCAGGATGGCGGAGTGAGTACAGCAGTGGAAATCTCCTCCCCAAAACACATAGATCTATGAAAATATAACAAAGAAAACTACTCCTAAAATAGAGACCAGAGGACACAGGACAACATCCAGACCACATACACACCTGCAAGAACCCAGCGCCTTGCGAAGGGGGACGGGAAGGCCACAAACCAAAAAGAAGGGAAGCTCTTCCAGCAGTCACTCGTACCAGCTCTGCAAACTATCTCTATCACCATGAAAAGGCAAAACTACAGGCAGACAAAGATCACAGAGACAACACCTGAGAAGGAGACAGACCTAACCAGTCCTCCTGAAAAAGAATTCAAAATAAAAATCATGAACATGCTGACAGAGATGCAGAGAAAAATGCAAGAGCAATGGGATGAGATGCAGAGAAAAATGCAAGAGCAAAGGGATGAAGTCTGGAGGGAGATCACAGATGTCAGGAAGGAGATCACAGAAGTGAAACAATCCCTGGAAGGATTTATAAGCAGAATGGATAAGATGCAAGAGGCCATTGAAGGAATAGAAGCCAGAGAACAGGAACATATAGAAGCTGACATAGAGAGAGATAAAAGGATCTCCAAGAATGAAACAACACTAAGAGAACTATGTGACCAATCCAAAAGGAATAATATTCGTATGATAGGGGTACCAGAAGAAGAAGAAAGAGGAAAAGGGATAGAAAGTCTCTTTGAAGAAATAATTGCTGAAAACTTCCCCAAACTGGGGGAGGAAATAATTGAACAGACCATGGAATTACACAGAACCCCCAACAGAAAGGATCCAAGGAGGACAACACCAAGACACATAGTAATTAAAATGGCAAGGATCAAGGACAAGGAAAGAGTTTTAAAGGCAGCTAGAGAGAAAAAGGTCACCTATAAAGGAAAACCCATCAGGCTAACATCAGACTTCTCGACAGAAACCCTACAGGCCAGAAGAGAATGGCATGATATACTTAATGCAATGAAACAGAAGGGCCTTGAACCAAGGATACTGTATCCAGCATGACTATCATTTAAATATGATGGCGGGATTAAACAATTCCCAGACAAGCAAAAGCTGAGGGAATTTGCTTCCCACAAACCACCTCTACAGGGCATCCTACAGGGACTGCTCTAGATGGGAGAACCCCTAAAAAGAGCACAGAACAAAACACACAACATATGAAGAATGGAGGAGGAGGAATAAGAAGGGAGAGAAGAAAAGAATCTCCAGACAGTGTATATAACAGCTCAATAAGCGAGCTAAGTTAGGCAGTAAGATACTAAAGAAGCTAAACTTGAACCTTTGGTAACCACGAATCTAAAGCCTGCAATGCAATAAGTACATATCTCTCAATAGTCACTCTAAATGTAAATGGACTTAATGCACCAATCAAAAGACACAGAGCAATAGAATGGATATAAAAGCAAGACCCATCTATATGCTGCTTCCAAGAAACTCACCTTAAACCCAAAGATAAGCATAGACTAAAAGTCAAGGGATGGAAAAATATATTTCAGGCAAACAACAGTGAGAAGAAAGCAGGGGTTGCAGTACTAATATCAGACAAAATAGACTTCAAAACAAAGAAAGTAACAAGAGATAAAGAAGGATGCTACATAGTGATAAAGGGCTCAGTCCAACAAGAGAATATAACCATTCTAAATATATATGCACCCAATACAGGAGCACCAGCATATGTGAAGCAAATACTAACAAAACTAAAGAGGGAAATAGACTGCAATGCATTCATTTTAGGATACATCAACACACCACTCACCCCGAAGGATAGATCCACCAGGCAGAAAATAAGTAAGGACACACAGGCACTGAACAACACACTAGAACAGATGGACCTAATAGACATCTATAGAACTCTACATCCAAAAGCAACAGGATATACATTCTTCTCAAGTGCACATGGAACATTCTCCAGAATAGACCACATACTAGCTCACAAAAAGAGCCTCAATAAACTCCAAAATATTGAAATTCTACCAACCAATTTTTCAGACCACAAAGGTATAAAAGTAGAAATAAATTCTACAAAGAAAACAAAAAGGCTCACAAACACATGGAGGCTTAACAACATGCTACTAATAATAATCAATGGATCAATGAACAAATCAAAATAGAGATCAAGGAATATATAGAAACAAATGACAACAACAACACTAAGCCCCAACTTCAGTGGGATGCAGCGAAAGCAGTCTTAAGAGGAAAGTATATAGCGATCCAGGCACACTTGAAGAAGGAAGAACAATCCCAAATGAATAGTCTAACATCACAATTATCAAAACTGGAAAAAGAAAAACAAATGAGGCCTAAACTCAGCAGAAGGGGGGACATAATAAAGATCAGAGAAGAAATAAACAAAATTGAGAAGAATAAACAATAACAAAAATCAACGAAACCAAGAGCTGGTTCTTCGAGAAAATAAACAAAATAGATAAGCCTCTAGCCCAACTTATTAAGAGAAAAATAGAATCAACCCAAATCAACATAATCAGAAATGAGAATGGAAAAATCACGACAGACACCACAGAAATACAAAGAATTATTAAAGACTACTATGAAAACCTACATGCCAACAAGCTGGAAAACCTAGTAGAAATGGACAACTTCCTAGAAAAATAAAACCTCCCAAGACTGACCAAGGAAGAAACACAAAAGTTAAACAAACCAATTACAAGCAAAGAAATTGAAACAGTAATCAAAAAACTACCCAAGAACAAAACCCCGGGGCCGGACGGATTTACCTCGGAATTTTATCAGACACACAGAGAAGACATAATACCCATTCTCCTTAAAGTGTTCCAAAAAATAGAAGAAGAGGGAATACTCTCAAACTCATTCTATGAAGCCAACATCACCCTAATACCAAAACCAGGCAAAGACCCCACCAAAAAAGAAAATTAGAGAGCAATATCCCTGATGAATGTAGATGCAAAAATACTCAATAAAATATTAGCAAACAGAATTCTACAGTATATCAAAAGGATCATACACCATGACCAAGTGGGGTTCATCCCAGGGATGCAAGGATGGTACAACATTCGAAAATCCATCAACATCATCCACCACATCAACAAAAAGAAAGACAAAAACCACATGATCATCTCCATAGATGCTGAAAAAGCATTTGACAAAATTCAACATCCATTCATGATAAAAACTCTCTGCAAAATGGGAATAGAGGGCAAGTACCTCAACATAATAAAGGCCATATATGATAAACCCACAGCCAGCATTATACTGAACAGCGAGAAGCTGAAAGCATTTCCTCTGAGATCGGGAACCAGACAGGGATGCCCACTCTCCCCACTGTTATTTAACATAGTACTGGAGGTCCTAGCCATGGCAATCAGACAAAACAAAGAAATACAAGGAATCCAGATTGGTAAAGAAGAAGTTAAACTGTCACTATTTGCAGATGATATGATACTGTACATAAAACACCCTAAAGACTCCACTCCAAAACTACTAGAACTGATATCGGAATACAGCAAATTTGCAGGATACAAAATTAACACACAGAAATCTGTAGCTTTCCTATACACTAACAATGAACCAATAGAAAGAGAAATCAGGAAAACAATTCCATTCACCATTGCATCAAAAAGAATAAAATACCTAGGAATAAACCTAACCAAAGAAGTGAAAGACTTATACTCTGATAACTACAAGTCACTCTTAAGAGAAATTAAAGGGGACACTAGTAAATGGAAACTCATCCCATGCTCATGGCTAGGAAGAATTAATATCGTCAAAATGGCCATCCTGCCCAAAGCAATATACAGATTTGATGCAATCCCTCTCAAATTACCAGCAAAATTCTTCAATAAATTGGAACAAATAATTCAAAAATTCATATGAAAACACCAAAGACCCCGAATAGCCAAAGCAATCCTGAAAAAGAGGAATAAAGCAGGGGGGATCTCACTCCCCAACTTCAAGCTCTACTACAAAGCCATAGTAATCAAGACAATTTGGTACTGGCACAAGAACAGAGCCACAGACCAGTGGAACAGATTAGAGACTCCAGAAATTAACCCAAACATATATGGTCAATTAATATTTGATAAAGGAGCCATGGACATACAATGGCAAAATGACAGTCTCTTCAACAGATGGTGCTGGCAAAACTGGACAGCTACATGTAGGAGAATGAAACTGGACCATTGTCTAACCCCATATACAAAGGTAAACTCAAAATGGATCAAAGACCTGAATGTAAGTCATGAAACCATTAAACTCTTGGAAAAAAACATAGGCAAAAACCTCTTAGACATAAACATGAGTGACCTCTTCTTGAACATATCTCCCGGGGCAAGGAAAACAACAGCAAAAATGAGCAAGTGGGACTACATTAAGCTGAAAAGCTTCTGTACAGCGAAAGACACCATCAACAGAACAAAAAGGAACCCTACAGTATGGGAGAATATATTTGAAAATGACAGATCCGATAAAGGCTTGACATCCAGAATATATAAAGAGCTCACACGCCTCAACAAACAAAAAACAAATAACCCAATTAAAAAATGGGCAGAGGAACTGAACAGACAGTTCTCTAAAAAAGAAATACAGATGGCCAACAGACACATGAAAAGATGCTCCACATCGCTAATTATCAGAGAAATGCAAATTAAAACTACAATGTGGTATCACCTCACACCAGTAAGGATGGCTGCCATCCAAAAGACAAACAACAACAAATGTTGGCAAGGCTGTGGAGAAAGGGGAACCCTCCTACACTGCTGGTGGGAATGTAAATTAGTTCAACCATTGTGGAAAGCAGTATGGAGGTTCATCAAAATGCTCAAAACAGATCTACCATTTGACCCAGGAATTCCACTCCTAGGAATTTACCCTAAGAACGCAGCAATCAAGTTTGAGAAAGACAGATGCACCCCTATGTTTATCGCAGCACTATTTACAATAGCCAAGAATTGGAAGCAACCTAAATGTCCATCGGTAGAGGAATGGATAAAGAAGATGTGGTACATATACACAATGGAATACTACTCAGCCATAAGAAGTGGAAAAATCCAACCATTTGCAGCAACATGGATGGAGCTGGAGAGTATTATGCTCAGTGAAATAAGCCAAGCGGAGAAAGAGAAATACCAAATGATTTCACTCATCTGAGGAGTATAAGAACAAAGGAAAAACTGAAGGAACAAAACAGCAGCGGAATTACAGAACCCAAAAATGGACTAACAGGTACCAAAGGGAAAGGAACTGGGGAGGATGGGTGGGCAGGGAGGGATAAGGGGGGGAAGAAGAAGGGGGGTATTAAGATTAGCATTCATGGGGGGGGAGGGATAAAGGGGAGGGTGGGCTGTACAACAAAGAGAGGACAAGTAGTGATTCTACAACATTTTGCTACGCTGATGGACAGTAACCGTAATGTGGTTGTTAGGGGGGACCTGATATAGGGGAGAGCATAGTAAACATAGTATTCTTCATGTAAGTGTAGACTAAAAATTAAAAAAAAAAAAGAAAGAAAGAAAGAAAGAAAAGGGGGATTACTCCTTGACAGGATAAAACTATTGGTAAATCAAAGATCAACACATGCTTTAAATATCCTTAATGTTGATCACTTAAAGGGTGTCAGATGATCAGCTATGGAGGTACTCTTTTCTGATAATATTCCTTTCTCTTAATAAAAAAAAAAAAAGCAGTTCCTGTGTGCTGACCTCCAATGAGTTCTGCACAGTGGTATAGAGGGCATGTCAAAGTGTGGGCAAAGGGTCTGTTTGTTTCTATGCAGAAGATCAAGGCCTAGCTTGGCTACCCAGAAAATGAACTAAGATACGATATGAGGAGGAGCTTCCGGCATCAGCACTCTCTGGAGGACTCGTGCCGGGGGATGATCATCAAAAAGCCTCCACAGGGATCTGAGCAATGCTGCGGTTGTGGCTGCATCCACCCCACCGTCTCCTGGACTTGCCATTGGAATAAGGAGGAAGATGTCTAGGCTGGCATGTGCATACAGTGAGACAACGAATTTGACCGGATCTGTACTGTTGGAACTCAACCAGGAGTTGGGAGGGGTGCAAGGTGTAGCACTCCAAAATCTTATGACTATAGACTATCTATGGTTAAAAGAACATATGGGATGTGAACAGATACCAGAAATGGGCTGCTTTAATTTGTCTGATTTCTCTCAGACTGTTCAAGTACATTTGGACAATATCCATCATATCATAAACAAATTTTCACAAATGCCTAGGGTGCCTAAATGGTTTTCTTGGCTTCACTGGAGATGGATGGTAATTATAGATTTGCTTTGTTTATGTCACCGTATTCCTATTATGTTAATATGTGAGCGCAAATTAGTTGGTAGTTTAAAACCTATACATGCTTAAGTTACTCTACAAGAAGATATGTCAAAAAAATAATCAATCCTCCCATGTTTTCCTCCATATGCTACCTCTATAGCTTTTCTTCTTCCTTCCTAATTACAACCCTTAAATAGAATTCGTGCCTCATATCGAATTTACCGAGTATCATAATTCCTCCAGGTGGTAAAGAAACCTCGAGACAAGTGCTGGGCATAGAAGCCACAGGGCATAAATCTGCCAAGTAAAAAGCTAACCTTTTCAAACAATATGGCTTCTCTCTCACTTACCAACTTTACATTTCCCTGTATGGCCCCGGAAGATGGCTGGTTAGCCAGAGACGGGTAAGATTCCTCAAGGGAGGAACAACCTAAGACAGGCACAGTCGCATGGGGGCCATCAGGTGAGAATTTGGGGATCAACAGAGGTGAGGCTCAGAACCTCACCCCCCCTGCTTTGAGAGAAATCTTCTGCATCCGTGGATGTCTTGCTGCCCTTGTCTAGCCTGGATTAATACTTAGTCCATAGGCACACACCTGATCATCTGATCATCTACATTTGCCCTCTTACAGCACTAAACTATGTTTTCTACCTTTATCTTGCATCTACCTACCACTTCAGCATTTTATTAAAAATAAAAATAATAATAATAATAGAGGGAGAAATGTGGGATCAACATATAAATCAAGTACAAAAATCAAATGAATATTCATATTTGACCTGATTGTTTATGGGTCATAATGCGTGATCAAAACCGAAAGTTTCTGTGATGAATGCCCTTGTACTGTTCACCATGTAAGAATTTATTCACTATGTAAGAATTCGTTCACCATGTAAGAACTTGTTCGTTATGCTTCAGAAGATTGGAGACTGACGAGAATTAGGCTTGAGATGGATTAATGATTGTACATTGAGCATTGACCCCCCTATACTGAATTTTATTGTTGTTAACAACCATTTGATCAATAAATATGAGAGATGCCCTCTAAAAAAAAAAAAAAAGTATGACAGAAAACCACTATCAAAAGGGTGTCCTACTGTAGTGAAAGCAAGCATACATCCTCCAAAATCCTGAGGTAGGAACCTTAAGGCTCCCAGCAATGAAACTGGATTCATATCTATTCAGCACTGTTCCAAAGGTCTCAGTTTCAAGAGGTCAAAAGCCATTTCATCGTTGGCCTCAAAAATGAACTGGCAGGAGTCATGTCAAAGACTGAATCAGCCTTGGATGACTCAGCAGCTATAATCTTGCTCAGTTGAGAGATAACCAAAGGCTGACACCTCTGTCTTTTGTCCCGCCATTACCTGGGCATAGAAGCCGCAAACTTGTCCTTGACTCTCCTCTTAGTTCCTCCTGTTCCTTCCATTCAGTTGGTGCCTGCTGCCTCCCAAATAGCTCTGTATTCAGCACCCCCTCTCCCAGCCCATGTAGAAAGGACCTTCAGTAAGACCTTCCCCACTTACCACAATTTCTAGAATAGTCATATAACTGTCTTCCTGCCTCCAACTTTCCCTCCCCCTTAAATCTGTTATCCTACCCAGAATGTAACCAAATGCTTATCATGACTTGCTTCTGCTTAGAATAATTCAATGGACACCATTGCTTTCAGGATAAAATTAGGATTCTTTAGCAAGTAATGTAAGGATTTACATAAACTGTAAATACTGTCTCCAATTTCATTTGTCACCTCTCCCTTTATCATATTCTAGTCACACTCTCTCTTATAATTTCCTGTGCTCACTGCTACTACGTCTTCTACACTGCATTGAGACTGTCACTACTTGTGAAGATACTAGTCTTGAAGAATCCTATGGGCAGTGACTGGTCTTCTTCAGCCTGGAGTAAGTATGTATGTACTCAATCAATGTTAAATGAATGCCTGAATGAATGAACAAAGGCTTCCAGAGGACATGTTAGCCAGTTATGCTCAATGCTCTCAGCTGGGTGAAGGGCTCTTGAGCAATTCACTAATTAATTTGATTGATGTTTTAACTATGAGGAGGATGATAACTGATGCAGGATATCTTGTTACTAAGACTTGAGTGAACTAAGTTATCCTTTGTAATACAGACCTAAATGATTTAACTGTGCCTCTAAGATTTTAGATTCAGTCAGATCCCATGAACTATTGCCAAGAAGCAAACACTCAAAGTATAAAACAAGAGTGTTAATGATTTTTAAGAAAGCTGTGATCTTGGGATGTTCACATCAGAATCCCTGCTGTAAAAAACCTCTCTTTATCAAAGTCATGACAGCGACAGGAAATAAATCAATCAAGCAGTGAGTGGCATACAGAGGAGTATCATTCTAAAGTGGTAAGGTTTTCTTGGCTCCACAGATAAGAGAAAAAGTGAAGGACAAACAGCATTTTACTCCCTTGCTCTGGAATGCTACTGGACACATAAAGCCAGATCGGCCATATATGAATCAGCTTCTCCCACTTAAAGTCAAAGAGACAAATCTCATTTTGGGGAATGAGTGAAGACAGTCATATACAAGATTGTATTTTATGGAAATAAAAAAAAGAATTATGAAACATAAAGTACATTAAACATAAGACATGCTCTCTTCCCCAATTTCTGCGAATTGTAGAAGTCTTTGAAATTGATAAAACCTGAGAGATTTAAATATCTATTAGTCAATTAGTCATCCAGGAAAAATATCTATCAAGTTAACTTCATTTAAAGTTCACCCACTGGTCACCCAATAGAATCACCTCTTATTTTACTGTCCCTTTTTTTTAATTAAGGTATCATTGATATACACTCTTATGAAGGTTTCACATGAGCAAGATTGTAGTTACTATATCAGTAAATATAAGATACCCTTATTATCAAGTCCCCCCCATACATTGAAGTCACTGTCCATCACCATAGTAAGATGCCACAGAGTCACTACTTGTCTTCTCTGTGCTACGCTGTCTTCCCTGTGACCCCACACACACCATGTGTACCAATCATAATACCCCCTCAATTCCCTTCTCCCTCTCTCCTCACCCACCTTCCCTCACCCCTCCTCTTCAGTAACCTTTAGTCCCTTCTTGGGTTCTGTGAGTCTGCTGCTGTTTTGTTCCTTCACTTTTGCTTCGTTGTCACACTCCACAAATGAGGGAAATCATTTGGTGCTTGTCTTTCTCCACCTGGCTTATTCACTGAGCATAATACCCTCTACCTCCATCCATGTAGTTGCAAATGGTAGGATTTGTTTTCTTCTTACAGCTGAAAAATATTCCAGTGTGTATATGTGCCTCATCTTCTATATCCATTCATCTACTGATGGACAGTTAGGTTGCTTCATGTCTTGGTTATTGTAAACAGTGCTGTGATAAACATAGGGGTGCATCTGTCTTTTTGAATCTCAGATCTTGTTCTCTTTGGGTAAACTCCTAGGAGTGGAATTCCTGGGTCAAATGGTATTTCTATTTTTAGTTTTTTAAGGAACCTCCATATTGCTTTCCACAATGACTGAACTAGTTTACATTCCCACCAACAGTGTAGGAGGGTTCCCCTTTCTCTGTATTCTCGCCACTATTTGTTGTTCCTTGTTTTTTGGTTGTTGGCCATCCTAACTGGTGTGAGGTGATATCTCATTGTGGTTTTAATTTGCATTTCTCTGACAATCAGCGATGTGGAGCATTGTAGGCCACCTGAATTTCTTTTCTGGAGCAGTGTCTGTTCGTGTCTTCCGCCCATTTTTTAATCAAGTTATTTGCTTTTTGGGTGTTGAGGCATGTCGGGTATGTCATTTACAAATATATTCTCCCCCACTAGCTTCCTACTTGTTGACACTCTTCCTCCTCCTGGATCTCAATTTTTACTATCTAAGCTCAAGTCTACTTCTGTGACCATTCATTAGTCTGTATCTGCAGGCCCTGACACTGCTGGCCATATCATTTTTCCTGAAATTAGTTCCGCCTGTGGCTTTTATATTCCTATGGGATCTTACATCTCCTCCACCCCAGACTATTCTTCCCTTGATGGTTCTTCCTCTTTCTAGACAATGGACCTGTGTCCAACTCAGACATTTGTGTTATTCCTGCTCAGGCTTCAACATTACATCTGGATATAGAACTTTGAGACTATTCATTTTTGGCTTTGATCTTTCTCCCAGGTCCAAGTTTGCATCCCCCACCACCTAAGGGATATTTTAGTTGCTCATCACACAATTTCTTCAAAGAAAACATGTTTGCAACCGCATATAATATCTTTTCCTTCCCTCTCCAAACAGTTTCCTTAGTGTTTTTCTACAATCGATTGACTGTTCTCTAGGGCACTCCTGATGAAACCCTTTTGCCTCTTCCTCCTTCTAACAACCAGTATAAGCCTCAGTGACTAGTGCCAAATTCCTCTACCACATATCTTACAGCCGTCCTTTCCTTGTATTTCTAATTTAGCAAATCAAAAACACTGCCAAAATACTTAATAGTTTTAACACAAAAATCAGTACTCTCCCTTCTCTTTCCTTTAGAATGCCACCAGCTTAAATTTTTTGTATATATACATTTTTGGTTTTAGTATGAACTTTTAAAAAATCTTAGTTTGATCAGGCCTTTCTCCAATCAAAAGTCTTCCAGAGTTTGATATCACCTATAAGACAACATATCATTTCTTAGCCTTACATTCGACTCCCTCGGCAGTTTGGTTTTGACCTTCTGGTCTCATTTCACACCATCTCCCATAAAAATACTGTATAAATAAAAGCCCCTGATCATGTCTCACCAAACTAAGGCAATAAAGAGAATATATGCTCAGGAATGGGACCTTTCTCTGTTTTTCTGTCTGGTCCTCAAACCAAATGTTCAAAGCCTTTATTTATAACCCAAGTTTTATCCTATGATATTCCCAGGGACACAGGAAGTCCTGACATCTCTTCTCCTCCTTTTTTTTTTTTTCTGAGAGGGCATCTCTCATATTTATTGATCATATGGTTGTTAACAACATAAAATTCTGTATAGAGGACTCAATGCACAATCATTAATCAACCCCAAGCCTAATTCTCAACAGTCTCCAATCTTCTGAAGCATAACGAACAAGTTCTTACATGGTGAACAAGTTCTTACATAGTGAATAAGTTCTTACATGGTGAACAGTGCAAGGGCAGTCATATCACAGAAACTTTCGGTTTTGATCACGCATCATGAACTATAAACAATCAAGTCAGATATGATTATTCATTTGATTTTTATACTTGATTTATATGTGAATCCCACATTTCTCCCTTATTATTATTATTTATTTTTTTAATAAAATGCTGAAGTGGTAGGTAGATGCAAGATAAAGGTAGAAAACATAATTTAGTGCTGTAAGAGGGCAAATGTAGATGATCAGGTCTGTGCCTATAGACTAAGTATTAATCCAGGCTAGACAAGGCAACAAAACATCCACGGATGCAGAAGATTTCTCTCAAAACAGGGGGGGTGAGGTTCTAAGCCTCACCTCTGTGGATCCCCAATTTCTCACCTGTTGGCCCCCCTGCGACTGTGCCTGTCTTAGGTTGTTCCTCCCTTGAGGAATCTTACCCGTCTCTGGCTAACCAGTCATCTTCCGGGGCCATACAGGGAAATGTAAAGTTGGTAAGTGAGAGAGAAGCAATATTCTTTGAAAAGGTTAGCTTTTTACTTCTTTGCGGATTTATGCCCTGTGGCTTCTATGCCCAGCATTTGTCTTGCGGTATCTTTACCACTTGGAAGAATTATGATACTTGGTAATTTCTATATGAGGCATGAATTCTACTTAAGGGTTGTAATTAGGAAGGAAGAAGAAAAGCTATAGAAGTAGCAGATGGAAGAAAACATGGGAAGATTGATTATTTCTTTGACACATCTTCTTGTAGAGCAACATAAGCATGTATAGTCTTTAAACTACTAATTAAATTGCGGACACACATTAACATAATAGGAATACAGCTACATAACCAAAGCAGACCTACTCTCCTCCTCCTTAACAGACACTGCAGTGTAAATAATTCCAGGGTTGTTTCCTTGGTGTCAACTCTCTTTACCTCTACTAAGACTTAATTGCAAAGAAAAACAAAAGCCTACTACTGCTCCTTTATTGTACCTTCTATTTCTAATCTCAAACTCCCAGCACTTTCTTGTTTTGTGTATCCCCAACAGGTATAGTAGACATGAAATTCTACAGGTTGCCTGTAAATTATATAGAAGTAAGGCCAAGTATAAGGAAAATGATCAGTTGGGAGAGTTTTGTCCTTCTCAGCTACATAGCCAGACTAACTGATTAGAAAAACATCTGAGAAAGAAGACAGTTTACACTTTCATACAGTCTTACGCACCCTCGTCCCATAAAAGGTGAACACGGACAGGGATGTTTGTCCTTCTTACCATGCATTATTTTCATTACTCAAGAAACTTCACTGAAGGGTAAAGTCTGTAGGAATTTTGACTTTACAAGACATGCTACAGAATTCTGAGTGCTATTCTAATCAGCATCTCAATCTACAACTTAATGGTGTTTAAAAAATAGACCTTCTTTCCCCCAGTTCATGCAGAGTTAGTGATAATCATATGTTCTTAATTTGAGTTGCAGAATTTAGTTCTAAGCAAGACAACAATTTTGTAGTGTGCCCGTGAGATAAGATTCATCCAGAAATACTTAGAAATCAAATAACTGAAACAATAGAGGTTGCATCATGCACATTTACAGAAAGAAAAATACATGAAAAAGTCACCAGGGAGTACTAAAGATACCCTCAAATAATGAGGCTTAAAAGCCTAAGAAAATTTAAGGAGTAACAACAGAAGACCAATAGATGTTCAGAGACAAAGATAATTAGGCATTTTAAGTGGCTGTGTGGTATAACAGAAAGAGAATGTGATGTGGAGTCAGAAAGCCTTGGTTCAAATGTGGGCTCTGCCACTCACAAGCCACAGGCCCTGGGGCACTTCATCTCTAAGACGGTGAGACTTGGAGGGCTGAGACCAGCATGAGGCCAGTGAGGCACAGGTCTCAGGGGAACTTTGAAGAGGAGGCAAAGAAACTCACTAATCAAGATAAGTAATATTTGAATGCAGCTCTCAAAATTGAAATTAATGCCAAAAATAGCCATTTAGAACAAAATAAAATTTTTTATCATGACAGGATCCAATTCTGCACTTACTTGCACGACTTACACAGCTTGCCTCATCTTAATCCTGGCCCTGTCAGATCCTGCATGAATTTAAATCTTTAAAATATTGCATGAAATGTTATTTATTTTAATTGTGTTGTTTTTTTGGCACTCCCTTTAATTTTGTGCCTGGGGTGAGTGCCTCATGTGCCTCACCCTAGTCCCAGGGCTGCTCCTGATCTGACATTTCTCATTTGTGCAAACAGTAACATTGGAAACCAAAAAACACCATTTTCATGGGGTTGCTGTGAAGATCAAATGAGATACTTGCATATGTTAAGGTAAGGACTTTTTTTTTAGTATTATTATTATTTTAGGAAGAGTTGGAATAATCAATGAGGCTGAAAGATGGCATAACACAACTCCCAGAAAGCAGCTCTGGCCAGTTGTCCTACTTCTCTCTCCTATTCCGTGCCAGCTCTCTCTGGGCCCTTTAGTCTCCTACATGGTTCCGAAATGCCTTCAAGAACAGCCTGCTCTGTCCTGGGCCCCAAGCTGCACAGACAAGTGTTACCGAGTACAATGGATAAGGATGGGACCCAGCAGAGGACATACACAAGGCATCTTCCTGGCACATTAATTCTATCCATCTTTTTGAGAGGAACACACATGGAATAGAAAACCTAAAATAAACAGAAAAGCTAAGATTCAAAAAGAAACTTCAGTGACATTTCACATTTGTAGCAGGCCAAACTGGGCTATGCCTCAGACTTACTGGGAATGAGTTCCTCTCGTTTTTAGGGCTTACTCCAGGGAAAGATAGGGAAAGACTGAAGTCCTGGTCTTGGGGCATCCATCCCAGCCCTGGTTAGCTTGTCCATATGTTCATTTGACAAACATCCAGCCCACTGATTATGTGCCAGACACTGGAAATCTGGAGACAAAGTATAGCCCCTGTCTTCAAGAAGCTATCTATCTGGGCTATCAGAGTATCAGAAGAACTGTACATATGGTAGATGGAGGCTTTCATTCATTCAAAACATTCTCATTGGGTGACACTTGTTAGGCACTGTTCTAGGCACTGGGCAGAGAGCAGTGAATAAAACACAAACATTTCTCTGTACTGTAGAGCTCATATTTGAGAGGGATTCTTGGGTTAGTCCAAGACTAGTCTAGGAAAGCTCAGACTTCCTATCTCATTCCAGCGCATCAGCATGGTAGACCTAAAAAACCTAGTAGGAAATCAAACATGAAGCTACAAGTTTTCAATTTCTTCATAAGACGATCTGTTCCATGATCCAGTAGGGATAAATAGGCCCTCCAATATCTGAGAGAGAGGGCTCCTAGAATCATGATAGGGCCAAATGGACATCTCTGTACAGATCCTTGGGAAACTGCAACTAAGGTAATCATTTATTTTGGGCTACTCTGAATTTTCAAATACAAGTCTACGCTTCTTGAAGACCAATATCATCTCATCACTTATGTCTCTCTCTGCCCTCTTAGCCTGGGCACTTAATCAATACTTGATTTAATGCAGGATATGAACTGAATAATATTTTCTAAATAAGTTGTGTCAGCTGTAGATATCCTTCCCCTAGCCACCACATAATGAAGTCTGTGCCCGTGGATCAGAAGTAGGGTAGTTGCACATATGGAAGAAATGGTTAAGGCTGATGATCATATACATACAGTTCTAGTTCAAGAGCACAATGAAAATGTACTCATCCTCAACCTTTTCACAGAGGCAATAAAATGGTCAAAACACTGCCACAGTCATAAGATTATTAGTTGTCTTTATATAATGTCTAATACTTTTCAAAGCTCTTTCAAAATCACAATTTCATTTGATTCTTACATCAAAGCTATGAAGTAAATAGGGTGAGCAATACCATTTCAGGGATGAGAAAACAGATACCAAACAGGTCTCACCTACAGTCACATAGCTAACCAGTGAGTTTAGGAGAACAGCTGGACTCCCATCGTAATGCTCATTCCGTAACACCAGACTATGGAGATAGAAGCATTGGTTTCCCAAGTTTCAAAATGCCTGGCACACAGTAAGCTCGGACTGTCTTATTTATCTCTGTTACCCCAGCATCTAGAACAACACTTAAATGAATGAATGAACAATGAATGGATGAATGGTAATGAATGGAGGCATGAAGTAGTGGCAACGCTGAAAGAAGGCTTGACTCACACTGTAGCTTTACAGGCAGCAGCTTTCATAAAATGACATGAAACTGATTTCACAAATGCTTTTCAAAGGCTTCTAAATTGCTCTTTTTACTTCCTTACCTGATTAGCTTTAAACCAAAGGAGATGTTTTTCCCTGACCTATTTTCAAAGCTAATCTTTAAATCCCTAGGTTACAAAATCCTAAGGATGAAATATTTGTTCTGTGAAATAGTATAATGGTTCAGGCAAGAAAAACTTTAAGAGTGTAAGTATACTGATTAAATTCCCAGGATTCAAGATACTGAAAGTTATATTAAAATGCCTTAAGTGAGATGAGTCTCTATTGAAGATAGTTGAGCTGCCAGTATTTCAAAAGTTACTCAAATCATAAACCCAATTACATGAGAAGAGTAACAGCAGAGCGCAGAAGCCAAACTGAAAAAGTAAAAATCAGATGCTTCCTTTAACAATAAAGGCTTTATGATACTGGATCGTGATTGAATTTGAATACTTAAGTGCAGTTTTCTGATTGAAAACAAGAAGTTTAGCATTTCCAATCTTCTGAACTTCACCACTTTTCCGTTCCCGCCATAAATGAATGAAGCTGGGGTTCAGCTTGCATAAACTTGCTCTGCACAACATCCAGCACAATAGTCATTGTCAATAAATGTTAAACAACACATTTGGATAATTCCACAGGTAATTCTACAAATTTGGATAATTCCATGTCCTGCAAGTAAGGACATGATTCTGTGATGACTACTGAGTACGTTGATTGACTCACCAAACAGTGATTTTTCTCCCCTTCTTCACTGAAGTGTACACATCAGGCTTTCTCTGCTAGAGCTATCCAACTCTTTTCTCTGCAGGCTTCACTCAACACATTGTGCCTCTTTGTATACATGGAATAAGATCATTTCTCTACAGAGAACAGAGCCATGTTTGTCTTAAAATCTGTGCTATAGGATACTGGGGATTTAAAGAATTAACCCACGATAAAATTGGAAGAAAAATAAAAATAAAAATAAGAATAGGAAGGGACTCCCCTAGATCTAAATCCTCATTTTAGAGCAAACTCAAGCCCAGAGAGGAAGAATGAATGATCCCTGGTTCAACATCCAACTGGGGGAGTCAGCAAGACTACAATCCAGATGGGTGGGGGTGCACAAAAGTGCAGTCACATGTGTATATAAAATATATATTTAGCCCCAATAAATCAAAGTAACCTGTCCCGAACTGCAATCATCCTTTTGCTACATACAGTGCTATTTCGGTGGAGTACTGCCACTCAGATGACTTCATCTCTAATTTTCTCCTTTTGGTTCTATTTTAAAGAACACATTTTCACATTGAACTATAACACCAGTAACTTAGCCTAAGGAATCAGACTCTCCCGATAATCAGACATTATCAGACACTACCTCCACTACCTCCACCACAGTCTGACTCATCACAGAGCTATCTCCTCCCATATTCCTTGATTTGAAAGCTAAACCCAAGAGTAGTGTAGTTAGGATGCATTCCAGCTCTGGCTTTGATGCTCCTTTGGGCCCATAGAAAAGTCAAAGAATCTTCCTAAAACATTTTTTTTCTTTGTAATGATGTTAAATTACTCACAAAATGTTTATTAAAAACAAAACAAAAGTCTAAAAACCAGCACATGCCAATGGTGCTGCTTATTTAAGCAACTGGCGTTCCTCTATGCTTTTGAGGCGTTTCTTCCGGGGCTGTACAAAGTCATCATCTGTATCATCACTAAATTTATTATCTTCTGATTCATTCCTGAATTCTAGTTTAGGAAACCTTTTTTCTGGTAAAGGTTCTTGAGGAGTTCTTCAAAATAGTTTTCAAGTTTTATGCCAGCGTTGGCTACTTCTGAATCAGGCTCATTGAATTCAGCACAATTTTGAAAGATCAATCTAAAGTCAGCTACAAAATCTTCAGGGTTTGTGTACATAGAAAAATCTTCTTGTAGTCTTTTCTTGATGGTTGACAAGTCCATTGGATTTTTAATTATTTTGTAATAATCAGGCAGTTAGAGGAACTGGATCTTGAAAAGCCAGGCTCATTTCATGGCAGTAAAGAAATAAAAGTAGGCGCTCACACTTCCTTATATCTATTGGTGTTAATTTAACAAGGACTTCTGGTTTCTTTTTTTCTGAGTTGTGACTGGGAGCATCACAATCATATTCAACTTCTGGTTTAGATAAGTCTCGGCAGAAAGTGCAGATTCATTCTCCACTTGGTGGGTGCATGACAAGAAAGATGGAATACTTTGGGACACTTATCACAGCACAGGAGCTCCCCTCCATTCTGACAAACTGCACAACAGTCCTCATTGGGGTCGTCTTCTTTCTTTGTCTCTCCAACATGAAGCGGTGACTTCTGGGAGGCATCCAGCCACTCAGACTTTGCATATGAGGAATTTTCCTGGTGACGTCCAGGTTGATCTCCTGTGCTATCAGGAGCATCTGATCTTAGCACAGACTCCTCAGAAGCAGAGCTCTGACTGCTATTTAATAGCAGGGAGGTAAGTATGCTTCTTGGATAATTGGTATTTTGAGGCCTAGATTCTTCATCTGATTCTTGTTTCACTACAACAACAGGAAAATCATAATTTTCAGGTGGTCCACTGTTTTCTTGTTTTATTTGGATTGGCTCCAACATGACCACTGGGACTTTGTGTGTAGAATCGGCTCCCGTTGGTTTGCTGGAAGAGCCAGAGCTTCCTCTGCTCCCCACACTGGAGGCACTAGGTGAACGTATTGGTGGGTGTACACTAGTCATAGTAACAGGTCCTGCAAGGCCTGGAGATGGTACTGATGAATTTGGTGACTGGACGGTTCTGTTTGAGGGTGGTCTTGGCTGGCCATGATCTATACTAGGATCTTTCTTCACAATATTGTCCAGCATAATAGTACTTGAACAGTCAATATCTGGAAGAGAAGGAAGATTGTAAGAACCTCCCACTGGTGAGCTCAAATCAATCATAGGTGAACCAAAACCTTTGCCATCGTGTCCTACTGCACTAGTAATAGTGGGACTGGAAGGAGTAGAGGATATGCTGCTGGCAGTTGACGGGGCAGCCTGTCCACTGCTGATCTGCCACTGTTTTATGGCTTGTTGAGCCAAGAAAGCCATCTGCAGAGGGTTGGGCTTTATTGCTTGTCGTGGCACATTCTGGTTTGGTGGATATCTCAGCTGTTGAGGATGAGGAGGAAGAACTGGTCCATTAGGTTTGGGGCTGTGATTTTGAAAATTTATCAGATGTGGAGGGGTTTGCTGATGAGAGATGGAAGGTTGCTGGATGGGCCCCTGCACTCTAGGGTTTGGTAAACCCACAGGTGCTGGCCTCCGTTGCACCTGTTGCCTCTGAGCCATTACCTGTTGCTGCATATGCTGGAGTCGTAACTGAGCTAGGCTGATCTGTGTTGGAAACTTGGATAACTGCTTTGAAGATAAACCACCTGGTGGCTGTGAATTCTGTTCCACGACAGGGTTCTGCTTAGGCATTTGTAGCTGACTCTCTTTATCTTCGATTACTAAAGAACCTAAATTGATAATATTTTGAGCCCAGAAACTAGGATCACAGTGAAACTGGATGGTATTGTTGGTCACTGGGGAAGCATCACACCTTGCTCAAAGGAGGTGCCGTAGTCGGTATGTAATCAGTCGCTTGCTGTACAGTAATGCTGTACTACTGCCGCTGGAAACGGCCTATTTGGAAAAATGCATTACATGTTCCAGCTGTTTAGAGAGCCCAGCCACTTCCTGTTGCTGTTGCATGAGTTTCATGCGATGGTCCTTTGCAAGGCTCTCAAGCTGATGCAACAGAGCTTTTCCTTTTTTATTTATTTCTACCATCAATGTAAATATAGCAACTTTAATATCCTGTTTCACCTGCTTTGATTTTGATTTACTTCAATTATCCTGTTTTGCATCTGATTTCCTGTGAATTTTATGTATTTTTTTTTTTCCATCAGTTTTGTGATTAGGGTATGATCACTTTCTGATTCTGAAAAGCTTCTTCTATAAATTGGTATCTATGCTCTTTATGTTCTAATAACTGGCAGTCTCCACATGTCAGTTTGTCACATGTTTCACAGTAAAGCTTCAGCTGCTCCTTATGAAAAGGACAGAACACTGGTCGCTGACTAGTCATACCAACTGCCTCTGGAGATACTTCCTCTTTCTGTCTCACGGTGTGATCTTTTGTGAACTTCACCCTTTGGTGAGCTCGGATGCATGTCTTGCAGAGCCATTCAACACACTCGACACAAAACCCATTAGTTTCTGCATTGTCCTCACAGCTTGTACACACCTGATTAGACTTTTCAACTGTACTGCTGGGAACCTCAGTAGTGTCTTTCACAAAAAAATTATCTATGATGTGTCTCTCTGCACAGTCTTGGCTGCAAACTGGACATCGAATGACTCCAACTTGGGTGGCGAACGGCGAGGAGCCGCTGACCAGCGAGCCGGTGGCGGGGACGGGCGGCGGGGTCTCGGCCGAGCCCAGCATGGGCGCCGGCAGCAGGAGGTAGCGCCGGGGCGCGGGCAGGCAACGCTGGCAGAAGGAGTGCAGACAGGGCAGCAGCTTGGGCGCTCGGCTCTGGATGTTCTGGTGGCACACGGCGCAAGGGTCCAACAGGTTGAGCCGGGCCGCCTCGCCTCCGCGCTCCGAGTCCGGGCCCTGCCGACTCTCGGCCTCGTTCTCCCCGCTCGGCGCTGTCGGGGGCCGCCGTCGCCGCCTTCTCCACAGCCACCTCCATTGTCCTGTCCCGGTCCCCGTGTGCCGCCGCCTGCCGCCGCCCCCGCCCCCGACGACCTCCTCCTCCTCCTCCTCCCAGGCAGCTCGGGTGACCCGAGGGAGGAGGGGGGAGGCAGCGCCGGGCCGAGGAAGCCTTCTCAGGCCCCGGCGATCCGCCTCCCGGGTGGCGCGGCCGGAAGAACGGTGTCTGTCAGCGGCGACCGGCTGCGCCTCGTGAGCTTCGCCAACCGCCGTGGCGCTCGTCAAATCCACACAGCCCGAATCCACTAACCTCCCAGCCTTCCTCTGGGGGTACCCGGCCGGCTGAGGCCCCGCCCCCACCCTCCCTCTCCCAACAACTAAAACATTTTTAAAAGAAATACTGATTGAGCAACTTGCAGAGCAAATATTCTGTATCTGCTGCTGAACTAGACACTTTACATATGGTATGACAATTCATTTTCTAAAAGTGACAGGTACTCTGGGAAGTTTATGATCTTACCAGATCCTATTAACAACCAGAAGGATGGTATAATTATTTTTCCTATTTCACAAAGAAGGAAACCAAGGCTTAATTAGTTCTTACATTATCTTTCCTATTTTACAGTATAGGATCCTGAGGTTAAAGAAGCCTTACCGAACATATACACAATGGAATACTATTCAGCCATAAGAAACAAATCCTACCATTTGCAACAACATGGATGGAGCTAGAGGGTATTATGCTCAGTGAAATAAGCCAGGCGGAGAAAGACAAGTACCAAATGATTTCCCTCATTTGTGGAGTAAAACAACGAAGCAAAACTGAAGGAAGGAAATAGAAGCAGACTCACAGACTCCAAGAAGGGGCTAGTGGTTACCAAAGGGGAGGAGTGAGGGAGGGCAGGTGGGGAGGGAGGGAGAATGGGATTGAGAGGTACCATGATTAGTGCAGATGGTGTGTTTGGGGTCACCAGGAGAACAGTGTAGCACAGAGAAGGCAGGTAGTGACTCTGTGGCATCTTACTACACTGACGGATGGGGCCTGTAATGGGGTATGGGGGTGGGACTAGATAATAAGGGTGAATGCAGTAACCACATTGTTTTTCCTGTGAAACCTTCACAAGATTGTATATCAATGATACCTTAATTAATCAATCAATCAATCAATTAATTAAAGAAGCCTTACGGAGGATCTGCTTAACACAACCAGCTGACTGGCTAGGAGTGGCAGGGCCAGGATTTAAACCAATATCTAGATAACTCCAAAGTCTGCCACAGTGGACACCGTGAGGTGCCTTACAGATGGTTCCTCAAGAATGGAACAGCTGGGAGTGCTGCAGGCACAAAGTCTGCTGCTCTCAGCACCTCTGGGGTCTGCTTTAGTTAAAGAAAGCTGCCTTGTCCAAGATCATGTTCCTTCCTGGGGTGCCTGGAATCCAATGGCTGGTCAATGAGGTATAAATGGCCCTCATGTCATTATATAAAGCAAAACAAGTAATTCCCCAATTTTACACAGAATGCCCTATCTCCTTACCTTAAACAAAACTTTGTTCTTCCTGGAGGCCCTGCTTCCTTCTGTCTGGAGGTTACCTGTTTTTCCCACTTTCTAGGCCAACAGGGCCAGGAAAAAAGAGAGATGAGTGGGGTGAGTGGCGGTATTCCCTTGGATAAAATCATATAATCATGCTGATAGTCACTAGCACAAAACTAGTTTTCAACACCAACTGGGCTTTCAGGCTCACCTATTCTTCCTTTTGTCTATTACAAGCCAGCCCTTATTTCCATTTCTCAGATTTTTCTAAAACTCACCACTCTCTTCAATACAGCTGTTAGTCCCTGCTTTGCTTTCTTCTTTCAGTGCACAAATTTATCTCTTTTTTCACAGAAAAGAATGTCCATCAACTATGATCTTCAACTTCCTGCCCTAATACTATAAAATTATGTACATCTACACCTACCCTTGTTGCATTCCTCCAGTCTCAAAGGACTGCCCTTGACCCTACGCCCTGCTCTCTCTAACTGGCAGCTACTGCATGAATCTTACCTTCTTATTCTTCTCTCTTCAACCTCTTTCATTTTACTGGCTGCTCTGGTTAGTAAAGCATTTACTTATTTTCTATCCCCCAAAACCAACAGCACCGCCACCACCACCAAACCGTCTCATCCTTGTGTTCTTCTCCAGCTATTCTCCACTTCCTTGGCCGTATCAACTCTGTCTACTTTCTTACTTTTCATTCATTTACTTATTGATACCTGGCTTTGCCCGGCCTGCCTAAAGTCATCGCTGACTTCTCATCTAGCCCTATCTTACTTAACTGGTTGTTTGCATCTGATACCAAAGATTAGCCCCTACTTGAAACTACTATTTTGTTTGTGGGACAACATCTTGGTTCTCCTGGAACTTCTTGGATCATTCTTCTCCATTTCTTTTATGGGCTCACTCTTCTTTGAGCACCTTTTAAATAGCAGGGTACTCCCAGGGTTCATCCTCAGTCCTCTTATCTTTATTACTGAGCATTCTTGTCCTAGGAAGCTTACCCATTAGTAATTTCAACTATTCTCTTTGTGACAATGACTGCCAAATCTTTATTTGCAGCTTAAATCTCCCATAAGTTTGACTTGCATACCCTTCCTTATATTCTCCTTAGTTCGTTTCTACTGGTATTGGTGTCTACCTACCTAACTTAGAAACCTAACAGTCTTCCTTCACTTTGCCCTTTCTCCCCACAATCAGTAACTAAGTATTGCCCTTTTTAACTTCTAAATGCTTTTTAACCCCCTAAATATTTCTTGAACCTATTTTCTCTAGCCCCTCCCCATCATCACAGTGCTAATTTAGGCCCTTATTGTCCTTGCCTGAACTACTGCAATGGCCACCTAACTGGTCTTCCTGGTTCAAGCTTTAATATCTTCAAGTCCACTTTCCCACAGTCAACTGAAGGGTCTGTCTAAAACTCATATACGATTGGATTGCTCCATCCAATGCTACCTATAATAACAAAAACACCAAATGACCTGTATGCAACATACCTTTACTTGGCATGATTCAAACTTTGCCAGTCTCTCTGGCTACATCAATCACTACTCCCTATCTCCAGCTTTATGCTCAGCAACACCTAAGGACTCATAATTTCTCATGCACATCATGCTACTTCCTTACTTTACTTCAGGTCACACTGCTGTCCCTTCTGCCCAGAACATCCCCATTCTTTCTCCCCCTACCTGGCTAACCCTCTCTCATTCAAGACTCAGTTCACTTGTCATATTGAGGATGTCTTCCTTGATGCCAAAAGGATTAGGTGTCTCGCCTGTGTTCCTGTGATACCAGTACATATCGCTGCCATCATAATTCTACATTGCTTCAAAATGGTTTGTTTATGTGTCTATCTCCTTGTTTTGGCAACAAAACTTGGTAGCTTAAAACAAGAGTCACTTATTTTGCTCAGGAACCATCAATTTGGGCAGGGTTCAGTGAGAATGGCTAGTCTCTGCTCCATGCGGTATCAGCCAGGGCAGCTCTCCCAGAGCTGGAGGATCTGCTTCCAAGATGGCTCATCCCAAGGGCTAACAAGCGGGTGCTGGCTATTAGTTACTTTCCACCTGGGCCTTTCCACAGGGCAATTTAGGCTTCTTCACAGCATGGTGGCTGGGTTTCAAGAGTGAGTGATCCAAGAAACAGGAAATGGATCCTGTTAGTTTCTTAAATTGGGTACAATTTCTGAATAGAAAATGAATAGATCTCTGCCACACTCTATTGTCAGACAGGCACAAAGCCCAGGTTCAAGGGGAGAGGGCATAGCCCCATCTTTTGATGGGGGGAGTGTCAAAGAATTTAGGGGGGCATGTTTTAAAACTACCACACTCCTTTACTGGACTATGGGCTCTTTTAGGACTCACAGACATGGCATGTGTCTGCTGAATGAATGGATTCATTCCTGGACCAATTTGCCTACATGAAACTTCACAGTCTTAATCAGTCAATTGCACCACGGAGGTTCATTCTAAACAACTCAGCCACATCAATTAGTAAGAGGATTAAGGCTCAAAGGAAATTAGGCTTAAAGTCTCATAGCATTTTAGAAATGGGAGGGATTTATGAGCTAATCAAATTTTTTAGTCCATTTTACAAACAACAACAAAACAAAGCAAAAAAAAAACTGAGGTACATAGAAAAAAGAAACTATATGGGTCAGCTATATAAAATAGCAATGATTTAGATTTTGCTGAATATGGAAAACACATGCTATTCACTTGCTCAGTTTCTTCTAGCAAGTCAGAGCTAATTAAACTTAAGAATCTGATTGAGGAGAGCTGTTAATTTTCTCTTTTAAAGGAAGACACTATTTACTTTTGCAAATTCGGTCCCATTACAGCTATTATTGTAATTCAATTATTTGATGACACCCTATATGTCTTGGTTAAAATGTTTTGTGGCACCGACATGCATCTAGCCATTAAATAGAATATGAAGAAATGCATAAGACCTTAGTTATTAGACATCTTTAAACATGTCCGATTGAAACACATGTGAGCAATAGAAGTATCCGTGTTTGAATTATTAAATATGACTATTAAAGTCAAAAGAAATGAAATAATTTGACACCAGTAAGGATCAGGATACAAGCCTAATTCTAAAAGGTGAAATTTTGACTAAAAATAAATAAATAAATAAATTAGTTAACTGGATTCAGAGAGATATCTAGGTATAGCTTTAGAAGTGCACATTTAGACAGACCTAAAAATATTTAATCTCTTCTAAGGCTTTCTGAGGAGCCTCTAAAACACTAGGTAATCTTACGTAAGTTATGACTGTGACTACCAAAAAAAGAAAAAAAATCACTGGGAATTGCCAATTAACTGAACAAGCAGTAGCATTTTACCAAGAAAGTAAAATCATTTTTTCCAAAGAAACGAACCTTTTTCTCGGAATTCTTCCGTGTGGCAGAACATTCAGGAAATTGCATTTCCTAAATGTAATTATCTTATAAATTAGACTGCTTACATGACTTCATTTCAAGCAATCTGGTTCTAAGAAGGACACAATTCTAATTTAGCAATTCCATAATAAAGATAAGTTATATAGGATGTTGGCTTTACAAGACAAACTATGAGGTATATTAATATCATTATCTGCACTCCCTACCCACTGTTTATGCAGGTACTACTTTTCACCCAGTATAACATCTGAGAAGCTGCAAAGTCCCCTGGACCTTATCAGTGACAAAGGGAAAGTAAAAAACAAAAACAAAAAAAACCCCATTCCCCAAAACCCCTCATGTAACCTATCTGAGACACCCGAAACACCCATCCACAAAGACAGCATCTTTTTTGTTTTAAAAGACTGTTAGACTGCATCTTCTATGTTAAACTATTAAAACAATGGCAGATTTGTAGAAGAAAATTTTGCTTAAAACTTTGATCAACTTAGGCACTGAGTATTCGTGCTTTTGGAATTTTTTGCCTTCTAACCTAATTGGCATGGGAAAGGGAACTCAGCATGGGCCGTGCTTTGCTTTTAGTCACAAAGGGCGAAAAACCAGCCTTGCAAATGTATGTTGATGAAACGAGTGACATTCAAAGTCCACTCACTTGTTTTGGAGTAAACAGGGAAATATTTTACTCAAAATTTCTTCAAAGTGATTTTCTGGAAGTTATTTTGGCAACTGAGTGAGACTTGAGTTCCAAACACTCCACACAAAAATCTGGCAAAGACTGGATGTAGGTGAGAAAAGGATTCCTCACAAGCTCCCAGTGATTTTTCAGTCCTGAGTTGGGAAGCTACTGCCCAAATTTATTCTTTAGACAGACTGAGTTAAATTTCTCCCCTTGCTGAATTCACCTTCAGGAACCTGCTTTTTGAGAACTTCAGTAAGTCAGAAAATTTTAAGACATGTTTGGTACAGCATAATGGTTAGGAAAGCAGACTCTGGCAGCAGACTGGGTCTGAATCCTGGCTCTGCCAATTATCAGCTGGGTGCTCTACAGCAAGCTCCTGAGACCTCTCTGCACCTCTGTATCCTTACGTGTAAAATATGTAAACACTATCTGTACCTATTTCTGATGATCTTGAGTACTACATGAGGTAATACACATAACAAAAAGCATCAGAAAAGTATCTAACATGCAGGAAGCTCTTTAAAAGTGTGAGTCTCATTAGTACAACAGCTGGACTTTAGCTGCAAAAACATAGTCTATCAGGTAATGATGTTTGATTTTACCCCTTGAAATTTCAGTTCTTTGTATATAAACCGTAAAAGGGCATCTTTCAGAAATGTTATGCTTTGCTGAATGTTTGCAAGTTTGAAGCAGTTGCCTTTGTCCTTATTGATTGTCTCGGTAACGATACAACATAATCCTTCAGTTCGGAAATCTTTCCAAACACTTTTCCTTCTGACATGATTGAAAAGGTCCAACAGAATATAGAATAATATAAATAGTCACTGTTTATTTCTTCCTGTAGTTTGGTTTCAATTTTTAACATTAAACTCTTCAATTCATCTGGAATGTATTTTAATGTGAAGTATAAATTTTGGATTTAAATAGTGTTATTAAAATGTTAGCCAATGGTTCCAAAAATTTTTCTTGAATGAGCCAACTTCTCCACTAACTTGAAAATCTAATACATGCCAAAATCTTATACGTGCTTATTACAATAGTTGCCTATTTACTTATTACTGTTCTCCCACGGGAACTTAAGTTTCACAAAGAAAGAGACTCAGTTACTTTGGTTCACCACTGGTCACCAGAGTTCTGCTACTGGGCTTTTAGGAATGAATGGCTGAAAAAGGCTTTCCTCTCCCAATCTCTGAATGTGATTACTGTTATTACTGATTTTCTAAAGATAAACAGATGCAACATTATTGAAACTAATCTGAACTGATCATATCTATGATTCTTTCAATATGCTGCTATATTTCCTTTGCTAATATTTGACTTAAGATTTTGTATAGGTAGCTTTAAGTGAAGGTGTTCTTAATTTTTATGAACAAAACAAAGTAGAATTTGGTCATAGCCATCCTAGGTTCATAAAATAACCTGAGAAATTTTCCATATTTTACCATGCTTTCAAATAAATTAGATAGCACAGGAAATACCTGTTCCTTTAGGCTTTGACAGAATATGATAAATATATCTAGAATTTGCACTTCTGAGGAGGAAGGAATCTTTCTTTCAATCCGACTTTTGTCAATCTCATTCATAGTTTTTGCTGTATTAAGTCAATTTTGGTTATTTTAAATAATCTGTTTTTGCTTATTCATTTTGTAGATTGAATTTACTGTCATAGGGTTAAAATTCCTTTTTTATTTTTAAAACAGTATTAAAAATTTTGCAATTTAAAATAAATTCTCTGCGCATCTATGGTCATACGTTTCTTCTTTTTTTAAAAAATATTTGCTTCTGGGTCATGTTATGATTGGATTTAAAAAATCAACTTAAATCCTTGTCTTCTAACAGAATAGGGGAGTCACTGTGGTAATGAATATGTTCAGTTTTAATGTTAAACTATATTCTTTTTATTTTATGCTTCCAAAATGTTTTCGCCTTTCCCCTTCTCCCTGAGCCATACTGATTAAGAAGATCCTTCCCCCCAGCTTTTAGCCAATTTATTAGGAAGCTACTCGTTTTATTTCTATTCTAGTTCTGCTTATTTTTAACCTTCCCTTACCCTGCCTTTCTTTCTTGAAGCCAATAATAAAACAGCATTTTTTGAGTCTCCTTGCAACCTTCCCTCTTCCATCTGCCAAATTACTGAAATACTTTAGAATCCCAGATCCCTGTTATTATTGGTCCATTATATTATTCTTTTTATGAAGAATGATTATCAGTAGTATTACGGTTTACTCCTATACTGTTATTCACAGTTAATTCCATACCACTTGAAAATACTCTAATTTCTTCCCCCTATTGAGTTCTTTATTCTAATTATTTGTTTGTCTCTACTATATCTTTGCATAATTTTTTTCAGAGCAAGCACATCATGAGTGGGATATTCTGCAGGTTTTCAGTAACAAAGATGATCTTTTTGTTCTCCTTTCAAGAAAAGATGCCTCAGCTGGCTGTGCAATTTGAGTGACAACCCTTTTGAAGGTGATGCTTTCACCCTTTCATCCTTTCGACCTTTCCCTCTTCCCAAGGTGATGCTCCTTTGCTTTTCCTATACAGTGCTACTAGGTAACTGGATACAAATGTATTGTCCTTCTTTTGTGGATAACATCTGCTCTTTTACTCCTGCACTACCTCCACATATCTGGATGCTGATAGTTGATTCATTTTTAAGTATAACAATTTTGTTAGAATACATTTAACAGTGAATTTTCATCCTCATTATTTTTATTTAATAAAAGCTTTATTGAGATATAATTCACACAACATAAAATTTCTTCATTAGTATTTGCTGGCACCCAAGCCCTTTGATGTGATGATTCATGACTCCCTTTAGCTAAGGTGGGGGTGAACATGCGATGTTTAATATGTAAGCTCAGGTTATCGTCTTGAACCTGAAGCCTATCCAATGTATCCCGAAGCTGCCTGCTGTTGCCCTACTGCTCCTCCTCCCTGCTGTTCTACTGGCTGCATCCTGGAACTTACTTTACCTTTCTTTATACTCTCCTCGCTTTCTTACCAGGTTTCTCGACTTTCTCCATGGTTTTACCAGGACCAAGCCCCAGCCTTCCTCTCCTCTCATTCTCTATACTCTTCCTGGTAAGATTTCATCCACTTCCTGGCTCCAAATGTCATCTATATGTGAGGGTCTCAAGCCCCTCCCCAAATATTGCTTATACATAAACATTCTCTCATTACTAACATCTCTTATTAGACACAGTGATTCTCAATTACAGGGATATCCTGAAATCTCAGAAGGCGCATTTATAGCTTGAAGAAGCACTTCTGTTGAGGAACACGTGCCTGTCCCATCATCCAATGAGCTGACCATTCCAGAAGCCTGGGAGTCATCACCGTTAGACCCGAGGATGGTATCTCTCCAGTTCACCACCTTATCTAACAGAGAGTCTAACATATAGCAGCCCAACAAATACCTGTCATAGGGATGAATTCAGTCACTAAATTCTGTGGTTTCTAGTTCACATCCTTTCAACTCATCCTCTTTTCATCCACACTATCGATCCATGAATAGTTACTAAGAGTGCATGAACACCATGAAATTGTACCCAACATTTGATGTGTATATAAAAATTTTTAGGGTAATTTGCAGATTTCCTAAGGAGTCAATAATCCTAACAGTTTAAGAAATATTACTGTAGGGGCTTATTTGGTTAGAAAGGAGTATTTTGAAGCGTATTGCAAACTAACAAAAACAAATTGTAGATACATACACACAGCACATAGACACATACACACAGATACAAACATGGACTGACTTGATGACATCAAGCCTATGGTAAACGTTTTGTTGAAAAGGGACAAGAATCAGAAGAGCTAGAGGGCTGCAGGAATAATGAAGAAAAACAGAGGATGCCAGAAAAAGAACTGAGAAAGGCAGAACAGAGAGAGAAAAGGAACTTCTGTCCACTCTGCTGTTTTATATATGGCCCTTAGGCAGCCGGTGTGCGAAAGGTTGGCTGCAGTATGGAGGACGTCAGTGTCTGAAGATACCTGTGTAATTCTGAAAATTGCACACTTCAGCTTGCCACATGCTGCCCAACTTCAGGACAGTCTGGTCCACCAGTCCAGCTGTCTTTTCAATTCTGTCCAGTGAATCCCTTTCTAGACTCTGATCTTCAACAGAAGGAAAGAGAGAAAGAAAATAGAAGGCAGTGGCCTGGGCCCATGAGAAGAGGAAAGGGAAAGGAGGTCAAACACTCCCTACTTCTCAGGTGACCACCTGTCTCTAGCTCACTCTCCTCCTTTGTCTTTATTCACTGAACAGCTTATGTATGTGCCTGTGTGCAAAAATCGTTGACAATATAGGATGCACTTCAGTAAACAAGAACATCTTTATAAGTTCTGAAAAATACACGTGGTTTTCAGAGTTCCAGGTGTTTTTAATAAATGTTGGCTAGTTCATCCTCTCTCCATCAATTAAACACTTAATAAAGGAAGGGAATATGATCTTTTTGGGGGGGTAACTTCTCATATCAGCACGTAACATATTATACTGCCCGGTTTGCTTTAGCAAATGCTAACTTTTCTGTCATAAGATGTTGTTACTAATCTACTAAAGTAGGAAAAGTACATCAGAAATGGTGATAGGCTGGATTATTTTTGTTTTAAAGGCACCCAGCCTAACTTCCATTATTGCACAGTCCAAGGATAGCTACTGATCTTACATCTAAGACGTCTCTGGCTGTGAAATAAACGTTACTTACGTGGAAATGAAAACCGGACGCTTTCATCATTAGCATCATCTTTCATCCAAAGAAAATGAAAGCCTGAGGATGGTTTTCATTTGGTCAAAAGGCCTGGACAATTAACTGACTGGTTAATCTGCATCTAAATCCTCAGGAATAGTCCATAGCTACCTGTTTAGCGATTCAGCTTCACATGATTTAACATCAACACACAAGAACAGCTCTGCTGTGATGTACAGGGATAGGAGCCTCATGAATTTATCAGACATACTAATAATCCAACAGTGTCTACTTTTGCTGCAAAACTCTAATTGTGTAAAGGGACAAAACTGTGATTGTTAAAACAATATTTTTTTTAAAAAAATGTCTTTTCAAGATTCTATATTTACCTATACTATCTGAAATTTTCATGAAGCCCTAATCTACTAATAACAAATATGGTATTTTAAATCATAGTGACAACTGAAGATTCCTCTGGGTAAATGCCTGATAAATTTATGGTGAAATTTAGTGACCAGTTATTCTGGCTGGAAGTTAGGGTGCAAGGGGAGGAATAGGAGAGAAATGGGAAAAACTACTGCTCAGCAAGTCCCACCTAATAGTGTAATATTTGGAGCAATATCCACTTAAAAACAAATTCCAGGATTCACTTAAGAGTTTTAATGGTTTTTGCCCTGTTTATTTAGTCTCATACCCTTTTGGCAAGAAATTGCTGTTAAAGATTTATTGAGATCTGGTTTAAGTCCATTCTTTTTCACAGATAAGCTGAACAGGTCACTGAGAACTTGGGCTTCACTTTTTTCCACAGCAGGGTGTGGGATCTGAAACCCCTTCAAATGTTACTGGGATCCTTTTGAGGGAAAGAGAGGAAGATGAGAATGGAAGAAAAATATTCTACAACCTCGTTCATTGCCTGCTCTACTTGCATCCTTATCTTTAACCTTGGCGAACTCAATTGTGTCCTCCATCTTCTTTAGGTTTTCACTGCTGCAAGGGATCCAGGTTAGGAAGTGATGCCAGGATCAGTGCTGACAATGAGATGAGAGCCACAAGTGAAGCCAAAAGAGGCTGTGAAGCCAGAACTAGAAATGAGCTGTTGGAGATCATATCATGTGGCATCTACAATATATATTCCATTCATCCATTCCGGTATGAAGTGTGCAAAAACCAAACAAATACACATCCAGAAAAAAAGGGCCTGCTGGCACCGAGGTAATATTATTTGGCACTCTCTAGCTGAAATGTGCACATTGTTAAGATGTCCTTACTATAGTCCTTCTGGGAAGAATTATTTTGGTGAAGTGTGGAATGGAAAGCAAACATGGAACACGACAACACAGATGGGCATCACCTCGGAAACCCACCAGTCCACTCTCAACAGATGCCCTCAAGGTGGTATTTTACCTTGAGGAGCCTCGCAGACTGATACCTGATTGCACTGACTGGACACAGGAATGCAGACTCATGCTAGCAAAACTCCCAAGACACTAATGTATAAAAAAATTAGGTGACTTTATTATTTACAGTAAACAACAGAAGAATCAGACATACTTAAGGTCTGTGTCAGCCTGACAGTGAATGATCTCTTTGGGAAGGCAAGTTACCAGAGGGAAGCATGGTGAGTAAGTGGAATTAACGATGCAGGATTCTACTGCAAAAGGGCATGAAGCTCTGCAGCTCCTTATAACACAATGATTGACCTTCCAGGGAGGCTGGATGCTTGCCTCAACCTGGCAGGTGCTATTGGTCAGACAGTATTGTGTCAGGTATCATAACAATTACACTGATAGCTTTTCATTTCCCCCATAGTGGAGACAGAGAAAATGGTCTTCTGATGAAGATTTTATATGTTTGTGTGTTATTAAGATGTTGATACCCTCAATAAGGTTACAGTCAGATTTTTACTGCCCAAGAAGTCTTTAGGATTCTTAAGATCGTATTATCTTCAATCTATTAGGTATTCATTTCTTAGTTTAATTTTCAGAGAGTATTTCCATTGTCCTGCTTTCTGGATCAATAGGGGCACCACATGGTGGACCCCACATTTGCCTACAGGTTCCACAAAGCGTCAGTTAAATTCAAATCAACCTGTATTCACTGTGCCAACTTTATGCCCACTGCTGTACCAGGTACAAACTAATATGCAAAGTATAGTAAGAGCCTCTAAGAAAATGTTATATTTATCGGATGCCTACTGCCCTTTGCTCTTCATAAGGTACATTCATTCATTCCTATTTTGCTATATGTACAGACCCTCTACTAACAACCAGGATTTATTAGATCCAAGAAATACAAAGAAAAACATGACACTGCCATGTTGCTGCTGAGAGCTTACAGCCTGGCAAAGGAATAAGAAATGTTTTTAAAAAAAAGGTTCTATGCCAAGTGGTATAAAGCATAACAGGGGGAGTGCTTTTATATCTTTGGGCAGAGACAGAGGCTGTATCTTTTTTAAAGTCTGATTTAAAAAAGAAACTGAATAATAATGATGATTATTAAATCATTTAATGACAGTGGTACAACATACAAACGATAAGTTCCTTCCTTGTTACTTACTTCCCACCCCTGTTCCTACATTATTATCAAGGTGTAAAATGTATATATTACAAATCCCATTCATGTAATACACACATGTACACATCCATTTACTTAATACATATACATATGGATCACACTATATTTTCTTCTACATTTAATTCTTTGTTATAAATTATAACATGAATATAGCAAAAGTGCACAAAATAAATACGCTGAGTTGAGAAAATAAATTGCCCTGGACACTTACCAGGTCAATAAATAGAAAATCTGAGTACCCCAGAAACTCCCTGCATCTACCGGCCCAGATCCCCAAAATATCATTATGTTGAATTTGATGTTAATCATTTCCTATCTTTGAGTCTGTAGAACCTGTCCACCTATGAGGCAGGTAAAGTTCAAATTTCAAATGTTCTTAAAGCAAAAACAGCTTCAAATCTCTAAGCTTCTCTGAACTCTCATTTTTCCTTAGAATTCCTTAGATTTTTCAGCCCTTTGCTGCTCTGAGCAAGTTTTCCTATACATATTCAACATTCTCCATTATTTTCACCATGAGGATTATTCAAATAACCTACCTGGCCAGATTTTCAGTAACAGAAATTTTCAGTAACAATTTCTTCCTTGTGTTATGGTATTATGTGTAAATATAAATCCTTAACAACTAGATCCTAACTCCCTGGCGTTTATGAGAAGCAAACGTCTCTAACTTCTTACAGCATAAATTGTGAAATATGCAACAAATGCACTAAAAGTAAAGAGGAAAGGAATGGAAATGAGACTCAATATGTAATTCCTCCTGCCCTTGAAGAGTTTCCATTTTCTTTTTTTGAAGGAAGATGTATATGCATAAAACAATTTGAAATGAAACAATTTTAAGGCAATAAAGATGTATGTTTAAATGAAATCATTTATATTCACTGACATGGAGAGATTTCTAAGATATATTGTCAGGTGAAAAAAAGAAAGTTGTAGGATGGTGTGTCAAAAAATATAGTCTGGGGGGGGGGGGGGGGGCGGACCCAGGATGGCGGCGTGAGTAGAGCAGTGGAAATCTCCTCCCAAAAACACATAGAGCTATGAAAATATAACAAAGAAAACTATTCCTAAAATAGAGACCAGAGGACACAGGACAACATCCAGACCACATCCACACCTGCAAGAACCCAGCGCCTCGCGAAAGGGGGTAAGATTCAAGCCCCAGCCCGATGGGACCCAAGCGCCCCTCCCCCCGGCTCCCAGCGGGTGGAAAGAAACCGGAGCGGGTTTTTTTTTTGGCGAGTGCTTTTTGGAAGCCATAAAGGGACAGGGACCCCGTTGCTAGGGAGGCAGGGCGGCGGGACCGGTGAGCGGGTGCCTGGGACCGGCGCCTGAGGACAAAGATTATCGCGTATTTTTCCCTACGGGACCAGTGGGCGGGTGCCTGAGACCGGCGCCTGAGGACGGAGGAAATCGCGCATTTTTCCCCTTTTTTTTTCTCTTTTTGGCGAGTGCTTTTTGGAAGCCTTAAAGGGACAGGGACCCCGTTGCTAGGGAGGCAGGGCGGCGGGACCAGTGAGCAGGTGCCTGGGACGGGCGCCTGAGGACAAAGATTATCGCGCGTTTTTCCCTACGGGACCTGTGAGCAGGTGCCTGAGAACAGCACCTGAGGACGGAGGAAATCGTGCGTTTTTCCCCTTTTATTTTCTCTTTTTGGCGAGTGCATTTTGGAAGCCTTAAAGGGACAGGGACCCCGTTGCTAGGGAGGCAGGGCGGCAGGACCGGTGAGCAGGTGCCTGAGACCTGCGCCTGAGGACGGAGGAAATCGTGCGTTTTCCCGTTTTTTTTTTTTCTATTCTCTTTTTGACGAGTGATTTTTGGAAGCCTTAAAGGGACAGGGACCCTGGTGCTAGGGAGGCAGAGCAGCAGGACCAGTGAGCGGGTGCCTGGGACTGGCGCCTGAAGACAAAGAATATCGCGCGTTTTTCCCTGCGGGACCGGTGGGCGGGTGCTTTTTGGAAGCCGTGAAGGGACAGGGACCCTGGTGCTAGGGAGGCAGGGCAGCAGGACCAGTTAGCCGGTGCCTGGGACCGGCGACTGAGGGAAAAAAAAAAAAAATCGCGTGTTTTTTCCTTTTTTTTTCTGTTCCCTCTCTCATTGTTGCTGTTGTTGTTTTGGTTTGGAGAGTGCTTTTTGGAAGTCTTAAAGGGGCAGGACAGGACACTTAGACCAGAGGCAGGGAATCTGGGGATCTCTGGTCACTCTAACCCCCTGGGCAACAGGGAGCACAGAGGCCCCTTACGGAGATAAATAGCCTCCCGGCCGCTCCCCCTCCAATGGGGCTCCGCCACTTTGGAGGAGCAGCCCCAGCCAGGCGACGCCCACAGCAACAGCGGAGATAAACTCCATAGCAAACGGGCAGGTAGCAGAAGCCCTGTCTGAGCACAGCTGACAAGCATAAGCCACTAGAGGTCGCTATTCTCCCAGGAGAGGAAGGCCACAAACAAACAAGAAGGGAAGTTCTTCCAGCGACCACTTGTACCAGCTCTGCAAACTGTCTCTATCACCATGAAAAGGCAAAACTACAGGCAGACAAAGATCACAGAGACAACACCTGAGAAGGACACAGACCTAACCAGTCCTCCTGAAAAAGAATTCAAAACAAAAATCATGAACATGCTGACAGAGATGCAGAGAAAAATGCAAGAGCAATGGGATGAGATGCAGAGAAAAATGCAAGAGCAATGGGATGAGATGCAGAGAAAAATGCAAGAGCAATGGGATGAAGTCCGGAGGGAGATCACAGATGTCAGGAAGGAGATCACAGAAGTGAAACAATCCCTCGAAGGATTTATAAGCAGAATGGATAAGATGCAAGAGGCCATTGAAGGAATAGAAGCCAGAGAACAGGAACATATAGAAGCTGACATAGAGATAAAAGGATCTCCAGGAATGAAACAACACTAAGAGAACTATGTCGCCAAGCCAAAAGGAATAATATTCGTATTATAGGGGTACCAGAAGAAGAAGAAAGAGGAAAAGGGATAGAAAGTCTCTTTGAAGAAATAATTGCTGAAAACTTCCCCAAACTGTGGGAGGAAATAATCGAACAGACCATGGAATTACACAGAACCACCAACAGAAAGGATCCAAGGAGGACAACACCAAGATACATAGTAATTAAAATGGCAAGGATCAAGGACAAGGAAAGAGTTTTAAAGGCAGCTAGAGAGAAAAAGGTCACCTATAAAGGAAAACCCATCAGGCTAACATCAGACTTTTCGACAGAAACCCTACAGGCCAGAAGAGAATGGCACGATATACTTAATGCAATGAAACAGAAGGGCCTTGAACCAAGGATACTGTATCCAGCATGACTATCATTTAAATATGATGGTGGGATTAAACAATTCCCAGACAAGCAAAAGCTGAGGGATTTTGCTTCCCACAAACCACCTCTACAGGGCATCCTACAGGGACTGCTCTAGATGGGAGCACTCCTAAAAAGAGCACAGAACAAAACACACAACATATGAAGAAGGGAGGAGGAGGAATAAGAAGGGAGAGAAGAAAAGAATCTCCAGACAGTGTATATAACAGCTCAATAAGCGAGTTAAGTTAGGCAGTAAGATACTAAAGAAGCTAACCTTGAACCTTTGGTAACCACGAATCTAAAGCCAGCAACGGCAATAAGTACATATCTCTCAATAGCCACCCGAAATGTAAATGGACTTAATGCACCAATCAAAAGACACAGAGTAATAGAATGGATAAAAAAGCAAGACCCATCTATATGCTGCTTACAAGAAACTCACCTTAAACCCAAAGACAAGCATAGACTAAAAGTCAAGGGATGGAAAAACATATTTCAGGCAAACAACAGTGAGAAGAAAGCAGGGGTTGCAGTACTAATATCAGACAAAATAGACTTCAAAACAAAGAAAGTAACAAGAGATAAAGAAGGATACTACATAATGATAAAGGGTTCAGTCCAACACGAGGATATAACCATTCTAAATATATATGCACCCAATACAGGAACACCAGCATATGTGAAGCAAATACTAACAAAACTAAAGAGGGAAATAGACTGCAATGCATTCATTGTAGGAGACTTCAACACAGAACTCACCCCAAAGGATAGATTCACCGGGCAGAAAATAAGTAAGGACACACAGGCACTGAACAACACACAGGAACAGATGGACCTAATAGACATCTATAGAACTCTACATCCAAAAGCAACAGGATATACATTCTTCTCAAGTGCACATGGAACATTCTCCAGAATAGACCACATACTAGCTCACAAAAAGAGCCTCAGTAAATTCCAAAATATTGAAATTCTACCAACCAATTTTTCAGACCACAAAGGTATAAAAGTAGAAATAAATTCTACAGAGAAAACAAAAAGGCACACAAACACATGGAGGCTTAACAACATGCTACTAAATAATCAATGGATCAATGAACAAATCAAAATAGAGATCAAGGAATATATAGAAACAAATGACAACAACAACACTAAGCCCCAACTTTTCTGTGGGATGCAGCGAAAGCAGTCTTAAGAGGAAAGTATATAGAAATCCAGGCACACTTGAAGAAGGAAGAACAATCCCAAATGAATAGTCTAACATCACAATTATCAAAACTGGAAAAAGAAGAACAAATGAGGCCTAAAGTCAGCAGAAGGAGGGACATAATAAAGATCAGAGAAGAAATAAACAAAATTGAGAAGAATAAAACAATAGCAAAAATCAACAAAACCAAGAGCTGGTTCTTTGAGAAAATAAACAAAATAGATAAGCCTCTAGCCAAACTTATTAAGAGAAAAAGAGAATCAAAACAAATCAACAGAATCAGCAATGAGAATGGAAAAATCACGACAGACACCACAGAAATACAAAGAATTATTAAAGACTACTATGAAAACCTATATGCCAACAAGCTGGAAAACCTAGAAGAAATGGACAACTTCCTAGAAAAATACAACCTCCCAAGACTGACCAAGGAAGAAACACAAAAGTTAAACAAACCAATTACGAGCAAAGAAATTGAAATGGTAATCAAAAAACTACCCAAGAACAAAACCCCAGGGCCAGACGGATTTACCTCGGAATTTTATCAGACACACAGAGAAGACATAATACCCATTCTCCTTAAAGTGTTCCAAAAAATAGAAGAAGAGGGAATACTCCCAAACTCATTCTATGAAGCCAACATCACCCTAGTACCAAAACCAGGCAAAGACCCCACCAAAAAAGAAAATTACAGACCAATATCCCTGATGAATGTAAATGCAAAAATACTCAATAAAATATCAGCAAACAGAATTCAACAGTATATCAAAAGGATCATACACCATGACCAAGTGGGGTTCATCCCAGGGATGCAAGGATGGTACAACATTCGAAAATCCATCAACATCATCCACCACATCAACAAAAAGAAAGACAAAAACCACATGATCATCTCCATAGATGCTGAAAAAGCATTTGACAAAATTCAACATCCATTCATGATAAAAACTCTCAGCAAAATGGAAATAGAGGGCAAGTACCTCAACATAATAAAGGCCATATATGATAAACCCACAGCCAGCATTACACTGAAAGCATTTCCTCTGAGATCGGGAACCAGACAGGGATGCCCACTCTCCCCACTGTTATTTAACATAGTACTGGAGGTCCTAGCCACGGCAATCAGACAAAACAAAGAAATACAAGGAATCCAGATTGGTAAAGAAGAAGTTAAACTATCACTATTTGCAGATGATATGATACTGTACATAAAAAACCCTAAAGACTCCACTCCAAAACTACTAGAACTGATATCGGAATACAGCAAAGTTGCAGGATACAAAATTAACACACAGAAATCTGTAGCTTTCCTATACACTAACAATGAATCAATAGAAAGAGAAATCAGGAAAACAATTCCATTCACCATTGCATCAAAAAGAATAAAATACCTAGGAATAAACCTAACCAAAGAAGTGAAAGACTTATACTCTGAAAACTACAAGTCACTCTTAAGAGAAATTAAAGGGGACACTAATAAATGGAAACTCATCCCATGCTCATGGCTAGGAAGAATTAATATCGTCAAAATGCACATCCTGCCCAAAGCAATATACAGATTTGACGCAATCCCTATCAAATTACCAGCAACATTCTTCAATGAATTGGAACAAATAATTCAAAAATTCATATGGAAACACCAAATACCCCGAATAGCTCAAAACAGACCTACCATTTGACCCAGGAATTCCACTTCTAGGAATTTACCCTAAGAACACAGCAATCAAGTTTGAGAAAGACAGATGCACCCCTATGTTTATCGCAGCACTATTTACAATAGCCAAGAATTGGAAGCAACCTAAATGTCCATCGGTAGATGAATGGATAAAGAAGATGTGGTACATATACACAATGGAATACTACTCAGCCTTAAGAAGTGGAAAAATCCAACCATTTGCAGCAACATGGATGGAGCTGGAGAGTATTATGCTCAGTGAAATAAGCCAAGCGGAGAAAGAGAAATACCAAATGATTTCACTCATCTGAGGAGTATAAGAACAAAGGAAAAACTGAAGGAACAAAACAGCAGCAGAATTACAGAACCCAAAAATGGACTAACAGGTACCAAAGGGAAAGGAACTGGGGAGGATGGGTGGGCAGGGAGGGATAAGGGGGGGGAAGAAGAAGAGGGGTATTAAGATTAGCATGCATGGGGGGGGAGAAAGGGAAGGTGGGCTGCACAACACAGGACAAGCAGGGATTCTACAACATTTTGCTAAGCTGATGGACAGTAACCATAACGTGGTTGTTAGGGGGGAACTGATATAGGGGAGAGCATAGTAAACATAGTACTCTTCATGTAAGTGTAGATTAAAGATTAAAAAATAAAAGAAAGAAAGAAAGAAAGAAAAGGGGGATTTCTCCTTGATAGGATAAAACTATTGGTAATCAAAGATCAACGCATGCTTTAAATATCCTTAATGTTGATCACTTAAAGGGTGGCAGATGATCAGCTATGGAGGTACTCTTTTCTGATAATATTCCTTTCTCTTAATGAAAAAAAAAAAAGGCAGTCCCTGTGTGTTGACCTCCAATGAGTTCTGCACAGTGGTATAGAGGACATGTCAAAGTGTGGGCAAAGGGTCTGCTTGTTTCTATGCAGAAGATCAAGGCCTAGCTTGGATACCCAGAAAATGAACTAAGATACGATATGAGGAGGAGCTTCTGGCATCAGCACTCTCTGGAGGACTTGTGCAGGGAGATGATCATCAAAAAGCCTCCACAGGGATCCAGACGATGCTACGGTTGTGGCTGCATCCAGCCCACCGTCTCCTGGACTTGCCATAGGAATGAGGAGGGAGGTGTCTAGGCTGGCATGTGCATACAGTGAGACAACGAATTTGACCGGATCTGTACTGTTGGAACTCAACCAGGAGTTGGGAAGGGTGCAAGTTGTAGCACTCCAAAATCTTCTGACTATAGACTATCTACGGTTAAAAGAACATATGGGATGTGAACAGATCCCAGAAATGGGCTGCTTTAATTTGTCTGATTTCTCTCAGACTGTTCAAGTACAGTAGGACAACATCCATCATATCATAGACAAATTTTCACAAATGCCTAGGATGCCTAAATGGTTTTCTTGGCTTCACTGGAGATGGATGGTAATTATAGATTTGCTTTGTTTATGTCACCATATTCCTATTATGTTAATATATGTGTGCAAATTAGTTAGTAGTTTAAAACCTATACATACTTAAGGTACTCTACAAGAAGATATGTCAAAGAAATAATCAATCCTCCCATGTTTTCTTCCATATGCTACCTCTATAGCTTTTCTTCTTCCTTCCTAATTGCAACCCTTAAATAGAATTCGTGCCTCATATCGGATTTACCAAGTATCATAATTCCTCCAGGTGGTAAAGATACCTCGAGACAAGTGCTGGGCATAGAAGCCACAGGGCATAAATCTGCAAAGAAGTAAAAAGCTAACCTTTGCAAACAATATGGCTTCTCTCTCACTTACCAACTTTACATTTCCCTGTATGGCCCCGGAAGATGACTGGTTAGCCAGAGACGGGTAAGATTCCTCAAGGGAGGAACAACCTAAGAGAGGCACAGTCGCAGGGGGGCCATCAGGTGAGAATTTGGGGATCAACAGAGGTGAGGCTCAGAACCTCACCCCCCCTGCTTTGAGAGAAATCTTCTGCATCCGTGGATGTCTTGCTGCCCTTGTCTAGCCTGTATTAATACTTAGTCCATAGGCACACACCTGATCATCTGATCATCTACATTTGCCCTCTTACAGCACTAAACTATGTTTTCTACCTTTATCTTGCATCTACCTACCACTTCAGCATTTTATTAAAAGTAAAAAAAATAATAATAATAAAGGGAGAAATGTGGGATCAACATATAAATCAAGTATAAAAATCAAACGAATATTCATATTTGACCTGATTGTTTATAGTTCATAATGCGTGATCAAAACCGAAAGTTTCTGTGATGAATGCCCTTGTACTGTTCACCATGTAAGAATTTATTCACTATGTAAGAATTCGTTCACCATGTAAGAACTTGTTCGTTATGCTTCAGAAGATTGGAGACTGACGAGAATTAGGCTTGAGATGGGTTAATGATTGTACATTGAGCATTGACCCCCCTATACTGAATTTTATTGTTGTTAACAACCATTTGATCAATAAATATGAGAGATGCCCTCTCAAAAAAAAAAATATAGTCTATCTCCCAGGTGTGTCAGTGTGTGTGTGTGTGTGTGTACATGCCCATGCATATTCTTGTTTACGCACAGAAATGTGATTATAAAGATATAACAGTAGTTACTCCTATGGGCTAAGACTGGGAAGCCAGGAACTATCTTTTCACTTTCAAATATCCTGTATAATACTTTTACACAGAGCATATTGTTTTTATTGTTGAAGGAAATTTTAAAATTACATTCAAGGGCAAACATCTCTGACAAAGGAATCAAAAAGAATAAATAGACAGGAAGACAAAAACTACTGGGGAAGGCTCCTTCAAAAAGGTAGGATCTGAAATGGGCCCAGTAGGACTGGTAGAGTTTGAATTGGAGAAGGGGGTGGAGGGAAAGGTGGTGAGGGGGACAAGAGCTGTGTTTTGAGCACACATTAGGGAGAAATGAGAATGGTGTCTGAAGGGGACCATAAGCAAGTTGACCTGGCTGAAGCTAACTCCAGTTTACAGTGAAAGAAATGATTGCGTGGACATAACAAAGCTACAGCATAAAATGTGGGATGTCATCCCAAAATATAAGCGTTTATAACTGGTTTGATGGGACACAGAAGTCATTAGAGGTTACTTTGCAAGGTGGTAGTGTGAGATCATCTTAACCTTATGAAGTAGTCTATGCAGAATGAGATCAAACGTGGAAAATTCCTGGTAATTTGTTAAGTGTTAGGTCAGTAATCTTAGGTTTTATTTAGTAAATTATCATATTAAAAGTTACATGTTAAGGAGATTATCTTGGTATTCTTGTACAGAATGTACTCCAGGGGACAGAAAGACTTAGATCAAGGAGATTCCTTAGCAATATAATACACTTGCAAGAGCTTGCCCCATCTTCACAATCTGAAAAGTGCAAATCACTATCCCACCTCTCAGGATAGTTGTAAGGAATAAATGTACAGGAAATGGGACGGTTGAAATTTATTAGCTTATTTCTTCTCAACTGCTATTATAGCCCAGATGTATGTTGATACAGCTGATGTGCTGGACATGGGAATGGGAAAGGTAAATCCAAGAGATTTTTCTAAAAAAATATAAGGATCTATTTATTGGATGTAGGGGATGACAGAGGAAAAGATGAAGATTTCTAGGTTTTCAGCAGAAGAGACTGACAGGCTGGTCGCTGACAGAAACCTTCCTGGGTCTGAGATCCACATTTTTGGAGTCATGACACTCTTACCATGTGAGTATCACCTCTTCTATCTCTGTTACTCCTGACCTGTGACTCCCACAACTTGGGATCAGCAACCTCCTTGTATTAGTACAAACATGGCTTGAGATATTTTAAAATAAAAGTACACTTATATTGATCTTAAAAAAAGTTTCAAGGACGCATTAAAAATCTTAAAACAGCTAAGACATACAAAGTTCCTGACTATTCAGTTATTGCAGTAGGCTAAAAAAATCCATATATTGACTTTAAGGAAGAAAAAAATCTACATAAAACCTGATGGAATTAAATGTCCTTAGGGTTTCAAATTAACTCCTAAATCACAAAATTATGAAAATCAAAAAGATCACTACAAATTAGTAACATAAGTGATTCGAATTAACTGTGCTTTTAAAACTCTTTTCTTCCAGGACGGTTCTGACTTCTGGCTTACATGCTACAACACTGGGCTGTAGAACAGAATTTATCATAGCTTTACAGTATTCCCAAAATCTGGGCTGGTGCTCTTTGTTGTCCACTTGAAGGTCAAAAGTTTGAGGACTATTACATGATAGAAAACAAAAATTCAAAAAGCTCAAAGTGATTTATCGTGCTTTAAACTCTTCAGTGTTCTGTAAGGTCCCATCTTTGTAGAAGATGACAGAGTTGGCAACTGTGTAGCTAAGCCTCCAGAACTAGCTACAACTCTGGAATGGGGTCGTTTTGCAGTGCAGTTGGTCACCACCATGCGAACATCTTGGGATACAAAAGAGCTTGTTTACCTGCTAGTTCCTGTCAGAAAATAACTCATTCACACAACAGTACAACAGTACTTTTGCTTAAACTACCAATCTACATTTCTTGGTATTTATGATTGTATTTTAAAAGAAAGTTAAGAACATTTCTGCATATTTGAAAAGGTAGAAAGGAGGGGAAAGGGGGGAGGAGGAGGAGGAGGAAGACATACATCTTTGTTTCATGGTAATATGGGAAGGGGAGGCAGGGGAAGATGTAAATGAAACAATTGGCTGTGAGCTGCTGTTTGTGAAGGTGGGCATGAGACCACAGAAATCCATCTTCCACTGCACCTATGCAGGGTTCACAGTGAGCCACTTTGGCATGTGGATTATTTCAAGCTGAAGACAACCAAGGCCCAAAAGACTCAGAAAGAGCTTTTTACTCCCCCTTACTTAGCTCTAAGAATTCAGAAAGAGGGCCTGGTCCAGGAAGAACTGCTATCATCAGAGATAACTACAAAGAGCAAGTGAGATGGATGCGGTAAGCTGTGGGGAGCTGGCAGGGCCTATTCCTCTTGGGACGGTGTCCCCTTGTCTCTCTACCTGGCACGACAAACGTGTTTATCAAACAATTGCTCTTCCCATCTACCTGTGAACTGTATTCCTTGCCTCTGAAGCCCTAGACTCCTAGCGCCTTGTCCTTAGCTCAGGACAGCATATAAGCCTCGATTGCCTGCCTGTATTTGGGTCTCTCATGTCTTGTGGGGCTCCTGTACATACAAAATTAGATTTTGTTTTTCTCCTGTTAATCTGTCCTACGTCAATTTAACTAATAGATCAACCAAAAGAACCTAGAAGAAAGGAAAAAATTTCCCCTCCCTGTATCTACTTTATTATGTTGAAGTGTTACAAATAAAGTTTTAAAAAGGCACGGGCCTTTTTTTTCTCAAGATTGTCTCCTAACTCTTTACCTAAAAAGATACATCACAGTACTGTTAATAGAATTATAATAAATACGTGATCTTTAGAACACTGAGTTAAGATTTCAAGAGCTCCTGAGGCTCACTAGCCTAACAATAACAAAATTTATGCCAGAAAATTATCCTTATTTTGTACATAATGCTTACATAAAGCACTTTCTTATCCACTATCACAACTGATTTTCATAATAATACTATGAGATCTGGTGGGTAACATTCTAATTTATGAAAAATAAATATGAGACTCAAAGAAATAAGTGGTTTTCATTTCTTTCATCCATTCATTCCATAAACATTTACTAAACACCTAGCATGTATTAGTCAGATTTGCCCTGGGTATTAGGAATTAAGAGAGAAAGCAAATGTGATTCCTTCTTTTAAGAGATGTGTAGTCCAGTAGAGGGGACAGATGTATAAACTGATAACTGTGTGATGATGTGGTTCATGCTACAATGAAGTATTTTTCAAAGATGCTTTCTGCCATACCTGCAGTAAGAAATATACATTACAACCCTGTGCGTATAAATGTAAGTTTTATGAAACAATTCTTCCTGTGTATGACACATATGGTATTTTCTAATCTACACTATTTGCTATCTTTTCTCTTTTAATAAAATGCTGGTCACAACATTTTACAATGGAGTGGGCTGTTACCTACAGTGTGCAAAAGTACTATGATGAGTATGATAAGAGTTCTGTGGCAACACAAATGGAAACAAAAACTCTGCTCCAGGAATGAGAAAAGGCTTTAAAGAGGCTGGTCTCTGAACACTTATTAATATTAAAGTGGCATAGCTAGAACAAAGGTCTTGGGATGCTTTCATCACTTTGCTCTTGCAGTAACTGTGCTGTTTTACACGAGCTAAACACAAAGCAGCAAGTCTGTGAACTTGCTGATAAGCTATGGAAACAAATTGTTTTCTTGAAGGGATGACAGCAATCATTCATTCACATTTACTACATCCTCATTATTGGCCCAGCACTTCCTGTACATTGGCTCACCCTGCTACTACCTGTAAAACAACCATATAACCATCCTGCAGCTACAAGGTTTATTCTATGACTAATAGTCTTAAATATTCTCTCAAAAACTCTCTAGAACTAAAAGAGACCAGGATAATATGTGTTAAATGTAAGATCAGACACTGTAACTTTTAACAATCACCAATCTCTGTTGTGGTTTTTGTTCAATGCCTTAATCCTCAGAGTCTCAAAAATCTGCTGTCCAACCAGGGCAGGCGTGCCTGCGATGTACAGCAGAGCTCAGTGAAGGGAAGAGCGGGCAGAAGCTCAAGGCTCCATGAGTACTTGTATCTCATGCTGCTGCCCTCTGCTGTCTAAGACAGAAAGGGGCAAGATCAAGGGAGACCCACAGACTTGATTTTACTTTGCCATTTCTTCCAATAGGAAAGTTTCCATTTTCAGATACTTGTTTTGAGAATATATTTTGCCCAACTGCACCAAACATTCTTTTTTCGTGAACTTGACCTAGCCTGCTAAGTTCTTTGTGCTTTTTATCTGTTAAGCAAGAAAAAAGAAAGGTGCTTTTCCACAACAGCATGTGATGAGCTTACAATAGCACTATTATTCTTTGGGTATTCAAAATATATTCATCAAGAATAATGAGAGTGACACCGAATAGGAAACAGACAAAAAGAAAAAAGTTAAGTGGACTTCCTGTGATTTGGAGGAACTACAGCTGTTTCTCATCCCTAACTTCCCCAAGGGAAGCATGCTTTGAATATCAATGATAAAATATTTTGTTGGCTGAAGGTTGAAAACAGTATTTTTAATTAAAATTAAACCAATTTGAACCAACCCCAAAACACCAACCAGCATTTGTGCCTGATTCATAAAATCGTAGGGCCTTCAATTGTAAATCGAAAGTATTCTGGGCTAAGCTTTATAGGTATTAACCCAGTAATGGAGGATTGGGCAGAACAAAATGAGACTTACACTTTTGAGAAAGTTACTGAAAAGCAAGGGTCATTTATAAGGGTATTCTGATCTTTACATGAATTCCTTTGTTTGGGAGACATGTTTAGGTTTGATACCTTTGAATATTCTAAAGAAGTCTCTGAACTACAATCTACAAGGTCTTCAAAAAGATTTTCATGTGTTACATTATATAGAAGATCTATTTTAAAAGAAGTTACTTTTTAATTCAGACCACAATGATAACATTTTCAAAAATCTGTAAATATTTAGTTGAGAATCAAATGATAAAATGCTAAAACAACCAATGAACAATCTACAAGGTCTTTAAAAAGATCTTGTTTTAGACTACATAGATCTATTTTAAAAGAAGCCACTTTTTAATTCAGACCACAATGATAACATTCTCAAAAATCTGTAAATATTTAGTTGAGAACCAAATGATAAAATGCTAAAACAACCAAGTGAAATATGTAGCTAACAATAATAAGACTCTTAACTTTTTTTTTGTTAAGGTTATCATTGATATACACTCTTATGAAGGTTTCACAAGAAAAACAATGTGGTTATTACATTCACCCTTATTACTGAGTACCCCACCACCACACCCCATTAGAGTCACTGTCCATCAGTGTAGTAAGATGCCACAGAGTTCCTACTTGTCTTCTCTGAGTTACACTGTCTTCCCAGTCATGACACCCCATAATCCCCTTCTCCCTCTCTCCCCACCTGCCCTTCCCCACCCCTTCCCTTTGGTAACCACTAGTTCCTTCTTGGAGTCTGTGAGCCTGCTGCTATTTTGTTCCTTCAGTTTTGCTTCATTGCTATACTCCACAAATGAGGGAAATCATCTGGTATTTGTCTTTCCCTGCCTGACTTACTTCACTGGGCATAATACCCTCTAGCTCCATCCACGTTGTTGCAAATGGTAGGATTTGTTTCTTTCTTATGGCTGAATAGTATTCCATTGTGTACATGTACCACCTCTTCTTTATCCATTCATCTACTGATGGACACTTAGGTTGCTTTCATATCTTGGTTATTGTAAATAGTGCTGCGATAAACATAGGGGTGCATATGTCTTTGACTCTTTATTTTTTAATCCATCATTATTCTTATACAGACAGAAAGACTAGGAAAAAATATATATAGTGAACTCCCTTTTGAGGATAAAGCTGAATTTCACCTAGAACATACGCTTGACACCATTTAAATTCCTAAAATCTTTAATACTTACTTCCAACTTTGTATGAAGCACTGTCAAAAGACTGTACTATTTTAGGCATCTTGAACACAGTAGGTCCAAAACCAAGACTCTCATTTGCTTCTGCCCTTTCCTCCTGCCAACCTCCCAAACACCCATTCTTCTTAATTAATTGCAGTGATCTCTAAAATGGCTATGCACAAGAAAACCCACTGTAAGGGGGGGTTAAAATATTAAAACTTTATACTGGAAAACATGCTCAAACATATTTAACTTTGAAGCTATTTAACTGGTAAGGGTCTGTGACTTTTTTGAAAAGTTGAGTCACTAATCTAGTCTCCTCTTTAGACCACTTAGAATCTAACTGCTTAGATTCTCTCTCCGGGTCTCTTCCACTTCTGTTTTCATTTCCATTTCCCCTGCCACTGCAGTGGTCCACGACGCTCCATGTCTCGCCTGGATTTCTGTGGTAGTTTTCTGTCTTGTCTCATTACTTGCAGTATGTTTTTCCAACTCATCCTTTGCTCCGCCACTAGAAATACCTTCACTAGCCAGTCATATCACTCATACCTACTAGCATCTTAACACAGTTTTCAGGGCTTTCTATACTCTTATTCCAACCTAGGAAGTAGTCAGGAAAAAGCATAAACTTCAGGCCTTGGATCGATTTTTGCTTCTGCCCCTTATAAGCTTTGTAACTTTGGGGGGAATCACTTAGGTTTTCTCAGCTTTTATTTCCATCTTTGAGGGGTGGTATTAACAGCTCACAAAGCTGTCATGTAAATCAAATGAGATTATACATGAGAAGGAACTTAGCACAAAGCCAGGCACACACTAACTGATCATCAATTGACCCTTTCTCGCTCTAGGTTCATCCACTACTACTGCCTTCTGCCTCGCTTCCACTACTCCTGCTCCCATAATCCTGGCACATTACACACCCCTCTCTGGGACATTTGCTTTTCTCAAATAAGACAGGGACTCTCAGGCCCCTGTGGCTCTGATGATATTATACTGTCTGCCTCATATGCCCTTTATTGCCTTCTCCGAGTGAAATTCTACCCATGCATCAAAGCCTGGCTCAAATGTCAACAACTCCCAGGAAGTCTTCCCTTTCTTCCATGGATCAGAATTAACCACTTTTCCTTTGTGTTCTCCCTTTACACTGCTTGCAGCTTTACTTTAGTGTTTATTTCTTTGTGCCATAATATTATTATTTAAATATAAAATTACATTTATATACATGTTGCCTGCATCAATTACAAGCTTCTCAAAGGCAGAAATCATACTTTTCTTTTTATTCTAACCAATTAACACCTTTTACTGGAAGGGATTTAAAAAATGTTGGCTAATTGAATAAATATATATATATATATATGAAAAACATATTCAAAAGGAGTTAACTTTTTTTTTTTTTTTTTTTAGAGGGCATCTCTCATATTTATTGATCAAATGGTTGTTAACAACAATAAAATTCAGTATAGGGGGGTCAATGCTCAATGTACAATCATTAATCCATCTCAAGCCTAATTCTCGTCAGTCTCCAATCTTCTGAAGCATAACGAACAAGTTCTTACATGGTGAACGAATTCTTACATAGTGAATAAATTCTTACATGGTGAACAGTACAAGGGCATTCATCACAGAAACTTTCGGTTTTGATCACGCATTATGACCTATAAACAATCAGGTCAAATATGAATATTCGTTTGATTTTTGTACTGGATTTATATGTTGATCCCACATTTCTCCTATTATTATTATTATTTTTATTTTTAATAAAATGCTGAAGTGGTAGGTAGATGCAAGATAAAGGTAGAAAACATAGTTTAGTGCTGTAAGAGGGCAAATGTAGATGATCAGATGATCAGGTGTGTGCCTATGGACTAAGTATTAATACAGGCTAGACAAGGGCAGCAAGACATCCACGGATGCAGAAGATTTCTCTCAAAGCAGGGGGGGTGAGGTTCTGAGCCTCACCTCTGTTGATCCCCAAATTCTCACCTGATGGCCCCCCTGCGACTGTGCCTCTCTTAGGTTGTTCCTCCCTTGAGGAATCTTACCCGTCTCTGGCTAACCAGTTATCTTCCGGGGCCATACAGGGAAATGTAAAGTTGGTAAGTGAGAGAGAAGCCATATTGTTTGCAAAGGTTAGCTTTTTACTTCTTTGCAGATTTATGCCCTGTGGCTTCTATGCCCAGCACTTGTCTCGAGGTATCTTTACCACCTGGAGGAATTATGATACTCGGTAAATTCGATATGAGGCACGAATTCTATTTAAGGGTTGCAATTAGGAAGGAAGAAGAAAAGCTATAGATGTAGCATATGAAGGAAACATGGGAGGATTGATTATTTCTTTGACATATCTTCTTGTATAGTACCTTAAGTATGTATAGGTTTTAAACTACTAACTAATTTGCACACACATATTAACATAATAGGAATACGGTGACATAAACAAAGCAAATCTATAATTACCATCCATCTCCAGTGAAGCCAAGAAAACCATTTAGGCATCCTAGGCATTTGTGAAAATTTATCTATGATATGATGGATATTGTCCAACTGTACTTGAACCATCAGACAAATTAAAGCAGCCCATTTCTGGGATCTGTTCACATCCCATATGTTCTTTTAACAGTAGATAGTCTATAGTCATGAGATTTTGGAGTGCTACAACTTGCACCCCTCCCAACTCCTGGTTGAGTTCCAACAGTACAGATTCAGTCAAATTCATTGTCTCACTGTATGCACATGCCAGCCTAGACACCTCCCTCCTCATTCCTATGGCAAGTCCAGGAGACGGTGGGCTGGATGCAGCCACAACCGTAGCATCGTCTGGATCCCTGTGGAGGCTTTTTGATGATCATCCCCCGGCACAAGTCCTCCAGAGAGTGCTGATGCCAGAAGCTCCTCCTCATATCGTATCTTAGTTCATTTTCTGGGTATCCAAGCTAGGCCTTGATCTTCTGCATAGAAACAAGCAGACCCTTTGCCCACACTTTGACATGCCCTCTATACCACTGTGCAGAACTCATTGGAGGTCAACACACAGGGATTGCCTTTTTTTTTTTTTTTTAATTAAGAGAAAGGAATATTATCAGAAAAGAGTACCTCCATAGCTGATCATCTGACACCCTTTAAGTGATCAACATTAAGGATATTTAAAGCATGCGTTGATCTTTGATTTACCAATAGTTTTATCCTGTCGAGGAGTAATCCCCCTTTTCTTTCTTTCTTTCTTTTTTTTTTTTTTTAATTTTTAATCAACACTTACATGAAGAATACTATGTTTACTATGCTCTCCCCTATATCAGGTCCCCCCTAACAACCACATTACGGTTACTGTCCATCAGCTTAGCAAAATGTTGTAGAGTCACTACTTGTCCTCTCTGTGTTGTGCAGCCCACCCTCCCCTTTCTCCCTCCCCCCCATGCATGCTAATCTTAATACCCCCCTTCTTTTTCCCCCCTATCCCTCCCTGCCCACCCATCCTCCCCAGTTCCTTTCCCTTTGGTACCTGTTAGTCCATTTTTGGGTTCTGTAATTCTGCTGCTGTTTTGTTCCTTCAGTTTTTCCTTTGTTCCTATACTCCTCAGATGAGTGAAATCATTTGGTATTTCTCTTTCTCCGCTTGGCTTATTTCACTGAGCATAATACTCTCCAGCTCCATCCATGTTGCTGCAAATGGTTGGATTTTTCCACTTCTTATGGCTGAGTAGTATTCCATTGTGTATATGTACCACATCTTCTTTATCCATTCATCTACCGATGGACATTTAGGTTGCTTCCAATTCTTGGCTATTGTAAATAGTGCTGCGATAAACATAGGGGTGCATCTGTCTTTCTCAAACTTGATTGCTGCATTCTTAGGGTAAATTCCTAGGAGTGGAATTCCTGGGTCAAATGGTAGGTCTGTTTTGAGCATTTTGATGAACCTCCATACTGCTTTCCACAATGGTTGAACTAATTTACATTCCCACCAGCAGTGTAGGAGGGTTCCCCCAAAAGGAGTTAACTTTTATCAGAACAAAATACCAAGCACTTGTTCTGACTTTTCAAGTAGGTTTTAGAAAACTTCTCCCTGAAAAACACACCATTTTTTAATCTTTATAATACATTTATTAAAAATAATGAAGGCATGACCTAAAATGGTACATCTTCTGAAACTTCACACTCAGTGTATATAGCAAGGTATTACTTTCAAACTACCAAACTGATTTTAAAAATTGGTATCAACTGTTATCCACTGATGGGCTACCAGTGAGTGAATACTAATAGTGGGGTGATGATTCAAAGAGGAATAATCATGGTACACACATTAAAATGAATATTAGGCATTATTTTAAAATTATGTTTTCAAATACTTCATCAGCTCACACTATATGAGTGAAATAATCAGGACATAAAGCTGATTCCAATTTTGCAAGTATATAATTTAGAGAAAAAAAGACTAAGGAAATATAGAAGATGTTAAAATGTGGTTATTTTGGAGTGGGGAGATTATAGGTGATTTTAATTTTTTGTCCCTTGTATTATCTGAATGTGCTACATACACAATTATATAGTTAGCAAAGTAATTTCTGAAAGATTAAATATAAAGAAATTCTCATTAAACTTTAGTCAGATTTGCGAATAAGTAAAATTAAGTTTTATTAGCCCAGTAAAAGACTCTGATATTTAATATTAATTGCAACATATTCATGCAGACATCATTAAAAACCAAGTGTTAATGCTGTAGTTTAGCAAGTATTGATAAAAGTTGCCCTTAATTTAAACAGAAAGCAGAGTAAGTACCCATTTGACTAGTTATTTGGTAGGCAGAGAAGTCCTAGCTCCGGAGGGGGAAAGACTCAGCTGACATCCAGCCTGGCTGCTGCTTGGCTGTGTGACTTGCTCTCTCTGAGCCACAGCTACCCTATCCACAGACCAGGAAAATCCTCATTTTCTCTCGTTACTTGCAGAACTGATGCAGACATGGTTTATGGAATCTCGACCACAACGTCTAGGACGTGGCAGGACCTGGGTCTCGGGTCTCATGGACCTGGAGGCTGTCCCCTCAGTTGGAAGACGGACAAGGATGAGTGCAGGGGTTCATTCTGCCTAAAAGGGAACACGGGAGGTCTGCCTAAGCTTGTTGGGTAGTAAAGGCTGATTGTAAAACTGACTCCGAGTCACCACAGGTATCGCCGACTGCACCAGCCACAGCCGTGAATGTGGCACGCAGTGGTAGACCCCTCTGGAGAGCGGGATGACGGGCCATTAAAGGAAGCTGATGGGGGGTGAGAAGTTGGGAAGAACAAAACTGATGGGAGAGAGGGAGGAGAGAACAAGTTTCAAAGGGTAGTGCCACCAACAGGGCAGAGAAAAAATGAAGCCAAGGGAGAGACCAGAAATAACCAGACTGTCAAACAGGGATGAGTAAGGGGAGAGGCAAAGAGGCTCTTCCTTGCCTGTGACTTCCTCTCGAAATTTTCTCCGCCTCTTGTACTTATTCCCGTATGTCTCCCTCTTTTCAATTCCCACCACTTCATTTCTAAAACTACATTTTCATTCGCAAGAGTCACTCCCACGTGCTGTCTGACAAGTGGTATTCCTCCCACCAGGAGTCAGGAAGTGAAAACCCAGGGAAACACCAACCCAGAGTGGCTCCCCCAACCCCCAAGGCCCTCCAGCATCCAGGATGAGATCTAGAGCTGATCCTGGTTCCAGACAGGAGGGGTCCAGTGCAGAGGGAGCAGCTGCTCACCTCTCCACTTTCTCTTCCTGGCCATTGATGTCCTCATTTGCACTCTCTTCAATTACAAAGGATGCACTTGTCTTCAATTACAGGCGACCCACGCAAATGTCCCATGATTAGAATTTACCACCTGATAATTGGATGGTCACCTTCCCTTTCTGGCAAATTTATAAAATGTTATTTTAAAACGTCAGTATTGGACATGTTTAAAAGAAAGTTCACACAAAAACAAGGCCATGAGAATATGTGGTCAAAAGCCATGGTGCCCTCAGGGTGGGAATGCATTTATTTCCATAGTGCACCAGTTTGTCTCCCAGTCTGTCAGTTTAACGTGCCAAGAAAATGCTCAAGTAAAATGTTTCATTCTGGTTTTCTTCAAGAAAGCTGTATACTTTAAAATAAATAAATAAATAAAGGTTATACTGAATCAAGAGTATCAATGACAGTTAAATGTTACCCATGTGGGTGCTCAGGGAGGGTGACTTCAAAGACACAGTGATGCAGTTTGATAAAAGTGTAACAACCCATGAAAAGTTCATCTTTCGGGAAATCTCTACTTGAAAAATAAGATGACACTAATATTGTCCCTGGAAATGCATTCATTCTCTAGTAAAAGCGTGTCATCCACACCTCATCAAAGAGATGCTAATGTCTACAATTGCCAAAAGCTGGGCTGCCTGAAGTGAAAGCTGCAATGTTCTCGCAAACGACTTTGTTCAGTAAATAAGTACAATGTTAAGAGACATTTTCTTGTAAGATACACCAAGAAATAAAAAGGGAGTACCCTACCAAATGAAAACAAATGCACCCCAAAACACAATATGAAACAAGTGGTGGGGGACCTCCCTGGAGAAGCTGATTTGCTCATTGCACCTTTGGACCCACCCTGCTTCTCAGGGAGGGGGTCCTGACGAACCACAGGACATGGGAACAGGCTGACTGATGCTTTGCATTTCTTCCACTTTGCTTGCGGTTCTCAGGAACTTGGACAAAGCCAAGAAAGAAACAAGAGCTGCCAGGCTCTGAATAACTCTTTAGAAGTGGCGCCTCTAAAAAAGAATCACCGGGTTTGAGGTGAATGGGATTGAGAGGACAGAAAGAAAAGGACAGAAGCGCTGTCAGAGAACTTCAGAGCCACAGACAGAAACAGCTCTGCCTTCCTCAGAGGGAAGCTTTACTTTTTGCTGAGCTGTCCCCAGGCACTGCCCCACGGGGCCTCCCCGCGTGGCAGAACCCGGCGCTGGTATAAGAGCTGATTTTAGTCTCTGAGGTAACGTGGAAGGACATTACGTTCTCAGGCGTGGCTCACTGTAGGGATTAGCACATATGGCCTAAGAAAGATATGCTGGATATGTGGTAAATCATTCTCAGGAGCCCATCATGAAGCCCACTTTGTTTTAACAGCACATATTTTAGCTAAAGTACTACAAAACAATCACTAATTAGAAAAAAAAAAAAAGAAAATCCCACTAAGGAGATCACATTTTCACCGACTTCCCATTTTCTCCTAAGAGTTTTTCCTTTTTCCTCAATAAAGCCAACCAACAAGAGGCAGTTTACATAATCATTAAGAGCATGAACTCTGCAGTCACATTTCCTCGGTTTTGAGCCAGAAATATGAAATTGGGTAATTTGTTCAACCTGCATAAGCCTCAATATCCCCCTCTGTAAAATGGGCATGATACCACCACTGACCTCATAGCACCCTGAATAGAGCTGGCACACAGTAAGTGCTCAGAGAAGGTCAGTATTTGTTAATGGTTATAAAAAGAAAAAAAGTTACTACTGCAAAGTCATGACATCCTTGTGCCTAGACTGAAAAAATAAGGCATATGATTAATGTGTTTAATTATCTGTATGTCTGCCTCTCAGAGTTAAGAATGTATTTCTTGAAGGCTTATTCATTTTTGTCTCAAATGTCTCAGTTTCTGGCATATAAGAGCTCAGTAAATGTTTCAGTACAGAAGCGAAAGGAAAGGAACAAAACTTTGCAGACCAAATAATGTGAGCAATTGTTAATATTGTCATATAAATAAATTCAGATTTAATGAGCTTTTACTGAGTGCCTACTTTATGCTAGGCCCCACATGAAGACTTCACATTATCTTAATAGATTTCTACAGACAAGACACATCTGTGCAACTGTAAAAATAAGAGACTGGCTACTGAGCTGGACTGAGACTCAGACTATAACCAGCTTACAACCAGAAAAGGGTTCGTTAATTAAATCTGAGTTAATTTTCAAGCTATACAAATAACATATTTATATGCTTCCAAAATGTAGAAGCAGAGGGTCCATGGACCACAACATGGGGGGATGCTATAGGACTACACTGTCTCCTCTAGATCTAGGGCAGGGTGATGGTACCCAGCTGGGATACAAAAAGCACCTTGGGGATAGTTCTACCACCCAAAGGGCCCACGTCAGAAAAAAGCCCTGTTTTAAAGGATCTCTTTAACCACAGAATAAAGAACTACATATTACATCCAAGACTCGGCAGCAACTCAATTTCCAAATGTTAGTTTTTTCATGAAATCATCATATATCCCAGGAAAAAGTCATACTGATCTCAGCTCTTTTACTTTTTACTTTTTTGGGAAGAATGTTAAGCCAGTGTAAAATGAGTAAGTGGATTTCAGTCTTCTGAAAGGGCTTTTGGGTATGGTTGAGAAAGCTAACTTTGAAAACTTAGCAACACAGGATACATTATGAGTAAGTTCCTTACTTTTATTTTTAGTAATGATGCTAATTCACCAGATCCTTCTGAAAGAGTCCTTTTATTAATTTCAATGAAGTCAAGTTGAGAACAAGTTGTAATATGAAACACACTTTATGCAACTATGTTGAAATTCTCTGCCAGAGTTACATATTCCCATGTAAGAACTTTATGGTAAAACAATTTCAAAACAATATCAAGCATCAGGTTGGGTTCATTTTGGTTTTAGGTTGCCACAGGAAAACTCTTTCTATACAAATCATTGAAATCCTAAGGCAAAATGATAGTGCTTTTAGTAGGAAAAAAAATCATGTTCCCTACAGTTTATAATAAAAGAGCTGAAACTGAGCCCCAACTGAAATTATACTGTTAGGCAACTCCAAAAACTAAACATAAAAACATGCTAAAATGCAACACAGAAGGAAAACCATTCTCATATGCACAGTTTTAGATGCTTAGCCATTCCTGACCCCAGCCCAGATGAGATCGACTGATCCTTCACAGGGTTTCCTCCCATCAGCCAACAAACTCACGCGCTTCTCGGCCACACGGTTCCTCAGGAAAACGCGAGCAATACATTTAAAGGCCAGAAGAAATCCCGTGGGTGGGTTTGGTCTGCTTTTCAAAACCAATGAACTTCTCATTAAATAACCTTTAATAACAAGAGAGAAGTTTACAAGACATACACCCAACTTAACTACAAGGCAGGCTATGTTGCATATCTCACCGTATTTTTTTTTTTTTAAAAGAGAAGCTTTCTGAATGGCACAATCCATTTTGCCAGGTAATGTCAGAAAATTAATGAGTCCTACTTGGAAGTACTACCAGGCTCATTTTTAGAATGATTTTCAGGAAGTATGATGTTTCGATCACAAAAGCCCAAGCATCTAAAACCTCCATGACACTTCATTAATTCTTTATAAAAAAATCTTTCATAACATTCTTTATAAAATAAAGTCTTGCAACCACAGGAGAATTCTGAGAATCCAGCTTTTCCAGAAAGCTTAAGAGAAATACTTGCGTTTCACCATTCTCAAAATCATTTGAGTTTGAAACAAAATAAACATATTATTCTATTTAATATCGTTGCACAAGCAAATTCAAAAGAATGAAATGTGTTCAAAGTTACTAGAAAAAATGTAGCAATACAGGCTGCCAACTTGTTCAATGTCAAGCTCTAGGCAGTGTAGCCACACTAGCAGTAAATGACTGACTCAGAGTGAGTCACGCTTAAGCCATTTTTGCTTTTAAAGTACTGCCAGGCACTGTGTTAATATTCAACCCAGAGTAAATTTAGCCCAACAAGAAAACAAGTGTTTCCATGGTTGCTTCTTCACAGTGTTTATGGTATATATGCAGCCATTAGGCACAGAAATCCAGTCAGATAAATTAAGTAGAAATGCTCATCTTTCATTTCTATCAAGGCTTTCAGACACTGGGAATGTTAAATGCAACCCAGGCTATTCTTCCATCTCCTTTCGTCTACCCACCCCTCCAGACCTCAAAAGGCAAATATGTAGAGTATACTATTAGTTTTGAAGTCTGTACCATTAAAGTGCCTTTGGCAGATTGCTGTTTGCAGATTTTATTTGGCCCTATGTTAAGGGTCACAACCACTTATATTTCTCTGTGCAGCTACAGGGCTGAAATGCTTAAAAAGTATCTAGCAAGAACAGTAGAAAATGTGGACTGCAGATACCAAATGAAGTCATTATACAGTATCATGCATAGTGAATGGTCAGAGTCTGCTAATGTGGTAATGTGAACACTCAGAAAGTGTTAAAAAAATACTGGTTGGGAGAGATGAATGGCTAGCATCTGATTGATCTGAAAATATCTCAATTTCTTTCAAAATATGCTATTTCTGTTCCAATGCACATGGAGCTCTTAGACTTGGATAGCGCAGTGAATGAGAAACAGTTGCTAGGATTCTTTCCTAGTGAATCCACCTGCCTGTTTGCAATATAGAATCTCAGCACTAACTATATAGAACCTACACTATGGTCAAATAAGGGGGTTTGGCATTTTGCTCAGGAAAAAATCTTAAAGCTAGCTATCTCAGCTCTGGGTTTTAAAGTAGGATGTATGCCCCTTAGTATATAAACTCTCAGAATTGCTATTCAAAATTAGCTTTGATCTAAAAATGAAAAATAATTCGATTTCACTAATAATATATACTGGCATTAAGCAGGACATGCATAAATATGAATACAGCAAATATCAGAGGCCTATGCTCTTTCTCAGGGGGCAGAACAGTCTAAAATGTGTGGAGACCACTGTTGTACCAAATAAAGTCTCCTGGAGTTTAAGAGCCTTTTCTTCTCTTCGTGTTCTATCCTAGTACAATGTTTTTTACATTTAAATGGTCATTGGCACAAACGAAGTATAGTGGAAAAGTCTAGATCAGCAAGCAACTGGAGAAGACAGAGAAATGGTAATCTGAGTGAGGCAGGTCTGGAAAACAGCCACACGAAGGAGCTCACTGCAGCTCAGTGCAGCTGTAATGATACACTGGGAACACAAAGTCACACAGACCAGCCTCATCCAAGAGCCCATCTCTGAACAAAAACACTGACCTGTTCTCTTAACAAGACACCTCTACCTCTAGGACTCCGTGAACATTAAAATAATGGTTTAAAAGCTCTTTTCAATGAACTGGAAAAGCCTCACACAAGTGTAGTTAGATAACAGACATCTTTAAAAACACATGGCTCTTGGAGAACAACTGTGAAAGGGGTTCCCTGGTGGTGCAAAAGATGGAGACTCCTAAAATAGTCTCTGACTTGCTTGCATGGAATCTTTCAGTCCTATGGGAAGCTCTAACACAGGGCTTGGCCTAGAGCAGGTGCTTAATGAATCTCTGAGGAATAAACGGATAGAATACAAAACTCTTTACTCATAAAACACCTTATTTGAAGCCCACACATTCTAAAGCTCTGTGTTTGTTATGTGTATGTTTACTGCACTGGTAATTTTCCGACTCTGAAAGCCTAAGGGACTATATACACACTTCATCAGAATGTTTTGCTTTCTGACTCCTTCGATCACTGACTTCACTAACTCTACTTACAGTTCAGACAACCTATTATTTACCTGAAAGTTCAACATTATAGGATTATAAACAGTAGTTAAATCTCCACATAGGCAAAGACAGGGAGGGATGAATAGTTGAAGCATGAGATTTTAGGGTAGTAAAACTATTCTATATATTATATGGTGAATACACAACATTACACATTTGTCAAAAACTTATAGGCCGTTTGATCTAGTAATTCCACTTCTGGGTATAAAAATTAAAACTAGGGACTCAAACGGGTATTTGTATACCAGTTTCATTAGCATCACTACCGCCATGAGGTGGAAACAACCCAAGTGTCTATTGACAGATAAATCGATAAACAAAATGTGGTATGCGGACACACACACACACACACACACACACACACACACACACACACACTGGAATACTGGAATATCATTCAGTCTTTAAAAAGGAATGAAATTCTGATATGTGCTATAACACAAATGAACTTTGAAGACATTACGCTAAGTGACATAAGCCAGACACAAAAGGATGATTTTGGACCTGGTCGGCTCCCTCCCTCCCCGGGCGGCCCCTCCGGCGGAGCGCGCCTACTCCAGGCCCCCGGCCGGGACACGCGCTGACCGCCGAGCAACTCGCACTGCCGCCCCCTGGTCCGGTTTCCCCGTGCCCTCAGGCGGAGGCAGGGGTCCCGCCGCGCCCCGCAGCCACGTACCTTCCAGCCCGCAGAGCGGTCGCTGTCGTCTTCACCCCTGAAGTGGGGCCCGTTCTGGAACCTCCAGCGCAGATCCGCGGAAGCGGGAGCCGTTTCTCAGCCGAGGTCTCTGAAGTCCGGCCGGCCGGGCCAGCGGCTCCAAGTCCGGGCCGACCGCCGCCGTCCGTCCGTCGCGGGAGAGACGAGAAGGGGCGAGTGCGGCGCCGGGAGCCCAGCGGGTGCGAGGCGGCGATCCAAGGCTGGGGGGCGAGGTCGGGAGGAAGGCGCAGCACAGCACAGTTCTTCGCGGGCCCAGAACTTCGCGGGCCCAGAACTTCGCGGGCCCATCATCTGGTCTCCGCCGGCCCGCTGCGCAGACGTTAAGGCGGGCCGAAGCACGGAAGGCGTGCGCCGGCTGGTGTCCCTGCGGCGCTCACGATGCTACTGACCGTTGAATAACGGCGGCGGCGGCGGCGGCGGCGACTGCAGCTACTACACCGCCCCCGGGGTTACGCACTCTGCGCCCAATGGCTGCCCGTCCACGACAGACGGCCCTCAGGGCCAATGAGCGCGAGGCGCCACGACGCAGGCCCGCCCCCGACCGATGGCAAAAGTTAGAAGATAGAAAATAGAAGAAAAAAATGAAATCACGGTGAAAGTAAATGAAATAAACACTAAATAAAAAGGACAGGAGTCAAAATCAGAAATAGAATTTAAAGAGAAGTGAAGTGACACCACTTAAATACAAAGGATTGAAGAGATAAGTATGAAAAATTACATGGCAATAAATTTGACACCCTAGAAGAAATGGATAAGTTCCTAGAATCATACCATGTTAAAAACCTGTTCTGGGGGAAATAGAAATCTGACCAGACTAACAACTAGTAACCAATTGAATCAGTAATCAAAAACTCCACACAATCAAAAGTCCAAGATGTTTTCATTGGAGAATTCCACCCAAACATTGAAATAAGAGTTAATACCTATCCTTCTCAAACTATTCCCAAAAACTGAAGAGGAAGGAACGCTTACAAAATCATTTCTATGAGGACAAAATCACACTGTTACCAAAACAAGATTAGGACACTACCAAAAATAAAAAATAAAAAAAAGACAACTACCCACCAATATTCCTGTAAAGCATAGTTGTAAAAATCCTCAACAAAATATTAGCAAACTGCATTCAAAAATACATTAAAGGATCATTCACCAAACCAAATGGGATTTATTCTAGGGATGCACGAATGGCTCACTACCAGCAAATTAATACATATAAACACCGTATTAACCAAAGGAAGGATCAAAACTATACAAACATCTCAATACATGCTGAAAGAGGATCTGACAAAATTCGTATCCACTCATGATAAAACATTTCATCAAAGTTGGTATAGAAAGAACCTATATCAACATAAAAAAGGCCTTATCTGACTTACCCACTGCTAATATCATAGTCCATGGGGAAAAGCTGACAGCATTTTGTCTCAAATCAGGAACAACTGAAGGATGTCCAGTATCACCACTTTTATTCACCATAGTACTGGAAAGTCCTAGCCACAGAAAATGACAAGAAAAAGAAATAAAAGGCATCCAGATTGTTAAGAAGTAAAATTGTCAGCCTTTGCAGATTGACATGATACTCTATTTAAAAAAAACTCTAAAACTCCAAAAAAATTAACAGAATTAATAAATAAGCTCAGTAACATTGCAAGATGTAAAGTCATTATACAGAAAAATGTTGCATTTCTATGTACAAAAAGATAAACTACCCTACCCAAAACAGAAATTAACAAACCAATCCCATTTACAAATGTATCCAAAAGAATGAAGTTCTTAGACACAAATCTAAAGAAGGAAAATGAAAAAAAAAAAAAAGGATGATTTTGTATAATTCCACATTTATGAGGTACCTCAGTCAGATACATAGAGACTGAAAGTAGAACAGTGGTTTCCAGAGTCAAGGGGTAGGAGAGCAGTTATTGTTAATGGATATTGAGCTTCAGTACAAGATAAGGAAAAAGTGCTAGAGACAAACAGTGGTGAAGGCTGCACAACAATGTGAATATACTTAATGCCACTGAACTGTATGCCAAAAAATAGCTGAAATGGTAAATTTCATGTTATATTTATACTTACCACAAAAGAGCCCCACAGAGCAAGACAGCACAAAGAATGAACTCTAATATAAGTGATGGATTCTAGTTAATAGTACAGTATTAATATTATTGGTTTAACAACTGTAACAATGTACCACTAAAATGTAAGATGCTAAAAATGGGAATGGGTAGAGGGGGAAAACTTATCAGAAATCTCTGTACTATCTGCTCAATTGTTCTCTAAACCTAAAATTCTTCTAAACTATAGTCTACTCATTAAAAAGAAAAACCTAAGCAAAGGAGGTTGCTCTGTAAAGAAGCAGACATTTTTCTTTCATGTAATGCTGTGTACTCACTTCTCAGTGACCCATTTCCTTATCTGGGGACCCTGGGACCCCCCATCAGAACCCTGAGCCCCACACACTCAGCCTGGCTCCAGCCTCTTTTCCTGCTGATTCTGACCTTGTTCCTTAATGTTCATGTAATGTCCTAATGTGAGGGACCCAGATGCAGGTTCTCTTGCTCCCATGGGCCCTGGATGCTCTTACTATGCCCCAGTCTGTCTGCCTTGCTGTGACCTATGACTTGTCTTGAACTCATTATTTGTGTATTTTCTGGCTGGAAGTGACTGACCCTACTACTGACTGTTGGTACTCTAAACTTCGATACAGTTCCCTAATTCTGTCCACCAACCTTCTATTTATTTTTGCTGTAAGGCCCAGACCAGCCCGGTAGTAATTAACTATGAACAGTGCTTTGTGGGAATGATATTGATACAAAATGGTTAGGTTCAAGAACATTTCTTAACACTGAAAATAGAGAGAGTTCTTTATTCAATTGTAAAATGCCTCTTTATAAAGCTCTTAGGGGGTACAAACTATACTCTACCTTCTCATTTCCTGCCTTAATTCTATGTTCACAGGGTATCCTACACGTAAACGGAGAACTGCAAACTTGAATGCCTACCAGGAAAAGCAGTGAAAGTGTACCAGATAGAAGACAAAGGAAGTAATGGTCAAGAATGGTGTCTGACCGAGAAGTACAGCTCTGATCTAAACCATTTAAAAACAACAAATCCCAACACTGTGTGAGCCAAACAAAACTCACCTTTCAAGCTAATGTGTTGATTTTGCAACATTAGAAAAAGAGAGAGAGAAGGTGGGAAAGCACGAGCACCTTAGGTAGACTCTGATATTCATGACACAAAATCTGGGCTAAATCACTCCATAAAAATGCTTATTTATTAAAATAACCAGAGAGAAGCTCAGGCCTGTGAAGGAGATGGGCATTCAAATCACGTTGTCAGGACACCTAACCCTTGCCAAGTGAGAATGTGATTAATAACATGACTTGCTTCATGTGTAATGTTGAGATGTTGGTAACCTACGAAGGCTGAAAGGACCTTCTTCTATGGCCTGATTCATTTTGCTTCCGCGGTGTCCTCAAAGGGAAAACTAGGTAGGGAGCAGAGAATAAAATCTTAAAATGAAAAAAAAAAAAGCCCCACAAATGTTCAAGATTCTTTTTTTCGTAAAGAGGCATACTCTTTTACACCAAATATTTAAGCTCTTTTCTTTCCCATTCTCATCATATAAAAGGGAATAGAACTATGACCGGTTGTTATCATTTACTGCTAAATGTAACTTTTAGATCAGAAAGTATTATTATGCATTGATCCTAAGATTATTTTTTAACAGATTAGAGAATGTCCTTCACAGTAAGCCTATGCCATGAGATACATGGAACAAAGCTTCTGCTTGCCTACCCTGAGCATTTGAATTAGCAGATGAATTAGAAAAAAGGCACATGTTCCTCCAGGCACACCAGGTACATACTTTGTGGATTAGAGCACAGGCCAGCACGTAGTCATCCCATGCCTCCTCGGCCAGGTGCTCAGGTGTAGTGCATAAGAAACTGTACAGCTGTATAGAGCAGAGACATCCTATCCCACAGTTCTGCTATCTTAATAAAGGGATTACTTAGATTCTGTGAGTCAGTACTTTCTAGCCCACCATCTCTTTATCTGACCAACCATCCCAAATTTATAACCCATGTAAAAATAATTCATGCCCTGGCAATGACTTTCAGTGATTTGATAATGAACCACTTTCTTGGATCCTCCCTCCCCTCAAACTTCAGCCTGGCTAACAACATGGTTACCTTCTCTGCATTTCTCACCTTGCTGTCTGTGGAGAGGTGACAAAATAGCCTGGTTATGAACTAGGTGTCCCTTCACAGTGGCCTGGCTCTCATGGCCTCAGCTCTGTGTGTGGCACCCCGTTAGCTCAACCAAGTCCCTGAACTTCTTCATTCTCCAAGAAGAGCAACTTTTAAGAGATTCTTCCCACCTAACTCACCCAGCTCTGCAGTGTAGACCCAGAAAGGCTCTATCAAGGGCTAGTGGGCAACCAGTCATAAATCTAATTGGTATCTTCAAGAGTTAGCATCTCTGGCAAGGGAAAAGTCAGTAGTAAATGGGGTGGCTTTGAGCACTATCAATGTTTCCTATATATGGGTACATATAACAGATACTGACAATGTAAAGTAAAATATTTAACACAACGGCAGTGACCATTATAAAATGTTTAGAAAGCAAAAGCCCTCTCTGCTACAAAATTACATATATAGATTCTGCACATATAAGATAATCAATCCATAAACAGTCACAGAGCACTATGGACGTCTAAGTAATCATGGAGGGAAACAATGCAAAGATGCATAATGGAATGATGATATTTTCTTTTCTTTCCCCACGCTTTACACGTCTTGAGAAGCCTTGCAGAGTCTAGCCTTTCTCTAGACTCCCCTCCTCTTTGCTGTTTTTCTTTAATTGAAGTGCTGTTGATAAACAATCTTATGCTGGTTTCAAATGTATAACACAGTAGTTCAACAGCTAAACATATGATTAAATCCTCACCCCCTCTAGTACAGTTACTATCTGTCAATGAAGAAAGGTGTTACAGAATCATTGACTATATACTTCACGCTGTACTACTGTCCTCATGACTAACTTATACTGTGATTGTGAATAATTGTGCCCCTTTATCTCCCTCACCCTCCTCGCCCACCTGTCCCAACTCCTCCCCCTTAGTAACCACTAGTTATTTCTCAGTGTCTATGAGTCTACTGGAATGAGTACATTTCCCACACCAAAACTCTGGATACATGGCCAGTGGGATAGAACATCAGAAACTAAAACTCTCCTAAAAGTTAAGGAATACAAAGTCAATGAAAATATCAGATTATCCTAAATTGCAAAGAGATGATAATATAAGGGAGATAAGTGGAAATATTCTGAAGGATAATGAACAATATGACACAGAGTAAGAGCACTTTATCTGGGACATGTAGGTGGCAAAGACCAAAATGTTCAATAACACCTGAGTTGGCCATTATGTAGGAAATGGTCTCACTCATACATTGTTGGTAGGAATTTCAATTAATATAATCTTTATGAAAGGCAGTTTGCCCTTCATAGTATAATTTAAAATTTCACATATGTTTTGACTCAGCAATTTCACCAGCATTTACCTTACAGATATAGACTACTTAGGTGGAATTTTGTAGACATAAGAATAGTTATTGCAGCAATGTCGGTACCAAACAATTATCCCCAACATCAGGAGACTGGTTAAAAATTATGAGTTACTATATGGCCATTAAAAAGAATGAAGAAGCCCTATATGCACTGACATTGCAGAATACCCAAAATATATTAAGTGAAACAAGCAAATTAGAACAGTATGCCTAATATGCTACCATCCTCTCTCTCTCTCTCTCACACACACACACACAGAGTGATATTTCTACCAGAATACATAAGAAATTGGCAACAACTGCCTCCATGGAGGCAAAGACCCTACTTTTCACTACATAGTCATTTTACTTTGTGAATTTTATCAAAAAGATAAAAACTATAAAGAGGGGCAGGGAATACATATATACAAGAAGTGCTATAGAGAGGAAGGGGCTATCTTGAGCAGGATTGGTTAACAAAGATCTCCCACAGAAGGCACTCTGAATGAAATCTGCCTGGGAGAGACAGTATGGAAGGCTGGGGAGGTGTCCTGGAGGCCAACCGGGTGAGGAAGAAAGGAACAAGCCATTTTTGTCTACAAAGAGTAAGTGGATCAGAAAGGGACTAATGTTATGCCGATACTGAACGCTACTCCCTTTTCCACGTTCTTATATGGCACTTGTCTATTAGTAGGTCATATGCATGAATCTAGAATGCAATCCATTCACTTACTGAATATCTATTATGAGCCAGGAACTATGCTAGATGTTGAGGACAGAAAACGGTGAGACTCAGTCCTTGTCCACAACAGGTTCTCTATCTGAGGAAAATGCAAAGCTAGGAGAGAAGAGGAATTCCATAGAGAAAAACCTGAGCAGCATATAGCCCAGGGCAATTATCTCTCTGTTCTGCATGGTGCAGGGATAATGAAGGTGCTGATAAAAACAACAGCTAACACTTATATAACATTTAATATGTGCCAAGTCACTATTCTAAGTCACTTTCATATATTAATTCATTTAATCTTCACAACAACCCTATGAAGTAGGTATACTATTATTACGCCACCTTAAATGGAGTATGTAATGTACTGCAAGGTTTTTAAGAGCATACCATTGCTACACTGCTATTAAGGGGCTGAACCCAAATTTGAACTCAAAAAGTGTGGCTCTAGAACTAAGCAGTGAACTACTACTAGGGACCCTGAGAGAACAAGTGCCAATCTCGGAATAATAATGCTACCTTACACTTATTTGTATAGGACTTTGCAGTTTATAAGATACTTTCACGTGCTATTTTCAATTTAGAAAAGCCCCATGATATGTTCTCTTTGAAATGAACACACATTCCAGCTATTGAAATGGATAAAATTATAAAAACTACTATAAACTCTCAAAATGCCCATCACTAAAAATAACTGTAGTAGAAAAGTTCCTCAAGGAGTTCTACAGAAATTCATCATCTGGTAACATTCAAGTTAAGACAGTATTAGTTGAGCATCACTGCTTTCAAAGGAAAGGCACTGATAAACTAGACAATGGATTCAGGTTCTTTAAATGCCACTTAAACAGTGAAATACTGCCTTTGACTTACTAAATTAAAAACCATAATTCTTACATTCTATTACTCAATATATAGTTATTTGAGCACTTTGGCAACTGGTATAGGTTTAGATATTGTACTATTCAATTAGCATTAAGTGAAATGCACTTTAATCAATACCTCTCAAAATAGTTTAAATTGTTTAATTAGGACTAACTACACCAGAACATCTGAAAGACAAATTTACCTGTCAAATTTAGGAAAGGAATTTCCCCAGTTTCTTTTTACCAGCTTAGTTCTTAAATAGATCCAGACATACTTGTAGAAAGTACCAGCTGACATTACTCCATGGGGGTTTCCTTACTATAATTAATTTTGGATTTCCTTGTCAAGAGGGAGACATAATCTTTGCTTCTATTTTTTAATCAATACATGACTGAGCAGAGTACTACCCAGTGAAAATGAAATGGGTACTGCCCTTATAGAGTGAAATAAATATTCTCTACTCAGTTTTCCAACCAAAGAGCACAAATACTGCTGAAGGAAAACAAAGCCTTGGCACCGCTGGAGGGAAAAAAATTTGCCAGCTGTCTTCCCAGCATAATGCTTTCTACAGTCATGTACAGGATTATCTCATGCTCTTTAATATCTGCCACTTTAAACGACTCTCTTTAATTAAATAATTATCTTCTTGGGACAACACAACTCAATCCTAAACTGAGTAGGATTCTACCTCCCCACTTACTCAAATTCTACCTGATCTTCAAAGTCTTGTTCAAAACTCATTTTCTCTATGAAGCCATCACCCCCTGATTTCCAAGATCTCTCCCTTCTCAGGTGTTAATTATGTGAATCACACATCCTGATTCATTTGCTCACTATCTTTTTCTAATTCAATAGCACTCTGCTTGTATTTCTCTCACGGCACTTATCTTTCTTGGAACTGCAGTGATTTTAAATGTTTCTCTTGTCCACTAAGAGGACTAAGTCATACCCATCTGGGTATTATCTTTGATTAAAGCCCAGTGCTTGACACATTAACAATAAATATTTGTTGTCTTGAATAAATGTTGTCCATCCTATAAGAATACAAAAGAAAAAAAAAGCCACGTTTCTTTTTTCTGTATTCCTAGATACCTAGCCCAGTGCCAGGCATCAATAAGCCACTTGAAGATATTCAACGAATACTATATAAGTAAACCAGTTGTAGTTTAGTTTTACTTAAATCTGAATAAACATGTCCCTGATCAAACAAATGACTCAAAAAATTGAGGTCATTTCAAATACCTCTTGCTTTTGTGGGTTAGTAACACACACACACACACACACACACACACACACACACACACACACACACACACACACACACACACACAGAAAGCCAGTACTGTTTCAGTAGTTAAAAACTGGTATTTGAGTATTCAAAATGAACAAACAAATAAGAGCTGGTTGGTAGCTGAAAACCTGGCCACAATACTTGCTATCACCTCTCAGCGAGAGGCAGTCTATTCTCCCACCCTTTGAAGTTGGACTGCCTTGTGATTGCTTTGACCAATAGTCTGACAAAAGTTACACTGTCCAGTTTCCTAGCCGAGGTCTCAGGAGATCTGCCTCCACTCTTGAGGCTCTTATCTCCCTCCTGCCATAATGGGAACAAATCTGAACTATTCTGCTCGGGAATGAGACCACCTGGGGTGCGGACAAGCTGTCCCAACTGAGGGTGTCCTAGATGGAGAGGCTGCAAGCCGATCAGGGAGCCTAACTGGCCCAGCAGAAGGACCACCCAGCTAAATTCAGTCCCAACGGCCAATCCATGGGAGCACAAGCCCAATAACAGTTATTTTGAGGTCACTAAGTTTTGGTGTGGTTTGTTACACAACAAAAGCTAAGTCATCACCATTTAATTGTAAAACTGAACACTTACATGGTGCCACGATGCTAATTTCTATTCCACGGAAGTTTTAGACAGCCAATGTAGATCATTCCTACATGTTTAATATTTATTTTTAAATAATCATTAAAATCTAATTATGACTAAATAAAAACTCTAATTATGATTAAAGCAAAATTTCTAAATAGAGTATTTGCAATCTTTTTTGCTGATTTTTTTAAAAACCTATTATTTAATAAATTAGTACACCCTCATCACTGTCCCCTAATGCACCACGACATTTTTTTTCTTTACACCATGTGTATCTTGCTTACAAAATTGGATGGGGGAAGTCAGGTGTCCACCTCGTAGTCTTCATTGCTTTAAATACCTATAACTGGGGAGGGGCAAAATAAGCAGTGAAACTCTAAATCAATACTACCAACAAGGAGTAGAAATGCAAAAAATTAAAAAACAAAAAGCTATTTCCATTTCCCCATCGCATTAGATTATGGAATTCAGTTAACAAATTTTGAGACATGAAAAAAATGAATAGCTTTCAGAATCAGACTGAGAGATTTGTGCATCCCTGGTAATAGGCAATTCAACTAAAATAGGAAAATTATGCGAAGAAGAAAAAACTCTTTCTCCCTTTAATGTTTTTGACCCTTAAGCCCCCTTTGCTCCTCCTTCCAGCCCCTGGCATCCCGTGCTGGCTCCTCCTTTTCTTCCTCTCCTTGACTCTCGGACTCTCCCCTTGCGTGGGTCATCTATCCCCATGACTCCAACCATCTTCTGGAAGCATGTGGAAAGCCTTTATCTCCCTCTCATTAGCCAGAGTTTTATACCAAAGCCTTTCTCATTTCCAACCATCTGGTAAAGATCTATGCCAAAATCCAGCACCCTAAATATAATATAATTTAATTAAAGTTATCCTCCCACGTCACTTAAAGACCAGATCCTCCATGAGACATCTTGCCTCTTTTAATGGCACCACCTCTTTCTTATCTACTCAAACTAGGAACTTGAGTGCCATCTTCAATTTCTTATTTGGCTATCATCTATTGTTATTATTATTTTAAATAAGTTGACAAATCCTACAGTACCTCTTGTATTAATTCTCTCTTCCCTATTTCCCAACATGATTCAGGATGTCATCAGTACTTGACTGGACCACTGTAACAAAACCTCTTCCCTTCTCAATTTATCGCTATAAATACCATATCTGGATCTGTCTTGTTAAGGTTCAAGTCTAAACAGATGGTTCACCTAATGACAAAACTTAATGTACCCCATGACTTACTAATTAAACTATCCTATTCAAAGCAACAAAAAAACTCTGTAACTCAGGCCCCAACTTACCCTTCTAATCTTATCTCCCATGTACTTATGATGTGACTGGATCGCCTGCTGGTCCTTGGGTCCTACGCCTTTTCCTACTTCTGTTCATGGCGCTTACCAGTACTTCCTTACCCCGGTAATGGGGATCACAATACATATACAGTATTTACATTGCCTTAACATTTAACAATATATGATAAAGCATTTTCTAAACATTTTATTGTTTTGATAAATGATTTTCACAAATCTCTTGATTATTTTCAAATTTTCCTACTGAATATCACTGAGAAATATCTTTGTAGGTAAAGCATACTCATTTTGTACTATTTTAGTAAAAACTGATTCCTAAAAGTACAATTACCAGGAAATCATTCTTAAACATCTTGGTACACCTTCTGCACGTGATTTTCAGTTGACTATAGCTATCTTAAATCATCATTGTATTATCAAAGCTTAAGGTTGATCCTCATATACAGCTGGTGTATTCTATTAACTACCATGTTGGTATCTATAACCTATAATTCTCAACATGCGTCTCCCAACCCTCTGTTCCTTTGGGGCTTCCTCTTCTCCTCCAACCATGACCTCCAATCTCCAGCCCATGCAATTACCAGAATTCAACTGCAGGCCAATGGCCATCAGAGCAAAAACAAAGAACAGTTTCACAGGTTCTCAAAGCTTGGAATTCTGAAAACATAAATAATATACTTTCTATTTTTAGAGGTGGGGTCACGGGGGAACTTGTTATTCAAGTCAAAGGTCAGTCAAGATGAGAAAGTTAGTATTTCAGTATGTCTGTGCCAGCATGTACCACCCACCAAAAGCAGCACATGCATGCAGAATATTTTATTTTAAAGGGTGGTATTAATACATGTTCAAAATCACATGATAAATTGGATACTTCTGTATTGGCTTCCATTTTGTACACCTATTTAAACAATTAACATATTTCAAAGCTACCATAAACTTCTGCTTCAAATTCCTCTTCTTGCCAAACAATCTTACCTGCTAATCTTCCTAATCTGCAGTTAAATTAGGAAGACTTTAAACCACTTTCCACATTACAAACTTCTTTAAAGGTCCCACATTCTAGATGTGTACTTACTCTACCTTGGGAAAGACTTCTTGAAATCAGTGATATCTGTGATAAGGCAGAAAGATGAACTTGCCTATAACCAAGTAAAGAGAGAGGGAGTAAACAGAATATTCCACAACGAGACCAGCTAGTGTAAAACCTGCAGGTGAAAGCGAACATAATACTCTCTGGGAATTGCAAATGTGTGGATCAAAGAGCTAGAAAGGAGAGTAGTGAGAAAGTAAAAGAAGAAACCTGGTGCCAGGAGGGCCTTAATTCCAGGAGGAACAGGGGGCCATGTGGCAGACGACCATGACCAGATTAATACCTTAGAATGGTCAATCACTGCGGCAGAAACTGGCAGGCAGCAAGTCAGGGGCAGGGAACAGGGAGGAGGCTGAAATGGAGCAGCCTCAGCAGTGGGAGCACATGGAAACTAAGAGGGGATTGGCAGAGGTTTTTTGGAATGGGCCCAGATAGCACATCTTGTTCAGTGGCTGAAAATTCCTATTCATCACTTTGTAGGAATAATTTTTTGCTTTGGATAAATTTAAGATAAAAATCACTGTGGTCTGAAGCAGAAAGAAAATATTACCTAAATAAGCTGGTACTATATTTTCTTGACTCCACGATGCCATCAAATCTAAGAAGCATTGTCAACCTAATACACTGTGTATGGGGGGGATATCTGATGCTACCACCTAACAGGAGAGACGGGGGTCACGAAGGCCGATGGTCGGGAGAAAGAATTCAAAGTTCTTGGGTATAACATGTATGCTTCCTGCTTTACGCAACTGAAATGAAGTCAAAGAATAGTGCCCCCCCTTGCTAAGGAGGAAGGAAGTACTTTCCAGTGGTAAGCACCCAATGGTCAAACTGGGAAAGGAGAGTAGTCAGTAAGTCTGGGAACACCTCTAGCCAACCGGCAGTCACACTTCATCCTGAGAGCAAGGCTGCTGCCCAGGTCTGCAAAAGGAGCCTTGGTGAAAAGGGATGCACCTCCTTATCCGACCTATTACCTCACTCCCAGGACTACTGGGTGTCGAAACAGCTGCCATGGAATATTTTTCCCAGGGGAAAAAAAGTTCCATGAACTAAGTTTTAATCCCATTTTGTAGTCTTTCATTCATCCCCCAAATACATGTGAAGCACTGGTCCCATGCTGTTCTAGGCACCACAGACAGACAGTATCTATCAAGGCAGACAAGGGCCTGCTCTCACTGAACTGACTGACTTTCTAACCCAGTTGCAAGTTGCAAAATGAAGACTAAGGAATCCCACAGTAAAGGAAATTGACTCATTTATCTAACTCTGAAACCTTTACTATTTTATCTAAAAAAATTAACTACCTTTATTTTACTCCATTAAAACTCCACTCAGCACCTTTTATTTATGCCTCCTCCCCCCAGGCCAACCCCCACTCTCATTTCTTCTTCAAATTTTGCATGTCAAGTTCTAGGACCCTGCAATCTCAAGAGACCAGTATCCTTTTTCTCTCATTCCCAACACATTAATTACCTGCCTCTGTTCATTGTGCCTAGCACAATGCTCTGCTTATAGGAGGTGTGTGTTCACTAACAATATATAATTTGAAATACATTATCAGGTGATTAAAAGAAAAGGTAACTAAATAGGTAGGTGCAAACAGCAGAGCTGATTCTCCCCAGTTAAATATAATGCACATCTGTAAGAGAATCCCTAATATATTAAAGGCCATACAGCATATAGTGACAGCTGCAGCTCCATTGTATCTGCTCATTATAAGTACATTTCACAAGACACAGGATGGCTCATTATGAGAATAGTGTGGTTCTTGACTCTGCTTCCCTATCAAGAAAAGTTTGCCAAAACCAATATTGTGTTGAAAAGTGATTCGTTCCTATCAACATAAATTTTTTCACACTCTTTTCAATGACAGAACATCCTTAACTACTTGACAGTCTAGCAATACTTTCTACTTCCTTCATTAAAATCTTGTGATCCTTTAGCAAAATGACTATAACACTCTGAGCTTGCTTCCTTCCACTTGAGAATTTATGCCAACCATTAGTAACTCTAAAAATACAACTATTACTTTGGTGAGCTAGAATCTGAATTGATACTTTCTCATTCCAAACTCCAAGCTCTTTCCATGGGTTGGACAGTCTCTACCCCCTGAATACTGTTATCAATATATCTAAATAATTAAATAAGTAAACATAAGAAGTTATCTAGAAAACAATTTCATGACTAATATATACTTTTTAACACATACAAGGCAAATAACTCTGAAGGAAAGTACTTGAATACAACAAATACACAAATATGATTATTAAGGCTATCATTTATGCTTATAGGTGGATACCTTTATTTTAGACTTAGTAAGAGATGCACTCACTTCCATCTATATAAGATAAAGTAGAAGCTAACTAGGTACCATGAACACAGGAACTTGCCTATTCTGTTCACTGTTGTATTCCCAGCACAGTCAATAAACACTTGCTGAATGAATGAACGTTAAGTATAAGATGGAATATAAAAATGAAGCTCTCAGATACAGAATAATAAAGTTAGTTTATACTCAATTCCAGGAGATAAAATACAATCTAATTCATCAAATAATTACTGAGTAACTTACATATGCCCACAACTATGCTATGTACACACAGATCTTCACTTTTAGGTAATAAGCTGCAAGGGATCTGGAATTGCAAACCAGATTTGCATTCTCTAGAGTGCCTAGCTAAATAACCTTTAGCAGATTATTTTCAACCCTTGTACCTAAGCATTACCTGGAGAACTTAAAAAAAAAAGGCAGAGCTTTACGCAATTGAGCCCCACCAGACCCAGTGAAACCTGAATCTCTGGGGATAGGGACCAAATTCTGATTTTAAGGTTCATATCTGATACTGATACCCAGTGATGGGTGAATGGTTCTCAGATTCTGGTGCACAGGAGAATCACTTGGAGGGGCTGATAAAACTCTCAACCCCCACTCCCAGAGTTTTGGCTTCAGCAGGTCCTGGTGCCTAAGAAGCTTCCAGGTGCTGTGCTGCTGCTGGTGTGGGCCGCTGCTGACCAGATACACTAATCGGAAAACATGAACACTATATGATAATTTTAAATATAAAAAAGGAACTTCATGCTCAACATCATTGGTCATTAGAAAAATGTAAATTAAATCCACAGTAAGATATTACTAAGTACTTACTAAAACGGCTAAGATTTAAAACAAAACCAAAATAACCCAAGTGCTGGCGAGCGTGCATGGCAAGCACAATGCTCATACATTGCTGATGGGGATGAAGAATGGTACACCACAACGGAGAACAGCCTGTCAGTTCTTCTAAATTCAAATATACTTAGCTTATTAGCCAGCAATCCCATACCTGGATACTTACCCAAGAGAAATAAAATGTTATAAAATGTTATATTCACATAAAAATGTGTACATGAATGTTTATAATAGCTTTATCCCCAAGCTGGAAACAAATGGAATATCCTTCAAAAGGTGACTTATGATAAATAAACTATGGAACATCCATACGAGGGAATACTACTCAGAAATACAATGCAACAAATGGCTGGTAACAGCAATGCTATGGATGAATCTCAAATGCATTCTACTCAGTGAAAGAAGCCACTTAAAAAGCTAGATACTGTATGATTCCATGTATGCCACACTGTGGAGAAGTTAAAGCTGCACGGAGAAAAAGACAAAACAGTGGTTGCCAGGTACTGGAAACAGAGGAAGGTATCCACTGCAAGGGGCACCCATTATATACATCTAACAATTATAAAACTTAGATCATTCCAACCTCAGGAATTAAAGATTTGACAAGATAATTATTTTCTTAAGTATGATGTGCACTGTCCGCAGAATATTTAGGATTTGGTCTTCCTATTCTAGGTTCAGGCTGCTTTCTGAGCATGGATGGCATCATACTCTCTCAAAATAAGCTACCACGAGAGAAACACCCATAGTTCAGTTTGTGTTTAAACTTGCTGCTGATTCATTTCTTCCTTGATAACTGAACCTTTCTTTCCTAATTACTTTAATTATAGCCATCTCTCATTCTAAAGCTTCCCTTTTCCTTGGGAACACATTTGTTATCCTTGTGACCTCCTGTGAGACTCTGGGTAGGTATGTCACCTCCAGGATCCAGTCTGCTAAAAACAGAAGCTGCACTTTCCATGCATCCTTCTCCTGCACGTGGATGTTGCAAGGATTAAGAGAAATGAGGTATGCGTGTGGGATTATTGCCGTTATGCTTGAAATAAATTTCATGGAATTTGTTCTAAACTTTAGTGCAATAAATATTCTACTCTTCTTTGCCATAACATAGCAACAGTTCACACTGGAAATGGCATTCTTAGGTACTATTTACTGAATGCACTGCCAAGACCATGGTATCTGGTAAAGGAAGACCATTTCTGAATCTCACTCTATAACTTTCTTTGTGACCTTGAGCAAACCACTTACCTTTTTTGAGCCTCATTTCAACTAATGTTTCTCTAGGAACTACTGTGACATCAATAGGAAGCACACCTAAATAAACTACTATGTCTGATATCATTCCTACTCCCTGATCTCTAAATGGAAATGATTCAGATTCCAAAAAGCAAAGAGATTCTCTCTCAGCTAGATGAAGCAGATTCCCCAAATAACAGAGGACATCAATGCAGATCTAGGATCTGGGAGACCCAGAAAAATTATTTACTCTCAGGAGTCCTATGACAAACTAATTTTTCAAGAGATGAATAAAATGCTTGAACTGAGAGAAAAGAAAGCCACATGGTAGTCATTCCTAGAGTTGGTGCTTTACTATACAGAAGAAAGAATACGAGCTTTGGTGTCACCCAAACTTAAGTTTGAATTTTAGAATTCACGATTTTAGGGAAATTATATTACCTCTCTTTGCATATTTCCTAGTCCATAAAATGGGTATAGTTATCCTGTAGGGTTGTATGCCCATAGTTTTAATTCAACAAACATTTATTAAGTATCATATATAGTAGGTACTATACAAAACCTGGCTATTACTTTTATTATTACTATTTTCAAAAGAACCAGGGCAAACTTTAGAGGAAGGCAGAACAGATGGGGTCTCTACTGCTTAATATAAAAGGCATGCAGAAAAGCTAAGTTCTCACGCATAAACTCCTTGATCACTTAATGCCTTGAAACTCCACTATGATAAGATCAATCTAATTTGAATTAATCTTTGTTTTCTTTTCTTCTTCACTTATTAATTACTTACTTGGTACTCCAACTTTACCTTAAAATGTGAGAATTCCTGGAAAGTAACAACTTTATGAAACAGAAGAAAGAAGACAGCTCTCCCTAATGCTCCTGCTCTATCCCTGGTATCTCCTTTCCTTTAGTTCCACTGTTTATTAGCTTTGTGACCTTGGGAATGTCACCTAACTTCTCTGAACCTACTTCATCACTAAGATGGGAATGGTACCATTTAGCTTCACTGATGAGTAAACATGTATGGGAAGAGAAACTCCAAGGTGGGGAAAACACAAAGAAAGCAGCTGGGTATTAAGAAACACAAAAATATTTTAAAAATCTGCATAAGGCAGAAATCTCACTAAGTGAGCATGAGACCCCAGGCCAGGGATATAATCCAGCCTGAAAAAGTCAATCTCAATCTCTCCTGTGCAATTTACGATTTTTAGCATTTACCAACAATTCACGGTCATCCAGCAAGTGAACGGTGATGGGTTTACCAACATCATCAGGAAAGAAATGAAGTTCAACTGAGGGTCACAGGGATGATAAAACTGTCCACAGGAGAGCCAGCAAACTAAAGTTTTTATAAAGTTGCTTAAATGTTCCTAGCAGTCACACTTAGAGTGAGCCACATTCACTTAATTCCTGGGCATAATGATACTAGGGCATTAAAAACTGTATCTTACTATGTACACTACACATTTGCACCAAAAAGTAAAAGGTTATATACACAAAATCATGTATGTTGACTTTTTTGAGCAATGCAGGGATTTTTCAAAGATAACTGTTTTTCAAAGACAAATTGATTTTTCAAAGATAAATTGTTAACTTTTGTTGATTTCAGATCCTAATCCTAATTTTCTTTCCCCCTTATTCTCTTCTTTACTGATAATATATTATTGAAGGGAAAGGAGTTCTATCATCAGACTGCCTTAACTAGGTTCTAACCCTCTTTTTCTAGTTGAGTAATTCTGCTCTATAAATATTAACTGAGTCCTCATTATGTGTGGAATGAAAGGAACACAGAGATGAAGAAGAAATTATTCCAGCCTTAAAGGGTCTTGGGCTTTAGTTAATTGCAGGCCAAGGAACACTGTTTGGATAGACAGTTACCTTATGACAAAGAGATTTATGTGTTGAGGAGTATCAGGATTAAGTCAGTTTCGTCATCACTTTGCCCCGTTTAAATGCACTCAAAATATTTTTAGGCATAGCCAAACATTTTCCCTCTTGGCACCACTTGTGTTTCTTTCTCATTTCTTTCCTTGCAGGTTTCAAAACTCACACATGCCCTTCCAGCCTTCAAAGGAGCTAATCTTCCCTACGGCCCCCTGTTTACCTTCATGTGGGCCAGGAGCTCGCAGACCTGTCCTGTCTCCATAAAATCTCCATCTCTTTGCAACAGCACCCACTAAGCTTCTACTATATATTCTTAAATGACATTTCATGCACATTCTGGCCTTAGTTTGGAGTATCTTGAAAACAAAGCCACCATTTTCTCTGACGACATCGTAATTTTCTGTCAGTTGGCCAAATTAATGCTGATGTCCTTCTTCTGAGTGCCAACCAAGTCACCAAAAATGGTATTATGAGACGGGGAAGCCACAGGTCACAAATAGCTTTGTTCACAGTGTTTTAAAAAAACCTAGTAATGGAAATATAATCACCTAGATCTCTGCATTTTCCAAAAGAACCTGAAAGCCTGACAAAAGAACCACACCCACTCACAGTCACAACAGACAGGCAAGGGGGCAGGTGTCTCCCTACTTAGGGCATAAGCTCACAAGTGTATGGTGGTTTCCCTCAAGATCCTCCTTCCAATCAAGGGCCTGTGCTTTACATACTGTGCGTGTAGACTTCACGCTGGAGTTTAAGGAACACAGCAGTAAGCAAAACATAAAAGCCCCTAACTTCCTGGAACTACACGATGGTTTGAGCAGATGCTGAAGGAAAGGGAAAAGCAGCCCACTAGGAGTAGTGACATGAGGGTATTCTAACGTTGCTGAGGACCTCACTATTTAACGGCATCCTGAGTGAATCTTTTGTCATGTGAATGGCCACGCCCTATTTTACCAGTTTTGAGATCTAGATTGGGTATGCTTACAATGAAGGTACAAAGTTAATCTGTAAGTCCATTTAATAATTATGATTACAGTAGTAAATTCCTATGTCTGTCACTGAAAATAATTTTGAAGTTTCACTCATGGATTCCATTATCACCATATCTTATATGCTGCATATCTCATATATGACCTAAATAGACTGTCTAAATCTGTGCTGAACATCTTCAGATTAAGAAATCTGCATTAGGGGGCAGAGCCAAGATGGCAGCATGAGTAGAGCAGTGGAAATCTCCTCCCAAAAACACATAGATCTATGAAAATATAACAAAGAAAACTCTTCCTAAAATAGAGACCAGAAGACATAGGACAACATCCATACCACATCAACACCTGCAAGAACCCAGCGCCTGTGAAGGGGGTAAGATACAAGCCCCGGCACAGCGGGACCCGAGTGCCCCTCCCCCTGGCTCCCAGCGGGTGGATAGAAATCGGAGCAGTATTTTTTTTTGGCGAGTGCTTTTTGGAAGCCTTAAAGGGACAGGGACCCCGGTGCTAGGGAGGCAGGGTGGTGGTTCCGGTGGGCGGGTGCCTGAGACCGGTGCCTGAGGACAAAGAAAATCATGTGTTTTTTCCTTTTTTTTTTTTTTCTTTTTCCTCTTTCGTTGTTGCTGTTGTTGTTTTGGTTTGGAGAGTGCTTTTTGGAAGTCTTAAAGGGGCAGGACAGGTCACTTAGACCAGAGGCAGGGAATCTGGGGATCTCTGGTCACTCTAACCCCCTGGGCAACAGGGAGCACAGAGGCCCCTTACGGAGATAAATAGCCTCCCAGCCGCTCCCCCTCCAACGGGGCTCCACCACTTTGGAGGAGCAGCCCCAGCCAAGCGACGCGCAGAGCAACAGCGGAGATAAACTCCATAGCAAACGGGCAGGTAGCAGAAGCCCTGTCTGCGCACAGCTGACAAGCATAAGCACTAGAGGTCGCTATTCTCCCAGGAGAGGAAGGCCACAAACCAACAAGAAGGGAAGTTCTTCCAGCGGTCACTTGTACCACCTCTGCAAACTGTCTCTATCACCATGAAAAGGCAAAACTACAGGCAGAGAAAGATCACAGAGACAACACCTAAGAAGGACACAGACCTAACCAGTCCTTCTGAAAAAGAATTCAAAATAAAAATCATGAACATGCTGACAGAGATGCACAGAAAAATGGAAGAGCAATGGGATGAGATGCAGAGAAAAATGCAAGAGCAGTGGGATGAAGTCCGGAGGGAGATCACAGAAGTGAAACAATCCCTGGAAGGATTTATAAGCAGAATGGATAAGATGCAAGAGGCCATTGAAGGAATAGAAACCAGACAACAGGAACGTATAGAAGCTGACATAGAGAGAGATAAAAGGATCTCCAGGAATGAAACAACACTAAGAGAACTATGTGACCAATCCAAAAGGAATAATATTCGTATGATAAGGGTACCAGAAGAAGAAGAAAGAGGAAAAGGGATAGAAAGTCTCTTTGAAGAAATAATTGCTGAAAACTTCCCCAAACTGGGGGAGGAAATAATCAAACAGACCACGGAATTACACAGAACCCCCAACAGAAAGGATCTAAGGAGGACAACACCAAGACACATAATAATTAAAATGGCAAGGATCAAGGACAAGGAAAGAGTTTTAAAGGCAGCTAGAGAGAAAAAGGTCACCTATAAAGGAAAACCCATCAGGCTAACATCAGACTTCTCGACAGAAACCCTACAGGCCAGAAGAGAATGGCATGATATATTTAATGCAATGAAACAGAAGGGCCTTGAACCAAGGATACTGAATCCAGCACGACTATCATTTAAATATGATTGCGGGATTAAACAATTCCCAGACAAGCAAAAGCTGAGGGAATTTGCTTCCCACAAACCACCTATACAGGGCATCCTACAGGGACTGCTCTAGATGGGAGAACCCCTAAAAAGAGCACAGAACAAAACACACAACATATGAAGAATGGAGGAGGAGGAATAAGAAGGGAGAGAAGAAAAGAATCTCCAGACAGTGTATATAACAGCTCAATAAGTGAGCTAAGATAGGCAGTAAGATACTAAAGAAGCTAAACTTGAACATTTGGTAACCACGAATCTAAAGCCTGAAATGGCAATGAGTACATATCTCTCAATAGTCACCCTAAATGTAAAAGGACTTAATGCACCAATCAAAAGACACAGAGTAATAGAATGGATAAAAAAGCAAGAGCCATCTATGCTGCTTACAAGAAACTCACCTTAAACCCAAAGACAAGCACAGACTAAAAGTCAAGGGATGGAAAAACATATTTCAGGCAAACAACAGTGAGAAGAAAGCAGGGGTTGCAGTACTAATATCAGACAAAATAGACTTCAAAACAAAGAAAGTAACAAGAGACAAAGAAGGACACTACATAATGATAAAGGGCTCAGTCCAACAAGAGGATATAACCATTCTAAATATATATGCACCCAATACAGGAGCACCAGCATATGTGAAACAAATACTAACAGAACTAAAGAGGGAAAAAGACTGCAATGCATTCATTTTAGGAGACTTCAACACACCACTCACCCCAAAGGATAGATCCACTGGGCAGAAAATAAGTAAGGACACACAGGCACTGAACAACACACTAGAACAGATGGACCTAATAGACATCTATAGAACTCTACATCCAAAGCAACAGGATATACATTCTTCTCAAGTGCACATGGAACATTCTCCAGAATAGACCACATACTAGCTCACAAAAAGAGCCTCAGTAAATTCCAAAATATTGAAGTTCTACCAACCAATTTTTCAGACCACAAAGGTGTAAAAGTAGAAATAAATTCTACAAAGAAAACAAAAAGTCTCACAAACACATGGAGGCTTAACAACATGCTACTAAATAATCAATGGATCAATGAACAAATCAAAATAGAGATCAAGGAATATATAGAAACAAATGACAACAACAACACAAAGCCCCAACTTCTGTGGGATGCAGCGAAAGCAGTCTTAAGAGGAAAGTATATAGCAATCCAGGCACACTTGAAGAAGGAAAAACAATCCCAAATGAATAGTCTGACATCACAATTATCAAAACTGGAAAAAGAAGAACAAATGAGGCCTAAACTCAGCAGAAGGAGGGACATAAAAAAGATCAGAGAAGAAATAAACAAAATTGAGAAGAATAAAACAATAGCAAAAATCAATGAAACTAAGAGTTGCTTCTTTGAGAAAATAAACAAAATAGATAAGCCTCTAGCCAAACTTATTAAGAGAAAAAGAGAATCAACACAAATCAACAGAATCAGAAATGAGAATAGAAAAATCATGACAGACTCCACAGAAATACAAAGAATTATTAAAGACTACTATGAAAACCTATATGCCAACAAGCTGGAAAACCTAGAAGAAATGGACAACTTCCTAGAAAAATAAAACCTCCCAAGACTGACCAAGGAAGAAACACAAAAGTTAAACAAGCCAATTACGAGCAAAGAAATTGAAATGGTAATCAAAAAACTACCCAAGAACAAAACCCCGGGGCCGGACGGATTTACCTCGGAATTTTATCAGACACACAGAGAAGACATAATACCCATTCTCCTTAAAGTGTTCCAAAAAATAGAAGAAGAGGGAATACTCCCAAACTCATTCTATGAAGCCAACATCACCCTAGTACCAAAACCAGGCAAAGACCCCACCAAAAAAGAAAATTACAGACCAATATCCCTGATGAATGTAGATGCAAAAATACTCAATAAAATATTAGCAAACAGAATTCAACAGTATATCAAAAGGATCATACACCATGACCAAGTGGGATTCATCCCAGGGATGCAAGGATGGTACAACATTCGAAAATCCATCAACATCATCCACCACATCAACAAAAAGAAAGACAAAAACCACATGATCATCTCCATAGATGCTGAAAAAGCATTTGACAAAATTCAACATCCATTCATGATAAAAACTCTCAGCAAAATGGAAATAGAGGGCAAGTACCTCAACATAATAAAGGCCATATATGATAAACCCACAGCCAGCATTATACTGAACAGCGAGAAGCTGAAAGCATTTCCTCTGAGATCGGGAACCAGACAGGGATGCCCACTCTCCCCACTGTTATTTAACATAGTACTGGAGGTCCTAGCCATGGCAATCAGACAAAACAAAGAAATACAAGGAATCCAGATTGGTAAAGAAGAAGTTAAACTGTCACTATTTGCAGATGATATGAGACTGTACATAAAAAACCCTAAAGACTCCACTCCAATACTACTAGAACTGATATTGGAATACAGCAAAGTTGCAGGATACAAAATTAACACAGAAATCTGTAGCTTTCCTATACACTAACAATGAACCAATAGAAAGAGAAATCAGGAAAACAATTCCATTCACCATTGCATCAAAAAGAATAAAATACCTAAGAATAAACCTAACCAAAGAAGTGAAAGACTTATACTGTGAAAACTACAAGTCACTCTTAAGAGAAATTAACGGGGACACTAATGAATGGAAACTCATCCCATGCTCATGGCTAGGAAGAATTAATATCGTCAAAATGTCCATCCTGCCCAAAGCAATATACAGATTTGATGCAATCCCTCTCAAATTACCAGCAACATTCTTCAATGAATTGGAACAAATAATTCAAAAATTCATATGGAAACACCAAAGACCCCGAATAGCCAAAGCAATCCTGAAAAAGAAGAATAAAGTAGGGGGGATCTCACTCTCCAACTTCAGGCTCTACTACAAAGCCATAGTAATCAAGACAATTTGGTACTGGCACAAGAACAGAGCCACAGACCAGTGGAACAGATTAGAGACTCAGGACATTAACCCAAACATATATGGTCAATTAATATTTGATAAAGGAGCCATGGACATACAATAGCAAAATGACAGTCTCTTCAACAGATGGTGCTGGCAAAACTGGACAGCTACATGTAGGAGAATGAAACTGGACCATTGTCTAACCCCATATACAAAGGTAAACTCAAAATGGATCAAAGACCTGAATGTAAGTCATGAAACCATTAAACTCTTGGAAAAAAACATAGGCAAAAACCTCTTAGACATAAACATGAGTGACCTCTTCTTGAACATATCTCCCCGGGCAAGGAAAACAACAGCAAAAATGAGCAAGTGGGACTACATTAAGCTGAAAAGCTTCTGTACAGCGAAAGACACCATCAGTAGAACAAAAAGGAACCCTACAGTATGGGAGAATATATTTGAAAATGACAGATCTGATAAAGGCTTGACGTCCAGAATATATAAAGAGCTCACACGCCTCAACAAACAAAAAACAAATAACCCAATTAAAAAATGGGCAGAGGAACTGAACAGACAGTTCTCTAAAAAAGAAATACAGATGGCCAACAGACACATGAGAAGATGCTCCACATCGCTAATTATCAGAGAAATGCAAATTAAAACTACAATGCGGTATCACCTCACACCAGTAAGGATGGCTGCCATCCAAAAGACAAACAACAACAAATGTTGGCGAGGCTGTGGAGAAAGGGGAACCCTCCTACACTGCTGGTGGGAATGTAAATTAGTTCAACCATTGTGGAAAGCAGTATGGAGGTTCATCAAAACGCTCAAAATAGACGTACCATTTGACCCAGGAATTCCACTCCTAGGAATTTACCCTAAGAACATAGCAATCAAGTTCGAGAAAGACAGATGCACCCCTATGTTTATCGCAGCACTATTTACAATAGCGAAGAATTGGAAGCAACCTAAATGTCCATCGGTAGATGAATGGATAAAGAAGATGTGGTACATATACACAATGGAATACTACTCAGCCATAAGAAGTGGAAAAATCCAACCATTTGCAGCAACATGGATGGAGCTGGAGAGTATTATGCTCAGTGAAATAAGCCAAGCGGAGAAAGAGAAATACCAAATGATTTCACTCATCTGAGGAGTATAAGAACAAAGGAAAAACTGAAGGAACAAAACAGCAGCGGAATTACAGAACCCAAAAATGGACTAACAGGTACCAAAGGGAAAGGAACTGGGGAGGATGGGTGGGCAGGGAGGGATAAGGGGGGGAAAGAAGAAAGGGGGTATTAAGATTACCATTCATGGGGGGGGAGGGAGAAAGGGGAGGGTGGGCTGTACAACACAGAGAGGACAAGTAGTGATTCTACAACATTTTGCTAAGCTGATGGGCAGTAACCGTAATGTGGTTTTTAGGGGGGACCTGATATAGGGGAGAGCATAGTAACATAGTATTCTCCATGTAAGTGTAGATTAAAGATTAAAAAAAGAAAGAAAGAAAGAAGAAAAGGGGGATTACTCCTTGATGGGATAAAACTATTGGTAAATCAAAGATCAACACATGCTTTAAATATCGTTAATGTTGATCACTTAAAGGGTGTCAGATGATCAGCTATGGAGGTACTCTTTTCTGATAATATTCCTTTCTCTTAATAAAAAAAAAAAAAAAGCAGTTCCTGTGTGCTGACCTCCAATGAGTTCTACACAGTGGTATAGAGGGCATGTCAAAGTGTGGGCAAAGGGTCTGCTTGTTTCTATACAGAAGATCAAGGCCTAGCTTGGATACCCAGAAAATGAACTAAGATACGATATGAGGAGGAGCTTCCGGCATCAGCACTCTCTGGAGGACTCGTGCCGGGGGATGATCATCAAAAAGCCTCCACAGGGATCTGGGCAATGCTGTGGTTGTGGCTGCATCCAGCCCACCGTCTCCTGGACTTGCCATTGGAATGAGGAGGGAGATGTCTAGGCTGGCATGTGCATACAGAGAGACAACGAATTTGACCGGATCTGTACTGTTGGAACTCAACCAGGAGTTGGGAGGGGTGCAAGTTGTAGCACTGCAAAATCTTATGACTATAGACTATCTACGGTTAAAAGAACATATGGGATGTGAACAGATCCCAGAAATGGGTTGCTTTAATTAGTCTGATTTCTCTCAGACTGTTCAAGTACAGTTGGACAATATCCATCATATCATAGACAAATTTTCACAAATACCTAGGGTGCCTAAATGGTTTTCTTGGCTTCACTGGAGATGGATGGTAATTATAGATTTGCTTTGTTTATGTCACCGTATTCCTATTATGTTAATATATGAGCGCAAGTTAGTTAGTAGTTTAAAACCTATACATGCTTAACGTACTCTACAAGAAGATATGTCAAAGAAATAATCAATCCTCCCATGTTTTCTTCCATATGCTACCTCTATAGCTTTTCTTCTTCCTTCCTGATTACAACCCTTAAATAGAATTCGTGCCTCATATCAAATTTACCGAGTATCATAATTCCTCCAGTTGGTAAAGATACCTCCAGACAAGTGCTGGGCATAGAAGCCACAGGGCATAAATCTGCAAAGAAGTAAAAAGCTAACCTTTGCAAACAATATGGCTTCTCTCTCACTTACCAACTTTATATTTCCCTGTATGGCCCCGGAAGATGACTGGTTAGCCAGAGACGGGTAAGATTCCTCAAGGGAGGAACAACCTAAGAGAGGCACAGTCGCAGGGGGGCCATCAGGTGAGAAATTGGGGCTCAACAGTGGTGAGGCTCAGAACCTCAACCCCCTGTTTTGAGAGAAATCTTCTGCATCCGTGGATGTTTTGTTGCCCTTGTCTAGCTTGGATTAATACTTAGTCCATAGGCACACACCTGATCATCTACATTTGCCCTCTTACAGCACTAAACTATGTTTTCTACCTTTATCTTGCATCTACCTACCACTTCAGCATTTTATTAAAAATAAAAATAATAATAATAATAAAGGGGGAAATGTGGGATCCACATATAAATCAAGTATAAAAATCAAACAAACATTCATATTTGACCTGATTGTTTATAGTTCATAATGCGTGATCAAAACCAAAAGTTTCTGTGATGAATGCCCTTGTACTGTTCACCATGTAAGAATTTATTCACTATGTAAGAATTCGTTCACCATGTCAGAACTTGTTCGTTATGCTTCTGAAAATTGGAGACTGACGAGAATTGGCCTTGAGATGGATTAATGATTGTGCATTGAGCATTGACCCCCCTATACAGAATTTTATTGTTGTTAACAACCATTTGATCAATAAATATGAGAGATGCCCTCTCAAAAAAAAATCTGCATTAATAATCAGAAATGCTCTCATTTATTTTTGCATTTAAAAGTACCAACAAAACTATACTTCATATCAGATTATTTTAATACTTAGATTCACACAGTCAATTGTTTTTGACCACAAAGCGACGACCGTGTATTCTGAAGACTTCTAAATATCAAATTATTGCCTAATGCCCCCAATTTTTGCCTTGCTGACCTACAGTAAAACTTCTGATGCCCACTAGATATGTAATAGGTACATGAATAAAGCACACCAGAAAACTGCTTGATGACTTGAGAAAGTATCTACACAGAAGTACCCCTACATTCTAATTAAGTTCTCCTTATGTTAAAATTGCAGGAAACCATGAGTTATAATAGTGGAGACAGTTTGAGTAAAAGAGGTTAGGAAGAGAGAAAATTACCTAAGCATATTGTTTAAAGAAATTAAAATAATTTCATCTAAAGAAGTCTGGTTATATACAACTTAAACCAAATCATATAATTGGTTTCACAACTTGGGTTAGTAAGAACATGATTGCCAGAATTCTTTTCCCTGAAATTACTTCCTAACTCAGTTATCACTGCCACCAATTCTAAGAATTATCTTCATTCAATTTTGATTTGTATAACTCCAAAAATAAGAACTAAGAAAAACAGTGGCATGCATATAGAGACCAGACTACATATTAAGTGACTCAAACTCAGATCTGGTGGTTAAGCTCACATACTGTCCACTATACTGCACAGGTTCTTTCTCAATAATAATTAAATCTAAAGTAAGCTTTTAGAGTTTGCAAAGATCCACTATCTCACTTACTTTTGGTTAATCCTAGAAAGTTGGGGCACGCAATATATCTCTAATATACAGGATACTGGGTCCCAGGTATGGTATTTATAGAAAAACCTAAAGTTAAAACAAAAACAAAAAATGGCTCTTGTTTTTTATTATGATTTAGACCAGATATTAGCAAACGGTCCAAAGAAATTGGATAGAGTGCCTGGTAATATCCACAAGGCATATAAAACTACTAACGGAAATTAATGTGCACAACTAAATTATGTTACTTTTAGAGTAACCGTATCTTTAAAAAGAGTAGTAGAGTATCTGTTATGCTTGTATTTTGGGGATGGTAGATACCAGATATCTGTACTGCCCCTTCTCTTCCCTACTATAATGCTCCAAGCACACTCTTTTCTGCTAGGCCTGAACCCAGTCTCAGAATCTTTTTGAACATACAGCTCCACACAGTCTCAACCAATTGACTGGAAATATTAGCCACACATATAAGTCCTGCATTCCTATTTTGACTCTCTTCATTTAGGTCCACATTATGTAACATTTGCTTCTGGCATTTTTTTTTCTTTGCTTCTGATTCTATATTTGTCATCAATGTTTCTCATATTATTACGTGTTTGTATGTATCATCTTCTCCCAAGTACAGGGACTCTGCCTTTTATTCATCTCAGAGCACCAACTGCAGTGATTAATACACAGTAGGCACTCAAAGTGTTCTGAATGTATCTGAGATAAATATATGATATTTATGGAAAAATCTAAAGTTAAAAAAAAAACAACTCCCCTTGTTTCTGATTATGGCTTGGACCAAAGGTCAATAAACTTTTCCTGTAAAAAGCCAGAGAATAATTATTATAAGCTTTCAGGCCAGCTGGTCTCTGATGCACCAACTCGACTCTGACATTATAGTGAGAGCAACCATAGACAAAATATAAACAAATGAGCTGAGTCTATATTCCAAGAAAACTTTATTTATGGACACTGAAATCTGAATTCTATATAATTTTCACATCTCACAAAATATTTTTCTTCTCTTGACTTTTTCCTCAACAATTTAAAATTGTAAAAATCCCTTCATAGCCTGTGAGCCACAGAAAAGCATGAGGCAGGATGTGGACTTGGCCCACAGACCCAGATCTGTCACTCTCAAAGTGTGAACTTTGGGTGGCCTGCAAGATCCTGTCAGCAAGTCCAGCTACCTATATGTAGGCCAGATTTTCTTTGTATGCCTCAAACAAAACAATGGACCACACGGACTGAGTAGAGAAGCAAATAAGAGGATCTGGCTGTCTTCTGTGAAGCCAGAAATTGAAGAGATTTGTAAAACTGTAAAACAATGTCACTCTCCTCACTAATCTTTCTTTGTTTGGAAAATACAATTACATTTCTTTATGTTAACCTGTTATGGGTTTCTTATTGATTTTTTAAATGGATTAATATTTTTTAAATGCTTCAGTTTTGATTTTTAATTATAATAAATGTCAATAGCTTATAACCCATGCAAACAAAAGGTCTCTAAGAGACCCCAGTAGATTTTGAGAATATAAAGGGATCTTGAGATCAGACAGTTTGAGAACCCGCTGCAGATGAAGCTGGGCTGACTTACTCCTGCTGCACAAAGTGTTCTCGGGCCATATGCAGGGTACTTCCTCAGCCTGACCCACCAGGCAGACCACCTGATTTCAATCTCTACCTTGACTTCAACTCACCTAAGAGCTTCCTGGCATTCTTTGATTAGATCCTGATTTGGTAAAACTTAATCCCATGCAATTTATGTTCTTGTATAATAAATTTGGTGAGAACATTATGATTATTTTCATCAAAGAACCTTTCAGATACATGGAGACCATAAAAATGCTTCAGCCTCTACTTTGCCAAAATAGGCAACTTGAAGCAAGTATCTCTCCCTGGCTTGTATTTTCTAATCTTTAAAAAAAAATTATTATTATAATTCTTTGCCATCAGAACATATCTCAAAACAGATTCACTTTATAAATTAAAGTGCTTCTGACATGGCTCCATGAAAATTGTGGGAGCTAATCGGGCATCCTAACGTAAACACTGTATCCAAAGGATTAAAATCCACTAGACATGGTACAAATTTAGTGCTAATAATAATGCACTAAAAATTACATTTTGCAAGTAAATTATACATATCTTAGCATTTTAAAAGTATTAATATTTTGCTTGTTCTGTCATTTGAGATTTAACCTTTGCTAAAGAATATTTTAGGAGAAATAAAAGGGAAAGTTATCTTGATTCCAGTGTTTCTCATACAGGGAACCTTACATAAGGGAGCATTTCTTTCAATATAAATCGATTTTGTCATAAGGTTTAACTGTCTATCCAAATGATACTGCTGGCCTGGGGGATCTCTGCTCCATTTTAGGGAGAATTAAGGCAACAATAATCACGATTCCAACCTTTATCACCTTACTGAATAATATATTCTTACTTAGAAAGTGTTTCTCATGAGTATACAATTGTAAAAATCTTCATAGTTTTCTTTTTTGGAATATTAACTTTGTAAACAATAACAAAGAAGGAAAAGATTTATATTTTGGGGCATTTATCCTTTAATCTGTCTTATAAAATGTCTAAAAAACCAAGAACTATGATCAGATGCTAAATCTACATAATAATTTGTGATTACTGGCTCCAAGTAGAAAAACAAAGTACATCTGGCTCTTCTGACCAACACCAAAACTGAAATTCACTAGCATCATTAGATCAGAAAGACACTAGCAAATCATTATTTCCTATTGGGGAGGTGATTACCTGTTTGGGGGAACAGTGCCTATTATAATAGAAGGATTTTGGTAGCTGTGATTTTCAGTGAAGAACAGAAAACAGACAAGATGTGGGGGAAAATGCTTACTGTTTAAATCTACAGTAAAAGCAAAAGTCTCACTATGATTGCAAAACATTCCAAATTGTGAAACTTAAGTTACTTGTAAAATAGACAAAAGTAAAGCTGCTTCCTCAGTCATTTTTGGAGATCTCAGCATCAATTTAAAGAAAATGCTTATATTTAAAAGAAAGCCTATTACAAAATATGAATCCTTACATAACTACAAATAAGGACATGAAGTAAATTTATATACCATATCATACAACATTCTTATTCCATGTGTTTGCACATGAAGGAGATGTGAAATTAAAGTTTAAAAAAAGTTATTTCCTTTACTATTGAATTCTTTAAGGAATAAAACAGTACAAGAAATAACCACAATTGATATTAATTGCAAGAACAATCAAATTATATAAAATTGTTATGTGGATTATATGAAAAAAGAAAAGGATGGATGGATTTCCTTGTGTGGAAAAGATACATTTCTGTATGTACTGTAAAATACTGCCTATGAAAATGTTTTTACATAATAAATAATTTTTCCCACTCTCATTTTTAAATAAAAATTATGTGCATTTAAAACCCTGGTTATAAGAGGTGAGGTTCAGAACCTCACCCCCTCTGCTTTGAGAGAAATCTTCTGCATCCGTGGATGTCCTGCTGCCCTTGTCTAGCCTGGATTAATACTTAGTCCATAGGCACACACCTGATCATCTGATCATCTACATTTGCCCTCTTACAGCACTAAACTATGTTTTCTACCTTTATCTTGCATCTACCTACCACTTCAGCATTTTATTAAAAATAAAAATAATAATAATAATAGGAGAAATGTGGGATCAACATATAAATCAAGTACAAAAATCAAACGAATATTCATATTTGACCTGATTGTTTATAGGTCATAATGCATGATCAAAACCGAAAGTTTCTGTGATGACTGCCCTTGTACTGTTCACCATGTAAGAATTTATTCACTATGTAAGAATTCGTTCACCATGTAAGAACTTGTTTGTTATGCTTCAGAAGATTGGAGACTGACGAGAATTAGGCTTGAGATGGATTAATGATTGTACATTGAGCGTTGACCCCCCTATACTGAATTTTATTGTTGTTAACAACCATTTGATCAATAAATATGAGAGATGCCCTCTCAAAAAAAAAAAAAAAAAAAAACCTGGTTATAATAAAGTTTGTTGGGAAGGCAACAGATTTAAAAATCACATGGAATTTAAAAATCACATGGAATCACAAAGACAGAAGGGATCAAGAGGGTTTAGGGCCATATTTGAGAAGGAAAATATAGTCTGAGAAAACATGCTACTCCAAAGCAGCAAAACTATAATCAAAATGTGGTTGTTTGAAAGCATGGCACAGTAGTTTAACATCTGGAAAACACTGCTGCTATTTCAATTAGGTAGTTCCCAACTCCCCTCCCCAGTGGTGGGGCAATGCATTGTAATTTTCTCTAGCTACTGGGGTATTTTCTTAGCACTTTGTGGAAACTGTTGGCTTTCAGAAACACACAGGCTGATTTGAAACAAAAGTTAGACAAAATACAGAATTGTAACAACAATAAAAAGCAATTTAGAAAGAGGATCAAAGCCAAGCAGATAAGCAAACATTTTTAAATCAGCTGAGATTTTTTTTCAGATCAGTTCCCTAATTTCAAAGAGCCAAACCAAAGCAAAGCATGCTGACTTACACTGATTCTTCAGTTCTTTCAGCTGTTGTTTAAATTGTACAAATTTTTCATTGTTTTGGAAGTCTGCATCTGAATTCTTATTCTGTAAAGCCAAAAATTTCTTCTCCACTAATAATTTTAGATCTGGTATTTTTTCTGGACGTTCTTCTTGTACCTGAGGAAGATAATAAAAATAACTAAGTGTTAACGATAACATAGTTTTGTAACATTACTTTTATCTCAATTCATTCAAATGAAAATACTATGAGGTAGAAAACACAAACTCGCCACAGTGAACCAGAGAGGTCGGGACTAGTTGCAGAACAAACTGTTGGGAAAGAGTGGAGGGAATCATTCACCCCATCTACTCATCAATTTCTTAAGCCACTCTTCAAGGCCCTCCTAATTTGCTGTCTCCTGGCAACTACGGGGGAACAATCTCACACCAGCACAATTCCATGTCCTCTAACCTGAGCACTGCGGCTTCTGCTCTTTAGCCAGCAGTCTCTGTCCCCATCTGTCTCTCAACATGCCCCTCTTCTCTGGCAGGTGAGAGTGGTTCTTATTTCACAAGAGGTTGACTTGAATCTTGAGCTTTACCATCTGCTGCCACAAGAAGGAACAAGTGCCCCCTATTACATTCAAAATTAAACTCTCAGCCCATATTCCTTTTCTTCCTGTCAATATTTTATTATAAAAGGAAACATGTAGAAGAGTTGAAAGAACTGTATTTTGCCATTCATCTAGCTCCTCGATGCCACAATAACGTTTTGCTGTTTTATCACGTATCTATCCAACTTTCGGTTTTGCTGTCCACCCTCAACCAGGTTTTCAAGTTCATTCTTAATTTCATCTTCTTCATTTTCAGAACTCTTTTCCTCTCTAGAGGCTCTTACCCCTAAAATGTTTAATTTTGCCCTTTACTTCCATATTTAAAATCAGCCTCTTATAATCCCCTCAGTTATTTTCTCCTTACAGTCCAGCTCCTTTGAAAAAAAAACCATCTGTATCCACTACTGCTACTTGCTTATCCTCAAACTTTTGCCACTAGTGACGCTGCTGGCCTCACTACTACACTGTAACTGCTCTTCTGCAGGACTTCATAACCGGCCCACTGAATCACTGGCCTTTTCCTGGTGCTCCTGCCATCAAAAATTCACCAACCTCTCCCTCAGGCCCCAGCAGGCCTCAGCCACGCTCCTACCATAGCACCAGTAATATTAACTGGATTTATTTTTATATTCTATGTCTCTTTCCTCAAATAAATTCTAAAGTCTTTCAAAGGTGTCTGATTTATCAGTGTTGCCAGCACCTGACACATTAGAAGTAGTACTTAATATATTTCAAATGAATCAATCTTATTAGATTCCAAATATACATACCACTAAAACTCATGACTTACTGTTGTTATCATTAGTAGAGTACACAGCACAATTTCTGAGCTGGAAGATAACTTAGAGATCATGTGATCTTGAGCTCCACACTCCTCATTTTCATAAATGAATAAAATGATATACAAAGAAGTTAAATGACTTGTCTACAGTAATCCAGTTAATTAGAGGCAATGCTAAGACTACAAGGTAGATAAAGAAAATTCTTGGTTTTGGTTCTAGTCGGCAGGATATATTTCTGATCTCTGAATCTGAGTAGCAATGCATGTGAAGTCAAAAGATTATGTGCAGTTTATCTGCTTTGATTATCCTTTGTCATGGAGAAAAGAATTACATAATCTTCTTTTGCCTAGTTGTTAGGCATTTTAATTAGCTAAATGGAAAATAAAAATTAAGCATGAAACCAAAATACTCAAATTTATATTTATGGTACAATGTGTATATTGATGGTAATCAACCAGTGCTGAATCCACCATCAAAGAAAGTTGTGAAAAATACGGAGAGGCTTTAATGATAAGTCTTATATGTAATTTAAAATTTTAAATAAGTCCTGTAAGGCTAAAGAACCAATAAAGCTCAGTTGGGAAAAGAGAAGGTAGAAAGGCAATTTAATAATGCCTTTCCTCTAATAAAATGAGGAAATGAGCTCAAGAGTAAGAGCTATTATACGTGGTGACTAGAGCAAGAGCTATTATACGTGGTGACTAGAGCAACAGCTATTATACGTGGTGACTAGCTATCCTCTCCCTCTACAATGGCCAGAACAAGACGAAACAAGTTCAAGATTGTAGCATGAATAGTTCAGAATAGATACAGAAAATAAATTATGAGTTTTTACAAGAGAATTTCAGTCTTTCTGAATTTATAAAATAAAATTAACTTGCAGCCACCTGAGATGTTAATGGTAATGTCACAGGCAGGCATACAGATAAACCTTCTCAAGGTCTTTAATGAGTCTGAAATTATTTAATATGGGGTGATCAGGAGAGGTCTCATCTGAGCACATGATCAGTAAATGCAAAAGCTCTTTTCCTACAAGGTCTCTAATCCACTCTACATACATAATTTTCCTGGCTCAACTACAACTAATACTGGGAAGTTAAGGTGAGGGGTGGAGAGAACAGGTATTTTGCAGTTGACAACATGGCAACCTGAAGTATCACTAGGAAAACCTGAATAGACCAAATTTAGTGGTTCATAGTACTTTCTCCCCTGACAGCCAGACCTCAGAGGAACAGCTGTAAAGCACAGAAACTCACTGTAGTAAGTAGCTCCTCTGGAAATCTGAAGCTGCAGTGAGCATAGCTATCCACTGCAAAGAGAACTTAATGTACTCTAGCTACCAAAACAAAAGTCTGGAAGACATTAAACCCACTATGTTTAAATCTATGCAATAAATGGGGATTAATTATATTTTAATGATTTTTTGCTTCATATCTTCAACAGAAATAATTTTAAAAGGGAAAGGAAAAAGTCATTTTTTAGGTAGTGGATCGTAAGTGTTATCTAGTCTGAAAAAAGTAAGGATGGCCCTCTTTTCCTAGATCAAATTTAAAAATCCCTTAAAGAAATTCAAAGTGGGAAGAAGGAATTTAGCAGATGCCAATCCATCCCTTTCCTAAGGATAAAGTTCCTAAATACAGGACTTAAAATCTCAGTGAATTAAAATTTAAAGACACTGTATTAATTCGTTATGCCTGTCGTAACAAAGTGCCACAGACTAGGTGGCTTTAATGACAGAAATTATTTCCTCACACATCTGGAGACTAGAAATCTGAAACCAAGGTGTCATCAGGGCTGGTTTCTTCTGAGGCCTCAAACTTTGGCCTGTAGATGGCTGGCTCCCCCTGTGTCATCCACCACAGGGTCTTTCTTCTGAATGTGCCTATGTCCTAATTCCCTCTTCTTACAAGGACAACAATCATATTGGATTAGGGCCCATCCCAATGATTTCATTTTTACCTTAAACACCTCTTTAAAGGCCCTGTATCTCTAAATACAGTCACACTGAGGTACTGGGGATTAGGACTTCACATACGAATTTTGGGGAATCCAATTTGGCACATACACATAGATTTTTAAAACAAAATTTTAAAAACAGCTTATAGATTATTAGTCTTTACAGCATTTTAATTTTAAAATGATAGAAACTACTGAGAAGTTGACTTAGCAGATATCCTACTTACATAACGGGAATTTAATATTGCTTTTAAGAGAAAAAGTCAGGCCCAGGGGAGAGGAAGCTGCGACACAGCTCCAGATGACTGTGGCCATGCGAAAGCGCCAGCACAGGTTTTTAAAGAAAAGTAAGAAATCTAGATGTTTGTCAGATACTTTCTCAGAGTGTGTAGTCCAAACAATACATCCTGAAGGTCATGAGTTTGAAACCTCTATTTAATGTAAAGGGAATATTTTGGACATAAAAATAAAAGTACTCTTGGGCGGCCGTGCCGTGGTGGCGGCGGCGACGGTGGAAGCCCCGCGCTGAAGAGGCGCCGTGGCCGACCCGGCGGCCTGGAGGCCGCGAGAGGCGGAGGCCGCGCCCCCCTCCCGCGCCGCGGGATCGGAGGGGAGGAGGCGGACGCCGGAGAGCCCCGCCCGGTGGCCGGGAAGGTGGGGGAGGCTCCGCGCACCGCCCGCCCGCCTCCGCCGCCGCCGCCGCCGCCGCCTCGGGGGTCCCGCCGCGAGCTCGGCGGCCCCGGCCGGGGAGGGAGGGCGGCGTGCGCGCCCCGAGCCGCCCGAGATGGCGGGAGGCACTGCGGCACCTTCGCTGCGGCGGCGGCCGGCAGCGGCGAGATCGTGCAGCTGAACGTCGGCGGGACCAGATTTGGTACAAGGCAGACTCTCATGTGGATTCCAGATTCGGTTTTTTCCAGCTTGTTGAGTGGAAGAATTTCAACACTTCGAGACGAAACTGGTGCAGTATTTATTGATCGAGATCCAGCAGCATTTGCACCCATTTTAAATTTTCTTCGGACAAAAGAACTGGATTTACGTCGTGAGTCTTTTGTCGCTGGAGTTTTTGTGAAGCTTACAACGCATAAAGTTACTGTTTAAGATGGAAAACATCCCTTTCTCAAAGTCAAGATGGGATTTTTATGTAACCTCTATTCAAGTCTACACAGGCGTGTTCTATTATCAGGTCACAACTAAGCAGGTATCTTTCTGACTGTGAGCATGATATCAAAACACATTTTCAAATTTGTGAAAAGTTCTGTAAATTGGAGGGAAATCATGTGCAAACAAATTATCTATAAAGGCTTTCTGATTTCTTTTAAAACAAATTCATGTCATTCGGCAACATTTCATTTGAATACAGATAGCAAATTCAATCTCCAAGCCTAATGTGTGCAATAATGAAGTGTTTTCAAGACTCAGAATTAGTTTGACTGTAAAACTGGATGAAATTTTTTAACACCTCAAGAAAAATTCCTTTAAAAATATTATCAGTTAATAAGATACACACCAAGATTTTAAGTTAAATTATTAGATGGATTATTCACTTAGTGAACAATAGTAGGACACTTAGAGGTAGTAGTCTTTTGTTCACCAAGCATCACTGAAAGTTCTTTTTTTTGTCTCATATATTCTTAATCACTAGCGATAGAGACATGGAAAAGACAGTTTTAGTTACCTGTGATTCAGTGATAAAGTAGAAGTGCCTGCAGAAAGCGGAAGAAGGGAGCATAAGGGTCCAGGGGACATGGGGCAGTGCAGTGGGGAAATGGCGTGTAGTGAGGATGTATTTACTGCTCATTCTGTAACAGACAGCTAGCTAAGGCCTGAGGAAATGCAGTAGTTACCTGAGAAACGGAAATTAACCTAGTTCAGTACTTTCATACAAGCCTCAGTAAACTATTAGTAATATTTGAATGTATCATACAAAATGCTTGGTAAGAATATGTTTTTAATATCACATTGTAAATATAATTTTAAAATAAAATAATTTATGCATATTAAAAATAAATAAATAAATAAAAGTACTCTTGTAATCCACAATATCTGGGGGGTATTGTGCATATCCCATACTTTTACTTTAGGGATGAAATATGGTCCTTTCACGCAGAACAGGGAATAATGGGAGAGGATGGTTGTGTGTGTGTGTGTGTGTGTGTGTGTGTGTGTGTGTGTGTGTGTAAGAGAGAAAAAGTAAGGGATTTCACTTTAACATGCGTATTCAAATTGCTTGTTTAAAACTTGGCTCCATACTTGAGATTAAAAATGAGGCTCTGCTACTAACTGAATGACCTTGGGAAAGGTACTAAATGCATCTCACCTTAGCTTCCTCATTTATAAATACAAAATTATAACAGTATTTACCTCACAGTGTTGCTGAAAGGAATAGATGGAATGAAGCAATAAACCACTGAGCTGTCTGCCAGAGCATTCGGTAGTGAGTAGCTGCTGCTGTTGTGATTGTCCTTGTTACCATATATATATATATATTCAGGGTGGCTGGACACACAGGTCTGCAGCTCAGCAGCTGACATGGGGACACACAAGTGGAGGCGTCAGTGCATGGATTTTAAATGGAAACTACAAAAGTCTACCAAGGAGACTGAATAGGAAAAAAAAAGAACCAAGGACCGAACTCTGGAGAACACCCCATTTATGGGGCAGCTAGAAGACTCTAAAAAAAAGGTACAGGAGTTAAAGAAGATAAACAAAAGAAAGAGCCCCCAAATCTAGGAAGAAATTTCAAGATCTATCAAGTGCTGCTGAGAGGTCAAGCTACAAGGCCTGCGATGTGCCCACTGAACTTGGTGACTGGGTCATGGGGACTTTAGCAAGAGGAGAGGTAAACACAAAGTATTGACTCCAAACTATCCAGACCTCTGTTTAATGAATTGTTGTAAAAAGATGGTGGGGTGGTAAGCAGAAACATACAAATCTTCAAATTCCTATAGGTTCTCCAACCAACTGCTCAGTTTCGGCTCCAAAACACCTGTGAATGTTTAGCTACATTGAACTGGAACTCAGCACTCCTCTGACTGCAGTATTTCTCGTGTTAGCAAGGGGAAGGCAATCAGTGAGCTCAGTCAGGCCTCTGGTGGCTCTGTCCCTACGAACAGACGCTGCTTGTTTTGGGAAAAAAGACAACAGTAGAAACAAAAGGCAGAACTTGATTCTTATCCATACTGAAACTACGTAATATTTTCAACATGCTTTAACAAAATTCTAAATATTTATATGATGATAATATACCTCATTTCTTTCAAACAGTACTGTATACATATGCAATTACTCAAAGTGTGCCATTTTACTGCCACAGGGCAAAGTCAAGATCTCCTACTCCAATTATCATTACTGCCTTGTAGCTATCATTTCACTGGGAGGGGAGATCACAGGAGCTAAAGGTATTAATGGGCTGAGTAACACAAACTTTTGAATCATGGGAGAATCTGGTAAAACATTAGTCATTCTTTTAACTTAACCAAGACTCAGAAGGATGTATTCTCTCCAAACAGCCATGGTTGGATGTTTGACTCCCCAAAAAACATACCTGGTGATTTACATTTTGGAAATCACACAGCATTTTAAAGTTCATTACAAGTACATAGTAGTGACAAGCAATTTGCTCTGCGTTCTGCTCTGCACACTAAGTATCCCAAGTTCTAATTCATAGTCAGCTTGAGCTAAGGCTGTAAGACTTGCTTTCATGCTGGGAATCCACAGGGAATTGCTTCAATTGGTCCTAGAACATTCATTCAACAAATATTTACCGAGTCCCATTTGGGTACCTGGCATTATGATACTATTCCAAGCATTAAGACATTTACAGACGTTGGCCCACACTTATGACACATCACCAACACAACTGGTCATGCACAGAGTAAATTTATGTACACTAACACTGTCTCCAGCTTTATACAGCAAAAAAGCTTGGTAAAAGTTTTTATTGAAAGGCATGTCCAGGCTAAGAATCATTATGCTTTCACTGGGTATAACCTAATTGCATGTACATATGGTATATTTTCTACAGAGTTTATACTATACTGCCTTAGACCTGTTTAAAAAAATAAATCCCACACGCTAATGATGACCATGGGTTATACCCTTCATCTCATGCCAACTTCTGTTGTCAATTGCACAATCTGCACTGAACTCTGTTGGACCCAATTATTTGTACCTGAGTGAGTTTCTAGTGCCATTATTTAGTTTGACTTCTGACAAAACACTTAAGAGAGACACTTCCTTGTGGAGCATTATGACACATCAAATGGACTTCACAGTTTGCCAAGGTGTTGTAATGCACCATTACTGAGCACCAGCCAACCAGACATGGAAACATCTTTCCTCGTTCAAGGCTTTCATAAGAATTTTGAAAGTAAACTTAAAACATCTGAGAGAGTGCTATTGGTCTAGTTCCAATGGATCAGTCCTATTAGAATAGACAGTTGTCTAACAGATGGCACTGGAATGAGGCAATCTGCCATCTATGTGCATCTGTTACTAAATATTTATGCTGTTGAAAATCACTCCAATAATTTCTCATGGCTTCATTCCCACTACAGGATTATGACCAACAGGAATCACTTATTTATACAGCATAGCACATTAACATTCCCATACTGGAGGACAGAACCAAACTGCTAATTTTGCCTCTCTAGGGTTTTGTTTTATTGTTTTAGCCTTTTTTTTTTTTTTGCTTTGTTTTGTTTTGGTAGAATTCATAGAAAAATGCACTATTTACTTTTTCATTAATTTGTCCACTTGATAAATACTTACCAAATGCCTACCACGTGCAGGAACTGTGCTGGGCATTGGAGATGCAATAGTAAACAGACTAACTTGCCCCTGTTGTTCTCATGGGGACTGGGATCTCATTGGGAGGAAACAAGTATTATTCAGTCAAACAAATACACTATCACCAGCCATGATACATGTTGTGAAGGAAAAGTATTGATGCTAAGAGAGCATGTAACAACATAAATACTGAGGACATGATTTCATAGGTAATCTTTTTAAGCACTGCTCAATTTCAACACAGATCATACTGAGGGAGTGTGATGAGGATTATTGTTGTTATTGACAAACACTTCACACTTGCACAGTACCGTTCATCCGAGTGAGTCACAACTTCATACACACAAGTATCACAATCCCAATTTTATAGATGTGAGGAATGGGCAGTGCACAGTAGTTAAGCATCTTGCCCATGGTCATACTGAGTGAGTGGCTGATAGTTTCAACTCATTCAAACTCCCTTTCAATTTAATTTTGTTTTGCAAGTGCCTCCTAGTTAACAACTCAAAATGAAATTTATACCCCATCTTAAGTTTACGAAAACATACTTGATTTCAAGCATATATCCTCAACCTTTAATGGTCATTTGTTAGTTCTTATATGAAAAGACATTTATTCTTTTTTTTTTTTGAGAGGGCATCTCTCATATTTATTGATCATATGATTGTTAACAACAATAAAATTCTGTATAGAGGACTCAATGCACAATCATTAATCAACCCCAAGCCTAATTCTCAACAGTCTCCAATCTTCTGAAGCATAACGAACAAGTTCTTACATGGTGAACAAGTTCTTACACAGTGAATAAGTTCTTACATGGTGAACAGTGCAAGGGCAGTCATCACAGAAACTTTCGGTTTTGATCACGCATCATGAACTATAAACAATCAGGTCAAATATGAATATTCGTTTGATTTTTATACTTGATTTATATGTAAATCCCACATTTCTCTCCTATTATTATTATTAATATTTTTTTAATAAAATGCTGAAGTGGTAGGTAGATGCAAGATAAAGGTAGAAAACATAGTTTAGTGCTGTAAGAGGGCAAATGTAGATGATCAGGTCTGTGCCTATAGACTAAGTATTAATCCAAGCTAGACAAGGGCAGCAAAACATCCACGGATGCAGAAGATTTCTCTCAAAACAGGGGGGGTGAGGTTCTAAGCCTCACCTCTGTTGATCCCCAATTTCTCACCTGTTGGCCCCCCTGCAACTGTGCCTGTCTTAGGTTGTTCCTCTCTTGAGGAATCTTACCCGTCTCTGGCTAACCAGTCATCTTCCGGGGCCATACAGGGAAATGTAAAGTTGGTAAGTGAGAGAGAAGCAATATTCTTTGAAAAGGTTAGCTTTTTACTTCTTTGCAGATTTATGCCCTGTGGCTTCTATGCCCAGCATTTGCCATGAGGTATCTTTACCACTTGGAAGAATTATGATACTCAGTAATTTCGATATGAGGCACAAATTCTACTTAAGGGTTGTAATTAGGAAGGAAGAAGAAAAGCTTTAGAAGTAGCAGACGGAAGAAAACATGGGAAGATTGATTATTTCTTTGACACATCTTCTTGTAGTGTAACATAGCATGTATAGGTTTTAAACTACTAATTAAATTGCATGCACACATTAACATAATAGGAATACAGCTACATAACCAAAGCAGACCTACAATTACCAGCCATATCCAGTGAAACCAAGAAAACCAGTTAGGCACCCTAGGCATTTGTGAAAACTTATCAATTATATGATGGATATTGTCTCACTGAATTTGAATAGTTTGAGAAAAATCAGACAAATTAAAACAACACATTCCTGGGAACTGTTCACATCCCATATGTTCTTTTAACAGTAGATAGTCTATAGTCGCAAGATTTTGGAGCACTGCAACTTGCACTTCTCCTAATTCTTGGTTGAGTTCCGACAGTATAGATCCAGTCAAATTTGTTGTTTCACTGTATGCACAGGCCAGCTTAGATATCTCCTTCGTCATTCCAATGGCAAGTCCAGGAACTGGTAGGATGAATGTAGCTACAACTGCAACAGTGCCAGGATCTTTGTTGAAGTTTTTTGATGATCATCTTCTGGAATGACTCTTCCAGAGAATGTTGATGTTGGAAGTTCTTCTTCATATCGTATCTTAATTCGTTTTCTGGGTAGCCAAATTAGGCTTTGATCCTCTGTATAAACACAAACAAACCCTTTGCCCACCCTTTGATATGACCTTTATACCATTGTGAAGAACTTATTGGAGATCACCACACAGGAACTGCTTTTTTTTTTTTAAGAGAAAGGAATATTATCAGAAAAATGTACTTCCATAGCTGATCATCTGACACCCTTTAAATGATCAAAATTAAGGATATTTAAAGCATGCATTAATCGGTGATTTGCAGGTGGTTTTATCCTATCAGGGAGTAATCCCCCTTTTCTTTCTTTTTTTTTTTTTTTGTTATCATTAATCTACGATTACATGAAGAATATTATGTTTACTAGGCTCTCCCCTATACCAGGTCCCCCCCACAACCCCTTTACAGTCACTGTCCATCAGCATAGCAAAATGTTGTAGAATCACTATGTTGTTCAATTTTTATTCCTCACCAAAACAAGCAATAAGATAGCAATATCCATAACTTCAAGCATGTAGAATACATAAAGAGAGTGTAAGATATTTCCTTCTAAATAATTATCATAACCCACTACGACCCTATATAGTTTCAGGTTTTAGAAACATTATAAAATTATGACCTGCTATTACTTGGTCTTGTATCAAGCCTATACAGAGAGCACAACTTTGCTTCAGAAAAGGACAATAAGCATGTTTTATCCCCTTATGAAAGACAAGGGAGTTTCCTGACAAGCATTAGAATCACTAAATCCAAGTTGCTCTACAGTCTAGGGTAAGGTTAGGACTGAAAAGTGGGATAAAACTCAAAGTGTCATCTTTCCTGTTTAGCAGGGTGGGGGTAATGGCAAGAGGGCTCAAGATGAAAGAATGCTGTGAACTATAGAATGTGGGTGAGAGAGGGCTTGTCTTTTTTTAAAACTGAGTGACTCAGTTTTGTTTTTGTTTTTGAGAGGGCATCTCTCATATTTATTGATCAAATGGTTGTTAACAATAAAATTCTGTATAGGGGGGTCAATGCTCAATGTACAGTCATTAATCCATCTCAAGCCTAGTTCTCTTCAGTCTCCAATCTTCTGAAGCATAACATACAAGTTCTTACATGGTGAACGAATTCTTACATAGTGAATAAGTTCTTACATGGTGAACAGTACAAAGGCATTCATCACAGAAACTTTCGGTTTTGATCACGCATTATAAACTATAAACAATCAGGTCAAATATGAATATTCGTTTGATTTTTATACTTGATTTATATGTGGATCCCACATTTCTCCCTTTATTATTTTTATTTTTAATAAACTGCTGAAGTGGTAGGTAGACACAAGATAAAGGTAGAAAACATAGTTTAGTGTTGTAAGAGAGCAATTGTAGATGATCAGGTGTGTGCCTGTAGACAATGTGCTAATCCGAGCTAGACAAGAGCAATAAAACATCCATGGATGCAGAAACTTTCTCTCAACACGGGGGGGGGGGGGTGAGGTTCTAAGCTTCACCACTGTTGTTCCCCAATTTCTCACCTGATAGCCCCCCTGCGACTGTGTGTCTTAGGTTGTTCCTCCCTTGAGGAATCTTACCCGTCTCTGGCTAACCAGTCATCTTCCGGGGCCATACAGGGAAATGTAAAGTTGGTAAGTGAGAGAGAAGCAATATTCTTTGAAAAGGTTAGCTTTTTACTTCTTTGCAGATTTATGCCCTGTGGCTTCTATGCCCAGCACTTGTCTCAAGGTATCTTTACCACCTGGAGGAATTATGATACTCGGTAAATTCGATATGAGGCACGAATTCTATTTAAGGGTTGTAATTAGGAAGGAAGAAGAAAAGCTATAGAGGTAGCATATGGAAGAAAACATGGGAGGATTGATTATTTCTTTAACATATCTTCTTGTAGAGTACCTTAAGCATGTATAGGTTTTAAACTACTAACCTGCACACACATATTAACATAATAGGAATACGGTGACATAAACAAAGCAAATCTATAATTACCAGCCATCTCCAGTGAAGCCAAGAAAACCATTTAGGCACCCTAGGCATTTGTGAAAATTTGTCTATGATATGATGGATATTGTCCAACTGTACTTGAACAGTCTGAGAGAAGTCAGACAAATTAAAGCAGCCCATTTCTGGGATCTGTTCACATCCTGTATGTTCTTTTAACCGTAGATAGTCTATAGTCGTAAGATTTTGGAGCGCTACAACTTGCACCCCTCCCAACTCCTGATTGAGTTCCAACAGTACAGATCCGGTCAAATTCGTTGTCCCACTGTATGCACATGCCAGCCTAGACATCTCCCTCCTCATTCCAATGGCAAGTCCAGGAAATGGGGTGGACGCAGCCACAACCGCAGCATCGCACGGATCCCTGTGGAGGCTTTTTGATGATCATCCCCTGGCATGAGTCCTCCAGAGAGTGCTGATGCCGGAAGCTCCTCCTCATATCGTAGTGACTCAGTTTTTTAAAGGGAAAAAAGTTGGATTCTTTATGTAAAAATACCTTGAACAGGAAACAAAAGCAAAAATGAACAAGTGGGACTATATCAAACTAAAAGGCTTCTGTACAGCAAAGGACACCATCAGAACAAAAAGGCATCCTACAGTATGGGAGAATACATTAATAAATTACATATCTGAAATTTCTTTACCTGCAAGATAAATTTGAGAATTGTGGAAGTCTAATGAATGTTCTTTTTGGTTTATTTATTTATTTTTTTAAGTTTTCCAATATTGCTCTTTGGCTCTTGGAAGGAAATGAATGTGTCTTCCACTGTCATTTTCTGGCTGATGACTTTGAAAAGTTATCGTTCAAGGTTGGGTTGAAAGTTCTCACCCGTATATATGTGGAAAGAAAACAAACAGCTGCACACATCATGATCATGAGTTACATATGTCTGTACAGTGCTGTGACACCAAGAAGTAGGGTTAAAATAGGAGCCAACTTAATTAACTGTAATCCCAATACCAAGTGCATAGGTTCCAATTTTTTAAATTAATGCATCAAAAATCTGGATACAAAGTCCATGTTAGAAATAGTCAAATTCTGGGAAAAAAGCAGACAGTTAGCAGGAGTCCATTAGGAACTTGGGCTAAAGATGTGCAAACTAGAATTAACATTTTGAAATGTGTACATTGGGGCAAAATTAATGGCACAAAGAGGCAGATCCTCAACGAAAAGGAGATTGTTTAGGGACCTTGTATTTTCAGTGACACCTGGTACTGCTGTCTCCTCAGCATAAATGAATCTTAGGCTGCTCAACTAGTTTGTTGCCTTTCAGCTTAATAGTATGTGAGATTATCCACCAGTGTGTATCATTCATTCACATGTTTGACGATGAGCTATTTTAATGCCCACTTTTTAAAAAATGAAATTTGAATGGCCTTGCCTATATTTGGGAAACCACCTGGAAAACCAAAAATAATAAATAACATAAAGAAGAAGAAAAAAGTTTGCTTATCAAGCCCAGCTTTGACAATCTAGCTTTGTCCCTTTGGGTATAACAGCCAATTCATTAGAATATGAGGACCCATTATTGAACTGACACTGAAAAATTCCAAGTCAGAGTTGTGGTAAAGGAGATTTTTACATCAAATAGGAGGTCATCTGCAAGTGTAAGATTCTTTGAGTCTCTTTGAGGGGTTACTATTCCAAACCACCCTAAAAATCATGTTTTGATGAAATCTCTATAGAAGGTGCACCTTGCCAAGAAAATCCAGTTAGTATATATATCCCACTTGAAACTGACATGATTTTTAAAAATTATTTTTAATTTGTGAAACAGTGCAGGTTCACAATCTTTAGCTGCAGTTGTGAAATCCAAAGAGCATGAAAAAAATACATGCACACCAAGTAACTCCTTTGGCAGCAAAATCTGAGCTAATATGAAATCATTTGGAGTTAAACCCGATCAGAGCAGATATGAAGCTAGAGATAGCATTATTTACCTCACTTGTGAATATTCATAAATTTTATTGCAGAAATATGTGTGGATTATGGAACACCAACTGAGACCCTACCTATCATATCACATATGATCTAAGCATCCTATTACTTTCTTGTATTTGAATAATGCCATATTCTGAAACAAATCTAGCCCCAGTGATTTTGGGAAAGGGATTATAGACCTTTACATAGAACTATAGACATATAAGAATCCATCTTATAAGTTTGCTATATTATAACAGGCTTTTTGAAAATATAACTTTGAATCGTAAGGGTATAAATTAAACCACAGCTATATCTAAAACTACGTAAAGTCAAGGTATAGTGAATTCTGTTTCGTTGGGCTTTCAAGTTTCTAATATGTGCATTTGTTTGACCCTTTATTTCCCACTGTGAACCTGACTCAGTGCTGCTCGATCTTCTGCTGATTCAAATATGGATGATATTTGTAAGCTGCTCCGAAGTACAGGTTATTCCAGCCAACCAGGAGCCAAGAGACCACCCAACTATCCTGAGAGTTATTTCCAGAGAGTGCCTATCAATGACGCCTTCATCAGTATGGTCATTGGCCGACTAAGATCTGACGACGTTTACAGTCAGGTGGAGATTAAAGCTGTTAAGATCTTAATGATCCAAAAGACTGCTTTCCCTTTCCTCTTCAATTACTCCTTCCCTTCTTTCTTCCTTTAAAGAGTAAAAGCAACTAAAAACTATCTAAAACCTTTTGAACTGTGCTATGGGATAATAGAGGAAACAGGGATGTTAATTTGGGCAGAATTGGAGATTCAGGGAGGAGATGGGATTTGAGTTATATTTGAAAGATGCTGCATTCTTTTAGTCATTCATTCAAGAAATGGTTACTGAGTGTGCATTAGATGCCTGTCTGTGTGCTCGGTGCTGGGGATCCATCGCTGATGAAGGCAAGCCATACCCGTAATGAGCTTGTAATAAAGATAGAAGACAGAGAGCTAAAGGGATTACAGTAAAGCAAGACGAGTGTTATCTAAGGGGAAGCACGGGGTGCCATGAAGTATATAACAGGGCCGGCAAGATTGCGACAGGTGACAAAGGGGACATTTAGGGCAGTCCGAGCAAAGGAGGCAGCACAAGCAGGGCTGTAAAGATCCTGCAGCATTTGTAAGTCATCTCCCTTTCCTCTCCAGTATATGTATCATTCACTTACTTAAAAGGATGAGAAAATTATCATTTGACTATTTTTCTGAAATGAACATAATTTTATGTATTTTATATACTTTCTTACTAGAAGAGAATAAAGAACTGTACCTGTGATAATTTATATTGTATACTTGTGATAATTTATGATAGACTGTTATTAATCACAGTGAGTACGTGCTCTGTGCAATTGTTTAGGTAGCCTGTTTTTCGTATGAATAAGTTAAGTGTAAAAAAGAGACCTTTTTTTCCCTTTTTTTTAAGACAACTTAAAGTCAGGAGCTACCTGCAAATCCCAGGTCTCCATAATACTTGTGGACATTTATTCAGAACCCAGTATAAACCAGAATCATTGGAGTCAAAGATTCCTAACGCAGGAGGTTATGGAGCCTGGGGACACATCAGTATTTAGAAGACAGGCAGACGAGCAGCCAGCAGAGCACAGCGAGGAGAGGACCCGTTGCCCAGAGGATTGAAGTGGGAGTGTGACAAGGAGGCCACCGAACTGAGTGACGGTGAGGGTGTGAGTGACCCCAGGAAATCCCAGGAGTGATGGTGGAGGCCAAGCTTCAGGAAGTGGGCAAATGGCAGCAGAGAGATGAGTCTGTGAGTTCCGAGAGATTGGCTGTGATGGGAAAGACAGAGACATGTGCTAGTGAGAGACATGGGGTTCAAACTTTTTCCTTTTTCTTAAGGAAGACTTTGAATTTGGAAGAAAGATGACATTATGTGGTTGGAGAGGAGAGGGAAGGCCCTGGTTACACTGCATCCCTTATAATACCACAGTCTGAGAATTGCATCTGGTGCCCAGGACCCTCAAAGGAGGTGGCTTGTGAGAGACTGATAGGCCCCAGGACTGGGTCATTTATTTGGCACCTGTATACATTTAGATGTTGTAACAGCTCCCTCCTCCGGGTGATCCAGGTCTCGGCGTATCCTTTGCCTGAGCATCGCAGCACGGCCATGCTGTATGTGATTCTCTACTTTGAACCTTCCATCCTTCACACCCATCAAGCAAAAGTGAGGGAGATAGTGGATAAATACTTTCCAGATAATTGGGCAAGTATTACTATTGATCTGTCTTTTCTCTACAATGAGGTTGTTGCAGAACTGACTTTGTATTCTTTTGGCCTTTAACTCAGAGGTCAAAATGTTGTAAATAAGGAGACAAAATTACTGGCAAAATTACTTTAAGTGTGTTGAGAATTTTATAAATCATAACATGAAGAAGAAAAAAATCTGAGTAAAATTTCCTGACCAACCTACTGGTTTTTCTCTTAAATGGATACTTTGAAGGTCAAACTATGCATTAAAATATATCTTGCCTTAGCTACTGAGATTATAACTGTTATGTAAGCATTTCTTTGTTCTTTTCTATTTTATGAATCTAAACCATCAGAGTTTATCTAATTTGTCATTTTATGAATAAGAATTTCACTTTTATAATGTTTTATCCCTATGTTAATGTTGATGGGGCTGCTGAAGTGTAAATACTGCAGGAATATGCTGTAACTTTTTAAATGTTTCACTTAAAAGCAGTAATTCTTAAAGGAATAGAACTGACTTAACACACTTAATTTATATGAAATATTCTCTTTGCGCATAGAACTTTAACAAAGTACAGTGAATCAGATCATTTTGTAATTCAGGTAGCAGATTTTCCTTCACTTCTTCCCAGCCATTGAATCACAGATTACCTATGATAAGGGACCTGGATGAGGAGCTTTCCTGGGGAGGACACAGCCTACACAGAGGAGGTGATGCTTTCTATCCAACTAAGAGTGCGTCACACTCATGGGCTAGCAGTTGAACAACCTAGGGGAAAACTCTGGTAGTCTAACTTCATTTGCGTAAGCATAATTAAAGAAGTTTTGACCACAATGTTATAATCAGAAACGGAAGCGCCTTTAATATTAAGAAAGGTCAAAATCCTGTTACATAATGTTTACAAGATGTACTACTTTAAAAAAAACACCCTGGCACATGGAAATAAAGGAGTTAAAAAAAAGATATGTCAGGCAAGTGGCATCCAATAAAAAGCTAGTGAGAAATAATAATATCACACCACAGAGAATTTTAAAGAAAACACATTAATAGGGACAAAGAAGGATCATATGTGTGTGTCATATTAAAAAGAATAATCCACACTCAGTAACATACTCAAAATATATAAAGTGTGAAAACTCAGAATAATGTGGAAAATTTGATTTTTTTCCTTAATGATAGGAAATTTTAATGTACTTCTTTTCTATATATAATCCTGCTCCCCCCAAAATACATAATGGATGTTCCATGTGTATTTGAAAAGTTGAATATGCATTGGATCACGAAGGAAGTCAAAAATTCAACAAAGTTAAAAAAACCAGTGTTAGACTAGGGACTATATTCTCCTGCCATAGTGCATTTGAATTAGAAACCAAAATTAAAAAGATATTTTTAATGTTTGGAAATACATATACTCCCAAATAACTTACATTAAAGAGGAAATCACAATGTAAATGAAAAAATACTAAGACTTGCACCGTATCAGAATGCTACACAGTGAAGCTTATAGGAAATGACTATAACTTGAAGGTGAATACAGAAACTTAAATTCACTTACTTGAAAAAAATTAAAATTAAATGGGTTAGATATTAAGCTTAAGAAGTTAGAAAAGGCAGAGTAAAAGGAAGTTGATAATATACGAGCAGAAAATTTATTGAACTAGACAAAAAGGAAATGAGATCAATACAGCAAAAGCTATTTTGAAAAATGTAATAAAATAGATATTTATTTGGTAAAACTGACTACAGAGAGAGAGCAAGAGAGAAATTTCAATATATTAAGTTGGAAAAAGAAGACCTAGGACAAAGAATTTTTAAAAGTATAAGAAAACCTATGAACAACTTTATGCCAGTACATTTGAAAACTCTGCGAAATGGACAAGCTTTTTAAAATTATAACTACCAAATATGAGTCAGGAAGAAAAACAAAACATGACTAGTCCAGTAACTATGAAAGAAATGGACTTGGTGATCAAATCTCAGTGCCTAATCCACTCCCACCAAAAAGAAAGAATCACCAGGCCACAGGAATTCACAGGTAAGTCTTGGCAGAGCTTCACTGGCTCCCCAGCTTTAGACACACTGAAGTGGGTAGGTACAGAACTGCAAAAATAATGCTGTTTCCTCCAGTCAAGGGATTTTTACAACTTGAACTCGGGACCCCTTGAAATCTCTACCTTCAAGGGGTCAGTGAGGTCAAAACTGTCTTCATAATAAATTAAGACATTCTTTGCCATTTTGCTCTCATTTCTTCCCCAGCATACAGGGCAATTCCAGAGGCCACGTGACAAGTGAACCTGCAGTAGAAACAGAATGTAAATCCAGCTGTCTTCAGTTAAGCCAGACATTACAGAGACTTGAAAAAATATCAGAACAATGCCAGTCTTTTCACAAATATTTTTGGGAAAACTTGAGGTTTTTTTCCTTTGTTGTTAAAAAAATATGTATGTTAGCATGTAAAACAAAAATTTATGTTGTTTTTTTTTTCCTGAGGGCTTTTTTTAAGTTATTAATTGAACATTTAATGGTGCTGTAGGGCCAATTATTATCCTTTTATAGGTGGGGAAACTGAGGTGTGAAGACATTTAGTTACTTGCCCAGGGCTACACCACAGGCAGTGCTGGGCTGGACCCCAGCAGGCTCTTTACCCGCCAGGGGATTTCTAACGACCCGCAGAGCCTACATCCAATGGTGGAGCCAGACTGAAGTCCCTGATTCGTTTCTCCTCCCTTCTTTCCAGCGGTCCCTCGCGCGGGCTGTCCTGAGAGCACCACCCCCACCCCACCCCCTGCTCCTGGAGTCTCTGCCCCATATCCTCCCCTTTCTCAGTCCCCTCTCTCCTTCTGTGGAAGCATATCCTCAAATAACATTCTCAGGAAGGTAGATCAGAGGAAATGCGAGTCCTTGTGTGGCAGAAGCAGCCACAGCATCCCCTGTCCCAGCACCCTGGCTGGCCCTCGGCAACAGGACTTCCCCTTATTCACATCAAGAGACAGGGTCCCTTTCTTCCCCCGGACGCTGTGGTAGCGTCGGGATTCACTCGGGTCGGAGGGCTCTTAATGACACGTCGTGAACAGCGGACTGAACAATGCTGGTGTGCGGCCTTGACCTCTGTTTCTGCTCTGAGAACCGCTTCTGTGCCGGGAGGTGCGGACTTGCTCTAGGGAGGCCCGCGTCATCCTGGCTGGCCACCAGCAGCCTGGAGGTGGGGTGAAAAGCCCAACAAGACCTGCGGTAAACAGCCCCCGGGGCCAGCCAAGGCACAAAGCCTCAGGCCAGGTCAAGGGTGTCTCGGTCACTACGTTTTGGGGTGGTTGTCAGGTGGGAGTAGGCAGGGAGACAGCTCACAGGCCCGGAACCTTCTTACGCTTGCTGGATGGCAGGCTGGGGGGTGCTCGGCGGGCGTTTCCCCCTTGGGAGTCCGCTGGGGGCCGTGCGGTCCGCAGCTGCCCTGAGCAGGCCACGAGCCACGGCTGGTCTTGTTAATGTCGGCACGCGTGTTTTACATTTCTGAGGTATTGCTCGTTCGGGAGCCCCCGGTTCTTTTTTCAGAGCACGCAGTTCTGTTTTAGGGGCAAAGTGGCTTTGCAGGGAGGGGGCTTTGGGGTCCTGCATTTTCTCTTTTTTCTTTGTGGGTTTTTTTTTCTTTTCAGTCGTGGGACCTCCTAGCAGGCACTGTCTTCGGGGTCTGGTCTGCTCTCCTTTCCGCTCCTGTATGCGAGGGAGGTCGGAGGTCAGGAGGAACCCCCAACACGCTCTGTCCCCGTTAACTTCCAGAGCTGTCCGAACATCCGAACCTCAGGCCCCTGCAAGGAAGTCCTCTTGCCTCTGAGCAGACCGGTCCTGCTGTCGCTCTGCCATCTGGAGGGACAGCTGGGGGAGCCCCCGTGTCACCTGCCGTCCTGCCCTTGTGCCCCCCTCTCTGTGATGCTGGATCGGGGCGGCCATGCCAGGCCATCCCTGATCGGCCTGTTTTCTGGCCCTCGCTTCATCCCCACCCAGCCGTCCTGCCAAGTCAGTCCTGACCTCCGCCAGGAGTTGGTCAGTCCCTTGTCTTCAGACTGTTATTTCTCCTGTCCTCTTTGCCACATGAGGCAGATATGCTGCAGGGGCTGCAGGTGGACGGCTCACCAAGAGGCCATGGTGTGACGGGCCACAAGCTGGGCTGGCTGGACACGTGGGGCCCCTGCCTGTGGAGGCCCGTCTGGCCTAGGGCCGGGCGGCACCTGGCAGCCTGTCACTACAGCTCTGGCTGGAAATGAACCAGGAGGGGCTGCATCCGGAGCCCAGCGCAGGCATCAGCTGCAGAGCCAGCTCGGGGTCCACTCGGCCATTGGAGGGAGGCACCCCCGGCCTCTACCCTGTCGCCCCTTTCTGGAGTCTCATGGTTCTCAGCACGTGCACAGCTCAGAGCATCCCTCTAGGGCTGACCTGGGGCGGCAGCCAAGGAAGGCTCCCCGGAGGACCCTGAGGCAGGGAGGCCCCAGGAGGCCGGTAGGGGAGCGGCAGGGTGTGGGGGCTGAGTCCTGCGCCCCATGCCTCCCAGCCTGCCAGGGGCCAGCAGAGGCCCAGAGATGTTTGATGAGGAGAGAGAAGAGGTCCATGTTTAGTGTTATTTTAAATTAATAATTTTTTCTTAATTTCTCAGTTTTAATGTGTAATATGATAAATATTATTCACTATAACCCCCATTTAAAGAAAAATTCTTTGGGGTCCTCAGTAACTTTTTAAGGGCTGAGATTAAAATATTTGAGCTCTAGTCAACGTCTCTGCTTTTTTTCCAACCTTGATTTAGCATTTTTCCATGAATTAGTAGCAACAATTCATTCTTGCTCCAAAGTGTTCCTAAGGAAGAACTCTCACCTATTATGTATTTTGAAACCCTTAGTTCTTCAGGGATGGAGTTTAAACTGGAAGGAGGGGGCAATGTCTTCTCTAATTTTGCCTTGAAGTGAGTAGGTATTTAACAAATACTGAATGAGTGTCTCCTCTTTCAGGTAATTAGTATTTACATGGGGATCACAGTGAATCTAGCAGATGCTTGGGAACCTTACAAAGCTGCAAAAACTGCTTTAAACAATACTCTAGACCTTTCAAATGTCAGAGAACAGGTAGGTCTGGCTAATCGAGAAGGATTCTGTAAAAACTGTAAGCCTGCTTTCTGGGGTAGGAAATGAGTTAAGTACATTTCCCAAGGAATTTGGGTGATGTCCACATAGACATTTCAGTGCAATGATTAATGAAAGGTGAATTTTTCACATCCAAATAAGATAGGTGATTACAGGTTTTTAACTTACGTGAGTATTTGTAAATGAGAGACTTGGGTTCTAAGGAGGAGTCAGCATCCTAAGATGAATCAGTAGGTCATATGGCTCCAGTTGGCTTCACTTATTCTTGTTAAACACCTTCTCCTATGGATAGAAGTGCTTTCACAATGAGCTGGAATTTTAGTCTTTTCATTAGTAGGACAAATGTTGAGGATGGTAACCGAAGGTGTACAACATGCCCTACCATGCCCTGTCATTGTAATTTCAGTTCATTTCTGATGTGCAAAATAAGCAGCAAGACTCAAGACATTGATCTCTAAATGGCTGCATTCTGTCCCTTTGATTAGCGCACAAGGCAGAAGAAAATACCTGAGTAAACAGAGGAATAAAAAATAAAGCCTTTTAATAGGGAAATACCCTTGACATTTCTAAACAGTTGCCTTCCTCAGCCTGGCTGCCTGAGTTTTTCAGTTTCTAGTGGGGATGGAGCAATATTGACTCAACTTCAGCATGTTTTATTCAAATAACTTGAATTCCATAAATAATTCACAAAAGACAGTATCACCGTTGGCATATCTCCTAGAAATATATTAGAGAAAGTGTCACTTCCTATGCTTACTGGCATCATAGCATTAATTTTTCATTACTTAAATTACTTTCTAAAACTGCAATTGCTTATTGGCAACATTTTAAGAGGTTCTCAAAGTCTTCTGATGAAACACCTTATAATAGTTTTAAACTAAACTGACTAGGTTAAGGCTGTTTTAACATTTAACTCTTGCTTCAGGTAAAGCAGACAACCAAATTTTTAAAAGGCTGGTTTGAAAATTCAGTTTTGCCCTCCCGCAGTGTACTTTGTCAAGCTTTCCTATGCCTGCAGAAGTCTCATCTCCTGAGGTTTCTGCTCTGCTCTGCTCTCTCATCGGCAATAACAGGGAGAAAGGCAATCGAGCTGCTCCCTTTATGTCTCTTTTCTGTCCAAGTTAAGAATAGAAAGGGTCCTAGGAACCGCTTGATTCTCTTCTCCAGTTTACATTTGAAGAAACCAACATGCAAAGGTTAAATCTGAATTCACACCAATAGTTAATGTAAGCACAGCCAGAATTCGGATTTAGAGTTCTCTTAATTCTAAGTCCAGTGCTCTTTCAAAAGTGTCCAATAAACCACTCGCCTTTGAGCCTTATCCACTGTAGCCTGTATGTTACTCATCTCATGTAGAAATGTTATCTGTCAAGGGATCAATTTGAATGTGATTCACTTTCAAGATAAATAATTTTCTTTTTTCATGTAATTCAAGTTTTTTTTTAATTTTCAAAGGCAAGCAGATATGCAACTATCAGTGAAAGAGTACATGCTCAAGTGCAACAATTTCTGAAAGGTTATTTGAGGGAGGAGATGGTTCTGGACAATATCCCAAGGCTTCTGAACTGCCTGAGAGACTGAAATGTTGCCATCCAGTGGCTAATGCTGCATACAGCTGACTCAGGTAATGGAAGAAAGGGGTGGCCACTTATAGCACCCTATAGAAAGGCCTTCAGAATTAAGATCTCCTGCATGATGCAAAGCTGGTTAGCCCTTGGTTGAGAATCAAGTTGCTTTTCTAAGTTGTTTGTGTGTCTACTTGGAAAAGTCAACAGCCCACCTGAACAGCCCCCTATCACATACTGTTAGGTGCTAGGGAACATGAAGAAATTTACCTCCACATTCAAGGAACTTGTCACTGGTCACATTGGGGAGATTGGACGTATATGTATGAAAAAGTATAGCTGCAGATCTGCAAAAGGCAGAATAATGCATTCCCACCCCCTCTCTCAAGCATGCCCATGGCCTAATCTCTTCAACATGGGGCATGGTAGCAAAGGGGGAGTAAGGTTGCAGGTGCAACTAATGTTGCTGGTCAGCTGACTTTGAAGTAAGGAGATTATCCTGGATTTTCTTAGTGGGTCTAGTATATTCATATAAGAATCCTTAAACTGAGAAGGAAGCAGAAGAGTCAAAACTAGAGAAACCCATCATGGAAGAGACTCAGCAGGCCACTGCTGGCTGTAAAGATGGGACAGTCCACGAGCCAAGGAGCACGGGCAACCTCTAGATGCTGAAGAAGACAAGAGAACAGATTTTCCCCTAGATGCCCCCAAAGGAACCCAGCCCTGCTGACTCCCTGATTTTCTTTAGCCCAGTGAGACCAGTGGCAGACTTCTCATCTCTGGAACTGCAAGAGAATAAATTTGTGTCATTTTAAGCCACTGAGTTTGTGGTAATTTGTTGCAGCCACCATGGAAAACTAGTCAAAGGGCCAAGCCAGGAAACAAAAGCCAGATGTGTGAAACAGACGGTTGATGGGATCTGAGTCCAGAGCAGGAGAGACAGTGGAGGGGCGGAGGTGACTGGGGCAGGCTCCACGCAGGAGGCAGGAGCTGACCGCCCCTTGCTAGGACTTTGAAGTAAAAAGAATTCTAGACTGGAGAAACAATAGAAAAAAGGTGTGATTTTGGAAGTACAAAAAACATGGGCCCATTGAGCTAGACAAGAGTGCTTAATTACAGAAAGTTGGATCTTAGTGTTTTCTGGGTCATGGTCCTCTTTGAGGCCCCATGGGCCATCAAGTCTAGTTGTTTCACAGATTACATGAGATGCCTCCACAGGGTCTGAGAGACCATGACTTTAAAGCCCCTGGTTTAATAGAAAAATAAGTGGGTTAAGCTAACCGGAGTTTGTTCAGAGCTGATGCAGTTCCTTATATGTAGTAAGTGCTTGATCAACATAACTCAGGGATTCGTTCATCCAGAGCTGTGTGCCCCTTCCCCTAAGACCCCTAAGAATCGTGTTGTTCAGCATCCCTGGAGAGCCTCTGCTTTACTTTTTTCATCAACGGTTTTCTTGAGAACCTACCCTGAGAAGGGTACTGCTTTCAACACTTCCTTGTTCTCTCAGGTAAAGCTGTGTCTCTAAAAAACTGTTCACACCAGACTATTCTGCAGCCTGCCCTGTAACACAGTAGCCCCATCTCAAGACTCTCAGGCAAGGTGTTCTTCAGTCCCCCTCGCTGCCACGTGTCCGCTTCATGGGGGTGGGGCAGGGAGGACAGGGGTTGGATTTCTTCATCCCTCACAGCTGAAAATGAAATTTCTCCTCAGCCTTCTCTCTTCATGCTAGAAATCTCCGTCTTCTAAACTCTTCCTCATAAGCGATGCTTCAAGTTTTGTTTTGTTTTTCTGCCTTTTGCATGTTGGCCTAGAGCTTGCTCCAAATTAGTTTACTCAGAGCATGAATACCATGGCTAAAGTTCTAATCATCTAATGGACCTGTTTTTAGTTGAGTTTATTTTTTACATAAACTCCAGTTCTAATTTGAGGATTTTACTACGTTGACTCAGTTTGTAATCTTCTTTACCAAGAGTCTTACTTTCTCAGGCATATAAACAACTCAAGCCCTTGATTTATCCTATCATAAAACTAACTGCTGTTTTACAGTGAGTCAGCCTCATCTTCATCTTCCTATGTCTGTGCCTGACAGTCGAGCCTGCATTCGGGGAGCCAGTGTTCTCCTGGATTGCACCCCTCCAGGGGCAACCTCAGTCTGCCAGAGTTCTCTGCTTTTATCTTCAGCCACATCTGTTTTCCGTGTTTGTCCCTGACCACTGTCTGACCTGACTGCGCAAGGTCATAACTTACCAGAAACAAACGGTTTACCTATCTGGTTGTGAGTCATATGTGGGAAAAGTAACTGCTTATTTAGCTTTTCTGGTGTTGTGATCATGGTGTGCAGGAAGAAAGGCATATTTCTCATACTCCCTCTGGTTGACCTGCTACAGGCATTTCACACAGGCTCTGGATGCTTCCGCAGTGCCTTGTAGCTGCTGAGGAAGCACACTCGGAGTCAACATCATCTAGGCAAGGCCGGCCTGCTGCAGTCTGACCCCAAGGTCGCCAGGATTCCCGCCGTTCTCTGGGTGTGAATTCTAGAGGGTCAGATCTTCTAGGGGAGATCAGGCGTGACAATTGGAACCAAGCCTGGCTTCTACCACGGAATTAATTGTCAATGTGTAGAGCTGTCCCCTGTCCAAAAATGAAAGCCAATTAATACCAGAATGTTTCTTGAATTACAAGTAGTATATAGACAGGTGGAAGTCCTTACAAGGTTGCCTTTTGCTTTTTAGTTAGGCAAATGTGAAGCTGAAAAAAATTGTCTATGTAAATAAATACCTTCCCTGATAAGTCCTGGAAAACACATGGTAAGTCGCCACTGCAGTTTCCCTTGAAAACTGAGCCCCTCTCCAGGTTGTCATGGTCTCCTTCTGATGGAGAAACTTAGAAATCAATATATTAAATGGCCTTCTGCAGGCTTCCCCGTAACTGAAGCACCAGAAACGCCCCTGACATACACTCATACAGCATCGTCATTCTGGACATGCCCGACACCCTGAGGTACCAGACGGAGGGCCGGGAAAGCAAGGACGTGCATGTGTGGTACTAGAACAGCTGCCAGGGACCTTGGACCTTATCAGCTGTGACCTTTTTGACAGTATTTATGGTCTTAAATTTTTGATTTTGACTATTTGTACTTTGACTTCTAAATATTTTTGCCTTATCCTATTTTCTCACTCTTTCTTAGAGAAGTAATTGTGCCCATAAGCCAATTGCAGCAAATAATGGCAGTTTTTTATTCTCTCTACTTTTTCTTTTTTAACATGTTGTTTATTTTGTTTGAAATAGTTTAGCTTGGCGGCAGCTGGCAGGCTGAACAGGGAATCAGGACATCAGTGATACGGTCACTCACTGCTGTTTTGGAAGCTTGGTCTAGTCTCCCTGGGCCTCGGTAGTGGACAGTCCAGAAAACTGAGTGCCGGCCATACCCTCTGGCCTTTACAAGGAACAGAAGAGTCCCAGGTCTGGTTGGCAGTGCCACATGTTCGTGTGGGTATCCCTTTCTTCTGCTGTGTCTGGGCACCCCAAGACCACTCCAGCTTCAGTAATTTGCTAGGAGGACTCAGCATATACTAGTACTCATGGCTATAATTTATTACAGCAAAAGGATAGAAAGCAAAACCAGCCAAGGGGAGAGGTGCAAAGTCTGGAGGAAACCAGGCAGAACCTTCCAAGAGGCCGCACATGGGACACGTTTACTTACCCCAGCAGTGGGTTGTGACAGCATGAGTGAGATGTTGCCAACCAGGGAAGCTTGTTAGCAGCTCAGTACCCAGGGCAATTATTGGGAGCTGGTGTGTAAGCCTGGAACCTACCCAAATTTCAGTCTCCCCAAAAGGAAAGCAATGGTTGATCATAAGCCACATTGTACAAACAGAAAAGCCATTATCAGACCATTTTTATCGGCTCTCGAAATGGCAGAACTTCAAAAAATCCAAGTTCCCACATGTCAGCCAAGGGCTGCTCTTTTTTCAACTGTATATCACAGGCGACATTTCATGTCAGATCCAGTTGTCATATTTAGTAGTTTAGTTGTACTTAACTCTGTAGCATACATGTCCTATAATTTATCGTGCCGTTACCAATACACATTCTGCTTATTACTTCATAAATGCTTAAAATAAATGAAAATGAAGGAAAGTATTTAAGAACTCACACTTCATCAATATTTTCTACACATTTAATAAATTGGAAACTCTTCTCTTCCTATGTCTAGCCTGTAACCCAAACAATAAACATCTTCGTCAAATCAAGGACCAGATTCTCAGACTCTAGGTACAATCCCAAGATCCTCTTTTAGTTGCTGTTGGATACTGCACAATTTGAGTTTATACTTAAGGAGGTAAAAATATTGAATGAATAATCAATTCTTAGGTTTGTTCAATGCTTAAGAAGATAAGGATTCGGTAGCTTCGTCTCTGATTCATGCCACAGATTCCAGCTGTCTAAGATAGTTCTTACAGAAAAAGGACAGGTTACACATTTAATGAGCATTTCATACCTACTGTCCTTGGGGATACAGTGATGGAAAAGTGCACAAGATTGTGGAGTACAGGCTAGTGAGGAATATGGGCATTAATCAGAGAATCACGCTGATGAAAAATAAATATAAACTGAGATACACACGCTCAAGGAAAGGAACCTCATTCTGCGAGTACCAGAAATAAGGGGTGTTGTACTAGCCTTGACGACTTCCCTAGGAGAAGCGAGAGCTTCCGAAGGGACCTGGAGAAGCAGCCTGCGAGGGTTAGCAAAGAGAAAGGCTGGGAGCATGATGAACATTCTGGAGAGAGGACGAACATGTCCAAGTCCTGGGTGGGAAGCAGCATGACCAGTTCAAGGACCTAAAAGACCAGCTGGCTGGAGGGAAGAGAATAAGAAATAAAGGTATGAAATGAGAGTTGGGGAAGAGTGAGCCCCCTGCCTGCCCTTGCAGGATTCCAGTCTTCACCTGAAAGGCCAAGAGAACCTATTAGAAAGGTTGTAAGTAGGATGGGTAGTTTGCATTTAAACAAGGTCAACTTAAGGACTTTAAAGATTTTGAATTCACTGGAGGAAGTTCTGAGGTTATTCTTATCCCGCAAGAAGCCTCTTTGGATATAAGACTGGTAAATACCCAGGAATGCCAGCACCAGCAACCTTGGGGGTTTGGGTCAGGTGGGCCCAGGAACTAGCCCCAAATATTAATGCCCATTTAGGACCAATACTCACCTTGACTCAGCCTGGTTAGTGGTATACAACATGTTTCTTTATCTTCTAAGTATGTGAGGACACTGTTTTCCCTATTTAGTAGCCCAGGAAAAGTAGATACTGATTCTTAACATAATGTTAATGGATGTGCTGAGTGTTTTCAGTGACTTGTTTAAGTGTAATTTTATAAGATCAGAGAAGTGCTATCCCTTTTTTAAAATTTTTATTTATTTTTTTATTAAGGTATGATTGATATACACTCTTTTGAAGGTTTCACATAGAAAAACAATGTGGTTACTGCATTTACCCATATTATCAAGTCCCCACCCATACCCCAATGCAGTCACTGTCCATCAGTGCAACAAGATGCCACAGATTCACTATGTGAGAAGTGCTATCCCTTTTTATCTTTTTAATAATGTTAATGTTTCCCCTGTGAATAGCAAAGTATTATTGAATACCTACTCTGTTCCCAACTAGGTGCTAGGAATCTAAAAGTGAACAAGGTATATCCGTACCCCCAAGGAGCTCTCAGTATAGTCAGGAAGAGTGACAGATTAAGCCAAGATAAAAAACCAGTAAAGATCCAAGAGCTGGAACCAGGCATCTTATTAGCTGGTCAAAGTAAAACTGGCCTTTCAGAGGCAGGTGAATTGCCCCCAAGGAAGAAATGTGCTCCAGTTAGCGTCCTGACCTAAGTTAATGCTAGTGACCCAAGAGTTGTTGAGATCAGGACAGATCTGGGTCATCTGCCTGAACAAGCCTGCTTTCCAATCATAAATCTTTACCTGGAATCTATTGGAATAGAATGGGCAGCTCCCTTCTGTCTTTTCAGGTAGCAGAAAAATAAAAGCCTACAGATCAATCCAAGTTGTTGTCAGAGATCTTTGAGGAGAGAAAGATCTGGTCGAAAGAAAAGAAAACCAACTACGCAATACAAATCGATCAAAACGAGGATACATTTGAATTTCTGACATTACAGCTTGGTCCTTTAACTTGTATTTTCATTTGTCCCCCCGACCCCAACCCTTTTTCTAGAATCCCTTTCTGATTCTCCTATAAACACACCAATTGGTTCCATGTTTTTTCTCATCTTTATATGAAGATGCAGCTCCTAATTTAAGGACCATCCCCTATCCCAAATCCCATCTTACAAGATAAGAAATCTGAGTTCACTCTGAGGGAGTATTTGAAGAGCTGAAGCCATTTGGTCCATAAAGAAGATCTCGGGGTGAAGTTTTTGCTGCTTTGTCCAATGGCATTGATTGATCCCAGGCACTCAGATAGAGCAGACTGTATAAATAGTGCTCACTGTTCCCATCTTATGACTTATCATTTCATTGATTAAGCATCCTGCCTGGTTACTAAATTCCTCTTCACTGGCCTTGCAGAATCCCCCCAATTCTGATCCTTTCATTGGCAGATGGAGTCTGCTGCCCCGTTGCTCATCTTTTCAATATTCATTGTGAGGCTGAGGAGCAAAGGATTTAAGAGGAAAATGAGCACTTACGTATACTTACCTCTTAGGAGCTCAGTGAAATAAACCTCCATACCTTTGTACATACCTTAGATATGTTTTTAAATTTTGTTTCCAGAAAAACAAAAACCAACTAACCCTGAGTTATACCATTTCCTCCTCTGTTCGACTCTGTAAGTTTAAATTTTATGAATGAGTGAATTAATAATCAGAATTATTGGATAATCAAAGCAAGGAAGAATTTTTTTAGGTGACTTAATTCATTCTCCAGTTGTCAGACAAGATAATACTCAAGTCTTCCCTGACTAATTAAATTAGAATCATAGAAATTGTTACCTAGAAAAGACCTTAGAGCAATGGTCATCAAGTTTAATTTCACATTGGAAATGCTGCTTCCTGGGCCTACACAAGACCTGAACCAGAATCCTGCTGGGTGGAGCATGGGATTCTGAAAATGTTAAGGCTGTCCAGGTGATGGACAGCCTTAAAGCTCTCAGAGATGCTCTAGCCTTGCCCCTCAGTTCATTTGAAGTAGTAAGGCTTAAGAGATGGCCTCGGGGTAATGTTCAGGCATATATTTTTGTAAGTTGGGTTTCACACAGGCTTTCTCAGGAAACTGCCCAATCTGGATTTCTTCTTAAGTAAATCTCTTCTGTCTCTTCAACAGATGTTCAAGCAAATGCTCTCAGAAAAGCAAGCCAAATGGGAGCATTACAAGAAGGAGGGCTCAGAGCGGATGATGGAGCTTGCTGATGTCTTTTCAGGAGTGAAACCCCTAACCAGGGTGGAGAAAAATGGTAATTGCTAAAGAGGCATATCTGTGTTCGGAATGTATACACAGACTGTTGGAAACTGGCAAAGTAGAAAGTCATTATGTTGGTAACATCTTTGTATTGATTTTAACATTGCAAATGAAGGTGGGAAGTTTAGTTTGGGCTGCCTCTAGCTTTGTGCTCCTTTGAGTGGTCTGTGTCACGCCCCTATAGTTTTCTATAGTTTTCTTGTCCTCAATATATGTTAGGCTAAATCAGGGTTTCTAATTCTGTGGTTTTTAGATGCCTTATAGAGTCATAATGCACCCTCCCCCACACTTACCAAAGTATGCAAAACTCATGTGTCAGCTCATGTGCACTTGAGGGAAGGGGAAAACCTCTTAACTCTCACCATCTCAGAAGAATATACTTCATCCAACAATAATCGCTAGGTGATAAAGGTTCTTTTTCATCTACGTGCCTGCCATCTACTGGCATAAGAGGGGACATGCAGACTGGATTTGAAACTAAACGTAACTCATTTACTTTTATTTTAATCCTGCTGCTTTTAGGAAATTTTATCTACATGAAAATTGTTGTATCACTTAAATTTTTCACATAGGTAGAAACCTTTCAAAAATGCCCCTGAAAGATCATTTTGATTTTTAAGATAATAAATCGAACTATTTTTTTTAATGCTCTAATAATAGTTAAAGCTGTCAAATTCATTTCCAATAGTTAATTATGCTGTGAAACTGCTTAATAATATAGCTTTTTATTTTTAGAAAATTACTATTTATAATCAATATGAGCTTGCTTGCATATGTCAGTAAGAACTAAGTGTGTAAAGGATTAATTAAATTCAAAGCCACAGCTATGGGAATTATGGGATTCAGTAGTCTTTCCTTGTCTCTGTATTAATAGAAAATCTTCAAGCTTGGTTCAGAGAGATCTCAAAACAAATACTGTCTTTAAATTACGATGATTCTACTGCTGCAGGCAGAAAAACTGTGCAACTGATAGAAGCTTTGGAGGAGGTAAGGAAAGTCTTTTAAAATGACAGTTCTTGAATCAGAAATCATACTTTCTGACCAACCCAGCAATCTGCTTCTGGAAATATATCTAAGGGACTATTTCGTCAGAAGCAGAAAAGTACAAAAAAAGCAAAATATGCCCACTGTGCTACTATATACAGTGTCCTAAAATTGGGGAAATAATTAAATGACTAGCATGAAGAGAATGGTAGTGAAAAGTTACATTTCAACTGGTGGAAACATGTAATCTTGGAAAATTAATTATGAAAACAACATAGAAACATTGGCGAAATTGTGGTAAAGTAGTAAAAGCAAAAATAAAATTGCACTGCATGTCTCATTTTTAGGTTGGTAAAGACTGTAGACCCAGGGCAAAACTGTAAAGGAATCCACAAGAGTGAAGATAGTTGTATAATGATCATATTCCTAAAGTTTTAATTGTATGCTTAGCTAAATTTAAAATAGAAAATAAACCAAAGTATCAGAACAATAACCATGAGGTCTGTTATTTAAAACATCATTCAATACTTATCTGGAACCCTGTCCAGTTGATGTACATATATTTTTAGAAATATAATAAATATTGTTTTCATTTGATGGACTTTCTTAGCAGACGTTTTCTTATTTTTATGAGGTTTTTACAATCATCACTTGTTAATGGCAGCACAATATAGTACTCCGTTGTTAGCATTTCAGCTTCCCAAGCCATTCCAAACAATCCCCACTTGTACTATTTGGGTTGTTTTTTGGACATTCTAGTCTATAGTACAACTACAAATAACTTTGTAAATCTCAGATGCTTTTATCTTTTCCATTATTTATTTTGGTAATAGCCCAGACCCTTTGAATCATATATATTAAAATTTATATATGAATAAAATATATATAGCATTATATACATTAAAATTTCAGTGGAATGTTTTGATTTAAATACATCAAAAACTTAAAAATGTGCAAGTGCCAACACCCCACTTGTGAGTTGACTTCGTTTTTTAGCAGTCCTGCAAATCTTCAGAATGAAGAGGCTTCTCCAGTATACTTTTATTGATACTAAACTGGAAAGTGGAAATAGTCACTTATTATGTCATATATGTACAGGAAAATAAGCAGTGGGACATTTCCTAATTCTAGAACTTTGTGTCGCCTTTTCTGACCTGGCTTATACAGTTCTGAAATTATAATTTGAAATTAAAAATTTGCCAAAAAATTCTTAGTAAGTAGTGTGCTTTATTTTAGGTGTTTTGAAGGAAAAATAAACACCACAGAGGCCACTCAGAAGTTTTAATTAAATGTATTTATGTAACACAGGTTCAAGAATTTCACCAGTTGGAATCAAATCTGCAAGTATGTCAGTTCCTTGCTGATCCTCGCAAGTTTCCCCACCAAATGATTTGAACCATTAACATTAAAGAGGAGGTCCTCATCACAATGCAGATTGTTGGGGACCTTTCTTTTGCTTGGCAATTAATTGACAGGTAACGTGGACAGCCTAGCATTTGCCATTGATGAGGGCCACGATGAGCATCTCCTTACCATTTATCTCTTTACAGTTTCACATCTATCACGCAAGAGAGTGTAAGGGTAAACCCATCCATGGTTACTAAACTCAGAGCTGCATTCCCAAAGGTAAGCAGAGAGCAGTGAAAACAGTCTCAGACACCAGGGGAGAGTTGGTCTTCGTTATTACTTCATTAATTCAGCCCAAGAATTTTATCCTTTCAGAAAGTTAGATAATTTGAGTATTTTTATAGACTGAAAAGTTGGCAATTTTTCCATGAGAGCACACTTTCAATAGATGCCATAAATATTTAACGTTTGAATTCATAAGTTGCAGTGTCTAACATAAATTATTTTTAAACTAAATAATTTTTTAAAATTTTACCAGTATATAAAAAGGGCTTCTGTCGTGAGTGGCACACGTGGGGCAGCTTGTATGCTCTTCGTGCGGAATCGACATCAAGAGATTTCGGAAGCATAATTTTTTGGTACTTGGGCAGCTAGTGATCGTTGGTCCTGGAGCCCCCGAAAAAAAAAAAAAAAAAATTTTACCACTATACTAAAAATGTGAGTCCCAGAGTCCTTTTTCTCTAGACATGAATTGAGTCCTTTTATTTATTCATTTAAAACATTCTTGTTGAGGCTCTGCTCCAAAGTAGGATCTCCTCTGAGGTCAAGGAGTAGTGGTGAACAACACAAGCATGGCCCTTGCTCACGAGGTAATTGCAGTTTGTGATAGGTGAACAAATAATTTACTCAGCGACTTCTGATGGAATTACCATGAATATCAGTTCTGAGGTACACTTTCTTTCATGTTTAATTGGGGTTACGCTTTATAATTGATGGAATATCCTAGTTGAATTGTCAACATGTTTTTTCTTTGTGAATAATGCATAAAGTAATGAATGGCACTTCTTATTTGCCATGATGTCTTAGATTGTACTCAGTACAGTAGTCTCATCAACCAAGACGTCTGATTTTTCCAGAGACGAATAGCTGTCTACCGTAGCACCGAGAGACGAGCAGCTGTCTACCATAGCACAGAGGCTGTCAAACTTGAGGGGTGTCAGAGTCACCTGGAAGTCTTGTTAGAGCCGATTGCTGGGCCTCTCCGTCAGTCTCTGATTAAGTCAGTCTAGGGTGGGGCGTGAGAACTGGCATCTCTACATCTCTAACAAGTTCCCAGGTGATGCTGATGGTGCTAGTCCAGGGACCACAACTTGAGAAGCACTGTCATCCAGATGACATTTTTTTTTAATTATATTGTTGTGAGAAACCATTAATTGGCATTGATAAGTTCAGTGATCTTTGGTCTGAGTAAAGCCCAGAGGCATTGTTGTACGTTACTATTCCTGGAAAGAAAGAGATTTCTAGGACTTTTTGAGAAACGTGTATATGTGATTTTTCTTCCAGCTTGCCTCTGCCCTTGATCTTCCCCTTCTTCGTATTAATCAAGCAAATAGCCCTGACCTCCTCAGTGTGTCGCAGTATTATTCTGGAGAACTGGTGACCTATGTGAGAAAGGTAAGAAACGTATCAAGATGATGTTTATTTTTTGCACATGTGTTTTTATTTTCAAAGAACTTTTACACCTGCTTTATAAATGCTAGTGGTAGTAACCCCATTTTATAGGTGTAGAAACTGAGAAACAGATTACAGTGGTTTCTTCAAAGTCACAGAGCTAGTTGGTAAAAGACGCAGATCTAGATCCAATATGTCCTAGTCACAAGTTAAGTTTTCAGGGGAATTTTGGTCCTGGTTTCAGTTACATATGGTGTAGCATGGAAGCAAATAGGCCTGGATTCAAAATTTACCTGGGTCACATACTAACCTTTGTGACCTTTGGCCATTGTACTTAACATCTCTGAACCTCAGTCTCCTAAAAATGTGTCATCTGAAAAAGATACATTTTTTTGCAGCATTTCTATGAGGATTAGCTTTATATCCTGTGAGCAAATAATGTTTGAAGGCATGTAGCCCTGGACCTGATAGCAGTTATGAAAAAAGATCTTTGAAGTCCCTCAGCATCCCTTGCAATAGACCAATGGCTGTTTGCACACACTGGTACCTTTCCTCCTGTCATCCTAACATTTTTTAGCAAAGAAAAATAAATGTTCAGATCACGGGAAGATGACAGCGTGAGTAGTTCAGAGGAAATCTCCCCAAAACATATATATTTATGAAAATACAATAAATACAACTATTCCTAAAAGAGACACCAGTGGATGCAGTAAAACAGCCAGGACACATCTACATCTGCGAGAACTCAACATCACACGAAGGGGGTAAGATACAAGCCACGGCCAGGCAGGACCCAAATGCTCCCCCTCCCCAAAACCCAGTGGGAAGGAAGGAGTCGGAATGGGGAGGGAGTGAAAGCCCAGTACTGCTAAACAACCAGCTCTAGAAATCCGCACCTCGAACGCAGACACAAGGTTCACGGGGTGCTGGATATTAGAGAAACGGAAAAGCAAAACCTGTGGGCAGTTGCCCGCAACTGGTGCCCCTGAGACAAAAGAAAAGCAAGTGCTTTCTGCAAGTCTTAAAGAGACAGGGACCCCATAGATGGATGAAGTTGTCCTGGCACACTTAGCCAGCAGCTGGGAATCCTGGGGAAACTTAGGTGCCCTAAATCCTGGGGAGGCAGTGCAGCTCTGAAGCCCCTCATGGCACTAAGCAACCTGCCAGTCATTCCTCCAACTGGTGTGAACTCCGACACACCGGCCCAGTAGCGGGAGAGTGGCAGTGCGTGCCAGGGATGGCGGTGCCAGAAGGGACTGGGAGCAGATCCATGTGCCAACGGCGCAGGAGGGGACCAGGAAAGGCTTGTGCGAGCCCGCAGCAGTGCAACCGAACAGCCCAGGCGTGGCTTGCACACACCAGCAGCAGTGGAGCCAGAGGAGCCCGGTAGAGAACCGCGCGCACCTGCAGCAGAGCCAGAGGGAGCAGGCGCACTCCCAGCAGCTGACCAGAATCCCAGCCCAAGGCACAGCTGCCCAGGGCAGACCCAAAGGCCACTGCTGGCACAGAGCTGCCTGGCAGGGGCGCTGCTAGCACGGAGGAGCACACCTGGCGTGCCTGCCACTCCTCGCAGGGCTCCGTGCTGCTCTGACAGAGACCTTGCCCACAGCAGCTTAGGGGACTCACCCGGTGGCTGCTCCAGGAGTGCAGGTAACCATCAAAGGCAGTGGGGAAGGGCAAGGGAACCAGCAAGCAGGAAAGGACTTTCTTCTCCCAGCTGATACACCCGCAAGCTGCCTACAGCCACTGCTATCACCATGAAAAGGCAAATAGATTTAGTCCAGTCCAAGATAGTTCAAACAACACCTGAGAAAGGATCTGCAGAGGCAGACCTAACGAGTCTCCCTGAAAAAGAATTCAAAATAAAGTCATAAACATGCTGACAGAGCTGCAGAGAAATATGCAAGAGCTAAGGGATGAAGTCCACAGGGAGATTACAAACGTCCAGAGGGAGATTACAGAAGTGAAACAAACTCTGGAAGGATTTATAAGCAGAATAGATTAGATGCAAGAGGCCATAGATGGAATAGAAACCAGAGAACAGGAACGCATAGAAGCTGATGCAGAGAGAGATAAAAGGATCTCCAGGAATGAAACAATATTAAGAGAACTGTGTGACCAATCCAAAAGGAACAATATCTGCATTATAGGGGTACCAGAGGAAGAAGAGAGAGAAAAAGGGATAGAAAGTGTCTTTGAAGAAATAATTGCTGAGAACTTCCCCATACTGGGGGAAGAAATAGTTGCTCAGACTATGGAGGCACACAGAACTCCTGAGACACGGGACCCAAAGAGGACAACAGCAAGACACATAATAATTAAAATGGCAAAGATCAAGGACAAGGACAGAGTATTAAAGGCAGCCAGAGAGAGAAAAAAGGTCACCTACAAAGGAAAACACATGAGGCTATCATCAGGCTTCTCAACAGAAACCTTACAGGCTGGAAGAGAATGGCATGATATATTTAATGCAATGAAACAGAAGGGCCTTGAACCAAGGATACTGTATCCAGCATGATTATCATTTAAATATGAAGGAGGGATTAAACAATTCCCAGACAAGCAAAAGTTGAGGGAATTTGCCTCCCACAAACCACCTCTACAGGGTATTTTAGAGGGACTGCTCTAGATGGGAGCACTTCTAAGACTAAATAGATGTCACCAGAGAAAATAAAAACACAGCAAAGAAAGCAGACCAACCAAATACTAACTAAAGGCAAAAAATAAAATCAACTACCCACAAAAGCAGTTAAAGGAAGCACAAAAGAGCACAGAATAAAACAACCAACATATAAAGAACGGAGGAGGAGGAATACGAAGGAAGAAAAATAAAGAATGACCAGACAGTGTTTAAATTAGCTCAATAAGTGAGTTAAGTTAGAAGATACTAAAGAGGCTAACCTTGAACCTTTGGCAACCACAAATCTAAAGCCTGCAATGGCAATAAGTACATATCTTTCAATAATCACCCTAAATGTAAATGGACTGAATGCACCAATCAAAAGACACAGAATAATAGAATGGATAAAAAAGCAAGACCCATCTCTATGCTGCTTACAAGAGACTCACCTCAAACTCAAAGACTATAGGAACAAAGAAAGACAGAAGGAACAAAACAGCAGCAGAATCATAGAACCTAAGAATGGACTAACAGTTACCAAAGGGAAAGGGACTGGGGAGAAAGGGAGGGAAGGGAGGGATAAGGGTGGGGAAAAAGAAAGGGGACATTATGATTAGCATGTATAATGTTGGGGGGGGTGGCATGGGGAGGGCTGTGCAACACAGAAGACAAGTGATGATTCTACAGCATCTTACTACACTGATGGACAGTACTGTAATGGGGTTTGTGGGGGGGGTTTGGTGAAGGGGGGACCCTAGTAAACATAATATTCTTCATGTAACTGTAGATTAATAACAACAAAATTAATTAATTCATTAATTTAAAAAATAAAATAAAATAAAATAAAAAAGGTAGGGAGTCAGTAGTTGAGAATTCTTCTGGGACCACAGTAATGCATATTATTTAACAACTGGCTGATAAAAATATAGCTGTATCCAAACATGTGACAAAAATTTTGCACCAGTCCACAGATAAACAAGTGTGATCTACAATCTGTTACACAAACGGAAATAAAACTAAAAGATGACTGTTAATTATATATAAACACATACAAAGTGAGAGTATAACTATCCATAACACAACCTCCATACTTGAATTATCCCTCAACTGGCTTTAAAGTATATCACAGAAACTGGTAGTTCAAACTAGATTATCTGCAGCACAGCAGAAAGCTGAGTCCCCAAGTCTGGCCATTCTTGTCAGACTCTACTAAGCCTTTCCTTCCTATATATTTGTCTTTACTCAACCATTAATTCAAGTATCTCACCAATTTCTAGGTGCCAGACCCTGATTCAGCAAGAAAAATGAAAAAAACAGAAGATAGTCTGCATTCAAGGAGTTCTAAATCCATGAGATGAGATAAATTATAAGAAGGAAGTATACAGTAAGAGAGGTAAAAACAGCAGGGTGGTTAAAGTCTGAGACTAGTCTGAAATACCTGAAAGCTACTTCTCTGACTTGCTAGCTATGTGAACTGAGTAAGTTTTTCACCTGTAAAATGAGGATAATAGAACCTACCTAATAGGAGTTTTTATGAGATAATACCCAACAGAGAAATAAGCACTGTGTATTATTTACTGCTATTACTAGTAAGAGTGCTATTACTGAAATATGACCAAAGTGCTATGGGAAAATGAAGCAGTTAACTGCCTAGGGAAGATTATCAGAGATGTTATCAAACTGAGGCTTGAAGAATTAGTAGGAATCCAGACAGGTAAGAGCATATGCAAAAACAGTAATAAAATAGCCTAGCATGTCCAGAAAACAATACGAACAACTACAGAGAAACAGGACAAAGAGAAAAGAGAAAGGATAAAAATAAAGAATGACCAGACAGTCTTTAAAATAGCTCAATGAGTGAGTTACAATGGCATCAGATGCTTAAGAGTCTTACAAGCCTAGTGAATTTACACAAGACAATCAGGAACCACAAGAAAAGGCACACCTTAGGAAAGATCAAGGTTCAAATCTAAGTTTACTGTGAAATGGATCAAAGACCTGAAGGTAAATCATGAAACCATAAAACTCTTAGAAGAAAGCACAGGCAAAAATCTCTTAAATGTAAACATGAGCAACTTTCTTCTGAACACATCTGCTGGGCAAGGGAAACAAAAGCAAAAATGAACAAATGGGACAACGCCAAACTAAAAGGCTTTCTGTACAGCAAAGTATACCATCAGTAGAACAAAAAGGCATCCTACAGTATGGGAGAATATATTCATAAACAAACATATCTGACAAGGGGTTAACATCCAAAATATATAAAGAACTCACAAGCTTCAACAACCAAAAAGCAAATAACCCGATTAAAAAATGGGCCGAGAATATGAACCGACACTTCTCCAAAGAAGAAATTCAGATGGCCAATAGGCACATGTAAGATTCTCCTCATCGCTAATTATCAGAAAAATGCAAATTAAAACCACAATGAGATACCACTTCACACCAGTTAGGATGGCCAACATCAAAAAGACAAGGAACAACAAATGCTGGCGAGGATGTGGAGAAAGGGGAACCCTCCTACACTGTTGGTGGGAATGTGAACTAGTTCAACGATTGTAGAAAGCAATATGGAGGTTTCTCAAAAAAACTAAAAACAGAAATACCATTTGACCCAGGAATCCCACTCCTAGGAATTTACCCAAAGGAAACAAAATCTCAGATTCAAAAAAACCTATGCACCCCTATGTTTACTGCAGCACTATTCACAATAGTCAAGACATAGAAGAAACCTAAATGTCCATCAGTAGATGAATGGATAAAGAAGATGTGGTACATATACACAATGGAATATTATTCAGCCATAAGAAAACAAATCCTACCATTTCAAACAACATGGATGGAGCTAGACAGTATTAGTTAGGCTCAGTGAAATAAGTCACACGGAGAAAGACAAGTACCAAATGATTTCCCTCATTTGTGGAGTATAACAATGAAGCAAAACTGGAGGAACAAAACAGCAGCAGACTCACCGACTTCCCAAGAAGAGACTAATGGTTACCAAAGGGGAAGGGTGGGGGAGAGTGGGTGGGGAGGGAGGGAGAAAGGGATTGAGAGGTATTATGATTGGTACACATGGTGTGTTGGGGGGTCACAGGGAAGACAGTGTAGCACAGAGAAGACAAGTAGTGACTCTGTGGCATCTTACTACGTTGATGGACAGTGACTTCAATGCGGTATGGAGAGGACTTGATAATATGGGTGAATATAGTAACCAAAATGTTCTCATGTGAAATCTTCATAAGAGTGTATATCAGTGATACCTTAATAATAAAAAAATCTAAGTTTACTGTGTAGCCTCAATTTCTCTGAGTCTCAGTTTTCTCATCTGTAAAATGAGGGATACCATTATCTGGTTTGGATGGTGACTGGGATTATTTAAATATCTCCAAAATGCCCTGGTGTAGGGCCTGGCATGTAACACTTAAACAGCAGCTGATAGTATCATCACTATATGTCATAGTAGTCAACTTTTGATGCTGGAATAGTCAAGGATAAGTTCATAGGACCCTAGTTTGACAATGTCTACTAGACGTGCCATTCTCCTGTCCCATCTACTCTTTTACTGAAACAAATGAACAAAACAGACTGATTTTATATTCTCTTCTTATAGTTTATGATGCATTCTAACAGATGGACGCTCAAAAATATATTTGGGAAACAGAATGAATTGTCTGGTATACCTGTTCTTAGTGAAACGGCCAGCACGAAGTCATAAACAGCCAATTAAGTTTATTAATACTGAGATGTTTCCAGAAGCATACCAACAATTTCCTACCAGTTACTTAGCTGGTAGAAAATGCAATGCTTTCCCTACTGTACACAATACCAACACTCCCCTCTGCAAAAAAAAGCCCACTTCAAAAGAAATCAGAAGATAAAAGTTCAAAAACTCAGCTTAGTAACTGGGCCTCAGTTACTTCATCTATAAAATAGAGTTACTACCTATTCTATTTACCTCGCTGAGTTACTAGAAGCATTAGATAAGAATGTATATAACGGCACTTTAATAAGTACACAACTATACAGTATTATCATTCTGACATCCAGTTAGATGATTTTACAACATCCTGGAGTCTCAGTTCCTAACTTCCTTCCCTATAATGATCCTGTCCTCCATTCTCCCTTAGCCTTTTAACTCTCATGGTCAATACCAACCATCTCAATCCTTCGATAATCTCTATTTCAAACACTGTGCTCTGCAACCACAACCTTCTACCTTTCCAGTTCATTTCTTCTAGCACCTCCAAAATTCTTAAAACCCCATCAGAACCTACAATCCACTGATCTAATTTTTCACTCCATTCCCCTACCCCTCCACCCCAAAGTCCTCACCAAGTTTAAAATTACATAGTCCATTATTACAATCACTCCCTTGTCCCCACTCACATTAACTCTGGTTAGTGGAGACTGGGTATCACAGTTTTAACAGTATGTATAGCACATTTAATACAACTGTATCCAAATTAATCTTCCTGTAAGAAAAACTGCATTGATATTTACCCCATTTAAATACCTTAAACAGTTAGTACATTCCTACTTAGAACATTAAAATAAAACTTATCTTTGTAGCCCTAGATTTCACTTTTTCCCTATGCCCAATGGCTTGTATAATCATTGTCCTGAAAAAATCAAGAGCTTCAGTTGGAGCTATTTTCTCCAAATGAGTATCTCCCATTCCTTTCCTTTGCAAGGATGCAATCCCATCTTTCAAGATCCAGCTTAAAAGCTGATTTCTTCTTAAAGGCACGTCCAATCATCCCACTTTGAGGGTTTTCTCCTTTCCTTACAATTTTGCATTTACTAACTATATGATCCATCTGATAATTATGCTGGTGAGGAACAAATTATTGTTACTTTTATTCTCTAGAACAAAAGCTCCTTGAAAAACACTACTTCTTAACCAACTCCCACCACCAACGTACTCAATATATATGTCTTAGTACAACCACTATTCCAATATTGTTTTATTTAACAATCCTTCCAAAAATTAGTTTGTTTTCTAGAAAATATTCTGAAGGTATATATACCCCTTGGCATCTCTTGTGCAGATAGTACCTTAAAGTAGTATGAAACCAATTAAATTTTCAACTACTTCTGCCCTTTCTTTTAGGGTAACTGGCAAATTTTACTCATAGCAACAAGAGAAATTACTGATTCTACAGCATACAATCCACAAGCATCAGCATTATTTTCTTCAATAGTCAACACCCACATTAACAAGTTAATTTCTTGTTTTATCAATACTGCCTCAAAAAGGATGAAAAGTTCTCTCTACTCCCTCAACTCTGAAAAAACTGTTAACATGAACAGTTAAGATATGAGTACTGACTTTTCCAACAATCATTACTTAAAACCAGTCACAAAACATGACCAATGACTGATTTTTTTCCTTTTTTTATTAAGGTATCATTGATATACAATCTCATAAAGGTTTCACACGAGCAAAACTGAGGCTATTACGTTCACCCATATTATCAAGTCCCCCCTACACACCCCACTGAAGTCACTGTCCAGCAGCATAGTAAGAAGCTACAGAGCCAATGACTGTTTTTCTATTACAACTTTACACATGGAGAGCTGTTTTATATTTCAATTTTATAAACTACAGAGATAAGTTGAAATTCCTTTTTGAAATCAATGTAATTGCCAAAAGAGTGGCAAGAACAACAAATAATTGGAACTTCATGAGATGAGACCAATTGTAATACACCTCTGGTTGCTTGCGTGACACCCATAAGATTTATCTTACCTCAACAACGTCAGTAAAAAGAATAACTAAGGCAAGTAACAGGAAATGCCTGTTTTGATCCTAACTTTAATTTCTTACTATCTATAGTCCTTACTAAAACATTATGTGCTCTTAACCTATGTACAGTGCCAAAGCAACTTCAACTTTTTCTTCATCCATTCCTAAATTAGGTGTAAAATGCTAAATGTATTTGTTAAATCCCAAAGAAATAAGCCTGACAGTACAGTATATTCTGTCTTTCACCATGGGCATATTTAAGTTTTTGCACTAATACAATATGCATTAAGTACATTTGGTTAGAATTCCACAGTTAAATGGTCAATTCACTTCTTATAACTGAAAGATCACTGCAACATCTTCTGGTATTCACTGCAATATCTAATCAATGCCTTCTTTCAGTATTTATGGTGGTCTTTTGTAATTCCTTTGGTAATTACCATGAGTCAGCTTTCACTTAATACTAAATGGGAATGCTAATATGAAGAAAGAATTAATATCACACACACAAGCAAAAGAACCAAGTTGTTTCAGGGAATAAATTTTAACAGAATTGAAGAACTCAAGCTGGAATCCATTTTCATTAATAAAATAGTAGAAACTTACTGGTTTACAAGAAAAAAATGAAACTTCTACATGGGTTTCAAATTCAAGATCTCATGAACCTGTTCTTTTCAGAAAATGGTAATACTGACCACATCAAGACAACAGTCTTTTTTTCATTTTGCCATGTACCCAAATAAATGAACATGTATCTCAGCTATGAAGCAGCACAATCAGGACAGCTAATTATATATGTGCTTTAATAAATTTTTAAGTCACAAATTTTAGTTTAGATTATGTAACTTATCATAAAGACCTGAGAAAATGATAATCCCTCTGCAGTACTCTAATGAGAATTATGTGACACACTCAGAATGAAAGGAAAGAATATAACAGGGACACCTATTTTGCTCTAATGCTGCAGCACTAGAACAGCCCTGTAATAATCAGCCTTACAGTATATTTGGATCTGTTTCTTCTTGGTCCCCACGCCCACTTTGAAAACAGTGCATCATCACATGAAGTCCCATGATCACAGTCTTGCCAACCCCATTCTCCCTTCAATACAACGTATACATTTTTCTCCTGTGACATTATTCCTTGACATGTTCCAAGTTTTTAAGAGCCTTTTGCCTTAGATACATACCCTGTACCCTTTAGATCACCACTAGGTAGCCCTCCCTTATACTGACCTTATTTGGTCACTCTTGATCCCCAGAACATGTAGTAACCAACAATTTTATATTTGCTAATGATCATGTCAATTCATCATCATTTTGAAACCTATACATCATTATTTTGAAACCTTGTTCCAATCCCTTCCACCTATCATAATATGCATGGGAAAGGGAAGAGCAATGATTTTGCCTTGTTTCAGCAATCCAAGCAAAGGTGACACTGACTTTCATAGCTAGTAGCATCTCAGGCAGATAATGGGAGAGAGACCCAGTTAACAGAGATTAGAACACCTGCTAATGTGTCTTCTCTGGCATGTCTGCAATAGAATGCCAACTCTATTACAGTACCACACAGAAAATTTACTAACATGCTTCTGTGACCTGAATATTTTTAAACTGTAAACTTCCTCACTTAAGATCTTAAGATTTATCACATCCTGGTCACATACATGAAACACAGAGAGAAATCCTACAAACATACTACATAAAAGTAATACATGACTTGCTTATTGCTATTTACCATTATGAATACTTACACAGATTTTAAAAGTTCTTGGGTACTTTTTATATTTTTATTATGACCTTTACAGTAATATTTGTTTCTCCCATTACTTCACCATTCCTTGATCTATCATCACAGCTCCTTTTTATCAGAACTCTAATGAAGACATTCAGAACAAGAAAGAATGGAAGACAAAGTACTTTAAGTCACCAGTTCTCTGCAGTTACAGAAGCTGAAGAACATTTCCTCACTAGCATTCAGCTACATCACCATTAACAGCTGCACAGCCAATAATGCTAAACAGTGTATCTTAACACTTTAGAGCTGTACATCACTGTACAAATAAAACTTTCTTTAGTGAACATATAATTCAAAGTGCTAAATAATCTCTATCTTAAGTTATCCTATGTATTTTCCAGTTTTTGTGTGTAACATTTCAATCTATCAACAAACATGCCTTAATCTGGTAAATGTAGGCAGAAATCATGTCTCATTCAGAAATTCAGGTCAGATTCTTGAAGCAGTTAAAACTCTTAAGACATTTAAAAAAAATAAATACTTCGGCCTATTTCACAAAGCTTTCCAAAGATCAAATATCACTTTCAAAGGCTACACAGAAGAATGTCTTAGCTGAAACAGTTAACAATATATGCTCTTTGACACAGTGTAACTAATGATGGTCAGAAACCTCCCCAGAAGCCCTTGGAAGATGAACCCAAAACAAATCTGAACAGAACAGAGTAAAAACTGTTAACTGTCACACCTCTCTAAAAACTCATTAATTCTTTGTGACCTATAAGTTTATCCTCCATATTTGATAACTGAACTACAGTTATATAAAAACATAATTGCAAGCAGAGATAATGGTCAGGAGCACAGCTTCAAGAGTCAAAGTACTAGAGTCTGAATCCAGGCTCTGCCAGTTAGAAACTGTGTGTACTTGGCCAAGTTATTTAAAACTCTGTGCCTCAGCTGACTCCTTCGAAAATGGGAGTAACAGTACCTACTCAAGGGGTAATTGTGAAGATTATGAGATAATACACATAAAGCCTGCAGAACAGTACCTGTTTATTATTATAATGAAGTCATTAAAAAATTTTTAATGTACACTCCTGATAATGATCACTCTTTCTATTCGGAAGTGTTTCGAGTGGCATAATACAGTTAAACTCCTCACTGTATTATACAAAACACATCTGAAAGCTTAGGTGTTCACCAATCTAACAGTGTACCCAATTCTGACTCAGTTCAAGAGACAGTATTAAAACTCCAAAATTTGAACTTAATGGTAAATTGGCAAAGAATAAAATTCTATAATTCTAAATTATCTTGCCAAATAAAAGGCAAAGAAAATGATAGTCATCTAGAACTTACCAGAGAAGATTGCCCCCCCAAAATTCCAGTGCTATAAGAAGATCTGTTTTAAAACAACAGGATTTATGCACTGTGTTTGGAAACCTACTTAGGGTTTGTTTTCAAGTGTACTCAGTGACTTCACCTCATTTGTCACTTAAAACCTTAAAAAGAGGCCACATTTAATTTTTAATGACCTGACCTTAAAAAATGTTTTAGATACACTACACACAGAAGCATCCTATTACTTCTCTCCAAAAACTTTAAATCAAAGGACTCTGATAAAAATCAATTTGTATTTTCCCTTTATTAAAACATCCAGAAAAAACTACTACTCGAGTATTTTTAAATGAATGTTTTTTAGAACTATTAGTACAATAATTTAGAAAAGCTTTAAACATACTGTCTGAAAGTCTGTCATTCCCAATATCCTATTGACACACAGTATTAGGACAACTGAATTTAAAAAGCCAACATTTTCCTGGCTGGCCCAATGCAGCAGGAGTTGGTTATTACAACACATATGCATTATCTTCAAAGGAATACCCAGCAACTTGAAGCAAGTTTTACATAAACCCAACTAAAGCATTGATTGGAAAAGTCATCTTATTTGAAAAGGTAGACTTACTCAATTTTTTCAAGTAACAGCATTTATACTCTGTTACCCAGTTTTCAAAATCTTTCAAGACCCTGCAAATCCTGTTTAAGCCTGCTAAAATTCCATGGGTGACAGCCATTTTCCCTCAAAACTTAATTGTCCAGATTACCTATTTTCAATTTTATTAGGTCACCTTGAAATTCTCTCTTCCATAAAGCACTTAAGGGTTTTAGTTATAAACATGTCTCTAAAAATTAACCAATAAAGCCCACACATTTTGCAGCCTACTCATGTTTTAAAATGCTCGCTAAAAAAACCACCTTTATCGGGGACCAAATACCTAAAATGAACTGCTTCAAAATTCCCTGGACCTGCATTATACCCTTTATACACCTTGAGATCCTGTATTATGCTGCAGCTATACAGCAGACGCACGATCACAAGGTTTTCAACAGCCTCCAGATCCCTTACTGCTGCAAAACTTCTGATAAACCTTCCATGCAGTAGACCATTAACAGTGCTGGTTTAACTGCTTTACCTGTTTATTTACCAACCCAATCATCTCAGGGAATTCAAACTGCCTTCTGAAACTTATCTAGAGTATTCCTGTGTTCTTTTGAGGAAGATCTGCACCTGGAAAAAACTTTTGAGTTTTAGTGTTCATTCTCTGGTCCAAATTCCTGTTTCCAGGATACGCGGTAGTAATGCAGTGGTTTCTTTGAGACTCTAAGATTGTATTTTACCCTAGCAATAGCCAACCTCTACTAAATCCCTTTTAGGTGGCCGAGATTGCTGCGGATTATAATGCTCAACAGGAAGGTTTTTTAAACATCCGAAAGACGAGTTATTCGAATTCAGGCCTTAATTTTTTCCTAAATAATACTTGTCATCACAAGGACATGTTTCCATACATTTGCAACTTAAGAAAGTAAAAAATCAAGCTTTTGGCACTATTTATCACAGCTTAAAAAGTCCATCACCATCACGCTTTTTCTTTCGAAGTAGGATTTCAGACAAAGCTTCCATCAACCATAGTCCTGTAACATGCTTTCCAAGCCAACTGACGGCCTGCTAACAGCAACATTTACACCCGGGGAAATCTTTACAGTTGACTAATCAAGAAGGCGTCTGATAACCAAAGCACCCTTTCTCGAGGAAATGTAAGAAGCAACAACTAAAGGGATTTATTACAGTGAGGAAAGAAGGACTCTCCAAGCAGGGCCATGGAGCAAAATTCAGGGGTTCGGAAGCCCTGGTCTCAGCAACACTGGCCCCAAGGCCTCCCCACCCAGCCCGCTATCCCCCCGGGAGCCAGCCCTGCACCTCCATAGGCCCGGCAGACCAGAGGGGAGCACCTCCCCCACCCCACGCAGCGGCCAGGCTCGAGTTCCGAAACCTGAAGCCCAAACAGGCCAAAGCCGCAAACGCGGCAGCGTGAGTTTAAAAGGTATGAAAACACAGGGTGAGAGGAGATGCGGCCTCGCCTCAAGCTGGGAGGCCCCCTGAGGAATCCGAGGCGGGAGAAGAGCGAGCCGGTTGATAAGCCGGAACAGTCTGGAAGAAAAGAGAGCTGGGAGCGGGGGATGAGGAGGTTCCTGCTCGGCCAGCGCCTTCTCCGGGTCCTCGGCGACGCCCCTGTTTACCTGAAAGTCTCGGTCCTCGTTGAAGCGGGAGAAGCGATCCGCCATTTTGCCTCCCTCACTCCTCTCAGGACGACGCTCTCCGGCTAGCTCCTTCCCTCCCGCGACACCCGCCCCCTCGCTCCCCTCCTCTGTTCCCCGCCTCCTCCCACGCCCACCCGGTGCGCACAGGCCGGGAAAGGAGGATGCGCGTCCAGAACGGAGCCCAGCGGACGCAGGCGCCTTTCGGCCCTGGAGGCGGGACATTCCTCCACGCCCCGCCCTCCTCTCTCAGCCTAGTGCGACCCCCGGCGGCCGCGCGTGCGCGTTAGTGCTGGACAGCTGCGAGCGCTTCCGGAGAGAAAGGTGACGCGGGGCGCAGTGCGTGTGTGTATGGATGTGTTCCACCTGCTCTCTTCCCGGAATGCATTATCTTTTTTTGCCCTCTTGCGTCCCTCTGTATCCGAAACCCATCCTTTGTTTTATTCACCAAATGGCAGCATTATGTAGTGGCCAAAAGCGAGGATTTTGAAGCCAGACTGCTCAGTTTCGAATCCCGGTTTGCTTTGAACGTTAAACCGTGAACGAAACGGGAAAAGGCCTTTCTCTCAAAGGGTTTACATTCCACTGTGGTAAATCAGATGAATAATAAACCAATTGAGTAATTTTTAATATTAATGAGTGCTACAAAAAAATAAAACGGTGCAGTGATGAGAGGGACTTCTGAAATGACCTTTGACCTGAGGAACAGAAGCGGCCTGCAACCTTGGAGCAGGGGAAACATTAGACGCAAAGGCCCAATGACTGCTAAGAACTTGGCATTCTCAAGCGATCATTTTAGAAAAGTATTTCTCAAGAGACCAAAGTTTCAAATCAATTCAAGTTCTCTGGGCTTCGGTTTCCATTTTATAAAATAAGGAAATTGAGTTTGGTAATCTACTGCCCCTATCACTGACTTTGTATGGGTTATGAATCAGGTTTTTCCACCTTATGACGTTCCTGAAGGACCCCACCCAGCCCACCAATTCCCTTAGCCAAAACACATAAAACACACAGGAGTAGCAGAACTTCCCTACTTTTGAAAGAGTAGTTGACAGAAATCACACAATGAAAAAATGACCCTTACTGCACCCTGAGAGTCAAACGGAATGTAATTTTTTGGAGGAAGGGTGTGTATCTCCTATTCCTATGTTACCTTCTGCAGTCCAAGGAGAATACAGTTCTAAGCAGTGAAACGAGCTCCCTAACTAGGGAGAGGCAAAACACACAAGGTAAACATTGTAAAGAGACCTGAGGATACATGTGGCAGATTGAATCACATGGATACCCATGACACATTTACCTCTTTTCCCTCTCCCAATCCCACTAAAATGACAGTAAAAGAATCAGAAGGACATAAACTTACATGGACAAAGAGACCTGAAGAAGGGACAACAGATGTCAACAAAATTTTGGAAGCTAAAGAGCATAGATAAATGGAAATGCACTAGTAGAATGGAGAAAGCAAAGTCCTGGAGTGAGGAAGCCAGGAAACATGTTGAATTAATGCAGAGGAGTATCAGAAAGACTCAGGAATTGGAATCACCAGGTTTCCCTGAAGGTGAGGGTGTGGATGGAGCCAGAAACAGGAATAGTTACAAGGCAGTTTAGAGAGAAGTAACTCTTAAATCCCTTTCCCACCCAAGTAGCAAACTGGAGAATTCTCTTGGATATGCTGGAGAGACTTTGACATATCTGGCTCAGCTAAAGAAGGAGATAACAGGCTGAAAATGGCAAGGTTTGGTAAAAGCCAACATTCTGGTCAGAGAATTGTTCTCCCAGCAAAAGACTACAGGATCTCTCTCTAGGAAACTGATCCCTCTCTGGTTTAATGGGAAAAATCCTACACGTCCAAAAACAGGAATAGAGAGTGAGGCCTCCCCAACATAAAGGTCATGTTCCTGTCCAGATATTCCACAGAGAAGTCCATCATTCAGGAAACCCCATCCACAGAGTTTCCACTCAGCTCTTATGCATAGTCGGATAGAAGGAAACCTGTAACAAAGACAGACATCCCCACCCAAAAAACAAAAACGGAAAGGAATTCAGAGGAACTAGAGATAACAAAAGTAGCAAAAGAAACCGTAAGACAATTACAATCAACATCTATGGAGATAGAAGATCACCTCAGGGAACAAGGGACCACATTAGGGAGCAAAGAATGCCGAAAAAGAAAATTCAAAATTAAGAAATAACTTTTGGAAATTAAACAAATAAAATTAAAAAGAAATTAAACAGAAATAAAAAATTCAATTGAAGAGTTAGAAAATAAAGTCACAGAAATCTCCTAGAAAACAGAGTATAAAGACACCCTGGTCTCCTTAATTATTGCAGTAACTTCTAAGTGTTCTGCTTCCACCCTGACCCCTTACAGTCTTCAAAGAAGCTATGGTGATCCTGTTAAAAGGTCAGTCAGATCTCATCAGTTCTCTGCTCCAACCCTCCAGGGGCTTTCCCTGTCATTCATAGTAAAGTCCACCTACTACTGAGACAGGGACCATGGGCTTAGACTGAGTAGGGTGAGGGCCTCTGGAAAAAGCAAGGCAAGATATTTACAGTCAAAGCAATGTAACAATGTAAAGTCCCTATCGAAACTCTGTGTTCAGCATTATGCAAAGGCAAGGTCACACTAATTCTCTAGGGTAAAGATACCAGACTAGGAATATAGACATATTCATTGAGATCAGCTAAAGGTCAAAAGGCCAGGAGCAACTTGGCCTGGAAAGTTTGAGTGTTCCACAAGGGTATCTCAGCATAACCCATGACTTCACTGTAAACAGCCCTAGCAAACAGACAATAACTCAGCCCACCTTGAGGGTAGGGCAGGTGGTACAAGTCCACACCCTAAGCCCTCAGTTCCCAAAAGTCCTCAACTGCCTATAAATCCCCTAGACAACGCACCACCCTGGGTTCTCTTGTCCCCTCCTGGTGTGAGCCAGGAGCTCTTTCCTCTCACTTTATTTCTAAATAAAAGCTTCTGCCCTAGCTCTACTACCTTGGGTGTTTGCTAAGTTCATTCTTCGACTCAGCAAACAAGAACCCTGGCATCACTACCACCTCACCTCTCAGATCTCCTTTTCTCTCTGCACCCTGCTTCGCTACTCTCTGGACACACCACCTGGCTATACCTTAATCCCTAAGTCTGTTCCCACTTCAGTCTGCCCTACTTGGGAGATAATGTATATGCTGTTCTTTCTGCCTATCATTCTTTCCCAGATATCCATCCACGTGGCTCACCATCCACCACTCATACTCTGGTCTTTATTCTCAGTAAGATTTTCCCTAATAATGCTATTTAAAATCACAGAGCCCCATATTCTGAACTCCCTAGCTCCCTTCCCTAATTTTATTTTTCTCCATAGTACTTATCACTTTCTAATGTGTAATGTTTGCTCCTTGAGAGCAGGGATTTTTCTCAGTTTTGTTCCCCTCCGTATCCTAGTGCCAAGAATAATGAATGGCATATAGAAGGCACATGAAACATTCTCCAGAATAGACCACATACTAAGCCACAAAAAGAGCCTCAGTAAATTCCAAAAGATTGAAATCCTACCAACCAACTTTTCAGACCACAAAGGTATAAAACTACAAATAAATTGTACAAAGAAAGCAAAAAGGCTTACAAACACATGGAGGCTTAACAACATGCTCCTAAATAATCAATGGATCAATGACCAAATTAAAATGGAGATCCAGCAATATATGGAAACAAATGACAACAACAACACAAAGCCCCAACTTCTGTGGGACACAGCAAAAGCAGTCCTAAGAGGCAAGTATATAGCAATCCAGGCATATTTAAAGAAGGAAGAACAATCACAAATGAATAGTCTAATGTCACAATTATCAAAATTGGAAAAAGAAGAACAAATGAATGAGGCCTAAGGTCAGCAGAAGGAGGGACATAATAAAGATCAGAGAAGAAATAAATAAAATTGAGAACAATAAAACAATAGAAAAAAATCAATGAAACCAGGAGCTGGTTCTTCAAGAAAATCAACAAAATAGATAAGCCTCTAGCCAGACTTATTAAGAGAAAAAGAGAGTCAACACACATCAACAGAATCAGAAAACAAGAAAGGAAAAATCACGACGGACCCCACAGAAATACAAAGAATTATTAGAGACTACTATGAAAACGTATATGCTAACAAGCTGGAAAACCCAGGAGAAATGGACAACTTCCTAGAAAAATACAACCTTCCAAGACTGACCCAGAAAGAAACAGAAAATCTAAACAGGCCAATTACCAGAAACAAAATTGAATCAGTAATCAAAAAACTACCCATGAACAAAACCCCCGGGCCAGATGGATTTACCTCGGAATTTTATCAGACATACAGAGAAGACATAACACCCATTCTCCTTAAAGTTTTCCAAAAAATAGAAGAGGAGGGAATACTTCCAAACTCATTCTATGAAGCCAACATCACCCTAATACCAAAACCAGGCAAAGACCCCACCAAAAAAGAAAACTACAGACCAATATCCCTGATGAATGTAGATGCAAAAATACTCAACAAAATATTAACAAACCGAATTCAAACTACATCAAGAGGATCATACACCATGACCAAGTGGGATTCATCCCAGGGATGCAAGGATGGTACAACATTCGAAAATCCATCAACATCATCCACCACATCAACAAAAAGGACAAAAACCACATGATGATCTCCATAGATGCTGAAAAAGCATTCAACAAAATCAACATCCATTCATGATAAAAACTCTCAACAAAATGGGCATAGAGGGCAAGTACCTCAACATAATAAAGGCCATATATGATAAACCCACAGACAACATCATACTGAACAGCAAGAGGCTGAAAGCTTTTCCTCTGAGATTGGGAACAAGACAGGGATACCCTCTCTCTCCATTGTTATTCAATGTGGTAGTGGAGGTCTTAGCCACGGCAATCAGACAAAACAAAGAAATACAAGGAATCCAGATTGGTGAAGAAGAAGTCAAACTGTCACTATTTGCAGATGACATGATATTGTACATAAAAAACCCTAAAGACTCCACTGCAAAACTACTAGAACTAATATCGGAATTCAGCAAAGTTGAAGGATACAAAATTAACACACAGAAATCTGTAGCTTTCCTATACACTAACAATTAACTAATAGAAAGAGAAATCAGGAAAACAATTCCATTCACAATAGCATCAAAAATAAAATACCTAGGAATAAACCTAACCAAGGAAGTGAAAGACCTATACCCTGAAAACTACAAAACACTCTTAAGAGAAATTAAAGAGGTCACTAACAGATGGAAACTCATCCCATGCTCCTGGCTAGGAAGAATTAATATCGTCAAAATGTCCATCCTGCTCAAAGCAATATACAGATTTGATGCAATCCTTATCAAATTACTAACAGCATTCTTCAATGAACTGGAACAAATAGTTCAAAAATTCATATGGAATCATTAAAGACCCCAAATAGCCAAAGCAATCCTGAGAAGGAAGAATAAAGTGCGGGGGGGGGGGGGATCTCACTCCCCAACTTCAAGCTCTACTACAAAGCCACAGTAATCAAGACAATTTGGTACTGGCACAAGAACAGAGCCACAGATCAGTAGAACAGAATAGACTCCAGACATTAACCCAAACATATATGGCCAGTTAATATATGATAAAGGAGCCATGGACATACAATGGGGAAATGACAGCCTCTTCAACAGATGGTGCTGGCAAAACTGGACAGCTACATGTAAGAATGAAACTGGACCATTGTCTAACCCCATACACAAAAGTAAAATCCAAATGGATCAAAGACCTGAATGTAAGTCATGAAACCATAAAACTCCTAGAAAAAAACATAGGCAAAAATCTCATGGACATAAACATGAGTGACTTCTTCATGAACATATCTCCCCGGGCAAGGGAAACAAAAGAAAAAATGAACAAGTGGGACTATATCAAGCTAAAAAGCTTCTGTACAGCAAAGGACACCATCAATAGAACAAAAAGGTATCCTACAGTATGGGAGAATATATTCATAAATCCGATAAAGGATTGACATCCAAATATATAAAGAGCTGACACACCTCAACAAACAAAAAGCAAATAATCCAATTAAAAAATGGGCAGAGGAGCTGAATAGACAGTTCTCTAAAGAAGAAATCTAGATGGCCAACAGGCACAAAAAAAGATGCTCCACACCACTAGTCATCAGAGAAATTGCAAATTAAAACCACAATAAGATATCACCTCACACCAGTAAGGATCACCATCATCAAAAAGACAAATAACAACAAATGTTGGCGAGGTTGTGGAGAAAGGGGAACCCTCCTACATGGCTGGTGGGAATGTAAATTAGTTCAGCCAGCCATTGTGGAAAGCAGTATGGAGGTTCCTTAGAATGCTCAAAATAGAAATACCATTTGACCCAGGAATTCCACTTCTAGGAATTTACCCTAAGAATGCAGCCCTCCAGTTTAAAAAAGACAGATGCACCCCTATGTTTATCGCTGCACTATTTACAATAGCCAAGATATGGAAGCAATCTAAATGTCTATCAGTAGATGAATGGATAAAGAAGACGTGGTACATATATACAATGGAATATTATTCAGCCATAAGAAAAAAAATAAATCCTACCATTCACAACAACATGGATGGAGCTAGAGGGTATTATGCTCAGTGAAATAAGCCAGGCAGAGAAAGACAAGTACCAAATGATTTCACTCACGTGTTGAGTATAAGAACAAAGGAAAACTAAAGGAACAAAACAGCAGCAGAATCACAGAACCCAAGAATGGACTAATAGTTAGCAAAGGGAAAGGGACTGGGGAGGATGGGAGGGAAGGGAGGGATAAGGGTGGGGAAAAAGAAAGAGGGCATTATGATTAGCATGTATAGTGCTTGGGGGGCACGGGGAGGGCTGTGCAACACAGAGAAGACAAGTAATGATTTTACATCATCTTACTATGCAGACGGACAGTGACTGTGAAGGGGTATGTGGGGGGGACTTGGAGAAGGGGGGAGCCTAGTAAACATAATGTTCTTCATGTAATTGTAAATTAATGATACCAAAAAAAAAGAAAAGAAAAAAGTAAAATAAATGTTCAACTGCTTTTCCTCTTTTCCCATTCACTAAAGGTTTTGCAGATCATTCCAGAAAGCATGTTTACTTCTCTTCTAAAGATCATAAAGCTTCAGACTCATGATATCATTGAAGTGCCGACCCGCCTGGACAAAGACAAGCTAAGGGACTATGCTCAGCTTGGCCCACGATACGAAGTGGCGTGTCTCTTTGACTTTTCTGCCTTTTGATACTTAAAACCCAAACCATGGAATGTCCCAGGTCTGTGTCACCTGCCGTGTCCCCAGGACCACCAGACCAGTTTGGATTTATTTTTTCCCACTCTCAGTGTCCAGTCACCACATTTTGAACCATTGTCAATTTCATGTCCTCTGACACAACTCCAAACTTTACATCAGAAATTTAAATTTCCATGCTTATTCTAACTCAAAAATATAGCATCTGTTTACCTTATCAATATCTCCTTGTGTTGCTTGAAAAAAAATAGAGGGCAGTAAAGGGGAGATGACCTCAGAGTCTTGATTAGCCTTTTCTACTCAAAAGGGACCATCCGTGTTACTACCTCCTGCCCTCATATCTACATAAGAAACTGAGGCTCAAAGAAGGGGAATTGATTGGCCAAAGTTTAAAAAAACATTTAATGTCTTCTGACTCAGTGTCCCAAAATGTCTAATAGTGATCTCTCAGTTATACCACAAAGCCTCATTTCTGCCTGGGGAAATATATGTAAATAAATACATTTATATTTACATTTATATAAATAAAGCTGCATACTCATTCCTGTTGTCTTTGCCCATTGCAGGACTATTAGCCAGTTATCTTAGCTTCCTCTGGAAATGATGGGTCTGTTGTCTGAAATACTTCATTAACCTCTTTTTTCTTTTTTAAAAGTTGCCAAACTTACTCATGCTATTTCCATTTTCACTGAAGGCATCTTAATGATGAAAACGACTTTGTTGGGCATCATCAAGGTAACAGCTTAGATGCTGGTCTAGGTGGTCTTGTAGTGAGGTCCTTACTTTGGGTTATGGTATTTATCCCTTGGGGAACAGGCAATGACCTTATCATCTTGTGTCCCTTGCTGTTTCATACTCAGCTTTTAATCATCATTTTGCTCATATATGGATGGAAGAAGGCAGTTTAAAATCCCTATTTTTCATTATACCCAATAGTTAGTTAAATCTAAGAAAGAGCCGTGTATTGAATTTTTGTAATAACAGAACAAAATGGTTTAGTCCCCTTAGGCAAGTATCAGGCTCACTCTCTCCCATCCTTCTGTGGTATCTTCAAATTGCATTCAGGCACAGAACAGTGAGCTAATCGCAGGCCATCGTGATCACTGATGCACCCAAGCTCCTCTCTGCTCTTACTGTTTCCTTCTTCCTCTTCAGGACACCCTCACCCATTCCCATCCCCCATACCACTCACTCTGTACGTTTGATTGCTTTCCCTAAATATGCAGCTATCCTTATTTTAAACATGGTGTTATGTGTGCATGTGTTTTTTATTTATTTAAATCATATTGTGCTCTAAGTCTCATTCTTTTTCCAACTTTTCTCACTTGTTAATGCTTTTGAAATGTATTTATGTTGCTATGAGTCAGGTAGTTGGTTACATCCTACTCCTGCATGGAATTCCACATTTCACTTAACCATTCCCTGTTCACAGACCCCTGTGTTGCCCATTTTCTACCTCTGCTCCCCGTTATCATAAACAGTGTCAAGATGAGCATCTTCAAACATGTCCCCATTGAAGACCTACAAGAATTTCTCTGAAATGTGCCTTCCTAGGAGTGGGGCACTGAATCTTAGGGCATATTTGTACTTAATTTGTCTCAAAACGGCCAGATTGCCTTCTGAAATGACTGTTTCCTGAGTGTCTACCTTTATTTTTGCCAGGACTCATTATTATCCACTTTGTAACTTTTGCTCTTCTAAGAGGTATAAAGCAATATATCATGGCTGTTTTAATTTGTAATCCTGTGACATCTAGTAATGTGCTCATTCACATAGTTCCTGGCACTTTTATTTATGTTTCCACTTACCTGGCATCAGTAGAATCTGCACATTGCTGATTTTTAAAAAAATTATCAGTCAAATTGCCAGATTAATATTTCTGTTAATAAAACCCAAGAAAATACAAGAAATGAACCTAAATAGAAACCGAACTTCAGTGTATGGTTTTTGTAAGTGTGCTGAAAAAAATACCGTTGTATTCCTGAAACAGTAATAGTCCATTAAACTATGCAGAGAGCACACATACAGATTACCACTTCTAACTAATCCATAAATAGATGGTAAATCCTAGAACCAGATTAAGCATTTTACATGCAAAGTGACCAGTATAGGAAGGATGTAATAAAACCTAATAATGAGCGATAATTCTCAAAAGAAAGACTGCTTTCCTTTGTGAGCCTTTAGCCACAATCTTTCAGATAAAAAAAGAGCAGAGGAACTATCATCTTGACCCCATTCAGCCCAAGTAGACTAACAACTCAGGGCTTTTTGTAAAGAATCCTGTGACTTCCACTAATGTTTAACCTCCAAGTATTAAGGCTCTATTTCAAGTACTTAAAACATTAAGTTTCCTTTAGTCAATATGACTCAATACCTATTAATGTTCATCATTAGAGGTAGCCAAAAAATGGGAATAATCTAAACATTTATCAGTAAGAGAATGGCTAAATATATCATGATGTATTCATACTATGGATCATTCTGCTGCCATTCCAAAAGAATTTGCCACTGGAATATTTTTAAAACTTAAAGGGAAAAAGAAAATTGCAAAATGTGTGTGTGTGTGTGTGTGTGTGTGTGTGTGTGTGTCATATTATGATCCCATTTAGATTTTTTAAAATTAGTATGTGTTTAAGGACAAATATTTACATACATAAATTAATAGAGAAAGGTCTGGGGGATCCACATGAAAACTTAGCTGTTATTAACTTCAGGGGAGGGAATACAGTTGTGAGGGAGGGGCTTTCTCATAGCTATGAATGCTCCATGGATAGGTGAACATCTAGGAAGGATTGGAAGGGCTATTAAGACCTTTAGATGTATGAAATTTAACTCTTTTCACTAAATATGCTCTTTTTTTTAATCAAAGTATTATTGATATACAATCTTAAGTTGGTTTCAAGTATACAACACAGTGGTTCAACAGTTGCTGACATTATTAAGCCCTTACGCCCACTAGTGCAGTTACTATCTGTTACATAGGAAGATGTTACAGGATCATTGACTATATTCTCCATGCTATACTACCATCCCTATGACCAACTTATATTATGATTGAGAATTTTTGTGCCCTGTTATACCCCTCACTCTCCCCACCCACTTTCACTCCAACCCCTCCCCCATGGTAACAACTAGCCACTTCTCAGTGTCTGTAAGTCTACTGCTGTGTTGTTCATTCTGTCTGCTTTGTTTTTATATTTCACAAATAAATGAAATCACATGGTATTTGTCTTTGCCTGGCTTTCACTACGTCTGTTCTTACAGGGAATGTTTCTTTGGAAACTTTGTGTTCTTTCTTTGATTTTGTTTTCATTGCTTATGCTTATCTATAATTAACCTTTTTGCTGTAAAATAGAGCAGAGATACTAAAAGCTACAGAAACACTTGTGTAGTTTAATGGATTATTATCATCACCACTCAAGAAATACAGTTTAGCCAGGTCTCAACCTAGTTCCTCCTCATGTGCCCCAACCTAATATCGCTCTCTTTGTTGATGGTTTTATTAGCCAAAATAATCTCTAGATACAGGAGGTTTAGACTTGCCCATTGAAAAAAAAATATGTTAAGTCTTTTTTAATTTTCAGGTTTCTCCTCCATTCCTGTCTCGCCAAGGCCTTTGACCTGTTGTTTCTCCAGAGTCTGCATTTTGCTAATCACTCAGTCATGATGTAGTTCAACGTGTTTCTCTGGCTTTTGTGTCTTCTGCAACTTTCATTGCAGCTGTTTCTCTTGAAGTTTAAATATAATCAAACACAGATGGAACCCATCAATTGTCTTTATGACTTTTGAAAATAATGGTTCTTTGCAAATTAAAAGTGAAAGAAACAAGTCTCAGGGATTCCAAAGGAGTGGGTTAAAACTATCTGATAGGATGCTGTCTTTGAGAGAGCAACAAAAGTTTTCTCATTACAGAGAAAAGAATCAGCAAAATAAGCTTACAGAGTTAGATAGCAGATCTGCTTTCCTGTCCTCTCTCCCTAATTACAATCATCATTCCGAGAATGCTGGAAGAACAGAGAATTGCTAAGTCTGCAGAGTGGTCCTGCCCAAAGCTTGTTGGCCCCTAAAGGTACAGATGCCCTGAGATGACATCCGGAGACAAGACACACACTGAAACCAGATGCAGGCCCTTCTTTGCAGTACCTCATCCTGGTGATAAGAAAAGTCAAAGTCACTTGTTAACTTTCAACAAAATGATTAAAATGTGAGGGCAATTTAAAACTCTCTATACCCACCGTCTTTGAAATATCACATTGTAAAATCATCATCACGGATTTTTCTGAGATAAACCAACTCCTAAAGAGGTGACAGCTTTATGCGTTCGGTCCAAGCTGCACAAGGTGAGAGGGGGGCCACAAAGGGAAAAGTCCCAATCATTCAGAAATGAAGTAAGAAGGGTTCCACCAGGGGTTCTGGAAACCTTCTCCCCTGGATCTCTTCAGAACTGAACTTTTCCTCCCTGCTACTTACTTCTTTCTGATTTGTACTCAGGTGGATCCAAAGCAGTTGCTAGAAGATGGAATAAGGAAGGAGCTAGTTAAATGTGTTGTTTTGCTCTTCATAGGGGCTTGATATTCAACCCTCGAGCCAAGGTACCAGATGACCAAAATAGGGCTGTCCTTTTTCTCTATTCTGCTTGCGAAAGGGACTAGAACACCATTCGAAACTCTTGTGAAGCAGACCTTTCCTCCTGTCTAATGTATATCTAATATATAATGTTTGGTACAAATGATGTGCTTTTTGATTCTATACTGTAATCCATTCATATTATAAGAAAATCCCTTTAAAACCAGCCTTTTGTAATTGCTGATCCCCAAGTTTAGGAATTGAACTGATGTTTATGATTCAGAGTTACTTCTTATCATTGTAAGAATTTGTTAACCCGAAAGCAGATAGGAGCATAAAGTCTTAACTTTTTATTTTGCTCAATCTTTTAGGGAATATGGTACTTTTTCTCAGGAGAAAAATAAATACGCCTGAAATTTATATCTACGGTACTTTTCACCTCAGTAAATTCAAGGTAAAATATTTTAAGTGTTTTAGGATTCAATATATTCATCAAGGGACATGAGAGAAATCATCAACATTCATTTTTTACATTCTTTTGTCTGAGGCTTCCTTGTGAAGTCTATTGTTTGCTTAATGCCTGACACAGGTTACCACCCACCCTAGATGAGGTAAGAAATGAGTATTTCCAAAGCTGTCTTTAACTGTCACTGTGATCTCTCAGTTGGGGTACCACTTAAAGTCTAATGTAGATATTAATGGTTGACAGTCTATTCTAATGTCATAGATTTGTTTCCCGTTTTGCACAGCCAAGTGAATTGATGCCCAAGCTGAAAGAGTTGGGAGCTACCATGGGTGGATTCCATCGTTCTTTTGAATACATACAGGACTATGTTAACATCTATGGTCTGAAAATCTGGCAGGAAGAAGTATCTCATATTATAAATTATAATGTGGAACAAGAGTGTAATAACTTCTTAAGAACAAAGGTATCTAAATCAGTTTTAAATTCTTGACGATATTTGTTATTTCTGACATTTAAAACACACTCCCCAAACCTCAGAAATGCCAACAGAAAAGCTTGTTTAAATGGCTATACAAATCAGTAAGCACTATTTAGTCATAATACTTTCAGAGTACCTTCAGGAGTTGTGAGAATTAGAGAAAAGTGTATATGACACCTGGCCTCTGGGAGTTTACGGTCCTAAGGAGGGAGCAGACATAATTAAATGGCTGCAGAACAAGCTGGCTGTTGTAATTGTTAGAACTCAAGTGATCAAGAATTCAGAAGACTTGGGAGTTCATTTGGGCCCCATCAGAGGATGTTCCTGAAAGCAGAATTGCTGATCATGTGGCGATTCTGTGCTCAACTTACTGATGAACCGCCCAACTGTTTTCCAGGGTCTACCGGCAGTGTCTGAGGATTCTGATTTCTACACATTCTTACCAATACCTAACCAATACTTCTTTTCTTTTAATTACAGCTATCCTAGTGGGTGTGAAGAGGTATCTCATTGTGGTTTTGATTTGCATTTCCCTAGTGACTGTTGATGTTGAGCATCTTTTCGTGTGCTTCTTGAGCATTTATGTATCTTTGGAGAAATGTCTCTCAAGTCTTTTGCCTATTTTTCAATTTGGTTGTTTGAGCAACAGATTCTCAAGTGTTACACTGGGAAGGTTGATTTTAATCAGTAGTAAATAAGGAGCCACTCTTTAAGTTTTTAATTAGGGACATGATTCAGGTGACATTTTTGAAAGTTTAAGTATCTTCCACCTTATGACATTTTGGGTTTTTATTACTACACTGACATATGGTAACATAAAACAAAATATGAAGAGTCTCTTCTCCTTTCCTCAGTCACTTCACTTTTTCACAAATATTTCTTTTTTTATAAATTTATGTACACCATTTCTGGGAAGCTATTAATGCATTTTTTTAAAGTTTTCTCTTTAAAACCAAGGAGCATTTATTGTCACTGTTCATGTAACATTATCATTATAAAACCATGTGGAAAAAAGATGAACTAGACTACCTTATCAAAGATGACTAAATATGGTTTGGTTTGGTTTGGTTTGTTTTTTTCTAGATTCAAGACTGGCAAAGTGTGTACCAGTCCACTCACATTCCGATATCAAAGTTTACACCTGTGGATGAGTCTGTCACATTTATTGGTTGGCTCTGCAGAGAAATCTTGCAGATCACAGACCCAAAGTAGGTGTATCTGAATTCCACTGGGCCTTGAAAACTGGGGGCAATAGAAGTCCCTAAACGTGTTGCATATGCTCAGACCACACGCTTGTTCCTGCCACCTGTCTAATGCGTTTACTAAACTCATTTTTTCAGGCTGCTGTTTTTTTCAGTGTGACTGTGGAGTCACCAGTCCAAAGAAATGTAAATTACAACCACTATAAGGCTGTTTGGCCCCCTTATTGTCTATGTACCTCTTGTTTTCCAACTAATGTTCTGCTCACCTGGGCAAGACTCTCCTTATTGTAATTGCTCACCTGTACCTGTGTAACTGTGGCACTCTCCCCCATTCCAGTCACTGGGTTTTGCACTTGTCAGCTCTTATCCTGACCTTTTAAGATTACTTCCTTATTTCTTAGCCCCACACCCAAGCACTTGCACTACCAAGAGCTCACATTTATTGAATGCTTGCCTTAAGTGCTTCTCAGCACATTACGCACATCCCTTCATTTACTCATTACAACAGTCTGTGAGGGAGGCATTGTTATTCTTCCCACATTAAAGTAACTGAAACACAGAAAAACTAAGTCACTTGCCCAAGAGCACAGAGTCAAAAAATGGTGGACCCAGAATACACACCAGGCCCTCTGACACTGGAGCCCAACTCTTTTTTTTTTTGGTATCATTACTGTACAATTACGTGAGCAACATTATGGTTACTAGACTCCCCCCATTATCAAGTCCCCACCACATACCCCATTACAGTCACTGTTCATCAGCGTAGTAAGATGGTATAGAGTCACTACTTGTCTTCTCTCTGCTATACTGCCTTCCTTGTGCCCCTCAACCCCCACATTATATGTACTAATCATCATGCCCCTTTTTCCCCCGTACCTCCCTTCCCACCCATCCTCCCCAGTCCCTCTCCTGTTGGTAACTATTAGTCCATTCTTGGGTTCTGTGAGTCTGCTGCTGTTTTGTTCCTTCAGTTTTTCTTTGTTCATACACTCCACAGATGAGTGAAATCATTTGACACTTGTCTTTCTCCACCTGGCTTATTTCACTGAGCATAATACCCTCTAGTGAAGCCCAACTCCACTTAAGCACTGTGCCATTCAAGGGCAGACAGCATAGCTTAGTCACATGGGTGAAAGTCTCATATAATCAGAACTGCCCTTAAGGATATTTTAGGTGATATGATGGAGAGGCTTGGATGTGGCCTCTCTAAGCAAGTTCAACTAAGCTACTTCCCCTTTTACTTCCATTGAGCCTCTGATGAAGCAGTTGGTACTAAAACCACATGAAGGAAGAGCAGGTTCATGTCATATGTCTCAGGTTTACCCCTGGGCACATGTCCACTGAGTGGAATGATTGGTGGAATTACCCAGGAAAAGAAGGTTCTCTTTTCTTCTTTGCCCAGCTGTGCATGCATAGTTGAATTTGTAAGTTAAATGTCTTAATGACATGGCTTCTTTGTACTGCCCTTCAAATTCAGGCTTATTGTGTCTCTCAAAACTTAGGAACTTAACAAGCTATATAAACTTATCCCACAAATTCCAGAAGAAATAAGTTTTATCTCTGACTCATGAGCCAAAAAGAGTAAATGATCCAAAATGTTTTGTGACTGTTCCTTTCCTGGTACCCATGAGTTGATCACTGAAGCCCTTCTAGAAAACTATCCCTCATGCCATGTTAATACTTGCAGAAAGGATTGAACATGGTTGGGATTTCCCTGTCATACATGTATTTCATCTACATATTGGGAGCCTCTCAAGTGACACAGCCAAAATGCCAGCCCTGGGTGCTGGAAGCAGGACACTTTGAAGCCTGAAAATAGAATGTAGTTCTGGAAATCATCTTGTTCTTCCTATTTGCTTCCATATTTAAGCATCCCTAGCTCCTGAGTCTCTTTTAACTTCCTCCCAAGCGTCACTTCAGTAAAATATGTGCTGGTTCCTGGCATTGGGGACCTATCATGTGTGGACCTTATTAAAATTGTAGAGTCTAGGCCTCCACTCTAGACCTACCCAAACTCTCTGGCATCTGATTTTTAACACACTTTATGGTGAGTCAAGATTCTTAGGCCAACATTTGAGAACCATTAAAATGGTGGTTAAGGATATGGTGTTGGAATCAAGCCCACATGCACCTCAGTTATCTCATCTGTAAAATGAGAGTCAAATGCCTTGTAGATCAAAGAGCAATTATGAGGGTGAAAGAGAGCACACAGGAAGGCCGTCGCCCCATACCTGACACAGAAGTGCTTGTTAATTTCATCGGTTGTTATCCTTGTCGTCCAGGCTCCCGAGTCCAGAGTAATCACAGGCTGCTGACCAGACCTGGGAGGAAGGAGGAAACAGCTTTGTCATCACAGTCTCAAACGTTAGGTAGAGCTCGAGGATTCAGAGCTCCTTTCTTATCAAAATGGAAATGACCCAAGGCTCTGGTTATTTAAAGAAATCTAAAGAAAGGCCCCGTGGAGAGACAGCTGGGCTCCAACATCCTCTGGCCTGACAGTCGAAAGTAGCTTTGTCCTCTCAACATGACTCTGGCATCGGATCAGTTCAGTGGAAATGAATTAGTTAAACCAGACATGTAGCACACAGGGCACGAAAAGGTAATTTAACTGAATTCTCCCTTCTTGGCCCATTGGGCATTCACCATGAGATATGCTGAGCACCTCCAGACAAAGATTATTAAACCCAAGTCAGGTAACTGTTGTTCTTCATTTCTGGTGCCCCAGATCCTGTTGTGTCCCACATCCCGTTAGGCTGAGTTCTGAGCTGCAACTGGGCTTTGAGTTTGTTTTTCTTTTGTTTTAGAATGACATGTCACATTGACCAGCTGAACACTTGGTATGATATGAAAACTCATCAAGAAGTGACCAGCAGCTGCCTCTTCTCAGAAATCCAGACCACGCTGGGGACTTTCAGTCTGAATGGATTAGAGAGGCTTCTGTGCTTTATGATTGTCAAAGAATTACAGGTGAGCCTTTTGGCTTTTGCACAGGTTTTCTGCTACCCTGGGAGAGACAAAAGTAGATGAGTTAACTGTTCCTTCATGCTTTCTTATACTGACATCAAGCCCATGAATATAATTCTTATTAGGTAGTGAGAGCTGGGAATAAATAAGAATTTCTTTGGCCAGTGTACTATGGCAAGGGGTAGACTGTTTTTATGAGTTTCATCTTAAGACTCTTTGAAACCAACAACTTCTCCTGGCAGGGGATGTTTCTAATAGGAACCAGAATTTGCTTCTTCCCTGTCATCCTATTTGTAGAGTTGTGTCATTTAGACCAGTCTGTGTTCTACATAGCAGTTTAGATAACTGAAGTATTTATTCATTTTATTCATTACGTTTTATTTTCTTGTTCTAGAATTTCCTCAGTATGTTTCAGAAAATCATCCTAAGAGACAGAACTGTGCAGGATACTTTAAAAGCCCTCATGACTGCTGTCATCCCCCTAAAAAGCATTGTAGGTAAGTGTTCTGAAACTAGCCCGAGGTAGAGAGAACACTGTGGCCTTTCCCAATTTACTAAATAGAAAACTGTATTTTACCCTTTCAGCAAATTCAAATAAAATTTATTTTTCTGCCATTGCCAAAACACAGAAGATCTGGACATCTTATCTTGAGGCTATAATGAAGGTATGTTGTGGGAGAGGGTGATCATCAATACTCTATTTTTTAATAATTATTTCCTTATAACTTTGTTGCTCAAAGAAAGCCACTCTTTGTTTTGTCATCAAACCAAAAATACAATATTTCAGTTTCTCATTATTTCCAAATTGATTTTTCTTTAGCTTCCTTTCTGGGGCCATTTTTGATTATGCTTTTCATTGGCCTAGTGTTTTTCTTTCACTAAAGAAAACTTCTTAAAATGCCTCTTGGCAAAAGATGCTTTCATACAAAGAAGTAGAATCCTCCCTTAGTGATCCTCCATCCTTACATTCATGTAATAAACTGCTCTGTGAGCTTTCAGCCCTAGGATGCTCTGAGGAGCGGTTAGAGTACAACATTTGTCTTCCTCCCCTCTTGCACCTGCAGATATTAGAAAGACAGGTTCTTTGGACATAAATTATCCTTCACTGTGAATAGAGCACTATGTGTCTTTGGGAGTGAGTGAAAAAGTGCAATGAGGAGATTAATTTGTTGGATGGAAATCCCAGTCACTTTAGAACCCGCTCGTCTCCTCTCTTGCCTTTACACCCTGCATTGGCTCCTGGGGACTGTCTTCTAGATACAGGGGTTATTAAAAATGTGCGTCTTTCCAAGACATTCAATAAGCTTTGTTGAACACCTGCTGTGTACAAAGCATTGTCAGTTGGTGTGAGACACAGAGTTAAAGGAAATGTTAACTGTCTCCTCAGAAAGGCTCCTTACAATCTGATAAGAAAGAGTAGACTTCCTGGTAGAAAGCTGATTCTTGGTTACAAGTATCACATACCATGGAAGAGTCTGGGCTGCAATGGGGATTTGGAGAAGTTCCGTTCTCCTATTCCCAATTAAATGTGTCACTCATTAGGACAGTACTCATTGGTGCCTCAGCCAAATTTACAATGTATTTCCTATAATTTTAGTGAGTTTGGGGGCTTTATTTCAATTTGGAAACATGAATGGAATAGGTAACACAAGGAGCCTTTGGCCCTGCCCGATGTCTGGATCTTGTCATATATGCCTGGCATTCCCTTAGCCAGGTGATTTTCAGAGATTGAGAGCTTCGCAGGCCAGCTTTCTAACTGCTGGGGAACCATTAGGGGAAGATTGAACAGTTGCCTGAAGTTGGACGGGCCTGAGTCTCACCTCTCTAGGAGGCTGAAGTTGACGTCAGGGGTGCTTTGAGGAGGCGTGGGGTTTCCCAGTGGCTGTTACAGGCCTCCCTTAGTTGTAATTGCTGGTAATTCAGTAGTAGCCAAGCATTGGGTCTAAGTCAATTGTTTTTACATGAAACCCCAGGGACAAATTTGTCTTGAATTAGGGCCCTTGTAATCACCAAACCAGTGCTAATGGCCTGGAACAGCAATGGAAATAATTCTGCATTATTAAACAGTGACAGTAGCCACATGGAGTTACTGAGCACTGAAAACTGAGTTTGCGGGCATGAGGAAGTGAATTTTATATTTATTTCACTTTAATCAGTTTAAATCTAAGTGGCCATTCGTGGCTAAGTGGCTGCTGTATTGGTCAGTCAGACTCTAGAGAAAACATGGAGAAAGCAATCGAAACATCTCTAAATGGGCAAACAAGTAGGTAGAGTGAGATTATCACCTCCAGGCTCCTTAGCCACTCCAGAATCTTTTTAAAGGCTTGTGGTAAAGAAGCCTTAAAAAGAAAATCTTGGCCACCAAGGTTCAACATGCTTTAAATAAGAACAAGGTACATTAAAGTGCCTTTGTTTCTGCTTCCGTTTCTAGACTGGTATCTTCAAGAGAATTCTTGACCCAGAGTATCTAGAATTAAGCAAGGAGTTATATGGGCAGATACAAGTTCAGAGGAACATTTTTGAATGGTCTAAGAGAACCCACTATTTTCTTGGCCTTGCCCTATTCCAGTATTTAAATAGTGTTTTTCTATTAATAAAAGGTTTCTTACTTAGAAATAGCATTCTTTGGATTGAGTTTTATTTTCTTCACATAAGTAGAATAATAGTCTAGTAAAAATGGTAATCAAAGGTCCTTTGAGGCCATTTAACACTTATAAATGTTACGCTAAATTTATCCAAATACCTTTTCTTTGCTCTTAGAGAAGGCCACTTTTTTTAATTGAAGTATTATTGGTATACAATCTTATTGGTTTCGTATACAACACAGTGGTTCAACAATTACCCGTATTATTAAATCCTCACCCCCTCCAGTGCAGTTCCTATCTGTCAGCATAGGAAGATGTTATAGGATCAGTGACTATATTCTTGCTGTGCTACGTGCTACTCTCCCTGTGATCAACTTATTTGATGATTGAGAATTTTTGTAAGGCCACTCTTTTCTTCCTTTTTTTTTTGATCTGCTCCCAACAACTCACAGGAAATGTGTTCATTTCTACCTCATTGTTACTGACATTATCAAACAGCCTTGCCTCCTATTCCTCTTCTCCCCCTTGCTGACCTTTTAGGGGTAGCTTGCCTGGAATAGAAAAGGTGAAATTTACTGGCATAAAAACTTAGAGTATACTAATGGCTTTATGATGCCAACAAATTCAGCTGGCTTCAATCATATCTCCAAAGTTTATGCTCATTACTACCTGGAAATTATGGTGGCTGAGCCATCAGAGTCACATCACTATCACAAGTCTGTTTTCTTCATAGTTTGAGAATTATATTTTGTTACAGTTGGCTCCCACTATTATGTATGTTTCATTTTGTATATTTAAAAGAATTACTCTAAGACAGTCTCCACCAGACAGGCTTTGAAAGGAAAGGAGTGACACATAGCAGCGATTCACCGGAGAGTTCCGCTTTATTAGGGAAAGGTGCTGGGTTATACAGGAGGGGGCATGAATTGATTGAGGTGTCACTTCTACGGGGCCAGTGGCTGTTGGCTAGGTGCTGGGATTGGGAGGGGGGCGAGAGGTGATTGGGCTTCAGGTGGCGCCGGCGGGAACTGAGGACCCCGAAGAGAAGCTGGAAGTTTGCCATCTTACTGGTGGGGACCCTTCATTCCCCTTTCTCCTCTATGGGTTTGTGGACGTTGCTTTCTCTCTGGCTGCTTCTTGCTGAACAGGGGTGGAGAAGGGAGTGAGGGCTTGAGGATTGGGAGGAAAGGGTTGATAGGACTTCCCACAGTAAGGATGAGTAGATGTGGACTTCTTCAGGTTTGGAAATCAATGAAGGTTCCTTGTAACCATAGGTTGGCTAAGAGGATATGGGTGTCAGGAGCCAGGTGTCTGCGGCCATTGTTTCCAGGAACAGTTTCTAGTGGAGAGAGGGGTCCATCTCAGCGTGTGGTGAGGAGGTCACGTGAGGGTGAGGGATCTTCTGTGGCTAGAAGCTGGTAGTTCCTGAGTAAAAGCTGGTTGAAAGCTTGATTAGAGATTTTTCTGACTTGGGATTTGATGAACTTTATTATACAGGGTAAGAAGAGACAGGCGAGAAGAATGATTATTATGGGGCCTGCAATGGGCCAGAGCCAGGTGAGGAGGGGGTTTGTTAGTATTGAAGAGAATGGGTTGGAGTTGGAAGCAGAGTGGAGACTGGAGGCAAGGTCGGTGAGTTTGGTGATGTCAGTTTCTACAATGCCGGATTCGTTGATATAATAGCAGCACTCTTCCCAGAGGAAGACGCAGGTGCCGCCCTTCTCGGCTGTAAGTAGATCTAGGGCCCGCCGGTTTTGAAGGGTAACTTTAGCTAGCGAAGTGACCTGTCTTTGGAGAGAGGCTAGGGAATAGGCAGTGGATGTCAGGGCTCCCTCAAGTTTGGCGTCGAGATCTCTAACTGCCCATAGAGAGTGACCCAAGGCTTCTCCCGAAAACCCTGCCCCAATGGCTGAGGTGATCAAAGAGCTACTGACCATGATGGGAAGGAAAGCAGCTCTTTTTGTGCGAGAGGGCAAGGGAGGTTGGAGCTCAAGAAATTCTGCCATGCTGTAAAGTGTAAGCTGTGGGATTAGGGTGACAAGAATGCAGGGTGTATCGGAGTTGAGAGGCAGTGAGTTGAAAAGACTGCCATTACACCAAAAGAAGTGTCCCGGTTTCATAAAAGTCTTAGAGCCGGAGGTAGGGGTGTAGATAGAGAGGCAGTGAAGTGCACTGGAGGGGGGGTGGAGTTGGGCCTACACAGTGGTGGATGGTGAGATTATCTGCGTATTCTGGTTCCCATAGGGGTATGTCTGCCAGGGGGCAGAGGGGTTGTCTTTCTGCATGGAAGGAGTAGTTGGAAATATTAAGGGGCACGGCGGCCAGCAGTGGGCGCTGTAGTGATGCGCACAAGAAACAACTGGCTGTGTTAAGGGTATGGTTGAGAAAGATGGTGGTGTCTTGAATGAACTGTAATGAAGAGTAGGAGAAATGGGAAGAGGGGTGGGGATAAGAAGATGAAGAGGCGCCGTCAAGAGTTTGGATAATGACTTTTTTGGAATGTCTGCTATCTGATGCAACTTGAGAGATCTGGGAATGAGAGGGAACATACTTTTGAGAGATATGAAGGGTACCGTGGGGGGTCGAGGACCCCCCCCCCATAGTAAACTGAGGCTGTGACTCTGGCAGCTCATCAAGAGTCCCAGGGATCTGGGATTGATAAGGAGAATGAGCCGTTGGGATATTTCATGAAACGGTTGGAGGAGTAATACTGTGGGTACTGGAAGTTACTCATGTAGTGAATGGCACAAGACCAGTAGGGACATCTCCTGTAGGTGTCTGGCCATCGCCTGCAATAGGCTTGTTTTTGGCTATAGAGGAAGCAGAGGTAGGGAGAATAAGGGTAGCTGCTAGTGAACACTTGGGTGGAGGGAAGAAAGTGGAGGTATAAAGGCTCAGAGCAGCTTTTCAGAGGGCAGTCTGGTGTGGCAATGAGGGCAGTAACTTTTGTTTGATGCTGTGTGTAAGTCTGTCTGACTTTGAATCGCCATACAAAGGAGGCTGGGGTGGCGGGGAAGACAATAAGAATGAGGAAAAAGCGAGAGAGCAGTAAAGGGGGAAAAAGTCATGATTCGGGTATGGATGGCAAAGGGGGTGAACGGGATTTTGGAGGAAAGAGGACAGTAAGGTGAGGAGTCTGGAGGGAGGGAGAGTCTGTAAACTTTTGTAGGTTAAGAGATCTTTTAGGTGATGTGGGGACAGAATGGTAAGGGGTGCCTTGAATGTCAGTTTATGAGCTTTTTTCTGCAAGAGCTGTCTAGCGGCTAATGCTCGTAGGCAGGGGGCCCATCCCTGAACTGTGGGGTTTAATTGCTTGGAGAGATAAGCTACTGGGGCAAAGGATGGGCCATAATATTGGCTTAGGACTCCTAGAGCTTGACTGGACCTCTCATGAATGTATAATGAGAAGGGCTTCGACAAATCAGGAAGATGGAGAGCTGGGGCTTCCACAAGGGCTTGACGGAGCTTAATGAAGGAGTGTCGGGGTGAGGAGGATAATGGTTTTTTAGGGGGGCTCTTGCTGAGGTCGTATAGGGGTCTTGCCAACAGGGAGCAGGGAGAAGTTAGGGATCTATGCTCTAAAATATCTAGCTAGGCTTAGAAAGGAAAGAATTTCTGTCTTGGTTTTGGGAATGGGCAGGTCAGAGAGGAGCTATTTTCTGTCTAAGGTAATGGACTTTCTTTGTTGAGATAGAAGGAATCTGAGGTAAGTGACAGAAGGGGAAGAGATTTGAGCTTTGACGGGGGATACTCGGTAACTTCTGGAAGCTAGAAGGTTAAGTAGGGAGGCAGTGTCAAGTTGAGACTGTTCCCACGAGAGACTGCAGAGTAGAAGATTGTCTATGTATTATAAGGTGGACTTGGAGTGATCATGATGAAACTGTTTGAGGTCCTGAGCTAGGACCTGTCTAAAAATATGGGGACTATCTCGGAAGCTTTGTGGCAAAACTGTCTAAGTGAGTTGTTTAGAATGTCTTGTGTATGGGTCCGTCCAGGTGAAGATGAAAAAATCATGGGAGCAGGGGTCTAGAGGAATAGAAAAATGGGTCTTTGAGATCTGGGACTGAGAAGTGGGATGCTGAGGCAGGGATCTGCGATAAAAGGCTGTATGGATTTGGAACTAAGGGATGGATAGGGACAACGGCCATGTTGATGAGGTGAAGGTCTTGGACAAGGCGGAAAGATCCGTTGGTTTTTTTAACAGCTAATATGGGGGTATTAAATGGGGAGTGAGTGGGTCTGAGGTAATTTATGTTTAAGAGATCTTGAATGATGGGTTGGAGGCCTATGAGGGCTGAAGTGGTTAGGGGGTATTGGGCCTGACAGATATACTGAGAGGGGTCACGTAATTTGATAGAGGCAGGGGGACATAGGGCCACAGAGGGGCTTGTAATGTCCCAAACTTTGGGATTTACAGGGTGTTTGAGGGCGGAACCGGAGCTTTCATTGGGTAGAGGGGGGTTGTCGGCTATGAGGGCCATCAGAAAGGGAGTACTGGGGGCTGTGGGAGTGGATATAGTTATGGAAACGTGGAGGAGGGAAAGGTTGTCTCGTCCTAGTAAAGGGATGGGACACTGGGGCATAACTAGGAAGGAGTGGGAGAAAGGTATGGGACTGTCTAGGATTGTGCATAAAAGGGGGGGAGGTTTAATGGGAAAATCTGTTTACTTCCTACCCCGACTATAGGAGTAATGGCTGGCATGGTAGGGCCCCGGTATTCTCACAAGACTGAGAAGGTGGCTCCTGTATCTAGGAGGAAGGAGATGGGGCGACCATCTACTGTTAAAGTAACCCTGGGCTCTTGTTTGGTGATGGAAATGGTCGGGCGAGAAGCCCCCGGGCCCCGTCAATCTTTTTCTGCCAGCCCCAGTACGGCGGGCTTAGGATGGGGGTTGTTCGTCCAGCCTCCCCTTTGGGTGGTTGGGCAATCAGACCCCCCAGTGGCCCTTTTTGTGGCATCTGGGGCATGGGGTGGTAGGAGATCTGGGGGAGGGGCACGCCCTTGACCAATGTCCCTCTTTTCCGCACTTGAAACAAGCTCCTGGGGGGCGCTTGTCTGTAGAGGGGAGCCCAGGTTGTGGTTTTATCAGCTGGGCCAACATCTGGAAATTGGCCTGATCAGCCTTTTGTTTACCGCGTTCTTTCTCCTCCTTCCGGTTATGGAAGACTTTAAAGGCTACTGTTAGGATCTCAGTCTGTGGGGTAGTGGGGCCCTGTTCTAACTTTTTGAGTTTAGCTTTAATGTCGGGGTAGCTTTGAGCTAGGAAGTATGTCATAAGGACATGTCTTCCTTTAGGTGTTTCTGGGTCTAGGCTGGTATGCTGTAATAGGGCTTGAGTGAGTCTGTCTAAGAACTCGGAGGGGGTTTCATCTCTCTTTTGAATTGTCTTGGAGCTTTTGAAAATTGACTACTTTACGAGCTGCCTTTTTCAGACCTGCTATTAAGCAGGAGGCAAAAATATCTCGAGAGCGGAGACTTACGGCGGTGTTATAATTCTAGTGTAGGTCTTGTTCGGGGACAGCAGTGGGGCTAGGGGGATAGGTGGGGTCAGTCCTGTGGGTTTCGGTAGCGTGCGTTTGGGCGAAGTCCTAAACTCATCTATGCTCTTCAGGGAGAAGAGTATTGGCCAGGAGCATGAAAATGTCATGATGCGTGAGGCTGTAAGACTGGAGGGTCCATTGAAACTCCCTGATGTATGTCGTGGGCTTAGTGGAAAAGGAACTTAGGCATTTCTCTAGTTGGGCTAAATCTCTTAAATGCCTTTGGATCCTGCTACCTCCAGGAGGGGGGCGATAATTTTGGCAGGCTCTCGGGACCAAGTCTGAGGGGGACTGAAGGGTTCTGGCTCAGTCTGTGGGGGAGTGACGTGGTCTAGCTGCGCCTATTCAAGCAGGTCCTGAAGTGTGGAAGGGGGGCAAAGAAAATAAAGAAAGATAGAATCAGACCCACGTGTTGCCAGCCTGCAGCCCAGCTGCTTGCCTCTGTTGCTTTAGTTGGGCTTGAACTCATGACTCTGAGGTTAAGAGTCCCATGCTCTACTAATTGAGCTACAACAGGGCTTCAGTTAATTGTTTATGGAATGTGTTGTTTTCTATTTCTGCCACATTGGCAAGTGGGGGAAGGGCATAGCTAGAAGCAGGGGCGGTGTTTCTACACATCTTCAAGGTCTCCCTATTTTCAGAGTGAGGAGTCTTGGCAAGATATGTTTTTGTGGACAGATAACTTCTAAGGACTGCACCGGTTGTTCTCTAGCTTGTGCTTTCCCATGCTGCGTTCAGACATGGGGGGAGGTGCTTTCCCATTCTCCCTACAAACATGTGAGAAGACAAAGGCGGTCCCTAACAGGGGAGAAACAGGTGATGAGGGCAAAGACGGAGGAGGCCCTTGGGACCTAGTTAAAGGGGGGGCTGAAAGGCTCAGGCTTAATCTGCGGGGGACGAAGGCGGAGGAGGTGAGATGGGGGAGGAGATGGTGGGGGAGGAAGGGAGAAAGGCTGTTGTAGGAGAAGAAGGGGAAGGGAGTGAACAGGAGGCTTCTGCGGGGGCAGCGGCTTGCAGGCTAGGAGAACTTGGGAGGGGGCTGGGGGAGGAGGAGGCGGAAAGCTTCGATATAGGGAATCTCCTTCCATTTTTTCAGGCGGTGGCAGTAGTTAAAAAGATCGCGAGTGATGTTAGGATCAAGAGTTCCCCCTGCGGGCCATTGGTTGTTATTGTCTAGGGGGTATATGTCGGCCAATCTTGGGAGCAATATTTACAGAGAAGTTTTGGTTTTATATCAGGCGTCAGGGAGAGGGTAGCCAGATGCTTAAGCAGGCATTCAAGAGGTGAACTTTCAGGGAGGGATGAGGAGGCTCCCATGGCTAAAGGACAGAGAAGGAGACAAACAGGGGAAGATGAACGGAGATCCTCGGACTGGAAGCAGACCGCAAGGAGACAAAGGGCGTCCCCGATGATCTTTGGTGGTCTGCAGAAACTCATATATGAGTCGGAATTTCTTAGGAAGTGTGGGTCATCACCCAGACTTCCCTAAGAAGGCAGAGTGCCAGAGTCACGAGGTACCTAGCACTAGGCATTTTCGGCGGACGGAGCAGAAGGAGGAGGGTGGGAAAAGGGAGCGTTCTCATCCACAAAGGAGTCACCTCATTTATGGCTGTTGGAGAGGGGGTGCCTGAGAGTCGGCCGCAGCCATGAAGGCCTGAGGCGGGGAGCGTTGCCTCCTCATCCCCGAGCGTCAGGGCCTTGCCGGACGATCACGGTCAATGGCACTGCGATAGCTCGGAGAAGAGTGGCCCACTCCGGGGGGAAAACTTACCTAAAGGCCAGAGAGGAGTGGTGAGTGTGATGAGCCAGCGCCGGAAAAAGAGGATGAGGGCAAGCTGCTGCTGGTGTCGGGGGGAAGATGGGGCCCAGTTGGGGTGTCCCGTCTCCCGGGTTTTGGCACCAATGAAAGGAAAGGAGCGACACATAGCAGCAATTCACTGGAGAGTTCCGCTTTGTTAGGGAAAGGTGCTGGGTTATATAGGAAGGGGCATGAATTGATTGAGGTGTCACTTCTACGGGGCTGGTGGCTGTTGGCTAGGTGCTGGGATTGGGAGGGGGGCGAGAGGTGATTGGGCTTCAGGTGGCGCTGGCGGGAACTGAGGACCCCCGAAGAGAAGCTGGAAGTTTGCCATCTTACTGGTGATGACCCTTCAGGCTTCACCAGGTTTCCAAAGAGGTTCAAGGTCAAAAAAATAAAAATGCGTGAAGAACCCCTAGATTAAGGGTTATCATTAAAAGGCCTTCTTGGAAGATTTCATGTAGACTATTTTATAACCCAGATTATTACATGATCTGTAATCCTGAGTGATTTTAGAATATTAGAGTAAAATGGCAACCTTAGGACTTAAAGAAAATTCAGTTTAGGACAAAGCAAGTGGGACTTCTCATTAGCAGCTACTAAATTTGGACAACTTATTCCAAAAGATCAAGAGTTTCAAAACAGACATCTTTAGTACATGAACAGCTGAACATTAGTGGACCCACTTTGTAAAATATTTGATTTTGGGGAATATCTTGAGGTTGGCCGGAGTCTGTCCAGACGTGCCTTGAAGGGTCTCTTGGGCTCCAACAGGGATGATGCTTGTCTTAGCCCTGGATCCAGTCCAGGAAATCCTTAAATTTCTCTGCAGTGTTGTAATCCTTCCAATAGAAATGATCATTTTGTGTCTGCCTCCTACAATCACTTTGAAATGCTTATGTTCTCCATGTTCTTTCTCTTGCTAATTTGTAGGTTGGGCAGATGCAGATTCTGAGACAACAGATTGCCAATGAATTAAATTATTCTTGTCAGTTTGGCTCCAAACATCTGGCAGCTGCTCTGGAGAATCTCATTAAGTAAGTGCTAGTGTTTGAAATGGTCATCTGTGGGCCTGGATTGTTATCATAAATGGCACCCCAGTTTCTTTAATACCTACTCTTTTACATTCTTTTTGAGTAAGAAGTCTTTCTGAATTTATAGGCTTCCTTCCCAAGAATTACCAAATTGGTCTTTAAAAGACTCCTTCCTCAGTATTGTCCCTTGGTGCCTCTCTCTCCTTCCCTCCACCCCACGCTGCTGATGTATTCATTTATTCAGCCAATATATTGATCACTTAATACACACCAGACGCCGTGCAGAGAGTTGCACTGACTGAGAGAGCAATTATTACCCATTTCCGTAGGACAGTCACTAGCCATCCAGAGGGCAGTTAGAGGTGTGTTAATTACCTGGAGTGGTTGGGCATGCAGCCTGTGCCTCACCAGCAATTGCTCTCATTTCAAGCCTTCTCCTTAAATAGTCTGTGCTTCTCGGCACAGGACAAAGTCAGTGTAAGCAAGTCAGTGCTTTTGACAAGCTAGGTATTGAAAACAGTAAGTCAATTCATAAAAATTTGAATGGTGAAAGCACTTGATTTAACTCCAAAAGACAAAGTAATTCTGGATCAGACTTTCCACTTAAAGCCAATCACAGGTACAGAAATTGAAAATTAGAAGGATCAAGCCCTCATTTTACCGATGAGGAAACTGAGGCCCTGAAAGATTCTTTCATAGCCTGTGGTAACTGCTGTCTGAATTCAGTTACTCTCTAATGCTTATCACTCTTGTTTTTTCTCCTTCGTTTAGGGCTCTCCTAGCGGACATCGAAGCCCACTATCAGGACCCTTCACTGCCTTACCCCAAAGAAAATAACACACTCTTATATGAGATCACAGCCTATCTGGAGGCAGCTGGCATTCACAACCCACTGAATAAGGTTCATAATTAAAATACATAATGGTGTGGTGGGGAACCGTGTGGCACAGAAGGTGATTTGGCCCAGGTACATGAGACACTGGGAGAACCTGGGTCCCAGTCCCGGTCCCAGAGGCTCCATTCTCCCAAGTCCCCCCTTGCTGAGTTCCAGTTTCCCTGGTGGAATATGAGGGTGATCTTACCTTCCCTGTGTGATTCAGAGCTGGGAGAATCAAGTGATACAATGTTCAAGCTCCCTAAAAAGGAAAAGGCACTGTATCTGTAAGAAATTAGTTTTAGGTTTGTCTGGCATTTGGTGTTTGAACTGCAACTGAATGGTGGCCGTGATCCTTCTTGCCCAAAAATGCTTCCACTGGTGACTGGCAGCAGTCATAATCATAATCTGGGGCTAAATACTCTTTTCTGCAATTCTGATCTCCACAAACCTCTGAGAGCAGAAAGATTTTTCACAACTTGGTGTTAGGTCTCATTTGGTGGCAAAACTTGTCATGACATAAGACTCTTTGTACTTCTGTGAATATTCGTGTTTTAATGCAGCAGTACTGGTGACTTTGATTATAGGGTGAGACCCTGGGCCCTCTTTCCCTTTTCACGAACTAGGAAAAGTGAAGTTCTGAAATCTCTGCCATCCCCTGGGTTTTGGGTGAAGGATTATGAGCCTGTGTAGCAGCTGACGTTATTCTGAGGGCTTATTACATGCCAAGCACTGTGCTAGCCCTGACCGTGGGTGATTCCACCTGAGCTCACAGCAGCCGCGTCAGATGTGCCACTGTCGGGTTGGCCCGGAGGCTGGGAGGCTGGCGACTCCCCCGGGCTCCACACTAGCAAGCCTTGGAGCCCGGCCGTCACCCTGGACCCGGACCGGTGTCCACACCGGAATGCCCTCCTGCCTCCCAGGGAATTGGGGCTGGCTGGGTAGACCCTGACTGCCGCGGGAACCGGGCAGGAAGCTGCTCTGTGACATTGCCCAGGGGTCAGCAAACAGCGCCCGAGACGTCACCCGCTTTTCATGACGGACTCCTGCTCACTACTCTGTGGACTGCCGCTCCTCCTTTCTGCCTCTGCCCTCCCCTCACTTTGCCTTGACTGTGGCATCTGGCTTTCCCCCCCTTGCTCATCACCCTTTGTCCCCATCCCATTGTTATAATCATAATCATAATCTGATTATGAGGATTAAGAGGATTCAGAGGGAAAGTAACTGCTAATCTCTAAGCAAAGTTGTTCCCTTCCCAGAAGGGTTCATTATTTTATAGGTATTTATGTTTGGGAGGTCAGTGATGTTACACAAAACTCAGAAGTCAGTAAGTCAATGGAACCATTCTAGTCTTAGGTAGTGTGAAGAGTAAACTGAAATAAAATAGAAGCTTTCCACTTGAAAATGTGTTCTGCAGTATTGTGCAATAACTTTTCTTACCTTTGTCTTTTTAGATATACATAACAACAAAGCGCTTACCCTATTTCCCAGTTGTCAACTTTGTTTTTGATCTCCCAGTTGCCAAAACTTCAGTACAACAAAAACCTAGGTACTGTATGACATTTATTCTTTTCTGTATTGAATTTATTCTATCCAATAAGTAATAACAGGTTAATAATCTAACCAAACAACTCTTGTATAGAGTGCTATTCACATATGAGATCTTTGTATAGAATGCTATTCACATATGCATTTAGTTAAATGCATGTTTATAAAATCCATGTCTTTGGGCCTCTGAAACATGTATCCCTTCATGAAATGTAGATAGTGGATTTAATAGCAACAACGTATAATCCACCTTTAATTTCCAACAGATTAATTATCCAACTTGTAAAATGTGTGGAAACTTTGCTTCTCTCCTTTCTTTAATGTATGAACAGCTGATTTTATATAAAAGAAACTTCTTTTGGTTAATATCTTATCCACTTAACAAGTGTCATGTGCCTACGGTGAATATGGAACTGTGGTGTGAAGAGTAACAATACAGCAACAATACAGGAGTGAACACTAAGACAGGAATATCTAGGACTTTAAGATACATCTGATTACATGCGAAAATAATACAAACAGCAGATAACAAGACTTCCAGTGTATTTCTGTCCAGGAATATAACCCTAATTGTTTTGTCATTAATCAGTTTATCCTGAACTCTTTTATAATCACTTTTCTAATAGATTCCCAAGTACTTCCCCATCTCCAAACTTTTTATCTGAGTTTTAAAAAACCCACTGTAGAGTGTAATTTAGCCTAAAAGCATTATAAGAGCTTTCCTGTAAATGTAACCATGTAATTTTTTTTTAAAGTATAGTTGACATAATATTATAATAGTTTCAGATGTACAACACAGTAATCCCAAATTTATTACATTACAAAATGCTCACCACTGTCAGGGTAGTTACGTGACACCCATCTGTCACCATACCAAGTCATTACAGTATTACTGACTGATTCCCCGTGCTGTGCCTTCATCCCCGTGATTTATTTATTCTATAACTGGAAGTTTGTTCCTTTTGATCCCTTCATCTTCACCCTCCTGGCAACCACCAGTTCGTTCTCTGTATTTATCTGGGTTTTTGTTTGTTAGTTTTGTTGTATCCATGTTATTTTTTCAATCAGCAATTTCAAAGTGTATTTCTTCCTCGAAGTATTTCCCTTGCTATTTCATAAACCTTTTAAGGATAAAGATGTAGAGTCTCTGTAAGGTTCTTACTCTCTCATATGAAAATGTTTCTTGAAAAAATAGCTCTCATAGCAACCCCTGTTGGTGCTACAGAATGCAAAGCCCAGGACTTGCTGTAGGAGGGAGGGAACAAATGTGTGTTTGGATTCTGGATTCACCACTTAATCACCTATGTGACTTTGGCCAAGTTCCTGAACCTCTCAGGCTGGTCAGATTTTTTAAATGCCTGATACAGTACCTGGTACAGAGCAAGTGCTCAACTGATGCTAAGTCCTGTTCTGTATATTGGTCAAAATCAATGTAAAGAACCATCCCAAGGTGAATTTAAGGTTTCATCTCAAGATTCAGAGAACCATGCTCCCCCTCTGTGGTCCCTGTGTTATTACTACATAAGAATATATGATCCTTTATAATGATGGCTCGTCAGTGCATAAACATACCTTGTTTTTATTAAAGGCTAGTCATTTACTGGTGTCATTCTTAGGTAATATATCTTTCATTGTACATATGGTTAAGATCAGGCATGTCACAGGAAGCATGTCACTATTCCATGGAATTGCCAGATCTTTAAATAAAACAAAGCTTTTAAATGTCTTAGAAATGTATCTGTACCTGACTATAGTTCTTTTCATGGATTAGTCTGCTGTGGTAACTTGAGAATCAGATTAACAGTAGAACTGAGGAAGAAACATCAGCATGTTTGTATACCCTGAACACATGTATTTAACCTTGTGAGCATTACTCTCAAGAATTGCATGCCTTCCTTGGTCTGTCTTAAGAAAGAATCTGTGGTGCTGCATTCATAGAAGTTTTTGTTGTAAACGTAACTATTGCTCTCTACCTGGGAAGGATTATTCCTCAGTGTTCTGAGTACTGGCAATGCAGTGGGCATTAAATAATTCAGAATTTCCAAAACCTATGTTGGGTTAATCAGGATAACTTGTTTTGGCATCCTGATCTAAGTAGAGATCTCCCAGTCATCACAAGAACCCAAATGTAGGATATGGGGGGTCTGTCTGACCAGTTTAACTTTAGAATAAGCTGCCAATCCTTTTTCCAAAGTCGTACCATATTACACACCCATCAGCATTTGTCAATGTCCATCTTTTAATATTTAACCATTCTAATGGGTATATATGGCATCTCATAGTTAATTTGCCTTTCCTTGATGTTGAGTACTTTTTCATGTGCTTTTTGGCCTTTATATCTTTCTTGGTTAAGTGTCTGTTCAAGTCTTTCACTTGTTTTAAAATTAGGTTGATTGCTTTTCTCTCACAGTGTCATAGGAATTATATATTATAGATATAAATCCTTTCTTAGATTTATGAATTATGTATTTTTTCTCAAGAACTGTGACTTACCTCTTCATTTTCTTACTGATGACTTTAATGAGCAGAAGTTTTTAATGCTGATGATGTCCAATGTATCCATTTTTTCCTTCACAATTAGTCCTTTCTGTGTCCTAAGAAATCTTTGCTTACCCCAAGGTCCTGAAGATATTCTCCTAGTTTTTTTTCCGGAAGCTTTGTAGTTTTAGCTTTAACATTGAGATCTGTGGTCCATTTCATTACTTTTTATGTACAATGTGAAGTAGGGGTCAAGGCTTATTTTTTCTTCATGGGATATCCAGTTTCAGTGACATTTGTTGAAAAGATATCTTTCTCCATTACATTGTTTGAGTATTGGTGTGTAATGTAACGAATCACACAGAAGTTTCCACATGATACAAAGCTTGTAAGCCTTTAATTCTCCCCTCCTCCTCACCATGTGGCTTTTCTGGGACAGAAAAAAAAATGTATTTACATGAGGCGATGGGTCCTGAGCCTCCTTCTCTTTTACCCTGAAGGGTTAACCCAGCTAAGTAGATTTTCCTGTTGTGTTACATATTCAAAATGTGGAAGATTACCACTTGGTCATTTTTGTCAATATAACTTAAAGAAACTGCTAATCAGACATGACTTCAGAGGCCATTGAATTTACCTCCCACCAAGGGCATGAACAAGCTGTCAGATGACCCTGGCAGGTGGTCATCCAGTCTCTGCAGGGACGAGGTACTCTCTGCCTCTCCAGACAACACGGAGCACTGGTAGAGTCGTTCTCATTGTTAGAAAGTTCCTGGTTGCAGTGAATGGAAAATTTCATCCCATCTCTGAAAATTTCACACACGGGCCTGTTTGTAGTCTTTGCAGTGAGACGGAATAAATGCCGCCTCCTTCCTCAGCACCACTCGGCGCTCTTCGAGTTGGCTGTAGTTTCTAGAGCTCTCTTTTTAAGATAAGCCCCTCCAGCTGTTCTGCGGTGCAGTGGCTCAGAAGCTGCTCCATATCAGGGGTTCCAGTTTGTTACCAGCCATCTTAAAAGTGTTCTCTCAAACTTGTACCAAAATTCCAAATACAGCCCTCCCCTTAGAGTGGAGGAGTTCCTATCCTCCTTCGTTCTGAGTCCTAGGGAGCAAAGTACAACGAAGGCTGCAGTGCTGAGATCTGACGTCCATTGTATAGGAGTGGCTCTGAATGATTTTGCATCATCTTTAAATCCTGACATCTCTCTCCCATGAGCCTCAGTCAGGCCAGTTCTTCCCCATCTTAATGAATGGATTAAACATCAAATAAACAGGGAATTTTCTTTTTTTAGGACATATGGTCCAATTTGCTTCAAAGAGTAGATTTTCTTAACAATTGAAGAGCTCAGAAGGAAGGGGAAGTCTCAAAATGAAATTGTAATAATCACGAAAAGGTCAGTTGCAGAGGAAAGCAGTAGGCACCTAAAAATCTGGTGCACCTGCTCGGGACCAGGGAGAGGAGACCAAGGACTCCAGTCCAGGCATATGAGGTGGTCAGAGAGCAGCTCCACACCTGGCCACCCCCAGCCAGTGCTCCCCATCTGTCAAGAGCTGGCAGGTCCTTCATCCTCTGTTTTTCCTTCTGCAAAGGATTTAGTGTGGCCTTAGTCCAGGATGATAGTGGCAGCCCTGAGAGAGGCCGTCGGGGTATAGGAGTAGAGCAGAAGCTCGGGTTCCAATTCAGCTAAGTGAAGGGTCATAAGGCACCTGAGAAGCATGGACACTGCCTCCTTCCCCTCGTCCCAAGAAGAGCAAATATAAATACAGCCGTGGTCACACAATGACAGATGGAGAGCAGTGGAAACTTTTCCAGGTGTTATCACTCGTAAACCCTTTCAAAAGCAAGAAGTCACTAGAGAAATAGATCAGTAATACAGTACCATCTTATGGTACCATTTGCTAACTAGAGAATGCCGATATGTAAATTGGAAATAGTTTTAACAGTTAAAAATTCATTTTGATATAAAGTAAGAGTGTAAACTCCATAAGACTATTGTATACTTTGTGGCATTCCCAGTTCTAGAACAGTGCTTGGCAATACAGTTGTCATACAAATGAAAACTGAGTGGGATCCCGTGTGGAAAATTGCTAGATGCTGATTTTATTTGATACCCTTAAGTATACAGTAATGTGCCAGGCACAATCTCAGACGCTAGACATAGGAAGATGCAGGTTTGACCCAAGCCCTCAAAGAAACCAGCGTACAAGCAACTGAAAGTTTAAGAGGCGTGGAAGAAGATCCTGAGGCTAATGAGAACATGAGAAAAGGCCACCTGCCCAGAGTATCAGGGAGGACTTCACTAGGTTATGTGCTGAAGATGTGCCCGCAAGATAATGACTTGCTATGAAGCAAGAAGTTGGTCTATAGGTTTGTTTCTTCTCTGACCTCATTTAGAAATCTGCCATTGATTTAGTCTGTCAGCATGTTGGCTGAGGGTCCGATAAGTGCAAAGCAGTTCATTGATCCGGACTGTTCTTTGTTACAGCCAGAAAATACCCGAGATGCCTGCAGATGTTGTGGGTGCCCTTCTGTTCCTGGAGGATTATGTTCGGTACACAAAACTGCCCAGGAGGGTAAGCAGCAGATAAAGACAGTGTTGATGCCCTTTTTATAAGGCCCTTTGAACTTGCTAGGAGTGAGTCCAGCAGCTCACTCACCTTGGCTGCCTCCGAGCCCCTTGCCGGGGCTCTGCCCCACAGCTCTAAAACTCCCCATCCTCCCTGGTAAGTGCTTTGCAAGGAGACAGTTTAACGCACCTTCCTTGCTCTTCTCCCTCTTTACCCCACCTTCCTCCTGTCAGCAGCTCACCCAGTTCAGGAGTTGGGATGGGCAGTCCAGGAGAGAATTTCTTTAGTGGCAGGGATAGAAAGGTAATTGTGTGGTTGTTTCCTTTCCCCAGTAATGGTTCTCAAGCAAGTTTGATTATTTTCACAGCATGGCGAAAATTATACCATCCATACTACTGTTCCCAAAAATGACAGACTGCTTTTTACCTTCTAAGATATTCTTCCCTTTTCCTTTCTTACTAGTGAGTCTGCTTTGGTAAGTTTTAGCTGAAAGTGGAAAGCTTGATACTAAAATATAAAAGACTTCCAATAGATGCTGAACAGCCATGCCGATTTTTTAAAAATTAGCTTAGGAATTGAACATCTTTGTTTATAACAAAAGCCAAAGATGATGTTTTAAAAATTAACTGCCATGTCATACTTAATAGTGAAATACTAGTGGCATCCTTATTAAACTCAGGACTGTAGTGATCATGCAGCAGTACTGATACTTCAGTGCTACTTTTGTTGCACAGGTTTGTTAAAGAGAGCAGTTGTATATTTTCCTTGGTTCTTGTCCCTGCTGCAACAAAGAATTGAAGGGCAGAGACACAGTAGTGAACCAGAATAAAAGTTTTATTTAAAGTTATGCACTTAAAGAGAGAGAAAGTGCAGGCGACCTCAGAGAGGAGGTTCCCAGAAAGGTTGAAAAGTTTTATTTAGTTATTGTGAGTTTGTTTTGGAGACACAGGGAAGTCCCAGTACAAGATGAGGAAGGGATAGATTAAAGCAAGAGTGTCAGGGAATGACAGAACAGAGTGATAAAAGAAGTTCAGTAAACTGCTGCTCAGCATGGGACCCATCCCCTGCTAACTCCTTAAGCCAGTGCCAGCTGGCATCCAGTGTCCACTTGGATCTGCAGGGTGTGGGAACTGAGTCCCTACCACCCCAGGATTTGGGAAGCTCAAAGCACTGGATGGAGTGAGATTACATTCTGTGAACTTCCTCAAGGCAAAGAAAGGAGACTTTCTGGCAGGCTACTAAAAAACATGACAGTATAGCTGCAGTTTCATCCGGGTCACCCAGGCCATGGTAATTTGCAAGCCTGGATCTGAGCTCTCAGCAGCCCCTCCCTACTGACCTGAAATAGGACAGAGTGAAGATTTGAGCTTAAATCCAGAGTATTAGAATGAAATAGCAAAGTAACGAAGACACTACTGGAAAAGCGCAGAGACAAAACATTACAATTTGAGCAGTGAGAAGTTTATTTAAGGCAAAAAGATGCACACTTGGAGAAAGGAAAGTGTGGGCAACCTCAGAGAAGAGGCGTGCTAAAAGGTTTAAGTTTTATTTAAAGAGAGAAAGTGTGGGTGACCTAGAAAAGGAGGCCTGAAAGGTTGAGAAAAAGTGTGGGTGTCCTCAGAGAGGAGGCATGCTGAAAGGTTGGGGGTTCCCCCTTTTAAGGATTTTTCAGGAATGTGACAAAAGGCTACAGGGTGTAGACTTGTTAAGTGGTCTCAAGATATTTATCTTTGGTGAGAGACATTAAGTTTCTTCTCTTCTATTATCAGTTCTCTAGGTAATTCTGCAAAATTAACACAAGCAGTGTACTGATCCAGTTCTTCCCCAGGATAGCAGGTTCTCTCTGGGACCATATCAATCAAGACAGCCTGCCCTGCCTCCAAGGTGGGCTGAGTTATTGTCTGTTTCCTAAAGAATAAGTTAAGAATCTTATTTCTTAACTTCATGGGTTTTAAAATGCAATCTTAACTTTAAGATGGAATCTTTCCTGTTTTTACTATGCTGTTTATATCTGGGCTTGTTTGCTAAATTAATCATAATGCTTGTCTCCCGCCCAGGTTAAGGATTACTTGATTAGGGGCCAGAGGAGGAAAAAATAGCATATACGTCAAGTTAAATAGTAAGCTAGGCCTTTTAGCAGACTAAAGTAAATCTTACAACGGCATGATCTAATTGACACAATGAAGACATGGGCTGCGCTCAGATACTTTTCTTTACCTGGGAAATATTTGGGCTTTCCAAGTTACTCCCCGCCTTCGGAGCTTCAACTGATTAACCCATTAACTCTGTGAGTCTTTTCTGGCTCTCTAGTTTTAACTGGTTAACTCTTTGAGTCCCTTCTAGTGGGTTTTACTGGCCTTATTCTCCCTCCACCGCACTTATATCTATCCTTCTACCTAACATGTTCAAAACAAATAAGAAATGAAAAATTGTAAATGTATTTGCAAAGAAGACAAATGTGTATTCTTTATCAATGATGTAATTGCCTACCTTGAGTGCCCAACAGAATCATGTGGAAAAGTGCTAACATGAGAGTTTATAAAATAAGCTGAGTACAGGATGTACTAAGTAAATCCACAAATAAGATCCTATTCACAAAATTAACAAGGAAATGATAATAATTAACAAGGATAATCTACAAGAAGTTATTTAAAAACAATTTGAAAAACTTTAGGAAAAAAACAAAACTTTTTAAGTCCATGTTTCTGAATGAGAAGTCAAATATTTGTTCTTCCTAGCTTATAGTTTTATTGTAATTATGATCAAAATCCATTATAAAAATTTTTCATTAATAATCATTAATATTAATAAAATGTTATTTTAAAATACAACATTTTTTAAAACTTCACAGAACTTAGGCTAAAGCAGAATTTTTAAAAAGAAGATATTAAAACTATCAAATATTAAAATATATTATAAAACTACAAAAAACAAAATAGTGTGGTACTGGTATGAAAGTCAATAGATGGGTTGAAACTAAAATATGTAGCCTAGAAACAAATACCAGTACATAAAATAGTATATAAGGAAAGGTAGCATCTCAAATTAGGGGAGAAAGGGAATATTAGTCAATAGTGCCAGGACAGTTAGTTCAATATGTGGTTAAAAATAAGAGGCAAGTTTGTCTTTTTATATTTTCCATGTATCAAAATAAATTACAGATAGTATAAAAAATGAAAAAAATTAGCAGAAATTTTAGACAAATACTTTCAGCTCTCAGAATTTCCTATATATTCCGAAAGCAGGAAACATAAAGGAAAAGATTTAGAGATTTGATCTCTTATAAATGTCAAATGTAATGAAAGAATTCTGTCAAATGTCTCTTGATTTAATAAAATGGGGGAAAATTACAAAGGGAAAATAACAAAGATCCGTTTCCTTGATTTATAGGATGTTCTTTTAGATCTATAAGGAAAAGATAAGCAATCTAACAGAGAGGAAAAAAATAGGCAAAGGCTATTAACAGGCAGTTATCAGGAAAAGAAATACAAATGGCTGGTAAATTTGTAAAGATGTTCAACCTTATTATATTCAAGGGTCACAATTCAAAATACCTGTGAAATTAGTTTCAACACATCAGATTGATAAAACCTACAATGCTGGGCCCCCAATGTTTAGAAGGGTTTGGAGCAATAGGACTTTTCAGTACTGTCAATGGGAATGTAAATTGCTTATCCTCTGGGGTGTGCAATTTGGCTTATCTATTAAAAAACTTTTGTAATACACTTTCCCAATCTCAGCAATTCCACTGCTAGGAATCTACCTGCTGGGTATAGGTGCAAAAGTTCAAGATATGTTTGCAAGGATGTTCATAAGATTTAGTAGGACACAAGATAATGCAATCCTAATTTTGAGGGTGTGTGTGCATGCAAACATATGTGTATAAATTGAAGGAATTCAAAGCAAAGTAACTATCAATTTTAGATTCTCCAAGGGACTGAGACTAGACTCAATCTCTGTTTTTGCTGAATTTCCTCTAATTAGGTAATACCTTTATAATCAGAAAAAAAAGAAACACTGCTTTTAGAAAAAAAACTATTTTCAGCACTTGGAGATCACCTCGTTCTACACCCCATCCTTCACCTCCCTTTCCCCCAGCGCTTCCCCTAAGAACAGTGAAGGAATGAATGCCTTTAAGGGTCCTCCTCTCTTCCCCCTCTGGCCTGAGTCACTTGCCAGACATGCTATTATGCCTAGGTTATTCATCAATTAACTGTGAGGTGACCTGAGACTAACCTTCGTACTTCCCAGAGGCATGTGTATTCCTAGCCGATCCCAGGGCCTTTACGAGCCAAGGAGCTCACATGTAGAGACAGGTGGAACTGAACAGCATCCCCTCAGATGTCAGCAGTGCCAAGAAATTAAGACACCAGTACGAGGAACACCAGAAACAGAAGGTGGTGGTTCTAAGGAGTGTTCCACCCATGGGAGGCCAGCACTTCCCTGTGATACACCTTGCTCCAAGGTGGTCTTCATCTCTTTAATTTTCATGTGGCAAATGTTGAATTTGTTCTGAATTATGACACCATGAATAATTAAACTATTTTGATTTTTTAGGTTGCTGAAGCACATGTGCCTAATTTCATTTTTGATGAGTTCAGAACAGTCCTTTGAGTTTGATTTCTACTTCTTCAATGAAAAGGATTGTCCTTCTACTACCACTAAAATGAATTCAGAAATGAAAAGAAACTCAATGGCCCATAGAAACTGCATTTTTTCCCTTCATTGTGGGAAACATCAGACATTCTGGGTAAGATGTATCTCACCGCACTAGTTAATATAATTGTTTAAATCATGGTGTTATATACAATTTATATCATGTAGAAGCAGAACATATTTCTGTACTGCCTCTTATAAATGCTGAATGTAATTGTTATGTATAAATCCATTTAGTTTTATGTTCTAAAGAACTATTTGTGCAACTCCAGATTTTCAGTAAAATAATATTGCCAGTATCCAAAGTTGTCCTTCTTCCTGTGATTCAAAAACTATATATTCCCCTGCAAAAAACCTTGTCTGGAAGGTAAGATTCATATGGTAGGTCTGCTGTACATACCCATGACAGACTGGCAGGTGTATGGCGATAGACAAAGTAGCAGCGAATGTAAAGAACATGTACCATAGAAGGTAATTGGATTCGAAGGCTTGCCATACTCTTACAATCCCGGATATTCTGGGATTCCTAGAAGGGTTTCTAGCATCTCTTCTATAGGACTTATTTCAGCTGCTGCATCCACCCTTTCCTTCCTTCCTCAGCAGCCCGATCCTCACCCCAGCAGCCCTGCCTGGTCGAGGCCGAGCAGAATTCTAAAAGTGATGTTGCCCAGCACCTAAGGAGTTTGGAAGTCAACTTTGGAAGTTCAGCAATCCTATATCCACATGTCAAAAATATCTTGCTATTTTCCATTTGTAATCAGGTAACAGTAACTGCATGATGAGATCTTTAGATCTCTGTGAAAATGGCTCCCCAAAGAAAGCCAGCTGGTAAAGAGGCCAGATCTAGGAAAGTGAGGAGTTTTTCACCGGGAAATAGAACTGCGGGACAAACTAGGGGAGAAAGTGTCCACCATACACTGTGCTATAACAAGGCAGCTGAAACAGGGCAACACATACCAGTTGGAATAACTGCAACTGATTCCACTCGTGATTTGGCTAGAGAAACTTAAAAGCTGAAAAAGAAATTTCTACTATGAAAGCTTTATAAGTCATTTTAGCCATAATCATTAGAATCTGAAGTAGCCCTTTAATATTTCAGGTTATGTATTACTACTCTTTCAGGGGGAACAAATTACTTCAATGGTATTACAGAATTTTCTGAAGTCTTATGATACCTTCTGAATGTCCATAATCCCTTCAAATATACTGTAAACTCAGTAAATTCAAACTGATTTTAAGGCATGGTGGCAGATACTGCAAGTGCTTATTTGTTCATTCACTGTTCCTTGAAGTAACCTTAGCCTGGGTTGTTAACATACAGAGTGAAACTTGTAAAGCCCTTGACTGCTTTCCTGTATGAATGTGCTATTTTCAGACAACTCAGAAAAGAACCTTATCAGATTGCCTCACTAGAAAGATGAGGAAAGGAAGGTCCAGAGACATTAAGGCAACTTCCCCCAAAGTCAGATTTAAGAGAACAGGTTTCCCTGTATATTTTGAAATCCACTTTGGTTTTCTTTTCCATTATCATGAAGCTATGTCAAGAAGTCCAGAACAAGACAAAAAGACATGAGAGTCCATTCTTCATTTTATTGAAGTGACCCACCCACAGTGACTCATCCCAACTACTGAATTTCAAAAGATAAACTGCAGGTCCTTGGTGTTAGCACTAATTTATGGTAACAGTCATTTCCTTTAAACAGTTATTTTCCTTTGCCCTTCATTTTAATTTGCAAATAAAAGTATATATTTACATGTTTATATACAAATAACTTCAAAAACAAATTAATTCCAATCTTAGTCCAAGAGTTTCCACTTTAGAAGTGGTATAGTACTATGCTATATATACCCTTTCCAAAAGTCTCTCAGGACTTGGTGAGTTCCAAATACTCATCCACAAACTGTTCCCCTTTAATAAACCAAGTACTTCATTTCTGAGTAAATTAGAGGAAATATTACAGAACATGCTTTGTACAATATAATACCACTACTGAAAATGGCTCTGGGTTTTGTAATCCAAGGTTCTGATTTAAAGCAAAAATATGTGGCATGGACTGCAACGGCAAAGAAGTGTCCAATTACAACTAGAGGGTTAGGAGACAATCTGTAATAGAAGAAAATATATATGTATTAGTAAGACCCAGAAATTAAAGTTTACTCATAAAAAGACATCCCAGTTATGTATCATCTACAAAGCTAAATACACAGTCTGCATTTTAGAGAACTTTACAAGCTTGTGTCTTCCTGCTGAATTTGATGGCAGGGACAGACAAAAAATGTTTTTTACAAGACACTACTTAGAATATACCTCCGTCAGAGAAGCTAGTAACTCCTCTAAGTATAGTTTATATAAATTCTATGTTTTGAGCTGTTTTCTTTCACTACTCTTGACATCCAGTCCGCAGTACTAGATGGCCTGGCACAGTACTGACATTCAGATTATAGATGAATGAGGAAACACAGAATTTCAATTTTAGACTTTGCCGATAATTATCACTCTACATACATCTGTTTGTCAGAACTATTAGCAAGTTTCTTGAGTCCCTAAACTTCAACCAAATTAAAATTTAAATACAAATTTCTCTTATCCATGGGTTCCATATATCAGAACATTTATTTAAACCCACAGGCCCAAAACAAGCTTCTATTTTAATGAAGGGTTTTAGCTTCACCTACCACCAACTTCTAATCAAAACTGTTTCTCAGAAGTAAAACAAAAGATGAAATACTGCCTTTTTTTCATTTCTCTGAGCTAGTGGATAATAAAAATGGTAGAATGTATATGAAAGATTTGCAGTAATTCATAAACTGAACAGTCCTAAGAAAATTTGCAATTTTTCCCTTGTCACCAAAGCAACTTACACAGAAAGCAGCCCAATGGGACCAGTAACACATTCTCTACCAAGTTTGAAATTAAAAAAAACAAGCTTTTCTTAGTTGATGCAGGGAATCTAAAATAAAAATTTTTTAATTACTCCCAGTCAAACTGTTCACACATTTGTGTTAGGGTGCTAATGATATGTCAGAAAAAATGAAGCTGTAACATATATCAAACTTCATAGATAATTTTTAAAAAATCTAGTCCTGGAATTTTAATGACCGAAAAATTCTTTTAAATTCCATAATCAACATTATGGACAGTAGCTTTACTATGAATATATATACATTTTTATTAATAAATAATTACTATACCAAACATGCAGGTCCTGGAAGTTGTTTAAAAGCTATTTCCTTGATTATATTGTAAATTCATTAAATGATACAAAATATTTTATAAACTTTTTGTTTAAAAATACAATTCTAGAAACCAAATTCCCAATCACTCAAATGCCCAGCTTGTATCTCTGAAATAATAATAATGCCTTTTATTGGTATAGTATTTTAGGCTTTTCAAAGTAATTCATTAAACCCTCACAACATAGCATGATCGATCAGTAACCTTTTTAATAGTTAAGCATTAATGTTCTTTTCAGGTATGCCTACATTTGTATTTACAACAGAAAGAAAGAGGATGCGCTAGGCAAACTTTTATTCCAATAAAGCTCTTCCCTCCTCTAACTCTCATTATTTTCTTTATGTTGTTTTGTTGGCAGATTCAAATTCATAATGTAAGACACTCAAGAGCTTACAAAAGCTTAGGAAGAAGAGCTTAGAAAGACTCAAAACTTAGTATTCTTTTTACTTCCCCAACCAACCGTTTTAACTTCCATTCCAAGTAGCAAGGAAGGAGTAACTGGCAAATCACAATCAATGAGTTGTTTTTTTAGCAAGAATGATGGTTATGGAGGCTACCGAAGGCATTTGTACAGTATCATCCTTTGTAATCAGATCACCAAAGGGTGGATCACTAGGGCCTCATCTGGGTCACAGAAATAGCTTTGTTGTCGATATATGAAGTAATGGGATTTGAGTTACATGTTTTCTTGGAAACCTAAAGGTCTAGCTTCATTAGCCTACCATTAACTAATTTGTATGCTGCTGTAGTTGTCTTTTTCTCCATCTCTAACACTGCTTCTGCTAGGTCATGTTCTCCTTAATACACAGATCGATTATCAACTCACTACAATATGTTAACAAAAACAAAAGCATGAGAATATTCAAATGACTAAAAGGTGGATGCATTTTGCTTCTTGGGCATGGTTATTTTATAAAATGTAAGCTTCACATTCATTTTATAAAATACTACTTTGAGAAGAAATTGAAACTAGTATCAGAAAGAAATATTAACAATGGCATTATATTTCAATTCATGGCCAGAAAGATCGATCCATCACAACCTTATGCATTTGGGGATATGTATGGTCCGATTGGGACCAGAGGAATTAATAACAGTGAATTATTGAGGTATTGTTATTAAGGTTGTCCAAGAGAAGACAATAGCCTTCCACACAAAGTAGTGGATATATGATGATTAGAAGCTAAAAATCTTACTCAAGGATGGAGTTAAAGGACTATGAACTTGTGAGTCTGCAAACTCAGGAAACATTTCTATTTGACCTAATCACTAACTTTTGAAAATTAAGTTCCCTCCCTGTGCTAAAAATTTGCAATTCAGTAATGTTCATTAAAAAATATCTACACTTACCATCTGGAGCAGAAAATAATTCATAAAGAGCCTGAGCAAGGATATTCACAACAAAAGAATGAGACATTTTTCTTGTCCAATAGAATGATTTTTTGGCCAAAAAAGAAAAAGATCACTTATTATATGGTAACAGGGGAAAAAAAGAACAAACTGCTGTTTACCTTAAACTGTTATTTACCCTATGCCTTATGTTCAGCATTTACACACACACACACACACACATTTCCAGAGCAATGAGTTATGACTCTGAAACTAAATTCACAATCACTATGGGCAAAGCGAGCCATGCAAGCCAATGTTATATAACACCCAAATACAGAAATTGAGAAGATCTGTGAGATTCACCAGTAGCAAGTCAGGGTCTGTAAGCCTCAACAGACTGCCTAAGAAGCATTACTAAGGATCAGACTCCTAGGTACTTTCCTCCAGCAAAGTCCCATTCCTCTGAAGGTCCAGAAAGAAATCTGTTTTGAGACATTTTTGCCAAAGAGTAAATTTAGTATCTTACCTGGAAAACAGCAGCATCATTATAAAGGTCAGGAATACCAGTTAGCGTGTTTCTCCACAGCTTAATGTCTTTAAAGACAACAGTCATCTCACCCCTGTAAGAGGGTGCCTCATGTTGTAGGCATCTCCCAAAAGAAGAACCCCTGTAAAGAGAATGTCTGGGTCATGGCACCATCTGAGTGCATCCCTTAAGGCAGAAGCTGCTCTACTAATTTACAAATGTTACGAATGAGAGCTAGACAATTAGAGTGTGAAAACACAAAGGAACAAATGATAAGTTTGCTGAGGCAAAATTTCCAAGGGTTGGCTCAGTTAATAGTTCCTGTGTACCTACCATGCGCCAGACAGTGGGAATACAGTGAGAACAAGAGCATGTTTCCCACCCTTATGAAACTCACACATGAATCAAAGGGGAAGTCAAAGTCAAAATGTTTGTTTATAAGGCCTTTCGTGACAAAAAAAGTACCTATAGGCAGCCAGGCATAAAAAGCAAGTCTTCGAAAGAAAAAAGCAAATCAAAAGATCTCTAACATTTCACTTCAAAGGTTATACTTCAAACTGAAAAAAAAAACAATAGGCAGCTATTCCAAACCCATCAGAAGTTAATTTAGGAGAATGTAAACCTGGACTGAATCTTATCCGAAATCTTACCCTTGAGTCAAAGCAGAAGAAGGAAGCTCCCAGTTTGACTCAAGGTGCACCTCCTGACTGAGCTGCCTGACACTGAGATTCCCAGTCTGTTGTCAGACTGGTTAGACCTAGGACTTAGATTTTAAAAAGCACTTAATAATTTTGTCTGTGAGAGAAATTAAGACAACAATAATAACAGTGCTGAGGTGGTAAAATTATGGATAATTTTGTTCTGTAATGTCACAATATACTACATAACTACGGAATATGTTAATATGTATTAATTTACAAAAAAGTAGCTTCTAAATTTAATTCAATTTTTTACATATTACTTGAATACCTTCACTAAAAAACCATAAATTATAACTAGCTTTTATTCCTCCTTCTCCATGGAACAGTCCTCATCCCTCCAACTGGGATATGTTCCCACAGCAGGTTGTTAATATTGTTTTGGCATTGGCTTCATTCCCCTTTGCATATGGTTTATTGACATGACTGAGAGTTCATTATGCTTGTTTTTATGCAGCAAATTACAATCTGTTTAAGTTCAGTAACTACAGCATATTGACAGCTCCCATTCAGACCTCTCTTTGAAGCTCCCCACTCAGGTTTTTAATGGTGCTCCCTCCACATGACACCTCCAAATGCCTACCGGCTCACTTCATGCCCAGTATGTCCAAAAGTGAACTCACCACTTCTCCCCACACTTCCCTAAACTTACATTCTTTTTCCTTTCTTTCCAGTGGCAGCAAATAGCTGGCCAAATTATCTAAGCTTGAAACCTGGAATCCACTAAGAGGCTTCACTCTCCCTTACTATATTATCCAGTTAATCATGGAGTTTCATGCATTCTACGTCCTAGATATTTCCCAAATCCATTCCCTACCTTCCATTTTTATTGCCACATCCTAGTTTAGGCCTTTCATTATCACTGATAGAGAGTAATTAAATAGTCTTACTATTAGCTTTAGTCTGAATGAACTTTCAACCAAATGACCCTCCACAACATATCAGAGTAATTATCTCTAAAATAAAAATCTTACCATGACACTATCATGTTTTAAACTTTTCAATGAACTGTTAGAACAAATGAGTTCTGCAAGATTTTGAGATACAAGATACATATGTGAAAATCAATTTTATGTCTATACACTAGCAATGAAGCATCTTGAAATTAAGAAAACAAGTTCATTTACAGTAGTATCAAAAGGAGTGAAATACTTGGGAGTAAATTTAACAAAAGAAATGTAAAACACTCTGAAAACTATGGAATGTTGTTGAAAGAAACTTACATTTATAGTCAACTGAATTTTGACAAGAGCGCCAAGGAACTCCAAAGGGGAAAGAACAGTCTTTTCAACCAGTGGTGCTGGGACAACCCTGGACCCCTTCTTCACACCATACACAAAACTTAATCCAAAATGGATCAAACACCTAAATGTAATAGCTAAAACTATGGAAGTCTTCATAGGAATCAATCTTTATGACCTTGGGTTAGGCAAAGCCTTTATAGATAATAGCATCAAAAGCATGAGTGGCAAGAAAAACAAATCAAAACTAGACCTCATGAAAGTTAAAAACATCAAGAAGTGAAAAGACAGTCCATGGAATGAGAGAAAAGTTTTATACATCATATATCTAATAAGGGACTTATTTCTTGAATATATAAGGAACTCTTAGAACTCAACGATAAAAACTTCCAAATTTGTCCAGTTAAAAAAATGTGCAAAGTCTGAAAGGACATTTACACAAGTGGCCAATAAACACATGAAAAGATGTTCAAAATCATTACCCATCAGATAAATGCAAATCAAAACCACAAAGAGATATCACTTCATACTTACTAAGATGGTTATGAGCAAAAAGACAGATAACATGTGTTGTGAAAGATGTAAAGAAATCAGAACCCTCATATATTACTAACAGGAATGCAAAATGGGCAGCCACTTTGGAAAACAGTTTAGCAGTTCCTCAAAGAGGTAAACAGAGTCAACATATAACCCCAAAATTCTACTCCTAAATATACACCATGAAAAATGAAAATATATGTCCACAAAAACTTGTACACAGATATTCACAGCAGCATTGTTCATAACTATAATTGGAAACAACCCAAATGTTTATCTGATGAATGGATAATCAAAACAAAGTATATCCACACATGGAATATTATTTGCTTATAAAAGCAAATGAAAGGCCGGGGGGGCTGGAGCGGCGGCCCGGGCTCCGCCGGGGCGGGGCGGGCTGGGTCCGGGGAGGCAGGAGGTCCGGGCCTTGGCGGGTGCGTATCGGCCGCCGGCAGGGCTCGTGCCTGCTCGACCAGGCTTGGCCTCGGAGCCCCGGGCCACTTCGCCAACCCGACCTCCAAGCCAGCCTGCGCCTCCCGGCCCGGCCTCCTCCCCGGGCCCGCGCATCCTCCGGGAGCTGAGTCCGCGCGGAGACCGCCCGTCCGCAGTGGATCCCGGGGAGCCTGACGCGAGGGGCCCGCGCGCTGCACACGCGCCCGGGGTTTGTTGTTTATACCCCATGTTATCCCATCACCAGAAGAGTCTGGGCAGAGACTGGACTGCACCGTGGGAGAATCTGCAAAGGTGTTGCTGGAACAGACATATTTCTAGTTGTGTAAGGTGGCCTGGACATTATTCTCGTGCTCCTTACCCGTACTTCAGCAGTAGGCACTTTTCACTAAATTGGAGACCACCTTGTCTGTTTGAGTCTAGAACTCAGTTTCCATACTGGAACTGGAGACCTGACAACCTGAGCCAGACATCTTTGATTCATCTCTCTAACGGCATGCACTCTGAGGGAGATGAACCTTCGTCAAAACGAAGAAAACACCAAGGCGCAATAGAATGGCATTGGGAATACATATGTAACCATAATAAAGAAAAAATGACGATCCTAGGAGACAAAAATGTTGACCCCAAATGAGAAGACAGTGACAACAAGTTTGACTTTTCCGTGATGTCCTATAACATACTTTCACAGGATTTACTGGAAGACAATTCACATCTCTATAGACACTGCCAGCGGCCAGTATTACACTGGAGTTTCAGGTTTCCCAATAGTTTGAAAGAAATTAAACACTTTGATGCAGATATACTTTGTTTGCAAGAAGTTCAAGAAGATCATTATGGAACAGAAATCAGGCCAAGTTTGGAATCATTTGGTTATCACTCTGAATACAAGATGTGGACGGGAAGGAAACCTGATGGCTGTGCCATTTGCTTCAAACATTCCAAATTTTCACTCTTTTATCAGTGAACCCAGTGGAATTCTACCGCCCTAATGTTCCTCTGTTGGACAGAGACAATGTTGGATTAGTGTTGCTCTTGCAGCCCAAAGTTCCTGGTGCTGCGTCTCCTGTGATGTGTGTAGCTAACACACATCTCTTGTATAACCCAAGGCGAGGTGATATTAAGCTGACGCAGTTGGCAGTGCTGCTGGCAGAGATTTCCAGTGTTGCCCATCAGAAAGATGGTGGCTTCTGCCCTATTGTTGTGTGGTGACTGTAATTCTGTTCCTGGTTCTCCACTCTAGTTTCATAAAGGAAGGAAAATTGAACTATGAAGGACTTGCCATAGGAAAGGTATCTGGCCAGGAACAGTCTTCACGGGGACAAAGAATTTTATCTATTCCAATTTGGCCCCCAAACCTAGGTATCTCACAGAACTGTGTGTATGAGGTACAGCAGTTACCAAAAGTAGAAAAGACAGACAGTGATTTGATGCAAACCCAGCTGGACAAAGCAGAGGTCTTGGTGACAACTGAAAAATTATCTTCAAATTTACAGCACCATTTCAGCTTGTCGTCTGTTTATTCCCATTATTTTCCTGATACTGGAATTCCAGAAGTGACTTCCTGTCATTTCCGAAGTGCCATAACTGTGGATTATATTTTCTATTCTGCTGAAAGGAAGATGTTGCTGGGCAGCCAGGAGCTGAAGTTGCTTTGGTTGGTAGTTTGAAACTTCTAGCTAGACTGTCACCTCTTACAGAACAGGACTTATGGACTGTTAATGGACTTCCTAATGAAAATAACTCTTCAGGTCATCTGCCTTTGTTGGCTAAGTTCAGACTTGAGCTCTGACTCTTCTGTGATTACATACTGTATTCTCTTTCAAAGAACCTTAAGTTCTTAAGAGTTTGCATGTTGCTTATTTTTGTGCTGTAAGAAAACATTGTTAAATGTTTGAAACAAATACCAGAAGAAAAACGTTTACATAATTTTCTTTTTAATAATGAAAAAATATTTTCAGGACAAGTGTGAGATCTAAATGCTCTTTATTGTAAAAGAGTTGTATTTTTTATTAAATCCCAGTAAACTGACAGTGATTTTTAAATATAATGCAACTTCTTTAAAAAAAAAAGAAAGCAAATGAAGGACTAACACATGTTACAACATGGATGAACCTCAAAAAAGCCACTTACAAAGGACCATATATTATGATTTCATTTATAGAAAATGTCCAGAATAGGCAAATCTATAGAGATAAAAAGCAGATTAGTGGTTGACTAGGGCTGGGGGTTAGAAGGAAATGAGGAAGGCTGCTCATGGGTACAGGACTTCTTCTTGGGGTGATAAAAATGTTCTAAAATTGACTGTGGTAATGGTTGTAAATACCTGTGAATATACTGGAAACTAATGAACTGTACACTTTAAATGGGTAAACTATATAATTTGTGAATTATATCTCACTAAAGTAATTTTACTGAGGTATAAAACTTTTAAATGGCTTCTAGAAAAACCTTTTCAATGACTTTCCATCGTCTATAGTATTAAACTAAACTTTCAGTAAGTATCTTACCTTTCTTCTACTCTGACACCTATCCTTTGCCCCAGCCATGGGCAACCTGAGTTCACTGAAAGTGCCACCATTCCTCAGTCCTCCTGGCCTTTGTGGATACTATCCCACGTACTCAGAAGTCCCTCATCTCACTGTGCAACTCATGAACTCCCACTCGTCCCTCAGGCCCCAACTCCAGCTTCACTCCCTGAGCAGTATCTTCCCTCACCACCCTTCCCAGGTCACAGGCTCCCCTCCCTGCCTTGCAGCTCCCTTCACGGTGAATCAGTGGTTCTGAGAGCAGGCTTCTATCATTACAGCATTTATCAACGGTGTTCTGAAATTACCTTCACTAGAAAACTGCGTTCTCTAGACTATATGTAACTGTTGTAGCCTCAATAGCTAGCACAGTGACTTGTATACACTCAATATTAAATAATAAAGATATAAAATTAATCTTGATTATTAGTAACATATTAATCCACAGTAACCAATTCTCTGTCCCACAAGTTATTCCCAGCAGTATAATCACATATGGCATTTGGAATACTGAAATTGAGTATTTGGAATATCCTTTATAAAATCAGTCCAATAAAAGAATACCTCGTTTGTTTACTGGTGAAGAAGGAAGGAAGCTTGCTGGCATAGCTCTCAAATGAGAATCCTGAGTGGCTTCTAGGAATGGTTCTTTCAGGTGATCTGCAAGAAATCCCACCCCACCATATAAATGGCTTAACATTTCAATATCAAATTATCACATTTTCTTATCAAGTATAAACAAATACCTGCTATATGTCTGTTATGGTTGTCACATATATCCTTGGTGACAAATCAAAAACTAATTATTTCAATAATAAATTGTTCACTATGTACCTAGTTATTCATGCTGAAAAAAAAGGAATCTAAGAGAAAATTAATGTAAATCAATATATATCCAGTTGAATGAACAAAAAACTAGAGAAAGAGTGAAGCAAATTTAGATGAAATGGGACAAGGAGAAAAACCACCTGCCCCTCCTCCGAATGTTAACTGATAGGTGTCATATTTAACAATTTATGGTCACCACCATATTCAGATTAAATATACCACCAATTCAGAAACAGCAGGAGAGTATGTACAGTAGAAAAAGGATAAGATGTAGAGAGCTCTACCTGAGCTTCAATTTCTTCATCTATAAAATGAATGGATTGGATTAGCTCATCTCTGAGATACTTCCCAGTTTTAAAGTTTTGTGCTTCTACTTGTATAGAAAATGAACTTTCTTTTCATATAGTTCTCATTGTAATCTGGGAATACAGGAACAGAATGCCTAGTACTGAAATTATTCTATTCCTTAAGGAGTAGAATTTCAATAATCTAATATTAACATAAACCTGTAAATGGTTTTTCCTTCCATGATCTTAGGGCAGTCTGCTCCAACTAACCTCTGAATTGGAAAAAACAATCTATAGTAAAAGAAAAAAAATGCTAAGAATATCATGATACTGACTATCCTTTTCCTAAATATGCCTAACTCATTTTTCCATCTGAAATCTTCAAAAATGTCTTAACTGAGTGAAAATGTATTGAAATGTTGAAAATGTCATTATTAAAAATCTAAATTGATCCATCTATACCTTCATTTCTGTTAATACTCTGTTATAAAAGAGTGCTTTTGCTTAGTTAAAAAAAACTTGAAAAAAGAACATTTAAAAAAAATTCACTTATACCAAGGATTGTTTCCTATTACTATATTACTATAATCATATAATTAGCAAGCAGGACTTCCCTTCAATTTTTCCAATATTCTTAATAATTTTTTACATTCTTTTCTTACCTGCATCTTCCCATTCTCAAAAAAAAAATCAGAATATAATTTTTGTGTCTGCAATCTCATGAAGCCTTTCTGTATTCAACTCAAAACTAAAAATCATCTTAAAGACTCCTTATAGCTTTCATGTTCTGAGGGCAAGGATGTATTAGCCAGGCAGACCTGGTTTCAAACTTGGCTGTGCCACTTCCTAATAGTTTGTTCTTGGAGAAGCCAAGTAATCTCTCCAAATCTTAGTTCCCTTATGTGTAAAATGGGGGTAATGATAATGCCTACCTCGGAGGGTGGTTGGTAGATTAAATGAAATTGTGTTTTCTTAAATAGTACACATTCAATAAGTGGTAGCTAGCGTTTCTACAAAAGCTAAGCACAAAAATAATTAAACATAAGACTTTAGGTTGCTCTTCAGACTACCTTAAAAAGTACCATATATGCCAATATTAGTATTCTAAAAACTATGCTTTGTTAATATGAATAGATTGAAACTTTTTTTTAACTTTGCAATTTTATGTGCTAAATGGTTCAGCTCAGAGTACCTGACTGACTAGATGCATTTTTTCATGCGCCATCCTTACCTCTGGCCCAATTTAGACACAGCTTTAGTGAAAACTGGAGATGGAGAACCTTTTGTGAAATTTGCTTTCAGGCTGTAGATTACAATGGGAAATGAAATCTTTTCTTACCAGGTAATTGTGGGTAAATTTTTTCGACCATGTATTCTCTTAAATTCCTTGGCATTTCTCCTCGAATGTCAACAAGTACTCGAGTTTCATTAGATGAAATCTGGTAGATGAGAACTGGGCTTGGGTTAGCTAAAATAAGTTCAGCATGATGTGCCTTAAATTGTGGTGCATTCTAGGGAAGAAATAAAATATTTTAACAATTTTCAAATTTCAAGTTGCCTTTATTTTTCTATAATTACATTCGTACAGTACCTTCATAAGAAAGCCAACAAAATGAGATAAAACAGAAACTTTATTGGAGGTCAGGCTTTTCCTGAACTTGGAAAAAAGTCCATCTGCAACAACAGTCAATGGAGCGTGCAGTTCCTACAGCAAACATAAAGCATATTCAGCTAAGTGGTTAGAAATACAGAGGAAAAGGACTGTTCCTTCAAAATGTGCATGAAGAAATTTAAATATATAATCAGACAACATTATAGAGGCTATTTGAAGATAATGCTTTGAAGAAACTATTTTATGGGCTTAAGTTAATGCATGACCAATCTTCAGAGGTGCGTCATCTGAATCCCTAAGGATCACCATCCTTCAAAGCTCTACCATTCAAACCATCTGGGATTAAGCTACACTTTAATAAACAACTACTAAGCAAGCATAGACCTTGAAAAACTGAATATCATTACAAATTTCAAGTACAAGCCAGATATTTTTATTCTAGAATTTTCAAGCCTCATACAGTGCTTTCAATCAGTGGCTAGGGCTAAGAGAATTTTGTATATATGGACTATGTACAAAATTAAATATACAATACAAATGATACAAAAACATATTGGGCAGTTAAAGCCCATTTTGTTCAAGGGTAAACTGTACTGGAAACTATTTAATTCTAGTATTTCCCCAGAGAATCTCTTACTTGTACCTTTCTCCTTTAAATAATTGCGTATTTTATCCTAATACTTTCTTTTATAGTGAATCCTTCCTTTTCCACCTTCCAGTTCCCCTCTGCTTCTCTGCTAGGGTATATTTCTCATGTCCGGTTTTAATACTGTTAATATAGTGGGGTTTGCTTATGAAGTTATTTGTATAGCAATGTGTTGCGATCTAAAATCCATCTTATTGCAGAGGGCTTGGAGGGAACTCAATCCATCTGAGAAATGAGAAATTGCTGAGCCTACTTTTTTAAAGGAGTAGAAGAATAAGAAGGAAAAGAACCTCTTAGGAAGAGCTATCATTTGATATATCGCACCCTGACGTCTCCAGTTTCTTTACCTTTGTACTGAACTCCCACCACAGCATCATCTTCTTCTAATAACTGCAGCACAATGCCCTCGATAAACTTTGTACTAAAAGGTAAATAGAAATCAATTCTATAAGAGCACATTTGAATAATTTAAATGAGGAATCATAAACTCCTTAATTCTTATCTCCAGTTTGCTCTTGTAAACTGGACACACATGCTTTGTGAACACATGTCCACAGAAAAAGGTCTAGAATGACAAAAAGCAAAAACATCATTAATGAATTTTAGAATTATGTGTAGTATTTTCTAATTTCCTAAAATTGAAGACATGTTACAAATGTAATGATTAAAAGAATACTTTTTTTTTCTGAGACAAAATCTGTAATAGTGTGTCTGTAGGTAGGTATTTGATATGCCCTGCTTAATTAGCAAAAAAATGATATCCAATGAAAAGTTACACAATAGAATCATGAAATAAGGGTAAGTGATTGAAAGACTATGGATGACAATAGACTAGAACAGATTGAGCATGCAGAATTACATAGTCATTATGAATTCTATATTATATATATATAAATATGTAAAGCAATGTTACAATGATATAGTATATTAATAATATATAAAAATAAATATATATTAAAAATAATATAGTGCTCCTGGGTTGAGAATCCTTGTAAGATCTTTCCAACAGTAATGGAATGTTATTTTGTATTTCTCTTTCTATTCTTTCATTAATTTGAACAAATATGTATGCGCATTTAATAATATGTTATTCAGTGATTTTAAAATATTTACTCTGCAACCTAAGTAAATGTCACCTTTATAAATTCTTCATTATGCCACAGCAATGCAAATGTGCAACTAATACTGGTTCTGATGATTCCAAATGTCTACGTGTACTTAAGTCACTTAGCAAAATTTTGATTTTCAAAAATGTTGACATCCAGAAAGAAAAAAATAGCCAGTTTCAAGAAACCTTTGTTACTCTATTTTACAAGTTTAGTTTTCCATTTTCAAAGTCATTACCTACTCAAAACTGTTCAGGGTTAGGGCACTAATAAAATCTGAATGTAGAAAAAATTCCATCATAAGAAAGAAAAATCACTTTATGTTGAAAATGTTTGACAGTGATTAACCCTGGATATTCATTCCTATGAATTCATTATCTCTGGTCATAAAGTCACTGGTTCTATAAGTATTTTAGTGGACTAAATTGCATAATGCCAGCCTCTAGTTTATAAACATACCTAATTTATGGTGAATGGAATCTGTGATGAGTGAGCTTTTGAGCTAAAATACAGAGTGCTCAGAGCATCCAGAGAATTGAGGGCAGCATGTACACATTTTAAAGAGAAAGAATCCTATTTTCTTAGAAAGCCTAAAGCCCTCCATGGCTAACATTTCCTTATAAAAAAGCAAGATCATTTTCTAAATGAAAAGTAACTTCCATTCCCTTTACTACTTAGCGTCCAAATGTAATGGGCCTGCAGGTACAGAGTTCAGTAAGATAAGGCCTGTTTCTTCAAGGCCTTAGGATCAAATACGGTATTCAGCGGGAGAGATGTCAGCATCTCTAACCCAGTATTTGGTAATACATAATAATGTTGTTGATGAGGAGAGGAGTACTTAACAAGCATAAACTTATCACAACAGTATGCATGTGGGTGTGTACATAAGATAGTAGCAATATATATAACCTTATAATAGTAATGATTAATATTTTCATTGTTAGTGACCATAGTCTATGCTAGCTTTAAAAAATGTTACTTTTCCAGTGTTTTAGAAGTTTTTGTTATAAAATATATATCTACTTCCTTTTGATAAAAATATAAATTCCTAGGTCTACCTCCTATAGACCCTGATTTCTGAGTTCTTCATCGCTGGACAGGTATTGCCTATGACTCAGATCTCTGGGCCACTCTCTCAACAGCATTCCCTGTGCAGTGTGTTCTGGGGTGCATCTGCCAGGAACTGTGAGGCTATCTGTTCTCCCCACTGCCGGCTATTTAAATGGAAAGTTCCTCTGAGTCTTTTGTCAATTCAGTAGGCTTGGAAAGATGACAACATCCTCTTACAACAGTTTTCCACATTAGACGTAAATGTGCACTTTTTAAAATTCTCTCCTAGTTGAACATAACCTTCTGTTTGCTTTCTTCAGTATTTTTATCACGTTCCAATTCTTTCTTCATGTTTCATTCTCACATATTTATTCCTACGTTTAAAGAGCAGCAGTCCTCTTTAATCTTGGCCTCGCCCGCGTCCGGGAGGCCGGGTCCCGGTTCGAAGGCGGCGGGCGGCTCGCGCGGACCCGGCAGCAGCGCAGCGGCGAGCAGGGAACACGCCAGGGAGGAGCCCAGGAACTGCGTGGTGGACGGGCGGCGGCGGCGCGGGCTGCAGCGGCGGGGCGGGGCGGGGCGGGGCGGGCCCCCTCCGGGCCCCTCCCCCTCCCCTCCCCTCCCCCTCCCCGGGGTCTCCGTGGGCCCGGCGAGCTTGGGCGGCGTGAGCGGGTCCGGCCGGCGCTGCCCACGCCGCGCGTCGCGCTGCAGCCAGGGCCTGGCGGGCGCGCGTCAGGTGGCGTCGCACAGGAAGCCAGATGTCCGAGCGCCCCTCATGCGGAGCCGCGAGGTGAGGCGCAGGCGGACGCTCCTCGGGCCGCGCTCCCGCTCGCTCTCCGGGAAGGGGGACCCCGCCACGACGCCCCGCGTTGCGCGGCCCTCCGGCCACCCCCCGACCCGCGTCGCCTCCCCGCCCCCTCCCCGAGGCGCGGCGGCCGGGGGGGGGGGGGGGGGGGGGGGGCCTGGAGAACGGGGCGCGGGCGGCGGGGCCTGGAGAACGGGGCGGTGGGGGGGAGGGGCGGGCATCAAGAATTTTTTAAAGTAACAGATTTTTATCTCAATTCATTAAAAAATAAAATACATGCAGACAGTTTTACATACCCACACAGATTCATACCCAGATTGGAAAATACAACCGGACTTTATCCACCAAATATTCATACTAGTTACTTCTAGTGAGAAGGATCATGGATAATTTTTATAGTCTTCTTTATGATATTCTTAACAAAGGCACTGAAGATCTAACATTCTTCTAACTTATGGTTAACATAATATCTATATTCCAGCCTATACCCAAACACTCACAAAAATTTATAATAGTGTGTTAACAAAGGCCAAGGTTAAATGTGTTCTTTAACATTACATCTTTGAAGCTGGAGTCTTACTTGGGCTCTGCCATGGCTGCTTTCCGAAGACTCATGATCAATCCTCCACGATGGAAAGCTCTTCCGCTCTGCACTTGATTGTTTTCCGATAGAGGGTAAGGAATTTGAACCTCTGACTTGCTTTCATGATCATGAATTATGTAGCCATGTACATCCTGGGGATCAGTACCTTGTACGTCATCTGCAAAACTATTCAGTTCAAAAATACCGATTTCATTAACGTGCCCAGAATTCTACTAGGCACCAAGAGGACAAGGAGGCATTGAAAATGAGTCTCTGTCTTCATCAAGCTATGAGACCGTTTGGAAGACTGGACATTAATGTATTTTGAAATCTTAATGCTTCTGGAAAAGTACACAAATATCCTAAAAAGTTGCCAATTAGCAATATCTTCCATTTGGATCTCAGTAAATTGCCAGTCTTTACTCAGATGTTAGTAAAGTTTGTAAAAAAAATACTATATGCTTGAAGCCCATCTAGTATTTCTATAATGTTTTGTCCAACTACTAAGATAGCTTGTTTTTCTCAACCCGTAACTGTATTACAGATGTACTTTATATGCTAAAACTGACCAATTTAGAACACACCAGAAAATGTAAAAAGGATAGCAGCATAATAAAATTTTGCCTTGGGTAAACTATCTTAAGTACATAAATAAGGTCTAATTTAAGATTTCTGGGACATGTCTCTATCTCAACTTTATTGATGGAATCAAATACGACAGACTTTGGACACTTAAACAGGCAGAAAGACAGAACCTTAAACTTCAATGAAATTCATGCTTCAAGAATAATAGATATTAATAATTTAGAAGCCAGTGACATTAACTACAGTTATCACTAGCCATTAATCATAGGGCTCCATAATTGTGATATTTGACTACTTACTGGTTAATATATCAGATAAAGTAACATGGAAAACACTCTTCCACATTAAAAAGTACAGAACTGCTTTCCATTAAAAAGCAAGCGAAAAAGCAAAAACAAAAAACCATATATGCAAAACATGAAGAGCAACTTCAAAGTCAAACCAGTAAGCAAGTTTTAAAGGCAACAGCATAAGGGTATCAGAACTACAAGCCAAGAAAGCTAGAGTTGTAAAGGGCACTCCTGGAAAGCAAGTAAGGGTCTCATATGCAAGGGACATTGGAATTTCACACCATATATAAATTTCTTGTCAATAAAATAAAGATCACAAAACTCAATTCAATGACCTGAGACATGACATGGAATTAAGCCATCTACCCAGGACATGACCCATAAGAAATCCAAACATAACTTTGTGCTCAAACTGAGTATATAGTGCATATTAAAATATGTATCATTTATGAAAGCCCAAATATAAACCAGAGTCAAGGAATAAATATAAGAAAAGATATGGAGGATTTATGAAACTATAAATACATTAAAGACCTAACTGAATGCAGGGTATACCACATTCATGAATAAGAACTTCAAATCAATTTTTCAAAATTGAGCTATAGATTCAGTATTTTTTGAGTCATAATCTTGACAGAGTTTTTTAGTTTCATGGAAATTGAGAACCTAATTATAAATTATATACAGAAAAGCAAAAAGACCAAGTAAAGTCAAGATGATCCTATAGAAAATGAGGTGAGGAGGAGGTCCCCCATTAATTACTGAGACTTCGATACATAAAGATAAAGCATTTAAATTATAATATTCATTTTAAGAGTTCTAGATATTAATCTTAAGCCAAAGGACAATCAGTTCACTTAATAAAAACCCACACTCCATGAGGGATAAGGTCCATATTATATAAAAAGTCCATGCTCCAAAAAGTAACTATTCAAAGTGTTTCTATATTCCATATCTCACACCTGAGGGGAAATTAATAGCATAAGGAAGATTAAAAGGACTTGATACTAAAGGATTTATGGTATGTGGACTAGCTAAAATACTTCATAGGTTCTCTGACACTTGATGAACTACATATAACAATCCATTGAGGCTTGTGCCATAACCTTGGAGTTGTCTCCTGAGGCCAGATCTCTAAAGAATATAGTTGGAGAGCATTTCTGGTTGCCTCATGGTCAACTAGAAAGGTAACGATCCTTCTCAGCAGTGTGTCACCCTGGCCTCAGGAAATCTCTTGTAAACTGGTGGTTTGGAAACCCATAAGGACAGAGATGGAATCTCCCTTCTTCATAAGGCACTCTCTCCACATGGGTCCTTACCCAGTAGTCTTTTGCTTTTCCTCCTCACCGACTGCTCCTTCTCGGTCCCCTTTTCTAGTTCCTGCTCACCTCACTGATCTCCAGATAGTAGAGTTCCCCAGGGTTCATTCCTGGAATGGTAATGTCTTCTAGTCTCATTTAAATTCTAGGACACCTCTCTCTCATACCAAACATTGACATCAGTAAGTCCTGCTGACTCTTCCTTTAAAATACATTTCCAGAATGTACTCACTTCCCACACCTCTACTGCTATGACCCTGTTCCAGTCTAGCAACTCTCATTGATTCTGCAATAACCTCCTAACAAGTCTCCTTGCTTCTGACCTTGCCACTTTATGATCTATTCTTTTTTCTACACAATAACAAGAATACTTGGAATATTGTTAATCATCCTTCTAAAATGTGACATTGAATAATTCTTCTTAAAATTCTCCAAAGGCTTCCATGTGGAGTCAAAGCCAAATCCATACAGTACGTTACAAAGACCTTTTAGAATCCAGCCCCGATAATCGACCTGACCTTTTCTCTAACTATTCTCACTCCAGTCAACACCACTCTCTCTCCTCACTCTTTTAAGAGGCCGGGCTTGCTCCTCCCCCAGGCTTTTCCCTTGATATTTTTTCTTGCCCCATATATCAAGGGCAACTCTCTTACCTCCTTCCATTCTTTACTCAAATATCATCTCTCAAAGAGGCTTTCCCTTCCCCAACCACATTATTTAAAATCACATAGCTCCCTATCTCCCTTTTTTCCAAAATCCTTATAACCATTAACATATATTCTTAATTTTATTTTTACCTTTTATCACCAGCCTCCAAACTACCCACTAGAATGTGTACTTTCTGATGGCTGGGATCATTTTCTGTTTTGTTCACCACTGTAGCCTCAGCATCAAGAACAGTATCTATAATATGATCAATGCCTAATAGATATTTGTTGAATGAATGAATGAATGTCAGTTCTTTAGTCACCTCCCTCTCTTGCATTATCGCGTTCTGCCTCACTACTTTCAACGTCACCAAACATCCTGTGGTATCAAGATGCACCTCCTTTGCCTTCACATCCACATCTCACTACTGCCCTATTTCTGTTTTTTATTAGTGAAAAACTCCTCGAGAGTAGTTTTCTATTCTCCAATTTTTTAATCTCCCACTCACATCAGTCTGATTTTGTCTCCACAACTCCACCACATCTCAATGTCACAAGCAAATTCCAAGTTGCCAAATCCAATGGCTGTTTTTCTATACTCATCTTACCTGACTTTGAATAGCAAACCAGGACACATCTGTCCTTTCCTTTATTGATACATACCCACTCCTCCTACTAGAAACATTCTCCTCTCTTGGATTAAGTGACACCAAACCCTGTGGCTTTCTTCTGCCATTCTGCCAGCTACTTCAAAGTCGCTTGTACACTGTCTTCTTCAAAAGTCAGCCTGGATTGGTTTATTCTGTTTTCTCTTTTCTCCCTACATGATCTCCTTAAATGGTTTTAATCATTGCTGTGGCTTTTAAGTGCTACAAGTATGCTGACATCTCTGAAATTTCTAACTCCAGCTCAAACCTCTCCTCTGCACTCCAGATTCATATATTTAACATGTTCACTTGATCTCAATGTCCTCCAAATTTCCTCCAACACCTGTTCCTCAACAGGTCATCTTCCTGTCAGCAAATGGTACCATTACCTACTGGTTGTTCAAACCAGAACCTAGGAATCATTTCTAATACCTCCCTCTTCCTTCTATCTCACACCAATTCTTCAGTGACTCTTGCCATTTCTGCCTCTTAATTTTATTGTGAATCAGTCCACTTCTCTTTATATCCTCTGCTACCTTGCTAGTCCAAACCACCATTATCTATTGTTTGAACTTAGCAATGAGTCCCCACTAGACTCCTTGCTTTGATTCTTGCTACTCCCACTGCCGCAATCTTAGTCTACTCACCACATCATATCCATGTATTCTTTCAAAATAGCATTCTACAAACTGCAGGGTATGATCAGTGATAAATTGTGAAATGAGTTTCAACCTGTGAATTGTATACTTGGGTAAAATGACAAGTATTTATAAAGTAAAATAAGACAAATTTCATTCCAATTTAAATATTACACGTATGTACTGAGGATGGTCAATGTGTTTGTTACTGTAAGTAGCTGTCAAAAGTTTAAGCCACTTTATAGAGGCATAATCCAGATCACATCACCTCCTACTCTACCTACAAAACTGTACAAAGCGGTATCTGCTTACCTCTCCAACCTTAATCTCAAGCCACTCTCTGTAACCCATCACTCAGTACTTTCTACCTACACTGGTGTCCTTGTTGGTTCCTTGAATAAAATAGCAAATATTTACACAGTGCCTACTACATACCAGGCACTGTTCTGAATGCTTTGCATATAGGAATTCATTTAATTCTCATTAACAACCTATGAGGCAAGGACTCTTAGTATGGCCATTTTACAGATGAGGGAACCAATACACAAGAGTTTCAAAACTTAGCCAAGGTCATACAGCTTTTTAAGCACCTGAGCTGGTATTCAAAACAGGCAATCTAGTTTCAGCATCAATGCTCATAATTACTCCAGCATTCCACCTACCACATATGCCAAGCAAGCTCTTTCTCAGTTCATAGCCTAGACATATCTTGTACTCTGATCCTCAAGAGTATAGTTGATCTGTTTTGTTCCCCAGTATAAATCTGGTATTCAGTACAGCACCTCACAAAGTGGACAGTGAATAAGTATACCCTAAATAAATAGTTAAGGGCTTAAAAAGCATTGGCTTAATGGATGAATGATGCTTAAAAGATTCTACAACAGGCACATAATAATATGCAGTCTACACATGATAGTCCCCTTCACCTTTCCCTAAAGTTTATGCCCTCATTCTATTTTTCCAGTCCTTCATTTTGATTATTACAATTTTTCAGCCACTTCATTGTATCTCACTAAGTCTACTTCATGTCTTCTCATACTACTAAATGCTTTTTTTCTCCTTTGCTCTCATTTTCATGGAAATTTGTTGGTAAACGAGTACAGTAACTTTTATAAAGAAAACAGAATACATTTTTACCATCGCAGGATAGAGTACAGTGCAGAGTGCTTGTTTGCAGTCATAACTCCTAAAGATCAATATGAACCTACCTTCAAGTCCAAGGTCTTTAAGGACGGGATAACCACCTGGCTGCAGAAATTCTCCAACTATCCTGTCAGGCTCTTTTAAATCTCTCTCAATTACTGACACCTTTCTTCCATCTCTGGAAAGGACTGCTGCCAAAGCAGAGCCAAGGACACCAGATCCCACAATGATAACTTCTGGATCATTTTGAGAAGGTGTTGATGCAGAGGCTGCTGCTCCTATCAAGGCTGTTTCTGAAATACCGGCTCCTTTTTTGCGCTGGTTAAAAAAAAGAAAAAGTGAATTACGTATCCATATGTGTTATCCTTAAATCATACTACTACTATATAGACACACTGGACTTTTGCATCTTGAGCAAAAGCTTTACCTTAAACAACAGCAAATCAAACGAACTATGAAATCTTTAAATACAGGTCATATATAAAAACCAATGATATAAAATACTGGCTAAAGAAAAATGTATAATATTATCCCAATAAGAGTAAGTTTAATATTTTATATAATAATGTATTACTAATAATATGTAATACATAACATATAGACTATATAATTATATATAATAATATATTCTGTTTTCTCAATATATTTAGAAAATGCTGTTCTACAGACGTATTTAGAAATCCACACCAGGCCAAATATAAAAAATACTTTTAAGGGGCTTCCAGGACTATTATAGGGAAAATTCCACAATTAATTATTCAATTCTTCAAATACATACCGAAGATCTACAAAATGCAAGCCATGTACAACTTCTGATACGACTTCACGTTGCAAACTATTCAGCACCTTTTAGGTACTTCCACTATTCATCTTAATTTTCTCCTTCGAGGTTTTCATCTGAACATCTATCTTAACCTAAAATCACTTTTATATAATGAAAAGACTGTCAAATCCTGGCTACTAATCTACTAATTGGGAATTATTTAACACAACAAAATTCCAAAGGAGTAAAATGACTATTTATCCTTTGGAATTCAACCTGATCACAATTTTATTTCCTTAACATATAAGAATATATTTAATTTACCCTTTCCTTTTCTTCTGATACTCTAAAGAGGGCGTGATCTAACATCTGGTCCTCCAATGTATAAATAAATATTAAACCTATTCCTTGCTGGGCTGACAGTAAAAACTTTACTTGATCATAAGATGACTTTTTCATGAAAAAGGCCTGTTTTGAGAGATTTATGCCCATTGAGAGTAATAACAGTGAGAGTGGGTTTTTCTTTTCAATGAATAATTCAATATTGTAATAAGTATTTTTTTCTTGGTATATGGATTCACAAGTGGGAATGTATTTCAGATACAGAATTCCAAGAAACCGTCTTTCTTGAGTTCTCTGACCTTAACGATTAAAATAAGATCAAATGCCATTTTCAAAGGGTTTTAATAAGTCCCAAGGCAAAAAGCTGAAACCATTTAAATAAAAGACTTAACCTTCTAAAAGATAAAACCCAAAACCTTTTAGAATTTTAATTCTCTGTGATTTTAATATCCATCCAGTCTTCCTTTATCTCTATAATGGACTGGGGCATTGTCCACTCCATTTTTAATAATTTCTCTTGGAGAAATCACCTTTTTGTCCTTTAAAGAGAAGATAATAGAGTTGACTCTTCCCATCACTATTTCTTAATGACCAGAGCTGATTATCCTTAAATTACTGTTCACAGAGCAAAATAAGGCCCTTTTCTCCTCTTAGCTATTTTTTAATAGTTTTTCTTCCTAAAATTTCCCTGTTAAACACACACACACACACAGACACACACACACACACACATACACACTTGGAAGGTCAGAATGGGAAGCACTAGTGGGAACTCAGTACTCAATACACAGCCTACCAACTCTGGTGTTTAGAAAATGAGCATAAAGTCTGAGGCATTCACAAAGTGAAACCCATTACTGACTACTGGTGATCCAATTCCCAAGTTATCTCAGACAATACCAAAGTATTCAAATTGAGAATTAAAGATTCCCTCCCCTTCCTTTTCCATTCCTCCAACCCACACCCATCATGTGTCACGGAATTCAGCACTACTCAAATGTGCCTAACAGATGTGTACTACCTTTAGACTAGTATTAATAGCTGCTATTTATTAGACAGTTATGAACCAGGCATTTTCCAAACATTAAATCATTTAATTCCCTAACAGCAGGCTATGCCACCCCCATCTAACAGAAAAGGTAAAAACTGATTCTTACAGAAACTAAGGTCTTCCAAAGGTCTGACAGCCAGAAGTGATGGAGCAAAAATTCTAGACCAAGTCCTCTGTTCTGTAAGCCTTGCTCATTTGTGTAAGTAATGTAGACACAGAACCCTAAGAGCAAATTACTTGCAGGCCACTCACCCCAACTCCAGATCATCATTATCCCCACCTGGCCCACTATTTGGGCTCTCTGACCTGATATCCCTGCTTCCATTCTTGTACTCCTACAATCCACTCTCCAAACAGTAACCAGAATGCTTTTAAAAACTAAAAATCAAATATTGTTACTCCCATGCTTAAAAATCCCCCCAGTGCTCTTGTGGAAAATCCAAACATCCATGGCCAACAGGCCTTATATATTCTGGCCTCAAAGATCTCCCTCATCCCTTACCACTGTCCCCTTCGCTGCTGTCTTCCCAGGGATTCTCATACTAAACATCACGTGAAAAACAGCCTTTGATTTAGGAACATGACTGAACTCTGGACAGTAGCCAATTACTCACTTGATTTAGTATATTACTACACCGATTTACTCCAATTATTCACTTGATTTAGGATATTACCACACTGATTTACTCAAAGCTCCGTTAATGTGGGGAGAGGAGGGTGTTTTGTCCAAGACTAAAGTGCTGAGCATTTTTACTGTGCCAGCTCTTCCAAATGTTCTGTCACTTCCCCCAACAATCACTTCTTACAAGCAGCAAACTTTACCTGCAGGTTTCTTCTCAGGTACAAACACAATTTTTACCCTAAAACATTTGTTTTTACATCACAGAAAGTGATTCTGTCCTCCTTCAAAATGAAATTCTAACATTTCCTTTCACCTTTCAAAATCAAATCAATATTCATAATCAATTTCATTTAGGTTGGCCCAACCAAATGAAACAAATGTTTTCAATCATCCCTAACGGTGTCAAGGATGCAGCCACAAACAGTCAAAGACTTAAAAAGAAAAACTGAGAATTCGTATCACTGTATCTAAATTATTGCCTTTTCCCCTTAAGGAGAGTGACCCCAATCCTAATTTAAAATAAGATACTCATTTGTTTGACCACTTTGAATTCAACCTACCCGCCTGGACTCAAGCTGCTCTTTATTTTCTGATCCAGGAGGGGATTTGGCCCAGAAGAAGCCAATGAAGGGCAAGGCTGACATAATATCCGAGAAGACGGCAAACTGGGACCCGCTCCGCTGGCGCCCGAGGGAGATCCCGTTTCCGTAGCGACAAAGGTACGAGAGCACCAGGCCCAGCGAGAGGAACACCAGCACGCACAGCAGGAGCTCCTTGTTGGCCAAGGAGACGAAGTCTCCGCATTTCTTATAAAAATAGGTGAAAGTAGCAATGCCAAGAAAAGTGCACATGGTTCCAAGGCTACTTGGGTGACTCTGGGTCCGTGTTGGGATCCTTTTTTTCCTTGTAGGGTTTGGGTGATGACAGGTTTTCCCCGAAATGCTACCAAAAGGAGCACAAGAAACCGGCCAAACTCCAGTAAATACCGTAAAAAAAAACCAGGATTGCAGTTCAAATCAGAGCTATTTACAAAATCATATAAAGTTATTACTACAAAAGTATCTGAAGACAGGAAAGTTGTCCAGGACTTAGAAAGCAGTATTTAAAAATCGCCTACTCCAACAGCACCCGACCGGGCTCTCCTCTTTCAGCCAATCCATTTATTTCCTTTTCTCTTGTTTCCTGGATGGGTTTTTCCTGGGGGTTATTGCAGGTGCTGTTTTTAATTTTGATGTTGGCTCCTAGTGCTGAAAAACCTTTCTCTCTAACCAGCAGCAGGTGCCCTTTCAGAAGACGGTGAGGGGTAAAAAAAAAAAATCAAAGAAATCTTGGCGCTGCGAGAAAGGTGGCCTCGCCTCCTGAGACCGCGATGCCCGGGCCGGGCTGGCAAGCGCGGAGTACGACTCGCCCCCCTTCGGGCGGCCAGGCTACGCGGCCCAGGTGGAAATTCTGGGCTGCCGTCTCCCACCAAAGATGGCCTCGGCTTCACCACTGCGGCTCCGGCGCAGGGAGGGGCAACCCCTGCTGAAAATCTCCCCACATCAGGCTCCTATACACCAGCCCCCGAACCTTCCAGTCCGCGATTCCGTTTCCCCGCAGGTGAACGGCGATCTCCAGACAACTTCCCTTAGAGGGCGGCGACTCCCGATGGCCTGTTCGCCAACATCCCAAGCTCCGGCGCCGCCGCGCTAGTAACCAGAGTAACCAGCTGAGCTCCGGAGGCTTGTCACCCACCCCGCGCGCCCCGCGGCCCAAAGGCTCCGCCCAGGCGAGGGACCAGGGGGCGGGGCTAAAGGAGGAGGGCCCGCCCCGCCCTGCGCGCAGGCCTCGCCCGCCGCCGCCGGCGGCCAGTGAGGGCGCCCACCGCTCATATGCCGAGAAGGCGCAAATCGCCGTTTGGTCAATCGCGGACGCCGTTGCCAGATCGGGGACGCCAGGTGAGGCGCTAGGGCGATGTTGCGTGATGGTGTAGGGTGGGACTGCGCTCGGGGGGCCCTGCCACCTGGTGGGCTGATCGGAGGGCTTGATTTGGCTCCGGCGGAGGTGGGGTTCGAGGGGTTCGTGCCCTCGGGTCCGCCTTCAGGTTTTTGGCTGCAGCTCCCGCTGCTGGGGTCCTTCCTACACAGGGAGAGGCAGAGTTGGTGCCGAGGACGCCCCTGCGCCACCTAAAGTCGAGATGTTTCCATTCATTCCGTGGACTTTACTGAGCGCTTACTACAATGCCATCCCGGGGCCACAGGGATGAATCAGACACCACCTTTTTGTCCGGTGCCTAGTGTGTGTAGAACCTAGACGGCGGTAGAAAGAGCTACCGGTGTGTGGAGAACCGGGCGCTCAAGCTGAATCTGGAAGGACGAGTAGGCAGCAATTGCCAGAAGAAAGGAAGAAGAGATGGTGTGCCGGGTTTTCCCTTCCTCTTCCCCAAATTGTCAGGCAACTACGCACTTGTCGTTGTGCTCAGGCTAAAGACACCCTGATGCTCTTAGCCCCGTTCTCTCAAGATAAGAAACGTGGGAATGGGCGTGGGAGGACGAACGTGAAATAGAGATGTGCCTTAAGTGCCCGGAGAAACTGGGTAGACAGGGAACCATGGAAACCGGAGGCTGTCTTTCACTCGCCCTGGAGGGAGGCTGGGAAAGTCTCCGAGGAAGTTGCATGTACCCAAGACAAGCATTCTGGAGGAAACAGTAAAAGAGTGTGAGTCAAAAGGTGAGAGACAGCCCTTGTTATGAAACGATGAAACCTCCCCAGGATTTACTGACTCCTGATAACAGTGCCTTTGCTGACCTAGACTGCCTTGCCTACTTTAAACTCTATGACTTCATGTACAAATTCTGCCCTCTGGAGCACTGCTGAATTGTCACCTTTTCCATCAGGTCTCCACTGACCCACACCAAGTCACATGATAGTTTATTGATACCTATTATCCCAATCTCTGACTACACCTGTAAATTAAGCTTTATCATCCCACTCATCCTTGAGGGAAGGCCCTCTGTCTGATGAATCAGAATCACCCACAGCACCTAACACGTGTTGCACTTAATTTATCCTCCGTAACAAAGTTTTGATGAATGATGAATGATAGGTAGTAGGAAGACCAGATGACTTGAATCAGGAGAACTGGATTCTGGCAGCCACTAACCAGCTTTGTGACCTTGGACAAGTCAAAAGTCAGTCAGCCTCTTGAGGGAAAGGTCAGTATCTCCATGAAATCTAAATTCTTTGCAATCCTGAACCTGACACTTTGCTGAGTTCAAGATAGTATGGCACCTGCCATCATTTTTCATCCCAAATATTGTATGTTTTATCTGCTAATAAAATATTTTACATGTCAAAACATTTTCTCAGGTGTCATTTGACTCTCAAAATCACCTTGATTTTAAAAAAATACCAAACATGAAACTTAAAGAGGTTAAATGCCTTGGCCAAATCACAGCTTGTAAGTGATGAAACCAAAAGTTAAACTCCTACTCTCCAAATTCATGTTCCCCAATACTCTTAACTATCAATAACTGCTTTAACTTTCCTCTATCATAAAACCAAGACTTTCTCTCCCTAGCAATATTGCTCAATGTTACCAACAAATTCAGCTGTTTGAAATATATATGTAATTCAAAAGCATTCATGAAATAATCAGTTTAATGTGTGGGAAATCATTTTCCTGAAGACAAATCTTCAATACACTGCTTGTTGGTACCTTGAGTTCCTATATTGCTAAAATTCTAGAAGGCATCTGACTCTTACAGATGAAAACACAGTATCACCTGGATGATTGTTACTTGATTGTCATATTTGAGATTATCATAGGATTGTTTCCTTTTTAAGTAATTTAAAAATCTTTTGAAAGCCACTTCATGTGTTTACAGTCCAAGATCCTCGTCTGTACTTGGGGCAAAAAGAACATTTGTAATGCCTAGCATAGGGCGCACCCTGAATGCTTATATTGCCTGGGCTTAATTAAAGGCTATATAACCATCACTCAAGTATGTTTTAATCTTTGCATGGCTCCACTTCTTCAAAAACAAAAATCTGTCACTCAGGCTAGCAATATGACACAAAGTTAGCCACTTACTGACTGAAAGTAATAAACTACAGAGTAAATTCATCAGAAATATTTTGGTAGTTACGACAAGAGCTAATACTTATATAGCACAGGCAGTGGTCTAAATGCTTTCTTCATATATTAGCTCATTTTGTCCTCACAATCACATTATCAGGCAGGTACAGTTTTAGCCCCATTCTATAGACAAGGAAACCAATGTGCAGAGAACTGGTCACATAGCTAGAGACTGAATCCAAGCTGAGGACTCTAGGAATGTTTAAGTAGAATGTGGTTTTTTTCCTCCGCATACAAATATCGTACCTTAAAACAAACAAAAAAGCCCATGTGCTCTTTTCACTACATTGCTTAACTGCTTGTCATCTCTTTTGACATAATTTGGCATGCCAGGCCTCAACTGTGTCTCTTGAAGTGCCATTCTCAAGGCAGGAAGAAGCCTTGCCCTCCTTTCTTCAACTATCCGTTCTCTAAAATCCACATTAATCATCATCTCTTTCTTTTCAAGTTTTCATAACTCCACCTCTTTGTCATACCAGTCACCAATTCTTAATTAGCAATTTACATATAACTTTTTCAAGAGATTCAACTTCTTAAGGGAACGACTGTCTTATTCATAGGTGGATTCTCAGCACTTAGTATATGGTAAGCATTTTTCAATGTATTAAATGCAACCTTTCCTTTCTTCATTTTATCCCTTTTTGTTGTTGTTTTGATACCAAACTGAGCAATTTCTTTTTCACTCTTTTTATTTGTTGCACATTAGAAACACATACACTGAAACCCTCAAAACTTTCTTCCTATTGTGTTGTCCAAAAAGACTTTTAAGACCAGTTATTTGTTCTAGATCCCCCTCAGTACTTATGTAATCTTTTGCAAATTCTAGTTGCAAGTGGAGACAATTACATTAATTTTGAACTTTCATTTTCTTTCTCCCCTTCAGTTCTACTTGTAAAGCCATAATTAGCATATACATCAAAGCAATTCAATGTAATAATATGTAACAACTGTCCACTTTGTAACAGGCATTATGCTTAGAGTTGGGAGTAAAGCAGTGAACAGAGCAGACAGTACCTCTCATTTGAGAGTTAGTTTAATGGAGAAAACAGCAGCAATCAGGTCAAGATGACATTGTCCAAAAAAGAGCAAGTACACATTGCTCTGGAGGGTAAGGGCAGATAAACTAACCGTGGGGTCAAGGACGGCCACCCAGAGGAAATTATCCTTACACTGAGGTTTGAGAATTCATAGGAGTAACCAGGTGTATAACCTCTGACATGGCAGTGACCACACCTGACATATTTTTTCCCTTTCCCAAGTGTTTGTGTCTGTGGATGTTTGTTTCCTTTACCAAAACTCTAAAGCCTGCAGCCAACAATACAAGTTTTTTATTGAATTGTTGATGACAGTAGGATAGGAAAGATGAGGATTCTAATCATCTAAGCAGTCTAACCTGATAAGCCTCCTTCCAGCTTTTCCCTCAACATAAGTTGTAGAAACATTTGCCAAACCTGAATTTACTTTAGTCATTTGGTGTGCCCTTCATTTTCTGACTCAGATGACAGTAGGTATTGCACTAGCTAGACAGCCCTTCCTCTTAGCACTTCCCAGGCTTTGGGCCTCTCTGCATTTCCCCAGCTCCTTAGAACAGCTTCCAGCACCACCTACTGCAATTGTGCCCAAGGCCGCACAAGGAAAAGCCCAAATAGTTCTTAAAATCAATGATTCAACCCAAGTGACTCTCAGCGGATCCTAACCCAAGACAGGGGGAAGGAAGGCTTAAAAAAACAGGAAAAAAAATAACCAAACAAGCTACCTTAAAAGAGATTTTCATCATTTAAATGTATGGGCCTCAAATCACCTTTTTTCCCCTAGCCCCTCTGAAAGGAAAGGTGTTTAACAAAATTATTTCACTGAGGTAATTTAAATTGATAACTATCTTAGGAAAGTGATTAAGCAATATGCCTTTAAAAACATTTTTGCCCTTTCACTCAATATATCACTTCCCTGAACTCACTCTAAGGAAATAATTTGAGATATCCAATAAGACTTGTGTACCAACAAAAATCAAAAAAGCAAAACCAAACAATCAGAAGCACAATATCAAAACATAAGCATAACAACCAAAAACACATTGATCACAGTAATGTTATTTTAAATAGCAAAAAATTAGAAACAATATAAACATCCAACATCAGAACAATTAAATGATTATCATACACCATTCAGTGTATTATTATGAAGATATTAAAAACCTCCTAATTTAAAACAGATGAATGGACAAATGATGTAAGATTGGGAAAAATCAAAACACAATACTATATATTTATGCCATACGATCCAATTTTTAAAAAATATTCAGATAAATCCTTAGAAAAGAGGTTATAGGGGAGGATCTGCAAACTTTCTGGTGAGTGAGCTGTGGAAAAAATAGTCACAGTTCATTTTTATTTTAGTCTTCATACTTTTATGTATTTCCTACTTTATACTTCTCTATATTTCACAGTTATCAAGCATTACTTGAATGATCGGAAAGTAAGCTATTTGCAAAGGAAAATCTTTCGCCTGTGTTTGTCAGTATAATTAACTGATATTTTCTTTAATCTGCCCGTTTGTCCATATGACCCAGCGTGGCTCAAAATTAATCATGATCCTTTTTCAACCAAAGCTCCCACTTCATCCCTCACTGTGTCAAATCCTAGAAGATCTAATGATTTGACCAGTCAAGCAATATTGTATCAGCAACCTAGCTATCTTAGCACCAACAAGCTACCTGTTTCTCAGTGGCTATGTGCCCATGGAGTCATGATTGCCAGGCATCCTGTTTCCATCTATATCTTTGTAAACAAGCATTTGGACCAGCCTTAGCCCTGACTTGATTCCTACTTCATTGGGCAGGGAAGGAGGGAGGACAAAGGAAGGGAACAAAATAAAAGGTAGAAGAAGAAAGCCTAAGTTTAGGTTAGAATATGGATGGACAAGGCAGAAGAGGTTAGGGCCAGACAGAGTTATGAGAACAAAAATGAAATAAAATACATAGGGGAGTGAAAGGAAGGGTAATTTTTGATCAGAAAAGGCAACTATTTGCCATATTATAATAACAATGTGCTACATTATTAGCCTACACACTCCTGGTCATACCTCTTCATGTTAATGGAATAAACGATAACAAAAGGATTGCACCATTTTAGTGGCCACAGAGGACACCCAGGTCTCTGAGGCAAAGATCCATGGTTGTCTAGAGCCTTCAAAGATGATGCAAAGATCCATGGTTGTCTAGAGCCACTGTGTGATGGTGATAATAGCTAACATTGAGTGATTACTAGGTACCAACAATACTAAGCACACGGCACACATTATCTCACAACAAACCCATCAGCTAAATGTAATTAATATCTTTATTTTAGAAACCTAGAAATAATTGACCAAGAAATAACCAAACATTTCTGTACCTAGAGTGTATCCTTAGCAAAATTATGAGCAAATAAGGGTGGACAGGTAAGAAAAATAGTATTTCCTTAATGCCTATGATATGATGGGTACCTCACCTCACTCACCACTTACCAAATCTTACAAAGTACAGAGTCCAAAAACAGTGACTGAAACATGAATTCGAACACAGGTTTTGAACCTGTCCTAGATAGTCTGGATCAAAAGCCCAGGGTCTTGCCTCCATCCATAAGACTGAACAACTGGGACATTGTAGGAGTCCTCTAGGGTTAGTGTGAGGATAGACCTAGCATCCTAGGGCAGTGACTTCCACTTCCAACCAGCCCAGCCTCTGTGGACTGGACAAGTAATGGCGTTAAAGAGTCCTGCGGGGACACTGAGGCTATGTAGCCTAATCCAGTAGGCTTCATCCATTGGTGAATACCCCTCAACCAAAACCAATAAACACTTCACACACCAGGCTTTGTGTTGGGATTACAAAAATGGAATCCATTCTCTGCACTCAAGGAAATGACTATCTACTAGGAATGCACATCCTGTAAGGACATACTCTTGGACGTTAGTGTAAATCATGTAAAGCATATTTCACCCATTCAATAACTATTGAGCACCACTGTGTGCAAAGTATTGTGTCAAACCTCACCAAGCTTGCATTTTCAGAAAGCAAACCTAACCACTTTAATCCTTGGTGAATTCTAGCTCCTTGGATTATCAAACTATTAAAATTTGAAGATGGAAGGTTAGCATGTTAGTATAGTTCAAGAACTGGCAAGGAGGAAGTAGTCATCTGAAAAGCTGCACATTTCCCTACTACCAGTCCATCCTTTCCTTAGCCCTTCTTACTGTCACTGGACCTCTGCTAAACACAGATTAGGCATCACGTAAACTGTTGTTGAATGAATGGATGACTGTATTGTTTGAAAGGAGTTATATAAACCCAAATACAGAATAAAGAAGAAAAGATAATTTTCCCATGGCCATGATTTCAGAAAGTGAGAGACTGGCGAAGATCGTGGAGTAATGTATTAGGGGCAGAAGTCACAGACCACACTCCCTACCTCTCACCATTAATGAGGGAACTTCTACAGCACTGAGAAGAATGTCCATTTGGTAGATCCAACTTGGATGACTTGCAATGATGGGAGTACCTTTACCTCAGATACTATTATACATTTGTTTGTATGTCTTCCGGCAAGCTATACAGCAGCTAGGGAGTGAGTTCCCTGCTATATTGTGAGTATATGCATCGACATGGATTTCCCTACTCCACTGTAGGAAAAAAACATATAAGCCCCTTCTTTGAGTAGTAAAAAATGAACATAGGAGTCTTTCCTTTAGTTAAAAAGAAACTGAAACAAATCACTTGTAAGTAAGAATGCTTTATTTATTCAGTTGCTGAATCCTTTGTGACGGCAAGAGAAATAGAGAATACAAAAATACTTCTTGGGGAGCTAAACAAGGAATGTATTTGCTGATCAATGAAATAGAGGCAAAGGCATCAAATATGGTTAAATTTCACTATGTTATGCTCTCCACCATAAACAACAAATGTCTTTTGTTTTCCTAGTTTTCAATCCCAAGAGACAATGAATCTTGACAAATTGTTTTACTAATGAAGCCCATCTTAACACACCTAAAATTTGAATGTCTATATTCCCATACACATCAATGTCTATGAAATAGGTTTTATGTAATTGTGGGCAATAGTGTAGTTGATGATGACAGGACATAAACTACCTGTTGTTAAGCTTTTCAGTTACAAATTAACTTAAACTAAACTTGCTATTTTGCTCTTACCTGACTTAAAACTGAGTCTTTTGTTTCATGAACAATAAAAATTTTCAACACTCTGAATCAAATAAAAGTGTTTTAACAATCTGCCAATGTGACACACAACACAGTCTTGTGCTTTTACATAACTTATTCCTCAGTGTTACTGAGGTTGGTCATAAAAAATCTGCAATAGAACAAGTTGCGGCTGTATTGCTACTTAGAAAATACGTGGAGGACGTTTTTCAATTTGTTTCAATTAATAAGGATCAATGACAACTTATGTAGACCCTTTTACGTTTTAAGCACTGTGCTAGCTGCTTTGCAAACATCTATCTAATCCTTACAGAAGCCCTGCGAGGTCCTCATTATCTCTGCTTTACAGATGAGAAAACAGGGACAGAGTAGTTACTTGCCACACTTAATGTGGCTCATATTGGGCACCCCCCCACCCCAACAGCAATTACTGCCTTGAAATTGAATATCAGCCCCAACAGCAAACACCCAAATTTAATTTTCAAGCATCAAACTCTTAGTTCTGAACACTTGTCCTCAGGTATTATAGGTTAAGACAATTTGGGCAATGCTACATAATATACAAAGGTAAAAAGATGCTTAGGTGAGGGTCACATAAAAGCCAGTGATGCCCAATAAAGTTCTCCCAGTGTTTGAAAGCAGAAAATCACCCCAAATACTACTTAAATACCTTTATCGGTTAGCTTTTGCATTACTTTAAAATTTTGTAACAGTAAAAAAAGACACGATTACCTCGCCAATATCAGGCACACTACAATCATGAAAGAAGAAATAATCCCATGCAGTTCAGTTACTGGCCAGATCTCAGCCTTTGCAGCAGCTCCGCATTCCTAATTTGTAACTACATGTTCTGCATATGATACACTTAGAATTGTAAAATGAAAAAAAATCCTCAACAACTCAGGAGTCTTGACCTTCCTACACATCTACCTTTTGCACTGGCAGAAAAAAATAGAGGCTGGGAGTATAGGAAATATCTTAACATTTTACAAACATATTGGACAGACGGGCAGGGAGAACAGGTCTGAGTTATCAGATCTATACACCACATGAAAGAGACAAAAGAAAACTGCAGAGACTAGAACTAAGGAATCTCAGTTTCCAATGCCAAACTGTCCCTGCACACTGGCTCAGACTCAGTGGGTGGATTATTAGAAAAATAACCCAGTTTCTGATCTGACAAGAAAACATGTAATAGAAAAACTGAGGGGAATGGACAATTTATCAACAATTTAAAAACAAAATTTACGAATCCTACCTCCTAATCTGGCTTTGGCCAAGACAATGAACGGTGTATCACTAGATAACCAAGATGGGTTGAACATAAAACATACAATCATTAGAATAGCCAATCTCTAGACCCAGTGCCTTCAAAACTCTAGCCTATTTCTACACTATATTGCAATTCCTCTTAGAAACCAGAAACACCATAGCACATTTCATACAGTCTTATAGGAAATTTTTATGAATCTGCCAAGAACGATGACCTTGGAAGAAAAACTTTTTTGTGATATCCAATAAAGCAGCCACTAGTCATATGTGACTAGTATAAATAAGGAAGTGGATTTTAAGTTTCTTTTGATCTTAATGTAAATTTAAATTTAAATAACTATCATTGGACAATGCAGTTCTAGATATTAATTTTCAGCAAATAAAAATGCATTTTTAAAAAAAGACTCATTTCTTTAAGACACAACAAAACAGCCAGGAAATCACATTATTTGTTCAAAAAGAATCTTTCTCTGAGTAAATCCCTGAGTAGTAATTATTTATTGCCACCAAATCAGGCATGAGGAAATAAGGGAATTCAATGGCAATCTCAGCTTCAACCTCTCAGGTGTCTGCATTCCCAGGATTTCTCATGTATTCCTTTGAAGCTATTCCTATCTTTCTTAAAAATAAAAAAATAAAATCTTCTCCATCTGTGGCAGTACTCTCCCTGGGCAGATCCAATGACCTGGTGATCTGGGCCTTCCCATCCTCTAAACTTCATAGCACCATGATCAGAGAACACCTTAATTGTCATGGTTCAATAAAAAAAAGGGAAAGAAAACAGGCTTTGGCACTAAGAAGAAGAAAAATCAGGAACTGAAAAAGAAGAAATGAGGGCCATTCCCCCTAAACAGTTTTTCCAAGTCCATTTATGAGGAAAATCTTCAACTTCAGGAGACTCAAAAAGCTTTTCTATATGAATTTTCCGATGCTGGGATAGGCACTTCTGTTGAAACATTTCTCACAGTCAGTACATTTTTAAGGTTTTCTCCTAGGTGGGTCCTCTGGTGCCTGATAAGGTTAAAGCTTTGACTGAAGCATTCACCACAATCAGGACATTTATAAGGTTTCTCTCCTGTGTGAGTCCTTTGATGAATCACCAACGTGGAACTCTGACTAAAAGTTTTCCAACACTCAGAACATCTGTAAGGTTTGTCTCCTGTATGTGTTCTCTGATGTCTAATGAGATGGGAGCTGAGGCCAAAGCTCTTTCCACATTCCCAACATTTATATGGCTTCTCTCCTGGTTGGATTCTGCATTCTCCTATCATACTGCCATTTTGACTCAAATTTTCTTCAAATTCAGAACTTTCATAGAGTTTCACTCCTATATGCATTTTCTGGTGTGTAATAAGGCTTAACTTCAACTGAATTTCTTTCCGCATTCTGTACATTGATAGGGTTTTTCTCCTATATGTATTCTCTCATGCTTTATTAGAGTAGAATTACAACCAAAGCTTTTTCCACTCAAGACATTTGTAGGGCTTCTCACCTGTGTGTGTCCGCTGGTGGCAAATCAGGCTGGAACTCTGACTAAAACTTTTCCCACAGTTGGGGCACTTATAAGGCTTTTCTCCAGTGTGAATCCTCTGATGTTCTATTAGGACATAACTATGGCTGAAGCATTTCCCACAAACAGGACATTCATATGGTTTTTCACCTGTATGTGACCTATGATGCTGAATGAGGTGAGAGCTGCTACTGAAACTCTTCCCACAGTCAGGACACTTACAGTTTCTCTCCTGTGTGAGTTCTTTCATGAATAATAAGATGTGAGGTATTGCTGAAGCTTTTCCCACATTCTCCACACCGGTAGGGCTTTTCTCCTGTGTGTGTTCTCAGATGCTGAATCAGGTGAGAGCTGTTACTAAAGCATTTCCCACACTCAGAGCATTTATAAGGTTTTTCTGAGTGGGTCCTCTGGTGTGTACACAAATGAGAACTATTATTGAAACTTTTCCAACATTTGGAACATTTGTAGGGTTTGTCTCTGAAAGAGGAGATCTGCTGGACAGAGGCAATGCAGTGTTCTGGATCCCATCCCCAGTGACTGGGTTTCTCCTCCTCTTTTCCTGTTGAATTTCCTTGATTCTGTGGGTTGCCATTGTTCTCATAGGAATCATCACCTCTTTAAGTTGATCTCCTTTACAGTTATTGTGTTGAATGGTTTCCAAATTATCCTTCCTTTCATTTCCTGCAAGAATAAACAAATATTCTAACATATTCCCTAATCTCTGCCAGGGGAAGGAAATTCTAAGTTGCAACAGAGGAGAGGAAATAACAAAGTAGAGCTTCATAAATTATTTTATGTTCATTATTTTAAAGCTAGTTTTTACTTCTTTTACTCTGTGTTCATCAGAAGCAGGTGAATTTTTTATACTTAGTAACAATACTAATGAAGTTTTGTATGATTGTCAGCAATTGCCAAGGGGGATACCAATCTAAAAATAGTTTCCTTAAACTTTATTAGAAGACTGAAAAGAAAAAAAGGGATCTGAACTAGGGGAGAAACTGAATAAGCTACATTCTGAGATGAAAAAAGACAATACCTTAGTTAAAATCTGAGCAAATATAGGAATAACAATCATGCCCATTATTCATTAAGAAATAAATAAATTTGTACATGGTATCTCATTAATCCTGAAAAATATGTGAGACAGATATTAACATTCACTTAAACATGAAAAAAGTGAGGTTGTAAGAGTTACTCTAGCTTGTAAGTGACATAGCAGGGACTCAGATTAAAGTTTCTCTCATTCTAATGTCCTAGTCTTTCTATGTACTCTGTAGCACATCTTAAGATGAATCTCCAAAGGATTCATATCATCTTCTTGACCCCTCACCTGTAAAAGGGCTTTTCAAATTCTCCCTTTCCATGAAGCCATTAGAATCTGAGACCAATAGCTTTTGTTCTTTCTCCATCACAGTGATCACAGCCAGGTTAGGGATCACAAATCCTGTGGAGGGAAAGAGGTTAGGTTTGCAAGCATTTGTTAAAATTTATTCTTCCTTCCTTCCTTCCCAACCATTGTAACATAACAATTGTAGGCACACAATGGTTTGTGAACCATCCTCAAAATAAGAAACACAGTCTTTAGAAGTCCTTTTAGAAAATCTTATCTCAGATGCCAAGTGTTTAGAATTAAGGGTTAATCCAATTTACCTTTTCTAAGGAAATAACAATAAAAAATTCAATCTTCACATTAAAGTCTGAGGATCAAGCTTCAAAACTAGAATGCTAATATTCACTGTCCACTCAGAGATCAAAAATATTTATAATTGACGAAACAAATCTGTTTTGTGGATAAAGCACCAAGAAGACTTTAAAGAATCAATATGCCGCTATGAGCAGCAGCTACAGAGAAAGCACACTGTATAGAAAGAATAACTTCATCCTTGATGGAGAACAAAAACTTTGTCAATTTCAAAACTTAAGATTTATATAACAAGAAATTAGGACAAAAGAGGGCTGGAATAATCACAGCCAATAACCCCTAAATACAAAAGGGAGGCTAATGAAGGATCTTTTCCTTGTCTCTGACTCTCTAAGTTCATAATCACAATGTGTCTTTCAGCCTAAACTTTAGCTTTTGTAGGTAACTACAATCCCTGACCTACTTTAAGAGACGGAAAAATGTGATCTATTACTGAAAGGCAATATATGGCCTTGACATCCATTTCAGGATATAGAGACTAATATAATACAGGAAAAATGAGAGTCTAAAAGGATATATAAAGGCACACATATGGAAAACAAACAAACAAAGGTATATTTATCATTTTCACCCTACTACTGCTTCTCATGTGCCAGGCACCGAACTAAATATGTGTATTTCTCATTTAATTCTCACAACAGCCCTCAGAGGTATATGAACAATAACCAGCATTAGGTGAGCAAAAAAGGCATTAGGAACCTTCCCACGGGCAAACGGCCACAAAGTGGGAGAGTAGTACTCAGTCCCAGGCCTGTTTGGACATCGTCTTTCACACTTTGATCTATTACAGTCAACTTAGAGCAGGAAACAGAGCGGGGAATAAACCCAAACTGCAAATGATCCTTAAGGAGGACCCTTACTTTGGAATATATTGACTGGATTTCTAAAAAACAGATTTACATTCCAAGACGTTAGGTCAAAGGGAGCTAGCATTCCCTAAGCACCGTCAGCAATTAGGGATTTGTTATCGGAAAAGGTGAAACTAGTCTAAATCACAAATATCCCCAGGGTTTGAGTAGGATAAAAAAAAAAAGAACTATACATATTAATTTTTCAAGTGTTCGAATGGAATAGTGTTCCGCCGCCCGAGTTACACGTTTCCATGGAAGTCTTTACAAAGGAAGCCGCGCCATCATTTTCCCTAAGAAACCATTAATTTTGGTAGTAGATGAACCCCCAGGAACAGTGGCTCAGCAAAGCGGTAGCCTACTCAAGGCCATTAACAGTATTAAAAGGCTGTCATTCCACAGAGAAGGGCTGCTTTCAGTGTCTTCAAGCAGAGTGAATAGGATGGGGCCATGCTTGGGATGAGAATGTCTTCCAAAGATGCGCTGCCTGAAACTTAGCTTTAAGAACCATTGACAGGAAGCACAACTGGGGTACACTGCGGGGTAAGTTCCAAGAGACCAGATCCAGCCGACAAGATCCTTTAGGGACCCCGCAGGCGCGGCGGCCTCGCGACGGGTGAGTCTGGGCCCGCGCCCCTCGCAGCAGGGGGTCCCCCTCCGGGCGGACACCGCAGCCTGGGCGCTGCGGCTTCCACTCCTCCTGCCCGCAGCCCTCGACCCGCTTCCCCCCGAGATGGAACTCACTGTTCTGGGCGCTACCCAAAAGGCGCCCTGCACCCCCAGCACGCCCAGCGCTCCGGGAGGAAGGAGCCTCGGCTCCCTCTGACCCCACCACCCGAGGGTCCCACACTCCCAAACCCGGCGCACGGAGATGGGAAATTTCCCCACCTCCCCGGCTTGGCCCGAGCCTCTCTAGGAAACGGTGCAGGCTCGCTCTCGTTGATCTTAACCCGCAGGGTCCTGGACCTGAAGGAGCGCGCTGGTGGATCGCCGTGCCTTGCGCCCTCTGATGTTGGCGCGCGGTGATTCTCATTCCTCACCCAGAGTCCTTACAGTAGGGGCCCGACTGGAGCTTGTACTTTCCCTTGCCATCAGAGCATCATCGGATTTATCATCACCGTCAGAATAAAAATGAATTATTTCCTAAGCGCCTGTTGTTTCTGTTCCCACCGCTGTGAACCGAGATCACACACACACACACACACACACACACACACACCTGTCTGTGAAACAGGCATCCTTCCATATATAAAGCAATTAGTTCACAAGACACCCTTATTAGTAACACCCGGAGAAGCAAACTCTCCTCTTTCATTACAGAGAAAATAGAAGCCAATCCCTTCATCTCCCCCATATCAAATATGCAAATCTTAAGACTGCTGCCCCGCCACTCTCTTTCTTCCCTTCTGTTCAAAAGAGGATTGGTCCTTCCTATTTAAAACAAGCCCTTCTCTGGTATTCACTTTCCTTCCCACCTTCTTGGAATTCCTACACTATCAACTAACTGCACAATTCTCTCACGCCCATCTCAAAATAGTCCTTCAGCTTTTCTTTTTTTTTAAATCTCACAAGGTTTCCACTTTATCTCTTCCCACCTGCGTTTTAATCCATGTCTCCTGCAGCAAAAACAATAAATCACCAGGATCACCAATGACCTCTGTGTAGTTAGTGCAGTTGGTATTTTTCAGTTCCCTAGTCCTTTTCCAGGAGTTTTGACACTGCTGAGAACTCCTTTCTTCTAGAAACACTCTTTTGAAGTGACACCGCACTCTTCATTCCCCTCTGATATCTCTAGTCAGTCCTGTTAGTTTCTTACAAGCTTGATCTTTGCTAAATATTGAGGTTCCTCAAGGCCATTCTAGACCCTCTCTATCCTGGAATGTTCTCTAGGAACCTCTTTCATTCCCACATTTTACAATATCAGCTACACAGACAACTTGCAAGTGTTTATCTCCAGCCCAGGCTACCTATCCAAGTTCTTCACCATATAACCAATGGTCTACTTGACATCTCATATCAAAGGTCTCAACAACACCTCAAAAACAAAATGTCAAAATTCAAAATCTACTCTTACTTCTCCCAAATATACATTAAACACAAAATAAAATAAACCTGTTTCTCTTCCAATATTCTCTCTCAACCATCCATCGTTACACAAAAGTCCCTCCTTTTTCCTTACCTCCTGCATACAATCCATAGCTAAGCTTCATCTATCGTGTACTCGTACACAATTCTCAAATCCAGGCCCTTCTCCCAACCACCAGGGCCATCCTGAATTCAAGCAACTATCACCCCTCATCTGCAGGATTTCTGTAGCATCCTAACAATCCTACAGCTGTCCATCTTTGCCCCTTCTCATCCAGTCTCCTCAATGAATCCAGAGTGTTCTTTTCAAAAGATAATGTGATTCTGCCAGCTCCCTTTACCAAGTTAAAGCCCATTCATCCTTCAGACTTCAGCTCAGACATCACTTCTTCATGTACGTCTCCTCTCCTTGAACCTGCATAACCTTGTGTAACTGCCTCAAACAACAGAGTGTGGAGGAAGGGAAGAAATAGAACTTACTCTTCTGCCTGCTCTTAGAACCAGCCACCGGGCTGCAAGGAAGCCCAGGCACTCGCAGAAGCCACGTGAGGCGCTCTGGCTTGCGTGAGAAAGGCTTCAGAGGACTTCAGACCCCAACCATCATCAGACTGCAACCACGTGGAGTCCAGAGTGAGAACCACCTAGCAGAGTCAGTCTACCCCCAGAACTATGAGAGAAAATGCTAAAATGATTATTTTATGTTCCAAGCTACTAGGTTTTGGAATGAATTTGTTATACAACCACAGACATATTTAGTACATTGATGTGTGGTGCTGCCTTAACAAAAACCTAAAGAAAGTGTGGTATTGCCTATGGGAACAGGTGGCAGGCAGGAAAGAGAAATTCCTCGAGTAGTGTTAGTGGAAGACTAAGGACCTTAAGGAGCTTGTGAGTGACACCATTCTGTAAAGGTGTAGAAAGTGATCATTTCATGCTTGTAAGCTATACCAACTACTCAACTCTGCCGTAATTGCACAAAAGCAGCCATCTGCAAAACTAGCAAATAGGGGCTGGCTTGTTGCAATAATACTCTATTCACAAAAAATTGGGCAGCAAGCCCACCAGAAGTATTTTGCTGACCCTTGTTCTAGCTAAAGAGGTTTCAAGATAGAATAATAAAAGTGCCACATTGCTTCTTCTCACTGCCTAAGATTAAATGCAAGAGAAGAGAGACAAGCTAAAACAACAACCCTTGAATATATGAGCTAGAACCTGCTCCTTTGAAAACAAATTTTTTTCTCTCATCCCAGCCTCTCCAGATAGAAAACAATGTTAAAATTAAGAAATGGGAAAAGATAAAATATCAGGCACTTCTAGGAAATTTTGGTTTAAATAAGGGTCAGCAAATTACCAAAGTCCTTTTACAGGTCCTAAGGATGTGTCTTGATGAATTTCTATGTTAAACAATAGGCAACTAAAAACTCCAAAGGATCTTGTCCCATAACAACCGCACAAAGAGGCCAAGGCAGAGAAGGGTTATAACATGAAGATGTGTAGGCGTCACTTCTATCTAATAGAGTGTCAAGATTTCTGAAAGTATTGTATCAGCTGGGACTGAGAGAGACAGACACTACAACATGATAAGACGTCTTTGGAGTCCCCAGATTTTATTGGCAGGAAACAGGTGTTGAAAGCTACTCAGTCACAAACATGGGTCACTGTTGAAGAAAACCAGAATGTGTCATCTCAAGATATGCCTCTGGAACAGAAAAATTATTTTAACCTGAAAGTAATTACGAAGCAACAAATGAAGGAAAGCTCTCTCTACCCTCCTGCTTCCCTGCTTAAAAGCAGGATATAATTTCTCCTTAACTGGAGATGATTCTAGACTATTCCTATCAATACGACAGGAACCTGCAAACAAATATCACTATATGAGTTTCTTCCCATATATTTATTTTCTATGGTTTGCTGCCTTTGGAAACCTAAAACTGCTTTATTTTGTCTTCACATTTCTCTACAGATTTATTGTTTGTCAAAGATGCAATATAAACCAGACTTCTAAGACACCTCTTTGAGTTACTCTTTCCCTGAGTCTCTTGCATATAAAACTGAGTTATACATGGTAATAATCTTGCTTGTTTTTCTTTTGTCAGTCTGCTGTTTGTTACAGAGGCCCCAGCTGAGAACTTCAAAAGGCAGAAGGCAAAGAATTTTTTTCCTTTCCTACACTAGCAAAAGGCTACCTAAATTTCCAGACCTTTCTGTTCAGCCTTGTTTTGAGCCACCATGCTCTTCCCACTGGATGCCAAGCTGTTTCGCTTCTCTGAACACAGCTTGTTCTTTCCTATGCCTGTGCCTTTAGTTTCTCCTACAGTGTCATGGCTTCAGGCACCCCTACCCTTCTCCCTCTCCCCTACCTTCCCTCTGTCTGTATAGAACTCACCCACTCCTCATTTCAGCTTAAGTATTATTATCTCCCTGGTTTAGTCTCCCATGACTCTCCCAGGAAGACTTAGGCTGTTTTCCTTCCCAACTTGCACCACGCTCATCATACTGTATTCTACACCCCCATAGGCCCTGACCGATTAAGAAATGGATACGGGTATTAGATAAGGCTCAAAATCACCAGCTTGTCGCAGGCAAAGCTGGAGTGGAGAGCTGGTTTTGTGTCCAGGGCTTCCTATGCCTTCTCATGCATTAGACAGGCTTTGCTCTCCTGGTTGCAGAGCAGAAAAAATTTGCCCCAGAAATTCTAATGGCCACATTCACAAGAAGCAGAGAGCAGCTGAGAAATGTTCTATGGACAAGAAGACCTTACAGAGCCCAAGGGGGGCTGAACTACACACATGCGTTCAGCATTGTCTACCCCATCTCACCTACCAAATAAGTTGCTTTTCTTCACCCCATAAATGAGTATGGGGTAAGGACTGAGGCAGAGGGGTGAAGGATAGAAAGTGCCTTCCACCAGTTACATAAAAATAGAAGTCCTTATTTTATGGGGTTTCAGGAACATGAGGAGCAGGAAAGAACGGCTTTCCTTTACATCTAAAAGCTTCCTGAGGATGGCATTCAATAAACATCTTCGACTGGACTAGAAAATGAAGCCATGAGTGAACTTGTTCACCATATTGTCTTCTATTATAGTGGCTATGTAGACATGTAATCCAGGTTAGCAGGAGAGCTCTCTGAACGCAGGAACCTCATCTTATTCTTACAGTCCAAGTACATAGAACATAGCAGCAAACAATGTGTAAGTCCTGGGAGAGGAAATCCCAGAGCAAAATACCTCTGAAACTGAAATAGCTCAAAGGGAGAAATAAAGTTTAAAATCCGTTTATTGCCTTCAAACTGCAGTCTGGGGCCATCTCTCTTTCTTGCTCAGGCAGAAGCAAAACCAGCCCTTCCCCTCACCTCTGAGGTTCAGATAAGCCCTCCAGTTGCCCAGGTAATTACCCATGGATATGGAGATGAACAACTCTCCTCCCCTGAGGAATGCCTATTGATATGCAGATGCACTAAAGCCAGGTCACATCTTCTGGAAATATTAGTTTTACTTACACAGTGAATATTGCATAGTTAAATAAACTCCTAGGATAAAAGATCTAGTATGCTTTGGGGACATATTCAATTGTGCAGCTTGGAAAATTTACCAAATACGATTATTTTTCCTTTTATTTCCTTGTCTCCTTTGTTCTTTCACTCACTTATTCAACAAACATTTAGTGTCACCTGCTATTGACTTCCTGAACAGGTCAACCTGAGCAGGAGTTTGGATGGTGTGGGTAAAATTGCAGTATTTCCAGAATCTCTTGCCTGGCCTTAGTGCATCTCCATATCAATAGCGTTTCCAAGGGGTGGAGAGAAGTAGTCCATCTCCATATCAATGGTAACTACAAGGGTCAGCAGAGAGCATCTCTGGACCAGAGAGATTGGGTGGGCCCCCAGGCCCCCCAGGCCCCCTCTCTGGCAGCCAGGCAGCCATTTGGGAGAGACAGGGGAAAGCAGAAGTGGACGACTGCTTGTAAGCAATAAATGCGTTTCTCCCACTTTATTTCTCCTTTTGACTGATTTTGGTTTCAAGGGTATTTTGCCCCGGAATTTTCCCCCTGAGTTACAGATAGATTGGCCTGGCCCCTGGCTAGCTGGTACAGGGTACTGATAGACTGAGCTTCTGCCTTTCTCCAGCCATGACTGCTTCCAGACATCAGTGCCAATGAGAGAAACAGCAGAAACTGTCTGCATGTGGGATCCTCCGCGAGTGTTTTTAGCTTCACATTACAGAAGACCTGACATACGGTGCTTTAAACCATAAGGACTTACTATTGACTTAAGAAATGTCTAAGGCAAGCAGTCCTGGGACGGTGGACTGAGCAGCCCAGGAATTCTGGGTCTCAGAGATAGTGGGTCTCTGAACCGACCTACCCCAACAATAGTACTTGCTATGGACTGAATTGTGTGCACCCCTGCTCCCCCCTACTCCCCTTCCTGTTCATATGTTAAAGTCCTATCTCCAATGTGATGGAATTTGGAGGTGAGGCCCTTGGAAAATAATGAGGTTTAGAGGAAGTCATGAAGGTGTGGCTCCATGATGGGATTAGTGGCCTTAATAGGAAGAGCCACGGAGGACTTGGCTCACTTGCTCACTCCCTCTCTTTCTCTCCCATGTGGTGACTCAGGTCAGAAGGCGGCTGTCTGCAAGCCAGGAAGAGAGCTTCTCACCAGAAGCCAGCAGTGCTGTCACCCTCATTTCAGACATGCAGACTCCAGCCAGAACTGTGAGAAAATTAATTTCTGTTGTTTAAGCCACCCACAAGTCCATAGTATTTTGATATGGTATTTTGCTACTCAAGTTTACTAATAGAGTTCTGGTCTGACGACATGATCAGAACACCTTGCACTTGGTTGTCAGTTGTCAGGTTTTATCCTTTGCAGGGATGCTTGTGTTTTGCAACAAAGGTGATTAAAGTGGCAGGCATTTCTCCAAGCCTCAGGAATGTGGGCACAGTGATGCCCATCTCCCAGAAATCTGAGGATTATTTTGATCACTTTGAGTGGTGGGCTTTCTGGTGCTTTCAGCAGATCTCTGGCTCCTTTTCTTCATCATCCCCCTGCCAATTCTCCCTGCATTATTTGGCCTGGGACTACACACAAAGAATTGTTACTAAAACAATCGCTGCTCCAAATTCCTGTTTGACTGACTCGGCACCTCCAGGGTGGAGTCAGAGAAGAGACTTGGCTTAGGGAGGGCATATAGGCTGGCTCAGGGCAGCAAAGATATCAGAAACCCAAGAACCATAGATGCCCCAGTGCAAAGGATCACCTGTATCAAAATTGATACCAAGGAGATTGCACCATCTTTTTTGAAGGTGGCCAGGGGAAGCAGGCGTAGAGGTCGGAGGGAAAATAAATGTCCAGGATCATTTGATTCTGGGACTACAGCAAATCAAAGAGATCAGCAAAGCAGAATCTAGATTGTGCCCATCTCATACCAGCTTGGATGGCTCTGTTTTTGTCATATTAGATGCTCAAGATTCTAAACTGTGTCACAGGTGGCTCCAGAGACAGCCGTTTGGTGAGACTGCTGCAAAAGGTACATTATGCTTCTCAGCAACCCAACCTTCTATAAACTCAAACACTCTTTAGGCAAACATAGAGTGATATTTGTACCAATTAGACTGAACAAGTATGAACCTGGATGTAACGGGATTATGAGCACTGATACTCTCAGTGTGAACCATTTGGAATTAACTATCGGAGGAGGGAAACAGCCAGGTACCACTCTCCAGAATCTTAAGGGTCACGCCTCCTCCTTGGCCACATATTTTCTTTAAGATTAGTTGTCTTCATATCTGCTCATCTTGGCCCCCACCCTATGTAAACCAATCTTCCTCCAGAAGACTAAAGATCAAGATTGGGCAGGCCTCATTCCTGACTATGGAGAAGTCCAGTTCTCAGGGCCAGTTCTAGCTCTTGCAGCCACAGAGCTGTAGAAACCTACAAAACTGGACTCAAATTATGCAGGAACCTGTAACACAAGACACCATCTGGAAATTTGAGTCCATGTTACAAAGCATGGCCCAAGGGCTCGATTCCTTTCTAAATACACCAAATGCTGGGAAGCAGAGTAGTTACCGGTCAAAACTGTGAAAACAGCAAAATTTCTCCAAGACAATTTCACCTGCTTTCTCTTACCAACCCCCTACCTCCAACTCTGCCCCTGCCCTCTAGTTTCAAATTGATCTACCATTAGTGGGCACCTACCAATTGTTCCCTCATTCAGCGCCTGCATTTTATCCTTTGTCTCTTAACCCATCCCTGTAGATAGTGGTATTCTCAAGGGCCAGGTTGAACTGCATCTGTGGAATCATAGGCCCGGAGTTGGAAGCAGGAAAGTAGGTGAAGAAGAATAGTATCTGGTGAGGCCTTCCTGGGCCCAGACACTGTCAAATATATTCACCTCATCCCCACAAACCCCTATATGATACAGGGCTTAGTATTCTAATCTCACATTTTGAGGACACAAAGAATTTGAGGATAATTACAAAGCCTCTAGGAGGTAGAGGGATTGAAGGCCCTCAATAAAATCTTTTCATGCCCTGTAGCTCTCTTTTGAATTCATGAACCCATTCCTTCTCCTGTATTTCCTACTGCAGTGGATGCCAGCCCAGGGGACAAGTTACCCAAGTCACACCCTGGACACCATCTTTGACTATTCCCTTACCCCGTAACCAACCAGTCACCAAATTTTGACCCACCTCCTAAATAAGTCTCGAATATGTCCATTACTCCTCACTCCCACTGTCACTCTCCTAGGTTAGTCCACGAGCATTTCTCATTTAGGTGGATCTCTGTCTCCAGGTTGGCTCAAGAGGTACGTGTCTGCGTGAAGATGAAGAGCTGCAGAAATATACTGATATTTTAATTGCCTTTGAACAATATTCAATTAAATTATAGCATATATGGAATATTCATATGACTGTGCTTGGTAGTAACATGGACTAGTATTAATAAGGAAATTACATGCAAAATACTTCCTGGTTAATAACGTGTTCCATATCATAATGGCAGCTTGGCTGGAGAGTCATACTTTACTTCTATCCAGAACACACCTTTAGTTCCCCCAGACCCCTCTTCCCCAAGACTCTAAATTTCTCATTCAATATTTTTTAGTTTAGATCTCAGCACAAAATGTTATTGATTTTTATGATATTCAGTTGTCAAAAAAGGTATTCAATCTAGGTAGGCAATTGTATAAATAATATTTTTAAGTCTGTCGGCCTGAGTTTCACAGTATATTGCTTTAGGGCAAGCAAACTCTGAAAGAGAGATGATATTATCAGCTTTACCTAATGGGACAAGTAATGCATTGGATTTCCACTGAAGTCAGTAAAGGAAGCACTTTTCTCAGAGAATCATCACACCTGTCATCAGAAAATAATGGCCAAAATTGGCAGGCAGGCAGGGGTTTGTAACTATTTAAAGTAGATGTGGAAATTAATGAATCTGTAGAACAGCCTTAGCAAATGAACAAAGATATCAAGGAACAGGAATGCTAAATGCCCTGCAAAATACAGGGCAGCAATTCTGCAGACTAAAAAATTGTCCTGCCCCAAATGCAAACAGCGTTTCTGGAGAAACACCGATCTGGTCCCGACTCTTCATCTTACAGATGACCCCATTAGACTTGCCTTTCAGGGAAGGTGCCACATATTCAACTTTGTTCTGCCAGGAACCATCACAGAGTCTGGCACTCAAAAGAAGCTTAGTAATTGTGAGGTGTGATATCTTTAAAACAATTCATGTGCTTAGGCATTTTACCTTTTGTCTCAGTTCACAAGAGCCAGTCATCTCCTTGGGGGGATATCAAGACTCCTTACTGAAGGACTGCAAAGTGACAGACTAGGCTGATATTTAGCTTTTGTCATTCAAAAACAAGGTTTTGCTACAACAATGCTGACATTCTTTGCCAGGCTCTTGTCCTGAGAAACAATTATTTCAATTTATTTTCTTAGCATATCAATGGCCTAGTTTGGTGTTTAGAGTTCTTGCTATGGGAGTTCCAGAAAGATGAAGCCCTCTGTCTGAAAGTGAAGAGTTTTAGATTTAAAAAGTGACCCTAGGGGCAGAGGGGAGGTACTATTACCCCCTCATCTCTTCTCTGCCCACCTAGTCTCATATGATTACCTGACATTCCATTTTATATGTCTTTGTTTTTTTTTTATTGTTTTCTTCTTTGACCAGATTGTCAACTCCATGAAGTTCTTTATCTATTTAATTACTGCCGTGTTTCAGTCTCTACAACAGTACCCGGCAGCTCAATAAATATGTATTGAATCAATGAATGAGTTTTCTTTTTTCTTCATTCTCTTCCACGTCAGAAGAAGGAGAGCAAGAAGTAATTTAATTAGAGAGGCTATCTTTAAAGCTTGTGAGCTCATTCACTGGATTTCCCCTGCTTGCAGAGGAAATCCCAAAAACTGGTTCCTTAGAATCACATCCTGAAAGGTCTAAGGACAGGCTCATCTCTGACTTATTCCTCGTTGTTCTGCACTCCAAGTTTACTTCCTCTGCAAAGTTTGTAGGGTGGCAAATGACATCTCTCAAGACACTGAGCCACTAATTCTTCAGAAAATGCCCAGATAAAATAGAGCCAATGCTCTGGGTCCTTGCCTGTTTCTGGCAAACAAACCTACGAATTTTTGCCATGGATGCTGACCCCTTCTCAGTAGTGGAACCTAATGGGTACTAGATCTTTGCAGACCTGCCCAGAGAAGCACATCACATCATTACAGGAAGTCAGAACTCCTTTCCTATATGGTGAAAAGGTGAACACAGGATTTGGCATTAGAAGACAATTCTATTAGGAAATTTGTGCAGTCAGATCCCTGAGTTTTAGCGACCAATGTTCAGACTTTTCTTAGCCACAGAAGAATAAAGGTCCTAGAAAACTTCAGGCTCAGTGACCAAGAATGTACATCTTCACAAAGCATTTGGACCATCAAGTTCTTTGATAGTATGCAAAAATATCAGCCATGTTGTTCTGGGATGAATTCCATGGTGACCCTTTATTAGGGTGGGAATGGGAAGGAGACAGAATTTGCAAAAGGTGGGAAACCTTACAGTATGAGATCTGCACAATGTCAGGTGTAGACAAGTCATTTGTTCCCGATGGTAGTCTGTATTCTAAAATGGATTCTTCTCAACTGCATAACAGAAAAACCTCCAAGTAAGTTATTGGATAATAGAACGAAATTATGGGCTCCCGATCTATAGTGTCATCCTAAAAAGATCTTTCATCTAAATTTAGTGGTCCAAAGCTGATCAAGTGCTTTCACACCAATATGCCACTTATTTCTCACCACAAATCTGTGAAGACATCAGCCGGAAACGTGTCCATTTTGCAGACAGGAAAGCTGAGGATCCAAGAGGGGAAAGGAGTTGCCTAAGCCCCTGGAGCCAGTGGTGGAACCGGGTTTAGTGCCCTGCTCCTCCAGCCCCCACTCTCAGTGTGTCTGCACCACCCCCGGATGCAGCATCCCAGAGAGGATCATAAATGGACTGACCACATGATTTATCACCCAAACCACAACACTTTGGAGAGTGGGAAATGCTCTGTGGATAATTATCTTGAGACAATAACTGGACCCCAGGACTGATGAATAATCACCTTAATCACAGGGCAGAAGCCTGGGGGACAGGCGAGTCTGCACCCTGCTCTGCTCATCTCTTTTCTTTGGCAACAGACATAAATCTTCAGCTCTCCTTTTGAAAGTGAGTGACTTTTCAGTCTTGAGCCATGCAGTTCAATAAACAGACTTGATTGAGTCAAGTAATGAGGAGCCAGTTCTCTTTTGTTTGGTGCCACTGTGTCTGATCAGTTTGGAGACCAAAGCTTGGGAAATATGGTCAGTACTTGGGACATGCAATCAAGAATAAAGGAAAGATAAAGCCATGTGGCTTCCGTAGGACAGAGAGTAATGGGCTGATGAGAGTAGTCAGAAATGACAACCTGGGCAATTTAAGGTCTGACAGCTGTGCATTAGGCAGCTTGTCAGTGTCGTGTGCTTCTGCTGGGGAAGGCAGATTCTATCATGTGGGGAAGGCCACGAGGCTTCCTAGAGTTAGTATAGCTTGTCCCATCTGCCTGGCTAGATCATTTGTTTCCTGGTCACCATTACTACCTCAGTGGTCACTGCAATGTCTTGTTATAGCAAGAACCTGCTCTGGATATAATTTCCCATGCAAAAGGGCATGAGAACAATAATTAGTAATTTTATTTCTAATAATCGCATATTACCTTCACAGAATGTTTTTTATAAGTTTTAATGTTTTACCACTGTTACAAGTTTATGCATGTAAAGTGCTTAAAACAATGCCTAGCATGTATTAAGTTCTATGTAAGTATTTTCTATTATTATTATTTTATTTGATTCTTACAAACACCCTACAAAATAGTTTGAATAGGTGAGACAAGGAGAAAACTGCGCATGACTGACTAAGTTAGTTTTCCTTCATTACTCAGTCTGTCTGTTTCAGCAACATGACCCTGGTCAGAGTTCTTTTGGTTCTGCTAAGAGCAATGTCTTCAGTCCCATGATCCCATAATTTTATCATTTAAATCCAGACTCCTTCCTGGTCCATGTCACAAGGTAACATATTCCAGGAACACTTGGATATTTGGAACCTTGAAGCAAGTTCTCCTGCCCCCCAAAGCTCCTGGGCACCCTGAGGCTCCAGTGCCCCTGGGTGATTGGCTGTGTTGGTATACGCTGTGCCCTGTCTAACGCCTTCTCCATCACCGGGTGGTAAAGCAACATCTAGTCACAGGGGCCACGTTTTGAGCAAAGGCATCAGAATACATTTTTGCTGCATTTCCAAAAATGCTCAATGAGCTAGAGAAGAGTTGTCCTCTCTGTCACATAGCAGGACAAGGGCATTGTCAATCTCTATCAGCTTCCAGCGCTGAAGGTGAAGTGAAAACAGTACACAGGCAAGTTGTAGTTGTTTCTAGGGTATATATGGAGAGTTTGCCAAACCATGTCTTTAGAGTAAAAGAAGAATCAAAGGGGAAGGTCACTGTGGGTTTGCCCACTGAGAAAGGTCAGATCTGAGTAGGGCTAAGCAACATGGTAGCCAGCCCAGGGTCAAAGCCTTTTGAGAACTAGATGTGGAAACCAGAGTAGTGAGTCTTGTGTTTGATTCTGATGAATTTACAAGGCTGGTGACATCTTCTCATGGAGTTTTTCTGGAAAGGCCCAGTCCTTGGGCCTGGAGGTAAACTTTTATTGGTGTATAAGCTAGTGTTCTGCAGAGAAGAACAAACATATATATAAGTTCTTATGAGGAATTTGCTCATGCAGTTACAGAGACTGACAAGCCCCGAGATCTGCAGAGTGATTTTGCAGGCTGGGGATCCAGAAAAGCTGATGGTTTAGTTTTCAGTCTGAGTTCAAATACCTGAAACCTAGGAAAAGCCAATGTTTCTGTTTGAGTCCAAGACAGAAACAGCACTGATGTCCTAGTTCAAGATTGTCAAACAGGAAAATCCTCTCTTACTCAGGTGGCGGTCAGACTTTTTGTTCTAAGTAGACCTTCAACTGATTGTTTGAGGCTCACACACATTACACAGTCTGCTTTATTCAATCTACTGATGTAAATGTTAATTTCATCCCCAAACACCCTCAGAGAAACACCCAGAATAAGGTTTGCCCAAACATTTGGGCTCTCCATTGCACAGTCAAGTTGGCACATAGAATTAATCATCACGGTTGATATCAAAGGTGCAGCAGAAATTACAGTCATTTGGAAACGGCTATAAGCAGAAGTGGATGATCTTGATACACACACCCAGGGAGATGTGCAGCTATCCAAGGCCCCTGCAGAGTGCTAGAACTCAGGGAAGGCATAAAGGAAATGAAGAACCACACATCAGCCCACCAGGGAGAAGTGGTACTGCCAGAGAATATTGCTAGTATCCTTGGGCTGAGAGCACTTTCTAAACTGGACTGTTTAGAATGCACATCTTAAAAATGCACTGTGTTTACTGATAAAATGATGAGAAAATTGAGAAAAGGAATTGTAATCAGAATTCTATTAATATGGTGTCTGGAAGCTGCTTCTGGTGAGGTTTCTCCCTGAGTACTAGGTGAAACCTCAACCTGGACAGGGGGGTTTTGGAGGGAAAGGAGGTTAGGGGTGTTGGGTGGGGAGGGCTCTTGACTCTGAACAAGAAAGAATTCTCAAAGAGGTCGAAGGAGTGTAGGTAAGGAAAGAACTCATTAAAGTGAGAGTAATAGTGAATGCAGCCGCCCTGCAGGCAACAGAGATCAAGGAAGAGCAGAGGGAGGAAAGGGATACTCACTGAACTCCTGCTCGGCATAAGGAAATTCCCTTGCTAACTCGTGAAGCCAGACTCTCCTGGCGTCCAGTGTCTACTTGAATCTGCACAGTGTGGGAACAAAGGCCCTACCACCCCAGGTTTTGGGGGAGCCACAGAGCATTGGATGGACTGAGATTATGTTCTAAGAGCTTCCAAAAGTCAAAGATTTTCAGGCAGGCTACTCAAGAGCATGATCATACAGCTGCAGTCCTGTCCCGGTCACCCAGGTGATGGTAACTTGTAAGCCCAAATCAGAAATCTCAGTAGCCTTTCCTTTCTTGTCTGGAGTAGAACAGAGACAGAATGAAGACATGTACTTCAGTCTGGAAAATAGAATGAAATAGCCAAGTAACAAAAACACTTACTACTGGAAGAGCATGAAGACAAGACACAGTAAGTTGAGCAGTGAGATGTCTTTATTTAAGGCAAAAAGTACACACTTGAAGAAAGGAGAGTGTGGGCAACCTGAGAGAGGAGGCAGACTTAAAGGCTTAGGATTCTGTCTTTTAAGGCTTTCAAGACGGGGGCAAAGGGAGGTGGGGGGAGGTGGTGCAGGCTTGACATGTGGTCTCATGATGTCTATCTCTGGTGAGTATCCTCATCTATAGTCTATCTTCTCGATATTCTGTAAGATAAACTTAACACAGGGAATTTCTTAATCCTGTTCTTCTCCAAGGTAGTGGTTACCCTCAAGCAATGGGGACACATCATTTAGGACTACTTGCCCTGCCTTAAGATAGGGTCGGTTATTGGCTGATTACCATAAAATATGTTAGGAATCTCACCTCCTAACTCCCACGTTAAAAAAAAAAAAAGGATCTTAGCCTTAACATACAGTTCCTCCTGTTCTTACTATACTATTTCTATCTCAACATTTTTAGGAAAGTTAATCATGATGCTTGTGCCACTTCCCTGCCCTACCTCAAATAATTATAGCAAGTAATACTTCCTCATTGTTTCTCCCCATTTTTATTCTTTTCAATATTGGTTTTTACATAGTTGTAGTCAAACTATATATAGAATATTGTGTTATATGTCAAATACACAATATACTTGACCAAAGCAAGCCTGCCCCACAGGGGACATGTGGCAACATGTGGGGATGGTTTCAGTTACCAAAACCAAGCAGGAGGGTGTGCTGGCCCACTGGTGAAGGTCAAGGAGGCTGTGAAATATCCTGCAGTGTGTAGGACAAACCCCTGGCCCCCATGGAAGCATTACCTGATCCAAATTGTCAGTGATGGCAGCAGTTGAAAAACTCTGTTATACTTTTTGCAACTTATTTTACTTCACATATAGAGTTCAATATTACTGCAGGGTCTTTGAACTAATTCAGTCTATGTGCTAGCTTGTTGGCACATTGTGGGTACTGAGGGAAACTTAATAATGGATGCATCATAGTCCATTGAGTTAATGTGAAGAAATTTCCACAAGTATTCCCCTATTGTGGGACATTACGGTTAAGAGATTTTGCTCCTAAAAATAACACTGCAATGTACATTATGAAAGTATCTTAATTTGAATTACTTCCTTTGGATTAACTCCCAGGTGTGAGATAGTCTGCTGCAGAAAAGACTCTTAATGTTTTGTGAGTAATATCACATGTTTTAGGTTCTTCAGAGCAGGAATTTGCTTTATTTAATGTTTGAATCACTAAAACATAACACGATGCCTTGCATATGCTGTTTCTCAATAAGTGTTAATTAAATAGAAATTTTTATCATGCAAAGGAAGTACTCCTCAAGATTCAGTTTACTAAGACCTTAAAAACTAGGATGGTCCTGTTTTTCTCCTCTGATCCATGAAATATACTTCATTAATATTAACCAGTTTTCTAATCATCCTTCTTGATAATTCATGTTATTCTTATTATATATTGACTGATTGGAGCTGTTATTATTTCATCTAACTCTTGCTCTCCAAAGAGATTGGTTTATAATTTTGTGTGTGTGTACTAACTTTTCTTAGGCATATAAAAAGGGAGGGATATGGTGGCAAAATGTCCACATAGTTGGAGTGGGGAATTCGCAGAAGAAAGTATAGGAGAAAATCATATGGAGAGGTAAATGTATGGGGAGAGAAAAAGCAATAATCATAGCCTCAACACCTGGCTCCTTTTTCAGGATCTATAAAGTAACAGCAGTATTCACAATAGCCAAAAGGTGGAAACAACACACAGGTCCAGCAACAAATAAATGGATAAACAAATGAGGGTATGAGCATACAGTGGGATATTATTCAGCCATAAAAAGGAATTTAGTACTGATACATCCTATACAATATGGATGAATCTTGGAAGCATGCTAGGTGAAAGAAGCCAGATACAACAGGTCACATATTATATGAAACATTCAAAATACATAAGCCATAGACAGAAAATATTTTGATGGTTACCAGAAGGAGAGATGGGGGAGCAACTGCTTAAAACACACAGGGTTTTCTTCTGAAATATTATACATGTTTTGTAACTAGATACGGGCAGTCTTGCAAAACATCATGAATATACTAAATACTACTGAATTGTTTACTTTAAATGATTAATCATACATTATGTGAATTTTGTCTCTAACAATCCAGTTTGTACATTTTTTTCATTATAGTCAGTGTTTTTGTGTCCTACCAAGAAATATTTGCTGACCCCAAGGTCATGACAATATTCTGTGTTTTATTCTGCTGTATGACTCTGGATTTTAGGTTTAGGTCAAGTGACTTTTCAAATTAATTTCTATATATAGCATGATTAAGTATTTATTTACTTTGAATACAGAGAACCAGTTGTTACAGCAGAATTTGTTAAAAACTTTCCTTTCTGGGAACCCTCCTACACTGCTGGTGGGAATGTAAATTAGTTCAATCATTGTGGAAAGCAGTATGGAGGTTCCTCAAAATGCTCAAAACAGACCTACCATTTGACCCAGGAATTCCACTCCTAGGAATTTACCCTAAGAACACAGCAATCAAGTTTGAGAAAGACAGATGCACCCCTATGTTTATCGCAGCACTAGTTACAATAGCCAAAAATTGGAAGCAACCTAAATGTCCATCGGTAGATGAATGGATAAAGAAGATGTGGTACATATACACAATGGAATAGTACTCAGCCATAAGAAGAGGGAAAATCCTACCGTGTGCAGCAACATGGATGGAGCTGGAGAGTATTATGCTCAGTGAAATAAGCCAAGTGGAGAAAGAGAAATACCAAATGATTTCATTCATCTGAGGAGTATAAGAACAAAGGAAAAACTGAAGGAACAAAGCAGCAGCAGAATTACAGAATCCAAAAATGGACTAACAGGTACCAAAGGGAAAGGAACTGGGGAGGATGGGTGGGCAGGGAGGGATAAGGGGGGGGAGAGAAGAAAGGGGGTATTAAGATTAGCATGCATGTGGGGAGGGAGAAAGGGGAGGGAGGGCTGTACAACAGAGAGAGGACAAGTAGTGATTCTACAACATTTTGCTATGCTGATGGACATTTACCAACTTTTTATGCCCCTTCAAAAGTATTGGCTATTCTAGGTCCTTTACATTCCCATTTAAATTTTAGAACCATCTAGCTTGTCTGCTTTTTCAGATGAAATTTTATTAGAAGCCTGTTGACTGGGATCTCCTACATGAATTACCTACTTAGTTGATAGTAGACTGGTCTAAGATGGTTTTGAAAGAAAAAGGTTTTGCTTTGTTTCATTCTTTCCTCTCCATTGTTGTAGGTTACAAGGCAAATGCCAGAACATGAGCAGGAAACTCAGCTCAGAGAACAAATGTCTGGATACTAGAGGGTGCCACATACAAATATGAAATGTCAAAGGAGCCTGGTTCAAACCCAAATCCCCAAAACACATTACAAAGGGTCAAGTGAAAATGAAATGAACTCATCAACCTTCCTGAAATATATTCCAAAAAGATCATAAACATGACCATGGAGGTACAGAAAAACATTCAAGAACTCAGGAAATAAATCAGCACAGAGATCCATTCATTACAGAGTACAAAGGGGGTATTTAAAAGTGGATTAGATATGGTGGGGGAGAGGATAAATGAAAAAGAAAGTGGAGAAGAGGAAACAAAGAAGCTGAGGCACAGAAAAAAGGATCTTTAGGAATGAAAGAATATTGAGAGAACTGTGTGACCAATCCAAATGGAACAATATTCATATTAGAGGGGTACCAGAAGAAGAGAGAGAAAAAGGATGGAGGAGGAAAAAAGGCAGAGAGAAAAAAATAACAACCTTAAGATTGTGTTTGTAATAGCATACTAACTGAGTTTAGACTCTTAGATAGTAAGGAAGTTACCCTTGAACCTTTGGTAACCATGAATCTAAAGCCTGCAATGGCAATAAGTACATACTTATCGATAATCACCCTAAATGTAAATGGTTTGAATATACTAATCCAAGGACATCGAGTCACTGAATGGATAACAAAACAAGACCTGTCTATATGCTGCCTACAAGAGACTCACTTCAAGCCCAAAGACATACACAGACTGAAAGTAAAGGGGTGGAAAACGATATTTCATGCATCTAATAGGGAGAAAAAAGCAGGAATTGCAGTACTTGTATCAGACAAAGTAGACTTCAAAACAAAGAGTCACAAGAAACAAAGAAGGACATTACATAATGATAAAGGGATCAGTCCAACAAGAGGATATAACCATTATAAATATCTACGTACCCAACACAGGAGCACCTACATATGTGAAACAAATACTAACAGAATTAAAAGAGGAAATAGAATGCAATGCATTCATTTTAGGAGACTTCAACACACCACTCACTCCAAAGTACAGATCAACCAGACAGAAAATAAGTAAGGAGACAGAGGTACTGAACAACACATTAGAACAGATGGACCTAATAGACATCTATGGAACTCTACACCCAAAAGCCACAGGATACACATTCTTCTCAGGTGCACAGGGAACGTTTTCAAGAATAGACCATATACTAGGCCACAAAAAAGAGCCTCAGTAAATTCAAAAATATTGAAATTGAACCAGCTTCTCAGACCACCATAGTATGAAACTAGAAATAAATTACTCAAAGAAAATGAAAAAGCCTACAAACCCATGGAGGCTTAACAACATGCTCCTAAATAATCAATGGATCAAAGACCAAATAAAAACAGATCAAGCAATATATGGAGACAAATGACAACACTAACTCAACACTGCAAAATCTGTGGGATGCAGTGAAGGCCGTGCTAAGAGGGAAGTATATTGCGATACGGGCCTGCCTCAGGAAAGAAGAAAAATCCAATATGAACAGTCTAAACTCACAATTAACAAAACTAGAGAAAGTAGAACAAATGATGCCCAAAGTCAGTAGAAGGAGGGACATAATAAAGATTAGAGCAGGCCTAAATAATTTGATGAATGGAATCATGACATTATGTAATGTCTCTCTACTCCTTGTAATTTTCCTAGCTCTGAAGCTCTGAATATTTCATGTAGTATTAATACAGCCTTCAGCTGTCTTTTGTTTGATATTTTACATTTCCCTTAATGGAGGTCAGATTCTCTTAGCTTTCCTTCATCTAAGTCTTTCTCTCTCTCTGCTTTTTGCATTCATTCTACAAGACTTTTGCTTAGATAAAGGATTCTCTTCTGGGTTGGCAGTTCTTTCCTTTCCTCACCTTAATCATTTGACATTCTGTGGCCTCCACTGTATTTTATGAGAAATCTGTGATCATTCAAATTTTAGTTTATCTTTGCTTTTTAGCATTATGACATGTCTAGGCCTTATCAGGCCTAACTGTTTGTTACTGATTTTAATTTTAGGCCTTATCAGGCCTAAACTCTTTTGAATTTGCTCTGTTTGGGGCTTGCTGAGCATCTTGAATCTCTAAATTTATGTTTTTGTCAAATCTGGGCTCTTTCCTGCTTTGAGTAAGAATTATTTTCTCTAAAAAAATAAAATTCTCTCTCTTTTCCTTTATATAACACCTATAATGTGAAGTTTAGACAGTTTGATACTGTCCCACAAGTTTCTAAGGATGTATTCATTTTTTCCAGTGTTTTTTCCTGTCTTTCTTCAGTGTAGATAATTTCTGCTGCTCTGTTATCTTCAAGTTTACAGACCCTTCTATCATCTCTGTTCAGCAGTTGAGCCCATGCAATTTCTTTTGTAATTTCTGGTAATTATATTTTTCAGTTCTAAATTTCTCGATGTGGATCTTCTTTTATAGTTCTTATTTTTCTGCTAAGAACTTCAGTCTTTCCAATTATTTTGAGAGTGTTAACCATTACTGCATTTACTATGGTTATAATAGCTGCTTTAAAGTCTTATGTGACAATTCCAACATTAGGCTTCTCAAAATAGGCATCTGTCCTTTCTTTCCCTTGATAATTTGTCACATTCTCCAGTGGTGTGTGTGTGTGTTGTTTGTTTTAGCATGTGCAGTAGATTTTGGATTTTATTCTGGTCATTTTGAATATGATATTGTCATTTCTGAGTCATGTTTGCATCTTCTGGAGGTTGATTTGTTTGTTTTAGCAGACAGCAACCAGTGTAGATGACACGTTCTGTCTCACTTTCTGTGGGTGGCGGTTCTAATACCAGTTCTACTTTCAAAACTTTCCCTGTGCTCTTTACATTTGGCCTGTGCTATGTCTCTCAGTGATAGTCTAGGACTTAGGCAATAGTATATATCGTACATTAGTTCTCTTTCTCATAGCCTTTGCTATACTTTCTGAGTCTATTTTATACAAACACAAGTTACTTGTATTACTTTATACCCAGGATAGGCATGTCTTTTCCAGTTGTTTCCTCTCCATGATTTCCCCCATTCTCTTCAGATTCCAGTGGCCTTTTCCCAGTTACTTTGGTCAGAAAGACACAGACGCCCTTAGACTTCTGCATTGTACAGTTCCCCGTAACTGGGGCTGTCCTTGCATACAGTGCAGAAAGGAGAGAAAAGGAAAAAAAACATAATGGCAATTCTCCTCATACTGTTTGGGCAACAGAGGCCCTGTTTCTAGCTTTTCTGGCCGGAGAGAAAGGTTTTTCTCACAGGGTTTTTCTGTTCCTCTGGCACTGCAAGTCTAGGGCGAAGAGGAAAAAGAGTAGGAAAAAACCCCAGCATATTTCCTCACCATCTCCAGGTCACAGGGTCCCCTTGGGGATAGAAGAAGGGGACTCCTTTTAAGGGTTTTCTTGTCATCAGCACTATCAAAATAGTTACTCAGGCAACTCTTAGGTCAAATCCAGGAGATAGAGGAAAACGGAATCAGAAAACTCATGACTACACCCATTATGCTTCAGGTTTTGACTTCTCCCAATTATCTCTATTACCTGTTTATGGAATGTTGAAATCCTTTGGCCATTTATATATTGGCAGATTAGGTACTTTCTGAGTGATTTGAATGATATGTATATATTTAAGGAACATTAACCCTTAATCTGGATGTTTCTGTTCTTGTGTTTGATTCAAATTTTTTGACATAGTAATTTTTTAAAATGTGTTAGTCTTTTGTGGATTAAAAAATTTGCTAATAGCCATTTGGGTAGTCTTCCTAATTAGAGTATGTGTTGTGGTTTTTAAAATATTCTGTTTTATTTTTCTCAAATTTAGAACAAAATTTCTTAAAATTATGAGCGATTGCTACAAAAATTTAGGTAATACAGATGTCTAGGCTAACAGGCAATGCTCTTCACAGCCCTACTTACTTTAAGAGAGAAATATTAGCATTTCATACAGATCCTTCCATACGTTGTTCAGAAGTTTGCACTATATATATATATATATACACATATATAATTGAGGTATGACTTACATGCAGTAAATGCATGTACAGTTGGTTTTGAAAAGTGTACATTCGTATAATTCACTATCCCAATAATATGTAGAACATTCTATCATCCTGTGAAGTTCCTGTGGTTCCTTTTGTTCTCACATCCCCTTTTCTGCCCCCTACTAGTCCCAGACAACCGTAGATCTATTACTTTAGACAAATTTTGCCTGTTAGAGAATTCAGGGAAATTGTATAGTGTGTGCTATTTTGTTTCTGGATTTGGCTGAACATAATGCTTTCCATAGTCACCTGTGTTGCTGCCACGTATCAGTACTCTACTCCTTGTTATTATGATGCATAGTATTTCACTGTGTGAATATACCATAATTCTATAATACATTAATTTATTGATAGATATTTGTATTATTTGCAGTTTTTGGCCATTATGAATAAAGCTGCTGTGTGCTAGTTCCTGTGTGCCAGTGTTATAATTTCTTTTGAGTAAATGATAACTAGTTAAGGACTTACTCTATCCTAGTAAATGTTTATTTAACTTGATAAGCATCTGTTAAAGAGTTTCCCAAATAGTTGCACCATTTTACACTCCCATCAGCAATGTAATGAGTTTCAGTTCCCCACCTGGCACATTTATCATTTTTTTTTCTATTTTATTTTTATTATTTTTTGGTATCATTAATATACACTTACAATGAACAACATTGCAGTTGCTATACTGCCTTCCCCGTGGCCCCCACCCACCACATTATGTGTGGTAATCATAATGCTTCTTTTTCCCCTTATCCCTCCCTTCCCACCCATCCTCCCCAGTCCCTTTCCCTTTGGTAACTGTTAGTCCATTCTTGGTAACTTGTGATCTGAAGACTACCATTAGGCCAAATGGTTTCTCTTCCCTTGTATGAGTGAGATTTTGTAAATCTGAATATAAATGAGGGAAAAATTAGTCCATGTGACTATAAAGAGGGCTACCAGAATCCAGTAGAAATTATAAATGCACAATAAAGGAAGAGTTGTCAGCTTCAATTTCTTTTTCTAGACAGTGTTCAATAAAATTAGTTTTTCACAAAGAAGCATTTCCAATGCAGACCTATTGTAATGATTTCATAAAAGTTCAGACAACATAACCAGAGACACAGCAAAATACACTTCAGTCAGAGTCCTTGTGCACTAGAGGCAAGTCTGCTACATGTACAGCACACTCTTCATCCTTTTAAGGAATCTGAGCATGGGAAACTTCCAGTTCTTACCAACTTAGAGGGCCTTTTCAAAGGCAATGCTACAAACTGGTGGGAGCCCAATCACGTTAGATGAGGCAAAACAGAATAGCGAATTTGTTTTTCTTTAATAAAGATCTGTATTTTGGTAAGCAGCTCCAAGATGGCAGCCCAAGATGTGACTTTTCCCCTTAGAGGAAGAAGTTTATCTAAAAAACAGAAACCTCCTTATATCACTAATAGCGATTCATACTTATATACTTAAACATATTATTTCCTGAATTGAATACACACTAGACACTTTACATTGGGAGAATGGGACAAAAATATGCAGGACCATATAAAATTCGTCGGAAAGGGCTGCTGTGTTGGGCCAAATCTGTGCTTATATAGTAGTGGCTCAGAAGGGGCAGAAGGTGCGGGAAGAACTATTAGCAAGCAGGAAGAGGCAGCTGGAGAGAGAAAGCCCCCTGCCAACCCCATATCCCTCCCCCAGTGGCCATGGCCTGTTGACTTTAGTTTAGGAGAACCTTAGATGCCATAACCGCAGCTCCTTTCTTGGCTATTTTGGTCCTTAGCAAAATTAATAGTTATTAGTATTAATGGAGTACAGAAAGTACAAGGATCAACGGCATCACTAAGAAAAATGTAGAGATAGCGCACATGAAGATTATGTGATTGGCTATCATCTTTGCAGAGGAATCACCACCAGTGTTTTTCAATCTCCATGGTTCGTTTCTCTCCGCATCACTTATTTTTTACTGTATCACGACACAGACCCATGGAAACACTAACTGGCTCCATCCCCAGTACTTTTTACTGCATTGCATCTTATGGATCCACATTTTACCCAGTTTTCTTCCCACCCACACAAGTGCTAAGAGGGTATTAAAAAAGAAAAGATAGCATCTAATGACCATCTTTTCATAAATATCAACCCAGAGTACTCACTCTTAAGAAACACATGCATTCTTGCCTTAACTGAGGACTGAAATAACCAAGTAACAGAACCTTAAGTGCCCTGATGGAAATGTACAGTATGAGATACATCCACCTATCTATACACACATATGGGCACTCATGTGTATATACAATATATACATACAAATGATAATAGCTATACCAAAAATGTGCATACTTAACAGCTTTTTAAAAAGCCAGTAGATCATGGTATAATACAATTCATCTCCACTAGTGAATGGCACAAATGGAGAAATGCAAAAGAGGTGTTTCAAGTACAATAAAGTCATATTTCACAGGTGAAAATGAAGAGTATTATTCCAGTGTCCAACACAATGTACTCTATGAAAGTTTAAAATGCCAGATACTTAGTACTTAAAGCAGAAAGTTACTAAAGTCTGCCTTATGGTCTGAAAAAGACACTCATAACAGAGGTTTTGGTTTTTGAAAAGGGGGTGAGGAAACAGGCGGGAGTGGGAAGGAGTGTCAAGGACAGTTTCTTAGTTTGCTGAGTGGTGTTTATCTGATGTCTAGGCAGCTGAACATCATGATGGTTATGCTAAAAAGTTCAATTTACTGGTAAATCCTTGGCTTAGAGTACTAAGCGTATTATACCTGTGGGTGTGGCTTTAAATGCAGGACTAGTCATCTCCAGGTATAGAGATCACTGAAAAGAATGGCAGTTCTGAATAAAAATAATATAAATACATTTTCCAGCTAACCTTATATATCAGTGAAAATACCTGTAGATACTGTAATTTGGGGATACAGCTGATTTTAATAAACAGAAAAAAATATGTATGAAAGGAAGGGAACCCAATTAAGAATTATCTCAAGGTATGAGGTTTTACATTTTCAAAATGTTAACTTAAAAGAAGGGAGAGACAGTGAACACAGGAAACTTTTTACTGCCAAGTTCTGGATACCAGATATAGCATTTACAAATTTCTGATATGCTGGACAAATTTCCCATATTTATTATTTTCTTAAACACATACATATTAAGTGAACACCAGCACTGGGGAGGAGGTAGTATTAGTTTAATCGAAGGTTGACATTTGTACACTGATTGAGAAAGTGCCTGCTTCTTTCTTTAGGATCTTTCAAAATCCTTCAGATTTTCCTGCTTTTACTCTTTGATGATTCCTACCATGATTGAGATTCCTCAGAAGTTAATCTTACAAACACACACAAACCAATCTGAATGATTAATCTGAATTAATTTGAATCTTTTTGCAAACTATATATATTTTATTCATTTTATTTTTTTTTCAAACCATATATATTTTAATTCAAATTAACTTAATGGAATAATTCAGGTATAGTGATGTAAAACTGGCTCGGGTCCTGTGGCAAAAACGAAGCCCTACTGGACAGACATTTGGAGTCAGTGTTCAATCACGATTTTACAAGTACATGTAGTCTGCATGAACTCAGTAATTCAGTTTGACTAATTTAAGTCCATTTCGATTTTAGAGTTTTATATGCAAAACTGATCTGCTTCAGTAAAGGAGCCAGATCTAGTAAGAATTTTTTAAAAGGTATCAAATTCCATTATATTTTTGGACATTTTATAAATTCTAAAGGTTGGTCCTATCACTTTCCTCTAAACATGTAGATATCTCAATTTGTCTGAGATACTGTACAATATTTGAATGCAGAAGAGCTATTGAAATAATTAAGTCCCTTTCAGTAGAATCAAGTACATGTTATGTCCACCTAAAAACTGGTGATCTCAACCGTGGCCAGGAGGACGACGGACCAGAGCGCTACATGAAACACTGCCTATGACTGTGTGTGAATTCTACTGCGATCTTGGTTTTAAAAATATTTACACTGAAATATTAATTTTTCTCCCAGTTCCCATTAAATGAATGCTAGAAAGTCCTAAAGGGGTGGATTCAGGCAGACTGGGCTGACGTACCTGGAGAAGACTTAAATTGGTTGAGAAAACCAAGATTTCAATGGTGATTGGTCTGGTCTAGGCGGAGAGCATCACTGAGAGGCCGTGGAGAATGCTACCTTGGAGCCCTCTGTGAAAAGCAGGAGTCTGTCAGCAGCAGGGCTCCTGGTTCTTCAAGACAACTGGGGAGAGGGCAGGACAGCAACCTAAAGGAACTTGGAGCGCTCACGGGGAAGGACATTTTTTCCCTTCAAGTCATATTCATGGCTCCCCACCCACCTGCAGCTCAGTCTCCACACTGGCGGTGGGACCCCAAGTCACATCTGACTGTCAGCATCAGGTGGATCCTTCATTACAAAACAAAACAAAATAAAACAAAACACACCCCTCTCTGGAAAAAAGAAGTTAGCTTTCGTCAAGAGATTTCCTGACCACCATAACTCACTGTAGTGTTTTTTTTTTTATTTGCCAAACTTGCTGGTTCCTTTTCAGTAGTACGTTAGCACCGAGGCTTTAGACTTCTGCAAGTGGTATTTTCTGTCGTGTGATGTTAACATGATGCCAAGCAATCACTAAGTCTCAAGAAACTAGAAGTTTGTAAAGTATTGCAGCAACAAAAACAGCAATCAACAACAGAAAAAAAAAAAAAAAAAAAAAAAGGAAGAGGACCTGCACATGCAGCAAAACCTACAGTGGTGCTGAGGGTTAGTCAGCCCTGGTAAAGTCACAGGCTCAGTGACTCCTGGCTCACTCGGCAACTAAGCACTTAAATAACGGGCTATTCTACTTGTAAACAGGAAACCCCATAAACCAAAAGGGGGTAATCGAATTATGTCTAAGTAGTGTGATGAGAATTCCAAGAGATGGTGGTCTGTAAATACGGCATCATTCAAATACCTCTGGCCTTTGATTTGTATTGGTTACATGTCTTTGTTTTTGTATAAACAAAGTAAAAGTACTGTTTGGGGTCTTGGAAGTTAACAGAGCTTAGCTCAGCTAGGATGACGTATCACAGCATAAGCAACAAAATATCAGGATATACATAGGCTTCATCTCCTCACTCTGCTACTGAACATACCCCTCATATGAGCTTTCAGGGGCCCCTCTCACCCTTTTTGTCTTCCCCTTTGGAGGCTTACAAGTTTGACAATGTAATTTCCACAAAACTTGGGATCTCCTGAAGCACCTCCATCTCACCATACCACAAAGAAGGCACAATTGAATAGACCAAAAAAAAAAAAAAAAAATCCCTGACAAGCTTGCAGCATTCAGAAAAAGAATTAGGTTGTCTTCTACTCTCTGAAAGAGTCAATGCAACCCTTTAGTGTTCATGGATTTCCACTTTTTTCCTACTCCAAATGAGGCCAATTTAATAAATAAAAGTCAGACAAAATACATTTATTTAATAACCAAAATACATTGGTGAGGGGATACAGGTGTGTTTCCATAATAACTTGTTTTAGCATATGCTGGCTGCTGTGAGCGGCTCATAAGAACCTGGGGTATACAGAGAAAGGCTTTAGATCTTTGCACAAATTTCTTAGGATAGACTTGTCCAAAAGTGATGAGTCAAGCCACGTTGCTGAATTGTTTTTGCAGTTTTCAGAAAATACCCCCTATCTAACCAGTTTCTTTTTACCACGTGCACTGTATGTGTGTGTGTGTGCATATTTAATAAACACACATACACACCAATTCCCCTTTACATAAAATTTCCCCAAAAGTTAAAAACAAAACAAAGCACAAAACCTGACAGCTAAATACTATGACATCCCAATTAGTAAACACAAAACAGAACGCTTTACAAAAATGAATAAAATATACCATCTGTACTCAGCTTCCACATGGTAGCACCCAAGCGAGGAGGCTGCTTGTGATGATGTCTACAGGGAGTTTCCTTTGCTGGACTGTTCCAGCAGAATGGCCATTCTCAATTATTTTGATTTGGTTGTTGATCCATTGATTATTTAGGAGCATGTTGTTAAGCCTCCATGGGTTTGTGACCTTTTTTGCTTTCTTTGTGCAATTTATTCCTAGTTTTATGCCTTTGTGGTCTGAGAAGTTGGTTGGTAGAATTTCAATCTTTTTGAATTTACTGAGGCTCTTTTTGTGGCCTAGTATGTGGTCTATTTTGGAGAGTGCTCCATGTGCACTTGAGAAGAATGTGTATCCTGTTGCTTTTGGGTGTAGAGTTCCATAGATGTCTATTAGGTCCATCTGTTCTAGTGTGTTGTTCAGTGCCTCTGTGTCCTTACTTGTTTTCTGTCTGGTGGATCTGTCCTTTCGAGTGGTGTGTTGAAGTCTCCTAAAATGAATGCACTGCATTCTATTTCCTCCTTTAATTCTGTTAGTATTTGTTTCACATATGTTGGTGCTCCTGTGTTGGGTGCATAGATGTTTATAATGGTGATATTCTCTTGTTGGACTGAGCCCTTTATCATTATATAATGTCCTTCTTTATCTCTTGTGACTTTCTTTGTTTTGAAGTCTATTTTGTCTGATACTAGTACTGCAACACCTTCTTGTTTGCATGAAATATCTTTCTCCATCCCTTGACTTTTAGTCTGTGCATGTCTTTGGGTTTGAGGTGAGTCTCTTGTAAGCAGCATACAGATGGGTCTTGCTTTTTTATCCATTCTATTACTCTGTGTCTTTTGATTGGTGCATTCAGTCCATTTACACTTACAGTGATTATTGAAAGATATCTACTTATTGCCATTGCAGGATTTAGGTTTTGGTTACCAAAGGTTCAAGGTTAGCTTCTTTACTATCTTACTGTCTAACTTCACTCACTTATTAAGCTATCATAAACACAGTCTGATGATTCTTCATTTCTCTCCCTTCTTATTCCTCCTCCTCCATTCTTTGTATGTTAGGTGTTTTTCTGTGTGTGTGTGTGTGTGTGTGTGTGTGTGTGTGTGTATGTGTGTGTGCTCTTTTGTGTTTCCTTTGACTGCTTTTGTGGGTAGTTGATTTTGTTTTTTGCCTTTAGTTAGTAATTGATTGGTCCGCTTTCTTTGCTGTGATTTTATTTTCTCTGGTGACATCTGTTTAGCCTTTCCCTCAATTTTTGCTTTTCTGGGAATTGCTTAATCCCTCCTTCATATTTAAATGATAATCGTGCTGGGTATAGTATCCTTCATTCAAGGCCCTTCTCTTTCATTGCATTAAATATATCATGCCATTCTCTTCTGGCCTGTAAGGTTTCTGTTGAGAAGTCTGATGATAACCTGAAGGGTTTTCCTTTGTAGGTGACTTTTTTTCTCTCTCTGGCTGCCTTTAGTACTCTGCCCTTGTCCTTCATCTCTGCCATTTTAATTATTATGTGTCTTGGTCTTGTCCTCCTTGGGTCCCTTGTGTTGGGAGTTCTGTGTGCTTCCATGGTGTGAGAGGCTATTTCCTCCCCCAGTTTGGGGAAGTTTTCAGCAATTATTTCTTCAAAGACACTTTTTATCCCTTTTTCTCTCTCTTCTTCTGGTACCCCTATAATGTGGATATTGTTCCATTCTGATTGGTCACATAGTTCTCTCAATATTCTTTCACTCCTGGAGATCCTTTTATCTCTCTCCCTGCGTCAGCTTCTCTGCGTTCCTGTTCATTGATTTCTATTCCATTAATGGCCTCTTGCATCTCGTCCATTCCGCTTTTAAATCCTTCCGGAGATTGTTTTATTTCTGTGTTCTCCCTCCTTAGCTCTTGCATATTTCTCTGCAAGTCCATCAGCATGGTTATGACCTTTATTTTGAATTCTTTTTCAGGAAGATTGGTTAAATCTATCTCCTCAGATTCCCTCTCAGGGGAGGATGTCTGGGTTAGTCTGGTCTGTATCAAATTCTTCTGCCTTTTCATGGTGATAGAGGTAGTCGTAGGCACTTGGCATGTGTGTCAGCTGGGAGATCAAAGTCCCTTTCCACTTGCTCCTGACCTTTCTTTCCTGGGAGAACGGTGACCCCTAGTGGCTTTTACTGGGCAGCTGCGTGCAGATGGGGTCTCTGATTCTTGCCCCGCTACTGTGGAGTAAGCTCCATGCGGTTGCTGTGGGCGTGGCCACTTTTAGGCTGCTGCTCTGCTCTGTTGGGGCCGCGCCAGAGGGGGAGTGGGCGGGAGGCTGTTTATCACTGTGGGGGGCCGCCAAGCTATGTTGTCGCCCATGGGGTTGGGGCACCTGGAGTTCCTGGGGATTCCCAGCTGCTGGGCTATATGCCGGGATGCCTCCATCCAGCTGTGAGGCCCCTGTCCCTTTAAGACCTTCAAAAAGCACATGCTTTTCTTTTGTCCCAGGTGCGCTGGCCGTGGGGACCCGCTCGCAGGTTTTACTGTTCAGTTTCCCTAGTATCCAGCACACCACGCACTGTGTGTCCATGCTCTGGTGCGGATGGCTAGGGCTGGGTATTTAGCATTCCTGGGCTCCCTCTGGTCCTGCTAGGCCATGGCTTGTATCTTATCCCCTTCGTGAGGCACTGGGTTCTCGCAGATGTAGATGTAGCCTGGCTATTGTACTGTATCTTCTGGTCTCTGTTTTAGGAATGGTCGTATTTCTTGTATTTTCAAAAATATATATGTTTTTGGGAGGAGACTTCTGCTGTCCTACTCACACCGCCATCTTGGCTCCTCCTCACCATTCTCAATTATTAGGTCACGTGTAAGACATGTGTGACCCATTGGATATTTGTCAAGTGACACTGGTGCTTCTGTTCATGCCCTGTTCCGTCCATCCCCCGGCAGCTGTCTGCCTCAGAACCCGAAGGCTATTGCGAACTCACATACTGCTACCTCGGGGTACCCCATGCATTGGCTCAGAAGGGTGACCTGCATCGCTGGGGACCCACCTTGTATTGGATGGCCCCAGGCTTGTGGTAGGCCACCTATGGGATGCGCCCTGTGAGGAGGTCCAGGGGGGGTTTGGCTGAATGCCTCAGGGGCAAGGTTAGAGAGGTCGTTTCCAAAACCTAGTCCCTCGCTTTCAGATTTGAAAGCTTTCATCTCTTTTGCTCGACGCTCTAGCAGGCTTCGTATTCTTTCACTGCACTCATTCTGAAATGTCAATATCTCTTCTTCCATCTGTTGTGGGTTGGTGGGGGGAAGCAAAAAGAAAGCTCATTTATTTTAAAAAATATATAAACTACAGAAGCAATAATTATTCTGGTTTAAAGTGAATCATAAAAATGTCCACTCTGGCTATTTTAAAGGATGTATATTTAAAAATCAAAGAGATGTACTGTAGGAATCATATATAACTTATATTGCTAAAATGTGTAAAATTAAGTTCTTAAAAGCAAAGGTAATAATCTCTATTGAAATAATAAATCAAGGCAATTATCATGAATGGCTACCAAAACCATTAGGTAAAAAGATTGAAGAAGAAAATGTGTAAGGAGAATGTAGCCTTATTAGATACACCATAAGGTCACTCTAATGTAATAAATATGGTATTGGTGTAGGAACCAGTAATTAGTAAAACAGAAACAGAATGAAGTTTGTAAGTTTTTAATGCAGGACAAAAGCACTAATTAATTTAATGGGAAAAACAACACAGGCACAAGTGGCTAACCACCTGGAAGAAAATAAAAATGGAATCTCATCTGATACCATATTCCAGAAAGATCAGAGCATTAAGTGAAAAACAAACAGAAACCATAAAGTTTCCATTAGAAAGTTAGGAGACTCTATGTACTTAGAAATCAGTGGTTGGGTAGCCGTCAGAATCAGTTTTGGACAACTCAAAGGTTTACAAATATATATAGCTGACTAGAAATAGTTTTAGTGTGAAAAAATACACAATAGTCAATGACAATGGGAAGAAGTTGATGGAGAAATTGTTGATGAATGAGAATATCTGAGCCCACTCATCAAATATGACTTCAAAGTGGGACAACTAGACATTATATAGCTTTTGATGTGATGCAAAAGGAAGTGTAACACAGTAACCCTTATGAACATTCCTCGCAAAAATTTTTAAAAGGAAAAAAATTAATGTAAATATAATCATGCCCCTAGATCTAATGACCAGTTTACAGGAAATGCAAAGTAAAGAGGAATGCATTAAATGACACCATGAGGTTGGAATCAGCCAAATTCAAATGCGAGAATTCCTACAAAGCAAATGACCCAGTCCACAGTAATAAAAAAAAGGGCACAGGAGACTAAAAGGCTTAAAAGACAATGAAATGCAACGTCTACACCATGTTTGGGCCCCAATCTAAATAAACCAAGAAGACCTTTTTTTAGATAGAAAGGGAAATTTAAGTATGGACTGAGTATTAGGTAATCTTAAACATTTATTATAATTTTGTTAGTTAACACAATGGAATTATGACTATGTTGAAGTAAAAGAGTCCTTATTTCCTTATCTGTGTTTGCAGTGAAATGATTCTATGCTGGCATTTGCTTTAAAATATTTCAGATACTCTGCCCCCTATCCTGCTCCCCTAAAAGGCTGCATGTGGAGTTGGGAAACAGACGAAATATAAGCAAGATACTGATAGCTGTTGAAGTTGCGTAATGAGTATTTGGGGACTTCATTGTACTAGTTCTTAATAATTTCACTAATACTTTTTGTTTGAAAATTTCCATGATACAAAGTTTTTAAAAAATAGGAAATAAAGAGTATTTGTAAAGAAGTATTAAATTAGGTTTTAAGATATTTGAGGACTTAAGCCAATAGTCATTGTTCTCTACACAGAAATCTAGCTCAACAAATGTGCTTAATTTTTATGTATCTTTTTTTTATACTAAGTTATCATTGATATACAATCTTATGAAGGTTTCACATGAGCAACATTTTGGTTACAACATTTACCCATATTATCAAGTCCCCTCTTATGTATCTTTTTTAAAGTGCCCTTTTAAAAACACACAATTTAGCATGGAAACACCTGGAGGACCTGGAGGACAATTCTTGTTTCATTTGGACGCTGAAAGCAATCTTCAAACAGAATTATTACACATCTAGAAACAACTAACATTCTCTCTGCTTCCACCTCTATTTTCAGATGACTGTTTCTTATCTGTACAACCAGTAGGCACAAAGTACAGAAAATACAGATGTTACAATGTTTTCAAATCATACCATGGGTATATCACTGCCTTGGTAGTTGCCAACTGACTGACCCCAAAGTACTTTATAGTCATGCACTTCACTTGAAATATAAACATGAGCCCTAAAAATCAAGCAGCAACTCAAAGCACTGTAGATTTATTCCACTGTTTCTTTTATTATTTTTAATACTAAATCTTATGCATGTCTATTATCAAATACAAACCACCACAACCAATCTACCATATTAAAAGAGCCATTATAAGTATTAGTTCAACTCACTTTAAGTGTGATTTGTCTTTATTTTATTCAACACCTCATAAGCATTTTTCCACATTAATACTATTTTTATAGCCATTATTTAAATGGTTGAGTAAGATTTTATTAAGTGGCTTGGTCATAAGCACTTAATTATTTTACATGGTTAGGTGTTTAAAACCATTATAACTATGCTATAATTAACATATTTATGCATATTGTTTTTCCTGTATTCAGGATTTCTTTTCTCTAAATTCTCTAAATTCTTTGCTTAACATTTTCTAAGATCATTGATATACTTCCAAATTGCTTTCCAAAATGCATTAACAATGTATGAGAGTGCCACTGCACTTCTGGCAATGGTATTAGCCCTATGCCAACATTTTACCTGGTTTCGTAGAACATAAAGGCCTTAGTTCATATATTGAAATGACTACACCTAAGATACTAATTAGCACTCTTTAACTCGGAGCCACTAGGTGGAGCTAAAAATACAAATAAAACAATACCAATAATTCTCTCATGACACTGTTACTGAAATACTATAGGTTTCTCTTTTAGTGATAATTTTGAAGCATAAGAGATGGAACTTTAGATTCAATTTTAAATATGCAAGTTGAAATCAGGCAGATTTATGAATTCTGTACATGGGACAACTACATTTTTCTAAAAATTTGTATGTGTTTCTGTCTTCCCACCTTGAATGAGAAACACAATTGAGATAATTTTTAGAGGCAAGTACCTCTTAAAGGAGCCAGTAATGAAGACAGCTGTGCCAGAGAAATAGCAACACCTTCTTTTGGTGGAGTTTTTAAGAACATTTATTTTTAATAGAAATGAGGTATTCTATTTTTATCACAAGAACTGTAGAAAGTAGAGGAAAATCTATGCGCCAATTAATGGTCCAGAAGCAATGACAATTTTTAACAGACAAAACCATTAGGCATGTGTTAACTTACAATGGACCTAAGACATGCCAGCTGCTGGGAACTTATGGCTCAGGAATTCTGGAACAGAGCATTCAATCCTGGATACAAGTGGTATTCTACTACTTCTCAAAACAAATGCCTTTCCTCTCTTTCTTTCTCAAAAGCTTATACCCTTTGTTCTTTCTTCAACACACACACACACATATAGCCTCAGTACCTTAAAGGACACAAGTGAATTTAGGGATTCTACTTCTAATATATATGACAAAGAATAAGTAAAATAAATAAAGCTACATCTAGAAATATTTTCAGCCTGACACTTCATCTGTGTAAAACTGGTCTTACCTTCTCTTTTCTAGTAATGCATCAATCTGTACAGTTTCAGACCAGGAATGAATGAAGTATATTCCTGATCCCTTTTCCTTGTCTCTCTCAAGCAATTACTAAAGTTTTTTCCTTCACTATCCAAGTTTCTCTCCAATTTCTTTAGGTACAACTAGGTACACAAAAGAAGGGAGGAAAACGGAGCCAGAGCTATCCTTTTACAATTCAACTGTCTTCACATAACTCCACATCATTCCTCTAGTAATTACTACTTAAGTATATATATTCCTTTAATACATCACACATTAATTTTAAGGTTCATTACTGAATCAGTAATTTTAAAGAAAAAGAAAACACTACCAAAACTAGAATTAAGGAAATATGGTATTGTGAAAACAATCTAATGCCACCTCTGTCATCACAAAAATATATTTATGAAATGATTTTGATGAAAGCAAATCCTGGCACAATTACTTTTTTCTATTACGCATACCTGTTGTTTCAAGAGTGCCTTGCGGAGGGAGACCCTCCGTTTCAGCTCCCGAAGCTCTTGAGCGTGTTGTGCCTCAGCCTGCATTTTGATCTTGCTCTGAAGTTCAGTCAACAGCTCCAGTTCCTGCTGCAGCTGCGTTTTCAAAGCCTGGCACTCTGCCTCCTGCGCTTCATCCAAATGCGGCTGAAAGAGAAAGAAAACATACATCCTCCTGTGAGCTACCTTCTCATGACCTATGGAAAGGAGGACGTGTAAGTTAAGGCAGACTACTCTTCTATAGGGCACAACTGTTCTCTTTTACATCTTGGGGTAAACATCTCTGGAAAAGGAAAACACAGCAACCAATGACGGCATTATAAGAATAAAGCTATCATAAGCTATTTGGATGATGCCTAAATAATCATTATTTTTTAAAGGAAAACGGAATCTGACTGACATAAGACTGGGAATGTCTTCTCTCCAATGGAAATAACTACAGAACAGGGACAAGCATGCCACAGCTTATGGGCCAAAGCTGAACAGCTACCTGATTTTTTGTTTTTGTTTTTCAATAGTCCACTAATTAGGAATGGTTTTTTACATTCTGAATTGGTCACATTTTAAACGGCTATGTAAATACCCACATAATAACCTCAGTTTTTCCTCCTAAAATATTTACTATCTGGCCCATTAAGAAAAAGTCTGTAAACTGACATAGCAACTATTTTGTGCCTGCACTCAAATGTGACCATCTGGATTCCTGGTAAAGTGCTACTTTTTGAACCCTGCTTAACAAAGCTGCTTCTCCAATCTTGATGCACTGTTGGTATACCTACTAAACCTCTGCAAGGCACCAGCAGAGAGCCTATGTGGAACCTCATGACCAAGTGTATCAAAGAGAATTACATATGCATCCTGCATATTTCCAAGCAATGCTGAGAACAAGAAGAATATGGACCACCTTCACTATTTCCCAAGGTACAGCAGCATTTTCATCTCCAACTTAATATTTCAATTGTTGGGATTTTATTCGGGTGGTGGAAGGAAAGGGGCACTAAATTTGTTTTGCCTAAGTAAAATAAACTTACAGCTCGAGTGGAGAGCATTTCATTAATGTGGTCATACTGCTCAGTTAAGATGGCTAAGTTTTGGATCTGCTTCTCCTTAGGCTTTACTCTTTAGCACCACAAGCAAAAACCTGGAAGTCAGCTAACTAATCTTTCAAAGGTCAAAGAAAAGTTATGAGGCAAGAGAAGGGACAACCCTTCTTGTGGAAATGATAACAGACATGAACTACATAAACATTTTTGAGATAAAATAATTTGAGTTCAGAAACAGAATAACTCTGGCTTTAAATCACAGGTTAATTATTCTATGAACTCAAGTTTCAACAAAATGTAGTAAGATGAGATATATTTGATAAGGTATAGCCATCAAGCCTACAAGTAACAACACTCATTTGCTACACAAAGGCAGAACCTATAGTTGAAATTATTTACCTCAATATATATACTGCCAGATATTGAATGGTTGACTAAGTGTGCAAATGCATGTATGACCAAACACTCTTGTCAAGGAACTAGTTCCCACTCTTTGCTCCCATACTACAAAATCAAATATATATCTTTGTCAGCATTTTACACCAATTGAGGTACTAAGTCATAGTCATGTACCTTTATTCTGTGAAGGGTCAAGAAATGTCTAGCTAGAAAGACAAACTCTTGGTTTAGTTACGCTTAGCACTGCCCTTAAATACTGCCCTTGGTTAATAAAATTCCTCCAAGTTAGCCAGAAATGGAACAGTGAAATTTAGAATTCTCTTCTGACTTTGTGTAACCACCTCCATTCTTTAAAAAACTTTTAAGTATTCAAATATATTGCCAAGAAAACTATAGACACTCCATATCACTAGCTAATGACAAAAAGGAATGCCCTGGAAAATTTTTTCAAGAAGATTAATACTTATACCAAGAATAAACTATATTCCTCAATGTTTCCCCCAAGTGAAAGCAGGATTAACATGTTCCAGTTGTTTCTTAATCACTTAATACTGACAAAACGTCACCTAATGGCAGATGAAGAAATGGCAGATAAACAATAGGTGTTTACCCAAGTCATTCCTCAGAAATGGTGCCCCAATGTCTACAAATACTGTCAGCTCACCTAAGTGTGCAAACTGAAGTCCTCCTATCCCCCTTAAAGTCTTGGAGAAAGTTGGAATAGTTGCAACTATTGAAGTTGAACTACTACATAGTAAATACAAATTTATCTTAAAAAGTTGCAACTATTACTTATGTAAATGAAATGACATGATGTTAAAATAGTCTGTTTTCTCCAAGAAGGGACTAGGGTTACCAAAAAGGAAGGGATTGGGGAGTATGGGTGGGGAGGGAGGGAGAAGGGGATTAAGGGGCACTATTATTAGCACTCACAATGTAGTGGGGTCATGGGGCACGCAGCACAGCGCGGAGAAGACAGTACTAACTCTATAGTGTCTTACTACGCTGATGGACAGTGACTGCAGTGGGTTGGGGGGGACTTCATAGTATGAGTGAATGTTGAAACCACAACGTTGCTCATGTGAAACCTTCTTAAGATTGTTTATCAATGATACCTTAATTTTAAAAAAAGAGTCTATTTTGTTCAAATTGGGCAAGTAGATACATATATACAACTAAGAGGAACATGGTGATTTTCTTTCCCACTGAAGTAACAGAACAATTTCTTTTACGGAAAATCTTGAGCTTATGTATCATGAGAAGGACGTTTTCTATCTGAAGTCTGCCTATGACTGTGAGACATTATTTTTCCCCTTGATTTTTTAACAGTATCTGAAAATCAGACTAGTGTCTCCAAGCTTTCAAACGGAGAAGGGGGCCACAACAGGGAACCAAAAGGAAGGGTTAAACAGCAAACAACTAACCTATTCCAAGCCCCAGAGAAATGAAGTCCTATCAGATTCATGGTCTGACCAAAGAAAACTAAACAAGCTTTCAGTTCGGTTTACTTCTGGGTGCTGCTCACTTTAAAACTGTAATTCATTTTATAGACATGCTTTAAATATCTTTTGGTGAGAACCTCTACTATGTAACCACTACAAAGACAAAATAAATGTGGAAAATCATTATGAATTCTGATTGTGATAAGCATTAACTAATGATGGTTATGAGGGTAGTCAACGTACGAGCCACTCTGTAAATGATGTTCATTAGCTGTTTTGAAGATACAGCAAAGTATAAAATTTTACTTAGATTCACAAGAAAGGATAAATATTAGCTTTGCTTCTGTGTTTTGTTCAGGACAACTTGTATGAATGGAGTTGAATAGGAATCAGAGACACCACTAGGTAAGGTTTAGCTTCTGGTTTGGACACAGATTACTTCTGTGAGTGAATTTCACTTGACTTCAGGAGAGTTATTCAGGTAAGTGTTACCTGATAGTTTTATAGTTAAATTGTCAGAGATCGAAAAAGAGGGTAAAGGAGATACCGTGGAACCGGGCTTCATTGGATGTAAACACAAGTTTACAATGTGCAGACATGTACAGATTAACTGAGGTACTACTGTGGGTGACAACATATATAGGGGGTCATTTTGGTTTTTTGTTTATTAAGATTCATGTGATTATACTTCACGTATTTATTACAAGTTATAAAATTAGAAAATTCCTTGGAATTGTTAACTCTGGTTGATTTTGGTAGAGGGGGCTGGACCAGGTGGCCTAAAGAACAAGGAGAGGGAAACCTTTAAGTTTATAATACATACACTTTGGCATCTTTTGAATTTTGTATCATATAAATAAATTTCTCTATCAAAGCAAATACAAAATTTAAAGTCCTTTGATATGATATATCACCAACACTTGTCTTTCCTTATTTGTCTACAAGAGAGCATGTAGTACCTTCCTTCACTCTGATGTACTAATTAAAAAAATACACTCCAACTACACATGCCCTGGTCTTACCTATGTTACCAAACACAGAAAGAATGGGAGTAACAGTGTGATAATTCCACTATTCCTCTAAAGATGAGTATTGACAATGAAGGGAGAGGGGGTAAAAAGGCGTTTTTCATTCACTGGTTTCTGTACTAATTAAGAACTTACCGCCTCTTTTGGATACAAATCACATTCAGAGGAAATAAGATTCCAAAACTATAAAACTTGGAACAACAGAGAGAAGCCAGCAGGTTAGGATGTTGATATGTAGATTGCAGTATCAACACTGGACATTTGGGTACACTTAAAATGAGAATTTCGAATCTTATTTATGACACTTTCTACAGTTAAAAAGTTCTGGCCATTTTTTTTGGTACTCTGCTGAGAAATACACAAGCTGAAGTCTGCAGCTATAGACCCTCTACACCAATACTAACCAAACATGCTTAAAATGAAAAGAAAAAAGCTTATTCAATTTCTTTATGACAGACATCTGGCTTAGACTTTTACTGTTTACATGTGCCTTTTATGTGTTCTCCTTTGCCAAGAAGCTTAGGCTAAAGGTACCTTCAGACTCTTAGGCTGCTGTCGAGCCTGCATGACGTGCTTCCGCCTTAGTTCTCGCTCTCTCCGCTTATTACGCTCCAGCTGGTCAGTGAGCTCGGCTTGATGCTGCAGTCTCATCAACTCACAGCGCATCTTCTGCACTGTGTTGAGGTGGCGGAACTCCAGTTCTTGCGTGGATTTATGCTGTCGCAGTAACATTGCATGCTCTAAGTCCTTTTGAGCCTGCCTTTTATTTAATTCCTAATCCATAAAAAAAGACAAAGGCATAATTTGATGATGTACAATGCCAGGAGAAAAAAAATCCTAAGAAACAGAATAACCAGGATATAGATGTAATTCTCTGATTCAGTAATGGCTGCACAGTAAATATTAGAGTTTTATTACTGGAACTGTAGAAAATGGGCAATTAGTAGCACAATTGCCTTATCTGTTCATTTACTATTTATACTACTTTTAGCAATAAGCTTAAGACATATCACATCTGTCCCAAGAGACTTAATGTCCTTTCTACTCTCTTTCCGTCATTTATGTTTCCTAATTTTGTATCTGAACAGGATTTCTAAGTCATCCTTTGACTTTCTTCAGAGTATACATTCAATTCTACTACATGCAGTGTACCCAGTATAGTGCAGGGGTTAGGAACACAAGACTCTAGGGCTAGGCTGCCTGCTTTCGAAATCCTGGCTCTGCTACTGACAAGCAGTGAGTCCTTGGGTTAATTACTTAAACTCTCTGTGCTTCCATTTCATTACTTCTCAAATGGAGACCATAACACAGCTGTTTCATAAAATTAACGTGAGGGTGAAATGAGTTCATACGTGGAAAGCTGTCAGAATACCTGCCTCATGATCAATAAATGTTACTACAATTTTTTTCAGTTTAAAAGATCAAATGTACAACACACACACATACACTCACACACTCTCTCTCTTTTACTATGTAGAAGGAAGTCAGACGTGCCCCCTTTGCCTCCGCTGCCCCTTCTCCAGGGGCCAACATTTGGTGCATATGTTTCCCAACCTTCCCCACGCTTATCGTGACACAACCATTACACAAAAACATACAGTTTTAAAATTGAATAACAATATATATTATAGGCATATAATATGCTTGCTTTACCTAAAAATATAATGGACAAATACAGATTTTTAAAGAAATTTTTATTGGAAGCTTCTGCTTTCTGATGCCATAGTTTTTCTACTTTTTGCTTTATGACAAATTTTCAATAAACATCTACACATGATACACCATATAATTATGTTACTATTTCTTTAGGATAGAATTCTAGAAGCGGATTCGATGGGTAGAAGATACATGCAAATTAAATTGTTAAAGCTGCTGAATTATGCTCCAAAATGGCAGTATCAATTTATATTCTTACCAACATTGACCACTTTCCATGCCACTACTAGGACTCATCAATTTTTTAGACCGATCTTATCTAATTGATGCAATTGTCTTAACTTGAATTTCTTTATTAGTGAATTTGAATAATTATGTTATACTTGAAGTTTATTTTAGGCCACTCTTGAAAATAAATTGATCTATGCTCATAGGTATACCTGATAATGAGTACCGTTGTTTTCATTGGCATAAGTTTCTACATATTCCCAATGAATAATTTAATGTTTATAAAATTATGTTAAATGGTAGTATATACCTCATGGCACCCATTTTGGATGAAAAGGCATAAGTTATCCAATTAATTTTCTCATATTAAAAATTAACAGTTCTTTCATTCGTGGATTTAATATTCATTAAATATTTACTTAATACATATTTATTGAATACCTATTATGGGCCAGCCACTAGCTACAAGGCCTGGATATACCTAGCCACTGGATATAAAAGCCCTGAACAGAACCTGGGACTTGATCTAATTTCCATTCTACTTGGGGAGAGAGAGATCCCCATAAAAAGTGTGTGCACGTATGTGTGTATGTGTGTGTGTGGTGTGTGTGTGTGAGAGAGAGAGAGAGGAGTGCAAGAATATTTAAAGAAGGGAGGAGGATTTGGAGATCAGAATTGAGGAGATATGAAGTGAGGGAGAAGGTGAATCGTGTGGGTTGGGTTTCCAGGGAAGAAGGACTTAGGCAAAGGCAAGCAGAGGTGCTCTAAGGCCCTGAGGGTGGGATGTGACTGACATATTTTCAGGAAGATTCTGATTTCACACCATTTAAACATACCTCCTTGAGAAGGTCCTGCTCCAAGTTATGGCTCCCAAGTAGCAACTTTCTTTTTAAGCGACGGCATTGCAGCTCTAGGTACCGTTTCTGATGTTGAAGAAGATTGGTCTTCTCCTCTTCTTGGAAATGCTGTATGTTCTGTTTCTGGCTTGAAAGCCATTCCTGTTTTTCTTTTCTTGGGGTGCTCTTGTTTTCATTCAGCTCCTGGCAAGATAAAAAACAACTGAGTTCAAAATACATAAAAATTAACTACATGAATATACTATTTGGTAGCTGGTAATCTTCAGTAAAAATACTTAATTTGTGCCCTCTCTCATGGGCAGGCAGGGCAATGACCTTAAAGGAGGTAGGTAGTATTTTTCTGTTTCTGGAGTTATCCATGAAGTAGGACAGAAAAGAGAAAAAATACACTAGAAAACATGCATATTTTTAGCTTTGCACAGCTATATTTAGGATGGCTCGTAGCTTTGAAAGCACGCAATGATTGGTGAATGGAGTAAAACATCTTTGTTTGAAATCCTCCCAAAAGGGGGAAGAAGACAGTGCTTTCAAGTAAAAATCACACATGAATTAAAATTAAGGTTAAAATATAGTTATGTCTCACTTCTTGGCTTTCAACAATTGAAATACTAAGTTTTTGGCAAAGTTAAGGATGGGCTCAGTATAAAAGACCAGAAATTAAATGGAAAATCAACAAAACCACAGGAAAATAGAGACCGTTTAGAATAGATTTAGTCTTCAGCACTGTAACCACTGAACAAGGCAAGACCAATGTTTTTCTACAGCATTTTAAACATCATCTCACAAACTACCTAAAAAATTTATTTATACTGGATAGGATGAGAATACTGACAATACATTCAATGATGCAAACCCAAGGATGCTAATCAATACTAGTATATTTCAACCTACAATGCATCAACCTTGCAGAGAATATAAATCAGCCATCTTTCCTAGGTCTAAGATGATTTTTTAGAGACTGTTAACCTTATGGTTCTTCATCTGTTGTTCAAGAAAGAAACCGATGATTCATTACTTTCATTGATAAGATATTCAAACACATAAAAATAAAAAGCACATAAGCTTGTAGTTCTCAACTTAAGGATGTCAATGAGAAGACAGGGATAATACAGGCATATACAGAAAGAATCACTTGCCTATGTTTTTCAAAATCTTTGGCCAAGGAAATTTCCCACCCACTAAGACTATAGTAGGTCCCTTCCTCTATACTGATAATAATCATTCTAAATGAACACACACACACACACACACACACACACACACACACACACACACACGCAGACACAAAACTACCTTCTAAAAGAAAACGAGCTTATTAGTTAGACTATGAATTATATGCTTAAAGGATTATCTAAACCAACACATTCATTTATAAAACTAAAACCTGATTTCACTAGGAAACAACTATAGAACTGCATTTTGTTGGATATTTATTTACAGTTGGGAATCCTGTTTACCATCTTTTCAAATCCCATGTTCTGGTATTGAGTTTAGCTTTTAGATTACAGTAATGGGAATACATAGCAGGTTACACTCTTTAAAGTTGGAAAAATTTTATCAATGAACCTCACTCGGCAGGGTATATATAGCAAGGCTTTGTGCCACCAATATCCTTAATAAGACTTATATATCTAATTATAGGTCAAATTCCTATACACAAGAAAGCACTGTACCAAAGAGATTATGGTTATTTTATCAAGATTAATTTATCTGCATGCAAATAATTAATTACATGGACTAAAAATTTCAGTCCATCAGTCTGTAAAAGAGGGTGTAAACTGGGGAAGTCTCGGTGGGTGGGGAATTTCCTTGGCAAAAGATTTTGAAAAACATAGCCAAATGATTCTTTGTGTATACGCCTGTATTATCTCTGTCTTCTCATTGACATCCTTCAGTTGAGAACTGCAAGTTTATGTGCTTTTTATATTTATGTGTTTGAGTATCTTATCCACAAAAGTAATAAAGAATTGGTTTGTTTCTTGAATAACAGGTGAAGAACCGTAAGGTCAATAGTCTCTGAAAAATCATCTTATACCTATGAAAGATGGATGATTTATATTCTCTGCAATATAATAAAGATACTATAGTTGACACAAATCATTTTCCTGTCCTGACCACTATCCTGAATAATAATCCCCTTTCAGAAATTGCCTTAGGACAACATGGCTTTCCTCACAGTTAGACTAGATCTGCGATAAAAATAAGTTCAAGAAAGCAGCACATAAAGGGCAAACACACATGAAATCCTGTAGCCATAAAGACATAATTAGCATGCTTTCCTAGTAAAGAAAATGGGATGAGAAGAAATGTCTCTTATCCTTATTCTGTGTTAAAATCAGAATAAGAACAAATTATTGTAATCTGAGCCCAAAGTAAGAAGGTATGACTTACTTTTAAAGGAAGAGATGTATGGCTCTTTTTCATAGCTAAAATATTTTTATTTCTAGTGACTCAGTTTCTTAAGTGCTTAGGAAAGCTACTATAAATAAAAGCTTTATAAAATAATTCACATTTTAAAGAGATCACTCTTTGTAGATCCCACTCAACTGAGGATCTCAGCCATTGAAAAGTAATAGGTTATAATCAATGTCCTCACTTAAACTGGTATATTGTTAGTGGCCACAAACAAAAGAAAATTTTATCTTAATGGTTCTACGAGTAGATCAATATTGGATATAATCAGTAAGCAGGCAAGTGGCTTGAAAATTTTTATAAAGTAAATACCTCCTTAAGTTGTTCCTTTCGAAGTTTGTATTCTCTCTTCTGGGACTTCAAAAGGCTATTCAGTTCTTTCTTCTGCTCAGCCTGAATACGTTGTTGAAATTTGTTCTCCTCACTGGACATCAGTTCAGCCTATAGGAAAATTTTTAAATGGATCAAATTAGCTAAGCAGATAAGCTTCAAAGCAGCAGTTTAATACACATTAGCAAAGATATTTCCTCCCACCTAAGAATATAAAATCAGTATAATCATTACCAAAACAAGAATATCCAATAAATTATTAACAAATATTACTCAGCATCCTTATGATTTGAATTTCAGAGAACCACTAAAATGGAACTCATCTTTAAAATGCTGATCTTTTACAGGGTCAGTGTTTTCACCGTTCCCCCCCATTTAACTAGAGTATGCTGCCCGACCCCCCTCACTAATAAAACAAAACAAATGTAATTAAGTTATGACCTTTTATCTAGCTTGACTTGTGTATTAACTACTAAAAGCATACTGCTGACTGGCAGCCTTACCAACAACATGAACAGATATTCACACATATTCTGTATGTTGTATAAATTATATACTGTATTCTTACAATAAAGAAAGCTAGAAAAAAGAAAATGATCTTTTAAACTGTCTCCCAAAACATTTTCCAAGACCTTTATTGAAAAAAATATGTGTATAAATGGGCCTGTGCAGTTCAAACCTGTTATTCAAGGGTGAACTATACATATTCATTGTAGAACATTTAGGAAATACAGAAAAACACAAAGAAGAAAAATCTTGCATGATTTTACCACACAGAGATAACCAATATAAACATTTTGGTGCATACCCTTCCTAATTTTTTCTAGGCATGTATAGATATTGATATAAATATATAAAACAAATCTAAGATCATATTGTACATCCTGTTTCATGAATTCCTTTCCTAAAAATGTTAGTATCTACCTGTTTACAAAGTATTCAAGAAAGTACAACATCAAACAGGATTCTAAATATTTCTATATTCTTTTGCCAAATTATTTCAAAATCAAATATTCATTTACACCAGAAATTATTTTGCTAAATTCTCTATTACTGTGAGACGGTGATTCTTCTTTTTTTGCAGACATATTTGAAGATATGGTGTAAATTTATTGAGAAGTTTACATTTTACTTGACAACTGTGATTATCAAAATAAATTGAAACTAAAGGGACACCAAGGAAATTAGAAACCAGTTTTCACAAAAGACTCCTAAAAAAATGCACCTTTATCATACAGTAGAATGATACTTATTTGTAGTAAACAAATGGGCTAAATGTGAATCTGAAACCCTCTTAATTTCTCTTAATTTAACATTCTCTGTATATTACAGTACTCTTCAATTCTTCTGATATAAAAATGCTACTATAAATTTAAGGTTTCCAAAAAGTACATAGAGAATGATAAATTTTTTTTAGAACCTGAATCACCTACTAACTGATTTATCAAACTCCTCAGATAGCCAAAGTACCCAAGGCCTAGAACAGAATACTTAACGACTTTTTTTTTCATTAAGGTATCTTTGATATACACTTATGATGGTTTCACATGAAAAATAATGTGGTTACTACATTCATCCACATATATCATCGAGTTCCCCCCATACACCATTGCAGTCACTGCCCATCGGTGTTGTAAGATGCCACAGTCACTACATGTCTTTTCTGTGCTACACTGTCTTCCCCATGATCCCCCCAACACCATGTGTACTGATCGTAATAGCCCTCAATGCCCTTCCATCTCTCTCCCCAACTGCCCTCCGGCACCCCTTCCCTTTGGTAACTGCTAGTTCCTTCTTGGAGTCTGTGAGTCTGCTGCTTTGTTCCTTCAGTTTTGCTTCGTTGTTATACTCCACAAATAAGGGAAATCATTTGGTACTTGTCTTTCTCTCCCTAACTTATTTCACTGAGCATAATACCGTCTAGCTACATCCATGTTGCTGCAAATGGTAGGATTTGTTCCTTTCTTATGGCTAAAAAGTATTCCATTGTGCATATGTACCACTTCTTCTTTATCCATCCAACTACTGATGGACACTTAGGTTGCTTCCATATCTTGCCTATTGTAAATAGTGCTGTGATAAACATAAGGGTGCATGTGTCTTCTTCAATCTGACAACTTTTTTCTCTGGGTAAATTCCTAGGAGTGGAATTCACGGGCCAAATGGAATCTCTATTTTTAGTTTTTTGAGGAACCTCCATATTGCTATCCACAATGGTTGAACTAGTTTACATTCCCACCAGCAGTGTAGGAGGGATCCCCTTCCTCTGCATTCTAGCCACCATTGTTGTTCCTAGTCTTTTCGATGTTGGCCATGCTAAATGGTATGAGGTGATATCTCATTGTGCTTTTAATTTGCATTTCCCTGGTAATTAGTGATATGGAGCATCTTTTCAAGTGCCTCTTGGCCATGTGAATTTCTTCTTTGGAGAAGCATCTGTTCATATCCTGTGACCATTTTTTAATTGGGTTATTTGCTTTTTGGGTGTTGAGGTATGTGAACGCTTTACATATTTTGGATGTTAATCACTTGTCGGATATGTTGTTTACAAATATATTCTCCCATACTGTAGGATGCCTTTTTGTTCTGCTGATGGTGTCCTTTGCTGTACAGAAGCTTGATGTAGTCCCATTTGTTCATTTTTGCTTTTGTTTCCCTTGCCCAAGGAGATGCGTCCAGGAAAAAGTTGCTCATGTTTATATTCAAGAGATTTTGCATATGTTGTCTTCTAAGAGTTTTATGGTTTCATGACTTACATTCAGGTCTTTGATCCATTTAGAATTTACTTATGTGTATGGGTTTAGACAATAATCCAGTTTCATTCTCTTGCATGTAGCTGTCCAGTTTTGCCAACACCAGTTGTTGAAGACACTGTCATTTCCCCATTGTATGTCCATGGCTCCATTATGGTATATTAATTAACCACATTTGCTTGGGTTTATATCTGGGATCCCTAGCCTGTTCCATTGGTCTTTGGGTCTATTCTTGTGCCAGTACCAAATTGACTTTGCAGTAGAGGTTGAAGTTGGGGAGCATAATCCGCCCCCAGCTTTATTCTTCCTTCTCATGATTGCTTTGGCTATTTGGGGTCTTCCGTGGTTCCATATGAATTTTAGAACTATTTGATCTAGTTCACTGAAAAATGCTATTGGCATTTTGATAGGGATTGCACTGAATCGGTAGATTGCTTCAAGCAGGGTGGCCATTTTGACAATATTAATTCTTCCTATCCATGAGCAAAGGGATGTTATTTCCATTTATCGCTATCTTCTTTTTATTGAATGTCTTGTAGTTTTCAGGGTATAGGTCTTTCACTTCCTTCATTAGGTTTATCCCTAGGTATTTTATTCTTTTTGATGCAATTGTGAATGGAATTGTTTTCCTGATTTCTCTTTCTGCTAGTTCATCATTAGTGTATAGGAATGCAAGAGATTTCTGTGTATTAATTTTGTATCCTGCCACTTTGCTGAATTCAGTTCTAAGTACTAGTAGTTTAGGGGTGGATTCTTTAAGGTTTCTTATGTATAATATCATGTCATCCGCAAACAGTGACAGTTTAACTGCTTCTTTACCAATCTGGATGCCTCTTATTTCTTTGTGTTGTCTGATTGCTGTGGCGAGGACCACCAGTACTATGTTGAATAAAAGTGGAAAGAGTGGGAATCCTTCTCTTGTTCCCGACTTAGAGGAATAGCTTTCAGCTTCTCACTGTTCAGTATGATGTTGGCTTTGGGTTTGTCATATGAGGCCTTTACTATGTTGAGGTACTTGCCCTCTATACTCATTTTCTGGAGATTTTTTACCATGAATGGATGTTGAACTTTGTCGATTGCTTTTTCAGCTTCTATGGAGATGATCATGTGCTTTTTCTCCTTATTTTAGTTAATGTGGTGGATGATGCTGATGGATTTTCAACTGTTGTACCATCCTTGCATCTCTGGAATAAATCGTACTTGATCATGATAGACTATCTGTTTGATATATTTTTCACTATGATTTTGTTGAGTGTTTTTGTGTCTATGTTCACCAGGGATATTGGTCTATAATTTTCTTTTTTTGTGGTGTATTTGCCTAATTTTGGAATTAGAGTGATGCTGGCCTCATAGAATGAGGGTGGAAGTATTCCCTCCTTGTCTACTTTTTGGAAAGCTTTAAGGAGGATGGGCATTAGATTTTCACTAAATGTCTGATAAAATTCAGCAGTGAAGGCATCTGCTCCAAGAGTTTTATTTTTAGGTAGATTTTTATTACCAATTCAGTTTTGCTGCAGGTAATTGATCTGTTCAGGTTTTCTGTTCCTTTCTCGGTCTGCCAAGGAAGGTTGTACTTTTCTTGAAAGTTGTTCATTCCTTCTGGGTTATCAAGTTTCTACGCATACAATTTTTCACCATATTCTCTAATAATTCTTTGTATTTCTGTAGTGCCCATAGTGATTTTTCCTTTCTCATTTCTAGACACTCTTTTTTTCTTGATAAGTCTGGCTAGGGGTTTTTCTATTCTGCTTATTTTCTCAAGGAACCAGCTCCTGCTTTCATTGATTCTATTGTTTTATTCTTCTCAATTTCATTTAAGCCTGCTCTAATCTTTATTATGTCCCTCTTCTACTGACTTTGGGCCTCATTTGTTCTGCTTTTTCTAGTTTTGTTAATTGTGAGTTTAGACTGTTCATATCGGGTTTTTCTTCTTTCCTGAGGCAGGCCTCTATTGCAATATACTTCCCTCTTAGCGCAGCCCTAGCTGCATCCCACAGATTTTGCATTGCTTGATCTGTTTATATTTGGTCATTGATTCATTGATTATTTAGGAGCATGTTGTTAAGCCTCCATGGGTTTGTGGGTCTTTTCATTTTCTTTGAGTAATTTATTTCTAGTTTCATACCTTTGTGGTCTGAGAAGCTGGTTGGTTCAATTTCAATATTTTTGTATTTACTGACATTCTTTTTTGTAGTCTAGTATATAATCGATTCTTGAAAATGTTCCATGTGCACCTGAGAAGAATGTGTATCCTGTGGCTTTTGGGTGGAGCATTCTGTAGATATGTTAGGTCCATCTGTTCTAATGTGTTGTTCAGTGCCTCTGTTTCCTTACTTATTTTTGGTCTGGTTGATCTGTACTTTGGAGTGAGTGGTGTGTTGAATTCTCCTAAAATGAATGCATTGCATTCTATTTCCTCTTTTAATACTGTTAGTATCTGTTTCAGATATGTAGGTATTCCTGTGTTGGGTGCATAGATACTTATAATGGTTATATCCTCTTGTTGGACTGATCCCTTTATCATTATGTAATGTCCTTCTTTGTCTCTTGTGGCTTTCTTTGTTTTGAAGTCTACTTTGTCTGATACAAGTACTTTAACTCCTGCTTTTTTCTCCCTATTGTTTTCATGAAATATCTTTTTCCATCCCTTCACTTTTAGTCTGTGTATGTCTTTGGGGTTGAGGTGAGTCTCTTTTAGGTGGCATATAGATGGGACTTGCTTTTTTATCCCTCATATTGACTCTGTGTCTTCTGATTGGTGCATTCACTCCATTTACATTTTGGGTGATTATCAAATAGGTATGTACTTATTGCCATTTCAGGCTTTAGACTCGTGGTTACCAACGGTTCAAGGAAAACTTCCTTACTATCTAAGAGTCTAGGCTCACTTAGTGTGCTATTACAAATACAATCTAAAGGTTCTTTTTTTTTCTCCTCCTTTTTCTTCCTCCTCCATTGTTTATATATTAAGTATCATATTCTGTACTCTTTGTCTATCCCTTAACCTACTTTGGGATAGTTGATTTAATTTTGCATTTGCTTAGTAATTAATTGTTCTGCTTTCTTTAATGTGGTTTTATTACCTCTGGTGACAGCTATTTAGCCTTAGGAACACTTCCATCTATAGCAGTCCATCCAAGATACACTGCAGAGACAGTTTGTGGGGGGTAAATACTCTCAGCTTTTGCTTATCTGGAAATTGTTTGATACCCTCCTTCAATGTTAAATGATAATCTTGCCAGATAGAGTATTCTTGCTTCTGCTTCATTGCATTACATATATCATGCCACTCCCTTCTGACCTGTAAGGTTTCTGCTGAGAAGTCTGATGACAGCCTGATGGGTTTTCCTCTGTATGTGATCCTTTCTCTCTCTCTGGCTTCTTTTAATACTCTGTCCTTACCCTTGATCTTTGCCATTTTAATTATTATATGTTTTGGTGTTGTCTATCTTGTCTCCCTTGTGTTGAGAGATCTGTGCACCTCCATGGCCTGAGAGACTATCTCCTTCCCCAGATTGGGGAAGTTTTCAGCAATTACCTCCTCAAAGACACTTTCCCTTTTCCTCTCTCTTCTTCTTCTGATACCCCTATAACACGAATATTGTTCTGGTTGGATTGGTCACACAGTTCTCTCAATATTCTTTCATTCCTAGAGATCTTTTTTTCTGTGCCTCAGCTTCTTTGCATTCCTCTTCTTCAATTTTTTTCATTTACCATCTCCTCGACCATATCTAATCTGCTTTTAAATCCCCACATTGTATTCCATAATGAATGTATCTCTATTCTGGATTTGTTCCTGCATTCTTGAGTATTTTTCTGTACCTGCATGGATGTGTTTATGATTTTTTAAATCTCTTTTAGGAAGATTGATGAGTTCATTGTCACTTGACCTCTTTTCTGGTGTTTTGGGGATTTTGGTTTCAACCAGGTTCCTTTGACATTTCATCTTTGTATGTGGCACCATCTAGGACCCTGAAGGTGTACTCCCTGCAATTACTTAGCCCATGGAGCCATGTCAGGGGTCTCAGAGGAGCGGCGCTGGTGACTGGGGGTTGGGAAGAGCTGTTTCCTGCTTCCCAGATACTGTACGTCTCTACACAGCCAGACTAGTCAACCAAACACACAGGTGTAACCCTCTATGCTTTGCATTTGTAACTGCTGTAGGCAGGACCTCCCTCTGGCTGGACTGATGCCAGGGCAGGGGCAGATGGTTTGTAAGCCAGTGCCAGCCTGCCAGAAGGTGCAGCAGGCTGCATATCATGGAGGAAGGCCTCGGAGCTGTATAGCCACCCAGGGGGATGGAGTGCCTGAAGTTCCTGAAAAGTTCCCAACCTGCTGGGCAGAGTGCACCTGAACAGTTTTGTCTACCTGTCCTTTTTCCTGAACAGCAAGCCCTGTGCAATATTTGCCCATTTAGTAGCCCTCTCACTGTTAGGAAGTCTCTCATACTGCCTGCCTTTCTTTTCTCCCAGAGCAGCTGGATGTGAATCCCTGTTTTCCACAACAGCTGGAATCTCAGTCTGTCCAAGTATTCTTCCTGTCTTAGCTTTCCAACCCCACTGATCTCCAGAGGACCATGTAATATAAGTTCTTGCTCCCACAGCAGATCTCCAGGGCTGGGTGTTCAGCAGTCCTAGGCCTCCACCCTGTCTCCACTCCATTTCTCTTCCTTCTGCCAGTGAGCTGGGGTGGGAGAAGAGCATGGGCCCCCCAGATCATGGCTTTGGTATGTTACGTTTTTTGAGGTCTGTTCTTTTCTCCAGGTGTAAGAAGTCTGGTGCTGCCTTCTTTCCTGTTGATCTTTTAGGGTTAGTTGTATTAACAATATTTTCATATTATATGTGGTTTTGGGAGGAGGCCTCTGTCTCACCTCTCACGTCGTCATCTTTAATCTGATCTACCTGACTTTAATCGCTGTTACATGATAAAACTATCAAGTTATCAGGACATAATTCCGTACCTACTGGTTCCCGACCCAGCACTTGATATTTAACCTATTATGTACATATTTTTCCCTTTCCCCATTTGATTTGCTTGGTTCTGGGGAACAGATACCCTAACATCAAAATGCCATCTTGGTTAATTTTGAAATAGCCACAAGTTAGAATAAATACATTAGTAATACCGGTCAACTACCTCTTTTTCCACAGCAGCCTGATGTTTCTTGATCAGTTTCTTCATTTTTGCAGCAAAGTTGTTACGCTGCATTTCAAGATCTTTCTCTAACCTGAGATGATGCTTATCCATCTCAGCCTTCAGCTTATCTTTCAGAGACATCAGCTGTTTCTGATGCTCAAGTTTTCTGAGCTCATGTTCTTCCATTTCCCTTGTAACCTACAACAATGGAGAGGAAAGAATGAAATAAAGCAAAACCTTTTTCTTTCAAAACCATCTTAGACCAGTCTACTATCAACTAAGTAGGTAATTCATGTAGGAGATCCCAGTCAACAGCTTCTAATAAAATTTCATCTGAAAAAGCAGACAAGCTAGCTGGTTCTAAAATTTAAATGGGAATGTAAAGCACCTAGAATAGCCAAAATTTTGAGGGGATATGAAAAGTTGGTAGATTTAAATTCAGTAATCAAAACAGTGCAGTATTGGTATGAGGACAGGCTGAAGAGAGCAAAGGAACACACTGAAATCTGGAAACAGACCCACATATATTCAGTCAATTGATTTACTACCAAAAAGTCAAGTTAATTCAAAGAGGAAAGGAAAGTGTTTTTAACAAATCCTGCTGTAACACCTGGTTCTCTGTATTCTAAATAAATAAATGCTTAATCATGCTATACACAGAAATTAACTTGACAAGAGTCACTTGACATAAACCTAAAATCCAGAATCAGAGAGCAGGAGAAAACACAGAATATTATCATGACCTTGGGGTCAGCAAATGTTTCTTGGGTAGGACACAAAAAACACTGATTATAATGAAAAAAATGTACAAACTGGATTCTCAAACAGAGGCAAAATTCAGATAATGTAAGATTAACCATTTAAAGTGAACAATTCAGTAGCATTTAGTATATTCATGATGTTCTGCAACCACTGCCCCATTGTAAAGAAAAAAATGTACAAACTGGATTCTCAGAGACAAAATTTATATAATGTAGGATTAATCATTTAAAGTAAACAATTCAATAGTATTTAGTATATTCATGATGTTCTGCAAGACTGCCCGTATCTAGTTACAAAACATATATAATACTTCAGAAGAAAACCCTGTATGTTTTAAGCAGTTGCTCCCCCATCTCCCCTTCTGGTAACCACCAATCTATTTTCTGTCTATGGATTTATCTATTTTGGATGTTTCATATAATATGTGACCTGCTGTATCTGGCTTCTTTCACCTAGCATGTTTCCAAGGTTCATCCATATTGTACAGGATGCAACAGTACTTCGTTTCTTTTTATAGTGAATAATATTCCACTGTATGTCCATACCCTCATTTGTTTATACATTTATTTGTTGCTGGACCTGTGTGTTGTTTCCACCTTTTGGATATTGTGAATACTGCTCTTGTGAACATTTGTGTATATGCATTTGTTTAAGTACCTGCTTTCAATTGTTTTGGGTATATATCTAGGAGTAGAATTGCTGAATCATGGGGAAATGCTATGTTAAACTTTTTGAGAAATCATCAACTGTTTACCACAGCAGCTGACATTTTACATTCTTACCAGCAATATATAGCAGGAGTTCCAATTTCTCCACGTGCTCTCTAGTTGTTATTTTCCATCTTTGTTTTTGTTTTTCTCTCTTAATAGCTAACCACCTAACAAAACAGCAGCAGACTCACACAGTCCAAGAAGGGACTAGCAGTTACCAAAGGGAAAGGGGTGGGAAGGGTGGGTGGGAAGGCAGGGAGAAAAGGATTAAGGGCCTTTATGATTAGTACACATAGTGTAGAGGGGGGAGATGGGGAAGGCAGTAATAGCACAGAGAAGACAAGCAGTGATTCTATAGCATCTTATTACGTTGATGGAGAGTGACTTCAATGGGGTGTTAGGTGGGAACTCAATAATATGGGTGAATGTAGTAACCAGTGTTGCTCATGTGAAACCTTCATATGATTGTATATCAATGATACCTTAACAACAACAACAAAATAGCTGGCCATCCTAGTGGCTGTAAGGTGGTACTCATTATAGTTTTAATTTGCGTTTCTCTAATGACTAATTATATTGAGTATATTTTCATGTGCTGTTGGCCATTTGTATACATTCTTTGGATAAATGTCTTTTCAAGTCTTTAACACATTTTTAAAAATTGAGGTATAGTTTATATATTAATTTGAATAGTTTTTTGGTGGAGTCTTTAGGGCTTTTTTTATGTAGCATCGGGTCATCTCCAAACAATGACTGTTTCACTTCTTCCTCACCAGAGTGGGTGCCTTTTATATTTGTCTTGCCTGATAATGTAGCTAGGACTTCCAATACTCTGTTGAATAAAAGTGTTGTGAGTAGGCATCCTTGTCTTATTCCTGATTTTAGAGGAAAAGTTCTTAGCTTTTTCATGGCCTTCACTCATTTTTAATGGGTTGTTTGAATTGGATTTTAAAACTAAAAATTTTAATTTATCACAGATGGAGAAAAAATATTTGCAGGACATATCAGAGAAAAAATACCTGTATGTTTCTTATGAAAGTCAAACATACATATGCCCTATGACTCAGCCATTTTATCCTATGTATTTGTCACAGAAATTAAAACATCATGTTCAAAGACATGTACATGTTTGTAGCATCTTACTATGCTGATGGACAGTGACTGTTCTGGGGTATGTGGTGGGGACTTGGTAATAGGGGGAGTCTAGTAACTGTAGTGTTGCTCATGTGATTGTACATTAATGACACCAAGATCATAAAATAAATAAATAAATAAAAGTATTTATTTCATCTTCCACTTGCCCCTCAGAAACCTCTAATCTACTTTCTGTGAATTCGCCTATTTTAGATATTTCGTATAAGTGGAACTCTAATAATATTTTTCCTTTTGTGTCTGGCTTATATCACTTAGCATTTTTTCAAGGTTCGCTCACATTGTAGCATATATCCGAACGCCGTTCCTTTTCACAGCTGAGTAATATTCCACTGTAGATGCACACACACACCACACACACTATGGTTTGTTTATCCATTCATGTGTTAATGAACACTTGGGTTGTTTCCATCTTTTAGCTATTGTGCCTAGTAACTTTTGGTAATACTGAAAGCAGTGAAGTTAAAAAGGAAGCATTCCTATCAATTGTGAAAACGAGTTACCTGACCTTCCAATGTTTTCAAGAAAATTTAAAATCTTACACATGAAAGTGTAGCAAACATCCACATTTCCTAAACTGAGAAGTTGTAATTTCTACAATTACACCCAGTTTTATTTAAAAAATGTAAACATTATGGAAAACACAAAAATCACTTTCCATTATCACCCACCTTAAACCTTTCTCCACGTCCCAAAGGCAACCATTATCATTAATATCATGTTGAATAGTTACTATTTTTAAATACCTTCGTTTTCATCTAAGTAACTTCAATTAATACATTATATGGTATTTATTGATTTAATTATTCTAAGATTTAAAAAATATTCTTTTTGCATTCTCAAAACACGTTTCCTAAATGCAGACATTAAACTGGGAATTAAAAAGCCTTTTGCCATTTTAAAATAAGTTGCCTAAAATTATGTTCCAAACTTCTGATACATCAAAGGAAAAAAAACCCCAAACTCTTAAACAAACCAGACTAGGAAAATTAGTTACCAAAGTTGAATTTTTTTTCACTGAAATCCAAATACTTACAGATTCCGGATGGATGGCAGAATTATTAGACATGACTGTGTGGATTCCCTCCGTCACGTGTAGCTCACTCTTGTAGCTTTGACTCCTGGTCTTGTTGGACACACGGGGAACAGACTGATGATTTCCAATATTCACTGCTCCTGTCTGTCCAACACCGTGATCTTGGTCCTGAGGGAAAAGAGTATTAGATTCAAATATCTTTATCTCCTGAATTCTTGATTATTAGCATCTAGCACACCGCTTGGCACACACAGTCTTCAGAATGTTAGTGGTCTATTTTGAGAAATTCCTTGTATTTGCCAAGACCAGAAAGTTTATCAGTTGTTAGTTGACAGATTAAAAAAATGACCGACAGTAAATACCAAAAAGCCCAACCAACTAAGTGAAAAAGTTAATCAATTCAGAGTTATTTCCAAAGGGTAGTCTTTTCTCTAAAATTTTTGACATTATTTTGAAATCCATTTCTACTACACATCTCATGGGGTATACACAGAGATGCTGCTCATTTCTCAGTGATTCCAATGGTGAAACCAAACCCCAACCTTTTTTTTTTAATCCTATAAACATCCCTTTTAGTTATTTTTTATTGAAGCCTTTTATATTTCTTTTCTTCTCAGAATATAGTCTTTAGCCTAAACTTCTTCCACTGAGTAATTTAATATTAATTCCTACCTATTTTTATGTAAAATTAAAAATTGTATATATATTTAATCATAATTAGAAGACTGTTCTTCCCAAGAAACCCGGCAAACTTTGGTATCTGGGCACCAATATTACAGTCTTACCATACCGAAACTCTGTCAGATACGCAGAATAATAAATACAGACCCATAGTATATGGAGGATCTTTTCTTACATCCACAGCCTTAAACTGGGCACCAATATTACAGTCTTACCATACCAAAACTCTGTCAGATATGCAGAATAATAAATACAGACCCATAGTATATGGAGGATCTTTTTTTACATCCACAGCCTTAAAAAGTTGCTGTTATTCTAATGTTTAATGACATTAGAATTTTATTAATTTCACTTTACTAAAGTAATTCATATACCTAAAATAGCCCCAACTTTCTAGTGACTAGTGTTAGAACTAAAAAACAATATCAAAAATACCAAAACTGTATGTAAGAAAGTCTTCTATTTTATAGTTCATTAATTATGTAGTGTTATTAAAAAGAAAAGTAACTACTACTGTTTTAAGAATGCAGGGATCTTTCTCAATAGAAAGCAATAAAAAAGAATCAAAGCTTTGGCATTGAGACATGAGCAAAGAAGAAAACAGAAAATACTTAGACTAAAAAAGATAGCTCCACAAATCATAAGCTTTATATTTTCCTTTGAGGAAGTTTTGTAACATTTCTACTGCAAACTTGGAAACATGGTAACATGGAAACAACTTGGTCTCAAGAGTAATATATGAATCTGAACCCATATGCTTCTACAGTAAGTTAGTTAACCACTCTGAGCCTTACTTTACTCACCTATAAAATGAGTATTTTAGAACCATGTAGAGGAATGAATTCCTATACACAACTGAAAAGAATGAAGTGTTCTCAGTAACAGAATAAGAATCCTTGGTAATTTTTTCCCCCCAGGATAAATTTAACTAAGTCACATGTTTATTTCATTCATTCATTCATTCATTCATTTATTTATAAAAAAGCAAGAAATTTCCAATTTAATAAACATGTATCAAACATTACACAAAAGGCACTCGGGGAGAGGTTTATACAATAAACAAGATAAGGAGAATGGTTGGTAATTCTAATGACTTCTCTGTGAGCACCGTCAACTTCCAAAACGCGTAATTTCAAATACTTCCAAAGCGTGTCCCATGCCATCAGACAATCAGGCAAAAAAGTGTTCAGTAGACCAGAATTTTGAGAGGGACTAGATTAAATAAAAGTTGAACAGGTTTCTCTAATAAAAGACTTCACACAGCTTTACTATGCTGATGTCCACTACCGAGAGTTTGGTTTAAAGAATGCAAAACCTTTTTCTCCACCTGGGACCTCAGAGAATCACTGTGAAGACACAATCTGGAAACCACTGATATAAAAGATTCTTGGCAAGAAAAGTTCCATAAGGAAAGAAGCCAATAAAGAGACCCCAATACTTGAGCCGTTTCTAAGTTATTACCTTTCCTTCCTGTGCTTCTACTGCCGGCCCTTTATGTGCCTCCTGGGAAAGGACCTTCTTGTTTCGATTGTGCAGATTGTCCAGCACTCTTTTTTTTTCTTCCTTTGCCCTTTGAAGGAGATCTATTAACACCGTTGTAGGGTGCTCCCGAAGCACAAAGGGGTCCTGGTTAAGAGTAGAAGGCAAAAGTCAGGTTGAGACCTATATATTTTTTCATTCAGAACAAATGAATCCCTTCTTGGACCCTAGAGTTACTATCCTAAATAATTATAGATAATGCATGTAATCTATGGTTATCTAATTCTGCTATGCTTTTTACTTCTTAGATTTATAAATTTTAATTTACATGTATACACTCTGTGCCTACATAACTTCCCCTGTACTTTTTATGAAAACTTTGAACATATGACACCTTTGTTGGCCAAATGAAAATGCAGAGTTGAAATAATCAGAGTCTAAGTAAACATTAAGAATTAAGTCCAATTAGAGCTCTAAGTAAATGCTTACAAATTCTTAGAACTGGTTTCATAGAGGAGACACTATCAGTTCTGAATTACATTAGATTTCAACAGGAATGTGTTTACTGATGGTGAATTACATAACATACTACTTGGGTATAATGGGCTCCTTTATGTTGCTTAAATGAAACTTCATAAAACACTAGCAGTTGATTAAAAGACGTTATGTATTAGTGATTTTTACCATTAATATTTAATAAAGCTTAACATTATCAAATACAGAAAAGTAGAAAGAACAATTCTACTATAAGATTATCATCATTACATTTGGTATTTTTTGGATATTTATGTCTTCTCAGAAATTTTCCAAGTATAGATTTTGTTTTGTAGTGAGCACACAGATTGCAGAAAGATGACTTGTGCGCTGGAGTTCATGAGATGATCTTGAATTCTTTTAAGACTTTTACCCCCTTTATTAGCTCAGATTTATTTCTTCTCTGAAGAGTTGTAACTATATATTATTCTCTTTTTATTGCTGTAAGTATTATGTTATTTCAACTCATAATGCCTACAGACTATTTCCTCAAATGTTCATGCCAAAATTACATAACCATTATTTTAATTCTGATAATTATTTTCAATTTTTCATTCTGAGATAAATAGCTTCATACAGTAAGTCACTTTTTTCCATTTTATTCTTTTTCCTTATGACAGACTGCAACAGAAATGTGGTTAGGCCAAAGGGAAGGATGCACTTGACAGATTCTTCCTATCACTTTCAATAATGGCAATATACAAAATGGACCAGGTAAATGAATACATATGCAGGTTTGGCATCACCCAAGGTCAAGTATGCATTCCTGGTGGGCTGGGTTATTACCAAAAGAGCTTCTTTTGCCTTCATTAGGCAAATGTAAGAAGCCAGACACATTCTTCCTTTTCCTGAGCCTTAGCTTGGTATGTACCACTATTTATATATATTCGGTCATTTTTATCTGAAAATAATATATCTTGTAATTCTAAGTTATTTAATAGTTTTCTACAAATGGATCCTGCTTATTTTTCACTTACATAATTCATACCTATACTAAACCTTTTTGTTGCTATTGTGAATACCTAGTTTTTGGGGCTTGAATTTGAGACTGTAAGTGTGCTTAGGGCCTAGAATTCCCTAAGGTGTTACTGAAACTTTATACTGCTCTTCTACATACTGTAGTTGCAAATAACCCTACCTAATATGTACATGATCCTTGCAATATCCTTGTTGTACTGAACTGCGTGTTGGTGAAAATAAACTGAACTTCTTTGAGATTCTAAAACGTGCGTGCTGAAAGTATAATTTTCTAGTGAAAAATCCACAAAATTCCTTAGGGGTCACAAAAAGATAGTCAACTGCTACTCACGAATGCCTTATCTAGATGTTTTAAGAACTATATTAAATTGAACAATACTATTATTGCTATTCATAAAATGTGAAACCTCTAAATGAAAACATTTTTGAGAACAGAAAGCATATACTAAGAATTTATTTAAATTAGGTAACCAAACCTATTGAAAAATGAATAGAATTCACATTACTTTTAAAATACTTTCATTTGCTAAGTTAGAAAAACATATTTCTCAAAAGGAAACAAAAATGTGATATTCATTTTTAACAGTTCTTTTGAAAATATCTTTTCTCTCCACAGTATTTATATAAATGTATTACACATCATTTTCTCTTCCTTTCATATTACTTTATATAGGACAGAAGGGTATATAAAGTATGGTAGATACAAAAATTAAATCCAAAGTTTAAACTATGCTTTTGCCACCTCTGAAATGACATTGTTCCATATGAGTTAAAATTTGTAGCTGTAACTCATGAATATATTCTTGCACATATAAAAATTAAGTCATTTAGTACTACTATATTGAATATTTAACTATATATTCTATTCAGACATGGTAAAAGCAGTTAATTTTGAAAAACAAAATGAAAAAACTATAGCAACTAAGAAAATTTCCAAGAAAGAATGGTATTATGAAATTAGTATTTTAGCAAAACCCAGTACAGCGTACTTAATACTGATTCGGAATCAAAGAAGAATAAAACACATTCTTTCAAATAATTTCTTAGGTGTACAAAACAGAGTATAACTGGACCTTTAAAAGTTTCTTTGATGTAGGGCGATCTTTAGGGTTTTTCTGGAGGCAAGACTCTACAAAGTTGCGAAAAGAACTGGACCTATTGTAAAGGAAAGTATTAAGTGAACATATTGCTATTTCCTTTAAAAAACACATCCACAAATCAAGGGCATGTCCCTATGGAGTGGGAGGGAGAATAGAAATCATAAAAAAAAAGCAGACACAATACACTATATATTTCATCATGTAAGTCTATAAAAAAGCTATGCAAAGCAACTAATGAATCTTTCCCATTTTCCAAAGATAGATGTGCACACATTATTTTAAAATCCTGCTCTCACATACTTAAATATCACAACTCATTCTACGTTGTGGTAAATTAGGGAAGTCAATCATTTTCCTTTTTGCATTCAAATCTAAGATAATATTCTTCTTAGTATTTTTTTTCTTTTCTCTAGCCACATCTCTTTCTTGCTTGACCCTTGGATCATCTTCCATATAGCATGTTTCAGAATATCATGCTATTTGTTTTGGAAAGAACATTTTTTATACCTAAGTATTTAGTGTCCTTGAGCAAATGGACAAAAGTTCCAGAAAACAGTAAAATTTTTTTAAAATTAGAATTCTGTAACCTACTATTATATAGTGTTACTGATGAGAGTTCAGTAAGGCAGTAAGTAAAAAATGTTCCACCAATGTTTGTCATCAATATTCAAATAAGATTTAATTCTTTTATACAAGAATTCTTTTTTGAATCCCTAAAGTATCAACCAGTGTAAAGACAGCCTGTGTTTAGTGTATTTATTATTCAGATGTACCATCATAAACTGTGCCAAGATTTCTTCGAAACATCTCTACAGAAGCAGCAAAGACCTGTGAACTTGCCTTAATAATGTAATGATAAAAAATAAATTATTGCTAATTTATGCATCTTGTGAATTTTAAAGTATTTGTTAAGTACAGTAGATAGTCTTCTCGAATTTTTCAAATGCTAGATACACCCTGAAGACTTTCCCATTAAAATTTTCTATCACTGATAAAAATCCTTTCCTAAAATTGTCCATCTGTTCTCAATAAACTTCTTTACATGAATAACAGTATTATCAAAGAAGCACTAGGAGATGCAACATCAAAGCACATTCTGAATAATAAATAATATAACAATTAGAATCATCCAAAAATTATGAATTATCTGGTAATTCTGATAAATTATCAAATCATTTTTACCTATGTTTTTATACCATATCATCAATTATAAACCATTCCCCAATTAGATATCTATACAGGTTGTGGCAATCTATATATTGCAGTTTTAAAATATGAATGTTTAAATCATGCTATTTATTATATAATCAGGGTTCTATGTGTCGCTAAGGTACAAAAAGTATATTACTTTTTTATACAAAAGCCATACTTTTTGCTCCCCATGTAGCATCACCTATCTTTTATTTCTGAACTGAGTTATATATATGCTATGAAAAGTAGAGATAATAAAGGATAAACATGATGCAAGGATAAAATAAAGCTATTTTAATATTTCTTCAGGTTATATACACTTCACCTCATTGAAATGAAATCATTTTGATAACATTATGAAAAAGTATTTAAATTTTACCATGTTGAACAATATCTCTCTCAGCCATACTCACCATTCATTAGACTGCAGTGTAGGGGGGTTATTTCTGGTAATGAGATATAAGGCACGCCTTGCATTCATATGATATAAAGGAGGGTCTCTTTCCGCTATAAAAAGAAAGAAAACTTCCTGTTAAATATGTGCCTGTTATATAGGAGCATGGATGCACTGTTAGTTTTTTTTTTTTTAAATAAACCCCAACTTAGGAAAAAAGTTGCAAGTAGAGTTCAGAGAACTTAGTTAAGTGAGTCAATAGAGAGGAAATTGCAGCCCTGATGCACATCTCTAAATAGTGTATTTTTCCAATAAACAAGAACATTCTAAGAGAACCTAATACAGTCATTAAATCAGACCATTAATATGAATGAATACATGACTATTATCTAATCTTCAAGCTCCATTGTAGTTTCTATCAAATGTCCCAATAATGTCCTTTGTAGCAAAAATGACCTTCAATCATCTGCATCCTTAAAGGAAATTGTCCATTTTTTCTAAGTTTTAAACTTACATAAAATTGTTCATAAAATATCTCTAAAATCCTTCTAATATGTGTAAAATCTGGAGTCATGTCCCCTGTCATTCCTGATATTTGGTTGTTTGTGTCTTCTTTCTGTTTGATCTAGCCAGAGGTTTATTAATTTCATTAATTTCCCCAAAGAACTAATTTGTGACCTCATTGATTTTCTCTATTGTTTTCATTTTCTATTTAATTGATTTCTGGTTTGATCTTTTCTGGGTCTCTTTGTTCTGTTTACTGTGGATTGAATTTGCCCTTCTTTTTCTAGTCTTAAGGTGACAGTTGAAGTCATGACCTTGACAATTCACAAGTATACAATTTTGACTCTCGAATATCCCTCAGTTTGGCTTTGTGCTGTTATTAAATTTAGTTTACACATCTCTGGCAGGAATATCACAGAAGCAAGTGTCACGCTTTTCTCAGTGTATTCTATGATGATCCTATAGAACAGGCCCGTGGTTTCAGATCGTCTTGTCATTGATGGCGTTCACTTTGATCACTAAAGGCCATTCCACAAGGTTTCATGGTGAAGTTTCACTTTTTTCCTTTGCAATTATTAAGTACTTGTGAAAAGGTACTTGAGTCTATATAAATATTCTGTTTTGCATAAAGATCATTTTATTCTCTTATTGTATAGATTTAGATTCTTCATTTAATAATTTATGACTTGCTACTATCATTTATTTTGATGTTGAAATGGTTTCATTTTTGAGCAGTTGAGAATCTTCTGAAGCCGATGTCTGCCTTTCCGGCATGGCTCCAGCATTCCCTGCTCAGCTCCTTGCTCTCTGGCCCACTAAGATGTTCCAGGATCATCTTATGCTTTCCCTACTGCAGACACGGCTCCAAGGAGCCGTGGCAGGCAGTGTGCTCACTGCTACTGCCCGTGTCACTTCTCTTAGATCCTGTCAGTGGATAAAGGAAGGGAACACACACGTCCCTCATATATTTGTATTCATACTTGCACATTAAATATCTTTAGTTGTTTATTGAAAACAACTGAGTTCACTACAATATCTCAAATCCAATGCTATGGTACTATTTATTCGAGCCTTCTCTTCCCGTTGTTTGTAGCACCCTTCTCTGACAGTAGGAAACCTCACTCTCATTATCCTTAATATATTTGATGAATCGCCCCTGTACATAGCCAGTCTCCCATCTAGGCCACACCCTTTCCCCTTTTCCCCATCAAGTTTTCAAACACCATTCCAAGCCTGTCTACAGTGTGAATGTCCACTTCATCCACTCAGGTTCTGACACCCCATCCAAACTGGATCACTTTAGGCAGTGACGCCCCCTCATCAGCCCTCAGGAGGGAAGCCCCCTTCCTTTCAATCAGGCACTGCCACTGTGTCAGGTGACCCACCCCCAAATATGGACGTGCTCCTTGGCCTCTGACACCCCATGCTGGGCTACTTCCAGGTCTGAATGCTTTGGTTACCCCACCAGGACTCTGAATCCCCAAACTTGACTGCCGCCCTCCCTGCACAGGTTCTGCTTCCACATACAAGGCATTCTGTCTGTGGGAACTCCCTCCTCTCCTCACAGGACTCTGACACACCATGCCGGGCTACCATGGCTCAGCAGGTGACATGGAAACCTACTTTATACTGTCCTCCCAACAGCTTTAAGAATGAGTAGTTTGATCCAGGAAGGAGAAGGGATTACTGAAGAAATTCTTAATGAATAAAATAACTTGTTTTCTACTGTGATTTATTAAAGTATTCAAAAATTCTAAGTGGTGTACCATCAATATATCAAACCAGAGTATGATTTTTGATCTGTCATTTACTATAAAGCTGAACATCTCTATTTAGTCAAAGAACACTGAACTTAGCTAAAAACCATAGAGATTTACTAAATCTAGAATGCGGTAGCCTTCAGTGGATTCAAGGGATATTTTCCATTTCAAATACTTTTTTAATTGAAGTATCATTGATATTCAATCTTATATTGGTTTCAAGTATACAACACAGTGGTTCTACAGTCACCCATATTAAATCCTCACCCCCGCTACTGCAGTTACTGTCAACATAACAAAAAAGTACAGAAGGAGTGCTTATAGTTTCCATGCTATTCTACTATCCTGGTGACCAGCTTATGACTGAAAATTTTTGTGCCCTTTTACTGCCCTCACCCTCAACTACTCACCCCAATCCCTCCCCCACAGTAACCACCAGTCACGACTCAGTGTCTATAAGTCTACTGCGATGGTGTTCCTTTTGTTTTGTGTTTAGATTCCACAAATAAGTGAAATCATATGGTGTTTTGTCTCTGCCTGGCTTATTTCACTTAGCATAATACCCTCTAGGTTGATCCATGTTGTTGCAAATGGCAGGATTTCTTTTCTTCTTATGGCTGAATAATATTCCATTGTGTATATGTACCACCTCTTCTTTATCCACTTATCTACTGATGGACAGTTAGGCTGTTTCTATAACTTGGCTACTGTAATGCAACAATAAACAGAGCGGTGCATCCATCTTTTTGAATCAGGGATTTTGTTTTCTTCAGGTAAATTTCTAGAATTGGAATTACTGGGTCATATGGCATTTCTATTTTTAGTTTTTTTAGTAACCTACGCACTGCTTTCCACAGCGGCTGGTCCAATTTACATTCCCAACAAGAGGGTAGAAAGGTTCCCCTTTCTCCACATCCTTGCCAACACTTGTTTTTTCTTTTCTCTTGGACAGAGGCCATTCTAACCGGTCTGAGGTGATATACTATTGTCGTCTTAAGTTGCATTTCCCTGATGATTAGTGATGTGGAGCATCTTTTCATTGTTGGCCATCTGTATTTCAGCTTTGGGAAAATGTCTGTTCTGGTCTCTGCCCATTTTTTAGTCGGGTTTTTTTTTTTTTTTTTTTTTTGGTGTTTAGTAGTATGAGTTCTTTATATATTTTGGATGTTAACCCTTAATAGGAAAAATCATTTACAAGTATACTCTCCCACACTGTAGGTTACATTTTTGTTCTGTTGATGGTATCCTTTGCTGTACAGGAGCATTTTGGTTTCGTATATACGCCCACGTGGTCATTTGTTATTTTGTTTCCATTTCCTGAGCAGTTGTGTACAGGAAAAAACTGCTCACACTTATGTTTGAGAGATCTTTGCCTATGTTTTCGTCTAAGAGTTTTATGGTTACACGTCTAACATCTAGATCTTTGATCTACTTTGAGTTTACTTTTGTGTGTAGAGAGTCATAGACAGTAATCTAGCTTCTCTCTCTTGCATGTAGCCATCCAGTTTTGCCAACACCAGCTGTTGAAGTCTGTCCTTTCACCATTGTATACTTATGGCCTAAGAATGCAGCACCCCAGTTTGAAAAAGACAGATGCACCCCTATGTTTATCACTGCACTATTTACAATAGCCAAGATATGGAAGCAACCTAAATGTCCATCAGTAGATGAATGGATAAAGAAGATGTGGTACCTATACACAATGGAATATTACTGAGCCATAAGGAAAAAACAGATCCTACCATTTGCAACAACATGGATGGAGCTAGAAGGTATTATGCTCAGTGAAATCAGCCAGGCGGAGAAAGACAAGGACCAAATGATTTCACTCACATGTGGAGTATAAGAACAAAGGAAAACTGAAGGAACAAAATAGCAGCAGAATCACAGAACCCAAGAATGGACTAACAGTTACCAAAGGGAAAGGGACTGGGGAGGATGGGTGGGAAGGGAGGGATAATGGCGGGGAAAAAGAAAGAGGGCATTACTATTAGCATGTATAGTGCGAGGGGGGCACGGGGAGGGCTGTGCAACACAGAGCAGACAAGTAGTGATTTTACAGCATCTTAGTATGGTGATGGACAGTGACTGTGAAGGGGTATGTGGGGGGGACTTGGTGAAGGGGGAAGCCTAGTAAACATAATGTTCTTCATGTAATTGTAGATTAATGATACCAAAAAAAAATCAAACTGTACAATAAGCTATGCAGCCTGATAATCTAATCCTCATACCTAACACAAAGTATTAAGTAACCTAAGTAGCGGTAAGTAATTCATGAATGCTTTAGAGACCCTTCATAGATGGTAAATTTATAACCACAGACATATTCTAGGTGTTTAACAAATACTCATTAAATGTTACACACAGATACCTCAAAATTAATACCACAGTAGAAACTATTTTAGACCTAATTTAATACAGCAAATGTAATATGCCTAAATTTACATATATATATATATATATATATATATATATATATACACACAAAATGCCAAATAACCAAAGTGACAACCTTGATAGATATATTGCTCCCCTTAAACACTGACATAAAAATAAAAATCTGTAATTTGGTACAGAAATTGAGATAAAACATTGATCAAAACTTACTACGCAGTAATAAAGAGCAATGCTTACCTAGTTCAATGCATGTTATTCCAAGAGACCATATATCGACTTTGTTATCATATTGTTGTTCATTCCTGCCTAAAATTATTTCTGGGGCCATCCTAAAACATAAAATGTTACTTAAAGTTAAAAGAGAAATGAAAAGTATACTGTTCTATAAAAACGTAATGACCATCCACATGGAGAATCCCTGTGTGAATTCCAGATGATATATCTGGACATAAGAATTCTTATAACGGGAAATGCATTACAGGTTGTGAGGTAAATATTTACCATTGCGCACACAGTGTTAGACTTATTCTCACCATTTGTCATGATCAGGTACCAGCATCCTGGAGGAAAAACTCCCCAGAGCAGGGTTGTATTCTGCATCAATTCAAGTTTGCAGATTGTAATATTGTATAGCCTTTATGCCAGCAGTTCTCAAACATTTTGGTTTCAGCATCTTACTATAAAAGTCTAAATTTTGCTCGAAAGAGGGCATTTTATCACTGGCACTTGTTTTCTTGAAGTAAACAAACTCACTACATTTAGCTGAGAAAATATCTACCACAATAAGCAACCATGAATAAGCCATTTGTCGGTCTTTTTCGCAAATAAGAGTAGTGTTCTGTGATAAAAGTGGCTAGGACAGCCACTCATAACTAAATAAACCATACAATTATTAACTTTGGAGGCGTCTTGGTTATAAAATGAAACGTTAAGTCGCATCTTCAGGTAGACTCTAATGTTCTCACTGGTGCTTCACCTTATCCTTCCTTTGTACTTGTTAAGCACAGACAAACATTTAGAACAGTTTCTGACTGCTTAATAACATTGTCACCAGGCGTATGTGTGTTCCTGTGTGTAAAAGTATGTAAATACATAGTGCTGTGTTCCTAATATACCATATACAAATTAATACATCTGTAACTTTCAATTGCCGATAACAGAGGGCTTCTAATGTGTTAAGATGTTGAAGTAAGCTTGGGGAGTCACTAAGTTCAACAAAGTTAAAAAAGTAGTTTTGTTTTTAATGCACAACTTTCTAGCTCCTTTCTAGTATCTAATATTGATCACTGATTTGTAAAGAGGGGGACCATTAGTAAGCATTATTTGTCCAAAGAACCCTTTTTTTATACAGGGGAAGAGGATTCTATCTAAACTAGGGTTCTACATAAGAAATTTTTGGTCATACAGAACAGTAGTCTTCAAACTTTTTATTTTCTTACTTCCAATGAATTTATTTTAAAAATGTATCCGCTTATACATTTTTGAGTTGGTATCTAAATTTTATAAACTTAATAGTTGCAAAGGATATAATGCACACATATGTATATACATTATTTTGTATATGTGCTTTACAGATATTTACAACTTGGAGCTGAGGACTTCACTCATTCAATTCATTAAAAACACTGCTGTATAATAACCTAATTAGCAAACCCAGTCTGCATGGTCATATCAGCCATTCAAATCAGAATTATTTTCTGTCAGGAAATGCCAAACTTCATTTTTCATTGTAAATAACATGTTAGTGTGTCCTCACGACAATTGTCCCAGTTATAAATGAGATCATTTTTGATTCCCTAGAAAAGAAGATGGGAGGAAGGATAATTGGGGAAAAGAAAGAGCAAGGAGCCAAAGGAACTGAGGAGAGATGACTGTGAAGGCAGAAGGCCCTGTGTCAAAACTTGGTGTCCTAGCTCTTCAATATTTCTGATGCTATATATTCTAGATGTTACGTGTTCTCAAGTTGTCCCTCTGGTGACGGTTTGAGGCTTTTAATTCTCAGAGCAATGCATCACTCTACTATTCAGGATGGGTGAGAAGCCTTTCTTTAACAAACTGGGAGTTGGGAGATTTGAAACGTAGGTGGAAAAGAAGATGCAGTAGACCTGAGACACTTCTCAGCATGTACAGAGAGAGGACATCTATGGAAGTTGAAGATGTGGAAAATTATTCCCTTCAGACTTGCTGCCATTAATATGGAATTATTTATGAATAAAATTAGATGATGTCTAGAAGTTGCTTCAAGTAACTGGAGGTGGGAGGGAGGGCAAGAAGATCAAGTACACAGGGCAGCCAGGCCCTGGGGTAGTGCTGTTAGGCTGAGCTGACCGCTGTGTGAGCCTTCGTTATATTTTTGTCTCTTTCCCTGTATACTAGAAATTCTCCACAATGAAAAATGAAAACAAAAAGTTCCTGATCAGCTACCAGTCTTCAGGGACTCTTATTCAGAAGATACTGACACACAGTAAGTACAAATCTAAAGAAAATTTCCACTTAGCATTTCTATCTTCTCCCTTCTTAAACAATTAAATTTTTTCACTCCTACCCCCAATACATGATGTAGATGATAACAGGAAAGAACCGTAGGGGGGACAAATGATACAATAGGAGGTACAAGGGCAGCGCCTCAAATCTGTATCTGAAACTACAGTGCTTAGAGGAATATCTAAAGCAGCCCTGTATTTCCAAGAGAAACATAAAGCACCTGATAAAAGGACAAGCACACACTGCCTATTTCAATTATGAGGATCAATACCAGATAGGACTACGCTTACCAATGCGGCGTCCCCACAAAAGACTTGGCAGAAGAGGCCATGGAAGCAAATCCAAAGTCAGCAAGTTTCGCCTGGCCTCCTGGTGTCAGAAGGATATTTCCTCCTTTGACGTCTCTGGGTTTAAGGAACACAGAAAATTATTTGTCTTTCCTTTGTAAGATTCTACTGAAAATGATAAAGATCATATAAAAATGTATAAAAGAGGGAAGGAAAAATCAGAATCATTAAGGCCTTGGGTAATCTCTCAGTTGGGATAACGAGAGCTAAGATCCCAACTAAGAAATGAGATACACAGAATTCCTCTAAGTATATAGTAACAAGTTTCTAAAAGAGAAGATAAAATACCAGTAGAAACAGAAGAAAAAAATTAGCTAATTAATAGTACATACTCGATATTTGAGTGCCTGTTTATTGGTACAAGTAATGGTTTAAAAAATTTAGCTGAACATTCTTATATGATTGTAAGATTTCTGAGTATACCCTTAACAATAAAATGGAGTAAGAAGAATCTGATGCCCCAAATTTGTTTTTTTTTAATTACTCATATCATTCCAAATTTTAGCATAGTTCTCCTACCTAAATATGAAATGAAAACTGAAAACACATGGGTAAGGTAATATCAATGATCCCAAATTTACTTTTAAGCTCTTTTCTAAATCAGCAACGTACATGTGAAATAAGAAAATTATAATGGGATTGCATGCCCAATGGGCACCATAACATTCAAAAAGAAAGAACTTTCTAAGCACTTGTCAATTCATACTATATAGAATTATAATGGATGTAATATTAAGTTAATCTATTTTCTTCCATTTGTTTTTATAAAAATGAAAGGTTCTTTGAAGTTGAGAAGACCTTAGGTTCTGCTTCCAACTCTTTCATTCTCTTATTTACTATGCATGTGGATTTTTCTCTTGGACCTTACTATCCTCATCTAAAAAACTGATACCCATTAATTTGCAATGACTCTACTATATAAGTTTACTTTGTATTGTCTGGTTCACATAGATAATTTAAAAAATGCTAGCTTCCATCTAAAAACAGGCAAAACCAATACCAATGCTAAAAATGTACTTTATGATGGTTTAATCTTTAAATTACTATCCATTATCAAGGATTATCTCAAAAGCATAGAATGCTAGTAGCTTTCACTTGTCCCTGTCATGGAATCAATGGAACAAATCCGGCATTAGGAGTCACCAGGAGGACAAAAGATCTAGGTTAGTTCTAGTCTAATCTATCTTGCTTCATCAGCTTTGAGAAGTGAGTCACAAATTGGGGCATCAGTTTCTGCATCTGTAAAATGAAACAAGTAAGAATACATAATCCCTATCGTCTTTCCCACTTCACAAATTCAACTTTTCTATAATTAAATTTCTATCACAAATCTCTAAAGTGCACATACTTTGGAAAGCCCAGCAGCATGTGTAGAAAAAGATAAAAATTATTCTCAACCAAGAGATCAAATAAATTAGTATATTCATTTTAAGACACGGATAACCTAAAAAAATATGAGTTTGTAAAACTCCAGAATACTTTTATTTAGCTAAAACCAACAAAGCTTTCAGGATTAATAAATTCTAGGTCTGATTTGCTTATTAATGTATGGTAATTTTTAAGGTACTTACCTATGGATCATGGCACGGGAATGTAAGTAGGCTAATCCCCGAAGAGCACCATGTATAATTGCTGCTATTTCCATTTCTTGTAATGGCTTTTGGTAAACTTGAAATAAGATTTTATTTGAAAATAATTATTCTATAGAACATTTCTATTTTAAAATATATATACACATATCTAATATATGGGCCAGTTTAAAAAAAGTAACATTTAGCAAGAAGGAATTTTTTGCTTTCCAAGATAGTAAAACAAAGCAATTGAACTTAGTAAGTGCACAGTTGTGCCTATTTATTAGAGTTCACAGCCAATTTTCCTCTAAGTTAACATTTAACAATTATTTCATGATTATAAAAACAATGAAAGAGCTTTCCCTTTTTATATTCCTACATATCTTCATTCTGAACAGAAGGAACAAATTAAGTTTAATGATAAAGAATGCAGAAAAATGCCTGTTAAATCACAATGAAAGAAAACTCATCTGTTATGCTAAAACGTAGTATTTAATGAGGACAGTGCATACCACGCTGAGAATCTAGAAAACACAACGGTTTTACTCTTACGGGAAAGTTTTAACATTATTTTAAAAATCTCTCACTGAATGAATTCTCATTTTATTATACTAATACTTTTCTTTTCTTAATAAATAAAGGAGGCTTACCTTTCAGCAAACCTGAAGCAGATCCTAAACAATATTCCATTACAAGCTACAGGGGGAAAAAATGATAAAAAACATTAAAATACACTATTAAAATAAAAAGATTCTATATGAGATAAAATAAATTCACCAAGGAGATCGAGAAGATAGTTTGAAGTGAAAAAAACTCTAGTTATCAATTACCTTTAAATATAAGTATACATTTTGGAACTTGTTAAATGCATACATGAAGTTTAGCCAATGCTACATTAATATTTTATAATGCCGACCTATAACTGCTTGTAGAAGATGTGTGTTTCATGTAATTACTAACTAAAGCTATAAAGGAATATACATATTCCATTCATATTAACCTATAGTAGCAATACTGGTATTGTTAGGAAGCAGAAAGTCATCCTCTGGTTCTATATATACCAAGTTTGGGTTACCGTTTAAATCTTTCCTATAAAGCAAACACAGAGCACCTCGTATGTGCCAGGTATGTTATATATATTAACTAATTTAATCCTCATAACCACCTCTGGAAGGAGACCCTATTATCATCCTTGTTTGACAGATGGAGAAACTTGGAAGACAGAGAGGCAGCCTGCGCTCTCTGCCACTGTTTGTGCTTCAACCACAGCCTCAAATTTAGGAGTACCATCACCACCAAATTAAAGCAAACATTGCAAATCTAAATAAATCTAAGTTCTGTATACTAAAATGATAATCAGCTGTAGCTTATTAAAAATAAAAGGTCATTCCTGTTTAAAGAAAAGTTAGCCTTTCTCTGAAAAGACATAATTACTGTGCCTATACTGTTGTAAGATTACTACCTTATCTTAGTTTCAACAATGGGGCAAAATTAATTTCCATTTTTCTGCAATAAAATGTCCCAATTTTCTACCCTTAGTATTATTCAGCCAAAGAATCACAATCAGTTCAGATTTCACCAGGATTCACCACCAATATTCCAACCAAGGTACTTGTGGTTAAATAGCTTACAATACATTTATGTCAAAAATATATGCTGATTTTCATCCTTTGATAGGATTGTTCTCACACAAATGTTTGATAAAGCATTTGAAGAATGATACCGCTAACACACATCAGAACATTCTCCCGTGCACGTAACGGTCAGCTGAATCTCTAGTCAATTGGCAAAGTTCTATTCTCTCTCACTGCCTGAGAGTTTCAGGTAAAGCTGCTCCTTTCTCAGTGTGAACTGACATTTCAAGGTGTTTGCGCATGGCTTTACACAACTATTTTGAGACATTTTTAAATTAATCATAAACCAAACCTACTAAAATTACAGCAAGGGGAGAGCAGATACCTACCCATGCTCGGTGCTCACGTAAATAGCAGCCTTTGTATTCCACGATGTTGGGATGTTTCAATGTTCGGAGAAACCTGACTTCCTTAATAATACCCTGCCATCTCTGTGGGGAGAAAAAAAAGAATAAAGGAAAGAATTAGGAACAGTTGCCTTTCCTTAGAAAACTATATAAGTACAAAAGTAATTATTAGATTAAAAAGTTAACAAGAACATAAAACTTTGCTTCATTTGTAATATTTAAATGTCAAACTAATATATTTTAAAGAAATTACATTCATATAGTTTACAACTCAATAACATAAAATTCATTCCAGGTAGTACATATTTTCATTTTCATAAAATTTATTATCAATGAGTCTTATAAAAATTTTACAACCACACACCAAGTCTGTTGAAAGCTATATACTACATATAGTGGTTTTTCTTCAAAATTTCAACCTCCCCCTTCTTTTTTGCAGCTTTATTGTTGTATAATTTACATACCTTAAAGTTCAGCTGTTGTGTTTTTGGCTTATATTGTCTACCAAATGTTGTTTTTTCTGCTGTTTAAACTCAAATCAATTAATTACCTAAATTCCTAAATGCTCATATTCTAAAATGCTAGTGAACACTTAGGTTATAACAGAGGGAAGTTCACAGAAAAACCAAGCAGCATGGAAACATTTTCCTACAGGATTTCACGAAGAGCCTTCCCACTGACGCCTACTAGTAAATAACAGATAAACCTTCAGCAATAAAAGCTACTCTATGACAACTTCAGAAACTTAGGCCATGTCCTAAATACAGTTACTTGTCAGAAGCAATCAGGGAACTCTGAAAACACAGGTACTTGGGTCCATACCCAGAGACTCTGGAGGCTTAGGAGATGGGGGATGGGAACGTGGAATCTGTTTTTCGTTCTTGTTTCAGTTTTTCCAGGCTTTACCGCTGACTTGTATCATATTTCTAAAGGTAGGGGAACTAGAATACAGAACTTTAAAAAATGTTTTGCACTAGAATTTAAGATCCTATATCTCCTATGTTATTTCATAAGCCCTCAAGAAAATATACCAAGATATTCACTGTGTAAAATGTGTAGGCTGTAAGATGCTAACTTCAGAAAGTGTCATATGGGCTTTACATTTCAAAATTGAGTGCTCTGGGAGGCAAACTCTCAAAACAAAACCAAGCTAAAACCTGTATTCTTCAATGAAAAAAAAAACTTCCAGGAAGGATACACTATTAGATGAGAGAAGATGATGCCCTAGGTGAAACTTTTTGTTCTAGGCATGACTAATTAAACAGACTCCAACACAAGTCTGCTATGAAAGCTGGTTTTAAAGTTATACGTAGAATGGCAAATAAAATTAAACTTGTAAAAAATGGAGGTGTTTTAGGGGTTTTAGAAATTATTAAGAGTTTTTTTAGGTATCGACATAATGAAACAGTGATCAACCACAACAGTGTTATCATACCCATAAGTATGATTATCACAAAAACAGTATTTACAAAACAGAGATTACAGAAATGTAGAAAGCCAAAACCTTTAAAAATTAAAGACTGATCTAGCAATTCTACCTCTGGGCATATACCTATGTGCATAGCAGCATTATTCACAACAACCAAGGGGTAGAAGCAACTTAGTGTCCATTAACAGATGGTAGATGGACAAACTGTGGTGTTTTTACACACACACACACAGGAATATTATTCAGCTTTTAAAAAGAAAGGTAATTCTGACACACTACAACATAGATGAACTTTCAGGACACTATATTAAGTGAAACAAGCCAGTCACAAAAGGGCAAATAGTGAATAATTTCAATTACATGAGATACCTAAAGTAGTCAAATTGATAGAGACAGAAAGAGGAGAGGTGATCTCCAAGGGCTGCGGGGAGGAGGGAATGAGGTGTTACTGTTTGATGGGTGTAGAATATCACTTTTGCAAAATGAAAGAATTCTGGAGATGAATGGTGGCGATGGTTGCACAGCAATGTGACTGTCCTTAACACTACTGAACCTACACTTAAAGTGGTTAAGATGGTAAATTTGTTTTGTGTACTTTATCACAATTAAAAATAAATAAAATTTTTAAAGAATTAAAGAAAGACAAAGAGAACAGACTTAGAAAGTAATTTTATAAACTTATGCAATTAAGGAAGAACTAATCAGAATACTGATGAACTAAAGTACATGCAATACAGTATCAGTAATTTTATTTTTCAGATTATTACCCACTGCCTTATTTTTCAGACTAGATACACTGCTGCCAATGATTATTTGCAACAGCCGTTAAATAATTTCTCAACCATTAAAAATTTATATCCAGTATACTTACTATTAAATGTACCTTATTCTAGTTTACTTTCTCAGACATGATAATCCCTCTATTATAGAATAATCTGCTAAACAACAATTTAAAAAATTAAACTCATGTCAGCAGCACATATCTAAAAAAATTAAGAGTAAGGGACGCAGTTGGGAGGTTTCTGGGATGTCATGAATGTTGTTTATGGCTCTAGGTACAGGTTAAATGGGCACACGGAGTCTGTGGAAGAAAATTCACTGAGATAAACCTTAGTATTTGTATATTTTTCAAGATTTTTTGAAAAAATTCCCACCTATCCCCAATTAAAAATGGTATGGCTTTCTTTAACATGCCAATACGAACATATATATTTCACCTACCTCCATAGCCTTCTTTCCACTGAAAGGTATTCTCTTGATAGCCACCGCGTCATTGGTGTGCACATCTCGTGCCTAAAAAAGACAGAAGATCACTGTAAAACCTAACATTTATAAACTACCATGTCCAAAAAGATACCAAAACTGCTTTTAAAGAACATTAAAAACATAAGTAGTAAAAAGCATATCAAATTATCAAGGAACTGGTACTTTAGAAATAAAAATAATGCATGTTTATCTTTGAATGAGCTAGTTGAGAGGAAAAATATAGAAATTTGAACAGAACTATAAACAAACAAACAAATGACTAGTACAAGTCTATGCTAGGCCTGTAAATGTCAAAATTTCAATGAAATGGATAATTCTCTAGGAAAGAACTACTAACATTGATCTAGAGAAGAAAATCTGAGTAAAACAGTGGTGGAAGATTGAAAAGAATACTAATCATCTTTAAATTAGTTGTGAGGGGAGCAGTTTCACCAGGGGAACTTCCCAGGATAAAAGGGGAGGGAAAGGAAAGCTGTCCCACTAATCGTATGGAGGCGGTCTGACCCAGCAACTAAACCCTCACAAGCAGCACAAAATAGAAAGTCAGGGACCAATCTGACTTACAAATGTAGACAAGGGAACTCTAAATAAAAATTTAAAACCAAATATTACAGGGCATTAAAAGAATATTTCATTTGGATAAAATTTATTACCACAGAAATGCAAAATTTTGATACAGGAAAACATTTCATAATTTGCCATATTTTTTACAAATCAAAGGGGAAAAATATATACTTATACATATAAATGCTGAAAATGCAGAAAGAGCCCAACTCCAAATGTATTTAATGCCGGGAAGACCAAACTTAGAAAACCCACATGGGAAAGGTAATTCCTCAACATGATAAATCATGCCTATTGTAAACAACTATTAACTAGAATTAAGACAAGACAGCTAAAATGCTATCACCATTACTATATTTACCACTGCTGTGGAATTTTCATAAAAAAATAAAAGCATAACAGAAACATGAAAGTTAACTCTTTAGAAAGTAGGAGCCAAATTGTCATTATGTGTTTAAAAAAAAAAGATGCTATATAAAGAAGGCACAAGAGGATAGCTGCAAACATTTCAAATGAGTTCAGTAAGAAGGATTAATCATCTCTAGACATCTGTGGAAGAATTCACTGTATTTAAGATAGCCATTAAAATGAAAAAACTAAATCTGTAACACTACCAAAATATTAAACATCTATACAAACTTGTTGCTGAGAAAAAAAAGCAATCTTAATAGGAAGAAATAATGAATGAATAATCATAAAATGTGTGTATGGGACTTCAAGTAAGTCAGTGTTTTGCAATATTTGATTCAATAACAATGTAAGTCATAAAACTGCTCAAGTAGTGGAAACAACATGGAAATTAAAGCCGAATATCTTTCCCATTTTTTCAATAATCTAAGAAGCTCAATAAATAAAATGATCTCTTTTTATGTACCTAATGCAAGTGACTCTAAAATAGACTACTGCATATGTCTTTTTGTACTCCTGATTTTTACTCTGCCAGGACTGGATATTAAATAAATGCTGGTCACTGACATTAAGCCTTTAACACTTACAAAAAACACTGCTCCAAAGCCTCCCTGGGAAACTTTTTTGAAATCTGTGAAGCACTTCTCTGGATCTTCTTTGGAGAAGAGCTCTGCAATCTCAGGGTCCTTCAGGCTCTGTGCTTGGATAGTTGACGACATCCTGCTGGGCAGTCAGCAGTCGGATTCTAATTTTATGCTGCTCTCCCAATCCTTGGGAAATCGGTATGAAGGAAGCCACGGTGGCATAAGCAATTGTAGAGAAATGAGAAAAGAAAAAAGGAAAAGCAAAAGTTGCTAAGAATAATTAGTATATCATTTTCTGACTACATATATAAAATTATCTTAGACGTGGAATTTCACTGAAAAAGTGTTGCCTACTAGCACAGGAGTCTTTAACCCAGCTCATCATCACAATCACCCATGCTGGTTTAAAAAAAAGATTCCCACTATACATAGTATGTAAGTACATACTATAGATACACTTCTAAAAATTACATAAATCTATATGTACTGGAAGGCTTTCTGTATCAGTACTTAGAGATTTATCTAACTCTGATGCAATAAGCTCATCAGCAAAAGAGATAATATAGAAGGAAGACCATTAAAAACGTGCCCAACAACTCAAAATGTACCCATAATATGTTTCTAACAACAGGAAGATTCCCATCTATTAAGGACCTTCAAATGCAAGAAAATAGATAATAGATTTAATTCAGTAAGATTTCTTTTCCTTTCAGATACCACATGGTAGTGTTTAATAAACTCAACAGACATTCCTAAGAAAAATGCAATGGAAGAAAATAATGAATTTAACATAGATAACTGTTTCCTCCATAACCTAATTCATATTAAAATATGGCCTTATCAAATCTGCTTCATTATGTAAGTAGACACACTACAGAATTCCCTGGTGATTCTGGTATCAGTTCCTTTATATCAGATTACCAAATTTCAAAAATGGCAGCTATAAATGACAGGCTTCAGAACCTGGTTCTGGAATGACACTGCCTAGATAGGAATCCTGACAACAATTATTTGCCAACTATGAACTTGGGTAGCCTCATTTCCCAAATCTATAAAATGAAAGAAATAACCTACCTCCCAGAGTAGCTGTGAGGGTTAAATGAGGCAATAAATTTTAAGTGCAGACCAGCACTCAGGAACAGTAGCCAGTACACTAAATGTTAGTTATCATGAACTCCCTAAATTTACCAATTAAAATTAAAAATTCCAAAAATTGATTTCATTAAACTGATAAGGGAAAATAAAGCTCTAGCGAGTGTTTTCTATGCCCAAAGCATATTTTTTAAATTTTTGAATGTTTTTAATTTTATTAATTTCAAAAAATTTGTAAACCACAGAGAATTTTTTGAGCCTGTCTCATTTTTAGTGAAGTCAACTGAACCAATTATAATGCTCGTTATTAAATTTCTAACAACATAAAACACATTTACATATCTTTTGCACTTCCCTAAATTAATACTACATTGCAGTAAAAATTCAAATTACTAGTTTGTATTCCTTTTCTAACATTTTTGAGGCTACATCATATTCTTCACATCTACCAATCACTCTGATCTGGAAGATAGTTCCCTGGAACAATGCTTCAATAACAATTCTTCCAAGAACATGTGACGACAGGAAAGTCATTTAGCTTATCACTCCTAAAATGAGATCGAACTAAATTCTATATAAACTGTTCCTATTCAATTTATACACCTGTGTAAAACAAACAGCCTACTATGTACCTAAGACCTTATTTAAGAACTTTCAATCATCAAATTACAGTACCTTTATTACAAGCATGACTTTATATAAAATTTTGAAAAAATTTTGAAAAGAAAGAAAAAAAACATTGTAAAAAATGAATACATCCATAGAAACTTCTGGAACAGTATGCGATTGCCTATAGTTCAGATTAAGGTGTTATACAAAGGAAAATAAAATTTTACTTTTTTAGAAAAAGAAATCTTACTAAAAGCAGAAGAGATCCCAGATTTCACAAAAACATAAATTTAGAGAAACAAGATGCTCATTCCAAAGAACAGAATGGAAATCAATGAAACTAGACAACAAAATCTGTAAAATCAAAAGCTAGTTCATTGCAGGGAAAAAAATGTCAATAAAACTGAAAGAACTCTGCCAAGCTAACCAAAGGAAACAAGAGCAAATTACCCAAAAGAGGGCATATTACTATATTCCTAAAGACATTGAAAGGATAAGCAAATAGCATAAACAGCTCTAAGCTTGTAAACTTGACAAAATAGCGGAAATAGACAAATTAGTTGGTAGTGGTGCTTATAAAATACCAAAACTCAGTCAAGAAGAAATAGAGAGCTGCCTCTCCCACCCAGACAGAGCAAATTCAAAGAGTTTAGGCCCAATAAGGCGTAAACTCAAAATCAGTAACAAACACTTACGTCTGATAAGGCCTAAACATGTCATAATGCCAAAAAACAAAGATAAGCTAAAACTTGAATGATCACAGATTTCTCATAAAATACAATGGAGGCGACAGAATGTTCAATAGTATCTTTAAAGTGAGGAAAGAAAAGAACTGCCAACCCAGAAGAGAATCCTTATCTAAGCAAAAGTTTTTTGGAATGAATTCAAAAATAATAGAGGGGGGGGGGGGAGAGAGAAAGAGGGAGAGAGACAGAGAGATTTAGATGATGGAAAGCTAAGAGAATCTGACCTCCAGTAAGGGAAAAGTGAAACATTAAACAAAAGAAACCTCAAGGCTATATTACTACCACACAAAATACTCAGAGCATCAGAGCTAGGAATATTACAAGGAGTAAAAAGGGGCATTACATAATGTTATGATTTCATTCATCAAATTCTAAATGTATACTCACCTGATAAAAGAGCTCAAATTACACAAAGCAAAAATTGATACAACTGAAAAGAGAAAAGTCTGTAACTGGAACGCCACCACCATAGACCAACACTACCAACCAACAGGTCCTGATGACACTCCAGTATGTAGCCTGGCCACAGAATGTACAGTCTCCTCAAGTGGGCATTATGACATACACTGTGAGATCACATACTGGGTCATAAAACTAATCTTAACAAGTGAAAAAATTTCACTTAATACAAAATGTTTTCTGTTAAGAGGGTAATAAACTTAAAATCAGTAACAAAACAGTTAAAAGAAAAACAGGACCTCAAGAGTGGAAATTAAATACACCTTGAGATAACCCATGGGTTAATAAAGACATTTCAAGGGCAAAGAGAAAACAATATGAATTGTGTGAAAATAGAAATACAACATGAAATTTACAGGATTCTTACACAGAAATTAAGGCACTAAATCACAGTAGAAAGAAAACTCCAAAGAATAATCTAAACTCCCATCTTAAAAATCTAGAAAGAGAAAAGCAAATAAAACCAAAGCTAAATATAGAAGGAAATACTAAAGAACAGAATGGGAATCAATGAAACTAGACAACAAAATCTGTAAAATCAAAAGCTAGTTCTTTGCAGGGAAAAAAATGTCAATAAAACTGAAAGAACTCTGCCAAGCTAACCAAAGGAAACAAGAGCAAATTACCCAAAAGAGGGCATATCACTATATTCCTAAAGACATTGAAAGGATAAGCAAATAGCATAAACAGCTCTAAGCTCGTAAACTTGACAAAATAGCGGAAATAGACAAATTAGTTGGTGGTGGTGCTTATAAAATACCAAAACTCAGTCAAGAAGAAATAGAGAGCTGCCTCTCCCACCCAGACAGAGCAAATTCAAAGAGTTTAGGCCTAATAAGTCCAAAATTTAAAATCAATAACAAACACTTACGTCTGATAAGGCCTAAACATGTCATAATGCCAAAAAACAAAGATAAGCTAAAACTTGAATGATCACAGATTTCTCATAAAATACAATGGAGGTGACAGAATGTTCAATAGTATCTTTAAAGTGAGGAAAGAAAAGAACTGCCAACCCAGAAGAGAATCCTTATCTAAGCAAAAGTTTTGTGGAATGAATTCAAAAATAATAGAGGGGGGGAGGAAGAGAGAGAGAGAGAGAGAGAGAGGCAGAGACAGAGACAGAGAGACTTAGATGATGGAAAGCTAAGAGAATCTGACCTCCATTAAGGGAAATGTAAAACATTATACAAAAGAAAGCTCAAGGCTATATTACTACCACACAAAATATAGAGAGCTTCAGAGCTAGGAAAATTACAAGGAGTAAAAAGGGGCATTACATAATGTTATGATTTCATTCATCAAATTCTAAATGTATACTCACCTGATAAAAGAGCTTCAAATTACACAAAGCAAAAATTGATACAACTGAAAAGAGAAAAGTCTGTAACTGGAACGCCACCACCATAGACCAACACTACCAACCACCAGGTCCTGATGACATTCCAGTATGTAGCCTGGCCACAGAATGTACAGTCTCCTCAAGTGGGCATTATGACATACACTGTGAGATCACATACTGGGTCATAAAACTAATCTTAACAAGTGAAAAAATTTCACTTCATACAAAATGTTTTCTGATAAGAGGGTATTAAACTTAAAATCAGTAACAAAACAGTTAAAAGAAAAACAGGACCTCAAGTGTGGAAATTAAATACACCTTGAGATAACCCATGGGTCAATAAAGACATTTCAAGGGCAAAGAGAAAACAATATGAATTGTGTGAAAATAGAAATACAACATGAAATTTACAGGATTCTTACACAGAAATTAAGGCACTAAATCACAGTAGAAAGAAAACTCCAAAAAATAATCTAAGCTCCCATCTTAAAAATCTAGAAAGAGAAAAGCAAATAAAACCAAAGCTAAATATAGAAGGAAATACTAAAGAACAGAATGGAAATCAATGAAACTAGACAACAAAATCTGTAAAATCAAAAGCTAGTTCTTTGCAGGGAAAAAAATGTCAATAAAACTGAAAGAACTCTGCCAAGCTAACCAAAGGAAACAAGAGCAAATTACCCAAAAGAGGGCATATCACTATATTCCTAAAGACATTGAAAGGATAAGCAAATAGCATAAACAGCTCTAAGCTCGTAAACTTGACAAAATAGCGGAAATAGACAAATTAGTTGGTGGTGGTGCTTATAAAATACCAAAACTCGGTCAAGAGGAAATATAGAGCTGCCTCTCCCACCCAGATGACAAACTGTGGCGGCTCAGGCTCAGACCTCAAGGAGGCACCGGCTTCCACTGCCTCAGCCCCTACAGCACGGCCATCAGCGCACTGCTGCCAAAAAGAACAAGGCACAGTGACAGTACGGGTGTCTGGGGCTGGAGGCGCAGCAGGGGGCATGGGAAGCAGGGTGGCGCAGGCTGGAGAGCTGGCTGAGCTGAGCGGGGAAGCTGTCACTAGGCGGTGCGGCATCCTCAGAGGGGGCCGTGTCTAACGGGGTTTACCCGCTGCTCAACACTGCCAATGGAGCAGTGAGGCCGACAGTGTTCAGCACACCTCCAGTGGACTTCCTGATTGCAGCTGGAGGATGCCACATCTCTATTCCCAGATGTCATGACTGGATACTGCCTGAACCATGCTGGCTTTGAGGCCTTGAACACACATGGAATTCAGCTCATCTCCCTAGCTGCACATAAATTCATCTCAGATATTGCCCACAATGCTCTGCAGTACCACAAAATGAAGGGAGTACACTTAACCATGGAGGAGTTGACCCCTGCCCTCAGTGAGTACAACATCAGTGTAAAGAAGCCACACTACTGACAGGATTGGTTTGAAGATGGCGGCATGAGAGGTGAGACAGAGGCCTCCTCCCAAAACCACATAGAGCATGAAAATATAATTAACACAACTAATCCTGAAAGAGCAAAAGGAAAGAAGGGTCTCTAGGAATGAAAGAATATTGGGAGAACTGTGTGACCAATCCAAACGAACAATATTCATATTAGAGGGGTACCAGAAGAAGAAGAGAAAGAAAAAGGCAAAGTGTCTTTGAGGAGGTAATTGCTGAAAAGTTCCCCAATCTGGGGAAGGAGATAGTCTTTCAGGCCGTGGAGGTGCACAGATCTCTGAACACCAGGGACCCAAGGAAGACCACACCAAAACGTGTACTAAGTAAAATGGCAAAGATCAAGGATAAGGACAGATTATTAAAAGCTGCCAGAGAGAGTAAACAGATCACACACAAAGGAAAACTCATCAGGCCATCAGCAGCCTTCCCAGCAGAAACCTTACAGGCCAGAAGGGAGTGGCATGATACATTTAATGCAATGAAGCAGAAGGGCCTCGAACCAAGAATATTCTACCTGGCAAGGTTATCATTTAAATTTGAAGGAGGGATTAAACAATTTCCAGATAAGCAAAAGCTGAGAGAATTTACCTCCCACAAACCATCTCTACAGTGTATTCTGGAGGGACTCCTATAGATGGAAGGGTTCTAAGGTGAAATAGCTGTCACCAGAGGTAATAAAAATGTACAGAATGCGATACCCAATATATAAAGAATGGAGGAGGAAGAAAAGGAGAGAGAGAAAAAAAGAACCTTTAGCTTGTGTGTGTAATAGCATACTAAGTGAGTTAAATTAGACTCTTAGATAGTAAGGATGTTACCCTTGAACATTTGGTCACCACGAATCTAAAGCCTGCAATAGCAATAAGTACATACCTATCCATAATCACCCTAAATGTAAATGGTCTGAATGCACCTGCACAAACATGACTCACAAATGACATGATCATATTCAAAATGGCCAGAATAAAATCCAAAATTTACTGCACATGCTAAAACAAACAACACACACATACACACGCCACTGGAGAATGTGACAAATTCTCAAGGAAAAGAAGGGACAGATGCCTATTTTGAGATGCCTCATGTTGTAATTATCACATAAAGCCTTTAAAGCAACTATTATAACCATATTAAATGTGGTAATGCTTAATACTCTTATAAACTGGAAACACTAAATTTCTAGCAGAAAAATAAAAACTATAAAAAAAGTCCACATTGAGAAATTCAGAACTGAAAAATATAATTACCAAAAATGACAAAAGACATTGCATGGGCTCAACCACTGAACAGAGATGATAGAAGGGTGTGTAAACTTGAAGATAACAGAGCAGCAGAAATGATCTACACTGAAGAAAAGACAGGAAAAAACATTGGAAAAAATGAATACATCCTTAGAACCTTGTGGGACAGTATCAAAGTGTCTAAATTTCATATTATAAGGTGTTCTATGAAAGCATAGAAAAAATCTTATTTTTTAGGTAAAATAATTCTTACTAAGAGAAGAAACTTTGACAAAAACGTAAATTTAGAGATTCAAGATGCTCAGCAAGCAGCAAACAGAGCAAATTCAAAGAGTTTAGGCCCAATAAGGCGTAAACTCAAAATCAGTAACAAACAGGTAGGCCTGATAAGCCTAAACATGTCATAATGCTAAAAAGCAAAGATAAACTAAAACTTGAATGATCAGAGAATTCTCATAAAGTACAATGGAGGCCAGAGAATGTTCAATAGTATCTTTAAAGTGAGGAAAGAAAAGAACTGCCAACCCAGAAGAGAATCCTTATCTAAGCAAAAGTTTTGTGGAATGAATTCAAAAATAATAGAGAGCGGGGGGAGAGAGAGAGAGAGAGACAGACAGAGAGATAGAAAGACTTAGATGATGGAAAGCTAAGAGAATCTGACCTCCATTAAGGGAAATGTAAAACATTAAACAAAAGAAAGCTCAAGGCTATATTACTACCACACAAAATATTCAGAGCTTCAGAGCTAGGAAAATTACAAGGAGTAAAAAGGGGCATTACATAATGTTATGATTTCATTCATCAAATTCTAAATGTATACTCACCTGATAAAAGAGCTTCAAATTACACAAAGCAAAAATTGATACAACTGAAAAGAGAAAAGTCTGTAACTGGAACGCCACCACCATAGACCAACACTACCAACCACCAGGTCCTGATGACATTCCAGTATGTAGCCTGGCCACAGAATGTACAGTCTCCTCAAGTGGGCATTATGACATACACTGTGAGATCACATACTGGGTCATAAAACTAATCTTAACAAGTGAAAAAATTTCACTTCATACAAAATGTTTTCTGTTAAGAGGGTAATAAACTTAAAATCAGTAACAAAACAGTTAAAAGAAAAACAGGACCTCAAGTGTGGAAATTAAATACACCTTGAGATAACCCATGGGTCAATAAAGACATTTCAAGGGCAAAGAGAAAACAATATGAATTGTGTGAAAATAGAAATACAACATGAAATTTACAGGATTCTTACACAGAAATTAAGGCACTAAATCACAGTAGAAAGAAAACTCCAAAGAATAATCTAAGCTCCCATCTTAAAAATCTAGAAAGAGAAAAGCAAATAAAACCAAAGCTAAATATAGAAGGAAATACTGAAGAGCAGAATGGAAATCAATGAAACTAGACAACAAAATCTGTAAAATCAAAAGCTCGTTCTTTGCAGGGAAAAAAATGTCAATAAAACTGAAAGAACTCTGCCAAGCTAACCAAAGGAAACAAGAGCAAATTACCCAAAAGAGGGCATATCACTATATTCCTAAAGACATTGAAAGGATAAGCAAATAGCATAAACAGCTCTAAGCTCGTAAACTTGACAAAATAGCGGAAATAGACAAATTAGTTGGTGGTGGTGCTTATAAAATACCAAAACTCGGTCAAGAGGAAATATAGAGCTGCCTCTCCCACCCAGATGACAAACTGTGGCGGCTCAGGCTCAGACCTCAAGGAGGCACCGGCTTCCACTGCCTCAGCCCCTACAGCACGGCCATCAGCGCACTGCTGCCAAAAAGAACAAGGCACAGTGACAGTACGGGTGTCTGGGGCTGGAGGCGCAGCAGGGGGCATGGGAAGCAGGGTGGCGCAGGCTGGAGAGCTGGCTGAGCTGAGCGGGGAAGCTGTCACTAGGCGGTGCGGCATCCTCAGAGGGGGCCGTGTCTAACGGGGTTTACCCGCTGCTCAACACTGCCAATGGAGCAGTGAGGCCGACAGTGTTCAGCACACCTCCAGTGGACTTCCTGATTGCAGCTGGAGGATGCCACAGCTCTATTCCCAGATGTCATGACTGGATACTGCCTGAACCATGCTGGCTTTGAGGCCTTGAACACACATGGAATTCAGCTCATCTCCCTAGCTGCACATAAATTCATCTCAGATATTGCCCACAATGCTCTGCAGTACCACAAAATGAAGGGAGTACACTTAACCATGGAGGAGTTGACCCCTGCCCTCAGTGAGTACAACATCAGTGTAAAGAAACCACACTACTGACAGGATTGGTTTGAAGATGGCGGCATGAGAGGTGAGACAGAGGCCTCCTCCCAAAACCACATAGAGCATGAAAATATAATTAACACAACTAATCCTGAAAGAGCAAAAGGAAAGAAGGGTCTCTAGGAATGAAAGAATATTGGGAGAACTGTGTGACCAATCCAAACGAACAATATTCATATTAGAGGGGTACCAGAAGAAGAAGAGAAAGAAAAAGGCAAAGTGTCTTTGAGGAGGTAATTGCTGAAAAGTTCCCCAATCTGGGGAAGGAGATAGTCTTTCAGGCCGTGGAGGTGCACAGATCTCTGAACACCAGGGACCCAAGGAAGACCACACCAAAACGTGTACTAAGTAAAATGGCAAAGATCAAGGATAAGGACAGATTATTAAAAGCTGCCAGAGAGAGTAAACAGATCACACACAAAGGAAAACTCATCAGGCCATCAGCAGCCTTCCCAGCAGAAACCTTACAGGCCAGAAGGGAGTGGCATGATACATTTAATGCAATGAAGCAGAAGGGCCTCGAACCAAGAATATTCTACCTGGCAAGGTTATCATTTAAATTTGAAGGAGGGATTAAACAATTTCCAGATAAGCAAAAGCTGAGAGAATTTACCTCCCACAAACCATCTCTACAGTGTATTCTGGAGGGACTCCTATAGATGGAAGGGTTCTAAGGTGAAATAGCTGTCACCAGAGGTAATAAAAATGTACAGAATGCGATACCCAATATATAAAGAATGGAGGAGGAAGAAAAGGAGAGAGAGAAAAAAAGAACCTTTAGCTTGTGTGTGTAATAGCATACTAAGTGAGTTAAATTAGACTCTTAGATAGTAAGGATGTTACCCTTGAACATTTGGTCACCACGAATCTAAAGCCTGCAATAGCAATAAGTACATACCTATCCATAATCACCCTAAATGTAAATGGTCTGAATGCACCTGCACAAACATGACTCACAAATGACATGATCATATTCAAAATGGCCAGAATAAAATCCAAAATTTACTGCACATGCTAAAACAAACAACACACACATACACACGCCACTGGAGAATGTGACAAATTCTCAAGGAAAAGAAGGGACAGATGCCTATTTTGAGATGCCTCATGTTGTAATTATCACATAAAGACTTTAAAGCAACTATTATAACCATATTAAATGTGGTAATGCTTAATACTCTTATAAACTGGAAACACTAAATTTCTAGCAGAAAAATAAAAACTATAAAAAAAGTCCACATTGAGAAATTCAGAACTGAAAAATATAATTACCAAAAATGACAAAAGACATTGCATGGGCTCAACCACTGAACAGAGATGATAGAAGGGTGTGTAAACTTGAAGATAACAGAGCAGCAGAAATGATCTACACTGAAGAAAAGACAGGAAAAAACATTGGAAAAAATGAATACATCCTTAGAACCTTGTGGGACAGTATCAAAGTGTCTAAATTTCATATTATAAGGTGTTCTATGAAAGCATAGAAAAAATCTTATTTTTTAGGTAAAATAATTCTTACTAAGAGAAGAAACTTTGACAAAAACGTAAATTTAGAGATTCAAGATGCTCAGCAAGCAGCAAACAGAGCAAATTCAAAGAGTTTAGGCCCAATAAGGCGTAAACTCAAAATCAGTAACAAACAGGTAGGCCTGATAAGCCTAAACATGTCATAATGCTAAAAAGCAAAGATAAACTAAAACTTGAATGATCAGAGAATTCTCATAAAGTACAATGGAGGCCAGAGAATGTTCAATAGTATCTTTAAAGTGAGGAAAGAAAAGAACTGCCAACCCAGAAGAGAATCCTTATCTAAGCAAAAGTTTTGTGGAATGAATTCAAAAATAATAGAGAGCGGGGGGAGAGAGAGAGAGAGAGACAGACAGAGAGATAGAAAGACTTAGATGATGGAAAGCTAAGAGAATCTGACCTCCATTAAGGGAAATGTAAAACATTAAACAAAAGAAAGCTCAAGGCTATATTACTACCACACAAAATATTCAGAGCTTCAGAGCTAGGAAAATTACAAGGAGTAAAAAGGGGCATTACATAATGTTATGATTTCATTCATCAAATTCTAAATGTATACTCACCTGATAAAAGAGCTTCAAATTACACAAAGCAAAAATTGATACAACTGAAAAGAGAAAAGTCTGTAACTGGAACGCCACCACCATAGACCAACACTACCAACCACCAGGTCCTGATGACATTCCAGTATGTAGCCTGGCCACAGAATGTACAGTCTCCTCAAGTGGGCATTATGACATACACTGTGAGATCACATACTGGGTCATAAAACTAATCTTAACAAGTGAAAAAATTTCACTTCATACAAAATGTTTTCTGTTAAGAGGGTAATAAACTTAAAATCAGTAACAAAACAGTTAAAAGAAAAACAGGACCTCAAGTGTGGAAATTAAATACACCTTGAGATAACCCATGGGTCAATAAAGACATTTCAAGGGCAAAGAGAAAACAATATGAATTGTGTGAAAATAGAAATACAACATGAAATTTACAGGATTCTTACACAGAAATTAAGGCACTAAATCACAGTAGAAAGAAAACTCCAAAGAATAATCTAAGCTCCCATCTTAAAAATCTAGAAAGAGAAAAGCAAATAAAACCAAAGCTAAATATAGAAGGAAATACTGAAGAGCAGAATGGAAATCAATGAAACTAGACAACAAAATCTGTAAAATCAAAAGCTCGTTCTTTGCAGGGAAAAAAATGTCAATAAAACTGAAAGAACTCTGCCAAGCTAACCAAAGGAAACAAGAGCAAATTACCCAAAAGAGGGCATATCACTATATTCCTAAAGACATTGAAAGGATAAGCAAATAGCATAAACAGCTCTAAGCTCGTAAACTTGACAAAATAGCGGAAATAGACAAATTAGTTGGTGGTGGTGCTTATAAAATACCAAAACTCGGTCAAGAGGAAATATAGAGCTGCCTCTCCCACCCAGATGACAAACTGTGGCGGCTCAGGCTCAGACCTCAAGGAGGCACCGGCTTCCACTGCCTCAGCCCCTACAGCACGGCCATCAGCGCACTGCTGCCAAAAAGAACAAGGCACAGTGACAGTACGGGTGTCTGGGGCTGGAGGCGCAGCAGGGGGCATGGGAAGCAGGGTGGCGCAGGCTGGAGAGCTGGCTGAGCTGAGCGGGGAAGCTGTCACTAGGCGGTGCGGCATCCTCAGAGGGGGCCGTGTCTAACGGGGTTTACCCGCTGCTCAACACTGCCAATGGAGCAGTGAGGCCGACAGTGTTCAGCACACCTCCAGTGGACTTCCTGATTGCAGCTGGAGGATGCCACAGCTCTATTCCCAGATGTCATGACTGGATACTGCCTGAACCATGCTGGCTTTGAGGCCTTGAACACACATGGAATTCAGCTCATCTCCCTAGCTGCACATAAATTCATCTCAGATATTGCCCACAATGCTCTGCAGTACCACAAAATGAAGGGAGTACACTTAACCATGGAGGAGTTGACCCCTGCCCTCAGTGAGTACAACATCAGTGTAAAGAAACCACACTACTGACAGGATTGGTTTGAAGATGGCGGCATGAGAGGTGAGACAGAGGCCTCCTCCCAAAACCACATAGAGCATGAAAATATAATTAACACAACTAATCCTGAAAGAGCAAAAGGAAAGAAGGGTCTCTAGGAATGAAAGAATATTGGGAGAACTGTGTGACCAATCCAAACGAACAATATTCATATTAGAGGGGTACCAGAAGAAGAAGAGAAAGAAAAAGGCAAAGTGTCTTTGAGGAGGTAATTGCTGAAAACTTCCCCAATCTGGGGAAGGAGATAGTCTTTCAGGCCGTGGAGGTGCACAGATCTCTGAACACCAGGGACCCAAGGAAGACCACACCAAAACGTGTACTAATTAAAATGGCAAAGATCAAGGATAAGGACAGATTATTAAAAGCTGCCAGAGAGAGTAAACAGATCACACACAAAGGAAAACTCATCAGGCCATCAGCAGCCTTCCCAGCAGAAACCTTACAGGCCAGAAGGGAGTGGCATGATACATTTAATGCAATGAAGCAGAAGGGCCTCGAACCAAGAATATTCTACCTGGCAAGGTTATCATTTAAATTTGAAGGAGGGATTAAACAATTTCCAGATAAGCAAAAGCTGAGAGAATTTACCTCCCACAAACCATCTCTACAGTGTATTCTGGAGGGACTCCTATAGATGGAAGGGTTCTAAGGTGAAATAGCTGTCACCAGAGGTAATAAAAATGTACAGAATGCGATACCCAATATATAAAGAATGGAGGAGGAAGAAAAGGAGAGAGAGAAAAAAAGAACCTTTAGCTTGTGTGTGTAATAGCATACTAAGTGAGTTAAATTAGACTCTTAGATAGTAAGGATGTTACCCTTGAACATTTGGTCACCACGAATCTAAAGCCTGCAATAGCAATAAGTACATACCTATCCATAATCACCCTAAATGTAAATGGTCTGAATGCACCTGCACAAACATGACTCACAAATGACATGATCATATTCAAAATGGCCAGAATAAAATCCAAAATTTACTGCACATGCTAAAACAAACAACACACACATACACACGCCACTGGAGAATGTGACAAATTCTCAAGGAAAAGAAGGGACAGATGCCTATTTTGAGATGCCTCATGTTGTAATTATCACATAAAGACTTTAAAGCAACTATTATAACCATATTAAATGTGGTAATGCTTAATACTCTTATAAACTGGAAACACTAAATTTCTAGCAGAAAAATAAAAACTATAAAAAAAGTCCACATTGAGAAATTCAGAACTGAAAAATATAATTACCAAAAATGACAAAAGACATTGCATGGGCTCAACCACTGAACAGAGATGATAGAAGGGTGTGTAAACTTGAAGATAACAGAGCAGCAGAAATGATCTACACTGAAGAAAAGACAGGAAAAAACATTGGAAAAAATGAATACATCCTTAGAACCTTGTGGGACAGTATCAAAGTGTCTAAATTTCATATTATAAGGTGTTCTATGAAAGCATAGAAAAAATCTTATTTTTTAGGTAAAATAATTCTTACTAAGAGAAGAAACTTTGACAAAAACGTAAATTTAGAGATTCAAGATGCTCAGCAAGCAGCAAACAGAGCAAATTCAAAGAGTTTAGGCCCAATAAGGCGTAAACTCAAAATCAGTAACAAACAGGTAGGCCTGATAAGCCTAAACATGTCATAATGCTAAAAAGCAAAGATAAACTAAAACTTGAATGATCAGAGAATTCTCATAAAGTACAATGGAGGCCAGAGAATGTTCAATAGTATCTTTAAAGTGAGGAAAGAAAAGAACTGCCAACCCAGAAGAGAATCCTTATCTAACCAAAGTTTTGTGGAATGAATTCAAAAATAATAGAGAGCGGGGGGAGAGAGAGAGAGAGAGACAGAGAGAGAGATAGAGAGACTTAGATGATGGAAAGCGAAGAGAATCTGACCTCCATTAAGGGAAATGTAAAACATTATACAAAAGAAAGCTCAAGGCTATATTACTACCACACAAAATATTCAGAGCTTCAGAGTTAGGAAAATTACATGGAGTAAAAAGGGGCATTACATAATGTTATGATTTCATTCATCAAATTCTAAATGTATACTCACCTGATAAAAGAGCTTCAAATTACACAAAGCAAAAATTGATACAACTGAAAAGAGAAAAGTCTGTAACTGGAACGCCACCACCATAGACCAACACTACCAACCACCAGGTCCTGATGACATTCCAGTATGTAGCCTGGCCACAGAATGTACAGTCTCCTCAAGTGGGCATTATGACATACACTGTGAGATCACATACTGGGTCATAAAACTAATCTTAACAAGTGAAAAAATTTCACTTCATACAAAATGTTTTCTGATAAGAGGGTAATAAACTTAAAATCAGTAACAAAACAGTTAAAAGAAAAACAGGACCTCAAGTGTGGAAATTAAATACACCTTGAGATAACCCATGGGTCAATAAAGACATTTCAAGGGCAAAGAGAAAACAATATGAATTGTGTGAAAATAGAAATACAACATGAAATTTACAGGATTCTTACACAGAAATTAAGGCACTAAATCACAGTAGAAAGAAAACTCCAAAGAATAATCTAAGCTCCCATCTTAAAAATCTAGAAAGAGAAAAGCAAATAAAACCAAAGCTAAATATAGAAGGAAATACTAAAGAACAGAATGGAAATCAATGAAACTAGACAACAAAATCTGTAAAATCAAAAGCTAGTTCTTTGCAGGGAAAAAAATGTCAATAAAACTGAAAGAACTCTGCCAAGCTAACCAAAGGAAACAAGAGCAAATTACCCAAAAGAGGGCATATCACTATATTCCTAAAGACATTGAAAGGATAAGCAAATAGCATAAACAGCTCTAAGCTCGTAAACTTGACAAAATAGCTGAAATAGACAAATTAGTTGGTAGTGGTGCTTATAAAATACCAAAGCTCGGTCAAGAAGAAATATAGAGCTGCCTCTCCCACCCAGATGACAAACTGTGGCGGCTCAGGCTCAGACCTCAAGGAGGCACCGGCTTCCACTGCCTCAGCCCCTACAGCACGGCCATCAGCGCACTGCTGCCAAAAAGAACAAGGCACAGTGACAGTACGGGTGTCTGGGGCTGGAGGCGCAGCAGGGGGCATGGGACGCAGGGTGGCGCAGGCTGGAGAGCTGGCTGAGCTGAGCGGGGAAGCTGTCACTAGGCGGTGCGGCATCCTCAGAGGGGGCCGTGTCTAACGGGGTTTACCCGCTGCTCAACACTGCCAATGGAGCAGTGAGGCCGATGGTGTTCAGCACACCCCTAGTGGACTTCCTGATTGCAGCTGGAGGATGCCACATCTCTATTCCCAGATGTCATGACTGGATACTGCCTGAACCATGCTGGCTTTGAGGCCTTGAACACACATGGAATTCAGCTCATCTCCCTAGCTGCCCATAAATTCATCTCAGATATTGCCCACAATGCTCTGCGGCACCACAAAATGAAGGGAGTACACTTAACCATGGAGGAGTTGACCCCTGCCCTCAGTGAGTACAACATCAGTGTAAAGAAGCCACACTACTGACAGGATTGGTTTGAAGATGGCGGCATGAGAGGTGAGACAGAGGCCTCCTCCCAAAACCACATAGAGCATGAAAATATAATTAACACAGCTAATCCTGTGTGACCAATCCAAACGGAACAATATTTGTATTAGAGTTGGGGAAGTAATTAAAATGGCAAAGATCAAGGGTAAGGACAGAGTATTAAAAGAAGCCAGAGAGAAACACCTGCTTGGGGATAAAGCTCAGTGAAGAGGAAACACGTATTTACCAGGTGAAGGAGGCCTCGAGTTCAATCAAATGCGTTCTCCTCTGGATTTACTCAGCATGGCAATTACAAAATGTCACAGAATCTTGGTATTAATTAAATACGTTTTTTCCCTTTTTACATGTGTTTGACAAAGAGTATCAAGATTTGTTTTGACCCATTGAAAACTACTTCTTTATGGTGGCACAATGTCATCATGTTAATGAAAAAAACAATCTCCAAACTACATTCAGTATGGAAGGAGTTTTAAAAAGTCAGAGCCTGAGCGCCCACATCTTGTAAGGCTTGGTAATACTATCAGCAACACAGTCAGCAAGGCCCCCCAGAGGCAGCTCAGCAGCCCCGCTGGCAAAGTGCTCAGAGCCAGTCAGGGCTGCGCTACCCGGACTTCAAGGATAACGAATCTATAGACGCTCTGCCATCTGTTTTCCACTTTCAGGGTCGTGTGAGAAGTTATCCTAACAGGAAACAACCCCAAAAGCCCCTTGCCGACTGGAAGGAGTCAGTAAAATGGGGTGTATGTATGTAGGAGAAGCATAGAGAGGGGGAGGGAGGAGGAGGAGGAGGAGGAGGGAAGGAAGGGAAAACAAGCGGGAGGGACAGGGAGAAAGAAGGCAGAACGTTAGGAAGGAGCTAAGGATGTGGGGAGCCTTCACCGGCACAGAGCCCAGGAGGAGCGCCAGACTCGCACACCCCAGAGCCAAGTGTTCGTCTCTAAACTGCCACCTCCTCCACTCCCCACCCTGTTTGAAACCTTCCCCACATGCAAAGGAAGACACATGACTTCAAATCGGGACCAGCTTAGGACGGAGCTCTTCTGAATGTGTACAATAGATCTGAGTCATTTGTTCGTTTTGTAAACATGAAGAAATCACACTTTTAAAACTTCCTCCTTCATGACTTCACAGTACTTGATAATATGCTTAGCATGGAACATTTACCCTTTTCCTTATCCATACCCAAAGATGTCAAGAGGTACAGATTTTTTTCACTCATTGAGACAGGTGACAATTAAGAGAGAGCTCAGTAGGGCGGCAGAAGCGGGAGGGACAGTGGCCGTGGTGTCTAAAGCCTAGGCCGGGCCACACAGCACTGAGGAGCAGCCCAGGAGAGCATTTCACCAAGGCCGCTGCCTTCCTCTAGGAAACCATCCCACTCAGCTCCCCAACCCCCAAGTGCCCACTCAGTCAATCAGTGGTAATGACCTGTTTATGCCACTGTCATCCCCCCCCGATCTGTAAACAACTGAAGAACAGGGACCATTTTTGTTCATCTCTGTGTCCCATGCATGGCACATGGTAGGGGCTCAGTTTCAGTAGCTGGAATCCAAACTTGTGGCGTCTTTGGTGGGTTAAAAATTGCTCCCTCGCTTTTCTGTGGAAAAGGAGTTCTGCATAAGACCTAGAGAAGAGTTCTGGGAGCCATGGATTCAGGAGGGTGGGTCACCTCTAGACCTAGGTACCACTTGGCTCTATCATAAATTGGGGGATACATGCTAAATTTCCTGTTTCTTCCCATTTATTTCATTAGGATAATTAAGATGAGATAAAATGAGGAAAAACTTAATGTATGTATCAAAGTAGTAACAAAAACATCATGAGTATGGATAACCTGGCGGGTGGGGTGGGGGGACAGTTTCTGAAAAGGCAAAGCAGGATGACTGGTTGATCTTGTTTTCATCTGCAAAGCCTACGGGTGTCCAAGCGTTAGCACTCGTGTTAAGTCCACACGCTTCATTCATGGGCGCCAGATGACAGCCCGGAGGCAAGGGCAAGAAGAGACTGGAAGGCAGGGACAAAACAAAGTAAGCATAAGGAAGGCGTGGAGAAAAGAGGGTCTCAGAACTTATTTTACAGACTCGATAGGAACATAAAAAGGTCTCAAATCTCTGCCTTTATGAGCTTGTGATGAGGATGATGCGGTTGGGTCACAGCTACTTCCCTTTTCTTAATTTTGCTCCATTTCCCCTACTCTAGACCTGGTGGTAAACAGCGAGATGCCACGGGACAATCAACACACGACGCCCAACGCTGCAGGACATGGCCAGCCTCCGCCTCCCCAGTGTCTCTGACTACAGCTCTCCTCCGTGGCTAGAAATTCCCTTAAGACGCAAGAGAAGCACGGTGAGGGAACCGGATGGGGGAGGCCTCCCTCTCTGAGGCCCTCAGCTGCGAGCCCTGTGAAGGAGAAGGTAGGATATTCATATCGAAATTTCACAACAGTCTAGAGAGCGAATAAAGGAGGCAGGCCAAAAATACATGAAGGGTGACTATCAAGGAGGTAGGGAAATTATGTAGGGGAGGTAATGAGCACACTAATTATAATAGTCCTAATTAGGGGAAAGGGAGCAAAATAAAGAAAAGGGAAGTTTCAGTGTTCAGGAAAAACTCTGCTGGGCCCATTAAAGGAGCGATGAGCTCCTCAGCCTCTTCACACAGACCGAAGGCCATTCAACTTGACCAAGTTGCTTCAGAATGAGCTAAAATTATTTAAAGGGAATTTTATTTTTGTTACCCAAACTAGACTAGGTTACTTGATGACACACAGAAACCTCTTGTATCTAATTTTATCATTCTGTTCTCAATTCTAAGTTAAACAGTACAGTAGCTCATGATAAAAAGCCTGTGACTATTTCATTCCAAAAATATGATTTGACATGTAGGGAGATCAAAACTGGCAAAGCGAGAACAAGGAAAAAGAATGAAATATAGTCAAATATGCTTCAATTCACAACAGATTTACAGATGAGAGCTAGCAAAAAGGAATATTAAAAGTAGGACTTGTTTCTCTTATTTTTCAGAACTAATTCAATTTCCTTATTTTTCAGTTAATACATAGATGGCAATTAAACTTGATCCTTGTCAGTAAACAGTAAGGAACATTAGCTTTCAAGTTTTAACCTAATTTCATAATGACAGTCTAGAACAACTCTCACACCAGTTGAATAACTGACTGTGGTTAACCTTCATGTTGTACTAAGAGACTGCAGTATTAGAGTTTATGGTTTCTTTCCTAGCATCAGGAGTAAAACTTTAAGAAAATGTATTTTTTCTTCCTCATTAGCCCAAGGTATGATTCGTGCCACTTTCATTTGGTGAATGTTTGCTGACCACCACTATTTCTGAGGCACAGAGGATATAGAGGCTGGGGACTGAAACATACAAGTAAACCGGTGACTACAGCCTAGCATGCGGGGCACCAGTGTAGACATGAGCTTAGGAGGCTGTGGGAGCTCACAGGAAGGCTCTAAACAGGAAGGCAGGAGGGATGCTGACACTGGGAGGAATCTTGAAGGAAAAGGAGGTGAGATGAACAAAGGCCAAGAGTGAGTGAGAGAAAGCAGGCTTGCACCCATCATCCTCAGCGGGCGTTCAAGAGCAGCAACTCCAACACGTACAGATACAGTTACATACACTGTAATAAGTTAAGTAATAAACACCTTTTAAAGTGGTTTTCTGATGTTACTTGGTATTTTAATCCATATAATTATTTAAAGGTCTCCTGAAATGTAAGCTATATACAGGTGCTTGACTGCTTCCTCTTCCACCCACCCACCTACCACCATTAACTGAGGGTTTATCATGCCTGGTGGGCCCTGCATATACCAAGGTCAGAAAGACATAGCCCCTGATCTCAAGGACTAACTGTCTAGTGTTGGAACAGAAAGTACCATTAAAATACAGTGTGGTAAGTAATATGAGTTTCAGCAGTGGGCTCCAGAGGAGAAAGATGATTCTAAGCAGGGTAGGAGGGCTGCTGCTGGGCCCCTGGGTGGGAGTGATCAAGATGCCTTTAGAGACAATGACTAAGGCTACTTGCCATCTCTGTATTAGTTCTGAGTGTGTGGCTCAGGAATGCCAGGGGAGGATGGAACACAGCTAGACCTGAATGACACCAGATATTGCTAAGTGATGACCCTTCCATAGCAGCTAAAGTGACAGGGCACTTAAAGAAATTTATCCTCTCTGCATGTGAATTACAAACATACAACATTTTTTGACAAGATTTCTTAGGGTAAATCATATCTTGTGAGGAGGTACTCGGAGCTCTCCCCAGCTTGTCTGCTCATGCTTGCTCTTTATGTCAGTAGTAAATTCAGGGCTAGAGCTATAAATAAGTTTTCAGAGAATGCTTTAAAAACAACCTTTGGTCTGATTTCAGATCCTAAGATGTCTTAAAGCACCCCGATGGCCTGATTCAGTCTTTATCAAAAAACCTTTTCCATAAACATGCAATTTCATCATACATATTACTCCTGTAATAAATTTCATTTAAAATCCTACTTCTGACAACAGGCACTATATTTTGAAAGGATAGACAGCCTGCAGGCAGATTTTAAAGCAGAGTTTACAACACTCAGGATTTTATAATGCAGGTTTTCATCTTGTACAAGATTAACTATATACTTGCTAACTTGATTTTTCTTTTCTTTTCTGTATTGCTTCTGAGGTTCTGATGAAATGTTTGCTGCCACTGCTAATGAAATTCAGAAAAGGACCATTGGTTTTTTTACTTTGCTTGGGAATTTTGATGCAATAGATGTTTTCACACTGCTGTCAGAACAAATAAGATTTGTTATTTCTAAGTGTAGAAAGAACATAGCTTTTCAAAAGAAAAGTGAAAAGAGAATTCAAGCAAAAGGGACTTAGGGAAATCTGGCAGGAAGAAAGTTTTGTGTTCTGTTGATCTGAGTGCATGAGAAAAATGTTTTTAAGAGCTTTTATATCAAAGGCAATTTTTTTCAACCACCATCTAGAAGAGAAAAACACAGTGCCTTGAAGTCAACTGTTTGTTAATTATAAGAAAATAGTGCTTTGGTGGAAAGTGCACCAGAATGACTGAAAGTTCCCAGCTCTGCAAGCAAACAGCTGTGTGACCTGGGAGCGGTGCCACTTAACACTATTGTTCTTGACCTTGCCCTTCCTCCAATCTGAGAAAGGGCTGAGAATAGGAAGGAGGTAGACTCTGTAGTTTCAAAAACCATTCAGTTTTAAATCCTCTATCCTTGCAGTCATTGTCAAAATTATGCCCAGAGAGGAATCAGGGTACAAACAAACAAAGATTTTCCTGAATATTTAGGTAGTTGCCTCCAATGACTTCATTTGATCGTAAGGGAAACCCGCTGCCTTCAAGAGTCAATCTATTTGCAAACCAAACTTGCACAACATCCTAATTTGTTACAGAAATAAGTGGCCATTAGTAACTTAGGCCACTCGGCTAGAATCTCTCATGCTCTGCAGTGGATTAGAACCTTAGCTCTACATCTGCAGGTCACTGTCTTAGCCACAGACTGGAACTTTCTAAACCAAGTCCAACAAAGGAGCTGTGAGTAAAGGGAATATTCTTTCTTTGGGGAGTTTTATTTTTTAACAAAGTGAGAGTACCAAAAAACAAATTTTTACTCTCTGAAGTTTTATTTTAGTCATTTTTAAGCCAATAATATTCCAATACTGTGTTGTGGTTCAATGTTGTGAGCGGAAACTGAGAGACAGGCAATTCAACCTTGGATTCCTCTATGGTCCACATGTTAATTATGCTGTGTCATGAGGGCCATGTTCCATCCCTGAGCTGTTATGCTGACAGCCCTCCTTGACCATCAAACCATACTTTTCATCTGTGCATCTCTTTATGTATTGTAATACATAATTACATTTAATTGTCATATTATCCTAACCTTACTGATATTCACAGAGGTTAAGTGCTTTTAAGTTGATCACAGTTACTACACAAGCAGAATGAGTGTAAACCCAGTTCTCTTTATTCTAAATTCAGTGCTTTCCTAATGAAATGCCAGAGGACCAGTGGTTAATAATTACTGTGCATTTACTATGTGTCAAACATGGGCTAAGAGTTACATGTCAGGTTATCTTATTCTATCATGATAATAATTCTATGCTGTAGATATTATTACTAACCCCACTTACAGATGTGGAAAGTGAGACCACAGAGAGGTTACATAACATGCCCAAGGTCAGAGAATTATCAAGAAGCACAATCAAGATTCAAAGGCAGGTGGTTTGCTTTACCAACTTGTCTTTCAACAATTAGGCCAGAGTGCCTTCCTACGATAGCATAGCCACCCTCATCAGTTTCCGCCCATAATTTAAGTGAAAATATCTGCAAGAGTCCAGGCCTGCCCAAAATAGCTGGACACTAGAGCTCCGAGTCATGTGTGACACAGGTCGCTGTGTCAGTTCATCCTGTTTTTGCACAGCTGACGATTACTCACAGTGCCCAGGCACAGTGCGCTACATACAGATGATGCACAGTAACTGTGCTGAATGGAACCCAGTGAAAATTACCAGGTCATCATCAACAACGACTGACCTCCTGACTTTTGCAGGCTTGTATCTGTTTTAAAATTAAGAGACAAACACCTGAGATCACATGTAAGTTCTGACTCACAAATCAAGGGAATAAGTAGAACAGAGGTTAAGTGTGTGACCACCAACTATATGTAGCCTGCAGACAGGTTTTGTTTAGCAACACATTGCTTTTAAATTTTCAATCAATAGCTAATATTTAAAATTTAAGCTATTTCATTAAAAAAAACAAATTTCCAGTTTCTATAGAAAAGTTGGAAGCTATAAGACACTAGACAAGGGCATCTGTTCTCTAGAGCATCAATTTCAATGGGAGGGGTTTTTATCCACTTACTTTCTTCCTTGTCCCCAATACGATCTGAGTTTGCAAGCTATGAGCTATAGAGAATGTGCAAGAAGACTTCTAAGTCCATCTGAGTCTTCTATAATTCTTGAATCACTGTTTCAAAACACGCGATAGCCTTGCAGCATACATGGCACATGGAAATTTTAGTCACTTAGCCCCTGAGCTTTCATTTTTGCCTCAGATAGCAAAATAAACAGACAGCTCACACTTAACTTGGTTTAGCCGTCTCTAAAATGAGAATGTCTCCAGTATTAAAGCACCACCACAAAAATGACAAACCAGCTTCGTGTCCTTTCACTGGCTCCAGGTCAAATGACCTACACAGTTTTTTGCCGTGCTCTGCACAGTTGGGGCAAATAGCAAATGGTATCTCACTGATGTGTTTTAAGGGTGAAATGCTATCATTAGCAAAAACTCTGAATGTTTTTTAAAGTCATCTTCATCTACTTATAACTGTCAGAGTTGTTGGCAAGAAGTTGACTTTGCATTCACTGACCTCTTTGGGGTAGGTGGGCAGAGCTCCTGAACAAGTCCGTGGTCTCTGCAGCTATGCTACTATTCAGGAAGACTGGAGGTCTGTACAGCAGCAGCCAGGTAGGTAAACATGAAGGTGAGAAAGTCTTAAATTACTAAACATGTTTATTCAATCCAAATATAGTCACAGACAAACTACAACAGTATAAAACGAGATTTCCCTTACCAAATTTTAGATTTTAGATGTAATAAAAATCTTTTCTCCATTAGTCAGTTAATTGCTATTGAATCCTGTGTCTTAAATAAAAACATCTAGAGACATTTAAAGGCTTTCTCCTGTCTGGGTCCCAAACAAAAATGTAATGAAACATACTAGGGGTCAAAAGCATTGCTGCAAGTATATTCAGTATCAGTTTATATTATAATCAGCTATATTATAATCAGACTTCAAATAATAGAGACTTTCTTTTTTTAAATGAGGTTAATAGGATCATTCTGAACAGGACTATTTGTGTTACTATCATGTACGATGATAGGGAATATGCAGTGTCTTCATTGTTAAAAAAAATTCCTGCTTGTTAGAAAGTCTGCAGTCAACTTAGCTTTATTGCATGAAATAAGCAGTTTGCACACACAACAATAAAACTGTTTAAGAGAAGAACGTAATAGGCTTAGCAGATGTTGCAATCACAGAACATTCTAGATAAACGGTTTTAAAAGACATTTCCTCAGTTTAGAAACTCTTTGGAAAATCAAATTTAGTTGCTGAATTTATGCACACTCTCTCTGAGGTAGTATTTGGGCCTGTTTTTCTCTAGTAGAAATACAAGACTAAGTTTACAATGAACCAACTTCCAGCAACGGTAGCTCACATTACCCAAGTTCCTGCTTGTGTTACTAACAAAGACATCTTGGTGGTTTCTTCCAAAAATCATCTTTACCATTTGTTTGCTGAAAGCTTTTGGAGAGTTAAACTGTCACTTTCTTAGTTATGAGTGCTTCAACGTTTATTCAACAACCACTAAATGAGGACATAGAGATGGTTCCTGCCTGCAAGAAACTTATGCTTTACCAGGAACACCAAATACGACAAATAAAATACATGCTTGTTGTTATACAGTTTAAGCCATTTCTTGCTAATCTGTAGGGAGTGTAAAAGACTGTGCTGGGTTTATTACGTTCATCCTCTGCTAATAAACAATGCAACGTTCAAAAGGACAAGTTTTTTAAGGCTGATGAATGAAGAAAAGGATTTTAGCTCAAACGAAAGAAAAAAGTGTTACAATTTTAAAATGTGGCTTAATGCAAACTATCTACAGGCAAGCATGGAAATCAGCCAACATTTTAAAGGTACATGCTTCTTTCCTAACAACAAGGTTGGATGATGTGTTTGATTATTTTCATAAATTATAAGTTATTATTTATATGTCTTAGTGTCTCAACTATTAGCTTCGAAAAAGAAAAATATCAAGCCATCTTTCCATCTTAATGCATCCGTTCTCCTTATGACCACTACATGCACTTTACCTAAACATTCATGCTGTATCTGAAACAAGTTTAGGCAGACTTTACTTACTCCAGTCTACCAGTTTGATTCTAATTATTACTCTTACCTAACAAAATGCTTGTTATCATAACATACTCCACTCTAGTTTATTTGTGAGGGAAGTCTTAGAATGGTCATTACCGTTCTTAAATAACAAGACCATTTCTCACATGGAAGTTATTCTTCTGACAGTGGCATAGAATATGTTAATGTTCACACTGCCATAATCAACCACTTGCAATATATATGCAGAAGGGGGCAACCCCTGATATGTCTCAGTGTTCCATCTGTGCTGCCTCAGGCTCAGCCGTGTTTCAGCTCCCAGGCGCAGTGACCCACAGCTATCAAAATATTTACCCCTAAAATAGCTTTGTAATAAGAGTGGAATGTCCTTTTTCATGATTTCCTTTGAGAAATACATATGTATTTAACTGGCAATTCTAAACTTTTGGAGATGATAAATCACGTAAATCTACTTATTAAAAAAAAATCCCTTCATGGTGGTTATGGGTGATGTATTATAATACCTACACAAATACACAATATGTTTAACATGCTTTACATTTTCACCTTTGATGATGGCCCTATCCTCCAGCTATGCCTCAATTGCAGTCCCATCCTGGTTCTCACTGTGAGCTGAACCGTCCCTGATAGATGGTTAGTAAGCCGACAACATTAGGTATGAACCTTCCTCTTCGGTCATCAAAGGCATACCAACACTATACATAGCTAGTGAAAGGTGAAGGGTGACAGAGGATTTTGACCAGATATAAAAGCAAACATCAGTAGTGGAACTGCAATTTACATTACAGAATGAAAAATGAAACAACACCCAAAATAAGCAAAGGGGAAACATCCCTCCTGATTGAAGCAAAAGCATACCCAAATCTACCCAGGTTACAAATAGCCAATCCTCACTGCTGAGGAAAATACCTCTACCATCTGTATACATGGTCACTGCATAATCAGTACCTAAAAACAATGGCTGGTCACTTTGGGTTACCCTGAATGTGAAGGGCAAGGGGAAAGGTCAGTTCCAGCAAGGCTCACACACACACTGCACTTGCCTTTGTTCCTGACTGTTCCCAGGGCCCAGCCGGGGCACCCCCTTTGCTTCACCTGGTCTAGCATTCTGCCTTCAGGGCTTCTTTGCCATCCCCAACTTCCAATCCTTGGAAGAAACCAGACAGGGTGGCAAGGAAACCTGACAGTAGGCCAGGACAGGGCATTCAAGAGCCTCTAACTGGTACCACCCGAGGGCCCCAAAGATTTCTCAGTATCTCCACGGGAATGTGGCACTTGTTCTACATAAATAGGAAGAATTCTCTTAACTTTTTTCTTTTTAACAACACAATAGAAGTAAAATAACAAAATATCCATGCTTACTTCTCTCCAAAACAACGGAGACCACCATCATATAATACAATCAATGAAAATCCAGCAAATATTTGTTGGGCTATATGCACGGCATTGCAAACCCAGACAATTTAAGAGGTCAAATATGTTTAATTTTTGGAGTCCCTCACCCTAACATCGTATCAAACATACTAAAAGCTATACTCATAACCCACACGAAAAATAAGTTTATGGCCAAAACATTTTTGAAAGAATTATTCTATTTTTGTTTTTTAAACTATTTGGCTATGGGTTACTCATTTATGTTTGCTATAATTTCGCAGTAATCACTCCCAAGTTTAACATTTAATGAAGATAACATAGTTAGTTTTATATTTGTTTGCTTAAACACTTATTTTTGATCCTATACTTTTTTTTTTTTTGAGAGGGCATCTCTCATATTTATTGATCAAATGGTTGTTAACAACAATAAAATTCTGTATAGGGGAGTCAATGCTCAATGCACAATCATTAATCCATCTCAAGCCTAATTCTTGTCTGTCTCCGATCCTATACTTCTTTGTGTGTTTCAGCCAATCATTTTTCTTTCAAGATCTCCAACATTTTTGAGGTTTCTGAAAAGTATGATATCATTTGGTCATTGTGCCCCTACTGCCTAATGAATACCCCGGTGGCCTTGACTGTGATACCAAGAGAGAGGCAACTTGAAGGGGAGATGCCTTCCTCAGGAACTGGCAGGAAAGATATTGAGCATCAAGAGCAGGAAACCGAGGTGAGGCAGAGGATGGCTGACAGATCTCACGTGACAGAGGTACAGGTTCGGCCAAACAGCAAACAGGATATCCAACCATTCAGCAATCACTCTGTGTATGCCCATCAAGAGACACAGATGAAAAAAGCACTTTCCTCCCCTCAAGGAATTCATAACCTAGTAGGGGCAACAGGACTTTAATGTAGAATGCAGGGGCACAGTGTGAAACCTGATGTAACAAAGACCTCAAGCACCACAGAAATACAGAGGAGGGAGCTTTCACCAGGGCCACCAAATTGCACAACTGCAGGGGTGTCATTCACACTGTCATCTATGTGAATGGTATTCCCCATAGTTGTGCAGGGTGGTGGTCATGGCTGAAGGGATAATAAAAGGTTTTCCAGAAGAGATGGAATTTGGGCAAGTCTGTGAAAGACCAGATGCTCCTCCAATTATAAGCAGTGTAACCTCCACGAGTGTCCATTTATTCATCTCTAATAGGGATAATAATACCGACTTCATTGAATTATTACGAGAGAACAAAAAGATGTATACAGTATACTATCCATACCAACTCCATCCCTCCTTCCATTTTCCCTCCTTTCTGTACTTGAGCTTCTACCACATCTGGCACTCTACCAGGCACTTTATTTTTTATTTATTTATTTTTTAAAATTCATTTTATTATCATTAATCTTCAATTACATGAAGAACATTATGGTTACTAGACTTCCCCCTTTACCAGGTCCCCCCATACAAACCCCATTACAGTCACTGTCCATCAGCGTAGTAAGATGCTGTAGACTCGCTATTTTCTTCTCTGAGTTGCACATCCCTCCCTATGCCCCCCCTCACATTATACATGCTAATCGTAAGGCCCCCCTTTTTTTTCCTTGCCCTTATCCCTCCCTTCCCTCCCCTCCTGCCCAGTCCCTTTCCCTTTGGCAGCCATTAGTTCCCTCTTGGGTTCTGTGAGTCTGCTGCTGTTTTGTTCCTTCAGTTTTTCTTTGTTCTTATACTCCACATATGAGTGAAATCATTTGGTACTTGTCTTTCTCCACCTGGCTTATTTCACTGAGCGTAGTACCCTCTAGCTCCATCCATGTTGTCTACCAGGCACTTTATATATGAGGGACGATACACACAGTTTGTCTTCATGAAATGTACAGTAAAATGACGCTACTCTATTACTAATTATTCTACAGAGAGTGGTAGGAGGAAGGTGGGTCAACTAAAAGCATAAGCAAACAATTAAGTCATCCACTTTTTCAGGAGAAAGAAAGAGGGTTTCAGGGTGTTAATAACTCTGCTGGTGGTAGGACTGAGAGAGAAGCAAGAGACAACTGCTCAGCAACAGCAAGTTAGGGGGTACAGCAGAGTGGCAAATAAGTGTTATCTACTATCTTAATTCTCATCAACTGATTACCTGGAAGGCTGTGAATGAACTCATGACTGTCCGTATTCACGATGGGCACTGCAGAGGCTTGGGGTGCGATGTGAGTGGTAAACCAGGCATTCTTTGTCTAAATGATATTATGTTGCCTGTCTTTGTAAAAAGCCATGTCTGGAAGATCTGTGTCATTTCTTCAGCAGAGATCTAGAGCACTAGAGCAGGCAGGAGACCCAGGAGGGAGGGGGGTAGACTGCTGGTCAACTGCTGGCACAGTACCAGGCCAAGAGATCAAAGGAATACAGGTTTGTGGTGCCTGCTGTAATGAATTGGTTTGGTATGGAATTCATACTGGGCTGAGTCACCAAAATGGAGCCAATGGATTGGAAAAGTGAAAGAGACCGAGTTTTGGAGGCAGAGAGTCTTGTGTTCAAATTCCAGCTCTTCCAATTACTAACTTCTTATGGCACTTCATCTTTCTGAACCTTAGATTCTCTTGATAAAACATGTGGATGTTAATACTTACCCCATAGGGTTACGGGAATGGTTAAAACACACTGTGCAGCACCTAAAATACACTGGAAGTTCAACAAATAATACTTCTGTTTTCTGAAGGGACTGGAGAGCCATACATAGAAAATTCTATAAGGAGTGAAACTCTACTGATGGAGTTCATAGCTCACTGGGGAAAGGTAATTTTTAACCAAAAGTTTTAATGTAAGATGACAAGTGGAGGCAAGAATTAGGTACAAACGACATGGGATCAGAAAACGGGATGGGAGAGAAATCAAGGGAAGTTTCACAAAAGTTGCTTCAAAGGACATCAATTTTTTTCCAAATGGAGTGAAAGAAAGACATTATTCTATGAAGAAGTAAGAGTAGGTAGAAGAGATGAGAGGTGTGAAGTGTTTTAGGGGCTTTTCAGCTGAGATGTCAAACTCATACAAGACAAAAAGCAAGAAAGAAGATGGGAAAAAGGAATGAGTCATGTGCTGAAGCCAGTGAGCATAACTTATTGTTTGTTGTATTATTATTATCATTATTTTTTATTTTGGTATCATTAATCTACAATTACATGAAGAACATTATGTTTACTAGGCTTCCCCCTTCACCAAGTCCCCCCCACATACCCCTTCACAGTCACTGTCCATCAGCATAGCAAGATGCTGTAAAATCACTACTTGTCTGCTCTGTGTTGCACAGCCCTCCCCGTGCCCCCCTCGCACTATACATGCTAATCGTAATGCCCTCTTTCTTTTTCCCCACCCTTATCCCTCCCTTCCCACCCATCCTCCCCAGTCCCTTTCCCTTTGGTAACTGTTAGTCCATTCTTGGGTTCTGTGATTCTGCTGCTATTTTGTTCCTTCAGTTTTCATTTGTTCTTATACTCCACTTATGAGTGCAATCATTTGGTCCTTGTCTTTCTCTGCCTGGCTTATGTCACTGAGCATAATACCCTCTACCTCCATCCATGTTGTTGCGAATGGTAGGATCTGTTTTTTCCTTATGGCTGAGTAACATTCCATTGTGTATATGTACCACATCTTTATCCATTCATCTACTGAGGGACATTTAGGTTGCTTCCATATCTTGGCTATTGTAAACAGTGCAGCAATAAACATAGGGGTGCATCTGTCTTTTTCAAACTGGAGTGCTGCATTCTTAGGGTAAATTCCTAGAAGTGGAATTCCTGGGTCAAACTGTATTATTATTTTTATTATCTTCAGATTGGCCCAAAATTTCAAGACCAATCAAGAACAAATAGATTAATACACTAGAATTCTAACCTTAGTGAAACTAAAGATGCATTTATCCTGCATAGAAAACAACCTAATTGGCAAATAAATAGCGTAGAATTGGAAATGTCATGGCCCATATGAAAAACACCTGCCCAACTGAAAACTGGTATGTGACATCCAGTTAAATGAGAGAAGAGCTTGACAACTCAGAAAGCAACTAGTTTTTGAAAGCTAGTATTGTCTTTTAAAAATTCAGTGACAGAAAAATAAAATCACTAAACTGACAGGAATTACAATGAAATTAATACAAGGAAATGTCATTTAATTTTAAAGGGTCCTATTTTGCTCATTTACTTTGGGACTCCTTATTTTAAATAAGTTAAAACTTTTTTTGTTTTATTTTATTATTTTGCTGTTTTAAAATCCTGAGTGCTTGAAGCTTTCATTTGTGTTTGGGATCTCCAATCCACCACACAGTATGTGTTGCACTTCACCTGTACAAAGGGGGTGGGTGGGGAGCAGGTACAGAGCAGATAGGCCTTAACACAGTCTGAGAGGTCCTTATCTCAGGAGCACTGGAAGGCCTCTGAGAATGAAATCATCAATGAGGTGAATCATCGGCAACACATTCCACCTTGCAAAAGGAGACGCACCTGAACTCAGCGTGAATTGTGCTGAAGAGGGCAGAAGAGGTACCTAGCGGGACTGCTTTACAAAACCGAGGCACCCACTAACTCCGGGTTTCTCATCAGGAGCAGCAGATTATCAAGGAATGATCACATTCCTAAAACTCTCACACTGACCATCCAGCGACCCCATGTCCCACGTACAGAAACAAAGTCATGGGAAAGATACCAGCTGACCCAACCTGCCATCTGAGCCAGGAATGGGGTCAGAATTTAAAAACCAGTTTCCAACTTCACCATTCATTTCTTAGCTCACCCTACTAAACTGAAAGATACAGTTCAGAGGATCATCTGATAAATCATGATCATACTGTGGTATAAATAAAGAATTAAATAAAAACCAATTGTAACCTCAAATGTGCCCATAAATTGTAAGTTGGATAGGTAGTTTTGAATAACACTTTCCAATTCTTTTGAATTAAAATAAAATTTAAGATGTTGTAGGAAGGCAGTTCAAACAAAAGCTAATTTTGTTTAATGAACTAACCAGGAAGGCATTGTGAAAGTACTGTGCAACTAAATGCTTAGCTAATTACTGTGAGATCAAATAACTGTTACCATAGTTACTGGACACTGTTTTCCATAATAACTTTTATCACTTCAATAAATCTTTGTGATGCAAGAAATATAAAAAGTTTACTGTAACATGACTATAATGTTTTGGAAGGCACACACTGATGACTGACCTACTGAAATTACCTTCCCATATTTGTCAGTGAACAAGGGGTGATACTGTATCTAGTTGACTCAATATCAGAATGTTTCACTGGCTTCTTTTATAGACTGTAATTCCTCAAAAGTTGAATCTACCTGGTCCTGTCATTCAATGGAAAAAATCAGAGTGCACCCTCAGTGTTATATCTTCTCTTTGAATGAGAATAAAAATAACAGCAACTATTTATGAAGCAATAATTGTCGGGTTCCACACTAGGAAGCTGACATACATCATCATCTAATCCCTCCCACACTGTTATAGCCCAATGTCATTTCAGTTCCCTCTTGGGAGTGATTTCAAATCAGGTCTCTACAGCTCCAAAGTCAGTTCTCTTTCCATTATACCACAGAGCCTTATAACACAAAAGAGACAATTTCACTAACCGCTTTCTTGCTGCTAGTTTACAGAGTTAAAAGTTATACCAAACTGCCACTGAAGTCTCCCTGACATAATGACTGACTGCTCTGCTGGCGGAAATGATATCATCGCTCCACTGGAAAATGGGCATTCATTCCCTGGATATACTGGAGTGGAGACTTGGTTATACTGCTAGGGTTATATTACTATTCCTGGCTCCACCTGCTCCCCATCCACATATGCAGGGCTTAGTCATTTGGGCACTTTCACTCATATCCTGCTTGCCCTTTTCGAGACCTAAATGCAGAGATTTTTGAGTAAGTGAAATGGTGAAATGGTCTAATAAGTTAAGACTAACAATAAACTTGTAGTATGAGTGTGATAAGAAAAAGGAAACTGCATATTCCAAATCCGGTTCTGTCAGTGTGAGGCTGGATAGCCTTGGGCAAGTCACTGATGATCTCTCTGGGTTTTCCCATCTGAATAATGGGGCAATAATCTCCACCTACTAACTCACAGGGATATTAGGTAGATAAGTTATTTAATGTCGTTGAGTTCTTTGAAGATACAAAGTACTAAGCATTACAATCATTATCAAGGTGAAATGAAAACCATACATATGATTACAGTTATTAAAAAGAATAAAAGGGCGGAGCCAGGATGGCGGAGTGAGTACAGCAGTGGAAATCTCCTCCCCAAAACACATAGATCTATGAAAATATAACAAAGAAAACTACTCCTAAAATAGAGACCAGAGGACACAGGACAACATCCAGACCACATACACACCTGCAAGAACCCAGCGCCTTGCGAAGGGGGACGGGAAGGCCACAAACCAAAAAGAAGGGAAGCTCTTCCAGCAGTCACTCGTACCAGCTCTGCAAACTATCTCTATCACCATGAAAAGGCAAAACTACAGGCAGACAAAGATCACAGAGACAACACCTGAGAAGGAGACAGACCTAACCAGTCCTCCTGAAAAAGAATTCAAAATAAAAATCATGAACATGCTGACAGAGATGCAGAGAAAAATGCAAGAGCAATGGGATGAGATGCAGAGAAAAATGCAAGAGCAAAGGGATGAAGTCTGGAGGGAGATCACAGATGTCAGGAAGGAGATCACAGAAGTGAAACAATCCCTGGAAGGATTTATAAGCAGAATGGATAAGATGCAAGAGGCCATTGAAGGAATAGAAGCCAGAGAACAGGAACATATAGAAGCTGACATAGAGAGAGATAAAAGGATCTCCAAGAATGAAACAACACTAAGAGAACTATGTGACCAATCCAAAAGGAATAATATTCGTATGATAGGGGTACCAGAAGAAGAAGAAAGAGGAAAAGGGATAGAAAGTCTCTTTGAAGAAATAATTGCTGAAAACTTCCCCAAACTGGGGGAGGAAATAATTGAACAGACCATGGAATTACACAGAACCCCCAACAGAAAGGATCCAAGGAGGACAACACCAAGACACATAGTAATTAAAATGGCAAGGATCAAGGACAAGGAAAGAGTTTTAAAGGCAGCTAGAGAGAAAAAGGTCACCTATAAAGGAAAACCCATCAGGCTAACATCAGACTTCTCGACAGAAACCCTACAGGCCAGAAGAGAATGGCATGATATACTTAATGCAATGAAACAGAAGGGCCTTGAACCAAGGATACTGTATCCAGCATGACTATCATTTAAATATGATGGCGGGATTAAACAATTCCCAGACAAGCAAAAGCTGAGGGAATTTGCTTCCCACAAACCACCTCTACAGGGCATCCTACAGGGACTGCTCTAGATGGGAGAACCCCTAAAAAGAGCACAGAACAAAACACACAACATATGAAGAATGGAGGAGGAGGAATAAGAAGGGAGAGAAGAAAAGAATCTCCAGACAGTGTATATAACAGCTCAATAAGCGAGCTAAGTTAGGCAGTAAGATACTAAAGAAGCTAAACTTGAACCTTTGGTAACCACGAATCTAAAGCCTGCAATGCAATAAGTACATATCTCTCAATAGTCACTCTAAATGTAAATGGACTTAATGCACCAATCAAAAGACACAGAGCAATAGAATGGATATAAAAGCAAGACCCATCTATATGCTGCTTCCAAGAAACTCACCTTAAACCCAAAGATAAGCATAGACTAAAAGTCAAGGGATGGAAAAATATATTTCAGGCAAACAACAGTGAGAAGAAAGCAGGGGTTGCAGTACTAATATCAGACAAAATAGACTTCAAAACAAAGAAAGTAACAAGAGATAAAGAAGGATGCTACATAGTGATAAAGGGCTCAGTCCAACAAGAGAATATAACCATTCTAAATATATATGCACCCAATACAGGAGCACCAGCATATGTGAAGCAAATACTAACAAAACTAAAGAGGGAAATAGACTGCAATGCATTCATTTTAGGATACATCAACACACCACTCACCCCGAAGGATAGATCCACCAGGCAGAAAATAAGTAAGGACACACAGGCACTGAACAACACACTAGAACAGATGGACCTAATAGACATCTATAGAACTCTACATCCAAAAGCAACAGGATATACATTCTTCTCAAGTGCACATGGAACATTCTCCAGAATAGACCACATACTAGCTCACAAAAAGAGCCTCAATAAACTCCAAAATATTGAAATTCTACCAACCAATTTTTCAGACCACAAAGGTATAAAAGTAGAAATAAATTCTACAAAGAAAACAAAAAGGCTCACAAACACATGGAGGCTTAACAACATGCTACTAATAATAATCAATGGATCAATGAACAAATCAAAATAGAGATCAAGGAATATATAGAAACAAATGACAACAACAACACTAAGCCCCAACTTCAGTGGGATGCAGCGAAAGCAGTCTTAAGAGGAAAGTATATAGCGATCCAGGCACACTTGAAGAAGGAAGAACAATCCCAAATGAATAGTCTAACATCACAATTATCAAAACTGGAAAAAGAAAAACAAATGAGGCCTAAACTCAGCAGAAGGGGGGACATAATAAAGATCAGAGAAGAAATAAACAAAATTGAGAAGAATAAACAATAACAAAAATCAACGAAACCAAGAGCTGGTTCTTCGAGAAAATAAACAAAATAGATAAGCCTCTAGCCCAACTTATTAAGAGAAAAATAGAATCAACCCAAATCAACATAATCAGAAATGAGAATGGAAAAATCACGACAGACACCACAGAAATACAAAGAATTATTAAAGACTACTATGAAAACCTACATGCCAACAAGCTGGAAAACCTAGTAGAAATGGACAACTTCCTAGAAAAATAAAACCTCCCAAGACTGACCAAGGAAGAAACACAAAAGTTAAACAAACCAATTACAAGCAAAGAAATTGAAACAGTAATCAAAAAACTACCCAAGAACAAAACCCCGGGGCCGGACGGATTTACCTCGGAATTTTATCAGACACACAGAGAAGACATAATACCCATTCTCCTTAAAGTGTTCCAAAAAATAGAAGAAGAGGGAATACTCTCAAACTCATTCTATGAAGCCAACATCACCCTAATACCAAAACCAGGCAAAGACCCCACCAAAAAAGAAAATTAGAGAGCAATATCCCTGATGAATGTAGATGCAAAAATACTCAATAAAATATTAGCAAACAGAATTCTACAGTATATCAAAAGGATCATACACCATGACCAAGTGGGGTTCATCCCAGGGATGCAAGGATGGTACAACATTCGAAAATCCATCAACATCATCCACCACATCAACAAAAAGAAAGACAAAAACCACATGATCATCTCCATAGATGCTGAAAAAGCATTTGACAAAATTCAACATCCATTCATGATAAAAACTCTCTGCAAAATGGGAATAGAGGGCAAGTACCTCAACATAATAAAGGCCATATATGATAAACCCACAGCCAGCATTATACTGAACAGCGAGAAGCTGAAAGCATTTCCTCTGAGATCGGGAACCAGACAGGGATGCCCACTCTCCCCACTGTTATTTAACATAGTACTGGAGGTCCTAGCCATGGCAATCAGACAAAACAAAGAAATACAAGGAATCCAGATTGGTAAAGAAGAAGTTAAACTGTCACTATTTGCAGATGATATGATACTGTACATAAAACACCCTAAAGACTCCACTCCAAAACTACTAGAACTGATATCGGAATACAGCAAATTTGCAGGATACAAAATTAACACACAGAAATCTGTAGCTTTCCTATACACTAACAATGAACCAATAGAAAGAGAAATCAGGAAAACAATTCCATTCACCATTGCATCAAAAAGAATAAAATACCTAGGAATAAACCTAACCAAAGAAGTGAAAGACTTATACTCTGATAACTACAAGTCACTCTTAAGAGAAATTAAAGGGGACACTAGTAAATGGAAACTCATCCCATGCTCATGGCTAGGAAGAATTAATATCGTCAAAATGGCCATCCTGCCCAAAGCAATATACAGATTTGATGCAATCCCTCTCAAATTACCAGCAAAATTCTTCAATAAATTGGAACAAATAATTCAAAAATTCATATGAAAACACCAAAGACCCCGAATAGCCAAAGCAATCCTGAAAAAGAGGAATAAAGCAGGGGGGATCTCACTCCCCAACTTCAAGCTCTACTACAAAGCCATAGTAATCAAGACAATTTGGTACTGGCACAAGAACAGAGCCACAGACCAGTGGAACAGATTAGAGACTCCAGAAATTAACCCAAACATATATGGTCAATTAATATTTGATAAAGGAGCCATGGACATACAATGGCAAAATGACAGTCTCTTCAACAGATGGTGCTGGCAAAACTGGACAGCTACATGTAGGAGAATGAAACTGGACCATTGTCTAACCCCATATACAAAGGTAAACTCAAAATGGATCAAAGACCTGAATGTAAGTCATGAAACCATTAAACTCTTGGAAAAAAACATAGGCAAAAACCTCTTAGACATAAACATGAGTGACCTCTTCTTGAACATATCTCCCGGGGCAAGGAAAACAACAGCAAAAATGAGCAAGTGGGACTACATTAAGCTGAAAAGCTTCTGTACAGCGAAAGACACCATCAACAGAACAAAAAGGAACCCTACAGTATGGGAGAATATATTTGAAAATGACAGATCCGATAAAGGCTTGACATCCAGAATATATAAAGAGCTCACACGCCTCAACAAACAAAAAACAAATAACCCAATTAAAAAATGGGCAGAGGAACTGAACAGACAGTTCTCTAAAAAAGAAATACAGATGGCCAACAGACACATGAAAAGATGCTCCACATCGCTAATTATCAGAGAAATGCAAATTAAAACTACAATGTGGTATCACCTCACACCAGTAAGGATGGCTGCCATCCAAAAGACAAACAACAACAAATGTTGGCAAGGCTGTGGAGAAAGGGGAACCCTCCTACACTGCTGGTGGGAATGTAAATTAGTTCAACCATTGTGGAAAGCAGTATGGAGGTTCATCAAAATGCTCAAAACAGATCTACCATTTGACCCAGGAATTCCACTCCTAGGAATTTACCCTAAGAACGCAGCAATCAAGTTTGAGAAAGACAGATGCACCCCTATGTTTATCGCAGCACTATTTACAATAGCCAAGAATTGGAAGCAACCTAAATGTCCATCGGTAGAGGAATGGATAAAGAAGATGTGGTACATATACACAATGGAATACTACTCAGCCATAAGAAGTGGAAAAATCCAACCATTTGCAGCAACATGGATGGAGCTGGAGAGTATTATGCTCAGTGAAATAAGCCAAGCGGAGAAAGAGAAATACCAAATGATTTCACTCATCTGAGGAGTATAAGAACAAAGGAAAAACTGAAGGAACAAAACAGCAGCGGAATTACAGAACCCAAAAATGGACTAACAGGTACCAAAGGGAAAGGAACTGGGGAGGATGGGTGGGCAGGGAGGGATAAGGGGGGGAAGAAGAAGAGGGGTATTAAGATTAGCATTCATGGGGGGGGAGGGATAAAGGGGAGGGTGGGCTGTACAACAAAGAGAGGACAAGTAGTGATTCTACAACATTTTGCTACGCTGATGGACAGTAACCGTAATGTGGTTGTTAGGGGGGACCTGATATAGGGGAGAGCATAGTAAACATAGTATTCTTCATGTAAGTGTAGACTAAAAATTAAAAAAAAAAAAGAAAGAAAGAAAGAAAGAAAAGGGGGATTACTCCTTGACAGGATAAAACTATTGGTAAATCAAAGATCAACACATGCTTTAAATATCCTTAATGTTGATCACTTAAAGGGTGTCAGATGATCAGCTATGGAGGTACTCTTTTCTGATAATATTCCTTTCTCTTAATAAAAAAAAAAAAAGCAGTTCCTGTGTGCTGACCTCCAATGAGTTCTGCACAGTGGTATAGAGGGCATGTCAAAGTGTGGGCAAAGGGTCTGTTTGTTTCTATGCAGAAGATCAAGGCCTAGCTTGGCTACCCAGAAAATGAACTAAGATACGATATGAGGAGGAGCTTCCGGCATCAGCACTCTCTGGAGGACTCGTGCCGGGGGATGATCATCAAAAAGCCTCCACAGGGATCTGAGCAATGCTGCGGTTGTGGCTGCATCCACCCCACCGTCTCCTGGACTTGCCATTGGAATAAGGAGGAAGATGTCTAGGCTGGCATGTGCATACAGTGAGACAACGAATTTGACCGGATCTGTACTGTTGGAACTCAACCAGGAGTTGGGAGGGGTGCAAGGTGTAGCACTCCAAAATCTTATGACTATAGACTATCTATGGTTAAAAGAACATATGGGATGTGAACAGATACCAGAAATGGGCTGCTTTAATTTGTCTGATTTCTCTCAGACTGTTCAAGTACATTTGGACAATATCCATCATATCATAAACAAATTTTCACAAATGCCTAGGGTGCCTAAATGGTTTTCTTGGCTTCACTGGAGATGGATGGTAATTATAGATTTGCTTTGTTTATGTCACCGTATTCCTATTATGTTAATATGTGAGCGCAAATTAGTTGGTAGTTTAAAACCTATACATGCTTAAGTTACTCTACAAGAAGATATGTCAAAAAAATAATCAATCCTCCCATGTTTTCCTCCATATGCTACCTCTATAGCTTTTCTTCTTCCTTCCTAATTACAACCCTTAAATAGAATTCGTGCCTCATATCGAATTTACCGAGTATCATAATTCCTCCAGGTGGTAAAGAAACCTCGAGACAAGTGCTGGGCATAGAAGCCACAGGGCATAAATCTGCCAAGTAAAAAGCTAACCTTTTCAAACAATATGGCTTCTCTCTCACTTACCAACTTTACATTTCCCTGTATGGCCCCGGAAGATGGCTGGTTAGCCAGAGACGGGTAAGATTCCTCAAGGGAGGAACAACCTAAGACAGGCACAGTCGCATGGGGGCCATCAGGTGAGAATTTGGGGATCAACAGAGGTGAGGCTCAGAACCTCACCCCCCCTGCTTTGAGAGAAATCTTCTGCATCCGTGGATGTCTTGCTGCCCTTGTCTAGCCTGGATTAATACTTAGTCCATAGGCACACACCTGATCATCTGATCATCTACATTTGCCCTCTTACAGCACTAAACTATGTTTTCTACCTTTATCTTGCATCTACCTACCACTTCAGCATTTTATTAAAAATAAAAATAATAATAATAATAGAGGGAGAAATGTGGGATCAACATATAAATCAAGTACAAAAATCAAATGAATATTCATATTTGACCTGATTGTTTATGGGTCATAATGCGTGATCAAAACCGAAAGTTTCTGTGATGAATGCCCTTGTACTGTTCACCATGTAAGAATTTATTCACTATGTAAGAATTCGTTCACCATGTAAGAACTTGTTCGTTATGCTTCAGAAGATTGGAGACTGACGAGAATTAGGCTTGAGATGGATTAATGATTGTACATTGAGCATTGACCCCCCTATACTGAATTTTATTGTTGTTAACAACCATTTGATCAATAAATATGAGAGATGCCCTCTAAAAAAAAAAAAAAAGTATGACAGAAAACCACTATCAAAAGGGTGTCCTACTGTAGTGAAAGCAAGCATACATCCTCCAAAATCCTGAGGTAGGAACCTTAAGGCTCCCAGCAATGAAACTGGATTCATATCTATTCAGCACTGTTCCAAAGGTCTCAGTTTCAAGAGGTCAAAAGCCATTTCATCGTTGGCCTCAAAAATGAACTGGCAGGAGTCATGTCAAAGACTGAATCAGCCTTGGATGACTCGGCAGCTATAATCTTGCTCAGTTGAGAGATAACCAAAGGCTGACACCTCTGTCTTTTGTCCCGCCATTACCTGGGCATAGAAGCCGCAAACTTGTCCTTGACTCTCCTCTTAGTTCCTCCTGTTCCTTCCATTCAGTTGGTGCCTGCTGCCTCCCAAATAGCTCTGTATTCAGCACCCCCTCTCCCAGCCCATGTAGAAAGGACCTTCAGTAAGACCTTCCCCACTTACCACAATTTCTAGAATAGTCATATAACTGTCTTCCTGCCTCCAACTTTCCCTCCCCCTTAAATCTGTTATCCTACCCAGAATGTAACCAAATGCTTATCATGACTTGCTTCTGCTTAGAATAATTCAATGGACACCATTGCTTTCAGGATAAAATTAGGATTCTTTAGCAAGTAATGTAAGGATTTACATAAACTGTAAATACTGTCTCCAATTTCATTTGTCACCTCTCCCTTTATCATATTCTAGTCACACTCTCTCTTATAATTTCCTGTGCTCACTGCTACTACGTCTTCTACACTGCATTGAGACTGTCACTACTTGTGAAGATACTAGTCTTGAAGAATCCTATGGGCAGTGACTGGTCTTCTTCAGCCTGGAGTAAGTATGTATGTACTCAATCAATGTTAAATGAATGCCTGAATGAATGAACAAAGGCTTCCAGAGGACATGTTAGCCAGTTATGCTCAATGCTCTCAGCTGGGTGAAGGGCTCTTGAGCAATTCACTAATTAATTTGATTGATGTTTTAACTATGAGGAGGATGATAACTGATGCAGGATATCTTGTTACTAAGACTTGAGTGAACTAAGTTATCCTTTGTAATACAGACCTAAATGATTTAACTGTGCCTCTAAGATTTTAGATTCAGTCAGATCCCATGAACTATTGCCAAGAAGCAAACACTCAAAGTATAAAACAAGAGTGTTAATGATTTTTAAGAAAGCTGTGATCTTGGGATGTTCACATCAGAATCCCTGCTGTAAAAAACCTCTCTTTATCAAAGTCATGACAGCGACAGGAAATAAATCAATCAAGCAGTGAGTGGCATACAGAGGAGTATCATTCTAAAGTGGTAAGGTTTTCTTGGCTCCACAGATAAGAGAAAAAGTGAAGGACAAACAGCATTTTACTCCCTTGCTCTGGAATGCTACTGGACACATAAAGCCAGATCGGCCATATATGAATCAGCTTCTCCCACTTAAAGTCAAAGAGACAAATCTCATTTTGGGGAATGAGTGAAGACAGTCATATACAAGATTGTATTTTATGGAAATAAAAAAAAGAATTATGAAACATAAAGTACATTAAACATAAGACATGCTCTCTTCCCCAATTTCTGCGAATTGTAGAAGTCTTTGAAATTGATAAAACCTGAGAGATTTAAATATCTATTAGTCAATTAGTCATCCAGGAAAAATATCTATCAAGTTAACTTCATTTAAAGTTCACCCACTGGTCACCCAATAGAATCACCTCTTATTTTACTGTCCCTTTTTTTTAATTAAGGTATCATTGATATACACTCTTATGAAGGTTTCACATGAGCAAGATTGTAGTTACTATATCAGTAAATATAAGATACCCTTATTATCAAGTCCCCCCCATACATTGAAGTCACTGTCCATCACCATAGTAAGATGCCACAGAGTCACTACTTGTCTTCTCTGTGCTACGCTGTCTTCCCTGTGACCCCACACACACCATGTGTACCAATCATAATACCCCCTCAATTCCCTTCTCCCTCTCTCCTCACCCACCTTCCCTCACCCCTCCTCTTCAGTAACCTTTAGTCCCTTCTTGGGTTCTGTGAGTCTGCTGCTGTTTTGTTCCTTCACTTTTGCTTCGTTGTCACACTCCACAAATGAGGGAAATCATTTGGTGCTTGTCTTTCTCCACCTGGCTTATTCACTGAGCATAATACCCTCTACCTCCATCCATGTAGTTGCAAATGGTAGGATTTGTTTTCTTCTTACAGCTGAAAAATATTCCAGTGTGTATATGTGCCTCATCTTCTATATCCATTCATCTACTGATGGACAGTTAGGTTGCTTCATGTCTTGGTTATTGTAAACAGTGCTGTGATAAACATAGGGGTGCATCTGTCTTTTTGAATCTCAGATCTTGTTCTCTTTGGGTAAACTCCTAGGAGTGGAATTCCTGGGTCAAATGGTATTTCTATTTTTAGTTTTTTAAGGAACCTCCATATTGCTTTCCACAATGACTGAACTAGTTTACATTCCCACCAACAGTGTAGGAGGGTTCCCCTTTCTCTGTATTCTCGCCACTATTTGTTGTTCCTTGTTTTTTGGTTGTTGGCCATCCTAACTGGTGTGAGGTGATATCTCATTGTGGTTTTAATTTGCATTTCTCTGACAATCAGCGATGTGGAGCATTGTAGGCCACCTGAATTTCTTTTCTGGAGCAGTGTCTGTTCGTGTCTTCCGCCCATTTTTTAATCAAGTTATTTGCTTTTTGGGTGTTGAGGCATGTCGGGTATGTCATTTACAAATATATTCTCCCCCACTAGCTTCCTACTTGTTGACACTCTTCCTCCTCCTGGATCTCAATTTTTACTATCTAAGCTCAAGTCTACTTCTGTGACCATTCATTAGTCTGTATCTGCAGGCCCTGACACTGCTGGCCATATCATTTTTCCTGAAATTAGTTCCGCCTGTGGCTTTTATATTCCTATGGGATCTTACATCTCCTCCACCCCAGACTATTCTTCCCTTGATGGTTCTTCCTCTTTCTAGACAATGGACCTGTGTCCAACTCAGACATTTGTGTTATTCCTGCTCAGGCTTCAACATTACATCTGGATATAGAACTTTGAGACTATTCATTTTTGGCTTTGATCTTTCTCCCAGGTCCAAGTTTGCATCCCCCACCACCTAAGGGATATTTTAGTTGCTCATCACACAATTTCTTCAAAGAAAACATGTTTGCAACCGCATGTAATATCTTTTCCTTCCCTCTCCAAACAGTTTCCTTAGTGTTTTTCTACAATCGATTGACTGTTCTCTAGGGCACTCCTGATGAAACCCTTTTGCCTCTTCCTCCTTCTAACAACCAGTATAAGCCTCAGTGACTAGTGCCAAATTCCTCTACCACATATCTTACAGCCGTCCTTTCCTTGTATTTCTAATTTAGCAAATCAAAAACACTGCCAAAATACTTAATAGTTTTAACACAAAAATCAGTACTCTCCCTTCTCTTTCCTTTAGAATGCCGCCAGCTTAAATTTTTTGTATATATACATTTTTGGTTTTAGTATGAACTTTTAAAAAATCTTAGTTTGATCAGGCCTTTCTCCAATCAAAAGTCTTCCAGAGTTTGATATCACCTATAAGACAACATATCATTTCTTAGCCTTACATTCGACTCCCTCGGCAGTTTGGTTTTGACCTTCTGGTCTCATTTCACACCATCTCCCATAAAAATACTGTATAAATAAAAGCCCCTGATCATGTCTCACCAAACTAAGGCAATAAAGAGAATATATGCTCAGGAATGGGACCTTTCTCTGTTTTTCTGTCTGGTCCTCAAACCAAATGTTCAAAGCCTTTATTTATAACCCAAGTTTTATCCTATGATATTCCCAGGGACACAGGAAGTCCTGACATCTCTTCTCCTCCTTTTTTTTTTTTTTCTGAGAGGGCATCTCTCATATTTATTGATCATATGGTTGTTAACAACATAAAATTCTGTATAGAGGACTCAATGCACAATCATTAATCAACCCCAAGCCTAATTCTCAACAGTCTCCAATCTTCTGAAGCATAACGAACAAGTTCTTACATGGTGAACAAGTTCTTACATAGTGAATAAGTTCTTACATGGTGAACAGTGCAAGGGCAGTCATATCACAGAAACTTTCGGTTTTGATCACGCATCATGAACTATAAACAATCAAGTCAGATATGATTATTCATTTGATTTTTATACTTGATTTATATGTGAATCCCACATTTCTCCCTTATTATTATTATTTATTTTTTTAATAAAATGCTGAAGTGGTAGGTAGATGCAAGATAAAGGTAGAAAACATAATTTAGTGCTGTAAGAGGGCAAATGTAGATGATCAGGTCTGTGCCTATAGACTAAGTATTAATCCAGGCTAGACAAGGCAACAAAACATCCACGGATGCAGAAGATTTCTCTCAAAACAGGGGGGGTGAGGTTCTAAGCCTCACCTCTGTGGATCCCCAATTTCTCACCTGTTGGCCCCCCTGCGACTGTGCCTGTCTTAGGTTGTTCCTCCCTTGAGGAATCTTACCCGTCTCTGGCTAACCAGTCATCTTCCGGGGCCATACAGGGAAATGTAAAGTTGGTAAGTGAGAGAGAAGCAATATTCTTTGAAAAGGTTAGCTTTTTACTTCTTTGCGGATTTATGCCCTGTGGCTTCTATGCCCAGCATTTGTCTTGCGGTATCTTTACCACTTGGAAGAATTATGATACTTGGTAATTTCTATATGAGGCATGAATTCTACTTAAGGGTTGTAATTAGGAAGGAAGAAGAAAAGCTATAGAAGTAGCAGATGGAAGAAAACATGGGAAGATTGATTATTTCTTTGACACATCTTCTTGTAGAGCAACATAAGCATGTATAGTCTTTAAACTACTAATTAAATTGCGGACACACATTAACATAATAGGAATACAGCTACATAACCAAAGCAGACCTACTCTCCTCCTCCTTAACAGACACTGCAGTGTAAATAATTCCAGGGTTGTTTCCTTGGTGTCAACTCTCTTTACCTCTACTAAGACTTAATTGCAAAGAAAAACAAAAGCCTACTACTGCTCCTTTATTGTACCTTCTATTTCTAATCTCAAACTCCCAGCACTTTCTTGTTTTGTGTATCCCCAACAGGTATAGTAGACATGAAATTCTACAGGTTGCCTGTAAATTATATAGAAGTAAGGCCAAGTATAAGGAAAATGATCAGTTGGGAGAGTTTTGTCCTTCTCAGCTACATAGCCAGACTAACTGATTAGAAAAACATCTGAGAAAGAAGACAGTTTACACTTTCATACAGTCTTACGCACCCTCGTCCCATAAAAGGTGAACACGGACAGGGATGTTTGTCCTTCTTACCATGCATTATTTTCATTACTCAAGAAACTTCACTGAAGGGTAAAGTCTGTAGGAATTTTGACTTTACAAGACATGCTACAGAATTCTGAGTGCTATTCTAATCAGCATCTCAATCTACAACTTAATGGTGTTTAAAAAATAGACCTTCTTTCCCCCAGTTCATGCAGAGTTAGTGATAATCATATGTTCTTAATTTGAGTTGCAGAATTTAGTTCTAAGCAAGACAACAATTTTGTAGTGTGCCCGTGAGATAAGATTCATCCAGAAATACTTAGAAATCAAATAACTGAAACAATAGAGGTTGCATCATGCACATTTACAGAAAGAAAAATACATGAAAAAGTCACCAGGGAGTACTAAAGATACCCTCAAATAATGAGGCTTAAAAGCCTAAGAAAATTTAAGGAGTAACAACAGAAGACCAATAGATGTTCAGAGACAAAGATAATTAGGCATTTTAAGTGGCTGTGTGGTATAACAGAAAGAGAATGTGATGTGGAGTCAGAAAGCCTTGGTTCAAATGTGGGCTCTGCCACTCACAAGCCACAGGCCCTGGGGCACTTCATCTCTAAGACGGTGAGACTTGGAGGGCTGAGACCAGCATGAGGCCAGTGAGGCACAGGTCTCAGGGGAACTTTGAAGAGGAGGCAAAGAAACTCACTAATCAAGATAAGTAATATTTGAATGCAGCTCTCAAAATTGAAATTAATGCCAAAAATAGCCATTTAGAACAAAATAAAATTTTTTATCATGACAGGATCCAATTCTGCACTTACTTGCACGACTTACACAGCTTGCCTCATCTTAATCCTGGCCCTGTCAGATCCTGCATGAATTTAAATCTTTAAAATATTGCATGAAATGTTATTTATTTTAATTGTGTTGTTTTTTTGGCACTCCCTTTAATTTTGTGCCTGGGGTGAGTGCCTCATGTGCCTCACCCTAGTCCCAGGGCTGCTCCTGATCTGACATTTCTCATTTGTGCAAACAGTAACATTGGAAACCAAAAAACACCATTTTCATGGGGTTGCTGTGAAGATCAAATGAGATACTTGCATATGTTAAGGTAAGGACTTTTTTTTTAGTATTATTATTATTTTAGGAAGAGTTGGAATAATCAATGAGGCTGAAAGATGGCATAACACAACTCCCAGAAAGCAGCTCTGGCCAGTTGTCCTACTTCTCTCTCCTATTCCGTGCCAGCTCTCTCTGGGCCCTTTAGTCTCCTACATGGTTCCGAAATGCCTTCAAGAACAGCCTGCTCTGTCCTGGGCCCCAAGCTGCACAGACAAGTGTTACCGAGTACAATGGATAAGGATGGGACCCAGCAGAGGACATACACAAGGCATCTTCCTGGCACATTAATTCTATCCATCTTTTTGAGAGGAACACACATGGAATAGAAAACCTAAAATAAACAGAAAAGCTAAGATTCAAAAAGAAACTTCAGTGACATTTCACATTTGTAGCAGGCCAAACTGGGCTATGCCTCAGACTTACTGGGAATGAGTTCCTCTCGTTTTTAGGGCTTACTCCAGGGAAAGATAGGGAAAGACTGAAGTCCTGGTCTTGGGGCATCCATCCCAGCCCTGGTTAGCTTGTCCATATGTTCATTTGACAAACATCCAGCCCACTGATTATGTGCCAGACACTGGAAATCTGGAGACAAAGTATAGCCCCTGTCTTCAAGAAGCTATCTATCTGGGCTATCAGAGTATCAGAAGAACTGTACATATGGTAGATGGAGGCTTTCATTCATTCAAAACATTCTCATTGGGTGACACTTGTTAGGCACTGTTCTAGGCACTGGGCAGAGAGCAGTGAATAAAACACAAACATTTCTCTGTACTGTAGAGCTCATATTTGAGAGGGATTCTTGGGTTAGTCCAAGACTAGTCTAGGAAAGCTCAGACTTCCTATCTCATTCCAGCGCATCAGCATGGTAGACCTAAAAAACCTAGTAGGAAATCAAACATGAAGCTACAAGTTTTCAATTTCTTCATAAGACGATCTGTTCCATGATCCAGTAGGGATAAATAGGCCCTCCAATATCTGAGAGAGAGGGCTCCTAGAATCATGATAGGGCCAAATGGACATCTCTGTACAGATCCTTGGGAAACTGCAACTAAGGTAATCATTTATTTTGGGCTACTCTGAATTTTCAAATACAAGTCTACGCTTCTTGAAGACCAATATCATCTCATCACTTATGTCTCTCTCTGCCCTCTTAGCCTGGGCACTTAATCAATACTTGATTTAATGCAGGATATGAACTGAATAATATTTTCTAAATAAGTTGTGTCAGCTGTAGATATCCTTCCCCTAGCCACCACATAATGAAGTCTGTGCCCGTGGATCAGAAGTAGGGTAGTTGCACATATGGAAGAAATGGTTAAGGCTGATGATCATATACATACAGTTCTAGTTCAAGAGCACAATGAAAATGTACTCATCCTCAACCTTTTCACAGAGGCAATAAAATGGTCAAAACACTGCCACAGTCATAAGATTATTAGTTGTCTTTATATAATGTCTAATACTTTTCAAAGCTCTTTCAAAATCACAATTTCATTTGATTCTTACATCAAAGCTATGAAGTAAATAGGGTGAGCAATACCATTTCAGGGATGAGAAAACAGATACCAAACAGGTCTCACCTACAGTCACATAGCTAACCAGTGAGTTTAGGAGAACAGCTGGACTCCCATCGTAATGCTCATTCCGTAACACCAGACTATGGAGATAGAAGCATTGGTTTCCCAAGTTTCAAAATGCCTGGCACACAGTAAGCTCGGACTGTCTTATTTATCTCTGTTACCCCAGCATCTAGAACAACACTTAAATGAATGAATGAACAATGAATGGATGAATGGTAATGAATGGAGGCATGAAGTAGTGGCAACGCTGAAAGAAGGCTTGACTCACACTGTAGCTTTACAGGCAGCAGCTTTCATAAAATGACATGAAACTGATTTCACAAATGCTTTTCAAAGGCTTCTAAATTGCTCTTTTTACTTCCTTACCTGATTAGCTTTAAACCAAAGGAGATGTTTTTCCCTGACCTATTTTCAAAGCTAATCTTTAAATCCCTAGGTTACAAAATCCTAAGGATGAAATATTTGTTCTGTGAAATAGTATAATGGTTCAGGCAAGAAAAACTTTAAGAGTGTAAGTATACTGATTAAATTCCCAGGATTCAAGATACTGAAAGTTATATTAAAATGCCTTAAGTGAGATGAGTCTCTATTGAAGATAGTTGAGCTGCCAGTATTTCAAAAGTTACTCAAATCATAAACCCAATTACATGAGAAGAGTAACAGCAGAGCGCAGAAGCCAAACTGAAAAAGTAAAAATCAGATGCTTCCTTTAACAATAAAGGCTTTATGATACTGGATCGTGATTGAATTTGAATACTTAAGTGCAGTTTTCTGATTGAAAACAAGAAGTTTAGCATTTCCAATCTTCTGAACTTCACCACTTTTCCGTTCCCGCCATAAATGAATGAAGCTGGGGTTCAGCTTGCATAAACTTGCTCTGCACAACATCCAGCACAATAGTCATTGTCAATAAATGTTAAACAACACATTTGGATAATTCCACAGGTAATTCTACAAATTTGGATAATTCCATGTCCTGCAAGTAAGGACATGATTCTGTGATGACTACTGAGTACGTTGATTGACTCACCAAACAGTGATTTTTCTCCCCTTCTTCACTGAAGTGTACACATCAGGCTTTCTCTGCTAGAGCTATCCAACTCTTTTCTCTGCAGGCTTCACTCAACACATTGTGCCTCTTTGTATACATGGAATAAGATCATTTCTCTACAGAGAACAGAGCCATGTTTGTCTTAAAATCTGTGCTATAGGATACTGGGGATTTAAAGAATTAACCCACGATAAAATTGGAAGAAAAATAAAAATAAAAATAAGAATAGGAAGGGACTCCCCTAGATCTAAATCCTCATTTTAGAGCAAACTCAAGCCCAGAGAGGAAGAATGAATGATCCCTGGTTCAACATCCAACTGGGGGAGTCAGCAAGACTACAATCCAGATGGGTGGGGGTGCACAAAAGTGCAGTCACATGTGTATATAAAATATATATTTAGCCCCAATAAATCAAAGTAACCTGTCCCGAACTGCAATCATCCTTTTGCTACATACAGTGCTATTTCGGTGGAGTACTGCCACTCAGATGACTTCATCTCTAATTTTCTCCTTTTGGTTCTATTTTAAAGAACACATTTTCACATTGAACTATAACACCAGTAACTTAGCCTAAGGAATCAGACTCTCCCGATAATCAGACATTATCAGACACTACCTCCACTACCTCCACCACAGTCTGACTCATCACAGAGCTATCTCCTCCCATATTCCTTGATTTGAAAGCTAAACCCAAGAGTAGTGTAGTTAGGATGCATTCCAGCTCTGGCTTTGATGCTCCTTTGGGCCCATAGAAAAGTCAAAGAATCTTCCTAAAACATTTTTTTTTTCTTTGTAATGATGTTAAATTACTCACAAAATGTTTATTAAAAACAAAACAAAAATCTAAAAACCAGCACACGCCAATGGTGCTGCTTATTTAAGCAACTGGCGTTCCTCTATGCTTTTGAGGCGTTTCTTCCGGGGCTGTACAAAGTCATCATCTGTATCATCACTAAATTTATTATCTTCTGATTCATTCCTGAATTCTAGTTTAGGAAACCTTTTTTCTGGTAAAGGTTCTTGAGGAGTTCTTCAAAATAGTTTTCAAGTTTTATGCCAGCGTTGGCTACTTCTGAATCAGGCTCATTGAATTCAGCACAATTTTGAAAGATCAATCTAAAGTCAGCTACAAAATCTTCAGGGTTTGTGTACATAGAAAAATCTTCTTGTAGTCTTTTCTTGATGGTTGACAAGTCCATTGGATTTTTAATTATTTTGTAATAATCAGGCAGTTAGAGGAACCGGATCTTGAAAAGCCAGGCTCATTTCATGGCAGTAAAGAAATAAAAGTAGGCGCTCACACTTCCTTATATCTATTGGTGTTAATTTAACAAGGACTTCTGGTTTCTTTTTTTCTGAGTTGTGACTGGGAGCATCACAATCATATTCAACTTCTGGTTTAGATAAGTCTCGGCAGAAAGTGCAGATTCATTCTCCACTTGGTGGGTGCATGACAAGAAAGATGGAATACTTTGGGACACTTATCACAGCACAGGAGCTCCCCTCCATTCTGACAAACTGCACAACAGTCCTCATTGGGGTCGTCTTCTTTCTTTGTCTCTCCAACATGAAGCGGTGACTTCTGGGAGGCATCCAGCCACTCAGACTTTGCATATGAGGAATTTTCCTGGTGACGTCCAGGTTGATCTCCTGTGCTATCAGGAGCATCTGATCTTAGCACAGACTCCTCAGAAGCAGAGCTCTGACTGCTATTTAATAGCAGGGAGGTAAGTATGCTTCTTGGATAATTGGTATTTTGAGGCCTAGATTCTTCATCTGATTCTTGTTTCACTACAACAACAGGAAAATCATAATTTTCAGGTGGTCCACTGTTTTCTTGTTTTATTTGGATTGGCTCCAACATGACCACTGGGACTTTGTGTGTAGAATCGGCTCCCGTTGGTTTGCTGGAAGAGCCAGAGCTTCCTCTGCTCCCCACACTGGAGGCACTAGGTGAACGTATTGGTGGGTGTACACTAGTCATAGTAACAGGTCCTGCAAGGCCTGGAGATGGTACTGATGAATTTGGTGACTGGACGGTTCTGTTTGAGGGTGGTCTTGGCTGGCCATGATCTATACTAGGATCTTTCTTCACAATATTGTCCAGCATAATAGTACTTGAACAGTCAATATCTGGAAGAGAAGGAAGATTGTAAGAACCTCCCACTGGTGAGCTCAAATCAATCATAGGTGAACCAAAACCTTTGCCATCGTGTCCTACTGCACTAGTAATAGTGGGACTGGAAGGAGTAGAGGATATGCTGCTGGCAGTTGACGGGGCAGCCTGCCCACTGCTGATCTGCCACTGTTTTATGGCTTGTTGAGCCAAGAAAGCCATCTGCAGAGGGTTGGGCTTTATTGCTTGTCGTGGCACATTCTGGTTTGGTGGATATCTCAGCTGTTGAGGATGAGGAGGAAGAACTGGTCCATTAGGTTTGGGGCTGTGATTTTGAAAATTTATCAGATGTGGAGGGGTTTGCTGATGAGAGATGGAAGGTTGCTGGATGGGCCCCTGCACTCTAGGGTTTGGTAAACCCACAGGTGCTGGCCTCCGTTGCACCCGTTGCCTCTGAGCCATTACCTGTTGCTGCATATGCTGGAGTCGTAACTGAGCTAGGCTGATCTGTGTTGGAAACTTGGATAACTGCTTTGAAGATAAACCACCTGGTGGCTGTGAATTCTGTTCCACGACAGGGTTCTGCTTAGGCATTTGTAGCTGACTCTCTTTATCTTCGATTACTAAAGAACCTAAATTGATAATATTTTGAGCCCAGAAACTAGGATCACAGTGAAACTGGATGGTATTGTTGGTCACTGGGGAAGCATCACACCTTGCTCAAAGGAGGTGCCGTAGTCGGTATGTAATCAGTCGCTTGCTGTACAGTAATGCTGTACTACTGCCGCTGGAAACGGCCTATTTGGAAAAATGCATTACATGTTCCAGCTGTTTAGAGAGCCCAGCCACTTCCTGTTGCTGTTGCATGAGTTTCATGCGATGGTCCTTTGCAAGGCTCTCAAGCTGATGCAACAGAGCTTTTCCTTTTTTATTTATTTCTACCATCAATGTAAATATAGCAACTTTAATATCCTGTTTCACCTGCTTTGATTTTGATTTACTTCAATTATCCTGTTTTGCATCTGATTTCCTGTGAATTTTATGTATTTTGTTTTTTCCATCAGTTTTGTGATTAGGGTATGATCACTTTCTGATTCTGAAAAGCTTCTTCTATAAATTGGTATCTATGCTCTTTATGTTCTAATAACTGGCAGTCTCCACATGTCAGTTTGTCACATGTTTCACAGTAAAGCTTCAGCTGCTCCTTATGAAAAGGGCAGAACACTGGTCGCTGACTAGTCATACCAACTGCCTCTGGAGATACTTCCTCTTTCTGTCTCACGGTGTGATCTTTTGTGAACTTCACCCTTTGGTGAGCTCGGATGCATGTCTTGCAGAGCCATTCAACACACTCGACACAAAACCCATTAGTTTCTGCATTGTCCTCACAGCTTGTACACACCTGATTAGACTTTTCAACTGTACTGCTGGGAACCTCAGTAGTGTCTTTCACAAAAAAATTATCTATGATGTGTCTCTCTGCACAGTCTTGGCTGCAAACTGGACATCGAATGACTCCAACTTGGGTGGCGAACGGCGAGGAGCCGCTGACCAGCGAGCCGGTGGCGGGGACGGGCGGCGGGGTCTCGGCCGAGCCCAGCATGGGCGCCGGCAGCAGGAGGTAGCGCCGGGGCGCGGGCAGGCAACGCTGGCAGAAGGAGTGCAGACAGGGCAGCAGCTTGGGCGCTCGGCTCTGGATGTTCTGGTGGCACACGGCGCAAGGGTCCAACAGGTTGAGCCGGGCCGCCTCGCCTCCGCGCTCCGAGTCCGGGCCCTGCCGACTCTCGGCCTCGTTCTCCCCGCTCGGCGCTGTCGGGGGCCGCCGTCGCCGCCTTCTCCACAGCCACCTCCATTGTCCTGTCCCGGTCCCCGCGTGCCGCCGCCTGCCGCCGCCCCCGCCCCCGACGACCTCCTCCTCCTCCTCCTCCCAGGCAGCTCGGGTGACCCGAGGGAGGAGGGGGGAGGCAGCGCCGGGCCGAGGAAGCCTTCTCAGGCCCCGGCGATCCGCCTCCCGGGTGGCGCGGCCGGAAGAACGGTGTCTGTCAGCGGCGACCGGCTGCGCCTCGTGAGCTTCGCCAACCGCCGTGGCGCTCGTCAAATCCACACAGCCCGAATCCACTAACCTCCCAGCCTTCCTCTGGGGGTACCCGGCCGGCTCAGGCCCCGCCCCCACCCTCCCTCTCCCAACAACTAAAACATTTTTAAAAGAAATACTGATTGAGCAACTTGCAGAGCAAATATTCTGTATCTGCTGCTGAACTAGACACTTTACATATGGTATGACAATTCATTTTCTAAAAGTGACAGGTACTCTGGGAAGTTTATGATCTTACCAGATCCTATTAACAACCAGAAGGATGGTATAATTATTTTTCCTATTTCACAAAGAAGGAAACCAAGGCTTAATTAGTTCTTACATTATCTTTCCTATTTTACAGTATAGGATCCTGAGGTTAAAGAAGCCTTACCGAACATATACACAATGGAATACTATTCAGCCATAAGAAACAAATCCTACCATTTGCAACAACATGGATGGAGCTAGAGGGTATTATGCTCAGTGAAATAAGCCAGGCGGAGAAAGACAAGTACCAAATGATTTCCCTCATTTGTGGAGTAAAACAACGAAGCAAAACTGAAGGAAGGAAATAGAAGCAGACTCACAGACTCCAAGAAGGGGCTAGTGGTTACCAAAGGGGAGGAGTGAGGGAGGGCAGGTGGGGAGGGAGGGAGAATGGGATTGAGAGGTACCATGATTAGTGCAGATGGTGTGTTTGGGGTCACCAGGAGAACAGTGTAGCACAGAGAAGGCAGGTAGTGACTCTGTGGCATCTTACTACACTGACGGATGGGGCCTGTAATGGGGTATGGGGGTGGGACTAGATAATAAGGGTGAATGCAGTAACCACATTGTTTTTCCTGTGAAACCTTCACAAGATTGTATATCAATGATACCTTAATTAATCAATCAATCAATCAATTAATTAAAGAAGCCTTACGGAGGATCTGCTTAACACAACCAGCTGACTGGCTAGGAGTGGCAGGGCCAGGATTTAAACCAATATCTAGATAACTCCAAAGTCTGCCACAGTGGACACCGTGAGGTGCCTTACAGATGGTTCCTCAAGAATGGAACAGCTGGGAGTGCTGCAGGCACAAAGTCTGCTGCTCTCAGCACCTCTGGGGTCTGCTTTAGTTAAAGAAAGCTGCCTTGTCCAAGATCATGTTCCTTCCTGGGGTGCCTGGAATCCAATGGCTGGTCAATGAGGTATAAATGGCCCTCATGTCATTATATAAAGCAAAACAAGTAATTCCCCAATTTTACACAGAATGCCCTATCTCCTTACCTTAAACAAAACTTTGTTCTTCCTGGAGGCCCTGCTTCCTTCTGTCTGGAGGTTACCTGTTTTTCCCACTTTCTAGGCCAACAGGGCCAGGAAAAAAGAGAGATGAGTGGGGTGAGTGGCGGTATTCCCTTGGATAAAATCATATAATCATGCTGATAGTCACTAGCACAAAACTAGTTTTCAACACCAACTGGGCTTTCAGGCTCACCTATTCTTCCTTTTGTCTATTACAAGCCAGCCCTTATTTCCATTTCTCAGATTTTTCTAAAACTCACCACTCTCTTCAATACAGCTGTTAGTCCCTGCTTTGCTTTCTTCTTTCAGTGCACAAATTTATCTCTTTTTTCACAGAAAAGAATGTCCATCAACTATGATCTTCAACTTCCTGCCCTAATACTATAAAATTATGTACATCTACACCTACCCTTGTTGCATTCCTCCAGTCTCAAAGGACTGCCCTTGACCCTACGCCCTGCTCTCTCTAACTGGCAGCTACTGCATGAATCTTACCTTCTTATTCTTCTCTCTTCAACCTCTTTCATTTTACTGGCTGCTCTGGTTAGTAAAGCATTTACTTATTTTCTATCCCCCAAAACCAACAGCACCGCCACCACCACCAAACCGTCTCATCCTTGTGTTCTTCTCCAGCTATTCTCCACTTCCTTGGCCGTATCAACTCTGTCTACTTTCTTACTTTTCATTCATTTACTTATTGATACCTGGCTTTGCCCGGCCTGCCTAAAGTCATCGCTGACTTCTCATCTAGCCCTATCTTACTTAACTGGTTGTTTGCATCTGATACCAAAGATTAGCCCCTACTTGAAACTACTATTTTGTTTGTGGGACAACATCTTGGTTCTCCTGGAACTTCTTGGATCATTCTTCTCCATTTCTTTTATGGGCTCACTCTTCTTTGAGCACCTTTTAAATAGCAGGGTACTCCCAGGGTTCATCCTCAGTCCTCTTATCTTTATTACTGAGCATTCTTGTCCTAGGAAGCTTACCCATTAGTAATTTCAACTATTCTCTTTGTGACAATGACTGCCAAATCTTTATTTGCAGCTTAAATCTCCCATAAGTTTGACTTGCATACCCTTCCTTATATTCTCCTTAGTTCGTTTCTACTGGTATTGGTGTCTACCTACCTAACTTAGAAACCTAACAGTCTTCCTTCACTTTGCCCTTTCTCCCCACAATCAGTAACTAAGTATTGCCCTTTTTAACTTCTAAATGCTTTTTAACCCCCTAAATATTTCTTGAACCTATTTTCTCTAGCCCCTCCCCATCATCACAGTGCTAATTTAGGCCCTTATTGTCCTTGCCTGAACTACTGCAATGGCCACCTAACTGGTCTTCCTGGTTCAAGCTTTAATATCTTCAAGTCCACTTTCCCACAGTCAACTGAAGGGTCTGTCTAAAACTCATATACGATTGGATTGCTCCATCCAATGCTACCTATAATAACAAAAACACCAAATGACCTGTATGCAACATACCTTTACTTGGCATGATTCAAACTTTGCCAGTCTCTCTGGCTACATCAATCACTACTCCCTATCTCCAGCTTTATGCTCAGCAACACCTAAGGACTCATAATTTCTCATGCACATCATGCTACTTCCTGACTTTACTTCAGGTCACACTGCTGTCCCTTCTGCCCAGAACATCCCCATTCTTTCTCCCCCTACCTGGCTAACCCTCTCTCATTCAAGACTCAGTTCACTTGTCATATTGAGGATGTCTTCCTTGATGCCAAAAGGATTAGGTGTCTCGCCTGTGTTCCTGTGATACCAGTACATATCGCTGCCATCATAATTCTACATTGCTTCAAAATGGTTTGTTTATGTGTCTATCTCCTTGTTTTGGCAACAAAACTTGGTAGCTTAAAACAAGAGTCACTTATTTTGCTCAGGAACCATCAATTTGGGCAGGGTTCAGTGAGAATGGCTAGTCTCTGCTCCATGCGGTATCAGCCAGGGCAGCTCTCCCAGAGCTGGAGGATCTGCTTCCAAGATGGCTCATCCCAAGGGCTAACAAGCGGGTGCTGGCTATTAGTTACTTTCCACCTGGGCCTTTCCACAGGGCAATTTAGGCTTCTTCACAGCATGGTGGCTGGGTTTCAAGAGTGAGTGATCCAAGAAACAGGAAATGGATCCTGTTAGTTTCTTAAATTGGGTACAATTTCTGAATAGAAAATGAATAGATCTCTGCCACACTCTATTGTCAGACAGGCACAAAGCCCAGGTTCAAGGGGAGAGGGCATAGCCCCATCTTTTGATGGGGGGAGTGTCAAAGAATTTAGGGGGGCATGTTTTAAAACTACCACACTCCTTTACTGGACTATGGGCTCTTTTAGGACTCACAGACATGGCATGTGTCTGCTGAATGAATGGATTCATTCCTGGACCAATTTGCCTACATGAAACTTCACAGTCTTAATCAGTCAATTGCACCACGGAGGTTCATTCTAAACAACTCAGCCACATCAATTAGTAAGAGGATTAAGGCTCAAAGGAAATTAGGCTTAAAGTCTCATAGCATTTTAGAAATGGGAGGGATTTATGAGCTAATCAAATTTTTTAGTCCATTTTACAAACAACAACAAAACAAAGCAAAAAAAAAACTGAGGTACATAGAAAAAAGAAACTATATGGGTCAGCTATATAAAATAGCAATGATTTAGATTTTGCTGAATATGGAAAACACATGCTATTCACTTGCTCAGTTTCTTCTAGCAAGTCAGAGCTAATTAAACTTAAGAATCTGATTGAGGAGAGCTGTTAATTTTCTCTTTTAAAGGAAGACACTATTTACTTTTGCAAATTCGGTCCCATTACAGCTATTATTGTAATTCAATTATTTGATGACACCCTATATGTCTTGGTTAAAATGTTTTGTGGCACCGACATGCATCTAGCCATTAAATAGAATATGAAGAAATGCATAAGACCTTAGTTATTAGACATCTTTAAACATGTCCGATTGAAACACATGTGAGCAATAGAAGTATCCGTGTTTGAATTATTAAATATGACTATTAAAGTCAAAAGAAATGAAATAATTTGACACCAGTAAGGATCAGGATACAAGCCTAATTCTAAAAGGTGAAATTTTGACTAAAAATAAATAAATAAATAAATTAGTTAACTGGATTCAGAGAGATATCTAGGTATAGCTTTAGAAGTGCACATTTAGACAGACCTAAAAATATTTAATCTCTTCTAAGGCTTTCTGAGGAGCCTCTAAAACACTAGGTAATCTTACGTAAGTTATGACTGTGACTACCAAAAAAAGAAAAAAAATCACTGGGAATTGCCAATTAACTGAACAAGCAGTAGCATTTTACCAAGAAAGTAAAATCATTTTTTCCAAAGAAACGAACCTTTTTCTCGGAATTCTTCCGTGTGGCAGAACATTCAGGAAATTGCATTTCCTAAATGTAATTATCTTATAAATTAGACTGCTTACATGACTTCATTTCAAGCAATCTGGTTCTAAGAAGGACACAATTCTAATTTAGCAATTCCATAATAAAGATAAGTTATATAGGATGTTGGCTTTACAAGACAAACTATGAGGTATATTAATATCATTATCTGCACTCCCTACCCACTGTTTATGCAGGTACTACTTTTCACCCAGTATAACATCTGAGAAGCTGCAAAGTCCCCTGGACCTTATCAGTGACAAAGGGAAAGTAAAAAACAAAAACAAAAAAAACCCCATTCCCCAAAACCCCTCATGTAACCTATCTGAGACACCCGAAACACCCATCCACAAAGACAGCATCTTTTTTGTTTTAAAAGACTGTTAGACTGCATCTTCTATGTTAAACTATTAAAACAATGGCAGATTTGTAGAAGAAAATTTTGCTTAAAACTTTGATCAACTTAGGCACTGAGTATTCGTGCTTTTGGAATTTTTTGCCTTCTAACCTAATTGGCATGGGAAAGGGAACTCAGCATGGGCCGTGCTTTGCTTTTAGTCACAAAGGGCGAAAAACCAGCCTTGCAAATGTATGTTGATGAAACGAGTGACATTCAAAGTCCACTCACTTGTTTTGGAGTAAACAGGGAAATATTTTACTCAAAATTTCTTCAAAGTGATTTTCTGGAAGTTATTTTGGCAACTGAGTGAGACTTGAGTTCCAAACACTCCACACAAAAATCTGGCAAAGACTGGATGTAGGTGAGAAAAGGATTCCTCACAAGCTCCCAGTGATTTTTCAGTCCTGAGTTGGGAAGCTACTGCCCAAATTTATTCTTTAGACAGACTGAGTTAAATTTCTCCCCTTGCTGAATTCACCTTCAGGAACCTGCTTTTTGAGAACTTCAGTAAGTCAGAAAATTTTAAGACATGTTTGGTACAGCATAATGGTTAGGAAAGCAGACTCTGGCAGCAGACTGGGTCTGAATCCTGGCTCTGCCAATTATCAGCTGGGTGCTCTACAGCAAGCTCCTGAGACCTCTCTGCACCTCTGTATCCTTACGTGTAAAATATGTAAACACTATCTGTACCTATTTCTGATGATCTTGAGTACTACATGAGGTAATACACATAACAAAAAGCATCAGAAAAGTATCTAACATGCAGGAAGCTCTTTAAAAGTGTGAGTCTCATTAGTACAACAGCTGGACTTTAGCTGCAAAAACATAGTCTATCAGGTAATGATGTTTGATTTTACCCCTTGAAATTTCAGTTCTTTGTATATAAACCGTAAAAGGGCATCTTTCAGAAATGTTATGCTTTGCTGAATGTTTGCAAGTTTGAAGCAGTTGCCTTTGTCCTTATTGATTGTCTCGGTAACGATACAACATAATCCTTCAGTTCGGAAATCTTTCCAAACACTTTTCCTTCTGACATGATTGAAAAGGTCCAACAGAATATAGAATAATATAAATAGTCACTGTTTATTTCTTCCTGTAGTTTGGTTTCAATTTTTAACATTAAACTCTTCAATTCATCTGGAATGTATTTTAATGTGAAGTATAAATTTTGGATTTAAATAGTGTTATTAAAATGTTAGCCAATGGTTCCAAAAATTTTTCTTGAATGAGCCAACTTCTCCACTAACTTGAAAATCTAATACATGCCAAAATCTTATACGTGCTTATTACAATAGTTGCCTATTTACTTATTACTGTTCTCCCACGGGAACTTAAGTTTCACAAAGAAAGAGACTCAGTTACTTTGGTTCACCACTGGTCACCAGAGTTCTGCTACTGGGCTTTTAGGAATGAATGGCTGAAAAAGGCTTTCCTCTCCCAATCTCTGAATGTGATTACTGTTATTACTGATTTTCTAAAGATAAACAGATGCAACATTATTGAAACTAATCTGAACTGATCATATCTATGATTCTTTCAATATGCTGCTATATTTCCTTTGCTAATATTTGACTTAAGATTTTGTATAGGTAGCTTTAAGTGAAGGTGTTCTTAATTTTTATGAACAAAACAAAGTAGAATTTGGTCATAGCCATCCTAGGTTCATAAAATAACCTGAGAAATTTTCCATATTTTACCATGCTTTCAAATAAATTAGATAGCACAGGAAATACCTGTTCCTTTAGGCTTTGACAGAATATGATAAATATATCTAGAATTTGCACTTCTGAGGAGGAAGGAATCTTTCTTTCAATCCGACTTTTGTCAATCTCATTCATAGTTTTTGCTGTATTAAGTCAATTTTGGTTATTTTAAATAATCTGTTTTTGCTTATTCATTTTGTAGATTGAATTTACTGTCATAGGGTTAAAATTCCTTTTTTATTTTTAAAACAGTATTAAAAATTTTGCAATTTAAAATAAATTCTCTGCGCATCTATGGTCATACGTTTCTTCTTTTTTTAAAAAATATTTGCTTCTGGGTCATGTTATGATTGGATTTAAAAAATCAACTTAAATCCTTGTCTTCTAACAGAATAGGGGAGTCACTGTGGTAATGAATATGTTCAGTTTTAATGTTAAACTATATTCTTTTTATTTTATGCTTCCAAAATGTTTTCGCCTTTCCCCTTCTCCCTGAGCCATACTGATTAAGAAGATCCTTCCCCCCAGCTTTTAGCCAATTTATTAGGAAGCTACTCGTTTTATTTCTATTCTAGTTCTGCTTATTTTTAACCTTCCCTTACCCTGCCTTTCTTTCTTGAAGCCAATAATAAAGCAGCATTTTTTGAGTCTCCTTGCAACCTTCCCTCTTCCATCTGCCAAATTACTGAAATACTTTAGAATCCCAGATCCCTGTTATTATTGGTCCATTATATTATTCTTTTTATGAAGAATGATTATCAGTAGTATTACGGTTTACTCCTATACTGTTATTCACAGTTAATTCCATACCACTTGAAAATACTCTAATTTCTTCCCCCTATTGAGTTCTTTATTCTAATTATTTGTTTGTCTCTACTATACCTTTGCATAATTTTTTTCAGAGCAAGCACATCATGAGTGGGATATTCTGCAGGTTTTCAGTAACAAAGATGATCTTTTTGTTCTCCTTTCAAGAAAAGATGCCTCAGCTGGCTGTGCAATTTGAGTGACAACCCTTTTGAAGGTGATGCTTTCACCCTTTCATCCTTTCGACCTTTCCCTCTTCCCAAGGTGATGCTCCTTTGCTTTTCCTATACAGTGCTACTAGGTAACTGGATACAAATGTATTGTCCTTCTTTTGTGGATAACATCTGCTCTCTTACTCCTGCACTACCTCCACATATCTGGATGCTGATAGTTGATTCATTTTTAAGTATAACAATTTTGTTAGAATACATTTAACAGTGAATTTTCATCCTCATTATTTTTATTTAATAAAAGCTTTATTGAGATATAATTCACACAACATAAAATTTCTTCATTAGTATTTGCTGGCACCCAAGCCCTTTGATGTGATGATTCATGACTCCCTTTAGCTAAGGTGGGAGTGAACATGCGATGTTTAATATGTAAGCTCAGGTTATCGTCTTGAACCTGAAGCCTATCCAATGTATCCCGAAGCTGCCTGCTGTTGCCCTACTGCTCCTCCTCCCTGCTGTTCTACTGGCTGCATCCTGGAACTTACTTTACCTTTCTTTATACTCTCCTCGCTTTCTTACCAGGTTTCTCGACTTTCTCCATGGTTTTACCAGGACCAAGCCCCAGCCTTCCTCTCCTCTCATTCTCTATACTCTTCCTGGTAAGATTTCATCCACTTCCTGGCTCCAAATGTCATCTATATGAGAGGGTCTCAAGCCCCTCCCCAAATATTGCTTATACATAAACATTCTCTCATTACTAACATCTCTCATTAGACACAGTGATTCTCAATTACAGGGATATCCTGAAATCTCAGAAGGCGCATTTATAGCTTGAAGAAGCACTTCTGTTGAGGAACACGTGCCTGTCCCATCATCCAATGAGCTGACCATTCCAGAAGCCTGGGAGTCATCACCGTTAGACCCGAGGATGGTATCTCTCCAGTTCACCACCTTATCTAACAGAGAGTCTAACATATAGCAGCCCAACAAATACCTGTCATAGGGATGAATTCAGTCACTAAATTCTGTGGTTTCTAGTTCACATCCTTTCAACTCATCCTCTTTTCATCCACACTATCGATCCATGAATAGTTACTAAGAGTGCATGAACACCATGAAATTGTACCCAACATTTGATGTGTATATAAAAATTTTTAGGGTAATTTGCAGATTTCCTAAGGAGTCAATAATCCTAACAGTTTAAGAAATATTACTGTAGGGGCTTATTTGGTTAGAAAGGAGTATTTTGAAGAGTATTGCAAACTAACAAAAACAAATTGTAGATACATACACACAGCACATAGACACATACACACAGATACAAACATGGACTGACTTGATGACATCAAGCCTATGGTAAACGTTTTGTTGAAAAGGGACAAGAATCAGAAGAGCTAGAGGGCTGCAGGAATAATGAAGAAAAACAGGATGCCAGAAAAAGAACTGAGAAAGGCAGAACAGAGAGAGAAAAGGAACTTCTGTCCACTCTGCTGTTTTATATATGGCCCTTAGGCAGCCGGTGTGCGAAAGGTTGGCTGCAGTACGGAGGACGTCAGTGTCTGAAGATACCTGTGTAATTCTGAAAATTGCACACTTCAGCTTGCCACATGCTGCCCAACTTCAGGACAGTCTGGTCCACCAGTCCAGCTGTCTTTTCAATTCTGTCCAGTGAATCCCTTTCTAGACTCTGATCTTCAACAGAAGGAAAGAGAGAAAGAAAATAGAAGGCAGTGGCCTGGGCCCATGAGAAGAGGAAAGGGAAAGGAGGTCAAACACTCCCTACTTCTCAGGTGACCACCTGTCTCTAGCTCACTCTCCTCCTTTGTCTTTATTCACTGAACAGCTTATGTATGTGCCTGTGTGCAAAAATCGTTGACAATATAGGATGCACTTCAGTAAACAAGAACATCTTTATAAGTTCTGAAAAATACACGTGGTTTTCAGAGTTCCAGGTGTTTTTAATAAATGTTGGCTAGTTCATCCTCTCTCCATCAATTAAACACTTAATAAAGGAAGGGAATATGATCTTTTTGGGGGGGTAACTTCTCATATCAGCACGTAACATATTATACTGCCCGGTTTGCTTTAGCAAATGCTAACTTTTCTGTCATAAGATGTTGTTACTAATCTACTAAAGTAGGAAAAGTACATCAGAAATGGTGATAGGCTGGATTATTTTTGTTTTAAAGGCACCCAGCCTAACTTCCATTATTGCACAGTCCAAGGATAGCTACTGATCTTACATCTAAGACGTCTCTGGCTGTGAAATAAACGTTACTTACGTGGAAATGAAAACCGGACGCTTTCATCATTAGCATCATCTTTCATCCAAAGAAAATGAAAGCCTGAGGATGGTTTTCATTTGGTCAAAAGGCCTGGACAATTAACTGACTGGTTAATCTGCATCTAAATCCTCAGGAATAGTCCATAGCTACCTGTTTAGCGATTCAGCTTCACATGATTTAACATCAACACACAAGAACAGCTCTGCTGTGATGTACAGGGATAGGAGCCTCATGAATTTATCAGACATACTAATAATCCAACAGTGTCTACTTTTGCTGCAAAACTCTAATTGTGTAAAGGGACAAAACTGTGATTGTTAAAACAATATTTTTTTTAAAAAAATGTCTTTTCAAGATTCTATATTTACCTATACTATCTGAAATTTTCATGAAGCCCTAATCTACTAATAACAAATATGGTATTTTAAATCATAGTGACAACTGAAGATTCCTCTGGGTAAATGCCTGATAAATTTATGGTGAAATTTAGTGACCAGTTATTCTGGCTGGAAGTTAGGGTGCAAGGGGAGGAATAGGAGAGAAATGGGAAAAACTACTGCTCAGCAAGTCCCACCTAATAGTGTAATATTTGGAGCAATATCCACTTAAAACAAATTCCAGGATTCACTTAAGAGTTTTAATGGTTTTTGCCCTGTTTATTTAGTCTCATACCCTTTTGGCAAGAAATTGCTGTTAAAGATTTATTGAGATCTGGTTTAAGTCCATTCTTTTCACAGATAAGCTGAACAGGTCACTGAGAACTTGGGCTTCACTTTTTTCCACAGCAGGGTGTGGGATCTGAAACCCCTTCAAATGTTACTGGGATCCTTTTGAGGAAAGAGAGGAAGATGAGAATGGAAGAAAAATATTCTACAACCTCGTTCATTGCCTGCTCTACTTGCATCCTTATCTTTAACCTTGGCGAACTCATTGTGTCCTCCATCTTCTTTAGGTTTCACTGCTGCAAGGGATCCAGGTTAGGAAGTGATGCCAGGATCAGTGTTGACAATGAGATGAGAGCCACAAGTGAAGCCAAAAGAGGCTGTGAAGCCAGAACTAGAAATGAGCTGTTGGAGATCATATCATGTGGCATCTACAATATATATTCCATTCATCCATTCCGGTATGAAGTGTGCAAAACCAAACAAATACACATCCAGAAAAAAAGGGCCTGCTGGCACCGAGGTAATATTATTTGGCACTCTCTAGCTGAAATGTGCACATTGTTAAGATGTCCTTACTATAGTCCTTCTGGGAAGAATTATTTTGGTGAAGTGTGGAATGGAAAGCAAACATGGAACACGACAACACAGATGGGCATCACCTGGGAAACCCAGCAGTCCACTCCAACAGATGCCCTCAAGGTGGTATTTACCTTGATGAGCCTCGCAGACTGATACCTGATTGCACTGACTGGACACAGGAATGCAGACTCATGCTAGCAAAACTCCCAAGACACTAATGTATAAAAAAATTAGGTGACTTTATTATTTACAGTAAACAACAGAAGAATCAGACATACTTAAGGTCTGTGTCAGCCTGACAGTGAATGATCTCTTTGGGAAGGCAAGTTACCAGAGGGAAGCATGGTGAGTAAGTGGAATTAACGATGCAGGATTCTACTGCAAAAGGGCATGAAGCTCTGCAGCTCCTTATAACACAATGATTGACCTTCCAGGGAGGCTGGATGCTTGCCTCAACCTGGCAGGTGCTATTGGTCAGACAGTATTGTGTCAGGTATCATAACAATTACACTGATAGCTTTTCATTTCCCCCATAGTGGAGACAGAGAAAATGGTCTTCTGATGAAGATTTTATATGTTTGTGTGTTATTAAGATGTTGATACCCTCAATAAGGTTACAGTCAGATTTTTACTGCCCAAGAAGTCTTTAGGATTCTTAAGATCGTATTATCTTCAATCTATTAGGTATTCATTTCTTAGTTTAATTTTCAGAGAGTATTTCCATTGTCCTGCTTTCTGGATCAATAGGGGCACCACATGGTGGACCCCACATTTGCCTACAGGTTCCACAAAGCGTCAGTTAAATTCAAATCAACCTGTATTCACTGTGCCAACTTTATGCCCACTGCTGTACCAGGTACAAACTAATATGCAAAGTATAGTAAGAGCCTCTAAGAAAATGTTATATTTATCGGATGCCTACTGCCCTTTGCTCTTCATAAGGTACATTCATTCATTCCTATTTTGCTATATGTACAGACCCTCTACTAACAACCAGGATTTATTAGATCCAAGAAATACAAAGAAAAACATGACACTGCCATGTTGCTGCTGAGAGCTTACAGCCTGGCAAAGGAATAAGAAATGTTTTTAAAAAAAAGGTTCTATGCCAAGTGGTATAAAGCATAACAGGGGGAGTGCTTTTATATCTTTGGGCAGAGACAGAGGCTGTATCTTTTTTAAAGTCTGATTTAAAAAAGAAACTGAATAATAATGATGATTATTAAATCATTTAATGACAGTGGTACAACATACAAACGATAAGTTCCTTCCTTGTTACTTACTTCCCACCCCTGTTCCTACATTATTATCAAGGTGTAAAATGTATATATTACAAATCCCATTCATGTAATACACACATGTACACATCCATTTACTTAATACATATACATATGGATCACACTATATTTTCTTCTACATTTAATTCTTTGTTATAAATTATAACATGAATATAGCAAAAGTGCACAAAATAAATACGCTGAGTTGAGAAAATAAATTGCCCTGGACACTTACCAGGTCAATAAATAGAAAATCTGAGTACCCCAGAAACTCCCTGCATCTACCGGCCCAGATCCCCAAAATATCATTATGTTGAATTTGATGTTAATCATTTCCTATCTTTGAGTCTGTAGAACCTGTCCACCTATGAGGCAGGTAAAGTTCAAATTTCAAATGTTCTTAAAGCAAAAACAGCTTCAAATCTCTAAGCTTCTCTGAACTCTCATTTTTCCTTAGAATTCCTTAGATTTTTCAGCCCTTTGCTGCTCTGAGCAAGTTTTCCTATACATATTCAACATTCTCCATTATTTTCACCATGAGGATTATTCAAATAACCTACCTGGCCAGATTTTCAGTAACAGAAATTTTCAGTAACAATTTCTTCCTTGTGTTATGGTATTATGTGTAAATATAAATCCTTAACAACTAGATCCTAACTCCCTGGCGTTTATGAGAAGCAAACGTCTCTAACTTCTTACAGCATAAATTGTGAAATATGCAACAAATGCACTAAAAGTAAAGAGGAAAGGAATGGAAATGAGACTCAATATGTAATTCCTCCTGCCCTTGAAGAGTTTCCATTTTCTTTTTTTGAAGGAAGATGTATATGCATAAAACAATTTGAAATGAAACAATTTTAAGGCAATAAAGATGTATGTTTAAATGAAATCATTTATATTCACTGACATGGAGAGATTTCTAAGATATATTGTCAGGTGAAAAAAAGAAAGTTGTAGGATGGTGTGTCAAAAAATATAGTCTGGGGGGGGGGGGGGGGCGGACCCAGGATGGCGGCGTGAGTAGAGCAGTGGAAATCTCCTCCCAAAAACACATAGAGCTATGAAAATATAACAAAGAAAACTATTCCTAAAATAGAGACCAGAGGACACAGGACAACATCCAGACCACATCCACACCTGCAAGAACCCAGCGCCTCGCGAAAGGGGGTAAGATTCAAGCCCCAGCCCGATGGGACCCAAGCGCCCCTCCCCCCGGCTCCCAGCGGGTGGAAAGAAACCGGAGCGGGTTTTTTTTTTGGCGAGTGCTTTTTGGAAGCCATAAAGGGACAGGGACCCCGTTGCTAGGGAGGCAGGGCGGCGGGACCGGTGAGCGGGTGCCTGGGACCGGCGCCTGAGGACAAAGATTATCGCGTATTTTTCCCTACGGGACCAGTGGGCGGGTGCCTGAGACCGGCGCCTGAGGACGGAGGAAATCGCGCATTTTTCCCCTTTTTTTTTCTCTTTTTGGCGAGTGCTTTTTGGAAGCCTTAAAGGGACAGGGACCCCGTTGCTAGGGAGGCAGGGCGGCGGGACCAGTGAGCAGGTGCCTGGGACGGGCGCCTGAGGACAAAGATTATCGCGCGTTTTTCCCTACGGGACCTGTGAGCAGGTGCCTGAGAACAGCACCTGAGGACGGAGGAAATCGTGCGTTTTTCCCCTTTTATTTTCTCTTTTTGGCGAGTGCATTTTGGAAGCCTTAAAGGGACAGGGACCCCGTTGCTAGGGAGGCAGGGCGGCAGGACCGGTGAGCAGGTGCCTGAGACCTGCGCCTGAGGACGGAGGAAATCGTGCGTTTTCCCGTTTTTTTTTTTTCTATTCTCTTTTTGACGAGTGATTTTTGGAAGCCTTAAAGGGACAGGGACCCTGGTGCTAGGGAGGCAGAGCAGCAGGACCAGTGAGCGGGTGCCTGGGACTGGCGCCTGAAGACAAAGAATATCGCGCGTTTTTCCCTGCGGGACCGGTGGGCGGGTGCTTTTTGGAAGCCGTGAAGGGACAGGGACCCTGGTGCTAGGGAGGCAGGGCAGCAGGACCAGTTAGCCGGTGCCTGGGACCGGCGACTGAGGGAAAAAAAAAAAAATCGCGTGTTTTTTCCTTTTTTTTTTCTGTTCCCTCTCTCATTGTTGCTGTTGTTGTTTTGGTTTGGAGAGTGCTTTTTGGAAGTCTTAAAGGGGCAGGACAGGACACTTAGACCAGAGGCAGGGAATCTGGGGATCTCTGGTCACTCTAACCCCCTGGGCAACAGGGAGCACAGAGGCCCCTTACGGAGATAAATAGCCTCCCGGCCGCTCCCCCTCCAATGGGGCTCCGCCACTTTGGAGGAGCAGCCCCAGCCAGGCGACGCCCACAGCAACAGCGGAGATAAACTCCATAGCAAACGGGCAGGTAGCAGAAGCCCTGTCTGAGCACAGCTGACAAGCATAAGCCACTAGAGGTCGCTATTCTCCCAGGAGAGGAAGGCCACAAACAAACAAGAAGGGAAGTTCTTCCAGCGACCACTTGTACCAGCTCTGCAAACTGTCTCTATCACCATGAAAAGGCAAAACTACAGGCAGACAAAGATCACAGAGACAACACCTGAGAAGGACACAGACCTAACCAGTCCTCCTGAAAAAGAATTCAAAACAAAAATCATGAACATGCTGACAGAGATGCAGAGAAAAATGCAAGAGCAATGGGATGAGATGCAGAGAAAAATGCAAGAGCAATGGGATGAGATGCAGAGAAAAATGCAAGAGCAATGGGATGAAGTCCGGAGGGAGATCACAGATGTCAGGAAGGAGATCACAGAAGTGAAACAATCCCTCGAAGGATTTATAAGCAGAATGGATAAGATGCAAGAGGCCATTGAAGGAATAGAAGCCAGAGAACAGGAACATATAGAAGCTGACATAGAGATAAAAGGATCTCCAGGAATGAAACAACACTAAGAGAACTATGTCGCCAAGCCAAAAGGAATAATATTCGTATTATAGGGGTACCAGAAGAAGAAGAAAGAGGAAAAGGGATAGAAAGTCTCTTTGAAGAAATAATTGCTGAAAACTTCCCCAAACTGTGGGAGGAAATAATCGAACAGACCATGGAATTACACAGAACCACCAACAGAAAGGATCCAAGGAGGACAACACCAAGATACATAGTAATTAAAATGGCAAGGATCAAGGACAAGGAAAGAGTTTTAAAGGCAGCTAGAGAGAAAAAGGTCACCTATAAAGGAAAACCCATCAGGCTAACATCAGACTTTTCGACAGAAACCCTACAGGCCAGAAGAGAATGGCACGATATACTTAATGCAATGAAACAGAAGGGCCTTGAACCAAGGATACTGTATCCAGCATGACTATCATTTAAATATGATGGTGGGATTAAACAATTCCCAGACAAGCAAAAGCTGAGGGATTTTGCTTCCCACAAACCACCTCTACAGGGCATCCTACAGGGACTGCTCTAGATGGGAGCACTCCTAAAAAGAGCACAGAACAAAACACACAACATATGAAGAAGGGAGGAGGAGGAATAAGAAGGGAGAGAAGAAAAGAATCTCCAGACAGTGTATATAACAGCTCAATAAGCGAGTTAAGTTAGGCAGTAAGATACTAAAGAAGCTAACCTTGAACCTTTGGTAACCACGAATCTAAAGCCAGCAACGGCAATAAGTACATATCTCTCAATAGCCACCCGAAATGTAAATGGACTTAATGCACCAATCAAAAGACACAGAGTAATAGAATGGATAAAAAAGCAAGACCCATCTATATGCTGCTTACAAGAAACTCACCTTAAACCCAAAGACAAGCATAGACTAAAAGTCAAGGGATGGAAAAACATATTTCAGGCAAACAACAGTGAGAAGAAAGCAGGGGTTGCAGTACTAATATCAGACAAAATAGACTTCAAAACAAAGAAAGTAACAAGAGATAAAGAAGGATACTACATAATGATAAAGGGTTCAGTCCAACACGAGGATATAACCATTCTAAATATATATGCACCCAATACAGGAACACCAGCATATGTGAAGCAAATACTAACAAAACTAAAGAGGGAAATAGACTGCAATGCATTCATTGTAGGAGACTTCAACACAGAACTCACCCCAAAGGATAGATTCACCGGGCAGAAAATAAGTAAGGACACACAGGCACTGAACAACACACAGGAACAGATGGACCTAATAGACATCTATAGAACTCTACATCCAAAAGCAACAGGATATACATTCTTCTCAAGTGCACATGGAACATTCTCCAGAATAGACCACATACTAGCTCACAAAAAGAGCCTCAGTAAATTCCAAAATATTGAAATTCTACCAACCAATTTTTCAGACCACAAAGGTATAAAAGTAGAAATAAATTCTACAGAGAAAACAAAAAGGCACACAAACACATGGAGGCTTAACAACATGCTACTAAATAATCAATGGATCAATGAACAAATCAAAATAGAGATCAAGGAATATATAGAAACAAATGACAACAACAACACTAAGCCCCAACTTCTGTGGGATGCAGCGAAAGCAGTCTTAAGAGGAAAGTATATAGAAATCCAGGCACACTTGAAGAAGGAAGAACAATCCCAAATAAATAGTCTAACATCACAATTATCAAAACTGGAAAAAGAAGAACAAATGAGGCCTAAAGTCAGCAGAAGGAGGGACATAATAAAGATCAGAGAAGAAATAAACAAAATTGAGAAGAATAAAACAATAGCAAAAATCAACGAAACCAAGAGCTGGTTCTTTGAGAAAATAAACAAAATAGATAAGCCTCTAGCCAAACTTATTAAGAGAAAAAGAGAATCAAAACAAATCAACAGAATCAGCAATGAGAATGGAAAAATCACGACAGACACCACAGAAATACAAAGAATTATTAAAGACTACTATGAAAACCTATATGCCAACAAGCTGGAAAACCTAGAAGAAATGGACAACTTCCTAGAAAAATACAACCTCCCAAGACTGACCAAGGAAGAAACACAAAAGTTAAACAAACCAATTACGAGCAAAGAAATTGAAATGGTAATCAAAAAACTACCCAAGAACAAAACCCCAGGGCCAGACGGATTTACCTCGGAATTTTATCAGACACACAGAGAAGACATAATACCCATTCTCCTTAAAGTGTTCCAAAAAATAGAAGAAGAGGGAATACTCCCAAACTCATTCTATGAAGCCAACATCACCCTAGTACCAAAACCAGGCAAAGACCCCACCAAAAAAGAAAATTACAGACCAATATCCCTGATGAATGTAAATGCAAAAATACTCAATAAAATATTAGCAAACAGAATTCAACAGTATATCAAAAGGATCATACACCATGACCAAGTGGGGTTCATCCCAGGGATGCAAGGATGGTACAACATTCGAAAATCCATCAACATCATCCACCACATCAACAAAAAGAAAGACAAAAACCACATGATCATCTCCATAGATGCTGAAAAAGCATTTGACAAAATTCAACATCCATTCATGATAAAAACTCTCAGCAAAGTGGAAATAGAGGGCAAGTACCTCAACATAATAAAGGCCATATATGATAAACCCACAGCCAGCATTATACTGAAAGCATTTCCTCTGAGATCGGGAACCAGACAGGGATGCCCACTCTCCCCACTGTTATTTAACATAGTACTGGAGGTCCTAGCCACGGCAATCAGACAAAACAAAGAAATACAAGGAATCCAGATTGGTAAAGAAGAAGTTAAACTATCACTATTTGCAGATGATATGATACTGTACATAAAAAACCCTAAAGACTCCACTCCAAAACTACTAGAACTGATATCGGAATACAGCAAAGTTGCAGGATACAAAATTAACACACAGAAATCTGTAGTTTTCCTATACACTAACAATGAATCAATAGAAAGAGAAATCAGGAAAACAATTCCATTCACCATTGCATCAAAAAGAATAAAATACCTAGGAATAAACCTAACCAAAGAAGTGAAAGACTTATACTCTGAAAACTACAAGTCACTCTTAAGAGAAATTAAAGGGGACACTAATAAATGGAAACTCATCCCATGCTCATGGCTAGGAAGAATTAATATCGTCAAAATGGCCATCCTGCCCAAAGCAATATACAGATTTGACGCAATCCCTATCAAATTACCAGCAACATTCTTCAATGAATTGGAACAAATAATTCAAAAATTCGTATGGAAACACCAAATACCCCGAATAGCTCAAAACAGACCTACCATTTGACCCAGGAATTCCACTTCTAGGAATTTACCCTAAGAACACAGCAATCAAGTTTGAGAAAGACAGATGCACCCCTATGTTTATCGCAGCACTATTTACAATAGCCAAGAATTGGAAGCAACCTAAATGTCCATCGGTAGATGAATGGATAAAGAAGATGTGGTACATATACACAATGGAATACTACTCAGCCTTAAGAAGTGGAAAAATCCAACCATTTGCAGCAACATGGATGGAGCTGGAGAGTATTATGCTCAGTGAAATAAGCCAAGCGGAGAAAGAGAAATACCAAATGATTTCACTCATCTGAGGAGTATAAGAACAAAGGAAAAACTGAAGGAACAAAACAGCAGCAGAATTACAGAACCCAAAAATGGACTAACAGTTACCAAAGGGAAAGGAACTGGGGAGGATGGGTGGGCAGGGAGGGATAAGGGGGGGGGAAGAAGAAGAGGGGTATTAAGATTAGCATGCATGGGGGGGGAGAAAGGGAAGGTGGGCTGCACAACACAGGACAAGCAGGGATTCTACAACATTTTGCTAAGCTGATGGACAGTAACCGTAATGTGGTTGTTAGGGGGGACCTGATATAGGGGAGAGCATAGTAAACATAGTACTCTTCATGTAAGTGTAGATTAAAGATTAAAAAATAAAAGAAAGAAAGAAAGAAAGAAAAGGGGGATTTCTCCTTGATAGGATAAAACTATTGGTAATCAAAGATCAACGCATGCTTTAAATATCCTTAATGTTGATCACTTAAAGGGTGGCAGATGATCAGCTATGGAGGTACTCTTTTCTGATAATATTCCTTTCTCTTAATGAAAAAAAAAAAAGGCAGTCCCTGTGTGTTGACCTCCAATGAGTTCTGCACAGTGGTATAGAGGACATGTCAAAGTGTGGGCAAAGGGTCTGCTTGTTTCTATGCAGAAGATCAAGGCCTAGCTTGGATACCCAGAAAATGAACTAAGATACGATATGAGGAGGAGCTTCTGGCATCAGCACTCTCTGGAGGACCTGTGCAGGGGGATGATCATCAAAAAGCCTCCACAGGGATCCGGGCGATGCTGCGGTTGTGGCTGCGTCCACCCCACCGTTTCCTGGACTTGCCATTGGAATGAGGAGGGAGATGTCTAGGCTGGCATGTGCATACAGTGAGACAACGAATTTGACCGGATCTGTACTGTTGGAACTCAACCAGGAGTTGGGAAGGGTGCAAGTTGTAGCACTCCAAAATCTTCTGACTATAGACTATCTACGGTTAAAAGAACATATGGGATGTGAACAGATCCCAGAAATGGGCTGCTTTAATTTGTCTGATTTCTCTCAGACTGTTCATGTACAGTAGGACAACATCCATCATATCATAGACAAATTTTCACAAATGCCTAGGATGCCTAAATGGTTTTCTTGGCTTCACTGGAGATGGATGGTAATTATAGATTTGCTTTGTTTATGTCACCGTATTCCTATTATGTTAATATATGTGTGCAAATTAGTTAGTAGTTTAAAACCTATACATACTTAAGGTACTCTACAAGAAGATATGTCAAAGAAATAATCAATCCTCCCATGTTTTCTTCCATATGCTACCTCTATAGCTTTTCTTCTTCCTTCCTAATTGCAACCCTTAAATAGAATTCGTGCCTCATATCGGATTTACCAAGTATCATAATTCCTCCAGGTGGTAAAGATACCTCGAGACAAGTGCTGGGCATAGAAGCCACAGGGCATAAATCTGCAAAGAAGTAAAAAGCTAACCTTTGCAAACAATATGGCTTCTCTCTCACTTACCAACTTTACATTTCCCTGTATGGCCCCGGAAGATGACTGGTTAGCCAGAGACGGGTAAGATTCCTCAAGGGAGGAACAACCTAAGAGAGGCACAGTCGCAGGAGGGCCATCAGGTGAGAATTTGGGGATCAACAGAGGTGAGGCTCAGAACCTCACCCCCCCTGCTTTGAGAGAAATCTTCTGCATCCATGGATGTCTTGCTGCCCTTGTCTAGCCTGTATTAATACTTAGTCCATAGGCACACACCTGATCATCTGATCATCTACATTTGCCCTCTTACAGCACTAAACTATGTTTTCTACCTTTATCTTGCATCTACCTACCACTTCAGCATTTTATTAAAAGTAAAAAAAATAATAATAATAAAGGGAGAAATGTGGGATCAACATATAAATCAAGTATAAAAATCAAACGAATATTCATATTTGACCTGATTGTTTATAGTTCATAATGCGTGATCAAAACCGAAAGTTTCTGTGATGAATGCCCTTGTACTGTTCACCATGTAAGAATTTATTCACTATGTAAGAATTCGTTCACCATGTAAGAACTTGTTCGTTATGCTTCAGAAGATTGGAGACTGACGAGAATTAGGCTTGAGATGGGTTAATGATTGTACATTGAGCATTGACCCCCCTATACTGAATTTTATTGTTGTTAACAACCATTTGATCAATAAATATGAGAGATGCCCTCTCAAAAAAAAAAATATAGTCTATCTCCCAGGTGTGTCAGTGTGTGTGTGTGTGTGTGTACATGCCCATGCATATTCTTGTTTACGCACAGAAATGTGATTATAAAGATATAACAGTAGTTACTCCTATGGGCTAAGACTGGGAAGCCAGGAACTATCTTTTCACTTTCAAATATCCTGTATAATACTTTTACACAGAGCATATTGTTTTTATTGTTGAAGGAAATTTTAAAATTACATTCAAGGGCAAACATCTCTGACAAAGGAATCAAAAAGAATAAATAGACAGGAAGACAAAAACTACTGGGGAAGGCTCCTTCAAAAAGGTAGGATCTGAAATGGGCCCAGTAGGACTGGTAGAGTTTGAATTGGAGAAGGGGGTGGAGGGAAAGGTGGTGAGGGGGACAAGAGCTGTGTTTTGAGCACACATTAGGGAGAAATGAGAATGGTGTCCGAAGGGGACCATAAGCAAGTTGACCTGGCTGAAGCTAACTCCAGTTTACAGTGAAAGAAATGATTGCGTGGACATAACAAAGCTACAGCATAAAATGTGGGATGTCATCCCAAAATATAAGCGTTTATAACTGGTTTGATGGGACACAGAAGTCATTAGAGGTTACTTTGCAAGGTGGTAGTGTGAGATCATCTTAACCTTATGAAGTAGTCTATGCAGAATGAGATCAAACGTGGAAAATTCCTGGTAATTTGTTAAGTGTTAGGTCAGTAATCTTAGGTTTTATTTAGTAAATTATCATATTAAAAGTTACATGTTAAGGAGATTATCTTGGTATTCTTGTACAGAATGTACTCCAGGGGACAGAAAGACTTAGATCAAGGAGATTCCTTAGCAATATAATACACTTGCAAGAGCTTGCCCCATCTTCACAATCTGAAAAGTGCAAATCACTATCCCACCTCTCAGGATAGTTGTAAGGAATAAATGTACAGGAAATGGGACGGTTGAAATTTATTAGCTTATTTCTTCTCAACTGCTATTATAGCCCAGATGTATGTTGATACAGCTGATGTGCTGGACATGGGAATGGGAAAGGTAAATCCAAGAGATTTTTCTAAAAAAATATAAGGATCTATTTATTGGATGTAGGGGATGACAGAGGAAAAGATGAAGATTTCTAGGTTTTCAGCAGAAGAGACTGACAGGCTGGTCGCTGACAGAAACCTTCCTGGGTCTGAGATCCACATTTTTGGAGTCATGACACTCTTACCATGTGAGTATCACCTCTTCTATCTCTGTTACTCCTGACCTGTGACTCCCACAACTTGGGATCAGCAACCTCCTTGTATTAGTACAAACATGGCTTGAGATATTTTAAAATAAAAGTACACTTATATTGATCTTAAAAAAAGTTTCAAGGACGCATTAAAAATCTTAAAACAGCTAAGACATACAAAGTTCCTGACTATTCAGTTATTGCAGTAGGCTAAAAAAATCCATATATTGACTTTAAGGAAGAAAAAAATCTACATAAAACCTGATGGAATTAAATGTCCTTAGGGTTTCAAATTAACTCCTAAATCACAAAATTATGAAAATCAAAAAGATCACTACAAATTAGTAACATAAGTGATTCGAATTAACTGTGCTTTTAAAACTCTTTTCTTCCAGGACGGTTCTGACTTCTGGCTTACATGCTACAACACTGTGAGCTGTAGAACAGAATTTATCATAGCTTTACAGTATTCCCAAAATCTGGGCTGGTGCTCTTTGTTGTCCACTTGAAGGTCAAAAGTTTGAGGACTATTACATGATAGAAAACAAAAATTCAAAAAGCTCAAAGTGATTTATCGTGCTTTAAACTCTTCAGTGTTCTGTAAGAGTTTTGTAGAAGATGACACTTTGTAGAAGATGACAGAGTTGGCAACTGTGTAGCTAAGCCTCCAGAACTAGCTACAACTCTGGAATGGGGTCGTTTTGCAATGCAGTTGGTCACCACCATGCGAACATCTTGGGATATAAAAGAGCTTGTTTACCTGCTAGTTCCTGTCAGAAAATAACTCATTCACACAACAGTACAACAGTACTTTTGCTTAAACTACCAATCTACATTTCTTGGTATTTATGATTGTATTTTAAAAGAAAGTTAAGAACATTTCTGCATATTTGAAAAGGTAGAAAGGAGGGGAAAGGGGGGAGGAGGAGGAGGAGGAAGACATACATCTTTGTTTCATGGTAATATGGGAAGGGGAGGCAGGGGAAGATGTAAATGAAACAATTGGCTGTGAGCTGCTGTTTGTGAAGGTCGGCATGAGACCACAGAAATCCATCTTCCACTGCACCTATGCAGGGTTCACAGTGAGCCACTTTGGCATGTGGATTATTTCAAGCTGAAGACAACCAAGGCCCAAAAGACTCAGAAAGAGCTTTTTACTCCCCCTTACTTAGCTCTAAGAATTCAGAAAGAGGGCCTGGTCCAGGAAGAACTGCTATCATCAGAGATAACTACAAAGAGCAAGTGAGATGGATGCGGTAAGCTGTGGGGAGCTGGCAGGGCCTATTCCTCTTGGGACGGTGTCCCCTTGTCTCTCTACCTGGCACGACAAACGTGTTTATCAAACAATTGCTCTTCCCATCTACCTGTGAACTGTATTCCTTGCCTCTGAAGCCCTAGACTCCTAGCGCCTTGTCCTTAGCTCAGGACAGCATATAAGCCTCGATTGCCTGCCTGTATTTGGGTCTCTCATGTCTTGTGGGGCTCCTGTACATACAAAATTAGATTTTGTTTTTCTCCTGTTAATCTGTCCTACGTCAATTTAACTAATAGATCAACCAAAAGAACCTAGAAGAAAGGAAAAAATTTCCCCTCCCTGTATCTACTTTGTTATGTTGAAGTGTTACAAATAAAGTTTTAAAAAGGCACGGGCCTTTTTTTTCTCAAGATTGTCTCCTAACTCTTTACCTAAAAAGATACATCACAGTACTGTTAATAGAATTATAATAAATACGTGATCTTTAGAACACTGAGTTAAGATTTCAAGAGCTCCTGAGGCTCACTAGCCTAACAATAACAAAATTTATGCCAGAAAATTATCCTTATTTTGTACATAATGCTTACATAAAGCACTTTCTTATCCACTATCGCAACTGATTTTCATAATAATACTATGAGATCTGGTGGGTAACATTCTAATTTATGAAAAATAAATATGAGACTCAAAGAAATAAGTGGTTTTCATTTCTTTCATCCATTCATTCCATAAACATTTACTAAACACCTAGCATGTATTAGTCAGATTTGCCCTGGGTATTAGGAATTAAGAGAGAAAGCAAATGTGATTCCTTCTTTTAAGAGATGTGTAGTCCAGTAGAGGGGACAGATGTATAAACTGATAACTGTGTGATGATGTGGTTCATGCTACAATGAAGTATTTTTCAAAGATGCTTTCCGCCATACCTGCAGTAAGAAATATACATTACAACCCTGTGCGCATAAATGTAAGTTTAATGAAACAATTCTTCCTGTGTATGACACATATGGTATTTTCTAATCTACACTATTTGCTATCTTTTCTCTTTTAATAAAATGCTGGTCACAACATTTTACAATGGAGTGGGCTGTTACCTACAGTGTGCAAAAGTACTATGATGAGTATGATAAGAGTTCTGTGGCAACACAAATGGAAACAAAAACTCTGCTCCAGGAATGAGAAAAGGCTTTAAAGAGGCTGGTCTCTGAACACTTATTAATATTAAAGTGGCATAGCTAGAACAAAGGTCTTGGGATGCTTTCATCACTTTGCTCTTGCAGTAACTGTGCTGTTTTACACGAGCTAAACACAAAGCAGCAAGTCTGTGAACTTGCTGATAAGCTATGGAAACAAATTGTTTTCTTGAAGGGATGACAGCAATCATTCATTCACATTTACTACATCCTCATTATTGGCCCAGCACTTCCTGTACATTGGCTCACCCTGCTACTACCTGTACAACAACCATATAACCATCCTGCAGCTACAAGGTTTATTCTATGACTAATAGTCTTAAATATTCTCTCAAAAACTCTCTAGAACTAAAAGAGACCAGGATAATATGTGTTAAATGTAAGATCAGACACTGTAACTTTTAACAATCACCAATCTCTGTTGTGGTTTTTGTTCAATGCCTTAATCCTCAGAGTCTCAAAAATCTGCTGTCCAACCAGGGCAGGCGTGCCTGCGATGTACAGCAGAGCTCAGTGAAGGGAAGAGCGGGCAGAAGCTCAAGGCTCCATGAGTACTTGTATCTCATGCTGCTGCCCTCTGCTGTCTAAGACAGAAAGGGGCAAGATCAAGGGAGACCCACAGACTTGATTTTACTTTGCCATTTCTTCCAATAGGAAAGTTTCCATTTTCAGATACTTGTTTTGAGAATATATTTTGCCCAACTGCACCAAACATTCTTTTTTCGTGAACTTGACCTAGCCTGCTAAGTTCTTTGTGCTTTTTATCTGTTAAGCAAGAAAAAAGAAAGGTGCTTTTCCACAACAGCATGTGATGAGCTTACAATAGCACTATTATTCTTTGGGTATTCAAAAAATATTCATCAAGAATAATGAGAGTGACACCGAATAGGAAACAGACAAAAAGAAAAAAGTTAAGTGGACTTCCTGTGATTTGGAGGAACTACAGCTGTTTCTCATCCCTAACTTCCCCAAGGGAAGCATGCTTTGAATATCAATGATAAAATATTTTGTTGGCTGAAGGTTGAAAACAGTATTTTTAATTAAAATTAAACCAATTTGAACCAACCCCAAAACACCAACCAGCATTTGTGCCTGATTCATAAAATCGTAGGGCCTTCAATTGTAAATCGAAAGTATTCTGGGCTAAGCTTTATAGGTATTAACCCAGTAATGGAGGATTGGGCAGAACAAAATGAGACTTACACTTTTGAGAAAGTTACTGAAAAGCAAGGGTCATTTATAAGGGTATTCTGATCTTTACATGAATTCCTTTGTTTGGGAGACATGTTTAGGTTTGATACCTTTGAATATTCTAAAGAAGTCTCTGAACTACAATCTACAAGGTCTTCAAAAAGATTTTCATGTGTTACATTATATAGAAGATCTATTTTAAAAGAAGTTACTTTTTAATTCAGACCACAATGATAACATTTTCAAAAATCTGTAAATATTTAGTTGAGAATCAAATGATAAAATGCTAAAACAACCAATGAACAATCTACAAGGTCTTTAAAAAGATCTTGTTTTAGACTACATAGATCTATTTTAAAAGAAGCCACTTTTTAATTCAGACCACAATGATAACATTCTCAAAAATCTGTAAATATTTAGTTGAGAACCAAATGATAAAATGCTAAAACAACCAAGTGAAATATGTAGCTAACAATAATAAGACTCTTAACTTTTTTTTTGTTAAGGTTATCATTGATATACACTCTTATGAAGGTTTCACAAGAAAAACAATGTGGTTATTACATTCACCCTTATTACTGAGTACCCCACCACCACACCCCATTAGAGTCACTGTCCATCAGTGTAGTAAGATGCCACAGAGTTCCTACTTGTCTTCTCTGAGTTACACTGTCTTCCCAGTCATGACACCCCATAATCCCCTTCTCCCTCTCTCCCCACCTGCCCTTCCCCACCCCTTCCCTTTGGTAACCACTAGTTCCTTCTTGGAGTCTGTGAGCCTGCTGCTATTTTGTTCCTTCAGTTTTGCTTCATTGCTATACTCCACAAATGAGGGAAATCATCTGGTATTTGTCTTTCCCTGCCTGACTTACTTCACTGGGCATAATACCCTCTAGCTCCATCCACGTTGTTGCAAATGGTAGGATTTGTTTCTTTCTTATGGCTGAATAGTATTCCATTGTGTACATGTACCACCTCTTCTTTATCCATTCATCTACTGATGGACACTTAGGTTGCTTTCATATCTTGGTTATTGTAAATAGTGCTGCGATAAACATAGGGGTGCATATGTCTTTGACTCTTTATTTTTTAATCCATCATTATTCTTATACAGACAGAAAGACTAGGAAAAAATATATATAGTGAACTCCCTTTTGAGGATAAAGCTGAATTTCACCTAGAACATACGCTTGACACCATTTAAATTCCTAAAATCTTTAATACTTACTTCCAACTTTGTATGAAGCACTGTCAAAAGACTGTACTATTTTAGGCATCTTGAACACAGTAGGTCCAAAACCAAGACTCTCATTTGCTTCTGCCCTTTCCTCCTGCCAACCTCCCAAACACCCATTCTTCTTAATTAATTGCAGTGATCTCTAAAATGGCTATGCACAAGAAAACCCACTGTAAGGGGGGGTTAAAATATTAAAACTTTATACTGGAAAACATGCTCAAACATATTTAACTTTGAAGCTATTTAACTGGTAAGGGTCTGTGACTTTTTTGAAAAGTTGAGTCACTAATCTAGTCTCCTCTTTAGACCACTTAGAATCTAACTGCTTAGATTCTCTCTCCGGGTCTCTTCCACTTCTGTTTTCATTTCCATTTCCCCTGCCACTGCAGTGGTCCACGACGCTCCATGTCTCGCCTGGATTTCTGTGGTAGTTTTCTGTCTTGTCTCATTACTTGCAGTATGTTTTTCCAACTCATCCTTTGCTCCGCCACTAGAAATACCTTCACTAGCCAGTCATATCACTCATACCTACTAGCATCTTAACACAGTTTTCAGGGCTTTCTATACTCTTATTCCAACCTAGGAAGTAGTCAGGAAAAAGCATAAACTTCAGGCCTTGGATCGATTTTTGCTTCTGCCCCTTATAAGCTTTGTAACTTTGGGGGGAATCACTTAGGTTTTCTCAGCTTTTATTTCCATCTTTGAGGGGTGGTATTAACAGCTCACAAAGCTGTCATGTAAATCAAATGAGATTATACATGAGAAGGAACTTAGCACAAAGCCAGGCACACACTAACTGATCATCAATTGACCCTTTCTCGCTCTAGGTTCATCCACTACTACTGCCTTCTGCCTCGCTTCCACTACTCCTGCTCCCATAATCCTGGCACATTACACACCCCTCTCTGGGACATTTGCTTTTCTCAAATAAGACAGGGACTCTCAGGCCCCTGTGGCTCTGATGATATTATACTGTCTGCCTCATATGCCCTTTATTGCCTTCTCCGAGTGAAATTCTACCCATGCATCAAAGCCTGGCTCAAATGTCAACAACTCCCAGGAAGTCTTCCCTTTCTTCCATGGATCAGAATTAACCACTTTTCCTTTGTGTTCTCCCTTTACACTGCTTGCAGCTTTACTTTAGTGTTTATTTCTTTGTGCCATAATATTATTATTTAAATATAAAATTACATTTATATACATGTTGCCTGCATCAATTACAAGCTTCTCAAAGGCAGAAATCATACTTTTCTTTTTATTCTAACCAATTAACACCTTTTACTGGAAGGGATTTAAAAAATGTTGGCTAATTGAATAAATATATATATATATATATGAAAAACATATTCAAAAGGAGTTAACTTTTTTTTTTTTTTTTTTTAGAGGGCATCTCTCATATTTATTGATCAAATGGTTGTTAACAACAATAAAATTCAGTATAGGGGGGTCAATGCTCAATGTACAATCATTAATCCATCTCAAGCCTAATTCTCGTCAGTCTCCAATCTTCTGAAGCATAACGAACAAGTTCTTACATGGTGAACGAATTCTTACATAGTGAATAAATTCTTACATGGTGAACAGTACAAGGGCATTCATCACAGAAACTTTCGGTTTTGATCACGCATTATGACCTATAAACAATCAGGTCAAATATGAATATTCGTTTGATTTTTGTACTGGATTTATATGTTGATCCCACATTTCTCCTATTATTATTATTATTTTTATTTTTAATAAAATGCTGAAGTGGTAGGTAGATGCAAGATAAAGGTAGAAAACATAGTTTAGTGCTGTAAGAGGGCAAATGTAGATGATCAGATGATCAGGTGTGTGCCTATGGACTAAGTATTAATACAGGCTAGACAAGGGCAGCAAGACATCCACGGATGCAGAAGATTTCTCTCAAAGCAGGGGGGGTGAGGTTCTGAGCCTCACCTCTGTTGATCCCCAAATTCTCACCTGATGGCCCCCCTGCGACTGTGCCTCTCTTAGGTTGTTCCTCCCTTGAGGAATCTTACCCGTCTCTGGCTAACCAGTTATCTTCCGGGGCCATACAGGGAAATGTAAAGTTGGTAAGTGAGAGAGAAGCCATATTGTTTGCAAAGGTTAGCTTTTTACTTCTTTGCAGATTTATGCCCTGTGGCTTCTATGCCCAGCACTTGTCTCGAGGTATCTTTACCACCTGGAGGAATTATGATACTCGGTAAATTCGATATGAGGCACGAATTCTATTTAAGGGTTGCAATTAGGAAGGAAGAAGAAAAGCTATAGATGTAGCATATGAAGGAAACATGGGAGGATTGATTATTTCTTTGACATATCTTCTTGTATAGTACCTTAAGTATGTATAGGTTTTAAACTACTAACTAATTTGCACACACATATTAACATAATAGGAATACGGTGACATAAACAAAGCAAATCTATAATTACCATCCATCTCCAGTGAAGCCAAGAAAACCATTTAGGCATCCTAGGCATTTGTGAAAATTTATCTATGATATGATGGATATTGTCCAACTGTACTTGAACCATCAGACAAATTAAAGCAGCCCATTTCTGGGATCTGTTCACATCCCATATGTTCTTTTAACAGTAGATAGTCTATAGTCATGAGATTTTGGAGTGCTACAACTTGCACCCCTCCCAACTCCTGGTTGAGTTCCAACAGTACAGATTCAGTCAAATTCATTGTCTCACTGTATGCACATGCCAGCCTAGACACCTCCCTCCTCATTCCTATGGCAAGTCCAGGAGACGGTGGGCTGGATGCAGCCACAACCGTAGCATCGTCTGGATCCCTGTGGAGGCTTTTTGATGATCATCCCCCGGCACAAGTCCTCCAGAGAGTGCTGATGCCAGAAGCTCCTCCTCATATCGTATCTTAGTTCATTTTCTGGGTATCCAAGCTAGGCCTTGATCTTCTGCATAGAAACAAGCAGACCCTTTGCCCACACTTTGACATGCCCTCTATACCACTGTGCAGAACTCATTGGAGGTCAACACACAGGGATTGCCTTTTTTTTTTTTTTTTTAATTAAGAGAAAGGAATATTATCAGAAAAGAGTACCTCCATAGCTGATCATCTGACACCCTTTAAGTGATCAACATTAAGGATATTTAAAGCATGCGTTGATCTTTGATTTACCAATAGTTTTATCCTGTCGAGGAGTAATCCCCCTTTTCTTTCTTTCTTTCTTTTTTTTTTTTTTTAATTTTTAATCAACACTTACATGAAGAATACTATGTTTACTATGCTCTCCCCTATATCAGGTCCCCCCTAACAACCACATTACGGTTACTGTCCATCAGCTTAGCAAAATGTTGTAGAGTCACTACTTGTCCTCTCTGTGTTGTGCAGCCCACCCTCCCCTTTCTCCCTCCCCCCCATGCATGCTAATCTTAATACCCCCCTTCTTTTTCCCCCCTATCCCTCCCTGCCCACCCATCCTCCCCAGTTCCTTTCCCTTTGGTACCTGTTAGTCCATTTTTGGGTTCTGTAATTCTGCTGCTGTTTTGTTCCTTCAGTTTTTCCTTTGTTCCTATACTCCTCAGATGAGTGAAATCATTTGGTATTTCTCTTTCTCCGCTTGGCTTATTTCACTGAGCATAATACTCTCCAGCTCCATCCATGTTGCTGCAAATGGTTGGATTTTTCCACTTCTTATGGCTGAGTAGTATTCCATTGTGTATATGTACCACATCTTCTTTATCCATTCATCTACCGATGGACATTTAGGTTGCTTCCAATTCTTGGCTATTGTAAATAGTGCTGCGATAAACATAGGGGTGCATCTGTCTTTCTCAAACTTGATTGCTGCATTCTTAGGGTAAATTCCTAGGAGTGGAATTCCTGGGTCAAATGGTAGGTCTGTTTTGAGCATTTTGATGAACCTCCATACTGCTTTCCACAATGGTTGAACTAATTTACATTCCCACCAGCAGTGTAGGAGGGTTCCCCCAAAAGGAGTTAACTTTTATCAGAACAAAATACCAAGCACTTGTTCTGACTTTTCAAGTAGGTTTTAGAAAACTTCTCCCTGAAAAACACACCATTTTTTAATCTTTATAATACATTTATTAAAAATAATGAAGGCATGACCTAAAATGGTACATCTTCTGAAACTTCACACTCAGTGTATATAGCAAGGTATTACTTTCAAACTACCAAACTGATTTTAAAAATTGGTATCAACTGTTATCCACTGATGGGCTACCAGTGAGTGAATACTAATAGTGGGGTGATGATTCAAAGAGGAATAATCATGGTACACACATTAAAATGAATATTAGGCATTATTTTAAAATTATGTTTTCAAATACTTCATCAGCTCACACTATATGAGTGAAATAATCAGGACATAAAGCTGATTCCAATTTTGCAAGTATATAATTTAGAGAAAAAAAGACTAAGGAAATATAGAAGATGTTAAAATGTGGTTATTTTGGAGTGGGGAGATTATAGGTGATTTTAATTTTTTGTCCCTTGTATTATCTGAATGTGCTACATACACAATTATATAGTTAGCAAAGTAATTTCTGAAAGATTAAATATAAAGAAATTCTCATTAAACTTTAGTCAGATTTGCGAATAAGTAAAATTAAGTTTTATTAGCCCAGTAAAAGACTCTGATATTTAATATTAATTGCAACATATTCATGCAGACATCATTAAAAACCAAGTGTTAATGCTGTAGTTTAGCAAGTATTGATAAAAGTTGCCCTTAATTTAAACAGAAAGCAGAGTAAGTACCCATTTGACTAGTTATTTGGTAGGCAGAGAAGTCCTAGCTCCGGAGGGGGAAAGACTCAGCTGACATCCAGCCTGGCTGCTGCTTGGCTGTGTGACTTGCTCTCTCTGAGCCACAGCTACCCTATCCACAGACCAGGAAAATCCTCATTTTCTCTCGTTACTTGCAGAACTGATGCAGACATGGTTTATGGAATCTCGACCACAACGTCTAGGACGTGGCAGGACCTGGGTCTCGGGTCTCATGGACCTGGAGGCTGTCCCCTCAGTTGGAAGACGGACAAGGATGAGTGCAGGGGTTCATTCTGCCTAAAAGGGAACACGGGAGGTCTGCCTAAGCTTGTTGGGTAGTAAAGGCTGATTGTAAAACTGACTCCGAGTCACCACAGGTATCGCCGACTGCACCAGCCACAGCCGTGAATGTGGCACGCAGTGGTAGACCCCTCTGGAGAGCGGGATGACGGGCCATTAAAGGAAGCTGATGGGGGGTGAGAAGTTGGGAAGAACAAAACTGATGGGAGAGAGGGAGGAGAGAACAAGTTTCAAAGGGTAGTGCCACCAACAGGGCAGAGAAAAAATGAAGCCAAGGGAGAGACCAGAAATAACCAGACTGTCAAACAGGGATGAGTAAGGGGAGAGGCAAAGAGGCTCTTCCTTGCCTGTGACTTCCTCTCGAAATTTTCTCCGCCTCTTGTACTTATTCCCGTATGTCTCCCTCTTTTCAATTCCCACCACTTCATTTCTAAAACTACATTTTCATTCGCAAGAGTCACTCCCACGTGCTGTCTGACAAGTGGTATTCCTCCCACCAGGAGTCAGGAAGTGAAAACCCAGGGAAACACCAACCCAGAGTGGCTCCCCCAACCCCCAAGGCCCTCCAGCATCCAGGATGAGATCTAGAGCTGATCCTGGTTCCAGACAGGAGGGGTCCAGTGCAGAGGGAGCAGCTGCTCACCTCTCCACTTTCTCTTCCTGGCCATTGATGTCCTCATTTGCACTCTCTTCAATTACAAAGGATGCACTTGTCTTCAATTACAGGCGACCCACGCAAATGTCCCATGATTAGAATTTACCACCTGATAATTGGATGGTCACCTTCCCTTTCTGGCAAATTTATAAAATGTTATTTTAAAACGTCAGTATTGGACATGTTTAAAAGAAAGTTCACACAAAAACAAGGCCATGAGAATATGTGGTCAAAAGCCATGGTGCCCTCAGGGTGGGAATGCATTTATTTCCATAGTGCACCAGTTTGTCTCCCAGTCTGTCAGTTTAACGTGCCAAGAAAATGCTCAAGTAAAATGTTTCATTCTGGTTTTCTTCAAGAAAGCTGTATACTTTAAAATAAATAAATAAATAAAGGTTATACTGAATCAAGAGTATCAATGACAGTTAAATGTTACCCATGTGGGTGCTCAGGGAGGGTGACTTCAAAGACACAGTGATGCAGTTTGATAAAAGTGTAACAACCCATGAAAAGTTCATCTTTCGGGAAATCTCTACTTGAAAAATAAGATGACACTAATATTGTCCCTGGAAATGCATTCATTCTCTAGTAAAAGCGTGTCATCCACACCTCATCAAAGAGATGCTAATGTCTACAATTGCCAAAAGCTGGGCTGCCTGAAGTGAAAGCTGCAATGTTCTCGCAAACGACTTTGTTCAGTAAATAAGTACAATGTTAAGAGACATTTTCTTGTAAGATACACCAAGAAATAAAAAGGGAGTACCCTACCAAATGAAAACAAATGCACCCCAAAACACAATATGAAACAAGTGGTGGGGGACCTCCCTGGAGAAGCTGATTTGCTCATTGCACCTTTGGACCCACCCTGCTTCTCAGGGAGGGGGTCCTGACGAACCACAGGACATGGGAACAGGCTGACTGATGCTTTGCATTTCTTCCACTTTGCTTGCGGTTCTCAGGAACTTGGACAAAGCCAAGAAAGAAACAAGAGCTGCCAGGCTCTGAATAACTCTTTAGAAGTGGCGCCTCTAAAAAAGAATCACCGGGTTTGAGGTGAATGGGATTGAGAGGACAGAAAGAAAAGGACAGAAGCGCTGTCAGAGAACTTCAGAGCCACAGACAGAAACAGCTCTGCCTTCCTCAGAGGGAAGCTTTACTTTTTGCTGAGCTGTCCCCAGGCACTGCCCCACGGGGCCTCCCCGCGTGGCAGAACCCGGCGCTGGTATAAGAGCTGATTTTAGTCTCTGAGGTAACGTGGAAGGACATTACGTTCTCAGGCGTGGCTCACTGTAGGGATTAGCACATATGGCCTAAGAAAGATATGCTGGATATGTGGTAAATCATTCTCAGGAGCCCATCATGAAGCCCACTTTGTTTTAACAGCACATATTTTAGCTAAAGTACTACAAAACAATCACTAATTAGAAAAAAAAAAAAAGAAAATCCCACTAAGGAGATCACATTTTCACCGACTTCCCATTTTCTCCTAAGAGTTTTTCCTTTTTCCTCAATAAAGCCAACCAACAAGAGGCAGTTTACATAATCATTAAGAGCATGAACTCTGCAGTCACATTTCCTCGGTTTTGAGCCAGAAATATGAAATTGGGTAATTTGTTCAACCTGCATAAGCCTCAATATCCCCCTCTGTAAAATGGGCATGATACCACCACTGACCTCATAGCACCCTGAATAGAGCTGGCACACAGTAAGTGCTCAGAGAAGGTCAGTATTTGTTAATGGTTATAAAAAGAAAAAAAGTTACTACTGCAAAGTCATGACATCCTTGTGCCTAGACTGAAAAAATAAGGCATATGATTAATGTGTTTAATTATCTGTATGTCTGCCTCTCAGAGTTAAGAATGTATTTCTTGAAGGCTTATTCATTTTTGTCTCAAATGTCTCAGTTTCTGGCATATAAGAGCTCAGTAAATGTTTCAGTACAGAAGCGAAAGGAAAGGAACAAAACTTTGCAGACCAAATAATGTGAGCAATTGTTAATATTGTCATATAAATAAATTCAGATTTAATGAGCTTTTACTGAGTGCCTACTTTATGCTAGGCCCCACATGAAGACTTCACATTATCTTAATAGATTTCTACAGACAAGACACATCTGTGCAACTGTAAAAATAAGAGACTGGCTACTGAGCTGGACTGAGACTCAGACTATAACCAGCTTACAACCAGAAAAGGGTTCGTTAATTAAATCTGAGTTAATTTTCAAGCTATACAAATAACATATTTATATGCTTCCAAAATGTAGAAGCAGAGGGTCCATGGACCACAACATGGGGGGATGCTATAGGACTACACTGTCTCCTCTAGATCTAGGGCAGGGTGATGGTACCCAGCTGGGATACAAAAAGCACCTTGGGGATAGTTCTACCACCCAAAGGGCCCACGTCAGAAAAAAGCCCTGTTTTAAAGGATCTCTTTAACCACAGAATAAAGAACTACATATTACATCCAAGACTCGGCAGCAACTCAATTTCCAAATGTTAGTTTTTTCATGAAATCATCATATATCCCAGGAAAAAGTCATACTGATCTCAGCTCTTTTACTTTTTACTTTTTTGGGAAGAATGTTAAGCCAGTGTAAAATGAGTAAGTGGATTTCAGTCTTCTGAAAGGGCTTTTGGGTATGGTTGAGAAAGCTAACTTTGAAAACTTAGCAACACAGGATACATTATGAGTAAGTTCCTTACTTTTATTTTTAGTAATGATGCTAATTCACCAGATCCTTCTGAAAGAGTCCTTTTATTAATTTCAATGAAGTCAAGTTGAGAACAAGTTGTAATATGAAACACACTTTATGCAACTATGTTGAAATTCTCTGCCAGAGTTACATATTCCCATGTAAGAACTTTATGGTAAAACAATTTCAAAACAATATCAAGCATCAGGTTGGGTTCATTTTGGTTTTAGGTTGCCACAGGAAAACTCTTTCTATACAAATCATTGAAATCCTAAGGCAAAATGATAGTGCTTTTAGTAGGAAAAAAAATCATGTTCCCTACAGTTTATAATAAAAGAGCTGAAACTGAGCCCCAACTGAAATTATACTGTTAGGCAACTCCAAAAACTAAACATAAAAACATGCTAAAATGCAACACAGAAGGAAAACCATTCTCATATGCACAGTTTTAGATGCTTAGCCATTCCTGACCCCAGCCCAGATGAGATCGACTGATCCTTCACAGGGTTTCCTCCCATCAGCCAACAAACTCACGCGCTTCTCGGCCACACGGTTCCTCAGGAAAACGCGAGCAATACATTTAAAGGCCAGAAGAAATCCCGTGGGTGGGTTTGGTCTGCTTTTCAAAACCAATGAACTTCTCATTAAATAACCTTTAATAACAAGAGAGAAGTTTACAAGACATACACCCAACTTAACTACAAGGCAGGCTATGTTGCATATCTCACCGTATTTTTTTTTTTTTAAAAGAGAAGCTTTCTGAATGGCACAATCCATTTTGCCAGGTAATGTCAGAAAATTAATGAGTCCTACTTGGAAGTACTACCAGGCTCATTTTTAGAATGATTTTCAGGAAGTATGATGTTTCGATCACAAAAGCCCAAGCATCTAAAACCTCCATGACACTTCATTAATTCTTTATAAAAAAATCTTTCATAACATTCTTTATAAAATAAAGTCTTGCAACCACAGGAGAATTCTGAGAATCCAGCTTTTCCAGAAAGCTTAAGAGAAATACTTGCGTTTCACCATTCTCAAAATCATTTGAGTTTGAAACAAAATAAACATATTATTCTATTTAATATCGTTGCACAAGCAAATTCAAAAGAATGAAATGTGTTCAAAGTTACTAGAAAAAATGTAGCAATACAGGCTGCCAACTTGTTCAATGTCAAGCTCTAGGCAGTGTAGCCACACTAGCAGTAAATGACTGACTCAGAGTGAGTCACGCTTAAGCCATTTTTGCTTTTAAAGTACTGCCAGGCACTGTGTTAATATTCAACCCAGAGTAAATTTAGCCCAACAAGAAAACAAGTGTTTCCATGGTTGCTTCTTCACAGTGTTTATGGTATATATGCAGCCATTAGGCACAGAAATCCAGTCAGATAAATTAAGTAGAAATGCTCATCTTTCATTTCTATCAAGGCTTTCAGACACTGGGAATGTTAAATGCAACCCAGGCTATTCTTCCATCTCCTTTCGTCTACCCACCCCTCCAGACCTCAAAAGGCAAATATGTAGAGTATACTATTAGTTTTGAAGTCTGTACCATTAAAGTGCCTTTGGCAGATTGCTGTTTGCAGATTTTATTTGGCCCTATGTTAAGGGTCACAACCACTTATATTTCTCTGTGCAGCTACAGGGCTGAAATGCTTAAAAAGTATCTAGCAAGAACAGTAGAAAATGTGGACTGCAGATACCAAATGAAGTCATTATACAGTATCATGCATAGTGAATGGTCAGAGTCTGCTAATGTGGTAATGTGAACACTCAGAAAGTGTTAAAAAAATACTGGTTGGGAGAGATGAATGGCTAGCATCTGATTGATCTGAAAATATCTCAATTTCTTTCAAAATATGCTATTTCTGTTCCAATGCACATGGAGCTCTTAGACTTGGATAGCGCAGTGAATGAGAAACAGTTGCTAGGATTCTTTCCTAGTGAATCCACCTGCCTGTTTGCAATATAGAATCTCAGCACTAACTATATAGAACCTACACTATGGTCAAATAAGGGGGTTTGGCATTTTGCTCAGGAAAAAATCTTAAAGCTAGCTATCTCAGCTCTGGGTTTTAAAGTAGGATGTATGCCCCTTAGTATATAAACTCTCAGAATTGCTATTCAAAATTAGCTTTGATCTAAAAATGAAAAATAATTCGATTTCACTAATAATATATACTGGCATTAAGCAGGACATGCATAAATATGAATACAGCAAATATCAGAGGCCTATGCTCTTTCTCAGGGGGCAGAACAGTCTAAAATGTGTGGAGACCACTGTTGTACCAAATAAAGTCTCCTGGAGTTTAAGAGCCTTTTCTTCTCTTCGTGTTCTATCCTAGTACAATGTTTTTTACATTTAAATGGTCATTGGCACAAACGAAGTATAGTGGAAAAGTCTAGATCAGCAAGCAACTGGAGAAGACAGAGAAATGGTAATCTGAGTGAGGCAGGTCTGGAAAACAGCCACACGAAGGAGCTCACTGCAGCTCAGTGCAGCTGTAATGATACACTGGGAACACAAAGTCACACAGACCAGCCTCATCCAAGAGCCCATCTCTGAACAAAAACACTGACCTGTTCTCTTAACAAGACACCTCTACCTCTAGGACTCCGTGAACATTAAAATAATGGTTTAAAAGCTCTTTTCAATGAACTGGAAAAGCCTCACACAAGTGTAGTTAGATAACAGACATCTTTAAAAACACATGGCTCTTGGAGAACAACTGTGAAAGGGGTTCCCTGGTGGTGCAAAAGATGGAGACTCCTAAAATAGTCTCTGACTTGCTTGCATGGAATCTTTCAGTCCTATGGGAAGCTCTAACACAGGGCTTGGCCTAGAGCAGGTGCTTAATGAATCTCTGAGGAATAAACGGATAGAATACAAAACTCTTTACTCATAAAACACCTTATTTGAAGCCCACACATTCTAAAGCTCTGTGTTTGTTATGTGTATGTTTACTGCACTGGTAATTTTCCGACTCTGAAAGCCTAAGGGACTATATACACACTTCATCAGAATGTTTTGCTTTCTGACTCCTTCGATCACTGACTTCACTAACTCTACTTACAGTTCAGACAACCTATTATTTACCTGAAAGTTCAACATTATAGGATTATAAACAGTAGTTAAATCTCCACATAGGCAAAGACAGGGAGGGATGAATAGTTGAAGCATGAGATTTTAGGGTAGTAAAACTATTCTATATATTATATGGTGAATACACAACATTACACATTTGTCAAAAACTTATAGGCCGTTTGATCTAGTAATTCCACTTCTGGGTATAAAAATTAAAACTAGGGACTCAAACGGGTATTTGTATACCAGTTTCATTAGCATCACTACCGCCATGAGGTGGAAACAACCCAAGTGTCTATTGACAGATAAATCGATAAACAAAATGTGGTATGCGGACACACACACACACACACACACACACACACACACACACACACACACACACACACACACTGGAATACTGGAATATCATTCAGTCTTTAAAAAGGAATGAAATTCTGATATGTGCTATAACACAAATGAACTTTGAAGACATTACGCTAAGTGACATAAGCCAGACACAAAAGGATGATTTTGGACCTGGTCGGCTCCCTCCCTCCCCGGGCGGCCCCTCCGGCGGAGCGCGCCTACTCCAGGCCCCCGGCCGGGACACGCGCTGACCGCCGAGCAACTCGCACTGCCGCCCCCTGGTCCGGTTTCCCCGTGCCCTCAGGCGGAGGCAGGGGTCCCGCCGCGCCCCGCAGCCACGTACCTTCCAGCCCGCAGAGCGGTCGCTGTCGTCTTCACCCCTGAAGTGGGGCCCGTTCTGGAACCTCCAGCGCAGATCCGCGGAAGCGGGAGCCGTTTCTCAGCCGAGGTCTCTGAAGTCCGGCCGGCCGGGCCAGCGGCTCCAAGTCCGGGCCGACCGCCGCCGTCCGTCCGTCGCGGGAGAGACGAGAAGGGGCGAGTGCGGCGCCGGGAGCCCAGCGGGTGCGAGGCGGCGATCCAAGGCTGGGGGGCGAGGTCGGGAGGAAGGCGCAGCACAGCACAGTTCTTCGCGGGCCCAGAACTTCGCGGGCCCAGAACTTCGCGGGCCCATCATCTGGTCTCCGCCGGCCCGCTGCGCAGACGTTAAGGCGGGCCGAAGCACGGAAGGCGTGCGCCGGCTGGTGTCCCTGCGGCGCTCACGATGCTACTGACCGTTGAATAACGGCGGCGGCGGCGGCGGCGGCGACTGCAGCTACTACACCGCCCCCGGGGTTACGCACTCTGCGCCCAATGGCTGCCCGTCCACGACAGACGGCCCTCAGGGCCAATGAGCGCGAGGCGCCACGACGCAGGCCCGCCCCCGACCGATGGCAAAAGTTAGAAGATAGAAAATAGAAGAAAAAAATGAAATCACGGTGAAAGTAAATGAAATAAACACTAAATAAAAAGGACAGGAGTCAAAATCAGAAATAGAATTTAAAGAGAAGTGAAGTGACACCACTTAAATACAAAGGATTGAAGAGATAAGTATGAAAAATTACATGGCAATAAATTTGACACCCTAGAAGAAATGGATAAGTTCCTAGAATCATACCATGTTAAAAACCTGTTCTGGGGGAAATAGAAATCTGACCAGACTAACAACTAGTAACCAATTGAATCAGTAATCAAAAACTCCACACAATCAAAAGTCCAAGATGTTTTCATTGGAGAATTCCACCCAAACATTGAAATAAGAGTTAATACCTATCCTTCTCAAACTATTCCCAAAAACTGAAGAGGAAGGAACGCTTACAAAATCATTTCTATGAGGACAAAATCACACTGTTACCAAAACAAGATTAGGACACTACCAAAAATAAAAAATAAAAAAAAGACAACTACCCACCAATATTCCTGTAAAGCATAGTTGTAAAAATCCTCAACAAAATATTAGCAAACTGCATTCAAAAATACATTAAAGGATCATTCACCAAACCAAATGGGATTTATTCTAGGGATGCACGAATGGCTCACTACCAGCAAATTAATACATATAAACACCGTATTAACCAAAGGAAGGATCAAAACTATACAAACATCTCAATACATGCTGAAAGAGGATCTGACAAAATTCGTATCCACTCATGATAAAACATTTCATCAAAGTTGGTATAGAAAGAACCTATATCAACATAAAAAAGGCCTTATCTGACTTACCCACTGCTAATATCATAGTCCATGGGGAAAAGCTGACAGCATTTTGTCTCAAATCAGGAACAACTGAAGGATGTCCAGTATCACCACTTTTATTCACCATAGTACTGGAAAGTCCTAGCCACAGAAAATGACAAGAAAAAGAAATAAAAGGCATCCAGATTGTTAAGAAGTAAAATTGTCAGCCTTTGCAGATTGACATGATACTCTATTTAAAAAAAACTCTAAAACTCCAAAAAAATTAACAGAATTAATAAATAAGCTCAGTAACATTGCAAGATGTAAAGTCATTATACAGAAAAATGTTGCATTTCTATGTACAAAAAGATAAACTACCCTACCCAAAACAGAAATTAACAAACCAATCCCATTTACAAATGTATCCAAAAGAATGAAGTTCTTAGACACAAATCTAAAGAAGGAAAATGAAAAAAAAAAAAAGGATGATTTTGTATAATTCCACATTTATGAGGTACCTCAGTCAGATACATAGAGACTGAAAGTAGAACAGTGGTTTCCAGAGTCAAGGGGTAGGAGAGCAGTTATTGTTAATGGATATTGAGCTTCAGTACAAGATAAGGAAAAAGTGCTAGAGACAAACAGTGGTGAAGGCTGCACAACAATGTGAATATACTTAATGCCACTGAACTGTATGCCAAAAAATAGCTGAAATGGTAAATTTCATGTTATATTTATACTTACCACAAAAGAGCCCCACAGAGCAAGACAGCACAAAGAATGAACTCTAATATAAGTGATGGATTCTAGTTAATAGTACAGTATTAATATTATTGGTTTAACAACTGTAACAATGTACCACTAAAATGTAAGATGCTAAAAATGGGAATGGGTAGGGGGAAACTTATCAGAAATCTCTGTACTATCTGCTCAATTGTTCTCTAAACCTAAAATTCTTCTAAACTATAGTCTACTCATTAAAAAGAAAAACCTAAGCAAAGGAGGTTGCTCTGTAAAGAAGCAGACATTTTTCTTTCATGTAATGCTGTGTACTCACTTCTCAGTGACCCATTTCCTTATCTGGGACCCTGGGACCCCCATCAGAACCCTGAGCCCCACCACTCAGCCTGGCTCCAGCCTCTTTTCCTGCTGATTCTGACCTTGTTCCTTAATGTTCATGTATGTCCTAATGTGAGGGACCCAGATGCAGGTTCTCTTGCTCCCATGGGCCCTGGATGCTCTTACTATGCCCCAGTCTGTCTGCCTTGCTGTGACCTATGACTTGTCTTGAACTCATTATTTGTGTATTTTCTGGCTGGAAGTGACTGACCTACTACTGACTGTTGGTACTCTAAACTTCGATACAGTTCCCTAATTCTGTCCACCAACCTTCTATTTATTTTGCTGTAAGGCCCAGACCAGCCCGGTAGTAATTAACTATGAACAGTGCTTGTGGGAATGATATTGATACAAAATGGTTAGGTTCAAGAACATTTCTTAACACTGAAAATAGGAGAGTTCTTTATTCAATGTAAAATGCCTCTTTATAAAGCTCTTAGGGGTACAACTATACTCTACCTTCTCATTTCCTGCCTTAATTCTATGTTCACAGGGTATCCTACACGTAAACGGAGAACTGCAAACTTGAATGCCTACCAGGAAAAGCAGTGAAAGTGTACCAGATAGAAGACAAAGGGAATGGTCAGAATGGTGTCTGACCGAGAAGTACAGCTCTGATCTAAACCATTTAAAAACAACAAATCCCAACACTGTGTGAGCCAAACAAAACTCACATTTCAAGCTAATGTGTGATTTGCAACATTAGAAAAAGAGAGAGAGAAGGTGGGAAAGCACGAGCACCTTAGGTAGACTCTGATATTCATGACACAAAATCTGGGCTAAATCACTCCATAAAAATGCTTATTTATTAAAATACCAGAGAGAAGCTCAGGCCTGTGAAGGAGATGGGCATTCAAATCACGTTTCAGGACACCTAACCCTTGCCAAGTGAGAATGTGATTAATAACATGACTTGCTTCATGTGTAATGTTGAGATGTTGGTAACCTACGAAGGCTGAAAGGACCTTCTTCTATGGCCTGATTCATTTTGCTTCCGGTGTCCTCAAAGGGAAAACTAGGTAGGGAGCAGAGAATAAAATCTTAAAATGAAAAAAAAAAAGCCCCACAAATGTTCAAGATTCTTTTTTCGTAAAGAGGCATACTCTTTTAACACCAAATATTTAAGCTCTTTTCTTTCCCATTCTCATCATATAAAAGGGAATAGAACTATGACCGGTTGTTATCATTTACTGCTAAATGTAACTTTTAGATCAGAAAGTATTATTATGCATTGATCCTAAGATTATTTTTTAACAGATTAGAGAATGTCCTTCACAGTAAGCCTATGCCATGAGATACATGGAACAAAGCTTCTGCTTGCCTACCCTGAGCATTTGAATTAGCAGATGAATTAGAAAAAAGGCACATGTTCCTCCAGGCACACCAGGTACATACTTTGTGGATTAGAGCACAGGCCAGCACGTAGTCATCCCATGCCTCCTCGGCCAGGTGCTCAGGTGTAGTGCATAAGAAACTGTACAGCTGTATAGAGCAGAGACATCCTATCCCACACTTCTGCTATCTTAATAAAGGGATTACTTAGATTCTGTGAGTCAGTACTTTCTAGCCCACCATCTCTTTATCTGACCAACCATCCCAAATTTATAACCCATGTAAAAATAATTCATGCCCTGGCAATGACTTTCAGTGATTTGATAATGAACCACTTTCTTGGATCCTCCCTCCCCTCAAACTTCAGCCTGGCTAACAACATGGTTACCTTCTCTGCATTTCTCACCTTGCTGTCTGTGGAGAGGTGACAAAATAGCCTGGTTATGAACTAGGTGTCCCTTCACAGTGGCCTGGCTCTCATGGCCTCAGCTCTGTGTGTGGCACCCCGTTAGCTCAACCAAGTCCCTGAACTTCTTCATTCTCCAAGAAGAGCAACTTTTAAGAGATTCTTCCCACCTAACTCACCCAGCTCTGCAGTGTAGACCCAGAAAGGCTCTATCAAGGGCTAGTGGGCAACCAGTCATAAATCTAATTGGTATCTTCAAGAGTTAGCATCTCTGGCAAGGGAAAAGTCAGTAGTAAATGGGGTGGCTTTGAGCACTATCAATGTTTCCTATATATGGGTACATATAACAGATACTGACAATGTAAAGTAAAATATTTAACACAACGGCAGTGACCATTATAAAATGTTTAGAAAGCAAAAGCCCTCTCTGCTACAAAATTACATATATAGATTCTGCACATATAAGATAATCAATCCATAAACAGTCACAGAGCACTATGGACGTCTAAGTAATCATGGAGGGAAACAATGCAAAGATGCATAATGGAATGATGATATTTTCTTTTCTTTCCCCACGCTTTACACGTCTTGAGAAGCCTTGCAGAGTCTAGCCTTTCTCTAGACTCCCCTCCTCTTTGCTGTTTTTCTTTAATTGAAGTGCTGTTGATAAACAATCTTATGCTGGTTTCAAATGTATAACACAGTAGTTCAACAGCTAAACATATGATTAAATCCTCACCCCCTCTAGTACAGTTACTATCTGTCAATGAAGAAAGGTGTTACAGAATCATTTACTATATACTTCACGCTGTACTACTGTCCTCATGACTAACTTATACTGTGATTGTGAATAATTGTGCCCCTTTATCTCCCTCACCCTCCTCGCCCACCTGTCCCAACTCCTCCCCCTTAGTAACCACTAGTTATTTCTCAGTGTCTATGAGTCTACTGGAATGAGTACATTTCCCACACCAAAACTCTGGATACATGGCCAGTGGGATAGAACATCAGAAACTAAAACTCTCCTAAAAGTTAAGGAATACAAAGTCAATGAAAATATCAGATTATCCTAAATTGCAAAGAGATGATAATATAAGGGAGATAAGTGGAAATATTCTGAAGGATAATGAACAATATGACACAGAGTAAGAGCACTTTATCTGGGACATGTAGGTGGCAAAGACCAAAATGTTCAATAACACCTGAGTTGGCCATTATGTAGGAAATGGTCTCACTCATACATTGTTGGTAGGAATTTCAATTAATATAATCTTTATGAAAGGCAGTTTGCCCTTCATAGTATAATTTAAAATTTCACATATGTTTTGACTCAGCAATTTCACCAGCATTTACCTTACAGATATAGACTACTTAGGTGGAATTTTGTAGACATAAGAATAGTTATTGCAGCAATGTCGGTACCAAACAATTATCCCCAACATCAGGAGACTGGTTAAAAATTATGAGTTACTATATGGCCATTAAAAAGAATGAAGAAGCCCTATATGCACTGACATTGCAGAATACCCAAAATATATTAAGTGAAACAAGCAAATTAGAACAGTATGCCTAATATGCTACCATCCTCTCTCTCTCTCTCTCACACACACACACACAGAGTGATATTTCTACCAGAATACATAAGAAATTGGCAACAACTGCCTCCATGGAGGCAAAGACCCTACTTTTCACTACATAGTCATTTTACTTTGTGAATTTTATCAAAAAGATAAAAACTATAAAGAGGGGCAGGGAATACATATATACAAGAAGTGCTATAGAGAGGAAGGGGCTATCTTGAGCAGGATTGGTTAACAAAGATCTCCCACAGAAGGCACTCTGAATGAAATCTGCCTGGGAGAGACAGTATGGAAGGCTGGGGAGGTGTCCTGGAGGCCAACCGGGTGAGGAAGAAAGGAACAAGCCATTTTTGTCTACAAAGAGTAAGTGGATCAGAAAGGGACTAATGTTATGCCGATACTGAACGCTACTCCCTTTTCCACGTTCTTATATGGCACTTGTCTATTAGTAGGTCATATGCATGAATCTAGAATGCAATCCATTCACTTACTGAATATCTATTATGAGCCAGGAACTATGCTAGATGTTGAGGACAGAAAACGGTGAGACTCAGTCCTTGTCCACAACAGGTTCTCTATCTGAGGAAAATGCAAAGCTAGGAGAGAAGAGGAATTCCATAGAGAAAAACCTGAGCAGCATATAGCCCAGGGCAATTATCTCTCTGTTCTGCATGGTGCAGGGATAATGAAGGTGCTGATAAAAACAACAGCTAACACTTATATAACATTTAATATGTGCCAAGTCACTATTCTAAGTCACTTTCATATATTAATTCATTTAATCTTCACAACAACCCTATGAAGTAGGTATACTATTATTACGCCACCTTAAATGGAGTATGTAATGTACTGCAAGGTTTTTAAGAGCATACCATTGCTACACTGCTATTAAGGGGCTGAACCCAAATTTGAACTCAAAAAGTGTGGCTCTAGAACTAAGCAGTGAACTACTACTAGGGACCCTGAGAGAACAAGTGCCAATCTCGGAATAATAATGCTACCTTACACTTATTTGTATAGGACTTTGCAGTTTATAAGATACTTTCACGTGCTATTTTCAATTTAGAAAAGCCCCATGATATGTTCTCTTTGAAATGAACACACATTCCAGCTATTGAAATGGATAAAATTATAAAAACTACTATAAACTCTCAAAATGCCCATCACTAAAAATAACTGTAGTAGAAAAGTTCCTCAAGGAGTTCTACAGAAATTCATCATCTGGTAACATTCAAGTTAAGACAGTATTAGTTGAGCATCACTGCTTTCAAAGGAAAGGCACTGATAAACTAGACAATGGATTCAGGTTCTTTAAATGCCACTTAAACAGTGAAATACTGCCTTTGACTTACTAAATTAAAAACCATAATTCTTACATTCTATTACTCAATATATAGTTATTTGAGCACTTTGGCAACTGGTATAGGTTTAGATATTGTACTATTCAATTAGCATTAAGTGAAATGCACTTTAATCAATACCTCTCAAAATAGTTTAAATTGTTTAATTAGGACTAACTACACCAGAACATCTGAAAGACAAATTTACCTGTCAAATTTAGGAAAGGAATTTCCCCAGTTTCTTTTTACCAGCTTAGTTCTTAAATAGATCCAGACATACTTGTAGAAAGTACCAGCTGACATTACTCCATGGGGGTTTCCTTACTATAATTAATTTTGGATTTCCTTGTCAAGAGGGAGACATAATCTTTGCTTCTATTTTTTAATCAATACATGACTGAGCAGAGTACTACCCAGTGAAAATGAAATGGGTACTGCCCTTATAGAGTGAAATAAATATTCTCTACTCAGTTTTCCAACCAAAGAGCACAAATACTGCTGAAGGAAAACAAAGCCTTGGCACCGCTGGAGGGAAAAAAATTTGCCAGCTGTCTTCCCAGCATAATGCTTTCTACAGTCATGTACAGGATTATCTCATGCTCTTTAATATCTGCCACTTTAAACGACTCTCTTTAATTAAATAATTATCTTCTTGGGACAACACAACTCAATCCTAAACTGAGTAGGATTCTACCTCCCCACTTACTCAAATTCTACCTGATCTTCAAAGTCTTGTTCAAAACTCATTTTCTCTATGAAGCCATCACCCCCTGATTTCCAAGATCTCTCCCTTCTCAGGTGTTAATTATGTGAATCACACATCCTGATTCATTTGCTCACTATCTTTTTCTAATTCAATAGCACTCTGCTTGTATTTCTCTCACGGCACTTATCTTTCTTTGAACTGCAGTGATTTTAAATGTTTCTCTTGTCCACTAAGAGGACTAAGTCATACCCATCTGGGTATTATCTTTGATTAAAGCCCAGTGCTTGACACATTAACAATAAATATTTGTTGTCTTGAATAAATGTTGTCCATCCTATAAGAATACAAAAGAAAAAAAAAGCCACGTTTCTTTTTTCTGTATTCCTAGATACCTAGCCCAGTGCCAGGCATCAATAAGCCACTTGAAGATATTCAACGAATACTATATAAGTAAACCAGTTGTAGTTTAGTTTTACTTAAATCTGAATAAACATGTCCCTGATCAAACAAATGACTCAAAAAATTGAGGTCATTTCAAATACCTCTTGCTTTTGTGGGTTAGTAACACACACACACACACACACACACACACACACACACACACACACACACACACACACACACACACACACAGAAAGCCAGTACTGTTTCAGTAGTTAAAAACTGGTATTTGAGTATTCAAAATGAACAAACAAATAAGAGCTGGTTGGTAGCTGAAAACCTGGCCACAATACTTGCTATCACCTCTCAGCGAGAGGCAGTCTATTCTCCCACCCTTTGAAGTTGGACTGCCTTGTGATTGCTTTGACCAATAGTCTGACAAAAGTTACACTGTCCAGTTTCCTAGCCGAGGTCTCAGGAGATCTGCCTCCACTCTTGAGGCTCTTATCTCCCTCCTGCCATAATGGGAACAAATCTGAACTATTCTGCTCGGGAATGAGACCACCTGGGGTGCGGACAAGCTGTCCCAACTGAGGGTGTCCTAGATGGAGAGGCTGCAAGCCGATCAGGGAGCCTAACTGGCCCAGCAGAAGGACCACCCAGCTAAATCCAGTCCCAACGGCCAATCCATGGGAGCACAAGCCCAATAACAGTTATTTTGAGTCACTAAGTTTTGGTGTGGTTTGTTACACAACAAAAGCTAAGTCATCACCATTTAATTTAAAACTGAACACTTACATGGTGCCACGATGCTAATTTCTATTCCACGGAAGTTTTAGACAGCCAATGTAGATCATTCCTACATGTTTAATATTTATTTTTAAATAATATTAAAATCTAATTATGACTAAATAAAAACTCTAATTATGATTAAAGCAAAATTTCTAAATAGAGTATTTGCAATCTTTTTTGCTGATTTTTTTAAAACCTATTATTTAATAAATTAGTACACCTCATCACTGTCCCCTAATGCACCACGACATTTTTTTTCTTTACACCATGTGTATCTTGCTTACAAAATTGGATGGGGGAAGTCAGGTGTCACCTCTAGTCTTCATTGCTTTAAATACCTATAACTGGGAGGGGCAAAATAAGCAGTGAAACTCTGAATCAATACTACCAACAAGGAGTAGAAATGCAAAAAATTAAAAAACAAAAAGCTATTTCCATTTCCCCATCGCATTAGATTATGGAATTCAGTTAACAAATTTTGAGACATGAAAAAAATGAATAGCTTTCAGAATCAGACTGAGAGATTTGTGCATCCCTGGTAATAGGAAATTCAACTAAAATAGGAAAATTATGTGAAGAAGAAAAACTCTTTCTCCCTTTAATGTTTTTGACCCTTAAGCCCCTTTGCTCCTCCTTCCAGCCCCTGGCATCCCGTGCTGGCTCCTCCTTTTCTTCCTCTCCTTGACTCTCGGACTCTCCCCTTGCGTGGGTCATCTATCCCCATGACTCCAACCATCTTCTGGGAGCGTGTGGAAAGCCTTTATCTCCCTCTCATTAGCCAGAGTTTTGTACCAAAGCCTTCCTCATTTCCAACCATCCGGTAAAGATCTATGCCAAAACCCAGCACCCTAAATATAATATACTTTAATTAAAGTTATCCTCCCACGTCACTTAAAGACCAGATCCTCCATGAGACATCTTGCCTCTTTTAATGGCACCACCTCTTTCTTATCTACTCAAACTAGGAACTTGAGTGCCATCTTCAATTTCTTATTTGGCTATATCTATTGTTATTATTATTTTAAATAAGTTGACAAATCCTACAGTACCTCTTGTATTAATTCTCTCCTCCTATTTCCCAACATGATTCAGGATGTCATCAGTACTTGACTGGACCACTGTAACAAAACCTCTTCCCTTCTCAATTTATCCTATAAATACCATATCTGGATCTGTCTTGTTAAGGTTCAAGTCTAAACAGATGGTTCACCTAATGAAAAACTTAATGTACCCCATGACTTACTAATTAAACTATCCTATTCAAAGCAACAAAAAACTCTGTAACTCAGGCCCAACTTACCCTTCTAATCTTATCTCCCATGTACTTACGACGTGACTGGATCACCTGCTGGTCCTTGGGTCCTACGCCTTTTCCTACTTCTGTTCATGGCTTACAGTACTTCCTTACCTGGTAATGGGGATCACAATACTTGTACAGTATTTACATTGCCTTAACATTTAACAATATATGATAAAGCATTTTCTAAACATTTTATTGTTTTGATAAATGATTTTCACAAATCTCTTGATTATTTTCAAATTTTCCTACTGAATATCACTGATAAAAATATCTTTGTAGGTAAAGCATTCTCATTTTGGACTATTTTATTAAAACTGATTCCTAAAAGTACAATTACCAGGAAAGCATTCTTAAACATCTTGGCACACCTTCTGCACATGATTTTCAGTTGACTATAGCTATCTTAAATCATCATTGTATTATCAAAGCTTAAGGTTGATCCTCATATACAGCTGGTGTATTCTATTAACTACCATGTTGGTATCTATAACCTATAATTCTAACATGCGTCTCCCAACCCTCTGTTCCTTTGGGGTTTCCTCTTCTCCTCCAACCATGACCTCCAATCTCCAGCCCATGCAATTACCAGAATTCAACTGCAGGCCAATGGCCATCAGAGCAAAAACAAAGAACAGTTCACAGGTTCTCAAAGCTTGGAATTCTGAAAACATAATAATATACTTTCTATTTTTAGAGGTGGGGTCACGGGGGAACTTGTTATTCAAGTCAAAGGTCAGTCAAGATGAGAAAGTTAGTATTTCAGTATGTCTGTGCCAGCATGTACCACCACCAAAAGCAGCACATGCATGCAGAATATTTTATTTTAAAGGGTGGTATTAATACATGTTCAAAATCACATGATAAATTGGATACTTCTGTATTGGCTTCCATTTTGTACACTATTTAAACAATTAACATATTTCAAAGCTACCATAAACTTTGCTTCAAATTCCTCTTCTTGCCAAACAATCTTACCTGCTAATCTTCCTAATCTGCAGTTAAATTAGGAAGACTTTAAACCACTTTCCACATTAAAACTTCTTTAAAGGTCCCACATTCTAGATGTGTACTTACTCTACCTTGGGAAAGACTTCTTGAAATCAGTGATATCTGTGATAAGGCAGAAAGATGAACTTGCCTTAACCAAGTAAAGAGAGAGGGAGTAAACAGAATATTCCACAACAAGACCAGCTAGTGTAAAACCTGCAGGTGAAAGCGAACATAATACTCTTTGGGAATTGCAAATGTGTGGATCAAAGAGCTAGAAAGGAGAGTAGTGAGAAAGTAAAAGAAGAAACCTGGTGCCAGGAGGGCCTTAATTCCAGGAGGAACAGGGGGCCATGTGGCAGATGACCATGACCAGATTAATACCTTAGAATGGTCAATCACTGCGGCAGAAACTGGCAGGCAGCAAGTCAGGGGCAGGGAACAGGGAGGAGGCCGAAATGGAGCAGCCTCAGCAGTGGGAGCACATGGAAACTAAGAGGGGATTGGCAGAGGTTTTTTAGGATGGGCCCAGATAGCACATCTTGTTCAGTGGCTGAAAATTCCTATTCATCTCTTTGTAGGAATAATTTTTTGCTTTGGATAAATTTAAGATAAAAATCACTGTGGTCTGAAGCAGAAAGAAAATATTACCTAAATAAGCTGGTACTATATTTTCTTGACTCCACGATGCCATCAAATCTAAGAAGCATTGTCAACCTAATACACTGTGTATGGGGGGGATATCTGATGCTACCACCTAACAGGAGAGACGGGGGTCACGAAGGCCGATGGTCGGGAGAAAGAATTCAAAGTTCTTGGGTATAACATGTATGTTTCCTGCTTTACGCAACTGAAATGAAGTCAAAGAATAGTGCCCCCCTTGCTAAGGAGGAAGGAAGTACTTTCCAGTGGTAAGCACCCAATGGTCAAACTGGGAAAGGAGAGTAGTCAGTAAGTCTGGGAACACCTCTAGCTAACCGGCAGTCACACTTCATCCTGAGAGCAAGGCTGCTGCCCAGGTCTGCTAAAGGAGCCTTGGTGAAAAGGGATGCACCTCCTTATCCGACCTATTACCTCACTCCCAGGACTACTGGGTGTCGAAACAGCTGCCATGGAATATTTTTCCCAGGGGAAAAAAAGTTCCATGAACTAAGTTTTAATCCCATTTTGTAGTCTTTCATTCATCCCCCAAATACATGTGAAGCACTGGTCCCATGCTGTTCTAGGCACCACAGACAGTATCTATCAAGGCAGACAAGGGTCTGCTCTCACTGACTTTCTAACCAGTTGCAAGTTGCAAAATGAAGACTAAGGAATCCCACAGTAAAGGAAATTGACTCATTTATCTAACTCTGAAACCTTTACTATTTTATCTAAAAAAATTAACTACCTTTATTTTACTCCATTAAAACTCCACTCAGCACCTTTTATCTATGCCTCCTCCCCCCAGGCCAACCCCCACTCTCATTTCTTCTTCAAATTTTGCATGTCAAGTTCTAGGACCCTGCAATCTCAAGAGACCAGTATCCTTTTTCTCTCATTCCCAACACATTAATTACCTGCCTCTGTTCCTTGTGCCTAGCACAATGCTCTGCTTATAGGAGGTGTGTGTTCACTAACAATATATAATTTGAAATACGTTATCAGGTGATTAAAAGAAAAGCTAACTAAATAGGTAGGTGCAAACAGCAGAGCTGATTCTCCCCAGTTAAATATAATGCACATCTGTAAGAGAATCCCTAATATATTAAAGGCCATACAGCATATAGTGACAGCTGCAGCTCCATTGTATCTGCTCATTATAAGTACATTTCACTAGACACAGGATGGCTCATTATGAGAATAGTGTGGTTCTTGACTCTGCTTCCCTATCAAGAAAAGTTTGCCAAAACCAATATTGTGTTGAAAAGTGATTCGTTCCTATCAACATAAATTTTTTCACACTCTTGTCAATGACAGAACATCCTTAACTACTTGACAGTCTAGCAATACTTTCTACTTCCTTCATTAAAATCTTGTGATCCTTTAGCAAAATGACTATAACACTCTGAGCTTGCTTCCTTCCACTTGAGAATTTATGCCAACCATTAGTAACTCTAAAAATACAACTATTACTTGGCTGAGCTAGAATCTGAATTGATACTTTCTCATTCCAAACTCCAAGCTCTTTCCATGGGTTGGACAGTCTCTACCCCCTGAATACTGTTATCAATATATCTAAATAATTAAATAAGTAAACATAAGAAGTTATCTAGAAAACAATTTCATGACTAATATATACTTTTTAACACATACAAGGCAAATAACTTTGAAGGAAAGTACTTGAATACAACAAATACACAAATATGATTATTAAGGCTATCATTTATGCTTAAAGGTGGATACCTTTATTTTAGACTTAGTAAGAGACGCACTCACTTCCATCTAAATAAGATAAAGTAGAAGCTAACTAGGTGCCATGAACACAGGAACTTGCCTATTCTGTTCACTGTTGTATTCCCAGCACAGTCAATAAACACTTGCTGAATGAATGAACGTTAAGTATAAGATGGAATATAAAAATGAAGCTCTCAGATACAGAATAATAAAGTTAGTTTATACTCAATTCCAGGAGATAAAATACAATCTAATTCATCAAATAATTACTGAGTAACTTACATATGCCCACAACTATGCAATGTACACACAGATCTTCACTTTTAGGTAATAAGCTGCAAGGGATCTGGAATTGCAAACCAGATTTGCATTCTCTAGAGTGCCTAGCTAAATAACCTTTAGCAGATTATTTTCAACCCTTGTACCTAAGCATTACCTGGAGAACTTTAAAAAAAAAGGCAGAGCTTTACGCAATTGAGCCCCACCAGACCCAGTGAAACCTGAATCTCTGGGGATAGGGACCAAATTCTGATTTTAAGGTTCATATCTGATACTGATACCCAGTGATGGGTGAATGGTTCTCAGATTCTGGTGCACAGGAGAATCACTTGGAGGGGCTGATAAAACTCTCAACCCCCACTCCCAGAGTTTTGGCTTCAGCAGGTCCTGGTGCCTAAGAAGCTTCCAGGTGCTGTGCTGCTGCTGGTGTGGGCCGCTGCTGACCAGATACACTAATCGGAAAACATGAACACTATATGATAATTTTAAATATAAAAAAGGAACTTCATGCTCAACATCATTGGTCATTAGAAAAATGTAAATTAAATCCACAGTAAGATATTACTAAGTACTTACTAAAACGGCTAAGATTCAAAACAAAACCAAAATAACCCAAGTGCTGGCGAGCGTGCATGGCAAGCACAATGCTCATACATTGCTGATGGGGATGAAGAATGGTACACCACAACGGAGAACAGCCTGTCAGTTCTTCTAAATTCAAATATACTTAGCTTATTAGCCAGCAATCCCATACCTGGATACTTACCCAAGAGAAATAAAATGTTATAAAATGTTATATTCACATAAAAATGTGTACATGAATGTTTATAATAGCTTTATCCCCAAGCTGGAAACAAATGGAATATCCTTCAAAAGGTGACTTATGATAAATAAACTATGGAACATCCATACGAGGGAATACTACTCAGAAATACAATGCAACAAATGGCTGGTAACAGCAATGCTATGGATGAATCTCAAATGCATTCTACTCAGTGAAAGAAGCCACTTAAAAAGCTAGATACTGTATGATTCCATGTATGCCACATTGTGGAGAAGTTAAAGCTGCACGGAGAAAAAGACAAAACCTGGTTGCCAGGTACTGGAAACAGAGGAAGGTATCCACTGCAAGGGGCACCCATTATATACATCTAACAATTATAAAACTTAGATCATTCCAACCTCAGGAATTAAAGATTTGACAAGATAATTATTTTCTTAAGTATGATGTGCACTGTCCGCAGAATATTTAGGATTTGGTCTTCCTATTCTAGGTTCAGGCTGCTTTCTGAGCATGGATGGCATCATACTCTCTCAAAATAAGCTACCACGAGAGAAACACCCATAGTTCAGTTTGTGTTTAAACTTGCTGCTGATTCATTTCTTCCTTGATAACTGAACCTTTCTTTCCTAATTACTTTAATTATAGCCATCTCTCATTCTAAAGCTTCCCTTTTCCTTGGGAACACATTTGTTATCCTTGTGACCTCCTGTGAGACTCTGGGTAGGTATGTCACCTCCAGGATCCAGTCTGCTAAAAACAGAAGCTGCACTTTCCATGCATCCTTCTCCTGCACGTGGATGTTGCAAGGATTAAGAGAAATGAGGTATGCGTGTGGGATTATTGCCGTTATGCTTGAAATAAATTTCATGGAATTTGTTCTAAACTTTAGTGCAATAAATATTCTACTCTTCTTTGCCATAACATAGCAACAGTTCACACTGGAAATGGCATTCTTAGGTACTATTTACTGAATGCACTGCCAAGACCATGGTATCTGGTAAAGGAAGACCATTTCTGAATCTCACTCTATAACTTTCTTTGTGACCTTGAGCAAACCACTTACCTTTTTTGAGCCTCATTTCAACTAATGTTTCTCTAGGAACTACTGTGACATCAATAGGAAGCACACCTAAATAAACTACTATGTCTGATATCATTCCTACTCCCTGATCTCTAAATGGAAATGATTCAGATTCCAAAAAGCAAAGAGATTCTCTCTCAGCTAGATGAAGCAGATTCCCCAAATAACAGAGGACATCAATGCAGATCTAGGATCTGGGAGACCCAGAAAAATTATTTACTCTCAGGAGTCCTATGACAAACTAATTTTTCAAGAGATGAATAAAATGCTTGAACTGAGAGAAAAGAAAGCCACATGGTAGTCATTCCTAGAGTTGGTGCTTTACTATACAGAAGAAAGAATACGAGCTTTGGTGTCACCCAAACTTAAGTTTGAATTTTAGAATTCACGATTTTAGGGAAATTATATTACCTCTCTTTGCATATTTCCTAGTCCATAAAATGGGTATAGTTATCCTGTAGGGTTGTATGCCCATAGTTTTAATTCAACAAACATTTATTAAGTATCATATATAGTAGGTACTATACAAAACCTGGCTATTACTTTTATTATTACTATTTTCAAAAGAACCAGGGCAAACTTTAGAGGAAGGCAGAACAGATGGGGTCTCTACTGCTTAATATAAAAGGCATGCAGAAAAGCTAAGTTCTCACCCATAAACTCCTTGATCACTTAATGCCTTGAAACTCCACTATGATAAGATCAATCTAATTTGAATTAATCTTTGTTTTCTTTTCTTCTTCACTTATTAATTACTTACTTGGTACTCCAACTTTACCTTAAAATGTGAGAATTCCTGGAAAGTAACAACTTTATGAAACAGAAGAAAGAAGACAGCTCTCCCTAATGCTCCTGCTCTATCCCTGGTATCTCCTTTCCTTTAGTTCCACTGTTTATTAGCTTTGTGACCTTGGGAATGTCACCTAACTTCTCTGAACCTACTTCATCACTAAGATGGGAATGGTACCATTTAGCTTCACTGATGAGTAAACATGTATGGGAAGAGAAACTCCAAGGTGGGGAAAACACAAAGAAAGCAGCTGGGTATTAAGAAACACAAAAATATTTTAAAAATCTGCATAAGGCAGAAATCTCACTAAGTGAGCATGAGACCCCAGGCCAGGGATATAATCCAGCCTGAAAAAGTCAATCTCAATCTCTCCTGTGCAATTTACGATTTTTAGCATTTACCAACAATTCACGGTCATCCAGCAAGTGAACGGTGATGGGTTTACCAACATCATCAGGAAAGAAATGAAGTTCAACTGAGGGTCACAGGGATGATAAAACTGTCCACAGGAGAGCCAGCAAACTAAAGTTTTTATAAAGTTGCTTAAATGTTCCTAGCAGTCACACTTAGAGTGAGCCACATTCACTTAATTCCTGGGCATAATGATACTAGGGCATTAAAAACTGTATCTTACTATGTACACTACACATTTGCACCAAAAAGTAAAAGGTTATATACACAAAATCATGTATGTTGACTTTTTTGAGCAATGCAGGGATTTTTCAAAGATAACTGTTTTTCAAAGACAAATTGATTTTTCAAAGATAAATTGTTAACTTTTGTTGATTTCAGATCCTAATCCTAATTTTCTTTCCCCCTTATTCTCTTCTTTACTGATAATATATTATTGAAGGGAAAGGAGTTCTATCATCAGACTGCCTTAACTAGGTTCTAACCCTCTTTTTCTAGTTGAGTAATTCTGCTCTATAAATATTAACTGAGTCCTCATTATGTGTGGAATGAAAGGAACACAGAGATGAAGAAGAAATTATTCCAGCCTTAAAGGGTCTTGGGCTTTAGTTAATTGCAGGCCAAGGAACACTGTTTGGATAGACAGTTACCTTATGACAAAGAGATTTATGTGTTGAGGAGTATCAGGATTAAGTCAGTTTCATCATCACTTTGCCCCGTTTAAATGCACTCAAAATATTTTTAGGCATAGCCAAACATTTTCCCTCTTGGCACCACTTGTGTTTCTTTCTCATTTCTTTCCTTGCAGGTTTCAAAACTCACACATGCCCTTCCAGCCTTCAAAGGAGCTAATCTTCCCTACGGCCCCCTGTTTACCTTCATGTGGGCCAGGAGCTCGCAGACCTGTCCTGTCTCCATAAAATCTCCATCTCTTTGCAACAGCACCCACTAAGCTTCTACTATATATTCTTAAATGACATTTCATGCACATTCTGGCCTTAGTTTGGAGTATCTTGAAAACAAAGCCACCATTTTCTCTGACGACATCGTAATTTTCTGTCAGTTGGCCAAATTAATGCTGATGTCCTTCTTCTGAGTGCCAACCAAGTCACCAAAAATGGTATTATGAGACGGGGAAGCCACAGGTCACAAATAGCTTTGTTCACAGTGTTTTAAAAAAACCTAGTAATGGAAATATAATCACCTAGATCTCTGCATTTTCCAAAAGAACCTGAAAGCCTGACAAAAGAACCACACCCACTCACAGTCACAACAGACAGGCAAGGGGGCAGGTGTCTCCCTACTTAGGGCATAAGCTCACAAGTGTATGGTGGTTTCCCTCAAGATCCTCCTTCCAATCAAGGGCCTGTGCTTTACATACTGTGCGTGTAGACTTCACGCTGGAGTTTAAGGAACACAGCAGTAAGCAAAACATAAAAGCCCCTAACTTCCTGGAACTACACGATGGTTTGAGCAGATGCTGAAGGAAAGGGAAAAGCAGCCCACTAGGAGTAGTGACATGAGGGTATTCTAACGTTGCTGAGGACCTCACTATTTAACGGCATCCTGAGTGAATCTTTTGTCATGTGAATGGCCACGCCCTATTTTACCAGTTTTGAGATCTAGATTGGGTATGCTTACAATGAAGGTACAAAGTTAATCTGTAAGTCCATTTAATAATTATGATTACAGTAGTAAATTCCTATGTCTGTCACTGAAAATAATTTTGAAGTTTCACTCATGGATTCCATTATCACCATATCTTATATGCTGCATATCTCATATATGACCTAAATAGACTGTCTAAATCTGTGCTGAACATCTTCAGATTAAGAAATCTGCATTAGGGGGCAGAGCCAAGATGGCAGCATGAGTAGAGCAGTGGAAATCTCCTCCCAAAAACACATAGATCTATGAAAATATAACAAAGAAAACTCTTCCTAAAATAGAGACCAGAAGACATAGGACAACATCCATACCACATCAACACCTGCAAGAACCCAGCGCCTGTGAAGGGGGTAAGATACAAGCCCCGGCACAGCGGGACCCGAGTGCCCCTCCCCCTGGCTCCCAGCGGGTGGATAGAAATCGGAGCAGTATTTTTTTTTGGCGAGTGCTTTTTGGAAGCCTTAAAGGGACAGGGACCCCGGTGCTAGGGAGGCAGGGTGGTGGTTCCGGTGGGCGGGTGCCTGAGACCGGTGCCTGAGGACAAAGAAAATCATGTGTTTTTTCCTTTTTTTTTTTTTTCTTTTTCCTCTTTCGTTGTTGCTGTTGTTGTTTTGGTTTGGAGAGTGCTTTTTGGAAGTCTTAAAGGGGCAGGACAGGTCACTTAGACCAGAGGCAGGGAATCTGGGGATCTCTGGTCACTCTAACCCCCTGGGCAACAGGGAGCACAGAGGCCCCTTACGGAGATAAATAGCCTCCCAGCCGCTCCCCCTCCAACGGGGCTCCACCACTTTGGAGGAGCAGCCCCAGCCAAGCGACGCGCAGAGCAACAGCGGAGATAAACTCCATAGCAAACGGGCAGGTAGCAGAAGCCCTGTCTGCGCACAGCTGACAAGCATAAGCACTAGAGGTCGCTATTCTCCCAGGAGAGGAAGGCCACAAACCAACAAGAAGGGAAGTTCTTCCAGCGGTCACTTGTACCACCTCTGCAAACTGTCTCTATCACCATGAAAAGGCAAAACTACAGGCAGACAAAGTTCACAGAGACAACACCTAAGAAGGACACAGACCTAACCAGTCCTTCTGAAAAAGAATTCAAAATAAAAATCATGAACATGATGACAGAGATGCACAGAAAAATGGAAGAGCAATGGGATGAGATGCAGAGAAAAATGCAAGAGCAGTGGGATGAAGTCCGGAGGGAGATCACAGAAGTGAAACAATCCCTGGAAGGATTTATAAGCAGAATGGATAAGATGCAAGAGGCCATTGAAGGAATAGAAACCAGACAACAGGAACGTATAGAAGCTGACATAGAGAGAGATAAAAGGATCTCCAGGAATGAAACAACACTAAGAGAACTATGTGACCAATCCAAAAGGAATAATATTCGTATGATAAGGGTACCAGAAGAAGAAGAAAGAGGAAAAGGGATAGAAAGTCTCTTTGAAGAAATAATTGCTGAAAACTTCCCCAAACTGGGGGAGGAAATAATCAAACAGACCACGGAATTACACAGAACCCCCAACAGAAAGGATCTAAGGAGGACAATACCAAGACACATAATAATTAAAATGGCAAGGATCAAGGACAAGGAAAGAGTTTTAAAGGCAGCTAGAGAGAAAAAGGTCACCTATAAAGGAAAACCCATCAGGCTAACATCAGACTTCTCGACAGAAACCCTACAGGCCAGAAGAGAATGGCATGATATAATTAATGCAATGAAACAGAAGGGCCTTGAACCAAGGATACTGAATCCAGCACGACTATCATTTAAATATGATTGCGGGATTAAACAATTCCCAGACAAGCAAAAGCTGAGGGAATTTGCTTCCCACAAACCACCTCTACAGGGCATCCTACAGGGACTGCTCTAGATGGGAGAACCCCTAAAAAGAGCACAGAACAAAACACACAACATATGAAGAATGGAGGAGGAGGAATAAGAAGGGAGAGAAGAAAAGAATCTCCAGACAGTGTATATAACAGCTCAAAAAGTGAGCTAAGATAGGCAGTAAGATACTAAAGAAGCTAAACTTGAACATTTGGTAACCACGAATCTAAAGCCTGAAATGGCAATGAGTACATATCTCTCAATAGTCACCCTAAATGTAAAAGGACTTAATGCACCAATCAAAAGACACAGAGTAATAGAATTGATAAAAAAGCAAGAGCCATCTATGCTGCTTACAAGAAACTCACCTTAAACCCAAAGACAAGCACAGACTAAAAGTCAAGGGATGGAAAAACATATTTCAGGCAAACAACAGTGAGAAGAAAGCAGGGGTTGCAGTACTAATATCAGACAAAATAGACTTCAAAACAAAGAAAGTAACAAGAGACAAAGAAGGACACTACATAATGATAAAGGGCTCAGTCCAACAAGAGGATATAACCATTCTAAATATATATGCACCCAATACAGGAGCACCAGCATATGTGAAACAAATACTAACAGAACTAAAGAGGGAAAAAGACTGCAATGCATTCATTTTAGGAGACTTCAACACACCACTCACCCCAAAGGATAGATCCACTGGGCAGAAAATAAGTAAGGACACACAGGCACTGAACAACACACTAGAACAGATGGACCTAATAGACATCTATAGAACTCTACATCCAAAGCAACAGGATATACATTCTTCTCAAGTGCACATGGAACATTCTCCAGAATAGACCACATACTAGCTCACAAAAAGAGCCTCAGTAAATTCCAAAATATTGAAGTTCTACCAACCAATTTTTCAGACCACAAAGGTGTAAAAGTAGAAATAAATTCTACAAAGAAAACAAAAAGTCTCACAAACACATGGAGGCTTAACAACATGCTACTAAATAATCAATGGATCAATGAACAAATCAAAATAGAGATCAAGGAATATATAGAAACAAATGACAACAACAACACAAAGCCCCAACTTCTGTGGGATGCAGCGAAAGCAGTCTTAAGAGGAAAGTATATAGCAATCCAGGCACACTTGAAGAAGGAAAAACAATCCCAAATGAATAGTCTGACATCACAATTATCAAAACTGGAAAAAGAAGAACAAATGAGGCCTAAACTCAGCAGAAGGAGGGACATAAAAAAGATCAGAGAAGAAATAAACAAAATTGAGAAGAATAAAACAATAGCAAAAATCAATGAAACTAAGAGTTGCTTCTTTGAGAAAATAAACAAAATAGATAAGCCTCTAGCCAAACTTATTAAGAGAAAAAGAGAATCAACACAAATCAACAGAATCAGAAATGAGAATAGAAAAATCATGACAGACTCCACAGAAATACAAAGAATTATTAAAGACTACTATGAAAACCTATATGCCAACAAGCTGGAAAACCTAGAAGAAATGGACAACTTCCTAGAAAAATAAAACCTCCCAAGACTGACCAAGGAAGAAACACAAAAGTTAAACAAGCCAATTACGAGCAAAGAAATTGAAATGGTAATCAAAAAACTACCCAAGAACAAAACCCCGGGGCCGGACGGATTTACCTCGGAATTTTATCAGACACACAGAGAAGACATAATACCCATTCTCCTTAAAGTGTTCCAAAAAATAGAAGAAGAGGGAATACTCCCAAACTCATTCTATGAAGCCAACATCACCCTAGTACCAAAACCAGGCAAAGACCCCACCAAAAAAGAAAATTACAGACCAATATCCCTGATGAATGTAGATGCAAAAATACTCAATAAAATATTAGCAAACAGAATTCAACAGTATATCAAAAGGATCATACACCATGACCAAGTGGGATTCATCCCAGGGATGCAAGGATGGTACAACATTCGAAAATCCATCAACATCATCCACCACATCAACAAAAAGAAAGACAAAAACCACATGATCATCTCCATAGATGCTGAAAAAGCATTTGACAAAATTCAACATCCATTCATGATAAAAACTCTCAGCAAAATGGAAATAGAGGGCAAGTACCTCAACATAATAAAGGCCATATATGATAAACCCACAGCCAGCATTATACTGAACAGCGAGAAGCTGAAAGCATTTCCTCTGAGATCGGGAACCAGACAGGGATGCCCACTCTCCCCACTGTTATTTAACATAGTACTGGAGGTCCTAGCCATGGCAATCAGACAAAACAAAGAAATACAAGGAATCCAGATTGGTAAAGAAGAAGTTAAACTGTCACTATTTGCAGATGATATGAGACTGTACATAAAAAACCCTAAAGACTCCACTCCAATACTACTAGAACTGATATTGGAATACAGCAAAGTTGCAGGATACAAAATTAACACAGAAATCTGTAGCTTTCCTATACACTAACAATGAACCAATAGAAAGAGAAATCAGGAAAACAATTCCATTCACCATTGCATCAAAAAGAATAAAATACCTAAGAATAAACCTAACCAAAGAAGTGAAAGACTTATACTGTGAAAACTACAAGTCACTCTTAAGAGAAATTAACGGGGACACTAATGAATGGAAACTCATCCCATGCTCATGGCTAGGAAGAATTAATATCGTCAAAATGTCCATCCTGCCCAAAGCAATATACAGATTTGATGCAATCCCTCTCAAATTACCAGCAACATTCTTCAATGAATTGGAACAAATAATTCAAAAATTCATATGGAAACACCAAAGACCCCGAATAGCCAAAGCAATCCTGAAAAAGAAGAATAAAGTAGGGGGGATCTCACTCTCCAACTTCAGGCTCTACTACAAAGCCATAGTAATCAAGACAATTTGGTACTGGCACAAGAACAGAGCCACAGACCAGTGGAACAGATTAGAGACTCAGGACATTAACCCAAACATATATGGTCAATTAATATTTGATAAAGGAGCCATGGACATACAATAGCAAAATGACAGTCTCTTCAACAGATGGTGCTGGCAAAACTGGACAGCTACATGTAGGAGAATGAAACTGGACCATTGTCTAACCCCATATACAAAGGTAAACTCAAAATGGATCAAAGACCTGAATGTAAGTCATGAAACCATTAAACTCTTGGAAAAAAACATAGGCAAAAACCTCTTAGACATAAACATGAGTGACCTCTTCTTGAACATATCTCCCCGGGCAAGGAAAACAACAGCAAAAATGAGCAAGTGGGACTACATTAAGCTGAAAAGCTTCTGTACAGCGAAAGACACCATCAGTAGAACAAAAAGGAACCCTACAGTATGGGAGAATATATTTGAAAATGACAGATCTGATAAAGGCTTGACGTCCAGAATATATAAAGAGCTCACACGCCTCAACAAACAAAAAACAAATAACCCAATTAAAAAATGGGCAGAGGAACTGAACAGACAGTTCTCTAAAAAAGAAATACAGATGGCCAACAGACACATGAGAAGATGCTCCACATCGCTAATTATCAGAGAAATGCAAATTAAAACTACAATGCGGTATCACCTCACACCAGTAAGGATGGCTGCCATCCAAAAGACAAACAACAACAAATGTTGGCGAGGCTGTGGAGAAAGGGGAACCCTCCTACACTGCTGGTGGGAATGTAAATTAGTTCAACCATTGTGGAAAGCAGTATGGAGGTTCATCAAAACGCTCAAAATAGACGTACCATTTGACCCAGGAATTCCACTCCTAGGAATTTACCCTAAGAACGTAGCAATCAAGTTCGAGAAAGACAGATGCACCCCTATGTTTATCGCAGCACTATTTACAATAGCGAAGAATTGGAAGCAACCTAAATGTCCATCGGTAGATGAATGGATAAAGAAGATGTGGTACATATACACAATGGAATACTACTCAGCCATAAGAAGTGGAAAAATCCAACCATTTGCAGCAACATGGATGGAGCTGGAGAGTATTATGCTCAGTGAAATAAGCCAAGCGGAGAAAGAGAAATACCAAATGATTTCACTCATCTGAGGAGTATAAGAACAAAGGAAAAACTGAAGGAACAAAACAGCAGCGGAATTACAGAACCCAAAAATGGACTAACAGGTACCAATGGGAAAGGAACTGGGGAGGATGGGTGGGCAGGGAGGGATAAGGGGGGGGAAGAAGAAGGGGGGTATTAAGATTAGCATGCATGGGGGGGGAGGGAGAAAGGGGAGGGTGGGCTGTACAACACAGAGAGGACAAGTAGTGATTCTACAACATTTTGCTAAGCTGATGGGCAGTAACCGTAATGTGGTTTTTAGGGGGGACCTGATATAGGGGAGAGCATAGTAACATAGTATTCTCCATGTAAGTGTAGATTAAAGATTAAAAAAAGAAAGAAAGAAAGAAAGAAAAGGGGGATTACTCCTTGATAGGATAAAACTATTGGTAAATCAAAGATCAACACATGCTTTAAATATCCTTAATGTTGATCACTTAAAGGGTGTCAGATGATCAGCTATGGAGGTACTCTTTTCTGATAATATTCCTTTCTCTTAATAAAAAAAAAAAAAAAGCAGTTCCTGTGTGCTGACCTCCAATGAGTTCTACACAGTGGTATAGAGGGCATGTCAAAGTGTGGGCAAAGGGTCTGCTTGTTTCTATGCAGAAGATCAAGGCCTAGCTTGGATACCCAGAAAATGAACTAAGATACGATATGAGGAGGAGCTTCCGGCATCAGCACTCTCTGGAGGACTCGTGCCGGGGGATGATCATCAAAAAGCCTCCACAGGGATCTGGGCAATGCTGCGGTTGTGGCTGCATCCACCCCACTGTCTCCTGGACTTGCCATTGGAATAAGGAGGGAGATGTCTAGGCTGGCATGTGCATACAGTGAGACAACGAATTTGACCGGATCTGTACTGTTGGAACTCAACCAGGAGTTGGGAGGGGTGCAAGTTGTAGCACTGCAAAATCTTATGACTATAGACTATCTATGGTTAAAAGAACATATGGGATGTGAACAGATCCCAGAAATGGGTTGCTTTAATTTGTCTGATTTCTCTCAGACTGTTCAAGTACAGTTGGACAATATCCATCATATCATAGACAAATTTTCACAAATACCTTGGGTGCCTAAATGGTTTTCTTGGCTTCACTGGAGATGGATGGTAATTATAGATTTGCTTTGTTTATGTCACCGTATTCCTATTATGTTAATATATGAGCGCAAGTTAGTTAGTAGTTTAAAACCTATACATGCTTAACGTACTCTACAAGAAGATATGTCAAAGAAATAATCAATCCTCCCATGTTTTCTTCCATATGCTACCTCTATAGCTTTTCTTCTTCCTTCCTAATTACAACCCTTAAATAGAATTCGTGCCTCATATCGAATTTACCGAGTATCATAATTCCTCCAGGTGGTAAAGATACCTCCAGACAAGTGCTGGGCATAGAAGCCACAGGGCATAAATCTGCAAAGAAGTAAAAAGCTAACCTTTGCAAACAATATGGCTTCTCTCTCACTTACCAACTTTACATTTCCCTGTATGGCCCCGGAAGATGACTGGTTAGCCAGAGACGGGTAAGATTCCTCAAGGGAGGAACAACCTAAGAGAGGCACAGTCGCAGGGGGGCTATCAGGTGAGAAATTGGGGCTCAACAGAGGTGAGGCTCAGAACCTCAACCCCCTGTTTTGAGAGAAATCTTCTGCATCCGTGGATGTTTTGTTGCCCTTGTCTAGCTTGGATTAATACTTAGTCCATAGGCACACACCTGATCATCTACATTTGCCCTCTTACAGCACTAAACTGTGTTTTCTACCTTTATCTTGCATCTACCTACCACTTCAGCATTTTATTAAAAATAAAAATAATAATAATAATAGGAGAATTGTGGGATCAACATATAAATCAAGTACAAAAATCAAATGAATATTCATATTTGACCTGATGGTTTATAGGTCATATTGCATGATCAAAACCGAAAGTTTCTGTGATGAATGCCCTTGTACTGTTCACCATGTAAGAATTTATTCACTCTGTAAGAATTCGTTCACCATGTAAGAACTTGTTCGTTATTCTTCAGAAGATTGGAGACTGACTAGAATTAGGCTTGAGATGGATTAATGATTGTACATTGAGCATTGACCCCCCTATACTGAATTTTATTGTTGTTAACAACCATTTGATCAATAAATATGAGAGATGCACTCTCAAAAAAAAAAAAAAAAAAAAAAATCAAACAAACATTCATATTTGACCTGATTGTTTATAGTTCATAATGCGTGATCAAAACCAAAAGTTTCTGTGATGAATGCCCTTGTACTGTTCACCATGTAAGAATTTATTCACTATGTAAGAATTCGTTCACCATGTCAGAACTTGTTCGTTATGCTTCAGAAAATTGGAGACTGACGAGAATTGGGCTTGAGATGGATTAATGATTGTGCATTGAGCATTGACCCCCCTATACAGAATTTTATTGTTGTTAACAACCATTTGATCAATAAATATGAGAGATGCCCTCTCAAAAGAAATCTGCATTAATAATCAGAAATGCTCTCATTTATTTTTGCATTTAAAAGTACCAACAAAACTATACTTCATATCAGATTATTTTAATACTTAGATTCACACAGTCAATTGTTTTTGACCACAAAGCAAAGACCGTGTATTCTGAAGGCTTCTAAATATCAAATTATTGCCTAATGCCCCCAATTTTTGCCTTGCTGACCTACAGTAAAACTTCTGATGCCCACTAGATATGTAATAGGTACATGAATAAAGCACACCAGAAAACTGCTTGATGACTTGAGAAAGTATCTACACAGAAGTACCCCTACATTCTAATTAAGTTCTCCTTATGTTAAAATTGCAGGAAACCATGAGTTATAATAGTGGAGACAGTTTGAGTAAAAGAGGTTAGGAAGAGAGAAAATTACCTAAGCATATTGTTTAAAGAAATTAAAATAATTTCATCTAAAGATGTCTGGTTATATACAACTTAAACCAAATCATATAATTGGTTTCACAACTTGGGTTAGTAAGAACATGATTGCCAGAATTCTTTTTCCTGAAATTACTCCCTAACTCAGTTATCACTGCCACCAATTCTAAGAATTATCTTCATTCAATTTTGATTTGTATAACTCCAAAAATAAGAACTAAGAAAAACAGTGGCATGCATATAGAGACCAGACTACATATTAAGTGACTCAAACTCAGATCTGGTGGTTAAGCTCACATACTGTCCACTATACTGCACAGGTTCTTTCTGAATAATAATTAAATCTAAAGTAAGCTTTTAGAGTTTGCAAAGATCCAGTATCTCACTTACTTTTGGTTAATCCTAGAAAGTTGGGGCACACAATATATCTCTAATATACAGGATACTGGGGTCCCAGGTATGGTATTTATAGAAAAACCTAAAGTTAAAACAAAAAACAAAAAATGGCTCTTGTTTTTTATTATGATTTAGACCAGATATTAGCAAACGGTCCAAAGAAATTGGATAGAGTGCCTGGTAATATCCACAAGGCATATAAAACTACTAACGGAAATGAATGTGCACAACTAAATTATGTTACTTTTAGAGTAACTGTATCTTTAAAAAGAGTAGTAGAGTATCTGTTATGCTTGTATTTTGGGGATGGTAAATACCAGATATCTGTACTGCCCCTTCTCTTCCCTACTATAATGCTCCAAGCACACTCTTTTCTGCTAGGCCTGAACCCAGTCTCAGAATCTTTTTGAACATACAGCTCCACACAGTCTCAACCAATTGACTGGAAATATTAGCCACACATATAAGTCCTGCATTCCTATTTTGACTCTCTTCATTTAGGTCCACATTATGTAACATTTGCTTCTGGCATTTTTTTTTCTTTGCTTCTGATTCTATATTTGTCATCAATGTTTCTCATATTATTACGTGTTTGTATGTATCATCTTCTCCCAAGTACAGGGACTCTGCCTTTTATTCATCTCAGAGCACCAACTGCAGTGATTAATACACAGTAGGCACTCAAAGTGTTCTGAATGTATCTGAGATAAATATATGATATTTATGGAAAAATCTAAAGTTAAAAAAAAAACAACTCCCCTTGTTTCTGATTATGGCTTGGACCAAAGGTCAATAAACTTTTCCTGTAAAAAGCCAGAGAATAATTATTATAAGCTTTCAGGCCAGCTGGTCTCTGATGCACCAACTCGACTCTGACATTATAGTGAGAGCAACCATAGACAAAATATAAACAAATGAGCTGAGTCTATATTCCAAGAAAACTTTATTTATGGACACTGAAATCTGAATTCTATATAATTTTCACATCTCACAAAAATATTTTTCTTCTCTTGACTTTTTCCTCAACAATTTAAAATTGTAAAAATCCCTTCATAGCCTGTGAGCCACAGAAAAGCATGAGGCAGGATGTGGACTTGGCCCACAGACCCAGATCTGTCACTCTCAAAGTGTGAACTTTGGGTGGCCTGCAAGATCCTGTCAGCAAGTCCAGCTACCTATATGTAGGCCAGATTTTCTTTGTATGCCTCAAACAAAACAATGGACCACACGGACTGAGTAGAGAAGCAAATAAGAGGATCTGGCTGTCTTCTGTGAAGCCAGAAATTGAAGAGATTTGTAAAACTGTAAAACAATGTCACTCTCCTCACTAATCTTTCTTTGTTTGGAAAATACAATTACATTTCTTTATGTTAACCTGTTATGGGTTTCTTATTGATTTTTTAAATGGATTAATATTTTTTAAATGCTTCAGTTTTGATTTTTAATTATAATAAATGTCAATAGCTTATAACCCATGCAAACAAAAGGTCTCTAAGAGACCCCAGTAGATTTTGAGAATATAAAGGGATCTTGAGATCAGACAGTTTGAGAACCCGCTGCAGATGAAGCTGGGCTGACTTACTCCTGCTGCACAAAGTGTTCTCGGGCCATATGCAGGGTACTTCCTCAGCCTGACCCACCAGGCAGACCACCTGATTTCAATCTCTACCTTGACTTCAACTCACCTAAGAGCTTCCTGGCATTCTTTGATTAGATCCTGATTTGGTAAAACTTAATCCCATGCAATTTATGTTCTTGTATAATAAATTTGGTGAGAACATTATGATTATTTTCATCAAAGAACCTTTCAGATACATGCAGACCATAAAAATGCTTCAGCCTCTACTTTGCCAAAATAGGCAACTTGAAGCAAGTATCTCTCCCTGGCTTGTATTTTCTAATCTTTAAAAAAAAATTATTATTATAATTCTTTGCCATCAGAACATATCTCAAAAACAGATTCACTTTATAAATTAAAAGTGCTTCTGACATGGCTCCATGAAAATTGTGGGAGCTAATCGGGCATCCTAACGTAAACACTGTATCCAAAGGATTAAAATCCACTAGACATGGTACAAATTTAGTGCTAATAATAATGCACTAAAAATTACATTTTGCAAGTAAATTATACATATCTTAGCATTTTAAAAGTATTAATATTTTGCTTGTTCTGTCATTTGAGATTTAACCTTTGCTAAAGAATATTTTAGGAGAAATAAAAGGGAAAGTTATCTTGATTCCAGTGTTTCTCATACAGGGAACCTTACATAAGGGAGCATTTCTTTCAATATAAATCGATTTTGTCATAAGGTTTAACTGTCTATCCAAATGATACTGCTGGCCTGGGGGATCTCTGCTCCATTTTAGGGAGAATTAAGGCAACAATAATCACAATTCCAACCTTTATCATCTTACTGAATAATATATTCTTACTTAGAAAGTGTTTTCTCATGAGTATACAATTGTAAAAATCTTCATAGTTTTCTTTTTTGGAATATTAACTTTGTAAACAATAACAAAGAAGGAAAAGATTTATATTTTGGGGCATTTATCCTTTAATCTGTCTTATAAAATGTCTAAAAAACCAAGAACTATGATCAGATGCTAAATCTACATAATAATTTGTGATTACTGGCTCCAAGTAGAAAAACAAAGTACATCTGGCTCTTCTGACCAACACCAAAACTGAAATTCACTAGCATCATTAGATCAGAAAGACACTAGCAAATCATTATTTCCTACTGGGGAGGTGATTACCTGTTTGGGGGGAACAGTGCCTATTATAATAGAAGGATTTTGGTAGCTGTGATTTTCAGTGAAGAACAGAAAACAGACAAGATGTGGGGGGAAAATGCTTACTGTTTAAATCTACAGTAAAAGCAAAAGTCTCACTATGATTGCAAAACATTCCAAATTGTGAAACTTAAGTTACTTGTAAAATAGACAAAAGTAAAGCTGCTTCCTCAGTCATTTTTGGAGATCTCAGCATCAATTTAAAGAAAATGCTTATATTTAAAAGAAAGCCTATTACAAAATATGAATCCTTACATAACTACAAATAAGGACATGAAGTAAATTTATATACCATATCATACAACATTCTTATTCCATGTGTTTGCACATGAAGGAGATGTGAAATTAAAGTTTAAAAAAAGTTATTTCCTTTACTATTGAATTCTTTAAGGAATAAAACAGTACAAGAAATAACCACAATTGATATTAATTGCAAGAACAATCAAATTATATAAAATTGTTATGTGGATTATATGAAAAAAGAAAAGGATGGATGGATTTCCTTGTGTGGAAAAGATACATTTCTGTATGTACTGTAAAATACTGCCTATGAAAATGTTTTTACATAATAAATAATTTTTCCCACTCTCATTTTTAAATAAAAATTATGTGCATTTAAAACCCTGGTTATAAGAGGTGAGGCTCAGAACCTCACCCCCTCTGCTTTGAGAGAAATCTTCTGCATCCGTGGATGTCCTGCTGCCCTTGTCTAGCCTGGATTAATACTTAGTCCATAGGCACACACCTGATCATCTGATCATCTGATCATCTACATTTGCCCTCTTACAGCACTAAACTATGTTTTCTACCTTTATCTTGCATCTACCTACCACTTCAGCATTTTATTAAAAATAAAAATAATAATAATAATAGGAGAAATGTGGGATCAACATATAAATCAAGTACAAAAATCAAACGAATATTCATATTTGACCTGATTGTTTATAGGTCATAATGCATGACCAAAACCGAAAGTTTCTGTGATGAATGCCCTTGTACTGTTCACCATGTAAGAATTTATTCACTATGTAAGAATTCGTTCACCATGTAAGAACTTGTTTGTTATGCTTCAGAAGATTGGAGACTGACGAGAATTAGGCTTGAGATGGATTAATGATTGTACATTGAGCGTTGACCCCCCTATACTGAAATTTTATTGTTGTTAACAACCATTTGATCAATAAATATGAGAGATGCCCTCTCAAAAAAAAAAAAAAAAACCTGGTTATAATAAAGTTTGTTGGGAAGGCAACAGATTTAAAAATCACATGGAATTTAAAAATCACATGGAATCACAAAGACAGAAGGGATCAAGAGGGTTTAGGGCCATATTTGAGAAGGAAAATATAGTCTGAGAAAACATGCTACTCCAAAGCAGCAAAAAACTATAATCAAAATGTGGTTGTTTGAAAGCATGGCACAGTAGTTTAACATCTGGAAAACACTGCTGCTATTTCAATTAGGTAGTTCCCAACTCCCCTCCCCAGTGGTGGGGCAATGCATTGTAATTTTCTCTAGCTACTGGGGTATTTTCTTAGCACTTTGTGGAAACTGTTGGCTTTCAGAAACACACAGGCTGATTTGAAACAAAAGTTAGACAAAATACAGAATTGTAACAACAATAAAAAGCAATTTAGAAAGAGGATCAAAGCCAAGCAGATAAGCAAACATTTTTAAATCAGCTGAGATTTTTTTTCAGATCAGTTCCCTAATTTCAAAGAGCCAAACCAAAGCAAAGCATGCTGACTTACACTGATTCTTCAGTTCTTTCAGCTGTTGTTTAAATTGTACAAATTTTTCATTGTTTTGGAAGTCTGCATCTGAATTCTTATTCTGTAAACCCAAAAATTTCTTCTCCACTAATAATTTTAGATCTGGTATTTTTTCTGGACGTTCTTCTTGTACCTGAGGAAGATAATAAAAATAACTAAGTGTTAACGATAACATAGTTTTGTAACATTACTTTTATCTCAATTCATTCAAATGAAAATACTATGAGGTAGAAAACACAAACTCGCCACAGTGAACCAGAGAGGTTCGGGACTAGTTGCAGAACAAACTGTTGGGAAAGAGTGGAGGGAATCATTCACCCCATCTACTCATCAATTTCTTAAGCCACTCTTCAAGGCCCTCCTAATTTGCTGTCTCCTGGCAACTACGGGGGAACAATCTCACACCAGCACAATTCCATGTCCTCTAACCTGAGCACTGCGGCTTCTGCTCTTTAGCCAGCAGTCTCTGTCCCCATCTGTCTCTCAACATGCCCCTCTTCTCTGGCAGGTGAGAGTGGTTCTTATTTCACAAGAGGTTGACTTGAATCTTGAGCTTTACCATCTGCTGCCACAAGAAGGAACAAGTGCCCCCTATTACATTCAAAATTAAACTCTCAGCCCATATTCCTTTTCTTCCTGTCAATATTTTATTATAAAAGGAAACATGTAGAAGAGTTGAAAGAACTGTATTTTGCCATTCATCTAGCTCCTCGATGCCACAATAACGTTTTGCTGTTTTATCACGTATCTATCCAACTTTCAGTTTTGCTGTCCACCCTCAACCAGGTTTTCAAGTTCATTCTTAATTTCATCTTCTTCATTTTCAGAACTCTTTTCCTCTCTAGAGGCTCTTACCCCTAAAATGTTTAATTTTGCCCTTTACTTCCATATTTAAAATCAGCCTCTTATAATCCCCTCAGTTATTTTCTCCTTACAGTCCAGCTCCTTTGAAAAAAAAACCATCTGTATCCACTACTGCTACTTGCTTATCCTCAAACTTTTGCCACTAGTGACGCTGCTGGCCTCACTACTACACTGTAACTGCTCTTCTGCAGGACTTCATAACCGGCCCACTGAATCACTGGCCTTTTCCTGGTGCTCCTGCCATCAAAAATTCACCAACCTCTCCCTCAGGCCCCAGCAGGCCTCAGCCACGCTCCTACCATAGCACCAGTAATATTAACTGGATTTATTTTTATATTCTATGTCTCTTTCCTCAAATAAATTCTAAAGTCTTTCAAAGGTGTCTGATTTATCAGTGTTGCCAGCACCTGACACATTAGAAGTAGTACTTAATATATTTCAAATGAATCAATCTTATTAGATTCCAAATATACATACCACTAAAACTCATGACTTACTGTTGTTATCATTAGTAGAGTACACAGCACAATTTCTGAGCTGGAAGATAACTTAGAGATCATGTGATCTTGAGCTCCACACTCCTCATTTTCATAAATGAATAAAATGATATACAAAGAAGTTAAATGACTTGTCTACAGTAATCCAGTTAATTAGAGGCAATGCTAAGACTACAAGGTAGATAAAGAAAATTCTTGGTTTTGGTTCTAGTCGGCAGGATATATTTCTGATCTCTGAATCTGAGTAGCAATGCATGTGAAGTCAAAAGATTATGTGCAGTTTTATCTGCTTTGATTATCCTTTGTCATGGAGAAAAGAATTACATAATCTTCTTTTGCCTAGTTGTTAGGCATTTTAATTAGCTAAATGGAAAATAAAAATTAAGCATGAAACCAAAATACTCAAATTTATATTTATGGTACAATGTGTATATTGATGGTAATCAACCAGTGCTGAATCCACCATCAAAGAAAGTTGTGAAAAAATACGGAGAGGCTTTAATGATAAGTCTTATATGTAATTTAAAATTTTAAATAAGTCCTGTAAGGCTAAAGAACCAATAAAGCTCAGTTGGGAAAAGAGAAGGTAGAAAGGCAATTTAATAATGCCTTTCCTCTAATAAAATGAGGAAATGAGCTCAAGAGTAAGAGCTATTATACGTGGTGACTAGAGCAAGAGCTATTATACGTGGTGACTAGAGCAACAGCTATTATACGTGGTGACTAGCTATCCTCTCCCTCTACAATGGCCAGAACAAGACGAAACAAGTTCAAGATTGTAGCATGAATAGTTCAGAATAGATACAGAAAATAAATTATGAGTTTTTACAAGAGAATTTCAGTCTTTCTGAATTTATAAAATAAAATTAACTTGCAGCCACCTGAGATGTTAATGGTAATGTCACAGGCAGGCATACAGATAAACCTTCTCAAGGTCTTTAATGAGTCTGAAATTATTTAATATGGGGTGATCAGGAGAGGTCTCATCTGAGCACATGATCAGTAAATGCAAAAGCTCTTTTCCTACAAGGTCTCTAATCCACTCTACATACATAATTTTCCTGGCTCAACTACAACTAATACTGGGAAGTTAAGGTGAGGGGTGGAGAGAACAGGTATTTTGCAGTTGACAACATGGCAACCTGAAGTATCACTAGGAAAACCTGAATAGACCAAATGTAGTGGTTCATAGTACTTTCTCCCCTGACAGCCAGACCTCAGAGGAACAGCTGTAAAGCACAGAAACTCACTGTAGTAAGTAGCTCCTCTGGAAATCTGAAGCTGCAGTGAGCATAGCTATCCACTGCAAAGAGAACTTAATGTACTCTAGCTACCAAAACAAAAGTCTGGAAGACATTAAACCCACTATGTTTAAATCTATGCAATAAATGGGGATTAATTATATTTTAATGATTTTTTGCTTCATATCTTCAACAGAAATAATTTTAAAAGGGAAAGGAAAAAGTCATTTTTTAGGTAGTGGATCGTAAGTGTTATCTAGTCTGAAAAAAGTAAGGATGGCCCTCTTTTCCTAGATCAAATTTAAAAATCCCTTAAAGAAATTCAAAGTGGGAAGAAGGAATTTAGCAGATGCCAATCCATCCCTTTCCTAAGGATAAAGTTCCTAAATACAGGACTTAAAATCTCAGTGAATTAAAATTTAAAGACACTGTATTAATTCGTTATGCCTGTCGTAACAAAGTGCCACAGACTAGGTGGCTTTAATGACAGAAATTATTTCCTCACACATCTGGAGACTAGAAATCTGAAACCAAGGTGTCATCAGGGCTGGTTTCTTCTGAGGCCTCAAACTTTGGCCTGTAGATGGCTGGCTCCCCCTGTGTCATCCACCACAGGGTCTTTCTTCTGAATGTGCCTATGTCCTAATTCCCTCTTCTTACAAGGACAACAATCATATTGGATTAGGGCCCATCCCAATGATTTCATTTTTACCTTAAACACCTCTTTAAAGGCCCTGTATCTCTAAATACAGTCACACTGAGGTACTGGGGATTAGGACTTCACATACGAATTTTTGGGGAATCCAATTTGGCACATACACATAGATTTTTAAAACAAAATTTTAAAAACAGCTTATAGATTATTAGTCTTTACAGCATTTTAATTTTAAAATGATAGAAACTACTGAGAAGTTGACTTAGCAGATATCCTACTTACATAACGGGAATTTAATATTGCTTTTAAGAGAAAAAGTCAGGCCCAGGGGAGAGGAAGCTGCGACACAGCTCCAGATGACTGTGGCCATGCGAAAGCGCCAGCACAGGTTTTTAAAGAAAAGTAAGAAATCTAGATGTTTGTCAGATACTTTCTCAGAGTGTGTAGTCCAAACAATACATCCTGAAGGTCATGAGTTTGAAACCTCTATTTAATGTAAAGGGAATATTTTGGACATAAAAATAAAAGTACTCTTGGGCGGCCGTGCCGTGGTGGCGGCGGCGACGGTGGAAGCCCCGCGCTGAAGAGGCGCCGTGGCCGACCCGGCGGCCTGGAGGCCGCGAGAGGCGGAGGCCGCGCCCCCCTCCCGCGCCGCGGGATCGGAGGGGAGGAGGCGGACGCCGGAGAGCCCCGCCCGGTGGCCGGGAAGGTGGGGGAGGCTCCGCGCACCGCCCCCGCCCCCGCCGCCGCCGCCGCCGCCGCCGCCGCCTCGGGGGTCCCGCCGCGAGCTCGGCGGGCCCCGGCCGGGGAGGGAGGGGCGGCGTGCGCGCCCCGAGCCGCCCGAGATGGCGGGAGGCACTGCGGCACCTTCGCTGCGGCGGCGGCCGGCAGCGGCGAGATCGTGCAGCTGAACGTCGGCGGGACCAGATTTGGTACAAGGCAGACTCTCATGTGGATTCCAGATTCGGTTTTTTCCAGCTTGTTGAGTGGAAGAATTTCAACACTTCGAGACGAAACTGGTGCAGTATTTATTGATCGAGATCCAGCAGCATTTGCACCCATTTTAAATTTTCTTCGGACAAAAGAACTGGATTTACGTCGTCAGTCTTTTGTCGCTGGAGTTTTTGTGAAGCTTACAACGCATAAAGTTTACTGTTTAAGATGGAAAACATCCCTTTCTCAAAGTCAAGATGGGATTTTTATGTAACCTCTATTCAAGTCTACACAGGGCGTGTTCTATTATCAGGTCACAACTAAGCAGGTATCTTTCTGACTGTGAGCATGATATCAAAACACATTTTCAAATTTGTGAAAAGTTCTGTAAATTGGAGGGAAATCATGTGCAAACAAATTATCTATAAAGGCTTTCTGATTTCTTTTAAAACAAATTCATGTCATTCGGCAACATTTCATTTGAATACAGATAGCAAATTCAATCTCCAAGCCTAATGTGTGCAATAATGAAGTGTTTTCAAGACTCAGAATTAGTTTGACTGTAAAACTGGATGAAATTTTTTAACACCTCAAGAAAAAATTCCTTTAAAAATATTATCAGTTAATAAGATACACACCAAGATTTTAAGTTAAATTATTAGATGGATTATTCACTTAGTGAACAATAGTAGGACACTTAGAGGTAGTAGTCTTTTGTTCACCAAGCATCACTGAAAGTTCTTTTTTTTGTCTCATATATTCTTAATCACTAGCGATAGAGACATGGAAAAGACAGTTTTAGTTACCTGTGATTCAGTGATAAAGTAGAAGTGCCTGCAGAAAGCGGAAGAAGGGAGCATAAGGGTCCAGGGGACATGGGGCAGTGCAGTGGGGAAATGGCGTGTAGTGAGGATGTATTTACTGCTCATTCTGTAACAGACAGCTAGCTAAGGCCTGAGGAAATGCAGTAGTTACCTGAGAAACGGAAATTAACCTAGTTCAGTACTTTCATACAAGCCTCAGTAAACTATTAGTAATATTTGAATGTATCATACAAAATGCTTGGTAAGAATATGTTTTTAATATCACATTGTAAATATAATTTTAAAATAAAATAATTTATGCATATTAAAAATAAATAAATAAATAAAAGTACTCTTGTAATCCACAGTATCTGGGGGGTATTGTGCATATCCCATACTTTTACTTTAGGGATGAAATATGGTCCTTTCACGCAGAACAGGGAATAATGGGAGAGGATGGTTGTGTGTGTGTGTGTGTGTGTGTGTGTGTGTGTGTGTGTAAGAGAGAAAAAGTAAGGGATTTCACTTTAACATGCGTATTCAAATTGCTTGTTTAAAACTTGGCTCCATACTTGAGATTAAAAATGAGGCTCTGCTACTAACTGAATGACCTTGGGAAAGGTACTAAATGCATCTCACCTTAGCTTCCTCATTTATAAATACAAAATTATAACAGTATTTACCTCACAGTGTTGCTGAAAGGAATAGATGGAATGAAGCAATAAACCACTGAGCTGTCTGCCAGAGCATTCGGTAGTGAGTAGCTGCTGCTGTTGTGATTGTCCTTGTTACCATATATATATATATATATATATATATATTCAGGGTGGCTGGACACACAGGTCTGCAGCTCAGCAGCTGACATGGGGACACACAAGTGGAGGCGTCAGTGCATGGATTTTAAATGGAAACTACAAAAGTCTACCAAGGAGACTGAATAGGAAAAAAAAAGAACCAAGGACCGAACTCTGGAGAACACCCCATTTATGGGGCAGCTAGAAGACTCTAAAAAAAAGGTACAGGAGTTAAAGAAGATAAACAAAAGAAAGAGCCCCCAAATCTAGGAAGAAATTTCAAGATCTATCAAGTGCTGCTGAGAGGTCAAGCTACAAGGCCTGCGATGTGCCCACTGAACTTGGTGACTGGGTCATGGGGACTTTAGCAAGAGGAGAGGTAAACACAAAGTATTGACTCCAAACTATCCAGACCTCTGTTTAATGAATTGTTGTAAAAAGATGGTGGGGTGGTAAGCAGAAACATACAAATCTTCAAATTCCTATAGGTTCTCCAACCAACTGCTCAGTTTCGGCTCCAAAACACCTGTGAATGTTTAGCTACATTGAACTGGAACTCAGCACTCCTCTGACTGCAGTATTTCTCGTGTTAGCAAGGGGAAGGCAATCAGTGAGCTCAGTCAGGCCTCTGGTGGCTCTGTCCCTACGAACAGACGCTGCTTGTTTTGGGAAAAAAGACAACAGTAGAAACAAAAGGCAGAACTTCGTTCTTATCCATACTGAAACTACGTAATATTTTCAACATGCTTTAACAAAAATTCTAAATATTTATATGATGATAATATAACCTCATTTCTTTCAAACAGTACTGTATACATATGCAATTACTCAAAGTGTGCCATTTTACTGCCACAGGGCAAAGTCAAGATCTCCTACTCCAATTATCATTACTGCCTTGTAGCTATCATTTCACTGGGAGGGGAGATCACAGGAGCTAAAGGTATTAATGGGCTGAGTAACACAAACTTTTGAATCATGGGAGAATCTGGTAAAACATTAGTCATTCTTTTAACTTAACCAAGACTCAGAAGGATGTATTCTCTCCAAACAGCCATGGTTGGATGTTTGACTCCCCAAAAAACATACCTGGTGATTTACATTTTGGAAATCACACAGCATTTTAAAGTTCATTACAAGTACATAGTAGTGATAAGCAATTTGCTCTGCGTTCTGCTCTGCACACTAAGTATCCCAAGTTCTAATTCATAGTCAGCTTGAGCTAAGGCTGTAAGACTTGCTTTCATGCTGGGAATCCACAGGGAATTGCTTCAATTGGTCCTAGAACATTCATTCAACAAATATTTACCGAGTCCCATTTGGGTACCTGGCATTATGATACTATTCCAAGCATTAAGACATTTACAGACGTTGGCCCACACTTATGACACATCACCAACACAACTGGTCATGCACAGAGTAAATTTATGTACACTAACACTGTCTCCAGCTTTATACAGCAAAAAAGCTTGGTAAAAGTTTTTATTGAAAGGCATGTCCAGGCTAAGAATCATTATGCTTTCACTGGGTATAACCTAATTGCATGTACATATGGTATATTTTCTACAGAGTTTATACTATACTGCCTTAGACCTGTTTAAAAAAATAAATCCCACATGCTAATGATGACCATGGGTTATACCCTTCATCTCATGCCAACTTCTGTTGTCAATTGCACAATCTGCACTGAACTCTGTTGAACCCAATTATTTGTACCTGAGTGAGTTTCTAGTGCCATTATTTAGTTTGACTTCTGACAAAACACTTGAGAGACACTTCCTTGTGGAGCATTATGACACATCAAATGGACTTTACAGTTTGCCAAGGTGTTGTAATGCACCATTACTGAGCACCAGCCAACCAGACATGGAAACATCTTTCCTCATTCAAGGCTTTCATAAGAATTTTGAAAGTAAACTTAAAACATCTGAGAGAGTGCTATTGGTCTAGTTCCAATGGATCAGTCCTATTAGAATAGACAGTTGTCTAACAGATGGCCTGGAATGAGGCAATCTGCCATCTATGTGCATCTGTTACTAAATATTTATGCTGTTGAAAATCACTCCAATAATTTCTCATGGCTTCATTCCCACTACAGGATTATGACCAACAGGAATCACTTATTTATACAGGATAGCACATTAGCATTCCCATACTGGAGGACAGAACCAAACTGCTAATTTTGCCTCTCTAGGGTTTTGTTTTATTGTTTTAGCCTTTTTTTCTTTTGCTTTGTTTTGTTTTGGTAGAATTCATAGAAAAATGCACTATTTACTTTTTCATTAATTTGTCCACTCGATAAATATTTACAAAATGTCTACCAGGTGCAGGAACTGTGCTGGGCATTGGAGATGCAATACTAAACAGACTAACTTCCCCCTGTTATTCTCATGGGGACTGGGATCTCATTGGGAGGAAACAAGTATTATTCAGTCAAACAAATTACACCATCACCAGCCATGATACATGTTGTGAAGGAAAAGTATTGATGCTAAGAGAGCATGTAACAACATAAATATTGAGGACATGATTTCATAGGTAATCTTTTTAAGCACTGCTCAATTTCAACACAGATCATACTGAGGGAGAGTGTGATGAGGGATTATTGTTGTTGTTATTGACAAACACTTCACACTTGCACAGTACCGTTCATCCGAGTGAGTCACAGCTTCATACACACAAGTATCACAATCCCAATTTTATAGATGTGAGGGAATGGGCAGTGCACAGTAGTTAAGCATCTTGCCCATGGTCATACTGAGTGAGTGGCTGATAGTTTTCAACTCATTCAAACTCCCTTTCAATTTAATTTTGTTTTGCAAGTGCCTCCTAGTTAACAACTCAAAATGAAATTTATACCCCATCTTAAGTTTATGAAAACATACTTGATTTCAAGCATATATCCTCAACCTTTAATGGTCATTTGTTAGTTCTTATATGAAAAGACCATTTATTCTTTTTTTTTTTTGAGAGGGCATCTCTCATATTTATTGATCATATGATTGTTAACAAACAATAAAATTCTGTATAGAGGACTCAATGCACAATCATTAATCAACCCCAAGCCTAATTCTCAACAGTCTCCAATCTTCTGAAGCATAACGAACAAGTTCTTACATGGTGAACAAGTTCTTACACAGTGAATAAGTTCTTACATGGTGAACAGTGCAAGGGCAGTCATCACAGAAACTTTTCGGTTTTGATCACGCATCATGAACTATAAACAATCAGGTCAAATATGAATATTCGTTTGATTTTTATACTTGATTTATATGTAAATCCCACATTTCTCTCCTATTATTATTATTAATATTTTTTTAATAAAATGCTGAAGTGGTAGGTAGATCCAAGATAAAGGTAGAAAACATAGTTTAGTGCTGTAAGAGGGCAAATGTAGATGATCAGGTCTGTGCCTATAGACTAAGTATTAATCCAAGCTAGACAAGGGCAGCAAAACATCCACGGATGCAGAAGATTTCTCTCAAAACAGGGGGGGTGAGGTTCTAAGCCTCACCTCTGTTGATCCCCAATTTCTCACCTGTTGGCCCCCCTGCAACTGTGCCTGTCTTAGGTTGTTCCTCTCTTGAGGAATCTTACCCGTCTCTGGCTAACCAGTCATCTTCCGGGGCCATACAGGGAAATGTAAGTTGGTAAGTGAGAGAGAAGCCATATTGTTTGCAAAGGTTAGCTTTTTACTTCTTTGCAGATTTATGCCCTGTGGCTTCTATGCCCAGCATTTGCCATGAGGTATCTTTACCACTTGGAAGAATTATGATACTCAGTAATTTCGATATGAGGCACAAATTCTACTTAAGGGTTGTAATTAGGAAGGAAGAAGAAAAGCTTTAGAAGTAGCAGACGGAAGAAAACATGGGAAGATTGATTATTTCTTTGACATATCTTCTTGTAGTGTAACATAGCATGTATAGGTTTTAAACTACTAATTAAATTGCATGCACACATTAACATAATAGGAATACAGCTACATAACCAAAGCAGACCTACAATTACCAGCCATATCCAGTGAAACCAAGAAAACCAGTTAGGCACCCTAGGCATTTGTGAAAACTTATCAATTATATGATGGATATTGTCTCACTGAATTTGAATAGTTTGAGAAAAATCAGACAAATTAAAACAACACATTCCTGGGAACTGTTCACATCCCATATGTTCTTTTAACAGTAGATAGTCTATAGTCGCAAGATTTTGGAGCACTGCAACTTGCACTTCTCCTAATTCTTGGTTGAGTTCCGACAGTATAGATCCAGTCAAATTTGTTGTTTCACTGTATGCACAGGCCAGCTTAGATATCTCCTTCGTCATTCCAATGGCAAGTCCAGGAACTGGTAGGATGAATGTAGCTACAACTGCAACAGTGCCAGGATCTTTGTTGAAGTTTTTTGATGATCATCTTCTGGAATGACTCTTCCAGAGAATGTTGATGTTGGAAGTTCTTCTTCATATCGTATCTTAATTCGTTTTCTGGGTAGCCAAATCAGGCTTTGATCCTCTGTATAAACACAAACAAACCCTTTGCCCACCCTTTGATATGACCTTTATACCATTGTGAAGAACTTATTGGAGATCACCACACAGGAACTGCTTTTTTTTTTTTAAGAGAAAGGAATATTATCAGAAAAATGTACTTCCATAGCTGATCATCTGACACCCTTTAAATGATCAAAATTAAGGATATTTAAAGCATGCATTAATCGGTGATTTGCAGGTGGTTTTATCCTATCAGGGAGTAATCCCCCTTTTCTTTCTTTTTTTTTTTTTTTGTTATCATTAATCTACGATTACATGAAGAATATTATGTTTACTAGGCTCTCCCCTATACCAGGTCCCCCCCACAACCCCTTTACAGTCACTGTCCATCAGCATAGCAAAATGTTGTAGAATCACTATGTTGTTCAATTTTTATTCCTCACCAAAACAAGCAATAAGATAGCAATATCCATAACTTCAAGCATGTAGAATACATAAAGAGAGTGTAAGATATTTCCTTCTAAATAATTATCATAACCCACTACGACCCTATATAGTTTCAGGTTTTAGAAACATTATAAAATTATGACCTGCTATTACTTGGTCTTGTATCAAGCCTATACAGAGAGCACAACTTTGCTTCAGAAAAGGACAATAAGCATGTTTTATCCCCTTATGAAAGACAAGGGAGTTTCCTGACAAGCATTAGAATCACTAAATCCAAGTTGCTCTACAGTCTAGGGTAAGGTTAGGACTGAAAAGTGGGATAAAACTCAAAGTGTCATCTTTCCTGTTTAGCAGGGTGGGGGTAATGGCAAGAGGGCTCAAGATGAAAGAATGCTGTGAACTATAGAATGTGGGTGAGAGAGGGCTTGTCTTTTTTTAAAACTGAGTGACTCAGTTTTGTTTTTGTTTTTGTTTTTGAGAGGGCATCTCTCATATTTATTGATCAAATGGTTGTTAACAATAAAATTCTGTATAGGGGGGTCAATGCTCAATGCACAGTCATTAATCCATCTCAAGCCTAGTTCTCTTCAGTCTCCAATCTTCTGAAGCATAACATACAAGTTCTTACATGGTGAACGAATTCTTACATAGTGAATAAGTTCTTACATGGTGAACAGTACAAAGGCATTCATCACAGAAACTTTCGGTTTTGATCACGCATTATAAACTATAAACAATCAGGTCAAATATGAATATTCGTTTGATTTTTATACTTGATTTATATGTGGATCCCACATTTCTCCCTTTATTATTTTTATTTTTAATAAACTGCTGAAGTGGTAGGTAGACACAAGATAAAGGTAGAAAACATAGTTTAGTGTTGTAAGAGAGCAATTGTAGATGATCAGGTGTGTGCCTGTAGACAATGTGCTAATCCGAGCTAGACAAGAGCAATAAAACATCCATGGATGCAGAAACTTTCTCTCAACACGGGGGGGGGGGGGGTGAGGTTCTAAGCTTCACCACTGTTGTTCCCCAATTTCTCACCTGATAGCCCCCCTGCGACTGTGTGTCTTAGGTTGTTCCTCCCTTGAGGAATCTTACCCGTCTCTGGCTAACCAGTCATCTTCCGGGGCCATACAGGGAAATGTAAAGTTGGTAAGTGAGAGAGAAGCAATATTCTTTGAAAAGGTTAGCTTTTTACTTCTTTGCAGATTTATGCCCTGTGGCTTCTATGCCCAGCACTTGTCTCAAGGTATCTTTACCACCTGGAGGAATTATGATACTCGGTAAATTCGATATGAGGCACGAATTCTATTTAAGGGTTGTAATTAGGAAGGAAGAAGAAAAGCTATAGAGGTAGCATATGGAAGAAAACATGGGAGGATTGATTATTTCTTTAACATATCTTCTTGTAGAGTACCTTAAGCATGTATAGGTTTTAAACTACTAACCTGCGCACACATATTAACATAATAGGAATACGGTGACATAAACAAAGCAAATCTATAATTACCAGCCATCTCCAGTGAAGCCAAGAAAACCATTTAGGCACCCTAGGCATTTGTGAAAATTTGTCTATGATATGATGGATATTGTCCAACTGTACTTGAACAGTCTGAGAGAAGTCAGACAAATTAAAGCAGCCCATTTCTGGGATCTGTTCACATCCTGTATGTTCTTTTAACCGTAGATAGTCTATAGTCGTAAGATTTTGGAGCGCTACAACTTGCACCCCTCCCAACTCCTGATTGAGTTCCAACAGTACAGATCCGGTCAAATTCGTTGTCCCACTGTATGCACATGCCAGCCTAGACATCTCCCTCCTCATTCCAATGGCAAGTCCAGGAAATGGGGTGGACGCAGCCACAACCGCAGCATCGCACGGATCCCTGTGGAGGCTTTTTGATGATCATCCCCTGGCATGAGTCCTCCAGAGAGTGCTGATGCCGGAAGCTCCTCCTCATATCGTAGTGACTCAGTTTTTTAAAGGGAAAAAAGTTGGATTCTTTATGTAAAAATACCTTGAACAGGAAACAAAAGCAAAAATGAACAAGTGGGACTATATCAAACTAAAAGGCTTCTGTACAGCAAAGGACACCATCAGAACAAAAAGGCATCCTACAGTATGGGAGAATACATTAATAAATTACATATCTGAAATTTCTTTACCTGCAAGATAAATTTGAGAATTGTGGAAGTCTAATGAATGTTCTTTTTGGTTTATTTATTTATTTTTTTAAGTTTTCCAATATTGCTCTTTGGCTCTTGGAAGGAAATGAATGTGTCTTCCACTGTCATTTTCTGGCTGATGACTTTGAAAAGTTATCGTTCAAGGTTGGGTTGAAAGTTCTCACCCGTATATATGTGGAAAGAAAACAAACAGCTGCACACATCATGATCATGAGTTACATATGTCTGTACAGTGCTGTGACACCAAGAAGTAGGGTTAAAATAGGAGCCAACTTAATTAACTGTAATCCCAATACCAAGTGCATAGGTTCCAATTTTTTAAATTAATGCGTCAAAAATCTGGATACAAAGTCCATGTTAGAAATAGTCAAATTCTGGGAAAAAAGCAGACAGTTAGCAGGAGTCCATTAGGAACTTGGGCTAAAGATGTGCAAACTAGAATTAACATTTTGAAATGTGTACATTGGGGCAAAATTAATGGCACAAAGAGGCAGATCCTCAACGAAAAGGAGATTGTTTAGGGACCTTGTATTTTCAGTGACACCTGGTACTGCTGTCTCCTCAGCATAAATGAATCTTAGGCTGCTCAACTAGTTTGTTGCCTTTCAGCTTAATAGTATGTGAGATTATCCACCAGTGTGTATCATTCATTCACATGTTTGACGATGAGCTATTTTAATGCCCACTTTTTAAAAAATGAAATTTGAATGGCCTTGCCTATATTTGGGAAACCACCTGGAAAACCAAAAATAATAAATAACATAAAGAAGAAGAAAAAAGTTTGCTTATCAAGCCCAGCTTTGACAATCTAGCTTTGTCCCTTTGGGTATAACAGCCAATTCATTAGAATATGAGGACCCATTATTGAACTGACACTGAAAAATTCCAAGTCAGAGTTGTGGTAAAGGAGATTTTTACATCAAATAGGAGGTCATCTGCAAGTGTAAGATTCTTTGAGTCTCTTTGAGGGGTTACTATTCCAAACCACCCTAAAAATCATGTTTTGATGAAATCTCTATAGAAGGTGCACCTTGCCAAGAAAATCCAGTTAGTATATATATCCCACTTGAAACTGACATGATTTTTAAAAATTATTTTTAATTTGTGAAACAGTGCAGGTTCACAATCTTTAGCTGCAGTTGTGAAATCCAAAGAGCATGAAAAAAATACATGCACACCAAGTAACTCCTTTGGCAGCAAAATCTGAGCTAATATGAAATCATTTGGAGTTAAACCCGATCAGAGCAGATATGAAGCTAGAGATAGCATTATTTACCTCACTTGTGAATATTCGTAAATTTTATTGCAGAAATATGTGTGGATTATGGAACACCAACTGAGACCCTACCTATCATATCACATATGATCTAAGCATCCTATTACTTTCTTGTATTTGAATAATGCCATATTCTGAAACAAATCTAGCCCCAGTGATTTTGGGAAAGGGATTATAGACCTTTACATAGAACTATAGACATATAAGAATCCATCTTATAAGTTTGCTATATTATAACAGGCTTTTTGAAAATATAACTTTGAATCGTAAGGGTATAAATTAAACCACAGCTATATCTAAAACTACGTAAAGTCAAGGTATAGTGAATTCTGTTTCGTTGGGCTTTCAAGTTTCTAATATGTGCATTTGTTTGACCCTTTATTTCCCACTGTGAACCTGACTCAGTGCTGCTCGATCTTCTGCTGATTCAAATATGGATGATATTTGTAAGCTGCTCCGAAGTACAGGTTATTCCAGCCAACCAGGAGCCAAGAGACCACCCAACTATCCTGAGAGTTATTTCCAGAGAGTGCCTATCAATGACGCCTTCATCAGTATGGTCATTGGCCGACTAAGATCTGACGACGTTTACAGTCAGGTGGAGATTAAAGCTGTTAAGATCTTAATGATCCAAAAGACTGCTTTCCCTTTCCTCTTCAATTACTCCTTCCCTTCTTTCTTCCTTTAAAGAGTAAAAGCAACTAAAAACTATCTAAAACCTTTTGAACTGTGCTATGGGATAATAGAGGAAACAGGGATGTTAATTTGGGCAGAATTGGAGATTCAGGGAGGAGATGGGATTTGAGTTATATTTGAAAGATGCTGCATTCTTTTAGTCATTCATTCAAGAAATGGTTACTGAGTGTGCATTAGATGCCTGTCTGTGTGCTCGGTGCTGGGGATCCATCGCTGATGAAGGCAAGCCATACCCGTAATGAGCTTGTAATAAAGATAGAAGACAGAGAGCTAAAGGGATTACAGTAAAGCAAGACGAGTGTTATCTAAGGGGAAGCACGGGGTGCCATGAAGTATATAACAGGGCCGGCAAGATTGCGACAGGTGACAAAGGGGACATTTAGGGCAGTCCGAGCAAAGGAGGCAGCACAAGCAGGGCTGTAAAGATCCTGCAGCATTTGTAAGTCATCTCCCTTTCCTCTCCAGTATATGTATCATTCACTTACTTAAAAGGATGAGAAAATTATCATTTGACTATTTTTCTGAAATGAACATAATTTTATGTATTTTATATACTTTCTTACTAGAAGAGAATAAAGAACTGTACCTGTGATAATTTATATTGTATACTTGTGATAATTTATGATAGACTGTTATTAATCACAGTGAGTACGTGCTCTGTGCAATTGTTTAGGTAGCCTGTTTTTCGTATGAATAAGTTAAGTGTAAAAAAGAGACCTTTTTTCCCTTTTTTTTAAGACAACTTAAAGTCAGGAGCTACCTGCAAATCCCAGGTCTCCATAATACTTGTGGACATTTATTCAGAACCCAGTATAAACCAGAATCATTGGAGTCAAAGATTCCTAACGCAGGAGGTTATGGAGCCTGGGGACACATCAGTATTTAGAAGACAGGCAGACGGGCAGCCAGCAGAGCACAGCGAGGAGAGGACCCGTTGCCCAGAGGATTGAAGTGGGAGTGTGACAAGGAGGCCACCGAACTGAGTGACGGTGAGGGTGTGAGTGACCCCAGGAAATCCCAGGAGTGATGGTGGAGGCCAAGCTTCAGGAAGTGGGCAAATGGCAGCAGAGAGCATGAGTCTGTGAGGTTCCGAGAGATGGGCTGTGATGGGAAAGACAGAGACATGTGCTAGTGAGAGACATGGGGTTCAAACTTTTTCCTTTTTCTTAAGGAAGACTTTGAATTTGGAAGAAAGATGACATTATGTGGTTGGAGAGGAGAGGGAAGGCCCTGGTTACACTGCATCCCTTATAATACCACAGTCTGAGAATTGCATCTGGTGCCCAGGACCCTCAAAGGAGGTGGCTTGTGAGAGACTGATAGGCCCCAGGACTGGGTCATTTATTTGGCACCTGTATACATTTAGATGTTGTAACAGCTCCCTCCTCCGGGTGATCCAGGTCTCGGCGTATCCTTTGCCTGAGCATCGCAGCACGGCCATGCTGTATGTGATTCTCTACTTTGAACCTTCCATCCTTCACACCCATCAAGCAAAAGTGAGGGAGATAGTGGATAAATACTTTCCAGATAATTGGGCAAGTATTACTATTGATCTGTCTTTTCTCTTACAATGAGGTTGTTGCAGAACTGACTTTGTATTCTTTTGGCCTTTAACTCAGAGGTCAAAATGTTGTAAATAAGGAGACAAAATTACTGGCAAAATTACTTTAAGTGTGTTGAGAATTTTATAAATCATAACATGAAGAAGAAAAAAATCTGAGTAAAATTTCCTGACCAACCTACTGTTTTTTCTCTTCAATGGATACTTTGAAGGTCAAACTATGCATTAAAATATATCTTGCCTTAGCTACTGAGATTATAACTGTTATGTAAGCATTTCTTTGTTCTTTTCTATTTTATGAATCTAAACCATCAGAGTTTATCTAATTTGTCATTTTATGAATAAGAATTTCACTTTTATAATGTTTTATCCCTATGTTAATGTTGATGGGGCTGCTGAAGTGTAAATACTGCAGGAATATGCTGTAACTTTTTAAATGTTTCACTTAAAAGCAGTAATTCTTAAAGGAATAGAACTGACTTAACACACTTAATTTATATGAAATATTCTCTTTGCGCATAGAACTTTAACAAAGTACAGTGAATCAGATCATTTTGTAATTCAGGTAGCAGATTTTCCTTCACTTCTTCCCAGCCATTGAATCACAGATTACCTATGATAAGGGACCTGGATGAGGAGCTTTCCTGGGGAGGACACAGCCTACACAGAGGAGGTGATGCTTTCTATCCAACTAAGAGTGCGTCACACTCATGGGCTAGCAGTTGAACAACCTAGGGGAAAACTCTGGTAGTCTAACTTCATTTGCGTAAGCATAATTAAAGAAGTTTTGACCACAATGTTATAATCAGAAACGGAAGCGCCTTTAATATTAAGAAAGGTCAAAATCCTGTTACATAATGTTTACAAGATGTACTACTTTAAAAAAAACACCCTGGCACATGGAAATAAAGGAGTTAAAAAAAAGATATGTCAGGCAAGTGGCATCCAATAAAAAGCTAGTGAGAAATAATAATATCACACCACAGAGAATTTTAAAGAAAACACATTAATAGGGACAAAGAAGGATCATATGTGTGTGTCATATTAAAAAGAATAATCCACACTCAGTAACATACTCAAAATATATAAAGTGTGAAAACTCAGAATAATGTGGAAAATTTGATTTTTTTCCTTAATGATAGGAAATTTTAATGTACTTCTTTTCTATATATAATCCTGCTCCCCCCAAAATACATAATGGATGTTCCATGTGTATTTGAAAAGTTGAATATGCATTGGATCACGAAGGAAGTCAAAAATTCAACAAAGTTAAAAAAACCAGTGTTAGACTAGGGACTATATTCTCCTGCCATAGTGCATTTGAATTAGAAACCAAAATTAAAAAGATATTTTTAATGTTTGGAAATACATATACTCCCAAATAACTTACATTAAAGAGGAAATCACAATGTAAATGAAAAAATACTAAGACTTGCACCGTATCAGAATGCTACACAGTGAAGCTTATAGGAAATGACTATAACTTGAAGGTGAATACAGAAACTTAAATTCACTTACTTGAAAAAAATTAAAATTAAATGGGTTAGATATTAAGCTTAAGAAGTTAGAAAAGGCAGAGTAAAAGGAAGTTGATAATATACGAGCAGAAAATTTATTGAACTAGACAAAAAGGAAATGAGATCAATACAGCAAAAGCTATTTTGAAAAATGTAATAAAATAGATATTTATTTGGTAAAACTGACTACAGAGAGAGAGCAAGAGAGAAATTTCAATATATTAAGTTGGAAAAAGAAGACCTAGGACAAAGAATTTTTAAAAGTATAAGAAAACCTATGAACAACTTTATGCCAGTACATTTGAAAACTCTGCGAAATGGACAAGCTTTTTAAAATTATAACTACCAAATATGAGTCAGGAAGAAAAACAAAACATGACTAGTCCAGTAACTATGAAAGAAATGGACTTGGTGATCAAATCTCAGTGCCTAATCCACTCCCACCAAAAAGAAAGAATCACCAGGCCACAGGAATTCACAGGTAAGTCTTGGCAGAGCTTCACTGGCTCCCCAGCTTTAGACACACTGAAGTGGGTAGGTACAGAACTGCAAAAATAATGCTGTTTCCTCCAGTCAAGGGATTTTTACAACTTGAACTCGGGACCCCTTGAAATCTCTACCTTCAAGGGGTCAGTGAGGTCAAAACTGTCTTCATAATAAATTAAGACATTCTTTGCCATTTTGCTCTCATTTCTTCCCCAGCATACAGGGCAATTCCAGAGGCCACGTGACAAGTGAACCTGCAGTAGAAACAGAATGTAAATCCAGCTGTCTTCAGTTAAGCCAGACATTACAGAGACTTGAAAAAATATCAGAACAATGCCAGTCTTTTCACAAATATTTTTGGGAAAACTTGAGGTTTTTTTCCTTTGTTGTTAAAAAAATATGTATGTTAGCATGTAAAACAAAAATTTATGTTGTTTTTTTTTTCCTGAGGGCTTTTTTTAAGTTATTAATTGAACATTTAATGGTGCTGTAGGGCCAATTATTATCCTTTTATAGGTGGGGAAACTGAGGTGTGAAGACATTTAGTTACTTGCCCAGGGCTACACCACAGGCAGTGCTGGGCTGGACCCCAGCAGGCTCTTTACCCGCCAGGGGATTTCTAACGACCCGCAGAGCCTACATCCAATGGTGGAGCCAGACTGAAGTCCCTGATTCGTTTCTCCTCCCTTCTTTCCAGCGGTCCCTCGCGCGGGCTGTCCTGAGAGCACCACCCCCACCCCACCCCCTGCTCCTGGAGTCTCTGCCCCATATCCTCCCCTTTCTCAGTCCCCTCTCTCCTTCTGTGGAAGCATATCCTCAAATAACATTCTCAGGAAGGTAGATCAGAGGAAATGCGAGTCCTTGTGTGGCAGAAGCAGCCACAGCATCCCCTGTCCCAGCACCCTGGCTGGCCCTCGGCAACAGGACTTCCCCTTATTCACATCAAGAGACAGGGTCCCTTTCTTCCCCCGGACGCTGTGGTAGCGTCGGGATTCACTCGGGTCGGAGGGCTCTTAATGACACGTCGTGAACAGCGGACTGAACAATGCTGGTGTGCGGCCTTGACCTCTGTTTCTGCTCTGAGAACCGCTTCTGTGCCGGGAGGTGCGGACTTGCTCTAGGGAGGCCCGCGTCATCCTGGCTGGCCACCAGCAGCCTGGAGGTGGGGTGAAAAGCCCAACAAGACCTGCGGTAAACAGCCCCCGGGGCCAGCCAAGGCACAAAGCCTCAGGCCAGGTCAAGGGTGTCTCGGTCACTACGTTTTGGGGTGGTTGTCAGGTGGGAGTAGGCAGGGAGACAGCTCACAGGCCCGGAACCTTCTTACGCTTGCTGGATGGCAGGCTGGGGGGTGCTCGGCGGGCGTTTCCCCCTTGGGAGTCCGCTGGGGGCCGTGCGGTCCGCAGCTGCCCTGAGCAGGCCACGAGCCACGGCTGGTCTTGTTAATGTCGGCACGCGTGTTTTACATTTCTGAGGTATTGCTCGTTCGGGAGCCCCCGGTTCTTTTTTCAGAGCACGCAGTTCTGTTTTAGGGGCAAAGTGGCTTTGCAGGGAGGGGGCTTTGGGGTCCTGCATTTTCTCTTTTTTCTTTGTGGGTTTTTTTTTCTTTTCAGTCGTGGGACCTCCTAGCAGGCACTGTCTTCGGGGTCTGGTCTGCTCTCCTTTCCGCTCCTGTATGCGAGGGAGGTCGGAGGTCAGGAGGAACCCCCAACACGCTCTGTCCCCGTTAACTTCCAGAGCTGTCCGAACATCCGAACCTCAGGCCCCTGCAAGGAAGTCCTCTTGCCTCTGAGCAGACCGGTCCTGCTGTCGCTCTGCCATCTGGAGGGACAGCTGGGGGAGCCCCCGTGTCACCTGCCGTCCTGCCCTTGTGCCCCCCTCTCTGTGATGCTGGATCGGGGCGGCCATGCCAGGCCATCCCTGATCGGCCTGTTTTCTGGCCCTCGCTTCATCCCCACCCAGCCGTCCTGCCAAGTCAGTCCTGACCTCCGCCAGGAGTTGGTCAGTCCCTTGTCTTCAGACTGTTATTTCTCCTGTCCTCTTTGCCACATGAGGCAGATATGCTGCAGGGGCTGCAGGTGGACGGCTCACCAAGAGGCCATGGTGTGACGGGCCACAAGCTGGGCTGGCTGGACACGTGGGGCCCCTGCCTGTGGAGGCCCGTCTGGCCTAGGGCCGGGCGGCACCTGGCAGCCTGTCACTACAGCTCTGGCTGGAAATGAACCAGGAGGGGCTGCATCCGGAGCCCAGCGCAGGCATCAGCTGCAGAGCCAGCTCGGGGTCCACTCGGCCATTGGAGGGAGGCACCCCCGGCCTCTACCCTGTCGCCCCTTTCTGGAGTCTCATGGTTCTCAGCACGTGCACAGCTCAGAGCATCCCTCTAGGGCTGACCTGGGGCGGCAGCCAAGGAAGGCTCCCCGGAGGACCCTGAGGCAGGGAGGCCCCAGGAGGCCGGTAGGGGAGCGGCAGGGTGTGGGGGCTGAGTCCTGCGCCCCATGCCTCCCAGCCTGCCAGGGGCCAGCAGAGGCCCAGAGATGTTTGATGAGGAGAGAGAAGAGGTCCATGTTTAGTGTTATTTTAAATTAATAATTTTTTCTTAATTTCTCAGTTTTAATGTGTAATATGATAAATATTATTCACTATAACCCCCATTTAAAGAAAAATTCTTTGGGGTCCTCAGTAACTTTTTAAGGGCTGAGATTAAAATATTTGAGCTCTAGTCAACGTCTCTGCTTTTTTTCCAACCTTGATTTAGCATTTTTCCATGAATTAGTAGCAACAATTCATTCTTGCTCCAAAGTGTTCCTAAGGAAGAACTCTCACCTATTATGTATTTTGAAACCCTTAGTTCTTCAGGGATGGAGTTTAAACTGGAAGGAGGGGGCAATGTCTTCTCTAATTTTGCCTTGAAGTGAGTAGGTATTTAACAAATACTGAATGAGTGTCTCCTCTTTCAGGTAATTAGTATTTACATGGGGATCACAGTGAATCTAGCAGATGCTTGGGAACCTTACAAAGCTGCAAAAACTGCTTTAAACAATACTCTAGACCTTTCAAATGTCAGAGAACAGGTAGGTCTGGCTAATCGAGAAGGATTCTGTAAAAACTGTAAGCCTGCTTTCTGGGGTAGGAAATGAGTTAAGTACATTTCCCAAGGAATTTGGGTGATGTCCACATAGACATTTCAGTGCAATGATTAATGAAAGGTGAATTTTTCACATCCAAATAAGATAGGTGATTACAGGTTTTTAACTTACGTGAGTATTTGTAAATGAGAGACTTGGGTTCTAAGGAGGAGTCAGCATCCTAAGATGAATCAGTAGGTCATATGGCTCCAGTTGGCTTCACTTATTCTTGTTAAACACCTTCTCCTATGGATAGAAGTGCTTTCACAATGAGCTGGAATTTTAGTCTTTTCATTAGTAGGACAAATGTTGAGGATGGTAACCGAAGGTGTACAACATGCCCTACCATGCCCTGTCATTGTAATTTCAGTTCATTTCTGATGTGCAAAATAAGCAGCAAGACTCAAGACATTGATCTCTAAATGGCTGCATTCTGTCCCTTTGATTAGCGCACAAGGCAGAAGAAAATACCTGAGTAAACAGAGGAATAAAAAATAAAGCCTTTTAATAGGGAAATACCCTTGACATTTCTAAACAGTTGCCTTCCTCAGCCTGGCTGCCTGAGTTTTTCAGTTTCTAGTGGGGATGGAGCAATATTGACTCAACTTCAGCATGTTTTATTCAAATAACTTGAATTCCATAAATAATTCACAAAAGACAGTATCACCGTTGGCATATCTCCTAGAAATATATTAGAGAAAGTGTCACTTCCTATGCTTACTGGCATCATAGCATTAATTTTTCATTACTTAAATTACTTTCTAAAACTGCAATTGCTTATTGGCAACATTTTAAGAGGTTCTCAAAGTCTTCTGATGAAACACCTTATAATAGTTTTAAACTAAACTGACTAGGTTAAGGCTGTTTTAACATTTAACTCTTGCTTCAGGTAAAGCAGACAACCAAATTTTTAAAAGGCTGGTTTGAAAATTCAGTTTTGCCCTCCCGCAGTGTACTTTGTCAAGCTTTCCTATGCCTGCAGAAGTCTCATCTCCTGAGGTTTCTGCTCTGCTCTGCTCTCTCATCGGCAATAACAGGGAGAAAGGCAATCGAGCTGCTCCCTTTATGTCTCTTTTCTGTCCAAGTTAAGAATAGAAAGGGTCCTAGGAACCGCTTGATTCTCTTCTCCAGTTTACATTTGAAGAAACCAACATGCAAAGGTTAAATCTGAATTCACACCAATAGTTAATGTAAGCACAGCCAGAATTCGGATTTAGAGTTCTCTTAATTCTAAGTCCAGTGCTCTTTCAAAAGTGTCCAATAAACCACTCGCCTTTGAGCCTTATCCACTGTAGCCTGTATGTTACTCATCTCATGTAGAAATGTTATCTGTCAAGGGATCAATTTGAATGTGATTCACTTTCAAGATAAATAATTTTCTTTTTTCATGTAATTCAAGTTTTTTTTTAATTTTCAAAGGCAAGCAGATATGCAACTATCAGTGAAAGAGTACATGCTCAAGTGCAACAATTTCTGAAAGGTTATTTGAGGGAGGAGATGGTTCTGGACAATATCCCAAGGCTTCTGAACTGCCTGAGAGACTGAAATGTTGCCATCCAGTGGCTAATGCTGCATACAGCTGACTCAGGTAATGGAAGAAAGGGGTGGCCACTTATAGCACCCTATAGAAAGGCCTTCAGAATTAAGATCTCCTGCATGATGCAAAGCTGGTTAGCCCTTGGTTGAGAATCAAGTTGCTTTTCTAAGTTGTTTGTGTGTCTACTTGGAAAAGTCAACAGCCCACCTGAACAGCCCCCTATCACATACTGTTAGGTGCTAGGGAACATGAAGAAATTTACCTCCACATTCAAGGAACTTGTCACTGGTCACATTGGGGAGATTGGACGTATATGTATGAAAAAGTATAGCTGCAGATCTGCAAAAGGCAGAATAATGCATTCCCACCCCCTCTCTCAAGCATGCCCATGGCCTAATCTCTTCAACATGGGGCATGGTAGCAAAGGGGGAGTAAGGTTGCAGGTGCAACTAATGTTGCTGGTCAGCTGACTTTGAAGTAAGGAGATTATCCTGGATTTTCTTAGTGGGTCTAGTATATTCATATAAGAATCCTTAAACTGAGAAGGAAGCAGAAGAGTCAAAACTAGAGAAACCCATCATGGAAGAGACTCAGCAGGCCACTGCTGGCTGTAAAGATGGGACAGTCCACGAGCCAAGGAGCACGGGCAACCTCTAGATGCTGAAGAAGACAAGAGAACAGATTTTCCCCTAGATGCCCCCAAAGGAACCCAGCCCTGCTGACTCCCTGATTTTCTTTAGCCCAGTGAGACCAGTGGCAGACTTCTCATCTCTGGAACTGCAAGAGAATAAATTTGTGTCATTTTAAGCCACTGAGTTTGTGGTAATTTGTTGCAGCCACCATGGAAAACTAGTCAAAGGGCCAAGCCAGGAAACAAAAGCCAGATGTGTGAAACAGACGGTTGATGGGATCTGAGTCCAGAGCAGGAGAGACAGTGGAGGGGCGGAGGTGACTGGGGCAGGCTCCACGCAGGAGGCAGGAGCTGACCGCCCCTTGCTAGGACTTTGAAGTAAAAAGAATTCTAGACTGGAGAAACAATAGAAAAAAGGTGTGATTTTGGAAGTACAAAAAACATGGGCCCATTGAGCTAGACAAGAGTGCTTAATTACAGAAAGTTGGATCTTAGTGTTTTCTGGGTCATGGTCCTCTTTGAGGCCCCATGGGCCATCAAGTCTAGTTGTTTCACAGATTACATGAGATGCCTCCACAGGGTCTGAGAGACCATGACTTTAAAGCCCCTGGTTTAATAGAAAAATAAGTGGGTTAAGCTAACCGGAGTTTGTTCAGAGCTGATGCAGTTCCTTATATGTAGTAAGTGCTTGATCAACATAACTCAGGGATTCGTTCATCCAGAGCTGTGTGCCCCTTCCCCTAAGACCCCTAAGAATCGTGTTGTTCAGCATCCCTGGAGAGCCTCTGCTTTACTTTTTTCATCAACGGTTTTCTTGAGAACCTACCCTGAGAAGGGTACTGCTTTCAACACTTCCTTGTTCTCTCAGGTAAAGCTGTGTCTCTAAAAAACTGTTCACACCAGACTATTCTGCAGCCTGCCCTGTAACACAGTAGCCCCATCTCAAGACTCTCAGGCAAGGTGTTCTTCAGTCCCCCTCGCTGCCACGTGTCCGCTTCATGGGGGTGGGGCAGGGAGGACAGGGGTTGGATTTCTTCATCCCTCACAGCTGAAAATGAAATTTCTCCTCAGCCTTCTCTCTTCATGCTAGAAATCTCCGTCTTCTAAACTCTTCCTCATAAGCGATGCTTCAAGTTTTGTTTTGTTTTTCTGCCTTTTGCATGTTGGCCTAGAGCTTGCTCCAAATTAGTTTACTCAGAGCATGAATACCATGGCTAAAGTTCTAATCATCTAATGGACCTGTTTTTAGTTGAGTTTATTTTTTACATAAACTCCAGTTCTAATTTGAGGATTTTACTACGTTGACTCAGTTTGTAATCTTCTTTACCAAGAGTCTTACTTTCTCAGGCATATAAACAACTCAAGCCCTTGATTTATCCTATCATAAAACTAACTGCTGTTTTACAGTGAGTCAGCCTCATCTTCATCTTCCTATGTCTGTGCCTGACAGTCGAGCCTGCATTCGGGGAGCCAGTGTTCTCCTGGATTGCACCCCTCCAGGGGCAACCTCAGTCTGCCAGAGTTCTCTGCTTTTATCTTCAGCCACATCTGTTTTCCGTGTTTGTCCCTGACCACTGTCTGACCTGACTGCGCAAGGTCATAACTTACCAGAAACAAACGGTTTACCTATCTGGTTGTGAGTCATATGTGGGAAAAGTAACTGCTTATTTAGCTTTTCTGGTGTTGTGATCATGGTGTGCAGGAAGAAAGGCATATTTCTCATACTCCCTCTGGTTGACCTGCTACAGGCATTTCACACAGGCTCTGGATGCTTCCGCAGTGCCTTGTAGCTGCTGAGGAAGCACACTCGGAGTCAACATCATCTAGGCAAGGCCGGCCTGCTGCAGTCTGACCCCAAGGTCGCCAGGATTCCCGCCGTTCTCTGGGTGTGAATTCTAGAGGGTCAGATCTTCTAGGGGAGATCAGGCGTGACAATTGGAACCAAGCCTGGCTTCTACCACGGAATTAATTGTCAATGTGTAGAGCTGTCCCCTGTCCAAAAATGAAAGCCAATTAATACCAGAATGTTTCTTGAATTACAAGTAGTATATAGACAGGTGGAAGTCCTTACAAGGTTGCCTTTTGCTTTTTAGTTAGGCAAATGTGAAGCTGAAAAAAATTGTCTATGTAAATAAATACCTTCCCTGATAAGTCCTGGAAAACACATGGTAAGTCGCCACTGCAGTTTCCCTTGAAAACTGAGCCCCTCTCCAGGTTGTCATGGTCTCCTTCTGATGGAGAAACTTAGAAATCAATATATTAAATGGCCTTCTGCAGGCTTCCCCGTAACTGAAGCACCAGAAACGCCCCTGACATACACTCATACAGCATCGTCATTCTGGACATGCCCGACACCCTGAGGTACCAGACGGAGGGCCGGGAAAGCAAGGACGTGCATGTGTGGTACTAGAACAGCTGCCAGGGACCTTGGACCTTATCAGCTGTGACCTTTTTGACAGTATTTATGGTCTTAAATTTTTGATTTTGACTATTTGTACTTTGACTTCTAAATATTTTTGCCTTATCCTATTTTCTCACTCTTTCTTAGAGAAGTAATTGTGCCCATAAGCCAATTGCAGCAAATAATGGCAGTTTTTTATTCTCTCTACTTTTTCTTTTTTAACATGTTGTTTATTTTGTTTGAAATAGTTTAGCTTGGCGGCAGCTGGCAGGCTGAACAGGGAATCAGGACATCAGTGATACGGTCACTCACTGCTGTTTTGGAAGCTTGGTCTAGTCTCCCTGGGCCTCGGTAGTGGACAGTCCAGAAAACTGAGTGCCGGCCATACCCTCTGGCCTTTACAAGGAACAGAAGAGTCCCAGGTCTGGTTGGCAGTGCCACATGTTCGTGTGGGTATCCCTTTCTTCTGCTGTGTCTGGGCACCCCAAGACCACTCCAGCTTCAGTAATTTGCTAGGAGGACTCAGCATATACTAGTACTCATGGCTATAATTTATTACAGCAAAAGGATAGAAAGCAAAACCAGCCAAGGGGAGAGGTGCAAAGTCTGGAGGAAACCAGGCAGAACCTTCCAAGAGGCCGCACATGGGACACGTTTACTTACCCCAGCAGTGGGTTGTGACAGCATGAGTGAGATGTTGCCAACCAGGGAAGCTTGTTAGCAGCTCAGTACCCAGGGCAATTATTGGGAGCTGGTGTGTAAGCCTGGAACCTACCCAAATTTCAGTCTCCCCAAAAGGAAAGCAATGGTTGATCATAAGCCACATTGTACAAACAGAAAAGCCATTATCAGACCATTTTTATCGGCTCTCGAAATGGCAGAACTTCAAAAAATCCAAGTTCCCACATGTCAGCCAAGGGCTGCTCTTTTTTCAACTGTATATCACAGGCGACATTTCATGTCAGATCCAGTTGTCATATTTAGTAGTTTAGTTGTACTTAACTCTGTAGCATACATGTCCTATAATTTATCGTGCCGTTACCAATACACATTCTGCTTATTACTTCATAAATGCTTAAAATAAATGAAAATGAAGGAAAGTATTTAAGAACTCACACTTCATCAATATTTTCTACACATTTAATAAATTGGAAACTCTTCTCTTCCTATGTCTAGCCTGTAACCCAAACAATAAACATCTTCGTCAAATCAAGGACCAGATTCTCAGACTCTAGGTACAATCCCAAGATCCTCTTTTAGTTGCTGTTGGATACTGCACAATTTGAGTTTATACTTAAGGAGGTAAAAATATTGAATGAATAATCAATTCTTAGGTTTGTTCAATGCTTAAGAAGATAAGGATTCGGTAGCTTCGTCTCTGATTCATGCCACAGATTCCAGCTGTCTAAGATAGTTCTTACAGAAAAAGGACAGGTTACACATTTAATGAGCATTTCATACCTACTGTCCTTGGGGATACAGTGATGGAAAAGTGCACAAGATTGTGGAGTACAGGCTAGTGAGGAATATGGGCATTAATCAGAGAATCACGCTGATGAAAAATAAATATAAACTGAGATACACACGCTCAAGGAAAGGAACCTCATTCTGCGAGTACCAGAAATAAGGGGTGTTGTACTAGCCTTGACGACTTCCCTAGGAGAAGCGAGAGCTTCCGAAGGGACCTGGAGAAGCAGCCTGCGAGGGTTAGCAAAGAGAAAGGCTGGGAGCATGATGAACATTCTGGAGAGAGGACGAACATGTCCAAGTCCTGGGTGGGAAGCAGCATGACCAGTTCAAGGACCTAAAAGACCAGCTGGCTGGAGGGAAGAGAATAAGAAATAAAGGTATGAAATGAGAGTTGGGGAAGAGTGAGCCCCCTGCCTGCCCTTGCAGGATTCCAGTCTTCACCTGAAAGGCCAAGAGAACCTATTAGAAAGGTTGTAAGTAGGATGGGTAGTTTGCATTTAAACAAGGTCAACTTAAGGACTTTAAAGATTTTGAATTCACTGGAGGAAGTTCTGAGGTTATTCTTATCCCGCAAGAAGCCTCTTTGGATATAAGACTGGTAAATACCCAGGAATGCCAGCACCAGCAACCTTGGGGGTTTGGGTCAGGTGGGCCCAGGAACTAGCCCCAAATATTAATGCCCATTTAGGACCAATACTCACCTTGACTCAGCCTGGTTAGTGGTATACAACATGTTTCTTTATCTTCTAAGTATGTGAGGACACTGTTTTCCCTATTTAGTAGCCCAGGAAAAGTAGATACTGATTCTTAACATAATGTTAATGGATGTGCTGAGTGTTTTCAGTGACTTGTTTAAGTGTAATTTTATAAGATCAGAGAAGTGCTATCCCTTTTTTAAAATTTTTATTTATTTTTTTATTAAGGTATGATTGATATACACTCTTTTGAAGGTTTCACATAGAAAAACAATGTGGTTACTGCATTTACCCATATTATCAAGTCCCCACCCATACCCCAATGCAGTCACTGTCCATCAGTGCAACAAGATGCCACAGATTCACTATGTGAGAAGTGCTATCCCTTTTTATCTTTTTAATAATGTTAATGTTTCCCCTGTGAATAGCAAAGTATTATTGAATACCTACTCTGTTCCCAACTAGGTGCTAGGAATCTAAAAGTGAACAAGGTATATCCGTACCCCCAAGGAGCTCTCAGTATAGTCAGGAAGAGTGACAGATTAAGCCAAGATAAAAAACCAGTAAAGATCCAAGAGCTGGAACCAGGCATCTTATTAGCTGGTCAAAGTAAAACTGGCCTTTCAGAGGCAGGTGAATTGCCCCCAAGGAAGAAATGTGCTCCAGTTAGCGTCCTGACCTAAGTTAATGCTAGTGACCCAAGAGTTGTTGAGATCAGGACAGATCTGGGTCATCTGCCTGAACAAGCCTGCTTTCCAATCATAAATCTTTACCTGGAATCTATTGGAATAGAATGGGCAGCTCCCTTCTGTCTTTTCAGGTAGCAGAAAAATAAAAGCCTACAGATCAATCCAAGTTGTTGTCAGAGATCTTTGAGGAGAGAAAGATCTAGTCGAAAGAAAAGAAAACCAACTACGCAATACAAATCGATCAAAACGAGGATACATTTGAATTTCTGACATTACAGCTTGGTCCTTTAACTTGTATTTTCATTTGTCCCCCCGACCCCAACCCTTTTTCTAGAATCCCTTTCTGATTCTCCTATAAACACACCAATTGGTTCCATGTTTTTTCTCATCTTTATATGAAGATGCAGCTCCTAATTTAAGGACCATCCCCTATCCCAAATCCCATATTACAAGATAAGAAATCTGAGTTCACTCTGAGGGAGTATTTGAAGAGCTGAAGCCATTTGGTCCATAAAGAAGATCTCGGGGTGAAGTTTTTGCTGCTTTGTCCAATGGCATTGATTGATCCCAGGCACTCAGATAGAGCAGACTGTATAAATAGTGCTCACTGTTCCCATCTTATGACTTATCATTTCATTGATTAAGCATCCTGCCTGGTTACTAAATTCCTCTTCACTGGCCTTGCAGAATCCCCCCAATTCTGATCCTTTCATTGGCAGATGGAGTCTGCTGCCCCGTTGCTCATCTTTTCAATATTCATTGTGAGGCTGAGGAGCAAAGGATTTAAGAGGAAAATGAGCACTTACGTATACTTACCTCTTAGGAGCTCAGTGAAATAAACCTCCATACCTTTGTACATACCTTAGATATGTTTTTAAATTTTGTTTCCAGAAAAACAAAAACCAACTAACCCTGAGTTATACCATTTCCTCCTCTGTTCGACTCTGTAAGTTTAAATTTTATGAATGAGTGAATTAATAATCAGAATTATTGGATAATCAAAGCAAGGAAGAATTTTTTTAGGTGACTTAATTCATTCTCCAGTTGTCAGACAAGATAATACTCAAGTCTTCCCTGACTAATTAAATTAGAATCATAGAAATTGTTACCTAGAAAAGACCTTAGAGCAATGGTCATCAAGTTTAATTTCACATTGGAAATGCTGCTTCCTGGGCCTACACAAGACCTGAACCAGAATCCTGCTGGGTGGAGCATGGGATTCTGAAAATGTTAAGGCTGTCCAGGTGATGGACAGCCTTAAAGCTCTCAGAGATGCTCTAGCCTTGCCCCTCAGTTCATTTGAAGTAGTAAGGCTTAAGAGATGGCCTCGGGGTAATGTTCAGGCATATATTTTTGTAAGTTGGGTTTCACACAGGCTTTCTCAGGAAACTGCCCAATCTGGATTTCTTCTTAAGTAAATCTCTTCTGTCTCTTCAACAGATGTTCAAGCAAATGCTCTCAGAAAAGCAAGCCAAATGGGAGCATTACAAGAAGGAGGGCTCAGAGCGGATGATGGAGCTTGCTGATGTCTTTTCAGGAGTGAAACCCCTAACCAGGGTGGAGAAAAATGGTAATTGCTAAAGAGGCATATCTGTGTTCGGAATGTATACACAGACTGTTGGAAACTGGCAAAGTAGAAAGTCATTATGTTGGTAACATCTTTGTATTGATTTTAACATTGCAAATGAAGGTGGGAAGTTTAGTTTGGGCTGCCTCTAGCTTTGTGCTCCTTTGAGTGGTCTGTGTCACGCCCCTATAGTTTTCTATAGTTTTCTTGTCCTCAATATATGTTAGGCTAAATCAGGGTTTCTAATTCTGTGGTTTTTAGATGCCTTATAGAGTCATAATGCACCCTCCCCCACACTTACCAAAGTATGCAAAACTCATGTGTCAGCTCATGTGCACTTGAGGGAAGGGGAAAACCTCTTAACTCTCACCATCTCAGAAGAATATACTTCATCCAACAATAATCGCTAGGTGATAAAGGTTCTTTTTCATCTACGTGCCTGCCATCTACTGGCATAAGAGGGGACATGCAGACTGGATTTGAAACTAAACGTAACTCATTTACTTTTATTTTAATCCTGCTGCTTTTAGGAAATTTTATCTACATGAAAATTGTTGTATCACTTAAATTTTTCACATAGGTAGAAACCTTTCAAAAATGCCCCTGAAAGATCATTTTGATTTTTAAGATAATAAATCGAACTATTTTTTTTAATGCTCTAATAATAGTTAAAGCTGTCAAATTCATTTCCAATAGTTAATTATGCTGTGAAACTGCTTAATAATATAGCTTTTTATTTTTAGAAAATTACTATTTATAATCAATATGAGCTTGCTTGCATATGTCAGTAAGAACTAAGTGTGTAAAGGATTAATTAAATTCAAAGCCACAGCTATGGGAATTATGGGATTCAGTAGTCTTTCCTTGTCTCTGTATTAATAGAAAATCTTCAAGCTTGGTTCAGAGAGATCTCAAAACAAATACTGTCTTTAAATTACGATGATTCTACTGCTGCAGGCAGAAAAACTGTGCAACTGATAGAAGCTTTGGAGGAGGTAAGGAAAGTCTTTTAAAATGACAGTTCTTGAATCAGAAATCATACTTTCTGACCAACCCAGCAATCTGCTTCTGGAAATATATCTAAGGGACTATTTCGTCAGAAGCAGAAAAGTACAAAAAAAGCAAAATATGCCCACTGTGCTACTATATACAGTGTCCTAAAATTGGGGAAATAATTAAATGACTAGCATGAAGAGAATGGTAGTGAAAAGTTACATTTCAACTGGTGGAAACATGTAATCTTGGAAAATTAATTATGAAAACAACATAGAAACATTGGCGAAATTGTGGTAAAGTAGTAAAAGCAAAAATAAAATTGCACTGCATGTCTCATTTTTAGGTTGGTAAAGACTGTAGACCCAGGGCAAAACTGTAAAGGAATCCACAAGAGTGAAGATAGTTGTATAATGATCATATTCCTAAAGTTTTAATTGTATGCTTAGCTAAATTTAAAATAGAAAATAAACCAAAGTATCAGAACAATAACCATGAGGTCTGTTATTTAAAACATCATTCAATACTTATCTGGAACCCTGTCCAGTTGATGTACATATATTTTTAGAAATATAATAAATATTGTTTTCATTTGATGGACTTTCTTAGCAGACGTTTTCTTATTTTTATGAGGTTTTTACAATCATCACTTGTTAATGGCAGCACAATATAGTACTCCGTTGTTAGCATTTCAGCTTCCCAAGCCATTCCAAACAATCCCCACTTGTACTATTTGGGTTGTTTTTTGGACATTCTAGTCTATAGTACAACTACAAATAACTTTGTAAATCTCAGATGCTTTTATCTTTTCCATTATTTATTTTGGTAATAGCCCAGACCCTTTGAATCATATATATTAAAATTTATATATGAATAAAATATATATAGCATTATATACATTAAAATTTCAGTGGAATGTTTTGATTTAAATACATCAAAAACTTAAAAATGTGCAAGTGCCAACACCCCACTTGTGAGTTGACTTCGTTTTTTAGCAGTCCTGCAAATCTTCAGAATGAAGAGGCTTCTCCAGTATACTTTTATTGATACTAAACTGGAAAGTGGAAATAGTCACTTATTATGTCATATATGTACAGGAAAATAAGCAGTGGGACATTTCCTAATTCTAGAACTTTGTGTCGCCTTTTCTGACCTGGCTTATACAGTTCTGAAATTATAATTTGAAATTAAAAATTTGCCAAAAAATTCTTAGTAAGTAGTGTGCTTTATTTTAGGTGTTTTGAAGGAAAAATAAACACCACAGAGGCCACTCAGAAGTTTTAATTAAATGTATTTATGTAACACAGGTTCAAGAATTTCACCAGTTGGAATCAAATCTGCAAGTATGTCAGTTCCTTGCTGATCCTCGCAAGTTTCCCCACCAAATGATTTGAACCATTAACATTAAAGAGGAGGTCCTCATCACAATGCAGATTGTTGGGGACCTTTCTTTTGCTTGGCAATTAATTGACAGGTAACGTGGACAGCCTAGCATTTGCCATTGATGAGGGCCACGATGAGCATCTCCTTACCATTTATCTCTTTACAGTTTCACATCTATCACGCAAGAGAGTGTAAGGGTAAACCCATCCATGGTTACTAAACTCAGAGCTGCATTCCCAAAGGTAAGCAGAGAGCAGTGAAAACAGTCTCAGACACCAGGGGAGAGTTGGTCTTCGTTATTACTTCATTAATTCAGCCCAAGAATTTTATCCTTTCAGAAAGTTAGATAATTTGAGTATTTTTATAGACTGAAAAGTGATCGTTGGTCCTGGAGCCCCCAAAAAAAAAAAAAAAAATTTTACCAGTATACTAAAAATGTGAGTCCCAGAGTCCTTTTTCTCTAGACATGAATTGAGTCCTTTTATTTATTCATTTAAAACATTCTTGTTGAGGCTCTGCTCCAAAGTAGGATCTCCTCTGAGGTCAAGGAGTAGTGGTGAACAACACAAGCATGGCCCTTGCTCACGAGGTAATTGCAGTTTGTGATAGGTGAACAAATAATTTACTCAGCGACTTCTGATGGAATTACCATGAATATCAGTTCTGAGGTACACTTTCTTTCATGTTTAATTGGGGTTACGCTTTATAATTGATGGAATATCCTAGTTGAATTGTCAACATGTTTTTTCTTTGTGAATAATGCATAAAGTAATGAATGGCACTTCTTATTTGCCATGATGTCTTAGATTGTACTCAGTACAGTAGTCTCATCAACCAAGACGTCTGATTTTTCCAGAGACGAATAGCTGTCTACCGTAGCACCGAGAGACGAGCAGCTGTCTACCATAGCACAGAGGCTGTCAAACTTGAGGGGTGTCAGAGTCACCTGGAAGTCTTGTTAGAGCCGATTGCTGGGCCTCTCCGTCAGTCTCTGATTAAGTCAGTCTAGGGTGGGGCGTGAGAACTGGCATCTCTACATCTCTAACAAGTTCCCAGGTGATGCTGATGGTGCTAGTCCAGGGACCACAACTTGAGAAGCACTGTCATCCAGATGACATTTTTTTTTAATTATATTGTTGTGAGAAACCATTAATTGGCATTGATAAGTTCAGTGATCTTTGGTCTGAGTAAAGCCCAGAGGCATTGTTGTACGTTACTATTCCTGGAAAGAAAGAGATTTCTAGGACTTTTTGAGAAACGTGTATATGTGATTTTTCTTCCAGCTTGCCTCTGCCCTTGATCTTCCCCTTCTTCGTATTAATCAAGCAAATAGCCCTGACCTCCTCAGTGTGTCGCAGTATTATTCTGGAGAACTGGTGACCTATGTGAGAAAGGTAAGAAACGTATCAAGATGATGTTTATTTTTTGCACATGTGTTTTTATTTTCAAAGAACTTTTACACCTGCTTTATAAATGCTAGTGGTAGTAACCCCATTTTATAGGTGTAGAAACTGAGAAACAGATTACAGTGGTTTCTTCAAAGTCACAGAGCTAGTTGGTAAAAGACGCAGATCTAGATCCAATATGTCCTAGTCACAAGTTAAGTTTTCAGGGGAATTTTGGTCCTGGTTTCAGTTACATATGGTGTAGCATGGAAGCAAATAGGCCTGGATTCAAAATTTACCTGGGTCACATACTAACCTTTGTGACCTTTGGCCATTGTACTTAACATCTCTGAACCTCAGTCTCCTAAAAATGTGTCATCTGAAAAAGATACATTTTTTTGCAGCATTTCTATGAGGATTAGCTTTATATCCTGTGAGCAAATAATATTTGAAGGCATGTAGCCCTGGACCTGATAGCAGTTATGAAAAAAACTCTTTGAAGTCCCTCAGCATCCCTTGCAATAGACCAATGGCTGTTTGCACACACTGGTACCTTTCCTCCTGTCATCCTAACATTTTTTAGCAAAGAAAAATAAATGTTCAGATCACGGGAAGATGACAGCGTGAGTAGTTCAGAGGAAATCTCCTCCCAAAAACATATATATTTATGAAAATACAATAAATACAACTATTCCTAAAAGAGACACCAGTGGATGCAGTAAAACAGCCAGGACACATCTACATCTGCGAGAACTCAACATCACACGAAGGGGGTAAGATACAAGCCACGGCCAGGAAGGACCCAAATGCTCCCCCTCCCCAAAACCCAGTGGGAAGGAAGGAGTCGGAATGGGGAGGAAGTGAAAGCCCAGTACTGCTAAACAACCAGCTCTAGAAATCCGCACCTCGAACGCAGACACAAGGTTCACGGGGTGCTGGATATTAGAGAAACGGAAAAGCAAAACCTGTGGGCAGTTGCCCGCAACTGGTGCCCCTGAGACAAAAGAAAAGCGAGTGCTTTCTGCAAGTCTTAAAGAGACAGGGACCCCATAGATGGATGAAGTTGTCCTGGCACACTTAGCCAGCAGCTGGGAATCCTGGGGAAACTTAGGTGCCCTAAATCCTGGGGAGGCAGTGCAGCTCTGAAGCCCCTCATGGCACTAAGCAACCTGCCAGTCGTTCCTCCAACTGGTGTGAACTCCGACACACCGGCCCAGTAGCGGGAGAGTGGCAGTGCGTGCCAGGGATGGCGGTGCCAGAAGGGACTGGGAGCAGATACATGTGCCAACGGTGCAGGAGGGGACCAGGAAAGGCTTGTGCGAGCCCGCAGCAGTGCAACCGAACAGCCCAGGCATGGCTCGCGCACACCAGCAGCAGTGGAGCCAGAGGAGCCCGGTAGAGAACCGCGCGCACCTGCAGCAGAGCCAGAGGGAGCAGGCGCACTCCCAGCAGCTGACCAGAATCCCAGCCCAAGGCACAGCTGCCCAGGGCAGACCCAAAGGCCACTGCTGGCACAGAGCTGCCTGGCAGGGGCGCTGCTAGCACGGAGGAGCACACCTGGCGTGCCTGCCACTCCTCGCAGGGCTCCGTGCTGCTCTGACAGAGACCCTGCCCACAGCAGCTTAGGGGACTCACCCGGTGGCTGCTCCAGGAGTGCAGGTAACCATCAAAGGCAGTGGGGAAGGGCAAGGGAACCAGCAAGCAGGAAAGGACTTTCTTCTCCCAGCTGACACACCCGCAAGCTGCCTACAGCCACTGCTATCACCATGAAAAGGCAAATAGATTTAGTCCAGTCCAAGATAGTTCAAACAACACCTGAGAAAGGATCTGCAGAGGCAGACCTAACGAGTCTCCCTGAAAAAGAATTCAAAATAAAGTCATAAACATGCTGACAGAGCTGCAGAGAAATATGCAAGAGCTAAGGGATGAAGTCCGCAGGGAGATTACAAACGTCCAGAGGGAGATTACAGAAGTGAAACAAACTCTGGAAGGATTTATAAGCAGAATAGATTAGATGCAAGAGGCCATAGATGGAATAGAAACCAGAGAACAGGAACGCATAGAAGCTGATGCAGAGCGAGATAAAAGGATCTCCAGGAATGAAACAATATTAAGAGAACTGTGTGACCAATCCAAAAGGAACAATATCTGCATTATAGGGGTACCAGAGGAAGAAGAGAGAGAAAAAGGGATAGAAAGTGTCTTTGAAGAAATAATTGCTGAGAACTTCCCCATACTGGGGGAAGAAATAGTTGCTCAGACTATGGAGGCACACAGAACTCCTGAGACACGGGACCCAAAGAGGACAACAGCAAGACACATAATAATTAAAATGGCAAAGATCAAGGACAAGGACAGAGTATTAAAGGCAGCCAGAGAGAGAAAAAAGGTCACCTACAAAGGAAAACACATGAGGCTATCATCAGGCTTCTCAACAGAAACCTTACAGGCTGGAAGAGAATGGCATGATATATTTAATGCAATGAAACAGAAGGGCCTTGAACCAAGGATACTGTATCCAGCATGATTATCATTTAAATATGAAGGAGGGATTAAACAATTCCCAGACAAGCAAAAGTTGAGGGAATTTGCCTCCCACAAACCACCTCTACAGGGTATTTTAGAGGGACTGCTCTAGATGGGAGCACTTCTAAGACTAAATAGATGTCACCAGAGAAAATAAAAACACAGCAAAGAAAGCAGACCAACCAAATACTAACTAAAGGCAAAAAATAAAATCAACTACCCACAAAAGCAGTTAAAGGAAGCACAAAAGAGCACAGAATAAAACAACCAACATATAAAGAACGGAGGAGGAGGAATACGAAGGAAGAAAAATAAAGAATGACCAGACAGTGTTTAAATTAGCTCAATAAGTGAGTTAAGTTAGAAGATACTAAAGAGGCTAACCTTGAACCTTTGGCAACCACAAATCTAAAGCCTGCAATGGCAATAAGTACATATCTTTCAATAATCACCCTAAATGTAAATGGACTGAATGCACCAATCAAAAGACACAGAATAATAGAATGGATAAAAAAGCAAGACCCATCTCTATGCTGCTTACAAGAGACTCACTCAAACTCAAAGACTATAGGAACAAAGAAAGACAGAAGGAACAAAACAGCAGCAGAATCATAGAACCTAAGAATGGACTAACAGTTACCAAAGGGAAAGGGACTGGGGAGAAAGGGAGGGAAGGGAGGGATAAGGGTGGGGAAAAAGAAAGGGGACATTATGATTAGCATGTATAATGTTGGGGGGGGTGGCATGGGGAGGGCTGTGCAACACAGAAGACAAGTGATGATTCTACAGCATCTTACTACACTGATGGACAGTACTGTAATGGGGTTTGTGGGGGGGGTTTGGTGAAGGGGGGACCCTAGTAAACATAATATTCTTCATGTAACTGTAGATTAATAACAACAAAATTAATTAATTCATTAATTTAAAAAATAAAATAAAATAAAATAAAAAAGGTAGGGAGTCAGTAGTTGAGAATTCTTCTGGGACCACAGTAATGCATATTATTTAACAACTGGCTGATAAAAATATAGCTGTACCCAAACATGTGACAAAAATTTTGCACCAGTCCACAGATAAACAAGTGTGATCTACAATCTGTTACACAAACGGAAATAAAACTAAAAGATGACTGTTAATTATATATAAATACATACAAAGTGAGAGTATAACTATCCATAACACAACCTCCATACTTGAATTACCCCTCAACTGGCTTTAAAGTATATCACAGAAACTGCTAGTTCAAACTAGATTATCTGCAGCACAGCAGAAAGCTGAGTCCCCAAGTCTGGCCATTCTTGTCAGACTCTACTAAGCCTTTCCTTCCTATATATTTGTCTTTACTCAACCATTAATTCAAGTATCTCACCAATTTCTAGGTGCCAGACCCTGATTCAGCAAGAAAAATGAAAAAAACAGAAGATAGTCTGCATTCAAGGAGTTCTAAATCCATGAGATGAGATAAATTATAAGAAGGAAGTATACAGTAAGAGAGGTAAAAAGAGCAGGGTGGTTAAAGTCTGAGACTAGTCTGAAATACCTGAAAGCTACTTCTCTGACTTGCTAGCTATGTGAACTGAGTAAGTTCTTCACCTGTAAAATGAGGATAATAGAACCTACCTAATAGGAGTTTTTATGAGATAATACCCAACAGAGAAATAAGCACTGTGTATTATTTACTGCTATTACTAGTAAGAGTGCTATTACTGAAATATGACCAAAGTGCTATGGGAAAATGAAGCAGTTAACTGCCTAGGGAAGATTATCAGAGATGTTATCAAACTGAGGCTTGAAGAATTAGTAGGAATCCAGACAGGTAAGAGCATATGCAAAAACAGTAATAAAATAGCCTAGCATGTCCAGAAAACAATACGAACAAACTACAGAGAAACAGGACAAAGAGAAAAGAGAAAGGATAAAAATAAAGAATGACCAGACAGTCTTTAAAATAGCTCAATGAGTGAGTTACAATGGCATCAGATGCTTAAGAGTCTTACAAGCCTAGTGAATTTACACAAGACAATCAGGAACCACAAGAAAAGGCACACCTTAGGAAAGATCAAGGTTCAAATCTAAGTTTACTGTGAAATGGATCAAAGACCTGAAGGTAAATCATGAAACCATAAAACTCTTAGAAGAAAGCATAGGCAAAAATCTCTTAAATGTAAACGAGCAACTTTTTTCTGAACACATCTGCTAGGGCAAGGGAAACAAAAGCAAAAATGAACAAATGGGACTACGCCAAACTAACAGGCTTTCTGTACAGCAAAGTATACCATCAGTAGAACAAAAAGGCATCCTACAGTATGGGAGAATATATTCATAAACAAACAAGGGTTAACATCCAAAATATATAAAGAACTCACAAGCCTCAACAACCAAAAAGCAAATAACCCGATTAAAAAATGGGCCAAGAATATGAACCGACACTTCTCCAAAGAAGAAATTCAGATGGCCAATAGGCACATGTAAGATTCTCCTCATCGCTAATTATCAGAAAAATGCAAATTAAAACCACAATGAGATACCACTTCACACCAGTTAGGATGGCCAACATCAAAAAGACAAGGAACAACAAATGCTGGCGAGGATGTGGAGAAAGGGGAACCCTCCTACACTGTTGGTGGGAATGTGAACTAGTTCAACGATTGTAGAAAGCAATATGGAGGTTTCTCAAAAAAACTAAAAACAGAAATACCATTTGACCCAGGAATCCCACTCCTAGGAATTTACCCAAAGGAAACAAAATCTCAGATTCAAAAAAACCTATGCACCCCTATGTTTACTGCAGCACTATTCACAATAGTCAAGACATAGAAGCAACCTAAATGTCCATCAGTAGATGAATGGATAAAGAAGATGTGGTACATATACACAACGGAATATTATTCAGCCATAAGAAAACAAATCCTACCATTTGCAACAACATGGATGGAGCTAGACAGTATTAGTTAGGCTCAGTGAAATAAGTCACACGGAGAAAGACAAGTACCAAATGATTTCCCTCATTTGTGGAGTATAACAATGAAGCAAAACTGGAGGAACAAAACAGCAGCAGACTCACCGACTTCCCAAGAAGAGACTAATGGTTACCAAAGGGGAAGGGTGGGGGAGAGTGGGTGGGGAGGGAGGGAGAAAGGGATTGAGAGGTATTATGATTGGTACACATGGTGTGTTGGGGGGTCACAGGGAAGACAGTGTAGCACAGTGAAGACTAGTAGTGACTCTGTGGCATCTTACTACGTTGATGGACAGTGACTTCAATGCGGTATGGAGAGGACTTGATAATATGGGTGAATATAGTAACCAAAATGTTCTCATGTGAAATCTTCATAAGAGTGTATATCAGTGATACCTTAATAATAAAAAAATCTAAGTTTACTGTGTAGCCTCAATTTCTCTGAGTCTCAGTTTTCTCATCTGTAAAATGAGGGATACCATTATCTGGTTTGGATGGTGACTGGGATTATTTAAATATCTCCAAAATGCCCTGGTGTAGGGCCTGGCATGTAATACTTAAACAGCAGGTGATAGTATCATCACTATATGTGATAGTAGTCAACTTTTGATGCTGGAATAGTCAAGGATAAGTTCATAGGACCCTAGTTTGACAATGTCTACTAGACGTGCCATTCTCCTGTCCCATCTACTCTTTTACTGAAACAAATGAACAAAACAGACTGATTTTATATTCTCTTCTTATATTTTATGATGCATTCTAACAGATGGACGCTCAAAAATATATTTGGGAAACAGAATGAATTGTCTGGTATACCTGTTCTTAGTGAAACGGCCAGCACGAAGTCATAAACAGCCAATTAAGTTTATTAATACTGAGATGTTTCCAGAAGCATACCAACAATTTCCTACCAGTTACTTAGCTGGTAGAAAATGCAATGCTTTCCCTACTGTACACAATACCAACACTCCCCTCTGCAAAAAAAAGCCCACTTCAAAAGAAATCAGAAGATAAAAGTTCAAAAACTCAGCTTAGTAACTGGGCCTCAGTTACTTCATCTATAAAATAGAGTTACTACCTATTCTATTTACCTCGCTGAGTTACTAGAAGCATTAGATAAGAATGTATATAACGGCACTTTAATAAGTACACAACTATACAGTATTATCATTCTGACATCCAGTTAGATGATTTTAGAACATCCTGGAGTCTCAGTTCCTAACTTCCTTCCCTATAATGATCCTGTCCTCCATTCTCCCTTAGCCTTTTAACTCTCATGGTCAATACCAACCATCTCAATCCTTCTATAATCTCTATTTCAAACACTGTGCTCTGCAACCACAACCTTCTACCTTTCCAGTTCATTTCTTCTAGCACCTCCAAAATTCTTAAAACCCCATCAGAACCTACAATCCACTGATCTAATTTTTCACTCCATTCCCCTACCCCTCCACCCCGAAGTCCTCACCAAGTTTAAAATTACATAGTCCATTATTACAATCACTCCCTTGTCCCCACTCACATTAACTCTGGTTAGTGGAGACTGGGTATCACAGTTTTAACAGTATGTATAGCACATTTAATACAACTGTATCCAAATTAATCTTCCTGTAAGAAAAACTGCATTGATATTTACCCCATTTAAATACCTTAAACAGTTAGTACATTCCTACTTAGAACATTAAAATAAAACTTATCTTTGTAGCCCTAGATTTCACTTTTTCCCTATGCCCAATGGCTTGTATAATCATTGTCCTGAAAAAATCAAGAGCTTCAGTTGGAGCTATTTTCTCCAAATGAGTATCTCCCATTCCTTTCCTTTGCAAGGATGCAATCCCATCTTTCAAGATCCAGCTTAAAAGCTGACTTCTTCTTAAAGGCACGTCCAATCATCCCACTTTGAGGGTTTTCTCCTTTCCTTACAATTTTGCATTTACTAACTATATGATCCATCTGATAATTATGCTGGTGAGGAACAAATTATTGTTACTTTTATTCTCTAGAACAAAAGCTCCTTGAAAAACACTACTTCTTAACCAACTCCCACCACCAACGTACTCAATATATCTGTCTTAGTACAACCACTATTCCAATATTGTTTTATTTAACAATCCTTCCAAAAATTAGTTTGTTTTCTAGAAAATATTCTGAAGGTATATATACCCCTTGGCATCTCTTGTGCAGATAGTACCTTAAAGTAGTATGAAACCAATTAAATTTTCAACTACTTCTGCCCTTTCTTTTAGGGTAACTGGCAAATTTTACTCATAGCAACAAGAGAAATTACTGATTCTACAGCATACAATCCACAAGCATCAGCATTATTATCTTCAATAGTCAACACCCACATTAACAAGTTAATTTCTTGTTTTATCAATACTGCCTCAAAAAGGATGAAAAGTTCTCTCTACTCCCTCAACTCTGAAAAAACTGTTAACATGAACAGTTAAGATATGAGTACTGACTTTTCCAACAATCATTACTTAAAACCAGTCACAAAACATGACCAATGACTGATTTTTTTCCTTTTTTTATTAAGGTATCATTGATATACAATCTCATAAAGGTTTCACACGAGCAAAACTGAGGCTATTACGTTCACCCATATTATCAAGTCCCCCCTACACACCCCACTGAAGTCACTGTCCAGCAGCATAGTAAGAAGCTACAGAGCCAATGACTGTTTTTCTATTACAACTTAACACATGGAGAGCTGTTTTATATTTCAATTTTATAAACTACAGAGATAAGTTGAAATTCCTTTTTGAAATCAATGTAATTGCCAAAAGAGTGGCAAGAACAACAAATAATTGGAACTTCATGAGATGAGACCAATTGTAATACACCTCTGGTTGCTTGCGTGACACCCATAAGATTTATCTTACCTCAACAACGTCAGTAAAAAGAATAACTAAGGCAAGTAACAGGAAATGCCTGTTTTGATCCTAACTTTAATTTCTTACTATCTATAGTCCTTACTAAAACATTATGTGCTCTTAACCTATGTACAGTGCCAAAGCAACTTCAACTTTTTCTTCATCCATTCCTAAATTAGGTGTAAAATGCTAAATGTATTTGTTAAATCCCAAAGAAATAAGCCTGACAGTACAGTATATTCTGTCTTTCACCATGGGCATATTTAAGTTTTTGCACTAATACAATACGCATTAAGTACATTTGGTTAGAATTCCACAGTTAAATGGTCAATTCACTTCTTATAACTGAAAGATCACTGCAACATCTTCTGGTATTCACTGCAATATCTAATCAATGCCTTCTTTCAGTATTTATGGTGGTCTTTTGTAATTCCTTTGGTAATTACCATGAGTCAGCTTTCACTTAATACTAAATGGGAATGCTAATATGAAGAAAGAATTAATATCACACACACAAGCAAAAGAACCAAGTTGTTTCAGGGAATAAATTTTAACAGAATTGAAGAACTCAAGCTGGAATCCATTTTCATTAATAAAATAGTAGAAACTTACTGGTTTACAAGAAAAAAATGAAACTTCTACATGGGTTTCAAATTCAAGATCTCATGAACCTGTTCTTTTCAGAAAATGGTAATACTGACCACATCAAGACAACAGTCTTTTTTTCATTTTGCCATGTACCCAAATAAATGAACATGTATCTCAGCTATGAAGCAGCACAATCAGGACAGCTAATTATATATGTGCTTTAATAAATTTTTAAGTCACAAATTTTAGTTTAGATTATGTAACTTATCATAAAGACCTGAGAAAATGATAATCCCTCTGCAGTACTCTAATGAGAATTATGTGACACACTCAGAATGAAAGGAAAGAATATAACAGGGACACCTATTTTGCTCTAATGCTGCAGCACTAGAACAGCCCTGTAATAATCAGCCTTACAGTATATTTGGATCTGTTTCTTCTTGGTCCCCACGCCCACTTTGAAAACAGTGCATCATCACATGAAGTCCCATGATCACAGTCTTGCCAACCCCATTCTCCCTTCAATACAACGTATACATTTTTCTCCTGTGACATTATTCCTTGACATGTTCCAAGTTTTTAAGAGCCTTTTGCCTTAGATACATACCCTGTACCCTTTAGATCACCACTAGGTAGCCCTCCCTTATACTGACCTTATTTGGTCACTCTTGATCCCCAGAACATGTAGTAACCAACAACTTTATATTTGCTAATGATCATGTCAATTCATCATCATTTTGAAACCTATACATCATTATTTTGAAACCTTGTTCCAATCCCTTCCACCTATCATAATATGCATGGGAAAGGGAAGAGCAATGATTTTGCCTTGTTTCAGCAATCCAAGCAAAGGTGACACTGACTTTCATAGCTAGTAGCATCTCAGGCAGATAATGGGAGAGAGACCCAGTTAACAGAGATTAGAACACCTGCTAATGTGTCTTCTCTGGCATGTCTGCAATAGAATGCCAACTCTATTACAGTACCACACAGAAAATTTACTAACATGCTTCTGTGACCTGAATATTTTTAAACTGTAAACTTCCTCACTTAAGATCTTAAGATTTATCACATCCTGGTCACATACATGAAACACAGAGAGAAATCCTACAAACATACTACATAAAAGTAATACATGACTTGCTTATTGCTATTTACCATTATGAATACTTACACAGATTTTAAAAGTTCTTGGGTACTTTTTATATTTTTATTATGACCTTTACAGTAATATTTGTTTCTCCCATTACTTCACCATTCCTTGATCTATCATCACAGCTCCTTTTTATCAGAACTCTAATGAAGACATTCAGAACAAGAAAGAATGGAAGACAAAGTACTTTAAGTCACCAGTTCTCTGCAGTTACAGAAGCTGAAGAACATTTCCTCACTAGCATTCAGCTACATCACCATTAACAGCTGCACAGCCAATAATGCTAAACAGTGTATCTTAACACTTTAGAGCTGTACATCACTGTACAAATAAAACTTTCTTTAGTGAACATATAATTCAAAGTGCTAAATAATCTCTATCTTAAGTTATCCTATGTATTTTCCAGTTTTTGTGTGTAACATTTCAATCTATCAACAAACACGCCTTAATCTGGCAAATGTAGGCAGAAATCATGTCTCATTCAGAAATTCAGGTCAGATTCTTGAAGCAGTTAAAACTCTTAAGACATTAAAAAAAAAAAATACTTCAGCCTATTTCACAAAGCTTTCCAAAGATCAAATATCACTTTCAAGGCTACACAGAAGAATATCTTAGCTGAAACAGTTAACAATATATGCTCTTTGACACAGTGTAACTAATGATGGTCAGAAACCTCCCCCAGAAGCCCTTGGAAGATGAACCCAAAACAAATCTGAACAGAACAGAGTAAAAACTGTTAACTGTCACACCTCTCTAAAAACTCATTAATTCTTTGTGACCTGTAAGTTTATCCTCCATATTTGATAACTGAACTACAGTTATATAAAAACATAATTGCAAGCAGAGATAATGGTCAGGAGCACAGCTTCAAGAGTCAAAGTACTAGAGTCTGAATCCAGGCTCTGCCAGTTAGAAACTGTGTGTACTTGGCCAAGTTATTTAAAACTCTGTGCCTCAGCTGACTCTTTCGAAAATGGGAGTAACAATATCTACTCATAGGGTTATTGCGAAGATTATGAGATAATACACATAAAGCCTACAGAACAGTACCTGTTTATTATAATGAAGTCATCAAAAAATTTTTAATGTACACTGATAAAGATCACTCTTTATATTCGGAAGTGCTTCGAGTGGCATAATACAGTTAAACTCCTCACTGTATTATACAAAACACATCTGAAAGCTTAGGTGTTCACCAATCTAACAGTGTACCAATTCTTGACTCAGTTCAAGAGACAGTATTAAAACTCCAAAATTTGAACTTAATGGTAAATTGGCAAAGAATAAAATTCTATAATTCTAAATTATCTTGCCAAATAAAAGGCAAAGAAAATGATTGTCATCTAGAACTTACCAGAGAAGATTGCCCCCCCAAAATTCCAGTGCTATAAGAAGATCTGTTTTAAAACAACAGGATTTATGCACTGTGTTTGGAAACCTACTTAGGGTTTGTTTTCAAGTGTACTCAGTGACTTCACCTCATTTGTCACTTAAAACCTTAAAAAGAGGCCACATTTAATTTTTAATAACCTGACCTTAAAAAATGTTTCAGATACACTACACACAGAAGCATCCTATTACTTCTCTCCAATAACTTTAAATCAAAGGACACTGATAAAAATCAATTTGTATTTTCCCTTTATTAAAACATCCAGAAAAGACTACTACTCGAGTATTTTTAAATGAATGTTTTTTAGAACTATTAGTACAATAATTTACAAAAGCTTTAAACATACTGTCTGAAAGTCTGTCATTCCCAATATCCTACTGACACATAGTATTAGGACAACTGAAGTTAAAAAGCCAACATTTTCCAGGCTGGCCTAATGCAGCAGGAGTTGGTTATTACAACACATATGCATTATCTTCAAAGGAATACCCAGCGACTTGAAGCAAGTTTTACATAAACCCAACTAAAGCATTGGAAAAGTCATCTTATTTGAAAAGGAAGACTTTCTCAATTTTTTCAAGTAACAGCATTTATACTCTGCTACCCAGTTTTCAAAATCTTTCAAGACCCTGCAAATCCTGTTTAAGCCTGCTAAAATTCCATGGGTGACAGCCATTTTCCCTCAAAACTTAATTGTCCAGATTACCTATTTTCAATTTTATTAGGTCACCTTGAAATCCTCTCTTCCATAAAGCACTTAAGGGTTTTAGTTATAAACATGTCTCTAAAAATTAACCAATAAAGCCCACACATTTTGCAGCCTACTCATGTTTTAAAATGCTCGCTAAAAAAACCACCTTTATCGGGGACCAAATACCTAAAATGAACTGCTTCAAATTTCCCTGGACCTGCATTATACCCTTTATACACCTTGAGATCCTGTATTATGCTGCAGCTATACAGCAGACGCACGATCACAAGGTTTTCAACAGCCTCCAGATCCCTTACTGCTGCAAAACTTCTGATAAACCTTCCATGCAGTAGACCGTTAACAGTGCTGGTTTAACTGCTTTACCTGTTTATTTACCAACCCAATCATCTCAGGGAATTCAAACTGCCTTCTGAACCTTATCTAGAGTATTCCTGTGTTCTTTTGAGGAAGATCTGCACCTGGAAAAAACTTTTGAGTTTTAGTGTTCATTCTCTAGTCCAAATTCCTGTTGCCAGGATATGCGGTAGTAATGCAAGAGGTTTCTTTGAGACTCTAAAATTGTATTTTACCCTAGCAATAGCCAACCTCTACTAATCCCTTTTTAGTGGCCGAGATTGCTGCGGATTATAATGCTCAACAGGAAGGTTTTTTAAACATCCGAAAGACGAGTTATTCGAATTCAGGCCTTAATTTTTTCCTAAATAATACTTGTCATCACAAGGACATGTTTCCATACATTTGCAACTTAAGAAAGAAAAAAATCAAGCTTTTGGCACTATTTATCACAGCTTGAAAAGTCCATCACCATCACGCTTTTTCTTTCGAAGTAGGATTTCAGACAAAGCTTCCATCAACCATAGTCCTGTAACATGCTTTCCAAGCCAACTGACGGCCTGCTAACAGCAACATTTACACCCGGGGAAATCTTTATAGTTGACTAATCAAGAAGGCGTCTGATAACCAAAGCACCCTTTCTCGAGGAAATGTAAGAAGCAACAACTAAAGGGATTTATTACAGTGAGGAAAGAAGGACTCTCCAAGCAGGGCCATGGAGCAAAATTCAGGGGTTCGGAAGCCCTGGTCTCAGCAACACTGGCCCCAAGGCCTCCCCACCCAGCCCGCTATCCCCCCGGGAGCCAGCCCTGCACCTCCATAGGCCCGGCAGACCAGAGGGGAGCACCTCCCCCACCCCACGCAGCGGCCAGGCTCGAGTTCCGAAACCTGAAGCCCAAACAGGCCAAAGCCGCAAACGCGGCAGCGTGAGTTTAAAAGGTATGAAAACACAGGGTGAGAGGAGATGCGGCCTCGCCTCAAGCTGGGAGGCCCCCTGAGGAATCCGAGGCGGGAGAAGAGCGAGCCGGTTGATAAGCCGGAACAGTCTGGAAGAAAAGAGAGCTGGGAGCGGGGGATGAGGAGGTTCCTGCTCGGCCAGCGCCTTCTCCGGGTCCTCGGCGACGCCCCGTTTACCTGAAAGGCTCGGTCCTCGTTGAAGCGGGAGAAGCGATCCGCCATTTTGCCTCCCTCACTCCTCTCAGGACGACGCTCTCCGGCTAGCTCCTTCCCTCCCGCGACACCCGCCCCCTCGCTCCCCTCCTCTGTTCCCCGCCTCCTCCCACGCCCACCCGGTGCGCACAGGCCGGGAAAGGAGGATGCGCGTCCAGAACGGAGCCCAGCGGACGCAGGCGCCTTTCGGCCCTGGAGGCGGGACATTCCTCCACGCCCCGCCCTCCTCTCTCAGCCTAGTGCGACCCCCGGCGGCCGCGCGTGCGCGCTAGTGCTGGACAGCTGCGAGCGCTTCCGGAGAGAAAGGTGACGCGGGGCGCAGTGCGTGTGTGTATGGATGTGTTCCACCTGCTCTCTTCCCGGAATGCATTATCTTTTTTTGCCCTCTTGCGTCCCTCTGTATGCGAAACCCATCCTTTGTTTTATTCACCAAATGGCAGCATTATGTAGTGGCCAAAAGCGAGGATTTTGAAGCCAGACTGCTCAGTTTCGAATCCCGGTTTGCTTTGAACGTTAAACCGTGAACGAAACGGGAAAAGGCCTTTCTCTCAAAGGGTTTACATTCCACTGTGGTAAATCAGATGAATAATAAAACAATTGAGTAATTTTTAATATTAATGAGTGCTACAAAAAAATAAAACGGTGCAGTGATGAGAGGGACTTCTGAAATGACCTTTGACCCGAGGAACAGAAGCGGCCTGCAACCTTGGAGCAGGGGAAACATTAGAGCAAAGGCCCAATGACTGCTAAGAACTTGGCATTCTCAAGCGATCATTTTAGAAAGCTTTTTCTCAAGAGACCAAAGTTTCAAATCAATTCAAGTTCTCTGGGCTCTTCGGTTTCCATTTTATAAAGTAAGGAAATTGAGTTTGGTAATCTACTGCCCCTGTCACTGACTTTGTATGGGTTATGAATCAGGTTTTTCCACCTTATGACGTTCCTGAAGGACCCCACCCAGCCCACCAATTCCCTTAGCCAAAACACATAAAACACACAGGAGTAGCAGAACTTCCCTACTTTTGAAAGAGTAGTTGACAAGAAATCACACAATGAAAAAATGACCCTTACTGCACCCTGAGAGTCAAACGGAATGTAATTTTTTGGAGGAAGGGTGTGTATCTCCTATTCCTATGTTACCTTCTGCAGTCCAAGGAGAATACAGTTCTAAGCAGTGAAACGAGCTCCCTAACTAGGGAGAAGCAAAACACACAATGTAAACATTGTAAAGAGACCTGAGGATACATGTGGCAGATTGAATCACATGGATACCCATGACACATTTACCTCTTTTCCCTCTCCCAATCCCACTAAAATGATAGTAAAAGAATCAGAAGGACATAAACTTACATGGACAAAGAGACCTGAAGAAGGGACAACAGATGTCAACAAAATTTTGGAAGCTAAAGAGCATAGATAAATGGAAATGCACTAGTAGAATGGAGAAAGCAAAGTCCTGGAGTGAGGAAGCCAGGAAACATGTTGAATTAATGCAGAGGAGTATCAGAAAGACTCAGGAATTGGAATCACCAGGTTTCCCTGAAGGTGAGGGTGTGGATGGAGCCAGAAACAGGAATAGTTACAAGGCAGTTTAGAGAGAAGTAACTCTTAAATCCCTTTCCCACCCAAGTAGCAAACTGGAGAATTCTCTTGGATATGCTGGAGAGACTTTGACATATCTGGCTCAGCTAAAGAAGGAGATAACAGGCTGAAAATGGCAAGGTTTGGTAAAAGCCAACATTCTGGTCAGAGAATTGTTCTCCCAGCAAAAGACTACAGGATCTCTCTCTAGGAAACTGATCCCTCTCTGGTTTAATGGGAAAAATCCTACACGTCCAAAAACAGGAATAGAGAGTGAGGCCTCCCCAACATAAAGGTCATGTTCCTGTCCAGATATTCCACAGAGAAGTCCATCATTCAGGAAACCCCATCCACAGAGTTTCCACTCAGCTCTTATGCATAGTCGGATAGAAGGAAACCTGTAACAAAGACAGACATCCCCACCCAAAAAACAAAAACGGAAAGGAATTCAGAGGAACTAGAGATAACAAAAGTAGCAAAAGAAACCGTAAGACAATTACAATCAACATCTATGGAGATAGAAGATCACCTCAGGGAACAAGGGACCACATTAGGGAGCAAAGAATGCCGAAAAAGAAAATTCAAAATTAAGAAATAACTTTTGGAAATTAAACAAATAAAATTAAAAAGAAATTAAACAGAAATAAAAAATTCAATTGAAGAGTTAGAAAATAAAGTCACAGAAATCTCCTAGAAAACAGAGTATAAAGACACCCTGGTCTCCTTAATTATTGCAGTAACTTCTAAGTGTTCTGCTTCCACCCTGACCCCTTACAGTCTTCAAAGAAGCTATGGTGATCCTGTTAAAAGGTCAGTCAGATCTCATCAGTTCTCTGCTCCAACCCTCCAGGGGCTTTCCCTGTCATTCATAGTAAAGTCCACCTACTACTGAGACAGGGACCATGGGCTTAGACTGAGTAGGGTGAGGGCCTCTGGAAAAAGCAAGGCAAGATATTTACAGTCAAAGCAATGTAACAATGTAAAGTCCCTATCGAAACTCTGTGTTCAGCATTATGCAAAGGCAAGGTCACACTAATTCTCTAGGGTAAAGATACCAGACTAGGAATATAGACATATTCATTGAGATCAGCTAAAAGTCAAAAGGCCAGGAGCAACTTGGCCTGGAAAGTTTGAGTGTTCCACAAGGGTATCTCAGCATAACCCATGACTTCACTGTAAACAGCCCTAGCAAACAGACAATAACTCAGCCCACCTTGAGGGCAGGGCAGGTGGTACAAATCCACACCCTAAGCCCTCAGTTCCCAAAAGTCCTCAACTGCCTATAAATCCCCTAGACAACGCACCATCCTGGGTTCTCTTGTCCCCTCCTGGTGTGAGCCAGGAGCTCTTTCCTCTCACTTTATTTCTAAATAAAAGCTTCTGCCCTAGCTCTACTACCTTGGGTGTTTGCTAAGTTCATTCTTCGACTCAGCAAACAAGAACCCTGGCATCACTACCACCTCACCTCTCAGATCTCCTTTTCTCTCTGCACCCTGCTTCGCTACTCTCTGGACACACCACCTGGCTATACCTTAATCCCTAAGTCTGTTCCCACTTCAGTCTGCCCTACTTGGGAGATAATGTATATGCTGTTCTTTCTGCCTATCATTCTTTCCCAGATATCCATCCACGTGGCTCACCATCCACCACTCATACTCTGGTCTTTATTCTCAGTAAGATTTTCCCTAATAATGCTATTTAAAATCACAGAGCCCCATATTCTGAACTCCCTAGCTCCCTTCCCTAATTTTATTTTTCTCCATAGTACTTATCACTTTCTAATGTGTAATGTTTGCTCCTTGAGAGCAGGGATTTTTCTCAGTTTTGTTCCCCTCCGTATCCTAGTGCCAAGAATAATGAATGGCATATAGAAGGCACATGAAACATTCTCCAGAATAGACCACATACTAAGCCACAAAAAGAGCCTCAGTAAATTCCAAAAGATTGAAATCCTACCAACCAACTTTTCAGACCACAAAGGTATAAAACTACAAATAAATTGTACAAAGAAAGCAAAAAGGCTTACAAACACATGGAGGCTTAACAGCATGCTCCTAAATAATCAATGGATCAATGACCAAATTAAAATGGAGATCCAGCAATATATGGAAACAAATGACAACAACAACACAAAGCCCCAACTTCTGTGGGACACAGCAAAAGCAGTCCTAAGAGGCAAGTATATAGCAATCCAGGCATATTTAAAGAAGGAAGAACAATCACAAATGAATAGTCTAATGTCACAATTATCAAAATTGGAAAAAGAAGAACAAATGAATGAGGCCTAAGGTCAGCAGAAGGAGGGACATAATAAAGATCAGAGAAGAAATAAATAAAATTGAGAACAATAAAACAATAGAAAAAAATCAATGAAACCAGGAGCTGGTTCTTCAAGAAAATCAACAAAATAGATAAGCCTCTAGCCAGACTTATTAAGAGAAAAAGAGAGTCAACACACATCAACAGAATCAGAAAACAAGAAAGGAAAAATCACGACGGACCCCACAGAAATACAAAGAATTATTAGAGACTACTATGAAAACGTATATGCTAACAAGCTGGAAAACCCAGGAGAAATGGACAACTTCCTAGAAAAATACAACCTTCCAAGACTGACCCAGAAAGAAACAGAAAATCTAAACAGGCCAATTACCAGAAACAAAATTGAATCAGTAATCAAAAAACTACCCATGAACAAAACCCCCGGGCCAGATGGATTTACCTCGGAATTTTATCAGACATACAGAGAAGACATAACACCCATTCTCCTTAAAGTTTTCCAAAAAATAGAAGAGGAGGGAATACTTCCAAACTCATTCTATGAAGCCAACATCACCCTAATACCAAAACCAGGCAAAGACCCCACCAAAAAAGAAAACTACAGACCAATATCCCTGATGAATGTAGATGCAAAAATACTCAACAAAATATTAACAAACCGAATTCAAACTACATCAAGAGGATCATACACCATGACCAAGTGGGATTCATCCCAGGGATGCAAGGATGGTACAACATTCGAAAATCCATCAACATCATCCACCACATCAACAAAAAGAAAGACAAAAACCACATGATGATCTCCATAGATGCTGAAAAAGCATTCAACAAAATCAACATCCATTCATGATAAAAACTCTCAACAAAATGGGCATAGAGGGCAAGTACCTCAACATAATAAAGGCCATATATGATAAACCCACAGCCAACATCATACTGAACAGCAAGAGACTGAAAGCTTTTCCTCTGAGATTGGGAACAAGACAGGGATACCCACTCTCCCCATTGTTATTCAATGTGGTAGTGGAGGTCTTAGCCACGGCAATCAGACAAAACAAAGAAATACAAGGAATCCAGATTGGTGAAGAAGAAGTCAAACTGTCACTATTTGCAGATGACATGATATTGTACATAAAAAACCCTAAAGACTCCACTGCAAAACTACTAGAACTAATATCGGAATTCAGCAAAGTTGAAGGATACAAAATTAACACACAGAAATCTGTAGCTTTCCTATACACTAACAATTAACTAATAGAAAGAGAAATCAGGAAAACAATTCCATTCACAATAGCATCAAAAATAAAATACCTAGGAATAAACCTAACCAAGGAAGTGAAAGACCTATACCCTGAAAACTACAAAACACTCTTAAGAGAAATTAAAGAGGTCACTAACAGATGGAAACTCATCCCATGCTCCTGGCTAGGAAGAATTAATATCGTCAAAATGTCCATCCTGCTCAAAGCAATATACAGATTTGATGCAATCCTTATCAAATTACTAACAGCATTCTTCAATGAACTGGAACAAATAGTTCAAAAATTCATATGGAACCATTAAAGACCCCAAATAGCCAAAGCAATCCTGAGAAGGAAGAAAAAAGGGGGGGGGGGGGGGGGATCTCACTCCCCAACTTCAAGCTCTACTACAAAGCCACAGTAATCAAGACAATTTGGTACTGGCACAAGAACAGAGCCACAGATCAGTAGAACAGAATAGACTCCAGACATTAATCCAAACATATATGGCCAATTAATATATGATAAAGGAGCCATGGACATACAATGGGGAAATGACAGCCTCTTCAACAGATGGTGCTGGCAAAACTAGACAGCTACATGTAAGAATGAAACTGGACCATTGTCTAACCCCATACACAAAAGTAAAATCCAAATGGATCAAAGACCTGAATGTAAGTCATGAAACCATAAAACTCCTAGAAAAAAACATAGGCAAAAATCTCATGGACATAAACATGAGTGACTTCTTCATGAACATATCTCCCCGGGCAAGGGAAACAAAAGAAAAAATGAACAAGTGGGACTATATCAAGCTAAAAAGCTTCTGTACAGCAAAGGACACCATCAATAGAACAAAAAGGTATCCTACAGTATGGGAGAATATATTCATAAATCTGATAAAGGATTGACATCCAAATATATAAAGAGCTGACACACCTCAACAAACAAAAAGCAAATAATCCAATTAAAAAATGGGCAGAGGAGCTGAATAGACAGTTCTCTAAAGAAGAAATCTAGATGGCCAACAGGCACAAAAAAAGATGCTCCACACCACTAGTCATCAGAGAAATTGCAAATTAAAACCACAATAAGATATCACCTCACACCAGTAAGGATCACCATCATCAAAAAGACAAATAACAACAAATGTTGGCGAGGTTGTGGAGAAAGGGGAACCCTCCTACATGGCTGGTGGGAATGTAAATTAGTTCAGCCAGCCATTGTGGAAAGCAGTATGGAGGTTCCTTAGAATGCTCAAAATAGAAATACCATTTGACCCAGGAATTCCACTTCTAGGAATTTACCCTAAGAATGCAGCACTCCAGTTTAAAAAAGACAGATGCACCCCTATGTTTATCGCTGCACTATTTACAATAGCCAAGATATGGAAGCAATCTAAATGTCTATCAGTAGATGAATGGATAAAGAAGACGTGGTACATATATACAATGGAATATTATTCAGCCATAAGAAAAAAAATAAATCCTACCATTCACAACAACATGGATGGAGCTAGAGGGTATTATGCTCAGTGAAATAAGCCAGGCAGAGAAAGACAAGTACCAAATGATTTCACTCACGTGTTGAGTATAAGAACAAAGGAAAACTAAAGGAACAAAACAGCAGCAGAATCACAGAACCCAAGAATGGACTAATAGTTAGCAAAGGGAAAGGGACTGGGGAGGATGGGAGGGAAGGGAGGGATAAGGGTGGGGAAAAAGAAAGAGGGCATTATGATTAGCATGTATAGTGCTTGGGGGGCACGGGGAGGGCTGTGCAACACAGAGAAGACAAGTAATGATTTTACATCATCTTACTATGCAGACGGACAGTGACTGTGAAGGGGTATGTGGGGGGGACTTGGAGAAGGGGGGAGCCTAGTAAACATAATGTTCTTCATGTAATTGTAAATTAATGATACCAAAAAAAAAGAAAAGAAAAAAGTAAAATAAATGTTCAACTGCTTTTCCTCTTTTCCCATTCACTAAAGGTTTTGCAGATCATTCCAGAAAGCATGTTTACTTCTCTTCTAAAGATCATAAAGCTTCAGACTCATGATATCATTGAAGTGCCGACCCGCCTGGACAAAGACAAGCTAAGGGACTATGCTCAGCTTGGCCCACGATACGAAGTGGCGTGTCTCTTTGACTTTTCTGCCTTTTGATACTTAAAACCCAAACCATGGAATGTCCCAGGTCTGTGTCACCTGCCGTGTCCCCAGGACCACCAGACCAGTTTGGATTTATTTTTTCCCACTCTCAGTGTCCAGTCACCACATTTTGAACCATTGTCAATTTCATGTCCTCTGACACAACTCCAAACTTTACATCAGAAATTTAAATTTCCATGCTTATTCTAACTCAAAAATATAGCATCTGTTTACCTTATCAATATCTCCTTGTGTTGCTTGAAAAAAAATAGAGGGCAGTAAAGGGGAGATGACCTCAGAGTCTTGATTAGCCTTTTCTACTCAAAAGGGACCATCCGTGTTACTACCTCCTGCCCTCATATCTACATAAGAAACTGAGGCTCAAAGAAGGGGAATTGATTGGTCAAAGTTTAAAAAAACATTTAATGTCTTCTGACTCAGTGTCCCAAAATGTCTAATAGTGATCTCTCAGTTATACCACAAAGCCTCATTTCTGCCTGGGGAAATATATGTAAATAAATACATTTATATTTACATTTATATAAATAAAGCTGCATACTCATTCCTGTTGTCTTTGCCCATTGCAGGACTATTAGCCAGTTATCTTAGCTTCCTCTGGAAATGATGGGTCTGTTGTCTGAAATACTTCATTAACCTCTTTTTTCTTTTTTAAAAGTTGCCAAACTTACTCATGCTATTTCCATTTTCACTGAAGGCATCTTAATGATGAAAACGACTTTGTTGGGCATCATCAAGGTAACAGCTTAGATGCTGGTCTAGGTGGTCTTGTAGTGAGGTCCTTACTTTGGGTTATGGTATTTATCCCTTGGGGAACAGGCAATGACCTTATCATCTTGTGTCCCTTGCTGTTTCATACTCAGCTTTTAATCATCATTTTGCTCATATATGGATGGAAGAAGGCAGTTTAAAATCCCTATTTTTCATTATACCCAATAGTTAGTTAAATCTAAGAAAGAGCCGTGTATTGAATTTTTGTAATAACAGAACAAAATGGTTTAGTCCCCTTAGGCAAGTATCAGGCTCACTCTCTCCCATCCTTCTGTGGTATCTTTAAATTGCATTCAGGCACAGAACAGTGAGCTAATCGCAGGCCATCGTGATCACTGATGCACCCAAGCTCCTCTCTGCTCTTACTGTTTCCTTCTTCCTCTTCAGGACACCCTCACCCATTCCCATCCCCCATACCACTCACTCTGTACGTTTGATTGCTTTCCCTAAATATGCAGCTATCCTTATTTTAAACATGGTGTTATGTGTGCATGTGTTTTTTATTTATTTAAATCATATTGTGCTCTAAGTCTCATTCTTTTTCCAACTTTTCTCACTTGTTAATGCTTTTGAAATGTATTTATGTTGCTATGAGTCAGGTAGTTGGTTACATCCTACTCCTGCATGGAATTCCACATTTCACTTAACCATTCCCTGTTCACAGACCCCTGTGTTGCCCATTTTCTACCTCTGCTCCCCGTTATCATAAACAGTGTCAAGATGAGCATCTTCAAACATGTCCCCATTGAAGACCTACAAGAATTTCTCTGAAATGTGCCTTCCTAGGAGTGGGGCACTGAATCTTAGGGCATATTTGTACTTAATTTGTCTCAAAACGGCCAGATTGCCGTCTGAAATGACTGTTTCCTGAGTGTCTACCTTTATTTTTGCCAGGACTCATTATTATCCACTTTGTAACTTTTGCTCTTCTAAGAGGTATAAAGCAATATATCATGGCTGTTTTAATTTGTAATCCTGTGACATCTAGTAATGTGCTCATTCACATAGTTCCTGGCACTTTTATTTATTTTTCCACTTACCTGGCATCAGTAGAATCTGCACATTGCTGATTTTTAAAAAAATTATCAGTCAAATTGCCAGATTAATATTTCTGTTAATAAAACCCAAGAAAATACAAGAAATGAACCTAAATAGAAACCGAACTTCAGTGTATGGTTTTTGTAAGTGTGCTGAAAAAAATACCATTGTATTCCTGAAACAGTAATAGTCCATTAAACTATGCAGAGAGCACACATGCAGATTACCACTTCTAACTAATCCATAAATAGATGGTAAATCCTAGAACCAGATTAAGCATTTTACATGCAAAGTGACCAGTATAGGAAGGATGTAATAAAACCTAATAATGAGCGATAATTCTCAAAAGAAAGACTGCTTTCCTTTGTGAGTCTTTAGCCACAATCTTTCAGATAAAAAAAGAGCAGAGGAACTATCATCTTGACCCCATTCAGCCCAAGTAGACTAACAACGCAGGGCTTTTTGTAAAGAATCCTGTGACTTCCACTAATGTTTAACCTCCAAGTATTAAGGCTCTATTTCAAGTACTTAAAACATTAAGTTTCCTTTAGTCAATATGACTCAATACCTATTAATGTTCATCATTAGAGGTAGCCAAAAAATGGGAATAATCTAAACATTTATCAGTAAGAGAATGGCTAAATATATCATGATGTATTCATACTATGGATCATTCTGCTGCCATTCCAAAAGAATTTGCCACTGGAATATTTTTAAAACTTAAAGGGAAAAAAGAAAATTGCAAAATGTGTGTGTGTGTGTGTGTGTGTGTGTGTGTGTGTCATATTATGATCCCATTTAGATTTTTTAAAATTAGTATGTGTTTAAGGACAAATATTTACATACATAAATTAATAGAGAAAGGTCTGGGGGATCCACATGAAAACTTAGCTGTTATTAACTTCAGGGGAGGGAATACAGTTGTGAGGGAGGGGCTTTCTCATAGCTATGAATGCTCCATGGATAGGTGAACATCTAGGAAGGATTGGAAGGGCTATTAAGACCTTTAGATGTATGAAATTTAACTCTTTTCACTAAATATGTTCTTTTTTTTAATCAAAGTATTATTGATATACAATCTTAAGTTGGTTTCAAGTATACAACACAGTGGTTCAACAGTTGCTGACATTATTAAGCCCTTACGCCCACTAGTGCAGTTACTATCTGTTACATAGGAAGATGTTACAGGATCATTGACTATATTCTCCATGCTATACTACCATCCCTATGACCAACTTATATTATGATTGAGAATTTTTGTGCCCTGTTATACCCCTCACTCTCCCCACCCACTTTCACTCCAACCCCTCCCCCATGGTAACAACTAGCCACTTCTCAGTGTCTGTAAGTCTACTGCTGTGTTGTTCATTCTGTCTGCTTTGTTTTTATATTTCACAAATAAATGAAATCACATGGTATTTGTCTTTGCCTGGCTTTCACTACGTCTGTTCTTACAGGGAATGTTTCTTTGGAAACTTTGTGTTCTTTCTTTGATTTTGTTTTCATTGCTTATGCTTATCTATAATTAACCTTTTTGCTGTAAAATAGAGCAGAGATACTAAAAGCTACAGAAACACTTGTGTAGTTTAATGGATTATTATCATCACCACTCAAGAAATACAGTTTAGCCAGGTCTCAACCTAGTTCCTCCTCATGTGCCCCAACCTAATATCGCTCTCTTTGTTGATGGTTTTATTAGCCAAAATAATCTCTAGATACAGGAGGTTTAGACTTGCCCATTGAAAAAAAAATATGTTAAGTCTTTTTTAATTTTCAGGTTTCTCCTCCATTCCTGTCTCGCCAAGGCCTTTGACCTGTTGTTTCTCCAGAGTCTGCATTTTGCTAATCACTCAGTCATGATGTAGTTCAACGTGTTTCTCTGGCTTTTGTGTCTTCTGCAACTTTCATTGCAGCTGTTTCTCTTGAAGTTTAAATATAATCAAACACAGATGGAACCCATCAATTGTCTTTATGACTTTTGAAAATAATGGTTCTTTGCAAATTAAAAGTGAAAGAAACAAGTCTCAGGGATTCCAAAGGAGTGGGTTAAAACTATCTGATAGGATGCTGTCTTTGAGAGAGCAACAAAAGTTTTCTCATTACAGAGAAAAGAATCAGCAAAATAAGCTTACAGAGTTAGATAGCAGATCTGCTTTCCTGTCCTCTCTCCCTAATTACAATCATCATTCCGAGAATGCTGGAAGAACAGAGAATTGCTAAGTCTGCAGAGTGGTCCTGCCCAAAGCTTGTTGGCCCCTAAAGGTACAGATGCCCTGAGATGACATCCGGAGACAAGACACACACTGAAACCAGATGCAGGCCCTTCTTTGCAGTACCTCATCCTGGTGATAAGAAAAGTCAAAGTCACTTGTTAACTTTCAACAAAATGATTAAAATGTGAGGGCAATTTAAAACTCTCTATACCCACCGTCTTTGAAATATCACATTGTAAAATCATCATCACGGATTTTTCTGAGATAAACCAACTCCTAAAGAGGTGACAGCTTTATGCGTTCGGTCCAAGCTGCACAAGGTGAGAGGGGGGCCACAAAGGGAAAAGTCCCAATCATTCAGAAATGAAGTAAGAAGGGTTCCACCAGGGGTTCTGGAAACCTTCCCCCCTGGATCTCTTCAGAACTGAACTTTTCCTCCCTGCTACTTACTTCTTTCTGATTTGTACTCAGGTGGATCCAAAGCAGTTGCTAGAAGATGGAATAAGGAAGGAGCTAGTTAAATGTGTTGTTTTGCTCTTCATAGGGGCTTGATATTCAACCCTCGAGCCAAGGTACCAGATGACCAAAATAGGGCTGTCCTTTTTCTCTATTCTGCTTGCGAAAGGGACTAGAACACCATTCGAAACTCTTGTGAAGCAGACCTTTCCTCCTGTCTAATGTATATCTAATATATAATGTTTGGTACAAATGATGTGCTTTTTGATTCTATACTGTAATCCATTCATATTATAAGAAAATCCCTTTAAAACCAGCCTTTTGTAATTGCTGATCCCCAAGTTTAGGAATTGAACTGATGTTTATGATTCAGAGTTACTTCTTATCATTGTAAGAATTTGTTAACCCGAAAGCAGATAGGAGCATAAAGTCTTAACTTTTTATTTTGCTCAATCTTTTAGGGAATATGGTACTTTTTCTCAGGAGAAAAATAAATACGCCTGAAATTTATATCTACGGTACTTTTCACCTCAGTAAATTCAAGGTAAAATATTTTAAGTGTTTTAGGATTCAATATATTCATCAAGGGACATGAGAGAAATCATCAACATTCATTTTTTACATTCTTTTGTCTGAGGCTTCCTTGTGAAGTCTATTGTTTGCTTAATGCCTGACACAGGTTACCACCCACCCTAGATGAGGTAAGAAATGAGTATTTCCAAAGCTGTCTTTAACTGTCACTGTGATCTCTCAGTTGGGGTACCACTTAAAGTCTAATGTAGATATTAATGGTTGACAGTCTATTCTAATGTCATAGATTTGTTTCCCGTTTTGCACAGCCAAGTGAATTGATGCCCAAGCTGAAAGAGTTGGGAGCTACCATGGGTGGATTCCATCGTTCTTTTGAATACATACAGGACTATGTTAACATCTATGGTCTGAAAATCTGGCAGGAAGAAGTATCTCATATTATAAATTATAATGTGGAACAAGAGTGTAATAACTTCTTAAGAACAAAGGTATCTAAATCAGTTTTAAATTCTTGACGATATTTGTTATTTCTGACATTTAAAACACACTCCCCAAACCTCAGAAATGCCAACAGAAAAGCTTGTTTAAATGGCTATACAAATCAGTAAGCACTATTTAGTCATAATACTTTCAGAGTACCTTCAGGAGTTGTGAGAATTAGAGAAAAGTGTATATGACACCTGGCCTCTGGGAGTTTACGGTCCTAAGGAGGGAGCAGACATAATTAAATGGCTGCAGAACAAGCTGGCTGTTGTAATTGTTAGAACTCAAGTGATCAAGAATTCAGAAGACTTGGGAGTTCATTTGGGCCCCATCAGAGGATGTTCCTGAAAGCAGAATTGCTGATCATGTGGCGATTCTGTGCTCAACTTACTGATGAACCGCCCAACTGTTTTCCAGGGTCTACCGGCAGTGTCTGAGGATTCTGATTTCTACACATTCTTACCAATACCTAACCAATATTTCTTTTCTTTTAATTACAGCTATCCTAGTGGGTGTGAAGAGGTATCTCATTGTGGTTTTGATTTGCATTTCCCTAGTGACTGTTGATGTTGAGCATCTTTTCGTGTGCTTCTTGAGCATTTATGTATCTTTGGAGAAATGTCTCTCAAGTCTTTTGCCTATTTTTCAATTTGGTTGTTTGAGCAACAGATTCTCAAGTGTTACACTGGGAAGGTTGATTTTAATCAGTAGTAAATAAGGAGCCACTCTTTAAGTTTTTAATTAGGGACATGATTCAGGTGACATTTTTGAAAGTTTAAGTATCTTCCACCTTATGACATTTTGGGTTTTTATTACTACACTGACATATGGTAACATAAAACAAAATATGAAGAGTCTCTTCTCCTTTCCTCAGTCACTTCACTTTTTCACAAATATTTCTTTTTTTATAAATTTATGTACACCATTTCTGGGAAGCTATTAATGCATTTTTTAAAAGTTTTCTCTTTAAAACCAAGGAGCATTTATTGTCACTGTTCATGTAACATTATCATTATAAAACCATGTGGAAAAAAGATGAACTAGACTACCTTATCAAAGATGACTAAATATGGTTTGGTTTGGTTTGGTTTGTTTTTTTCTAGATTCAAGACTGGCAAAGTGTGTACCAGTCCACTCACATTCCGATATCAAAGTTTACACCTGTGGATGAGTCTGTCACATTTATTGGTTGGCTCTGCAGAGAAATCTTGCAGATCACAGACCCAAAGTAGGTGTATCTGAATTCCACTGGGCCTTGAAAACTGGGGGCAATAGAAGTCCCTAAACGTGTTGCATATGCTCAGACCACACGCTTGTTCCTGCCACCTGTCTAATGCGTTTACTAAACTCATTTTTTCAGGCTGCTGTTTTTTTCAGTGTGACTGTGGAGTCACCAGTCCAAAGAAATGTAAATTACAACCACTATAAGGCTGTTTGGCCCCCTTATTGTCTATGTACCTCTTGTTTTCCAACTAATGTTCTGCTCACCTGGGCAAGACTCTCCTTATTGTAATTGCTCACCTGTACCTGTGTAACTGTGGCACTCTCCCCCATTCCAGTCACTGGGTTTTGCACTTGTCAGCTCTTATCCTGACCTTTTAAGATTACTTCCTTATTTCTTAGCCCCACACCCAAGCACTTGCACTACCAAGAGCTCACATTTATTGAATGCTTGCCTTAAGTGCTTCTCAGCACATTACGCACATCCCTTCATTTACTCATTACAACAGTCTGTGAGGGAGGCATTGTTATTCTTCCCACATTAAAGTAACTGAAACACAGAAAAACTAAGTCACTTGCCCAAGAGCACAGAGTCAAAAAATGGTGGACCCAGAATACACACCAGGCCCTCTGACACTGGAGCCCAACTCTTTTTTTTTTGGTATCATTACTGTACAATTACATGAGCAACATTATGGTTACTAGACTCCCCCCATTATCAAGTCCCCACCACATACCCCATTACAGTCACTGTTCATCAGCGTAGTAAGATGGTATAGAGTCACTACTTGTCTTCTCTCTGCTATACTGCCTTCCTTGTGCCCCTCAACCCCCACATTATATGTACTAATCATCATGCCCCTTTTTCCCCCGTACCTCCCTTCCCACCCATCCTCCCCAGTCCCTCTCCCGTTGGTAACTATTAGTCCATTCTTGGGTTCTGTGAGTCTGCTGCTGTTTTGTTCCTTCAGTTTTTCTTTGTTCATACACTCCACAGATGAGTGAAATCATTTGACACTTGTCTTTCTCCACCTGGCTTATTTCACTGAGCATAATACCCTCTAGTGAAGCCCAACTCCACTTAAGCACTGTGCCATTCAAGGGCAGACAGCATAGCTTAGTCACATGGGTGAAAGTCTCATATAATCAGAACTGCCCTTAAGGATATTTTAGGTGATATGATGGAGAGGCTTGGATGTGGCCTCTCTAAGCAAGTTCAACTAAGCTACTTCCCCTTTTACTTCCATTGAGCCTCTGATGAAGCAGTTGGTACTAAAACCACATGAAGGAAGAGCAGGTTCATGTCATATGTCTCAGGTTTACCCCTGGGCACATGTCCACTGAGTGGAATGATTGGTGGAATTACCCAGGAAAAGAAGGTTCTCTTTTCTTCTTTGCCCAGCTGTGCATGCATAGTTGAATTTGTAAGTTAAATGTCTTAATGACATGGCTTCTTTGTACTGCCCTTCAAATTCAGGCTTATTGTGTCTCTCAAAACTTAGGAACTTAACAAGCTATATAAACTTATCCCACAAATTCCAGAAGAAATAAGTTTTATCTCTGACTCATGAGCCAAAAAGAGTAAATGATCCAAAATGTTTTGTGACTGTTCCTTTCCTGGTACCCATGAGTTGATCACTGAAGCCCTTCTAGAAAACTATCCCTCATGCCATGTTAATACTTGCAGAAAGGATTGAACATGGTTGGGATTTCCCTGTCATACATGTATTTCATCTACATATTGGGAGCCTCTCAAGTGACACAGCCAAAATGCCAGCCCTGGGTGCTGGAAGCAGGACACTTTGAAGCCTGAAAATAGAATGTAGTTCTGGAAATCATCTTGTTCTTCCTATTTGCTTCCATATTTAAGCATCCCTAGCTCCTGAGTCTCTTTTAACTTCCTCCCAAGCGTCACTTCAGTAAAATATGTGCTGGTTCCTGGCATTGGGGACCTATCATGTGTGGACCTTATTAAAATTGTAGAGTCTAGGCCTCCACTCTAGACCTACCCAAACTCTCTGGCATCTGATTTTTAACACACTTTATGGTGAGTCAAGATTCTTAGGCCAACATTTGAGAACCATTAAAATGGTGGTTAAGGATATGGTGTTGGAATCAAGCCCACATGCACCTCAGTTATCTCATCTGTAAAATGAGAGTCAAATGCCTTGTAGATCAAAGAGCAATTATGAGGGTGAAAGAGAGCACACAGGAAGGCCGTCGCCCCATACCTGACACAGAAGTGCTTGTTAATTTCATCGGTTGTTATCCTTGTCGTCCAGGCTCCCAAGTCCAGAGGAATCACAGGCTGCTGACCAGACCTGGGAGGAAGGAGGAAACAGCTTTGTCATCACAGTCTCAAACGTTAGGTAGAGCTCGAGGATTCAGAGCTCCTTTCTTATCAAAATGGAAATGACCCAAGGCTCTGGTTATTTAAAGAAATCTAAAGAAAGGCCCCGTGGAGAGACAGCTGGGCTCCAACATCCTCTGGCCTGACAGTCGAAAGTAGCTTTGTCCTCTCAACATGACTCTGGCATCGGATCAGTTCAGTGGAAATGAATTAGTTAAACCAGACATGTAGCACACAGGGCACGAAAAGGTAATTTAACTGAATTCTCCCTTCTTGGCCCATTGGGCATTCACCATGAGATATGCTGAGCACCTCCAGACAAAGATTATTAAACCCAAGTCAGGTAACTGTTGTTCTTCATTTCTGGTGCCCCAGATCCTGTTGTGTCCCACATCCCGTTAGGCTGAGTTCTGAGCTGCAACTGGGCTTTGAGTTTGTTTTTCTTTTGTTTTAGAATGACATGTCACATTGACCAGCTGAACACTTGGTATGATATGAAAACTCATCAAGAAGTGACCAGCAGCTGCCTCTTCTCAGAAATCCAGACCACGCTGGGGACTTTCAGTCTGAATGGATTAGAGAGGCTTCTGTGCTTTATGATTGTCAAAGAATTACAGGTGAGCCTTTTGGCTTTTGCACAGGTTTTCTGCTACCCTGGGAGAGACAAAAGTAGATGAGTTAACTGTTCCTTCATGCTTTCTTATACTGACATCAAGCCCATGAATATAATTCTTATTAGGTAGTGAGAGCTGGGAATAAATAAGAATTTCTTTGGCCAGTGTACTATGGCAAGGGGTAGACTGTTTTTATGAGTTTCATCTTAAGACTCTTTGAAACCAACAACTTCTCCTGGCAGGGGATGTTTCTAATAGGAACCAGAATTTGCTTCTTCCCTGTCATCCTATTTGTAGAGTTGTGTCATTTAGACCAGTCTGTGTTCTACATAGCAGTTTAGATAACTGAAGTATTTATTCATTTTATTCATTACGTTTTATTTTCTTGTTCTAGAATTTCCTCAGTATGTTTCAGAAAATCATCCTAAGAGACAGAACTGTGCAGGATACTTTAAAAGCCCTCATGACTGCTGTCATCCCCCTAAAAAGCATTGTAGGTAAGTGTTCTGAAACTAGCCCGAGGTAGAGAGAACACTGTGGCCTTTCCCAATTTACTAAATAGAAAACTGTATTTTACCCTTTCAGCAAATTCAAATAAAATTTATTTTTCTGCCATTGCCAAAACACAGAAGATCTGGACATCTTATCTTGAGGCTATAATGAAGGTATGTTGTGGGAGAGGGTGATCATCAATACTCTATTTTTTAATAATTATTTCCTTATAACTTTGTTGCTCAAAGAAAGCCACTCTTTGTTTTGTCATCAAACCAAAAATACAATATTTCAGTTTCTCATTATTTCCAAATTGATTTTTCTTTAGCTTCCTTTCTGGGGCCATTTTTGATTATGCTTTTCATTGGCCTAGTGTTTTTCTTTCACTAAAGAAAACTTCTTAAAATGCCTCTTGGCAAAAGATGCTTTCATACAAAGAAGTAGAATCCTCCCTTAGTGATCCTCCATCCTTACATTCATGTAATAAACTGCTCTGTGAGCTTTCAGCCCTAGGATGCTCTGAGGAGCGGTTAGAGTACAACATTTGTCTTCCTCCCCTCTTGCACCTGCAGATATTAGAAAGACAGGTTCTTTGGACATAAATTATCCTTCACTGTGAATAGAGCACTATGTGTCTTTGGGAGTGAGTGAAAAAGTGCAATGAGGAGATTAATTTGTTGGATGGAAATCCCAGTCACTTTAGAACCCGCTCATCTCCTCTCTTGCCTTTACACCCTGCATTGGCTCCTGGGGACTGTCTTCTAGATACAGGGGTTATTAAAAATGTGCGTCTTTCCAAGACATTCAATAAGCTTTGTTGAACACCTGCTGTGTACAAAGCATTGTCAGTTGGTGTGAGACACAGAGTTAAAGGAAATGTTAACTGTCTCCTCAGAAAGGCTCCTTACAATCTGATAAGAAAGAGTAGACTTCCTGGTAGAAAGCTGATTCTTGGTTACAAGTATCACATACCATGGAAGAGTCTGGGCTGCAATGGGGATTTGGAGAAGTTCCGTTCTCCTATTCCCAATTAAATGTGTCACTCATTAGGACAGTACTCATTGGTGCCTCAGCCAAATTTACAATGTATTTCCTATAATTTTAGTGAGTTTGGGGGCTTTATTTCAATTTGGAAACATGAATGGAATAGGTAACACAAGGAGCCTTTGGCCCTGCCCGATGTCTGGATCTTGTCATATATGCCTGGCATTCCCTTAGCCAGGTGATTTTCAGAGATTGAGAGCTTCGCAGGCCAGCTTTCTAACTGCTGGGGAACCATTAGGGGAAGATTGAACAGTTGCCTGAAGTTGGACGGGCCTGAGTCTCACCTCTCTAGGAGGCTGAAGTTGACGTCAGGGGTGCTTTGAGGAGGCGTGGGGTTTCCCAGTGGCTGTTACAGGCCTCCCTTAGTTGTAATTGCTGGTAATTCAGTAGTAGCCAAGCATTGGGTCTAAGTCAATTGTTTTTACATGAAACCCCAGGGACAAATTTGTCTTGAATTAGGGCCCTTGTAATCACCAAACCAGTGCTAATGGCCTGGAACAGCAATGGAAATAATTCTGCATTATTAAACAGTGACAGTAGCCACATGGAGTTACTGAGCACTGAAAACTGAGTTTGCGGGCATGAGGAAGTGAATTTTATATTTATTTCACTTTAATCAGTTTAAATCTAAGTGGCCATTCGTGGCTAAGTGGCTGCTGTATTGGTCAGTCAGACTCTAGAGAAAACATGGAGAAAGCAATCGAAACATCTCTAAATGGGCAAACAAGTAGGTAGAGTGAGATTATCACCTCCAGGCTCCTTAGCCACTCCAGAATCTTTTTAAAGGCTTGTGGTAAAGAAGCCTTAAAAAGAAAATCTTGGCCACCAAGGTTCAACATGCTTTAAATAAGAACAAGGTACATTAAAGTGCCTTTGTTTCTGCTTCCGTTTCTAGACTGGTATCTTCAAGAGAATTCTTGACCCAGAGTATCTAGAATTAAGCAAGGAGTTATATGGGCAGATACAAGTTCAGAGGAACATTTTTGAATGGTCTAAGAGAACCCACTATTTTCTTGGCCTTGCCCTATTCCAGTATTTAAATAGTGTTTTTCTATTAATAAAAGGTTTCTTACTTAGAAATAGCATTCTTTGGATTGAGTTTTATTTTCTTCACATAAGTAGAATAATAGTCTAGTAAAAATGGTAATCAAAGGTCCTTTGAGGCCATTTAACACTTATAAATGTTACGCTAAATTTATCCAAATACCTTTTCTTTGCTCTTAGAGAAGGCCACTTTTTTTAATTGAAGTATTATTGGTATACAATCTTATTGGTTTCGTATACAACACAGTGGTTCAACAATTACCCGTATTATTAAATCCTCACCCCCTCCAGTGCAGTTCCTATCTGTCAGCATAGGAAGATGTTATAGGATCAGTGACTATATTCTTGCTGTGCTACGTGCTACTCTCCCTGTGATCAACTTATTTGATGATTGAGAATTTTTGTAAGGCCACTCTTTTCTTCCTTTTTTTTTTGATCTGCTCCCAACAACTCACAGGAAATGTGTTCATTTCTACCTCATTGTTACTGACATTATCAAACAGCCTTGCCTCCTATTCCTCTTCTCCCCCTTGCTGACCTTTTAGGGGTAGCTTGCCTGGAATAGAAAAGGTGAAATTTACTGGCATAAAAACTTAGAGTATACTAATGGCTTTATGATGCCAACAAATTCAGCTGGCTTCAATCATATCTCCAAAGTTTATGCTCATTACTACCTGGAAATTATGGTGGCTGAGCCATCAGAGTCACATCACTGTCACAAGTCTGTTTTCTTCATAGTTTGAGAATTATATTTTGTTACAGTTGGCTCCCACTATTATGTATGTTTCATTTTGTATATTTAAAAGAATTACTCTAAGACAGTCTCCACCAGACAGGCTTTGAAAGGAAAGGAGTGACACATAGCAGCGATTCACCGGAGAGTTCCGCTTTATTAGGGAAAGGTGCTGGGTTATACAGGAGGGGGCATGAATTGATTGAGGTGTCACTTCTACGGGCCAGTGGCTGTTGGCTAGGTGCTGGGATTGGGAGGGGGGCGAGAGGTGATTGGGCTTCAGGTGGCGCCGGCGGGAACTGAGGACCCCGAAGAGAAGCTGGAAGTTTGCCATCTTACTGGTGGGGACCCTTCATTCCCCTTTCTCCTCTATGGGTTTGTGGACGTTGCTTTCTCTCTGGCTGCTTCTTGCTGAACAGGGGTGGAGAAGGGAGTGAGGGCTTGAGGATTGGGAGGAAAGGGTTGATAGGACTTCCCACAGTAAGGATGAGTAGATGTGGACTTCTTCAGGTTTGGAAATCAATGAAGGTTCCTTGTAACCATAGGTTGGCTAAGAGGATATGGGTGTCAGGAGCCAGGTGTCTGCGGCCATTGTTTCCAGGAACAGTTTCTAGTGGAGAGAGGGGTCCATCTCAGCGTGTGGTGAGGAGGTCACGTGAGGGTGAGGGATCTTCTGTGGCTAGAAGCTGGTAGTTCCTGAGTAAAAGCTGGTTGAAAGCTTGATTAGAGATTTTACTGACTTGGGATTTGATGAACTTTATTATACAGGGTAAGAAGAGACAGGCGAGAAGAATGATTATTATGGGGCCTGCAATGGGCCAGAGCCAGGTGAGGAGGGGGTTTGTTAGTATTGAAGAGAATGGGTTGGAGTTGGAAGCAGAGTGGAGACTGGAGGCAAGGTCAGTGAGTTTGGTGATGTCAGTTTCTACAATGCCGGATTCGTTGATATAATAGCAGCACTCTTCCCGGAGGAAGACACAGGTGCCGCCTTTCTCAGCTGTAAGTAGATCTAGGGCCCGCCGGTTTTGAAGGGTGACTTTAGCTAGCGAAGTGACCTGTCTTTGGAGAGAGGCTAGGGAATAGGCAGTGGATGTCAGGGCTCCCTCAAGTTTGGCGTCGAGATCTCTAACTGCCCATAGAGAGTGACCCAAGGCTTCTCCCGAAAACCCTGCCCCAATGGCTGAGGTGATCAAAGAGCTACTGACCATGATGGGAAGGAAAGCAGCTCTTTTTGTGCGAGAGGGCAAGGGAGGTTGGAGCTCAAGAAATTCTGCCATGCTGTAAAGTGTAAGCTGTGGGATTAGGGTGACAAGAATGCAGGGTGTATCGGAGTTGAGAGGCAGTGAGTTGAAAAGACTGCCATTACACCAAAAGAAGTGTCCCGGTTTCATAAAAGTCTTAGAGCCGGAGGTAGGGGTGTAGATAGAGAGGCAGTGAAGTGCACTGGAGGGGGGGTGGAGTTGGGCCTACACAGTGGTGGATGGTGAGATTATCTGCGTATTCTGGTTCCCATAGGGGTATGTCTGCCAGGGGGCAGAGGGGTTGTCTTTCTGCATGGAAGGAGTAGTTGGAAATATTAAGGGGCACGGCGGCCAGCAGTGGGCGCTGTAGTGATGCGCACAAGAAACAACTGGCTGTGTTAAGGGTGTGGTTGAGAAAGATGGTGGTGCCCTGAATGAGCTGTAATGAAGAGTAGGAGAAATGGGAAGAGGGGTGGGGATAAGAAGATGAAGAGGCGCCGTCAAGAGTTTGGATAATGACTTTTTCGGAATGTCTGCTATCTGATGCAACTTGAGAGATCTGGGAATGAGAGGGAACATACTTTTGAGAGATATGAAGGGTACCGTGGGGGGTCGAGGACCCCCCCCCCCCCATAGTAAACTGAGGCTGTGACTCTGGCAGCTCATCAAGAGTCCCAGGGATCTGGGATTGATAAGGAGAATGAGCCGTTGGGATATTTCATGAAACGGTTGGAGGAGTAATACTGTGGGTACTGGAAGTTACTCATGTAGTGAATGGCACAAGACCAGTAGGGACATCTCCTGTAGGTGTCTGGCCATCGCCTGCAATAGGCTTGTTTTTGGCTATAGAGGAAGCAGAGGTAGGGAGAATAAGGGTAGCTGCTAGTGAACACTTGGGTGGAGGGAAGAAAGTGGAGGTATAAAGGCTCAGAGCAGCTTTTCAGAGGGCAGTCTGGTGTGGCAATGAGGGCAGTAACTTTTGTTTGATGCTGTGTGTAAGTCTGTCTGACTTTGAATCGCCATACAAAGGAGGCTGGGGTGGCGGGGAAGACAATAAGAATGAGGAAAAAGCGAGAGAGCAGTAAAGGGGGAAAAAGTCATGATTCGGGTATGGATGGCAAAGGGGGTGAACGGGATTTTGGAGGAAAGAGGACAGTAAGGTGAGGAGTCTGGAGGGAGGGAGAGTCTGTAAACTTTTGTAGGTTAAGAGATCTTTTAGGTGATGTGGGGACAGAATGGTAAGGGGTGCCTTGAATGTCAGTTTATGAGCTTTTTTCTGCAAGAGCTGTCTAGCGGCTAATGCTCGTAGGCAGGGGGCCCATCCCTGAACTGTGGGGTCTAATTGCTTGGAGAGATAAGCTACTGGGGCAAAGGATGGGCCATAATATTGGCTTAGGAGTCCTAGAGCTTGACTGGACCTCTCATGAATGTATAATGAGAAGGGCTTCGACAAATCAGGAAGATGGAGAGCTGGGGCTTCCACAAGGGCTTGACGGAGCTTAATGAAGGAGTGTCGGGGTGAGGAGGATAATGGTTTTTTAGGGGGGCTCTTGTTGAGGTCGTATAGGGGTCTTGCCAACAGGGAGCAGGGAGAAGTTAGGGATCTATGCTCTAAAATATCTAGCTAGGCTTAGAAAGGAAAGAATTTCTGTCTTGGTTTTGGGAATGGGCAGGTCAGAGAGGAGCTATTTTCTGTCTAAGGTAATGGACTTTCTTTGTTGAGATAGAAGGAATCTGAGGTAAGTGACAGAAGGGGAAGAGATTTGAGCTTTGACGGGGGATACTCGGTAACTTCTGGAAGCTAGAAGGTTAAGTAGGGAGGCAGTGTCAAGTTGAGACTGTTCCCACGAGAGACTGCAGAGTAGAAGATTGTCTATGTATTATAAGGTGGACTTGGAGTGATCATGATGAAACTGTTTGAGGTCCTGAGCTAGGACCTGTCTAAAAATATGGGGACTATCTCGGAAGCTTTGTGGCAAAACTGTCTAAGTGAGTTGTTTAGAATGTCTTGTGTATGGGTCCGTCCAGGTGAAGATGAAAAAATCATGGGAGCAGGGGTCTAGAGGAATAGAAAAATGGGTCTTTGAGATCTGGGACTGAGAAGTGGGATGCTGAGGCAGGGATCTGCGATAAAAGGCTGTATGGATTTGGAACTAAGGGATGGATAGGGACAACGGCCATGTTGATGAGGTGAAGGTCTTGGACAAGGCGGAAAGATCCGTTGGTTTTTTTAACAGCTAATATGGGGGTATTAAATGGGGAGTGAGTGGGTCTGAGGTAATTTATGTTTAAGAGATCTTGAATGATGGGTTGGAGGCCTATGAGGGCTGAAGTGGTTAGGGGGTATTGGGCCTGACAGATATACTGAGAGGGGTCACATAATTTGATAGAGGCAGGGGGACATAGGGCCACAGAGGGGCTTGTAATGTCCCAAACTTTGGGATTTACAGGGTGTTTGAGGGCGGAACCGGAGCTTTCATTGGGTAGAGGGGGGTTGTCGGCTATGAGGGCCATCAGAAAGGGAGTACTGGAGGCTGTGGGAGTGGATATAGTTATGGAAACGTGGAGGAGGGAAAGGTTGTCTCGTCCTAGTAAAGGGATGGGACACTGGGGCATAACTAGGAAGGAGTGGGAGAAAGGTATGGGACTGTCTAGGATTGTGCATAAAAGGGGGGGAGGTTTAATGGGAAAATCTGTTTACTTCCTACCCCGACTATAGGAGTAATGGCTGGCATGGTAGGGCCCCGGTATTCTCACAAGACTGAGAAGGTGGCTCCTGTATCTAGGAGGAAGGAGATGGGGCGACCATCTACTGTTAAAGTAACCCTGGGCTCTTGTTTGGTGATGGAAATGGTCGGGCGAGAAGCCCCCGGGCCCCGTCAATCTTTTTCTGCCAGTCCCAGTACGGCGGGCTTAGGATGGGGGTTGTTCGTCCAGCCTCCCCTTTGGGTGGTTGGGCAATCAGACCCCCCAGTGGCCCTTTTTGTGGCATCTGGGGCATGGGGTGGTAGGAGATCTGGGGGAGGGGCACGCCCTTGACCAATGTCCCTCTTTTCCGCACTTGAAACAAGCTCCTGGGGGGGGCTTGTCTGGAGAGGGGAGCCCAGGTTGTGGTTTTATCAGCTGGGCCAACATCTGGAAATTGGCCTGATCAGCCTTTTGTTTACCGCGTTCTTTCTCCTCCTTCCGGTTATGGAAGACTTTAAAGGCTACTGTTAGGATCTCAGTCTGTGGGGTAGTGGGGCCCTGTTCTAACTTTTTGAGTTTAGCTTTAATGTCGGGGTAGCTTTGAGCTAGGAAGTATGTCATAAGGACATGTCTTCCTTTAGGTGTTTCTGGGTCTAGGCTGGTATGCTGTAATAGGGCTTGAGTGAGTCTAAGAACTCGGAGGGGGTTTCATCTCTCTTTTGAATTGTCTTGGAGCTTTTGAAAATTGACTACTTTACGAGCTGCCTTTTTCAGACGTGCTATTAAGCAGGAGGCAAAAATATCTCGAGAGCGGAGACTTACGGCGGTGTTATAATTCTAGTGTAGGTCTTGTTCGGGGACAGCAGTGGGGCTAGGGGGATAGGTGGGGTCAGTCCTGTGGGTTTCGGTAGCGTGCGTTTGGGCGAAGTCCTAAACTCATCTATGCTCTTCAGGGAGAAGAGTATTGGCCAGGAGCATGAAAATGTCATGATGCGTGAGGCTGTAAGACTGGAGGGTCCATTGAAACTCCCTGATGTATGTCGTGGGCTTAGTGGAAAAGGAACTTAGGCATTTCTCTAGTTGGGCTAAATCTCTTAAATGCCTTTGGATCCTGCTACCTCCAGGAGGGGGGCGATAATTTTGGCAGGCTCTCGGGACCAAGTCTGAGGGGGACTGAAGGGTTCTGGCTCAGTCTGTGGGGGAGTGACGTGGTCTAGCTGCGCCTATTCAAGCAGGTCCTGAAGTGTGGAAGGGGGGCAAAGAAAATAAAGAAAGATAGAATCAGACCCACGTGTTGCCAGCCTGCAGCCCAGCTGCTTGCCTCTGTTGCTTTAGTTGGGCTTGAACTCATGACTCTGAGGTTAAGAGTCTCATGCTCTACTAATTGAGCTACAGCAGGGCTTCAGTTAATTGTTTATGGAATGCGTTGTTTTCTATTTCTGCCACATTGGCAAGTGGGGGAAGGGCATAGCTAGAAGCAGGGGCGGTGTTTCTACACATCTTCAAGGTCTCCCTATTTTCAGAGTGAGGAGTCTTGGCAAGATATGTTTTTGTGGACAGATAACTTCTAAGGACTGCACCGGTTGTTCTCTAGCTTGTGCTTTCCCATGCTGCGTTCAGACATGGGGGGAGGTGCTTTCCCATTCTCCCTACAAACATGTGAGAAGACAAAGGCGGTCCCTAACAGGGGAGAAACAGGTGATGAGGGCAAAGACGGAGGAGGCCCTTGGGACCTAGTTAAAGGGGGGGCTGAAAGGCTCAGGCTTAATCTGCGGGGGACGAAGGCAGAGGAGGTGAGATGGGGGAGGAGATGGTGGGGGAGGAAGGGAGAAGGGCTGTTGTAGGAGAAGAAGGGGAAGGGAGTGAACAGGAGGCTTCTGCGGGGGCAGCGGCTTGCAGGCTAGGAGAACTTGGGAGGGGGCTGGGGGAGGAGGAGGTGGAAAGCTTCCATATAGGGAATATCCTTCCATTTTTTCAGGCGGTGGCAGTAGTTAAAAAGATCGCGAGTGATGTTAGGATCAAGAGTTCCCCCTGCGGGCCATTGGTTGTTATTGTCTAGGGGGTATATGTCGGCCAATCTTGGGAGCAATATTTACGGAGAAGTTTTGGTTTTATATCAGGCGTCAGGGAGAGGGTAGCCAGATGCTTAAGCAGGCATTCAAGAGGTGAACTTTCAGGGAGGGATGAGGAGGCTCCCATGGCTAAAGGACAGAGAAGGAGACAAACAGGGGAAGATGAACGGAGATCCTCGGACTGGAAGCAGACCGCAAGGAGACAAAGGGCGTCCCCGATGATCTTTGGTGGTCTGCAGAAACTCATATATGAGTCGGAATTTCTTAGGAAGTGTGGGTCGTCACCCAGACTTCCCTAAGAAGGCAGAGTGCCAGAGTCACGAGGTACCTAGCACTAGGCATTTTCGGCGGACGGAGCAGAAGGAGGAGGGTGGGAAAAGGGAGCGTTCTCATCCACAAAGGAGTCACCTCATTTATGGCTGTTGGAGAGGGGGTGCCTGAGAGTCGGCCGCAGCCATGAAGGCCTGAGGCGGGGAGCGTTGCCTCCTCATCCCCGAGCGTCAGGGCCTTGCCGGACGATCACGGTCAATGGCACTGCGATAGCTCGGGGAAGAGTGGCCCACTCCGGGGGGAAAACTTACCTAAAGGCCAGAGAGGAGTGGTGAGTGTGATGAGCCAGCGCCGGAAAAAGAGGATGAGGGCACGCTGCTGCTGGTGTCGGGGGGAAGATGGGGCCCAGTTGGGGTGTCCCGTCTCCCGGGTTTCGGCACCAATGAAAGGAAAGGAGCGACACATAGCAGCAATTCACCGGAGAGTTCTGCTTTGTTAGGGAAAGGTGCTGGGTTATATAGGAAGGGGCATGAATTGATTGAGGTGTCACTTCTATGGGGCTGGTGGCTGTTGGCTAGGTGCTGGGATTGGGAGGGGGGCGAGAAGTGATTGGGCTTCAGGTGGCGCCGGCGGGAACTGAGGACCCCCGAAGAGAAGCTGGAAGTTTGCCATCTTACTGGTGGGGACCCTTCAGGCTTCACCAGGTTTCCAAAGAGGTTCAAGGTCAAAAAAAGAAAAATGGGTGAAGAACCCCTAGATTAAGGGTTATCATTAAAAGGCCTTCTTGGAAGATTTCATGTAGACTATCTTATAACCCAGATTATTACATGATCTGTAATCCTGAGTGATTTTAGAATATTAGAGTAAAATGGCAACCTTAGGACTTAAAGAAAATTCAGTTTAGGACAAAGCAAGTGGGACTTCTCATTAGCAGCTACTAAATTTGGACAACTTATTCCAAAAGATCAAGAGTTTCAAAACAGACATCTTTAGTACATGAACAGCTGAACATTAGTGAACCCACTTTGTAAAATATTTGATTTTGGGGAATATCTTGAGGTTGGCCGGAGTCTGTCCAGACGTGCCTTGAAGGGTCTCTTGGGCTCCAACAGGGATGATGCTTGTCTTAGCCCTGGATCCAGTCCAGGAAATCCTTAAATTTCTCTGCAGTGTTGTAATCCTTCCAATAGAAATGATCATTTTGTGTCTGCCTCCTACAATCACTTTGAAATGCTTATGTTCTCCATGTTCTTTCTCTTGCTAATTTGTAGGTTGGGCAGATGCAGATTCTGAGACAACAGATTGCCAATGAATTAAATTATTCTTGTCAGTTTGGCTCCAAACATCTGGCAGCTGCTCTGGAGAATCTCATTAAGTAAGTGCTAGTGTTTGAAATGGTCATCTGTGGGCCTGGATTGTTATCATAAATGGCACCCCAGTTTCTTTAATACCTACTCTTTTACATTCTTTTTGAGTAAGAAGTCTTTCTGAATTTATAGGCTTCCTTCCCAAGAATTACCAAATTGGTCTTTAAAAGACTCCTTCCTCAGTATTGTCCCTTGGTGCCTCTCTCTCCTTCCCTCCACCCCACGCTGCTGATGTATTCATTTATTCAGCCAATATATTGATCACTTAATACACACCAGACACCGTGCAGAGAGTTGCACTGACTGAGAGAGCAATTATTACCCATTTCCGTAGGACAGTCACTAGCCATCCAGAGGGCAGTTAGAGGTGTGTTAATTACCTGGAGTGGTTGGGCATGCAGCCTGTGCCTCACCAGCAATTGCTCTCATTTCAAGCCTTCTCCTTAAATAGTCTGTGCTTCTCGGCACAGGACAAAGTCAGTGTAAGCAAGTCAGTGCTTTTGACAAGCTAGGTATTGAAAACAGTAAGTCAATTCATAAAAATTTGAATGGTGAAAGCACTTGATTTAACTCCAAAAGACAAAGTAATTCTGGATCAGACTTTCCACTTAAAGCCAATCACAGGTACAGAAATTGAAAATTAGAAGGATCAAGCCCTCATTTTACCGATGAGGAAACTGAGGCCCTGAAAGATTCTTTCATAGCCTGTGGTAACTGCTGTCTGAATTCAGTTACTCTCTAATGCTTATCACTCTTGTTTTTTCTCCTTCGTTTAGGGCTCTCCTAGCGGACATCGAAGCCCACTATCAGGACCCTTCACTGCCTTACCCCAAAGAAAATAACACACTCTTATACGAGATCACAGCCTATCTGGAGGCAGCTGGCATTCACAACCCACTGAATAAGGTTCATAATTAAAATACATAATGGTGTGGTGGGGAACCGTGTGGCACAGAAGGTGATTTGGCCCAGGTACATGAGACACTGGGAGAACCTGGGTCCCAGTCCCGGTCCCAGAGGCTCCATTCTCCCAAGTCCCCCCTTGCTGAGTTCCAGTTTCCCTGGTGGAATATGAGGGTGATCTTACCTTCCCTGTGTGATTCAGAGCTGGGAGAATCAAGTGATACAATGTTCAAGCTCCCTAAAAAGGAAAAGGCACTGTATCTGTAAGAAATTAGTTTTAGGTTTGTCTGGCATTTGGTGTTTGAACTGCAACTGAATGGTGGCCGTGATCCTTCTTGCCCAAAAATGCTTCCACTGGTGACTGGCAGCAGTCATAATCATAATCTGGGGCTAAATACTCTTTTCTGCAATTCTGATCTCCACAAACCTCTGAGAGCAGAAAGATTTTTCACAACTTGGTGTTAGGTCTCATTTGGTGGCAAAACTTGTCATGACATAAGACTCTTTGTACTTCTGTGAATATTCGTGTTTTAATGCAGCAGTACTGGTGACTTTGATTATAGGGTGAGACCCTGGGCCCTCTTTCCCTTTTCACGAACTAGGAAAAGTGAAGTTCTGAAATCTCTGCCATCCCCTGGGTTTTGGGTGAAGGATTATGAGCCTGTGTAGCAGCTGACGTTATTCTGAGGGCTTATTACATGCCAAGCACTGTGCTAGCCCTGACCGTGGGTGATTCCACCTGAGCTCACAGCAGCCGCGTCAGATGTGCCACTGTCGGGTTGGCCCGGAGGCTGGGAGGCTGGCGACTCCCCCGGGCTCCACACTAGCAAGCCTTGGAGCCCGGCCGTCACCCTGGACCCGGACCGGTGTCCACACCGGAATGCCCTCCTGCCTCCCAGGGAATTGGGGCTGGCTGGGTAGACCCTGACTGCCGCGGGAACCGGGCAGGAAGCTGCTCTGTGACATTGCCCAGGGGTCAGCAAACAGCGCCCGAGACGTCACCCGCTTTTCATGACGGACTCCTGCTCACTACTCTGTGGACTGCCGCTCCTCCTTTCTGCCTCTGCCCTCCCCTCACTTTGCCTTGACTGTGGCATCTGGCTTTCCCCCCCTTGCTCATCACCCTTTGTCCCCATCCCATTGTTATAATCATAATCATAATCTGATTATGAGGATTAAGAGGATTCAGAGGGAAAGTAACTGCTAATCTCTAAGCAAAGTTGTTCCCTTCCCAGAAGGGTTCATTATTTTATAGGTATTTATGTTTGGGAGGTCAGTGATGTTACACAAAACTCAGAAGTCAGTAAGTCAATGGAACCATTCTAGTCTTAGGTAGTGTGAAGAGTAAACTGAAATAAAATAGAAGCTTTCCACTTGAAAATGTGTTCTGCAGTATTGTGCAATAACTTTTCTTACCTTTGTCTTTTTAGATATACATAACAACAAAGCGCTTACCCTATTTCCCAGTTGTCAACTTTGTTTTTGATCTCCCAGTTGCCAAAACTTCAGTACAACAAAAACCTAGGTACTGTATGACATTTATTCTTTTCTGTATTGAATTTATTCTATCCAATAAGTAATAACAGGTTAATAATCTAACCAAACAACTCTTGTATAGAGTGCTATTCACATATGAGATCTTTGTATAGAGTGCTATTCACATATGCATTTAGTTAAATGCATGTTTATAAAATCCATGTCTTTGGGCCTCTGAAACATGTATCCCTTCATGAAATGTAGATAGTGGATTTAATAGCAACAACGTATAATCCACCTTTAATTTCCAACAGATTAATTATCCAACTTGTAAAATGTGTGGAAACTTTGCTTCTCTCCTTTCTTTAATGTATGAACAGCTGATTTTATATAAAAGAAACTTCTTTTGGTTAATATCTTATCCACTTAACAAGTGTCAGGTGCCTACGGTGAATATGGAACTGTGGTGTGAAGAGTAACAGTACAGCAACAATACAGGAGTGAACACTAAGACAGGAATATCTAGGACTTTAAGATACATCTGATTACATGCGAAAATAATACAAACAGCAGATGACAAGACTTCCAGTGTATTTCTGTCCAGGAATATAACCCTAATTGTTTTGTCATTAATCAGTTTATCCTGAACTCTTTTATAATCACTTTTCTAATAGATTCCCAAGTACTTCCCCATCTCCAAACTTTTTATCTGAGTTTTAAAAAACCCACTGTAGAGTGTAATTTAGCTTAAAAGCATTATAAGAGCTTTCCTGTAAATGTAACCATGTAATTTTTTTTTGAAGTATAGTTGACATAATATTATAATAGTTTCAGATGTACAACACAGTAATCCCAAATTTATTACATTACAAAATGCTCACCACTGTCAGGGTAGTTACGTGACACCCATCTGTCACCATACCAAGTCATTACAGTATTACTGACTGATTCCCCGTGCTGTGCCTTCATCCCCGTGATTTATTTATTCTATAACTGGAAGTTTGTTCCTTTTGATCCCTTCATCTTCACCCTCCTGGCAACCACCAGTTCGTTCTCTGTATTTATCTGGGTTTTTGTTTGTTAGTTTTGTTGTATCCATGTTATTTTTTCAATCAGCAATTTCAAAGTGTATTTCTTCCTCGAAGTATTTCCCTTGCTATTTCATAAACCTTTTAAGGATAAAGATGTAGAGTCTCTGTAAGGTTCTTACTCTCTCATATGAAAATGTTTCTTGAAAAAATAGCTCTCATAGCAACCCCTGTTGGTGCTACAGAATGCAAAGCCCAGGACTTGCTGTAGGAGGGAGGGAACAAATGTGTGTTTGGATTCTGGATTCACCACTTAATCACCTATGTGACTTTGGCCAAGTTCCTGAACCTCTCAGGCTGGTCAGATTTTTTAAATGCCTGATACAGTACCTGGTACAGAGCAAGTGCTCAACTGATGCTAAGTCCTGTTCTGTATATTGGTCAAAATCAATGTAAAGAACCATCCCAAGGTGAATTTAAGGTTTCATCTCAAGATTCAGAGAACCATGCTCCCCCTCTGTGGTCCCTGTGTTATTACTACATAAGAATATATGATCCTTTATAATGATGGCTCGTCAGTGCATAAACATACCTTGTTTTTATTAAAGGCTAGTCATTTACTGGTGTCATTCTTAGGTAATATATCTTTCATTGTACATATGGTTAAGATCAGGCATGTCACAGGAAGCATGTCACTATTCCATGGAATTGCCAGATCTTTAAATAAAACAAAGCTTTTAAATGTCTTAGAAATGTATCTGTACCTGACTATAGTTCTTTTCATGGATTAGTCTGCTGTGGTAACTTGAGAATCAGATTAACAGTAGAACTGAGGAAGAAACATCAGCATGTTTGTATACCCTGAACACATGTATTTAACCTTGTGAGCATTACTCTCAAGAATTGCGTGCCTTCCTTGGTCTGTCTTAAGAAAGAATCTGTGGTGCTGCATTCATAGAAGTTTTTGTTGTAAACGTAACTATTGCTCTCTACCTGGGAAGGATTATTCCTCAGTGTTCTGAGTACTGGCAATGCAGTGGGCATTAAATAATTCAGAATTTCCAAAACCTATGTTGGGTTAATCAGGATAACTTGTTTTGGCATCCTGATCTAAGTAGAGATCTCCCAGTCATCACAAGAACCCAAATGTAGGATATGGGGGGTCTGTCTGACCAGTTTAACTTTAGAATAAGCTGCCAATCCTTTTTCCAAAGTCGTACCATATTACACACCCATCAGCATTTGTCAATGTCCATCTTTTAATATTTAACCATTCTAATGGGTATATATGGCATCTCATAGTTAATTTGCCTTTCCTTGATGTTGAGTACTTTTTCATGTGCTTTTTGGACTTTATATCTTTCTTGGTTAAGTGTCTGTTCAAGTCTTTCACTTGTTTTAAAATTAGGTTGATTGCTTTTCTCTCACAGTGTCATAGGAATTATATATTATAGATATAAATCCTTTCTTAGATTTATGAATTATGTATTTTTTCTCAAGAACTGTGACTTACCTCTTCATTTTCTTACTGATGACTTTAATGAGCAGAAGTTTTTAATGCTGATGATGTCCAATGTATCCATTTTTTCCTTCACAATTAGTCCTTTCTGTGTCCTAAGAAATCTTTGCTTACCCCAAGGTCCTGAAGATATTCTCCTAGTTTTTTTTCCGGAAGCTTTGTAGTTTTAGCTTTAACATTGAGATCTGTGGTCCATTTCATTACTTTTTATGTACAATGTGAAGTAGGGGTCAAGGCTTATTTTTTCTTCATGGGATATCCAGTTTCAGTGACATTTGTTGAAAAGATATCTTTCTCCATTACATTGTTTGAGTATTGGTGTGTAATGTAACGAATCACACAGAAGTTTCCACATGATACAAAGCTTGTAAGCCTTTAATTCTCCCCTCCTCCTCACCATGTGGCTTTTCTGGGACAGAAAAAAAAATGTATTTACATGAGGCGATGGGTCCTGAGCCTCCTTCTCTTTTACCCTGAAGGGTTAACCCAGCTAAGTAGATTTTCCTGTTGTGTTACATATTCAAAATGTGGAAGATTACCACTTGGTCATTTTTGTCAATATAACTTAAAGACACTGCTAATCAGACATGACTTCAGAGGCCATTGAATTTACCTCCCACCAAGGGCATGAACAAGCTGTCAGATGACCCTGGCAGGTGGTCATCCAGTCTCTGCAGGGACGAGGTACTCTCTGCCTCTCCAGACAACACAGAGCACTGGTAGAGTCGTTCTCATTGTTAGAAAGTTCCTGGTTGCAGTGAATGGAAAATTTCATCCCATCTCTGAAAATTTCACACACGGGCCTGTTTGTAGTCTTTGCGGTGAGACGGAATAAATGCCGCCTCCTTCCTCAGCACCACTCGGCGCTCTTCGAGTTGGCTGTAGTTTCTAGAGCTCTCTTTTTAAGATAAGCCCCTCCAGCTGTTCTGCGGTGCAGTGGCTCAGAAGCTGCTCCATATCAGGGGTTCCAGTTTGTTACCAGCCATCTTAAAAGTGTTCTCTCAAACTTGTACCAAAATTCCAAATACAGCCCTCCCCTTAGAGTGGAGGAGTTCCTATCCTCCTTCGTTCTGAGTCCTAGGGAGCAAAGTACAACGAAGGCTGCAGTGCTGAGATCTGACGTCCATTGTATAGGAGTGGCTCTGAATGATTTTGCATCATCTTTAAATCCTGACATCTCTCTCCCATGAGCCTCAGTCAGGCCAGTTCTTCCCCATCTTAATGAATGGATTAAACATCAAATAAACAGGGAATTTTCTTTTTTTAGGACATATGGTCCAATTTGCTTCAAAGAGTAGATTTTCTTAACAATTGAAGAGCTCAGAAGGAAGGGGAAGTCTCAAAATGAAATTGTAATAATCACGAAAAGGTCAGTTGCAGAGGAAAGCAGTAGGCACCTAAAAATCTGGTGCACCTGCTCGGGACCAGGGAGAGGAGACCAAGGACTCCAGTCCAGGCATATGAGGTGGTCAGAGAGCAGCTCCACACCTGGCCACCCCCAGCCAGTGCTCCCCATCTGTCAAGAGCTGGCAGGTCCTTCATCCTCTGTTTTTCCTTCTGCAAAGGATTTAGTGTGGCCTTAGTCCAGGATGATAGTGGCAGCCCTGAGAGAGGCCGTCGGGGTATAGGAGTAGAGCAGAAGCTCGGGTTCCAATTCAGCTAAGTGAAGGGTCATAAGGCACCTGAGAAGCATGGACACTGCCTCCTTCCCCTCGTCCCAAGAAGAGCAAATATAAATACAGCCGTGGTCACACAATGACAGATGGAGAGCAGTGGAAACTTTTCCAGGTGTTATCACTCGTAAACCCTTTCAAAAGCAAGAAGTCACTAGAGAAATAGATCAGTAATACAGTACCATCTTATGGTACCATTTGCTAACTAGAGAATGCCGATATGTAAATTGGAAATAGTTTTAACAGTTAAAAATTCATTTTGATATAAAGTAAGAGTGTAAACTCCATAAGACTATTGTATACTTTGTGGCATTCCCAGTTCTAGAACAGTGCTTGGCAATACAGTTGTCATACAAATGAAAACTGAGTGGGATCCCGTGTGGAAAATTGCTAGATGCTGATTTTATTTGATACCCTTAAATATACAGTAATGTGCCAGGCACAATCTCAGACGCTAGACATAGGAAGATGCAGGTTTGACCCAAGCCCTCAAAGAAACCAGCGTACAAGCAACTGAAAGTTTAAGAGGCGTGGAAGAAGATCCTGAGGCTAATGAGAACATGAGAAAAGGCCACCTGCCCAGAGTATCAGGGAGGACTTCACTAGGTTATGTGCTGAAGATGTGCCCGCAAGATAATGACTTGCTATGAAGCAAGAAGTTGGTCTATAGGTTTGTTTCTTCTCTGACCTCATTTAGAAATCTGCCATTGATTTAGTCTGTCAGCATGTTGGCTGAGGGTCCGATATGTGCAAAGCAGTTCATTGATCCGGACTGTTCTTTTGTTACAGCCAGAAAATACCCGAGATGCCTGCAGATGTTGTGGGTGCCCTTCTGTTCCTGGAGGATTATGTTCGGTACACAAAACTGCCCAGGAGGGTAAGCAGCAGATAAAGACAGTGTTGATGCCCTTTTTATAAGGCCCTTTGAACTTGCTAGGAGTGAGTCCAGCAGCTCACTCACCTTGGCTGCCTCCGAGCCCCTTGCCGGGGCTCTGCCCCACAGCTCTAAAACTCCCCATCCTCCCTGGTAAGTGCTTTGCAAGGAGACAGTTTAACGCACCTTCCTTGCTCTTCTCCCTCTTTACCCCACCTTCCTCCTGTCAGCAGCTCACCCAGTTCAGGAGTTGGGATGGGCAGTCCAGGAGAGAATTTCTTTAGTGGCAGGGATAGAAAGGTAATTGTGTGGTTGTTTCCTTTCCCCAGTAATGGTTCTCAAGCAAGTTTGATTATTTTCACAGCATGGCGAAAATTATACCATCCATACTACTGTTCCCAAAAATGACAGACTGCTTTTTACCTTCTAAGATATTCTTCCCTTTTCCTTTCTTACTAGTGAGTCTGCTTTGGTAAGTTTTAGCTGAAAGTGGAAAGCTTGATACTAAAATATAAAAGACTTCCAATAGATGCTGAACAGCCATGCCGATTTTTTAAAAATTAGCTTAGGAATTGAACATCTTTGTTTATAACAAAAGCCAAAGATGATGTTTTAAAAATTAACTGCCATGTCATACTTAATAGTGAAATACTAGTGGCATCCTTATTAAACTCAGGACTGTAGTGATCATGCAGCAGTACTGATACTTCAGTGCTACTTTTGTTGCACAGGTTTGTTAAAGAGAGCAGTTGTATATTTTCCTTGGTTCTTGTCCCTGCTGCAACAAAGAATTGAAGGGCAGAGACACAGTAGTGAACCAGAATAAAAGTTTTATTTAAAGTTATGCACTTAAAGAGAGAGAAAGTGCAGGCGACCTCAGAGAGGAGGTTCCCAGAAAGGTTGAAAAGTTTTATTTAGTTATTGTGAGTTTGTTTTGGAGACACAGGGAAGTCCCAGTACAAGATGAGGAAGGGATAGATTAAAGCAAGAGTGTCAGGGAATGACAGAACAGAGTGATAAAAGAAGTTCAGTAAACTGCTGCTCAGCATGGGACCCATCCCCTGCTAACTCCTTAAGCCAGTGCCAGCTGGCATCCAGTGTCCACTTGGATCTGCAGGGTGTGGGAACTGAGTCCCTACCACCCCAGGATTTCGGGAGCTGCAAAGCACTGGATGGAGTGAGATTACATTCTGTGAACTTCCTCAAGGCAAAGAAAGGAGACTTTCTGGCAGGCTACTAAAAAACATGACAGTATAGCTGCAGTTTCATCCGGGTCACCCAGGCCATGGTAATTTGCAAGCCTGGATCTGAGCTCTCAGCAGCCCCTCCCTACTGACCTGAAATAGGACAGAGTGAAGATTTGAGCTTAAATCCAGAGTATTAGAATGAAATAGCAAAGTAACGAAGACACTACTGGAAAAGCGCAGAGACAAAACATTACAATTTGAGCAGTGAGAAGTTTATTTAAGGCAAAAAGATGCACACTTGGAGAAAGGAAAGTGTGGACAACCTCAGAGAAGAGGCGTGCTAAAAGGTTTAAGTTTTATTTAAAGAGAGAAAGTGTGGGTGACCTAGAAAAGGAGGCCTGAAAGGTTGAGAAAAAGTGTGGGTGTCCTCAGAGAGGAGGCATGCTGAAAGGTTGGGGGTTCTCCCTTTTAAGGATTTTTCAGGAATGTGACAAAAGGCTACAGGGTGTAGACTTGTTAAGTGGTCTCAAGATATTTATCTTTGGTGAGAGACATTAAGTTTCTTCTCTTCTATTATCAGTTCTCTAGGTAATTCTGCAAAATTAACACAAGCAGTGTACTGATCCAGTTCTTCCCCAGGATAGGTCCCAGGTTCTCTCTGGGACCATATCAATCAAGACAGCCTGCCCTGCCTCCAAGGTGGGCTGAGTTATTGTCTGTTTCCTAAAGAATAAGTTAAGAATCTTATTTCTTAACTTCATGGGTTTTAAAATGCAATCTTAACTTTAAGATGGAATCTTTCCTGTTTTTACTATGCTGTTTATATCTGGGCTTGTTTGCTAAATTAATCATAATGCTTGTCTCCTGCCCAGGTTAAGGATTACTTGATTAGGGGCCAGAGGAGGAAAAAATAGCATATATGTCAAGTTAAATAGTAAGCTAGGCCTTTTAGCAGACTAAAGTAAATCTTACAACGGCATGATCTAATTGACACAATGAAGACATGGGCTGCGCTCAGATACTTTTCTTTACCTGGGAAATATTTGGGCTTTCCAAGTTACTCCCCGCCTTTGGAGCTTCAACTGATTAACCCATTAACTCTGTGAGTCTTTTCTGGCTCTCTAGTTTTAACTGGTTAACTCTTTGAGTCCCTTCTAGTGGGTTTTACTGGCCTTATTCTCCCTCCACCGCACTTATATCTATCCTTCTACCTAACATGTTCAAAACAAATAAGAAATGAAAAATTGTAAATGTATTTGCAAAGAAGACAAATGTGTATTCTTTATCAATGATGTAATTGCCTACCTTGAGTGCCCAACAGAATCATGTGGAAAAGTGCTAACATGAGAGTTTATAAAATAAGCTGAGTACAGGATGTACTAAGTAAATCCACAAATAAGATCCTATTCACAAAATTAACAAGGAAATGATAATAATTAACAAGGATAATCTACAAGAAGTTATTTAAAAACAATTTGAAAAACTTTAGGAAAAAAACAAAACTTTTTAAGTCCATGTTTCTGAATGAGAAGTCAAATATTTGTTCTTCCTAGCTTATAGTTTTATTGTAATTATGATCAAAATCCATTATAAAAATTTTTCATTAATAATCATTAATATTAATAAAATGTTATTTTAAAATACAACATTTTTTAAAACTTCACAGAACTTAGGCTAAAGCAGAATTTTTAAAAAGAAGATATTAAAACTATCAAATATTAAAATATATTATAAAACTACAAAAAACAAAATAGTGTGGTACTGGTATGAAAGTCAATAGATGGGTTGAAACTAAAATATGTAGCCTAGAAACAAATACCAGTACATAAAATAGTATATAAGGAAAGGTAGCATCTCAAATTAGGGGAGAAAGGGAATATTAGTCAATAGTGCCAGGACAGTTAGTTCAATATGTGGTTAAAAATAAGAGGCAAGTTTGTCTTTTTATATTTTCCATGTATCAAAATAAATTACAGATAGTATAAAAAATGAAAAAAATTAGCAGAAATTTTAGACAAATACTTTCAGCTCTCAGAATTTCCTATATATTCCGAAAGCAGGAAACATAAAGGAAAAGATTTAGAGATTTGATCTCTTATAAATGTCAAATGTAATGAAAGAATTCTGTCAAATGTCTCTTGATTTAATAAAATGGGGGAAAATTACAAAGGGAAAATAACAAAGATCCGTTTCCTTGATTTATAGGATGTTCTTTTAGATCTATAAGGAAAAGATAAGCAATCTAACAGAGAGGAAAAAAATAGGCAAAGGCTATTAACAGGCAGTTATCAGGAAAAGAAATACAAATGGCTGGTAAATTTGTAAAGATGTTCAACCTTATTATATTCAAGGGTCACAATTCAAAATACCTGTGAAATTAGTTTCAACACATCAGATTGATAAAACCTACAATGCTGGGCCCCCAATGTTTAGAAGGGTTTGGAGCAATAGGACTTTTCAGTACTGTCAATGGGAATGTAAATTGCTTATCCTCTGGGGTGTGCAATTTGGCTTATCTATTAAAAAACTTTTGTAATACACTTTCCCAATCTCAGCAATTCCACTGCTAGGAATCTACCTGCTGGGTATAGGTGCAAAAGTTCAAGATATGTTTGCAAGGATGTTCATAAGATTTAGTAGGACACAAGATAATGCAATCCTAATTTTGAGGGTGTGTGTGCATGCAAACATATGTGTATAAATTGAAGGAATTCAAAGCAAAGTAACTATCAATTTTAGATTCTCCAAGGGACTGAGACTAGACTCAATCTCTGTTTTTGCTGAATTTCCTCTAATTAGGTAATACCTTTATAATCAGAAAAAAAGAAACACTGCTTTTAGAAAAAAAACTATTTTCAGCACTTGGAGATCACCTCGTTCTACACCCCATCCTTCACCTCCCTTTCCCCCAGCGCTTCCCCTAAGAACAGTGAAGGAATGAATGCCTTTAAGGGTCCTCCTCTCTTCCCCCTCTGGCCTGAGTCACTTGCCAGACATGCTATTATGCCTAGGTTATTCATCAATTAACTGTGAGGTGACCTGAGACTAACCTTCGTACTTCCCAGAGGCATGTGTATTCCTAGCCGATCCCAGGGCCTTTACGAGCCAAGGAGCTCACATGTAGAGACAGGTGGAACTGAACAGCATCCCCTCAGATGTCAGCAGTGCCAAGAAATTAAGACACCAGTACGAGGAACACCAGAAACAGAAGGTGGTGGTTCTAAGGAGTGTTCCACCCATGGGAGGCCAGCACTTCCCTGTGATACACCTTGCTCCAAGGTGGTCTTCATCTCTTTAATTTTCATGTGGCAAATGTTGAATTTGTTCTGAATTATGACACCATGAATAATTAAACTATTTTGATTTTTTAGGTTGCTGAAGCACATGTGCCTAATTTCATTTTTGATGAGTTCAGAACAGTCCTTTGAGTTTGATTTCTACTTCTTCAATGAAAAGGATTGTCCTTCTACTACCACTAAAATGAATTCAGAAATGAAAAGAAACTCAATGGCCCATAGAAACTGCATTTTTTCCCTTCATTGTGGGAAACATCAGACATTCTGGGTAAGATGTATCTCACCGCACTAGTTAATATAATTGTTTAAATCATGGTGTTATATACAATTTATATCATGTAGAAGCAGAACATATTTCTGTACTGCCTCTTATAAATGCTGAATGTAATTGTTATGTATAAATCCATTTAGTTTTATGTTCTAAAGAACTATTTGTGCAACTCCAGATTTTCAGTAAAATAATATTGCCAGTATCCAAAGTTGTCCTTCTTCCTGTGATTCAAAAACTATATATTCCCCTGCAAAAAACCTTGTCTGGAAGGTAAGATTCATATGGTAGGTCTGCTGTACATACCCATGACAGACTGGCAGGTGTATGGCGATAGACAAAGTAGCAGCGAATGTAAAGAACATGTACCATAGAAGGTAATTGGATTCGAAGGCTTGCCATACTCTTACAATCCCGGATATTCTGGGATTCCTAGAAGGGTTTCTAGCATCTCTTCTATAGGACTTATTTCAGCTGCTGCATCCACCCTTTCCTTCCTTCCTCAGCAGCCCGATCCTCACCCCAGCAGCCCTGCCTGGTCGAGGCCGAGCAGAAGTCTAAAAGTGATGTTGCCCAGCACCTAAGGAGTTTGGAAGTCAACTTTGGAAGTTCAGCAATCCTATATCCACATGTCAAAAATATCTTGCTATTTTCCATTTGTAATCAGGTAACAGTAACTGCATGATGAGATCTTTAGATCTCTGTGAAAATGGCTCCCCAAAGAAAGCCAGCTGGTAAAGAGGCCAGATCTAGGAAAGTGAGGAGTTTTTCACCGGGAAATAGAACTGCGGGACAAACTAGGGGAGAAAGTGTCCACCATACACTGTGCTATAACAAGGCAGCTGAAACAGGGCAACACATACCAGTTGGAATAACTGCAACTGATTCCACTCGTGATTTGGCTAGAGAAACTTAAAAGCTGAAAAAGAAATTTCTACTATGAAAGCTTTATAAGTCATTTTAGCCATAATCATTAGAATCTGAAGTAGCCCTTTAATATTTCAGGTTATGTATTACTACTCTTTCAGGGGGAACAAATTACTTCAATGGTATTACAGAATTTTCTGAAGTCTTATGATACCTTCTGAATGTCCATAATCCCTTCAAATATACTGTAAACTCAGTAAATTCAAACTGATTTTAAGGCATGGTGGCAGATACTGCAAGTGCTTATTTGTTCATTCACTGTTCCTTGAAGTAACCTTAGCCTGGGTTGTTAACATACAGAGTGAAACTTGTAAAGCCCTTGACTGCTTTCCTGTATGAATGTGCTATTTTCAGACAACTCAGAAAAGAACCTTATCAGATTGCCTCACTAGAAAGATGAGGAAAGGAAGGTCCAGAGACATTAAGGCAACTTCCCCCAAAGTCAGATTTAAGAGAACAGGTTTCCCTGTATATTTTGAAATCCACTTTGGTTTTCTTTTCCATTATCATGAAGCTATGTCAAGAAGTCCAGAACAAGACAAAAAGACATGAGAGTCCATTCTTCATTTTATTGAAGTGACCCACCCACAGTGACTCATCCCAACTACTGAATTTCAAAAGATAAACTGCAGGTCCTTGGTGTTAGCACTAATTTATGGTAACAGTCATTTCCTTTAAACAGTTATTTTCCTTTGCCCTTCATTTTAATTTGCAAATAAAAGTATATATTTACATGTTTATATACAAATAACTTCAAAAACAAATTAATTCCAATCTTAGTCCAAGAGTTTCCACTTTAGAAGTGGTATAGTACTATGCTATATATACCCTTTCCAAAAGTCTCTCAGGACTTGGTGAGTTCCAAATACTCATCCACAAACTGTTCCCCTTTAATAAACCAAGTACTTCATTTCTGAGTAAATTAGAGGAAATATTACAGAACATGCTTTGTACAATATAATACCACTACTGAAAATGGCTCTGGGTTTTGTAATCCAAGGTTCTGATTTAAAGCAAAAATATGTGGCATGGACTGCAACGGCAAAGAAGTGTCCAATTACAACTAGAGGGTTAGGAGACAATCTGTAATAGAAGAAAATATATATGTATTAGTAAGACCCAGAAATTAAAGTTTACTCATAAAAAGACATCCCAGTTATGTATCATCTACAAAGCTAAATACACAGTCTGCATTTTAGAGAACTTTACAAGCTTGTGTCTTCCTGCTGAATTTGATGGCAGGGACAGACAAAAAATGTTTTTTACAAGACACTACTTAGAATATACCTCCGTCAGAGAAGCTAGTAACTCCTCTAAGTATAGTTTATATAAATTCTATGTTTTGAGCTGTTTTCTTTCACTACTCTTGACATCCAGTCCGCAGTACTAGATGGCCTGGCACAGTACTGACATTCAGATTATAGATGAATGAGGAAACACAGAATTTCAATTTTAGACTTTGCCGATAATTATCACTCTACATACATCTGTTTGTCAGAACTATTAGCAAGTTTCTTGAGTCCCTAAACTTCAACCAAATTAAAATTTAAATACAAATTTCTCTTATCCATGGGTTCCATATATCAGAACATTTATTTAAACCCACAGGCCCAAAACAAGCTTCTATTTTAATGAAGGGTTTTAGCTTCACCTACCACCAACTTCTAATCAAAACTGTTTCTCAGAAGTAAAACAAAAGATGAAATACTGCCTTTTTTTCATTTCTCTGAGCTAGTGGATAATAAAAATGGTAGAATGTATATGAAAGATTTGCAGTAATTCATAAACTGAACAGTCCTAAGAAAATTTGCAATTTTTCCCTTGTCACCAAAGCAACTTACACAGAAAGCAGCCCAATGGGACCAGTAACACATTCTCTACCAAGTTTGAAATTAAAAAAAACAAGCTTTTCTTAGTTGATGCAGGGAATCTAAAATAAAATTTTTTTAATTACTCCCAGTCAAACTGTTCACACATTTGTGTTAGGGTGCTAATGATATGTCAGAAAAAATGAAGCTGTAACATATATCAAACTTCATAGATAATTTTTAAAAAATCTAGTCCTGGAATTTTAATGACCGAAAAATTCTTTTAAATTCCATAATCAACATTATGGACAGTAGCTTTACTATGAATATATATACATTTTTATTAATAAATAATTACTATACCAAACATGCAGGTCCTGGAAGTTGTTTAAAAGCTATTTCCTTGATTATATTGTAAATTCATTAAATGATACAAAATATTTTATAAACTTTTTGTTTAAAAATACAATTCTAGAAACCAAATTCCCAATCACTCAAATGCCCAGCTTGTATCTCTGAAATAATAATAATGCCTTTTATTGGTATAGTATTTTAGGCTTTTCAAAGTAATTCATTAAACCCTCACAACATAGCATGATCGATCAGTAACCTTTTTAATAGTTAAGCATTAATGTTCTTTTCAGGTATGCCTACATTTGTATTTACAACAGAAAGAAAGAGGATGCGCTAGGCAAACTTTTATTCCAATAAAGCTCTTCCCTCCTCTAACTCTCATTATTTTCTTTATGTTGTTTTGTTGGCAGATTCAAATTCATAATGTAAGACACTCAAGAGCTTACAAAAGCTTAGGAAGAAGAGCTTAGAAAGACTCAAAACTTAGTATTCTTTTTACTTCCCCAACCAACCGTTTTAACTTCCATTCCAAGTAGCAAGGAAGGAGTAACTGGCAAATCACAATCAATGAGTTGTTTTTTTAGCAAGAATGATGGTTATGGAGGCTACCGAAGGCATTTGTACAGTATCATCCTTTGTAATCAGATCACCAAAGGGTGGATCACTAGGGCCTCATCTGGGTCACAGAAATAGCTTTGTTGTCGATATATGAAGTAATGGGATTTGAGTTACATGTTTTCTTGGAAACCTAAAGGTCTAGCTTCATTAGCCTACCATTAACTAATTTGTATGCTGCTGTAGTTGTCTTTTTCTCCATCTCTAACACTGCTTCTGCTAGGTCATGTTCTCCTTAATACACAGATCGATTATCAACTCACTACAATATGTTAACAAAAACAAAAGCATGAGAATATTCAAATGACTAAAAGGTGGATGCATTTTGCTTCTTGGGCATGGTTATTTTATAAAATGTAAGCTTCACATTCATTTTATAAAATACTACTTTGAGAAGAAATTGAAACTAGTATCAGAAAGAAATATTAACAATGGCATTATATTTCAATTCATGGCCAGAAAGATCGATCCATCACAACCTTATGCATTTGGGGATATGTATGGTCCGATTGGGACCAGAGGAATTAATAACAGTGAATTATTGAGGTATTGTTATTAAGGTTGTCCAAGAGAAGACAATAGCCTTCCACACAAAGTAGTGGATATATGATGATTAGAAGCTAAAAATCTTACTCAAGGATGGAGTTAAAGGACTATGAACTTGTGAGTCTGCAAACTCAGGAAACATTTCTATTTGACCTAATCACTAACTTTTGAAAATTAAGTTCCCTCCCTGTGCTAAAAATTTGCAATTCAGTAATGTTCATTAAAAAATATCTACACTTACCATCTGGAGCAGAAAATAATTCATAAAGAGCCTGAGCAAGGATATTCACAACAAAAGAATGAGACATTTTTCTTGTCCAATAGAATGATTTTTTGGCCAAAAAAGAAAAAGATCACTTATTATATGGTAACAGGGGAAAAAAAGAACAAACTGCTGTTTACCTTAAACTGTTATTTACCCTATGCCTTATGTTCAGCATTTACACACACACACACACACACATTTCCAGAGCAATGAGTTATGACTCTGAAACTAAATTCACAATCACTATGGGCAAAGCGAGCCATGCAAGCCAATGTTATATAACACCCAAATACAGAAATTGAGAAGATCTGTGAGATTCACCAGTAGCAAGTCAGGGTCTGTAAGCCTCAACAGACTGCCTAAGAAGCATTACTAAGGATCAGACTCCTAGGTACTTTCCTCCAGCAAAGTCCCATTCCTCTGAAGGTCCAGAAAGAAATCTGTTTTGAGACATTTTTGCCAAAGAGTAAATTTAGTATCTTACCTGGAAAACAGCAGCATCATTATAAAGGTCAGGAATACCAGTTAGCGTGTTTCTCCACAGCTTAATGTCTTTAAAGACAACAGTCATCTCACCCCTGTAAGAGGGTGCCTCATGTTGTAGGCATCTCCCAAAAGAAGAACCCCTGTAAAGAGAATGTCTGGGTCATGGCACCATCTGAGTGCATCCCTTAAGGCAGAAGCTGCTCTACTAATTTACAAATGTTACGAATGAGAGCTAGACAATTAGAGTGTGAAAACACAAAGGAACAAATGATAAGTTTGCTGAGGCAAAATTTCCAAGGGTTGGCTCAGTTAATAGTTCCTGTGTACCTACCATGCGCCAGACAGTGGGAATACAGTGAGAACAAGAGCATGTTTCCCACCCTTATGAAACTCACACATGAATCAAAGGGGAAGTCAAAGTCAAAATGTTTGTTTATAAGGCCTTTCGTGACAAAAAAAGTACCTATAGGCAGCCAGGCATAAAAAGCAAGTCTTCGAAAGAAAAAAGCAAATCAAAAGATCTCTAACATTTCACTTCAAAGGTTATACTTCAAACTGAAAAAAAAAACAATAGGCAGCTATTCCAAACCCATCAGAAGTTAATTTAGGAGAATGTAAACCTGGACTGAATCTTATCCGAAATCTTACCCTTGAGTCAAAGCAGAAGAAGGAAGCTCCCAGTTTGACTCAAGGTGCACCTCCTGACTGAGCTGCCTGACACTGAGATTCCCAGTCTGTTGTCAGACTGGTTAGACCTAGGACTTAGATTTTAAAAAGCACTTAATAATTTTGTCTGTGAGAGAAATTAAGACAACAATAATAACAGTGCTGAGGTGGTAAAATTATGGATAATTTTGTTCTGTAATGTCACAATATACTACATAACTACGGAATATGTTAATATGTATTAATTTACAAAAAAGTAGCTTCTAAATTTAATTCAATTTTTTACATATTACTTGAATACCTTCACTAAAAAACCATAAATTATAACTAGCTTTTATTCCTCCTTCTCCATGGAACAGTCCTCATCCCTCCAACTGGGATATGTTCCCACAGCAGGTTGTTAATATTGTTTTGGCATTGGCTTCATTCCCCTTTGCATATGGTTTATTGACATGACTGAGAGTTCATTATGCTTGTTTTTATGCAGCAAATTACAATCTGTTTAAGTTCAGTAACTACAGCATATTGACAGCTCCCATTCAGACCTCTCTTTGAAGCTCCCCACTCAGGTTTTTAATGGTGCTCCCTCCACATGACACCTCCAAATGCCTACCGGCTCACTTCATGCCCAGTATGTCCAAAAGTGAACTCACCACTTCTCCCCACACTTCCCTAAACTTACATTCTTTTTCCTTTCTTTCCAGTGGCAGCAAATAGCTGGCCAAATTATCTAAGCTTGAAACCTGGAATCCACTAAGAGGCTTCACTCTCCCTTACTATATTATCCAGTTAATCATGGAGTTTCATGCATTCTACGTCCTAGATATTTCCCAAATCCATTCCCTACCTTCCATTTTTATTGCCACATCCTAGTTTAGGCCTTTCATTATCACTGATAGAGAGTAATTAAATAGTCTTACTATTAGCTTTAGTCTGAATGAACTTTCAACCAAATGACCCTCCACAACATATCAGAGTAATTATCTCTAAAATAAAAATCTTACCATGACACTATCATGTTTTAAACTTTTCAATGAACTGTTAGAACAAATGAGTTCTGCAAGATTTTGAGATACAAGATACATATGTGAAAATCAATTTTATGTCTATACACTAGCAATGAAGCATCTTGAAATTAAGAAAACAAGTTCATTTACAGTAGTATCAAAAGGAGTGAAATACTTGGGAGTAAATTTAACAAAAGAAATGTAAAACACTCTGAAAACTATGGAATGTTGTTGAAAGAAACTTACATTTATAGTCAACTGAATTTTGACAAGAGCGCCAAGGAACTCCAAAGGGGAAAGAACAGTCTTTTCAACCAGTGGTGCTGGGACAACCCTGGACCCCTTCTTCACACCATACACAAAACTTAATCCAAAATGGATCAAACACCTAAATGTAATAGCTAAAACTATGGAAGTCTTCATAGGAATCAATCTTTATGACCTTGGGTTAGGCAAAGCCTTTATAGATAATAGCATCAAAAGCATGAGTGGCAAGAAAAACAAATCAAAACTAGACCTCATGAAAGTTAAAAACATCAAGAAGTGAAAAGACAGTCCATGGAATGAGAGAAAAGTTTTATACATCATATATCTAATAAGGGACTTATTTCTTGAATATATAAGGAACTCTTAGAACTCAACGATAAAAACTTCCAAATTTGTCCAGTTAAAAAAATGTGCAAAGTCTGAAAGGACATTTACACAAGTGGCCAATAAACACATGAAAAGATGTTCAAAATCATTACCCATCAGATAAATGCAAATCAAAACCACAAAGAGATATCACTTCATACTTACTAAGATGGTTATGAGCAAAAAGACAGATAACATGTGTTGTGAAAGATGTAAAGAAATCAGAACCCTCATATATTACTAACAGGAATGCAAAATGGGCAGCCACTTTGGAAAACAGTTTAGCAGTTCCTCAAAGAGGTAAACAGAGTCAACATATAACCCCAAAATTCTACTCCTAAATATACACCATGAAAAATGAAAATATATGTCCACAAAAACTTGTACACAGATATTCACAGCAGCATTGTTCATAACTATAATTGGAAACAACCCAAATGTTTATCTGATGAATGGATAATCAAAACAAAGTATATCCACACATGGAATATTATTTGCTTATAAAAGCAAATGAAAGGCCGGGGGGGCTGGAGCGGCGGCCCGGGCTCCGCCGGGGCGGGGCGGGCTGGGTCCGGGGAGGCAGGAGGTCCGGGCCTTGGCGGGTGCGTATCGGCCGCCGGCAGGGCTCGTGCCTGCTCGACCAGGCTTGGCCTCGGAGCCCCGGGCCACTTCGCCAACCCGACCTCCAAGCCAGCCTGCGCCTCCCGGCCCGGCCTCCTCCCCGGGCCCGCGCATCCTCCGGGAGCTGAGTCCGCGCGGAGACCGCCCGTCCGCAGTGGATCCCGGGGAGCCTGACGCGAGGGGCCCGCGCGCTGCACACGCGCCCGGGGTTTGTTGTTTATACCCCATGTTATCCCATCACCAGAAGAGTCTGGGCAGAGACTGGACTGCACCGTGGGAGAATCTGCAAAGGTGTTGCTGGAACAGACATATTTCTAGTTGTGTAAGGTGGCCTGGACATTATTCTCGTGCTCCTTACCCGTACTTCAGCAGTAGGCACTTTTCACTAAATTGGAGACCACCTTGTCTGTTTGAGTCTAGAACTCAGTTTCCATACTGGAACTGGAGACCTGACAACCTGAGCCAGACATCTTTGATTCATCTCTCTAACGGCATGCACTCTGAGGGAGATGAACCTTCGTCAAAACGAAGAAAACACCAAGGCGCAATAGAATGGCATTGGGAATACATATGTAACCATAATAAAGAAAAAATGACGATCCTAGGAGACAAAAATGTTGACCCCAAATGAGAAGACAGTGACAACAAGTTTGACTTTTCCGTGATGTCCTATAACATACTTTCACAGGATTTACTGGAAGACAATTCACATCTCTATAGACACTGCCAGCGGCCAGTATTACACTGGAGTTTCAGGTTTCCCAATAGTTTGAAAGAAATTAAACACTTTGATGCAGATATACTTTGTTTGCAAGAAGTTCAAGAAGATCATTATGGAACAGAAATCAGGCCAAGTTTGGAATCATTTGGTTATCACTCTGAATACAAGATGTGGACGGGAAGGAAACCTGATGGCTGTGCCATTTGCTTCAAACATTCCAAATTTTCACTCTTTTATCAGTGAACCCAGTGGAATTCTACCGCCCTAATGTTCCTCTGTTGGACAGAGACAATGTTGGATTAGTGTTGCTCTTGCAGCCCAAAGTTCCTGGTGCTGCGTCTCCTGTGATGTGTGTAGCTAACACACATCTCTTGTATAACCCAAGGCGAGGTGATATTAAGCTGACGCAGTTGGCAGTGCTGCTGGCAGAGATTTCCAGTGTTGCCCATCAGAAAGATGGTGGCTTCTGCCCTACTGTTGTGTGGTGACTGTAATTCTGTTCCTGGTTCTCCACTCTAGTTTCATAAAGGAAGGAAAATTGAACTATGAAGGACTTGCCATAGGAAAGGTATCTGGCCAGGAACAGTCTTCACGGGGACAAAGAATTTTATCTATTCCAATTTGGCCCCCAAACCTAGGTATCTCACAGAACTGTGTGTATGAGGTACAGCAGTTACCAAAAGTAGAAAAGACAGACAGTGATTTGATGCAAACCCAGCTGGACAAAGCAGAGGTCTTGGTGACAACTGAAAAATTATCTTCAAATTTACAGCACCATTTCAGCTTGTCGTCTGTTTATTCCCATTATTTTCCTGATACTGGAATTCCAGAAGTGACTTCCTGTCATTTCCGAAGTGCCATAACTGTGGATTATATTTTCTATTCTGCTGAAAGGAAGATGTTGCTGGGCAGCCAGGAGCTGAAGTTGCTTTGGTTGGTAGTTTGAAACTTCTAGCTAGACTGTCACCTCTTACAGAACAGGACTTATGGACTGTTAATGGACTTCCTAATGAAAATAACTCTTCAGGTCATCTGCCTTTGTTGGCTAAGTTCAGACTTGAGCTCTGACTCTTCTGTGATTACATACTGTATTCTCTTTCAAAGAACCTTAAGTTCTTAAGAGTTTGCATGTTGCTTATTTTTGTGCTGTAAGAAAACATTGTTAAATGTTTGAAACAAATACCAGAAGAAAAACGTTTACATAATTTTCTTTTTAATAATGAAAAAATATTTTCAGGACAAGTGTGAGATCTAAATGCTCTTTATTGTAAAAGAGTTGTATTTTTTATTAAATCCCAGTAAACTGACAGTGATTTTTAAATATAATGCAACTTCTTTAAAAAAAAAAGAAAGCAAATGAAGGACTAACACATGTTACAACATGGATGAACCTCAAAAAAGCCACTTACAAAGGACCATATATTATGATTTCATTTATAGAAAATGTCCAGAATAGGCAAATCTATAGAGATAAAAAGCAGATTAGTGGTTGACTAGGGCTGGGGGTTAGAAGGAAATGAGGAAGGCTGCTCATGGGTACAGGACTTCTTCTTGGGGTGATAAAAATGTTCTAAAATTGACTGTGGTAATGGTTGTAAATACCTGTGAATATACTGGAAACTAATGAACTGTACACTTTAAATGGGTAAACTATATAATTTGTGAATTATATCTCACTAAAGTAATTTTACTGAGGTATAAAACTTTTAAATGGCTTCTAGAAAAACCTTTTCAATGACTTTCCATCGTCTATAGTATTAAACTAAACTTTCAGTAAGTATCTTACCTTTCTTCTACTCTGACACCTATCCTTTGCCCCAGCCATGGGCAACCTGAGTTCACTGAAAGTGCCACCATTCCTCAGTCCTCCTGGCCTTTGTGGATACTATCCCACGTACTCAGAAGTCCCTCATCTCACTGTGCAACTCATGAACTCCCACTCGTCCCTCAGGCCCCAACTCCAGCTTCACTCCCTGAGCAGTATCTTCCCTCACCACCCTTCCCAGGTCACAGGCTCCCCTCCCTGCCTTGCAGCTCCCTTCACGGTGAATCAGTGGTTCTGAGAGCAGGCTTCTATCATTACAGCATTTATCAACGGTGTTCTGAAATTACCTTCACTAGAAAACTGCGTTCTCTAGACTATATGTAACTGTTGTAGCCTCAATAGCTAGCACAGTGACTTGTATACACTCAATATTAAATAATAAAGATATAAAATTAATCTTGATTATTAGTAACATATTAATCCACAGTAACCAATTCTCTGTCCCACAAGTTATTCCCAGCAGTATAATCACATATGGCATTTGGAATACTGAAATTGAGTATTTGGAATATCCTTTATAAAATCAGTCCAATAAAAGAATACCTCGTTTGTTTACTGGTGAAGAAGGAAGGAAGCTTGCTGGCATAGCTCTCAAATGAGAATCCTGAGTGGCTTCTAGGAATGGTTCTTTCAGGTGATCTGCAAGAAATCCCACCCCACCATATAAATGGCTTAACATTTCAATATCAAATTATCACATTTTCTTATCAAGTATAAACAAATACCTGCTATATGTCTGTTATGGTTGTCACATATATCCTTGGTGACAAATCAAAAACTAATTATTTCAATAATAAATTGTTCACTATGTACCTAGTTATTCATGCTGAAAAAAAAGGAATCTAAGAGAAAATTAATGTAAATCAATATATATCCAGTTGAATGAACAAAAAACTAGAGAAAGAGTGAAGCAAATTTAGATGAAATGGGACAAGGAGAAAAACCACCTGCCCCTCCTCCGAATGTTAACTGATAGGTGTCATATTTAACAATTTATGGTCACCACCATATTCAGATTAAATATACCACCAATTCAGAAACAGCAGGAGAGTATGTACAGTAGAAAAAGGATAAGATGTAGAGAGCTCTACCTGAGCTTCAATTTCTTCATCTATAAAATGAATGGATTGGATTAGCTCATCTCTGAGATACTTCCCAGTTTTAAAGTTTTGTGCTTCTACTTGTATAGAAAATGAACTTTCTTTTCATATAGTTCTCATTGTAATCTGGGAATACAGGAACAGAATGCCTAGTACTGAAATTATTCTATTCCTTAAGGAGTAGAATTTCAATAATCTAATATTAACATAAACCTGTAAATGGTTTTTCCTTCCATGATCTTAGGGCAGTCTGCTCCAACTAACCTCTGAATTGGAAAAAACAATCTATAGTAAAAGAAAAAAAATGCTAAGAATATCATGATACTGACTATCCTTTTCCTAAATATGCCTAACTCATTTTTCCATCTGAAATCTTCAAAAATGTCTTAACTGAGTGAAAATGTATTGAAATGTTGAAAATGTCATTATTAAAAATCTAAATTGATCCATCTATACCTTCATTTCTGTTAATACTCTGTTATAAAAGAGTGCTTTTGCTTAGTTAAAAAAAACTTGAAAAAAGAACATTTAAAAAAAATTCACTTATACCAAGGATTGTTTCCTATTACTATATTACTATAATCATATAATTAGCAAGCAGGACTTCCCTTCAATTTTTCCAATATTCTTAATAATTTTTTACATTCTTTTCTTACCTGCATCTTCCCATTCTCAAAAAAAAAATCAGAATATAATTTTTGTGTCTGCAATCTCATGAAGCCTTTCTGTATTCAACTCAAAACTAAAAATCATCTTAAAGACTCCTTATAGCTTTCATGTTCTGAGGGCAAGGATGTATTAGCCAGGCAGACCTGGTTTCAAACTTGGCTGTGCCACTTCCTAATAGTTTGTTCTTGGAGAAGCCAAGTAATCTCTCCAAATCTTAGTTCCCTTATGTGTAAAATGGGGGTAATGATAATGCCTACCTCGGAGGGTGGTTGGTAGATTAAATGAAATTGTGTTTTCTTAAATAGTACACATTCAATAAGTGGTAGCTAGCGTTTCTACAAAAGCTAAGCACAAAAATAATTAAACATAAGACTTTAGGTTGCTCTTCAGACTACCTTAAAAAGTACCATATATGCCAATATTAGTATTCTAAAAACTATGCTTTGTTAATATGAATAGATTGAAACTTTTTTTTAACTTTGCAATTTTATGTGCTAAATGGTTCAGCTCAGAGTACCTGACTGACTAGATGCATTTTTTCATGCGCCATCCTTACCTCTGGCCCAATTTAGACACAGCTTTAGTGAAAACTGGAGATGGAGAACCTTTTGTGAAATTTGCTTTCAGGCTGTAGATTACAATGGGAAATGAAATCTTTTCTTACCAGGTAATTGTGGGTAAATTTTTTCGACCATGTATTCTCTTAAATTCCTTGGCATTTCTCCTCGAATGTCAACAAGTACTCGAGTTTCATTAGATGAAATCTGGTAGATGAGAACTGGGCTTGGGTTAGCTAAAATAAGTTCAGCATGATGTGCCTTAAATTGTGGTGCATTCTAGGGAAGAAATAAAATATTTTAACAATTTTCAAATTTCAAGTTGCCTTTATTTTTCTATAATTACATTCGTACAGTACCTTCATAAGAAAGCCAACAAAATGAGATAAAACAGAAACTTTATTGGAGGTCAGGCTTTTCCTGAACTTGGAAAAAAGTCCATCTGCAACAACAGTCAATGGAGCGTGCAGTTCCTACAGCAAACATAAAGCATATTCAGCTAAGTGGTTAGAAATACAGAGGAAAAGGACTGTTCCTTCAAAATGTGCATGAAGAAATTTAAATATATAATCAGACAACATTATAGAGGCTATTTGAAGATAATGCTTTGAAGAAACTATTTTATGGGCTTAAGTTAATGCATGACCAATCTTCAGAGGTGCGTCATCTGAATCCCTAAGGATCACCATCCTTCAAAGCTCTACCATTCAAACCATCTGGGATTAAGCTACACTTTAATAAACAACTACTAAGCAAGCATAGACCTTGAAAAACTGAATATCATTACAAATTTCAAGTACAAGCCAGATATTTTTATTCTAGAATTTTCAAGCCTCATACAGTGCTTTCAATCAGTGGCTAGGGCTAAGAGAATTTTGTATATATGGACTATGTACAAAATTAAATATACAATACAAATGATACAAAAACATATTGGGCAGTTAAAGCCCATTTTGTTCAAGGGTAAACTGTACTGGAAACTATTTAATTCTAGTATTTCCCCAGAGAATCTCTTACTTGTACCTTTCTCCTTTAAATAATTGCGTATTTTATCCTAATACTTTCTTTTATAGTGAATCCTTCCTTTTCCACCTTCCAGTTCCCCTCTGCTTCTCTGCTAGGGTATATTTCTCATGTCCGGTTTTAATACTGTTAATATAGTGGGGTTTGCTTATGAAGTTATTTGTATAGCAATGTGTTGCGATCTAAAATCCATCTTATTGCAGAGGGCTTGGAGGGAACTCAATCCATCTGAGAAATGAGAAATTGCTGAGCCTACTTTTTTAAAGGAGTAGAAGAATAAGAAGGAAAAGAACCTCTTAGGAAGAGCTATCATTTGATATATCGCACCCTGACGTCTCCAGTTTCTTTACCTTTGTACTGAACTCCCACCACAGCATCATCTTCTTCTAATAACTGCAGCACAATGCCCTCGATAAACTTTGTACTAAAAGGTAAATAGAAATCAATTCTATAAGAGCACATTTGAATAATTTAAATGAGGAATCATAAACTCCTTAATTCTTATCTCCAGTTTGCTCTTGTAAACTGGACACACATGCTTTGTGAACACATGTCCACAGAAAAAGGTCTAGAATGACAAAAAGCAAAAACATCATTAATGAATTTTAGAATTATGTGTAGTATTTTCTAATTTCCTAAAATTGAAGACATGTTACAAATGTAATGATTAAAAGAATACTTTTTTTTTCTGAGACAAAATCTGTAATAGTGTGTCTGTAGGTAGGTATTTGATATGCCCTGCTTAATTAGCAAAAAAATGATATCCAATGAAAAGTTACACAATAGAATCATGAAATAAGGGTAAGTGATTGAAAGACTATGGATGACAATAGACTAGAACAGATTGAGCATGCAGAATTACATAGTCATTATGAATTCTATATTATATATATATAAATATGTAAAGCAATGTTACAATGATATAGTATATTAATAATATATAAAAATAAATATATATTAAAAATAATATAGTGCTCCTGGGTTGAGAATCCTTGTAAGATCTTTCCAACAGTAATGGAATGTTATTTTGTATTTCTCTTTCTATTCTTTCATTAATTTGAACAAATATGTATGCGCATTTAATAATATGTTATTCAGTGATTTTAAAATATTTACTCTGCAACCTAAGTAAATGTCACCTTTATAAATTCTTCATTATGCCACAGCAATGCAAATGTGCAACTAATACTGGTTCTGATGATTCCAAATGTCTACGTGTACTTAAGTCACTTAGCAAAATTTTGATTTTCAAAAATGTTGACATCCAGAAAGAAAAAAATAGCCAGTTTCAAGAAACCTTTGTTACTCTATTTTACAAGTTTAGTTTTCCATTCTCAAAGTCATTACCTACTCAAAACTGTTCAGGGTTAGGGCACTAATAAAATCTGAATGTAGAAAAAATTCCATCATAAGAAAGAAAAATCACTTTATGTTGAAAATGTTTGACAGTGATTAACCCTGGATATTCATTCCTATGAATTCATTATCTCTGGTCATAAAGTCACTGGTTCTATAAGTATTTTAGTGGACTAAATTGCATAATGCCAGCCTCTAGTTTATAAACATACCTAATTTATGGTGAATGGAATCTGTGATGAGTGAGCTTTTGAGCTAAAATACAGAGTGCTCAGAGCATCCAGAGAATCGAGGGCAGCATGTACACATTTTAAAGAGAAAGAATCCTATTTTCTTAGAAAGCCTAAAGCCCTCCATGGCTAACATTTCCTTATAAAAAAGCAAGATCATTTTCTAAATGAAAAGTAACTTCCATTCCCTTTACTACTTAGCGTCCAAATGTAATGGGCCTGCAGGTACAGAGTTCAGTAAGATAAGGCCTGTTTCTTCAAGGCCTTAGGATCAAATACGGTATTCAGCGGGAGAGATGTCAGCATCTCTAACCCAGTATTTGGTAATACATAATAATGTTGTTGATGAGGAGAGGAGTACTTAACAAGCATAAACTTATCACAACAGTATGCATGTGGGTGTGTACATAAGATAGTAGCAATATATATAACCTTATAATAGTAATGATTAATATTTTCATTGTTAGTGACCATAGTCTATGCTAGCTTTAAAAAATGTTACTTTTCCAGTGTTTTAGAAGTTTTTGTTATAAAATATATATCTACTTCCTTTTGATAAAAATATAAATTCCTAGGTCTACCTCCTATAGACCCTGATTTCTGAGTTCTTCATCGCTGGACAGGTATTGCCTATGACTCAGATCTCTGGGCCACTCTCTCAACAGCATTCCCTGTGCAGTGTGTTCTGGGGTGCATCTGCCAGGAACTGTGAGGCTATCTGTTCTCCCCACTGCCGGCTATTTAAATGGAAAGTTCCTCTGAGTCTTTTGTCAATTCAGTAGGCTTGGAAAGATGACAACATCCTCTTACAACAGTTTTCCACATTAGACGTAAATGTGCACTTTTTTAAATTCTCTCCTAGTTGAACATAACCTTCTGCTTGCTTTCTTCAGTATTTTTATCACGTTCCAATTCTTTCTTCATGTTTCATTCTCACATATTTATTCCTACGTTTAAAGAGCAGCAGTCCTCTTTAATCTTGGCCTCGCCCGCGTCCGGGAGGCCGGGTCCCGGTTCGAAGGCGGCGGGCGGCTCGCGCGGACCCGGCAGCAGCGCAGCGGCGAGCAGGGAACACGCCAGGGAGGAGCCCAGGAACTGCGTGGTGGACGGGCGGCGGCGGCGCGGGCTGCAGCGGCGGGGCGGGGCGGGGCGGGGCGGGCCCCCTCCGGGCCCCTCCCCCTCCCCCTCCCCTCCCCCTCCCCTCCCCCTCCCCGGGGTCTCCGTGGGCCCGGCGAGCTTGGGCGGCGTGAGCGGGTCCGGCCGGCGCTGCCCACGCCGCGCGTCGCGCTGCAGCCAGGGCCTGGCGGGCGCGCGTCAGGTGGCGTCGCACAGGAAGCCAGATGTCCGAGCGCCCCTCATGCGGAGCCGCGAGGTGAGGCGCAGGCGGACGCTCCTCGGGCCGCGCTCCCGCTCGCTCTCCGGGAAGGGGGACCCCGCCACGACGCCCCGCGTTGCGCGGCCCTCCGGCCACCCCCCGACCCGCGTCGCCTCCCCGCCCCCTCCCCGAGGCGCGGCGGCCGGGGGGGGGGGGGGGGCGGGGCCTGGAGAACGGGGCGCGGGCGGCGGGGCCTGGAGAACGGGGCGGTGGCGGCGAGGGGCGGGCATCAAGAATTTTTTAAACAGATTTTTATCTCAATTCATTAAAAAATAAAATACATGCAGACAGTTTTACATACCCACACAGATTCATACCCAGATTGGAAAATACAACCGGACTTTATCCACCAAATATTCATACTAGTTACTTCTAGTGAGAAGGATCATGGATAATTTTTATAGTCTTCTTTATGATATTCTTAACAAAGGCACTGAAGATCTAACATTCTTCTAACTTATGGTTAACATAATATCTATATTCCAGCCTATACCCAAACACTCACAAAAATTTATAATAGTGTGTTAACAAAGGCCAAGGTTAAATGTGTTCTTTAACATTACATCTTTGAAGCTGGAGTCTTACTTGGGCTCTGCCATGGCTGCTTTCCGAAGACTCATGATCAATCCTCCACGATGGAAAGCTCTTCCGCTCTGCACTTGATTGTTTTCCGATAGAGGGTAAGGAATTTGAACCTCTGACTTGCTTTCATGATCATGAATTATGTAGCCATGTACATCCTGGGGATCAGTACCTTGTACGTCATCTGCAAAACTATTCAGTTCAAAAATACCGATTTCATTAACGTGCCCAGAATTCTACTAGGCACCAAAAGGACAAGGAGGCATTGAAAATGAGTCTCTGTCTTCATCAAGCTATGAGACCGTTTGGAAGACTGGACATTAATGTATTTTGAAATCTTAATGCTTCTGGAAAAGTACACAAATATCCTAAAAAGTTGCCAATTAGCAATATCTTCCATTTGGATCTCAGTAAATTGCCAGTCTTTACTCAGATGTTAGTAAAGTTTGTAAAAAAAATACTATATGCTTGAAGCCCATCTAGTATTTCTATAATGTTTTGTCCAACTACTAAGATAGCTTGTTTTTCTCAACCCGTAACTGTATTACAGATGTACTTTATATGCTAAAACTGACCAATTTAGAACACACCAGAAAATGTAAAAAGGATAGCAGCATAATAAAATTTTGCCTTGGGTAAACTATCTTAAGTACATAAATAAGGTCTAATTTAAGATTTCTGGGACATGTCTCTATCTCAACTTTATTGATGGAATCAAATACGACAGACTTTGGACACTTAAACAGGCAGAAAGACAGAACCTTAAACTTCAATGAAATTCATGCTTCAAGAATAATAGATATTAATAATTTAGAAGCCAGTGACATTAACTACAGTTATCACTAGCCATTAATCATAGGGCTCCATAATTGTGATATTTGACTACTTACTGGTTAATATATCAGATAAAGTAACATGGAAAACACTCTTCCACATTAAAAAGTACAGAACTGCTTTCCATTAAAAAGCAAGCGAAAAAGCAAAAACAAAAAACCATATATGCAAAACATGAAGAGCAACTTCAAAGTCAAACCAGTAAGCAAGTTTTAAAGGCAACAGCATAAGGGTATCAGAACTACAAGCCAAGAAAGCTAGAGTTGTAAAGGGCACTCCTGGAAAGCAAGTAAGGGTCTCATATGCAAGGGACATTGGAATTTCACACCATATATAAATTTCTTGTCAATAAAATAAAGATCACAAAACTCAATTCAATGACCTGAGACATGACATGGAATTAAGCCATCTACCCAGGACATGACCCATAAGAAATCCAAACATAACTTTGTGCTCAAACTGAGTATATAGTGCATATTAAAATATGTATCATTTATGAAAGCCCAAATATAAACCAGAGTCAAGGAATAAATATAAGAAAAGATATGGAGGATTTATGAAACTATAAATACATTAAAGACCTAACTGAATGCAGGGTATACCACATTCATGAATAAGAACTTCAAATCAATTTTTCAAAATTGAGCTATAGATTCAGTATTTTTTGAGTCATAATCTTGACAGAGTTTTTTAGTTTCATGGAAATTGAGAACCTAATTATAAATTATATACAGAAAAGCAAAAAGACCAAGTAAAGTCAAGATGATCCTATAGAAAATGAGGTGAGGAGGAGGTCCCCCATTAATTACTGAGACTTCGATACATAAAGATAAAGCATTTAAATTATAATATTCATTTTAAGAGTTCTAGATATTAATCTTAAGCCAAAGGACAATCAGTTCACTTAATAAAAACCCACACTCCATGAGGGATAAGGTCCATATTATATAAAAAGTCCATGCTCCAAAAAGTAACTATTCAAAGTGTTTCTATATTCCATATCTCACACCTGAGGGGAAATTAATAGCATAAGGAAGATTAAAAGGACTTGATACTAAAGGATTTATGGTATGTGGACTAGCTAAAATACTTCATAGGTTCTCTGACACTTGATGAACTACATATAACAATCCATTGAGGCTTGTGCCATAACCTTGGAGTTGTCTCCTGAGGCCAGATCTCTAAAGAATATAGTTGGAGAGCATTTCTGGTTGCCTCATGGTCAACTAGAAAGGTAACGATCCTTCTCAGCAGTGTGTCACCCTGGCCTCAGGAAATCTCTTGTAAACTGGTGGTTTGGAAACCCATAAGGACAGAGATGGAATCTCCCTTCTTCATAAGGCACTCTCTCCACATGGGTCCTTACCCAGTAGTCTTTTGCTTTTCCTCCTCACCGACTGCTCCTTCTCGGTCCCCTTTTCTAGTTCCTGCTCACCTCACTGATCTCCAGATAGTAGAGTTCCCCAGGGTTCATTCCTGGAATGGTAATGTCTTCTAGTCTCATTTAAATTCTAGGACACCTCTCTCTCATACCAAACATTGACATCAGTAAGTCCTGCTGACTCTTCCTTTAAAATACATTTCCAGAATGTACTCACTTCCCACACCTCTACTGCTATGACCCTGTTCCAGTCTAGCAACTCTCATTGATTCTGCAATAACCTCCTAACAAGTCTCCTTGCTTCTGACCTTGCCACTTTATGATCTATTCTTTTTTCTACACAATAACAAGAATACTTGGAATATTGTTAATCATCCTTCTAAAATGTGACATTGAATAATTCTTCTTAAAATTCTCCAAAGGCTTCCATGTGGAGTCAAAGCCAAATCCATACAGTACGTTACAAAGACCTTTTAGAATCCAGCCCCGATAATCGACCTGACCTTTTCTCTAACTATTCTCACTCCAGTCAACACCACTCTCTCTCCTCACTCTTTTAAGAGGCCGGGCTTGCTCCTCCCCCAGGCTTTTCCCTTGATATTTTTTCTTGCCCCATATATCAAGGGCAACTCTCTTACCTCCTTCCATTCTTTACTCAAATATCATCTCTCAAAGAGGCTTTCCCTTCCCCAACCACATTATTTAAAATCACATAGCTCCCTATCTCCCTTTTTTCCAAAATCCTTATAACCATTAACATATATTCTTAATTTTATTTTTACCTTTTATCACCAGCCTCCAAACTACCCACTAGAATGTGTACTTTCTGATGGCTGGGATCATTTTCTGTTTTGTTCACCACTGTAGCCTCAGCATCAAGAACAGTATCTATAATATGATCAATGCCTAATAGATATTTGTTGAATGAATGAATGAATGTCAGTTCTTTAGTCACCTCCCTCTCTTGCATTATCGCGTTCTGCCTCACTACTTTCAACGTCACCAAACATCCTGTGGTATCAAGATGCACCTCCTTTGCCTTCACATCCACATCTCACTACTGCCCTATTTCTGTTTTTTATTAGTGAAAAACTCCTCGAGAGTAGTTTTCTATTCTCCAATTTTTTAATCTCCCACTCACATCAGTCTGATTTTGTCTCCACAACTCCACCACATCTCAATGTCACAAGCAAATTCCAAGTTGCCAAATCCAATGGCTGTTTTTCTATACTCATCTTACCTGACTTTGAATAGCAAACCAGGACACATCTGTCCTTTCCTTTATTGATACATACCCACTCCTCCTACTAGAAACATTCTCCTCTCTTGGATTAAGTGACACCAAACCCTGTGGCTTTCTTCTGCCATTCTGCCAGCTACTTCAAAGTCGCTTGTACACTGTCTTCTTCAAAAGTCAGCCTGGATTGGTTTATTCTGTTTTCTCTTTTCTCCCTACATGATCTCCTTAAATGGTTTTAATCATTGCTGTGGCTTTTAAGTGCTACAAGTATGCTGACATCTCTGAAATTTCTAACTCCAGCTCAAACCTCTCCTCTGCACTCCAGATTCATATATTTAACATGTTCACTTGATCTCAATGTCCTCCAAATTTCCTCCAACACCTGTTCCTCAACAGGTCATCTTCCTGTCAGCAAATGGTACCATTACCTACTGGTTGTTCAAACCAGAACCTAGGAATCATTTCTAATACCTCCCTCTTCCTTCTATCTCACACCAATTCTTCAGTGACTCTTGCCATTTCTGCCTCTTAATTTTATTGTGAATCAGTCCACTTCTCTTTATATCCTCTGCTACCTTGCTAGTCCAAACCACCATTATCTATTGTTTGAACTTAGCAATGAGTCCCCACTAGACTCCTTGCTTTGATTCTTGCTACTCCCACTGCCGCAATCTTAGTCTACTCACCACATCATATCCATGTATTCTTTCAAAATAGCATTCTACAAACTGCAGGGTATGATCAGTGATAAATTGTGAAATGAGTTTCAACCTGTGAATTGTATACTTGGGTAAAATGACAAGTATTTATAAAGTAAAATAAGACAAATTTCATTCCAATTTAAATATTACACGTATGTACTGAGGATGGTCAATGTGTTTGTTACTGTAAGTAGCTGTCAAAAGTTTAAGCCACTTTATAGAGGCATAATCCAGATCACATCACCTCCTACTCTACCTACAAAACTGTACAAAGCGGTATCTGCTTACCTCTCCAACCTTAATCTCAAGCCACTCTCTGTAACCCATCACTCAGTACTTTCTACCTACACTGGTGTCCTTGTTGGTTCCTTGAATAAAATAGCAAATATTTACACAGTGCCTACTACATACCAGGCACTGTTCTGAATGCTTTGCATATAGGAATTCATTTAATTCTCATTAACAACCTATGAGGCAAGGACTCTTAGTATGGCCATTTTACAGATGAGGGAACCAATACACAAGAGTTTCAAAACTTAGCCAAGGTCATACAGCTTTTTAAGCACCTGAGCTGGTATTCAAAACAGGCAATCTAGTTTCAGCATCAATGCTCATAATTACTCCAGCATTCCACCTACCACATATGCCAAGCAAGCTCTTTCTCAGTTCATAGCCTAGACATATCTTGTACTCTGATCCTCAAGAGTATAGTTGATCTGTTTTGTTCCCCAGTATAAATCTGGTATTCAGTACAGCACCTCACAAAGTGGACAGTGAATAAGTATACCCTAAATAAATAGTTAAGGGCTTAAAAAGCATTGGCTTAATGGATGAATGATGCTTAAAAGATTCTACAACAGGCACATAATAATATGCAGTCTACACATGATAGTCCCCTTCACCTTTCCCTAAAGTTTATGCCCTCATTCTATTTTTCCAGTCCTTCATTTTGATTATTACAATTTTTCAGCCACTTCATTGTATCTCACTAAGTCTACTTCATGTCTTCTCATACTACTAAATGCTTTTTTTCTCCTTTGCTCTCATTTTCATGGAAATTTGTTGGTAAACGAGTACAGTAACTTTTATAAAGAAAACAGAATACATTTTTACCATCGCAGGATAGAGTACAGTGCAGAGTGCTTGTTTGCAGTCATAACTCCTAAAGATCAATATGAACCTACCTTCAAGTCCAAGGTCTTTAAGGACGGGATAACCACCTGGCTGCAGAAATTCTCCAACTATCCTGTCAGGCTCTTTTAAATCTCTCTCAATTACTGACACCTTTCTTCCATCTCTGGAAAGGACTGCTGCCAAAGCAGAGCCAAGGACACCAGATCCCACAATGATAACTTCTGGATCATTTTGAGAAGGTGTTGATGCAGAGGCTGCTGCTCCTATCAAGGCTGTTTCTGAAATACCGGCTCCTTTTTTGCGCTGGTTAAAAAAAAGAAAAAGTGAATTACGTATCCATATGTGTTATCCTTAAATCATACTACTACTATATAGACACACTGGACTTTTGCATCTTGAGCAAAAGCTTTACCTTAAACAACAGCAAATCAAACGAACTATGAAATCTTTAAATACAGGTCATATATAAAAACCAATGATATAAAATACTGGCTAAAGAAAAATGTATAATATTATCCCAATAAGAGTAAGTTTAATATTTTATATAATAATGTATTACTAATAATATGTAATACATAACATATAGACTATATAATTATATATAATAATATATTCTGTTTTCTCAATATATTTAGAAAATGCTGTTCTACAGACGTATTTAGAAATCCACACCAGGCCAAATATAAAAAATACTTTTAAGGGGCTTCCAGGACTATTATAGGGAAAATTCCACAATTAATTATTCAATTCTTCAAATACATACTGAAGATCTACAAAATGCAAGCCATGTACAACTTCTGATACGACTTCACGTTGCAAACTATTCAGCACCTTTTAGGTACTTCCACTATTCATCTTAATTTTCTCCTTCGAGGTTTTCATCTGAACATCTATCTTAACCTAAAATCACTTTTATATAATGAAAAGACTGTCAAATCCTGGCTACTAATCTACTAATTGGGAATTATTTAACACAACAAAATTCCAAAGGAGTAAAATGACTATTTATCCTTTGGAATTCAACCTGATCACAATTTTATTTCCTTAACATATAAGAATATATTTAATTTACCCTTTCCTTTTCTTCTGATACTCTAAAGAGGGCCTGATCTAACATCTGGTCCTCCAATGTATAAATAAATATTAAACCTATTCCTTGCTGGGCTGACAGTAAAAACTTTACTTGATCATAAGATGACTTTTTCATGAAAAAGGCCTGTTTTGAGAGATTTATGCCCATTGAGAGTAACAGCGAGAGTGGGTTTTTCTTTTCAATGAATAATTCAATATTGTAATAAGTATTTTTTTCTTGGTATATGGATTCACAAGTGGGAATGTATTTCAGATACAGAATTCCAAGAAACCGTCTTTCTTGAGTTCTCTGACCTTAACGATTAAAATAAGATCAAATGCCATTTTCAAAGGGTTTTAATAAGTCCCAAGGCAAAAAGCTGAAACCATTTAAATAAAAGACTTAACCTTCTAAAAGATAAAACCCAAAACCTTTTAGAATTTTAATTCTCTGTGATTTTAATATCCATCCAGTCTTCCTTTATCTCTATAATGGACTGGGGCATTGTCCACTCCATTTTTAATAATTTCTCTTGGAGAAATCACCTTTTTGTCCTTTAAAGAGAAGATAATAGAGTTGACTCTTCCCATCACTATTTCTTAATGACCAGAGCTGATTATCCTTAAATTACTGTTCACAGAGCAAAATAAGGCCCTTTTCTCCTCTTAGCTATTTTTTAATAGTTTTTCTTCCTAAAATTTCCCTGTTAAACACACACACACACACAGACACACACACACACACACACACATACACACTTGGAAGGTCAGAATGGGAAGCACTAGTGGGAACTCAGTACTCAATACACAGCCTACCAACTCTGGTGTTTAGAAAATGAGCATAAAGTCTGAGGCATTCACAAAGTGAAACCCATTACTGACTACTGGTGATCCAATTCCCAAGTTATCTCAGACAATACCAAAGTATTCAAATTGAGAATTAAAGATTCCCTCCCCTTCCTTTTCCATTCCTCCAACCCACACCCATCATGTGTCACGGAATTCAGCACTACTCAAATGTGCCTAACAGATGTGTACTACCTTTAGACTAGTATTAATAGCTGCTATTTATTAGACAGTTATGAACCAGGCATTTTCCAAACATTAAATCATTTAATTCCCTAACAGCAGGCTATGCCACCCCCATCTAACAGAAAAGGTAAAAACTGATTCTTACAGAAACTAAGGTCTTCCAAAGGTCTGACAGCCAGAAGTGATGGAGCAAAAATTCTAGACCAAGTCCTCTGTTCTGTAAGCCTTGCTCATTTGTGTAAGTAATGTAGACACAGAACCCTAAGAGCAAATTACTTGCAGGCCACTCACCCCAACTCCAGATCATCATTATCCCCACCTGGCCCACTATTTGGGCTCTCTGACCTGATATCCCTGCTTCCATTCTTGTACTCCTACAATCCACTCTCCAAACAGTAACCAGAATGCTTTTAAAAACTAAAAATCAAATATTGTTACTCCCATGCTTAAAAATCCCCCCAGTGCTCTTGTGGAAAATCCAAACATCCATGGCCAACAGGCCTTATATATTCTGGCCTCAAAGATCTCCCTCATCCTTTACCACTGTCCCCTTCGCTGCTGTCTTCCCAGGGATTCTCATACTAAACATCACGTGAAAAACAGCCTTTGATTTAGGAACATGACTGAACTCTGGACAGTAGCCAATTACTCACTTGATTTAGTATATTACTACACCGATTTACTCCAATTATTCACTTGATTTAGGATATTACCACACTGATTTACTCAAAGCTCCGTTAATGTGGGGAGAGGAGGGTGTTTTGTCCAAGACTAAAGTGCTGAGCATTTTTACTGTGCCAGCTCTTCCAACTGTTCTGTCACTTCCCCCAACAATCACTTCTTACAAGCAGCAAACTTTACCTGCAGGTTTCTTCTCAGGTACAAACACAATTTTTACCCTAAAACATTTGTTTTTACATCACAGAAAGTGATTCTGTCCTCCTTCAAAATGAAATTCTAACATTTCCTTTCACCTTTCAAAATCAAATCAATATTCATAATCAATTTCATTTAGGTTGGCCCAACCAAATGAAACAAATGTTTTCAATCATCCCTAACGGTGTCAAGGATGCAGCCACAAACAGTCAAAGACTTAAAAAGAAAAACTGAGAATTCGTATCACTGTATCTAAATTATTGCCTTTTCCCCTTAAGGAGAGTGACCCCAATCCTAATTTAAAATAAGATACTCATTTGTTTGACCACTTTGAATTCAACCTACCCGCCTGGACTCAAGCTGCTCTTTATTTTCTGATCCAGGAGGGGATTTGGCCCAGAAGAAGCCAATGAAGGGCAAGGCTGACATAATATCCGAGAAGACGGCAAACTGGGACCCGCTCCGCTGGCGCCCGAGGGAGATCCCGTTTCCGTAGCGACAAAGGTACGAGAGCACCAGGCCCAGCGAGAGGAACACCAGCACGCACAGCAGGAGCTCCTTGTTGGCCAAGGAGACGAAGTCTCCGCATTTCTTATAAAAATAGGTGAAAGTAGCAATGCCAAGAAAAGTGCACATGGTTCCAAGGCTACTTGGGTGACTCTGGGTCCGTGTTGGGATCCTTTTTTTCCTTGTAGGGTTTGGGTGATGACAGGTTTTCCCCGAAATGCTACCAAAAGGAGCACAAGAAACCGGCCAAACTCCAGTAAATACCGTAAAAAAAAACCAGGATTGCAGTTCAAATCAGAGCTATTTACAAAATCATATAAAGTTATTACTACAAAAGTATCTGAAGACAGGAAAGTTGTCCAGGACTTAGAAAGCAGTATTTAAAAATCGCCTACTCCAACAGCACCCGACCGGGCTCTCCTCTTTCAGCCAATCCATTTATTTCCTTTTCTCTTGTTTCCTGGATGGGTTTTTCCTGGGGGTTATTGCAGGTGCTGTTTTTAATTTTGATGTTGGCTCCTAGTGCTGAAAAACCTTTCTCTCTAACCAGCAGCAGGTGCCCTTTCAGAAGACGGTGAGGGGTAAAAAAAAAAAATCAAAGAAATCTTGGCGCTGCGAGAAAGGTGGCCTCGCCTCCTGAGACCGCGATGCCCGGGCCGGGCTGGCAAGCGCGGAGTACGACTCGCCCCCCTTCGGGCGGCCAGGCTACGCGGCCCAGGTGGAAATTCTGGGCTGCCGTCTCCCACCAAAGATGGCCTCGGCTTCACCACTGCGGCTCCGGCGCAGGGAGGGGCAACCCCTGCTGAAAATCTCCCCACATCGGCCTCCGATACACCAGCCCCCGAACCTTCCAGTCCGCGATTCCGTTTCCCCCGCAGGTGAACGGCGATCTCCAGACAACTTCCCTTAGAGGGCGGCGACTCCCGATGGCCTGTTCGCCAACATCCCAAGCTCCGGCGCCGCCGCGCTAGTAACCAGAGTAACCAGCTGAGCTCCGGAGGCTTGTCACCCACCCCGCGCGCCCCGCGGCCCAAAGGCTCCGCCCAGGCGAGGGACCAGGGGGCGGGGCTAAAGGAGGAGGGCCCGCCCCGCCCTGCGCGCAGGCCTCGCCCGCCGCCGCCGGCGGCCAGTGAGGGCGCCCACCGCTCATATGCCGAGAAGGCGCAAATCGCCGTTTGGTCAATCGCGGACGCCGTTGCCAGATCGGGGACGCCAGGTGAGGCGCTAGGGCGATGTTGCGTGATGGTGTAGGGTGGGACTGCGCTCGGGGGGCCCTGCCACCTGGTGGGCTGATCGGAGGGCTTGATTTGGCTCCGGCGGAGGTGGGGTTCGAGGGGTTCGTGCCCTCGGGTCCGCCTTCAGGTTTTTGGCTGCAGCTCCCGCTGCTGGGGTCCTTCCTACACAGGGAGAGGCAGAGTTGGTGCCGAGGACGCCCCTGCGCCACCTAAAGTCGAGATGTTTCCATTCATTCCGTGGACTTTACTGAGCGCTTACTACAATGCCATCCCGGGGCCACAGGGATGAATCAGACACCACCTTTTTGTCCGGTGCCTAGTGTGTGTAGAACCTAGACGGCGGTAGAAAGAGCTACCGGTGTGTGGAGAACCGGGCGCTCAAGCTGAATCTGGAAGGACGAGTAGGCAGCAATTGCCAGAAGAAAGGAAGAAGAGATGGTGTGCCGGGTTTTCCCTTCCTCTTCCCCAAATTGTCAGGCAACTACGCACTTGTCGTTGTGCTCAGGCTAAAGACACCCTGATGCTCTTAGCCCCGTTCTCTCAAGATAAGAAACGTGGGAATGGGCGTGGGAGGACGAACGTGAAATAGAGATGTGCCTTAAGTGCCCGGAGAAACTGGGTAGACAGGGAACCATGGAAACCGGAGGCTGTCTTTCACTCGCCCTGGAGGGAGGCTGGGAAAGTCTCCGAGGAAGTTGCATGTACCCAAGACAAGCATTCTGGAGGAAACAGTAAAAGAGTGTGAGTCAAAAGGTGAGAGACAGCCCTTGTTATGAAACGATGAAACCTCCCCAGGATTTACTGACTCCTGATAACAGTGCCTTTGCTGACCTAGACTGCCTTGCCTACTTTAAACTCTATGACTTCATGTACAAATTCTGCCCTCTGGAGCACTGCTGAATTGTCACCTTTTCCATCAGGTCTCCACTGACCCACACCAAGTCACATGATAGTTTATTGATACCTATTATCCCAATCTCTGACTACACCTGTAAATTAAGCTTTATCATCCCACTCATCCTTGAGGGAAGGCCCTCTGTCTGATGAATCAGAATCACCCACAGCACCTAACACGTGTTGCACTTAATTTATCCTCCGTAACAAAGTTTTGATGAATGATGAATGATAGGTAGTAGGAAGACCAGATGACTTGAATCAGGAGAACTGGATTCTGGCAGCCACTAACCAGCTTTGTGACCTTGGACAAGTCAAAAGTCAGTCAGCCTCTTGAGGGAAAGGTCAGTATCTCCATGAAATCTAAATTCTTTGCAATCCTGAACCTGACACTTTGCTGAGTTCAAGATAGTATGGCACCTGCCATCATTTTTCATCCCAAATATTGTATGTTTTATCTGCTAATAAAATATTTTACATGTCAAAACATTTTCTCAGGTGTCATTTGACTCTCAAAATCACCTTGATTTTAAAAAAATACCAAACATGAAACTTAAAGAGGTTAAATGCCTTGGCCAAATCACAGCTTGTAAGTGATGAAACCAAAAGTTAAACTCCTACTCTCCAAATTCATGTTCCCCAATACTCTTAACTATCAATAACTGCTTTAACTTTCCTCTATCATAAAACCAAGACTTTCCCTCCCTAGCAATATTGCTCAATGTTACCAACAAATTCAGCTGTTTGAAATATATATGTAATTCAAAAGCATTCATGAAATAATCAGTTTAATGTGTGGGAAATCATTTTCCTGAAGACAAATCTTCAATACACTGCTTGTTGGTACCTTGAGTTCCTATATTGCTAAAATTCTAGAAGGCATCTGACTCTTACAGATGAAAACACAGTATCACCTGGATGATTGTTACTTGATTGTCATATTTGAGATTATCATAGGATTGTTTCCTTTTTAAGTAATTTAAAAATCTTTTGAAAGCCACTTCATCTGTTTACAGTCCAAGATCCACGTCTGTACTTGGGGCAAAAAGAACATTTGTAATGCCTAGCATAGGGCGCACCCTGAATGCTTATATTGCCTGGGCTTAATTAAAGGCTATATAACCATCACTCAAGTATGTTTTAATCTTTGCATGGCTCCACTTCTTCAAAAACAAAAATCTGTCACTCAGGCTAGCAATATGACACAAAGTTAGCCACTTACTGACTGAAAGTAATAAACTACAGAGTAAATTCATCAGAAATATTTTGGTAGTCACGACAAGAGCTAATACTTATATAGTACAGGCAGTGGTCTAAATGCTTTCTTCATATATTAGCTCATTTTGTCCTCACAATCACATTATCAGGCAGGTACAGTTTTAGCCCCATTCTATAGACAAGGAAACCAATGTGCAGAGAACTGGTCACATAGCTAGAGACTGAATCCAAGCTGAGGACTCTAGGAATGTTTAAGTAGAATGTGGTTTTTTTCCTCCGCATACAAATATCGTACCTTAAAACAAACAAAAAAGCCCATGTGCTCTTTTCACTACATTGCTTAACTGCTTGTCATCTCTTTTGACATAATTTGGCATGCCAGGCCTCAACTGTGTCTCTTGAAGTGCCATTCTCAAGGCAGGAAGAAGCCTTGCCCTCCTTTCTTCAACTATCCGTTCTCTAAAATCCACATTAATCATCATCTCTTTCTTTTCAAGTTTTCATAACTCCACCTCTTTGTCATACCAGTCACCAATTCTTAATTAGCAATTTACATATAACTTTTTCAAGAGATTCAACTTCTTAAGGGAACGACTGTCTTATTCATAGGTGGATTCTCAGCACTTAGTATATGGTAAGCATTTTTCAATGTATTAAATGCAACCTTTCCTTTCTTCATTTTATCCCTTTTTGTTGTTGTTTTGATACCAAACTGAGTAATTTCTTTTTCACTCTTTTTATTTGTTGCACATTAGAAACACATACACTGAAACCCTCAAAACTTTCTTCCTATTGTGTTGTCCAAAAAGACTTTTAAGACCAGTTATTTGTTCTAGATCCCCCTCAGTACTTATGTAATCTTTTGCAAATTCTAGTTGCAAGTGGAGACAATTACATTAATTTTGAACTTTCATTTTCTTTCTCCCCTTCAGTTCTACTTGTAAAGCCATAATTAGCATATACATCAAAGCAATTCAATGTAATAATATGTAACAACTGTCCACTTTGTAACAGGCATTATGCTTAGAGTTGGGAGTAAAGCAGTGAACAGAGCAGACAGTACCTCTCATTTGAGAGTTAGTTTAATGGAGAAAACAGCAGCAATCAGGTCAAGATGACATTGTCCAAAAAAGAGCAAGTACACATTGCTCTGGAGGGTAAGGGCAGATAAACTAACCGTGGGGTCAAGGACGGCCACCCAGAGGAAATTATCCTTACACTGAGGTTTGAGAATTCATAGGAGTAACCAGGTGTATAACCTCTGACATGGCAGTGACCACACCTGACATATTTTTTCCCTTTCCCAAGTGTTTGTGTCTGTGGATGTTTGTTTCCTTTACCAAAACTCTAAAGCCTGCAGCCAACAATACAAGTTTTTTATTGAATTGTTGATGACAGTAGGATAGGAAAGATGAGGATTCTAATCATCTAAGCAGTCTAACCTGATAAGCCTCCTTCCAGCTTTTCCCTCAACATAAGTTGTAGAAACATTTGCCAAACCTGAATTTACTTTAGTCATTTGGTGTGCCCTTCATTTTCTGACTCAGATGACAGTAGGTATTGCACTAGCTAGACAGCCCTTCCTCTTAGCACTTCCCAGGCTTTGGGCCTCTCTGCATTTCCCCAGCTCCTTAGAACAGCTTCCAGCACCACCTACTGCAATTGTGCCCATGGCCGCACAAGGAAAAGCCCAAATAGTTCTTAAAATCAATGATTCAACCCAAGTGACTCTCAGCGGATCCTAACCCAAGACAGGGGGAAGGAAGGCTTAAAAAAACAGGAAAAAAAATAACCAAACAAGCTACCTTAAAAGAGATTTTCATCATTTAAATGTATGGGCCTCAAATCACCTTTTTTCCCCTAGCCCCTCTGAAAGGAAAGGTGTTTAACAAAATTATTTCACTGAGGTAATTTAAATTGATAACTATCTTAGGAAAGTGATTAAGCAATATGCCTTTAAAAACATTTTTGCCCTTTCACTCAATATATCACTTCCCTGAACTCACTCTAAGGAAATAATTTGAGATATCCAATAAGACTTGTGTACCAACAAAAATCAAAAAAGCAAAACCAAACAATCAGAAGCACAATATCAAAACATAAGCATAACAACCAAAAACACATTGATCACAGTAATGTTATTTTAAATAGCAAAAAATTAGAAACAATATAAACATCCAACATCAGAACAATTAAATGATTATCATACACCATTCAGTGTATTATTATGAAGATATTAAAAACCTCCTAATTTAAAACAGATGAATGGACAAATGATGTAAGATTGGGAAAAATCAAAACACAATACTATATATTTATGCCATACGATCCAATTTTTAAAAAATATTCAGATAAATCCTTAGAAAAGAGGTTATAGGGGAGGATCTGCAAACTTTCTGGTGAGTGAGCTGTGGAAAAAATAGTCACAGTTCATTTTTATTTTAGTCTTCATACTTTTATGTATTTCCTACTTTATACTTCTCTATATTTCACAGTTATCAAGCATTACTTGAATGATCGGAAAGTAAGCTATTTGCAAAGGAAAATCTTTCGCCTGTGTTTGTCAGTATAATTAACTGATATTTTCTTTAATCTGCCCGTTTGTCCATATGACCCAGCGTGGCTCAAAATTAATCATGATCCTTTTTCAACCAAAGCTCCCACTTCATCCCTCACTGTGTCAAATCCTAGAAGATCTAATGATTTGACCAGTCAAGCAATATTGTATCAGCAACCTAGCTATCTTAGCACCAACAAGCTACCTGTTTCTCAGTGGCTATGTGCCCATGGAGTCATGATTGCCAGGCATCCTGTTTCCATCTATATCTTTGTAAACAAGCATTTGGACCAGCCTTAGCCCTGACTTGATTCCTACTTCATTGGGCAGGGAAGGAGGGAGGACAAAGGAAGGGAACAAAATAAAAGGTAGAAGAAGAAAGCCTAAGTTTAGGTTAGAATATGGATGGACAAGGCAGAAGAGGTTAGGGCCAGACAGAGTTATGAGAACAAAAATGAAATAAAATACATAGGGGAGTGAAAGGAAGGGTAATTTTTGATCAGAAAAGGCAACTATTTGCCATATTATAATAACAATGTGCTACATTATTAGCCTACACACTCCTGGTCATACCTCTTCATGTTAATGGAATAAACGATAACAAAAGGATTGCACCATTTTAGTGGCCACAGAGGACACCCAGGTCTCTGAGGCAAAGATCCATGGTTGTCTAGAGCCTTCAAAGATGATGCAAAGATCCATGGTTGTCTAGAGCCACTGTGTGATGGTGATAATAGCTAACATTGAGTGATTACTAGGTACCAACAATACTAAGCACACGGCACACATTATCTCACAACAAACCCATCAGCTAAATGTAATTAATATCTTTATTTTAGAAACCTAGAAATAATTGACCAAGAAATAACCAAACATTTCTGTACCTAGAGTGTATCCTTAGCAAAATTATGAGCAAATAAGGGTGGACAGGTAAGAAAAATAGTATTTCCTTAATGCCTATGATATGATGGGTACCTCACCTCACTCACCACTTACCAAATCTTACAAAGTACAGAGTCCAAAAACAGTGACTGAAACATGAATTCGAACACAGGTTTTGAACCTGTCCTAGATAGTCTGGATCAAAAGCCCAGGGTCTTGCCTCCATCCATAAGACTGAACAACTGGGACATTGTAGGAGTCCTCTAGGGTTAGTGTGAGGATAGACCTAGCATCCTAGGGCAGTGACTTCCACTTCCAACCAGCCCAGCCTCTGTGGACTGGACAAGTAATGGCGTTAAAGAGTCCTGCGGGGACACTGAGGCTATGTAGCCTAATCCAGTAGGCTTCATCCATTGGTGAATACCCCTCAACCAAAACCAATAAACACTTCACACACCAGGCTTTGTGTTGGGATTACAAAAATGGAATCCATTCTCTGCACTCAAGGAAATGACTATCTACTAGGAATGCACATCCTGTAAGGACATACTCTTGGACGTTAGTGTAAATCATGTAAAGCATATTTCACCCATTCAATAACTATTGAGCACCACTGTGTGCAAAGTATTGTGTCAAACCTCACCAAGCTTGCATTTTCAGAAAGCAAACCTAACCACTTTAATCCTTGGTGAATTCTAGCTCCTTGGATTATCAAACTATTAAAATTTGAAGATGGAAGGTTAGCATGTTAGTATAGTTCAAGAACTGGCAAGGAGGAAGTAGTCATCTGAAAAGCTGCACATTTCCCTACTACCAGTCCATCCTTTCCTTAGCCCTTCTTACTGTCACTGGACCTCTGCTAAACACAGATTAGGCATCACGTAAACTGTTGTTGAATGAATGGATGACTGTATTGTTTGAAAGGAGTTATATAAACCCAAATACAGAATAAAGAAGAAAAGATAATTTTCCCATGGCCATGATTTCAGAAAGTGAGAGACTGGCGAAGATCGTGGAGTAATGTATTAGGGGCAGAAGTCACAGACCACACTCCCTACCTCTCACCATTAATGAGGGAACTTCTACAGCACTGAGAAGAATGTCCATTTGGTAGATCCAACTTGGATGACTTGCAATGATGGGAGTACCTTTACCTCAGATACTATTATACATTTGTTTGTATGTCTTCCGGCAAGCTATACAGCAGCTAGGGAGTGAGTTCCCTGCTATATTGTGAGTATATGCATCGACATGGATTTCCCTACTCCACTGTAGGAAAAAAACATATAAGCCCCTTCTTTGAGTAGTAAAAAATGAACATAGGAGTCTTTCCTTTAGTTAAAAAGAAACTGAAACAAATCACTTGTAAGTAAGAATGCTTTATTTATTCAGTTGCTGAATCCTTTGTGACGGCAAGAGAAATAGAGAATACAAAAATACTTCTTGGGGAGCTAAACAAGGAATGTATTTGCTGATCAATGAAATAGAGGCAAAGGCATCAAATATGGTTAAATTTCACTATGTTATGCTCTCCACCATAAACAACAAATGTCTTTTGTTTTCCTAGTTTTCAATCCCAAGAGACAATGAATCTTGACAAATTGTTTTACTAATGAAGCCCATCTTAACACACCTAAAATTTGAATGTCTATATTCCCATACACATCAATGTCTATGAAATAGGTTTTATGTAATTGTGGGCAATAGTGTAGTTGATGATGACAGGACATAAACTACCTGTTGTTAAGCTTTTCAGTTACAAATTAACTTAAACTAAACTTGCTATTTTGCTCTTACCTGACTTAAAACTGAGTCTTTTGTTTCATGAACAATAAAAATTTTCAACACTCTGAATCAAATAAAAGTGTTTTAACAATCTGCCAATGTGACACACAACACAGTCTTGTGCTTTTACATAACTTATTCCTCAGTGTTACTGAGGTTGGTCATAAAAAATCTGCAATAGAACAAGTTGCGGCTGTATTGCTACTTAGAAAATACGTGGAGGACGTTTTTCAATTTGTTTCAATTAATAAGGATCAATGACAACTTATGTAGACCCTTTTACGTTTTAAGCACTGTGCTAGCTGCTTTGCAAACATCTATCTAATCCTTACAGAAGCCCTGCGAGGTCCTCATTATCTCTGCTTTACAGATGAGAAAACAGGGACAGAGTAGTTACTTGCCACACTTAATGTGGCTCATATTGGGCACCCCCCCACCCCAACAGCAATTACTGCCTTGAAATTGAATATCAGCCCCAACAGCAAACACCCAAATTTAATTTTCAAGCATCAAACTCTTAGTTCTGAACACTTGTCCTCAGGTATTATAGGTTAAGACAATTTGGGCAATGCTACATAATATACAAAGGTAAAAAGATGCTTAGGTGAGGGTCACATAAAAGCCAGTGATGCCCAATAAAGTTCTCCCAGTGTTTGAAAGCAGAAAATCACCCCAAATACTACTTAAATACCTTTATCGGTTAGCTTTTGCATTACTTTAAAATTTTGTAACAGTAAAAAAAGACACGATTACCTCGCCAATATCAGGCACACTACAATCATGAAAGAAGAAATAATCCCATGCAGTTCAGTTACTGGCCAGATCTCAGCCTTTGCAGCAGCTCCGCATTCCTAATTTGTAACTACATGTTCTGCATATGATACACTTAGAATTGTAAAATGAAAAAAAATCCTCAACAACTCAGGAGTCTTGACCTTCCTACACATCTACCTTTTGCACTGGCAGAAAAAAATAGAGGCTGGGAGTATAGGAAATATCTTAACATTTTACAAACATATTGGACAGACGGGCAGGGAGAACAGGTCTGAGTTATCAGATCTATACACCACATGAAAGAGACAAAAGAAAACTGCAGAGACTAGAACTAAGGAATCTCAGTTTCCAATGCCAAACTGTCCCTGCACACTGGCTCAGACTCAGTGGGTGGATTATTAGAAAAATAACCCAGTTTCTGATCTGACAAGAAAACATGTAATAGAAAAACTGAGGGGAATGGACAATTTATCAACAATTTAAAAACAAAATTTACGAATCCTACCTCCTAATCTGGCTTTGGCCAAGACAATGAACGGTGTATCACTAGATAACCAAGATGGGTTGAACATAAAACATACAATCATTAGAATAGCCAATCTCTAGACCCAGTGCCTTCAAAACTCTAGCCTATTTCTACACTATATTGCAATTCCTCTTAGAAACCAGAAACACCATAGCACATTTCATACAGTCTTATAGGAAATTTTTATGAATCTGCCAAGAACGATGACCTTGGAAGAAAAACTTTTTTGTGATATCCAATAAAGCAGCCACTAGTCATATGTGACTAGTATAAATAAGGAAGTGGATTTTAAGTTTCTTTTGATCTTAATGTAAATTTAAATTTAAATAACTATCATTGGACAATGCAGTTCTAGATATTAATTTTCAGCAAATAAAAATGCATTTTTAAAAAAAGACTCATTTCTTTAAGACACAACAAAACAGCCAGGAAATCACATTATTTGTTCAAAAAGAATCTTTCTCTGAGTAAATCCCTGAGTAGTAATTATTTATTGCCACCAAATCAGGCATGAGGAAATAAGGGAATTCAATGGCAATCTCAGCTTCAACCTCTCAGGTGTCTGCATTCCCAGGATTTCTCATGTATTCCTTTGAAGCTATTCCTATCTTTCTTAAAAATAAAAAAATAAAATCTTCTCCATCTGTGGCAGTACTCTCCCTGGGCAGATCCAATGACCTGGTGATCTGGGCCTTCCCATCCTCTAAACTTCATAGCACCATGATCAGAGAACACCTTAATTGTCATGGTTCAATAAAAAAAAGGGAAAGAAAACAGGCTTTGGCACTAAGAAGAAGAAAAATCAGGAACTGAAAAAGAAGAAATGAGGGCCATTCCCCCTAAACAGTTTTTCCAAGTCCATTTATGAGGAAAATCTTCAACTTCAGGAGACTCAAAAAGCTTTTCTATATGAATTTTCCGATGCTGGGATAGGCACTTCTGTTGAAACATTTCTCACAGTCAGTACATTTTTAAGGTTTTCTCCTAGGTGGGTCCTCTGGTGCCTGATAAGGTTAAAGCTTTGACTGAAGCATTCACCACAATCAGGACATTTATAAGGTTTCTCTCCTGTGTGAGTCCTTTGATGAATCACCAACGTGGAACTCTGACTAAAAGTTTTCCAACACTCAGAACATCTGTAAGGTTTGTCTCCTGTATGTGTTCTCTGATGTCTAATGAGATGGGAGCTGAGGCCAAAGCTCTTTCCACATTCCCAACATTTATATGGCTTCTCTCCTGGTTGGATTCTGCATTCTCCTATCATACTGCCATTTTGACTCAAATTTTCTTCAAATTCAGAACTTTCATAGAGTTTCACTCCTATATGCATTTTCTGGTGTGTAATAAGGCTTAACTTCAACTGAATTTCTTTCCGCATTCTGTACATTGATAGGGTTTTTCTCCTATATGTATTCTCTCATGCTTTATTAGAGTAGAATTACAACCAAAGCTTTTTCCACTCAAGACATTTGTAGGGCTTCTCACCTGTGTGTGTCCGCTGGTGGCAAATCAGGCTGGAACTCTGACTAAAACTTTTCCCACAGTTGGGGCACTTATAAGGCTTTTCTCCAGTGTGAATCCTCTGATGTTCTATTAGGACATAACTATGGCTGAAGCATTTCCCACAAACAGGACATTCATATGGTTTTTCACCTGTATGTGACCTATGATGCTGAATGAGGTGAGAGCTGCTACTGAAACTCTTCCCACAGTCAGGACACTTACAGTTTCTCTCCTGTGTGAGTTCTTTCATGAATAATAAGATGTGAGGTATTGCTGAAGCTTTTCCCACATTCTCCACACCGGTAGGGCTTTTCTCCTGTGTGTGTTCTCAGATGCTGAATCAGGTGAGAGCTGTTACTAAAGCATTTCCCACACTCAGAGCATTTATAAGGTTTTTCTGAGTGGGTCCTCTGGTGTGTACACAAATGAGAACTATTATTGAAACTTTTCCAACATTTGGAACATTTGTAGGGTTTGTCTCTGAAAGAGGAGATCTGCTGGACAGAGGCAATGCAGTGTTCTGGATCCCATCCCCAGTGACTGGGTTTCTCCTCCTCTTTTCCTGTTGAATTTCCTTGATTCTGTGGGTTGCCATTGTTCTCATAGGAATCATCACCTCTTTAAGTTGATCTCCTTTACAGTTATTGTGTTGAATGGTTTCCAAATTATCCTTCCTTTCATTTCCTGCAAGAATAAACAAATATTCTAACATATTCCCTAATCTCTGCCAGGGGAAGGAAATTCTAAGTTGCAACAGAGGAGAGGAAATAACAAAGTAGAGCTTCATAAATTATTTTATGTTCATTATTTTAAAGCTAGTTTTTACTTCTTTTACTCTGTGTTCATCAGAAGCAGGTGAATTTTTTATACTTAGTAACAATACTAATGAAGTTTTGTATGATTGTCAGCAATTGCCAAGGGGGATACCAATCTAAAAATAGTTTCCTTAAACTTTATTAGAAGACTGAAAAGAAAAAAAGGGATCTGAACTAGGGGAGAAACTGAATAAGCTACATTCTGAGATGAAAAAAGACAATACCTTAGTTAAAATCTGAGCAAATATAGGAATAACAATCATGCCCATTATTCATTAAGAAATAAATAAATTTGTACATGGTATCTCATTAATCCTGAAAAATATGTGAGACAGATATTAACATTCACTTAAACATGAAAAAAGTGAGGTTGTAAGAGTTACTCTAGCTTGTAAGTGACATAGCAGGGACTCAGATTAAAGTTTCTCTCATTCTAATGTCCTAGTCTTTCTATGTACTCTGTAGCACATCTTAAGATGAATCTCCAAAGGATTCATATCATCTTCTTGACCCCTCACCTGTAAAAGGGCTTTTCAAATTCTCCCTTTCCATGAAGCCATTAGAATCTGAGACCAATAGCTTTTGTTCTTTCTCCATCACAGTGATCACAGCCAGGTTAGGGATCACAAATCCTGTGGAGGGAAAGAGGTTAGGTTTGCAAGCATTTGTTAAAATTTATTCTTCCTTCCTTCCTTCCCAACCATTGTAACATAACAATTGTAGGCACACAATGGTTTGTGAACCATCCTCAAAATAAGAAACACAGTCTTTAGAAGTCCTTTTAGAAAATCTTATCTCAGATGCCAAGTGTTTAGAATTAAGGGTTAATCCAATTTACCTTTTCTAAGGAAATAACAATAAAAAATTCAATCTTCACATTAAAGTCTGAGGATCAAGCTTCAAAACTAGAATGCTAATATTCACTGTCCACTCAGAGATCAAAAATATTTATAATTGACGAAACAAATCTGTTTTGTGGATAAAGCACCAAGAAGACTTTAAAGAATCAATATGCCGCTATGAGCAGCAGCTACAGAGAAAGCACACTGTATAGAAAGAATAACTTCATCCTTGATGGAGAACAAAAACTTTGTCAATTTCAAAACTTAAGATTTATATAACAAGAAATTAGGACAAAAGAGGGCTGGAATAATCACAGCCAATAACCCCTAAATACAAAAGGGAGGCTAATGAAGGATCTTTTCCTTGTCTCTGACTCTCTAAGTTCATAATCACAATGTGTCTTTCAGCCTAAACTTTAGCTTTTGTAGGTAACTACAATCCCTGACCTACTTTAAGAGACGGAAAAATGTGATCTATTACTGAAAGGCAATATATGGCCTTGACATCCATTTCAGGATATAGAGACTAATATAATACAGGAAAAATGAGAGTCTAAAAGGATATATAAAGGCACACATATGGAAAACAAACAAACAAAGGTATATTTATCATTTTCACCCTACTACTGCTTCTCATGTGCCAGGCACCGAACTAAATATGTGTATTTCTCATTTAATTCTCACAACAGCCCTCAGAGGTATATGAACAATAACCAGCATTAGGTGAGCAAAAAAGGCATTAGGAACCTTCCCACGGGCAAACGGCCACAAAGTGGGAGAGTAGTACTCAGTCCCAGGCCTGTTTGGACATCGTCTTTCACACTTTGATCTATTACAGTCAACTTAGAGCAGGAAACAGAGCGGGGAATAAACCCAAACTGCAAATGATCCTTAAGGAGGACCCTTACTTTGGAATATATTGACTGGATTTCTAAAAAACAGATTTACATTCCAAGACGTTAGGTCAAAGGGAGCTAGCATTCCCTAAGCACCGTCAGCAATTAGGGATTTGTTATCGGAAAAGGTGAAACTAGTCTAAATCACAAATATCCCCAGGGTTTGAGTAGGATAAAAAAAAAAAGAACTATACATATTAATTTTTCAAGTGTTCGAATGGAATAGTGTTCCGCCGCCCGAGTTACACGTTTCCATGGAAGTCTTTACAAAGGAAGCCGCGCCATCATTTTCCCTAAGAAACCATTAATTTTGGTAGTAGATGAACCCCCAGGAACAGTGGCTCAGCAAAGCGGTAGCCTACTCAAGGCCATTAACAGTATTAAAAGGCTGTCATTCCACAGAGAAGGGCTGCTTTCAGTGTCTTCAAGCAGAGTGAATAGGATGGGGCCATGCTTGGGATGAGAATGTCTTCCAAAGATGCGCTGCCTGAAACTTAGCTTTAAGAACCATTGACAGGAAGCACAACTGGGGTACACTGCGGGGTAAGTTCCAAGAGACCAGATCCAGCCGACAAGATCCTTTAGGGACCCCGCAGGCGCGGCGGCCTCGCGACGGGTGAGTCTGGGCCCGCGCCCCTCGCAGCAGGGGGTCCCCCTCCGGGCGGACACCGCAGCCTGGGCGCTGCGGCTTCCACTCCTCCTGCCCGCAGCCCTCGACCCGCTTCCCCCCGAGATGGAACTCACTGTTCTGGGCGCTACCCAAAAGGCGCCCTGCACCCCCAGCACGCCCAGCGCTCCGGGAGGAAGGAGCCTCGGCTCCCTCTGACCCCACCACCCGAGGGTCCCACACTCCCAAACCCGGCGCACGGAGATGGGAAATTTCCCCACCTCCCCGGCTTGGCCCGAGCCTCTCTAGGAAACGGTGCAGGCTCGCTCTCGTTGATCTTAACCCGCAGGGTCCTGGACCTGAAGGAGCGCGCTGGTGGATCGCCGTGCCTTGCGCCCTCTGATGTTGGCGCGCGGTGATTCTCATTCCTCACCCAGAGTCCTTACAGTAGGGGCCCGACTGGAGCTTGTACTTTCCCTTGCCATCAGAGCATCATCGGATTTATCATCACCGTCAGAATAAAAATGAATTATTTCCTAAGCGCCTGTTGTTTCTGTTCCCACCGCTGTGAACCGAGATCACACACACACACACACACACACACACACACACCTGTCTGTGAAACAGGCATCCTTCCATATATAAAGCAATTAGTTCACAAGACACCCTTATTAGTAACACCCGGAGAAGCAAACTCTCCTCTTTCATTACAGAGAAAATAGAAGCCAATCCCTTCATCTCCCCCATATCAAATATGCAAATCTTAAGACTGCTGCCCCGCCACTCTCTTTCTTCCCTTCTGTTCAAAAGAGGATTGGTCCTTCCTATTTAAAACAAGCCCTTCTCTGGTATTCACTTTCCTTCCCACCTTCTTGGAATTCCTACACTATCAACTAACTGCACAATTCTCTCACGCCCATCTCAAAATAGTCCTTCAGCTTTTCTTTTTTTTTAAATCTCACAAGGTTTCCACTTTATCTCTTCCCACCTGCGTTTTAATCCATGTCTCCTGCAGCAAAAACAATAAATCACCAGGATCACCAATGACCTCTGTGTAGTTAGTGCAGTTGGTATTTTTCAGTTCCCTAGTCCTTTTCCAGGAGTTTTGACACTGCTGAGAACTCCTTTCTTCTAGAAACACTCTTTTGAAGTGACACCGCACTCTTCATTCCCCTCTGATATCTCTAGTCAGTCCTGTTAGTTTCTTACAAGCTTGATCTTTGCTAAATATTGAGGTTCCTCAAGGCCATTCTAGACCCTCTCTATCCTGGAATGTTCTCTAGGAACCTCTTTCATTCCCACATTTTACAATATCAGCTACACAGACAACTTGCAAGTGTTTATCTCCAGCCCAGGCTACCTATCCAAGTTCTTCACCATATAACCAATGGTCTACTTGACATCTCATATCAAAGGTCTCAACAACACCTCAAAAACAAAATGTCAAAATTCAAAATCTACTCTTACTTCTCCCAAATATACATTAAACACAAAATAAAATAAACCTGTTTCTCTTCCAATATTCTCTCTCAACCATCCATCGTTACACAAAAGTCCCTCCTTTTTCCTTACCTCCTGCATACAATCCATAGCTAAGCTTCATCTATCGTGTACTCGTACACAATTCTCAAATCCAGGCCCTTCTCCCAACCACCAGGGCCATCCTGAATTCAAGCAACTATCACCCCTCATCTGCAGGATTTCTGTAGCATCCTAACAATCCTACAGCTGTCCATCTTTGCCCCTTCTCATCCAGTCTCCTCAATGAATCCAGAGTGTTCTTTTCAAAAGATAATGTGATTCTGCCAGCTCCCTTTACCAAGTTAAAGCCCATTCATCCTTCAGACTTCAGCTCAGACATCACTTCTTCATGTACGTCTCCTCTCCTTGAACCTGCATAACCTTGTGTAACTGCCTCAAACAACAGAGTGTGGAGGAAGGGAAGAAATAGAACTTACTCTTCTGCCTGCTCTTAGAACCAGCCACCGGGCTGCAAGGAAGCCCAGGCACTCGCAGAAGCCACGTGAGGCGCTCTGGCTTGCGTGAGAAAGGCTTCAGAGGACTTCAGACCCCAACCATCATCAGACTGCAACCACGTGGAGTCCAGAGTGAGAACCACCTAGCAGAGTCAGTCTACCCCCAGAACTATGAGAGAAAATGCTAAAATGATTATTTTATGTTCCAAGCTACTAGGTTTTGGAATGAATTTGTTATACAACCACAGACATATTTAGTACATTGATGTGTGGTGCTGCCTTAACAAAAACCTAAAGAAAGTGTGGTATTGCCTATGGGAACAGGTGGCAGGCAGGAAAGAGAAATTCCTCGAGTAGTGTTAGTGGAAGACTAAGGACCTTAAGGAGCTTGTGAGTGACACCATTCTGTAAAGGTGTAGAAAGTGATCATTTCATGCTTGTAAGCTATACCAACTACTCAACTCTGCCGTAATTGCACAAAAGCAGCCATCTGCAAAACTAGCAAATAGGGGCTGGCTTGTTGCAATAATACTCTATTCACAAAAAATTGGGCAGCAAGCCCACCAGAAGTATTTTGCTGACCCTTGTTCTAGCTAAAGAGGTTTCAAGATAGAATAATAAAAGTGCCACATTGCTTCTTCTCACTGCCTAAGATTAAATGCAAGAGAAGAGAGACAAGCTAAAACAACAACCCTTGAATATATGAGCTAGAACCTGCTCCTTTGAAAACAAATTTTTTTCTCTCATCCCAGCCTCTCCAGATAGAAAACAATGTTAAAATTAAGAAATGGGAAAAGATAAAATATCAGGCACTTCTAGGAAATTTTGGTTTAAATAAGGGTCAGCAAATTACCAAAGTCCTTTTACAGGTCCTAAGGATGTGTCTTGATGAATTTCTATGTTAAACAATAGGCAACTAAAAACTCCAAAGGATCTTGTCCCATAACAACCGCACAAAGAGGCCAAGGCAGAGAAGGGTTATAACATGAAGATGTGTAGGCGTCACTTCTATCTAATAGAGTGTCAAGATTTCTGAAAGTATTGTATCAGCTGGGACTGAGAGAGACAGACACTACAACATGATAAGACGTCTTTGGAGTCCCCAGATTTTATTGGCAGGAAACAGGTGTTGAAAGCTACTCAGTCACAAACATGGGTCACTGTTGAAGAAAACCAGAATGTGTCATCTCAAGATATGCCTCTGGAACAGAAAAATTATTTTAACCTGAAAGTAATTACGAAGCAACAAATGAAGGAAAGCTCTCTCTACCCTCCTGCTTCCCTGCTTAAAAGCAGGATATAATTTCTCCTTAACTGGAGATGATTCTAGACTATTCCTATCAATACGACAGGAACCTGCAAACAAATATCACTATATGAGTTTCTTCCCATATATTTATTTTCTATGGTTTGCTGCCTTTGGAAACCTAAAACTGCTTTATTTTGTCTTCACATTTCTCTACAGATTTATTGTTTGTCAAAGATGCAATATAAACCAGACTTCTAAGACACCTCTTTGAGTTACTCTTTCCCTGAGTCTCTTGCATATAAAACTGAGTTATACATGGTAATAATCTTGCTTGTTTTTCTTTTGTCAGTCTGCTGTTTGTTACAGAGGCCCCAGCTGAGAACTTCAAAAGGCAGAAGGCAAAGAATTTTTTTCCTTTCCTACACTAGCAAAAGGCTACCTAAATTTCCAGACCTTTCTGTTCAGCCTTGTTTTGAGCCACCATGCTCTTCCCACTGGATGCCAAGCTGTTTCGCTTCTCTGAACACAGCTTGTTCTTTCCTATGCCTGTGCCTTTAGTTTCTCCTACAGTGTCATGGCTTCAGGCACCCCTACCCTTCTCCCTCTCCCCTACCTTCCCTCTGTCTGTATAGAACTCACCCACTCCTCATTTCAGCTTAAGTATTATTATCTCCCTGGTTTAGTCTCCCATGACTCTCCCAGGAAGACTTAGGCTGTTTTCCTTCCCAACTTGCACCACGCTCATCATACTGTATTCTACACCCCCATAGGCCCTGACCGATTAAGAAATGGATACGGGTATTAGATAAGGCTCAAAATCACCAGCTTGTCGCAGGCAAAGCTGGAGTGGAGAGCTGGTTTTGTGTCCAGGGCTTCCTATGCCTTCTCATGCATTAGACAGGCTTTGCTCTCCTGGTTGCAGAGCAGAAAAAATTTGCCCCAGAAATTCTAATGGCCACATTCACAAGAAGCAGAGAGCAGCTGAGAAATGTTCTATGGACAAGAAGACCTTACAGAGCCCAAGGGGGGCTGAACTACACACATGCGTTCAGCATTGTCTACCCCATCTCACCTACCAAATAAGTTGCTTTTCTTCACCCCATAAATGAGTATGGGGTAAGGACTGAGGCAGAGGGGTGAAGGATAGAAAGTGCCTTCCACCAGTTACATAAAAATAGAAGTCCTTATTTTATGGGGTTTCAGGAACATGAGGAGCAGGAAAGAACGGCTTTCCTTTACATCTAAAAGCTTCCTGAGGATGGCATTCAATAAACATCTTCGACTGGACTAGAAAATGAAGCCATGAGTGAACTTGTTCACCATATTGTCTTCTATTATAGTGGCTATGTAGACATGTAATCCAGGTTAGCAGGAGAGCTCTCTGAACGCAGGAACCTCATCTTATTCTTACAGTCCAAGTACATAGAACATAGCAGCAAACAATGTGTAAGTCCTGGGAGAGGAAATCCCAGAGCAAAATACCTCTGAAACTGAAATAGCTCAAAGGGAGAAATAAAGTTTAAAATCCGTTTATTGCCTTCAAACTGCAGTCTGGGGCCATCTCTCTTTCTTGCTCAGGCAGAAGCAAAACCAGCCCTTCCCCTCACCTCTGAGGTTCAGATAAGCCCTCCAGTTGCCCAGGTAATTACCCATGGATATGGAGATGAACAACTCTCCTCCCCTGAGGAATGCCTATTGATATGCAGATGCACTAAAGCCAGGTCACATCTTCTGGAAATATTAGTTTTACTTACACAGTGAATATTGCATAGTTAAATAAACTCCTAGGATAAAAGATCTAGTATGCTTTGGGGACATATTCAATTGTGCAGCTTGGAAAATTTACCAAATACGATTATTTTTCCTTTTATTTCCTTGTCTCCTTTGTTCTTTCACTCACTTATTCAACAAACATTTAGTGTCACCTGCTATTGACTTCCTGAACAGGTCAACCTGAGCAGGAGTTTGGATGGTGTGGGTAAAATTGCAGTATTTCCAGAATCTCTTGCCTGGCCTTAGTGCATCTCCATATCAATAGCGTTTCCAAGGGGTGGAGAGAAGTAGTCCATCTCCATATCAATGGTAACTACAAGGGTCAGCAGAGAGCATCTCTGGACCAGAGAGATTGGGTGGGCCCCCAGGCCCCCCAGGCCCCCTCTCTGGCAGCCAGGCAGCCATTTGGGAGAGACAGGGGAAAGCAGAAGTGGACGACTGCTTGTAAGCAATAAATGCGTTTCTCCCACTTTATTTCTCCTTTTGACTGATTTTGGTTTCAAGGGTATTTTGCCCCGGAATTTTCCCCCTGAGTTACAGATAGATTGGCCTGGCCCCTGGCTAGCTGGTACAGGGTACTGATAGACTGAGCTTCTGCCTTTCTCCAGCCATGACTGCTTCCAGACATCAGTGCCAATGAGAGAAACAGCAGAAACTGTCTGCATGTGGGATCCTCCGCGAGTGTTTTTAGCTTCACATTACAGAAGACCTGACATACGGTGCTTTAAACCATAAGGACTTACTATTGACTTAAGAAATGTCTAAGGCAAGCAGTCCTGGGACGGTGGACTGAGCAGCCCAGGAATTCTGGGTCTCAGAGATAGTGGGTCTCTGAACCGACCTACCCCAACAATAGTACTTGCTATGGACTGAATTGTGTGCACCCCTGCTCCCCCCTACTCCCCTTCCTGTTCATATGTTAAAGTCCTATCTCCAATGTGATGGAATTTGGAGGTGAGGCCCTTGGAAAATAATGAGGTTTAGAGGAAGTCATGAAGGTGTGGCTCCATGATGGGATTAGTGGCCTTAATAGGAAGAGCCACGGAGGACTTGGCTCACTTGCTCACTCCCTCTCTTTCTCTCCCATGTGGTGACTCAGGTCAGAAGGCGGCTGTCTGCAAGCCAGGAAGAGAGCTTCTCACCAGAAGCCAGCAGTGCTGTCACCCTCATTTCAGACATGCAGACTCCAGCCAGAACTGTGAGAAAATTAATTTCTGTTGTTTAAGCCACCCACAAGTCCATAGTATTTTGATATGGTATTTTGCTACTCAAGTTTACTAATAGAGTTCTGGTCTGACGACATGATCAGAACACCTTGCACTTGGTTGTCAGTTGTCAGGTTTTATCCTTTGCAGGGATGCTTGTGTTTTGCAACAAAGGTGATTAAAGTGGCAGGCATTTCTCCAAGCCTCAGGAATGTGGGCACAGTGATGCCCATCTCCCAGAACTCTGAGGATTATTTTGATCACTTTGAGTGGTGGGCTTTCTGGTGCTTTCAGCAGATCTCTGGCTCCTTTTCTTCATCATCCCCCTGCCAATTCTCCCTGCATTATTTGGCCTGGGACTACACACAAAGAATTGTTACTAAAACAATCGCTGCTCCAAATTCCTGTTTGACTGACTCGGCACCTCCAGGGTGGAGTCAGAGAAGAGACTTGGCTTAGGGAGGGCATATAGGCTGGCTCAGGGCAGCAAAGATATCAGAAACCCAAGAACCATAGATGCCCCAGTGCAAAGGATCACCTGTATCAAAATTGATACCAAGGAGATTGCACCATCTTTTTTGAAGGTGGCCAGGGGAAGCAGGCGTAGAGGTCGGAGGGAAAATAAATGTCCAGGATCATTTGATTCTGGGACTACAGCAAATCAAAGAGATCAGCAAAGCAGAATCTAGATTGTGCCCATCTCATACCAGCTTGGATGGCTCTGTTTTTGTCATATTAGATGCTCAAGATTCTAAACTGTGTCACAGGTGGCTCCAGAGACAGCCGTTTGGTGAGACTGCTGCAAAAGGTACATTATGCTTCTCAGCAACCCAACCTTCTATAAACTCAAACACTCTTTAGGCAAACATAGAGTGATATTTGTACCAATTAGACTGAACAAGTATGAACCTGGATGTAACGGGATTATGAGCACTGATACTCTCAGTGTGAACCATTTGGAATTAACTATCGGAGGAGGGAAACAGCCAGGTACCACTCTCCAGAATCTTAAGGGTCACGCCTCCTCCTTGGCCACATATTTTCTTTAAGATTAGTTGTCTTCATATCTGCTCATCTTGGCCCCCACCCTATGTAAACCAATCTTCCTCCAGAAGACTAAAGATCAAGATTGGGCAGGCCTCATTCCTGACTATGGAGAAGTCCAGTTCTCAGGGCCAGTTCTAGCTCTTGCAGCCACAGAGCTGTAGAAACCTACAAAACTGGACTCAAATTATGCAGGAACCTGTAACACAAGACACCATCTGGAAATTTGAGTCCATGTTACAAAGCATGGCCCAAGGGCTCGATTCCTTTCTAAATACACCAAATGCTGGGAAGCAGAGTAGTTACCGGTCAAAACTGTGAAAACAGCAAAATTTCTCCAAGACAATTTCACCTGCTTTCTCTTACCAACCCCCTACCTCCAACTCTGCCCCTGCCCTCTAGTTTCAAATTGATCTACCATTAGTGGGCACCTACCAATTGTTCCCTCATTCAGCGCCTGCATTTTATCCTTTGTCTCTTAACCCATCCCTGTAGATAGTGGTATTCTCAAGGGCCAGGTTGAACTGCATCTGTGGAATCATAGGCCCGGAGTTGGAAGCAGGAAAGTAGGTGAAGAAGAATAGTATCTGGTGAGGCCTTCCTGGGCCCAGACACTGTCAAATATATTCACCTCATCCCCACAAACCCCTATATGATACAGGGCTTAGTATTCTAATCTCACATTTTGAGGACACAAAGAATTTGAGGATAATTACAAAGCCTCTAGGAGGTAGAGGGATTGAAGGCCCTCAATAAAATCTTTTCATGCCCTGTAGCTCTCTTTTGAATTCATGAACCCATTCCTTCTCCTGTATTTCCTACTGCAGTGGATGCCAGCCCAGGGGACAAGTTACCCAAGTCACACCCTGGACACCATCTTTGACTATTCCCTTACCCCGTAACCAACCAGTCACCAAATTTTGACCCACCTCCTAAATAAGTCTCGAATATGTCCATTACTCCTCACTCCCACTGTCACTCTCCTAGGTTAGTCCACGAGCATTTCTCATTTAGGTGGATCTCTGTCTCCAGGTTGGCTCAAGAGGTACGTGTCTGCGTGAAGATGAAGAGCTGCAGAAATATACTGATATTTTAATTGCCTTTGAACAATATTCAATTAAATTATAGCATATATGGAATATTCATATGACTGTGCTTGGTAGTAACATGGACTAGTATTAATAAGGAAATTACATGCAAAATACTTCCTGGTTAATAACGTGTTCCATATCATAATGGCAGCTTGGCTGGAGAGTCATACTTTACTTCTATCCAGAACACACCTTTAGTTCCCCCAGACCCCTCTTCCCCAAGACTCTAAATTTCTCATTCAATATTTTTTAGTTTAGATCTCAGCACAAAATGTTATTGATTTTTATGATATTCAGTTGTCAAAAAAGGTATTCAATCTAGGTAGGCAATTGTATAAATAATATTTTTAAGTCTGTCGGCCTGAGTTTCACAGTATATTGCTTTAGGGCAAGCAAACTCTGAAAGAGAGATGATATTATCAGCTTTACCTAATGGGACAAGTAATGCATTGGATTTCCACTGAAGTCAGTAAAGGAAGCACTTTTCTCAGAGAATCATCACACCTGTCATCAGAAAATAATGGCCAAAATTGGCAGGCAGGCAGGGGTTTGTAACTATTTAAAGTAGATGTGGAAATTAATGAATCTGTAGAACAGCCTTAGCAAATGAACAAAGATATCAAGGAACAGGAATGCTAAATGCCCTGCAAAATACAGGGCAGCAATTCTGCAGACTAAAAAATTGTCCTGCCCCAAATGCAAACAGCGTTTCTGGAGAAACACCGATCTGGTCCCGACTCTTCATCTTACAGATGACCCCATTAGACTTGCCTTTCAGGGAAGGTGCCACATATTCAACTTTGTTCTGCCAGGAACCATCACAGAGTCTGGCACTCAAAAGAAGCTTAGTAATTGTGAGGTGTGATATCTTTAAAACAATTCATGTGCTTAGGCATTTTACCTTTTGTCTCAGTTCACAAGAGCCAGTCATCTCCTTGGGGGGATATCAAGACTCCTTACTGAAGGACTGCAAAGTGACAGACTAGGCTGATATTTAGCTTTTGTCATTCAAAAACAAGGTTTTGCTACAACAATGCTGACATTCTTTGCCAGGCTCTTGTCCTGAGAAACAATTATTTCAATTTATTTTCTTAGCATATCAATGGCCTAGTTTGGTGTTTAGAGTTCTTGCTATGGGAGTTCCAGAAAGATGAAGCCCTCTGTCTGAAAGTGAAGAGTTTTAGATTTAAAAAGTGACCCTAGGGGCAGAGGGGAGGTACTATTACCCCCTCATCTCTTCTCTGCCCACCTAGTCTCATATGATTACCTGACATTCCATTTTATATGTCTTTGTTTTTTTTTTATTGTTTTCTTCTTTGACCAGATTGTCAACTCCATGAAGTTCTTTATCTATTTAATTACTGCCGTGTTTCAGTCTCTACAACAGTACCCGGCAGCTCAATAAATATGTATTGAATCAATGAATGAGTTTTCTTTTTTCTTCATTCTCTTCCACGTCAGAAGAAGGAGAGCAAGAAGTAATTTAATTAGAGAGGCTATCTTTAAAGCTTGTGAGCTCATTCACTGGATTTCCCCTGCTTGCAGAGGAAATCCCAAAAACTGGTTCCTTAGAATCACATCCTGAAAGGTCTAAGGACAGGCTCATCTCTGACTTATTCCTCGTTGTTCTGCACTCCAAGTTTACTTCCTCTGCAAAGTTTGTAGGGTGGCAAATGACATCTCTCAAGACACTGAGCCACTAATTCTTCAGAAAATGCCCAGATAAAATAGAGCCAATGCTCTGGGTCCTTGCCTGTTTCTGGCAAACAAACCTACGAATTTTTGCCATGGATGCTGACCCCTTCTCAGTAGTGGAACCTAATGGGTACTAGATCTTTGCAGACCTGCCCAGAGAAGCACATCACATCATTACAGGAAGTCAGAACTCCTTTCCTATATGGTGAAAAGGTGAACACAGGATTTGGCATTAGAAGACAATTCTATTAGGAAATTTGTGCAGTCAGATCCCTGAGTTTTAGCGACCAATGTTCAGACTTTTCTTAGCCACAGAAGAATAAAGGTCCTAGAAAACTTCAGGCTCAGTGACCAAGAATGTACATCTTCACAAAGCATTTGGACCATCAAGTTCTTTGATAGTATGCAAAAATATCAGCCATGTTGTTCTGGGATGAATTCCATGGTGACCCTTTATTAGGGTGGGAATGGGAAGGAGACAGAATTTGCAAAAGGTGGGAAACCTTACAGTATGAGATCTGCACAATGTCAGGTGTAGACAAGTCATTTGTTCCCGATGGTAGTCTGTATTCTAAAATGGATTCTTCTCAACTGCATAACAGAAAAACCTCCAAGTAAGTTATTGGATAATAGAACGAAATTATGGGCTCCCGATCTATAGTGTCATCCTAAAAAGATCTTTCATCTAAATTTAGTGGTCCAAAGCTGATCAAGTGCTTTCACACCAATATGCCACTTATTTCTCACCACAAATCTGTGAAGACATCAGCCGGAAACGTGTCCATTTTGCAGACAGGAAAGCTGAGGATCCAAGAGGGGAAAGGAGTTGCCTAAGCCCCTGGAGCCAGTGGTGGAACCGGGTTTAGTGCCCTGCTCCTCCAGCCCCCACTCTCAGTGTGTCTGCACCACCCCCGGATGCAGCATCCCAGAGAGGATCATAAATGGACTGACCACATGATTTATCACCCAAACCACAACACTTTGGAGAGTGGGAAATGCTCTGTGGATAATTATCTTGAGACAATAACTGGACCCCAGGACTGATGAATAATCACCTTAATCACAGGGCAGAAGCCTGGGGGACAGGCGAGTCTGCACCCTGCTCTGCTCATCTCTTTTCTTTGGCAACAGACATAAATCTTCAGCTCTCCTTTTGAAAGTGAGTGACTTTTCAGTCTTGAGCCATGCAGTTCAATAAACAGACTTGATTGAGTCAAGTAATGAGGAGCCAGTTCTCTTTTGTTTGGTGCCACTGTGTCTGATCAGTTTGGAGACCAAAGCTTGGGAAATATGGTCAGTACTTGGGACATGCAATCAAGAATAAAGGAAAGATAAAGCCATGTGGCTTCCGTAGGACAGAGAGTAATGGGCTGATGAGAGTAGTCAGAAATGACAACCTGGGCAATTTAAGGTCTGACAGCTGTGCATTAGGCAGCTTGTCAGTGTCGTGTGCTTCTGCTGGGGAAGGCAGATTCTATCATGTGGGGAAGGCCACGAGGCTTCCTAGAGTTAGTATAGCTTGTCCCATCTGCCTGGCTAGATCATTTGTTTCCTGGTCACCATTACTACCTCAGTGGTCACTGCAATGTCTTGTTATAGCAAGAACCTGCTCTGGATATAATTTCCCATGCAAAAGGGCATGAGAACAATAATTAGTAATTTTATTTCTAATAATCGCATATTACCTTCACAGAATGTTTTTTATAAGTTTTAATGTTTTACCACTGTTACAAGTTTATGCATGTAAAGTGCTTAAAACAATGCCTAGCATGTATTAAGTTCTATGTAAGTATTTTCTATTATTATTATTTTATTTGATTCTTACAAACACCCTACAAAATAGTTTGAATAGGTGAGACAAGGAGAAAACTGCGCATGACTGACTAAGTTAGTTTTCCTTCATTACTCAGTCTGTCTGTTTCAGCAACATGACCCTGGTCAGAGTTCTTTTGGTTCTGCTAAGAGCAATGTCTTCAGTCCCATGATCCCATAATTTTATCATTTAAATCCAGACTCCTTCCTGGTCCATGTCACAAGGTAACATATTCCAGGAACACTTGGATATTTGGAACCTTGAAGCAAGTTCTCCTGCCCCCCAAAGCTCCTGGGCACCCTGAGGCTCCAGTGCCCCTGGGTGATTGGCTGTGTTGGTATACGCTGTGCCCTGTCTAACGCCTTCTCCATCACCGGGTGGTAAAGCAACATCTAGTCACAGGGGCCACGTTTTGAGCAAAGGCATCAGAATACATTTTTGCTGCATTTCCAAAAATGCTCAATGAGCTAGAGAAGAGTTGTCCTCTCTGTCACATAGCAGGACAAGGGCATTGTCAATCTCTATCAGCTTCCAGCGCTGAAGGTGAAGTGAAAACAGTACACAGGCAAGTTGTAGTTGTTTCTAGGGTATATATGGAGAGTTTGCCAAACCATGTCTTTAGAGTAAAAGAAGAATCAAAGGGGAAGGTCACTGTGGGTTTGCCCACTGAGAAAGGTCAGATCTGAGTAGGGCTAAGCAACATGGTAGCCAGCCCAGGGTCAAAGCCTTTTGAGAACTAGATGTGGAAACCAGAGTAGTGAGTCTTGTGTTTGATTCTGATGAATTTACAAGGCTGGTGACATCTTCTCATGGAGTTTTTCTGGAAAGGCCCAGTCCTTGGGCCTGGAGGTAAACTTTTATTGGTGTATAAGCTAGTGTTCTGCAGAGAAGAACAAACATATATATAAGTTCTTATGAGGAATTTGCTCATGCAGTTACAGAGACTGACAAGCCCCGAGATCTGCAGAGTGATTTTGCAGGCTGGGGATCCAGAAAAGCTGATGGTTTAGTTTTCAGTCTGAGTTCAAATACCTGAAACCTAGGAAAAGCCAATGTTTCTGTTTGAGTCCAAGACAGAAACAGCACTGATGTCCTAGTTCAAGATTGTCAAACAGGAAAATCCTCTCTTACTCAGGTGGCGGTCAGACTTTTTGTTCTAAGTAGACCTTCAACTGATTGTTTGAGGCTCACACACATTACACAGTCTGCTTTATTCAATCTACTGATGTAAATGTTAATTTCATCCCCAAACACCCTCAGAGAAACACCCAGAATAAGGTTTGCCCAAACATTTGGGCTCTCCATTGCACAGTCAAGTTGGCACATAGAATTAATCATCACGGTTGATATCAAAGGTGCAGCAGAAATTACAGTCATTTGGAAACGGCTATAAGCAGAAGTGGATGATCTTGATACACACACCCAGGGAGATGTGCAGCTATCCAAGGCCCCTGCAGAGTGCTAGAACTCAGGGAAGGCATAAAGGAAATGAAGAACCACACATCAGCCCACCAGGGAGAAGTGGTACTGCCAGAGAATATTGCTAGTATCCTTGGGCTGAGAGCACTTTCTAAACTGGACTGTTTAGAATGCACATCTTAAAAATGCACTGTGTTTACTGATAAAATGATGAGAAAATTGAGAAAAGGAATTGTAATCAGAATTCTATTAATATGGTGTCTGGAAGCTGCTTCTGGTGAGGTTTCTCCCTGAGTACTAGGTGAAACCTCAACCTGGACAGGGGGGTTTTGGAGGGAAAGGAGGTTAGGGGTGTTGGGTGGGGAGGGCTCTTGACTCTGAACAAGAAAGAATTCTCAAAGAGGTCGAAGGAGTGTAGGTAAGGAAAGAACTCATTAAAGTGAGAGTAATAGTGAATGCAGCCGCCCTGCAGGCAACAGAGATCAAGGAAGAGCAGAGGGAGGAAAGGGATACTCACTGAACTCCTGCTCGGCATAAGGAAATTCCCTTGCTAACTCGTGAAGCCAGACTCTCCTGGCGTCCAGTGTCTACTTGAATCTGCACAGTGTGGGAACAAAGGCCCTACCACCCCAGGTTTTGGGGGAGCCACAGAGCATTGGATGGACTGAGATTATGTTCTAAGAGCTTCCAAAAGTCAAAGATTTTCAGGCAGGCTACTCAAGAGCATGATCATACAGCTGCAGTCCTGTCCCGGTCACCCAGGTGATGGTAACTTGTAAGCCCAAATCAGAAATCTCAGTAGCCTTTCCTTTCTTGTCTGGAGTAGAACAGAGACAGAATGAAGACATGTACTTCAGTCTGGAAAATAGAATGAAATAGCCAAGTAACAAAAACACTTACTACTGGAAGAGCATGAAGACAAGACACAGTAAGTTGAGCAGTGAGATGTCTTTATTTAAGGCAAAAAGTACACACTTGAAGAAAGGAGAGTGTGGGCAACCTGAGAGAGGAGGCAGACTTAAAGGCTTAGGATTCTGTCTTTTAAGGCTTTCAAGACGGGGGCAAAGGGAGGTGGGGGGAGGTGGTGCAGGCTTGACATGTGGTCTCATGATGTCTATCTCTGGTGAGTATCCTCATCTATAGTCTATCTTCTCGATATTCTGTAAGATAAACTTAACACAGGGAATTTCTTAATCCTGTTCTTCTCCAAGGTAGTGGTTACCCTCAAGCAATGGGGACACATCATTTAGGACTACTTGCCCTGCCTTAAGATAGGGTCGGTTATTGGCTGATTACCATAAAATATGTTAGGAATCTCACCTCCTAACTCCCACGTTAAAAAAAAAAAAGGATCTTAGCCTTAACATACAGTTCCTCCTGTTCTTACTATACTATTTCTATCTCAACATTTTTAGGAAAGTTAATCATGATGCTTGTGCCACTTCCCTGCCCTACCTCAAATAATTATAGCAAGTAATACTTCCTCATTGTTTCTCCCCATTTTTATTCTTTTCAATATTGGTTTTTACATAGTTGTAGTCAAACTATATATAGAATATTGTGTTATATGTCAAATACACAATATACTTGACCAAAGCAAGCCTGCCCCACAGGGGACATGTGGCAACATGTGGGGATGGTTTCAGTTACCAAAACCAAGCAGGAGGGTGTGCTGGCCCACTGGTGAAGGTCAAGGAGGCTGTGAAATATCCTGCAGTGTGTAGGACAAACCCCTGGCCCCCATGGAAGCATTACCTGATCCAAATTGTCAGTGATGGCAGCAGTTGAAAAACTCTGTTATACTTTTTGCAACTTATTTTACTTCACATATAGAGTTCAATATTACTGCAGGGTCTTTGAACTAATTCAGTCTATGTGCTAGCTTGTTGGCACATTGTGGGTACTGAGGGAAACTTAATAATGGATGCATCATAGTCCATTGAGTTAATGTGAAGAAATTTCCACAAGTATTCCCCTATTGTGGGACATTACGGTTAAGAGATTTTGCTCCTAAAAATAACACTGCAATGTACATTATGAAAGTATCTTAATTTGAATTACTTCCTTTGGATTAACTCCCAGGTGTGAGATAGTCTGCTGCAGAAAAGACTCTAAATGTTTTGTGAGTAATATCACATGTTTTAGGTTCTTCAGAGCAGGAATTTGCTTTATTTAATGTTTGAATCACTAAAACATAACACGATGCCTTGCATATGCTGTTTCTCAATAAGTGTTAATTAAATAGAAATTTTTATCATGCAAAGGAAGTACTCCTCAAGATTCAGTTTACTAAGACCTTAAAAACTAGGATGGTCCTGTTTTTCTCCTCTGATCCATGAAATATACTTCATTAATATTAACCAGTTTTCTAATCATCCTTCTTGATAATTCATGTTATTCTTATTATATATTGACTGATTGGAGCTGTTATTATTTCATCTAACTCTTGCTCTCCAAAGAGATTGGTTTATAATTTTGTGTGTGTGTACTAACTTTTCTTAGGCATATAAAAAGGGAGGGGTATGGTGGCAAAATGTCCACATAGTTGGAGTGGGGAATTCGCAGAAGAAAGTATAGGAGAAAATCATATGGAGAGGTAAATGTATGGGGAGAGAAAAAGCAATAATCATAGCCTCAACACCTGGCTCCTTTTTCAGGATCTATAAAGTAACAGCAGTATTCACAATAGCCAAAAGGTGGAAACAACACAGAGGTCCAGCAACAAATAAATGGATAAACAAATGAGGGTATGAGCATACAGTGGGATATTATTCAGCCATAAAAAGGAATTTAGTACTGATACATCCTATACAATATGGATGAATCTTGGAAGCATGCTAGGTGAAAGAAGCCAGATACAACAGGTCACATATTATATGAAACATTCAAAATACATAAGCCATAGACAGAAAATATTTTGATGGTTACCAGAAGGAGAGATGGGGGAGCAACTGCTTAAAACACACAGGGTTTTCTTCTGAAATATTATACATGTTTTGTAACTAGATACGGGCAGTCTTGCAAAACATCATGAATATACTAAATACTACTGAATTGTTTACTTTAAATGATTAATCATACATTATGTGAATTTTGTCTCTAACAATCCAGTTTGTACATTTTTTTCATTATAGTCAGTGTTTTTGTGTCCTACCAAGAAATATTTGCTGACCCCAAGGTCATGACAATATTCTGTGTTTTATTCTGCTGTATGACTCTGGATTTTAGGTTTAGGTCAAGTGACTTTTCAAATTAATTTCTATATATAGCATGATTAAGTATTTATTTACTTTGAATACAGAGAACCAGTTGTTACAGCAGAATTTGTTAAAAACTTTCCTTTCTGGGAACCCTCCTACACTGCTGGTGGGAATGTAAATTAGTTCAATCATTGTGGAAAGCAGTATGGAGGTTCCTCAAAATGCTCAAAACAGACCTACCATTTGACCCAGGAATTCCACTCCTAGGAATTTACCCTAAGAACACAGCAATCAAGTTTGAGAAAGACAGATGCACCCCTATGTTTATCGCAGCACTAGTTACAATAGCCAAAAATTGGAAGCAACCTAAATGTCCATCGGTAGATGAATGGATAAAGAAGATGTGGTACATATACACAATGGAATAGTACTCAGCCATAAGAAGAGGGAAAATCCTACCGTGTGCAGCAACATGGATGGAGCTGGAGAGTATTATGCTCAGTGAAATAAGCCAAGTGGAGAAAGAGAAATACCAAATGATTTCATTCATCTGAGGAGTATAAGAACAAAGGAAAAACTGAAGGAACAAAGCAGCAGCAGAATTACAGAATCCAAAAATGGACTAACAGGTACCAAAGGGAAAGGAACTGGGGAGGATGGGTGGGCAGGGAGGGATAAGGGGGGGGAGAGAAGAAAGGGGGTATTAAGATTAGCATGCATGGGGGGAGGGAGAAAGGGGAGGGAGGGCTGTACAACAGAGAGAGGACAAGTAGTGATTCTACAACATTTTGCTATGCTGATGGACATTTACCAACTTTTTATGCCCCTTCAAAATATTGGCTATTCTAGGTCCTTTACATTCCCATTTAAATTTTAGAACCATCTAGCTTGTCTGCTTTTTCAGATGAAATTTTATTAGAAGCTGTTGACTGGGATCTCCTACATGAATTACCTACTTAGTTGATAGTAGACTGGTCTAAGATGGTTTTGAAAGAAAAAGGTTTTGCTTTGTTTCATTCTTTCCTCTCCATTGTTGTAGGTTACAAGGCAAATGCCAGAACATGAGCAGGAAACTCAGCTCAGAGAACAAATGTCTGGATACTAGAGGGTGCCACATACAAATATGAAATGTCAAAGGAGCCTGGTTCAAACCCAAATCCCCAAAACACATTACAAAGGGTCAAGTGAAAATGAAATGAACTCATCAACCTTCCTGAAATATATTCCAAAAAGATCATAAACATGACCATGGAGGTACAGAAAAACATTCAAGAACTCAGGAAATAAATCAGCACAGAGATCCATTCATTACAGAGTACAAAGGGGGTATTTAAAAGTGGATTAGATATGGTGGGGGAGAGGATAAATGAAAAAGAAAGTGGAGAAGAGGAAACAAAGAAGCTGAGGCACAGAAAAAAGGATCTTTAGGAATGAAAGAATATTGAGAGAACTGTGTGACCAATCCAAATGGAACAATATTCATATTAGAGGGGTACCAGAAGAAGAGAGAGAAAAAGGATGGAGGAGGAAAAAAGGCAGAGAGAAAAAAATAACAACCTTAAGATTGTGTTTGTAATAGCATACTAACTGAGTTTAGACTCTTAGATAGTAAGGAAGTTACCCTTGAACCTTTGGTAACCATGAATCTAAAGCCTGCAATGGCAATAAGTACATACTTATCGATAATCACCCTAAATGTAAATGGTTTGAATATACTAATCCAAGGACATCGAGTCACTGAATGGATAACAAAACAAGACCTGTCTATATGCTGCCTACAAGAGACTCACTTCAAGCCCAAAGACATACACAGACTGAAAGTAAAGGGGTGGAAAACGATATTTCATGCATCTAATAGGGAGAAAAAAGCAGGAATTGCAGTACTTGTATCAGACAAAGTAGACTTCAAAACAAAGAGTCACAAGAAACAAAGAAAGACATTACATAATGATAAAGGGATCAGTCCAACAAGAGGATATAACCATTATAAATATCTACGTACCCAACACAGGAGCACCTACATATGTGAAACAAATACTAACAGAATTAAAAGAGGAAATAGAATGCAATGCATTCATTTTAGGAGACTTCAACACACCACTCACTCCAAAGTACAGATCAACCAGACAGAAAATAAGTAAGGAGACAGAGGTACTGAACAACACATTAGAACAGATGGACCTAATAGACATCTATGGAACTCTACACCCAAAAGCCACAGGATACACATTCTTCTCAGGTGCACAGGGAACGTTTTCAAGAATAGACCATATACTAGGCCACAAAAAAGAGCCTCAGTAAATTCAAAAATATTGAAATTGAACCAGCTTCTCAGACCACCATAGTATGAAACTAGAAATAAATTACTCAAAGAAAATGAAAAAGCCTACAAACCCATGGAGGCTTAACAACATGCTCCTAAATAATCAATGGATCAAAGACCAAATAAAAACAGATCAAGCAATATATGGAGACAAATGACAACACTAACTCAACACTGCAAAATCTGTGGGATGCAGTGAAGGCCGTGCTAAGAGGGAAGTATATTGCGATACGGGCCTGCCTCAGGAAAGAAGAAAAATCCAATATGAACAGTCTAAACTCACAATTAACAAAACTAGAGAAAGTAGAACAAATGATGCCCAAAGTCAGTAGAAGGAGGGACATAATAAAGATTAGAGCAGGCCTAAATAATTTGATGAATGGAATCATGACATTATGTAATGTCTCTCTACTCCTTGTAATTTTCCTAGCTCTGAAGCTCTGAATATTTCATGTAGTATTAATACAGCCTTCAGCTGTCTTTTGTTTGATATTTTACATTTCCCTTAATGGAGGTCAGATTCTCTTAGCTTTCCTTCATCTAAGTCTTTCTCTCTCTCTGCTTTTTGCATTCATTCTACAAGACTTTTGCTTAGATAAAGGATTCTCTTCTGGGTTGGCAGTTCTTTCCTTTCCTCACCTTAATCATTTGACATTCTGTGGCCTCCACTGTATTTTATGAGAAATCTGTGATCATTCAAATTTTAGTTTATCTTTGCTTTTTAGCATTATGACATGTCTAGGCCTTATCAGGCCTAACTGTTTGTTACTGATTTTAATTTTAGGCCTTATCAGGCCTAAACTCTTTTGAATTTGCTCTGTTTGGGGCTTGCTGAGCATCTTGAATCTCTAAATTTATGTTTTTGTCAAATCTGGGCTCTTTCCTGCTTTGAGTAAGAATTATTTTCTCTAAAAAAATAAAATTCTCTCTCTTTTCCTTTATATAACACCTATAATGTGAAGTTTAGACAGTTTGATACTGTCCCACAAGTTTCTAAGGATGTATTCATTTTTTCCAGTGTTTTTTCCTGTCTTTCTTCAGTGTAGATAATTTCTGCTGCTCTGTTATCTTCAAGTTTACAGACCCTTCTATCATCTCTGTTCAGCAGTTGAGCCCATGCAATTTCTTTTGTAATTTCTGGTAATTATATTTTTCAGTTCTAAATTTCTCGATGTGGATCTTCTTTTATAGTTCTTATTTTTCTGCTAAGAACTTCAGTCTTTCCAATTATTTTGAGAGTGTTAACCATTACTGCATTTACTATGGTTATAATAGCTGCTTTAAAGTCTTATGTGACAATTCCAACATTAGGCTTCTCAAAATAGGCATCTGTCCTTTCTTTCCCTTGATAATTTGTCACATTCTCCAGTGGTGTGTGTGTGTGTTGTTTGTTTTAGCATGTGCAGTAGATTTTGGATTTTATTCTGGTCATTTTGAATATGATATTGTCATTTCTGAGTCATGTTTGCATCTTCTGGAGGTTGATTTGTTTGTTTTAGCAGACAGCAACCAGTGTAGATGACACGTTCTGTCTCACTTTCTGTGGGTGGCGGTTCTAATACCAGTTCTACTTTCAAAACTTTCCCTGTGCTCTTTACATTTGGCCTGTGCTATGTCTCTCAGTGATAGTCTAGGACTTAGGCAATAGTATATATCGTACATTAGTTCTCTTTCTCATAGCCTTTGCTATACTTTCTGAGTCTATTTTATACAAACACAAGTTACTTGTATTACTTTATACCCAGGATAGGCATGTCTTTTCCAGTTGTTTCCTCTCCATGATTTCCCCCATTCTCTTCAGATTCCAGTGGCCTTTTCCCAGTTACTTTGGTCAGAAAGACACAGACGCCCTTAGACTTCTGCATTGTACAGTTCCCCGTAACTGGGGCTGTCCTTGCATACAGTGCAGAAAGGAGAGAAAAGGAAAAAAAACATAATGGCAATTCTCCTCATACTGTTTGGGCAACAGAGGCCCTGTTTCTAGCTTTTCTGGCCGGAGAGAAAGGTTTTTCTCACAGGGTTTTTCTGTTCCTCTGGCACTGCAAGTCTAGGGCGAAGAGGAAAAAGAGTAGGAAAAAACCCCAGCATATTTCCTCACCATCTCCAGGTCACAGGGTCCCCTTGGGGATAGAAGAAGGGGACTCCTTTTAAGGGTTTTCTTGTCATCAGCACTATCAAAATAGTTACTCAGGCAACTCTTAGGTCAAATCCAGGAGATAGAGGAAAACGGAATCAGAAAACTCATGACTACACCCATTATGCTTCAGGTTTTGACTTCTCCCAATTATCTCTATTACCTGTTTATGGAATGTTGAAATCCTTTGGCCATTTATATATTGGCAGATTAGGTACTTTCTGAGTGATTTGAATGATATGTATATATTTAAGGAACATTAACCCTTAATCTGGATGTTTCTGTTCTTGTGTTTGATTCAAATTTTTTGACATAGTAATTTTTTAAAATGTGTTAGTCTTTTGTGGATTAAAAAATTTGCTAATAGCCATTTGGGTAGTCTTCCTAATTAGAGTATGTGTTGTGGTTTTTAAAATATTCTGTTTTATTTTTCTCAAATTTAGAACAAAATTTCTTAAAATTATGAGCGATTGCTACAAAAATTTAGGTAATACAGATGTCTAGGCTAACAGGCAATGCTCTTCACAGCCCTACTTACTTTAAGAGAGAAATATTAGCATTTCATACAGATCCTTCCATACGTTGTTCAGAAGTTTGCACTATATATATATATATATACACATATATAATTGAGGTATGACTTACATGCAGTAAATGCATGTACAGTTGGTTTTGAAAAGTGTACATTCGTATAATTCACTATCCCAATAATATGTAGAACATTCTATCATCCTGTGAAGTTCCTGTGGTTCCTTTTGTTCTCACATCCCCTTTTCTGCCCCCTACTAGTCCCAGACAACCGTAGATCTATTACTTTAGACAAATTTTGCCTGTTAGAGAATTCAGGGAAATTGTATAGTGTGTGCTATTTTGTTTCTGGATTTGGCTGAACATAATGCTTTCCATAGTCACCTGTGTTGCTGCCACGTATCAGTACTCTACTCCTTGTTATTATGATGCATAGTATTTCACTGTGTGAATATACCATAATTCTATAATACATTAATTTATTGATAGATATTTGTATTATTTGCAGTTTTTGGCCATTATGAATAAAGCTGCTGTGTGCTAGTTCCTGTGTGCCAGTGTTATAATTTCTTTTGAGTAAATGATAACTAGTTAAGGACTTACTCTATCCTAGTAAATGTTTATTTAACTTGATAAGCATCTGTTAAAGAGTTTCCCAAATAGTTGCACCATTTTACACTCCCATCAGCAATGTAATGAGTTTCAGTTCCCCACCTGGCACATTTATCATTTTTTTTTCTATTTTATTTTTATTATTTTTTGGTATCATTAATATACACTTACAATGAACAACATTGCAGTTGCTATACTGCCTTCCCCGTGGCCCCCACCCACCACATTATGTGTGGTAATCATAATGCTTCTTTTTCCCCTTATCCCTCCCTTCCCACCCATCCTCCCCAGTCCCTTTCCCTTTGGTAACTGTTAGTCCATTCTTGGTAACTTGTGATCTGAAGACTACCATTAGGCCAAATGGTTTCTCTTCCCTTGTATGAGTGAGATTTTGTAAATCTGAATATAAATGAGGGAAAAATTAGTCCATGTGACTATAAAGAGGGCTACCAGAATCCAGTAGAAATTATAAATGCACAATAAAGGAAGAGTTCACAGCTTCAATTTCTTTTTCTAGACAGTGTTCAATAAAATTAGGTTTTCACAAAGAAGCATTTCCAATGCAGACCTATTGTAATGATTTCATAAAAGTTCAGACAACATAACCAGAGACACAGCAAAATACACTTCAGTCAGAGTCCTTGTGCACTAGAGGCAAGTCTGCTACATGTACAGCACACTCTTCATCCTTTTAAGGAATCTGAGCATGGGAAACTTCCAGTTCTTACCAACTTAGAGGGCCTTTTCAAAGGCAATGCTACAAACTGGTGGGAGCCCTATCACGTTAGATGAGGAAAAACAGAATAGCGAATTTGTTTTTCTTTAATAATGATCTGTATTTTGGTAAGCAGCTCCAAGATGGCAGCCCAAGATGTGACTTTTCCCCTTAGAGGAAGAAGTTTATCTAAAAAACAGAAACCTCCTTATATCACTAATAGCGATTCATACTTATATACTTAAACATATTATTTCCTGAATTGAATACACACTAGACACTTTACATTGGGAGAATGGGACAAAAATATGCAGGACCATATAAAATTCGTCGGAAAGGGCTGCTGTGTTGGGCCAAATCTGTGCTTATATAGTAGTGGCTCAGAAGGGGCAGAAGGTGCGGGAAGAACTATTAGCAAGCAGGAAGAGGCAGCTGGAGAGAGAAAGCCCCCTGCCAACCCCATATCCCTCCCCCAGTGGCCATGGCCTGTAGACTTTAGTTTAGGAGAACCTTAGATGCCATAACCGCAACTCCTTTCTTGGCTATTTTGGTCCTTAGCAAAATTAATAGTTATTAGTATTAATGGAGTACAGAAAGTACAAGGATCAACGGCATCACTAAGAAAAATGTAGAGATAGCGCACATGAAGATTATGTGATTGGCTATCATCTTTGCAGAGGAATCACCACCAGTGTTTTTCAATCTCCATGGTTCGTTTCTCTCCGCATCACTTATTTTTTACTGTATCACGACACAGACCCATGGAAACACTAACTGGCTCCATCCCCAGTACTTTTTACTGCATTGCATCTTATGGATCCACATTTTACCCAGTTTTCTTCCCACCCACACAAGTGCTAAGAGGGTATTAAAAAAGAAAAGATAGCATCTAATGACCATCTTTTCATAAATATCAACCCAGAGTACTCACTCTTAAGAAACACATGCATTCTTGCCTTAACTGAGGACTGAAATAACCAAGTAACAGAACCTTAAGTGCCCTGATGGAAATGTACAGTATGAGATACATCCACCTATCTATACACACATATGGGCACTCATGTGTATATACAATATATACATACAAATGATAATAGCTATACCAAAAATGTGCATACTTAACAGCTTTTTAAAAAGCCAGTAGATCATGGTATAATACAATTCATCTCCACTAGTGAATGGCACAAATGGAGAAATGCAAAAGAGGTGTTTCAAGTACAATAAAGTCATATTTCACAGGTGAAAATGAAGAGTATTATTCCAGTGTCCAACACAATGTACTCTATGAAAGTTTAAAATGCCAGATACTTAGTACTTAAAGCAGAAAGTTACTAAAGTCTGCCTTATGGTCTGAAAAAGACACTCATAACAGAGGTTTTGGTTTTTGAAAAGGGGGTGAGGAAACAGGCGGGAGTGGGAAGGAGTGTCAAGGACAGTTTCTTAGTTTGCTGAGTGGTGTTTATCTGATGTCTAGGCAGCTGAACATCATGATGGTTATGCTAAAAAGTTCAATTTACTGGTAAATCCTTGGCTTAGAGTACTAAGCGTATTATACCTGTGGGTGTGGCTTTAAATGCAGGACTAGTCATCTCCAGGTATAGAGATCACTGAAAAGAATGGCAGTTCTGAATAAAAATAATATAAATACATTTTCCAGCTAACCTTATATATCAGTGAAAATACCTGTAGATACTGTAATTTGGGGATACAGCTGATTTTAATAAACAGAAAAAAATATGTATGAAAGGAAGGGAACCCAATTAAGAATTATCTCAAGGTATGAGGTTTTACATTTTCAAAATGTTAACTTAAAAGAAGGGAGAGACAGTGAACACAGGAAACTTTTTACTGCCAAGTTCTGGATACCAGATATAGCATTTACAAATTTCTGATATGCTGGACAAATTTCCCATATTTATTATTTTCTTAAACACATACATATTAAGTGAACACCAGCACTGGGGAGGAGGTAGTATTAGTTTAATCGAAGGTTGACATTTGTACACTGATTGAGAAAGTGCCTGCTTCTTTCTTTAGGATCTTTCAAAATCCTTCAGATTTTCCTGCTTTTACTCTTTGATGATTCCTACCATGATTGAGATTCCTCAGAAGTTAATCTTACAAACACACACAAACCAATCTGAATGATTAATCTGAATTAATTTGAATCTTTTTGCAAACTATATATATTTTATTCATTTTATTTTTTTTTCAAACCATATATATTTTAATTCAAATTAACTTAATGGAATAATTCAGGTATAGTGATGTAAAACTGGCTCGGGTCCTGTGGCAAAAACGAAGCCCTACTGGACAGACATTTGGAGTCAGTGTTCAATCACGATTTTACAAGTACATGTAGTCTGCATGAACTCAGTAATTCAGTTTGACTAATTTAAGTCCATTTCGATTTTAGAGTTTTATATGCAAAACTGATCTGCTTCAGTAAAGGAGCCAGATCTAGTAAGAATTTTTTAAAAGGTATCAAATTCCATTATATTTTTGGACATTTTATAAATTCTAAAGGTTGGTCCTATCACTTTCCTCTAAACATGTAGATATCTCAATTTGTCTGAGATACTGTACAATATTTGAATGCAGAAGAGCTATTGAAATAATTAAGTCCCTTTCAGTAGAATCAAGTACATGTTATGTCCACCTAAAAACTGGTGATCTCAACCGTGGCCAGGAGGACGACGGACCAGAGCGCTACATGAAACACTGCCTATGACTGTGTGTGAATTCTACTGCGATCTTGGTTTTAAAAATATTTACACTGAAATATTAATTTTTCTCCCAGTTCCCATTAAATGAATGCTAGAAAGTCCTAAAGGGGTGGATTCAGGCAGACTGGGCTGACGTACCTGGAGAAGACTTAAATTGGTTGAGAAAACCAAGATTTCAATGGTGATTGGTCTGGTCTAGGCGGAGAGCATCACTGAGAGGCCGTGGAGAATGCTACCTTGGAGCCCTCTGTGAAAAGCAGGAGTCTGTCAGCAGCAGGGCTCCTGGTTCTTCAAGACAACTGGGGAGAGGGCAGGACAGCAACCTAAAGGAACTTGGAGCGCTCACGGGGAAGGACATTTTTTCCCTTCAAGTCATATTCATGGCTCCCCACCCACCTGCAGCTCAGTCTCCACACTGGCGGTGGGACCCCAAGTCACATCTGACTGTCAGCATCAGGTGGATCCTTCATTACAAAACAAAACAAAATAAAACAAAACACACCCCTCTCTGGAAAAAAGAAGTTAGCTTTCGTCAAGAGATTTCCTGACCACCATAACTCACTGTAGTGTTTTTTTTTTTATTTGCCAAACTTGCTGGTTCCTTTTCAGTAGTACGTTAGCACCGAGGCTTTAGACTTCTGCAAGTGGTATTTTCTGTCGTGTGATGTTAACATGATGCCAAGCAATCACTAAGTCTCAAGAAACTAGAAGTTTGTAAAGTATTGCAGCAACAAAAACAGCAATCAACAACAGAAAAAAAAAAAAAAAAAAAAAAGGAAGAGGACCTGCACATGCAGCAAAACCTACAGTGGTGCTGAGGGTTAGTCAGCCCTGGTAAAGTCACAGGCTCAGTGACTCCTGGCTCACTCGGCAACTAAGCACTTAAATAACGGGCTATTCTACTTGTAAACAGGAAACCCCATAAACCAAAAGGGGGTAATCGAATTATGTCTAAGTAGTGTGATGAGAATTCCAAGAGATGGTGGTCTGTAAATACGGCATCATTCAAATACCTCTGGCCTTTGATTTGTATTGGTTACATGTCTTTGTTTTTGTATAAACAAAGTAAAAGTACTGTTTGGGGTCTTGGAAGTTAACAGAGCTTAGCTCAGCTAGGATGACGTATCACAGCATAAGCAACAAAATATCAGGATATACATAGGCTTCATCTCCTCACTCTGCTACTGAACATACCCCTCATATGAGCTTTCAGGGGCCCCTCTCACCCTTTTTGTCTTCCCCTTTGGAGGCTTACAAGTTTGACAATGTAATTTCCACAAAACTTGGGATCTCCTGAAGCACCTCCATCTCACCATACCACAAAGAAGGCACAATTGAATAGACCAAAAAAAAAAAAAAAAAATCCCTGACAAGCTTGCAGCATTCAGAAAAAGAATTAGGTTGTCTTCTACTCTCTGAAAGAGTCAATGCAACCCTTTAGTGTTCATGGATTTCCACTTTTTTCCTACTCCAAATGAGGCCAATTTAATAAATAAAAGTCAGACAAAATACATTTATTTAATAACCAAAATACATTGGTGAGGGGATACAGGTGTGTTTCCATAATAACTTGTTTTAGCATATGCTGGCTGCTGTGAGCGGCTCATAAGAACCTGGGGTATACAGAGAAAGGCTTTAGATCTTTGCACAAATTTCTTAGGATAGACTTGTCCAAAAGTGATGAGTCAAGCCACGTTGCTGAATTGTTTTTGCAGTTTTCAGAAAATACCCCCTATCTAACCAGTTTCTTTTTACCACGTGCACTGTATGTGTGTGTGTGTGCATATTTAATAAACACACATACACACCAATTCCCCTTTACATAAAATTTCCCCAAAAGTTAAAAACAAAACAAAGCACAAAACCTGACAGCTAAATACTATGACATCCCAATTAGTAAACACAAAACAGAACGCTTTACAAAAATGAATAAAATATACCATCTGTACTCAGCTTCCACATGGTAGCACCCAAGCGAGGAGGCTGCTTGTGATGATGTCTACAGGGAGTTTCCTTTGCTGGACTGTTCCAGCAGAATGGCCATTCTCAATTATTTTGATTTGGTTGTTGATCCATTGATTATTTAGGAGCATGTTGTTAAGCCTCCATGGGTTTGTGACCTTTTTTGCTTTCTTTGTGCAATTTATTCCTAGTTTTATGCCTTTGTGGTCTGAGAAGTTGGTTGGTAGAATTTCAATCTTTTTGAATTTACTGAGGCTCTTTTTGTGGCCTAGTATGTGGTCTATTTTGGAGAGTGCTCCATGTGCACTTGAGAAGAATGTGTATCCTGTTGCTTTTGGGTGTAGAGTTCCATAGATGTCTATTAGGTCCATCTGTTCTAGTGTGTTGTTCAGTGCCTCTGTGTCCTTACTTGTTTTCTGTCTGGTGGATCTGTCCTTTCGAGTGGTGTGTTGAAGTCTCCTAAAATGAATGCACTGCATTCTATTTCCTCCTTTAATTCTGTTAGTATTTGTTTCACATATGTTGGTGCTCCTGTGTTGGGTGCATAGATGTTTATAATGGTGATATTCTCTTGTTGGACTGAGCCCTTTATCATTATATAATGTCCTTCTTTATCTCTTGTGACTTTCTTTGTTTTGAAGTCTATTTTGTCTGATACTAGTACTGAAACACCTTCTTGTTTGCATGAAATATCTTTCTCCATCCCTTGACTTTTAGTCTGTGCATGTCTTTGGGTTTGAGGTGAGTCTCTTGTAAGCAGCATACAGATGGGTCTTGCTTTTTTATCCATTCTATTACTCTGTGTCTTTTGATTGGTGCATTCAGTCCATTTACACTTACAGTGATTATTGAAAGATATCTACTTATTGCCATTGCAGGATTTAGGTTTTGGTTACCAAAGGTTCAAGGTTAGCTTCTTTACTATCTTACTGTCTAACTTCACTCACTTATTAAGCTATCATAAACACAGTCTGATGATTCTTCATTTCTCTCCCTTCTTATTCCTCCTCCTCCATTCTTTGTATGTTAGGTGTTTTTCTGTGTGTGTGTGTGTGTGTGTGTGTGTGTGTGTGTGTGTGTGTATGTGTGTGTGCTCTTTTGTGTTTCCTTTGACTGCTTTTGTGGGTAGTTGATTTTGTTTTTTGCCTTTAGTTAGTAATTGATTGGTCCGCTTTCTTTGCTGTGATTTTATTTTCTCTGGTGACATCTGTTTAGCCTTTCCCTCAATTTTTGCTTTTCTGGGAATTGCTTAATCCCTCCTTCATATTTAAATGATAATCGTGCTGGGTATAGTATCCTTCATTCAAGGCCCTTCTCTTTCATTGCATTAAATATATCATGCCATTCTCTTCTGGCCTGTAAGGTTTCTGTTGAGAAGTCTGATGATAACCTGAAGGGTTTTCCTTTGTAGGTGACTTTTTTTCTCTCTCTGGCTGCCTTTAGTACTCTGCCCTTGTCCTTCATCTCTGCCATTTTAATTATTATGTGTCTTGGTCTTGTCCTCCTTGGGTCCCTTGTGTTGGGAGTTCTGTGTGCTTCCATGGTGTGAGAGGCTATTTCCTCCCCCAGTTTGGGGAAGTTTTCAGCAATTATTTCTTCAAAGACACTTTTTATCCCTTTTTCTCTCTCTTCTTCTGGTACCCCTATAATGTGGATATTGTTCCATTCTGATTGGTCACATAGTTCTCTCAATATTCTTTCACTCCTGGAGATCCTTTTATCTCTCTCCCTGCGTCAGCTTCTCTGCGTTCCTGTTCATTGATTTCTATTCCATTAATGGCCTCTTGCATCTCGTCCATTCCGCTTTTAAATCCTTCCGGAGATTGTTTTATTTCTGTGTTCTCCCTCCTTAGCTCTTGCATATTTCTCTGCAAGTCCATCAGCATGGTTATGACCTTTATTTTGAATTCTTTTTCAGGAAGATTGGTTAAATCTATCTCCTCAGATTCCCTCTCAGGGGAGGATGTCTGGGTTAGTCTGGTCTGTATCAAATTCTTCTGCCTTTTCATGGTGATAGAGGTAGTCGTAGGCACTTGGCATGTGTGTCAGCTGGGAGATCAAAGTCCCTTTCCACTTGCTCCTGACCTTTCTTTCCTGGGAGAACGGTGACCCCTAGTGGCTTTTACTGGGCAGCTGCGTGCAGATGGGGTCTCTGATTCTTGCCCCGCTACTGTGGAGTAAGCTCCATGCGGTTGCTGTGGGCGTGGCCACTTTTAGGCTGCTGCTCTGCTCTGGTGGGGCCGCGCCAGAGGGGGAGTGGGCGGGAGGCTGTTTATCACTGTGGGGGGCCGCCAAGCTATGTTGTCGCCCATGGGGTTGGGGCACCTGGAGTTCCTGGGGATTCCCAGCTGCTGGGCTATATGCCGGGATGCCTCCATCCAGCTGTGAGGCCCCTGTCCCTTTAAGACCTTCAAAAAGCACATGCTTTTCTTTTGTCCCAGGTGCGCTGGCCGTGGGGACCCGCTCGCAGGTTTTACTGTTCAGTTTCCCTAGTATCCAGCACACCACGCACTGTGTGTCCATGCTCTGGTGCGGATGGCTAGGGCTGGGTATTTAGCATTCCTGGGCTCCCTCTGGTCCTGCTAGGCCATGGCTTGTATCTTATCCCCTTCGTGAGGCACTGGGTTCTCGCAGATGTAGATGTAGCCTGGCTATTGTACTGTATCTTCTGGTCTCTGTTTTAGGAATGGTCGTATTTCTTGTATTTTCAAAAATATATATGTTTTTGGGAGGAGACTTCTGCTGTCCTACTCACACCGCCATCTTGGCTCCTCCTCACCATTCTCAATTATTAGGTCACGTGTAAGACATGTGTGACCCATTGGATATTTGTCAAGTGACACTGGTGCTTCTGTTCATGCCCTGTTCCGTCCATCCCCCGGCAGCTGTCTGCCTCAGAACCCGAAGGCTATTGCGAACTCACATACTGCTACCTCGGGGTACCCCATGCATTGGCTCAGAAGGGTGACCTGCATCGCTGGGGACCCACCTTGTATTGGATGGCCCCAGGCTTGTGGTAGGCCACCTATGGGATGCGCCCTGTGAGGAGGTCCAGGGGGGGTTTGGCTGAATGCCTCAGGGGCAAGGTTAGAGAGGTCGTTTCCAAAACCTAGTCCCTCGCTTTCAGATTTGAAAGCTTTCATCTCTTTTGCTCGACGCTCTAGCAGGCTTCGTATTCTTTCACTGCACTCATTCTGAAATGTCAATATCTCTTCTTCCATCTGTTGTGGGTTGGTGGGGGGAAGCAAAAAGAAAGCTCATTTATTTTAAAAAATATATAAACTACAGAAGCAATAATTATTCTGGTTTAAAGTGAATCATAAAAATGTCCACTCTGGCTATTTTAAAGGATGTATATTTAAAAATCAAAGAGATGTACTGTAGGAATCATATATAACTTATATTGCTAAAATGTGTAAAATTAAGTTCTTAAAAGCAAAGGTAATAATCTCTATTGAAATAATAAATCAAGGCAATTATCATGAATGGCTACCAAAACCATTAGGTAAAAAGATTGAAGAAGAAAATGTGTAAGGAGAATGTAGCCTTATTAGATACACCATAAGGTCACTCTAATGTAATAAATATGGTATTGGTGTAGGAACCAGTAATTAGTAAAACAGAAACAGAATGAAGTTTGTAAGTTTTTAATGCAGGACAAAAGCACTAATTAATTTAATGGGAAAAACAACACAGGCACAAGTGGCTAACCACCTGGAAGAAAATAAAAATGGAATCTCATCTGATACCATATTCCAGAAAGATCAGAGCATTAAGTGAAAAACAAACAGAAACCATAAAGTTTCCATTAGAAAGTTAGGAGACTCTATGTACTTAGAAATCAGTGGTTGGGTAGCCGTCAGAATCAGTTTTGGACAACTCAAAGGTTTACAAATATATATAGCTGACTAGAAATAGTTTTAGTGTGAAAAAATACACAATAGTCAATGACAATGGGAAGAAGTTGATGGAGAAATTGTTGATGAATGAGAATATCTGAGCCCACTCATCAAATATGACTTCAAAGTGGGACAACTAGACATTATATAGCTTTTGATGTGATGCAAAAGGAAGTGTAACACAGTAACCCTTATGAACATTCCTCGCAAAAATTTTTAAAAGGAAAAAAATTAATGTAAATATAATCATGCCCCTAGATCTAATGACCAGTTTACAGGAAATGCAAAGTAAAGAGGAATGCATTAAATGACACCATGAGGTTGGAATCAGCCAAATTCAAATGCGAGAATTCCTACAAAGCAAATGACCCAGTCCACAGTAATAAAAAAAAGGGCACAGGAGACTAAAAGGCTTAAAAGACAATGAAATGCAACGTCTACACCATGTTTGGGCCCCAATCTAAATAAACCAAGAAGACCTTTTTTTAGATAGAAAGGGAAGTTTAAGTATGGACTGAGTATTAGGTAATCTTAAACATTTATTATAATTTTGTTAGTTAACACAATGGAATTATGACTATGTTGAAGTAAAAGAGTCCTTATTTCCTTATCTGTGTTTGCAGTGAAATGATTCTATGCTGGCATTTGCTTTAAAATATTTCAGATACTCTGCCCCCTATCCTGCTCCCCTAAAAGGCTGCATGTGGAGTTGGGAAACAGACGAAATATAAGCAAGATACTGATAGCTGTTGAAGTTGCGTAATGAGTATTTGGGGACTTCATTGTACTAGTTCTTAATAATTTCACTAATACTTTTTGTTTGAAAATTTCCATGATACAAAGTTTTTAAAAAATAGGAAATAAAGAGTATTTGTAAAGAAGTATTAAATTAGGTTTTAAGATATTTGAGGACTTAAGCCAATAGTCATTGTTCTCTACACAGAAATCTAGCTCAACAAATGTGCTTAATTTTTATGTATCTTTTTTTTATACTAAGTTATCATTGATATACAATCTTATGAAGGTTTCACATGAGCAACATTTTGGTTACAACATTTACCCATATTATCAAGTCCCCTCTTATGTATCTTTTTTAAAGTGCCCTTTTAAAAACACACAATTTAGCATGGAAACACCTGGAGGACCTGGAGGACAATTCTTGTTTCATTTGGACGCTGAAAGCAATCTTCAAACAGAATTATTACACATCTAGAAACAACTAACATTCTCTCTGCTTCCACCTCTATTTTCAGATGACTGTTTCTTATCTGTACAACCAGTAGGCACAAAGTACAGAAAATACAGATGTTACAATGTTTTCAAATCATACCATGGGTATATCACTGCCTTGGTAGTTGCCAACTGACTGACCCCAAAGTACTTTATAGTCATGCACTTCACTTGAAATATAAACATGAGCCCTAAAAATCAAGCAGCAACTCAAAGCACTGTAGATTTATTCCACTGTTTCTTTTATTATTTTTAATACTAAATCTTATGCATGTCTATTATCAAATACAAACCACCACAACCAATCTACCATATTAAAAGAGCCATTATAAGTATTAGTTCAACTCACTTTAAGTGTGATTTGTCTTTATTTTATTCAACACCTCATAAGCATTTTTCCACATTAATACTATTTTTATAGCCATTATTTAAATGGTTGAGTAAGATTTTATTAAGTGGCTTGGTCATAAGCACTTAATTATTTTACATGGTTAGGTGTTTAAAACCATTATAACTATGCTATAATTAACATATTTATGCATATTGTTTTTCCTGTATTCAGGATTTCTTTTCTCTAAATTCTCTAAATTCTTTGCTTAACATTTTCTAAGATCATTGATATACTTCCAAATTGCTTTCCAAAATGCATTAACAATGTATGAGAGTGCCACTGCACTTCTGGCAATGGTATTAGCCCTATGCCAACATTTTACCTGGTTTCGTAGAACATAAAGGCCTTAGTTCATATATTGAAATGACTACACCTAAGATACTAATTAGCACTCTTTAACTCGGAGCCACTAGGTGGAGCTAAAAATACAAATAAAACAATACCAATAATTCTCTCATGACACTGTTACTGAAATACTATAGGTTTCTCTTTTAGTGATAATTTTGAAGCATAAGAGATGGAACTTTAGATTCAATTTTAAATATGCAAGTTGAAATCAGGCAGATTTATGAATTCTGTACATGGGACAACTACATTTTTCTAAAAATTTGTATGTGTTTCTGTCTTCCCACCTTGAATGAGAAACACAATTGAGATAATTTTTAGAGGCAAGTACCTCTTAAAGGAGCCAGTAATGAAGACAGCTGTGCCAGAGAAATAGCAACACCTTCTTTTGGTGGAGTTTTTAAGAACATTTATTTTTAATAGAAATGAGGTATTCTATTTTTATCACAAGAACTGTAGAAAGTAGAGGAAAATCTATGCGCCAATTAATGGTCCAGAAGCAATGACAATTTTTAACAGACAAAACCATTAGGCATGTGTTAACTTACAATGGACCTAAGACATGCCAGCTGCTGGGAACTTATGGCTCAGGAATTCTGGAACAGAGCATTCAATCCTGGATACAAGTGGTATTCTACTACTTCTCAAAACAAATGCCTTTCCTCTCTTTCTTTCTCAAAAGCTTATACCCTTTGTTCTTTCTTCAACACACACACACACATATAGCCTCAGTACCTTAAAGGACACAAGTGAATTTAGGGATTCTACTTCTAATATATATGACAAAGAATAAGTAAAATAAATAAAGCTACATCTAGAAATATTTTCAGCCTGACACTTCATCTGTGTAAAACTGGTCTTACCTTCTCTTTTCTAGTAATGCATCAATCTGTACAGTTTCAGACCAGGAATGAATGAAGTATATTCCTGATCCCTTTTCCTTGTCTCTCTCAAGCAATTACTAAAGTTTTTTCCTTCACTATCCAAGTTTCTCTCCAATTTCTTTAGGTACAACTAGGTACACAAAAGAAGGGAGGAAAACGGAGCCAGAGCTATCCTTTTACAATTCAACTGTCTTCACATAACTCCACATCATTCCTCTAGTAATTCCTACTTAAGTATATATATTCCTTTAATACATCACACTCATTAATTTTAAGGTTCATTACTGAATCAGTAATTTTAAAGAAAAAGAAAACACTACCAAAACTAGAATTAAGGAAATATGGTATTGTGAAAACAATCTAATGCCACCTCTGTCATCACAAAAATATATTTATGAAATGATTTTGATGAAAGCAAATCCTGGCACAATTACTTTTTTCTATTACGCATACCTGTTGTTTCAAGAGTGCCTTGCGGAGGGAGACCCTCCGTTTCAGCTCCCGAAGCTCTTGAGCGTGTTGTGCCTCAGCCTGCATTTTGATCTTGCTCTGAAGTTCAGTCAACAGCTCCAGTTCCTGCTGCAGCTGCGTTTTCAAAGCCTGGCACTCTGCCTCCTGCGCTTCATCCAAATGCGGCTGAAAGAGAAAGAAAACATACATCCTCCTGTGAGCTACCTTCTCATGACCTATGGAAAGGAGGACGTGTAAGTTAAGGCAGACTACTCTTCTATAGGGCACAACTGTTCTCTTTTACATCTTGGGGTAAACATCTCTGGAAAAGGAAAACACAGCAACCAATGACGGCATTATAAGAATAAAGCTATCATAAGCTATTTGGATGATGCCTAAATAATCATTATTTTTTAAAGGAAAACGGAATCTGACTGACATAAGACTGGGAATGTCTTCTCTCCAATGGAAATAACTACAGAACAGGGACAAGCATGCCACAGCTTATGGGCCAAAGCTGAACAGCTACCTGATTTTTTGTTTTTGTTTTTCAATAGTCCACTAATTAGGAATGGTTTTTTACATTCTGAATTGGTCACATTTTAAACGGCTATGTAAATACCCACATAATAACCTCAGTTTTTCCTCCTAAAATATTTACTATCTGGCCCATTAAGAAAAAGTCTGTAAACTGACATAGCAACTATTTTGTGCCTGCACTCAAATGTGACCATCTGGATTCCTGGTAAAGTGCTACTTTTTGAACCCTGCTTAACAAAGCTGCTTCTCCAATCTTGATGCACTGTTGGTATACCTACTAAACCTCTGCAAGGCACCAGCAGAGAGCCTATGTGGAACCTCATGACCAAGTGTATCAAAGAGAATTACATATGCATCCTGCATATTTCCAAGCAATGCTGAGAACAAGAAGAATATGGACCACCTTCACTATTTCCCAAGGTACAGCAGCATTTTCATCTCCAACTTAATATTTCAATTGTTGGGATTTTATTCGGGTGGTGGAAGGAAAGGGGCACTAAATTTGTTTTGCCTAAGTAAAATAAACTTACAGCTCGAGTGGAGAGCATTTCATTAATGTGGTCATACTGCTCAGTTAAGATGGCTAAGTTTTGGATCTGCTTCTCCTTAGGCTTTACTCTTTAGCACCACAAGCAAAAACCTGGAAGTCAGCTAACTAATCTTTCAAAGGTCAAAGAAAAGTTATGAGGCAAGAGAAGGGACAACCCTTCTTGTGGAAATGATAACAGACATGAACTACATAAACATTTTTGAGATAAAATAATTTGAGTTCAGAAACAGAATAACTCTGGCTTTAAATCACAGGTTAATTATTCTATGAACTCAAGTTTCAACAAAATGTAGTAAGATGAGATATATTTGATAAGGTATAGCCATCAAGCCTACAAGTAACAACACTCATTTGCTACACAAAGGCAGAACCTATAGTTGAAATTATTTACCTCAATATATATACTGCCAGATATTGAATGGTTGACTAAGTGTGCAAATGCATGTATGACCAAACACTCTTGTCAAGGAACTAGTTCCCACTCTTTGCTCCCATACTACAAAATCAAATATATATCTTTGTCAGCATTTTACACCAATTGAGGTACTAAGTCATAGTCATGTACCTTTATTCTGTGAAGGGTCAAGAAATGTCTAGCTAGAAAGACAAACTCTTGGTTTAGTTACGCTTAGCACTGCCCTTAAATACTGCCCTTGGTTAATAAAATTCCTCCAAGTTAGCCAGAAATGGAACAGTGAAATTTAGAATTCTCTTCTGACTTTGTGTAACCACCTCCATTCTTTAAAAAACTTTTAAGTATTCAAATATATTGCCAAGAAAACTATAGACACTCCATATCACTAGCTAATGACAAAAAGGAATGCCCTGGAAAATTTTTTCAAGAAGATTAATACTTATACCAAGAATAAACTATATTCCTCAATGTTTCCCCCAAGTGAAAGCAGGATTAACATGTTCCAGTTGTTTCTTAATCACTTAATACTGACAAAACGTCACCTAATGGCAGATGAAGAAATGGCAGATAAACAATAGGTGTTTACCCAAGTCATTCCTCAGAAATGGTGCCCCAATGTCTACAAATACTGTCAGCTCACCTAAGTGTGCAAACTGAAGTCCTCCTATCCCCCTTAAAGTCTTGGAGAAAGTTGGAATAGTTGCAACTATTGAAGTTGAACTACTACATAGTAAATACAAATTTATCTTAAAAAGTTGCAACTATTACTTATGTAAATGAAATGACATGATGTTAAAATAGTCTGTTTTCTCCAAGAAGGGACTAGGGTTACCAAAAAGGAAGGGATTGGGGAGTATGGGTGGGGAGGGAGGGAGAAGGGGATTAAGGGGCACTATTATTAGCACTCACAATGTAGTGGGGTCATGGGGCACGCAGCACAGCGCGGAGAAGACAGTACTAACTCTATAGTGTCTTACTACGCTGATGGACAGTGACTGCAGTGGGTTGGGGGGGACTTCATAGTATGAGTGAATGTTGAAACCACAACGTTGCTCATGTGAAACCTTCTTAAGATTGTTTATCAATGATACCTTAATTTTAAAAAAAGAGTCTATTTTGTTCAAATTGGGCAAGTAGATACATATATACAACTAAGAGGAACATGGTGATTTTCTTTCCCACTGAAGTAACAGAACAATTTCTTTTACGGAAAATCTTGAGCTTATGTATCATGAGAAGGACGTTTTCTATCTGAAGTCTGCCTATGACTGTGAGACATTATTTTTCCCCTTGATTTTTTAACAGTATCTGAAAATCAGACTAGTGTCTCCAAGCTTTCAAACGGAGAAGGGGGCCACAACAGGGAACCAAAAGGAAGGGTTAAACAGCAAACAACTAACCTATTCCAAGCCCCAGAGAAATGAAGTCCTATCAGATTCATGGTCTGACCAAAGAAAACTAAACAAGCTTTCAGTTCGGTTTACTTCTGGGTGCTGCTCACTTTAAAACTGTAATTCATTTTATAGACATGCTTTAAATATCTTTTGGTGAGAACCTCTACTATGTAACCACTACAAAGACAAAATAAATGTGGAAAATCATTATGAATTCTGATTGTGATAAGCATTAACTAATGATGGTTATGAGGGTAGTCAACGTACGAGCCACTCTGTAAATGATGTTCATTAGCTGTTTTGAAGATACAGCAAAGTATAAAATTTTACTTAGATTCACAAGAAAGGATAAATATTAGCTTTGCTTCTGTGTTTTGTTCAGGACAACTTGTATGAATGGAGTTGAATAGGAATCAGAGACACCACTAGGTAAGGTTTAGCTTCTGGTTTGGACACAGATTACTTCTGTGAGTGAATTTCACTTGACTTCAGGAGAGTTATTCAGGTAAGTGTTACCTGATAGTTTTATAGTTAAATTGTCAGAGATCGAAAAAGAGGGTAAAGGAGATACCGTGGAACCGGGCTTCATTGGATGTAAACACAAGTTTACAATGTGCAGACATGTACAGATTAACTGAGGTACTACTGTGGGTGACAACATATATAGGGGGTCATTTTGGTTTTTTGTTTATTAAGATTCATGTGATTATACTTCACGTATTTATTACAAGTTATAAAATTAGAAAATTCCTTGGAATTGTTAACTCTGGTTGATTTTGGTAGAGGGGGCTGGACCAGGTGGCCTAAAGAACAAGGAGAGGGAAACCTTTAAGTTTATAATACATACACTTTGGCATCTTTTGAATTTTGTATCATATAAATAAATTTCTCTATCAAAGCAAATACAAAATTTAAAGTCCTTTGATATGATATATCACCAACACTTGTCTTTCCTTATTTGTCTACAAGAGAGCATGTAGTACCTTCCTTCACTCTGATGTACTAATTAAAAAAATACACTCCAACTACACATGCCCTGGTCTTACCTATGTTACCAAACACAGAAAGAATGGGAGTAACAGTGTGATAATTCCACTATTCCTCTAAAGATGAGTATTGACAATGAAGGGAGAGGGGGTAAAAAGGCGTTTTTCATTCACTGGTTTCTGTACTAATTAAGAACTTACCGCCTCTTTTGGATACAAATCACATTCAGAGGAAATAAGATTCCAAAACTATAAAACTTGGAACAACAGAGAGAAGCCAGCAGGTTAGGATGTTGATATGTAGATTGCAGTATCAACACTGGACATTTGGGTACACTTAAAATGAGAATTTCGAATCTTATTTATGACACTTTCTACAGTTAAAAAGTTCTGGCCATTTTTTTTGGTACTCTGCTGAGAAATACACAAGCTGAAGTCTGCAGCTATAGACCCTCTACACCAATACTAACCAAACATGCTTAAAATGAAAAGAAAAAAGCTTATTCAATTTCTTTATGACAGACATCTGGCTTAGACTTTTACTGTTTACATGTGCCTTTTATGTGTTCTCCTTTGCCAAGAAGCTTAGGCTAAAGGTACCTTCAGACTCTTAGGCTGCTGTCGAGCCTGCATGACGTGCTTCCGCCTTAGTTCTCGCTCTCTCCGCTTATTACGCTCCAGCTGGTCAGTGAGCTCGGCTTGATGCTGCAGTCTCATCAACTCACAGCGCATCTTCTGCACTGTGTTGAGGTGGCGGAACTCCAGTTCTTGCGTGGATTTATGCTGTCGCAGTAACATTGCATGCTCTAAGTCCTTTTGAGCCTGCCTTTTATTTAATTCCTAATCCATAAAAAAAGACAAAGGCATAATTTGATGATGTACAATGCCAGGAGAAAAAAAATCCTAAGAAACAGAATAACCAGGATATAGATGTAATTCTCTGATTCAGTAATGGCTGCACAGTAAATATTAGAGTTTTATTACTGGAACTGTAGAAAATGGGCAATTAGTAGCACAATTGCCTTATCTGTTCATTTACTATTTATACTACTTTTAGCAATAAGCTTAAGACATATCACATCTGTCCCAAGAGACTTAATGTCCTTTCTACTCTCTTTCCGTCATTTATGTTTCCTAATTTTGTATCTGAACAGGATTTCTAAGTCATCCTTTGACTTTCTTCAGAGTATACATTCAATTCTACTACATGCAGTGTACCCAGTATAGTGCAGGGGTTAGGAACACAAGACTCTAGGGCTAGGCTGCCTGCTTTCGAAATCCTGGCTCTGCTACTGACAAGCAGTGAGTCCTTGGGTTAATTACTTAAACTCTCTGTGCTTCCATTTCATTACTTCTCAAATGGAGACCATAACACAGCTGTTTCATAAAATTAACGTGAGGGTGAAATGAGTTCATACGTGGAAAGCTGTCAGAATACCTGCCTCATGATCAATAAATGTTACTACAATTTTTTTCAGTTTAAAAGATCAAATGTACAACACACACACATACACTCACACACTCTCTCTCTTTTACTATGTAGAAGGAAGTCAGACGTGCCCCCTTTGCCTCCGCTGCCCCTTCTCCAGGGGCCAACATTTGGTGCATATGTTTCCCAACCTTCCCCACGCTTATCGTGACACAACCATTACACAAAAACATACAGTTTTAAAATTGAATAACAATATATATTATAGGCATATAATATGCTTGCTTTACCTAAAAATATAATGGACAAATACAGATTTTTAAAGAAATTTTTATTGGAAGCTTCTGCTTTCTGATGCCATAGTTTTTCTACTTTTTGCTTTATGACAAATTTTCAATAAACATCTACACATGATACACCATATAATTATGTTACTATTTCTTTAGGATAGAATTCTAGAAGCGGATTCGATGGGTAGAAGATACATGCAAATTAAATTGTTAAAGCTGCTGAATTATGCTCCAAAATGGCAGTATCAATTTATATTCTTACCAACATTGACCACTTTCCATGCCACTACTAGGACTCATCAATTTTTTAGACCGATCTTATCTAATTGATGCAATTGTCTTAACTTGAATTTCTTTATTAGTGAATTTGAATAATTATGTTATACTTGAAGTTTATTTTAGGCCACTCTTGAAAATAAATTGATCTATGCTCATAGGTATACCTGATAATGAGTACCGTTGTTTTCATTGGCATAAGTTTCTACATATTCCCAATGAATAATTTAATGTTTATAAAATTATGTTAAATGGTAGTATATACCTCATGGCACCCATTTTGGATGAAAAGGCATAAGTTATCCAATTAATTTTCTCATATTAAAAATTAACAGTTCTTTCATTCGTGGATTTAATATTCATTAAATATTTACTTAATACATATTTATTGAATACCTATTATGGGCCAGCCACTAGCTACAAGGCCTGGATATACCTAGCCACTGGATATAAAAGCCCTGAACAGAACCTGGGACTTGATCTAATTTCCATTCTACTTGGGGAGAGAGAGATCCCCATAAAAAGTGTGTGCACGTATGTGTGTATGTGTGTGTGTGGTGTGTGTGTGTGAGAGAGAGAGAGAGGAGTGCAAGAATATTTAAAGAAGGGAGGAGGATTTGGAGATCAGAATTGAGGAGATATGAAGTGAGGGAGAAGGTGAATCGTGTGGGTTGGGTTTCCAGGGAAGAAGGACTTAGGCAAAGGCAAGCAGAGGTGCTCTAAGGCCCTGAGGGTGGGATGTGACTGACATATTTTCAGGAAGATTCTGATTTCACACCATTTAAACATACCTCCTTGAGAAGGTCCTGCTCCAAGTTATGGCTCCCAAGTAGCAACTTTCTTTTTAAGCGACGGCATTGCAGCTCTAGGTACCGTTTCTGATGTTGAAGAAGATTGGTCTTCTCCTCTTCTTGGAAATGCTGTATGTTCTGTTTCTGGCTTGAAAGCCATTCCTGTTTTTCTTTTCTTGGGGTGCTCTTGTTTTCATTCAGCTCCTGGCAAGATAAAAAACAACTGAGTTCAAAATACATAAAAATTAACTACATGAATATACTATTTGGTAGCTGGTAATCTTCAGTAAAAATACTTAATTTGTGCCCTCTCTCATGGGCAGGCAGGGCAATGACCTTAAAGGAGGTAGGTAGTATTTTTCTGTTTCTGGAGTTATCCATGAAGTAGGACAGAAAAGAGAAAAAATACACTAGAAAACATGCATATTTTTAGCTTTGCACAGCTATATTTAGGATGGCTCGTAGCTTTGAAAGCACGCAATGATTGGTGAATGGAGTAAAACATCTTTGTTTGAAATCCTCCCAAAAGGGGGAAGAAGACAGTGCTTTCAAGTAAAAATCACACATGAATTAAAATTAAGGTTAAAATATAGTTATGTCTCACTTCTTGGCTTTCAACAATTGAAATACTAAGTTTTTGGCAAAGTTAAGGATGGGCTCAGTATAAAAGACCAGAAATTAAATGGAAAATCAACAAAACCACAGGAAAATAGAGACCGTTTAGAATAGATTTAGTCTTCAGCACTGTAACCACTGAACAAGGCAAGACCAATGTTTTTCTACAGCATTTTAAACATCATCTCACAAACTACCTAAAAAATTTATTTATACTGGATAGGATGAGAATACTGACAATACATTCAATGATGCAAACCCAAGGATGCTAATCAATACTAGTATATTTCAACCTACAATGCATCAACCTTGCAGAGAATATAAATCAGCCATCTTTCCTAGGTCTAAGATGATTTTTTAGAGACTGTTAACCTTATGGTTCTTCATCTGTTGTTCAAGAAAGAAACCGATGATTCATTACTTTCATTGATAAGATATTCAAACACATAAAAATAAAAAGCACATAAGCTTGTAGTTCTCAACTTAAGGATGTCAATGAGAAGACAGGGATAATACAGGCATATACAGAAAGAATCACTTGCCTATGTTTTTCAAAATCTTTGGCCAAGGAAATTTCCCACCCACTAAGACTATAGTAGGTCCCTTCCTCTATACTGATAATAATCATTCTAAATGAACACACACACACACACACACACACACACACACACACACACACACACACACGCAGACACAAAACTACCTTCTAAAAGAAAACGAGCTTATTAGTTAGACTATGAATTATATGCTTAAAGGATTATCTAAACCAACACATTCATTTATAAAACTAAAACCTGATTTCACTAGGAAACAACTATAGAACTGCATTTTGTTGGATATTTATTTACAGTTGGGAATCCTGTTTACCATCTTTTCAAATCCCATGTTCTGGTATTGAGTTTAGCTTTTAGATTACAGTAATGGGAATACATAGCAGGTTACACTCTTTAAAGTTGGAAAAATTTTATCAATGAACCTCACTCGGCAGGGTATATATAGCAAGGCTTTGTGCCACCAATATCCTTAATAAGACTTATATATCTAATTATAGGTCAAATTCCTATACACAAGAAAGCACTGTACCAAAGAGATTATGGTTATTTTATCAAGATTAATTTATCTGCATGCAAATAATTAATTACATGGACTAAAAATTTCAGTCCATCAGTCTGTAAAAGAGGGTGTAAACTGGGGAAGTCTCGGTGGGTGGGGAATTTCCTTGGCAAAAGATTTTGAAAAACATAGCCAAATGATTCTTTGTGTATACGCCTGTATTATCTCTGTCTTCTCATTGACATCCTTCAGTTGAGAACTGCAAGTTTATGTGCTTTTTATATTTATGTGTTTGAGTATCTTATCCACAAAAGTAATAAAGAATTGGTTTGTTTCTTGAATAACAGGTGAAGAACCGTAAGGTCAATAGTCTCTGAAAAATCATCTTATACCTATGAAAGATGGATGATTTATATTCTCTGCAATATAATAAAGATACTATAGTTGACACAAATCATTTTCCTGTCCTGACCACTATCCTGAATAATAATCCCCTTTCAGAAATTGCCTTAGGACAACATGGCTTTCCTCACAGTTAGACTAGATCTGCGATAAAAATAAGTTCAAGAAAGCAGCACATAAAGGGCAAACACACATGAAATCCTGTAGCCATAAAGACATAATTAGCATGCTTTCCTAGTAAAGAAAATGGGATGAGAAGAAATGTCTCTTATCCTTATTCTGTGTTAAAATCAGAATAAGAACAAATTATTGTAATCTGAGCCCAAAGTAAGAAGGTATGACTTACTTTTAAAGGAAGAGATGTATGGCTCTTTTTCATAGCTAAAATATTTTTATTTCTAGTGACTCAGTTTCTTAAGTGCTTAGGAAAGCTACTATAAATAAAAGCTTTATAAAATAATTCACATTTTAAAGAGATCACTCTTTGTAGATCCCACTCAACTGAGGATCTCAGCCATTGAAAAGTAATAGGTTATAATCAATGTCCTCACTTAAACTGGTATATTGTTAGTGGCCACAAACAAAAGAAAATTTTATCTTAATGGTTCTACGAGTAGATCAATATTGGATATAATCAGTAAGCAGGCAAGTGGCTTGAAAATTTTTATAAAGTAAATACCTCCTTAAGTTGTTCCTTTCGAAGTTTGTATTCTCTCTTCTGGGACTTCAAAAGGCTATTCAGTTCTTTCTTCTGCTCAGCCTGAATACGTTGTTGAAATTTGTTCTCCTCACTGGACATCAGTTCAGCCTATAGGAAAATTTTTAAATGGATCAAATTAGCTAAGCAGATAAGCTTCAAAGCAGCAGTTTAATACACATTAGCAAAGATATTTCCTCCCACCTAAGAATATAAAATCAGTATAATCATTACCAAAACAAGAATATCCAATAAATTATTAACAAATATTACTCAGCATCCTTATGATTTGAATTTCAGAGAACCACTAAAATGGAACTCATCTTTAAAATGCTGATCTTTTACAGGGTCAGTGTTTTCACCGTTCCCCCCCATTTAACTAGAGTATGCTGCCCGACCCCCCTCACTAATAAAACAAAACAAATGTAATTAAGTTATGACCTTTTATCTAGCTTGACTTGTGTATTAACTACTAAAAGCATACTGCTGACTGGCAGCCTTACCAACAACATGAACAGATATTCACACATATTCTGTATGTTGTATAAATTATATACTGTATTCTTACAATAAAGAAAGCTAGAAAAAAGAAAATGATCTTTTAAACTGTCTCCCAAAACATTTTCCAAGACCTTTATTGAAAAAAATATGTGTATAAATGGGCCTGTGCAGTTCAAACCTGTTATTCAAGGGTGAACTATACATATTCATTGTAGAACATTTAGGAAATACAGAAAAACACAAAGAAGAAAAATCTTGCATGATTTTACCACACAGAGATAACCAATATAAACATTTTGGTGCATACCCTTCCTAATTTTTTCTAGGCATGTATAGATATTGATATAAATATATAAAACAAATCTAAGATCATATTGTACATCCTGTTTCATGAATTCCTTTCCTAAAAATGTTAGTATCTACCTGTTTACAAAGTATTCAAGAAAGTACAACATCAAACAGGATTCTAAATATTTCTATATTCTTTTGCCAAATTATTTCAAAATCAAATATTCATTTACACCAGAAATTATTTTGCTAAATTCTCTATTACTGTGAGACGGTGATTCTTCTTTTTTTGCAGACATATTTGAAGATATGGTGTAAATTTATTGAGAAGTTTACATTTTACTTGACAACTGTGATTATCAAAATAAATTGAAACTAAAGGGACACCAAGGAAATTAGAAACCAGTTTTCACAAAAGACTCCTAAAAAAATGCACCTTTATCATACAGTAGAATGATACTTATTTGTAGTAAACAAATGGGCTAAATGTGAATCTGAAACCCTCTTAATTTCTCTTAATTTAACATTCTCTGTATATTACAGTACTCTTCAATTCTTCTGATATAAAAATGCTACTATAAATTTAAGGTTTCCAAAAAGTACATAGAGAATGATAAATTTTTTTTAGAACCTGAATCACCTACTAACTGATTTATCAAACTCCTCAGATAGCCAAAGTACCCAAGGCCTAGAACAGAATACTTAACGACTTTTTTTTTCATTAAGGTATCTTTGATATACACTTATGATGGTTTCACATGAAAAATAATGTGGTTACTACATTCATCCACATATATCATCGAGTTCCCCCCATACACCATTGCAGTCACTGCCCATCGGTGTTGTAAGATGCCACAGTCACTACATGTCTTTTCTGTGCTACACTGTCTTCCCCATGATCCCCCCAACACCATGTGTACTGATCGTAATAGCCCTCAATGCCCTTCCATCTCCCTCCCCAACTGCCCTCCGGCACCCCTTCCCTTTGGTAACTGCTAGTTCCTTCTTGGAGTCTGTGAGTCTGCTGCTTTGTTCCTTCAGTTTTGCTTCGTTGTTATACTCCACAAATAAGGGAAATCATTTGGTACTTGTCTTTCTCTCCCTAACTTATTTCACTGAGCATAATACCGTCTAGCTACATCCATGTTGCTGCAAATGGTAGGATTTGTTCCTTTCTTATGGCTAAAAAGTATTCCATTGTGCATATGTACCACTTCTTCTTTATCCATCCAACTACTGATGGACACTTAGGTTGCTTCCATATCTTGCCTATTGTAAATAGTGCTGTGATAAACATAAGGGTGCATGTGTCTTCTTCAATCTGACAACTTTTTTCTCTGGGTAAATTCCTAGGAGTGGAATTCACGGGCCAAATGGAATCTCTATTTTTAGTTTTTTGAGGAACCTCCATATTGCTATCCACAATGGTTGAACTAGTTTACATTCCCACCAGCAGTGTAGGAGGGATCCCCTTCCTCTGCATTCTAGCCACCATTGTTGTTCCTAGTCTTTTCGATGTTGGCCATGCTAAATGGTATGAGGTGATATCTCATTGTGCTTTTAATTTGCATTTCCCTGGTAATTAGTGATATGGAGCATCTTTTCAAGTGCCTCTTGGCCATGTGAATTTCTTCTTTGGAGAAGCATCTGTTCATATCCTGTGACCATTTTTTAATTGGGTTATTTGCTTTTTGGGTGTTGAGGTATGTGAACGCTTTACATATTTTGGATGTTAATCACTTGTCGGATATGTTGTTTACAAATATATTCTCCCATACTGTAGGATGCCTTTTTGTTCTGCTGATGGTGTCCTTTGCTGTACAGAAGCTTGATGTAGTCCCATTTGTTCATTTTTGCTTTTGTTTCCCTTGCCCAAGGAGATGCGTCCAGGAAAAAGTTGCTCATGTTTATATTCAAGAGATTTTGCATATGTTGTCTTCTAAGAGTTTTATGGTTTCATGACTTACATTCAGGTCTTTGATCCATTTAGAATTTACTTATGTGTATGGGTTTAGACAATAATCCAGTTTCATTCTCTTGCATGTAGCTGTCCAGTTTTGCCAACACCAGTTGTTGAAGACACTGTCATTTCCCCATTGTATGTCCATGGCTCCATTATGGTATATTAATTAACCACATTTGCTTGGGTTTATATCTGGGATCCCTAGCCTGTTCCATTGGTCTTTGGGTCTATTCTTGTGCCAGTACCAAATTGACTTTGCAGTAGAGGTTGAAGTTGGGGAGCATAATCCGCCCCCAGCTTTATTCTTCCTTCTCATGATTGCTTTGGCTATTTGGGGTCTTCCGTGGTTCCATATGAATTTTAGAACTATTTGATCTAGTTCACTGAAAAATGCTATTGGCATTTTGATAGGGATTGCACTGAATCGGTAGATTGCTTCAAGCAGGGTGGCCATTTTGACAATATTAATTCTTCCTATCCATGAGCAAAGGGATGTTATTTCCATTTATCGCTATCTTCTTTTTATTGAATGTCTTGTAGTTTTCAGGGTATAGGTCTTTCACTTCCTTCATTAGGTTTATCCCTAGGTATTTTATTCTTTTTGATGCAATTGTGAATGGAATTGTTTTCCTGATTTCTCTTTCTGCTAGTTCATCATTAGTGTATAGGAATGCAAGAGATTTCTGTGTATTAATTTTGTATCCTGCCACTTTGCTGAATTCAGTTCTAAGTACTAGTAGTTTAGGGGTGGATTCTTTAAGGTTTCTTATGTATAATATCATGTCATCCGCAAACAGTGACAGTTTAACTGCTTCTTTACCAATCTGGATGCCTCTTATTTCTTTGTGTTGTCTGATTGCTGTGGCGAGGACCACCAGTACTATGTTGAATAAAAGTGGAAAGAGTGGGAATCCTTCTCTTGTTCCCGACTTAGAGGAATAGCTTTCAGCTTCTCACTGTTCAGTATGATGTTGGCTTTGGGTTTGTCATATGAGGCCTTTACTATGTTGAGGTACTTGCCCTCTATACTCATTTTCTGGAGATTTTTTACCATGAATGGATGTTGAACTTTGTCGATTGCTTTTTCAGCTTCTATGGAGATGATCATGTGCTTTTTCTCCTTATTTTAGTTAATGTGGTGGATGATGCTGATGGATTTTCAACTGTTGTACCATCCTTGCATCTCTGGAATAAATCGTACTTGATCATGATAGACTATCTGTTTGATATATTTTTCACTATGATTTTGTTGAGTGTTTTTGTGTCTATGTTCACCAGGGATATTGGTCTATAATTTTCTTTTTTTGTGGTGTATTTGCCTAATTTTGGAATTAGAGTGATGCTGGCCTCATAGAATGAGGGTGGAAGTATTCCCTCCTTGTCTACTTTTTGGAAAGCTTTAAGGAGGATGGGCATTAGATTTTCACTAAATGTCTGATAAAATTCAGCAGTGAAGGCATCTGCTCCAAGAGTTTTATTTTTAGGTAGATTTTTATTACCAATTCAGTTTTGCTGCAGGTAATTGATCTGTTCAGGTTTTCTGTTCCTTTCTCGGTCTGCCAAGGAAGGTTGTACTTTTCTTGAAAGTTGTTCATTCCTTCTGGGTTATCAAGTTTCTACGCATACAATTTTTCACCATATTCTCTAATAATTCTTTGTATTTCTGTAGTGCCCATAGTGATTTTTCCTTTCTCATTTCTAGACACTCTTTTTTTCTTGATAAGTCTGGCTAGGGGTTTTTCTATTCTGCTTATTTTCTCAAGGAACCAGCTCCTGCTTTCATTGATTCTATTGTTTTATTCTTCTCAATTTCATTTAAGCCTGCTCTAATCTTTATTATGTCCCTCTTCTACTGACTTTGGGCCTCATTTGTTCTGCTTCTTCTAGTTTTGTTAATTGTGAGTTTAGACTGTTCATATCGGGTTTTTCTTCTTTCCTGAGGCAGGCCTCTATTGCAATATACTTCCCTCTTAGCGCAGCCCTAGCTGCATCCCACAGATTTTGCATTGCTTGATCTGTTTATATTTGGTCATTGATTCATTGATTATTTAGGAGCATGTTGTTAAGCCTCCATGGGTTTGTGGGTCTTTTCATTTTCTTTGAGTAATTTATTTCTAGTTTCATACCTTTGTGGTCTGAGAAGCTGGTTGGTTCAATTTCAATATTTTTGTATTTACTGACATTCTTTTTTGTAGTCTAGTATATAATCGATTCTTGAAAATGTTCCATGTGCACCTGAGAAGAATGTGTATCCTGTGGCTTTTGGGTGGAGCATTCTGTAGATATGTTAGGTCCATCTGTTCTAATGTGTTGTTCAGTGCCTCTGTTTCCTTACTTATTTTTGGTCTGGTTGATCTGTACTTTGGAGTGAGTGGTGTGTTGAATTCTCCTAAAATGAATGCATTGCATTCTATTTCCTCTTTTAATACTGTTAGTATCTGTTTCAGATATGTAGGTATTCCTGTGTTGGGTGCATAGATACTTATAATGGTTATATCCTCTTGTTGGACTGATCCCTTTATCATTATGTAATGTCCTTCTTTGTCTCTTGTGGCTTTCTTTGTTTTGAAGTCTACTTTGTCTGATACAAGTACTTTAACTCCTGCTTTTTTCTCCCTATTGTTTTCATGAAATATCTTTTTCCATCCCTTCACTTTTAGTCTGTGTATGTCTTTGGGGTTGAGGTGAGTCTCTTTTAGGTGGCATATAGATGGGACTTGCTTTTTTATCCCTCATATTGACTCTGTGTCTTCTGATTGGTGCATTCACTCCATTTACATTTTGGGTGATTATCAAATAGGTATGTACTTATTGCCATTTCAGGCTTTAGACTCGTGGTTACCAACGGTTCAAGGAAAACTTCCTTACTATCTAAGAGTCTAGGCTCACTTAGTGTGCTATTACAAATACAATCTAAAGGTTCTTTTTTTTTCTCCTCCTTTTTCTTCCTCCTCCATTGTTTATATATTAAGTATCATATTCTGTACTCTTTGTCTATCCCTTAACCTACTTTGGGATAGTTGATTTAATTTTGCATTTGCTTAGTAATTAATTGTTCTGCTTTCTTTAATGTGGTTTTATTACCTCTGGTGACAGCTATTTAGCCTTAGGAACACTTCCATCTATAGCAGTCCATCCAAGATACACTGCAGAGACAGTTTGTGGGGGGTAAATACTCTCAGCTTTTGCTTATCTGGAAATTGTTTGATACCCTCCTTCAATGTTAAATGATAATCTTGCCAGATAGAGTATTCTTGCTTCTGCTTCATTGCATTACATATATCATGCCACTCCCTTCTGACCTGTAAGGTTTCTGCTGAGAAGTCTGATGACAGCCTGATGGGTTTTCCTCTGTATGTGATCCTTTCTCTCTCTCTGGCTTCTTTTAATACTCTGTCCTTACCCTTGATCTTTGCCATTTTAATTATTATATGTTTTGGTGTTGTCTATCTTGTCTCCCTTGTGTTGAGAGATCTGTGCCCCTCCATGGCCTGAGAGACTATCTCCTTCCCCAGATTGGGGAAGTTTTCAGCAATTACCTCCTCAAAGACACTTTCCCTTTTCCTCTCTCTTCTTCTTCTGATACCCCTATAACACGAATATTGTTCTGGTTGGATTGGTCACACAGTTCTCTCAATATTCTTTCATTCCTAGAGATCTTTTTTTCTGTGCCTCAGCTTCTTTGCATTCCTCTTCTTCAATTTTTTTCATTTACCATCTCCTCGACCATATCTAATCTGCTTTTAAATCCCCACATTGTATTCCATAATGAATGTATCTCTATTCTGGATTTGTTCCTGCATTCTTGAGTATTTTTCTGTACCTGCATGGATGTGTTTATGATTTTTTAAATCTCTTTTAGGAAGATTGATGAGTTCATTGTCACTTGACCTCTTTTCTGGTGTTTTGGGGATTTTGGTTTCAACCAGGTTCCTTTGACATTTCATCTTTGTATGTGGCACCATCTAGGACCCTGAAGGTGTACTCCCTGCAATTACTTAGCCCATGGAGCCATGTCAGGGGTCTCAGAGGAGCGGCGCTGGTGACTGGGGGTTGGGAAGAGCTGTTTCCTGCTTCCCAGATACTGTACGTCTCTACACAGCCAGACTAGTCAACCAAACACACAGGTGTAACCCTCTATGCTTTGCATTTGTAACTGCTGTAGGCAGGACCTCCCTCTGGCTGGACTGATGCCAGGGCAGGGGCAGATGGTTTGTAAGCCAGTGCCAGCCTGCCAGAAGGTGCAGCAGGCTGCATATCATGGAGGAAGGCCTCGGAGCTGTATAGCCACCCAGGGGGATGGAGTGCCTGAAGTTCCTGAAAAGTTCCCAACCTGCTGGGCAGAGTGCACCTGAACAGTTTTGTCTACCTGTCCTTTTTCCTGAACAGCAAGCCCTGTGCAATATTTGCCCATTTAGTAGCCCTCTCACTGTTAGGAAGTCTCTCATACTGCCTGCCTTTCTTTTCTCCCAGAGCAGCTGGATGTGAATCCCTGTTTTCCACAACAGCTGGAATCTCAGTCTGTCCAAGTATTCTTCCTGTCTTAGCTTTCCAACCCCACTGATCTCCAGAGGACCATGTAATATAAGTTCTTGCTCCCACAGCAGATCTCCAGGGCTGGGTGTTCAGCAGTCCTAGGCCTCCACCCTGTCTCCACTCCATTTCTCTTCCTTCTGCCAGTGAGCTGGGGTGGGAGAAGAGCATGGGCCCCCCAGATCATGGCTTTGGTATGTTACGTTTTTTGAGGTCTGTTCTTTTCTCCAGGTGTAAGAAGTCTGGTGCTGCCTTCTTTCCTGTTGATCTTTTAGGGTTAGTTGTATTAACAATATTTTCATATTATATGTGGTTTTGGGAGGAGGCCTCTGTCTCACCTCTCACGTCGTCATCTTTAATCTGATCTACCTGACTTTAATCGCTGTTACATGATAAAACTATCAAGTTATCAGGACATAATTCCGTACCTACTGGTTCCCGACCCAGCACTTGATATTTAACCTATTATGTACATATTTTTCCCTTTCCCCATTTGATTTGCTTGGTTCTGGGGAACAGATACCCTAACATCAAAATGCCATCTTGGTTAATTTTGAAATAGCCACAAGTTAGAATAAATACATTAGTAATACCGGTCAACTACCTCTTTTTCCACAGCAGCCTGATGTTTCTTGATCAGTTTCTTCATTTTTGCAGCAAAGTTGTTACGCTGCATTTCAAGATCTTTCTCTAACCTGAGATGATGCTTATCCATCTCAGCCTTCAGCTTATCTTTCAGAGACATCAGCTGTTTCTGATGCTCAAGTTTTCTGAGCTCATGTTCTTCCATTTCCCTTGTAACCTACAACAATGGAGAGGAAAGAATGAAATAAAGCAAAACCTTTTTCTTTCAAAACCATCTTAGACCAGTCTACTATCAACTAAGTAGGTAATTCATGTAGGAGATCCCAGTCAACAGCTTCTAATAAAATTTCATCTGAAAAAGCAGACAAGCTAGCTGGTTCTAAAATTTAAATGGGAATGTAAAGCACCTAGAATAGCCAAAATTTTGAGGGGATATGAAAAGTTGGTAGATTTAAATTCAGTAATCAAAACAGTGCAGTATTGGTATGAGGACAGGCTGAAGAGAGCAAAGGAACACACTGAAATCTGGAAACAGACCCACATATATTCAGTCAATTGATTTACTACCAAAAAGTCAAGTTAATTCAAAGAGGAAAGGAAAGTGTTTTTAACAAATCCTGCTGTAACACCTGGTTCTCTGTATTCTAAATAAATAAATGCTTAATCATGCTATACACAGAAATTAACTTGACAAGAGTCACTTGACATAAACCTAAAATCCAGAATCAGAGAGCAGGAGAAAACACAGAATATTATCATGACCTTGGGGTCAGCAAATGTTTCTTGGGTAGGACACAAAAAACACTGATTATAATGAAAAAAATGTACAAACTGGATTCTCAAACAGAGGCAAAATTCAGATAATGTAAGATTAACCATTTAAAGTGAACAATTCAGTAGCATTTAGTATATTCATGATGTTCTGCAACCACTGCCCCATTGTAAAGAAAAAAATGTACAAACTGGATTCTCAGAGACAAAATTTATATAATGTAGGATTAATCATTTAAAGTAAACAATTCAATAGTATTTAGTATATTCATGATGTTCTGCAAGACTGCCCGTATCTAGTTACAAAACATATATAATACTTCAGAAGAAAACCCTGTATGTTTTAAGCAGTTGCTCCCCCATCTCCCCTTCTGGTAACCACCAATCTATTTTCTGTCTATGGATTTATCTATTTTGGATGTTTCATATAATATGTGACCTGCTGTATCTGGCTTCTTTCACCTAGCATGTTTCCAAGGTTCATCCATATTGTACAGGATGCAACAGTACTTCGTTTCTTTTTATAGTGAATAATATTCCACTGTATGTCCATACCCTCATTTGTTTATACATTTATTTGTTGCTGGACCTGTGTGTTGTTTCCACCTTTTGGATATTGTGAATACTGCTCTTGTGAACATTTGTGTATATGCATTTGTTTAAGTACCTGCTTTCAATTGTTTTGGGTATATATCTAGGAGTAGAATTGCTGAATCATGGGGAAATGCTATGTTAAACTTTTTGAGAAATCATCAACTGTTTACCACAGCAGCTGACATTTTACATTCTTACCAGCAATATATAGCAGGAGTTCCAATTTCTCCACGTGCTCTCTAGTTGTTATTTTCCATCTTTGTTTTTGTTTTTCTCTCTTAATAGCTAACCACCTAACAAAACAGCAGCAGACTCACACAGTCCAAGAAGGGACTAGCAGTTACCAAAGGGAAAGGGGTGGGAAGGGTGGGTGGGAAGGCAGGGAGAAAAGGATTAAGGGCCTTTATGATTAGTACACATAGTGTAGAGGGGGGAGATGGGGAAGGCAGTAATAGCACAGAGAAGACAAGCAGTGATTCTATAGCATCTTATTACGTTGATGGAGAGTGACTTCAATGGGGTGTTAGGTGGGAACTCAATAATATGGGTGAATGTAGTAACCAGTGTTGCTCATGTGAAACCTTCATATGATTGTATATCAATGATACCTTAACAACAACAACAAAATAGCTGGCCATCCTAGTGGCTGTAAGGTGGTACTCATTATAGTTTTAATTTGCGTTTCTCTAATGACTAATTATATTGAGTATATTTTCATGTGCTGTTGGCCATTTGTATACATTCTTTGGATAAATGTCTTTTCAAGTCTTTAACACATTTTTAAAAATTGAGGTATAGTTTATATATTAATTTGAATAGTTTTTTGGTGGAGTCTTTAGGGCTTTTTTTATGTAGCATCGGGTCATCTCCAAACAATGACTGTTTCACTTCTTCCTCACCAGAGTGGGTGCCTTTTATATTTGTCTTGCCTGATAATGTAGCTAGGACTTCCAATACTCTGTTGAATAAAAGTGTTGTGAGTAGGCATCCTTGTCTTATTCCTGATTTTAGAGGAAAAGTTCTTAGCTTTTTCATGGCCTTCACTCATTTTTAATGGGTTGTTTGAATTGGATTTTAAAACTAAAAATTTTAATTTATCACAGATGGAGAAAAAATATTTGCAGGACATATCAGAGAAAAAATACCTGTATGTTTCTTATGAAAGTCAAACATACATATGCCCTATGACTCAGCCATTTTATCCTATGTATTTGTCACAGAAATTAAAACATCATGTTCAAAGACATGTACATGTTTGTAGCATCTTACTATGCTGATGGACAGTGACTGTTCTGGGGTATGTGGTGGGGACTTGGTAATAGGGGGAGTCTAGTAACTGTAGTGTTGCTCATGTGATTGTACATTAATGACACCAAGATCATAAAATAAATAAATAAATAAAAGTATTTATTTCATCTTCCACTTGCCCCTCAGAAACCTCTAATCTACTTTCTGTGAATTCGCCTATTTTAGATATTTCGTATAAGTGGAACTCTAATAATATTTTTCCTTTTGTGTCTGGCTTATATCACTTAGCATTTTTTCAAGGTTCGCTCACATTGTAGCATATATCCGAACGCCGTTCCTTTTCACAGCTGAGTAATATTCCATTGTAGATATATTATATATATATATATATATATATATATATATATATATATATATACACACACACACACCACACACACTATGGTTTGTTTATCCATTCATGTGTTAATGAACACTTGGGTTGTTTCCATCTTTTAGCTATTGTGCCTAGTAACTTTTGGTAATACTGAAAGCAGTGAAGTTAAAAAGGAAGCATTCCTATCAATTGTGAAAACGAGTTACCTGACCTTCCAATGTTTTCAAGAAAATTTAAAATCTTACACATGAAAGTGTAGCAAACATCCACATTTCCTAAACTGAGAAGTTGTAATTTCTACAATTACACCCAGTTTTATTTAAAAAATGTAAACATTATGGAAAACACAAAAATCACTTTCCATTATCACCCACCTTAAACCTTTCTCCACGTCCCAAAGGCAACCATTATCATTAATATCATGTTGAATAGTTACTATTTTTAAATACCTTCGTTTTCATCTAAGTAACTTCAATTAATACATTATATGGTATTTATTGATTTAATTATTCTAAGATTTAAAAAATATTCTTTTTGCATTCTCAAAACACGTTTCCTAAATGCAGACATTAAACTGGGAATTAAAAAGCCTTTTGCCATTTTAAAATAAGTTGCCTAAAATTATGTTCCAAACTTCTGATACATCAAAGGAAAAAAAACCCCAAACTCTTAAACAAACCAGACTAGGAAAATTAGTTACCAAAGTTGAATTTTTTTTCACTGAAATCCAAATACTTACAGATTCCGGATGGATGGCAGAATTATTAGACATGACTGTGTGGATTCCCTCCGTCACGTGTAGCTCACTCTTGTAGCTTTGACTCCTGGTCTTGTTGGACACACGGGGAACAGACTGATGATTTCCAATATTCACTGCTCCTGTCTGTCCAACACCGTGATCTTGGTCCTGAGGGAAAAGAGTATTAGATTCAAATATCTTTATCTCCTGAATTCTTGATTATTAGCATCTAGCACACCGCTTGGCACACACAGTCTTCAGAATGTTAGTGGTCTATTTTGAGAAATTCCTTGTATTTGCCAAGACCAGAAAGTTTATCAGTTGTTAGTTGACAGATTAAAAAAATGACCGACAGTAAATACCAAAAAGCCCAACCAACTAAGTGAAAAAGTTAATCAATTCAGAGTTATTTCCAAAGGGTAGTCTTTTCTCTAAAATTTTTGACATTATTTTGAAATCCATTTCTACTACACATCTCATGGGGTATACACAGAGATGCTGCTCATTTCTCAGTGATTCCAATGGTGAAACCAAACCCCAACCTTTTTTTTTTAATCCTATAAACATCCCTTTTAGTTATTTTTTATTGAAGCCTTTTATATTTCTTTTCTTCTCAGAATATAGTCTTTAGCCTAAACTTCTTCCACTAAGTAATTTAATATTAATTCCTACCTATTTTTATGTAAAATTAAAAATTGTATATATATTTAATCATAATTAGAAGACTGTTCTTCCCAAGAAACCCGGCAAACTTTGGATCTTTTCTTACATCCACAGCCTTAAACTGGGCACCAATATTACAGTCTTACCATACCGAAACTCTGTCAGATATGCAGAATAATAAATACAGACCCATAGTATATGGAGGATCTTTTTTTACATCCACAGCCTTAAAAAGTTGCTGTTATTCTAATGTTTAATGACATTAGAATTTTATTAATTTCACTTTACTAAAGTAATTCATATACCTAAAATAGCCCCAACTTTCTAGTGACTAGTGTTAGAACTAAAAAACAATATCAAAAATACCAAAACTGTATGTAAGAAAGTCTTCTATTTTATAGTTCATTAATTATGTAGTGTTATTAAAAAGAAAAGTAACTACTACTGTTTTAAGAATGCAGGGATCTTTCTCAATAGAAAGCAATAAAAAAGAATCAAAGCTTTGGCATTGAGACATGAGCAAAGAAGAAAACAGAAAATACTTAGACTAAAAAAGATAGCTCCACAAATCATAAGCTTTATATTTTCCTTTGAGGAAGTTTTGTAACATTTCTACTGCAAACTTGGAAACATGGTAACATGGAAACAACTTGGTCTCAAGAGTAATATATGAATCTGAACCCATATGCTTCTACAGTAAGTTAGTTAACCACTCTGAGCCTTACTTTACTCACCTATAAAATGAGTATTTTAGAACCATGTAGAGGAATGAATTCCTATACACAACTGAAAAGAATGAAGTGTTCTCAGTAACAGAATAAGAATCCTTGGTAATTTTTTCCCCCCAGGATAAATTTAACTAAGTCACATGTTTATTTCATTCATTCATTCATTCATTCATTCATTTATTTATAAAAAAGCAAGAAATTTCCAATTTAATAAACATGTATCAAACATTACACAAAAGGCACTGGGGGAGAGGTTTATACAATAAACAAGATAAGGAGAATGGTTGGTAATTCTAATGACTTCTCTGTGAGCACCGTCAACTTCCAAAACGCGTAATTTCAAATACTTCCAAAGCGTGTCCCATGCCATCAGACAATCAGGCAAAAAAGTGTTCAGTAGACCAGAATTTTGAGAGGGACTAGATTAAATAAAAGTTGAACAGGTTTCTCTAATAAAAGACTTCACACAGCTTTACTATGCTGATGTCCACTACCGAGAGTTTGGTTTAAAGAATGCAAAACCTTTTTCTCCACCTGGGACCTCAGAGAATCACTGTGAAGACACAATCTGGAAACCACTGATATAAAAGATTCTTGGCAAGAAAAGTTCCATAAGGAAAGAAGCCAATAAAGAGACCCCAATACTTGAGCCGTTTCTAAGTTATTACCTTTCCTTCCTGTGCTTCTACTGCCGGCCCTTTATGTGCCTCCTGGGAAAGGACCTTCTTGTTTCGATTGTGCAGATTGTCCAGCACTCTTTTTTTTTCTTCCTTTGCCCTTTGAAGGAGATCTATTAACACCGTTGTAGGGTGCTCCCGAAGCACAAAGGGGTCCTGGTTAAGAGTAGAAGGCAAAAGTCAGGTTGAGACCTATATATTTTTTCATTCAGAACAAATGAATCCCTTCTTGGACCCTAGAGTTACTATCCTAAATAATTATAGATAATGCATGTAATCTATGGTTATCTAATTCTGCTATGCTTTTTACTTCTTAGATTTATAAATTTTAATTTACATGTATACACTCTGTGCCTACATAACTTCCCCTGTACTTTTTATGAAAACTTTGAACATATGACACCTTTGTTGGCCAAATGAAAATGCAGAGTTGAAATAATCAGAGTCTAAGTAAACATTAAGAATTAAGTCCAATTAGAGCTCTAAGTAAATGCTTACAAATTCTTAGAACTGGTTTCATAGAGGAGACACTATCAGTTCTGAATTACATTAGATTTCAACAGGAATGTGTTTACTGATGGTGAATTACATAACATACTACTTGGGTATTATGGGCTCCTTTATGTTGCTTAAATGAAACTTCATAAAACACTAGCAGTTGATTAAAAGACGTTATGTATTAGTGATTTTTACCATTAATATTTAATAAAGCTTAACATTATCAAATACAGAAAAGTAGAAAGAACAATTCTACTATAAGATTATCATCATTACATTTGGTATTTTTTGGATATTTATGTCTTCTCAGAAATTTTCCAAGTATAGATTTTGTTTTGTAGTGAGCACACAGATTGCAGAAAGATGACTTGTGCGCTGGAGTTCATGAGATGATCTTGAATTCTTTTAAGACTTTTACCCCCTTTATTAGCTCAGATTTATTTCTTCTCTGAAGAATTGTAACTATATATTATTCTCTTTTTATTGCTGTAAGTATTATGTTATTTCAACTCATAATGCCTACAGACTATTTCCTCAAATGTTCATGCCAAAATTACATAACCATTATTTTAATTCTGATAATTATTTTCAATTTTTCATTCTGAGATAAATAGCTTCATACAGTAAGTCACTTTTTTCCATTTTATTCTTTTTCCTTATGACAGACTGCAACAGAAATGTGGTTAGGCCAAAGGGAAGGATGCACTTGACAGATTCTTCCTATCACTTTCAATAATGGCAATATACAAAATGGACCAGGTAAATGAATACATATGCAGGTTTGGCATCACCCAAGGTCAAGTATGCATTCCTGGTGGGCTGGGTTATTACCAAAAGAGCTTCTTTTGCCTTCATTAGGCAAATGTAAGAAGCCAGACACATTCTTCCTTTTCCTGAGCCTTAGCTTGGTATGTACCACTATTTATAATATTCGGTCATTTTTATCTGAAAATAATATATCTTGTAATTCTAAGTTATTTAATAGTTTTCTACAAATGGATCCTGCTTATTTTTCACTTACATAATTCATAGCTATACTAAACCTTTTGTTGCTATTGTGAATACCTAGTTTTTGGGCTTGAATTTGAGACTGTAAGTGTGCTTAGGGCCTAGAATTCCCTAAGTGTTACTGAAACTTTATACTGCTCTTCTACATACTGTAGTTGCAAATAACCCTACCTAATATGTACATGATCCTTGCAATATCCTTGTGTACTGAACTGCGTGTTGGTGAAAATAAACTGAACTTCTTTGAGATTCTAAAACGTGCATGCTGAAAGTATAATTTTCTAGTGAAAAATCCACAAAATTCCTTAGGGTCACAAAAAGATAGTCAACTGCTACTCACGAATGCCTTATCTAGATGTTTTAAGAACTATATTAAATTGAACAATACTATTATTGCTATTCATAAAATGTGAACCTCTAAATGAAAACATTTTTGAGAACAGAAAGCATATACTAAGAATTTATTTAAATTAGGTAACCAAACCTATTGAAAAATGAATAGAATTCACATTACTTTTAAAATACTTTCATTGCTAAGTTAGAAAAACATATTTCTCAAAAGGAAACAAAAATGTGATATTCATTTTTAACAGTTCTTTTGAAATCTCTTTTCTCCCACAGTATTTATATAAATGTATTACACATCATTTCTCTTCCTTTCATATTACTTTATATAGGACAGAAGGGTATATAAAGTATGGTAGATACAAAAATTAAATCCAAAGTTAAACTATGCTTTGCCACCTCTGAAATGACATTGTTCCATATGAGTTAAAATTTGTAGCTGTAACTCATGAATATATTCTTGCACATATAAAAATTAAGTCATTTAGTACTACTATATTGAATATTTAACTATATATTCTATTCAGACATGGTAAAAGCAGTTAATTTTGAAAAACAAAATGAAAAAACTTAGCAACTAAGAAAATTTCCAAGAAAGAATGGTATTATGAAATTAGTATTTTAGCAAAACCCAGTACAGCGTACTTAATACTGATTCGGAATCAAAGAAGAATAAAACACATTCTTTCAAATAATTTCTTAGGTGTACAAAACAGAGTATAACTGACCTTTAAAAGTTTCTTTGATGTAGGGCGATCTTTAGGGTTTTTCTGGAGGCAAGACTCTACAAAGTTGCGAAAAGAACTGGACCTATTGTAAAGGAAAGTATTAAGTGAACATATTGCTATTTCCTTTAAAAACACATCCACAAATCAAGGCATGTCCCTATGGGTGGGAGGGAGAATAGAAATCATAAAAAAAAGCAGACACAATACACTATATATTTCATCATGTAAGTCTATAAAAAGCTATGCAAAGCAACTAATGAATCTTTCCCATTTTCCAAAGATAGATGTGCACACATTATTTTAAAATCCTGCTCTCACATACTTAAATATCACAACTCATTCTACGTTGTGGTAAATTAGGGAAGTCAATCATTTTCCTTTTTGCATTCAAATCTAAGATAATATTCTTCTTAGTATTTTTTTTCTTTTCTCTAGCCACATCTCTTTCTTGCTTGACCCTTGGATCATCTTCCATATAGCATGTTTCAGAATATCATGTTATTTGTTTTGGAAAGAACATTTTTTATACCTAAGTATTTAGTGTCCTTGAGCAAATGGACAAAAGTTCCAGAAAACAGTAAAATTTTTTAAAAATTAGAATTCTGTAACCTACTATTATATAGTGTTACTGATGAGAGTTCAGTAAGGCAGTAAGTAAAAAATGTTCCACCAATGTTTGTCATCAATATTCAAATAAGATTTAATTCTTTTATACAAGAATTCTTTTTTGAATCCCTAAAGTATCAACCAGTGTAAAGACAGCCTGTGTTTAGTGTATTTATTATTCAGATGTACCATCATAAACTGTGCCAAGATTTCTTCGAAACATCTCTACAGAAGCAGCAAAGACCTGTGAACTTGCCTTAATAATGTAATGATAAAAAATAAATTATTGCTAATTTATGCATCTTGTGAATTTTAAAGTATTTGTTAAGTACAGTAGATAGTCTTCTCGAATTTTTCAAATGCTAGATACACCTGAAGACTTTCCCATTAAAATTTTCTATCACTGATAAAAATCCTTTCCTAAAATTGTCCATCTGTTCTCAATAAACTTCTTTACATGAATAACAGTATTATCAAAGAAGCACTAGGAGATGCAACATCAAAGCACATTCTGAATAATAAATAATAACAATTAGAATCATCCAAAAATTATGAATTATCTGGTAATTCTGATAAATTATCAAATCATTTTTACCTATGTTTTATACCATATCAATTATAAACCATTCCCCAATTAGATATCTATACAGGTTGTGGCAATCTATATATTGCAGTTTTAAAATATGAATGTTTAAATCATGCTATTTATTATATAATCAGGGTTCTATGTGTCGCTAAGGTACAAAAAGTATATTACTTTTTATACAAAAGCCATACTTTTTGCTCCCATGTAGCATCACCTATCTTTTATTTCTGAACTGAGTTATATATATGCTATGAAAAGTAGAGATAATAAAGGATAAACATGATGCAAGGATAAAATAAAGCTATTTTAATATTTCTTCAGGTTATATACACTTCACCTCATTGAAATGAAATCATTTTGATAACATTATGAAAAAGTATTTAAATTTTACCATGTTGAACAATATCTCTCTCAGCCATACTCACCATTCATTAGACTGCAGTGTAGGGGGGTTATTTCTGGTAATGAGATATAAGGCACGCCTTGCATTCATATGATATAAAGGAGGGTCTCTTTCCGCTATAAAAGAAAGAAAACTTCCTGTTAAATATGTGCCTGTTATATAGGAGCATGGATGCACTGTTAGTTTTTTTTTTTTTAAATAAACCCCAACTTAGGAAAAAAGTTGCAAGTAGAGTTCAGAGAACTTAGTTAAGTGAGTCAATAGAGAGGAAATTGCAGCCCTGATGCACATCTCTAAATAGTGTATTTTTCCAATAAACAAGAACATTCTAAGAGAACCTAATACAGTCATTAAATCAGACCATTAATATGAATGAATACATGACTATTATCTAATCTTCAAGCTCCATTGTAGTTTCTATCAAATGTCCCAATAATGTCCTTTGTAGCAAAAATGACCTTCAATCATCTGCATCCTTAAAGGAAATTGTCCATTTTTTCTAAGTTTTAAACTTACATAAAATTGTTCATAAAATATCTCTAAAATCCTTCTAATATGTGTAAAATCTGGAGTCATGTCCCCTGTCATTCCTGATATTGGTTGTTTGTGTCTTCTTTCTGTTTGATCTAGCCAGAGGTTTATTAATTTCATTAATTTCCCCAAAGAACTAATTTGTGACCTCATTGATTTTCTCTATTGTTTTCATTTTCTATTTAATTGATTTCTGGTTTGATCTTTTCTGGGTCTCTTTGTTCTGTTTACTGTGGATTGAATTTGCCCTTCTTTTTCTAGTCTTAAGGTGACAGTTGAAGTCATGACCTTGACAATTCACAAGTATACAATTTTGACTCTCGAATATCCCTAAGTTTGGCTTTGTGCTGTTATTAAATTTAGTTTACACATCTCTGGCAGGAATATCACAGAAGCAAGTGTCACGCTTTTCTCAGTGTATTCTATGATGATCCTATAGAACAGGCCCGTGGTTTCAGATCGTCTTGTCATTGATGGCGTTCACTTTGATCACTAAAGGCCATTCCACAAGGTTTCATGGTGAAGTTTCACTTTTTTCCTTTGCAATTATTAAGTACTTGTGAAAAGGTACTTGAGTCTATATAAATATTCTGTTTTGCATAAAGATCATTTTATTCTCTTATTGTATAGATTTAGATTCTTCATTTAATAATTTATGACTTGCTACTATCATTTATTTTGATGTTGAAATGGTTTCATTTTTGAGCAGTTGAGAATCTTCTGAAGCCGATGTCTGCCTTTCCGGCATGGCTCCAGCATTCCCTGCTCAGCTCCTTGCTCTCTGGCCCACTAAGATGTTCCAGGATCATCTTATGCTTTCCCTACTGCAGACACGGCTCCAAGGAGCCGTGGCAGGCAGTGTGCTCACTGCTACTGCCCGTGTCACTTCTCTTAGATCCTGTCAGTGGATAAAGGAAGGGAACACACACGTCCCTCATATATTTGTATTCATACTTGCACATTAAATATCTTTAGTTGTTTATTGAAAACAACTGAGTTCACTACAATATCTCAAATCCAATGCTATGGTACTATTTATTCGAGCCTTCTCTTCCCGTTGTTTGTAGCACCCTTCTCTGACAGTAGGAAACCTCACTCTCATTATCCTTAATATATTTGATGAATCGCCCCTGTACATAGCCAGTCTCCCATCTAGGCCACACCCTTTCCCCTTTTCCCCATCAAGTTTTCAAACACCATTCCAAGCCTGTCTACAGTGTGAATGTCCACTTCATCCACTCAGGTTCTGACACCCCATCCAAACTGGATCACTTTAGGCAGTGACGCCCCCCTCATCAGCCCTCAGGAGGGAAGCCCCCTTCCTTTCAATCAGGCACTGCCACTGTGTCAGGTGACCCACCCCCAAATATGGACGTGCTCCTTGGCCTCTGACACCCCATGCTGGGCTACTTCCAGGTCTGAATGCTTTGGTTACCCCACCAGGACTCTGAATCCCCAAACTTGACTGCCGCCCTCCCTGCACAGGTTCTGCTTCCACATACAAGGCATTCTGTCTGTGGGAACTCCCTCCTCTCCTCACAGGACTCTGACACACCATGCCGGGCTACCATGGCTCAGCAGGTGACATGGAAACCTACTTTATACTGTCCTCCCAACAGCTTTAAGAATGAGTAGTTTGATCCAGGAAGGAGAAGGGATTACTGAAGAAATTCTTAATGAATAAAATAACTTGTTTCTACTGTGATTTATTAAAGTATTCAAAAATTCTAAGTGGTGTACCATCAATATATCAAACCAGAGTATGATTTTTGATCTGTCATTTACTATAAAGCTGAACATCTCTATTTAGTCAAAGAACACTGAACTTAGCTAAAAACCATAGAGATTTACTAAATCTAGAATGCGGTAGCCTTCAGTGGATTCAAGGGATATTTTCCATTTCAAATACTTTTTTAATTGAAGTATCATTGATATTCAATCTTATATTGGTTTCAAGTATACAACACAGTGGTTCTACAGTCACCCATATTAAATCCTCACCCCCGCTACTGCAGTTACTGTCAACATAGCAAAATGTTACAGAAGCAGTGCTTATAGTTTCCATGCTATTCTACTATCCTGGTGACCAGCTTATGACTGAAAATTTTTGTGCCCTTTTACTGCCCTCACCCTCAACTACTCACCCCAATCCCTCCCCCACAGTAACCACCAGTCACGACTCAGTGTCTATAAGTCTACTGCGATGGTGTTCCTTTTGTTTTGTGTTTAGATTCCACAAATAAGTGAAATCATATGGTGTTTTGTCTCTGCCTGGCTTATTTCACTTAGCATAATACCCTCTAGGTTGATCCATGTTGTTGCAAATGGCAGGATTTCTTTTCTTCTTATGGCTGAATAATATTCCATTGTGTATATGTACCACCTCTTCTTTATCCACTTATCTACTGATGGACAGTTAGGCTGTTTCTATAACTTGGCTACTGTAATGCAACAATAAACAGAGCGGTGCATCCATCTTTTTGAATCAGGGATTTTGTTTTCTTCAGGTAAATTTCTAGAATTGGAATTACTGGGTCATATGGCATTTCTATTTTTAGTTTTTTTAGTAACCTACGCACTGCTTTCCACAGCGGCTGGTCCAATTTACATTCCCAACAAGAGGGTAGAAAGGTTCCCCTTTCTCCACATCCTTGCCAACACTTGTTTTTTCTTTTCTCTTGGACAGAGGCCATTCTAACCGGTCTGAGGTGATATACTATTGTCGTCTTAAGTTGCATTTCCCTGATGATTAGTGATGTGGAGCATCTTTTCATTGTTGGCCATCTGTATTTCAGCTTTGGGAAAATGTCTGTTCTGGTCTCTGCCCATTTTTTAGTCGGGTTTTTTTTTTTTTTTTTTTGGTGTTTAGTAGTATGAGTTCTTTATATATTTTGGATGTTAACCCTTAATAGGAAAAATCATTTACAAGTATACTCTCCCACACTGTAGGTTACATTTTTGTTCTGTTGATGGTATCCTTTGCTGTACAGGAGCATTTTGGTTTCGTATATACGCCCACGTGGTCATTTGTTATTTTGTTTCCATTTCCTGAGCAGTTGTGTACAGGAAAAAACTGCTCACACTTATGTTTGAGAGATCTTTGCCTATGTTTTCGTCTAAGAGTTTTATGGTTACACGTCTAACATCTAGATCTTTGATCTACTTTGAGTTTACTTTTGTGTGTAGAGAGTCATAGACAGTAATCTAGCTTCTCTCTCTTGCATGTAGCCATCCAGTTTTGCCAACACCAGCTGTTGAAGTCTGTCCTTTCACCATTGTATACTTATGGCCTAAGAATGCAGCACCCCAGTTTGAAAAAGACAGATGCACCCCTATGTTTATCACTGCACTATTTACAATAGCCAAGATATGGAAGCAACCTAAATGTCCATCAGTAGATGAATGGATAAAGAAGATGTGGTACCTATACACAATGGAATATTACTGAGCCATAAGGAAAAAACAGATCCTACCATTTGCAACAACATGGATGGAGCTAGAAGGTATTATGCTCAGTGAAATCAGCCAGGCGGAGAAAGACAAGGACCAAATGATTTCACTCACATGTGGAGTATAAGAACAAAGGAAAACTGAAGGAACAAAATAGCAGCAGAATCACAGAACCCAAGAATGGACTAACAGTTACCAAAGGGAAAGGGACTGGGGAGGATGGGTGGGAAGGGAGGGATAATGGCGGGGAAAAAGAAAGAGGGCATTACGATTAGCATGTATAGTGCGAGGGGGGCACGGGGAGGGCTGTGCAACACAGAGCAGACAAGTAGTGATTTTACAGCATCTTAGTATGGTGATGGACAGTGACTGTGAAGGGGTATGTGGGGGGGACTTGGTGAAGGGGGAAGCCTAGTAAACATAATGTTCTTCATGTAATTGTAGATTAATGATACCAAAAAAAAATCAAACTGTACAATAAGCTATGCAGCCTGATAATCTAATCCTCATACCTAACACAAAGTATTAAGTAACCTAAGTAGCGGTAAGTAATTCATGAATGCTTTAGAGACCCTTCATAGATGGTAAATTTATAACCACAGACATATTCTAGGTGTTTAACAAATACTCATTAAATGTTACACACAGATACCTCAAAATTAATACCACAGTAGAAACTATTTTAGACCTAATTTAATACAGCAAATGTAATATGCCTAAATTTACATATATATATATATATACACAAAATGCCAAATAACCAAAGTGACAACCTTGATAGATATATTGCTCCCCTTAAACACTGACATAAAAATAAAAATCTGTAATTTGGTACAGAAATTGAGATAAAACATTGATCAAAACTTACTACGCAGTAATAAAGAGCAATGCTTACCTAGTTCAATGCATGTTATTCCAAGAGACCATATATCGACTTTGTTATCATATTGTTGTTCATTCCTGCCTAAAATTATTTCTGGGGCCATCCTAAAACATAAAATGTTACTTAAAGTTAAAAGAGAAATGAAAAGTATACTGTTCTATAAAAACGTAATGACCATCCACATGGAGAATCCCTGTGTGAATTCCAGATGATATATCTGGACATAAGAATTCTTATAACGGGAAATGCATTACAGGTTGTGAGGTAAATATTTACCATTGCGCACACAGTGTTAGACTTATTCTCACCATTTGTCATGATCAGGTACCAGCATCCTGGAGGAAAAACTCCCCAGAGCAGGGTTGTATTCTGCATCAATTCAAGTTTGCAGATTGTAATATTGTATAGCCTTTATGCCAGCAGTTCTCAAACATTTTGGTTTCAGCATCTTACTATAAAAGTCTAAATTTTGCTCGAAAGAGGGCATTTTATCACTGGCACTTGTTTTCTTGAAGTAAACAAACTCACTACATTTAGCTGAGAAAATATCTACCACAATAAGCAACCATGAATAAGCCATTTGTCGGTCTTTTTCGCAAATAAGAGTAGTGTTCTGTGATAAAAGTGGCTAGGACAGCCACTCATAACTAAATAAACCATACAATTATTAACTTTGGAGGCGTCTTGGTTATAAAATGAAACGTTAAGTCGCATCTTCAGGTAGACTCTAATGTTCTCACTGGTGCTTCACCTTATCCTTCCTTTGTACTTGTTAAGCACAGACAAACATTTAGAACAGTTTCTGACTGCTTAATAACATTGTCACCAGGCGTATGTGTGTTCCTGTGTGTAAAAGTATGTAAATACATAGTGCTGTGTTCCTAATATACCATATACAAATTAATACATCTGTAACTTTCAATTGCCGATAACAGAGGGCTTCTAATGTGTTAAGATGTTGAAGTAAGCTTGGGGAGTCACTAAGTTCAACAAAGTTAAAAAAGTAGTTTTGTTTTTAATGCACAACTTTCTAGCTCCTTTCTAGTATCTAATATTGATCACTGATTTGTAAAGAGGGGGACCATTAGTAAGCATTATTTGTCCAAAGAACCCTTTTTTTATACAGGGGAAGAGGATTCTATCTAAACTAGGGTTCTACATAAGAAATTTTTGGTCATACAGAACAGTAGTCTTCAAACTTTTTATTTTCTTACTTCCAATGAATTTATTTTAAAAATGTATCCGCTTATACATTTTTGAGTTGGTATCTAAATTTTATAAACTTAATAGTTGCAAAGGATATAATGCACACATATGTATATACATTATTTTGTATATGTGCTTTACAGATATTTACAACTTGGAGCTGAGGACTTCACTCATTCAATTCATTAAAAACACTGCTGTATAATAACCTAATTAGCAAACCCAGTCTGCATGGTCATATCAGCCATTCAAATCAGAATTATTTTCTGTCAGGAAATGCCAAACTTCATTTTTCATTGTAAATAACATGTTAGTGTGTCCTCACGACAATTGTCCCAGTTATAAATGAGATCATTTTTGATTCCCTAGAAAAGAAGATGGGAGGAAGGATAATTGGGGAAAAGAAAGAGCAAGGAGCCAAAGGAACTGAGGAGAGATGACTGTGAAGGCAGAAGGCCCTGTGTCAAAACTTGGTGTCCTAGCTCTTCAATATTTCTGATGCTATATATTCTAGATGTTACGTGTTCTCAAGTTGTCCCTCTGGTGACGGTTTGAGGCTTTTAATTCTCAGAGCAATGCATCACTCTACTATTCAGGATGGGTGAGAAGCCTTTCTTTAACAAACTGGGAGTTGGGAGATTTGAAACGTAGGTGGAAAAGAAGATGCAGTAGACCTGAGACACTTCTCAGCATGTACAGAGAGAGGACATCTATGGAAGTTGAAGATGTGGAAAATTATTCCCTTCAGACTTGCTGCCATTAATATGGAATTATTTATGAATAAAATTAGATGATGTCTAGAAGTTGCTTCAAGTAACTGGAGGTGGGAGGGAGGGCAAGAAGATCAAGTACACAGGGCAGCCAGGCCCTGGGGTAGTGCTGTTAGGCTGAGCTGACCGCTGTGTGAGCCTTCGTTATATTTTTGTCTCTTTCCCTGTATACTAGAAATTCTCCACAATGAAAAATGAAAACAAAAAGTTCCTGATCAGCTACCAGTCTTCAGGGACTCTTATTCAGAAGATACTGACACACAGTAAGTACAAATCTAAAGAAAATTTCCACTTAGCATTTCTATCTTCTCCCTTCTTAAACAATTAAATTTTTTCACTCCTACCCCCAATACATGATGTAGATGATAACAGGAAAGAACCGTAGGGGGGACAAATGATACAATAGGAGGTACAAGGGCAGCGCCTCAAATCTGTATCTGAAACTACAGTGCTTAGAGGAATATCTAAAGCAGCCCTGTATTTCCAAGAGAAACATAAAGCACCTGATAAAAGGACAAGCACACACTGCCTATTTCAATTATGAGGATCAATACCAGATAGGACTACGCTTACCAATGCGGCGTCCCCACAAAAGACTTGGCAGAAGAGGCCATGGAAGCAAATCCAAAGTCAGCAAGTTTCGCCTGGCCTCCTGGTGTCAGAAGGATATTTCCTCCTTTGACGTCTCTGGGTTTAAGGAACACAGAAAATTATTTGTCTTTCCTTTGTAAGATTCTACTGAAAATGATAAAGATCATATAAAAATGTATAAAAGAGGGAAGGAGAAATCAGAATCATTAAGGCCTTGGGTAATCTCTCAGTTGGGATAACGAGAGCTAAGATCCCAACTAAGAAATGAGATACACAGAATTCCTCTAAGTATATAGTAACAAGTTTCTAAAAGAGAAGATAAAATACCAGTAGAAACAGAAGAAAAAAATTAGCTAATTAATAGTACATACTCGATATTTGAGTGCCTGTTTATTGGTACAAGTAATGGTTTAAAAAATTTAGCTGAACATTCTTATATGATTGTAAGATTTCTGAGTATACCCTTAACAATAAAATGGAGTAAGAAGAACCTGATGCCCCAAATTTGTTTTTTTTTAATTACTCATATCATTCCAAATTTTAGCATAGTTCTCCTACCTAAATATGAAATGAAAACTGAAAACACATGGGTAAGGTAATATCAATGATCCCAAATTTACTTTTAAGCTCTTTTCTAAATCAGCAACGTACATGTGAAATAAGAAAATTATAATGGGATTGCATGCCCAATGGGCACCATAACATTCAAAAAGAAAGAACTTTCTAAGCACTTGTCAATTCATACTATATAGAATTATAATGGATGTAATATTAAGTTAATCTATTTTCTTCCATTTGTTTTTATAAAAATGAAAGGTTCTTTGAAGTTGAGAAGACCTTAGGTTCTGCTTCCAACTCTTTCATTCTCTTATTTACTATGCATGTGGATTTTTCTCTTGGACCTTACTATCCTCATCTAAAAAACTGATACCCATTAATTTGCAATGACTCTACTATATAAGTTTACTTTGTATTGTCTGGTTCACATAGATAATTTAAAAAATGCTAGCTTCCATCTAAAAACAGGCAAAACCAATACCAATGCTAAAAATGTACTTTATGATGGTTTAATCTTTAAATTACTATCCATTATCAAGGATTATCTCAAAAGCATAGAATGCTAGTAGCTTTCACTTGTCCCTGTCATGGAATCAATGGAACAAATCCGGCATTAGGAGTCACCAGGAGGACAAAAGATCTAGGTTAGTTCTAGTCTAATCTATCTTGCTTCATCAGCTTTGAGAAGTGAGTCACAAATTGGGGCATCAGTTTCTGCATCTGTAAAATGAAACAAGTAAGAATACATAATCCCTATCGTCTTTCCCACTTCACAAATTCAACTTTTCTATAATTAAATTTCTATCACAAATCTCTAAAGTGCACATACTTTGGAAAGCCCAGCAGCATGTGTAGAAAAAGATAAAAATTATTCTCAACCAAGAGATCAAATAAATTAGTATATTCATTTTAAGACACGGATAACCTAAAAAAATATGAGTTTGTAAAACTCCAGAATACTTTTATTTAGCTAAAACCAACAAAGCTTTCAGGATTAATAAATTCTAGGTCTGATTTGCTTATTAATGTATGGTAATTTTTAAGGTACTTACCTATGGATCATGGCACGGGAATGTAAGTAGGCTAATCCCTGAAGAGCACCATGTATAATTGCTGCTATTTCCATTTCTTGTAATGGCTTTTGGTAAACTTGAAATAAGATTTTATTTGAAAATAATTATTCTATAGAACATTTCTATTTTAAAATATATATACACATATCTAATATATGGGCCAGTTTAAAAAAAGTAACATTTAGCAAGAAGGAATTTTTTGCTTTCCAAGATAGTAAAACAAAGCAATTGAACTTAGTAAGTGCACAGTTGTGCCTATTTATTAGAGTTCACAGCCAATTTTCCTCTAAGTTAACATTTAACAATTATTTCATGATTATAAAAACAATGAAAGAGCTTTCCCTTTTTATATTCCTACATATCTTCATTCTGAACAGAAGGAACAAATTAAGTTTAATGATAAAGAATGCAGAAAAATGCCTGTTAAATCACAATGAAAGAAAACTCATCTGTTATGCTAAAACGTAGTATTTAATGAGGACAGTGCATACCACGCTGAGAATCTAGAAAACACAACGGTTTTACTCTTACGGGAAAGTTTTAACATTATTTTAAAAATCTCTCAGTGAATGAATTCTCATTTTATTATACTAATACTTTTCTTTTCTTAATAAATAAAGGAGGCTTACCTTTCAGCAAACCTGAAGCAGATCCTAAACAATATTCCATTACAAGCTACAGGGGGAAAAAATGATAAAAAACATTAAAATACACTATTAAAATAAAAAGATTCTATATGAGATAAAATAAATTCACCAAGGAGATCGAGAAGATAGTTTGAAGTGAAAAAAACTCTAGTTATCAATTACCTTTAAATATAAGTATACATTTTGGAACTTGTTAAATGCATACATGAAGTTTAGCCAATGCTACATTAATATTTTATAATGCCGACCTATAACTGCTTGTAGAAGATGTGTGTTTCATGTAATTACTAACTAAAGCTATAAAGGAATATACATATTCCATTCATATTAACCTATAGTAGCAATACTGGTATTGTTAGGAAGCAGAAAGTCATCCTCTGGTTCTATATATACCAAGTTTGGGTTACCGTTTAAATCTTTCCTATAAAGCAAACACAGAGCACCTCGTATGTGCCAGGTATGTTATATATATTAACTAATTTAATCCTCATAACCACCTCTGGAAGGAGACCCTATTATCATCCTTGTTTGACAGATGGAGAAACTTGGAAGACAGAGAGGCAGCCTGCGCTCTCTGCCACTGTTTGTGCTTCAACCACAGCCTCAAATTTAGGAGTACCATCACCACCAAATTAAAGCAAACATTGCAAATCTAAATAAATCTAAGTTCTGTATACTAAAATGATAATCAGCTGTAGCTTATTAAAAATAAAAGGTCATTCCTGTTTAAAGAAAAGTTAGCCTTTCTCTGAAAAGACATAATTACTGTGCCTATACTGTTGTAAGATTACTACCTTATCTTAGTTTCAACAATGGGGCAAAATTAATTTCCATTTTTCTGCAATAAAATGTCCCAATTTTCTACCCTTAGTATTATTCAGCCAAAGAATCACAATCAGTTCAGATTTCACCAGGATTCACCACCAATATTCCAACCAAGGTACTTGTGGTTAAATAGCTTACAATACATTTATGTCAAAAATATATGCTGATTTTCATCCTTTGATAGGATTGTTCTCACACAAATGTTTGATAAAGCATTTGAAGAATGATACCGCTAACACACATCAGAACATTCTCCCGTGCACGTAACGGTCAGCTGAATCTCTAGTCAATTGGCAAAGTTCTATTCTCTCTCACTGCCTGAGAGTTTCAGGTAAAGCTGCTCCTTTCTCAGTGTGAACTGACATTTCAAGGTGTTTGCGCATGGCTTTACACAACTATTTTGAGACATTTTTAAATTAATCATAAACCAAACCTACTAAAATTACAGCAAGGGGAGAGCAGATACCTACCCATGCTCGGTGCTCACGTAAATAGCAGCCTTTGTATTCCACGATGTTGGGATGTTTCAATGTTCGGAGAAACCTGACTTCCTTAATAATACCCTGCCATCTCTGTGGGGAGAAAAAAAAGAATAAAGGAAAGAATTAGGAACAGTTGCCTTTCCTTAGAAAACTATATAAGTACAAAAGTAATTATTAGATTAAAAAGTTAACAAGAACATAAAACTTTGCTTCATTTGTAATATTTAAATGTCAAACTAATATATTTTAAAGAAATTACATTCATATAGTTTACAACTCAATAACATAAAATTCATTCCAGGTAGTACATATTTTCATTTTCATAAAATTTATTATCAATGAGTCTTATAAAAATTTTACAACCACACACCAAGTCTGTTGAAAGCTATATACTACATATAGTGGTTTTTCTTCAAAATTTCAACCTCCCCCTTCTTTTTTGCAGCTTTATTGTTGTATAATTTACATACCTTAAAGTTCAGCTGTTGTGTTTTTGGCTTATATTGTCTACCAAATGTTGTTTTTTCTGCTGTTTAAACTCAAATCAATTAATTACCTAAATTCCTAAATGCTCATATTCTAAAATGCTAGTGAACACTTAGGTTATAACAGAGGGAAGTTCACAGAAAAACCAAGCAGCATGGAAACATTTTCCTACAGGATTTCACGAAGAGCCTTCCCACTGACGCCTACTAGTAAATAACAGATAAACCTTCAGCAATAAAAGCTACTCTATGACAACTTCAGAAACTTAGGCCATGTCCTAAATACAGTTACTTGTCAGAAGCAATCAGGGAACTCTGAAAACACAGGTACTTGGGTCCATACCCAGAGACTCTGGAGGCTTAGGAGATGGGGGATGGGAACGTGGAATCTGTTTTTCGTTCTTGTTTCAGTTTTTCCAGGCTTTACCGCTGACTTGTATCATATTTCTAAAGGTAGGGGAACTAGAATACAGAACTTTAAAAAATGTTTTGCACTAGAATTTAAGATCCTATATCTCCTATGTTATTTCATAAGCCCTCAAGAAAATATACCAAGATATTCACTGTGTAAAATGTGTAGGCTGTAAGATGCTAACTTCAGAAAGTGTCATATGGGCTTTACATTTCAAAATTGAGTGCTCTGGGAGGCAAACTCTCAAAACAAAACCAAGCTAAAACCTGTATTCTTCAATGAAAAAAAAACTTCCAGGAAGGATACACTATTAGATGAGAGAAGATGATGCCCTAGGTGAAACTTTTTGTTCTAGGCATGACTAATTAAACAGACTCCAACACAAGTCTGCTATGAAAGCTGGTTTTAAAGTTATACGTAGAATGGCAAATAAAATTAAACTTGTAAAAAATGGAGGTGTTTTAGGGGTTTTAGAAATTATTAAGAGTTTTTTTAGGTATCGACATAATGAAACAGTGATCAACCACAACAGTGTTATCATACCCATAAGTATGATTATCACAAAAACAGTATTTACAAAACAGAGATTACAGAAATGTAGAAAGCCAAAACCTTTAAAAATTAAAGACTGATCTAGCAATTCTACCTCTGGGCATATACCTATGTGCATAGCAGCATTATTCACAACAACCAAGGGGTAGAAGCAACTTAGTGTCCATTAACAGATGGTAGATGGACAAACTGTGGTGTTTTTACACACACACACACAGGAATATTATTCAGCTTTTAAAAAGAAAGGTAATTCTGACACACTACAACATAGATGAACTTTCAGGACACTATATTAAGTGAAACAAGCCAGTCACAAAAGGGCAAATAGTGAATAATTTCAATTACATGAGATACCTAAAGTAGTCAAATTGATAGAGACAGAAAGAGGAGAGGTGATCTCCAAGGGCTGCGGGGAGGAGGGAATGAGGTGTTACTGTTTGATGGGTGTAGAATATCACTTTTGCAAAATGAAAGAATTCTGGAGATGAATGGTGGCGATGGTTGCACAGCAATGTGACTGTCCTTAACACTACTGAACCTACACTTAAAGTGGTTAAGATGGTAAATTTGTTTTGTGTACTTTATCACAATTAAAAATAAATAAAATTTTTAAAGAATTAAAGAAAGACAAAGAGAACAGACTTAGAAAGTAATTTTATAAACTTATGCAATTAAGGAAGAACTAATCAGAATACTGATGAACTAAAGTACATGCAATACAGTATCAGTAATTTTATTTTTCAGATTATTACCCACTGCCTTATTTTTCAGACTAGATACACTGCTGCCAATGATTATTTGCAACAGCCGTTAAATAATTTCTCAACCATTAAAAATTTATATCCAGTATACTTACTATTAAATGTACCTTATTCTAGTTTACTTTCTCAGACATGATAATCCCTCTATTATAGAATAATCTGCTAAACAACAATTTAAAAAATTAAACTCATGTCAGCAGCACATATCTAAAAAAATTAAGAGTAAGGGACGCAGTTGGGAGGTTTCTGGGATGTCATGAATGTTGTTTATGGCTCTAGGTACAGGTTAAATGGGCACACGGAGTCTGTGGAAGAAAATTCACTGAGATAAACCTTAGTATTTGTATATTTTTCAAGATTTTTTGAAAAAATTCCCACCTATCCCCAATTAAAAATGGTATGGCTTTCTTTAACATGCCAATACGAACATATATATTTCACCTACCTCCATAGCCTTCTTTCCACTGAAAGGTATTCTCTTGATAGCCACCGCGTCATTGGTGTGCACATCTCGTGCCTAAAAAAGACAGAAGATCACTGTAAAACCTAACATTTATAAACTACCATGTCCAAAAAGATACCAAAACTGCTTTTAAAGAACATTAAAAACATAAGTAGTAAAAAGCATATCAAATTATCAAGGAACTGGTACTTTAGAAATAAAAATAATGCATGTTTATCTTTGAATGAGCTAGTTGAGAGGAAAAATATAGAAATTTGAACAGAACTATAAACAAACAAACAAATGACTAGTACAAGTCTATGCTAGGCCTGTAAATGTCAAAATTTCAATGAAATGGATAATTCTCTAGGAAAGAACTACTAACATTGATCTAGAGAAGAAAATCTGAGTAAAACAGTGGTGGAAGATTGAAAAGAATACTAATCATCTTTAAATTAGTTGTGAGGGGAGCAGTTTCACCAGGGGAACTTCCCAGGATAAAAGGGGAGGGAAAGGAAAGCTGTCCCACTAATCGTATGGAGGCGGTCTGACCCAGCAACTAAACCCTCACAAGCAGCACAAAATAGAAAGTCAGGGACCAATCTGACTTACAAATGTAGACAAGGGAACTCTAAATAAAAATTTAAAACCAAATATTACAGGGCATTAAAAGAATATTTCATTTGGATAAAATTTATTACCACAGAAATGCAAAATTTTGATACAGGAAAACATTTCATAATTTGCCATATTTTTTACAAATCAAAGGGGAAAAATATATACTTATACATATAAATGCTGAAAATGCAGAAAGAGCCCAACTCCAAATGTATTTAATGCCGGGAAGACCAAACTTAGAAAACCCACATGGGAAAGGTAATTCCTCAACATGATAAATCATGCCTATTGTAAACAACTATTAACTAGAATTAAGACAAGACAGCTAAAATGCTATCACCATTACTATATTTACCACTGCTGTGGAATTTTCATAAAAAAATAAAAGCATAACAGAAACATGAAAGTTAACTCTTTAGAAAGTAAGAGCCAAATTGTCATTATGTGTTTAAAAAAAAAAGATGCTATATAAAGAAGGCACAAGAGGATAGCTGCAAACATTTCAAATGAGTTCAGTAAGAAGGATTAATCATCTCTAGACATCTGTGGAAGAATTCACTGTATTTAAGATAGCCATTAAAATGAAAAAACTAAATCTGTAACACTACCAAAATATTAAACATCTATACAAACTTGTTGCTGAGAAAAAAAAGCAATCTTAATAGGAAGAAATAATGAATGAATAATCATAAAATGTGTGTATGGGACTTCAAGTAAGTCAGTGTTTTGCAATATTTGATTCAATAACAATGTAAGTCATAAAACTGCTCAAGTAGTGGAAACAACATGGAAATTAAAGCCGAATATCTTTCCCATTTTTTCAATAATCTAAGAAGCTCAATAAATAAAATGATCTCTTTTTATGTACCTAATGCAAGTGACTCTAAAATAGACTACTGCATATGTCTTTTTGTACTCCTGATTTTTACTCTGCCAGGACTGGATATTAAATAAATGCTGGTCACTGACATTAAGCCTTTAACACTTACAAAAAACACTGCTCCAAAGCCTCCCTGGGAAACTTTTTTGAAATCTGTGAAGCACTTCTCTGGATCTTCTTTGGAGAAGAGCTCTGCAATCTCAGGGTCCTTCAGGCTCTGTGCTTGGATAGTTGACGACATCCTGCTGGGCAGTCAGCAGTCGGATTCTAATTTTATGCTGCTCTCCCAATCCTTGGGAAATCGGTATGAAGGAAGCCACGGTGGCATAAGCAATTGTAGAGAAATGAGAAAAGAAAAAAGGAAAAGCAAAAGTTGCTAAGAATAATTAGTATATCATTTTCTGACTACATATATAAAATTATCTTAGACGTGGAATTTCACTGAAAAAGTGTTGCCTACTAGCACAGGAGTCTTTAACCCAGCTCATCATCACAATCACCCATGCTGGTTTAAAAAAAAGATTCCCACTATACATAGTATGTAAGTACATACTATAGATACACTTCTAAAAATTACATAAATCTATATGTACTGGAAGGCTTTCTGTATCAGTACTTAGAGATTTATCTAACTCTGATGCAATAAGCTCATCAGCAAAAGAGATAATATAGAAGGAAGACCATTAAAAACGTGCCCAACAACTCAAAATGTACCCATAATATGTTTCTAACAACAGGAAGATTCCCATCTATTAAGGACCTTCAAATGCAAGAAAATAGATAATAGATTTAATTCAGTAAGATTTCTTTTCCTTTCAGATACCACATGGTAGTGTTTAATAAACTCAACAGACATTCCTAAGAAAAATGCAATGGAAGAAAATAATGAATTTAACATAGATAACTGTTTCCTCCATAACCTAATTCATATTAAAATATGGCCTTATCAAATCTGCTTCATTATGTAAGTAGACACACTACAGAATTCCCTGGTGATTCTGGTATCAGTTCCTTTATATCAGATTACCAAATTTCAAAAATGGCAGCTATAAATGACAGGCTTCAGAACCTGGTTCTGGAATGACACTGCCTAGATAGGAATCCTGACAACAATTATTTGCCAACTATGAACTTGGGTAGCCTCATTTCCCAAATCTATAAAATGAAAGAAATAACCTACCTCCCAGAGTAGCTGTGAGGGTTAAATGAGGCAATAAATTTTAAGTGCAGACCAGCACTCAGGAACAGTAGCCAGTACACTAAATGTTAGTTATCATGAACTCCCTAAATTTACCAATTAAAATTAAAAATTCCAAAAATTGATTTCATTAAACTGATAAGGGAAAATAAAGCTCTAGCGAGTGTTTTCTATGCCCAAAGCATATTTTTTAAATTTTTGAATGTTTTTAATTTTATTAATTTCAAAAAATTTGTAAACCACAGAGAATTTTTTGAGCCTGTCTCATTTTTAGTGAAGTCAACTGAACCAATTATAATGCTCGTTATTAAATTTCTAACAACATAAAACACATTTACATATCTTTTGCACTTCCCTAAATTAATACTACATTGCAGTAAAAATTCAAATTACTAGTTTGTATTCCTTTTCTAACATTTTTGAGGCTACATCATATTCTTCACATCTACCAATCACTCTGATCTGGAAGATAGTTCCCTGGAACAATGCTTCAATAACAATTCTTCCAAGAACATGTGACGACAGGAAAGTCATTTAGCTTATCACTCCTAAAATGAGATCGAACTAAATTCTATATAAACTGTTCCTATTCAATTTATACACCTGTGTAAAACAAACAGCCTACTATGTACCTAAGACCTTATTTAAGAACTTTCAATCATCAAATTACAGTACCTTTATTACAAGCATGACTTTATATAAAATTTTGAAAAAATTTTGAAAAGAAAGAAAAAAAACATTGTAAAAAATGAATACATCCATAGAAACTTCTGGAACAGTATGCGATTGCCTATAGTTCAGATTAAGGTGTTATACAAAGGAAAATAAAATTTTACTTTTTTAGAAAAAGAAATCTTACTAAAAGCAGAAGAGATCCCAGATTTCACAAAAACATAAATTTAGAGAAACAAGATGCTCATTCCAAAGAACAGAATGGAAATCAATGAAACTAGACAACAAAATCTGTAAAATCAAAAGCTAGTTCATTGCAGGGAAAAAAATGTCAATAAAACTGAAAGAACTCTGCCAAGCTAACCAAAGGAAACAAGAGCAAATTACCCAAAAGAGGGCATATTACTATATTCCTAAAGACATTGAAAGGATAAGCAAATAGCATAAACAGCTCTAAGCTTGTAAACTTGACAAAATAGCGGAAATAGACAAATTAGTTGGTAGTGGTGCTTATAAAATACCAAAACTCAGTCAAGAAGAAATAGAGAGCTGCCTCTCCCACCCAGACAGAGCAAATTCAAAGAGTTTAGGCCCAATAAGGCGTAAACTCAAAATCAGTAACAAACACTTACGTCTGATAAGGCCTAAACATGTCATAATGCCAAAAAACAAAGATAAGCTAAAACTTGAATGATCACAGATTTCTCATAAAATACAATGGAGGCGACAGAATGTTCAATAGTATCTTTAAAGTGAGGAAAGAAAAGAACTGCCAACCCAGAAGAGAATCCTTATCTAAGCAAAAGTTTTTTGGAATAAAATAAAAAAAAAAAGGGGGGGGGGGGGGGAGAGAGAAAGAGGGAGAGAGACAGAGAGATTTAGATGATGGAAAGCTAAGAGAATCTGACCTCCAGTAAGGGAAAAGTGAAACATTAAACAAAAGAAACCTCAAGGCTATATTACTACCACACAAAATACTCAGAGCATCAGAGCTAGGAATATTACAAGGAGTAAAAAGGGGCATTACATAATGTTATGATTTCATTCATCAAATTCTAAATGTATACTCACCTGATAAAAGAGCTCAAATTACACAAAGCAAAAATTGATACAACTGAAAAGAGAAAAGTCTGTAACTGGAACGCCACCACCATAGACCAACACTACCAACCAACAGGTCCTGATGACACTCCAGTATGTAGCCTGGCCACAGAATGTACAGTCTCCTCAAGTGGGCATTATGACATACACTGTGAGATCACATACTGGGTCATAAAACTAATCTTAACAAGTGAAAAAATTTCACTTAATACAAAATGTTTTCTGTTAAGAGGGTAATAAACTTAAAATCAGTAACAAAACAGTTAAAAGAAAAACAGGACCTCAAGTGTGGAAATTAAATACACCTTGAGATAACCCATGGGTTAATAAAGACATTTCAAGGGCAAAGAGAAAACAATATGAATTGTGTGAAAATAGAAATACAACATGAAATTTACAGGATTCTTACACAGAAATTAAGGCACTAAATCACAGTAGAAAGAAAACTCCAAAGAATAATCTAAACTCCCATCTTAAAAATCTAGAAAGAGAAAAGCAAATAAAACCAAAGCTAAATATAGAAGGAAATACTAAAGAACAGAATGGGAATCAATGAAACTAGACAACAAAATCTGTAAAATCAAAAGCTAGTTCTTTGCAGGGAAAAAAATGTCAATAAAACTGAAAGAACTCTGCCAAGCTAACCAAAGGAAACAAGAGCAAATTACCCAAAAGAGGGCATATCACTATATTCCTAAAGACATTGAAAGGATAAGCAAATAGCATAAACAGCTCTAAGCTCGTAAACTTGACAAAATAGCGGAAATAGACAAATTAGTTGGTGGTGGTGCTTATAAAATACCAAAACTCAGTCAAGAAGAAATAGAGAGCTGCCTCTCCCACCCAGACAGAGCAAATTCAAAGAGTTTAGGCCTAATAAGTCCAAAATTTAAAATCAATAACAAACACTTACGTCTGATAAGGCCTAAACATGTCATAATGCCAAAAAACAAAGATAAGCTAAAACTTGAATGATCACAGATTTCTCATAAAATACAATGGAGGTGACAGAATGTTCAATAGTATCTTTAAAGTGAGGAAAGAAAAGAACTGCCAACCCAGAAGAGAATCCTTATCTAAGCAAAAGTTTTGTGGAATGAATTCAAAAATAATAGAGGGGGGGAGGAAGAGAGAGAGAGAGAGAGAGAGAGGCAGAGACAGAGACAGAGAGACTTAGATGATGGAAAGCTAAGAGAATCTGACCTCCATTAAGGGAAATGTAAAACATTATACAAAAGAAAGCTCAAGGCTATATTACTACCACACAAAATATAGAGAGCTTCAGAGCTAGGAAAATTACAAGGAGTAAAAAGGGGCATTACATAATGTTATGATTTCATTCATCAAATTCTAAATGTATACTCACCTGATAAAAGAGCTTCAAATTACACAAAGCAAAAATTGATACAACTGAAAAGAGAAAAGTCTGTAACTGGAACGCCACCACCATAGACCAACACTACCAACCACCAGGTCCTGATGACATTCCAGTATGTAGCCTGGCCACAGAATGTACAGTCTCCTCAAGTGGGCATTATGACATACACTGTGAGATCACATACTGGGTCATAAAACTAATCTTAACAAGTGAAAAAATTTCACTTCATACAAAATGTTTTCTGATAAGAGGGTATTAAACTTAAAATCAGTAACAAAACAGTTAAAAGAAAAACAGGACCTCAAGTGTGGAAATTAAATACACCTTGAGATAACCCATGGGTCAATAAAGACATTTCAAGGGCAAAGAGAAAACAATATGAATTGTGTGAAAATAGAAATACAACATGAAATTTACAGGATTCTTACACAGAAATTAAGGCACTAAATCACAGTAGAAAGAAAACTCCAAAAAATAATCTAAGCTCCCATCTTAAAAATCTAGAAAGAGAAAAGCAAATAAAACCAAAGCTAAATATAGAAGGAAATACTAAAGAACAGAATGGAAATCAATGAAACTAGACAACAAAATCTGTAAAATCAAAAGCTAGTTCTTTGCAGGGAAAAAAATGTCAATAAAACTGAAAGAACTCTGCCAAGCTAACCAAAGGAAACAAGAGCAAATTACCCAAAAGAGGGCATATCACTATATTCCTAAAGACATTGAAAGGATAAGCAAATAGCATAAACAGCTCTAAGCTCGTAAACTTGACAAAATAGCGGAAATAGACAAATTAGTTGGTGGTGGTGCTTATAAAATACCAAAACTCGGTCAAGAGGAAATATAGAGCTGCCTCTCCCACCCAGATGACAAACTGTGGCGGCTCAGGCTCAGACCTCAAGGAGGCACCGGCTTCCACTGCCTCAGCCCCTACAGCACGGCCATCAGCGCACTGCTGCCAAAAAGAACAAGGCACAGTGACAGTACGGGTGTCTGGGGCTGGAGGCGCAGCAGGGGGCATGGGAAGCAGGGTGGCGCAGGCTGGAGAGCTGGCTGAGCTGAGCGGGGAAGCTGTCACTAGGCGGTGCGGCATCCTCAGAGGGGGCCGTGTCTAACGGGGTTTACCCGCTGCTCAACACTGCCAATGGAGCAGTGAGGCCGACAGTGTTCAGCACACCTCCAGTGGACTTCCTGATTGCAGCTGGAGGATGCCACATCTCTATTCCCAGATGTCATGACTGGATACTGCCTGAACCATGCTGGCTTTGAGGCCTTGAACACACATGGAATTCAGCTCATCTCCCTAGCTGCACATAAATTCATCTCAGATATTGCCCACAATGCTCTGCAGTACCACAAAATGAAGGGAGTACACTTAACCATGGAGGAGTTGACCCCTGCCCTCAGTGAGTACAACATCAGTGTAAAGAAGCCACACTACTGACAGGATTGGTTTGAAGATGGCGGCATGAGAGGTGAGACAGAGGCCTCCTCCCAAAACCACATAGAGCATGAAAATATAATTAACACAACTAATCCTGAAAGAGCAAAAGGAAAGAAGGGTCTCTAGGAATGAAAGAATATTGGGAGAACTGTGTGACCAATCCAAACGAACAATATTCATATTAGAGGGGTACCAGAAGAAGAAGAGAAAGAAAAAGGCAAAGTGTCTTTGAGGAGGTAATTGCTGAAAACTTCCCCAATCTGGGGAAGGAGATAGTCTTTCAGGCCGTGGAGGTGCACAGATCTCTGAACACCAGGGACCCAAGGAAGACCACACCAAAACGTGTACTAAGTAAAATGGCAAAGATCAAGGATAAGGACAGATTATTAAAAGCTGCCAGAGAGAGTAAACAGATCACACACAAAGGAAAACTCATCAGGCCATCAGCAGCCTTCCCAGCAGAAACCTTACAGGCCAGAAGGGAGTGGCATGATACATTTAATGCAATGAAGCAGAAGGGCCTCGAACCAAGAATATTCTACCTGGCAAGGTTATCATTTAAATTTGAAGGAGGGATTAAACAATTTCCAGATAAGCAAAAGCTGAGAGAATTTACCTCCCACAAACCATCTCTACAGTGTATTCTGGAGGGACTCCTATAGATGGAAGGGTTCTAAGGTGAAATAGCTGTCACCAGAGGTAATAAAAATGTACAGAATGCGATACCCAATATATAAAGAATGGAGGAGGAAGAAAAGGAGAGAGAGAAAAAAAGAACCTTTAGCTTGTGTGTGTAATAGCATACTAAGTGAGTTAAATTAGACTCTTAGATAGTAAGGATGTTACCCTTGAACATTTGGTCACCACGAATCTAAAGCCTGCAATAGCAATAAGTACATACCTATCCATAATCACCCTAAATGTAAATGGTCTGAATGCACCTGCACAAACATGACTCACAAATGACATGATCATATTCAAAATGGCCAGAATAAAATCCAAAATTTACTGCACATGCTAAAACAAACAACACACACATACACACGCCACTGGAGAATGTGACAAATTCTCAAGGAAAAGAAGGGACAGATGCCTATTTTGAGATGCCTCATGTTGTAATTATCACATAAAGACTTTAAAGCAACTATTATAACCATATTAAATGTGGTAATGCTTAATACTCTTATAAACTGGAAACACTAAACTTCTAGCAGAAAAATAAAAACTATAAAAAAAGTCCACATTGAGAAATTCAGAACTGAAAAATATAATTACCAAAAATGACAAAAGACATTGCATGGGCTCAACCACTGAACAGAGATGATAGAAGGGTGTGTAAACTTGAAGATAACAGAGCAGCAGAAATGATCTACACTGAAGAAAAGACAGGAAAAAACATTGGAAAAAATGAATACATCCTTAGAACCTTGTGGGACAGTATCAAAGTGTCTAAATTTCATATTATAAGGTGTTCTATGAAAGCAAAGAAAAAATCTTATTTTTTAGGTAAAATAATTCTTACTAAGAGCAGAAACTTTGACAAAAACGTAAATTTAGAGATTCAAGATGCTCAGCAAGCAGCAAACAGAGCAAATTCAAAGAGTTTAGGCCCAATAAGGCGTAAACTCAAAATCAGTAACAAACAGGTAGGCCTGATAAGCCTAAACATGTCATAATGCTAAAAAGCAAAGATAAACTAAAACTTGAATGATCAGAGAATTCTCATAAAGTACAATGGAGGCCAGAGAATGTTCAATAGTATCTTTAAAGTGAGGAAAGAAAAGAACTGCCAACCCAGAAGAGAATCCTTATCTAAGCAAAAGTTTTGTGGAATGAATTCAAAAATAATAGAGAGCGGGGGGAGAGAGAGAGAGAGAGACAGACAGAGAGATAGAAAGACTTAGATGATGGAAAGCTAAGAGAATCTGACCTCCATTAAGGGAAATGTAAAACATTAAACAAAAGAAAGCTCAAGGCTATATTACTACCACACAAAATATTCAGAGCTTCAGAGCTAGGAAAATTACAAGGAGTAAAAAGGGGCATTACATAATGTTATGATTTCATTCATCAAATTCTAAATGTATACTCACCTGATAAAAGAGCTTCAAATTACACAAAGCAAAAATTGATACAACTGAAAAGAGAAAAGTCTGTAACTGGAACGCCACCACCATAGACCAACACTACCAACCACCAGGTCCTGATGACATTCCAGTATGTAGCCTGGCCACAGAATGTACAGTCTCCTCAAGTGGGCATTATGACATACACTGTGAGATCACATACTGGGTCATAAAACTAATCTTAACAAGTGAAAAAATTTCACTTCATACAAAATGTTTTCTGATAAGAGGGTAATAAACTTAAAATCAGTAACAAAACAGTTAAAAGAAAAACAGGACCTCAAGTGTGGAAATTAAATACACCTTGAGATAACCCATGGGTCAATAAAGACATTTCAAGGGCAAAGAGAAAACAATATGAATTGTGTGAAAATAGAAATACAACATGAAATTTACAGGATTCTTACACAGAAATTAAGGCACTAAATCACAGTAGAAAGAAAACTCCAAAGAATAATCTAAGCTCCCATCTTAAAAATCTAGAAAGAGAAAAGCAAATAAAACCAAAGCTAAATATAGAAGGAAATACTAAAGAACAGAATGGAAATCAATGAAACTAGACAACAAAATCTGTAAAATCAAAAGCTAGTTCTTTGCAGGGAAAAAAATGTCAATAAAACTGAAAGAACTCTGCCAAGCTAACCAAAGGAAACAAGAGCAAATTACCCAAAAGAGGGCATATCACTATATTCCTAAAGACATTGAAAGGATAAGCAAATAGCATAAACAGCTCTAAGCTCGTAAACTTGACAAAATAGCGGAAATAGACAAATTAGTTGGTGGTGGTGCTTATAAAATACCAAAACTCGGTCAAGAGGAAATATAGAGCTGCCTCTCCCACCCAGATGACAAACTGTGGCGGCTCAGGCTCAGACCTCAAGGAGGCACCGGCTTCCACTGCCTCAGCCCCTACAGCACGGCCATCAGCGCACTGCTGCCAAAAAGAACAAGGCACAGTGACAGTACGGGTGTCTGGGGCTGGAGGCGCAGCAGGGGGCATGGGAAGCAGGGTGGCGCAGGCTGGAGAGCTGGCTGAGCTGAGCGGGGAAGCTGTCACTAGGCGGTGCGGCATCCTCAGAGGGGGCCGTGTCTAACGGGGTTTACCCGCTGCTCAACACTGCCAATGGAGCAGTGAGGCCGACAGTGTTCAGCACACCTCCAGTGGACTTCCTGATTGCAGCTGGAGGATGCCACATCTCTATTCCCAGATGTCATGACTGGATACTGCCTGAACCATGCTGGCTTTGAGGCCTTGAACACACATGGAATTCAGCTCATCTCCCTAGCTGCACATAAATTCATCTCAGATATTGCCCACAATGCTCTGCAGTACCACAAAATGAAGGGAGTACACTTAACCATGGAGGAGTTGACCCCTGCCCTCAGTGAGTACAACATCAGTGTAAAGAAGCCACACTACTGACAGGATTGGTTTGAAGATGGCGGCATGAGAGGTGAGACAGAGGCCTCCTCCCAAAACCACATAGAGCATGAAAATATAATTAACACAACTAATCCTGAAAGAGCAAAAGGAAAGAAGGGTCTCTAGGAATGAAAGAATATTGGGAGAACTGTGTGACCAATCCAAACGAACAATATTCATATTAGAGGGGTACCAGAAGAAGAAGAGAAAGAAAAAGGCAAAGTGTCTTTGAGGAGGTAATTGCTGAAAAGTTCCCCAATCTGGGGAAGGAGATAGTCTTTCAGGCCGTGGAGGTGCACAGATCTCTGAACACCAGGGACCCAAGGAAGACCACACCAAAACGTGTACTAAGTAAAATGGCAAAGATCAAGGATAAGGACAGATTATTAAAAGCTGCCAGAGAGAGTAAACAGATCACACACAAAGGAAAACTCATCAGGCCATCAGCAGCCTTCCCAGCAGAAACCTTACAGGCCAGAAGGGAGTGGCATGATACATTTAATGCAATGAAGCAGAAGGGCCTCGAACCAAGAATATTCTACCTGGCAAGGTTATCATTTAAATTTGAAGGAGGGATTAAACAATTTCCAGATAAGCAAAAGCTGAGAGAATTTACCTCCCACAAACCATCTCTACAGTGTATTCTGGAGGGACTCCTATAGATGGAAGGGTTCTAAGGTGAAATAGCTGTCACCAGAGGTAATAAAAATGTACAGAATGCGATACCCAATATATAAAGAATGGAGGAGGAAGAAAAGGAGAGAGAGAAAAAAAGAACCTTTAGCTTGTGTGTGTAATAGCATACTAAGTGAGTTAAATTAGACTCTTAGATAGTAAGGATGTTACCCTTGAACATTTGGTCACCACGAATCTAAAGCCTGCAATAGCAATAAGTACATACCTATCCATAATCACCCTAAATGTAAATGGTCTGAATGCACCTGCACAAACATGACTCACAAATGACATGATCATATTCAAAATGGCCAGAATAAAATCCAAAATTTACTGCACATGCTAAAACAAACAACACACACATACACACGCCACTGGAGAATGTGACAAATTCTCAAGGAAAAGAAGGGACAGATGCCTATTTTGAGATGCCTCATGTTGTAATTATCACATAAAGACTTTAAAGCAACTATTATAACCATATTAAATGTGGTAATGCTTAATACTCTTATAAACTGGAAACACTAAACTTCTAGCAGAAAAATAAAAACTATAAAAAAAGTCCACATTGAGAAATTCAGAACTGAAAAATATAATTACCAAAAATGACAAAAGACATTGCATGGGCTCAACCACTGAACAGAGATGATAGAAGGGTGTGTAAACTTGAAGATAACAGAGCAGCAGAAATGATCTACACTGAAGAAAAGACAGGAAAAAACATTGGAAAAAATGAATACATCCTTAGAACCTTGTGGGACAGTATCAAAGTGTCTAAATTTCATATTATAAGGTGTTCTATGAAAGCATAGAAAAAATCTTATTTTTTAGGTAAAATAATTCTTACTAAGAGAAGAAACTTTGACAAAAACGTAAATTTAGAGATTCAAGATGCTCAGCAAGCAGCAAACAGAGCAAATTCAAAGAGTTTAGGCCCAATAAGGCGTAAACTCAAAATCAGTAACAAACAGGTAGGCCTGATAAGCCTAAACATGTCATAATGCTAAAAAGCAAAGATAAACTAAAACTTGAATGATCAGAGAATTCTCATAAAGTACAATGGAGGCCAGAGAATGTTCAATAGTATCTTTAAAGTGAGGAAAGAAAAGAACTGCCAACCCAGAAGAGAATCCTTATCTAAGCAAAAGTTTTGTGGAATGAATTCAAAAATAATAGAGAGCGGGGGGAGAGAGAGAGAGAGAGACAGACAGAGAGATAGAAAGACTTAGATGATGGAAAGCTAAGAGAATCTGACCTCCATTAAGGGAAATGTAAAACATTAAACAAAAGAAAGCTCAAGGCTATATTACTACCACACAAAATATTCAGAGCTTCAGAGCTAGGAAAATTACAAGGAGTAAAAAGGGGCATTACATAATGTTATGATTTCATTCATCAAATTCTAAATGTATACTCACCTGATAAAAGAGCTTCAAATTACACAAAGCAAAAATTGATACAACTGAAAAGAGAAAAGTCTGTAACTGGAACGCCACCACCATAGACCAACACTACCAACCACCAGGTCCTGATGACATTCCAGTATGTAGCCTGGCCACAGAATGTACAGTCTCCTCAAGTGGGCATTATGACATACACTGTGAGATCACATACTGGGTCATAAAACTAATCTTAACAAGTGAAAAAATTTCACTTCATACAAAATGTTTTCTGTTAAGAGGGTAATAAACTTAAAATCAGTAACAAAACAGTTAAAAGAAAAACAGGACCTCAAGTGTGGAAATTAAATACACCTTGAGATAACCCATGGGTCAATAAAGACATTTCAAGGGCAAAGAGAAAACAATATGAATTGTGTGAAAATAGAAATACAACATGAAATTTACAGGATTCTTACACAGAAATTAAGGCACTAAATCACAGTAGAAAGAAAACTCCAAAGAATAATCTAAGCTCCCATCTTAAAAATCTAGAAAGAGAAAAGCAAATAAAACCAAAGCTAAATATAGAAGGAAATACTGAAGAGCAGAATGGAAATCAATGAAACTAGACAACAAAATCTGTAAAATCAAAAGCTCGTTCTTTGCAGGGAAAAAAATGTCAATAAAACTGAAAGAACTCTGCCAAGCTAACCAAAGGAAACAAGAGCAAATTACCCAAAAGAGGGCATATCACTATATTCCTAAAGACATTGAAAGGATAAGCAAATAGCATAAACAGCTCTAAGCTCGTAAACTTGACAAAATAGCGGAAATAGACAAATTAGTTGGTGGTGGTGCTTATAAAATACCAAAACTCGGTCAAGAGGAAATATAGAGCTGCCTCTCCCACCCAGATGACAAACTGTGGCGGCTCAGGCTCAGACCTCAAGGAGGCACCGGCTTCCACTGCCTCAGCCCCTACAGCACGGCCATCAGCGCACTGCTGCCAAAAAGAACAAGGCACAGTGACAGTACGGGTGTCTGGGGCTGGAGGCGCAGCAGGGGGCATGGGAAGCAGGGTGGCGCAGGCTGGAGAGCTGGCTGAGCTGAGCGGGGAAGCTGTCACTAGGCGGTGCGGCATCCTCAGAGGGGGCCGTGTCTAACGGGGTTTACCCGCTGCTCAACACTGCCAATGGAGCAGTGAGGCCGACAGTGTTCAGCACACCTCCAGTGGACTTCCTGATTGCAGCTGGAGGATGCCACAGCTCTATTCCCAGATGTCATGACTGGATACTGCCTGAACCATGCTGGCTTTGAGGCCTTGAACACACATGGAATTCAGCTCATCTCCCTAGCTGCACATAAATTCATCTCAGATATTGCCCACAATGCTCTGCAGTACCACAAAATGAAGGGAGTACACTTAACCATGGAGGAGTTGACCCCTGCCCTCAGTGAGTACAACATCAGTGTAAAGAAACCACACTACTGACAGGATTGGTTTGAAGATGGCGGCATGAGAGGTGAGACAGAGGCCTCCTCCCAAAACCACATAGAGCATGAAAATATAATTAACACAACTAATCCTGAAAGAGCAAAAGGAAAGAAGGGTCTCTAGGAATGAAAGAATATTGGGAGAACTGTGTGACCAATCCAAACGAACAATATTCATATTAGAGGGGTACCAGAAGAAGAAGAGAAAGAAAAAGGCAAAGTGTCTTTGAGGAGGTAATTGCTGAAAACTTCCCCAATCTGGGGAAGGAGATAGTCTTTCAGGCCGTGGAGGTGCACAGATCTCTGAACACCAGGGACCCAAGGAAGACCACACCAAAACGTGTACTAATTAAAATGGCAAAGATCAAGGATAAGGACAGATTATTAAAAGCTGCCAGAGAGAGTAAACAGATCACACACAAAGGAAAACTCATCAGGCCATCAGCAGCCTTCCCAGCAGAAACCTTACAGGCCAGAAGGGAGTGGCATGATACATTTAATGCAATGAAGCAGAAGGGCCTCGAACCAAGAATATTCTACCTGGCAAGGTTATCATTTAAATTTGAAGGAGGGATTAAACAATTTCCAGATAAGCAAAAGCTGAGAGAATTTACCTCCCACAAACCATCTCTACAGTGTATTCTGGAGGGACTCCTATAGATGGAAGGGTTCTAAGGTGAAATAGCTGTCACCAGAGGTAATAAAAATGTACAGAATGCGATACCCAATATATAAAGAATGGAGGAGGAAGAAAAGGAGAGAGAGAAAAAAAGAACCTTTAGCTTGTGTGTGTAATAGCATACTAAGTGAGTTAAATTAGACTCTTAGATAGTAAGGATGTTACCCTTGAACATTTGGTCACCACGAATCTAAAGCCTGCAATAGCAATAAGTACATACCTATCCATAATCACCCTAAATGTAAATGGTCTGAATGCACCTGCACAAACATGACTCACAAATGACATGATCATATTCAAAATGGCCAGAATAAAATCCAAAATTTACTGCACATGCTAAAACAAACAACACACACATACACACGCCACTGGAGAATGTGACAAATTCTCAAGGAAAAGAAGGGACAGATGCCTATTTTGAGATGCCTCATGTTGTAATTATCACATAAAGACTTTAAAGCAACTATTATAACCATATTAAATGTGGTAATGCTTAATACTCTTATAAACTGGAAACACTAAACTTCTAGCAGAAAAATAAAAACTATAAAAAAAGTCCACATTGAGAAATTCAGAACTGAAAAATATAATTACCAAAAATGACAAAAGACATTGCATGGGCTCAACCACTGAACAGAGATGATAGAAGGGTGTGTAAACTTGAAGATAACAGAGCAGCAGAAATGATCTACACTGAAGAAAAGACAGGAAAAAACATTGGAAAAAATGAATACATCCTTAGAACCTTGTGGGACAGTATCAAAGTGTCTAAATTTCATATTATAAGGTGTTCTATGAAAGCAAAGAAAAAATCTTATTTTTTAGGTAAAATAATTCTTACTAAGAGCAGAAACTTTGACAAAAACGTAAATTTAGAGATTCAAGATGCTCAGCAAGCAGCAAACAGAGCAAATTCAAAGAGTTTAGGCCCAATAAGGCGTAAACTCAAAATCAGTAACAAACAGGTAGGCCTGATAAGCCTAAACATGTCATAATGCTAAAAAGCAAAGATAAACTAAAACTTGAATGATCAGAGAATTCTCATAAAGTACAATGGAGGCCAGAGAATGTTCAATAGTATCTTTAAAGTGAGGAAAGAAAAGAACTGCCAACCCAGAAGAGAATCCTTATCTAAGCAAAAGTTTTGTGGAATGAATTCAAAAATAATAGAGAGCGGGGGGAGAGAGAGAGAGAGAGACAGACAGAGAGATAGAAAGACTTAGATGATGGAAAGCTAAGAGAATCTGACCTCCATTAAGGGAAATGTAAAACATTAAACAAAAGAAAGCTCAAGGCTATATTACTACCACACAAAATATTCAGAGCTTCAGAGCTAGGAAAATTACAAGGAGTAAAAAGGGGCATTACATAATGTTATGATTTCATTCATCAAATTCTAAATGTATACTCACCTGATAAAAGAGCTTCAAATTACACAAAGCAAAAATTGATACAACTGAAAAGAGAAAAGTCTGTAACTGGAACGCCACCACCATAGACCAACACTACCAACCACCAGGTCCTGATGACATTCCAGTATGTAGCCTGGCCACAGAATGTACAGTCTCCTCAAGTGGGCATTATGACATACACTGTGAGATCACATACTGGGTCATAAAACTAATCTTAACAAGTGAAAAAATTTCACTTCATACAAAATGTTTTCTGATAAGAGGGTAATAAACTTAAAATCAGTAACAAAACAGTTAAAAGAAAAACAGGACCTCAAGTGTGGAAATTAAATACACCTTGAGATAACCCATGGGTCAATAAAGACATTTCAAGGGCAAAGAGAAAACAATATGAATTGTGTGAAAATAGAAATACAACATGAAATTTACAGGATTCTTACACAGAAATTAAGGCACTAAATCACAGTAGAAAGAAAACTCCAAAGAATAATCTAAGCTCCCATCTTAAAAATCTAGAAAGAGAAAAGCAAATAAAACCAAAGCTAAATATAGAAGGAAATACTAAAGAACAGAATGGAAATCAATGAAACTAGACAACAAAATCTGTAAAATCAAAAGCTAGTTCTTTGCAGGGAAAAAAATGTCAATAAAACTGAAAGAACTCTGCCAAGCTAACCAAAGGAAACAAGAGCAAATTACCCAAAAGAGGGCATATCACTATATTCCTAAAGACATTGAAAGGATAAGCAAATAGCATAAACAGCTCTAAGCTCGTAAACTTGACAAAATAGCGGAAATAGACAAATTAGTTGGTGGTGGTGCTTATAAAATACCAAAACTCGGTCAAGAGGAAATATAGAGCTGCCTCTCCCACCCAGATGACAAACTGTGGCGGCTCAGGCTCAGACCTCAAGGAGGCACCGGCTTCCACTGCCTCAGCCCCTACAGCACGGCCATCAGCGCACTGCTGCCAAAAAGAACAAGGCACAGTGACAGTACGGGTGTCTGGGGCTGGAGGCGCAGCAGGGGGCATGGGAAGCAGGGTGGCGCAGGCTGGAGAGCTGGCTGAGCTGAGCGGGGAAGCTGTCACTAGGCGGTGCGGCATCCTCAGAGGGGGCCGTGTCTAACGGGGTTTACCCGCTGCTCAACACTGCCAATGGAGCAGTGAGGCCGACAGTGTTCAGCACACCTCCAGTGGACTTCCTGATTGCAGCTGGAGGATGCCACATCTCTATTCCCAGATGTCATGACTGGATACTGCCTGAACCATGCTGGCTTTGAGGCCTTGAACACACATGGAATTCAGCTCATCTCCCTAGCTGCACATAAATTCATCTCAGATATTGCCCACAATGCTCTGCAGTACCACAAAATGAAGGGAGTACACTTAACCATGGAGGAGTTGACCCCTGCCCTCAGTGAGTACAACATCAGTGTAAAGAAGCCACACTACTGACAGGATTGGTTTGAAGATGGCGGCATGAGAGGTGAGACAGAGGCCTCCTCCCAAAACCACATAGAGCATGAAAATATAATTAACACAACTAATCCTGAAAGAGCAAAAGGAAAGAAGGGTCTCTAGGAATGAAAGAATATTGGGAGAACTGTGTGACCAATCCAAACGAACAATATTCATATTAGAGGGGTACCAGAAGAAGAAGAGAAAGAAAAAGGCAAAGTGTCTTTGAGGAGGTAATTGCTGAAAACTTCCCCAATCTGGGGAAGGAGATAGTCTTTCAGGCCGTGGAGGTGCACAGATCTCTGAACACCAGGGACCCAAGGAAGACCACACCAAAACGTGTACTAATTAAAATGGCAAAGATCAAGGATAAGGACAGATTATTAAAAGCTGCCAGAGAGAGTAAACAGATCACACACAAAGGAAAACTCATCAGGCCATCAGCAGCCTTCCCAGCAGAAACCTTACAGGCCAGAAGGGAGTGGCATGATACATTTAATGCAATGAAGCAGAAGGGCCTCGAACCAAGAATATTCTACCTGGCAAGGTTATCATTTAAATTTGAAGGAGGGATTAAACAATTTCCAGATAAGCAAAAGCTGAGAGAATTTACCTCCCACAAACCATCTCTACAGTGTATTCTGGAGGGACTCCTATAGATGGAAGGGTTCTAAGGTGAAATAGCTGTCACCAGAGGTAATAAAAATGTACAGAATGCGATACCCAATATATAAAGAATGGAGGAGGAAGAAAAGGAGAGAGAGAAAAAAAGAACCTTTAGCTTGTGTGTGTAATAGCATACTAAGTGAGTTAAATTAGACTCTTAGATAGTAAGGATGTTACCCTTGAACATTTGGTCACCACGAATCTAAAGCCTGCAATAGCAATAAGTACATACCTATCCATAATCACCCTAAATGTAAATGGTCTGAATGCACCTGCACAAACATGACTCACAAATGACATGATCATATTCAAAATGGCCAGAATAAAATCCAAAATTTACTGCACATGCTAAAACAAACAACACACACATACACACGCCACTGGAGAATGTGACAAATTCTCAAGGAAAAGAAGGGACAGATGCCTATTTTGAGATGCCTCATGTTGTAATTATCACATAAAGACTTTAAAGCAACTATTATAACCATATTAAATGTGGTAATGCTTAATACTCTTATAAACTGGAAACACTAAACTTCTAGCAGAAAAATAAAAACTATAAAAAAAGTCCACATTGAGAAATTCAGAACTGAAAAATATAATTACCAAAAATGACAAAAGACATTGCATGGGCTCAACCACTGAACAGAGATGATAGAAGGGTGTGTAAACTTGAAGATAACAGAGCAGCAGAAATGATCTACACTGAAGAAAAGACAGGAAAAAACATTGGAAAAAATGAATACATCCTTAGAACCTTGTGGGACAGTATCAAAGTGTCTAAATTTCATATTATAAGGTGTTCTATGAAAGCAAAGAAAAAATCTTATTTTTTAGGTAAAATAATTCTTACTAAGAGCAGAAACTTTGACAAAAACGTAAATTTAGAGATTCAAGATGCTCAGCAAGCAGCAAACAGAGCAAATTCAAAGAGTTTAGGCCCAATAAGGCGTAAACTCAAAATCAGTAACAAACAGGTAGGCCTGATAAGCCTAAACATGTCATAATGCTAAAAAGCAAAGATAAACTAAAACTTGAATGATCAGAGAATTCTCATAAAGTACAATGGAGGCCAGAGAATGTTCAATAGTATCTTTAAAGTGAGGAAAGAAAAGAACTGCCAACCCAGAAGAGAATCCTTATCTAACCAAAGTTTTGTGGAATGAATTCAAAAATAATAGAGAGCGGGGGGAAAGAGAGAGAGAGAGAGAGAGAGAGAGATAGAGAGACTTAGATGATGGAAAGTGAAGAGAATCTGACGTCCATTAAGGGAAATGTAAAACATTATACAAAAGAAAGCTCAAGGCTATATTACTACCACACAAAATATTCAGAGCTTCAGAGTTAGGAAAATTACATGGAGTAAAAAGGGGCATTACATAATGTTATGATTTCATTCATCAAATTCTAAATGTATACTCACCTGATAAAAGAGCTTCAAATTACACAAAGCAAAAATTGATACAACTGAAAAGAGAAAAGTCTGTAACTGGAACGCCACCACCATAGACCAACACTACCAACCACCAGGTCCTGATGACATTCCAGTATGTAGCCTGGCCACAGAATGTACAGTCTCCTCAAGTGGGCATTATGACATACACTGTGAGATCACATACTGGGTCATAAAACTAATCTTAACAAGTGAAAAAATTTCACTTCATACAAAATGTTTTCTGATAAGAGGGTAATAAACTTAAAATCAGTAACAAAACAGTTAAAAGAAAAACAGGACCTCAAGTGTGGAAATTAAATACACCTTGAGATAACCCATGGGTCAATAAAGACATTTCAAGGGCAAAGAGAAAACAATATGAATTGTGTGAAAATAGAAATACAACATGAAATTTACAGGATTCTTACACAGAAATTAAGGCACTAAATCACAGTAGAAAGAAAACTCCAAAGAATAATCTAAGCTCCCATCTTAAAAATCTAGAAAGAGAAAAGCAAATAAAACCAAAGCTAAATATAGAAGGAAATACTAAAGAACAGAATGGAAATCAATGAAACTAGACAACAAAATCTGTAAAATCAAAAGCTAGTTCTTTGCAGGGAAAAAAATGTCAATAAAACTGAAAGAACTCTGCCAAGCTAACCAAAGGAAACAAGAGCAAATTACCCAAAAGAGGGCATATCACTATATTCCTAAAGACATTGAAAGGATAAGCAAATAGCATAAACAGCTCTAAGCTCGTAAACTTGACAAAATAGCTGAAATAGACAAATTAGTTGGTAGTGGTGCTTATAAAATACCAAAGCTCGGTCAAGAAGAAATATAGAGCTGCCTCTCCCACCCAGATGACAAACTGTGGCGGCTCAGGCTCAGACCTCAAGGAGGCACCGGCTTCCACTGCCTCAGCCCCTACAGCACGGCCATCAGCGCACTGCTGCCAAAAAGAACAAGGCACAGTGACAGTACGGGTGTCTGGGGCTGGAGGCGCAGCAGGGGGCATGGGACGCAGGGTGGCGCAGGCTGGAGAGCTGGCTGAGCTGAGCGGGGAAGCTGTCACTAGGCGGTGCGGCATCCTCAGAGGGGGCCGTGTCTAACGGGGTTTACCCGCTGCTCAACACTGCCAATGGAGCAGTGAGGCCGATGGTGTTCAGCACACCCCTAGTGGACTTCCTGATTGCAGCTGGAGGATGCCACATCTCTATTCCCAGATGTCATGACTGGATACTGCCTGAACCATGCTGGCTTTGAGGCCTTGAACACACATGGAATTCAGCTCATCTCCCTAGCTGCCCATAAATTCATCTCAGATATTGCCCACAATGCTCTGCGGCACCACAAAATGAAGGGAGTACACTTAACCATGGAGGAGTTGACCCCTGCCCTCAGTGAGTACAACATCAGTGTAAAGAAGCCACACTACTGACAGGATTGGTTTGAAGATGGCGGCATGAGAGGTGAGACAGAGGCCTCCTCCCAAAACCACATAGAGCATGAAAATATAATTAACACAGCTAATCCTGTGTGACCAATCCAAACGGAACAATATTTGTATTAGAGTTGGGGAAGTAATTAAAATGGCAAAGATCAAGGGTAAGGACAGAGTATTAAAAGAAGCCAGAGAGAAACACCTGCTTGGGGATAAAGCTCAGTGAAGAGGAAACACGTATTTACCAGGTGAAGGAGGCCTCGAGTTCAATCAAATGCGTTCTCCTCTGGATTTACTCAGCATGGCAATTACAAAATGTCACAGAATCTTGGTATTAATTAAATACGTTTTTTCCCTTTTTACATGTGTTTGACAAAGAGTATCAAGATTTGTTTTGACCCATTGAAAACTACTTCTTTATGGTGGCACAATGTCATCATGTTAATGAAAAAAACAATCTCCAAACTACATTCAGTATGGAAGGAGTTTTAAAAAGTCAGAGCCTGAGCGCCCACATCTTGTAAGGCTTGGTAATACTATCAGCAACACAGTCAGCAAGGCCCCCCAGAGGCAGCTCAGCAGCCCCGCTGGCAAAGTGCTCAGAGCCAGTCAGGGCTGCGCTACCCGGACTTCAAGGATAACGAATCTATAGACGCTCTGCCATCTGTTTTCCACTTTCAGGGTCGTGTGAGAAGTTATCCTAACAGGAAACAACCCCAAAAGCCCCTTGCCGACTGGAAGGAGTCAGTAAAATGGGGTGTATGTATGTAGGAGAAGCATAGAGAGGGGGAGGGAGGAGGAGGAGGAGGAGGAGGGAAGGAAGGGAAAACAAGCGGGAGGGACAGGGAGAAAGAAGGCAGAAAGTTAGGAAGGAGCTAAGGATGTGGGGAGCCTTCACCGGCACAGAGCCCAGGAGGAGCGCCAGACTCGCACACCCCAGAGCCAAGTGTTCGTCTCTAAACTGCCACCTCCTCCACTCCCCACCCTGTTTGAAACCTTCCCCACATGCAAAGGAAGACACATGACTTCAAATCGGGACCAGCTTAGGACGGAGCTCTTCTGAATGTGTACAATAGATCTGAGTCATTTGTTCGTTTTGTAAACATGAAGAAATCACACTTTTAAAACTTCCTCCTTCATGACTTCACAGTACTTGATAATATGCTTAGCATGGAACATTTACCCTTTTCCTTATCCATACCCAAAGATGTCAAGAGGTACAGATTTTTTTCACTCATTGAGACAGGTGACAATTAAGAGAGAGCTCAGTAGGGCGGCAGAAGCGGGAGGGACAGTGGCCGTGGTGTCTAAAGCCTAGGCCGGGCCACACAGCACTGAGGAGCAGCCCAGGAGAGCATTTCACCAAGGCCGCTGCCTTCCTCTAGGAAACCATCCCACTCAGCTCCCCAACCCCCAAGTGCCCACTCAGTCAATCAGTGGTAATGACCTGTTTATGCCACTGTCATCCCCCCCCCGATCTGTAAACAACTGAAGAACAGGGACCATTTTTGTTCATCTCTGTGTCCCATGCATGGCACATGGTAGGGGCTCAGTTTCAGTAGCTGGAATCCAAACTTGTGGCGTCTTTGGTGGGTTAAAAATTGCTCCCTCGCTTTTCTGTGGAAAAGGAGTTCTGCATAAGACCTAGAGAAGAGTTCTGGGAGCCATGGATTCAGGAGGGTGGGTCACCTCTAGACCTAGGTACCACTTGGCTCTATCATAAATTGGGGGATACATGCTAAATTTCCTGTTTCTTCCCATTTATTTCATTAGGATAATTAAGATGAGATAAAATGAGGAAAAACTTAATGTATGTATCAAAGTAGTAACAAAAACATCATGAGTATGGATAACCTGGCGGGTGGGGTGGGGGGACAGTTTCTGAAAAGGCAAAGCAGGATGACTGGTTGATCTTGTTTTCATCTGCAAAGCCTACGGGTGTCCAAGCGTTAGCACTCGTGTTAAGTCCACACGCTTCATTCATGGGCGCCAGATGACAGCCCGGAGGCAAGGGCAAGAAGAGACTGGAAGGCAGGGACAAAACAAAGTAAGCATAAGGAAGGCGTGGAGAAAAGAGGGTCTCAGAACTTATTTTACAGACTCGATAGGAACATAAAAAGGTCTCAAATCTCTGCCTTTATGAGCTTGTGATGAGGATGATGCGGTTGGGTCACAGCTACTTCCCTTTTCTTAATTTTGCTCCATTTCCCCTACTCTAGACCTGGTGGTAAACAGCGAGATGCCACGGGACAATCAACACACGACGCCCAACGCTGCAGGACATGGCCAGCCTCCGCCTCCCCAGTGTCTCTGACTACAGCTCTCCTCCGTGGCTAGAAATTCCCTTAAGACGCAAGAGAAGCACGGTGAGGGAACCGGATGGGGGAGGCCTCCCTCTCTGAGGCCCTCAGCTGCGAGCCCTGTGAAGGAGAAGGTAGGATATTCATATCGAAATTTCACAACAGTCTAGAGAGCGAATAAAGGAGGCAGGCCAAAAATACATGAAGGGTGACTATCAAGGAGGTAGGGAAATTATGTAGGGGAGGTAATGAGCACACTAATTATAATAGTCCTAATTAGGGGAAAGGGAGCAAAATAAAGAAAAGGGAAGTTTCAGTGTTCAGGAAAAACTCTGCTGGGCCCATTAAAGGAGCGATGAGCTCCTCAGCCTCTTCACACAGACCGAAGGCCATTCAACTTGACCAAGTTGCTTCAGAATGAGCTAAAATTATTTAAAGGGAATTTTATTTTTGTTACCCAAACTAGACTAGGTTACTTGATGACACACAGAAACCTCTTGTATCTAATTTTATCATTCTGTTCTCAATTCTAAGTTAAACAGTACAGTAGCTCATGATAAAAAGCCTGTGACTATTTCATTCCAAAAATATGATTTGACATGTAGGGAGATCAAAACTGGCAAAGCGAGAACAAGGAAAAAGAATGAAATATAGTCAAATATGCTTCAATTCACAACAGATTTACAGATGAGAGCTAGCAAAAAGGAATATTAAAAGTAGGACTTGTTTCTCTTATTTTTCAGAACTAATTCAATTTCCTTATTTTTCAGTTAATACATAGATGGCAATTAAACTTGATCCTTGTCAGTAAACAGTAAGGAACATTAGCTTTCAAGTTTTAACCTAATTTCATAATGACAGTCTAGAACAACTCTCACACCAGTTGAATAACTGACTGTGGTTAACCTTCATGTTGTACTAAGAGACTGCAGTATTAGAGTTTATGGTTTCTTTCCTAGCATCAGGAGTAAAACTTTAAGAAAATGTATTTTTTCTTCCTCATTAGCCCAAGGTATGATTCGTGCCACTTTCATTTGGTGAATGTTTGCTGACCACCACTATTTCTGAGGCACAGAGGATATAGAGGCTGGGGACTGAAACATACAAGTAAACCGGTGACTACAGCCTAGCATGCGGGGCACCAGTGTAGACATGAGCTTAGGAGGCTGTGGGAGCTCACAGGAAGGCTCTAAACAGGAAGGCAGGAGGGATGCTGACACTGGGAGGAATCTTGAAGGAAAAGGAGGTGAGATGAACAAAGGCCAAGAGTGAGTGAGAGAAAGCAGGCTTGCACCCATCATCCTCAGCGGGCGTTCAAGAGCAGCAACTCCAACACGTACAGATACAGTTACATACACTGTAATAAGTTAAGTAATAAACACCTTTTAAAGTGGTTTTCTGATGTTACTTGGTATTTTAATCCATATAATTATTTAAAGGTCTCCTGAAATGTAAGCTATATACAGGTGCTTGACTGCTTCCTCTTCCACCCACCCACCTACCACCATTAACTGAGGGTTTATCATGCCTGGTGGGCCCTGCATATACCAAGGTCAGAAAGACATAGCCCCTGATCTCAAGGACTAACTGTCTAGTGTTGGAACAGAAAGTACCATTAAAATACAGTGTGGTAAGTAATATGAGTTTCAGCAGTGGGCTCCAGAGGAGAAAGATGATTCTAAGCAGGGTAGGAGGGCTGCTGCTGGGCCCCTGGGTGGGAGTGATCAAGATGCCTTTAGAGACAATGACTAAGGCTACTTGCCATCTCTGTATTAGTTCTGAGTGTGTGGCTCAGGAATGCCAGGGGAGGATGGAACACAGCTAGACCTGAATGACACCAGATATTGCTAAGTGATGACCCTTCCATAGCAGCTAAAGTGACAGGGCACTTAAAGAAATTTATCCTCTCTGCATGTGAATTACAAACATACAACATTTTTTGACAAGATTTCTTAGGGTAAATCATATCTTGTGAGGAGGTACTCGGAGCTCTCCCCAGCTTGTCTGCTCATGCTTGCTCTTTATGTCAGTAGTAAATTCAGGGCTAGAGCTATAAATAAGTTTTCAGAGAATGCTTTAAAAACAACCTTTGGTCTGATTTCAGATCCTAAGATGTCTTAAAGCACCCCGATGGCCTGATTCAGTCTTTATCAAAAAACCTTTTCCATAAACATGCAATTTCATCATACATATTACTCCTGTAATAAATTTCATTTAAAATCCTACTTCTGACAACAGGCACTATATTTTGAAAGGATAGACAGCCTGCAGGCAGATTTTAAAGCAGAGTTTACAACACTCAGGATTTTATAATGCAGGTTTTCATCTTGTACAAGATTAACTATATACTTGCTAACTTGATTTTTCTTTTCTTTTCTGTATTGCTTCTGAGGTTCTGATGAAATGTTTGCTGCCACTGCTAATGAAATTCAGAAAAGGACCATTGGTTTTTTTACTTTGCTTGGGAATTTTGATGCAATAGATGTTTTCACACTGCTGTCAGAACAAATAAGATTTGTTATTTCTAAGTGTAGAAAGAACATAGCTTTTCAAAAGAAAAGTGAAAAGAGAATTCAAGCAAAAGGGACTTAGGGAAATCTGGCAGGAAGAAAGTTTTGTGTTCTGTTGATCTGAGTGCATGAGAAAAATGTTTTTAAGAGCTTTTATATCAAAGGCAATTTTTTTCAACCACCATCTAGAAGAGAAAAACACAGTGCCTTGAAGTCAACTGTTTGTTAATTATAAGAAAATAGTGCTTTGGTGGAAAGTGCACCAGAATGACTGAAAGTTCCCAGCTCTGCAAGCAAACAGCTGTGTGACCTGGGAGCGGTGCCACTTAACACTATTGTTCTTGACCTTGCCCTTCCTCCAATCTGAGAAAGGGCTGAGAATAGGAAGGAGGTAGACTCTGTAGTTTCAAAAACCATTCAGTTTTAAATCCTCTATCCTTGCAGTCATTGTCAAAATTATGCCCAGAGAGGAATCAGGGTACAAACAAACAAAGATTTTCCTGAATATTTAGGTAGTTGCCTCCAATGACTTCATTTGATCGTAAGGGAAACCCGCTGCCTTCAAGAGTCAATCTATTTGCAAACCAAACTTGCACAACATCCTAATTTGTTACAGAAATAAGTGGCCATTAGTAACTTAGGCCACTCGGCTAGAATCTCTCATGCTCTGCAGTGGATTAGAACCTTAGCTCTACATCTGCAGGTCACTGTCTTAGCCACAGACTGGAACTTTCTAAACCAAGTCCAACAAAGGAGCTGTGAGTAAAGGGAATATTCTTTCTTTGGGGAGTTTTATTTTTTAACAAAGTGAGAGTACCAAAAAACAAATTTTTACTCTCTGAAGTTTTATTTTAGTCATTTTTAAGCCAATAATATTCCAATACTGTGTTGTGGTTCAATGTTGTGAGCGGAAACTGAGAGACAGGCAATTCAACCTTGGATTCCTCTATGGTCCACATGTTAATTATGCTGTGTCATGAGGGCCATGTTCCATCCCTGAGCTGTTATGCTGACAGCCCTCCTTGACCATCAAACCATACTTTTCATCTGTGCATCTCTTTATGTATTGTAATACATAATTACATTTAATTGTCATATTATCCTAACCTTACTGATATTCACAGAGGTTAAGTGCTTTTAAGTTGATCACAGTTACTACACAAGCAGAATGAGTGTAAACCCAGTTCTCTTTATTCTAAATTCAGTGCTTTCCTAATGAAATGCCAGAGGACCAGTGGTTAATAATTACTGTGCATTTACTATGTGTCAAACATGGGCTAAGAGTTACATGTCAGGTTATCTTATTCTATCATGATAATAATTCTATGCTGTAGATATTATTACTAACCCCACTTACAGATGTGGAAAGTGAGACCACAGAGAGGTTACATAACATGCCCAAGGTCAGAGAATTATCAAGAAGCACAATCAAGATTCAAAGGCAGGTGGTTTGCTTTACCAACTTGTCTTTCAACAATTAGGCCAGAGTGCCTTCCTACGATAGCATAGCCACCCTCATCAGTTTCCGCCCATAATTTAAGTGAAAATATCTGCAAGAGTCCAGGCCTGCCCAAAATAGCTGGACACTAGAGCTCCGAGTCATGTGTGACACAGGTCGCTGTGTCAGTTCATCCTGTTTTTGCACAGCTGACGATTACTCACAGTGCCCAGGCACAGTGCGCTACATACAGATGATGCACAGTAACTGTGCTGAATGGAACCCAGTGAAAATTACCAGGTCATCATCAACAACGACTGACCTCCTGACTTTTGCAGGCTTGTATCTGTTTTAAAATTAAGAGACAAACACCTGAGATCACATGTAAGTTCTGACTCACAAATCAAGGGAATAAGTAGAACAGAGGTTAAGTGTGTGACCACCAACTATATGTAGCCTGCAGACAGGTTTTGTTTAGCAACACATTGCTTTTAAATTTTCAATCAATAGCTAATATTTAAAATTTAAGCTATTTCATTAAAAAAAACAAATTTCCAGTTTCTATAGAAAAGTTGGAAGCTATAAGACACTAGACAAGGGCATCTGTTCTCTAGAGCATCAATTTCAATGGGAGGGGTTTTTATCCACTTACTTTCTTCCTTGTCCCCAATACGATCTGAGTTTGCAAGCTATGAGCTATAGAGAATGTGCAAGAAGACTTCTAAGTCCATCTGAGTCTTCTATAATTCTTGAATCACTGTTTCAAAACACGCGATAGCCTTGCAGCATACATGGCACATGGAAATTTTAGTCACTTAGCCCCTGAGCTTTCATTTTTGCCTCAGATAGCAAAATAAACAGACAGCTCACACTTAACTTGGTTTAGCCGTCTCTAAAATGAGAATGTCTCCAGTATTAAAGCACCACCACAAAAATGACAAACCAGCTTCGTGTCCTTTCACTGGCTCCAGGTCAAATGACCTACACAGTTTTTTGCCGTGCTCTGCACAGTTGGGGCAAATAGCAAATGGTATCTCACTGATGTGTTTTAAGGGTGAAATGCTATCATTAGCAAAAACTCTGAATGTTTTTTAAAGTCATCTTCATCTACTTATAACTGTCAGAGTTGTTGGCAAGAAGTTGACTTTGCATTCACTGACCTCTTTGGGGTAGGTGGGCAGAGCTCCTGAACAAGTCCGTGGTCTCTGCAGCTATGCTACTATTCAGGAAGACTGGAGGTCTGTACAGCAGCAGCCAGGTAGGTAAACATGAAGGTGAGAAAGTCTTAAATTACTAAACATGTTTATTCAATCCAAATATAGTCACAGACAAACTACAACAGTATAAAACGAGATTTCCCTTACCAAATTTTAGATTTTAGATGTAATAAAAATCTTTTCTCCATTAGTCAGTTAATTGCTATTGAATCCTGTGTCTTAAATAAAAACATCTAGAGACATTTAAAGGCTTTCTCCTGTCTGGGTCCCAAACAAAAATGTAATGAAACATACTAGGGGTCAAAAGCATTGCTGCAAGTATATTCAGTATCAGTTTATATTATAATCAGCTATATTATAATCAGACTTCAAATAATAGAGACTTTCTTTTTTTAAATGAGGTTAATAGGATCATTCTGAACAGGACTATTTGTGTTACTATCATGTACGATGATAGGGAATATGCAGTGTCTTCATTGTTAAAAAAAATTCCTGCTTGTTAGAAAGTCTGCAGTCAACTTAGCTTTATTGCATGAAATAAGCAGTTTGCACACACAACAATAAAACTGTTTAAGAGAAGAACGTAATAGGCTTAGCAGATGTTGCAATCACAGAACATTCTAGATAAACGGTTTTAAAAGACATTTCCTCAGTTTAGAAACTCTTTGGAAAATCAAATTTAGTTGCTGAATTTATGCACACTCTCTCTGAGGTAGTATTTGGGCCTGTTTTTCTCTAGTAGAAATACAAGACTAAGTTTACAATGAACCAACTTCCAGCAACGGTAGCTCACATTACCCAAGTTCCTGCTTGTGTTACTAACAAAGACATCTTGGTGGTTTCTTCCAAAAATCATCTTTACCATTTGTTTGCTGAAAGCTTTTGGAGAGTTAAACTGTCACTTTCTTAGTTATGAGTGCTTCAACGTTTATTCAACAACCACTAAATGAGGACATAGAGATGGTTCCTGCCTGCAAGAAACTTATGCTTTACCAGGAACACCAAATACGACAAATAAAATACATGCTTGTTGTTATACAGTTTAAGCCATTTCTTGCTAATCTGTAGGGAGTGTAAAAGACTGTGCTGGGTTTATTACGTTCATCCTCTGCTAATAAACAATGCAACGTTCAAAAGGACAAGTTTTTTAAGGCTGATGAATGAAGAAAAGGATTTTAGCTCAAACGAAAGAAAAAAGTGTTACAATTTTAAAATGTGGCTTAATGCAAACTATCTACAGGCAAGCATGGAAATCAGCCAACATTTTAAAGGTACATGCTTCTTTCCTAACAACAAGGTTGGATGATGTGTTTGATTATTTTCATAAATTATAAGTTATTATTTATATGTCTTAGTGTCTCAACTATTAGCTTCGAAAAAGAAAAATATCAAGCCATCTTTCCATCTTAATGCATCCGTTCTCCTTATGACCACTACATGCACTTTACCTAAACATTCATGCTGTATCTGAAACAAGTTTAGGCAGACTTTACTTACTCCAGTCTACCAGTTTGATTCTAATTATTACTCTTACCTAACAAAATGCTTGTTATCATAACATACTCCACTCTAGTTTATTTGTGAGGGAAGTCTTAGAATGGTCATTACCGTTCTTAAATAACAAGACCATTTCTCACATGGAAGTTATTCTTCTGACAGTGGCATAGAATATGTTAATGTTCACACTGCCATAATCAACCACTTGCAATATATATGCAGAAGGGGGCAACCCCTGATATGTCTCAGTGTTCCATCTGTGCTGCCTCAGGCTCAGCCGTGTTTCAGCTCCCAGGCGCAGTGACCCACAGCTATCAAAATATTTACCCCTAAAATAGCTTTGTAATAAGAGTGGAATGTCCTTTTTCATGATTTCCTTTGAGAAATACATATGTATTTAACTGGCAATTCTAAACTTTTGGAGATGATAAATCACGTAAATCTACTTATTAAAAAAAAATCCCTTCATGGTGGTTATGGGTGATGTATTATAATACCTACACAAATACACAATATGTTTAACATGCTTTACATTTTCACCTTTGATGATGGCCCTATCCTCCAGCTATGCCTCAATTGCAGTCCCATCCTGGTTCTCACTGTGAGCTGAACCGTCCCTGATAGATGGTTAGTAAGCCGACAACATTAGGTATGAACCTTCCTCTTCGGTCATCAAAGGCATACCAACACTATACATAGCTAGTGAAAGGTGAAGGGTGACAGAGGATTTTGACCAGATATAAAAGCAAACATCAGTAGTGGAACTGCAATTTACATTACAGAATGAAAAATGAAACAACACCCAAAATAAGCAAAGGGGAAACATCCCTCCTGATTGAAGCAAAAGCATACCCAAATCTACCCAGGTTACAAATAGCCAATCCTCACTGCTGAGGAAAATACCTCTACCATCTGTATACATGGTCACTGCATAATCAGTACCTAAAAACAATGGCTGGTCACTTTGGGTTACCCTGAATGTGAAGGGCAAGGGGAAAGGTCAGTTCCAGCAAGGCTCACACACACACTGCACTTGCCTTTGTTCCTGACTGTTCCCAGGGCCCAGCCGGGGCACCCCCTTTGCTTCACCTGGTCTAGCATTCTGCCTTCAGGGCTTCTTTGCCATCCCCAACTTCCAATCCTTGGAAGAAACCAGACAGGGTGGCAAGGAAACCTGACAGTAGGCCAGGACAGGGCATTCAAGAGCCTCTAACTGGTACCACCCGAGGGCCCCAAAGATTTCTCAGTATCTCCACGGGAATGTGGCACTTGTTCTACATAAATAGGAAGAATTCTCTTAACTTTTTTCTTTTTAACAACACAATAGAAGTAAAATAACAAAATATCCATGCTTACTTCTCTCCAAAACAACGGAGACCACCATCATATAATACAATCAATGAAAATCCAGCAAATATTTGTTGGGCTATATGCACGGCATTGCAAACCCAGACAATTTAAGAGGTCAAATATGTTTAATTTTTGGAGTCCCTCACCCTAACATCGTATCAAACATACTAAAAGCTATACTCATAACCCACACGAAAAATAAGTTTATGGCCAAAACATTTTTGAAAGAATTATTCTATTTTTGTTTTTTAAACTATTTGGCTATGGGTTACTCATTTATGTTTGCTATAATTTCGCAGTAATCACTCCCAAGTTTAACATTTAATGAAGATAACATAGTTAGTTTTATATTTGTTTGCTTAAACACTTATTTTTGATCCTATACTTTTTTTTTTTTTGAGAGGGCATCTCTCATATTTATTGATCAAATGGTTGTTAACAACAATAAAATTCTGTATAGGGGAGTCAATGCTCAATGCACAATCATTAATCCATCTCAAGCCTAATTCTTGTCTGTCTCCGATCCTATACTTCTTTGTGTGTTTCAGCCAATCATTTTTCTTTCAAGATCTCCAACATTTTTGAGGTTTCTGAAAAGTATGATATCATTTGGTCATTGTGCCCCTACTGCCTAATGAATACCCCGGTGGCCTTGACTGTGATACCAAGAGAGAGGCAACTTGAAGGGGAGATGCCTTCCTCAGGAACTGGCAGGAAAGATATTGAGCATCAAGAGCAGGAAACCGAGGTGAGGTAGAGGATGGCTGACAGATCTCACGTGACAGAGGTACAGGTTCGGCCAAACAGCAAACAGGATATCCAACCATTCAGCAATCACTCTGTGTATGCCCATCAAGAGACACAGATGAAAAAAGCACTTTCCTCCCCTCAAGGAATTCATAACCTAGTAGGGGCAACAGGACTTTAATGTAGAATGCAGGGGCACAGTGTGAAACCTGATGTAACAAAGACCTCAAGCACCACAGAAATACAGAGGAGGGAGCTTTCACCAGGGCCACCAAATTGCACAACTGCAGGGGTGTCATTCACACTGTCATCTATGTGAATGGTATTCCCCATAGTTGTGCAGGGTGGTGGTCATGGCTGAAGGGATAATAAAAGGTTTTCCAGAAGAGATGGAATTTGGGCAAGTCTGTGAAAGACCAGATGCTCCTCCAATTATAAGCAGTGTAACCTCCACGAGTGTCCATTTATTCATCTCTAATAGGGATAATAATACCGACTTCATTGAATTATTACGAGAGAACAAAAAGATGTATACAGTATACTATCCATACCAACTCCATCCCTCCTTCCATTTTCCCTCCTTTCTGTACTTGAGCTTCTACCACATCTGGCACTCTACCAGGCACTTTATTTTTTATTTATTTATTTTTTAAAATTCATTTTATTATCATTAATCTTCAATTACATGAAGAACATTATGGTTACTAGACTTCCCCCTTTACCAGGTCCCCCCATACAAACCCCATTACAGTCACTGTCCATCAGCGTAGTAAGATGCTGTAGACTCGCTATTTTCTTCTCTGAGTTGCACATCCCTCCCTATGCCCCCCCTCACATTATACATGCTAATCGTAAGGCCCCCCTTTTTTTTCCTTGCCCTTATCCCTCCCTTCCCTCCCCTCCTGCCCAGTCCCTTTCCCTTTGGCAGCCATTAGTTCCCTCTTGGGTTCTGTGAGTCTGCTGCTGTTTTGTTCCTTCAGTTTTTCTTTGTTCTTATACTCCACATATGAGTGAAATCATTTGGTACTTGTCTTTCTCCACCTGGCTTATTTCACTGAGCGTAGTACCCTCTAGCTCCATCCATGTTGTCTACCAGGCACTTTATATATGAGGGACGATACACACAGTTTGTCTTCATGAAATGTACAGTAAAATGACGCTACTCTATTACTAATTATTCTACAGAGAGTGGTAGGAGGAAGGTGGGTCAACTAAAAGCATAAGCAAACAATTAAGTCATCCACTTTTTCAGGAGAAAGAAAGAGGGTTTCAGGGTGTTAATAACTCTGCTGGTGGTAGGACTGAGAGAGAAGCAAGAGACAACTGCTCAGCAACAGCAAGTTAGGGGGTACAGCAGAGTGGCAAATAAGTGTTATCTACTATCTTAATTCTCATCAACTGATTACCTGGAAGGCTGTGAATGAACTCATGACTGTCCGTATTCACGATGGGCACTGCAGAGGCTTGGGGTGCGATGTGAGTGGTAAACCAGGCATTCTTTGTCTAAATGATATTATGTTGCCTGTCTTTGTAAAAAGCCATGTCTGGAAGATCTGTGTCATTTCTTCAGCAGAGATCTAGAGCACTAGAGCAGGCAGGAGACCCAGGAGGGAGGGGGGTAGACTGCTGGTCAACTGCTGGCACAGTACCAGGCCAAGAGATCAAAGGAATACAGGTTTGTGGTGCCTGCTGTAATGAATTGGTTTGGTATGGAATTCATACTGGGCTGAGTCACCAAAATGGAGCCAATGGATTGGAAAAGTGAAAGAGACCGAGTTTTGGAGGCAGAGAGTCTTGTGTTCAAATTCCAGCTCTTCCAATTACTAACTTCTTATGGCACTTCATCTTTCTGAACCTTAGATTCTCTTGATAAAACATGTGGATGTTAATACTTACCCCATAGGGTTACGGGAATGGTTAAAACACACTGTGCAGCACCTAAAATACACTGGAAGTTCAACAAATAATACTTCTGTTTTCTGAAGGGACTGGAGAGCCATACATAGAAAATTCTATAAGGAGTGAAACTCTACTGATGGAGTTCATAGCTCACTGGGGAAAGGTAATTTTTAACCAAAAGTTTTAATGTAAGATGACAAGTGGAGGCAAGAATTAGGTACAAACGACATGGGATCAGAAAACGGGATGGGAGAGAAATCAAGGGAAGTTTCACAAAAGTTGCTTCAAAGGACATCAATTTTTTTCCAAATGGAGTGAAAGAAAGACATTATTCTATGAAGAAGTAAGAGTAGGTAGAAGAGATGAGAGGTGTGAAGTGTTTTAGGGGCTTTTCAGCTGAGATGTCAAACTCATACAAGACAAAAAGCAAGAAAGAAGATGGGAAAAAGGAATGAGTCATGTGCTGAAGCCAGTGAGCATAACTTATTGTTTGTTGTATTATTATTATCATTATTTTTTATTTTGGTATCATTAATCTACAATTACATGAAGAACATTATGTTTACTAGGCTTCCCCCTTCACCAAGTCCCCCCCACATACCCCTTCACAGTCACTGTCCATCAGCATAGCAAGATGCTGTAAAATCACTACTTGTCTGCTCTGTGTTGCACAGCCCTCCCCGTGCCCCCCTCGCACTATACATGCTAATCGTAATGCCCTCTTTCTTTTTCCCCACCCTTATCCCTCCCTTCCCACCCATCCTCCCCAGTCCCTTTCCCTTTGGTAACTGTTAGTCCATTCTTGGGTTCTGTGATTCTGCTGCTATTTTGTTCCTTCAGTTTTCATTTGTTCTTATACTCCACTTATGAGTGCAATCATTTGGTCCTTGTCTTTCTCTGCCTGGCTTATGTCACTGAGCATAATACCCTCTACCTCCATCCATGTTGTTGCGAATGGTAGGATCTGTTTTTTCCTTATGGCTGAGTAACATTCCATTGTGTATATGTACCACATCTTTATCCATTCATCTACTGAGGGACATTTAGGTTGCTTCCATATCTTGGCTATTGTAAACAGTGCAGCAATAAACATAGGGGTGCATCTGTCTTTTTCAAACTGGAGTGCTGCATTCTTAGGGTAAATTCCTAGAACTGGAATTCCTGGGTCAAACTGTATTATTATTTTTATTATCTTCAGATTGGCCCAAAATTTCAAGACCAATCAAGAACAAATAGATTAATACACTAGAATTCTAACCTTAGTGAAACTAAAGATGCATTTATCCTGCATAGAAAACAACCTAATTGGCAAATAAATAGCGTAGAATTGGAAATGTCATGGCCCATATGAAAAACACCTGCCCAACTGAAAACTGGTATGTGACATCCAGTTAAATGAGAGAAGAGCTTGACAACTCAGAAAGCAACTAGTTTTTGAAAGCTAGTATTGTCTTTTAAAAATTCAGTGACAGAAAAATAAAATCACTAATCTGACAGGAATTACAATGAAATTAATACAAGGAAATGTCATTTAATTTTAAAAGGTCCTATTTTGCTCATTTACTTTGGGACTCCTTATTTTAAATAAGTTAAAACTTTTTTTGTTTTATTTTATTATTTTGCTGTTTTAAAATCCTGAGTGCTTGAAGCTTTCATTTGTGTTTGGGATCTCCAATCCACCACACAGTATGTGTTGCACTTCACCTGTACAAAGGGGGTGGGTGGGGAGCAGGTACAGAGCAGATAGGCCTTAACACAGTCTGAGAGGTCCTTATCTCAGGAGCACTGGAAGGCCTCTGAGAATGAAATCATCAATGAGGTGAATCATCGGCAACACATTCCACCTTGCAAAAGGAGACGCACCTGAACTCAGCGTGAATTGTGCTGAAGAGGGCAGAAGAGGTACCTAGCGGGACTGCTTTACAAAACCGAGGCACCCACTAACTCCGGGTTTCTCATCAGGAGCAGCAGATTATCAAGGAATGATCACATTCCTAAAACTCTCACACTGACCATCCAGCGACCCCATGTCCCACGTACAGAAACAAAGTCACGGGAAAGATACCAGCTGACCCAACCTGCCATCTGAGCCAGGAATGGGGTCAGAATTTAAAAACCAGTTTCCAACTTCACCATTCATTTCTTAGCTCACCCTACTAAACTGAAAGATACAGTTCAGAGGATCATCTGATAAATCATGATCATACTGTGGTATAAATAAAGAATTAAATAAAAACCAATTGTAACCTCAAATGTGCCCATAAATTGTAAGTTGGATAGGTAGTTTTGAATAACACTTTCCAATTCTTTTGAATTAAAATAAAATTTAAGATGTTGTAGGAAGGCAGTTCAAACAAAAGCTAATTTTGTTTAATGAACTAACCAGGAAGGCATTGTGAAAGTACTGTGCAACTAAATGCTTAGCTAATTACTGTGAGATCAAATAACTGTTACCATAGTTACTGGACACTGTTTTCCATAATAACTTTTATCACTTCAATAAATCTTTGTGATGCAAGAAATATAAAAAGTTTACTGTAACATGACTATAATGTTTTGGAAGGCACACACTGATGACTGACCTACTGAAATTACCTTCCCATATTTGTCAGTGAACAAGGGGTGATACTGTATCTAGTTGACTCAATATCAGAATGTTTCACTGGCTTCTTTTATAGACTGTAATTCCTCAAAAGTTGAATCTACCTGGTCCTGTCATTCAATGGAAAAAATCAGAGTGCACCCTCAGTGTTATATCTTCTCTTTGAATGAGAATAAAAATAACAGCAACTATTTATGAAGCAATAATTGTCGGGTTCCACACTAGGAAGCTGACATACATCATCATCTAATCCCTCCCACACTGTTATAGCCCAATGTCATTTCAGTTCCCTCTTGGGAGTGATTTCAAATCAGGTCTCTACAGCTCCAAAGTCAGTTCTCTTTCCATTATACCACAGAGCCTTATAACACAAAAGAGACAATTTCACTAACCGCTTTCTTGCTGCTAGTTTACAGAGTTAAAAGTTATACCAAACTGCCACTGAAGTCTCCCTGACATAATGACTGACTGCTCTGCTGGCGGAAATGATATCATCGCTCCACTGGAAAATGGGCATTCATTCCCTGGATATACTGGAGTGGAGACTTGGTTATACTGCTAGGGTTATATTACTATTCCTGGCTCCACCTGCTCCCCATCCACATATGCAGGGCTTAGTCATTTGGGCACTTTCACTCATATCCTGCTTGCCCTTTTCGAGACCTAAATGCAGAGATTTTTGAGTAAGTGAAATGGTGAAATGGTCTAATAAGTTAAGACTAACAATAAACTTGTAGTATGAGTGTGATAAGAAAAAGGAAACTGCATATTCCAAATCCGGTTCTGTCAGTGTGAGGCTGGATAGCCTTGGGCAAGTCACTGATGATCTCTCTGGGTTTTCCCATCTGAATAATGGGGCAATAATCTCCACCTACTAACTCACAGGGATATTAGGTAGATAAGTTATTTAATGTCGTTGAGTTCTTTGAAGATACAAAGTACTAAGCATTACAATCATTATCAAGGTGAAATGAAAACCATACATATGATTACAGTTATTAAAAAGAATAAAAGGGCGGAGCCAGGATGGCGGAGTGAGTACAGCAGTGGAAATCTCCTCCCCAAAACACATAGATCTATGAAACTATAACAAAGAAAACTACTCCTAAAATAGAGACCAGAGGACACAGGACAACATCCAGACCACATACACACCTGCAAGAACCCGGCGCCTTGCGAAGGGGGACGGGAAGGCCACAAACCAACAAGAAGGGAAGCTCTTCCAGCAGTCACTCGTACCAGCTCTGCAAACTATCTCTATCACCATGAAAAGGCAAAACTACAGGCAGACAAAGATCACAGAGACAACACCTGAGAAGGAGACAGACCTAACCAGTCCTCCTGAAAAAGAATTCAAAATAAAAATCATGAACATGCTGACAGAGATGCAGAGAAAAATGCAAGAGCAATGGGATGAGATGCAGAGAAAAATGCAAGAGCAAAGGGATGAAGTCTGGAGGGAGATCACAGATGTCAGGAAGGAGATCACAGAAGTGAAACAATCCCTGGAAGGATTTATAAGCAGAATGGATAAGATGCAAGAGGCCATTGAAGGAATAGAAGCCAGAGAACAGGAACATATAGAAGCTGACATAGAGAGAGATAAAAGGATCTCCAAGAATGAAACAACACTAAGAGAACTATGTGACCAATCCAAAAGGAATAATATTCGTATGATAGGGGTACCAGAAGAAGAAGAAAGAGGAAAAGGGATAGAAAGTCTCTTTGAAGAAATAATTGCTGAAAACTTCCCCAAACTGGGGGAGGAAATAATTGAACAGACCATGGAATTACACAGAACCCCCAACAGAAAGGATCCAAGGAGGACAACACCAAGACACATAGTAATTAAAATGGCAAGGATCAAGGACAAGGAAAGAGTTTTAAAGGCAGCTAGAGAGAAAAAGGTCACCTATAAAGGAAAACCCATCAGGCTAACATCAGACTTCTCGACAGAAACCCTACAGGCCAGAAGAGAATGGCATGATATACTTAATGCAATGAAACAGAAGGGCCTTGAACCAAGGATACTGTATCCAGCATGACTATCATTTAAATATGATGGCGGGATTAAACAATTCCCAGACAAGCAAAAGCTGAGGGAATTTGCTTCCCACAAACCACCTCTACAGGGCATCCTACAGGGACTGCTCTAGATGGGAGAACCCCTAAAAAGAGCACAGAACAAAACACACAACATATGAAGAATGGAGGAGGAGGAATAAGAAGGGAGAGAAGAAAAGAATCTCCAGACAGTGTATATAACAGCTCAATAAGCGAGCTAAGTTAGGCAGTAAGATACTAAAGAAGCTAAACTTGAACCTTTGGTAACCACGAATCTAAAGCCTGCAATGCAATAAGTACATATCTCTCAATAGTCACTCTAAATGTAAATGGACTTAATGCACCAATCAAAAGACACAGAGCAATAGAATGGATATAAAAGCAAGACCCATCTATATGCTGCTTCCAAGAAACTCACCTTAAACCCAAAGATAAGCATAGACTAAAAGTCAAGGGATGGAAAAATATATTTCAGGCAAACAACAGTGAGAAGAAAGCAGGGGTTGCAGTACTAATATCAGACAAAATAGACTTCAAAACAAAGAAAGTAACAAGAGATAAAGAAGGATGCTACATAGTGATAAAGGGCTCAGTCCAACAAGAGAATATAACCATTCTAAATATATATGCACCCAATACAGGAGCACCAGCATATGTGAAGCAAATACTAACAAAACTAAAGAGGGAAATAGACTGCAATGCATTCATTTTAGGATACATCAACACACCACTCACCCCGAAGGATAGATCCACCAGGCAGAAAATAAGTAAGGACACACAGGCACTGAACAACACACTAGAACAGATGGACCTAATAGACATCTATAGAACTCTACATCCAAAAGCAACAGGATATACATTCTTCTCAAGTGCACATGGAACATTCTCCAGAATAGACCACATACTAGCTCACAAAAAGAGCCTCAATAAACTCCAAAATATTGAAATTCTACCAACCAATTTTTCAGACCACAAAGGTATAAAAGTAGAAATAAATTCTACAAAGAAAACAAAAAGGCTCACAAACACATGGAGGCTTAACAACATGCTACTAATAATAATCAATGGATCAATGAACAAATCAAAATAGAGATCAAGGAATATATAGAAACAAATGACAACAACAACACTAAGCCCCAACTTCAGTGGGATGCAGCGAAAGCAGTCTTAAGAGGAAAGTATATAGCGATCCAGGCACACTTGAAGAAGGAAGAACAATCCCAAATGAATAGTCTAACATCACAATTATCAAAACTGGAAAAAGAAAAACAAATGAGGCCTAAACTCAGCAGAAGGGGGGACATAATAAAGATCAGAGAAGAAATAAACAAAATTGAGAAGAATAAACAATAACAAAAATCAACGAAACCAAGAGCTGGTTCTTCGAGAAAATAAACAAAATAGATAAGCCTCTAGCCCAACTTATTAAGAGAAAAATAGAATCAACCCAAATCAACATAATCAGAAATGAGAATGGAAAAATCACGACAGACACCACAGAAATACAAAGAATTATTAAAGACTACTATGAAAACCTACATGCCAACAAGCTGGAAAACCTAGTAGAAATGGACAACTTCCTAGAAAAATAAAACCTCCCAAGACTGACCAAGGAAGAAACACAAAAGTTAAACAAACCAATTACAAGCAAAGAAATTGAAACAGTAATCAAAAAACTACCCAAGAACAAAACCCCGGGGCCGGACGGATTTACCTCGGAATTTTATCAGACACACAGAGAAGACATAATACCCATTCTCCTTAAAGTGTTCCAAAAAATAGAAGAAGAGGGAATACTCTCAAACTCATTCTATGAAGCCAACATCACCCTAATACCAAAACCAGGCAAAGACCCCACCAAAAAAGAAAATTAGAGAGCAATATCCCTGATGAATGTAGATGCAAAAATACTCAATAAAATATTAGCAAACAGAATTCTACAGTATATCAAAAGGATCATACACCATGACCAAGTGGGGTTCATCCCAGGGATGCAAGGATGGTACAACATTCGAAAATCCATCAACATCATCCACCACATCAACAAAAAGAAAGACAAAAACCACATGATCATCTCCATAGATGCTGAAAAAGCATTTGACAAAATTCAACATCCATTCATGATAAAAACTCTCTGCAAAATGGGAATAGAGGGCAAGTACCTCAACATAATAAAGGCCATATATGATAAACCCACAGCCAGCATTATACTGAACAGCGAGAAGCTGAAAGCATTTCCTCTGAGATCGGGAACCAGACAGGGATGCCCACTCTCCCCACTGTTATTTAACATAGTACTGGAGGTCCTAGCCATGGCAATCAGACAAAACAAAGAAATACAAGGAATCCAGATTGGTAAAGAAGAAGTTAAACTGTCACTATTTGCAGATGATATGATACTGTACATAAAACACCCTAAAGACTCCACTCCAAAACTACTAGAACTGATATCGGAATACAGCAAATTTGCAGGATACAAAATTAACACACAGAAATCTGTAGCTTTCCTATACACTAACAATGAACCAATAGAAAGAGAAATCAGGAAAACAATTCCATTCACCATTGCATCAAAAAGAATAAAATACCTAGGAATAAACCTAACCAAAGAAGTGAAAGACTTATACTCTGATAACTACAAGTCACTCTTAAGAGAAATTAAAGGGGACACTAGTAAATGGAAACTCATCCCATGCTCATGGCTAGGAAGAATTAATATCGTCAAAATGGCCATCCTGCCCAAAGCAATATACAGATTTGATGCAATCCCTCTCAAATTACCAGCAAAATTCTTCAATAAATTGGAACAAATAATTCAAAAATTCATATGAAAACACCAAAGACCCCGAATAGCCAAAGCAATCCTGAAAAAGAGGAATAAAGCAGGGGGGATCTCACTCCCCAACTTCAAGCTCTACTACAAAGCCATAGTAATCAAGACAATTTGGTACTGGCACAAGAACAGAGCCACAGACCAGTGGAACAGATTAGAGACTCCAGAAATTAACCCAAACATATATGGTCAATTAATATTTGATAAAGGAGCCATGGACATACAATGGCAAAATGACAGTCTCTTCAACAGATGGTGCTGGCAAAACTGGACAGCTACATGTAGGAGAATGAAACTGGACCATTGTCTAACCCCATATACAAAGGTAAACTCAAAATGGATCAAAGACCTGAATGTAAGTCATGAAACCATTAAACTCTTGGAAAAAAACATAGGCAAAAACCTCTTAGACATAAACATGAGTGACCTCTTCTTGAACATATCTCCCGGGGCAAGGAAAACAACAGCAAAAATGAGCAAGTGGGACTACATTAAGCTGAAAAGCTTCTGTACAGCGAAAGACACCATCAACAGAACAAAAAGGAACCCTACAGTATGGGAGAATATATTTGAAAATGACAGATCCGATAAAGGCTTGACATCCAGAATATATAAAGAGCTCACACGCCTCAACAAACAAAAAACAAATAACCCAATTAAAAAATGGGCAGAGGAACTGAACAGACAGTTCTCTAAAAAAGAAATACAGATGGCCAACAGACACATGAAAAGATGCTCCACATCGCTAATTATCAGAGAAATGCAAATTAAAACTACAATGTGGTATCACCTCACACCAGTAAGGATGGCTGCCATCCAAAAGACAAACAACAACAAATGTTGGCAAGGCTGTGGAGAAAGGGGAACCCTCCTACACTGCTGGTGGGAATGTAAATTAGTTCAACCATTGTGGAAAGCAGTATGGAGGTTCATCAAAATGCTCAAAACAGATCTACCATTTGACCCAGGAATTCCACTCCTAGGAATTTACCCTAAGAACGCAGCAATCAAGTTTGAGAAAGACAGATGCACCCCTATGTTTATCGCAGCACTATTTACAATAGCCAAGAATTGGAAGCAACCTAAATGTCCATCGGTAGAGGAATGGATAAAGAAGATGTGGTACATATACACAATGGAATACTACTCAGCCATAAGAAGTGGAAAAATCCAACCATTTGCAGCAACATGGATGGAGCTGGAGAGTATTATGCTCAGTGAAATAAGCCAAGCGGAGAAAGAGAAATACCAAATGATTTCACTCATCTGAGGAGTATAAGAACAAAGGAAAAACTGAAGGAACAAAACAGCAGCGGAATTACAGAACCCAAAAATGGACTAACAGGTACCAAAGGGAAAGGAACTGGGGAGGATGGGTGGGCAGGGAGGGATAAGGGGGGGAAGAAGAAGGGGGGTATTAAGATTAGCATTCATGGGGGGGGAGGGATAAAGGGGAGGGTGGGCTGTACAACAAAGAGAGGACAAGTAGTGATTCTACAACATTTTGCTACGCTGATGGACAGTAACCGTAATGTGGTTGTTAGGGGGGACCTGATATAGGGGAGAGCATAGTAAACATAGTATTCTTCATGTAAGTGTAGACTAAAAATTAAAAAAAAAAAAGAAAGAAAGAAAGAAAGAAAAGGGGGATTACTCCTTGACAGGATAAAACTATTGGTAAATCAAAGATCAACACATGCTTTAAATATCCTTAATGTTGATCACTTAAAGGGTGTCAGATGATCAGCTATGGAGGTACTCTTTTCTGATAATATTCCTTTCTCTTAATAAAAAAAAAAAAAGCAGTTCCTGTGTGCTGACCTCCAATGAGTTCTGCACAGTGGTATAGAGGGCATGTCAAAGTGTGGGCAAAGGGTCTGTTTGTTTCTATGCAGAAGATCAAGGCCTAGCTTGGCTACCCAGAAAATGAACTAAGATACGATATGAGGAGGAGCTTCCGGCATCAGCACTCTCTGGAGGACTCGTGCCGGGGGATGATCATCAAAAAGCCTCCACAGGGATCTGAGCAATGCTGCGGTTGTGGCTGCATCCACCCCACCGTCTCCTGGACTTGCCATTGGAATAAGGAGGAAGATGTCTAGGCTGGCATGTGCATACAGTGAGACAACGAATTTGACCGGATCTGTACTGTTGGAACTCAACCAGGAGTTGGGAGGGGTGCAAGGTGTAGCACTCCAAAATCTTATGACTATAGACTATCTATGGTTAAAAGAACATATGGGATGTGAAAAGATACCAGAAATGGGCTGCTTTAATTTGTCTGATTTCTCTCAGACTGTTCAAGTACATTTGGACAATATCCATCATATCATAAACAAATTTTCACAAATGCCTAGGGTGCCTAAATGGTTTTCTTGGCTTCACTGGAGATGGATGGTAATTATAGATTTGCTTTGTTTATGTCACCGTATTCCTATTATGTTAATATGTGAGCGCAAATTAGTTGGTAGTTTAAAACCTATACATGCTTAAGTTACTCTACAAGAAGATATGTCAAAAAAATAATCAATCCTCCCATGTTTTCCTCCATATGCTACCTCTATAGCTTTTCTTCTTCCTTCCTAATTACAACCCTTAAATAGAATTCGTGCCTCATATCGAATTTACCGAGTATCATAATTCCTCCAGGTGGTAAAGAAACCTCGAGACAAGTGCTGGGCATAGAAGCCACAGGGCATAAATCTGCCAAGTAAAAAGCTAACCTTTTCAAACAATATGGCTTCTCTCTCACTTACCAACTTTACATTTCCCTGTATGGCCCCGGAAGATGGCTGGTTAGCCAGAGACGGGTAAGATTCCTCAAGGGAGGAACAACCTAAGACAGGCACAGTCGCATGGGGGCCATCAGGTGAGAATTTGGGGATCAACAGAGGTGAGGCTCAGAACCTCACCCCCCCTGCTTTGAGAGAAATCTTCTGCATCTGTGGATGTCTTGCTGCCCTTGTCTAGCCTGGATTAATACTTAGTCCATAGGCACACACCTGATCATCTGATCATCTACATTTGCCCTCTTACAGCACTAAACTATGTTTTCTACCTTTATCTTGCATCTACCTACCACTTCAGCATTTTATTAAAAATAAAAATAATAATAATAATAGAGGGAGAAATGTGGGATCAACATATAAATCAAGTACAAAAATCAAATGAATATTCATATTTGACCTGATTGTTTATGGGTCATAATGCGTGATCAAAACCGAAAGTTTCTGTGATGAATGCCCTTGTACTGTTCACCATGTAAGAATTTATTCACTATGTAAGAATTCATTCACCATGTAAGAACTTGTTCGTTATGCTTCAGAAGATTGGAGACTGACGAGAATTAGGCTTGAGATGGATTAATGATTGTACATTGAGCATTGACCCCCCTATACTGAATTTTATTGTTGTTAACAACCATTTGATCAATAAATATGAGAGATGCCCTCTAAAAAAAAAAAAAAAGTATGACAGAAAACCACTATCAAAAGGGTGTCCTACTGTAGTGAAAGCAAGCATACATCCTCCAAAATCCTGAGGTAGGAACCTTAAGGCTCCCAGCAATGAAACTGGATTCATATCTATTCAGCACTGTTCCAAAGGTCTCAGTTTCAAGAGGTCAAAAGCCATTTCATCGTTGGCCTCAAAAATGAACTGGCAGGAGTCATGTCAAAGACTGAATCAGCCTTGGATGACTCGGCAGCTATAATCTTGCTCAGTTGAGAGATAACCAAAGGCTGACACCTCTGTCTTTTGTCCCGCCATTACCTGGGCATAGAAGCCGCAAACTTGTCCTTGACTCTCCTCTTAGTTCCTCCTGTTCCTTCCATTCAGTTGGTGCCTGCTGCCTCCCAAATAGCTCTGTATTCAGCACCCCCTCTCCCAGCCCATGTAGAAAGGACCTTCAGTAAGACCTTCCCCACTTACCACAATTTCTAGAATAGTCATATAACTGTCTTCCTGCCTCCAACTTTCCCTCCCCCTTAAATCTGTTATCCTACCCAGAATGTAACCAAATGCTTATCATGACTTGCTTCTGCTTAGAATAATTCAATGGACACCATTGCTTTCAGGATAAAATTAGGATTCTTTAGCAAGTAATGTAAGGATTTACATAAACTGTAAATACTGTCTCCAATTTCATTTGTCACCTCTCCCTTTATCATATTCTAGTCACACTCTCTCTTATAATTTCCTGTGCTCACTGCTACTACGTCTTCTACACTGCATTGAGACTGTCACTACTTGTGAAGATACTAGTCTTGAAGAATCCTATGGGCAGTGACTGGTCTTCTTCAGCCTGGAGTAAGTATGTATGTACTCAATCAATGTTAAATGAATGCCTGAATGAATGAACAAAGGCTTCCAGAGGACATGTTAGCCAGTTATGCTCAATGCTCTCAGCTGGGTGAAGGGCTCTTGAGCAATTCACTAATTAATTTGATTGATGTTTTAACTATGAGGAGGATGATAACTGATGCAGGATATCTTGTTACTAAGACTTGAGTGAACTAAGTTATCCTTTGTAATACAGACCTAAATGATTTAACTGTGCCTCTAAGATTTTAGATTCAGTCAGATCCCATGAACTATTGCCAAGAAGCAAACACTCAAAGTATAAAACAAGAGTGTTAATGATTTTTAAGAAAGCTGTGATCTTGGGATGTTCACATCAGAATCCCTGCTGTAAAAAACCTCTCTTTATCAAAGTCATGACAGCGACAGGAAATAAATCAATCAAGCAGTGAGTGGCATACAGAGGAGTATCATTCTAAAGTGGTAAGGTTTTCTTGGCTCCACAGATAAGAGAAAAAGTGAAGGACAAACAGCATTTTACTCCCTTGCTCTGGAATGCTACTGGACACATAAAGCCAGATCGGCCATATATGAATCAGCTTCTCCCACTTAAAGTCAAAGAGACAAATCTCATTTTGGGGAATGAGTGAAGACAGTCATATACAAGATTGTATTTTATGGAAATAAAAAAAAGAATTATGAAACATAAAGTACATTAAACATAAGACATGCTCTCTTCCCCAATTTCTGCGAATTGTAGAAGTCTTTGAAATTGATAAAACCTGAGAGATTTAAATATCTATTAGTCAATTAGTCATCCAGGAAAAATATCTATCAAGTTAACTTCATTTAAAGTTCACCCACTGGTCACCCAATAGAATCACCTCTTATTTTACTGTCCCTTTTTTTTAATTAAGGTATCATTGATATACACTCTTATGAAGGTTTCACATGAGCAAGATTGTAGTTACTATATCAGTAAATATAAGATACCCTTATTATCAAGTCCCCCCCATACATTGAAGTCACTGTCCATCACCATAGTAAGATGCCACAGAGTCACTACTTGTCTTCTCTGTGCTACGCTGTCTTCCCTGTGACCCCACACACACCATGTGTACCAATCATAATACCCCCTCAATTCCCTTCTCCCTCTCTCCTCACCCACCTTCCCTCACCCCTCCTCTTCAGTAACCTTTAGTCCCTTCTTGGGTTCTGTGAGTCTGCTGCTGTTTTGTTCCTTCACTTTTGCTTCGTTGTCACACTCCACAAATGAGGGAAATCATTTGGTGCTTGTCTTTCTCCACCTGGCTTATTCACTGAGCATAATACCCTCTACCTCCATCCATGTAGTTGCAAATGGTAGGATTTGTTTTCTTCTTACAGCTGAAAAATATTCCAGTGTGTATATGTGCCTCATCTTCTATATCCATTCATCTACTGATGGACAGTTAGGTTGCTTCATGTCTTGGTTATTGTAAACAGTGCTGTGATAAACATAGGGGTGCATCTGTCTTTTTGAATCTCAGATCTTGTTCTCTTTGGGTAAACTCCTAGGAGTGGGATTCCTGGGTCAAATGGTATTTCTATTTTTAGTTTTTTAAGGAACCTCCATATTGCTTTCCACAATGACTGAACTAGTTTACATTCCCACCAACAGTGTAGGAGGGTTCCCCTTTCTCTGTATTCTCGCCACTATTTGTTGTTCCTTGTTTTTTGGTTGTTGGCCATCCTAACTGGTGTGAGGTGATATCTCATTGTGGTTTTAATTTGCATTTCTCTGACAATCAGCGATGTGGAGCATTGTAGGCCACCTGAATTTCTTTTCTGGAGCAGTGTCTGTTCGTGTCTTCCGCCCATTTTTTAATCAAGTTATTTGCTTTTTGGGTGTTGAGGCATGTCGGGTATGTCATTTACAAATATATTCTCCCCCACTAGCTTCCTACTTGTTGACACTCTTCCTCCTCCTGGATCTCAATTTTTACTATCTAAGCTCAAGTCTACTTCTGTGACCATTCATTAGTCTGTATCTGCAGGCCCTGACACTGCTGGCCATATCATTTTTCCTGAAATTAGTTCCGCCTGTGGCTTTTATATTCCTATGGGATCTTACATCTCCTCCACCCCAGACTATTCTTCCCTTGATGGTTCTTCCTCTTTCTAGACAATGGACCTGTGTCCAACTCAGACATTTGTGTTATTCCTGCTCAGGCTTCAACATTACATCTGGATATAGAACTTTGAGACTATTCATTTTTGGCTTTGATCTTTCTCCCAGGTCCAAGTTTGCATCCCCCACCACCTAAGGGATATTTTAGTTGCTCATCACACAATTTCTTCAAAGAAAACATGTTTGCAACCGCATGTAATATCTTTTCCTTCCCTCTCCAAACAGTTTCCTTAGTGTTTTTCTACAATCGATTGACTGTTCTCTAGGGCACTCCTGATGAAACCCTTTTGCCTCTTCCTCCTTCTAACAACCAGTATAAGCCTCAGTGACTAGTGCCAAATTCCTCTACCACATATCTTACAGCCGTCCTTTCCTTGTATTTCTAATTTAGCAAATCAAAAACACTGCCAAAATACTTAATAGTTTTAACACAAAAATCAGTACTCTCCCTTCTCTTTCCTTTAGAATGCCGCCAGCTTAAATTTTTTGTATATATACATTTTTGGTTTTAGTATGAACTTTTAAAAAATCTTAGTTTGATCAGGCCTTTCTCCAATCAAAAGTCTTCCAGAGTTTGATATCACCTATAAGACAACATATCATTTCTTAGCCTTACATTCGACTCCCTCGGCAGTTTGGTTTTGACCTTCTGGTCTCATTTCACACCATCTCCCATAAAAATACTGTATAAATAAAAGCCCCTGATCATGTCTCACCAAACTAAGGCAATAAAGAGAATATATGCTCAGGAATGGGACCTTTCTCTGTTTTTCTGTCTGGTCCTCAAACCAAATGTTCAAAGCCTTTATTTATAACCCAAGTTTTATCCTATGATATTCCCAGGGACACAGGAAGTCCTGACATCTCTTCTCCTCCTTTTTTTTTTTTTTTCTGAGAGGGCATCTCTCATATTTATTGATCATATGGTTGTTAACAACATAAAATTCTGTATAGAGGACTCAATGCACAATCATTAATCAACCCCAAGCCTAATTCTCAACAGTCTCCAATCTTCTGAAGCATAACGAACAAGTTCTTACATGGTGAACAAGTTCTTACATAGTGAATAAGTTCTTACATGGTGAACAGTGCAAGGGCAGTCATATCACAGAAACTTTCGGTTTTGATCACGCATCATGAACTATAAACAATCAAGTCAGATATGATTATTCATTTGATTTTTATACTTGATTTATATGTGAATCCCACATTTCTCCCTTATTATTATTATTTATTTTTTTAATAAAATGCTGAAGTGGTAGGTAGATGCAAGATAAAGGTAGAAAACATAATTTAGTGCTGTAAGAGGGCAAATGTAGATGATCAGGTCTGTGCCTATAGACTAAGTATTAATCCAGGCTAGACAAGGCAACAAAACATCCACGGATGCAGAAGATTTCTCTCAAAACAGGGGGGGTGAGGTTCTAAGCCTCACCTCTGTGGATCCCCAATTTCTCACCTGTTGGCCCCCCTGCGACTGTGCCTGTCTTAGGTTGTTCCTCCCTTGAGGAATCTTACCCGTCTCTGGCTAACCAGTCATCTTCCGGGGCCATACAGGGAAATGTAAAGTTGGTAAGTGAGAGAGAAGCAATATTCTTTGAAAAGGTTAGCTTTTTACTTCTTTGCGGATTTATGCCCTGTGGCTTCTATGCCCAGCATTTGTCTTGCGGTATCTTTACCACTTGGAAGAATTATGATACTTGGTAATTTCTATATGAGGCATGAATTCTACTTAAGGGTTGTAATTAGGAAGGAAGAAGAAAAGCTATAGAAGTAGCAGATGGAAGAAAACATGGGAAGATTGATTATTTCTTTGACACATCTTCTTGTAGAGCAACATAAGCATGTATAGTCTTTAAACTACTAATTAAATTGCGGACACACATTAACATAATAGGAATACAGCTACATAACCAAAGCAGACCTACTCTCCTCCTCCTTAACAGACACTGCAGTGTAAATAATTCCAGGGTTGTTTCCTTGGTGTCAACTCTCTTTACCTCTACTAAGACTTAATTGCAAAGAAAAACAAAAGCCTACTACTGCTCCTTTATTGTACCTTCTATTTCTAATCTCAAACTCCCAGCACTTTCTTGTTTTGTGTATCCCCAACAGGTATAGTAGACATGAAATTTCTACAGGTTGCCTGTAAATTATATAGAAGTAAGGCCAAGTATAAGGAAAATGATCAGTTGGGAGAGTTTTGTCCTTCTCAGCTACATAGCCAGACTAACTGATTAGAAAAACATCTGAGAAAGAAGACAGTTTACACTTTCATACAGTCTTACGCACCCTCGTCCCATAAAAGGTGAAACACGGGACAGGGATGTTTTTGTCCTTCTTACCATGCATTATTTTTCATTACTCAAGAAAAACTTCACTGAAGGGTAAAAGTCTGTAGGAATTTTTGACTTTTACAAGACATTGCCTACAGAATTCTGAGTGCTATTCTAATTCAGGCATCTCAATCTACAACTTAATGGTGTTTAAAAAAATAGACCTTCTTTTCCCCCAGTTTCATGCAGAGTTAGTGATAATAATCATATGTTTCTTAATTTTGAGTTTGCAGAATTTAGTTTCTAAGCAAGACAAACAATTTTTGTAGTGTGGCCCGTGAGATAAGATTCATCCAGAAAATACTTAGAAAATCAAATAAACTGAAACAATAGAGGTTTGCATCATGCACATTTTACAGAAAGAAAAAAATACATGAAAAAAGTCCACCAGGGGAGTACTAAAGATACCCTCAAAATAATGAGGCTTAAAAAGCCTAAGAAAAATTTAAAGGGAGTAAACAACAGAAAGACCAATAGATGTTTCAGAGACAAAGATAATTTTGGCATTTTTAAGTGGCTGTGTGGTATAAACAGAAAAGAGAATGTGATTGTGGAGTCAGAAAAGGCCTTGGTTTCAAATGTGGGGCTCTGCCCACTCACAAGCCCACAGGGCCCTGGGGGCACTTCCATCTCTAAGACGGTGAGACTTGGAGGGGCTGAGACCAGCATGAGGGCCAGTGAGGCACAGGTCTCAGGGGGAACTTTGAAGAGGAGGCAAAGAAAACTCACTAATCAAGATAAGTAATATTTTGAATGCAGCTCTCAAAATTGAAATTATTGCCAAAAAATAGCCATTTAGAACAAAAATAAAAATTTTTTTTATCATGACAGGATCCCAATTCTGCACTTACTTGCACGACTTACACAGCTTGGCCTCATCTTAATCCTGGCCCTGTCCAGATCCTGCATGAATTTAAATCTTTAAAAATATTGCTTGAAAATGTTATTTATTTTTAATTGTGTTTGTTTTTTTTTGGCACTCCCTTTAATTTTTGTGCCTGGGGTGAGTGGCCTCATGTTGCCTCACCCTAGTCCCAGGGCTGCTCCTGAATCTGACATTTCTCATTTGTGCAAAACAGTAAACAATTGGAAAACCAAAAAAAACACCATTTTTCATGGGGTTTGCTTGTGAAGATCAAATGAGATACTTGCATATGTTTAAGGTAAGGGACTTTTTTTTTTTAGTATTATTATTATTTTAGGAAGAGTTGGAATAATCAATGAGGCTGAAAGATGGCAATAACACAAACTCCCAGAAAGCAGCTCTGGGCCAGTTGTCCTACTTTCTCCTCTCCTATTTCCGTGCCAGCTCTCCTCTGGGCCCTTTTAGTCCTCCTACATGGTTCCGAAATGCCTTCAAGAAACAGCCTGCTCTGTCCCTGGGGCCCCCAAGCTGCACAGACAAGTGTTACCGAGTACAATGGATAAGGATGGGACCCAGCAGAGGACATACACAAGGCATCTTCCTGGCACATTAATTCTATCCATCTTTTTGAGAGGAACACACATGGAATAGAAAACCTAAAATAAACAGAAAAGCTAAGATTCAAAAAGAAACTTCAGTGACATTTCACATTTGTAGCAGGCCAAACTGGGCTATGCCTCAGACTTACTGGGAATGAGTTCCTCTCGTTTTTAGGGCTTACTCCAGGGAAAGATAGGGAAAGACTGAAGTCCTGGTCTTGGGGCATCCATCCCAGCCCTGGTTAGCTTGTCCATATGTTCATTTGACAAACATCCAGCCCACTGATTTTATGTGCCAGGACACTGGAAAATCTGGAGGACAAAGTATAGCCCCTGTCTTCAAGAAGCTATCTATCTGGGGCTATCAGAGTATCAGAAAGAAACTGTAACATATGGTAGATGGAGGCTTTTTCATTCATTCAAAAACATTTCTCATTGGGTGGACCACTTGTTTAGGCACTGTTTTCTAGGCACTGGGCAGAGGAGCAGTGAATAAAAAACACAAAACATTTTCTCTGTACTGTAGAGCTCATATTTGAGAGGGATTCTTGGGGTTAGTCCAAGGGACTAGTCTAGGAAAGCTCAGGACTTTCCTATCTCATTCCAGCGCATCAGCATGGTAGACCTAAAAAAAAACCTAGTAGGAAAATCAAAACATGAAAGCTACAAGTTTTTCAATTTTCTTCATAAGGACGATCTGTTTCCATGATTCCAGTAGGGATAAAATAGGCCCCTCCAATATCTGAGAGAGAGGGCTCCTAGAATCATGATAGGGCCAAAATGGACATCTCTGTACAGATCCCTTGGGAAAACTGCAAACTAAGGTAAATCATTTATTTTTGGGGCTACTCTGAATTTTTCAAAATACAAGTCCTACGCTTCTTGAAGACCAATATCATCTCATCACTTATGTCCTCCTCTCTGCCCTCTTAGCCTGGGCCACTTAATCAATACTTGATTTAATGCAGGATATGAAACTGAATAATATTTTTCTAAATAAGTTGTGTCCAGCTGTAGATATCCTTTCCCCTAGCCACCACATAATGAAGTCCTGTGCCCCGTGGATCAGAAAGTAGGGTAGTTTGCACATATGGAAGAAAATGGTTAAGGCTGATGATCATATACATACAGTTTCTAGTTTCAAGAGCACAATGAAAAATGTACTCATCCTCAACCTTTTTCACAGAGGCAATAAAAATGGTCAAAAACACTGCCACAGTCCATAAGATTATTAGTTGTCCTTTATATAATGTTCCCTAATACTTTTTCAAAAGCTCCTTTCAAAAATCACAATTTTCATTTGATTCTTACATCAAAGCTATGAAGTAAAATAGGGTGGAGCAAATACCATTTTCAGGGATGAGAAAAAACAGATTACCAAAACAGGTCTCACCTACAGTCCACATAGCTAAACCAGTGAGTTTTAGGAGAAACAGCTGGGACCTCCCATCGTAATGCTCATTCCGTAAAACACCAGGGACTATGGGAGATAGAAGCATTGGTTTTCCCCAAGTTTTCAAAAATGCCCTGGCACACAGTAAGCTCGGGACTGTCTTATTTATCTCTGTTACCCCAGCATCTAGAAACAACACTTAAATGAATGAATGAACAATGAAATGGATGAATGGTAATGAATGGAGGCATGAAGTAGTGGCAAACGCTGAAAGAAGGGCTTGACCTCACACTGTAGCTTTACAGGCAGGCAGCTTTCATAAAATGACATGAAAACTGATTTTCACAAATGCTTTTTCAAAGGCTTCTAAATTGCTCTTTTTTACTTTCCTTACCTGATTAGCTTTAAACCAAAGGAGATGTTTTTTTTCCCTGACCCTATTTTTCAAAGCTAATCTTTAAAATCCCTAGGTTTACAAAAATCCTAAGGATGAAAATATTTTGTTCTGTGAAATAGTATAATGGTTTCAGGCAAGAAAAAAACTTTAAGAGTGTAAGTATACTGATTAAATTCCCCAGGGATTCAAGATACTGAAAAGTTTATATTAAAAATGCCTTAAGTGAGATGAGTCTCTATTGAAGATAGTTTGAGCTGCCAGTATTTCAAAAAGTTACTCAAAATCATAAACCCCAATTACATGAGAAGAGTAAACAGCAGAGCGCAGAAGCCAAAACTGAAAAAGTAAAAATCAGATGCTTCCTTTAACAATAAAGGCTTTATGATACTGGAATCGTGATTGAATTTGAATACTTAAGTGCAGTTTTTTCTGATTGAAAAACAAGAAGTTTTAGCATTTTCCAATCTTCTGAAACTTCACCACTTTTTCCGTTCCCGCCATAAAATGAATGAAGCTGGGGTTTCAGCTTGCATAAACTTGCTCTGCACAAACATCCAGCAACAATAGTCATTGTCAATAAATGTTAAAAACAACACATTTGGATAATTCCCACAGGTAATTCTACAAAATTTTGGATAATTCCATGTCCCTGCAAGTAAGGACATGATTTCTGTGATGACTACTGAGTACGTTGATTGACTCACCAAACAGTGATTTTTTTCTCCCCTTTCTCACTGAAGTGTACACATCAGGCTTTTCTCTGCTAGAGCTATCCAACTCCTTTTCTCTGCAGGCTTCACTCAAACACATTGTGCCTCTTTGTATACATGGAATAAGATCATTTTCCTCTACAGAGAAACAGAGCCATGTTTTGTCCTTAAAAATCTGTGCTATAGGATACTGGGGATTTAAAGAATTAACCCACGATAAAAATTGGAAGAAAAAATAAAAATAAAAAATAAGAAACAGGAAGGGACTCCCCTAGATCTAAATCCTCATTTTAGAGCAAACTCAAGCCCAGAGAGGAAGAATGAATGATCCCTGGTTCAACATCCAACTGGGGGGAGTCAGCAAGACTACAATCCAGATGGGTGGGGGGTGCACAAAAGTGCAGTCACATGTGTATATAAAAATATATATTTAGCCCCCAATAAATCAAAAGTAAACCCTGTCCCGAAACTGCAAATCATCCTTTTTGCTACATACAGTGCTATTTTCGGTGGGAGTACTGCCACTCAGATGACTTTCATCTCTAATTTTTCTCCTTTTTGGTTCTATTTTTAAAGAAACACATTTTTCACATTGAAACTATAACACCAGTAAACTTAGCCTAAGGAATCAGACTCTCCCGATAATCAGACATTATCAGGACACTACCTCCACTACCTCCACCACAGTCCTGACTCATCACAGAGCTATCTCCTCCCATATTCCTTGATTTGAAAAGCTAAACCCAAGAGTAGTGTAGTTAGGATGCATTCCAGCTCTGGCTTTGATGCTCCTTTGGGCCCATAGAAAAAGTCAAAGAATCTTCCTAAAAACATTTTTTTTTTTTTCTTTGTAATGATGTTTAAATTACTCACAAAATGTTTATTAAAAAACAAAAACAAAAAATCTAAAAACCAGCACACGCCAATGGTGCTGCTTATTTAAGCAACTGGCGTTTCCTCTATGCTTTTTGAGGCGTTTTCTTCCGGGGCTTGTACAAAGTCATCATCTGTATCATCACTAAATTTTATTATCTTCTGATTCATTCCTGAATTCTAGTTTAGGAAACCTTTTTTTCTGGTAAAGGTTTCTTGAGGAGTTTCTTCAAAATAGTTTTTCAAGTTTTTATGCCAGCCGTTGGCTACTTTCTGAATCAGGCTCATTGAATTCAGCACAATTTTTGAAAGATCAATCTAAAGTCAGCTACAAAAATCTTCAGGGTTTTGTGTACATAGAAAAAATCTTCTTGTAGTCCTTTTTCTTGATGGTTGACAAGTCCATTGGATTTTTTAATTATTTTTGTAATAATCAGGCAGTTTAGAGGAAACCGGATCTTGAAAAAGCCAGGCTCATTTTCATGGCAGTAAAGAAAATAAAAAGTAGGCGCTCCACACTTCCTTATATCTATTGGTGTTAATTTAAACAAGGGACTTCTGGTTTTCTTTTTTTTCTGAGTTGTGGACTGGGAGGCATCACAATCATAATTCAAACTTCTGGTTTAGATAAGTCTCGGCAGAAAGTGCAGATTCATTCTCCACTTGGTGGGTGCATGACAAGAAAAGATGGAATACTTTGGGACACTTATCACAGCACAGGAGCTCCCCTCCATTCTGACAAACTTGCACAAACAGTCCCTCATTGGTGGTCGTCTTCTTTCTTTGTCTCTCCAACATGAAGCGGTGACTTTCTGGGAGGCATCCAGCCACTCAGACTTTTGCATATGAGGGAATTTTTCCTGGTGACGTCCAGGTTTGATCTCCTGTGCTATCAGGAGCATCTGATCTTAGGCACAGGACTCCTCAGAAGCAGAGCTCTGACTGCTATTTAATAGCAGGGAGGTAAGTATGCTTCTTGGATAATTGGTATTTTGAGGGCCTAGATTCTTTCATCTGATTCTTGTTTTCACTACAAACAACAGGAAAAATCATAATTTTTCAGGGTGGTCCACTGTTTTTCTTGTTTTATTTGGATTGGCTTCCAACATGGACCCACTGGGACTTTGTGTGTAGAAATCGGCTTCCCGTTGGTTTTGCTGGAAGAGCCAGAGCTTCCTCTGCTCCCCACACTGGAGGGCACTAGGTGAAACGTATTGGGTGGGTGTTACACTAGTCAATAGTAAACAGGGTCCTGCAAGGCCTGGAGATGGTACTGATGAATTTTGGTGGACTGGACGGTTTCTGTTTTGAGGGTGGTCTTGGCTGGCCATGATCTATACTAGGATCTTTTCTTCACAATATTGTCCCAGCATAATAGTAACTTGAAACAGTCCAATATCTGGAAGAGAAGGAAGATTGTAAGAAACCTCCCCACTGGTGAGCTTCAAATCAATCATAGGTGAACCAAAACCTTTGCCATCGTGTCCTACTGCACTAGTAATAGTGGGACTGGAAGGAGTAGAGGATATGCTGCTGGGCAGTTGACGGGGCAGCCTGCCCACTGCTGATCTGCCACTGTTTTAAGGCTTGTTGAGCCAAGAAAAGCCATCTGCAGAGGGTTGGGCTTTATTGCTTGTCGCTGGCACATTCTGGTTTGGTGGATATCTCAGCTGTTGAGGATGAGGAGGAAGAACTGGTCCATTAGGTTTGGGGCTGTGATTTTGAAAATTTATCAGATGTGGAGGGGTTTGCTGATGAGAGATGGAAGGTTGCTGGATGGGCCCCTGCACTCTAGGGTTTGGTAAACCCACAGGTGCTGGCCTCCGTTGCACCTGTTGCCTCTGAGCCATTACCTGTTGCTGCAAATGCTGGAGTCGTAACTGAGCTAGGCTGATCTGTGTTGGAAACTTGGATAACTGCTTTGAAGATTAACCACCTGGTGGCTGTGAATTCTGTTCCACGACAGGGTTCTGCTTAGGCATTTGTAGCTGACTCTCTTTATCTTCGATTACTAAAGAACCTAAATTGATAATATTTTGAGCCCAGAAACTAGGATCACAGTGAAACTGGATGGTATTGTTGGTCACTGGGGAAGCATCACACCTTGCTCAAAGGAGGTGCCGTAGTCGGTATGTAATCAGTCGCTTGCTGTACAGTAATGCTGTACTACTGCCGCTGGAAACGGCCCTATTTGGAAAAATGCATTACATGTTCCAGCTGTTTAGAGAGCCCAGCCACTTCCTGTTGCTGTTGCATGAGTTTCATGCGATGGTCCTTTGCAAGGCTCTCAAGCTGATGCAACAGAGCTTTTCCTTTTTTATTTATTTCTACCATCAATGTAAATATAGCAACTTTAATATCCTGTTTCACCTGCTTTGATTTTGATTTACTTCAATTATCCTGTTTTGCATCTGATTTCCTGTGAATTTTATGTATTTTGTTTTTTCCATCAGTTTTGTGATTAGGGTATGATCACTTTCTGATTCTGAAAAGCTTCTTCTATAAATTGGTATCTATGCTCTTTATGTTCTAATAACTGGCAGTCTCCACATGTCAGTTTGTCACATGTTTCACAGTAAAGCTTCAGCTGCTCCTTATGAAAAGGGCAGAACACTGGTCGCTGACTAGTCATACCAACTGCCTCTGGAGATACTTCCTCTTTCTGTCTCACGGTGTGATCTTTTGTGAACTTCACCCTTTGGTGAGCTCGGATGCATGTCTTGCAGAGCCATTCAACACACTCGACACAAAACCCATTAGTTTCTGCATTGTCCTCACAGCTTGTACACACCTGATTAGACTTTTCAACTGTACTGCTGGGAACCTCAGTAGTGTCTTTCACAAAAAAAATTATCTATGATGTGTCTCTCTGCACAGTCTTGGCTGCAAACTGGACATCGAATGACTCCAACTTGGGTGGCGAACGGCGAGGAGCCGCTGACCAGCGAGCCGGTGGCGGGGACGGGCGGCGGGGTCTCGGCCGAGCCCAGCATGGGCGCCGGCAGCAGGAGGTAGCGCCGGGGCGCGGGCAGGCAACGCTGGCAGAAGGAGTGCAGACAGGGCAGCAGCTTGGGCGCTCGGCTCTGGATGTTCTGGTGGCACACGGCGCAAGGGTCCAACAGGTTGAGCCGGGCCGCCTCGCCTCCGCGCTCCGAGTCCGGGCCCTGCCGACTCTCGGCCTCGTTCTCCCCGCTCGGCGCTGTCGGGGGCCGCCGTCGCCGCCTTCTCCACAGCCACCTCCATTGTCCTGTCCCGGTCCCCGCGTGCCGCCGCCTGCCGCCGCCCCCGCCCCCGACGACCTCCTCCTCCTCCTCCTCCCAGGCAGCTCGGGTGACCCGAGGGAGGAGGGGGGAGGCAGCGCCGGGCCGAGGAAGCCTTCTCAGGCCCCGGCGATCCGCCTCCCGGGTGGCGCGGCCGGAAGAACGGTGTCTGTCAGCGGCGACCGGCTGCGCCTCGTGAGCTTCGCCAACCGCCGTGGCGCTCGTCAAATCCACACAGCCCGAATCCACTAACCTCCCAGCCTTCCTCTGGGGGTACCCGGCCGGCTCAGGCCCCGCCCCCACCCTCCCTCTCCCAACAACTAAAACATTTTTAAAAGAAATACTGATTGAGCAACTTGCAGAGCAAATATTCTGTATCTGCTGCTGAACTAGACACTTTACATATGGTATGACAATTCATTTTCTAAAAGTGACAGGTACTCTGGGAAGTTTATGATCTTACCAGATCCTATTAACAACCAGAAGGATGGTATAATTATTTTTCCTATTTCACAAAGAAGGAAACCAAGGCTTAATTAGTTCTTACATTATCTTTCCTATTTTACAGTATAGGATCCTGAGGTTAAAGAAGCCTTACCGAACATATACACAATGGAATACTATTCAGCCATAAGAAACAAATCCTACCATTTGCAACAACATGGATGGAGCTAGAGGGTATTATGCTCAGTGAAATAAGCCAGGCGGAGAAAGACAAGTACCAAATGATTTCCCTCATTTGTGGAGTAAAACAACGAAGCAAAACTGAAGGAAGGAAATAGAAGCAGACTCACAGACTCCAAGAAGGGGCTAGTGGTTACCAAAGGGGAGGAGTGAGGGAGGGCAGGTGGGGAGGGAGGGAGAATGGGATTGAGAGGTACCATGATTAGTGCAGATGGTGTGTTTGGGGTCACCAGGAGAACAGTGTAGCACAGAGAAGGCAGGTAGTGACTCTGTGGCATCTTACTACACTGACGGATGGGGCCTGTAATGGGGTATGGGGGTGGGACTAGATAATAAGGGTGAATGCAGTAACCACATTGTTTTTCCTGTGAAACCTTCACAAGATTGTATATCAATGATACCTTAATTAATCAATCAATCAATCAATTAATTAAAGAAGCCTTACGGAGGATCTGCTTAACACAACCAGCTGACTGGCTAGGAGTGGCAGGGCCAGGATTTAAACCAATATCTAGATAACTCCAAAGTCTGCCACAGTGGACACCGTGAGGTGCCTTACAGATGGTTCCTCAAGAATGGAACAGCTGGGAGTGCTGCAGGCACAAAGTCTGCTGCTCTCAGCACCTCTGGGGTCTGCTTTAGTTAAAGAAAGCTGCCTTGTCCAAGATCATGTTCCTTCCTGGGGTGCCTGGAATCCAATGGCTGGTCAGTGAGGTATAAATGGCCCTCATGTCATTATATAAAGCAAAACAAGTAATTCCCCAATTTTACACAGAATGCCCTATCTCCTTACCTTAAACAAAACTTTGTTCTTCCTGGAGGCCCTGCTTCCTTCTGTCTGGAGGTTACCTGTTTTTCCCACTTTCTAGGCCAACAGGGCCAGGAAAAAAGAGAGATGAGTGGGGTGAGTGGCAGTATTCCCTTGGATAAAATCATATAATCATGCTGATAGTCACTAGCACAAAACTAGTTTTCAACACCAACTGGGCTTTCAGGCTCACCTATTCTTCCTTTTGTCTATTACAAGCCAGCCCTTATTTCCATTTCTCAGATTTTTCTAAAACTCACCACTCTCTTCAATACAGCTGTTAGTCCCTGCTTTGCTTTCTTCTTTCAGTGCACAAATTTATCTCTTTTTTCACAGAAAAGAATGTCCATCAACTATGATCTTCAACTTCCTGCCCTAATACTATAAAATTATGTACATCTACACCTACCCTTGTTGCATTCCTCCAGTCTCAAAGGACTGCCCTTGACCCTACGCCCTGCTCTCTCTAACTGGCAGCTACTGCATGAATCTTACCTTCTTATTCTTCTCTCTTCAACCTCTTTCATTTTACTGGCTGCTCTGGTTAGTAAAGCATTTACTTATTTTCTATCCCCCAAAACCAACAGCACCGCCACCACCACCAAACCGTCTCATCCTTGTGTTCTTCTCCAGCTATTCTCCACTTCCTTGGCCGTATCAACTCTGTCTACTTTCTTACTTTTCATTCATTTACTTATTGATACCTGGCTTTGCCCGGCCTGCCTAAAGTCATCGCTGACTTCTCATCTAGCCCTATCTTACTTAACTGGTTGTTTGCATCTGATACCAAAGATTAGCCCCTACTTGAAACTACTATTTTGTTTGTGGGACAACATCTTGGTTCTCCTGGAACTTCTTGGATCATTCTTCTCCATTTCTTTTATGGGCTCACTCTTCTTTGAGCACCTTTTAAATAGCAGGGTACTCCCAGGGTTCATCCTCAGTCCTCTTATCTTTATTACTGAGCATTCTTGTCCTAGGAAGCTTACCCATTAGTAATTTCAACTATTCTCTTTGTGACAATGACTGCCAAATCTTTATTTGCAGCTTAAATCTCCCATAAGTTTGACTTGCATACCCTTCCTTATATTCTCCTTAGTTCGTTTCTACTGGTATTGGTGTCTACCTACCTAACTTAGAAACCTAACAGTCTTCCTTCACTTTGCCCTTTCTCCCCACAATCAGTAACTAAGTATTGCCCTTTTTAACTTCTAAATGCTTTTTAACCCCCTAAATATTTCTTGAATCTATTTTCTCTAGCCCCTCCCCATCATCACAGTGCTAATTTAGGGCCTTATTGTCCTTGCCTGAACTACTGCAATGGCCACCTAACTGGTCTTCCTGGTTCAAGCTTTAATATCTTCAAGTCCACTTTCCCACAGTCAACTGAAGGGTCTGTCTAAAACTCAAATACGATTGGATTGCTCCATCCAATGCTACCTATAATAACAAAAACACCAAATGACCTGTATGCAACATACCTTTACTTGGCATGATTCAAACTTTGCCAGTCTCTCTGGCTACATCAATCACTACTCCCTATCTCCAGCTTTATGCTCAGCAACACCTAAGGGCTCATAATTTCTCATGCACATCATGCTACTTCCTGACTTTACTTCAGGTCACACTGCTGTCCCTTCTGCCCAGAACATCCCCATTCTTTCTCCCCCTACCTGGCTAACCCTCTCTCATTCAAGACTCAGTTCACTTGTCATATTGAGGATGTCTTCCTTGATGCCAAAAGGATTAGGTGTCTCGCCTGTGTTCCTGTGATACCAGTACATATCGCTGCCATCATAATTCTACATTGCTTCAAAATGGTTTGTTTATGTGTCTATCTCCTTGTTTTGGCAACAAAACTTGGTAGCTTAAAACAAGAGTCACTTATTTTGCTCAGGAACCATCAATTTGGGCAGGGTTCAGTGAGAATGGCTAGTCTCTGCTCCATGCGGTATCAGCCAGGGCAGCTCTCCCAGAGCTGGAGGATCTGCTTCCAAGATGGCTCATCCCAAGGGCTAACAAGCGGGTGCTGGCTATTAGTTACTTTCCACCTGGGCCTTTCCACAGGGCAATTTAGGCTTCTTCACAGCATGGTGGCTGGGTTTCAAGAGTGAGTGATCCAAGAAACAGGAAATGGATCCTGTTAGTTTCTTAAATTGGGTACAATTTCTGAATAGAAAATGAATAGATCTCTGCCACACTCTATTGTCAGACAGGCACAAAGCCCAGGTTCAAGGGGAGAGGGCATAGCCCCATCTTTTGATGGGGGGAGTGTCAAAGAATTTAGGGGGGCATGTTTTAAAACTACCACACTCCTTTACTGGACTATGGGCTCTTTTAGGACTCACAGACATGGCATGTGTCTGCTGAATGAATGGATTCATTCCTGGACCAATTTGCCTACATGAAACTTCACAGTCTTAATCAGTCAATTGCACCACGGAGGTTCATTCTAAACAACTCAGCCACATCAATTAGTAAGAGGATTAAGGCTCAAAGGAAATTAGGCTTAAAGTCTCATAGCATTTTAGAAATGGGAGGGATTTATGAGCTAATCAAATTTTTTAGTCCATTTTACAAACAACAACAAAACAAAGCAAAAAAAAAACTGAGGTACATAGAAAAAAGAAACTATATGGGTCAGCTATATAAAATAGCAATGATTTAGATTTTGCTGAATATGGAAAACACATGCTATTCACTTGCTCAGTTTCTTCTAGCAAGTCAGAGCTAATTAAACTTAAGAATCTGATTGAGGAGAGCTGTTAATTTTCTCTTTTAAAGGAAGACACTATTTACTTTTGCAAATTCGGTCCCATTACAGCTATTATTGTAATTCAATTATTTGATGACACCCTATATGTCTTGGTTAAAATGTTTTGTGGCACCGACATGCATCTAGCCATTAAATAGAATATGAAGAAATGCATAAGACCTTAGTTATTAGACATCTTTAAACATGTCCGATTGAAACACATGTGAGCAATAGAAGTATCCGTGTTTGAATTATTAAATATGACTATTAAAGTCAAAAGAAATGAAATAATTTGACACCAGTAAGGATCAGGATACAAGCCTAATTCTAAAAGGTGAAATTTTGACTAAAAATAAATAAATAAATAAATTAGTTAACTGGATTCAGAGAGATATCTAGGTATAGCTTTAGAAGTGCACATTTAGACAGACCTAAAAATATTTAATCTCTTCTAAGGCTTTCTGAGGAGCCTCTAAAACACTAGGTAATCTTACGTAAGTTATGACTGTGACTACCAAAAAAAGAAAAAAAATCACTGGGAATTGCCAATTAACTGAACAAGCAGTAGCATTTTACCAAGAAAGTAAAATCATTTTTTCCAAAGAAACGAACCTTTTTCTCGGAATTCTTCCGTGTGGCAGAACATTCAGGAAATTGCATTTCCTAAATGTAATTATCTTATAAATTAGACTGCTTACATGACTTCATTTCAAGCAATCTGGTTCTAAGAAGGACACAATTCTAATTTAGCAATTCCATAATAAAGATAAGTTATATAGGATGTTGGCTTTACAAGACAAACTATGAGGTATATTAATATCATTATCTGCACTCCCTACCCACTGTTTATGCAGGTACTACTTTTCACCCAGTATAACATCTGAGAAGCTGCAAAGTCCCCTGGACCTTATCAGTGACAAAGGGAAAGTAAAAAACAAAAACAAAAAAAACCCCATTCCCCAAAACCCCTCATGTAACCTATCTGAGACACCCGAAACACCCATCCACAAAGACAGCATCTTTTTTGTTTTAAAAGACTGTTAGACTGCATCTTCTATGTTAAACTATTAAAACAATGGCAGATTTGTAGAAGAAAATTTTGCTTAAAACTTTGATCAACTTAGGCACTGAGTATTCGTGCTTTTGGAATTTTTTGCCTTCTAACCTAATTGGCATGGGAAAGGGAACTCAGCATGGGCCGTGCTTTGCTTTTAGTCACAAAGGGCGAAAAACCAGCCTTGCAAATGTATGTTGATGAAACGAGTGACATTCAAAGTCCACTCACTTGTTTTGGAGTAAACAGGGAAATATTTTACTCAAAATTTCTTCAAAGTGATTTTCTGGAAGTTATTTTGGCAACTGAGTGAGACTTGAGTTCCAAACACTCCACACAAAAATCTGGCAAAGACTGGATGTAGGTGAGAAAAGGATTCCTCACAAGCTCCCAGTGATTTTTCAGTCCTGAGTTGGGAAGCTACTGCCCAAATTTATTCTTTAGACAGACTGAGTTAAATTTCTCCCCTTGCTGAATTCACCTTCAGGAACCTGCTTTTTGAGAACTTCAGTAAGTCAGAAAATTTTAAGACATGTTTGGTACAGCATAATGGTTAGGAAAGCAGACTCTGGCAGCAGACTGGGTCTGAATCCTGGCTCTGCCAATTATCAGCTGGGTGCTCTACAGCAAGCTCCTGAGACCTCTCTGCACCTCTGTATCCTTACGTGTAAAATATGTAAACACTATCTGTACCTATTTCTGATGATCTTGAGTACTACATGAGGTAATACACATAACAAAAAGCATCAGAAAAGTATCTAACATGCAGGAAGCTCTTTAAAAGTGTGAGTCTCATTAGTACAACAGCTGGACTTTAGCTGCAAAAACATAGTCTATCAGGTAATGATGTTTGATTTTACCCCTTGAAATTTCAGTTCTTTGTATATAAACCGTAAAAGGGCATCTTTCAGAAATGTTATGCTTTGCTGAATGTTTGCAAGTTTGAAGCAGTTGCCTTTGTCCTTATTGATTGTCTCGGTAACGATACAACATAATCCTTCAGTTCGGAAATCTTTCCAAACACTTTTCCTTCTGACATGATTGAAAAGGTCCAACAGAATATAGAATAATATAAATAGTCACTGTTTATTTCTTCCTGTAGTTTGGTTTCAATTTTTAACATTAAACTCTTCAATTCATCTGGAATGTATTTTAATGTGAAGTATAAATTTTGGATTTAAATAGTGTTATTAAAATGTTAGCCAATGGTTCCAAAAATTTTTCTTGAATGAGCCAACTTCTCCACTAACTTGAAAATCTAATACATGCCAAAATCTTATATGTGCTTATTACAATAGTTGCCTATTTACTTATTACTGTTCTCCCACGGGAACTTAAGTTTCACAAAGAAAGAGACTCAGTTACTTTGGTTCACCACTGGTCACCAGAGTTCTGCTACTGGGCTTTTAGGAATGAATGGCTGAAAAAGGCTTTCCTCTCCCAATCTCTGAATGTGATTACTGTTATTACTGATTTTCTAAAGATAAACAGATGCAACATTATTGAAACTAATCTGAACTGATCATATCTATGATTCTTTCAATATGCTGCTATATTTCCTTTGCTAATATTTGACTTAAGATTTTGTATAGGTAGCTTTAAGTGAAGGTGTTCTTAATTTTTATGAACAAAACAAAGTAGAATTTGGTCATAGCCATCCTAGGTTCATAAAATAACCTGAGAAATTTTCCATATTTTACCATGCTTTCAAATAAATTAGATAGCACAGGAAATACCTGTTCCTTTAGGCTTTGACAGAATATGATAAATATATCTAGAATTTGCACTTCTGAGGAGGAAGGAATCTTTCTTTCAATCCGACTTTTGTCAATCTCATTCATAGTTTTTGCTGTATTAAGTCAATTTTGGTTATTTTAAATAATCTGTTTTTGCTTATTCATTTTGTAGATTGAATTTACTGTCATAGGGTTAAAATTCCTTTTTTATTTTTAAAACAGTATTAAAAATTTTGCAATTTAAAATAAATTCTCTGCGCATCTATGGTCATACGTTTCTTCTTTTTTTAAAAAATATTTGCTTCTGGGTCATGTTATGATTGGATTTAAAAAATCAACTTAAATCCTTGTCTTCTAACAGAATAGGGGAGTCACTGTGGTAATGAATATGTTCAGTTTTAATGTTAAACTATATTCTTTTTATTTTATGCTTCCAAAATGTTTTCGCCTTTCCCCTTCTCCCTGAGCCATACTGATTAAGAAGATCCTTCCCCCCAGCTTTTAGCCAATTTATTAGGAAGCTACTCGTTTTATTTCTATTCTAGTTCTGCTTATTTTTAACCTTCCCTTACCCTGCCTTTCTTTCTTGAAGCCAATAATAAAGCAGCATTTTTTGAGTCTCCTTGCAACCTTCCCTCTTCCATCTGCCAAATTACTGAAATACTTTAGAATCCCAGATCCCTGTTATTATTGGTCCATTATATTATTCTTTTTATGAAGAATGATTATCAGTAGTATTACGGTTTACTCCTATACTGTTATTCACAGTTAATTCCATACCACTTGAAAATACTCTAATTTCTTCCCCCTATTGAGTTCTTTATTCTAATTATTTGTTTGTCTCTACTATACCTTTGCATAATTTTTTTCAGAGCAAGCACATCATGAGTGGGATATTCTGCAGGTTTTCAGTAACAAAGATGATCTTTTTGTTCTCCTTTCAAGAAAAGATGCCTCAGCTGGCTGTGCAATTTGAGTGACAACCCTTTTGAAGGTGATGCTTTCACCCTTTCATCCTTTCGACCTTTCCCTCTTCCCAAGGTGATGCTCCTTTGCTTTTCCTATACAGTGCTACTAGGTAACTGGATACAAATGTATTGTCCTTCTTTTGTGGATAACATCTGCTCTCTTACTCCTGCACTACCTCCACATATCTGGATGCTGATAGTTGATTCATTTTTAAGTATAACAATTTTGTTAGAATACATTTAACAGTGAATTTTCATCCTCATTATTTTTATTTAATAAAAGCTTTATTGAGATATAATTCACACAACATAAAATTTCTTCATTAGTATTTGCTGGCACCCAAGCCCTTTGATGTGATGATTCATGACTCCCTTTAGCTAAGGTGGGAGTGAACATGCGATGTTTAATATGTAAGCTCAGGTTATCGTCTTGAACCTGAAGCCTATCCAATGTATCCCGAAGCTGCCTGCTGTTGCCCTACTGCTCCTCCTCCCTGCTGTTCTACTGGCTGCATCCTGGAACTTACTTTACCTTTCTTTATACTCTCCTCGCTTTCTTACCAGGTTTCTCGACTTTCTCCATGGTTTTACCAGGACCAAGCCCCAGCCTTCCTCTCCTCTCATTCTCTATACTCTTCCTGGTAAGATTTCATCCACTTCCTGGCTCCAAATGTCATCTATATGAGAGGGTCTCAAGCCCCTCCCCAAATATTGCTTATACATAAACATTCTCTCATTACTAACATCTCTCATTAGACACAGTGATTCTCAATTACAGGGATATCCTGAAATCTCAGAAGGCGCATTTATAGCTTGAAGAAGCACTTCTGTTGAGGAACACGTGCCTGTCCCATCATCCAATGAGCTGACCATTCCAGAAGCCTGGGAGTCATCACCGTTAGACCCGAGGATGGTATCTCTCCAGTTCACCACCTTATCTAACAGAGAGTCTAACATATAGCAGCCCAACAAATACCTGTCATAGGGATGAATTCAGTCACTAAATTCTGTGGTTTCTAGTTCACATCCTTTCAACTCATCCTCTTTTCATCCACACTATCGATCCATGAATAGTTACTAAGAGTGCATGAACACCATGAAATTGTACCCAACATTTGATGTGTATATAAAAATTTTTAGGGTAATTTGCAGATTTCCTAAGGAGTCAATAATCCTAACAGTTTAAGAAATATTACTGTAGGGGCTTATTTGGTTAGAAAGGAGTATTTTGAAGAGTATTGCAAACTAACAAAAACAAATTGTAGATACATACACACAGCACATAGACACATACACACAGATACAAACATGGACTGACTTCATGACATCAAGCCTATGGTAAACGTTTTGTTGAAAAGGGACAAGAATCAGAAGAGCTAGAGGGCTGCAGGAATAATGAAGAAAAACAGGATGCCAGAAAAAGAACTGAGAAAGGCAGAACAGAGAGAGAAAAGGAACTTCTGTCCACTCTGCTGTTTTATATATGGCCCTTAGGCAGCCGGTGTGCGAAAGGTTGGCTGCAGTACGGAGGACGTCAGTGTCTGAAGATACCTGTGTAATTCTGAAAATTGCACACTTCAGCTTGCCACATGCTGCCCAACTTCAGGACAGTCTGGTCCACCAGTCCAGCTGTCTTTTCAATTCTGTCCAGTGAATCCCTTTCTAGACTCTGATCTTCAACAGAAGGAAAGAGAGAAAGAAAATAGAAGGCAGTGGCCTGGGCCCATGAGAAGAGGAAAGGGAAAGGAGGTCAAACACTCCCTACTTCTCAGGTGACCACCTGTCTCTAGCTCACTCTCCTCCTTTGTCTTTATTCACTGAACAGCTTATGTATGTGCCTGTGTGCAAAAATCGTTGACAATATAGGATGCACTTCAGTAAACAAGAACATCTTTATAAGTTCTGAAAAATACACGTGGTTTTCAGAGTTCCAGGTGTTTTTAATAAATGTTGGCTAGTTCATCCTCTCTCCATCAATTAAACACTTAATAAAGGAAGGGAATATGATCTTTTTGGGGGGGTAACTTCTCATATCAGCACGTAACATATTATACTGCCCGGTTTGCTTTAGCAAATGCTAACTTTTCTGTCATAAGATGTTGTTACTAATCTACTAAAGTAGGAAAAGTACATCAGAAATGGTGATAGGCTGGATTATTTTTGTTTTAAAGGCACCCAGCCTAACTTCCATTATTGCACAGTCCAAGGATAGCTACTGATCTTACATCTAAGACGTCTCTGGCTGTGAAATAAACGTTACTTACGTGGAAATGAAAACCGGACGCTTTCATCATTAGCATCATCTTTCATCCAAAGAAAATGAAAGCCTGAGGATGGTTTTCATTTGGTCAAAAGGCCTGGACAATTAACTGACTGGTTAATCTGCATCTAAATCCTCAGGAATAGTCCATAGCTACCTGTTTAGCGATTCAGCTTCACATGATTTAACATCAACACACAAGAACAGCTCTGCTGTGATGTACAGGGATAGGAGCCTCATGAATTTATCAGACATACTAATAATCCAACAGTGTCTACTTTTGCTGCAAAACTCTAATTGTGTAAAGGGACAAAACTGTGATTGTTAAAACAATATTTTTTTTAAAAAAATGTCTTTTCAAGATTCTATATTTACCTATACTATCTGAAATTTTCATGAAGCCCTAATCTACTAATAACAAATATGGTATTTTAAATCATAGTGACAACTGAAGATTCCTCTGGGTAAATGCCTGATAAATTTATGGTGAAATTTAGTGACCAGTTATTCTGGCTGGAAGTTAGGGTGCAAGGGGAGGAATAGGAGAGAAATGGGAAAAACTACTGCTCAGCAAGTCCCACCTAATAGTGTAATATTTGGAGCAATATCCACTTAAAACAAATTCCAGGATTCACTTAAGAGTTTTAATGGTTTTTGCCCTGTTTATTTAGTCTCATACCCTTTTGGCAAGAAATTGCTGTTAAAGATTTATTGAGATCTGGTTTAAGTCCATTCTTTTCACAGATAAGCTGAACAGGTCACTGAGAACTTGGGCTTCACTTTTTTCCACAGCAGGGTGTGGGATCTGAAACCCCTTCAAATGTTACTGGGATCCTTTTGAGGAAAGAGAGGAAGATGAGAATGGAAGAAAAATATTCTACAACCTCGTTCATTGCCTGCTCTACTTGCATCCTTATCTTTAACCTTGGCGAACTCATTGTGTCCTCCATCTTCTTTAGGTTTCACTGCTGCAAGGGATCCAGGTTAGGAAGTGATGCCAGGATCAGTGTTGACAATGAGATGAGAGCCACAAGTGAAGCCAAAAGAGGCTGTGAAGCCAGAACTAGAAATGAGCTGTTGGAGATCATATCATGTGGCATCTACAATATATATTCCATTCATCCATTCCGGTATGAAGTGTGCAAAACCAAACAAATACACATCCAGAAAAAAAGGGCCTGCTGGCACCGAGGTAATATTATTTGGCACTCTCTAGCTGAAATGTGCACATTGTTAAGATGTCCTTACTATAGTCCTTCTGGGAAGAATTATTTTGGTGAAGTGTGGAATGGAAAGCAAACATGGAACACGACAACACAGATGGGCATCACCTGGGAAACCCAGCAGTCCACTCCAACAGATGCCCTCAAGGTGGTATTTACCTTGAGGAGCCTCGCAGACTGATACCTGATTGCACTGACTGGACACAGGAATGCAGACTCATGCTAGCAAAACTCCCAAGACACTAATGTATAAAAAAATTAGGTGACTTTATTATTTACAGTAAACAACAGAAGAATCAGACATACTTAAGGTCTGTGTCAGCCTGACAGTGAATGATCTCTTTGGGAAGGCAAGTTACCAGAGGGAAGCATGGTGAGTAAGTGGAATTAACGATGCAGGATTCTACTGCAAAAGGGCATGAAGCTCTGCAGCTCCTTATAACACAATGATTGACCTTCCAGGGAGGCTGGATGCTTGCCTCAACCTGGCAGGTGCTATTGGTCAGACAGTATTGTGTCAGGTATCATAACAATTACACTGATAGCTTTTCATTTCCCCCATAGTGGAGACAGAGAAAATGGTCTTCTGATGAAGATTTTATATGTTTGTGTGTTATTAAGATGTTGATACCCTCAATAAGGTTACAGTCAGATTTTTACTGCCCAAGAAGTCTTTAGGATTCTTAAGATCGTATTATCTTCAATCTATTAGGTATTCATTTCTTAGTTTAATTTTCAGAGAGTATTTCCATTGTCCTGCTTTCTGGATCAATAGGGGCACCACATGGTGGACCCCACATTTGCCTACAGGTTCCACAAAGCGTCAGTTAAATTCAAATCAACCTGTATTCACTGTGCCAACTTTATGCCCACTGCTGTACCAGGTACAAACTAATATGCAAAGTATAGTAAGAGCCTCTAAGAAAATGTTATATTTATCGGATGCCTACTGCCCTTTGCTCTTCATAAGGTACATTCATTCATTCCTATTTTGCTATATGTACAGACCCTCTACTAACAACCAGGATTTATTAGATCCAAGAAATACAAAGAAAAACATGACACTGCCATGTTGCTGCTGAGAGCTTACAGCCTGGCAAAGGAATAAGAAATGTTTTTAAAAAAAAGGTTCTATGCCAAGTGGTATAAAGCATAACAGGGGGAGTGCTTTTATATCTTTGGGCAGAGACAGAGGCTGTATCTTTTTTAAAGTCTGATTTAAAAAAGAAACTGAATAATAATGATGATTATTAAATCATTTAATGACAGTGGTACAACATACAAACGATAAGTTCCTTCCTTGTTACTTACTTCCCACCCCTGTTCCTACATTATTATCAAGGTGTAAAATGTATATATTACAAATCCCATTCATGTAATACACACATGTACACATCCATTTACTTAATACATATACATATGGATCACACTATATTTTCTTCTACATTTAATTCTTTGTTATAAATTATAACATGAATATAGCAAAAGTGCACAAAATAAATACGCTGAGTTGAGAAAATAAATTGCCCTGGACACTTACCAGGTCAATAAATAGAAAATCTGAGTACCCCAGAAACTCCCTGCATCTACCGGCCCAGATCCCCAAAATATCATTATGTTGAATTTGATGTTAATCATTTCCTATCTTTGAGTCTGTAGAACCTGTCCACCTATGAGGCAGGTAAAGTTCAAATTTCAAATGTTCTTAAAGCAAAAACAGCTTCAAATCTCTAAGCTTCTCTGAACTCTCATTTTTCCTTAGAATTCCTTAGATTTTTCAGCCCTTTGCTGCTCTGAGCAAGTTTTCCTATACATATTCAACATTCTCCATTATTTTCACCAAGAGGATTATTCAAATAACCTACCTGGCCAGATTTTCAGTAACAGAAATTTTCAGTAACAATTTCTTCCTTGTGTTATGGTATTATGTGTAAATATAAATCCTTAACAACTAGATCCTAACTCCCTGGCGTTTATGAGAAGCAAACGTCTCTAACTTCTTACAGCATAAATTGTGAAATATGCAACAAATGCACTAAAAGTAAAGAGGAAAGGAATGGAAATGAGACTCAATATGTAATTCCTCCTGCCCTTGAAGAGTTTCCATTTTCTTTTTTTGAAGGAAGATGTATATGCATAAAACAATTTGAAATGAAACAATTTTAAGGCAATAAAGATGTATGTTTAAATGAAATCGTTTATATTCACTGACATGGAGAGATTTCTAAGATATATTGTCAGGTGAAAAAAAGAAAGTTGTAGGATGGTGTGTCAAAAAATATAGTCTGGGGGGGGGGGGGGGGGCCGGCCCCAGGATGGCGGCGTGAGTAGAGCAGTGGAAATCTCCTCCCAAAAACACATAGAGCTATGAAAATATAACAAAGAAAACTATTCCTAAAATAGAGACCAGAGGACACAGGACAACATCCAGACCACATCCACACCTGCAAGAACCCAGCGCCTCGCGAAAGGGGGTAAGATTCAAGCCCCAGCCCGATGGGACCCAAGCGCCCCTCCCCCCGGCTCCCAGCGGGTGGAAAGAAACCGGAGCGGGTTTTTTTTTTGGCGAGTGCTTTTTGGAAGCCATAAAGGGACAGGGACCCCGTTGCTAGGGAGGCAGGGCGGCGGGACCGGTGAGCGGGTGCCTGGGACCGGCGCCTGAGGACAAAGATTATCGCGTATTTTTCCCTACGGGACCAGTGGGCGGGTGCCTGAGACCGGCGCCTGAGGACGGAGGAAATCGCGCATTTTTCCCCTTTTTTTTTCTCTTTTTGGCGAGTGCTTTTTGGAAGCCTTAAAGGGACAGGGACCCCGTTGCTAGGGAGGCAGGGCGGCGGGACCAGTGAGCAGGTGCCTGGGACGGGCGCCTGAGGACAAAGATTATCGCGCGTTTTTCCCTACGGGACCTGTGGGCAGGTGCCTGAGAACAGCACCTGAGGACGGAGGAAATCGTGCGTTTTTCCCCTTTTATTTTCCCTTTTTGGCGAGTGCATTTTGGAAGCCTTAAAGGGACAGGGACCCCGTTGCTAGGGAGGCAGGGCGGCAGGACCGGTGAGCAGGTGCCTGAGACCTGCGCCTGAGGACGGAGGAAATCGTGCGTTTTCCCGTTTTTTTTTTTCTATTCTCTTTTTGACGAGTGATTTTTGGAAGCCTTAAAGGGACAGGGACCCTGGTGTTAGGGAGGCAGAGCAGCAGGACCAGTGAGCGGGTGCCTGGGACTGGCGCCTGAAGACAAAGAATATCGCGCGTTTTTCCCTGCGGGACCGGTGGGCGGGTGCTTTTTGGAAGCCGTGAAGGGACAGGGACCCTGGTGCTAGGGAGGCAGGGCAGCAGGACCAGTGAGCCGGTGCCTGGGACCGGCGACTGAGGGAAAAAAAAAAAAAATCGCGTGTTTTTTCCTTTTTTTTTTCTGTTCCCTCTCTCATTGTTGCTGTTGTTGTTTTGGTTTGGAGAGTGCTTTTTGGAAGTCTTAAAGGGGCAGGACAGGACACTTAGACCAGAGGCAGGGAATCTGGGGATCTCTGGTCACTCTAACCCCCTGGGCAACAGGGAGCACAGAGGCCCCTTATGGAGATAAATAGCCTCCCGGCCGCTCCCCCTCCAATGGGGCTCCGCCACTCTGGAGGAGCAGCCCCAGCCAGGCGACGCCCACAGCAACAGCGGAGATAAACTCCATAGCAAACGGGCAGGTAGCAGAAGCCCTGTCTGCGCACAGCTGACAAGCATAAGCCACTAGAGGTCGCTATTCTCCCAGGAGAGGAAGGCCACAAACCAACAAGAAGGGAAGTTCTTCCAGCGACCACTTGTACCAGCTCTGCAAACTGTCTCTATCACCATGAAAAGGCAAAACTACAGGCAGACAAAGATCACAGAGACAACACCTGAGAAGGACACAGACCTAACCAGTCCTCCTGAAAAAGAATTCAAAACAAAAATCATGAACATGCTGACAGAGATGCAGAGAAAAATGCAAGAGCAATGGGATGAGATGCAGAGAAAAATGCAAGAGCAATGGGATGAGATGCAGAGAAAAATGCAAGAGCAATGGGATGAAGTCCGGAGGGAGATCACAGATGTCAGGAAGGAGATCACAGAAGTGAAACAATCCCTCGAAGGATTTATAAGCAGAATGGATAAGATGCAAGAGGCCATTGAAGGAATAGAAGCCAGAGAACAGGAACATATAGAAGCTGACATAGAGAGAGATAAAAGGATCTCCAGGAATGAAACAACACTAAGAGAACTATGTGGCCAAGCCAAAAGGAATAATATTCGTATTATAGGGGTACCAGAAGAAGAAGAAAGAGGAAAAGGGATAGAAAGTCTCTTTGAAGAAATAATTGCTGAAAACTTCCCCAAACTGGGGGAGGAAATAATCGAACAGACCATGGAATTACACAGAACCCCCAACAGAAAGGATCCAAGGAGGACAACACCAAGACACATAGTAATTAAAATGGCAAGGATCAAGGACAAGGAAAGAGTTTTAAAGGCAGCTAGAGAGAAAAAGGTCACCTATAAAGGAAAACCCATCAGGCTAACATCAGACTTTTCGACAGAAACCCTACAGGCCAGAAGAGAATGGCACGATATACTTAATGCAATGAAACAGAAGGGCCTTGAACCAAGGATACTGTATCCAGCATGACTATCATTTAAATATGATGGTGGGATTAAACAATTCCCAGACAAGCAAAAGCTGAGGGATTTTGCTTCCCACAAACCACCTCTACAGGGCATCCTACAGGGACTGCTCTAGATGGGAGCACTCATAAAAAGAGCACAGAACAAAACACACAACATATGAAGAAGGGAGGAGGAGGAATAAGAAGGGAGAGAAGAAAAGAATCTCCAGACAGTGTATATAACAGCTCAATAAGCGAGTTAAGTTAGGCAGTAAGATACTAAAGAAGCTAACCTTGAACCTTTGGTAACCACGAATCTAAAGCCTGCAACGGCAATAAGTACATATCTCTCAATAGCCACCCGAAATGTAAATGGACTTAATGCACCAATCAAAAGACACAGAGTAATAGAATGGATAAAAAAGCAAGACCCATCTATATGCTGCTTACAAGAAACTCACCTTAAACCCAAAGACAAGCATAGACTAAAAGTCAAGGGATGGAAAAACATATTTCAGGCAAACAACAGTGAGAAGAAAGCAGGGGTTGCAGTACTAATATCAGACAAAATAGACTTCAAAACAAAGAAAGTAACAAGAGATAAAGAAGGATACTACATAATGATAAAGGGTTCAGTCCAACACGAGGATATAACCATTCTAAATATATATGCACCCAATACAGGAACACCAGCATATGTGAAGCAAATACTAACAGAACTAAAGAGGGAAATAGACTGCAATGCATTCATTGTAGGAGACTTCAACACAGAACTCACCCCAAAGGATAGATTCACCGGGCAGAAAATAAGTAAGGACACACAGGCACTGAACAACACACAGGAACAGATGGACCTAATAGACATCTATAGAACTCTACATCCAAAAGCAACAGGATATACATTCTTCTCAAGTGCACATTGGACATTCTCCAGAATAGACCACATACTAGCTCACAAAAAGAGCCTCAGTAAATTCCAAAATATTGAAATTCTACCAACCAATTTTTCAGACCACAAAGGTATAAAAGTAGAAATAAATTCTACAGAGAAAACAAAAAGGCACACAAACACATGGAGGCTTAACAACATGCTACTAAATAATCAATGGATCAATGAACAAATCAAAATAGAGATCAAGGAATATATAGAAACAAATGACAACAACAACACTAAGCCCCAACTTCTGTGGGACGCAGCGAAAGCAGTCTTAAGAGGAAAGTATATAGAAATCCAGGCACACTTGAAGAAGGAAGAACAATCCCAAATAAATAGTCTAACATCACAATTATCAAAACTGGAAAAAGAAGAACAAATGAGGCCTAAAGTCAGCAGAAGGAGGGACATAATAAAGATCAGAGAAGAAATAAACAAAATTGAGAAGAATAAAACAATAGCAAAAATCAACAAAACCAAGAGCTGGTTCTTTGAGAAAATAAACAAAATAGATAAGCCTCTAGCCAAACTTATTAAGAGAAAAAGAGAATCAAAACAAATCAACAGAATCAGCAATGAGAATGGAAAAATCACGACAGACACCACAGAAATACAAAGAATTATTAAAGACTACTATGAAAACCTATATGCCAACAAGCTGGAAAACCTAGAAGAAATGGACAACTTCCTAGAAAAATACAACCTCCCAAGACTGACCAAGGAAGAAACACAAAAGTTAAACAAACCAATTACGAGCAAAGAAATTGAAATGGTAATCAAAAAACTACCCAAGAACAAAACCCCAGGGCCAGACGGATTTACCTCGGAATTTTATCAGACACACAGAGAAGACATAATACCCATTCTCCTTAAAGTGTTCCAAAAAATAGAAGAAGAGGGAATACTCCCAAACTCATTCTATGAAGCCAACATCACCCTAGTACCAAAACCAGGCAAAGACCCCACCAAAAAAGAAAATTACAGACCAATATCCCTGATGAATGTAAATGCAAAAATACTCAATAAAATATTAGCAAACAGAATTCAACAGTATATCAAAAGGATCATACACCATGACCAAGTGGGGTTCATCCCAGGGATGCAAGGATGGTACAACATTCGAAAATCCATCAACATCATCCACCACATCAACAAAAAGAAAGACAAAAACCACATGATCATCTCCATAGATGCTGAAAAAGCATTTGACAAAATTCAACATCCATTCATGATAAAAACTCTCAGCAAAATGGAAATAGAGGGCAAGTACCTCAACATAATAAAGGCCATATATGATAAACCCACAGCCAGCATTATACTGAAAGCATTTCCTCTGAGATCGGGAACCAGACAGGGATGCCCACTCTCCCCACTGTTATTTAACATAGTACTGGAGGTCCTAGCCACGGCAATCAGACAAAACAAAGAAATACAAGGAATCCAGATTGGTAAAGAAGAAGTTAAACTATCACTATTTGCAGATGATATGATACTGTACATAAAAAACCCTAAAGACTCCACTCCAAAACTACTAGAACTGATATCGGAATACAGCAAAGTTGCAGGATACAAAATTAACACACAGAAATCTGTAGCTTTCCTATACACTAACAATGAATCAATAGAAAGAGAAATCAGGAAAACAATTCCATTCACCATTGCATCAAAAAGAATAAAATACCTAGGAATAAACCTAACCAAAGAAGTGAAAGACTTATACTCTGAAAACTACAAGTCACTCTTAAGAGAAATTAAAGGGGACACTAATAAATGGAAACTCATCCCATGCTCATGGCTAGGAAGAATTAATATCGTCAAAATGGCCATCCTGCCCAAAGCAATATACAGATTTGACGCAATCCCTATCAAATTACCAGCAACATTCTTCAATGAATTGGAACAAATAATTCAAAAATTCATATGGAAACACCAAATACCCCGAATAGCTCAAAACAGACCTACCATTTGACCCAGGAATTCCACTTCTAGGAATTTACCCTAAGAACACAGCAATCAAGTTTGAGAAAGACAGATGCACCCCTATGTTTATCGCAGCACTATTTACAATAGCCAAGAATTGGAAGCAACCTAAATGTCCATCGGTAGATGAATGGATAAAGAAGATGTGGTACATATACACAATGGAATACTACTCAGCCTTAAGAAGTGGAAAAATCCAACCATTTGCAGCAACATGGATGGAGCTGGAGAGTATTATGCTCAGTGAAATAAGCCAAGCGGAGAAAGAGAAATACCAAATGATTTCACTCATCTGAGGAGTATAAGAACAAAGGAAAAACTGAAGGAACAAAACAGCAGCAGAATTACAGAACCCAAAAATGGACTAACAGGTACCAAAGGGAAAGGAACTGGGGAGGATGGGTGGGCGGGGAGGGATAAGGGGGGGGGGAGAAGAAGAGGGGTATTAAGATTAGCATGCATGGGGGGGGAGAAAGGGAAGGTGGGCTGCACAACACAGGACAAGCAGGGATTCTACAACATTTTGCTAAGCTGATGGACAGTAACCATAACGTGGTTGTTAGGGGGGAACTGATATAGGGGAGAGCATAGTAAACATAGTACTCTTCATGTAAGTGTAGATTAAAGATTAAAAAATAAAAGAAAGAAAGAAAGAAAGAAAAGGGGGATTTCTCCTTGATAGGATAAAACTATTGGTAATCAAAGATCAACGCATGCTTTAAATATCCTTAATGTTGATCACTTAAAGGGTGGCAGATGATCAGCTATGGAGGTACTCTTTTCTGATAATATTCCTTTCTCTTAATGAAAAAAAAAAAAGGCAGTCCCTGTGTGTTGACCTCCAATGAGTTCTGCACAGTGGTATAGAGGACATGTCAAAGTGTGGGCAAAGGGTCTGCTTGTTTCTATGCAGAAGATCAAGGCCTAGCTTGGATACCCAGAAAATGAACTAAGATACGATATGAGGAGGAGCTTCTGGCATCAGCACTCTCTGGAGGACCTGTGCAGGGGGATGATCATCAAAAAGCCTCCACAGGGATCCGGGCGATGCTGCGGTTGTGGCTGCGTCCACCCCACCGTTTCCTGGACTTGCCATTGGAATGAGGAGGGAGATGTCTAGGCTGGCATGTGCATACAGTGAGACAACGAATTTGACCGGATCTGTACTGTTGGAACTCAACCAGGAGTTGGGAAGGGTGCAAGTTGTAGCACTCCAAAATCTTCTGACTATAGACTATCTACGGTTAAAAGAACATATGGGATGTGAACAGATCCCAGAAATGGGCTGCTTTAATTTGTCTGATTTCTCTCAGACTGTTCAAGTACAGTAGGACAACATCCATCATATCATAGACAAATTTTCACAAATGCCTAGGATGCCTAAATGGTTTTCTTGGCTTCACTGGAGATGGATGGTAATTATAGATTTGCTTTGTTTATGTCACCGTATTCCTATTATGTTAATATATGTGTGCAAATTAGTTAGTAGTTTAAAACCTATACATACTTAAGGTACTCTACAAGAAGATATGTCAAAGAAATAATCAATCCTCCCATGTTTTCTTCCATATGCTACCTCTATAGCTTTTCTTCTTCCTTCCTAATTGCAACCCTTAAATAGAATTCGTGCCTCATATCGGATTTACCAAGTATCATAATTCCTCCAGGTGGTAAAGATACCTCGAGACAAGTGCTGGGCATAGAAGCCACAGGGCATAAATCTGCAAAGAAGTAAAAAGCTAACCTTTGCAAACAATATGGCTTCTCTCTCACTTACCAACTTTACATTTCCCTGTATGGCCCCGGAAGATGACTGGTTAGCCAGAGACGGGTAAGATTCCTCAAGGGAGGAACAACCTAAGAGAGGCACAGTCGCAGGGGGGCCATCAGGTGAGAATTTGGGGATCAACAGAGGTGAGGCTCAGAACCTCACCCCCCCTGCTTTGAGAGAAATCTTCTGCATCCGTGGATGTCTTGCTGCCCTTGTCTAGCCTGTATTAATACTTAGTCCATAGGCACACACCTGATCATCTGATCATCTACATTTGCCCTCTTACAGCACTAAACTATGTTTTCTACCTTTATCTTGCATCTACCTACCACTTCAGCATTTTATTAAAAGTAAAAAAAATAATAATAATAAAGGGAGAAATGTGGGATCAACATATAAATCAAGTATAAAAATCAAACGAATATTCATATTTGACCTGATTGTTTATAGTTCATAATGCGTGATCAAAACCGAAAGTTTCTGTGATGAATGCCCTTGTACTGTTCACCATGTAAGAATTTATTCACTATGTAAGAATTCGTTCACCATGTAAGAACTTGTTCGTTATGCTTCAGAAGATTGGAGACTGACGAGAATTAGGCTTGAGATGGGTTAATGATTGTACATTGAGCATTGACCCCCCTATACTGAATTTTATTGTTGTTAACAACCATTTGATCAATAAATATGAGAGATGCCCTCTCAAAAAAAAAAATATAGTCTATCTCCCAGGTGTGTCAGTGTGTGTGTGTGTGTGTGTACATGCCCATGCATATTCTTGTTTACGCACAGAAATGTGATTATAAAGATATAACAGTAGTTACTCCTATGGGCTAAGACTGGGAAGCCAGGAACTATCTTTTCACTTTCAAATATCCTGTATAATACTTTTACACAGAGCATATTGTTTTTATTGTTGAAGGAAATTTTAAAATTACATTCAAGGGCAAACATCTCTGACAAAGGAATCAAAAAGAATAAATAGACAGGAAGACAAAAACTACTGGGGAAGGCTCCTTCAAAAAGGTAGGATCTGAAATGGGCCCAGTAGGACTGGTAGAGTTTGAATTGGAGAAGGGGGTGGAGGGAAAGGTGGTGAGGGGGACAAGAGCTGTGTTTTGAGCACACATTAGGGAGAAATGAGAATGGTGTCTGAAGGGGACCATAAGCAAGTTGACCTGGCTGAAGCTAACTCCAGTTTACAGTGAAAGAAATGATTGCGTGGACATAACAAAGCTACAGCATAAAATGTGGGATGTCATCCCAAAATATAAGCGTTTATAACTGGTTTGATGGGACACAGAAGTCATTAGAGGTTACTTTGCAAGGTGGTAGTGTGAGATCATCTTAACCTTATGAAGTAGTCTATGCAGAATGAGATCAAACGTGGAAAATTCCTGGTAATTTGTTAAGTGTTAGGTCAGTAATCTTAGGTTTTATTTAGTAAATTATCATATTAAAAGTTACATGTTAAGGAGATTATCTTGGTATTCTTGTACAGAATGTACTCCAGGGGACAGAAAGACTTAGATCAAGGAGATTCCTTAGCAATATAATACACTTGCAAGAGCTTGCCCCATCTTCACAATCTGAAAAGTGCAAATCACTATCCCACCTCTCAGGATAGTTGTAAGGAATAAATGTACAGGAAATGGGACGGTTGAAATTTATTAGCTTATTTCTTCTCAACTGCTATTATAGCCCAGATGTATGTTGATACAGCTGATGTGCTGGACATGGGAATGGGAAAGGTAAATCCAAGAGATTTTTCTAAAAAAATATAAGGATCTATTTATTGGATGTAGGGGATGACAGAGGAAAAGATGAAGATTTCTAGGTTTTCAGCAGAAGAGACTGACAGGCTGGTCGCTGACAGAAACCTTCCTGGGTCTGAGATCCACATTTTTGGAGTCATGACACTCTTACCATGTGAGTATCACCTCTTCTATCTCTGTTACTCCTGACCTGTGACTCCCACAACTTGGGATCAGCAACCTCCTTGTATTAGTACAAACATGGCTTGAGATATTTTAAAATAAAAGTACACTTATATTGATCTTAAAAAAAGTTTCAAGGACGCATTAAAAATCTTAAAACAGCTAAGACATACAAAGTTCCTGACTATTCAGTTATTGCAGTAGGCTAAAAAAATCCATATATTGACTTTAAGGAAGAAAAAAATCTACATAAAACCTGATGGAATTAAATGTCCTTAGGGTTTCAAATTAACTCCTAAATCACAAAATTATGAAAATCAAAAAGATCACTACAAATTAGTAACATAAGTGATTCGAATTAACTGTGCTTTTAAAACTCTTTTCTTCCAGGACGGTTCTGACTTCTGGCTTACATGCTACAACACTGGGCTGTAGAACAGAATTTATCATAGCTTTACAGTATTCCCAAAATCTGGGCTGGTGCTCTTTGTTGTCCACTTGAAGGTCAAAAGTTTGAGGACTATTACATGATAGAAAACAAAAATTCAAAAAGCTCAAAGTGATTTATCGTGCTTTAAACTCTTCAGTGTTCTGTAAGGTCCCATCTTTGTAGAAGATGACAGAGTTGGCAACTGTGTAGCTAAGCCTCCAGAACTAGCTACAACTCTGGAATGGGGTCGTTTTGCAATGCAGTTGGTCACCACCATGCGAACATCTTGGGATATAAAAGAGCTTGTTTACCTGCTAGTTCCTGTCAGAAAATAACTCATTCACACAACAGTACAACAGTACTTTTGCTTAAACTACCAATCTACATTTCTTGGTATTTATGATTGTATTTTAAAAGAAAGTTAAGAACATTTCTGCATATTTGAAAAGGTAGAAAGGAGGGGAAAGGGGGGAGGAGGAGGAGGAGGAAGACATACATCTTTGTTTCATGGTAATATGGGAAGGGGAGGCAGGGGAAGATGTAAATGAAACAATTGGCTGTGAGCTGCTGTTTGTGAAGGTGGGCATGAGACCACAGAAATCCATCTTCCACTGCACCTATGCAGGGTTCACAGTGAGCCACTTTGGCATGTGGATTATTTCAAGCTGAAGACAACCAAGGCCCAAAAGACTCAGAAAGAGCTTTTTACTCCCCCTTACTTAGCTCTAAGAATTCAGAAAGAGGGCCTGGTCCAGGAAGAACTGCTATCATCAGAGATAACTACAAAGAGCAAGTGAGATGGATGCGGTAAGCTGTGGGGAGCTGGCAGGGCCTATTCCTCTTGGGACGGTGTCCCCTTGTCTCTCTACCTGGCACGACAAACGTGTTTATCAAACAATTGCTCTTCCCATCTACCTGTGAACTGTATTCCTTGCCTCTGAAGCCCTAGACTCCTAGCGCCTTGTCCTTAGCTCAGGACAGCATATAAGCCTCGATTGCCTGCCTGTATTTGGGTCTCTCATGTCTTGTGGGGCTCCTGTACATACAAAATTAGATTTTGTTTTTCTCCTGTTAATCTGTCCTACGTCAATTTAACTAATAGATCAACCAAAAGAACCTAGAAGAAAGGAAAAAATTTCCCCTCCCTGTATCTACTTTGTTATGTTGAAGTGTTACAAATAAAGTTTTAAAAAGGCACGGGCCTTTTTTTTCTCAAGATTGTCTCCTAACTCTTTACCTAAAAAGATACATCACAGTACTGTTAATAGAATTATAATAAATACGTGATCTTTAGAACACTGAGTTAAGATTTCAAGAGCTCCTGAGGCTCACTAGCCTAACAATAACAAAATTTATGCCAGAAAATTATCCTTATTTTGTACATAATGCTTACATAAAGCACTTTCTTATCCACTATCACAACTGATTTTCATAATAATACTATGAGATCTGGTGGGTAACATTCTAATTTATGAAAAATAAATATGAGACTCAAAGAAATAAGTGGTTTTCATTTCTTTCATCCATTCATTCCATAAACATTTACTAAACACCTAGCATGTATTAGTCAGATTTGCCCTGGGTATTAGGAATTAAGAGAGAAAGCAAATGTGATTCCTTCTTTTAAGAGATGTGTAGTCCAGTAGAGGGGACAGATGTATAAACTGATAACTGTGTGATGATGTGGTTCATGCTACAATGAAGTATTTTTCAAAGATGCTTTCCGCCATACCTGCAGTAAGAAATATACATTACAACCCTGTGCGCATAAATGTAAGTTTAATGAAACAATTCTTCCTGTGTATGACACATATGGTATTTTCTAATCTACACTATTTGCTATCTTTTCTCTTTTAATAAAATGCTGGTCACAACATTTTACAATGGAGTGGGCTGTTACCTACAGTGTGCAAAAGTACTATGATGAGTATGATAAGAGTTCTGTGGCAACACAAATGGAAACAAAAACTCTGCTCCAGGAATGAGAAAAGGCTTTAAAGAGGCTGGTCTCTGAACACTTATTAATATTAAAGTGGCATAGCTAGAACAAAGGTCTTGGGATGCTTTCATCACTTTGCTCTTGCAGTAACTGTGCTGTTTTACACGAGCTAAACACAAAGCAGCAAGTCTGTGAACTTGCTGATAAGCTATGGAAACAAATTGTTTTCTTGAAGGGATGACAGCAATCATTCATTCACATTTACTACATCCTCATTATTGGCCCAGCACTTCCTGTACATTGGCTCACCCTGCTACTACCTGTACAACAACCATATAACCATCCTGCAGCTACAAGGTTTATTCTATGACTAATAGTCTTAAATATTCTCTCAAAAACTCTCTAGAACTAAAAGAGACCAGGATAATATGTGTTAAATGTAAGATCAGACACTGTAACTTTTAACAATCACCAATCTCTGTTGTGGTTTTGTTCAATGCCTTAATCCTCAGAGTCTCAAAAATCTGCTGTCCAACCAGGGCAGGCGTGCCTGCGATGTACAGCAGAGCTCAGTGAAGGGAAGAGCGGGCAGAAGCTCAAGGCTCCATGAGTACTTGTATCTCATGCTGCTGCCCTCTGCTGTCTAAGACAGAAAGGGGCAAGATCAAGGGAGACCCACAGACTTGATTTTACTTTGCCATTTCTTCCAATAGGAAAGTTTCCATTTTCAGATACTTGTTTTGAGAATATATTTTGCCCAACTGCACCAAACATTCTTTTTTCGTGAACTTGACCTAGCCTGCTAAGTTCTTTGTGCTTTTTATCTGTTAAGCAAGAAAAAAGAAAGGTGCTTTTCCACAACAGCATGTGATGAACTTACAATAGCACTATTATTCTTTGGGTATTCAAAAAATATTCATCAAGAATAATGAGAGTGACACCGAATAGGAAACAGACAAAAAGAAAAAAGTTAAGTGGACTTCCTGTGATTTGGAGGAACTACAGCTGTTTCTCATCCCTAACTTCCCCAAGGGAAGCATGCTTTGAATATCAATGATAAAATATTTTGTTGGCTGAAGGTTGAAAACAGTATTTTTAATTAAAATTAAACCAATTTGAACCAACCCCAAAACACCAACCAGCATTTGTGCCCGATTCATAAAATCGTAGGGCCTTCAATTGTAAATCGAAAGTATTCTGGGGTAAGCTTTATAGGTATTAACCCAGTAATGGAGGATTGGGCAGAACAAAATGAGACTTACACTTTTGAGAAAGTTACTGAAAAGCAAGGGTCATTTATAAGGGTATTCTGATCTTTACATGAATTCCTTTGTTTGGGAGACATGTTTAGGTTTGATACCTTTGAATATTCTAAAGAAGTCTCTGAACTACAATCTACAAGGTCTTCAAAAAGATTTTCATGTGTTACATTATATAGAAGATCTATTTTAAAAGAAGTTACTTTTTAATTCAGACCACAATGATAACATTTTCAAAAATCTGTAAATATTTAGTTGAGAATCAAATGATAAAATGCTAAAACAACCAATGAACAATCTACAAGGTCTTTAAAAAGATCTTGTTTTAGACTACATAGATCTATTTTAAAAGAAGTCACTTTTTAATTCAGACCACAATGATAACATTCTCAAAAATCTGTAAATATTTAGTTGAGAACCAAATGATAAAATGCTAAAACAACCAAGTGAAATATGTAGCTAACAATAATAAGACTCTTAACTTTTTTTTTGTTAAGGTTATCATTGATATACACTCTTATGAAGGTTTCACAAGAAAAACAATGTGGTTATTACATTCACCCTTATTACTGAGTACCCCACCACCACACCCCATTAGAGTCACTGTCCATCAGTGTAGTAAGATGCCACAGAGTTCCTACTTGTCTTCTCTGAGTTACACTGTCTTCCCAGTCATGACACCCCATAATCCCCTTCTCCCTCTCTCCCCACCTGCCCTTCCCCACCCCTTCCCTTTGGTAACCACTAGTTCCTTCTTGGAGTCTGTGAGCCTGCTGCTATTTTGTTCCTTCAGTTTTGCTTCATTGCTATACTCCACAAATGAGGGAAATCATCTGGTATTTGTCTTTCCCTGCCTGACTTACTTCACTGGGCATAATACCCTCTAGCTCCATCCACGTTGTTGCAAATGGTAGGATTTGTTTCTTTCTTATGGCTGAATAGTATTCCATTGTGTACATGTACCACCTCTTCTTTATCCATTCATCTACTGATGGACACTTAGGTTGCTTTCATATCTTGGTTATTGTAAATAGTGCTGCGATAAACATAGGGGTGCATATGTCTTTGACTCTTTATTTTTTAATCCATCATTATTCTTATACAGACAGAAAGACTAGGAAAAAATATATATAGTGAACTCCCTTTTGAGGATAAAGCTGAATTTCACCTAGAACATACGCTTGACACCATTTAAATTCCTAAAATCTTTAATACTTACTTCCAACTTTGTATGAAGCACTGTCAAAAGACTGTACTATTTTAGGCATCTTGAACACAGTAGGTCCAAAACCAAGACTCTCATTTGCTTCTGCCCTTTCCTCCTGCCAACCTCCCAAACACCCATTCTTCTTAATTAATTGCAGTGATCTCTAAAATGGCTATGCACAAGAAAACCCACTGTAAGGGGGGGTTAAAATATTAAAACTTTATACTGGAAAACATGCTCAAACATATTTAACTTTGAAGCTATTTAACTGGTAAGGGTCTGTGACTTTTCTGAAAAGTTGAGTCACTAATCTAGTCTCCTCTTTAGACCACTTAGAATCTAACTGCTTAGATTCTCTCTCCGGGTCTCTTCCACTTCTGTTTTCATTTCCATTTCCCCTGCCACTGCAGTGGTCCACGACGCTCCATGTCTCGCCTGGATTTCTGTGGTAGTTTTCTGTCTTGTCTCATTACTTGCAGTATGTTTTTCCAACTCATCCTTTGCTCCGCCACTAGAAATACCTTCACTAGCCAGTCATATCACTCATACCTACTAGCATCTTAACACAGTTTTCAGGGCTTTCTATACTCTTATTCCAACCTAGGAAGTAGTCAGGAAAAAGCATAAACTTCAGGCCTTGGATCGATTTTTGCTTCTGCCCCTTATAAGCTTTGTAACTTTGGGGGGAATCACTTAGGTTTTCTCAGCTTTTATTTCCATCTTTGAGGGGTGGTATTAACAGCTCACAAAGCTGTCATGTAAATCAAATGAGATTATACATGAGAAGGAACTTAGCACAAAGCCAGGCACACACTAACTGATCATCAATTGACCCTTTCTCGCTCTAGGTTCATCCACTACTACTGCCTTCTGCCTCGCTTCCACTACTCCTGCTCCCATAATCCTGGCACATTACACACCCCTCTCTGGGACATTTGCTTTTCTCAAATAAGACAGGGACTCTCAGGCCCCTGTGGTTCTGATGATATTATACTGTCTGCCTCATATGCCCTTTATTGCCTTCTCCGAGTGAAATTCTACCCATGCATCAAAGCCTAGCTCAAATGTCAACAACTCCCAGGAAGTCTTCCCTTTCTTCCATGGATCAGAATTAACCACTTTTCCTTTGTGTTCTCCCTTTACACTGCTTGCAGCTTTACTTTAGTGTTTATTTCTTTGTGCCATAATATTATTATTTAAATATAAAATTACATTTATATACATGTTGCCTGCATCAATTACAAGCTTCTCAAAGGCAGAAATCATACTTTTCTTTTTATTCTAACCAATTAACACCTTTTACTGGAAGGGATTTAAAAAATGTTGGCTAATTGAATAAATATATATATATATATATGAAAAACATATTCAAAAGGAGTTAACTTTTTTTTTTTTTTTTAGAGGGCATCTCTCATATTTATTGATCAAATGGTTGTTAACAACAATAAAATTCAGTATAGGGGGGTCAACGCTCAATGTACAATCATTAATCCATCTCAAGCCTAATTCTCGTCAGTCTCCAATCTTCTGAAGCATAACGAACAAGTTCTTACATGGTGAACGAATTCTTACATAGTGAATAAATTCTTACATGGTGAACAGTACAAGGGCATTCATCACAGAAACTTTCGGTTTTGATCACGCATTATGACCTATAAACAATCAGTTCAAATATGAATATTCGTTTGATTTTTGTACTGGATTTATATGTTGATCCCACATTTCTCCTATTATTATTATTATTTTTATTTTTAATAAAATGCTGAAGTGGTAGGTAGATGCAAGATAAAGGTAGAAAACATAGTTTAGTGCTGTAAGAGGGCAAATGTAGATGATCAGATGATCAGATGATCAGGTGTGTGCCTATGGACTAAGTATTAATACAGGCTAGACAAGGGCAGCAAGACATCCACGGATGCAGAAGATTTCTCTCAAAGCAGGGGGGGTGAGGTTCTGAGCCTCACCTCTGTTGATCCCCAAATTCTCACCTGATGGCCCCCCTGCGACTGTGCCTCTCTTAGGTTGTTCCTCCCTTGAGGAATCTTACCCGTCTCTGGCTAACCAGTCATCTTCCGGGGCCATACAGGGAAATGTAAAGTTGGTAAGTGAGAGAGAAGCCATATTGTTTGCAAAGGTTAGCTTTTTACTTCTTTGCAGATTTATGCCCTGTGGCTTCTATGCCCAGCACTTGTCTCAAGGTATCTTTACCACCTGGAGGAATTATGATACTCGGTAAATTCGATATGAGGCACGAATTCTATTTAAGGGTTGCAATTAGGAAGGAAGAAGAAAAGCTATAGATGTAGCATATGAAGGAAACATGGGAGGATTGATTATTTCTTTGACATATCTTCTTGTATAGTACCTTAAGTATGTATAGGTTTTAAACTACTAACTAATTTGCACACATATATTAACATAATAGGAATACGGTGACATAAACAAAGCAAATCTATAATTACCATCCATCTCCAGTGAAGCCAAGAAAACCATTTAGGCATCCTAGGCATTTGTGAAAATTTATCTATGATATGATGGATATTGTCCAACTGTACTTGAACCATCAGACAAATTAAAGCAGCCCATTTCTGGGATCTGTTCACATCCCATATGTTCTTTTAACCGTAGATAGTCTATAGTCATGAGATTTTGGAGTGCTACAACTTGCACCCCTCCCAACTCCTGGTTGAGTTCCAACAGTACAGATTCAGTCAAATTCATTGTCTCACTGTATGCACATGCCAGCCTAGACACCTCCCTCCTCATTCCTATGGCAAGTCCAGGAGACGGTGGGCTGGATGCAGCCACAACCGTAGCATCGTCTGGATCCCTGTGGAGGCTTTTTTATGATCATCCCCCGGCACAAGTCCTCCAGAGAGTGCTGATGCCAGAAGCTCCTCCTCATATCGTATCTTAGTTCATTTTCTGGGTATCCAAGCTAGGCCTTGATCTTCTGTATAGAAACAAGCAGACCCTTTGCCCACACTTTGACATGCCCTCTATACCACTGTGCAGAACTCACTGGAGGTCAACACACAGGGACTGCCTTTTTTTTTTTTTTTAATTAAGAGAAAGGAATATTATCAGAAAAGAGTACCTCCATAGCTGATCATCTGACACCCTTTAAGTGATCAACATTAAGGATATTTAAAGCATGCGTTGATCTTTGATTTACCAATAGTTTTATCCTGTCGAGGAGTAATCCCCCTTTTCTTTCTTTCTTTCTTTTTTTTTTTTTTAATTTTTAATCAACACTTACATGAAGAATACTATGTTTACTATGCTCTCCCCTATATCAGGTCCCCCCTAAAAACCACATTACGGTTACTGTCCATCAGCTTAGCAAAATGTTGTAGAGTCACTACTTGTCCTCTCTGTGTTGTGCAGCCCACCCTCCCCTTTCTCCCTCCCCCCCATGCATGCTAATCTTAATACCCCCCTTCTTCTTCCCCCCTATCCCTCCCTGCCCACCCATCCTCCCCAGTTCCTTTCCCTTTGGTACCTGTTAGTCCATTTTTGGGTTCTGTAATTCTGCTGCTGTTTTGTTCCTTCAGTTTTTCCTTTGTTCCTATACTCCTCAGATGAGTGAAATCATTTGGTATTTCTCTTTCTCCGCTTGGCTTATTTCACTGAGCATAATACTCTCCAGCTCCATCCATGTTGCTGCAAATGGTTGGATTTTTCCACTTCTTATGGCTGAGTAGTATTCCATTGTGTATATGTACCACATCTTCTTTATCCATTCATCTACCGATGGACATTTAGGTTGCTTCCAATTCTTGGCTATTGTAAATAGTGCTACGATAAACATAGGGGTGCATCTGTCTTTCTCAAACTTGATTGCTGCATTCTTAGGGTAAATTCCTAGGAGTGGAATTCCTGGGTCAAATGGTAGGTCTGTTTTGAGCATTTTGATGAACCTCCATACTGCTTTCCACAATGGTTGAACTAATTTACATTCCCACCAGCAGTGTAGGAGGGTTCCCCCAAAAGGAGTTAACTTTTATCAGAACAAAATACCAAGCACTTGTTCTGACTTTTCAAGTAGGTTTTAGAAAACTTCTCCCTGAAAAACACACCATTTTTTAATCTTTATAATACATTTATTAAAAATAATGAAGGCATGACCTAAAATGGTACATCTTCTGAAACTTCACACTCAGTGTATATAGCAAGGTATTACTTTCAAACTACCAAACTGATTTTAAAAATTGGTATCAACTGTTATCCACTGATGGGCTACCAGTGAGTGAATACTAATAGTGGGGTGATGATTCAAAGAGGAATAATCATGGTACACACATTAAAATGAATATTAGGCATTATTTTAAAATTATGTTTTCAAATACTTCATCAGCTCACACTATATGAGTGAAATAATCAGGACATAAAGCTGATTCCAATTTTGCAAGTATATAATTTAGAGAAAAAAAGACTAAGGAAATATAGAAGATGTTAAAATGTGGTTATTTTGGAGTGGGGAGATTATAGGTGATTTTAATTTTTTGTCCCTTGTATTATCTGAATGTGCTACATACACAATTATATAGTTAGCAAAGTAATTTCTGAAAGATTAAATATAAAGAAATTCTCATTAAACTTTAGTCAGATTTGCGAATAAGTAAAATTAAGTTTTATTAGCCCAGTAAAAGACTCTGATATTTAATATTAATTGCAACATATTCATGCAGACATCATTAAAAACCAAGTGTTAATGCTGTAGTTTAGCAAGTATTGATAAAAGTTGCCCTTAATTTAAACAGAAAGCAGAGTAAGTACCCATTTGACTAGTTATTTGGTAGGCAGAGAAGTCCTAGCTCCGGAGGGGGAAAGACTCAGCTGACATCCAGCCTGGCTGCTGCTTGGCTGTGTGACTTGCTCTCTCTGAGCCACAGCTACCCTATCCACAGACCAGGAAAATCCTCATTTTCTCTTGTTACTTGCAGAACTGATGCAGACATGGTTTATGGAATCTCGACCACAACGTCTAGGACGTGGCAGGACCTGGGTCTCGGGTCTCATGGACCTGGAGGCTGTCCCCTCAGTTGGAAGATGGACAAGGATGAGTGCAGGGGTACATTCTGCCTAAAAGGGAACACGGGAGGTCTGCCTAAGCTTGTTGGGTAGTAAAGGCTGATTGTAAAACTGACTCCGAGTCACCACAGGTATCGCCGACTGCACCAGCCACAGCCGTGAATGTGGCACGCAGTGGTAGACCCCTCTGGAGAGCGGATGACGGGCCATTAAAGGAAGCTGATGGGGGGTGAGAAGTTGGGAAGAACAAAACTGATGGGAGAGAGGAAGGAGAGAACAAGTTTCAAAGGGTAGTGCCACCAACAGGGCAGAGAAAAAATGAAGCCAAGGGAGAGACCAGAAATAACCAGACTGTCAAACAGGGATGAGTAAGGGGAGAGGCAAAGAGGTTCTTCCTTGCCTGTGACTTCCTCTCGAAATTTTCTCCGCCTCTTGTACTTATTCCCGTATGTCTCCCTCTTTTTAATTCCCACCACTTCATTTCTAAAACTACATTTTCATTCGCAAGAGTCACTCCCACGTGCTGTCTGACAAGTGGTATTCCTCCCACCAGGAGTCAGGAAGTGAAAACCCAGGGAAACACCAACCCAGAGTGGCTCCCCCAACCCCCAAGGCCCTCCAGCATCCAGGATGAGATCTAGAGCTGATCCTGGTTCCAGACAGGAGGGGTCCAGTGCAGAGGGAGCAGCTGCTCACCTCTCCACTTTCTCTTCCTGGCCATTGATGTCCTCATTTGCACTCTCTTCAATTACAAAGGATGCACTTGTCTTCAATTACAGGCGACCCACGCAAATGTCCCATGATTAGAATTTACCACCTGATAATTGGATGGTCACCTTCCCTTTCTGGCAAATTTATAAAATGTTATTTTAAAACGTCAGTATTGGACATGTTTAAAAGAAAGTTCACACAAAAACAAGGCCATGAGAATATGTGGTCAAAAGCCATGGTGCCCTCAGGGTGGGAATGCATTTATTTCCATAGTGCACCAGTTTGTCTCCCAGTCTGTCAGTTTAACATGCCAAGAAAATGCTCAAGTAAAATGTTTCATTCTGGTTTTCTTCAAGAAAGCTGTATACTTTAAAATAAATAAATAAATAAAGGTTATACTGAATCAAGAGTATCAATGACAGTTAAATGTTACCCATGTGGGTGCTCAGGGAGGGTGACTTCAAAGACACAGTGATGCAGTTTGATAAAAGTGTAACAACCCATGAAAAGTTCATCTTTCGGGAAATCTCTACTTGAAAAATAAGATGACACTAATATTGTCCCTGGAAATGCATTCATTCTCTAGTAAAAGCGTGTCATCCACACCTCATCAAAGAGATGCTAATGTCTACAATTGCCAAAAGCTGGGCTGCCTGAAGTGAAAGCTGCAATGTTCTCGCAAACGACTTTGTTCAGTAAATAAGTACAATGTTAAGAGACATTTTCTTGTAAGATACACCAAGAAATAAAAAGGGAGTACCCTACCAAATGAAAACAAATGCACCCCAAAACACAATATGAAACAAGTGGTGGGGGACCTCCCTGGAGAAGCTGATTTGCTCATTGCACCTTTGGACCCACCCTGCTTCTCAGGGAGGGGGTCCTGACGAACCACAGGACATGGGAACAGGCTGACTGATGCTTTGCATTTCTTCCACTTTGCTTGCGGTTCTCAGGAACTTGGACAAAGCCAAGAAAGAAACAAGAGCTGCCAGGCTCTGAATAACTCTTTAGAAGTGGCGCCTCTAAAAAAGAATCACCGGGTTTGAGGTGAATGGGATTGAGAGGACAGAAAGAAAAGGACAGAAGCGCTGTCAGAGAACTTCAGAGCCACAGACAGAAACAGCTCTGCCTTCCTCAGAGGGAAGCTTTACTTTTTGCTGAGCTGTCCCCAGGCACTGCCCCACGGGGCCCCCCGCGTGGCAGAACCCGGCGCTGGTTTAAGAGCTGATTTTAGTCTCTGAGGTAACGTGGAAGGACATTACGTTCTCAGGCGTGGCTCACTGTAGGGATTAGCACATATGGCCTAAGAAAGATATGCTGGATATGTGGTAAATCATTCTCAGGAGCCCATCATGAAGCCCACTTTGTTTTAACAGCACAGATTTTAGCTAAAGTACTACAAAACAATCACTAATTAGAAAAAAAAAAAAAGAAAATCCCACTAAGGAGATCACATTTTCACCGACTTCCCATTTTCTCCTAAGAGTTTTTCCTTTTTCCTCAATAAAGCCAACCAACAAGAGGCAGTTTACATAATCATTAAGAGCATGAACTCTGCAGTCACATTTCCTCGGTTTTGAGCCAGAAATATGAAATTGGGTAATTTGTTCAACCTGCATAAGCCTCAATATCCCCCTCTGTAAAATGGGCATGATACCACCACTGACCTCATAGCACCCTGAATAGAGCTGGCACACAGTAAGTGCTCAGAGAAGGTCAGTATTTGTTAATGGTTATAAAAAGAAAAAAAGTTACTACTGCAAAGTCATGACATCCTTGTGCCTAGACTGAAAAAATAAGGCATATGATTAATGTGTTTAATTATCTGTATGTCTGCCTCTCAGAGTTAAGAATGTATTTCTTGAAGGCTTATTCATTTTTTGTCTCAAATGTCTCAGTTTCTGGCATATAAGAGCTCAGTAAATGTTTCAGTACAGAAGTGAAAGGAAAGGAACAAAACTTTGCAGACCAAATAATGTGAGCAATTGTTAATATTGTCATATAAATAAATTCAGATTTAATGAGCTTTTACTGAGTGCCTACTTTATGCTAGGCCCCACATGAAGACTTCACATTATCTTAATAGATTTCTACAGACAAGACACATCTGTGCAACTGTAAAAATAAGAGACTGGCTACTGAGCTGGACTGAGACTCAGACTATAACCAGCTTACAACCAGAAAAGGGTTCGTTAATTAAATCTGAGTTAATTTTCAAGCTATACAAATAACATATTTATATGCTTCCAAAATGTAGAAGCAGAGGGTCCATGGACCACAACATGGGGGGATGCTATAGGACTACACTGTCTCCTCTAGATCTAGGGCAGGGTGATGGTACCCAGCTGGGATACAAAAAGCACCTTGGGGATAGTTCTACCACCCAAAGGGCCCACGTCAGAAAAAAGCCCTGTTTTAAAGGATCTCTTTAACCACAGAATAAAGAACTACATATTACATCCAAGACTCGGCAGCAACTCAATTTCCAAATGTTAGTTTTTTCATGAAATCATCATATATCCCAGGAAAAAGTCATACTGATCTCAGCTCTTTTACTTTTTACTTTTTTGGGAAGAATGTTAAGCCAGTGTAAAATGAGTAAGTGGATTTCAGTCTTCTGAAAGGGCTTTTGGGTATGGTTGAGAAAGCTAACTTTGAAAACTTAGCAACACAGGATACATTATGAGTAAGTTCCTTACTTTTTTTTTTAGTAATGATGCTAATTCACCAGATCCTTCTGAAAGAGTCCTTTTATTAATTTCAATGAAGTCAAGTTGAGAACAAGTTGTAATATGAAACACACTTTATGCAACTATGTTGAAATTCTCTGCCAGAGTTACATATTCCCATGTAAGAACTTTATGGTAAAACAATTTCAAAACAATATCAAGCATCAGGTTGGGTTCATTTTGGTTTTAGGTTGCCACAGGAAAACTCTTTCTATACAAATCATTGAAATCCTAAGGCAAAATGATAGTGCTTTTAGTAGGAAAAAAAATCATGTTCCCTACAGTTTATAATAAAAGAGCTGAAACTGAGCCCCAACTGAAATTATACTGTTAGGCAACTCCAAAAACTAAACATAAAAACATGCTAAAATGCAACACAGAAGGAAAACCATTCTCATATGCACAGTTTTAGATGCTTAGCCATTCCTGACCCCAGCCCAGATGAGATCGACTGATCCTTCACAGGGTTTCCTCCCATCAGCCAACAAACTCACGCGCTTCTCGGCCACACGGTTCCTCAGGAAAACGCGAGCAATACATTTAAAGGCCAGAAGAAATCCCGTGGGTGGGTTTGGTCTGCTTTTCAAAACCAATGAACTTCTCATTAAATAACCTTTAATAACAAGAGAGAAGTTTACAAGACATACACCCAACTTAACTACAAGGCAGGCTATGTTGCATATCTCACCGTATTTTTTTTTTTAAAAAGAGAAGCTTTCTGAATGGCACAATCCATTTTGCCAGGTAATGTCAGAAAATTAATGAGTCCTACTTGGAAGTACTACCAGGCTCATTTTTAGAATGATTTTCAGGAAGTATGATGTTTCGATCACAAAAGCCCAAGCATCTAAAACCTCCATGACACTTTATTAATTCTTTATAAAAAAATCTTTCATAAAATTCTTTATAAAATAAAGTCTTGCAACCACAGGAGAATTCTGAGAATCCAGCTTTTCCAGAAAGCTTAAGAGAAATACTTGCGTTTCACCATTCTCAAAATCATTTGAGTTTGAAACAAAATAAACATATTATTCTATTTAATATCGTTGCACAAGCAAATTCAAAAGAATGAAATGTGTTCAAAGTTACTAGAAAAAATGTAGCAATACAGGCTGCCAACTTGTTCAATGTCAAGCTCTAGGCAGTGTAGCCACACTAGCAGTAAATGACTGACTCAGAGTGAGTCACGCTTAAGCCATTTTTGCTTTTAAAGTACTGCCAGGCACTGTGTTAATATTCAACCCAGAGTAAATTTAGCCCAACAAGAAAACAAGTGTTTCCATGGTTGCTTCTTCACAGTGTTTATGGTATATATGCAGCCATTAGGCACAGAAATCCAGTCAGATAAATTAAGTAGAAATGCTCATCTTTCATTTCTATCAAGGCTTTCAGACACTGGGAATGTTAAATGCAACCCAGGCTATTCTTCCATCTCCTTTCGTCTACCCACCCCTCCAGACCTCAAAAGGCAAATATGTAGAGTATACTATTAGTTTTGAAGTTTGTACCATTAAAGTGCCTTTGGCAGATTGCTGTTTGCAGATTTTATTTGGCCCTATGTTAAGGGTCACAACCACTTATATTTCTCTGTGCAGCTACAGGGCTGAAATGCTTAAAAAGTATCTAGCAAGAACAGTAGAAAATGTGGACTGCAGATACCAAATGAAGTCATTATACAGTATCATGCATAGTGAATGGTCAGAGTCTGCTAATGTGGTAATGTGAACACTCAGAAAGTGTTAAAAAAATACTGGTTGGGAGAGATGAATGGCTAGCATCTGATTGATCTGAAAATATCTCAATTTCTTTCAAAATATGCTATTTCTGTTCCAATGCACATGGAGCTCTTAGACTTGGATAGCGCACTGAATGAGAAACAGTTGCTAGGATTCTTTCCTAGTGAATCCACCTGCCTGTTTGCAATATAGAATCTCAGCACTAACTATATAGAACCTACACTATGGTCAAATAAGGGGGTTTGGCATTTTGCTCAGGAAAAAATCTTAAAGCTAGCTATCTCAGCTCTGGGTTTTAAAGTAGGATGTATGCCCCTTAGTATATAAACTCTCAGAATTGCTATTCAAAATTAGCTTTGATCTAAAAATGAAAAATAATTCGATTTCACTAATAATATATACTGGCATTAAGCAGGACATGCATAAATATGAATACAGCAAATATCAGAGGCCTATGCTCTTTCTCAGGGGGCAGAACAGTCTAAAATGTGTGGAGACCATTGTTGTACCAAATAAAGTCTCCTGGAGTTTAAGAGCCTTTTCTTCTCTTCGTGTTCTATCCTAGTACAATGTTTTTTACATTTAAATGGTCATTGGCACAAACGAAGTATAGTGGAAAAGTCTAGATCAGCAAGCAACTGGAGAAGACAGAGAAATGGTAATCTGAGTGAGGCAGGTCTGGAAAACAGCCACACGAAGGAGCTCACTGCAGCTCAGTGCAGCTGTAATGATACACTGGGAACACAAAGTCACACAGACCAGCCTCATCCAAGAGCCCATCTCTGAACAAAAACACTGACCTGTTCTCTTAACAAGACACCTCTACCTCTAGGACTCCGTGAACATTAAAATAATGGTTTAAAAGCTCTTTTCAATGAACTGGAAAAGCCTCACACAAGTGTAGTTAGATAACAGACATCTTTAAAAACACATGGCTCTTGGAGAACAACTGTGAAAGGGGTTCCCTGGTGGTGCAAAAGATGGAGACTCCTAAAATAGTCTCTGACTTGCTTGCATGGAATCTTTCAGTCCTATGGGAAGCTCTAACACAGGGCTTGGCCTAGAGCAGGTGCTTAATGAATCTCTGAGGAATAAACGGATAGAATACAAAACTCTTTACTCATAAAACACCTTATTTGAAGCCCACACATTCTAAAGCTCTGTGTTTGTTATGTGTATGTTTACTGCACTGGTAATTTTCCGACTCTGAAAGCCTAAGGGACTATATACACACTTCATCAGAATGTTTTGCTTTCTGACTCCTTCGATCACTGACTTCACTAACTCTACTTACAGTTCAGACAACCTATTATTTACCTGAAAGTTCAACATTATAGGATTATAAACAGTAGTTAAATCTCCACATAGGCAAAGACAGGGAGGGATGAATAGTTGAAGCATGAGATTTTAGGGTAGTAAAACTATTCTATATATTATATGGTGAATACACAACATTACACATTTGTCAAAAACTTATAGGCCGTTTGATCTAGTAATTCCACTTCTGGGTATAAAAATTAAAACTAGGGACTCAAACGGGTATTTGTATACCAGTTTCATTAGCATCACTACCGCCATGAGGTGGAAACAACCCAAGTGTCTATTGACAGATAAATCGATAAACAAAATGTGGTATGCGGACACACACACACACACACACACACACACACACACACACACACACACACACTGGAATATCATTCAGTCTTTAAAAAGGAATGAAATTCTGATATGTGCTATAACACAAATGAACTTTGAAGACATTACGCTAAGTGACATAAGCCAGACACAAAAGGATGATTTTGGACCTGGTCGGCTCCCTCCCTCCCCGGGCGGCCCCTCCGGCGGAGCGCGCCTACTCCAGGCCCCCGGCCGGGCCACGCGCAGACCGCCGAGCAACTCGCACTGCCGCCCCCTGGTCCGGTTTCCCCGTGCCCTCAGGCGGAGGCAGGGGTCCCGCCGCGCCCCGCAGCCACGTACCTTCCAGCCCGCAGAGCGGTCGCTGTCGTCTTCACCCCTGAAGTGGGGCCCGTTCTGGAACCTCCAGCGCAGATCCGCGGAAGCGGGAGCCGTTTCTCAGCCGAGGTCTCTGAAGTCCGGCCGGCCGGGCCAGCGGCTCCAAGTCCCGGCCGACCGCCGCCGTCCGTCCGTCGCGGGAGAGACGAGAAGGGGCGAGTGCGGCGCCGGGAGCCCAGCGGGTGCGAGGCGGCGATCCAAGGCTGGGGGGCGAGGTCGGGAGGAAGGCGCAGCACAGCACAGTTCTTCGCGGGCCCAGAACTTCGCGGGCCCAGAACTTCGCGGGCCCATCATCTGGTCTCCGCCGGCCCGCTGCGCAGACGTTACGGCGGGCCGAAGCACGGAAGGCGTGCGCCGGCTGGTGTCCCTGCGGCGCTCACGATGCTACTGACCGTTGAATAACGGCGGCGGCGGCGGCGGCGGCGACTGCAGCTACTACACCGCCCCCGGGGTTACGCACTCTGCGCCCAATGGCTGCCCGTCCACGACAGACGGCCCTCAGGGCCAATGAGCGCGAGGCGCCACGACGCAGGCCCGCCCCCGACCGATGGCAAAAGTTAGAAGATAGAAAATAGAAGAAAAAAATGAAATCACGGTGAAAGTAAATGAAATAAACACTAAATAAAAAGGACAGGAGTCAAAATCAGAAATAGAATTTAAAGAGAAGTGAAGTGACACCACTTAAATACAAAGGATTGAAGAGATAAGTATGAAAAATTACATGGCAATAAATTTGACACCCTAGAAGAAATGGATAAGTTCCTAGAATCATACCATGTTAAAAACCTGTTCTGGAGGAAATAGAAATCTGACCAGACTAACAACTAGTAACCAATTGAATCAGTAATCAAAAACTCCACACAATCAAAAGTCCAAGATGTTTTCATTGGAGAATTCCACCCAAACATTGAAATAACAGTTAATACCTATCCTTCTCAAACTATTCCCAAAAACTGAAGAGGAAGGAACGCTTACAAAATCATTTCTATGAGGACAAAATCACACTGTTACCAAAACAAGATTAGGACACTACCAAAAATAAAAAATAAAAAAAAGACAACTACCCACCAATATTCCTGTAAAGCATAGTTGTAAAAATCCTCAACAAAATATTAGCAAACTGCATTCAAAAATACATTAAAGGATCATTCACCAAACCAAATGGGATTTATTCTAGGGATGCACGAATGGCTCACTACCAGCAAATTAATACATGTAAACACCGTATTAACCAAAGGAAGGATCAAAACTATACAAACATCTCAATACATGCTGAAAGAGGATCTGACAAAATTCGTATCCACTCATGATAAAACATTTCATCAAAGTTGGTATAGAAAGAACCTATATCAACATAAAAAAGGCCTTATCTGACTTACCCACTGCTAATATCATAGTCCATGGGGAAAAGCTGACAGCATTTTGTCTCAAATCAGGAACAACTGAAGGATGTCCAGTATCACCACTTTTATTCACCATAGTACTGGAAAGTCCTAGCCACAGAAAATGACAAGAAAAAGAAATAAAAGGCATCCAGATTGTTAAGAAGTAAAATTGTCAGCCTTTGCAGATTGACATGATACTCTATTTAAAAAAAACTCTAAAACTCCAAAAAAATTAACAGAATTAATAAATAAGCTCAGTAACATTGCAAGATGTAAAGTCATTATACAGAAAAATGTTGCATTTCTATGTACAAAAAGATAAACTACCCTACCCAAAACAGAAATTAACAAACCAATCCCATTTACAAATGTATCCAAAAGAATGAAGTTCTTAGACACAAATCTAAAGAAGGAAAATGAAAAAAAAAAAAAAGGATGATTTTGTATAATTCCACATTTATGAGGTACCTCAGTCAGATACATAGAGACTGAAAGTAGAACAGTGGTTTCCAGAGTCAAGGGGTAGGAGAGCAGTTATTGTTAATGGATATTGAGCTTCAGTACAAGATAAGGAAAAAGTGCTAGAGACAAACAGTGGTGACGGCTGCACAACAATGTGAATATACTTAATGCCACTGAACTGTATGCCAAAAAATAGCTGAAATGGTAAATTTCATGTTATATTTATACTTACCACAAAAGAGCCCCACAGAGCAAGACAGCACAAAGAATGAACTCTAATATAAATGATGGATTCTAGTTAATAGTACAGTATTAATATTATTGGTTTAACAACTGTAACAATATACCACTAAAATGTAAGATGCTAAAAATGGGAATGGGTAGGGGGAAACTTATCAGAAATCTCTGTACTATCTGCTCAATTGTTCTCTAAACCTAAAATTCTTCTAAACTATAGTCTACTCATTAAAAAGAAAAACCTAAGCAAAGGAGGTTGCTCTGTAAAGAAGCAGACATTTTTCTTTCATGTAATGCTGTGTACTCACTTCTCAGTGACCCATTTCCTTATCTGGGACCCTGGGACCCCCATCAGAACCCTGAGCCCCACCACTCAGCCTGGCTCCAGCCTCTTTTCCTGCTGATTCTGACCTTGTTCCTTAATGTTCATGTATGCCCTAATGTGAGGGACCCAGATGCAGGTTCTCTTGCTCCCATGGGCCCTGGATGCTCTTACTATGCCCCAGTCTGTCTGCCTTGCTGTGACCTATGACTTGTCTTGAACTCATTATTTGTGTATTTTCTGGCTGGAAGTGACTGACCTACTACTGACTGTTGGTACTCTAAACTTCGATACAGTTCCCTAATTCTGTCCACCAACCTTCTATTTATTTTGCTGTAAGGCCCAGACCAGCCCGGTAGTAATTAACTATGAACAGTGCTTGTGGGAATGATATTGATACAAAATGGTTAGGTTCAAGAACATTTCTTAACACTGAAAATAGGAGAGTTCTTTATTCAATGTAAAATGCCTCTTTATAAAGCTCTTAGGGGTACAACTATACTCTACCTTCTCATTTCCTGCCTTAATTCTATGTTCACAGGGTATCCTACACGTAAACGGAGAACTGCAAACTTGAATGCCTACCAGGAAAAGCAGTGAAAGTGTACCAGATAGAAGACAAAGGGAATGGTCAGAATGGTGTCTGACCGAGAAGTACAGCTCTGATCTAAACCATTTAAAAACAACAAATCCCAACACTGTGTGAGCCAAACAAAACTCACATTTCAGGCTAATGTGTGATTTGCAACATTAGAAAAAGAGAGAGAGAAGGTGGGAAAGCACGAGCACCTTAGGTAGACTCTGATATTCATGACACAAAATCTGGGCTAAATCACTCCATAAAAATGCTTATTTATTAAAATACCAGAGAGAAGCTCAGGCCTGTGAAGGAGATGGGCATTCAAATCACGTTTCAGGACACCTAACCCTTGCCAAGTGAGAATGTGATTAATAACATGACTTGCTTCATGTGTAATGTTGAGATGTTGGTAACCTACGAAGGCTGAAAGGACCTTCTTCTATGGCCTGATTCATTTTGCTTCCGGTGTCCTCAAAGGGAAAACTAGGTAGGGAGCAGAGAATAAAATCTTAAAATGAAAAAAAAAAAAGCCCCACAAATGTTCAAGATTCTTTTTTCGTAAAGAGGCATACTCTTTTAACACCAAATATTTAAGCTCTTTTCTTTCCCATTCTCATCATATAAAAGGGAATAGAACTATGACCGGTTGTTATCATTTACTGCTAAATGTAACTTTTAGATCAGAAAGTATTATTATGCATTGATCCTAAGATTATTTTTTAACAGATTAGAGAATGTCCTTCACAGTAAGCCTATGCCATGAGATACATGGAACAAAGCTTCTGCTTGCCTACCCTGAGCATTTGAATAGCAGATGAATTAGAAAAAAGGCACATGTTCCTCCAGGCACACCAGGTACATACTTTGTGGATTAGAGCACAGGCCAGCACGTAGTCATCCCATGCCTCCTCGGCCAGGTGCTCAGGTGTAGTGCATAAGAAACTGTACAGCTGTATAGAGCAGAGACATCCTATCCCACAGTTCTGCTATCTTAATAAAGGGATTACTTAGATTCTGTGAGTCAGTACTTTCTAGCCCACCATCTCTTTATCTGACCAACCATCCCAAATTTATAATCCATGTAAAAATAATTCATGCCCTGGCAATGACTTTCAGTGATTTGATAATGAACCACTTTCTTGGATCCTCCCTCCCCTCAAACTTCAGCCTGGCTAACAACATGGTTACCTTCTCTGCATTTCTCACCTTGCTGTCTGTGGAGAGGTGACAAAATAGCCTGGTTATGAACTAGGTGTCCCTTCACAGTGGCCTGGCTCTCATGGCCTCAGCTCTGTGTGTGGCACCCCGTTAGCTCAACCAAGTCCCTGAACTTCTTCATTCTCCAAGAAGAGCAACTTTTAAGAGATTCTTCCCACCTAACTCACCCAGCTCTGCAGTGTAGACCCAGAAAGGCTCTATCAAGGGCTAGTGGGCAACCAGTCATAAATCTAATTGGTATCTTCAAGAGTTAGCATCTCTGGCAAGGGAAAAGTCAGTAGTAAATGGGGTGGCTTTGAGCACTATCAATGTTTCCTATATATGGGTACATATAACAGATACTGACAATGTAAAGTAAAATATTTAACACAACGGCAGTGACCATTATAAAATGTTTAGAAAGCAAAAGCCCTCTCTGCTACAAAATTACATATATAGATTCTGCACATATAAGATAATCAATCCATAAACAGTCACAGAGCACTATGGACGTCTAAGTAATCATGGAGGGAAACAATGCAAAGATGCATAATGGAATGATGATATTTTCTTTTCTTTCCCCACGCTTTACACGTCTTGAGAAGCCTTGCAGAGTCTAGCCTTTCTCTAGACTCCCCTCCTCTTTGCTGTTTTTCTTTAATTGAAGTGCTGTTGATAAACAATCTTATGCTGGTTTCAAATGTATAACACAGTAGTTCAACAGCTAAACATATGATTAAATCCTCACCCCCTCTAGTACAGTTACTATCTGTCAATGAAGAAAGGTGTTACAGAATCATTGACTATATACTTCACGCTGTACTACTGTCCTCATGACTAACTTATACTGTGATTGTGAATAATTGTGCCCCTTTATCTCCCTCACCCTCCTCGCCCACCTGTCCCAACTCCTCCCCCTTAGTAACCACTAGTTATTTCTCAGTGTCTATGAGTCTACTGGAATGAGTACATTTCCCACACCAAAACTCTGGATACATGGCCAGTGGGATAGAACATCAGAAACTAAAACTCTCCTAAAAGTTAAGGAATACAAAGTCAATGAAAATATCAGATTATCCTAAATTGCAAAGAGATGATAATATAAGGGAGATAAGTGGAAATATTCTGAAGGATAATGAACAATATGACACAGAGTAAGAGCACTTTATCTGGGACATGTAGGTGGCAAAGACCAAAATGTTCAATAACACCTGAGTTGGCCATTATGTAGGAAATGGTCTCACTCATACATTGTTGGTAGGAATTTCAATTAATATAATCTTTATGAAAGGCAGTTTGCCCTTCATAGTATAATTTAAAATTTCACATATGTTTTGACTCAGCAATTTCACCAGCATTTACCTTACAGATATAGACTACTTAGGTGGAATTTTGTAGACATAAGAATAGTTATTGCAGCAATGTCGGTACCAAACAATTATCCCCAACATCAGGAGACTGGTTAAAAATTATGAGTTACTATATGGCCATTAAAAAGAATGAAGAAGCCCTATATGCACTGACATTGCAGAATACCCAAAATATATTAAGTGAAACAAGCAAATTAGAACAGTATGCCTAATATGCTACCATCCTCTCTCTCTCTCTCACACACACACACACACAGAGTGATATTTCTACCAGAATACATAAGAAATTGGCAACAACTGCCTCCATGGAGGCAAAGACCCTACTTTTCACTACATAGTCATTTTACTTTGTGAATTTTATCAAAAAGATAAAAACTATAAAGAGGGGCAGGGAATACATATATACAAGAAGTGCTATAGAGAGGAAGGGGCTATCTTGAGCAGGATTGGTTAACAAAGATCTCCCACAGAAGGCACTCTGAATGAAATCTGCCTGGGAGAGACAGTATGGAAGGCTGGGGAGGTGTCCTGGAGGCCAACCGGGTGAGGAAGAAAGGAACAAGCCATTTTTGTCTACAAAGAGTAAGTGGATCAGAAAGGGACTAATGTTATGCCGATACTGAACGCTACTCCCTTTTCCACGTTCTTATATGGCACTTGTCTATTAGTAGGTCATATGCATGAATCTAGAATGCAATCCATTCACTTACTGAATATCTATTATGAGCCAGGAACTATGCTAGATGTTGAGGACAGAAAACGGTGAGACTCAGTCCTTGTCCACAACAGGTTCTCTATCTGAGGAAAATGCAAAGCTAGGAGAGAAGAGGAATTCCATAGAGAAAAACCTGAGCAGCATATAGCCCAGGGCAATTATCTCTCTGTTCTGCATGGTGCAGGGATAATGAAGGTGCTGATAAAAACAACAGCTAACACTTATATAACATTTAATATGTGCCAAGTCACTATTCTAAGTCACTTTCATATATTAATTCATTTAATCTTCACAACAACCCTATGAAGTAGGTATACTATTATTACGCCACCTTAAATGGAGTATGTAATGTACTGCAAGGTTTTTAAGAGCATACCATTGCTACACTGCTATTAAGGGGCTGAACCCAAATTTGAACTCAAAAAGTGTGGCTCTAGAACTAAGCAGTGAACTACTACTAGGGACCCTGAGAGAACAAGTGCCAATCTCGGAATAATAATGCTACCTTACACTTATTTGTATAGGACTTTGCAGTTTATAAGATACTTTCACGTGCTATTTTCAATTTAGAAAAGCCCCATGATATGTTCTCTTTGAAATGAACACACATTCCAGCTATTGAAATGGATAAAATTATAAAAACTACTATAAACTCTCAAAATGCCCATCACTAAAAATAACTGTAGTAGAAAAGTTCCTCAAGGAGTTCTACAGAAATTCATCATCTGGTAACATTCAAGTTAAGACAGTATTAGTTGAGCATCACTGCTTTCAAAGGAAAGGCACTGATAAACTAGACAATGGATTCAGGTTCTTTAAATGCCACTTAAACAGTGAAATACTGCCTTTGACTTACTAAATTAAAAACCATAATTCTTACATTCTATTACTCAATATATAGTTATTTGAGCACTTTGGCAACTGGTATAGGTTTAGATATTGTACTATTCAATTAGCATTAAGTGAAATGCACTTTAATCAATACCTCTCAAAATAGTTTAAATTGTTTAATTAGGACTAACTACACCAGAACATCTGAAAGACAAATTTACCTGTCAAATTTAGGAAAGGAATTTCCCCAGTTTCTTTTTACCAGCTTAGTTCTTAAATAGATCCAGACATACTTGTAGAAAGTACCAGCTGACATTACTCCATGGGGGTTTCCTTACTATAATTAATTTTGGATTTCCTTGTCAAGAGGGAGACATAATCTTTGCTTCTATTTTTTAATCAATACATGACTGAGCAGAGTACTACCCAGTGAAAATGAAATGGGTACTGCCCTTATAGAGTGAAATAAATATTCTCTACTCAGTTTTCCAACCAAAGAGCACAAATACTGCTGAAGGAAAACAAAGCCTTGGCACCGCTGGAGGGAAAAAAATTTGCCAGCTGTCTTCCCAGCATAATGCTTTCTACAGTCATGTACAGGATTATCTCATGCTCTTTAATATCTGCCACTTTAAACGACTCTCTTTAATTAAATAATTATCTTCTTGGGACAACACAACTCAATCCTAAACTGAGTAGGATTCTACCTCCCCACTTACTCAAATTCTACCTGATCTTCAAAGTCTTGTTCAAAACTCATTTTCTCTATGAAGCCATCACCCCCTGATTTCCAAGATCTCTCCCTTCTCAGGTGTTAATTATGTGAATCACACATCCTGATTCATTTGCTCACTATCTTTTTCTAATTCAATAGCACTCTGCTTGTATTTCTCTCACGGCACTTATCTTTCTTTGAACTGCAGTGATTTTAAATGTTTCTCTTGTCCACTAAGAGGACTAAGTCATACCCATCTGGGTATTATCTTTGATTAAAGCCCAGTGCTTGACACATTAACAATAAATATTTGTTGTCTTGAATAAATGTTGTCCATCCTATAAGAATACAAAAGAAAAAAAAAGCCACGTTTCTTTTTTCTGTATTCCTAGATACCTAGCCCAGTGCCAGGCATCAATAAGCCACTTGAAGATATTCAACGAATACTATATAAGTAAACCAGTTGTAGTTTAGTTTTACTTAAATCTGAATAAACATGTCCCTGATCAAACAAATGACTCAAAAAATTGAGGTCATTTCAAATACCTCTTGCTTTTGTGGGTTAGTAACACACACACACACACACACACACACACACACACACACACACACACACACACACACACACACACACACAGAAAGCCAGTACTGTTTCAGTAGTTAAAAACTGGTATTTGAGTATTCAAAATGAACAAACAAATAAGAGCTGGTTGGTAGCTGAAAACCTGGCCACAATACTTGCTATCACCTCTCAGCGAGAGGCAGTCTATTCTCCCACCCTTTGAAGTTGGACTGCCTTGTGATTGCTTTGACCAATAGTCTGACAAAAGTTACACTGTCCAGTTTCCTAGCCGAGGTCTCAGGAGATCTGCCTCCACTCTTGAGGCTCTTATCTCCCTCCTGCCATAATGGGAACAAATCTGAACTATTCTGCTCGGGAATGAGACCACCTGGGGTGCGGACAAGCTGTCCCAACTGAGGGTGTCCTAGATGGAGAGGCTGCAAGCCGATCAGGGAGCCTAACTGGCCCAGCAGAAGGACCACCCAGCTAAATCCAGTCCCAACGGCCAATCCATGGGAGCACAAGCCCAATAACAGTTATTTTGAGTCACTAAGTTTTGGTGTGGTTTGTTACACAACAAAAGCTAAGTCATCACCATTTAATTTAAAACTGAACACTTACATGGTGCCACGATGCTAATTTCTATTCCACGGAAGTTTTAGACAGCCAATGTAGATCATTCCTACATGTTTAATATTTATTTTTAAATAATATTAAAATCTAATTATGACTAAATAAAAACTCTAATTATGATTAAAGCAAAATTTCTAAATAGAGTATTTGCAATCTTTTTTGCTGATTTTTTTAAAACCTATTATTTAATAAATTAGTACACCTCATCACTGTCCCCTAATGCACCACGACATTTTTTTTCTTTACACCATGTGTATCTTGCTTACAAAATTGGATGGGGGAAGTCAGGTGTCACCTCTAGTCTTCATTGCTTTAAATACCTATAACTGGGAGGGGCAAAATAAGCAGTGAAACTCTGAATCAATACTACCAACAAGGAGTAGAAATGCAAAAAATTAAAAAACAAAAAGCTATTTCCATTTCCCCATCGCATTAGATTATGGAATTCAGTTAACAAATTTTGAGACATGAAAAAAATGAATAGCTTTCAGAATCAGACTGAGAGATTTGTGCATCCCTGGTAATAGGAAATTCAACTAAAATAGGAAAATTATGTGAAGAAGAAAAACTCTTTCTCCCTTTAATGTTTTTGACCCTTAAGCCCCTTTGCTCCTCCTTCCAGCCCCTGGCATCCCGTGCTGGCTCCTCCTTTTCTTCCTCTCCTTGACTCTCGGACTCTCCCCTTGCGTGGGTCATCTATCCCCATGACTCCAACCATCTTCTGGGAGCGTGTGGAAAGCCTTTATCTCCCTCTCATTAGCCAGAGTTTTGTACCAAAGCCTTCCTCATTTCCAACCATCCGGTAAAGATCTATGCCAAAACCCAGCACCCTAAATATAATATACTTTAATTAAAGTTATCCTCCCACGTCACTTAAAGACCAGATCCTCCATGAGACATCTTGCCTCTTTTAATGGCACCACCTCTTTCTTATCTACTCAAACTAGGAACTTGAGTGCCATCTTCAATTTCTTATTTGGCTATATCTATTGTTATTATTATTTTAAATAAGTTGACAAATCCTACAGTACCTCTTGTATTAATTCTCTCCTCCTATTTCCCAACATGATTCAGGATGTCATCAGTACTTGACTGGACCACTGTAACAAAACCTCTTCCCTTCTCAATTTATCCTATAAATACCATATCTGGATCTGTCTTGTTAAGGTTCAAGTCTAAACAGATGGTTCACCTAATGAAAAACTTAATGTACCCCATGACTTACTAATTAAACTATCCTATTCAAAGCAACAAAAAACTCTGTAACTCAGGCCCAACTTACCCTTCTAATCTTATCTCCCATGTACTTACGACGTGACTGGATCACCTGCTGGTCCTTGGGTCCTACGCCTTTTCCTACTTCTGTTCATGGCTTACAGTACTTCCTTACCCGGTAATGGGGATCACAATACATGTACAGTATTTACATTGCCTTAACATTTAACAATATATGATAAAGCATTTTCTAAACATTTTATTGTTTTGATAAATGATTTTCACAAATCTCTTGATTATTTTCAAATTTTCCTACTGAATATCACTGAGAAATATCTTTGTAGGTAAAGCATTCTCATTTTGGACTATTTTATTAAAACTGATTCCTAAAAGTACAATTACCAGGAAAGCATTCTTAAACATCTTGGCACACCTTCTGCACGTGATTTTCAGTTGACTATAGCTATCTTAAATCATCATTGTATTATCAAAGCTTAAGGTTGATCCTCATATACAGCTGGTGTATTCTATTAACTACCATGTTGGTATCTATAACCTATAATTCTAACATGCGTCTCCCAACCCTCTGTTCCTTTGGGGTTTCCTCTTCTCCTCCAACCATGACCTCCAATCTCCAGCCCATGCAATTACCAGAATTCAACTGCAGGCCAATGGCCATCAGAGCAAAAACAAAGAACAGTTCACAGGTTCTCAAAGCTTGGAATTCTGAAAACATAATAATATACTTTCTATTTTTAGAGGTGGGGTCACGGGGGAACTTGTTATTCAAGTCAAAGGTCAGTCAAGATGAGAAAGTTAGTATTTCAGTATGTCTGTGCCAGCATGTACCACCACCAAAAGCAGCACATGCATGCAGAATATTTTATTTTAAAGGGTGGTATTAATACATGTTCAAAATCACATGATAAATTGGATACTTCTGTATTGGCTTCCATTTTGTACACTATTTAAACAATTAACATATTTCAAAGCTACCATAAACTTTGCTTCAAATTCCTCTTCTTGCCAAACAATCTTACCTGCTAATCTTCCTAATCTGCAGTTAAATTAGGAAGACTTTAAACCACTTTCCACATTAAAACTTCTTTAAAGGTCCCACATTCTAGATGTGTACTTACTCTACCTTGGGAAAGACTTCTTGAAATCAGTGATATCTGTGATAAGGCAGAAAGATGAACTTGCCTTAACCAAGTAAAGAGAGAGGGAGTAAACAGAATATTCCACAACGAGACCAGCTAGTGTAAAACCTGCAGGTGAAAGCGAACATAATACTCTCTGGGAATTGCAAATGTGTGGATCAAAGAGCTAGAAAGGAGAGTAGTGAGAAAGTAAAAGAAGAAACCTGGTGCCAGGAGGGCCTTAATTCCAGGAGGAACAGGGGGCCATGTGGCAGACGACCATGACCAGATTAATACCTTAGAATGGTCAATCACTGCGGCAGAAACTGGCAGGCAGCAAGTCAGGGGCAGGGAACAGGGAGGAGGCCGAAATGGAGCAGCCTCAGCAGTGGGAGCACATGGAAACTAAGAGGGGATTGGCAGAGGTTTTTTAGGATGGGCCCAGATAGCACATCTTGTTCAGTGGCTGAAAATTCCTATTCATCTCTTTGTAGGAATAATTTTTTGCTTTGGATAAATTTAAGATAAAAATCACTGTGGTCTGAAGCAGAAAGAAAATATTACCTAAATAAGCTGGTACTATATTTTCTTGACTCCACGATGCCATCAAATCTAAGAAGCATTGTCAACCTAATACACTGTGTATGGGGGGGATATCTGATGCTACCACCTAACAGGAGAGACGGGGGTCACGAAGGCCGATGGTCGGGAGAAAGAATTCAAAGTTCTTGGGTATAACATGTATGTTTCCTGCTTTACGCAACTGAAATGAAGTCAAAGAATAGTGCCCCCCTTGCTAAGGAGGAAGGAAGTACTTTCCAGTGGTAAGCACCCAATGGTCAAACTGGGAAAGGAGAGTAGTCAGTAAGTCTGGGAACACCTCTAGCTAACCGGCAGTCACACTTCATCCTGAGAGCAAGGCTGCTGCCCAGGTCTGCTAAAGGAGCCTTGGTGAAAAGGGATGCACCTCCTTATCCGACCTATTACCTCACTCCCAGGACTACTGGGTGTCGAAACAGCTGCCATGGAATATTTTTCCCAGGGGAAAAAAAGTTCCATGAACTAAGTTTTAATCCCATTTTGTAGTCTTTCATTCATCCCCCAAATACATGTGAAGCACTGGTCCCATGCTGTTCTAGGCACCACAGACAGTATCTATCAAGGCAGACAAGGGCCTGCTCTCACTGACTTTCTAACCAGTTGCAAGTTGCAAAATGAAGACTAAGGAATCCCACAGTAAAGGAAATTGACTCATTTATCTAACTCTGAAACCTTTACTATTTTATCTAAAAAAATTAACTACCTTTATTTTACTCCATTAAAACTCCACTCAGCACCTTTTATCTATGCCTCCTCCCCCCAGGCCAACCCCCACTCTCATTTCTTCTTCAAATTTTGCATGTCAAGTTCTAGGACCCTGCAATCTCAAGAGACCAGTATCCTTTTTCTCTCATTCCCAACACATTAATTACCTGCCTCTGTTCCTTGTGCCTAGCACAATGCTCTGCTTATAGGAGGTGTGTGTTCACTAACAATATATAATTTGAAATACGTTATCAGGTGATTAAAAGAAAAGCTAACTAAATAGGTAGGTGCAAACAGCAGAGCTGATTCTCCCCAGTTAAATATAATGCACATCTGTAAGAGAATCCCTAATATATTAAAGGCCATACAGCATATAGTGACAGCTGCAGCTCCATTGTATCTGCTCATTATAAGTACATTTCACTAGACACAGGATGGCTCATTATGAGAATAGTGTGGTTCTTGACTCTGCTTCCCTATCAAGAAAAGTTTGCCAAAACCAATATTGTGTTGAAAAGTGATTCGTTCCTATCAACATAAATTTTTTCACACTCTTGTCAATGACAGAACATCCTTAACTACTTGACAGTCTAGCAATACTTTCTACTTCCTTCATTAAAATCTTGTGATCCTTTAGCAAAATGACTATAACACTCTGAGCTTGCTTCCTTCCACTTGAGAATTTATGCCAACCATTAGTAACTCTAAAAATACAACTATTACTTGGCTGAGCTAGAATCTGAATTGATACTTTCTCATTCCAAACTCCAAGCTCTTTCCATGGGTTGGACAGTCTCTACCCCCTGAATACTGTTATCAATATATCTAAATAATTAAATAAGTAAACATAAGAAGTTATCTAGAAAACAATTTCATGACTAATATATACTTTTTAACACATACAAGGCAAATAACTTTGAAGGAAAGTACTTGAATACAACAAATACACAAATATGATTATTAAGGCTATCATTTATGCTTAAAGGTGGATACCTTTATTTTAGACTTAGTAAGAGACGCACTCACTTCCATCTAAATAAGATAAAGTAGAAGCTAACTAGGTGCCATGAACACAGGAACTTGCCTATTCTGTTCACTGTTGTATTCCCAGCACAGTCAATAAACACTTGCTGAATGAATGAACGTTAAGTATAAGATGGAATATAAAAATGAAGCTCTCAGATACAGAATAATAAAGTTAGTTTATACTCAATTCCAGGAGATAAAATACAATCTAATTCATCAAATAATTACTGAGTAACTTACATATGCCCACAACTATGCAATGTACACACAGATCTTCACTTTTAGGTAATAAGCTGCAAGGGATCTGGAATTGCAAACCAGATTTGCATTCTCTAGAGTGCCTAGCTAAATAACCTTTAGCAGATTATTTTCAACCCTTGTACCTAAGCATTACCTGGAGAACTTTAAAAAAAAAGGCAGAGCTTTACGCAATTGAGCCCCACCAGACCCAGTGAAACCTGAATCTCTGGGGATAGGGACCAAATTCTGATTTTAAGGTTCATATCTGATACTGATACCCAGTGATGGGTGAATGGTTCTCAGATTCTGGTGCACAGGAGAATCACTTGGAGGGGCTGATAAAACTCTCAACCCCCACTCCCAGAGTTTTGGCTTCAGCAGGTCCTGGTGCCTAAGAAGCTTCCAGGTGCTGTGCTGCTGCTGGTGTGGGCCGCTGCTGACCAGATACACTAATCGGAAAACATGAACACTATATGATAATTTTAAATATAAAAAAGGAACTTCATGCTCAACATCATTGGTCATTAGAAAAATGTAAATTAAATCCACAGTAAGATATTACTAAGTACTTACTAAAACGGCTAAGATTCAAAACAAAACCAAAATAACCCAAGTGCTGGCGAGCGTGCATGGCAAGCACAATGCTCATACATTGCTGATGGGGATGAAGAATGGTACACCACAACGGAGAACAGCCTGTCAGTTCTTCTAAATTCAAATATACTTAGCTTATTAGCCAGCAATCCCATACCTGGATACTTACCCAAGAGAAATAAAATGTTATAAAATGTTATATTCACATAAAAATGTGTACATGAATGTTTATAATAGCTTTATCCCCAAGCTGGAAACAAATGGAATATCCTTCAAAAGGTGACTTATGATAAATAAACTATGGAACATCCATACGAGGGAATACTACTCAGAAATACAATGCAACAAATGGCTGGTAACAGCAATGCTATGGATGAATCTCAAATGCATTCTACTCAGTGAAAGAAGCCACTTAAAAAGCTAGATACTGTATGATTCCATGTATGCCACACTGTGGAGAAGTTAAAGCTGCACGGAGAAAAAGACAAAACCTGGTTGCCAGGTACTGGAAACAGAGGAAGGTATCCACTGCAAGGGGCACCCATTATATACATCTAACAATTATAAAACTTAGATCATTCCAACCTCAGGAATTAAAGATTTGACAAGATAATTATTTTCTTAAGTATGATGTGCACTGTCCGCAGAATATTTAGGATTTGGTCTTCCTATTCTAGGTTCAGGCTGCTTTCTGAGCATGGATGGCATCATACTCTCTCAAAATAAGCTACCACGAGAGAAACACCCATAGTTCAGTTTGTGTTTAAACTTGCTGCTGATTCATTTCTTCCTTGATAACTGAACCTTTCTTTCCTAATTACTTTAATTATAGCCATCTCTCATTCTAAAGCTTCCCTTTTCCTTGGGAACACATTTGTTATCCTTGTGACCTCCTGTGAGACTCTGGGTAGGTATGTCACCTCCAGGATCCAGTCTGCTAAAAACAGAAGCTGCACTTTCCATGCATCCTTCTCCTGCACGTGGATGTTGCAAGGATTAAGAGAAATGAGGTATGCGTGTGGGATTATTGCCGTTATGCTTGAAATAAATTTCATGGAATTTGTTCTAAACTTTAGTGCAATAAATATTCTACTCTTCTTTGCCATAACATAGCAACAGTTCACACTGGAAATGGCATTCTTAGGTACTATTTACTGAATGCACTGCCAAGACCATGGTATCTGGTAAAGGAAGACCATTTCTGAATCTCACTCTATAACTTTCTTTGTGACCTTGAGCAAACCACTTACCTTTTTTGAGCCTCATTTCAACTAATGTTTCTCTAGGAACTACTGTGACATCAATAGGAAGCACACCTAAATAAACTACTATGTCTGATATCATTCCTACTCCCTGATCTCTAAATGGAAATGATTCAGATTCCAAAAAGCAAAGAGATTCTCTCTCAGCTAGATGAAGCAGATTCCCCAAATAACAGAGGACATCAATGCAGATCTAGGATCTGGGAGACCCAGAAAAATTATTTACTCTCAGGAGTCCTATGACAAACTAATTTTTCAAGAGATGAATAAAATGCTTGAACTGAGAGAAAAGAAAGCCACATGGTAGTCATTCCTAGAGTTGGTGCTTTACTATACAGAAGAAAGAATACGAGCTTTGGTGTCACCCAAACTTAAGTTTGAATTTTAGAATTCACGATTTTAGGGAAATTATATTACCTCTCTTTGCATATTTCCTAGTCCATAAAATGGGTATAGTTATCCTGTAGGGTTGTATGCCCATAGTTTTAATTCAACAAACATTTATTAAGTATCATATATAGTAGGTACTATACAAAACCTGGCTATTACTTTTATTATTACTATTTTCAAAAGAACCAGGGCAAACTTTAGAGGAAGGCAGAACAGATGGGGTCTCTACTGCTTAATATAAAAGGCATGCAGAAAAGCTAAGTTCTCACCCATAAACTCCTTGATCACTTAATGCCTTGAAACTCCACTATGATAAGATCAATCTAATTTGAATTAATCTTTGTTTTCTTTTCTTCTTCACTTATTAATTACTTACTTGGTACTCCAACTTTACCTTAAAATGTGAGAATTCCTGGAAAGTAACAACTTTATGAAACAGAAGAAAGAAGACAGCTCTCCCTAATGCTCCTGCTCTATCCCTGGTATCTCCTTTCCTTTAGTTCCACTGTTTATTAGCTTTGTGACCTTGGGAATGTCACCTAACTTCTCTGAACCTACTTCATCACTAAGATGGGAATGGTACCATTTAGCTTCACTGATGAGTAAACATGTATGGGAAGAGAAACTCCAAGGTGGGGAAAACACAAAGAAAGCAGCTGGGTATTAAGAAACACAAAAATATTTTAAAAATCTGCATAAGGCAGAAATCTCACTAAGTGAGCATGAGACCCCAGGCCAGGGATATAATCCAGCCTGAAAAAGTCAATCTCAATCTCTCCTGTGCAATTTACGATTTTTAGCATTTACCAACAATTCACGGTCATCCAGCAAGTGAACGGTGATGGGTTTACCAACATCATCAGGAAAGAAATGAAGTTCAACTGAGGGTCACAGGGATGATAAAACTGTCCACAGGAGAGCCAGCAAACTAAAGTTTTTATAAAGTTGCTTAAATGTTCCTAGCAGTCACACTTAGAGTGAGCCACATTCACTTAATTCCTGGGCATAATGATACTAGGGCATTAAAAACTGTATCTTACTATGTACACTACACATTTGCACCAAAAAGTAAAAGGTTATATACACAAAATCATGTATGTTGACTTTTTTGAGCAATGCAGGGATTTTTCAAAGATAACTGTTTTTCAAAGACAAATTGATTTTTCAAAGATAAATTGTTAACTTTTGTTGATTTCAGATCCTAATCCTAATTTTCTTTCCCCCTTATTCTCTTCTTTACTGATAATATATTATTGAAGGGAAAGGAGTTCTATCATCAGACTGCCTTAACTAGGTTCTAACCCTCTTTTTCTAGTTGAGTAATTCTGCTCTATAAATATTAACTGAGTCCTCATTATGTGTGGAATGAAAGGAACACAGAGATGAAGAAGAAATTATTCCAGCCTTAAAGGGTCTTGGGCTTTAGTTAATTGCAGGCCAAGGAACACTGTTTGGATAGACAGTTACCTTATGACAAAGAGATTTATGTGTTGAGGAGTATCAGGATTAAGTCAGTTTAGTCATCACTTTGCCCCGTTTAAATGCACTCAAAATATTTTTAGGCATAGCCAAACATTTTCCCTCTTGGCACCACTTGTGTTTCTTTCTCATTTCTTTCCTTGCAGGTTTCAAAACTCACACATGCCCTTCCAGCCTTCAAAGGAGCTAATCTTCCCTACGGCCCCCTGTTTACCTTCATGTGGGCCAGGAGCTCGCAGACCTGTCCTGTCTCCATAAAATCTCCATCTCTTTGCAACAGCACCCACTAAGCTTCTACTATATATTCTTAAATGACATTTCATGCACATTCTGGCCTTAGTTTGGAGTATCTTGAAAACAAAGCCACCATTTTCTCTGACGACATCGTAATTTTCTGTCAGTTGGCCAAATTAATGCTGATGTCCTTCTTCTGAGTGCCAACCAAGTCACCAAAAATGGTATTATGAGACGGGGAAGCCACAGGTCACAAATAGCTTTGTTCACAGTGTTTTAAAAAAACCTAGTAATGGAAATATAATCACCTAGATCTCTGCATTTTCCAAAAGAACCTGAAAGCCTGACAAAAGAACCACACCCACTCACAGTCACAACAGACAGGCAAGGGGGCAGGTGTCTCCCTACTTAGGGCATAAGCTCACAAGTGTATGGTGGTTTCCCTCAAGATCCTCCTTCCAATCAAGGGCCTGTGCTTTACATACTGTGCGTGTAGACTTCACGCTGGAGTTTAAGGAACACAGCAGTAAGCAAAACATAAAAGCCCCTAACTTCCTGGAACTACACGATGGTTTGAGCAGATGCTGAAGGAAAGGGAAAAGCAGCCCACTAGGAGTAGTGACATGAGGGTATTCTAACGTTGCTGAGGACCTCACTATTTAACGGCATCCTGAGTGAATCTTTTGTCATGTGAATGGCCACGCCCTATTTTACCAGTTTTGAGATCTAGATTGGGTATGCTTACAATGAAGGTACAAAGTTAATCTGTAAGTCCATTTAATAATTATGATTACAGTAGTAAATTCCTATGTCTGTCACTGAAAATAATTTTGAAGTTTCACTCATGGATTCCATTATCACCATATCTTATATGCTGCATATCTCATATATGACCTAAATAGACTGTCTAAATCTGTGCTGAACATCTTCAGATTAAGAAATCTGCATTAGGGGGCAGAGCCAAGATGGCAGCATGAGTAGAGCAGTGGAAATCTCCTCCCAAAAACACATAGATCTATGAAAATATAACAAAGAAAACTCTTCCTAAAATAGAGACCAGAAGACATAGGACAACATCCATACCACATCAACACCTGCAAGAACCCAGCGCCTGTGAAGGGGGTAAGATACAAGCCCCGGCCCAGCGGGACCCGAGTGCCCCTCCCCCTGGCTCCCAGCGGGTGGATAGAAATCGGAGCAGTATTTTTTTTTGGCGAGTGCTTTTTGGAAGCCTTAAAGGGACAGGGACCCCGGTGCTAGGGAGGCAGGGTGGTGGTTCCGGTGGGCGGGTGCCTGAGACCGGTGCCTGAGGACAAAGAAAATCATGTGTTTTTTCCTTTTTTTTTTTTTCTTTTTCCTCTTTCGTTGTTGCTGTTGTTGTTTTGGTTTGGAGAGTGCTTTTTGGAAGTCTTAAAGGGGCAGGACAGGTCACTTAGACCAGAGGCAGGGAATCTGGGGATCTCTGGTCACTCTAACCCCCTGGGCAACAGGGAGCACAGAGGCCCCTTACGGAGATAAATAGCCTCCCAGCCGCTCCCCCTCCAACGGGGCTCCACCACTTTGGAGGAGCAGCCCCAGCCAAGCGACGCGCAGAGCAACAGCGGAGATAAACTCCATAGCAAACGGGCAGGTAGCAGAAGCCCTGTCTGCGCACAGCTGACAAGCATAAGCACTAGAGGTCGCTATTCTCCCAGGAGAGGAAGGCCACAAACCAACAAGAAGGGAAGTTCTTCCAGCGGTCACTTGTACCACCTCTGCAAACTGTCTCTATCACCATGAAAAGGCAAAACTACAGGCAGACAAAGATCACAGAGACAACACCTAAGAAGGACACAGACCTAACCAGTCCTTCTGAAAAAGAATTCAAAATAAAAATCATGAACATGCTGACAGAGATGCACAGAAAAATGGAAGAGCAATGGGATGAGATGCAGAGAAAAATGCAAGAGCAGTGGGATGAAGTCCGGAGGGAGATCACAGAAGTGAAACAATCCCTGGAAGGATTTATAAGCAGAATGGATAAGATGCAAGAGGCCATTGAAGGAATAGAAACCAGACAACAGGAACGTATAGAAGCTGACATAGAGAGAGATAAAAGGATCTCCAGGAATGAAACAACACTAAGAGAACTATGTGACCAATCCAAAAGGAATAATATTCGTATGATAAGGGTACCAGAAGAAGAAGAAAGAGGAAAAGGGATAGAAAGTCTCTTTGAAGAAATAATTGCTGAAAACTTCCCCAAACTGGGGGAGGAAATAATCAAACAGACCACGGAATTACACAGAACCCCCAACAGAAAGGATCTAAGGAGGACAACACCAAGACACATAATAATTAAAATGGCAAGGATCAAGGACAAGGAAAGAGTTTTAAAGGCAGCTAGAGAGAAAAAGGTCACCTATAAAGGAAAACCCATCAGGCTAACATCAGACTTCTCGACAGAAACCCTACAGGCCAGAAGAGAATGGCATGATATATTTAATGCAATGAAACAGAAGGGCCTTGAACCAAGGATACTGAATCCAGCACGACTATCATTTAAATATGATTGCGGGATTAAACAATTCCCAGACAAGCAAAAGCTGAGGGAATTTGCTTCCCACAAACCACCTATACAGGGCATCCTACAGGGACTGCTCTAGATGGGAGAACCCCTAAAAAGAGCACAGAACAAAACACACAACATATGAAGAATGGAGGAGGAGGAATAAGAAGGGAGAGAAGAAAAGAATCTCCAGACAGTGTATATAACAGCTCAATAAGTGAGCTAAGATAGGCAGTAAGATACTAAAGAAGCTAAACTTGAACATTTGGTAACCACGAATCTAAAGCCTGAAATGGCAATGAGTACATATCTCTCAATAGTCACCCTAAATGTAAAAGGACTTAATGCACCAATCAAAAGACACAGAGTAATAGAATGGATAAAAAAGCAAGAGCCATCTATGCTGCTTACAAGAAACTCACCTTAAACCCAAAGACAAGCACAGACTAAAAGTCAAGGGATGGAAAAACATATTTCAGGCAAACAACAGTGAGAAGAAAGCAGGGGTTGCAGTACTAATATCAGACAAAATAGACTTCAAAACAAAGAAAGTAACAAGAGACAAAGAAGGACACTACATAATGATAAAGGGCTCAGTCCAACAAGAGGATATAACCATTCTAAATATATATGCACCCAATACAGGAGCACCAGCATATGTGAAACAAATACTAACAGAACTAAAGAGGGAAAAAGACTGCAATGCATTCATTTTAGGAGACTTCAACACACCACTCACCCCAAAGGATAGATCCACTGGGCAGAAAATAAGTAAGGACACACAGGCACTGAACAACACACTAGAACAGATGGACCTAATAGACATCTATAGAACTCTACATCCAAAGCAACAGGATATACATTCTTCTCAAGTGCACATGGAACATTCTCCAGAATAGACCACATACTAGCTCACAAAAAGAGCCTCAGTAAATTCCAAAATATTGAAGTTCTACCAACCAATTTTTCAGACCACAAAGGTGTAAAAGTAGAAATAAATTCTACAAAGAAAACAAAAAGTCTCACAAACACATGGAGGCTTAACAACATGCTACTAAATAATCAATGGATCAATGAACAAATCAAAATAGAGATCAAGGAATATATAGAAACAAATGACAACAACAACACAAAGCCCCAACTTCTGTGGGATGCAGCGAAAGCAGTCTTAAGAGGAAAGTATATAGCAATCCAGGCACACTTGAAGAAGGAAAAACAATCCCAAATGAATAGTCTGACATCACAATTATCAAAACTGGAAAAAGAAGAACAAATGAGGCCTAAACTCAGCAGAAGGAGGGACATAAAAAAGATCAGAGAAGAAATAAACAAAATTGAGAAGAATAAAACAATAGCAAAAATCAATGAAACTAAGAGTTGCTTCTTTGAGAAAATAAACAAAATAGATAAGCCTCTAGCCAAACTTATTAAGAGAAAAAGAGAATCAACACAAATCAACAGAATCAGAAATGAGAATAGAAAAATCACGACAGACTCCACAGAAATACAAAGAATTATTAAAGACTACTATGAAAACCTATATGCCAACAAGCTGGAAAACCTAGAAGAAATGGACAACTTCCTAGAAAAATAAAACCTCCCAAGACTGACCAAGGAAGAAACACAAAAGTTAAACAAACCAATTACGAGCAAAGAAATTGAAATGGTAATCAAAAAACTACCCAAGAACAAAACCCCGGGGCCGGACGGATTTACCTCGGAATTTTATCAGACACACAGAGAAGACATAATACCCATTCTCCTTAAAGTGTTCCAAAAAATAGAAGAAGAGGGAATACTCCCAAACTCATTCTATGAAGCCAACATCACCCTAGTACCAAAACCAGGCAAAGACCCCACCAAAAAAGAAAATTACAGACCAATATCCCTGATGAATGTAGATGCAAAAATACTCAATAAAATATTAGCAAACAGAATTCAACAGTATATCAAAAGGATCATACACCATGACCAAGTGGGATTCATCCCAGGGATGCAAGGATGGTACAACATTCGAAAATCCATCAACATCATCCACCACATCAACAAAAAGAAAGACAAAAACCACATGATCATCTCCATAGATGCTGAAAAAGCATTTGACAAAATTCAACATCCATTCATGATAAAAACTCTCAGCAAAATGGAAATAGAGGGCAAGTACCTCAACATAATAAAGGCCATATATGATAAACCCACAGCCAGCATTATACTGAACAGCGAGAAGCTGAAAGCATTTCCTCTGAGATCGGGAACCAGACAGGGATGCCCACTCTCCCCACTGTTATTTAACATAGTACTGGAGGTCCTAGCCATGGCAATCAGACAAAACAAAGAAATACAAGGAATCCAGATTGGTAAAGAAGAAGTTAAACTGTCACTATTTGCAGATGATATGAGACTGTACATAAAAAACCCTAAAGACTCCACTCCAATACTACTAGAACTGATATTGGAATACAGCAAAGTTGCAGGATACAAAATTAACACAGAAATCTGTAGCTTTCCTATACACTAACAATGAACCAATAGAAAGAGAAATCAGGAAAACAATTCCATTCACCATTGCATCAAAAAGAATAAAATACCTAAGAATAAACCTAACCAAAGAAGTGAAAGACTTATACTGTGAAAACTACAAGTCACTCTTAAGAGAAATTAACGGGGACACTAATGAATGGAAACTCATCCCATGCTCATGGCTAGGAAGAATTAATATCGTCAAAATGTCCATCCTGCCCAAAGCAATATACAGATTTGATGCAATCCCTCTCAAATTACCAGCAACATTCTTCAATGAATTGGAACAAATAATTCAAAAATTCATATGGAAACACCAAAGACCCCGAATAGCCAAAGCAATCCTGAAAAAGAAGAATAAAGTAGGGGGGATCTCACTCTCCAACTTCAGGCTCTACTACAAAGCCATAGTAATCAAGACAATTTGGTACTGGCACAAGAACAGAGCCACAGACCAGTGGAACAGATTAGAGACTCAGGACATTAACCCAAACATATATGGTCAATTAATATTTGATAAAGGAGCCATGGACATACAATAGCAAAATGACAGTCTCTTCAACAGATGGTGCTGGCAAAACTGGACAGCTACATGTAGGAGAATGAAACTGGACCATTGTCTAACCCCATATACAAAGGTAAACTCAAAATGGATCAAAGACCTGAATGTAAGTCATGAAACCATTAAACTCTTGGAAAAAAACATAGGCAAAAACCTCTTAGACATAAACATGAGTGACCTCTTCTTGAACATATCTCCCCGGGCAAGGAAAACAACAGCAAAAATGAGCAAGTGGGACTACATTAAGCTGAAAAGCTTCTGTACAGCGAAAGACACCATCAGTAGAACAAAAAGGAACCCTACAGTATGGGAGAATATATTTGAAAATGACAGATCTGATAAAGGCTTGACGTCCAGAATATATAAAGAGCTCACACGCCTCAACAAACAAAAAACAAATAACCCAATTAAAAAATGGGCAGAGGAACTGAACAGACAGTTCTCTAAAAAAGAAATACAGATGGCCAACAGACACATGAGAAGATGCTCCACATCGCTAATTATCAGAGAAATGCAAATTAAAACTACAATGCGGTATCACCTCACACCAGTAAGGATGGCTGCCATCCAAAAGACAAACAACAACAAATGTTGGCGAGGCTGTGGAGAAAGGGGAACCCTCCTACACTGCTGGTGGGAATGTAAATTAGTTCAACCATTGTGGAAAGCAGTATGGAGGTTCATCAAAACGCTCAAAATAGACGTACCATTTGACCCAGGAATTCCACTCCTAGGAATTTACCCTAAGAACATAGCAATCAAGTTCGAGAAAGACAGATGCACCCCTATGTTTATCGCAGCACTATTTACAATAGCGAAGAATTGGAAGCAACCTAAATGTCCATCGGTAGATGAATGGATAAAGAAGATGTGGTACATATACACAATGGAATACTACTCAGCCATAAGAAGTGGAAAAATCCAACCATTTGCAGCAACATGGATGGAGCTGGAGAGTATTATGCTCAGTGAAATAAGCCAAGCGGAGAAAGAGAAATACCAAATGATTTCACTCATCTGAGGAGTATAAGAACAAAGGAAAAACTGAAGGAACAAAACAGCAGCGGAATTACAGAACCCAAAAATGGACTAACAGGTACCAAAGGGAAAGGAACTGGGGAGGATGGGTGGGCAGGGAGGGATAAGGGGGGGGAAGAAGAAGGGGGGTATTAAGATTAGCATTCATGGCGGGGGAGGGAGAAAGGGGAGGGTGGGCTGTACAACACAGAGAGGACAAGTAGTGATTCTACAACATTTTGCTAAGCTGATGGGCAGTAACCGTAATGTGGTTTTTAGGGGGGACCTGATATAGGGGAGAGCATAGTAACATAGTATTCTCCATGTAAGTGTAGATTAAAGATTAAAAAAAGAAAGAAAGAAAGAAAGAAAAGGGGGATTACTCCTCGACAGGATAAAACTATTGGTAAATCAAAGATCAACACATGCTTTAAATATCCTTAATGTTGATCACTTAAAGGGTGTCAGATGATCAGCTACGGAGGTACTCTTTTCTGATAATATTCCTTTCTCTTAATAAAAAAAAAAAAAAAAGCAGTTCCTGTGTGCTGACCTCCAATGAGTTCTACACAGTGGTATAGAGGGCATGTCAAAGTGTGGGCAAAGGGTCTGCTTGTTTCTATACAGAAGATCAAGGCCTAGCTTGGATACCCAGAAAATGAACTAAGATACGATATGAGGAGGAGCTTCCGGCATCAGCACTCTCTGGAGGACTCGTGCCGGGGGATGATCATCAAAAAGCCTCCACAGGGATCTGGGCAATGCTGCGGTTGTGGCTGCATCCAGCCCACCGTCTCCTGGACTTGCCATTGGAATGAGGAGGGAGATGTCTAGGCTGGCATGTGCATACAGTGAGACAACGAATTTGACCGGATCTGTACTGTTGGAACTCAACCAGGAGTTGGGAGGGGTGCAAGTTGTAGCACTGCAAAATCTTATGACTATAGACTATCTACGGTTAAAAGAACATATGGGATGTGAACAGATCCCAGAAATGGGTTGCTTTAATTTGTCTGATTTCTCTCAGACTGTTCAAGTACAGTTGGACAATATCCATCATATCATAGACAAATTTTCACAAATACCTAGGGTGCCTAAATGGTTTTCTTGGCTTCACTGGAGATGGATGGTAATTATAGATTTGCTTTGTTTATGTCACCGTATTCCTATTATGTTAATATATGAGCGCAAGTTAGTTAGTAGTTTAAAACCTATACATGCTTAACGTACTCTACAAGAAGATATGTCAAAGAAATAATCAATCCTCCCATGTTTTCTTCCATATGCTACCTCTATAGCTTTTCTTCTTCCTTCCTGATTACAACCCTTAAATAGAATTCGTGCCTCATATCAAATTTACCGAGTATCATAATTCCTCCAGTTGGTAAAGATACCTCCAGACAAGTGCTGGGCATAGAAGCCACAGGGCATAAATCTGCAAAGAAGTAAAAAGCTAACCTTTGCAAACAATATGGCTTCTCTCTCACTTACCAACTTTATATTTCCCTGTATGGCCCCGGAAGATGACTGGTTAGCCAGAGACGGGTAAGATTCCTCAAGGGAGGAACAACCTAAGAGAGGCACAGTCGCAGGGGGGCCATCAGGTGAGAAATTGGGGCTCAACAGTGGTGAGGCTCAGAACCTCAACCCCCTGTTTTGAGAGAAATCTTCTGCATCCGTGGATGTTTTGTTGCCCTTGTCTAGCTTGGATTAATACTTAGTCCATAGGCACACACCTGATCATCTACATTTGCCCTCTTACAGCACTAAACTATGTTTTCTACCTTTATCTTGCATCTACCTACCACTTCAGCATTTTATTAAAAATAAAAATAATAATAATAATAAAGGGGGAAATGTGGGATCCACATATAAATCAAGTATAAAAATCAAACAAACATTCATATTTGACCTGATTGTTTATAGTTCATAATGCGTGATCAAAACCAAAAGTTTCTGTGATGAATGCCCTTGTACTGTTCACCATGTAAGAATTTATTCACTATGTAAGAATTCGTTCACCATGTCAGAACTTGTTCGTTATGCTTCTGAAAATTGGAGACTGACGAGAATTGGCCTTGAGATGGATTAATGATTGTGCATTGAGCATTGACCCCCCTATACAGAATTTTATTGTTGTTAACAACCATTTGATCAATAAATATGAGAGATGCCCTCTCAAAAAAAAATCTGCATTAATAATCAGAAATGCTCTCATTTATTTTTGCATTTAAAAGTACCAACAAAACTATACTTCATATCAGATTATTTTAATACTTAGATTCACACAGTCAATTGTTTTTGACCACAAAGCGACGACCGTGTATTCTGAAGACTTCTAAATATCAAATTATTGCCTAATGCCCCCAATTTTTGCCTTGCTGACCTACAGTAAAACTTCTGATGCCCACTAGATATGTAATAGGTACATGAATAAAGCACACCAGAAAACTGCTTGATGACTTGAGAAAGTATCTACACAGAAGTACCCCTACATTCTAATTAAGTTCTCCTTATGTTAAAATTGCAGGAAACCATGAGTTATAATAGTGGAGACAGTTTGAGTAAAAGAGGTTAGGAAGAGAGAAAATTACCTAAGCATATTGTTTAAAGAAATTAAAATAATTTCATCTAAAGAAGTCTGGTTATATACAACTTAAACCAAATCATATAATTGGTTTCACAACTTGGGTTAGTAAGAACATGATTGCCAGAATTCTTTTCCCTGAAATTACTTCCTAACTCAGTTATCACTGCCACCAATTCTAAGAATTATCTTCATTCAATTTTGATTTGTATAACTCCAAAAATAAGAACTAAGAAAAACAGTGGCATGCATATAGAGACCAGACTACATATTAAGTGACTCAAACTCAGATCTGGTGGTTAAGCTCACATACTGTCCACTATACTGCACAGGTTCTTTCTCAATAATAATTAAATCTAAAGTAAGCTTTTAGAGTTTGCAAAGATCCACTATCTCACTTACTTTTGGTTAATCCTAGAAAGTTGGGGCACGCAATATATCTCTAATATACAGGATACTGGGTCCCAGGTATGGTATTTATAGAAAAACCTAAAGTTAAAACAAAAACAAAAAATGGCTCTTGTTTTTTATTATGATTTAGACCAGATATTAGCAAACGGTCCAAAGAAATTGGATAGAGTGCCTGGTAATATCCACAAGGCATATAAAACTACTAACGGAAATTAATGTGCACAACTAAATTATGTTACTTTTAGAGTAACCGTATCTTTAAAAAGAGTAGTAGAGTATCTGTTATGCTTGTATTTTGGGGATGGTAGATACCAGATATCTGTACTGCCCCTTCTCTTCCCTACTATAATGCTCCAAGCACACTCTTTTCTGCTAGGCCTGAACCCAGTCTCAGAATCTTTTTGAACATACAGCTCCACACAGTCTCAACCAATTGACTGGAAATATTAGCCACACATATAAGTCCTGCATTCCTATTTTGACTCTCTTCATTTAGGTCCACATTATGTAACATTTGCTTCTGGCATTTTTTTTTCTTTGCTTCTGATTCTATATTTGTCATCAATGTTTCTCATATTATTACGTGTTTGTATGTATCATCTTCTCCCAAGTACAGGGACTCTGCCTTTTATTCATCTCAGAGCACCAACTGCAGTGATTAATACACAGTAGGCACTCAAAGTGTTCTGAATGTATCTGAGATAAATATATGATATTTATGGAAAAATCTAAAGTTAAAAAAAAAACAACTCCCCTTGTTTCTGATTATGGCTTGGACCAAAGGTCAATAAACTTTTCCTGTAAAAAGCCAGAGAATAATTATTATAAGCTTTCAGGCCAGCTGGTCTCTGATGCACCAACTCGACTCTGACATTATAGTGAGAGCAACCATAGACAAAATATAAACAAATGAGCTGAGTCTATATTCCAAGAAAACTTTATTTATGGACACTGAAATCTGAATTCTATATAATTTTCACATCTCACAAAATATTTTTCTTCTCTTGACTTTTTCCTCAACAATTTAAAATTGTAAAAATCCCTTCATAGCCTGTGAGCCACAGAAAAGCATGAGGCAGGATGTGGACTTGGCCCACAGACCCAGATCTGTCACTCTCAAAGTGTGAACTTTGGGTGGCCTGCAAGATCCTGTCAGCAAGTCCAGCTACCTATATGTAGGCCAGATTTTCTTTGTATGCCTCAAACAAAACAATGGACCACACGGACTGAGTAGAGAAGCAAATAAGAGGATCTGGCTGTCTTCTGTGAAGCCAGAAATTGAAGAGATTTGTAAAACTGTAAAACAATGTCACTCTCCTCACTAATCTTTCTTTGTTTGGAAAATACAATTACATTTCTTTATGTTAACCTGTTATGGGTTTCTTATTGATTTTTTAAATGGATTAATATTTTTTAAATGCTTCAGTTTTGATTTTTAATTATAATAAATGTCAATAGCTTATAACCCATGCAAACAAAAGGTCTCTAAGAGACCCCAGTAGATTTTGAGAATATAAAGGGATCTTGAGATCAGACAGTTTGAGAACCCGCTGCAGATGAAGCTGGGCTGACTTACTCCTGCTGCACAAAGTGTTCTCGGGCCATATGCAGGGTACTTCCTCAGCCTGACCCACCAGGCAGACCACCTGATTTCAATCTCTACCTTGACTTCAACTCACCTAAGAGCTTCCTGGCATTCTTTGATTAGATCCTGATTTGGTAAAACTTAATCCCATGCAATTTATGTTCTTGTATAATAAATTTGGTGAGAACATTATGATTATTTTCATCAAAGAACCTTTCAGATACATGGAGACCATAAAAATGCTTCAGCCTCTACTTTGCCAAAATAGGCAACTTGAAGCAAGTATCTCTCCCTGGCTTGTATTTTCTAATCTTTAAAAAAAAATTATTATTATAATTCTTTGCCATCAGAACATATCTCAAAACAGATTCACTTTATAAATTAAAGTGCTTCTGACATGGCTCCATGAAAATTGTGGGAGCTAATCGGACATCCTAACGTAAACACTGTATCCAAAGGATTAAAATCCACTAGACATGGTACAAATTTAGTGCTAATAATAATGCACTAAAAATTACATTTTGCAAGTAAATTATACATATCTTAGCATTTTAAAAGTATTAATATTTTGCTTGTTCTGTCATTTGAGATTTAACCTTTGCTAAAGAATATTTTAGGAGAAATAAAAGGGAAAGTTATCTTGATTCCAGTGTTTCTCATACAGGGAACCTTACATAAGGGAGCATTTCTTTCAATATAAATCGATTTTGTCATAAGGTTTAACTGTCTATCCAAATGATACTGCTGGCCTGGGGGATCTCTGCTCCATTTTAGGGAGAATTAAGGCAACAATAATCACGATTCCAACCTTTATCACCTTACTGAATAATATATTCTTACTTAGAAAGTGTTTCTCATGAGTATACAATTGTAAAAATCTTCATAGTTTTCTTTTTTGGAATATTAACTTTGTAAACAATAACAAAGAAGGAAAAGATTTATATTTTGGGGCATTTATCCTTTAATCTGTCTTATAAAATGTCTAAAAAACCAAGAACTATGATCAGATGCTAAATCTACATAATAATTTGTGATTACTGGCTCCAAGTAGAAAAACAAAGTACATCTGGCTCTTCTGACCAACACCAAAACTGAAATTCACTAGCATCATTAGATCAGAAAGACACTAGCAAATCATTATTTCCTATTGGGGAGGTGATTACCTGTTTGGGGGAACAGTGCCTATTATAATAGAAGGATTTTGGTAGCTGTGATTTTCAGTGAAGAACAGAAAACAGACAAGATGTGGGGGAAAATGCTTACTGTTTAAATCTACAGTAAAAGCAAAAGTCTCACTATGATTGCAAAACATTCCAAATTGTGAAACTTAAGTTACTTGTAAAATAGACAAAAGTAAAGCTGCTTCCTCAGTCATTTTTGGAGATCTCAGCATCAATTTAAAGAAAATGCTTATATTTAAAAGAAAGCCTATTACAAAATATGAATCCTTACATAACTACAAATAAGGACATGAAGTAAATTTATATACCATATCATACAACATTCTTATTCCATGTGTTTGCACATGAAGGAGATGTGAAATTAAAGTTTAAAAAAAGTTATTTCCTTTACTATTGAATTCTTTAAGGAATAAAACAGTACAAGAAATAACCACAATTGATATTAATTGCAAGAACAATCAAATTATATAAAATTGTTATGTGGATTATATGAAAAAAGAAAAGGATGGATGGATTTCCTTGTGTGGAAAAGATACATTTCTGTATGTACTGTAAAATACTGCCTATGAAAATGTTTTTACATAATAAATAATTTTTCCCACTCTCATTTTTAAATAAAAATTATGTGCATTTAAAACCCTGGTTATAAGAGGTGAGGTTCAGAACCTCACCCCCTCTGCTTTGAGAGAAATCTTCTGCATCCGTGGATGTCCTGCTGCCCTTGTCTAGCCTGGATTAATACTTAGTCCATAGGCACACACCTGATCATCTGATCATCTACATTTGCCCTCTTACAGCACTAAACTATGTTTTCTACCTTTATCTTGCATCTACCTACCACTTCAGCATTTTATTAAAAATAAAAATAATAATAATAATAGGAGAAATGTGGGATCAACATATAAATCAAGTACAAAAATCAAACGAATATTCATATTTGACCTGATTGTTTATAGGTCATAATGCATGATCAAAACCGAAAGTTTCTGTGATGACTGCCCTTGTACTGTTCACCATGTAAGAATTTATTCACTATGTAAGAATTCGTTCACCATGTAAGAACTTGTTTGTTATGCTTCAGAAGATTGGAGACTGACGAGAATTAGGCTTGAGATGGATTAATGATTGTACATTGAGCGTTGACCCCCCTATACTGAATTTTATTGTTGTTAACAACCATTTGATCAATAAATATGAGAGATGCCCTCTCAAAAAAAAAAAAAAAAAAAACCTGGTTATAATAAAGTTTGTTGGGAAGGCAACAGATTTAAAAATCACATGGAATTTAAAAATCACATGGAATCACAAAGACAGAAGGGATCAAGAGGGTTTAGGGCCATATTTGAGAAGGAAAATATAGTCTGAGAAAACATGCTACTCCAAAGCAGCAAAACTATAATCAAAATGTGGTTGTTTGAAAGCATGGCACAGTAGTTTAACATCTGGAAAACACTGCTGCTATTTCAATTAGGTAGTTCCCAACTCCCCTCCCCAGTGGTGGGGCAATGCATTGTAATTTTCTCTAGCTACTGGGGTATTTTCTTAGCACTTTGTGGAAACTGTTGGCTTTCAGAAACACACAGGCTGATTTGAAACAAAAGTTAGACAAAATACAGAATTGTAACAACAATAAAAAGCAATTTAGAAAGAGGATCAAAGCCAAGCAGATAAGCAAACATTTTTAAATCAGCTGAGATTTTTTTTCAGATCAGTTCCCTAATTTCAAAGAGCCAAACCAAAGCAAAGCATGCTGACTTACACTGATTCTTCAGTTCTTTCAGCTGTTGTTTAAATTGTACAAATTTTTCATTGTTTTGGAAGTCTGCATCTGAATTCTTATTCTGTAAAGCCAAAAATTTCTTCTCCACTAATAATTTTAGATCTGGTATTTTTTCTGGACGTTCTTCTTGTACCTGAGGAAGATAATAAAAATAACTAAGTGTTAACGATAACATAGTTTTGTAACATTACTTTTATCTCAATTCATTCAAATGAAAATACTATGAGGTAGAAAACACAAACTCGCCACAGTGAACCAGAGAGGTCGGGACTAGTTGCAGAACAAACTGTTGGGAAAGAGTGGAGGGAATCATTCACCCCATCTACTCATCAATTTCTTAAGCCACTCTTCAAGGCCCTCCTAATTTGCTGTCTCCTGGCAACTACGGGGGAACAATCTCACACCAGCACAATTCCATGTCCTCTAACCTGAGCACTGCGGCTTCTGCTCTTTAGCCAGCAGTCTCTGTCCCCATCTGTCTCTCAACATGCCCCTCTTCTCTGGCAGGTGAGAGTGGTTCTTATTTCACAAGAGGTTGACTTGAATCTTGAGCTTTACCATCTGCTGCCACAAGAAGGAACAAGTGCCCCCTATTACATTCAAAATTAAACTCTCAGCCCATATTCCTTTTCTTCCTGTCAATATTTTATTATAAAAGGAAACATGTAGAAGAGTTGAAAGAACTGTATTTTGCCATTCATCTAGCTCCTCGATGCCACAATAACGTTTTGCTGTTTTATCACGTATCTATCCAACTTTCGGTTTTGCTGTCCACCCTCAACCAGGTTTTCAAGTTCATTCTTAATTTCATCTTCTTCATTTTCAGAACTCTTTTCCTCTCTAGAGGCTCTTACCCCTAAAATGTTTAATTTTGCCCTTTACTTCCATATTTAAAATCAGCCTCTTATAATCCCCTCAGTTATTTTCTCCTTACAGTCCAGCTCCTTTGAAAAAAAAACCATCTGTATCCACTACTGCTACTTGCTTATCCTCAAACTTTTGCCACTAGTGACGCTGCTGGCCTCACTACTACACTGTAACTGCTCTTCTGCAGGACTTCATAACCGGCCCACTGAATCACTGGCCTTTTCCTGGTGCTCCTGCCATCAAAAATTCACCAACCTCTCCCTCAGGCCCCAGCAGGCCTCAGCCACGCTCCTACCATAGCACCAGTAATATTAACTGGATTTATTTTTATATTCTATGTCTCTTTCCTCAAATAAATTCTAAAGTCTTTCAAAGGTGTCTGATTTATCAGTGTTGCCAGCACCTGACACATTAGAAGTAGTACTTAATATATTTCAAATGAATCAATCTTATTAGATTCCAAATATACATACCACTAAAACTCATGACTTACTGTTGTTATCATTAGTAGAGTACACAGCACAATTTCTGAGCTGGAAGATAACTTAGAGATCATGTGATCTTGAGCTCCACACTCCTCATTTTCATAAATGAATAAAATGATATACAAAGAAGTTAAATGACTTGTCTACAGTAATCCAGTTAATTAGAGGCAATGCTAAGACTACAAGGTAGATAAAGAAAATTCTTGGTTTTGGTTCTAGTCGGCAGGATATATTTCTGATCTCTGAATCTGAGTAGCAATGCATGTGAAGTCAAAAGATTATGTGCAGTTTATCTGCTTTGATTATCCTTTGTCATGGAGAAAAGAATTACATAATCTTCTTTTGCCTAGTTGTTAGGCATTTTAATTAGCTAAATGGAAAATAAAAATTAAGCATGAAACCAAAATACTCAAATTTATATTTATGGTACAATGTGTATATTGATGGTAATCAACCAGTGCTGAATCCACCATCAAAGAAAGTTGTGAAAAATACGGAGAGGCTTTAATGATAAGTCTTATATGTAATTTAAAATTTTAAATAAGTCCTGTAAGGCTAAAGAACCAATAAAGCTCAGTTGGGAAAAGAGAAGGTAGAAAGGCAATTTAATAATGCCTTTCCTCTAATAAAATGAGGAAATGAGCTCAAGAGTAAGAGCTATTATACGTGGTGACTAGAGCAAGAGCTATTATACGTGGTGACTAGAGCAACAGCTATTATACGTGGTGACTAGCTATCCTCTCCCTCTACAATGGCCAGAACAAGACGAAACAAGTTCAAGATTGTAGCATGAATAGTTCAGAATAGATACAGAAAATAAATTATGAGTTTTTACAAGAGAATTTCAGTCTTTCTGAATTTATAAAATAAAATTAACTTGCAGCCACCTGAGATGTTAATGGTAATGTCACAGGCAGGCATACAGATAAACCTTCTCAAGGTCTTTAATGAGTCTGAAATTATTTAATATGGGGTGATCAGGAGAGGTCTCATCTGAGCACATGATCAGTAAATGCAAAAGCTCTTTTCCTACAAGGTCTCTAATCCACTCTACATACATAATTTTCCTGGCTCAACTACAACTAATACTGGGAAGTTAAGGTGAGGGGTGGAGAGAACAGGTATTTTGCAGTTGACAACATGGCAACCTGAAGTATCACTAGGAAAACCTGAATAGACCAAATTTAGTGGTTCATAGTACTTTCTCCCCTGACAGCCAGACCTCAGAGGAACAGCTGTAAAGCACAGAAACTCACTGTAGTAAGTAGCTCCTCTGGAAATCTGAAGCTGCAGTGAGCATAGCTATCCACTGCAAAGAGAACTTAATGTACTCTAGCTACCAAAACAAAAGTCTGGAAGACATTAAACCCACTATGTTTAAATCTATGCAATAAATGGGGATTAATTATATTTTAATGATTTTTTGCTTCATATCTTCAACAGAAATAATTTTAAAAGGGAAAGGAAAAAGTCATTTTTTAGGTAGTGGATCGTAAGTGTTATCTAGTCTGAAAAAAGTAAGGATGGCCCTCTTTTCCTAGATCAAATTTAAAAATCCCTTAAAGAAATTCAAAGTGGGAAGAAGGAATTTAGCAGATGCCAATCCATCCCTTTCCTAAGGATAAAGTTCCTAAATACAGGACTTAAAATCTCAGTGAATTAAAATTTAAAGACACTGTATTAATTCGTTATGCCTGTCGTAACAAAGTGCCACAGACTAGGTGGCTTTAATGACAGAAATTATTTCCTCACACATCTGGAGACTAGAAATCTGAAACCAAGGTGTCATCAGGGCTGGTTTCTTCTGAGGCCTCAAACTTTGGCCTGTAGATGGCTGGCTCCCCCTGTGTCATCCACCACAGGGTCTTTCTTCTGAATGTGCCTATGTCCTAATTCCCTCTTCTTACAAGGACAACAATCATATTGGATTAGGGCCCATCCCAATGATTTCATTTTTACCTTAAACACCTCTTTAAAGGCCCTGTATCTCTAAACACAGTCACACTGAGGTACTGGGGATTAGGACTTCACATACGAATTTTGGGGAATCCAATTTGGCACATACACATAGATTTTTAAAACAAAATTTTAAAAACAGCTTATAGATTATTAGTCTTTACAGCATTTTAATTTTAAAATGATAGAAACTACTGAGAAGTTGACTTAGCAGATATCCTACTTACATAACGGGAATTTAATATTGCTTTTAAGAGAAAAAGTCAGGCCCAGGGGAGAGGAAGCTGCGACACAGCTCCAGATGACTGTGGCCATGCGAAAGCGCCAGCACAGGTTTTTAAAGAAAAGTAAGAAATCTAGATGTTTGTCAGATACTTTCTCAGAGTGTGTAGTCCAAACAATACATCCTGAAGGTCATGAGTTTGAAACCTCTATTTAATGTAAAGGGAATATTTTGGACATAAAAATAAAAGTACTCTTGGGCGGCCGTGCCGTGGTGGCGGCGGCGACGGTGGAAGCCCCGCGCTGAAGAGGCGCCGTGGCCGACCCGGCGGCCTGGAGGCCGCGAGAGGCGGAGGCCGCGCCCCCCTCCCGCGCCGCGGGATCGGAGGGGAGGAGGCGGACGCCGGAGAGCCCCGCCCGGTGGCCGGGAAGGTGGGGGAGGCTCCGCGCACCGCCCGCCCGCCGCCGCCGCCGCCGCCGCCGCCGCCTCGGGGGTCCCGCCGCGAGCTCGGCGGCCCCGGCCGGGGAGGGAGGGCGGCGTGCGCGCCCCGAGCCGCCCGAGATGGCGGGAGGCACTGCGGCACCTTCGCTGCGGCGGCGGCCGGCAGCGGCGAGATCGTGCAGCTGAACGTCGGCGGGACCAGATTTGGTACAAGGCAGACTCTCATGTGGATTTCAGATTCGGTTTTTTCCAGCTTGTTGAGTGGAAGAATTTCAACACTTCGAGACGAAACTGGTGCAGTATTTATTGATCGAGATCCAGCAGCATTTGCACCCATTTTAAATTTTCTTCGGACAAAAGAACTGGATTTACGTCGTGAGTCTTTTGTCGCTGGAGTTTTTGTGAAGCTTACAACGATAAAGTTACTGTTTAAGATGGAAAACATCCCTTTCTCAAAGTCAAGATGGGATTTTTATGTAACCTCTATTCAAGTCTACACAGGCGTGTTCTATTATCAGGTCACAACTAAGCAGGTATCTTTCTGACTGTGAGCATGATATCAAAACACATTTTCAAATTTGTGAAAAGTTCTGTAAATTGGAGGGAAATCATGTGCAAACAAATTATCTATAAAGGCTTTCTGATTTCTTTTAAAACAAATTCATGTCATTCGGCAACATTTCATTTGAATACAGATAGCAAATTCAATCTCCAAGCCTAATGTGTGCAATAATGAAGTGTTTTCAAGACTCAGAATTAGTTTGACTGTAAAACTGGATGAAATTTTTTAACACCTCAAGAAAAATTCCTTTAAAAATATTATCAGTTAATAAGATACACACCAAGATTTTAAGTTAAATTATTAGATGGATTATTCACTTAGTGAACAATAGTAGGACACTTAGAGGTAGTAGTCTTTTGTTCACCAAGCATCACTGAAAGTTCTTTTTTTTGTCTCATATATTCTTAATCACTAGCAATAGAGACATGGAAAAGACAGTTTTAGTTACCTGTGATTCAGTGATAAAGTAGAAGTGCCTGCAGAAAGCGGAAGAAGGGAGCATAAGGGTCCAGGGGACATGGGGCAGTGCAGTGGGGAAATGGCGTGTAGTGAGGATGTATTTACTGCTCATTCTGTAACAGACAGCTAGCTAAGGCCTGAGGAAATGCAGTAGTTACCTGAGAAACGGAAATTAACCTAGTTCAGTACTTTCATACAAGCCTCAGTAAACTATTAGTAATATTTGAATGTATCATACAAAATGCTTGGTAAGAATATGTTTTTAATATCACATTGTAAATATAATTTTAAAATAAAATAATTTATGCATATTAAAAATAAATAAATAAATAAAAGTACTCTTGTAATCCACAATATCTGGGGGGTATTGTGCATATCCCATACTTTTACTTTAGGGATGAAATATGGTCCTTTCACGCAGAACAGGGAATAATGGGAGAGGATGGTTGTGTGTGTGTGTGTGTGTGTGTGTGTGTGTGTGTGTGTGTGTGTGTAAGAGAGAAAAAGTAAGGGATTTCACTTTAACATGCGTATTCAAATTGCTTGTTTAAAACTTGGCTCCATACTTGAGATTAAAAATGAGGCTCTGCTACTAACTGAATGACCTTGGGAAAGGTACTAAATGCATCTCACCTTAGCTTCCTCATTTATAAATACAAAATTATAACAGTATTTACCTCACAGTGTTGCTGAAAGGAATAGATGGAATGAAGCAATAAACCACTGAGCTGTCTGCCAGAGCATTCGGTAGTGAGTAGCTGCTGCTGTTGTGATTGTCCTTGTTACCATATATATATATATATTCAGGGTGGCTGGACACACAGGTCTGCAGCTCAGCAGCTGACATGGGGACACACAAGTGGAGGCGTCAGTGCATGGATTTTAAATGGAAACTACAAAAGTCTACCAAGGAGACTGAATAGGAAAAAAAAAGAACCAAGGACCGAACTCTGGAGAACACCCCATTTATGGGGCAGCTAGAAGACTCTAAAAAAAAGGTACAGGAGTTAAAGAAGATAAACAAAAGAAAGAGCCCCCAAATCTAGGAAGAAATTTCAAGATCTATCAAGTGCTGCTGAGAGGTCAAGCTACAAGGCCTGCGATGTGCCCACTGAACTTGGTGACTGGGTCATGGGGACTTTAGCAAGAGGAGAGGTAAACACAAAGTATTGACTCCAAACTATCCAGACCTCTGTTTAATGAATTGTTGTAAAAAGATGGTGGGGTGGTAAGCAGAAACATACAAATCTTCAAATTCCTATAGGTTCTCCAACCAACTGCTCAGTTTCGGCTCCAAAACACCTGTGAATGTTTAGCTACATTGAACTGGAACTCAGCACTCCTCTGACTGCAGTATTTCTCGTGTTAGCAAGGGGAAGGCAATCAGTGAGCTCAGTCAGGCCTCTGGTGGCTCTGTCCCTACGAACAGACGCTGCTTGTTTTGGGAAAAAAGACAACAGTAGAAACAAAAGGCAGAACTTCGTTCTTATCCATACTGAAACTACGTAATATTTTCAACATGCTTTAACAAAATTCTAAATATTTATATGATGATAATATACCTCATTTCTTTCAAACAGTACTGTATACATATGCAATTACTCAAAGTGTGCCATTTTACTGCCACAGGGCAAAGTCAAGATCTCCTACTCCAATTATCATTACTGCCTTGTAGCTATCATTTCACTGGGAGGGGAGATCACAGGAGCTAAAGGTATTAATGGGCTGAGTAACACAAACTTTTGAATCATGGGAGAATCTGGTAAAACATTAGTCATTCTTTTAACTTAACCAAGACTCAGAAGGATGTATTCTCTCCAAACAGCCATGGTTGGATGTTTGACTCCCCAAAAAACATACCTGGTGATTTACATTTTGGAAATCACACAGCATTTTAAAGTTCATTACAAGTACATAGTAGTGATAAGCAATTTGCTCTGCGTTCTGCTCTGCACACTAAGTATCCCAAGTTCTACTTCATAGTCAGCTTGAGCTAAGGCTGTAAGACTTGCTTTCATGCTGGGAATCCACAGGGAATTGCTTCAATTGGTCCTAGAACATTCATTCAACAAATATTTACCGAGTCCCATTTGGGTACCTGGCATTATGATACTATTCCAAGCATTAAGACATTTACAGACGTTGGCCCACACTTATGACACATCACCAACACAACTGGTCATGCACAGAGTAAATTTATGTACACTAACACTGTCTCCAGCTTTATACAGCAAAAAAGCTTGGTAAAAGTTTTTATTGAAAGGCATGTCCAGGCTAAGAATCATTATGCTTTCACTGGGTATAACCTAATTGCATGTACATATGGTATATTTTCTACAGAGTTTATACTCTACTGCCTTAGACCTGTTTAAAAAAATAAATCCCACACGCTAATGATGACCATGGGTTATACCCTTCATCTCATGCCAACTTCTGTTGTCAATTGCACAATCTGCACTGAACTCTGTTGGACCCAATTATTTGTACCTGAGTGAGTTTCTAGTGCCATTATTTAGTTTGACTTCTGACAAAACACTTAAGAGAGACACTTCCTTGTGGAGCATTATGACACATCAAATGGACTTCACAGTTTGCCAAGGTGTTGTAATGCACCATTACTGAGCACCAGCCAACCAGACATGGAAACATCTTTCCTCGTTCAAGGCTTTCATAAGAATTTTGAAAGTAAACTTAAAACATCTGAGAGAGTGCTATTGGTCTAGTTCCAATGGATCAGTCCTATTAGAATAGACAGTTGTCTAACAGATGGCACTGGAATGAGGCAATCTGCCATCTATGTGCATCTGTTACTAAATATTTATGCTGTTGAAAATCACTCCAATAATTTCTCATGGCTTCATTCCCACTACAGGATTATGACCAACAGGAATCACTTATTTATACAGCATAGCACATTAACATTCCCATACTGGAGGACAGAACCAAACTGCTAATTTTGCCTCTCTAGGGTTTTGTTTTATTGTTTTAGCCTTTTTTTTTTTTTTGCTTTGTTTTGTTTTGGTAGAATTCATAGAAAAATGCACTATTTACTTTTTCATTAATTTGTCCACTTGATAAATACTTACCAAATGCCTACCACGTGCAGGAACTGTGCTGGGCATTGGAGATGCAATAGTAAACAGACTAACTTGCCCCTGTTGTTCTCATGGGGACTGGGATCTCATTGGGAGGAAACAAGTATTATTCAGTCAAACAAATACACTATCACCAGCCATGATACATGTTGTGAAGGAAAAGTATTGATGCTAAGAGAGCATGTAACAACATAAATACTGAGGACATGATTTCATAGGTAATCTTTTTAAGCACTGCTCAATTTCAACACAGATCATACTGAGGGAGTGTGATGAGGATTATTGTTGTTATTGACAAACACTTCACACTTGCACAGTACCGTTCATCCGAGTGAGTCACAACTTCATACACACAAGTATCACAATCCCAATTTTATAGATGTGAGGAATGGGCAGTGCACAGTAGTTAAGCATCTTGCCCATGGTCATACTGAGTGAGTGGCTGATAGTTTCAACTCATTCAAACTCCCTTTCAATTTAATTTTGTTTTGCAAGTGCCTCCTAGTTAACAACTCAAAATGAAATTTATACCCCATCTTAAGTTTACGAAAACATACTTGATTTCAAGCATATATCCTCAACCTTTAATGGTCATTTGTTAGTTCTTATATGAAAAGACATTTATTCTTTTTTTTTTTTGAGAGGGCATCTCTCATATTTATTGATCATATGATTGTTAACAACAATAAAATTCTGTATAGAGGACTCAATGCACAATCATTAATCAACCCCAAGCCTAATTCTCAACAGTCTCCAATCTTCTGAAGCATAACGAACAAGTTCTTACATGGTGAACAAGTTCTTACACAGTGAATAAGTTCTTACATGGTGAACAGTGCAAGGGCAGTCATCACAGAAACTTTCGGTTTTGATCACGCATCATGAACTATAAACAATCAGGTCAAATATGAATATTCGTTTGATTTTTATACTTGATTTATATGTAAATCCCACATTTCTCTCCTATTATTATTATTAATATTTTTTAAATAAAATGCTGAAGTGGTAGGTAGATGCAAGATAAAGGTAGAAAACATAGTTTAGTGCTGTAAGAGGGCAAATGTAGATGATCAGGTCTGTGCCTATAGACTAAGTATTAATCCAAGCTAGACAAGGGCAGCAAAACATCCACGGATGCAGAAGATTTCTCTCAAAACAGGGGGGGTGAGGTTCTAAGCCTCACCTCTGTTGATCCCCAATTTCTCACCTGTTGGCCCCCCTGCAACTGTGCCTGTCTTAGGTTGTTCCTCTCTTGAGGAATCTTACCCGTCTCTGGCTAACCAGTCATCTTCCGGGGCCATACAGGGAAATGTAAAGTTGGTAAGTGAGAGAGAAGCAATATTCTTTGAAAAGGTTAGCTTTTTACTTCTTTGCAGATTTATGCCCTGTGGCTTCTATGCCCAGCATTTGCCATGAGGTATCTTTACCACTTGGAAGAATTATGATACTCAGTAATTTCGATATGAGGCACAAATTCTACTTAAGGGTTGTAATTAGGAAGGAAGAAGAAAAGCTTTAGAAGTAGCAGACGGAAGAAAACATGGGAAGATTGATTATTTCTTTGACACATCTTCTTGTAGTGTAACATAGCATGTATAGGTTTTAAACTACTAATTAAATTGCATGCACACATTAACATAATAGGAATACAGCTACATAGTCAAAGCAGACCTACAATTACCAGCCATATCCAGTGAAACCAAGAAAACCAGTTAGGCACCCTAGGCATTTGTGAAAACTTATCAATTATATGATGGATATTGTCTCACTGAATTTGAATAGTTTGAGAAAAATCAGACAAATTAAAACAACACATTCCTGGGAACTGTTCACATCCCATATGTTCTTTTAACAGTAGATAGTCTATAGTCGCAAGATTTTGGAGCACTGCAACTTGCACTTCTCCTAATTCTTGGTTGAGTTCCGACAGTATAGATCCAGTCAAATTTGTTGTTTCACTGTATGCACAGGCCAGCTTAGATATCTCCTTCGTCATTCCAATGGCAAGTCCAGGAACTGGTAGGATGAATGTAGCTACAACTGCAACAGTGCCAGGATCTTTGTTGAAGTTTTTTGATGATCATCTTCTGGAATGACTCTTCCAGAGAATGTTGATGTTGGAAGTTCTTCTTCATATCGTATCTTAATTCGTTTTCTGGGTAGCCAAATTAGGCTTTGATCCTCTGTATAAACACAAACAAACCCTTTGCCCACCCTTTGATATGACCTTTATACCATTGTGAAGAACTTATTGGAGATCACCACACAGGAACTGCTTTTTTTTTTTTAAGAGAAAGGAATATTATCAGAAAAATGTACTTCCATAGCTGATCATCTGACACCCTTTAAATGATCAAAATTAAGGATATTTAAAGCATGCATTAATCGGTGATTTGCAGGTGGTTTTATCCTATCAGGGAGTAATCCCCTTTTCTTTCTTTTTTTTTTTTTTTTTGTTATCATTAATCTACGATTACATGAAGAATATTATGTTTACTAGGCTCTCCCCTATACCAGGTCCCCCCCACAACCCCTTTACAGTCACTGTCCATCAGCATAGCAAAATGTTGTAGAATCACTATGTTGTTCAATTTTTATTCCTCACCAAAACAAGCAATCAGATAGCAATATCCATAACTTCAAGCATGTAGAATACATAAAGAGAGTGTAAGATATTTCCTTCTAAATAATTATCATAACCCACTACGACCCTATATAGTTTCAGGTTTTAGAAACATTATAAAATTATGACCTGCTATTACTTGGTCTTGTATCAAGCCTATACAGAGAGCACAACTTTGCTTCAGAAAAGGACAATAAGCATTTTTTATCCCTTTATGAAAGACAAGGGAGTTTCCTGACAAGCATTAGAATCACTAAATCCAAGTTGCTCTACAGTCTAGGGTAAGGTTAGGACTGAAAAGTGGGATAAAACTCAAAGTGTCATCTTTCCTGTTTAGCAGGGTGGGGGTAATGGCAAGAGGGCTCAAGATGAAAGAATGCTGTGAACTATAGAATGTGGGTGAGAGAGGGCTTGTCTTTTTTTAAAACTGAGTGACTCAGTTTTGTTTTTGTTTTTGTTTTTGAGAGGGCATCTCTCATATTTATTGATCAAATGGTTGTTAACAATAAAATTCTGTATAGGGGGGTCAATGCTCAATGCACAGTCATTAATCCATCTCAAGCCTAGTTCTCTTCAGTCTCCAATCTTCTGAAGCATAACATACAAGTTCTTACATGGTGAACGAATTCTTACATAGTGAATAAGTTCTTACATGGTGAACAGTACAAAGGCATTCATCACAGAAACTTTCGGTTTTGATCACGCATTATAAACTATAAACAATCAGGTCAAATATGAATATTCGTTTGATTTTTATACTTGATTTATATGTGGATCCCACATTTCTCCCTTTATTATTTTTATTTTTAATAAACTGCTGAAGTGGTAGGTAGACACAAGATAAAGGTAGAAAACATAGTTTAGTGTTGTAAGAGAGCAATTGTAGATGATCAGGTGTGTGCCTGTAGACAATGTGCTAATCCGAGCTAGACAAGAGCAATAAAACATCCATGGATGCAGAAACTTTCTCTCAACACGGGGGGGGGGGGGGTGAGGTTCTAAGCTTCACCACTGTTGTTCCCCAATTTCTCACCTGATAGCCCCCCTGCGACTGTGTGTCTTAGGTTGTTCCTCCCTTGAGGAATCTTACCCGTCTCTGGCTAACCAGTCATCTTCCGGGGCCATACAGGGAAATGTAAAGTTGGTAAGTGAGAGAGAAGCAATATTCTTTGAAAAGGTTAGCTTTTTACTTCTTTGCAGATTTATGCCCTGTGGCTTCTATGCCCAGCACTTGTCTCAAGGTATCTTTACCACCTGGAGGAATTATGATACTCGGTAAATTCGATATGAGGCACGAATTCTATTTAAGGGTTGTAATTAGGAAGGAAGAAGAAAAGCTATAGAGGTAGCATATGGAAGAAAACATGGGAGGATTGATTATTTCTTTAACATATCTTCTTGTAGAGTACCTTAAGCATGTATAGGTTTTAAACTACTAACCTGCGCACACATATTAACATAATAGGAATACGGTGACATAAACAAAGCAAATCTATAATTACCAGCCATCTCCAGTGAAGCCAAGAAAACCATTTAGGCACCCTAGGCATTTGTGAAAATTTGTCTATGATATGATGGATATTGTCCAACTGTACTTGAACAGTCTGAGAGAAGTCAGACAAATTAAAGCAGCCCATTTCTGGGATCTGTTCACATCCTGTATGTTCTTTTAACCGTAGATAGTCTATAGTCGTAAGATTTTGGAGCGCTACAACTTGCACCCCTCCCAACTCCTGATTGAGTTCCAACAGTACAGATCCGGTCAAATTCGTTGTCCCACTGTATGCACATGCCAGCCTAGACATCTCCCTCCTCATTCCAATGGCAAGTCCAGGAAATGGGGTGGACGCAGCCACAACCGCAGCATCGCACGGATCCCTGTGGAGGCTTTTTGATGATCATCCCCTGGCATGAGTCCTCCAGAGAGTGCTGATGCCGGAAGCTCCTCCTCATATCGTAGTGACTCAGTTTTTTAAAGGGAAAAAAGTTGGATTCTTTATGTAAAAATACCTTGAACAGGAAACAAAAGCAAAAATGAACAAGTGGGACTATATCAAACTAAAAGGCTTCTGTACAGCAAAGGACACCATCAGAACAAAAAGGCATCCTACAGTATGGGAGAATACATTAATAAATTACATATCTGAAATTTCTTTACCTGCAAGATAAATTTGAGAATTGTGGAAGTCTAATGAATGTTCTTTTTGGTTTATTTATTTATTTTTTTAAGTTTTCCAATATTGCTCTTTGGCTCTTGGAAGGAAATGAATGTGTCTTCCACTGTCATTTTCTGGCTGATGACTTTGAAAAGTTATCGTTCAAGGTTGGGTTGAAAGTTCTCACCCGTATATATGTGGAAAGAAAACAAACAGCTGCACACATCATGATCATGAGTTACATATGTCTGTACAGTGCTGTGACACCAAGAAGTAGGGTTAAAATAGGAGCCAACTTAATTAACTGTAATCCCAATACCAAGTGCATAGGTTCCAATTTTTTAAATTAATGCGTCAAAAATCTGGATACAAAGTCCATGTTAGAAATAGTCAAATTCTGGGAAAAAAGCAGACAGTTAGCAGGAGTCCATTAGGAACTTGGGCTAAAGATGTGCAAACTAGAATTAACATTTTGAAATGTGTACATTGGGGCAAAATTAATGGCACAAAGAGGCAGATCCTCAACGAAAAGGAGATTGTTTAGGGACCTTGTATTTTCAGTGACACCTGGTACTGCTGTCTCCTCAGCATAAATGAATCTTAGGCTGCTCAACTAGTTTGTTGCCTTTCAGCTTAATAGTATGTGAGATTATCCACCAGTGTGTATCATTCATTCACATGTTTGACGATGAGCTATTTTAATGCCCACTTTTTAAAAAATGAAATTTGAATGGCCTTGCCTATATTTGGGAAACCACCTGGAAAACCAAAAATAATAAATAACATAAAGAAGAAGAAAAAAGTTTGCTTATCAAGCCCAGCTTTGACAATCTAGCTTTGTCCCTTTGGGTATAACAGCCAATTCATTAGAATATGAGGACCCATTATTGAACTGACACTGAAAAATTCCAAGTCAGAGTTGTGGTAAAGGAGATTTTTACATCAAATAGGAGGTCATCTGCAAGTGTAAGATTCTTTGAGTCTCTTTGAGGGGTTACTATTCCAAACCACCCTAAAAATCATGTTTTGATGAAATCTCTATAGAAGGTGCACCTTGCCAAGAAAATCCAGTTAGTATATATATCCCACTTGAAACTGACATGATTTTTAAAAATTATTTTTAATTTGTGAAACAGTGCAGGTTCACAATCTTTAGCTGCAGTTGTGAAATCCAAAGAGCATGAAAAAAATACATGCACACCAAGTAACTCCTTTGGCAGCAAAATCTGAGCTAATATGAAATCATTTGGAGTTAAACCCGATCAGAGCAGATATGAAGCTAGAGATAGCATTATTTACCTCACTTGTGAATATTCGTAAATTTTATTGCAGAAATATGTGTGGATTATGGAACACCAACTGAGACCCTACCTATCATATCACATATGATCTAAGCATCCTATTACTTTCTTGTATTTGAATAATGCCATATTCTGAAACAAATCTAGCCCCAGTGATTTTGGGAAAGGGATTATAGACCTTTACATAGAACTATAGACATATAAGAATCCATCTTATAAGTTTGCTATATTATAACAGGCTTTTTGAAAATATAACTTTGAATCGTAAGGGTATAAATTAAACCACAGCTATATCTAAAACTACGTAAAGTCAAGGTATAGTGAATTCTGTTTCGTTGGGCTTTCAAGTTTCTAATATGTGCATTTGTTTGACCCTTTATTTCCCACTGTGAACCTGACTCAGTGCTGCTCGATCTTCTGCTGATTCAAATATGGATGATATTTGTAAGCTGCTCCGAAGTACAGGTTATTCCAGCCAACCAGGAGCCAAGAGACCACCCAACTATCCTGAGAGTTATTTCCAGAGAGTGCCTATCAATGACGCCTTCATCAGTATGGTCATTGGCCGACTAAGATCTGACGACGTTTACAGTCAGGTGGAGATTAAAGCTGTTAAGATCTTAATGATCCAAAAGACTGCTTTCCCTTTCCTCTTCAATTACTCCTTCCCTTCTTTCTTCCTTTAAAGAGTAAAAGCAACTAAAAACTATCTAAAACCTTTTGAACTGTGCTATGGGATAATAGAGGAAACAGGGATGTTAATTTGGGCAGAATTGGAGATTCAGGGAGGAGATGGGATTTGAGTTATATTTGAAAGATGCTGCATTCTTTTAGTCATTCATTCAAGAAATGGTTACTGAGTGTGCATTAGATGCCTGTCTGTGTGCTCGGTGCTGGGGATCCATCGCTGATGAAGGCAAGCCATACCCGTAATGAGCTTGTAATAAAGATAGAAGACAGAGAGCTAAAGGGATTACAGTAAAGCAAGACGAGTGTTATCTAAGGGGAAGCACGGGGTGCCATGAAGTATATAACAGGGCCGGCAAGATTGCGACAGGTGACAAAGGGGACATTTAGGGCAGTCCGAGCAAAGGAGGCAGCACAAGCAGGGCTGTAAAGATCCTGCAGCATTTGTAAGTCATCTCCCTTTCCTCTCCAGTATATGTATCATTCACTTACTTAAAAGGATGAGAAAATTATCATTTGACTATTTTTCTGAAATGAACATAATTTTATGTATTTTATATACTTTCTTACTAGAAGAGAATAAAGAACTGTACCTGTGATAATTTATATTGTATACTTGTGATAATTTATGATAGACTGTTATTAATCACAGTGAGTACGTGCTCTGTGCAATTGTTTAGGTAGCCTGTTTTTCGTATGAATAAGTTAAGTGTAAAAAAGAGACCTTTTTTTCCCTTTTTTTTAAGACAACTTAAAGTCAGGAGCTACCTGCAAATCCCAGGTCTCCATAATACTTGTGGACATTTATTCAGAACCCAGTATAAACCAGAATCATTGGAGTCAAAGATTCCTAACGCAGGAGGTTATGGAGCCTGGGGACACATCAGTATTTAGAAGACAGGCAGACGAGCAGCCAGCAGAGCACAGCGAGGAGAGGACCCGTTGCCCAGAGGATTGAAGTGGGAGTGTGACAAGGAGGCCACCGAACTGAGTGACGGTGAGGGTGTGAGTGACCCCAGGAAATCCCAGGAGTGATGGTGGAGGCCAAGCTTCAGGAAGTGGGCAAATGGCAGCAGAGAGATGAGTCTGTGAGTTCCGAGAGATTGGCTGTGATGGGAAAGACAGAGACATGTGCTAGTGAGAGACATGGGGTTCAAACTTTTTCCTTTTTCTTAAGGAAGACTTTGAATTTGGAAGAAAGATGACATTATGTGGTTGGAGAGGAGAGGGAAGGCCCTGGTTACACTGCATCCCTTATAATACCACAGTCTGAGAATTGCATCTGGTGCCCAGGACCCTCAAAGGAGGTGGCTTGTGAGAGACTGATAGGCCCCAGGACTGGGTCATTTATTTGGCACCTGTATACATTTAGATGTTGTAACAGCTCCCTCCTCCGGGTGATCCAGGTCTCGGCGTATCCTTTGCCTGAGCATCGCAGCACGGCCATGCTGTATGTGATTCTCTACTTTGAACCTTCCATCCTTCACACCCATCAAGCAAAAGTGAGGGAGATAGTGTATAAATACTTTCCAGATAATTGGGCAAGTATTACTATTGATCTGTCTTTTCTCTACAATGAGGTTGTTGCAGAACTGACTTTGTATTCTTTTGGCCTTTAACTCAGAGGTCAAAATGTTGTAAATAAGGAGACAAAATTACTGGCAAAATTACTTTAAGTGTGTTGAGAATTTTATAAATCATAACATGAAGAAGAAAAAAATCTGAGTAAAATTTCCTGACCAACCTACTGGTTTTTCTCTTCAATGGATACTTTGAAGGTCAAACTATGCATTAAAATATATCTTGCCTTAGCTACTGAGATTATAACTGTTATGTAAGCATTTCTTTGTTCTTTTCTATTTTATGAATCTAAACCATCAGAGTTTATCTAATTTGTCATTTTATGAATAAGAATTTCACTTTTATAATGTTTTATCCCTATGTTAATGTTGATGGGGCTGCTGAAGTGTAAATACTGCAGGAATATGCTGTAACTTTTTAAATGTTTCACTTAAAAGCAGTAATTCTTAAAGGAATAGAACTGACTTAACACACTTAATTTATATGAAATATTCTCTTTGCGCATAGAACTTTAACAAAGTACAGTGAATCAGATCATTTTGTAATTCAGGTAGCAGATTTTCCTTCACTTCTTCCCAGCCATTGAATCACAGATTACCTATGATAAGGGACCTGGATGAGGAGCTTTCCTGGGGAGGACACAGCCTACACAGAGGAGGTGATGCTTTCTATCTAACTAAGAGTGCGTCACACTCATGGGCTAGCAGTTGAACAACCTAGGGGAAAACTCTGGTAGTCTAACTTCATTTGCCTAAGCATAATTAAAGAAGTTTTGACCACAATGTTATAATCAGAAACGGAAGCGCCTTTAATATTAAGAAAGGTCAAAATCCTGTTACATAATGTTTACAAGATGTACTACTTTAAAAAAAACACCCTGGCACATGGAAATAAAGGAGTTAAAAAAAAGATATGTCAGGCAAGTGGCATCCAATAAAAAGCTAGTGAGAAATAATAATATCACACCACAGAGAATTTTAAAGAAAACACATTAATAGGGACAAAGAAGGATCATATGTGTGTGTCATATTAAAAAGAATAATCCACACTCAGTAACATACTCAAAATATATAAAGTGTGAAAACTCAGAATAATGTGGAAAATTTGATTTTTTTCCTTAATGATAGGAAATTTTAATGTACTTCTTTTCTATATATAATCCTGCTCCCCCCAAAATACATAATGGATGTTCCATGTGTATTTGAAAAGTTGAATATGCATTGGATCACGAAGGAAGTCAAAAATTCAACAAAGTTAAAAAAACCAGTGTTAGACTAGGGACTATATTCTCCTGCCATAGTGCATTTGAATTAGAAACCAAAATTAAAAAGATATTTTTAATGTTTGGAAATACATATACTCCCAAATAACTTACATTAAAGAGGAAATCACAATGTAAATGAAAAAATACTAAGACTTGCACCGTATCAGAATGCTACACAGTGAAGCTTATAGGAAATGACTATAACTTGAAGGTGAATACAGAAACTTAAATTCACTTACTTGAAAAAAATTAAAATTAAATGGGTTAGATATTAAGCTTAAGAAGTTAGAAAAGGCAGAGTAAAAGGAAGTTGATAATATACGAGCAGAAAATTTATTGAACTAGACAAAAAGGAAATGAGATCAATACAGCAAAAGCTATTTTGAAAAATGTAATAAAATAGATATTTATTTGGTAAAACTGACTACAGAGAGAGAGCAAGAGAGAAATTTCAATATATTAAGTTGGAAAAAGAAGACCTAGGACAAAGAATTTTTAAAAGTATAAGAAAACCTATGAACAACTTTATGCCAGTACATTTGAAAACTCTGCGAAATGGACAAGCTTTTTAAAATTATAACTACCAAATATGAGTCAGGAAGAAAAACAAAACATGACTAGTCCAGTAACTATGAAAGAAATGGACTTGGTGATCAAATCTCAGTGCCTAATCCACTCCCACCAAAAAGAAAGAATCACCAGGCCACAGGAATTCACAGGTAAGTCTTGGCAGAGCTTCACTGGCTCCCCAGCTTTAGACACACTGAAGTGGGTAGGTACAGAACTGCAAAAATAATGCTGTTTCCTCCAGTCAAGGGATTTTTACAACTTGAACTCGGGACCCCTTGAAATCTCTACCTTCAAGGGGTCAGTGAGGTCAAAACTGTCTTCATAATAAATTAAGACATTCTTTGCCATTTTGCTCTCATTTCTTCCCCAGCATACAGGGCAATTCCAGAGGCCACGTGACAAGTGAACCTGCAGTAGAAACAGAATGTAAATCCAGCTGTCTTCAGTTAAGCCAGACATTACAGAGACTTGAAAAAATATCAGAACAATGCCAGTCTTTTCACAAATATTTTTGGGAAAACTTGAGGTTTTTTTCCTTTGTTGTTAAAAAAATATGTATGTTAGCATGTAAAACAAAAATTTATGTTGTTTTTTTTTTCCTGAGGGCTTTTTTTAAGTTATTAATTGAACATTTAATGGTGCTGTAGGGCCAATTATTATCCTTTTATAGGTGGGGAAACTGAGGTGTGAAGACATTTAGTTACTTGCCCAGGGCTACACCACAGGCAGTGCTGGGCTGGACCCCAGCAGGCTCTTTACCCGCCAGGGGATTTCTAACGACCCGCAGAGCCTACATCCAATGGTGGAGCCAGACTGAAGTCCCTGATTCGTTTCTCCTCCCTTCTTTCCAGCGGTCCCTCGCGCGGGCTGTCCTGAGAGCACCACCCCCCACCCCACCCCTCTGCTCCTGGAGTCTCTGCCCCATATCCTCCCCTTTCTCAGTCCCCTCTCTCCTTCTGTGGAAGCATATCCTCAAATAACATTCTCAGGAAGGTAGATCAGAGGAAATGCGAGTCCTTGTGTGGCAGAAGCAGCCACAGCATCCCCTGTCCCAGCACCCTGGCTGGCCCTCGGCAACAGGACTTCCCATTATTCACATCAAGAGACAGGGTCCCTTTCTTCCCCCGGACGCTGTGGTAGCGTCGGGATTCACTCGGGTCGGAGGGCTCTTAATGACACGTCGTGAACAGCGGACTGAACAATGCTGGTGTGCGGCCTTGACCTCTGTTTCTGCTCTGAGAACCGCTTCTGTGCCGGGAGGTGCGGACTTGCTCTAGGGAGGCCCGCGTCATCCTGGCTGGCCACCAGCAGCCTGGAGGTGGGGTGAAAAGCCCAACAAGACCTGCGGTAAACAGCCCCCGGGGCCAGCCAAGGCACAAAGCCTCAGGCCAGGTCAAGGGTGTCTCGGTCACTACGTTTTGGGGTGGTTGTCAGGTGGGAGTAGGCAGGGAGACAGCTCACAGGCCCGGAACCTTCTTACGCTTGCTGGATGGCAGGCTGGGGGGTGCTCGGCGGGCGTTTCCCACTTGGGAGTCCGCTGGGGGCCGTGCGGTCCGCAGCTGCCCTGAGCAGGCCACGAGCCACGGCTGGTCTTGTTAATGTCGGCACGCGTGTTTTACATTTCTGAGGTATTGCTCGTTCGGGAGCCCCCGGTTCTTTTTTCAGAGCACGCAGTTCTGTTTTAGGGGCAAAGTGGCTTTGCAGGGAGGGGGCTTTTGGGTCCTGCATTTTCTCTTTTTTCTTTGTGGGTTTTTTTTTTCTTTTCAGTCGTGGGACCTCCTAGCAGGCACTGTCTTCGGGGTCTGGTCTGCTCTCCTTTCCGCTCCTGTATGCGAGGGAGGTCGGAGGTCAGGAGGAACCCCCAACACGCTCTGTCCCCGTTAACTTCCAGAGCTGTCCGAACATCCGAACCTCAGGCCCCTGCAAGGAAGTCCTCTTGCCTCTGAGCAGACCGGTCCTGCTGTCGCTCTGCCATCTGGAGGGACAGCTGGGGGAGCCCCCGTGTCACCTGCCGTCCTGCCCTTGTGCACCCCTCTCTGTGATGCTGGATCGGGGCGGCCATGCCAGGCCATCCCTGATCGGCCTGTTTTCTGGCCCTCGCTTCATCCCCACCCAGCCGTCCTGCCAAGTAAGTCCTGACCTCCGCCAGGAGTTGGTCAGTCCCTTGTCTTCAGACTGTTATTTCTCCTGTCCTCTTTGCCACATGAGGCAGATATGCTGCAGGGGCTGCAGGTGGATGGCTCACCAAGAGGCCATGGTGTGACGGGCCACAAGCTGGGCTGGCTGGACACGTGGGGCCCCTGCCCGTGGAGGCCCGTCTGGCCTAGGGCCGGGCGGCACCTGGCAGCCTGTCACTACAGCTCTGGATGGAAATGAACCAGGAGGGGCTGCATCCGGAGCCCAGCGCAGGCATCAGCTGCAGAGCCAGCTCGGGGTCCACTCGGCCATTGGAGGGAGGCACCCCCGGCCTCTACCCTGTCGCCCCTTTCTGGAGTCTCATGGTTCTCAGCACGTGCACAGCTCAGAGCATCCCTCTAGGGCTGACCTGGGGCGGCAGCCAAGGAAGGCTCCCCGGAGGACCCTGAGGCAGGGAGGCCCCAGGAGGCCGGTAGGGGAGCGGCAGGGTGTGGGGGCTGAGTCCTGCGCCCCATGCCTCCCAGCCTGCCAGGGGCCAGCAGAGGCCCAGAGATGTTTGATGAGGAGAGAGAAGAGGTCCATGTTTAGTGTTATTTTAAATTAATAATTTTTTCTTAATTTCTCAGTTTTAATGTGTAATATGATAAATATTATTCACTATAACCCCCATTTAAAGAAAAATTCTTTGGGGTCCTCAGTAACTTTTTAAGGGCTGAGATTAAAATATTTGAGCTCTAGTCAACGTCTCTGCTTTTTTTCCAACCTTGATTTAGCATTTTTCCATGAATTAGTAGCAACAATTCATTCTTGCTCCAAAGTGTTCCTAAGGAAGAACTCTCACCTATTATGTATTTTGAAACCCTTAGTTCTTCAGGGATGGAGTTTAAACTGGAAGGAGGGGGCAATGTCTTCTCTAATTTTGCCTTGAAGTGAGTAGGTATTTAACAAATACTGAATGAGTGTCTCCTCTTTCAGGTAATTAGTATTTACATGGGGATCACAGTGAATCTAGCAGATGCTTGGGAACCTTACAAAGCTGCAAAAACTGCTTTAAACAATACTCTAGACCTTTCAAATGTCAGAGAACAGGTAGGTCTGGCTAATCGAGAAGGATTCTGTAAAAACTGTAAGCCTGCTTTCTGGGGTAGGAAATGAGTTAAGTACATTTCCCAAGGAATTTGGGTGATGTCCACATAGACATTTCAGTGCAATGATTAATGAAAGGTGAATTTTTCACATCCAAATAAGATAGGTGATTACAGGTTTTTAACTTACGTGAGTATTTGTAAATGAGAGACTTGGGTTCTAAGGAGGAGTCAGCATCCTAAGATGAATCAGTAGGTCATATGGCTCCAGTTGGCTTCACTTATTCTTGTTAAACACCTTCTCCTATGGATAGAACTGCTTTCACAATGAGCTGGAATTTTAGTCTTTTCATTAGTAGGACAAATGTTGAGGATGGTAACCGAAGGTGTACAACATGCCCTACCATGCCCTGTCATTGTAATTTCAGTTCATTTCTGATGTGCAAAATAAGCAGCAAGACTCAAGACATTGATCTCTAAATGGCTGCATTCTGTCCCTTTGATTAGCGCACAAGGCAGAAGAAAATACCTGAGTAAACAGAGGAATAAAAAATAAAGCCTTTTAATAGGGAAATACCCTTGACATTTCTAAACAGTTGCCTTCCTCAGCCTGACTGCCTGAGTTTTTCAGTTTCTAGTGGGGATGGAGCAATATTGACTCAACTTCAGCATGTTTTATTCAAATAACTTGAATTCCATAAATAATTCACAAAAGACAGTATCACCGTTGGCATATCTCCTAGAAATATATTAGAGAAAGTGTCACTTCCTATGCTTACTGGCATCATAGCATTAATTTTTCATTACTTAAATTACTTTCTAAAACTGCAATTGCTTATTGGCAACATTTTAAGAGGTTCTCAAAGTCTTCTGATGAAACACCTTATAATAGTTTTAAACTAAACTGACTAGGTTAAGGCTGTTTTAACATTTAACTCTTGCTTCAGGTAAAGCAGACAACCAAATTTTTAAAAGGCTGGTTTGAAAATTCAGTTTTGCCCTCCCGCAGTGTACTTTGTCAAGCTTTCCTATGCCTGCAGAAGTCTCATCTCCTGAGGTTTCTGCTCTGCTCTGCTCTCTCATCGGCAATAACAGGGAGAAAGGCAATCGAGCTGCTCCCTTTATGTCTCTTTTCTGTCCAAGTTAAGAATAGAAAGGGTCCTAGGAACCGCTTGATTCTCTTCTCCAGTTTACATTTGAAGAAACCAACATGCAAAGGTTAAATCTGAATTCACACCAATAGTTAATGTAAGCACAGCCAGAATTCGGATTTAGAGTTCTCTTAATTCTAAGTCCAGTGCTCTTTCAAAAGTGTCCAATAAACCACTCGCCTTTGAGCCTTATCCACTGTAGCCTGTATGTTACTCATCTAATGTAGAAATGTTATCTGTCAAGGGATCAATCTGAATGTGATTCACTTTCAAGATAAATAATTTTCTCTTTTTTCATATAATTCCAGTGTTTTTTTTAATTTTCAAAGGCAAGCAGATATGCAACTGTCAGTGAAAGAGTACATGCTCAAGTGCAACAATTTCTGAAAGAAGGTTATTTGAGGGAGGAGATGGTTCTGGACAATATCCCAAGGCTTCTGAACTGCCTGAGAGACTGCAACGTGGCCATCCAGTGGCTAATGCTGCATACAGCTGACTCAGGTAATGGAAGAAAGGGGTGGCCATTTATAGCACCCTATAGAAAGGCCTTCAGAATTAAGATCTACTGCATGATGCAAAGCTGGTTAGCCCTTGGTTGAGAATCAAGTTGCTTTCCTAAGTTGTTTGTGTGTCTACTTGGACAAGTCAACAGCCCTCCTGAACAGCCCCTTATCACATACTGTTAGGTGCTAGGGAACATGAAGAAATTTACCTCCACATTCAAGGAACTTGTCACTGGTCACATTGGGAAGATTGGACGTATATGTATGAAAAAGTATAGCTGCAGATCTGCAAAAGGCAGAATAATGCATTCCCACCCCCTCTCTCAAGCATGCCCATGGCCTAATCTCTTCAACATGGGGCATGGTAGCAAAGGGGGAGTAAGGTTGCAGGTGCAACTAATGTTGCTGGTCAGCTGACTTTGAAGTAAGGAGATTATCCTGGATTTTCTTAGTGGGTCTAGTATATTCATATAAGAATCCTTAAACTGAGAAGGAAGCAGAAGAGTCAAAACTAGAGAAACCCATCATGGAAGAGACTCAGCAGGCCACTGCTGGCTGTAAAGATGGGACAGTCCACGAGCCAAGGAGCACGGGCAACCTCTAGATGCTGAAGAAGACAAGAGAACAGATTTTCCCCTAGATGCCCCCGAAGGAACCCAGCCCTGCTGACTCCCTGATTTTCTTTAGCCCAGTGAGACCAGTGGCAGACTTCTCATCTCTGGAACTGCAAGAGAATAAATTTGTGTCATTTTAAGCCACTGAGTTTGTGGTAATTTGTTGCAGCCACCATGGAAAACTAGTCAAAGGGCCAAGCCAGGAAACAAAAGCCAGATGTGTGAAACAGACGGTTGATGGGATCTGAGTCCAGAGCAGGAGAGACAGTGGAGGGGCGGAGGTGACTGGGGCAGGCTCCACGCAGGAGGCAGGAGCTGACCGCCCCTTGCTAGGACTTTGAAGTAAAAAGAATTCTAGACTGGAGAAACAATAGAAAAAAGGTGTGATTTTGGAAGTACAAAAAACATGGGCCCATTGAGCTAGACAAGAGTGCTTAATTACAGAAAGTTGGATCTTAGTGTTTTCTGGGTCATGGTCCTCTTTGAGGCCCCATGGGCCATCAAGTCTAGTTGTTTCACAGATTACATGAGATGCCTCCACAGGGTCTGAGAGACCATGACTTTAAAGCCCCTGGTTTAATAGAAAAATAAGTGGGTTAAGCTAACCGGAGTTTGTTCAGAGCTGATGCAGTTCCTTATATGTAGTAAGTGCTTGATCAACATAACTCAGGGATTCGTTCATCCAGAGCTGTGTGCCCCTTCCCCTAAGACCCCTAAGAATCGTGTTGTTCAGCATCCCTGGAGAGCCTCTGCTTTACTTTTTTCATCAACGGTTTTCTTGAGAACCTACCCTGAGAAGGGTACTGCTTTCAACACTTCCTTGTTCTCTCAGGTAAAGCTGTGTCTCTAAAAAACTGTTCACACCAGACTATTCTGCAGCCTGCCCTGTAACACAGTAGCCCCATCTCAAGACTCTCAGGCAAGGTGTTCTTCAGTCCCCCTCGCTGCCACGTGTCCGCTTCATGGGGGTGGGGCAGGGAGGACAGGGGTTGGATTTCTTCATCCCTCACAGCTGAAAATGAAATTTCTCCTCAGCCTTCTCTCTTCATGCTAGAAATCTCCGTCTTCTAAACTCTTCCTCATAAGCGATGCTTCAAGTTTTGTTTTGTTTTTCTGCCTTTTGCATGTTGGCCTAGAGCTTGCTCCAAATTAGTTTACTCAGAGCATGAATACCATGGCTAAAGTTCTAATCATCTAATGGACCTGTTTTTAGTTGAGTTTATTTTTTACATAAACTCCAGTTCTAATTTGAGGATTTTACTACGTTGACTCAGTTTGTAATCTTCTTTACCAAGAGTCTTACTTTCTCAGGCATATAAACAACTCAAGCCCTTGATTTATCCTATCATAAAACTAACTGCTGTTTTACAGTGAGTCAGCCTCATCTTCATCTTCCTATGTCTGTGCCTGACAGTCGAGCCTGCATTCGGGGAGCCAGTGTTCTCCTGGATTGCACCCCTCCAGGGGCAACCTCAGTCTGCCAGAGTTCTCTGCTTTTATCTTCAGCCACATCTGTTTTCCGTGTTTGTCCCTGACCACTGTCTGACCTGACTGCGCAAGGTCATAACTTACCAGAAACAAACGGTTTACCTATCTGGTTGTGAGTCATATGTGGGAAAAGTAACTGCTTATTTAGCTTTTCTGGTGTTGTGATCATGGTGTGCAGGAAGAAAGGCATATTTCTCATACTCCCTCTGGTTGACCTGCTACAGGCATTTCACACAGGCTCTGGATGCTTCCGCAGTGCCTTGTAGCTGCTGAGGAAGCACACTCGGAGTCAACATCATCTAGGCAAGGCCGGCCTGCTGCAGTCTGACCCCAAGGTCGCCAGGATTCCCGCCGTTCTCTGGGTGTGAATTCTGGAGGGTCAGATCTTCTAGGGGAGATCAGGCCTGACAATTGGAACCAAGCCTGGCTTCTACCACGGAATTAATTGTCAATGTGTAGAGCTGTCCCCTGTCCAAAAATGAAAGCCAATTAATACCAGAATGTTTCTTGAATTACAAGTAGTATATAGACAGGTGGAAGTCCTTACAAGGTTGCCTTTTGCTTTTTAGTTAGGCAAATGTGAAGCTGAAAAAAATTGTCTATGTAAATAAATACCTTCCCTGATAAGTCCTGGAAAACACATGGTAAGTCGCCACTGCAGTTTCCCTTGAAAACTGAGCCCCTCTCCAGGTTGTCATGGTCTCCTTCTGATGGAGAAACTTAGAAATCAATATATTAAATGGCCTTCTGCAGGCTTCCCCGTAACTGAAGCACCAGAAACGCCCCTGACATACACTCATACAGCATCGTCATTCTGGACATGCCCGACACCCTGAGGTACCAGACGGAGGGCCGGGAAAGCAAGGAAGTGCATGTGTGGTACTAGAACAGCTGCCAGGGACCTTGGACCTTATCAGCTGTGACCTTTTTGACAGTATTTATGGTCTTAAATTTTTGATTTTGACTATTTGTACTTTGACTTCTAAATATTTTTGCCTTATCCTATTTTCTCACTCTTTCTTAGAGAAGTAATTGTGCCCATAAGCCAATTGCAGCAAATAATGGCAGTTTTTTATTCTCTCTACTTTTTCTTTTTTAACATGTTGTTTATTTTGTTTGAAATAGTTTAGCTTGGCGGCAGCTGGCAGGCTGAACAGGGAATCAGGACATCAGTGATACGGTCACTCACTGCTGTTTTGGAAGCTTGGTCTAGTCTCCCTGGGCCTCGGTAGTGGACAGTCCAGAAAACTGAGTGCCGGCCATACCCTCTGGCCTTTACAAGGAACAGAAGAGTCCCAGGTCTGGTTGGCAGTGCCACATGTTCGTGTGGGTATCCCTTTCCTCTGCTGTGTCTGGGCACCCCAAGACCACTCCAGCTTCAGTAATTTGCTAGGAGGACTCAGCATATACTAGTACTCATGGCTATAATTTATTACAGCAAAAGGATAGAAAGCAAAACCAGCCAAGGGGAGAGGTGCAAAGTCTGGAGGAAACCAGGCAGAACCTTCCAAGAGGCCGCACATGGGACACGTTTACTTACCCCAGCAGTGGGTTGTGACAGCATGAGTGAGATGTTGCCAACCAGGGAAGCTTGTTAGCAGCTCAGTACCCACGGCAATTATTGGGAGCTGGTGTGTAAGCCTGGAACCTACCCAAATTTCAGTCTCCCCAAAAGGAAAGCAATGGTTGATCATAAGCCACATTGTACAAACAGAAAAGCCATTATCAGACCATTTTTATCGGCTCTCGAAATGGCAGAACTTCAAAAAATCCAAGTTCCCACATGTCAGCCAAGGGCTGCTCTTTTTTCAACTGTATATCACAGGCGACATTTCATGTCAGATCCAGTTGTCATATTTAGTAGTTTAGTTGTACTTAACTCTGTAGCATACATGTCCTATAATTTATCGTGCTGTTACCAATACACATTCTGCTTATTACTTCATAAATGCTTAAAATAAATGAAAATGAAGGAAAGTATTTAAGAACTCACACTTCATCAATATTTTCTACACATTTAATAAATTGGAAACTCTTCTCTTCCTATGTCTAGCCTATAACCCAAACAATAAACATCTTCATCAAATCAAGGACCAGATTCTCAGACTCTAGGTACAATCCCAAGATCCTCTTTTAGTTGCTGTTGGATACTGCACAATTTGAGTTTATACTTAAGGAGGTAAAAATATTGAATGAATAATCAATTCTTAGGTTTGTTCAATGCTTAAGAAGATAAGGATTCGGTAGCTTCGTCTCTGATTCATGCCATAGATTCCAGCTGTCTAAGATAGTTCTTACAGAAAAAGGACAGGTTACACATTTAATGAGCATTTCATACCTACTGTCCTTGGGGATACAGTGATGGAAAAGTGCACAAGATTGTGGAGTACAGGCTAGTGAGGAATATGGGCATTAATCAGAGAATCACGCTGATGAAAAATAAATATAAACTGAGATACACACGCTCAAGGAAAGGAACCTCATTCTGCGAGTACCAGAAATAAGGGGTGTTGTACTAGCCTTGACGACTTCCCTAGGAGAAGCGAGAGCTTCCGAAGGGACCTGGAGAAGCAGCCTGCGAGGGTTAGCAAAGAGAAAGGCTGGGAGCATGATGAACATTCTGGAGAGAGGACGAACATGTCCAAGTCCTGGGTGGGAAGCAGCATGACCAGTTCAAGGACCTAAAAGACCAGCTGGCTGGAGGGAAGGGAATAAGAAATAAAGGTATGAAATGAGAGTTGGGGAAGAGTGAGCCCCCTGCCTGCCCTTGCAGGATTCCAGTCTTCACCTGAAAGGCCAAGAGAACCTATTAGAAAGGTTGTAAGTAGGATGGGTAGTTTGCATTTAAACAAGGTCAACTTAAGGACTTTAAAGATTTTGAATTCACTGGAGGAAGTTCTGAGGTTATTCTTATCCCGCAAGAAGCCTCTTTGGATATAAGACTGGTAAATACCCAGGAATGCCAGCACCAGCAACCTTGGGGGTTTGGGTCAGGTGGGCCCAGGAACTAGCCCCAAATATTAATGCCCATTTAGGACCAATACTCACCTTGACTCAGCCTGGTTAGTGGTATACAACATGTTTCTTTATCTTCTAAGTATGTGAGGACACTGTTTTCCCTATTTAGTAGCCCAGGAAAAGTAGATACTGATTCTTAACATAATGTTAATGGATGTGCTGAGTGTTTTCAGTGACTTGTTTAAGTGTAGTTTTATAAGATCAGAGAAGTGCTATCCCTTTTTTAAAATTTTTATTTATTTTTTTATTAAGGTATGATTGATATACACTCTTCTGAAGGTTTCACATAGAAAAACAATGTGGTTACTGCATTTACCCATATTATCAAGTCCCCACCCATACCCCAATGCAGTCACTGTCCATCAGTGCAACAAGATGCCACAGATTCACTATGTGAGAAGTGCTATCCCTTTTTATCTTTTTAATAATGTTAATGTTTCCCCTGTGAATAGCAAAGTATTATTGAATACCTACTCTGTTCCCAACTAGGTGCTAGGAATCTAAAAGTGAACAAGGTATATCCGTACCCCCAAGGAGCTCTCAGTATAGTCAGGAAGAGTGACAGATTAAGCCAAGATAAAAAACCAGGAAAGATCCAAGAGCTGGAACCAGGCATCTTATTAGCTGGTCAAAGTAAAACTGGCCTTTCAGAGGCAAGTGAATTGCCCCCAAGGAAGAAATGTGCTCCAGTTAGCGTCCTGACCTAAGTTAATGCTAGTGACCCAAGAGTTGTTGAGATCAGGACAGATCTGGGTCATCTGCCTGACCAAGCCTGCTTTCTAATCATAAATCTTTACCTGGAATCTATTGGAATAGAATGGGCAGCTCCCTTCTGTCTTTTCAGGTAGCAGAAAAATAAAAGCCTACAGATCAATCCAAGTTGTTGTCAGAGATCTTTGAGGAGAGAAAGATCTGGTCGAAAGAAAAGAAAACCAACTACGCAATACAAATCGATCAAAACGAGGATACATTTGAATTTCTGACATTACAGCTTGGTCCTTTAACTTGTATTTTCATTTGTCCCCCCGACCCCAACCCTTTTTCTAGAATCCCTTTCTGATTCTCCTATAAACACACCAATTGGTTCCATGTTTTTTCTCATCTTTAGATGAAGATGCAGCTCCTAATTTAAGGACCATCCCCTATCCCAAATCCCATCTTACAAGATAAGAAATCTGAGTTCACTCTGAGGGAGTATTTGAAGAGCTGAAGCCATTTGGTCCATAAAGAAGATCTCGGGGTGAAGTTTTTGCTGCTTTGTCCAATGGCATTGATTGATCCGAGGCACTCAGATAGAGCAGACTGTATAAATAGTGCTCACTGTTCCCATCTTATGACTTATCATTTCATTGATTAAGCATCCTGCCTGGTTACTAAATTCCTCTTCACTGGACTTGCAGAATCCCCCCAATTCTGATCCTTTCATTGGCAGATGGGAGTCTGCTGCCCCGTTGCTCATCTTTTCAATATTCATTGTGAGGCTGAGGAGCAAAGGATTTAAGAGGAAAATGAGCACTTACGTATACTTACCTCTTAGGAGCTCAGTAAAATAAACCTCCATACCTTTGTACATACCTTAGATATGTTTTTAAATTTTGTTTCCAGAAAAACAAAAACCAACTAACCCTGAGTTATACCATTTCCTCCTCTGTTCGACTCTGTAAGTTTAAATTTTATGAATGAGTGAATTAATAATCAGAATTATTGGATAATCAAAGCAAGGAAGAATTTTTTTAGGTGACTTAATTCATTCTCCAGTTGTCAGACAAGATAATACTCAAGTCTTCCCTGACTAATTAAATTAGAATCATAGAAATTGTTACCTAGAAAAGACCTTAGAGCAATGGTCATCAAGTTTAATTTCACATTGGAAATGCTGCTTCCTGGGCCTACACAAGACCTGAACCAGAATCCTGCTGGGTGGAGCATGGGATTCTGAAAATGTTAAGGCTGTCCAGGTGATGGACAGCCTTAAAGCTCTCAGAGATGCTCTAGCCTTGCCCCTCAGTTCATTTGAAGTAGTAAGGCTTAAGAGATGGCCTCGGGGTAATGTTCAGGCATATATTTTTGTAAGTTGGGTTTCACACAGGCTTTCTCAGGAAACTGCCCAATCTGGATTTCTTCTTAAGTAAATCTCTTCTGTCTCTTCAACAGATGTTCAAGCAAATGCTCTCAGAAAAGCAAGCCAAATGGGAGCATTACAAGAAGGAGGGCTCAGAGCGGATGATGGAGCTTGCTGATGTCTTTTCAGGAGTGAAACCCCTAACCAGGGTGGAGAAAAATGGCAATTGCTAAAGAGGCATATCTGTGTTCGGAATGTATACACAGACTGTTGGAAACTGGCAGAGTAGAAAGTCATTATGTTGGTAACATCTTTGTATTGATTTTAACATTGCAAATGAAGGTGGGAAGTTTAGTTTGGGCTGCCTCTAGCTTTGTGCTCCTTTGAGTGGTCTGTGTCACGCCCCTATAGTTTTCTATAGTTTTCTTGTCCTCAATATATGTTAGGCTAAATCAGGGTTTCTAATTCTGTGGTTTTTAGATGCCTTATAGAGTCATAATGCACCCTCCCCCACACTTACCAAAGTATGCAAAACTCATGTGTCAGCTCATGTGCACTTGAGGGAAGGGGAAAACCTCTTAACTCTCACCATCTCAGAAGAATATACTTCATCCAACAATAATCGCTAGGTGATAAAGGTTCTTTTTCATCTACGTGCCTGCCATCTACTGGCATAAGAGGGGACATGCAGACTGGATTTGAAACTAAACGTAACTCATTTACTTTTATTTTAATCCTGCTGCTTTTAGGAAATTTTATCTACATGAAAATTGTTGTATCACTTAAATTTTTCACATAGGTAGAAACCTTTCAAAAATGCCCCTGAAAGATCATTTTGATTTTTAAGATAATAAATCGAACTATTTTTTTAATGCTCTAATAATAGTTAAAGCTGTCAAATTCATTTCCAATAGTTAATTATGCTGTGAAACTGCTTAATAATATAGCTTTTTATTTTTAGAAAATTACTATTTATAATCAATATGAGCTTGCTTGCATATGTCAGTAAGAACTAAGTGTGTAAAGGATTAATTAAATTCAAAGCCACAGCTATGGGAATTATGGGATTCAGTAGTCTTTCCTTGTCTCTGTATTAATAGAAAATCTTCAAGCTTGGTTCAGAGAGATCTCAAAATAAATACTGTCTTTAAATTACGATGATTCTACTGCTGCAGGCAGAAAAACTGTGCAACTGATAGAAGCTTTGGAGGAGGTAAGGAAAGTCTTTTAAAATGACAGTTCTTGAATCAGAAATCATACTTTCTGACCAACCCAGCAATCTGCTCCTGGAAATATATCTAAGGGACTATTTCGTCAGAAGCAGAAAAGTACAAAAAAAGCAAAATATGCCCACTGTGCTACTATATACAGTGTCCTAAAATTGGGGAAATAATTAAATGACTAGCATGAAGAGAATGGTAGTGAAAAGTTACATTTCAACTGGTGGAAACATGTAATCTTGGAAAATTAATTATGAAAACAACATAGAAACATTGGCGAAATTGTGGTAAAGTAGTAAAAGCAAAAATAAAATTGCACTGCATGTCTCATTTTTAGGTTGGTAAAGACTGTAGACCCAGGGCAAAACTGTAAAGGAATCCACAAGAGTGAAGATAGTTGTATAATGATCATATTCCTAAAGTTTTAATTGTATGCTTAGCTAAATTTAAAATAGAAAATAAACCAAAGTATCAGAACAATAACCATGAGGTCTGTTATTTAAAACATCATTCAATACTTATCTGGAACCCTGTCCAGTTGATGTACATATATTTTTAGAAATATAATAAATATTGTTTTCATTTGATGGACTTTCTTAGCAGACGTTTTCTTATTTTTATGAGGTTTTTACAATCATCACTTGTTAATGGCAGCACAATATAGTACTCCGTTGTTAGCATTTCAGCTTCCCAAGCCATTCCAAACAATCCCCACTTGTACTATTTGGGTTGTTTTTTGGACATTCTAGTCTATAGTACAACTACAAATAACTTTGTAAATCTCAGATGCTTTTATCTTTTCCATTATTTATTTTCGTAATAGCCCAGACCCTTTGAATCATATATATTAAAATTTATATATGAATAAAATATATATAGCATTATATACATTAAAATTTCAGTGGAATGTTTTGATTTAAATACATCAAAAACTTAAAAATGTGCAAGTGCCAACACCCCACTTGTGAGTTGACTTCGTTTTTTAGCAGTCCTGCAAATCTTCAGAATGAAGAGGCTTCTCCAGTATACTTTTATTGATACTAAACTGGAAAGTGGAAATAGTCACTTATTATGTCATATATGTACAGGAAAATAAGCAGTGGGACATTTCCTAATTCTAGAACTTTGTGTCGCCTTTTCTGACCTGGCTTATACAGTTCTGAAATTATAATTTGAAATTAAAAATTTGCCAAAAAATTCTTAGTAAGTAGTGTGCTTTATTTTAGGTGTTTTGAAGGAAAAATAAACACCACAGAGGCCACTCAGAAGTTTTAATTAAATGTATTTATGTAACACAGGTTCAAGAATTTCACCAGTTGGAATCAAATCTGCAAGTATGTCAGTTCCTTGCTGATCCTCGCAAGTTTCCCCACCAAATGATTTGAACCATTAACATTAAAGAGGAGGTCCTCATCACAATGCAGATTGTTGGGGACCTTTCTTTTGCTTGGCAATTAATTGACAGGTAACGTGGACAGCCTAGCATTTGCCATTGATGAGGGCCACGATGAGCATCTCCTTACCATTTATCTCTTTACAGTTTCACATCTATCACGCAAGAGAGTGTAAGGGTAAACCCATCCATGGTTACTAAACTCAGAGCTGCATTCCCAAAGGTAAGCAGAGAGCAGTGAAAACAGTCTCAGACACCAGGGGAGAGTTGGTCTTCGTTATTACTTCATTAATTCAGCCCAAGAATTTTATCCTTTCAGAAAGTTAGATAATTTGAGTATTTTTATAGACTGAAAAGTTGGCAATTTTTCCATGAGAGCACACTTTCAATAGATGCCATAAATATTTAACGTTTGAATTCATAAGTTGCAGTGTCTAACATAAATTATTTTTAAACTAAATAATTTTTTAAAATTTTACCAGTATATAAAAAGGGCTTCTGTCGTGAGTGGCACACGTGGGGCAGCTTGTATGCTCTTCGTGCGGAATCGACATCAAGAGATTTCGGAAGCATAATTTTTTGGTACTTGGGCAGCTAGTGATCGTTGGTCCTGGAGCCCCCGAAAAAAAAAAAAAAAAAAATTTTACCACTATACTAAAAATGTGAGTCCCAGAGTCCTTTTTCTCTAGACATGAATTGAGTCCTTTTATTTATTCATTTAAAACATTCTTGTTGAGGCTCTGCTCCAAAGTAGGATCTCCTCTGAGGTCAAGGAGTAGTGGTGAACAACACAAGCATGGCCCTTGCTCACGAGGTAATTGCAGTTTGTGATAGGTGAACAAATAATTTACTCAGCGACTTCTGATGGAATTACCATGAATATCAGTTCTGAGGTACACTTTCTTTCATGTTTAATTGGGGTTACGCTTTATAATTGATGGAATATCCTAGTTGAATTGTCAACATGTTTTTTTCTTTGTGAATAATGCATAAAGTAATGAATGGCACTTCTTATTTGCCATGATGTCTTAGATTGTACTCAGTACAGTAGTCTCATCAACCAAGACGTCTGATTTTTCCAGAGACGAATAGCTGTCTACCGTAGCACCGAGAGACGAGCAGCTGTCTACCATAGCACAGAGGCTGTCAAACTTGAGGGGTGTCAGAGTCACCTGGAAGTCTTGTTAGAGCCGATTGCTGGGCCTCTCCGTCAGTCTCTGATTAAGTCAGTCTAGGGTGGGGCGTGAGAACTGGCATCTCTACATCTCTAACAAGTTCCCAGGTGATGCTGATGGTGCTAGTCCAGGGACCACAACTTGAGAAGCACTGTCATCCAGATGACATTTTTTTTTAATTATATTGTTGTGAGAAACCATTAATTGGCATTGATAAGTTCAGTGATCTTTGGTCTGAGTAAAGCCCAGAGGCATTGTTGTACGTTACTATTCCTGGAAAGAAAGAGATTTCTAGGACTTTTTGAGAAACGTGTATATGTGATTTTTCTTCCAGCTTGCCTCTGCCCTTGATCTTCCCCTTCTTCGTATTAATCAAGCAAATAGCCCTGACCTCCTCAGTGTGTCGCAGTATTATTCTGGAGAACTGGTGACCTATGTGAGAAAGGTAAGAAACGTATCAAGATGATGTTTATTTTTTGCACATGTGTTTTTATTTTCAAAGAACTTTTACACCTGCTTTATAAATGCTAGTGGTAGTAACCCCATTTTATAGGTGTAGAAACTGAGAAACAGATTACAGTGGTTTCTTCAAAGTCACAGAGCTAGTTGGTAAAAGACGCAGATCTAGATCCAATATGTCCTAGTCACAAGTTAAGTTTTCAGGGGAATTTTGGTCCTGGTTTCAGTTACATATGGTGTAGCATGGAAGCAAATAGGCCTGGATTCAAAATTTACCTGGGTCACATACTAACCTTTGTGACCTTTGGCCATTGTACTTAACATCTCTGAACCTCAGTCTCCTAAAAATGTGTCATCTGAAAAAGATACATTTTTTTGCAGCATTTCTATGAGGATTAGCTTTATATCCTGTGAGCAAATAATATTTGAAGGCATGTAGCCCTGGACCTGATAGCAGTTATGAAAAAAAACTCTTTGAAGTCCCTCAGCATCCCTTGCAATAGACCAATGGCTGTTTGCACACACTGGTACCTTTCCTCCTGTCATCCTAACATTTTTTAGCAAAGAAAAATAAATGTTCAGATCACGGGAAGATGACAGCGTGAGTAGTTCAGAGAAAATCTCCTCCCCAAAACATATATATTTATGAAAATACAATAAATACAACTATTCCTAAAAGAGACACCAGTGGATGCAGTAAAACAGCCAGGACACATCTACATCTGCGAGAACTCAACATCACACGAAGGGGGTAAGATACAAGCCACGGCCAGGAAGGACCCAAATGCTCCCCCTCCCCAAAACCCAGTGGGAAGGAAGGAGTCGGAATGGGGAGGAAGTGAAAGCCCAGTACTGCTAAACAACCAGCTCTAGAAATCCGCACCTCGAACGCAGACACAAGGTTCACGGGGTGCTGGATATTAGAGAAACGGAAAAGCAAAACCTGTGGGCAGTTGCCCGCAACTGGTGCCCCTGAGACAAAAGAAAAGCGAGTGCTTTCTGCAAGTCTTAAAGAGACAGGGACCCCATAGATGGATGAAGTTGTCCTGGCACACTTAGCCAGCAGCTGGGAATCCTGGGGAAACTTAGGTGCCCTAAATCCTGGGGAGGCAGTGCAGCTCTGAAGCCCCTCATGGCACTAAGCAACCTGCCAGTCGTTCCTCCAACTGGTGTGAACTCCGACACACCGGCCCAGTAGCGGGAGAGTGGCAGTGCGTGCCAGGGATGGCGGTGCCAGAAGGGACTGGGAGCAGATACATGTGCCAACGGTGCAGGAGTGGACCAGGAAAGGCTTGTGCGAGCCCGCAGCAGTGCAACCGAACAGCCCAGGCATGGCTCGCGCACACCAACAGCAGTGGAGCCAGAGGAGCCCGGTAGAGAACCGCGCGCACCTGCAGCAGAGCCAGAGGGAGCAGGCGCACTCCCAGCAGCTGACCAGAATCCCAGCCCAAGGCACAGCTGCCCAGGGCAGACCCAAAGGCCACTGCTGGCACAGAGCTGCCTGGCAGGGGCGCTGCTAGCACGGAGGAGCACACCTGGCGTGCCTGCCACTCCTCGCAGGGCTCCGTGCTGCTCTGACAGAGAGCCTGCCCACAGCAGCTTAGGGGACTCACCCGGTGGCTGCTCCAGGAGTGCAGGTAACCATCAAAGGCAGTGGGGAAGGGCAAGGGAACCAGCAAGCAGGAAAGGACTTTCTTCTCCCAGCTGACACACCCGCAAGCTGCCTACAGCCACTGCTATCACCATGAAAAGGCAAATAGATTTAGTCCAGTCCAAGATAGTTCAAACAACACCTGAGAAAGGATCTGCAGAGGCAGACCTAACGAGTCTCCCTGAAAAAGAATTCAAAATAAAGTCATAAACATGCTGACAGAGCTGCAGAGAAATATGCAAGAGCTAAGGGATGAAGTCCACAGGGAGATTACAAACGTCCAGAGGGAGATTACAGAAGTGAAACAAACTCTGGAAGGAATTATAAGCAGAATAGATTAGATGCAAGAGGCCATAGATGGAATAGAAACCAGAGAACAGGAACGCATAGAAGCTGATGCAGAGCGAGATAAAAGGATCTCCAGGAATGAAACAATATTAAGAGAACTGTGTGACCAATCCAAAAGGAACAATATCTGCATTATAGGGGTACCAGAGGAAGAAGAGAGAGAAAAAGGGATAGAAAGTGTCTTTGAAGAAATAATTGCTGAGAACTTCCCCATACTGGGGGAAGAAATAGTTGCTCAGACTATGGAGGCACACAGAACTCCTGAGACACGGGACCCAAAGAGGACAACAGCAAGACACATAATAATTAAAATAGCAAAGATCAAGGACAAGGACAGAGTATTAAAGGCAGCCAGAGAGAGAAAAAAGGTCACCTACAAAGGAAAACACATGAGGCTATCATCAGGCTTCTCAACAGAAACCTTACAGGCTGGAAGAGAATGGCATGATATATTTAATGCAATGAAACAGAAGGGCCTTGAACCAAGGATACTGTATCCAGCATGATTATCATTTAAATATGAAGGAGGGATTAAACAATTCCCAGACAAGCAAAAGTTGAGGGAATTTGCCTCCCACAAACCACCTCTACAGGGTATTTTAGAGGGACTGCTCTAGATGGGAGCACTTCTAAGACTAAATAGATGTCACCAGAGAAAATAAAAACACAGCAAAGAAAGCAGACCAACCAAATACTAACTAAAGGCAAAAAATAAAATCAACTACCCACAAAAGCAGTTAAAGGAAGCACAAAAGAGCACAGAATAAAACAACCAACATATAAAGAACGGAGGAGGAGGAATACGAAGGAAGAAAAATAAAGAATGACCAGACAGTGTTTAAATTAGCTCAATAAGTGAGTTAAGTTAGAAGATACTAAAGAGGCTAACCTTGAACCTTTGGCAACCACAAATCTAAAGCCTGCAATGGCAATAAGTACATATCTTTCAATAATCACCCTAAATGTAAATGGACTGAATGCACCAATCAAAAGACACAGAATAATAGAATGGATAAAAAAGCAAGACCCATCTCTATGCTGCTTACAAGAGACTCACCTCAAACTCAAAGACTATAGGAACAAAGAAAGACAGAAGGAACAAAACAGCAGCAGAATCATAGAACCTAAGAATGGACTAACAGTTACCAAAGGGAAAGGGACTGGGGAGAAAGGGAGGGAAGGGAGGGATAAGGGTGGGGAAAAAGAAAGGGGACATTATGATTAGCATGTATAATGTTGGGGGGGGTGGCATGGGGAGGGCTGTGCAACACAGAAGACAAGTGATGATTCTACAGCATCTTACTACACTGATGGACAGTACTGTAATGGGGTTTGTGGGGGGGGTTTGGTGAAGGGGGGACCCTAGTAAACATAATATTCTTCATGTAACTGTAGATTAATAACAACAAAATTAATTAATTCATTAATTTAAAAAATAAAATAAAATAAAATAAAAAAGGTAGGGAGTCAGTAGTTGAGAATTCTTCTGGGACCACAGTAATGCATATTATTTAACAACTGGCTGATAAAAATATAGCTGTATCCAAACATGTGACAAAAATTTTGCACCAGTCCACAGATAAACAAGTGTGATCTACAATCTGTTACACAAACGGAAATAAAACTAAAAGATGACTGTTAATTATATATAAACACATACAAAGTGAGAGTATAACTATCCATAACACAACCTCCCATACTTGAATTATCCCTCAACTGGCTTTAAAGTATATCACAGAAACTGGTAGTTCAAACTAGATTATCTGCAGCACAGCAGAAAGCTGAGTCCCCAAGTCTGGCCATTCTTGTCAGACTCTACTAAGCCTTTCCTTCCTATATATTTGTCTTTACTCAACCATTAATTCAAGTATCTCACCAATTTCTAGGTGCCAGACCCTGATTCAGCAAGAAAAATGAAAAAAACAGAAGATAGTCTGCATTCAAGGAGTTCTAAATCCATGAGATGAGATAAATTATAAGAAGGAAGTATACAGTAAGAGAGGTAAAAACAGCAGGGTGGTTAAAGTCTGAGACTAGTCTGAAATACCTGAAAGCTACTTCTCTGACTTGCTAGCTATGTGAACTGAGTAAGTTTTTCACCTGTAAAATGAGGATAATAGAACCTACCTAATAGGAGTTTTTATGAGATAATACCCAACAGAGAAATAAGCACTGTGTATTATTTACTGCTATTACTAGTAAGAGTGCTATTACTGAAATATGACCAAAGTGCTATGGGAAAATGAAGCAGTTAACTGCCTAGGGAAGATTATCAGAGATGTTATCAAACTGAGGCTTGAAGAATTAGTAGGAATCCAGACAGGTAAGAGCATATGCAAAAACAGTAATAAAATAGCCTAGCATGTCCAGAAAACAATACGAACAACTACAGAGAAACAGGACAAAGAGAAAAGAGAAAGGATAAAAATAAAGAATGACCAGACAGTCTTTAAAATAGCTCAATGAGTGAGTTACAATGGCATCAGATGCTTAAGAGTCTTACAAGCCTAGTGAATTTACACAAGACAATCAGGAACCACAAGAAAAGGCACACCTTAGGAAAGATCAAGGTTCAAATCTAAGTTTACTGTGAAATGGATCAAAGACCTGAAGGTAAATCATGAAACCATAAAACTCTTAGAAGAAAGCACAGGCAAAAATCTCTTAAATGTAAACATGAGCAACTTTCTTCTGAACACATCTGCTGGGCAAGGGAAACAAAAGCAAAAATGAACAAATGGGACAACGCCAAACTAAAAGGCTTTCTGTACAGCAAAGTATACCATCAGTAGAACAAAAAGGCATCCTACAGTATGGGAGAATATATTCATAAACAAACATATCTGACAAGGGGTTAACATCCAAAATATATAAAGAACTCACAAGCTTCAACAACCAAAAAGCAAATAACCCGATTAAAAAATGGGCCGAGAATATGAACCGACACTTCTCCAAAGAAGAAATTCAGATGGCCAATAGGCACATGTAAGATTCTCCTTCATCGCTAATTATCAGAAAAATGCAAATTAAAACCACAATGAGATACCACTTCACACCAGTTAGGATGGCCAACATCAAAAAGACAAGGAACAACAAATGCTGGCGAGGATGTGGAGAAAGGGGAACCCTCCTACACTGTTGGTGGGAATGTGAACTAGTTCAACGATTGTAGAAAGCAATATGGAGGTTTCTCAAAAAAACTAAAAGACAGAAATACCATTTGACCCAGGAATCCCACTCCTAGGAATTTACCCAAAGGAAACAAAATCTCAGATTCAAAAAAAACCTATGCACCCCTATGTTTACTGCAGCACTATTCACAATAGTCAAGACATAGAAGAAACCTAAATGTCCATTCAGTAGATGAATGGATAAAGAAGATGTGGTACATATACACAATGGAATATTATTCAGCCATAAGAAAACAAATCCTACCATTTCAAACAACATGGATGGAGCTAGACAGTATTAGTTAGGCTCAGTGAAATAAGTCACACGGAGAAAGACAAGTACCAAATGATTTCCCTCATTTGTGGAGTATAACAATGAAGCAAAACTGGAGGAACAAAACAGCAGCAGACTCACCGACTTCCCAAGAAGAGACTAATGGTTACCAAAGGGGAAGGGTGGGGGAGAGTGGGTGGGGAGGGAGGGAGAAAGGGATTGAGAGGTATTATGATTGGTACACATGGTGTGTTGGGGGGTCACAGGGAAGACAGTGTAGCACAGAGAAGACAAGTAGTGACTCTGTGGCATCTTACTACGTTGATGGACAGTGACTTCAATGCGGTATGGAGAGGACTTGATAATATGGGTGAATATAGTAACCAAAATGTTCTCATGTGAAATCTTCATAAGAGTGTATATCAGTGATACCTTAATAATAAAAAAATCTAAGTTTACTGTGTAGCCTCAATTTCTCTGAGTCTCAGTTTTCTCATCTGTAAAATGAGGGATACCATTATCTGGTTTGGATGGTGACTGGGATTATTTAAATATCTCCAAAATGCCCTGGTGTAGGGCCTGGCATGTAATACTTAAACAGCAGCTGATAGTATCATCACTATATGTGATAGTAGTCAACTTTTGATGCTGGAATAGTCAAGGATAAGTTCATAGGACCCTAGTTTGACAATGTCTACTAGACGTGCCATTCTCCTGTCCCATCTACTCTTTTACTGAAACAAATGAACAAAACAGACTGATTTTATATTCTCTTCTTATATTTTATGATGCATTCTAACAGATGGATGCTCAAAAATATATTTGGGAAACAGAATGAATTGTCTGGTATACCTGTTCTTAGTGAAACGGCCAGCATGAAGTCATAAACAGCCAATTAAGTTTATTAATACTGAGATGTTTCCAGAAGCATACCAACAATTTCCTACCAGTTACTTAGCTGGTAGAAAATGCAATGCTTTCCCTACTGTACACAATACCAACACTCCCCTCTGCAAAAAAAAGCCCACTTCAAAAGAAATCAGAAGATAAAAGTTCAAAAACTCAGCTTAGTAACTGGGCCTCAGTTACTTCATCTATAAAATAGAGTTACTACCTATTCTATTTACCTCGCTGAGTTACTAGAAGCATTAGATAAGAATGTATATAACGGCACTTTAATAAGTACACAACTATACAGTATTATCATTCTGACATCCAGTTAGATGATTTTACAACATCCTGGAGTCTCAGTTCCTAACTTCCTTCCCTATAATGATCCTGTCCTCCATTCTCCCTTAGCCTTTTAACTCTCATGGTCAATACCAACCATCTCAATCCTTCTATAATCTCTATTTCAAACACTGTGCTCTGCAACCACAACCTTCTACCTTTCCAGTTCATTTCTTCTAGCACCTCCAAAATTCTTAAACCCCATCAGAACCTACAATCCACTGATCTAATTTTTCACTCCATTCCCCTACCCCTCCACCCCAAAGTCCTCACCAAGTTTAAAATTACATAGTCCATTATTACAATCACTCCCTTGTCCCCACTCACATTAACTCTGGTTAGTGGAGACTGGGTATCACAGTTTTAACAGTATGTATAGCACATTTAATACAACTGTATCCAAATTAATCTTCCTGTAAGAAAAACTGCATTGATATTTACCCCATTTAAATACCTTAAACAGTTAGTACATTCCTACTTAGAACATTAAAATAAAACTTATCTTTGTAGCCCTAGATTTCACTTTTTCCCTATGCCCAATGGCTTGTATAATCATTGTCCTGAAAAAATCAAGAGCTTCAGTTGGAGCTATTTTCTCCAAATGAGTATCTCCCATTCCTTTCCTTTGCAAGGATGCAATCCCATCTTTCAAGATCCAGCTTAAAAGCTGATTTCTTCTTAAAGGCACGTCCAATCATCCCACTTTGAGGGTTTTCTCCTTTCCTTACAATTTTGCATTTACTAACTATATGATCCATCTGATAATTATGCTGGTGAGGAACAAATTATTGTTACTTTTATTCTCTAGAACAAAAGCTCCTTGAAAAACACTACTTCTTAACCAACTCCCACCACCAACGTACTCAATATATATGTCTTAGTACAACCACTATTCCAATATTGTTTTATTTAACAATCCTTCCAAAAATTAGTTTGTTTTCTAGAAAATATTCTGAACGTATATATACCCCTTGGCATCTCTTGTGCAGATAGTACCTTAAAGTAGTATGAAACCAATTAAATTTTCAACTACTTCTGCCCTTTCTTTTAGGGTAACTGGCAAATTTTACTCATAGCAACAAGAGAAATTACTGATTCTACAGCATACAATCCACAAGCATCAGCATTATTTTCTTCAATAGTCAACACCCACATTAACAAGTTAATTTCTTGTTTTATCAATACTGCCTCAAAAAGGATGAAAAGTTCTCTCTACTCCCTCAACTCTGAAAAAACTGTTAACATGAACAGTTAAGATATGAGTACTGACTTTTCCAACAATCATTACTTAAAACCAGTCACAAAACATGACCAATGACTGATTTTTTTCCTTTTTTTATTAAGGTATCATTGATATACAATCTCATAAAGGTTTCACACGAGCAAAACTGAGGCTATTACGTTCACCCATATTATCAAGTCCCCCCTACACACCCCACTGAAGTCACTGTCCAGCAGCATAGTAAGAAGCTACAGAGCCAATGACTGTTTTTCTATTACAACTTAACACATGGAGAGCTGTTTTATATTTCAATTTTATAAACTACAGAGATAAGTTGAAATTCCTTTTTGAAATCAATGTAATTGCCAAAAGAGTGGCAAGAACAACAAATAATTGGAACTTCATGAGATGAGACCAATTGTAATACACCTCTGGTTGCTTGCGTGACACCCATAAGATTTATCTTACCTCAACAACGTCAGTAAAAAGAATAACTAAGGCAAGTAACAGGAAATGCCTGTTTTGATCCTAACTTTAATTTCTTACTATCTATAGTCCTTACTAAAACATTATGTGCTCTTAACCTATGTACAGTGCCAAAGCAACTTCAACTTTTTCTTCATCCATTCCTAAATTAGGTGTAAAATGCTAAATGTATTTGTTAAATCCCAAAGAAATAAGCCTGACAGTACAGTATATTCTGTCTTTCACCATGGGCATATTTAAGTTTTTGCACTAATACAATATGCATTAAGTACATTTGGTTAGAATTCCACAGTTAAATGGTCAATTCACTTCTTATAACTGAAAGATCACTGCAACATCTTCTGGTATTCACTGCAATATCTAATCAATGCCTTCTTTCAGTATTTATGGTGGTCTTTTGTAATTCCTTTGGTAATTACCATGAGTCAGCTTTCACTTAATACTAAATGGGAATGCTAATATGAAGAAAGAATTAATATCACACACACAAGCAAAAGAACCAAGTTGTTTCAGGGAATAAATTTTAACAGAATTGAAGAACTCAAGCTGGAATCCATTTTCATTAATAAAATAGTAGAAACTTACTGGTTTACAAGAAAAAAATGAAACTTCTACATGGGTTTCAAATTCAAGATCTCATGAACCTGTTCTTTTCAGAAAATGGTAATACTGACCACATCAAGACAACAGTCTTTTTTTCATTTTGCCATGTACCCAAATAAATGAACATGTATCTCAGCTATGAAGCAGCACAATCAGGACAGCTAATTATATATGTGCTTTAATAAATTTTTAAGTCACAAATTTTAGTTTAGATTATGTAACTTATCATAAAGACCTGAGAAAATGATAATCCCTCTGCAGTACTCTAATGAGAATTATGTGACACACTCAGAATGAAAGGAAAGAATATAACAGGGACACCTATTTTGCTCTAATGCTGCAGCACTAGAACAGCCCTGTAATAATCAGCCTTACAGTATATTTGGATCTGTTTCTTCTTGGTCCCCACGCCCACTTTGAAAACAGTGCATCATCACATGAAGTCCCATGATCACAGTCTTGCCAACCCCATTCTCCCTTCAATACAACGTATACATTTTTCTCCTGTGACATTATTCCTTGACATGTTCCAAGTTTTTAAGAGCCTTTTGCCTTAGATACATACCCTGTACCCTTTAGATCACCACTAGGTAGCCCTCCCTTATACTGACCTTATTTGGTCACTCTTGATCCCCAGAACATGTAGTAACCAACAATTTTATATTTGCTAATGATCATGTCAATTCATCATCATTTTGAAACCTATACATCATTATTTTGAAACCTTGTTCCAATCCCTTCCACCTATCATAATATGCATGGGAAAGGGAAGAGCAATGATTTTGCCTTGTTTCAGCAATCCAAGCAAAGGTGACACTGACTTTCATAGCTAGTAGCATCTCAGGCAGATAATGGGAGAGAGACCCAGTTAACAGAGATTAGAACACCTGCTAATGTGTCTTCTCTGGCATGTCTGCAATAGAATGCCAACTCTATTACAGTACCACACAGAAAATTTACTAACATGCTTCTGTGACCTGAATATTTTTAAACTGTAAACTTCCTCACTTAAGATCTTAAGATTTATCACATCCTGGTCACATACATGAAACACACAGAGAAATCCTACAAACATACTACATAAAAGTAATACATGACTTGCTTATTGCTTTACCATATGAATACTTATATAGATTTTAAAAGTTCTTGGGCACTTACATATTTTTATTATGACCTTTACAGTAATATTTGTTTCTCCCATTACTTCACCATTCCTTGATCTATCATCACAGCTCCTTTTTATCAGAACTCTAATGAAGACATTCAGAACAAGAAAGAATGGAAGACAAAGTACTTTAAGTCACCAGTTCTCTGCAGTTACAGAAGCTGAAGAACATTTCCTCACTTTCAGCTACATCACCATTAACAGCTGCACAGCCAATAATGCTAAACTGTGTTTCTTAACACTTTAGAGCTGTACATCACTGTACAAATAAAACTTTCTTTAGTGAACATATAATTCAAAGTGCTAAATAATCTCTATCTTAAGTTATCCTATGTATTTTCCAGTTTTTGTGTGTAACATTTCAATCTATCAACAAACACGCCTTAATCTGGCAAATGTAGGCAGAAATCATGTCTCATTCAGAAATTCAGGTCAGATTCTTGAAGCAGTTAAAACTCTTAAGACATTAAAAAAAAAAAATACTTCAGCCTATTTCACAAAGCTTTCCAAAGATCAAATATCACTTTCAAAGGCTACACAGAAGAATATCTTAGCTGAAACAGTTAACAATATATGCTCTTTGACACAGTGTAACTAATGATGGTCAGAAACCTCCCCAGAAGCCCTTGGAAGATGAACCCAAAACAAATCTGAACAGAACAGAGTAAAAACTGTTAACTGTCACACCTCTCTAAAAACTCATTAATTCTTTGTGACCTGTAAGTTTATCCTCCATATTTGATAACTGAACTACAGTTATATAAAAACATAATTGCAAGCAGAGATAATGGTCAGGAGCACAGCTTCAAGAGTCAAAGTACTAGAGTCTGAATCCAGGCTCTGCCAGTTAGAAACTGTGTGTACTTGGCCAAGTTATTTAAAACTCTGTGCCTCAGCTGACTCTTTCGAAAATGGGAGTAACAATATCTACTCATAGGGTTATTGCGAAGATTATGAGATAATACACATAAAGCCTACAGAACAGTACCTGTTTATTATTATAATGAAGTCATCAAAAAATTTTTAATGTACACTCCTGATAAAGATCACTCTTTATATTCGGAAGTGCTTCGAGTGGCATAATACAGTTAAACTCCTCACTGTATTATACAAAACACATCTGAAAGCTTAGGTGTTCACCAATCTAACAGTGTACCCAATTCTTGACTCAGTTCAAGAGACAGTATTAAAACTCCAAAATTTGAACTTAATGGTAAATTTGCAAAGAATAAAATTCTATAATTCTAAATTATCTTGCCAAATAAAAGGCAAAAAAAATGATTGTCATTTAGAACTTACCAGAGAAGATTGCCCCCCCAAAATTCCAGTGCTATAAGAAGATCTGTTTTAAAACAACAGGATTTATGCACTGTGTTTGGAAACCTACTTAGGGTTTGTTTTCAAGTGTACTCAGTGACTTCACCTCATTTGTCACTTAAAACCTTAAAAAGAGGCCACATTTAATTTTTAATAACCTGACCTTAAAAAATGTTTCAGATACACTACACACAGAAGCATCCTATTACTTCTCTCCAAAAACTTTAAATCAAAGGACTCTGATAAAAATCAATTTGTATTTTCCCTTTATTAAAACATCCAGAAAAAACTACTACTCGAGTATTTTTAAATGAATGTTTTTTAGAACTATTAGTACAATAATTTACAAAAGCTTTAAACATACTGTCTGAAAGTCTGTCATTCCCAATATCCTATTGACACACAGTATTAGGACAACTGAATTTAAAAAGCCAACATTTTCCTGGCTGGCCCAATGCAGCAGGAGTTGGTTATTACAACACATATGCATTATCTTCAAAGGAATACCCAGCAACTTGAAGCAAGTTTTACATAAACCCAACTAAAGCATTGATTGGAAAAGTCATCTTATTTGAAAAGGTAGACTTACTCAATTTTTTCAAGTAACAGCATTTATACTCTGTTACCCAGTTTTCAAAATCTTTCAAGACCCTGCAAATCCTGTTTAAGCCTGCTAAAATTCCATGGGTGACAGCCATTTTCCCTCAAAACTTAATTGTCCAGATTACCTATTTTCAATTTTATTAGGTCACCTTGAAATTCTCTCTTCCATAAAGCACTTAAGGGTTTTAGTTATAAACATGTCTCTAAAAATTAACCAATAAAGCCCACACATTTTGCAGCCTACTCATGTTTTAAAATGCTCGCTAAAAAAACCACCTTTATCGGGGACCAAATACCTAAAATGAACTGCTTCAAATTTCCCTGGACCTGCATTATACCCTTTATACACCTTGAGATCCTGTATTATGCTGCAGCTATACAGCAGACGCACGATCACAAGGTTTTCAACAGCCTCCAGATCCCTTACTGCTGCAAAACTTCTGATAAACCTTCCATGCAGTAGACCATTAACAGTGCTGGTTTAACTGCTTTACCTGTTTATTTACCAACCCAATCATCTCAGGGAATTCAAACTGCCTTCTGAAACTTATCTAGAGTATTCCTGTGTTCTTTTGAGGAAGATCTGCACCTGGAAAAAACTTTTGAGTTTTAGTGTTCATTCTCTGGTCCAAATTCCTGTTTCCAGGATACGCGGTAGTAATGCAGTGGTTTCTTTGAGACTCTAAGATTGTATTTTACCCTAGCAATAGCCAACCTCTACTAAATCCCTTTTAGGTGGCCGAGATTGCTGCGGATTATAATGCTCAACAGGAAGGTTTTTTAAACATCCGAAAGACGAGTTATTCGAATTCAGGCCTTAATTTTTTCCTAAATAATACTTGTCATCACAAGGACATGTTTCCATACATTTGCAACTTAAGAAAGTAAAAAATCAAGCTTTTGGCACTATTTATCACAGCTTAAAAAGTCCATCACCATCACGCTTTTTCTTTCGAAGTAGGATTTCAGACAAAGCTTCCATCAACCATAGTCCTGTAACATGCTTTCCAAGCCAACTGACGGCCTGCTAACAGCAACATTTACACCCGGGGAAATCTTTACAGTTGACTAATCAAGAAGGCGTCTGATAACCAAAGCACCCTTTCTCGAGGAAATGTAAGAAGCAACAACTAAAGGGATTTATTACAGTGAGGAAAGAAGGACTCTCCAAGCAGGGCCATGGAGCAAAATTCAGGGGTTCGGAAGCCCTGGTCTCAGCAACACTGGCCCCAAGGCCTCCCCACCCAGCCCGCTATCCCCCCGGGAGCCAGCCCTGCACCTCCATAGGCCCGGCAGACCAGAGGGGAGCACCTCCCCCACCCCACGCAGCGGCCAGGCTCGAGTTCCGAAACCTGAAGCCCAAACAGGCCAAAGCCGCAAACGCGGCAGCGTGAGTTTAAAAGGTATGAAAACACAGGGTGAGAGGAGATGCGGCCTCGCCTCAAGCTGGGAGGCCCCCTGAGGAATCCGAGGCGGGAGAAGAGCGAGCCGGTTGATAAGCCGGAACAGTCTGGAAGAAAAGAGAGCTGGGAGCGGGGGATGAGGAGGTTCCTGCTCGGCCAGCGCCTTCTCCGGGTCCTCGGCGACGCCCCTGTTTACCTGAAAGTCTCGGTCCTCATTGAAGCGGGAGAAGCGATCCGCCATTTTGCCTCCCTCACTCCTCTCAGGACGACGCTCTCCGGCTAGCTCCTTCCCTCCCGCGACACCCGCCCCCTCGCTCCCCTCCTCTGTTCCCCGCCTCCTCCCACGCCCACCCGGTGCGCACAGGCCGGGAAAGGAGGATGCGCGTCCAGAACGGAGCCCAGCGGACGCAGGCGCCTTTCGGCCCTGGAGGCGGGACATTCCTCCACGCCCCGCCCTCCTCTCTCAGCCTAGTGCGACCCCCGGCGGCCGCGCGTGCGCGCTAGTGCTGGACAGCTGCGAGCGCTTCCGGAGAGAAAGGTGACGCGGGGCGCAGTGCGTGTGTGTATGGATGTGTTCCACCTGCTCTCTTCCCGGAATGCATTATCTTTTTTTGCCCTCTTGCGTCCTTCTGTATGCGAAACCCATCCTTTGTTTTATTCACCAAATGGCAGCATTATGTAGTGGCCAAAAGCGAGGATTTTGAAGCCAGACTGCTCAGTTTCGAATCCCGGTTTGCTTTGAACGTTAAACCGTGAACGAAACGGGAAAAGGCCTTTCTCTCAAAGGGTTTACATTCCACTGTGGTAAATAAGATGAATAATAAAACAATTGAGTAATTTTTAATATTAATGAGTGCTACAAAAAAATAAAACGGTGCAGTGATGAGAGGGACTTCTGAAATGACCTTTGACCTGAGGAACAGAAGCGGCCTGCAACCTTGGAGCAGGGGAAACATTAGACGCAAAGGCCCAATGACTGCTAAGAACTTGGCATTCTCAAGCGATCATTTTAGAAAAGTATTTCTCAAGAGACCAAAGTTTCAAATCAATTCAAGTTCTCTGGGCTTCGGTTTCCATTTTATAAAATAAGGAAATTGAGTTTGGTAATCTACTGCCCCTATCACTGACTTTGTATGGGTTATGAATCAGGTTTTTCCACCTTATGACGTTCCTGAAGGACCCCACCCAGCCCACCAATTCCCTTAGCCAAAACACATAAAACACACAGGAGTAGCAGAACTTCCCTACTTTTGAAAGAGTAGTTGACAGAAATCACACAATGAAAAAATGACCCGTACTGCACCCTGAGAGTCAAACGGAATGTAATTTTTTGGAGGAAGGGTGTGTATCTCCTATTCCTATGTTACCTTCTGCAGTCCAAGGAGAATACAGTTCTAAGCAGTGAAACGAGCTCCCTAACTAGGGAGAGGCAAAACACACAAGGTAAACATTGTAAAGAGACCTGAGGATACATGTGGCGGATTGAATCATATGGATACCCATGACACATTTACCTCTTTTCCCTCTCCCAATCCCACTAAAATGACAGTAAAAGAATCAGAAGGACATAAACTTACATGGACAAAGAGACCTGAAGAAGGGACAACAGATGTCAACAAAATTTTGGAAGCTAAAGAGCATAGATAAATGGAAATGCACTAGTAGAATGGAGAAAGCAAAGTCCTGGAGTGAGGAAGCCAGGAAACATGTTGAATTAATGCAGAGGAGTATCAGAAAGACTCAGGAATTGGAATCACCAGGTTTCCCTGAAGGTGAGGGTGTGGATGGAGCCAGAAACAGGAATAGTTACAAGGCAGTTTAGAGAGAAGTAACTCTTAAATCCCTTTCCCACCCAAGTAGCAAACTGGAGAATTCTCTTGGATATGCTGGAGAGACTTTGACATATCTGGCTCAGCTAAAGAAGGAGATAACAGGCTGAAAATGGCAAGGTTTGGTAAAAGCCAACATTCTGGTCAGAGAATTGTTCTCCCAGCAAAAGACTACAGGATCTCTCTCTAGGAAACTGATCCCTCTCTGGTTTAATGGGAAAAATCCTACACGTCCAAAAACAGGAATAGAGAGTGAGGCCTCCCCAACATAAAGGTCATGTTCCTGTCCAGATATTCCACAGAGAAGTCCATCATTCAGGAAACCCCATCCACAGAGTTTCCACTCAGCTCTTATGCATAGTCGGATAGAAGGAAACCTGTAACAAAGACAGACATCCCCACCCAAAAAACAAAAACGGAAAGGAATTCAGAGGAACTAGAGATAACAAAAGTAGCAAAAGAAACCGTAAGACAATTACAATCAACATCTATGGAGATAGAAGATCACCTCAGGGAACAAGGGACCACATTAGGGAGCAAAGAATGCCGAAAAAGAAAATTCAAAATTAAGAAATAACTTTTGGAAATTAAACAAATAAAATAAAAAGAAATTAAACAGAAATAAAAAATTCAATTGAAGAGTTAGAAAATAAAGTCACAGAAATCTCCTAGAAAACAGAGTATAAAGACACCCTGGTCTCCTTAATTATTGCAGTAACTTCTAAGTGTTCTGCTTCCACCCTGACCCCTTACAGTCTTCAAAGAAGCTATGGTGATCCTGTTAAAAGGTCAGTCAGATCTCATCAGTTCTCTGCTCCAACCCTCCAGGGGCTTTCCCTGTCATTCATAGTAAAGTCCACCTACTACTGAGACAGGGACCATGGGCTTAGACTGAGTAGGGTGAGGGCCTCTGGAAAAAGCAAGGCAAGATATTTACAGTCAAAGCAATGTAACAATGTAAAGTCCCTATCGAAACTCTGTGTTCAGCATTATGCAAAGGCAAGGTCACACTAATTCTCTAGGGTAAAGATACCAGACTAGGAATATAGACATATTCATTGAGATCAGCTAAAGGTCAAAAGGCCAGGAGCAACTTGGCCTGGAAAGTTTGAGTGTTCCACAAGGGTATCTCAGCATAACCCATGACTTCACTGTAAACAGCCCTAGCAAACAGACAATAACTCAGCCCACCTTGAGGGTAGGGCAGGTGGTACAAGTCCACACCCTAAGCCCTCAGTTCCCAAAAGTCCTCAACTGCCTATAAATCCCCTAGACAACGCACCACCCTGGGTTCTCTTGTCCCCTCCTGGTGTGAGCCAGGAGCTCTTTCCTCTCACTTTATTTCTAAATAAAAGCTTCTGCCCTAGCTCTACTACCTTGGGTGTTTGCTAAGTTCATTCTTCGACTCAGCAAACAAGAACCCTGGCATCACTACCACCTCACCGCTCAGATCTCCTTTTCTCTCTGCACCCTGCTTCGCTACTCTCTGGACACACCACCTGGCTATACCTTAATCCCTAAGTCTGTTCCCACTTCAGTCTGCCCTACTTGGGAGATAATGTATATGCTGTTCTTTCTGCCTATCATTCTTTCCCAGATATCCATCCACGTGGCTCACCATCCACCACTCATACTCTGGTCTTTATTCTCAGTAAGATTTTCCCTAATAATGCTATTTAAAATCACAGAGCCCCATATTCTGAACTCCCTAGCTCCCTTCCCTAATTTTATTTTTCTCCATAGTACTTATCACTTTCTAATGTGTAATGTTTGCTCCTTGAGAGCAGGGATTTTTCTCAGTTTTGTTCCCCTCCGTATCCTAGTGCCAAGAATAATGAATGGCATATAGAAGGCACATGAAACATTCTCCAGAATAGACCACATACTAAGCCACAAAAAGAGCCTCAGTAAATTCCAAAAGATTGAAATCCTACCAACCAACTTTTCAGACCACAAAGGTATAAAACTACAAATAAATTGTACAAAGAAAGCAAAAAGGCTTACAAACACATGGAGGCTTAACAACATGCTCCTAAATAATCAATGGATCAATGACCAAATTAAAATGGAGATCCAGCAATATATGGAAACAAATGACAACAACAACACAAAGCCCCAACTTCTGTGGGACACAGCAAAAGCAGTCCTAAGAGGCAAGTATATAGCAATCCAGGCATATTTAAAGAAGGAAGAACAATCACAAATGAATAGTCTAATGTCACAATTATCAAAATTGGAAAAAGAAGAACAAATGAATGAGGCCTAAGGTCAGCAGAAGGAGGGACATAATAAAGATCAGAGAAGAAATAAATAAAATTGAGAACAATAAAACAATAGAAAAAAATCAATGAAACCAGGAGCTGGTTCTTCAAGAAAATCAACAAAATAGATAAGCCTCTAGCCAGACTTATTAAGAGAAAAAGAGAGTCAACACACATCAACAGAATCAGAAAACAAGAAAGGAAAAATCACGACGGACCCCACAGAAATACAAAGAATTATTAGAGACTACTATGAAAACGTATATGCTAACAAGCTGGAAAACCCAGGAGAAATGGACAACTTCCTAGAAAAATACAACCTTCCAAGACTGACCCAGAAAGAAACAGAAAATCTAAACAGGCCAATTACCAGAAACAAAATTGAATCAGTAATCAAAAAACTACCCATGAACAAAACCCCCGGGCCAGATGGATTTACCTCGGAATTTTATCAGACATACAGAGAAGACATAACACCCATTCTCCTTAAAGTTTTCCAAAAAATAGAAGAGGAGGGAATACTTCCAAACTCATTCTATGAAGCCAACATCACCCTAATACCAAAACCAGGCAAAGACCCCACCAAAAAAGAAAACTACAAACCAATATCCCTGATGAATGTAGATGCAAAAATACTCAACAAAATATTAACAAACCGAATTCAAACTACATCAAGAGGATCATACACAATGACCAAGTGGGATTCATCCCAGGGATGCAAGGATGGTACAACATTCGAAAATCCATCAACATCATCCACCACATCAACAAAAAGGACAAAAACCACATGATGATCTCCATAGATGCTGAAAAAGCATTCAACAAAATCAACATCCATTCATGATAAAAACTCTCAACAAAATGGGCATAGAGGGCAAGTACCTCAACATAATAAAGGCCATATATGATAAACCCACAGACAACATCATACTGAACAGCAAGAGGCTGAAAGCTTTTCCTCTGAGATTGGGAACAAGACAGGGATACCCTCTCTCTCCATTGTTATTCAATGTGGTAGTGGAGGTCTTAGCCACGGCAATCAGACAAAACAAAGAAATACAAGGAATCCAGATTGGTGAAGAAGAAGTCAAACTGTCACTATTTGCAGATGACATGATATTGTACATAAAAAACCCTAAAGACTCCACTGCAAAACTACTAGAACTAATATCGGAATTCAGCAAAGTTGAAGGATACAAAATTAACACACAGAAATCTGTAGCTTTCCTATACACTAACAATTAACTAATAGAAAGAGAAATCAGGAAAACAATTCCATTCACAATAGCATCAAAAATAAAATACCTAGGAATAAACCTAACCAAGGAAGTGAAAGACCTATACCCTGAAAACTACAAAACACTCTTAAGAGAAATTAAAGAGGTCACTAACAGATGGAAACTCATCCCATGCTCCTGGCTAGGAAGAATTAATATCGTCAAAATGTCCATCCTGCTCAAAGCAATATACAGATTTGATGCAATCCTTATCAAATTACTAACAGCATTCTTCAATGAACTGGAACAAATAGTTCAAAAATTCATATGGAATCATTAAAGACCCCAAATAGCCAAAGCAATCCTGAGAAGGAAGAATAAAGTGCGGGGGGGGGGGGGGATCTCACTCCCCAACTTCAAGCTCTACTACAAAGCCACAGTAATCAAGACAATTTGGTACTGGCACAAGAACAGAGCCACAGATCAGTAGAACAGAATAGACTCCAGACATTAACCCAAACATATATGGCCAGTTAATATATGATAAAGGAGCCATGGACATACAATGGGGAAATGACAGCCTCTTCAACAGATGGTGCTGGCAAAACTGGACAGCTACATGTAAGAATGAAACTGGACCATTGTCTAACCCCATACACAAAAGTAAAATCCAAATGGATCAAAGACCTGAATGTAAGTCATGAAACCATAAAACTCCTAGAAAAAAACATAGGCAAAAATCTCATGGACATAAACATGAGTGACTTCTTCATGAACATATCTCCCCGGGCAAGGGAAACAAAAGAAAAAATGAACAAGTGGGACTATATCAAGCTAAAAAGCTTCTGTACAGCAAAGGACACCATCAATAGAACAAAAAGGTATCCTACAGTATGGGAGAATATATTCATAAATCCGATAAAGGATTGACATCCAAATATATAAAGAGCTGACACACCTCAACAAACAAAAAGCAAATAATCCAATTAAAAAATGGGCAGAGGAGCTGAATAGACAGTTCTCTAAAGAAGAAATCTAGATGGCCAACAGGCACAAAAAAAGATGCTCCACACCACTAGTCATCAGAGAAATTGCAAATTAAAACCACAATAAGATATCACCTCACACCAGTAAGGATCACCATCATCAAAAAGACAAATAACAACAAATGTTGGCGAGGTTGTGGAGAAAGGGGAACCCTCCTACATGGCTGGTGGGAATGTAAATTAGTTCAGCCAGCCATTGTGGAAAGCAGTATGGAGGTTCCTTAGAATGCTCAAAATAGAAATACCATTTGACCCAGGAATTCCACTTCTAGGAATTTACCCTAAGAATGCAGCACTCCAGTTTAAAAAAGACAGATGCACCCCTATGTTTATCGCTGCACTATTTACAATAGCCAAGATATGGAAGCAATCTAAATGTCTATCAGTAGATGAATGGATAAAGAAGACGTGGTACATATATACAATGGAATATTATTCAGCCATAAGAAAAAAAATAAATCCTACCATTCACAACAACATGGATGGAGCTAGAGGGTATTATGCTCAGTGAAATAAGCCAGGCAGAGAAAGACAAGTACCAAATGATTTCACTCACGTGTTGAGTATAAGAACAAAGGAAAACTAAAGGAACAAAACAGCAGCAGAATCACAGAACCCAAGAATGGACTAATAGTTAGCAAAGGGAAAGGGACTGGGGAGGATGGGAGGGAAGGGAGGGATAAGGGTGGGGAAAAAGAAAGAGGGCATTATGATTAGCATGTATAGTGCTTGGGGGGCACGGGGAGGGCTGTGCAACACAGAGAAGACAAGTAATGATTTTACATCATCTTACTATGCAGACGGACAGTGACTGTGAAGGGGTATGTGGGGGGGACTTGGTGAAGGGGGGAGCCTAGTAAACATAATGTTCTTCATGTAATTGTAAATTAATGATACCAAAAAAAAGAAAAGAAAAAAGTAAAATAAATGTTCAACTGCTTTTCCTCTTTTCCCATTCACTAAAGGTTTTGCAGATCATTCCAGAAAGCATGTTTACTTCTCTTCTAAAGATCATAAAGCTTCAGACTCATGATATCATTGAAGTGCCGACCCGCCTGGACAAAGACAAGCTAAGGGACTATGCTCAGCTTGGCCCACGATACGAAGTGGCGTGTCTCTTTGACTTTTCTGCCTTTTGATACTTAAAACCCAAACCATGGAATGTCCCAGGTCTGTGTCACCTGCCGTGTCCCCAGGACCACCAGACCAGTTTGGATTTATTTTTTCCCACTCTCAGTGTCCAGTCACCACATTTCGAACCATTGTCAATTTCATGTCCTCTGACACAACTCCAAACTTTACATCAGAAATTTAAATTTCCATGCTTATTCTAACTCAAAAATATAGCATCTGTTTACCTTATCAATATCTCCTTGTGTTGCTTGAAAAAAAATAGAGGGCAGTAAAGGGGAGATGACCTCAGAGTCTTGATTAGCCTTTTCTACTCAAAAGGGACCATCCGTGTTACTACCTCCTGCCCTCATATCTACATAAGAAACTGAGGCTCAAAGAAGGGGAATTGATTGGTCAAAGTTTAAAAAAACATTTAATGTCTTCTGACTCAGTGTCCCAAAATGTCTAATAGTGATCTCTCAGTTATACCACAAAGCCTCATTTCTGCCTGGGGAAATATATGTAAATAAATACATTTATATTTACATTTATATAAATAAAGCTGCATACTCATTCCTGTTGTCTTTGCCCATTGCAGGACTATTAGCCAGTTATCTTAGCTTCCTCTGGAAATGATGGGTCTGTTGTCTGAAATACTTCATTAACCTCTTTTTTCTTTTTTAAAAGTTGCCAAACTTACTCATGCTATTTCCATTTTCACTGAAGGCATCTTAATGATGAAAACGACTTTGTTGGGCATCATCAAGGTAACAGCTTAGATGCTGGTCTAGGTGGTCTTGTAGTGAGGTCCTTACTTTGGGTTATGGTATTTATCCCTTGGGGAACAGGCAATGACCTTATCATCTTGTGTCCCTTGCTGTTTCATACTCAGCTTTTAATCATCATTTTGCTCATATATGGATGGAAGAAGGCAGTTTAAAATCCCTATTTTTCATTATACCCAATAGTTAGTTAAATCTAAGAAAGAGCCGTGTATTGAATTTTTGTAATAACAGAACAAAATGGTTTAGTCCCCTTAGGCAAGTATCAGGCTCACTCTCTCCCATCCTTCTGTGGTATCTTCAAATTGCATTCAGGCACAGAACAGTGAGCTAATCGCAGGCCATCGTGATCACTGATGCACCCAAGCTCCTCTCTGCTCTTACTGTTTCCTTCTTCCTCTTCAGGACACCCTCACCCATTCCCATCCCCCATACCACTCACTCTGTACGTTTGATTGCTTTCCCTAAATATGCAGCTATCCTTATTTTAAACATGGTGTTATGTGTGCATGTGTTTTTTATTTATTTAAATCATATTGTGCTCTAAGTCTCATTCTTTTTCCAACTTTTCTCACTTGTTAATGCTTTTGAAATGTATTTATGTTGCTATGAGTCAGGTAGTTGGTTACATCCTACTCCTGCATGGAATTCCACATTTCACTTAACCATTCCCTGTTCACAGACCCCTGTGTTGCCCATTTTCTACCTCTGCTCCCCGTTATCATAAACAGTGTCAAGATGAGCATCTTCAAACATGTCCCCATTGAAGACCTACAAGAATTTCTCTGAAATGTGCCTTCCTAGGAGTGGGGCACTGAATCTTAGGGCATATTTGTACTTAATTTGTCTCAAAACGGCCAGATTGCCTTCTGAAATGACTGTTTCCTGAGTGTCTACCTTTATTTTTGCCAGGACTCATTATTATCCACTTTGTAACTTTTGCTCTTCTAAGAGGTATAAAGCAATATATCATGGCTGTTTTAATTTGTAATCCTGTGACATCTAGTAATGTGCTCATTCACATAGTTCCTGGCACTTTTATTTATGTTTCCACTTACCTGGCATCAGTAGAATCTGCACATTGCTGATTTTTTAAAAAATTATCAGTCAAATTGCCAGATTAATATTTCTGTTAATAAAACCCAAGAAAATACAAGAAATGAACCTAAATAGAAACCGAACTTCAGTGTATGGTTTTTGTAAGTGTGCTGAAAAAAATACCATTGTATTCCTGAAACAGTAATAGTCCATTAAACTATGCAGAGAGCACACATACAGATTACCACTTCTAACTAATCCATAAATAGATGGTAAATCCTAGAACCAGATTAAGCATTTTACATGCAAAGTGACCAGTATAGGAAGGATGTAATAAAACCTAATAATGAGCGATAATTCTCAAAAGAAAGACTGCTTTCCTTTGTGAGTCTTTAGCCACAATCTTTCAGATAAAAAAAGAGCAGAGGAACTATCATCTTGACCCCATTCAGCCCAAGTAGACTAACAACTCAGGGCTTTTTGTAAAGAATCCTGTGACTTCCACTAATGTTTAACCTCCAAGTATTAAGGCTCTATTTCAAGTACTTAAAACATTAAGTTTCCTTTAGTCAATATGACTCAATACCTATTAATGTTCATCATTAGAGGTAGCCAAAAAATGGGAATAATCTAAACATTTATCAGTAAGAGAATGGCTAAATATATCATGATGTATTCATACTATGGATCATTCTGCTGCCATTCCAAAAGAATTTGCCACTGGAATATTTTTAAAACTTAAAGGGAAAAAGAAAATTGCAAAATGTGTGTGTGTGTGTGTGTGTGTGTGTGTGTGTGTGTGTGTGTCATATTATGATCCCATTTAGATTTTTTAAAATTAGTATGTGTTTAAGGACAAATATTTACATACATAAATTAATAGAGAAAGGTCTGGGGGATCCACATGAAAACTTAGCTGTTATTAACTTCAGGGGAGGGAATACAGTTGTGAGGGAGGGGCTTTCTCATAGCTATGAATGCTCCATGGATAGGTGAACATCTAGGAAGGATTGGAAGGGCTATTAAGACCTTTAGATGTATGAAATTTAACTCTTTTCACTAAATATGCTCTTTTTTTTAATCAAAGTATTATTGATATACAATCTTAAGTTGGTTTCAAGTATACAACACAGTGGTTCAACAGTTGCTGACATTATTAAGCCCTTACGCCCACTAGTGCAGTTACTATCTGTTACATAGGAAGATGTTACAGGATCATTGACTATATTCTCCATGCTATACTACCATCCCTATGACCAACTTATATTATGATTGAGAATTTTTGTGCCCTGTTATACCCCTCACTCTCCCCACCCACTTTCACTCCAACCCCTCCCCCATGGTAACAACTAGCCACTTCTCAGTGTCTGTAAGTCTACTGCTGTGTTGTTCATTCTGTCTGCTTTGTTTTTATATTTCACAAATAAATGAAATCACATGGTATTTGTCTTTGCCTGGCTTTCACTACGTCTGTTCTTACAGGGAATGTTTCTTTGGAAACTTTGTGTTCTTTCTTTGATTTTGTTTTCATTGCTTATGCTTATCTATAATTAACCTTTTTGCTGTAAAATAGAGCAGAGATACTAAAAGCTACAGAAACACTTGTGTAGTTTAATGGATTATTATCATCACCACTCAAGAAATACAGTTTAGCCAGGTCTCAACCTAGTTCCTCCTCATGTGCCCCAACCTAATATCGCTCTCTTTGTTGATGGTTTTATTAGCCAAAATAATCTCTAGATACAGGAGGTTTAGACTTGCCCATTGAAAAAAAAATATGTTAAGTCTTTTTTAATTTTCAGGTTTCTCCTCCATTCCTGTCTCGCCAAGGCCTTTGACCTGTTGTTTCTCCAGAGTCTGCATTTTGCTAATCACTCAGTCATGATGTAGTTCAACGTGTTTCTCTGGCTTTTGTGTCTTCGGCAACTTTCATTGCAGCTGTTTCTCTTGAAGTTTAAATATAATCAAACACAGATGGAACCCATCAATTGTCTTTATGACTTTTGAAAATAATGGTTCTTTGCAAATTAAAAGTGAAAGAAACAAGTCTCAGGGATTCCAAAGGAGTGGGTTAAAACTATCTGATAGGATGCTGTCTTTGAGAGAGCAACAAAAGTTTTCTCATTACAGAGAAAAGAATCAGCAAAATAAGCTTACAGAGTTAGATAGCAGATCTGCTTTCCTGTCCTCTCTCCCTAATTACAATCATCATTCCGAGAATGCTGGAAGAACAGAGAATTGCTAAGTCTGCAGAGTGGTCCTGCCCAAAGCTTGTTGGCCCCTAAAGGTACAGATGCCCTGAGATGACATCCGGAGACAAGACACACACTGAAACCAGATGCAGGCCCTTCTTTGCAGTACCTCATCCTGGTGATAAGAAAAGTCAAAGTCACTTGTTAACTTTCAACAAAATGATTAAAATGTGAGGGCAATTTAAAACTCTCTATACCCACCGTCTTTGAAATATCACATTGTAAAATCATCATCACGGATTTTTCTGAGATAAACCAACTCCTAAAGAGGTGACAGCTTTATGCGTTCGGTCCAAGCTGCACAAGGTGAGAGGGGGGCCACAAAGGGAAAAGTCCCAATCATTCAGAAATGAAGTAAGAAGGGTTCCACCAGGGGTTCTGGAAACCTTCCCCCCTGGATCTCTTCAGAACTGAACTTTTCCTCCCTGCTACTTACTTCTTTCTGATTTGTACTCAGGTGGATCCAAAGCAGTTGCTAGAAGATGGAATAAGGAAGGAGCTAGTTAAATGTGTTGTTTTGCTCTTCATAGGGGCTTGATATTCAACCCTCGAGCCAAGGTACCAGATGACCAAAATAGGGCTGTCCTTTTTCTCTATTCTGCTTGCGAAAGGGACTAGAACACCATTCGAAACTCTTGTGAAGCAGACCTTTCCTCCTGTCTAATGTATATCTAATATATAATGTTTGGTACAAATGATGTGCTTTTTGATTCTATACTGTAATCCATTCATATTATAAGAAAATCCCTTTAAAACCAGCCTTTTGTAATTGCTGATCCCCAAGTTTAGGAATTGAACTGATGTTTATGATTCAGAGTTACTTCTTATCATTGTAAGAATTTGTTAACCCGAAAGCAGATAGGAGCATAAAGTCTTAACTTTTTATTTTGCTCAATCTTTTAGGGAATATGGTACTTTTTCTCAGGAGAAAAATAAATACGCCTGAAATTTATATCTACGGTACTTTTCACCTCAGTAAATTCAAGGTAAAATATTTTAAGTGTTTTAGGATTCAATATATTCATCAAGGGACATGAGAGAAATCATCAACATTCATTTTTTACATTCTTTTGTCTGAGGCTTCCTTGTGAAGTCTATTGTTTGCTTAATGCCTGACACAGGTTACCACCCACCCTAGATGAGGTAAGAAATGAGTATTTCCAAAGCTGTCTTTAACTGTCACTGTGATCTCTCAGTTGGGGTACCACTTAAAGTCTAATGTAGATATTAATGGTTGACAGTCTATTCTAATGTCATAGATTTGTTTCCCGTTTTGCACAGCCAAGTGAATTGATGCCCAAGCTGAAAGAGTTGGGAGCTACCATGGGTGGATTCCATCGTTCTTTTGAATACATACAGGACTATGTTAACATCTATGGTCTGAAAATCTGGCAGGAAGAAGTATCTCATATTATAAATTATAATGTGGAACAAGAGTGTAATAACTTCTTAAGAACAAAGGTATCTAAATCAGTTTTAAATTCTTGACGATATTTGTTATTTCTGACATTTAAAACACACTCCCCAAACCTCAGAAATGCCAACAGAAAAGCTTGTTTAAATGGCTATACAAATCAGTAAGCACTATTTAGTCATAATACTTTCAGAGTACCTTCAGGAGTTGTGAGAATTAGAGAAAAGTGTATATGACACCTGGCCTCTGGGAGTTTACGGTCCTAAGGAGGGAGCAGACATAATTAAATGGCTGCAGAACAAGCTGGCTGTTGTAATTGTTAGAACTCAAGTGATCAAGAATTCAGAAGACTTGGGAGTTCATTTGGGCCCCATCAGAGGATGTTCCTGAAAGCAGAATTGCTGATCATGTGGCGATTCTGTGCTCAACTTACTGATGAACCGCCCAACTGTTTTCCAGGGTCTACCGGCAGTGTCTGAGGATTCTGATTTCTACACATTCTTACCAATACCTAACCAATATTTCTTTTCTTTTAATTACAGCTATCCTAGTGGGTGTGAAGAGGTATCTCATTGTGGTTTTGATTTGCATTTCCCTAGTGACTGTTGATGTTGAGCATCTTTTCGTGTGCTTCTTGAGCATTTATGTATCTTTGGAGAAATGTCTCTCAAGTCTTTTGCCTATTTTTCAATTTGGTTGTTTGAGCAACAGATTCTCAAGTGTTACACTGGGAAGGTTGATTTTAATCAGTAGTAAATAAGGAGCCACTCTTTAAGTTTTTAATTAGGGACATGATTCAGGTGACATTTTTGAAAGTTTAAGTATCTTCCACCTTATGACATTTTGGGTTTTTATTACTACACTGACATATGGTAACATAAAACAAAATATGAAGAGTCTCTTCTCCTTTCCTCAGTCACTTCACTTTTTCACAAATATTTCTTTTTTTATAAATTTATGTACACCATTTCTGGGAAGCTATTAATGCATTTTTTAAAAGTTTTCTCTTTAAAACCAAGGAGCATTTATTGTCACTGTTCATGTAACATTATCATTATAAAACCATGTGGAAAAAAGATGAACTAGACTACCTTATCAAAGATGACTAAATATGGTTTGGTTTGGTTTGGTTTGTTTTTTTCTAGATTCAAGACTGGCAAAGTGTGTACCAGTCCACTCACATTCCGATATCAAAGTTTACACCTGTGGATGAGTCTGTCACATTTATTGGTTGGCTCTGCAGAGAAATCTTGCAGATCACAGACCCAAAGTAGGTGTATCTGAATTCCACTGGGCCTTGAAAACTGGGGGCAATAGAAGTCCCTAAACGTGTTGCATATGCTCAGACCACACGCTTGTTCCTGCCACCTGTCTAATGCGTTTACTAAACTCATTTTTTCAGGCTGCTGTTTTTTTCAGTGTGACTGTGGAGTCACCAGTCCAAAGAAATGTAAATTACAACCACTATAAGGCTGTTTGGCCCCCTTATTGTCTATGTACCTCTTGTTTTCCAACTAATGTTCTGCTCACCTGGGCAAGACTCTCCTTATTGTAATTGCTCACCTGTACCTGTGTAACTGTGGCACTCTCCCCCATTCCAGTCACTGGGTTTTGCACTTGTCAGCTCTTATCCTGACCTTTTAAGATTACTTCCTTATTTCTTAGCCCCACACCCAAGCACTTGCACTACCAAGAGCTCACATTTATTGAATGCTTGCCTTAAGTGCTTCTCAGCACATTACGCACATCCCTTCATTTACTCATTACAACAGTCTGTGAGGGAGGCATTGTTATTCTTCCCACATTAAAGTAACTGAAACACAGAAAAACTAAGTCACTTGCCCAAGAGCACAGAGTCAAAAAATGGTGGACCCAGAATACACACCAGGCCCTCTGACACTGGAGCCCAACTCTTTTTTTTTTGGTATCATTACTGTACAATTACATGAGCAACATTATGGTTACTAGACTCCCCCCATTATCAAGTCCCCACCACATACCCCATTACAGTCACTGTTCATCAGCGTAGTAAGATGGTATAGAGTCACTACTTGTCTTCTCTCTGCTATACTGCCTTCCTTGTGCCCCTCAACCCCCACATTATATGTACTAATCATCATGCCCCTTTTTCCCCCGTACCTCCCTTCCCACCCATCCTCCCCAGTCCCTCTCCCGTTGGTAACTATTAGTCCATTCTTGGGTTCTGTGAGTCTGCTGCTGTTTTGTTCCTTCAGTTTTTCTTTGTTCATACACTCCACAGATGAGTGAAATCATTTGACACTTGTCTTTCTCCACCTGGCTTATTTCACTGAGCATAATACCCTCTAGTGAAGCCCAACTCCACTTAAGCACTGTGCCATTCAAGGGCAGACAGCATAGCTTAGTCACATGGGTGAAAGTCTCATATAATCAGAACTGCCCTTAAGGATATTTTAGGTGATATGATGGAGAGGCTTGGATGTGGCCTCTCTAAGCAAGTTCAACTAAGCTACTTCCCCTTTTACTTCCATTGAGCCTCTGATGAAGCAGTTGGTACTAAAACCACATGAAGGAAGAGCAGGTTCATGTCATATGTCTCAGGTTTACCCCTGGGCACATGTCCACTGAGTGGAATGATTGGTGGAATTACCCAGGAAAAGAAGGTTCTCTTTTCTTCTTTGCCCAGCTGTGCATGCATAGTTGAATTTGTAAGTTAAATGTCTTAATGACATGGCTTCTTTGTACTGCCCTTCAAATTCAGGCTTATTGTGTCTCTCAAAACTTAGGAACTTAACAAGCTATATAAACTTATCCCACAAATTCCAGAAGAAATAAGTTTTATCTCTGACTCATGAGCCAAAAAGAGTAAATGATCCAAAATGTTTTGTGACTGTTCCTTTCCTGGTACCCATGAGTTGATCACTGAAGCCCTTCTAGAAAACTATCCCTCATGCCATGTTAATACTTGCAGAAAGGATTGAACATGGTTGGGATTTCCCTGTCATACATGTATTTCATCTACATATTGGGAGCCTCTCAAGTGACACAGCCAAAATGCCAGCCCTGGGTGCTGGAAGCAGGACACTTTGAAGCCTGAAAATAGAATGTAGTTCTGGAAATCATCTTGTTCTTCCTATTTGCTTCCATATTTAAGCATCCCTAGCTCCTGAGTCTCTTTTAACTTCCTCCCAAGCGTCACTTCAGTAAAATATGTGCTGGTTCCTGGCATTGGGGACCTATCATGTGTGGACCTTATTAAAATTGTAGAGTCTAGGCCTCCACTCTAGACCTACCCAAACTCTCTGGCATCTGATTTTTAACACACTTTATGGTGAGTCAAGATTCTTAGGCCAACATTTGAGAACCATTAAAATGGTGGTTAAGGATATGGTGTTGGAATCAAGCCCACATGCACCTCAGTTATCTCATCTGTAAAATGAGAGTCAAATGCCTTGTAGATCAAAGAGCAATTATGAGGGTGAAAGAGAGCACACAGGAAGGCCGTCGCCCCATACCTGACACAGAAGTGCTTGTTAATTTCATCGGTTGTTATCCTTGTCGTCCAGGCTCCCAAGTCCAGAGGAATCACAGGCTGCTGACCAGACCTGGGAGGAAGGAGGAAACAGCTTTGTCATCACAGTCTCAAACGTTAGGTAGAGCTCGAGGATTCAGAGCTCCTTTCTTATCAAAATGGAAATGACCCAAGGCTCTGGTTATTTAAAGAAATCTAAAGAAAGGCCCCGTGGAGAGACAGCTGGGCTCCAACATCCTCTGGCCTGACAGTCGAAAGTAGCTTTGTCCTCTCAACATGACTCTGGCATCGGATCAGTTCAGTGGAAATGAATTAGTTAAACCAGACATGTAGCACACAGGGCACGAAAAGGTAATTTAACTGAATTCTCCCTTCTTGGCCCATTGGGCATTCACCATGAGATATGCTGAGCACCTCCAGACAAAGATTATTAAACCCAAGTCAGGTAACTGTTGTTCTTCATTTCTGGTGCCCCAGATCCTGTTGTGTCCCACATCCCGTTAGGCTGAGTTCTGAGCTGCAACTGGGCTTTGAGTTTGTTTTTCTTTTGTTTTAGAATGACATGTCACATTGACCAGCTGAACACTTGGTATGATATGAAAACTCATCAAGAAGTGACCAGCAGCTGCCTCTTCTCAGAAATCCAGACCACGCTGGGGACTTTCAGTCTGAATGGATTAGAGAGGCTTCTGTGCTTTATGATTGTCAAAGAATTACAGGTGAGCCTTTTGGCTTTTGCACAGGTTTTCTGCTACCCTGGGAGAGACAAAAGTAGATGAGTTAACTGTTCCTTCATGCTTTCTTATACTGACATCAAGCCCATGAATATAATTCTTATTAGGTAGTGAGAGCTGGGAATAAATAAGAATTTCTTTGGCCAGTGTACTATGGCAAGGGGTAGACTGTTTTTATGAGTTTCATCTTAAGACTCTTTGAAACCAACAACTTCTCCTGGCAGGGGATGTTTCTAATAGGAACCAGAATTTGCTTCTTCCCTGTCATCCTATTTGTAGAGTTGTGTCATTTAGACCAGTCTGTGTTCTACATAGCAGTTTAGATAACTGAAGTATTTATTCATTTTATTCATTACGTTTTATTTTCTTGTTCTAGAATTTCCTCAGTATGTTTCAGAAAATCATCCTAAGAGACAGAACTGTGCAGGATACTTTAAAAGCCCTCATGACTGCTGTCATCCCCCTAAAAAGCATTGTAGGTAAGTGTTCTGAAACTAGCCCGAGGTAGAGAGAACACTGTGGCCTTTCCCAATTTACTAAATAGAAAACTGTATTTTACCCTTTCAGCAAATTCAAATAAAATTTATTTTTCTGCCATTGCCAAAACACAGAAGATCTGGACATCTTATCTTGAGGCTATAATGAAGGTATGTTGTGGGAGAGGGTGATCATCAATACTCTATTTTTTAATAATTATTTCCTTATAACTTTGTTGCTCAAAGAAAGCCACTCTTTGTTTTGTCATCAAACCAAAAATACAATATTTCAGTTTCTCATTATTTCCAAATTGATTTTTCTTTAGCTTCCTTTCTGGGGCCATTTTTGATTATGCTTTTCATTGGCCTAGTGTTTTTCTTTCACTAAAGAAAACTTCTTAAAATGCCTCTTGGCAAAAGATGCTTTCATACAAAGAAGTAGAATCCTCCCTTAGTGATCCTCCATCCTTACATTCATGTAATAAACTGCTCTGTGAGCTTTCAGCCCTAGGATGCTCTGAGGAGCGGTTAGAGTACAACATTTGTCTTCCTCCCCTCTTGCACCTGCAGATATTAGAAAGACAGGTTCTTTGGACATAAATTATCCTTCACTGTGAATAGAGCACTATGTGTCTTTGGGAGTGAGTGAAAAAGTGCAATGAGGAGATTAATTTGTTGGATGGAAATCCCAGTCACTTTAGAACCCGCTCGTCTCCTCTCTTGCCTTTACACCCTGCATTGGCTCCTGGGGACTGTCTTCTAGATACAGGGGTTATTAAAAATGTGCGTCTTTCCAAGACATTCAATAAGCTTTGTTGAACACCTGCTGTGTACAAAGCATTGTCAGTTGGTGTGAGACACAGAGTTAAAGGAAATGTTAACTGTCTCCTCAGAAAGGCTCCTTACAATCTGATAAGAAAGAGTAGACTTCCTGGTAGAAAGCTGATTCTTGGTTACAAGTATCACATACCATGGAAGAGTCTGGGCTGCAATGGGGATTTGGAGAAGTTCCGTTCTCCTATTCCCAATTAAATGTGTCACTCATTAGGACAGTACTCATTGGTGCCTCAGCCAAATTTACAATGTATTTCCTATAATTTTAGTGAGTTTGGGGGCTTTATTTCAATTTGGAAACATGAATGGAATAGGTAACACAAGGAGCCTTTGGCCCTGCCCGATGTCTGGATCTTGTCATATATGCCTGGCATTCCCTTAGCCAGGTGATTTTCAGAGATTGAGAGCTTCGCAGGCCAGCTTTCTAACTGCTGGGGAACCATTAGGGGAAGATTGAACAGTTGCCTGAAGTTGGACGGGCCTGAGTCTCACCTCTCTAGGAGGCTGAAGTTGACGTCAGGGGTGCTTTGAGGAGGCGTGGGGTTTCCCAGTGGCTGTTACAGGCCTCCCTTAGTTGTAATTGCTGGTAATTCAGTAGTAGCCAAGCATTGGGTCTAAGTCAATTGTTTTTACATGAAACCCCAGGGACAAATTTGTCTTGAATTAGGGCCCTTGTAATCACCAAACCAGTGCTAATGGCCTGGAACAGCAATGGAAATAATTCTGCATTATTAAACAGTGACAGTAGCCACATGGAGTTACTGAGCACTGAAAACTGAGTTTGCGGGCATGAGGAAGTGAATTTTATATTTATTTCACTTTAATCAGTTTAAATCTAAGTGGCCATTCGTGGCTAAGTGGCTGCTGTATTGGTCAGTCAGACTCTAGAGAAAACATGGAGAAAGCAATCGAAACATCTCTAAATGGGCAAACAAGTAGGTAGAGTGAGATTATCACCTCCAGGCTCCTTAGCCACTCCAGAATCTTTTTAAAGGCTTGTGGTAAAGAAGCCTTAAAAAGAAAATCTTGGCCACCAAGGTTCAACATGCTTTAAATAAGAACAAGGTACATTAAAGTGCCTTTGTTTCTGCTTCCGTTTCTAGACTGGTATCTTCAAGAGAATTCTTGACCCAGAGTATCTAGAATTAAGCAAGGAGTTATATGGGCAGATACAAGTTCAGAGGAACATTTTTGAATGGTCTAAGAGAACCCACTATTTTCTTGGCCTTGCCCTATTCCAGTATTTAAATAGTGTTTTTCTATTAATAAAAGGTTTCTTACTTAGAAATAGCATTCTTTGGATTGAGTTTTATTTTCTTCACATAAGTAGAATAATAGTCTAGTAAAAATGGTAATCAAAGGTCCTTTGAGGCCATTTAACACTTATAAATGTTACGCTAAATTTATCCAAATACCTTTTCTTTGCTCTTAGAGAAGGCCACTTTTTTTAATTGAAGTATTATTGGTATACAATCTTATTGGTTTCGTATACAACACAGTGGTTCAACAATTACCCGTATTATTAAATCCTCACCCCCTCCAGTGCAGTTCCTATCTGTCAGCATAGGAAGATGTTATAGGATCAGTGACTATATTCTTGCTGTGCTACGTGCTACTCTCCCTGTGATCAACTTATTTGATGATTGAGAATTTTTGTAAGGCCACTCTTTTCTTCCTTTTTTTTTTGATCTGCTCCCAACAACTCACAGGAAATGTGTTCATTTCTACCTCATTGTTACTGACATTATCAAACAGCCTTGCCTCCTATTCCTCTTCTCCCCCTTGCTGACCTTTTAGGGGTAGCTTGCCTGGAATAGAAAAGGTGAAATTTACTGGCATAAAAACTTAGAGTATACTAATGGCTTTATGATGCCAACAAATTCAGCTGGCTTCAATCATATCTCCAAAGTTTATGCTCATTACTACCTGGAAATTATGGTGGCTGAGCCATCAGAGTCACATCACTATCACAAGTCTGTTTTCTTCATAGTTTGAGAATTATATTTTGTTACAGTTGGCTCCCACTATTATGTATGTTTCATTCTGTATATTTAAAAGAATTACTCTAAGACAGTCTCCACCAGACAGGCTTTGAAAGGAAAGGAGTGACACATAGCAGCGATTCACCGGAGAGTTCCGCTTTATTAGGGAAAGGTGCTGGGTTATATAGGAAGGGGCATGAATTGATTGAGGTGTCACTTCTACGGGGCCGGTGGCTGTTGGCTAGGTGCTGGGATTGGGAGGGGGGCGAGAGGTGATTGGGCTTCAGGTGGCGCCGGCGGGAACTGAGGACCCCGAAGAGAAGCTGGAAGTTTGCCATCTTACTGGTGGGGACCCTTCATTCACCCCTTTCTCCTCTATGGGTTTGTGGACGTTGCTTTCTCTCTGGCTGCTTCCTGCTGAACAGGGGCGGAGAAGGGAGTGAGGGCTTGAGGATTGGGAGGAAAGGGTTGATAGGACTCCCCACAGTAAGGACGAGTAGATGTGGACTTCTTCAGGTTTGGAAATCAATGAAGGTTCCTTGTAACCATAGGTTGGCTAAGAGGATATGGGTGTCAGGAGCCAGGTGTCTGCGGCCATTGTTTCCAGGAACAGTTTCTAGTGGAGAGAGGGGTCCATCTCAGCGTGTGGTGAGGAGGTCACGTGAGGGTGAGGGATCTTCTGTGGCTAGAAGCTGGTAGTTCCTGAGTAAAAGCTGGTTGAAAGCTTGATTAGAGATTTTTCTGACTTGGGATTTGATGAACTTTATTATACAGGGTAAGAAGAGACAGGCGAGAAGAATGATTATTATGGGGCCTGCAATGGGCCAGAGCCAGGTGAGGAGGGGGTTTGTTAGTATTGAAGAGAATGGGTTGGAGTTGGAAGCAGAGTGGAGACTGGAGGCAAGGTCGGTGAGTTTGGTGATGTCAGTTTCTACAATGCCGGATTCGTTGATATAATAGCAGCACTCTTCCCAGAGGAAGACGCAGGTGCCGCCCTTCTCGGCTGTAAGTAGATCTAGGGCCCGCCGGTTTTGAAGGGTAACTTTAGCTAGCGAAGTGACCTGTCTTTGGAGAGAGGCTAGGGAATAGGCAGTGGATGTCAGGGCTCCCTCAAGTTTGGCGTCGAGATCTCTAACTGCCCATAGAGAGTGACCCAAGGCTTCTCCCGAAAACCCTGCCCCAATGGCTGAGGTGATCAAAGAGCTACTGACCATGATGGGAAGGAAAGCAGCTCTTTTTGTGCGAGAGGGCAAGGGAGGTTGGAGCTCAAGAAATTCTGCCATGCTGTAAAGTGTAAGCTGTGGGATTAGGGTGACAAGAATGCAGGGTGTATCGGAGTTGAGAGGCAGTGAGTTGAAAAGACTGCCATTACACCAAAAGAAGTGTCCCGGTTTCATAAAAGTCTTAGAGCCGGAGGTAGGGGTGTAGATAGAGAGGCAGTGAAGTGCACTGGAGGGGGGGTGGAGTTGGGCCTACACAGTGGTGGATGGTGAGATTATCTGCATATTCTGGTTCCCATAGGGGTATGTCTGCCAGGGGGCAGAGGGGTTGTCTTTCTGCATGGAAGGAGTAGTTGGAAATATTAAGGGGCACGGCGGCCAGCAGTGGGCGCTGTAGTGATGCGCACAAGAAACAACTGGCTGTGTTAAGGGTATGGTTGAGAAAGATGGTGGTGTCTTGAATGAGCTGTAATGAAGAGTAGGAGAAATGGGAAGAGGGGTGGGGATAAGAAGATGAAGAGGCGCCGTCAAGAGTTTGGATAATGACTTTTTCGGAATGTCTGCTATCTGATGCAACTTGAGAGATCTGGGAATGAGAGGGAACATACTTTTGAGAGATATGAAGGGTACCGTGGGGGTTTGAGGACCCCCCCCCCATAGTAAACTGAGGCTGTGACTCTGGCAGCTCATCAAGAGTCCCAGGGATCTGGGATTGATAAGGAGAATGAGCCGTTGGGATATTTCATGAAACGGTTGGAGGAGTAATACTGTGGGTACTGGAAGTTACCCATGTAGTGAATGGCACAAGACCAGTAGGGACATCTCCTGTAGGTGTCTGGCCATCGCCTGCAATAGGCTTGTTTTTGGCTATAGAGGAAGCAGAGGTAGGGAGAATAAGGGTAGCTGCTAGTGAACACTTGGGTGGAGGGAGGAAAGTGGAGGTATAAAGGCTCAGAGCAGCTTTTCAGAGGGCAGTCTGATGTGGCAATGAGGGCAGTAACTTTTGTTTGATGCTGTGTAAGTCTGTCTGACTTTGAATCGCCATACAAAGGAGGCTGGGGTGGCGGGGAAGACAATAAGAATGAGGAAAAAGCGAGAGAGCAGTAAAGGGGGAAAAAGTCATGATTCGGGTATGGATGGCAAAGGGGGTGAACGGGATTTTGGAGGAAAGAGGACAGTAAGGTGAGGAGTCTGGAGGGAGGGAGAGTCTGTAAACTTTTGTAGGTTAAGAGATCTTTTAGGTGATGTGGGGACAGAATGGTAAGGGGTGCCTTGAATGTCAGTTTATGAGCTTTTTTCTGCAAGAGCTGTCTAGCGGCTAATGCTCGTAGGCAGGGGGCCCATCCCCGAACTGTGGGGTCTAATTGCTTGGAGAGATAAGCTACTGGGGCAAAGGATGGGCCATAATATTGGCTTAGGACTCCTAGAGCTTGACTGGACCTCTCATGAATGTATAATGAGAAGGGCTTCGACAAATCAGGAAGATGGAGAGCTGGGGCTTCCACAAGGGCTTGACGGAGCTTAATGAAGGAGTGTCGGGGTGAGGAGGATAATGGTTCTTCAGGGGGGCTCTTGCTGAGGGCGTACAGGGGTCTTGCCAACAGGGAGCAGGGAGAAGTTAGGGATCTATGCTCTAAAATATCTAGCTAGGCTTAGAATGGAAAGAATTTCTGTCTTGGTTTTGGGAACGGGCAGGTCAGAAAGGAGCCGTTTTCTGTCTAAGGTAATGGACTTTCTTTGTTGAGATAGAAGGAATCTGAGGTAAGTGACAGAAGGGGAAGAGATTTGAGCTTTGACGGGGGATACTCGGTAACTTCTGGAAGCTAGAAGGTTAAGTAGGGAGGCAGTGTCAAGTTGAGACTGTTCCCACGAGAGACTGCAGAGTAGAAGATTGTCTATGTATTATAAGGTGGACTTGGAGTGATCATGATGAAACTGTTTGAGGTCCTGAGCTAGGACCTGTCTAAAAATATGGGGACTATCTCGGAAGCTTTGTGGCAAAACTGTCTAAGTGAGTTGTTTAGAATGTCTTGTGTATGGGTCCGTCCAGGTGAAGATGAAAAAATCATGGGAGCAGGGGTCTAGAGGAATAGAAAAATGGGTCTTTGAGATCTGGGACTGAGAAGTGGGATGCTGAGGCAGGGATCTGCGATAAAAGGCTGTATGGATTTGGAACTAAGGGATGGATAGGGACAACGGCCATGTTGATGAGGTGAAGGTCTTGGACAAGGCGGAAAGATCCGTTGGTTTTTTTAACAGCTAATATGGGGGTATTAAATGGGGAGTGAGTGGGTCTGAGGTAATTTATGTTTAAGAGATCTTGAATGATGGGTTGGAGGCCTATGAGGGCTGAAGTGGTTAGGGGGTATTGGGCCTGACAGATATACTGAGAGGGGTCACGTAATTTGATAGAGGCAGGGGGACATAGGGCCACAGAGGGGCTTGTAATGTCCCAAACTTTGGGATTTACAGGGTGTTTGAGGGCGGAACCGGAGCTTTCATTGGGTAGAGGGGGGTTGTCGGCTATGAGGGCCATCAGAAAGGGAGTACTGGGGGCTGTGGGAGTGGATATAGTTATGGAAACGTGGAGGAGGGAAAGGTTGTCTCGTCCTAGTAAAGGGATGGGACACTGGGGCATAACTAGGAAGGAGTGGGAGAAAGGTATGGGACTGTCTAGGATTGTGCATAAAAGGGGGGGAGGTTTAATGGGAAAATCTGTTTACTTCCTACCCCGACTATAGGAGTAATGGCTGGCATGGTAGGGCCCCGGTATTCTCACAAGACTGAGAAGGTGGCTCCTGTATCTAGGAGGAAGGAGATGGGGCGACCATCTACTGTTAAAGTAACCCTGGGCTCTTGTTTGGTGATGGAAATGGTCGGGCGAGAAGCCCCCGGGCCCCGTCAATCTTTTTCTGCCAGCCCCAGTACGGCGGGCTTAGGATGGGGGTTGTTCGTCCAGCCTCCCCTTTGGGTGGTTGGGCAATCAGACCCCCCAGTGGCCCTTTTTGTGGCATCTGGGGCATGGGGTGGTAGGAGATCTGGGGGAGGGGCACACCCTTGACCAATGTCCCTCTTTTCCGCACTTGAAACAAGCTCCTGGGGGGGGGCTTGTCTGTAGAGGGGAGCCCAGGTTGTGGTTTTATCAGCTGGGCCAACATCTGGAAATTGGCCTGATCAGCCTTTTGTTTACCGCGTTCTTTCTCCTCCTTCCGGTTATGGAAGACTTTAAAGGCTACTGTTAGGATCTCAGTCTGTGGGGTAGTGGGGCCCTGTTCTAACTTTTTGAGTTTAGCTTTAATGTCGGGGTAGCTTTGAGCTAGGAAGTATGTCATAAGGACATGTCTTCCTTTAGGTGTTTCTGGGTCTAGGCTGGTATGCTGTAATAGGGCTTGAGTGAGTCTGTCTAAGAACTCGGAGGGGGTTTCATCTCTCTTTTGAATTGTCTTGGAGCTTTTGAAAATTGACTACTTTACGAGCTGCCTTTTTCAGACCTGCTATTAAGCAGGAGGCAAAAATATCTCGAGAGCGGAGACTTACGGCGGTGTTATAATTCTAGTGTAGGTCTTGTTCGGGGACAGCAGTGGGGCTAGGGGGATAGGTGGGGTCAGTCCTGTGGGTTTCAGTAGCGTGCGTTTGGGCGAAGTCCTAAACTCATCTATGCTCTTCAGGGAGAAGAGTATTGGCCAGGAGCATGAAAATGTCATGATGCGTGAGGCTGTAAGCCTGGAGGGTCCATTGAAACTCCCTGATGTATGTCGTGGGCTTAGTGGAAAAGGAACTTAGGCATTTCTCTAGTTGGGCTAAATCTCTTAAATGCCTTTGGATCCTGCTACCTCTAGGAGGGGGGTGATAATTTTGGCAGGCTCTCGGGACCAAGTCTGAGGGGGACTGAAGGGTTCTGGCTCAGTCTGTGGGGGAGTGACGTGGTCTAGCTGCGCCTATTCAAGCAGGTCCTGAAGTGTGGAAGGGGGGCAAAGAAAATAAAGAAAGATAAAATCAGACCCACGTGTTGCCAGCCTGCAGCCCAGCTGCTTGCCTCTGTTGCTTTAGTTGGGCTTGAACTCATGACTCTGAGGTTAAGAGTCCCATGCTCTACTAATTGAGCTACAGCAGGGCTTCAGTTAATTGTTTATGGAATGTGTTGTTTTCTATTTCTGCCACATTGGCAAGTGGGGGAAGGGCATAGCTAGAAGCAGGGGCGGTGTTTCTACACATCTTCAAGGTCTCCCTATTTTCAGAGTGAGGAGTCTTGGCAAGATATGTTTTTGTGGACAGATAACTTCTAAGGACTGCACCGGTTGTTCTCTAGCTTGTGCTTTCCCATGCTGCGTTCAGACATGGGGGGAGGTGCTTTCCCATTCTCCCTACAAACATGTGAGAAGACAAAGGCGGTCCCTAACAGGGGAGAAACAGGTGATGAGGGCAAAGACGGAGGAGGCCCTTGGGACCTAGTTAAAGGGGGGGCTGAAAGGCTCAGGCTTAATCTGCGGGGGACGAAGGCGGAGGAGGTGAGATGGGGGAGGATATGGTGAGGGAGGAAGGGAGAAGGGCTGTTGTAGGAGAAGAAGGGGAAGGGAGTGAACAGGAGGCTTCTGCGGGGGCAGCGGCTTGCAGGCTAGGAGAACTTGGGAGGGGGCTGGGGGAGGAGGAGGCGGAAAGCTTCGATATAGGGAATCTCCTTCCATTTTTTCAGGTGGTGGCAGTAGTTAAAAAGATCGCGAGTGATGTTAGGATCAAGAGTTCCCCCTGCGGGCCATTGGTTGTTATTGTCTAGGGGGTATATGTCGGCCAATCTTGGGAGCAATATTTACGGAGAAGTTTTGGTTTTATATCAGGCGTCAGGGAGAGGGTAGCCAGATGCTTAAGCAGGCATTCAAGAGGTGAACTTTCAGGGAGGGATGAGGAGGCTCCCATGGCTAAAGGACAGAGAAGGAGACAAACAGGGGAAGATGAACGGAGATCCTCGGACTGGAAGCAGACCGCAAGGAGACAAAGGGCGTCCCGATGATCCTTGGTGGTCTGCAGAAACTCATATATGAGTCGGAATTTCTTAGGAAGTGTGGGTCGTCACCCAGACTTCCCTAAGAGGGCAGAGTGCCAGAGTCACGAGGTACCTAGCACTAGGCATTTTCGGCGGATGGAGCAGAAGGAGGAGGGTGGGAAAAGGGAGCGTTCTCATCCACAAAGGAGTCACCTCATTTATGGCTGTTGGAGAGGGGGTGCCTGAGAGTCGGCCGCAGCCGTGAAGGCCTGAGGCGGGGAGCGTTGCCTCCTCATCCCCGAGCGTCAGGGCCTTGCCGGACGATCACGGTCAATGGCACTGCGATAGCTCGGAGAAGAGTGGCCCACTCCGGGGGGAAAACTTACCTAAAGGCCAGAGAGGAGTGGTGAGTGTGATGAGCCAGCGCCGGAAAAAGAGGATGAGGGCAAGCTGCTGCTGGTGTCGGGGGGAAGATGGGGCCCAGTTGGGGTGTCCCGTCTCCCGGGTTTCGGCACCAATGAAAGGAAAGGAGCGACACATAGCAGCAATTCACCGGAGAGTTCCGCTTTGTTAGGGAAAGGTGCTGGGTTATATAGGAAGGGGCATGAATTGATTGAGGTGTCACTTCTACGGGGCTGGTGGCTGTTGGCTAGGTGCTGGGATTGGGAGGGGGGCGAGAAGTGATTGGGCTTCAGGTGGCGCCGGCGGGAACTGAGGACCCCCGAAGAGAAGCTGGAAGTTTGCCATCTTACTGGTGGGGACCCTTCAGGCTTCACCAGGTTTCCAAAGAGGTTCAAGGTCAAAAAAAGAAAAATGGGTGAAGAACCCCTAGATTAAGGGTTATCATTAAAAGGCCTTCTTGGAAGATTTCATGTAGACTATTTTATAACCCAGATTATTACATGATCTGTAATCCTGAGTGATTTTAGAATATTAGAGTAAAATGGCAACCTTAGGACTTAAAGAAAATTCAGTTTAGGACAAAGCAAGTGGGACTTCTCATTAGCAGCTACTAAATTTGGACAACTTATTCCAAAAGATCAAGAGTTTCAAAACAGACATCTTTAGTACATGAACAGCTGAACATTAGTGGACCCACTTTGTAAAATATTTGATTTTGGGGAATATCTTGAGGTTGGCCGGAGTCTGTCCAGACGTGCCTTGAAGGGTCTCTTGGGCTCCAACAGGGATGATGCTTGTCTTAGCCCTGGATCCAGTCCAGGAAATCCTTAAATTTCTCTGCAGTGTTGTAATCCTTCCAATAGAAATGATCATTTTGTGTCTGCCTCCTACAATCACTTTGAAATGCTTATGTTCTCCATGTTCTTTCTCTTGCTAATTTGTAGGTTGGGCAGATGCAGATTTTGAGACAACAGATTGCCAATGAATTAAATTATTCTTGTCAGTTTGGCTCCAAACATCTGGCAGCTGCTCTGGAGAATCTCATTAAGTAAGTGCTAGTGTTTGAAATGGTCATCTGTGGGCCTGGATTGTTATCATAAATGGCACCCCAGTTTCTTTAATACCTACTCTTTTACATTCTTTTTGAGTAAGAAGTCTTTCTGAATTTATAGGCTTCCTTCCCAAGAATTACCAAATTGGTCTTTAAAAGACTCCTTCCTCAGTATTGTCCCTTGGTGCCTCTCTCTCCTTCCCTCCACCCCACGCTGCTGATGTATTCATTTATTCAGCCAATATATTGATCACTTAATACACACCAGACACCGTGCAGAGGGTTGCACTGACTGAGAGAGCAATTATTACCCATTTCCGTAGGACAGTCACTAGCCATCCAGAGGGCAGTTAGAGGTGTGTTAATTACCTGGAGTGGTTGGGCATGCAGCCTGTTCCTCACCAGCAATTGCTCTCATTTCAAGCCTTCTCCTTAAATAGTCTGTGCTTCTCGGCACAGGACAAAGTCAGTGTAAGCAAGTCAGTGCTTTTGACAAGCTAGGTATTGAAAACAGTAAGTCAATTCATAAAAATTTGAATGGTGAAAGCACTTGATTTAACTCCAAAAGACAAAGTAATTCTGGATCAGACTTTCCACTTAAAGCCAATCACAGGTACAGAAATTGAAAATTAGAAGGATCAAGCCCTCATTTTACCGATGAGGAAACTGAGGCCCTGAAAGATTCTTTCATAGCCTGTGGTAACTGCTGTCTGAATTCAGTTACTCTCTAATGCTTATCACTCTTGTTTTTTCTCCTTCGTTTAGGGCTCTCCTAGCGGACATCGAAGCCCACTATCAGGACCCTTCACTGCCTTACCCCAAAGAAAATAACACACTCTTATACGAGATCACAGCCTATCTGGAGGCAGCTGGCATTCACAACCCACTGAATAAGGTTCATAATTAAAATACATAATGGTGTGGTGGGGAACCGTGTGGCACAGAAGGTGATTTGGCCCAGGTACATGAGACACTGGGAGAACCTGGGTCCCAGTCCCGGTCCCAGAGGCTCCATTCTCCCAAGTCCCCCCTTGCTGAGTTCCAGTTTCCCTGGTGGAATATGAGGGTGATCTTACCTTCCCTGTGTGATTCAGAGCTGGGAGAATCAAGTGATACAATGTTCAAGCTCCCTAAAAAGGAAAAGGCACTGTATCTGTAAGAAATTAGTTTTAGGTTTGTCTGGCATTTGGTGTTTGAACTGCAACTGAATGGTGGCCGTGATCCTTCTTGCCCAAAAATGCTTCCACTGGTGACTGGCAGCAGTCATAATCATAATCTGGGGCTAAATACTCTTTTCTGCAATTCTGATCTCCACAAACCTCTGAGAGCAGAAAGATTTTTCACAACTTGGTGTTAGGTCTCATTTGGTGGCAAAACTTGTCATGACATAAGACTCTTTGTACTTCTGTGAATATTCGTGTTTTAATGCAGCAGTACTGGTGACTTTGATTATAGGGTGAGACCCTGGGCCCTCTTTCCCTTTTCACGAACTAGGAAAAGTGAAGTTCTGAAATCTCTGCCATCCCCTGGGTTTTGGGTGAAGATTATGAGCCTGTGTAGCAGCTGACGTTATTCTGAGGGCTTATTACATGCCAAGCACTGTGCTAGGTCTGACCGTGGGTGATTCCACCTGAGCTCACAGCAGCCGCGTCAGATGTGCCACTGTCGGGTTGGCCCGGAGGCTGGGAGGCTGGCGACTCCCCCGGGCTCCACACTAGCAAGCCTTGGAGCCCGGCCGTCACCCTGGACCCGGACCGGTGTCCACACCGGAATGCCCTCCTGCCTCCCAGGGAATTGGGGCTGGCTGGGTAGACCCTGACTGCCGCGGGAACCGGGCAGGAAGCTGCTCTGTGACATTGCCCAGGGGTCAGCAAACAGCGCCCGAGACGTCACCCGCTTTTCATGACGGACTCCTGCTCACTACTCTGTGGACTGCCGCTCCTCCTTTCTGCCTCTGCCCTCCCCTCACTTTGCCTTGACTGTGGCATCTGGCTTTCCCCCCCTTGCTCATCACCCTTTGTCCCCATCCCATTGTTATAATCATAATCATAATCTGATTATGAGGATTAAGAGGATTCAGAGGGAAAGTAACTGCTAATCTCTAAGCAAAGTTGTTCCCTTCCCAGAAGGGTTCATTATTTTATAGGTATTTATGTTTGGGAGGTCAGTGATGTTACACAAAACTCAGAAGTCAGTAAGTCAATGGAACCATTCTAGTCTTAGGTAGTGTGAAGAGTAAACTGAAATAAAATAGAAGCTTTCCACTTGAAAATGTGTTCTGCAGTATTGTGCAATAACTTTTCTTACCTTTGTCTTTTTAGATATACATAACAACAAAGTGCTTACCCTATTTCCCAGTTGTCAACTTTGTTTTTGATCTCCCAGTTGCCAAAACTTCAGTACAACAAAAACCTAGGTACTGTATGACATTTATTCTTTTCTGTATTGAATTTATTCTATCCAATAAGTAATAACAGGTTAATAATCTAACCAAACAACTCTTGTATAGAGTGCTATTCACATATGAGATCTTTGTATAGAGTGCTATTCACATATGCATTTAGTTAAATGCATGTTTATAAAATCCATGTCTTTGGGCCTCTGAAACATGTATCCCTTCATGAAATGTAGATAGTGGATTTAATAGCAACAACGTATAATCCACCTTTAATTTCCAACAGATTAATTATCCAACTTGTAAAATGTGTGGAAACTTTGCTTCTCTCCTTTCTTTAATGTATGAACAGCTGATTTTATATAAAAGAAACTTCTTTTGGTTAATATCTTATCCACTTAACAAGTGTCATGTGCCTACGGTGAATATGGAACTGTGGTGTGAAGAGTAACAGTACAGCAACAATACAGGAGTGAACACTAAGACAGGAATATCTAGGACTTTAAGATACATCTGATTACATGCGAAAATAATACAAACAGCAGATAACAAGACTTCCAGTGTATTTCTGTCCAGGAATATAACCCTAATTGTTTTGTCATTAATCAGTTTATCCTGAACTCTTTTATAATCACTTTTCTAATAGATTCCCAAGTACTTCCCCATCTCCAAACTTTTTATCTGAGTTTTAAAAAACCCACTGTAGAGTGTAATTTAGCTTAAAAGCATTATAAGAGCTTTCCTGTAAATGTAACCATGTAATTTTTTTTTGAAGTATAGTTGACATAATATTATAATAGTTTCAGATGTACAACACAGTAATCCCAAATTTATTACATTACAAAATGCTCACCACTGTCAGGGTAGTTACGTGACACCCATCTGTCACCATACCAAGTCATTACAGTATTACTGACTGATTCCCCGTGCTGTGCCTTCATCCCCGTGATTTATTTATTCTATAACTGGAAGTTTGTTCCTTTTGATCCCTTCATCTTCACCCTCCTGGCAACCACCAGTTCGTTCTCTGTATTTATCTGGGTTTTTGTTTGTTAGTTTTGTTGTATCCATGTTATTTTTTCAATCAGCAATTTCAAAGTGTATTTCTTCCTCGAAGTATTTCCCTTGCTATTTCATAAACCTTTTAAGGATAAAGATGTAGAGTCTCTGTAAGGTTCTTACTCTCTCATATGAAAATGTTTCTTGAAAAAATAGCTCTCATAGCAACCCCTGTTGGTGCTACAGAATGCAAAGCCCAGGACTTGCTGTAGGAGGGAGGGAACAAATGTGTGTTTGGATTCTGGATTCACCACTTAATCACCTATGTGACTTTGGCCAAGTTCCTGAACCTCTCAGGCTGGTCAGATTTTTTAAATGCCTGATACAGTACCTGGTACAGAGCAAGTGCTCAACTGATGCTAAGTCCTGTTCTGTATATTGGTCAAAATCAATGTAAAGAACCATCCCAAGGTGAATTTAAGGTTTCATCTCAAGATTCAGAGAACCATGCTCCCCCTCTGTGGTCCCTGTGTTATTACTACATAAGAATATATGATCCTTTATAATGATGGCTCGTCAGTGCATAAACATACCTTGTTTTTATTAAAGGCTAGTCATTTACTGGTGTCATTCTTAGGTAATATATCTTTCATTGTACATATGGTTAAGATCAGGCATGTCACAGGAAGCATGTCACTATTCCATGGAATTGCCAGATCTTTAAATAAAACAAAGCTTTTAAATGTCTTAGAAATGTATCTGTACCTGACTATAGTTCTTTTCATGGATTAGTCTGCTGTGGTAACTTGAGAATCAGATTAACAGTAGAACTGAGGAAGAAACATCAGCATGTTTGTATACCCTGAACACATGTATTTAACCTTGTGAGCATTACTCTCAAGAATTGCATGCCTTCCTTGGTCTGTCTTAAGAAAGAATCTGTGGTGCTGCATTCATAGAAGTTTTTGTTGTAAACGTAACTATTGCTCTCTACCTGGGAAGGATTATTCCTCAGTGTTCTGAGTACTGGCAATGCAGTGGGCATTAAATAATTCAGAATTTCCAAAACCTATGTTGGGTTAATCAGGATAACTTGTTTTGGCATCCTGATCTAAGTAGAGATCTCCCAGTCATCACAAGAACCCAAATGTAGGATATGGGGGGTCTGTCTGACCAGTTTAACTTTAGAATAAGCTGCCAATCCTTTTTCCAAAGTCGTACCATATTACACACCCATCAGCATTTGTCAATGTCCATCTTTTAATATTTAACCATTCTAATGGGTATATATGGCATCTCATAGTTAATTTGCCTTTCCTTGATGTTGAGTACTTTTTCATGTGCTTTTTGGACTTTATATCTTTCTTGGTTAAGTGTCTGTTCAAGTCTTTCACTTGTTTTAAAATTAGGTTGATTGCTTTTCTCTCACAGTGTCATAGGAATTATATATTATAGATATAAATCCTTTCTTAGATTTATGAATTATGTATTTTTTCTCAAGAACTGTGACTTACCTCTTCATTTTCTTACTGATGACTTTAATGAGCAGAAGTTTTTAATGCTGATGATGTCCAATGTATCCATTTTTTCCTTCACAATTAGTCCTTTCTGTGTCCTAAGAAATCTTTGCTTACCCCAAGGTCCTGAAGATATTCTCCTAGTTTTTTTTCCGGAAGCTTTGTAGTTTTAGCTTTAACATTGAGATCTGTGGTCCATTTCATTACTTTTTATGTACAATGTGAAGTAGGGGTCAAGGCTTATTTTTTCTTCATGGGATATCCAGTTTCAGTGACATTTGTTGAAAAGATATCTTTCTCCATTACATTGTTTGAGTATTGGTGTGTAATGTAACGAATCACACAGAAGTTTCCACATGATACAAAGCTTGTAAGCCTTTAATTCTCCCCTCCTCCTCACCATGTGGCTTTTCTGGGACAGAAAAAAAAATGTATTTACATGAGGCGATGGGTCCTGAGCCTCCTTCTCTTTTACCCTGAAGGGTTAACCCAGCTAAGTAGATTTTCCTGTTGTGTTACATATTCAAAATGTGGAAGATTACCACTTGGTCATTTTTGTCAATATAACTTAAAGACACTGCTAATCAGACATGACTTCAGAGGCCATTGAATTTACCTCCCACCAAGGGCATGAACAAGCTGTCAGATGACCCTGGCAGGTGGTCATCCAGTCTCTGCAGGGACGAGGTACTCTCTGCCTCTCCAGACAACACAGAGCACTGGTAGAGTCGTTCTCATTGTTAGAAAGTTCCTGGTTGCAGTGAATGGAAAATTTCATCCCATCTCTGAAAATTTCACACACGGGCCTGTTTGTAGTCTTTGCGGTGAGACGGAATAAATGCCGCCTCCTTCCTCAGCACCACTCGGCGCTCTTCGAGTTGGCTGTAGTTTCTAGAGCTCTCTTTTTAAGATAAGCCCCTCCAGCTGTTCTGCGGTGCAGTGGCTCAGAAGCTGCTCCATATCAGGGGTTCCAGTTTGTTACCAGCCATCTTAAAAGTGTTCTCTCAAACTTGTACCAAAATTCCAAATACAGCCCTCCCCTTAGAGTGGAGGAGTTCCTATCCTCCTTCGTTCTGAGTCCTAGGGAGCAAAGTACAACGAAGGCTGCAGTGCTGAGATCTGACGTCCATTGTATAGGAGTGGCTCTGAATGATTTTGCATCATCTTTAAATCCTGACATCTCTCTCCCATGAGCCTCAGTCAGGCCAGTTCTTCCCCATCTTAATGAATGGATTAAACATCAAATAAACAGGGAATTTTCTTTTTTTAGGACATATGGTCCAATTTGCTTCAAAGAGTAGATTTTCTTAACAATTGAAGAGCTCAGAAGGAAGGGGAAGTCTCAAAATGAAATTGTAATAATCACGAAAAGGTCAGTTGCAGAGGAAAGCAGTAGGCACCTAAAAATCTGGTGCACCTGCTCGGGACCAGGGAGAGGAGACCAAGGACTCCAGTCCAGGCATATGAGGTGGTCAGAGAGCAGCTCCACACCTGGCCACCCCCAGCCAGTGCTCCCCATCTGTCAAGAGCTGGCAGGTCCTTCATCCTCTGTTTTTCCTTCTGCAAAGGATTTAGTGTGGCCTTAGTCCAGGATGATAGTGGCAGCCCTGAGAGAGGCCGTCGGGGTATAGGAGTAGAGCAGAAGCTCGGGTTCCAATTCAGCTAAGTGAAGGGTCATAAGGCACCTGAGAAGCATGGACACTGCCTCCTTCCCCTCGTCCCAAGAAGAGCAAATATAAATACAGCCGTGGTCACACAATGACAGATGGAGAGCAGTGGAAACTTTTCCAGGTGTTATCACTCGTAAACCCTTTCAAAAGCAAGAAGTCACTAGAGAAATAGATCAGTAATACAGTACCATCTTATGGTACCATTTGCTAACTAGAGAATGCCGATATGTAAATTGGAAATAGTTTTAACAGTTAAAAATTCATTTTGATATAAAGTAAGAGTGTAAACTCCATAAGACTATTGTATACTTTGTGGCATTCCCAGTTCTAGAACAGTGCTTGGCAATACAGTTGTCATACAAATGAAAACTGAGTGGGATCCCGTGTGGAAAATTGCTAGATGCTGATTTTATTTGATACCCTTAAGTATACAGTAATGTGCCAGGCACAATCTCAGACGCTAGACATAGGAAGATGCAGGTTTGACCCAAGCCCTCAAAGAAACCAGCGTACAAGCAACTGAAAGTTTAAGAGGCGTGGAAGAAGATCCTGAGGCTAATGAGAACATGAGAAAAGGCCACCTGCCCAGAGTATCAGGGAGGACTTCACTAGGTTATGTGCTGAAGATGTGCCCGCAAGATAATGACTTGCTATGAAGCAAGAAGTTGGTCTATAGGTTTGTTTCTTCTCTGACCTCATTTAGAAATCTGCCATTGATTTAGTCTGTCAGCATGTTGGCTGAGGGTCCGATATGTGCAAAGCAGTTCATTGATCCGGACTGTTCTTTGTTACAGCCAGAAAATACCCGAGATGCCTGCAGATGTTGTGGGTGCCCTTCTGTTCCTGGAGGATTATGTTCGGTACACAAAACTGCCCAGGAGGGTAAGCAGCAGATAAAGACAGTGTTGATGCCCTTTTTATAAGGCCCTTTGAACTTGCTAGGAGTGAGTCCAGCAGCTCACTCACCTTGGCTGCCTCCGAGCCCCTTGCCGGGGCTCTGCCCCACAGCTCTAAAACTCCCCATCCTCCCTGGTAAGTGCTTTGCAAGGAGACAGTTTAACGCACCTTCCTTGCTCTTCTCCCTCTTTACCCCACCTTCCTCCTGTCAGCAGCTCACCCAGTTCAGGAGTTGGGATGGGCAGTCCAGGAGAGAATTTCTTTAGTGGCAGGGATAGAAAGGTAATTGTGTGGTTGTTTCCTTTCCCCAGTAATGGTTCTCAAGCAAGTTTGATTATTTTCACAGCATGGCGAAAATTATACCATCCATACTACTGTTCCCAAAAATGACAGACTGCTTTTTACCTTCTAAGATATTCTTCCCTTTTCCTTTCTTACTAGTGAGTCTGCTTTGGTAAGTTTTAGCTGAAAGTGGAAAGCTTGATACTAAAATATAAAAGACTTCCAATAGATGCTGAACAGCCATGCCGATTTTTTAAAAATTAGCTTAGGAATTGAACATCTTTGTTTATAACAAAAGCCAAAGATGATGTTTTAAAAATTAACTGCCATGTCATACTTAATAGTGAAATACTAGTGGCATCCTTATTAAACTCAGGACTGTAGTGATCATGCAGCAGTACTGATACTTCAGTGCTACTTTTGTTGCACAGGTTTGTTAAAGAGAGCAGTTGTATATTTTCCTTGGTTCTTGTCCCTGCTGCAACAAAGAATTGAAGGGCAGAGACACAGTAGTGAACCAGAATAAAAGTTTTATTTAAAGTTATGCACTTAAAGAGAGAGAAAGTGCAGGCGACCTCAGAGAGGAGGTTCCCAGAAAGGTTGAAAAGTTTTATTTAGTTATTGTGAGTTTGTTTTGGAGACACAGGGAAGTCCCAGTACAAGATGAGGAAGGGATAGATTAAAGCAAGAGTGTCAGGGAATGACAGAACAGAGTGATAAAAGAAGTTCAGTAAACTGCTGCTCAGCATGGGACCCATCCCCTGCTAACTCCTTAAGCCAGTGCCAGCTGGCATCCAGTGTCCACTTGGATCTGCAGGGTGTGGGAACTGAGTCCCTACCACCCCAGGATTTGGGGAGCTGCAAAGCACTGGATGGAGTGAGATTACATTCTGTGAACTTCCTCAAGGCAAAGAAAGGAGACTTTCTGGCAGGCTACTAAAAAACATGACAGTATAGCTGCAGTTTCATCCGGGTCACCCAGGCCATGGTAATTTGCAAGCCTGGATCTGAGCTCTCAGCAGCCCCTCCCTACTGACCTGAAATAGGACAGAGTGAAGATTTGAGCTTAAATCCAGAGTATTAGAATGAAATAGCAAAGTAACGAAGACACTACTGGAAAAGCGCAGAGACAAAACATTACAATTTGAGCAGTGAGAAGTTTATTTAAGGCAAAAAGATGCACACTTGGAGAAAGGAAAGTGTGGACAACCTCAGAGAAGAGGCGTGCTAAAAGGTTTAAGTTTTATTTAAAGAGAGAAAGTGTGGGTGACCTAGAAAAGGAGGCCTGAAAGGTTGAGAAAAAGTGTGGGTGTCCTCAGAGAGGAGGCATGCTGAAAGGTTGGGGGTTCTCCCTTTTAAGGATTTTTCAGGAATGTGACAAAAGGCTACAGGGTGTAGACTTGTTAAGTGGTCTCAAGATATTTATCTTTGGTGAGAGACATTAAGTTTCTTCTCTTCTATTATCAGTTCTCTAGGTAATTCTGCAAAATTAACACAAGCAGTGTACTGATCCAGTTCTTCCCCAGGATAGCAGGTTCTCTCTGGGACCATATCAATCAAGACAGCCTGCCCTGCCTCCAAGGTGGGCTGAGTTATTGTCTGTTTCCTAAAGAATAAGTTAAGAATCTTATTTCTTAACTTCATGGGTTTTAAAATGCAATCTTAACTTTAAGATGGAATCTTTCCTGTTTTTACTATGCTGTTTATATCTGGGCTTGTTTGCTAAATTAATCATAATGCTTGTCTCCTGCCCAGGTTAAGGATTACTTGATTAGGGGCCAGAGGAGGAAAAAATAGCATATACGTCAAGTTAAATAGTAAGCTAGGCCTTTTAGCAGACTAAAGTAAATCTTACAACGGCATGATCTAATTGACACAATGAAGACATGGGCTGCGCTCAGATACTTTTCTTTACCTGGGAAATATTTGGGCTTTCCAAGTTACTCCCCGCCTTCGGAGCTTCAACTGATTAACCCATTAACTCTGTGAGTCTTTTCTGGCTCTCTAGTTTTAACTGGTTAACTCTTTGAGTCCCTTCTAGTGGGTTTTACTGGCCTTATTCTCCCTCCACCGCACTTATATCTATCCTTCTACCTAACATGTTCAAAACAAATAAGAAATGAAAAATTGTAAATGTATTTGCAAAGAAGACAAATGTGTATTCTTTATCAATGATGTAATTGCCTACCTTGAGTGCCCAACAGAATCATGTGGAAAAGTGCTAACATGAGAGTTTATAAAATAAGCTGAGTACAGGATGTACTAAGTAAATCCACAAATAAGATCCTATTCACAAAATTAACAAGGAAATGATAATAATTAACAAGGATAATCTACAAGAAGTTATTTAAAAACAATTTGAAAAACTTTAGGAAAAAAACAAAACTTTTTAAGTCCATGTTTCTGAATGAGAAGTCAAATATTTGTTCTTCCTAGCTTATAGTTTTATTGTAATTATGATCAAAATCCATTATAAAAATTTTTCATTAATAATCATTAATATTAATAAAATGTTATTTTAAAATACAACATTTTTTAAAACTTCACAGAACTTAGGCTAAAGCAGAATTTTTAAAAAGAAGATATTAAAACTATCAAATATTAAAATATATTATAAAACTACAAAAAACAAAATAGTGTGGTACTGGTATGAAAGTCAATAGATGGGTTGAAACTAAAATATGTAGCCTAGAAACAAATACCAGTACATAAAATAGTATATAAGGAAAGGTAGCATCTCAAATTAGGGGAGAAAGGGAATATTAGTCAATAGTGCCAGGACAGTTAGTTCAATATGTGGTTAAAAATAAGAGGCAAGTTTGTCTTTTTATATTTTCCATGTATCAAAATAAATTACAGATAGTATAAAAAATGAAAAAAATTAGCAGAAATTTTAGACAAATACTTTCAGCTCTCAGAATTTCCTATATATTCCGAAAGCAGGAAACATAAAGGAAAAGATTTAGAGATTTGATCTCTTATAAATGTCAAATGTAATGAAAGAATTCTGTCAAATGTCTCTTGATTTAATAAAATGGGGGAAAATTACAAAGGGAAAATAACAAAGATCCGTTTCCTTGATTTATAGGATGTTCTTTTAGATCTATAAGGAAAAGATAAGCAATCTAACAGAGAGGAAAAAAATAGGCAAAGGCTATTAACAGGCAGTTATCAGGAAAAGAAATACAAATGGCTGGTAAATTTGTAAAGATGTTCAACCTTATTATATTCAAGGGTCACAATTCAAAATACCTGTGAAATTAGTTTCAACACATCAGATTGATAAAACCTACAATGCTGGGCCCCCAATGTTTAGAAGGGTTTGGAGCAATAGGACTTTTCAGTACTGTCAATGGGAATGTAAATTGCTTATCCTCTGGGGTGTGCAATTTGGCTTATCTATTAAAAAACTTTTGTAATACACTTTCCCAATCTCAGCAATTCCACTGCTAGGAATCTACCTGCTGGGTATAGGTGCAAAAGTTCAAGATATGTTTGCAAGGATGTTCATAAGATTTAGTAGGACACAAGATAATGCAATCCTAATTTTGAGGGTGTGTGTGCATGCAAACATATGTGTATAAATTGAAGGAATTCAAAGCAAAGTAACTATCAATTTTAGATTCTCCAAGGGACTGAGACTAGACTCAATCTCTGTTTTTGCTGAATTTCCTCTAATTAGGTAATACCTTTATAATCAGAAAAAAAAGAAACACTGCTTTTAGAAAAAAAACTATTTTCAGCACTTGGAGATCACCTCGTTCTACACCCCATCCTTCACCTCCCTTTCCCCCAGCGCTTCCCCTAAGAACAGTGAAGGAATGAATGCCTTTAAGGGTCCTCCTCTCTTCCCCCTCTGGCCTGAGTCACTTGCCAGACATGCTATTATGCCTAGGTTATTCATCAATTAACTGTGAGGTGACCTGAGACTAACCTTCGTACTTCCCAGAGGCATGTGTATTCCTAGCCGATCCCAGGGCCTTTACGAGCCAAGGAGCTCACATGTAGAGACAGGTGGAACTGAACAGCATCCCCTCAGATGTCAGCAGTGCCAAGAAATTAAGACACCAGTACGAGGAACACCAGAAACAGAAGGTGGTGGTTCTAAGGAGTGTTCCACCCATGGGAGGCCAGCACTTCCCTGTGATACACCTTGCTCCAAGGTGGTCTTCATCTCTTTAATTTTCATGTGGCAAATGTTGAATTTGTTCTGAATTATGACACCATGAATAATTAAACTATTTTGATTTTTTAGGTTGCTGAAGCACATGTGCCTAATTTCATTTTTGATGAGTTCAGAACAGTCCTTTGAGTTTGATTTCTACTTCTTCAATGAAAAGGATTGTCCTTCTACTACCACTAAAATGAATTCAGAAATGAAAAGAAACTCAATGGCCCATAGAAACTGCATTTTTTCCCTTCATTGTGGGAAACATCAGACATTCTGGGTAAGATGTATCTCACCGCACTAGTTAATATAATTGTTTAAATCATGGTGTTATATACAATTTATATCATGTAGAAGCAGAACATATTTCTGTACTGCCTCTTATAAATGCTGAATGTAATTGTTATGTATAAATCCATTTAGTTTTATGTTCTAAAGAACTATTTGTGCAACTCCAGATTTTCAGTAAAATAATATTGCCAGTATCCAAAGTTGTCCTTCTTCCTGTGATTCAAAAACTATATATTCCCCTGCAAAAAACCTTGTCTGGAAGGTAAGATTCATATGGTAGGTCTGCTGTACATACCCATGACAGACTGGCAGGTGTATGGCGATAGACAAAGTAGCAGCGAATGTAAAGAACATGTACCATAGAAGGTAATTGGATTCGAAGGCTTGCCATACTCTTACAATCCCGGATATTCTGGGATTCCTAGAAGGGTTTCTAGCATCTCTTCTATAGGACTTATTTCAGCTGCTGCATCCACCCTTTCCTTCCTTCCTCAGCAGCCCGATCCTCACCCCAGCAGCCCTGCCTGGTCGAGGCCGAGCAGAAGTCTAAAAGTGATGTTGCCCAGCACCTAAGGAGTTTGGAAGTCAACTTTGGAAGTTCAGCAATCCTATATCCACATGTCAAAAATATCTTGCTATTTTCCATTTGTAATCAGGTAACAGTAACTGCATGATGAGATCTTTAGATCTCTGTGAAAATGGCTCCCCAAAGAAAGCCAGCTGGTAAAGAGGCCAGATCTAGGAAAGTGAGGAGTTTTTCACCGGGAAATAGAACTGCGGGACAAACTAGGGGAGAAAGTGTCCACCATACACTGTGCTATAACAAGGCAGCTGAAACAGGGCAACACATACCAGTTGGAATAACTGCAACTGATTCCACTCGTGATTTGGCTAGAGAAACTTAAAAGCTGAAAAAGAAATTTCTACTATGAAAGCTTTATAAGTCATTTTAGCCATAATCATTAGAATCTGAAGTAGCCCTTTAATATTTCAGGTTATGTATTACTACTCTTTCAGGGGGAACAAATTACTTCAATGGTATTACAGAATTTTCTGAAGTCTTATGATACCTTCTGAATGTCCATAATCCCTTCAAATATACTGTAAACTCAGTAAATTCAAACTGATTTTAAGGCATGGTGGCAGATACTGCAAGTGCTTATTTGTTCATTCACTGTTCCTTGAAGTAACCTTAGCCTGGGTTGTTAACATACAGAGTGAAACTTGTAAAGCCCTTGACTGCTTTCCTGTATGAATGTGCTATTTTCAGACAACTCAGAAAAGAACCTTATCAGATTGCCTCACTAGAAAGATGAGGAAAGGAAGGTCCAGAGACATTAAGGCAACTTCCCCCAAAGTCAGATTTAAGAGAACAGGTTTCCCTGTATATTTTGAAATCCACTTTGGTTTTCTTTTCCATTATCATGAAGCTATGTCAAGAAGTCCAGAACAAGACAAAAAGACATGAGAGTCCATTCTTCATTTTATTGAAGTGACCCACCCACAGTGACTCATCCCAACTACTGAATTTCAAAAGATAAACTGCAGGTCCTTGGTGTTAGCACTAATTTATGGTAACAGTCATTTCCTTTAAACAGTTATTTTCCTTTGCCCTTCATTTTAATTTGCAAATAAAAGTATATATTTACATGTTTATATACAAATAACTTCAAAAACAAATTAATTCCAATCTTAGTCCAAGAGTTTCCACTTTAGAAGTGGTATAGTACTATGCTATATATACCCTTTCCAAAAGTCTCTCAGGACTTGGTGAGTTCCAAATACTCATCCACAAACTGTTCCCCTTTAATAAACCAAGTACTTCATTTCTGAGTAAATTAGAGGAAATATTACAGAACATGCTTTGTACAATATAATACCACTACTGAAAATGGCTCTGGGTTTTGTAATCCAAGGTTCTGATTTAAAGCAAAAATATGTGGCATGGACTGCAACGGCAAAGAAGTGTCCAATTACAACTAGAGGGTTAGGAGACAATCTGTAATAGAAGAAAATATATATGTATTAGTAAGACCCAGAAATTAAAGTTTACTCATAAAAAGACATCCCAGTTATGTATCATCTACAAAGCTAAATACACAGTCTGCATTTTAGAGAACTTTACAAGCTTGTGTCTTCCTGCTGAATTTGATGGCAGGGACAGACAAAAAATGTTTTTTACAAGACACTACTTAGAATATACCTCCGTCAGAGAAGCTAGTAACTCCTCTAAGTATAGTTTATATAAATTCTATGTTTTGAGCTGTTTTCTTTCACTACTCTTGACATCCAGTCCGCAGTACTAGATGGCCTGGCACAGTACTGACATTCAGATTATAGATGAATGAGGAAACACAGAATTTCAATTTTAGACTTTGCCGATAATTATCACTCTACATACATCTGTTTGTCAGAACTATTAGCAAGTTTCTTGAGTCCCTAAACTTCAACCAAATTAAAATTTAAATACAAATTTCTCTTATCCATGGGTTCCATATATCAGAACATTTATTTAAACCCACAGGCCCAAAACAAGCTTCTATTTTAATGAAGGGTTTTAGCTTCACCTACCACCAACTTCTAATCAAAACTGTTTCTCAGAAGTAAAACAAAAGATGAAATACTGCCTTTTTTTCATTTCTCTGAGCTAGTGGATAATAAAAATGGTAGAATGTATATGAAAGATTTGCAGTAATTCATAAACTGAACAGTCCTAAGAAAATTTGCAATTTTTCCCTTGTCACCAAAGCAACTTACACAGAAAGCAGCCCAATGGGACCAGTAACACATTCTCTACCAAGTTTGAAATTAAAAAAAACAAGCTTTTCTTAGTTGATGCAGGGAATCTAAAATAAAATTTTTTTAATTACTCCCAGTCAAACTGTTCACACATTTGTGTTAGGGTGCTAATGATATGTCAGAAAAAATGAAGCTGTAACATATATCAAACTTCATAGATAATTTTTAAAAAATCTAGTCCTGGAATTTTAATGACCGAAAAATTCTTTTAAATTCCATAATCAACATTATGGACAGTAGCTTTACTATGAATATATATACATTTTTATTAATAAATAATTACTATACCAAACATGCAGGTCCTGGAAGTTGTTTAAAAGCTATTTCCTTGATTATATTGTAAATTCATTAAATGATACAAAATATTTTATAAACTTTTTGTTTAAAAATACAATTCTAGAAACCAAATTCCCAATCACTCAAATGCCCAGCTTGTATCTCTGAAATAATAATAATGCCTTTTATTGGTATAGTATTTTAGGCTTTTCAAAGTAATTCATTAAACCCTCACAACATAGCATGATCGATCAGTAACCTTTTTAATAGTTAAGCATTAATGTTCTTTTCAGGTATGCCTACATTTGTATTTACAACAGAAAGAAAGAGGATGCGCTAGGCAAACTTTTATTCCAATAAAGCTCTTCCCTCCTCTAACTCTCATTATTTTCTTTATGTTGTTTTGTTGGCAGATTCAAATTCATAATGTAAGACACTCAAGAGCTTACAAAAGCTTAGGAAGAAGAGCTTAGAAAGACTCAAAACTTAGTATTCTTTTTACTTCCCCAACCAACCGTTTTAACTTCCATTCCAAGTAGCAAGGAAGGAGTAACTGGCAAATCACAATCAATGAGTTGTTTTTTTAGCAAGAATGATGGTTATGGAGGCTACCGAAGGCATTTGTACAGTATCATCCTTTGTAATCAGATCACCAAAGGGTGGATCACTAGGGCCTCATCTGGGTCACAGAAATAGCTTTGTTGTCGATATATGAAGTAATGGGATTTGAGTTACATGTTTTCTTGGAAACCTAAAGGTCTAGCTTCATTAGCCTACCATTAACTAATTTGTATGCTGCTGTAGTTGTCTTTTTCTCCATCTCTAACACTGCTTCTGCTAGGTCATGTTCTCCTTAATACACAGATCGATTATCAACTCACTACAATATGTTAACAAAAACAAAAGCATGAGAATATTCAAATGACTAAAAGGTGGATGCATTTTGCTTCTTGGGCATGGTTATTTTATAAAATGTAAGCTTCACATTCATTTTATAAAATACTACTTTGAGAAGAAATTGAAACTAGTATCAGAAAGAAATATTAACAATGGCATTATATTTCAATTCATGGCCAGAAAGATCGATCCATCACAACCTTATGCATTTGGGGATATGTATGGTCCGATTGGGACCAGAGGAATTAATAACAGTGAATTATTGAGGTATTGTTATTAAGGTTGTCCAAGAGAAGACAATAGCCTTCCACACAAAGTAGTGGATATATGATGATTAGAAGCTAAAAATCTTACTCAAGGATGGAGTTAAAGGACTATGAACTTGTGAGTCTGCAAACTCAGGAAACATTTCTATTTGACCTAATCACTAACTTTTGAAAATTAAGTTCCCTCCCTGTGCTAAAAATTTGCAATTCAGTAATGTTCATTAAAAAATATCTACACTTACCATCTGGAGCAGAAAATAATTCATAAAGAGCCTGAGCAAGGATATTCACAACAAAAGAATGAGACATTTTTCTTGTCCAATAGAATGATTTTTTGGCCAAAAAAGAAAAAGATCACTTATTATATGGTAACAGGGGAAAAAAAGAACAAACTGCTGTTTACCTTAAACTGTTATTTACCCTATGCCTTATGTTCAGCATTTACACACACACACACACACACATTTCCAGAGCAATGAGTTATGACTCTGAAACTAAATTCACAATCACTATGGGCAAAGCGAGCCATGCAAGCCAATGTTATATAACACCCAAATACAGAAATTGAGAAGATCTGTGAGATTCACCAGTAGCAAGTCAGGGTCTGTAAGCCTCAACAGACTGCCTAAGAAGCATTACTAAGGATCAGACTCCTAGGTACTTTCCTCCAGCAAAGTCCCATTCCTCTGAAGGTCCAGAAAGAAATCTGTTTTGAGACATTTTTGCCAAAGAGTAAATTTAGTATCTTACCTGGAAAACAGCAGCATCATTATAAAGGTCAGGAATACCAGTTAGCGTGTTTCTCCACAGCTTAATGTCTTTAAAGACAACAGTCATCTCACCCCTGTAAGAGGGTGCCTCATGTTGTAGGCATCTCCCAAAAGAAGAACCCCTGTAAAGAGAATGTCTGGGTCATGGCACCATCTGAGTGCATCCCTTAAGGCAGAAGCTGCTCTACTAATTTACAAATGTTACGAATGAGAGCTAGACAATTAGAGTGTGAAAACACAAAGGAACAAATGATAAGTTTGCTGAGGCAAAATTTCCAAGGGTTGGCTCAGTTAATAGTTCCTGTGTACCTACCATGCGCCAGACAGTGGGAATACAGTGAGAACAAGAGCATGTTTCCCACCCTTATGAAACTCACACATGAATCAAAGGGGAAGTCAAAGTCAAAATGTTTGTTTATAAGGCCTTTCGTGACAAAAAAAGTACCTATAGGCAGCCAGGCATAAAAAGCAAGTCTTCGAAAGAAAAAAGCAAATCAAAAGATCTCTAACATTTCACTTCAAAGGTTATACTTCAAACTGAAAAAAAAAACAATAGGCAGCTATTCCAAACCCATCAGAAGTTAATTTAGGAGAATGTAAACCTGGACTGAATCTTATCCGAAATCTTACCCTTGAGTCAAAGCAGAAGAAGGAAGCTCCCAGTTTGACTCAAGGTGCACCTCCTGACTGAGCTGCCTGACACTGAGATTCCCAGTCTGTTGTCAGACTGGTTAGACCTAGGACTTAGATTTTAAAAAGCACTTAATAATTTTGTCTGTGAGAGAAATTAAGACAACAATAATAACAGTGCTGAGGTGGTAAAATTATGGATAATTTTGTTCTGTAATGTCACAATATACTACATAACTACGGAATATGTTAATATGTATTAATTTACAAAAAAGTAGCTTCTAAATTTAATTCAATTTTTTACATATTACTTGAATACCTTCACTAAAAAACCATAAATTATAACTAGCTTTTATTCCTCCTTCTCCATGGAACAGTCCTCATCCCTCCAACTGGGATATGTTCCCACAGCAGGTTGTTAATATTGTTTTGGCATTGGCTTCATTCCCCTTTGCATATGGTTTATTGACATGACTGAGAGTTCATTATGCTTGTTTTTATGCAGCAAATTACAATCTGTTTAAGTTCAGTAACTACAGCATATTGACAGCTCCCATTCAGACCTCTCTTTGAAGCTCCCCACTCAGGTTTTTAATGGTGCTCCCTCCACATGACACCTCCAAATGCCTACCGGCTCACTTCATGCCCAGTATGTCCAAAAGTGAACTCACCACTTCTCCCCACACTTCCCTAAACTTACATTCTTTTTCCTTTCTTTCCAGTGGCAGCAAATAGCTGGCCAAATTATCTAAGCTTGAAACCTGGAATCCACTAAGAGGCTTCACTCTCCCTTACTATATTATCCAGTTAATCATGGAGTTTCATGCATTCTACGTCCTAGATATTTCCCAAATCCATTCCCTACCTTCCATTTTTATTGCCACATCCTAGTTTAGGCCTTTCATTATCACTGATAGAGAGTAATTAAATAGTCTTACTATTAGCTTTAGTCTGAATGAACTTTCAACCAAATGACCCTCCACAACATATCAGAGTAATTATCTCTAAAATAAAAATCTTACCATGACACTATCATGTTTTAAACTTTTCAATGAACTGTTAGAACAAATGAGTTCTGCAAGATTTTGAGATACAAGATACATATGTGAAAATCAATTTTATGTCTATACACTAGCAATGAAGCATCTTGAAATTAAGAAAACAAGTTCATTTACAGTAGTATCAAAAGGAGTGAAATACTTGGGAGTAAATTTAACAAAAGAAATGTAAAACACTCTGAAAACTATGGAATGTTGTTGAAAGAAACTTACATTTATAGTCAACTGAATTTTGACAAGAGCGCCAAGGAACTCCAAAGGGGAAAGAACAGTCTTTTCAACCAGTGGTGCTGGGACAACCCTGGACCCCTTCTTCACACCATACACAAAACTTAATCCAAAATGGATCAAACACCTAAATGTAATAGCTAAAACTATGGAAGTCTTCATAGGAATCAATCTTTATGACCTTGGGTTAGGCAAAGCCTTTATAGATAATAGCATCAAAAGCATGAGTGGCAAGAAAAACAAATCAAAACTAGACCTCATGAAAGTTAAAAACATCAAGAAGTGAAAAGACAGTCCATGGAATGAGAGAAAAGTTTTATACATCATATATCTAATAAGGGACTTATTTCTTGAATATATAAGGAACTCTTAGAACTCAACGATAAAAACTTCCAAATTTGTCCAGTTAAAAAAATGTGCAAAGTCTGAAAGGACATTTACACAAGTGGCCAATAAACACATGAAAAGATGTTCAAAATCATTACCCATCAGATAAATGCAAATCAAAACCACAAAGAGATATCACTTCATACTTACTAAGATGGTTATGAGCAAAAAGACAGATAACATGTGTTGTGAAAGATGTAAAGAAATCAGAACCCTCATATATTACTAACAGGAATGCAAAATGGGCAGCCACTTTGGAAAACAGTTTAGCAGTTCCTCAAAGAGGTAAACAGAGTCAACATATAACCCCAAAATTCTACTCCTAAATATACACCATGAAAAATGAAAATATATGTCCACAAAAACTTGTACACAGATATTCACAGCAGCATTGTTCATAACTATAATTGGAAACAACCCAAATGTTTATCTGATGAATGGATAATCAAAACAAAGTATATCCACACATGGAATATTATTTGCTTATAAAAGCAAATGAAAGGCCGGGGGGGCTGGAGCGGCGGCCCGGGCTCCGCCGGGGCGGGGCGGGCTGGGTCCGGGGAGGCAGGAGGTCCGGGCCTTGGCGGGTGCGTATCGGCCGCCGGCAGGGCTCGTGCCTGCTCGACCAGGCTTGGCCTCGGAGCCCCGGGCCACTTCGCCAACCCGACCTCCAAGCCAGCCTGCGCCTCCCGGCCCGGCCTCCTCCCCGGGCCCGCGCATCCTCCGGGAGCTGAGTCCGCGCGGAGACCGCCCGTCCGCAGTGGATCCCGGGGAGCCTGACGCGAGGGGCCCGCGCGCTGCACACGCGCCCGGGGTTTGTTGTTTATACCCCATGTTATCCCATCACCAGAAGAGTCTGGGCAGAGACTGGACTGCACCGTGGGAGAATCTGCAAAGGTGTTGCTGGAACAGACATATTTCTAGTTGTGTAAGGTGGCCTGGACATTATTCTCGTGCTCCTTACCCGTACTTCAGCAGTAGGCACTTTTCACTAAATTGGAGACCACCTTGTCTGTTTGAGTCTAGAACTCAGTTTCCATACTGGAACTGGAGACCTGACAACCTGAGCCAGACATCTTTGATTCATCTCTCTAACGGCATGCACTCTGAGGGAGATGAACCTTCGTCAAAACGAAGAAAACACCAAGGCGCAATAGAATGGCATTGGGAATACATATGTAACCATAATAAAGAAAAAATGACGATCCTAGGAGACAAAAATGTTGACCCCAAATGAGAAGACAGTGACAACAAGTTTGACTTTTCCGTGATGTCCTATAACATACTTTCACAGGATTTACTGGAAGACAATTCACATCTCTATAGACACTGCCAGCGGCCAGTATTACACTGGAGTTTCAGGTTTCCCAATAGTTTGAAAGAAATTAAACACTTTGATGCAGATATACTTTGTTTGCAAGAAGTTCAAGAAGATCATTATGGAACAGAAATCAGGCCAAGTTTGGAATCATTTGGTTATCACTCTGAATACAAGATGTGGACGGGAAGGAAACCTGATGGCTGTGCCATTTGCTTCAAACATTCCAAATTTTCACTCTTTTATCAGTGAACCCAGTGGAATTCTACCGCCCTAATGTTCCTCTGTTGGACAGAGACAATGTTGGATTAGTGTTGCTCTTGCAGCCCAAAGTTCCTGGTGCTGCGTCTCCTGTGATGTGTGTAGCTAACACACATCTCTTGTATAACCCAAGGCGAGGTGATATTAAGCTGACGCAGTTGGCAGTGCTGCTGGCAGAGATTTCCAGTGTTGCCCATCAGAAAGATGGTGGCTTCTGCCCTACTGTTGTGTGGTGACTGTAATTCTGTTCCTGGTTCTCCACTCTAGTTTCATAAAGGAAGGAAAATTGAACTATGAAGGACTTGCCATAGGAAAGGTATCTGGCCAGGAACAGTCTTCACGGGGACAAAGAATTTTATCTATTCCAATTTGGCCCCCAAACCTAGGTATCTCACAGAACTGTGTGTATGAGGTACAGCAGTTACCAAAAGTAGAAAAGACAGACAGTGATTTGATGCAAACCCAGCTGGACAAAGCAGAGGTCTTGGTGACAACTGAAAAATTATCTTCAAATTTACAGCACCATTTCAGCTTGTCGTCTGTTTATTCCCATTATTTTCCTGATACTGGAATTCCAGAAGTGACTTCCTGTCATTTCCGAAGTGCCATAACTGTGGATTATATTTTCTATTCTGCTGAAAGGAAGATGTTGCTGGGCAGCCAGGAGCTGAAGTTGCTTTGGTTGGTAGTTTGAAACTTCTAGCTAGACTGTCACCTCTTACAGAACAGGACTTATGGACTGTTAATGGACTTCCTAATGAAAATAACTCTTCAGGTCATCTGCCTTTGTTGGCTAAGTTCAGACTTGAGCTCTGACTCTTCTGTGATTACATACTGTATTCTCTTTCAAAGAACCTTAAGTTCTTAAGAGTTTGCATGTTGCTTATTTTTGTGCTGTAAGAAAACATTGTTAAATGTTTGAAACAAATACCAGAAGAAAAACGTTTACATAATTTTCTTTTTAATAATGAAAAAATATTTTCAGGACAAGTGTGAGATCTAAATGCTCTTTATTGTAAAAGAGTTGTATTTTTTATTAAATCCCAGTAAACTGACAGTGATTTTTAAATATAATGCAACTTCTTTAAAAAAAAAAGAAAGCAAATGAAGGACTAACACATGTTACAACATGGATGAACCTCAAAAAAGCCACTTACAAAGGACCATATATTATGATTTCATTTATAGAAAATGTCCAGAATAGGCAAATCTATAGAGATAAAAAGCAGATTAGTGGTTGACTAGGGCTGGGGGTTAGAAGGAAATGAGGAAGGCTGCTCATGGGTACAGGACTTCTTCTTGGGGTGATAAAAATGTTCTAAAATTGACTGTGGTAATGGTTGTAAATACCTGTGAATATACTGGAAACTAATGAACTGTACACTTTAAATGGGTAAACTATATAATTTGTGAATTATATCTCACTAAAGTAATTTTACTGAGGTATAAAACTTTTAAATGGCTTCTAGAAAAACCTTTTCAATGACTTTCCATCGTCTATAGTATTAAACTAAACTTTCAGTAAGTATCTTACCTTTCTTCTACTCTGACACCTATCCTTTGCCCCAGCCATGGGCAACCTGAGTTCACTGAAAGTGCCACCATTCCTCAGTCCTCCTGGCCTTTGTGGATACTATCCCACGTACTCAGAAGTCCCTCATCTCACTGTGCAACTCATGAACTCCCACTCGTCCCTCAGGCCCCAACTCCAGCTTCACTCCCTGAGCAGTATCTTCCCTCACCACCCTTCCCAGGTCACAGGCTCCCCTCCCTGCCTTGCAGCTCCCTTCACGGTGAATCAGTGGTTCTGAGAGCAGGCTTCTATCATTACAGCATTTATCAACGGTGTTCTGAAATTACCTTCACTAGAAAACTGCGTTCTCTAGACTATATGTAACTGTTGTAGCCTCAATAGCTAGCACAGTGACTTGTATACACTCAATATTAAATAATAAAGATATAAAATTAATCTTGATTATTAGTAACATATTAATCCACAGTAACCAATTCTCTGTCCCACAAGTTATTCCCAGCAGTATAATCACATATGGCATTTGGAATACTGAAATTGAGTATTTGGAATATCCTTTATAAAATCAGTCCAATAAAAGAATACCTCGTTTGTTTACTGGTGAAGAAGGAAGGAAGCTTGCTGGCATAGCTCTCAAATGAGAATCCTGAGTGGCTTCTAGGAATGGTTCTTTCAGGTGATCTGCAAGAAATCCCACCCCACCATATAAATGGCTTAACATTTCAATATCAAATTATCACATTTTCTTATCAAGTATAAACAAATACCTGCTATATGTCTGTTATGGTTGTCACATATATCCTTGGTGACAAATCAAAAACTAATTATTTCAATAATAAATTGTTCACTATGTACCTAGTTATTCATGCTGAAAAAAAAGGAATCTAAGAGAAAATTAATGTAAATCAATATATATCCAGTTGAATGAACAAAAAACTAGAGAAAGAGTGAAGCAAATTTAGATGAAATGGGACAAGGAGAAAAACCACCTGCCCCTCCTCCGAATGTTAACTGATAGGTGTCATATTTAACAATTTATGGTCACCACCATATTCAGATTAAATATACCACCAATTCAGAAACAGCAGGAGAGTATGTACAGTAGAAAAAGGATAAGATGTAGAGAGCTCTACCTGAGCTTCAATTTCTTCATCTATAAAATGAATGGATTGGATTAGCTCATCTCTGAGATACTTCCCAGTTTTAAAGTTTTGTGCTTCTACTTGTATAGAAAATGAACTTTCTTTTCATATAGTTCTCATTGTAATCTGGGAATACAGGAACAGAATGCCTAGTACTGAAATTATTCTATTCCTTAAGGAGTAGAATTTCAATAATCTAATATTAACATAAACCTGTAAATGGTTTTTCCTTCCATGATCTTAGGGCAGTCTGCTCCAACTAACCTCTGAATTGGAAAAAACAATCTATAGTAAAAGAAAAAAAATGCTAAGAATATCATGATACTGACTATCCTTTTCCTAAATATGCCTAACTCATTTTTCCATCTGAAATCTTCAAAAATGTCTTAACTGAGTGAAAATGTATTGAAATGTTGAAAATGTCATTATTAAAAATCTAAATTGATCCATCTATACCTTCATTTCTGTTAATACTCTGTTATAAAAGAGTGCTTTTGCTTAGTTAAAAAAAACTTGAAAAAAGAACATTTAAAAAAAATTCACTTATACCAAGGATTGTTTCCTATTACTATATTACTATAATCATATAATTAGCAAGCAGGACTTCCCTTCAATTTTTCCAATATTCTTAATAATTTTTTACATTCTTTTCTTACCTGCATCTTCCCATTCTCAAAAAAAAAATCAGAATATAATTTTTGTGTCTGCAATCTCATGAAGCCTTTCTGTATTCAACTCAAAACTAAAAATCATCTTAAAGACTCCTTATAGCTTTCATGTTCTGAGGGCAAGGATGTATTAGCCAGGCAGACCTGGTTTCAAACTTGGCTGTGCCACTTCCTAATAGTTTGTTCTTGGAGAAGCCAAGTAATCTCTCCAAATCTTAGTTCCCTTATGTGTAAAATGGGGGTAATGATAATGCCTACCTCGGAGGGTGGTTGGTAGATTAAATGAAATTGTGTTTTCTTAAATAGTACACATTCAATAAGTGGTAGCTAGCGTTTCTACAAAAGCTAAGCACAAAAATAATTAAACATAAGACTTTAGGTTGCTCTTCAGACTACCTTAAAAAGTACCATATATGCCAATATTAGTATTCTAAAAACTATGCTTTGTTAATATGAATAGATTGAAACTTTTTTTTAACTTTGCAATTTTATGTGCTAAATGGTTCAGCTCAGAGTACCTGACTGACTAGATGCATTTTTTCATGCGCCATCCTTACCTCTGGCCCAATTTAGACACAGCTTTAGTGAAAACTGGAGATGGAGAACCTTTTGTGAAATTTGCTTTCAGGCTGTAGATTACAATGGGAAATGAAATCTTTTCTTACCAGGTAATTGTGGGTAAATTTTTTCGACCATGTATTCTCTTAAATTCCTTGGCATTTCTCCTCGAATGTCAACAAGTACTCGAGTTTCATTAGATGAAATCTGGTAGATGAGAACTGGGCTTGGGTTAGCTAAAATAAGTTCAGCATGATGTGCCTTAAATTGTGGTGCATTCTAGGGAAGAAATAAAATATTTTAACAATTTTCAAATTTCAAGTTGCCTTTATTTTTCTATAATTACATTCGTACAGTACCTTCATAAGAAAGCCAACAAAATGAGATAAAACAGAAACTTTATTGGAGGTCAGGCTTTTCCTGAACTTGGAAAAAAGTCCATCTGCAACAACAGTCAATGGAGCGTGCAGTTCCTACAGCAAACATAAAGCATATTCAGCTAAGTGGTTAGAAATACAGAGGAAAAGGACTGTTCCTTCAAAATGTGCATGAAGAAATTTAAATATATAATCAGACAACATTATAGAGGCTATTTGAAGATAATGCTTTGAAGAAACTATTTTATGGGCTTAAGTTAATGCATGACCAATCTTCAGAGGTGCGTCATCTGAATCCCTAAGGATCACCATCCTTCAAAGCTCTACCATTCAAACCATCTGGGATTAAGCTACACTTTAATAAACAACTACTAAGCAAGCATAGACCTTGAAAAACTGAATATCATTACAAATTTCAAGTACAAGCCAGATATTTTTATTCTAGAATTTTCAAGCCTCATACAGTGCTTTCAATCAGTGGCTAGGGCTAAGAGAATTTTGTATATATGGACTATGTACAAAATTAAATATACAATACAAATGATACAAAAACATATTGGGCAGTTAAAGCCCATTTTGTTCAAGGGTAAACTGTACTGGAAACTATTTAATTCTAGTATTTCCCCAGAGAATCTCTTACTTGTACCTTTCTCCTTTAAATAATTGCGTATTTTATCCTAATACTTTCTTTTATAGTGAATCCTTCCTTTTCCACCTTCCAGTTCCCCTCTGCTTCTCTGCTAGGGTATATTTCTCATGTCCGGTTTTAATACTGTTAATATAGTGGGGTTTGCTTATGAAGTTATTTGTATAGCAATGTGTTGCGATCTAAAATCCATCTTATTGCAGAGGGCTTGGAGGGAACTCAATCCATCTGAGAAATGAGAAATTGCTGAGCCTACTTTTTTAAAGGAGTAGAAGAATAAGAAGGAAAAGAACCTCTTAGGAAGAGCTATCATTTGATATATCGCACCCTGACGTCTCCAGTTTCTTTACCTTTGTACTGAACTCCCACCACAGCATCATCTTCTTCTAATAACTGCAGCACAATGCCCTCGATAAACTTTGTACTAAAAGGTAAATAGAAATCAATTCTATAAGAGCACATTTGAATAATTTAAATGAGGAATCATAAACTCCTTAATTCTTATCTCCAGTTTGCTCTTGTAAACTGGACACACATGCTTTGTGAACACATGTCCACAGAAAAAGGTCTAGAATGACAAAAAGCAAAAACATCATTAATGAATTTTAGAATTATGTGTAGTATTTTCTAATTTCCTAAAATTGAAGACATGTTACAAATGTAATGATTAAAAGAATACTTTTTTTTTCTGAGACAAAATCTGTAATAGTGTGTCTGTAGGTAGGTATTTGATATGCCCTGCTTAATTAGCAAAAAAATGATATCCAATGAAAAGTTACACAATAGAATCATGAAATAAGGGTAAGTGATTGAAAGACTATGGATGACAATAGACTAGAACAGATTGAGCATGCAGAATTACATAGTCATTATGAATTCTATATTATATATATATAAATATGTAAAGCAATGTTACAATGATATAGTATATTAATAATATATAAAAATAAATATATATTAAAAATAATATAGTGCTCCTGGGTTGAGAATCCTTGTAAGATCTTTCCAACAGTAATGGAATGTTATTTTGTATTTCTCTTTCTATTCTTTCATTAATTTGAACAAATATGTATGCGCATTTAATAATATGTTATTCAGTGATTTTAAAATATTTACTCTGCAACCTAAGTAAATGTCACCTTTATAAATTCTTCATTATGCCACAGCAATGCAAATGTGCAACTAATACTGGTTCTGATGATTCCAAATGTCTACGTGTACTTAAGTCACTTAGCAAAATTTTGATTTTCAAAAATGTTGACATCCAGAAAGAAAAAAATAGCCAGTTTCAAGAAACCTTTGTTACTCTATTTTACAAGTTTAGTTTTCCATTCTCAAAGTCATTACCTACTCAAAACTGTTCAGGGTTAGGGCACTAATAAAATCTGAATGTAGAAAAAATTCCATCATAAGAAAGAAAAATCACTTTATGTTGAAAATGTTTGACAGTGATTAACCCTGGATATTCATTCCTATGAATTCATTATCTCTGGTCATAAAGTCACTGGTTCTATAAGTATTTTAGTGGACTAAATTGCATAATGCCAGCCTCTAGTTTATAAACATACCTAATTTATGGTGAATGGAATCTGTGATGAGTGAGCTTTTGAGCTAAAATACAGAGTGCTCAGAGCATCCAGAGAATCGAGGGCAGCATGTACACATTTTAAAGAGAAAGAATCCTATTTTCTTAGAAAGCCTAAAGCCCTCCATGGCTAACATTTCCTTATAAAAAAGCAAGATCATTTTCTAAATGAAAAGTAACTTCCATTCCCTTTACTACTTAGCGTCCAAATGTAATGGGCCTGCAGGTACAGAGTTCAGTAAGATAAGGCCTGTTTCTTCAAGGCCTTAGGATCAAATACGGTATTCAGCGGGAGAGATGTCAGCATCTCTAACCCAGTATTTGGTAATACATAATAATGTTGTTGATGAGGAGAGGAGTACTTAACAAGCATAAGCTTATCACAACAGTATGCATGTGGGTGTGTACATAAGATAGTAGCAATATATATAACCTTATAATAGTAATGATTAATATTTTCATTGTTAGTGACCATAGTCTATGCTAGCTTTAAAAAATGTTACTTTTCCAGTGTTTTAGAAGTTTTTGTTATAAAATATATATCTACTTCCTTTTGATAAAAATATAAATTCCTAGGTCTACCTCCTATAGACCCTGATTTCTGAGTTCTTCATCGCTGGACAGGTATTGCCTATGACTCAGATCTCTGGGCCACTCTCTCAACAGCATTCCCTGTGCAGTGTGTTCTGGGGTGCATCTGCCAGGAACTGTGAGGCTATCTGTTCTCCCCACTGCCGGCTATTTAAATGGAAAGTTCCTCTGAGTCTTTCGTCAATTCAGTAGGCTTGGAAAGATGACAACATCCTCTTACAACAGTTTTCCACATTAGACGTAAATGTGCACTTTTTTAAATTCTCTCCTAGTTGAACATAACCTTCTGCTTGCTTTCTTCAGTATTTTTATCACGTTCCAATTCTTTCTTCATGTTTCATTCTCACATATTTATTCCTACGTTTAAAGAGCAGCAGTCCTCTTTAATCTTGGCCTCGCCCGCGTCCGGGAGGCCGGGTCCCGGCTCGAAGGCGGCGGGCGGCTCGCGCGGACCCGGCAGCAGCGCAGCGGCGAGCAGGGAACACGCCAGGGAGGAGCCCAGGAACTGCGTGGTGGACGGGCGGCGGCGGCGCGGGCTGCAGCGGCGGGGCGGGGCGGGGCGGGCCCCCTCCGGGCCCCTCCCCCTCCCCTACCCTCCCCCTCCCCGGGGTCTCCGTGGGCCCGGCGAGCTTGGGCGGCGTGAGCGGGTCCGGCCGGCGCTGCCCACGCCGCGCGTCGCGCTGCAGCCAGGGCCTGGCGGGCGCGCGTCAGGTGGCGTCGCACAGGAAGCCAGATGTCCGAGCGCCCCTCATGCGGAGCCGCGAGGTGAGGCGCAGGCGGACGCTCCTCGGGCCGCGCTCCCGCTCGCTCTCCGGGAAGGGGGACCCCGCCACGACGCCCCGCGTTGCGCGGCCCTCCGGCCACCCCCCGACCCGCGTCGCCTCCCCGCCCCCTCCCCGAGGCGCGGCGGGGGGGGGGGGGGGGGGGGGGGGGAGCGGGCGCGGGCGGCGGGGCCTGGAGAACGGGGCGGTGGCGGCGAGGGGCGGGCATCAAGAATTTTTTAAAGTAACAGATTTTTATCTCAATTCATTAAAAAATAAAATACATGCAGACAGTTTTACATACCCACACAGATTCATACCCAGATTGGAAAATACAACCGGACTTTATCCACCAAATATTCATACTAGTCACTTCTAGTGAGAAGGATCATGGATAATTTTTATAGTCTTCTTTATGATATTCTTAACAAAGGCACTGAAGATCTAACATTCTTCTAACTTATGGTTAACATAATATCTATATTCCAGCCTATACCCAAACACTCACAAAAATTTATAATAGTGTGTTAACAAAGGCCAAGGTTAAATGTGTTCTTTAACATTACATCTTTGAAGCTGGAGTCTTACTTGGGCTCTGCCATGGCTGCTTTCCGAAGACTCATGATCAATCCTCCACGATGGAAAGCTCTTCCGCTCTGCACTTGATTGTTTTCCGATAGAGGGTAAGGAATTTGAACCTCTGACTTGCTTTCATGATCATGAATTATGTAGCCATGTACATCCTGGGGATCAGTACCTTGTACGTCATCTGCAAAACTATTCAGTTCAAAAATACCGATTTCATTAACGTGCCCAGAATTCTACTAGGCACCAAGAGGACAAGGAGGCATTGAAAATGAGTCTCTGTCTTCATCAAGCTATGAGACCGTTTGGAAGACTGGACATTAATGTATTTTGAAATCTTAATGCTTCTGGAAAAGTACACAAATATCCTAAAAAGTTGCCAATTAGCAATATCTTCCATTTGGATCTCAGTAAATTGCCAGTCTTTACTCAGATGTTAGTAAAGTTTGTAAAAAAAATACTATATGCTTGAAGCCCATCTAGTATTTCTATAATGTTTTGTCCAACTACTAAGATAGCTTGTTTTTCTCAACCCGTAATTGTATTACAGATGTACTTTATATGCTAAAACTGACCAATTTAGAACACACCAGAAAATGTAAAAAGGATAGCAGCATAATAAAATTTTGCCTTGGGTAAACTATCTTAAGTACATAAATAAGGTCTAATTTAAGATTTCTGGGACATGTCTCTATCTCAACTTTATTGATGGAATCAAATACGACAGACTTTGGACACTTAAACAGGCAGAAAGACAGAACCTTAAACTTCAATGAAATTCATGCTTCAAGAATAATAGATATTAATAATTTAGAAGCCAGTGACATTAACTACAGTTATCACTAGCCATTAATCATAGGGCTCCATAATTGTGATATTTGACTACTTACTGGTTAATATATCAGATAAAGTAACATGGAAAACACTCTTCCACATTAAAAAGTACAGAACTGCTTTCCATTAAAAAGCAAGCGAAAAAGCAAAAACAAAAAACCATATATGCAAAACATGAAGAGCAACTTCAAAGTCAAACCAGTAAGCAAGTTTTAAAGGCAACAGCATAAGGGTATCAGAACTACAAGCCAAGAAAGCTAGAGTTGTAAAGGGCACTCCTGGAAAGCAAGTAAGGGTCTCATATGCAAGGGACATTGGAATTTCACACCATATATAAATTTCTTGTCAATAAAATAAAGATCACAAAACTCAATTCAATGACCTGAGACATGACATGGAATTAAGCCATCTACCCAGGACATGACCCATAAGAAATCCAAACATAACTTTGTGCTCAAACTGAGTATATAGTGCATATTAAAATATGTATCATTTATGAAAGCCCAAATATAAACCAGAGTCAAGGAATAAATATAAGAAAAGATATGGAGGATTTATGAAACTATAAATACATTAAAGACCTAACTGAATGCAGGGTATACCACATTCATGAATAAGAACTTCAAATCAATTTTTCAAAATTGAGCTATAGATTCAGTATTTTTTGAGTCATAATCTTGACAGAGTTTTTTAGTTTCATGGAAATTGAGAACCTAATTATAAATTATATACAGAAAAGCAAAAAGACCAAGTAAAGTCAAGATGATCCTATAGAAAATGAGGTGAGGAGGAGGTCCCCCATTAATTACTGAGACTTCGATACATAAAGATAAAGCATTTAAATTATAATATTCATTTTAAGAGTTCTAGATATTAATCTTAAGCCAAAGGACAATCAGTTCACTTAATAAAAACCCACACTCCATGAGGGATAAGGTCCATATTATATAAAAAGTCCATGCTCCAAAAAGTAACTATTCAAAGTGTTTCTATATTCCATATCTCACACCTGAGGGGAAATTAATAGCATAAGGAAGATTAAAAGGACTTGATACTAAAGGATTTATGGTATGTGGACTAGCTAAAATACTTCATAGGTTCTCTGACACTTGATGAACTACATATAACAATCCATTGAGGCTTGTGCCATAACCTTGGAGTTGTCTCCTGAGGCCAGATCTCTAAAGAATATAGTTGGAGAGCATTTCTGGTTGCCTCATGGTCAACTAGAAAGGTAACGATCCTTCTCAGCAGTGTGTCACCCTGGCCTCAGGAAATCTCTTGTAAACTGGTGGTTTGGAAACCCATAAGGACAGAGATGGAATCTCCCTTCTTCATAAGGCACTCTCTCCACATGGGTCCTTACCCAGTAGTCTTTTGCTTTTCCTCCTCACCGACTGCTCCTTCTCGGTCCCCTTTTCTAGTTCCTGCTCACCTCACTGATCTCCAGATAGTAGAGTTCCCCAGGGTTCATTCCTGGAATGGTAATGTCTTCTAGTCTCATTTAAATTCTAGGACACCTCTCTCTCATACCAAACATTGACATCAGTAAGTCCTGCTGACTCTTCCTTTAAAATACATTTCCAGAATGTACTCACTTCCCACACCTCTACTGCTATGACCCTGTTCCAGTCTAGCAACTCTCATTGATTCTGCAATAACCTCCTAACAAGTCTCCTTGCTTCTGACCTTGCCACTTTATGATCTATTCTTTTTTCTACACAATAACAAGAATACTTGGAATATTGTTAATCATCCTTCTAAAATGTGACATTGAATAATTCTTCTTAAAATTCTCCAAAGGCTTCCATGTGGAGTCAAAGCCAAATCCATACAGTACGTTACAAAGACCTTTTAGAATCCAGCCCCGATAATCGACCTGACCTTTTCTCTAACTATTCTCACTCCAGTCAACACCACTCTCTCTCCTCACTCTTTTAAGAGGCCGGGCTTGCTCCTCCCCCAGGCTTTTCCCTTGATATTTTTTCTTGCCCCATATATCAAGGGCAACTCTCTTACCTCCTTCCATTCTTTACTCAAATATCATCTCTCAAAGAGGCTTTCCCTTCCCCAACCACATTATTTAAAATCACATAGCTCCCTATCTCCCTTTTTTCCAAAATCCTTATAACCATTAACATATATTCTTAATTTTATTTTTACCTTTTATCACCAGCCTCCAAACTACCCACTAGAATGTGTACTTTCTGATGGCTGGGATCATTTTCTGTTTTGTTCACCACTGTAGCCTCAGCATCAAGAACAGTATCTATAATATGATCAATGCCTAATAGATATTTGTTGAATGAATGAATGAATGTCAGTTCTTTAGTCACCTCCCTCTCTTGCATTATCGCGTTCTGCCTCACTACTTTCAACGTCACCAAACATCCTGTGGTATCAAGATGCACCTCCTTTGCCTTCACATCCACATCTCACTACTGCCCTATTTCTGTTTTTTATTAGTGAAAAACTCCTCGAGAGTAGTTTTCTATTCTCCAATTTTTTAATCTCCCACTCACATCAGTCTGATTTTGTCTCCACAACTCCACCACATCTCAATGTCACAAGCAAATTCCAAGTTGCCAAATCCAATGGCTGTTTTTCTATACTCATCTTACCTGACTTTGAATAGCAAACCAGGACACATCTGTCCTTTCCTTTATTGATACATACCCACTCCTCCTACTAGAAACATTCTCCTCTCTTGGATTAAGTGACACCAAACCCTGTGGCTTTCTTCTGCCATTCTGCCAGCTACTTCAAAGTCGCTTGTACACTGTCTTCTTCAAAAGTCAGCCTGGATTGGTTTATTCTGTTTTCTCTTTTCTCCCTACATGATCTCCTTAAATGGTTTTAATCATTGCTGTGGCTTTTAAGTGCTACAAGTATGCTGACATCTCTGAAATTTCTAACTCCAGCTCAAACCTCTCCTCTGCACTCCAGATTCATATATTTAACATGTTCACTTGATCTCAATGTCCTCCAAATTTCCTCCAACACCTGTTCCTCAACAGGTCATCTTCCTGTCAGCAAATGGTACCATTACCTACTGGTTGTTCAAACCAGAACCTAGGAATCATTTCTAATACCTCCCTCTTCCTTCTATCTCACACCAATTCTTCAGTGACTCTTGCCATTTCTGCCTCTTAATTTTATTGTGAATCAGTCCACTTCTCTTTATATCCTCTGCTACCTTGCTAGTCCAAACCACCATTATCTATTGTTTGAACTTAGCAATGAGTCCCCACTAGACTCCTTGCTTTGATTCTTGCTACTCCCACTGCCGCAATCTTAGTCTACTCACCACATCATATCCATGTATTCTTTCAAAATAGCATTCTACAAACTGCAGGGTATGATCAGTGATAAATTGTGAAATGAGTTTCAACCTGTGAATTGTATACTTGGGTAAAATGACAAGTATTTATAAAGTAAAATAAGACAAATTTCATTCCAATTTAAATATTACACGTATGTACTGAGGATGGTCAATGTGTTTGTTACTGTAAGTAGCTGTCAAAAGTTTAAGCCACTTTATAGAGGCATAATCCAGATCACATCACCTCCTACTCTACCTACAAAACTGTACAAAGCGGTATCTGCTTACCTCTCCAACCTTAATCTCAAGCCACTCTCTGTAACCCATCACTCAGTACTTTCTACCTACACTGGTGTCCTTGTTGGTTCCTTGAATAAAATAGCAAATATTTACACAGTGCCTACTACATACCAGGCACTGTTCTGAATGCTTTGCATATAGGAATTCATTTAATTCTCATTAACAACCTATGAGGCAAGGACTCTTAGTATGGCCATTTTACAGATGAGGGAACCAATACACAAGAGTTTCAAAACTTAGCCAAGGTCATACAGCTTTTTAAGCACCTGAGCTGGTATTCAAAACAGGCAATCTAGTTTCAGCATCAATGCTCATAATTACTCCAGCATTCCACCTACCACATATGCCAAGCAAGCTCTTTCTCAGTTCATAGCCTAGACATATCTTGTACTCTGATCCTCAAGAGTATAGTTGATCTGTTTTGTTCCCCAGTATAAATCTGGTATTCAGTACAGCACCTCACAAAGTGGACAGTGAATAAGTATACCCTAAATAAATAGTTAAGGGCTTAAAAAGCATTGGCTTAATGGATGAATGATGCTTAAAAGATTCTACAACAGGCACATAATAATATGCAGTCTACACATGATAGTCCCCTTCACCTTTCCCTAAAGTTTATGCCCTCATTCTATTTTTCCAGTCCTTCATTTTGATTATTACAATTTTTCAGCCACTTCATTGTATCTCACTAAGTCTACTTCATGTCTTCTCATACTACTAAATGCTTTTTTTCTCCTTTGCTCTCATTTTCATGGAAATTTGTTGGTAAACGAGTACAGTAACTTTTATAAAGAAAACAGAATACATTTTTACCATCGCAGGATAGAGTACAGTGCAGAGTGCTTGTTTGCAGTCATAACTCCTAAAGATCAATATGAACCTACCTTCAAGTCCAAGGTCTTTAAGGACGGGATAACCACCTGGCTGCAGAAATTCTCCAACTATCCTGTCAGGCTCTTTTAAATCTCTCTCAATTACTGACACCTTTCTTCCATCTCTGGAAAGGACTGCTGCCAAAGCAGAGCCAAGGACACCAGATCCCACAATGATAACTTCTGGATCATTTTGAGAAGGTGTTGATGCAGAGGCTGCTGCTCCTATCAAGGCTGTTTCTGAAATACCGGCTCCTTTTTTGCGCTGGTTAAAAAAAAGAAAAAGTGAATTACGTATCCATATGTGTTATCCTTAAATCATACTACTACTATATAGACACACTGGACTTTTGCATCTTGAGCAAAAGCTTTACCTTAAACAACAGCAAATCAAACGAACTATGAAATCTTTAAATACAGGTCATATATAAAAACCAATGATATAAAATACTGGCTAAAGAAAAATGTATAATATTATCCCAATAAGAGTAAGTTTAATATTTTATATAATAATGTATTACTAATAATATGTAATACATAACATATAGACTATATAATTATATATAATAATATATTCTGTTTTCTCAATATATTTAGAAAATGCTGTTCTACAGACGTATTTAGAAATCCACACCAGGCCAAATATAAAAAATACTTTTAAGGGGCTTCCAGGACTATTATAGGGAAAATTCCACAATTAATTATTCAATTCTTCAAATACATACCGAAGATCTACAAAATGCAAGCCATGTACAACTTCTGATACGACTTCACGTTGCAAACTATTCAGCACCTTTTAGGTACTTCCACTATTCATCTTAATTTTCTCCTTCGAGGTTTTCATCTGAACATCTATCTTAACCTAAAATCACTTTTATATAATGAAAAGACTGTCAAATCCTGGCTACTAATCTACTAATTGGGAATTATTTAACACAACAAAATTCCAAAGGAGTAAAATGACTATTTATCCTTTGGAATTCAACCTGATCACAATTTTATTTCCTTAACATATAAGAATATATTTAATTTACCCTTTCCTTTTCTTCTGATACTCTAAAGAGGGCCTGATCTAACATCTGGTCCTCCAATGTATAAATAAATATTAAACCTATTCCTTGCTGGGCTGACAGTAAAAACTTTACTTGATCATAAGATGACTTTTTCATGAAAAAGGCCTGTTTTGAGAGATTTATGCCCATTGAGAGTAACAGCGAGAGTGGGTTTTTCTTTTCAATGAATAATTCAATATTGTAATAAGTATTTTTTTCTTGGTATATGGATTCACAAGTGGGAATGTATTTCAGATACAGAATTCCAAGAAACCGTCTTTCTTGAGTTCTCTGACCTTAACGATTAAAATAAGATCAAATGCCATTTTCAAAGGGTTTTAATAAGTCCCAAGGCAAAAAGCTGAAACCATTTAAATAAAAGACTTAACCTTCTAAAAGATAAAACCCAAAACCTTTTAGAATTTTAATTCTCTGTGATTTTAATATCCATCCAGTCTTCCTTTATCTCTATAATGGACTGGGGCATTGTCCACTCCATTTTTAATAATTTCTCTTGGAGAAATCACCTTTTTGTCCTTTAAAGAGAAGATAATAGAGTTGACTCTTCCCATCACTATTTCTTAATGACCAGAGCTGATTATCCTTAAATTACTGTTCACAGAGCAAAATAAGGCCCTTTTCTCCTCTTAGCTATTTTTTAATAGTTTTTCTTCCTAAAATTTCCCTGTTAAACACACACACACACACAGACACACACACACACACACATACACACTTGGAAGGTCAGAATGGGAAGCACTAGTGGGAACTCAGTACTCAATACACAGCCTACCAACTCTGGTGTTTAGAAAATGAGCATAAAGTCTGAGGCATTCACAAAGTGAAACCCATTACTGACTACTGGTGATCCAATTCCCAAGTTATCTCAGACAATACCAAAGTATTCAAATTGAGAATTAAAGATTCCCTCCCCTTCCTTTTCCATTCCTCCAACCCACACCCATCATGTGTCACGGAATTCAGCACTACTCAAATGTGCCTAACAGATGTGTACTACCTTTAGACTAGTATTAATAGCTGCTATTTATTAGACAGTTATGAACCAGGCATTTTCCAAACATTAAATCATTTAATTCCCTAACAGCAGGCTATGCCACCCCCATCTAACAGAAAAGGTAAAAACTGATTCTTACAGAAACTAAGGTCTTCCAAAGGTCTGACAGCCAGAAGTGATGGAGCAAAAATTCTAGACCAAGTCCTCTGTTCTGTAAGCCTTGCTCATTTGTGTAAGTAATGTAGACACAGAACCCTAAGAGCAAATTACTTGCAGGCCACTCACCCCAACTCCAGATCATCATTATCCCCACCTGGCCCACTATTTGGGCTCTCTGACCTGATATCCCTGCTTCCATTCTTGTACTCCTACAATCCACTCTCCAAACAGTAACCAGAATGCTTTTAAAAACTAAAAATCAAATATTGTTACTCCCATGCTTAAAAATCCCCCCAGTGCTCTTGTGGAAAATCCAAACATCCATGGCCAACAGGCCTTATATATTCTGGCCTCAAAGATCTCCCTCATCCCTTACCACTGTCCCCTTCGCTGCTGTCTTCCCAGGGATTCTCATACTAAACATCACGTGAAAAACAGCCTTTGATTTAGGAACATGACTGAACTCTGGACAGTAGCCAATTACTCACTTGATTTAGTATATTACTACACCGATTTACTCCAATTATTCACTTGATTTAGGATATTACCACACTGATTTACTCAAAGCTCCGTTAATGTGGGGAGAGGAGGGTGTTTTGTCCAAGACTAAAGTGCTGAGCATTTTTACTGTGCCAGCTCTTCCAACTGTTCTGTCACTTCCCCCAACAATCACTTCTTACAAGCAGCAAACTTTACCTGCAGGTTTCTTCTCAGGTACAAACACAATTTTTACCCTAAAACATTTGTTTTTACATCACAGAAAGTGATTCTGTCCTCCTTCAAAATGAAATTCTAACATTTCCTTTCACCTTTCAAAATCAAATCAATATTCATAATCAATTTCATTTAGGTTGGCCCAACCAAATGAAACAAATGTTTTCAATCATCCCTAACGGTGTCAAGGATGCAGCCACAAACAGTCAAAGACTTAAAAAGAAAAACTGAGAATTCGTATCACTGTATCTAAATTATTGCCTTTTCCCCTTAAGGAGAGTGACCCCAATCCTAATTTAAAATAAGATACTCATTTGTTTGACCACTTTGAATTCAACCTACCCGCCTGGACTCAAGCTGCTCTTTATTTTCTGATCCAGGAGGGGATTTGGCCCAGAAGAAGCCAATGAAGGGCAAGGCTGACATAATATCCGAGAAGACGGCAAACTGGGACCCGCTCCGCTGGCGCCCGAGGGAGATCCCGTTTCCGTAGCGACAAAGGTACGAGAGCACCAGGCCCAGCGAGAGGAACACCAGCACGCACAGCAGGAGCTCCTTGTTGGCCAAGGAGACGAAGTCTCCGCATTTCTTATAAAAATAGGTGAAAGTAGCAATGCCAAGAAAAGTGCACATGGTTCCAAGGCTACTTGGGTGACTCTGGGTCCGTGTTGGGATCCTTTTTTTCCTTGTAGGGTTTGGGTGATGACAGGTTTTCCCCGAAATGCTACCAAAAGGAGCACAAGAAACCGGCCAAACTCCAGTAAATACCGTAAAAAAAAACCAGGATTGCAGTTCAAATCAGAGCTATTTACAAAATCATATAAAGTTATTACTACAAAAGTATCTGAAGACAGGAAAGTTGTCCAGGACTTAGAAAGCAGTATTTAAAAATCGCCTACTCCAACAGCACCCGACCGGGCTCTCCTCTTTCAGCCAATCCATTTATTTCCTTTTCTCTTGTTTCCTGGATGGGTTTTTCCTGGGGGTTATTGCAGGTGCTGTTTTTAATTTTGATGTTGGCTCCTAGTGCTGAAAAACCTTTCTCTCTAACCAGCAGCAGGTGCCCTTTCAGAAGACGGTGAGGGGTAAAAAAAAAAAATCAAAGAAATCTTGGCGCTGCGAGAAAGGTGGCCTCGCCTCCTGAGACCGCGATGCCCGGGCCGGGCTGGCAAGCGCGGAGTACGACTCGCCCCCCTTCGGGCGGCCAGGCTACGCGGCCCAGGTGGAAATTCTGGGCTGCCGTCTCCCACCAAAGATGGCCTCGGCTTCACCACTGCGGCTCCGGCGCAGGGAGGGGCAACCCCTGCTGAAAATCTCCCCACATCAGGCTCCTATACACCAGCCCCCGAACCTTCCAGTCCGCGATTCCGTTTCCCCCGCAGGTGAACGGCGATCTCCAGACAACTTCCCTTAGAGGGCGGCGACTCCCGATGGCCTGTTCGCCAACATCCCAAGCTCCGGCGCCGCCGCGCTAGTAACCAGAGTAACCAGCTGAGCTCCGGAGGCTTGTCACCCACCCCGCGCGCCCCGCGGCCCAAAGGCTCCGCCCAGGCGAGGGACCAGGGGGCGGGGCTAAAGGAGGAGGGCCCGCCCCGCCCTGCGCGCAGGCCTCGCCCGCCGCCGCCGGCGGCCAGTGAGGGCGCCCACCGCTCATATGCCGAGAAGGCGCAAATCGCCGTTTGGTCAATCGCGGACGCCGTTGCCAGATCGGGGACGCCAGGTGAGGCGCTAGGGCGATGTTGCGTGATGGTGTAGGGTGGGACTGCGCTCGGGGGGCCCTGCCACCTGGTGGGCTGATCGGAGGGCTTGATTTGGCTCCGGCGGAGGTGGGGTTCGAGGGGTTCGTGCCCTCGGGTCCGCCTTCAGGTTTTTGGCTGCAGCTCCCGCTGCTGGGGTCCTTCCTACACAGGGAGAGGCAGAGTTGGTGCCGAGGACGCCCCTGCGCCACCTAAAGTCGAGATGTTTCCATTCATTCCGTGGACTTTACTGAGCGCTTACTACAATGCCATCCCGGGGCCACAGGGATGAATCAGACACCACCTTTTTGTCCGGTGCCTAGTGTGTGTAGAACCTAGACGGCGGTAGAAAGAGCTACCGGTGTGTGGAGAACCGGGCGCTCAAGCTGAATCTGGAAGGACGAGTAGGCAGCAATTGCCAGAAGAAAGGAAGAAGAGATGGTGTGCCGGGTTTTCCCTTCCTCTTCCCCAAATTGTCAGGCAACTACGCACTTGTCGTTGTGCTCAGGCTAAAGACACCCTGATGCTCTTAGCCCCGTTCTCTCAAGATAAGAAACGTGGGAATGGGCGTGGGAGGACGAACGTGAAATAGAGATGTGCCTTAAGTGCCCGGAGAAACTGGGTAGACAGGGAACCATGGAAACCGGAGGCTGTCTTTCACTCGCCCTGGAGGGAGGCTGGGAAAGTCTCCGAGGAAGTTGCATGTACCCAAGACAAGCATTCTGGAGGAAACAGTAAAAGAGTGTGAGTCAAAAGGTGAGAGACAGCCCTTGTTATGAAACGATGAAACCTCCCCAGGATTTACTGACTCCTGATAACAGTGCCTTTGCTGACCTAGACTGCCTTGCCTACTTTAAACTCTATGACTTCATGTACAAATTCTGCCCTCTGGAGCACTGCTGAATTGTCACCTTTTCCATCAGGTCTCCACTGACCCACACCAAGTCACATGATAGTTTATTGATACCTATTATCCCAATCTCTGACTACACCTGTAAATTAAGCTTTATCATCCCACTCATCCTTGAGGGAAGGCCCTCTGTCTGATGAATCAGAATCACCCACAGCACCTAACACGTGTTGCACTTAATTTATCCTCCGTAACAAAGTTTTGATGAATGATGAATGATAGGTAGTAGGAAGACCAGATGACTTGAATCAGGAGAACTGGATTCTGGCAGCCACTAACCAGCTTTGTGACCTTGGACAAGTCAAAAGTCAGTCAGCCTCTTGAGGGAAAGGTCAGTATCTCCATGAAATCTAAATTCTTTGCAATCCTGAACCTGACACTTTGCTGAGTTCAAGATAGTATGGCACCTGCCATCATTTTTCATCCCAAATATTGTATGTTTTATCTGCTAATAAAATATTTTACATGTCAAAACATTTTCTCAGGTGTCATTTGACTCTCAAAATCACCTTGATTTTAAAAAAATACCAAACATGAAACTTAAAGAGGTTAAATGCCTTGGCCAAATCACAGCTTGTAAGTGATGAAACCAAAAGTTAAACTCCTACTCTCCAAATTCATGTTCCCCAATACTCTTAACTATCAATAACTGCTTTAACTTTCCTCTATCATAAAACCAAGACTTTCCCTCCCTAGCAATATTGCTCAATGTTACCAACAAATTCAGCTGTTTGAAATATATATGTAATTCAAAAGCATTCATGAAATAATCAGTTTAATGTGTGGGAAATCATTTTCCTGAAGACAAATCTTCAATACACTGCTTGTTGGTACCTTGAGTTCCTATATTGCTAAAATTCTAGAAGGCATCTGACTCTTACAGATGAAAACACAGTATCACCTGGATGATTGTTACTTGATTGTCATATTTGAGATTATCATAGGATTGTTTCCTTTTTAAGTAATTTAAAAATCTTTTGAAAGCCACTTCATCTGTTTACAGTCCAAGATCCACGTCTGTACTTGGGGCAAAAAGAACATTTGTAATGCCTAGCATAGGGCGCACCCTGAATGCTTATATTGCCTGGGCTTAATTAAAGGCTATATAACCATCACTCAAGTATGTTTTAATCTTTGCATGGCTCCACTTCTTCAAAAACAAAAATCTGTCACTCAGGCTAGCAATATGACACAAAGTTAGCCACTTACTGACTGAAAGTAATAAACTACAGAGTAAATTCATCAGAAATATTTTGGTAGTCACGACAAGAGCTAATACTTATATAGTACAGGCAGTGGTCTAAATGCTTTCTTCATATATTAGCTCATTTTGTCCTCACAATCACATTATCAGGCAGGTACAGTTTTAGCCCCATTCTATAGACAAGGAAACCAATGTGCAGAGAACTGGTCACATAGCTAGAGACTGAATCCAAGCTGAGGACTCTAGGAATGTTTAAGTAGAATGTGGTTTTTTTCCTCCGCATACAAATATCGTACCTTAAAACAAACAAAAAAGCCCATGTGCTCTTTTCACTACATTGCTTAACTGCTTGTCATCTCTTTTGACATAATTTGGCATGCCAGGCCTCAACTGTGTCTCTTGAAGTGCCATTCTCAAGGCAGGAAGAAGCCTTGCCCTCCTTTCTTCAACTATCCGTTCTCTAAAATCCACATTAATCATCATCTCTTTCTTTTCAAGTTTTCATAACTCCACCTCTTTGTCATACCAGTCACCAATTCTTAATTAGCAATTTACATATAACTTTTTCAAGAGATTCAACTTCTTAAGGGAACGACTGTCTTATTCATAGGTGGATTCTCAGCACTTAGTATATGGTAAGCATTTTTCAATGTATTAAATGCAACCTTTCCTTTCTTCATTTTATCCCTTTTTGTTGTTGTTTTGATACCAAACTGAGTAATTTCTTTTTCACTCTTTTTATTTGTTGCACATTAGAAACACATACACTGAAACCCTCAAAACTTTCTTCCTATTGTGTTGTCCAAAAAGACTTTTAAGACCAGTTATTTGTTCTAGATCCCCCTCAGTACTTATGTAATCTTTTGCAAATTCTAGTTGCAAGTGGAGACAATTACATTAATTTTGAACTTTCATTTTCTTTCTCCCCTTCAGTTCTACTTGTAAAGCCATAATTAGCATATACATCAAAGCAATTCAATGTAATAATATGTAACAACTGTCCACTTTGTAACAGGCATTATGCTTAGAGTTGGGAGTAAAGCAGTGAACAGAGCAGACAGTACCTCTCATTTGAGAGTTAGTTTAATGGAGAAAACAGCAGCAATCAGGTCAAGATGACATTGTCCAAAAAAGAGCAAGTACACATTGCTCTGGAGGGTAAGGGCAGATAAACTAACCGTGGGGTCAAGGACGGCCACCCAGAGGAAATTATCCTTACACTGAGGTTTGAGAATTCATAGGAGTAACCAGGTGTATAACCTCTGACATGGCAGTGACCACACCTGACATATTTTTTCCCTTTCCCAAGTGTTTGTGTCTGTGGATGTTTGTTTCCTTTACCAAAACTCTAAAGCCTGCAGCCAACAATACAAGTTTTTTATTGAATTGTTGATGACAGTAGGATAGGAAAGATGAGGATTCTAATCATCTAAGCAGTCTAACCTGATAAGCCTCCTTCCAGCTTTTCCCTCAACATAAGTTGTAGAAACATTTGCCAAACCTGAATTTACTTTAGTCATTTGGTGTGCCCTTCATTTTCTGACTCAGATGACAGTAGGTATTGCACTAGCTAGACAGCCCTTCCTCTTAGCACTTCCCAGGCTTTGGGCCTCTCTGCATTTCCCCAGCTCCTTAGAACAGCTTCCAGCACCACCTACTGCAATTGTGCCCATGGCCGCACAAGGAAAAGCCCAAATAGTTCTTAAAATCAATGATTCAACCCAAGTGACTCTCAGCGGATCCTAACCCAAGACAGGGGGAAGGAAGGCTTAAAAAAACAGGAAAAAAAATAACCAAACAAGCTACCTTAAAAGAGATTTTCATCATTTAAATGTATGGGCCTCAAATCACCTTTTTTCCCCTAGCCCCTCTGAAAGGAAAGGTGTTTAACAAAATTATTTCACTGAGGTAATTTAAATTGATAACTATCTTAGGAAAGTGATTAAGCAATATGCCTTTAAAAACATTTTTGCCCTTTCACTCAATATATCACTTCCCTGAACTCACTCTAAGGAAATAATTTGAGATATCCAATAAGACTTGTGTACCAACAAAAATCAAAAAAGCAAAACCAAACAATCAGAAGCACAATATCAAAACATAAGCATAACAACCAAAAACACATTGATCACAGTAATGTTATTTTAAATAGCAAAAAATTAGAAACAATATAAACATCCAACATCAGAACAATTAAATGATTATCATACACCATTCAGTGTATTATTATGAAGATATTAAAAACCTCCTAATTTAAAACAGATGAATGGACAAATGATGTAAGATTGGGAAAAATCAAAACACAATACTATATATTTATGCCATACGATCCAATTTTTAAAAAATATTCAGATAAATCCTTAGAAAAGAGGTTATAGGGGAGGATCTGCAAACTTTCTGGTGAGTGAGCTGTGGAAAAAATAGTCACAGTTCATTTTTATTTTAGTCTTCATACTTTTATGTATTTCCTACTTTATACTTCTCTATATTTCACAGTTATCAAGCATTACTTGAATGATCGGAAAGTAAGCTATTTGCAAAGGAAAATCTTTCGCCTGTGTTTGTCAGTATAATTAACTGATATTTTCTTTAATCTGCCCGTTTGTCCATATGACCCAGCGTGGCTCAAAATTAATCATGATCCTTTTTCAACCAAAGCTCCCACTTCATCCCTCACTGTGTCAAATCCTAGAAGATCTAATGATTTGACCAGTCAAGCAATATTGTATCAGCAACCTAGCTATCTTAGCACCAACAAGCTACCTGTTTCTCAGTGGCTATGTGCCCATGGAGTCATGATTGCCAGGCATCCTGTTTCCATCTATATCTTTGTAAACAAGCATTTGGACCAGCCTTAGCCCTGACTTGATTCCTACTTCATTGGGCAGGGAAGGAGGGAGGACAAAGGAAGGGAACAAAATAAAAGGTAGAAGAAGAAAGCCTAAGTTTAGGTTAGAATATGGATGGACAAGGCAGAAGAGGTTAGGGCCAGACAGAGTTATGAGAACAAAAATGAAATAAAATACATAGGGGAGTGAAAGGAAGGGTAATTTTTGATCAGAAAAGGCAACTATTTGCCATATTATAATAACAATGTGCTACATTATTAGCCTACACACTCCTGGTCATACCTCTTCATGTTAATGGAATAAACGATAACAAAAGGATTGCACCATTTTAGTGGCCACAGAGGACACCCAGGTCTCTGAGGCAAAGATCCATGGTTGTCTAGAGCCTTCAAAGATGATGCAAAGATCCATGGTTGTCTAGAGCCACTGTGTGATGGTGATAATAGCTAACATTGAGTGATTACTAGGTACCAACAATACTAAGCACACGGCACACATTATCTCACAACAAACCCATCAGCTAAATGTAATTAATATCTTTATTTTAGAAACCTAGAAATAATTGACCAAGAAATAACCAAACATTTCTGTACCTAGAGTGTATCCTTAGCAAAATTATGAGCAAATAAGGGTGGACAGGTAAGAAAAATAGTATTTCCTTAATGCCTATGATATGATGGGTACCTCACCTCACTCACCACTTACCAAATCTTACAAAGTACAGAGTCCAAAAACAGTGACTGAAACATGAATTCGAAACAGGTTTTGAACCTGTCCTAGATAGTCTGGATCAAAAGCCCAGGGTCTTGCCTCCATCCATAAGACTGAACAACTGGGACATTGTAGGAGTCCTCTAGGGTTAGTGTGAGGATAGACCTAGCATCCTAGGGCAGTGACTTCCACTTCCAACCAGCCCAGCCTCTGTGGACTGGACAAGTAATGGCGTTAAAGAGTCCTGCGGGGACACTGAGGCTATGTAGCCTAATCCAGTAGGCTTCATCCATTGGTGAATACCCCTCAACCAAAACCAATAAACACTTCACACACCAGGCTTTGTGTTGGGATTACAAAAATGGAATCCATTCTCTGCACTCAAGGAAATGACTATCTACTAGGAATGCACATCCTGTAAGGACATACTCTTGGACGTTAGTGTAAATCATGTAAAGCATATTTCACCCATTCAATAACTATTGAGCACCACTGTGTGCAAAGTATTGTGTCAAACCTCACCAAGCTTGCATTTTCAGAAAGCAAACCTAACCACTTTAATCCTTGGTGAATTCTAGCTCCTTGGATTATCAAACTATTAAAATTTGAAGATGGAAGGTTAGCATGTTAGTATAGTTCAAGAACTGGCAAGGAGGAAGTAGTCATCTGAAAAGCTGCACATTTCCCTACTACCAGTCCATCCTTTCCTTAGCCCTTCTTACTGTCACTGGACCTCTGCTAAACACAGATTAGGCATCACGTAAACTGTTGTTGAATGAATGGATGACTGTATTGTTTGAAAGGAGTTATATAAACCCAAATACAGAATAAAGAAGAAAAGATAATTTTCCCATGGCCATGATTTCAGAAAGTGAGAGACTGGCGAAGATCGTGGAGTAATGTATTAGGGGCAGAAGTCACAGACCACACTCCCTACCTCTCACCATTAATGAGGGAACTTCTACAGCACTGAGAAGAATGTCCATTTGGTAGATCCAACTTGGATGACTTGCAATGATGGGAGTACCTTTACCTCAGATACTATTATACATTTGTTTGTATGTCTTCCGGCAAGCTATACAGCAGCTAGGGAGTGAGTTCCCTGCTATATTGTGAGTATATGCATCGACATGGATTTCCCTACTCCACTGTAGGAAAAAAACATATAAGCCCCTTCTTTGAGTAGTAAAAAATGAACATAGGAGTCTTTCCTTTAGTTAAAAAGAAACTGAAACAAATCACTTGTAAGTAAGAATGCTTTATTTATTCAGTTGCTGAATCCTTTGTGACGGCAAGAGAAATAGAGAATACAAAAATACTTCTTGGGGAGCTAAACAAGGAATGTATTTGCTGATCAATGAAATAGAGGCAAAGGCATCAAATATGGTTAAATTTCACTATGTTATGCTCTCCACCATAAACAACAAATGTCTTTTGTTTTCCTAGTTTTCAATCCCAAGAGACAATGAATCTTGACAAATTGTTTTACTAATGAAGCCCATCTTAACACACCTAAAATTTGAATGTCTATATTCCCATACACATCAATGTCTATGAAATAGGTTTTATGTAATTGTGGGCAATAGTGTAGTTGATGATGACAGGACATAAACTACCTGTTGTTAAGCTTTTCAGTTACAAATTAACTTAAACTAAACTTGCTATTTTGCTCTTACCTGACTTAAAACTGAGTCTTTTGTTTCATGAACAATAAAAATTTTCAACACTCTGAATCAAATAAAAGTGTTTTAACAATCTGCCAATGTGACACACAACACAGTCTTGTGCTTTTACATAACTTATTCCTCAGTGTTACTGAGGTTGGTCATAAAAAATCTGCAATAGAACAAGTTGCGGCTGTATTGCTACTTAGAAAATACGTGGAGGACGTTTTTCAATTTGTTTCAATTAATAAGGATCAATGACAACTTATGTAGACCCTTTTACGTTTTAAGCACTGTGCTAGCTGCTTTGCAAACATCTATCTAATCCTTACAGAAGCCCTGCGAGGTCCTCATTATCTCTGCTTTACAGATGAGAAAACAGGGACAGAGTAGTTACTTGCCACACTTAATGTGGCTCATATTGGGCACCCCCCCACCCCAACAGCAATTACTGCCTTGAAATTGAATATCAGCCCCAACAGCAAACACCCAAATTTAATTTTCAAACATCAAACTCTTAGTTCTGAACACTTGTCCTCAGGTATTATAGGTTAAGACAATTTGGGCAATGCTACATAATATACAAAGGTAAAAAGATGCTTAGGTGAGGGTCACATAAAAGCCAGTGATGCCCAATAAAGTTCTCCCAGTGTTTGAAAGCAGAAAATCACCCCAAATACTACTTAAATACCTTTATCGGTTAGCTTTTGCATTACTTTAAAATTTTGTAACAGTAAAAAAAGACACGATTACCTCGCCAATATCAGGCACACTACAATCATGAAAGAAGAAATAATCCCATGCAGTTCAGTTACTGGCCAGATCTCAGCCTTTGCAGCAGCTCCGCATTCCTAATTTGTAACTACATGTTCTGCATATGATACACTTAGAATTGTAAAATGAAAAAAAATCCTCAACAACTCAGGAGTCTTGACCTTCCTACACATCTACCTTTTGCACTGGCAGAAAAAAATAGAGGCTGGGAGTATAGGAAATATCTTAACATTTTACAAACATATTGGACAGACGGGCAGGGAGAACAGGTCTGAGTTATCAGATCTATACACCACATGAAAGAGACAAAAGAAAACTGCAGAGACTAGAACTAAGGAATCTCAGTTTCCAATGCCAAACTGTCCCTGCACACTGGCTCAGACTCAGTGGGTGGATTATTAGAAAAATAACCCAGTTTCTGATCTGACAAGAAAACATGTAATAGAAAAACTGAGGGGAATGGACAATTTATCAACAATTTAAAAACAAAATTTACGAATCCTACCTCCTAATCTGGCTTTGGCCAAGACAATGAACGGTGTATCACTAGATAACCAAGATGGGTTGAACATAAAACATACAATCATTAGAATAGCCAATCTCTAGACCCAGTGCCTTCAAAACTCTAGCCTATTTCTACACTATATTGCAATTCCTCTTAGAAACCAGAAACACCATAGCACATTTCATACAGTCTTATAGGAAATTTTTATGAATCTGCCAAGAACGATGACCTTGGAAGAAAAACTTTTTTGTGATATCCAATAAAGCAGCCACTAGTCATATGTGACTAGTATAAATAAGGAAGTGGATTTTAAGTTTCTTTTGATCTTAATGTAAATTTAAATTTAAATAACTATCATTGGACAATGCAGTTCTAGATATTAATTTTCAGCAAATAAAAATGCATTTTTAAAAAAAGACTCATTTCTTTAAGACACAACAAAACAGCCAGGAAATCACATTATTTGTTCAAAAAGAATCTTTCTCTGAGTAAATCCCTGAGTAGTAATGATTTATTGCCACCAAATCAGGCATGAGGAAATAAGGGAATTCAATGGCAATCTCAGCTTCAACCTCTCAGGTGTCTGCATTCCCAGGATTTCTCATGTATTCCTTTGAAGCTATTCCTATCTTTCTTAAAAATAAAAAAATAAAATCTTCTCCATCTGTGGCAGTACTCTCCCTGGGCAGATCCAATGACCTGGTGATCTGGGCCTTCCCATCCTCTAAACTTCATAGCACCATGATCAGAGAACACCTTAATTGTCATGGTTCAATAAAAAAAAGGGAAAGAAAACAGGCTTTGGCACTAAGAAGAAGAAAAATCAGGAACTGAAAAAGAAGAAATGAGGGCCATTCCCCCTAAACAGTTTTTCCAAGTCCATTTATGAGGAAAATCTTCAACTTCAGGAGACTCAAAAAGCTTTTCTATATGAATTTTCCGATGCTGGGATAGGCACTTCTGTTGAAACATTTCTCACAGTCAGTACATTTTTAAGGTTTTCTCCTAGGTGGGTCCTCTGGTGCCTGATAAGGTTAAAGCTTTGACTGAAGCATTCACCACAATCAGGACATTTATAAGGTTTCTCTCCTGTGTGAGTCCTTTGATGAATCACCAACGTGGAACTCTGACTAAAAGTTTTCCAACACTCAGAACATCTGTAAGGTTTGTCTCCTGTATGTGTTCTCTGATGTCTAATGAGATGGGAGCTGAGGCCAAAGCTCTTTCCACATTCCCAACATTTATATGGCTTCTCTCCTGGTTGGATTCTGCATTCTCCTATCATACTGCCATTTTGACTCAAATTTTCTTCAAATTCAGAACTTTCATAGAGTTTCACTCCTATATGCATTTTCTGGTGTGTAATAAGGCTTAACTTCAACTGAATTTCTTTCCGCATTCTGTACATTGATAGGGTTTTTCTCCTATATGTATTCTCTCATGCTTTATTAGAGTAGAATTACAACCAAAGCTTTTTCCACTCAAGACATTTGTAGGGCTTCTCACCTGTGTGTGTCCGCTGGTGGCAAATCAGGCTGGAACTCTGACTAAAACTTTTCCCACAGTTGGGGCACTTATAAGGCTTTTCTCCAGTGTGAATCCTCTGATGTTCTATTAGGACATAACTATGGCTGAAGCATTTCCCACAAACAGGACATTCATATGGTTTTTCACCTGTATGTGACCTATGATGCTGAATGAGGTGAGAGCTGCTACTGAAACTCTTCCCACAGTCAGGACACTTACAGTTTCTCTCCTGTGTGAGTTCTTTCATGAATAATAAGATGTGAGGTATTGCTGAAGCTTTTCCCACATTCTCCACACCGGTAGGGCTTTTCTCCTGTGTGTGTTCTCAGATGCTGAATCAGGTGAGAGCTGTTACTAAAGCATTTCCCACACTCAGAGCATTTATAAGGTTTTTCTGAGTGGGTCCTCTGGTGTGTACACAAATGAGAACTATTATTGAAACTTTTCCAACATTTGGAACATTTGTAGGGTTTGTCTCTGAAAGAGGAGATCTGCTGGACAGAGGCAATGCAGTGTTCTGGATCCCATCCCCAGTGACTGGGTTTCTCCTCCTCTTTTCCTGTTGAATTTCCTTGATTCTGTGGGTTGCCATTGTTCTCATAGGAATCATCACCTCTTTAAGTTGATCTCCTTTACAGTTATTGTGTTGAATGGTTTCCAAATTATCCTTCCTTTCATTTCCTGCAAGAATAAACAAATATTCTAACATATTCCCTAATCTCTGCCAGGGGAAGGAAATTCTAAGTTGCAACAGAGGAGAGGAAATAACAAAGTAGAGCTTCATAAATTATTTTATGTTCATTATTTTAAAGCTAGTTTTTACTTCTTTTACTCTGTGTTCATCAGAAGCAGGTGAATTTTTTATACTTAGTAACAATACTAATGAAGTTTTGTATGATTGTCAGCAATTGCCAAGGGGGATACCAATCTAAAAATAGTTTCCTTAAACTTTATTAGAAGACTGAAAAGAAAAAAAGGGATCTGAACTAGGGGAGAAACTGAATAAGCTACATTCTGAGATGAAAAAAGACAATACCTTAGTTAAAATCTGAGCAAATATAGGAATAACAATCATGCCCATTATTCATTAAGAAATAAATAAATTTGTACATGGTATCTCATTAATCCTGAAAAATATGTGAGACAGATATTAACATTCACTTAAACATGAAAAAAGTGAGGTTGTAAGAGTTACTCTAGCTTGTAAGTGACATAGCAGGGACTCAGATTAAAGTTTCTCTCATTCTAATGTCCTAGTCTTTCTATGTACTCTGTAGCACATCTTAAGATGAATCTCCAAAGGATTCATATCATCTTCTTGACCCCTCACCTGTAAAAGGGCTTTTCAAATTCTCCCTTTCCATGAAGCCATTAGAATCTGAGACCAATAGCTTTTGTTCTTTCTCCATCACAGTGATCACAGCCAGGTTAGGGATCACAAATCCTGTGGAGGGAAAGAGGTTAGGTTTGCAGGCATTTGTTAAAATTTATTCTTCCTTCCTTCCTTCCCAACCATTGTAACATAACAATTGTAGGCACACAATGGTTTGTGAACCATCCTCAAAATAAGAAACACAGTCTTTAGAAGTCCTTTTAGAAAATCTTATCTCAGATGCCAAGTGTTTAGAATTAAGGGTTAATCCAATTTACCTTTTCTAAGGAAATAACAATAAAAAATTCAATCTTCACATTAAAGTCTGAGGATCAAGCTTCAAAACTAGAATGCTAATATTCACTGTCCACTCAGAGATCAAAAATATTTATAATTGACGAAACAAATCTGTTTTGTGGATAAAGCACCAAGAAGACTTTAAAGAATCAATATGCCGCTATGAGCAGCAGCTACAGAGAAAGCACACTGTATAGAAAGAATGACTTCATCCTTGATGGAGAACAAAAACTTTGTCAATTTCAAAACTTAAGATTTATATAACAAGAAATTAGGACAAAAGAGGGCTGGAATAATCACAGCCAATAACCCCTAAATACAAAAGGGAGGCTAATGAAGGATCTTTTCCTTGTCTCTGACTCTCTAAGTTCATAATCACAATGTGTCTTTCAGCCTAAACTTTAGCTTTTGTAGGTAACTACAATCCCTGACCTACTTTAAGAGACGGAAAAATGTGATCTATTACTGAAAGGCAATATATGGCCTTGACATCCATTTCAGGATATAGAGACTAATATAATACAGGAAAAATGAGAGTCTAAAAGGATATATAAAGGCACACATATGGAAAACAAACAAACAAAGGTATATTTATCATTTTCACCCTACTACTGCTTCTCATGTGCCAGGCACCGAACTAAATATGTGTATTTCTCATTTAATTCTCACAACAGCCCTCAGAGGTATATGAACAATAACCAGCATTAGGTGAGCAAAAAAGGCATTAGGAACCTTCCCACGGGCAAACGGCCACAAAGTGGGAGAGTAGTACTCAGTCCCAGGCCTGTTTGGACATCGTCTTTCACACTTTGATCTATTACAGTCAACTTAGAGCAGGAAACAGAGCGGGGAATAAACCCAAACTGCAAATGATCCTTAAGGAGGACCCTTACTTTGGAATATATTGACTGGATTTCTAAAAAACAGATTTACATTCCAAGACGTTAGGTCAAAGGGAGCTAGCATTCCCTAAGCACCGTCAGCAATTAGGGATTTGTTATCGGAAAAGGTGAAACTAGTCTAAATCACAAATATCCCCAGGGTTTGAGTAGGATAAAAAAAAAAAGAACTATACATATTAATTTTTCAAGTGTTCGAATGGAATAGTGTTCCGCCGCCCGAGTTACACGTTTCCATGGAAGTCTTTACAAAGGAAGCCGCGCCATCATTTTCCCTAAGAAACCATTAATTTTGGTAGTAGATGAACCCCCAGGAACAGTGGCTCAGCAAAGCGGTAGCCTACTCAAGGCCATTAACAGTATTAAAAGGCTGTCATTCCACAGAGAAGGGCTGCTTTCAGTGTCTTCAAGCAGAGTGAATAGGATGGGGCCATGCTTGGGATGAGAATGTCTTCCAAAGATGCGCTGCCTGAAACTTAGCTTTAAGAACCATTGACAGGAAGCACAACTGGGGTACACTGCGGGGTAAGTTCCAAGAGACCAGATCCAGCCGACAAGATCCTTTAGGGACCCCGCAGGCGCGGCGGCCTCGCGACGGGTGAGTCTGGGCCCGCGCCCCTCGCAGCAGGGGGTCCCCCTCCGGGCGGACACCGCAGCCTGGGCGCTGCGGCTTCCACTCCTCCTGCCCGCAGCCCTCGACCCGCTTCCCCCCGAGATGGAACTCACTGTTCTGGGCGCTACCCAAAAGGCGCCCTGCACCCCCAGCACGCCCAGCGCTCCGGGAGGAAGGAGCCTCGGCTCCCTCTGACCCCACCACCCGAGGGTCCCACACTCCCAAACCCGGCGCACGGAGATGGGAAATTTCCCCACCTCCCCGGCTTGGCCCGAGCCTCTCTAGGAAACGGTGCAGGCTCGCTCTCGTTGATCTTAACCCGCAGGGTCCTGGACCTGAAGGAGCGCGCTGGTGGATCGCCGTGCCTTGCGCCCTCTGATGTTGGCGCGCGGTGATTCTCATTCCTCACCCAGAGTCCTTACAGTAGGGGCCCGACTGGAGCTTGTACTTTCCCTTGCCATCAGAGCATCATCGGATTTATCATCACCGTCAGAATAAAAATGAATTATTTCCTAAGCGCCTGTTGTTTCTGTTCCCACCGCTGTGAACCGAGATACACACACACACACACACACACACACACACCTGTCTGTGAAACAGGCATCCTTCCATATATAAAGCAATTAGTTCACAAGACACCCTTATTAGTAACACCCGGAGAAGCAAACTCTCCTCTTTCATTACAGAGAAAATAGAAGCCAATCCCTTCATCTCCCCCACATCAAATATGCAAATCTTAAGACTGCTGCCCCGCCACCCTCTTTCTTCCCTTCTGTTCAAAAGAGGATTGGTCCTTCCTATTTAAAACAAGCCCTTCTCTGGTATTCACTTTCCTTCCCACCTTCTTGGAATTCCTACACTATCAACTAACTGCACAATTCTCTCACGCCCATCTCAAAATAGTCCTTCAGCTTTTCTTTTTTTTTAAATCTCACAAGGTTTCCATTTTATCTCTTCCCACCTGCCTTTTAATCCATGTCTCCTGCAGCAAAAACAATAAATCACCAGGATCACCAATGACCTCTGTGTAGTTAGTGCAGTTGGTATTTTTCAGTTCCCTAGTCCTTTTCCAGGAGTTTTGACACTGCTGAGAACTCCTTTCTTCTAGAAACACTCTTTTGAAGTGACACCACACTCTTCATTCCCCTCTGATATCTCTAGTCAGTCCTGTTAGTTTCTTACAAGCTTGATCTTCGCTAAATACTGAGGCTCCTCAAGGCCATTCTAGACCCTCTCTATCCTGGAATGTTCTCTAGGAACCTCTTTCATTCCCACATTTTACAATATCAGCTACACAGACAACTTGCAAGTGTTTATCTCCAGCCCAGGCTACCTATCCAAGTTCTTCACCATATAACCAATGGTCTACTTGACATCTCATATCAAAGGTCTCAACAACACCTCAAAAACAAAATGTCAAAATTCAAAATCTACTCTTACTTCTCCCAAATATACATTAAACACAAAATAAAATAAACCTGTTTCTCTTCCAATATTCTCTCTCAACCATCCATCGTTACACAAAAGTCCCTCCTTTTTCCTTACCTCCTGCATACAATCCATAGCTAAGCTTCATCTATCGTGTACTCGTACACAATTCTCAAATCCAGGCCCTTCTCCCAACCACCAGGGCCATCCTGAATTCAAGCAACTACCACCCCTCATCTGCAGGATTTCTGTAGCATCCTAACAATCCTACAGCTGTCCATCTTTGCCCCTTCTCATCCAGTCTCCTCAATGAATCCAGAGTGTTCTTTTCAAAAGATAATGTGATTCTGCCAGCTCCCTTTACCAAGTTAAAGCCCATTCATCCTTCAGACTTCAGCTCAGACATCACTTCTTCATGTATGTCTCCTCTCCTTGAACCTGCATAACCTTGTGTAACTGCCTCAAACAACAGAGTGTGGAGGAAGGGAAGAAATAGAACTTACTCTTCTGCCTGCTCTTAGAACCAGCCACCGGGCTGCAAGGAAGCCCAGGCACTCGCAGAAGCCACGTGAGGCGCTCTGGCTTGCGTGAGAAAGGCTTCAGAGGACTTCAGACCCCAACCATCATCAGACTGCAACCACGTGGAGTCCAGAGTGAGAACCACCTAGAAGAGTCAGTCTACCCCCAGAACTATGAGAGAAAATGCTAAAATGATTATTTTATGTTCCAAGCTACTAGGTTTTGGAATGAATTTGTTATACAACCACAGACATATTTAGTACATTGATGTGTGGTGCTGCCTTAACAAAAACCTAAAGAAAGTGTGGTATTGCCTATGGGAACAGGAGGCAGGCAGGAAAGAGAAATTCCTCGAGTAGTGTTAGTGGAAGACTAAGGACCTTAAGGAGCTTGTGAGTGACACCATTCTGTAAAGGTGTAGAAAGTGATCATTTCATGCTTGTAAGCTATACCAACTACTCAACTCTGCCGTAATTGCACAAAAGCAGCCATCTGCAAAACTAGCAAATAGGGGCTGGCTTGTTGCAATAATACTCTATTCACAAAAAATTGGGCAGCAAGCCCACCAGAAGTATTTTGCTGACCCTTGTTCTAGCTAAAGAGGTTTCAAGATAGAATAATAAAAGTGCCACATTGCTTCTTCTCACTGCCTAAGATTAAATGCAAGAGAAGAGAGACAAGCTAAAACAACAACCCTTGAATATATGAGCTAGAACCTGCTCCTTTGAAAACAAATTTTTTTCTCTCATCCCAGCCTCTCCAGATAGAAAACAATGTTAAAATTAAGAAATGGGAAAAGATAAAATATCAGGCACTTCTAGGAAATTTTGGTTTAAATAAGGGTCAGCAAATTACCAAAGTCCTTTTACAGGTCCTAAGGATGTGTCTTGATGAATTTCTATGTTAAACAATAGGCAACTAAAAACTCCAAAGGATCTTGTCCCATAACAACCGCACAAAGAGGCCAAGGCAGAGAAGGGTTATAACATGAAGATGTGTAGGCGTCACTTCTATCTAATAGAGTGTCAAGATTTCTGAAAGTATTGTATCAGCTGGGACTGAGAGAGACAGACACTACAACATGATAAGACGTCTTTGGAGTCCCCAGATTTTATTGGCAGGAAACAGGTGTTGAAAGCTACTCAGTCACAAACATGGGTCACTGTTGAAGAAAACCAGAATGTGTCATCTCAAGATATGCCTCTGGAACATAAAAATTATTTTAACCTGAAAGTAATTACGAAGCAACAAATGAAGGAAAGCTCTCTCTACCCTCCTGCTTCCCTGCTTAAAAGCAGGATATAATTTCTCCTTAACTGGAGATGATTCTAGACTATTCCTATCAATACGACAGGAACCTGCAAACAAATATCACTATATGAGTTTCTTTCCATATATTTATTTTCTATGGTTTGCTGCCTTTGGAAACCTAAATCTGCTTTATTTTGTCTTCACATTTCTCTACAGATTTATTGTTTGTCAAAGATGCAATATAAACCAGACTTCTAAGACACCTCTTTGAGTTACTCTTTCCCTGAGTCTCTTGCATATAAAATTGAGTTATACATGTTAATAATCTTGCTTGTTTTTCTTTTGTCAGTCTGCTGTTTGTTACAGAGGCCCCAGCTGAGAACTTCAAAAGGCAGAAGGCAAAGAATTTTTTTCCTTTCCTACACTAGCAAAAGGCTACCTAAATTTCCAGACCTTTCTGTTCAGCCTTGTTTTGAGCCACCATGCTCTTCCCACTGGATGCCAAGCTGTTTCGCTTCTCTGAACACAGCTTGTTCTTTCCTATGCCTGTGCCTTTAGTTTCTCCTACAGTGTCATAGCTTCAGGCACCCCTACCCTTCTCCCTCTCCCCTACCTTCCCTCTGTCTGTATAGAACTCACCCACTCCTCATTTCAGCTTAAGTATTATTATCTCCCTGGTTTAGTCTCCCATGACTCTCCCAGGAAGACTTAGGCTGTTTTCCTTCCCAACTTGCACCACGCTCATCATACTGTATTCTACACCCCCATAGGCCCTGACCGATTAAGAAATGGATACGGGTATTAGATAAGGTTCAAAATCACCAGCTTGTCGCAGGCAAAGCTGGAGTGGAGAGCTGGTTTTGTGTCCAGGGCTTCCTATGCCTTCTCATGCATTAGACAGGCTTTGCTCTCCTGGTTGCAGAGCAGAAAAAATTTGCCCCAGAAATTCTAATGGCCACATTCACAAGAAGCAGAGAGCAGCTGAGAAATGTTCTATGGACAAGAAGACCTTACAGAGCCCAAGGGGGGCTGAACTACACACATGCGTTCAGCATTGTCTACCCCATCTCACCTACCAAATAAGTTGCTTTTCTTCACCCCATAAATGAGTATGGGGTAAGGACTGAGGCAGAGGGGTGAAGGATAGAAAGTGCCTTCCACCAGTTACATAAAAATAGAAGTCCTTATTTTATGGGGTTTCAGGAACATGAGGAGCAGGAAAGAACGGCTTTCCTTTACATCTAAAAGCTTCCTGAGGATGGCATTCAATAAACATCTTCGACTGGACTAGAAAATGAAGCCATGAGTGAACTTGTTCACCATATTGTCTTCTATTATAGTGGCTATGTAGACATGTAATCCAGGTTAGCAGGAGAGCTCTCTGAACGCAGGAACCTCATCTTATTCGTACAGTCCAAGTACATAGAACATAGCAGCAAACAATGTGTAAGTCCTGGGAGAGGAAATCCCAGAGCAAAATACCTCTGAAACTGAAATAGCTCAAAGGGAGAAATAAAGTTTAAAATCCGTTTATTGCCTTCAAACTGCAGTCTGGGGCCATCTCTCTTTCTTGCTCAGGCAGAAGCAAAACCAGCCGTCCCCCTCACCTCTGAGGTTCAGATAAGCCCTCCAGTTGCCCAGGTAATTACCCATGGATATGGAGATGAACAACTCTCCTCCCCTGAGGAATGCCTATTGATATGCAGATGCACTAAAGCCAGGTCACATCTTCTGGAAATATTACAGTTTTACTTACACAGTGAATATTGCATAGTTAAATAAACTCCTAGGATAAAAGATCTAGTATGCTTTGGGGACATATTCAATTGTGCAGCTTGGAAAATTTACCAAATACTATTATTTTTCCTTTTATTTCCTTGTCTCCTTTGTTCTTTAACTCACTTATTCAACAAACATTTAGTGTCACCTGCTATTGACTTCCTGAACAGGTCAACCTGAGCAGGAGTTTGGATGGTGTGGGTAAAATTGCAGTATTTCCAGAATCTCTTGCCTGGCCTTAGTGCATCTCCATATCAATAGCGTTTCCAAGGGGTGGAGAGAAGTAGTCCATCTCCATATCAATGGTAACTACAAGGGTCAGCAGAGAGCATCTCTGGACCAGAGAGATTGGGTGGGCCCCCAGGCCCCCCAGGCCCCCTCTCTGGCAGCCAGTTGGGAGAGACAGGGGAAAGCAGAAGTGGACGACTGCTTGTAAGCAATAAATGCGTTTCTCCCACTTTATTTCTCCTTTTGACTGATTTTGGTTTCAAGGGTATTTTGCCCCGGAATTTTCCCCCTGAGTTACAGATAGATTGGCCTGGCCCCTGGCTAGCTGGTACAGGGTACTGATAGACTGAGCTTCTGCCTTTCTCCAGCCATGACTGCTTCCAGACATCAGTGCCAATGAGAGAAACAGCAGAAACTGTCTGCATGTGGGATCCTCCGCGAGTGTTTTTAGCTTCACATTACAGAAGACCTGACATACGGTGCTTTAAACCATAAGGACTTACTATTGACTTAAGAAATGTCTAAGGCAAGCAGTCCTGGGACGGTGGACTGAGCAGCCCAGGAATTCTGGGTCTCAGAGATAGTGGGTCTCTGAACCGACCTACCCCAACAATAGTACTTGCTATGGACTGAATTGTGTGCACCCCTGCTCCCCCCTACTCCCCTTCCTGTTCATATGTTAAAGTCCTATCTCCAATGTGATGGAATTTGGAGGTGAGGCCCTTGGAAAATAATGAGGTTTAGAGGAAGTCATGAAGGTGTGGCTCCATGATGGGATTAGTGGCCTTAATAGGAAGAGCCACGGAGGACTTGGCTTGCTTGCTCACTCCCTCTCTTTCTCTCCCATGTGGTGACTCAGGTCAGAAGGCGGCTGTCTGCAAGCCAGGAAGAGAGCTTCTCACCAGAAGCCAGCAGTGCTGTCACCCTCATTTCAGACATGCAGACTCCAGCCAGAACTGTGAGAAAATTAATTTCTGTTGTTTAAGCCACCCACAAGTCCATAGTATTTTGATATGGTATTTTGCTACTCAAGTTTACTAATAGAGTTCTGGTCTGACGACATGATCAGAACACCTTGCACTTGGTTGTCAGTTGTCAGGTTTTATCCTTTGCAGGGATGCTTGTGTTTTGCAACAAAGGTGATTAAAGTGGCAGGCATTTCTCCAAGCCTCAGGAATGTGGGCACAGTGATGCCCATCTCCCAGAACTCTGAGGATTATTTTGATCACTTTGAGTGGTGGGCTTTCTGGTGCTTTCAGCAGATCTCTGGCTCCTTTTCTTCATCATCCCCCTGCCAATTCTCCCTGCATTATTTGGCCTGGGACTACACACAAAGAATTGTTACTAAAACAATCGCTGCTCCAAATTCCTGTTTGACTGACTCGGCACCTCCAGGGTGGAGTCAGAGAAGAGACTTGGCTTAGGGAGGGCATATAGGCTGGCTCAGGGCAGCAAAGATATCAGAAACCCAAGAACCATAGATGCCCCAGTGCAAAGGATCACCTGTATCAAAATTGATACCAAGGAGATTGCACCATCTTTTTTGAAGGTGGCCAGGGGAAGCAGGCGTAGAGGTCGGAGGGAAAATAAATGTCCAGGATCATTTGATTCTGGGACTACAGCAAATCAAAGAGATCAGCAAAGCAGAATCTAGATTGTGCCCATCTCATACCAGCTTGGATGGCTCTGTTTTTGTCATATTAGATGCTCAAGATTCTAAACTGTGTCACAGGTGGCTCCAGAGACAGCCGTTTGGTGAGACTGCTGCAAAAGGTACATTATGCTTCTCAGCAACCCAACCTTCTATAAACTCAAACACTCTTTAGGCAAACATAGAGTGATATTTGTACCAATTAGACTGAACAAGTATGAACCTGGATGTAACGGGATTATGAGCACTGATACTCTCAATGTGAACCATTTGGAATTAACTATCGGAGGAGGGAAACAGCCAGGTACCACTCTCCAGAATCTTAAGGGTCACGCCTCCTCCTTGGCCACATATTTTCTTTAAGATTAGTTGTCTTCATATCTGCTCATCTTGGCCCCCACCCTATGTAAACCAATCTTCCTCCAGAAGACTAAAGATCAAGATTGGGCAGGCCTCATTCCTGACTATGGAGAAGTCCAGTTCTCAGGGCCAGTTCTAGCTCTTGCAGCCACAGAGCTGTAGAAACCTACAAAACTGGACTCAAATTATGCAGGAACCTGTAACACAAGACACCATCTGGAAATTTGAGTCCATGTTACAAAGCATGGCCCAAGGGCTCGATTCCTTTCTAAATACACCAAATGCTGGGAAGCAGAGTAGTTACCGGTCAAAACTGTGAAAACAGCAAAATTTCTCCAAGACAATTTCACCTGCTTTCTCTTACCAACCCCCTACCTCCAACTCTGCCCCTGCCCTCTAGTTTCAAATTGATCTACCATTAGTGGGCACCTACCAATTGTTCCCTCATTCAGCGCCTGCATTTTATCCTTTGTCTCTTAACCCATCCCTGTAGATAGTGGTATTCTCAAGGGCCAGGTTGAACTGCATCTGTGGAATCATAGGCCCGGAGTTGGAAGCAGGAAAGTAGGTGAAGAAGAATAGTATCTGGTGAGGCCTTCCTGGGCCCAGACACTGTCAAATATATTCACCTCATCCCCACAAACCCCTATATGATACAGGGCTTAGTATTCTAATCTCACATTTTGAGGACACAAAGAATTTGAGGATAATTACAAAGCCTCTAGGAGGTAGAGGGATTGAAGGCCCTCAATAAAATCTTTTCATGCCCTGTAGCTCTCTTTTGAATTCATGAACCCATTCCTTCTCCTGTATTTCCTACTGCAGTGGATGCCAGCCCAGGGGACAAGTTACCCAAGTCACACCCTGGACACCATCTTTGACTATTCCCTTACCCCGTAACCAACCAGTCACCAAATTTTGACCCACCTCCTAAATAAGTCTCGAATATGTCCATTACTCCTCACTCCCACTGTCACTCTCCTAGGTTAGTCCACGAGCATTTCTCATTTAGGTGGATCTCTGTCTCCAGGTTGGCTCAAGAGGTACGTGTCTGCGTGAAGATGAAGAGCTGCAGAAATATACTGATATTTTAATTGCCTTTGAACAATATTCAATTAAATTATAGCATATATGGAATATTCATATGACTGTGCTTGGTAGTAACATGGACTAGTATTAATAAGGAAATTACATGCAAAATACTTCCTGGTTAATAACGTGTTCCATATCATAATGGCAGCTTGGCTGGAGAGTCATACTTTACTTCTATCCAGAACACACCTTTAGTTCCCCCAGACTCCTCTTCCCCAAGACTCTAAATTTCTCATTCAATATTTTTTAGTTTAGATCTCAGCACAAAATGTTATTGATTTTTATGATATTCAGTTGTCAAAAAAGGTATTCAATCTAGGTAGGCAATTGTATAAATAATATTTTTAAGTCTGTCGGCCTGAGTTTCACAGTATATTGCTTTAGGGCAAGCAAACTCTGAAAGAGAGATGATATTATCAGCTTTACCTAATGGGACAAGTAATGCATTGGATTTCCACTGAAGTCAGTAAAGGAAGCACTTTTCTCAGAGAATCATCACACCTGTCATCAGAAAATAATGGCCAAAATTGGCAGGCAGGCAGGGGTTTGTAACTATTTAAAGTAGATGTGGAAATTAATGAATCTGTAGAACAGCCTTAGCAAATGAACAAAGATATCAAGGAACAGGAATGCTAAATGCCCTGCAAAATACAGGGCAGCAATTCTGCAGACTAAAAAATTGTCCTGCCCCAAATGCAAACAGCGTTTCTGGAGAAACACCGATCTGGTCCCGACTCTTCATCTTACAGATGACCCCATTAGACTTGCCTTTCAGGGAAGGTGCCACATATTCAACTTTGTTCTGCCAGGAACCATCACAGCGTCTGGCACTCAAAAGAAGCTTAGTAATTGTGAGGTGTGATATCTTTAAAACAATTCATGTGCTTAGGCATTTTACCTTTTGTCTCAGTTCACAAGAGCCAGTCATCTCCTTGGGGGGATATCAAGACTCCTTACTGAAGGACTGCAAAGTGACAGACTAGGCTGATATTTAGCTTTTGTCATTCAAAAACAAGGTTTTGCTACAACAATGCTGACATTCTTCGCCAGGCTCTTGTCCTGAGAAACAATTATTTCAATTTATTTTCTTAGCATATCGATGGCCTAGTTTGGTGTTTAGAGTTCTTGCTATGGGAGTTCCAGAAAGATGAAGCCCTCTGTCTGAAAGTGAAGAGTTTTAGATTTAAAAAGTGACCCTAGGGGCAGAGGGGAGGTACTATTACCCCCTCATCTCTTCTCTGCCCACCTAGTCTCATATGATTACCTGACATTCCATTTTATATGTCTTTGTTGTTTTTTTATTGTTTTCTTCTTTGACCAGATTGTCAACTCCATGAAGTTCTTTATCTATTTAATTACTGCTGTGTTTCAGTCTCTACAACAGTACCCGGCAGCTCAATAAATATGTATTGAATCAATGAATGAGTTTTCTTTTTTCTTCATTCTCTTCCACGTCAGAAGGAGAGCAAGAAGTAATTTAATTAGAGAGGCTATCTTTAAAGCTTGTGAGCTCATTCACTGGATTTCCCCTGCTTGCAGAGGAAATCCCAAAAACTGGTTCCTTAGAATCACATCCTGAAAGGTCTAAGGACAGGCTCATCTCTGACTTATTCCTCGTTGTTCTGCACTCCAAGTTTACTTCCTCTGCAAAGTTTGTAGGGTGGCAAATGACATCTCTCAAGACACTGAGCCACTAATTCTTCAGAAAATGCCCAGATAAAATAGAGCCAATGCTCTGGGTCCTTGCCTGTTTCTGGCAAACAAATCTACGAATTTTTGCCATGGATGCTGACCCCTTCTCAGTAGTGGAACCTAATGGGTACTAGATCTTTGCAGACCTGCCCAGAGAAGCACATCACATCATTACAGGAAGTCAGAACTCCTTTCCTATATGGTGAAAAGGTGAACACAGGATTTGGCATTAGAAGACAATTCTATTAGGAAATTTGTGCAGTCAGATCCCTGAGTTTTACCGACCAATGTTCAGACTTTTCTTAGCCACAGAAGAATAAAGGTCCTAGAAAACTTCAGGCTCAGTGACCAAGAATGTACATCTTCACAAAGCATTTGGACCATCAAGTTCTTTGATAGTATGCAAAAATATCAGCCATGTTGTTCTGGGATGAATTCCATGGTGACCCTTTATTAGGGTGGGAATGGGAAGGAGACAGAATTTGCAAAAGGTGGGAAACCTTACAGTATGAGATCTGCACAATGTCAGGTGTAGACAAGTCATTTGTTCCCGATGGTAGTCTGTATTCTAAAATGGATTCTTCTCAACTGCATAACAGAAAAACCTCCAAGTAAGTTATTGGATAATAGAACGAAATTATGGGCTCCCGATCTATAGTGTCATCCTAAAAAGATCTTTCATCTAAATTTAGTGGTCCAAAGCTGATCAAGTGCTTTCACACCAATATGCCACTTATTTCTCACCACAAATCTGTGAAGACATCAGCCGGAAACGTGTCCATTTTGCAGACAGGAAAGCTGAGGATCCAAGAGGGGAAAGGAGTTGCCTAAGCCCCTGGAGCCAGTGGTGGAACCGGGTTTAGTGCCCTGCTCCTCCAGCCCCCACTCTCAGTGTGTCTGCACCACCCCCGGATGCAGCATCCCAGAGAGGATCATAAATGGACTGACCACATGATTTATCACCCAAACCACAACACTTTGGAGAGTGGGAAATGCTCTGTGGATAATTATCTTGAGACAATAACTGGACCCCAGGACTGATGAATAATCACCTTAATCACAGGGCAGAAGCCTGGGGGACAGGCGAGTCTGCACCCTGCTCTGCTCATCTCTTTTCTTTGGCAACAGACATAAATCTTCAGCTCTCCTTTTGAAAGTGAGTGACTTTTCAGTCTTGAGCCATGCAGTTCAATAAACAGACTTGATTGAGTCAAGTAATGAGGAGCCAGTTCTCTTTTGTTTGGTGCCACTGTGTCTGATCAGTTTGGAGACCAAAGCTTGGGAAATATGGTCAGTACTTGGGACATGCAATCAAGAATAAAGGAAGGAAAGATAAAGCCATGTGGCTTCCGTAGGACAGAGAGTAATGGGCTGATGAGAATAGTCAGAAATGACAACCTGGGCAATTTAAGGTCTGACAGCTGTGCATTAAGCAGCTTGTCAGTGTCGTGTGCTTCTGCTGGGGAAGGCAGATTCTATCATGTGGGGAAGGCCACGAGGCTTCCTAGAGTTAGTATAGCTTGTCCCATCTGCCTGGCTAGATCATTTGTTTCCTGGTCACCATTACTACCTCAGTGGTCACTGCAATATCTTGTTATAGCAAGAACCTGCTCTGGATATAATTTCCCATGCAAAAGGGCATGAGAACAATAATTAGTAATTTTATTTCTAATAATCGCATATTACCTTCACAGAATGTTTTTTATAAGTTTTAATGTTTTACCACTGTTACAAGTTTATGCATGTAAAGTGCTTAAAACAATGCCTAGCATGTATTAAGTTCTATGTAAGTATTTTCTATTATTTTTATTTCATTTGATTCTTACAAACACCCTACAAAATAGTTTGAATAGGTGAGACAAGGAGAAAACTGCGCATGACTGACTAAGTTAGTTTTCCTTCATTACTCAGTCTGTCTGTTTCAGCAACATGACCCTGGTCAGAATTCTTTTGGTTCTGCTAAGAGCAATATCTTCAGTCCCATGATCCCATAATTTCATCATTTAAATCCAGACTCCTTCCTGGTCCATGTCACAAGGTAACATATTCCAGGAACACTTGGATATTTGGAACCTTGAAGCAAGTTCTCCTGCCCCCAAAAGCTCCTGGGCATCCTGAGGCTCCAGTGCCCCTGGGTGATTGGGTATACGCTGTGCCCTGTCTAACGCCTTCTCCATCACCAGGTGGTAAAGCAACATCTAGTCACAGGGGCCACGTTTTGAGCAAAGGCATCAGTCAGAATACATTTTTGCTGCATTTCCAAAAATGCTCAATGAGCTAGACAAGAGTTGTCCTCTCTCAGTCACATAGCAGGACAAGGGCATTGTCAGTCTCTATCAGCTTCCAGCGCTGAAGGTGAAGTGAAAACAGTACACAGGCAAGTTGTAGTTGTTTCTAGGGTATATATGGAGAGTTTGCCAAAACCATGTCTTTAGAGTAAAAGAAGAATCAAAGGGGAAGGTCACTGTGGGTTTGCCCACTGAGAAAGGTCAGATCTGAGTAGGGCTAAGCAACATGGTAGCCAGCCCAGGGTCAAAGCCTTTTGAGAACTAGATGTGGAAACCAGAGTAGTGAGTCTTGTGTTTGATTCTGATGAATTTACAAGGCTGGTGACATCTTCTCATGGAGTTTTTCTGGAAAGGCCCAGTCCTTGGGCCTGGAGGTAAACCTTTATTGGTGTATAAGCTAGTGTTCTGCAGAGAAGAACAAACATATATATAAGTTCTTATGAGGAATTTGCTCATGCAGTTACAGAGACTGACAAGCCCCGAGATCTGCAGAGTGATTTTGCAGGCTGGGGATCCAGAAAAGCTGATGGTTTAGTTTTCAGTCTGAGTTCAAATACCTGAAACCTAGGAAAAGCCAATGTTTCTGTTTGAGTCCAAGACAGAAACAGCACTGATGTCCTAGTTCAAGACTGTCAAACAGGAAAATCCTCTCTTACTCAGGTGGCGGTCAGACTTTTTGTTCTAAGTAGACCTTCAACTGATTGTTTGAGGCTCACACACATTACACAGTCTGCTTTATTCAATCTACTGATGTAAATGTTAATTTCATCCCCAAAGACCCTCAGAGAAACACCCAGAATAAGGTTTGCCCAAACATTTGGGCTCTCCATTGCACAGTCAAGTTGGCACATAGAATTAATCATCACGGTTGATATCAAAGGTGCAGCAGAAATTACAGTCATTTGGAAACGGCTATAAGCAGAAGTGGATGATCTTGATACACACACCCAGGGAGATGTGCAGCTAGCCAAGGCCCCTGCAGAGTGCTAGAACTCAGGGAAGGTATAAAGGAAATGAAGAACCACACATCAGCCCACCAGGGAGAAGTGGTACTGCCAGAGAATATTGCTAGTATCCTTGGGCTGAGAGCTCTTCCTAAACTGGACTGTTTAGAATGCACATCTTAAAAATGCACTGTGTTTACTGATAAAATGATGAGAAAATTGAGAAAAGAAATTGTAATCAGAATTCTATTAATATGGTGTCTGGAAGCTGCTTCTGGTGAGGTTTCTCCCTGAGTACTAGGTGAAACCTCAACCTGGACAGGGGGGTTTTGGAGGGAAAGGAGGTTAGGGGTGTTGGGTGGGGAGGGCTCTTGACTCTGAACAAGAAAGAATTCTCAAAGAGGTCGAAGGAGTGTAGGTAAGGAAAGAACTCATTAAAGTGAGAGTAATAGTGAATGCAGCCGCCCTGCAGGCAACAGAGATCAAGGAAGAGCAGAGGGAGGAAAGGGATACTCACTGAACTCCTGCTCGGCATAAGGAAATTCCCTTGCTAACTCGTGAAGCCAGACTCTCCTGGCGTCCAGTGTCTACTTGAATCTGCACAGTGTGGGAACAAAGGCCCTACCACCCCAGGTTTTGGGGGAGCCACAGAGCATTGGTTGGACTGAGATTATGTTCTAAGAGCTTCCAAAAGTCAAAGATTTTCAGGCAGGCTACTCAAGAGCATGATCATACAGCTGCAGTCCTGTCCCGGTCACCCAGGTGATGGTAACTTGTAAGCCCAAATCAGAAATCTCAGTAGCCTTTCCTTTCTTGTCTGGAGTAGAACAGAGACAGAATGAAGACATGTACTTCAGTCTGGAAAATAGAATGAAATAGCCAAGTAACAAAAACACTTACTACTGGAAGAGCATGAAGACAAGACACAGTAAGTTGAGCAGTGAGATGTCTTTATTTAAGGCAAAAAGTACACACTTGAAGAAAGGAGAGTGTGGGCAACCTGAGAGAGGAGGCAGACTTAAAGGCTTAGGATTCTGTCTTTTAAGGCTTTCAAGATGGGGGCAAAGGGAGGTGGGGGGAGGTGGTGCAGGCTTGACATGTGGTCTCATGATGTCTATCTCTGGTGAGTATCCTCATCTATAGTCTATCTTCTCGATATTCTGTAAGATAAACTTAACACAGGGAATTTCTTAATCCTGTTCTTCTCCAAGGTAGTGGTTACCCTCAAGCAATGGGGACACATCATTTAGGACTACTTGCCCTGCCTTAAGATAGGGTCGGTTATTGGCTGATTACCATAAAATATGTTAGGAATCTCACCTCCTAACTCCCACGTTAAAAAAAAAAAAAAGGATCTTAGCCTTAACATACAGTTCCTCCTGTTCTTACTATACTATTTCTATCTCAACATTTTTAGGAAAGTTAATCATGATGCTTGTGCCACTTCCCTGCCCTACCTCAAATAATTATAGCAAGTAATACTTCCTCATTGTTTCTCCCCATTTTTATTCTTTTCAATATTGGTTTTTACATAGTTGTAGTCAAACTATATATAGAATATTGTGTTATATGTCAAATACACAATATACTTGACCAAAGCAAGCCTGCCCCTCAGGGGACATGTGGCAACATGTGGGGATGGTTTCAGTTACCAAAACCAAGCAGGAGGGTGTGCTGGCCCACTGGTGAAGGTCAAGGAGGCTGTGAAATATCCTGCAGTGTGTAGGACAAACCCCTGGCCCCCATGGAAGCATTACCTGATCCAAAATGTCAGTGATGGCAGCAGTTGAAAAACTCTGTTATACTTTTTGCAACTTATTTTACTTCACATATAGAGTTCAATATTACTGCAGGGTCTTTGAACTAATTTAGTCTATGTGCTAGCTTGTTGGCACATTGTGGGTACTGAGGGAAACTTAATAATGGATGCATCATAGTCCATTGAGTTAATGTGAAGAAATTTCCACAAGTATTCCCCTATTGTGGGACATTACGGTTAAGAGATTTTGCTCCTAAAAATAACACTGCAATGTACATTATGAAAGTATCTTAATTTGAATTACTTCCTTTGGATTAACTCCCAGGTGTGAGATAGTCTGCTGCAGAAAAGACTCTAAATGTTTTGTGAGTAATATCACATGTTTTAGGTTCTTCAGAGCAGGAATTTGCTTTATTTAATGTTTGAATCACTAAAACATAACACGATGCCTTGCATATGCTGTTTCTCAATAAGTGTTAATTAAATAGAAATTTTTATCATGCAAAGGAAGTACTCCTCAAGATTCAGTTTACTAAGACCTTAAAAACTAGGATGGTCCTGTTTTTCTCCTCTGATCCATGAAATATACTTCATTAATATTAACCAGTTTTCTAATCATCCTTCTTGATAATTCATGTTATTCTTATTATATATTGACTGATTGGAGCTGTTATTATTTCATCTAACTCTTGCTCTCCAAAGAGATTGGTTTATAATTTTGTGTGTGTGTACTAACTTTTCTTAGGCATATAAAAAGGGAGGGGTATGGTGGCAAAATGTCCACATAGTTGGAGTGGGGAATTCGCAGAAGAAAGTATAGGAGAAAATCATATGGAGAGGTAAATGTATGGGGAGAGAAAAAGCAATAATCATAGCCTCAACACCTGGCTCCTTTTTCAGGATCTATAAAGTAACAGCAGTATTCACAATAGCCAAAAGGTGGAAACAACACAGAGGTCCAGCAACAAATAAATGGATAAGCAAATGAGGGTATGAGCATACAGTGGGATATTATTCAGCCATAAAAAGGAATTTAGTACTGATACATCCTATACAATATGGATGAATCTTGGAAGCATGCTAGGTGAAAGAAGCCAGATACAACAGGTCACATATTATATGAAACATTCAAAATACATAAGCCATAGACAGAAAATATTTTGATGGTTACCAGAAGGAGAGATGGGGGAGCAACTGCTTAAAACACACAGGGTTTTCTTCTGAAATATTATACATGTTTTGTAACTAGATACGGGCAGTCTTGCAAAACATCATGAATATACTAAATACTACTGAATTGTTTACTTTAAATGATTAATCATACATTATGTGAATTTTGTCTCTAACAATCCAGTTTGTACATTTTTTTCATTATAGTCAGTGTTTTTGTGTCCTACCAAGAAATATTTGCTGACCCCAAGGTCATGACAATATTCTGTGTTTTATTCTGCTGTATGACTCTGGATTTTAGGTTTAGGTCAAGTGACTTTTCAAATTAATTTCTATATATAGCATGATTAAGTATTTATTTACTTTGAATACAGAGAACCAGTTGTTACAGCAGAATTTGTTAAAAACTTTCCTTTCTGGGAACCCTCCTACACTGCTGGTGGGAATGTAAATTAGTTCAATCATTGTGGAAAGCAGTATGGAGGTTCCTCAAAATGCTCAAAACAGACCTACCATTTGACCCAGGAATTCCACTCCTAGGAATTTACCCTAAGAACACAGCAATCAAGTTTGAGAAAGACAGATGCACCCCTATGTTTATCGCAGCACTAGTTACAATAGCCAAAAATTGGAAGCAACCTAAATGTCCATCGGTAGATGAATGGATAAAGAAGATGTGGTACATATACACAATGGAATAGTACTCAGCCATAAGAAGAGGGAAAATCCTACCGTGTGCAGCAACATGGATGGAGCTGGAGAGTATTATGCTCAGTGAAATAAGCCAAGTGGAGAAAGAGAAATACCAAATGATTTCATTCATCTGAGGAGTATAAGAACAAAGGAAAAACTGAAGGAACAAAGCAGCAGCAGAATTACAGAATCCAAAAATGGACTAACAGGTACCAAAGGGAAAGGAACTGGGGAGGATGGGTGGGCAGGGAGGGATAAGGGGGGGGAGAGAAGAAAGGGGGTATTAAGATTAGCATGCATGGGGGGAGGGAGAAAGGGGAGGGAGGGCTGTACAACAGAGAGAGGACAAGTAGTGATTCTACAACATTTTGCTATGCTGATGGACATTTACCAACTTTTTATGCCCCTTCAAAATATTGGCTATTCTAGGTCCTTTACATTCCCATTTAAATTTTAGAACCATCTAGCTTGTCTGTTTTTTCAGATGAAATTTTATTAGAAGCTGTTGACTGGGATCTCCTACATGAATTACCTACTTAGTTGATAGTAGACTGGTCTAAGATGGTTTTGAAAGAAAAAGGTTTTGCTTTGTTTCATTCTTTCCTCTCCATTGTTGTAGGTTACAAGGCAAATGCCAGAACATGAGCAGGAAACTCAGCTCAGAGAACAAATGTCTGGATACTAGAGGGTGCCACATACAAATATGAAATGTCAAAGGAGCCTGGTTCAAACCCAAATCCCCAAAACACATTACAAAGGGTCAAGTGAAAATGAAATGAACTCATCAACCTTCCTGAAATATATTCCAAAAAGATCATAAACATGACCATGGAGGTACAGAAAAACATTCAAGAACTCAGGAAATAAATCAGCACAGAGATCCATTCATTACAGAGTACAAAGGGGGTATTTAAAAGTGGATTAGATATGGTGGGGGAGAGGATAAATGAAAAAGAAAGTGGAGAAGAGGAAACAAAGAAGCTGAGGCACAGAAAAAAGGATCTTTAGGAATGAAAGAATATTGAGAGAACTGTGTGACCAATCCAAATGGAACAATATTCATATTAGAGGGGTACCAGAAGAAGAGAGAGAAAAAGGATGGAGGAGGAAAAAAGGCAGAGAGAAAAAAATAACAACCTTAAGATTGTGTTTGTAATAGCATACTGAGTTTAGACTCTTAGATAGTAAGGAAGTTACCCTTGAACCTTTGGTAACCATGAATCTAAAGCCTGCAATGGCAATAAGTACATACTTATCAATAATCACCCTAAATGTAAATGGTTTGAATATACTAATCCAAGGACATCGAGTCACTGAATGGATAACAAAACAAGACCTGTCTATATGCTGCCTACAAGAGACTCACTTCAAGCCCAAAGACATACACAGACTGAAAGTAAAGGGGTGGAAAACGATATTTCATGCATCTAATAGGGAGAAAAAAGTAGGAATTGCAGTACTTGTATCAGACAAAGTAGACTTCAAAACAAAGAGTCACAAGAAACAAAGAAGGACATTACATAATGATAAAGGGATCAGTCCAACAAGAGGATATAACCATTATAAATATCTACGTACCCAACACAGGAGCACCTACATATGTGAAACAAATACTAACAGAATTAAAAGAGGAAATAGAATGCAATGCATTCATTTTAGGAGACTTCAACACACCACTCACTCCAAAGTACAGATCAACCAGACAGAAAATAAGTAAGGAGACAGAGGTACTGAACAACACATTAGAACAGATGGACCTAATAGACATCTATGGAACTCTACACCCAAAAGCCACAGGATACACATTCTTCTCAGGTGCACAGGGAACGTTTTCAAGAATAGACCATATACTAGGCCACAAGAAAGAGCCTCAGTAAATTCAAAAATATTGAAATTGAACCAGCTTCTCAGACCACCATAGTATGAAACTAGAAATAAATTACTCAAAGAAAATGAAAAAGCCTACAAACCCATGGAGGCTTAACAACATGCTCCTAAATAATCAATGGATCAAAGACCAAATAAAAACAGATCAAGCAATATATGGAGACAAATGACAACACTAACTCAACACTGCAAAATCTGTGGGATGCAGTGAAGGCCGTGCTAAGAGGGAAGTATATTGCGATACGGGCCTGCCTCAGGAAAGAAGAAAAATCCAATATGAACAGTCTAAACTCACAATTAACAAAACTAGAGAAAGTAGAACAAATGATGCCCAAAGTCAGTAGAAGGAGGGGACATAATAAAGATTAGAGCAGGCCTAAATAATTTGATGAATGGAATCATGACATTATGTAATGTCTCTCTACTCCTTGTAATTTTCTTAGCTCTGAAGCTCTGAATATTTCATGTAGTATTAATACAGCCTTCAGCTGTCTTTTGTTTGATATTTTACATTTCCCTTAATGGAGGTCAGATTCTCTTAGCTTTCCTTCATCTAAGTCTTTCTCTCTCTCTGCTTTTTGCATTCATTCTACAAGACTTTTGCTTAGATAAAGGATTCTCTTCTGGGTTGGCAGTTCTTTCCTTTCCTCACCTTAATCATTTGACATTCTGTGGCCTCCACTGTATTTTATGAGAAATCTGTGATCATTCAAATTTTAGTTTATCTTTGCTTTTTAGCATTATGACATGTCTAGGCCTTATCAGGCCTAACTGTTTGTTACTGATTTTAATTTTAGGCCTTATCAGGCCTAAACTCTTTTGAATTTGCTCTGTTTGGGGCTTGCTGAGCATCTTGAATCTCTAAATTTATGTTTTTGTCAAATCTGGGCTCTTTCCTGCTTTGAGTAAGAATTATTTTCTCTAAAAAAATAAAATTCTCTCTCTTTTCCTTTATATAACACCTATAATGTGAAGTTTAGACAGTTTGATACTGTCCCACAAGTTTCTAAGGATGTATTCATTTTTTCCAGTGTTTTTTCCTGTCTTTCTTCAGTGTAGATAATTTCTGCTGCTCTGTTATCTTCAAGTTTACAGACCCTTCTATCATCTCTGTTCAGCGGTTGAGCCCATGCAATTTCTTTTGTAATTTCTGGTAATTATATTTTTCAGTTCTAAATTTCTCGATGTGGATCTTCTTTTATAGTTCTTATTTTTCTGCTAAGAACTTCAGTCTTTCCAATTATTTTGAGAGTGTTAACCATTACTGCATTTACTATGGTTATAATAGCTGCTTTAAAGTCTTATGTGACAATTCCAACATTAGGCTTCTCAAAATAGGCATCTGTCCTTTCTTTCCCTTGATAATTTGTCACATTCTCCAGTGGTGTGTGTGTGTGTTGTTTGTTTTAGCATGTGCAGTAAATTTTGGATTTTATTCTGGTCATTTTGAATATGATATTGTCATTTCTGAGTCATGTTTGCATCTTCTGGAGGTTGATTTGTTTGTTTTAGCAGACAGCAACCAGTGTAGATGACACGTTCTGTCTCACTTTCTGTGGGTGGCGGTTCTAATACCAGTTCTACTTTCAAAACTTTCCCTGTGCTCTTTACATTTGGCCTGTGCTATGTCTCTCAGTGATAGTCTAGGACTTAGGCAATAGTACATATCGTACATTAGTTCTCTTTCTCATAGCCTTTGCTATACTTTCTGAGTCTATTTTATACAAACACAAGTTACTTGTATTACTTTATACCCAGGATAGGCATGTCTTTTCCAGTTGTTTCCTCTCCATGATTTCCCCCATTCTCTTCAGATTCCAGTGGCCTTTTCCCAGTTACTTTGGTCAGAAAGACACAGACGCCCTTAGACTTCTGCATTGTACAGTTCCCCGTAACTGGGGCTGTCCTTGCATACAGTGCAGAAAGGAGAGAAAAGGAAAAAAAACATAATGGCAATTCTCCTCATACTGTTTGGGCAACAGAGGCCCTGTTTCTAGCTTTTCTGGCCTGAGAGAAAGGTTTTTCTCACAGGGTTTTTCTGTTCCTCTGGCACTGCAAGTCTAGGGCGAAGAGGAAAAAGAGTAGGAAAAAACCCCAGCATATTTCCTCACCATCTCCAGGTCACAGGGTCCCCTTGGGGATAGAAGAAGGGGACTCCTTTTAAGGGTTTTCTTGTCATCACCACTATCAAAATAGTTACTCAGGCAACTCTTAGGTCAAAGCCAGGAGATAGAGGAAAACAGAATCAGAAAACTCATGACTACACCCATTATGCTTCAGGTTTTGACTTCTCCCAATTATCTCTATTACCTGTTTATGGAATGTTGAAATCCTTTGGCCATTTATATATTGGCAGATTAGGTACTTTCTGAGTGATTTGAATGATATGTATATATTTAAGGAACATTAACCCTTAATCTGGATGTTTCTGTTCTTGTGTTTGATTCAAATTTTTTGACATAGTAATTTTTTAAAATGTGTTAGTCTTTTGTGGATTAAAAAATTTGCTAATAGCCATTTGGGTAGTCTTCCTAATTAGAGTATGTGTTGTGGTTTTTAAAATATTCTGTTTTATTTTTCTCAAATTTAGAACAAAATTTCTTAAAATTATGAGCGATTGCTACAAAAATTTAGGTAATACAGATGTCTAGGCTAACAGGCAATGCTCTTCACAGCCCTACTTACTTTAAGAGAGAAATATTAGCATTTCATACAGATCCTTCCATACGTTGTTCAGAAGTTTGCACTATATATATATATATATACACATATATAATTGAGGTATGACTTACATGCAGTAAATGCATGTACAGTTGGTTTTGAAAAGTGTACATTCGTATAATTCACTATCCCAATAATATGTAGAACATTCTATCATCCTGTGAAGTTCCTGTGGTTCCTTTTGTTCTCACATCCCCTTTTCTGCCCCCTACTAGTCCCAGACAACCGTAGATCTATTACTTTAGACAAATTTTGCCTGTTAGAGAATTCAGGGAAATTGTATAGTGTGTGCTATTTTGTTTCTGGATTTGGCTGAACATAATGCTTTCCATAGTCACCTGTGTTGCTGCCACGTATCAGTACTCTACTCCTTGTTATTATGATGCATAGTATTTCACTGTGTGAATATACCATAATTCTATAATACATTAATTTATTGATAGATATTTGTATTATTTGCAGTTTTTGGCCATTATGAATAAAGCTGCTGTGTGCTAGTTCCTGTGTGCCAGTGTTATAATTTCTTTTGAGTAAATGATAACTAGTTAAGGACTTACTCTATCCTAGTAAATGTTTATTTAACTTGATAAGCATCTGTTAAAGAGTTTCCCAAATAGTTGCACCATTTTACACTCCCATCAGCAATGTAATGAGTTTCAGTTCCCCACCTGGCACATTTATCATTTTTTTTTCTATTTTATTTTTATTATTTTTTGGTATCATTAATATACACTTACAATGAACAACATTGCAGTTGCTATACTGCCTTCCCCGTGGCCCCCCACCCACCACATTATGTGTGGTAATCATAATGCTTCTTTTTCCCCTTATCCCTCCCTTCCCACCCATCCTCCCCAGTCCCTTTCCCTTTGGTAACTGTTAGTCCATTCTTGGTAACTTGTGATCTGAAGACTACCATTAGGCCAAATGGTTTCTCTTCCCTTGTATGAGTGAGATTTTGTAAATCTGAATATAAATGAGGGAAAAATTAGGCCATGTGACTATAAAGAGGGCTACCAGAATCCAGTAGAAATTATAAATGCACAATAAAGGAAGAGTTCAGAGCTTCAATTTCTTTTTCTAGACAGTGTTCAATAAAATTAGTTTTTCACAAAGAAGCATTTCCAATGCAGACCTATTGTAATGATTTCATAAAAGTTCAGACAACATAACCAGAGACACAGCAAAATACACTTCAGTCAGAGTCCTTGTGCACTAGAGGCAAGTCTGCTACATGTACAGCACACTCTTCATCCTTTTAAGGAATCTGAGCATGGGAAACTTCCAGTTCTTACCAACTTAGAGGGCCTTTTCAAAGGCAATGCTACAAACTGGTGGGAGCCCTATCACGTTAGATGAGGCAAAACAGAAGAGCGAATTTGTTTTTCTTTAATAATGACCTGTATTTTGGTAAGCAGCTCCAAGATGGCAGCCCAAGATGTGACTTTTCCCCTTAGAGGAAGAAGTTTATCTAAAAAACAGAAACCTCCTTATATCACTAATAGCGATTCATACTTATATACTTAAACATATTATTTCCTGAATTGAATACACACTAGACACTTTACAGTGGGAGAATGGGACAAAAATATGCAGGACCATATAAAATTCGTCGGAAAGGGCTGCTGTGTTGGGCCAAATCTGTGCTTATATAGTAGTGGCTCAGAAGGGGCAGAAGGTGCGGGAAGAACTATTAGCAAGCAGGAAGAGGCAGCTGGAGAGAGAAAGCCCCCTGCCAACCCCATATCCCTCCCCCAGTGGCCATGGCCTGTTGACTTTAGTTTAGGAGAACCTTAGATGCCATAACCGCAACTCCTTTCTTGGCTATTTTGGTCCTTAGCAAAATTAATAGTTATTAGTATTAATGGAGTACAGAAAGTACAAGGATCAACGGCATCACTAAGAAAAATGTAGAGATAGCGCACATGAAGATTATGTGATTGGCTATCATCTTTGCAGAGGTATCACCACCAGTGTTTTTCAATCTCCATGGTTCGTTTCTCTCCGCATCACTTATTTTTTACTGTATCACGACACAGACCCATGGAAACACTAACTGGCTCCATCCCCAGTACTTTTTACTGCATTGCATCTTATGGATCCACATTTTACCCAGTTTTCTTCCCACCCACACAAGTGCTAAGAGGGTATTAAAAAAGAAAAGATAGCATCTAATGACCATCTTTTCATAAATATCAACCCAGAGTACTCACTCTTAAGAAACACATGCATTCTTGCCTTAACTGAGGACTGAAATAACCAAGTAACAGAACCTTAAGTGCCCTGATGGAAATGTACAGTATGAGATACATCCACCTATCTATACACACATATGGGCACTCATGTGTATATACAATATATACATACAAATGATAATAGCTATACCAAAAATGTGCATACTTAACAGCTTTTTAAAAAGCCAGTAGATCATGGTATAATACAATTCATCTCCACTAGTGAATGGCACAAATGGAGAAATGCAAAAGAGGTGTTTCAAGTACAATAAAGTCATATTTCACAGGTGAAAATGAAGAGTATTATTCCAGTGTCCAACACAATGTACTCTATGAAAGTTTAAAATGCCAGATACTTAGTACTTAAAGCAGAAAGTTACTAAAGTCTGCCTTATGGTCTGAAAAAGACACTCATAACAGAGGTTTTGGTTTTTGAAAAGGGGGTGAGGAAACAGGCGGGAGTGGGAAGGAGTGTCAAGGACAGTTTCTTAGTTTGCTGAGTGGTGTTTATCTGATGTCTAGGCAGCTGAACATCATGATGGTTATGCTAAAAAGTTCAATTTACTGGTAAATCCTTGGCTTAGAGTACTAAGCGTATTATACCTGTGGGTGTGGCTTTAAATGCAGGACTAGTCATCTCCAGGTATAGAGATCACTGAAAAGAATGGCAGTTCTGAATAAAAATAATATAAATACATTTTCCAGCTAACCTTATATATCAGTGAAAATACCTGTAGATACTGTAATTTGGGGATACAGCTGATTTTAATAAACAGAAAAAAATATGTATGAAAGGAAGGGAACCCAATTAAGAATTATCTCAAGGTATGAGGTTTTACATTTTCAAAATGTTAACTTAAAAGAAGGGAGAGACAGTGAACACAGGAAACTTTTTACTGCCAAGTTCTGGATACCAGATATAGCATTTACAAATTTCTGATATGCTGGACAAATTTCCCATATTTATTATTTTCTTAAACACATACATATTAAGTGAACACCAGCACTGGGGAGGAGGTAGTATTAGTTTAATCGAAGGTTGACATTTGTACACTGATTGAGAAAGTGCCTGCTTCTTTCTTTAGGATCTTTCAAAATCCTTCAGATTTTCCTGCTTTTACTCTTTGATGATTCCTACCATGATTGAGATTCCTCAGAAGTTAATCTTACAAACACACACAAACCAATCTGAATGATTAATCTGAATTAATTTGAATCTTTTTGCAAACTATATATATTTTATTCATTTTATTTTTTTTTCAAACCATATATATTTTAATTCAAATTAACTTAATGGAATAATTCAGGTATAGTGATGTAAAACTGGCTCGGGTCCTGTGGCAAAAACGAAGCCCTACTGGACAGACATTTGGAGTCAGTGTTCAATCACGATTTTACAAGTACATGTAGTCTGCATGAACTCAGTAATTCAGTTTGACTAATTTAAGTCCATTTCGATTTTAGAGTTTTATATGCAAAACTGATCTGCTTCAGTAAAGGAGCCAGATCTAGTAAGAATTTTTTAAAAGGTATCAAATTCCATTATATTTTTGGACATTTTATAAATTCTAAAGGTTGGTCCTATCACTTTCCTCTAAACATGTAGATATCTCAATTTGTCTGAGATACTGTACAATATTTGAATGCAGAAGAGCTATTGAAATAATTAAGTCCCTTTCAGTAGAATCAAGTACATGTTATGTCCACCTAAAAACTGGTGATCTCAACCGTGGCCAGGAGGACGACGGACCAGAGCGCTACATGAAACACTGCCTATGACTGTGTGTGAATTCTACTGCGATCTTGGTTTTAAAAATATTTACACTGAAATATTAATTTTTCTCCCAGTTCCCATTAAATGAATGCTAGAAAGTCCTAAAGGGGTGGATTCAGGCAGACTGGGCTGACGTACCTGGAGAAGACTTAAATTGGTTGAGAAAACCAAGATTTCAATGGTGATTGGTCTGGTCTAGGCGGAGAGCATCACTGAGAGGCCGTGGAGAATGCTACCTTGGAGCCCTCTGTGAAAAGCAGGAGTCTGTCAGCAGCAGGGCTCCTGGTTCTTCAAGACAACTGGGGAGAGGGCAGGACAGCAACCTAAAGGAACTTGGAGCGCTCACGGGGAAGGACATTTTTTCCCTTCAAGTCATATTCATGGCTCCCCACCCACCTGCAGCTCAGTCTCCACACTGGCGGTGGGACCCCAAGTCACATCTGACTGTCAGCATCAGGTGGATCCTTCATTACAAAACAAAACAAAATAAAACAAAACACACCCCTCTCTGGAAAAAAGAAGTTAGCTTTCGTCAAGAGATTTCCTGACCACCATAACTCACTGTAGTGTTTTTTTTTTTATTTGCCAAACTTGCTGGTTCCTTTTCAGTAGTACGTTAGCACCGAGGCTTTAGACTTCTGCAAGTGGTATTTTCTGTCGTGTGATGTTAACATGATGCCAAGCAATCACTAAGTCTCAAGAAACTAGAAGTTTGTAAAGTATTGCAGCAACAAAAACAGCAATCAACAACAGAAAAAAAAAAAAAAAAAAAAAAAGGAAGAGGACCTGCACATGCAGCAAAACCTACAGTGGTGCTGAGGGTTAGTCAGCCCTGGTAAAGTCACAGGCTCAGTGACTCCTGGCTCACTCGGCAACTAAGCACTTAAATAACGGGCTATTCTACTTGTAAACAGGAAACCCCATAAACCAAAAGGGGGTAATCGAATTATGTCTAAGTAGTGTGATGAGAATTCCAAGAGATGGTGGTCTGTAAATACGGCATCATTCAAATACCTCTGGCCTTTGATTTGTATTGGTTACATGTCTTTGTTTTTGTATAAACAAAGTAAAAGTACTGTTTGGGGTCTTGGAAGTTAACAGAGCTTAGCTCAGCTAGGATGACGTATCACAGCATAAGCAACAAAATATCAGGATATACATAGGCTTCATCTCCTCACTCTGCTACTGAATATACCCCTCATATGAGCTTTCAGGGGCCCCTCTCACCCTTTTTGTCTTCCCCTTTGGAGGCTTACAAGTTTGACAATGTAATTTCCACAAAACTTGGGATCTCCTGAAGCACCTCCATCTCACCATACCACAAAGAAGGCACAATTGAATAGACCAAAAAAAAAAAAAAAAAAAATCCCTGACAAGCTTGCAGCATTCAGAAAAAGAATTAGGTTGTCTTCTACTCTCTGAAAGAGTCAATGCAACCCTTTAGTGTTCATGGATTTCCACTTTTTTCCTACTCCAAATGAGGCCAATTTAATAAATAAAAGTCAGACAAAATACATTTATTTAATAACCAAAATACATTGGTGAGGGGATACAGGTGTGTTTCCATAATAACTTGTTTTAGCATATGCTGGCTGCTGTGAGCGGCTCATAAGAACCTGGGGTATACAGAGAAAGGCTTTAGATCTTTGCACAAATTTCTTAGGATAGACTTGTCCAAAAGTGATGAGTCAAGCCACGTTGCTGAATTGTTTTTGCAGTTTTCAGAAAATACCCCCTATCTAACCAGTTTCTTTTTACCACGTGCACTGTATGTGTGTGTGTGTGCATATTTAATAAACACACATACACACCAATTCCCCTTTACATAAAATTTCCCCAAAAGTTAAAAACAAAACAAAGCACAAAACCTGACAGCTAAATACTATGACATCCCAATTAGTAAACACAAAACAGAACGCTTTACAAAAATGAATAAAATATACCATCTGTACTCAGCTTCCACATGGTAGCACCCAAGCGAGGAGGCTGCTTGTGATGATGTCTACAGGGAGTTTCCTTTGCTGGACTGTTCCAGCAGAATGGCCATTCTCAATTATTTTGATTTGGTTGTTGATCCATTGATTATTTAGGAGCATGTTGTTAAGCCTCCATGGGTTTGTGACCTTTTTTGCTTTCTTTGTGCAATTTATTCCTAGTTTTATGCCTTTGTGGTCTGAGAAGTTGGTTGGTAGAATTTCAATCTTTTTGAATTTACTGAGGCTCTTTTTGTGGCCTAGTATGTGGTCTATTTTGGAGAGTGCTCCATGTGCACTTGAGAAGAATGTGTATCCTGTTGCTTTTGGGTGTAGAGTTCCATAGATGTCTATTAGGTCCATCTGTTCTAGTGTGTTGTTCAGTGCCTCTGTGTCCTTACTTGTTTTCTGTCTGGTGGATCTGTCCTTTCGAGTGAGTGGTGTGTTGAAGTCTCCTAAAATGAATGCACTGCATTCTATTTCCTCCTTTAATTCTGTTAGTATTTGTTTCACATATGTTGGTGCTCCTGTGTTGGGTGCATAGATGTTTATAATGGTGATATTCTCTTGTTGGACTGAGCCCTTTATCATTATATAATGTCCTTCTTTATCTCTTGTGACTTTGTTTTGAAGTCTATTTTGTCTGATACTAGTACTGCAACACCTTCTTGTTTGCATGAAATATCTTTCTCCATCCCTTGACTTTTAGTCTGTGCATGTCTTTGGGTTTGAGGTGAGTCTCTTGTAAGCAGCATACAGATGGGTCTTGCTTTTTTATCCATTCTATTACTCTGTGTCTTTTGATTGGTGCATTCAGTCCATTTACACTTACAGTGATTATTGAAAGATATCTACTTATTGCCATTGCAGGATTTAGGTTTTGGTTACCAAAGGTTCAAGGTTAGCTTCTTTACTATCTTACTGTCTAACTTCACTCACTTATTAAGCTATCATAAACACAGTCTGATGATTCTTCATTTCTCTCCCTTCTTATTCCTCCTCCTCCATTCTTTGTATGTTAGGTGTTTTTTTTTTTTTTTGGTGTGTGTGTGTGTGTGTGTGTGTGTGTGTGTGTGTGTGTATGTGTGTGTGCTCTTTTGTGTTTCCTTTGACTGCTTTTGTGGGTAGTTGATTTTGTTTTTTGCCTTTAGTTAGTAATTGATTGGTCCGCTTTCTTTGCTGTGATTTTATTTTCTCTGGTGACATCTGTTTAGCCTTTCCCTCAATTTTTGCTTTTCTGGGAATTGCTTAATCCCTCCTTCATATTTAAATGATAATCGTGCTGGGTATAGTATCCTTCATTCAAGGCCCTTCTCTTTCATTGCATTAAATATATCATGCCATTCTCTTCTGGCCTGTAAGGTTTCTGTTGAGAAGTCTGATGATAACCTGAAGGGTTTTCCTTTGTAGGTGACTTTTTTTCTCTCTCTGGCTGCCTTTAGTACTCTGCCCTTGTCCTTCATCTCTGCCATTTTAATTATTATGTGTCTTGGTCTTGTCCTCCTTGGGTCCCTTGTGTTGGGAGTTCTGTGTGCTTCCATGGTGTGAGAGGCTATTTCCTCCCCCAGTTTGGGGAAGTTTTCAGCAATTATTTCTTCAAAGACACTTTTTATCCCTTTTTCTCTCTCTTCTTCTGGTACCCCTATAATGTGGATATTGTTCCATTCTGATTGGTCACATAGTTCTCTCAATATTCTTTCACTCCTGGAGATCCTTTTATCTCTCTCCCTGCGTCAGCTTCTCTGCGTTCCTGTTCATTGATTTCTATTCCATTAATGGCCTCTTGCATCTCGTCCATTCCGCTTTTAAATCCTTCCGGAGATTGTTTTATTTCTGTGTTCTCCCTCCTTAGCTCTTGCATATTTCTCTGCAAGTCCATCAGCATGGTTATGACCTTTATTTTGAATTCTTTTTCAGGAAGATTGGTTAAATCTATCTCCTCAGATTCCCTCTCAGGGGAGGATGTCTGGGTTAGTCTGGTCTGTATCAAATTCTTCTGCCTTTTCATGGTGATAGAGGTAGTCGTAGGCACTTGGCATGTGTGTCAGCTGGGAGATCAAAGTCCCTTTCCACTTGCTCCTGACCTTTCTTTCCTGGGAGAACGGTGACCCCTAGTGGCTTTTACTGGGCAGCTGCGTGCAGATGGGGTCTCTGATTCTTGCCCCGCTACTGTGGAGTAAGCTCCATGCGGTTGCTGTGGGCGTGGCCACTTTTAGGCTGCTGCTCTGCTCTGGTGGGGCCGCGCCAGAGGGGGAGTGGGCGGGAGGCTGTTTATCACTGTGGGGGGCCGCCAAGCTATGTTGTCGCCCATGGGGTTGGGGCACCTGGAGTTCCTGGGGATTCCCAGCTGCTGGGCTATATGCCGGGATGCCTCCATCCAGCTGTGAGGCCCCTGTCCCTTTAAGACCTTCAAAAAGCACATGCTTTTCTTTTGTCCCAGGTGCGCTGGCCGTGGGGACCCGCTCGCAGGTTTTACTGTTCAGTTTCCCTAGTATCCAGCACACCACGCACTGTGTGTCCATGCTCTGGTGCGGATGGCTAGGGCTGGGTATTTAGCATTCCTGGGCTCCCTCTGGTCCTGCTAGGCCATGGCTTGTATCTTATCCCCTTCGTGAGGCACTGGGTTCTCGCAGATGTAGATGTAGCCTGGCTATTGTACTGTATCTTCTGGTCTCTGTTTTAGGAATGGTCGTATTTCTTGTATTTTCAAAAATATATATGTTTTTGGGAGGAGACTTCTGCTGTCCTACTCACACCGCCATCTTGGCTCCTCCTCACCATTCTCAATTATTAAGTCACGTGTAAGACATGTGTGACCCATTGGATATTTGTCAAGTGACACTGGTGCTTCTGTTCATGCCCTGTTCTGTCCATCCCCCGGCAGCTGTCTGCCTCAGAACCCGAAGGCTATTGCGAACTCACATACTGCTACCTCGGGGTACCCCATGCATTGGCTCAGAAGGGTGACCTGCATCGCTGGGGACCCACCTTGTATTGGATGGCCCCAGGCTTGTGGTAGGCCACCTATGGGATGCGCCCTGTGAGGAGGTCCAGGGGGGGTTTGGCTGAATGCCTCAGGGGCAAGGTTAGAGAGGTCGTTTCCAAAACCTAGTCCCTCGCTTTCAGATTTGAAAGCTTTCATCTCTTTTGCTCGACGCTCTAGCAGGCTTCGTATTCTTTCACTGCACTCATTCTGAAATGTCAATATCTCTTCTTCCATCTGTTGTGGGTTGGTGGGGGGAAGCAAAAAGAAAGCTCATTTATTTTAAAAAATATATAAACTACAGAAGCAATAATTATTCTGGTTTAAAGTGAATCATAAAAATGTCCACTCTGGCTATTTTAAAGGATGTATATTTAAAAATCAAAGAGATGTACTGTAGGAATCATATATAACTTATATTGCTAAAATGTGTAAAATTAAGTTCTTAAAAGCAAAGGTAATAATCTCTATTGAAATAATAAATCAAGGCAATTATCATGAATGGCTACCAAAACCATTAGGTAAAAAGATTGAAGAAGAAAATGTGTAAGGAGAATGTAGCCTTATTAGATACACCATAAGGTCACTCTAATGTAATAAATATGGTATTGGTGTAGGAACCAGTAATTAGTAAAACAGAAACAGAATGAAGTTTGTAAGTTTTTAATGCAGGACAAAAGCACTAATTAATTTAATGGGAAAAACAACACAGGCACAAGTGGCTAACCACCTGGAAGAAAATAAAAATGGAATCTCATCTGATACCATATTCCAGAAAGATCAGAGCATTAAGTGAAAAACAAACAGAAACCATAAAGTTTCCATTAGAAAGTTAGGAGACTCTATGTACTTAGAAATCAGTGGTTGGGTAGCCGTCAGAATCAGTTTTGGACAACTCAAAGGTTTACAAATATATATAGCTGACTAGAAATAGTTTTAGTGTGAAAAAATACACAATAGTCAATGACAATGGGAAGAAGTTGATGGAGAAATTGTTGATGAATGAGAATATCTGAGCCCACTCATCAAATATGACTTCAAAGTGGGACAACTAGACATTATATAGCTTTTGATGTGATGCAAAAGGAAGTGTAACACAGTAACCCTTATGAACATTCCTCGCAAAAATTTTTAAAAGGAAAAAAATTAATGTAAATATAATCATGCCCCTAGATCTAATGACCAGTTTACAGGAAATGCAAAGTAAAGAGGAATGCATTAAATGACACCATGAGGTTGGAATCAGCCAAATTCAAATGCGAGAATTCCTACAAAGCAAATGACCCAGTCCACAGTAATAAAAAAAAGGGCACAGGAGACTAAAAGGCTTAAAAGACAATGAAATGCAACGTCTACACCATGTTTGGGCCCCAATCTAAATAAACCAAGAAGACCTTTTTTTAGATAGAAAGGGAAATTTAAGTATGGACTGAGTATTAGGTAATCTTAAACATTTATTATAATTTTGTTAGTTAACACAATGGAATTATGACTATGTTGAAGTAAAAGAGTCCTTATTTCCTTATCTGTGTTTGCAGTGAAATGATTCTATGCTGGCATTTGCTTTAAAATATTTCAGATACTCTGCCCCCTATCCTGCTCCCCTAAAAGGCTGCATGTGGAGTTGGGAAACAGACGAAATATAAGCAAGATACTGATAGCTGTTGAAGTTGCGTAATGAGTATTTGGGGACTTCATTGTACTAGTTCTTAATAATTTCACTAATACTTTTTGTTTGAAAATTTCCATGATACAAAGTTTTTAAAAAATAGGAAATAAAGAGTATTTGTAAAGAAGTATTAAATTAGGTTTTAAGATATTTGAGGACTTAAGCCAATAGTCATTGTTCTCTACACAGAAATCTAGCTCAACAAATGTGCTTAATTTTTATGTATCTTTTTTTTATACTAAGTTATCATTGATATACAATCTTATGAAGGTTTCACATGAGCAACATTTTGGTTACAACATTTACCCATATTATCAAGTCCCCTCTTATGTATCTTTTTTAAAGTGCCCTTTTAAAAACACACAATTTAGCATGGAAACACCTGGAGGACCTGGAGGACAATTCTTGTTTCATTTGGACGCTGAAAGCAATCTTCAAACAGAATTATTACACATCTAGAAACAACTAACATTCTCTCTGCTTCCACCTCTATTTTCAGATGACTGTTTCTTATCTGTACAACCAGTAGGCACAAAGTACAGAAAATACAGATGTTACAATGTTTTCAAATCATACCATGGGTATATCACTGCCTTGGTAGTTGCCAACTGACTGACCCCAAAGTACTTTATAGTCATGCACTTCACTTGAAATATAAACATGAGCCCTAAAAATCAAGCAGCAACTCAAAGCACTGTAGATTTATTCCACTGTTTCTTTTATTATTTTTAATACTAAATCTTATGCATGTCTATTATCAAATACAAACCACCACAACCAATCTACCATATTAAAAGAGCCATTATAAGTATTAGTTCAACTCACTTTAAGTGTGATTTGTCTTTATTTTATTCAACACCTCATAAGCATTTTTCCACATTAATACTATTTTTATAGCCATTATTTAAATGGTTGAGTAAGATTTTATTAAGTGGCTTGGTCATAAGCACTTAATTATTTTACATGGTTAGGTGTTTAAAACCATTATAACTATGCTATAATTAACATATTTATGCATATTGTTTTTCCTGTATTCAGGATTTCTTTTCTCTAAATTCTCTAAATTCTTTGCTTAACATTTTCTAAGATCATTGATATACTTCCAAATTGCTTTCCAAAATGCATTAACAATGTATGAGAGTGCCACTGCACTTCTGGCAATGGTATTAGCCCTATGCCAACATTTTACCTGGTTTCGTAGAACATAAAGGCCTTAGTTCATATATTGAAATGACTACACCTAAGATACTAATTAGCACTCTTTAACTCGGAGCCACTAGGTGGAGCTAAAAATACAAATAAAACAATACCAATAATTCTCTCATGACACTGTTACTGAAATACTATAGGTTTCTCTTTTAGTGATAATTTTGAAGCATAAGAGATGGAACTTTAGATTCAATTTTAAATATGCAAGTTGAAATCAGGCAGATTTATGAATTCTGTACATGGGACAACTACATTTTTCTAAAAATTTGTATGTGTTTCTGTCTTCCCACCTTGAATGAGAAACACAATTGAGATAATTTTTAGAGGCAAGTACCTCTTAAAGGAGCCAGTAATGAAGACAGCTGTGCCAGAGAAATAGCAACACCTTCTTTTGGTGGAGTTTTTAAGAACATTTATTTTTAATAGAAATGAGGTATTCTATTTTTATCACAAGAACTGTAGAAAGTAGAGGAAAATCTATGCGCCAATTAATGGTCCAGAAGCAATGACAATTTTTAACAGACAAAACCATTAGGCATGTGTTAACTTACAATGGACCTAAGACATGCCAGCTGCTGGGAACTTATGGCTCAGGAATTCTGGAACAGAGCATTCAATCCTGGATACAAGTGGTATTCTACTACTTCTCAAAACAAATGCCTTTCCTCTCTTTCTTTCTCAAAAGCTTATACCCTTTGTTCTTTCTTCAACACACACACACACATATAGCCTCAGTACCTTAAAGGACACAAGTGAATTTAGGGATTCTACTTCTAATATATATGACAAAGAATAAGTAAAATAAATAAAGCTACATCTAGAAATATTTTCAGCCTGACACTTCATCTGTGTAAAACTGGTCTTACCTTCTCTTTTCTAGTAATGCATCAATCTGTACAGTTTCAGACCAGGAATGAATGAAGTATATTCCTGATCCCTTTTCCTTGTCTCTCTCAAGCAATTACTAAAGTTTTTTCCTTCACTATCCAAGTTTCTCTCCAATTTCTTTCGGTACAACTAGGTACACAAAAGAAGGGAGGAAAACGGAGCCAGAGCTATCCTTTTACAATTCAACTGTCTTCACATAACTCCACATCATTCCTCTAGTAATTACTACTTAAGTATATATATTCCTTTAATACATCACACATTAATTTTAAGGTTCATTACTGAATCAGTAATTTTAAAGAAAAAGAAAACACTACCAAAACTAGAATTAAGGAAATATGGTATTGTGAAAACAATCTAATGCCACCTCTGTCATCACAAAAATATATTTATGAAATGATTTTGATGAAAGCAAATCCTGGCACAATTACTTTTTTCTATTACGCATACCTGTTGTTTCAAGAGTGCCTTGCGGAGGGAGACCCTCCGTTTCAGCTCCCGAAGCTCTTGAGCGTGTTGTGCCTCAGCCTGCATTTTGATCTTGCTCTGAAGTTCAGTCAACAGCTCCAGTTCCTGCTGCAGCTGCGTTTTCAAAGCCTGGCACTCTGCCTCCTGCGCTTCATCCAAATGCGGCTGAAAGAGAAAGAAAACATACATCCTCCTGTGAGCTACCTTCTCATGACCTATGGAAAGGAGGACGTGTAAGTTAAGGCAGACTACTCTTCTATAGGGCACAACTGTTCTCTTTTACATCTTGGGGTAAACATCTCTGGAAAAGGAAAACACAGCAACCAATGACGGCATTATAAGAATAAAGCTATCATAAGCTATTTGGATGATGCCTAAATAATCATTATTTTTTAAAGGAAAACGGAATCTGACTGACATAAGACTGGGAATGTCTTCTCTCCAATGGAAATAACTACAGAACAGGGACAAGCATGCCACAGCTTATGGGCCAAAGCTGAACAGCTACCTGATTTTTTGTTTTTGTTTTTCAATAGTCCACTAATTAGGAATGGTTTTTTACATTCTGAATTGGTCACATTTTAAACGGCTATGTAAATACCCACATAATAACCTCAGTTTTTCCTCCTAAAATATTTACTATCTGGCCCATTAAGAAAAAGTCTGTAAACTGACATAGCAACTATTTTGTGCCTGCACTCAAATGTGACCATCTGGATTCCTGGTAAAGTGCTACTTTTTGAACCCTGCTTAACAAAGCTGCTTCTCCAATCTTGATGCACTGTTGGTATACCTACTAAACCTCTGCAAGGCACCAGCAGAGAGCCTATGTGGAACCTCATGACCAAGTGTATCAAAGAGAATTACATATGCATCCTGCATATTTCCAAGCAATGCTGAGAACAAGAAGAATATGGACCACCTTCACTATTTCCCAAGGTACAGCAGCATTTTCATCTCCAACTTAATATTTCAATTGTTGGGATTTTATTCGGGTGGTGGAAGGAAAGGGGCACTAAATTTGTTTTGCCTAAGTAAAATAAACTTACAGCTCGAGTGGAGAGCATTTCATTAATGTGGTCATACTGCTCAGTTAAGATGGCTAAGTTTTGGATCTGCTTCTCCTTAGGCTTTACTCTTTAGCACCACAAGCAAAAACCTGGAAGTCAGCTAACTAATCTTTCAAAGGTCAAAGAAAAGTTATGAGGCAAGAGAAGGGACAACCCTTCTTGTGGAAATGATAACAGACATGAACTACATAAACATTTTTGAGATAAAATAATTTGAGTTCAGAAACAGAATAACTCTGGCTTTAAATCACAGGTTAATTATTCTATGAACTCAAGTTTCAACAAAATGTAGTAAGATGAGATATATTTGATAAGGTATAGCCATCAAGCCTACAAGTAACAACACTCATTTGCTACACAAAGGCAGAACCTATAGTTGAAATTATTTACCTCAATATATATACTGCCAGATATTGAATGGTTGACTAAGTGTGCAAATGCATGTATGACCAAACACTCTTGTCAAGGAACTAGTTCCCACTCTTTGCTCCCATACTACAAAATCAAATATATATCTTTGTCAGCATTTTACACCAATTGAGGTACTAAGTCATAGTCATGTACCTTTATTCTGTGAAGGGTCAAGAAATGTCTAGCTAGAAAGACAAACTCTTGGTTTAGTTACGCTTAGCACTGCCCTTAAATACTGCCCTTGGTTAATAAAATTCCTCCAAGTTAGCCAGAAATGGAACAGTGAAATTTAGAATTCTCTTCTGACTTTGTGTAACCACCTCCATTCTTTAAAAAACTTTTAAGTATTCAAATATATTGCCAAGAAAACTATAGACACTCCATATCACTAGCTAATGACAAAAAGGAATGCCCTGGAAAATTTTTTCAAGAAGATTAATACTTATACCAAGAATAAACTATATTCCTCAATGTTTCCCCCAAGTGAAAGCAGGATTAACATGTTCCAGTTGTTTCTTAATCACTTAATACTGACAAAACGTCACCTAATGGCAGATGAAGAAATGGCAGATAAACAATAGGTGTTTACCCAAGTCATTCCTCAGAAATGGTGCCCCAATGTCTACAAATACTGTCAGCTCACCTAAGTGTGCAAACTGAAGTCCTCCTATCCCCCTTAAAGTCTTGGAGAAAGTTGGAATAGTTGCAACTATTGAAGTTGAACTACTACATAGTAAATACAAATTTATCTTAAAAAGTTGCAACTATTACTTATGTAAATGAAATGACATGATGTTAAAATAGTCTGTTTTCTCCAAGAAGGGACTAGGGTTACCAAAAAGGAAGGGATTGGGGAGTATGGGTGGGGAGGGAGGGAGAAGGGGATTAAGGGGCACTATTATTAGCACTCACAATGTAGTGGGGTCATGGGGCACGCAGCACAGCGCGGAGAAGACAGTACTAACTCTATAGTGTCTTACTACGCTGATGGACAGTGACTGCAGTGGGTTGGGGGGGACTTCATAGTATGAGTGAATGTTGAAACCACAACGTTGCTCATGTGAAACCTTCTTAAGATTGTTTATCAATGATACCTTAATTTTAAAAAAAGAGTCTATTTTGTTCAAATTGGGCAAGTAGATACATATATACAACTAAGAGGAACATGGTGATTTTCTTTCCCACTGAAGTAACAGAACAATTTCTTTTACGGAAAATCTTGAGCTTATGTATCATGAGAAGGACGTTTTCTATCTGAAGTCTGCCTATGACTGTGAGACATTATTTTTCCCCTTGATTTTTTAACAGTATCTGAAAATCAGACTAGTGTCTCCAAGCTTTCAAACGGAGAAGGGGGCCACAACAGGGAACCAAAAGGAAGGGTTAAACAGCAAACAACTAACCTATTCCAAGCCCCAGAGAAATGAAGTCCTATCAGATTCATGGTCTGACCAAAGAAAACTAAACAAGCTTTCAGTTCGGTTTACTTCTGGGTGCTGCTCACTTTAAAACTGTAATTCATTTTATAGACATGCTTTAAATATCTTTTGGTGAGAACCTCTACTATGTAACCACTACAAAGACAAAATAAATGTGGAAAATCATTATGAATTCTGATTGTGATAAGCATTAACTAATGATGGTTATGAGGGTAGTCAACGTACGAGCCACTCTGTAAATGATGTTCATTAGCTGTTTTGAAGATACAGCAAAGTATAAAATTTTACTTAGATTCACAAGAAAGGATAAATATTAGCTTTGCTTCTGTGTTTTGTTCAGGACAACTTGTATGAATGGAGTTGAATAGGAATCAGAGACACCACTAGGTAAGGTTTAGCTTCTGGTTTGGACACAGATTACTTCTGTGAGTGAATTTCACTTGACTTCAGGAGAGTTATTCAGGTAAGTGTTACCTGATAGTTTTATAGTTAAATTGTCAGAGATCGAAAAAGAGGGTAAAGGAGATACCGTGGAACCGGGCTTCATTGGATGTAAACACAAGTTTACAATGTGCAGACATGTACAGATTAACTGAGGTACTACTGTGGGTGACAACATATATAGGGGGTCATTTTGGTTTTTTGTTTATTAAGATTCATGTGATTATACTTCACGTATTTATTACAAGTTATAAAATTAGAAAATTCCTTGGAATTGTTAACTCTGGTTGATTTTGGTAGAGGGGGCTGGACCAGGTGGCCTAAAGAACAAGGAGAGGGAAACCTTTAAGTTTATAATACATACACTTTGGCATCTTTTGAATTTTGTATCATATAAATAAATTTCTCTATCAAAGCAAATACAAAATTTAAAGTCCTTTGATATGATATATCACCAACACTTGTCTTTCCTTATTTGTCTACAAGAGAGCATGTAGTACCTTCCTTCACTCTGATGTACTAATTAAAAAAATACACTCCAACTACACATGCCCTGGTCTTACCTATGTTACCAAACACAGAAAGAATGGGAGTAACAGTGTGATAATTCCACTATTCCTCTAAAGATGAGTATTGACAATGAAGGGAGAGGGGGTAAAAAGGCGTTTTTCATTCACTGGTTTCTGTACTAATTAAGAACTTACCGCCTCTTTTGGATACAAATCACATTCAGAGGAAATAAGATTCCAAAACTATAAAACTTGGAACAACAGAGAGAAGCCAGCAGGTTAGGATGTTGATATGTAGATTGCAGTATCAACACTGGACATTTGGGTACACTTAAAATGAGAATTTCGAATCTTATTTATGACACTTTCTACAGTTAAAAAGTTCTGGCCATTTTTTTTGGTACTCTGCTGAGAAATACACAAGCTGAAGTCTGCAGCTATAGACCCTCTACACCAATACTAACCAAACATGCTTAAAATGAAAAGAAAAAAGCTTATTCAATTTCTTTATGACAGACATCTGGCTTAGACTTTTACTGTTTACATGTGCCTTTTATGTGTTCTCCTTTGCCAAGAAGCTTAGGCTAAAGGTACCTTCAGACTCTTAGGCTGCTGTCGAGCCTGCATGACGTGCTTCCGCCTTAGTTCTCGCTCTCTCCGCTTATTACGCTCCAGCTGGTCAGTGAGCTCGGCTTGATGCTGCAGTCTCATCAACTCACAGCGCATCTTCTGCACTGTGTTGAGGTGGCGGAACTCCAGTTCTTGCGTGGATTTATGCTGTCGCAGTAACATTGCATGCTCTAAGTCCTTTTGAGCCTGCCTTTTATTTAATTCCTAATCCATAAAAAAAGACAAAGGCATAATTTGATGATGTACAATGCCAGGAGAAAAAAAATCCTAAGAAACAGAATAACCAGGATATAGATGTAATTCTCTGATTCAGTAATGGCTGCACAGTAAATATTAGAGTTTTATTACTGGAACTGTAGAAAATGGGCAATTAGTAGCACAATTGCCTTATCTGTTCATTTACTATTTATACTACTTTTAGCAATAAGCTTAAGACATATCACATCTGTCCCAAGAGACTTAATGTCCTTTCTACTCTCTTTCCGTCATTTATGTTTCCTAATTTTGTATCTGAACAGGATTTCTAAGTCATCCTTTGACTTTCTTCAGAGTATACATTCAATTCTACTACATGCAGTGTACCCAGTATAGTGCAGGGGTTAGGAACACAAGACTCTAGGGCTAGGCTGCCTGCTTTCGAAATCCTGGCTCTGCTACTGACAAGCAGTGAGTCCTTGGGTTAATTACTTAAACTCTCTGTGCTTCCATTTCATTACTTCTCAAATGGAGACCATAACACAGCTGTTTCATAAAATTAACGTGAGGGTGAAATGAGTTCATACGTGGAAAGCTGTCAGAATACCTGCCTCATGATCAATAAATGTTACTACAATTTTTTTCAGTTTAAAAGATCAAATGTACAACACACACACATACACTCACACACTCTCTCTCTTTTACTATGTAGAAGGAAGTCAGACGTGCCCCCTTTGCCTCCGCTGCCCCTTCTCCAGGGGCCAACATTTGGTGCATATGTTTCCCAACCTTCCCCACGCTTATCGTGACACAACCATTACACAAAAACATACAGTTTTAAAATTGAATAACAATATATATTATAGGCATATAATATGCTTGCTTTACCTAAAAATATAATGGACAAATACAGATTTTTAAAGAAATTTTTATTGGAAGCTTCTGCTTTCTGATGCCATAGTTTTTCTACTTTTTGCTTTATGACAAATTTTCAATAAACATCTACACATGATACACCATATAATTATGTTACTATTTCTTTAGGATAGAATTCTAGAAGCGGATTCGATGGGTAGAAGATACATGCAAATTAAATTGTTAAAGCTGCTGAATTATGCTCCAAAATGGCAGTATCAATTTATATTCTTACCAACATTGACCACTTTCCATGCCACTACTAGGACTCATCAATTTTTTAGACCGATCTTATCTAATTGATGCAATTGTCTTAACTTGAATTTCTTTATTAGTGAATTTGAATAATTATGTTATACTTGAAGTTTATTTTAGGCCACTCTTGAAAATAAATTGATCTATGCTCATAGGTATACCTGATAATGAGTACCGTTGTTTTCATTGGCATAAGTTTCTACATATTCCCAATGAATAATTTAATGTTTATAAAATTATGTTAAATGGTAGTATATACCTCATGGCACCCATTTTGGATGAAAAGGCATAAGTTATCCAATTAATTTTCTCATATTAAAAATTAACAGTTCTTTCATTCGTGGATTTAATATTCATTAAATATTTACTTAATACATATTTATTGAATACCTATTATGGGCCAGCCACTAGCTACAAGGCCTGGATATACCTAGCCACTGGATATAAAAGCCCTGAACAGAACCTGGGACTTGATCTAATTTCCATTCTACTTGGGGAGAGAGAGATCCCCATAAAAAGTGTGTGCACGTATGTGTGTATGTGTGTGTGTGGTGTGTGTGTGTGAGAGAGAGAGAGAGGAGTGCAAGAATATTTAAAGAAGGGAGGAGGATTTGGAGATCAGAATTGAGGAGATATGAAGTGAGGGAGAAGGTGAATCGTGTGGGTTGGGTTTCCAGGGAAGAAGGACTTAGGCAAAGGCAAGCAGAGGTGCTCTAAGGCCCTGAGGGTGGGATGTGACTGACATATTTTCAGGAAGATTCTGATTTCACACCATTTAAACATACCTCCTTGAGAAGGTCCTGCTCCAAGTTATGGCTCCCAAGTAGCAACTTTCTTTTTAAGCGACGGCATTGCAGCTCTAGGTACCGTTTCTGATGTTGAAGAAGATTGGTCTTCTCCTCTTCTTGGAAATGCTGTATGTTCTGTTTCTGGCTTGAAAGCCATTCCTGTTTTTCTTTTCTTGGGGTGCTCTTGTTTTCATTCAGCTCCTGGCAAGATAAAAAACAACTGAGTTCAAAATACATAAAAATTAACTACATGAATATACTATTTGGTAGCTGGTAATCTTCAGTAAAAATACTTAATTTGTGCCCTCTCTCATGGGCAGGCAGGGCAATGACCTTAAAGGAGGTAGGTAGTATTTTTCTGTTTCTGGAGTTATCCATGAAGTAGGACAGAAAAGAGAAAAAATACACTAGAAAACATGCATATTTTTAGCTTTGCACAGCTATATTTAGGATGGCTCGTAGCTTTGAAAGCACGCAATGATTGGTGAATGGAGTAAAACATCTTTGTTTGAAATCCTCCCAAAAGGGGGAAGAAGACAGTGCTTTCAAGTAAAAATCACACATGAATTAAAATTAAGGTTAAAATATAGTTATGTCTCACTTCTTGGCTTTCAACAATTGAAATACTAAGTTTTTGGCAAAGTTAAGGATGGGCTCAGTATAAAAGACCAGAAATTAAATGGAAAATCAACAAAACCACAGGAAAATAGAGACCGTTTAGAATAGATTTAGTCTTCAGCACTGTAACCACTGAACAAGGCAAGACCAATGTTTTTCTACAGCATTTTAAACATCATCTCACAAACTACCTAAAAAATTTATTTATACTGGATAGGATGAGAATACTGACAATACATTCAATGATGCAAACCCAAGGATGCTAATCAATACTAGTATATTTCAACCTACAATGCATCAACCTTGCAGAGAATATAAATCAGCCATCTTTCCTAGGTCTAAGATGATTTTTTAGAGACTGTTAACCTTATGGTTCTTCATCTGTTGTTCAAGAAAGAAACCGATGATTCATTACTTTCATTGATAAGATATTCAAACACATAAAAATAAAAAGCACATAAGCTTGTAGTTCTCAACTTAAGGATGTCAATGAGAAGACAGGGATAATACAGGCATATACAGAAAGAATCACTTGCCTATGTTTTTCAAAATCTTTGGCCAAGGAAATTTCCCACCCACTAAGACTATAGTAGGTCCCTTCCTCTATACTGATAATAATCATTCTAAATGAACACACACACACACACACACACACACACACACACACACACGCAGACACAAAACTACCTTCTAAAAGAAAACGAGCTTATTAGTTAGACTATGAATTATATGCTTAAAGGATTATCTAAACCAACACATTCATTTATAAAACTAAAACCTGATTTCACTAGGAAACAACTATAGAACTGCATTTTGTTGGATATTTATTTACAGTTGGGAATCCTGTTTACCATCTTTTCAAATCCCATGTTCTGGTATTGAGTTTAGCTTTTAGATTACAGTAATGGGAATACATAGCAGGTTACACTCTTTAAAGTTGGAAAAATTTTATCAATGAACCTCACTCGGCAGGGTATATATAGCAAGGCTTTGTGCCACCAATATCCTTAATAAGACTTATATATCTAATTATAGGTCAAATTCCTATACACAAGAAAGCACTGTACCAAAGAGATTATGGTTATTTTATCAAGATTAATTTATCTGCATGCAAATAATTAATTACATGGACTAAAAATTTCAGTCCATCAGTCTGTAAAAGAGGGTGTAAACTGGGGAAGTCTCGGTGGGTGGGGAATTTCCTTGGCAAAAGATTTTGAAAAACATAGCCAAATGATTCTTTGTGTATACGCCTGTATTATCTCTGTCTTCTCATTGACATCCTTCAGTTGAGAACTGCAAGTTTATGTGCTTTTTATATTTATGTGTTTGAGTATCTTATCCACAAAAGTAATAAAGAATTGGTTTGTTTCTTGAATAACAGGTGAAGAACCGTAAGGTCAATAGTCTCTGAAAAATCATCTTATACCTATGAAAGATGGATGATTTATATTCTCTGCAATATAATAAAGATACTATAGTTGACACAAATCATTTTCCTGTCCTGACCACTATCCTGAATAATAATCCCCTTTCAGAAATTGCCTTAGGACAACATGGCTTTCCTCACAGTTAGACTAGATCTGCGATAAAAATAAGTTCAAGAAAGCAGCACATAAAGGGCAAACACACATGAAATCCTGTAGCCATAAAGACATAATTAGCATGCTTTCCTAGTAAAGAAAATGGGATGAGAAGAAATGTCTCTTATCCTTATTCTGTGTTAAAATCAGAATAAGAACAAATTATTGTAATCTGAGCCCAAAGTAAGAAGGTATGACTTACTTTTAAAGGAAGAGATGTATGGCTCTTTTTCATAGCTAAAATATTTTTATTTCTAGTGACTCAGTTTCTTAAGTGCTTAGGAAAGCTACTATAAATAAAAGCTTTATAAAATAATTCACATTTTAAAGAGATCACTCTTTGTAGATCCCACTCAACTGAGGATCTCAGCCATTGAAAAGTAATAGGTTATAATCAATGTCCTCACTTAAACTGGTATATTGTTAGTGGCCACAAACAAAAGAAAATTTTATCTTAATGGTTCTACGAGTAGATCAATATTGGATATAATCAGTAAGCAGGCAAGTGGCTTGAAAATTTTTATAAAGTAAATACCTCCTTAAGTTGTTCCTTTCGAAGTTTGTATTCTCTCTTCTGGGACTTCAAAAGGCTATTCAGTTCTTTCTTCTGCTCAGCCTGAATACGTTGTTGAAATTTGTTCTCCTCACTGGACATCAGTTCAGCCTATAGGAAAATTTTTAAATGGATCAAATTAGCTAAGCAGATAAGCTTCAAAGCAGCAGTTTAATACACATTAGCAAAGATATTTCCTCCCACCTAAGAATATAAAATCAGTATAATCATTACCAAAACAAGAATATCCAATAAATTATTAACAAATATTACTCAGCATCCTTATGATTTGAATTTCAGAGAACCACTAAAATGGAACTCATCTTTAAAATGCTGATCTTTTACAGGGTCAGTGTTTTCACCGTTCCCCCCCATTTAACTAGAGTATGCTGCCCGACCCCCCTCACTAATAAAACAAAACAAATGTAATTAAGTTATGACCTTTTATCTAGCTTGACTTGTGTATTAACTACTAAAAGCATACTGCTGACTGGCAGCCTTACCAACAACATGAACAGATATTCACACATATTCTGTATGTTGTATAAATTATATACTGTATTCTTACAATAAAGAAAGCTAGAAAAAAGAAAATGATCTTTTAAACTGTCTCCCAAAACATTTTCCAAGACCTTTATTGAAAAAAATATGTGTATAAATGGGCCTGTGCAGTTCAAACCTGTTATTCAAGGGTGAACTATACATATTCATTGTAGAACATTTAGGAAATACAGAAAAACACAAAGAAGAAAAATCTTGCATGATTTTACCACACAGAGATAACCAATATAAACATTTTGGTGCATACCCTTCCTAATTTTTTCTAGGCATGTATAGATATTGATATAAATATATAAAACAAATCTAAGATCATATTGTACATCCTGTTTCATGAATTCCTTTCCTAAAAATGTTAGTATCTACCTGTTTACAAAGTATTCAAGAAAGTACAACATCAAACAGGATTCTAAATATTTCTATATTCTTTTGCCAAATTATTTCAAAATCAAATATTCATTTACACCAGAAATTATTTTGCTAAATTCTCTATTACTGTGAGACGGTGATTCTTCTTTTTTTGCAGACATATTTGAAGATATGGTGTAAATTTATTGAGAAGTTTACATTTTACTTGACAACTGTGATTATCAAAATAAATTGAAACTAAAGGGACACCAAGGAAATTAGAAACCAGTTTTCACAAAAGACTCCTAAAAAAATGCACCTTTATCATACAGTAGAATGATACTTATTTGTAGTAAACAAATGGGCTAAATGTGAATCTGAAACCCTCTTAATTTCTCTTAATTTAACATTCTCTGTATACTACAGTACTCTTCAATTCTTCTGATATAAAAATGCTACTATAAATTTAAGGTTTCCAAAAAGTACATAGAGAATGATAAATTTTTTTTAGAACCTGAATCACCTACTAACTGATTTATCAAACTCCTCAGATAGCCAAAGTACCCAAGGCCTAGAACAGAATACTTAACGACTTTTTTTTTCATTAAGGTATCTTTGATATACACTTATGATGGTTTCACATGAAAAATAATGTGGTTACTACATTCATCCACATATATCATCGAGTTCCCCCCATACACCATTGCAGTCACTGCCCATCGGTGTTGTAAGATGCCACAGTCACTACATGTCTTTTCTGTGCTACACTGTCTTCCCCATGATCCCCCCAACACCATGTGTACTGATCGTAATAGCCCTCAATGCCCTTCCATCTCTCTCCCCAACTGCCCTCCGGCACCCCTTCCCTTTGGTAACTGCTAGTTCCTTCTTGGAGTCTGTGAGTCTGCTGCTTTGTTCCTTCAGTTTTGCTTCGTTGTTATACTCCACAAATAAGGGAAATCATTTGGTACTTGTCTTTCTCTCCCTAACTTATTTCACTGAGCATAATACCGTCTAGCTACATCCATGTTGCTGCAAATGGTAGGATTTGTTCCTTTCTTATGGCTAAAAAGTATTCCATTGTGCATATGTACCACTTCTTCTTTATCCATCCAACTACTGATGGACACTTAGGTTGCTTCCATATCTTGCCTATTGTAAATAGTGCTGTGATAAACATAAGGGTGCATGTGTCTTCTTCAATCTGACAACTTTTTTCTCTGGGTAAATTCCTAGGAGTGGAATTCACGGGCCAAATGGAATCTCTATTTTTAGTTTTTTGAGGAACCTCCATATTGCTATCCACAATGGTTGAACTAGTTTACATTCCCACCAGCAGTGTAGGAGGGATCCCCTTCCTCTGCATTCTAGCCACCATTGTTGTTCCTAGTCTTTTCGATGTTGGCCATGCTAAATGGTATGAGGTGATATCTCATTGTGCTTTTAATTTGCATTTCCCTGGTAATTAGTGATATGGAGCATCTTTTCAAGTGCCTCTTGGCCATGTGAATTTCTTCTTTGGAGAAGCATCTGTTCATATCCTGTGACCATTTTTTAATTGGGTTATTTGCTTTTTGGGTGTTGAGGTATGTGAACGCTTTACATATTTTGGATGTTAATCACTTGTCGGATATGTTGTTTACAAATATATTCTCCCATACTGTAGGATGCCTTTTTGTTCTGCTGATGGTGTCCTTTGCTGTACAGAAGCTTGATGTAGTCCCATTTGTTCATTTTTGCTTTTGTTTCCCTTGCCCAAGGAGATGCGTCCAGGAAAAAGTTGCTCATGTTTATATTCAAGAGATTTTGCATATGTTGTCTTCTAAGAGTTTTATGGTTTCATGACTTACATTCAGGTCTTTGATCCATTTAGAATTTACTTATGTGTATGGGTTTAGACAATAATCCAGTTTCATTCTCTTGCATGTAGCTGTCCAGTTTTGCCAACACCAGTTGTTGAAGACACTGTCATTTCCCCATTGTATGTCCATGGCTCCATTATGGTATATTAATTAACCACATTTGCTTGGGTTTATATCTGGGATCCCTAGCCTGTTCCATTGGTCTTTGGGTCTATTCTTGTGCCAGTACCAAATTGACTTTGCAGTAGAGGTTGAAGTTGGGGAGCATAATCCGCCCCCAGCTTTATTCTTCCTTCTCATGATTGCTTTGGCTATTTGGGGTCTTCCGTGGTTCCATATGAATTTTAGAACTATTTGATCTAGTTCACTGAAAAATGCTATTGGCATTTTGATAGGGATTGCACTGAATCGGTAGATTGCTTCAAGCAGGGTGGCCATTTTGACAATATTAATTCTTCCTATCCATGAGCAAAGGGATGTTATTTCCATTTATCGCTATCTTCTTTTTATTGAATGTCTTGTAGTTTTCAGGGTATAGGTCTTTCACTTCCTTCATTAGGTTTATCCCTAGGTATTTTATTCTTTTTGATGCAATTGTGAATGGAATTGTTTTCCTGATTTCTCTTTCTGCTAGTTCATCATTAGTGTATAGGAATGCAAGAGATTTCTGTGTATTAATTTTGTATCCTGCCACTTTGCTGAATTCAGTTCTAAGTACTAGTAGTTTAGGGGTGGATTCTTTAAGGTTTCTTATGTATAATATCATGTCATCCGCAAACAGTGACAGTTTAACTGCTTCTTTACCAATCTGGATGCCTCTTATTTCTTTGTGTTGTCTGATTGCTGTGGCGAGGACCACCAGTACTATGTTGAATAAAAGTGGAAAGAGTGGGAATCCTTCTCTTGTTCCCGACTTAGAGGAATAGCTTTCAGCTTCTCACTGTTCAGTATGATGTTGGCTTTGGGTTTGTCATATGAGGCCTTTACTATGTTGAGGTACTTGCCCTCTATACTCATTTTCTGGAGATTTTTTACCATGAATGGATGTTGAACTTTGTCGATTGCTTTTTCAGCTTCTATGGAGATGATCATGTGCTTTTTCTCCTTATTTTAGTTAATGTGGTGGATGATGCTGATGGATTTTCAACTGTTGTACCATCCTTGCATCTCTGGAATAAATCGTACTTGATCATGATAGACTATCTGTTTGATATATTTTTCACTATGATTTTGTTGAGTGTTTTTGTGTCTATGTTCACCAGGGATATTGGTCTATAATTTTCTTTTTTTGTGGTGTATTTGCCTAATTTTGGAATTAGAGTGATGCTGGCCTCATAGAATGAGGGTGGAAGTATTCCCTCCTTGTCTACTTTTTGGAAAGCTTTAAGGAGGATGGGCATTAGATTTTCACTAAATGTCTGATAAAATTCAGCAGTGAAGGCATCTGCTCCAAGAGTTTTATTTTTAGGTAGATTTTTATTACCAATTCAGTTTTGCTGCAGGTAATTGATCTGTTCAGGTTTTCTGTTCCTTTCTCGGTCTGCCAAGGAAGGTTGTACTTTTCTTGAAAGTTGTTCATTCCTTCTGGGTTATCAAGTTTCTACGCATACAATTTTTCACCATATTCTCTAATAATTCTTTGTATTTCTGTAGTGCCCATAGTGATTTTTCCTTTCTCATTTCTAGACACTCTTTTTTTCTTGATAAGTCTGGCTAGGGGTTTTTCTATTCTGCTTATTTTCTCAAGGAACCAGCTCCTGCTTTCATTGATTCTATTGTTTTATTCTTCTCAATTTCATTTAAGCCTGCTCTAATCTTTATTATGTCCCTCTTCTACTGACTTTGGGCCTCATTTGTTCTGCTTTTTCTAGTTTTGTTAATTGTGAGTTTAGACTGTTCATATCGGGTTTTTCTTCTTTCCTGAGGCAGGCCTCTATTGCAATATACTTCCCTCTTAGCGCAGCCCTAGCTGCATCCCACAGATTTTGCATTGCTTGATCTGTTTATATTTGGTCATTGATTCATTGATTATTTAGGAGCATGTTGTTAAGCCTCCATGGGTTTGTGGGTCTTTTCATTTTCTTTGAGTAATTTATTTCTAGTTTCATACCTTTGTGGTCTGAGAAGCTGGTTGGTTCAATTTCAATATTTTTGTATTTACTGACATTCTTTTTTGTAGTCTAGTATATAATCGATTCTTGAAAATGTTCCATGTGCACCTGAGAAGAATGTGTATCCTGTGGCTTTTGGGTGGAGCATTCTGTAGATATGTTAGGTCCATCTGTTCTAATGTGTTGTTCAGTGCCTCTGTTTCCTTACTTATTTTTGGTCTGGTTGATCTGTACTTTGGAGTGAGTGGTGTGTTGAATTCTCCTAAAATGAATGCATTGCATTCTATTTCCTCTTTTAATACTGTTAGTATCTGTTTCAGATATGTAGGTATTCCTGTGTTGGGTGCATAGATACTTATAATGGTTATATCCTCTTGTTGGACTGATCCCTTTATCATTATGTAATGTCCTTCTTTGTCTCTTGTGGCTTTCTTTGTTTTGAAGTCTACTTTGTCTGATACAAGTACTTTAACTCCTGCTTTTTTCTCCCTATTGTTTTCATGAAATATCTTTTTCCATCCCTTCACTTTTAGTCTGTGTATGTCTTTGGGGTTGAGGTGAGTCTCTTTTAGGTGGCATATAGATGGGACTTGCTTTTTTATCCCTCATATTGACTCTGTGTCTTCTGATTGGTGCATTCACTCCATTTACATTTTGGGTGATTATCAAATAGGTATGTACTTATTGCCATTTCAGGCTTTAGACTCGTGGTTACCAACGGTTCAAGGAAAACTTCCTTACTATCTAAGAGTCTAGGCTCACTTAGTGTGCTATTACAAATACAATCTAAAGGTTCTTTTTTTTTCTCCTCCTTTTTCTTCCTCCTCCATTGTTTATATATTAAGTATCATATTCTGTACTCTTTGTCTATCCCTTAACCTACTTTGGGATAGTTGATTTAATTTTGCATTTGCTTAGTAATTAATTGTTCTGCTTTCTTTAATGTGGTTTTATTACCTCTGGTGACAGCTATTTAGCCTTAGGAACACTTCCATCTATAGCAGTCCATCCAAGATACACTGCAGAGACAGTTTGTGGGGGGTAAATACTCTCAGCTTTTGCTTATCTGGAAATTGTTTGATACCCTCCTTCAATGTTAAATGATAATCTTGCCAGATAGAGTATTCTTGCTTCTGCTTCATTGCATTACATATATCATGCCACTCCCTTCTGACCTGTAAGGTTTCTGCTGAGAAGTCTGATGACAGCCTGATGGGTTTTCCTCTGTATGTGATCCTTTCTCTCTCTCTGGCTTCTTTTAATACTCTGTCCTTACCCTTGATCTTTGCCATTTTAATTATTATATGTTTTGGTGTTGTCTATCTTGTCTCCCTTGTGTTGAGAGATCTGTGCCCCTCCATGGCCTGAGAGACTATCTCCTTCCCCAGATTGGGGAAGTTTTCAGCAATTACCTCCTCAAAGACACTTTCCCTTTTCCTCTCTCTTCTTCTTCTGATACCCCTATAACACGAATATTGTTCTGGTTGGATTGGTCACACAGTTCTCTCAATATTCTTTCATTCCTAGAGATCTTTTTTTCTGTGCCTCAGCTTCTTTGCATTCCTCTTCTTCAATTTTTTTCATTTACCATCTCCTCGACCATATCTAATCTGCTTTTAAATCCCCACATTGTATTCCATAATGAATGTATCTCTATTCTGGATTTGTTCCTGCATTCTTGAGTATTTTTCTGTACCTGCATGGATGTGTTTATGATTTTTTAAATCTCTTTTAGGAAGATTGATGAGTTCATTGTCACTTGACCTCTTTTCTGGTGTTTTGGGGATTTTGGTTTCAACCAGGTTCCTTTGACATTTCATCTTTGTATGTGGCACCATCTAGGACCCTGAAGGTGTACTCCCTGCAATTACTTAGCCCATGGAGCCATGTCAGGGGTCTCAGAGGAGCGGCGCTGGTGACTGGGGGTTGGGAAGAGCTGTTTCCTGCTTCCCAGATACTGTACGTCTCTACACAGCCAGACTAGTCAACCAAACACACAGGTGTAACCCTCTATGCTTTGCATTTGTAACTGCTGTAGGCAGGACCTCCCTCTGGCTGGACTGATGCCAGGGCAGGGGCAGATGGTTTGTAAGCCAGTGCCAGCCTGCCAGAAGGTGCAGCAGGCTGCATATCATGGAGGAAGGCCTCGGAGCTGTATAGCCACCCAGGGGGATGGAGTGCCTGAAGTTCCTGAAAAGTTCCCAACCTGCTGGGCAGAGTGCACCTGAACAGTTTTGTCTACCTGTCCTTTTTCCTGAACAGCAAGCCCTGTGCAATATTTGCCCATTTAGTAGCCCTCTCACTGTTAGGAAGTCTCTCATACTGCCTGCCTTTCTTTTCTCCCAGAGCAGCTGGATGTGAATCCCTGTTTTCCACAACAGCTGGAATCTCAGTCTGTCCAAGTATTCTTCCTGTCTTAGCTTTCCAACCCCACTGATCTCCAGAGGACCATGTAATATAAGTTCTTGCTCCCACAGCAGATCTCCAGGGCTGGGTGTTCAGCAGTCCTAGGCCTCCACCCTGTCTCCACTCCATTTCTCTTCCTTCTGCCAGTGAGCTGGGGTGGGAGAAGAGCATGGGCCCCCCAGATCATGGCTTTGGTATGTTACGTTTTTTGAGGTCTGTTCTTTTCTCCAGGTGTAAGAAGTCTGGTGCTGCCTTCTTTCCTGTTGATCTTTTAGGGTTAGTTGTATTAACAATATTTTCATATTATATGTGGTTTTGGGAGGAGGCCTCTGTCTCACCTCTCACGTCGTCATCTTTAATCTGATCTACCTGACTTTAATCGCTGTTACATGATAAAACTATCAAGTTATCAGGACATAATTCCGTACCTACTGGTTCCCGACCCAGCACTTGATATTTAACCTATTATGTACATATTTTTCCCTTTCCCCATTTGATTTGCTTGGTTCTGGGGAACAGATACCCTAACATCAAAATGCCATCTTGGTTAATTTTGAAATAGCCACAAGTTAGAATAAATACATTAGTAATACCGGTCAACTACCTCTTTTTCCACAGCAGCCTGATGTTTCTTGATCAGTTTCTTCATTTTTGCAGCAAAGTTGTTACGCTGCATTTCAAGATCTTTCTCTAACCTGAGATGATGCTTATCCATCTCAGCCTTCAGCTTATCTTTCAGAGACATCAGCTGTTTCTGATGCTCAAGTTTTCTGAGCTCATGTTCTTCCATTTCCCTTGTAACCTACAACAATGGAGAGGAAAGAATGAAATAAAGCAAAACCTTTTTCTTTCAAAACCATCTTAGACCAGTCTACTATCAACTAAGTAGGTAATTCATGTAGGAGATCCCAGTCAACAGCTTCTAATAAAATTTCATCTGAAAAAGCAGACAAGCTAGCTGGTTCTAAAATTTAAATGGGAATGTAAAGCACCTAGAATAGCCAAAATTTTGAGGGGATATGAAAAGTTGGTAGATTTAAATTCAGTAATCAAAACAGTGCAGTATTGGTATGAGGACAGGCTGAAGAGAGCAAAGGAACACACTGAAATCTGGAAACAGACCCACATATATTCAGTCAATTGATTTACTACCAAAAAGTCAAGTTAATTCAAAGAGGAAAGGAAAGTGTTTTTAACAAATCCTGCTGTAACACCTGGTTCTCTGTATTCTAAATAAATAAATGCTTAATCATGCTATACACAGAAATTAACTTGACAAGAGTCACTTGACATAAACCTAAAATCCAGAATCAGAGAGCAGGAGAAAACACAGAATATTATCATGACCTTGGGGTCAGCAAATGTTTCTTGGGTAGGACACAAAAAACACTGATTATAATGAAAAAAATGTACAAACTGGATTCTCAAACAGAGGCAAAATTCAGATAATGTAAGATTAACCATTTAAAGTGAACAATTCAGTAGCATTTAGTATATTCATGATGTTCTGCAACCACTGCCCCATTGTAAAGAAAAAAATGTACAAACTGGATTCTCAGAGACAAAATTTATATAATGTAGGATTAATCATTTAAAGTAAACAATTCAATAGTATTTAGTATATTCATGATGTTCTGCAAGACTGCCCGTATCTAGTTACAAAACATATATAATACTTCAGAAGAAAACCCTGTATGTTTTAAGCAGTTGCTCCCCCATCTCCCCTTCTGGTAACCACCAATCTATTTTCTGTCTATGGATTTATCTATTTTGGATGTTTCATATAATATGTGACCTGCTGTATCTGGCTTCTTTCACCTAGCATGTTTCCAAGGTTCATCCATATTGTACAGGATGCAACAGTACTTCGTTTCTTTTTATAGTGAATAATATTCCACTGTATGTCCATACCCTCATTTGTTTATACATTTATTTGTTGCTGGACCTGTGTGTTGTTTCCACCTTTTGGATATTGTGAATACTGCTCTTGTGAACATTTGTGTATATGCATTTGTTTAAGTACCTGCTTTCAATTGTTTTGGGTATATATCTAGGAGTAGAATTGCTGAATCATGGGGAAATGCTATGTTAAACTTTTTGAGAAATCATCAACTGTTTACCACAGCAGCTGACATTTTACATTCTTACCAGCAATATATAGCAGGAGTTCCAATTTCTCCACGTGCTCTCTAGTTGTTATTTTCCATCTTTGTTTTTGTTTTTCTCTCTTAATAGCTAACCACCTAACAAAACAGCAGCAGACTCACACAGTCCAAGAAGGGACTAGCAGTTACCAAAGGGAAAGGGGTGGGAAGGGTGGGTGGGAAGGCAGGGAGAAAAGGATTAAGGGCCTTTATGATTAGTACACATAGTGTAGAGGGGGGAGATGGGGAAGGCAGTAATAGCACAGAGAAGACAAGCAGTGATTCTATAGCATCTTATTACGTTGATGGAGAGTGACTTCAATGGGGTGTTAGGTGGGAACTCAATAATATGGGTGAATGTAGTAACCAGTGTTGCTCATGTGAAACCTTCATATGATTGTATATCAATGATACCTTAACAACAACAACAAAATAGCTGGCCATCCTAGTGGCTGTAAGGTGGTACTCATTATAGTTTTAATTTGCGTTTCTCTAATGACTAATTATATTGAGTATATTTTCATGTGCTGTTGGCCATTTGTATACATTCTTTGGATAAATGTCTTTTCAAGTCTTTAACACATTTTTAAAAATTGAGGTATAGTTTATATATTAATTTGAATAGTTTTTTGGTGGAGTCTTTAGGGCTTTTTTTATGTAGCATCGGGTCATCTCCAAACAATGACTGTTTCACTTCTTCCTCACCAGAGTGGGTGCCTTTTATATTTGTCTTGCCTGATAATGTAGCTAGGACTTCCAATACTCTGTTGAATAAAAGTGTTGTGAGTAGGCATCCTTGTCTTATTCCTGATTTTAGAGGAAAAGTTCTTAGCTTTTTCATGGCCTTCACTCATTTTTAATGGGTTGTTTGAATTGGATTTTAAAACTAAAAATTTTAATTTATCACAGATGGAGAAAAAATATTTGCAGGACATATCAGAGAAAAAATACCTGTATGTTTCTTATGAAAGTCAAACATACATATGCCCTATGACTCAGCCATTTTATCCTATGTATTTGTCACAGAAATTAAAACATCATGTTCAAAGACATGTACATGTTTGTAGCATCTTACTATGCTGATGGACAGTGACTGTTCTGGGGTATGTGGTGGGGACTTGGTAATAGGGGGAGTCTAGTAACTGTAGTGTTGCTCATGTGATTGTACATTAATGACACCAAGATCATAAAATAAATAAATAAATAAAAGTATTTATTTCATCTTCCACTTGCCCCTCAGAAACCTCTAATCTACTTTCTGTGAATTCGCCTATTTTAGATATTTCGTATAAGTGGAACTCTAATAATATTTTTCCTTTTGTGTCTGGCTTATATCACTTAGCATTTTTTCAAGGTTCGCTCACATTGTAGCATATATCCGAACGCCGTTCCTTTTCACAGCTGAGTAATATTCCATTGTAGATATATTATATATATATATATATATATATATATATATATATATATATATATACACACACACACCACACACACTATGGTTTGTTTATCCATTCATGTGTTAATGAACACTTGGGTTGTTTCCATCTTTTAGCTATTGTGCCTAGTAACTTTTGGTAATACTGAAAGCAGTGAAGTTAAAAAGGAAGCATTCCTATCAATTGTGAAAACGAGTTACCTGACCTTCCAATGTTTTCAAGAAAATTTAAAATCTTACACATGAAAGTGTAGCAAACATCCACATTTCCTAAACTGAGAAGTTGTAATTTCTACAATTACACCCAGTTTTATTTAAAAAATGTAAACATTATGGAAAACACAAAAATCACTTTCCATTATCACCCACCTTAAACCTTTCTCCACGTCCCAAAGGCAACCATTATCATTAATATCATGTTGAATAGTTACTATTTTTAAATACCTTCGTTTTCATCTAAGTAACTTCAATTAATACATTATATGGTATTTATTGATTTAATTATTCTAAGATTTAAAAAATATTCTTTTTGCATTCTCAAAACACGTTTCCTAAATGCAGACATTAAACTGGGAATTAAAAAGCCTTTTGCCATTTTAAAATAAGTTGCCTAAAATTATGTTCCAAACTTCTGATACATCAAAGGAAAAAAAACCCCAAACTCTTAAACAAACCAGACTAGGAAAATTAGTTACCAAAGTTGAATTTTTTTTCACTGAAATCCAAATACTTACAGATTCCGGATGGATGGCAGAATTATTAGACATGACTGTGTGGATTCCCTCCGTCACGTGTAGCTCACTCTTGTAGCTTTGACTCCTGGTCTTGTTGGACACACGGGGAACAGACTGATGATTTCCAATATTCACTGCTCCTGTCTGTCCAACACCGTGATCTTGGTCCTGAGGGAAAAGAGTATTAGATTCAAATATCTTTATCTCCTGAATTCTTGATTATTAGCATCTAGCACACCGCTTGGCACACACAGTCTTCAGAATGTTAGTGGTCTATTTTGAGAAATTCCTTGTATTTGCCAAGACCAGAAAGTTTATCAGTTGTTAGTTGACAGATTAAAAAAATGACCGACAGTAAATACCAAAAAGCCCAACCAACTAAGTGAAAAAGTTAATCAATTCAGAGTTATTTCCAAAGGGTAGTCTTTTCTCTAAAATTTTTGACATTATTTTGAAATCCATTTCTACTACACATCTCATGGGGTATACACAGAGATGCTGCTCATTTCTCAGTGATTCCAATGGTGAAACCAAACCCCAACCTTTTTTTTTTAATCCTATAAACATCCCTTTTAGTTATTTTTTATTGAAGCCTTTTATATTTCTTTTCTTCTCAGAATATAGTCTTTAGCCTAAACTTCTTCCACTAAGTAATTTAATATTAATTCCTACCTATTTTTATGTAAAATTAAAAATTGTATATATATTTAATCATAATTAGAAGACTGTTCTTCCCAAGAAACCCGGCAAACTTTGGTATCTGGGCACCAATATTACAGTCTTACCATACCGAAACTCTGTCAGATATGCAGAATAATAAATACAGACCCACAGTATATGGAGGATCTTTTCTTACATCCACAGCCTTAAACTGGGCACCAATATTACAGTCTTACCATACCAAAACTCTGTCAGATATGCAGAATAATAAATACAGACCCATAGTATATGGAGGATCTTTTTTTACATCCACAGCCTTAAAAAGTTGCTGTTATTCTAATGTTTAATGACATTAGAATTTTATTAATTTCACTTTACTAAAGTAATTCATATACCTAAAATAGCCCCAACTTTCTAGTGACTAGTGTTAGAACTAAAAAACAATATCAAAAATACCAAAACTGTATGTAAGAAAGTCTTCTATTTTATAGTTCATTAATTATGTAGTGTTATTAAAAAGAAAAGTAACTACTACTGTTTTAAGAATGCAGGGATCTTTCTCAATAGAAAGCAATAAAAAAGAATCAAAGCTTTGGCATTGAGACATGAGCAAAGAAGAAAACAGAAAATACTTAGACTAAAAAAGATAGCTCCACAAATCATAAGCTTTATATTTTCCTTTGAGGAAGTTTTGTAACATTTCTACTGCAAACTTGGAAACATGGTAACATGGAAACAACTTGGTCTCAAGAGTAATATATGAATCTGAACCCATATGCTTCTACAGTAAGTTAGTTAACCACTCTGAGCCTTACTTTACTCACCTATAAAATGAGTATTTTAGAACCATGTAGAGGAATGAATTCCTATACACAACTGAAAAGAATGAAGTGTTCTCAGTAACAGAATAAGAATCCTTGGTAATTTTTTTCCCCCAGGATAAATTTAACTAAGTCACATGTTTATTTCATTCATTCATTCATTCATTCATTTATTTATAAAAAAGCAAGAAATTTCCAATTTAATAAACATGTATCAAACATTACACAAAAGGCACTGGGGGAGAGGTTTATACAATAAACAAGATAAGGAGAATGGTTGGTAATTCTAATGACTTCTCTGTGAGCACCGTCAACTTCCAAAACGCGTAATTTCAAATACTTCCAAAGCGTGTCCCATGCCATCAGACAATCAGGCAAAAAAGTGTTCAGTAGACCAGAATTTTGAGAGGGACTAGATTAAATAAAAGTTGAACAGGTTTCTCTAATAAAAGACTTCACACAGCTTTACTATGCTGATGTCCACTACCGAGAGTTTGGTTTAAAGAATGCAAAACCTTTTTCTCCACCTGGGACCTCAGAGAATCACTGTGAAGACACAATCTGGAAACCACTGATATAAAAGATTCTTGGCAAGAAAAGTTCCATAAGGAAAGAAGCCAATAAAGAGACCCCAATACTTGAGCCGTTTCTAAGTTATTACCTTTCCTTCCTGTGCTTCTACTGCCGGCCCTTTATGTGCCTCCTGGGAAAGGACCTTCTTGTTTCGATTGTGCAGATTGTCCAGCACTCTTTTTTTTTCTTCCTTTGCCCTTTGAAGGAGATCTATTAACACCGTTGTAGGGTGCTCCCGAAGCACAAAGGGGTCCTGGTTAAGAGTAGAAGGCAAAAGTCAGGTTGAGACCTATATATTTTTTCATTCAGAACAAATGAATCCCTTCTTGGACCCTAGAGTTACTATCCTAAATAATTATAGATAATGCATGTAATCTATGGTTATCTAATTCTGCTATGCTTTTTACTTCTTAGATTTATAAATTTTAATTTACATGTATACACTCTGTGCCTACATAACTTCCCCTGTACTTTTTATGAAAACTTTGAACATATGACACCTTTGTTGGCCAAATGAAAATGCAGAGTTGAAATAATCAGAGTCTAAGTAAACATTAAGAATTAAGTCCAATTAGAGCTCTAAGTAAATGCTTACAAATTCTTAGAACTGGTTTCATAGAGGAGACACTATCAGTTCTGAATTACATTAGATTTCAACAGGAATGTGTTTACTGATGGTGAATTACATAACATACTACTTGGGTATAATGGGCTCCTTTATGTTGCTTAAATGAAACTTCATAAAACACTAGCAGTTGATTAAAAGACGTTATGTATTAGTGATTTTTACCATTAATATTTAATAAAGCTTAACATTATCAAATACAGAAAAGTAGAAAGAACAATTCTACTATAAGATTATCATCATTACATTTGGTATTTTTTGGATATTTATGTCTTCTCAGAAATTTTCCAAGTATAGATTTTGTTTTGTAGTGAGCACACAGATTGCAGAAAGATGACTTGTGCGCTGGAGTTCATGAGATGATCTTGAATTCTTTTAAGACTTTTACCCCCTTTATTAGCTCAGATTTATTTCTTCTCTGAAGAGTTGTAACTATATATTATTCTCTTTTTATTGCTGTAAGTATTATGTTATTTCAACTCATAATGCCTACAGACTATTTCCTCAAATGTTCATGCCAAAATTACATAACCATTATTTTAATTCTGATAATTATTTTCAATTTTTCATTCTGAGATAAATAGCTTCATACAGTAAGTCACTTTTTTCCATTTTATTCTTTTTCCTTATGACAGACTGCAACAGAAATGTGGTTAGGCCAAAGGGAAGGATGCACTTGACAGATTCTTCCTATCACTTTCAATAATGGCAATATACAAAATGGACCAGGTAAATGAATACATATGCAGGTTTGGCATCACCCAAGGTCAAGTATGCATTCCTGGTGGGCTGGGTTATTACCAAAAGAGCTTCTTTTGCCTTCATTAGGCAAATGTAAGAAGCCAGACACATTCTTCCTTTTCCTGAGCCTTAGCTTGGTATGTACCACTATTTATAATATTCGGTCATTTTTATCTGAAAATAATATATCTTGTAATTCTAAGTTATTTAATAGTTTTCTACAAATGGATCCTGCTTATTTTTCACTTACATAATTCATAGCTATACTAAACCTTTTGTTGCTATTGTGAATACCTAGTTTTTGGGCTTGAATTTGAGACTGTAAGTGTGCTTAGGGCCTAGAATTCCCTAAGTGTTACTGAAACTTTATACTGCTCTTCTACATACTGTAGTTGCAAATAACCCTACCTAATATGTACATGATCCTTGCAATATCCTTGTGTACTGAACTGCGTGTTGGTGAAAATAAACTGAACTTCTTTGAGATTCTAAAACGTGCATGCTGAAAGTCTAATTTTCTAGTGAAAAATCCACAAAATTCCTTAGGGTCACAAAAAGATAGTCAACTGCTACTCACGAATGCCTTATCTAGATGTTTTAAGAACTATATTAAATTGAACAATACTATTATTGCTATTCATAAAATGTGAACCTCTAAATGAAAACATTTTTGAGAACAGAAAGCATATACTAAGAATTTATTTAAATTAGGTAACCAAACCTATTGAAAAATGAATAGAATTCACATTACTTTTAAAATACTTTCATTGCTAAGTTAGAAAAACATATTTCTCAAAAGGAAACAAAAATGTGATATTCATTTTTAACAGTTCTTTTGAAATCTCTTTTCTCCCACAGTATTTATATAAATGTATTACACATCATTTCTCTTCCTTTCATATTACTTTATATAGGACAGAAGGGTATATAAAGTATGGTAGATACAAAAATTAAATCCAAAGTTAAACTATGCTTTGCCACCTCTGAAATGACATTGTTCCATATGAGTTAAAATTTGTAGCTGTAACTCATGAATATATTCTTGCACATATAAAAATTAAGTCATTTAGTACTACTATATTGAATATTTAACTATATATTCTATTCAGACATGGTAAAAGCAGTTAATTTTGAAAAACAAAATGAAAAAACTTAGCAACTAAGAAAATTTCCAAGAAAGAATGGTATTATGAAATTAGTATTTTAGCAAAACCCAGTACAGCGTACTTAATACTGATTCGGAATCAAAGAAGAATAAAACACATTCTTTCAAATAATTTCTTAGGTGTACAAAACAGAGTATAACTGACCTTTAAAAGTTTCTTTGATGTAGGGCGATCTTTAGGGTTTTTCTGGAGGCAAGACTCTACAAAGTTGCGAAAAGAACTGGACCTATTGTAAAGGAAAGTATTAAGTGAACATATTGCTATTTCCTTTAAAAACACATCCACAAATCAAGGCATGTCCCTATGGGTGGGAGGGAGAATAGAAATCATAAAAAAAAGCAGACACAATACACTATATATTTCATCATGTAAGTCTATAAAAAGCTATGCAAAGCAACTAATGAATCTTTCCCATTTTCCAAAGATAGATGTGCACACATTATTTTAAAATCCTGCTCTCACATACTTAAATATCACAACTCATTCTACGTTGTGGTAAATTAGGGAAGTCAATCATTTTCCTTTTTGCATTCAAATCTAAGATAATATTCTTCTTAGTATTTTTTTTCTTTTCTCTAGCCACATCTCTTTCTTGCTTGACCCTTGGATCATCTTCCATATAGCATGTTTCAGAATATCATGCTATTTGTTTTGGAAAGAACATTTTTTATACCTAAGTATTTAGTGTCCTTGAGCAAATGGACAAAAGTTCCAGAAAACAGTAAAATTTTTTTAAAATTAGAATTCTGTAACCTACTATTATATAGTGTTACTGATGAGAGTTCAGTAAGGCAGTAAGTAAAAAATGTTCCACCAATGTTTGTCATCAATATTCAAATAAGATTTAATTCTTTTATACAAGAATTCTTTTTTGAATCCCTAAAGTATCAACCAGTGTAAAGACAGCCTGTGTTTAGTGTATTTATTATTCAGATGTACCATCATAAACTGTGCCAAGATTTCTTCGAAACATCTCTACAGAAGCAGCAAAGACCTGTGAACTTGCCTTAATAATGTAATGATAAAAAATAAATTATTGCTAATTTATGCATCTTGTGAATTTTAAAGTATTTGTTAAGTACAGTAGATAGTCTTCTCGAATTTTTCAAATGCTAGATACACCTGAAGACTTTCCCATTAAAATTTTCTATCACTGATAAAAATCCTTTCCTAAAATTGTCCATCTGTTCTCAATAAACTTCTTTACATGAATAACAGTATTATCAAAGAAGCACTAGGAGATGCAACATCAAAGCACATTCTGAATAATAAATAATAACAATTAGAATCATCCAAAAATTATGAATTATCTGGTAATTCTGATAAATTATCAAATCATTTTTACCTATGTTTTATACCATATCAATTATAAACCATTCCCCAATTAGATATCTATACAGGTTGTGGCAATCTATATATTGCAGTTTTAAAATATGAATGTTTAAATCATGCTATTTATTATATAATCAGGGTTCTATGTGTCGCTAAGGTACAAAAAGTATATTACTTTTTATACAAAAGCCATACTTTTTGCTCCCATGTAGCATCACCTATCTTTTATTTCTGAACTGAGTTATATATATGCTATGAAAAGTAGAGATAATAAAGGATAAACATGATGCAAGGATAAAATAAAGCTATTTTAATATTTCTTCAGGTTATATACACTTCACCTCATTGAAATGAAATCATTTTGATAACATTATGAAAAAGTATTTAAATTTTACCATGTTGAACAATATCTCTCTCAGCCATACTCACCATTCATTAGACTGCAGTGTAGGGGGGTTATTTCTGGTAATGAGATATAAGGCACGCCTTGCATTCATATGATATAAAGGAGGGTCTCTTTCCGCTATAAAAGAAAGAAAACTTCCTGTTAAATATGTGCCTGTTATATAGGAGCATGGATGCACTGTTAGTTTTTTTTTTTTTAAATAAACCCCAACTTAGGAAAAAAGTTGCAAGTAGAGTTCAGAGAACTTAGTTAAGTGAGTCAATAGAGAGGAAATTGCAGCCCTGATGCACATCTCTAAATAGTGTATTTTTCCAATAAACAAGAACATTCTAAGAGAACCTAATACAGTCATTAAATCAGACCATTAATATGAATGAATACATGACTATTATCTAATCTTCAAGCTCCATTGTAGTTTCTATCAAATGTCCCAATAATGTCCTTTGTAGCAAAAATGACCTTCAATCATCTGCATCCTTAAAGGAAATTGTCCATTTTTTCTAAGTTTTAAACTTACATAAAATTGTTCATAAAATATCTCTAAAATCCTTCTAATATGTGTAAAATCTGGAGTCATGTCCCCTGTCATTCCTGATATTGGTTGTTTGTGTCTTCTTTCTGTTTGATCTAGCCAGAGGTTTATTAATTTCATTAATTTCCCCAAAGAACTAATTTGTGACCTCATTGATTTTCTCTATTGTTTTCATTTTCTATTTAATTGATTTCTGGTTTGATCTTTTCTGGGTCTCTTTGTTCTGTTTACTGTGGATTGAATTTGCCCTTCTTTTTCTAGTCTTAAGGTGACAGTTGAAGTCATGACCTTGACAATTCACAAGTATACAATTTTGACTCTCGAATATCCCTCAGTTTGGCTTTGTGCTGTTATTAAATTTAGTTTACACATCTCTGGCAGGAATATCACAGAAGCAAGTGTCACGCTTTTCTCAGTGTATTCTATGATGATCCTATAGAACAGGCCCGTGGTTTCAGATCGTCTTGTCATTGATGGCGTTCACTTTGATCACTAAAGGCCATTCCACAAGGTTTCATGGTGAAGTTTCACTTTTTTCCTTTGCAATTATTAAGTACTTGTGAAAAGGTACTTGAGTCTATATAAATATTCTGTTTTGCATAAAGATCATTTTATTCTCTTATTGTATAGATTTAGATTCTTCATTTAATAATTTATGACTTGCTACTATCATTTATTTTGATGTTGAAATGGTTTCATTTTTGAGCAGTTGAGAATCTTCTGAAGCCGATGTCTGCCTTTCCGGCATGGCTCCAGCATTCCCTGCTCAGCTCCTTGCTCTCTGGCCCACTAAGATGTTCCAGGATCATCTTATGCTTTCCCTACTGCAGACACGGCTCCAAGGAGCCGTGGCAGGCAGTGTGCTCACTGCTACTGCCCGTGTCACTTCTCTTAGATCCTGTCAGTGGATAAAGGAAGGGAACACACACGTCCCTCATATATTTGTATTCATACTTGCACATTAAATATCTTTAGTTGTTTATTGAAAACAACTGAGTTCACTACAATATCTCAAATCCAATGCTATGGTACTATTTATTCGAGCCTTCTCTTCCCGTTGTTTGTAGCACCCTTCTCTGACAGTAGGAAACCTCACTCTCATTATCCTTAATATATTTGATGAATCGCCCCTGTACATAGCCAGTCTCCCATCTAGGCCACACCCTTTCCCCTTTTCCCCATCAAGTTTTCAAACACCATTCCAAGCCTGTCTACAGTGTGAATGTCCACTTCATCCACTCAGGTTCTGACACCCCATCCAAACTGGATCACTTTAGGCAGTGACGCCCCCCTCATCAGCCCTCAGGAGGGAAGCCCCCTTCCTTTCAATCAGGCACTGCCACTGTGTCAGGTGACCCACCCCCAAATATGGACGTGCTCCTTGGCCTCTGACACCCCATGCTGGGCTACTTCCAGGTCTGAATGCTTTGGTTACCCCACCAGGACTCTGAATCCCCAAACTTGACTGCCGCCCTCCCTGCACAGGTTCTGCTTCCACATACAAGGCATTCTGTCTGTGGGAACTCCCTCCTCTCCTCACAGGACTCTGACACACCATGCCGGGCTACCATGGCTCAGCAGGTGACATGGAAACCTACTTTATACTGTCCTCCCAACAGCTTTAAGAATGAGTAGTTTGATCCAGGAAGGAGAAGGGATTACTGAAGAAATTCTTAATGAATAAAATAACTTGTTTCTACTGTGATTTATTAAAGTATTCAAAAATTCTAAGTGGTGTACCATCAATATATCAAACCAGAGTATGATTTTTGATCTGTCATTTACTATAAAGCTGAACATCTCTATTTAGTCAAAGAACACTGAACTTAGCTAAAAACCATAGAGATTTACTAAATCTAGAATGCGGTAGCCTTCAGTGGATTCAAGGGATATTTTCCATTTCAAATACTTTTTTAATTGAAGTATCATTGATATTCAATCTTATATTGGTTTCAAGTATACAACACAGTGGTTCTACAGTCACCCATATTAAATCCTCACCCCCGCTACTGCAGTTACTGTCAACATAGCAAAATGTTACAGAAGCAGTGCTTATAGTTTCCATGCTATTCTACTATCCTGGTGACCAGCTTATGACTGAAAATTTTTGTGCCCTTTTACTGCCCTCACCCTCAACTACTCACCCCAATCCCTCCCCCACAGTAACCACCAGTCACGACTCAGTGTCTATAAGTCTACTGCGATGGTGTTCCTTTTGTTTTGTGTTTAGATTCCACAAATAAGTGAAATCATATGGTGTTTTGTCTCTGCCTGGCTTATTTCACTTAGCATAATACCCTCTAGGTTGATCCATGTTGTTGCAAATGGCAGGATTTCTTTTCTTCTTATGGCTGAATAATATTCCATTGTGTATATGTACCACCTCTTCTTTATCCACTTATCTACTGATGGACAGTTAGGCTGTTTCTATAACTTGGCTACTGTAATGCAACAATAAACAGAGCGGTGCATCCATCTTTTTGAATCAGGGATTTTGTTTTCTTCAGGTAAATTTCTAGAATTGGAATTACTGGGTCATATGGCATTTCTATTTTTAGTTTTTTTAGTAACCTACGCACTGCTTTCCACAGCGGCTGGTCCAATTTACATTCCCAACAAGAGGGTAGAAAGGTTCCCCTTTCTCCACATCCTTGCCAACACTTGTTTTTTCTTTTCTCTTGGACAGAGGCCATTCTAACCGGTCTGAGGTGATATACTATTGTCGTCTTAAGTTGCATTTCCCTGATGATTAGTGATGTGGAGCATCTTTTCATTGTTGGCCATCTGTATTTCAGCTTTGGGAAAATGTCTGTTCTGGTCTCTGCCCATTTTTTAGTCGGGTTTTTTTTTTTTTTTTTTTTTGGTGTTTAGTAGTATGAGTTCTTTATATATTTTGGATGTTAACCCTTAATAGGAAAAATCATTTACAAGTATACTCTCCCACACTGTAGGTTACATTTTTGTTCTGTTGATGGTATCCTTTGCTGTACAGGAGCATTTTGGTTTCGTATATACGCCCACGTGGTCATTTGTTATTTTGTTTCCATTTCCTGAGCAGTTGTGTACAGGAAAAAACTGCTCACACTTATGTTTGAGAGATCTTTGCCTATGTTTTCGTCTAAGAGTTTTATGGTTACACGTCTAACATCTAGATCTTTGATCTACTTTGAGTTTACTTTTGTGTGTAGAGAGTCATAGACAGTAATCTAGCTTCTCTCTCTTGCATGTAGCCATCCAGTTTTGCCAACACCAGCTGTTGAAGTCTGTCCTTTCACCATTGTATACTTATGGCCTAAGAATGCAGCACCCCAGTTTGAAAAAGACAGATGCACCCCTATGTTTATCACTGCACTATTTACAATAGCCAAGATATGGAAGCAACCTAAATGTCCATCAGTAGATGAATGGATAAAGAAGATGTGGTACCTATACACAATGGAATATTACTGAGCCATAAGGAAAAAACAGATCCTACCATTTGCAACAACATGGATGGAGCTAGAAGGTATTATGCTCAGTGAAATCAGCCAGGCGGAGAAAGACAAGGACCAAATGATTTCACTCACATGTGGAGTATAAGAACAAAGGAAAACTGAAGGAACAAAATAGCAGCAGAATCACAGAACCCAAGAATGGACTAACAGTTACCAAAGGGAAAGGGACTGGGGAGGATGGGTGGGAAGGGAGGGATAATGGCGGGGAAAAAGAAAGAGGGCATTACGATTAGCATGTATAGTGCGAGGGGGGCACGGGGAGGGCTGTGCAACACAGAGCAGACAAGTAGTGATTTTACAGCATCTTAGTATGGTGATGGACAGTGACTGTGAAGGGGTATGTGGGGGGGACTTGGTGAAGGGGGAAGCCTAGTAAACATAATGTTCTTCATGTAATTGTAGATTAATGATACCAAAAAAAAATCAAACTGTACAATAAGCTATGCAGCCTGATAATCTAATCCTCATACCTAACACAAAGTATTAAGTAACCTAAGTAGCGGTAAGTAATTCATGAATGCTTTAGAGACCCTTCATAGATGGTAAATTTATAACCACAGACATATTCTAGGTGTTTAACAAATACTCATTAAATGTTACACACAGATACCTCAAAATTAATACCACAGTAGAAACTATTTTAGACCTAATTTAATACAGCAAATGTAATATGCCTAAATTTACATATATATATATATATATATATATATATATATATATATATATATATATACACAAAATGCCAAATAACCAAAGTGACAACCTTGATAGATATATTGCTCCCCTTAAACACTGACATAAAAATAAAAATCTGTAATTTGGTACAGAAATTGAGATAAAACATTGATCAAAACTTACTACGCAGTAATAAAGAGCAATGCTTACCTAGTTCAATGCATGTTATTCCAAGAGACCATATATCGACTTTGTTATCATATTGTTGTTCATTCCTGCCTAAAATTATTTCTGGGGCCATCCTAAAACATAAAATGTTACTTAAAGTTAAAAGAGAAATGAAAAGTATACTGTTCTATAAAAACGTAATGACCATCCACATGGAGAATCCCTGTGTGAATTCCAGATGATATATCTGGACATAAGAATTCTTATAACGGGAAATGCATTACAGGTTGTGAGGTAAATATTTACCATTGCGCACACAGTGTTAGACTTATTCTCACCATTTGTCATGATCAGGTACCAGCATCCTGGAGGAAAAACTCCCCAGAGCAGGGTTGTATTCTGCATCAATTCAAGTTTGCAGATTGTAATATTGTATAGCCTTTATGCCAGCAGTTCTCAAACATTTTGGTTTCAGCATCTTACTATAAAAGTCTAAATTTTGCTCGAAAGAGGGCATTTTATCACTGGCACTTGTTTTCTTGAAGTAAACAAACTCACTACATTTAGCTGAGAAAATATCTACCACAATAAGCAACCATGAATAAGCCATTTGTCGGTCTTTTTCGCAAATAAGAGTAGTGTTCTGTGATAAAAGTGGCTAGGACAGCCACTCATAACTAAATAAACCATACAATTATTAACTTTGGAGGCGTCTTGGTTATAAAATGAAACGTTAAGTCGCATCTTCAGGTAGACTCTAATGTTCTCACTGGTGCTTCACCTTATCCTTCCTTTGTACTTGTTAAGCACAGACAAACATTTAGAACAGTTTCTGACTGCTTAATAACATTGTCACCAGGCGTATGTGTGTTCCTGTGTGTAAAAGTATGTAAATACATAGTGCTGTGTTCCTAATATACCATATACAAATTAATACATCTGTAACTTTCAATTGCCGATAACAGAGGGCTTCTAATGTGTTAAGATGTTGAAGTAAGCTTGGGGAGTCACTAAGTTCAACAAAGTTAAAAAAGTAGTTTTGTTTTTAATGCACAACTTTCTAGCTCCTTTCTAGTATCTAATATTGATCACTGATTTGTAAAGAGGGGGACCATTAGTAAGCATTATTTGTCCAAAGAACCCTTTTTTTATACAGGGGAAGAGGATTCTATCTAAACTAGGGTTCTACATAAGAAATTTTTGGTCATACAGAACAGTAGTCTTCAAACTTTTTATTTTCTTACTTCCAATGAATTTATTTTAAAAATGTATCCGCTTATACATTTTTGAGTTGGTATCTAAATTTTATAAACTTAATAGTTGCAAAGGATATAATGCACACATATGTATATACATTATTTTGTATATGTGCTTTACAGATATTTACAACTTGGAGCTGAGGACTTCACTCATTCAATTCATTAAAAACACTGCTGTATAATAACCTAATTAGCAAACCCAGTCTGCATGGTCATATCAGCCATTCAAATCAGAATTATTTTCTGTCAGGAAATGCCAAACTTCATTTTTCATTGTAAATAACATGTTAGTGTGTCCTCACGACAATTGTCCCAGTTATAAATGAGATCATTTTTGATTCCCTAGAAAAGAAGATGGGAGGAAGGATAATTGGGGAAAAGAAAGAGCAAGGAGCCAAAGGAACTGAGGAGAGATGACTGTGAAGGCAGAAGGCCCTGTGTCAAAACTTGGTGTCCTAGCTCTTCAATATTTCTGATGCTATATATTCTAGATGTTACGTGTTCTCAAGTTGTCCCTCTGGTGACGGTTTGAGGCTTTTAATTCTCAGAGCAATGCATCACTCTACTATTCAGGATGGGTGAGAAGCCTTTCTTTAACAAACTGGGAGTTGGGAGATTTGAAACGTAGGTGGAAAAGAAGATGCAGTAGACCTGAGACACTTCTCAGCATGTACAGAGAGAGGACATCTATGGAAGTTGAAGATGTGGAAAATTATTCCCTTCAGACTTGCTGCCATTAATATGGAATTATTTATGAATAAAATTAGATGATGTCTAGAAGTTGCTTCAAGTAACTGGAGGTGGGAGGGAGGGCAAGAAGATCAAGTACACAGGGCAGCCAGGCCCTGGGGTAGTGCTGTTAGGCTGAGCTGACCGCTGTGTGAGCCTTCGTTATATTTTTGTCTCTTTCCCTGTATACTAGAAATTCTCCACAATGAAAAATGAAAACAAAAAGTTCCTGATCAGCTACCAGTCTTCAGGGACTCTTATTCAGAAGATACTGACACACAGTAAGTACAAATCTAAAGAAAATTTCCACTTAGCATTTCTATCTTCTCCCTTCTTAAACAATTAAATTTTTTCACTCCTACCCCCAATACATGATGTAGATGATAACAGGAAAGAACCGTAGGGGGGACAAATGATACAATAGGAGGTACAAGGGCAGCGCCTCAAATCTGTATCTGAAACTACAGTGCTTAGAGGAATATCTAAAGCAGCCCTGTATTTCCAAGAGAAACATAAAGCACCTGATAAAAGGACAAGCACACACTGCCTATTTCAATTATGAGGATCAATACCAGATAGGACTACGCTTACCAATGCGGCGTCCCCACAAAAGACTTGGCAGAAGAGGCCATGGAAGCAAATCCAAAGTCAGCAAGTTTCGCCTGGCCTCCTGGTGTCAGAAGGATATTTCCTCCTTTGACGTCTCTGGGTTTAAGGAACACAGAAAATTATTTGTCTTTCCTTTGTAAGATTCTACTGAAAATGATAAAGATCATATAAAAATGTATAAAAGAGGGAAGGAGAAATCAGAATCATTAAGGCCTTGGGTAATCTCTCAGTTGGGATAACGAGAGCTAAGATCCCAACTAAGAAATGAGATACACAGAATTCCTCTAAGTATATAGTAACAAGTTTCTAAAAGAGAAGATAAAATACCAGTAGAAACAGAAGAAAAAAATTAGCTAATTAATAGTACATACTTGATATTTGAGTGCCTGTTTATTGGTACAAGTAATGGTTTAAAAAATTTAGCTGAACATTCTTATATGATTGTAAGATTTCTGAGTATACCCTTAACAATAAAATGGAGTAAGAAGAACCTGATGCCCCAAATTTGTTTTTTTTTAATTACTCATATCATTCCAAATTTTAGCATAGTTCTCCTACCTAAATATGAAATGAAAACTGAAAACACATGGGTAAGGTAATATCAATGATCCCAAATTTACTTTTAAGCTCTTTTCTAAATCAGCAACGTACATGTGAAATAAGAAAATTATAATGGGATTGCATGCCCAATGGGCACCATAACATTCAAAAAGAAAGAACTTTCTAAGCACTTGTCAATTCATACTATATAGAATTATAATGGATGTAATATTAAGTTAATCTATTTTCTTCCATTTGTTTTTATAAAAATGAAAGGTTCTTTGAAGTTGAGAAGACCTTAGGTTCTGCTTCCAACTCTTTCATTCTCTTATTTACTATGCATGTGGATTTTTCTCTTGGACCTTACTATCCTCATCTAAAAAACTGATACCCATTAATTTGCAATGACTCTACTATATAAGTTTACTTTGTATTGTCTGGTTCACATAGATAATTTAAAAAATGCTAGCTTCCATCTAAAAACAGGCAAAACCAATACCAATGCTAAAAATGTACTTTATGATGGTTTAATCTTTAAATTACTATCCATTATCAAGGATTATCTCAAAAGCATAGAATGCTAGTAGCTTTCACTTGTCCCTGTCATGGAATCAATGGAACAAATCCGGCATTAGGAGTCACCAGGAGGACAAAAGATCTAGGTTAGTTCTAGTCTAATCTATCTTGCTTCATCAGCTTTGAGAAGTGAGTCACAAATTGGGGCATCAGTTTCTGCATCTGTAAAATGAAACAAGTAAGAATACATAATCCCTATCGTCTTTCCCACTTCACAAATTCAACTTTTCTATAATTAAATTTCTATCACAAATCTCTAAAGTGCACATACTTTGGAAAGCCCAGCAGCATGTGTAGAAAAAGATAAAAATTATTCTCAACCAAGAGATCAAATAAATTAGTATATTCATTTTAAGACACGGATAACCTAAAAAAATATGAGTTTGTAAAACTCCAGAATACTTTTATTTAGCTAAAACCAACAAAGCTTTCAGGATTAATAAATTCTAGGTCTGATTTGCTTATTAATGTATGGTAATTTTTAAGGTACTTACCTATGGATCATGGCACGGGAATGTAAGTAGGCTAATCCCTGAAGAGCACCATGTATAATTGCTGCTATTTCCATTTCTTGTAATGGCTTTTGGTAAACTTGAAATAAGATTTTATTTGAAAATAATTATTCTATAGAACATTTCTATTTTAAAATATATATACACATATCTAATATATGGGCCAGTTTAAAAAAAGTAACATTTAGCAAGAAGGAATTTTTTGCTTTCCAAGATAGTAAAACAAAGCAATTGAACTTAGTAAGTGCACAGTTGTGCCTATTTATTAGAGTTCACAGCCAATTTTCCTCTAAGTTAACATTTAACAATTATTTCATGATTATAAAAACAATGAAAGAGCTTTCCCTTTTTATATTCCTACATATCTTCATTCTGAACAGAAGGAACAAATTAAGTTTAATGATAAAGAATGCAGAAAAATGCCTGTTAAATCACAATGAAAGAAAACTCATCTGTTATGCTAAAACGTAGTATTTAATGAGGACAGTGCATACCACGCTGAGAATCTAGAAAACACAACGGTTTTACTCTTACGGGAAAGTTTTAACATTATTTTAAAAATCTCTCAGTGAATGAATTCTCATTTTATTATACTAATACTTTTCTTTTCTTAATAAATAAAGGAGGCTTACCTTTCAGCAAACCTGAAGCAGATCCTAAACAATATTCCATTACAAGCTACAGGGGGAAAAAATGATAAAAAACATTAAAATACACTATTAAAATAAAAAGATTCTATATGAGATAAAATAAATTCACCAAGGAGATCGAGAAGATAGTTTGAAGTGAAAAAAACTCTAGTTATCAATTACCTTTAAATATAAGTATACATTTTGGAACTTGTTAAATGCATACATGAAGTTTAGCCAATGCTACATTAATATTTTATAATGCCGACCTATAACTGCTTGTAGAAGATGTGTGTTTCATGTAATTACTAACTAAAGCTATAAAGGAATATACATATTCCATTCATATTAACCTATAGTAGCAATACTGGTATTGTTAGGAAGCAGAAAGTCGTCCTCTGGTTCTATATATACCAAGTTTGGGTTACCGTTTAAATCTTTCCTATAAAGCAAACACAGAGCACCTCGTATGTGCCAGGTATGTTATATATATTAACTAATTTAATCCTCATAACCACCTCTGGAAGGAGACCCTATTATCATCCTTGTTTGACAGATGGAGAAACTTGGAAGACAGAGAGGCAGCCTGCGCTCTCTGCCACTGTTTGTGCTTCAACCACAGCCTCAAATTTAGGAGTACCATCACCACCAAATTAAAGCAAACATTGCAAATCTAAATAAATCTAAGTTCTGTATACTAAAATGATAATCAGCTGTAGCTTATTAAAAATAAAAGGTCATTCCTGTTTAAAGAAAAGTTAGCCTTTCTCTGAAAAGACATAATTACTGTGCCTATACTGTTGTAAGATTACTACCTTATCTTAGTTTCAACAATGGGGCAAAATTAATTTCCATTTTTCTGCAATAAAATGTCCCAATTTTCTACCCTTAGTATTATTCAGCCAAAGAATCACAATCAGTTCAGATTTCACCAGGATTCACCACCAATATTCCAACCAAGGTACTTGTGGTTAAATAGCTTACAATACATTTATGTCAAAAATATATGCTGATTTTCATCCTTTGATAGGATTGTTCTCACACAAATGTTTGATAAAGCATTTGAAGAATGATACCGCTAACACACATCAGAACATTCTCCCGTGCACGTAACGGTCAGCTGAATCTCTAGTCAATTGGCAAAGTTCTATTCTCTCTCACTGCCTGAGAGTTTCAGGTAAAGCTGCTCCTTTCTCAGTGTGAACTGACATTTCAAGGTGTTTGCGCATGGCTTTACACAACTATTTTGAGACATTTTTAAATTAATCATAAACCAAACCTACTAAAATTACAGCAAGGGGAGAGCAGATACCTACCCATGCTCGGTGCTCACGTAAATAGCAGCCTTTGTATTCCACGATGTTGGGATGTTTCAATGTTCGGAGAAACCTGACTTCCTTAATAATACCCTGCCATCTCTGTGGGGAGAAAAAAAAGAATAAAGGAAAGAATTAGGAACAGTTGCCTTTCCTTAGAAAACTATATAAGTACAAAAGTAATTATTAGATTAAAAAGTTAACAAGAACATAAAACTTTGCTTCATTTGTAATATTTAAATGTCAAACTAATATATTTTAAAGAAATTACATTCATATAGTTTACAACTCAATAACATAAAATTCATTCCAGGTAGTACATATTTTCATTTTCATAAAATTTATTATCAATGAGTCTTATAAAAATTTTACAACCACACACCAAGTCTGTTGAAAGCTATATACTACATATAGTGGTTTTTCTTCAAAATTTCAACCTCCCCCTTCTTTTTTGCAGCTTTATTGTTGTATAATTTACATACCTTAAAGTTCAGCTGTTGTGTTTTTGGCTTATATTGTCTACCAAATGTTGTTTTTTCTGCTGTTTAAACTCAAATCAATTAATTACCTAAATTCCTAAATGCTCATATTCTAAAATGCTAGTGAACACTTAGGTTATAACAGAGGGAAGTTCACAGAAAAACCAAGCAGCATGGAAACATTTTCCTACAGGATTTCACGAAGAGCCTTCCCACTGACGCCTACTAGTAAATAACAGATAAACCTTCAGCAATAAAAGCTACTCTATGACAACTTCAGAAACTTAGGCCATGTCCTAAATACAGTTACTTGTCAGAAGCAATCAGGGAACTCTGAAAACACAGGTACTTGGGTCCATACCCAGAGACTCTGGAGGCTTAGGAGATGGGGGATGGGAACGTGGAATCTGTTTTTCGTTCTTGTTTCAGTTTTTCCAGGCTTTACCGCTGACTTGTATCATATTTCTAAAGGTAGGGGAACTAGAATACAGAACTTTAAAAAATGTTTTGCACTAGAATTTAAGATCCTATATCTCCTATGTTATTTCATAAGCCCTCAAGAAAATATACCAAGATATTCACTGTGTAAAATGTGTAGGCTGTAAGATGCTAACTTCAGAAAGTGTCATATGGGCTTTACATTTCAAAATTGAGTGCTCTGGGAGGCAAACTCTCAAAACAAAACCAAGCTAAAACCTGTATTCTTCAATGAAAAAAAAACTTCCAGGAAGGATACACTATTAGATGAGAGAAGATGATGCCCTAGGTGAAACTTTTTGTTCTAGGCATGACTAATTAAACAGACTCCAACACAAGTCTGCTATGAAAGCTGGTTTTAAAGTTATACGTAGAATGGCAAATAAAATTAAACTTGTAAAAAATGGAGGTGTTTTAGGGGTTTTAGAAATTATTAAGAGTTTTTTTAGGTATCGACATAATGAAACAGTGATCAACCACAACAGTGTTATCATACCCATAAGTATGATTATCACAAAAACAGTATTTACAAAACAGAGATTACAGAAATGTAGAAAGCCAAAACCTTTAAAAATTAAAGACTGATCTAGCAATTCTACCTCTGGGCATATACCTATGTGCATAGCAGCATTATTCACAACAACCAAGGGGTAGAAGCAACTTAGTGTCCATTAACAGATGGTAGATGGACAAACTGTGGTGTTTTTACACACACACACACAGGAATATTATTCAGCTTTTAAAAAGAAAGGTAATTCTGACACACTACAACATAGATGAACTTTCAGGACACTATATTAAGTGAAACAAGCCAGTCACAAAAGGGCAAATAGTGAATAATTTCAATTACATGAGATACCTAAAGTAGTCAAATTGATAGAGACAGAAAGAGGAGAGGTGATCTCCAAGGGCTGCGGGGAGGAGGGAATGAGGTGTTACTGTTTGATGGGTGTAGAATATCACTTTTGCAAAATGAAAGAATTCTGGAGATGAATGGTGGCGATGGTTGCACAGCAATGTGACTGTCCTTAACACTACTGAACCTACACTTAAAGTGGTTAAGATGGTAAATTTGTTTTGTGTACTTTATCACAATTAAAAATAAATAAAATTTTTAAAGAATTAAAGAAAGACAAAGAGAACAGACTTAGAAAGTAATTTTATAAACTTATGCAATTAAGGAAGAACTAATCAGAATACTGATGAACTAAAGTACATGCAATACAGTATCAGTAATTTTATTTTTCAGATTATTACCCACTGCCTTATTTTTCAGACTAGATACACTGCTGCCAATGATTATTTGCAACAGCCGTTAAATAATTTCTCAACCATTAAAAATTTATATCCAGTATACTTACTATTAAATGTACCTTATTCTAGTTTACTTTCTCAGACATGATAATCCCTCTATTATAGAATAATCTGCTAAACAACAATTTAAAAAATTAAACTCATGTCAGCAGCACATATCTAAAAAAATTAAGAGTAAGGGACGCAGTTGGGAGGTTTCTGGGATGTCATGAATGTTGTTTATGGCTCTAGGTACAGGTTAAATGGGCACACGGAGTCTGGAAGAAAATTCACTGAGATAAACCTTAGTATTTGTATATTTTTCAAGATTTTTTGAAAAAATTCCCACCTATCCCCAATTAAAAATGGTATGGCTTTCTTTAACATGCCAATACGAACATATATATTTCACCTACCTCCATAGCCTTCTTTCCACTGAAAGGTATTCTCTTGATAGCCACCGCGTCATTGGTGTGCACATCTCGTGCCTAAAAAAGACAGAAGATCACTGTAAAACCTAACATTTATAAACTACCATGTCCAAAAAGATACCAAAACTGCTTTTAAAGAACATTAAAAACATAAGTAGTAAAAAGCATATCAAATTATCAAGGAACTGGTACTTTAGAAATAAAAATAATGCATGTTTATCTTTGAATGAGCTAGTTGAGAGGAAAAATATAGAAATTTGAACAGAACTATAAACAAACAAACAAATGACTAGTACAAGTCTATGCTAGGCCTGTAAATGTCAAAATTTCAATGAAATGGATAATTCTCTAGGAAAGAACTACTAACATTGATCTAGAGAAGAAAATCTGAGTAAAACAGTGGTGGAAGATTGAAAAGAATACTAATCATCTTTAAATTAGTTGTGAGGGGAGCAGTTTCACCAGGGGAACTTCCCAGGATAAAAGGGGAGGGAAAGGAAAGCTGTCCCACTAATCGTATGGAGGCGGTCTGACCCAGCAACTAAACCCTCACAAGCAGCACAAAATAGAAAGTCAGGGACCAATCTGACTTACAAATGTAGACAAGGGAACTCTAAATAAAAATTTAAAACCAAATATTACAGGGCATTAAAAGAATATTTCATTTGGATAAAATTTATTACCACAGAAATGCAAAATTTTGATACAGGAAAACATTTCATAATTTGCCATATTTTTTACAAATCAAAGGGGAAAAATATATACTTATACATATAAATGCTGAAAATGCAGAAAGAGCCCAACTCCAAATGTATTTAATGCCGGGAAGACCAAACTTAGAAAACCCACATGGGAAAGGTAATTCCTCAACATGATAAATCATGCCTATTGTAAACAACTATTAACTAGAATTAAGACAAGACAGCTAAAATGCTATCACCATTACTATATTTACCACTGCTGTGGAATTTTCATAAAAAAATAAAAGCATAACAGAAACATGAAAGTTAACTCTTTAGAAAGTAAGAGCCAAATTGTCATTATGTGTTTAAAAAAAAAAGATGCTATATAAAGAAGGCACAAGAGGATAGCTGCAAACATTTCAAATGAGTTCAGTAAGAAGGATTAATCATCTCTAGACATCTGTGGAAGAATTCACTGTATTTAAGATAGCCATTAAAATGAAAAAACTAAATCTGTAACACTACCAAAATATTAAACATCTATACAAACTTGTTGCTGAGAAAAAAAAGCAATCTTAATAGGAAGAAATAATGAATGAATAATCATAAAATGTGTGTATGGGACTTCAAGTAAGTCAGTGTTTTGCAATATTTGATTCAATAACAATGTAAGTCATAAAACTGCTCAAGTAGTGGAAACAACATGGAAATTAAAGCCGAATATCTTTCCCATTTTTTCAATAATCTAAGAAGCTCAATAAATAAAATGATCTCTTTTTATGTACCTAATGCAAGTGACTCTAAAATAGACTACTGCATATGTCTTTTTGTACTCCTGATTTTTACTCTGCCAGGACTGGATATTAAATAAATGCTGGTCACTGACATTAAGCCTTTAACACTTACAAAAAACACTGCTCCAAAGCCTCCCTGGGAAACTTTTTTGAAATCTGTGAAGCACTTCTCTGGATCTTCTTTGGAGAAGAGCTCTGCAATCTCAGGGTCCTTCAGGCTCTGTGCTTGGATAGTTGACGACATCCTGCTGGGCAGTCAGCAGTCGGATTCTAATTTTATGCTGCTCTCCCAATCCTTGGGAAATCGGTATGAAGGAAGCCACGGTGGCATAAGCAATTGTAGAGAAATGAGAAAAGAAAAAAGGAAAAGCAAAAGTTGCTAAGAATAATTAGTATATCATTTTCTGACTACATATATAAAATTATCTTAGACGTGGAATTTCACTGAAAAAGTGTTGCCTACTAGCACAGGAGTCTTTAACCCAGCTCATCATCACAATCACCCATGCTGGTTTAAAAAAAAGATTCCCACTATACATAGTATGTAAGTACATACTATAGATACACTTCTAAAAATTACATAAATCTATATGTACTGGAAGGCTTTCTGTATCAGTACTTAGAGATTTATCTAACTCTGATGCAATAAGCTCATCAGCAAAAGAGATAATATAGAAGGAAGACCATTAAAAACGTGCCCAACAACTCAAAATGTACCCATAATATGTTTCTAACAACAGGAAGATTCCCATCTATTAAGGACCTTCAAATGCAAGAAAATAGATAATAGATTTAATTCAGTAAGATTTCTTTTCCTTTCAGATACCACATGGTAGTGTTTAATAAACTCAACAGACATTCCTAAGAAAAATGCAATGGAAGAAAATAATGAATTTAACATAGATAACTGTTTCCTCCATAACCTAATTCATATTAAAATATGGCCTTATCAAATCTGCTTCATTATGTAAGTAGACACACTACAGAATTCCCTGGTGATTCTGGTATCAGTTCCTTTATATCAGATTACCAAATTTCAAAAATGGCAGCTATAAATGACAGGCTTCAGAACCTGGTTCTGGAATGACACTGCCTAGATAGGAATCCTGACAACAATTATTTGCCAACTATGAACTTGGGTAGCCTCATTTCCCAAATCTATAAAATGAAAGAAATAACCTACCTCCCAGAGTAGCTGTGAGGGTTAAATGAGGCAATAAATTTTAAGTGCAGACCAGCACTCAGGAGCAGTAGCCAGTACACTAAATGTTAGTTATCATGAACTCCCTAAATTTACCAATTAAAATTAAAAATTCCAAAAATTGATTTCATTAAACTGATAAGGGAAAATAAAGCTCTAGCGAGTGTTTTCTATGCCCAAAGCATATTTTTTAAATTTTTGAATGTTTTTAATTTTATTAATTTCAAAAAATTTGTAAACCACAGAGAATTTTTTGAGCCTGTCTCATTTTTAGTGAAGTCAACTGAACCAATTATAATGCTCGTTATTAAATTTCTAACAACATAAAACACATTTACATATCTTTTGCACTTCCCTAAATTAATACTACATTGCAGTAAAAATTCAAATTACTAGTTTGTATTCCTTTTCTAACATTTTTGAGGCTACATCATATTCTTCACATCTACCAATCACTCTGATCTGGAAGATAGTTCCCTGGAACAATGCTTCAATAACAATTCTTCCAAGAACATGTGACGACAGGAAAGTCATTTAGCTTATCACTCCTAAAATGAGATCGAACTAAATTCTATATAAACTGTTCCTATTCAATTTATACACCTGTGTAAAACAAACAGCCTACTATGTACCTAAGACCTTATTTAAGAACTTTCAATCATCAAATTACAGTACCTTTATTACAAGCATGACTTTATATAAAATTTTGAAAAAATTTTGAAAAGAAAGAAAAAAAACATTGTAAAAAATGAATACATCCATAGAAACTTCTGGAACAGTATGCGATTGCCTATATTTCAGATTAAGGTGTTATACAAAGGAAAATAAAATTTTACTTTTTTAGAAAAAGAAATCTTACTAAAAGCAGAAGAGATCCCAGATTTCACAAAAACATAAATTTAGAGAAACAAGATGCTCATTCTAAAGAACAGAATGGAAATCAATGAAACTAGACAACAAAATCTGTAAAATCAAAAGCTAGTTCTTTGCAGGGAAAAAAATGTCAATAAAACTGAAAGAACTCTGCCAAGCTAACCAAAGGAAACAAGAGGAAATTACCCAAAAGAGGGCATATTACTATATTCCTAAAGACATTGAAAGGATAAGCAAATAGCATAAACAGCTCTAAGCTTGTAAACTTGACAAAATAGCGGAAATAGACAAATTAGTTGGTAGTGGTGCTTATAAAATACCAAAACTCAGTCAAGAAGAAATAGAGAGCTGCCTCTCCCACCCAGACAGAGCAAATTCAAAGAGTTTAGGCCCAATAAGGCGTAAACTCAAAATCAGTAACAAACACTTACGTCTGATAAGGCCTAAACATGTCATAATGCCAAAAAACAAAGATAAGCTAAAACTTGAATGATCACAGATTTCTCATAAAATACAATGGAGGCGACAGAATGTTCAATAGTATCTTTAAAGTGAGGAAAGAAAAGAACTGCCAACCCAGAAGAGAATCCTTATCTAAGCAAAAGTTTTTTGGAATGAATTCAAAAATAATAGAGGGGGGGGGGAGAGAGAAAGAGGGAGAGAGACAGAGAGATTTAGATGATGGAAAGCTAAGAGAATCTGACCTCCAGTAAGGGAAAAGTAAAACATTAAACAAAAGAAACCTCAAGGCTATATTACTACCACACAAAATACTCAGAGCATCAGAGCTAGGAATATTACAAGGAGTAAAAAGGGGCATTACATAATGTTATGATTTCATTCATCAAATTCTAAATGTATACTCACCTGATAAAAGAGCTCAAATTACACAAAGCAAAAATTGATACAACTGAAAAGAGAAAAGTCTGTAACTGGAACGCCACCACCATAGACCAACACTACCAACCAACAGGTCCTGATGACACTCCAGTATGTAGCCTGGCCACAGAATGTACAGTCTCCTCAAGTGGGCATTATGACATACACTGTGAGATCACATACTGGGTCATAAAACTAATCTTAACAAGTGAAAAAATTTCACTTAATACAAAATGTTTTCTGTTAAGAGGGTAATAAACTTAAAATCAGTAACAAAACAGTTAAAAGAAAAACAGGACCTCAAGCGTGGAAATTAAATACACCTTGAGATAACCCATGGGTTAATAAAGACATTTCAAGGGCAAAGAGAAAACAATATGAATTGTGTGAAAATAGAAATACAACATGAAATTTACAGGATTCTTACACAGAAATTAAGGCACTAAATCACAGTAGAAAGAAAACTCCAAAGAATAATCTAAACTCCCATCTTAAAAATCTAGAAAGAGAAAAGCAAATAAAACCAAAGCTAAATATAGAAGGAAATACTAAAGAACAGAATGGGAATCAATGAAACTAGACAACAAAATCTGTAAAATCAAAAGCTAGTTCTTTGCAGGGAAAAAAATGTCAATAAAACTGAAAGAACTCTGCCAAGCTAACCAAAGGAAACAAGAGCAAATTACCCAAAAGAGGGCATATCACTATATTCCTAAAGACATTGAAAGGATAAGCAAATAGCATAAACAGCTCTAAGCTCGTAAACTTGACAAAATAGCGGAAATAGACAAATTAGTTGGTGGTGGTGCTTATAAAATACCAAAACTCAGTCAAGAAGAAATAGAGAGCTGCCTCTCCCACCCAGACAGAGCAAATTCAAAGAGTTTAGGCCTAATAAGTCCAAAATTTAAAATCAATAACAAACACTTACGTCTGATAAGGCCTAAACATGTCATAATGCCAAAAAACAAAGATAAGCTAAAACTTGAATGATCACAGATTTCTCATAAAATACAATGGAGGTGACAGAATGTTCAATAGTATCTTTAAAGTGAGGAAAGAAAAGAACTGCCAACCCAGAAGAGAATCCTTATCTAAGCAAAAGTTTTGTGGAATGAATTCAAAAATAATAGAGAGCGGGGGGAGACAGAGAGAGAGAGACAGACAGAGAGATAGAGAGACTTAGATGATGGAAAGCGAAGAGAATCTGACGTCCATTAAGGGAAACGTAAAACATTAAACAAAAGAAAGCTCAAGGCTATATTACTACCACACAAAATATTCAGAGCTTCAGAGCTAGGAAAATTACAAGGAGTAAAAAGGGGCATTACATAATGTTATGATTTCATTCATCAAATTCTAAATGTATACTCACCTGATAAAAGAGCTTCAAATTACACAAAGCAAAAATTGATACAACTGAAAAGAGAAAAGTCTGTAACTGGAACGCCACCACCATAGACCAACACTACCAACCACCAGGTCCTGATGACATTCCAGTATGTAGCCTGGCCACAGAATGTACAGTCTCCTCAAGTGGGCATTATGACATACACTGTGAGATCACATACTGGGTCATAAAACTAATCTTAACAAGTGAAAAAATTTCACTTCATACAAAATGTTTTCTGATAAGAGGGTAATAAACTTAAAATCAGTAACAAAACAGTTAAAAGAAAAACAGGACCTCAAGTGTGGAAATTAAATACACCTTGAGATAACCCATGGGTCAATAAAGACATTTCAAGGGCAAAGAGAAAACAATATGAATTGTGTGAAAATAGAAATACAACATGAAATTTACAGGATTCTTACACAGAAATTAAGGCACTAAATCACAGTAGAAAGAAAACTCCAAAGAATAATCTAAGCTCCCATCTTAAAAATCTAGAAAGAGAAAAGCAAATAAAACCAAAGCTAAATATAGAAGGAAATACTAAAGAACAGAATGGAAATCAATGAAACTAGACAACAAAATCTGTAAAATCAAAAGCTAGTTCTTTGCAGGGAAAAAAATGTCAATAAAACTGAAAGAACTCTGCCAAGCTAACCAAAGGAAACAAGAGCAAATTACCCAAAAGAGGGCATATCACTATATTCCTAAAGACATTGAAAGGATAAGCAAATAGCATAAACAGCTCTAAGCTCGTAAACTTGACAAAATAGCGGAAATAGACAAATTAGTTGGTGGTGGTGCTTATAAAATACCAAAACTCGGTCAAGAGGAAATATAGAGCTGCCTCTCCCACCCAGATGACAAACTGTGGCGGCTCAGGCTCAGACCTCAAGGAGGCACCGGCTTCCACTGCCTCAGCCCCTACAGCACGGCCATCAGCGCACTGCTGCCAAAAAGAACAAGGCACAGTGACAGTACGGGTGTCTGGGGCTGGAGGCGCAGCAGGGGGCATGGGAAGCAGGGTGGCGCAGGCTGGAGAGCTGGCTGAGCTGAGCGGGGAAGCTGTCACTAGGCGGTGCGGCATCCTCAGAGGGGGCCGTGTCTAACGGGGTTTACCCGCTGCTCAACACTGCCAATGGAGCAGTGAGGCCGACAGTGTTCAGCACACCTCCAGTGGACTTCCTGATTGCAGCTGGAGGATGCCACATCTCTATTCCCAGATGTCATGACTGGATACTGCCTGAACCATGCTGGCTTTGAGGCCTTGAACACACATGGAATTCAGCTCATCTCCCTAGCTGCACATAAATTCATCTCAGATATTGCCCACAATGCTCTGCAGTACCACAAAATGAAGGGAGTACACTTAACCATGGAGGAGTTGACCCCTGCCCTCAGTGAGTACAACATCAGTGTAAAGAAGCCACACTACTGACAGGATTGGTTTGAAGATGGCGGCATGAGAGGTGAGACAGAGGCCTCCTCCCAAAACCACATAGAGCATGAAAATATAATTAACACAACTAATCCTGAAAGAGCAAAAGGAAAGAAGGGTCTCTAGGAATGAAAGAATATTGGGAGAACTGTGTGACCAATCCAAACGAACAATATTCATATTAGAGGGGTACCAGAAGAAGAAGAGAAAGAAAAAGGCAAAGTGTCTTTGAGGAGGTAATTGCTGAAAACTTCCCCAATCTGGGGAAGGAGATAGTCTTTCAGGCCGTGGAGGTGCACAGATCTCTGAACACCAGGGACCCAAGGAAGACCACACCAAAACGTGTACTAATTAAAATGGCAAAGATCAAGGATAAGGACAGATTATTAAAAGCTGCCAGAGAGAGTAAACAGATCACACACAAAGGAAAACTCATCAGGCCATCAGCAGCCTTCCCAGCAGAAACCTTACAGGCCAGAAGGGAGTGGCATGATACATTTAATGCAATGAAGCAGAAGGGCCTCGAACCAAGAATATTCTACCTGGCAAGGTTATCATTTAAATTTGAAGGAGGGATTAAACAATTTCCAGATAAGCAAAAGCTGAGAGAATTTACCTCCCACAAACCATCTCTACAGTGTATTCTGGAGGGACTCCTATAGATGGAAGGGTTCTAAGGTGAAATAGCTGTCACCAGAGGTAATAAAAATGTACAGAATGCGATACCCAATATATAAAGAATGGAGGAGGAAGAAAAGGAGAGAGAGAAAAAAAGAACCTTTAGCTTGTGTGTGTAATAGCATACTAAGTGAGTTAAATTAGACTCTTAGATAGTAAGGATGTTACCCTTGAACATTTGGTCACCACGAATCTAAAGCCTGCAATAGCAATAAGTACATACCTATCCATAATCACCCTAAATGTAAATGGTCTGAATGCACCTGCACAAACATGACTCACAAATGACATGATCATATTCAAAATGGCCAGAATAAAATCCAAAATTTACTGCACATGCTAAAACAAACAACACACACATACACACGCCACTGGAGAATGTGACAAATTCTCAAGGAAAAGAAGGGACAGATGCCTATTTTGAGATGCCTCATGTTGTAATTATCACATAAAGACTTTAAAGCAACTATTATAACCATATTAAATGTGGTAATGCTTAATACTCTTATAAACTGGAAACACTAAACTTCTAGCAGAAAAATAAAAACTATAAAAAAAGTCCACATTGAGAAATTCAGAACTGAAAAATATAATTACCAAAAATGACAAAAGACATTGCATGGGCTCAACCACTGAACAGAGATGATAGAAGGGTGTGTAAACTTGAAGATAACAGAGCAGCAGAAATGATCTACACTGAAGAAAAGACAGGAAAAAACATTGGAAAAAATGAATACATCCTTAGAACCTTGTGGGACAGTATCAAAGTGTCTAAATTTCATATTATAAGGTGTTCTATGAAAGCAAAGAAAAAATCTTATTTTTTAGGTAAAATAATTCTTACTAAGAGCAGAAACTTTGACAAAAACGTAAATTTAGAGATTCAAGATGCTCAGCAAGCAGCAAACAGAGCAAATTCAAAGAGTTTAGGCCCAATAAGGCGTAAACTCAAAATCAGTAACAAACAGGTAGGCCTGATAAGCCTAAACATGTCATAATGCTAAAAAGCAAAGATAAACTAAAACTTGAATGATCAGAGAATTCTCATAAAGTACAATGGAGGCCAGAGAATGTTCAATAGTATCTTTAAAGTGAGGAAAGAAAAGAACTGCCAACCCAGAAGAGAATCCTTATCTAAGCAAAAGTTTTGTGGAATGAATTCAAAAATAATAGAGAGCGGGGGGAGAGAGAGAGAGAGAGACAGACAGAGAGATAGAAAGACTTAGATGATGGAAAGCTAAGAGAATCTGACCTCCATTAAGGGAAATGTAAAACATTAAACAAAAGAAAGCTCAAGGCTATATTACTACCACACAAAATATTCAGAGCTTCAGAGCTAGGAAAATTACAAGGAGTAAAAAGGGGCATTACATAATGTTATGATTTCATTCATCAAATTCTAAATGTATACTCACCTGATAAAAGAGCTTCAAATTACACAAAGCAAAAATTGATACAACTGAAAAGAGAAAAGTCTGTAACTGGAACGCCACCACCATAGACCAACACTACCAACCACCAGGTCCTGATGACATTCCAGTATGTAGCCTGGCCACAGAATGTACAGTCTCCTCAAGTGGGCATTATGACATACACTGTGAGATCACATACTGGGTCATAAAACTAATCTTAACAAGTGAAAAAATTTCACTTCATACAAAATGTTTTCTGATAAGAGGGTAATAAACTTAAAATCAGTAACAAAACAGTTAAAAGAAAAACAGGACCTCAAGTGTGGAAATTAAATACACCTTGAGATAACCCATGGGTCAATAAAGACATTTCAAGGGCAAAGAGAAAACAATATGAATTGTGTGAAAATAGAAATACAACATGAAATTTACAGGATTCTTACACAGAAATTAAGGCACTAAATCACAGTAGAAAGAAAACTCCAAAGAATAATCTAAGCTCCCATCTTAAAAATCTAGAAAGAGAAAAGCAAATAAAACCAAAGCTAAATATAGAAGGAAATACTAAAGAACAGAATGGAAATCAATGAAACTAGACAACAAAATCTGTAAAATCAAAAGCTAGTTCTTTGCAGGGAAAAAAATGTCAATAAAACTGAAAGAACTCTGCCAAGCTAACCAAAGGAAACAAGAGCAAATTACCCAAAAGAGGGCATATCACTATATTCCTAAAGACATTGAAAGGATAAGCAAATAGCATAAACAGCTCTAAGCTCGTAAACTTGACAAAATAGCGGAAATAGACAAATTAGTTGGTGGTGGTGCTTATAAAATACCAAAACTCGGTCAAGAGGAAATATAGAGCTGCCTCTCCCACCCAGATGACAAACTGTGGCGGCTCAGGCTCAGACCTCAAGGAGGCACCGGCTTCCACTGCCTCAGCCCCTACAGCACGGCCATCAGCGCACTGCTGCCAAAAAGAACAAGGCACAGTGACAGTACGGGTGTCTGGGGCTGGAGGCGCAGCAGGGGGCATGGGAAGCAGGGTGGCGCAGGCTGGAGAGCTGGCTGAGCTGAGCGGGGAAGCTGTCACTAGGCGGTGCGGCATCCTCAGAGGGGGCCGTGTCTAACGGGGTTTACCCGCTGCTCAACACTGCCAATGGAGCAGTGAGGCCGACAGTGTTCAGCACACCTCCAGTGGACTTCCTGATTGCAGCTGGAGGATGCCACATCTCTATTCCCAGATGTCATGACTGGATACTGCCTGAACCATGCTGGCTTTGAGGCCTTGAACACACATGGAATTCAGCTCATCTCCCTAGCTGCACATAAATTCATCTCAGATATTGCCCACAATGCTCTGCAGTACCACAAAATGAAGGGAGTACACTTAACCATGGAGGAGTTGACCCCTGCCCTCAGTGAGTACAACATCAGTGTAAAGAAGCCACACTACTGACAGGATTGGTTTGAAGATGGCGGCATGAGAGGTGAGACAGAGGCCTCCTCCCAAAACCACATAGAGCATGAAAATATAATTAACACAACTAATCCTGAAAGAGCAAAAGGAAAGAAGGGTCTCTAGGAATGAAAGAATATTGGGAGAACTGTGTGACCAATCCAAACGAACAATATTCATATTAGAGGGGTACCAGAAGAAGAAGAGAAAGAAAAAGGCAAAGTGTCTTTGAGGAGGTAATTGCTGAAAACTTCCCCAATCTGGGGAAGGAGATAGTCTTTCAGGCCGTGGAGGTGCACAGATCTCTGAACACCAGGGACCCAAGGAAGACCACACCAAAACGTGTACTAATTAAAATGGCAAAGATCAAGGATAAGGACAGATTATTAAAAGCTGCCAGAGAGAGTAAACAGATCACACACAAAGGAAAACTCATCAGGCCATCAGCAGCCTTCCCAGCAGAAACCTTACAGGCCAGAAGGGAGTGGCATGATACATTTAATGCAATGAAGCAGAAGGGCCTCGAACCAAGAATATTCTACCTGGCAAGGTTATCATTTAAATTTGAAGGAGGGATTAAACAATTTCCAGATAAGCAAAAGCTGAGAGAATTTACCTCCCACAAACCATCTCTACAGTGTATTCTGGAGGGACTCCTATAGATGGAAGGGTTCTAAGGTGAAATAGCTGTCACCAGAGGTAATAAAAATGTACAGAATGCGATACCCAATATATAAAGAATGGAGGAGGAAGAAAAGGAGAGAGAGAAAAAAAGAACCTTTAGCTTGTGTGTGTAATAGCATACTAAGTGAGTTAAATTAGACTCTTAGATAGTAAGGATGTTACCCTTGAACATTTGGTCACCACGAATCTAAAGCCTGCAATAGCAATAAGTACATACCTATCCATAATCACCCTAAATGTAAATGGTCTGAATGCACCTGCACAAACATGACTCACAAATGACATGATCATATTCAAAATGGCCAGAATAAAATCCAAAATTTACTGCACATGCTAAAACAAACAACACACACATACACACGCCACTGGAGAATGTGACAAATTCTCAAGGAAAAGAAGGGACAGATGCCTATTTTGAGATGCCTCATGTTGTAATTATCACATAAAGACTTTAAAGCAACTATTATAACCATATTAAATGTGGTAATGCTTAATACTCTTATAAACTGGAAACACTAAACTTCTAGCAGAAAAATAAAAACTATAAAAAAAGTCCACATTGAGAAATTCAGAACTGAAAAATATAATTACCAAAAATGACAAAAGACATTGCATGGGCTCAACCACTGAACAGAGATGATAGAAGGGTGTGTAAACTTGAAGATAACAGAGCAGCAGAAATGATCTACACTGAAGAAAAGACAGGAAAAAACATTGGAAAAAATGAATACATCCTTAGAACCTTGTGGGACAGTATCAAAGTGTCTAAATTTCATATTATAAGGTGTTCTATGAAAGCAAAGAAAAAATCTTATTTTTTAGGTAAAATAATTCTTACTAAGAGCAGAAACTTTGACAAAAACGTAAATTTAGAGATTCAAGATGCTCAGCAAGCAGCAAACAGAGCAAATTCAAAGAGTTTAGGCCCAATAAGGCGTAAACTCAAAATCAGTAACAAACAGGTAGGCCTGATAAGCCTAAACATGTCATAATGCTAAAAAGCAAAGATAAACTAAAACTTGAATGATCAGAGAATTCTCATAAAGTACAATGGAGGCCAGAGAATGTTCAATAGTATCTTTAAAGTGAGGAAAGAAAAGAACTGCCAACCCAGAAGAGAATCCTTATCTAAGCAAAAGTTTTGTGGAATGAATTCAAAAATAATAGAGAGCGGGGGGAGAGAGAGAGAGAGAGACAGACAGAGAGATAGAAAGACTTAGATGATGGAAAGCTAAGAGAATCTGACCTCCATTAAGGGAAATGTAAAACATTAAACAAAAGAAAGCTCAAGGCTATATTACTACCACACAAAATATTCAGAGCTTCAGAGCTAGGAAAATTACAAGGAGTAAAAAGGGGCATTACATAATGTTATGATTTCATTCATCAAATTCTAAATGTATACTCACCTGATAAAAGAGCTTCAAATTACACAAAGCAAAAATTGATACAACTGAAAAGAGAAAAGTCTGTAACTGGAACGCCACCACCATAGACCAACACTACCAACCACCAGGTCCTGATGACATTCCAGTATGTAGCCTGGCCACAGAATGTACAGTCTCCTCAAGTGGGCATTATGACATACACTGTGAGATCACATACTGGGTCATAAAACTAATCTTAACAAGTGAAAAAATTTCACTTCATACAAAATGTTTTCTGATAAGAGGGTAATAAACTTAAAATCAGTAACAAAACAGTTAAAAGAAAAACAGGACCTCAAGTGTGGAAATTAAATACACCTTGAGATAACCCATGGGTCAATAAAGACATTTCAAGGGCAAAGAGAAAACAATATGAATTGTGTGAAAATAGAAATACAACATGAAATTTACAGGATTCTTACACAGAAATTAAGGCACTAAATCACAGTAGAAAGAAAACTCCAAAGAATAATCTAAGCTCCCATCTTAAAAATCTAGAAAGAGAAAAGCAAATAAAACCAAAGCTAAATATAGAAGGAAATACTAAAGAACAGAATGGAAATCAATGAAACTAGACAACAAAATCTGTAAAATCAAAAGCTAGTTCTTTGCAGGGAAAAAAATGTCAATAAAACTGAAAGAACTCTGCCAAGCTAACCAAAGGAAACAAGAGCAAATTACCCAAAAGAGGGCATATCACTATATTCCTAAAGACATTGAAAGGATAAGCAAATAGCATAAACAGCTCTAAGCTCGTAAACTTGACAAAATAGCGGAAATAGACAAATTAGTTGGTGGTGGTGCTTATAAAATACCAAAACTCGGTCAAGAGGAAATATAGAGCTGCCTCTCCCACCCAGATGACAAACTGTGGCGGCTCAGGCTCAGACCTCAAGGAGGCACCGGCTTCCACTGCCTCAGCCCCTACAGCACGGCCATCAGCGCACTGCTGCCAAAAAGAACAAGGCACAGTGACAGTACGGGTGTCTGGGGCTGGAGGCGCAGCAGGGGGCATGGGAAGCAGGGTGGCGCAGGCTGGAGAGCTGGCTGAGCTGAGCGGGGAAGCTGTCACTAGGCGGTGCGGCATCCTCAGAGGGGGCCGTGTCTAACGGGGTTTACCCGCTGCTCAACACTGCCAATGGAGCAGTGAGGCCGACAGTGTTCAGCACACCTCCAGTGGACTTCCTGATTGCAGCTGGAGGATGCCACATCTCTATTCCCAGATGTCATGACTGGATACTGCCTGAACCATGCTGGCTTTGAGGCCTTGAACACACATGGAATTCAGCTCATCTCCCTAGCTGCACATAAATTCATCTCAGATATTGCCCACAATGCTCTGCAGTACCACAAAATGAAGGGAGTACACTTAACCATGGAGGAGTTGACCCCTGCCCTCAGTGAGTACAACATCAGTGTAAAGAAGCCACACTACTGACAGGATTGGTTTGAAGATGGCGGCATGAGAGGTGAGACAGAGGCCTCCTCCCAAAACCACATAGAGCATGAAAATATAATTAACACAACTAATCCTGAAAGAGCAAAAGGAAAGAAGGGTCTCTAGGAATGAAAGAATATTGGGAGAACTGTGTGACCAATCCAAACGAACAATATTCATATTAGAGGGGTACCAGAAGAAGAAGAGAAAGAAAAAGGCAAAGTGTCTTTGAGGAGGTAATTGCTGAAAACTTCCCCAATCTGGGGAAGGAGATAGTCTTTCAGGCCGTGGAGGTGCACAGATCTCTGAACACCAGGGACCCAAGGAAGACCACACCAAAACGTGTACTAATTAAAATGGCAAAGATCAAGGATAAGGACAGATTATTAAAAGCTGCCAGAGAGAGTAAACAGATCACACACAAAGGAAAACTCATCAGGCCATCAGCAGCCTTCCCAGCAGAAACCTTACAGGCCAGAAGGGAGTGGCATGATACATTTAATGCAATGAAGCAGAAGGGCCTCGAACCAAGAATATTCTACCTGGCAAGGTTATCATTTAAATTTGAAGGAGGGATTAAACAATTTCCAGATAAGCAAAAGCTGAGAGAATTTACCTCCCACAAACCATCTCTACAGTGTATTCTGGAGGGACTCCTATAGATGGAAGGGTTCTAAGGTGAAATAGCTGTCACCAGAGGTAATAAAAATGTACAGAATGCGATACCCAATATATAAAGAATGGAGGAGGAAGAAAAGGAGAGAGAGAAAAAAAGAACCTTTAGCTTGTGTGTGTAATAGCATACTAAGTGAGTTAAATTAGACTCTTAGATAGTAAGGATGTTACCCTTGAACATTTGGTCACCACGAATCTAAAGCCTGCAATAGCAATAAGTACATACCTATCCATAATCACCCTAAATGTAAATGGTCTGAATGCACCTGCACAAACATGACTCACAAATGACATGATCATATTCAAAATGGCCAGAATAAAATCCAAAATTTACTGCACATGCTAAAACAAACAACACACACATACACACGCCACTGGAGAATGTGACAAATTCTCAAGGAAAAGAAGGGACAGATGCCTATTTTGAGATGCCTCATGTTGTAATTATCACATAAAGACTTTAAAGCAACTATTATAACCATATTAAATGTGGTAATGCTTAATACTCTTATAAACTGGAAACACTAAATTTCTAGCAGAAAAATAAAAACTATAAAAAAAGTCCACATTGAGAAATTCAGAACTGAAAAATATAATTACCAAAAATGACAAAAGACATTGCATGGGCTCAACCACTGAACAGAGATGATAGAAGGGTGTGTAAACTTGAAGATAACAGAGCAGCAGAAATGATCTACACTGAAGAAAAGACAGGAAAAAACATTGGAAAAAATGAATACATCCTTAGAACCTTGTGGGACAGTATCAAAGTGTCTAAATTTCATATTATAAGGTGTTCTATGAAAGCAAAGAAAAAATCTTATTTTTTAGGTAAAATAATTCTTACTAAGAGCAGAAACTTTGACAAAAACGTAAATTTAGAGATTCAAGATGCTCAGCAAGCAGCAAACAGAGCAAATTCAAAGAGTTTAGGCCCAATAAGGCGTAAACTCAAAATCAGTAACAAACAGGTAGGCCTGATAAGCCTAAACATGTCATAATGCTAAAAAGCAAAGATAAACTAAAACTTGAATGATCAGAGAATTCTCATAAAGTACAATGGAGGCCAGAGAATGTTCAATAGTATCTTTAAAGTGAGGAAAGAAAAGAACTGCCAACCCAGAAGAGAATCCTTATCTAACCAAAGTTTTGTGGAATGAATTCAAAAATAATAGAGAGCGGGGGGAGAGAGAGAGAGAGAGACAGAGAGAGAGATAGAGAGACTTAGATGATGGAAAGCGAAGAGAATCTGACGTCCATTAAGGGAAATGTAAAACATTATACAAAAGAAAGCTCAAGGCTATATTACTACCACACAAAATATTCAGAGCTTCAGAGTTAGGAAAATTACATGGAGTAAAAAGGGGCATTACATAATGTTATGATTTCATTCATCAAATTCTAAATGTATACTCACCTGATAAAAGAGCTTCAAATTACACAAAGCAAAAATTGATACAACTGAAAAGAGAAAAGTCTGTAACTGGAACGCCACCACCATAGACCAACACTACCAACCACCAGGTCCTGATGACATTCCAGTATGTAGCCTGGCCACAGAATGTACAGTCTCCTCAAGTGGGCATTATGACATACACTGTGAGATCACATACTGGGTCATAAAACTAATCTTAACAAGTGAAAAAATTTCACTTCATACAAAATGTTTTCTGATAAGAGGGTAATAAACTTAAAATCAGTAACAAAACAGTTAAAAGAAAAACAGGACCTCAAGTGTGGAAATTAAATACACCTTGAGATAACCCATGGGTCAATAAAGACATTTCAAGGGCAAAGAGAAAACAATATGAATTGTGTGAAAATAGAAATACAACATGAAATTTACAGGATTCTTACACAGAAATTAAGGCACTAAATCACAGTAGAAAGAAAACTCCAAAGAATAATCTAAGCTCCCATCTTAAAAATCTAGAAAGAGAAAAGCAAATAAAACCAAAGCTAAATATAGAAGGAAATACTAAAGAACAGAATGGAAATCAATGAAACTAGACAACAAAATCTGTAAAATCAAAAGCTAGTTCTTTGCAGGGAAAAAAATGTCAATAAAACTGAAAGAACTCTGCCAAGCTAACCAAAGGAAACAAGAGCAAATTACCCAAAAGAGGGCATATCACTATATTCCTAAAGACATTGAAAGGATAAGCAAATAGCATAAACAGCTCTAAGCTCGTAAACTTGACAAAATAGCTGAAATAGACAAATTAGTTGGTAGTGGTGCTTATAAAATACCAAAGCTCGGTCAAGAAGAAATATAGAGCTGCCTCTCCCACCCAGATGACAAACTGTGGCGGCTCAGGCTCAGACCTCAAGGAGGCACCGGCTTCCACTGCCTCAGCCCCTACAGCACGGCCATCAGCGCACTGCTGCCAAAAAGAACAAGGCACAGTGACAGTACGGGTGTCTGGGGCTGGAGGCGCAGCAGGGGGCATGGGACGCAGGGTGGCGCAGGCTGGAGAGCTGGCTGAGCTGAGCGGGGAAGCTGTCACTAGGCGGTGCGGCATCCTCAGAGGGGGCCGTGTCTAACGGGGTTTACCCGCTGCTCAACACTGCCAATGGAGCAGTGAGGCCGATGGTGTTCAGCACACCCCTAGTGGACTTCCTGATTGCAGCTGGAGGATGCCACATCTCTATTCCCAGATGTCATGACTGGATACTGCCTGAACCATGCTGGCTTTGAGGCCTTGAACACACATGGAATTCAGCTCATCTCCCTAGCTGCCCATAAATTCATCTCAGATATTGCCCACAATGCTCTGCGGCACCACAAAATGAAGGGAGTACACTTAACCATGGAGGAGTTGACCCCTGCCCTCAGTGAGTACAACATCAGTGTAAAGAAGCCGCACTACTGACAGGATTGGTTTGAAGATGGCGGCATGAGAGGTGAGACAGAGGCCTCCTCCCAAAACCACATAGAGCATGAAAATATAATTAACACAGCTAATCCTGTGTGACCAATCCAAACGGAACAATATTTGTATTAGAGTTGGGGAAGTAATTAAAATGGCAAAGATCAAGGGTAAGGACAGAGTATTAAAAGAAGCCAGAGAGAAACACCTGCTTGGGGATAAAGCTCAGTGAAGAGGAAACACGTATTTACCAGGTGAAGGAGGCCTCGAGTTCAATCAAATGCGTTCTCCTCTGGATTTACTCAGCATGGCAATTACAAAATGTCACAGAATCTTGGTATTAATTAAATACGTTTTTTCCCTTTTTACATGTGTTTGACAAAGAGTATCAAGATTTGTTTTGACCCATTGAAAACTACTTCTTTATGGTGGCACAATGTCATCATGTTAATGAAAAAAACAATCTCCAAACTACATTCAGTATGGAAGGAGTTTTAAAAAGTCAGAGCCTGAGCGCCCACATCTTGTAAGGCTTGGTAATACTATCAGCAACACAGTCAGCAAGGCCCCCCAGAGGCAGCTCAGCAGCCCCGCTGGCAAAGTGCTCAGAGCCAGTCAGGGCTGCGCTACCCGGACTTCAAGGATAACGAATCTATAGACGCTCTGCCATCTGTTTTCCACTTTCAGGGTCGTGTGAGAAGTTATCCTAACAGGAAACAACCCCAAAAGCCCCTTGCCGACTGGAAGGAGTCAGTAAAATGGGGTGTATGTATGTAGGAGAAGCATAGAGAGGGGGAGGGAGGAGGAGGAGGAGGAGGAGGGAAGGAAGGGAAAACAAGCGGGAGGGACAGGGAGAAAGAAGGCAGAAAGTTAGGAAGGAGCTAAGGATGTGGGGAGCCTTCACCGGCACAGAGCCCAGGAGGAGCGCCAGACTCGCACACCCCAGAGCCAAGTGTTCGTCTCTAAACTGCCACCTCCTCCACTCCCCACCCTGTTTGAAACCTTCCCCACATGCAAAGGAAGACACATGACTTCAAATCGGGACCAGCTTAGGACGGAGCTCTTCTGAATGTGTACAATAGATCTGAGTCATTTGTTCGTTTTGTAAACATGAAGAAATCACACTTTTAAAACTTCCTCCTTCATGACTTCACAGTACTTGATAATATGCTTAGCATGGAACATTTACCCTTTTCCTTATCCATACCCAAAGATGTCAAGAGGTACAGATTTTTTTCACTCATTGAGACAGGTGACAATTAAGAGAGAGCTCAGTAGGGCGGCAGAAGCGGGAGGGACAGTGGCCGTGGTGTCTAAAGCCTAGGCCGGGCCACACAGCACTGAGGAGCAGCCCAGGAGAGCATTTCACCAAGGCCGCTGCCTTCCTCTAGGAAACCATCCCACTCAGCTCCCCAACCCCCAAGTGCCCACTCAGTCAATCAGTGGTAATGACCTGTTTATGCCACTGTCATCCCCCCCCGATCTGTAAACAACTGAAGAACAGGGACCATTTTTGTTCATCTCTGTGTCCCATGCATGGCACATGGTAGGGGCTCAGTTTCAGTAGCTGGAATCCAAACTTGTGGCGTCTTTGGTGGGTTAAAAATTGCTCCCTCGCTTTTCTGTGGAAAAGGAGTTCTGCATAAGACCTAGAGAAGAGTTCTGGGAGCCATGGATTCAGGAGGGTGGGTCACCTCTAGACCTAGGTACCACTTGGCTCTATCATAAATTGGGGGATACATGCTAAATTTCCTGTTTCTTCCCATTTATTTCATTAGGATAATTAAGATGAGATAAAATGAGGAAAAACTTAATGTATGTATCAAAGTAGTAACAAAAACATCATGAGTATGGATAACCTGGCGGGTGGGGTGGGGGGACAGTTTCTGAAAAGGCAAAGCAGGATGACTGGTTGATCTTGTTTTCATCTGCAAAGCCTACGGGTGTCCAAGCGTTAGCACTCGTGTTAAGTCCACACGCTTCATTCATGGGCGCCAGATGACAGCCCGGAGGCAAGGGCAAGAAGAGACTGGAAGGCAGGGACAAAACAAAGTAAGCATAAGGAAGGCGTGGAGAAAAGAGGGTCTCAGAACTTATTTTACAGACTCGATAGGAACATAAAAAGGTCTCAAATCTCTGCCTTTATGAGCTTGTGATGAGGATGATGCGGTTGGGTCACAGCTACTTCCCTTTTCTTAATTTTGCTCCATTTCCCCTACTCTAGACCTGGTGGTAAACAGCGAGATGCCACGGGACAATCAACACACGACGCCCAACGCTGCAGGACATGGCCAGCCTCCGCCTCCCCAGTGTCTCTGACTACAGCTCTCCTCCGTGGCTAGAAATTCCCTTAAGACGCAAGAGAAGCACGGTGAGGGAACCGGATGGGGGAGGCCTCCCTCTCTGAGGCCCTCAGCTGCGAGCCCTGTGAAGGAGAAGGTAGGATATTCATATCGAAATTTCACAACAGTCTAGAGAGCGAATAAAGGAGGCAGGCCAAAAATACATGAAGGGTGACTATCAAGGAGGTAGGGAAATTATGTAGGGGAGGTAATGAGCACACTAATTATAATAGTCCTAATTAGGGGAAAGGGAGCAAAATAAAGAAAAGGGAAGTTTCAGTGTTCAGGAAAAACTCTGCTGGGCCCATTAAAGGAGCGATGAGCTCCTCAGCCTCTTCACACAGACCGAAGGCCATTCAACTTGACCAAGTTGCTTCAGAATGAGCTAAAATTATTTAAAGGGAATTTTATTTTTGTTACCCAAACTAGACTAGGTTACTTGATGACACACAGAAACCTCTTGTATCTAATTTTATCATTCTGTTCTCAATTCTAAGTTAAACAGTACAGTAGCTCATGATAAAAAGCCTGTGACTATTTCATTCCAAAAATATGATTTGACATGTAGGGAGATCAAAACTGGCAAAGCGAGAACAAGGAAAAAGAATGAAATATAGTCAAATATGCTTCAATTCACAACAGATTTACAGATGAGAGCTAGCAAAAAGGAATATTAAAAGTAGGACTTGTTTCTCTTATTTTTCAGAACTAATTCAATTTCCTTATTTTTCAGTTAATACATAGATGGCAATTAAACTTGATCCTTGTCAGTAAACAGTAAGGAACATTAGCTTTCAAGTTTTAACCTAATTTCATAATGACAGTCTAGAACAACTCTCACACCAGTTGAATAACTGACTGTGGTTAACCTTCATGTTGTACTAAGAGACTGCAGTATTAGAGTTTATGGTTTCTTTCCTAGCATCAGGAGTAAAACTTTAAGAAAATGTATTTTTTCTTCCTCATTAGCCCAAGGTATGATTCGTGCCACTTTCATTTGGTGAATGTTTGCTGACCACCACTATTTCTGAGGCACAGAGGATATAGAGGCTGGGGACTGAAACATACAAGTAAACCGGTGACTACAGCCTAGCATGCGGGGCACCAGTGTAGACATGAGCTTAGGAGGCTGTGGGAGCTCACAGGAAGGCTCTAAACAGGAAGGCAGGAGGGATGCTGACACTGGGAGGAATCTTGAAGGAAAAGGAGGTGAGATGAACAAAGGCCAAGAGTGAGTGAGAGAAAGCAGGCTTGCACCCATCATCCTCAGCGGGCGTTCAAGAGCAGCAACTCCAACACGTACAGATACAGTTACATACACTGTAATAAGTTAAGTAATAAACACCTTTTAAAGTGGTTTTCTGATGTTACTTGGTATTTTAATCCATATAATTATTTAAATGTCTCCTGAAATGTAAGCTATATACAGGTGCTTGACTGCTTCCTCTTCCACCCACCCACCTACCACCATTAACTGAGGGTTTATCATGCCTGGTGGGCCCTGCATATACCAAGGTCAGAAAGACATAGCCCCTGATCTCAAGGACTAACTGTCTAGTGTTGGAACAGAAAGTACCATTAAAATACAGTGTGGTAAGTAATATGAGTTTCAGCAGTGGGCTCCAGAGGAGAAAGATGATTCTAAGCAGGGTAGGAGGGCTGCTGCTGGGCCCCTGGGTGGGAGTGATCAAGATGCCTTTAGAGACAATGACTAAGGCTACTTGCCATCTCTGTATTAGTTCTGAGTGTGTGGCTCAGGAATGCCAGGGGAGGATGGAACACAGCTAGACCTGAATGACACCAGATATTGCTAAGTGATGACCCTTCCATAGCAGCTAAAGTGACAGGGCACTTAAAGAAATTTATCCTCTCTGCATGTGAATTACAAACATACAACATTTTTTGACAAGATTTCTTAGGGTAAATCATATCTTGTGAGGAGGTACTCGGAGCTCTCCCCAGCTTGTCTGCTCATGCTTGCTCTTTATGTCAGTAGTAAATTCAGGGCTAGAGCTATAAATAAGTTTTCAGAGAATGCTTTAAAAACAACCTTTGGTCTGATTTCAGATCCTAAGATGTCTTAAAGCACCCCGATGGCCTGATTCAGTCTTTATCAAAAAACCTTTTCCATAAACATGCAATTTCATCATACATATTACTCCTGTAATAAATTTCATTTAAAATCCTACTTCTGACAACAGGCACTATATTTTGAAAGGATAGACAGCCTGCAGGCAGATTTTAAAGCAGAGTTTACAACACTCAGGATTTTATAATGCAGGTTTTCATCTTGTACAAGATTAACTATATACTTGCTAACTTGATTTTTCTTTTCTTTTCTGTATTGCTTCTGAGGTTCTGATGAAATGTTTGCTGCCACTGCTAATGAAATTCAGAAAAGGACCATTGGTTTTTTTACTTTGCTTGGGAATTTTGATGCAATAGATGTTTTCACACTGCTGTCAGAACAAATAAGATTTGTTATTTCTAAGTGTAGAAAGAACATAGCTTTTCAAAAGAAAAGTGAAAAGAGAATTCAAGCAAAAGGGACTTAGGGAAATCTGGCAGGAAGAAAGTTTTGTGTTCTGTTGATCTGAGTGCATGAGAAAAATGTTTTTAAGAGCTTTTATATCAAAGGCAATTTTTTTCAACCACCATCTAGAAGAGAAAAACACAGTGCCTTGAAGTCAACTGTTTGTTAATTATAAGAAAATAGTGCTTTGGTGGAAAGTGCACCAGAATGACTGAAAGTTCCCAGCTCTGCAAGCAAACAGCTGTGTGACCTGGGAGCGGTGCCACTTAACACTATTGTTCTTGACCTTGCCCTTCCTCCAATCTGAGAAAGGGCTGAGAATAGGAAGGAGGTAGACTCTGTAGTTTCAAAAACCATTCAGTTTTAAATCCTCTATCCTTGCAGTCATTGTCAAAATTATGCCCAGAGAGGAATCAGGGTACAAACAAACAAAGATTTTCCTGAATATTTAGGTAGTTGCCTCCAATGACTTCATTTGATCGTAAGGGAAACCCGCTGCCTTCAAGAGTCAATCTATTTGCAAACCAAACTTGCACAACATCCTAATTTGTTACAGAAATAAGTGGCCATTAGTAACTTAGGCCACTCGGCTAGAATCTCTCATGCTCTGCAGTGGATTAGAACCTTAGCTCTACATCTGCAGGTCACTGTCTTAGCCACAGACTGGAACTTTCTAAACCAAGTCCAACAAAGGAGCTGTGAGTAAAGGGAATATTCTTTCTTTGGGGAGTTTTATTTTTTAACAAAGTGAGAGTACCAAAAAACAAATTTTTACTCTCTGAAGTTTTATTTTAGTCATTTTTAAGCCAATAATATTCCAATACTGTGTTGTGGTTCAATGTTGTGAGCGGAAACTGAGAGACAGGCAATTCAACCTTGGATTCCTCTATGGTCCACATGTTAATTATGCTGTGTCATGAGGGCCATGTTCCATCCCTGAGCTGTTATGCTGACAGCCCTCCTTGACCATCAAACCATACTTTTCATCTGTGCATCTCTTTATGTATTGTAATACATAATTACATTTAATTGTCATATTATCCTAACCTTACTGATATTCACAGAGGTTAAGTGCTTTTAAGTTGATCACAGTTACTACACAAGCAGAATGAGTGTAAACCCAGTTCTCTTTATTCTAAATTCAGTGCTTTCCTAATGAAATGCCAGAGGACCAGTGGTTAATAATTACTGTGCATTTACTATGTGTCAAACATGGGCTAAGAGTTACATGTCAGGTTATCTTATTCTATCATGATAATAATTCTATGCTGTAGATATTATTACTAACCCCACTTACAGATGTGGAAAGTGAGACCACAGAGAGGTTACATAACATGCCCAAGGTCAGAGAATTATCAAGAAGCACAATCAAGATTCAAAGGCAGGTGGTTTGCTTTACCAACTTGTCTTTCAACAATTAGGCCAGAGTGCCTTCCTACGATAGCATAGCCACCCTCATCAGTTTCCGCCCATAATTTAAGTGAAAATATCTGCAAGAGTCCAGGCCTGCCCAAAATAGCTGGACACTAGAGCTCCGAGTCATGTGTGACACAGGTCGCTGTGTCAGTTCATCCTGTTTTTGCACAGCTGACGATTACTCACAGTGCCCAGGCACAGTGCGCTACATACAGATGATGCACAGTAACTGTGCTGAATGGAACCCAGTGAAAATTACCAGGTCATCATCAACAACGACTGACCTCCTGACTTTTGCAGGCTTGTATCTGTTTTAAAATTAAGAGACAAACACCTGAGATCACATGTAAGTTCTGACTCACAAATCAAGGGAATAAGTAGAACAGAGGTTAAGTGTGTGACCACCAACTATATGTAGCCTGCAGACAGGTTTTGTTTAGCAACACATTGCTTTTAAATTTTCAATCAATAGCTAATATTTAAAATTTAAGCTATTTCATTAAAAAAAACAAATTTCCAGTTTCTATAGAAAAGTTGGAAGCTATAAGACACTAGACAAGGGCATCTGTTCTCTAGAGCATCAATTTCAATGGGAGGGGTTTTTATCCACTTACTTTCTTCCTTGTCCCCAATACGATCTGAGTTTGCAAGCTATGAGCTATAGAGAATGTGCAAGAAGACTTCTAAGTCCATCTGAGTCTTCTATAATTCTTGAATCACTGTTTCAAAACACGCGATAGCCTTGCAGCATACATGGCACATGGAAATTTTAGTCACTTAGCCCCTGAGCTTTCATTTTTGCCTCAGATAGCAAAATAAACAGACAGCTCACACTTAACTTGGTTTAGCCGTCTCTAAAATGAGAATGTCTCCAGTATTAAAGCACCACCACAAAAATGACAAACCAGCTTCGTGTCCTTTCACTGGCTCCAGGTCAAATGACCTACACAGTTTTTTGCCGTGCTCTGCACAGTTGGGGCAAATAGCAAATGGTATCTCACTGATGTGTTTTAAGGGTGAAATGCTATCATTAGCAAAAACTCTGAATGTTTTTTAAAGTCATCTTCATCTACTTATAACTGTCAGAGTTGTTGGCAAGAAGTTGACTTTGCATTCACTGACCTCTTTGGGGTAGGTGGGCAGAGCTCCTGAACAAGTCCGTGGTCTCTGCAGCTATGCTACTATTCAGGAAGACTGGAGGTCTGTACAGCAGCAGCCAGGTAGGTAAACATGAAGGTGAGAAAGTCTTAAATTACTAAACATGTTTATTCAATCCAAATATAGTCACAGACAAACTACAACAGTATAAAACGAGATTTCCCTTACCAAATTTTAGATTTTAGATGTAATAAAAATCTTTTCTCCATTAGTCAGTTAATTGCTATTGAATCCTGTGTCTTAAATAAAAACATCTAGAGACATTTAAAGGCTTTCTCCTGTCTGGGTCCCAAACAAAAATGTAATGAAACATACTAGGGGTCAAAAGCATTGCTGCAAGTATATTCAGTATCAGTTTATATTATAATCAGCTATATTATAATCAGACTTCAAATAATAGAGACTTTCTTTTTTTAAATGAGGTTAATAGGATCATTCTGAACAGGACTATTTGTGTTACTATCATGTACGATGATAGGGAATATGCAGTGTCTTCATTGTTAAAAAAAATTCCTGCTTGTTAGAAAGTCTGCAGTCAACTTAGCTTTATTGCATGAAATAAGCAGTTTGCACACACAACAATAAAACTGTTTAAGAGAAGAACGTAATAGGCTTAGCAGATGTTGCAATCACAGAACATTCTAGATAAACGGTTTTAAAAGACATTTCCTCAGTTTAGAAACTCTTTGGAAAATCAAATTTAGTTGCTGAATTTATGCACACTCTCTCTGAGGTAGTATTTGGGCCTGTTTTTCTCTAGTAGAAATACAAGACTAAGTTTACAATGAACCAACTTCCAGCAACGGTAGCTCACATTACCCAAGTTCCTGCTTGTGTTACTAACAAAGACATCTTGGTGGTTTCTTCCAAAAATCATCTTTACCATTTGTTTGCTGAAAGCTTTTGGAGAGTTAAACTGTCACTTTCTTAGTTATGAGTGCTTCAACGTTTATTCAACAACCACTAAATGAGGACATAGAGATGGTTCCTGCCTGCAAGAAACTTATGCTTTACCAGGAACACCAAATACGACAAATAAAATACATGCTTGTTGTTATACAGTTTAAGCCATTTCTTGCTAATCTGTAGGGAGTGTAAAAGACTGTGCTGGGTTTATTACGTTCATCCTCTGCTAATAAACAATGCAACGTTCAAAAGGACAAGTTTTTTAAGGCTGATGAATGAAGAAAAGGATTTTAGCTCAAACGAAAGAAAAAAGTGTTACAATTTTAAAATGTGGCTTAATGCAAACTATCTACAGGCAAGCATGGAAATCAGCCAACATTTTAAAGGTACATGCTTCTTTCCTAACAACAAGGTTGGATGATGTGTTTGATTATTTTCATAAATTATAAGTTATTATTTATATGTCTTAGTGTCTCAACTATTAGCTTCGAAAAAGAAAAATATCAAGCCATCTTTCCATCTTAATGCATCCGTTCTCCTTATGACCACTACATGCACTTTACCTAAACATTCATGCTGTATCTGAAACAAGTTTAGGCAGACTTTACTTACTCCAGTCTACCAGTTTGATTCTAATTATTACTCTTACCTAACAAAATGCTTGTTATCATAACATACTCCACTCTAGTTTATTTGTGAGGGAAGTCTTAGAATGGTCATTACCGTTCTTAAATAACAAGACCATTTCTCACATGGAAGTTATTCTTCTGACAGTGGCATAGAATATGTTAATGTTCACACTGCCATAATCAACCACTTGCAATATATATGCAGAAGGGGGCAACCCCTGATATGTCTCAGTGTTCCATCTGTGCTGCCTCAGGCTCAGCCGTGTTTCAGCTCCCAGGAGCAGTGACCCACAGCTATCAAAATATTTACCCCTAAAATAGCTTTGTAATAAGAGTGGAATGTCCTTTTTCATGATTTCCTTTGAGAAATACATATGTATTTAACTGGCAATTCTAAACTTTTGGAGATGATAAATCACGTAAATCTACTTATTAAAAAAAAATCCCTTCATGGTGGTTATGGGTGATGTATTATAATACCTACACAAATACACAATATGTTTAACATGCTTTACATTTTCACCTTTGATGATGGCCCTATCCTCCAGCTATGCCTCAATTGCAGTCCCATCCTGGTTCTCACTGTGAGCTGAACCGTCCCTGATAGATGGTTAGTAAGCCGACAACATTAGGTATGAACCTTCCTCTTCGGTCATCAAAGGCATACCAACACTATACATAGCTAGTGAAAGGTGAAGGGTGACAGAGGATTTTGACCAGATATAAAAGCAAACATCAGTAGTGGAACTGCAATTTACATTACAGAATGAAAAATGAAACAACACCCAAAATAAGCAAAGGGGAAACATCCCTCCTGATTGAAGCAAAAGCATACCCAAATCTACCCAGGTTACAAATAGCCAATCCTCACTGCTGAGGAAAATACCTCTACCATCTGTATACATGGTCACTGCATAATCAGTACCTAAAAACAATGGCTGGTCACTTTGGGTTACCCTGAATGTGAAGGGCAAGGGGAAAGGTCAGTTCCAGCAAGGCTCACACACACACTGCACTTGCCTTTGTTCCTGACTGTTCCCAGGGCCCAGCCGGGGCACCCCCTTTGCTTCACCTGGTCTAGCATTCTGCCTTCAGGGCTTCTTTGCCATCCCCAACTTCCAATCCTTGGAAGAAACCAGACAGGGTGGCAAGGAAACCTGACAGTAGGCCAGGACAGGGCATTCAAGAGCCTCTAACTGGTACCACCCGAGGGCCCCAAAGATTTCTCAGTATCTCCACGGGAATGTGGCACTTGTTCTACATAAATAGGAAGAATTCTCTTAACTTTTTTCTTTTTAACAACACAATAGAAGTAAAATAACAAAATATCCATGCTTACTTCTCTCCAAAACAACGGAGACCACCATCATATAATACAATCAATGAAAATCCAGCAAATATTTGTTGGGCTATATGCACGGCATTGCAAACCCAGACAATTTAAGAGGTCAAATATGTTTAATTTTTGGAGTCCCTCACCCTAACATCGTATCAAACATACTAAAAGCTATACTCATAACCCACACGAAAAATAAGTTTATGGCCAAAACATTTTTGAAAGAATTATTCTATTTTTGTTTTTTAAACTATTTGGCTATGGGTTACTCATTTATGTTTGCTATAATTTCGCAGTAATCACTCCCAAGTTTAACATTTAATGAAGATAACATAGTTAGTTTTATATTTGTTTGCTTAAACACTTATTTTTGATCCTATACTTTTTTTTTTTTTGAGAGGGCATCTCTCATATTTATTGATCAAATGGTTGTTAACAACAATAAAATTCTGTATAGGGGAGTCAATGCTCAATGCACAATCATTAATCCATCTCAAGCCTAATTCTTGTCTGTCTCCGATCCTATACTTCTTTGTGTGTTTCAGCCAATCATTTTTCTTTCAAGATCTCCAACATTTTTGAGGTTTCTGAAAAGTATGATATCATTTGGTCATTGTGCCCCTACTGCCTAATGAATACCCCGGTGGCCTTGACTGTGATACCAAGAGAGAGGCAACTTGAAGGGGAGATGCCTTCCTCAGGAACTGGCAGGAAAGATATTGAGCATCAAGAGCAGGAAACCGAGGTGAGGCAGAGGATGGCTGACAGATCTCACGTGACAGAGGTACAGGTTCGGCCAAACAGCAAACAGGATATCCAACCATTCAGCAATCACTCTGTGTATGCCCATCAAGAGACACAGATGAAAAAAGCACTTTCCTCCCCTCAAGGAATTCATAACCTAGTAGGGGCAACAGGACTTTAATGTAGAATGCAGGGGCACAGTGTGAAACCTGATGTAACAAAGACCTCAAGCACCACAGAAATACAGAGGAGGGAGCTTTCACCAGGGCCACCAAATTGCACAACTGCAGGGGTGTCATTCACACTGTCATCTATGTGAATGGTATTCCCCATAGTTGTGCAGGGTGGTGGTCATGGCTGAAGGGATAATAAAAGGTTTTCCAGAAGAGATGGAATTTGGGCAAGTCTGTGAAAGACCAGATGCTCCTCCAATTATAAGCAGTGTAACCTCCACGAGTGTCCATTTATTCATCTCTAATAGGGATAATAATACCGACTTCATTGAATTATTACGAGAGAACAAAAAGATGTATACAGTATACTATCCATACCAACTCCATCCCTCCTTCCATTTTCCCTCCTTTCTGTACTTGAGCTTCTACCACATCTGGCACTCTACCAGGCACTTTATTTTTTATTTATTTATTTTTTAAAATTCATTTTATTATCATTAATCTTCAATTACATGAAGAACATTATGGTTACTAGACTTCCCCCTTTACCAGGTCCCCCCATACAAACCCCATTACAGTCACTGTCCATCAGCGTAGTAAGATGCTGTAGACTCGCTATTTTCTTCTCTGAGTTGCACATCCCTCCCTATGCCCCCCCTCACATTATACATGCTAATCGTAAGGCCCCCCTTTTTTTTCCTTGCCCTTATCCCTCCCTTCCCTCCCCTCCTGCCCAGTCCCTTTCCCTTTGGCAGCCATTAGTTCCCTCTTGGGTTCTGTGAGTCTGCTGCTGTTTTGTTCCTTCAGTTTTTCTTTGTTCTTATACTCCACATATGAGTGAAATCATTTGGTACTTGTCTTTCTCCACCTGGCTTATTTCACTGAGCGTAGTACCCTCTAGCTCCATCCATGTTGTCTACCAGGCACTTTATATATGAGGGACGATACACACAGTTTGTCTTCATGAAATGTACAGTAAAATGACGCTACTCTATTACTAATTATTCTACAGAGAGTGGTAGGAGGAAGGTGGGTCAACTAAAAGCATAAGCAAACAATTAAGTCATCCACTTTTTCAGGAGAAAGAAAGAGGGTTTCAGGGTGTTAATAACTCTGCTGGTGGTAGGACTGAGAGAGAAGCAAGAGACAACTGCTCAGCAACAGCAAGTTAGGGGGTACAGCAGAGTGGCAAATAAGTGTTATCTACTATCTTAATTCTCATCAACTGATTACCTGGAAGGCTGTGAATGAACTCATGACTGTCCGTATTCACGATGGGCACTGCAGAGGCTTGGGGTGCGATGTGAGTGGTAAACCAGGCATTCTTTGTCTAAATGATATTATGTTGCCTGTCTTTGTAAAAAGCCATGTCTGGAAGATCTGTGTCATTTCTTCAGCAGAGATCTAGAGCACTAGAGCAGGCAGGAGACCCAGGAGGGAGGGGGGTAGACTGCTGGTCAACTGCTGGCACAGTACCAGGCCAAGAGATCAAAGGAATACAGGTTTGTGGTGCCTGCTGTAATGAATTGGTTTGGTATGGAATTCATACTGGGCTGAGTCACCAAAATGGAGCCAATGGATTGGAAAAGTGAAAGAGACCGAGTTTTGGAGGCAGAGAGTCTTGTGTTCAAATTCCAGCTCTTCCAATTACTAACTTCTTATGGCACTTCATCTTTCTGAACCTTAGATTCTCTTGATAAAACATGTGGATGTTAATACTTACCCCATAGGGTTACGGGAATGGTTAAAACACACTGTGCAGCACCTAAAATACACTGGAAGTTCAACAAATAATACTTCTGTTTTCTGAAGGGACTGGAGAGCCATACATAGAAAATTCTATAAGGAGTGAAACTCTACTGATGGAGTTCATAGCTCACTGGGGAAAGGTAATTTTTAACCAAAAGTTTTAATGTAAGATGACAAGTGGAGGCAAGAATTAGGTACAAACGACATGGGATCAGAAAACGGGATGGGAGAGAAATCAAGGGAAGTTTCACAAAAGTTGCTTCAAAGGACATCAATTTTTTTCCAAATGGAGTGAAAGAAAGACATTATTCTATGAAGAAGTAAGAGTAGGTAGAAGAGATGAGAGGTGTGAAGTGTTTTAGGGGCTTTTCAGCTGAGATGTCAAACTCATACAAGACAAAAAGCAAGAAAGAAGATGGGAAAAAGGAATGAGTCATGTGCTGAAGCCAGTGAGCATAACTTATTGTTTGTTGTATTATTATTATCATTATTTTTTATTTTGGTATCATTAATCTACAATTACATGAAGAACATTATGTTTACTAGGCTTCCCCCTTCACCAAGTCCCCCCCACATACCCCTTCACAGTCACTGTCCATCAGCATAGCAAGATGCTGTAAAATCACTACTTGTCTGCTCTGTGTTGCACAGCCCTCCCCGTGCCCCCCTCGCACTATACATGCTAATCGTAATGCCCTCTTTCTTTTTCCCCACCCTTATCCCTCCCTTCCCACCCATCCTCCCCAGTCCCTTTCCCTTTGGTAACTGTTAGTCCATTCTTGGGTTCTGTGATTCTGCTGCTATTTTGTTCCTTCAGTTTTCATTTGTTCTTATACTCCACTTATGAGTGCAATCATTTGGTCCTTGTCTTTCTCTGCCTGGCTTATGTCACTGAGCATAATACCCTCTACCTCCATCCATGTTGTTGCGAATGGTAGGATCTGTTTTTTCCTTATGGCTGAGTAACATTCCATTGTGTATATGTACCACATCTTTATCCATTCATCTACTGAGGGACATTTAGGTTGCTTCCATATCTTGGCTATTGTAAACAGTGCAGCAATAAACATAGGGGTGCATCTGTCTTTTTCAAACTGGAGTGCTGCATTCTTAGGGTAAATTCCTAGAAGTGGAATTCCTGGGTCAAACTGTATTATTATTTTTATTATCTTCAGATTGGCCCAAAATTTCAAGACCAATCAAGAACAAATAGATTAATACACTAGAATTCTAACCTTAGTGAAACTAAAGATGCATTTATCCTGCATAGAAAACAACCTAATTGGCAAATAAATAGCGTAGAATTGGAAATGTCATGGCCCATATGAAAAACACCTGCCCAACTGAAAACTGGTATGTGACATCCAGTTAAATGAGAGAAGAGCTTGACAACTCAGAAAGCAACTAGTTTTTGAAAGCTAGTATTGTCTTTTAAAAATTCAGTGACAGAAAAATAAAATCACTAAACTGACAGGAATTACAATGAAATTAATACAAGGAAATGTCATTTAATTTTAAAGGGTCCTATTTTGCTCATTTACTTTGGGACTCCTTATTTTAAATAAGTTAAAACTTTTTTTGTTTTATTTTATTATTTTGCTGTTTTAAAATCCTGAGTGCTTGAAGCTTTCATTTGTGTTTGGGATCTCCAATCCACCACACAGTATGTGTTGCACTTCACCTGTACAAAGGGGGTGGGTGGGGAGCAGGTACAGAGCAGATAGGCCTTAACACAGTCTGAGAGGTCCTTATCTCAGGAGCACTGGAAGGCCTCTGAGAATGAAATCATCAATGAGGTGAATCATCGGCAACACATTCCACCTTGCAAAAGGAGACGCACCTGAACTCAGCGTGAATTGTGCTGAAGAGGGCAGAAGAGGTACCTAGCGGGACTGCTTTACAAAACCGAGGCACCCACTAACTCCGGGTTTCTCATCAGGAGCAGCAGATTATCAAGGAATGATCACATTCCTAAAACTCTCACACTGACCATCCAGCGACCCCATGTCCCACGTACAGAAACAAAGTCATGGGAAAGATACCAGCTGACCCAACCTGCCATCTGAGCCAGGAATGGGGTCAGAATTTAAAAACCAGTTTCCAACTTCACCATTCATTTCTTAGCTCACCCTACTAAACTGAAAGATACAGTTCAGAGGATCATCTGATAAATCATGATCATACTGTGGTATAAATAAAGAATTAAATAAAAACCAATTGTAACCTCAAATGTGCCCATAAATTGTAAGTTGGATAGGTAGTTTTGAATAACACTTTCCAATTCTTTTGAATTAAAATAAAATTTAAGATGTTGTAGGAAGGCAGTTCAAACAAAAGCTAATTTTGTTTAATGAACTAACCAGGAAGGCATTGTGAAAGTACTGTGCAACTAAATGCTTAGCTAATTACTGTGAGATCAAATAACTGTTACCATAGTTACTGGACACTGTTTTCCATAATAACTTTTATCACTTCAATAAATCTTTGTGATGCAAGAAATATAAAAAGTTTACTGTAACATGACTATAATGTTTTGGAAGGCACACACTGATGACTGACCTACTGAAATTACCTTCCCATATTTGTCAGTGAACAAGGGGTGATACTGTATCTAGTTGACTCAATATCAGAATGTTTCACTGGCTTCTTTTATAGACTGTAATTCCTCAAAAGTTGAATCTACCTGGTCCTGTCATTCAATGGAAAAAATCAGAGTGCACCCTCAGTGTTATATCTTCTCTTTGAATGAGAATAAAAATAACAGCAACTATTTATGAAGCAATAATTGTCGGGTTCCACACTAGGAAGCTGACATACATCATCATCTAATCCCTCCCACACTGTTATAGCCCAATGTCATTTCAGTTCCCTCTTGGGAGTGATTTCAAATCAGGTCTCTACAGCTCCAAAGTCAGTTCTCTTTCCATTATACCACAGAGCCTTATAACACAAAAGAGACAATTTCACTAACCGCTTTCTTGCTGCTAGTTTACAGAGTTAAAAGTTATACCAAACTGCCACTGAAGTCTCCCTGACATAATGACTGACTGCTCTGCTGGCGGAAATGATATCATCGCTCCACTGGAAAATGGGCATTCATTCCCTGGATATACTGGAGTGGAGACTTGGTTATACTGCTAGGGTTATATTACTATTCCTGGCTCCACCTGCTCCCCATCCACATATGCAGGGCTTAGTCATTTGGGCACTTTCACTCATATCCTGCTTGCCCTTTTCGAGACCTAAATGCAGAGATTTTTGAGTAAGTGAAATGGTGAAATGGTCTAATAAGTTAAGACTAACAATAAACTTGTAGTATGAGTGTGATAAGAAAAAGGAAACTGCATATTCCAAATCCGGTTCTGTCAGTGTGAGGCTGGATAGCCTTGGGCAAGTCACTGATGATCTCTCTGGGTTTTCCCATCTGAATAATGGGGCAATAATCTCCACCTACTAACTCACAGGGATATTAGGTAGATAAGTTATTTAATGTCGTTGAGTTCTTTGAAGATACAAAGTACTAAGCATTACAATCATTATCAAGGTGAAATGAAAACCATACATATGATTACAGTTATTAAAAAGAATAAAAGGGCGGAGCCAGGATGGCGGAGTGAGTACAGCAGTGGAAATCTCCTCCCCAAAACACATAGATCTATGAAAATATAACAAAGAAAACTACTCCTAAAATAGAGACCAGAGGACACAGGACAACATCCAGACCACATACACACCTGCAAGAACCCAGCGCCTTGCGAAGGGGGACGGGAAGGCCACAAACCAAAAAGAAGGGAAGCTCTTCCAGCAGTCACTCGTACCAGCTCTGCAAACTATCTCTATCACCATGAAAAGGCAAAACTACAGGCAGACAAAGATCACAGAGACAACACCTGAGAAGGAGACAGACCTAACCAGTCCTCCTGAAAAAGAATTCAAAATAAAAATCATGAACATGCTGACAGAGATGCAGAGAAAAATGCAAGAGCAATGGGATGAGATGCAGAGAAAAATGCAAGAGCAAAGGGATGAAGTCTGGAGGGAGATCACAGATGTCAGGAAGGAGATCACAGAAGTGAAACAATCCCTGGAAGGATTTATAAGCAGAATGGATAAGATGCAAGAGGCCATTGAAGGAATAGAAGCCAGAGAACAGGAACATATAGAAGCTGACATAGAGAGAGATAAAAGGATCTCCAAGAATGAAACAACACTAAGAGAACTATGTGACCAATCCAAAAGGAATAATATTCGTATGATAGGGGTACCAGAAGAAGAAGAAAGAGGAAAAGGGATAGAAAGTCTCTTTGAAGAAATAATTGCTGAAAACTTCCCCAAACTGGGGGAGGAAATAATTGAACAGACCATGGAATTACACAGAACCCCCAACAGAAAGGATCCAAGGAGGACAACACCAAGACACATAGTAATTAAAATGGCAAGGATCAAGGACAAGGAAAGAGTTTTAAAGGCAGCTAGAGAGAAAAAGGTCACCTATAAAGGAAAACCCATCAGGCTAACATCAGACTTCTCGACAGAAACCCTACAGGCCAGAAGAGAATGGCATGATATACTTAATGCAATGAAACAGAAGGGCCTTGAACCAAGGATACTGTATCCAGCATGACTATCATTTAAATATGATGGCGGGATTAAACAATTCCCAGACAAGCAAAAGCTGAGGGAATTTGCTTCCCACAAACCACCTCTACAGGGCATCCTACAGGGACTGCTCTAGATGGGAGAACCCCTAAAAAGAGCACAGAACAAAACACACAACATATGAAGAATGGAGGAGGAGGAATAAGAAGGGAGAGAAGAAAAGAATCTCCGGACAGTGTATATAACAGCTCAATAAGCGAGCTAAGTTAGGCAGTAAGATACTAAAGAAGCTAAACTTGAACCTTTGGTAACCACGAATCTAAAGCCTGCAATGCAATAAGTACATATCTCTCAATAGTCACTCTAAATGTAAATGGACTTAATGCACCAATCAAAAGACACAGAGCAATAGAATGGATATAAAAGCAAGACCCATCTATATGCTGCTTCCAAGAAACTCACCTTAAACCCAAAGATAAGCATAGACTAAAAGTCAAGGGATGGAAAAATATATTTCAGGCAAACAACAGTGAGAAGAAAGCAGGGGTTGCAGTACTAATATCAGACAAAATAGACTTCAAAACAAAGAAAGTAACAAGAGATAAAGAAGGATGCTACATAGTGATAAAGGGCTCAGTCCAACAAGAGAATATAACCATTCTAAATATATATGCACCCAATACAGGAGCACCAGCATATGTGAAGCAAATACTAACAAAACTAAAGAGGGAAATAGACTGCAATGCATTCATTTTAGGATACATCAACACACCACTCACCCCGAAGGATAGATCCACCAGGCAGAAAATAAGTAAGGACACACAGGCACTGAACAACACACTAGAACAGATGGACCTAATAGACATCTATAGAACTCTACATCCAAAAGCAACAGGATATACATTCTTCTCAAGTGCACATGGAACATTCTCCAGAATAGACCACATACTAGCTCACAAAAAGAGCCTCAATAAACTCCAAAATATTGAAATTCTACCAACCAATTTTTCAGACCACAAAGGTATAAAAGTAGAAATAAATTCTACAAAGAAAACAAAAAGGCTCACAAACACATGGAGGCTTAACAACATGCTACTAATAATAATCAATGGATCAATGAACAAATCAAAATAGAGATCAAGGAATATATAGAAACAAATGACAACAACAACACTAAGCCCCAACTTCAGTGGGATGCAGCGAAAGCAGTCTTAAGAGGAAAGTATATAGCGATCCAGGCACACTTGAAGAAGGAAGAACAATCCCAAATGAATAGTCTAACATCACAATTATCAAAACTGGAAAAAGAAAAACAAATGAGGCCTAAACTCAGCAGAAGGGGGGACATAATAAAGATCAGAGAAGAAATAAACAAAATTGAGAAGAATAAACAATAACAAAAATCAACGAAACCAAGAGCTGGTTCTTCGAGAAAATAAACAAAATAGATAAGCCTCTAGCCCAACTTATTAAGAGAAAAATAGAATCAACCCAAATCAACATAATCAGAAATGAGAATGGAAAAATCACGACAGACACCACAGAAATACAAAGAATTATTAAAGACTACTATGAAAACCTACATGCCAACAAGCTGGAAAACCTAGTAGAAATGGACAACTTCCTAGAAAAATAAAACCTCCCAAGACTGACCAAGGAAGAAACACAAAAGTTAAACAAACCAATTACAAGCAAAGAAATTGAAACAGTAATCAAAAAACTACCCAAGAACAAAACCCCGGGGCCGGACGGATTTACCTCGGAATTTTATCAGACACACAGAGAAGACATAATACCCATTCTCCTTAAAGTGTTCCAAAAAATAGAAGAAGAGGGAATACTCTCAAACTCATTCTATGAAGCCAACATCACCCTAATACCAAAACCAGGCAAAGACCCCACCAAAAAAGAAAATTAGAGAGCAATATCCCTGATGAATGTAGATGCAAAAATACTCAATAAAATATTAGCAAACAGAATTCTACAGTATATCAAAAGGATCATACACCATGACCAAGTGGGGTTCATCCCAGGGATGCAAGGATGGTACAACATTCGAAAATCCATCAACATCATCCACCACATCAACAAAAAGAAAGACAAAAACCACATGATCATCTCCATAGATGCTGAAAAAGCATTTGACAAAATTCAACATCCATTCATGATAAAAACTCTCTGCAAAATGGGAATAGAGGGCAAGTACCTCAACATAATAAAGGCCATATATGATAAACCCACAGCCAGCATTATACTGAACAGCGAGAAGCTGAAAGCATTTCCTCTGAGATCGGGAACCAGACAGGGATGCCCACTCTCCCCACTGTTATTTAACATAGTACTGGAGGTCCTAGCCATGGCAATCAGACAAAACAAAGAAATACAAGGAATCCAGATTGGTAAAGAAGAAGTTAAACTGTCACTATTTGCAGATGATATGATACTGTACATAAAACACCCTAAAGACTCCACTCCAAAACTACTAGAACTGATATCGGAATACAGCAAATTTGCAGGATACAAAATTAACACACAGAAATCTGTAGCTTTCCTATACACTAACAATGAACCAATAGAAAGAGAAATCAGGAAAACAATTCCATTCACCATTGCATCAAAAAGAATAAAATACCTAGGAATAAACCTAACCAAAGAAGTGAAAGACTTATACTCTGATAACTACAAGTCACTCTTAAGAGAAATTAAAGGGGACACTAGTAAATGGAAACTCATCCCATGCTCATGGCTAGGAAGAATTAATATCGTCAAAATGGCCATCCTGCCCAAAGCAATATACAGATTTGATGCAATCCCTCTCAAATTACCAGCAAAATTCTTCAATAAATTGGAACAAATAATTCAAAAATTCATATGAAAACACCAAAGACCCCGAATAGCCAAAGCAATCCTGAAAAAGAGGAATAAAGCAGGGGGGATCTCACTCCCCAACTTCAAGCTCTACTACAAAGCCATAGTAATCAAGACAATTTGGTACTGGCACAAGAACAGAGCCACAGACCAGTGGAACAGATTAGAGACTCCAGAAATTAACCCAAACATATATGGTCAATTAATATTTGATAAAGGAGCCATGGACATACAATGGCAAAATGACAGTCTCTTCAACAGATGGTGCTGGCAAAACTGGACAGCTACATGTAGGAGAATGAAACTGGACCATTGTCTAACCCCATATACAAAGGTAAACTCAAAATGGATCAAAGACCTGAATGTAAGTCATGAAACCATTAAACTCTTGGAAAAAAACATAGGCAAAAACCTCTTAGACATAAACATGAGTGACCTCTTCTTGAACATATCTCCCGGGGCAAGGAAAACAACAGCAAAAATGAGCAAGTGGGACTACATTAAGCTGAAAAGCTTCTGTACAGCGAAAGACACCATCAACAGAACAAAAAGGAACCCTACAGTATGGGAGAATATATTTGAAAATGACAGATCCGATAAAGGCTTGACATCCAGAATATATAAAGAGCTCACACGCCTCAACAAACAAAAAACAAATAACCCAATTAAAAAATGGGCAGAGGAACTGAACAGACAGTTCTCTAAAAAAGAAATACAGATGGCCAACAGACACATGAAAAGATGCTCCACATCGCTAATTATCAGAGAAATGCAAATTAAAACTACAATGTGGTATCACCTCACACCAGTAAGGATGGCTGCCATCCAAAAGACAAACAACAACAAATGTTGGCAAGGCTGTGGAGAAAGGGGAACCCTCCTACACTGCTGGTGGGAATGTAAATTAGTTCAACCATTGTGGAAAGCAGTATGGAGGTTCATCAAAATGCTCAAAACAGATCTACCATTTGACCCAGGAATTCCACTCCTAGGAATTTACCCTAAGAACGCAGCAATCAAGTTTGAGAAAGACAGATGCACCCCTATGTTTATCGCAGCACTATTTACAATAGCCAAGAATTGGAAGCAACCTAAATGTCCATCGGTAGAGGAATGGATAAAGAAGATGTGGTACATATACACAATGGAATACTACTCAGCCATAAGAAGTGGAAAAATCCAACCATTTGCAGCAACATGGATGGAGCTGGAGAGTATTATGCTCAGTGAAATAAGCCAAGCGGAGAAAGAGAAATACCAAATGATTTCACTCATCTGAGGAGTATAAGAACAAAGGAAAAACTGAAGGAACAAAACAGCAGCGGAATTACAGAACCCAAAAATGGACTAACAGGTACCAAAGGGAAAGGAACTGGGGAGGATGGGTGGGCAGGGAGGGATAAGGGGGGGAAGAAGAAGGGGGGTATTAAGATTAGCATTCATGGGGGGGGAGGGATAAAGGGGAGGGTGGGCTGTACAACAAAGAGAGGACAAGTAGTGATTCTACAACATTTTGCTACGCTGATGGACAGTAACCGTAATGTGGTTGTTAGGGGGGACCTGATATAGGGGAGAGCATAGTAAACATAGTATTCTTCATGTAAGTGTAGACTAAAAATTAAAAAAAAAAAAGAAAGAAAGAAAGAAAGAAAAGGGGGATTACTCCTTGACAGGATAAAACTATTGGTAAATCAAAGATCAACACATGCTTTAAATATCCTTAATGTTGATCACTTAAAGGGTGTCAGATGATCAGCTATGGAGGTACTCTTTTCTGATAATATTCCTTTCTCTTAATAAAAAAAAAAAAAGAAGCAGTTCCTGTGTGCTGACCTCCAATGAGTTCTGCACAGTGGTATAGAGGGCATGTCAAAGTGTGGGCAAAGGGTCTGTTTGTTTCTATGCAGAAGATCAAGGCCTAGCTTGGCTACCCAGAAAATGAACTAAGATACGATATGAGGAGGAGCTTCCGGCATCAGCACTCTCTGGAGGACTCGTGCCGGGGGATGATCATCAAAAAGCCTCCACAGGGATCTGAGCAATGCTGCGGTTGTGGCTGCATCCACCCCACCGTCTCCTGGACTTGCCATTGGAATAAGGAGGAAGATGTCTAGGCTGGCATGTGCATACAGTGAGACAACGAATTTGACCGGATCTGTACTGTTGGAACTCAACCAGGAGTTGGGAGGGGTGCAAGGTGTAGCACTCCAAAATCTTATGACTATAGACTATCTATGGTTAAAAGAACATATGGGATGTGAACAGATACCAGAAATGGGCTGCTTTAATTTGTCTGATTTCTCTCAGACTGTTCAAGTACATTTGGACAATATCCATCATATCATAAACAAATTTTCACAAATGCCTAGGGTGCCTAAATGGTTTTCTTGGCTTCACTGGAGATGGATGGTAATTATAGATTTGCTTTGTTTATGTCACCGTATTCCTATTATGTTAATATGTGAGCGCAAATTAGTTGGTAGTTTAAAACCTATACATGCTTAAGTTACTCTACAAGAAGATATGTCAAAAAAATAATCAATCCTCCCATGTTTTCCTCCATATGCTACCTCTATAGCTTTTCTTCTTCCTTCCTAATTACAACCCTTAAATAGAATTCGTGCCTCATATCGAATTTACCGAGTATCATAATTCCTCCAGGTGGTAAAGAAACCTCGAGACAAGTGCTGGGCATAGAAGCCACAGGGCATAAATCTGCCAAGTAAAAAGCTAACCTTTTCAAACAATATGGCTTCTCTCTCACTTACCAACTTTACATTTCCCTGTATGGCCCCGGAAGATGGCTGGTTAGCCAGAGACGGGTAAGATTCCTCAAGGGAGGAACAACCTAAGACAGGCACAGTCGCATGGGGGCCATCAGGTGAGAATTTGGGGATCAACAGAGGTGAGGCTCAGAACCTCACCCCCCCTGCTTTGAGAGAAATCTTCTGCATCCGTGGATGTCTTGCTGCCCTTGTCTAGCCTGGATTAATACTTAGTCCATAGGCACACACCTGATCATCTGATCATCTACATTTGCCCTCTTACAGCACTAAACTATGTTTTCTACCTTTATCTTGCATCTACCTACCACTTCAGCATTTTATTAAAAATAAAAATAATAATAATAATAGAGGGAGAAATGTGGGATCAACATATAAATCAAGTACAAAAATCAAATGAATATTCATATTTGACCTGATTGTTTATGGGTCATAATGCGTGATCAAAACCGAAAGTTTCTGTGATGAATGCCCTTGTACTGTTCACCATGTAAGAATTTATTCACTATGTAAGAATTCGTTCACCATGTAAGAACTTGTTCGTTATGCTTCAGAAGATTGGAGACTGACGAGAATTAGGCTTGAGATGGATTAATGATTGTACATTGAGCATTGACCCCCCTATACTGAATTTTATTGTTGTTAACAACCATTTGATCAATAAATATGAGAGATGCCCTCTAAAAAAAAAAAAAAAGTATGACAGAAAACCACTATCAAAAGGGTGTCCTACTGTAGTGAAAGCAAGCATACATCCTCCAAAATCCTGAGGTAGGAACCTTAAGGCTCCCAGCAATGAAACTGGATTCATATCTATTCAGCACTGTTCCAAAGGTCTCAGTTTCAAGAGGTCAAAAGCCATTTCATCGTTGGCCTCAAAAATGAACTGGCAGGAGTCATGTCAAAGACTGAATCAGCCTTGGATGACTCGGCAGCTATAATCTTGCTCAGTTGAGAGATAACCAAAGGCTGACACCTCTGTCTTTTGTCCCGCCATTACCTGGGCATAGAAGCCGCAAACTTGTCCTTGACTCTCCTCTTAGTTCCTCCTGTTCCTTCCATTCAGTTGGTGCCTGCTGCCTCCCAAATAGCTCTGTATTCAGCACCCCCTCTCCCAGCCCATGTAGAAAGGACCTTCAGTAAGACCTTCCCCACTTACCACAATTTCTAGAATAGTCATATAACTGTCTTCCTGCCTCCAACTTTCCCTCCCCCTTAAATCTGTTATCCTACCCAGAATGTAACCAAATGCTTATCATGACTTGCTTCTGCTTAGAATAATTCAATGGACACCATTGCTTTCAGGATAAAATTAGGATTCTTTAGCAAGTAATGTAAGGATTTACATAAACTGTAAATACTGTCTCCAATTTCATTTGTCACCTCTCCCTTTATCATATTCTAGTCACACTCTCTCTTATAATTTCCTGTGCTCACTGCTACTACGTCTTCTACACTGCATTGAGACTGTCACTACTTGTGAAGATACTAGTCTTGAAGAATCCTATGGGCAGTGACTGGTCTTCTTCAGCCTGGAGTAAGTATGTATGTACTCAATCAATGTTAAATGAATGCCTGAATGAATGAACAAAGGCTTCCAGAGGACATGTTAGCCAGTTATGCTCAATGCTCTCAGCTGGGTGAAGGGCTCTTGAGCAATTCACTAATTAATTTGATTGATGTTTTAACTATGAGGAGGATGATAACTGATGCAGGATATCTTGTTACTAAGACTTGAGTGAACTAAGTTATCCTTTGTAATACAGACCTAAATGATTTAACTGTGCCTCTAAGATTTTAGATTCAGTCAGATCCCATGAACTATTGCCAAGAAGCAAACACTCAAAGTATAAAACAAGAGTGTTAATGATTTTTAAGAAAGCTGTGATCTTGGGATGTTCACATCAGAATCCCTGCTGTAAAAAACCTCTCTTTATCAAAGTCATGACAGCGACAGGAAATAAATCAATCAAGCAGTGAGTGGCATACAGAGGAGTATCATTCTAAAGTGGTAAGGTTTTCTTGGCTCCACAGATAAGAGAAAAAGTGAAGGACAAACAGCATTTTACTCCCTTGCTCTGGAATGCTACTGGACACATAAAGCCAGATCGGCCATATATGAATCAGCTTCTCCCACTTAAAGTCAAAGAGACAAATCTCATTTTGGGGAATGAGTGAAGACAGTCATATACAAGATTGTATTTTATGGAAATAAAAAAAAGAATTATGAAACATAAAGTACATTAAACATAAGACATGCTCTCTTCCCCAATTTCTGCGAATTGTAGAAGTCTTTGAAATTGATAAAACCTGAGAGATTTAAATATCTATTAGTCAATTAGTCATCCAGGAAAAATATCTATCAAGTTAACTTCATTTAAAGTTCACCCACTGGTCACCCAATAGAATCACCTCTTATTTTACTGTCCCTTTTTTTTAATTAAGGTATCATTGATATACACTCTTATGAAGGTTTCACATGAGCAAGATTGTAGTTACTATATCAGTAAATATAAGATACCCTTATTATCAAGTCCCCCCCATACATTGAAGTCACTGTCCATCACCATAGTAAGATGCCACAGAGTCACTACTTGTCTTCTCTGTGCTACGCTGTCTTCCCTGTGACCCCACACACACCATGTGTACCAATCATAATACCCCCTCAATTCCCTTCTCCCTCTCTCCTCACCCACCTTCCCTCACCCCTCCTCTTCAGTAACCTTTAGTCCCTTCTTGGGTTCTGTGAGTCTGCTGCTGTTTTGTTCCTTCACTTTTGCTTCGTTGTCACACTCCACAAATGAGGGAAATCATTTGGTGCTTGTCTTTCTCCACCTGGCTTATTCACTGAGCATAATACCCTCTACCTCCATCCATGTAGTTGCAAATGGTAGGATTTGTTTTCTTCTTACAGCTGAAAAATATTCCAGTGTGTATATGTGCCTCATCTTCTATATCCATTCATCTACTGATGGACAGTTAGGTTGCTTCATGTCTTGGTTATTGTAAACAGTGCTGTGATAAACATAGGGGTGCATCTGTCTTTTTGAATCTCAGATCTTGTTCTCTTTGGGTAAACTCCTAGGAGTGGAATTCCTGGGTCAAATGGTATTTCTATTTTTAGTTTTTTAAGGAACCTCCATATTGCTTTCCACAATGACTGAACTAGTTTACATTCCCACCAACAGTGTAGGAGGGTTCCCCTTTCTCTGTATTCTCGCCACTATTTGTTGTTCCTTGTTTTTTGGTTGTTGGCCATCCTAACTGGTGTGAGGTGATATCTCATTGTGGTTTTAATTTGCATTTCTCTGACAATCAGCGATGTGGAGCATTGTAGGCCACCTGAATTTCTTTTCTGGAGCAGTGTCTGTTCGTGTCTTCCGCCCATTTTTTAATCAAGTTATTTGCTTTTTGGGTGTTGAGGCATGTCGGGTATGTCATTTACAAATATATTCTCCCCCACTAGCTTCCTACTTGTTGACACTCTTCCTCCTCCTGGATCTCAATTTTTACTATCTAAGCTCAAGTCTACTTCTGTGACCATTCATTAGTCTGTATCTGCAGGCCCTGACACTGCTGGCCATATCATTTTTCCTGAAATTAGTTCCGCCTGTGGCTTTTATATTCCTATGGGATCTTACATCTCCTCCACCCCAGACTATTCTTCCCTTGATGGTTCTTCCTCTTTCTAGACAATGGACCTGTGTCCAACTCAGACATTTGTGTTATTCCTGCTCAGGCTTCAACATTACATCTGGATATAGAACTTTGAGACTATTCATTTTTGGCTTTGATCTTTCTCCCAGGTCCAAGTTTGCATCCCCCACCACCTAAGGGATATTTTAGTTGCTCATCACACAATTTCTTCAAAGAAAACATGTTTGCAACCGCATGTAATATCTTTTCCTTCCCTCTCCAAACAGTTTCCTTAGTGTTTTTCTACAATCGATTGACTGTTCTCTAGGGCACTCCTGATGAAACCCTTTTGCCTCTTCCTCCTTCTAACAACCAGTATAAGCCTCAGTGACTAGTGCCAAATTCCTCTACCACATATCTTACAGCCGTCCTTTCCTTGTATTTCTAATTTAGCAAATCAAAAACACTGCCAAAATACTTAATAGTTTTAACACAAAAATCAGTACTCTCCCTTCTCTTTCCTTTAGAATGCCACCAGCTTAAATTTTTTGTATATATACATTTTTGGTTTTAGTATGAACTTTTAAAAAATCTTAGTTTGATCAGGCCTTTCTCCAATCAAAAGTCTTCCAGAGTTTGATATCACCTATAAGACAACATATCATTTCTTAGCCTTACATTCGACTCCCTCGGCAGTTTGGTTTTGACCTTCTGGTCTCATTTCACACCATCTCCCATAAAAATACTGTATAAATAAAAGCCCCTGATCATGTCTCACCAAACTAAGGCAATAAAGAGAATATATGCTCAGGAATGGGACCTTTCTCTGTTTTTCTGTCTGGTCCTCAAACCAAATGTTCAAAGCCTTTATTTATAACCCAAGTTTTATCCTATGATATTCCCAGGGACACAGGAAGTCCTGACATCTCTTCTCCTCCTTTTTTTTTTTTTTCTGAGAGGGCATCTCTCATATTTATTGATCATATGGTTGTTAACAACATAAAATTCTGTATAGAGGACTCAATGCACAATCATTAATCAACCCCAAGCCTAATTCTCAACAGTCTCCAATCTTCTGAAGCATAACGAACAAGTTCTTACATGGTGAACAAGTTCTTACATAGTGAATAAGTTCTTACATGGTGAACAGTGCAAGGGCAGTCATATCACAGAAACTTTCGGTTTTGATCACGCATCATGAACTATAAACAATCAAGTCAGATATGATTATTCATTTGATTTTTATACTTGATTTATATGTGAATCCCACATTTCTCCCTTATTATTATTATTTATTTTTTTAATAAAATGCTGAAGTGGTAGGTAGATGCAAGATAAAGGTAGAAAACATAATTTAGTGCTGTAAGAGGGCAAATGTAGATGATCAGGTCTGTGCCTATAGACTAAGTATTAATCCAGGCTAGACAAGGCAACAAAACATCCACGGATGCAGAAGATTTCTCTCAAAACAGGGGGGGTGAGGTTCTAAGCCTCACCTCTGTGGATCCCCAATTTCTCACCTGTTGGCCCCCCTGCGACTGTGCCTGTCTTAGGTTGTTCCTCCCTTGAGGAATCTTACCCGTCTCTGGCTAACCAGTCATCTTCCGGGGCCATACAGGGAAATGTAAAGTTGGTAAGTGAGAGAGAAGCAATATTCTTTGAAAAGGTTAGCTTTTTACTTCTTTGCGGATTTATGCCCTGTGGCTTCTATGCCCAGCATTTGTCTTGCGGTATCTTTACCACTTGGAAGAATTATGATACTTGGTAATTTCTATATGAGGCATGAATTCTACTTAAGGGTTGTAATTAGGAAGGAAGAAGAAAAGCTATAGAAGTAGCAGATGGAAGAAAACATGGGAAGATTGATTATTTCTTTGACACATCTTCTTGTAGAGCAACATAAGCATGTATAGTCTTTAAACTACTAATTAAATTGCGGACACACATTAACATAATAGGAATACAGCTACATAACCAAAGCAGACCTACTCTCCTCCTCCTTAACAGACACTGCAGTGTAAATAATTCCAGGGTTGTTTCCTTGGTGTCAACTCTCTTTACCTCTACTAAGACTTAATTGCAAAGAAAAACAAAAGCCTACTACTGCTCCTTTATTGTACCTTCTATTTCTAATCTCAAACTCCCAGCACTTTCTTGTTTTGTGTATCCCCAACAGGTATAGTAGACATGAAATTCTACAGGTTGCCTGTAAATTATATAGAAGTAAGGCCAAGTATAAGGAAAATGATCAGTTGGGAGAGTTTTGTCCTTCTCAGCTACATAGCCAGACTAACTGATTAGAAAAACATCTGAGAAAGAAGACAGTTTACACTTTCATACAGTCTTACGCACCCTCGTCCCATAAAAGGTGAACACGGACAGGGATGTTTGTCCTTCTTACCATGCATTATTTTCATTACTCAAGAAACTTCACTGAAGGGTAAAGTCTGTAGGAATTTTGACTTTACAAGACATGCTACAGAATTCTGAGTGCTATTCTAATCAGCATCTCAATCTACAACTTAATGGTGTTTAAAAAATAGACCTTCTTTCCCCCAGTTCATGCAGAGTTAGTGATAATCATATGTTCTTAATTTGAGTTGCAGAATTTAGTTCTAAGCAAGACAACAATTTTGTAGTGTGCCCGTGAGATAAGATTCATCCAGAAATACTTAGAAATCAAATAACTGAAACAATAGAGGTTGCATCATGCACATTTACAGAAAGAAAAATACATGAAAAAGTCACCAGGGAGTACTAAAGATACCCTCAAATAATGAGGCTTAAAAGCCTAAGAAAATTTAAGGAGTAACAACAGAAGACCAATAGATGTTCAGAGACAAAGATAATTAGGCATTTTAAGTGGCTGTGTGGTATAACAGAAAGAGAATGTGATGTGGAGTCAGAAAGCCTTGGTTCAAATGTGGGCTCTGCCACTCACAAGCCACAGGCCCTGGGGCACTTCATCTCTAAGACGGTGAGACTTGGAGGGCTGAGACCAGCATGAGGCCAGTGAGGCACAGGTCTCAGGGGAACTTTGAAGAGGAGGCAAAGAAACTCACTAATCAAGATAAGTAATATTTGAATGCAGCTCTCAAAATTGAAATTAATGCCAAAAATAGCCATTTAGAACAAAATAAAATTTTTTATCATGACAGGATCCAATTCTGCACTTACTTGCACGACTTACACAGCTTGCCTCATCTTAATCCTGGCCCTGTCAGATCCTGCATGAATTTAAATCTTTAAAATATTGCATGAAATGTTATTTATTTTAATTGTGTTGTTTTTTTGGCACTCCCTTTAATTTTGTGCCTGGGGTGAGTGCCTCATGTGCCTCACCCTAGTCCCAGGGCTGCTCCTGATCTGACATTTCTCATTTGTGCAAACAGTAACATTGGAAACCAAAAAACACCATTTTCATGGGGTTGCTGTGAAGATCAAATGAGATACTTGCATATGTTAAGGTAAGGACTTTTTTTTTAGTATTATTATTATTTTAGGAAGAGTTGGAATAATCAATGAGGCTGAAAGATGGCATAACACAACTCCCAGAAAGCAGCTCTGGCCAGTTGTCCTACTTCTCTCTCCTATTCCGTGCCAGCTCTCTCTGGGCCCTTTAGTCTCCTACATGGTTCCGAAATGCCTTCAAGAACAGCCTGCTCTGTCCTGGGCCCCAAGCTGCACAGACAAGTGTTACCGAGTACAATGGATAAGGATGGGACCCAGCAGAGGACATACACAAGGCATCTTCCTGGCACATTAATTCTATCCATCTTTTTGAGAGGAACACACATGGAATAGAAAACCTAAAATAAACAGAAAAGCTAAGATTCAAAAAGAAACTTCAGTGACATTTCACATTTGTAGCAGGCCAAACTGGGCTATGCCTCAGACTTACTGGGAATGAGTTCCTCTCGTTTTTAGGGCTTACTCCAGGGAAAGATAGGGAAAGACTGAAGTCCTGGTCTTGGGGCATCCATCCCAGCCCTGGTTAGCTTGTCCATATGTTCATTTGACAAACATCCAGCCCACTGATTATGTGCCAGACACTGGAAATCTGGAGACAAAGTATAGCCCCTGTCTTCAAGAAGCTATCTATCTGGGCTATCAGAGTATCAGAAGAACTGTACATATGGTAGATGGAGGCTTTCATTCATTCAAAACATTCTCATTGGGTGACACTTGTTAGGCACTGTTCTAGGCACTGGGCAGAGAGCAGTGAATAAAACACAAACATTTCTCTGTACTGTAGAGCTCATATTTGAGAGGGATTCTTGGGTTAGTCCAAGACTAGTCTAGGAAAGCTCAGACTTCCTATCTCATTCCAGCGCATCAGCATGGTAGACCTAAAAAACCTAGTAGGAAATCAAACATGAAGCTACAAGTTTTCAATTTCTTCATAAGACGATCTGTTCCATGATCCAGTAGGGATAAATAGGCCCTCCAATATCTGAGAGAGAGGGCTCCTAGAATCATGATAGGGCCAAATGGACATCTCTGTACAGATCCTTGGGAAACTGCAACTAAGGTAATCATTTATTTTGGGCTACTCTGAATTTTCAAATACAAGTCTACGCTTCTTGAAGACCAATATCATCTCATCACTTATGTCTCTCTCTGCCCTCTTAGCCTGGGCACTTAATCAATACTTGATTTAATGCAGGATATGAACTGAATAATATTTTCTAAATAAGTTGTGTCAGCTGTAGATATCCTTCCCCTAGCCACCACATAATGAAGTCTGTGCCCGTGGATCAGAAGTAGGGTAGTTGCACATATGGAAGAAATGGTTAAGGCTGATGATCATATACATACAGTTCTAGTTCAAGAGCACAATGAAAATGTACTCATCCTCAACCTTTTCACAGAGGCAATAAAATGGTCAAAACACTGCCACAGTCATAAGATTATTAGTTGTCTTTATATAATGTCTAATACTTTTCAAAGCTCTTTCAAAATCACAATTTCATTTGATTCTTACATCAAAGCTATGAAGTAAATAGGGTGAGCAATACCATTTCAGGGATGAGAAAACAGATACCAAACAGGTCTCACCTACAGTCACATAGCTAACCAGTGAGTTTAGGAGAACAGCTGGACTCCCATCGTAATGCTCATTCCGTAACACCAGACTATGGAGATAGAAGCATTGGTTTCCCAAGTTTCAAAATGCCTGGCACACAGTAAGCTCGGACTGTCTTATTTATCTCTGTTACCCCAGCATCTAGAACAACACTTAAATGAATGAATGAACAATGAATGGATGAATGGTAATGAATGGAGGCATGAAGTAGTGGCAACGCTGAAAGAAGGCTTGACTCACACTGTAGCTTTACAGGCAGCAGCTTTCATAAAATGACATGAAACTGATTTCACAAATGCTTTTCAAAGGCTTCTAAATTGCTCTTTTTACTTCCTTACCTGATTAGCTTTAAACCAAAGGAGATGTTTTTCCCTGACCTATTTTCAAAGCTAATCTTTAAATCCCTAGGTTACAAAATCCTAAGGATGAAATATTTGTTCTGTGAAATAGTATAATGGTTCAGGCAAGAAAAACTTTAAGAGTGTAAGTATACTGATTAAATTCCCAGGATTCAAGATACTGAAAGTTATATTAAAATGCCTTAAGTGAGATGAGTCTCTATTGAAGATAGTTGAGCTGCCAGTATTTCAAAAGTTACTCAAATCATAAACCCAATTACATGAGAAGAGTAACAGCAGAGCGCAGAAGCCAAACTGAAAAAGTAAAAATCAGATGCTTCCTTTAACAATAAAGGCTTTATGATACTGGATCGTGATTGAATTTGAATACTTAAGTGCAGTTTTCTGATTGAAAACAAGAAGTTTAGCATTTCCAATCTTCTGAACTTCACCACTTTTCCGTTCCCGCCATAAATGAATGAAGCTGGGGTTCAGCTTGCATAAACTTGCTCTGCACAACATCCAGCACAATAGTCATTGTCAATAAATGTTAAACAACACATTTGGATAATTCCACAGGTAATTCTACAAATTTGGATAATTCCATGTCCTGCAAGTAAGGACATGATTCTGTGATGACTACTGAGTACGTTGATTGACTCACCAAACAGTGATTTTTCTCCCCTTCTTCACTGAAGTGTACACATCAGGCTTTCTCTGCTAGAGCTATCCAACTCTTTTCTCTGCAGGCTTCACTCAACACATTGTGCCTCTTTGTATACATGGAATAAGATCATTTCTCTACAGAGAACAGAGCCATGTTTGTCTTAAAATCTGTGCTATAGGATACTGGGGATTTAAAGAATTAACCCACGATAAAATTGGAAGAAAAATAAAAATAAAAATAAGAATAGGAAGGGACTCCCCTAGATCTAAATCCTCATTTTAGAGCAAACTCAAGCCCAGAGAGGAAGAATGAATGATCCCTGGTTCAACATCCAACTGGGGGAGTCAGCAAGACTACAATCCAGATGGGTGGGGGTGCACAAAAGTGCAGTCACATGTGTATATAAAATATATATTTAGCCCCAATAAATCAAAGTAACCTGTCCCGAACTGCAATCATCCTTTTGCTACATACAGTGCTATTTCGGTGGAGTACTGCCACTCAGATGACTTCATCTCTAATTTTCTCCTTTTGGTTCTATTTTAAAGAACACATTTTCACATTGAACTATAACACCAGTAACTTAGCCTAAGGAATCAGACTCTCCCGATAATCAGACATTATCAGACACTACCTCCACTACCTCCACCACAGTCTGACTCATCACAGAGCTATCTCCTCCCATATTCCTTGATTTGAAAGCTAAACCCAAGAGTAGTGTAGTTAGGATGCATTCCAGCTCTGGCTTTGATGCTCCTTTGGGCCCATAGAAAAGTCAAAGAATCTTCCTAAAACATTTTTTTTCTTTGTAATGATGTTAAATTACTCACAAAATGTTTATTAAAAACAAAACAAAAGTCTAAAAACCAGCACATGCCAATGGTGCTGCTTATTTAAGCAACTGGCGTTCCTCTATGCTTTTGAGGCGTTTCTTCCGGGGCTGTACAAAGTCATCATCTGTATCATCACTAAATTTATTATCTTCTGATTCATTCCTGAATTCTAGTTTAGGAAACCTTTTTTCTGGTAAAGGTTCTTGAGGAGTTCTTCAAAATAGTTTTCAAGTTTTATGCCAGCGTTGGCTACTTCTGAATCAGGCTCATTGAATTCAGCACAATTTTGAAAGATCAATCTAAAGTCAGCTACAAAATCTTCAGGGTTTGTGTACATAGAAAAATCTTCTTGTAGTCTTTTCTTGATGGTTGACAAGTCCATTGGATTTTTAATTATTTTGTAATAATCAGGCAGTTAGAGGAACTGGATCTTGAAAAGCCAGGCTCATTTCATGGCAGTAAAGAAATAAAAGTAGGCGCTCACACTTCCTTATATCTATTGGTGTTAATTTAACAAGGACTTCTGGTTTCTTTTTTTCTGAGTTGTGACTGGGAGCATCACAATCATATTCAACTTCTGGTTTAGATAAGTCTCGGCAGAAAGTGCAGATTCATTCTCCACTTGGTGGGTGCATGACAAGAAAGATGGAATACTTTGGGACACTTATCACAGCACAGGAGCTCCCCTCCATTCTGACAAACTGCACAACAGTCCTCATTGGGGTCGTCTTCTTTCTTTGTCTCTCCAACATGAAGCGGTGACTTCTGGGAGGCATCCAGCCACTCAGACTTTGCATATGAGGAATTTTCCTGGTGACGTCCAGGTTGATCTCCTGTGCTATCAGGAGCATCTGATCTTAGCACAGACTCCTCAGAAGCAGAGCTCTGACTGCTATTTAATAGCAGGGAGGTAAGTATGCTTCTTGGATAATTGGTATTTTGAGGCCTAGATTCTTCATCTGATTCTTGTTTCACTACAACAACAGGAAAATCATAATTTTCAGGTGGTCCACTGTTTTCTTGTTTTATTTGGATTGGCTCCAACATGACCACTGGGACTTTGTGTGTAGAATCGGCTCCCGTTGGTTTGCTGGAAGAGCCAGAGCTTCCTCTGCTCCCCACACTGGAGGCACTAGGTGAACGTATTGGTGGGTGTACACTAGTCATAGTAACAGGTCCTGCAAGGCCTGGAGATGGTACTGATGAATTTGGTGACTGGACGGTTCTGTTTGAGGGTGGTCTTGGCTGGCCATGATCTATACTAGGATCTTTCTTCACAATATTGTCCAGCATAATAGTACTTGAACAGTCAATATCTGGAAGAGAAGGAAGATTGTAAGAACCTCCCACTGGTGAGCTCAAATCAATCATAGGTGAACCAAAACCTTTGCCATCGTGTCCTACTGCACTAGTAATAGTGGGACTGGAAGGAGTAGAGGATATGCTGCTGGCAGTTGACGGGGCAGCCTGCCCACTGCTGATCTGCCACTGTTTTATGGCTTGTTGAGCCAAGAAAGCCATCTGCAGAGGGTTGGGCTTTATTGCTTGTCGTGGCACATTCTGGTTTGGTGGATATCTCAGCTGTTGAGGATGAGGAGGAAGAACTGGTCCATTAGGTTTGGGGCTGTGATTTTGAAAATTTATCAGATGTGGAGGGGTTTGCTGATGAGAGATGGAAGGTTGCTGGATGGGCCCCTGCACTCTAGGGTTTGGTAAACCCACAGGTGCTGGCCTCCGTTGCACCTGTTGCCTCTGAGCCATTACCTGTTGCTGCATATGCTGGAGTCGTAACTGAGCTAGGCTGATCTGTGTTGGAAACTTGGATAACTGCTTTGAAGATAAACCACCTGGTGGCTGTGAATTCTGTTCCACGACAGGGTTCTGCTTAGGCATTTGTAGCTGACTCTCTTTATCTTCGATTACTAAAGAACCTAAATTGATAATATTTTGAGCCCAGAAACTAGGATCACAGTGAAACTGGATGGTATTGTTGGTCACTGGGGAAGCATCACACCTTGCTCAAAGGAGGTGCCGTAGTCGGTATGTAATCAGTCGCTTGCTGTACAGTAATGCTGTACTACTGCCGCTGGAAACGGCCTATTTGGAAAAATGCATTACATGTTCCAGCTGTTTAGAGAGCCCAGCCACTTCCTGTTGCTGTTGCATGAGTTTCATGCGATGGTCCTTTGCAAGGCTCTCAAGCTGATGCAACAGAGCTTTTCCTTTTTTATTTATTTCTACCATCAATGTAAATATAGCAACTTTAATATCCTGTTTCACCTGCTTTGATTTTGATTTACTTCAATTATCCTGTTTTGCATCTGATTTCCTGTGAATTTTATGTATTTTGTTTTTTCCATCAGTTTTGTGATTAGGGTATGATCACTTTCTGATTCTGAAAAGCTTCTTCTATAAATTGGTATCTATGCTCTTTATGTTCTAATAACTGGCAGTCTCCACATGTCAGTTTGTCACATGTTTCACAGTAAAGCTTCAGCTGCTCCTTATGAAAAGGGCAGAACACTGGTCGCTGACTAGTCATACCAACTGCCTCTGGAGATACTTCCTCTTTCTGTCTCACGGTGTGATCTTTTGTGAACTTCACCCTTTGGTGAGCTCGGATGCATGTCTTGCAGAGCCATTCAACACACTCGACACAAAACCCATTAGTTTCTGCATTGTCCTCACAGCTTGTACACACCTGATTAGACTTTTCAACTGTACTGCTGGGAACCTCAGTAGTGTCTTTCACAAAAAAATTATCTATGATGTGTCTCTCTGCACAGTCTTGGCTGCAAACTGGACATCGAATGACTCCAACTTGGGTGGCGAACGGCGAGGAGCCGCTGACCAGCGAGCCGGTGGCGGGGACGGGCGGCGGGGTCTCGGCCGAGCCCAGCATGGGCGCCGGCAGCAGGAGGTAGCGCCGGGGCGCGGGCAGGCAACGCTGGCAGAAGGAGTGCAGACAGGGCAGCAGCTTGGGCGCTCGGCTCTGGATGTTCTGGTGGCACACGGCGCAAGGGTCCAACAGGTTGAGCCGGGCCGCCTCGCCTCCGCGCTCCGAGTCCGGGCCCTGCCGACTCTCGGCCTCGTTCTCCCCGCTCGGCGCTGTCGGGGGCCGCCGTCGCCGCCTTCTCCACAGCCACCTCCATTGTCCTGTCCCGGTCCCCGCGTGCCGCCGCCTGCCGCCGCCCCCGCCCCCGACGACCTCCTCCTCCTCCTCCTCCCAGGCAGCTCGGGTGACCCGAGGGAGGAGGGGGGAGGCAGCGCCGGGCCGAGGAAGCCTTCTCAGGCCCCGGCGATCCGCCTCCCGGGTGGCGCGGCCGGAAGAACGGTGTCTGTCAGCGGCGACCGGCTGCGCCTCGTGAGCTTCGCCAACCGCCGTGGCGCTCGTCAAATCCACACAGCCCGAATCCACTAACCTCCCAGCCTTCCTCTGGGGGTACCCGGCCGGCTCAGGCCCCGCCCCCACCCTCCCTCTCCCAACAACTAAAACATTTTTAAAAGAAATACTGATTGAGCAACTTGCAGAGCAAATATTCTGTATCTGCTGCTGAACTAGACACTTTACATATGGTATGACAATTCATTTTCTAAAAGTGACAGGTACTCTGGGAAGTTTATGATCTTACCAGATCCTATTAACAACCAGAAGGATGGTATAATTATTTTTCCTATTTCACAAAGAAGGAAACCAAGGCTTAATTAGTTCTTACATTATCTTTCCTATTTTACAGTATAGGATCCTGAGGTTAAAGAAGCCTTACCGAACATATACACAATGGAATACTATTCAGCCATAAGAAACAAATCCTACCATTTGCAACAACATGGATGGAGCTAGAGGGTATTATGCTCAGTGAAATAAGCCAGGCGGAGAAAGACAAGTACCAAATGATTTCCCTCATTTGTGGAGTAAAACAACGAAGCAAAACTGAAGGAAGGAAATAGAAGCAGACTCACAGACTCCAAGAAGGGGCTAGTGGTTACCAAAGGGGAGGAGTGAGGGAGGGCAGGTGGGGAGGGAGGGAGAATGGGATTGAGAGGTACCATGATTAGTGCAGATGGTGTGTTTGGGGTCACCAGGAGAACAGTGTAGCACAGAGAAGGCAGGTAGTGACTCTGTGGCATCTTACTACACTGACGGATGGGGCCTGTAATGGGGTATGGGGGTGGGACTAGATAATAAGGGTGAATGCAGTAACCACATTGTTTTTCCTGTGAAACCTTCACAAGATTGTATATCAATGATACCTTAATTAATCAATCAATCAATCAATTAATTAAAGAAGCCTTACGGAGGATCTGCTTAACACAACCAGCTGACTGGCTAGGAGTGGCAGGGCCAGGATTTAAACCAATATCTAGATAACTCCAAAGTCTGCCACAGTGGACACCGTGAGGTGCCTTACAGATGGTTCCTCAAGAATGGAACAGCTGGGAGTGCTGCAGGCACAAAGTCTGCTGCTCTCAGCACCTCTGGGGTCTGCTTTAGTTAAAGAAAGCTGCCTTGTCCAAGATCATGTTCCTTCCTGGGGTGCCTGGAATCCAATGGCTGGTCAATGAGGTATAAATGGCCCTCATGTCATTATATAAAGCAAAACAAGTAATTCCCCAATTTTACACAGAATGCCCTATCTCCTTACCTTAAACAAAACTTTGTTCTTCCTGGAGGCCCTGCTTCCTTCTGTCTGGAGGTTACCTGTTTTTCCCACTTTCTAGGCCAACAGGGCCAGGAAAAAAGAGAGATGAGTGGGGTGAGTGGCGGTATTCCCTTGGATAAAATCATATAATCATGCTGATAGTCACTAGCACAAAACTAGTTTTCAACACCAACTGGGCTTTCAGGCTCACCTATTCTTCCTTTTGTCTATTACAAGCCAGCCCTTATTTCCATTTCTCAGATTTTTCTAAAACTCACCACTCTCTTCAATACAGCTGTTAGTCCCTGCTTTGCTTTCTTCTTTCAGTGCACAAATTTATCTCTTTTTTCACAGAAAAGAATGTCCATCAACTATGATCTTCAACTTCCTGCCCTAATACTATAAAATTATGTACATCTACACCTACCCTTGTTGCATTCCTCCAGTCTCAAAGGACTGCCCTTGACCCTACGCCCTGCTCTCTCTAACTGGCAGCTACTGCATGAATCTTACCTTCTTATTCTTCTCTCTTCAACCTCTTTCATTTTACTGGCTGCTCTGGTTAGTAAAGCATTTACTTATTTTCTATCCCCCAAAACCAACAGCACCGCCACCACCACCAAACCGTCTCATCCTTGTGTTCTTCTCCAGCTATTCTCCACTTCCTTGGCCGTATCAACTCTGTCTACTTTCTTACTTTTCATTCATTTACTTATTGATACCTGGCTTTGCCCGGCCTGCCTAAAGTCATCGCTGACTTCTCATCTAGCCCTATCTTACTTAACTGGTTGTTTGCATCTGATACCAAAGATTAGCCCCTACTTGAAACTACTATTTTGTTTGTGGGACAACATCTTGGTTCTCCTGGAACTTCTTGGATCATTCTTCTCCATTTCTTTTATGGGCTCACTCTTCTTTGAGCACCTTTTAAATAGCAGGGTACTCCCAGGGTTCATCCTCAGTCCTCTTATCTTTATTACTGAGCATTCTTGTCCTAGGAAGCTTACCCATTAGTAATTTCAACTATTCTCTTTGTGACAATGACTGCCAAATCTTTATTTGCAGCTTAAATCTCCCATAAGTTTGACTTGCATACCCTTCCTTATATTCTCCTTAGTTCGTTTCTACTGGTATTGGTGTCTACCTACCTAACTTAGAAACCTAACAGTCTTCCTTCACTTTGCCCTTTCTCCCCACAATCAGTAACTAAGTATTGCCCTTTTTAACTTCTAAATGCTTTTTAACCCCCTAAATATTTCTTGAACCTATTTTCTCTAGCCCCTCCCCATCATCACAGTGCTAATTTAGGCCCTTATTGTCCTTGCCTGAACTACTGCAATGGCCACCTAACTGGTCTTCCTGGTTCAAGCTTTAATATCTTCAAGTCCACTTTCCCACAGTCAACTGAAGGGTCTGTCTAAAACTCATATACGATTGGATTGCTCCATCCAATGCTACCTATAATAACAAAAACACCAAATGACCTGTATGCAACATACCTTTACTTGGCATGATTCAAACTTTGCCAGTCTCTCTGGCTACATCAATCACTACTCCCTATCTCCAGCTTTATGCTCAGCAACACCTAAGGACTCATAATTTCTCATGCACATCATGCTACTTCCTGACTTTACTTCAGGTCACACTGCTGTCCCTTCTGCCCAGAACATCCCCATTCTTTCTCCCCCTACCTGGCTAACCCTCTCTCATTCAAGACTCAGTTCACTTGTCATATTGAGGATGTCTTCCTTGATGCCAAAAGGATTAGGTGTCTCGCCTGTGTTCCTGTGATACCAGTACATATCGCTGCCATCATAATTCTACATTGCTTCAAAATGGTTTGTTTATGTGTCTATCTCCTTGTTTTGGCAACAAAACTTGGTAGCTTAAAACAAGAGTCACTTATTTTGCTCAGGAACCATCAATTTGGGCAGGGTTCAGTGAGAATGGCTAGTCTCTGCTCCATGCGGTATCAGCCAGGGCAGCTCTCCCAGAGCTGGAGGATCTGCTTCCAAGATGGCTCATCCCAAGGGCTAACAAGCGGGTGCTGGCTATTAGTTACTTTCCACCTGGGCCTTTCCACAGGGCAATTTAGGCTTCTTCACAGCATGGTGGCTGGGTTTCAAGAGTGAGTGATCCAAGAAACAGGAAATGGATCCTGTTAGTTTCTTAAATTGGGTACAATTTCTGAATAGAAAATGAATAGATCTCTGCCACACTCTATTGTCAGACAGGCACAAAGCCCAGGTTCAAGGGGAGAGGGCATAGCCCCATCTTTTGATGGGGGGAGTGTCAAAGAATTTAGGGGGGCATGTTTTAAAACTACCACACTCCTTTACTGGACTATGGGCTCTTTTAGGACTCACAGACATGGCATGTGTCTGCTGAATGAATGGATTCATTCCTGGACCAATTTGCCTACATGAAACTTCACAGTCTTAATCAGTCAATTGCACCACGGAGGTTCATTCTAAACAACTCAGCCACATCAATTAGTAAGAGGATTAAGGCTCAAAGGAAATTAGGCTTAAAGTCTCATAGCATTTTAGAAATGGGAGGGATTTATGAGCTAATCAAATTTTTTAGTCCATTTTACAAACAACAACAAAACAAAGCAAAAAAAAAACTGAGGTACATAGAAAAAAGAAACTATATGGGTCAGCTATATAAAATAGCAATGATTTAGATTTTGCTGAATATGGAAAACACATGCTATTCACTTGCTCAGTTTCTTCTAGCAAGTCAGAGCTAATTAAACTTAAGAATCTGATTGAGGAGAGCTGTTAATTTTCTCTTTTAAAGGAAGACACTATTTACTTTTGCAAATTCGGTCCCATTACAGCTATTATTGTAATTCAATTATTTGATGACACCCTATATGTCTTGGTTAAAATGTTTTGTGGCACCGACATGCATCTAGCCATTAAATAGAATATGAAGAAATGCATAAGACCTTAGTTATTAGACATCTTTAAACATGTCCGATTGAAACACATGTGAGCAATAGAAGTATCCGTGTTTGAATTATTAAATATGACTATTAAAGTCAAAAGAAATGAAATAATTTGACACCAGTAAGGATCAGGATACAAGCCTAATTCTAAAAGGTGAAATTTTGACTAAAAATAAATAAATAAATAAATTAGTTAACTGGATTCAGAGAGATATCTAGGTATAGCTTTAGAAGTGCACATTTAGACAGACCTAAAAATATTTAATCTCTTCTAAGGCTTTCTGAGGAGCCTCTAAAACACTAGGTAATCTTACGTAAGTTATGACTGTGACTACCAAAAAAAGAAAAAAAATCACTGGGAATTGCCAATTAACTGAACAAGCAGTAGCATTTTACCAAGAAAGTAAAATCATTTTTTCCAAAGAAACGAACCTTTTTCTCGGAATTCTTCCGTGTGGCAGAACATTCAGGAAATTGCATTTCCTAAATGTAATTATCTTATAAATTAGACTGCTTACATGACTTCATTTCAAGCAATCTGGTTCTAAGAAGGACACAATTCTAATTTAGCAATTCCATAATAAAGATAAGTTATATAGGATGTTGGCTTTACAAGACAAACTATGAGGTATATTAATATCATTATCTGCACTCCCTACCCACTGTTTATGCAGGTACTACTTTTCACCCAGTATAACATCTGAGAAGCTGCAAAGTCCCCTGGACCTTATCAGTGACAAAGGGAAAGTAAAAAACAAAAACAAAAAAAACCCCATTCCCCAAAACCCCTCATGTAACCTATCTGAGACACCCGAAACACCCATCCACAAAGACAGCATCTTTTTTGTTTTAAAAGACTGTTAGACTGCATCTTCTATGTTAAACTATTAAAACAATGGCAGATTTGTAGAAGAAAATTTTGCTTAAAACTTTGATCAACTTAGGCACTGAGTATTCGTGCTTTTGGAATTTTTTGCCTTCTAACCTAATTGGCATGGGAAAGGGAACTCAGCATGGGCCGTGCTTTGCTTTTAGTCACAAAGGGCGAAAAACCAGCCTTGCAAATGTATGTTGATGAAACGAGTGACATTCAAAGTCCACTCACTTGTTTTGGAGTAAACAGGGAAATATTTTACTCAAAATTTCTTCAAAGTGATTTTCTGGAAGTTATTTTGGCAACTGAGTGAGACTTGAGTTCCAAACACTCCACACAAAAATCTGGCAAAGACTGGATGTAGGTGAGAAAAGGATTCCTCACAAGCTCCCAGTGATTTTTCAGTCCTGAGTTGGGAAGCTACTGCCCAAATTTATTCTTTAGACAGACTGAGTTAAATTTCTCCCCTTGCTGAATTCACCTTCAGGAACCTGCTTTTTGAGAACTTCAGTAAGTCAGAAAATTTTAAGACATGTTTGGTACAGCATAATGGTTAGGAAAGCAGACTCTGGCAGCAGACTGGGTCTGAATCCTGGCTCTGCCAATTATCAGCTGGGTGCTCTACAGCAAGCTCCTGAGACCTCTCTGCACCTCTGTATCCTTACGTGTAAAATATGTAAACACTATCTGTACCTATTTCTGATGATCTTGAGTACTACATGAGGTAATACACATAACAAAAAGCATCAGAAAAGTATCTAACATGCAGGAAGCTCTTTAAAAGTGTGAGTCTCATTAGTACAACAGCTGGACTTTAGCTGCAAAAACATAGTCTATCAGGTAATGATGTTTGATTTTACCCCTTGAAATTTCAGTTCTTTGTATATAAACCGTAAAAGGGCATCTTTCAGAAATGTTATGCTTTGCTGAATGTTTGCAAGTTTGAAGCAGTTGCCTTTGTCCTTATTGATTGTCTCGGTAACGATACAACATAATCCTTCAGTTCGGAAATCTTTCCAAACACTTTTCCTTCTGACATGATTGAAAAGGTCCAACAGAATATAGAATAATATAAATAGTCACTGTTTATTTCTTCCTGTAGTTTGGTTTCAATTTTTAACATTAAACTCTTCAATTCATCTGGAATGTATTTTAATGTGAAGTATAAATTTTGGATTTAAATAGTGTTATTAAAATGTTAGCCAATGGTTCCAAAAATTTTTCTTGAATGAGCCAACTTCTCCACTAACTTGAAAATCTAATACATGCCAAAATCTTATACGTGCTTATTACAATAGTTGCCTATTTACTTATTACTGTTCTCCCACGGGAACTTAAGTTTCACAAAGAAAGAGACTCAGTTACTTTGGTTCACCACTGGTCACCAGAGTTCTGCTACTGGGCTTTTAGGAATGAATGGCTGAAAAAGGCTTTCCTCTCCCAATCTCTGAATGTGATTACTGTTATTACTGATTTTCTAAAGATAAACAGATGCAACATTATTGAAACTAATCTGAACTGATCATATCTATGATTCTTTCAATATGCTGCTATATTTCCTTTGCTAATATTTGACTTAAGATTTTGTATAGGTAGCTTTAAGTGAAGGTGTTCTTAATTTTTATGAACAAAACAAAGTAGAATTTGGTCATAGCCATCCTAGGTTCATAAAATAACCTGAGAAATTTTCCATATTTTACCATGCTTTCAAATAAATTAGATAGCACAGGAAATACCTGTTCCTTTAGGCTTTGACAGAATATGATAAATATATCTAGAATTTGCACTTCTGAGGAGGAAGGAATCTTTCTTTCAATCCGACTTTTGTCAATCTCATTCATAGTTTTTGCTGTATTAAGTCAATTTTGGTTATTTTAAATAATCTGTTTTTGCTTATTCATTTTGTAGATTGAATTTACTGTCATAGGGTTAAAATTCCTTTTTTATTTTTAAAACAGTATTAAAAATTTTGCAATTTAAAATAAATTCTCTGCGCATCTATGGTCATACGTTTCTTCTTTTTTTAAAAAATATTTGCTTCTGGGTCATGTTATGATTGGATTTAAAAAATCAACTTAAATCCTTGTCTTCTAACAGAATAGGGGAGTCACTGTGGTAATGAATATGTTCAGTTTTAATGTTAAACTATATTCTTTTTATTTTATGCTTCCAAAATGTTTTCGCCTTTCCCCTTCTCCCTGAGCCATACTGATTAAGAAGATCCTTCCCCCCAGCTTTTAGCCAATTTATTAGGAAGCTACTCGTTTTATTTCTATTCTAGTTCTGCTTATTTTTAACCTTCCCTTACCCTGCCTTTCTTTCTTGAAGCCAATAATAAAGCAGCATTTTTTGAGTCTCCTTGCAACCTTCCCTCTTCCATCTGCCAAATTACTGAAATACTTTAGAATCCCAGATCCCTGTTATTATTGGTCCATTATATTATTCTTTTTATGAAGAATGATTATCAGTAGTATTACGGTTTACTCCTATACTGTTATTCACAGTTAATTCCATACCACTTGAAAATACTCTAATTTCTTCCCCCTATTGAGTTCTTTATTCTAATTATTTGTTTGTCTCTACTATACCTTTGCATAATTTTTTTCAGAGCAAGCACATCATGAGTGGGATATTCTGCAGGTTTTCAGTAACAAAGATGATCTTTTTGTTCTCCTTTCAAGAAAAGATGCCTCAGCTGGCTGTGCAATTTGAGTGACAACCCTTTTGAAGGTGATGCTTTCACCCTTTCATCCTTTCGACCTTTCCCTCTTCCCAAGGTGATGCTCCTTTGCTTTTCCTATACAGTGCTACTAGGTAACTGGATACAAATGTATTGTCCTTCTTTTGTGGATAACATCTGCTCTCTTACTCCTGCACTACCTCCACATATCTGGATGCTGATAGTTGATTCATTTTTAAGTATAACAATTTTGTTAGAATACATTTAACAGTGAATTTTCATCCTCATTATTTTTATTTAATAAAAGCTTTATTGAGATATAATTCACACAACATAAAATTTCTTCATTAGTATTTGCTGGCACCCAAGCCCTTTGATGTGATGATTCATGACTCCCTTTAGCTAAGGTGGGAGTGAACATGCGATGTTTAATATGTAAGCTCAGGTTATCGTCTTGAACCTGAAGCCTATCCAATGTATCCCGAAGCTGCCTGCTGTTGCCCTACTGCTCCTCCTCCCTGCTGTTCTACTGGCTGCATCCTGGAACTTACTTTACCTTTCTTTATACTCTCCTCGCTTTCTTACCAGGTTTCTCGACTTTCTCCATGGTTTTACCAGGACCAAGCCCCAGCCTTCCTCTCCTCTCATTCTCTATACTCTTCCTGGTAAGATTTCATCCACTTCCTGGCTCCAAATGTCATCTATATGAGAGGGTCTCAAGCCCCTCCCCAAATATTGCTTATACATAAACATTCTCTCATTACTAACATCTCTCATTAGACACAGTGATTCTCAATTACAGGGATATCCTGAAATCTCAGAAGGCGCATTTATAGCTTGAAGAAGCACTTCTGTTGAGGAACACGTGCCTGTCCCATCATCCAATGAGCTGACCATTCCAGAAGCCTGGGAGTCATCACCGTTAGACCCGAGGATGGTATCTCTCCAGTTCACCACCTTATCTAACAGAGAGTCTAACATATAGCAGCCCAACAAATACCTGTCATAGGGATGAATTCAGTCACTAAATTCTGTGGTTTCTAGTTCACATCCTTTCAACTCATCCTCTTTTCATCCACACTATCGATCCATGAATAGTTACTAAGAGTGCATGAACACCATGAAATTGTACCCAACATTTGATGTGTATATAAAAATTTTTAGGGTAATTTGCAGATTTCCTAAGGAGTCAATAATCCTAACAGTTTAAGAAATATTACTGTAGGGGCTTATTTGGTTAGAAAGGAGTATTTTGAAGAGTATTGCAAACTAACAAAAACAAATTGTAGATACATACACACAGCACATAGACACATACACACAGATACAAACATGGACTGACTTCATGACATCAAGCCTATGGTAAACGTTTTGTTGAAAAGGGACAAGAATCAGAAGAGCTAGAGGGCTGCAGGAATAATGAAGAAAAACAGGATGCCAGAAAAAGAACTGAGAAAGGCAGAACAGAGAGAGAAAAGGAACTTCTGTCCACTCTGCTGTTTTATATATGGCCCTTAGGCAGCCGGTGTGCGAAAGGTTGGCTGCAGTACGGAGGACGTCAGTGTCTGAAGATACCTGTGTAATTCTGAAAATTGCACACTTCAGCTTGCCACATGCTGCCCAACTTCAGGACAGTCTGGTCCACCAGTCCAGCTGTCTTTTCAATTCTGTCCAGTGAATCCCTTTCTAGACTCTGATCTTCAACAGAAGGAAAGAGAGAAAGAAAATAGAAGGCAGTGGCCTGGGCCCATGAGAAGAGGAAAGGGAAAGGAGGTCAAACACTCCCTACTTCTCAGGTGACCACCTGTCTCTAGCTCACTCTCCTCCTTTGTCTTTATTCACTGAACAGCTTATGTATGTGCCTGTGTGCAAAAATCGTTGACAATATAGGATGCACTTCAGTAAACAAGAACATCTTTATAAGTTCTGAAAAATACACGTGGTTTTCAGAGTTCCAGGTGTTTTTAATAAATGTTGGCTAGTTCATCCTCTCTCCATCAATTAAACACTTAATAAAGGAAGGGAATATGATCTTTTGGGGGGGTAACTTCTCATATCAGCACGTAACATATTATACTGCCCGGTTTGCTTTAGCAAATGCTAACTTTTCTGTCATAAGATGTTGTTACTAATCTACTAAAGTAGGAAAAGTACATCAGAAATGGTGATAGGCTGGATTATTTTTGTTTTAAAGGCACCCAGCCTAACTTCCATTATTGCACAGTCCAAGGATAGCTACTGATCTTACATCTAAGACGTCTCTGGCTGTGAAATAAACGTTACTTACGTGGAAATGAAAACCGGACGCTTTCATCATTAGCATCATCTTTCATCCAAAGAAAATGAAAGCCTGAGGATGGTTTTCATTTGGTCAAAAGGCCTGGACAATTAACTGACTGGTTAATCTGCATCTAAATCCTCAGGAATAGTCCATAGCTACCTGTTTAGCGATTCAGCTTCACATGATTTAACATCAACACACAAGAACAGCTCTGCTGTGATGTACAGGGATAGGAGCCTCATGAATTTATCAGACATACTAATAATCCAACAGTGTCTACTTTTGCTGCAAAACTCTAATTGTGTAAAGGGACAAAACTGTGATTGTTAAAACAATATTTTTTTTAAAAAAATGTCTTTTCAAGATTCTATATTTACCTATACTATCTGAAATTTTCATGAAGCCCTAATCTACTAATAACAAATATGGTATTTTAAATCATAGTGACAACTGAAGATTCCTCTGGGTAAATGCCTGATAAATTTATGGTGAAATTTAGTGACCAGTTATTCTGGCTGGAAGTTAGGGTGCAAGGGGAGGAATAGGAGAGAAATGGGAAAAACTACTGCTCAGCAAGTCCCACCTAATAGTGTAATATTTGGAGCAATATCCACTTAAAACAAATTCCAGGATTCACTTAAGAGTTTTAATGGTTTTTGCCCTGTTTATTTAGTCTCATACCCTTTTGGCAAGAAATTGTTGTTAAAGATTTATTGAGATCTGGTTTAAGTCCATTCTTTTCACAGATAAGCTGAACAGGTCACTGAGAACTTGGGCTTCACTTTTTTCCACAGCAGGGTGTGGGATCTGAAACCCCTTCAAATGTTACTGGGATCCTTTTGAGGAAAGAGAGGAAGATGAGAATGGAAGAAAAATATTCTACAACCTCGTTCATTGCCTGCTCTACTTGCATCCTTATCTTTAACCTTGGCGAACTCATTGTGTCCTCCATCTTCTTTAGGTTTCACTGCTGCAAGGGATCCAGGTTAGGAAGTGATGCCAGGATCAGTGTTGACAATGAGATGAGAGCCACAAGTGAAGCCAAAAGAGGCTGTGAAGCCAGAACTAGAAATGAGCTGTTGGAGATCATATCATGTGGCATCTACAATATATATTCCATTCATCCATTCCGGTATGAAGTGTGCAAAACCAAACAAATACACATCCAGAAAAAAAGGGCCTGCTGGCACCGAGGTAATATTATTTGGCACTCTCTAGCTGAAATGTGCACATTGTTAAGATGTCCTTACTATAGTCCTTCTGGGAAGAATTATTTTGGTGAAGTGTGGAATGGAAAGCAAACATGGAACACGACAACACAGATGGGCATCACCTGGGAAACCCAGCAGTCCACTCCAACAGATGCCCTCAAGGTGGTATTTACCTTGAGGAGCCTCGCAGACTGATACCTGATTGCACTGACTGGACACAGGAATGCAGACTCATGCTAGCAAAACTCCCAAGACACTAATGTATAAAAAAATTAGGTGACTTTATTATTTACAGTAAACAACAGAAGAATCAGACATACTTAAGGTCTGTGTCAGCCTGACAGTGAATGATCTCTTTGGGAAGGCAAGTTACCAGAGGGAAGCATGGTGAGTAAGTGGAATTAACGATGCAGGATTCTACTGCAAAAGGGCATGAAGCTCTGCAGCTCCTTATAACACAATGATTGACCTTCCAGGGAGGCTGGATGCTTGCCTCAACCTGGCAGGTGCTATTGGTCAGACAGTATTGTGTCAGGTATCATAACAATTACACTGATAGCTTTTCATTTCCCCCATAGTGGAGACAGAGAAAATGGTCTTCTGATGAAGATTTTATATGTTTGTGTGTTATTAAGATGTTGATACCCTCAATAAGGTTACAGTCAGATTTTTACTGCCCAAGAAGTCTTTAGGATTCTTAAGATCGTATTATCTTCAATCTATTAGGTATTCATTTCTTAGTTTAATTTTCAGAGAGTATTTCCATTGTCCTGCTTTCTGGATCAATAGGGGCACCACATGGTGGACCCCACATTTGCCTACAGGTTCCACAAAGCGTCAGTTAAATTCAAATCAACCTGTATTCACTGTGCCAACTTTATGCCCACTGCTGTACCAGGTACAAACTAATATGCAAAGTATAGTAAGAGCCTCTAAGAAAATGTTATATTTATCGGATGCCTACTGCCCTTTGCTCTTCATAAGGTACATTCATTCATTCCTATTTTGCTATATGTACAGACCCTCTACTAACAACCAGGATTTATTAGATCCAAGAAATACAAAGAAAAACATGACACTGCCATGTTGCTGCTGAGAGCTTACAGCCTGGCAAAGGAATAAGAAATGTTTTTAAAAAAAAGGTTCTATGCCAAGTGGTATAAAGCATAACAGGGGGAGTGCTTTTATATCTTTGGGCAGAGACAGAGGCTGTATCTTTTTTAAAGTCTGATTTAAAAAAGAAACTGAATAATAATGATGATTATTAAATCATTTAATGACAGTGGTACAACATACAAACGATAAGTTCCTTCCTTGTTACTTACTTCCCACCCCTGTTCCTACATTATTATCAAGGTGTAAAATGTATATATTACAAATCCCATTCATGTAATACACACATGTACACATCCATTTACTTAATACATATACATATGGATCACACTATATTTTCTTCTACATTTAATTCTTTGTTATAAATTATAACATGAATATAGCAAAAGTGCACAAAATAAATACGCTGAGTTGAGAAAATAAATTGCCCTGGACACTTACCAGGTCAATAAATAGAAAATCTGAGTACCCCAGAAACTCCCTGCATCTACCGGCCCAGATCCCCAAAATATCATTATGTTGAATTTGATGTTAATCATTTCCTATCTTTGAGTCTGTAGAACCTGTCCACCTATGAGGCAGGTAAAGTTCAAATTTCAAATGTTCTTAAAGCAAAAACAGCTTCAAATCTCTAAGCTTCTCTGAACTCTCATTTTTCCTTAGAATTCCTTAGATTTTTCAGCCCTTTGCTGCTCTGAGCAAGTTTTCCTATACATATTCAACATTCTCCATTATTTTCACCAAGAGGATTATTCAAATAACCTACCTGGCCAGATTTTCAGTAACAGAAATTTTCAGTAACAATTTCTTCCTTGTGTTATGGTATTATGTGTAAATATAAATCCTTAACAACTAGATCCTAACTCCCTGGCGTTTATGAGAAGCAAACGTCTCTAACTTCTTACAGCATAAATTGTGAAATATGCAACAAATGCACTAAAAGTAAAGAGGAAAGGAATGGAAATGAGACTCAATATGTAATTCCTCCTGCCCTTGAAGAGTTTCCATTTTCTTTTTTTGAAGGAAGATGTATATGCATAAAACAATTTGAAATGAAACAATTTTAAGGCAATAAAGATGTATGTTTAAATGAAATCATTTATATTCACTGACATGGAGAGATTTCTAAGATATATTGTCAGGTGAAAAAAAGAAAGTTGTAGGATGGTGTGTCAAAAAATATAGTCTGGGGGGGGGGGGGGGCGGACCCAGGATGGCGGCGTGAGTAGAGCAGTGGAAATCTCCTCCCAAAAACACATAGAGCTATGAAAATATAACAAAGAAAACTATTCCTAAAATAGAGACCAGAGGACACAGGACAACATCCAGACCACATCCACACCTGCAAGAACCCAGCGCCTCGCGAAAGGGGGTAAGATTCAAGCCCCAGCCCGATGGGACCCAAGCGCCCCTCCCCCCGGCTCCCAGCGGGTGGAAAGAAACCGGAGCGGGTTTTTTTTTTGGCGAGTGCTTTTTGGAAGCCATAAAGGGACAGGGACCCCGTTGCTAGGGAGGCAGGGCGGCGGGACCGGTGAGCGGGTGCCTGGGACCGGCGCCTGAGGACAAAGATTATCGCGTATTTTTCCCTACGGGACCAGTGGGCGGGTGCCTGAGACCGGCGCCTGAGGACGGAGGAAATCGCGCATTTTTCCCCTTTTTTTTTCTCTTTTTGGCGAGTGCTTTTTGGAAGCCTTAAAGGGACAGGGACCCCGTTGCTAGGGAGGCAGGGCGGCGGGACCAGTGAGCAGGTGCCTGGGACGGGCGCCTGAGGACAAAGATTATCGCGCGTTTTTCCCTACGGGACCTGTGGGCAGGTGCCTGAGAACAGCACCTGAGGACGGAGGAAATCGTGCGTTTTTCCCCTTTTATTTTCCCTTTTTGGCGAGTGCATTTTGGAAGCCTTAAAGGGACAGGGACCCCGTTGCTAGGGAGGCAGGGCGGCAGGACCGGTGAGCAGGTGCCTGAGACCTGCGCCTGAGGATGGAGGAAATCGTGCGTTTTCCCATTTTTTTTTTTTCTATTCTCTTTTTGACGAGTGATTTTTGGAAGCCTTAAAGGGACAGGGACCCTGGTGTTAGGGAGGCAGAGCAGCAGGACCAGTGAGCGGGTGCCTGGGACTGGCGCCTGAAGACAAAGAATATCGCGCGTTTTTCCCTGCGGGACCGGTGGGCGGGTGCTTTTTGGAAGCCGTGAAGGGACAGGGACCCTGGTGCTAGGGAGGCAGGGCAGCAGGACCAGTGAGCCGGTGCCTGGGACCGGCGACTGAGGGAAAAAAAAAAAAAAATCGCGTGTTTTTTCCTTTTTTTTTTCTGTTCCCTCTCTCATTGTTGCTGTTGTTGTTTTGGTTTGGAGAGTGCTTTTTGGAAGTCTTAAAGGGGCAGGACAGGACACTTAGACCAGAGGCAGGGAATCTGGGGATCTCTGGTCACTCTAACCCCCTGGGCAACAGGGAGCACAGAGGCCCCTTATGGAGATAAATAGCCTCCCGGCCGCTCCCCCTCCAATGGGGCTCCGCCACTCTGGAGGAGCAGCCCCAGCCAGGCGACGCCCACAGCAACAGCGGAGATAAACTCCATAGCAAACGGGCAGGTAGCAGAAGCCCTGTCTGCGCACAGCTGACAAGCATAAGCCACTAGAGGTCGCTATTCTCCCAGGAGAGGAAGGCCACAAACCAACAAGAAGGGAAGTTCTTCCAGCGACCACTTGTACCAGCTCTGCAAACTGTCTCTATCACCATGAAAAGGCAAAACTACAGGCAGACAAAGATCACAGAGACAACACCTGAGAAGGACACAGACCTAACCAGTCCTCCTGAAAAAGAATTCAAAACAAAAATCATGAACATGCTGACAGAGATGCAGAGAAAAATGCAAGAGCAATGGGATGAGATGCAGAGAAAAATGCAAGAGCAATGGGATGAGATGCAGAGAAAAATGCAAGAGCAATGGGATGAAGTCCGGAGGGAGATCACAGATGTCAGGAAGGAGATCACAGAAGTGAAACAATCCCTCGAAGGATTTATAAGCAGAATGGATAAGATGCAAGAGGCCATTGAAGGAATAGAAGCCAGAGAACAGGAACATATAGAAGCTGACATAGAGAGAGATAAAAGGATCTCCAGGAATGAAACAACACTAAGAGAACTATGTGGCCAAGCCAAAAGGAATAATATTCGTATTATAGGGGTACCAGAAGAAGAAGAAAGAGGAAAAGGGATAGAAAGTCTCTTTGAAGAAATAATTGCTGAAAACTTCCCCAAACTGGGGGAGGAAATAATCGAACAGACCATGGAATTACACAGAACCCCCAACAGAAAGGATCCAAGGAGGACAACACCAAGACACATAGTAATTAAAATGGCAAGGATCAAGGACAAGGAAAGAGTTTTAAAGGCAGCTAGAGAGAAAAAGGTCACCTATAAAGGAAAACCCATCAGGCTAACATCAGACTTTTCGACAGAAACCCTACAGGCCAGAAGAGAATGGCACGATATACTTAATGCAATGAAACAGAAGGGCCTTGAACCAAGGATACTGTATCCAGCATGACTATCATTTAAATATGATGGTGGGATTAAACAATTCCCAGACAAGCAAAAGCTGAGGGATTTTGCTTCCCACAAACCACCTCTACAGGGCATCCTACAGGGACTGCTCTAGATGGGAGCACTCATAAAAAGAGCACAGAACAAAACACACAACATATGAAGAAGGGAGGAGGAGGAATAAGAAGGGAGAGAAGAAAAGAATCTCCAGACAGTGTATATAACAGCTCAATAAGCGAGTTAAGTTAGGCAGTAAGATACTAAAGAAGCTAACCTTGAACCTTTGGTAACCACGAATCTAAAGCCTGCAACGGCAATAAGTACATATCTCTCAATAGCCACCCGAAATGTAAATGGACTTAATGCACCAATCAAAAGACACAGAGTAATAGAATGGATAAAAAAGCAAGACCCATCTATATGCTGCTTACAAGAAACTCACCTTAAACCCAAAGACAAGCATAGACTAAAAGTCAAGGGATGGAAAAACATATTTCAGGCAAACAACAGTGAGAAGAAAGCAGGGGTTGCAGTACTAATATCAGACAAAATAGACTTCAAAACAAAGAAAGTAACAAGAGATAAAGAAGGATACTACATAATGATAAAGGGTTCAGTCCAACACGAGGATATAACCATTCTAAATATATATGCACCCAATACAGGAACACCAGCATATGTGAAGCAAATACTAACAGAACTAAAGAGGGAAATAGACTGCAATGCATTCATTGTAGGAGACTTCAACACAGAACTCACCCCAAAGGATAGATTCACCGGGCAGAAAATAAGTAAGGACACACAGGCACTGAACAACACACAGGAACAGATGGACCTAATAGACATCTATAGAACTCTACATCCAAAAGCAACAGGATATACATTCTTCTCAAGTGCACATTGGACATTCTCCAGAATAGACCACATACTAGCTCACAAAAAGAGCCTCAGTAAATTCCAAAATATTGAAATTCTACCAACCAATTTTTCAGACCACAAAGGTATAAAAGTAGAAATAAATTCTACAGAGAAAACAAAAAGGCACACAAACACATGGAGGCTTAACAACATGCTACTAAATAATCAATGGATCAATGAACAAATCAAAATAGAGATCAAGGAATATATAGAAACAAATGACAACAACAACACTAAGCCCCAACTTCTGTGGGACGCAGCGAAAGCAGTCTTAAGAGGAAAGTATATAGAAATCCAGGCACACTTGAAGAAGGAAGAACAATCCCAAATAAATAGTCTAACATCACAATTATCAAAACTGGAAAAAGAAGAACAAATGAGGCCTAAAGTCAGCAGAAGGAGGGACATAATAAAGATCAGAGAAGAAATAAACAAAATTGAGAAGAATAAAACAATAGCAAAAATCAACAAAACCAAGAGCTGGTTCTTTGAGAAAATAAACAAAATAGATAAGCCTCTAGCCAAACTTATTAAGAGAAAAAGAGAATCAAAACAAATCAACAGAATCAGCAATGAGAATGGAAAAATCACGACAGACACCACAGAAATACAAAGAATTATTAAAGACTACTATGAAAACCTATATGCCAACAAGCTGGAAAACCTAGAAGAAATGGACAACTTCCTAGAAAAATACAACCTCCCAAGACTGACCAAGGAAGAAACACAAAAGTTAAACAAACCAATTACGAGCAAAGAAATTGAAATGGTAATCAAAAAACTACCCAAGAACAAAACCCCAGGGCCAGACGGATTTACCTCGGAATTTTATCAGACACACAGAGAAGACATAATACCCATTCTCCTTAAAGTGTTCCAAAAAATAGAAGAAGAGGGAATACTCCCAAACTCATTCTATGAAGCCAACATCACCCTAGTACCAAAACCAGGCAAAGACCCCACCAAAAAAGAAAATTACAGACCAATATCCCTGATGAATGTAAATGCAAAAATACTCAATAAAATATCAGCAAACAGAATTCAACAGTATATCAAAAGGATCATACACCATGACCAAGTGGGATTCATCCCAGGGATGCAAGGATGGTACAACATTCGAAAATCCATCAACATCATCCACCACATCAACAAAAAGAAAGACAAAAACCACATGATCATCTCCATAGATGCTGAAAAAGCATTTGACAAAATTCAACATCCATTCATGATAAAAACTCTCAGCAAAATGGAAATAGAGGGCAAGTACCTCAACATAATAAAGGCCATATATGATAAACCCACAGCCAGCATTATACTGAAAGCATTTCCTCTGAGATCGGGAACCAGACAGGGATGCCCACTCTCCCCACTGTTATTTAACATAGTACTGGAGGTCCTAGCCACGGCAATCAGACAAAACAAAGAAATACAAGGAATCCAGATTGGTAAAGAAGAAGTTAAACTATCACTATTTGCAGATGATATGATACTGTACATAAAAAACCCTAAAGACTCCACTCCAAAACTACTAGAACTGATATCGGAATACAGCAAAGTTGCAGGATACAAAATTAACACACAGAAATCTGTAGCTTTCCTATACACTAACAATGAATCAATAGAAAGAGAAATCAGGAAAACAATTCCATTCACCATTGCATCAAAAAGAATAAAATACCTAGGAATAAACCTAACCAAAGAAGTGAAAGACTTATACTCTGAAAACTACAAGTCACTCTTAAGAGAAATTAAAGGGGACACTAATAAATGGAAACTCATCCCATGCTCATGGCTAGGAAGAATTAATATCGTCAAAATGGCCATCCTGCCCAAAGCAATATACAGATTTGACGCAATCCCTATCAAATTACCAGCAACATTCTTCAATGAATTGGAACAAATAATTCAAAAATTCATATGGAAACACCAAATACCCCGAATAGCTCAAAACAGACCTACCATTTGACCCAGGAATTCCACTTCTAGGAATTTACCCTAAGAACACAGCAATCAAGTTTGAGAAAGACAGATGCACCCCTATGTTTATCGCAGCACTATTTACAATAGCCAAGAATTGGAAGCAACCTAAATGTCCATCGGTAGATGAATGGATAAAGAAGATGTGGTACATATACACAATGGAATACTACTCAGCCTTAAGAAGTGGAAAAATCCAACCATTTGCAGCAACATGGATGGAGCTGGAGAGTATTATGCTCAGTGAAATAAGCCAAGCGGAGAAACAGAAATACCAAATGATTTCACTCATCTGAGGAGTATAAGAACAAAGGAAAAACTGAAGGAACAAAACAGCAGCAGAATTACAGAACCCAAAAATGGACTAACAGGTACCAAAGGGAAAGGAACTGGGGAGGATGGGTGGGCAGGGAGGGATAAGGGGGGGGAAGAAGAAGAGGGGTATTAAGATTAGCATGCATGGGGGGGGAGAAAGGGAAGGTGGGCTGCACAACACAGGACAAGCAGGGATTCTACAACATTTTGCTAAGCTGATGGACAGTAACCATAACGTGGTTGTTAGGGGGGAACTGATATAGGGGAGAGCATAGTAAACATAGTACTCTTCATGTAAGTGTAGATTAAAGATTAAAAAATAAAAGAAAGAAAGAAAGAAAGAAAAGGGGGATTTCTCCTTGATAGGATAAAACTATTGGTAATCAAAGATCAACGCATGCTTTAAATATCCTTAATGTTGATCACTTAAAGGGTGGCAGATGATCAGCTATGGAGGTACTCTTTTCTGATAATATTCCTTTCTCTTAATGAAAAAAAAAAAAGGCAGTCCCTGTGTGTTGACCTCCAATGAGTTCTGCACAGTGGTATAGAGGACATGTCAAAGTGTGGGCAAAGGGTCTGCTTGTTTCTATGCAGAAGATCAAGGCCTAGCTTGGATACCCAGAAAATGAACTAAGATACGATATGAGGAGGAGCTTCTGGCATCAGCACTCTCTGGAGGACCTGTGCAGGGGGATGATCATCAAAAAGCCTCCACAGGGATCCGGGCGATGCTGCGGTTGTGGCTGCGTCCACCCCACCGTTTCCTGGACTTGCCATTGGAATAAGGAGGGAGATGTCTAGGCTGGCATGTGCATACAGTGAGACAACGAATTTGACAGGATCTGTACTGTTGGAACTCAACCAGGAGTTGGGAAGGGTGCAAGTTGTAGCACTCCAAAATCTTCTGACTATAGACTATCTACGGTTAAAAGAACATATGGGATGTGAACAGATCCCAGAAATGGGCTGCTTTAATTTGTCTGATTTCTCTCAGACTGTTCAAGTACAGTAGGACAACATCCATCATATCATAGACAAATTTTCACAAATGCCTAGGATGCCTAAATGGTTTTCTTGGCTTCACTGGAGATGGATGGTAATTATAGATTTGCTTTGTTTATGTCACCGTATTCCTATTATGTTAATATATGTGTGCAAATTAGTTAGTAGTTTAAAACCTATACATACTTAAGGTACTCTACAAGAAGATATGTCAAAGAAATAATCAATCCTCCCATGTTTTCTTCCATATGCTACCTCTATAGCTTTTCTTCTTCCTTCCTAATTGCAACCCTTAAATAGAATTCGTGCCTCATATCGGATTTACCAAGTATCATAATTCCTCCAGGTGGTAAAGATACCTCGAGACAAGTGCTGGGCATAGAAGCCACAGGGCATAAATCTGCAAAGAAGTAAAAAGCTAACCTTTGCAAACAATATGGCTTCTCTCTCACTTACCAACTTTACATTTCCCTGTATGGCCCCGGAAGATGACTGGTTAGCCAGAGACGGGTAAGATTCCTCAAGGGAGGAACAACCTAAGAGAGGCACAGTCGCAGGGGGGCCATCAGGTGAGAATTTGGGGATCAACAGAGGTGAGGCTCAGAACCTCACCCCCCCTGCTTTGAGAGAAATCTTCTGCATCCGTGGATGTCTTGCTGCCCTTGTCTAGCCTGGATTAATACTTAGTCCATAGGCACACACCTGATCATCTGATCATCTACATTTGCCCTCTTACAGCACTAAACTATGTTTTCTACCTTTATCTTGCATCTACCTACCACTTCAGCATTTTATTAAAAGTAAAAAAAATAATAATAATAAAGGGAGAAATGTGGGATCAACATATAAATCAAGTATAAAAATCAAACGAATATTCATATTTGACCTGATTGTTTATAGTTCATAATGCGTGATCAAAACCGAAAGTTTCTGTGATGAATGCCCTTGTACTGTTCACCATGTAAGAATTTATTCACTATGTAAGAATTCGTTCACCATGTAAGAACTTGTTCGTTATGCTTCAGAAGATTGGAGACTGATGAGAATTAGGCTTGAGATGGGTTAATGATTGTACATTGAGCATTGACCCCCCTATACTGAATTTTATTGTTGTTAACAACCATTTGATCAATAAATATGAGAGATGCCCTCTCAAAAAAAAAAATATAGTCTATCTCCCAGGTGTGTCAGTGTGTGTGTGTGTGTGTGTACATGCCCATGCATATTCTTGTTTACGCACAGAAATGTGATTATAAAGATATAACAGTAGTTACTCCTATGGGCTAAGACTGGGAAGCCAGGAACTATCTTTTCACTTTCAAATATCCTGTATAATACTTTTACACAGAGCATATTGTTTTTATTGTTGAAGGAAATTTTAAAATTACATTCAAGGGCAAACATCTCTGACAAAGGAATCAAAAAGAATAAATAGACAGGAAGACAAAAACTACTGGGGAAGGCTCCTTCAAAAAGGTAGGATCTGAAATGGGCCCAGTAGGACTGGTAGAGTTTGAATTGGAGAAGGGGGTGGAGGGAAAGGTGGTGAGGGGGACAAGAGCTGTGTTTTGAGCACACATTAGGGAGAAATGAGAATGGTGTCTGAAGGGGACCATAAGCAAGTTGACCTGGCTGAAGCTAACTCCAGTTTACAGTGAAAGAAATGATTGCGTGGACATAACAAAGCTACAGCATAAAATGTGGGATGTCATCCCAAAATATAAGCGTTTATAACTGGTTTGATGGGACACAGAAGTCATTAGAGGTTACTTTGCAAGGTGGTAGTGTGAGATCATCTTAACCTTATGAAGTAGTCTATGCAGAATGAGATCAAACGTGGAAAATTCCTGGTAATTTGTTAAGTGTTAGGTCAGTAATCTTAGGTTTTATTTAGTAAATTATCATATTAAAAGTTACATGTTAAGGAGATTATCTTGGTATTCTTGTACAGAATGTACTCCAGGGGACAGAAAGACTTAGATCAAGGAGATTCCTTAGCAATATAATACACTTGCAAGAGCTTGCCCCATCTTCACAATCTGAAAAGTGCAAATCACTATCCCACCTCTCAGGATAGTTGTAAGGAATAAATGTACAGGAAATGGGACGGTTGAAATTTATTAGCTTATTTCTTCTCAACTGCTATTATAGCCCAGATGTATGTTGATACAGCTGATGTGCTGGACATGGGAATGGGAAAGGTAAATCCAAGAGATTTTTCTAAAAAAATATAAGGATCTATTTATTGGATGTAGGGGATGACAGAGGAAAAGATGAAGATTTCTAGGTTTTCAGCAGAAGAGACTGACAGGCTGGTTGCTGACAGAAACCTTCCTGGGTCTGAGATCCACATTTTTGGAGTCATGACACTCTTACCATGTGAGTATCACCTCTTCTATCTCTGTTACTCCTGACCTGTGACTCCCACAACTTGGGATCAGCAACCTCCTTGTATTAATACAAACATGGCTTGAGATATTTTAAAATAAAAGTACACTTATATTGATCTTAAAAAAAGTTTCAAGGACGCATTAAAAATCTTAAAACAGCTAAGACATACAAAGTTCCTGACTATTCAGTTATTGCAGTAGGCTAAAAAAATCCATATATTGACTTTAAGGAAGAAAAAAATCTACATAAAACCTGATGGAATTAAATGTCCTTAGGGTTTCAAATTAACTCCTAAATCACAAAATTATGAAAATCAAAAAGATCACTACAAATTAGTAACATAAGTGATTCGAATTAACTGTGCTTTTAAAACTCTTTTCTTCCAGGACGGTTCTGACTTCTGGCTTACATGCTACAACACTGGGCTGTAGAACAGAATTTATCATAGCTTTACAGTATTCCCAAAATCTGGGCTGGTGCTCTTTGTTGTCCACTTGAAGGTCAAAAGTTTGAGGACTATTACATGATAGAAAACAAAAATTCAAAAAGCTCAAAGTGATTTATCGTGCTTTAAACTCTTCAGTGTTCTGTAAGGTCCCATCTTTGTAGAAGATGACAGAGTTGGCAACTGTGTAGCTAAGCCTCCAGAACTAGCTACAACTCTGGAATGGGGTCGTTTTGCAATGCAGTTGGTCACCACCATGCGAACATCTTGGGATATAAAAGAGCTTGTTTACCTGCTAGTTCCTGTCAGAAAATAACTCATTCACACAACAGTACAACAGTACTTTTGCTTAAACTACCAATCTACATTTCTTGGTATTTATGATTGTATTTTAAAAGAAAGTTAAGAACATTTCTGCATATTTGAAAAGGTAGAAAGGAGGGGAAAGGGGGGAGGAGGAGGAGGAGGAAGACATACATCTTTGTTTCATGGTAATATGGGAAGGGGAGGCAGGGGAAGATGTAAATGAAACAATTGGCTGTGAGCTGCTGTTTGTGAAGGTGGGCATGAGACCACAGAAATCCATCTTCCACTGCACCTATGCAGGGTTCACAGTGAGCCACTTTGGCATGTGGATTATTTCAAGCTGAAGACAACCAAGGCCCAAAAGACTCAGAAAGAGCTTTTTACTCCCCCTTACTTAGCTCTAAGAATTCAGAAAGAGGGCCTGGTCCAGGAAGAACTGCTATCATCAGAGATAACTACAAAGAGCAAGTGAGATGGATGCGGTAAGCTGTGGGGAGCTGGCAGGGCCTATTCCTCTTGGGACGGTGTCCCCTTGTCTCTCTACCTGGCACGACAAACGTGTTTATCAAACAATTGCTCTTCCCATCTACCTGTGAACTGTATTCCTTGCCTCTGAAGCCCTAGACTCCTAGCGCCTTGTCCTTAGCTCAGGACAGCATATAAGCCTCGATTGCCTGCCTGTATTTGGGTCTCTCATGTCTTGTGGGGCTCCTGTACATACAAAATTAGATTTTGTTTTTCTCCTGTTCATCTGTCCTACGTCAATTTAACTAATAGATCAACCAAAAGAACCTAGAAGAAAGGAAAAAATTTCCCCTCCCTGTATCTACTTTGTTATGTTGAAGTGTTACAAATAAAGTTTTAAAAAGGCACGGGCCTTTTTTTTCTCAAGATTGTCTCCTAACTCTTTACCTAAAAAGATACATCACAGTACTGTTAATAGAATTATAATAAATACGTGATCTTTAGAACACTGAGTTAAGATTTCAAGAGCTCCTGAGGCTCACTAGCCTAACAATAACAAAATTTATGCCAGAAAATTATCCTTATTTTGTACATAATGCTTACATAAAGCACTTTCTTATCCACTATCGCAACTGATTTTCATAATAATACTATGAGATCTGGTGGGTAACATTCTAATTTATGAAAAATAAATATGAGACTCAAAGAAATAAGTGGTTTTCATTTCTTTCATCCATTCATTCCATAAACATTTACTAAACACCTAGCATGTATTAGTCAGATTTGCCCTGGGTATTAGGAATTAAGAGAGAAAGCAAATGTGATTCCTTCTTTTAAGAGATGTGTAGTCCAGTAGAGGGGACAGATGTATAAACTGATAACTGTGTGATGATGTGGTTCATGCTACAATGAAGTATTTTTCAAAGATGCTTTCCGCCATACCTGCAGTAAGAAATATACATTACAACCCTGTGCGTATAAATGTAAGTTTTATGAAACAATTCTTCCTGTGTATGACACATATGGTATTTTCTAATCTACACTATTTGCTATCTTTTCTCTTTTAATAAAATGCTGGTCACAACATTTTACAATGGAGTGGGCTGTTACCTACAGTGTGCAAAAGTACTATGATGAGTATGATAAGAGTTCTGTGGCAACACAAATGGAAACAAAAACTCTGCTCCAGGAATGAGAAAAGGCTTTAAAGAGGCTGGTCTCTGAACACTTATTAATATTAAAGTGGCATAGCTAGAACAAAGGTCTTGGGATGCTTTCATCACTTTGCTCTTGCAGTAACTGTGCTGTTTTACACGAGCTAAACACAAAGCAGCAAGTCTGTGAACTTGCTGATAAGCTATGGAAACAAATTGTTTTCTTGAAGGGATGACAGCAATCATTCATTCACATTTACTACATCCTCATTATTGGCCCAGCACTTCCTGTACATTGGCTCACCCTGCTACTACCCGTAAAACAACCATATAACCATCCTGCAGCTACAAGGTTTATTCTATGACTAATAGTCTTAAATATTCTCTCAAAAACTCTCTAGAACTAAAAGAGACCAGGATAATATGTGTTAAATGTAAGATCAGACACTGTAACTTTTAACAATCACCAATCTCTGTTGTGGTTTTTGTTCAATGCCTTAATCCTCAGAGTCTCAAAAATCTGCTGTCCAACCAGGGCAGGCGTGCCTGCGATGTACAGCAGAGCTCAGTGAAGGGAAGAGCGGGCAGAAGCTCAAGGCTCCATGAGTACTTGTATCTCATGCTGCTGCCCTCTGCTGTCTAAGACAGAAAGGGGCAAGATCAAGGGAGACCCACAGACTTGATTTTACTTTGCCATTTCTTCCAATAGGAAAGTTTCCATTTTCAGATACTTGTTTTGAGAATATATTTTGCCCAACTGCACCAAACATTCTTTTTTCGTGAACTTGACCTAGCCTGCTAAGTTCTTTGTGCTTTTTATCTGTTAAGCAAGAAAAAAGAAAGGTGCTTTTCCACAACAGCATGTGATGAGCTTACAATAGCACTATTATTCTTTGGGTATTCAAAAAATATTCATCAAGAATAATGAGAGTGACACCGAATAGGAAACAGACAAAAAGAAAAAAGTTAAGTGGACTTCCTGTGATTTGGAGGAACTACAGCTGTTTCTCATCCCTAACTTCCCCAAGGGAAGCATGCTTTGAATATCAATGATAAAATATTTTGTTGGCTGAAGGTTGAAAACAGTATTTTTAATTAAAATTAAACCAATTTGAACCAACCCCAAAACACCAACCAGCATTTGTGCCCGATTCATAAAATCGTAGGGCCTTCAATTGTAAATCGAAAGTATTCTGGGCTAAGCTTTATAGCTATTAACCCAGTAATGGAGGATTGGGCAGAACAAAATGAGACTTACACTTTTGAGAAAGTTACTGAAAAGCAAGGGTCATTTATAAGGGTATTCTGATCTTTACATGAATTCCTTTGTTTGGGAGACATGTTTAGGTTTGATACCTTTGAATATTCTAAAGAAGTCTCTGAACTACAATCTACAAGGTCTTCAAAAAGATTTTCATGTGTTACATTATATAGAAGATCTATTTTAAAAGAAGTTACTTTTTAATTCAGACCACAATGATAACATTTTCAAAAATCTGTAAATATTTAGTTGAGAATCAAATGATAAAATGCTAAAACAACCAATGAACAATCTACAAGGTCTTTAAAAAGATCTTGTTTTAGACTACATAGATCTATTTTAAAAGAAGCCACTTTTTAATTCAGACCACAATGATAACATTCTCAAAAATCTGTAAATATTTAGTTGAGAACCAAATGATAAAATGCTAAAACAACCAAGTGAAATATGTAGCTAACAATAATAAGACTCTTAACTTTTTTTTTGTTAAGGTTATCATTGATATACACTCTTATGAAGGTTTCACAAGAAAAACAATGTGGTTATTACATTCACCCTTATTACTGAGTACCCCACCACCACACCCCATTAGAGTCACTGTCCATCAGTGTAGTAAGATGCCACAGAGTTCCTACTTGTCTTCTCTGAGTTACACTGTCTTCCCAGTCATGACACCCCATAATCCCCTTCTCCCTCTCTCCCCACCTGCCCTTCCCCACCCCTTCCCTTTGGTAACCACTAGTTCCTTCTTGGAGTCTGTGAGCCTGCTGCTATTTTGTTCCTTCAGTTTTGCTTCATTGCTATACTCCACAAATGAGGGAAATCATCTGGTATTTGTCTTTCCCTGCCTGACTTACTTCACTGGGCATAATACCCTCTAGCTCCATCCACGTTGTTGCAAATGGTAGGATTTGTTTCTTTCTTATGGCTGAATAGTATTCCATTGTGTACATGTACCACCTCTTCTTTATCCATTCATCTACTGATGGACACTTAGGTTGCTTTCATATCTTGGTTATTGTAAATAGTGCTGCGATAAACATAGGGGTGCATATGTCTTTGACTCTTTATTTTTTAATCCATCATTATTCTTATACAGACAGAAAGACTAGGAAAAAATATATATAGTGAACTCCCTTTTGAGGATAAAGCTGAATTTCACCTAGAACATACGCTTGACACCATTTAAATTCCTAAAATCTTTAATACTTACTTCCAACTTTGTATGAAGCACTGTCAAAAGACTGTACTATTTTAGGCATCTTGAACACAGTAGGTCCAAAACCAAGACTCTCATTTGCTTCTGCCCTTTCCTCCTGCCAACCTCCCAAACACCCATTCTTCTTAATTAATTGCAGTGATCTCTAAAATGGCTATGCACAAGAAAACCCACTGTAAGGGGGGGTTAAAATATTAAAACTTTATACTGGAAAACATGCTCAAACATATTTAACTTTGAAGCTATTTAACTGGTAAGGGTCTGTGACTTTTCTGAAAAGTTGAGTCACTAATCTAGTCTCCTCTTTAGACCACTTAGAATCTAACTGCTTAGATTCTCTCTCCGGGTCTCTTCCACTTCTGTTTTCATTTCCATTTCCCCTGCCACTGCAGTGGTCCACGACGCTCCATGTCTCGCCTGGATTTCTGTGGTAGTTTTCTGTCTTGTCTCATTACTTGCAGTATGTTTTTCCAACTCATCCTTTGCTCCGCCACTAGAAATACCTTCACTAGCCAGTCATATCACTCATACCTACTAGCATCTTAACACAGTTTTCAGGGCTTTCTATACTCTTATTCCAACCTAGGAAGTAGTCAGGAAAAAGCATAAACTTCAGGCCTTGGATCGATTTTTGCTTCTGCCCCTTATAAGCTTTGTAACTTTGGGGGGAATCACTTAGGTTTTCTCAGCTTTTATTTCCATCTTTGAGGGGTGGTATTAACAGCTCACAAAGCTGTCATGTAAATCAAATGAGATTATACATGAGAAGGAACTTAGCACAAAGCCAGGCACACACTAACTGATCATCAATTGACCCTTTCTCGCTCTAGGTTCATCCACTACTACTGCCTTCTGCCTCGCTTCCACTACTCCTGCTCCCATAATCCTGGCACATTACACACCCCTCTCTGGGACATTTGCTTTTCTCAAATAAGACAGGGACTCTCAGGCCCCTGTGGTTCTCATGATATTATACTGTCTGCCTCATATGCCCTTTATTGCCTTCTCCGAGTGAAATTCTACCCATGCATCAAAGTCTAGCTCAAATGTCAACAACTCCCAGGAAGTCTTCCCTTTCTTCCATGGATCAGAATTAACCACTTTTCCTTTGTGTTCTCCCTTTACACTGCTTGCAGCTTTACTTTAGTGTTTATTTCTTTGTGCCATAATATTATTATTTAAATATAAAATTACATTTATATACATGTTGCCTGCATCAATTACAAGCTTCTCAAAGGCAGAAATCATACTTTTCTTTTTATTCTAACCAATTAACACCATTTACTGGAAGGGATTCAAAAAATGTTGGCTGATTGAATAAATATATATATATATATATGAAAAACATATTCAAAAGGAGTTAACTTTTTTTTTTTTTTTTTTAGAGGGCATCTCTCATATTTATTGATCAAATGGTTGTTAACAACAATAAAATTCAGTATAGGGGGGTCAACGCTCAATGTACAATCATTAATCCATCTCAAGCCTAATTCTCGTCAGTCTCCAATCTTCTGAAGCATAACGAACAAGTTCTTACATGGTGAACGAATTCTTACATAGTGAATAAATTCTTACATGGTGAACAGTACAAGGGCATTCATCACAGAAACTTTCGGTTTTGATCACGCATTATGACCTATAAACAATCAGGTCAAATATGAATATTCGTTTGATTTTTGTACTGGATTTATATGTTGATCCCACATTTCTCCTATTATTATTATTATTTTTATTTTTAATAAAATGCTGAAGTGGTAGGTAGATGCAAGATAAAGGTAGAAAACATAGTTTAGTGCTGTAAGAGGGCAAATGTAGATGATCAGATGATCAGATGATCAGGTGTGTGCCTATGGACTAAGTATTAATACAGGCTAGACAAGGGCAGCAAGACATCCACGGATGCAGAAGATTTCTCTCAAAGCAGGGGGGGTGAGGTTCTGAGCCTCACCTCTGTTGATCCCCAAATTCTCACCTGATGGCCCCCCTGCGACTGTGCCTCTCTTAGGTTGTTCCTCCCTTGAGGAATCTTACCCGTCTCTGGCTAACCAGTCATCTTCCGGGGCCATACAGGGAAATGTAAAGTTGGTAAGTGAGAGAGAAGCCATATTGTTTGCAAAGGTTAGCTTTTTACTTCTTTGCAGATTTATGCCCTGTGGCTTCTATGCCCAGCACTTGTCTCAAGGTATCTTTACCACCTGGAGGAATTATGATACTCGGTAAATTCGATATGAGGCACGAATTCTATTTAAGGGTTGCAATTAGGAAGGAAGAAGAAAAGCTATAGATGTAGCATATGAAGGAAACATGGGAGGATTGATTATTTCTTTGACATATCTTCTTGTATAGTACCTTAAGTATGTATAGGTTTTAAACTACTAACTAATTTGCACACATATATTAACATAATAGGAATACGGTGACATAAACAAAGCAAATCTATAATTACCATCCATCTCCAGTGAAGCCAAGAAAACCATTTAGGCATCCTAGGCATTTGTGAAAATTTATCTATGATATGATGGATATTGTCCAACTGTACTTGAACCATCAGACAAATTAAAGCAGCCCATTTCTGGGATCTGTTCACATCCCATATGTTCTTTTAACCGTAGATAGTCTATAGTCATGAGATTTTGGAGTGCTACAACTTGCACCCCTCCCAACTCCTGGTTGAGTTCCAACAGTACAGATTCAGTCAAATTCATTGTCTCACTGTATGCACATGCCAGCCTAGACACCTCCCTCCTAATTCCTATGGCAAGTCCAGGAGACGGTGGGCTGGATGCAGCCACAACCGTAGCATCGTCTGGATCCCTGTGGAGGCTTTTTGATGATCATCCCCCGGCACAAGTCCTCCAGAGAGTGCTGATGCCGGAAGCTCCTCCTCATATCGTATCTTAGTTCATTTTCTGGGTATCCAAGCTAGGCCTTGATCTTCTGTATAGAAACAAGCAGACCCTTTGCCCACACTTTGACATGCCCTCTATACCACTGTGCAGAACTCACTGGAGGTCAACACACAGGGACAGCCTTTTTTTTTTTTTTTTTAATTAAGAGAAAGGAATATTATCAGAAAAGAGTACCTCCATAGCTGATCATCTGACACCCTTTAAGTGATCAACATTAAGGATATTTAAAGCATGCGTTGATCTTTGATTTACCAATAGTTTTATCCTGTCGAGGAGTAATCCCCCTTTTCTTTCTTTCTTTCTTTTTTTTTTTTTTAATTTTTAATCAACACTTACATGAAGAATACTATGTTTACTATGCTCTCCCCTATATCAGGTCCCCCCTAACAACCACATTACGGTTACTGTCCATCAGCTTAGCAAAATGTTGTAGAGTCACTACTTGTCCTCTCTGTGTTGTGCAGCCCACCCTCCCCTTTCTCCCTCCCCCCCATGCATGCTAATCTTAATACCCCCCTTTTTCTTCCCCCCTATCCCTTCCTGCCCACCCATCCTCCCCAGTTCCTTTCCCTTTGGTACCTGTTAGTCCATTTTTGGGTTCTGTAATTCTGCTGCTGTTTTGTTCCTTCAGTTTTTCCTTTGTTCCTATACTCCTCAGATGAGTGAAATCATTTGGTATTTCTCTTTCTCCGCTTGGTTTATTTCACTGAGCATAATACTCTCCAGCTCCATCCATGTTGCTGCAAATGGTTGGATTTTTCCACTTCTTATGGCTGAGTAGTATTCCATTGTGTATATGTACCACATCTTCTTTATCCATTCATCTACCGATGGACATTTAGGTTGCTTCCAATTCTTGGCTATTGTAAATAGTGCTGCGATAAACATAGGGGTGCATCTGTCTTTCTCAAACTTGATTGCTGCATTCTTAGGGTAAATTCCTAGGAGTGGAATTCCTGGGTCAAATGGTAGGTCTGTTTTGAGCATTTTGATGAACCTCCATACTGCTTTCCACAATGGTTGAACTAATTTACATTCCCACCAGCAGTGTAGGAGGGTTCCCCCAAAAGGAGTTAACTTTTATCAGAACAAAATACCAAGCACTTGTTCTGACTTTTCAAGTAGGTTTTAGAAAACTTCTCCCTGAAAAACACACCACTTTTTAATCTTTATAATACATTTATTAAAAATAATGAAGGCATTACCTAAAATGGTACATCTTCTGAAACTTCACACTCAGTGTATATAGCAAGGTATTACTTTCAAACTACCAAACTGATTTTAAAAATTGGTATCAACTATTATCCACTGATGGGCTACCAGTGAGTGAATACTAATAGTGGGGTGATGATTCAAAGAGGAATAATCATGGTACACACATTAAAATGAATATTAGGCATTATTTTAAAATTATGTTTTCAAATACTTCATCAGCTCACACTATATGAGTGAAATAATCAGGACATAAAGCTGATTCCAATTTTGCAAGTATATAATTTAGAGAAAAAAAGACTAAGGAAATATAGAAGATGTTAAAATGTGGTTATTTTGGAGTGGGGAGACTATAGGTGATTTTAATTTTTTGTCCCTTGTATTATCTGAATGTGCTACATACACAATTATATAGTTAGCAAAGTAATTTCTGAAAGATTAAATATAAAGAAATTCTCATTAAACTTTAGTCAGATTTGCGAATAAGTAAAATTAAGTTTTATTAGCCCAGTAAAAGACTCTGATATTTAATATTAATTGCAACATATTCATGCAGACATCATTAAAAACCAAGTGTTAATGCTGTAGTTTAGCAAGTATTGATAAAAGTTGCCCTTAATTTAAACAGAAAGGAGAGTAAGTACCCATTTGACTAGTTATTTGGTAGGCAGAGAAGTCCTAGCTCCAGAGGGGGAAAGACTCAGCTGACATCCAGCCTGGCTGCTGCTTGGCTGTGTGACTTGCTCTCTCTGAGCCACAGCTACCCTATCCACAGACCAGGAAAATCCTCATTTTCTCTCGTTACTTGCAGAACTGATGCAGACATGGTTTATGGAATCTCGACCACAACGTCTAGGACGTGGCAGGACCTGGGTCTCGGGTCTCATGGACCTGGAGGCTGTCCCCTCAGTTGGAAGACGGACAAGGATGAGTGCAGGGGTTCATTCTGCCTAAAAGGGAACACGGGAGGTCTGCCTAAGCTTGTTGGGTAGTAAAGGCTGATTGTAAAACTGACTCCGAGTCACCACAGGTATCGCCGACTGCACCAGCCACAGCCGTGAATGTGGCACGCAGTGGTAGACCCCTCTGGAGAGCGGGATGACGGGCCATTAAAGGAAGCTGATGGGGGGTGAGAAGTTGGGAAGAACAAAACTGATGGGAGAGAGGGAGGAGAGAACAAGTTTCAAAGGGTAGTGCCACCAACAGGGCAGAGAAAAAATGAAGCCAAGGGAGAGACCAGAAATAACCAGACTGTCAAACAGGGATGAGTAAGGGGAGAGGCAAAGAGGCTCTTCCTTGCCTGTGACTTCCTCTCGAAATTTTCTCCGCCTCTTGTACTTATTCCCGTATGTCTCCCTCTTTTTAATTCCCACCACTTCATTTCTAAAACTACATTTTCATTCGCAAGAGTCACTCCCACGTGCTGTCTGACAAGTGGTATTCCTCCAACCAGGAGTCAGGAAGTGAAAACCCAGGGAAAAACCAACCCAGAGTGGCTCCCCCAACCCCCAAGGCCCTCCAGCATCCAGGATGAGATCTAGAGCTGATCCTGGTTCCAGACAGGAGGGGTCCAGTGCAGAGGGAGCAGCTGCTCACCTCTCCACTTTCTCTTCCTGGCCATTGATGTCCTCATTTGCACTCTCTTCAATTACAAAGGATGCACTTGTCTTCAATTACAGGCGACCCACGCAAATGTCCCATGATTAGAATTTACCACCTGATAATTGGATGGTCACCTTCCCTTTCTGGCAAATTTATAAAATGTTATTTTAAAACGTCAGTATTGGACATGTTTAAAAGAAAGTTCACACAAAAACAAGGCCATGAGAATATGTGGTCAAAAGCCATGGTGCCTCAGGGTGGGAATGCATTTATTTCCATAGTGCACCAGTTTGTCTCCCAGTCTGTCAGTTTAACATGCCAAGAAAATGCTCAAGTAAAATGTTTCATTCTGGTTTTCTTCAAGAAAGCTGTATACTTTAAAATAAATAAATAAATAAAGGTTATACTGAATCAAGAGTATCAATGACAGTTAAATGTTACCCATGTGGGTGCTCAGGGAGGGTGACTTCAAAGACACAGTGATGCAGTTTGATAAAAGTGTAACAACCCATGAAAAGTTCATCTTTCGGGAAATCTCTACTTGAAAAATAAGATGACACTAATATTGTCCCTGGAAATGCATTCATTCTCTAGTAAAAGCGTGTCATCCACACCTCATCAAAGAGATGCTAATGTCTACAATTGCCAAAAGCTGGGCTGCCTGAAGTGAAAGCTGCAATGTTCTCGCAAACGACTTTGTTCAGTAAATAAGTACAATGTTAAGAGACATTTTCTTGTAAGATACACCAAGAAATAAAAAGGGAGTACCCTACCAAATGAAAACAAATGCACCCCAAAACACAATATGAAACAAGTGGTGGGGGACCTCCCTGGAGAAGCTGATTTGCTCATTGCACCTTTGGACCCACCCTGCTTCTCAGGGAGGGGGTCCTGACGAACCACAGGACATGGGAACAGGCTGACTGATGCTTTGCATTTCTTCCACTTTGCTTGCGGTTCTCAGGAACTTGGACAAAGCCAAGAAAGAAACAAGAGCTGAATAACTCTTTAGAAGTGGCGCCTCTAAAAAAGAATCACCGGGTTTGAGGTGAATGGGATTGAGAGGACAGAAAGAAAAGGACAGAAGCGCTGTCAGAGAACTTCAGAGCCACAGACAGAAACAGCTCTGCCTTCCTCAGAGGGAAGCTTTACTTTTTGCTGAGCTGTCCCCAGGCACTGCCCCACGGGGCCTCCCCGCGTGGCAGAACCCGGCGCTGGTTTAAGAGCTGATTTTAGTCTCTGAGGTAACGTGGAAGGACATTACGTTCTCAGGCGTGGCTCACTGTAGGGATTAGCACATATGGCCTAAGAAAGATATGCTGGATATGTGGTAAATCATTCTCAGAAGGAGCCCATCATGAAGCCCACTTTGTTTTAACAGCACAGATTTTAGCTAAAGTACTACAAAACAATCACTAATTAGAAAAAAAAAAAAAGAAAATCCCACTAAGGAGATCACATTTTCACTGACTTCCCATTTTCTCCTAAGAGTTCTTCCTTTTTCCTCAATAAAGCCAACCAACAAGAGGCAGTTTACATAATCATTAAGAGCATGAACTCTGCAGTCACATTTCCTCGGTTTTGAGCCAGAAATATGAAATTGGGTAATTTGTTCAACCTGCATAAGCCTCAATATCCCCCTCTGTAAAATGGGCATGATACCACCACTGACCTCATAGCACCCTGAATAGAGCTGGCACACAGTAAGTGCTCAGAGAAGGTCAGTATTTGTTAATGGTTATAAAAAGAAAAAAAGTTACTACTGCAAAGTCATGACATCCTTGTGCCTAGACTGAAAAAATAAGGCATATGATTAATGTGTTTAATTATCTGTATGTCTGCCTCTCAAAGTTAAGAATGTATTTCTTGAAGGCTTATTCATTTTTTGTCTCAAATGTCTCAGTTTCTGGCATATAAGAGCTCAGTAAATGTTTCAGTACAGAAGTGAAAGGAAAGGAACAAAACTTTGCAGACCAAATAATGTGAGCAATTGTTAATATTGTCATATAAATAAATTCAGATTTAATGAGCTTTTACTGAGTGCCTACTTTATGCTAGGCCCCACATGAAGACTTCACATTATCTTAATAGATTTCTACAGACAAGACACATCTGTGCAACTGTAAAAATAAGAGACTGGCTACTGAGCTGGACTGAGACTCAGACTATAACCAGCTTACAACCAGAAAAGGGTTCGTTAATTAAATCTGAGTTAATTTTCAAGCTATACAAATAACATATTTATATGCTTCCAAAATGTAGAAGCAGAGGGTCCATGGACCACAACATGGGGGGATGCTATAGGACTACACTGTCTCCTCTAGATCTAGGGCAGGGTGATGGTACCCAGCTGGGATACAAAAAGCACCTTGGGGATAGTTCTACCACCCAAAGGGCCCACGTCAGAAAAAAGCCCTGTTTTAAAGGATCTCTTTAACCACAGAATAAAGAACTACATATTACATCCAAGACTCGGCAGCAACTCAATTTCCAAATGTTAGTTTTTTCATGAAATCATCATATATCCCAGGAAAAAGTCATACTGATCTCAGCTCTTTTACTTTTTACTTTTTTGGGAAGAATGTTAAGCCAGTGTAAAATGAGTAAGTGGATTTCAGTCTTCTGAAAGGGCTTTTGGGTATGGTTGAGAAAGCTAACTTTGAAAACTTAGCAACACAGGATACATTATGAGTAAGTTCCTTACTTTTTTTTTTAGTAATGATGCTAATTCACCAGATCCTTCTGAAAGAGTCCTTTTATTAATTTCAATGAAGTCAAGTTGAGAACAAGTTGTAATATGAAACACACTTTATGCAACTATGTTGAAATTCTCTGCCAGAGTTACATATTCCCATGTAAGAACTTTATGGTAAAACAATTTCAAAACAATATCAAGCATCAGGTTGGGTTCATTTTGGTTTTAGGTTGCCACAGGAAAACTCTTTCTATACAAATCATTGAAATCCTAAGGCAAAATGATAGTGCTTTTAGTAGGAAAAAAAATCATGTTCCCTACAGTTTATAATAAAAGAGCTGAAACTGAGCCCCAACTGAAATTATACTGTTAGGCAACTCCAAAAACTAAACATAAAAACATGCTAAAATGCAACACAGAAGGAAAACCATTCTCATATGCACAGTTTTAGATGCTTAGCCATTCCTGACCTCAGCCCAGATGAGATCGACTGATCCTTCACAGGGTTTCCTCCCATCAGCCAACAAACTCACGCGCTTCTCGGCCACACGGTTCCTCAGGAAAACGCGAGCAATACATTTAAAGGCCAGAAGAAATCCCGTGGGTGGGTTTGGTCTGCTTTTCAAAACCAATGAACTTCTCATTAAATAACCTTTAATAACAAGAGAGAAGTTTACAAGACATACACCCAACTTAACTACAAGGCAGGCTATGTTGCACATCTCACGGTATTTTTTTTTAAAAAAAAGAGAAGCTTTCTGAATGGCACAATCCATTTTGCCAGGTAATGTCAGAAAATTAATGAGTCCTACTTGGAAGTACTACCAGGCTCATTTTTAGAATGATTTTCAGGAAGTATGATGTTTCGATCACAAAAGCCCAAGCATCTAAAACCTCCATGACACTTTATTAATTCTTTATAAAAAAATCTTTCATAAAATTCTTTATAAAATAAAGTCTTGCAACCACAGGAGAATTCTGAGAATCCAGCTTTTCCAGAAAGCTTAAGAGAAATACTTGCGTTTCACCATTCTCAAAATCATTTGAGTTTGAAACAAAATAAACATATTATTCTATTTAATATCGTTGCACAAGCAAATTCAAAAGAATGAAATGTGTTCAAAGTTACTAGAAAAAATCTAGCAATACAGGCTGCCAACTTGTTCAATGTCAAGCTCTAGGCAGTGTAGCCACACTAGCAGTAAATGACTGACTCAGAGTGAGTCACGCTTAAGCCATTTTTGCTTTTAAAGTACTGCCAGGCACTGTGTTAATATTCAACCCAGAGTAAATTTAGCCCAACAAGAAAACAAGTGTTTCCATGGTTGCTTCTTCACAGTGTTTATGGTATATATGCAGCCATTAGGCACAGAAATCCAGTCAGATAAATTAAGTAGAAATGCTCATCTTTCATTTCTATCAAGGCTTTCAGACACTGGGAATGTTAAATGCAACCCAGGCTATTCTTCCATCTCCTTTCGTCTACCCACCCCTCCAGACCTCAAAAGGCAAATATGTAGAGTATACTATTAGTTTTGAAGTCTGTACCATTAAAGTGCCTTTGGCAGATTGCTGTTTGCAGATTTTATTTGGCCCTATGTTAAGGGTCACAACCACTTATATTTCTCTGTGCAGCTACAGGGCTGAAATGCTTAAAAAGTATCTAGCAAGAACAGTAGAAAATGTGGACTGCAGATACCAAATGAAGTCATTATACAGTATCATGCATAGTGAATGGTCAGAGTCTGCTAATGTGGTAATGTGAACACTCAGAAAGTGTTAAAAAAAATACTGGTTGGGAGAGATGAATGGCTAGCATCTGATTGATCTGAAAATATCTCAATTTCTTTCAAAATATGCTATTTCTGTTCCAATGCACATGGAGCTCTTAGACTTGGATAGCGCAGTGAATGAGAAACAGTTGCTAGGATTCTTTCCTAGTGAATCCACCTGCCTGTTTGCAATATAGAATCTCAGCACTAACTATATAGAACCTACACTATGGTCAAATAAGGGGGTTTGGCATTCTGCTCAGGAAAAAATCTTAAAGCTAGCTATCTCAGCTCTGGGTTTTAAAGTAGGATGTATGCCCCTTAGTATATAAACTCTCAGAATTGCTATTCAAAATTAGCTTTGATCTAAAAATGAAAAATAATTCGATTTCACTAATAATATATACTGGCATTAAGCAGGACATGCATAAATATGAATACAGCAAATATCAGAGGCCTATGCTCTTTCTCAGGGGGCAGAACAGTCTAAAATGTGTGGAGACCACTGTTGTACCAAATAAAGTCTCCTGGAGTTTAAGAGCCTTTTCTTCTCTTCGTGTTCTATCCTAGTACAATGTTTTTTACATTTAAATGGTCACTGGCACAAAGGAAGTATAGTGGAAAAGTCTAGATCAGCAAGCAACTGGAGAAGACAGAGAAATGGTAATCTGAGTGAGGCAGGTCTGGAAAACAGCCACACGAAGGAGCTCACTGCAGCTCAGTGCAGCTGTAATGATACACTGGGAACACAAAGTCACACAGACCAGCCTCATCCAAGAGCCCATCTCTGAACAAAAACACTGACCTGTTCTCTTAACAAGACACCTCTACCTCTAGGACTCCGTGAACATTAAAATAATGGTTTAAAAGCTCTTTTCAATGAACTGGAAAAGCCTCACACAAGTGTAGTTAGATAACAGACATCTTTAAAAACACATGGCTCTTGGAGAACAACTGTGAAAGGGGTTCCCTGGTGGTGCAAAAGATGGAGACTCCTAAAATAGTCTCTGACTTGCTTGCATGGAATCTTTCAGTCCTATGGGAAGCTCTAACACAGGGCTTGGCCTAGAGCAGGTGCTTAATGAATCTCTGAGGAATAAACGGATAGAATACAAAACTCTTTACTCATAAAACACCTTATTTGAAGCCCACACATTCTAAAGCTCTGTGTTTGTTATGTGTATGTTTACTGCACTGGTAATTTTCCGACTCTGAAAGCCTAAGGGACTATATACACACTTCATCAGAATGTTTTGCTTTCTGACTCCTTCGATCACTGACTTCACTAACTCTACTTACAGTTCAGACAACCTATTATTTACCTGAAAGTTCAACATTATAGGATTATAAACAGTAGTTAAATCTCCACATAGGCAAAGACAGGGAGGGATGAATAGTTGAAGCATGAGATTTTAGGGTAGTAAAACTATTCTATATATTATATGGTGAATACACAACATTACACATTTGTCAAAAACTTATAGGCCGTTTGATCTAGTAATTCCACTTCTGGGTATAAAAATTAAAACTAGGGACTCAAACGGGTATTTGTATACCAGTTTCATTAGCATCACTACCGCCATGAGGTGGAAACAACCCAAGTGTCTATTGACAGATAAATCGATAAACAAAATGTGGTATGCGGACACACACACACACACACACACACACACACACACACACTGGAATATCATTCAGTCTTTAAAAAGGAATGAAATTCTGATATGTGCTATAACACAAATGAACTTTGAAGACATTACGCTAAGTGACATAAGCCAGACACAAAAGGATGATTTTGGACCTGGTCGGCTCCCTCCCTCCCCGGGCGGCCCCTCCGGCGGAGCGCGCCTACTCCAGGCCCCCGGCCGGGCCACGCGCAGACCGCCGAGCAACTCGCACTGCCGCCCCCTGGTCCGGTTTCCCCGTGCCCTCAGGCGGAGGCAGGGGTCCCGCCGCGCCCCGCAGCCACGTACCTTCCAGCCCGCAGAGCGGTCGCTGTCGTCTTCACCCCTGAAGTGGGGCCCGTTCTGGAACCTCCAGCGCAGATCCGCGGAAGCGGGAGCCGTTTCTCAGCCGAGGTCTCTGAAGTCCGGCCGGCCGGGCCAGCGGCTCCAAGTCCGGGCCGACCGCCGCCGTCCGTCCGTCGCGGGAGAGACGAGAAGGGGCGAGTGCGGCGCCGGGAGCCCAGCGGGTGCGAGGCGGCGATCCAAGGCTGGGGGGCGAGGTCGGGAGGAAGGCGCAGCACAGCACAGTTCTTCGCGGGCCCAGAACTTCGCGGGCCCAGAACTTCGCGGGCCCATCATCTGGTCTCCGCCGGCCCGCTGCGCAGACGTTACGGCGGGCCGAAGCACGGAAGGCGTGCGCCGGCTGGTGTCCCTGCGGCGCTCACGATGCTACTGACCGTTGAATAACGGCGGCGGCGGCGGCGGCGGCGACTGCAGCTACTACACCGCCCCCGGGGTTACGCACTCTGCGCCCAATGGCTGCCCGTCCACGACAGACGGCCCTCAGGGCCAATGAGCGCGAGGCGCCACGACGCAGGCCCGCCCCCGACCGATGGCAAAAGTTAGAAGATAGAAAATAGAAGAAAAAAATGAAATCACGGTGAAAGTAAATGAAATAAACACTAAATAAAAAGGACAGGAGTCAAAATCAGAAATAGAATTTAAAGAGAAGTGAAGTGACACCACTTAAATACAAAGGATTGAAGAGATAAGTATGAAAAATTACATGGCAATAAATTTGACACCCTAGAAGAAATGGATAAGTTCCTAGAATCATACCATGTTAAAAACCTGTTCTGGAGGAAATAGAAATCTGACCAGACTAACAACTAGTAACCAATTGAATCAGTAATCAAAAACTCCACACAATCAAAAGTCCAAGATGTTTTCATTGGAGAATTCCACCCAAACATTGAAATAAGAGTTAATACCTATCCTTCTCAAACTATTCCCAAAAACTGAAGAGGAAGGAACGCTTACAAAATCATTTCTATGAGGACAAAATCACACTGTTACCAAAACAAGATTAGGACACTACCAAAAATAAAAAATAAAAAAAAGACAACTACCCACCAATATTCCTGTAAAGCATAGTTGTAAAAATCCTCAACAAAATATTAGCAAACTGCATTCAAAAATACATTAAAGGATCATTCACCAAACCAAATGGGATTTATTCTAGGGATGCACGAATGGCTCACTACCAGCAAATTAATACATGTAAACACCGTATTAACCAAAGGAAGGATCAAAACTATACAAACATCTCAATACATGCTGAAAGAGGATCTGACAAAATTCGTATCCACTCATGATAAAACATTTCATCAAAGTTGGTATAGAAAGAACCTATATCAACATAAAAAAGGCCTTATCTGACTTACCCACTGCTAATATCATAGTCCATGGGGAAAAGCTGACAGCATTTTGTCTCAAATCAGGAACAACTGAAGGATGTCCAGTATCACCACTTTTATTCACCATAGTACTGGAAAGTCCTAGCCACAGAAAATGACAAGAAAAAGAAATAAAAGGCATCCAGATTGTTAAGAAGTAAAATTGTCAGCCTTTGCAGATTGACATGATACTCTATTTAAAAAAAACTCTAAAACTCCAAAAAAATTAACAGAATTAATAAATAAGCTCAGTAACATTGCAAGATGTAAAGTCATTATACAGAAAAATGTTGCATTTCTATGTACAAAAAGATAAACTACCCTACCCAAAACAGAAATTAACAAACCAATCCCATTTACAAATGTATCCAAAAGAATGAAGTTCTTAGACACAAATCTAAAGAAGGAAAATGAAAAAAAAAAAAAGGATGATTTTGTATAATTCCACATTTATGAGGTACCTCAGTCAGATACATAGAGACTGAAAGTAGAACAGTGGTTTCCAGAGTCAAGGGGTAGGAGAGCAGTTATTGTTAATGGATATTGAGCTTCAGTACAAGATAAGGAAAAAGTGCTAGAGACAAACAGTGGTGACGGCTGCACAACAATGTGAATATACTTAATGCCACTGAACTGTATGCCAAAAAATAGCTGAAATGGTAAATTTCATGTTATATTTATACTTACCACAAAAGAGCCCCACAGAGCAAGACAGCACAAAGAATGAACTCTAATATAAATGATGGATTCTAGTTAATAGTACAGTATTAATATTATTGGTTTAACAACTGTAACAATATACCACTAAAATGTAAGATGCTAAAAATGGGAATGGGTAGGGGGAAACTTATCAGAAATCTCTGTACTATCTGCTCAATTGTTCTCTAAACCTAAAATTCTTCTAAACTATAGTCTACTCATTAAAAAGAAAAACCTAAGCAAAGGAGGTTGCTCTGTAAAGAAGCAGACATTTTTCTTTCATGTAATGCTGTGTACTCACTTCTCAGTGACCCATTTCCTTATCTGGGACCCTGGGACCCCCATCAGAACCCTGAGCCCCACCACTCAGCCTGGCTCCAGCCTCTTTTCCTGCTGATTCTGACCTTGTTCCTTAATGTTCATGTATGTCCTAATGTGAGGGACCCAGATGCAGGTTCTCTTGCTCCCATGGGCCCTGGATGCTCTTACTATGCCCCAGTCTGTCTGCCTTGCTGTGACCTATGACTTGTCTTGAACTCATTATTTGTGTATTTTCTGGCTGGAAGTGACTGACCTACTACTGACTGTTGGTACTCTAAACTTCGATACAGTTCCCTAATTCTGTCCACCAACCTTCTATTTATTTTGCTGTAAGGCCCAGACCAGCCCGGTAGTAATTAACTATGAACAGTGCTTGTGGGAATGATATTGATACAAAATGGTTAGGTTCAAGAACATTTCTTAACACTGAAAATAGGAGAGTTCTTTATTCAATGTAAAATGCCTCTTTATAAAGCTCTTAGGGGTACAACTATACTCTACCTTCTCATTTCCTGCCTTAATTCTATGTTCACAGGGTATCCTACACGTAAACGGAGAACTGCAAACTTGAATGCCTACCAGGAAAAGCAGTGAAAGTGTACCAGATAGAAGACAAAGGGAATGGTCAGAATGGTGTCTGACCGAGAAGTACAGCTCTGATCTAAACCATTTAAAAACAACAAATCCCAACACTGTGTGAGCCAAACAAAACTCACATTTCAGGCTAATGTGTGATTTGCAACATTAGAAAAAGAGAGAGAGAAGGTGGGAAAGCACGAGCACCTTAGGTAGACTCTGATATTCATGACACAAAATCTGGGCTAAATCACTCCATAAAAATGCTTATTTATTAAAATACCAGAGAGAAGCTCAGGCCTGTGAAGGAGATGGGCATTCAAATCACGTTTCAGGACACCTAACCCTTGCCAAGTGAGAATGTGATTAATAACATGACTTGCTTCATGTGTAATGTTGAGATGTTGGTAACCTACGAAGGCTGAAAGGACCTTCTTCTATGGCCTGATTCATTTTGCTTCCGGTGTCCTCAAAGGGAAAACTAGGTAGGGAGCAGAGAATAAAATCTTAAAATGAAAAAAAAAAGCCCCACAAATGTTCAAGATTCTTTTTTCGTAAAGAGGCATACTCTTTTAACACCAAATATTTAAGCTCTTTTCTTTCCCATTCTCATCATATAAAAGGGAATTGAACTATGACCGGTTGTTATCATTTACTGCTAAATGTAACTTTTAGATCAGAAAGTATTATTATGCATTGATCCTAAGATTATTTTTTAACAGATTAGAGAATGTCCTTCACAGTAAGCCTATGCCATGAGATACATGGAACAAAGCTTCTGCTTGCCTACCCTGAGCATTTGAATTAGCAGATGAATTAGAAAAAAGGCACATGTTCCTCCAGGCACACCAGGTACATACTTTGTGGATTAGAGCACAGGCCAGCACGTAGTCATCCCATGCCTCCTCGGCCAGGTGCTCAGGTGTAGTGCATAAGAAACTGTACAGCTGTATAGAGCAGAGACATCCTATCCCACAGTTCTGCTATCTTAATAAAGGGATTACTTAGATTCTGTGAGTCAGTACTTTCTAGCCCACCATCTCTTTATCTGACCAACCATCCCAAATTTATAACCCATGTAAAAATAATTCATGCCCTGGCAATGACTTTCAGTGATTTGATAATGAACCACTTTCTTGGATCCTCCCTCCCCTCAAACTTCAGCCTGGCTAACAACATGGTTACCTTCTCTGCATTTCTCACCTTGCTGTCTGTGGAGAGGTGACAAAATAGCCTGGTTATGAACTAGGTGTCCCTTCACAGTGGCCTGGCTCTCATGGCCTCAGCTCTGTGTGTGGCACCCCGTTAGCTCAACCAAGTCCCTGAACTTCTTCATTCTCCAAGAAGAGCAACTTTTAAGAGATTCTTCCCACCTAACTCACCCAGCTCTGCAGTGTAGACCCAGAAAGGCTCTATCAAGGGCTAGTGGGCAACCAGTCATAAATCTAATTGGTATCTTCAAGAGTTAGCATCTCTGGCAAGGGAAAAGTCAGTAGTAAATGGGGTGGCTTTGAGCACTATCAATGTTTCCTATATATGGGTACATATAACAGATACTGACAATGTAAAGTAAAATATTTAACACAACGGCAGTGACCATTATAAAATGTTTAGAAAGCAAAAGCCCTCTCTGCTACAAAATTACATATATAGATTCTGCACATATAAGATAATCAATCCATAAACAGTCACAGAGCACTATGGACGTCTAAGTAATCATGGAGGGAAACAATGCAAAGATGCATAATGGAATGATGATATTTTCTTTTCTTTCCCCACGCTTTACACGTCTTGAGAAGCCTTGCAGAGTCTAGCCTTTCTCTAGACTCCCCTCCTCTTTGCTGTTTTTCTTTAATTGAAGTGCTGTTGATAAACAATCTTATGCTGGTTTCAAATGTATAACACAGTAGTTCAACAGCTAAACATATGATTAAATCCTCACCCCCTCTAGTACAGTTACTATCTGTCAATGAAGAAAGGTGTTACAGAATCATTGACTATATACTTCACGCTGTACTACTGTCCTCATGACTAACTTATACTGTGATTGTGAATAATTGTGCCCCTTTATCTCCCTCACCCTCCTCGCCCACCTGTCCCAACTCCTCCCCCTTAGTAACCACTAGTTATTTCTCAGTGTCTATGAGTCTACTGGAATGAGTACATTTCCCACACCAAAACTCTGGATACATGGCCAGTGGGATAGAACATCAGAAACTAAAACTCTCCTAAAAGTTAAGGAATACAAAGTCAATGAAAATATCAGATTATCCTAAATTGCAAAGAGATGATAATATAAGGGAGATAAGTGGAAATATTCTGAAGGATAATGAACAATATGACACAGAGTAAGAGCACTTTATCTGGGACATGTAGGTGGCAAAGACCAAAATGTTCAATAACACCTGAGTTGGCCATTATGTAGGAAATGGTCTCACTCATACATTGTTGGTAGGAATTTCAATTAATATAATCTTTATGAAAGGCAGTTTGCCCTTCATAGTATAATTTAAAATTTCACATATGTTTTGACTCAGCAATTTCACCAGCATTTACCTTACAGATATAGACTACTTAGGTGGAATTTTGTAGACATAAGAATAGTTATTGCAGCAATGTCGGTACCAAACAATTATCCCCAACATCAGGAGACTGGTTAAAAATTATGAGTTACTATATGGCCATTAAAAAGAATGAAGAAGCCCTATATGCACTGACATTGCAGAATACCCAAAATATATTAAGTGAAACAAGCAAATTAGAACAGTATGCCTAATATGCTACCATCCTCTCTCTCTCTCTCTCACACACACACACACAGAGTGATATTTCTACCAGAATACATAAGAAATTGGCAACAACTGCCTCCATGGAGGCAAAGACCCTACTTTTCACTACATAGTCATTTTACTTTGTGAATTTTATCAAAAAGATAAAAACTATAAAGAGGGGCAGGGAATACATATATACAAGAAGTGCTATAGAGAGGAAGGGGCTATCTTGAGCAGGATTGGTTAACAAAGATCTCCCACAGAAGGCACTCTGAATGAAATCTGCCTGGGAGAGACAGTATGGAAGGCTGGGGAGGTGTCCTGGAGGCCAACCGGGTGAGGAAGAAAGGAACAAGCCATTTTTGTCTACAAAGAGTAAGTGGATCAGAAAGGGACTAATGTTATGCCGATACTGAACGCTACTCCCTTTTCCACGTTCTTATATGGCACTTGTCTATTAGTAGGTCATATGCATGAATCTAGAATGCAATCCATTCACTTACTGAATATCTATTATGAGCCAGGAACTATGCTAGATGTTGAGGACAGAAAACGGTGAGACTCAGTCCTTGTCCACAACAGGTTCTCTATCTGAGGAAAATGCAAAGCTAGGAGAGAAGAGGAATTCCATAGAGAAAAACCTGAGCAGCATATAGCCCAGGGCAATTATCTCTCTGTTCTGCATGGTGCAGGGATAATGAAGGTGCTGATAAAAACAACAGCTAACACTTATATAACATTTAATATGTGCCAAGTCACTATTCTAAGTCACTTTCATATATTAATTCATTTAATCTTCACAACAACCCTATGAAGTAGGTATACTATTATTACGCCACCTTAAATGGAGTATGTAATGTACTGCAAGGTTTTTAAGAGCATACCATTGCTACACTGCTATTAAGGGGCTGAACCCAAATTTGAACTCAAAAAGTGTGGCTCTAGAACTAAGCAGTGAACTACTACTAGGGACCCTGAGAGAACAAGTGCCAATCTCGGAATAATAATGCTACCTTACACTTATTTGTATAGGACTTTGCAGTTTATAAGATACTTTCACGTGCTATTTTCAATTTAGAAAAGCCCCATGATATGTTCTCTTTGAAATGAACACACATTCCAGCTATTGAAATGGATAAAATTATAAAAACTACTATAAACTCTCAAAATGCCCATCACTAAAAATAACTGTAGTAGAAAAGTTCCTCAAGGAGTTCTACAGAAATTCATCATCTGGTAACATTCAAGTTAAGACAGTATTAGTTGAGCATCACTGCTTTCAAAGGAAAGGCACTGATAAACTAGACAATGGATTCAGGTTCTTTAAATGCCACTTAAACAGTGAAATACTGCCTTTGACTTACTAAATTAAAAACCATAATTCTTACATTCTATTACTCAATATATAGTTATTTGAGCACTTTGGCAACTGGTATAGGTTTAGATATTGTACTATTCAATTAGCATTAAGTGAAATGCACTTTAATCAATACCTCTCAAAATAGTTTAAATTGTTTAATTAGGACTAACTACACCAGAACATCTGAAAGACAAATTTACCTGTCAAATTTAGGAAAGGAATTTCCCCAGTTTCTTTTTACCAGCTTAGTTCTTAAATAGATCCAGACATACTTGTAGAAAGTACCAGCTGACATTACTCCATGGGGGTTTCCTTACTATAATTAATTTTGGATTTCCTTGTCAAGAGGGAGACATAATCTTTGCTTCTATTTTTTAATCAATACATGACTGAGCAGAGTACTACCCAGTGAAAATGAAATGGGTACTGCCCTTATAGAGTGAAATAAATATTCTCTACTCAGTTTTCCAACCAAAGAGCACAAATACTGCTGAAGGAAAACAAAGCCTTGGCACCGCTGGAGGGAAAAAAATTTGCCAGCTGTCTTCCCAGCATAATGCTTTCTACAGTCATGTACAGGATTATCTCATGCTCTTTAATATCTGCCACTTTAAACGACTCTCTTTAATTAAATAATTATCTTCTTGGGACAACACAACTCAATCCTAAACTGAGTAGGATTCTACCTCCCCACTTACTCAAATTCTACCTGATCTTCAAAGTCTTGTTCAAAACTCATTTTCTCTATGAAGCCATCACCCCCTGATTTCCAAGATCTCTCCCTTCTCAGGTGTTAATTATGTGAATCACACATCCTGATTCATTTGCTCACTATCTTTTTCTAATTCAATAGCACTCTGCTTGTATTTCTCTCACGGCACTTATCTTTCTTTGAACTGCAGTGATTTTAAATGTTTCTCTTGTCCACTAAGAGGACTAAGTCATACCCATCTGGGTATTATCTTTGATTAAAGCCCAGTGCTTGACACATTAACAATAAATATTTGTTGTCTTGAATAAATGTTGTCCATCCTATAAGAATACAAAAGAAAAAAAAAGCCACGTTTCTTTTTTCTGTATTCCTAGATACCTAGCCCAGTGCCAGGCATCAATAAGCCACTTGAAGATATTCAACGAATACTATATAAGTAAACCAGTTGTAGTTTAGTTTTACTTAAATCTGAATAAACATGTCCCTGATCAAACAAATGACTCAAAAAATTGAGGTCATTTCAAATACCTCTTGCTTTTGTGGGTTAGTAACACACACACACACACACACACACACACACACACACACACACACACACACACACACACACACACACAGAAAGCCAGTACTGTTTCAGTAGTTAAAAACTGGTATTTGAGTATTCAAAATGAACAAACAAATAAGAGCTGGTTGGTAGCTGAAAACCTGGCCACAATACTTGCTATCACCTCTCAGCGAGAGGCAGTCTATTCTCCCACCCTTTGAAGTTGGACTGCCTTGTGATTGCTTTGACCAATAGTCTGACAAAAGTTACACTGTCCAGTTTCCTAGCCGAGGTCTCAGGAGATCTGCCTCCACTCTTGAGGCTCTTATCTCCCTCCTGCCATAATGGGAACAAATCTGAACTATTCTGCTCGGGAATGAGACCACCTGGGGTGCGGACAAGCTGTCCCAACTGAGGGTGTCCTAGATGGAGAGGCTGCAAGCCGATCAGGGAGCCTAACTGGCCCAGCAGAAGGACCACCCAGCTAAATTCAGTCCCAACGGCCAATCCATGGGAGCACAAGCCCAATAACAGTTATTTTGAGTCACTAAGTTTTGGTGTGGTTTGTTACACAACAAAAGCTAAGTCATCACCATTTAATTTAAAACTGAACACTTACATGGTGCCACGATGCTAATTTCTATTCCACGGAAGTTTTAGACAGCCAATGTAGATCATTCCTACATGTTTAATATTTATTTTTAAATAATATTAAAATCTAATTATGACTAAATAAAAACTCTAATTATGATTAAAGCAAAATTTCTAAATAGAGTATTTGCAATCTTTTTTGCTGATTTTTTTAAAACCTATTATTTAATAAATTAGTACACCTCATCACTGTCCCCTAATGCACCACGACATTTTTTTTCTTTACACCATGTGTATCTTGCTTACAAAATTGGATGGGGGAAGTCAGGTGTCACCTCTAGTCTTCATTGCTTTAAATACCTATAACTGGGAGGGGCAAAATAAGCAGTGAAACTCTAAATCAATACTACCAACAAGGAGTAGAAATGCAAAAAATTAAAAAACAAAAAGCTATTTCCATTTCCCCATCTCATTAGATTATGGAATTCAGTTAACAAATTTTGAGACATGAAAAAAATGAATAGCTTTCAGAATCAGACTGAGAGATTTGTGCATCCCTGGTAATAGGAAATTCAACTAAAATAGGAAAATTATGCGAAGAAGAAAAACTCTTTCTCCCTTTAATGTTTTTGACCCTTAAGCCCCTTTGCTCCTCCTTCCAGCCCCTGGCATCCCGTGCTGGCTCCTCCTTTTCTTCCTCTCCTTGACTCTCGGACTCTCCCCTTGCGTGGGTCATCTATCCCCATGACTCCAACCATCTTCTGGAAGCATGTGGAAAGCCTTTATCTCCCTCTCATTAGCCAGAGTTTTATACCAAAGCCTTTCTCATTTCCAACCATCTGGTAAAGATCTATGCCAAAACCCAGCACCCTAAATATAATATACTTTAATTAAAGTTATCCTCCCACGTCACTTAAAGACCAGATCCTCCATGAGACATCTTGCCTCTTTTAATGGCACCACCTCTTTCTTATCTACTCAAACTAGGAACTTGAGTGCCATCTTCAATTTCTTATTTGGCTATATCTATTGTTATTATTATTTTAAATAAGTTGACAAATCCTACAGTACCTCTTGTATTAATTCTCTCCTCCTATTTCCCAACATGATTCAGGATGTCATCAGTACTTGACTGGACCACTGTAACAAAACCTCTTCCCTTCTCAATTTATCCTATAAATACCATATCTGGATCTGTCTTGTTAAGGTTCAAGTCTAAACAGATGGTTCACCTAATGAAAAACTTAATGTACCCCATGACTTACTAATTAAACTATCCTATTCAAAGCAACAAAAAACTCTGTAACTCAGGCCCAACTTACCCTTCTAATCTTATCTCCCATGTACTTACGATGTGACTGGATCGCCTGCTGGTCCTTGGGTCCTACGCCTTTTCCTACTTCTGTTCATGGCTTACAGTACTTCCTTACCCGGTAATGGGGATCACAATACATATACAGTATTTATATTGCCTTAACATTTAACAATATATGATAAAGCATTTTCTAAACATTTTATTGTTTTGATAAATGATTTTCACAAATCTCTTGATTATTTTCAAATTTTCCTACTGAATATCACTGAGAAATATCTTTGTAGGTAAAGCATTCTCATTTTGGACTATTTTATTAAAACTGATTCCTAAAAGTACAATTACCAGGAAAGCATTCTTAAACATCTTGGCACACCTTCTGCACGTGATTTTCAGTTGACTATAGCTATCTTAAATCATCATTGTATTATCAAAGCTTAAGGTTGATCCTCATATACAGCTGGTGTATTCTATTAACTACCATGTTGGTATCTATAACCTATAATTCTAACATGCGTCTCCCAACCCTCTGTTCCTTTGGGGTTTCCTCTTCTCCTCCAACCATGACCTCCAATCTCCAGCCCATGCAATTACCAGAATTCAACTGCAGGCCAATGGCCATCAGAGCAAAAACAAAGAACAGTTCACAGGTTCTCAAAGCTTGGAATTCTGAAAACATAATAATATACTTTCTATTTTTAGAGGTGGGGTCACGGGGGAACTTGTTATTCAAGTCAAAGGTCAGTCAAGATGAGAAAGTTAGTATTTCAGTATGTCTGTGCCAGCATGTACCACCACCAAAAGCAGCACATGCATGCAGAATATTTTATTTTAAAGGGTGGTATTAATACATGTTCAAAATCACATGATAAATTGGATACTTCTGTAGTGGCTTCCATTTTGTACACTATTTAAACAATTAACATATTTCAAAGCTACCATAAACTTTGCTTCAAATTCCTCTTCTTGCCAAACAATCTTACCTGCTAATCTTCCTAATCTGCAGTTAAATTAGGAAGACTTTAAACCACTTTCCACATTAAAACTTCTTTAAAGGTCCCACATTCTAGATGTGTACTTACTCTACCTTGGGAAAGACTTCTTGAAATCAGTGATATCTGTGATAAGGCAGAAAGATGAACTTGCCTTAACCAAGTAAAGAGAGAGGGAGTAAACAGAATATTCCACAACGAGACCAGCTAGTGTAAAACCTGCAGGTGAAAGCGAACATAATACTCTCTGGGAATTGCAAATGTGTGGATCAAAGAGCTAGAAAGGAGAGTAGTGAGAAAGTAAAAGAAGAAACCTGGTGCCAGGAGGGCCTTAATTCCAGGAGGAACAGGGGGCCATGTGGCAGACGACCATGACCAGATTAATACCTTAGAATGGTCAATCACTGCGGCAGAAACTGGCAGGCAGCAAGTCAGGGGCAGGGAACAGGGAGGAGGCCGAAATGGAGCAGCCTCAGCAGTGGGAGCACATGGAAACTAAGAGGGGATTGGCAGAGGTTTTTTAGGATGGGCCCAGATAGCACATCTTGTTCAGTGGCTGAAAATTCCTATTCATCTCTTTGTAGGAATAATTTTTTGCTTTGGATAAATTTAAGATAAAAATCACTGTGGTCTGAAGCAGAAAGAAAATATTACCTAAATAAGCTGGTACTATATTTTCTTGACTCCACGATGCCATCAAATCTAAGAAGCATTGTCAACCTAATACACTGTGTATGGGGGGGATATCTGATGCTACCACCTAACAGGAGAGACGGGGGTCACGAAGGCCGATGGTCGGGAGAAAGAATTCAAAGTTCTTGGGTATAACATGTATGTTTCCTGCTTTACGCAACTGAAATGAAGTCAAAGAATAGTGCCCCCCTTGCTAAGGAGGAAGGAAGTACTTTCCAGTGGTAAGCACCCAATGGTCAAACTGGGAAAGGAGAGTAGTCAGTAAGTCTGGGAACACCTCTAGCCAACCGGCAGTCACACTTCATCCTGAGAGCAAGGCTGCTGCCCAGGTCTGCTAAAGGAGCCTTGGTGAAAAGGGATGCACCTCCTTATCCGACCTATTACCTCACTCCCAGGACTACTGGGTGTCGAAACAGCTGCCATGGAATATTTTTCCCAGGGGAAAAAAAGTTCCATGAACTAAGTTTTAATCCCATTTTGTAGTCTTTCATTCATCCCCCAAATACATGTGAAGCACTGGTCCCATGCTGTTCTAGGCACCACAGACAGTATCTATCAAGGCAGACAAGGGCCTGCTCTCACTGAACTGACTGACTTTCTAACCAGTTGCAAGTTGCAAAATGAAGACTAAGGAATCCCACAGTAAAGGAAATTGACTCATTTATCTAACTCTGAAACCTTTACTATTTTATCTAAAAAAATTAACTACCTTTATTTTACTCCATTAAAACTCCACTCAGCACCTTTTATCTATGCCTCCTCCCCCCAGGCCAACCCCCACTCTCATTTCTTCTTCAAATTTTGCATGTCAAGTTCTAGGACCCTGCAATCTCAAGAGACCAGTATCCTTTTTCTCTCATTCCCAACACATTAATTACCTGCCTCTGTTCCTTGTGCCTAGCACAATGCTCTGCTTATAGGAGGTGTGTGTTCACTAACAATATATAATTTGAAATACGTTATCAGGTGATTAAAAGAAAAGCTAACTAAATAGGTAGGTGCAAACAGCAGAGCTGATTCTCCCCAGTTAAATATAATGCACATCTGTAAGAGAATCCCTAATATATTAAAGGCCATACAGCATATAGTGACAGCTGCAGCTCCATTGTATCTGCTCATTATAAGTACATTTCACTAGACACAGGATGGCTCATTATGAGAATAGTGTGGTTCTTGACTCTGCTTCCCTATCAAGAAAAGTTTGCCAAAACCAATATTGTGTTGAAAAGTGATTCGTTCCTATCAACATAAATTTTTTCACACTCTTTTCAATGACAGAACATCCTTAACTACTTGACAGTCTAGCAATACTTTCTACTTCCTTCATTAAAATCTTGTGATCCTTTAGCAAAATGACTATAACACTCTGAGCTTGCTTCCTTCCACTTGAGAATTTATGCCAACCATTAGTAACTCTAAAAATACAACTATTACTTGGCTGAGCTAGAATCTGAATTGATACTTTCTCATTCCAAACTCCAAGCTCTTTCCATGGGTTGGACAGTCTCTACCCCCTGAATACTGTTATCAATATATCTAAATAATTAAATAAGTAAACATAAGAAGTTATCTAGAAAACAATTTCATGACTAATATATACTTTTTAACACATACAAGGCAAATAACTCTGAAGGAAAGTACTTGAATACAACAAATACACAAATATGATTATTAAGGCTATCATTTATGCTTATAGGTGGATACCTTTATTTTAGACTTAGTAAGAGATGCACTCACTTCCATCTAAATAAGATAAAGTAGAAGCTAACTAGGTACCATGAACACAGGAACTTGCCTATTCTGTTCACTGTTGTATTCCCAGCACAGTCAATAAACACTTGCTGAATGAATGAACGTTAAGTATAAGATGGAATATAAAAATGAAGCTCTCAGATACAGAATAATAAAGTTAGTTTATACTCAATTCCAGGAGATAAAATACAATCTAATTCATCAAATAATTACTGAGTAACTTACATATGCCCACAACTATGCTATGTACACACAGATCTTCACTTTTAGGTAATAAGCTGCAAGGGATCTGGAATTGCAAACCAGATTTGCATTCTCTAGAGTGCCTAGCTAAATAACCTTTAGCAGATTATTTTCAACCCTTGTACCTAAGCATTACCTGGAGAACTTTTAAAAAAAAGGCAGAGCTTTACGCAATTGAGCCCCACCAGACCCAGTGAAACCTGAATCTCTGGGGATAGGGACCAAATTCTGATTTTAAGGTTCATATCTGATACTGATACCCAGTGATGGGTGAATGGTTCTCAGATTCTGGTGCACAGGAGAATCACTTGGAGGGGCTGATAAAACTCTCAACCCCCACTCCCAGAGTTTTGGCTTCAGCAGGTCCTGGTGCCTAAGAAGCTTCCAGGTGCTGTGCTGCTGCTGGTGTGGGCCGCTGCTGACCAGATACACTAATCGGAAAACATGAACACTATATGATAATTTTAAATATAAAAAAGGAACTTCATGCTCAACATCATTGGTCATTAGAAAAATGTAAATTAAATCCACAGTAAGATATTACTAAGTACTTACTAAAACGGCTAAGATTCAAAACAAAACCAAAATAACCCAAGTGCTGGCGAGCGTGCATGGCAAGCACAATGCTCATACATTGCTGATGGGGATGAAGAATGGTACACCACAACGGAGAACAGCCTGTCAGTTCTTCTAAATTCAAATATACTTAGCTTATTAGCCAGCAATCCCATACCTGGATACTTACCCAAGAGAAATAAAATGTTATAAAATGTTATATTCACATAAAAATGTGTACATGAATGTTTATAACAGCTTTATCCCCAAGCTGGAAACAACTGGAATATCCTTCAAAAGGTGACTTATGATAAATAAACTATGGAACATCCATACGAGGGAATACTACTCAGAAATACAATGCAACAAATGGCTGGTAACAGCAATGCTATGGATGAATCTCAAATGCATTCTACTCAGTGAAAGAAGCCACTTAAAAAGCTAGATACTGTATGATTCCATGTATGCCACACTGTGGAGAAGTTAAAGCTGCACGGAGAAAAAGACAAAACAGTGGTTGCCAGGTGCTGGAAACAGAGGAAGGTATCCACTGCAAGGGGCACCCATTATATACATCTAACAATTATAAAACTTAGATTATTCCAACCTCAGGAATTAAAGATTTGACAAGATAATTATTTTCTTAAGTATGATGTGCACTGTCCGCAGAATATTTAGGATTTGGTCTTCCTATTCTAGGTTCAGGCTGCTTTCTGAGCATGGATGGCATCATACTCTCTCAAAATAAGCTACCACGAGAGAAACACCCATAGTTCAGTTTGTGTTTAAACTTGCTGCTGATTCATTTCTTCCTTGATAACTGAACCTTTCTTTCCTAATTACTTTAATTATAGCCATCTCTCATTCTAAAGCTTCCCTTTTCCTTGGGAACACATTTGTTATCCTTGTGACCTCCTGTGAGACTCTGGGTAGGTATGTCACCTCCAGGATCCAGTCTGCTAAAAACAGAAGCTGCACTTTCCATGCATCCTTCTCCTGCACGTGGATGTTGCAAGGATTAAGAGAAATGAGGTATGCGTGTGGGATTATTGCCGTTATGCTTGAAATAAATTTCATGGAATTTGTTCTAAACTTTAGTGCAATAAATATTCTACTCTTCTTTGCCATAACATAGCAACAGTTCACACTGGAAATGGCATTCTTAGGTACTATTTACTGAATGCACTGCCAAGACCATGGTATCTGGTAAAGGAAGACCATTTCTGAATCTCACTCTATAACTTTCTTTGTGACCTTGAGCAAACCACTTACCTTTTTTGAGCCTCATTTCAACTAATGTTTCTCTAGGAACTACTGTGACATCAATAGGAAGCACACCTAAATAAACTACTATGTCTGATATCATTCCTACTCCCTGATCTCTAAATGGAAATGATTCAGATTCCAAAAAGCAAAGAGATTCTCTCTCAGCTAGATGAAGCAGATTCCCCAAATAACAGAGGACATCAATGCAGATCTAGGATCTGGGAGACCCAGAAAAATTATTTACTCTCAGGAGTCCTATGACAAACTAATTTTTCAAGAGATGAATAAAATGCTTGAACTGAGAGAAAAGAAAGCCACATGGTAGTCATTCCTAGAGTTGGTGCTTTACTATACAGAAGAAAGAATACGAGCTTTGGTGTCACCCAAACTTAAGTTTGAATTTTAGAATTCACGATTTTAGGGAAATTATATTACCTCTCTTTGCATATTTCCTAGTCCATAAAATGGGTATAGTTATCCTGTAGGGTTGTATGCCCATAGTTTTAATTCAACAAACATTTATTAAGTATCATATATAGTAGGTACTATACAAAACCTGGCTATTACTTTTATTATTACTATTTTCAAAAGAACCAGGGCAAACTTTAGAGGAAGGCAGAACAGATGGGGTCTCTACTGCTTAATATAAAAGGCATGCAGAAAAGCTAAGTTCTCACGCATAAACTCCTTGATCACTTAATGCCTTGAAACTCCACTATGATAAGATCAATCTAATTTGAATTAATCTTTGTTTTCTTTTCTTCTTCACTTATTAATTACTTACTTGGTACTCCAACTTTACCTTAAAATGTGAGAATTCCTGGAAAGTAACAACTTTATGAAACAGAAGAAAGAAGACAGCTCTCCCTAATGCTCCTGCTCTATCCCTGGTATCTCCTTTCCTTTAGTTCCACTGTTTATTAGCTTTGTGACCTTGGGAATGTCACCTAACTTCTCTGAACCTACTTCATCACTAAGATGGGAATGGTACCATTTAGCTTCACTGATGAGTAAACATGTATGGGAAGAGAAACTCCAAGGTGGGGAAAACACAAAGAAAGCAGCTGGGTATTAAGAAACACAAAAATATTTTAAAAATCTGCATAAGGCAGAAATCTCACTAAGTGAGCATGAGACCCCAGGCCAGGGATATAATCCAGCCTGAAAAAGTCAATCTCAATCTCTCCTGTGCAATTTACGATTTTTAGCATTTACCAACAATTCACGGTCATCCAGCAAGTGAACGGTGATGGGTTTACCAACATCATCAGGAAAGAAATGAAGTTCAACTGAGGGTCACAGGGATGATAAAACTGTCCACAGGAGAGCCAGCAAACTAAAGTTTTTATAAAGTTGCTTAAATGTTCCTAGCAGTCACACTTAGAGTGAGCCACATTCACTTAATTCCTGGGCATAATGATACTAGGGCATTAAAAACTGTATCTTACTATGTACACTACACATTTGCACCAAAAAGTAAAAGGTTATATACACAAAATCATGTATGTTGACTTTTTTGAGCAATGCAGGGATTTTTCAAAGATAACTGTTTTTCAAAGACAAATTGATTTTTCAAAGATAAATTGTTAACTTTTGTTGATTTCAGATCCTAATCCTAATTTTCTTTCCCCCTTATTCTCTTCTTTACTGATAATATATTATTGAAGGGAAAGGAGTTCTATCATCAGACTGCCTTAACTAGGTTCTAACCCTCTTTTTCTAGTTGAGTAATTCTGTTCTATAAATATTAACTGAGTCCTCATTATGTGTGGAATGAAAGGAACACAGAGATGAAGAAGAAATTATTCCAGCCTTAAAGGGTCTTGGGCTTTAGTTAATTGCAGGCCAAGGAACACTGTTTGGATAGACAGTTACCTTATGACAAAGAGATTTATGTGTTGAGGAGTATCAGGATTAAGTCAGTTTAGTCATCACTTTGCCCCGTTTAAATGCACTCAAAATATTTTTAGGCATAGCCAAACATTTTCCCTCTTGGCACCACTTGTGTTTCTTTCTCATTTCTTTCCTTGCAGGTTTCAAAACTCACACATGCCCTTCCAGCCTTCAAAGGAGCTAATCTTCCCTACGGCCCCCTGTTTACCTTCATGTGGGCCAGGAGCTCGCAGACCTGTCCTGTCTCCATAAAATCTCCATCTCTTTGCAACAGCACCCACTAAGCTTCTACTATATATTCTTAAATGACATTTCATGCACATTCTGGCCTTAGTTTGGAGTATCTTGAAAACAAAGCCACCATTTTCTCTGACGACATCGTAATTTTCTGTCAGTTGGCCAAATTAATGCTGATGTCCTTCTTCTGAGTGCCAACCAAGTCACCAAAAATGGTATTATGAGACGGGGAAGCCACAGGTCACAAATAGCTTTGTTCACAGTGTTTTAAAAACCTAGTAATGGAAATATAATCACCTAGATCTCTGGATTTTCCAAAAGAACCTGAAAGCCTGACAAAAGAACCACACCCACTCACAGTCACAACAGACAGGCAAGGGGGCAGGTGTCTCCCTACTTAGGGCATAAGCTCACAAGTGTATGGTGGTTTCCCTCAAGATCCTCCTTCCAATCAAGGGCCTGTGCTTTACATACTGTGCGTGTAGACTTCACGCTGGAGTTTAAGGAACACAGCAGTAAGCAAAACATAAAAGCCCCTAACTTCCTGGAACTACACGATGGTTTGAGCAGATGCTGAAGGAAAGGGAAAAGCAGCCCACTAGGAGTAGTGACATGAGGGTATTCTAACGTTGCTGAGGACCTCACTATTTAACGGCATCCTGAGTGAATCTTTTGTCATGTGAATGGCCACGCCCTATTTTACCAGTTTTGAGATCTAGATTGGGTATGCTTACAATGAAGGTACAAAGTTAATCTGTAAGTCCATTTAATAATTATGATTACAGTAGTAAATTCCTATGTCTGTCACTGAAAATAATTTTGAAGTTTCACTCATGGATTCCATTATCACCATATCTTATATGCTGCATATCTCATATATGACCTAAATAGACTGTCTAAATCTGTGCTGAACATCTTCAGATTAAGAAATCTGCATTAGGGGGCAGAGCCAAGATGGCAGCATGAGTAGAGCAGTGGAAATCTCCTCCCAAAAACACATAGATCTATGAAAATATAACAAAGAAAACTCTTCCTAAAATAGAGACCAGAAGACATAGGACAACATCCATACCACATCAACACCTGCAAGAACCCAGCGCCTGTGAACAGGGTAAGATACAAGCCCCGGCCCAGCGGGACCCGAGTGCCCCTCCCCCTGGCTCCCAGCGGGTGGATAGAAATCGGAGCAGTATTTTTTTTTGGCGAGTGCTTTTTGGAAGCCTTAAAGGGACAGGGACCCCGGTGCTAGGGAGGCAGGGTGGTGGTTCCGGTGGGCGGGTGCCTGAGACCGGTGCCTGAGGACAAAGAAAATCATGTGTTTTTTCCTTTTTTTTTTTTCTTTTTCCTCTTTCGTTGTTGCTGTTGTTGTTTTGGTTTGGAGAGTGCTTTTTGGAAGTCTTAAAGGGGCAGGACAGGACACTTAGACCAGAGGCAGGGAATCTGGGGATCTCTGGTCACTCTAACCCCCTGGGCAACAGGGAGCACAGAGGCCCCTTACGGAGATAAATAGCCTCCCGGCCGCTCCCCCTCCAACGGGGCTCCACCACTTTGGAGGAGCAGCCCCAGCCAGGCGACGCCCACAGCAACAGCGGAGATAAACTCCATAGCAAACGGGCAGGTAGCAGAAGCCCTGTCTGCGCACAGCTGACAAGCATAAGCACTAGAGGTCGCTATTCTCCCAGGAGAGGAAGGCCACAAACCAACAAGAAGGGAAGCTCTTCCAGCGGTCACTTGTACCAGCTCTGCAAACTATCTCTATCACCATGAAAAGGCAAAACTACAGGCAGACAAAGATCACAGAGACAACACCTAAGAAGGACACAGACCTAACCAGTCCTCCTGAAAAAGAATTCAAAATAAAAATCATGAACATGCTGACAGAGATGCACAGAAAAATGGAAGAGCAATGGGATGAGATGCAGAGAAAAATGCAAGAGCAATGGGATGAAGTCCGGAGGGAGATCACAGATGTCAGGAAGGAGATCACAGAAGTGAAACAATCCCTCGAAGGATTTATAAGCAGAATGGATAAGATGCAAGAGGCCATTGAAGGAATAGAAACCAGACAACAGGAACGTATAGAAGCTGACATAGAGAGAGATAAAAGGATCTCCAGGAATGAAACAACACTAAGAGAACTATGTGACCAATCCAAAAGGAATAATATTCATATGATAGGGGTACCAGAAGAAGAAGAAAGAGGAAAAGGGATAGAAAGTCTCTTTGAAGAAATAATTGCTGAAAACTTCCCCAAACTGGGAGAGGAAATAATCAAACAGACCACGGAATTACACAGAACCCCCAACAGAAAGGATCTAAGGGAGACAACACCAAGACACATAATAATTAAAATGGCAAGGATCAAGGACAAGGAAAGAGTTTTAAAGGCAGCTAGAGAGAAAAAGGTCACCTATAAAGGAAAACCCATCAGGCTAACATCAGACTTCTCGACAGAAACCCTACAGGCCAGAAGAGAATGGCATGATATATTTAATGCAATGAAACAGAAGGGCCTTGAACCAAGGATACTGAATCCAGCACGACTATCATTTAAATATGATTGCGGGATTAAACAATTCCCAGACAAGCAAAAGCTGAGGGAATTTGCTTCCCACAAACCACCTATACAGGGCATCCTACAGGGACTGCTCTAGATGGGAGCACTCATAAAAAGAGCACAGAACAAAACACACAACATATGAAGAATGGAGGAGGAGGAATAAGAAGGGAGAGAAGAAAAGAATCTCCAGACAGTGTATATAACAGCTCAATAAGTGAGCTAAGTTAGGCAGTAAGATACTAAAGAAGCTAAACTTGAACATTTGGTAACCACGAATCTAAAGCCTGCAATGGCAATAAGTACATATCTCTCAATAGTCACCCTAAATGTAAAAGGACTTAATGCACCAATCAAAAGACACAGAGTAATAGAATGGATAAAAAAGCAAGACCCATCTATATGCTGCTTACAAGAAACTCACCTTAAACCCAAAGACAAGCACAGACTAAAAGTCAAGGGATGGAAAAACATATTTCAGGCAAACAACAGTGAGAAGAAAGTAGGGGTTGCAGTACTAATATCAGACAAAATAGACTTCAAAACAAAGAAAGTAACAAGAGACAAAGAAGGACACTACATAATGATAAAGGGCTCAGTCCAACAAGAGGATATAACCATTCTAAATATATATGCACCCAATACAGGAGCACCAGCATATGTGAAACAAATACTAACAGAACTAAAGAGGGAAAAAGACTGCAATGCATTCATTTTAGGAGACTTCAACACACCACTCACCCTAAAGGATAGATCCACCGGGCAGAAAATAAGTAAGGACACACAGGCACTGAACAACACACTAGAACAGATGGACCTAATAGACATCTATAGAACTCTACATCCAAAGCAACAGGATATACATTCTTCTCAAGTGCACATGGAACATTCTCCAGAATAGACCACATACTAGCTCACAAAAAGAGCCTCAGTAAATTCCAAAATATTGAAGTTCTACCAACCAATTTTTCAGACCACAAAGGTGTAAAAGTAGAAATAAATTCTACAAAGAAAACAAAAAGTCTCACAAACACATGGAGGCTTAACAACATGCTACTAAATAATCATTGGATCAATGAACAAATCAAAATAGAGATCAAGGAATATATAGAAACAAATGACAACAACAACACAAAGCCCCAACTTCTGTGGGATGCAGCGAAAGCAGTCTTAAGAGGAAAGTATATAGCAATCCAGGCACACTTGAAGAAGGAAAAACAATCCCAAATTAATAGTCTGACATCACAATTATCAAAACTGGAAAAAGAAGAACAAATGAGGCCTAAACTCAGCAGAAGGAGGGACATAATAAAGATCAGAGAAGAAATAAACAAAATTGAGAAGAATAAAACAATAGCAAAAATCAATGAAACTAAGAGTTGCTTCTTTGAGAAAATAAACAAAATAGATAAGCCTCTAGCCAAACTTATTAAGAGAAAAAGAGAATCAACACAAATCAACAGAATCAGCAATGAGAATGGAAAAATCACGACAGACTCCACAGAAATACAAAGAATTATTAAAGACTACTATGAAAACCTATATGCCAACAAGCTGGAAAACCTAGAAGAAATGGACAACTTCCTAGAAAAATAAAACCTCCCAAGACTGACCAAGGAAGAAATACAAAAGTTAAACAAACCAATTACGAGCAAAGAAATTGAAATGGTAATCAAAAAACTACCCAAGAACAAAACCCCGGGGCCGGACGGATTTACCTCGGAATTTTATCAGACACACAGAGAAGACATAATACCCATTCTCCTTAAAGTGTTCCAAAAAATAGAAGAGGAGGGAATACTCCCAAACTCATTCTATGAAGCCAACATCACCCTAATACCAAAACCAGGCAAAGACCCCACCAAAAAAGAAAATTACAGACCAATATCCCTGATGAATGTAGATGCAAAAATACTAAATAAAATATTAGCAAACAGAATTCAACAGTATTTCAAAAGGATCATATACCATGACCAAGTGGGATTCATCCCAGGGATGCAATGATGGTACAACATTCGAAAATCCATCAACATCATCCACCACATCAACAAAAAGAAAGACAAAAACCACATGATCATCTCCATAGATGCTGAACAAGCATTTGACAAAATTCAACATCCATTCATGATAAAAACTCTCAGCAAAATGGAAATAGAGGGAAAGTACCTCAACATAATAAAGGCCATATATGATAAACCCACAGCCAGCATTATACTGAACAGCGAGAAGCTGAAAGCATTTCCTCTGAGATCGGGAACCAGACAGGGATGCCCACTCTCCCCACTGTTATTTAACATAGTACTGGAGGTCCTAGCCATGGCAATCAGACAAAACAAAGAAATACAAGGAATCCAGATTGGTAAAGAAGAAGTTAAACTGTCACTATTTGCAGATGATATGAGACTGTACATAAAAAACCCTAAAGACTCCACTCCAATACTACTAGAACTGATATTGGAATACAGCAAAGTTGCAGGATACAAAATTAACACAGAAATCTGTAGCTTTCCTATACACTAACAATGAACCAATAGAAAGAGAAATCAGGAAAACAATTCCATTCACCATTGCATCAAAAAGAATAAAATACCTAAGAATAAACCTAACCAAAGAAGTGAAAGACTTATACTGTGAAAACTACAAGTCACTCTTAAGAGAAATTAACGGGGACACTAATGAATGGAAACTCATCCCATGCTCATGGCTGGGAAGAATTAATATCGTCAAAATGGCCATCCTGCCCAAAGCAATATACAGATTTGATGCAATCCCTCTCAAATTACCAGCAACATTCTTCAATGAATTGGAACAAATAATTCAAAAATTCATATGGAAACACCAAAGACCCCGAATAGCCAAAGCAATCCTGAAAAAGAAGAATAAAGTAGGGGGGATCTCACTCTCCAACTTCAGGCTCTACTACAAAGCCATAGTAATCAAGACAATTTGGTACTGGCACAAGAACAGAGCCACAGACCAGTGGAACAGATTAGAGACTCAGGACATTAACCCAAACATATATGGTCAATTAATATTTGATAAAGGAGCCATAGACATACAATGGCAAAATGACAGTCTCTTCAACAGATGGTGCTGGCAAAACTGGACAGCTACATGTAGGAGAATGAAACTGGACCATTGTCTAACCCCATATACAAAGGTAAACTCAAAATGGATCAAAGACTTGAATGTAAGTCATGAAACCATTAAACTCTTGGAAAAAAACATAGGCAAAAACCTCTTAGACATAAACATGAGTGACCTCTTCTTGAACATATCTCCCCGGGCAAGGAAAACAACAGCAAAAATGAGCAAGTGGGACTACATTAAGCTGAAAAGCTTCTGTACAGCGAAAGACACCATCAGTAGAACAAAAAGGAACCCTACAGTATGGGAGAATATATTTGAAAATGACAGATCCGATAAAGGCTTGACGTCCAGAATATATAAAGAGCTCACACGCCTCAACAAACAAAAAACAAATAACCCAATTAAAAAATGGGCAGAGGAACTGAACAGACAGTTCTCTAAAAAAGAAATACAGATGGCCAACAGACACATGAAAAGATGCTCCACATCGCTAATTATCAGAGAAATGCAAATTAAAACTACAATGCGGTATCACCTCACACCAGTAAGGATGGCTGCCATCCAAAAGACAAACAACTAAAAAAGGTTGGCGAGGCTGTGGAGAAAGGGGAACCCTCCTACACTGCTGGTGGGAATATAAATTAGTTCAACCATTGTGGAAAGCAGTATGGAGGTTCATCAAAATGCTCAAAATAGACCTACCATTTGACCCAGGAATTCCACTCCTAGGAATTTACCCTAAGAACGCAGCAATCAAGTTTGAGAAAGACAGATGCACCCCTATGTTTATCGCAGCACTATTTACAATGGCCAAGAATTGGAAGCAACCTAAATGTCCATCGGTAGAGGAATGGATAAAGAAGATGTGGTACATATACACAATGGAATACTACTCAGCCATAAGAAGTGGAAAAATCCAACCATTTGCAGCAACATGGATGGAGCTGAAGAGTATTATTCTCAGTGAAATAAGCCAAGTGAAGAAAGAGAAATAGCAAATGATTTCACTCATCTGAGGAGTATAAGAACAACGGAAAAACTGAAGGAACAAAACAGCAGCGGAATTACAAAACCCAAAAATGGACTAACAGGTACCAAAGGGAAAGGAACTGGGGAGGATGGGTGGGCAGGGAGGGATAAGGGGGTGGAAGAAGAAGGGGGGTATTAAGATTAGCATTCATGGGGGGGGAGGCAGAAAGGGGAGGGTGGGCTGTACAACACAGAGAGGACAAGTAGTGATTCTACAACATTTTGCTAAGCTGATGGGCAGTAACCGTAATGTGGTTTTTAGGGGGGACCTGATATAGGGGAGAGCATAGTAACATAGTATTCTCCATGTAAGTGTAGATTAAAGATTAAAAAAAGAAAGAAAGAAAGAAAGAAAAGGGGGATTACTCCTTGATAGGATAAAACTATTGGTAAATCAAAGATCAACACATGCTTTAAATATCCTTAATGTTGATCACTTAAAAGGTGTCAGATGATCAGCTATGGAGGTACTCTTTTCTGATAATATTCCTTTCTCTTAATAAAAAAAAAAAAAAGCAGTTCCTGTGTGCTGACCTCCAATGAGTTCTACACAGTGGTATAGAGGGCATGTCAAAGTGTGGGCAAAGGGTCTGCTTGTTTCTATGCAGAAGATCAAGGCCTAGCTTGGATACCCAGAAAATGAACTAAGATACGATATGAGGAGGAGCTTCCGGCATCAGCACTCTCTGGAGGACTCGTGCCGGGGGATGATCATCAAAAAGCCTCCACAGGGATCTGGGCAATGCTGCGGTTGTGGCTGCATCCACCCCACTGTCTCCTGGACTTGCCATTGGAATAAGGAGGGAGATGTCTAGGCTGGCATGTGCATACAGTGAGACAACGAATTTGACCGGATCTGTACTGTTGGAACTCAACCAGGAGTTGGGAGGGGTGCAAGTTGTAGCACTGCAAAATCTTATGACTATAGACTATCTATGGTTAAAAGAACATATGGGATGTGAACAGATCCCAGAAATGGGTTGCTTTAATTTGTCTGATTTCTCTCAGACTGTTCAAGTACAGTTGGACAATATCCATCATATCATAGACAAATTTTCACAAATACCTTGGGTGCCTAAATGGTTTTCTTGGCTTCACTGGAGATGGATGGTAATTATAGATTTGCTTTGTTTATGTCACCGTATTCCTATTATGTTAATATATGAGCGCAAGTTAGTTAGTAGTTTAAAACCTATACATGCTTAACGTACTCTACAAGAAGATATGTCAAAGAAATAATCAATCCTCCCATGTTTTCTTCCATATGCTACCTCTATAGCTTTTCTTCTTCCTTCCTAATTACAACCCTTAAATAGAATTCGTGCCTCATATCGAATTTACCGAGTATCATAATTCCTCCAGGTGGTAAAGATACCTCCAGACAAGTGCTGGGCATAGAAGCCACAGGGCATAAATCTGCAAAGAAGTAAAAAGCTAACCTTTGCAAACAATATGGCTTCTCTCTCACTTACCAACTTTACATTTCCCTGTATGGCCCCGGAAGATGACTGGTTAGCCAGAGACGGGTAAGATTCCTCAAGGGAGGAACAACCTAAGAGAGGCACAGTCGCAGGGGGGCTATCAGGTGAGAAATTGGGGCTCAACAGAGGTGAGGCTCAGAACCTCAACCCCCTGTTTTGAGAGAAATCTTCTGCATCCGTGGATGTTTTGTTGCCCTTGTCTAGCTTGGATTAATACTTAGTCCATAGGCACACACCTGATCATCTACATTTGCCCTCTTACAGCACTAAACTGTGTTTTCTACCTTTATCTTGCATCTACCTACCACTTCAGCATTTTATTAAAAATAAAAATAATAATAATAATAGGAGAAATGTGGGATCAACATATAAATCAAGTACAAAAATCAAATGAATATTCATATTTGACCTGATGGTTTATAGGTCATATTGCATGATCAAAACCGAAAGTTTCTGTGATGACTGCCCTTGTACTGTTCACCATGTAAGAATTTATTCACTCTGTAAGAATTCGTTCACCATGTAAGAACTTGTTCGTTATGCTTCAGAAGATTGGAGACTGACGAGAATTAGGCTTGAGATGGATTAATGATTGTACATTGAGCATTGACCCCCCTATACTGAATTTTATTGTTGTTAACAACCATTTGATCAATAAATATGAGAGATGCACTCTCAAAAAAAAAAAAAAAAAAAATCAAACAAACATTCATATTTGACCTGATTGTTTATAGTTCATAATGCGTGATCAAAACCAAAAGTTTCTGTGATGAATGCCCTTGTATTGTTCACCATGTTAGAATTTATTCACTATGTAAGAATTCGTTCACCATGTCAGAACTTGTTCGTTATGCTTCAGAAAATTGGAGACTGACGAGAATTGGGCTTGAGATGGATTAATGATTGTGCATTGAGCATTGACCCCCCTATACAGAATTTTATTGTTGTTAACAACCATTTGATCAATAAATATGAGAGATGCCCTCTCAAAAGAAATCTGCATTAATAATCAGAAATGCTCTCATTTATTTTTGCATTTAAAAGTACCAACAAAACTATACTTCATATCAGATTATTTTAATACTTAGATTCACACAGTCAATTGTTTTTGACCACAAAGCAAAGACCGTGTATTCTGAAGGCTTCTAAATATCAAATTATTGCCTAATGCCCCCAATTTTTGCCTTGCTGACCTACAGTAAAACTTCTGATGCCCACTAGATATGTAATAGGTACATGAATAAAGCACACCAGAAAACTGCTTGATGACTTGAGAAAGTATCTACACAGAAGTACCCCTACATTCTAATTAAGTTCTCCTTATGTTAAAATTGCAGGAAACCATGAGTTATAATAGTGGAGACAGTTTGAGTAAAAGAGGTTAGGAAGAGAGAAAATTACCTAAGCATATTGTTTAAAGAAATTAAAATAATTTCATCTAAAGATGTCTGGTTATATACAACTTAAACCAAATCATATAATTGGTTTCACAACTTGGGTTAGTAAGAACATGATTGCCAGAATTCTTTTTCCTGAAATTACTCCCTAACTCAGTTATCACTGCCACCAATTCTAAGAATTATCTTCATTCAATTTTGATTTGTATAACTCCAAAAATAAGAACTAAGAAAAACAGTGGCATGCATATAGAGACCAGACTACATATTAAGTGACTCAAACTCAGATCTGGTGGTTAAGCTCACATACTGTCCACTATACTGCACAGGTTCTTTCTGAATAATAATTAAATCTAAAGTAAGCTTTTAGAGTTTGCAAAGATCCAGTATCTCACTTACTTTTGGTTAATCCTAGAAAGTTGGGGCACACAATATATCTCTAATATACAGGATACTGGGTCCCAGGTATGGTATTTATAGAAAAACCTAAAGTTAAAACAAAAACAAAAAATGGCTCTTGTTTTTTATTATGATTTAGACCAGATATTAGCAAACGGTCCAAAGAAATTGGATAGAGTGCCTGGTAATATCCACAAGGCATATAAAACTACTAACGGAAATGAATGTGCACAACTAAATTATGTTACTTTTAGAGTAACTGTATCTTTAAAAAGAGTAGTAGAGTATCTGTTATGCTTGTATTTTGGGGATGGTAAATACCAGATATCTGTACTGCCCCTTCTCTTCCCTACTATAATGCTCCAAGCACACTCTTTTCTGCTAGGCCTGAACCCAGTCTCAGAATCTTTTTGAACATACAGCTCCACACAGTCTCAACCAATTGACTGGAAATATTAGCCACACATATAAGTCCTGCATTCCTATTTTGACTCTCTTCATTTAGGTCCACATTATGTAACATTTGCTTCTGGCATTTTTTTTTCTTTGCTTCTGATTCTATATTTGTCATCAATGTTTCTCATATTATTACGTGTTTGTATGTATCATCTTCTCCCAAGTACAGGGACTCTGCCTTTTATTCATCTCAGAGCACCAACTGCAGTGATTAATACACAGTAGGCACTCAAAGTGTTCTGAATGTATCTGAGATAAATATATGATATTTATGGAAAAATCTAAAGTTAAAAAAAAAACAACTCCCCTTGTTTCTGATTATGGCTTGGACCAAAGGTCAATAAACTTTTCCTGTAAAAAGCCAGAGAATAATTATTATAAGCTTTCAGGCCAGCTGGTCTCTGATGCACCAACTCGACTCTGACATTATAGTGAGAGCAACCATAGACAAAATATAAACAAATGAGCTGAGTCTATATTCCAAGAAAACTTTATTTATGGACACTGAAATCTGAATTCTATATAATTTTCACATCTCACAAAATATTTTTCTTCTCTTGACTTTTTCCTCAACAATTTAAAATTGTAAAAATCCCTTCATAGCCTGTGAGCCACAGAAAAGCATGAGGCAGGATGTGGACTTGGCCCACAGACCCAGATCTGTCACTCTCAAAGTGTGAACTTTGGGTGGCCTGCAAGATCCTGTCAGCAAGTCCAGCTACCTATATGTAGGCCAGATTTTCTTTGTATGCCTCAAACAAAACAATGGACCACACGGACTGAGTAGAGAAGCAAATAAGAGGATCTGGCTGTCTTCTGTGAAGCCAGAAATTGAAGAGATTTGTAAAACTGTAAAACAATGTCACTCTCCTCACTAATCTTTCTTTGTTTGGAAAATACAATTACATTTCTTTATGTTAACCTGTTATGGGTTTCTTATTGATTTTTTAAATGGATTAATATTTTTTAAATGCTTCAGTTTTGATTTTTAATTATAATAAATGTCAATAGCTTATAACCCATGCAAACAAAAGGTCTCTAAGAGACCCCAGTAGATTTTGAGAATATAAAGGGATCTTGAGATCAGACAGTTTGAGAACCCGCTGCAGATGAAGCTGGGCTGACTTACTCCTGCTGCACAAAGTGTTCTCGGGCCATATGCAGGGTACTTCCTCAGCCTGACCCACCAGGCAGACCACCTGATTTCAATCTCTACCTTGACTTCAACTCACCTAAGAGCTTCCTGGCATTCTTTGATTAGATCCTGATTTGGTAAAACTTAATCCCATGCAATTTATGTTCTTGTATAATAAATTTGGTGAGAACATTATGATTATTTTCATCAAAGAACCTTTCAGATACATGCAGACCATAAAAATGCTTCAGCCTCTACTTTGCCAAAATAGGCAACTTGAAGCAAGTATCTCTCCCTGGCTTGTATTTTCTAATCTTTAAAAAAAAATTATTATTATAATTCTTTGCCATCAGAACATATCTCAAAACAGATTCACTTTATAAATTAAAGTGCTTCTGACATGGCTCCATGAAAATTGTGGGAGCTAATCGGGCATCCTAACGTAAACACTGTATCCAAAGGATTAAAATCCACTAGACATGGTACAAATTTAGTGCTAATAATAATGCACTAAAAATTACATTTTGCAAGTAAATTATACATATCTTAGCATTTTAAAAGTATTAATATTTTGCTTGTTCTGTCATTTGAGATTTAACCTTTGCTAAAGAATATTTTAGGAGAAATAAAAGGGAAAGTTATCTTGATTCCAGTGTTTCTCATACAGGGAACCTTACATAAGGGAGCATTTCTTTCAATATAAATCGATTTTGTCATAAGGTTTAACTGTCTATCCAAATGATACTGCTGGCCTGGGGGATCTCTGCTCCATTTTAGGGAGAATTAAGGCAACAATAATCACAATTCCAACCTTTATCATCTTACTGAATAATATATTCTTACTTAGAAAGTGTTTCTCATGAGTATACAATTGTAAAAATCTTCATAGTTTTCTTTTTTGGAATATTAACTTTGTAAACAATAACAAAGAAGGAAAAGATTTATATTTTGGGGCATTTATCCTTTAATCTGTCTTATAAAATGTCTAAAAAACCAAGAACTATGATCAGATGCTAAATCTACATAATAATTTGTGATTACTGGCTCCAAGTAGAAAAACAAAGTACATCTGGCTCTTCTGACCAACACCAAAACTGAAATTCACTAGCATCATTAGATCAGAAAGACACTAGCAAATCATTATTTCCTATTGGGGAGGTGATTACCTGTTTGGGGGAACAGTGCCTATTATAATAGAAGGAATTTGGTAGCTGTGATTTTCAGTGAAGAACAGAAAACAGACAAGATGTGGGGGAAAATGCTTACTGTTTAAATCTACAGTAAAAGCAAAAGTCTCACTATGATTGCAAAACATTCCAAATTGTGAAACTTAAGTTACTTGTAAAATAGACAAAAGTAAAGCTGCTTCCTCAGTCATTTTTGGAGATCTCAGCATCAATTTAAAGAAAATGCTTATATTTAAAAGAAAGCCTATTACAAAATATGAATCCTTACATAACTACAAATAAGGACATGAAGTAAATTTATATACCATATCATACAACATTCTTATTCCATGTGTTTGCACATGAAGGAGATGTGAAATTAAAGTTTAAAAAAAGTTATTTCCTTTACTATTGAATTCTTTAAGGAATAAAACAGTACAAGAAATAACCACAATTGATATTAATTGCAAGAACAATCAAATTATATAAAATTGTTATGTGGATTATATGAAAAAAGAAAAGGATGGATGGATTTCCTTGTGTGGAAAAGATACATTTCTGTATGTACTGTAAAATACTGCCTATGAAAATGTTTTTACATAATAAATAATTTTTCCCACTCTCATTTTTAAATAAAAATTATGTGCATTTAAAACCCTGGTTATAAGAGGTGAGGCTCAGAACCTCACCCCCTCTGCTTTGAGAGAAATCTTCTGCATCCGTGGATGTCCTGCTGCCCTTGTCTAGCCTGGATTAATACTTAGTCCATAGGCACACACCTGATCATCTGATCATCTACATTTGCCTTCTTACAGCACTAAACTATGTTTTCTACCTTTATCTTGCATCTACCTACCACTTCAGCATTTTATTAAAAATAAAAATAATAATAATAATAGGAGAAATGTGGGATCAACATATAAATCAAGTACAAAAATCAAACGAATATTCATATTTGACCTGATTGTTTATAGGTCATAATGCATGACCAAAACCGAAAGTTTCTGTGATGAATGCCCTTGTACTGTTCACCATGTAAGAATTTATTCACTATGTAAGAATTCGTTCACCATGTAAGAACTTGTTTGTTATGCTTCAGAAGATTGGAGACTGACGAGAATTAGGCTTGAGATGGATTAATGATTGTACATTGAGCGTTGACCCCCCTATACTGAATTTTATTGTTGTTAACAACCATTTGATCAATAAATATGAGAGATGCCCTCTCAAAAAAAAAAAAAAAAACCTGGTTATAATAAAGTTTGTTGGGAAGGCAACAGATTTAAAAATCACATGGAATTTAAAAATCACATGGAATCACAAAGACAGAAGGGATCAAGAGGGTTTAGGGCCATATTTGAGAAGGAAAATATAGTCTGAGAAAACATGCTACTCCAAAGCAGCAAAACTATAATCAAAATGTGGTTGTTTGAAAGCATGGCACAGTAGTTTAACATCTGGAAAACACTGCTGCTATTTCAATTAGGTAGTTCCCAACTCCCCTCCCCAGTGGTGGGGCAATGCATTGTAATTTTCTCTAGCTACTGGGGTATTTTCTTAGCACTTTGTGGAAACTGTTGGCTTTCAGAAACACACAGGCTGATTTGAAACAAAAGTTAGACAAAATACAGAATTGTAACAACAATAAAAAGCAATTTAGAAAGAGGATCAAAGCCAAGCAGATAAGCAAACATTTTTAAATCAGCTGAGATTTTTTTTCAGATCAGTTCCCTAATTTCAAAGAGCCAAACCAAAGCAAAGCATGCTGACTTACACTGATTCTTCAGTTCTTTCAGCTGTTGTTTAAATTGTACAAATTTTTCATTGTTTTGGAAGTCTGCATCTGAATTCTTATTCTGTAAACCCAAAAATTTCTTCTCCACTAATAATTTTAGATCTGGTATTTTTTCTGGACGTTCTTCTTGTACCTGAGGAAGATAATAAAAATAACTAAGTGTTAACGATAACATAGTTTTGTAACATTACTTTTATCTCAATTCATTCAAATGAAAATACTATGAGGTAGAAAACACAAACTCGCCACAGTGAACCAGAGAGGTCGGGACTAGTTGCAGAACAAACTGTTGGGAAAGAGTGGAGGGAATCATTCACCCCATCTACTCATCAATTTCTTAAGCCACTCTTCAAGGCCCTCCTAATTTGCTGTCTCCTGGCAACTACGGGGGAACAATCTCACACCAGCACAATTCCATGTCCTCTAACCTGAGCACTGCGGCTTCTGCTCTTTAGCCAGCAGTCTCTGTCCCCATCTGTCTCTCAACATGCCCCTCTTCTCTGGCAGGTGAGAGTGGTTCTTATTTCACAAGAGGTTGACTTGAATCTTGAGCTTTACCATCTGCTGCCACAAGAAGGAACAAGTGCCCCCTATTACATTCAAAATTAAACTCTCAGCCCATATTCCTTTTCTTCCTGTCAATATTTTATTATAAAAGGAAACATGTAGAAGAGTTGAAAGAACTGTATTTTGCCATTCATCTAGCTCCTCGATGCCACAATAACGTTTTGCTGTTTTATCACGTATCTATCCAACTTTCAGTTTTGCTGTCCACCCTCAACCAGGTTTTCAAGTTCATTCTTAATTTCATCTTCTTCATTTTCAGAACTCTTTTCCTCTCTAGAGGCTCTTACCCCTAAAATGTTTAATTTTGCCCTTTACTTCCATATTTAAAATCAGCCTCTTATAATCCCCTCAGTTATTTTCTCCTTACAGTCCAGCTCCTTTGAAAAAAAAACCATCTGTATCCACTACTGCTACTTGCTTATCCTCAAACTTTTGCCACTAGTGACGCTGCTGGCCTCACTACTACACTGTAACTGCTCTTCTGCAGGACTTCATAACCGGCCCACTGAATCACTGGCCTTTTCCTGGTGCTCCTGCCATCAAAAATTCACCAACCTCTCCCTCAGGCCCCAGCAGGCCTCAGCCACGCTCCTACCATAGCACCAGTAATATTAACTGGATTTATTTTTATATTCTATGTCTCTTTCCTCAAATAAATTCTAAAGTCTTTCAAAGGTGTCTGATTTATCAGTGTTGCCAGCACCTGACACATTAGAAGTAGTACTTAATATATTTCAAATGAATCAATCTTATTAGATTCCAAATATACATACCACTAAAACTCATGACTTACTGTTGTTATCATTAGTAGAGTACACAGCACAATTTCTGAGCTGGAAGATAACTTAGAGATCATGTGATCTTGAGCTCCACACTCCTCATTTTCATAAATGAATAAAATGATATACAAAGAAGTTAAATGACTTGTCTACAGTAATCCAGTTAATTAGAGGCAATGCTAAGACTACAAGGTAGATAAAGAAAATTCTTGGTTTTGGTTCTAGTCGGCAGGATATATTTCTGATCTCTGAATCTGAGTAGCAATGCATGTGAAGTCAAAAGATTATGTGCAGTTTATCTGCTTTGATTATCCTTTGTCATGGAGAAAAGAATTACATAATCTTCTTTTGCCTAGTTGTTAGGCATTTTAATTAGCTAAATGGAAAATAAAAATTAAGCATGAAACCAAAATACTCAAATTTATATTTATGGTACAATGTGTATATTGATGGTAATCAACCAGTGCTGAATCCACCATCAAAGAAAGTTGTGAAAAATACGGAGAGGCTTTAATGATAAGTCTTATATGTAATTTAAAATTTTAAATAAGTCCTGTAAGGCTAAAGAACCAATAAAGCTCAGTTGGGAAAAGAGAAGGTAGAAAGGCAATTTAATAATGCCTTTCCTCTAATAAAATGAGGAAATGAGCTCAAGAGTAAGAGCTATTATACGTGGTGACTAGAGCAAGAGCTATTATACGTGGTGACTAGAGCAACAGCTATTATACGTGGTGACTAGCTATCCTCTCCCTCTACAATGGCCAGAACAAGACGAAACAAGTTCAAGATTGTAGCATGAATAGTTCAGAATAGATACAGAAAATAAATTATGAGTTTTTACAAGAGAATTTCAGTCTTTCTGAATTTATAAAATAAAATTAACTTGCAGCCACCTGAGATGTTAATGGTAATGTCACAGGCAGGCATACAGATAAACCTTCTCAAGGTCTTTAATGAGTCTGAAATTATTTAATATGGGGTGATCAGGAGAGGTCTCATCTGAGCACATGATCAGTAAATGCAAAAGCTCTTTTCCTACAAGGTCTCTAATCCACTCTACATACATAATTTTCCTGGCTCAACTACAACTAATACTGGGAAGTTAAGGTGAGGGGTGGAGAGAACAGGTATTTTGCAGTTGACAACATGGCAACCTGAAGTATCACTAGGAAAACCTGAATAGACCAAATGTAGTGGTTCATAGTACTTTCTCCCCTGACAGCCAGACCTCAGAGGAACAGCTGTAAAGCACAGAAACTCACTGTAGTAAGTAGCTCCTCTGGAAATCTGAAGCTGCAGTGAGCATAGCTATCCACTGCAAAGAGAACTTAATGTACTCTAGCTACCAAAACAAAAGTCTGGAAGACATTAAACCCACTATGTTTAAATCTATGCAATAAATGGGGATTAATTATATTTTAATGATTTTTTGCTTCATATCTTCAACAGAAATAATTTTAAAAGGGAAAGGAAAAAGTCATTTTTTAGGTAGTGGATCGTAAGTGTTATCTAGTCTGAAAAAAGTAAGGATGGCCCTCTTTTCCTAGATCAAATTTAAAAATCCCTTAAAGAAATTCAAAGTGGGAAGAAGGAATTTAGCAGATGCCAATCCATCCCTTTCCTAAGGATAAAGTTCCTAAATACAGGACTTAAAATCTCAGTGAATTAAAATTTAAAGACACTGTATTAATTCGTTATGCCTGTCGTAACAAAGTGCCACAGACTAGGTGGCTTTAATGACAGAAATTATTTCCTCACACATCTGGAGACTAGAAATCTGAAACCAAGGTGTCATCAGGGCTGGTTTCTTCTGAGGCCTCAAACTTTGGCCTGTAGATGGCTGGCTCCCCCTGTGTCATCCACCACAGGGTCTTTCTTCTGAATGTGCCTATGTCCTAATTCCCTCTTCTTACAAGGACAACAATCATATTGGATTAGGGCCCATCCCAATGATTTCATTTTTACCTTAAACACCTCTTTAAAGGCCCTGTATCTCTAAATACAGTCACACTGAGGTACTGGGGATTAGGACTTCACATACGAATTTTGGGGAATCCAATTTGGCACATACACATAGATTTTTAAAACAAAATTTTAAAAACAGCTTATAGATTATTAGTCTTTACAGCATTTTAATTTTAAAATGATAGAAACTACTGAGAAGTTGACTTAGCAGATATCCTACTTACATAACGGGAATTTAATATTGCTTTTAAGAGAAAAAGTCAGGCCCAGGGGAGAGGAAGCTGCGACACAGCTCCAGATGACTGTGGCCATGCGAAAGCGCCAGCACAGGTTTTTAAAGAAAAGTAAGAAATCTAGATGTTTGTCAGATACTTTCTCAGAGTGTGTAGTCCAAACAATACATCCTGAAGGTCATGAGTTTGAAACCTCTATTTAATGTAAAGGGAATATTTTGGACATAAAAATAAAAGTACTCTTGGGCGGCCGTGCCGTGGTGGCGGCGGCGACGGTGGAAGCCCCGCGCTGAAGAGGCGCCGTGGCCGACCCGGCGGCCTGGAGGCCGCGAGAGGCGGAGGCCGCGCCCCCCTCCCGCGCCGCGGGATCGGAGGGGAGGAGGCGGACGCCGGAGAGCCCCGCCCGGTGGCCGGGAAGGTGGGGGAGGCTCCGCGCACCGCCCGCCCGCCGCCGCCGCCGCCGCCGCCGCCGCCTCGGGGGTCCCGCCGCGAGCTCGGCGGCCCCGGCCGGGGAGGGAGGGCGGCGTGCGCGCCCCGAGCCGCCCGAGATGGCGGGAGGCACTGCGGCACCTTCGCTGCGGCGGCGGCCGGCAGCGGCGAGATCGTGCAGCTGAACGTCGGCGGGACCAGATTTGGTACAAGGCAGACTCTCATGTGGATTCCAGATTCGGTTTTTTCCAGCTTGTTGAGTGGAAGAATTTCAACACTTCGAGACGAAACTGGTGCAGTATTTATTGATCGAGATCCAGCAGCATTTGCACCCATTTTAAATTTTCTTCGGACAAAAGAACTGGATTTACGTCGTGAGTCTTTTGTCGCTGGAGTTTTTGTGAAGCTTACAACGCATAAAGTTACTGTTTAAGATGGAAAACATCCCTTTCTCAAAGTCAAGATGGGATTTTTATGTAACCTCTATTCAAGTCTACACAGGCGTGTTCTATTATCAGGTCACAACTAAGCAGGTATCTTTCTGACTGTGAGCATGATATCAAAACACATTTTCAAATTTGTGAAAAGTTCTGTAAATTGGAGGGAAATCATGTGCAAACAAATTATCTATAAAGGCTTTCTGATTTCTTTTAAAACAAATTCATGTCATTCGGCAACATTTCATTTGAATACAGATAGCAAATTCAATCTCCAAGCCTAATGTGTGCAATAATGAAGTGTTTTCAAGACTCAGAATTAGTTTGACTGTAAAACTGGATGAAATTTTTTAACACCTCAAGAAAAATTCCTTTAAAAATATTATCAGTTAATAAGATACACACCAAGATTTTAAGTTAAATTATTAGATGGATTATTCACTTAGTGAACAATAGTAGGACACTTAGAGGTAGTAGTCTTTTGTTCACCAAGCATCACTGAAAGTTCTTTTTTTTGTCTCATATATTCTTAATCACTAGCGATAGAGACATGGAAAAGACAGTTTTAGTTACCTGTGATTCAGTGATAAAGTAGAAGTGCCTGCAGAAAGCGGAAGAAGGGAGCATAAGGGTCCAGGGGACATGGGGCAGTGCAGTGGGGAAATGGCGTGTAGTGAGGATGTATTTACTGCTCATTCTGTAACAGACAGCTAGCTAAGGCCTGAGGAAATGCAGTAGTTACCTGAGAAACGGAAATTAACCTAGTTCAGTACTTTCATACAAGCCTCAGTAAACTATTAGTAATATTTGAATGTATCATACAAAATGCTTGGTAAGAATATGTTTTTAATATCACATTGTAAATATAATTTTAAAATAAAATAATTTATGCATATTAAAAATAAATAAATAAATAAAAGTACTCTTGTAATCCACAGTATCTGGGGGGTATTGTGCATATCCCATACTTTTACTTTAGGGATGAAATATGGTCCTTTCACGCAGAACAGGGAATAATGGGAGAGGATGGTTGTGTGTGTGTGTGTGTGTGTGTGTGTGTGTGTGTGTGTGTGTGTGTAAGAGAGAAAAAGTAAGGGATTTCACTTTAACATGCGTATTCAAATTGCTTGTTTAAAACTTGGCTCCATACTTGAGATTAAAAATGAGGCTCTGCTACTAACTGAATGACCTTGGGAAAGGTACTAAATGCATCTCACCTTAGCTTCCTCATTTATAAATACAAAATTATAACAGTATTTACCTCACAGTGTTGCTGAAAGGAATAGATGGAATGAAGCAATAAACCACTGAGCTGTCTGCCAGAGCATTCGGTAGTGAGTAGCTGCTGCTGTTGTGATTGTCCTTGTTACCATATATATATATATATATATATATATTCAGGGTGGCTGGACACACAGGTCTGCAGCTCAGCAGCTGACATGGGGACACACAAGTGGAGGCGTCAGTGCATGGATTTTAAATGGAAACTACAAAAGTCTACCAAGGAGACTGAATAGGAAAAAAAAAGAACCAAGGACCGAACTCTGGAGAACACCCCATTTATGGGGCAGCTAGAAGACTCTAAAAAAAAGGTACAGGAGTTAAAGAAGATAAACAAAAGAAAGAGCCCCCAAATCTAGGAAGAAATTTCAAGATCTATCAAGTGCTGCTGAGAGGTCAAGCTACAAGGCCTGCGATGTGCCCACTGAACTTGGTGACTGGGTCATGGGGACTTTAGCAAGAGGAGAGGTAAACACAAAGTATTGACTCCAAACTATCCAGACCTCTGTTTAATGAATTGTTGTAAAAAGATGGTGGGGTGGTAAGCAGAAACATACAAATCTTCAAATTCCTATAGGTTCTCCAACCAACTGCTCAGTTTCGGCTCCAAAACACCTGTGAATGTTTAGCTACATTGAACTGGAACTCAGCACTCCTCTGACTGCAGTATTTCTCGTGTTAGCAAGGGGAAGGCAATCAGTGAGCTCAGTCAGGCCTCTGGTGGCTCTGTCCCTACGAACAGACGCTGCTTGTTTTGGGAAAAAAGACAACAGTAGAAACAAAAGGCAGAACTTGATTCTTATCCATACTGAAACTACGTAATATTTTCAACATGCTTTAACAAAATTCTAAATATTTATATGATGATAATATACCTCATTTCTTTCAAACAGTACTGTATACATATGCAATTACTCAAAGTGTGCCATTTTACTGCCACAGGGCAAAGTCAAGATCTCCTACTCCAATTATCATTACTGCCTTGTAGCTATCATTTCACTGGGAGGGGAGATCACAGGAGCTAAAGGTATTAATGGGCTGAGTAACACAAACTTTTGAATCATGGGAGAATCTGGTAAAACATTAGTCATTCTTTTAACTTAACCAAGACTCAGAAGGATGTATTCTCTCCAAACAGCCATGGTTGGATGTTTGACTCCCCAAAAAACATACCTGGTGATTTACATTTTGGAAATCACACAGCATTTTAAAGTTCATTACAAGTACATAGTAGTGACAAGCAATTTGCTCTGCGTTCTGCTCTGCACACTAAGTATCCCAAGTTCTAATTCATAGTCAGCTTGAGCTAAGGCTGTAAGACTTGCTTTCATGCTGGGAATCCACAGGGAATTGCTTCAATTGGTCCTAGAACATTCATTCAACAAATATTTACCGAGTCCCATTTGGGTACCTGGCATTATGATACTATTCCAAGCATTAAGACATTTACAGACGTTGGCCCACACTTATGACACATCACCAACACAACTGGTCATGCACAGAGTAAATTTATGTACACTAACACTGTCTCCAGCTTTATACAGCAAAAAAGCTTGGTAAAAGTTTTTATTGAAAGGCATGTCCAGGCTAAGAATCATTATGCTTTCACTGGGTATAACCTAATTGCATGTACATATGGTATATTTTCTACAGAGTTTATACTATACTGCCTTAGACCTGTTTAAAAAAATAAATCCCACACGCTAATGATGACCATGGGTTATACCCTTCATCTCATGCCAACTTCTGTTGTCAATTGCACAATCTGCACTGAACTCTGTTGGACCCAATTATTTGTACCTGAGTGAGTTTCTAGTGCCATTATTTAGTTTGACTTCTGACAAAACACTTAAGAGAGACACTTCCTTGTGGAGCATTATGACACATCAAATGGACTTCACAGTTTGCCAAGGTGTTGTAATGCACCATTACTGAGCACCAGCCAACCAGACATGGAAACATCTTTCCTCGTTCAAGGCTTTCATAAGAATTTTGAAAGTAAACTTAAAACATCTGAGAGAGTGCTATTGGTCTAGTTCCAATGGATCAGTCCTATTAGAATAGACAGTTGTCTAACAGATGGCACTGGAATGAGGCAATCTGCCATCTATGTGCATCTGTTACTAAATATTTATGCTGTTGAAAATCACTCCAATAATTTCTCATGGCTTCATTCCCACTACAGGATTATGACCAACAGGAATCACTTATTTATACAGCATAGCACATTAACATTCCCATACTGGAGGACAGAACCAAACTGCTAATTTTGCCTCTCTAGGGTTTTGTTTTATTGTTTTAGCCTTTTTTTTTTTTTTGCTTTGTTTTGTTTTGGTAGAATTCATAGAAAAATGCACTATTTACTTTTTCATTAATTTGTCCACTTGATAAATACTTACCAAATGCCTACCACGTGCAGGAACTGTGCTGGGCATTGGAGATGCAATAGTAAACAGACTAACTTGCCCCTGTTGTTCTCATGGGGACTGGGATCTCATTGGGAGGAAACAAGTATTATTCAGTCAAACAAATACACTATCACCAGCCATGATACATGTTGTGAAGGAAAAGTATTGATGCTAAGAGAGCATGTAACAACATAAATACTGAGGACATGATTTCATAGGTAATCTTTTTAAGCACTGCTCAATTTCAACACAGATCATACTGAGGGAGTGTGATGAGGATTATTGTTGTTATTGACAAACACTTCACACTTGCACAGTACCGTTCATCCGAGTGAGTCACAACTTCATACACACAAGTATCACAATCCCAATTTTATAGATGTGAGGAATGGGCAGTGCACAGTAGTTAAGCATCTTGCCCATGGTCATACTGAGTGAGTGGCTGATAGTTTCAACTCATTCAAACTCCCTTTCAATTTAATTTTGTTTTGCAAGTGCCTCCTAGTTAACAACTCAAAATGAAATTTATACCCCATCTTAAGTTTACGAAAACATACTTGATTTCAAGCATATATCCTCAACCTTTAATGGTCATTTGTTAGTTCTTATATGAAAAGACATTTATTCTTTTTTTTTTTTGAGAGGGCATCTCTCATATTTATTGATCATATGATTGTTAACAACAATAAAATTCTGTATAGAGGACTCAATGCACAATCATTAATCAACCCCAAGCCTAATTCTCAACAGTCTCCAATCTTCTGAAGCATAACGAACAAGTTCTTACATGGTGAACAAGTTCTTACACAGTGAATAAGTTCTTACATGGTGAACAGTGCAAGGGCAGTCATCACAGAAACTTTCGGTTTTGATCACGCATCATGAACTATAAACAATCAGGTCAAATATGAATATTCGTTTGATTTTTATACTTGATTTATATGTAAATCCCACATTTCTCTCCTATTATTATTATTAATATTTTTTTAATAAAATGCTGAAGTGGTAGGTAGATGCAAGATAAAGGTAGAAAACATAGTTTAGTGCTGTAAGAGGGCAAATGTAGATGATCAGGTCTGTGCCTATAGACTAAGTATTAATCCAAGCTAGACAAGGGCAGCAAAACATCCACGGATGCAGAAGATTTCTCTCAAAACAGGGGGGGTGAGGTTCTAAGCCTCACCTCTGTTGATCCCCAATTTCTCACCTGTTGGCCCCCCTGCAACTGTGCCTGTCTTAGGTTGTTCCTCTCTTGAGGAATCTTACCCGTCTCTGGCTAACCAGTCATCTTCCGGGGCCATACAGGGAAATGTAAAGTTGGTAAGTGAGAGAGAAGCAATATTCTTTGAAAAGGTTAGCTTTTTACTTCTTTGCAGATTTATGCCCTGTGGCTTCTATGCCCAGCATTTGCCATGAGGTATCTTTACCACTTGGAAGAATTATGATACTCAGTAATTTCGATATGAGGCACAAATTCTACTTAAGGGTTGTAATTAGGAAGGAAGAAGAAAAGCTTTAGAAGTAGCAGACGGAAGAAAACATGGGAAGATTGATTATTTCTTTGACATATCTTCTTGTAGTGTAACATAGCATGTATAGGTTTTAAACTACTAATTAAATTGCATGCACACATTAACATAATAGGAATACAGCTACATAACCAAAGCAGACCTACAATTACCAGCCATATCCAGTGAAACCAAGAAAACCAGTTAGGCACCCTAGGCATTTGTGAAAACTTATCAATTATATGATGGATATTGTCTCACTGAATTTGAATAGTTTGAGAAAAATCAGACAAATTAAAACAACACATTCCTGGGAACTGTTCACATCCCATATGTTCTTTTAACAGTAGATAGTCTATAGTCGCAAGATTTTGGAGCACTGCAACTTGCACTTCTCCTAATTCTTGGTTGAGTTCCGACAGTATAGATCCAGTCAAATTTGTTGTTTCACTGTATGCACAGGCCAGCTTAGATATCTCCTTCGTCATTCCAATGGCAAGTCCAGGAACTGGTAGGATGAATGTAGCTACAACTGCAACAGTGCCAGGATCTTTGTTGAAGTTTTTTGATGATCATCTTCTGGAATGACTCTTCCAGAGAATGTTGATGTTGGAAGTTCTTCTTCATATCGTATCTTAATTCGTTTTCTGGGTAGCCAAATTAGGCTTTGATCCTCTGTATAAACACAAACAAACCCTTTGCCCACCCTTTGATATGACCTTTATACCATTGTGAAGAACTTATTGGAGATCACCACACAGGAACTGCTTTTTTTTTTTTAAGAGAAAGGAATATTATCAGAAAAATGTACTTCCATAGCTGATCATCTGACACCCTTTAAATGATCAAAATTAAGGATATTTAAAGCATGCATTAATCGGTGATTTGCAGGTGGTTTTATCCTATCAGGGAGTAATCCCCCTTTTCTTTCTTTTTTTTTTTTTTTTGTTATCATTAATCTACGATTACATGAAGAATATTATGTTTACTAGGCTCTCCCCTATACCAGGTCCCCCCCACAACCCCTTTACAGTCACTGTCCATCAGCATAGCAAAATGTTGTAGAATCACTATGTTGTTCAATTTTTATTCCTCACCAAAACAAGCAATAAGATAGCAATATCCATAACTTCAAGCATGTAGAATACATAAAGAGAGTGTAAGATATTTCCTTCTAAATAATTATCATAACCCACTACGACCCTATATAGTTTCAGGTTTTAGAAACATTATAAAATTATGACCTGCTATTACTTGGTCTTGTATCAAGCCTATACAGAGAGCACAACTTTGCTTCAGAAAAGGACAATAAGCATGTTTTATCCCCTTATGAAAGACAAGGGAGTTTCCTGACAAGCATTAGAATCACTAAATCCAAGTTGCTCTACAGTCTAGGGTAAGGTTAGGACTGAAAAGTGGGATAAAACTCAAAGTGTCATCTTTCCTGTTTAGCAGGGTGGGGGTAATGGCAAGAGGGCTCAAGATGAAAGAATGCTGTGAACTATAGAATGTGGGTGAGAGAGGGCTTGTCTTTTTTTAAAACTGAGTGACTCAGTTTTGTTTTTGTTTTTGTTTTTGAGAGGGCATCTCTCATATTTATTGATCAAATGGTTGTTAACAATAAAATTCTGTATAGGGGGGTCAATGCTCAATGCACAGTCATTAATCCATCTCAAGCCTAGTTCTCTTCAGTCTCCAATCTTCTGAAGCATAACATACAAGTTCTTACATGGTGAACGAATTCTTACATAGTGAATAAGTTCTTACATGGTGAACAGTACAAAGGCATTCATCACAGAAACTTTCGGTTTTGATCACGCATTATAAACTATAAACAATCAGGTCAAATATGAATATTCGTTTGATTTTTATACTTGATTTATATGTGGATCCCACATTTCTCCCTTTATTATTTTTATTTTTAATAAACTGCTGAAGTGGTAGGTAGACACAAGATAAAGGTAGAAAACATAGTTTAGTGTTGTAAGAGAGCAATTGTAGATGATCAGGTGTGTGCCTGTAGACAATGTGCTAATCCGAGCTAGACAAGAGCAATAAAACATCCATGGATGCAGAAACTTTCTCTCAACACGGGGGGGGGGGGGGGGAGGTTCTAAGCTTCACCACTGTTGTTCCCCAATTTCTCACCTGATAGCCCCCCTGCGACTGTGTGTCTTAGGTTGTTCCTCCCTTGAGGAATCTTACCCGTCTCTGGCTAACCAGTCATCTTCCGGGGCCATACAGGGAAATGTAAAGTTGGTAAGTGAGAGAGAAGCAATATTCTTTGAAAAGGTTAGCTTTTTACTTCTTTGCAGATTTATGCCCTGTGGCTTCTATGCCCAGCACTTGTCTCAAGGTATCTTTACCACCTGGAGGAATTATGATACTCGGTAAATTCGATATGAGGCACGAATTCTATTTAAGGGTTGTAATTAGGAAGGAAGAAGAAAAGCTATAGAGGTAGCATATGGAAGAAAACATGGGAGGATTGATTATTTCTTTAACATATCTTCTTGTAGAGTACCTTAAGCATGTATAGGTTTTAAACTACTAACCTGCACACACATATTAACATAATAGGAATACGGTGACATAAACAAAGCAAATCTATAATTACCAGCCATCTCCAGTGAAGCCAAGAAAACCATTTAGGCACCCTAGGCATTTGTGAAAATTTGTCTATGATATGATGGATATTGTCCAACTGTACTTGAACAGTCTGAGAGAAGTCAGACAAATTAAAGCAGCCCATTTCTGGGATCTGTTCACATCCTGTATGTTCTTTTAACCGTAGATAGTCTATAGTCGTAAGATTTTGGAGCGCTACAACTTGCACCCCTCCCAACTCCTGATTGAGTTCCAACAGTACAGATCCGGTCAAATTCGTTGTCCCACTGTATGCACATGCCAGCCTAGACATCTCCCTCCTCATTCCAATGGCAAGTCCAGGAAATGGGGTGGACGCAGCCACAACCGCAGCATCGCACGGATCCCTGTGGAGGCTTTTTGATGATCATCCCCTGGCATGAGTCCTCCAGAGAGTGCTGATGCCGGAAGCTCCTCCTCATATCGTAGTGACTCAGTTTTTTAAAGGGAAAAAAGTTGGATTCTTTATGTAAAAATACCTTGAACAGGAAACAAAAGCAAAAATGAACAAGTGGGACTATATCAAACTAAAAGGCTTCTGTACAGCAAAGGACACCATCAGAACAAAAAGGCATCCTACAGTATGGGAGAATACATTAATAAATTACATATCTGAAATTTCTTTACCTGCAAGATAAATTTGAGAATTGTGGAAGTCTAATGAATGTTCTTTTTGGTTTATTTATTTATTTTTTTAAGTTTTCCAATATTGCTCTTTGGCTCTTGGAAGGAAATGAATGTGTCTTCCACTGTCATTTTCTGGCTGATGACTTTGAAAAGTTATCGTTCAAGGTTGGGTTGAAAGTTCTCACCCGTATATATGTGGAAAGAAAACAAACAGCTGCACACATCATGATCATGAGTTACATATGTCTGTACAGTGCTGTGACACCAAGAAGTAGGGTTAAAATAGGAGCCAACTTAATTAACTGTAATCCCAATACCAAGTGCATAGGTTCCAATTTTTTAAATTAATGCATCAAAAATCTGGATACAAAGTCCATGTTAGAAATAGTCAAATTCTGGGAAAAAAGCAGACAGTTAGCAGGAGTCCATTAGGAACTTGGGCTAAAGATGTGCAAACTAGAATTAACATTTTGAAATGTGTACATTGGGGCAAAATTAATGGCACAAAGAGGCAGATCCTCAACGAAAAGGAGATTGTTTAGGGACCTTGTATTTTCAGTGACACCTGGTACTGCTGTCTCCTCAGCATAAATGAATCTTAGGCTGCTCAACTAGTTTGTTGCCTTTCAGCTTAATAGTATGTGAGATTATCCACCAGTGTGTATCATTCATTCACATGTTTGACGATGAGCTATTTTAATGCCCACTTTTTAAAAAATGAAATTTGAATGGCCTTGCCTATATTTGGGAAACCACCTGGAAAACCAAAAATAATAAATAACATAAAGAAGAAGAAAAAAGTTTGCTTATCAAGCCCAGCTTTGACAATCTAGCTTTGTCCCTTTGGGTATAACAGCCAATTCATTAGAATATGAGGACCCATTATTGAACTGACACTGAAAAATTCCAAGTCAGAGTTGTAGTAAAGGAGATTTTTACATCAAATAGGAGGTCATCTGCAAGTGTAAGATTCTTTGAGTCTCTTTGAGGGGTTACTATTCCAAACCACCCTAAAAATCATGTTTTGATGAAATCTCTATAGAAGGTGCACCTTGCCAAGAAAATCCAGTTAGTATATATATCCCACTTGAAACTGACATGATTTTTAAAAATTATTTTTAATTTGTGAAACAGTGCAGGTTCACAATCTTTAGCTGCAGTTGTGAAATCCAAAGAGCATGAAAAAAATACATGCACACCAAGTAACTCCTTTGGCAGCAAAATCTGAGCTAATATGAAATCATTTGGAGTTAAACCCGATCAGAGCAGATATGAAGCTAGAGATAGCATTATTTACCTCACTTGTGAATATTCGTAAATTTTATTGCAGAAATATGTGTGGATTATGGAACACCAACTGAGACCCTACCTATCATATCACATATGATCTAAGCATCCTATTACTTTCTTGTATTTGAATAATGCCATATTCTGAAACAAATCTAGCCCCAGTGATTTTGGGAAAGGGATTATAGACCTTTACATAGAACTATAGACATACAAGAATCCATCTTATAAGTTTGCTATATTATAACAGGCTTTTTGAAAATATAACTTTGAATCGTAAGGGTATAAATTAAACCACAGCTATATCTAAAACTACGTAAAGTCAAGGTATAGTGAATTCTGTTTCGTTGGGCTTTCAAGTTTCTAATATGTGCATTTGTTTGACCCTTTATTTCCCACTGTGAACCTGACTCAGTGCTGCTCGATCTTCTGCTGATTCAAATATGGATGATATTTGTAAGCTGCTCCGAAGTACAGGTTATTCCAGCCAATCAGGAGCCAAGAGACCACCCAACTATCCTGAGAGTTATTTCCAGAGAGTGCCTATCAATGAAGCCTTCATCAGTATGGTCATTGGCCGACTAAGATCTGACGACGTTTACAGTCAGGTGGAGATTAAAGCTGTTAAGATCTTAATGATCCAAAAGACTGCTTTCCCTTTCCTCTTCAATTACTCCTTCCCTTCTTTCTTCCTTTAAAGAGTAAAAGCAACTAAAAACTATCTAAAACCTTTTGAACTGTGCTATGGGATAATAGAGGAAACAGGGATGTTAATTTGGGCAGAATTGGAGATTCAGGGAGGAGATGGGATTTGAGCTATATTTGAAAGATGCTGCATTCTTTTAGTCATTCATTCAAGAAATGGTTACTGAGTGTGCATTAGATGCCTGTCTGTGTGCTCGGTGCTGGGGATCCATCGCTGATGAAGGCAAGCCATACCCGTAATGAGCTTGTAGTAAAGATAGAAGACAGAGAGCTAAAGGGATTACAGTAAAGCAAGACGAGTGTTATCTAAGGGGAAGCACGGGGTGCCATGAAGTATATAACAGGGCCAGCAAGATTGCGACAGGTGACAAAGGGGACATTTAGGGCAGTCCGAGCAAAGGAGGCAGCACAAGCAGGGCTGTAAAGATCCTGCAGCATTTGTAAGTCATCTCCCTTTCCTCTCCAGTATATGTATCATTCACTTACTTAAAAGGATGAGAAAATTATCATTTGACTTCTATTTTTCTGAAATGAACATAATTTTATGTATTTTATATACTTTCTTACTAGAAGAGAATAAAGAACTGTACCTGTGATAATTTATATTGTATACTTGTGATAATTTATGATAGACTGTTATTAATCACAGTGAGTACGTGCTCTGTGCAATTGTTTAGGTAGCCTGTTTTTTGTATGAATAAGTTAAGTGTAAAAAAGAGACCTTTTTTTCCCTTTTTTTTAAGACAACTTAAAGTCAGGAGCTACCTGCAAATCCCAGGTCTCCATAATACTTGTGGACATTTATTCAGAACCCAGTATAAACCAGAATCATTGGAGTCAAAGATTCCTAACGCAGGAGGTTATGGAGCCTGGGGACACATCAGCATTTAGAAGACAGGCAGACGAGCAGCCAGCAGAGCAGAGCGAGGAGAGGACCCGTTGCCCAGAGGATTGAAGTGGGAGTGTGACAAGGAGGCCACCGAACTGAGTGACGGTGAGGGTGTGAGTGACCCCAGGAAATCCCAGGAGTGATGGTGGAGGCCAAGCTTCAGGAAGTGGGCAAATGGCAGCAGAGAGATGAGTCTGTGAGTTCCGAGAGATTGGCTGTGATGGGAAAGACAGAGACATGTGCTAGTGAGAGACATGGGGTTCAAACTTTTTCCTTTTTCTTAAGGAAGACTTTGAATTTGGAAGAAAGATGACATTATGTGGTTGGAGAGGAGAGGGAAGGCCCTGGTTACACTGCATCCCTTATAATACCACAGTCTGAGAATTGCATCTGGTGCCCAGGACCCTCAAAGGAGGTGGCTTGTGAGAGACTGATAGGCCCCAGGACTGGGTCATTTATTTGGCACCTGTATACATTTAGATGTTGTAACAGCTCCCTCCTCCGGGTGATCCAGGTCTCGGCGTATCCTTTGCCTGAGCATCGCAGCACGGCCATGCTGTATGTGATTCTCTACTTTGAACCTTCCATCCTTCACACCCATCAAGCAAAAGTGAGGGAGATAGTGGATAAATACTTTCCAGATAATTGGGCAAGTATTACTATTGATCTGTCTTTTCTCTACAATGAGGTTGTTGCAGAACTGACTTTGTATTCTTTTGGCCTTTAACTCAGAGGTCAAAATGTTGTAAATAAGGAGACAAAATTACTGGCAAAATTACTTTAAGTGTGTTGAGAATTTTATAAATCATAACATGAAGAAGAAAAAAATCTGAGTAAAATTTCCTGACCAACCTACTGGTTTTTCTCTTCAATGGATACTTTGAAGGTCAAACTATGCATTAAAATATATCTTGCCTTAGCTACTGAGATTATAACTGTTATGTAAGCATTTCTTTGTTCTTTTCTATTTTATGAATCTAAACCATCAGAGTTTATCTAATTTGTCATTTTATGAATAAGAATTTCACTTTTATAATGTTTTATCCCTATGTTAATGTTGATGGGGCTGCTGAAGTGTAAATACTGCAGGAATATGCTGTAACTTTTTAAATGTTTCACTTAAAAGCAGTAATTCTTAAAGGAATAGAACTGACTTAACACACTTAATTTATATGAAATATTCTCTTTGCGCATAGAACTTTAACAAAGTACAGTGAATCAGATCATTTTGTAATTCAGGTAGCAGATTTTCCTTCACTTCTTCCCAGCCATTGAATCACAGATTACCTATGATAAGGGACCTGGATGAGGAGCTTTCCTGGGGAGGACACAGCCTACACAGAGGAGGTGATGCTTTCTATCTAACTAAGAGTGCGTCACACTCATGGGCTAGCAGTTGAACAACCTAGGGGAAAACTCTGGTAGTCTAACTTCATTTGCCTAAGCATAATTAAAGAAGTTTTGACCACAATGTTATAATCAGAAACGGAAGCGCCTTTAATATTAAGAAAGGTCAAAATCCTGTTACATAATGTTTACAAGATGTACTACTTTAAAAAAAACACCCTGGCACATGGAAATAAAGGAGTTAAAAAAAAGATATGTCAGGCAAGTGGCATCCAATAAAAAGCTAGTGAGAAATAATAATATCACACCACAGAGAATTTTAAAGAAAACACATTAATAGGGACAAAGAAGGATCATATGTGTGTGTCATATTAAAAAGAATAATCCACACTCAGTAACATACTCAAAATATATAAAGTGTGAAAACTCAGAATAATGTGGAAAATTTGATTTTTTTCCTTAATGATAGGAAATTTTAATGTACTTCTTTTCTATATATAATCCTGCTCCCCCCAAAATACATAATGGATGTTCCATGTGTATTTGAAAAGTTGAATATGCATTGGATCACGAAGGAAGTCAAAAATTCAACAAAGTTAAAAAAACCAGTGTTAGACTAGGGACTATATTCTCCTGCCATAGTGCATTTGAATTAGAAACCAAAATTAAAAAGATATTTTTAATGTTTGGAAATACATATACTCCCAAATAACTTACATTAAAGAGGAAATCACAATGTAAATGAAAAAATACTAAGACTTGCACCGTATCAGAATGCTACACAGTGAAGCTTATAGGAAATGACTATAACTTGAAGGTGAATACAGAAACTTAAATTCACTTACTTGAAAAAAATTAAAATTAAATGGGTTAGATATTAAGCTTAAGAAGTTAGAAAAGGCAGAGTAAAAGGAAGTTGATAATATACGAGCAGAAAATTTATTGAACTAGACAAAAAGGAAATGAGATCAATACAGCAAAAGCTATTTTGAAAAATGTAATAAAATAGATATTTATTTGGTAAAACTGACTACAGAGAGAGAGCAAGAGAGAAATTTCAATATATTAAGTTGGAAAAAGAAGACCTAGGACAAAGAATTTTTAAAAGTATAAGAAAACCTATGAACAACTTTATGCCAGTACATTTGAAAACTCTGCGAAATGGACAAGCTTTTTAAAATTATAACTACCAAATATGAGTCAGGAAGAAAAACAAAACATGACTAGTCCAGTAACTATGAAAGAAATGGACTTGGTGATCAAATCTCAGTGCCTAATCCACTCCCACCAAAAAGAAAGAATCACCAGGCCACAGGAATTCACAGGTAAGTCTTGGCAGAGCTTCACTGGCTCCCCAGCTTTAGACACACTGAAGTGGGTAGGTACAGAACTGCAAAAATAATGCTGTTTCCTCCAGTCAAGGGATTTTTACAACTTGAACTCGGGACCCCTTGAAATCTCTACCTTCAAGGGGTCAGTGAGGTCAAAACTGTCTTCATAATAAATTAAGACATTCTTTGCCATTTTGCTCTCATTTCTTCCCCAGCATACAGGGCAATTCCAGAGGCCACGTGACAAGTGAACCTGCAGTAGAAACAGAATGTAAATCCAGCTGTCTTCAGTTAAGCCAGACATTACAGAGACTTGAAAAAATATCAGAACAATGCCAGTCTTTTCACAAATATTTTTGGGAAAACTTGAGGTTTTTTTCCTTTGTTGTTAAAAAAATATGTATGTTAGCATGTAAAACAAAAATTTATGTTGTTTTTTTTTTCCTGAGGGCTTTTTTTAAGTTATTAATTGAACATTTAATGGTGCTGTAGGGCCAATTATTATCCTTTTATAGGTGGGGAAACTGAGGTGTGAAGACATTTAGTTACTTGCCCAGGGCTACACCACAGGCAGTGCTGGGCTGGACCCCAGCAGGCTCTTTACCCGCCAGGGGATTTCTAACGACCCGCAGAGCCTACATCCAATGGTGGAGCCAGACTGAAGTCCCTGATTCGTTTCTCCTCCCTTCTTTCCAGCGGTCCCTCGCGCGGGCTGTCCTGAGAGCACCACCCCCACCCCACCCCCTGCTCCTGGAGTCTCTGCCCCATATCCTCCCCTTTCTCAGTCCCCTCTCTCCTTCTGTGGAAGCATATCCTCAAATAACATTCTCAGGAAGGTAGATCAGAGGAAATGCGAGTCCTTGTGTGGCAGAAGCAGCCACAGCATCCCCTGTCCCAGCACCCTGGCTGGCCCTCGGCAACAGGACTTCCCCTTATTCACATCAAGAGACAGGGTCCCTTTCTTCCCCCGGACGCTGTGGTAGCGTCGGGATTCACTCGGGTCGGAGGGCTCTTAATGACACGTCGTGAACAGCGGACTGAACAATGCTGGTGTGCGGCCTTGACCTCTGTTTCTGCTCTGAGAACCGCTTCTGTGCCGGGAGGTGCGGACTTGCTCTAGGGAGGCCCGCGTCATCCTGGCTGGCCACCAGCAGCCTGGAGGTGGGGTGAAAAGCCCAACAAGACCTGCAGTAAACAGCCCCCGGGGCCAGCCAAGGCACAAAGCCTCAGGCCAGGTCAAGGGTGTCTCGGTCACTACGTTTTGGGGTGGTTGTCAGGTGGGAGTAGGCAGGGAGACAGCTCACAGGCCCGGAACCTTCTTACGCTTGCTGGATGGCAGGCTGGGGGGTGCTCGGCGGGCGTTTCCCCCTTGGGAGTCCGCTGGGGGCCGTGCGGTCCGCAGCTGCCCTGAGCAGGCCACGAGCCACGGCTGGTCTTGTTAATGTCGGCACGCGTGTTTTACATTTCTGAGGTATTGCTCGTTCGGGAGCCCCCGGTTCTTTTTTCAGAGCACGCAGTTCTGTTTTAGGGGCAAAGTGGCTTTGCAGGGAGGGGGCTTTTGGGTCCTGCATTTTCTCTTTTTTCTTTGTGGGTTTTTTTTTCTTTTCAGTCGTGGGACCTCCTAGCAGGCACTGTCTTCGGGGTCTGGTCTGCTCTCCTTTCCGCTCCTGTATGCGAGGGAGGTCGGAGGTCAGGAGGAACCCCCAACACGCTCTGTCCCCGTTAACTTCCAGAGCTGTCCGAACATCTGAACCTCAGGCCCCTGCAAGGAAGTCCTCTTGCCTCTGAGCAGACCGGTCCTGCTGTCGCTCTGCCATCTGGAGGGACAGCTGGGGGAGCCCCCGTGTCACCTGCCGTCCTGCCCTTGTGCCCCCCTCTCTGTGATGCTGGATCGGGGCGGCCATGCCAGGCCATCCCTGATCGGCCTGTTTTCTGGCCCTCGCTTCATCCCCACCCAGCCGTCCTGCCAAGTCAGTCCTGACCTCCGCCAGGAGTTGGTCAGTCCCTTGTCTTCAGACTGTTATTTCTCCTGTCCTCTTTGCCACATGAGGCAGATATGCTGCAGGGGCTGCAGGTGGACGGCTCACCAAGAGGCCATGGTGTGACGGGCCACAAGCTGGGCTGGCTGGACACGTGGGGCCCCTGCCCGTGGAGGCCCGTCTGGCCTAGGGCCGGGCGGCACCTGGCAGCCTGTCACTACAGCTCTGGCTGGAAATGAACCAGGAGGGGCTGCATCCGGAGCCCAGCGCAGGCATCAGCTGCAGAGCCAGCTCGGGGTCCACTCGGCCATTGGAGGGAGGCACCCCCGGCCTCTACCCTGTCGCCCCTTTCTGGAGTCTCATGGTTCTCAGCACGTGCACAGCTCAGAGCATCCCTCTAGGGCTGACCTGGGGCGGCAGCCAAGGAAGGCTCCCCGGAGGACCCTGAGGCAGGGAGGCCCCAGGAGGCCGGTAGGGGAGCGGCAGGGTGTGGGGGCTGAGTCCTGCGCCCCATGCCTCCCAGCCTGCCAGGGGCCAGCAGAGGCCCAGAGATGTTTGATGAGGAGAGAGAAGAGGTCCATGTTTAGTGTTATTTTAAATTAATAATTTTTTCTTAATTTCTCAGTTTTAATGTGTAATATGATAAATATTATTCACTATAACCCCCATTTAAAGAAAAATTCTTTGGGGTCCTCAGTAACTTTTTAAGGGCTGAGATTAAAATATTTGAGCTCTAGTCAACGTCTCTGCTTTTTTTCCAACCTTGATTTAGCATTTTTCCATGAATTAGTAGCAACAATTCATTCTTGCTCCAAAGTGTTCCTAAGGAAGAACTCTCACCTATTATGTATTTTGAAACCCTTAGTTCTTCAGGGATGGAGTTTAAACTGGAAGGAGGGGGCAATGTCTTCTCTAATTTTGCCTTGAAGTGAGTAGGTATTTAACAAATACTGAATGAGTGTCTCCTCTTTCAGGTAATTAGTATTTACATGGGGATCACAGTGAATCTAGCAGATGCTTGGGAACCTTACAAAGCTGCAAAAACTGCTTTAAACAATACTCTAGACCTTTCAAATGTCAGAGAACAGGTAGGTCTGGCTAATCGAGAAGGATTCTGTAAAAACTGTAAGCCTGCTTTCTGGGGTAGGAAATGAGTTAAGTACATTTCCCAAGGAATTTGGGTGATGTCCACATAGACATTTCAGTGCAATGATTAATGAAAGGTGAATTTTTCACATCCAAATAAGATAGGTGATTACAGGTTTTTAACTTACGTGAGTATTTGTAAATGAGAGACTTGGGTTCTAAGGAGGAGTCAGCATCCTAAGATGAATCAGTAGGTCATATGGCTCCAGTTGGCTTCACTTATTCTTGTTAAACACCTTCTCCTATGGATAGAACTGCTTTCACAATGAGCTGGAATTTTAGTCTTTTCATTAGTAGGACAAATGTTGAGGATGGTAACCGAAGGTGTACAACATGCCCTACCATGCCCTGTCATTGTAATTTCAGTTCATTTCTGATGTGCAAAATAAGCAGCAAGACTCAAGACATTGATCTCTAAATGGCTGCATTCTGTCCCTTTGATTAGCGCACAAGGCAGAAGAAAATACCTGAGTAAACAGAGGAATAAAAAATAAAGCCTTTTAATAGGGAAATACCCTTGACATTTCTAAACAGTTGCCTTCCTCAGCCTGGCTGCCTGAGTTTTTCAGTTTCTAGTGGGGATGGAGCAATATTGACTCAACTTCAGCATGTTTTATTCAAATAACTTGAATTCCATAAATAATTCACAAAAGACAGTATCACCGTTGGCATATCTCCTAGAAATATATTAGAGAAAGTGTCACTTCCTATGCTTACTGGCATCATAGCATTAATTTTTCATTACTTAAATTACTTTCTAAAACTGCAATTGCTTATTGGCAACATTTTAAGAGGTTCTCAAAGTCTTCTGATGAAACACCTTATAATAGTTTTAAACTAAACTGACTAGGTTAAGGCTGTTTTAACATTTAACTCTTGCTTCAGGTAAAGCAGACAACCAAATTTTTAAAAGGCTGGTTTGAAAATTCAGTTTTGCCCTCCCGCAGTGTACTTTGTCAAGCTTTCCTATGCCTGCAGAAGTCTCATCTCCTGAGGTTTCTGCTCTGCTCTGCTCTCTCATCGGCAATAACAGGGAGAAAGGCAATCGAGCTGCTCCCTTTATGTCTCTTTTCTGTCCAAGTTAAGAATAGAAAGGGTCCTAGGAACCGCTTGATTCTCTTCTCCAGTTTACATTTGAAGAAACCAACATGCAAAGGTTAAATCTGAATTCACACCAATAGTTAATGTAAGCACAGCCAGAATTCGGATTTAGAGTTCTCTTAATTCTAAGTCCAGTGCTCTTTCAAAAGTGTCCAATAAACCACTCGCCTTTGAGCCTTATCCACTGTAGCCTGTATGTTACTCATCTCATGTAGAAATGTTATCTGTCAAGGGATCAATTTGAATGTGATTCACTTTCAAGATAAATAATTTTCTTTTTTCATGTAATTCAAGTGTTTTTTTTAATTTTCAAAGGCAAGCAGATATGCAACTATCAGTGAAAGAGTACATGCTCAAGTGCAACAATTTCTGAAAGGTTATTTGAGGGAGGAGATGGTTCTGGACAATATCCCAAGGCTTCTGAACTGCCTGAGAGACTGAAATGTTGCCATCCAGTGGCTAATGCTGCATACAGCTGACTCAGGTAATGGAAGAAAGGGGTGGCCATTTATAGCACCCTATAGAAAGGCCTTCAGAATTAAGATCTCCTGCATGATGCAAAGCTGGTTAGCCCTTGGTTGAGAATCAAGTTGCTTTTCTAAGTTGTTTGTGTGTCTACTTGGAAAAGTCAACAGCCCACCTGAACAGCCCCCTATCACATACTGTTAGGTGCTAGGGAACATGAAGAAATTTACCTCCACATTCAAGGAACTTGTCACTGGTCACATTGGGGAGATTGGACGTATATGTATGAAAAAGTATAGCTGCAGATCTGCAAAAGGCAGAATAATGCATTCCCACCCCCTCTCTCAAGCATGCCCATGGCCTAATCTCTTCAACATGGGGCATGGTAGCAAAGGGGGAGTAAGGTTGCAGGTGCAACTAATGTTGCTGGTCAGCTGACTTTGAAGTAAGGAGATTATCCTGGATTTTCTTAGTGGGTCTAGTATATTCATATAAGAATCCTTAAACTGAGAAGGAAGCAGAAGAGTCAAAACTAGAGAAACCCATCATGGAAGAGACTCAGCAGGCCACTGCTGGCTGTAAAGATGGGACAGTCCACGAGCCAAGGAGCACGGGCAACCTCTAGATGCTGAAGAAGACAAGAGAACAGATTTTCCCCTAGATGCCCCCGAAGGAACCCAGCCCTGCTGACTCCCTGATTTTCTTTAGCCCAGTGAGACCAGTGGCAGACTTCTCATCTCTGGAACTGCAAGAGAATAAATTTGTGTCATTTTAAGCCACTGAGTTTGTGGTAATTTGTTGCAGCCACCATGGAAAACTAGTCAAAGGGCCAAGCCAGGAAACAAAAGCCAGATGTGTGAAACAGACGGTTGATGGGATCTGAGTCCAGAGCAGGAGAGACAGTGGAGGGGCGGAGGTGACTGGGGCAGGCTCCACGCAGGAGGCAGGAGCTGACCGCCCCTTGCTAGGACTTTGAAGTAAAAAGAATTCTAGACTGGAGAAACAATAGAAAAAAGGTGTGATTTTGGAAGTACAAAAAACATGGGCCCATTGAGCTAGACAAGAGTGCTTAATTACAGAAAGTTGGATCTTAGTGTTTTCTGGGTCATGGTCCTCTTTGAGGCCCCATGGGCCATCAAGTCTAGTTGTTTCACAGATTACATGAGATGCCTCCACAGGGTCTGAGAGACCATGACTTTAAAGCCCCTGGTTTAATAGAAAAATAAGTGGGTTAAGCTAACCGGAGTTTGTTCAGAGCTGATGCAGTTCCTTATATGTAGTAAGTGCTTGATCAACATAACTCAGGGATTCGTTCATCCAGAGCTGTGTGCCCCTTCCCCTAAGACCCCTAAGAATCGTGTTGTTCAGCATCCCTGGAGAGCCTCTGCTTTACTTTTTTCATCAACGGTTTTCTTGAGAACCTACCCTGAGAAGGGTACTGCTTTCAACACTTCCTTGTTCTCTCAGGTAAAGCTGTGTCTCTAAAAAACTGTTCACACCAGACTATTCTGCAGCCTGCCCTGTAACACAGTAGCCCCATCTCAAGACTCTCAGGCAAGGTGTTCTTCAGTCCCCCTCGCTGCCACGTGTCCGCTTCATGGGGGTGGGGCAGGGAGGACAGGGGTTGGATTTCTTCATCCCTCACAGCTGAAAATGAAATTTCTCCTCAGCCTTCTCTCTTCATGCTAGAAATCTCCGTCTTCTAAACTCTTCCTCATAAGCGATGCTTCAAGTTTTGTTTTGTTTTTCTGCCTTTTGCATGTTGGCCTAGAGCTTGCTCCAAATTAGTTTACTCAGAGCATGAATACCATGGCTAAAGTTCTAATCATCTAATGGACCTGTTTTTAGTTGAGTTTATTTTTTACATAAACTCCAGTTCTAATTTGAGGATTTTACTACGTTGACTCAGTTTGTAATCTTCTTTACCAAGAGTCTTACTTTCTCAGGCATATAAACAACTCAAGCCCTTGATTTATCCTATCATAAAACTAACTGCTGTTTTACAGTGAGTCAGCCTCATCTTCATCTTCCTATGTCTGTGCCTGACAGTCGAGCCTGCATTCGGGGAGCCAGTGTTCTCCTGGATTGCACCCCTCCAGGGGCAACCTCAGTCTGCCAGAGTTCTCTGCTTTTATCTTCAGCCACATCTGTTTTCCGTGTTTGTCCCTGACCACTGTCTGACCTGACTGCGCAAGGTCATAACTTACCAGAAACAAACGGTTTACCTATCTGGTTGTGAGTCATATGTGGGAAAAGTAACTGCTTATTTAGCTTTTCTGGTGTTGTGATCATGGTGTGCAGGAAGAAAGGCATATTTCTCATACTCCCTCTGGTTGACCTGCTACAGGCATTTCACACAGGCTCTGGATGCTTCCGCAGTGCCTTGTAGCTGCTGAGGAAGCACACTCGGAGTCAACATCATCTAGGCAAGGCCGGCCTGCTGCAGTCTGACCCCAAGGTCGCCAGGATTCCCGCCGTTCTCTGGGTGTGAATTCTGGAGGGTCAGATCTTCTAGGGGAGATCAGGCCTGACAATTGGAACCAAGCCTGGCTTCTACCACGGAATTAATTGTCAATGTGTAGAGCTGTCCCCTGTCCAAAAATGAAAGCCAATTAATACCAGAATGTTTCTTGAATTACAAGTAGTATATAGACAGGTGGAAGTCCTTACAAGGTTGCCTTTTGCTTTTTAGTTAGGCAAATGTGAAGCTGAAAAAAATTGTCTATGTAAATAAATACCTTCCCTGATAAGTCCTGGAAAACACATGGTAAGTCGCCACTGCAGTTTCCCTTGAAAACTGAGCCCCTCTCCAGGTTGTCATGGTCTCCTTCTGATGGAGAAACTTAGAAATCAATATATTAAATGGCCTTCTGCAGGCTTCCCCGTAACTGAAGCACCAGAAACGCCCCTGACATACACTCATACAGCATCGTCATTCTGGACATGCCCGACACCCTGAGGTACCAGACGGAGGGCCGGGAAAGCAAGGACGTGCATGTGTGGTACTAGAACAGCTGCCAGGGACCTTGGACCTTATCAGCTGTGACCTTTTTGACAGTATTTATGGTCTTAAATTTTTGATTTTGACTATTTGTACTTTGACTTCTAAATATTTTTGCCTTATCCTATTTTCTCACTCTTTCTTAGAGAAGTAATTGTGCCCATAAGCCAATTGCAGCAAATAATGGCAGTTTTTTATTCTCTCTACTTTTTCTTTTTTAACATGTTGTTTATTTTGTTTGAAATAGTTTAGCTTGGCGGCAGCTGGCAGGCTGAACAGGGAATCAGGACATCAGTGATACGGTCACTCACTGCTGTTTTGGAAGCTTGGTCTAGTCTCCCTGGGCCTCGGTAGTGGACAGTCCAGAAAACTGAGTGCCGGCCATACCCTCTGGCCTTTACAAGGAACAGAAGAGTCCCAGGTCTGGTTGGCAGTGCCACATGTTCGTGTGGGTATCCCTTTCCTCTGCTGTGTCTGGGCACCCCAAGACCACTCCAGCTTCAGTAATTTGCTAGGAGGACTCAGCATATACTAGTACTCATGGCTATAATTTATTACAGCAAAAGGATAGAAAGCAAAACCAGCCAAGGGGAGAGGTGCAAAGTCTGGAGGAAACCAGGCAGAACCTTCCAAGAGGCCGCACATGGGACACGTTTACTTACCCCAGCAGTGGGTTGTGACAGCATGAGTGAGATGTTGCCAACCAGGGAAGCTTGTTAGCAGCTCAGTACCCAGGGCAATTATTGGGAGCTGGTGTGTAAGCCTGGAACCTACCCAAATTTCAGTCTCCCCAAAAGGAAAGCAATGGTTGATCATAAGCCACATTGTACAAACAGAAAAGCCATTATCAGACCATTTTTATCGGCTCTCGAAATGGCAGAACTTCAAAAAATCCAAGTTCCCACATGTCAGCCAAGGGCTGCTCTTTTTTCAACTGTATATCACAGGCGACATTTCATGTCAGATCCAGTTGTCATATTTAGTAGTTTAGTTGTACTTAACTCTGTAGCATACATGTCCTATAATTTATCGTGCCGTTACCAATACACATTCTGCTTATTACTTCATAAATGCTTAAAATAAATGAAAATGAAGGAAAGTATTTAAGAACTCACACTTCATCAATATTTTCTACACATTTAATAAATTGGAAACTCTTCTCTTCCTATGTCTAGCCTGTAACCCAAACAATAAACATCTTCGTCAAATCAAGGACCAGATTCTCAGACTCTAGGTACAATCCCAAGATCCTCTTTTAGTTGCTGTTGGATACTGCACAATTTGAGTTTATACTTAAGGAGGTAAAAATATTGAATGAATAATCAATTCTTAGGTTTGTTCAATGCTTAAGAAGATAAGGATTCGGTAGCTTCGTCTCTGATTCATGCCACAGATTCCAGCTGTCTAAGATAGTTCTTACAGAAAAAGGACAGGTTACACATTTAATGAGCATTTCATACCTACTGTCCTTGGGGATACAGTGATGGAAAAGTGCACAAGATTGTGGAGTACAGGCTAGTGAGGAATATGGGCATTAATCAGAGAATCACGCTGATGAAAAATAAATATAAACTGAGATACACACGCTCAAGGAAAGGAACCTCATTCTGCGAGTACCAGAAATAAGGGGTGTTGTACTAGCCTTGACGACTTCCCTAGGAGAAGCGAGAGCTTCCGAAGGGACCTGGAGAAGCAGCCTGCGAGGGTTAGCAAAGAGAAAGGCTGGGAGCATGATGAACATTCTGGAGAGAGGACGAACATGTCCAAGTCCTGGGTGGGAAGCAGCATGACCAGTTCAAGGACCTAAAAGACCAGCTGGCTGGAGGGAAGAGAATAAGAAATAAAGGTATGAAATGAGAGTTGGGGAAGAGTGAGCCCCCTGCCTGCCCTTGCAGGATTCCAGTCTTCACCTGAAAGGCCAAGAGAACCTATTAGAAAGGTTGTAAGTAGGATGGGTAGTTTGCATTTAAACAAGGTCAACTTAAGGACTTTAAAGATTTTGAATTCACTGGAGGAAGTTCTGAGGTTATTCTTATCCCGCAAGAAGCCTCTTTGGATATAAGACTGGTAAATACCCAGGAATGCCAGCACCAGCAACCTTGGGGGTTTGGGTCAGGTGGGCCCAGGAACTAGCCCCAAATATTAATGCCCATTTAGGACCAATACTCACCTTGACTCAGCCTGGTTAGTGGTATACAACATGTTTCTTTATCTTCTAAGTATGTGAGGACACTGTTTTCCCTATTTAGTAGCCCAGGAAAAGTAGATACTGATTCTTAACATAATGTTAATGGATGTGCTGAGTGTTTTCAGTGACTTGTTTAAGTGTAATTTTATAAGATCAGAGAAGTGCTATCCCTTTTTTAAAATTTTTATTTATTTTTTTATTAAGGTATGATTGATATACACTCTTTTGAAGGTTTCACATAGAAAAACAATGTGGTTACTGCATTTACCCATATTATCAAGTCCCCACCCATACCCCAATGCAGTCACTGTCCATCAGTGCAACAAGATGCCACAGATTCACTATGTGAGAAGTGCTATCCCTTTTTATCTTTTTAATAATGTTAATGTTTCCCCTGTGAATAGCAAAGTATTATTGAATACCTACTCTGTTCCCAACTAGGTGCTAGGAATCTAAAAGTGAACAAGGTATATCCGTACCCCCAAGGAGCTCTCAGTATAGTCAGGAAGAGTGACAGATTAAGCCAAGATAAAAAACCAGTAAAGATCCAAGAGCTGGAACCAGGCATCTTATTAGCTGGTCAAAGTAAAACTGGCCTTTCAGAGGCAGGTGAATTGCCCCCAAGGAAGAAATGTGCTCCAGTTAGCGTCCTGACCTAAGTTAATGCTAGTGACCCAAGAGTTGTTGAGATCAGGACAGATCTGGGTCATCTGCCTGAACAAGCCTGCTTTCCAATCATAAATCTTTACCTGGAATCTATTGGAATAGAATGGGCAGCTCCCTTCTGTCTTTTCAGGTAGCAGAAAAATAAAAGCCTACAGATCAATCCAAGTTGTTGTCAGAGATCTTTGAGGAGAGAAAGATCTGGTCGAAAGAAAAGAAAACCAACTACGCAATACAAATCGATCAAAACGAGGATACATTTGAATTTCTGACATTACAGCTTGGTCCTTTAACTTGTATTTTCATTTGTCCCCCCGACCCCAACCCTTTTTCTAGAATCCCTTTCTGATTCTCCTATAAACACACCAATTGGTTCCATGTTTTTTCTCATCTTTATATGAAGATGCAGCTCCTAATTTAAGGACCATCCCCTATCCCAAATCCCATCTTACAAGATAAGAAATCTGAGTTCACTCTGAGGGAGTATTTGAAGAGCTGAAGCCATTTGGTCCATAAAGAAGATCTCGGGGTGAAGTTTTTGCTGCTTTGTCCAATGGCATTGATTGATCCCAGGCACTCAGATAGAGCAGACTGTATAAATAGTGCTCACTGTTCCCATCTTATGACTTATCATTTCATTGATTAAGCATCCTGCCTGGTTACTAAATTCCTCTTCACTGGCCTTGCAGAATCCCCCCAATTCTGATCCTTTCATTGGCAGATGGAGTCTGCTGCCCCGTTGCTCATCTTTTCAATATTCATTGTGAGGCTGAGGAGCAAAGGATTTAAGAGGAAAATGAGCACTTACGTATACTTACCTCTTAGGAGCTCAGTGAAATAAACCTCCATACCTTTGTACATACCTTAGATATGTTTTTAAATTTTGTTTCCAGAAAAACAAAAACCAACTAACCCTGAGTTATACCATTTCCTCCTCTGTTCGACTCTGTAAGTTTAAATTTTATGAATGAGTGAATTAATAATCAGAATTATTGGATAATCAAAGCAAGGAAGAATTTTTTTAGGTGACTTAATTCATTCTCCAGTTGTCAGACAAGATAATACTCAAGTCTTCCCTGACTAATTAAATTAGAATCATAGAAATTGTTACCTAGAAAAGACCTTAGAGCAATGGTCATCAAGTTTAATTTCACATTGGAAATGCTGCTTCCTGGGCCTACACAAGACCTGAACCAGAATCCTGCTGGGTGGAGCATGGGATTCTGAAAATGTTAAGGCTGTCCAGGTGATGGACAGCCTTAAAGCTCTCAGAGATGCTCTAGCCTTGCCCCTCAGTTCATTTGAAGTAGTAAGGCTTAAGAGATGGCCTCGGGGTAATGTTCAGGCATATATTTTTGTAAGTTGGGTTTCACACAGGCTTTCTCAGGAAACTGCCCAATCTGGATTTCTTCTTAAGTAAATCTCTTCTGTCTCTTCAACAGATGTTCAAGCAAATGCTCTCAGAAAAGCAAGCCAAATGGGAGCATTACAAGAAGGAGGGCTCAGAGCGGATGATGGAGCTTGCTGATGTCTTTTCAGGAGTGAAACCCCTAACCAGGGTGGAGAAAAATGGTAATTGCTAAAGAGGCATATCTGTGTTCGGAATGTATACACAGACTGTTGGAAACTGGCAAAGTAGAAAGTCATTATGTTGGTAACATCTTTGTATTGATTTTAACATTGCAAATGAAGGTGGGAAGTTTAGTTTGGGCTGCCTCTAGCTTTGTGCTCCTTTGAGTGGTCTGTGTCACGCCCCTATAGTTTTCTATAGTTTTCTTGTCCTCAATATATGTTAGGCTAAATCAGGGTTTCTAATTCTGTGGTTTTTAGATGCCTTATAGAGTCATAATGCACCCTCCCCCACACTTACCAAAGTATGCAAAACTCATGTGTCAGCTCATGTGCACTTGAGGGAAGGGGAAAACCTCTTAACTCTCACCATCTCAGAAGAATATACTTCATCCAACAATAATCGCTAGGTGATAAAGGTTCTTTTTCATCTACGTGCCTGCCATCTACTGGCATAAGAGGGGACATGCAGACTGGATTTGAAACTAAACGTAACTCATTTACTTTTATTTTAATCCTGCTGCTTTTAGGAAATTTTATCTACATGAAAATTGTTGTATCACTTAAATTTTTCACATAGGTAGAAACCTTTCAAAAATGCCCCTGAAAGATCATTTTGATTTTTAAGATAATAAATCGAACTATTTTTTTTAATGCTCTAATAATAGTTAAAGCTGTCAAATTCATTTCCAATAGTTAATTATGCTGTGAAACTGCTTAATAATATAGCTTTTTATTTTTAGAAAATTACTATTTATAATCAATATGAGCTTGCTTGCATATGTCAGTAAGAACTAAGTGTGTAAAGGATTAATTAAATTCAAAGCCACAGCTATGGGAATTATGGGATTCAGTAGTCTTTCCTTGTCTCTGTATTAATAGAAAATCTTCAAGCTTGGTTCAGAGAGATCTCAAAACAAATACTGTCTTTAAATTACGATGATTCTACTGCTGCAGGCAGAAAAACTGTGCAACTGATAGAAGCTTTGGAGGAGGTAAGGAAAGTCTTTTAAAATGACAGTTCTTGAATCAGAAATCATACTTTCTGACCAACCCAGCAATCTGCTTCTGGAAATATATCTAAGGGACTATTTCGTCAGAAGCAGAAAAGTACAAAAAAAGCAAAATATGCCCACTGTGCTACTATATACAGTGTCCTAAAATTGGGGAAATAATTAAATGACTAGCATGAAGAGAATGGTAGTGAAAAGTTACATTTCAACTGGTGGAAACATGTAATCTTGGAAAATTAATTATGAAAACAACATAGAAACATTGGCGAAATTGTGGTAAAGTAGTAAAAGCAAAAATAAAATTGCACTGCATGTCTCATTTTTAGGTTGGTAAAGACTGTAGACCCAGGGCAAAACTGTAAAGGAATCCACAAGAGTGAAGATAGTTGTATAATGATCATATTCCTAAAGTTTTAATTGTATGCTTAGCTAAATTTAAAATAGAAAATAAACCAAAGTATCAGAACAATAACCATGAGGTCTGTTATTTAAAACATCATTCAATACTTATCTGGAACCCTGTCCAGTTGATGTACATATATTTTTAGAAATATAATAAATATTGTTTTCATTTGATGGACTTTCTTAGCAGACGTTTTCTTATTTTTATGAGGTTTTTACAATCATCACTTGTTAATGGCAGCACAATATAGTACTCCGTTGTTAGCATTTCAGCTTCCCAAGCCATTCCAAACAATCCCCACTTGTACTATTTGGGTTGTTTTTTGGACATTCTAGTCTATAGTACAACTACAAATAACTTTGTAAATCTCAGATGCTTTTATCTTTTCCATTATTTATTTTGGTAATAGCCCAGACCCTTTGAATCATATATATTAAAATTTATATATGAATAAAATATATATAGCATTATATACATTAAAATTTCAGTGGAATGTTTTGATTTAAATACATCAAAAACTTAAAAATGTGCAAGTGCCAACACCCCACTTGTGAGTTGACTTCGTTTTTTAGCAGTCCTGCAAATCTTCAGAATGAAGAGGCTTCTCCAGTATACTTTTATTGATACTAAACTGGAAAGTGGAAATAGTCACTTATTATGTCATATATGTACAGGAAAATAAGCAGTGGGACATTTCCTAATTCTAGAACTTTGTGTCGCCTTTTCTGACCTGGCTTATACAGTTCTGAAATTATAATTTGAAATTAAAAATTTGCCAAAAAATTCTTAGTAAGTAGTGTGCTTTATTTTAGGTGTTTTGAAGGAAAAATAAACACCACAGAGGCCACTCAGAAGTTTTAATTAAATGTATTTATGTAACACAGGTTCAAGAATTTCACCAGTTGGAATCAAATCTGCAAGTATGTCAGTTCCTTGCTGATCCTCGCAAGTTTCCCCACCAAATGATTTGAACCATTAACATTAAAGAGGAGGTCCTCATCACAATGCAGATTGTTGGGGACCTTTCTTTTGCTTGGCAATTAATTGACAGGTAACGTGGACAGCCTAGCATTTGCCATTGATGAGGGCCACGATGAGCATCTCCTTACCATTTATCTCTTTACAGTTTCACATCTATCACGCAAGAGAGTGTAAGGGTAAACCCATCCATGGTTACTAAACTCAGAGCTGCATTCCCAAAGGTAAGCAGAGAGCAGTGAAAACAGTCTCAGACACCAGGGGAGAGTTGGTCTTCGTTATTACTTCATTAATTCAGCCCAAGAATTTTATCCTTTCAGAAAGTTAGATAATTTGAGTATTTTTATAGACTGAAAAGTTGGCAATTTTTCCATGAGAGCACACTTTCAATAGATGCCATAAATATTTAACGTTTGAATTCATAAGTTGCAGTGTCTAACATAAATTATTTTTAAACTAAATAATTTTTTAAAATTTTACCAGTATATAAAAAGGGCTTCTGTCGTGAGTGGCACACGTGGGGCAGCTCGTATGCTCTTCGTGCGGAATCGACATCAAGAGATTTCGGAAGCATAATTTTTTGGTACTTGGGCAGCTAGTGATCGTTGGTCCTGGAGCCCCCAAAAAAAAAAAAAAAAAATTTTACCAGTATACTAAAAATGTGAGTCCCAGAGTCCTTTTTCTCTAGACATGAATTGAGTCCTTTTATTTATTCATTTAAAACATTCTTGTTGAGGCTCTGCTCCAAAGTAGGATCTCCTCTGAGGTCAAGGAGTAGTGGTGAACAACACAAGCATGGCCCTTGCTCACGAGGTAATTGCAGTTTGTGATAGGTGAACAAATAATTTACTCAGCGACTTCTGATGGAATTACCATGAATATCAGTTCTGAGGTACACTTTCTTTCATGTTTAATTGGGGTTACGCTTTATAATTGATGGAATATCCTAGTTGAATTGTCAACATGTTTTTTCTTTGTGAATAATGCATAAAGTAATGAATGGCACTTCTTATTTGCCATGATGTCTTAGATTGTACTCAGTACAGTAGTCTCATCAACCAAGACGTCTGATTTTTCCAGAGACGAATAGCTGTCTACCGTAGCACCGAGAGACGAGCAGCTGTCTACCATAGCACAGAGGCTGTCAAACTTGAGGGGTGTCAGAGTCACCTGGAAGTCTTGTTAGAGCCGATTGCTGGGCCTCTCCGTCAGTCTCTGATTAAGTCAGTCTAGGGTGGGGCGTGAGAACTGGCATCTCTACATCTCTAACAAGTTCCCAGGTGATGCTGATGGTGCTAGTCCAGGGACCACAACTTGAGAAGCACTGTCATCCAGATGACATTTTTTTTTAATTATATTGTTGTGAGAAACCATTAATTGGCATTGATAAGTTCAGTGATCTTTGGTCTGAGTAAAGCCCAGAGGCATTGTTGTACGTTACTATTCCTGGAAAGAAAGAGATTTCTAGGACTTTTTGAGAAACGTGTATATGTGATTTTTCTTCCAGCTTGCCTCTGCCCTTGATCTTCCCCTTCTTCGTATTAATCAAGCAAATAGCCCTGACCTCCTCAGTGTGTCGCAGTATTATTCTGGAGAACTGGTGACCTATGTGAGAAAGGTAAGAAACGTATCAAGATGATGTTTATTTTTTGCACATGTGTTTTTATTTTCAAAGAACTTTTACACCTGCTTTATAAATGCTAGTGGTAGTAACCCCATTTTATAGGTGTAGAAACTGAGAAACAGATTACAGTGGTTTCTTCAAAGTCACAGAGCTAGTTGGTAAAAGACGCAGATCTAGATCCAATATGTCCTAGTCACAAGTTAAGTTTTCAGGGGAATTTTGGTCCTGGTTTCAGTTACATATGGTGTAGCATGGAAGCAAATAGGCCTGGATTCAAAATTTACCTGGGTCACATACTAACCTTTGTGACCTTTGGCCATTGTACTTAACATCTCTGAACCTCAGTCTCCTAAAAATGTGTCATCTGAAAAAGATACATTTTTTTGCAGCATTTCTATGAGGATTAGCTTTATATCCTGTGAGCAAATAATATTTGAAGGCATGTAGCCCTGGACCTGATAGCAGTTATGAAAAAAACTCTTTGAAGTCCCTCAGCATCCCTTGCAATAGACCAATGGCTGTTTGCACACACTGGTACCTTTCCTCCTGTCATCCTAACATTTTTTAGCAAAGAAAAATAAATGTTCAGATCACGGGAAGATGACAGCGTGAGTAGTTCAGAGAAAATCTCCTCCCCAAAACATATATATTTATGAAAATACAATAAATACAACTATTCCTAAAAGAGACACCAGTGGATGCAGTAAAACAGCCAGGACACATCTACATCTGCGAGAACTCAACATCACACGAAGGGGGTAAGATACAAGCCACGGCCAGGAAGGACCCAAATGCTCCCCCTCCCCAAAACCCAGTGGGAAGGAAGGAGTCGGAATGGGGAGGAAGTGAAAGCCCAGTACTGCTAAACAACCAGCTCTAGAAATCCGCACCTCGAACGCAGACACAAGGTTCACGGGGTGCTGGATATTAGAGAAACGGAAAAGCAAAACCTGTGGGCAGTTGCCCGCAACTGGTGCCCCTGAGACAAAAGAAAAGCGAGTGCTTTCTGCAAGTCTTAAAGAGACAGGGACCCCATAGATGGATGAAGTTGTCCTGGCACACTTAGCCAGCAGCTGGGAATCCTGGGGAAACTTAGGTGCCCTAAATCCTGGGGAGGCAGTGCAGCTCTGAAGCCCCTCATGGCACTAAGCAACCTGCCAGTCGTTCCTCCAACTGGTGTGAACTCCGACACACCGGCCCAGTAGCGGGAGAGTGGCAGTGCGTGCCAGGGATGGCGGTGCCAGAAGGGACTGGGAGCAGATACATGTGCCAACGGTGCAGGAGGGGACCAGGAAAGGCTTGTGCGAGCCCGCAGCAGTGCAACCGAACAGCCCAGGCATGGCTCGCGCACACCAACAGCAGTGGAGCCAGAGGAGCCCAGTAGAGAACCGCGCGCACCTGCAGCAGAGCCAGAGGGAGCAGGCGCACTCCCAGCAGCTGACCAGAATCCCAGCCCAAGGCACAGCTGCCCAGGGCAGACCCAAAGGCCACTGCTGGCACAGAGCTGCCTGGCAGGGGAGCTGCTAGCACGGAGGAGCACACCTGGCGTGCCTGCCACTCCTCGCAGGGCTCCGTGCTGCTCTGACAGAGACCCTGCCCACAGCAGCTTAGGGGACTCACCCGGTGGCTGCTCCAGGAGTGCAGGTAACCATCAAAGGCAGTGGGGAAGGGCAAGGGAACCAGCAAGCAGGAAAGGACTTTCTTCTCCCAGCTGATACACCCGCAAGCTGCCTACAGCCACTGCTATCACCATGAAAAGGCAAATAGATTTAGTCCAGTCCAAGATAGTTCAAACAACACCTGAGAAAGGATCTGCAGAGGCAGACCTAACGAGTCTCCCTGAAAAAGAATTCAAAATAAAGTCATAAACATGCTGACAGAGCTGCAGAGAAATATGCAAGAGCTAAGGGATGAAGTCCGCAGGGAGATTACAAACGTCCAGAGGGAGATTACAGAAGTGAAACAAACTCTGGAAGGATTTATAAGCAGAATAGATTAGATGCAAGAGGCCATAGATGGAATAGAAACCAGAGAACAGGAACGCATAGAAGCTGATGCAGAGCGAGATAAAAGGATCTCCAGGAATGAAACAATATTAAGAGAACTGTGTGACCAATCCAAAAGGAACAATATCTGCATTATAGGGGTACCAGAGGAAGAAGAGAGAGAAAAAGGGATAGAAAGTGTCTTTGAAGAAATAATTGCTGAGAACTTCCCCATACTGGGGGAAGAAATAGTTGCTCAGACTATGGAGGCACACAGAACTCCTGAGACACGGGACCCAAAGAGGACAACAGCAAGACACATAATAATTAAAATGGCAAAGATCAAGGACAAGGACAGAGTATTAAAGGCAGCCAGAGAGAGAAAAAAGGTCACCTACAAAGGAAAACACATGAGGCTATCATCAGGCTTCTCAACAGAAACCTTACAGGCTGGAAGAGAATGGCATGATATATTTAATGCAATGAAACAGAAGGGCCTTGAACCAAGGATACTGTATCCAGCATGATTATCATTTAAATATGAAGGAGGGATTAAACAATTCCCAGACAAGCAAAAGTTGAGGGAATTTGCCTCCCACAAACCACCTCTACAGGGTATTTTAGAGGGACTGCTCTAGATGGGAGCACTTCTAAGACTAAATAGATGTCACCAGAGAAAATAAAAACACAGCAAAGAAAGCAGACCAACCAAATACTAACTAAAGGCAAAAAATAAAATCAACTACCCACAAAAGCAGTTAAAGGAAGCACAAAAGAGCACAGAATAAAACAACCAACATATAAAGAACGGAGGAGGAGGAATACGAAGGAAGAAAAATAAAGAATGACCAGACAGTGTTTAAATTAGCTCAATAAGTGAGTTAAGTTAGAAGATACTAAAGAGGCTAACCTTGAACCTTTGGCAACCACAAATCTAAAGCCTGCAATGGCAATAAGTACATATCTTTCAATAATCACCCTAAATGTAAATGGACTGAATGCACCAATCAAAAGACACAGAATAATAGAATGGATAAAAAAGCAAGACCCATCTCTATGCTGCTTACAAGAGACTCACTCAAACTCAAAGACTATAGGAACAAAGAAAGACAGAAGGAACAAAACAGCAGCAGAATCATAGAACCTAAGAATGGACTAACAGTTACCAAAGGGAAAGGGACTGGGGAGAAAGGGAGGGAAGGGAGGGATAAGGGTGGGGAAAAAGAAAGGGGACATTATGATTAGCATGTATAATGTTGGGGGGGGTGGCATGGGGAGGGCTGTGCAACACAGAAGACAAGTGATGATTCTACAGCATCTTACTACACTGATGGACAGTACTGTAATGGGGTTTGTGGGGGGGGTTTGGTGAAGGGGGGACCCTAGTAAACATAATATTCTTCATGTAACTGTAGATTAATAACAACAAAATTAATTAATTCATTAATTTAAAAAATAAAATAAAATAAAATAAAAAAGGTAGGGAGTCAGTAGTTGAGAATTCTTCTGGGACCACAGTAATGCATATTATTTAACAACTGGCTGATAAAAATATAGCTGTACCCAAACATGTGACAAAAATTTTGCACCAGTCCACAGATAAACAAGTGTGATCTACAATCTGTTACACAAACGGAAATAAAACTAAAAGATGACTGTTAATTATATATAAATACATACAAAGTGAGAGTATAACTATCCATAACACAACCTCCATACTTGAATTACCCCTCAACTGGCTTTAAAGTATATCACAGAAACTGCTAGTTCAAACTAGATTATCTGCAGCACAGCAGAAAGCTGAGTCCCCAAGTCTGGCCATTCTTGTCAGACTCTACTAAGCCTTTCCTTCCTATATATTTGTCTTTACTCAACCATTAATTCAAGTATCTCACCAATTTCTAGGTGCCAGACCCTGATTCAGCAAGAAAAATGAAAAAAACAGAAGATAGTCTGCATTCAAGGAGTTCTAAATCCATGAGATGAGATAAATTATAAGAAGGAAGTATACAGTAAGAGAGGTAAAAACAGCAGGGTGGTTAAAGTCTGAGACTAGTCTGAAATACCTGAAAGCTACTTCTCTGACTTGCTAGCTATGTGAACTGAGTAAGTTTTTCACCTGTAAAATGAGGATAATAGAACCTACCTAATAGGAGTTTTTATGAGATAATACCCAACAGAGAAATAAGCACTGTGTATTATTTACTGCTATTACTAGTAAGAGTGCTATTACTGAAATATGACCAAAGTGCTATGGGAAAATGAAGCAGTTAACTGCCTAGGGAAGATTATCAGAGATGTTATCAAACTGAGGCTTGAAGAATTAGTAGGAATCCAGACAGGTAAGAGCATATGCAAAAACAGTAATAAAATAGCCTAGCATGTCCAGAAAACAATACGAACAAACTACAGAGAAACAGGACAAAGAGAAAAGAGAAAGGATAAAAATAAAGAATGACCAGACAGTCTTTAAAATAGCTCAATGAGTGAGTTACAATGGCATCAGATGCTTAAGAGTCTTACAAGCCTAGTGAATTTACACAAGACAATCAGGAACCACAAGAAAAGGCACACCTTAGGAAAGATCAAGGTTCAAATCTAAGTTTACTGTGAAATGGATCAAAGACCTGAAGGTAAATCATGAAACCATAAAACTCTTAGAAGAAAGCATAGGCAAAAATCTCTTAAATGTAAACGAGCAACTTTTTTCTGAACACATCTGCTAGGGCAAGGGAAACAAAAGCAAAAATGAACAAATGGGACTACGCCAAACTAACAGGCTTTCTGTACAGCAAAGTATACCATCAGTAGAACAAAAAGGCATCCTACAGTATGGGAGAATATATTCATAAACAAACAAGGGTTAACATCCAAAATATATAAAGAACTCACAAGCCTCAACAACCAAAAAGCAAATAACCCGATTAAAAAATGGGCCAAGAATATGAACCGACACTTCTCCAAAGAAGAAATTCAGATGGCCAATAGGCACATGTAAGATTCTCCTCATCGCTAATTATCAGAAAAATGCAAATTAAAACCACAATGAGATACCACTTCACACCAGTTAGGATGGCCAACATCAAAAAGACAAGGAACAACAAATGCTGGCGAGGATGTGGAGAAAGGGGAACCCTCCTACACTGTTGGTGGGAATGTGAACTAGTTCAACGATTGTAGAAAGCAATATGGAGGTTTCTCAAAAAAACTAAAAACAGAAATACCATTTGACCCAGGAATCCCACTCCTAGGAATTTACCCAAAGGAAACAAAATCTCAGATTCAAAAAAACCTATGCACCCCTATGTTTACTGCAGCACTATTCACAATAGTCAAGACATAGAAGCAACCTAAATGTCCATCAGTAGATGAATGGATAAAGAAGATGTGGTACATATACACAACGGAATATTATTCAGCCATAAGAAAACAAATCCTACCATTTGCAACAACATGGATGGAGCTAGACAGTATTAGTTAGGCTCAGTGAAATAAGTCACACGGAGAAAGACAAGTACCAAATGATTTCCCTCATTTGTGGAGTATAACAATGAAGCAAAACTGGAGGAACAAAACAGCAGCAGACTCACCGACTTCCCAAGAAGAGACTAATGGTTACCAAAGGGGAAGGGTGGGGGAGAGTGGGTGGGGAGGGAGGGAGAAAGGGATTGAGAGGTATTATGATTGGTACACATGGTGTGTTGGGGGGTCACAGGGAAGACAGTGTAGCACAGAGAAGACAAGTAGTGACTCTGTGGCATCTTACTACGTTGATGGACAGTGACTTCAATGCGGTATGGAGAGGACTTGATAATATGGGTGAATATAGTAACCAAAATGTTCTCATGTGAAATCTTCATAAGAGTGTATATCAGTGATACCTTAATAATAAAAAAATCTAAGTTTACTGTGTAGCCTCAATTTCTCTGAGTCTCAGTTTTCTCATCTGTAAAATGAGGGATACCATTATCTGGTTTGGATGGTGACTGGGATTATTTAAATATCTCCAAAATGCCCTGGTGTAGGGCCTGGCATGTAATACTTAAACAGCAGCTGATAGTATCATCACTATATGTGATAGTAGTCAACTTTTGATGCTGGAATAGTCAAGGATAAGTTCATAGGACCCTAGTTTGACAATGTCTACTAGACGTGCCATTCTCCTGTCCCATCTACTCTTTTACTGAAACAAATGAACAAAACAGACTGATTTTATATTCTCTTCTTATATTTTATGATGCATTCTAACAGATGGACGCTCAAAAATATATTTGGGAAACAGAATGAATTGTCTGGTATACCTGTTCTTAGTGAAACGGCCAGCACGAAGTCATAAACAGCCAATTAAGTTTATTAATACTGAGATGTTTCCAGAAGCATACCAACAATTTCCTACCAGTTACTTAGCTGGTAGAAAATGCAATGCTTTCCCTACTGTACACAATACCAACACTCCCCTCTGCAAAAAAAAGCCCACTTCAAAAGAAATCAGAAGATAAAAGTTCAAAAACTCAGCTTAGTAACTGGGCCTCAGTTACTTCATCTATAAAATAGAGTTACTACCTATTCTATTTACCTCGCTGAGTTACTAGAAGCATTAGATAAGAATGTATATAACGGCACTTTAATAAGTACACAACTATACAGTATTATCATTCTGACATCCAGTTAGATGATTTTACAACATCCTGGAGTCTCAGTTCCTAACTTCCTTCCCTATAATGATCCTGTCCTCCATTCTCCCTTAGCCTTTTAACTCTCATGGTCAATACCAACCATCTCAATCCTTCTATAATCTCTATTTCAAACACTGTGCTCTGCAACCACAACCTTCTACCTTTCCAGTTCATTTCTTCTAGCACCTCCAAAATTCTTAAACCCCATCAGAACCTACAATCCACTGATCTAATTTTTCACTCCATTCCCCTACCCCTCCACCCCAAAGTCCTCACCAAGTTTAAAATTACATAGTCCATTATTACAATCACTCCCTTGTCCCCACTCACATTAACTCTGGTTAGTGGAGACTGGGTATCACAGTTTTAACAGTATGTATAGCACATTTAATACAACTGTATCCAAATTAATCTTCCTGTAAGAAAAACTGCATTGATATTTACCCCATTTAAATACCTTAAACAGTTAGTACATTCCTACTTAGAACATTAAAATAAAACTTATCTTTGTAGCCCTAGATTTCACTTTTTCCCTATGCCCAATGGCTTGTATAATCATTGTCCTGAAAAAATCAAGAGCTTCAGTTGGAGCTATTTTCTCCAAATGAGTATCTCCCATTCCTTTCCTTTGCAAGGATGCAATCCCATCTTTCAAGATCCAGCTTAAAAGCTGATTTCTTCTTAAAGGCACGTCCAATCATCCCACTTTGAGGGTTTTCTCCTTTCCTTACAATTTTGCATTTACTAACTATATGATCCATCTGATAATTATGCTGGTGAGGAACAAATTATTGTTACTTTTATTCTCTAGAACAAAAGCTCCTTGAAAAACACTACTTCTTAACCAACTCCCACCACCAACGTACTCAATATATATGTCTTAGTACAACCACTATTCCAATATTGTTTTATTTAACAATCCTTCCAAAAATTAGTTTGTTTTCTAGAAAATATTCTGAAGGTATATATACCCCTTGGCATCTCTTGTGCAGATAGTACCTTAAAGTAGTATGAAACCAATTAAATTTTCAACTACTTCTGCCCTTTCTTTTAGGGTAACTGGCAAATTTTACTCATAGCAACAAGAGAAATTACTGATTCTACAGCATACAATCCACAAGCATCAGCATTATTTTCTTCAATAGTCAACACCCACATTAACAAGTTAATTTCTTGTTTTATCAATACTGCCTCAAAAAGGATGAAAAGTTCTCTCTACTCCCTCAACTCTGAAAAAACTGTTAACATGAACAGTTAAGATATGAGTACTGACTTTTCCAACAATCATTACTTAAAACCAGTCACAAAACATGACCAATGACTGATTTTTTTCCTTTTTTTATTAAGGTATCATTGATATACAATCTCATAAAGGTTTCACACGAGCAAAACTGAGGCTATTACGTTCACCCATATTATCAAGTCCCCCCTACACACCCCACTGAAGTCACTGTCCAGCAGCATAGTAAGAAGCTACAGAGCCAATGACTGTTTTTCTATTACAACTTAACACATGGAGAGCTGTTTTATATTTCAATTTTATAAACTACAGAGATAAGTTGAAATTCCTTTTTGAAATCAATGTAATTGCCAAAAGAGTGGCAAGAACAACAAATAATTGGAACTTCATGAGATGAGACCAATTGTAATACACCTCTGGTTGCTTGCGTGACACCCATAAGATTTATCTTACCTCAACAACGTCAGTAAAAAGAATAACTAAGGCAAGTAACAGGAAATGCCTGTTTTGATCCTAACTTTAATTTCTTACTATCTATAGTCCTTACTAAAACATTATGTGCTCTTAACCTATGTACAGTGCCAAAGCAACTTCAACTTTTTCTTCATCCATTCCTAAATTAGGTGTAAAATGCTAAATGTATTTGTTAAATCCCAAAGAAATAAGCCTGACAGTACAGTATATTCTGTCTTTCACCATGGGCATATTTAAGTTTTTGCACTAATACAATATGCATTAAGTACATTTGGTTAGAATTCCACAGTTAAATGGTCAATTCACTTCTTATAACTGAAAGATCACTGCAACATCTTCTGGTATTCACTGCAATATCTAATCAATGCCTTCTTTCAGTATTTATGGTGGTCTTTTGTAATTCCTTTGGTAATTACCATGAGTCAGCTTTCACTTAATACTAAATGGGAATGCTAATATGAAGAAAGAATTAATATCACACACACAAGCAAAAGAACCAAGTTGTTTCAGGGAATAAATTTTAACAGAATTGAAGAACTCAAGCTGGAATCCATTTTCATTAATAAAATAGTAGAAACTTACTGGTTTACAAGAAAAAAATGAAACTTCTACATGGGTTTCAAATTCAAGATCTCATGAACCTGTTCTTTTCAGAAAATGGTAATACTGACCACATCAAGACAACAGTCTTTTTTTCATTTTGCCATGTACCCAAATAAATGAACATGTATCTCAGCTATGAAGCAGCACAATCAGGACAGCTAATTATATATGTGCTTTAATAAATTTTTAAGTCACAAATTTTAGTTTAGATTATGTAACTTATCATAAAGACCTGAGAAAATGATAATCCCTCTGCAGTACTCTAATGAGAATTATGTGACACACTCAGAATGAAAGGAAAGAATATAACAGGGACACCTATTTTGCTCTAATGCTGCAGCACTAGAACAGCCCTGTAATAATCAGCCTTACAGTATATTTGGATCTGTTTCTTCTTGGTCCCCACGCCCACTTTGAAAACAGTGCATCATCACATGAAGTCCCATGATCACAGTCTTGCCAACCCCATTCTCCCTTCAATACAACGTATACATTTTTCTCCTGTGACATTATTCCTTGACATGTTCCAAGTTTTTAAGAGCCTTTTGCCTTAGATACATACCCTGTACCCTTTAGATCACCACTAGGTAGCCCTCCCTTATACTGACCTTATTTGGTCACTCTTGATCCCCAGAACATGTAGTAACCAACAATTTTATATTTGCTAATGATCATGTCAATTCATCATCATTTTGAAACCTATACATCATTATTTTGAAACCTTGTTCCAATCCCTTCCACCTATCATAATATGCATGGGAAAGGGAAGAGCAATGATTTTGCCTTGTTTCAGCAATCCAAGCAAAGGTGACACTGACTTTCATAGCTAGTAGCATCTCAGGCAGATAATGGGAGAGAGACCCAGTTAACAGAGATTAGAACACCTGCTAATGTGTCTTCTCTGGCATGTCTGCAATAGAATGCCAACTCTATTACAGTACCACACAGAAAATTTACTAACATGCTTCTGTGACCTGAATATTTTTAAACTGTAAACTTCCTCACTTAAGATCTTAAGATTTATCACATCCTGGTCACATACATGAAACACAGAGAGAAATCCTACAAACATACTACATAAAAGTAATACATGACTTGCTTATTGCTATTTACCATTATGAATACTTACACAGATTTTAAAAGTTCTTGGGTACTTTTTATATTTTTATTATGACCTTTACAGTAATATTTGTTTCTCCCATTACTTCACCATTCCTTGATCTATCATCACAGTTCCTTTTTATCAGAACTCTAATGAAGACATTCAGAACAAGAAAGAATGGAAGACAAAATACTTTAAGTCACCAGTTCTCTGCAGTTACAGAAGCTGAAGAACATTTCCTCACTAGCATTCAGCTACATCACCATTAACAGCTGCACAGCCAATAATGCTAAACAGTGTATCTTAACACTTTAGAGCTGTACATCACTGTACAAATAAAACTTTCTTTAGTGAACATATAATTCAAAGTGCTAAATAATCTCTATCTTAAGTTATCCTATGTATTTTCCAGTTTTTGTGTGTAACATTTCAATCTATCAACAAACATGCCTTAATCTGGTAAATGTAGGCAGAAATCATGTCTCATTCAGAAATTCAGGTCAGATTCTTGAAGCAGTTAAAACTCTTAAGACATTTAAAAAAAAATAAATACTTCAGCCTATTTCACAAAGCTTTCCAAAGATCAAATATCACTTTCAAAGGCTACACAGAAGAATGTCTTAGCTGAAACAGTTAACAATATATGCTCTTTGACACAGTGTAACTAATGATGGTCAGAAACCTCCCCAGAAGCCCTTGGAAGATGAACCCAAAACAAATCTGAACAGAACAGAGTAAAAACTGTTAACTGTCACACCTCTCTAAAAACTCATTAATTCTTTGTGACCTATAAGTTTATCCTCCATATTTGATAACTGAACTACAGTTATATAAAAACATAATTGCAAGCAGAGATAATGGTCAGGAGCACAGCTTCAAGAGTCAAAGTACTAGAGTCTGAATCCAGGCTCTGCCAGTTAGAAACTGTGTGTACTTGGCCAAGTTATTTAAAACTCTGTGCCTCAGCTGACTCCTTCGAAAATGGGAGTAACAGTACCTACTCAAGGGGTAATTGTGAAGATTATGAGATAATACACATAAAGCCTGCAGAACAGTACCTGTTTATTATTATAATGAAGTCATTAAAAAATTTTTAATGTACACTCCTGATAATGATCACTCTTTCTATTCGGAAGTGTTTCGAGTGGCATAATACAGTTAAACTCCTCACTGTATTATACAAAACACATCTGAAAGCTTAGGTGTTCACCAATCTAACAGTGTACCCAATTCTGACTCAGTTCAAGAGACAGTATTAAAACTCCAAAATTTGAACTTAATGGTAAATTGGCAAAGAATAAAATTCTATAATTCTAAATTATCTTGCCAAATAAAAGGCAAAGAAAATGATAGTCATCTAGAACTTACCAGAGAAGATTGCCCCCCCAAAATTCCAGTGCTATAAGAAGATCTGTTTTAAAACAACAGGATTTATGCACTGTGTTTGGAAACCTACTTAGGGTTTGTTTTCAAGTGTACTCAGTGACTTCACCTCATTTGTCACTTAAAACCTTAAAAAGAGGCCACATTTAATTTTTAATGACCTGACCTTAAAAAATGTTTTAGATACACTACACACAGAAGCATCCTATTACTTCTCTCCAAAAACTTTAAATCAAAGGACTCTGATAAAAATCAATTTGTATTTTCCCTTTATTAAAACATCCAGAAAAAACTACTACTCGAGTATTTTTAAATGAATGTTTTTTAGAACTATTAGTACAATAATTTAGAAAAGCTTTAAACATACTGTCTGAAAGTCTGTCATTCCCAATATCCTATTGACACACAGTATTAGGACAACTGAATTTAAAAAGCCAACATTTTCCTGGCTGGCCCAATGCAGCAGGAGTTGGTTATTACAACACATATGCATTATCTTCAAAGGAATACCCAGCAACTTGAAGCAAGTTTTACATAAACCCAACTAAAGCATTGATTGGAAAAGTCATCTTATTTGAAAAGGTAGACTTACTCAATTTTTTCAAGTAACAGCATTTATACTCTGTTACCCAGTTTTCAAAATCTTTCAAGACCCTGCAAATCCTGTTTAAGCCTGCTAAAATTCCATGGGTGACAGCCATTTTCCCTCAAAACTTAATTGTCCAGATTACCTATTTTCAATTTTATTAGGTCACCTTGAAATTCTCTCTTCCATAAAGCACTTAAGGGTTTTAGTTATAAACATGTCTCTAAAAATTAACCAATAAAGCCCACACATTTTGCAGCCTACTCATGTTTTAAAATGCTCGCTAAAAAAACCACCTTTATCGGGGACCAAATACCTAAAATGAACTGCTTCAAAATTCCCTGGACCTGCATTATACCCTTTATACACCTTGAGATCCTGTATTATGCTGCAGCTATACAGCAGACGCACGATCACAAGGTTTTCAACAGCCTCCAGATCCCTTACTGCTGCAAAACTTCTGATAAACCTTCCATGCAGTAGACCGTTAACAGTGCTGGTTTAACTGCTTTACCTGTTTATTTACCAACCCAATCATCTCAGGGAATTCAAACTGCCTTCTGAAACTTATCTAGAGTATTCCTGTGTTCTTTTGAGGAAGATCTGCACCTGGAAAAAACTTTTGAGTTTTAGTGTTCATTCTCTGGTCCAAATTCCTGTTTCCAGGATACGCGGTAGTAATGCAGTGGTTTCTTTGAGACTCTAAGATTGTATTTTACCCTAGCAATAGCCAACCTCTACTAAATCCCTTTTAGGTGGCCGAGATTGCTGCGGATTATAATGCTCAACAGGAAGGTTTTTTAAACATCCGAAAGACGAGTTATTCGAATTCAGGCCTTAATTTTTTCCTAAATAATACTTGTCATCACAAGGACATGTTTCCATACATTTGCAACTTAAGAAAGTAAAAAATCAAGCTTTTGGCACTATTTATCACAGCTTAAAAAGTCCATCACCATCACGCTTTTTCTTTCGAAGTAGGATTTCAGACAAAGCTTCCATCAACCATAGTCCTGTAACATGCTTTCCAAGCCAACTGACGGCCTGCTAACAGCAACATTTACACCCGGGGAAATCTTTACAGTTGACTAATCAAGAAGGCGTCTGATAACCAAAGCACCCTTTCTCGAGGAAATGTAAGAAGCAACAACTAAAGGGATTTATTACAGTGAGGAAAGAAGGACTCTCCAAGCAGGGCCATGGAGCAAAATTCAGGGGTTCGGAAGCCCTGGTCTCAGCAACACTGGCCCCAAGGCCTCCCCACCCAGCCCGCTATCCCCCCGGGAGCCAGCCCTGCACCTCCATAGGCCCGGCAGACCAGAGGGGAGCACCTCCCCCACCCCACGCAGCGGCCAGGCTCGAGTTCCGAAACCTGAAGCCCAAACAGGCCAAAGCCGCAAACGCGGCAGCGTGAGTTTAAAAGGTATGAAAACACAGGGTGAGAGGAGATGCGGCCTCGCCTCAAGCTGGGAGGCCCCCTGAGGAATCCGAGGCGGGAGAAGAGCGAGCCGGTTGATAAGCCGGAACAGTCTGGAAGAAAAGAGAGCTGGGAGCGGGGGATGAGGAGGTTCCTGCTCGGCCAGCGCCTTCTCCGGGTCCTCGGCGACGCCCCTGTTTACCTGAAAGTCTCGGTCCTCATTGAAGCGGGAGAAGCGATCCGCCATTTTGCCTCCCTCACTCCTCTCAGGACGACGCTCTCCGGCTAGCTCCTTCCCTCCCGCGACACCCGCCCCCTCGCTCCCCTCCTCTGTTCCCCGCCTCCTCCCACGCCCACCCGGTGCGCACAGGCCGGGAAAGGAGGATGCGCGTCCAGAACGGAGCCCAGCGGACGCAGGCGCCTTTCGGCCCTGGAGGCGGGACATTCCTCCACGCCCCGCCCTCCTCTCTCAGCCTAGTGCGACCCCCGGCGGCCGCGCGTGCGCGCTAGTGCTGGACAGCTGCGAGCGCTTCCGGAGAGAAAGGTGACGCGGGGCGCAGTGCGTGTGTGTATGGATGTGTTCCACCTGCTCTCTTCCCGGAATGCATTATCTTTTTTTGCCCTCTTGCGTCCTTCTGTATGCGAAACCCATCCTTTGTTTTATTCACCAAATGGCAGCATTATGTAGTGGCCAAAAGCGAGGATTTTGAAGCCAGACTGCTCAGTTTCGAATCCCGGTTTGCTTTGAACGTTAAACCGTGAACGAAACGGGAAAAGGCCTTTCTCTCAAAGGGTTTACATTCCACTGTGGTAAATAAGATGAATAATAAAACAATTGAGTAATTTTTAATATTAATGAGTGCTACAAAAAAATAAAACGGTGCAGTGATGAGAGGGACTTCTGAAATGACCTTTGACCTGAGGAACAGAAGCGGCCTGCAACCTTGGAGCAGGGGAAACATTAGACGCAAAGGCCCAATGACTGCTAAGAACTTGGCATTCTCAAGCGATCATTTTAGAAAAGTATTTCTCAAGAGACCAAAGTTTCAAATCAATTCAAGTTCTCTGGGCTTCGGTTTCCATTTTATAAAATAAGGAAATTGAGTTTGGTAATCTACTGCCCCTATCACTGACTTTGTATGGGTTATGAATCAGGTTTTTCCACCTTATGACGTTCCTGAAGGACCCCACCCAGCCCACCAATTCCCTTAGCCAAAACACATAAAACACACAGGAGTAGCAGAACTTCCCTACTTTTGAAAGAGTAGTTGACAGAAATCACACAATGAAAAAATGACCCGTACTGCACCCTGAGAGTCAAACGGAATGTAATTTTTTGGAGGAAGGGTGTGTATCTCCTATTCCTATGTTACCTTCTGCAGTCCAAGGAGAATACAGTTCTAAGCAGTGAAACGAGCTCCCTAACTAGGGAGAGGCAAAACACACAAGGTAAACATTGTAAAGAGACCTGAGGATACATGTGGCGGATTGAATCATATGGATACCCATGACACATTTACCTCTTTTCCCTCTCCCAATCCCACTAAAATGACAGTAAAAGAATCAGAAGGACATAAACTTACATGGACAAAGAGACCTGAAGAAGGGACAACAGATGTCAACAAAATTTTGGAAGCTAAAGAGCATAGATAAATGGAAATGCACTAGTAGAATGGAGAAAGCAAAGTCCTGGAGTGAGGAAGCCAGGAAACATGTTGAATTAATGCAGAGGAGTATCAGAAAGACTCAGGAATTGGAATCACCAGGTTTCCCTGAAGGTGAGGGTGTGGATGGAGCCAGAAACAGGAATAGTTACAAGGCAGTTTAGAGAGAAGTAACTCTTAAATCCCTTTCCCACCCAAGTAGCAAACTGGAGAATTCTCTTGGATATGCTGGAGAGACTTTGACATATCTGGCTCAGCTAAAGAAGGAGATAACAGGCTGAAAATGGCAAGGTTTGGTAAAAGCCAACATTCTGGTCAGAGAATTGTTCTCCCAGCAAAAGACTACAGGATCTCTCTCTAGGAAACTGATCCCTCTCTGGTTTAATGGGAAAAATCCTACACGTCCAAAAACAGGAATAGAGAGTGAGGCCTCCCCAACATAAAGGTCATGTTCCTGTCCAGATATTCCACAGAGAAGTCCATCATTCAGGAAACCCCATCCACAGAGTTTCCACTCAGCTCTTATGCATAGTCGGATAGAAGGAAACCTGTAACAAAGACAGACATCCCCACCCAAAAAACAAAAACGGAAAGGAATTCAGAGGAACTAGAGATAACAAAAGTAGCAAAAGAAACCGTAAGACAATTACAATCAACATCTATGGAGATAGAAGATCACCTCAGGGAACAAGGGACCACATTAGGGAGCAAAGAATGCCGAAAAAGAAAATTCAAAATTAAGAAATAACTTTTGGAAATTAAACAAATAAAATAAAAAGAAATTAAACAGAAATAAAAAATTCAATTGAAGAGTTAGAAAATAAAGTCACAGAAATCTCCTAGAAAACAGAGTATAAAGACACCCTGGTCTCCTTAATTATTGCAGTAACTTCTAAGTGTTCTGCTTCCACCCTGACCCCTTACAGTCTTCAAAGAAGCTATGGTGATCCTGTTAAAAGGTCAGTCAGATCTCATCAGTTCTCTGCTCCAACCCTCCAGGGGCTTTCCCTGTCATTCATAGTAAAGTCCACCTACTACTGAGACAGGGACCATGGGCTTAGACTGAGTAGGGTGAGGGCCTCTGGAAAAAGCAAGGCAAGATATTTACAGTCAAAGCAATGTAACAATGTAAAGTCCCTATCGAAACTCTGTGTTCAGCATTATGCAAAGGCAAGGTCACACTAATTCTCTAGGGTAAAGATACCAGACTAGGAATATAGACATATTCATTGAGATCAGCTAAAGGTCAAAAGGCCAGGAGCAACTTGGCCTGGAAAGTTTGAGTGTTCCACAAGGGTATCTCAGCATAACCCATGACTTCACTGTAAACAGCCCTAGCAAACAGACAATAACTCAGCCCACCTTGAGGGTAGGGCAGGTGGTACAAGTCCACACCCTAAGCCCTCAGTTCCCAAAAGTCCTCAACTGCCTATAAATCCCCTAGACAACGCACCACCCTGGGTTCTCTTGTCCCCTCCTGGTGTGAGCCAGGAGCTCTTTCCTCTCACTTTATTTCTAAATAAAAGCTTCTGCCCTAGCTCTACTACCTTGGGTGTTTGCTAAGTTCATTCTTCGACTCAGCAAACAAGAACCCTGGCATCACTACCACCTCACCGCTCAGATCTCCTTTTCTCTCTGCACCCTGCTTCGCTACTCTCTGGACACACCACCTGGCTATACCTTAATCCCTAAGTCTGTTCCCACTTCAGTCTGCCCTACTTGGGAGATAATGTATATGCTGTTCTTTCTGCCTATCATTCTTTCCCAGATATCCATCCACGTGGCTCACCATCCACCACTCATACTCTGGTCTTTATTCTCAGTAAGATTTTCCCTAATAATGCTATTTAAAATCACAGAGCCCCATATTCTGAACTCCCTAGCTCCCTTCCCTAATTTTATTTTTCTCCATAGTACTTATCACTTTCTAATGTGTAATGTTTGCTCCTTGAGAGCAGGGATTTTTCTCAGTTTTGTTCCCCTCCGTATCCTAGTGCCAAGAATAATGAATGGCATATAGAAGGCACATGAAACATTCTCCAGAATAGACCACATACTAAGCCACAAAAAGAGCCTCAGTAAATTCCAAAAGATTGAAATCCTACCAACCAACTTTTCAGACCACAAAGGTATAAAACTACAAATAAATTGTACAAAGAAAGCAAAAAGGCTTACAAACACATGGAGGCTTAACAGCATGCTCCTAAATAATCAATGGATCAATGACCAAATTAAAATGGAGATCCAGCAATATATGGAAACAAATGACAACAACAACACAAAGCCCCAACTTCTGTGGGACACAGCAAAAGCAGTCCTAAGAGGCAAGTATATAGCAATCCAGGCATATTTAAAGAAGGAAGAACAATCACAAATGAATAGTCTAATGTCACAATTATCAAAATTGGAAAAAGAAGAACAAATGAATGAGGCCTAAGGTCAGCAGAAGGAGGGACATAATAAAGATCAGAGAAGAAATAAATAAAATTGAGAACAATAAAACAATAGAAAAAAATCAATGAAACCAGGAGCTGGTTCTTCAAGAAAATCAACAAAATAGATAAGCCTCTAGCCAGACTTATTAAGAGAAAAAGAGAGTCAACACACATCAACAGAATCAGAAAACAAGAAAGGAAAAATCACGACGGACCCCACAGAAATACAAAGAATTATTAGAGACTACTATGAAAACGTATATGCTAACAAGCTGGAAAACCCAGGAGAAATGGACAACTTCCTAGAAAAATACAACCTTCCAAGACTGACCCAGAAAGAAACAGAAAATCTAAACAGGCCAATTACCAGAAACAAAATTGAATCAGTAATCAAAAAACTACCCATGAACAAAACCCCCGGGCCAGATGGATTTACCTCGGAATTTTATCAGACATACAGAGAAGACATAACACCCATTCTCCTTAAAGTTTTCCAAAAAATAGAAGAGGAGGGAATACTTCCAAACTCATTCTATGAAGCCAACATCACCCTAATACCAAAACCAGGCAAAGACCCCACCAAAAAAGAAAACTACAAACCAATATCCCTGATGAATGTAGATGCAAAAATACTCAACAAAATATTAACAAACCGAATTCAAACTACATCAAGAGGATCATACACAATGACCAAGTGGGATTCATCCCAGGGATGCAAGGATGGTACAACATTCGAAAATCCATCAACATCATCCACCACATCAACAAAAAGGACAAAAACCACATGATGATCTCCATAGATGCTGAAAAAGCATTCAACAAAATCAACATCCATTCATGATAAAAACTCTCAACAAAATGGGCATAGAGGGCAAGTACCTCAACATAATAAAGGCCATATATGATAAACCCACAGACAACATCATACTGAACAGCAAGAGGCTGAAAGCTTTTCCTCTGAGATTGGGAACAAGACAGGGATACCCTCTCTCTCCATTGTTATTCAATGTGGTAGTGGAGGTCTTAGCCACGGCAATCAGACAAAACAAAGAAATACAAGGAATCCAGATTGGTGAAGAAGAAGTCAAACTGTCACTATTTGCAGATGACATGATATTGTACATAAAAAACCCTAAAGACTCCACTGCAAAACTACTAGAACTAATATCGGAATTCAGCAAAGTTGAAGGATACAAAATTAACACACAGAAATCTGTAGCTTTCCTATACACTAACAATTAACTAATAGAAAGAGAAATCAGGAAAACAATTCCATTCACAATAGCATCAAAAATAAAATACCTAGGAATAAACCTAACCAAGGAAGTGAAAGACCTATACCCTGAAAACTACAAAACACTCTTAAGAGAAATTAAAGAGGTCACTAACAGATGGAAACTCATCCCATGCTCCTGGCTAGGAAGAATTAATATCGTCAAAATGTCCATCCTGCTCAAAGCAATATACAGATTTGATGCAATCCTTATCAAATTACTAACAGCATTCTTCAATGAACTGGAACAAATAGTTCAAAAATTCATATGGAATCATTAAAGACCCCAAATAGCCAAAGCAATCCTGAGAAGGAAGAATAAAGTGCGGGGGCGGGGGGGGATCTCACTCCCCAACTTCAAGCTCTACTACAAAGCCACAGTAATCAAGACAATTTGGTACTGGCACAAGAACAGAGCCACAGATCAGTAGAACAGAATAGACTCCAGACATTAACCCAAACATATATGGCCAGTTAATATATGATAAAGGAGCCATGGACATACAATGGGGAAATGACAGCCTCTTCAACAGATGGTGCTGGCAAAACTGGACAGCTACATGTAAGAATGAAACTGGACCATTGTCTAACCCCATATACAAAAGTAAAATCCAAATGGATCAAAGACCTGAATGTAAGTCATGAAACCATAAAACTCCTAGAAAAAAACATAGGCAAAAATCTCATGGACATAAACATGAGTGACTTCTTCATGAACATATCTCCCCGGGCAAGGGAAACAAAAGAAAAAATGAACAAGTGGGACTATATCAAGCTAAAAAGCTTCTGTACAGCAAAGGACACCATCAATAGAACAAAAAGGTATCCTACAGTATGGGAGAATATATTCATAAATCCGATAAAGGATTGACATCCAAATATATAAAGAGCTGACACACCTCAACAAACAAAAAGCAAATAATCCAATTAAAAAATGGGCAGAGGAGCTGAATAGACAGTTCTCTAAAGAAGAAATCTAGATGGCCAACAGGCACAAAAAAAGATGCTCCACACCACTAGTCATCAGAGAAATTGCAAATTAAAACCACAATAAGATATCACCTCACACCAGTAAGGATCACCATCATCAAAAAGACAAATAACAACAAATGTTGGCGAGGTTGTGGAGAAAGGGGAACCCTCCTACATGGCTGGTGGGAATGTAAATTAGTTCAGCCAGCCATTGTGGAAAGCAGTATGGAGGTTCCTTAGAATGCTCAAAATAGAAATACCATTTGACCCAGGAATTCCACTTCTAGGAATTTACCCTAAGAATGCAGCACTCCAGTTTAAAAAAGACAGATGCACCCCTATGTTTATCGCTGCACTATTTACAATAGCCAAGATATGGAAGCAATCTAAATGTCTATCAGTAGATGAATGGATAAAGAAGACGTGGTACATATATACAATGGAATATTATTCAGCCATAAGAAAAAAAATAAATCCTACCATTCACAACAACATGGATGGAGCTAGAGGGTATTATGCTCAGTGAAATAAGCCAGGCAGAGAAAGACAAGTACCAAATGATTTCACTCACGTGTTGAGTATAAGAACAAAGGAAAACTAAAGGAACAAAACAGCAGCAGAATCACAGAACCCAAGAATGGACTAATAGTTAGCAAAGGGAAAGGGACTGGGGAGGATGGGAGGGAAGGGAGGGATAAGGGTGGGGAAAAAGAAAGAGGGCATTATGATTAGCATGTATAGTGCTTGGGGGGCACGGGGAGGGCTGTGCAACACAGAGAAGACAAGTAATGATTTTACATCATCTTACTATGCAGACGGACAGTGACTGTGAAGGGGTATGTGGGGGGGACTTGGTGAAGGGGGGAGCCTAGTAAACATAATGTTCTTCATGTAATTGTAAATTAATGATACCAAAAAAAAGAAAAGAAAAAAGTAAAATAAATGTTCAACTGCTTTTCCTCTTTTCCCATTCACTAAAGGTTTTGCAGATCATTCCAGAAAGCATGTTTACTTCTCTTCTAAAGATCATAAAGCTTCAGACTCATGATATCATTGAAGTGCCGACCCGCCTGGACAAAGACAAGCTAAGGGACTATGCTCAGCTTGGCCCACGATACGAAGTGGCGTGTCTCTTTGACTTTTCTGCCTTTTGATACTTAAAACCCAAACCATGGAATGTCCCAGGTCTGTGTCACCTGCCGTGTCCCCAGGACCACCAGACCAGTTTGGATTTATTTTTTCCCACTCTCAGTGTCCAGTCACCACATTTCGAACCATTGTCAATTTCATGTCCTCTGACACAACTCCAAACTTTACATCAGAAATTTAAATTTCCATGCTTATTCTAACTCAAAAATATAGCATCTGTTTACCTTATCAATATCTCCTTGTGTTGCTTGAAAAAAAATAGAGGGCAGTAAAGGGGAGATGACCTCAGAGTCTTGATTAGCCTTTTCTACTCAAAAGGGACCATCCGTGTTACTACCTCCTGCCCTCATATCTACATAAGAAACTGAGGCTCAAAGAAGGGGAATTGATTGGTCAAAGTTTAAAAAAACATTTAATGTCTTCTGACTCAGTGTCCCAAAATGTCTAATAGTGATCTCTCAGTTATACCACAAAGCCTCATTTCTGCCTGGGGAAATATATGTAAATAAATACATTTATATTTACATTTATATAAATAAAGCTGCATACTCATTCCTGTTGTCTTTGCCCATTGCAGGACTATTAGCCAGTTATCTTAGCTTCCTCTGGAAATGATGGGTCTGTTGTCTGAAATACTTCATTAACCTCTTTTTTCTTTTTTAAAAGTTGCCAAACTTACTCATGCTATTTCCATTTTCACTGAAGGCATCTTAATGATGAAAACGACTTTGTTGGGCATCATCAAGGTAACAGCTTAGATGCTGGTCTAGGTGGTCTTGTAGTGAGGTCCTTACTTTGGGTTATGGTATTTATCCCTTGGGGAACAGGCAATGACCTTATCATCTTGTGTCCCTTGCTGTTTCATACTCAGCTTTTAATCATCATTTTGCTCATATATGGATGGAAGAAGGCAGTTTAAAATCCCTATTTTTCATTATACCCAATAGTTAGTTAAATCTAAGAAAGAGCCGTGTATTGAATTTTTGTAATAACAGAACAAAATGGTTTAGTCCCCTTAGGCAAGTATCAGGCTCACTCTCTCCCATCCTTCTGTGGTATCTTCAAATTGCATTCAGGCACAGAACAGTGAGCTAATCGCAGGCCATCGTGATCACTGATGCACCCAAGCTCCTCTCTGCTCTTACTGTTTCCTTCTTCCTCTTCAGGACACCCTCACCCATTCCCATCCCCCATACCACTCACTCTGTACGTTTGATTGCTTTCCCTAAATATGCAGCTATCCTTATTTTAAACATGGTGTTATGTGTGCATGTGTTTTTTATTTATTTAAATCATATTGTGCTCTAAGTCTCATTCTTTTTCCAACTTTTCTCACTTGTTAATGCTTTTGAAATGTATTTATGTTGCTATGAGTCAGGTAGTTGGTTACATCCTACTCCTGCATGGAATTCCACATTTCACTTAACCATTCCCTGTTCACAGACCCCTGTGTTGCCCATTTTCTACCTCTGCTCCCCGTTATCATAAACAGTGTCAAGATGAGCATCTTCAAACATGTCCCCATTGAAGACCTACAAGAATTTCTCTGAAATGTGCCTTCCTAGGAGTGGGGCACTGAATCTTAGGGCATATTTGTACTTAATTTGTCTCAAAACGGCCAGATTGCCTTCTGAAATGACTGTTTCCTGAGTGTCTACCTTTATTTTTGCCAGGACTCATTATTATCCACTTTGTAACTTTTGCTCTTCTAAGAGGTATAAAGCAATATATCATGGCTGTTTTAATTTGTAATCCTGTGACATCTAGTAATGTGCTCATTCACATAGTTCCTGGCACTTTTATTTATGTTTCCACTTACCTGGCATCAGTAGAATCTGCACATTGCTGATTTTTTAAAAAATTATCAGTCAAATTGCCAGATTAATATTTCTGTTAATAAAACCCAAGAAAATACAAGAAATGAACCTAAATAGAAACCGAACTTCAGTGTATGGTTTTTGTAAGTGTGCTGAAAAAAATACCATTGTATTCCTGAAACAGTAATAGTCCATTAAACTATGCAGAGAGCACACATACAGATTACCACTTCTAACTAATCCATAAATAGATGGTAAATCCTAGAACCAGATTAAGCATTTTACATGCAAAGTGACCAGTATAGGAAGGATGTAATAAAACCTAATAATGAGCGATAATTCTCAAAAGAAAGACTGCTTTCCTTTGTGAGTCTTTAGCCACAATCTTTCAGATAAAAAAAGAGCAGAGGAACTATCATCTTGACCCCATTCAGCCCAAGTAGACTAACAACTCAGGGCTTTTTGTAAAGAATCCTGTGACTTCCACTAATGTTTAACCTCCAAGTATTAAGGCTCTATTTCAAGTACTTAAAACATTAAGTTTCCTTTAGTCAATATGACTCAATACCTATTAATGTTCATCATTAGAGGTAGCCAAAAAATGGGAATAATCTAAACATTTATCAGTAAGAGAATGGCTAAATATATCATGATGTATTCATACTATGGATCATTCTGCTGCCATTCCAAAAGAATTTGCCACTGGAATATTTTTAAAACTTAAAGGGAAAAAGAAAATTGCAAAATGTGTGTGTGTGTGTGTGTGTGTGTGTGTGTGTGTGTGTCATATTATGATCCCATTTAGATTTTTTAAAATTAGTATGTGTTTAAGGACAAATATTTACATACATAAATTAATAGAGAAAGGTCTGGGGGATCCACATGAAAACTTAGCTGTTATTAACTTCAGGGGAGGGAATACAGTTGTGAGGGAGGGGCTTTCTCATAGCTATGAATGCTCCATGGATAGGTGAACATCTAGGAAGGATTGGAAGGGCTATTAAGACCTTTAGATGTATGAAATTTAACTCTTTTCACTAAATATGCTCTTTTTTTTAATCAAAGTATTATTGATATACAATCTTAAGTTGGTTTCAAGTATACAACACAGTGGTTCAACAGTTGCTGACATTATTAAGCCCTTACGCCCACTAGTGCAGTTACTATCTGTTACATAGGAAGATGTTACAGGATCATTGACTATATTCTCCATGCTATACTACCATCCCTATGACCAACTTATATTATGATTGAGAATTTTTGTGCCCTGTTATACCCCTCACTCTCCCCACCCACTTTCACTCCAACCCCTCCCCCATGGTAACAACTAGCCACTTCTCAGTGTCTGTAAGTCTACTGCTGTGTTGTTCATTCTGTCTGCTTTGTTTTTATATTTCACAAATAAATGAAATCACATGGTATTTGTCTTTGCCTGGCTTTCACTACGTCTGTTCTTACAGGGAATGTTTCTTTGGAAACTTTGTGTTCTTTCTTTGATTTTGTTTTCATTGCTTATGCTTATCTATAATTAACCTTTTTGCTGTAAAATAGAGCAGAGATACTAAAAGCTACAGAAACACTTGTGTAGTTTAATGGATTATTATCATCACCACTCAAGAAATACAGTTTAGCCAGGTCTCAACCTAGTTCCTCCTCATGTGCCCCAACCTAATATCGCTCTCTTTGTTGATGGTTTTATTAGCCAAAATAATCTCTAGATACAGGAGGTTTAGACTTGCCCATTGAAAAAAAAATATGTTAAGTCTTTTTTAATTTTCAGGTTTCTCCTCCATTCCTGTCTCGCCAAGGCCTTTGACCTGTTGTTTCTCCAGAGTCTGCATTTTGCTAATCACTCAGTCATGATGTAGTTCAATGTGTTTCTCTGGCTTTTGTGTCTTCGGCAACTTTCATTGCAGCTGTTTCTCTTGAAGTTTAAATATAATCAAACACAGATGGAACCCATCAATTGTCTTTATGACTTTTGAAAATAATGGTTCTTTGCAAATTAAAAGTGAAAGAAACAAGTCTCAGGGATTCCAAAGGAGTGGGTTAAAACTATCTGATAGGATGCTGTCTTTGAGAGAACAACAAAAGTTTTCTCATTACAGAGAAAAGAATCAGCAAAATAAGCTTACAGAGTTAGATAGCAGATCTGCTTTCCTGTCCTCTCTCCCTAGTTACAATCATCATTCCGAGAATGCTGGAAGAACAGAGAATTGCTAAGTCTGCAGAGTGGTCCTGCCCAAAGCTTGTTGGCCCCTAAAGGTACAGATGCCCTGAGATGATATCCGGAGACAAGACACACACTGAAACCAGATGCAGGCCCTTCTTTGCAGTACCTCATCCTGGTGATAAGAAAAGTCACTTGTTAACTTTCAACAAAATGATTAAAATGTGAGGGCAATTTAAAACTCTCTATACCCACCGTCTTTGAAATATCACATTGTAAAATCATCATCACGGATTTTTCTGAGATAAACCAACTCCTAAAGAGGTGACAGCTTTATGCGTTCGGTCCAAGCTGCACAAGGTGAGAGGGGGGCCACAAAGGGAAAAGTCCCAATCATTCAGAAATGAAGTAAGAAGGGTTCCACCAGGGGTTCTGGAAACCTTCCCCCCTGGATCTCTTCAGAACTGAACTTTTCCTCCCTGCTACTTACTTCTTTCTGATTTGTACTCAGGTGGATCCAAAGCAGTTGCTAGAAGATGGAATAAGGAAGGAGCTAGTTAAATGTGTTGTTTTGCTCTTCATAGGGGCTTGATATTCAACCCTCGAGCCAAGGTACCAGATGACCAAAATAGGGCTGTCCTTTTTCTCTATTCTGCTTGCGAAAGGGACTAGAACACCATTCGAAACTCTTGTGAAGCAGACCTTTCCTCCTGTCTAATGTATATCTAATATATAATGTTTGGTACAAATGATGTGCTTTTTGATTCTATACTGTAATCCATTCATATTATAAGAAAATCCCTTTAAAACCAGCCTTTTGTAATTGCTGATCCCCAAGTTTAGGAATTGAACTGATGTTTATGATTCAGAGTTACTTCTTATCATTGTAAGAATTTGTTAACCCGAAAGCAGATAGGAGCATAAAGTCTTAACTTTTTATTTTGCTCAATCTTTTAGGGAATATGGTACTTTTTCTCAGGAGAAAAATAAATACGCCTGAAATTTATATCTACGGTACTTTTCACCTCAGTAAATTCAAGGTAAAATATTTTAAGTGTTTTAGGATTCAATATATTCATCAAGGGACATGAGAGAAATCATCAACATTCATTTTTTACATTCTTTTGTCTGAGGCTTCCTTGTGAAGTCTATTGTTTGCTTAATGCCTGACACAGGTTACCACCCACCCTAGATGAGGTAAGAAATGAGTATTTCCAAAGCTGTCTTTAACTGTCACTGTGATCTCTCAGTTGGGGTACCACTTAAAGTCTAATGTAGATATTAATGGTTGACAGTCTATTCTAATGTCATAGATTTGTTTCCCGTTTTGCACAGCCAAGTGAATTGATGCCCAAGCTGAAAGAGTTGGGAGCTACCATGGGTGGATTCCATCGTTCTTTTGAATACATACAGGACTATGTTAACATCTATGGTCTGAAAATCTGGCAGGAAGAAGTATCTCATATTATAAATTATAATGTGGAACAAGAGTGTAATAACTTCTTAAGAACAAAGGTATCTAAATCAGTTTTAAATTCTTGACGATATTTGTTATTTCTGACATTTAAAACACACTCCCCAAACCTCAGAAATGCCAACAGAAAAGCTTGTTTAAATGGCTATACAAATCAGTAAGCACTATTTAGTCATAATACTTTCAGAGTACCTTCAGGAGTTGTGAGAATTAGAGAAAAGTGTATATGACACCTGGCCTCTGGGAGTTTACGGTCCTAAGGAGGGAGCAGACATAATTAAATGGCTGCAGAACAAGCTGGCTGTTGTAATTGTTAGAACTCAAGTGATCAAGAATTCAGAAGACTTGGGAGTTCATTTGGGCCCCATCAGAGGATGTTCCTGAAAGCAGAATTGCTGATCATGTGGCGATTCTGTGCTCAACTTACTGATGAACCGCCCAACTGTTTTCCAGGGTCTACCGGCAGTGTCTGAGGATTCTGATTTCTACACATTCTTACCAATACCTAACCAATATTTCTTTTCTTTTAATTACAGCTATCCTAGTGGGTGTGAAGAGGTATCTCATTGTGGTTTTGATTTGCATTTCCCTAGTGACTGTTGATGTTGAGCATCTTTTCGTGTGCTTCTTGAGCATTTATGTATCTTTGGAGAAATGTCTCTCAAGTCTTTTGCCTATTTTTCAATTTGGTTGTTTGAGCAACAGATTCTCAAGTGTTACACTGGGAAGGTTGATTTTAATCAGTAGTAAATAAGGAGCCACTCTTTAAGTTTTTAATTAGGGACATGATTCAGGTGACATTTTTGAAAGTTTAAGTATCTTCCACCTTATGACATTTTGAGTTTTTATTACTACACTGACATATGGTAACATAAAACAAAATATGAAGAGTCTCTTCTCCTTTCCTCAGTGACTTCACTTTTTCACAAATATTTCTTTTTTTATAAATTTATGTACACCATTTCTGGGAAGCTATTAATGCATTTTTTAAAAGTTTTCTCTTTAAAACCAAGGAGCATTTATTGTCACTGTTCATGTAACATTATCATTATAAAACCATGTGGAAAAAAGATGAACTAGACTACCTTATCAAAGATGACTAAATATGGTTTGGTTTGGTTTGGTTTGTTTTTTTCTAGATTCAAGACTGGCAAAGTGTGTACCAGTCCACTCACATTCCGATATCAAAGTTTACACCTGTGGATGAGTCTGTCACATTTATTGGTTGGCTCTGCAGAGAAATCTTGCAGATCACAGACCCAAAGTAGGTGTATCTGAATTCCACTGGGCCTTGAAAACTGGGGGCAATAGAAGTCCCTAAACGTGTTGCATATGCTCAGACCACACGCTTGTTCCTGCCACCTGTCTAATGCGTTTACTAAACTCATTTTTTCAGGCTGCTGTTTTTTTCAGTGTGACTGTGGAGTCACCAGTCCAAAGAAATGTAAATTACAACCACTATAAGGCTGTTTGGCCCCCTTATTGTCTATGTACCTCTTGTTTTCCAACTAATGTTCTGCTCACCTGGGCAAGACTCTCCTTATTGTAATTGCTCACCTGTACCTGTGTAACTGTGGCACTCTCCCCCATTCCAGTCACTGGGTTTTGCACTTGTCAGCTCTTATCCTGACCTTTTAAGATTACTTCCTTATTTCTTAGCCCCACACCCAAGCACTTGCACTACCAAGAGCTCACATTTATTGAATGCTTGCCTTAAGTGCTTCTCAGCACATTACGCACATCCCTTCATTTACTCATTACAACAGTCTGTGAGGGAGGCATTGTTATTCTTCCCACATTAAAGTAACTGAAACACAGAAAAACTAAGTCACTTGCCCAAGAGCACAGAGTCAAAAAATGGTGGACCCAGAATACACACCAGGCCCTCTGACACTGGAGCCCAACTCTTTTTTTTTTGGTATCATGACTGTACAATTACATGAGCAACATTATGGTTACTAGACTCCCCCCATTATCAAGTCCCCACCACATACCCCATTACAGTCACTGTTCATCAGCGTAGTAAGATGGTATAGAGTCACTACTTGTCTTCTCTCTGCTATACTGCCTTCCTTGTGCCCCTCAACCCCCACATTATATGTACTAATCATCATGCCCCTTTTTCCCCCGTACCTCCCTTCCCACCCATCCTCCCCAGTCCCTCTCCCGTTGGTAACTATTAGTCCATTCTTGGGTTCTGTGAGTCTGCTGCTGTTTTGTTCCTTCAGTTTTTCTTTGTTCATACACTCCACAGATGAGTGAAATCATTTGACACTTGTCTTTCTCCACCTGGCTTATTTCACTGAGCATAATACCCTCTAGTGAAGCCCAACTCCACTTAAGCACTGTGCCATTCAAGGGCAGACAGCATAGCTTAGTCACATGGGTGAAAGTCTCATATAATCAGAACTGCCCTTAAGGATATTTTAGGTGATATGATGGAGAGGCTTGGATGTGGCCTCTCTAAGCAAGTTCAACTAAGCTACTTCCCCTTTTACTTCCATTGAGCCTCTGATGAAGCAGTTGGTACTAAAACCACATGAAGGAAGAGCAGGTTCATGTCATATGTCTCAGGTTTACCCCTGGGCACATGTCCACTGAGTGGAATGATTGGTGGAATTACCCAGGAAAAGAAGGTTCTCTTTTCTTCTTTGCCCAGCTGTGCATGCATAGTTGAATTTGTAAGTTAAATGTCTTAATGACATGGCTTCTTTGTACTGCCCTTCAAATTCAGGCTTATTGTGTCTCTCAAAACTTAGGAACTTAACAAGCTATATAAACTTATCCCACAAATTCCAGAAGAAATAAGTTTTATCTCTGACTCATGAGCCAAAAAGAGTAAATGATCCAAAATGTTTTGTGACTGTTCCTTTCCTGGTACCCATGAGTTGATCACTGAAGCCCTTCTAGAAAACTATCCCTCATGCCATGTTAATACTTGCAGAAAGGATTGAACATGGTTGGGATTTCCCTGTCATACATGTATTTCATCTACATATTGGGAGCCTCTCAAGTGACACAGCCAAAATGCCAGCCCTGGGTGCTGGAAGCAGGACACTTTGAAGCCTGAAAATAGAATGTAGTTCTGGAAATCATCTTGTTCTTCCTATTTGCTTCCATATTTAAGCATCCCTAGCTCCTGAGTCTCTTTTAACTTCCTCCCAAGCGTCACTTCAGTAAAATATGTGCTGGTTCCTGGCATTGGGGACCTATCATGTGTGGACCTTATTAAAATTGTAGAGTCTAGGCCTCCACTCTAGACCTACCCAAACTCTCTGGCATCTGATTTTTAACACACTTTATGGTGAGTCAAGATTCTTAGGCCAACATTTGAGAACCATTAAAATGGTGGTTAAGGATATGGTGTTGGAATCAAGCCCACATGCACCTCAGTTATCTCATCTGTAAAATGAGAGTCAAATGCCTTGTAGATCAAAGAGCAATTATGAGGGTGAAAGAGAGCACACAGGAAGGCCGTCGCCCCATACCTGACACAGAAGTGCTTGTTAATTTCATCGGTTGTTATCCTTGTCGTCCAGGCTCCCAAGTCCAGAGGAATCACAGGCTGCTGACCAGACCTGGGAGGAAGGAGGAAACAGCTTTGTCATCACAGTCTCAAACGTTAGGTAGAGCTCGAGGATTCAGAGCTCCTTTCTTATCAAAATGGAAATGACCCAAGGCTCTGGTTATTTAAAGAAATCTAAAGAAAGGCCCCGTGGAGAGACAGCTGGGCTCCAACATCCTCTGGCCTGACAGTCGAAAGTAGCTTTGTCCTCTCAACATGACTCTGGCATCGGATCAGTTCAGTGGAAATGAATTAGTTAAACCAGACATGTAGCACACAGGGCACGAAAAGGTAATTTAACTGAATTCTCCCTTCTTGGCCCATTGGGCATTCACCATGAGATATGCTGAGCACCTCCAGACAAAGATTATTAAACCCAAGTCAGGTAACTGTTGTTCTTCATTTCTGGTGCCCCAGATCCTGTTGTGTCCCACATCCCGTTAGGCTGAGTTCTGAGCTGCAACTGGGCTTTGAGTTTGTTTTTCTTTTGTTTTAGAATGACATGTCACATTGACCAGCTGAACACTTGGTATGATATGAAAACTCATCAAGAAGTGACCAGCAGCTGCCTCTTCTCAGAAATCCAGACCACGCTGGGGACTTTCAGTCTGAATGGATTAGAGAGGCTTCTGTGCTTTATGATTGTCAAAGAATTACAGGTGAGCCTTTTGGCTTTTGCACAGGTTTTCTGCTACCCTGGGAGAGACAAAAGTAGATGAGTTAACTGTTCCTTCATGCTTTCTTATACTGACATCAAGCCCATGAATATAATTCTTATTAGGTAGTGAGAGCTGGGAATAAATAAGAATTTCTTTGGCCAGTGTACTATGGCAAGGGGTAGACTGTTTTTATGAGTTTCATCTTAAGACTCTTTGAAACCAACAACTTCTCCTGGCAGGGGATGTTTCTAATAGGAACCAGAATTTGCTTCTTCCCTGTCATCCTATTTGTAGAGTTGTGTCATTTAGACCAGTCTGTGTTCTACATAGCAGTTTAGATAACTGAAGTATTTATTCATTTTATTCATTACGTTTTATTTTCTTGTTCTAGAATTTCCTCAGTATGTTTCAGAAAATCATCCTAAGAGACAGAACTGTGCAGGATACTTTAAAAGCCCTCATGACTGCTGTCATCCCCCTAAAAAGCATTGTAGGTAAGTGTTCTGAAACTAGCCCGAGGTAGAGAGAACACTGTGGCCTTTCCCAATTTACTAAATAGAAAACTGTATTTTACCCTTTCAGCAAATTCAAATAAAATTTATTTTTCTGCCATTGCCAAAACACAGAAGATCTGGACATCTTATCTTGAGGCTATAATGAAGGTATGTTGTGGGAGAGGGTGATCATCAATACTCTATTTTTTAATAATTATTTCCTTATAACTTTGTTGCTCAAAGAAAGCCACTCTTTGTTTTGTCATCAAACCAAAAATACAATATTTCAGTTTCTCATTATTTCCAAATTGATTTTTCTTTAGCTTCCTTTCTGGGGCCATTTTTGATTATGCTTTTCATTGGCCTAGTGTTTTTCTTTCACTAAAGAAAACTTCTTAAAATGCCTCTTGGCAAAAGATGCTTTCATACAAAGAAGTAGAATCCTCCCTTAGTGATCCTCCATCCTTACATTCATGTAATAAACTGCTCTGTGAGCTTTCAGCCCTAGGATGCTCTGAGGAGCGGTTAGAGTACAACATTTGTCTTCCTCCCCTCTTGCACCTGCAGATATTAGAAAGACAGGTTCTTTGGACATAAATTATCCTTCACTGTGAATAGAGCACTATGTGTCTTTGGGAGTGAGTGAAAAAGTGCAATGAGGAGATTAATTTGTTGGATGGAAATCCCAGTCACTTTAGAACCCGCTCATCTCCTCTCTTGCCTTTACACCCTGCATTGGCTCCTGGGGACTGTCTTCTAGATACAGGGGTTATTAAAAATGTGCGTCTTTCCAAGACATTCAATAAGCTTTGTTGAACACCTGCTGTGTACAAAGCATTGTCAGTTGGTGTGAGACACAGAGTTAAAGGAAATGTTAACTGTCTCCTCAGAAAGGCTCCTTACAATCTGATAAGAAAGAGTAGACTTCCTGGTAGAAAGCTGATTCTTGGTTACAAGTATCACATACCATGGAAGAGTCTGGGCTGCAATGGGGATTTGGAGAAGTTCCGTTCTCCTATTCCCAATTAAATGTGTCACTCATTAGGACAGTACTCATTGGTGCCTCAGCCAAATTTACAATGTATTTCCTATAATTTTAGTGAGTTTGGGGGCTTTATTTCAATTTGGAAACATGAATGGAATAGGTAACACAAGGAGCCTTTGGCCCTGCCCGATGTCTGGATCTTGTCATATATGCCTGGCATTCCCTTAGCCAGGTGATTTTCAGAGATTGAGAGCTTCGCAGGCCAGCTTTCTAACTGCTGGGGAACCATTAGGGGAAGATTGAACAGTTGCCTGAAGTTGGACGGGCCTGAGTCTCACCTCTCTAGGAGGCTGAAGTTGACGTCAGGGGTGCTTTGAGGAGGCGTGGGGTTTCCCAGTGGCTGTTACAGGCCTCCCTTAGTTGTAATTGCTGGTAATTCAGTAGTAGCCAAGCATTGGGTCTAAGTCAATTGTTTTTACATGAAACCCCAGGGACAAATTTGTCTTGAATTAGGGCCCTTGTAATCACCAAACCAGTGCTAATGGCCTGGAACAGCAATGGAAATAATTCTGCATTATTAAACAGTGACAGTAGCCACATGGAGTTACTGAGCACTGAAAACTGAGTTTGCGGGCATGAGGAAGTGAATTTTATATTTATTTCACTTTAATCAGTTTAAATCTAAGTGGCCATTCGTGGCTAAGTGGCTGCTGTATTGGTCAGTCAGACTCTAGAGAAAACATGGAGAAAGCAATCGAAACATCTCTAAATGGGCAAACAAGTAGGTAGAGTGAGATTATCACCTCCAGGCTCCTTAGCCACTCCAGAATCTTTTTAAAGGCTTGTGGTAAAGAAGCCTTAAAAAGAAAATCTTGGCCACCAAGGTTCAACATGCTTTAAATAAGAACAAGGTACATTAAAGTGCCTTTGTTTCTGCTTCCGTTTCTAGACTGGTATCTTCAAGAGAATTCTTGACCCAGAGTATCTAGAATTAAGCAAGGAGTTATATGGGCAGATACAAGTTCAGAGGAACATTTTTGAATGGTCTAAGAGAACCCACTATTTTCTTGGCCTTGCCCTATTCCAGTATTTAAATAGTGTTTTTCTATTAATAAAAGGTTTCTTACTTAGAAATAGCATTCTTTGGATTGAGTTTTATTTTCTTCACATAAGTAGAATAATAGTCTAGTAAAAATGGTAATCAAAGGTCCTTTGAGGCCATTTAACACTTATAAATGTTACGCTAAATTTATCCAAATACCTTTTCTTTGCTCTTAGAGAAGGCCACTTTTTTTAATTGAAGTATTATTGGTATACAATCTTATTGGTTTCGTATACAACACAGTGGTTCAACAATTACCCGTATTATTAAATCCTCACCCCCTCCAGTGCAGTTCCTATCTGTCAGCATAGGAAGATGTTATAGGATCAGTGACTATATTCTTGCTGTGCTACGTGCTACTCTCCCTGTGATCAACTTATTTGATGATTGAGAATTTTTGTAAGGCCACTCTTTTCTTCCTTTTTTTTTTGATCTGCTCCCAACAACTCACAGGAAATGTGTTCATTTCTACCTCATTGTTACTGACATTATCAAACAGCCTTGCCTCCTATTCCTCTTCTCCCCCTTGCTGACCTTTTAGGGGTAGCTTGCCTGGAATAGAAAAGGTGAAATTTACTGGCATAAAAACTTAGAGTATACTAATGGCTTTATGATGCCAACAAATTCAGCTGGCTTCAATCATATCTCCAAAGTTTATGCTCATTACTACCTGGAAATTATGGTGGCTGAGCCATCAGAGTCACATCACTGTCACAAGTCTGTTTTCTTCATAGTTTGAGAATTATATTTTGTTACAGTTGGCTCCCACTATTATGTATGTTTCATTTTGTATATTTAAAAGAATTACTCTAAGACAGTCTCCACCAGACAGGCTTTGAAAGGAAAGGAGTGACACATAGCAGCGATTCACCGGAGAGTTCCGCTTTATTAGGGAAAGGTGCTGGGTTATACAGGAGGGGGCATGAATTGATTGAGGTGTCACTTCTACGGGGCCAGTGGCTGTTGGCTAGGTGCTGGGATTGGGAGGGGGGCGAGAGGTGATTGGGCTTCAGGTGGCGCCGGCGGGAACTGAGGACCCCGAAGAGAAGCTGGAAGTTTGCCATCTTACTGGTGGGGACCCTTCATTCCCCTTTCTCCTCTATGGGTTTGTGGACGTTGCTTTCTCTCTGGCTGCTTCTTGCTGAACAGGGGTGGAGAAGGGAGTGAGGGCTTGAGGATTGGGAGGAAAGGGTTGATAGGACTTCCCACAGTAAGGATGAGTAGATGTGGACTTCTTCAGGTTTGGAAATCAATGAAGGTTCCTTGTAACCATAGGTTGGCTAAGAGGATATGGGTGTCAGGAGCCAGGTGTCTGCGGCCATTGTTTCCAGGAACAGTTTCTAGTGGAGAGAGGGGTCCATCTCAGCGTGTGGTGAGGAGGTCACGTGAGGGTGAGGGATCTTCTGTGGCTAGAAGCTGGTAGTTCCTGAGTAAAAGCTGGTTGAAAGCTTGATTAGAGATTTTTCTGACTTGGGATTTGATGAACTTTATTATACAGGGTAAGAAGAGACAGGCGAGAAGAATGATTATTATGGGGCCTGCAATGGGCCAGAGCCAGGTGAGGAGGGGGTTTGTTAGTATTGAAGAGAATGGGTTGGAGTTGGAAGCAGAGTGGAGACTGGAGGCAAGGTCAGTGAGTTTGGTGATGTCAGTTTCTACAATGCTGGATTCGTTGATATAATAGCAGCACTCTTCCCAGAGGAAGACGCAGGTGCCGCCCTTCTCGGCTGTAAGCAGATCTAGGGCCTGCCGGTTTTGAAGGGTGACTTTAGCTAGCGAAGTGACCTGTCTTTGGAGAGAGGCTAGGGAATAGGCAGTGGATGTCAGGGCTCCCTCAAGTTTGGCGTCGAGATCTCTAACTGCCCATAGAGAGTGACCCAAGGCTTCTCCCGAAAACCCTGCCCCAATGGCTGAGGTGATCAAAGAGCTACTGACCATGATGGGAAGGAAAGCAGCTCTTTTTGTGCGAGAGGGCAAGGGAGGTTGGAGCTCAAGAAATTCTGCCATGCTGTAAAGTGTAAGCTGTGGGATTAGGGTGACAAGAATGCAGGGTGTATCGGAGTTGAGAGGCAGTGAGTTGAAAAGACTGCCATTACACCAAAAGAAGTGTCCCGGTTTCATAAAAGTCTTAGAGCCGGAGGTAGGGGTGTAGATAGAGAGGCAGTGAAGTGCACTGGAGGGGGGGTGGAGTTGGGCCTACACAGTGGTGGATGGTGAGATTATCTGCGTATTCTGGTTCCCATAGGGGTATGTCTGCCAGGGGGCAGAGGGGTTGTCTTTCTGCATGGAAGGAGTAGTTGGAAATATTAAGGGGCACAGCGGCCAGCAGTGGGCGCTGTAGTGATGCGCACAAGAAACAACTGGCTGTGTTAAGGGTATGGTTGAGAAAGATGGTGGTGCCCTGAATGAGCTGTAATGAAGAGTAGGAGAAATGGGAAGAGGGGTGGGGATAAGAAGATGAAGAGGCGCCGTCAAGAGTTTGGATAATGACTTTTTCGGAATGTCTGCTATCTGATGCAACTTGAGAGATCTGGGAATGAGAGGGAACATACTTTTGAGAGATATGAAGGGTACCGTGGGGGGTCGAGGACCCCCCCCCCCCATAGTAAACTGAGGCTGTGACTCTGGCAGCTCATCAAGAGTCCCAGGGATCTGGGATTGATAAGGAGAATGAGCCGTTGGGATATTTCATGAAACGGTTGGAGGAGTAATACTGTGGGTACTGGAAGTTACTCATGTAGTGAATGGCACAAGACCAGTAGGGACATCTCCTGTAGGTGTCTGGCCATCGCCTGCAATAGGCTTGTTTTTGGCTATAGAGGAAGCAGAGGTAGGGAGAATAAGGGTAGCTGCTAGTGAACACTTGGGTGGAGGGAGGAAAGTGGAGGTATAAAGGCTCAGAGCAGCTTTTCAGAGGGCAGTCTGGTGTGGCAATGAGGGCAGTAACTTTTGTTTGATGCTGTGTGTAAGTCTGTCTGACTTTGAATCGCCATACAAAGGAGGCTGGGGTGGCGGGGAAGACAATAAGAATGAGGAAAAAGCGAGAGAGCAGTAAAGGGGGAAAAAGTCATGATTCGGGTATGGATGGCAAAGGGGGTGAACGGGATTTTGGAGGAAAGAGGACAGTAAGGTGAGGAGTCTGGAGGGAGGGAGAGTCTGTAAACTTTTGTAGGTTAAGAGATCTTTTAGGTGATGTGGGGACAGAATGGTAAGGGGTGCCTTGAATGTCAGTTTATGAGCTTTTTTCTGCAAGAGCTGTCTAGCGGCTAATGCTCGTAGGCAGGGGGCCCATCCCTGAACTGTGGGGTCTAATTGCTTGGAGAGATAAGCTACTGGGGCAAAGGATGGGCCATAATATTGGCTTAGGAGTCCTAGAGCTTGACTGGACCTCTCATGAATGTATAATGAGAAGGGCTTCGACAAATCAGGAAGATGGAGAGCTGGGGCTTCCACAAGGGCTTGACGGAGCTTAATGAAGGAGTGTCGGGGTGAGGAGGATAATGGTTTTTTAGGGGGGCTCTTGTTGAGGTCGTATAGGGGTCTTGCCAACAGGGAGCAGGGAGAAGTTAGGGATCTATGCTCTAAAATATCTAGCTAGGCTTAGAAAGGAAAGAATTTCTGTCTTGGTTTTGGGAATGGGCAGGTCAGAGAGGAGCTATTTTCTGTCTAAGGTAATGGACTTTCTTTGTTGAGATAGAAGGAATCTGAGGTAAGTGACAGAAGGGGAAGAGATTTGAGCTTTGACGGGGGATACTCGGTAACTTCTGGAAGCTAGAAGGTTAAGTAGGGAGGCAGTGTCAAGTTGAGACTGTTCCCACGAGAGACTGCAGAGTAGAAGATTGTCTATGTATTATAAGGTGGACTTGGAGTGATCATGATGAAACTGTTTGAGGTCCTGAGCTAGGACCTGTCTAAAAATATGGGGACTATCTCGGAAGCTTTGTGGCAAAACTGTCTAAGTGAGTTGTTTAGAATGTCTTGTGTATGGGTCCGTCCAGGTGAAGATGAAAAAATCATGGGAGCAGGGGTCTAGAGGAATAGAAAAATGGGTCTTTGAGATCTGGGACTGAGAAGTGGGATGCTGAGGCAGGGATCTGCGATAAAAGGCTGTATGGATTTGGAACTAAGGGATGGATAGGGACAACGGCCATGTTGATGAGGTGAAGGTCTTGGACAAGGCGGAAAGATCCGTTGGTTTTTTTAACAGCTAATATGGGGGTATTAAATGGGGAGTGAGTGGGTCTGAGGTAATTTATGTTTAAGAGATCTTGAATGATGGGTTGGAGGCCTATGAGGGCTGAAGTGGTTAGGGGGTATTGGGCCTGACAGATATACTGAGAGGGGTCACATAATTTGATAGAGGCAGGGGGACATAGGGCCACAGAGGGGCTTGTAATGTCCCAAACTTTGGGATTTACAGGGTGTTTGAGGGCGGAACCGGAGCTTTCATTGGGTAGAGGGGGGTTGTCGGCTATGAGGGCCATCAGAAAGGGAGTACTGGAGGCTGTGGGAGTGGATATAGTTATGGAAACGTGGAGGAGGGAAAGGTTGTCTCGTCCTAGTAAAGGGATGGGACACTGGGGCATAACTAGGAAGGAGTGGGAGAAAGGTATGGGACTGTCTAGGATTGTGCATAAAAGGGGGGGAGGTTTAATGGGAAAATCTGTTTACTTCCTACCCCGACTATAGGAGTAATGGCTGGCATGGTAGGGCTCCGGTATTCTCACAAGACTGAGAAGGTGGCTCCTGTATCTAGGAGGAAGGAGATGGGGCGACCATCTACTGTTAAAGTAACCCTGGGCTCTTGTTTGGTGATGGAAATGGTCGGGCGAGAAGCCCCCGGGCCCCGTCAATCTTTTTCTGCCAGTCCCAGTACGGCGGGCTTAGGATGGGGGTTGTTCGTCCAGCCTCCCCTTTGGGTGGTTGGGCAATCAGACCCCCCAGTGGCCCTTTTTGTGGCATCTGGGGCATGGGGTGGTAGGAGATCTGGGGGAGGGGCACGCCCTTGACCAATGTCCCTCTTTTCCGCACTTGAAACAAGCTCCTGGGGGGGGCTTGTCTGGAGAGGGGAGCCCAGGTTGTGGTTTTATCAGCTGGGCCAACATCTGGAAATTGGCCTGATCAGCCTTTTGTTTACCGCGTTCTTTCTCCTCCTTCCGGTTATGGAAGACTTTAAAGGCTACTGTTAGGATCTCAGTCTGTGGGGTAGTGGGGCCCTGTTCTCACTTTTTGAGTTTAGCTTTAATGTCGGGGTAGCTTTGAGCTAGGAAGTATGTCATAAGGACATGTCTTCCTTTAGGTGTTTCTGGGTCTAGGCTGGTATGCTGTAATAGGGCTTGAGTGAGTCTAAGAACTCGGAGGGGGTTTCATCTCTCTTTTGAATTGTCTTGGAGCTTTTGAAAATTGACTACTTTACGAGCTGCCTTTTTCAGACCTGCTATTAAGCAGGAGGCAAAAATATCTCGAGAGCGGAGACTTACGGCGGTGTTATAATTCTAGTGTAGGTCTTGTTCGGGGACAGCAGTGGGGCTAGGGGGATAGGTGGGGTCAGTCCTGTGGGTTTCGGTAGCGTGCGTTTGGGCGAAGTCCTAAACTCATCTATGCTCTTCAGGGAGAAGAGTATTGGCCAGGAGCATGAAAATGTCATGATGCGTGAGGCTGTAAGACTGGAGGGTCCATTGAAACTCCCTGATGTATGTCGTGGGCTTAGTGGAAAAGGAACTTAGGCATTTCTCTAGTTGGGCTAAATCTCTTAAATGCCTTTGGATCCTGCTACCTCCAGGAGGGGGGCGATAATTTTGGCAGGCTCTCGGGACCAAGTCTGAGGGGGACTGAAGGGTTCTGGCTCAGTCTGTGGGGGAGTGACGTGGTCTAGCTGCGCCTATTCAAGCAGGTCCTGAAGTGTGGAAGGGGGGCAAAGAAAATAAAGAAAGATAGAATCAGACCCACGTGTTGCCAGCCTGCAGCCCAGCTGCTTGCCTCTGTTGCTTTAGTTGGGCTTGAACTCATGACTCTGAGGTTAAGAGTCCCATGCTCTACTAATTGAGCTACAGCAGGGCTTCAGTTAATTGTTTATGGAATGTGTTGTTTTCTATTTCTGCCACATTGGCAAGTGGGGGAAGGGCATAGCTAGAAGCAGGGGCGGTGTTTCTACACATCTTCAAGGTCTCCCTATTTTCAGAGTGAGGAGTCTTGGCAAGATATGTTTTTGTGGACAGATAACTTCTAAGGACTGCACCGGTTGTTCTCTAGCTTGTGCTTTCCCATGCTGCGTTCAGACATGGGGGGAGGTGCTTTCCCATTCTCCCTACAAACATGTGAGAAGACAAAGGCGGTCCCTAACAGGGGAGAAACAGGTGATGAGGGCAAAGACGGAGGAGGCCCTTGGGACCTAGTTAAAGGGGGGGCTGAAAGGCTCAGGCTTAATCTGCGGGGGACGAAGGCAGAGGAGGTGAGATGGGGGAGGAGATGGTGGGGGAGGAAGGGAGAAGGGCTGTTGTAGGAGAAGAAGGGGAAGGGAGTGAACAGGAGGCTTCTGCGGGGGCAGCGGCTTGCAGGCTAGGAGAACTTGGGAGGGGGCTGGGGGAGGAGGAGGTGGAAAGCTTCCATATAGGGAATATCCTTCCATTTTTTCAGGCGGTGGCAGTAGTTAAAAAGATCGCGAGTGATGTTAGGATCAAGAGTTCCCCCTGCGGGCCATTGGTTGTTATTGTCTAGGGGGTATATGTCGGCCAATCTTGGGAGCAATATTTACGGAGAAGTTTTGGTTTTATATCAGGCGTCAGGGAGAGGGTAGCCAGATGCTTAAGCAGGCATTCAAGAGGTGAACTTTCAGGGAGGGATGAGGAGGCTCCCATGGCTAAAGGACAGAGAAGGAGACAAACAGGGGAAGATGAACGGAGATCCTCGGACTGGAAGCAGACCGCAAGGAGACAAAGGGCGTCCCCGATGATCTTTGGTGGTCTGCAGAAACTCATATATGAGTCGGAATTTCTTAGGAAGTGTGGGTCGTCACCCAGACTTCCCTAAGAAGGCAGAGTGCCAGAGTCACGAGGTACCTAGCACTAGGCATTTTCGGCGGACGGAGCAGAAGGAGGAGGGTGGGAAAAGGGAGCGTTCTCATCCACAAAGGAGTCACCTCATTTATGGCTGTTGGAGAGGGGGTGCCTGAGAGTCGGCCGCAGCCATGAAGGCCTGAGGCGGGGAGCGTTGCCTCCTCATCCCCGAGCGTCAGGGCCTTGCCGGACGATCACGGTCAATGGCACTGCGATAGCTCGGGGAAGAGTGGCCCACTCCGGGGGGAAAACTTACCTAAAGGCCAGAGAGGAGTGGTGAGTGTGATGAGCCAGCGCCGGAAAAAGAGGATGAGGGCACGCTGCTGCTGGTGTCGGGGGGAAGATGGGGCCCAGTTGGGGTGTCCCGTCTCCCGGGTTTCGGCACCAATGAAAGGAAAGGAGCGACACATAGCAGCAATTCACCGGAGAGTTCTGCTTTGTTAGGGAAAGGTGCTGGGTTATATAGGAAGGGGCATGAATTGATTGAGGTGTCACTTCTATGGGGCTGGTGGCTGTTGGCTAGGTGCTGGGATTGGGAGGGGGGCGAGAAGTGATTGGGCTTCAGGTGGCGCCGGCGGGAACTGAGGACCCCCGAAGAGAAGCTGGAAGTTTGCCATCTTACTGGTGGGGACCCTTCAGGCTTCACCAGGTTTCCAAAGAGGTTCAAGGTCAAAAAAAGAAAAATGGGTGAAGAACCCCTAGATTAAGGGTTATCATTAAAAGGCCTTCTTGGAAGATTTCATGTAGACTATCTTATAACCCAGATTATTACATGATCTGTAATCCTGAGTGATTTTAGAATATTAGAGTAAAATGGCAACCTTAGGACTTAAAGAAAATTCAGTTTAGGACAAAGCAAGTGGGACTTCTCATTAGCAGCTACTAAATTTGGACAACTTATTCCAAAAGATCAAGAGTTTCAAAACAGACATCTTTAGTACATGAACAGCTGAACATTAGTGAACCCACTTTGTAAAATATTTGATTTTGGGGAATATCTTGAGGTTGGCCGGAGTCTGTCCAGACGTGCCTTGAAGGGTCTCTTGGGCTCCAACAGGGATGATGCTTGTCTTAGCCCTGGATCCAGTCCAGGAAATCCTTAAATTTCTCTGCAGTGTTGTAATCCTTCCAATAGAAATGATCATTTTGTGTCTGCCTCCTACAATCACTTTGAAATGCTTATGTTCTCCATGTTCTTTCTCTTGCTAATTTGTAGGTTGGGCAGATGCAGATTCTGAGACAACAGATTGCCAATGAATTAAATTATTCTTGTCAGTTTGGCTCCAAACATCTGGCAGCTGCTCTGGAGAATCTCATTAAGTAAGTGCTAGTGTTTGAAATGGTCATCTGTGGGCCTGGATTGTTATCATAAATGGCACCCCAGTTTCTTTAATACCTACTCTTTTACATTCTTTTTGAGTAAGAAGTCTTTCTGAATTTATAGGCTTCCTTCCCAAGAATTACCAAATTGGTCTTTAAAAGACTCCTTCCTCAGTATTGTCCCTTGGTGCCTCTCTCTCCTTCCCTCCACCCCACGCTGCTGATGTATTCATTTATTCAGCCAATATATTGATCACTTAATACACACCAGACACCGTGCAGAGAGTTGCACTGACTGAGAGAGCAATTATTACCCATTTCCGTAGGACAGTCACTAGCCATCCAGAGGGCAGTTAGAGGTGTGTTAATTACCTGGAGTGGTTGGGCATGCAGCCTGTGCCTCACCAGCAATTGCTCTCATTTCAAGCCTTCTCCTTAAATAGTCTGTGCTTCTCGGCACAGGACAAAGTCAGTGTAAGCAAGTCAGTGCTTTTGACAAGCTAGGTATTGAAAACAGTAAGTCAATTCATAAAAATTTGAATGGTGAAAGCACTTGATTTAACTCCAAAAGACAAAGTAATTCTGGATCAGACTTTCCACTTAAAGCCAATCACAGGTACAGAAATTGAAAATTAGAAGGATCAAGCCCTCATTTTACCGATGAGGAAACTGAGGCCCTGAAAGATTCTTTCATAGCCTGTGGTAACTGCTGTCTGAATTCAGTTACTCTCTAATGCTTATCACTCTTGTTTTTTCTCCTTCGTTTAGGGCTCTCCTAGCGGACATCGAAGCCCACTATCAGGACCCTTCACTGCCTTACCCCAAAGAAAATAACACACTCTTATACGAGATCACAGCCTATCTGGAGGCAGCTGGCATTCACAACCCACTGAATAAGGTTCATAATTAAAATACATAATGGTGTGGTGGGGAACCGTGTGGCACAGAAGGTGATTTGGCCCAGGTACATGAGACACTGGGAGAACCTGGGTCCCAGTCCCGGTCCCAGAGGCTCCATTCTCCCAAGTCCCCCCTTGCTGAGTTCCAGTTTCCCTGGTGGAATATGAGGGTGATCTTACCTTCCCTGTGTGATTCAGAGCTGGGAGAATCAAGTGATACAATGTTCAAGCTCCCTAAAAAGGAAAAGGCACTGTATCTGTAAGAAATTAGTTTTAGGTTTGTCTGGCATTTGGTGTTTGAACTGCAACTGAATGGTGGCCGTGATCCTTCTTGCCCAAAAATGCTTCCACTGGTGACTGGCAGCAGTCATAATCATAATCTGGGGCTAAATACTCTTTTCTGCAATTCTGATCTCCACAAACCTCTGAGAGCAGAAAGATTTTTCACAACTTGGTGTTAGGTCTCATTTGGTGGCAAAACTTGTCATGACATAAGACTCTTTGTACTTCTGTGAATATTCGTGTTTTAATGCAGCAGTACTGGTGACTTTGATTATAGGGTGAGACCCTGGGCCCTCTTTCCCTTTTCACGAACTAGGAAAAGTGAAGTTCTGAAATCTCTGCCATCCCCTGGGTTTTGGGTGAAGGATTATGAGCCTGTGTAGCAGCTGACGTTATTCTGAGGGCTTATTACATGCCAAGCACTGTGCTAGCCCTGACCGTGGGTGATTCCACCTGAGCTCACAGCAGCCGCGTCAGATGTGCCACTGTCGGGTTGGCCCGGAGGCTGGGAGGCTGGCGACTCCCCCGGGCTCCACACTAGCAAGCCTTGGAGCCCGGCCGTCACCCTGGACCCGGACCGGTGTCCACACCGGAATGCCCTCCTGCCTCCCAGGGAATTGGGGCTGGCTGGGTAGACCCTGACTGCCGCGGGAACCGGGCAGGAAGCTGCTCTGTGACATTGCCCAGGGGTCAGCAAACAGCGCCCGAGACGTCACCCGCTTTTCATGACGGACTCCTGCTCACTACTCTGTGGACTGCCGCTCCTCCTTTCTGCCTCTGCCCTCCCCTCACTTTGCCTTGACTGTGGCATCTGGCTTTCCCCCCCTTGCTCATCACCCTTTGTCCCCATCCCATTGTTATAATCATAATCATAATCTGATTATGAGGATTAAGAGGATTCAGAGGGAAAGTAACTGCTAATCTCTAAGCAAAGTTGTTCCCTTCCCAGAAGGGTTCATTATTTTATAGGTATTTATGTTTGGGAGGTCAGTGATGTTACACAAAACTCAGAAGTCAGTAAGTCAATGGAACCATTCTAGTCTTAGGTAGTGTGAAGAGTAAACTGAAATAAAATAGAAGCTTTCCACTTGAAAATGTGTTCTGCAGTATTGTGCAATAACTTTTCTTACCTTTGTCTTTTTAGATATACATAACAACAAAGCGCTTACCCTATTTCCCAGTTGTCAACTTTGTTTTTGATCTCCCAGTTGCCAAAACTTCAGTACAACAAAAACCTAGGTACTGTATGACATTTATTCTTTTCTGTATTGAATTTATTCTATCCAATAAGTAATAACAGGTTAATAATCTAACCAAACAACTCTTGTATAGAGTGCTATTCACATATGAGATCTTTGTATAGAGTGCTATTCACATATGCATTTAGTTAAATGCATGTTTATAAAATCCATGTCTTTGGGCCTCTGAAACATGTATCCCTTCATGAAATGTAGATAGTGGATTTAATAGCAACAACGTATAATCCACCTTTAATTTCCAACAGATTAATTATCCAACTTGTAAAATGTGTGGAAACTTTGCTTCTCTCCTTTCTTTAATGTATGAACAGCTGATTTTATATAAAAGAAACTTCTTTTGGTTAATATCTTATCCACTTAACAAGTGTCAGGTGCCTACGGTGAATATGGAACTGTGGTGTGAAGAGTAACAGTACAGCAACAATACAGGAGTGAACACTAAGACAGGAATATCTAGGACTTTAAGATACATCTGATTACATGCGAAAATAATACAAACAGCAGATAACAAGACTTCCAGTGTATTTCTGTCCAGGAATATAACCCTAATTGTTTTGTCATTAATCAGTTTATCCTGAACTCTTTTATAATCACTTTTCTAATAGATTCCCAAGTACTTCCCCATCTCCAAACTTTTTATCTGAGTTTTAAAAAACCCACTGTAGAGTGTAATTTAGCTTAAAAGCATTATAAGAGCTTTCCTGTAAATGTAACCATGTAATTTTTTTTTGAAGTATAGTTGACATAATATTATAATAGTTTCAGATGTACAACACAGTAATCCCAAATTTATTACATTACAAAATGCTCACCACTGTCAGGGTAGTTACGTGACACCCATCTGTCACCATACCAAGTCATTACAGTATTACTGACTGATTCCCCGTGCTGTGCCTTCATCCCCGTGATTTATTTATTCTATAACTGGAAGTTTGTTCCTTTTGATCCCTTCATCTTCACCCTCCTGGCAACCACCAGTTCGTTCTCTGTATTTATCTGGGTTTTTGTTTGTTAGTTTTGTTGTATCCATGTTATTTTTTCAATCAGCAATTTCAAAGTGTATTTCTTCCTCGAAGTATTTCCCTTGCTATTTCATAAACCTTTTAAGGATAAAGATGTAGAGTCTCTGTAAGGTTCTTACTCTCTCATATGAAAATGTTTCTTGAAAAAATAGCTCTCATAGCAACCCCTGTTGGTGCTACAGAATGCAAAGCCCAGGACTTGCTGTAGGAGGGAGGGAACAAATGTGTGTTTGGATTCTGGATTCACCACTTAATCACCTATGTGACTTTGGCCAAGTTCCTGAACCTCTCAGGCTGGTCAGATTTTTTAAATGCCTGATACAGTACCTGGTACAGAGCAAGTGCTCAACTGATGCTAAGTCCTGTTCTGTATATTGGTCAAAATCAATGTAAAGAACCATCCCAAGGTGAATTTAAGGTTTCATCTCAAGATTCAGAGAACCATGCTCCCCCTCTGTGGTCCCTGTGTTATTACTACATAAGAATATATGATCCTTTATAATGATGGCTCGTCAGTGCATAAACATACCTTGTTTTTATTAAAGGCTAGTCATTTACTGGTGTCATTCTTAGGTAATATATCTTTCATTGTACATATGGTTAAGATCAGGCATGTCACAGGAAGCATGTCACTATTCCATGGAATTGCCAGATCTTTAAATAAAACAAAGCTTTTAAATGTCTTAGAAATGTATCTGTACCTGACTATAGTTCTTTTCATGGATTAGTCTGCTGTGGTAACTTGAGAATCAGATTAACAGTAGAACTGAGGAAGAAACATCAGCATGTTTGTATACCCTGAACACATGTATTTAACCTTGTGAGCATTACTCTCAAGAATTGCATGCCTTCCTTGGTCTGTCTTAAGAAAGAATCTGTGGTGCTGCATTCATAGAAGTTTTTGTTGTAAACGTAACTATTGCTCTCTACCTGGGAAGGATTATTCCTCAGTGTTCTGAGTACTGGCAATGCAGTGGGCATTAAATAATTCAGAATTTCCAAAACCTATGTTGGGTTAATCAGGATAACTTGTTTTGGCATCCTGATCTAAGTAGAGATCTCCCAGTCATCACAAGAACCCAAATGTAGGATATGGGGGGTCTGTCTGACCAGTTTAACTTTAGAATAAGCTGCCAATCCTTTTTCCAAAGTCGTACCATATTACACACCCATCAGCATTTGTCAATGTCCATCTTTTAATATTTAACCATTCTAATGGGTATATATGGCATCTCATAGTTAATTTGCCTTTCCTTGATGTTGAGTACTTTTTCATGTGCTTTTTGGACTTTATATCTTTCTTGGTTAAGTGTCTGTTCAAGTCTTTCACTTGTTTTAAAATTAGGTTGATTGCTTTTCTCTCACAGTGTCATAGGAATTATATATTATAGATATAAATCCTTTCTTAGATTTATGAATTATGTATTTTTTCTCAAGAACTGTGACTTACCTCTTCATTTTCTTACTGATGACTTTAATGAGCAGAAGTTTTTAATGCTGATGATGTCCAATGTATCCATTTTTTCCTTCACAATTAGTCCTTTCTGTGTCCTAAGAAATCTTTGCTTACCCCAAGGTCCTGAAGATATTCTCCTAGTTTTTTTTCCGGAAGCTTTGTAGTTTTAGCTTTAACATTGAGATCTGTGGTCCATTTCATTACTTTTTATGTACAATGTGAAGTAGGGGTCAAGGCTTATTTTTTCTTCATGGGATATCCAGTTTCAGTGACATTTGTTGAAAAGATATCTTTCTCCATTACATTGTTTGAGTATTGGTGTGTAATGTAACGAATCACACAGAAGTTTCCACATGATACAAAGCTTGTAAGCCTTTAATTCTCCCCTCCTCCTCACCATGTGGCTTTTCTGGGACAGAAAAAAAAATGTATTTACATGAGGCGATGGGTCCTGAGCCTCCTTCTCTTTTACCCTGAAGGGTTAACCCAGCTAAGTAGATTTTCCTGTTGTGTTACATATTCAAAATGTGGAAGATTACCACTTGGTCATTTTTGTCAATATAACTTAAAGAAACTGCTAATCAGACATGACTTCAGAGGCCATTGAATTTACCTCCCACCAAGGGCATGAACAAGCTGTCAGATGACCCTGGCAGGTGGTCATCCAGTCTCTGCAGGGACGAGGTACTCTCTGCCTCTCCAGACAACACGGAGCACTGGTAGAGTCGTTCTCATTGTTAGAAAGTTCCTGGTTGCAGTGAATGGAAAATTTCATCCCATCTCTGAAAATTTCACACACGGGCCTGTTTGTAGTCTTTGCAGTGAGACGGAATAAATGCCGCCTCCTTCCTCAGCACCACTCGGCGCTCTTCGAGTTGGCTGTAGTTTCTAGAGCTCTCTTTTTAAGATAAGCCCCTCCAGCTGTTCTGCGGTGCAGTGGCTCAGAAGCTGCTCCATATCAGGGGTTCCAGTTTGTTACCAGCCATCTTAAAAGTGTTCTCTCAAACTTGTACCAAAATTCCAAATACAGCCCTCCCCTTAGAGTGGAGGAGTTCCTATCCTCCTTCGTTCTGAGTCCTAGGGAGCAAAGTACAACGAAGGCTGCAGTGCTGAGATCTGACGTCCATTGTATAGGAGTGGCTCTGAATGATTTTGCATCATCTTTAAATCCTGACATCTCTCTCCCATGAGCCTCAGTCAGGCCAGTTCTTCCCCATCTTAATGAATGGATTAAACATCAAATAAACAGGGAATTTTCTTTTTTTAGGACATATGGTCCAATTTGCTTCAAAGAGTAGATTTTCTTAACAATTGAAGAGCTCAGAAGGAAGGGGAAGTCTCAAAATGAAATTGTAATAATCACGAAAAGGTCAGTTGCAGAGGAAAGCAGTAGGCACCTAAAAATCTGGTGCACCTGCTCGGGACCAGGGAGAGGAGACCAAGGACTCCAGTCCAGGCATATGAGGTGGTCAGAGAGCAGCTCCACACCTGGCCACCCCCAGCCAGTGCTCCCCATCTGTCAAGAGCTGGCAGGTCCTTCATCCTCTGTTTTTCCTTCTGCAAAGGATTTAGTGTGGCCTTAGTCCAGGATGATAGTGGCAGCCCTGAGAGAGGCCGTCGGGGTATAGGAGTAGAGCAGAAGCTCGGGTTCCAATTCAGCTAAGTGAAGGGTCATAAGGCACCTGAGAAGCATGGACACTGCCTCCTTCCCCTCGTCCCAAGAAGAGCAAATATAAATACAGCCGTGGTCACACAATGACAGATGGAGAGCAGTGGAAACTTTTCCAGGTGTTATCACTCGTAAACCCTTTCAAAAGCAAGAAGTCACTAGAGAAATAGATCAGTAATACAGTACCATCTTATGGTACCATTTGCTAACTAGAGAATGCCGATATGTAAATTGGAAATAGTTTTAACAGTTAAAAATTCATTTTGATATAAAGTAAGAGTGTAAACTCCATAAGACTATTGTATACTTTGTGGCATTCCCAGTTCTAGAACAGTGCTTGGCAATACAGTTGTCATACAAATGAAAACTGAGTGGGATCCCGTGTGGAAAATTGCTAGATGCTGATTTTATTTGATACCCTTAAGTATACAGTAATGTGCCAGGCACAATCTCAGACGCTAGACATAGGAAGATGCAGGTTTGACCCAAGCCCTCAAAGAAACCAGCGTACAAGCAACTGAAAGTTTAAGAGGCGTGGAAGAAGATCCTGAGGCTAATGAGAACATGAGAAAAGGCCACCTGCCCAGAGTATCAGGGAGGACTTCACTAGGTTATGTGCTGAAGATGTGCCCGCAAGATAATGACTTGCTATGAAGCAAGAAGTTGGTCTATAGGTTTGTTTCTTCTCTGACCTCATTTAGAAATCCGCCATTGATTTAGTCTGTCAGCATGTTGGCTGAGGGTCCGATATGTGCAAAGCAGTTCATTGATCCGGACTGTTCTTTGTTACAGCCAGAAAATACCCGAGATGCCTGCAGATGTTGTGGGTGCCCTTCTGTTCCTGGAGGATTATGTTCGGTACACAAAACTGCCCAGGAGGGTAAGCAGCAGATAAAGACAGTGTTGATGCCCTTTTTATAAGGCCCTTTGAACTTGCTAGGAGTGAGTCCAGCAGCTCACTCACCTTGGCTGCCTCCGAGCCCCTTGCCGGGGCTCTGCCCCACAGCTCTAAAACTCCCCATCCTCCCTGGTAAGTGCTTTGCAAGGAGACAGTTTAACGCACCTTCCTTGCTCTTCTCCCTCTTTACCCCACCTTCCTCCTGTCAGCAGCTCACCCAGTTCAGGAGTTGGGATGGGCAGTCCAGGAGAGAATTTCTTTAGTGGCAGGGATAGAAAGGTAATTGTGTGGTTGTTTCCTTTCCCCAGTAATGGTTCTCAAGCAAGTTTGATTATTTTCACAGCATGGCGAAAATTATACCATCCATACTACTGTTCCCAAAAATGACAGACTGCTTTTTACCTTCTAAGATATTCTTCCCTTTTCCTTTCTTACTAGTGAGTCTGCTTTGGTAAGTTTTAGCTGAAAGTGGAAAGCTTGATACTAAAATATAAAAGACTTCCAATAGATGCTGAACAGCCATGCCGATTTTTTAAAAATTAGCTTAGGAATTGAACATCTTTGTTTATAACAAAAGCCAAAGATGATGTTTTAAAAATTAACTGCCATGTCATACTTAATAGTGAAATACTAGTGGCATCCTTATTAAACTCAGGACTGTAGTGATCATGCAGCAGTACTGATACTTCAGTGCTACTTTTGTTGCACAGGTTTGTTAAAGAGAGCAGTTGTATATTTTCCTTGGTTCTTGTCCCTGCTGCAACAAAGAATTGAAGGGCAGAGACACAGTAGTGAACCAGAATAAAAGTTTTATTTAAAGTTATGCACTTAAAGAGAGAGAAAGTGCAGGCGACCTCAGAGAGGAGGTTCCCAGAAAGGTTGAAAAGTTTTATTTAGTTATTGTGAGTTTGTTTTGGAGACACAGGGAAGTCCCAGTACAAGATGAGGAAGGGATAGATTAAAGCAAGAGTGTCAGGGAATGACAGAACAGAGTGATAAAAGAAGTTCAGTAAACTGCTGCTCAGCATGGGACCCATCCCCTGCTAACTCCTTAAGCCAGTGCCAGCTGGCATCCAGTGTCCACTTGGATCTGCAGGGTGTGGGAACTGAGTCCCTACCACCCCAGGATTTCGGGAGCTGCAAAGCACTGGATGGAGTGAGATTACATTCTGTGAACTTCCTCAAGGCAAAGAAAGGAGACTTTCTGGCAGGCTACTAAAAAACATGACAGTATAGCTGCAGTTTCATCCGGGTCACCCAGGCCATGGTAATTTGCAAGCCTGGATCTGAGCTCTCAGCAGCCCCTCCCTACTGACCTGAAATAGGACAGAGTGAAGATTTGAGCTTAAATCCAGAGTATTAGAATGAAATAGCAAAGTAACGAAGACACTACTGGAAAAGCGCAGAGACAAAACATTACAATTTGAGCAGTGAGAAGTTTATTTAAGGCAAAAAGATGCACACTTGGAGAAAGGAAAGTGTGGACAACCTCAGAGAAGAGGCGTGCTAAAAGGTTTAAGTTTTATTTAAAGAGAGAAAGTGTGGGTGACCTAGAAAAGGAGGCCTGAAAGGTTGAGAAAAAGTGTGGGTGTCCTCAGAGAGGAGGCATGCTGAAAGGTTGGGGGTTCTCCCTTTTAAGGATTTTTCAGGAATGTGACAAAAGGCTACAGGGTGTAGACTTGTTAAGTGGTCTCAAGATATTTATCTTTGGTGAGAGACATTAAGTTTCTTCTCTTCTATTATCAGTTCTCTAGGTAATTCTGCAAAATTAACACAAGCAGTGTACTGATCCAGTTCTTCCCCAGGATAGGTCCCAGGTTCTCTCTGGGACTATATCAATCAAGACAGCCTGCCCTGCCTCCAAGGTGGGCTGAGTTATTGTCTGTTTCCTAAAGAATAAGTTAAGAATCTTATTTCTTAACTTCATGGGTTTTAAAATGCAATCTTAACTTTAAGATGGAATCTTTCCTGTTTTTACTATGCTGTTTATATCTGGGCTTGTTTGCTAAATTAATCATAATGCTTGTCTCCTGCCCAGGTTAAGGATTACTTGATTAGGGGCCAGAGGAGGAAAAAATAGCATATATGTCAAGTTAAATAGTAAGCTAGGCCTTTTAGCAGACTAAAGTAAATCTTACAACGGCATGATCTAATTGACACAATGAAGACATGGGCTGCGCTCAGATACTTTTCTTTACCTGGGAAATATTTGGGCTTTCCAAGTTACTCCCCGCCTTTGGAGCTTCAACTGATTAACCCATTAACTCTGTGAGTCTTTTCTGGCTCTCTAGTTTTAACTGGTTAACTCTTTGAGTCCCTTCTAGTGGGTTTTACTGGCCTTATTCTCCCTCCACCGCACTTATATCTATCCTTCTACCTAACATGTTCAAAACAAATAAGAAATGAAAAATTGTAAATGTATTTGCAAAGAAGACAAATGTGTATTCTTTATCAATGATGTAATTGCCTACCTTGAGTGCCCAACAGAATCATGTGGAAAAGTGCTAACATGAGAGTTTATAAAATAAGCTGAGTACAGGATGTACTAAGTAAATCCACAAATAAGATCCTATTCACAAAATTAACAAGGAAATGATAATAATTAACAAGGATAATCTACAAGAAGTTATTTAAAAACAATTTGAAAAACTTTAGGAAAAAAACAAAACTTTTTAAGTCCATGTTTCTGAATGAGAAGTCAAATATTTGTTCTTCCTAGCTTATAGTTTTATTGTAATTATGATCAAAATCCATTATAAAAATTTTTCATTAATAATCATTAATATTAATAAAATGTTATTTTAAAATACAACATTTTTTAAAACTTCACAGAACTTAGGCTAAAGCAGAATTTTTAAAAAGAAGATATTAAAACTATCAAATATTAAAATATATTATAAAACTACAAAAAACAAAATAGTGTGGTACTGGTATGAAAGTCAATAGATGGGTTGAAACTAAAATATGTAGCCTAGAAACAAATACCAGTACATAAAATAGTATATAAGGAAAGGTAGCATCTCAAATTAGGGGAGAAAGGGAATATTAGTCAATAGTGCCAGGACAGTTAGTTCAATATGTGGTTAAAAATAAGAGGCAAGTTTGTCTTTTTATATTTTCCATGTATCAAAATAAATTACAGATAGTATAAAAAATGAAAAAAATTAGCAGAAATTTTAGACAAATACTTTCAGCTCTCAGAATTTCCTATATATTCCGAAAGCAGGAAACATAAAGGAAAAGATTTAGAGATTTGATCTCTTATAAATGTCAAATGTAATGAAAGAATTCTGTCAAATGTCTCTTGATTTAATAAAATGGGGGAAAATTACAAAGGGAAAATAACAAAGATCCGTTTCCTTGATTTATAGGATGTTCTTTTAGATCTATAAGGAAAAGATAAGCAATCTAACAGAGAGGAAAAAAATAGGCAAAGGCTATTAACAGGCAGTTATCAGGAAAAGAAATACAAATGGCTGGTAAATTTGTAAAGATGTTCAACCTTATTATATTCAAGGGTCACAATTCAAAATACCTGTGAAATTAGTTTCAACACATCAGATTGATAAAACCTACAATGCTGGGCCCCCAATGTTTAGAAGGGTTTGGAGCAATAGGACTTTTCAGTACTGTCAATGGGAATGTAAATTGCTTATCCTCTGGGGTGTGCAATTTGGCTTATCTATTAAAAAACTTTTGTAATACACTTTCCCAATCTCAGCAATTCCACTGCTAGGAATCTACCTGCTGGGTATAGGTGCAAAAGTTCAAGATATGTTTGCAAGGATGTTCATAAGATTTAGTAGGACACAAGATAATGCAATCCTAATTTTGAGGGTGTGTGTGCATGCAAACATATGTGTATAAATTGAAGGAATTCAAAGCAAAGTAACTATCAATTTTAGATTCTCCAAGGGACTGAGACTAGACTCAATCTCTGTTTTTGCTGAATTTCCTCTAATTAGGTAATACCTTTATAATCAGAAAAAAAAGAAACACTGCTTTTAGAAAAAAAACTATTTTCAGCACTTGGAGATCACCTCGTTCTACACCCCATCCTTCACCTCCCTTTCCCCCAGCGCTTCCCCTAAGAACAGTGAAGGAATGAATGCCTTTAAGGGTCCTCCTCTCTTCCCCCTCTGGCCTGAGTCACTTGCCAGACATGCTATTATGCCTAGGTTATTCATCAATTAACTGTGAGGTGACCTGAGACTAACCTTCGTACTTCCCAGAGGCATGTGTATTCCTAGCCGATCCCAGGGCCTTTACGAGCCAAGGAGCTCACATGTAGAGACAGGTGGAACTGAACAGCATCCCCTCAGATGTCAGCAGTGCCAAGAAATTAAGACACCAGTACGAGGAACACCAGAAACAGAAGGTGGTGGTTCTAAGGAGTGTTCCACCCATGGGAGGCCAGCACTTCCCTGTGATACACCTTGCTCCAAGGTGGTCTTCATCTCTTTAATTTTCATGTGGCAAATGTTGAATTTGTTCTGAATTATGACACCATGAATAATTAAACTATTTTGATTTTTTAGGTTGCTGAAGCACATGTGCCTAATTTCATTTTTGATGAGTTCAGAACAGTCCTTTGAGTTTGATTTCTACTTCTTCAATGAAAAGGATTGTCCTTCTACTACCACTAAAATGAATTCAGAAATGAAAAGAAACTCAATGGCCCATAGAAACTGCATTTTTTCCCTTCATTGTGGGAAACATCAGACATTCTGGGTAAGATGTATCTCACCGCACTAGTTAATATAATTGTTTAAATCATGGTGTTATATACAATTTATATCATGTAGAAGCAGAACATATTTCTGTACTGCCTCTTATAAATGCTGAATGTAATTGTTATGTATAAATCCATTTAGTTTTATGTTCTAAAGAACTATTTGTGCAACTCCAGATTTTCAGTAAAATAATATTGCCAGTATCCAAAGTTGTCCTTCTTCCTGTGATTCAAAAACTATATATTCCCCTGCAAAAAACCTTGTCTGGAAGGTAAGATTCATATGGTAGGTCTGCTGTACATACCCATGACAGACTGGCAGGTGTATGGCGATAGACAAAGTAGCAGCGAATGTAAAGAACATGTACCATAGAAGGTAATTGGATTCGAAGGCTTGCCATACTCTTACAATCCCGGATATTCTGGGATTCCTAGAAGGGTTTCTAGCATCTCTTCTATAGGACTTATTTCAGCTGCTGCATCCACCCTTTCCTTCCTTCCTCAGCAGCCCGATCCTCACCCCAGCAGCCCTGCCTGGTCGAGGCCGAGCAGAAGTCTAAAAGTGATGTTGCCCAGCACCTAAGGAGTTTGGAAGTCAACTTTGGAAGTTCAGCAATCCTATATCCACATGTCAAAAATATCTTGCTATTTTCCATTTGTAATCAGGTAACAGTAACTGCATGATGAGATCTTTAGATCTCTGTGAAAATGGCTCCCCAAAGAAAGCCAGCTGGTAAAGAGGCCAGATCTAGGAAAGTGAGGAGTTTTTCACCGGGAAATAGAACTGCGGGACAAACTAGGGGAGAAAGTGTCCACCATACACTGTGCTATAACAAGGCAGCTGAAACAGGGCAACACATACCAGTTGGAATAACTGCAACTGATTCCACTCGTGATTTGGCTAGAGAAACTTAAAAGCTGAAAAAGAAATTTCTACTATGAAAGCTTTATAAGTCATTTTAGCCATAATCATTAGAATCTGAAGTAGCCCTTTAATATTTCAGGTTATGTATTACTACTCTTTCAGGGGGAACAAATTACTTCAATGGTATTACAGAATTTTCTGAAGTCTTATGATACCTTCTGAATGTCCATAATCCCTTCAAATATACTGTAAACTCAGTAAATTCAAACTGATTTTAAGGCATGGTGGCAGATACTGCAAGTGCTTATTTGTTCATTCACTGTTCCTTGAAGTAACCTTAGCCTGGGTTGTTAACATACAGAGTGAAACTTGTAAAGCCCTTGACTGCTTTCCTGTATGAATGTGCTATTTTCAGACAACTCAGAAAAGAACCTTATCAGATTGCCTCACTAGAAAGATGAGGAAAGGAAGGTCCAGAGACATTAAGGCAACTTCCCCCAAAGTCAGATTTAAGAGAACAGGTTTCCCTGTATATTTTGAAATCCACTTTGGTTTTCTTTTCCATTATCATGAAGCTATGTCAAGAAGTCCAGAACAAGACAAAAAGACATGAGAGTCCATTCTTCATTTTATTGAAGTGACCCACCCACAGTGACTCATCCCAACTACTGAATTTCAAAAGATAAACTGCAGGTCCTTGGTGTTAGCACTAATTTATGGTAACAGTCATTTCCTTTAAACAGTTATTTTCCTTTGCCCTTCATTTTAATTTGCAAATAAAAGTATATATTTACATGTTTATATACAAATAACTTCAAAAACAAATTAATTCCAATCTTAGTCCAAGAGTTTCCACTTTAGAAGTGGTATAGTACTATGCTATATATACCCTTTCCAAAAGTCTCTCAGGACTTGGTGAGTTCCAAATACTCATCCACAAACTGTTCCCCTTTAATAAACCAAGTACTTCATTTCTGAGTAAATTAGAGGAAATATTACAGAACATGCTTTGTACAATATAATACCACTACTGAAAATGGCTCTGGGTTTTGTAATCCAAGGTTCTGATTTAAAGCAAAAATATGTGGCATGGACTGCAACGGCAAAGAAGTGTCCAATTACAACTAGAGGGTTAGGAGACAATCTGTAATAGAAGAAAATATATATGTATTAGTAAGACCCAGAAATTAAAGTTTACTCATAAAAAGACATCCCAGTTATGTATCATCTACAAAGCTAAATACACAGTCTGCATTTTAGAGAACTTTACAAGCTTGTGTCTTCCTGCTGAATTTGATGGCAGGGACAGACAAAAAATGTTTTTTACAAGACACTACTTAGAATATACCTCCGTCAGAGAAGCTAGTAACTCCTCTAAGTATAGTTTATATAAATTCTATGTTTTGAGCTGTTTTCTTTCACTACTCTTGACATCCAGTCCGCAGTACTAGATGGCCTGGCACAGTACTGACATTCAGATTATAGATGAATGAGGAAACACAGAATTTCAATTTTAGACTTTGCCGATAATTATCACTCTACATACATCTGTTTGTCAGAACTATTAGCAAGTTTCTTGAGTCCCTAAACTTCAACCAAATTAAAATTTAAATACAAATTTCTCTTATCCATGGGTTCCATATATCAGAACATTTATTTAAACCCACAGGCCCAAAACAAGCTTCTATTTTAATGAAGGGTTTTAGCTTCACCTACCACCAACTTCTAATCAAAACTGTTTCTCAGAAGTAAAACAAAAGATGAAATACTGCCTTTTTTTCATTTCTCTGAGCTAGTGGATAATAAAAATGGTAGAATGTATATGAAAGATTTGCAGTAATTCATAAACTGAACAGTCCTAAGAAAATTTGCAATTTTTCCCTTGTCACCAAAGCAACTTACACAGAAAGCAGCCCAATGGGACCAGTAACACATTCTCTACCAAGTTTGAAATTAAAAAAAACAAGCTTTTCTTAGTTGATGCAGGGAATCTAAAATAAAATTTTTTTAATTACTCCCAGTCAAACTGTTCACACATTTGTGTTAGGGTGCTAATGATATGTCAGAAAAAATGAAGCTGTAACATATATCAAACTTCATAGATAATTTTTAAAAAATCTAGTCCTGGAATTTTAATGACCGAAAAATTCTTTTAAATTCCATAATCAACATTATGGACAGTAGCTTTACTATGAATATATATACATTTTTATTAATAAATAATTACTATACCAAACATGCAGGTCCTGGAAGTTGTTTAAAAGCTATTTCCTTGATTATATTGTAAATTCATTAAATGATACAAAATATTTTATAAACTTTTTGTTTAAAAATACAATTCTAGAAACCAAATTCCCAATCACTCAAATGCCCAGCTTGTATCTCTGAAATAATAATAATGCCTTTTATTGGTATAGTATTTTAGGCTTTTCAAAGTAATTCATTAAACCCTCACAACATAGCATGATCGATCAGTAACCTTTTTAATAGTTAAGCATTAATGTTCTTTTCAGGTATGCCTACATTTGTATTTACAACAGAAAGAAAGAGGATGCGCTAGGCAAACTTTTATTCCAATAAAGCTCTTCCCTCCTCTAACTCTCATTATTTTCTTTATGTTGTTTTGTTGGCAGATTCAAATTCATAATGTAAGACACTCAAGAGCTTACAAAAGCTTAGGAAGAAGAGCTTAGAAAGACTCAAAACTTAGTATTCTTTTTACTTCCCCAACCAACCGTTTTAACTTCCATTCCAAGTAGCAAGGAAGGAGTAACTGGCAAATCACAATCAATGAGTTGTTTTTTTAGCAAGAATGATGGTTATGGAGGCTACCGAAGGCATTTGTACAGTATCATCCTTTGTAATCAGATCACCAAAGGGTGGATCACTAGGGCCTCATCTGGGTCACAGAAATAGCTTTGTTGTCGATATATGAAGTAATGGGATTTGAGTTACATGTTTTCTTGGAAACCTAAAGGTCTAGCTTCATTAGCCTACCATTAACTAATTTGTATGCTGCTGTAGTTGTCTTTTTCTCCATCTCTAACACTGCTTCTGCTAGGTCATGTTCTCCTTAATACACAGATCGATTATCAACTCACTACAATATGTTAACAAAAACAAAAGCATGAGAATATTCAAATGACTAAAAGGTGGATGCATTTTGCTTCTTGGGCATGGTTATTTTATAAAATGTAAGCTTCACATTCATTTTATAAAATACTACTTTGAGAAGAAATTGAAACTAGTATCAGAAAGAAATATTAACAATGGCATTATATTTCAATTCATGGCCAGAAAGATCGATCCATCACAACCTTATGCATTTGGGGATATGTATGGTCCGATTGGGACCAGAGGAATTAATAACAGTGAATTATTGAGGTATTGTTATTAAGGTTGTCCAAGAGAAGACAATAGCCTTCCACACAAAGTAGTGGATATATGATGATTAGAAGCTAAAAATCTTACTCAAGGATGGAGTTAAAGGACTATGAACTTGTGAGTCTGCAAACTCAGGAAACATTTCTATTTGACCTAATCACTAACTTTTGAAAATTAAGTTCCCTCCCTGTGCTAAAAATTTGCAATTCAGTAATGTTCATTAAAAAATATCTACACTTACCATCTGGAGCAGAAAATAATTCATAAAGAGCCTGAGCAAGGATATTCACAACAAAAGAATGAGACATTTTTCTTGTCCAATAGAATGATTTTTTGGCCAAAAAAGAAAAAGATCACTTATTATATGGTAACAGGGGAAAAAAAGAACAAACTGCTGTTTACCTTAAACTGTTATTTACCCTATGCCTTATGTTCAGCATTTACACACACACACACACACACATTTCCAGAGCAATGAGTTATGACTCTGAAACTAAATTCACAATCACTATGGGCAAAGCGAGCCATGCAAGCCAATGTTATATAACACCCAAATACAGAAATTGAGAAGATCTGTGAGATTCACCAGTAGCAAGTCAGGGTCTGTAAGCCTCAACAGACTGCCTAAGAAGCATTACTAAGGATCAGACTCCTAGGTACTTTCCTCCAGCAAAGTCCCATTCCTCTGAAGGTCCAGAAAGAAATCTGTTTTGAGACATTTTTGCCAAAGAGTAAATTTAGTATCTTACCTGGAAAACAGCAGCATCATTATAAAGGTCAGGAATACCAGTTAGCGTGTTTCTCCACAGCTTAATGTCTTTAAAGACAACAGTCATCTCACCCCTGTAAGAGGGTGCCTCATGTTGTAGGCATCTCCCAAAAGAAGAACCCCTGTAAAGAGAATGTCTGGGTCATGGCACCATCTGAGTGCATCCCTTAAGGCAGAAGCTGCTCTACTAATTTACAAATGTTACGAATGAGAGCTAGACAATTAGAGTGTGAAAACACAAAGGAACAAATGATAAGTTTGCTGAGGCAAAATTTCCAAGGGTTGGCTCAGTTAATAGTTCCTGTGTACCTACCATGCGCCAGACAGTGGGAATACAGTGAGAACAAGAGCATGTTTCCCACCCTTATGAAACTCACACATGAATCAAAGGGGAAGTCAAAGTCAAAATGTTTGTTTATAAGGCCTTTCGTGACAAAAAAAGTACCTATAGGCAGCCAGGCATAAAAAGCAAGTCTTCGAAAGAAAAAAGCAAATCAAAAGATCTCTAACATTTCACTTCAAAGGTTATACTTCAAACTGAAAAAAAAAACAATAGGCAGCTATTCCAAACCCATCAGAAGTTAATTTAGGAGAATGTAAACCTGGACTGAATCTTATCCGAAATCTTACCCTTGAGTCAAAGCAGAAGAAGGAAGCTCCCAGTTTGACTCAAGGTGCACCTCCTGACTGAGCTGCCTGACACTGAGATTCCCAGTCTGTTGTCAGACTGGTTAGACCTAGGACTTAGATTTTAAAAAGCACTTAATAATTTTGTCTGTGAGAGAAATTAAGACAACAATAATAACAGTGCTGAGGTGGTAAAATTATGGATAATTTTGTTCTGTAATGTCACAATATACTACATAACTACGGAATATGTTAATATGTATTAATTTACAAAAAAGTAGCTTCTAAATTTAATTCAATTTTTTACATATTACTTGAATACCTTCACTAAAAAACCATAAATTATAACTAGCTTTTATTCCTCCTTCTCCATGGAACAGTCCTCATCCCTCCAACTGGGATATGTTCCCACAGCAGGTTGTTAATATTGTTTTGGCATTGGCTTCATTCCCCTTTGCATATGGTTTATTGACATGACTGAGAGTTCATTATGCTTGTTTTTATGCAGCAAATTACAATCTGTTTAAGTTCAGTAACTACAGCATATTGACAGCTCCCATTCAGACCTCTCTTTGAAGCTCCCCACTCAGGTTTTTAATGGTGCTCCCTCCACATGACACCTCCAAATGCCTACCGGCTCACTTCATGCCCAGTATGTCCAAAAGTGAACTCACCACTTCTCCCCACACTTCCCTAAACTTACATTCTTTTTCCTTTCTTTCCAGTGGCAGCAAATAGCTGGCCAAATTATCTAAGCTTGAAACCTGGAATCCACTAAGAGGCTTCACTCTCCCTTACTATATTATCCAGTTAATCATGGAGTTTCATGCATTCTACGTCCTAGATATTTCCCAAATCCATTCCCTACCTTCCATTTTTATTGCCACATCCTAGTTTAGGCCTTTCATTATCACTGATAGAGAGTAATTAAATAGTCTTACTATTAGCTTTAGTCTGAATGAACTTTCAACCAAATGACCCTCCACAACATATCAGAGTAATTATCTCTAAAATAAAAATCTTACCATGACACTATCATGTTTTAAACTTTTCAATGAACTGTTAGAACAAATGAGTTCTGCAAGATTTTGAGATACAAGATACATATGTGAAAATCAATTTTATGTCTATACACTAGCAATGAAGCATCTTGAAATTAAGAAAACAAGTTCATTTACAGTAGTATCAAAAGGAGTGAAATACTTGGGAGTAAATTTAACAAAAGAAATGTAAAACACTCTGAAAACTATGGAATGTTGTTGAAAGAAACTTACATTTATAGTCAACTGAATTTTGACAAGAGCGCCAAGGAACTCCAAAGGGGAAAGAACAGTCTTTTCAACCAGTGGTGCTGGGACAACCCTGGACCCCTTCTTCACACCATACACAAAACTTAATCCAAAATGGATCAAACACCTAAATGTAATAGCTAAAACTATGGAAGTCTTCATAGGAATCAATCTTTATGACCTTGGGTTAGGCAAAGCCTTTATAGATAATAGCATCAAAAGCATGAGTGGCAAGAAAAACAAATCAAAACTAGACCTCATGAAAGTTAAAAACATCAAGAAGTGAAAAGACAGTCCATGGAATGAGAGAAAAGTTTTATACATCATATATCTAATAAGGGACTTATTTCTTGAATATATAAGGAACTCTTAGAACTCAACGATAAAAACTTCCAAATTTGTCCAGTTAAAAAAATGTGCAAAGTCTGAAAGGACATTTACACAAGTGGCCAATAAACACATGAAAAGATGTTCAAAATCATTACCCATCAGATAAATGCAAATCAAAACCACAAAGAGATATCACTTCATACTTACTAAGATGGTTATGAGCAAAAAGACAGATAACATGTGTTGTGAAAGATGTAAAGAAATCAGAACCCTCATATATTACTAACAGGAATGCAAAATGGGCAGCCACTTTGGAAAACAGTTTAGCAGTTCCTCAAAGAGGTAAACAGAGTCAACATATAACCCCAAAATTCTACTCCTAAATATACACCATGAAAAATGAAAATATATGTCCACAAAAACTTGTACACAGATATTCACAGCAGCATTGTTCATAACTATAATTGGAAACAACCCAAATGTTTATCTGATGAATGGATAATCAAAACAAAGTATATCCACACATGGAATATTATTTGCTTATAAAAGCAAATGAAAGGCCGGGGGGGCTGGAGCGGCGGCCCGGGCTCCGCCGGGGCGGGGCGGGCTGGGTCCGGGGAGGCAGGAGGTCCGGGCCTTGGCGGGTGCGTATCGGCCGCCGGCAGGGCTCGTGCCTGCTCGACCAGGCTTGGCCTCGGAGCCCCGGGCCACTTCGCCAACCCGACCTCCAAGCCAGCCTGCGCCTCCCGGCCCGGCCTCCTCCCCGGGCCCGCGCATCCTCCGGGAGCTGAGTCCGCGCGGAGACCGCCCGTCCGCAGTGGATCCCGGGGAGCCTGACGCGAGGGGCCCGCGCGCTGCACACGCGCCCGGGGTTTGTTGTTTATACCCCATGTTATCCCATCACCAGAAGAGTCTGGGCAGAGACTGGACTGCACCGTGGGAGAATCTGCAAAGGTGTTGCTGGAACAGACATATTTCTAGTTGTGTAAGGTGGCCTGGACATTATTCTCGTGCTCCTTACCCGTACTTCAGCAGTAGGCACTTTTCACTAAATTGGAGACCACCTTGTCTGTTTGAGTCTAGAACTCAGTTTCCATACTGGAACTGGAGACCTGACAACCTGAGCCAGACATCTTTGATTCATCTCTCTAACGGCATGCACTCTGAGGGAGATGAACCTTCGTCAAAACGAAGAAAACACCAAGGCGCAATAGAATGGCATTGGGAATACATATGTAACCATAATAAAGAAAAAATGACGATCCTAGGAGACAAAAATGTTGACCCCAAATGAGAAGACAGTGACAACAAGTTTGACTTTTCCGTGATGTCCTATAACATACTTTCACAGGATTTACTGGAAGACAATTCACATCTCTATAGACACTGCCAGCGGCCAGTATTACACTGGAGTTTCAGGTTTCCCAATAGTTTGAAAGCAATTAAACACTTTGATGCAGATATACTTTGTTTGCAAGAAGTTCAAGAAGATCATTATGGAACAGAAATCAGGCCAAGTTTGGAATCATTTGGTTATCACTCTGAATACAAGATGTGGACGGGAAGGAAACCTGATGGCTGTGCCATTTGCTTCAAACATTCCAAATTTTCACTCTTTTATCAGTGAACCCAGTGGAATTCTACCGCCCTAATGTTCCTCTGTTGGACAGAGACAATGTTGGATTAGTGTTGCTCTTGCAGCCCAAAGTTCCTGGTGCTGCGTCTCCTGTGATGTGTGTAGCTAACACACATCTCTTGTATAACCCAAGGCGAGGTGATATTAAGCTGACGCAGTTGGCAGTGCTGCTGGCAGAGATTTCCAGTGTTGCCCATCAGAAAGATGGTGGCTTCTGCCCTACTGTTGTGTGGTGACTGTAATTCTGTTCCTGGTTCTCCACTCTAGTTTCATAAAGGAAGGAAAATTGAACTATGAAGGACTTGCCATAGGAAAGGTATCTGGCCAGGAACAGTCTTCACGGGGACAAAGAATTTTATCTATTCCAATTTGGCCCCCAAACCTAGGTATCTCACAGAACTGTGTGTATGAGGTACAGCAGTTACCAAAAGTAGAAAAGACAGACAGTGATTTGATGCAAACCCAGCTGGACAAAGCAGAGGTCTTGGTGACAACTGAAAAATTATCTTCAAATTTACAGCACCATTTCAGCTTGTCGTCTGTTTATTCCCATTATTTTCCTGATACTGGAATTCCAGAAGTGACTTCCTGTCATTTCCGAAGTGCCATAACTGTGGATTATATTTTCTATTCTGCTGAAAGGAAGATGTTGCTGGGCAGCCAGGAGCTGAAGTTGCTTTGGTTGGTAGTTTGAAACTTCTAGCTAGACTGTCACCTCTTACAGAACAGGACTTATGGACTGTTAATGGACTTCCTAATGAAAATAACTCTTCAGGTCATCTGCCTTTGTTGGCTAAGTTCAGACTTGAGCTCTGACTCTTCTGTGATTACATACTGTATTCTCTTTCAAAGAACCTTAAGTTCTTAAGAGTTTGCATGTTGCTTATTTTTGTGCTGTAAGAAAACATTGTTAAATGTTTGAAACAAATACCAGAAGAAAAACGTTTACATAATTTTCTTTTTAATAATGAAAAAATATTTTCAGGACAAGTGTGAGATCTAAATGCTCTTTATTGTAAAAGAGTTGTATTTTTTATTAAATCCCAGTAAACTGACAGTGATTTTTAAATATAATGCAACTTCTTTAAAAAAAAAAGAAAGCAAATGAAGGACTAACACATGTTACAACATGGATGAACCTCAAAAAAGCCACTTACAAAGGACCATATATTATGATTTCATTTATAGAAAATGTCCAGAATAGGCAAATCTATAGAGATAAAAAGCAGATTAGTGGTTGACTAGGGCTGGGGGTTAGAAGGAAATGAGGAAGGCTGCTCATGGGTACAGGACTTCTTCTTGGGGTGATAAAAATGTTCTAAAATTGACTGTGGTAATGGTTGTAAATACCTGTGAATATACTGGAAACTAATGAACTGTACACTTTAAATGGGTAAACTATATAATTTGTGAATTATATCTCACTAAAGTAATTTTACTGAGGTATAAAACTTTTAAATGGCTTCTAGAAAAACCTTTTCAATGACTTTCCATCGTCTATAGTATTAAACTAAACTTTCAGTAAGTATCTTACCTTTCTTCTACTCTGACACCTATCCTTTGCCCCAGCCATGGGCAACCTGAGTTCACTGAAAGTGCCACCATTCCTCAGTCCTCCTGGCCTTTGTGGATACTATCCCACGTACTCAGAAGTCCCTCATCTCACTGTGCAACTCATGAACTCCCACTCGTCCCTCAGGCCCCAACTCCAGCTTCACTCCCTGAGCAGTATCTTCCCTCACCACCCTTCCCAGGTCACAGGCTCCCCTCCCTGCCTTGCAGCTCCCTTCACGGTGAATCAGTGGTTCTGAGAGCAGGCTTCTATCATTACAGCATTTATCAACGGTGTTCTGAAATTACCTTCACTAGAAAACTGCGTTCTCTAGACTATATGTAACTGTTGTAGCCTCAATAGCTAGCACAGTGACTTGTATACACTCAATATTAAATAATAAAGATATAAAATTAATCTTGATTATTAGTAACATATTAATCCACAGTAACCAATTCTCTGTCCCACAAGTTATTCCCAGCAGCATAATCACATATGGCATTTGGAATACTGAAATTGAGTATTTGGAATATCCTTTATAAAATCAGTCCAATAAAAGAATACCTCGTTTGTTTACTGGTGAAGAAGGAAGGAAGCTTGCTGGCATAGCTCTCAAATGAGAATCCTGAGTGGCTTCTAGGAATGGTTCTTTCAGGTGATCTGCAAGAAATCCCACCCCACCATATAAATGGCTTAACATTTCAATATCAAATTATCACATTTTCTTATCAAGTATAAACAAATACCTGCTATATGTCTGTTATGGTTGTCACATATATCCTTGGTGACAAATCAAAAACTAATTATTTCAATAATAAATTGTTCACTATGTACCTAGTTATTCATGCTGAAAAAAAAGGAATCTAAGAGAAAATTAATGTAAATCAATATATATCCAGTTGAATGAACAAAAAACTAGAGAAAGAGTGAAGCAAATTTAGATGAAATGGGACAAGGAGAAAAACCACCTGCCCCTCCTCCGAATGTTAACTGATAGGTGTCATATTTAACAATTTATGGTCACCACCATATTCAGATTAAATATACCACCAATTCAGAAACAGCAGGAGAGTATGTACAGTAGAAAAAGGATAAGATGTAGAGAGCTCTACCTGAGCTTCAATTTCTTCATCTATAAAATGAATGGATTGGATTAGCTCATCTCTGAGATACTTCCCAGTTTTAAAGTTTTGTGCTTCTACTTGTATAGAAAATGAACTTTCTTTTCATATAGTTCTCATTGTAATCTGGGAATACAGGAACAGAATGCCTAGTACTGAAATTATTCTATTCCTTAAGGAGTAGAATTTCAATAATCTAATATTAACATAAACCTGTAAATGGTTTTTCCTTCCATGATCTTAGGGCAGTCTGCTCCAACTAACCTCTGAATTGGAAAAAACAATCTATAGTAAAAGAAAAAAAATGCTAAGAATATCATGATACTGACTATCCTTTTCCTAAATATGCCTAACTCATTTTTCCATCTGAAATCTTCAAAAATGTCTTAACTGAGTGAAAATGTATTGAAATGTTGAAAATGTCATTATTAAAAATCTAAATTGATCCATCTATACCTTCATTTCTGTTAATACTCTGTTATAAAAGAGTGCTTTTGCTTAGTTAAAAAAAACTTGAAAAAAGAACATTTAAAAAAAATTCACTTATACCAAGGATTGTTTCCTATTACTATATTACTATAATCATATAATTAGCAAGCAGGACTTCCCTTCAATTTTTCCAATATTCTTAATAATTTTTTACATTCTTTTCTTACCTGCATCTTCCCATTCTCAAAAAAAAAATCAGAATATAATTTTTGTGTCTGCAATCTCATGAAGCCTTTCTGTATTCAACTCAAAACTAAAAATCATCTTAAAGACTCCTTATAGCTTTCATGTTCTGAGGGCAAGGATGTATTAGCCAGGCAGACCTGGTTTCAAACTTGGCTGTGCCACTTCCTAATAGTTTGTTCTTGGAGAAGCCAAGTAATCTCTCCAAATCTTAGTTCCCTTATGTGTAAAATGGGGGTAATGATAATGCCTACCTCGGAGGGTGGTTGGTAGATTAAATGAAATTGTGTTTTCTTAAATAGTACACATTCAATAAGTGGTAGCTAGCGTTTCTACAAAAGCTAAGCACAAAAATAATTAAACATAAGACTTTAGGTTGCTCTTCAGACTACCTTAAAAAGTACCATATATGCCAATATTAGTATTCTAAAAACTATGCTTTGTTAATATGAATAGATTGAAACTTTTTTTTAACTTTGCAATTTTATGTGCTAAATGGTTCAGCTCAGAGTACCTGACTGACTAGATGCATTTTTTCATGCGCCATCCTTACCTCTGGCCCAATTTAGACACAGCTTTAGTGAAAACTGGAGATGGAGAACCTTTTGTGAAATTTGCTTTCAGGCTGTAGATTACAATGGGAAATGAAATCTTTTCTTACCAGGTAATTGTGGGTAAATTTTTTCGACCATGTATTCTCTTAAATTCCTTGGCATTTCTCCTCGAATGTCAACAAGTACTCGAGTTTCATTAGATGAAATCTGGTAGATGAGAACTGGGCTTGGGTTAGCTAAAATAAGTTCAGCATGATGTGCCTTAAATTGTGGTGCATTCTAGGGAAGAAATAAAATATTTTAACAATTTTCAAATTTCAAGTTGCCTTTATTTTTCTATAATTACATTCGTACAGTACCTTCATAAGAAAGCCAACAAAATGAGATAAAACAGAAACTTTATTGGAGGTCAGGCTTTTCCTGAACTTGGAAAAAAGTCCATCTGCAACAACAGTCAATGGAGCGTGCAGTTCCTACAGCAAACATAAAGCATATTCAGCTAAGTGGTTAGAAATACAGAGGAAAAGGACTGTTCCTTCAAAATGTGCATGAAGAAATTTAAATATATAATCAGACAACATTATAGAGGCTATTTGAAGATAATGCTTTGAAGAAACTATTTTATGGGCTTAAGTTAATGCATGACCAATCTTCAGAGGTGCGTCATCTGAATCCCTAAGGATCACCATCCTTCAAAGCTCTACCATTCAAACCATCTGGGATTAAGCTACACTTTAATAAACAACTACTAAGCAAGCATAGACCTTGAAAAACTGAATATCATTACAAATTTCAAGTACAAGCCAGATATTTTTATTCTAGAATTTTCAAGCCTCATACAGTGCTTTCAATCAGTGGCTAGGGCTAAGAGAATTTTGTATATATGGACTATGTACAAAATTAAATATACAATACAAATGATACAAAAACATATTGGGCAGTTAAAGCCCATTTTGTTCAAGGGTAAACTGTACTGGAAACTATTTAATTCTAGTATTTCCCCAGAGAATCTCTTACTTGTACCTTTCTCCTTTAAATAATTGCGTATTTTATCCTAATACTTTCTTTTATAGTGAATCCTTCCTTTTCCACCTTCCAGTTCCCCTCTGCTTCTCTGCTAGGGTATATTTCTCATGTCCGGTTTTAATACTGTTAATATAGTGGGGTTTGCTTATGAAGTTATTTGTATAGCAATGTGTTGCGATCTAAAATCCATCTTATTGCAGAGGGCTTGGAGGGAACTCAATCCATCTGAGAAATGAGAAATTGCTGAGCCTACTTTTTTAAAGGAGTAGAAGAATAAGAAGGAAAAGAACCTCTTAGGAAGAGCTATCATTTGATATATCGCACCCTGACGTCTCCAGTTTCTTTACCTTTGTACTGAACTCCCACCACAGCATCATCTTCTTCTAATAACTGCAGCACAATGCCCTCGATAAACTTTGTACTAAAAGGTAAATAGAAATCAATTCTATAAGAGCACATTTGAATAATTTAAATGAGGAATCATAAACTCCTTAATTCTTATCTCCAGTTTGCTCTTGTAAACTGGACACACATGCTTTGTGAACACATGTCCACAGAAAAAGGTCTAGAATGACAAAAAGCAAAAACATCATTAATGAATTTTAGAATTATGTGTAGTATTTTCTAATTTCCTAAAATTGAAGACATGTTACAAATGTAATGATTAAAAGAATACTTTTTTTTTCTGAGACAAAATCTGTAATAGTGTGTCTGTAGGTAGGTATTTGATATGCCCTGCTTAATTAGCAAAAAAATGATATCCAATGAAAAGTTACACAATAGAATCATGAAATAAGGGTAAGTGATTGAAAGACTATGGATGACAATAGACTAGAACAGATTGAGCATGCAGAATTACATAGTCATTATGAATTCTATATTATATATATATAAATATGTAAAGCAATGTTACAATGATATAGTATATTAATAATATATAAAAATAAATATATATTAAAAATAATATAGTGCTCCTGGGTTGAGAATCCTTGTAAGATCTTTCCAACAGTAATGGAATGTTATTTTGTATTTCTCTTTCTATTCTTTCATTAATTTGAACAAATATGTATGCGCATTTAATAATATGTTATTCAGTGATTTTAAAATATTTACTCTGCAACCTAAGTAAATGTCACCTTTATAAATTCTTCATTATGCCACAGCAATGCAAATGTGCAACTAATACTGGTTCTGATGATTCCAAATGTCTACGTGTACTTAAGTCACTTAGCAAAATTTTGATTTTCAAAAATGTTGACATCCAGAAAGAAAAAAATAGCCAGTTTCAAGAAACCTTTGTTACTCTATTTTACAAGTTTAGTTTTCCATTCTCAAAGTCATTACCTACTCAAAACTGTTCAGGGTTAGGGCACTAATAAAATCTGAATGTAGAAAAAATTCCATCATAAGAAAGAAAAATCACTTTATGTTGAAAATGTTTGACAGTGATTAACCCTGGATATTCATTCCTATGAATTCATTATCTCTGGTCATAAAGTCACTGGTTCTATAAGTATTTTAGTGGACTAAATTGCATAATGCCAGCCTCTAGTTTATAAACATACCTAATTTATGGTGAATGGAATCTGTGATGAGTGAGCTTTTGAGCTAAAATACAGAGTGCTCAGAGCATCCAGAGAATCGAGGGCAGCATGTACACATTTTAAAGAGAAAGAATCCTATTTTCTTAGAAAGCCTAAAGCCCTCCATGGCTAACATTTCCTTATAAAAAAGCAAGATCATTTTCTAAATGAAAAGTAACTTCCATTCCCTTTACTACTTAGCGTCCAAATGTAATGGGCCTGCAGGTACAGAGTTCAGTAAGATAAGGCCTGTTTCTTCAAGGCCTTAGGATCAAATACGGTATTCAGCGGGAGAGATGTCAGCATCTCTAACCCAGTATTTGGTAATACATAATAATGTTGTTGATGAGGAGAGGAGTACTTAACAAGCATAAGCTTATCACAACAGTATGCATGTGGGTGTGTACATAAGATAGTAGCAATATATATAACCTTATAATAGTAATGATTAATATTTTCATTGTTAGTGACCATAGTCTATGCTAGTTTTAAAAAATGTTACTTTTCCAGTGTTTTAGAAGTTTTTGTTATAAAATATATATCTACTTCCTTTTGATAAAAATATAAATTCCTAGGTCTACCTCCTATAGACCCTGATTTCTGAGTTCTTCATCGCTGGACAGGTATTGCCTATGACTCAGATCTCTGGGCCACTCTCTCAACAGCATTCCCTGTGCAGTGTGTTCTGGGGTGCATCTGCCAGGAACTGTGAGGCTATCTGTTCTCCCCACTGCCGGCTATTTAAATGGAAAGTTCCTCTGAGTCTTTCGTCAATTCAGTAGGCTTGGAAAGATGACAACATCCTCTTACAACAGTTTTCCACATTAGACGTAAATGTGCACTTTTTTAAATTCTCTCCTAGTTGAACATAACCTTCTGCTTGCTTTCTTCAGTATTTTTATCACGTTCCAATTCTTTCTTCATGTTTCATTCTCACATATTTATTCCTACGTTTAAAGAGCAGCAGTCCTCTTTAATCTTGGCCTCGCCCGCGTCCGGGAGGCCGGGTCCCGGCTCGAAGGCGGCGGGCGGCTCGCGCGGACCCGGCAGCAGCGCAGCGGCGAGCAGGGAACACGCCAGGGAGGAGCCCAGGAACTGCGTGGTGGACGGGCGGCGGCGGCGCGGGCTGCAGCGGCGGGGCGGGGCGGGGCGGGCCCCCTCCGGGCCCCTCCCCCTCCCCTACCCTCCCCCTCCCCGGGGTCTCCGTGGGCCCGGCGAGCTTGGGCGGCGTGAGCGGGTCCGGCCGGCGCTGCCCACGCCGCGCGTCGCGCTGCAGCCAGGGCCTGGCGGGCGCGCGTCAGGTGGCGTCGCACAGGAAGCCAGATGTCCGAGCGCCCCTCATGCGGAGCCGCGAGGTGAGGCGCAGGCGGACGCTCCTCGGGCCGCGCTCCCGCTCGCTCTCCGGGAAGGGGGACCCCGCCACGACGCCCCGCGTTGCGCGGCCCTCCGGCCACCCCCCGACCCGCGTCGCCTCCCCGCCCCCTCCCCGAGGCGCGGCGGCCGGGGGGGGGGGGGGGCGGGCGCGGGCGGCGGGGCCTGGAGAACGGGGCGGTGGCGGCGAGGGGCGGGCATCAAGAATTTTTTAAAGTAACAGATTTTTATCTCAATTCATTAAAAAATAAAATACATGCAGACAGTTTTACATACCCACACAGATTCATACCCAGATTGGAAAATACAACCGGACTTTATCCACCAAATATTCATACTAGTTACTTCTAGTGAGAAGGATCATGGATAATTTTTATAGTCTTCTTTATGATATTCTTAACAAAGGCACTGAAGATCTAACATTCTTCTAACTTATGGTTAACATAATATCTATATTCCAGCCTATACCCAAACACTCACAAAAATTTATAATAGTGTGTTAACAAAGGCCAAGGTTAAATGTGTTCTTTAACATTACATCTTTGAAGCTGGAGTCTTACTTGGGCTCTGCCATGGCTGCTTTCCGAAGACTCATGATCAATCCTCCACGATGGAAAGCTCTTCCGCTCTGCACTTGATTGTTTTCCGATAGAGGGTAAGGAATTTGAACCTCTGACTTGCTTTCATGATCATGAATTATGTAGCCATGTACATCCTGGGGATCAGTACCTTGTACGTCATCTGCAAAACTATTCAGTTCAAAAATACCGATTTCATTAACGTGCCCAGAATTCTACTAGGCACCAAGAGGACAAGGAGGCATTGAAAATGAGTCTCTGTCTTCATCAAGCTATGAGACCGTTTGGAAGACTGGACATTAATGTATTTTGAAATCTTAATGCTTCTGGAAAAGTACACAAATATCCTAAAAAGTTGCCAATTAGCAATATCTTCCATTTGGATCTCAGTAAATTGCCAGTCTTTACTCAGATGTTAGTAAAGTTTGTAAAAAAAATACTATATGCTTGAAGCCCATCTAGTATTTCTATAATGTTTTGTCCAACTACTAAGATAGCTTGTTTTTCTCAACCCGTAACTGTATTACAGATGTACTTTATATGCTAAAACTGACCAATTTAGAACACACCAGAAAATGTAAAAAGGATAGCAGCATAATAAAATTTTGCCTTGGGTAAACTATCTTAAGTACATAAATAAGGTCTAATTTAAGATTTCTGGGACATGTCTCTATCTCAACTTTATTGATGGAATCAAATACGACAGACTTTGGACACTTAAACAGGCAGAAAGACAGAACCTTAAACTTCAATGAAATTCATGCTTCAAGAATAATAGATATTAATAATTTAGAAGCCAGTGACATTAACTACAGTTATCACTAGCCATTAATCATAGGGCTCCATAATTGTGATATTTGACTACTTACTGGTTAATATATCAGATAAAGTAACATGGAAAACACTCTTCCACATTAAAAAGTACAGAACTGCTTTCCATTAAAAAGCAAGCGAAAAAGCAAAAACAAAAAACCATATATGCAAAACATGAAGAGCAACTTCAAAGTCAAACCAGTAAGCAAGTTTTAAAGGCAACAGCATAAGGGTATCAGAACTACAAGCCAAGAAAGCTAGAGTTGTAAAGGGCACTCCTGGAAAGCAAGTAAGGGTCTCATATGCAAGGGACATTGGAATTTCACACCATATATAAATTTCTTGTCAATAAAATAAAGATCACAAAACTCAATTCAATGACCTGAGACATGACATGGAATTAAGCCATCTACCCAGGACATGACCCATAAGAAATCCAAACATAACTTTGTGCTCAAACTGAGTATATAGTGCATATTAAAATATGTATCATTTATGAAAGCCCAAATATAAACCAGAGTCAAGGAATAAATATAAGAAAAGATATGGAGGATTTATGAAACTTTAAATACATTAAAGACCTAACTGAATGCAGGGTATACCACATTCATGAATAAGAACTTCAAATCAATTTTTCAAAATTGAGCTATAGATTCAGTATTTTTTGAGTCATAATCTTGACAGAGTTTTTTAGTTTCATGGAAATTGAGAACCTAATTATAAATTATATACAGAAAAGCAAAAAGACCAAGTAAAGTCAAGATGATCCTATAGAAAATGAGGTGAGGAGGAGGTCCCCCATTAATTACTGAGACTTCGATACATAAAGATAAAGCATTTAAATTATAATATTCATTTTAAGAGTTCTAGATATTAATCTTAAGCCAAAGGACAATCAGTTCACTTAATAAAAACCCACACTCCATGAGGGATAAGGTCCATATTATATAAAAAGTCCATGCTCCAAAAAGTAACTATTCAAAGTGTTTCTATATTCCATATCTCACACCTGAGGGGAAATTAATAGCATAAGGAAGATTAAAAGGACTTGATACTAAAGGATTTATGGTATGTGGACTAGCTAAAATACTTCATAGGTTCTCTGACACTTGATGAACTACATATAACAATCCATTGAGGCTTGTGCCATAACCTTGGAGTTGTCTCCTGAGGCCAGATCTCTAAAGAATATAGTTGGAGAGCATTTCTGGTTGCCTCATGGTCAACTAGAAAGGTAACGATCCTTCTCAGCAGTGTGTCACCCTGGCCTCAGGAAATCTCTTGTAAACTGGTGGTTTGGAAACCCATAAGGACAGAGATGGAATCTCCCTTCTTCATAAGGCACTCTCTCCACATGGGTCCTTACCCAGTAGTCTTTTGCTTTTCCTCCTCACCGACTGCTCCTTCTCGGTCCCCTTTTCTAGTTCCTGCTCACCTCACTGATCTCCAGATAGTAGAGTTCCCCAGGGTTCATTCCTGGAATGGTAATGTCTTCTAGTCTCATTTAAATTCTAGGACACCTCTCTCTCATACCAAACATTGACATCAGTAAGTCCTGCTGACTCTTCCTTTAAAATACATTTCCAGAATGTACTCACTTCCCACACCTCTACTGCTATGACCCTGTTCCAGTCTAGCAACTCTCATTGATTCTGCAATAACCTCCTAACAAGTCTCCTTGCTTCTGACCTTGCCACTTTATGATCTATTCTTTTTTCTACACAATAACAAGAATACTTGGAATATTGTTAATCATCCTTCTAAAATGTGACATTGAATAATTCTTCTTAAAATTCTCCAAAGGCTTCCATGTGGAGTCAAAGCCAAATCCATACAGTACGTTACAAAGACCTTTTAGAATCCAGCCCCGATAATCGACCTGACCTTTTCTCTAACTATTCTCACTCCAGTCAACACCACTCTCTCTCCTCACTCTTTTAAGAGGCCGGGCTTGCTCCTCCCCCAGGCTTTTCCCTTGATATTTTTTCTTGCCCCATATATCAAGGGCAACTCTCTTACCTCCTTCCATTCTTTACTCAAATATCATCTCTCAAAGAGGCTTTCCCTTCCCCAACCACATTATTTAAAATCACATAGCTCCCTATCTCCCTTTTTTCCAAAATCCTTATAACCATTAACATATATTCTTAATTTTATTTTTACCTTTTATCACCAGCCTCCAAACTACCCACTAGAATGTGTACTTTCTGATGGCTGGGATCATTTTCTGTTTTGTTCACCACTGTAGCCTCAGCATCAAGAACAGTATCTATAATATGATCAATGCCTAATAGATATTTGTTGAATGAATGAATGAATGTCAGTTCTTTAGTCACCTCCCTCTCTTGCATTATCGCGTTCTGCCTCACTACTTTCAACGTCACCAAACATCCTGTGGTATCAAGATGCACCTCCTTTGCCTTCACATCCACATCTCACTACTGCCCTATTTCTGTTTTTTATTAGTGAAAAACTCCTCGAGAGTAGTTTTCTATTCTCCAATTTTTTAATCTCCCACTCACATCAGTCTGATTTTGTCTCCACAACTCCACCACATCTCAATGTCACAAGCAAATTCCAAGTTGCCAAATCCAATGGCTGTTTTTCTATACTCATCTTACCTGACTTTGAATAGCAAACCAGGACACATCTGTCCTTTCCTTTATTGATACATACCCACTCCTCCTACTAGAAACATTCTCCTCTCTTGGATTAAGTGACACCAAACCCTGTGGCTTTCTTCTGCCATTCTGCCAGCTACTTCAAAGTCGCTTGTACACTGTCTTCTTCAAAAGTCAGCCTGGATTGGTTTATTCTGTTTTCTCTTTTCTCCCTACATGATCTCCTTAAATGGTTTTAATCATTGCTGTGGCTTTTAAGTGCTACAAGTATGCTGACATCTCTGAAATTTCTAACTCCAGCTCAAACCTCTCCTCTGCACTCCAGATTCATATATTTAACATGTTCACTTGATCTCAATGTCCTCCAAATTTCCTCCAACACCTGTTCCTCAACAGGTCATCTTCCTGTCAGCAAATGGTACCATTACCTACTGGTTGTTCAAACCAGAACCTAGGAATCATTTCTAATACCTACCTCTTCCTTCTATCTCACACCAATTCTTCAGTGACTCTTGCCATTTCTGCCTCTTAATTTTATTGTGCATCAGTCCACTTCTCTTTATATCCTCTGCTACCTTGCTAGTCCAAACCACCATTATCTATTGTTTGAACTTAGCAATGAGTCCCCACTAGACTCCTTGCTTTGATTCTTGCTACTCCCACTGCCGCAATCTTAGTCTACTCACCACATCATATCCATGTATTCTTTCAAAATAGCATTCTACAAACTGCAGGGTATGATCAGTGATAAATTGTGAAATGAGTTTCAACCTGTGAATTGTATACTTGGGTAAAATGACAAGTATTTATAAAGTAAAATAAGACAAATTTCATTCCAATTTAAATATTACACGTATGTACTGAGGATGGTCAATGTGTTTGTTACTGTAAGTAGCTGTCAAAAGTTTAAGCCACTTTATAGAGGCATAATCCAGATCACATCACCTCCTACTCTACCTACAAAACTGTACAAAGCGGTATCTGCTTACCTCTCCAACCTTAATCTCAAGCCACTCTCTGTAACCCATCACTCAGTACTTTCTACCTACACTGGTGTCCTTGTTGGTTCCTTGAATAAAATAGCAAATATTTACACAGTGCCTAACTACATACCAGGCACTGTTCTGAATGCTTTGCATATAGGAATTCATTTAATTCTCATTAACAACCTATGAGGCAAGGACTCTTAGTATGGCCATTTTACAGATGAGGGAACCAATACACAAGAGTTTCAAAACTTAGCCAAGGTCATACAGCTTTTTAAGCACCTGAGCTGGTATTCAAAACAGGCAATCTAGTTTCAGCATCAATGCTCATAATTACTCCAGCATTCCACCTACCACATATGCCAAGCAAGCTCTTTCTCAGTTCATAGCCTAGACATATCTTGTACTCTGATCCTCAAGAGTATAGTTGATCTGTTTTGTTCCCCAGTATAAATCTGGTATTCAGTACAGCACCTCACAAAGTGGACAGTGAATAAGTATACCCTAAATAAATAGTTAAGGGCTTAAAAAGCATTGGCTTAATGGATGAATGATGCTTAAATAAAAGATTCTACAACAGGCACATAATAATATGCAGTCTACACATGATAGTCCCCTTCACCTTTCCCTAAAGTTTATGCCCTCATTCTATTTTTCCAGTCCTTCATTTTGACTATTACAATTTTTCAGCCACTTCATTGTATCTCACTAAGTCTACTTCATGTCTTCTCATACTACTAAATGCTTTTTTTCTCCTTTGCTCTCATTTTCATGGAAATTTGTTGGTAAACGAGTACAGTAACTTTTATAAAGAAAACAGAATACATTTTTACCATCGCAGGATAGAGTACAGTGCAGAGTGCTTGTTTGCAGTCATAACTCCTAAAGATCAATATGAACCTACCTTCAAGTCCAAGGTCTTTAAGGACGGGATAACCACCTGGCTGCAGAAATTCTCCAACTATCCTGTCAGGCTCTTTTAAATCTCTCTCAATTACTGACACCTTTCTTCCATCTCTGGAAAGGACTGCTGCCAAAGCAGAGCCAAGGACACCAGATCCCACAATGATAACTTCTGGATCATTTTGAGAAGGTGTTGATGCAGAGGCTACTGCTCCTATCAAGGCTGTTTCTGAAATACCGGCTCCTTTTTTGCGCTGGTTAAAAAAAAGAAAAAGTGAATTACGTATCCATATGTGTTATCCTTAAATCATACTACTACTATATAGACACACTGGACTTTTGCATCTTGAGCAAAAGCTTTACCTTAAACAACAGCAAATCAAACGAACTATGAAATCTTTAAATACAGGTCATATATAAAAACCAATGATATAAAATACTGGCTAAAGAAAAATGTATAATATTATCCCAATAAGAGTAAGTTTAATATTTTATATAATAATGTATTACTAATAATATGTAATACATAACATATAGACTATATAATTATATATAATAATATATTACTGTTTTCTCAATATATTTAGAAAATGCTGTTCTACAGACGTATTTAGAAATCCCACACCAGCCCAAATATAAAAAATACTTTTAAGGGGCTTCCAGGACTATTATAGGGAAAATTCCACAATTAATTATTCAATTCTTCAAATACATACCGAAGATCTACAAAATGCAAGCCATGTACAACTTCTGATACGACTTCACGTTGCAAACTATTCAGCACCTTTTAGGTACTTCCACTATTCATCTTAATTTTCTCCTTCGAGGTTTTCATCTGAACATCTATCTTAACCTAAAATCACTTTTATATAATGAAAAGACTGTCAAATCCTGGCTACTAATCTACTAATTGGGAATTATTTAACACAACAAAATTCCAAAGGAGTAAAATGACTATTTATCCTTTGGAATTCAACCTGATCACAATTTTATTTCCTTAACATATAAGAATATATTTAATTTACCCTTTCCTTTTCTTCTGATACTCTAAAGAGGGCGTGATCTAACATCTGGTCCTCCAATGTATAAATAAATATTAAACCTATTCCTTGCTGGGCTGACAGTAAAAACTTTACTTGATCATAAGATGACTTTTTCATGAATAAGGCCTGTTTTGAGAGATTTATGCCCAATGAGAGTAATAAACAGTGAGAGTGGGTTTTTCTTTTCAATGAATAATTCAATATTGTAATAAGTATTTTTTTCTTGGTATATGGATTCACAAGTGGGAATGTATTTCAGATACAGAATTCCAAGAAACCGTCTTTCTTGAGTTCTCTGACCTTAACGATTAAAATAAGATCAAATGCCCATTTTCAAAGGGTTTTAAATAAGTCCCAAGGCAAAAAAGCTGAAACCATTTAAATAAAAGACTTAACCTTCTAAAAGATAAAACCCAAAACCTTTTAGAATTTTAATTCTCTGTGATTTTAATATCCATCCAGTCCTTCCTTTATCTCTATAATGGAACTGGGGCATTGTCCACTCCATTTTTAAATAATTTCTCTTGGAGAAATCACCTTTTTGTCCTTTAAAGAGAAGATAATAGAGTTGACTCTTCCCATCAGTATTTCTTAATGACCAGAGCTGATTATCCTTAAAATTACTGTTCACAGAGCAAAATAAGGCCCTTTTCTCCTCTTAGCTATTTTTTAATAGTTTTTCTTCCTAAAATTTCCCTGTTAAACACACACACACACACAGACACACACACACACACACATACACACTTGGAAGGTCAGAATGGGAAGCACTAGTGGGAACTCAGTACTCAATACACAGCCTACCAACTCTGGTGTTTAGAAAATGAGCATAAAGTCTGAGGCATTCACAAAGTGAAACCCATTACTGACTACTGGTGATCCAATTCCAAAGTTATCTCAGACTATACCAAAGTATTCAAATTGAGAATTAAAGATTCCCTCCCCTTCCTTTTCCATTCCTCCAACCCACACCCATCATGTGTCACGGAATTCAGCACTACTCAAATGTGCCTAACAGATGTGTACTACCTTTAGACTAGTATTAATAGCTGCTATTTATTAGACAGTTATGAACCAGGCATTTTCCAAACATTAAATCATTTAATTCCCTAACAGCAGGCTATGCCACCCCCATCTAACAGAAAAGGTAAAAACTGATTCTTACAGAAAACTAAGGTCTTCCAAAGGTCTGACAGCCAGAAGTGATGGAGCAAAAATTCTAGACCAAGTCCTCTGTTCTGTAAGCCTTGCTCATTTGTGTAAGTAATGTAGGACACAGAACCCCTAAGAGCAAATTACTTGCAGGCCACTCACCCCAACTCCAGATCATCATTATCCCCACCTGGCCCACTATTTGGGCTCTCTGACCTGATATCCCTGCTTCCATTCTTGTACTCCTACAATCCACTCTCCAAACAGTAACCAGAATGCTTTTAAAAACTAAAAATCAAATATTGTTACTCCCATGCTTAAAAAACCCCCCAGTGGTCTTGTTGAAAAGACAAACAACCAAGGCCAACAGGCCCTATATTTTCTGCGCCTCAAAGATCTCCCTCATCCCCTTACCACTGTCCCCTTCGCTGCTGTCTTCCCAGGGATTCTCATACTAAACATCACGTGAAAAACAGCCTTTGATTTAGGAACATGACTGAACTCTGGACAGTAGCCAATTACTCACTTGATTTAGTATATTACTACACCGATTTACTCCAATTATTCACTTGATTTAGGATATTACCACACTGATTTACTCAAAGCTCAGTTAATGTGTAGAGAGGAGGGTGTTTTGTTCCAAGACTAAAGTGCTGAGCATTTTTACTGTGCCAGCTCTTCCAAATGTTCTGTCACTTCCCCCAACAATCACTTCTTACAAGCAGCAAACTTTACCTGCAGGTTTCTTCTCAGGTACAAACACAATTTTTACCCTAAACACATTTGTTTTTACATCACAGAAAGTGATTCTGTCCTCCTTCAAAATGAAATTCTAACATTTCCTTTCACCTTTCAAAATCAAATCAATATTCATAATCAATTTCATTTAGGTTGGCCCAACCAAATGAAACAAATGTTTTCAATCATCCCTAACGGTGTCAAGGATGCAGCCACAAACAGTCAAAGACTTAAAAGAAAAACTGAGAATTCGTATCACTGTATCTAAATTATTGCCTTTTCCCCTTAAGGAGAGTGACCCCAATCCTAATTTAAAATAAGATACTCATTTGTTTGACCACTTTGAATTCAACCTACCCGCCTGGACTCAAGCTGCTCTTTATTTTCTGATCCAGGAGGGGATTTGGCCCAGAAGAAGCCAATGAAGGGCAAGGCTGACATAATATCCGAGAAGACGGCAAACTGGGACCCGCTCCGCTGGCGCCCGAGGGAGATCCCGTTTCCGTAGCGACAAAGGTACGAGAGCACCAGGCCCAGCGAGAGGAACACCAGCACGCACAGCAGGAGCTCCTTGTTGGCCAAGGAGACGAAGTCTCCGCATTTCTTATAAAAATAGGTGAAAGTAGCAATGCCAAGAAAAGTGCACATGGTTCCAAGGCTACTTGGGTGACTCTGGGTCCGTGTTGGGATCCTTTTTTTCCTTGTAGGGTTTGGGTGATGACAGGTTTTCCCCGAAATGCTACCAAAAGGAGCACAAGAAACCGGCCAAACTCCAGTAAATACCGTAAAAAAAAACCAGGATTGCAGTTCAAATCAGAGCTATTTACAAAATCATATAAAGTTATTACTACAAAAGTATCTGAAGACAGGAAAGTTGTCCAGGACTTAGAAAGCAGTATTTAAAAATCGCCTACTCCAACAGCACCCGACCGGGCTCTCCTCTTTCAGCCAATCCATTTATTTCCTTTTCTCTTGTTTCCTGGATGGGTTTTTCCTGGGGGTTATTGCAGGTGCTGTTTTTAATTTTGATGTTGGCTCCTAGTGCTGAAAAACCTTTCTCTCTAACCAGCAGCAGGTGCCCTTTCAGAAGACGGTGAGGGGTAAAAAAAAAAATCAAAGAAATCTTGGCGCTGCGAGAAAGGTGGCCTCGCCTCCTGAGACCGCGATGCCCGGGCCGGGCTGGCAAGCGCGGAGTACGACTCGCCCCCCTTCGGGCGGCCAGGCTACGCGGCCCAGGTGGAAATTCTGGGCTGCCGTCTCCCACCAAAGATGGCCTCGGCTTCACCACTGCGGCTCCGGCGCAGGGAGGGGCAACCCCTGCTGAAAATCTCCCCACATCAGGCTCCTATACACCAGCCCCCGAACCTTCCAGTCCGCGATTCCGTTTCCCCGCAGGTGAACGGCGATCTCCAGACAACTTCCCTTAGAGGGCGGCGACTCCCGATGGCCTGTTCGCCAACATCCCAAGCTCCGGCGCCGCCGCGCTAGTAACCAGAGTAACCAGCTGAGCTCCGGAGGCTTGTCACCCACCCCCGCGCGCCCCGCGGCCCAAAGGCTCCGCCCAGGCGAGGGACCAGGGGGCGGGGCTAAAGGAGGAGGGCCCGCCCCGCCCTGCGCGCAGGCCTCGCCCGCCGCCGCCGGCGGCCAGTGAGGGCGCCCACCGCTCATATGCCGAGAAGGCGCAAATCGCCGTTTGGTCAATCGCGGACGCCGTTGCCAGATCGGGGACGCCAGGTGAGGCGCTAGGGCGATGTTGCGTGATGGTGTAGGGTGGGACTGCGCTCGGGGGGCCCTGCCACCTGGTGGGCTGATCGGAGGGCTTGATTTGGCTCCGGCGGAGGTGGGGTTCGAGGGGTTCGTGCCCTCGGGTCCGCCTTCAGGTTTTTGGCTGCAGCTCCCGCTGCTGGGGTCCTTCCTACACAGGGAGAGGCAGAGTTGGTGCCGAGGACGCCCCTGCACCACCTAAAGTCGAGATGTTTCCATTCATTCCGTGGACTTTACTGAGCGCTTACTACAATGCCATCCCGGGGCCACAGGGATGAATCAGACACCACCTTTTTGTCCGGTGCCTAGTGTGTGTAGAACCTAGACGGCGGTAGAAAGAGCTACCGGTGTGTGGAGAACCGGGCGCTCAAGCTGAATCTGGAAGGACGAGTAGGCAGCAATTGCCAGAAGAAAGGAAGAAGAGATGGTGTGCCGGGTTTTCCCTTCCTCTTCCCCAAATTGTCAGGCAACTACGCACTTGTCGTTGTGCTCAGGCTAAAGACACCCTGATGCTCTTAGCCCCGTTCTCTCAAGATAAGAAACGTGGGAATGGGCGTGGGAGGACGAACGTGAAATAGAGATGTGCCTTAAGTGCCCGGAGAAACTGGGTAGACAGGGAACCATGGAAACCGGAGGCTGTCTTTCACTCGCCCTGGAGGGAGGCTGGGAAAGTCTCCGAGGAAGTTGCATGTACCCAAGACAAGCATTCTGGAGGAAACAGTAAAAGAGTGTGAGTCAAAAGGTGAGAGACAGCCCTTGTTATGAAACGATGAAACCTCCCCAGGATTTACTGACTCCTGATAACAGTGCCTTTGCTGACCTAGACTGCCTTGCCTACTTTAAACTCTATGACTTCATGTACAAATTCTGCCCTCTGGAGCACTGCTGAATTGTCACCTTTTCCATCAGGTCTCCACTGACCCACACCAAGTCACATGATAGTTTATTGATACCTATTATCCCAATCTCTGACTACACCTGTAAATTAAGCTTTATCATCCCACTCATCCTTGAGGGAAGGCCCTCTGTCTGATGAATCAGAATCACCCACAGCACCTAACACGTGTTGCACTTAATTTATCCTCCGTAACAAAGTTTTGATGAATGATGAATGATAGGTAGTAGGAAGACCAGATGACTTGAATCAGGAGAACTGGATTCTGGCAGCCACTAACCAGCTTTGTGACCTTGGACAAGTCAAAAGTCAGTCAGCCTCTTGAGGGAAAGGTCAGTATCTCCATGAAATCTAAATTCTTTGCAATCCTGAACCTGACACTTTGCTGAGTTCAAGATAGTATGGCACCTGCCATCATTTTTCATCCCAAATATTGTATGTTTTATCTGCTAATAAAATATTTTACATGTCAAAACATTTTCTCAGGTGTCATTTGACTCTCAAAATCACCTTGATTTTAAAAAAATACCAAACATGAAACTTAAAGAGGTTAAATGCCTTGGCCAAATCACAGCTTGTAAGTGATGAAACCAAAAGTTAAACTCCTACTCTCCAAATTCATGTTCCCCAATACTCTTAACTATCAATAACTGCTTTAACTTTCCTCTATCATAAAACCAAGACTTTCTCTCCCTAGCAATATTGCTCAATGTTACCAACAAATTCAGCTGTTTGAAATATATATGTAATTCAAAAGCATTCATGAAATAATCAGTTTAATGTGTGGGAAATCATTTTCCTGAAGACAAATCTTCAATACACTGCTTGTTGGTACCTTGAGTTCCTATATTGCTAAAATTCTAGAAGGCATCTGACTCTTACAGATGAAAACACAGTATCACCTGGATGATTGTTACTTGATTGTCATATTTGAGATTATCATAGGATTGTTTCCTTTTTAAGTAATTTAAAAATCTTTTGAAAGCCACTTCATGTGTTTACAGTCCAAGATCCTCGTCTGTACTTGGGGCAAAAAGAACATTTGTAATGCCTAGCATAGGGCGCACCCTGAATGCTTATATTGCCTGGGCTTAATTAAAGGCTATATAACCATCACTCAAGTATGTTTTAATCTTTGCATGGCTCCACTTCTTCAAAAACAAAAATCTGTCACTCAGGCTAGCAATATGACACAAAGTTAGCCACTTACTGACTGAAAGTAATAAACTACAGAGTAAATTCATCAGAAATATTTTGGTAGTTACGACAAGAGCTAATACTTATATAGCACAGGCAGTGGTCTAAATGCTTTCTTCATATATTAGCTCATTTTGTCCTCACAATCACATTATCAGGCAGGTACAGTTTTAGCCCCATTCTATAGACAAGGAAACCAATGTGCAGAGAACTGGTCACATAGCTAGAGACTGAATCCAAGCTGAGGACTCTAGGAATGTTTAAGTAGAATGTGGTTTTTTTCCTCCGCATACAAATATCGTACCTTAAAACAAACAAAAAAGCCCATGTGCTCTTTTCACTACATTGCTTAACTGCTTGTCATCTCTTTTGACATAATTTGGCATGCCAGGCCTCAACTGTGTCTCTTGAAGTGCCATTCTCAAGGCAGGAAGAAGCCTTGCCCTCCTTTCTTCAACTATCCGTTCTCTAAAATCCACATTAATCATCATCTCTTTCTTTTCAAGTTTTCATAACTCCACCTCTTTGTCATACCAGTCACCAATTCTTAATTAGCAATTTACATATAACTTTTTCAAGAGATTCAACTTCTTAAGGGAACGACTGTCTTATTCATAGGTGGATTCTCAGCACTTAGTATATGGTAAGCATTTTTCAATGTATTAAATGCAACCTTTCCTTTCTTCATTTTATCCCTTTTTGTTGTTGTTTTGATACCAAACTGAGCAATTTCTTTTTCACTCTTTTTATTTGTTGCACATTAGAAACACATACACTGAAACCCTCAAAACTTTCTTCCTATTGTGTTGTCCAAAAAGACTTTTAAGACCAGTTATTTGTTCTAGATCCCCCTCAGTACTTATGTAATCTTTTGCAAATTCTAGTTGCAAGTGGAGACAATTACATTAATTTTGAACTTTCATTTTCTTTCTCCCCTTCAGTTCTACTTGTAAAGCCATAATTAGCATATACATCAAAGCAATTCAATGTAATAATATGTAACAACTGTCCACTTTGTAACAGGCATTATGCTTAGAGTTGGGAGTAAAGCAGTGAACAGAGCAGACAGTACCTCTCATTTGAGAGTTAGTTTAATGGAGAAAACAGCAGCAATCAGGTCAAGATGACATTGTCCAAAAAAGAGCAAGTACACATTGCTCTGGAGGGTAAGGGCAGATAAACTAACCGTGGGGTCAAGGACGGCCACCCAGAGGAAATTATCCTTACACTGAGGTTTGAGAATTCATAGGAGTAACCAGGTGTATAACCTCTGACATGGCAGTGACCACACCTGACATATTTTTTCCCTTTCCCAAGTGTTTGTGTCTGTGGATGTTTGTTTCCTTTACCAAAACTCTAAAGCCTGCAGCCAACAATACAAGTTTTTTATTGAATTGTTGATGACAGTAGGATAGGAAAGATGAGGATTCTAATCATCTAAGCAGTCTAACCTGATAAGCCTCCTTCCAGCTTTTCCCTCAACATAAGTTGTAGAAACATTTGCCAAACCTGAATTTACTTTAGTCATTTGGTGTGCCCTTCATTTTCTGACTCAGATGACAGTAGGTATTGCACTAGCTAGACAGCCCTTCCTCTTAGCACTTCCCAGGCTTTGGGCCTCTCTGCATTTCCCCAGCTCCTTAGAACAGCTTCCAGCACCACCTACTGCAATTGTGCCCAAGGCCGCACAAGGAAAAGCCCAAATAGTTCTTAAAATCAATGATTCAACCCAAGTGACTCTCAGCGGATCCTAACCCAAGACAGGGGGAAGGAAGGCTTAAAAAAACAGGAAAAAAAATAACCAAACAAGCTACCTTAAAAGAGATTTTCATCATTTAAATGTATGGGCCTCAAATCACCTTTTTTCCCCTAGCCCCTCTGAAAGGAAAGGTGTTTAACAAAATTATTTCACTGAGGTAATTTAAATTGATAACTATCTTAGGAAAGTGATTAAGCAATATGCCTTTAAAAACATTTTTGCCCTTTCACTCAATATATCACTTCCCTGAACTCACTCTAAGGAAATAATTTGAGATATCCAATAAGACTTGTGTACCAACAAAAATCAAAAAAGCAAAACCAAACAATCAGAAGCACAATATCAAAACATAAGCATAACAACCAAAAACACATTGATCACAGTAATGTTATTTTAAATAGCAAAAAATTAGAAACAATATAAACATCCAACATCAGAACAATTAAATGATTATCATACACCATTCAGTGTATTATTATGAAGATATTAAAAACCTCCTAATTTAAAACAGATGAATGGACAAATGATGTAAGATTGGGAAAAATCAAAACACAATACTATATATTTATGCCATACGATCCAATTTTTAAAAAATATTCAGATAAATCCTTAGAAAAGAGGTTATAGGGGAGGATCTGCAAACTTTCTGGTGAGTGAGCTGTGGAAAAAATAGTCACAGTTCATTTTTATTTTAGTCTTCATACTTTTATGTATTTCCTACTTTATACTTCTCTATATTTCACAGTTATCAAGCATTACTTGAATGATCGGAAAGTAAGCTATTTGCAAAGGAAAATCTTTCGCCTGTGTTTGTCAGTATAATTAACTGATATTTTCTTTAATCTGCCCGTTTGTCCATATGACCCAGCGTGGCTCAAAATTAATCATGATCCTTTTTCAACCAAAGCTCCCACTTCATCCCTCACTGTGTCAAATCCTAGAAGATCTAATGATTTGACCAGTCAAGCAATATTGTATCAGCAACCTAGCTATCTTAGCACCAACAAGCTACCTGTTTCTCAGTGGCTATGTGCCCATGGAGTCATGATTGCCAGGCATCCTGTTTCCATCTATATCTTTGTAAACAAGCATTTGGACCAGCCTTAGCCCTGACTTGATTCCTACTTCATTGGGCAGGGAAGGAGGGAGGACAAAGGAAGGGAACAAAATAAAAGGTAGAAGAAGAAAGCCTAAGTTTAGGTTAGAATATGGATGGACAAGGCAGAAGAGGTTAGGGCCAGACAGAGTTATGAGAACAAAAATGAAATAAAATACATAGGGGAGTGAAAGGAAGGGTAATTTTTGATCAGAAAAGGCAACTATTTGCCATATTATAATAACAATGTGCTACATTATTAGCCTACACACTCCTGGTCATACCTCTTCATGTTAATGGAATAAACGATAACAAAAGGATTGCACCATTTTAGTGGCCACAGAGGACACCCAGGTCTCTGAGGCAAAGATCCATGGTTGTCTAGAGCCTTCAAAGATGATGCAAAGATCCATGGTTGTCTAGAGCCACTGTGTGATGGTGATAATAGCTAACATTGAGTGATTACTAGGTACCAACAATACTAAGCACACGGCACACATTATCTCACAACAAACCCATCAGCTAAATGTAATTAATATCTTTATTTTAGAAACCTAGAAATAATTGACCAAGAAATAACCAAACATTTCTGTACCTAGAGTGTATCCTTAGCAAAATTATGAGCAAATAAGGGTGGACAGGTAAGAAAAATAGTATTTCCTTAATGCCTATGATATGATGGGTACCTCACCTCACTCACCACTTACCAAATCTTACAAAGTACAGAGTCCAAAAACAGTGACTGAAACATGAATTCGAAACAGGTTTTGAACCTGTCCTAGATAGTCTGGATCAAAAGCCCAGGGTCTTGCCTCCATCCATAAGACTGAACAACTGGGACATTGTAGGAGTCCTCTAGGGTTAGTGTGAGGATAGACCTAGCATCCTAGGGCAGTGACTTCCACTTCCAACCAGCCCAGCCTCTGTGGACTGGACAAGTAATGGCGTTAAAGAGTCCTGCGGGGACACTGAGGCTATGTAGCCTAATCCAGTAGGCTTCATCCATTGGTGAATACCCCTCAACCAAAACCAATAAACACTTCACACACCAGGCTTTGTGTTGGGATTACAAAAATGGAATCCATTCTCTGCACTCAAGGAAATGACTATCTACTAGGAATGCACATCCTGTAAGGACATACTCTTGGACGTTAGTGTAAATCATGTAAAGCATATTTCACCCATTCAATAACTATTGAGCACCACTGTGTGCAAAGTATTGTGTCAAACCTCACCAAGCTTGCATTTTCAGAAAGCAAACCTAACCACTTTAATCCTTGGTGAATTCTAGCTCCTTGGATTATCAAACTATTAAAATTTGAAGATGGAAGGTTAGCATGTTAGTATAGTTCAAGAACTGGCAAGGAGGAAGTAGTCATCTGAAAAGCTGCACATTTCCCTACTACCAGTCCATCCTTTCCTTAGCCCTTCTTACTGTCACTGGACCTCTGCTAAACACAGATTAGGCATCACGTAAACTGTTGTTGAATGAATGGATGACTGTATTGTTTGAAAGGAGTTATATAAACCCAAATACAGAATAAAGAAGAAAAGATAATTTTCCCATGGCCATGATTTCAGAAAGTGAGAGACTGGCGAAGATCGTGGAGTAATGTATTAGGGGCAGAAGTCACAGACCACACTCCCTACCTCTCACCATTAATGAGGGAACTTCTACAGCACTGAGAAGAATGTCCATTTGGTAGATCCAACTTGGATGACTTGCAATGATGGGAGTACCTTTACCTCAGATACTATTATACATTTGTTTGTATGTCTTCCGGCAAGCTATACAGCAGCTAGGGAGTGAGTTCCCTGCTATATTGTGAGTATATGCATCGACATGGATTTCCCTACTCCACTGTAGGAAAAAAACATATAAGCCCCTTCTTTGAGTAGTAAAAAATGAACATAGGAGTCTTTCCTTTAGTTAAAAAGAAACTGAAACAAATCACTTGTAAGTAAGAATGCTTTATTTATTCAGTTGCTGAATCCTTTGTGACGGCAAGAGAAATAGAGAATACAAAAATACTTCTTGGGGAGCTAAACAAGGAATGTATTTGCTGATCAATGAAATAGAGGCAAAGGCATCAAATATGGTTAAATTTCACTATGTTATGCTCTCCACCATAAACAACAAATGTCTTTTGTTTTCCTAGTTTTCAATCCCAAGAGACAATGAATCTTGACAAATTGTTTTACTAATGAAGCCCATCTTAACACACCTAAAATTTGAATGTCTATATTCCCATACACATCAATGTCTATGAAATAGGTTTTATGTAATTGTGGGCAATAGTGTAGTTGATGATGACAGGACATAAACTACCTGTTGTTAAGCTTTTCAGTTACAAATTAACTTAAACTAAACTTGCTATTTTGCTCTTACCTGACTTAAAACTGAGTCTTTTGTTTCATGAACAATAAAAATTTTCAACACTCTGAATCAAATAAAAGTGTTTTAACAATCTGCCAATGTGACACACAACACAGTCTTGTGCTTTTACATAACTTATTCCTCAGTGTTACTGAGGTTGGTCATAAAAAATCTGCAATAGAACAAGTTGCGGCTGTATTGCTACTTAGAAAATACGTGGAGGACGTTTTTCAATTTGTTTCAATTAATAAGGATCAATGACAACTTATGTAGACCCTTTTACGTTTTAAGCACTGTGCTAGCTGCTTTGCAAACATCTATCTAATCCTTACAGAAGCCCTGCGAGGTCCTCATTATCTCTGCTTTACAGATGAGAAAACAGGGACAGAGTAGTTACTTGCCACACTTAATGTGGCTCATATTGGGCACCCCCCCACCCCAACAGCAATTACTGCCTTGAAATTGAATATCAGCCCCAACAGCAAACACCCAAATTTAATTTTCAAACATCAAACTCTTAGTTCTGAACACTTGTCCTCAGGTATTATAGGTTAAGACAATTTGGGCAATGCTACATAATATACAAAGGTAAAAAGATGCTTAGGTGAGGGTCACATAAAAGCCAGTGATGCCCAATAAAGTTCTCCCAGTGTTTGAAAGCAGAAAATCACCCCAAATACTACTTAAATACCTTTATCGGTTAGCTTTTGCATTACTTTAAAATTTTGTAACAGTAAAAAAAGACACGATTACCTCGCCAATATCAGGCACACTACAATCATGAAAGAAGAAATAATCCCATGCAGTTCAGTTACTGGCCAGATCTCAGCCTTTGCAGCAGCTCCGCATTCCTAATTTGTAACTACATGTTCTGCATATGATACACTTAGAATTGTAAAATGAAAAAAAATCCTCAACAACTCAGGAGTCTTGACCTTCCTACACATCTACCTTTTGCACTGGCAGAAAAAAATAGAGGCTGGGAGTATAGGAAATATCTTAACATTTTACAAACATATTGGACAGACGGGCAGGGAGAACAGGTCTGAGTTATCAGATCTATACACCACATGAAAGAGACAAAAGAAAACTGCAGAGACTAGAACTAAGGAATCTCAGTTTCCAATGCCAAACTGTCCCTGCACACTGGCTCAGACTCAGTGGGTGGATTATTAGAAAAATAACCCAGTTTCTGATCTGACAAGAAAACATGTAATAGAAAAACTGAGGGGAATGGACAATTTATCAACAATTTAAAAACAAAATTTACGAATCCTACCTCCTAATCTGGCTTTGGCCAAGACAATGAACGGTGTATCACTAGATAACCAAGATGGGTTGAACATAAAACATACAATCATTAGAATAGCCAATCTCTAGACCCAGTGCCTTCAAAACTCTAGCCTATTTCTACACTATATTGCAATTCCTCTTAGAAACCAGAAACACCATAGCACATTTCATACAGTCTTATAGGAAATTTTTATGAATCTGCCAAGAACGATGACCTTGGAAGAAAAACTTTTTTGTGATATCCAATAAAGCAGCCACTAGTCATATGTGACTAGTATAAATAAGGAAGTGGATTTTAAGTTTCTTTTGATCTTAATGTAAATTTAAATTTAAATAACTATCATTGGACAATGCAGTTCTAGATATTAATTTTCAGCAAATAAAAATGCATTTTTAAAAAAAGACTCATTTCTTTAAGACACAACAAAACAGCCAGGAAATCACATTATTTGTTCAAAAAGAATCTTTCTCTGAGTAAATCCCTGAGTAGTAATGATTTATTGCCACCAAATCAGGCATGAGGAAATAAGGGAATTCAATGGCAATCTCAGCTTCAACCTCTCAGGTGTCTGCATTCCCAGGATTTCTCATGTATTCCTTTGAAGCTATTCCTATCTTTCTTAAAAATAAAAAAATAAAATCTTCTCCATCTGTGGCAGTACTCTCCCTGGGCAGATCCAATGACCTGGTGATCTGGGCCTTCCCATCCTCTAAACTTCATAGCACCATGATCAGAGAACACCTTAATTGTCATGGTTCAATAAAAAAAAGGGAAAGAAAACAGGCTTTGGCACTAAGAAGAAGAAAAATCAGGAACTGAAAAAGAAGAAATGAGGGCCATTCCCCCTAAACAGTTTTTCCAAGTCCATTTATGAGGAAAATCTTCAACTTCAGGAGACTCAAAAAGCTTTTCTATATGAATTTTCCGATGCTGGGATAGGCACTTCTGTTGAAACATTTCTCACAGTCAGTACATTTTTAAGGTTTTCTCCTAGGTGGGTCCTCTGGTGCCTGATAAGGTTAAAGCTTTGACTGAAGCATTCACCACAATCAGGACATTTATAAGGTTTCTCTCCTGTGTGAGTCCTTTGATGAATCACCAACGTGGAACTCTGACTAAAAGTTTTCCAACACTCAGAACATCTGTAAGGTTTGTCTCCTGTATGTGTTCTCTGATGTCTAATGAGATGGGAGCTGAGGCCAAAGCTCTTTCCACATTCCCAACATTTATATGGCTTCTCTCCTGGTTGGATTCTGCATTCTCCTATCATACTGCCATTTTGACTCAAATTTTCTTCAAATTCAGAACTTTCATAGAGTTTCACTCCTATATGCATTTTCTGGTGTGTAATAAGGCTTAACTTCAACTGAATTTCTTTCCGCATTCTGTACATTGATAGGGTTTTTCTCCTATATGTATTCTCTCATGCTTTATTAGAGTAGAATTACAACCAAAGCTTTTTCCACTCAAGACATTTGTAGGGCTTCTCACCTGTGTGTGTCCGCTGGTGGCAAATCAGGCTGGAACTCTGACTAAAACTTTTCCCACAGTTGGGGCACTTATAAGGCTTTTCTCCAGTGTGAATCCTCTGATGTTCTATTAGGACATAACTATGGCTGAAGCATTTCCCACAAACAGGACATTCATATGGTTTTTCACCTGTATGTGACCTATGATGCTGAATGAGGTGAGAGCTGCTACTGAAACTCTTCCCACAGTCAGGACACTTACAGTTTCTCTCCTGTGTGAGTTCTTTCATGAATAATAAGATGTGAGGTATTGCTGAAGCTTTTCCCACATTCTCCACACCGGTAGGGCTTTTCTCCTGTGTGTGTTCTCAGATGCTGAATCAGGTGAGAGCTGTTACTAAAGCATTTCCCACACTCAGAGCATTTATAAGGTTTTTCTGAGTGGGTCCTCTGGTGTGTACACAAATGAGAACTATTATTGAAACTTTTCCAACATTTGGAACATTTGTAGGGTTTGTCTCTGAAAGAGGAGATCTGCTGGACAGAGGCAATGCAGTGTTCTGGATCCCATCCCCAGTGACTGGGTTTCTCCTCCTCTTTTCCTGTTGAATTTCCTTGATTCTGTGGGTTGCCATTGTTCTCATAGGAATCATCACCTCTTTAAGTTGATCTCCTTTACAGTTATTGTGTTGAATGGTTTCCAAATTATCCTTCCTTTCATTTCCTGCAAGAATAAACAAATATTCTAACATATTCCCTAATCTCTGCCAGGGGAAGGAAATTCTAAGTTGCAACAGAGGAGAGGAAATAACAAAGTAGAGCTTCATAAATTATTTTATGTTCATTATTTTAAAGCTAGTTTTTACTTCTTTTACTCTGTGTTCATCAGAAGCAGGTGAATTTTTTATACTTAGTAACAATACTAATGAAGTTTTGTATGATTGTCAGCAATTGCCAAGGGGGATACCAATCTAAAAATAGTTTCCTTAAACTTTATTAGAAGACTGAAAAGAAAAAAAGGGATCTGAACTAGGGGAGAAACTGAATAAGCTACATTCTGAGATGAAAAAAGACAATACCTTAGTTAAAATCTGAGCAAATATAGGAATAACAATCATGCCCATTATTCATTAAGAAATAAATAAATTTGTACATGGTATCTCATTAATCCTGAAAAATATGTGAGACAGATATTAACATTCACTTAAACATGAAAAAAGTGAGGTTGTAAGAGTTACTCTAGCTTGTAAGTGACATAGCAGGGACTCAGATTAAAGTTTCTCTCATTCTAATGTCCTAGTCTTTCTATGTACTCTGTAGCACATCTTAAGATGAATCTCCAAAGGATTCATATCATCTTCTTGACCCCTCACCTGTAAAAGGGCTTTTCAAATTCTCCCTTTCCATGAAGCCATTAGAATCTGAGACCAATAGCTTTTGTTCTTTCTCCATCACAGTGATCACAGCCAGGTTAGGGATCACAAATCCTGTGGAGGGAAAGAGGTTAGGTTTGCAGGCATTTGTTAAAATTTATTCTTCCTTCCTTCCTTCCCAACCATTGTAACATAACAATTGTAGGCACACAATGGTTTGTGAACCATCCTCAAAATAAGAAACACAGTCTTTAGAAGTCCTTTTAGAAAATCTTATCTCAGATGCCAAGTGTTTAGAATTAAGGGTTAATCCAATTTACCTTTTCTAAGGAAATAACAATAAAAAATTCAATCTTCACATTAAAGTCTGAGGATCAAGCTTCAAAACTAGAATGCTAATATTCACTGTCCACTCAGAGATCAAAAATATTTATAATTGACGAAACAAATCTGTTTTGTGGATAAAGCACCAAGAAGACTTTAAAGAATCAATATGCCGCTATGAGCAGCAGCTACAGAGAAAGCACACTGTATAGAAAGAATAACTTCATCCTTGATGGAGAACAAAAACTTTGTCAATTTCAAAACTTAAGATTTATATAACAAGAAATTAGGACAAAAGAGGGCTGGAATAATCACAGCCAATAACCCCTAAATACAAAAGGGAGGCTAATGAAGGATCTTTTCCTTGTCTCTGACTCTCTAAGTTCATAATCACAATGTGTCTTTCAGCCTAAACTTTAGCTTTTGTAGGTAACTACAATCCCTGACCTACTTTAAGAGACGGAAAAATGTGATCTATTACTGAAAGGCAATATATGGCCTTGACATCCATTTCAGGATATAGAGACTAATATAATACAGGAAAAATGAGAGTCTAAAAGGATATATAAAGGCACACATATGGAAAACAAACAAACAAAGGTATATTTATCATTTTCACCCTACTACTGCTTCTCATGTGCCAGGCACCGAACTAAATATGTGTATTTCTCATTTAATTCTCACAACAGCCCTCAGAGGTATATGAACAATAACCAGCATTAGGTGAGCAAAAAAGGCATTAGGAACCTTCCCACGGGCAAACGGCCACAAAGTGGGAGAGTAGTACTCAGTCCCAGGCCTGTTTGGACATCGTCTTTCACACTTTGATCTATTACAGTCAACTTAGAGCAGGAAACAGAGCGGGGAATAAACCCAAACTGCAAATGATCCTTAAGGAGGACCCTTACTTTGGAATATATTGACTGGATTTCTAAAAAACAGATTTACATTCCAAGACGTTAGGTCAAAGGGAGCTAGCATTCCCTAAGCACCGTCAGCAATTAGGGATTTGTTATCGGAAAAGGTGAAACTAGTCTAAATCACAAATATCCCCAGGGTTTGAGTAGGATAAAAAAAAAAAGAACTATACATATTAATTTTTCAAGTGTTCGAATGGAATAGTGTTCCGCCGCCCGAGTTACACGTTTCCATGGAAGTCTTTACAAAGGAAGCCGCGCCATCATTTTCCCTAAGAAACCATTAATTTTGGTAGTAGATGAACCCCCAGGAACAGTGGCTCAGCAAAGCGGTAGCCTACTCAAGGCCATTAACAGTATTAAAAGGCTGTCATTCCACAGAGAAGGGCTGCTTTCAGTGTCTTCAAGCAGAGTGAATAGGATGGGGCCATGCTTGGGATGAGAATGTCTTCCAAAGATGCGCTGCCTGAAACTTAGCTTTAAGAACCATTGACAGGAAGCACAACTGGGGTACACTGCGGGGTAAGTTCCAAGAGACCAGATCCAGCCGACAAGATCCTTTAGGGACCCCGCAGGCGCGGCGGCCTCGCGACGGGTGAGTCTGGGCCCGCGCCCCTCGCAGCAGGGGGTCCCCCTCCGGGCGGACACCGCAGCCTGGGCGCTGCGGCTTCCACTCCTCCTGCCCGCAGCCCTCGACCCGCTTCCCCCCGAGATGGAACTCACTGTTCTGGGCGCTACCCAAAAGGCGCCCTGCACCCCCAGCACGCCCAGCGCTCCGGGAGGAAGGAGCCTCGGCTCCCTCTGACCCCACCACCCGAGGGTCCCACACTCCCAAACCCGGCGCACGGAGATGGGAAATTTCCCCACCTCCCCGGCTTGGCCCGAGCCTCTCTAGGAAACGGTGCAGGCTCGCTCTCGTTGATCTTAACCCGCAGGGTCCTGGACCTGAAGGAGCGCGCTGGTGGATCGCCGTGCCTTGCGCCCTCTGATGTTGGCGCGCGGTGATTCTCATTCCTCACCCAGAGTCCTTACAGTAGGGGCCCGACTGGAGCTTGTACTTTCCCTTGCCATCAGAGCATCATCGGATTTATCATCACCGTCAGAATAAAAATGAATTATTTCCTAAGCGCCTGTTGTTTCTGTTCCCACCGCTGTGAACCGAGATACACACACACACACACACACACACACACACACACACACCTGTCTGTGAAACAGGCATCCTTCCATATATAAAGCAATTAGTTCACAAGACACCCTTATTAGTAACACCCGGAGAAGCAAACTCTCCTCTTTCATTACAGAGAAAATAGAAGCCAATCCCTTCATCTCCCCCACATCAAATATGCAAATCTTAAGACTGCTGCCCCGCCACCCTCTTTCTTCCCTTCTGTTCAAAAGAGGATTGGTCCTTCCTATTTAAAACAAGCCCTTCTCTGGTATTCACTTTCCTTCCCACCTTCTTGGAATTCCTACACTATCAACTAACTGCACAATTCTCTCACGCCCATCTCAAAATAGTCCTTCAGCTTTTCTTTTTTTTTAAATCTCACAAGGTTTCCATTTTATCTCTTCCCACCTGCCTTTTAATCCATGTCTCCTGCAGCAAAAACAATAAATCACCAGGATCACCAATGACCTCTGTGTAGTTAGTGCAGTTGGTATTTTTCAGTTCCCTAGTCCTTTTCCAGGAGTTTTGACACTGCTGAGAACTCCTTTCTTCTAGAAACACTCTTTTGAAGTGACACCACACTCTTCATTCCCCTCTGATATCTCTAGTCAGTCCTGTTAGTTTCTTACAAGCTTGATCTTCGCTAAATACTGAGGCTCCTCAAGGCCATTCTAGACCCTCTCTATCCTGGAATGTTCTCTAGGAACCTCTTTCATTCCCACATTTTACAATATCAGCTACACAGACAACTTGCAAGTGTTTATCTCCAGCCCAGGCTACCTATCCAAGTTCTTCACCATATAACCAATGGTCTACTTGACATCTCATATCAAAGGTCTCAACAACACCTCAAAAACAAAATGTCAAAATTCAAAATCTACTCTTACTTCTCCCAAATATACATTAAACACAAAATAAAATAAACCTGTTTCTCTTCCAATATTCTCTCTCAACCATCCATCGTTACACAAAAGTCCCTCCTTTTTCCTTACCTCCTGCATACAATCCATAGCTAAGCTTCATCTATCGTGTACTCGTACACAATTCTCAAATCCAGGCCCTTCTCCCAACCACCAGGGCCATCCTGAATTCAAGCAACTATCACCCCTCATCTGCAGGATTTCTGTAGCATCCTAACAATCCTACAGCTGTCCATCTTTGCCCCTTCTCATCCAGTCTCCTCAATGAATCCAGAGTGTTCTTTTCAAAAGATAATGTGATTCTGCCAGCTCCCTTTACCAAGTTAAAGCCCATTCATCCTTCAGACTTCAGCTCAGACATCACTTCTTCATGTATGTCTCCTCTCCTTGAACCTGCATAACCTTGTGTAACTGCCTCAAACAACAGAGTGTGGAGGAAGGGAAGAAATAGAACTTACTCTTCTGCCTGCTCTTAGAACCAGCCACCGGGCTGCAAGGAAGCCCAGGCACTCGCAGAAGCCACGTGAGGCGCTCTGGCTTGCGTGAGAAAGGCTTCAGAGGACTTCAGACCCCAACCATCATCAGACTGCAACCACGTGGAGTCCAGAGTGAGAACCACCTAGAAGAGTCAGTCTACCCCCAGAACTATGAGAGAAAATGCTAAAATGATTATTTTATGTTCCAAGCTACTAGGTTTTGGAATGAATTTGTTATACAACCACAGACATATTTAGTACATTGATGTGTGGTGCTGCCTTAACAAAAACCTAAAGAAAGTGTGGTATTGCCTATGGGAACAGGAGGCAGGCAGGAAAGAGAAATTCCTCGAGTAGTGTTAGTGGAAGACTAAGGACCTTAAGGAGCTTGTGAGTGACACCATTCTGTAAAGGTGTAGAAAGTGATCATTTCATGCTTGTAAGCTATACCAACTACTCAACTCTGCCGTAATTGCACAAAAGCAGCCATCTGCAAAACTAGCAAATAGGGGCTGGCTTGTTGCAATAATACTCTATTCACAAAAAATTGGGCAGCAAGCCCACCAGAAGTATTTTGCTGACCCTTGTTCTAGCTAAAGAGGTTTCAAGATAGAATAATAAAAGTGCCACATTGCTTCTTCTCACTGCCTAAGATTAAATGCAAGAGAAGAGAGACAAGCTAAAACAACAACCCTTGAATATATGAGCTAGAACCTGCTCCTTTGAAAACAAATTTTTTTCTCTCATCCCAGCCTCTCCAGATAGAAAACAATGTTAAAATTAAGAAATGGGAAAAGATAAAATATCAGGCACTTCTAGGAAATTTTGGTTTAAATAAGGGTCAGCAAATTACCAAAGTCCTTTTACAGGTCCTAAGGATGTGTCTTGATGAATTTCTATGTTAAACAATAGGCAACTAAAAACTCCAAAGGATCTTGTCCCATAACAACCGCACAAAGAGGCCAAGGCAGAGAAGGGTTATAACATGAAGATGTGTAGGCGTCACTTCTATCTAATAGAGTGTCAAGATTTCTGAAAGTATTGTATCAGCTGGGACTGAGAGAGACAGACACTACAACATGATAAGACGTCTTTGGAGTCCCCAGATTTTATTGGCAGGAAACAGGTGTTGAAAGCTACTCAGTCACAAACATGGGTCACTGTTGAAGAAAACCAGAATGTGTCATCTCAAGATATGCCTCTGGAACATAAAAATTATTTTAACCTGAAAGTAATTACGAAGCAACAAATGAAGGAAAGCTCTCTCTACCCTCCTGCTTCCCTGCTTAAAAGCAGGATATAATTTCTCCTTAACTGGAGATGATTCTAGACTATTCCTATCAATACGACAGGAACCTGCAAACAAATATCACTATATGAGTTTCTTTCCATATATTTATTTTCTATGGTTTGCTGCCTTTGGAAACCTAAATCTGCTTTATTTTGTCTTCACATTTCTCTACAGATTTATTGTTTGTCAAAGATGCAATATAAACCAGACTTCTAAGACACCTCTTTGAGTTACTCTTTCCCTGAGTCTCTTGCATATAAAATTGAGTTATACATGTTAATAATCTTGCTTGTTTTTCTTTTGTCAGTCTGCTGTTTGTTACAGAGGCCCCAGCTGAGAACTTCAAAAGGCAGAAGGCAAAGAATTTTTTTCCTTTCCTACACTAGCAAAAGGCTACCTAAATTTCCAGACCTTTCTGTTCAGCCTTGTTTTGAGCCACCATGCTCTTCCCACTGGATGCCAAGCTGTTTCGCTTCTCTGAACACAGCTTGTTCTTTCCTATGCCTGTGCCTTTAGTTTCTCCTACAGTGTCATAGCTTCAGGCACCCCTACCCTTCTCCCTCTCCCCTACCTTCCCTCTGTCTGTATAGAACTCACCCACTCCTCATTTCAGCTTAAGTATTATTATCTCCCTGGTTTAGTCTCCCATGACTCTCCCAGGAAGACTTAGGCTGTTTTCCTTCCCAACTTGCACCACGCTCATCATACTGTATTCTACACCCCCATAGGCCCTGACCGATTAAGAAATGGATACGGGTATTAGATAAGGTTCAAAATCACCAGCTTGTCGCAGGCAAAGCTGGAGTGGAGAGCTGGTTTTGTGTCCAGGGCTTCCTATGCCTTCTCATGCATTAGACAGGCTTTGCTCTCCTGGTTGCAGAGCAGAAAAAATTTGCCCCAGAAATTCTAATGGCCACATTCACAAGAAGCAGAGAGCAGCTGAGAAATGTTCTATGGACAAGAAGACCTTACAGAGCCCAAGGGGGGCTGAACTACACACATGCGTTCAGCATTGTCTACCCCATCTCACCTACCAAATAAGTTGCTTTTCTTCACCCCATAAATGAGTATGGGGTAAGGACTGAGGCAGAGGGGTGAAGGATAGAAAGTGCCTTCCACCAGTTACATAAAAATAGAAGTCCTTATTTTATGGGGTTTCAGGAACATGAGGAGCAGGAAAGAACGGCTTTCCTTTACATCTAAAAGCTTCCTGAGGATGGCATTCAATAAACATCTTCGACTGGACTAGAAAATGAAGCCATGAGTGAACTTGTTCACCATATTGTCTTCTATTATAGTGGCTATGTAGACATGTAATCCAGGTTAGCAGGAGAGCTCTCTGAACGCAGGAACCTCATCTTATTCGTACAGTCCAAGTACATAGAACATAGCAGCAAACAATGTGTAAGTCCTGGGAGAGGAAATCCCAGAGCAAAATACCTCTGAAACTGAAATAGCTCAAAGGGAGAAATAAAGTTTAAAATCCGTTTATTGCCTTCAAACTGCAGTCTGGGGCCATCTCTCTTTCTTGCTCAGGCAGAAGCAAAACCAGCCGTCCCCCTCACCTCTGAGGTTCAGATAAGCCCTCCAGTTGCCCAGGTAATTACCCATGGATATGGAGATGAACAACTCTCCTCCCCCAGGAATGCCTATTGATATGCAGATGCACTAAAGCCAGGTCACATCTTCTGGAAATATTACAGTTTTACTTACACAGTGAATATTGCATAGTTAAATAAACTCCTAGGATAAAAGATCTAGTATGCTTTGGGGACATATTCAATTGTGCAGCTTGGAAAATTTACCAAATACTATTATTTTTCCTTTTATTTCCTTGTCTCCTTTGTTCTTTAACTCACTTATTCAACAAACATTTAGTGTCACCTGCTATTGACTTCCTGAACAGGTCAACCTGAGCAGGAGTTTGGATGGTGTGGGTAAAATTGCAGTATTTCCAGAATCTCTTGCCTGGCCTTAGTGCATCTCCATATCAATAGCGTTTCCAAGGGGTGGAGAGAAGTAGTCCATCTCCATATCAATGGTAACTACAAGGGTCAGCAGAGAGCATCTCTGGACCAGAGAGATTGGGTGGGCCCCCAGGCCCCCCAGGCCCCCTCTCTGGCAGCCAGTTGGGAGAGACAGGGGAAAGCAGAAGTGGACGACTGCTTGTAAGCAATAAATGCGTTTCTCCCACTTTATTTCTCCTTTTGACTGATTTTGGTTTCAAGGGTATTTTGCCCCGGAATTTTCCCCCTGAGTTACAGATAGATTGGCCTGGCCCCTGGCTAGCTGGTACAGGGTACTGATAGACTGAGCTTCTGCCTTTCTCCAGCCATGACTGCTTCCAGACATCAGTGCCAATGAGAGAAACAGCAGAAACTGTCTGCATGTGGGATCCTCCGCGAGTGTTTTTAGCTTCACATTACAGAAGACCTGACATACGGTGCTTTAAACCATAAGGACTTACTATTGACTTAAGAAATGTCTAAGGCAAGCAGTCCTGGGACGGTGGACTGAGCAGCCCAGGAATTCTGGGTCTCAGAGATAGTGGGTCTCTGAACCGACCTACCCCAACAATAGTACTTGCTATGGACTGAATTGTGTGCACCCCTGCTCCCCCCTACTCCCCTTCCTGTTCATATGTTAAAGTCCTATCTCCAATGTGATGGAATTTGGAGGTGAGGCCCTTGGAAAATAATGAGGTTTAGAGGAAGTCATGAAGGTGTGGCTCCATGATGGGATTAGTGGCCTTAATAGGAAGAGCCACGGAGGACTTGGCTTGCTTGCTCACTCCCTCTCTTTCTCTCCCATGTGGTGACTCAGGTCAGAAGGCGGCTGTCTGCAAGCCAGGAAGAGAGCTTCTCACCAGAAGCCAGCAGTGCTGTCACCCTCATTTCAGACATGCAGACTCCAGCCAGAACTGTGAGAAAATTAATTTCTGTTGTTTAAGCCACCCACAAGTCCATAGTATTTTGATATGGTATTTTGCTACTCAAGTTTACTAATAGAGTTCTGGTCTGACGACATGATCAGAACACCTTGCACTTGGTTGTCAGTTGTCAGGTTTTATCCTTTGCAGGGATGCTTGTGTTTTGCAACAAAGGTGATTAAAGTGGCAGGCATTTCTCCAAGCCTCAGGAATGTGGGCACAGTGATGCCCATCTCCCAGAACTCTGAGGATTATTTTGATCACTTTGAGTGGTGGGCTTTCTGGTGCTTTCAGCAGATCTCTGGCTCCTTTTCTTCATCATCCCCCTGCCAATTCTCCCTGCATTATTTGGCCTGGGACTACACACAAAGAATTGTTACTAAAACAATCGCTGCTCCAAATTCCTGTTTGACTGACTCGGCACCTCCAGGGTGGAGTCAGAGAAGAGACTTGGCTTAGGGAGGGCATATAGGCTGGCTCAGGGCAGCAAAGATATCAGAAACCCAAGAACCATAGATGCCCCAGTGCAAAGGATCACCTGTATCAAAATTGATACCAAGGAGATTGCACCATCTTTTTTGAAGGTGGCCAGGGGAAGCAGGCGTAGAGGTCGGAGGGAAAATAAATGTCCAGGATCATTTGATTCTGGGACTACAGCAAATCAAAGAGATCAGCAAAGCAGAATCTAGATTGTGCCCATCTCATACCAGCTTGGATGGCTCTGTTTTTGTCATATTAGATGCTCAAGATTCTAAACTGTGTCACAGGTGGCTCCAGAGACAGCCGTTTGGTGAGACTGCTGCAAAAGGTACATTATGCTTCTCAGCAACCCAACCTTCTATAAACTCAAACACTCTTTAGGCAAACATAGAGTGATATTTGTACCAATTAGACTGAACAAGTATGAACCTGGATGTAACGGGATTATGAGCACTGATACTCTCAATGTGAACCATTTGGAATTAACTATCGGAGGAGGGAAACAGCCAGGTACCACTCTCCAGAATCTTAAGGGTCACGCCTCCTCCTTGGCCACATATTTTCTTTAAGATTAGTTGTCTTCATATCTGCTCATCTTGGCCCCCACCCTATGTAAACCAATCTTCCTCCAGAAGACTAAAGATCAAGATTGGGCAGGCCTCATTCCTGACTATGGAGAAGTCCAGTTCTCAGGGCCAGTTCTAGCTCTTGCAGCCACAGAGCTGTAGAAACCTACAAAACTGGACTCAAATTATGCAGGAACCTGTAACACAAGACACCATCTGGAAATTTGAGTCCATGTTACAAAGCATGGCCCAAGGGCTCGATTCCTTTCTAAATACACCAAATGCTGGGAAGCAGAGTAGTTACCGGTCAAAACTGTGAAAACAGCAAAATTTCTCCAAGACAATTTCACCTGCTTTCTCTTACCAACCCCCTACCTCCAACTCTGCCCCTGCCCTCTAGTTTCAAATTGATCTACCATTAGTGGGCACCTACCAATTGTTCCCTCATTCAGCGCCTGCATTTTATCCTTTGTCTCTTAACCCATCCCTGTAGATAGTGGTATTCTCAAGGGCCAGGTTGAACTGCATCTGTGGAATCATAGGCCCGGAGTTGGAAGCAGGAAAGTAGGTGAAGAAGAATAGTATCTGGTGAGGCCTTCCTGGGCCCAGACACTGTCAAATATATTCACCTCATCCCCACAAACCCCTATATGATACAGGGCTTAGTATTCTAATCTCACATTTTGAGGACACAAAGAATTTGAGGATAATTACAAAGCCTCTAGGAGGTAGAGGGATTGAAGGCCCTCAATAAAATCTTTTCATGCCCTGTAGCTCTCTTTTGAATTCATGAACCCATTCCTTCTCCTGTATTTCCTACTGCAGTGGATGCCAGCCCAGGGGACAAGTTACCCAAGTCACACCCTGGACACCATCTTTGACTATTCCCTTACCCCGTAACCAACCAGTCACCAAATTTTGACCCACCTCCTAAATAAGTCTCGAATATGTCCATTACTCCTCACTCCCACTGTCACGCTCCTAGGTTAGTCCACGAGCATTTCTCATTTAGGTGGATCTCTGTCTCCAGGTTGGCTCAAGAGGTACGTGTCTGCGTGAAGATGAAGAGCTGCAGAAATATACTGATATTTTAATTGCCTTTGAACAATATTCAATTAAATTATAGCATATATGGAATATTCATATGACTGTGCTTGGTAGTAACATGGACTAGTATTAATAAGGAAATTACATGCAAAATACTTCCTGGTTAATAACGTGTTCCATATCATAATGGCAGCTTGGCTGGAGAGTCATACTTTACTTCTATCCAGAACACACCTTTAGTTCCCCCAGACTCCTCTTCCCCAAGACTCTAAATTTCTCATTCAATATTTTTTAGTTTAGATCTCAGCACAAAATGTTATTGATTTTTATGATATTCAGTTGTCAAAAAAGGTATTCAATCTAGGTAGGCAATTGTATAAATAATATTTTTAAGTCTGTCGGCCTGAGTTTCACAGTATATTGCTTTAGGGCAAGCAAACTCTGAAAGAGAGATGATATTATCAGCTTTACCTAATGGGACAAGTAATGCATTGGATTTCCACTGAAGTCAGTAAAGGAAGCACTTTTCTCAGAGAATCATCACACCTGTCATCAGAAAATAATGGCCAAAATTGGCAGGCAGGCAGGGGTTTGTAACTATTTAAAGTAGATGTGGAAATTAATGAATCTGTAGAACAGCCTTAGCAAATGAACAAAGATATCAAGGAACAGGAATGCTAAATGCCCTGCAAAATACAGGGCAGCAATTCTGCAGACTAAAAAATTGTCCTGCCCCAAATGCAAACAGCGTTTCTGGAGAAACACCGATCTGGTCCCGACTCTTCATCTTACAGATGACCCCATTAGACTTGCCTTTCAGGGAAGGTGCCACATATTCAACTTTGTTCTGCCAGGAACCATCACAGCGTCTGGCACTCAAAAGAAGCTTAGTAATTGTGAGGTGTGATATCTTTAAAACAATTCATGTGCTTAGGCATTTTACCTTTTGTCTCAGTTCACAAGAGCCAGTCATCTCCTTGGGGGGATATCAAGACTCCTTACTGAAGGACTGCAAAGTGACAGACTAGGCTGATATTTAGCTTTTGTCATTCAAAAACAAGGTTTTGCTACAACAATGCTGACATTCTTCGCCAGGCTCTTGTCCTGAGAAACAATTATTTCAATTTATTTTCTTAGCATATCGATGGCCTAGTTTGGTGTTTAGAGTTCTTGCTATGGGAGTTCCAGAAAGATGAAGCCCTCTGTCTGAAAGTGAAGAGTTTTAGATTTAAAAAGTGACCCTAGGGGCAGAGGGGAGGTACTATTACCCCCTCATCTCTTCTCTGCCCACCTAGTCTCATATGATTACCTGACATTCCATTTTATATGTCTTTGTTGTTTTTTTATTGTTTTCTTCTTTGACCAGATTGTCAACTCCATGAAGTTCTTTATCTATTTAATTACTGCTGTGTTTCAGTCTCTACAACAGTACCCGGCAGCTCAATAAATATGTATTGAATCAATGAATGAGTTTTCTTTTTTCTTCATTCTCTTCCACGTCAGAAGGAGAGCAAGAAGTAATTTAATTAGAGAGGCTATCTTTAAAGCTTGTGAGCTCATTCACTGGATTTCCCCTGCTTGCAGAGGAAATCCCAAAAACTGGTTCCTTAGAATCACATCCTGAAAGGTCTAAGGACAGGCTCATCTCTGACTTATTCCTCGTTGTTCTGCACTCCAAGTTTACTTCCTCTGCAAAGTTTGTAGGGTGGCAAATGACATCTCTCAAGACACTGAGCCACTAATTCTTCAGAAAATGCCCAGATAAAATAGAGCCAATGCTCTGGGTCCTTGCCTGTTTCTGGCAAACAAATCTACGAATTTTTGCCATGGATGCTGACCCCTTCTCAGTAGTGGAACCTAATGGGTACTAGATCTTTGCAGACCTGCCCAGAGAAGCACATCACATCATTACAGGAAGTCAGAACTCCTTTCCTATATGGTGAAAAGGTGAACACAGGATTTGGCATTAGAAGACAATTCTATTAGGAAATTTGTGCAGTCAGATCCCTGAGTTTTACCGACCAATGTTCAGACTTTTCTTAGCCACAGAAGAATAAAGGTCCTAGAAAACTTCAGGCTCAGTGACCAAGAATGTACATCTTCACAAAGCATTTGGACCATCAAGTTCTTTGATAGTATGCAAAAATATCAGCCATGTTGTTCTGGGATGAATTCCATGGTGACCCTTTATTAGGGTGGGAATGGGAAGGAGACAGAATTTGCAAAAGGTGGGAAACCTTACAGTATGAGATCTGCACAATGTCAGGTGTAGACAAGTCATTTGTTCCCGATGGTAGTCTGTATTCTAAAATGGATTCTTCTCAACTGCATAACAGAAAAACCTCCAAGTAAGTTATTGGATAATAGAACGAAATTATGGGCTCCCGATCTATAGTGTCATCCTAAAAAGATCTTTCATCTAAATTTAGTGGTCCAAAGCTGATCAAGTGCTTTCACACCAATATGCCACTTATTTCTCACCACAAATCTGTGAAGACATCAGCCGGAAACGTGTCCATTTTGCAGACAGGAAAGCTGAGGATCCAAGAGGGGAAAGGAGTTGCCTAAGCCCCTGGAGCCAGTGGTGGAACCGGGTTTAGTGCCCTGCTCCTCCAGCCCCCACTCTCAGTGTGTCTGCACCACCCCCGGATGCAGCATCCCAGAGAGGATCATAAATGGACTGACCACATGATTTATCACCCAAACCACAACACTTTGGAGAGTGGGAAATGCTCTGTGGATAATTATCTTGAGACAATAACTGGACCCCAGGACTGATGAATAATCACCTTAATCACAGGGCAGAAGCCTGGGGGACAGGCGAGTCTGCACCCTGCTCTGCTCATCTCTTTTCTTTGGCAACAGACATAAATCTTCAGCTCTCCTTTTGAAAGTGAGTGACTTTTCAGTCTTGAGCCATGCAGTTCAATAAACAGACTTGATTGAGTCAAGTAATGAGGAGCCAGTTCTCTTTTGTTTGGTGCCACTGTGTCTGATCAGTTTGGAGACCAAAGCTTGGGAAATATGGTCAGTACTTGGGACATGCAATCAAGAATAAAGGAAGGAAAGATAAAGCCATGTGGCTTCCGTAGGACAGAGAGTAATGGGCTGATGAGAATAGTCAGAAATGACAACCTGGGCAATTTAAGGTCTGACAGCTGTGCATTAAGCAGCTTGTCAGTGTCGTGTGCTTCTGCTGGGGAAGGCAGATTCTATCATGTGGGGAAGGCCACGAGGCTTCCTAGAGTTAGTATAGCTTGTCCCATCTGCCTGGCTAGATCATTTGTTTCCTGGTCACCATTACTACCTCAGTGGTCACTGCAATATCTTGTTATAGCAAGAACCTGCTCTGGATATAATTTCCCATGCAAAAGGGCATGAGAACAATAATTAGTAATTTTATTTCTAATAATCGCATATTACCTTCACAGAATGTTTTTTATAAGTTTTAATGTTTTACCACTGTTACAAGTTTATGCATGTAAAGTGCTTAAAACAATGCCTAGCATGTATTAAGTTCTATGTAAGTATTTTCTATTATTTTTATTTCATTTGATTCTTACAAACACCCTACAAAATAGTTTGAATAGGTGAGACAAGGAGAAAACTGCGCATGACTGACTAAGTTAGTTTTCCTTCATTACTCAGTCTGTCTGTTTCAGCAACATGACCCTGGTCAGAATTCTTTTGGTTCTGCTAAGAGCAATATCTTCAGTCCCATGATCCCATAATTTCATCATTTAAATCCAGACTCCTTCCTGGTCCATGTCACAAGGTAACATATTCCAGGAACACTTGGATATTTGGAACCTTGAAGCAAGTTCTCCTGCCCCCAAAAGCTCCTGGGCATCCTGAGGCTCCAGTGCCCCTGGGTGATTGGGTATACGCTGTGCCCTGTCTAACGCCTTCTCCATCACCAGGTGGTAAAGCAACATCTAGTCACAGGGGCCACGTTTTGAGCAAAGGCATCAGTCAGAATACATTTTTGCTGCATTTCCAAAAATGCTCAATGAGCTAGACAAGAGTTGTCCTCTCTCAGTCACATAGCAGGACAAGGGCATTGTCAGTCTCTATCAGCTTCCAGCGCTGAAGGTGAAGTGAAAACAGTACACAGGCAAGTTGTAGTTGTTTCTAGGGTATATATGGAGAGTTTGCCAAAACCATGTCTTTAGAGTAAAAGAAGAATCAAAGGGGAAGGTCACTGTGGGTTTGCCCACTGAGAAAGGTCAGATCTGAGTAGGGCTAAGCAACATGGTAGCCAGCCCAGGGTCAAAGCCTTTTGAGAACTAGATGTGGAAACCAGAGTAGTGAGTCTTGTGTTTGATTCTGATGAATTTACAAGGCTGGTGACATCTTCTCATGGAGTTTTTCTGGAAAGGCCCAGTCCTTGGGCCTGGAGGTAAACCTTTATTGGTGTATAAGCTAGTGTTCTGCAGAGAAGAACAAACATATATATAAGTTCTTATGAGGAATTTGCTCATGCAGTTACAGAGACTGACAAGCCCCGAGATCTGCAGAGTGATTTTGCAGGCTGGGGATCCAGAAAAGCTGATGGTTTAGTTTTCAGTCTGAGTTCAAATACCTGAAACCTAGGAAAAGCCAATGTTTCTGTTTGAGTCCAAGACAGAAACAGCACTGATGTCCTAGTTCAAGATTGTCAAACAGGAAAATCCTCTCTTACTCAGGTGGCGGTCAGACTTTTTGTTCTAAGTAGACCTTCAACTGATTGTTTGAGGCTCACACACATTACACAGTCTGCTTTATTCAATCTACTGATGTAAATGTTAATTTCATCCCCAAAGACCCTCAGAGAAACACCCAGAATAAGGTTTGCCCAAACATTTGGGCTCTCCATTGCACAGTCAAGTTGGCACATAGAATTAATCATCACGGTTGATATCAAAGGTGCAGCAGAAATTACAGTCATTTGGAAACAGCTATAAGCAGAAGTGGATGATCTTGATACACACACCCAGGGAGATGTGCAGCTAGCCAAGGCCCCTGCAGAGTGCTAGAACTCAGGGAAGGTATAAAGGAAATGAAGAACCACACATCAGCCCACCAGGGAGAAGTGGTACTGCCAGAGAATATTGCTAGTATCCTTGGGCTGAGAGCTCTTCCTAAACTGGACTGTTTAGAATGCACATCTTAAAAATGCACTGTGTTTACTGATAAAATGATGAGAAAATTGAGAAAAGGAATTGTAATCAGAATTCTATTAATATGGTGTCTGGAAGCTGCTTCTGGTGAGGTTTCTCCCTGAGTACTAGGTGAAACCTCAACCTGGACAGGGGGGTTTTGGAGGGAAAGGAGGTTAGGGGTGTTGGGTGGGGAGGGCTCTTGACTCTGAACAAGAAAGAATTCTCAAAGAGGTCGAAGGAGTGTAGGTAAGGAAAGAACTCATTAAAGTGAGAGTAATAGTGAATGCAGCCGCCCTGCAGGCAACAGAGATCAAGGAAGAGCAGAGGGAGGAAAGGGATACTCACTGAACTCCTGCTCGGCATAAGGAAATTCCCTTGCTAACTCGTGAAGCCAGACTCTCCTGGCGTCCAGTGTCTACTTGAATCTGCACAGTGTGGGAACAAAGGCCCTACCACCCCAGGTTTTGGGGGAGCCACAGAGCATTGGATGGACTGAGATTATGTTCTAAGAGCTTCCAAAAGTCAAAGATTTTCAGGCAGGCTACTCAAGAGCATGATCATACAGCTGCAGTCCTGTCCCGGTCACCCAGGTGATGGTAACTTGTAAGCCCAAATCAGAAATCTCAGTAGCCTTTCCTTTCTTGTCTGGAGTAGAACAGAGACAGAATGAAGACATGTACTTCAGTCTGGAAAATAGAATGAAATAGCCAAGTAACAAAAACACTTACTACTGGAAGAGCATGAAGACAAGACACAGTAAGTTGAGCAGTGAGATGTCTTTATTTAAGGCAAAAAGTACACACTTGAAGAAAGGAGAGTGTGGGCAACCTGAGAGAGGAGGCAGACTTAAAGGCTTAGGATTCTGTCTTTTAAGGCTTTCAAGACGGGGGCAAAGGGAGGTGGGGGGAGGTGGTGCAGGCTTGACATGTGGTCTCATGATGTCTATCTCTGGTGAGTATCCTCATCTATAGTCTATCTTCTCGATATTCTGTAAGATAAACTTAACACAGGGAATTTCTTAATCCTGTTCTTCTCCAAGGTAGTGGTTACCCTCAAGCAATGGGGACACATCATTTAGGACTACTTGCCCTGCCTTAAGATAGGGTCGGTTATTGGCTGATTACCATAAAATATGTTAGGAATCTCACCTCCTAACTCCCACGTTAAAAAAAAAAAAAAGGATCTTAGCCTTAACATACAGTTCCTCCTGTTCTTACTATACTATTTCTATCTCAACATTTTTAGGAAAGTTAATCATGATGCTTGTGCCACTTCCCTGCCCTACCTCAAATAATTATAGCAAGTAATACTTCCTCATTGTTTCTCCCCATTTTTATTCTTTTCAATATTGGTTTTTACATAGTTGTAGTCAAACTATATATAGAATATTGTGTTATATGTCAAATACACAATATACTTGACCAAAGCAAGCCTGCCCCACAGGGGACATGTGGCAACATGTGGGGATGGTTTCAGTTACCAAAACCAAGCAGGAGGGTGTGCTGGCCCACTGGTGAAGGTCAAGGAGGCTGTGAAATATCCTGCAGTGTGTAGGACAAACCCCTGGCCCCCATGGAAGCATTACCTGATCCAAAATGTCAGTGATGGCAGCAGTTGAAAAACTCTGTTATACTTTTTGCAACTTATTTTACTTCACATATAGAGTTCAATATTACTGCAGGGTCTTTGAACTAATTTAGTCTATGTGCTAGCTTGTTGGCACATTGTGGGTACTGAGGGAAACTTAATAATGGATGCATCATAGTCCATTGAGTTAATGTGAAGAAATTTCCACAAGTATTCCCCTATTGTGGGACATTACGGTTAAGAGATTTTGCTCCTAAAAATAACACTGCAATGTACATTATGAAAGTATCTTAATTTGAATTACTTCCTTTGGATTAACTCCCAGGTGTGAGATAGTCTGCTGCAGAAAAGACTCTAAATGTTTTGTGAGTAATATCACATGTTTTAGGTTCTTCAGAGCAGGAATTTGCTTTATTTAATGTTTGAATCACTAAAACATAACACGATGCCTTGCATATGCTGTTTCTCAATAAGTGTTAATTAAATAGAAATTTTTATCATGCAAAGGAAGTACTCCTCAAGATTCAGTTTACTAAGACCTTAAAAACTAGGATGGTCCTGTTTTTCTCCTCTGATCCATGAAATATACTTCATTAATATTAACCAGTTTTCTAATCATCCTTCTTGATAATTCATGTTATTCTTATTATATATTGACTGATTGGAGCTGTTATTATTTCATCTAACTCTTGCTCTCCAAAGAGATTGGTTTATAATTTTGTGTGTGTGTACTAACTTTTCTTAGGCATATAAAAAGGGAGGGGTATGGTGGCAAAATGTCCACATAGTTGGAGTGGGGAATTCGCAGAAGAAAGTATAGGAGAAAATCATATGGAGAGGTAAATGTATGGGGAGAGAAAAAGCAATAATCATAGCCTCAACACCTGGCTCCTTTTTCAGGATCTATAAAGTAACAGCAGTATTCACAATAGCCAAAAGGTGGAAACAACACAGAGGTCCAGCAACAAATAAATGGATAAACAAATGAGGGTATGAGCATACAGTGGGATATTATTCAGCCATAAAAAGGAATTTAGTACTGATACATCCTATACAATATGGATGAATCTTGGAAGCATGCTAGGTGAAAGAAGCCAGATACAACAGGTCACATATTATATGAAACATTCAAAATACATAAGCCATAGACAGAAAATATTTTGATGGTTACCAGAAGGAGAGATGGGGGAGCAACTGCTTAAAACACACAGGGTTTTCTTCTGAAATATTATACATGTTTTGTAACTAGATACGGGCAGTCTTGCAAAACATCATGAATATACTAAATACTACTGAATTGTTTACTTTAAATGATTAATCATACATTATGTGAATTTTGTCTCTAACAATCCAGTTTGTACATTTTTTTTCATTATAGTCAGTGTTTTTGTGTCCTACCAAGAAATATTTGCTGACCCCAAGGTCATGACAATATTCTGTGTTTTATTCTGCTGTATGACTCTGGATTTTAGGTTTAGGTCAAGTGACTTTTCAAATTAATTTCTATATATAGCATGATTAAGTATTTATTTACTTTGAATACAGAGAACCAGTTGTTACAGCAGAATTTGTTAAAAACTTTCCTTTCTGGGAACCCTCCTACACTGCTGGTGGGAATGTAAATTAGTTCAATCATTGTGGAAAGCAGTATGGAGGTTCCTCAAAATGCTCAAAACAGACCTACCATTTGACCCAGGAATTCCACTCCTAGGAATTTACCCTAAGAACACAGCAATCAAGTTTGAGAAAGACAGATGCACCCCTATGTTTATCGCAGCACTAGTTACAATAGCCAAAAATTGGAAGCAACCTAAATGTCCATCGGTAGATGAATGGATAAAGAAGATGTGGTACATATACACAATGGAATAGTACTCAGCCATAAGAAGAGGGAAAATCCTACCGTGTGCAGCAACATGGATGGAGCTGGAGAGTATTATGCTCAGTGAAATAAGCCAAGTGGAGAAAGAGAAATACCAAATGATTTCATTCATCTGAGGAGTATAAGAACAAAGGAAAAACTGAAGGAACAAAGCAGCAGCAGAATTACAGAATCCAAAAATGGACTAACAGGTACCAAAGGGAAAGGAACTGGGGAGGATGGGTGGGCAGGGAGGGATAAGGGGGGGGGGGAAGAAGAAAGGGGGTATTAAGATTAGCATGCATGGGGGGAGGGAGAAAGGGGAGGGAGGGCTGTACAACAGAGAGAGGACAAGTAGTGATTCTACAACATTTTGCTATGCTGATGGACATTTACCAACTTTTTATGCCCCTTCAAAATATTGGCTATTCTAGGTCCTTTACATTCCCATTTAAATTTTAGAACCATCTAGCTTGTCTGCTTTTTCAGATGAAATTTTATTAGAAGCTGTTGACTGGGATCTCCTACATGAATTACCTACTTAGTTGATAGTAGACTGGTCTAAGATGGTTTTGAAAGAAAAAGGTTTTGCTTTGTTTCATTCTTTCCTCTCCATTGTTGTAGGTTACAAGGCAAATGCCAGAACATGAGCAGGAAACTCAGCTCAGAGAACAAATGTCTGGATACTAGAGGGTGCCACATACAAATATGAAATGTCAAAGGAGCCTGGTTCAAACCCAAATCCCCAAAACACATTACAAAGGGTCAAGTGAAAATGAAATGAACTCATCAACCTTCCTGAAATATATTCCAAAAAGATCATAAACATGACCATGGAGGTACAGAAAAACATTCAAGAACTCAGGAAATAAATCAGCACAGAGATCCATTCATTACAGAGTACAAAGGGGGTATTTAAAAGTGGATTAGATATGGTGGGGGAGAGGATAAATGAAAAAGAAAGTGGAGAAGAGGAAACAAAGAAGCTGAGGCACAGAAAAAAGGATCTTTAGGAATGAAAGAATATTGAGAGAACTGTGTGACCAATCCAAATGGAACAATATTCATATTAGAGGGGTACCAGAAGAAGAGAGAGAAAAAGGATGGAGGAGGAAAAAAGGCAGAGAGAAAAAAATAACAACCTTAAGATTGTGTTTGTAATAGCATACTAACTGAGTTTAGACTCTTAGATAGTAAGGAAGTTACCCTTGAACCTTTGGTAACCATGAATCTAAAGCCTGCAATGGCAATAAGTACATACTTATCGATAATCACCCTAAATGTAAATGGTTTGAATATACTAATCCAAGGACATAGAGTCACTGAATGGATAACAAAACAAGACCTGTCTATATGCTGCCTACAAGAGACTCACTTCAAGCCCAAAGACATACACAGACTGAAAGTAAAGGGGTGGAAAACGATATTTCATGCATCTAATAGGGAGAAAAAAGCAGGAATTGCAGTACTTGTATCAGACAAAGTAGACTTCAAAACAAAGAGTCACAAGAAACAAAGAAGGACATTACATAATGATAAAGGGATCAGTCCAACAAGAGGATATAACCATTATAAATATCTACGTACCCAACACAGGAGCACCTACATATGTGAAACAAATACTAACAGAATTAAAAGAGGAAACAGAATGCAATGCATTCATTTTAGGAGACTTCAACACACCACTCACTCCAAAGTACAGATCAACCAGACAGAAAATAAGTAAGGAGACAGAGGTACTGAACAACACATTAGAACAGATGGACCTAATAGACATCTATGGAACTCTACACCCAAAAGCCACAGGATACACATTCTTCTCAGGTGCACAGGGAACGTTTTCAAGAATAGACCATATACTAGGCCACAAGAAAGAGCCTCAGTAAATTCAAAAATATTGAAATTGAACCAGCTTCTCAGACCACCATAGTATGAAACTAGAAATAAATTACTCAAAGAAAATGAAAAAGCCTACAAACCCATGGAGGCTTAACAACATGCTCCTAAATAATCAATGGATCAAAGACCAAATAAAAACAGATCAAGCAATATATGGAGACAAATGACAACACTAACTCAACACTGCAAAATCTGTGGGATGCAGTGAAGGCCGTGCTAAGAGGGAAGTATATTGCGATACGAGCCTGCCTCAGGAAAGAAGAAAAATCCAATATGAACAGTCTAAACTCACAATTAACAAAACTAGAGAAAGTAGAACAAATGATGCCCAAAGTCAGTAGAAGGAGGGACATAATAAAGATTAGAGCAGGCCTAAATAATTTGATGAATGGAATCATGACATTATGTAATGTCTCTCTACTCCTTGTAATTTTCCTAGCTCTGAAGCTCTGAATATTTCATGTAGTATTAATACAGCCTTCAGCTGTCTTTTGTTTGATATTTTACATTTCCCTTAATGGAGGTCAGATTCTCTTAGCTTTCCTTCATCTAAGTCTTTCTCTCTCTCTCTCTCTCTCTCTCTCTCTGCTTTTTGCATTCATTCTACAAGACTTTTGCTTAGATAAAGGATTCTCTTCTGGGTTGGCAGTTCTTTCCTTTCCTCACCTTAATCATTTGACATTCTGTGGCCTCCACTGTATTTTATGAGAAATCTGTGATCATTCAAATTTTAGTTTATCTTTGCTTTTTAGCATTATGACATGTCTAGGCCTTATCAGGCCTAACTGTTACTGATTTTAATTTTAGGCCTTATCAGGCCTAAACTCTTTTGAATTTGCTCTGTTTGGGGCTTGCTGAGCATCTTGAATCTCTAAATTTATGTTTTTGTCAAATCTGGGCTCTTTCCTGCTTTGAGTAAGAATTATTTTCTCTAAAAAAATAAAATTCTCTCTCTTTTCCTTTATATAACACCTATAATGTGAAGTTTAGACAGTTTGATACTGTCCCACAAGTTTCTAAGGATGTATTCATTTTTTCCAGTGTTTTTTCCTGTCTTTATTCAGTGTAGATAATTTCTGCTGCTCTGTTATCTTCAAGTTTACAGACCCTTCTATCATCTCTGTTCAGCGGTTGAGCCCATGCAATTTCTTTTGTAATTTCTGGTAATTATATTTTTCAGTTCTAAATTTCTCGATGTGGATCTTCTTTTATAGTTCTTATTTTTCTGCTAAGAACTTCAGTCTTTCCAATTATTTTGAGAGTGTTAACCATTACTGCATTTACTATGGTTATAATAGCTGCTTTAAAGTCTTATGTGACAATTCCAACATTAGGCTTCTCAAAATAGGCATCTGTCCTTTCTTTCCCTTGATAATTTGTCACATTCTCCAGTGGTGTGTGTGTGTGTTGTTTGTTTTAGCATGTGCAGTAGATTTTGGATTTTATTCTGGTCATTTTGAATATGATATTGTCATTTCTGAGTCATGTTTGCATCTTCTGGAGGTTGATTTGTTTGTTTTAGCAGACAGCAACCAGTGTAGATGACACGTTCTGTCTCACTTTCTGTGGGTGGCGGTTCTAATACCAGTTCTACTTTCAAAACTTTCCCTGTGCTCTTTACATTTGGCCTGTGCTATGTCTCTCAGTGATAGTCTAGGACTTAGGCAATAGTATATATCGTACATTAGTTCTCTTTCTCATAGCCTTTGCTATACTTTCTGAGTCTATTTTATACAAACACAAGTTACTTGTATTACTTTATACCCAGGATAGGCATGTGTTTTCCAGTTGTTTCCTCTCCATGATTTCCCCCATTCTCTTCAGATACCAGTGGCCTTTTCCCAGTTACTTTGGTCAGAAAGACACAGACGCCCTTAGACTTCTGCATTGTACAGTTCCCCGTAACTGGGGCTGTCCTTGCATACAGTGCAGAAAGGAGAGAAAAGGAAAAAAAACATAATGGCAATTCTCCTCATACTGTTTGGGCAACAGAGGCCCTGTTTCTAGCTTTTCTGGCCGGAGAGAAAGGTTTTTCTCACAGGGTTTTTCTGTTCCTCTGGCACTGCAAGTCTAGGGCGAAGAGGAAAAAGAGTAGGAAAAAACCCCAGCATATTTCCTCACCATCTCCAGGTCACAGGGTCCCCTTGGGGATAGAAGAAGGGGACTCCTTTTAAGGGTTTTCTTGTCATCAGCACTATCAAAATAGTTACTCAGGCAACTCTTAGGTCAAAGCCAGGAGATAGAGGAAAACGGAATCAGAAAACTCATGACTACACCCATTATGCTTCAGGTTTTGACTTCTCCCAATTATCTCTATTACCTGTTTATGGAATGTTGAAATCCTTTGGCCATTTATATATTGGCAGATTAGGTACTTTCTGAGTGATTTGAATGATATGTATATATTTAAGGAACATTAACCCTTAATCTGGATGTTTCTGTTCTTGTGTTTGATTCAAATTTTTTGACATAGTAATTTTTAAAAATGCGTTAGCCTTTTGTGGATTAAAAAATTTGCTAATAGCCATTTGGGTAGTCTCCCTAATTAGAGTATGTGTTGTGGTTTTTAAAACATTCTGTTTTATTTTTCTCAAATTTAGAACAAAATTTCTTAAAATTATGAGCAATTGCTACAAAAATTTAGGTAATACAGATGTCTAGGCTAACAGGCAATGCTCTTCACAGCCCTACTTACTTTAAGAGAGAAATATTAGCATTTCATACAGATCCTTCCATACGTTGTTCATAAGTTTGCACTGTATATATATATATATATATATATATATATACACATATATAATTGAGGTATGACTTACATGCAGTAAATGCGTGTACAGTTGGTTTTGAAAAGTGTACACTCGTATAATTCACTATCCCAATAATATGTAGAACATTCTATCATCCTGTGAAGTTCCTGTGGTTCCTTTTGTTCTCACATCCCCTTTTCTGCCCCCTACTAGCCCCAGACAACCGTAGATCTATTACTTTAGACAAATTTTTCCTGTTAGAGAATTTAGGGAAATTGTATAGTATGTGCTATTTTGTTTCTGGATTTGGCTGAACATAATGCTTTCCATAGTCACCTGTGTTGCTGCCACGTATCAGTACTCTACTCCTTGTTATTATGATGCATAGTATTTCACTGTGTGAATATACCATAATTCTATGATACATTAATTTATTGATAGATATTTGTATTATTTGCAGTTTTTGGCCATTATGAATAAAGCTGCTGTGTGCTAGTTCCTGTGTGCCAGTGTTATAATTTCTTTTGAGTAAATGATAACTAGTTAAGGACTTACTCTATCCTAGTAAATGTTTATTTAACTTGATAAGCATCTGTTAAAGAGTTTTCCAAAATAGTTGCACCATTTTACACTCCCATCAGCAATGTAATGAGTTTCAGTTCCCCACCTGGCACATTTATCATTTTTTTGTCTATTTTATTTTTATTATTTTTTGGTATCATTAATATACACTTACAATGAACAACATTGCAGTTGCCATACTGCCTTCCCCGTGGCCCCCACCCACCACATTATGTGTGGTAATCATAATGCTTCTTTTTCCCCTTATCCCTCCCTTCCCACCCATCCTCCCCAGTCCCTTTCCCTTTGGTAACTGTTAGTCCATTCTTGGTAACTTGTGATCTGAAGACTACCATTAGGCCAAATGGTTTCTCTTCCCTTGTATGAGTGAGATTTTGTAAATCTGAATATAAATGAGGGAAAAATTAGTCCATGTGACTATAAAGAGGGCTACCAGAATCCAGTAGAAATTATAAATGCACAATAAAGGAAGAGTTGTCAGCTTCAATTTCTTTTTCTAGACAGTGTTCAATAAAATTAGTTTTTCACAAAGAAGCATTTCCAATGCAGACCTATTGTAATGATTTCATAAAAGTTCAGACAACATAACCAGAGACACAGCAAAATACACTTCAGTCAGAGTCCTTGTGCACTAGAGGCAAGTCTGCTACATGTACAGCACACTCTTCATCCTTTTAAGGAATCTGAGCATGGGAAACTTCCAGTTCTTACCAACTTAGAGGGCCTTTTCAAAGGCAATGCTACAAACTGGTGGGAGCCCTATCACGTTAGATGAGGCAAAACAGAATAGCGAATTTGTTTTTCTTTAATAATGATCTGTATTTTGGTAAGCAGCTCCAAGATGGCAGCCCAAGATGTGACTTTTCCCCTTAGAGGAAGAAGTTTATCTAAAAAACAGAAACCTCCTTATATCACTAATAGCGATTCATACTTATATACTTAAACATATTATTTCCTGAATTGAATACACACTAGACACTTTACATTGGGAGAATGGGACAAAAATATGCAGGACCATATAAAATTCGTCGGAAAGGGCTGCTGTGTTGGGCCAAATCTGTGCTTATATAGTAGTGGCTCAGAAGGGGCAGAAGGTGCGGGAAGAACTATTAGCAAGCAGGAAGAGGCAGCTGGAGAGAGAAAGCCCCCTGCCAACCCCATATCCCTCCCCCAGTGGCCATGGCCTGTAGACTTTAGTTTAGGAGAACCTTAGATGCCATAACCGCAACTCCTTTCTTGGCTATTTTGGTCCTTAGCAAAATTAATAGTTATTAGTATTAATGGAGTACAGAAAGTACAAGGATCAACGGCATCACTAAGAAAAATGTAGAGATAGCGCACATGAAGATTATGTGATTGGCTATCATCTTTGCAGAGGAATCACCACCAGTGTTTTTCAATCTCCATGGTTCGTTTCTCTCCGCATCACTTATTTTTTACTGTATCACGACACAGACCCATGGAAACACTAACTGGCTCCATCCCCAGTACTTTTTACTGCATTGCATCTTATGGATCCACATTTTACCCAGTTTTCTTCCCACCCACACAAGTGCTAAGAGGGTATTAAAAAAGAAAAGATAGCATCTAATGACCATCTTTTCATAAATATCAACCCAGAGTACTCACTCTTAAGAAACACATGCATTCTTGCCTTAACTGAGGACTGAAATAACCAAGTAACAGAACCTTAAGTGCCCTGATGGAAATGTACAGTATGAGATACATCCACCTATCTATACACACATATGGGCACTCATGTGTATATACAATATATACATACAAATGATAATAGCTATACCAAAAATGTGCATACTTAACAGCTTTTTAAAAAGCCAGTAGATCATGGTATAATACAATTCATCTCCACTAGTGAATGGCACAAATGGAGAAATGCAAAAGAGGTGTTTCAAGTACAATAAAGTCATATTTCACAGGTGAAAATGAAGAGTATTATTCCAGTGTCCAACACAATGTACTCTATGAAAGTTTAAAATGCCAGATACTTAGTACTTAAAGCAGAAAGTTACTAAAGTCTGCCTTATGGTCTGAAAAAGACACTCATAACAGAGGTTTTGGTTTTTGAAAAGGGGGTGAGGAAACAGGCGGGAGTGGGAAGGAGTGTCAAGGACAGTTTCTTAGTTTGCTGAGTGGTGTTTATCTGATGTCTAGGCAGCTGAACATCATGATGGTTATGCTAAAAAGTTCAATTTACTGGTAAATCCTTGGCTTAGAGTACTAAGCGTATTATACCTGTGGGTGTGGCTTTAAATGCAGGACTAGTCATCTCCAGGTATAGAGATCACTGAAAAGAATGGCAGTTCTGAATAAAAATAATATAAATACATTTTCCAGCTAACCTTATATATCAGTGAAAATACCTGTAGATACTGTAATTTGGGGATACAGCTGATTTTAATAAACAGAAAAAAATATGTATGAAAGGAAGGGAACCCAATTAAGAATTATCTCAAGGTATGAGGTTTTACATTTTCAAAATGTTAACTTAAAAGAAGGGAGAGACAGTGAACACAGGAAACTTTTTACTGCCAAGTTCTGGATACCAGATATAGCATTTACAAATTTCTGATATGCTGGACAAATTTCCCATATTTATTATTTTCTTAAACACATACATATTAAGTGAACACCAGCACTGGGGAGGAGGTAGTATTAGTTTAATCGAAGGTTGACATTTGTACACTGATTGAGAAAGTGCCTGCTTCTTTCTTTAGGATCTTTCAAAATCCTTCAGATTTTCCTGCTTTTACTCTTTGATGATTCCTACCATGATTGAGATTCCTCAGAAGTTAATCTTACAAACACACACAAACCAATCTGAATGATTAATCTGAATTAATTTGAATCTTTTTGCAAACTATATATATTTTATTCATTTTATTTTTTTTTCAAACCATATATATTTTAATTCAAATTAACTTAATGGAATAATTCAGGTATAGTGATGTAAAACTGGCTCGGGTCCTGTGGCAAAAACGAAGCCCTACTGGACAGACATTTGGAGTCAGTGTTCAATCACGATTTTACAAGTACATGTAGTCTGCATGAACTCAGTAATTCAGTTTGACTAATTTAAGTCCATTTCGATTTTAGAGTTTTATATGCAAAACTGATCTGCTTCAGTAAAGGAGCCAGATCTAGTAAGAATTTTTTAAAAGGTATCAAATTCCATTATATTTTTGGACATTTTATAAATTCTAAAGGTTGGTCCTATCACTTTCCTCTAAACATGTAGATATCTCAATTTGTCTGAGATACTGTACAATATTTGAATGCAGAAGAGCTATTGAAATAATTAAGTCCCTTTCAGTAGAATCAAGTACATGTTATGTCCACCTAAAAACTGGTGATCTCAACCGTGGCCAGGAGGACGACGGACCAGAGCGCTACATGAAACACTGCCTATGACTGTGTGTGAATTCTACTGCGATCTTGGTTTTAAAAATATTTACACTGAAATATTAATTTTTCTCCCAGTTCCCATTAAATGAATGCTAGAAAGTCCTAAAGGGGTGGATTCAGGCAGACTGGGCTGACGTACCTGGAGAAGACTTAAATTGGTTGAGAAAACCAAGATTTCAATGGTGATTAGTCTGGTCTAGGCGGAGAGCATCACTGAGAGGCCGTGGAGAATGCTACCTTGGAGCCCTCTGTGAAAAGCAGGAGTCTGTCAGCAGCAGGGCTCCTGGTTCTTCAAGACAACTGGGGAGAGGGCAGGACAGCAACCTAAAGGAACTTGGAGCGCTCACGGGGAAGGACATTTTTTCCCTTCAAGTCATATTCATGGCTCCCCACCCACCTGCAGCTCAGTCTCCACACTGGCGGTGGGACCCCAAGTCACATCTGACTGTCAGCATCAGGTGGATCCTTCATTACAAAACAAAACAAAATAAAACAAAACACACCCCTCTCTGGAAAAAAGAAGTTAGCTTTCGTCAAGAGATTTCCTGACCACCATAACTCACTGTAGTGTTTTTTTTTTTATTTGCCAAACTTGCTGGTTCCTTTTCAGTAGTACGTTAGCACCGAGGCTTTAGACTTCTGCAAGTGGTATTTTCTGTCGTGTGATGTTAACATGATGCCAAGCAATCACTAAGTCTCAAGAAACTAGAAGTTTGTAAAGTATTGCAGCAACAAAAACAGCAATCAACAACAGAAAAAAAAAAAAAAAAAAAAAAAGGAAGAGGACCTGCACATGCAGCAAAACCTACAGTGGTGCTGAGGGTTAGTCAGCCCTGGTAAAGTCACAGGCTCAGTGACTCCTGGCTCACTCGGCAACTAAGCACTTAAATAACGGGCTATTCTACTTGTAAACAGGAAACCCCATAAACCAAAAGGGGGTAATCGAATTATGTCTAAGTAGTGTGATGAGAATTCCAAGAGATGGTGGTCTGTAAATACGGCATCATTCAAATACCTCTGGCCTTTGATTTGTATTGGTTACATGTCTTTGTTTTTGTATAAACAAAGTAAAAGTACTGTTTGGGGTCTTGGAAGTTAACAGAGCTTAGCTCAGCTAGGATGACGTATCACAGCATAAGCAACAAAATATCAGGATATACATAGGCTTCATCTCCTCACTCTGCTACTGAACATACCCCTCATATGAGCTTTCAGGGGCCCCTCTCACCCTTTTTGTCTTCCCCTTTGGAGGCTTACAAGTTTGACAATGTAATTTCCACAAAACTTGGGATCTCCTGAAGCACCTCCATCTCACCATACCACAAAGAAGGCACAATTGAATAGACCAAAAAAAAAAAAAAAAAAATCCCTGACAAGCTTGCAGCATTCAGAAAAAGAATTAGGTTGTCTTCTACTCTCTGAAAGAGTCAATGCAACCCTTTAGTGTTCATGGATTTCCACTTTTTTCCTACTCCAAATGAGGCCAATTTAATAAATAAAAGTCAGACAAAATACATTTATTTAATAACCAAAATACATTGGTGAGGGGATACAGGTGTGTTTCCATAATAACTTGTTTTAGCATATGCTGGCTGCTGTGAGCGGCTCATAAGAACCTGGGGTATACAGAGAAAGGCTTTAGATCTTTGCACAAATTTCTTAGGATAGACTTGTCCAAAAGTGATGAGTCAAGCCACGTTGCTGAATTGTTTTTGCAGTTTTCAGAAAATACCCCCTATCTAACCAGTTTCTTTTTACCACGTGCACTGTATGTGTGTGTGTGTGCATATTTAATAAACACACATACACACCAATTCCCCTTTACATAAAATTTCCCCAAAAGTTAAAAACAAAACAAAGCACAAAACCTGACAGCTAAATACTATGACATCCCAATTAGTAAACACAAAACAGAACGCTTTACAAAAATGAATAAAATATACCATCTGTACTCAGCTTCCACATGGTAGCACCCAAGCGAGGAGGCTGCTTGTGATGATGTCTACAGGGAGTTTCCTTTGCTGGACTGTTCCAGCAGAATGGCCATTCTCAATTATTTTGATTTGGTTGTTGATCCATTGATTATTTAGGAGCATGTTGTTAAGCCTCCATGGGTTTGTGACCTTTTTTGCTTTCTTTGTGCAATTTATTCCTAGTTTTATGCCTTTGTGGTCTGAGAAGTTGGTTGGTAGAATTTCAATCTTTTTGAATTTACTGAGGCTCTTTTTGTGGCCTAGTATGTGGTCTATTTTGGAGAGTGCTCCATGTGCACTTGAGAAGAATGTGTATCCTGTTGCTTTTGGGTGTAGAGTTCCATAGATGTCTATTAGGTCCATCTGTTCTAGTGTGTTGTTCAGTGCCTCTGTGTCCTTACTTGTTTTCTGTCTGGTGGATCTGTCCTTTCGAGTGGTGTGTTGAAGTCTCCTAAAATGAATGCACTGCATTCTATTTCCTCCTTTAATTCTGTTAGTATTTGTTTCACATATGTTGGTGCTCCTGTGTTGGGTGCATAGATGTTTATAATGGTGATATTCTCTTGTTGGACTGAGCCCTTTATCATTATATAATGTCCTTCTTTATCTCTTGTGACTTTCTTTGTTTTGAAGTCTATTTTGTCTGATACTAGTACTGCAACACCTTCTTGTTTGCATGAAATATCTTTCTCCATCCCTTGACTTTTAGTCTGTGCATGTCTTTGGGTTTGAGGTGAGTCTCTTGTAAGCAGCATACAGATGGGTCTTGCTTTTTTATCCATTCTATTACTCTGTGTCTTTTGATTGGTGCATTCAGTCCATTTACACTTACAGTGATTATTGAAAGATATCTACTTATTGCCATTGCAGGATTTAGGTTTTGGTTACCAAAGGTTCAAGGTTAGCTTCTTTACTATCTTACTGTCTAACTTCACTCACTTATTAAGCTATCATAAACACAGTCTGATGATTCTTCATTTCTCTCCCTTCTTATTCCTCCTCCTCCATTCTTTGTATGTTAGGTGTTTTTCTGTGTGTGTGTGTGTGTGTGTGTGTGTGTGTGTGTGTGTGTGTATGTGTGTGTGCTCTTTTGTGTTTCCTTTGACTGCTTTTGTGGGTAGTTGATTTTGTTTTTTGCCTTTAGTTAGTAATTGATTGGTCCGCTTTCTTTGCTGTGATTTTATTTTCTCTGGTGACATCTGTTTAGCCTTTCCCTCAATTTTTGCTTTTCTGGGAATTGCTTAATCCCTCCTTCATATTTAAATGATAATCGTGCTGGGTATAGTATCCTTCATTCAAGGCCCTTCTCTTTCATTGCATTAAATATATCATGCCATTCTCTTCTGGCCTGTAAGGTTTCTGTTGAGAAGTCTGATGATAACCTGAAGGGTTTTCCTTTGTAGGTGACTTTTTTTCTCTCTCTGGCTGCCTTTAGTACTCTGCCCTTGTCCTTCATCTCTGCCATTTTAATTATTATGTGTCTTGGTCTTGTCCTCCTTGGGTCCCTTGTGTTGGGAGTTCTGTGTGCTTCCATGGTGTGAGAGGCTATTTCCTCCCCCAGTTTGGGGAAGTTTTCAGCAATTATTTCTTCAAAGACACTTTTTATCCCTTTTTCTCTCTCTTCTTCTGGTACCCCTATAATGTGGATATTGTTCCATTCTGATTGGTCACATAGTTCTCTCAATATTCTTTCACTCCTGGAGATCCTTTTATCTCTCTCCCTGCGTCAGCTTCTCTGCGTTCCTGTTCATTGATTTCTATTCCATTAATGGCCTCTTGCATCTCGTCCATTCCGCTTTTAAATCCTTCCGGAGATTGTTTTATTTCTGTGTTCTCCCTCCTTAGCTCTTGCATATTTCTCTGCAAGTCCATCAGCATGGTTATGACCTTTATTTTGAATTCTTTTTCAGGAAGATTGGTTAAATCTATCTCCTCAGATTCCCTCTCAGGGGAGGATGTCTGGGTTAGTCTGGTCTGTATCAAATTCTTCTGCCTTTTCATGGTGATAGAGGTAGTCGTAGGCACTTGGCATGTGTGTCAGCTGGGAGATCAAAGTCCCTTTCCACTTGCTCCTGACCTTTCTTTCCTGGGAGAACGGTGACCCCTAGTGGCTTTTACTGGGCAGCTGCGTGCAGATGGGGTCTCTGATTCTTGCCCCGCTACTGTGGAGTAAGCTCCATGCGGTTGCTGTGGGCGTGGCCACTTTTAGGCTGCTGCTCTGCTCTGTTGGGGCCGCGCCAGAGGGGGAGTGGGCGGGAGGCTGTTTATCACTGTGGGGGGCCGCCAAGCTATGTTGTCGCCCATGGGGTTGGGGCACCTGGAGTTCCTGGGGATTCCCAGCTGCTGGGCTATATGCCGGGATGCCTCCATCCAGCTGTGAGGCCCCTGTCCCTTTAAGACCTTCAAAAAGCACATGCTTTTCTTTTGTCCCAGGTGCGCTGGCCGTGGGGACCCGCTCGCAGGTTTTACTGTTCAGTTTCCCTAGTATCCAGCACACCACGCACTGTGTGTCCATGCTCTGGTGCGGATGGCTAGGGCTGGGTATTTAGCATTCCTGGGCTCCCTCTGGTCCTGCTAGGCCATGGCTTGTATCTTATCCCCTTCGTGAGGCACTGGGTTCTCGCAGATGTAGATGTAGCCTGGCTATTGTACTGTATCTTCTGGTCTCTGTTTTAGGAATGGTCGTATTTCTTGTATTTTCAAAAATATATATGTTTTTGGGAGGAGACTTCTGCTGTCCTACTCACACCGCCATCTTGGCTCCTCCTCACCATTCTCAATTATTAGGTCACGTGTAAGACATGTGTGACCCACTGGATATTTGTCAAGTGACACTGGTGCTTCTGTTCATGCCCTGTTCCGTCCATCCCCCGGCAGCTGTCTGCCTCAGAACCCGAAGGCTATTGCGAACTCACATACTGCTACCTCGGGGTACCCCATGCATTGGCTCAGAAGGGTGACCTGCATCGCTGGGGACCCACCTTGTATTGGATGGCCCCAGGCTTGTGGTAGGCCACCTATGGGATGCGCCCTATGAGGAGGTCCAGGGGGGGTTTGGCTGAATGCCTCAGGGGCAAGGTTAGAGAGGTCGTTTCCAAAACCTAGTCCCTCGCTTTCAGATTTGAAAGCTTTCATCTCTTTTGCTCGACGCTCTAGCAGGCTTCGTATTCTTTCACTGCACTCATTCTGAAATGTCAATATCTCTTCTTCCATCTGTTGTGGGTTGGTGGGGGGAAGCAAAAAGAAAGCTCATTTATTTTAAAAAATATATAAACTACAGAAGCAATAATTATTCTGGTTTAAAGTGAATCATAAAAATGTCCACTCTGGCTATTTTAAAGGATGTATATTTAAAAATCAAAGAGATGTACTGTAGGAATCATATATAACTTATATTGCTAAAATGTGTAAAATTAAGTTCTTAAAAGCAAAGGTAATAATCTCTATTGAAATAATAAATTAAGGCAATTATCATGAATGGCTACCAAAACCATTAGGTAAAAAGATTGAAGAAGAAAATGTGTAAGGAGAATGTAGCCTTATTAGATACACCATAAGGTCACTCTAATGTAATAAATATGGTATTGGTGTAGGAACCAGTAATTAGTAAAACAGAAACAGAATGAAGTTTGTAAGTTTTTAATGCAGGACAAAAGCACTAATTAATTTAATGGGAAAAACAACACAGGCACAAGTGGCTAACCACCTGGAAGAAAATAAAAATAGAATCTCATCTGATACCATATTCCAGAAAGATCAGAGCATTAAGTGAAAAACAAACAGAAACCATAAAGTTTCCATTAGAAAGTTAGGAGACTCTATGTACTTAGAAATCAGTGGTTGGGTAGCCGTCAGAATCAGTTTTGGACAACTCAAAGGTTTACAAATATATATAGCTGACTAGAAATAGTTTTAGTGTGAAAAAATACACAATAGTCAATGACAATGGGAAGAAGTTGATGGAGAAATTGTTGATGAATGAGAATATCTGAGCCCACTCATCAAATATGACTTCAAAGTGGGACAACTAGACATTATATAGCTTTTGATGTGATGCAAAAGGAAGTGTAACACAGTAACCCTTATGAACATTCCTCGCAAAAATTTTTAAAAGGAAAAAAATTAATGTAAATATAATCATGCCCCTAGATCTAATGACCAGTTTACAGGAAATGCAAAGTAAAGAGGAATGCATTAAATGACACCATGAGGTTGGAATCAGCCAAATTCAAATGCGAGAATTCCTACAAAGCAAATGACCCAGTCCACAGTAATAAAAAAAAGGGCACAGGAGACTAAAAGGCTTAAAAGACAATGAAATGCAACGTCTACACCATGTTTGGGCCCCAATCTAAATAAACCAAGAAGACCTTTTTTTAGATAGAAAGGGAAGTTTAAGTATGGACTGAGTATTAGGTAATCTTAAACATTTATTATAATTTTGTTAGTTAACACAATGGAATTATGACTATGTTGAAGTAAAAGAGTCCTTATTTCCTTATCTGTGTTTGCAGTGAAATGATTCTATGCTGGCATTTGCTTTAAAATATTTCAGATACTCTGCCCCCTATCCTGCTCCCCTAAAAGGCTGCATGTGGAGTTGGGAAACAGACGAAATATAAGCAAGATACTGATAGCTGTTGAAGTTGCGTAATGAGTATTTGGGGACTTCATTGTACTAGTTCTTAATAATTTCACTAATACTTTTTGTTTGAAAATTTCCATGATACAAAGTTTTTAAAAAATAGGAAATAAAGAGTATTTGTAAAGAAGTATTAAATTAGGTTTTAAGATATTTGAGGACTTAAGCCAATAGTCATTGTTCTCTACACAGAAATCTAGCTCAACAAATGTGCTTAATTTTTATGTATCTTTTTTTTATACTAAGTTATCATTGATATACAATCTTATGAAGGTTTCACATGAGCAACATTTTGGTTACAACATTTACCCATATTATCAAGTCCCCTCTTATGTATCTTTTTTAAAGTGCCCTTTTAAAAACACACAATTTAGCATGGAAACACCTGGAGGACCTGGAGGACAATTCTTGTTTCATTTGGACGCTGAAAGCAATCTTCAAACAGAATTATTACACATCTAGAAACAACTAACATTCTCTCTGCTTCCACCTCTATTTTCAGATGACTGTTTCTTATCTGTACAACCAGTAGGCACAAAGTACAGAAAATACAGATGTTACAATGTTTTCAAATCATACCATGGGTATATCACTGCCTTGGTAGTTGCCAACTGACTGACCCCAAAGTACTTTATAGTCATGCACTTCACTTGAAATATAAACATGAGCCCTAAAAATCAAGCAGCAACTCAAAGCACTGTAGATTTATTCCACTGTTTCTTTTATTATTTTTAATACTAAATCTTATGCATGTCTATTATCAAATACAAACCACCACAACCAATCTACCATATTAAAAGAGCCATTATAAGTATTAGTTCAACTCACTTTAAGTGTGATTTGTCTTTATTTTATTCAACACCTCATAAGCATTTTTCCACATTAATACTATTTTTATAGCCATTATTTAAATGGTTGAGTAAGATTTTATTAAGTGGCTTGGTCATAAGCACTTAATTATTTTACATGGTTAGGTGTTTAAAACCATTATAACTATGCTATAATTAACATATTTATGCATATTGTTTTTCCTGTATTCAGGATTTCTTTTCTCTAAATTCTCTAAATTCTTTGCTTAACATTTTCTAAGATCATTGATATACTTCCAAATTGCTTTCCAAAATGCATTAACAATGTATGAGAGTGCCACTGCACTTCTGGCAATGGTATTAGCCCTATGCCAACATTTTACCTGGTTTCGTAGAACATAAAGGCCTTAGTTCATATATTGAAATGACTACACCTAAGATACTAATTAGCACTCTTTAACTCGGAGCCACTAGGTGGAGCTAAAAATACAAATAAAACAATACCAATAATTCTCTCATGACACTGTTACTGAAATACTATAGGTTTCTCTTTTAGTGATAATTTTGAAGCATAAGAGATGGAACTTTAGATTCAATTTTAAATATGCAAGTTGAAATCAGGCAGATTTATGAATTCTGTACATGGGACAACTACATTTTTCTAAAAATTTGTATGTGTTTCTGTCTTCCCACCTTGAATGAGAAACACAATTGAGATAATTTTTAGAGGCAAGTACCTCTTAAAGGAGCCAGTAATGAAGACAGCTGTGCCAGAGAAATAGCAACACCTTCTTTTGGTGGAGTTTTTAAGAACATTTATTTTTAATAGAAATGAGGTATTCTATTTTTATCACAAGAACTGTAGAAAGTAGAGGAAAATCTATGCGCCAATTAATGGTCCAGAAGCAATGACAATTTTTAACAGACAAAACCATTAGGCATGTGTTAACTTACAATGGACCTAAGACATGCCAGCTGCTGGGAACTTATGGCTCAGGAATTCTGGAACAGAGCATTCAATCCTGGATACAAGTGGTATTCTACTACTTCTCAAAACAAATGCCTTTCCTCTCTTTCTTTCTCAAAAGCTTATACCCTTTGTTCTTTCTTCAACACACACACACACATATAGCCTCAGTACCTTAAAGGACACAAGTGAATTTAGGGATTCTACTTCTAATATATATGACAAAGAATAAGTAAAATAAATAAAGCTACATCTAGAAATATTTTCAGCCTGACACTTCATCTGTGTAAAACTGGTCTTACCTTCTCTTTTCTAGTAATGCATCAATCTGTACAGTTTCAGACCAGGAATGAATGAAGTATATTCCTGATCCCTTTTCCTTGTCTCTCTCAAGCAATTACTAAAGTTTTTTCCTTCACTATCCAAGTTTCTCTCCAATTTCTTTAGGTACAACTAGGTACACAAAAGAAGGGAGGAAAACGGAGCCAGAGCTATCCTTTTACAATTCAACTGTCTTCACATAACTCCACATCATTCCTCTAGTAATTCCTACTTAAGTATATATATTCCTTTAATACATCACACTCATTAATTTTAAGGTTCATTACTGAATCAGTAATTTTAAAGAAAAAGAAAACACTACCAAAACTAGAATTAAGGAAATATGGTATTGTGAAAACAATCTAATGCCACCTCTGTCATCACAAAAATATATTTATGAAATGATTTTGATGAAAGCAAATCCTGGCACAATTACTTTTTTCTATTACGCATACCTGTTGTTTCAAGAGTGCCTTGCGGAGGGAGACCCTCCGTTTCAGCTCCCGAAGCTCTTGAGCGTGTTGTGCCTCAGCCTGCATTTTGATCTTGCTCTGAAGTTCAGTCAACAGCTCCAGTTCCTGCTGCAGCTGCGTTTTCAAAGCCTGGCACTCTGCCTCCTGCGCTTCATCCAAATGCGGCTGAAAGAGAAAGAAAACATACATCCTCCTGTGAGCTACCTTCTCATGACCTATGGAAAGGAGGACGTGTAAGTTAAGGCAGACTACTCTTCTATAGGGCACAACTGTTCTCTTTTACATCTTGGGGTAAACATCTCTGGAAAAGGAAAACACAGCAACCAATGACGGCATTATAAGAATAAAGCTATCATAAGCTATTTGGATGATGCCTAAATAATCATTATTTTTTAAAGGAAAACGGAATCTGACTGACATAAGACTGGGAATGTCTTCTCTCCAATGGAAATAACTACAGAACAGGGACAAGCATGCCACAGCTTATGGGCCAAAGCTGAACAGCTACCTGATTTTTTGTTTTTGTTTTTCAATAGTCCACTAATTAGGAATGGTTTTTTACATTCTGAATTGGTCACATTTTAAACGGCTATGTAAATACCCACATAATAACCTCAGTTTTTCCTCCTAAAATATTTACTATCTGGCCCATTAAGAAAAAGTCTGTAAACTGACATAGCAACTATTTTGTGCCTGCACTCAAATGTGACCATCTGGATTCCTGGTAAAGTGCTACTTTTTGAACCCTGCTTAACAAAGCTGCTTCTCCAATCTTGATGCACTGTTGGTATACCTACTAAACCTCTGCAAGGCACCAGCAGAGAGCCTATGTGGAACCTCATGACCAAGTGTATCAAAGAGAATTACATATGCATCCTGCATATTTCCAAGCAATGCTGAGAACAAGAAGAATATGGACCACCTTCACTATTTCCCAAGGTACAGCAGCATTTTCATCTCCAACTTAATATTTCAATTGTTGGGATTTTATTCGGGTGGTGGAAGGAAAGGGGCACTAAATTTGTTTTGCCTAAGTAAAATAAACTTACAGCTCGAGTGGAGAGCATTTCATTAATGTGGTCATACTGCTCAGTTAAGATGGCTAAGTTTTGGATCTGCTTCTCCTTAGGCTTTACTCTTTAGCACCACAAGCAAAAACCTGGAAGTCAGCTAACTAATCTTTCAAAGGTCAAAGAAAAGTTATGAGGCAAGAGAAGGGACAACCCTTCTTGTGGAAATGATAACAGACATGAACTACATAAACATTTTTGAGATAAAATAATTTGAGTTCAGAAACAGAATAACTCTGGCTTTAAATCACAGGTTAATTATTCTATGAACTCAAGTTTCAACAAAATGTAGTAAGATGAGATATATTTGATAAGGTATAGCCATCAAGCCTACAAGTAACAACACTCATTTGCTACACAAAGGCAGAACCTATAGTTGAAATTATTTACCTCAATATATATACTGCCAGATATTGAATGGTTGACTAAGTGTGCAAATGCATGTATGACCAAACACTCTTGTCAAGGAACTAGTTCCCACTCTTTGCTCCCATACTACAAAATCAAATATATATCTTTGTCAGCATTTTACACCAATTGAGGTACTAAGTCATAGTCATGTACCTTTATTCTGTGAAGGGTCAAGAAATGTCTAGCTAGAAAGACAAACTCTTGGTTTAGTTACGCTTAGCACTGCCCTTAAATACTGCCCTTGGTTAATAAAATTCCTCCAAGTTAGCCAGAAATGGAACAGTGAAATTTAGAATTCTCTTCTGACTTTGTGTAACCACCTCCATTCTTTAAAAAACTTTTAAGTATTCAAATATATTGCCAAGAAAACTATAGACACTCCATATCACTAGCTAATGACAAAAAGGAATGCCCTGGAAAATTTTTTCAAGAAGATTAATACTTATACCAAGAATAAACTATATTCCTCAATGTTTCCCCCAAGTGAAAGCAGGATTAACATGTTCCAGTTGTTTCTTAATCACTTAATACTGACAAAACGTCACCTAATGGCAGATGAAGAAATGGCAGATAAACAATAGGTGTTTACCCAAGTCATTCCTCAGAAATGGTGCCCCAATGTCTACAAATACTGTCAGCTCACCTAAGTGTGCAAACTGAAGTCCTCCTATCCCCCTTAAAGTCTTGGAGAAAGTTGGAATAGTTGCAACTATTGAAGTTGAACTACTACATAGTAAATACAAATTTATCTTAAAAAGTTGCAACTATTACTTATGTAAATGAAATGACATGATGTTAAAATAGTCTGTTTTCTCCAAGAAGGGACTAGGGTTACCAAAAAGGAAGGGATTGGGGAGTATGGGTGGGGAGGGAGGGAGAAGGGGATTAAGGGGCACTATTATTAGCACTCACAATGTAGTGGGGTCATGGGGCACGCAGCACAGCGCGGAGAAGACAGTACTAACTCTATAGTGTCTTACTACGCTGATGGACAGTGACTGCAGTGGGTTGGGGGGGACTTCATAGTATGAGTGAATGTTGAAACCACAACGTTGCTCATGTGAAACCTTCTTAAGATTGTTTATCAATGATACCTTAATTTTAAAAAAAGAGTCTATTTTGTTCAAATTGGGCAAGTAGATACATATATACAACTAAGAGGAACATGGTGATTTTCTTTCCCACTGAAGTAACAGAACAATTTCTTTTACGGAAAATCTTGAGCTTATGTATCATGAGAAGGACGTTTTCTATCTGAAGTCTGCCTATGACTGTGAGACATTATTTTTCCCCTTGATTTTTTAACAGTATCTGAAAATCAGACTAGTGTCTCCAAGCTTTCAAACGGAGAAGGGGGCCACAACAGGGAACCAAAAGGAAGGGTTAAACAGCAAACAACTAACCTATTCCAAGCCCCAGAGAAATGAAGTCCTATCAGATTCATGGTCTGACCAAAGAAAACTAAACAAGCTTTCAGTTCGGTTTACTTCTGGGTGCTGCTCACTTTAAAACTGTAATTCATTTTATAGACATGCTTTAAATATCTTTTGGTGAGAACCTCTACTATGTAACCACTACAAAGACAAAATAAATGTGGAAAATCATTATGAATTCTGATTGTGATAAGCATTAACTAATGATGGTTATGAGGGTAGTCAACGTACGAGCCACTCTGTAAATGATGTTCATTAGCTGTTTTGAAGATACAGCAAAGTATAAAATTTTACTTAGATTCACAAGAAAGGATAAATATTAGCTTTGCTTCTGTGTTTTGTTCAGGACAACTTGTATGAATGGAGTTGAATAGGAATCAGAGACACCACTAGGTAAGGTTTAGCTTCTGGTTTGGACACAGATTACTTCTGTGAGTGAATTTCACTTGACTTCAGGAGAGTTATTCAGGTAAGTGTTACCTGATAGTTTTATAGTTAAATTGTCAGAGATCGAAAAAGAGGGTAAAGGAGATACCGTGGAACCGGGCTTCATTGGATGTAAACACAAGTTTACAATGTGCAGACATGTACAGATTAACTGAGGTACTACTGTGGGTGACAACATATATAGGGGGTCATTTTGGTTTTTTGTTTATTAAGATTCATGTGATTATACTTCACGTATTTATTACAAGTTATAAAATTAGAAAATTCCTTGGAATTGTTAACTCTGGTTGATTTTGGTAGAGGGGGCTGGACCAGGTGGCCTAAAGAACAAGGAGAGGGAAACCTTTAAGTTTATAATACATACACTTTGGCATCTTTTGAATTTTGTATCATATAAATAAATTTCTCTATCAAAGCAAATACAAAATTTAAAGTCCTTTGATATGATATATCACCAACACTTGTCTTTCCTTATTTGTCTACAAGAGAGCATGTAGTACCTTCCTTCACTCTGATGTACTAATTAAAAAAATACACTCCAACTACACATGCCCTGGTCTTACCTATGTTACCAAACACAGAAAGAATGGGAGTAACAGTGTGATAATTCCACTATTCCTCTAAAGATGAGTATTGACAATGAAGGGAGAGGGGGTAAAAAGGCGTTTTTCATTCACTGGTTTCTGTACTAATTAAGAACTTACCGCCTCTTTTGGATACAAATCACATTCAGAGGAAATAAGATTCCAAAACTATAAAACTTGGAACAACAGAGAGAAGCCAGCAGGTTAGGATGTTGATATGTAGATTGCAGTATCAACACTGGACATTTGGGTACACTTAAAATGAGAATTTCGAATCTTATTTATGACACTTTCTACAGTTAAAAAGTTCTGGCCATTTTTTTTGGTACTCTGCTGAGAAATACACAAGCTGAAGTCTGCAGCTATAGACCCTCTACACCAATACTAACCAAACATGCTTAAAATGAAAAGAAAAAAGCTTATTCAATTTCTTTATGACAGACATCTGGCTTAGACTTTTACTGTTTACATGTGCCTTTTATGTGTTCTCCTTTGCCAAGAAGCTTAGGCTAAAGGTACCTTCAGACTCTTAGGCTGCTGTCGAGCCTGCATGACGTGCTTCCGCCTTAGTTCTCGCTCTCTCCGCTTATTACGCTCCAGCTGGTCAGTGAGCTCGGCTTGATGCTGCAGTCTCATCAACTCACAGCGCATCTTCTGCACTGTGTTGAGGTGGCGGAACTCCAGTTCTTGCGTGGATTTATGCTGTCGCAGTAACATTGCATGCTCTAAGTCCTTTTGAGCCTGCCTTTTATTTAATTCCTAATCCATAAAAAAAGACAAAGGCATAATTTGATGATGTACAATGCCAGGAGAAAAAAAATCCTAAGAAACAGAATAACCAGGATATAGATGTAATTCTCTGATTCAGTAATGGCTGCACAGTAAATATTAGAGTTTTATTACTGGAACTGTAGAAAATGGGCAATTAGTAGCACAATTGCCTTATCTGTTCATTTACTATTTATACTACTTTTAGCAATAAGCTTAAGACATATCACATCTGTCCCAAGAGACTTAATGTCCTTTCTACTCTCTTTCCGTCATTTATGTTTCCTAATTTTGTATCTGAACAGGATTTCTAAGTCATCCTTTGACTTTCTTCAGAGTATACATTCAATTCTACTACATGCAGTGTACCCAGTATAGTGCAGGGGTTAGGAACACAAGACTCTAGGGCTAGGCTGCCTGCTTTCGAAATCCTGGCTCTGCTACTGACAAGCAGTGAGTCCTTGGGTTAATTACTTAAACTCTCTGTGCTTCCATTTCATTACTTCTCAAATGGAGACCATAACACAGCTGTTTCATAAAATTAACGTGAGGGTGAAATGAGTTCATACGTGGAAAGCTGTCAGAATACCTGCCTCATGATCAATAAATGTTACTACAATTTTTTTCAGTTTAAAAGATCAAATGTACAACACACACACATACACTCACACACTCTCTCTCTTTTACTATGTAGAAGGAAGTCAGACGTGCCCCCTTTGCCTCCGCTGCCCCTTCTCCAGGGGCCAACATTTGGTGCATATGTTTCCCAACCTTCCCCACGCTTATCGTGACACAACCATTACACAAAAACATACAGTTTTAAAATTGAATAACAATATATATTATAGGCATATAATATGCTTGCTTTACCTAAAAATATAATGGACAAATACAGATTTTTAAAGAAATTTTTATTGGAAGCTTCTGCTTTCTGATGCCATAGTTTTTCTACTTTTTGCTTTATGACAAATTTTCAATAAACATCTACACATGATACACCATATAATTATGTTACTATTTCTTTAGGATAGAATTCTAGAAGCGGATTCGATGGGTAGAAGATACATGCAAATTAAATTGTTAAAGCTGCTGAATTATGCTCCAAAATGGCAGTATCAATTTATATTCTTACCAACATTGACCACTTTCCATGCCACTACTAGGACTCATCAATTTTTTAGACCGATCTTATCTAATTGATGCAATTGTCTTAACTTGAATTTCTTTATTAGTGAATTTGAATAATTATGTTATACTTGAAGTTTATTTTAGGCCACTCTTGAAAATAAATTGATCTATGCTCATAGGTATACCTGATAATGAGTACCGTTGTTTTCATTGGCATAAGTTTCTACATATTCCCAATGAATAATTTAATGTTTATAAAATTATGTTAAATGGTAGTATATACCTCATGGCACCCATTTTGGATGAAAAGGCATAAGTTATCCAATTAATTTTCTCATATTAAAAATTAACAGTTCTTTCATTCGTGGATTTAATATTCATTAAATATTTACTTAATACATATTTATTGAATACCTATTATGGGCCAGCCACTAGCTACAAGGCCTGGATATACCTAGCCACTGGATATAAAAGCCCTGAACAGAACCTGGGACTTGATCTAATTTCCATTCTACTTGGGGAGAGAGAGATCCCCATAAAAAGTGTGTGCACGTATGTGTGTATGTGTGTGTGTGGTGTGTGTGTGTGAGAGAGAGAGAGAGGAGTGCAAGAATATTTAAAGAAGGGAGGAGGATTTGGAGATCAGAATTGAGGAGATATGAAGTGAGGGAGAAGGTGAATCGTGTGGGTTGGGTTTCCAGGGAAGAAGGACTTAGGCAAAGGCAAGCAGAGGTGCTCTAAGGCCCTGAGGGTGGGATGTGACTGACATATTTTCAGGAAGATTCTGATTTCACACCATTTAAACATACCTCCTTGAGAAGGTCCTGCTCCAAGTTATGGCTCCCAAGTAGCAACTTTCTTTTTAAGCGACGGCATTGCAGCTCTAGGTACCGTTTCTGATGTTGAAGAAGATTGGTCTTCTCCTCTTCTTGGAAATGCTGTATGTTCTGTTTCTGGCTTGAAAGCCATTCCTGTTTTTCTTTTCTTGGGGTGCTCTTGTTTTCATTCAGCTCCTGGCAAGATAAAAAACAACTGAGTTCAAAATACATAAAAATTAACTACATGAATATACTATTTGGTAGCTGGTAATCTTCAGTAAAAATACTTAATTTGTGCCCTCTCTCATGGGCAGGCAGGGCAATGACCTTAAAGGAGGTAGGTAGTATTTTTCTGTTTCTGGAGTTATCCATGAAGTAGGACAGAAAAGAGAAAAAATACACTAGAAAACATGCATATTTTTAGCTTTGCACAGCTATATTTAGGATGGCTCGTAGCTTTGAAAGCACGCAATGATTGGTGAATGGAGTAAAACATCTTTGTTTGAAATCCTCCCAAAAGGGGGAAGAAGACAGTGCTTTCAAGTAAAAATCACACATGAATTAAAATTAAGGTTAAAATATAGTTATGTCTCACTTCTTGGCTTTCAACAATTGAAATACTAAGTTTTTGGCAAAGTTAAGGATGGGCTCAGTATAAAAGACCAGAAATTAAATGGAAAATCAACAAAACCACAGGAAAATAGAGACCGTTTAGAATAGATTTAGTCTTCAGCACTGTAACCACTGAACAAGGCAAGACCAATGTTTTTCTACAGCATTTTAAACATCATCTCACAAACTACCTAAAAAATTTATTTATACTGGATAGGATGAGAATACTGACAATACATTCAATGATGCAAACCCAAGGATGCTAATCAATACTAGTATATTTCAACCTACAATGCATCAACCTTGCAGAGAATATAAATCAGCCATCTTTCCTAGGTCTAAGATGATTTTTTAGAGACTGTTAACCTTATGGTTCTTCATCTGTTGTTCAAGAAAGAAACCGATGATTCATTACTTTCATTGATAAGATATTCAAACACATAAAAATAAAAAGCACATAAGCTTGTAGTTCTCAACTTAAGGATGTCAATGAGAAGACAGGGATAATACAGGCATATACAGAAAGAATCACTTGCCTATGTTTTTCAAAATCTTTGGCCAAGGAAATTTCCCACCCACTAAGACTATAGTAGGTCCCTTCCTCTATACTGATAATAATCATTCTAAATGAACACACACACACACACACACACACACACACACACACACACACACGCAGACACAAAACTACCTTCTAAAAGAAAACGAGCTTATTAGTTAGACTATGAATTATATGCTTAAAGGATTATCTAAACCAACACATTCATTTATAAAACTAAAACCTGATTTCACTAGGAAACAACTATAGAACTGCATTTTGTTGGATATTTATTTACAGTTGGGAATCCTGTTTACCATCTTTTCAAATCCCATGTTCTGGTATTGAGTTTAGCTTTTAGATTACAGTAATGGGAATACATAGCAGGTTACACTCTTTAAAGTTGGAAAAATTTTATCAATGAACCTCACTCGGCAGGGTATATATAGCAAGGCTTTGTGCCACCAATATCCTTAATAAGACTTATATATCTAATTATAGGTCAAATTCCTATACACAAGAAAGCACTGTACCAAAGAGATTATGGTTATTTTATCAAGATTAATTTATCTGCATGCAAATAATTAATTACATGGACTAAAAATTTCAGTCCATCAGTCTGTAAAAGAGGGTGTAAACTGGGGAAGTCTCGGTGGGTGGGGAATTTCCTTGGCAAAAGATTTTGAAAAACATAGCCAAATGATTCTTTGTGTATACGCCTGTATTATCTCTGTCTTCTCATTGACATCCTTCAGTTGAGAACTGCAAGTTTATGTGCTTTTTATATTTATGTGTTTGAGTATCTTATCCACAAAAGTAATAAAGAATTGGTTTGTTTCTTGAATAACAGGTGAAGAACCGTAAGGTCAATAGTCTCTGAAAAATCATCTTATACCTATGAAAGATGGATGATTTATATTCTCTGCAATATAATAAAGATACTATAGTTGACACAAATCATTTTCCTGTCCTGACCACTATCCTGAATAATAATCCCCTTTCAGAAATTGCCTTAGGACAACATGGCTTTCCTCACAGTTAGACTAGATCTGCGATAAAAATAAGTTCAAGAAAGCAGCACATAAAGGGCAAACACACATGAAATCCTGTAGCCATAAAGACATAATTAGCATGCTTTCCTAGTAAAGAAAATGGGATGAGAAGAAATGTCTCTTATCCTTATTCTGTGTTAAAATCAGAATAAGAACAAATTATTGTAATCTGAGCCCAAAGTAAGAAGGTATGACTTACTTTTAAAGGAAGAGATGTATGGCTCTTTTTCATAGCTAAAATATTTTTATTTCTAGTGACTCAGTTTCTTAAGTGCTTAGGAAAGCTACTATAAATAAAAGCTTTATAAAATAATTCACATTTTAAAGAGATCACTCTTTGTAGATCCCACTCAACTGAGGATCTCAGCCATTGAAAAGTAATAGGTTATAATCAATGTCCTCACTTAAACTGGTATATTGTTAGTGGCCACAAACAAAAGAAAATTTTATCTTAATGGTTCTACGAGTAGATCAATATTGGATATAATCAGTAAGCAGGCAAGTGGCTTGAAAATTTTTATAAAGTAAATACCTCCTTAAGTTGTTCCTTTCGAAGTTTGTATTCTCTCTTCTGGGACTTCAAAAGGCTATTCAGTTCTTTCTTCTGCTCAGCCTGAATACGTTGTTGAAATTTGTTCTCCTCACTGGACATCAGTTCAGCCTATAGGAAAATTTTTAAATGGATCAAATTAGCTAAGCAGATAAGCTTCAAAGCAGCAGTTTAATACACATTAGCAAAGATATTTCCTCCCACCTAAGAATATAAAATCAGTATAATCATTACCAAAACAAGAATATCCAATAAATTATTAACAAATATTACTCAGCATCCTTATGATTTGAATTTCAGAGAACCACTAAAATGGAACTCATCTTTAAAATGCTGATCTTTTACAGGGTCAGTGTTTTCACCGTTCCCCCCCATTTAACTAGAGTATGCTGCCCGACCCCCCTCACTAATAAAACAAAACAAATGTAATTAAGTTATGACCTTTTATCTAGCTTGACTTGTGTATTAACTACTAAAAGCATACTGCTGACTGGCAGCCTTACCAACAACATGAACAGATATTCACACATATTCTGTATGTTGTATAAATTATATACTGTATTCTTACAATAAAGAAAGCTAGAAAAAAGAAAATGATCTTTTAAACTGTCTCCCAAAACATTTTCCAAGACCTTTATTGAAAAAAATATGTGTATAAATGGGCCTGTGCAGTTCAAACCTGTTATTCAAGGGTGAACTATACATATTCATTGTAGAACATTTAGGAAATACAGAAAAACACAAAGAAGAAAAATCTTGCATGATTTTACCACACAGAGATAACCAATATAAACATTTTGGTGCATACCCTTCCTAATTTTTTCTAGGCATGTATAGATATTGATATAAATATATAAAACAAATCTAAGATCATATTGTACATCCTGTTTCATGAATTCCTTTCCTAAAAATGTTAGTATCTACCTGTTTACAAAGTATTCAAGAAAGTACAACATCAAACAGGATTCTAAATATTTCTATATTCTTTTGCCAAATTATTTCAAAATCAAATATTCATTTACACCAGAAATTATTTTGCTAAATTCTCTATTACTGTGAGACGGTGATTCTTCTTTTTTTGCAGACATATTTGAAGATATGGTGTAAATTTATTGAGAAGTTTACATTTTACTTGACAACTGTGATTATCAAAATAAATTGAAACTAAAGGGACACCAAGGAAATTAGAAACCAGTTTTCACAAAAGACTCCTAAAAAAATGCACCTTTATCATACAGTAGAATGATACTTATTTGTAGTAAACAAATGGGCTAAATGTGAATCTGAAACCCTCTTAATTTCTCTTAATTTAACATTCTCTGTATATTACAGTACTCTTCAATTCTTCTGATATAAAAATGCTACTATAAATTTAAGGTTTCCAAAAAGTACATAGAGAATGATAAATTTTTTTTAGAACCTGAATCACCTACTAACTGATTTATCAAACTCCTCAGATAGCCAAAGTACCCAAGGCCTAGAACAGAATACTTAACGACTTTTTTTTTCATTAAGGTATCTTTGATATACACTTATGATGGTTTCACATGAAAAATAATGTGGTTACTACATTCATCCACATATATCATCGAGTTCCCCCCATACACCATTGCAGTCACTGCCCATCGGTGTTGTAAGATGCCACAGTCACTACATGTCTTTTCTGTGCTACACTGTCTTCCCCATGATCCCCCCAACACCATGTGTACTGATCGTAATAGCCCTCAATGCCCTTCCATCTCCCTCCCCAACTGCCCTCCGGCACCCCTTCCCTTTGGTAACTGCTAGTTCCTTCTTGGAGTCTGTGAGTCTGCTGCTTTGTTCCTTCAGTTTTGCTTCGTTGTTATACTCCACAAATAAGGGAAATCATTTGGTACTTGTCTTTCTCTCCCTAACTTATTTCACTGAGCATAATACCGTCTAGCTACATCCATGTTGCTGCAAATGGTAGGATTTGTTCCTTTCTTATGGCTAAAAAGTATTCCATTGTGCATATGTACCACTTCTTCTTTATCCATCCAACTACTGATGGACACTTAGGTTGCTTCCATATCTTGCCTATTGTAAATAGTGCTGTGATAAACATAAGGGTGCATGTGTCTTCTTCAATCTGACAACTTTTTTCTCTGGGTAAATTCCTAGGAGTGGAATTCACGGGCCAAATGGAATCTCTATTTTTAGTTTTTTGAGGAACCTCCATATTGCTATCCACAATGGTTGAACTAGTTTACATTCCCACCAGCAGTGTAGGAGGGATCCCCTTCCTCTGCATTCTAGCCACCATTGTTGTTCCTAGTCTTTTCGATGTTGGCCATGCTAAATGGTATGAGGTGATATCTCATTGTGCTTTTAATTTGCATTTCCCTGGTAATTAGTGATATGGAGCATCTTTTCAAGTGCCTCTTGGCCATGTGAATTTCTTCTTTGGAGAAGCATCTGTTCATATCCTGTGACCATTTTTTAATTGGGTTATTTGCTTTTTGGGTGTTGAGGTATGTGAACGCTTTACATATTTTGGATGTTAATCACTTGTCGGATATGTTGTTTACAAATATATTCTCCCATACTGTAGGATGCCTTTTTGTTCTGCTGATGGTGTCCTTTGCTGTACAGAAGCTTGATGTAGTCCCATTTGTTCATTTTTGCTTTTGTTTCCCTTGCCCAAGGAGATGCGTCCAGGAAAAAGTTGCTCATGTTTATATTCAAGAGATTTTGCATATGTTGTCTTCTAAGAGTTTTATGGTTTCATGACTTACATTCAGGTCTTTGATCCATTTAGAATTTACTTATGTGTATGGGTTTAGACAATAATCCAGTTTCATTCTCTTGCATGTAGCTGTCCAGTTTTGCCAACACCAGTTGTTGAAGACACTGTCATTTCCCCATTGTATGTCCATGGCTCCATTATGGTATATTAATTAACCACATTTGCTTGGGTTTATATCTGGGATCCCTAGCCTGTTCCATTGGTCTTTGGGTCTATTCTTGTGCCAGTACCAAATTGACTTTGCAGTAGAGGTTGAAGTTGGGGAGCATAATCCGCCCCCAGCTTTATTCTTCCTTCTCATGATTGCTTTGGCTATTTGGGGTCTTCCGTGGTTCCATATGAATTTTAGAACTATTTGATCTAGTTCACTGAAAAATGCTATTGGCATTTTGATAGGGATTGCACTGAATCGGTAGATTGCTTCAAGCAGGGTGGCCATTTTGACAATATTAATTCTTCCTATCCATGAGCAAAGGGATGTTATTTCCATTTATCGCTATCTTCTTTTTATTGAATGTCTTGTAGTTTTCAGGGTATAGGTCTTTCACTTCCTTCATTAGGTTTATCCCTAGGTATTTTATTCTTTTTGATGCAATTGTGAATGGAATTGTTTTCCTGATTTCTCTTTCTGCTAGTTCATCATTAGTGTATAGGAATGCAAGAGATTTCTGTGTATTAATTTTGTATCCTGCCACTTTGCTGAATTCAGTTCTAAGTACTAGTAGTTTAGGGGTGGATTCTTTAAGGTTTCTTATGTATAATATCATGTCATCCGCAAACAGTGACAGTTTAACTGCTTCTTTACCAATCTGGATGCCTCTTATTTCTTTGTGTTGTCTGATTGCTGTGGCGAGGACCACCAGTACTATGTTGAATAAAAGTGGAAAGAGTGGGAATCCTTCTCTTGTTCCCGACTTAGAGGAATAGCTTTCAGCTTCTCACTGTTCAGTATGATGTTGGCTTTGGGTTTGTCATATGAGGCCTTTACTATGTTGAGGTACTTGCCCTCTATACTCATTTTCTGGAGATTTTTTACCATGAATGGATGTTGAACTTTGTCGATTGCTTTTTCAGCTTCTATGGAGATGATCATGTGCTTTTTCTCCTTATTTTAGTTAATGTGGTGGATGATGCTGATGGATTTTCAACTGTTGTACCATCCTTGCATCTCTGGAATAAATCGTACTTGATCATGATAGACTATCTGTTTGATATATTTTTCACTATGATTTTGTTGAGTGTTTTTGTGTCTATGTTCACCAGGGATATTGGTCTATAATTTTCTTTTTTTGTGGTGTATTTGCCTAATTTTGGAATTAGAGTGATGCTGGCCTCATAGAATGAGGGTGGAAGTATTCCCTCCTTGTCTACTTTTTGGAAAGCTTTAAGGAGGATGGGCATTAGATTTTCACTAAATGTCTGATAAAATTCAGCAGTGAAGGCATCTGCTCCAAGAGTTTTATTTTTAGGTAGATTTTTATTACCAATTCAGTTTTGCTGCAGGTAATTGATCTGTTCAGGTTTTCTGTTCCTTTCTCGGTCTGCCAAGGAAGGTTGTACTTTTCTTGAAAGTTGTTCATTCCTTCTGGGTTATCAAGTTTCTACGCATACAATTTTTCACCATATTCTCTAATAATTCTTTGTATTTCTGTAGTGCCCATAGTGATTTTTCCTTTCTCATTTCTAGACACTCTTTTTTTCTTGATAAGTCTGGCTAGGGGTTTTTCTATTCTGCTTATTTTCTCAAGGAACCAGCTCCTGCTTTCATTGATTCTATTGTTTTATTCTTCTCAATTTCATTTAAGCCTGCTCTAATCTTTATTATGTCCCTCTTCTACTGACTTTGGGCCTCATTTGTTCTGCTTCTTCTAGTTTTGTTAATTGTGAGTTTAGACTGTTCATATCGGGTTTTTCTTCTTTCCTGAGGCAGGCCTCTATTGCAATATACTTCCCTCTTAGCGCAGCCCTAGCTGCATCCCACAGATTTTGCATTGCTTGATCTGTTTATATTTGGTCATTGATTCATTGATTATTTAGGAGCATGTTGTTAAGCCTCCATGGGTTTGTGGGTCTTTTCATTTTCTTTGAGTAATTTATTTCTAGTTTCATACCTTTGTGGTCTGAGAAGCTGGTTGGTTCAATTTCAATATTTTTGTATTTACTGACATTCTTTTTTGTAGTCTAGTATATAATCGATTCTTGAAAATGTTCCATGTGCACCTGAGAAGAATGTGTATCCTGTGGCTTTTGGGTGGAGCATTCTGTAGATATGTTAGGTCCATCTGTTCTAATGTGTTGTTCAGTGCCTCTGTTTCCTTACTTATTTTTGGTCTGGTTGATCTGTACTTTGGAGTGAGTGGTGTGTTGAATTCTCCTAAAATGAATGCATTGCATTCTATTTCCTCTTTTAATACTGTTAGTATCTGTTTCAGATATGTAGGTATTCCTGTGTTGGGTGCATAGATACTTATAATGGTTATATCCTCTTGTTGGACTGATCCCTTTATCATTATGTAATGTCCTTCTTTGTCTCTTGTGGCTTTCTTTGTTTTGAAGTCTACTTTGTCTGATACAAGTACTTTAACTCCTGCTTTTTTCTCCCTATTGTTTTCATGAAATATCTTTTTCCATCCCTTCACTTTTAGTCTGTGTATGTCTTTGGGGTTGAGGTGAGTCTCTTTTAGGTGGCATATAGATGGGACTTGCTTTTTTATCCCTCATATTGACTCTGTGTCTTCTGATTGGTGCATTCACTCCATTTACATTTTGGGTGATTATCAAATAGGTATGTACTTATTGCCATTTCAGGCTTTAGACTCGTGGTTACCAACGGTTCAAGGAAAACTTCCTTACTATCTAAGAGTCTAGGCTCACTTAGTGTGCTATTACAAATACAATCTAAAGGTTCTTTTTTTTTCTCCTCCTTTTTCTTCCTCCTCCATTGTTTATATATTAAGTATCATATTCTGTACTCTTTGTCTATCCCTTAACCTACTTTGGGATAGTTGATTTAATTTTGCATTTGCTTAGTAATTAATTGTTCTGCTTTCTTTAATGTGGTTTTATTACCTCTGGTGACAGCTATTTAGCCTTAGGAACACTTCCATCTATAGCAGTCCATCCAAGATACACTGCAGAGACAGTTTGTGGGGGGTAAATACTCTCAGCTTTTGCTTATCTGGAAATTGTTTGATACCCTCCTTCAATGTTAAATGATAATCTTGCCAGATAGAGTATTCTTGCTTCTGCTTCATTGCATTACATATATCATGCCACTCCCTTCTGACCTGTAAGGTTTCTGCTGAGAAGTCTGATGACAGCCTGATGGGTTTTCCTCTGTATGTGATCCTTTCTCTCTCTCTGGCTTCTTTTAATACTCTGTCCTTACCCTTGATCTTTGCCATTTTAATTATTATATGTTTTGGTGTTGTCTATCTTGTCTCCCTTGTGTTGAGAGATCTGTGCCCCTCCATGGCCTGAGAGACTATCTCCTTCCCCAGATTGGGGAAGTTTTCAGCAATTACCTCCTCAAAGACACTTTCCCTTTTCCTCTCTCTTCTTCTTCTGATACCCCTATAACACGAATATTGTTCTGGTTGGATTGGTCACACAGTTCTCTCAATATTCTTTCATTCCTAGAGATCTTTTTTTCTGTGCCTCAGCTTCTTTGCATTCCTCTTCTTCAATTTTTTTCATTTACCATCTCCTCGACCATATCTAATCTGCTTTTAAATCCCCACATTGTATTCCATAATGAATGTATCTCTATTCTGGATTTGTTCCTGCATTCTTGAGTATTTTTCTGTACCTGCATGGATGTGTTTATGATTTTTTAAATCTCTTTTAGGAAGATTGATGAGTTCATTGTCACTTGACCTCTTTTCTGGTGTTTTGGGGATTTTGGTTTCAACCAGGTTCCTTTGACATTTCATCTTTGTATGTGGCACCATCTAGGACCCTGAAGGTGTACTCCCTGCAATTACTTAGCCCATGGAGCCATGTCAGGGGTCTCAGAGGAGCGGCGCTGGTGACTGGGGGTTGGGAAGAGCTGTTTCCTGCTTCCCAGATACTGTACGTCTCTACACAGCCAGACTAGTCAACCAAACACACAGGTGTAACCCTCTATGCTTTGCATTTGTAACTGCTGTAGGCAGGACCTCCCTCTGGCTGGACTGATGCCAGGGCAGGGGCAGATGGTTTGTAAGCCAGTGCCAGCCTGCCAGAAGGTGCAGCAGGCTGCATATCATGGAGGAAGGCCTCGGAGCTGTATAGCCACCCAGGGGGATGGAGTGCCTGAAGTTCCTGAAAAGTTCCCAACCTGCTGGGCAGAGTGCACCTGAACAGTTTTGTCTACCTGTCCTTTTTCCTGAACAGCAAGCCCTGTGCAATATTTGCCCATTTAGTAGCCCTCTCACTGTTAGGAAGTCTCTCATACTGCCTGCCTTTCTTTTCTCCCAGAGCAGCTGGATGTGAATCCCTGTTTTCCACAACAGCTGGAATCTCAGTCTGTCCAAGTATTCTTCCTGTCTTAGCTTTCCAACCCCACTGATCTCCAGAGGACCATGTAATATAAGTTCTTGCTCCCACAGCAGATCTCCAGGGCTGGGTGTTCAGCAGTCCTAGGCCTCCACCCTGTCTCCACTCCATTTCTCTTCCTTCTGCCAGTGAGCTGGGGTGGGAGAAGAGCATGGGCCCCCCAGATCATGGCTTTGGTATGTTACGTTTTTTGAGGTCTGTTCTTTTCTCCAGGTGTAAGAAGTCTGGTGCTGCCTTCTTTCCTGTTGATCTTTTAGGGTTAGTTGTATTAACAATATTTTCATATTATATGTGGTTTTGGGAGGAGGCCTCTGTCTCACCTCTCACGTCGTCATCTTTAATCTGATCTACCTGACTTTAATCGCTGTTACATGATAAAACTATCAAGTTATCAGGACATAATTCCGTACCTACTGGTTCCCGACCCAGCACTTGATATTTAACCTATTATGTACATATTTTTCCCTTTCCCCATTTGATTTGCTTGGTTCTGGGGAACAGATACCCTAACATCAAAATGCCATCTTGGTTAATTTTGAAATAGCCACAAGTTAGAATAAATACATTAGTAATACCGGTCAACTACCTCTTTTTCCACAGCAGCCTGATGTTTCTTGATCAGTTTCTTCATTTTTGCAGCAAAGTTGTTACGCTGCATTTCAAGATCTTTCTCTAACCTGAGATGATGCTTATCCATCTCAGCCTTCAGCTTATCTTTCAGAGACATCAGCTGTTTCTGATGCTCAAGTTTTCTGAGCTCATGTTCTTCCATTTCCCTTGTAACCTACAACAATGGAGAGGAAAGAATGAAATAAAGCAAAACCTTTTTCTTTCAAAACCATCTTAGACCAGTCTACTATCAACTAAGTAGGTAATTCATGTAGGAGATCCCAGTCAACAGCTTCTAATAAAATTTCATCTGAAAAAGCAGACAAGCTAGCTGGTTCTAAAATTTAAATGGGAATGTAAAGCACCTAGAATAGCCAAAATTTTGAGGGGATATGAAAAGTTGGTAGATTTAAATTCAGTAATCAAAACAGTGCAGTATTGGTATGAGGACAGGCTGAAGAGAGCAAAGGAACACACTGAAATCTGGAAACAGACCCACATATATTCAGTCAATTGATTTACTACCAAAAAGTCAAGTTAATTCAAAGAGGAAAGGAAAGTGTTTTTAACAAATCCTGCTGTAACACCTGGTTCTCTGTATTCTAAATAAATAAATGCTTAATCATGCTATACACAGAAATTAACTTGACAAGAGTCACTTGACATAAACCTAAAATCCAGAATCAGAGAGCAGGAGAAAACACAGAATATTATCATGACCTTGGGGTCAGCAAATGTTTCTTGGGTAGGACACAAAAAACACTGATTATAATGAAAAAAATGTACAAACTGGATTCTCAAACAGAGGCAAAATTCAGATAATGTAAGATTAACCATTTAAAGTGAACAATTCAGTAGCATTTAGTATATTCATGATGTTCTGCAACCACTGCCCCATTGTAAAGAAAAAAATGTACAAACTGGATTCTCAGAGACAAAATTTATATAATGTAGGATTAATCATTTAAAGTAAACAATTCAATAGTATTTAGTATATTCATGATGTTCTGCAAGACTGCCCGTATCTAGTTACAAAACATATATAATACTTCAGAAGAAAACCCTGTATGTTTTAAGCAGTTGCTCCCCCATCTCCCCTTCTGGTAACCACCAATCTATTTTCTGTCTATGGATTTATCTATTTTGGATGTTTCATATAATATGTGACCTGCTGTATCTGGCTTCTTTCACCTAGCATGTTTCCAAGGTTCATCCATATTGTACAGGATGCAACAGTACTTCGTTTCTTTTTATAGTGAATAATATTCCACTGTATGTCCATACCCTCATTTGTTTATACATTTATTTGTTGCTGGACCTGTGTGTTGTTTCCACCTTTTGGATATTGTGAATACTGCTCTTGTGAACATTTGTGTATATGCATTTGTTTAAGTACCTGCTTTCAATTGTTTTGGGTATATATCTAGGAGTAGAATTGCTGAATCATGGGGAAATGCTATGTTAAACTTTTTGAGAAATCATCAACTGTTTACCACAGCAGCTGACATTTTACATTCTTACCAGCAATATATAGCAGGAGTTCCAATTTCTCCACGTGCTCTCTAGTTGTTATTTTCCATCTTTGTTTTTGTTTTTCTCTCTTAATAGCTAACCACCTAACAAAACAGCAGCAGACTCACACAGTCCAAGAAGGGACTAGCAGTTACCAAAGGGAAAGGGGTGGGAAGGGTGGGTGGGAAGGCAGGGAGAAAAGGATTAAGGGCCTTTATGATTAGTACACATAGTGTAGAGGGGGGAGATGGGGAAGGCAGTAATAGCACAGAGAAGACAAGCAGTGATTCTATAGCATCTTATTACGTTGATGGAGAGTGACTTCAATGGGGTGTTAGGTGGGAACTCAATAATATGGGTGAATGTAGTAACCAGTGTTGCTCATGTGAAACCTTCATATGATTGTATATCAATGATACCTTAACAACAACAACAAAATAGCTGGCCATCCTAGTGGCTGTAAGGTGGTACTCATTATAGTTTTAATTTGCGTTTCTCTAATGACTAATTATATTGAGTATATTTTCATGTGCTGTTGGCCATTTGTATACATTCTTTGGATAAATGTCTTTTCAAGTCTTTAACACATTTTTAAAAATTGAGGTATAGTTTATATATTAATTTGAATAGTTTTTTGGTGGAGTCTTTAGGGCTTTTTTTATGTAGCATCGGGTCATCTCCAAACAATGACTGTTTCACTTCTTCCTCACCAGAGTGGGTGCCTTTTATATTTGTCTTGCCTGATAATGTAGCTAGGACTTCCAATACTCTGTTGAATAAAAGTGTTGTGAGTAGGCATCCTTGTCTTATTCCTGATTTTAGAGGAAAAGTTCTTAGCTTTTTCATGGCCTTCACTCATTTTTAATGGGTTGTTTGAATTGGATTTTAAAACTAAAAATTTTAATTTATCACAGATGGAGAAAAAATATTTGCAGGACATATCAGAGAAAAAATACCTGTATGTTTCTTATGAAAGTCAAACATACATATGCCCTATGACTCAGCCATTTTATCCTATGTATTTGTCACAGAAATTAAAACATCATGTTCAAAGACATGTACATGTTTGTAGCATCTTACTATGCTGATGGACAGTGACTGTTCTGGGGTATGTGGTGGGGACTTGGTAATAGGGGGAGTCTAGTAACTGTAGTGTTGCTCATGTGATTGTACATTAATGACACCAAGATCATAAAATAAATAAATAAATAAAAGTATTTATTTCATCTTCCACTTGCCCCTCAGAAACCTCTAATCTACTTTCTGTGAATTCGCCTATTTTAGATATTTCGTATAAGTGGAACTCTAATAATATTTTTCCTTTTGTGTCTGGCTTATATCACTTAGCATTTTTTCAAGGTTCGCTCACATTGTAGCATATATCCGAACGCCGTTCCTTTTCACAGCTGAGTAATATTCCACTGTAGATGTGTATATATATATATATATATATATATATACACACACACACCACACACACTATGGTTTGTTTATCCATTCATGTGTTAATGAACACTTGGGTTGTTTCCATCTTTTAGCTATTGTGCCTAGTAACTTTTGGTAATACTGAAAGCAGTGAAGTTAAAAAGGAAGCATTCCTATCAATTGTGAAAACGAGTTACCTGACCTTCCAATGTTTTCAAGAAAATTTAAAATCTTACACATGAAAGTGTAGCAAACATCCACATTTCCTAAACTGAGAAGTTGTAATTTCTACAATTACACCCAGTTTTATTTAAAAAATGTAAACATTATGGAAAACACAAAAATCACTTTCCATTATCACCCACCTTAAACCTTTCTCCACGTCCCAAAGGCAACCATTATCATTAATATCATGTTGAATAGTTACTATTTTTAAATACCTTCGTTTTCATCTAAGTAACTTCAATTAATACATTATATGGTATTTATTGATTTAATTATTCTAAGATTTAAAAAATATTCTTTTTGCATTCTCAAAACACGTTTCCTAAATGCAGACATTAAACTGGGAATTAAAAAGCCTTTTGCCATTTTAAAATAAGTTGCCTAAAATTATGTTCCAAACTTCTGATACATCAAAGGAAAAAAAACCCCAAACTCTTAAACAAACCAGACTAGGAAAATTAGTTACCAAAGTTGAATTTTTTTTCACTGAAATCCAAATACTTACAGATTCCGGATGGATGGCAGAATTATTAGACATGACTGTGTGGATTCCCTCCGTCACGTGTAGCTCACTCTTGTAGCTTTGACTCCTGGTCTTGTTGGACACACGGGGAACAGACTGATGATTTCCAATATTCACTGCTCCTGTCTGTCCAACACCGTGATCTTGGTCCTGAGGGAAAAGAGTATTAGATTCAAATATCTTTATCTCCTGAATTCTTGATTATTAGCATCTAGCACACCGCTTGGCACACACAGTCTTCAGAATGTTAGTGGTCTATTTTGAGAAATTCCTTGTATTTGCCAAGACCAGAAAGTTTATCAGTTGTTAGTTGACAGATTAAAAAAATGACCGACAGTAAATACCAAAAAGCCCAACCAACTAAGTGAAAAAGTTAATCAATTCAGAGTTATTTCCAAAGGGTAGTCTTTTCTCTAAAATTTTTGACATTATTTTGAAATCCATTTCTACTACACATCTCATGGGGTATACACAGAGATGCTGCTCATTTCTCAGTGATTCCAATGGTGAAACCAAACCCCAACCTTTTTTTTTTAATCCTATAAACATCCCTTTTAGTTATTTTTTATTGAAGCCTTTTATATTTCTTTTCTTCTCAGAATATAGTCTTTAGCCTAAACTTCTTCCACTGAGTAATTTAATATTAATTCCTACCTATTTTTATGTAAAATTAAAAATTGTATATATATTTAATCATAATTAGAAGACTGTTCTTCCCAAGAAACCCGGCAAACTTTGGTATCTGGGCACCAATATTACAGTCTTACCATACCGAAACTCTGTCAGATATGCAGAATAATAAATACAGACCCACAGTATATGGAGGATCTTTTCTTACATCCACAGCCTTAAACTGGGCACCAATATTACAGTCTTACCATACCAAAACTCTGTCAGATATGCAGAATAATAAATACAGACCCATAGTATATGGAGGATCTTTTTTTACATCCACAGCCTTAAAAAGTTGCTGTTATTCTAATGTTTAATGACATTAGAATTTTATTAATTTCACTTTACTAAAGTAATTCATATACCTAAAATAGCCCCAACTTTCTAGTGACTAGTGTTAGAACTAAAAAACAATATCAAAAATACCAAAACTGTATGTAAGAAAGTCTTCTATTTTATAGTTCATTAATTATGTAGTGTTATTAAAAAGAAAAGTAACTACTACTGTTTTAAGAATGCAGGGATCTTTCTCAATAGAAAGCAATAAAAAAGAATCAAAGCTTTGGCATTGAGACATGAGCAAAGAAGAAAACAGAAAATACTTAGACTAAAAAAGATAGCTCCACAAATCATAAGCTTTATATTTTCCTTTGAGGAAGTTTTGTAACATTTCTACTGCAAACTTGGAAACATGGTAACATGGAAACAACTTGGTCTCAAGAGTAATATATGAATCTGAACCCATATGCTTCTACAGTAAGTTAGTTAACCACTCTGAGCCTTACTTTACTCACCTATAAAATGAGTATTTTAGAACCATGTAGAGGAATGAATTCCTATACACAACTGAAAAGAATGAAGTGTTCTCAGTAACAGAATAAGAATCCTTGGTAATTTTTTTCCCCCAGGATAAATTTAACTAAGTCACATGTTTATTTCATTCATTCATTCATTCATTCATTTATTTATAAAAAAGCAAGAAATTTCCAATTTAATAAACATGTATCAAACATTACACAAAAGGCACTGGGGGAGAGGTTTATACAATAAACAAGATAAGGAGAATGGTTGGTAATTCTAATGACTTCTCTGTGAGCACCGTCAACTTCCAAAACGCGTAATTTCAAATACTTCCAAAGCGTGTCCCATGCCATCAGACAATCAGGCAAAAAAGTGTTCAGTAGACCAGAATTTTGAGAGGGACTAGATTAAATAAAAGTTGAACAGGTTTCTCTAATAAAAGACTTCACACAGCTTTACTATGCTGATGTCCACTACCGAGAGTTTGGTTTAAAGAATGCAAAACCTTTTTCTCCACCTGGGACCTCAGAGAATCACTGTGAAGACACAATCTGGAAACCACTGATATAAAAGATTCTTGGCAAGAAAAGTTCCATAAGGAAAGAAGCCAATAAAGAGACCCCAATACTTGAGCCGTTTCTAAGTTATTACCTTTCCTTCCTGTGCTTCTACTGCCGGCCCTTTATGTGCCTCCTGGGAAAGGACCTTCTTGTTTCGATTGTGCAGATTGTCCAGCACTCTTTTTTTTTCTTCCTTTGCCCTTTGAAGGAGATCTATTAACACCGTTGTAGGGTGCTCCCGAAGCACAAAGGGGTCCTGGTTAAGAGTAGAAGGCAAAAGTCAGGTTGAGACCTATATATTTTTTCATTCAGAACAAATGAATCCCTTCTTGGACCCTAGAGTTACTATCCTAAATAATTATAGATAATGCATGTAATCTATGGTTATCTAATTCTGCTATGCTTTTTACTTCTTAGATTTATAAATTTTAATTTACATGTATACACTCTGTGCCTACATAACTTCCCCTGTACTTTTTATGAAAACTTTGAACATATGACACCTTTGTTGGCCAAATGAAAATGCAGAGTTGAAATAATCAGAGTCTAAGTAAACATTAAGAATTAAGTCCAATTAGAGCTCTAAGTAAATGCTTACAAATTCTTAGAACTGGTTTCATAGAGGAGACACTATCAGTTCTGAATTACATTAGATTTCAACAGGAATGTGTTTACTGATGGTGAATTACATAACATACTACTTGGGTATAATGGGCTCCTTTATGTTGCTTAAATGAAACTTCATAAAACACTAGCAGTTGATTAAAAGACGTTATGTATTAGTGATTTTTACCATTAATATTTAATAAAGCTTAACATTATCAAATACAGAAAAGTAGAAAGAACAATTCTACTATAAGATTATCATCATTACATTTGGTATTTTTTGGATATTTATGTCTTCTCAGAAATTTTCCAAGTATAGATTTTGTTTTGTAGTGAGCACACAGATTGCAGAAAGATGACTTGTGCGCTGGAGTTCATGAGATGATCTTGAATTCTTTTAAGACTTTTACCCCCTTTATTAGCTCAGATTTATTTCTTCTCTGAAGAGTTGTAACTATATATTATTCTCTTTTTATTGCTGTAAGTATTATGTTATTTCAACTCATAATGCCTACAGACTATTTCCTCAAATGTTCATGCCAAAATTACATAACCATTATTTTAATTCTGATAATTATTTTCAATTTTTCATTCTGAGATAAATAGCTTCATACAGTAAGTCACTTTTTTCCATTTTATTCTTTTTCCTTATGACAGACTGCAACAGAAATGTGGTTAGGCCAAAGGGAAGGATGCACTTGACAGATTCTTCCTATCACTTTCAATAATGGCAATATACAAAATGGACCAGGTAAATGAATACATATGCAGGTTTGGCATCACCCAAGGTCAAGTATGCATTCCTGGTGGGCTGGGTTATTACCAAAAGAGCTTCTTTTGCCTTCATTAGGCAAATGTAAGAAGCCAGACACATTCTTCCTTTTCCTGAGCCTTAGCTTGGTATGTACCACTATTTATAATATTCGGTCATTTTTATCTGAAAATAATATATCTTGTAATTCTAAGTTATTTAATAGTTTTCTACAAATGGATCCTGCTTATTTTTCACTTACATAATTCATACCTATACTAAACCTTTTGTTGCTATTGTGAATACCTAGTTTTTGGGCTTGAATTTGAGACTGTAAGTGTGCTTAGGGCCTAGAATTCCCTAAGTGTTACTGAAACTTTATACTGCTCTTCTACATACTGTAGTTGCAAATAACCCTACCTAATATGTACATGATCCTTGCAATATCCTTGTGTACTGAACTGCGTGTTGGTGAAAATAAACTGAACTTCTTTGAGATTCTAAAACGTGCGTGCTGAAAGTCTAATTTTCTAGTGAAAAATCCACAAAATTCCTTAGGGTCACAAAAAGATAGTCAACTGCTACTCACGAATGCCTTATCTAGATGTTTTAAGAACTATATTAAATTGAACAATACTATTATTGCTATTCATAAAATGTGAACCTCTAAATGAAAACATTTTTGAGAACAGAAAGCATATACTAAGAATTTATTTAAATTAGGTAACCAAACCTATTGAAAAATGAATAGAATTCACATTACTTTTAAAATACTTTCATTGCTAAGTTAGAAAAACATATTTCTCAAAAGGAAACAAAAATGTGATATTCATTTTTAACAGTTCTTTTGAAATCTCTTTTCTCCCACAGTATTTATATAAATGTATTACACATCATTTCTCTTCCTTTCATATTACTTTATATAGGACAGAAGGGTATATAAAGTATGGTAGATACAAAAATTAAATCCAAAGTTAAACTATGCTTTGCCACCTCTGAAATGACATTGTTCCATATGAGTTAAAATTTGTAGCTGTAACTCATGAATATATTCTTGCACATATAAAAATTAAGTCATTTAGTACTACTATATTGAATATTTAACTATATATTCTATTCAGACATGGTAAAAGCAGTTAATTTTGAAAAACAAAATGAAAAAACTTAGCAACTAAGAAAATTTCCAAGAAAGAATGGTATTATGAAATTAGTATTTTAGCAAAACCCAGTACAGCGTACTTAATACTGATTCGGAATCAAAGAAGAATAAAACACATTCTTTCAAATAATTTCTTAGGTGTACAAAACAGAGTATAACTGACCTTTAAAAGTTTCTTTGATGTAGGGCGATCTTTAGGGTTTTTCTGGAGGCAAGACTCTACAAAGTTGCGAAAAGAACTGGACCTATTGTAAAGGAAAGTATTAAGTGAACATATTGCTATTTCCTTTAAAAACACATCCACAAATCAAGGCATGTCCCTATGGGTGGGAGGGAGAATAGAAATCATAAAAAAAAGCAGACACAATACACTATATATTTCATCATGTAAGTCTATAAAAAGCTATGCAAAGCAACTAATGAATCTTTCCCATTTTCCAAAGATAGATGTGCACACATTATTTTAAAATCCTGCTCTCACATACTTAAATATCACAACTCATTCTACGTTGTGGTAAATTAGGGAAGTCAATCATTTTCCTTTTTGCATTCAAATCTAAGATAATATTCTTCTTAGTATTTTTTTTCTTTTCTCTAGCCACATCTCTTTCTTGCTTGACCCTTGGATCATCTTCCATATAGCATGTTTCAGAATATCATGCTATTTGTTTTGGAAAGAACATTTTTTATACCTAAGTATTTAGTGTCCTTGAGCAAATGGACAAAAGTTCCAGAAAACAGTAAAATTTTTTTAAAATTAGAATTCTGTAACCTACTATTATATAGTGTTACTGATGAGAGTTCAGTAAGGCAGTAAGTAAAAAATGTTCCACCAATGTTTGTCATCAATATTCAAATAAGATTTAATTCTTTTATACAAGAATTCTTTTTTGAATCCCTAAAGTATCAACCAGTGTAAAGACAGCCTGTGTTTAGTGTATTTATTATTCAGATGTACCATCATAAACTGTGCCAAGATTTCTTCGAAACATCTCTACAGAAGCAGCAAAGACCTGTGAACTTGCCTTAATAATGTAATGATAAAAAATAAATTATTGCTAATTTATGCATCTTGTGAATTTTAAAGTATTTGTTAAGTACAGTAGATAGTCTTCTCGAATTTTTCAAATGCTAGATACACCTGAAGACTTTCCCATTAAAATTTTCTATCACTGATAAAAATCCTTTCCTAAAATTGTCCATCTGTTCTCAATAAACTTCTTTACATGAATAACAGTATTATCAAAGAAGCACTAGGAGATGCAACATCAAAGCACATTCTGAATAATAAATAATAACAATTAGAATCATCCAAAAATTATGAATTATCTGGTAATTCTGATAAATTATCAAATCATTTTTACCTATGTTTTATACCATATCAATTATAAACCATTCCCCAATTAGATATCTATACAGGTTGTGGCAATCTATATATTGCAGTTTTAAAATATGAATGTTTAAATCATGCTATTTATTATATAATCAGGGTTCTATGTGTCGCTAAGGTACAAAAAGTATATTACTTTTTATACAAAAGCCATACTTTTTGCTCCCATGTAGCATCACCTATCTTTTATTTCTGAACTGAGTTATATATATGCTATGAAAAGTAGAGATAATAAAGGATAAACATGATGCAAGGATAAAATAAAGCTATTTTAATATTTCTTCAGGTTATATACACTTCACCTCATTGAAATGAAATCATTTTGATAACATTATGAAAAAGTATTTAAATTTTACCATGTTGAACAATATCTCTCTCAGCCATACTCACCATTCATTAGACTGCAGTGTAGGGGGGTTATTTCTGGTAATGAGATATAAGGCACGCCTTGCATTCATATGATATAAAGGAGGGTCTCTTTCCGCTATAAAAGAAAGAAAACTTCCTGTTAAATATGTGCCTGTTATATAGGAGCATGGATGCACTGTTAGTTTTTTTTTTTTTAAATAAACCCCAACTTAGGAAAAAAGTTGCAAGTAGAGTTCAGAGAACTTAGTTAAGTGAGTCAATAGAGAGGAAATTGCAGCCCTGATGCACATCTCTAAATAGTGTATTTTTCCAATAAACAAGAACATTCTAAGAGAACCTAATACAGTCATTAAATCAGACCATTAATATGAATGAATACATGACTATTATCTAATCTTCAAGCTCCATTGTAGTTTCTATCAAATGTCCCAATAATGTCCTTTGTAGCAAAAATGACCTTCAATCATCTGCATCCTTAAAGGAAATTGTCCATTTTTTCTAAGTTTTAAACTTACATAAAATTGTTCATAAAATATCTCTAAAATCCTTCTAATATGTGTAAAATCTGGAGTCATGTCCCCTGTCATTCCTGATATTGGTTGTTTGTGTCTTCTTTCTGTTTGATCTAGCCAGAGGTTTATTAATTTCATTAATTTCCCCAAAGAACTAATTTGTGACCTCATTGATTTTCTCTATTGTTTTCATTTTCTATTTAATTGATTTCTGGTTTGATCTTTTCTGGGTCTCTTTGTTCTGTTTACTGTGGATTGAATTTGCCCTTCTTTTTCTAGTCTTAAGGTGACAGTTGAAGTCATGACCTTGACAATTCACAAGTATACAATTTTGACTCTCGAATATCCCTAAGTTTGGCTTTGTGCTGTTATTAAATTTAGTTTACACATCTCTGGCAGGAATATCACAGAAGCAAGTGTCACGCTTTTCTCAGTGTATTCTATGATGATCCTATAGAACAGGCCCGTGGTTTCAGATCGTCTTGTCATTGATGGCGTTCACTTTGATCACTAAAGGCCATTCCACAAGGTTTCATGGTGAAGTTTCACTTTTTTCCTTTGCAATTATTAAGTACTTGTGAAAAGGTACTTGAGTCTATATAAATATTCTGTTTTGCATAAAGATCATTTTATTCTCTTATTGTATAGATTTAGATTCTTCATTTAATAATTTATGACTTGCTACTATCATTTATTTTGATGTTGAAATGGTTTCATTTTTGAGCAGTTGAGAATCTTCTGAAGCCGATGTCTGCCTTTCCGGCATGGCTCCAGCATTCCCTGCTCAGCTCCTTGCTCTCTGGCCCACTAAGATGTTCCAGGATCATCTTATGCTTTCCCTACTGCAGACACGGCTCCAAGGAGCCGTGGCAGGCAGTGTGCTCACTGCTACTGCCCGTGTCACTTCTCTTAGATCCTGTCAGTGGATAAAGGAAGGGAACACACACGTCCCTCATATATTTGTATTCATACTTGCACATTAAATATCTTTAGTTGTTTATTGAAAACAACTGAGTTCACTACAATATCTCAAATCCAATGCTATGGTACTATTTATTCGAGCCTTCTCTTCCCGTTGTTTGTAGCACCCTTCTCTGACAGTAGGAAACCTCACTCTCATTATCCTTAATATATTTGATGAATCGCCCCTGTACATAGCCAGTCTCCCATCTAGGCCACACCCTTTCCCCTTTTCCCCATCAAGTTTTCAAACACCATTCCAAGCCTGTCTACAGTGTGAATGTCCACTTCATCCACTCAGGTTCTGACACCCCATCCAAACTGGATCACTTTAGGCAGTGACGCCCCCCTCATCAGCCCTCAGGAGGGAAGCCCCCTTCCTTTCAATCAGGCACTGCCACTGTGTCAGGTGACCCACCCCCAAATATGGACGTGCTCCTTGGCCTCTGACACCCCATGCTGGGCTACTTCCAGGTCTGAATGCTTTGGTTACCCCACCAGGACTCTGAATCCCCAAACTTGACTGCCGCCCTCCCTGCACAGGTTCTGCTTCCACATACAAGGCATTCTGTCTGTGGGAACTCCCTCCTCTCCTCACAGGACTCTGACACACCATGCCGGGCTACCATGGCTCAGCAGGTGACATGGAAACCTACTTTATACTGTCCTCCCAACAGCTTTAAGAATGAGTAGTTTGATCCAGGAAGGAGAAGGGATTACTGAAGAAATTCTTAATGAATAAAATAACTTGTTTCTACTGTGATTTATTAAAGTATTCAAAAATTCTAAGTGGTGTACCATCAATATATCAAACCAGAGTATGATTTTTGATCTGTCATTTACTATAAAGCTGAACATCTCTATTTAGTCAAAGAACACTGAACTTAGCTAAAAACCATAGAGATTTACTAAATCTAGAATGCGGTAGCCTTCAGTGGATTCAAGGGATATTTTCCATTTCAAATACTTTTTTAATTGAAGTATCATTGATATTCAATCTTATATTGGTTTCAAGTATACAACACAGTGGTTCTACAGTCACCCATATTAAATCCTCACCCCCGCTACTGCAGTTACTGTCAACATAGCAAAATGTTACAGAAGCAGTGCTTATAGTTTCCATGCTATTCTACTATCCTGGTGACCAGCTTATGACTGAAAATTTTTGTGCCCTTTTACTGCCCTCACCCTCAACTACTCACCCCAATCCCTCCCCCACAGTAACCACCAGTCACGACTCAGTGTCTATAAGTCTACTGCGATGGTGTTCCTTTTGTTTTGTGTTTAGATTCCACAAATAAGTGAAATCATATGGTGTTTTGTCTCTGCCTGGCTTATTTCACTTAGCATAATACCCTCTAGGTTGATCCATGTTGTTGCAAATGGCAGGATTTCTTTTCTTCTTATGGCTGAATAATATTCCATTGTGTATATGTACCACCTCTTCTTTATCCACTTATCTACTGATGGACAGTTAGGCTGTTTCTATAACTTGGCTACTGTAATGCAACAATAAACAGAGCGGTGCATCCATCTTTTTGAATCAGGGATTTTGTTTTCTTCAGGTAAATTTCTAGAATTGGAATTACTGGGTCATATGGCATTTCTATTTTTAGTTTTTTTAGTAACCTACGCACTGCTTTCCACAGCGGCTGGTCCAATTTACATTCCCAACAAGAGGGTAGAAAGGTTCCCCTTTCTCCACATCCTTGCCAACACTTGTTTTTTCTTTTCTCTTGGACAGAGGCCATTCTAACCGGTCTGAGGTGATATACTATTGTCGTCTTAAGTTGCATTTCCCTGATGATTAGTGATGTGGAGCATCTTTTCATTGTTGGCCATCTGTATTTCAGCTTTGGGAAAATGTCTGTTCTGGTCTCTGCCCATTTTTTAGTCGGGTTTTTTTTTTTTTTTTTTTTGGTGTTTAGTAGTATGAGTTCTTTATATATTTTGGATGTTAACCCTTAATAGGAAAAATCATTTACAAGTATACTCTCCCACACTGTAGGTTACATTTTTGTTCTGTTGATGGTATCCTTTGCTGTACAGGAGCATTTTGGTTTCGTATATACGCCCACGTGGTCATTTGTTATTTTGTTTCCATTTCCTGAGCAGTTGTGTACAGGAAAAAACTGCTCACACTTATGTTTGAGAGATCTTTGCCTATGTTTTCGTCTAAGAGTTTTATGGTTACACGTCTAACATCTAGATCTTTGATCTACTTTGAGTTTACTTTTGTGTGTAGAGAGTCATAGACAGTAATCTAGCTTCTCTCTCTTGCATGTAGCCATCCAGTTTTGCCAACACCAGCTGTTGAAGTCTGTCCTTTCACCATTGTATACTTATGGCCTAAGAATGCAGCACCCCAGTTTGAAAAAGACAGATGCACCCCTATGTTTATCACTGCACTATTTACAATAGCCAAGATATGGAAGCAACCTAAATGTCCATCAGTAGATGAATGGATAAAGAAGATGTGGTACCTATACACAATGGAATATTACTGAGCCATAAGGAAAAAACAGATCCTACCATTTGCAACAACATGGATGGAGCTAGAAGGTATTATGCTCAGTGAAATCAGCCAGGCGGAGAAAGACAAGGACCAAATGATTTCACTCACATGTGGAGTATAAGAACAAAGGAAAACTGAAGGAACAAAATAGCAGCAGAATCACAGAACCCAAGAATGGACTAACAGTTACCAAAGGGAAAGGGACTGGGGAGGATGGGTGGGAAGGGAGGGATAATGGCGGGGAAAAAGAAAGAGGGCATTACGATTAGCATGTATAGTGCGAGGGGGGCACGGGGAGGGCTGTGCAACACAGAGCAGACAAGTAGTGATTTTACAGCATCTTAGTATGGTGATGGACAGTGACTGTGAAGGGGTATGTGGGGGGGACTTGGTGAAGGGGGAAGCCTAGTAAACATAATGTTCTTCATGTAATTGTAGATTAATGATACCAAAAAAAAATCAAACTGTACAATAAGCTATGCAGCCTGATAATCTAATCCTCATACCTAACACAAAGTATTAAGTAACCTAAGTAGCGGTAAGTAATTCATGAATGCTTTAGAGACCCTTCATAGATGGTAAATTTATAACCACAGACATATTCTAGGTGTTTAACAAATACTCATTAAATGTTACACACAGATACCTCAAAATTAATACCACAGTAGAAACTATTTTAGACCTAATTTAATACAGCAAATGTAATATGCCTAAATTTACATATATATATATATATACACAAAATGCCAAATAACCAAAGTGACAACCTTGATAGATATATTGCTCCCCTTAAACACTGACATAAAAATAAAAATCTGTAATTTGGTACAGAAATTGAGATAAAACATTGATCAAAACTTACTACGCAGTAATAAAGAGCAATGCTTACCTAGTTCAATGCATGTTATTCCAAGAGACCATATATCGACTTTGTTATCATATTGTTGTTCATTCCTGCCTAAAATTATTTCTGGGGCCATCCTAAAACATAAAATGTTACTTAAAGTTAAAAGAGAAATGAAAAGTATACTGTTCTATAAAAACGTAATGACCATCCACATGGAGAATCCCTGTGTGAATTCCAGATGATATATCTGGACATAAGAATTCTTATAACGGGAAATGCATTACAGGTTGTGAGGTAAATATTTACCATTGCGCACACAGTGTTAGACTTATTCTCACCATTTGTCATGATCAGGTACCAGCATCCTGGAGGAAAAACTCCCCAGAGCAGGGTTGTATTCTGCATCAATTCAAGTTTGCAGATTGTAATATTGTATAGCCTTTATGCCAGCAGTTCTCAAACATTTTGGTTTCAGCATCTTACTATAAAAGTCTAAATTTTGCTCGAAAGAGGGCATTTTATCACTGGCACTTGTTTTCTTGAAGTAAACAAACTCACTACATTTAGCTGAGAAAATATCTACCACAATAAGCAACCATGAATAAGCCATTTGTCGGTCTTTTTCGCAAATAAGAGTAGTGTTCTGTGATAAAAGTGGCTAGGACAGCCACTCATAACTAAATAAACCATACAATTATTAACTTTGGAGGCGTCTTGGTTATAAAATGAAACGTTAAGTCGCATCTTCAGGTAGACTCTAATGTTCTCACTGGTGCTTCACCTTATCCTTCCTTTGTACTTGTTAAGCACAGACAAACATTTAGAACAGTTTCTGACTGCTTAATAACATTGTCACCAGGCGTATGTGTGTTCCTGTGTGTAAAAGTATGTAAATACATAGTGCTGTGTTCCTAATATACCATATACAAATTAATACATCTGTAACTTTCAATTGCCGATAACAGAGGGCTTCTAATGTGTTAAGATGTTGAAGTAAGCTTGGGGAGTCACTAAGTTCAACAAAGTTAAAAAAGTAGTTTTGTTTTTAATGCACAACTTTCTAGCTCCTTTCTAGTATCTAATATTGATCACTGATTTGTAAAGAGGGGGACCATTAGTAAGCATTATTTGTCCAAAGAACCCTTTTTTTATACAGGGGAAGAGGATTCTATCTAAACTAGGGTTCTACATAAGAAATTTTTGGTCATACAGAACAGTAGTCTTCAAACTTTTTATTTTCTTACTTCCAATGAATTTATTTTAAAAATGTATCCGCTTATACATTTTTGAGTTGGTATCTAAATTTTATAAACTTAATAGTTGCAAAGGATATAATGCACACATATGTATATACATTATTTTGTATATGTGCTTTACAGATATTTACAACTTGGAGCTGAGGACTTCACTCATTCAATTCATTAAAAACACTGCTGTATAATAACCTAATTAGCAAACCCAGTCTGCATGGTCATATCAGCCATTCAAATCAGAATTATTTTCTGTCAGGAAATGCCAAACTTCATTTTTCATTGTAAATAACATGTTAGTGTGTCCTCACGACAATTGTCCCAGTTATAAATGAGATCATTTTTGATTCCCTAGAAAAGAAGATGGGAGGAAGGATAATTGGGGAAAAGAAAGAGCAAGGAGCCAAAGGAACTGAGGAGAGATGACTGTGAAGGCAGAAGGCCCTGTGTCAAAACTTGGTGTCCTAGCTCTTCAATATTTCTGATGCTATATATTCTAGATGTTACGTGTTCTCAAGTTGTCCCTCTGGTGACGGTTTGAGGCTTTTAATTCTCAGAGCAATGCATCACTCTACTATTCAGGATGGGTGAGAAGCCTTTCTTTAACAAACTGGGAGTTGGGAGATTTGAAACGTAGGTGGAAAAGAAGATGCAGTAGACCTGAGACACTTCTCAGCATGTACAGAGAGAGGACATCTATGGAAGTTGAAGATGTGGAAAATTATTCCCTTCAGACTTGCTGCCATTAATATGGAATTATTTATGAATAAAATTAGATGATGTCTAGAAGTTGCTTCAAGTAACTGGAGGTGGGAGGGAGGGCAAGAAGATCAAGTACACAGGGCAGCCAGGCCCTGGGGTAGTGCTGTTAGGCTGAGCTGACCGCTGTGTGAGCCTTCGTTATATTTTTGTCTCTTTCCCTGTATACTAGAAATTCTCCACAATGAAAAATGAAAACAAAAAGTTCCTGATCAGCTACCAGTCTTCAGGGACTCTTATTCAGAAGATACTGACACACAGTAAGTACAAATCTAAAGAAAATTTCCACTTAGCATTTCTATCTTCTCCCTTCTTAAACAATTAAATTTTTTCACTCCTACCCCCAATACATGATGTAGATGATAACAGGAAAGAACCGTAGGGGGGACAAATGATACAATAGGAGGTACAAGGGCAGCGCCTCAAATCTGTATCTGAAACTACAGTGCTTAGAGGAATATCTAAAGCAGCCCTGTATTTCCAAGAGAAACATAAAGCACCTGATAAAAGGACAAGCACACACTGCCTATTTCAATTATGAGGATCAATACCAGATAGGACTACGCTTACCAATGCGGCGTCCCCACAAAAGACTTGGCAGAAGAGGCCATGGAAGCAAATCCAAAGTCAGCAAGTTTCGCCTGGCCTCCTGGTGTCAGAAGGATATTTCCTCCTTTGACGTCTCTGGGTTTAAGGAACACAGAAAATTATTTGTCTTTCCTTTGTAAGATTCTACTGAAAATGATAAAGATCATATAAAAATGTATAAAAGAGGGAAGGAGAAATCAGAATCATTAAGGCCTTGGGTAATCTCTCAGTTGGGATAACGAGAGCTAAGATCCCAACTAAGAAATGAGATACACAGAATTCCTCTAAGTATATAGTAACAAGTTTCTAAAAGAGAAGATAAAATACCAGTAGAAACAGAAGAAAAAAATTAGCTAATTAATAGTACATACTCGATATTTGAGTGCCTGTTTATTGGTACAAGTAATGGTTTAAAAAATTTAGCTGAACATTCTTATATGATTGTAAGATTTCTGAGTATACCCTTAACAATAAAATGGAGTAAGAAGAACCTGATGCCCCAAATTTGTTTTTTTTTAATTACTCATATCATTCCAAATTTTAGCATAGTTCTCCTACCTAAATATGAAATGAAAACTGAAAACACATGGGTAAGGTAATATCAATGATCCCAAATTTACTTTTAAGCTCTTTTCTAAATCAGCAACGTACATGTGAAATAAGAAAATTATAATGGGATTGCATGCCCAATGGGCACCATAACATTCAAAAAGAAAGAACTTTCTAAGCACTTGTCAATTCATACTATATAGAATTATAATGGATGTAATATTAAGTTAATCTATTTTCTTCCATTTGTTTTTATAAAAATGAAAGGTTCTTTGAAGTTGAGAAGACCTTAGGTTCTGCTTCCAACTCTTTCATTCTCTTATTTACTATGCATGTGGATTTTTCTCTTGGACCTTACTATCCTCATCTAAAAAACTGATACCCATTAATTTGCAATGACTCTACTATATAAGTTTACTTTGTATTGTCTGGTTCACATAGATAATTTAAAAAATGCTAGCTTCCATCTAAAAACAGGCAAAACCAATACCAATGCTAAAAATGTACTTTATGATGGTTTAATCTTTAAATTACTATCCATTATCAAGGATTATCTCAAAAGCATAGAATGCTAGTAGCTTTCACTTGTCCCTGTCATGGAATCAATGGAACAAATCCGGCATTAGGAGTCACCAGGAGGACAAAAGATCTAGGTTAGTTCTAGTCTAATCTATCTTGCTTCATCAGCTTTGAGAAGTGAGTCACAAATTGGGGCATCAGTTTCTGCATCTGTAAAATGAAACAAGTAAGAATACATAATCCCTATCGTCTTTCCCACTTCACAAATTCAACTTTTCTATAATTAAATTTCTATCACAAATCTCTAAAGTGCACATACTTTGGAAAGCCCAGCAGCATGTGTAGAAAAAGATAAAAATTATTCTCAACCAAGAGATCAAATAAATTAGTATATTCATTTTAAGACACGGATAACCTAAAAAAATATGAGTTTGTAAAACTCCAGAATACTTTTATTTAGCTAAAACCAACAAAGCTTTCAGGATTAATAAATTCTAGGTCTGATTTGCTTATTAATGTATGGTAATTTTTAAGGTACTTACCTATGGATCATGGCACGGGAATGTAAGTAGGCTAATCCCTGAAGAGCACCATGTATAATTGCTGCTATTTCCATTTCTTGTAATGGCTTTTGGTAAACTTGAAATAAGATTTTATTTGAAAATAATTATTCTATAGAACATTTCTATTTTAAAATATATATACACATATCTAATATATGGGCCAGTTTAAAAAAAGTAACATTTAGCAAGAAGGAATTTTTTGCTTTCCAAGATAGTAAAACAAAGCAATTGAACTTAGTAAGTGCACAGTTGTGCCTATTTATTAGAGTTCACAGCCAATTTTCCTCTAAGTTAACATTTAACAATTATTTCATGATTATAAAAACAATGAAAGAGCTTTCCCTTTTTATATTCCTACATATCTTCATTCTGAACAGAAGGAACAAATTAAGTTTAATGATAAAGAATGCAGAAAAATGCCTGTTAAATCACAATGAAAGAAAACTCATCTGTTATGCTAAAACGTAGTATTTAATGAGGACAGTGCATACCACGCTGAGAATCTAGAAAACACAACGGTTTTACTCTTACGGGAAAGTTTTAACATTATTTTAAAAATCTCTCAGTGAATGAATTCTCATTTTATTATACTAATACTTTTCTTTTCTTAATAAATAAAGGAGGCTTACCTTTCAGCAAACCTGAAGCAGATCCTAAACAATATTCCATTACAAGCTACAGGGGGAAAAAATGATAAAAAACATTAAAATACACTATTAAAATAAAAAGATTCTATATGAGATAAAATAAATTCACCAAGGAGATCGAGAAGATAGTTTGAAGTGAAAAAAACTCTAGTTATCAATTACCTTTAAATATAAGTATACATTTTGGAACTTGTTAAATGCATACATGAAGTTTAGCCAATGCTACATTAATATTTTATAATGCCGACCTATAACTGCTTGTAGAAGATGTGTGTTTCATGTAATTACTAACTAAAGCTATAAAGGAATATACATATTCCATTCATATTAACCTATAGTAGCAATACTGGTATTGTTAGGAAGCAGAAAGTCGTCCTCTGGTTCTATATATACCAAGTTTGGGTTACCGTTTAAATCTTTCCTATAAAGCAAACACAGAGCACCTCGTATGTGCCAGGTATGTTATATATATTAACTAATTTAATCCTCATAACCACCTCTGGAAGGAGACCCTATTATCATCCTTGTTTGACAGATGGAGAAACTTGGAAGACAGAGAGGCAGCCTGCGCTCTCTGCCACTGTTTGTGCTTCAACCACAGCCTCAAATTTAGGAGTACCATCACCACCAAATTAAAGCAAACATTGCAAATCTAAATAAATCTAAGTTCTGTATACTAAAATGATAATCAGCTGTAGCTTATTAAAAATAAAAGGTCATTCCTGTTTAAAGAAAAGTTAGCCTTTCTCTGAAAAGACATAATTACTGTGCCTATACTGTTGTAAGATTACTACCTTATCTTAGTTTCAACAATGGGGCAAAATTAATTTCCATTTTTCTGCAATAAAATGTCCCAATTTTCTACCCTTAGTATTATTCAGCCAAAGAATCACAATCAGTTCAGATTTCACCAGGATTCACCACCAATATTCCAACCAAGGTACTTGTGGTTAAATAGCTTACAATACATTTATGTCAAAAATATATGCTGATTTTCATCCTTTGATAGGATTGTTCTCACACAAATGTTTGATAAAGCATTTGAAGAATGATACCGCTAACACACATCAGAACATTCTCCCGTGCACGTAACGGTCAGCTGAATCTCTAGTCAATTGGCAAAGTTCTATTCTCTCTCACTGCCTGAGAGTTTCAGGTAAAGCTGCTCCTTTCTCAGTGTGAACTGACATTTCAAGGTGTTTGCGCATGGCTTTACACAACTATTTTGAGACATTTTTAAATTAATCATAAACCAAACCTACTAAAATTACAGCAAGGGGAGAGCAGATACCTACCCATGCTCGGTGCTCACGTAAATAGCAGCCTTTGTATTCCACGATGTTGGGATGTTTCAATGTTCGGAGAAACCTGACTTCCTTAATAATACCCTGCCATCTCTGTGGGGAGAAAAAAAAGAATAAAGGAAAGAATTAGGAACAGTTGCCTTTCCTTAGAAAACTATATAAGTACAAAAGTAATTATTAGATTAAAAAGTTAACAAGAACATAAAACTTTGCTTCATTTGTAATATTTAAATGTCAAACTAATATATTTTAAAGAAATTACATTCATATAGTTTACAACTCAATAACATAAAATTCATTCCAGGTAGTACATATTTTCATTTTCATAAAATTTATTATCAATGAGTCTTATAAAAATTTTACAACCACACACCAAGTCTGTTGAAAGCTATATACTACATATAGTGGTTTTTCTTCAAAATTTCAACCTCCCCCTTCTTTTTTGCAGCTTTATTGTTGTATAATTTACATACCTTAAAGTTCAGCTGTTGTGTTTTTGGCTTATATTGTCTACCAAATGTTGTTTTTTCTGCTGTTTAAACTCAAATCAATTAATTACCTAAATTCCTAAATGCTCATATTCTAAAATGCTAGTGAACACTTAGGTTATAACAGAGGGAAGTTCACAGAAAAACCAAGCAGCATGGAAACATTTTCCTACAGGATTTCACGAAGAGCCTTCCCACTGACGCCTACTAGTAAATAACAGATAAACCTTCAGCAATAAAAGCTACTCTATGACAACTTCAGAAACTTAGGCCATGTCCTAAATACAGTTACTTGTCAGAAGCAATCAGGGAACTCTGAAAACACAGGTACTTGGGTCCATACCCAGAGACTCTGGAGGCTTAGGAGATGGGGGATGGGAACGTGGAATCTGTTTTTCGTTCTTGTTTCAGTTTTTCCAGGCTTTACCGCTGACTTGTATCATATTTCTAAAGGTAGGGGAACTAGAATACAGAACTTTAAAAAATGTTTTGCACTAGAATTTAAGATCCTATATCTCCTATGTTATTTCATAAGCCCTCAAGAAAATATACCAAGATATTCACTGTGTAAAATGTGTAGGCTGTAAGATGCTAACTTCAGAAAGTGTCATATGGGCTTTACATTTCAAAATTGAGTGCTCTGGGAGGCAAACTCTCAAAACAAAACCAAGCTAAAACCTGTATTCTTCAATGAAAAAAAAACTTCCAGGAAGGATACACTATTAGATGAGAGAAGATGATGCCCTAGGTGAAACTTTTTGTTCTAGGCATGACTAATTAAACAGACTCCAACACAAGTCTGCTATGAAAGCTGGTTTTAAAGTTATACGTAGAATGGCAAATAAAATTAAACTTGTAAAAAATGGAGGTGTTTTAGGGGTTTTAGAAATTATTAAGAGTTTTTTTAGGTATCGACATAATGAAACAGTGATCAACCACAACAGTGTTATCATACCCATAAGTATGATTATCACAAAAACAGTATTTACAAAACAGAGATTACAGAAATGTAGAAAGCCAAAACCTTTAAAAATTAAAGACTGATCTAGCAATTCTACCTCTGGGCATATACCTATGTGCATAGCAGCATTATTCACAACAACCAAGGGGTAGAAGCAACTTAGTGTCCATTAACAGATGGTAGATGGACAAACTGTGGTGTTTTTACACACACACACACAGGAATATTATTCAGCTTTTAAAAAGAAAGGTAATTCTGACACACTACAACATAGATGAACTTTCAGGACACTATATTAAGTGAAACAAGCCAGTCACAAAAGGGCAAATAGTGAATAATTTCAATTACATGAGATACCTAAAGTAGTCAAATTGATAGAGACAGAAAGAGGAGAGGTGATCTCCAAGGGCTGCGGGGAGGAGGGAATGAGGTGTTACTGTTTGATGGGTGTAGAATATCACTTTTGCAAAATGAAAGAATTCTGGAGATGAATGGTGGCGATGGTTGCACAGCAATGTGACTGTCCTTAACACTACTGAACCTACACTTAAAGTGGTTAAGATGGTAAATTTGTTTTGTGTACTTTATCACAATTAAAAATAAATAAAATTTTTAAAGAATTAAAGAAAGACAAAGAGAACAGACTTAGAAAGTAATTTTATAAACTTATGCAATTAAGGAAGAACTAATCAGAATACTGATGAACTAAAGTACATGCAATACAGTATCAGTAATTTTATTTTTCAGATTATTACCCACTGCCTTATTTTTCAGACTAGATACACTGCTGCCAATGATTATTTGCAACAGCCGTTAAATAATTTCTCAACCATTAAAAATTTATATCCAGTATACTTACTATTAAATGTACCTTATTCTAGTTTACTTTCTCAGACATGATAATCCCTCTATTATAGAATAATCTGCTAAACAACAATTTAAAAAATTAAACTCATGTCAGCAGCACATATCTAAAAAAATTAAGAGTAAGGGACGCAGTTGGGAGGTTTCTGGGATGTCATGAATGTTGTTTATGGCTCTAGGTACAGGTTAAATGGGCACACGGAGTCTGTGGAAGAAAATTCACTGAGATAAACCTTAGTATTTGTATATTTTTCAAGATTTTTTGAAAAAATTCCCACCTATCCCCAATTAAAAATGGTATGGCTTTCTTTAACATGCCAATACGAACATATATATTTCACCTACCTCCATAGCCTTCTTTCCACTGAAAGGTATTCTCTTGATAGCCACCGCGTCATTGGTGTGCACATCTCGTGCCTAAAAAAGACAGAAGATCACTGTAAAACCTAACATTTATAAACTACCATGTCCAAAAAGATACCAAAACTGCTTTTAAAGAACATTAAAAACATAAGTAGTAAAAAGCATATCAAATTATCAAGGAACTGGTACTTTAGAAATAAAAATAATGCATGTTTATCTTTGAATGAGCTAGTTGAGAGGAAAAATATAGAAATTTGAACAGAACTATAAACAAACAAACAAATGACTAGTACAAGTCTATGCTAGGCCTGTAAATGTCAAAATTTCAATGAAATGGATAATTCTCTAGGAAAGAACTACTAACATTGATCTAGAGAAGAAAATCTGAGTAAAACAGTGGTGGAAGATTGAAAAGAATACTAATCATCTTTAAATTAGTTGTGAGGGGAGCAGTTTCACCAGGGGAACTTCCCAGGATAAAAGGGGAGGGAAAGGAAAGCTGTCCCACTAATCGTATGGAGGCGGTCTGACCCAGCAACTAAACCCTCACAAGCAGCACAAAATAGAAAGTCAGGGACCAATCTGACTTACAAATGTAGACAAGGGAACTCTAAATAAAAATTTAAAACCAAATATTACAGGGCATTAAAAGAATATTTCATTTGGATAAAATTTATTACCACAGAAATGCAAAATTTTGATACAGGAAAACATTTCATAATTTGCCATATTTTTTACAAATCAAAGGGGAAAAATATATACTTATACATATAAATGCTGAAAATGCAGAAAGAGCCCAACTCCAAATGTATTTAATGCCGGGAAGACCAAACTTAGAAAACCCACATGGGAAAGGTAATTCCTCAACATGATAAATCATGCCTATTGTAAACAACTATTAACTAGAATTAAGACAAGACAGCTAAAATGCTATCACCATTACTATATTTACCACTGCTGTGGAATTTTCATAAAAAAATAAAAGCATAACAGAAACATGAAAGTTAACTCTTTAGAAAGTAAGAGCCAAATTGTCATTATGTGTTTAAAAAAAAAAGATGCTATATAAAGAAGGCACAAGAGGATAGCTGCAAACATTTCAAATGAGTTCAGTAAGAAGGATTAATCATCTCTAGACATCTGTGGAAGAATTCACTGTATTTAAGATAGCCATTAAAATGAAAAAACTAAATCTGTAACACTACCAAAATATTAAACATCTATACAAACTTGTTGCTGAGAAAAAAAAGCAATCTTAATAGGAAGAAATAATGAATGAATAATCATAAAATGTGTGTATGGGACTTCAAGTAAGTCAGTGTTTTGCAATATTTGATTCAATAACAATGTAAGTCATAAAACTGCTCAAGTAGTGGAAACAACATGGAAATTAAAGCCGAATATCTTTCCCATTTTTTCAATAATCTAAGAAGCTCAATAAATAAAATGATCTCTTTTTATGTACCTAATGCAAGTGACTCTAAAATAGACTACTGCATATGTCTTTTTGTACTCCTGATTTTTACTCTGCCAGGACTGGATATTAAATAAATGCTGGTCACTGACATTAAGCCTTTAACACTTACAAAAAACACTGCTCCAAAGCCTCCCTGGGAAACTTTTTTGAAATCTGTGAAGCACTTCTCTGGATCTTCTTTGGAGAAGAGCTCTGCAATCTCAGGGTCCTTCAGGCTCTGTGCTTGGATAGTTGACGACATCCTGCTGGGCAGTCAGCAGTCGGATTCTAATTTTATGCTGCTCTCCCAATCCTTGGGAAATCGGTATGAAGGAAGCCACGGTGGCATAAGCAATTGTAGAGAAATGAGAAAAGAAAAAAGGAAAAGCAAAAGTTGCTAAGAATAATTAGTATATCATTTTCTGACTACATATATAAAATTATCTTAGACGTGGAATTTCACTGAAAAAGTGTTGCCTACTAGCACAGGAGTCTTTAACCCAGCTCATCATCACAATCACCCATGCTGGTTTAAAAAAAAGATTCCCACTATACATAGTATGTAAGTACATACTATAGATACACTTCTAAAAATTACATAAATCTATATGTACTGGAAGGCTTTCTGTATCAGTACTTAGAGATTTATCTAACTCTGATGCAATAAGCTCATCAGCAAAAGAGATAATATAGAAGGAAGACCATTAAAAACGTGCCCAACAACTCAAAATGTACCCATAATATGTTTCTAACAACAGGAAGATTCCCATCTATTAAGGACCTTCAAATGCAAGAAAATAGATAATAGATTTAATTCAGTAAGATTTCTTTTCCTTTCAGATACCACATGGTAGTGTTTAATAAACTCAACAGACATTCCTAAGAAAAATGCAATGGAAGAAAATAATGAATTTAACATAGATAACTGTTTCCTCCATAACCTAATTCATATTAAAATATGGCCTTATCAAATCTGCTTCATTATGTAAGTAGACACACTACAGAATTCCCTGGTGATTCTGGTATCAGTTCCTTTATATCAGATTACCAAATTTCAAAAATGGCAGCTATAAATGACAGGCTTCAGAACCTGGTTCTGGAATGACACTGCCTAGATAGGAATCCTGACAACAATTATTTGCCAACTATGAACTTGGGTAGCCTCATTTCCCAAATCTATAAAATGAAAGAAATAACCTACCTCCCAGAGTAGCTGTGAGGGTTAAATGAGGCAATAAATTTTAAGTGCAGACCAGCACTCAGGAGCAGTAGCCAGTACACTAAATGTTAGTTATCATGAACTCCCTAAATTTACCAATTAAAATTAAAAATTCCAAAAATTGATTTCATTAAACTGATAAGGGAAAATAAAGCTCTAGCGAGTGTTTTCTATGCCCAAAGCATATTTTTTAAATTTTTGAATGTTTTTAATTTTATTAATTTCAAAAAATTTGTAAACCACAGAGAATTTTTTGAGCCTGTCTCATTTTTAGTGAAGTCAACTGAACCAATTATAATGCTCGTTATTAAATTTCTAACAACATAAAACACATTTACATATCTTTTGCACTTCCCTAAATTAATACTACATTGCAGTAAAAATTCAAATTACTAGTTTGTATTCCTTTTCTAACATTTTTGAGGCTACATCATATTCTTCACATCTACCAATCACTCTGATCTGGAAGATAGTTCCCTGGAACAATGCTTCAATAACAATTCTTCCAAGAACATGTGACGACAGGAAAGTCATTTAGCTTATCACTCCTAAAATGAGATCGAACTAAATTCTATATAAACTGTTCCTATTCAATTTATACACCTGTGTAAAACAAACAGCCTACTATGTACCTAAGACCTTATTTAAGAACTTTCAATCATCAAATTACAGTACCTTTATTACAAGCATGACTTTATATAAAATTTTGAAAAAATTTTGAAAAGAAAGAAAAAAAACATTGTAAAAAATGAATACATCCATAGAAACTTCTGGAACAGTATGCGATTGCCTATATTTCAGATTAAGGTGTTATACAAAGGAAAATAAAATTTTACTTTTTTAGAAAAAGAAATCTTACTAAAAGCAGAAGAGATCCCAGATTTCACAAAAACATAAATTTAGAGAAACAAGATGCTCATTCTAAAGAACAGAATGGAAATCAATGAAACTAGACAACAAAATCTGTAAAATCAAAAGCTAGTTCTTTGCAGGGAAAAAAATGTCAATAAAACTGAAAGAACTCTGCCAAGCTAACCAAAGGAAACAAGAGGAAATTACCCAAAAGAGGGCATATTACTATATTCCTAAAGACATTGAAAGGATAAGCAAATAGCATAAACAGCTCTAAGCTTGTAAACTTGACAAAATAGCGGAAATAGACAAATTAGTTGGTAGTGGTGCTTATAAAATACCAAAACTCAGTCAAGAAGAAATAGAGAGCTGCCTCTCCCACCCAGACAGAGCAAATTCAAAGAGTTTAGGCCCAATAAGGCGTAAACTCAAAATCAGTAACAAACACTTACGTCTGATAAGGCCTAAACATGTCATAATGCCAAAAAACAAAGATAAGCTAAAACTTGAATGATCACAGATTTCTCATAAAATACAATGGAGGCGACAGAATGTTCAATAGTATCTTTAAAGTGAGGAAAGAAAAGAACTGCCAACCCAGAAGAGAATCCTTATCTAAGCAAAAGTTTTTTGGAATGAATTCAAAAATAATAGAGGGGGGGGGGGAGAGAGAAAGAGGGAGAGAGACAGAGAGATTTAGATGATGGAAAGCTAAGAGAATCTGACCTCCAGTAAGGGAAAAGTAAAACATTAAACAAAAGAAACCTCAAGGCTATATTACTACCACACAAAATACTCAGAGCATCAGAGCTAGGAATATTACAAGGAGTAAAAAGGGGCATTACATAATGTTATGATTTCATTCATCAAATTCTAAATGTATACTCACCTGATAAAAGAGCTCAAATTACACAAAGCAAAAATTGATACAACTGAAAAGAGAAAAGTCTGTAACTGGAACGCCACCACCATAGACCAACACTACCAACCAACAGGTCCTGATGACACTCCAGTATGTAGCCTGGCCACAGAATGTACAGTCTCCTCAAGTGGGCATTATGACATACACTGTGAGATCACATACTGGGTCATAAAACTAATCTTAACAAGTGAAAAAATTTCACTTAATACAAAATGTTTTCTGTTAAGAGGGTAATAAACTTAAAATCAGTAACAAAACAGTTAAAAGAAAAACAGGACCTCAAGCGTGGAAATTAAATACACCTTGAGATAACCCATGGGTTAATAAAGACATTTCAAGGGCAAAGAGAAAACAATATGAATTGTGTGAAAATAGAAATACAACATGAAATTTACAGGATTCTTACACAGAAATTAAGGCACTAAATCACAGTAGAAAGAAAACTCCAAAGAATAATCTAAACTCCCATCTTAAAAATCTAGAAAGAGAAAAGCAAATAAAACCAAAGCTAAATATAGAAGGAAATACTAAAGAACAGAATGGGAATCAATGAAACTAGACAACAAAATCTGTAAAATCAAAAGCTAGTTCTTTGCAGGGAAAAAAATGTCAATAAAACTGAAAGAACTCTGCCAAGCTAACCAAAGGAAACAAGAGCAAATTACCCAAAAGAGGGCATATCACTATATTCCTAAAGACATTGAAAGGATAAGCAAATAGCATAAACAGCTCTAAGCTCGTAAACTTGACAAAATAGCGGAAATAGACAAATTAGTTGGTGGTGGTGCTTATAAAATACCAAAACTCAGTCAAGAAGAAATAGAGAGCTGCCTCTCCCACCCAGACAGAGCAAATTCAAAGAGTTTAGGCCTAATAAGTCCAAAATTTAAAATCAATAACAAACACTTACGTCTGATAAGGCCTAAACATGTCATAATGCCAAAAAACAAAGATAAGCTAAAACTTGAATGATCACAGATTTCTCATAAAATACAATGGAGGTGACAGAATGTTCAATAGTATCTTTAAAGTGAGGAAAGAAAAGAACTGCCAACCCAGAAGAGAATCCTTATCTAAGCAAAAGTTTTGTGGAATGAATTCAAAAATAATAGAGAGCGGGGGGAGAGAGAGAGAGAGAGAGAGAGAGAGAGAGAGATAGAGAGACTTAGATGATGGAAAGTGAAGAGAATCTGACCTCCATTAAGGGAAATGTAAAACATTAAACAAAAGAAAGCTCAAGGCTATATTACTACCACACAAAATATTCAGAGCTTCAGAGCTAGGAAAATTACAAGGAGTAAAAAGGGGCATTACATAATGTTATGATTTCATTCATCAAATTCTAAATGTATACTCACCTGATAAAAGAGCTTCAAATTACACAAAGCAAAAATTGATACAACTGAAAAGAGAAAAGTCTGTAACTGGAACGCCACCACCATAGACCAACACTACCAACCACCAGGTCCTGATGACATTCCAGTATGTAGCCTGGCCACAGAATGTACAGTCTCCTCAAGTGGGCATTATGACATACACTGTGAGATCACATACTGGGTCATAAAACTAATCTTAACAAGTGAAAAAATTTCACTTCATACAAAATGTTTTCTGATAAGAGGGTAATAAACTTAAAATCAGTAACAAAACAGTTAAAAGAAAAACAGGACCTCAAGTGTGGAAATTAAATACACCTTGAGATAACCCATGGGTCAATAAAGACATTTCAAGGGCAAAGAGAAAACAATATGAATTGTGTGAAAATAGAAATACAACATGAAATTTACAGGATTCTTACACAGAAATTAAGGCACTAAATCACAGTAGAAAGAAAACTCCAAAGAATAATCTAAGCTCCCATCTTAAAAATCTAGAAAGAGAAAAGCAAATAAAACCAAAGCTAAATATAGAAGGAAATACTAAAGAACAGAATGGAAATCAATGAAACTAGACAACAAAATCTGTAAAATCAAAAGCTAGTTCTTTGCAGGGAAAAAAATGTCAATAAAACTGAAAGAACTCTGCCAAGCTAACCAAAGGAAACAAGAGCAAATTACCCAAAAGAGGGCATATCACTATATTCCTAAAGACATTGAAAGGATAAGCAAATAGCATAAACAGCTCTAAGCTCGTAAACTTGACAAAATAGCGGAAATAGACAAATTAGTTGGTGGTGGTGCTTATAAAATACCAAAACTCGGTCAAGAGGAAATATAGAGCTGCCTCTCCCACCCAGATGACAAACTGTGGCGGCTCAGGCTCAGACCTCAAGGAGGCACCGGCTTCCACTGCCTCAGCCCCTACAGCACGGCCATCAGCGCACTGCTGCCAAAAAGAACAAGGCACAGTGACAGTACGGGTGTCTGGGGCTGGAGGCGCAGCAGGGGGCATGGGAAGCAGGGTGGCGCAGGCTGGAGAGCTGGCTGAGCTGAGCGGGGAAGCTGTCACTAGGCGGTGCGGCATCCTCAGAGGGGGCCGTGTCTAACGGGGTTTACCCGCTGCTCAACACTGCCAATGGAGCAGTGAGGCCGACAGTGTTCAGCACACCTCCAGTGGACTTCCTGATTGCAGCTGGAGGATGCCACATCTCTATTCCCAGATGTCATGACTGGATACTGCCTGAACCATGCTGGCTTTGAGGCCTTGAACACACATGGAATTCAGCTCATCTCCCTAGCTGCACATAAATTCATCTCAGATATTGCCCACAATGCTCTGCAGTACCACAAAATGAAGGGAGTACACTTAACCATGGAGGAGTTGACCCCTGCCCTCAGTGAGTACAACATCAGTGTAAAGAAGCCACACTACTGACAGGATTGGTTTGAAGATGGCGGCATGAGAGGTGAGACAGAGGCCTCCTCCCAAAACCACATAGAGCATGAAAATATAATTAACACAACTAATCCTGAAAGAGCAAAAGGAAAGAAGGGTCTCTAGGAATGAAAGAATATTGGGAGAACTGTGTGACCAATCCAAACGAACAATATTCATATTAGAGGGGTACCAGAAGAAGAAGAGAAAGAAAAAGGCAAAGTGTCTTTGAGGAGGTAATTGCTGAAAACTTCCCCAATCTGGGGAAGGAGATAGTCTTTCAGGCCGTGGAGGTGCACAGATCTCTGAACACCAGGGACCCAAGGAAGACCACACCAAAACGTGTACTAATTAAAATGGCAAAGATCAAGGATAAGGACAGATTATTAAAAGCTGCCAGAGAGAGTAAACAGATCACACACAAAGGAAAACTCATCAGGCCATCAGCAGCCTTCCCAGCAGAAACCTTACAGGCCAGAAGGGAGTGGCATGATACATTTAATGCAATGAAGCAGAAGGGCCTCGAACCAAGAATATTCTACCTGGCAAGGTTATCATTTAAATTTGAAGGAGGGATTAAACAATTTCCAGATAAGCAAAAGCTGAGAGAATTTACCTCCCACAAACCATCTCTACAGTGTATTCTGGAGGGACTCCTATAGATGGAAGGGTTCTAAGGTGAAATAGCTGTCACCAGAGGTAATAAAAATGTACAGAATGCGATACCCAATATATAAAGAATGGAGGAGGAAGAAAAGGAGAGAGAGAAAAAAAGAACCTTTAGCTTGTGTGTGTAATAGCATACTAAGTGAGTTAAATTAGACTCTTAGATAGTAAGGATGTTACCCTTGAACATTTGGTCACCACGAATCTAAAGCCTGCAATAGCAATAAGTACATACCTATCCATAATCACCCTAAATGTAAATGGTCTGAATGCACCTGCACAAACATGACTCACAAATGACATGATCATATTCAAAATGGCCAGAATAAAATCCAAAATTTACTGCACATGCTAAAACAAACAACACACACATACACACGCCACTGGAGAATGTGACAAATTCTCAAGGAAAAGAAGGGACAGATGCCTATTTTGAGATGCCTCATGTTGTAATTATCACATAAAGACTTTAAAGCAACTATTATAACCATATTAAATGTGGTAATGCTTAATACTCTTATAAACTGGAAACACTAAACTTCTAGCAGAAAAATAAAAACTATAAAAAAAGTCCACATTGAGAAATTCAGAACTGAAAAATATAATTACCAAAAATGACAAAAGACATTGCATGGGCTCAACCACTGAACAGAGATGATAGAAGGGTGTGTAAACTTGAAGATAACAGAGCAGCAGAAATGATCTACACTGAAGAAAAGACAGGAAAAAACATTGGAAAAAATGAATACATCCTTAGAACCTTGTGGGACAGTATCAAAGTGTCTAAATTTCATATTATAAGGTGTTCTATGAAAGCAAAGAAAAAATCTTATTTTTTAGGTAAAATAATTCTTACTAAGAGCAGAAACTTTGACAAAAACGTAAATTTAGAGATTCAAGATGCTCAGCAAGCAGCAAACAGAGCAAATTCAAAGAGTTTAGGCCCAATAAGGCGTAAACTCAAAATCAGTAACAAACAGGTAGGCCTGATAAGCCTAAACATGTCATAATGCTAAAAAGCAAAGATAAACTAAAACTTGAATGATCAGAGAATTCTCATAAAGTACAATGGAGGCCAGAGAATGTTCAATAGTATCTTTAAAGTGAGGAAAGAAAAGAACTGCCAACCCAGAAGAGAATCCTTATCTAAGCAAAAGTTTTGTGGAATGAATTCAAAAATAATAGAGAGCGGGGGGAGAGAGAGAGAGAGAGACAGACAGAGAGATAGAAAGACTTAGATGATGGAAAGCTAAGAGAATCTGACCTCCATTAAGGGAAATGTAAAACATTAAACAAAAGAAAGCTCAAGGCTATATTACTACCACACAAAATATTCAGAGCTTCAGAGCTAGGAAAATTACAAGGAGTAAAAAGGGGCATTACATAATGTTATGATTTCATTCATCAAATTCTAAATGTATACTCACCTGATAAAAGAGCTTCAAATTACACAAAGCAAAAATTGATACAACTGAAAAGAGAAAAGTCTGTAACTGGAACGCCACCACCATAGACCAACACTACCAACCACCAGGTCCTGATGACATTCCAGTATGTAGCCTGGCCACAGAATGTACAGTCTCCTCAAGTGGGCATTATGACATACACTGTGAGATCACATACTGGGTCATAAAACTAATCTTAACAAGTGAAAAAATTTCACTTCATACAAAATGTTTTCTGATAAGAGGGTAATAAACTTAAAATCAGTAACAAAACAGTTAAAAGAAAAACAGGACCTCAAGTGTGGAAATTAAATACACCTTGAGATAACCCATGGGTCAATAAAGACATTTCAAGGGCAAAGAGAAAACAATATGAATTGTGTGAAAATAGAAATACAACATGAAATTTACAGGATTCTTACACAGAAATTAAGGCACTAAATCACAGTAGAAAGAAAACTCCAAAGAATAATCTAAGCTCCCATCTTAAAAATCTAGAAAGAGAAAAGCAAATAAAACCAAAGCTAAATATAGAAGGAAATACTAAAGAACAGAATGGAAATCAATGAAACTAGACAACAAAATCTGTAAAATCAAAAGCTAGTTCTTTGCAGGGAAAAAAATGTCAATAAAACTGAAAGAACTCTGCCAAGCTAACCAAAGGAAACAAGAGCAAATTACCCAAAAGAGGGCATATCACTATATTCCTAAAGACATTGAAAGGATAAGCAAATAGCATAAACAGCTCTAAGCTCGTAAACTTGACAAAATAGCGGAAATAGACAAATTAGTTGGTGGTGGTGCTTATAAAATACCAAAACTCGGTCAAGAGGAAATATAGAGCTGCCTCTCCCACCCAGATGACAAACTGTGGCGGCTCAGGCTCAGACCTCAAGGAGGCACCGGCTTCCACTGCCTCAGCCCCTACAGCACGGCCATCAGCGCACTGCTGCCAAAAAGAACAAGGCACAGTGACAGTACGGGTGTCTGGGGCTGGAGGCGCAGCAGGGGGCATGGGAAGCAGGGTGGCGCAGGCTGGAGAGCTGGCTGAGCTGAGCGGGGAAGCTGTCACTAGGCGGTGCGGCATCCTCAGAGGGGGCCGTGTCTAACGGGGTTTACCCGCTGCTCAACACTGCCAATGGAGCAGTGAGGCCGACAGTGTTCAGCACACCTCCAGTGGACTTCCTGATTGCAGCTGGAGGATGCCACATCTCTATTCCCAGATGTCATGACTGGATACTGCCTGAACCATGCTGGCTTTGAGGCCTTGAACACACATGGAATTCAGCTCATCTCCCTAGCTGCACATAAATTCATCTCAGATATTGCCCACAATGCTCTGCAGTACCACAAAATGAAGGGAGTACACTTAACCATGGAGGAGTTGACCCCTGCCCTCAGTGAGTACAACATCAGTGTAAAGAAGCCACACTACTGACAGGATTGGTTTGAAGATGGCGGCATGAGAGGTGAGACAGAGGCCTCCTCCCAAAACCACATAGAGCATGAAAATATAATTAACACAACTAATCCTGAAAGAGCAAAAGGAAAGAAGGGTCTCTAGGAATGAAAGAATATTGGGAGAACTGTGTGACCAATCCAAACGAACAATATTCATATTAGAGGGGTACCAGAAGAAGAAGAGAAAGAAAAAGGCAAAGTGTCTTTGAGGAGGTAATTGCTGAAAACTTCCCCAATCTGGGGAAGGAGATAGTCTTTCAGGCCGTGGAGGTGCACAGATCTCTGAACACCAGGGACCCAAGGAAGACCACACCAAAACGTGTACTAATTAAAATGGCAAAGATCAAGGATAAGGACAGATTATTAAAAGCTGCCAGAGAGAGTAAACAGATCACACACAAAGGAAAACTCATCAGGCCATCAGCAGCCTTCCCAGCAGAAACCTTACAGGCCAGAAGGGAGTGGCATGATACATTTAATGCAATGAAGCAGAAGGGCCTCGAACCAAGAATATTCTACCTGGCAAGGTTATCATTTAAATTTGAAGGAGGGATTAAACAATTTCCAGATAAGCAAAAGCTGAGAGAATTTACCTCCCACAAACCATCTCTACAGTGTATTCTGGAGGGACTCCTATAGATGGAAGGGTTCTAAGGTGAAATAGCTGTCACCAGAGGTAATAAAAATGTACAGAATGCGATACCCAATATATAAAGAATGGAGGAGGAAGAAAAGGAGAGAGAGAAAAAAAGAACCTTTAGCTTGTGTGTGTAATAGCATACTAAGTGAGTTAAATTAGACTCTTAGATAGTAAGGATGTTACCCTTGAACATTTGGTCACCACGAATCTAAAGCCTGCAATAGCAATAAGTACATACCTATCCATAATCACCCTAAATGTAAATGGTCTGAATGCACCTGCACAAACATGACTCACAAATGACATGATCATATTCAAAATGGCCAGAATAAAATCCAAAATTTACTGCACATGCTAAAACAAACAACACACACATACACACGCCACTGGAGAATGTGACAAATTCTCAAGGAAAAGAAGGGACAGATGCCTATTTTGAGATGCCTCATGTTGTAATTATCACATAAAGACTTTAAAGCAACTATTATAACCATATTAAATGTGGTAATGCTTAATACTCTTATAAACTGGAAACACTAAACTTCTAGCAGAAAAATAAAAACTATAAAAAAAGTCCACATTGAGAAATTCAGAACTGAAAAATATAATTACCAAAAATGACAAAAGACATTGCATGGGCTCAACCACTGAACAGAGATGATAGAAGGGTGTGTAAACTTGAAGATAACAGAGCAGCAGAAATGATCTACACTGAAGAAAAGACAGGAAAAAACATTGGAAAAAATGAATACATCCTTAGAACCTTGTGGGACAGTATCAAAGTGTCTAAATTTCATATTATAAGGTGTTCTATGAAAGCAAAGAAAAAATCTTATTTTTTAGGTAAAATAATTCTTACTAAGAGCAGAAACTTTGACAAAAACGTAAATTTAGAGATTCAAGATGCTCAGCAAGCAGCAAACAGAGCAAATTCAAAGAGTTTAGGCCCAATAAGGCGTAAACTCAAAATCAGTAACAAACAGGTAGGCCTGATAAGCCTAAACATGTCATAATGCTAAAAAGCAAAGATAAACTAAAACTTGAATGATCAGAGAATTCTCATAAAGTACAATGGAGGCCAGAGAATGTTCAATAGTATCTTTAAAGTGAGGAAAGAAAAGAACTGCCAACCCAGAAGAGAATCCTTATCTAAGCAAAAGTTTTGTGGAATGAATTCAAAAATAATAGAGAGCGGGGGGAGAGAGAGAGAGAGAGACAGACAGAGAGATAGAAAGACTTAGATGATGGAAAGCTAAGAGAATCTGACCTCCATTAAGGGAAATGTAAAACATTAAACAAAAGAAAGCTCAAGGCTATATTACTACCACACAAAATATTCAGAGCTTCAGAGCTAGGAAAATTACAAGGAGTAAAAAGGGGCATTACATAATGTTATGATTTCATTCATCAAATTCTAAATGTATACTCACCTGATAAAAGAGCTTCAAATTACACAAAGCAAAAATTGATACAACTGAAAAGAGAAAAGTCTGTAACTGGAACGCCACCACCATAGACCAACACTACCAACCACCAGGTCCTGATGACATTCCAGTATGTAGCCTGGCCACAGAATGTACAGTCTCCTCAAGTGGGCATTATGACATACACTGTGAGATCACATACTGGGTCATAAAACTAATCTTAACAAGTGAAAAAATTTCACTTCATACAAAATGTTTTCTGATAAGAGGGTAATAAACTTAAAATCAGTAACAAAACAGTTAAAAGAAAAACAGGACCTCAAGTGTGGAAATTAAATACACCTTGAGATAACCCATGGGTCAATAAAGACATTTCAAGGGCAAAGAGAAAACAATATGAATTGTGTGAAAATAGAAATACAACATGAAATTTACAGGATTCTTACACAGAAATTAAGGCACTAAATCACAGTAGAAAGAAAACTCCAAAGAATAATCTAAGCTCCCATCTTAAAAATCTAGAAAGAGAAAAGCAAATAAAACCAAAGCTAAATATAGAAGGAAATACTGAAGAGCAGAATGGAAATCAATGAAACTAGACAACAAAATCTGTAAAATCAAAAGCTCGTTCTTTGCAGGGAAAAAAATGTCAATAAAACTGAAAGAACTCTGCCAAGCTAACCAAAGGAAACAAGAGCAAATTACCCAAAAGAGGGCATATCACTATATTCCTAAAGACATTGAAAGGATAAGCAAATAGCATAAACAGCTCTAAGCTCGTAAACTTGACAAAATAGCGGAAATAGACAAATTAGTTGGTGGTGGTGCTTATAAAATACCAAAACTCGGTCAAGAGGAAATATAGAGCTGCCTCTCCCACCCAGATGACAAACTGTGGCGGCTCAGGCTCAGACCTCAAGGAGGCACCGGCTTCCACTGCCTCAGCCCCTACAGCACGGCCATCAGCGCACTGCTGCCAAAAAGAACAAGGCACAGTGACAGTACGGGTGTCTGGGGCTGGAGGCGCAGCAGGGGGCATGGGAAGCAGGGTGGCGCAGGCTGGAGAGCTGGCTGAGCTGAGCGGGGAAGCTGTCACTAGGCGGTGCGGCATCCTCAGAGGGGGCCGTGTCTAACGGGGTTTACCCGCTGCTCAACACTGCCAATGGAGCAGTGAGGCCGACAGTGTTCAGCACACCTCCAGTGGACTTCCTGATTGCAGCTGGAGGATGCCACATCTCTATTCCCAGATGTCATGACTGGATACTGCCTGAACCATGCTGGCTTTGAGGCCTTGAACACACATGGAATTCAGCTCATCTCCCTAGCTGCACATAAATTCATCTCAGATATTGCCCACAATGCTCTGCAGTACCACAAAATGAAGGGAGTACACTTAACCATGGAGGAGTTGACCCCTGCCCTCAGTGAGTACAACATCAGTGTAAAGAAGCCACACTACTGACAGGATTGGTTTGAAGATGGCGGCATGAGAGGTGAGACAGAGGCCTCCTCCCAAAACCACATAGAGCATGAAAATATAATTAACACAACTAATCCTGAAAGAGCAAAAGGAAAGAAGGGTCTCTAGGAATGAAAGAATATTGGGAGAACTGTGTGACCAATCCAAACGAACAATATTCATATTAGAGGGGTACCAGAAGAAGAAGAGAAAGAAAAAGGCAAAGTGTCTTTGAGGAGGTAATTGCTGAAAACTTCCCCAATCTGGGGAAGGAGATAGTCTTTCAGGCCGTGGAGGTGCACAGATCTCTGAACACCAGGGACCCAAGGAAGACCACACCAAAACGTGTACTAATTAAAATGGCAAAGATCAAGGATAAGGACAGATTATTAAAAGCTGCCAGAGAGAGTAAACAGATCACACACAAAGGAAAACTCATCAGGCCATCAGCAGCCTTCCCAGCAGAAACCTTACAGGCCAGAAGGGAGTGGCATGATACATTTAATGCAATGAAGCAGAAGGGCCTCGAACCAAGAATATTCTACCTGGCAAGGTTATCATTTAAATTTGAAGGAGGGATTAAACAATTTCCAGATAAGCAAAAGCTGAGAGAATTTACCTCCCACAAACCATCTCTACAGTGTATTCTGGAGGGACTCTTATAGATGGAAGGGTTCTAAGGTGAAATAGCTGTCACCAGAGGTAATAAAAATGTACAGAATGCGATACCCAATATATAAAGAATGGAGGAGGAAGAAAAGGAGAGAGAGAAAAAAAGAACCTTTAGCTTGTGTGTGTAATAGCATACTAAGTGAGTTAAATTAGACTCTTAGATAGTAAGGATGTTACCCTTGAACATTTGGTCACCACGAATCTAAAGCCTGCAATAGCAATAAGTACATACCTATCCATAATCACCCTAAATGTAAATGGTCTGAATGCACCTGCACAAACATGACTCACAAATGACATGATCATATTCAAAATGGCCAGAATAAAATCCAAAATTTACTGCACATGCTAAAACAAACAACACACACATACACACGCCACTGGAGAATGTGACAAATTCTCAAGGAAAAGAAGGGACAGATGCCTATTTTGAGATGCCTCATGTTGTAATTATCACATAAAGCCTTTAAAGCAACTATTATAACCATATTAAATGTGGTAATGCTTAATACTCTTATAAACTGGAAACACTAAATTTCTAGCAGAAAAATAAAAACTATAAAAAAAGTCCACATTGAGAAATTCAGAACTGAAAAATATAATTACCAAAAATGACAAAAGACATTGCATGGGCTCAACCACTGAACAGAGATGATAGAAGGGTGTGTAAACTTGAAGATAACAGAGCAGCAGAAATGATCTACACTGAAGAAAAGACAGGAAAAAACATTGGAAAAAATGAATACATCCTTAGAACCTTGTGGGACAGTATCAAAGTGTCTAAATTTCATATTATAAGGTGTTCTATGAAAGCATAGAAAAAATCTTATTTTTTAGGTAAAATAATTCTTACTAAGAGAAGAAACTTTGACAAAAACGTAAATTTAGAGATTCAAGATGCTCAGCAAGCAGCAAACAGAGCAAATTCAAAGAGTTTAGGCCCAATAAGGCGTAAACTCAAAATCAGTAACAAACAGGTAGGCCTGATAAGCCTAAACATGTCATAATGCTAAAAAGCAAAGATAAACTAAAACTTGAATGATCAGAGAATTCTCATAAAGTACAATGGAGGCCAGAGAATGTTCAATAGTATCTTTAAAGTGAGGAAAGAAAAGAACTGCCAACCCAGAAGAGAATCCTTATCTAACCAAAGTTTTGTGGAATGAATTCAAAAATAATAGAGAGCGGGGGGAGAGAGAGAGAGAGAGACAGAGAGAGAGATAGAGAGACTTAGATGATGGAAAGCGAAGAGAATCTGACCTCCATTAAGGGAAATGTAAAACATTATACAAAAGAAAGCTCAAGGCTATATTACTACCACACAAAATATTCAGAGCTTCAGAGTTAGGAAAATTACATGGAGTAAAAAGGGGCATTACATAATGTTATGATTTCATTCATCAAATTCTAAATGTATACTCACCTGATAAAAGAGCTTCAAATTACACAAAGCAAAAATTGATACAACTGAAAAGAGAAAAGTCTGTAACTGGAACGCCACCACCATAGACCAACACTACCAACCACCAGGTCCTGATGACATTCCAGTATGTAGCCTGGCCACAGAATGTACAGTCTCCTCAAGTGGGCATTATGACATACACTGTGAGATCACATACTGGGTCATAAAACTAATCTTAACAAGTGAAAAAATTTCACTTCATACAAAATGTTTTCTGATAAGAGGGTAATAAACTTAAAATCAGTAACAAAACAGTTAAAAGAAAAACAGGACCTCAAGTGTGGAAATTAAATACACCTTGAGATAACCCATGGGTCAATAAAGACATTTCAAGGGCAAAGAGAAAACAATATGAATTGTGTGAAAATAGAAATACAACATGAAATTTACAGGATTCTTACACAGAAATTAAGGCACTAAATCACAGTAGAAAGAAAACTCCAAAGAATAATCTAAGCTCCCATCTTAAAAATCTAGAAAGAGAAAAGCAAATAAAACCAAAGCTAAATATAGAAGGAAATACTAAAGAACAGAATGGAAATCAATGAAACTAGACAACAAAATCTGTAAAATCAAAAGCTAGTTCTTTGCAGGGAAAAAAATGTCAATAAAACTGAAAGAACTCTGCCAAGCTAACCAAAGGAAACAAGAGCAAATTACCCAAAAGAGGGCATATCACTATATTCCTAAAGACATTGAAAGGATAAGCAAATAGCATAAACAGCTCTAAGCTCGTAAACTTGACAAAATAGCTGAAATAGACAAATTAGTTGGTAGTGGTGCTTATAAAATACCAAAGCTCGGTCAAGAAGAAATATAGAGCTGCCTCTCCCACCCAGATGACAAACTGTGGCGGCTCAGGCTCAGACCTCAAGGAGGCACCGGCTTCCACTGCCTCAGCCCCTACAGCACGGCCATCAGCGCAGTGCTGCCAAAAAGAACAAGGCACAGTGACAGTACGGGTGTCTGGGGCTGGAGGCGCAGCAGGGGGCATGGGACGCAGGGTGGCGCAGGCTGGAGAGCTGGCTGAGCTGAGCGGGGAAGCTGTCACTAGGCGGTGCGGCATCCTCAGAGGGGGCCGTGTCTAACGGGGTTTACCCGCTGCTCAACACTGCCAATGGAGCAGTGAGGCCGATGGTGTTCAGCACACCCCTAGTGGACTTCCTGATTGCAGCTGGAGGATGCCACATCTCTATTCCCAGATGTCATGACTGGATACTGCCTGAACCATGCTGGCTTTGAGGCCTTGAACACACATGGAATTCAGCTCATCTCCCTAGCTGCCCATAAATTCATCTCAGATATTGCCCACAATGCTCTGCGGCACCACAAAATGAAGGGAGTACACTTAACCATGGAGGAGTTGACCCCTGCCCTCAGTGAGTACAACATCAGTGTAAAGAAGCCACACTACTGACAGGATTGGTTTGAAGATGGCGGCATGAGAGGTGAGACAGAGGCCTCCTCCCAAAACCACATAGAGCATGAAAATATAATTAACACAGCTAATCCTGTGTGACCAATCCAAACGGAACAATATTTGTATTAGAGTTGGGGAAGTAATTAAAATGGCAAAGATCAAGGGTAAGGACAGAGTATTAAAAGAAGCCAGAGAGAAACACCTGCTTGGGGATAAAGCTCAGTGAAGAGGAAACACGTATTTACCAGGTGAAGGAGGCCTCGAGTTCAATCAAATGCGTTCTCCTCTGGATTTACTCAGCATGGCAATTACAAAATGTCACAGAATCTTGGTATTAATTAAATACGTTTTTTCCCTTTTTACATGTGTTTGACAAAGAGTATCAAGATTTGTTTTGACCCATTGAAAACTACTTCTTTATGGTGGCACAATGTCATCATGTTAATGAAAAAAACAATCTCCAAACTACATTCAGTATGGAAGGAGTTTTAAAAAGTCAGAGCCTGAGCGCCCACATCTTGTAAGGCTTGGTAATACTATCAGCAACACAGTCAGCAAGGCCCCCCAGAGGCAGCTCAGCAGCCCCGCTGGCAAAGTGCTCAGAGCCAGTCAGGGCTGCGCTACCCGGACTTCAAGGATAACGAATCTATAGACGCTCTGCCATCTGTTTTCCACTTTCAGGGTCGTGTGAGAAGTTATCCTAACAGGAAACAACCCCAAAAGCCCCTTGCCGACTGGAAGGAGTCAGTAAAATGGGGTGTATGTATGTAGGAGAAGCATAGAGAGGGGGAGGGAGGAGGAGGAGGAGGAGGAGGGAAGGAAGGGAAAACAAGCGGGAGGGACAGGGAGAAAGAAGGCAGAAAGTTAGGAAGGAGCTAAGGATGTGGGGAGCCTTCACCGGCACAGAGCCCAGGAGGAGCGCCAGACTCGCACACCCCAGAGCCAAGTGTTCGTCTCTAAACTGCCACCTCCTCCACTCCCCACCCTGTTTGAAACCTTCCCCACATGCAAAGGAAGACACATGACTTCAAATCGGGACCAGCTTAGGACGGAGCTCTTCTGAATGTGTACAATAGATCTGAGTCATTTGTTCGTTTTGTAAACATGAAGAAATCACACTTTTAAAACTTCCTCCTTCATGACTTCACAGTACTTGATAATATGCTTAGCATGGAACATTTACCCTTTTCCTTATCCATACCCAAAGATGTCAAGAGGTACAGATTTTTTTCACTCATTGAGACAGGTGACAATTAAGAGAGAGCTCAGTAGGGCGGCAGAAGCGGGAGGGACAGTGGCCGTGGTGTCTAAAGCCTAGGCCGGGCCACACAGCACTGAGGAGCAGCCCAGGAGAGCATTTCACCAAGGCCGCTGCCTTCCTCTAGGAAACCATCCCACTCAGCTCCCCAACCCCCAAGTGCCCACTCAGTCAATCAGTGGTAATGACCTGTTTATGCCACTGTCATCCCCCCCCGATCTGTAAACAACTGAAGAACAGGGACCATTTTTGTTCATCTCTGTGTCCCATGCATGGCACATGGTAGGGGCTCAGTTTCAGTAGCTGGAATCCAAACTTGTGGCGTCTTTGGTGGGTTAAAAATTGCTCCCTCGCTTTTCTGTGGAAAAGGAGTTCTGCATAAGACCTAGAGAAGAGTTCTGGGAGCCATGGATTCAGGAGGGTGGGTCACCTCTAGACCTAGGTACCACTTGGCTCTATCATAAATTGGGGGATACATGCTAAATTTCCTGTTTCTTCCCATTTATTTCATTAGGATAATTAAGATGAGATAAAATGAGGAAAAACTTAATGTATGTATCAAAGTAGTAACAAAAACATCATGAGTATGGATAACCTGGCGGGTGGGGTGGGGGGACAGTTTCTGAAAAGGCAAAGCAGGATGACTGGTTGATCTTGTTTTCATCTGCAAAGCCTACGGGTGTCCAAGCGTTAGCACTCGTGTTAAGTCCACACGCTTCATTCATGGGCGCCAGATGACAGCCCAGAGGCAAGGGCAAGAAGAGACTGGAAGGCAGGGACAAAACAAAGTAAGCATAAGGAAGGCGTGGAGAAAAGAGGGTCTCAGAACTTATTTTATAGACTCGATAGGAACATAAAAAGGTCTCAAATCTCTGCCTTTATGAGCTTGTGATGAGGATGATGCGGTTGGGTCACAGCTACTTCCCTTTTCTTAATTTTGCTCCATTTCCCCTACTCTAGACCTGGTGGTAAACAGCGAGATGCCACGGGACAATCAACACACGATGCCCAACGCTGCAGGACATGGCCAGCCTCCGCCTCCCCAGTGTCTCTGACTACAGCTCTCCTCCGTGGCTAGAAATTCCCTTAAGACGCAAGAGAAGCACGGTGAGGGAACCGGATGGGGGAGGCCTCCCTCTCTGAGGCCCTCAGCTGCGAGCCCCTGTGAAGGAGAAGGTAGGATATTCATATCGAAATTTCACAACAGTCTAGAGAGCGAATAAAGGAGGCAGGCCAAAAATACATGAAGGGTGACTATCAAGGAGGTAGGGAAATTATGTAGGGGGAGGTAATGAGCACACTAATTATAATAGTCCTAATTAGGGGAAAGGGAGCAAAATAAAGAAAAGGGAAGTTTCAGTGTTCAGGAAAAACTCTGCTGGGCCCATTAAAGGAGCGATGAGCTCCTCAGCCTCTTCACACAGACCGAAGGCCATTCAACTTGACCAAGTTGCTTCAGAATGAGCTAAAATTATTTAAAGGGAATTTTATTTTTGTTACCCAAACTAGACTAGGTTACTTGATGACACACAGAAACCTCTTGTATCTAATTTTATCATTCTGTTCTCAATTCTAAGTTAAACAGTACAGTAGCTCATGATAAAAAGCCTGTGACTATTTCATTCCAAAAATATGATTTGACATGTAGGGAGATCAAAACTGGCAAAGCGAGAACAAGGAAAAAGAATGAAATATAGTCAAATATGCTTCAATTCACAACAGATTTACAGATGAGAGCTAGCAAAAAGGAATATTAAAAGTAGGACTTGTTTCTCTTATTTTTCAGAACTAATTCAATTTCCTTATTTTTCAGTTAATACATAGATGGCAATTAAACTTGATCCTTGTCAGTAAACAGTAAGGAACATTAGCTTTCAAGTTTTAACCTAATTTCATAATGACAGTCTAGAACAACTCTCACACCAGTTGAATAACTGACTGTGGTTAACCTTCATGTTGTACTAAGAGACTGCAGTATTAGAGTTTATGGTTTCTTTCCTAGCATCAGGAGTAAAACTTTAAGAAAATGTATTTTTTCTTCCTCATTAGCCCAAGGTATGATTCGTGCCACTTTCATTTGGTGAATGTTTGCTGACCACCACTATTTCTGAGGCACAGAGGATATAGAGGCTGGGGACTGAAACATACAAGTAAACCGGTGACTACAGCCTAGCATGCGGGGCACCAGTGTAGACATGAGCTTAGGAGGCTGTGGGAGCTCACAGGAAGGCTCTAAACAGGAAGGCAGGAGGGATGCTGACACTGGGAGGAATCTTGAAGGAAAAGGAGGTGAGATGAACAAAGGCCAAGAGTGAGTGAGAGAAAGCAGGCTTGCACCCATCATCCTCAGCGGGCGTTCAAGAGCAGCAACTCCAACACGTACAGATACAGTTACATACACTGTAATAAGTTAAGTAATAAACACCTTTTAAAGTGGTTTTCTGATGTTACTTGGTATTTTAATCCATATAATTATTTAAAGGTCTCCTGAAATGTAAGCTATATACAGGTGCTTGACTGCTTCCTCTTCCACCCACCCACCTACCACCATTAACTGAGGGTTTATCATGCCTGGTGGGCCCTGCATATACCAAGGTCAGAAAGACATAGCCCCTGATCTCAAGGACTAACTGTCTAGTGTTGGAACAGAAAGTACCATTAAAATACAGTGTGGTAAGTAATATGAGTTTCAGCAGTGGGCTCCAGAGGAGAAAGATGATTCTAAGCAGGGTAGGAGGGCTGCTGCTGGGCCCCTGGGTGGGAGTGATCAAGATGCCTTTAGAGACAATGACTAAGGCTACTTGCCATCTCTGTATTAGTTCTGAGTGTGTGGCTCAGGAATGCCAGGGGAGGATGGAACACAGCTAGACCTGAATGACACCAGATATTGCTAAGTGATGACCCTTCCATAGCAGCTAAAGTGACAGGGCACTTAAAGAAATTTATCCTCTCTGCATGTGAATTACAAACATACAACATTTTTTGACAAGATTTCTTAGGGTAAATCATATCTTGTGAGGAGGTACTCGGAGCTCTCCCCAGCTTGTCTGCTCATGCTTGCTCTTTATGTCAGTAGTAAATTCAGGGCTAGAGCTATAAATAAGTTTTCAGAGAATGCTTTAAAAACAACCTTTGGTCTGATTTCAGATCCTAAGATGTCTTAAAGCACCCCGATGGCCTGATTCAGTCTTTATCAAAAAACCTTTTCCATAAACATGCAATTTCATCATACATATTACTCCTGTAATAAATTTCATTTAAAATCCTACTTCTGACAACAGGCACTATATTTTGAAAGGATAGACAGCCTGCAGGCAGATTTTAAAGCAGAGTTTACAACACTCAGGATTTTATAATGCAGGTTTTCATCTTGTACAAGATTAACTATATACTTGCTAACTTGATTTTTCTTTTCTTTTCTGTATTGCTTCTGAGGTTCTGATGAAATGTTTGCTGCCACTGCTAATGAAATTCAGAAAAGGACCATTGGTTTTTTTACTTTGCTTGGGAATTTTGATGCAATAGATGTTTTCACACTGCTGTCAGAACAAATAAGATTTGTTATTTCTAAGTGTAGAAAGAACATAGCTTTTCAAAAGAAAAGTGAAAAGAGAATTCAAGCAAAAGGGACTTAGGGAAATCTGGCAGGAAGAAAGTTTTGTGTTCTGTTGATCTGAGTGCATGAGAAAAATGTTTTTAAGAGCTTTTATATCAAAGGCAATTTTTTTCAACCACCATCTAGAAGAGAAAAACACAGTGCCTTGAAGTCAACTGTTTGTTAATTATAAGAAAATAGTGCTTTGGTGGAAAGTGCACCAGAATGACTGAAAGTTCCCAGCTCTGCAAGCAAACAGCTGTGTGACCTGGGAGCGGTGCCACTTAACACTATTGTTCTTGACCTTGCCCTTCCTCCAATCTGAGAAAGGGCTGAGAATAGGAAGGAGGTAGACTCTGTAGTTTCAAAAACCATTCAGTTTTAAATCCTCTATCCTTGCAGTCATTGTCAAAATTATGCCCAGAGAGGAATCAGGGTACAAACAAACAAAGATTTTCCTGAATATTTAGGTAGTTGCCTCCAATGACTTCATTTGATCGTAAGGGAAACCCGCTGCCTTCAAGAGTCAATCTATTTGCAAACCAAACTTGCACCAACATCCTAATTTGTTACAGAAATAAGTGGCCATTAGTAACTTAGGCCACTCGGCTAGAATCTCTCATGCTCTGCAGTGGATTAGAACCTTAGCTCTACATCTGCAGGGTCACTGTCTTAGCCACAGACAGGAACTTTCTAAACCAAGTCCAACAAAGGAGCTGTGAGTAAAGGGAATATTCTTTCTTTGGGGAGTTTTATTTTTTAACAAAGTGAGAGTACCAAAAAACAAATTTTTACTCTCTGAAGTTTTATTTTAGTCATTTTTAAGCCAATAATATTCCAATACTGTGTTGTGGTTCAATGTTGTGAGCGGAAACTGAGAGACAGGCAATTCAACCTTGGATTCCTCTATGGTCCACATGTTAATTATGCTGTGTCATGAGGGCCATGTTCCATCCCTGAGCTGTTATGCTGACAGCCCTCCTTGACCATCAAACCATACTTTTCATCTGTGCATCTCTTTATGTATTGTAATACATAATTACATTTAATTGTCATATTATCCTAACCTTACTGATATTCACAGAGGTTAAGTGCTTTTAAGTTGATCACAGTTACTACACAAGCAGAATGAGTGTAAACCCAGTTCTCTTTATTCTAAATTCAGTGCTTTCCTAATGGAAATGCCAGAGGGACCAGTGGTTAATAATTACTGTGCATTTACTATGTGTCAAAACATGGGCTAAGAGTTACATGTCAGGTTATCTTATTCTATCATGATAATAATTCTATGCTGTAGATATTATTACTAACCCCACTTACAGATGTGGAAAGTGAGACCACAGAGAGGTTACATAACATGCCCAAGGTCAGAGAATTATCAAGAAGCACAATCAAGATTCAAAGGCAGGTGGTTTGCTTTACCAACTTGTCTTTCAACAATTAGGCCAGAGTGCCTTCCTACGATAGCATAGCCACCCTCATCAGTTTCCGCCCATAATTTAAGTGAAAATATCTGCAAGTGTCCAGGCCTGCCCAAAATAGCTGGACACTAGAGCTCCGAGTCATGTGTGACACTGGTCGCTGTGTCAGTTCATCCTGTTTTTTGCACAGCTGACGATTACTCACAGTGCCCAGGCACAGTGCGCTACATACAGATGATGCACAGTAACTGTGCTGAATGGAACCCAGTGAAAATTACCAGGTCATCATCAACAACGACTGACCTCCTGACTTTTGCAGGCTTGTATCTGTTTTAAAATTAAGAGACAAACACCTGAGATCACATGTAAGTTCTGACTCACAAATCAAGGGAATAAGTAGAACAGAGGTTAAGTGTGTGACCACCAACTATATGTAGCCTGCAGACAGGTTTTGTTTAGCAACACATTGCTTTTAAATTTTCAATCAATAGCTAATATTTAAAATTTAAGCTATTTCATTAAAAAAAAACAAATTTCCAGTTTCTATAGAAAAGTTGGAAGCTATAAGACACTAGACAAGGGCATCTGTTCTCTAGAGCATCAATTTCAATGGGAGGGGTTTTTATCCACTTACTTTCTTCCTTGTCCCCAATACGATCTGAGTTTGCAAGCTATGAGCTATAGAGAATGTGCAAGAAGACTTCTAAGTCCATCTGAGTCTTCTATAATTCTTGAATCACTGTTTCAAAACACGCGATAGCCTTGCAGCATACATGGCACATGGAAATTTTAGTCACTTAGCCCCTGAGCTTTCATTTTTGCCTCAGATAGCAAAATAAACAGACAGCTCACACTTAACTTGGTTTAGCCGTCTCTAAAATGAGAATGTCTCCAGTATTAAAGCACCACCACAAAAATGACAAACCAGCTTCGTGTCCTTTCACTGGCTCCAGGTCAAATGACCTACACAGTTTTTTGCCGTGCTCTGCACAGTTGGGGCAAATAGCAAATGGTATCTCACTGATGTGTTTTAAGGGTGAAATGCTATCATTAGCAAAAACTCTGAATGTTTTTTAAAGTCATCTTCATCTACTTATAACTGTCAGAGTTGTTGGCAAGAAGTTGACTTTGCATTTCACTGACCTCTTTGGGGTAGGTGGGCAGAGCTCCTGAACAAGTCCGTGGTCTCTGCAGCTATGCTACTATTCAGGAAGACTGGAGGTCTGTACAGCAGCAGCCAGGTAGGTAAACATGAAGGTGAGAAAGTCTTAAATTACTAAACATGTTTATTCAATCCAAATATAGTCACAGACAAACTACAACAGTATAAAACGAGATTTCCCTTACCAAATTTTAGATTTTAGATGTAATAAAAATCTTTTCTCCATTAGTCAGTTAATTGCTATTGAATCCTGTGTCTTAAATAAAAACATCTAGAGACATTTAAAGGCTTTCTCCTGTCTGGGTCCCCAAACAAAAATCTAATGAAACATACTAGGGGTCAAAAGCATTGCTGCAAGTATATTCAGTATCAGTTTATATTATAATCAGCTATATTATAATCAGACTTCAAATAATAGAGACTTTCTTTTTTTAAATGAGGTTAATAGGATCATTCTGAACAGGACTATTTGTGTTACTATCATGTACGATGATAGGGAATATGCAGTGTCCTTCAATGTTAAAAAAATTCCTGCTTGTTAGAAAGTCTGCAGTCAACTTAGCTTTATTGCATGAAATAAGCAGTTTGCACACACAACAATAAAACTGTTTAAGAGAAGAACGTAATAGGCCTTAGCAGATGTTGCAATCACAGAACATTCTAGATAAACGGGTTTTAAAAGACATTTCCTCAGTTTAGAAACTCTTTGGAAAATCAAATTTAGTTGCTGAATTTATGCACACTCTCTCTGAGGTAGTATTTGGGCCTGTTTTTCTCTAGTAGAAAATACAAGACTAAGTTTACAATGAACCAACTTCCAGCACCGGTAGCTCACATTACCCAAGTTCCTGCTTGTGTTACTAACAAAGACATCTTGGTGGTTTCTTCCAAAAATCATCTTTACCATTTGTTTGCTGAAAGCTTTTGGAGAGTTAAACTGTCACTTTCTTAGTTATGAGTGCTTCAACGTTTATTCAACACACCACTAAATGAGGACATAGAGATGGTTCCTGCCTGCAAGAAACTTATGCTTTACCAGGAACACCAAATACGACAAAATAACATACATGCTTGTTGTTATACAGTTTAAGCCATTTCTTGCTAATCTGTCAGGAGTGTAAAAGACTGTGCTGGGTTTATTACGTTCATCCCTCTGCTAATAAACAATGCAACGTTCAAAAGGACAAGTTTTTTAAGGCTGATGAATGAAGAAAAGGATTTTAGCTCAAACGAAAGAAAAAAGTGTTACAATTTTAAAATGTGGCTTAATGCAAACTATCTACAGGGCAAGCATGGAAATCAGCCAACATTTTAAAGGTACATGCTTCTTTCCTAACAACAAGGTTGGATGATGTGTTTGATTATTTTCATAAATTATAAGTTATTATTTATATGTCTTAGTGTCTCAACTATTAGCTTCGAAAAAGAAAAATATCAAGCCATCTTTCCATCTTAATGCATCCGTTCTCCTTATTGACCACTACATGCACTTTACCTAAACATTCATGCTGTATCTGAAACAAGTTTAGGCAGACTTTACTTACTCCAGTCTACCAGTTTGATTCTAATTATTACTCTTACCTAACAAAATGCTTGTTATCATAACATACTCCACTCTAGTTTATTTGTGAGGGAAGTCTTAGAATGGTCATTACCGTTCTTAAATAACAAGACCATTTCTCACATGGAAGTTATTCTTCTGACAGTGGCATAGAATATGTTAATGTTCACAACTGCCATAATCAACCACTTGCAATATATATGCAGAAGGGGGCAACCACTGATATGTCTCAGTGTTCCATCTGTGCTGCCTCAGGCTCAGCCGTGTTTCAGCTCCCAGGAGCAGTGAACCCCACAAGCTATCAAAATATTTACCCCTAAAATAGCTTTGTAATAAGAGTGGAATGTCCTTTTTCATGATTTCCTTTGAGAAATTACATATGTATTTAACTGGCAATTCTAACTTTTGGAGATGATAAATCACGTAAATCTACTTATTAAAAAAAAATCCCTTCATGGTGGTTATGGGTGATGTATTATAATACCTACACAAATACACAATATGTTTAACATGCTTTACATTTTCACCTTTGATGATGGCCCTATCCTCCAGCTATGCCTCAATTGCAGTCCCATCCTGGTTCTCACTGTGAGCTGAACCGTCCCTGATAGATGGTTAGTAAGCCGACAACATTAGGTATGAACCTTCCTCTTCGGTCATCAAAGGCATACCAACACTATACATAGCTAGTGAAAGGTGAAGGGTGACAGAGGATTTTGACCAGATATAAAAGCAAACATCAGTAGTGGAACTGCAATTTACATTACAGAATGAAAAATGAAACAACACCCAAAATAAGCAAAGGGGAAACATCCCTCCTGATTGAAGCAAAAGCATACCCAAATCTACCCAGGTTACAAATAGCCAATCCTCACTGCTGAGGAAAATACCTCTACCATCTGTATACATGGTCACTGCATAATCAGTACCTAAAAACAATGGCTGGTCACTTTGGGTTACCCTGAATGTGAAGGGCAAGGGGAAAGGTCAGTTCCAGCAAGGCTCACACACACACTGCACTTGCCTTTGTTCCTGACTGTTCCCAGGGCCCAGCCGGGGCACCCCCTTTGCTTCACCTGGTCTAGCATTCTGCCTTCAGGGCTTCTTTGCCATCCCCAACTTCCAATCCTTGGAAGAAACCAGACAGGGTGGCAAGGAAACCTGACAGTAGGCCAGGACAGGGCATTCAAGAGCCTCTAACTGGTACCACCCGAGGGCCCCAAAGATTTCTCAGTATCTCCACGGGAATGTGGCACTTGTTCTACATAAATAGGAAGAATTCTCTTAACTTTTTTCTTTTTAACAACACAATAGAAGTAAAATAACAAAATATCCATGCTTACTTCTCTCCAAAACAACGGAGACCACCATCATATAATACAATCAATGAAAATCCAGCAAATATTTGTTGGGCTATATGCACGGCATTGCAAACCCAGACAATTTAAGAGGTCAAATATGTTTAATTTTTGGAGTCCCTCACCCTAACATCGTATCAAACATACTAAAAGCTATACTCATAACCCACACGAAAAATAAGTTTATGGCCAAAACATTTTTGAAAGAATTATTCTATTTTTGTTTTTTAAACTATTTGGCTATGGGTTACTCATTTATGTTTGCTATAATTTCGCAGTAATCACTCCCAAGTTTAACATTTAATGAAGATAACATAGTTAGTTTTATATTTGTTTGCTTAAACACTTATTTTTGATCCTATACTTTTTTTTTTTTTGAGAGGGCATCTCTCATATTTATTGATCAAATGGTTGTTAACAACAATAAAATTCTGTATAGGGGAGTCAATGCTCAATGCACAATCATTAATCCATCTCAAGCCTAATTCTTGTCTGTCTCCGATCCTATACTTCTTTGTGTGTTTCAGCCAATCATTTTTCTTTCAAGATCTCCAACATTTTTGAGGTTTCTGAAAAGTATGATATCATTTGGTCATTGTGCCCCTACTGCCTAATGAATACCCCGGTGGCCTTGACTGTGATACCAAGAGAGAGGCAACTTGAAGGGGAGATGCCTTCCTCAGGAACTGGCAGGAAAGATATTGAGCATCAAGAGCAGGAAACCGAGGTGAGGCAGAGGATGGCTGACAGATCTCACGTGACAGAGGTACAGGTTCGGCCAAACAGCAAACAGGATATCCAACCATTCAGCAATCACTCTGTGTATGCCCATCAAGAGACACAGATGAAAAAAGCACTTTCCTCCCCTCAAGGAATTCATAACCTAGTAGGGGCAACAGGACTTTAATGTAGAATGCAGGGGCACAGTGTGAAACCTGATGTAACAAAGACCTCAAGCACCACAGAAATACAGAGGAGGGAGCTTTCACCAGGGCCACCAAATTGCACAACTGCAGGGGTGTCATTCACACTGTCATCTATGTGAATGGTATTCCCCATAGTTGTGCAGGGTGGTGGTCATGGCTGAAGGGATAATAAAAGGTTTTCCAGAAGAGATGGAATTTGGGCAAGTCTGTGAAAGACCAGATGCTCCTCCAATTATAAGCAGTGTAACCTCCACGAGTGTCCATTTATTCATCTCTAATAGGGATAATAATACCGACTTCATTGAATTATTACGAGAGAACAAAAAGATGTATACAGTATACTATCCATACCAACTCCATCCCTCCTTCCATTTTCCCTCCTTTCTGTACTTGAGCTTCTACCACATCTGGCACTCTACCAGGCACTTTATTTTTTATTTATTTATTTTTTAAAATTCATTTTATTATCATTAATCTTCAATTACATGAAGAACATTATGGTTACTAGACTTCCCCCTTTACCAGGTCCCCCCATACAAACCCCATTACAGTCACTGTCCATCAGCGTAGTAAGATGCTGTAGACTCGCTATTTTCTTCTCTGAGTTGCACATCCCTCCCTATGCCCCCCCTCACATTATACATGCTAATCGTAAGGCCCCCCTTTTTTTTCCTTGCCCTTATCCCTCCCTTCCCTCCCCTCCTGCCCAGTCCCTTTCCCTTTGGCAGCCATTAGTTCCCTCTTGGGTTCTGTGAGTCTGCTGCTGTTTTGTTCCTTCAGTTTTTCTTTGTTCTTATACTCCACATATGAGTGAAATCATTTGGTACTTGTCTTTCTCCACCTGGCTTATTTCACTGAGCGTAGTACCCTCTAGCTCCATCCATGTTGTCTACCAGGCACTTTATATATGAGGGACGATACACACAGTTTGTCTTCATGAAATGTACAGTAAAATGACGCTACTCTATTACTAATTATTCTACAGAGAGTGGTAGGAGGAAGGTGGGTCAACTAAAAGCATAAGCAAACAATTAAGTCATCCACTTTTTCAGGAGAAAGAAAGAGGGTTTCAGGGTGTTAATAACTCTGCTGGTGGTAGGACTGAGAGAGAAGCAAGAGACAACTGCTCAGCAACAGCAAGTTAGGGGGTACAGCAGAGTGGCAAATAAGTGTTATCTACTATCTTAATTCTCATCAACTGATTACCTGGAAGGCTGTGAATGAACTCATGACTGTCCGTATTCACGATGGGCACTGCAGAGGCTTGGGGTGCGATGTGAGTGGTAAACCAGGCATTCTTTGTCTAAATGATATTATGTTGCCTGTCTTTGTAAAAAGCCATGTCTGGAAGATCTGTGTCATTTCTTCAGCAGAGATCTAGAGCACTAGAGCAGGCAGGAGACCCAGGAGGGAGGGGGGTAGACTGCTGGTCAACTGCTGGCACAGTACCAGGCCAAGAGATCAAAGGAATACAGGTTTGTGGTGCCTGCTGTAATGAATTGGTTTGGTATGGAATTCATACTGGGCTGAGTCACCAAAATGGAGCCAATGGATTGGAAAAGTGAAAGAGACCGAGTTTTGGAGGCAGAGAGTCTTGTGTTCAAATTCCAGCTCTTCCAATTACTAACTTCTTATGGCACTTCATCTTTCTGAACCTTAGATTCTCTTGATAAAACATGTGGATGTTAATACTTACCCCATAGGGTTACGGGAATGGTTAAAACACACTGTGCAGCACCTAAAATACACTGGAAGTTCAACAAATAATACTTCTGTTTTCTGAAGGGACTGGAGAGCCATACATAGAAAATTCTATAAGGAGTGAAACTCTACTGATGGAGTTCATAGCTCACTGGGGAAAGGTAATTTTTAACCAAAAGTTTTAATGTAAGATGACAAGTGGAGGCAAGAATTAGGTACAAACGACATGGGATCAGAAAACGGGATGGGAGAGAAATCAAGGGAAGTTTCACAAAAGTTGCTTCAAAGGACATCAATTTTTTTCCAAATGGAGTGAAAGAAAGACATTATTCTATGAAGAAGTAAGAGTAGGTAGAAGAGATGAGAGGTGTGAAGTGTTTTAGGGGCTTTTCAGCTGAGATGTCAAACTCATACAAGACAAAAAGCAAGAAAGAAGATGGGAAAAAGGAATGAGTCATGTGCTGAAGCCAGTGAGCATAACTTATTGTTTGTTGTATTATTATTATCATTATTTTTTATTTTGGTATCATTAATCTACAATTACATGAAGAACATTATGTTTACTAGGCTTCCCCCTTCACCAAGTCCCCCCCACATACCCCTTCACAGTCACTGTCCATCAGCATAGCAAGATGCTGTAAAATCACTACTTGTCTGCTCTGTGTTGCACAGCCCTCCCCGTGCCCCCCTCGCACTATACATGCTAATCGTAATGCCCTCTTTCTTTTTCCCCACCCTTATCCCTCCCTTCCCACCCATCCTCCCCAGTCCCTTTCCCTTTGGTAACTGTTAGTCCATTCTTGGGTTCTGTGATTCTGCTGCTATTTTGTTCCTTCAGTTTTCATTTGTTCTTATACTCCACTTATGAGTGCAATCATTTGGTCCTTGTCTTTCTCTGCCTGGCTTATGTCACTGAGCATAATACCCTCTACCTCCATCCATGTTGTTGCGAATGGTAGGATCTGTTTTTTCCTTATGGCTGAGTAACATTCCATTGTGTATATGTACCACATCTTTATCCATTCATCTACTGAGGGACATTTAGGTTGCTTCCATATCTTGGCTATTGTAAACAGTGCAGCAATAAACATAGGGGTGCATCTGTCTTTTTCAAACTGGAGTGCTGCATTCTTAGGGTAAATTCCTAGAACTGGAATTCCTGGGTCAAACTGTATTATTATTTTTATTATCTTCAGATTGGCCCAAAATTTCAAGACCAATCAAGAACAAATAGATTAATACACTAGAATTCTAACCTTAGTGAAACTAAAGATGCATTTATCCTGCATAGAAAACAACCTAATTGGCAAATAAATAGCGTAGAATTGGAAATGTCATGGCCCATATGAAAAACACCTGCCCAACTGAAAACTGGTATGTGACATCCAGTTAAATGAGAGAAGAGCTTGACAACTCAGAAAGCAACTAGTTTTTGAAAGCTAGTATTGTCTTTTAAAAATTCAGTGACAGAAAAATAAAATCACTAAACTGACAGGAATTACAATGAAATTAATACAAGGAAATGTCATTTAATTTTAAAGGGTCCTATTTTGCTCATTTACTTTGGGACTCCTTATTTTAAATAAGTTAAAACTTTTTTTGTTTTATTTTATTATTTTGCTGTTTTAAAATCCTGAGTGCTTGAAGCTTTCATTTGTGTTTGGGATCTCCAATCCACCACACAGTATGTGTTGCACTTCACCTGTACAAAGGGGGTGGGTGGGGAGCAGGTACAGAGCAGATAGGCCTTAACACAGTCTGAGAGGTCCTTATCTCAGGAGCACTGGAAGGCCTCTGAGAATGAAATCATCAATGAGGTGAATCATCGGCAACACATTCCACCTTGCAAAAGGAGACGCACCTGAACTCAGCGTGAATTGTGCTGAAGAGGGCAGAAGAGGTACCTAGCGGGACTGCTTTACAAAACCGAGGCACCCACTAACTCCGGGTTTCTCATCAGGAGCAGCAGATTATCAAGGAATGATCACATTCCTAAAACTCTCACACTGACCATCCAGCGACCCCATGTCCCACGTACAGAAACAAAGTCATGGGAAAGATACCAGCTGACCCAACCTGCCATCTGAGCCAGGAATGGGGTCAGAATTTAAAAACCAGTTTCCAACTTCACCATTCATTTCTTAGCTCACCCTACTAAACTGAAAGATACAGTTCAGAGGATCATCTGATAAATCATGATCATACTGTGGTATAAATAAAGAATTAAATAAAAACCAATTGTAACCTCAAATGTGCCCATAAATTGTAAGTTGGATAGGTAGTTTTGAATAACACTTTCCAATTCTTTTGAATTAAAATAAAATTTAAGATGTTGTAGGAAGGCAGTTCAAACAAAAGCTAATTTTGTTTAATGAACTAACCAGGAAGGCATTGTGAAAGTACTGTGCAACTAAATGCTTAGCTAATTACTGTGAGATCAAATAACTGTTACCATAGTTACTGGACACTGTTTTCCATAATAACTTTTATCACTTCAATAAATCTTTGTGATGCAAGAAATATAAAAAGTTTACTGTAACATGACTATAATGTTTTGGAAGGCACACACTGATGACTGACCTACTGAAATTACCTTCCCATATTTGTCAGTGAACAAGGGGTGATACTGTATCTAGTTGACTCAATATCAGAATGTTTCACTGGCTTCTTTTATAGACTGTAATTCCTCAAAAGTTGAATCTACCTGGTCCTGTCATTCAATGGAAAAAATCAGAGTGCACCCTCAGTGTTATATCTTCTCTTTGAATGAGAATAAAAATAACAGCAACTATTTATGAAGCAATAATTGTCGGGTTCCACACTAGGAAGCTGACATACATCATCATCTAATCCCTCCCACACTGTTATAGCCCAATGTCATTTCAGTTCCCTCTTGGGAGTGATTTCAAATCAGGTCTCTACAGCTCCAAAGTCAGTTCTCTTTCCATTATACCACAGAGCCTTATAACACAAAAGAGACAATTTCACTAACCGCTTTCTTGCTGCTAGTTTACAGAGTTAAAAGTTATACCAAACTGCCACTGAAGTCTCCCTGACATAATGACTGACTGCTCTGCTGGCGGAAATGATATCATCGCTCCACTGGAAAATGGGCATTCATTCCCTGGATATACTGGAGTGGAGACTTGGTTATACTGCTAGGGTTATATTACTATTCCTGGCTCCACCTGCTCCCCATCCACATATGCAGGGCTTAGTCATTTGGGCACTTTCACTCATATCCTGCTTGCCCTTTTCGAGACCTAAATGCAGAGATTTTTGAGTAAGTGAAATGGTGAAATGGTCTAATAAGTTAAGACTAACAATAAACTTGTAGTATGAGTGTGATAAGAAAAAGGAAACTGCATATTCCAAATCCGGTTCTGTCAGTGTGAGGCTGGATAGCCTTGGGCAAGTCACTGATGATCTCTCTGGGTTTTCCCATCTGAATAATGGGGCAATAATCTCCACCTACTAACTCACAGGGATATTAGGTAGATAAGTTATTTAATGTCGTTGAGATCTTTGAAGATACAAAGTACTAAGCATTACAATCATTATCAAGGTGAAATGAAAACCATACATATGATTACAGTTATTAAAAAGAATAAAAGGGCGGAGCCAGGATGGCGGAGTGAGTACAGCAGTGGAAATCTCCTCCCCAAAACACATAGATCTATGAAAATATAACAAAGAAAACTACTCCTAAAATAGAGACCAGAGGACACAGGACAACATCCAGACCACATACACACCTGCAAGAACCCGGCGCCTTGCGAAGGGGGACGGGAAGGCCACAAACCAAAAAGAAGGGAAGCTCTTCCAGCAGTCACTCGTACCAGCTCTGCAAACTATCTCTATCACCATGAAAAGGCAAAACTACAGGCAGACAAAGATCACAGAGACAACACCTGAGAAGGAGACAGACCTAACCAGTCCTCCTGAAAAAGAATTCAAAATAAAAATCATGAACATGCTGACAGAGATGCAGAGAAAAATGCAAGAGCAATGGGATGAGATGCAGAGAAAAATGCAAGAGCAAAGGGATGAAGTCTGGAGGGAGATCACAGATGTCAGGAAGGAGATCACAGAAGTGAAACAATCCCTGGAAGGATTTATAAGCAGAATGGATAAGATGCAAGAGGCCATTGAAGGAATAGAAGCCAGAGAACAGGAACATATAGAAGCTGACATAGAGAGAGATAAAAGGATCTCCAAGAATGAAACAACACTAAGAGAACTATGTGACCAATCCAAAAGGAATAATATTCGTATGATAGGGGTACCAGAAGAAGAAGAAAGAGGAAAAGGGATAGAAAGTCTCTTTGAAGAAATAATTGCTGAAAACTTCCCCAAACTGGGGGAGGAAATAATTGAACAGACCATGGAATTACACAGAACCCCCAACAGAAAGGATCCAAGGAGGACAACACCAAGACACATAGTAATTAAAATGGCAAGGATCAAGGACAAGGAAAGAGTTTTAAAGGCAGCTAGAGAGAAAAAGGTCACCTATAAAGGAAAACCCATCAGGCTAACATCAGACTTCTCGACAGAAACCCTACAGGCCAGAAGAGAATGGCATGATATACTTAATGCAATGAAACAGAAGGGCCTTGAACCAAGGATACTGTATCCAGCATGACTATCATTTAAATATGATGGCGGGATTAAACAATTCCCAGACAAGCAAAAGCTGAGGGAATTTGCTTCCCACAAACCACCTCTACAGGGCATCCTACAGGGACTGCTCTAGATGGGAGAACCCCTAAAAAGAGCACAGAACAAAACACACAACATATGAAGAATGGAGGAGGAGGAATAAGAAGGGAGAGAAGAAAAGAATCTCCAGACAGTGTATATAACAGCTCAATAAGCGAGCTAAGTTAGGCAGTAAGATACTAAAGAAGCTAAACTTGAACCTTTGGTAACCACGAATCTAAAGCCTGCAATGCAATAAGTACATATCTCTCAATAGTCACTCTAAATGTAAATGGACTTAATGCACCAATCAAAAGACACAGAGCAATAGAATGGATATAAAAGCAAGACCCATCTATATGCTGCTTCCAAGAAACTCACCTTAAACCCAAAGATAAGCATAGACTAAAAGTCAAGGGATGGAAAAATATATTTCAGGCAAACAACAGTGAGAAGAAAGCAGGGGTTGCAGTACTAATATCAGACAAAATAGACTTCAAAACAAAGAAAGTAACAAGAGATAAAGAAGGATGCTACATAGTGATAAAGGGCTCAGTCCAACAAGAGAATATAACCATTCTAAATATATATGCACCCAATACAGGAGCACCAGCATATGTGAAGCAAATACTAACAAAACTAAAGAGGGAAATAGACTGCAATGCATTCATTTTAGGATACATCAACACACCACTCACCCCGAAGGATAGATCCACCAGGCAGAAAATAAGTAAGGACACACAGGCACTGAACAACACACTAGAACAGATGGACCTAATAGACATCTATAGAACTCTACATCCAAAAGCAACAGGATATACATTCTTCTCAAGTGCACATGGAACATTCTCCAGAATAGACCACATACTAGCTCACAAAAAGAGCCTCAATAAACTCCAAAATATTGAAATTCTACCAACCAATTTTTCAGACCACAAAGGTATAAAAGTAGAAATAAATTCTACAAAGAAAACAAAAAGGCTCACAAACACATGGAGGCTTAACAACATGCTACTAATAATAATCAATGGATCAATGAACAAATCAAAATAGAGATCAAGGAATATATAGAAACAAATGACAACAACAACACTAAGCCCCAACTTCAGTGGGATGCAGCGAAAGCAGTCTTAAGAGGAAAGTATATAGCGATCCAGGCACACTTGAAGAAGGAAGAACAATCCCAAATGAATAGTCTAACATCACAATTATCAAAACTGGAAAAAGAAAAACAAATGAGGCCTAAACTCAGCAGAAGGGGGGACATAATAAAGATCAGAGAAGAAATAAACAAAATTGAGAAGAATAAACAATAACAAAAATCAACGAAACCAAGAGCTGGTTCTTCGAGAAAATAAACAAAATAGATAAGCCTCTAGCCCAACTTATTAAGAGAAAAATAGAATCAACCCAAATCAACATAATCAGAAATGAGAATGGAAAAATCACGACAGACACCACAGAAATACAAAGAATTATTAAAGACTACTATGAAAACCTACATGCCAACAAGCTGGAAAACCTAGTAGAAATGGACAACTTCCTAGAAAAATAAAACCTCCCAAGACTGACCAAGGAAGAAACACAAAAGTTAAACAAACCAATTACAAGCAAAGAAATTGAAACAGTAATCAAAAAACTACCCAAGAACAAAACCCCGGGGCCGGACGGATTTACCTCGGAATTTTATCAGACACACAGAGAAGACATAATACCCATTCTCCTTAAAGTGTTCCAAAAAATAGAAGAAGAGGGAATACTCTCAAACTCATTCTATGAAGCCAACATCACCCTAATACCAAAACCAGGCAAAGACCCCACCAAAAAAGAAAATTAGAGAGCAATATCCCTGATGAATGTAGATGCAAAAATACTCAATAAAATATTAGCAAACAGAATTCTACAGTATATCAAAAGGATCATACACCATGACCAAGTGGGGTTCATCCCAGGGATGCAAGGATGGTACAACATTCGAAAATCCATCAACATCATCCACCACATCAACAAAAAGAAAGACAAAAACCACATGATCATCTCCATAGATGCTGAAAAAGCATTTGACAAAATTCAACATCCATTCATGATAAAAACTCTCTGCAAAATGGGAATAGAGGGCAAGTACCTCAACATAATAAAGGCCATATATGATAAACCCACAGCCAGCATTATACTGAACAGCGAGAAGCTGAAAGCATTTCCTCTGAGATCGGGAACCAGACAGGGATGCCCACTCTCCCCACTGTTATTTAACATAGTACTGGAGGTCCTAGCCATGGCAATCAGACAAAACAAAGAAATACAAGGAATCCAGATTGGTAAAGAAGAAGTTAAACTGTCACTATTTGCAGATGATATGATACTGTACATAAAACACCCTAAAGACTCCACTCCAAAACTACTAGAACTGATATCGGAATACAGCAAATTTGCAGGATACAAAATTAACACACAGAAATCTGTAGCTTTCCTATACACTAACAATGAACCAATAGAAAGAGAAATCAGGAAAACAATTCCATTCACCATTGCATCAAAAAGAATAAAATACCTAGGAATAAACCTAACCAAAGAAGTGAAAGACTTATACTCTGATAACTACAAGTCACTCTTAAGAGAAATTAAAGGGGACACTAGTAAATGGAAACTCATCCCATGCTCATGGCTAGGAAGAATTAATATCGTCAAAATGGCCATCCTGCCCAAAGCAATATACAGATTTGATGCAATCCCTCTCAAATTACCAGCAAAATTCTTCAATAAATTGGAACAAATAATTCAAAAATTCATATGAAAACACCAAAGACCCCGAATAGCCAAAGCAATCCTGAAAAAGAGGAATAAAGCAGGGGGGATCTCACTCCCCAACTTCAAGCTCTACTACAAAGCCATAGTAATCAAGACAATTTGGTACTGGCACAAGAACAGAGCCACAGACCAGTGGAACAGATTAGAGACTCCAGAAATTAACCCAAACATATATGGTCAATTAATATTTGATAAAGGAGCCATGGACATACAATGGCAAAATGACAGTCTCTTCAACAGATGGTGCTGGCAAAACTGGACAGCTACATGTAGGAGAATGAAACTGGACCATTGTCTAACCCCATATACAAAGGTAAACTCAAAATGGATCAAAGACCTGAATGTAAGTCATGAAACCATTAAACTCTTGGAAAAAAACATAGGCAAAAACCTCTTAGACATAAACATGAGTGACCTCTTCTTGAACATATCTCCCGGGGCAAGGAAAACAACAGCAAAAATGAGCAAGTGGGACTACATTAAGCTGAAAAGCTTCTGTACAGCGAAAGACACCATCAACAGAACAAAAAGGAACCCTACAGTATGGGAGAATATATTTGAAAATGACAGATCCGATAAAGGCTTGACATCCAGAATATATAAAGAGCTCACACGCCTCAACAAACAAAAAACAAATAACCCAATTAAAAAATGGGCAGAGGAACTGAACAGACAGTTCTCTAAAAAAGAAATACAGATGGCCAACAGACACATGAAAAGATGCTCCACATCGCTAATTATCAGAGAAATGCAAATTAAAACTACAATGTGGTATCACCTCACACCAGTAAGGATGGCTGCCATCCAAAAGACAAACAACAACAAATGTTGGCAAGGCTGTGGAGAAAGGGGAACCCTCCTACACTGCTGGTGGGAATGTAAATTAGTTCAACCATTGTGGAAAGCAGTATGGAGGTTCATCAAAATGCTCAAAACAGATCTACCATTTGACCCAGGAATTCCACTCCTAGGAATTTACCCTAAGAACGCAGCAATCAAGTTTGAGAAAGACAGATGCACCCCTATGTTTATCGCAGCACTATTTACAATAGCCAAGAATTGGAAGCAACCTAAATGTCCATCGGTAGAGGAATGGATAAAGAAGATGTGGTACATATACACAATGGAATACTACTCAGCCATAAGAAGTGGAAAAATCCAACCATTTGCAGCAACATGGATGGAGCTGGAGAGTATTATGCTCAGTGAAATAAGCCAAGCGGAGAAAGAGAAATACCAAATGATTTCACTCATCTGAGGAGTATAAGAACAAAGGAAAAACTGAAGGAACAAAACAGCAGCGGAATTACAGAACCCAAAAATGGACTAACAGGTACCAAAGGGAAAGGAACTGGGGAGGATGGGTGGGCAGGGAGGGATAAGGGGGGGAAGAAGAAGGGGGGTATTAAGATTAGCATTCATGGGGGGGGAGGGATAAAGGGGAGGGTGGGCTGTACAACAAAGAGAGGACAAGTAGTGATTCTACAACATTTTGCTACGCTGATGGACAGTAACCGTAATGTGGTTGTTAGGGGGGACCTGATATAGGGGAGAGCATAGTAAACATAGTATTCTTCATGTAAGTGTAGACTAAAAATTAAAAAAAAAAAAGAAAGAAAGAAAGAAAGAAAAGGGGGATTACTCCTTGACAGGATAAAACTATTGGTAAATCAAAGATCAACACATGCTTTAAATATCCTTAATGTTGATCACTTAAAGGGTGTCAGATGATCAGCTATGGAGGTACTCTTTTCTGATAATATTCCTTTCTCTTAATAAAAAAAAAAAAAGCAGTTCCTGTGTGCTGACCTCCAATGAGTTCTGCACAGTGGTATAGAGGGCATGTCAAAGTGTGGGCAAAGGGTCTGTTTGTTTCTATGCAGAAGATCAAGGCCTAGCTTGGCTACCCAGAAAATGAACTAAGATACGATATGAGGAGGAGCTTCCGGCATCAGCACTCTCTGGAGGACTCGTGCCGGGGGATGATCATCAAAAAGCCTCCACAGGGATCTGAGCAATGCTGCGGTTGTGGCTGCATCCACCCCACCGTCTCCTGGACTTGCCATTGGAATAAGGAGGAAGATGTCTAGGCTGGCATGTGCATACAGTGAGACAACGAATTTGACCGGATCTGTACTGTTGGAACTCAACCAGGAGTTGGGAGGGGTGCAAGGTGTAGCACTCCAAAATCTTATGACTATAGACTATCTATGGTTAAAAGAACATATGGGATGTGAACAGATACCAGAAATGGGCTGCTTTAATTTGTCTGATTTCTCTCAGACTGTTCAAGTACATTTGGACAATATCCATCATATCATAAACAAATTTTCACAAATGCCTAGGGTGCCTAAATGGTTTTCTTGGCTTCACTGGAGATGGATGGTAATTATAGATTTGCTTTGTTTATGTCACCGTATTCCTATTATGTTAATATGTGAGCGCAAATTAGTTGGTAGTTTAAAACCTATACATGCTTAAGTTACTCTACAAGAAGATATGTCAAAAAAATAATCAATCCTCCCATGTTTTCCTCCATATGCTACCTCTATAGCTTTTCTTCTTCCTTCCTAATTACAACCCTTAAATAGAATTCGTGCCTCATATCGAATTTACCGAGTATCATAATTCCTCCAGGTGGTAAAGAAACCTCGAGACAAGTGCTGGGCATAGAAGCCACAGGGCATAAATCTGCCAAGTAAAAAGCTAACCTTTTCAAACAATATGGCTTCTCTCTCACTTACCAACTTTACATTTCCCTGTATGGCCCCGGAAGATGGCTGGTTAGCCAGAGACGGGTAAGATTCCTCAAGGGAGGAACAACCTAAGACAGGCACAGTCGCATGGGGGCCATCAGGTGAGAATTTGGGGATCAACAGAGGTGAGGCTCAGAACCTCACCCCCCCTGCTTTGAGAGAAATCTTCTGCATCCGTGGATGTCTTGCTGCCCTTGTCTAGCCTGGATTAATACTTAGTCCATAGGCACACACCTGATCATCTGATCATCTACATTTGCCCTCTTACAGCACTAAACTATGTTTTCTACCTTTATCTTGCATCTACCTACCACTTCAGCATTTTATTAAAAATAAAAATAATAATAATAATAGAGGGAGAAATGTGGGATCAACATATAAATCAAGTACAAAAATCAAATGAATATTCATATTTGACCTGATTGTTTATGGGTCATAATGCGTGATCAAAACCGAAAGTTTCTGTGATGAATGCCCTTGTACTGTTCACCATGTAAGAATTTATTCACTATGTAAGAATTCGTTCACCATGTAAGAACTTGTTCGTTATGCTTCAGAAGATTGGAGACTGACGAGAATTAGGCTTGAGATGGATTAATGATTGTACATTGAGCATTGACCCCCCTATACTGAATTTTATTGTTGTTAACAACCATTTGATCAATAAATATGAGAGATGCCCTCTAAAAAAAAAAAAAAAGTATGACAGAAAACCACTATCAAAAGGGTGTCCTACTGTAGTGAAAGCAAGCATACATCCTCCAAAATCCTGAGGTAGGAACCTTAAGGCTCCCAGCAATGAAACTGGATTCATATCTATTCAGCACTGTTCCAAAGGTCTCAGTTTCAAGAGGTCAAAAGCCATTTCATCGTTGGCCTCAAAAATGAACTGGCAGGAGTCATGTCAAAGACTGAATCAGCCTTGGATGACTCGGCAGCTATAATCTTGCTCAGTTGAGAGATAACCAAAGGCTGACACCTCTGTCTTTTGTCCCGCCATTACCTGGGCATAGAAGCCGCAAACTTGTCCTTGACTCTCCTCTTAGTTCCTCCTGTTCCTTCCATTCAGTTGGTGCCTGCTGCCTCCCAAATAGCTCTGTATTCAGCACCCCCTCTCCCAGCCCATGTAGAAAGGACCTTCAGTAAGACCTTCCCCACTTACCACAATTTCTAGAATAGTCATATAACTGTCTTCCTGCCTCCAACTTTCCCTCCCCCTTAAATCTGTTATCCTACCCAGAATGTAACCAAATGCTTATCATGACTTGCTTCTGCTTAGAATAATTCAATGGACACCATTGCTTTCAGGATAAAATTAGGATTCTTTAGCAAGTAATGTAAGGATTTACATAAACTGTAAATACTGTCTCCAATTTCATTTGTCACCTCTCCCTTTATCATATTCTAGTCACACTCTCTCTTATAATTTCCTGTGCTCACTGCTACTACGTCTTCTACACTGCATTGAGACTGTCACTACTTGTGAAGATACTAGTCTTGAAGAATCCTATGGGCAGTGACTGGTCTTCTTCAGCCTGGAGTAAGTATGTATGTACTCAATCAATGTTAAATGAATGCCTGAATGAATGAACAAAGGCTTCCAGAGGACATGTTAGCCAGTTATGCTCAATGCTCTCAGCTGGGTGAAGGGCTCTTGAGCAATTCACTAATTAATTTGATTGATGTTTTAACTATGAGGAGGATGATAACTGATGCAGGATATCTTGTTACTAAGACTTGAGTGAACTAAGTTATCCTTTGTAATACAGACCTAAATGATTTAACTGTGCCTCTAAGATTTTAGATTCAGTCAGATCCCATGAACTATTGCCAAGAAGCAAACACTCAAAGTATAAAACAAGAGTGTTAATGATTTTTAAGAAAGCTGTGATCTTGGGATGTTCACATCAGAATCCCTGCTGTAAAAAACCTCTCTTTATCAAAGTCATGACAGCGACAGGAAATAAATCAATCAAGCAGTGAGTGGCATACAGAGGAGTATCATTCTAAAGTGGTAAGGTTTTCTTGGCTCCACAGATAAGAGAAAAAGTGAAGGACAAACAGCATTTTACTCCCTTGCTCTGGAATGCTACTGGACACATAAAGCCAGATCGGCCATATATGAATCAGCTTCTCCCACTTAAAGTCAAAGAGACAAATCTCATTTTGGGGAATGAGTGAAGACAGTCATATACAAGATTGTATTTTATGGAAATAAAAAAAAGAATTATGAAACATAAAGTACATTAAACATAAGACATGCTCTCTTCCCCAATTTCTGCGAATTGTAGAAGTCTTTGAAATTGATAAAACCTGAGAGATTTAAATATCTATTAGTCAATTAGTCATCCAGGAAAAATATCTATCAAGTTAACTTCATTTAAAGTTCACCCACTGGTCACCCAATAGAATCACCTCTTATTTTACTGTCCCTTTTTTTTAATTAAGGTATCATTGATATACACTCTTATGAAGGTTTCACATGAGCAAGATTGTAGTTACTATATCAGTAAATATAAGATACCCTTATTATCAAGTCCCCCCCATACATTGAAGTCACTGTCCATCACCATAGTAAGATGCCACAGAGTCACTACTTGTCTTCTCTGTGCTACGCTGTCTTCCCTGTGACCCCACACACACCATGTGTACCAATCATAATACCCCCTCAATTCCCTTCTCCCTCTCTCCTCACCCACCTTCCCTCACCCCTCCTCTTCAGTAACCTTTAGTCCCTTCTTGGGTTCTGTGAGTCTGCTGCTGTTTTGTTCCTTCACTTTTGCTTCGTTGTCACACTCCACAAATGAGGGAAATCATTTGGTGCTTGTCTTTCTCCACCTGGCTTATTCACTGAGCATAATACCCTCTACCTCCATCCATGTAGTTGCAAATGGTAGGATTTGTTTTCTTCTTACAGCTGAAAAATATTCCAGTGTGTATATGTGCCTCATCTTCTATATCCATTCATCTACTGATGGACAGTTAGGTTGCTTCATGTCTTGGTTATTGTAAACAGTGCTGTGATAAACATAGGGGTGCATCTGTCTTTTTGAATCTCAGATCTTGTTCTCTTTGGGTAAACTCCTAGGAGTGGAATTCCTGGGTCAAATGGTATTTCTATTTTTAGTTTTTTAAGGAACCTCCATATTGCTTTCCACAATGACTGAACTAGTTTACATTCCCACCAACAGTGTAGGAGGGTTCCCCTTTCTCTGTATTCTCGCCACTATTTGTTGTTCCTTGTTTTTTGGTTGTTGGCCATCCTAACTGGTGTGAGGTGATATCTCATTGTGGTTTTAATTTGCATTTCTCTGACAATCAGCGATGTGGAGCATTGTAGGCCACCTGAATTTCTTTTCTGGAGCAGTGTCTGTTCGTGTCTTCCGCCCATTTTTTAATCAAGTTATTTGCTTTTTGGGTGTTGAGGCATGTCGGGTATGTCATTTACAAATATATTCTCCCCCACTAGCTTCCTACTTGTTGACACTCTTCCTCCTCCTGGATCTCAATTTTTACTATCTAAGCTCAAGTCTACTTCTGTGACCATTCATTAGTCTGTATCTGCAGGCCCTGACACTGCTGGCCATATCATTTTTCCTGAAATTAGTTCCGCCTGTGGCTTTTATATTCCTATGGGATCTTACATCTCCTCCACCCCAGACTATTCTTCCCTTGATGGTTCTTCCTCTTTCTAGACAATGGACCTGTGTCCAACTCAGACATTTGTGTTATTCCTGCTCAGGCTTCAACATTACATCTGGATATAGAACTTTGAGACTATTCATTTTTGGCTTTGATCTTTCTCCCAGGTCCAAGTTTGCATCCCCCACCACCTAAGGGATATTTTAGTTGCTCATCACACAATTTCTTCAAAGAAAACATGTTTGCAACCGCATGTAATATCTTTTCCTTCCCTCTCCAAACAGTTTCCTTAGTGTTTTTCTACAATCGATTGACTGTTCTCTAGGGCACTCCTGATGAAACCCTTTTGCCTCTTCCTCCTTCTAACAACCAGTATAAGCCTCAGTGACTAGTGCCAAATTCCTCTACCACATATCTTACAGCCGTCCTTTCCTTGTATTTCTAATTTAGCAAATCAAAAACACTGCCAAAATACTTAATAGTTTTAACACAAAAATCAGTACTCTCCCTTCTCTTTCCTTTAGAATGCCGCCCAGCTTAAATTTTTTGTATATATACATTTTTGGTTTTAGTATGAACTTTTAAAAAATCTTAGTTTGATCAGGCCTTTCTCCAATCAAAAGTCTTCCAGAGTTTGATATCACCTATAAGACAACATATCATTTCTTAGCCTTACATTCGACTCCCTCGGCAGTTTGGTTTTGACCTTCTGGTCTCATTTCACACCATCTCCCATAAAAATACTGTATAAATAAAAGCCCCTGATCATGTCTCACCAAACTAAGGCAATAAAGAGAATATATGCTCAGGAATGGGACCTTTCTCTGTTTTTCTGTCTGGTCCTCAAACCAAATGTTCAAAGCCTTTATTTATAACCCAAGTTTTATCCTATGATATTCCCAGGGACACAGGAAGTCCTGACATCTCTTCTCCTCCTTTTTTTTTTTTTTCTGAGAGGGCATCTCTCATATTTATTGATCATATGGTTGTTAACAACATAAAATTCTGTATAGAGGACTCAATGCACAATCATTAATCAACCCCAAGCCTAATTCTCAACAGTCTCCAATCTTCTGAAGCATAACGAACAAGTTCTTACATGGTGAACAAGTTCTTACATAGTGAATAAGTTCTTACATGGTGAACAGTGCAAGGGCAGTCATATCACAGAAACTTTCGGTTTTGATCACGCATCATGAACTATAAACAATCAAGTCAGATATGATTATTCATTTGATTTTTATACTTGATTTATATGTGAATCCCACATTTCTCCCTTATTATTATTATTTATTTTTTTAATAAAATGCTGAAGTGGTAGGTAGATGCAAGATAAAGGTAGAAAACATAATTTAGTGCTGTAAGAGGGCAAATGTAGATGATCAGGTCTGTGCCTATAGACTAAGTATTAATCCAGGCTAGACAAGGCAACAAAACATCCACGGATGCAGAAGATTTCTCTCAAAACAGGGGGGGTGAGGTTCTAAGCCTCACCTCTGTGGATCCCCAATTTCTCACCTGTTGGCCCCCCTGCGACTGTGCCTGTCTTAGGTTGTTCCTCCCTTGAGGAATCTTACCCGTCTCTGGCTAACCAGTCATCTTCCGGGGCCATACAGGGAAATGTAAAGTTGGTAAGTGAGAGAGAAGCAATATTCTTTGAAAAGGTTAGCTTTTTACTTCTTTGCGGATTTATGCCCTGTGGCTTCTATGCCCAGCATTTGTCTTGCGGTATCTTTACCACTTGGAAGAATTATGATACTTGGTAATTTCTATATGAGGCATGAATTCTACTTAAGGGTTGTAATTAGGAAGGAAGAAGAAAAGCTATAGAAGTAGCAGATGGAAGAAAACATGGGAAGATTGATTATTTCTTTGACACATCTTCTTGTAGAGCAACATAAGCATGTATAGTCTTTAAACTACTAATTAAATTGCGGACACACATTAACATAATAGGAATACAGCTACATAACCAAAGCAGACCTACTCTCCTCCTCCTTAACAGACACTGCAGTGTAAATAATTCCAGGGTTGTTTCCTTGGTGTCAACTCTCTTTACCTCTACTAAGACTTAATTGCAAAGAAAAACAAAAGCCTACTACTGCTCCTTTATTGTACCTTCTATTTCTAATCTCAAACTCCCAGCACTTTCTTGTTTTGTGTATCCCCAACAGGTATAGTAGACATGAAATTCTACAGGTTGCCTGTAAATTATATAGAAGTAAGGCCAAGTATAAGGAAAATGATCAGTTGGGAGAGTTTTGTCCTTCTCAGCTACATAGCCAGACTAACTGATTAGAAAAACATCTGAGAAAGAAGACAGTTTACACTTTCATACAGTCTTACGCACCCTCGTCCCATAAAAGGTGAACACGGACAGGGATGTTTGTCCTTCTTACCATGCATTATTTTCATTACTCAAGAAACTTCACTGAAGGGTAAAGTCTGTAGGAATTTTGACTTTACAAGACATGCTACAGAATTCTGAGTGCTATTCTAATCAGCATCTCAATCTACAACTTAATGGTGTTTAAAAAATAGACCTTCTTTCCCCCAGTTCATGCAGAGTTAGTGATAATCATATGTTCTTAATTTGAGTTGCAGAATTTAGTTCTAAGCAAGACAACAATTTTGTAGTGTGCCCGTGAGATAAGATTCATCCAGAAATACTTAGAAATCAAATAACTGAAACAATAGAGGTTGCATCATGCACATTTACAGAAAGAAAAATACATGAAAAAGTCACCAGGGAGTACTAAAGATACCCTCAAATAATGAGGCTTAAAAGCCTAAGAAAATTTAAGGAGTAACAACAGAAGACCAATAGATGTTCAGAGACAAAGATAATTTGGCATTTTAAGTGGCTGTGTGGTATAACAGAAAGAGAATGTGATGTGGAGTCAGAAAGCCTTGGTTCAAATGTGGGCTCTGCCACTCACAAGCCACAGGCCCTGGGGCACTTCATCTCTAAGACGGTGAGACTTGGAGGGCTGAGACCAGCATGAGGCCAGTGAGGCACAGGTCTCAGGGGAACTTTGAAGAGGAGGCAAAGAAACTCACTAATCAAGATAAGTAATATTTGAATGCAGCTCTCAAAATTGAAATTAATGCCAAAAATAGCCATTTAGAACAAAATAAAATTTTTTATCATGACAGGATCCAATTCTGCACTTACTTGCACGACTTACACAGCTTGCCTCATCTTAATCCTGGCCCTGTCAGATCCTGCATGAATTTAAATCTTTAAAATATTGCATGAAATGTTATTTATTTTAATTGTGTTGTTTTTTTGGCACTCCCTTTAATTTTGTGCCTGGGGTGAGTGCCTCATGTGCCTCACCCTAGTCCCAGGGCTGCTCCTGATCTGACATTTCTCATTTGTGCAAACAGTAACATTGGAAACCAAAAAACACCATTTTCATGGGGTTGCTGTGAAGATCAAATGAGATACTTGCATATGTTAAGGTAAGGACTTTTTTTTTAGTATTATTATTATTTTAGGAAGAGTTGGAATAATCAATGAGGCTGAAAGATGGCATAACACAACTCCCAGAAAGCAGCTCTGGCCAGTTGTCCTACTTCTCTCTCCTATTCCGTGCCAGCTCTCTCTGGGCCCTTTAGTCTCCTACATGGTTCCGAAATGCCTTCAAGAACAGCCTGCTCTGTCCTGGGCCCCAAGCTGCACAGACAAGTGTTACCGAGTACAATGGATAAGGATGGGACCCAGCAGAGGACATACACAAGGCATCTTCCTGGCACATTAATTCTATCCATCTTTTTGAGAGGAACACACATGGAATAGAAAACCTAAAATAAACAGAAAAGCTAAGATTCAAAAAGAAACTTCAGTGACATTTCACATTTGTAGCAGGCCAAACTGGGCTATGCCTCAGACTTACTGGGAATGAGTTCCTCTCGTTTTTAGGGCTTACTCCAGGGAAAGATAGGGAAAGACTGAAGTCCTGGTCTTGGGGCATCCATCCCAGCCCTGGTTAGCTTGTCCATATGTTCATTTGACAAACATCCAGCCCACTGATTATGTGCCAGACACTGGAAATCTGGAGACAAAGTATAGCCCCTGTCTTCAAGAAGCTATCTATCTGGGCTATCAGAGTATCAGAAGAACTGTACATATGGTAGATGGAGGCTTTCATTCATTCAAAACATTCTCATTGGGTGACACTTGTTAGGCACTGTTCTAGGCACTGGGCAGAGAGCAGTGAATAAAACACAAACATTTCTCTGTACTGTAGAGCTCATATTTGAGAGGGATTCTTGGGTTAGTCCAAGACTAGTCTAGGAAAGCTCAGACTTCCTATCTCATTCCAGCGCATCAGCATGGTAGACCTAAAAAACCTAGTAGGAAATCAAACATGAAGCTACAAGTTTTCAATTTCTTCATAAGACGATCTGTTCCATGATCCAGTAGGGATAAATAGGCCCTCCAATATCTGAGAGAGAGGGCTCCTAGAATCATGATAGGGCCAAATGGACATCTCTGTACAGATCCTTGGGAAACTGCAACTAAGGTAATCATTTATTTTGGGCTACTCTGAATTTTCAAATACAAGTCTACGCTTCTTGAAGACCAATATCATCTCATCACTTATGTCTCTCTCTGCCCTCTTAGCCTGGGCACTTAATCAATACTTGATTTAATGCAGGATATGAACTGAATAATATTTTCTAAATAAGTTGTGTCAGCTGTAGATATCCTTCCCCTAGCCACCACATAATGAAGTCTGTGCCCGTGGATCAGAAGTAGGGTAGTTGCACATATGGAAGAAATGGTTAAGGCTGATGATCATATACATACAGTTCTAGTTCAAGAGCACAATGAAAATGTACTCATCCTCAACCTTTTCACAGAGGCAATAAAATGGTCAAAACACTGCCACAGTCATAAGATTATTAGTTGTCTTTATATAATGTCTAATACTTTTCAAAGCTCTTTCAAAATCACAATTTCATTTGATTCTTACATCAAAGCTATGAAGTAAATAGGGTGAGCAATACCATTTCAGGGATGAGAAAACAGATACCAAACAGGTCTCACCTACAGTCACATAGCTAACCAGTGAGTTTAGGAGAACAGCTGGACTCCCATCGTAATGCTCATTCCGTAACACCAGACTATGGAGATAGAAGCATTGGTTTCCCAAGTTTCAAAATGCCTGGCACACAGTAAGCTCGGACTGTCTTATTTATCTCTGTTACCCCAGCATCTAGAACAACACTTAAATGAATGAATGAACAATGAATGGATGAATGGTAATGAATGGAGGCATGAAGTAGTGGCAACGCTGAAAGAAGGCTTGACTCACACTGTAGCTTTACAGGCAGCAGCTTTCATAAAATGACATGAAACTGATTTCACAAATGCTTTTCAAAGGCTTCTAAATTGCTCTTTTTACTTCCTTACCTGATTAGCTTTAAACCAAAGGAGATGTTTTTCCCTGACCTATTTTCAAAGCTAATCTTTAAATCCCTAGGTTACAAAATCCTAAGGATGAAATATTTGTTCTGTGAAATAGTATAATGGTTCAGGCAAGAAAAACTTTAAGAGTGTAAGTATACTGATTAAATTCCCAGGATTCAAGATACTGAAAGTTATATTAAAATGCCTTAAGTGAGATGAGTCTCTATTGAAGATAGTTGAGCTGCCAGTATTTCAAAAGTTACTCAAATCATAAACCCAATTACATGAGAAGAGTAACAGCAGAGCGCAGAAGCCAAACTGAAAAAGTAAAAATCAGATGCTTCCTTTAACAATAAAGGCTTTATGATACTGGATCGTGATTGAATTTGAATACTTAAGTGCAGTTTTCTGATTGAAAACAAGAAGTTTAGCATTTCCAATCTTCTGAACTTCACCACTTTTCCGTTCCCGCCATAAATGAATGAAGCTGGGGTTCAGCTTGCATAAACTTGCTCTGCACAACATCCAGCACAATAGTCATTGTCAATAAATGTTAAACAACACATTTGGATAATTCCACAGGTAATTCTACAAATTTGGATAATTCCATGTCCTGCAAGTAAGGACATGATTCTGTGATGACTACTGAGTACGTTGATTGACTCACCAAACAGTGATTTTTCTCCCCTTCTTCACTGAAGTGTACACATCAGGCTTTCTCTGCTAGAGCTATCCAACTCTTTTCTCTGCAGGCTTCACTCAACACATTGTGCCTCTTTGTATACATGGAATAAGATCATTTCTCTACAGAGAACAGAGCCATGTTTGTCTTAAAATCTGTGCTATAGGATACTGGGGATTTAAAGAATTAACCCACGATAAAATTGGAAGAAAAATAAAAATAAAAATAAGAATAGGAAGGGACTCCCCTAGATCTAAATCCTCATTTTAGAGCAAACTCAAGCCCAGAGAGGAAGAATGAATGATCCCTGGTTCAACATCCAACTGGGGGAGTCAGCAAGACTACAATCCAGATGGGTGGGGGTGCACAAAAGTGCAGTCACATGTGTATATAAAATATATATTTAGCCCCAATAAATCAAAGTAACCTGTCCCGAACTGCAATCATCCTTTTGCTACATACAGTGCTATTTCGGTGGAGTACTGCCACTCAGATGACTTCATCTCTAATTTTCTCCTTTTGGTTCTATTTTAAAGAACACATTTTCACATTGAACTATAACACCAGTAACTTAGCCTAAGGAATCAGACTCTCCCGATAATCAGACATTATCAGACACTACCTCCACTACCTCCACCACAGTCTGACTCATCACAGAGCTATCTCCTCCCATATTCCTTGATTTGAAAGCTAAACCCAAGAGTAGTGTAGTTAGGATGCATTCCAGCTCTGGCTTTGATGCTCCTTTGGGCCCATAGAAAAGTCAAAGAATCTTCCTAAAACATTTTTTTTTTCTTTGTAATGATGTTAAATTACTCACAAAATGTTTATTAAAAACAAAACAAAAATCTAAAAACCAGCACACGCCAATGGTGCTGCTTATTTAAGCAACTGGCGTTCCTCTATGCTTTTGAGGCGTTTCTTCCGGGGCTGTACAAAGTCATCATCTGTATCATCACTAAATTTATTATCTTCTGATTCATTCCTGAATTCTAGTTTAGGAAACCTTTTTTCTGGTAAAGGTTCTTGAGGAGTTCTTCAAAATAGTTTTCAAGTTTTATGCCAGCGTTGGCTACTTCTGAATCAGGCTCATTGAATTCAGCACAATTTTGAAAGATCAATCTAAAGTCAGCTACAAAATCTTCAGGGTTTGTGTACATAGAAAAATCTTCTTGTAGTCTTTTCTTGATGGTTGACAAGTCCATTGGATTTTTAATTATTTTGTAATAATCAGGCAGTTAGAGGAACCGGATCTTGAAAAGCCAGGCTCATTTCATGGCAGTAAAGAAATAAAAGTAGGCGCTCACACTTCCTTATATCTATTGGTGTTAATTTAACAAGGACTTCTGGTTTCTTTTTTTCTGAGTTGTGACTGGGAGCATCACAATCATATTCAACTTCTGGTTTAGATAAGTCTCGGCAGAAAGTGCAGATTCATTCTCCACTTGGTGGGTGCATGACAAGAAAGATGGAATACTTTGGGACACTTATCACAGCACAGGAGCTCCCCTCCATTCTGACAAACTGCACAACAGTCCTCATTGGGGTCGTCTTCTTTCTTTGTCTCTCCAACATGAAGCGGTGACTTCTGGGAGGCATCCAGCCACTCAGACTTTGCATATGAGGAATTTTCCTGGTGACGTCCAGGTTGATCTCCTGTGCTATCAGGAGCATCTGATCTTAGCACAGACTCCTCAGAAGCAGAGCTCTGACTGCTATTTAATAGCAGGGAGGTAAGTATGCTTCTTGGATAATTGGTATTTTGAGGCCTAGATTCTTCATCTGATTCTTGTTTCACTACAACAACAGGAAAATCATAATTTTCAGGTGGTCCACTGTTTTCTTGTTTTATTTGGATTGGCTCCAACATGACCACTGGGACTTTGTGTGTAGAATCGGCTCCCGTTGGTTTGCTGGAAGAGCCAGAGCTTCCTCTGCTCCCCACACTGGAGGCACTAGGTGAACGTATTGGTGGGTGTACACTAGTCATAGTAACAGGTCCTGCAAGGCCTGGAGATGGTACTGATGAATTTGGTGACTGGACGGTTCTGTTTGAGGGTGGTCTTGGCTGGCCATGATCTATACTAGGATCTTTCTTCACAATATTGTCCAGCATAATAGTACTTGAACAGTCAATATCTGGAAGAGAAGGAAGATTGTAAGAACCTCCCACTGGTGAGCTCAAATCAATCATAGGTGAACCAAAACCTTTGCCATCGTGTCCTACTGCACTAGTAATAGTGGGACTGGAAGGAGTAGAGGATATGCTGCTGGCAGTTGACGGGGCAGCCTGCCCACTGCTGATCTGCCACTGTTTTATGGCTTGTTGAGCCAAGAAAGCCATCTGCAGAGGGTTGGGCTTTATTGCTTGTCGTGGCACATTCTGGTTTGGTGGATATCTCAGCTGTTGAGGATGAGGAGGAAGAACTGGTCCATTAGGTTTGGGGCTGTGATTTTGAAAATTTATCAGATGTGGAGGGGTTTGCTGATGAGAGATGGAAGGTTGCTGGATGGGCCCCTGCACTCTAGGGTTTGGTAAACCCACAGGTGCTGGCCTCCGTTGCACCCGTTGCCTCTGAGCCATTACCTGTTGCTGCATATGCTGGAGTCGTAACTGAGCTAGGCTGATCTGTGTTGGAAACTTGGATAACTGCTTTGAAGATAAACCACCTGGTGGCTGTGAATTCTGTTCCACGACAGGGTTCTGCTTAGGCATTTGTAGCTGACTCTCTTTATCTTCGATTACTAAAGAACCTAAATTGATAATATTTTGAGCCCAGAAACTAGGATCACAGTGAAACTGGATGGTATTGTTGGTCACTGGGGAAGCATCACACCTTGCTCAAAGGAGGTGCCGTAGTCGGTATGTAATCAGTCGCTTGCTGTACAGTAATGCTGTACTACTGCCGCTGGAAACGGCCTATTTGGAAAAATGCATTACATGTTCCAGCTGTTTAGAGAGCCCAGCCACTTCCTGTTGCTGTTGCATGAGTTTCATGCGATGGTCCTTTGCAAGGCTCTCAAGCTGATGCAACAGAGCTTTTCCTTTTTTATTTATTTCTACCATCAATGTAAATATAGCAACTTTAATATCCTGTTTCACCTGCTTTGATTTTGATTTACTTCAATTATCCTGTTTTGCATCTGATTTCCTGTGAATTTTATGTATTTTGTTTTTTCCATCAGTTTTGTGATTAGGGTATGATCACTTTCTGATTCTGAAAAGCTTCTTCTATAAATTGGTATCTATGCTCTTTATGTTCTAATAACTGGCAGTCTCCACATGTCAGTTTGTCACATGTTTCACAGTAAAGCTTCAGCTGCTCCTTATGAAAAGGGCAGAACACTGGTCGCTGACTAGTCATACCAACTGCCTCTGGAGATACTTCCTCTTTCTGTCTCACGGTGTGATCTTTTGTGAACTTCACCCTTTGGTGAGCTCGGATGCATGTCTTGCAGAGCCATTCAACACACTCGACACAAAACCCATTAGTTTCTGCATTGTCCTCACAGCTTGTACACACCTGATTAGACTTTTCAACTGTACTGCTGGGAACCTCAGTAGTGTCTTTCACAAAAAAATTATCTATGATGTGTCTCTCTGCACAGTCTTGGCTGCAAACTGGACATCGAATGACTCCAACTTGGGTGGCGAACGGCGAGGAGCCGCTGACCAGCGAGCCGGTGGCGGGGACGGGCGGCGGGGTCTCGGCCGAGCCCAGCATGGGCGCCGGCAGCAGGAGGTAGCGCCGGGGCGCGGGCAGGCAACGCTGGCAGAAGGAGTGCAGACAGGGCAGCAGCTTGGGCGCTCGGCTCTGGATGTTCTGGTGGCACACGGCGCAAGGGTCCAACAGGTTGAGCCGGGCCGCCTCGCCTCCGCGCTCCGAGTCCGGGCCCTGCCGACTCTCGGCCTCGTTCTCCCCGCTCGGCGCTGTCGGGGGCCGCCGTCGCCGCCTTCTCCACAGCCACCTCCATTGTCCTGTCCCGGTCCCCGCGTGCCGCCGCCTGCCGCCGCCCCCGCCCCCGACGACCTCCTCCTCCTCCTCCTCCCAGGCAGCTCGGGTGACCCGAGGGAGGAGGGGGGAGGCAGCGCCGGGCCGAGGAAGCCTTCTCAGGCCCCGGCGATCCGCCTCCCGGGTGGCGCGGCCGGAAGAACGGTGTCTGTCAGCGGCGACCGGCTGCGCCTCGTGAGCTTCGCCAACCGCCGTGGCGCTCGTCAAATCCACACAGCCCGAATCCACTAACCTCCCAGCCTTCCTCTGGGGGTACCCGGCCGGCTGAGGCCCCGCCCCCACCCTCCCTCTCCCAACAACTAAAACATTTTTAAAAGAAATACTGATTGAGCAACTTGCAGAGCAAATATTCTGTATCTGCTGCTGAACTAGACACTTTACATATGGTATGACAATTCATTTTCTAAAAGTGACAGGTACTCTGGGAAGTTTATGATCTTACCAGATCCTATTAACAACCAGAAGGATGGTATAATTATTTTTCCTATTTCACAAAGAAGGAAACCAAGGCTTAATTAGTTCTTACATTATCTTTCCTATTTTACAGTATAGGATCCTGAGGTTAAAGAAGCCTTACCGAACATATACACAATGGAATACTATTCAGCCATAAGAAACAAATCCTACCATTTGCAACAACATGGATGGAGCTAGAGGGTATTATGCTCAGTGAAATAAGCCAGGCGGAGAAAGACAAGTACCAAATGATTTCCCTCATTTGTGGAGTAAAACAACGAAGCAAAACTGAAGGAAGGAAATAGAAGCAGACTCACAGACTCCAAGAAGGGGCTAGTGGTTACCAAAGGGGAGGAGTGAGGGAGGGCAGGTGGGGAGGGAGGGAGAATGGGATTGAGAGGTACCATGATTAGTGCAGATGGTGTGTTTGGGGTCACCAGGAGAACAGTGTAGCACAGAGAAGGCAGGTAGTGACTCTGTGGCATCTTACTACACTGACGGATGGGGCCTGTAATGGGGTATGGGGGTGGGACTAGATAATAAGGGTGAATGCAGTAACCACATTGTTTTTCCTGTGAAACCTTCACAAGATTGTATATCAATGATACCTTAATTAATCAATCAATCAATCAATTAATTAAAGAAGCCTTACGGAGGATCTGCTTAACACAACCAGCTGACTGGCTAGGAGTGGCAGGGCCAGGATTTAAACCAATATCTAGATAACTCCAAAGTCTGCCACAGTGGACACCGTGAGGTGCCTTACAGATGGTTCCTCAAGAATGGAACAGCTGGGAGTGCTGCAGGCACAAAGTCTGCTGCTCTCAGCACCTCTGGGGTCTGCTTTAGTTAAAGAAAGCTGCCTTGTCCAAGATCATGTTCCTTCCTGGGGTGCCTGGAATCCAATGGCTGGTCAGTGAGGTATAAATGGCCCTCATGTCATTATATAAAGCAAAACAAGTAATTCCCCAATTTTACACAGAATGCCCTATCTCCTTACCTTAAACAAAACTTTGTTCTTCCTGGAGGCCCTGCTTCCTTCTGTCTGGAGGTTACCTGTTTTTCCCACTTTCTAGGCCAACAGGGCCAGGAAAAAAGAGAGATGAGTGGGGTGAGTGGCAGTATTCCCTTGGATAAAATCATATAATCATGCTGATAGTCACTAGCACAAAACTAGTTTTCAACACCAACTGGGCTTTCAGGCTCACCTATTCTTCCTTTTGTCTATTACAAGCCAGCCCTTATTTCCATTTCTCAGATTTTTCTAAAACTCACCACTCTCTTCAATACAGCTGTTAGTCCCTGCTTTGCTTTCTTCTTTCAGTGCACAAATTTATCTCTTTTTTCACAGAAAAGAATGTCCATCAACTATGATCTTCAACTTCCTGCCCTAATACTATAAAATTATGTACATCTACACCTACCCTTGTTGCATTCCTCCAGTCTCAAAGGACTGCCCTTGACCCTACGCCCTGCTCTCTCTAACTGGCAGCTACTGCATGAATCTTACCTTCTTATTCTTCTCTCTTCAACCTCTTTCATTTTACTGGCTGCTCTGGTTAGTAAAGCATTTACTTATTTTCTATCCCCCAAAACCAACAGCACCGCCACCACCACCAAACCGTCTCATCCTTGTGTTCTTCTCCAGCTATTCTCCACTTCCTTGGCCGTATCAACTCTGTCTACTTTCTTACTTTTCATTCATTTACTTATTGATACCTGGCTTTGCCCGGCCTGCCTAAAGTCATCGCTGACTTCTCATCTAGCCCTATCTTACTTAACTGGTTGTTTGCATCTGATACCAAAGATTAGCCCCTACTTGAAACTACTATTTTGTTTGTGGGACAACATCTTGGTTCTCCTGGAACTTCTTGGATCATTCTTCTCCATTTCTTTTATGGGCTCACTCTTCTTTGAGCACCTTTTAAATAGCAGGGTACTCCCAGGGTTCATCCTCAGTCCTCTTATCTTTATTACTGAGCATTCTTGTCCTAGGAAGCTTACCCATTAGTAATTTCAACTATTCTCTTTGTGACAATGACTGCCAAATCTTTATTTGCAGCTTAAATCTCCCATAAGTTTGACTTGCATACCCTTCCTTATATTCTCCTTAGTTCGTTTCTACTGGTATTGGTGTCTACCTACCTAACTTAGAAACCTAACAGTCTTCCTTCACTTTGCCCTTTCTCCCCACAATCAGTAACTAAGTATTGCCCTTTTTAACTTCTAAATGCTTTTTAACCCCCTAAATATTTCTTGAATCTATTTTCTCTAGCCCCTCCCCATCATCACAGTGCTAATTTAGGGCCTTATTGTCCTTGCCTGAACTACTGCAATGGCCACCTAACTGGTCTTCCTGGTTCAAGCTTTAATATCTTCAAGTCCACTTTCCCACAGTCAACTGAAGGGTCTGTCTAAAACTCAAATACGATTGGATTGCTCCATCCAATGCTACCTATAATAACAAAAACACCAAATGACCTGTATGCAACATACCTTTACTTGGCATGATTCAAACTTTGCCAGTCTCTCTGGCTACATCAATCACTACTCCCTATCTCCAGCTTTATGCTCAGCAACACCTAAGGGCTCATAATTTCTCATGCACATCATGCTACTTCCTGACTTTACTTCAGGTCACACTGCTGTCCCTTCTGCCCAGAACATCCCCATTCTTTCTCCCCCTACCTGGCTAACCCTCTCTCATTCAAGACTCAGTTCACTTGTCATATTGAGGATGTCTTCCTTGATGCCAAAAGGATTAGGTGTCTCGCCTGTGTTCCTGTGATACCAGTACATATCGCTGCCATCATAATTCTACATTGCTTCAAAATGGTTTGTTTATGTGTCTATCTCCTTGTTTTGGCAACAAAACTTGGTAGCTTAAAACAAGAGTCACTTATTTTGCTCAGGAACCATCAATTTGGGCAGGGTTCAGTGAGAATGGCTAGTCTCTGCTCCATGCGGTATCAGCCAGGGCAGCTCTCCCAGAGCTGGAGGATCTGCTTCCAAGATGGCTCATCCCAAGGGCTAACAAGCGGGTGCTGGCTATTAGTTACTTTCCACCTGGGCCTTTCCACAGGGCAATTTAGGCTTCTTCACAGCATGGTGGCTGGGTTTCAAGAGTGAGTGATCCAAGAAACAGGAAATGGATCCTGTTAGTTTCTTAAATTGGGTACAATTTCTGAATAGAAAATGAATAGATCTCTGCCACACTCTATTGTCAGACAGGCACAAAGCCCAGGTTCAAGGGGAGAGGGCATAGCCCCATCTTTTGATGGGGGGAGTGTCAAAGAATTTAGGGGGGCATGTTTTAAAACTACCACACTCCTTTACTGGACTATGGGCTCTTTTAGGACTCACAGACATGGCATGTGTCTGCTGAATGAATGGATTCATTCCTGGACCAATTTGCCTACATGAAACTTCACAGTCTTAATCAGTCAATTGCACCACGGAGGTTCATTCTAAACAACTCAGCCACATCAATTAGTAAGAGGATTAAGGCTCAAAGGAAATTAGGCTTAAAGTCTCATAGCATTTTAGAAATGGGAGGGATTTATGAGCTAATCAAATTTTTTAGTCCATTTTACAAACAACAACAAAACAAAGCAAAAAAAAAACTGAGGTACATAGAAAAAAGAAACTATATGGGTCAGCTATATAAAATAGCAATGATTTAGATTTTGCTGAATATGGAAAACACATGCTATTCACTTGCTCAGTTTCTTCTAGCAAGTCAGAGCTAATTAAACTTAAGAATCTGATTGAGGAGAGCTGTTAATTTTCTCTTTTAAAGGAAGACACTATTTACTTTTGCAAATTCGGTCCCATTACAGCTATTATTGTAATTCAATTATTTGATGACACCCTATATGTCTTGGTTAAAATGTTTTGTGGCACCGACATGCATCTAGCCATTAAATAGAATATGAAGAAATGCATAAGACCTTAGTTATTAGACATCTTTAAACATGTCCGATTGAAACACATGTGAGCAATAGAAGTATCCGTGTTTGAATTATTAAATATGACTATTAAAGTCAAAAGAAATGAAATAATTTGACACCAGTAAGGATCAGGATACAAGCCTAATTCTAAAAGGTGAAATTTTGACTAAAAATAAATAAATAAATAAATTAGTTAACTGGATTCAGAGAGATATCTAGGTATAGCTTTAGAAGTGCACATTTAGACAGACCTAAAAATATTTAATCTCTTCTAAGGCTTTCTGAGGAGCCTCTAAAACACTAGGTAATCTTACGTAAGTTATGACTGTGACTACCAAAAAAAGAAAAAAAATCACTGGGAATTGCCAATTAACTGAACAAGCAGTAGCATTTTACCAAGAAAGTAAAATCATTTTTTCCAAAGAAACGAACCTTTTTCTCGGAATTCTTCCGTGTGGCAGAACATTCAGGAAATTGCATTTCCTAAATGTAATTATCTTATAAATTAGACTGCTTACATGACTTCATTTCAAGCAATCTGGTTCTAAGAAGGACACAATTCTAATTTAGCAATTCCATAATAAAGATAAGTTATATAGGATGTTGGCTTTACAAGACAAACTATGAGGTATATTAATATCATTATCTGCACTCCCTACCCACTGTTTATGCAGGTACTACTTTTCACCCAGTATAACATCTGAGAAGCTGCAAAGTCCCCTGGACCTTATCAGTGACAAAGGGAAAGTAAAAAACAAAAACAAAAAAAACCCCATTCCCCAAAACCCCTCATGTAACCTATCTGAGACACCCGAAACACCCATCCACAAAGACAGCATCTTTTTTGTTTTAAAAGACTGTTAGACTGCATCTTCTATGTTAAACTATTAAAACAATGGCAGATTTGTAGAAGAAAATTTTGCTTAAAACTTTGATCAACTTAGGCACTGAGTATTCGTGCTTTTGGAATTTTTTGCCTTCTAACCTAATTGGCATGGGAAAGGGAACTCAGCATGGGCCGTGCTTTGCTTTTAGTCACAAAGGGCGAAAAACCAGCCTTGCAAATGTATGTTGATGAAACGAGTGACATTCAAAGTCCACTCACTTGTTTTGGAGTAAACAGGGAAATATTTTACTCAAAATTTCTTCAAAGTGATTTTCTGGAAGTTATTTTGGCAACTGAGTGAGACTTGAGTTCCAAACACTCCACACAAAAATCTGGCAAAGACTGGATGTAGGTGAGAAAAGGATTCCTCACAAGCTCCCAGTGATTTTTCAGTCCTGAGTTGGGAAGCTACTGCCCAAATTTATTCTTTAGACAGACTGAGTTAAATTTCTCCCCTTGCTGAATTCACCTTCAGGAACCTGCTTTTTGAGAACTTCAGTAAGTCAGAAAATTTTAAGACATGTTTGGTACAGCATAATGGTTAGGAAAGCAGACTCTGGCAGCAGACTGGGTCTGAATCCTGGCTCTGCCAATTATCAGCTGGGTGCTCTACAGCAAGCTCCTGAGACCTCTCTGCACCTCTGTATCCTTACGTGTAAAATATGTAAACACTATCTGTACCTATTTCTGATGATCTTGAGTACTACATGAGGTAATACACATAACAAAAAGCATCAGAAAAGTATCTAACATGCAGGAAGCTCTTTAAAAGTGTGAGTCTCATTAGTACAACAGCTGGACTTTAGCTGCAAAAACATAGTCTATCAGGTAATGATGTTTGATTTTACCCCTTGAAATTTCAGTTCTTTGTATATAAACCGTAAAAGGGCATCTTTCAGAAATGTTATGCTTTGCTGAATGTTTGCAAGTTTGAAGCAGTTGCCTTTGTCCTTATTGATTGTCTCGGTAACGATACAACATAATCCTTCAGTTCGGAAATCTTTCCAAACACTTTTCCTTCTGACATGATTGAAAAGGTCCAACAGAATATAGAATAATATAAATAGTCACTGTTTATTTCTTCCTGTAGTTTGGTTTCAATTTTTAACATTAAACTCTTCAATTCATCTGGAATGTATTTTAATGTGAAGTATAAATTTTGGATTTAAATAGTGTTATTAAAATGTTAGCCAATGGTTCCAAAAATTTTTCTTGAATGAGCCAACTTCTCCACTAACTTGAAAATCTAATACATGCCAAAATCTTATACGTGCTTATTACAATAGTTGCCTATTTACTTATTACTGTTCTCCCACGGGAACTTAAGTTTCACAAAGAAAGAGACTCAGTTACTTTGGTTCACCACTGGTCACCAGAGTTCTGCTACTGGGCTTTTAGGAATGAATGGCTGAAAAAGGCTTTCCTCTCCCAATCTCTGAATGTGATTACTGTTATTACTGATTTTCTAAAGATAAACAGATGCAACATTATTGAAACTAATCTGAACTGATCATATCTATGATTCTTTCAATATGCTGCTATATTTCCTTTGCTAATATTTGACTTAAGATTTTGTATAGGTAGCTTTAAGTGAAGGTGTTCTTAATTTTTATGAACAAAACAAAGTAGAATTTGGTCATAGCCATCCTAGGTTCATAAAATAACCTGAGAAATTTTCCATATTTTACCATGCTTTCAAATAAATTAGATAGCACAGGAAATACCTGTTCCTTTAGGCTTTGACAGAATATGATAAATATATCTAGAATTTGCACTTCTGAGGAGGAAGGAATCTTTCTTTCAATCCGACTTTTGTCAATCTCATTCATAGTTTTTGCTGTATTAAGTCAATTTTGGTTATTTTAAATAATCTGTTTTTGCTTATTCATTTTGTAGATTGAATTTACTGTCATAGGGTTAAAATTCCTTTTTTATTTTTAAAACAGTATTAAAAATTTTGCAATTTAAAATAAATTCTCTGCGCATCTATGGTCATACGTTTCTTCTTTTTTTAAAAAATATTTGCTTCTGGGTCATGTTATGATTGGATTTAAAAAATCAACTTAAATCCTTGTCTTCTAACAGAATAGGGGAGTCACTGTGGTAATGAATATGTTCAGTTTTAATGTTAAACTATATTCTTTTTATTTTATGCTTCCAAAATGTTTTCGCCTTTCCCCTTCTCCCTGAGCCATACTGATTAAGAAGATCCTTCCCCCCAGCTTTTAGCCAATTTATTAGGAAGCTACTCGTTTTATTTCTATTCTAGTTCTGCTTATTTTTAACCTTCCCTTACCCTGCCTTTCTTTCTTGAAGCCAATAATAAAGCAGCATTTTTTGAGTCTCCTTGCAACCTTCCCTCTTCCATCTGCCAAATTACTGAAATACTTTAGAATCCCAGATCCCTGTTATTATTGGTCCATTATATTATTCTTTTTATGAAGAATGATTATCAGTAGTATTACGGTTTACTCCTATACTGTTATTCACAGTTAATTCCATACCACTTGAAAATACTCTAATTTCTTCCCCCTATTGAGTTCTTTATTCTAATTATTTGTTTGTCTCTACTATACCTTTGCATAATTTTTTTCAGAGCAAGCACATCATGAGTGGGATATTCTGCAGGTTTTCAGTAACAAAGATGATCTTTTTGTTCTCCTTTCAAGAAAAGATGCCTCAGCTGGCTGTGCAATTTGAGTGACAACCCTTTTGAAGGTGATGCTTTCACCCTTTCATCCTTTCGACCTTTCCCTCTTCCCAAGGTGATGCTCCTTTGCTTTTCCTATACAGTGCTACTAGGTAACTGGATACAAATGTATTGTCCTTCTTTTGTGGATAACATCTGCTCTCTTACTCCTGCACTACCTCCACATATCTGGATGCTGATAGTTGATTCATTTTTAAGTATAACAATTTTGTTAGAATACATTTAACAGTGAATTTTCATCCTCATTATTTTTATTTAATAAAAGCTTTATTGAGATATAATTCACACAACATAAAATTTCTTCATTAGTATTTGCTGGCACCCAAGCCCTTTGATGTGATGATTCATGACTCCCTTTAGCTAAGGTGGGAGTGAACATGCGATGTTTAATATGTAAGCTCAGGTTATCGTCTTGAACCTGAAGCCTATCCAATGTATCCCGAAGCTGCCTGCTGTTGCCCTACTGCTCCTCCTCCCTGCTGTTCTACTGGCTGCATCCTGGAACTTACTTTACCTTTCTTTATACTCTCCTCGCTTTCTTACCAGGTTTCTCGACTTTCTCCATGGTTTTACCAGGACCAAGCCCCAGCCTTCCTCTCCTCTCATTCTCTATACTCTTCCTGGTAAGATTTCATCCACTTCCTGGCTCCAAATGTCATCTATATGAGAGGGTCTCAAGCCCCTCCCCAAATATTGCTTATACATAAACATTCTCTCATTACTAACATCTCTCATTAGACACAGTGATTCTCAATTACAGGGATATCCTGAAATCTCAGAAGGCGCATTTATAGCTTGAAGAAGCACTTCTGTTGAGGAACACGTGCCTGTCCCATCATCCAATGAGCTGACCATTCCAGAAGCCTGGGAGTCATCACCGTTAGACCCGAGGATGGTATCTCTCCAGTTCACCACCTTATCTAACAGAGAGTCTAACATATAGCAGCCCAACAAATACCTGTCATAGGGATGAATTCAGTCACTAAATTCTGTGGTTTCTAGTTCACATCCTTTCAACTCATCCTCTTTTCATCCACACTATCGATCCATGAATAGTTACTAAGAGTGCATGAACACCATGAAATTGTACCCAACATTTGATGTGTATATAAAAATTTTTAGGGTAATTTGCAGATTTCCTAAGGAGTCAATAATCCTAACAGTTTAAGAAATATTACTGTAGGGGCTTATTTGGTTAGAAAGGAGTATTTTGAAGAGTATTGCAAACTAACAAAAACAAATTGTAGATACATACACACAGCACATAGACACATACACACAGATACAAACATGGACTGACTTCATGACATCAAGCCTATGGTAAACGTTTTGTTGAAAAGGGACAAGAATCAGAAGAGCTAGAGGGCTGCAGGAATAATGAAGAAAAACAGGATGCCAGAAAAAGAACTGAGAAAGGCAGAACAGAGAGAGAAAAGGAACTTCTGTCCACTCTGCTGTTTTATATATGGCCCTTAGGCAGCCGGTGTGCGAAAGGTTGGCTGCAGTACGGAGGACGTCAGTGTCTGAAGATACCTGTGTAATTCTGAAAATTGCACACTTCAGCTTGCCACATGCTGCCCAACTTCAGGACAGTCTGGTCCACCAGTCCAGCTGTCTTTTCAATTCTGTCCAGTGAATCCCTTTCTAGACTCTGATCTTCAACAGAAGGAAAGAGAGAAAGAAAATAGAAGGCAGTGGCCTGGGCCCATGAGAAGAGGAAAGGGAAAGGAGGTCAAACACTCCCTACTTCTCAGGTGACCACCTGTCTCTAGCTCACTCTCCTCCTTTGTCTTTATTCACTGAACAGCTTATGTATGTGCCTGTGTGCAAAAATCGTTGACAATATAGGATGCACTTCAGTAAACAAGAACATCTTTATAAGTTCTGAAAAATACACGTGGTTTTCAGAGTTCCAGGTGTTTTTAATAAATGTTGGCTAGTTCATCCTCTCTCCATCAATTAAACACTTAATAAAGGAAGGGAATATGATCTTTTGGGGGGGTAACTTCTCATATCAGCACGTAACATATTATACTGCCCGGTTTGCTTTAGCAAATGCTAACTTTTCTGTCATAAGATGTTGTTACTAATCTACTAAAGTAGGAAAAGTACATCAGAAATGGTGATAGGCTGGATTATTTTTGTTTTAAAGGCACCCAGCCTAACTTCCATTATTGCACAGTCCAAGGATAGCTACTGATCTTACATCTAAGACGTCTCTGGCTGTGAAATAAACGTTACTTACGTGGAAATGAAAACCGGACGCTTTCATCATTAGCATCATCTTTCATCCAAAGAAAATGAAAGCCTGAGGATGGTTTTCATTTGGTCAAAAGGCCTGGACAATTAACTGACTGGTTAATCTGCATCTAAATCCTCAGGAATAGTCCATAGCTACCTGTTTAGCGATTCAGCTTCACATGATTTAACATCAACACACAAGAACAGCTCTGCTGTGATGTACAGGGATAGGAGCCTCATGAATTTATCAGACATACTAATAATCCAACAGTGTCTACTTTTGCTGCAAAACTCTAATTGTGTAAAGGGACAAAACTGTGATTGTTAAAACAATATTTTTTTTAAAAAAATGTCTTTTCAAGATTCTATATTTACCTATACTATCTGAAATTTTCATGAAGCCCTAATCTACTAATAACAAATATGGTATTTTAAATCATAGTGACAACTGAAGATTCCTCTGGGTAAATGCCTGATAAATTTATGGTGAAATTTAGTGACCAGTTATTCTGGCTGGAAGTTAGGGTGCAAGGGGAGGAATAGGAGAGAAATGGGAAAAACTACTGCTCAGCAAGTCCCACCTAATAGTGTAATATTTGGAGCAATATCCACTTAAAACAAATTCCAGGATTCACTTAAGAGTTTTAATGGTTTTTGCCCTGTTTATTTAGTCTCATACCCTTTTGGCAAGAAATTGTTGTTAAAGATTTATTGAGATCTGGTTTAAGTCCATTCTTTTCACAGATAAGCTGAACAGGTCACTGAGAACTTGGGCTTCACTTTTTTCCACAGCAGGGTGTGGGATCTGAAACCCCTTCAAATGTTACTGGGATCCTTTTGAGGAAAGAGAGGAAGATGAGAATGGAAGAAAAATATTCTACAACCTCGTTCATTGCCTGCTCTACTTGCATCCTTATCTTTAACCTTGGCGAACTCATTGTGTCCTCCATCTTCTTTAGGTTTCACTGCTGCAAGGGATCCAGGTTAGGAAGTGATGCCAGGATCAGTGTTGACAATGAGATGAGAGCCACAAGTGAAGCCAAAAGAGGCTGTGAAGCCAGAACTAGAAATGAGCTGTTGGAGATCATATCATGTGGCATCTACAATATATATTCCATTCATCCATTCCGGTATGAAGTGTGCAAAACCAAACAAATACACATCCAGAAAAAAAGGGCCTGCTGGCACCGAGGTAATATTATTTGGCACTCTCTAGCTGAAATGTGCACATTGTTAAGATGTCCTTACTATAGTCCTTCTGGGAAGAATTATTTTGGTGAAGTGTGGAATGGAAAGCAAACATGGAACACGACAACACAGATGGGCATCACCTGGGAAACCCAGCAGTCCACTCCAACAGATGCCCTCAAGGTGGTATTTACCTTGATGAGCCTCGCAGACTGATACCTGATTGCACTGACTGGACACAGGAATGCAGACTCATGCTAGCAAAACTCCCAAGACACTAATGTATAAAAAAATTAGGTGACTTTATTATTTACAGTAAACAACAGAAGAATCAGACATACTTAAGGTCTGTGTCAGCCTGACAGTGAATGATCTCTTTGGGAAGGCAAGTTACCAGAGGGAAGCATGGTGAGTAAGTGGAATTAACGATGCAGGATTCTACTGCAAAAGGGCATGAAGCTCTGCAGCTCCTTATAACACAATGATTGACCTTCCAGGGAGGCTGGATGCTTGCCTCAACCTGGCAGGTGCTATTGGTCAGACAGTATTGTGTCAGGTATCATAACAATTACACTGATAGCTTTTCATTTCCCCCATAGTGGAGACAGAGAAAATGGTCTTCTGATGAAGATTTTATATGTTTGTGTGTTATTAAGATGTTGATACCCTCAATAAGGTTACAGTCAGATTTTTACTGCCCAAGAAGTCTTTAGGATTCTTAAGATCGTATTATCTTCAATCTATTAGGTATTCATTTCTTAGTTTAATTTTCAGAGAGTATTTCCATTGTCCTGCTTTCTGGATCAATAGGGGCACCACATGGTGGACCCCACATTTGCCTACAGGTTCCACAAAGCGTCAGTTAAATTCAAATCAACCTGTATTCACTGTGCCAACTTTATGCCCACTGCTGTACCAGGTACAAACTAATATGCAAAGTATAGTAAGAGCCTCTAAGAAAATGTTATATTTATCGGATGCCTACTGCCCTTTGCTCTTCATAAGGTACATTCATTCATTCCTATTTTGCTATATGTACAGACCCTCTACTAACAACCAGGATTTATTAGATCCAAGAAATACAAAGAAAAACATGACACTGCCATGTTGCTGCTGAGAGCTTACAGCCTGGCAAAGGAATAAGAAATGTTTTTAAAAAAAAGGTTCTATGCCAAGTGGTATAAAGCATAACAGGGGGAGTGCTTTTATATCTTTGGGCAGAGACAGAGGCTGTATCTTTTTTAAAGTCTGATTTAAAAAAGAAACTGAATAATAATGATGATTATTAAATCATTTAATGACAGTGGTACAACATACAAACGATAAGTTCCTTCCTTGTTACTTACTTCCCACCCCTGTTCCTACATTATTATCAAGGTGTAAAATGTATATATTACAAATCCCATTCATGTAATACACACATGTACACATCCATTTACTTAATACATATACATATGGATCACACTATATTTTCTTCTACATTTAATTCTTTGTTATAAATTATAACATGAATATAGCAAAAGTGCACAAAATAAATACGCTGAGTTGAGAAAATAAATTGCCCTGGACACTTACCAGGTCAATAAATAGAAAATCTGAGTACCCCAGAAACTCCCTGCATCTACCGGCCCAGATCCCCAAAATATCATTATGTTGAATTTGATGTTAATCATTTCCTATCTTTGAGTCTGTAGAACCTGTCCACCTATGAGGCAGGTAAAGTTCAAATTTCAAATGTTCTTAAAGCAAAAACAGCTTCAAATCTCTAAGCTTCTCTGAACTCTCATTTTTCCTTAGAATTCCTTAGATTTTTCAGCCCTTTGCTGCTCTGAGCAAGTTTTCCTATACATATTCAACATTCTCCATTATTTTCACCATGAGGATTATTCAAATAACCTACCTGGCCAGATTTTCAGTAACAGAAATTTTCAGTAACAATTTCTTCCTTGTGTTATGGTATTATGTGTAAATATAAATCCTTAACAACTAGATCCTAACTCCCTGGCGTTTATGAGAAGCAAACGTCTCTAACTTCTTACAGCATAAATTGTGAAATATGCAACAAATGCACTAAAAGTAAAGAGGAAAGGAATGGAAATGAGACTCAATATGTAATTCCTCCTGCCCTTGAAGAGTTTCCATTTTCTTTTTTTGAAGGAAGATGTATATGCATAAAACAATTTGAAATGAAACAATTTTAAGGCAATAAAGATGTATGTTTAAATGAAATCATTTATATTCACTGACATGGAGAGATTTCTAAGATATATTGTCAGGTGAAAAAAAGAAAGTTGTAGGATGGTGTGTCAAAAAATATAGTCTGGGGGGGGGGGGGGCGGACCCAGGATGGCGGCGTGAGTAGAGCAGTGGAAATCTCCTCCCAAAAACACATAGAGCTATGAAAATATAACAAAGAAAACTATTCCTAAAATAGAGACCAGAGGACACAGGACAACATCCAGACCACATCCACACCTGCAAGAACCCAGCGCCTCGCGAAAGGGGGTAAGATTCAAGCCCCAGCCCGATGGGACCCAAGCGCCCCTCCCCCCGGCTCCCAGCGGGTGGAAAGAAACCGGAGCGGGTTTTTTTTTTGGCGAGTGCTTTTTGGAAGCCATAAAGGGACAGGGACCCCGTTGCTAGGGAGGCAGGGCGGCGGGACCGGTGAGCGGGTGCCTGGGACCGGCGCCTGAGGACAAAGATTATCGCGTATTTTTCCCTACGGGACCAGTGGGCGGGTGCCTGAGACCGGCGCCTGAGGACGGAGGAAATCGCGCATTTTTCCCCTTTTTTTTTCTCTTTTTGGCGAGTGCTTTTTGGAAGCCTTAAAGGGACAGGGACCCCGTTGCTAGGGAGGCAGGGCGGCGGGACCAGTGAGCAGGTGCCTGGGACGGGCGCCTGAGGACAAAGATTATCGCGCGTTTTTCCCTACGGGACCTGTGAGCAGGTGCCTGAGAACAGCACCTGAGGACGGAGGAAATCGTGCGTTTTTCCCCTTTTATTTTCTCTTTTTGGCGAGTGCATTTTGGAAGCCTTAAAGGGACAGGGACCCCGTTGCTAGGGAGGCAGGGCGGCAGGACCGGTGAGCAGGTGCCTGAGACCTGCGCCTGAGGACGGAGGAAATCGTGCGTTTTCCCGTTTTTTTTTTTTCTATTCTCTTTTTGACGAGTGATTTTTGGAAGCCTTAAAGGGACAGGGACCCTGGTGCTAGGGAGGCAGAGCAGCAGGACCAGTGAGCGGGTGCCTGGGACTGGCGCCTGAAGACAAAGAATATCGCGCGTTTTTCCCTGCGGGACCGGTGGGCGGGTGCTTTTTGGAAGCCGTGAAGGGACAGGGACCCTGGTGCTAGGGAGGCAGGGCAGCAGGACCAGTTAGCCGGTGCCTGGGACCGGCGACTGAGGGAAAAAAAAAAAAATCGCGTGTTTTTTCCTTTTTTTTTTCTGTTCCCTCTCTCATTGTTGCTGTTGTTGTTTTGGTTTGGAGAGTGCTTTTTGGAAGTCTTAAAGGGGCAGGACAGGACACTTAGACCAGAGGCAGGGAATCTGGGGATCTCTGGTCACTCTAACCCCCTGGGCAACAGGGAGCACAGAGGCCCCTTACGGAGATAAATAGCCTCCCGGCCGCTCCCCCTCCAATGGGGCTCCGCCACTTTGGAGGAGCAGCCCCAGCCAGGCGACGCCCACAGCAACAGCGGAGATAAACTCCATAGCAAACGGGCAGGTAGCAGAAGCCCTGTCTGAGCACAGCTGACAAGCATAAGCCACTAGAGGTCGCTATTCTCCCAGGAGAGGAAGGCCACAAACAAACAAGAAGGGAAGTTCTTCCAGCGACCACTTGTACCAGCTCTGCAAACTGTCTCTATCACCATGAAAAGGCAAAACTACAGGCAGACAAAGATCACAGAGACAACACCTGAGAAGGACACAGACCTAACCAGTCCTCCTGAAAAAGAATTCAAAACAAAAATCATGAACATGCTGACAGAGATGCAGAGAAAAATGCAAGAGCAATGGGATGAGATGCAGAGAAAAATGCAAGAGCAATGGGATGAGATGCAGAGAAAAATGCAAGAGCAATGGGATGAAGTCCGGAGGGAGATCACAGATGTCAGGAAGGAGATCACAGAAGTGAAACAATCCCTCGAAGGATTTATAAGCAGAATGGATAAGATGCAAGAGGCCATTGAAGGAATAGAAGCCAGAGAACAGGAACATATAGAAGCTGACATAGAGATAAAAGGATCTCCAGGAATGAAACAACACTAAGAGAACTATGTCGCCAAGCCAAAAGGAATAATATTCGTATTATAGGGGTACCAGAAGAAGAAGAAAGAGGAAAAGGGATAGAAAGTCTCTTTGAAGAAATAATTGCTGAAAACTTCCCCAAACTGTGGGAGGAAATAATCGAACAGACCATGGAATTACACAGAACCACCAACAGAAAGGATCCAAGGAGGACAACACCAAGATACATAGTAATTAAAATGGCAAGGATCAAGGACAAGGAAAGAGTTTTAAAGGCAGCTAGAGAGAAAAAGGTCACCTATAAAGGAAAACCCATCAGGCTAACATCAGACTTTTCGACAGAAACCCTACAGGCCAGAAGAGAATGGCACGATATACTTAATGCAATGAAACAGAAGGGCCTTGAACCAAGGATACTGTATCCAGCATGACTATCATTTAAATATGATGGTGGGATTAAACAATTCCCAGACAAGCAAAAGCTGAGGGATTTTGCTTCCCACAAACCACCTCTACAGGGCATCCTACAGGGACTGCTCTAGATGGGAGCACTCCTAAAAAGAGCACAGAAAAAAACACACAACATATGAAGAAGGGAGGAGGAGGAATAAGAAGGGAGAGAAGAAAAGAATCTCCAGACAGTGTATATAACAGCTCAATAAGCGAGTTAAGTTAGGCAGTAAGATACTAAAGAAGCTAACCTTGAACCTTTGGTAACCACGAATCTAAAGCCAGCAACGGCAATAAGTACATATCTCTCAATAGCCACCCGAAATGTAAATGGACTTAATGCACCAATCAAAAGACACAGAGTAATAGAATGGATAAAAAAGCAAGACCCATCTATATGCTGCTTACAAGAAACTCACCTTAAACCCAAAGACAAGCATAGACTAAAAGTCAAGGGATGGAAAAACATATTTCAGGCAAACAACAGTGAGAAGAAAGCAGGGGTTGCAGTACTAATATCAGACAAAATAGACTTCAAAACAAAGAAAGTAACAAGAGATAAAGAAGGATACTACATAATGATAAAGGGTTCAGTCCAACACGAGGATATAACCATTCTAAATATATATGCACCCAATACAGGAACACCAGCATATGTGAAGCAAATACTAACAGAACTAAAGAGGGAAATAGACTGCAATGCATTCATTGTAGGAGACTTCAACACAGAACTCACCCCAAAGGATAGATTCACCGGGCAGAAAATAAGTAAGGACACACAGGCACTGAACAACACACAGGAACAGATGGACCTAATAGACATCTATAGAACTCTACATCCAAAAGCAACAGGATATACATTCTTCTCAAGTGCACATGGAACATTCTCCAGAATAGACCACATACTAGCTCACAAAAAGAGCCTCAGTAAATTCCAAAATATTGAAATTCTACCAACCAATTTTTCAGACCACAAAGGTATAAAAGTAGAAATAAATTCTACAGAGAAAACAAAAAGGCACACAAACACATGGAGGCTTAACAACATGCTACTAAATAATCAATGGATCAATGAACAAATCAAAATAGAGATCAAGGAATATATAGAAACAAATGACAACAACAACACTAAGCCCCAACTTCTGTGGGATGCAGCGAAAGCAGTCTTAAGAGGAAAGTATATAGAAATCCAGGCACACTTGAAGAAGGAAGAACAATCCCAAATAAATAGTCTAACATCACAATTATCAAAACTGGAAAAAGAAGAACAAATGAGGCCTAAAGTCAGCAGAAGGAGGGACATAATAAAGATCAGAGAAGAAATAAACAAAATTGAGAAGAATAAAACAATAGCAAAAATCAACGAAACCAAGAGCTGGTTCTTTGAGAAAATAAACAAAATAGATAAGCCTCTAGCCAAACTTATTAAGAGAAAAAGAGAATCAAAACAAATCAACAGAATCAGCAATGAGAATGGAAAAATCACGACAGACACCACAGAAATACAAAGAATTATTAAAGACTACTATGAAAACCTATATGCCAACAAGCTGGAAAACCTAGAAGAAATGGACAACTTCCTAGAAAAATACAACCTCCCAAGACTGACCAAGGAAGAAACACAAAAGTTAAACAAACCAATTACGAGCAAAGAAATTGAAATGGTAATCAAAAAACTACCCAAGAACAAAACCCCAGGGCCAGACGGATTTACCTCGGAATTTTATCAGACACACAGAGAAGACATAATACCCATTCTCCTTAAAGTGTTCCAAAAAATAGAAGAAGAGGGAATACTCCCAAACTCATTCTATGAAGCCAACATCACCCTAGTACCAAAACCAGGCAAAGACCCCACCAAAAAAGAAAATTACAGACCAATATCCCTGATGAATGTAAATGCAAAAATACTCAATAAAATATTAGCAAACAGAATTCAACAGTATATCAAAAGGATCATACACCATGACCAAGTGGGGTTCATCCCAGGGATGCAAGGATGGTACAACATTCGAAAATCCATCAACATCATCCACCACATCAACAAAAAGAAAGACAAAAACCACATGATCATCTCCATAGATGCTGAAAAAGCATTTGACAAAATTCAACATCCATTCATGATAAAAACTCTCAGCAAAGTGGAAATAGAGGGCAAGTACCTCAACATAATAAAGGCCATATATGATAAACCCACAGCCAGCATTATACTGAAAGCATTTCCTCTGAGATCGGGAACCAGACAGGGATGCCCACTCTCCCCACTGTTATTTAACATAGTACTGGAGGTCCTAGCCACGGCAATCAGACAAAACAAAGAAATACAAGGAATCCAGATTGGTAAAGAAGAAGTTAAACTATCACTATTTGCAGATGATATGATACTGTACATAAAAAACCCTAAAGACTCCACTCCAAAACTACTAGAACTGATATCGGAATACAGCAAAGTTGCAGGATACAAAATTAACACACAGAAATCTGTAGTTTTCCTATACACTAACAATGAATCAATAGAAAGAGAAATCAGGAAAACAATTCCATTCACCATTGCATCAAAAAGAATAAAATACCTAGGAATAAACCTAACCAAAGAAGTGAAAGACTTATACTCTGAAAACTACAAGTCACTCTTAAGAGAAATTAAAGGGGACACTAATAAATGGAAACTCATCCCATGCTCATGGCTAGGAAGAATTAATATCGTCAAAATGGCCATCCTGCCCAAAGCAATATACAGATTTGACGCAATCCCTATCAAATTACCAGCAACATTCTTCAATGAATTGGAACAAATAATTCAAAAATTCGTATGGAAACACCAAATACCCCGAATAGCTCAAAACAGACCTACCATTTGACCCAGGAATTCCACTTCTAGGAATTTACCCTAAGAACACAGCAATCAAGTTTGAGAAAGACAGATGCACCCCTATGTTTATCGCAGCACTATTTACAATAGCCAAGAATTGGAAGCAACCTAAATGTCCATCGGTAGATGAATGGATAAAGAAGATGTGGTACATATACACAATGGAATACTACTCAGCCTTAAGAAGTGGAAAAATCCAACCATTTGCAGCAACATGGATGGAGCTGGAGAGTATTATGCTCAGTGAAATAAGCCAAGCGGAGAAAGAGAAATACCAAATGATTTCACTCATCTGAGGAGTATAAGAACAAAGGAAAAACTGAAGGAACAAAACAGCAGCAGAATTACAGAACCCAAAAATGGACTAACAGGTACCAAAGGGAAAGGAACTGGGGAGGATGGGTGGGCAGGGAGGGATAAGGGGGGGGAAGAAGAAGAGGGGTATTAAGATTAGCATGCATGGGGGGGGAGAAAGGGAAGGTGGGCTGCACAACACAGGACAAGCAGGGATTCTACAACATTTTGCTAAGCTGATGGACAGTAACCATAACGTGGTTGTTAGGGGGGAACTGATATAGGGGAGAGCATAGTAAACATAGTACTCTTCATGTAAGTGTAGATTAAAGATTAAAAAATAAAAGAAAGAAAGAAAGAAAGAAAAGGGGGATTTCTCCTTGATAGGATAAAACTATTGGTAATCAAAGATCAACGCATGCTTTAAATATCCTTAATGTTGATCACTTAAAGGGTGGCAGATGATCAGCTATGGAGGTACTCTTTTCTGATAATATTCCTTTCTCTTAATGAAAAAAAAAAAAGGCAGTCCCTGTGTGTTGACCTCCAATGAGTTCTGCACAGTGGTATAGAGGACATGTCAAAGTGTGGGCAAAGGGTCTGCTTGTTTCTATGCAGAAGATCAAGGCCTAGCTTGGATACCCAGAAAATGAACTAAGATACGATATGAGGAGGAGCTTCTGGCATCAGCACTCTCTGGAGGACCTGTGCAGGGGGATGATCATCAAAAAGCCTCCACAGGGATCCGGGCGATGCTGCGGTTGTGGCTGCGTCCACCCCACCGTTTCCTGGACTTGCCATTGGAATGAGGAGGGAGATGTCTAGGCTGGCATGTGCATACAGTGAGACAACGAATTTGACCGGATCTGTACTGTTGGAACTCAACCAGGAGTTGGGAAGGGTGCAAGTTGTAGCACTCCAAAATCTTCTGACTATAGACTATCTACGGTTAAAAGAACATATGGGATGTGAACAGATCCCAGAAATGGGCTGCTTTAATTTGTCTGATTTCTCTCAGACTGTTCAAGTACAGTAGGACAACATCCATCATATCATAGACAAATTTTCACAAATGCCTAGGATGCCTAAATGGTTTTCTTGGCTTCACTGGAGATGGATGGTAATTATAGATTTGCTTTGTTTATGTCACCGTATTCCTATTATGTTAATATATGTGTGCAAATTAGTTAGTAGTTTAAAACCTATACATACTTAAGGTACTCTACAAGAAGATATGTCAAAGAAATAATCAATCCTCCCATGTTTTCTTCCATATGCTACCTCTATAGCTTTTCTTCTTCCTTCCTAATTGCAACCCTTAAATAGAATTCGTGCCTCATATCGGATTTACCAAGTATCATAATTCCTCCAGGTGGTAAAGATACCTCGAGACAAGTGCTGGGCATAGAAGCCACAGGGCATAAATCTGCAAAGAAGTAAAAAGCTAACCTTTGCAAACAATATGGCTTCTCTCTCACTTACCAACTTTACATTTCCCTGTATGGCCCCGGAAGATGACTGGTTAGCCAGAGACGGGTAAGATTCCTCAAGGGAGGAACAACCTAAGAGAGGCACAGTCGCAGGGGGGCCATCAGGTGAGAATTTGGGGATCAACAGAGGTGAGGCTCAGAACCTCACCCCCCCTGCTTTGAGAGAAATCTTCTGCATCCGTGGATGTCTTGCTGCCCTTGTCTAGCCTGTATTAATACTTAGTCCATAGGCACACACCTGATCATCTGATCATCTACATTTGCCCTCTTACAGCACTAAACTATGTTTTCTACCTTTATCTTGCATCTACCTACCACTTCAGCATTTTATTAAAAGTAAAAAAAATAATAATAATAAAGGGAGAAATGTGGGATCAACATATAAATCAAGTATAAAAATCAAACGAATATTCATATTTGACCTGATTGTTTATAGTTCATAATGCGTGATCAAAACCGAAAGTTTCTGTGATGAATGCCCTTGTACTGTTCACCATGTAAGAATTTATTCACTATGTAAGAATTCGTTCACCATGTAAGAACTTGTTCGTTATGCTTCAGAAGATTGGAGACTGACGAGAATTAGGCTTGAGATGGGTTAATGATTGTACATTGAGCATTGACCCCCCTATACTGAATTTTATTGTTGTTAACAACCATTTGATCAATAAATATGAGAGATGCCCTCTCAAAAAAAAAAATATAGTCTATCTCCCAGGTGTGTCAGTGTGTGTGTGTGTGTGTGTACATGCCCATGCATATTCTTGTTTACGCACAGAAATGTGATTATAAAGATATAACAGTAGTTACTCCTATGGGCTAAGACTGGGAAGCCAGGAACTATCTTTTCACTTTCAAATATCCTGTATAATACTTTTACACAGAGCATATTGTTTTTATTGTTGAAGGAAATTTTAAAATTACATTCAAGGGCAAACATCTCTGACAAAGGAATCAAAAAGAATAAATAGACAGGAAGACAAAAACTACTGGGGAAGGCTCCTTCAAAAAGGTAGGATCTGAAATGGGCCCAGTAGGACTGGTAGAGTTTGAATTGGAGAAGGGGGTGGAGGGAAAGGTGGTGAGGGGGACAAGAGCTGTGTTTTGAGCACACATTAGGGAGAAATGAGAATGGTGTCTGAAGGGGACCATAAGCAAGTTGACCTGGCTGAAGCTAACTCCAGTTTACAGTGAAAGAAATGATTGCGTGGACATAACAAAGCTACAGCATAAAATGTGGGATGTCATCCCAAAATATAAGCGTTTATAACTGGTTTGATGGGACACAGAAGTCATTAGAGGTTACTTTGCAAGGTGGTAGTGTGAGATCATCTTAACCTTATGAAGTAGTCTATGCAGAATGAGATCAAACGTGGAAAATTCCTGGTAATTTGTTAAGTGTTAGGTCAGTAATCTTAGGTTTTATTTAGTAAATTATCATATTAAAAGTTACATGTTAAGGAGATTATCTTGGTATTCTTGTACAGAATGTACTCCAGGGGACAGAAAGACTTAGATCAAGGAGATTCCTTAGCAATATAATACACTTGCAAGAGCTTGCCCCATCTTCACAATCTGAAAAGTGCAAATCACTATCCCACCTCTCAGGATAGTTGTAAGGAATAAATGTACAGGAAATGGGACGGTTGAAATTTATTAGCTTATTTCTTCTCAACTGCTATTATAGCCCAGATGTATGTTGATACAGCTGATGTGCTGGACATGGGAATGGGAAAGGTAAATCCAAGAGATTTTTCTAAAAAAATATAAGGATCTATTTATTGGATGTAGGGGATGACAGAGGAAAAGATGAAGATTTCTAGGTTTTCAGCAGAAGAGACTGACAGGCTGGTCGCTGACAGAAACCTTCCTGGGTCTGAGATCCACATTTTTGGAGTCATGACACTCTTACCATGTGAGTATCACCTCTTCTATCTCTGTTACTCCTGACCTGTGACTCCCACAACTTGGGATCAGCAACCTCCTTGTATTAGTACAAACATGGCTTGAGATATTTTAAAATAAAAGTACACTTATATTGATCTTAAAAAAAGTTTCAAGGACGCATTAAAAATCTTAAAACAGCTAAGACATACAAAGTTCCTGACTATTCAGTTATTGCAGTAGGCTAAAAAAATCCATATATTGACTTTAAGGAAGAAAAAAATCTACATAAAACCTGATGGAATTAAATGTCCTTAGGGTTTCAAATTAACTCCTAAATCACAAAATTATGAAAATCAAAAAGATCACTACAAATTAGTAACATAAGTGATTCGAATTAACTGTGCTTTTAAAACTCTTTTCTTCCAGGACGGTTCTGACTTCTGGCTTACATGCTACAACACTGGGCTGTAGAACAGAATTTATCATAGCTTTACAGTATTCCCAAAATCTGGGCTGGTGCTCTTTGTTGTCCACTTGAAGGTCAAAAGTTTGAGGACTATTACATGATAGAAAACAAAAATTCAAAAAGCTCAAAGTGATTTATCGTGCTTTAAACTCTTCAGTGTTCTGTAAGGTCCCATCTTTGTAGAAGATGACAGAGTTGGCAACTGTGTAGCTAAGCCTCCAGAACTAGCTACAACTCTGGAATGGGGTCGTTTTGCAATGCAGTTGGTCACCACCATGCGAACATCTTGGGATATAAAAGAGCTTGTTTACCTGCTAGTTCCTGTCAGAAAATAACTCATTCACACAACAGTACAACAGTACTTTTGCTTAAACTACCAATCTACATTTCTTGGTATTTATGATTGTATTTTAAAAGAAAGTTAAGAACATTTCTGCATATTTGAAAAGGTAGAAAGGAGGGGAAAGGGGGGAGGAGGAGGAGGAGGAAGACATACATCTTTGTTTCATGGTAATATGGGAAGGGGAGGCAGGGGAAGATGTAAATGAAACAATTGGCTGTGAGCTGCTGTTTGTGAAGGTGGGCATGAGACCACAGAAATCCATCTTCCACTGCACCTATGCAGGGTTCACAGTGAGCCACTTTGGCATGTGGATTATTTCAAGCTGAAGACAACCAAGGCCCAAAAGACTCAGAAAGAGCTTTTTACTCCCCCTTACTTAGCTCTAAGAATTCAGAAAGAGGGCCTGGTCCAGGAAGAACTGCTATCATCAGAGATAACTACAAAGAGCAAGTGAGATGGATGCGGTAAGCTGTGGGGAGCTGGCAGGGCCTATTCCTCTTGGGACGGTGTCCCCTTGTCTCTCTACCTGGCACGACAAACGTGTTTATCAAACAATTGCTCTTCCCATCTACCTGTGAACTGTATTCCTTGCCTCTGAAGCCCTAGACTCCTAGCGCCTTGTCCTTAGCTCAGGACAGCATATAAGCCTCGATTGCCTGCCTGTATTTGGGTCTCTCATGTCTTGTGGGGCTCCTGTACATACAAAATTAGATTTTGTTTTTCTCCTGTTAATCTGTCCTACGTCAATTTAACTAATAGATCAACCAAAAGAACCTAGAAGAAAGGAAAAAATTTCCCCTCCCTGTATCTACTTTGTTATGTTGAAGTGTTACAAATAAAGTTTTAAAAAGGCACGGGCCTTTTTTTTCTCAAGATTGTCTCCTAACTCTTTACCTAAAAAGATACATCACAGTACTGTTAATAGAATTATAATAAATACGTGATCTTTAGAACACTGAGTTAAGATTTCAAGAGCTCCTGAGGCTCACTAGCCTAACAATAACAAAATTTATGCCAGAAAATTATCCTTATTTTGTACATAATGCTTACATAAAGCACTTTCTTATCCACTATCACAACTGATTTTCATAATAATACTATGAGATCTGGTGGGTAACATTCTAATTTATGAAAAATAAATATGAGACTCAAAGAAATAAGTGGTTTTCATTTCTTTCATCCATTCATTCCATAAACATTTACTAAACACCTAGCATGTATTAGTCAGATTTGCCCTGGGTATTAGGAATTAAGAGAGAAAGCAAATGTGATTCCTTCTTTTAAGAGATGTGTAGTCCAGTAGAGGGGACAGATGTATAAACTGATAACTGTGTGATGATGTGGTTCATGCTACAATGAAGTATTTTTCAAAGATGCTTTCCGCCATACCTGCAGTAAGAAATATACATTACAACCCTGTGCGTATAAATGTAAGTTTTATGAAACAATTCTTCCTGTGTATGACACATATGGTATTTTCTAATCTACACTATTTGCTATCTTTTCTCTTTTAATAAAATGCTGGTCACAACATTTTACAATGGAGTGGGCTGTTACCTACAGTGTGCAAAAGTACTATGATGAGTATGATAAGAGTTCTGTGGCAACACAAATGGAAACAAAAACTCTGCTCCAGGAATGAGAAAAGGCTTTAAAGAGGCTGGTCTCTGAACACTTATTAATATTAAAGTGGCATAGCTAGAACAAAGGTCTTGGGATGCTTTCATCACTTTGCTCTTGCAGTAACTGTGCTGTTTTACACGAGCTAAACACAAAGCAGCAAGTCTGTGAACTTGCTGATAAGCTATGGAAACAAATTGTTTTCTTGAAGGGATGACAGCAATCATTCATTCACATTTACTACATCCTCATTATTGGCCCAGCACTTCCTGTACATTGGCTCACCCTGCTACTACCTGTAAAACAACCATATAACCATCCTGCAGCTACAAGGTTTATTCTATGACTAATAGTCTTAAATATTCTCTCAAAAACTCTCTAGAACTAAAAGAGACCAGGATAATATGTGTTAAATGTAAGATCAGACACTGTAACTTTTAACAATCACCAATCTCTGTTGTGGTTTTTGTTCAATGCCTTAATCCTCAGAGTCTCAAAAATCTGCTGTCCAACCAGGGCAGGCGTGCCTGCGATGTACAGCAGAGCTCAGTGAAGGGAAGAGCGGGCAGAAGCTCAAGGCTCCATGAGTACTTGTATCTCATGCTGCTGCCCTCTGCTGTCTAAGACAGAAAGGGGCAAGATCAAGGGAGACCCACAGACTTGATTTTACTTTGCCATTTCTTCCAATAGGAAAGTTTCCATTTTCAGATACTTGTTTTGAGAATATATTTTGCCCAACTGCACCAAACATTCTTTTTTCGTGAACTTGACCTAGCCTGCTAAGTTCTTTGTGCTTTTTATCTGTTAAGCAAGAAAAAAGAAAGGTGCTTTTCCACAACAGCATGTGATGAGCTTACAATAGCACTATTATTCTTTGGGTATTCAAAAAATATTCATCAAGAATAATGAGAGTGACACCGAATAGGAAACAGACAAAAAGAAAAAAGTTAAGTGGACTTCCTGTGATTTGGAGGAACTACAGCTGTTTCTCATCCCTAACTTCCCCAAGGGAAGCATGCTTTGAATATCAATGATAAAATATTTTGTTGGCTGAAGGTTGAAAACAGTATTTTTAATTAAAATTAAACCAATTTGAACCAACCCCAAAACACCAACCAGCATTTGTGCCCGATTCATAAAATCGTAGGGCCTTCAATTGTAAATCGAAAGTATTCTGGGGTAAGCTTTATAGGTATTAACCCAGTAATGGAGGATTGGGCAGAACAAAATGAGACTTACACTTTTGAGAAAGTTACTGAAAAGCAAGGGTCATTTATAAGGGTATTCTGATCTTTACATGAATTCCTTTGTTTGGGAGACATGTTTAGGTTTGATACCTTTGAATATTCTAAAGAAGTCTCTGAACTACAATCTACAAGGTCTTCAAAAAGATTTTCATGTGTTACATTATATAGAAGATCTATTTTAAAAGAAGTTACTTTTTAATTCAGACCACAATGATAACATTTTCAAAAATCTGTAAATATTTAGTTGAGAATCAAATGATAAAATGCTAAAACAACCAATGAACAATCTACAAGGTCTTTAAAAAGATCTTGTTTTAGACTACATAGATCTATTTTAAAAGAAGTCACTTTTTAATTCAGACCACAATGATAACATTCTCAAAAATCTGTAAATATTTAGTTGAGAACCAAATGATAAAATGCTAAAACAACCAAGTGAAATATGTAGCTAACAATAATAAGACTCTTAACTTTTTTTTTGTTAAGGTTATCATTGATATACACTCTTATGAAGGTTTCACAAGAAAAACAATGTGGTTATTACATTCACCCTTATTACTGAGTACCCCACCACCACACCCCATTAGAGTCACTGTCCATCAGTGTAGTAAGATGCCACAGAGTTCCTACTTGTCTTCTCTGAGTTACACTGTCTTCCCAGTCATGACACCCCATAATCCCCTTCTCCCTCTCTCCCCACCTGCCCTTCCCCACCCCTTCCCTTTGGTAACCACTAGTTCCTTCTTGGAGTCTGTGAGCCTGCTGCTATTTTGTTCCTTCAGTTTTGCTTCATTGCTATACTCCACAAATGAGGGAAATCATCTGGTATTTGTCTTTCCCTGCCTGACTTACTTCACTGGGCATAATACCCTCTAGCTCCATCCACGTTGTTGCAAATGGTAGGATTTGTTTCTTTCTTATGGCTGAATAGTATTCCATTGTGTACATGTACCACCTCTTCTTTATCCATTCATCTACTGATGGACACTTAGGTTGCTTTCATATCTTGGTTATTGTAAATAGTGCTGCGATAAACATAGGGGTGCATATGTCTTTGACTCTTTATTTTTTAATCCATCATTATTCTTATACAGACAGAAAGACTAGGAAAAAATATATATAGTGAACTCCCTTTTGAGGATAAAGCTGAATTTCACCTAGAACATACGCTTGACACCATTTAAATTCCTAAAATCTTTAATACTTACTTCCAACTTTGTATGAAGCACTGTCAAAAGACTGTACTATTTTAGGCATCTTGAACACAGTAGGTCCAAAACCAAGACTCTCATTTGCTTCTGCCCTTTCCTCCTGCCAACCTCCCAAACACCCATTCTTCTTAATTAATTGCAGTGATCTCTAAAATGGCTATGCACAAGAAAACCCACTGTAAGGGGGGGTTAAAATATTAAAACTTTATACTGGAAAACATGCTCAAACATATTTAACTTTGAAGCTATTTAACTGGTAAGGGTCTGTGACTTTTTTGAAAAGTTGAGTCACTAATCTAGTCTCCTCTTTAGACCACTTAGAATCTAACTGCTTAGATTCTCTCTCCGGGTCTCTTCCACTTCTGTTTTCATTTCCATTTCCCCTGCCACTGCAGTGGTCCACGACGCTCCATGTCTCGCCTGGATTTCTGTGGTAGTTTTCTGTCTTGTCTCATTACTTGCAGTATGTTTTTCCAACTCATCCTTTGCTCCGCCACTAGAAATACCTTCACTAGCCAGTCATATCACTCATACCTACTAGCATCTTAACACAGTTTTCAGGGCTTTCTATACTCTTATTCCAACCTAGGAAGTAGTCAGGAAAAAGCATAAACTTCAGGCCTTGGATCGATTTTTGCTTCTGCCCCTTATAAGCTTTGTAACTTTGGGGGGAATCACTTAGGTTTTCTCAGCTTTTATTTCCATCTTTGAGGGGTGGTATTAACAGCTCACAAAGCTGTCATGTAAATCAAATGAGATTATACATGAGAAGGAACTTAGCACAAAGCCAGGCACACACTAACTGATCATCAATTGACCCTTTCTCGCTCTAGGTTCATCCACTACTACTGCCTTCTGCCTCGCTTCCACTACTCCTGCTCCCATAATCCTGGCACATTACACACCCCTCTCTGGGACATTTGCTTTTCTCAAATAAGACAGGGACTCTCAGGCCCCTGTGGTTCTGATGATATTATACTGTCTGCCTCATATGCCCTTTATTGCCTTCTCCGAGTGAAATTCTACCCATGCATCAAAGCCTAGCTCAAATGTCAACAACTCCCAGGAAGTCTTCCCTTTCTTCCATGGATCAGAATTAACCACTTTTCCTTTGTGTTCTCCCTTTACACTGCTTGCAGCTTTACTTTAGTGTTTATTTCTTTGTGCCATAATATTATTATTTAAATATAAAATTACATTTATATACATGTTGCCTGCATCAATTACAAGCTTCTCAAAGGCAGAAATCATACTTTTCTTTTTATTCTAACCAATTAACACCTTTTACTGGAAGGGATTTAAAAAATGTTGGCTAATTGAATAAATATATATATATATATATGAAAAACATATTCAAAAGGAGTTAACTTTTTTTTTTTTTTTTAGAGGGCATCTCTCATATTTATTGATCAAATGGTTGTTAACAACAATAAAATTCAGTATAGGGGGGTCAACGCTCAATGTACAATCATTAATCCATCTCAAGCCTAATTCTCGTCAGTCTCCAATCTTCTGAAGCATAACGAACAAGTTCTTACATGGTGAACGAATTCTTACATAGTGAATAAATTCTTACATGGTGAACAGTACAAGGGCATTCATCACAGAAACTTTCGGTTTTGATCACGCATTATGACCTATAAACAATCAGGTCAAATATGAATATTCGTTTGATTTTTGTACTGGATTTATATGTTGATCCCACATTTCTCCTATTATTATTATTATTTTTATTTTTAATAAAATGCTGAAGTGGTAGGTAGATGCAAGATAAAGGTAGAAAACATAGTTTAGTGCTGTAAGAGGGCAAATGTAGATGATCAGATGATCAGATGATCAGGTGTGTGCCTATGGACTAAGTATTAATACAGGCTAGACAAGGGCAGCAAGACATCCACGGATGCAGAAGATTTCTCTCAAAGCAGGGGGGGTGAGGTTCTGAGCCTCACCTCTGTTGATCCCCAAATTCTCACCTGATGGCCCCCCTGCGACTGTGCCTCTCTTAGGTTGTTCCTCCCTTGAGGAATCTTACCCGTCTCTGGCTAACCAGTCATCTTCCGGGGCCATACAGGGAAATGTAAAGTTGGTAAGTGAGAGAGAAGCCATATTGTTTGCAAAGGTTAGCTTTTTACTTCTTTGCAGATTTATGCCCTGTGGCTTCTATGCCCAGCACTTGTCTCAAGGTATCTTTACCACCTGGAGGAATTATGATACTCGGTAAATTCGATATGAGGCACGAATTCTATTTAAGGGTTGCAATTAGGAAGGAAGAAGAAAAGCTATAGATGTAGCATATGAAGGAAACATGGGAGGATTGATTATTTCTTTGACATATCTTCTTGTATAGTACCTTAAGTATGTATAGGTTTTAAACTACTAACTAATTTGCACACATATATTAACATAATAGGAATACGGTGACATAAACAAAGCAAATCTATAATTACCATCCATCTCCAGTGAAGCCAAGAAAACCATTTAGGCATCCTAGGCATTTGTGAAAATTTATCTATGATATGATGGATATTGTCCAACTGTACTTGAACCATCAGACAAATTAAAGCAGCCCATTTCTGGGATCTGTTCACATCCCATATGTTCTTTTAACCGTAGATAGTCTATAGTCATGAGATTTTGGAGTGCTACAACTTGCACCCCTCCCAACTCCTGGTTGAGTTCCAACAGTACAGATTCAGTCAAATTCATTGTCTCACTGTATGCACATGCCAGCCTAGACACCTCCCTCCTCATTCCTATGGCAAGTCCAGGAGACGGTGGGCTGGATGCAGCCACAACCGTAGCATCGTCTGGATCCCTGTGGAGGCTTTTTTATGATCATCCCCCGGCACAAGTCCTCCAGAGAGTGCTGATGCCAGAAGCTCCTCCTCATATCGTATCTTAGTTCATTTTCTGGGTATCCAAGCTAGGCCTTGATCTTCTGTATAGAAACAAGCAGACCCTTTGCCCACACTTTGACATGCCCTCTATACCACTGTGCAGAACTCACTGGAGGTCAACACACAGGGACTGCCTTTTTTTTTTTTTTTAATTAAGAGAAAGGAATATTATCAGAAAAGAGTACCTCCATAGCTGATCATCTGACACCCTTTAAGTGATCAACATTAAGGATATTTAAAGCATGCGTTGATCTTTGATTTACCAATAGTTTTATCCTGTCGAGGAGTAATCCCCCTTTTCTTTCTTTCTTTCTTTTTTTTTTTTTTAATTTTTAATCAACACTTACATGAAGAATACTATGTTTACTATGCTCTCCCCTATATCAGGTCCCCCCTAAAAACCACATTACGGTTACTGTCCATCAGCTTAGCAAAATGTTGTAGAGTCACTACTTGTCCTCTCTGTGTTGTGCAGCCCACCCTCCCCTTTCTCCCTCCCCCCCATGCATGCTAATCTTAATACCCCCCTTCTTCTTCCCCCCTATCCCTCCCTGCCCACCCATCCTCCCCAGTTCCTTTCCCTTTGGTACCTGTTAGTCCATTTTTGGGTTCTGTAATTCTGCTGCTGTTTTGTTCCTTCAGTTTTTCCTTTGTTCCTATACTCCTCAGATGAGTGAAATCATTTGGTATTTCTCTTTCTCCGCTTGGCTTATTTCACTGAGCATAATACTCTCCAGCTCCATCCATGTTGCTGCAAATGGTTGGATTTTTCCACTTCTTATGGCTGAGTAGTATTCCATTGTGTATATGTACCACATCTTCTTTATCCATTCATCTACCGATGGACATTTAGGTTGCTTCCAATTCTTGGCTATTGTAAATAGTGCTACGATAAACATAGGGGTGCATCTGTCTTTCTCAAACTTGATTGCTGCATTCTTAGGGTAAATTCCTAGGAGTGGAATTCCTGGGTCAAATGGTAGGTCTGTTTTGAGCATTTTGATGAACCTCCATACTGCTTTCCACAATGGTTGAACTAATTTACATTCCCACCAGCAGTGTAGGAGGGTTCCCCCAAAAGGAGTTAACTTTTATCAGAACAAAATACCAAGCACTTGTTCTGACTTTTCAAGTAGGTTTTAGAAAACTTCTCCCTGAAAAACACACCATTTTTTAATCTTTATAATACATTTATTAAAAATAATGAAGGCATGACCTAAAATGGTACATCTTCTGAAACTTCACACTCAGTGTATATAGCAAGGTATTACTTTCAAACTACCAAACTGATTTTAAAAATTGGTATCAACTGTTATCCACTGATGGGCTACCAGTGAGTGAATACTAATAGTGGGGTGATGATTCAAAGAGGAATAATCATGGTACACACATTAAAATGAATATTAGGCATTATTTTAAAATTATGTTTTCAAATACTTCATCAGCTCACACTATATGAGTGAAATAATCAGGACATAAAGCTGATTCCAATTTTGCAAGTATATAATTTAGAGAAAAAAAGACTAAGGAAATATAGAAGATGTTAAAATGTGGTTATTTTGGAGTGGGGAGATTATAGGTGATTTTAATTTTTTGTCCCTTGTATTATCTGAATGTGCTACATACACAATTATATAGTTAGCAAAGTAATTTCTGAAAGATTAAATATAAAGAAATTCTCATTAAACTTTAGTCAGATTTGCGAATAAGTAAAATTAAGTTTTATTAGCCCAGTAAAAGACTCTGATATTTAATATTAATTGCAACATATTCATGCAGACATCATTAAAAACCAAGTGTTAATGCTGTAGTTTAGCAAGTATTGATAAAAGTTGCCCTTAATTTAAACAGAAAGCAGAGTAAGTACCCATTTGACTAGTTATTTGGTAGGCAGAGAAGTCCTAGCTCCGGAGGGGGAAAGACTCAGCTGACATCCAGCCTGGCTGCTGCTTGGCTGTGTGACTTGCTCTCTCTGAGCCACAGCTACCCTATCCACAGACCAGGAAAATCCTCATTTTCTCTTGTTACTTGCAGAACTGATGCAGACATGGTTTATGGAATCTCGACCACAACGTCTAGGACGTGGCAGGACCTGGGTCTCGGGTCTCATGGACCTGGAGGCTGTCCCCTCAGTTGGAAGATGGACAAGGATGAGTGCAGGGGTACATTCTGCCTAAAAGGGAACACGGGAGGTCTGCCTAAGCTTGTTGGGTAGTAAAGGCTGATTGTAAAACTGACTCCGAGTCACCACAGGTATCGCCGACTGCACCAGCCACAGCCGTGAATGTGGCACGCAGTGGTAGACCCCTCTGGAGAGCGGATGACGGGCCATTAAAGGAAGCTGATGGGGGGTGAGAAGTTGGGAAGAACAAAACTGATGGGAGAGAGGAAGGAGAGAACAAGTTTCAAAGGGTAGTGCCACCAACAGGGCAGAGAAAAAATGAAGCCAAGGGAGAGACCAGAAATAACCAGACTGTCAAACAGGGATGAGTAAGGGGAGAGGCAAAGAGGTTCTTCCTTGCCTGTGACTTCCTCTCGAAATTTTCTCCGCCTCTTGTACTTATTCCCGTATGTCTCCCTCTTTTTAATTCCCACCACTTCATTTCTAAAACTACATTTTCATTCGCAAGAGTCACTCCCACGTGCTGTCTGACAAGTGGTATTCCTCCCACCAGGAGTCAGGAAGTGAAAACCCAGGGAAACACCAACCCAGAGTGGCTCCCCCAACCCCCAAGGCCCTCCAGCATCCAGGATGAGATCTAGAGCTGATCCTGGTTCCAGACAGGAGGGGTCCAGTGCAGAGGGAGCAGCTGCTCACCTCTCCACTTTCTCTTCCTGGCCATTGATGTCCTCATTTGCACTCTCTTCAATTACAAAGGATGCACTTGTCTTCAATTACAGGCGACCCACGCAAATGTCCCATGATTAGAATTTACCACCTGATAATTGGATGGTCACCTTCCCTTTCTGGCAAATTTATAAAATGTTATTTTAAAACGTCAGTATTGGACATGTTTAAAAGAAAGTTCACACAAAAACAAGGCCATGAGAATATGTGGTCAAAAGCCATGGTGCCCTCAGGGTGGGAATGCATTTATTTCCATAGTGCACCAGTTTGTCTCCCAGTCTGTCAGTTTAACATGCCAAGAAAATGCTCAAGTAAAATGTTTCATTCTGGTTTTCTTCAAGAAAGCTGTATACTTTAAAATAAATAAATAAATAAAGGTTATACTGAATCAAGAGTATCAATGACAGTTAAATGTTACCCATGTGGGTGCTCAGGGAGGGTGACTTCAAAGACACAGTGATGCAGTTTGATAAAAGTGTAACAACCCATGAAAAGTTCATCTTTCGGGAAATCTCTACTTGAAAAATAAGATGACACTAATATTGTCCCTGGAAATGCATTCATTCTCTAGTAAAAGCGTGTCATCCACACCTCATCAAAGAGATGCTAATGTCTACAACTGCCAAAAGCTGGGCTGCCTGAAGTGAAAGCTGCAATGTTCTCGCAAACGACTTTGTTCAGTAAATAAGTACAATGTTAAGAGACATTTTCTTGTAAGATACACCAAGAAATAAAAAGGGAGTACCCTACCAAATGAAAACAAATGCACCCCAAAACACAATATGAAACAAGTGGTGGGGGACCTCCCTGGAGAAGCTGATTTGCTCATTGCACCTTTGGACCCACCCTGCTTCTCAGGGAGGGGGTCCTGACGAACCACAGGACATGGGAACAGGCTGACTGATGCTTTGCATTTCTTCCACTTTGCTTGCGGTTCTCAGGAACTTGGACAAAGCCAAGAAAGAAACAAGAGCTGCCAGGCTCTGAATAACTCTTTAGAAGTGGCGCCTCTAAAAAAGAATCACCGGGTTTGAGGTGAATGGGATTGAGAGGACAGAAAGAAAAGGACAGAAGCGCTGTCAGAGAACTTCAGAGCCACAGACAGAAACAGCTCTGCCTTCCTCAGAGGGAAGCTTTACTTTTTGCTGAGCTGTCCCCAGGCACTGCCCCACGGGGCCCCCCGCGTGGCAGAACCCGGCGCTGGTTTAAGAGCTGATTTTAGTCTCTGAGGTAACGTGGAAGGACATTACGTTCTCAGGCGTGGCTCACTGTAGGGATTAGCACATATGGCCTAAGAAAGATATGCTGGATATGTGGTAAATCATTCTCAGGAGCCCATCATGAAGCCCACTTTGTTTTAACAGCACAGATTTTAGCTAAAGTACTACAAAACAATCACTAATTAGAAAAAAAAAAAAAGAAAATCCCACTAAGGAGATCACATTTTCACCGACTTCCCATTTTCTCCTAAGAGTTTTTCCTTTTTCCTCAATAAAGCCAACCAACAAGAGGCAGTTTACATAATCATTAAGAGCATGAACTCTGCAGTCACATTTCCTCGGTTTTGAGCCAGAAATATGAAATTGGGCAATTTGTTCAACCTGCATAAGCCTCAATATCCCCCTCTGTAAAATGGGCATGATACCACCACTGACCTCATAGCACCCTGAATAGAGCTGGCACACAGTAAGTGCTCAGAGAAGGTCAGTATTTGTTAATGGTTATAAAAAGAAAAAAAGTTACTACTGCAAAGTCATGACATCCTTGTGCCTAGACTGAAAAAATAAGGCATATGATTAATGTGTTTAATTATCTGTATGTCTGCCTCTCAGAGTTAAGAATGTATTTCTTGAAGGCTTATTCATTTTTTGTCTCAAATGTCTCAGTTTCTGGCATATAAGAGCTCAGTAAATGTTTCAGTACAGAAGTGAAAGGAAAGGAACAAAACTTTGCAGACCAAATAATGTGAGCAATTGTTAATATTGTCATATAAATAAATTCAGATTTAATGAGCTTTTACTGAGTGCCTACTTTATGCTAGGCCCCACATGAAGACTTCACATTATCTTAATAGATTTCTACAGACAAGACACATCTGTGCAACTGTAAAAATAAGAGACTGGCTACTGAGCTGGACTGAGACTCAGACTATAACCAGCTTACAACCAGAAAAGGGTTCGTTAATTAAATATGAGTTAATTTTCAAGCTATACAAATAACATATTTATATGCTTCCAAAATGTAGAAGCAGAGGGTCCATGGACCACAACATGGGGGGATGCTATAGGACTACACTGTCTCCTCTAGATCTAGGGCAGGGTGATGGTACCCAGCTGGGATACAAAAAGCACCTTGGGGATAGTTCTACCACCCAAAGGGCCCACGTCAGAAAAAAGCCCTGTTTTAAAGGATCTCTTTAACCACAGAATAAAGAACTACATATTACATCCAAGACTCGGCAGCAACTCAATTTCCAAATGTTAGTTTTTTCATGAAATCATCATATATCCCAGGAAAAAGTCATACTGATCTCAGCTCTTTTACTTTTTACTTTTTTGGGAAGAATGTTAAGCCAGTGTAAAATGAGTAAGTGGATTTCAGTCTTCTGAAAGGGCTTTTGGGTATGGTTGAGAAAGCTAACTTTGAAAACTTAGCAACACAGGATACATTATGAGTAAGTTCCTTACTTTTTTTTTTAGTAATGATGCTAATTCACCAGATCCTTCTGAAAGAGTCCTTTTATTAATTTCAATGAAGTCAAGTTGAGAACAAGTTGTAATATGAAACACACTTTATGCAACTATGTTGAAATTCTCTGCCAGAGTTACATATTCCCATGTAAGAACTTTATGGTAAAACAATTTCAAAACAATATCAAGCATCAGGTTGGGTTCATTTTGGTTTTAGGTTGCCACAGGAAAACTCTTTCTATACAAATCATTGAAATCCTAAGGCAAAATGATAGTGCTTTTAGTAGGAAAAAAAATCATGTTCCCTACAGTTTATAATAAAAGAGCTGAAACTGAGCCCCAACTGAAATTATACTGTTAGGCAACTCCAAAAACTAAACATAAAAACATGCTAAAATGCAACACAGAAGGAAAACCATTCTCATATGCACAGTTTTAGATGCTTAGCCATTCCTGACCCCAGCCCAGATGAGATCGACTGATCCTTCACAGGGTTTCCTCCCATCAGCCAACAAACTCACGCGCTTCTCGGCCACACGGTTCCTCAGGAAAACGCGAGCAATACATTTAAAGGCCAGAAGAAATCCCGTGGGTGGGTTTGGTCTGCTTTTCAAAACCAATGAACTTCTCATTAAATAACCTTTAATAACAAGAGAGAAGTTTACAAGACATACACCCAACTTAACTACAAGGCAGGCTATGTTGCATATCTCACCGTATTTTTTTTTTTAAAAAGAGAAGCTTTCTGAATGGCACAATCCATTTTGCCAGGTAATGTCAGAAAATTAATGAGTCCTACTTGGAAGTACTACCAGGCTCATTTTTAGAATGATTTTCAGGAAGTATGATGTTTCGATCACAAAAGCCCAAGCATCTAAAACCTCCATGACACTTTATTAATTCTTTATAAAAAAATCTTTCATAAAATTCTTTATAAAATAAAGTCTTGCAACCACAGGAGAATTCTGAGAATCCAGCTTTTCCAGAAAGCTTAAGAGAAATACTTGCGTTTCACCATTCTCAAAATCATTTGAGTTTGAAACAAAATAAACATATTATTCTATTTAATATCGTTGCACAAGCAAATTCAAAAGAATGAAATGTGTTCAAAGTTACTAGAAAAAATGTAGCAATACAGGCTGCCAACTTGTTCAATGTCAAGCTCTAGGCAGTGTAGCCACACTAGCAGTAAATGACTGACTCAGAGTGAGTCACGCTTAAGCCATTTTTGCTTTTAAAGTACTGCCAGGCACTGTGTTAATATTCAACCCAGAGTAAATTTAGCCCAACAAGAAAACAAGTGTTTCCATGGTTGCTTCTTCACAGTGTTTATGGTATATATGCAGCCATTAGGCACAGAAATCCAGTCAGATAAATTAAGTAGAAATGCTCATCTTTCATTTCTATCAAGGCTTTCAGACACTGGGAATGTTAAATGCAACCCAGGCTATTCTTCCATCTCCTTTCGTCTACCCACCCCTCCAGACCTCAAAAGGCAAATATGTAGAGTATACTATTAGTTTTGAAGTTTGTACCATTAAAGTGCCTTTGGCAGATTGCTGTTTGCAGATTTTATTTGGCCCTATGTTAAGGGTCACAACCACTTATATTTCTCTGTGCAGCTACAGGGCTGAAATGCTTAAAAAGTATCTAGCAAGAACAGTAGAAAATGTGGACTGCAGATACCAAATGAAGTCATTATACAGTATCATGCATAGTGAATGGTCAGAGTCTGCTAATGTGGTAATGTGAACACTCAGAAAGTGTTAAAAAAATACTGGTTGGGAGAGATGAATGGCTAGCATCTGATTGATCTGAAAATATCTCAATTTCTTTCAAAATATGCTATTTCTGTTCCAATGCACATGGAGCTCTTAGACTTGGATAGCGCACTGAATGAGAAACAGTTGCTAGGATTCTTTCCTAGTGAATCCACCTGCCTGTTTGCAATATAGAATCTCAGCACTAACTATATAGAACCTACACTATGGTCAAATAAGGGGGTTTGGCATTTTGCTCAGGAAAAAATCTTAAAGCTAGCTATCTCAGCTCTGGGTTTTAAAGTAGGATGTATGCCCCTTAGTATATAAACTCTCAGAATTGCTATTCAAAATTAGCTTTGATCTAAAAATGAAAAATAATTCGATTTCACTAATAATATATACTGGCATTAAGCAGGACATGCATAAATATGAATACAGCAAATATCAGAGGCCTATGCTCTTTCTCAGGGGGCAGAACAGTCTAAAATGTGTGGAGACCACTGTTGTACCAAATAAAGTCTCCTGGAGTTTAAGAGCCTTTTCTTCTCTTCGTGTTCTATCCTAGTACAATGTTTTTTACATTTAAATGGTCATTGGCACAAACGAAGTATAGTGGAAAAGTCTAGATCAGCAAGCAACTGGAGAAGACAGAGAAATGGTAATCTGAGTGAGGCAGGTCTGGAAAACAGCCACACGAAGGAGCTCACTGCAGCTCAGTGCAGCTGTAATGATACACTGGGAACACAAAGTCACACAGACCAGCCTCATCCAAGAGCCCATCTCTGAACAAAAACACTGACCTGTTCTCTTAACAAGACACCTCTACCTCTAGGACTCCGTGAACATTAAAATAATGGTTTAAAAGCTCTTTTCAATGAACTGGAAAAGCCTCACACAAGTGTAGTTAGATAACAGACATCTTTAAAAACACATGGCTCTTGGAGAACAACTGTGAAAGGGGTTCCCTGGTGGTGCAAAAGATGGAGACTCCTAAAATAGTCTCTGACTTGCTTGCATGGAATCTTTCAGTCCTATGGGAAGCTCTAACACAGGGCTTGGCCTAGAGCAGGTGCTTAATGAATCTCTGAGGAATAAACGGATAGAATACAAAACTCTTTACTCATAAAACACCTTATTTGAAGCCCACACATTCTAAAGCTCTGTGTTTGTTATGTGTATGTTTACTGCACTGGTAATTTTCCGACTCTGAAAGCCTAAGGGACTATATACACACTTCATCAGAATGTTTTGCTTTCTGACTCCTTCGATCACTGACTTCACTAACTCTACTTACAGTTCAGACAACCTATTATTTACCTGAAAGTTCAACATTATAGGATTATAAACAGTAGTTAAATCTCCACATAGGCAAAGACAGGGAGGGATGAATAGTTGAAGCATGAGATTTTAGGGTAGTAAAACTATTCTATATATTATATGGTGAATACACAACATTACACATTTGTCAAAAACTTATAGGCCGTTTGATCTAGTAATTCCACTTCTGGGTATAAAAATTAAAACTAGGGACTCAAACGGGTATTTGTATACCAGTTTCATTAGCATCACTACCGCCATGAGGTGGAAACAACCCAAGTGTCTATTGACAGATAAATCGATAAACAAAATGTGGTATGCGGACACACACACACACACACACACACACACACACACACACACACTGGAATATCATTCAGTCTTTAAAAAGGAATGAAATTCTGATATGTGCTATAACACAAATGAACTTTGAAGACATTACGCTAAGTGACATAAGCCAGACACAAAAGGATGATTTTGGACCTGGTCGGCTCCCTCCCTCCCCGGGCGGCCCCTCCGGCGGAGCGCGCCTACTCCAGGCCCCCGGCCGGGCCACGCGCAGACCGCCGAGCAACTCGCACTGCCGCCCCCTGGTCCGGTTTCCCCGTGCCCTCAGGCGGAGGCAGGGGTCCCGCCGCGCCCCGCAGCCACGTACCTTCCAGCCCGCAGAGCGGTCGCTGTCGTCTTCACCCCTGAAGTGGGGCCCGTTCTGGAACCTCCAGCGCAGATCCGCGGAAGCGGGAGCCGTTTCTCAGCCGAGGTCTCTGAAGTCCGGCCGGCCGGGCCAGCGGCTCCAAGTCCGGGCCGACCGCCGCCGTCCGTCCGTCGCGGGAGAGACGAGAAGGGGCGAGTGCGGCGCCGGGAGCCCAGCGGGTGCGAGGCGGCGATCCAAGGCTGGGGGGCGAGGTCGGGAGGAAGGCGCAGCACAGCACAGTTCTTCGCGGGCCCAGAACTTCGCGGGCCCAGAACTTCGCGGGCCCATCATCTGGTCTCCGCCGGCCCGCTGCGCAGACGTTACGGCGGGCCGAAGCACGGAAGGCGTGCGCCGGCTGGTGTCCCTGCGGCGCTCACGATGCTACTGACCGTTGAATAACGGCGGCGGCGGCGGCGGCGGCGACTGCAGCTACTACACCGCCCCCGGGGTTACGCACTCTGCGCCCAATGGCTGCCCGTCCACGACAGACGGCCCTCAGGGCCAATGAGCGCGAGGCGCCACGACGCAGGCCCGCCCCCGACCGATGGCAAAAGTTAGAAGATAGAAAATAGAAGAAAAAAATGAAATCACGGTGAAAGTAAATGAAATAAACACTAAATAAAAAGGACAGGAGTCAAAATCAGAAATAGAATTTAAAGAGAAGTGAAGTGACACCACTTAAATACAAAGGATTGAAGAGATAAGTATGAAAAATTACATGGCAATAAATTTGACACCCTAGAAGAAATGGATAAGTTCCTAGAATCATACCATGTTAAAAACCTGTTCTGGAGGAAATAGAAATCTGACCAGACTAACAACTAGTAACCAATTGAATCAGTAATCAAAAACTCCACACAATCAAAAGTCCAAGATGTTTTCATTGGAGAATTCCACCCAAACATTGAAATAAGAGTTAATACCTATCCTTCTCAAACTATTCCCAAAAACTGAAGAGGAAGGAACGCTTACAAAATCATTTCTATGAGGACAAAATCACACTGTTACCAAAACAAGATTAGGACACTACCAAAAATAAAAAATAAAAAAAAGACAACTACCCACCAATATTCCTGTAAAGCATAGTTGTAAAAATCCTCAACAAAATATTAGCAAACTGCATTCAAAAATACATTAAAGGATCATTCACCAAACCAAATGGGATTTATTCTAGGGATGCACGAATGGCTCACTACCAGCAAATTAATACATGTAAACACCGTATTAACCAAAGGAAGGATCAAAACTATACAAACATCTCAATACATGCTGAAAGAGGATCTGACAAAATTCGTATCCACTCATGATAAAACATTTCATCAAAGTTGGTATAGAAAGAACCTATATCAACATAAAAAAGGCCTTATCTGACTTACCCACTGCTAATATCATAGTCCATGGGGAAAAGCTGACAGCATTTTGTCTCAAATCAGGAACAACTGAAGGATGTCCAGTATCACCACTTTTATTCACCATAGTACTGGAAAGTCCTAGCCACAGAAAATGACAAGAAAAAGAAATAAAAGGCATCCAGATTGTTAAGAAGTAAAATTGTCAGCCTTTGCAGATTGACATGATACTCTATTTAAAAAAAACTCTAAAACTCCAAAAAAATTAACAGAATTAATAAATAAGCTCAGTAACATTGCAAGATGTAAAGTCATTATACAGAAAAATGTTGCATTTCTATGTACAAAAAGATAAACTACCCTACCCAAAACAGAAATTAACAAACCAATCCCATTTACAAATGTATCCAAAAGAATGAAGTTCTTAGACACAAATCTAAAGAAGGAAAACAAAAAAAAAAAAAAAAGGATGATTTTGTATAATTCCACATTTATGAGGTACCTCAGTCAGATACATAGAGACTGAAAGTAGAACAGTGGTTTCCAGAGTCAAGGGGTAGGAGAGCAGTTATTGTTAATGGATATTGAGCTTCAGTACAAGATAAGGAAAAAGTGCTAGAGACAAACAGTGGTGACGGCTGCACAACAATGTGAATATACTTAATGCCACTGAACTGTATGCCAAAAAATAGCTGAAATGGTAAATTTCATGTTATATTTATACTTACCACAAAAGAGCCCCACAGAGCAAGACAGCACAAAGAATGAACTCTAATATAAATGATGGATTCTAGTTAATAGTACAGTATTAATATTATTGGTTTAACAACTGTAACAATATACCACTAAAATGTAAGATGCTAAAAATGGGAATGGGTAGGGGGAAACTTATCAGAAATCTCTGTACTATCTGCTCAATTGTTCTCTAAACCTAAAATTCTTCTAAACTATAGTCTACTCATTAAAAAGAAAAACCTAAGCAAAGGAGGTTGCTCTGTAAAGAAGCAGACATTTTTCTTTCATGTAATGCTGTGTACTCACTTCTCAGTGACCCATTTCCTTATCTGGGACCCTGGGACCCCCATCAGAACCCTGAGCCCCACCACTCAGCCTGGCTCCAGCCTCTTTTCCTGCTGATTCTGACCTTGTTCCTTAATGTTCATGTATGTCCTAATGTGAGGGACCCAGATGCAGGTTCTCTTGCTCCCATGGGCCCTGGATGCTCTTACTATGCCCCAGTCTGTCTGCCTTGCTGTGACCTATGACTTGTCTTGAACTCATTATTTGTGTATTTTCTGGCTGGAAGTGACTGACCTACTACTGACTGTTGGTACTCTAAACTTCGATACAGTTCCCTAATTCTGTCCACCAACCTTCTATTTATTTTGCTGTAAGGCCCAGACCAGCCCGGTAGTAATTAACTATGAACAGTGCTTGTGGGAATGATATTGATACAAAATGGTTAGGTTCAAGAACATTTCTTAACACTGAAAATAGGAGAGTTCTTTATTCAATGTAAAATGCCTCTTTATAAAGCTCTTAGGGGTACAACTATACTCTACCTTCTCATTTCCTGCCTTAATTCTATGTTCACAGGGTATCCTACACGTAAAGGGAGAACTGCAAACTTGAATGCCTACCAGGAAAAGCAGTGAAAGTGTACCAGATAGAAGACAAAGGGAATGGTCAGAATGGTGTCTGACCGAGAAGTACAGCTCTGATCTAAACCATTTAAAAACAACAAATCCCAACACTGTGTGAGCCAAACAAAACTCACATTTCAGGCTAATGTGTGATTTGCAACATTAGAAAAAGAGAGAGAGAAGGTGGGAAAGCACGAGCACCTTAGGTAGACTCTGATATTCATGACACAAAATCTGGGCTAAATCACTCCATAAAAATGCTTATTTATTAAAATACCAGAGAGAAGCTCAGGCCTGTGAAGGAGATGGGCATTCAAATCACGTTTCAGGACACCTAACCCTTGCCAAGTGAGAATGTGATTAATAACATGACTTGCTTCATGTGTAATGTTGAGATGTTGGTAACCTACGAAGGCTGAAAGGACCTTCTTCTATGGCCTGATTCATTTTGCTTCCGGTGTCCTCAAAGGGAAAACTAGGTAGGGAGCAGAGAATAAAATCTTAAAATGAAAAAAAAAAAGCCCCACAAATGTTCAAGATTCTTTTTTCGTAAAGAGGCATACTCTTTTAACACCAAATATTTAAGCTCTTTTCTTTCCCATTCTCATCATATAAAAGGGAATTGAACTATGACCGGTTGTTATCATTTACTGCTAAATGTAACTTTTAGATCAGAAAGTATTATTATGCATTGATCCTAAGATTATTTTTTAACAGATTAGAGAATGTCCTTCACAGTAAGCCTATGCCATGAGATACATGGAACAAAGCTTCTGCTTGCCTACCCTGAGCATTTGAATTAGCAGATGAATTAGAAAAAAGGCACATGTTCCTCCAGGCACACCAGGTACATACTTTGTGGATTAGAGCACAGGCCAGCACGTAGTCATCCCATGCCTCCTCGGCCAGGTGCTCAGGTGTAGTGCATAAGAAACTGTACAGCTGTATAGAGCAGAGACATCCTATCCCACAGTTCTGCTATCTTAATAAAGGGATTACTTAGATTCTGTGAGTCAGTACTTTCTAGCCCACCATCTCTTTATCTGACCAACCATCCCAAATTTATAACCCATGTAAAAATAATTCATGCCCTGGCAATGACTTTCAGTGATTTGATAATGAACCACTTTCTTGGATCCTCCCTCCCCTCAAACTTCAGCCTGGCTAACAACATGGTTACCTTCTCTGCATTTCTCACCTTGCTGTCTGTGGAGAGGTGACAAAATAGCCTGGTTATGAACTAGGTGTCCCTTCACAGTGGCCTGGCTCTCATGGCCTCAGCTCTGTGTGTGGCACCCCGTTAGCTCAACCAAGTCCCTGAACTTCTTCATTCTCCAAGAAGAGCAACTTTTAAGAGATTCTTCCCACCTAACTCACCCAGCTCTGCAGTGTAGACCCAGAAAGGCTCTATCAAGGGCTAGTGGGCAACCAGTCATAAATCTAATTGGTATCTTCAAGAGTTAGCATCTCTGGCAAGGGAAAAGTCAGTAGTAAATGGGGTGGCTTTGAGCACTATCAATGTTTCCTATATATGGGTACATATAACAGATACTGACAATGTAAAGTAAAATATTTAACACAACGGCAGTGACCATTATAAAATGTTTAGAAAGCAAAAGCCCTCTCTGCTACAAAATTACATATATAGATTCTGCACATATAAGATAATCAATCCATAAACAGTCACAGAGCACTATGGACGTCTAAGTAATCATGGAGGGAAACAATGCAAAGATGCATAATGGAATGATGATATTTTCTTTTCTTTCCCCACGCTTTACACGTCTTGAGAAGCCTTGCAGAGTCTAGCCTTTCTCTAGACTCCCCTCCTCTTTGCTGTTTTTCTTTAATTGAAGTGCTGTTGATAAACAATCTTATGCTGGTTTCAAATGTATAACACAGTAGTTCAACAGCTAAACATATGATTAAATCCTCACCCCCTCTAGTACAGTTACTATCTGTCAATGAAGAAAGGTGTTACAGAATCATTGACTATATACTTCACGCTGTACTACTGTCCTCATGACTAACTTATACTGTGATTGTGAATAATTGTGCCCCTTTATCTCCCTCACCCTCCTCGCCCACCTGTCCCAACTCCTCCCCCTTAGTAACCACTAGTTATTTCTCAGTGTCTATGAGTCTACTGGAATGAGTACATTTCCCACACCAAAACTCTGGATACATGGCCAGTGGGATAGAACATCAGAAACTAAAACTCTCCTAAAAGTTAAGGAATACAAAGTCAATGAAAATATCAGATTATCCTAAATTGCAAAGAGATGATAATATAAGGGAGATAAGTGGAAATATTCTGAAGGATAATGAACAATATGACACAGAGTAAGAGCACTTTATCTGGGACATGTAGGTGGCAAAGACCAAAATGTTCAATAACACCTGAGTTGGCCATTATGTAGGAAATGGTCTCACTCATACATTGTTGGTAGGAATTTCAATTAATATAATCTTTATGAAAGGCAGTTTGCCCTTCATAGTATAATTTAAAATTTCACATATGTTTTGACTCAGCAATTTCACCAGCATTTACCTTACAGATATAGACTACTTAGGTGGAATTTTGTAGACATAAGAATAGTTATTGCAGCAATGTCGGTACCAAACAATTATCCCCAACATCAGGAGACTGGTTAAAAATTATGAGTTACTATATGGCCATTAAAAAGAATGAAGAAGCCCTATATGCACTGACATTGCAGAATACCCAAAATATATTAAGTGAAACAAGCAAATTAGAACAGTATGCCTAATATGCTACCATCCTCTCTCTCTCTCTCTCACACACACACACACAGAGTGATATTTCTACCAGAATACATAAGAAATTGGCAACAACTGCCTCCATGGAGGCAAAGACCCTACTTTTCACTACATAGTCATTTTACTTTGTGAATTTTATCAAAAAGATAAAAACTATAAAGAGGGGCAGGGAATACATATATACAAGAAGTGCTATAGAGAGGAAGGGGCTATCTTGAGCAGGATTGGTTAACAAAGATCTCCCACAGAAGGCACTCTGAATGAAATCTGCCTGGGAGAGACAGTATGGAAGGCTGGGGAGGTGTCCTGGAGGCCAACCGGGTGAGGAAGAAAGGAACAAGCCATTTTTGTCTACAAAGAGTAAGTGGATCAGAAAGGGACTAATGTTATGCCGATACTGAACGCTACTCCCTTTTCCACGTTCTTATATGGCACTTGTCTATTAGTAGGTCATATGCATGAATCTAGAATGCAATCCATTCACTTACTGAATATCTATTATGAGCCAGGAACTATGCTAGATGTTGAGGACAGAAAACGGTGAGACTCAGTCCTTGTCCACAACAGGTTCTCTATCTGAGGAAAATGCAAAGCTAGGAGAGAAGAGGAATTCCATAGAGAAAAACCTGAGCAGCATATAGCCCAGGGCAATTATCTCTCTGTTCTGCATGGTGCAGGGATAATGAAGGTGCTGATAAAAACAACAGCTAACACTTATATAACATTTAATATGTGCCAAGTCACTATTCTAAGTCACTTTCATATATTAATTCATTTAATCTTCACAACAACCCTATGAAGTAGGTATACTATTATTACGCCACCTTAAATGGAGTATGTAATGTACTGCAAGGTTTTTAAGAGCATACCATTGCTACACTGCTATTAAGGGGCTGAACCCAAATTTGAACTCAAAAAGTGTGGCTCTAGAACTAAGCAGTGAACTACTACTAGGGACCCTGAGAGAACAAGTGCCAATCTCGGAATAATAATGCTACCTTACACTTATTTGTATAGGACTTTGCAGTTTATAAGATACTTTCACGTGCTATTTTCAATTTAGAAAAGCCCCATGATATGTTCTCTTTGAAATGAACACACATTCCAGCTATTGAAATGGATAAAATTATAAAAACTACTATAAACTCTCAAAATGCCCATCACTAAAAATAACTGTAGTAGAAAAGTTCCTCAAGGAGTTCTACAGAAATTCATCATCTGGTAACATTCAAGTTAAGACAGTATTAGTTGAGCATCACTGCTTTCAAAGGAAAGGCACTGATAAACTAGACAATGGATTCAGGTTCTTTAAATGCCACTTAAACAGTGAAATACTGCCTTTGACTTACTAAAATAAAAACCATAATTCTTACATTCTATTACTCAATATATAGTTATTTGAGCACTTTGGCAACTGGTATAGGTTTAGATATTGTACTATTCAATTAGCATTAAGTGAAATGCACTTTAATCAATACCTCTCAAAATAGTTTAAATTGTTTAATTAGGACTAACTACACCAGAACATCTGAAAGACAAATTTACCTGTCAAATTTAGGAAAGGAATTTCCCCAGTTTCTTTTTACCAGCTTAGTTCTTAAATAGATCCAGACATACTTGTAGAAAGTACCAGCTGACATTACTCCATGGGGGTTTCCTTACTATAATTAATTTTGGATTTCCTTGTCAAGAGGGAGACATAATCTTTGCTTCTATTTTTTAATCAATACATGACTGAGCAGAGTACTACCCAGTGAAAATGAAATGGGTACTGCCCTTATAGAGTGAAATAAATATTCTCTACTCAGTTTTCCAACCAAAGAGCACAAATACTGCTGAAGGAAAACAAAGCCTTGGCACCGCTGGAGGGAAAAAAATTTGCCAGCTGTCTTCCCAGCATAATGCTTTCTACAGTCATGTACAGGATTATCTCATGCTCTTTAATATCTGCCACTTTAAACGACTCTCTTTAATTAAATAATTATCTTCTTGGGACAACACAACTCAATCCTAAACTGAGTAGGATTCTACCTCCCCACTTACTCAAATTCTACCTGATCTTCAAAGTCTTGTTCAAAACTCATTTTCTCTATGAAGCCATCACCCCCTGATTTCCAAGATCTCTCCCTTCTCAGGTGTTAATTATGTGAATCACACATCCTGATTCATTTGCTCCCTATCTTTTTCTAATTCAATAGCACTCTGCTTGTATTTCTCTCACGGCACTTATCTTTCTTGGAACTGCAGTGATTTTAAATGTTTCTCTTGTCCACTAAGAGGACTAAGTCATACCCATCTGGGTATTATCTTTGATTAAAGCCCAGTGCTTGACACATTAACAATAAATATTTGTTGTCTTGAATAAATGTTGTCCATCCTATAAGAATACAAAAGAAAAAAAAAGCCACGTTTCTTTTTTCTGTATTCCTAGATACCTAGCCCAGTGCCAGGCATCAATAAGCCACTTGAAGATATTCAACGAATACTATATAAGTAAACCAGTTGTAGTTTAGTTTTACTTAAATCTGAATAAACATGACCCTGATCAAACAAATGACTCAAAAAATTGAGGTCATTTCAAATACCTCTTGCTTTTGTGGGTTAGTAACACACACACACACACACACACACACACACACACACACACACACACACACACACACACACACACACACACAGAAAGCCAGTACTGTTTCAGTAGTTAAAAACTGGTATTTGAGTATTCAAAATGAACAAACAAATAAGAGCTGGTTGGTAGCTGAAAACCTGGCCACAATACTTGCTATCACCTCTCAGCGAGAGGCAGTCTATTCTCCCACCCTTTGAAGTTGGACTGCCTTGTGATTGCTTTGACCAATAGTCTGACAAAAGTTACACTGTCCAGTTTCCTAGCCGAGGTCTCAGGAGATCTGCCTCCACTCTTGAGGCTCTTATCTCCCTCCTGCCATAATGGGAACAAATCTGAACTATTCTGCTCGGGAATGAGACCACCTGGGGTGCGGACAAGCTGTCCCAACTGAGGGTGTCCTAGATGGAGAGGCTGCAAGCCGATCAGGGAGCCTAACTGGCCCAGCAGAAGGACCACCCAGCTAAATTCAGTCCCAACGGCCAATCCATGGGAGCACAAGCCCAATAACAGTTATTTTGAGTCACTAAGTTTTGGTGTGGTTTGTTACACAACAAAAGCTAAGTCATCACCATTTAATTTAAAACTGAACACTTACATGGTGCCACGATGCTAATTTCTATTCCACGGAAGTTTTAGACAGCCAATGTAGATCATTCCTACATGTTTAATATTTATTTTTAAATAATATTAAAATCTAATTATGACTAAATAAAAACTCTAATTATGATTAAAGCAAAATTTCTAAATAGAGTATTTGCAATCTTTTTTGCTGATTTTTTTAAAACCTATTATTTAATAAATTAGTACACCTCATCACTGTCCCCTAATGCACCACGACATTTTTTTTCTTTACACCATGTGTATCTTGCTTACAAAATTGGATGGGGGAAGTCAGGTGTCACCTCTAGTCTTCATTGCTTTAAATACCTATAACTGGGAGGGGCAAAATAAGCAGTGAAACTCTAAATCAATACTACCAACAAGGAGTAGAAATGCAAAAAATTAAAAAACAAAAAGCTATTTCCATTTCCCCATCGCATTAGATTATGGAATTCAGTTAACAAATTTTGAGACATGAAAAAAATGAATAGCTTTCAGAATCAGACTGAGAGATTTGTGCATCCCTGGTAATAGGAAATTCAACTAAAATAGGAAAATTATGCGAAGAAGAAAAACTCTTTCTCCCTTTAATGTTTTTGACCCTTAAGCCCCTTTGCTCCTCCTTCCAGCCCCTGGCATCCCGTGCTGGCTCCTCCTTTTCTTCCTCTCCTTGACTCTCGGACTCTCCCCTTGCGTGGGTCATCTATCCCCATGACTCCAACCATCTTCTGGAAGCATGTGGAAAGCCTTTATCTCCCTCTCATTAGCCAGAGTTTTATACCAAAGCCTTTCTCATTTCCAACCATCTGGTAAAGATCTATGCCAAAATCCAGCACCCTAAATATAATATAATTTAATTAAAGTTATCCTCCCACGTCACTTAAAGACCAGATCCTCCATGAGACATCTTGCCTCTTTTAATGGCACCACCTCTTTCTTATCTACTCAAACTAGGAACTTGAGTGCCATCTTCAATTTCTTATTTGGCTATATCTATTGTTATTATTATTTTAAATAAGTTGACAAATCCTACAGTACCTCTTGTATTAATTCTCTCTTCCTATTTCCCAACATGATTCAGGATGTCATCAGTACTTGACTGGACCACTGTAACAAAACCTCTTCCCTTCTCAATTTATCCTATAAATACCATATCTGGATCTGTCTTGTTAAGGTTCAAGTCTAAACAGATGGTTCACCTAATGAAAAACTTAATGTACCCCATGACTTACTAATTAAACTATCCTATTCAAAGCAACAAAAAACTCTGTAACTCAGGCCCAACTTACCCTTCTAATCTTATCTCCCATGTACTTATGATGTGACTGGATCGCCTGCTGGTCCTTGGGTCCTACGCCTTTTCCTACTTCTGTTCATGGCTTACAGTACTTCCTTACCCGGTAATGGGGATCACAATACATATACAGTATTTACATTGCCTTAACATTTAACAATATATGATAAAGCATTTTCTAAACATTTTATTGTTTTGATAAATGATTTTCACAAATCTCTTGATTATTTTCAAATTTTCCTACTGAATATCACTGAGAAATATCTTTGTAGGTAAAGCATTCTCATTTTGGACTATTTTATTAAAACTGATTCCTAAAAGTACAATTACCAGGAAAGCATTCTTAAACATCTTGGTACACCTTCTGCACGTGATTTTCAGTTGACTATAGCTATCTTAAATCATCATTGTATTATCAAAGCTTAAGGTTGATCCTCATATACAGCTGGTGTATTCTATTAACTACCATGTTGGTATCTATAACCTATAATTCTAACATGCGTCTCCCAACCCTCTGTTCCTTTGGGGCTTCCTCTTCTCCTCCAACCATGACCTCCAATCTCCAGCCCATGCAATTACCAGAATTCAACTGCAGGCCAATGGCCATCAGAGCAAAAACAAAGAACAGTTCACAGGTTCTCAAAGCTTGGAATTCTGAAAACATAATAATATACTTTCTATTTTTAGAGGTGGGGTCACGGGGGAACTTGTTATTCAAGTCAAAGGTCAGTCAAGATGAGAAAGTTAGTATTTCAGTATGTCTGTGCCAGCATGTACCACCACCAAAAGCAGCACATGCATGCAGAATATTTTATTTTAAAGGGTGGTATTAATACATGTTCAAAATCACATGATAAATTGGATACTTCTGTATTGGCTTCCATTTTGTACACTATTTAAACAATTAACATATTTCAAAGCTACCATAAACTTTGCTTCAAATTCCTCTTCTTGCCAAACAATCTTACCTGCTAATCTTCCTAATCTGCAGTTAAATTAGGAAGACTTTAAACCACTTTCCACATTAAAACTTCTTTAAAGGTCCCACATTCTAGATGTGTACTTACTCTACCTTGGGAAAGACTTCTTGAAATCAGTGATATCTGTGATAAGGCAGAAAGATGAACTTGCCTTAACCAAGTAAAGAGAGAGGGAGTAAACAGAATATTCCACAACGAGACCAGCTAGTGTAAAACCTGCAGGTGAAAGCGAACATAATACTCTCTGGGAATTGCAAATGTGTGGATCAAAGAGCTAGAAAGGAGAGTAGTGAGAAAGTAAAAGAAGAAACCTGGTGCCAGGAGGGCCTTAATTCCAGGAGGAACAGGGGGCCATGTGGCAGACGACCATGACCAGATTAATACCTTAGAATGGTCAATCACTGCGGCAGAAACTGGCAGGCAGCAAGTCAGGGGCAGGGAACAGGGAGGAGGCTGAAATGGAGCAGCCTCAGCAGTGGGAGCACATGGAAACTAAGAGGGGATTGGCAGAGGTTTTTTAGGATGGGCCCAGATAGCACATCTTGTTCAGTGGCTGAAAATTCCTATTCATCACTTTGTAGGAATAATTTTTTGCTTTGGATAAATTTAAGATAAAAATCACTGTGGTCTGAAGCAGAAAGAAAATATTACCTAAATAAGCTGGTACTATATTTTCTTGACTCCACGATGCCATCAAATCTAAGAAGCATTGTCAACCTAATACACTGTGTATGGGGGGGATATCTGATGCTACCACCTAACAGGAGAGACGGGGGTCACGAAGGCCGATGGTCGGGAGAAAGAATTCAAAGTTCTTGGGTATAACATGTATGCTTCCTGCTTTACGCAACTGAAATGAAGTCAAAGAATAGTGCCCCCCTTGCTAAGGAGGAAGGAAGTACTTTCCAGTGGTAAGCACCCAATGGTCAAACTGGGAAAGGAGAGTAGTCAGTAAGTCTGGGAACACCTCTAGCCAACCGGCAGTCACACTTCATCCTGAGAGCAAGGCTGCTGCCCAGGTCTGCAAAAGGAGCCTTGGTGAAAAGGGATGCACCTCCTTATCCGACCTATTACCTCACTCCCAGGACTACTGGGTGTCGAAACAGCTGCCATGGAATATTTTTCCCAGGGGAAAAAAAGTTCCATGAACTAAGTTTTAATCCCATTTTGTAGTCTTTCATTCATCCCCCAAATACATGTGAAGCACTGGTCCCATGCTGTTCTAGGCACCACAGACAGACAGTATCTATCAAGGCAGACAAGGGCCTGCTCTCACTGAACTGACTGACTTTCTAACCAGTTGCAAGTTGCAAAATGAAGACTAAGGAATCCCACAGTAAAGGAAATTGACTCATTTATCTAACTCTGAAACCTTTACTATTTTATCTAAAAAAATTAACTACCTTTATTTTACTCCATTAAAACTCCACTCAGCACCTTTTATTTATGCCTCCTCCCCCCAGGCCAACCCCCACTCTCATTTCTTCTTCAAATTTTGCATGTCAAGTTCTAGGACCCTGCAATCTCAAGAGACCAGTATCCTTTTTCTCTCATTCCCAACACATTAATTACCTGCCTCTGTTCCTTGTGCCTAGCACAATGCTCTGCTTATAGGAGGTGTGTGTTCACTAACAATATATAATTTGAAATACATTATCAGGTGATTAAAAGAAAAGGTAACTAAATAGGTAGGTGCAAACAGCAGAGCTGATTCTCCCCAGTTAAATATAATGCACATCTGTAAGAGAATCCCTAATATATTAAAGGCCATACAGCATATAGTGACAGCTGCAGCTCCATTGTATCTGCTCATTATAAGTACATTTCACAAGACACAGGATGGCTCATTATGAGAATAGTGTGGTTCTTGACTCTGCTTCCCTATCAAGAAAAGTTTGCCAAAACCAATATTGAGTTGAAAAGTGATTCGTTCCTATCAACATAAATTTTTTCACACTCTTTTCAATGACAGAACATCCTTAACTACTTGACAGTCTAGCAATACTTTCTACTTCCTTCATTAAAATCTTGTGATCCTTTAGCAAAATGACTATAACACTCTGAGCTTGCTTCCTTCCACTTGAGAATTTATGCCAACCATTAGTAACTCTAAAAATACAACTATTACTTGGCTGAGCTAGAATCTGAATTGATACTTTCTCATTCCAAACTCCAAGCTCTTTCCATGGGTTGGACAGTCTCTACCCCCTGAATACTGTTATCAATATATCTAAATAATTAAATAAGTAAACATAAGAAGTTATCTAGAAAACAATTTCATGACTAATATATACTTTTTAACACATACAAGGCAAATAACTCTGAAGGAAAGTACTTGAATACAACAAATACACAAATATGATTATTAAGGCTATCATTTATGCTTATAGGTGGATACCTTTATTTTAGACTTAGTAAGAGATGCACTCACTTCCATCTATATAAGATAAAGTAGAAGCTAACTAGGTACCATGAACACAGGAACTTGCCTATTCTGTTCACTGTTGTATTCCCAGCACAGTCAATAAACACTTGCTGAATGAATGAACGTTAAGTATAAGATGGAATATAAAAATGAAGCTCTCAGATACAGAATAATAAAGTTAGTTTATACTCAATTCCAGGAGATAAAATACAATCTAATTCATCAAATAATTACTGAGTAACTTACATATGCCCACAACTATGCTATGTACACACAGATCTTCACTTTTAGGTAATAAGCTGCAAGGGATCTGGAATTGCAAACCAGATTTGCATTCTCTAGAGTGCCTAGCTAAATAACCTTTAGCAGATTATTTTCAACCCTTGTACCTAAGCATTACCTGGAGAACTTAAAAAAAAAAGGCAGAGCTTTACGCAATTGAGCCCCACCAGACCCAGTGAAACCTGAATCTCTGGGGATAGGGACCAAATTCTGATTTTAAGGTTCATATCTGATACTGATACCCAGTGATGGGTGAATGGTTCTCAGATTCTGGTGCACAGGAGAATCACTTGGAGGGGCTGATAAAACTCTCAACCCCCACTCCCAGAGTTTTGGCTTCAGCAGGTCCTGGTGCCTAAGAAGCTTCCAGGTGCTGTGCTGCTGCTGGTGTGGGCCGCTGCTGACCAGATACACTAATCGGAAAACATGAACACTATATGATAATTTTAAATATAAAAAAGGAACTTCATGCTCAACATCATTGGTCATTAGAAAAATGTAAATTAAATCCACAGTAAGATATTACTAAGTACTTACTAAAACGGCTAAGATTTAAAACAAAACCAAAATAACCCAAGTGCTGGCGAGCGTGCATGGCAAGCACAATGCTCATACATTGCTGATGGGGATGAAGAATGGTACACCACAACGGAGAACAGCCTGTCAGTTCTTCTAAATTCAAATATACTTAGCTTATTAGCCAGCAATCCCATACCTGGATACTTACCCAAGAGAAATAAAATGTTATAAAATGTTATATTCACATAAAAATGTGTACATGAATGTTTATAACAGCTTTATCCCCAAGCTGGAAACAACTGGAATATCCTTCAAAAGGTGACTTATGATAAATAAACTATGGAACATCCATACGAGGGAATACTACTCAGAAATACAATGCAACAAATGGCTGGTAACAGCAATGCTATGGATGAATCTCAAATGCATTCTACTCAGTGAAAGAAGCCACTTAAAAAGCTAGATACTGTATGATTCCATGTATGCCACACTGTGGAGAAGTTAAAGCTGCACGGAGAAAAAGACAAAACAGTGGTTGCCAGGTGCTGGAAACAGAGGAAGGTATCCACTGCAAGGGGCACCCATTATATACATCTAACAATTATAAAACTTAGATTATTCCAACCTCAGGAATTAAAGATTTGACAAGATAATTATTTTCTTAAGTATGATGTGCACTGTCCGCAGAATATTTAGGATTTGGTCTTCCTATTCTAGGTTCAGGCTGCTTTCTGAGCATGGATGGCATCATACTCTCTCAAAATAAGCTACCACGAGAGAAACACCCATAGTTCAGTTTGTGTTTAAACTTGCTGCTGATTCATTTCTTCCTTGATAACTGAACCTTTCTTTCCTAATTACTTTAATTATAGCCATCTCTCATTCTAAAGCTTCCCTTTTCCTTGGGAACACATTTGTTATCCTTGTGACCTCCTGTGAGACTCTGGGTAGGTATGTCACCTCCAGGATCCAGTCTGCTAAAAACAGAAGCTGCACTTTCCATGCATCCTTCTCCTGCACGTGGATGTTGCAAGGATTAAGAGAAATGAGGTATGCGTGTGGGATTATTGCCGTTATGCTTGAAATAAATTTCATGGAATTTGTTCTAAACTTTAGTGCAATAAATATTCTACTCTTCTTTGCCATAACATAGCAACAGTTCACACTGGAAATGGCATTCTTAGGTACTATTTACTGAATGCACTGCCAAGACCATGGTATCTGGTAAAGGAAGACCATTTCTGAATCTCACTCTATAACTTTCTTTGTGACCTTGAGCAAACCACTTACCTTTTTTGAGCCTCATTTCAACTAATGTTTCTCTAGGAACTACTGTGACATCAATAGGAAGCACACCTAAATAAACTACTATGTCTGATATCATTCCTACTCCCTGATCTCTAAATGGAAATGATTCAGATTCCAAAAAGCAAAGAGATTCTCTCTCAGCTAGATGAAGCAGATTCCCCAAATAACAGAGGACATCAATGCAGATCTAGGATCTGGGAGACCCAGAAAAATTATTTACTCTCAGGAGTCCTATGACAAACTAATTTTTCAAGAGATGAATAAAATGCTTGAACTGAGAGAAAAGAAAGCCACATGGTAGTCATTCCTAGAGTTGGTGCTTTACTATACAGAAGAAAGAATACGAGCTTTGGTGTCACCCAAACTTAAGTTTGAATTTTAGAATTCACGATTTTAGGGAAATTATATTACCTCTCTTTGCATATTTCCTAGTCCATAAAATGGGTATAGTTATCCTGTAGGGTTGTATGCCCATAGTTTTAATTCAACAAACATTTATTAAGTATCATATATAGTAGGTACTATACAAAACCTGGCTATTACTTTTATTATTACTATTTTCAAAAGAACCAGGGCAAACTTTAGAGGAAGGCAGAACAGATGGGGTCTCTACTGCTTAATATAAAAGGCATGCAGAAAAGCTAAGTTCTCACGCATAAACTCCTTGATCACTTAATGCCTTGAAACTCCACTATGATAAGATCAATCTAATTTGAATTAATCTTTGTTTTCTTTTCTTCTTCACTTATTAATTACTTACTTGGTACTCCAACTTTACCTTAAAATGTGAGAATTCCTGGAAAGTAACAACTTTATGAAACAGAAGAAAGAAGACAGCTCTCCCTAATGCTCCTGCTCTATCCCTGGTATCTCCTTTCCTTTAGTTCCACTGTTTATTAGCTTTGTGACCTTGGGAATGTCACCTAACTTCTCTGAACCTACTTCATCACTAAGATGGGAATGGTACCATTTAGCTTCACTGATGAGTAAACATGTATGGGAAGAGAAACTCCAAGGTGGGGAAAACACAAAGAAAGCAGCTGGGTATTAAGAAACACAAAAATATTTTAAAAATCTGCATAAGGCAGAAATCTCACTAAGTGAGCATGAGACCCCAGGCCAGGGATATAATCCAGCCTGAAAAAGTCAATCTCAATCTCTCCTGTGCAATTTACGATTTTTAGCATTTACCAACAATTCACGGTCATCCAGCAAGTGAACGGTGATGGGTTTACCAACATCATCAGGAAAGAAATGAAGTTCAACTGAGGGTCACAGGGATGATAAAACTGTCCACAGGAGAGCCAGCAAACTAAAGTTTTTATAAAGTTGCTTAAATGTTCCTAGCAGTCACACTTAGAGTGAGCCACATTCACTTAATTCCTGGGCATAATGATACTAGGGCATTAAAAACTGTATCTTACTATGTACACTACACATTTGCACCAAAAAGTAAAAGGTTATATACACAAAATCATGTATGTTGACTTTTTTGAGCAATGCAGGGATTTTTCAAAGATAACTGTTTTTCAAAGACAAATTGATTTTTCAAAGATAAATTGTTAACTTTTGTTGATTTCAGATCCTAATCCTAATTTTCTTTCCCCCTTATTCTCTTCTTTACTGATAATATATTATTGAAGGGAAAGGAGTTCTATCATCAGACTGCCTTAACTAGGTTCTAACCCTCTTTTTCTAGTTGAGTAATTCTGTTCTATAAATATTAACTGAGTCCTCATTATGTGTGGAATGAAAGGAACACAGAGATGAAGAAGAAATTATTCCAGCCTTAAAGGGTCTTGGGCTTTAGTTAATTGCAGGCCAAGGAACACTGTTTGGATAGACAGTTACCTTATGACAAAGAGATTTATGTGTTGAGGAGTATCAGGATTAAGTCAGTTTAGTCATCACTTTGCCCCGTTTAAATGCACTCAAAATATTTTTAGGCATAGCCAAACATTTTCCCTCTTGGCACCACTTGTGTTTCTTTCTCATTTCTTTCCTTGCAGGTTTCAAAACTCACACATGCCCTTCCAGCCTTCAAAGGAGCTAATCTTCCCTACGGCCCCCTGTTTACCTTCATGTGGGCCAGGAGCTCGCAGACCTGTCCTGTCTCCATAAAATCTCCATCTCTTTGCAACAGCACCCACTAAGCTTCTACTATATATTCTTAAATGACATTTCATGCACATTCTGGCCTTAGTTTGGAGTATCTTGAAAACAAAGCCACCATTTTCTCTGACGACATCGTAATTTTCTGTCAGTTGGCCAAATTAATGCTGATGTCCTTCTTCTGAGTGCCAACCAAGTCACCAAAAATGGTATTATGAGACGGGGAAGCCACAGGTCACAAATAGCTTTGTTCACAGTGTTTTAAAAACCTAGTAATGGAAATATAATCACCTAGATCTCTGGATTTTCCAAAAGAACCTGAAAGCCTGACAAAAGAACCACACCCACTCACAGTCACAACAGACAGGCAAGGGGGCAGGTGTCTCCCTACTTAGGGCATAAGCTCACAAGTGTATGGTGGTTTCCCTCAAGATCCTCCTTCCAATCAAGGGCCTGTGCTTTACATACTGTGCGTGTAGACTTCACGCTGGAGTTTAAGGAACACAGCAGTAAGCAAAACATAAAAGCCCCTAACTTCCTGGAACTACACGATGGTTTGAGCAGATGCTGAAGGAAAGGGAAAAGCAGCCCACTAGGAGTAGTGACATGAGGGTATTCTAACGTTGCTGAGGACCTCACTATTTAACGGCATCCTGAGTGAATCTTTTGTCATGTGAATGGCCACGCCCTATTTTACCAGTTTTGAGATCTAGATTGGGTATGCTTACAATGAAGGTACAAAGTTAATCTGTAAGTCCATTTAATAATTATGATTACAGTAGTAAATTCCTATGTCTGTCACTGAAAATAATTTTGAAGTTTCACTCATGGATTCCATTATCACCATATCTTATATGCTGCATATCTCATATATGACCTAAATAGACTGTCTAAATCTGTGCTGAACATCTTCAGATTAAGAAATCTGCATTAGGGGGCAGAGCCAAGATGGCAGCATGAGTAGAGCAGTGGAAATCTCCTCCCAAAAACACATAGATCTATGAAAATATAACAAAGAAAACTCTTCCTAAAATAGAGACCAGAAGACATAGGACAACATCCATACCACATCAACACCTGCAAGAACCCAGCGCCTGTGAACAGGGTAAGATACAAGCCCCGGCCCAGCGGGACCCGAGTGCCCCTCCCCCTGGCTCCCAGCGGGTGGATAGAAATCGGAGCAGTATTTTTTTTTGGCGAGTGCTTTTTGGAAGCCTTAAAGGGACAGGGACCCCGGTGCTAGGGAGGCAGGGTGGTGGTTCCGGTGGGCGGGTGCCTGAGACCGGTGCCTGAGGACAAAGAAAATCATGTGTTTTTTCCTTTTTTTTTTTTCTTTTTCCTCTTTCGTTGTTGCTGTTGTTGTTTTGGTTTGGAGAGTGCTTTTTGGAAGTCTTAAAGGGGCAGGACAGGACACTTAGACCAGAGGCAGGGAATCTGGGGATCTCTGGTCACTCTAACCCCCTGGGCAACAGGGAGCACAGAGGCCCCTTACGGAGATAAATAGCCTCCCGGCCGCTCCCCCTCCAACGGGGCTCCACCACTTTGGAGGAGCAGCCCCAGCCAGGCGACGCCCACAGCAACAGCGGAGATAAACTCCATAGCAAACGGGCAGGTAGCAGAAGCCCTGTCTGCGCACAGCTGACAAGCATAAGCACTAGAGGTCGCTATTCTCCCAGGAGAGGAAGGCCACAAACCAACAAGAAGGGAAGCTCTTCCAGCGGTCACTTGTACCAGCTCTGCAAACTATCTCTATCACCATGAAAAGGCAAAACTACAGGCAGACAAAGATCACAGAGACAACACCTAAGAAGGACACAGACCTAACCAGTCCTCCTGAAAAAGAATTCAAAATAAAAATCATGAACATGCTGACAGAGATGCACAGAAAAATGGAAGAGCAATGGGATGAGATGCAGAGAAAAATGCAAGAGCAATGGGATGAAGTCCGGAGGGAGATCACAGATGTCAGGAAGGAGATCACAGAAGTGAAACAATCCCTCGAAGGATTTATAAGCAGAATGGATAAGATGCAAGAGGCCATTGAAGGAATAGAAACCAGACAACAGGAACGTATAGAAGCTGACATAGAGAGAGATAAAAGGATCTCCAGGAATGAAACAACACTAAGAGAACTATGTGACCAATCCAAAAGGAATAATATTCATATGATAGGGGTACCAGAAGAAGAAGAAAGAGGAAAAGGGATAGAAAGTCTCTTTGAAGAAATAATTGCTGAAAACTTCCCCAAACTGGGAGAGGAAATAATCAAACAGACCACGGAATTACACAGAACCCCCAACAGAAAGGATCTAAGGGAGACAACACCAAGACACATAATAATTAAAATGGCAAGGATCAAGGACAAGGAAAGAGTTTTAAAGGCAGCTAGAGAGAAAAAGGTCACCTATAAAGGAAAACCCATCAGGCTAACATCAGACTTCTCGACAGAAACCCTACAGGCCAGAAGAGAATGGCATGATATATTTAATGCAATGAAACAGAAGGGCCTTGAACCAAGGATACTGAATCCAGCACGACTATCATTTAAATATGATTGCGGGATTAAACAATTCCCAGACAAGCAAAAGCTGAGGGAATTTGCTTCCCACAAACCACCTATACAGGGCATCCTACAGGGACTGCTCTAGATGGGAGCACTCATAAAAAGAGCACAGAACAAAACACACAACATATGAAGAATGGAGGAGGAGGAATAAGAAGGGAGAGAAGAAAAGAATCTCCAGACAGTGTATATAACAGCTCAATAAGTGAGCTAAGTTAGGCAGTAAGATACTAAAGAAGCTAAACTTGAACATTTGGTAACCACGAATCTAAAGCCTGCAATGGCAATAAGTACATATCTCTCAATAGTCACCCTAAATGTAAAAGGACTTAATGCACCAATCAAAAGACACAGAGTAATAGAATGGATAAAAAAGCAAGACCCATCTATATGCTGCTTACAAGAAACTCACCTTAAACCCAAAGACAAGCACAGACTAAAAGTCAAGGGATGGAAAAACATATTTCAGGCAAACAACAGTGAGAAGAAAGTAGGGGTTGCAGTACTAATATCAGACAAAATAGACTTCAAAACAAAGAAAGTAACAAGAGACAAAGAAGGACACTACATAATGATAAAGGGCTCAGTCCAACAAGAGGATATAACCATTCTAAATATATATGCACCCAATACAGGAGCACCAGCATATGTGAAACAAATACTAACAGAACTAAAGAGGGAAAAAGACTGCAATGCATTCATTTTAGGAGACTTCAACACACCACTCACCCTAAAGGATAGATCCACCGGGCAGAAAATAAGTAAGGACACACAGGCACTGAACAACACACTAGAACAGATGGACCTAATAGACATCTATAGAACTCTACATCCAAAGCAACAGGATATACATTCTTCTCAAGTGCACATGGAACATTCTCCAGAATAGACCACATACTAGCTCACAAAAAGAGCCTCAGTAAATTCCAAAATATTGAAGTTCTACCAACCAATTTTTCAGACCACAAAGGTGTAAAAGTAGAAATAAATTCTACAAAGAAAACAAAAAGTCTCACAAACACATGGAGGCTTAACAACATGCTACTAAATAATCATTGGATCAATGAACAAATCAAAATAGAGATCAAGGAATATATAGAAACAAATGACAACAACAACACAAAGCCCCAACTTCTGTGGGATGCAGCGAAAGCAGTCTTAAGAGGAAAGTATATAGCAATCCAGGCACACTTGAAGAAGGAAAAACAATCCCAAATTAATAGTCTGACATCACAATTATCAAAACTGGAAAAAGAAGAACAAATGAGGCCTAAACTCAGCAGAAGGAGGGACATAATAAAGATCAGAGAAGAAATAAACAAAATTGAGAAGAATAAAACAATAGCAAAAATCAATGAAACTAAGAGTTGCTTCTTTGAGAAAATAAACAAAATAGATAAGCCTCTAGCCAAACTTATTAAGAGAAAAAGAGAATCAACACAAATCAACAGAATCAGCAATGAGAATGGAAAAATCACGACAGACTCCACAGAAATACAAAGAATTATTAAAGACTACTATGAAAACCTATATGCCAACAAGCTGGAAAACCTAGAAGAAATGGACAACTTCCTAGAAAAATAAAACCTCCCAAGACTGACCAAGGAAGAAATACAAAAGTTAAACAAACCAATTACGAGCAAAGAAATTGAAATGGTAATCAAAAAACTACCCAAGAACAAAACCCCGGGGCCGGACGGATTTACCTCGGAATTTTATCAGACACACAGAGAAGACATAATACCCATTCTCCTTAAAGTGTTCCAAAAAATAGAAGAGGAGGGAATACTCCCAAACTCATTCTATGAAGCCAACATCACCCTAATACCAAAACCAGGCAAAGACCCCACCAAAAAAGAAAATTACAGACCAATATCCCTGATGAATGTAGATGCAAAAATACTAAATAAAATATTAGCAAACAGAATTCAACAGTATTTCAAAAGGATCATATACCATGACCAAGTGGGATTCATCCCAGGGATGCAATGATGGTACAACATTCGAAAATCCATCAACATCATCCACCACATCAACAAAAAGAAAGACAAAAACCACATGATCATCTCCATAGATGCTGAACAAGCATTTGACAAAATTCAACATCCATTCATGATAAAAACTCTCAGCAAAATGGAAATAGAGGGAAAGTACCTCAACATAATAAAGGCCATATATGATAAACCCACAGCCAGCATTATACTGAACAGCGAGAAGCTGAAAGCATTTCCTCTGAGATCGGGAACCAGACAGGGATGCCCACTCTCCCCACTGTTATTTAACATAGTACTGGAGGTCCTAGCCATGGCAATCAGACAAAACAAAGAAATACAAGGAATCCAGATTGGTAAAGAAGAAGTTAAACTGTCACTATTTGCAGATGATATGAGACTGTACATAAAAAACCCTAAAGACTCCACTCCAATACTACTAGAACTGATATTGGAATACAGCAAAGTTGCAGGATACAAAATTAACACAGAAATCTGTAGCTTTCCTATACACTAACAATGAACCAATAGAAAGAGAAATCAGGAAAACAATTCCATTCACCATTGCATCAAAAAGAATAAAATACCTAAGAATAAACCTAACCAAAGAAGTGAAAGACTTATACTGTGAAAACTACAAGTCACTCTTAAGAGAAATTAACGGGGACACTAATGAATGGAAACTCATCCCATGCTCATGGCTGGGAAGAATTAATATCGTCAAAATGGCCATCCTGCCCAAAGCAATATACAGATTTGATGCAATCCCTCTCAAATTACCAGCAACATTCTTCAATGAATTGGAACAAATAATTCAAAAATTCATATGGAAACACCAAAGACCCCGAATAGCCAAAGCAATCCTGAAAAAGAAGAATAAAGTAGGGGGGATCTCACTCTCCAACTTCAGGCTCTACTACAAAGCCATAGTAATCAAGACAATTTGGTACTGGCACAAGAACAGAGCCACAGACCAGTGGAACAGATTAGAGACTCAGGACATTAACCCAAACATATATGGTCAATTAATATTTGATAAAGGAGCCATAGACATACAATGGCAAAATGACAGTCTCTTCAACAGATGGTGCTGGCAAAACTGGACAGCTACATGTAGGAGAATGAAACTGGACCATTGTCTAACCCCATATACAAAGGTAAACTCAAAATGGATCAAAGACTTGAATGTAAGTCATGAAACCATTAAACTCTTGGAAAAAAACATAGGCAAAAACCTCTTAGACATAAACATGAGTGACCTCTTCTTGAACATATCTCCCCGGGCAAGGAAAACAACAGCAAAAATGAGCAAGTGGGACTACATTAAGCTGAAAAGCTTCTGTACAGCGAAAGACACCATCAGTAGAACAAAAAGGAACCCTACAGTATGGGAGAATATATTTGAAAATGACAGATCCGATAAAGGCTTGACGTCCAGAATATATAAAGAGCTCACACGCCTCAACAAACAAAAAACAAATAACCCAATTAAAAAATGGGCAGAGGAACTGAACAGACAGTTCTCTAAAAAAGAAATACAGATGGCCAACAGACACATGAAAAGATGCTCCACATCGCTAATTATCAGAGAAATGCAAATTAAAACTACAATGCGGTATCACCTCACACCAGTAAGGATGGCTGCCATCCAAAAGACAAACAACTAAAAAAGGTTGGCGAGGCTGTGGAGAAAGGGGAACCCTCCTACACTGCTGGTGGGAATATAAATTAGTTCAACCATTGTGGAAAGCAGTATGGAGGTTCATCAAAATGCTCAAAATAGACCTACCATTTGACCCAGGAATTCCACTCCTAGGAATTTACCCTAAGAACGCAGCAATCAAGTTTGAGAAAGACAGATGCACCCCTATGTTTATCGCAGCACTATTTACAATGGCCAAGAATTGGAAGCAACCTAAATGTCCATCGGTAGAGGAATGGATAAAGAAGATGTGGTACATATACACAATGGAATACTACTCAGCCATAAGAAGTGGAAAAATCCAACCATTTGCAGCAACATGGATGGAGCTGAAGAGTATTATTCTCAGTGAAATAAGCCAAGTGAAGAAAGAGAAATAGCAAATGATTTCACTCATCTGAGGAGTATAAGAACAACGGAAAAACTGAAGGAACAAAACAGCAGCGGAATTACAAAACCCAAAAATGGACTAACAGGTACCAAAGGGAAAGGAACTGGGGAGGATGGGTGGGCAGGGAGGGATAAGGGGGTGGAAGAAGAAGGGGGTATTAAGATTAGCATTCATGGGGGGGGAGGCAGAAAGGGGAGGGTGGGCTGTACAACACAGAGAGGACAAGTAGTGATTCTACAACATTTTGCTAAGCTGATGGGCAGTAACCGTAATGTGGTTTTTAGGGGGGACCTGATATAGGGGAGAGCATAGTAACATAGTATTCTCCATGTAAGTGTAGATTAAAGATTAAAAAAAGAAAGAAAGAAAGAAAGAAAAGGGGGATTACTCCTTGATAGGATAAAACTATTGGTAAATCAAAGATCAACACATGCTTTAAATATCCTTAATGTTGATCACTTAAAAGGTGTCAGATGATCAGCTATGGAGGTACTCTTTTCTGATAATATTCCTTTCTCTTAATAAAAAAAAAAAAAAAAGCAGTTCCTGTGTGCTGACCTCCAATGAGTTCTACACAGTGGTATAGAGGGCATGTCAAAGTGTGGGCAAAGGGTCTGCTTGTTTCTATGCAGAAGATCAAGGCCTAGCTTGGATACCCAGAAAATGAACTAAGATACGATATGAGGAGGAGCTTCCGGCATCAGCACTCTCTGGAGGACTCGTGCCGGGGGATGATCATCAAAAAGCCTCCACAGGGATCTGGGCAATGCTGCGGTTGTGGCTGCATCCACCCCACTGTCTCCTGGACTTGCCATTGGAATAAGGAGGGAGATGTCTAGGCTGGCATGTGCATACAGTGAGACAACGAATTTGACCGGATCTGTACTGTTGGAACTCAACCAGGAGTTGGGAGGGGTGCAAGTTGTAGCACTGCAAAATCTTATGACTATAGACTATCTATGGTTAAAAGAACATATGGGATGTGAACAGATCCCAGAAATGGGTTGCTTTAATTTGTCTGATTTCTCTCAGACTGTTCAAGTACAGTTGGACAATATCCATCATATCATAGACAAATTTTCACAAATACCTTGGGTGCCTAAATGGTTTTCTTGGCTTCACTGGAGATGGATGGTAATTATAGATTTGCTTTGTTTATGTCACCGTATTCCTATTATGTTAATATATGAGCGCAAGTTAGTTAGTAGTTTAAAACCTATACATGCTTAACGTACTCTACAAGAAGATAAGTCAAAGAAATAATCAATCCTCCCATGTTTTCTTCCATATGCTACCTCTATAGCTTTTCTTCTTCCTTCCTAATTACAACCCTTAAATAGAATTCGTGCCTCATATCGAATTTACCGAGTATCATAATTCCTCCAGGTGGTAAAGATACCTCCAGACAAGTGCTGGGCATAGAAGCCACAGGGCATAAATCTGCAAAGAAGTAAAAAGCTAACCTTTGCAAACAATATGGCTTCTCTCTCACTTACCAACTTTACATTTCCCTGTATGGCCCCGGAAGATGACTGGTTAGCCAGAGACGGGTAAGATTCCTCAAGGGAGGAACAACCTAAGAGAGGCACAGTCGCAGGGGGGCTATCAGGTGAGAAATTGGGGCTCAACAGAAGTGAGGCTCAGAACCTCAACCCCCTGTTTTGAGAGAAATCTTCTGCATCCGTGGATGTTTTGTTGCCCTTGTCTAGCTTGGATTAATACTTAGTCCATAGGCACACACCTGATCATCTACATTTGCCCTCTTACAGCACTAAACTGTGTTTTCTACCTTTATCTTGCATCTACCTACCACTTCAGCATTTTATTAAAAATAAAAATAATAATAATAATAGGAGAAATGTGGGATCAACATATAAATCAAGTACAAAAATCAAATGAATATTCATATTTGACCTGATGGTTTATAGGTCATATTGCATGATCAAAACCGAAAGTTTCTGTGATGAATGCCCTTGTACTGTTCACCATGTAAGAATTTATTCACTCTGTAAGAATTCGTTCACCATGTAAGAACTTGTTCGTTATGCTTCAGAAGATTGGAGACTGACGAGAATTAGGCTTGAGATGGATTAATGATTGTACATTGAGCATTGACCCCCCCTATACTGAATTTTATTGTTGTTAACAACCATTTGATCAATAAATATGAGAGATGCCCTCTCAAAAAAAAAAAAAAAAAAAAAAATCAAACAAATATTCATATTTGACCTGATTGTTTACAGTTCATAATGCGTAATCAAAACCGAAAGTTTCTGTGATGTATGCCCTTGTACTGTTCACCATGTAAGAATTTATTCACTATGTAAGAATTCGTTCACCATGTCAGAACTTGTTCGTTATGCTTCTGAAAATTGGAGACTGACGAGAATTGGCCTTGAGATGGATTAATGATTGTGCATTGAGCATTGACCCCCCTATACAGAATTTTATTGTTGTTAACAACCATTTGATCAATAAATATGAGAGATGCCCTCTCAAAAAAAAATCTGCATTAATAATCAGAAATGCTCTCATTTATTTTTGCATTTAAAAGTACCAACAAAACTATACTTCATATCAGATTATTTTAATACTTAGATTCACACAGTCAATTGTTTTTGACCACAAAGCGACGACCGTGTATTCTGAAGACTTTTCTAATATCAAATTATTGCCTAATGCCCCCAATTTTTGCCTTGCTGACCTACAGTAAAACTTCTGATGCCCACTAGATATGTAATAGGTACATGAATAAAGCACACCAGAAAACTGCTTGATGACTTGAGAAAGTATCTACACAGAAAGTACCCCTACATTCTAATTAAGTTCTCCTTATGTTAAAATTGCAGGAAACCATGAGTTATAATAGTGGAGACAGTTTGAGTAAAAGAGGTTAGGAAGAGAGAAAATTACCTAAGCATATTGTTTAAAAAGAAATTAAAATAATTTCATCTAAAGAAGTCTGGTTATATACAACTTAAACCAAATCATATAATTGGTTTCACAACTTGGGTTAGTAAGAACATGATTGCCAGAATTCTTTTCCCTGAAATTACTTCCTAACTCAGTTATCACTGCCACCAATTCTAAGAATTATCTTCATTCAATTTTTGATTTGTATAACTCCAAAAATAAGAACTAAGAAAAACAGTGGCATGCATATAGAGACCAGACTACATATTAAGTGACTCAAACTCAGATCTGGTGGTTAAGCTCACATACTGTCCACTATACTGCACAGGTTCTTTCTCAATAATAATTAAATCTAAAGTAAGCTTTTAGAGTTTGCAAAGATCCACTATCTCACTTACTTTTGGTTAATCCTAGAAAGTTGGGGCACGCAATATATCTCTAATATACAGGATACTGGGTCCCAGGTATGGTATTTATAGAAAAACCTAAAGTTAAAACAAAAACAAAAAATGGCTCTTGTTTTTTATTATGATTTAGACCAGATATTAGCAAACGGTCCAAAGAAATTGGATAGAGTGCCTGGTAATATCCACAAGGCATATAAAACTACTAACGGAAATTAATGTGCACAACTAAATTATGTTACTTTTAGAGTAACCGTATCTTTAAAAAGAGTAGTAGAGTATCTGTTATGCTTGTATTTTGGGGATGGTAGATACCAGATATCTGTACTGCCCCTTCTCTTCCCTACTATAATGCTCCAAGCACACTCTTTTCTGCTAGGCCTGAACCCAGTCTCAGAATCTTTTTGAACATACAGCTCCACACAGTCTCAACCAATTGACTGGAAATATTAGCCACACATATAAGTCCTGCATTCCTATTTTGACTCTCTTCATTTAGGTCCACATTATGTAACATTTGCTTCTAGCATTTTTTTTTCTTTGCTTCTGATTCTATATTTGTCATCAATGTTTCTCATATTATTACGTGTTTGTATGTATCATCTTCTCCCAAGTACAGGGACTCTGCCTTTTATTCATCTCAGAGCACCAACTGCAGTGATTAATACACAGTAGGCACTCAAAGTGTTCTGAATGTATCTGAGATAAATATATGATATTTATGGAAAAATCTAAAGTTAAAAAAAAAAACAACTCCCCTTGTTTCTGATTATGGCTTGGACCAAAGGTCAATAAACTTTTCCTGTAAAAAGCCAGAGAATAATTATTATAAGCTTTCAGGCCAGCTGGTCTCTGATGCACCAACTCGACTCTGACATTATAGTGAGAGCAACCATAGACAAAATATAAACAAATGAGCTGAGTCTATATTCCAAGAAAACTTTATTTATGGACACTGAAATCTGAATTCTATATAATTTTCACATCTCACAAAATATTTTTCTTCTCTTGACTTTTTCCTCAACAATTTAAAATTGTAAAAATCCCTTTATAGCCTGTGAGCCACAGAAAAGCATGAGGCAGGATGTGGACTTGGCCCACAGACCCAGATCTGTCACTCTCAAAGTGTGAACTTTGGGTGGCCTGCAAGATCCTGTCAGCAAGTCCAGCTACCTATATGTAGGCCAGATTTTCTTTGTATGCCTCAAACAAAACAATGGACCACACGGACTGAGTAGAGAAGCAAATAAGAGGATCTGGCTGTCTTCTGTGAAGCCAGAAATTGAAGAGATTTGTAAAACTGTTAAAAACAATGTCACTCTCCTCACTAATCTTTCTTTGTTTGGAAAATACAATTACATTTCTTTATGTTAACCTGTTATGGGTTTCTTATTGATTTTTTAAATGGATTAATATTTTTTAAATGCTTCAGTTTTGATTTTTAATTATAATAAATGTCAATAGCTTATAACCCATGCAAACAAAAGGTCTCTAAGAGACCCCAGTAGATTTTGAGAATATAAAGGGATCTTGAGATCAGACAGTTTGAGAACCCGCTGCAGATGAAGCTGGGCTGACTTACTCCTGCTGCACAAAGTGTTCTCGGGCCATATGCAGGGTACTTCCTCAGCCTGACCCACCAGGAAGACCACCTGATTTCAATCTCTACCTTGACTTCAACTCACCTAAGAGCTTCCTGGCATTCTTTGATTAGATCCTGATTTGGTAAAACTTAATCCCATGCAATTTATGTTCTTGTATAATAAATTTGGTGAGAACATTATGATTATTTTCATCAAAGAACCTTTCAGATACATGGAGACCATAAAAATGCTTCAGCCTCTACTTTGCCAAAATAGGCAACTTGAAGCAAGTATCTCTCCCTGGCTTGTATTTTCTAATCTTTAAAAAAAAATTATTATTATAATTCTTTGCCATCAGAACATATCTCAAAACAGATTCACTTTATAAATTAAAGTGCTTCTGACATGGGCTCCATGAAAATTGTGGGAGCTAATCGGACATCCTAACGTAAACACTGTATCCAAAGGATTAAAATCCACTAGACATGGTACAAATTTAGTGCTAATAATAATGCACTAAAAATTACATTTTGCAAGTAAATTATACATAACTTAGCATTTTAAAAGTATTAATATTTTGCTTGTTCTGTCATTTGAGATTTAACCTTTGCTAAAGAATATTTTAGGAGAAATAAAAGGGAAAGTTATCTTGATTCCAGTGTCTTCTCATACAGGGAACCTTACATAAGGGAGCATTTCTTTCAATATAAATCGATTTTGTCATAAGGTTTAACTGTCTATCCAAATGATACTGCTGGCCTGGGGGAACTCCGCTCCCATTTTAGGCAGAATTAAGGCAACAATAATCACGATTCCCAACCTTTATCACCTTACTGAATAATATATTCTTACTTAGAAAGTGTTTCTCATGAGTATACAATTGTAAAAATCTTCATAGTTTTCTTTTTTTGGAATATTAACTTTGTAAACAATAACAAAGAAGGAAAAGATTTATATTTTGGGGCATTTATCCTTTAATCTGTCTTATAAAATGTCTAAAAAACCAAGAACTATGATCAGATGCTAAATCTACATAATAATTTGTGATTACTGGCTCCAAGTAGAAAAACAAAGTACATCTGGCTCTTCTGACCAACACCAAAACTGAAATTCACTAGCATCATTAGATCAGAAAGACACTAGCAAATCATTATTTCCTATTGGGGAGGTGATTACCTGTTTGGGGGAACAGTGCCTATTATAATAGAAGGATTTTGGTAGCTGTGATTTTCAGTGAAGAACAGAAAACAGACAAGATGTGGGGGGAAAATGCTTACTGTTTAAATCTACAGTAAAAGCAAAAGTCTCACTATGATTGCAAAACATTCCAAATTGTGAAACTTAAGTTACTTGTAAAATAGACAAAAGTAAAGCTGCTTCCTCAGTCATTTTTGGAGATCTCAGCATCAATTTAAAGAAAATGCTTATATTTAAAAGAAAGCCTATTACAAAATATGAATCCTTACATAACTACAAATAAGGACATGAAGTAAATTTATATACCATATCATACAACATTCTTATTCCCATGTGTTTGCACATGAAGGAGATGTGAAATTAAAGTTTAAAAAAAGTTAATTTCCTTTACTATTGAATTCTTTAAGAAATAAAAACAGTACAAGAAATAACCACAATTGATATTAATTGCAAGAACAATCAAATTATATAAAATTGTTATGTGGATTATATGAAAAAAGAAAAGGATGGATGGATTTCCTTGTGTGGAAAAGATACATTTCTGTATGTACTGTAAAATACTGCCTATGAAAATGTTTTTACATAATAAATAATTTTTCCCACTCTCATTTTTAAATAAAAATTATGTGCATTTAAAACCCTGGTTATAAGAGGTGAGGTTCAGAACCTCACCCCCTCTGCTTTGAGAGAAATCTTCTGCATCCCGTGGATTGTCCTGCTGCCCTTGTCTAGCCTGGATTAATACTTAGTCCATAGGCACACACCTGATCATCTGATCATCTACATTTGCCCTCTTACAGCACTAAACTATGTTTTCTACCTTTATCTTGCATCTACCTACCACTTCAGCATTTTATTAAAAATAAAAATAATAATAATAATAGGAGAAATGTGGGATCAACATATAAATCAAGTACAAAAATCAAACGAATATTCATATTTGACCTGATTGTTTATAGGTCATAATGCATGATCAAAACCGAAAGTTTCTGTGATGACTGCCCTTGTACTGTTCACCATGTAAGAATTTATTCACTATGTAAGAATTCGTTCACCATGTAAGAACTTGTTTGTTATGCTTCAGAAGATTGGAGACTGACGAGAATTAGGCTTGAGATGGATTAATGATTGTACATTGAGCGTTGACCCCCCTATACTGAATTTTATTGTTGTTAACAACCATTTGATCAATAAATATGAGAGATGCCCTCTCAAAAAAAAAAAAAAAAAACCTGGTTATAATAAAGTTTGTTGGGAAGGCAACAGATTTAAAAATCACATGGAATTTAAAAATCACATGGAATCACAAAGACAGAAGGGATCAAGAGGGTTTAGGGCCATATTTGAGAAGGAAAATATAGTCTGAGAAAACATGCTACTCCAAAGCGGCAAAACTATAATCAAAATGTGGTTGTTTGAAAGCATGGCACAGTAGTTTAACATCTGGAAAACACTGCTGCTATTTCAATTAGGTAGTTCCCAACTCCCCTCCCCAGTGGTGGGGCAATGCATTGTAATTTTCTCTAGCTACTGGGGTATTTTCTTAGCACTTTGTGGAAACTGTTGGCTTTCAGAAACACACAGGCTGATTTGAAACAAAAGTTAGACAAAATACAGAATTGTAACAACAATAAAAAGCAATTTAGAAAGAGGATCAAAGCCAAGCAGATAAGCAAACATTTTTAAATCAGCTGAGATTTTTTTTCAGATCAGTTCCCTAATTTCAAAGAGCCAAACCAAAGCAAAGCATGCTGACTTACACTGATTCTTCAGTTCTTTCAGCTGTTGTTTAAATTGTACAAAATTTTTCATTGTTTTGGAAGTCTGCATCTGAATTCTTATTCTGTAAAGCCAAAAATTTCTTCTCCACTAATAATTTTAGATCTGGTATTTTTTCTGGACGTTCTTCTTGTACCTGAGGAAGATAATAAAAATAACTAAGTGTTAACGATAACATAGTTTTGTAACATTACTTTTATCTCAATTCATTCAAATGAAAATACTATGAGGTAGAAAACACAAACTCGCCACAGTGAACCAGAGAGGTCGGGACTAGTTGCAGAACAAACTGTTGGGAAAGAGTGGAGGGAATCATTCACCCCATCTACTCATCAATTTCTTAAGCCACTCTTCAAGGCCCTCCTAATTTGCTGTCTCCTGGCAACTACGGGGGAACAATCTCACACCACCACAATTCCATGTCCTCTAACCTGAGCACTGCGGCTTCTGCTCTTTAGCCAGCAGTCTCTGTCCCCATCTGTCTCTCAACATGCCCCTCTTCTCTGGCAGGTGAGAGTGGTTCTTATTTCACAAGAGGTTGACTTGAATCTTGAGCTTTACCATCTGCTGCCACAAGAAGGAACAAGTGCCCCCTATTACATTCAAAATTAAACTCTCAGCCCATATTCCTTTTCTTCCTGTCAATATTTTATTATAAAAGGAAACATGTAGAAGAGTTGAAAGAACTGTATTTTGCCATTCATCTAGCTCCTCGATGCCACAATAACGTTTTGCTGTTTTATCACGTATCTATCCATCTTTCGGTTTTGCTGTCCACCCTCAACCAGGTTTTCAAGTTCATTCTTAATTTCATCTTCTTCATTTTCAGAACACTCTTTTCCTCTCTAGAGGCTCTTACCCCTAAAATGTTTAATTTTGCCCTTTACTTCCATATTTAAAATCAGCCTCTTATAATCCCCTCAGTTATTTTCTCCTTACAGTCCAGCTCCTTTGAAAAAAAAACCATCTGTATCCACTACTGCTACTTGCTTATCCTCAAACTTTTGCCACTAGTGACGCTGCTGGCCTCACTAATACACTGTAACTGCTCTTCTGCAGGACTTCATAACCGGCCCACTGAATCACTGGCCTTTTCCTGGTGCTCCTGCCCATCAAAAATTCACCAACCTCTCCCTCAGGCCCCAGCAGGCCTCAGCCACGCTCCTACCATAGCACCAGTAATATTAACTGGATTTATTTTTATATTCTATGTCTCTTTCCTCAAATAAATTCTAAAGTATTTCAAAGGTGTCTGATTTATCAGTGTTGCCAGCACCTGACACATTAGAAGTAGTACTTAATATATTTCAAATGAATCAATCTTATTAGATTCCAAATATACATACCACTAAAACTCATGACTTACTGTTGTTATCATTAGTAGAGTACACAGCACAATTTCTGAGCTGGAAGATAACTTAGAGATCATGTGATCTTGAGCTCCACACTCCTCATTTTCATAAATGAATAAAATGATATACAAAGAAGTTAAATGACTTGTCTACAGTAATCCAGTTAATTAGAGGCAATGCTAAGACTACAAGGTAGATAAAGAAAATTCTTGGTTTTGGTTCTAGTCGGCAGGATATATTTCTGATCTCTGAATCTGAGTAGCAATGCATGTGAAGTCAAAAGATTATGTGCAGTTTATCTGCTTTGATTATCCTTTGTCACGGAGAAAAGAATTACATAATCTTCTTTTGCCTAGTTGTTAGGCATTTTAATTAGCTAAATGGAAAATAAAAATTAAGCATGAAACCAAAATACTCAAATTTATATTTATGGTACAATGTGTATATTGATGGTAATCAACCAGTGCTGAATCCACCATCAAAGAAAGTTGTGAAAAATACGGAGAGGCTTTAATGATAAGTCTTATATGTAATTTAAAATTTTAAATAAGTCCTGTAAGGCTAAAGAACCAATAAAGCTCAGTTGGGAAAAGAGAAGGTAGAAAGGCAATTTAATAATGCCTTTCCTCTAATAAAATGAGGAAATGAGCTCAAGAGTAAGAGCTATTATACGTGGTGACTAGAGCAAGAGCTATTATATGTGGTGACTAGAGCAACAGCTATTATACGTGGTGACTAGCTATCCTCTCCCTCTACAATGGCCAGAACAAGACGAAACAAGTTCAAGATTGTAGCATGAATAGTTCAGAATAGATACAGAAAATAAATTATGAGTTTTTACAAGAGAATTTCAGTCTTTCTGAATTTATAAAATAAAATTAACTTGCAGCCACCTGAGATGTTAATGGTAATGTCACAGGCAGGCATACAGATAAACCTTCTCAAGGTCTTTAATGAGTCTGAAATTATTTAATATGGGGTGATCAGGAGAGGTCTCATCTGAGCACATGATCAGTAAATGCAAAAGCTCTTTTCCTACAAGGTCTCTAATCCACTCTACATACATAATTTTCCTGGCTCAACTACAACTAATACTGGGAAGTTAAGGTGAGGGGTGGAGAGAACAGGTATTTTGCAGTTGACAACATGGCAACCTGAAGTATCACTAGGAAAACCTGAATAGACCAAATGTAGTGGTTCATAGTACTTTCTCCCCTGACAGCCAGACCTCAGAGGAACAGCTGTAAAGCACAGAAACTCACTGTAGTAAGTAGCTCCTCTGGAAATCTGAAGCTGCAGTGAGCATAGCTATCCACTGCAAAGAGAACTTAATGTACTCTAGCTACCAAAACAAAAGTCTGGAAGACATTAAACCCACTATGTTTAAATCTATGCAATAAATGGGGATTAATTATATTTTAATGATTTTTTGCTTCATATCTTCAACAGAAATAATTTTAAAAGGGAAAGGAAAAAGTCATTTTTTAGGTAGTGGATCGTAAGTGTTATCTAGTCTGAAAAAAGTAAGGATGGCCCTCTTTTCCTAGATCAAATTTAAAAATCCCTTAAAGAAATTCAAAGTGGGAAGAAGGAATTTAGCAGATGCCAATCCATCCCTTTCCTAAGGATAAAGTTCCTAAATACAGGACTTAAAATCTCAGTGAATTAAAATTTAAAGACACTGTATTAATTCGTTATGCCTGTCGTAACAAAGTGCCACAGACTAGGTGGCTTTAATGACAGAAATTATTTCCTCACACATCTGGAGACTAGAAATCTGAAACCAAGGTGTCATCAGGGCTGGTTTCTTCTGAGGCCTCAAACTTTGGCCTGTAGATGGCTGGCTCCCCCTGTGTCATCCACCACAGGGTCTTTCTTCTGAATGTGCCTATGTCCTAATTCCCTCTTCTTACAAGGACAACAATCATATTGGATCAGGGCCCATCCCAATGATTTCATTTTTACCTTAAACACCTCTTTAAAGGCCCTGTATCTCTAAATACAGTCACACTGAGGTACTGGGGATTAGGACTTCACATACGAATTTTGGGGAATCCAATTTGGCACACACACATAGATTTTTAAAACAAAATTTTAAAAACAGCTTATAGATTATTAGTCTTTACAGCATTTTAATTTTAAAATGATAGACACTACTGAGAAGTTGACTTAGCAGATATCCTACTTACATAACGGGAATTTAATACTGCTTTTAAGAGAAAAAGTCAGGCCCAGGGGAGAGGAAGCTGCGACACAGCTCCAGATGACTGTGGCCATGCGAAAGCGCCAGCACAGGTTTTTAAAGAAAAGTAAGAAATCTAGATGTTTGTCAGATACTTTCTCAGAGTGTGTAGTCCAAACAATACATCCTGAAGGTCATGAGTTTGAAACCTCTATTTAATGTAAAGGGAATATTTTGGACATAAAAATAAAAGTACTCTTGGGCGGCCGTGCCGTGGTGGCGGCGGCGACGGTGGAAGCCCCGCGCTGAAGAGGCGCCGTGGCCGACCCGGCGGCCTGGAGGCCGCGAGAGGCGGAGGCCGCGCCCCCCTCCCGCGCCGCGGGATCGGAGGGGAGGAGGCGGACGCCGGAGAGCCCCGCCCGGTGGCCGGGAAGGTGGGGGAGGCTCCGCGCACCGCCCGCCCGCCGCCGCCGCCGCCGCCGCCGCCGCCGCCTCGGGGGTCCCGCCGCGAGCTCGGCGGCCCCGGCCGGGGAGGGAGGGCGGCGTGCGCGCCCCGAGCCGCCCGAGATGGCGGGAGGCACTGCGGCACCTTCGCTGCGGCGGCGGCCGGCAGCGGCGAGATCGTGCAGCTGAACGTCGGCGGGACCAGATTTGGTACAAGGCAGACTCTCACGTGGATTTCAGATTCGGTTTTTTCCCAGCTTGTTGAGTGGAAGAATTTCAACACTTCGAGACGAAACTGGTGCAGTATTTATTGATCGAGATCCAGCAGCATTTGCACCCATTTTAAATTTTCTTCGGACAAAAGAACTGGATTTACGTCGTCAGTCTTTTGTCGCTGGAGTTTTTGTGAAGCTTACAACGCATAAAGTTACTGTTTAAGATGGAAAACATCCCTTTCTCAAAGTCAAGATGGGATTTTTATGTAACCTCTATTCAAGTCTACACAGGCGTGTTCTATTATCAGGTCACAACTAAGCAGGTATCTTTCTGACTGTGAGCATGATATCAAAACACATTTTCAAATTTGTGAAAAGTTCTGTAAATTGGAGGGAAATCATGTGCAAACAAATTATCTATAAAGGCTTTCTGATTTCTTTTAAAACAAATTCATGTCATTCGGCAACATTTCATTTGAATACAGATAGCAAATTGAATCTCCAAGCCTAATGTGTGCAATAATGAAGTGTTTTCAAGACTCAGAATTAGTTTGACTGTAAAACTGGATGAAATTTTTTAACACCTCAAAAAAATTCCTTTAAAAATATTATCAGTTAATAAGATACACACCAAGATTTTAAGTTAAATTATTAGATGGATTATTCACTTAGTGAACAATAGTAGGACACTTAGAGGTAGTAGTCTTTTGTTCACCAAGCATCACTGAAAGTTCTTTTTTTTTGTCTCATATATTCTTAATCACTAGCAATAGAGAGACATGGAAAAGTCAGTTTTAGTTACCTGTGATCCAGTGATAAAGTAGAAGTCCCTGCAGAAAGGGGAAGAAGGGAGCATAAGGGTCCAGGGGACATGGGGCAGTGCAGTGGGGAAATGGCGTGTAGTGAGGATGTATTTACTGCTCATTCTGTAACAGACAGCTAGCTAAGGCCTGAGGAAATGCAGTAGTTACCTGAGAAACGGAAATTAACCTAGTTCAGTACTTTCATACAAGCCTCAGTAAACTATTAGTAATATTTGAATGTATCATACAAAATGCTTGGTAAGAATATGTTTTTAATATCACATTGTAAATATAATTTTAAAATAAAATAATTTATGCATATTAAAAATAAATAAATAAATAAAAGTACTCTTGTAATCCACAGTATCTGGGGGGTATTGTGCATATCCCATACTTTTACTTTAGGGATGAAATATGGTCCTTTCACGCAGAACAGGGAATAATGGGAGAGGATGGTTGTGTGTGTGTGTGTGTGTGTGTGTGTGTGTGTGTGTGTGTGTGTGTGTGTAAGAGAGAAAAAGTAAGGGATTTCATTTTAACATGCGTATTCAAATTGCTTGTTTAAAACTTTGGCTCCATACTTGAGATTAAAAATGAGGCTCTGCTACTAACTGAATGACCTTGGGAAAGGTACTAAATGCATCTCACCTTAGCTTCCTCATTTATAAATAGAAAATTATAACAGTATTTACCTCACAGTGTTGCTGAAAGGAATAGATGGAATGAAGCAATAAACCACTGAGCTGTCTGCCAGAGCATTCGGTAGTGAGTAGCTGCTGCTGTTGTGATTGTCCTTGTTATCATATATATATATATATGATATATATATATATCTTCAGGGTTGCTGGACACACAGGTCTGCAGCTCAGCAGCTGACATGGGGACACACAAGTGGAGGCGTCAGTGCATGGATTTTAAATGGAAACTGCAAAAGTCTACCAAGGAGACTGAATAGGAAAAAAAAAAAAAGGAACCAAGGACCGAACTCTGGAGAACACCCCATTTATGGGGCAGCTAGAAGAATCTAAAAAAAAGGTACAAGAGTTAAAGAAGATAAACAAAAGAAAGAGCCCCAAAATCTAGGAAGAAATTTCAAGATCTATCAAATGCTGCTGAGAGGTCAAGCTACAAGGCCTGCGATGTGCCCACTGAACTTGGTGACTGGGTCATGGGGACTTTAGCAAGAGGAGAGGTAAACACAAAGTATTGACTCCAAACTATCCAGACCTCTGTTTAATGAACTGTTGTAAAAAGATGGTGGGGTGGTAAGCAGAAACATACAAATCTTCAAATTCCTATAGGTTCTCCAACCAACTGCTCAGTTTCGGCTCCAGAACACCTGTGAATGTTTAGCTACATTGAACTGGAACTCAGCACTCCTCTGACTGCAGTATTTCTCGTGTTAGCAAGGGGAAGGCAGTCAGTGAGCTCAGTCAGGCCTCTGGTGGCTCTGTCCCTACGAACAGACACTGCTTGTTTTGGGAAAAAAGACAACAGTAGAAACAAAAGGCAGAACTTCGTTCTTATCCATACTGAAACTACGTAATATTTTCAACATGCTTTAACATAAATCTTTAAATATTTATATGATGATAATACACCTCATTTCTTTCAAACAGTACTGTATACATATGCAATTACTCAAAGTGTGCCATTTTACTGCCACAGGGCAAAGTCAAGATCTCCTACTCCAATTATCATTACTGCCTTGCAGCTATCATTTCACTGGGAGGGGAGATCACAGGAGCTAAAGGTATTAATGCGCTGAGTAACACAAACTTTTGAATCATGGGAGAATCTGGTAAAACATTAGTCATTCTTTTAACTTAACCAAGACTCAGAAGGATGTATTGTCTCCAAACAGCCATGGTTGGATGTTTGGCTCCCCAAAAAACATACCTGGTGATTTACATTTTGGAAATCACACAGCATTTTAAAGTTCATTACAAGTACATAGTAGTGATAAGCAATTTGCTCTGCGTTCTGCTCTGCACACTAAGTATCCCAAGTTCTAATTCATAGTCAGCTTGAGCTAAGGCCGTAAGACTTGCTTTCATGCTGGGAATCCACAGGGAATTGCTTCAGTTGGTCCTAGAACATTCATTCAACAAATATTTACCGAGTCCCATTTGGGTACCTGGCATTATGATACTATTCCAAGCATTAAGACATTTACAGACGTTGGCCCACACTTATGACACATCACCAACACAACTGGTCATGCACAGAGTAAATTTATGTACACTAACACTGTCTCCAGCTTTATACAGCAAAAAAGCTTGGTAAAAGTTTTTATTGAAAGGCATGTCCAGGCTAAGAATCATTAAGCTTTCACTAGGTATAACCTAATTGCATGTACATATGGTATATTTTCTACAGAGTTTATACTATACTGCCTTAGACCTGTTTAAAAAAATAAATCCCACATGCTAATGATGACCATGGGTTATACCCTTCATCTCATGCCAACTTCTGTTGTCAATTGCACAATCTGCACTGAACTCTGTTGAACCCAATTATTTGTACCTGAGTGAGTTTCTAGTGCCATTATTTAGTTTGACTTCTGACAAAACACTTGAGAGACACTTCCTTGTGGAGCATTATGACACATCAAATGGACTTTACAGTTTGCCAAGGTGTTGTAATGCACCATTACTGAGCACCAGCCAACCAGACATGGAAACATCTTTCCTCATTCAAGGCTTTCATAAGAATTTTGAAAGTAAACTTAAAACATCTGAGAGAGTGCTATTGGTCTAGTTCCAATGGATCAGTCCTATTAGAATAGACAGTTGTCTAACAGATGGCCTGGAATGAGGCAATCTGCCATCTATGTGCATCTGTTACTAAATATTTATGCTGTTGAAAATCACTCCAATAATTTCTCATGGCTTCATTCCCACTACAGGATTATGACCAACAGGAATCACTTATTTATACAGGATAGCACATTAGCATTCCCATACTGGAGGACAGAACCAAACTGCTAATTTTGCCTCTCTAGGGTTTTGTTTTATTGTTTTAGCCTTTTTTTCTTTTGCTTTGTTTTGTTTTGGTAGAATTCATAGAAAAATGCACTATTTACTTTTTCATTAATTTGTCCACTCGATAAATACTTACCAAATGCCTACCACGTGCAGGAACTGTGCTGGGCATTGGAGATGCAATAGTAAACAGACTAACTTGCCCCTGTTATTCTCATGGGGACTGGGATCTCATTGGGAGGAAACAAGTATTATTCAGTCAAACAAATACACCATCACCAGCCATGATACATGTTGTGAAGGAAAAGTATTGATGCTAAGAGAGCATGTAACAACATAAATATTGAGGACATGATTTCATAGGTAATCTTTTTAAGCACTGCTCAATTTCAACACAGATCATACTGAGGGAGTGTGATGAGGATTATTGTTGTTGTTATTGACAAACACTTCACACTTGCACAGTACCGTTCATCCGAGTGAGTCACAGCTTCATACACACAAGTATCACAATCCCAATTTTATAGATGTGAGGAATGGGCAGTGCACAGTAGTTAAGCATCTTGCCCATGGTCATACTGAGTGAGTGGCTGATAGTTTCAACTCATTCAAACTCCCTTTCAATTTAATTTTGTTTTGCAAGTGCCTCCTAGTTAACAACTCAAAATGAAATTTATACCCCATCTTAAGTTTATGAAAACATACTTGATTTCAAGCATATATCCTCAACCTTTAATGGTCATTTGTTAGTTCTTATATGAAAAGACATTTATTCTTTTTTTTTTTTTGAGAGGGCATCTCTCATATTTATTGATCATATGATTGTTAACAACAATAAAATTCTGTATAGAGGACTCAATGCACAATCATTAATCAACCCCAAGCCTAATTCTCAACAGTCTCCAATCTTCTGAAGCATAACGAACAAGTTCTTACATGGTGAACAAGTTCTTACACAGTGAATAAGTTCTTACATGGTGAACAGTGCAAGGGCAGTCATCACAGAAACTTTCGGTTTTGATCACGCATCATGAACTATAAACAATCAGGTCAAATATGAATATTCGTTTGATTTTTATACTTGATTTATATGTAAATCCCACATTTCTCTCCTATTATTATTATTAATATTTTTTTAATAAAATGCTGAAGTGGTAGGTAGATCCAAGATAAAGGTAGAAAACATAGTTTAGTGCTGTAAGAGGGCAAATGTAGATGATCAGGTCTGTGCCTATAGACTAAGTATTAATCCAAGCTAGACAAGGGCAGCAAAACATCCACGGATGCAGAAGATTTCTCTCAAAACAGGGGGGGTGAGGTTCTAAGCCTCACCTCTGTTGATCCCCAATTTCTCACCTGTTGGCCCCCCTGCAACTGTGCCTGTCTTAGGTTGTTCCTCTCTTGAGGAATCTTACCCGTCTCTGGCTAACCAGTCATCTTCCGGGGCCATACAGGGAAATGTAAAGTTGGTAAGTGAGAGAGAAGCCATATTGTTTGCAAAGGTTAGCTTTTTACTTCTTTGCAGATTTATGCCCTGTGGCTTCTATGCCCAGCATTTGCCATGAGGTATCTTTACCACTTGGAAGAATTATGATACTCAGTAATTTCGATATGAGGCACAAATTCTACTTAAGGGTTGTAATTAGGAAGGAAGAAGAAAAGCTTTAGAAGTAGCAGACGGAAGAAAACATGGGAAGATTGATTATTTCTTTGACATATCTTCTTGTAGTGTAACATAAGCATGTATAGGTTTTAAACTACTAATTAAATTGCATGCACACATTAACATAATAGGAATACAGCTACATAACCAAAGCAGACCTACAATTACCAGCCATATCCAGTGAAACCAAGAAAACCAGTTAGGCACCCTAGGCATTTGTGAAAACTTATCAATTATATGATGGATATTGTCTCACTGAATTTGAATAGTTTGAGAAAAATCAGACAAATTAAAACAACACATTCCTGGGAACTGTTCACATCCCATATGTTCTTTTAACAGTAGATAGTCTATAGTCGCAAGATTTTGGAGCACTGCAACTTGCACTTCTCCTAATTCTTGGTTGAGTTCCGACAGTATAGATCCAGTCAAATTTGTTGTTTCACTGTATGCACAGGCCAGCTTAGATATCTCCTTCGTCATTCCAATGGCAAGTCCAGGAACTGGTAGGATGAATGTAGCTACAACTGCAACAGTGCCAGGATCTTTGTTGAAGTTTTTTGATGATCATCTTCTGGAATGACTCTTCCAGAGAATGTTGATGTTGGAAGTTCTTCTTCATATCGTATCTTAATTCGTTTTCTGGGTAGCCAAATTAGGCTTTGATCCTCTGTATAAACACAAACAAACCCTTTGCCCACCCTTTGATATGACCTTTATACCATTGTGAAGAACTTATTGGAGATCACCACACAGGAACTGCTTTTTTTTTTTAAGAGAAAGGAATATTATCAGAAAAATGTACTTCCATAGCTGATCATCTGACACCCTTTAAATGATCAAAATTAAGGATATTTAAAGCATGCATTAATCGGTGATTTGCAGGTGGTTTTATCCTATCAGGGAGTAATCCCCCTTTTCTTTCTTTTTTTTTTTTTTGTTATCATTAATCTACGATTACATGAAGAATATTATGTTTACTAGGCTCTCCCCTATACCAGGTCCCCCCCACAACCCCTTTACAGTCACTGTCCATCAGCATAGCAAAATGTTGTAGAATCACTATGTTGTTCAATTTTTATTCCTCACCAAAACAAGCAATAAGATAGCAATATCCATAACTTCAAGCATGTAGAATACATAAAGAGAGTGTAAGATATTTCCTTCTAAATAATTATCATAACCCACTATGACCCTATATAGTTTCAGGTTTTAGAAACATTATAAAATTATGACCTGCTATTACTTGGTCTTGTATCAAGCCTATACAGAGAGCACAACTTTGCTTCAGAAAAGGACAATAAGCATGTTTTATCCCCTTATGAAAGACAAGGGAGTTTCCTGACAAGCATTAGAATCACTAAATCCAAGTTGCTCTACAGTCTAGGGTAAGGTTAGGACTGAAAAGTGGGATACAACTCAAAGTGTCATCTTTCCTGTTTAGCAGGGTGGGGGTAATGGCAAGAGGGCTCAAGATGAAAGAATGCTGTGAACTATAGAATGTGGGTGAGAGAGGGCTTGTCTTTTTTTAAAACTGAGTGACTCAGTTTTGTTTTTGTTTTTGTTTTTGAGAGGGCATCTCTCATATTTATTGATCAAATGGTTGTTAACAATAAAATTCTGTATAGGGGGGTCAATGCTCAATGCACAGTCATTAATCCATCTCAAGCCTAGTTCTCTTCAGTTTCCAATCTTCTGAAGCATAACATACAAGTTCTTACATGGTGAACGAATTCTTACATAGTGAATAAGTTCTTACATGGTGAACAGTACAAAGGCATTCATCACAGAAACTTTCGGTTTTGATCACGCATTATAAACTATAAACAATCAGGTCAAATATGAATATTCGTTTGATTTTTATACTTGATTTATATGTGGATCCCACATTTCTCCCTTTATTATTTTTATTTTTAATAAACTGCTGAAGTGGTAGGTAGACACAAGATAAAGGTAGAAAACATAGTTTAGTGTTGTAAGAGAGCAATTGTAGATGATAAGGTGTGTGCCTGTAGACAATGTGCTAATCCAAGCTAGACAAGAGCAATAAAACATCCATGGATGCAGAAACTTTCTCTCAACACGGGGGGGGGGGGGTGAGGTTCTAAGCTTCACCACTGTTGTTCCCCAATTTCTCACCTGATAGCCCCCCTGCGACTGTGTGTCTTAGGTTGTTCCTCCCTTGAGGAATCTTACCCGTCTCTGGCTAACCAGTCATCTTCCGGGGCCATACAGGGAAATGTAAAGTTGGTAAGTGAGAGAGAAGCAATATTCTTTGAAAAGGTTAGCTTTTTACTTCTTTGCAGATTTATGCCCTGTGGCTTCTATGCCCAGCACTTGTCTCAAGGTATCTTTACCACCTGGAGGAATTATGATACTCGGTAAATTCGATATGAGGCACGAATTCTATTTAAGGGTTGTAATTAGGAAGGAAGAAGAAAAGCTATAGAGGTAGCATATGGAAGAAAACATGGGAGGATTGATTATTTCTTTAACATATCTTCTTGTAGAGTACCTTAAGCATGTATAGGTTTTAAACTACTAACCTGCGCACACATATTAACATAATAGGAATACGGTGACATAAACAAAGCAAATCTATAATTACCAGCCATCTCCAGTGAAGCCAAGAAAACCATTTAGGCACCCTAGGCATTTGTGAAAATTTGTCTATGATATGATGGATATTGTCCAACTGTACTTGAACAGTCTGAGAGAAGTCAGACAAATTAAAGCAGCCCATTTCTGGGATCTGTTCACATCCTGTATGTTCTTTTAACCGTAGATAGTCTATAGTCGTAAGATTTTGGAGCGCTACAACTTGCACCCCTCCCAACTCCTGATTGAGTTCCAACAGTACAGATCCGGTCAAATTCGTTGTCCCACTGTATGCACATACCAGCCTAGACATCTCCCTCCTCATTCCAATGGCAAGTCCAGGAAATGGGGTGGACGCAGCCACAACCGCAGCATCGCACGGATCCCTGTGGAGGCTTTTTGATGATCATCCCCTGGCATGAGTCCTCCAGAGAGTGCTGATGCCGGAAGCTCCTCCTCATATCGTAGTGACTCAGTTTTTTAAAGGGAAAAAAGTTGGATTCTTTATGTAAAAATACCTTGAACAGGAAACAAAAGCAAAAATGAACAAGTGGGACTATATCAAACTAAAAGGCTTCTGTACAGCAAAGGACACCATCAGAACAAAAAGGCATCCTACAGTATGGGAGAATACATTAATAAATTACATATCTGAAATTTCTTTACCTGCAAGATAAATTTGAGAATTGTGGAAGTCTAATGAATGTTCTTTTTGGTTTATTTATTTATTTTTTTAAGTTTTCCAATATTGCTCTTTGGCTCTTGGAAGGAAATGAATGTGTCTTCCACTGTCATTTTCTGGCTGATGACTTTGAAAAGTTATCGTTCAAGGTTGGGTTGAAAGTTCTCACCCGTATATATGTGGAAAGAAAACAAACAGCTGCACACATCATGATCATGAGTTACATATGTCTGTACAGTGCTGTGACACCAAGAAGTAGGGTTAAAATAGGAGCCAACTTAATTAACTGTAATCCCAATACCAAGTGCATAGGTTCCAATTTTTTAAATTAATGCATCAAAAATCTGGATACAAAGTCCATGTTAGAAATAGTCAAATTCTGGGAAAAAAGCAGACAGTTAGCAGGAGTCCATTAGGAACTTGGGCTAAAGATGTGCAAACTAGAATTAACATTTTGAAATGTGTACATTGGGGCAAAATTAATGGCACAAAGAGGCAGATCCTCAACGAAAAGGAGATTGTTTAGGGACCTTGTATTTTCAGTGACACCTGGTACTGCTGTCTCCTCAGCATAAATGAATCTTAGGCTGCTCAACTAGTTTGTTGCCTTTCAGCTTAATAGTATGTGAGATTATCCACCAGTGTGTATCATTCATTCACATGTTTGACGATGAGCTATTTTAATGCCCACTTTTTAAAAAATGAAATTTGAATGGCCTTGCCTATATTTGGGAAACCACCTGGAAAACCAAAAATAATAAATAACATAAAGAAGAAGAAAAAAGTTTGCTTATCAAGCCCAGCTTTGACAATCTAGCTTTGTCCCTTTGGGTATAACAGCCAATTCATTAGAATATGAGGACCCATTATTGAACTGACACTGAAAAATTCCAAGTCAGAGTTGTAGTAAAGGAGATTTTTACATCAAATAGGAGGTCATCTGCAAGTGTAAGATTCTTTGAGTCTCTTTGAGGGGTTACTATTCCAAACCACCCTAAAAATCATGTTTTGATGAAATCTCTATAGAAGGTGCACCTTGCCAAGAAAATCCAGTTAGTATATATATCCCACTTGAAACTGACATGATTTTTAAAAATTATTTTTAATTTGTGAAACAGTGCAGGTTCACAATCTTTAGCTGCAGTTGTGAAATCCAAAGAGCATGAAAAAAATACATGCACACCAAGTAACTCCTTTGGCAGCAAAATCTGAGCTAATATGAAATCATTTGGAGTTAAACCCGATCAGAGCAGATATGAAGCTAGAGATAGCATTATTTACCTCACTTGTGAATATTCGTAAATTTTATTGCAGAAATATGTGTGGATTATGGAACACCAACTGAGACCCTACCTATCATATCACATATGATCTAAGCATCCTATTACTTTCTTGTATTTGAATAATGCCATATTCTGAAACAAATCTAGCCCCAGTGATTTTGGGAAAGGGATTATAGACCTTTACATAGAACTATAGACATACAAGAATCCATCTTATAAGTTTGCTATATTATAACAGGCTTTTTGAAAATATAACTTTGAATCGTAAGGGTATAAATTAAACCACAGCTATATCTAAAACTACGTAAAGTCAAGGTATAGTGAATTCTGTTTCGTTGGGCTTTCAAGTTTCTAATATGTGCATTTGTTTGACCCTTTATTTCCCACTGTGAACCTGACTCAGTGCTGCTCGATCTTCTGCTGATTCAAATATGGATGATATTTGTAAGCTGCTCCGAAGTACAGGTTATTCCAGCCAATCAGGAGCCAAGAGACCACCCAACTATCCTGAGAGTTATTTCCAGAGAGTGCCTATCAATGAAGCCTTCATCAGTATGGTCATTGGCCGACTAAGATCTGACGACGTTTACAGTCAGGTGGAGATTAAAGCTGTTAAGATCTTAATGATCCAAAAGACTGCTTTCCCTTTCCTCTTCAATTACTCCTTCCCTTCTTTCTTCCTTTAAAGAGTAAAAGCAACTAAAAACTATCTAAAACCTTTTGAACTGTGCTATGGGATAATAGAGGAAACAGGGATGTTAATTTGGGCAGAATTGGAGATTCAGGGAGGAGATGGGATTTGAGCTATATTTGAAAGATGCTGCATTCTTTTAGTCATTCATTCAAGAAATGGTTACTGAGTGTGCATTAGATGCCTGTCTGTGTGCTCGGTGCTGGGGATCCATCGCTGATGAAGGCAAGCCATACCCGTAATGAGCTTGTAGTAAAGATAGAAGACAGAGAGCTAAAGGGATTACAGTAAAGCAAGACGAGTGTTATCTAAGGGGAAGCACGGGGTGCCATGAAGTATATAACAGGGCCAGCAAGATTGCGACAGGTGACAAAGGGGACATTTAGGGCAGTCCGAGCAAAGGAGGCAGCACAAGCAGGGCTGTAAAGATCCTGCAGCATTTGTAAGTCATCTCCCTTTCCTCTCCAGTATATGTATCATTCACTTACTTAAAAGGATGAGAAAATTATCATTTGACTTCTATTTTTCTGAAATGAACATAATTTTATGTATTTTATATACTTTCTTACTAGAAGAGAATAAAGAACTGTACCTGTGATAATTTATATTGTATACTTGTGATAATTTATGATAGACTGTTATTAATCACAGTGAGTACGTGCTCTGTGCAATTGTTTAGGTAGCCTGTTTTTTGTATGAATAAGTTAAGTGTAAAAAAGAGACCTTTTTTTCCCTTTTTTTTAAGACAACTTAAAGTCAGGAGCTACCTGCAAATCCCAGGTCTCCATAATACTTGTGGACATTTATTCAGAACCCAGTATAAACCAGAATCATTGGAGTCAAAGATTCCTAACGCAGGAGGTTATGGAGCCTGGGGACACATCAGCATTTAGAAGACAGGCAGACGAGCAGCCAGCAGAGCAGAGCGAGGAGAGGACCCGTTGCCCAGAGGATTGAAGTGGGAGTGTGACAAGGAGGCCACCGAACTGAGTGACGGTGAGGGTGTGAGTGACCCCAGGAAATCCCAGGAGTGATGGTGGAGGCCAAGCTTCAGGAAGTGGGCAAATGGCAGCAGAGAGATGAGTCTGTGAGTTCCGAGAGATTGGCTGTGATGGGAAAGACAGAGACATGTGCTAGTGAGAGACATGGGGTTCAAACTTTTTCCTTTTTCTTAAGGAAGACTTTGAATTTGGAAGAAAGATGACATTATGTGGTTGGAGAGGAGAGGGAAGGCCCTGGTTACACTGCATCCCTTATAATACCACAGTCTGAGAATTGCATCTGGTGCCCAGGACCCTCAAAGGAGGTGGCTTGTGAGAGACTGATAGGCCCCAGGACTGGGTCATTTATTTGGCACCTGTATACATTTAGATGTTGTAACAGCTCCCTCCTCCGGGTGATCCAGGTCTCGGCGTATCCTTTGCCTGAGCATCGCAGCACGGCCATGCTGTATGTGATTCTCTACTTTGAACCTTCCATCCTTCACACCCATCAAGCAAAAGTGAGGGAGATAGTGGATAAATACTTTCCAGATAATTGGGCAAGTATTACTATTGATCTGTCTTTTCTCTACAATGAGGTTGTTGCAGAACTGACTTTGTATTCTTTTGGCCTTTAACTCAGAGGTCAAAATGTTGTAAATAAGGAGACAAAATTACTGGCAAAATTACTTTAAGTGTGTTGAGAATTTTATAAATCATAACATGAAGAAGAAAAAAATCTGAGTAAAATTTCCTGACCAACCTACTGGTTTTTCTCTTCAATGGATACTTTGAAGGTCAAACTATGCATTAAAATATATCTTGCCTTAGCTACTGAGATTATAACTGTTATGTAAGCATTTCTTTGTTCTTTTCTATTTTATGAATCTAAACCATCAGAGTTTATCTAATTTGTCATTTTATGAATAAGAATTTCACTTTTATAATGTTTTATCCCTATGTTAATGTTGATGGGGCTGCTGAAGTGTAAATACTGCAGGAATATGCTGTAACTTTTTAAATGTTTCACTTAAAAGCAGTAATTCTTAAAGGAATAGAACTGACTTAACACACTTAATTTATATGAAATATTCTCTTTGCGCATAGAACTTTAACAAAGTACAGTGAATCAGATCATTTTGTAATTCAGGTAGCAGATTTTCCTTCACTTCTTCCCAGCCATTGAATCACAGATTACCTATGATAAGGGACCTGGATGAGGAGCTTTCCTGGGGAGGACACAGCCTACACAGAGGAGGTGATGCTTTCTATCTAACTAAGAGTGCGTCACACTCATGGGCTAGCAGTTGAACAACCTAGGGGAAAACTCTGGTAGTCTAACTTCATTTGCCTAAGCATAATTAAAGAAGTTTTGACCACAATGTTATAATCAGAAACGGAAGCGCCTTTAATATTAAGAAAGGTCAAAATCCTGTTACATAATGTTTACAAGATGTACTACTTTAAAAAAAACACCCTGGCACATGGAAATAAAGGAGTTAAAAAAAAGATATGTCAGGCAAGTGGCATCCAATAAAAAGCTAGTGAGAAATAATAATATCACACCACAGAGAATTTTAAAGAAAACACATTAATAGGGACAAAGAAGGATCATATGTGTGTGTCATATTAAAAAGAATAATCCACACTCAGTAACATACTCAAAATATATAAAGTGTGAAAACTCAGAATAATGTGGAAAATTTGATTTTTTTCCTTAATGATAGGAAATTTTAATGTACTTCTTTTCTATATATAATCCTGCTCCCCCCAAAATACATAATGGATGTTCCATGTGTATTTGAAAAGTTGAATATGCATTGGATCACGAAGGAAGTCAAAAATTCAACAAAGTTAAAAAAACCAGTGTTAGACTAGGGACTATATTCTCCTGCCATAGTGCATTTGAATTAGAAACCAAAATTAAAAAGATATTTTTAATGTTTGGAAATACATATACTCCCAAATAACTTACATTAAAGAGGAAATCACAATGTAAATGAAAAAATACTAAGACTTGCACCGTATCAGAATGCTACACAGTGAAGCTTATAGGAAATGACTATAACTTGAAGGTGAATACAGAAACTTAAATTCACTTACTTGAAAAAAATTAAAATTAAATGGGTTAGATATTAAGCTTAAGAAGTTAGAAAAGGCAGAGTAAAAGGAAGTTGATAATATACGAGCAGAAAATTTATTGAACTAGACAAAAAGGAAATGAGATCAATACAGCAAAAGCTATTTTGAAAAATGTAATAAAATAGATATTTATTTGGTAAAACTGACTACAGAGAGAGAGCAAGAGAGAAATTTCAATATATTAAGTTGGAAAAAGAAGACCTAGGACAAAGAATTTTTAAAAGTATAAGAAAACCTATGAACAACTTTATGCCAGTACATTTGAAAACTCTGCGAAATGGACAAGCTTTTTAAAATTATAACTACCAAATATGAGTCAGGAAGAAAAACAAAACATGACTAGTCCAGTAACTATGAAAGAAATGGACTTGGTGATCAAATCTCAGTGCCTAATCCACTCCCACCAAAAAGAAAGAATCACCAGGCCACAGGAATTCACAGGTAAGTCTTGGCAGAGCTTCACTGGCTCCCCAGCTTTAGACACACTGAAGTGGGTAGGTACAGAACTGCAAAAATAATGCTGTTTCCTCCAGTCAAGGGATTTTTACAACTTGAACTCGGGACCCCTTGAAATCTCTACCTTCAAGGGGTCAGTGAGGTCAAAACTGTCTTCATAATAAATTAAGACATTCTTTGCCATTTTGCTCTCATTTCTTCCCCAGCATACAGGGCAATTCCAGAGGCCACGTGACAAGTGAACCTGCAGTAGAAACAGAATGTAAATCCAGCTGTCTTCAGTTAAGCCAGACATTACAGAGACTTGAAAAAATATCAGAACAATGCCAGTCTTTTCACAAATATTTTTGGGAAAACTTGAGGTTTTTTTCCTTTGTTGTTAAAAAAATATGTATGTTAGCATGTAAAACAAAAATTTATGTTGTTTTTTTTTTCCTGAGGGCTTTTTTTAAGTTATTAATTGAACATTTAATGGTGCTGTAGGGCCAATTATTATCCTTTTATAGGTGGGGAAACTGAGGTGTGAAGACATTTAGTTACTTGCCCAGGGCTACACCACAGGCAGTGCTGGGCTGGACCCCAGCAGGCTCTTTACCCGCCAGGGGATTTCTAACGACCCGCAGAGCCTACATCCAATGGTGGAGCCAGACTGAAGTCCCTGATTCGTTTCTCCTCCCTTCTTTCCAGCGGTCCCTCGCGCGGGCTGTCCTGAGAGCACCACCCCCACCCCACCCCCTGCTCCTGGAGTCTCTGCCCCATATCCTCCCCTTTCTCAGTCCCCTCTCTCCTTCTGTGGAAGCATATCCTCAAATAACATTCTCAGGAAGGTAGATCAGAGGAAATGCGAGTCCTTGTGTGGCAGAAGCAGCCACAGCATCCCCTGTCCCAGCACCCTGGCTGGCCCTCGGCAACAGGACTTCCCCTTATTCACATCAAGAGACAGGGTCCCTTTCTTCCCCCGGACGCTGTGGTAGCGTCGGGATTCACTCGGGTCGGAGGGCTCTTAATGACACGTCGTGAACAGCGGACTGAACAATGCTGGTGTGCGGCCTTGACCTCTGTTTCTGCTCTGAGAACCGCTTCTGTGCCGGGAGGTGCGGACTTGCTCTAGGGAGGCCCGCGTCATCCTGGCTGGCCACCAGCAGCCTGGAGGTGGGGTGAAAAGCCCAACAAGACCTGCAGTAAACAGCCCCCGGGGCCAGCCAAGGCACAAAGCCTCAGGCCAGGTCAAGGGTGTCTCGGTCACTACGTTTTGGGGTGGTTGTCAGGTGGGAGTAGGCAGGGAGACAGCTCACAGGCCCGGAACCTTCTTACGCTTGCTGGATGGCAGGCTGGGGGGTGCTCGGCGGGCGTTTCCCCCTTGGGAGTCCGCTGGGGGCCGTGCGGTCCGCAGCTGCCCTGAGCAGGCCACGAGCCACGGCTGGTCTTGTTAATGTCGGCACGCGTGTTTTACATTTCTGAGGTATTGCTCGTTCGGGAGCCCCCGGTTCTTTTTTCAGAGCACGCAGTTCTGTTTTAGGGGCAAAGTGGCTTTGCAGGGAGGGGGCTTTTGGGTCCTGCATTTTCTCTTTTTTCTTTGTGGGTTTTTTTTTCTTTTCAGTCGTGGGACCTCCTAGCAGGCACTGTCTTCGGGGTCTGGTCTGCTCTCCTTTCCGCTCCTGTATGCGAGGGAGGTCGGAGGTCAGGAGGAACCCCCAACACGCTCTGTCCCCGTTAACTTCCAGAGCTGTCCGAACATCTGAACCTCAGGCCCCTGCAAGGAAGTCCTCTTGCCTCTGAGCAGACCGGTCCTGCTGTCGCTCTGCCATCTGGAGGGACAGCTGGGGGAGCCCCCGTGTCACCTGCCGTCCTGCCCTTGTGCCCCCCTCTCTGTGATGCTGGATCGGGGCGGCCATGCCAGGCCATCCCTGATCGGCCTGTTTTCTGGCCCTCGCTTCATCCCCACCCAGCCGTCCTGCCAAGTCAGTCCTGACCTCCGCCAGGAGTTGGTCAGTCCCTTGTCTTCAGACTGTTATTTCTCCTGTCCTCTTTGCCACATGAGGCAGATATGCTGCAGGGGCTGCAGGTGGACGGCTCACCAAGAGGCCATGGTGTGACGGGCCACAAGCTGGGCTGGCTGGACACGTGGGGCCCCTGCCCGTAGAGGCCCGTCTGGCCTAGGGCCGGGCGGCACCTGGCAGCCTGTCACTACAGCTCTGGCTGGAAATGAACCAGGAGGGGCTGCATCCGGAGCCCAGCGCAGGCATCAGCTGCAGAGCCAGCTCGGGGTCCACTCGGCCATTGGAGGGAGGCACCCCCGGCCTCTACCCTGTCGCCCCTTTCTGGAGTCTCATGGTTCTCAGCACGTGCACAGCTCAGAGCATCCCTCTAGGGCTGACCTGGGGCGGCAGCCAAGGAAGGCTCCCCGGAGGACCCTGAGGCAGGGAGGCCCCAGGAGGCCGGTAGGGGAGCGGCAGGGTGTGGGGGCTGAGTCCTGCGCCCCATGCCTCCCAGCCTGCCAGGGGCCAGCAGAGGCCCAGAGATGTTTGATGAGGAGAGAGAAGAGGTCCATGTTTAGTGTTATTTTAAATTAATAATTTTTTCTTAATTTCTCAGTTTTAATGTGTAATATGATAAATATTATTCACTATAACCCCCATTTAAAGAAAAATTCTTTGGGGTCCTCAGTAACTTTTTAAGGGCTGAGATTAAAATATTTGAGCTCTAGTCAACGTCTCTGCTTTTTTTCCAACCTTGATTTAGCATTTTTCCATGAATTAGTAGCAACAATTCATTCTTGCTCCAAAGTGTTCCTAAGGAAGAACTCTCACCTATTATGTATTTTGAAACCCTTAGTTCTTCAGGGATGGAGTTTAAACTGGAAGGAGGGGGCAATGTCTTCTCTAATTTTGCCTTGAAGTGAGTAGGTATTTAACAAATACTGAATGAGTGTCTCCTCTTTCAGGTAATTAGTATTTACATGGGGATCACAGTGAATCTAGCAGATGCTTGGGAACCTTACAAAGCTGCAAAAACTGCTTTAAACAATACTCTAGACCTTTCAAATGTCAGAGAACAGGTAGGTCTGGCTAATCGAGAAGGATTCTGTAAAAACTGTAAGCCTGCTTTCTGGGGTAGGAAATGAGTTAAGTACATTTCCCAAGGAATTTGGGTGATGTCCACATAGACATTTCAGTGCAATGATTAATGAAAGGTGAATTTTTCACATCCAAATAAGATAGGTGATTACAGGTTTTTAACTTACGTGAGTATTTGTAAATGAGAGACTTGGGTTCTAAGGAGGAGTCAGCATCCTAAGATGAATCAGTAGGTCATATGGCTCCAGTTGGCTTCACTTATTCTTGTTAAACACCTTCTCCTATGGATAGAACTGCTTTCACAATGAGCTGGAATTTTAGTCTTTTCATTAGTAGGACAAATGTTGAGGATGGTAACCGAAGGTGTACAACATGCCCTACCATGCCCTGTCATTGTAATTTCAGTTCATTTCTGATGTGCAAAATAAGCAGCAAGACTCAAGACATTGATCTCTAAATGGCTGCATTCTGTCCCTTTGATTAGCGCACAAGGCAGAAGAAAATACCTGAGTAAACAGAGGAATAAAAAATAAAGCCTTTTAATAGGGAAATACCCTTGACATTTCTAAACAGTTGCCTTCCTCAGCCTGGCTGCCTGAGTTTTTCAGTTTCTAGTGGGGATGGAGCAATATTGACTCAACTTCAGCATGTTTTATTCAAATAACTTGAATTCCATAAATAATTCACAAAAGACAGTATCACCGTTGGCATATCTCCTAGAAATATATTAGAGAAAGTGTCACTTCCTATGCTTACTGGCATCATAGCATTAATTTTTCATTACTTAAATTACTTTCTAAAACTGCAATTGCTTATTGGCAACATTTTAAGAGGTTCTCAAAGTCTTCTGATGAAACACCTTATAATAGTTTTAAACTAAACTGACTAGGTTAAGGCTGTTTTAACATTTAACTCTTGCTTCAGGTAAAGCAGACAACCAAATTTTTAAAAGGCTGGTTTGAAAATTCAGTTTTGCCCTCCCGCAGTGTACTTTGTCAAGCTTTCCTATGCCTGCAGAAGTCTCATCTCCTGAGGTTTCTGCTCTGCTCTGCTCTCTCATCGGCAATAACAGGGAGAAAGGCAATCGAGCTGCTCCCTTTATGTCTCTTTTCTGTCCAAGTTAAGAATAGAAAGGGTCCTAGGAACCGCTTGATTCTCTTCTCCAGTTTACATTTGAAGAAACCAACATGCAAAGGTTAAATCTGAATTCACACCAATAGTTAATGTAAGCACAGCCAGAATTCGGATTTAGAGTTCTCTTAATTCTAAGTCCAGTGCTCTTTCAAAAGTGTCCAATAAACCACTCGCCTTTGAGCCTTATCCACTGTAGCCTGTATGTTACTCATCTCATGTAGAAATGTTATCTGTCAAGGGATCAATTTGAATGTGATTCACTTTCAAGATAAATAATTTTCTTTTTTCATGTAATTCAAGTTTTTTTTTTAATTTTCAAAGGCAAGCAGATATGCAACTATCAGTGAAAGAGTACATGCTCAAGTGCAACAATTTCTGAAAGGTTATTTGAGGGAGGAGATGGTTCTGGACAATATCCCAAGGCTTCTGAACTGCCTGAGAGACTGAAATGTTGCCATCCAGTGGCTAATGCTGCATACAGCTGACTCAGGTAATGGAAGAAAGGGGTGGCCATTTATAGCACCCTATAGAAAGGCCTTCAGAATTAAGATCTCCTGCATGATGCAAAGCTGGTTAGCCCTTGGTTGAGAATCAAGTTGCTTTTCTAAGTTGTTTGTGTGTCTACTTGGAAAAGTCAACAGCCCACCTGAACAGCCCCCTATCACATACTGTTAGGTGCTAGGGAACATGAAGAAATTTACCTCCACATTCAAGGAACTTGTCACTGGTCACATTGGGGAGATTGGACGTATATGTATGAAAAAGTATAGCTGCAGATCTGCAAAAGGCAGAATAATGCATTCCCACCCCCTCTCTCAAGCATGCCCATGGCCTAATCTCTTCAACATGGGGCATGGTAGCAAAGGGGGAGTAAGGTTGCAGGTGCAACTAATGTTGCTGGTCAGCTGACTTTGAAGTAAGGAGATTATCCTGGATTTTCTTAGTGGGTCTAGTATATTCATATAAGAATCCTTAAACTGAGAAGGAAGCAGAAGAGTCAAAACTAGAGAAACCCATCATGGAAGAGACTCAGCAGGCCACTGCTGGCTGTAAAGATGGGACAGTCCACGAGCCAAGGAGCACGGGCAACCTCTAGATGCTGAAGAAGACAAGAGAACAGATTTTCCCCTAGATGCCCCCGAAGGAACCCAGCCCTGCTGACTCCCTGATTTTCTTTAGCCCAGTGAGACCAGTGGCAGACTTCTCATCTCTGGAACTGCAAGAGAATAAATTTGTGTCATTTTAAGCCACTGAGTTTGTGGTAATTTGTTGCAGCCACCATGGAAAACTAGTCAAAGGGCCAAGCCAGGAAACAAAAGCCAGATGTGTGAAACAGACGGTTGATGGGATCTGAGTCCAGAGCAGGAGAGACAGTGGAGGGGCGGAGGTGACTGGGGCAGGCTCCACGCAGGAGGCAGGAGCTGACCGCCCCTTGCTAGGACTTTGAAGTAAAAAGAATTCTAGACTGGAGAAACAATAGAAAAAAGGTGTGATTTTGGAAGTACAAAAAACATGGGCCCATTGAGCTAGACAAGAGTGCTTAATTACAGAAAGTTGGATCTTAGTGTTTTCTGGGTCATGGTCCTCTTTGAGGCCCCATGGGCCATCAAGTCTAGTTGTTTCACAGATTACATGAGATGCCTCCACAGGGTCTGAGAGACCATGACTTTAAAGCCCCTGGTTTAATAGAAAAATAAGTGGGTTAAGCTAACCGGAGTTTGTTCAGAGCTGATGCAGTTCCTTATATGTAGTAAGTGCTTGATCAACATAACTCAGGGATTCGTTCATCCAGAGCTGTGTGCCCCTTCCCCTAAGACCCCTAAGAATCGTGTTGTTCAGCATCCCTGGAGAGCCTCTGCTTTACTTTTTTCATCAACGGTTTTCTTGAGAACCTACCCTGAGAAGGGTACTGCTTTCAACACTTCCTTGTTCTCTCAGGTAAAGCTGTGTCTCTAAAAAACTGTTCACACCAGACTATTCTGCAGCCTGCCCTGTAACACAGTAGCCCCATCTCAAGACTCTCAGGCAAGGTGTTCTTCAGTCCCCCTCGCTGCCACGTGTCCGCTTCATGGGGGTGGGGCAGGGAGGACAGGGGTTGGATTTCTTCATCCCTCACAGCTGAAAATGAAATTTCTCCTCAGCCTTCTCTCTTCATGCTAGAAATCTCCGTCTTCTAAACTCTTCCTCATAAGCGATGCTTCAAGTTTTGTTTTGTTTTTCTGCCTTTTGCATGTTGGCCTAGAGCTTGCTCCAAATTAGTTTACTCAGAGCATGAATACCATGGCTAAAGTTCTAATCATCTAATGGACCTGTTTTTAGTTGAGTTTATTTTTTACATAAACTCCAGTTCTAATTTGAGGATTTTACTACGTTGACTCAGTTTGTAATCTTCTTTACCAAGAGTCTTACTTTCTCAGGCATATAAACAACTCAAGCCCTTGATTTATCCTATCATAAAACTAACTGCTGTTTTACAGTGAGTCAGCCTCATCTTCATCTTCCTATGTCTGTGCCTGACAGTCGAGCCTGCATTCGGGGAGCCAGTGTTCTCCTGGATTGCACCCCTCCAGGGGCAACCTCAGTCTGCCAGAGTTCTCTGCTTTTATCTTCAGCCACATCTGTTTTCCGTGTTTGTCCCTGACCACTGTCTGACCTGACTGCGCAAGGTCATAACTTACCAGAAACAAACGGTTTACCTATCTGGTTGTGAGTCATATGTGGGAAAAGTAACTGCTTATTTAGCTTTTCTGGTGTTGTGATCATGGTGTGCAGGAAGAAAGGCATATTTCTCATACTCCCTCTGGTTGACCTGCTACAGGCATTTCACACAGGCTCTGGATGCTTCCGCAGTGCCTTGTAGCTGCTGAGGAAGCACACTCGGAGTCAACATCATCTAGGCAAGGCCGGCCTGCTGCAGTCTGACCCCAAGGTCGCCAGGATTCCCGCCGTTCTCTGGGTGTGAATTCTAGAGGGTCAGATCTTCTAGGGGAGATCAGGCGTGACAATTGGAACCAAGCCTGGCTTCTACCACGGAATTAATTGTCAATGTGTAGAGCTGTCCCCTGTCCAAAAATGAAAGCCAATTAATACCAGAATGTTTCTTGAATTACAAGTAGTATATAGACAGGTGGAAGTCCTTACAAGGTTGCCTTTTGCTTTTTAGTTAGGCAAATGTGAAGCTGAAAAAAATTGTCTATGTAAATAAATACCTTCCCTGATAAGTCCTGGAAAACACATGGTAAGTCGCCACTGCAGTTTCCCTTGAAAACTGAGCCCCTCTCCAGGTTGTCATGGTCTCCTTCTGATGGAGAAACTTAGAAATCAATATATTAAATGGCCTTCTGCAGGCTTCCCCGTAACTGAAGCACCAGAAACGCCCCTGACATACACTCATACAGCATCGTCATTCTGGACATGCCCGACACCCTGAGGTACCAGACGGAGGGCCGGGAAAGCAAGGACGTGCATGTGTGGTACTAGAACAGCTGCCAGGGACCTTGGACCTTATCAGCTGTGACCTTTTTGACAGTATTTATGGTCTTAAATTTTTGATTTTGACTATTTGTACTTTGACTTCTAAATATTTTTGCCTTATCCTATTTTCTCACTCTTTCTTAGAGAAGTAATTGTGCCCATAAGCCAATTGCAGCAAATAATGGCAGTTTTTTATTCTCTCTACTTTTTCTTTTTTAACATGTTGTTTATTTTGTTTGAAATAGTTTAGCTTGGCGGCAGCTGGCAGGCTGAACAGGGAATCAGGACATCAGTGATACGGTCACTCACTGCTGTTTTGGAAGCTTGGTCTAGTCTCCCTGGGCCTCGGTAGTGGACAGTCCAGAAAACTGAGTGCCGGCCATACCCTCTGGCCTTTACAAGGAACAGAAGAGTCCCAGGTCTGGTTGGCAGTGCCACATGTTCGTGTGGGTATCCCTTTCTTCTGCTGTGTCTGGGCACCCCAAGACCACTCCAGCTTCAGTAATTTGCTAGGAGGACTCAGCATATACTAGTACTCATGGCTATAATTTATTACAGCAAAAGGATAGAAAGCAAAACCAGCCAAGGGGAGAGGTGCAAAGTCTGGAGGAAACCAGGCAGAACCTTCCAAGAGGCCGCACATGGGACACGTTTACTTACCCCAGCAGTGGGTTGTGACAGCATGAGTGAGATGTTGCCAACCAGGGAAGCTTGTTAGCAGCTCAGTACCCAGGGCAATTATTGGGAGCTGGTGTGTAAGCCTGGAACCTACCCAAATTTCAGTCTCCCCAAAAGGAAAGCAATGGTTGATCATAAGCCACATTGTACAAACAGAAAAGCCATTATCAGACCATTTTTATCGGCTCTCGAAATGGCAGAACTTCAAAAAATCCAAGTTCCCACATGTCAGCCAAGGGCTGCTCTTTTTTCAACTGTATATCACAGGCGACATTTCATGTCAGATCCAGTTGTCATATTTAGTAGTTTAGTTGTACTTAACTCTGTAGCATACATGTCCTATAATTTATCGTGCCGTTACCAATACACATTCTGCTTATTACTTCATAAATGCTTAAAATAAATGAAAATGAAGGAAAGTATTTAAGAACTCACACTTCATCAATATTTTCTACACATTTAATAAATTGGAAACTCTTCTCTTCCTATGTCTAGCCTGTAACCCAAACAATAAACATCTTCGTCAAATCAAGGACCAGATTCTCAGACTCTAGGTACAATCCCAAGATCCTCTTTTAGTTGCTGTTGGATACTGCACAATTTGAGTTTATACTTAAGGAGGTAAAAATATTGAATGAATAATCAATTCTTAGGTTTGTTCAATGCTTAAGAAGATAAGGATTCGGTAGCTTCGTCTCTGATTCATGCCACAGATTCCAGCTGTCTAAGATAGTTCTTACAGAAAAAGGACAGGTTACACATTTAATGAGCATTTCATACCTACTGTCCTTGGGGATACAGTGATGGAAAAGTGCACAAGATTGTGGAGTACAGGCTAGTGAGGAATATGGGCATTAATCAGAGAATCACGCTGATGAAAAATAAATATAAACTGAGATACACACGCTCAAGGAAAGGAACCTCATTCTGCGAGTACCAGAAATAAGGGGTGTTGTACTAGCCTTGACGACTTCCCTAGGAGAAGCGAGAGCTTCCGAAGGGACCTGGAGAAGCAGCCTGCGAGGGTTAGCAAAGAGAAAGGCTGGGAGCATGATGAACATTCTGGAGAGAGGACGAACATGTCCAAGTCCTGGGTGGGAAGCAGCATGACCAGTTCAAGGACCTAAAAGACCAGCTGGCTGGAGGGAAGAGAATAAGAAATAAAGGTATGAAATGAGAGTTGGGGAAGAGTGAGCCCCCTGCCTGCCCTTGCAGGATTCCAGTCTTCACCTGAAAGGCCAAGAGAACCTATTAGAAAGGTTGTAAGTAGGATGGGTAGTTTGCATTTAAACAAGGTCAACTTAAGGACTTTAAAGATTTTGAATTCACTGGAGGAAGTTCTGAGGTTATTCTTATCCCGCAAGAAGCCTCTTTGGATATAAGACTGGTAAATACCCAGGAATGCCAGCACCAGCAACCTTGGGGGTTTGGGTCAGGTGGGCCCAGGAACTAGCCCCAAATATTAATGCCCATTTAGGACCAATACTCACCTTGACTCAGCCTGGTTAGTGGTATACAACATGTTTCTTTATCTTCTAAGTATGTGAGGACACTGTTTTCCCTATTTAGTAGCCCAGGAAAAGTAGATACTGATTCTTAACATAATGTTAATGGATGTGCTGAGTGTTTTCAGTGACTTGTTTAAGTGTAATTTTATAAGATCAGAGAAGTGCTATCCCTTTTTTAAAATTTTTATTTATTTTTTTATTAAGGTATGATTGATATACACTCTTTTGAAGGTTTCACATAGAAAAACAATGTGGTTACTGCATTTACCCATATTATCAAGTCCCCACCCATACCCCAATGCAGTCACTGTCCATCAGTGCAACAAGATGCCACAGATTCACTATGTGAGAAGTGCTATCCCTTTTTATCTTTTTAATAATGTTAATGTTTCCCCTGTGAATAGCAAAGTATTATTGAATACCTACTCTGTTCCCAACTAGGTGCTAGGAATCTAAAAGTGAACAAGGTATATCCGTACCCCCAAGGAGCTCTCAGTATAGTCAGGAAGAGTGACAGATTAAGCCAAGATAAAAAACCAGTAAAGATCCAAGAGCTGGAACCAGGCATCTTATTAGCTGGTCAAAGTAAAACTGGCCTTTCAGAGGCAGGTGAATTGCCCCCAAGGAAGAAATGTGCTCCAGTTAGCGTCCTGACCTAAGTTAATGCTAGTGACCCAAGAGTTGTTGAGATCAGGACAGATCTGGGTCATCTGCCTGAACAAGCCTGCTTTCCAATCATAAATCTTTACCTGGAATCTATTGGAATAGAATGGGCAGCTCCCTTCTGTCTTTTCAGGTAGCAGAAAAATAAAAGCCTACAGATCAATCCAAGTTGTTGTCAGAGATCTTTGAGGAGAGAAAGATCTGGTCGAAAGAAAAGAAAACCAACTACGCAATACAAATCGATCAAAACGAGGATACATTTGAATTTCTGACATTACAGCTTGGTCCTTTAACTTGTATTTTCATTTGTCCCCCCGACCCCAACCCTTTTTCTAGAATCCCTTTCTGATTCTCCTATAAACACACCAATTGGTTCCATGTTTTTTCTCATCTTTATATGAAGATGCAGCTCCTAATTTAAGGACCATCCCCTATCCCAAATCCCATATTACAAGATAAGAAATCTGAGTTCACTCTGAGGGAGTATTTGAAGAGCTGAAGCCATTTGGTCCATAAAGAAGATCTCGGGGTGAAGTTTTTGCTGCTTTGTCCAATGGCATTGATTGATCCCAGGCACTCAGATAGAGCAGACTGTATAAATAGTGCTCACTGTTCCCATCTTATGACTTATCATTTCATTGATTAAGCATCCTGCCTGGTTACTAAATTCCTCTTCACTGGCCTTGCAGAATCCCCCCAATTCTGATCCTTTCATTGGCAGATGGAGTCTGCTGCCCCGTTGCTCATCTTTTCAATATTCATTGTGAGGCTGAGGAGCAAAGGATTTAAGAGGAAAATGAGCACTTACGTATACTTACCTCTTAGGAGCTCAGTGAAATAAACCTCCATACCTTTGTACATACCTTAGATATGTTTTTAAATTTTGTTTCCAGAAAAACAAAAACCAACTAACCCTGAGTTATACCATTTCCTCCTCTGTTCGACTCTGTAAGTTTAAATTTTATGAATGAGTGAATTAATAATCAGAATTATTGGATAATCAAAGCAAGGAAGAATTTTTTTAGGTGACTTAATTCATTCTCCAGTTGTCAGACAAGATAATACTCAAGTCTTCCCTGACTAATTAAATTAGAATCATAGAAATTGTTACCTAGAAAAGACCTTAGAGCAATGGTCATCAAGTTTAATTTCACATTGGAAATGCTGCTTCCTGGGCCTACACAAGACCTGAACCAGAATCCTGCTGGGTGGAGCATGGGATTCTGAAAATGTTAAGGCTGTCCAGGTGATGGACAGCCTTAAAGCTCTCAGAGATGCTCTAGCCTTGCCCCTCAGTTCATTTGAAGTAGTAAGGCTTAAGAGATGGCCTCGGGGTAATGTTCAGGCATATATTTTTGTAAGTTGGGTTTCACACAGGCTTTCTCAGGAAACTGCCCAATCTGGATTTCTTCTTAAGTAAATCTCTTCTGTCTCTTCAACAGATGTTCAAGCAAATGCTCTCAGAAAAGCAAGCCAAATGGGAGCATTACAAGAAGGAGGGCTCAGAGCGGATGATGGAGCTTGCTGATGTCTTTTCAGGAGTGAAACCCCTAACCAGGGTGGAGAAAAATGGTAATTGCTAAAGAGGCATATCTGTGTTCGGAATGTATACACAGACTGTTGGAAACTGGCAAAGTAGAAAGTCATTATGTTGGTAACATCTTTGTATTGATTTTAACATTGCAAATGAAGGTGGGAAGTTTAGTTTGGGCTGCCTCTAGCTTTGTGCTCCTTTGAGTGGTCTGTGTCACGCCCCTATAGTTTTCTATAGTTTTCTTGTCCTCAATATATGTTAGGCTAAATCAGGGTTTCTAATTCTGTGGTTTTTAGATGCCTTATAGAGTCATAATGCACCCTCCCCCACACTTACCAAAGTATGCAAAACTCATGTGTCAGCTCATGTGCACTTGAGGGAAGGGGAAAACCTCTTAACTCTCACCATCTCAGAAGAATATACTTCATCCAACAATAATCGCTAGGTGATAAAGGTTCTTTTTCATCTACGTGCCTGCCATCTACTGGCATAAGAGGGGACATGCAGACTGGATTTGAAACTAAACGTAACTCATTTACTTTTATTTTAATCCTGCTGCTTTTAGGAAATTTTATCTACATGAAAATTGTTGTATCACTTAAATTTTTCACATAGGTAGAAACCTTTCAAAAATGCCCCTGAAAGATCATTTTGATTTTTAAGATAATAAATCGAACTATTTTTTTTAATGCTCTAATAATAGTTAAAGCTGTCAAATTCATTTCCAATAGTTAATTATGCTGTGAAACTGCTTAATAATATAGCTTTTTATTTTTAGAAAATTACTATTTATAATCAATATGAGCTTGCTTGCATATGTCAGTAAGAACTAAGTGTGTAAAGGATTAATTAAATTCAAAGCCACAGCTATGGGAATTATGGGATTCAGTAGTCTTTCCTTGTCTCTGTATTAATAGAAAATCTTCAAGCTTGGTTCAGAGAGATCTCAAAACAAATACTGTCTTTAAATTACGATGATTCTACTGCTGCAGGCAGAAAAACTGTGCAACTGATAGAAGCTTTGGAGGAGGTAAGGAAAGTCTTTTAAAATGACAGTTCTTGAATCAGAAATCATACTTTCTGACCAACCCAGCAATCTGCTTCTGGAAATATATCTAAGGGACTATTTCGTCAGAAGCAGAAAAGTACAAAAAAAGCAAAATATGCCCACTGTGCTACTATATACAGTGTCCTAAAATTGGGGAAATAATTAAATGACTAGCATGAAGAGAATGGTAGTGAAAAGTTACATTTCAACTGGTGGAAACATGTAATCTTGGAAAATTAATTATGAAAACAACATAGAAACATTGGCGAAATTGTGGTAAAGTAGTAAAAGCAAAAATAAAATTGCACTGCATGTCTCATTTTTAGGTTGGTAAAGACTGTAGACCCAGGGCAAAACTGTAAAGGAATCCACAAGAGTGAAGATAGTTGTATAATGATCATATTCCTAAAGTTTTAATTGTATGCTTAGCTAAATTTAAAATAGAAAATAAACCAAAGTATCAGAACAATAACCATGAGGTCTGTTATTTAAAACATCATTCAATACTTATCTGGAACCCTGTCCAGTTGATGTACATATATTTTTAGAAATATAATAAATATTGTTTTCATTTGATGGACTTTCTTAGCAGACGTTTTCTTATTTTTATGAGGTTTTTACAATCATCACTTGTTAATGGCAGCACAATATAGTACTCCGTTGTTAGCATTTCAGCTTCCCAAGCCATTCCAAACAATCCCCACTTGTACTATTTGGGTTGTTTTTTGGACATTCTAGTCTATAGTACAACTACAAATAACTTTGTAAATCTCAGATGCTTTTATCTTTTCCATTATTTATTTTGGTAATAGCCCAGACCCTTTGAATCATATATATTAAAATTTATATATGAATAAAATATATATAGCATTATATACATTAAAATTTCAGTGGAATGTTTTGATTTAAATACATCAAAAACTTAAAAATGTGCAAGTGCCAACACCCCACTTGTGAGTTGACTTCGTTTTTTAGCAGTCCTGCAAATCTTCAGAATGAAGAGGCTTCTCCAGTATACTTTTATTGATACTAAACTGGAAAGTGGAAATAGTCACTTATTATGTCATATATGTACAGGAAAATAAGCAGTGGGACATTTCCTAATTCTAGAACTTTGTGTCGCCTTTTCTGACCTGGCTTATACAGTTCTGAAATTATAATTTGAAATTAAAAATTTGCCAAAAAATTCTTAGTAAGTAGTGTGCTTTATTTTAGGTGTTTTGAAGGAAAAATAAACACCACAGAGGCCACTCAGAAGTTTTAATTAAATGTATTTATGTAACACAGGTTCAAGAATTTCACCAGTTGGAATCAAATCTGCAAGTATGTCAGTTCCTTGCTGATCCTCGCAAGTTTCCCCACCAAATGATTTGAACCATTAACATTAAAGAGGAGGTCCTCATCACAATGCAGATTGTTGGGGACCTTTCTTTTGCTTGGCAATTAATTGACAGGTAACGTGGACAGCCTAGCATTTGCCATTGATGAGGGCCACGATGAGCATCTCCTTACCATTTATCTCTTTACAGTTTCACATCTATCACGCAAGAGAGTGTAAGGGTAAACCCATCCATGGTTACTAAACTCAGAGCTGCATTCCCAAAGGTAAGCAGAGAGCAGTGAAAACAGTCTCAGACACCAGGGGAGAGTTGGTCTTCGTTATTACTTCATTAATTCAGCCCAAGAATTTTATCCTTTCAGAAAGTTAGATAATTTGAGTATTTTTATAGACTGAAAAGTTGGCAATTTTTCCATGAGAGCACACTTTCAATAGATGCCATAAATATTTAACGTTTGAATTCATAAGTTGCAGTGTCTAACATAAATTATTTTTAAACTAAATAATTTTTTAAAATTTTACCAGTATATAAAAAGGGCTTCTGTCGTGAGTGGCACACGTGGGGCAGCTCGTATGCTCTTCGTGCGGAATCGACATCAAGAGATTTCGGAAGCATAATTTTTTGGTACTTGGGCAGCTAGTGATCGTTGGTCCTGGAGCCCCCCAAAAAAAAAAAAAAATTTTACCAGTATACTAAAAATGTGAGTCCCAGAGTCCTTTTTCTCTAGACATGAATTGAGTCCTTTTATTTATTCATTTAAAACATTCTTGTTGAGGCTCTGCTCCAAAGTAGGATCTCCTCTGAGGTCAAGGAGTAGTGGTGAACAACACAAGCATGGCCCTTGCTCACGAGGTAATTGCAGTTTGTGATAGGTGAACAAATAATTTACTCAGCGACTTCTGATGGAATTACCATGAATATCAGTTCTGAGGTACACTTTCTTTCATGTTTAATTGGGGTTACGCTTTATAATTGATGGAATATCCTAGTTGAATTGTCAACATGTTTTTTCTTTGTGAATAATGCATAAAGTAATGAATGGCACTTCTTATTTGCCATGATGTCTTAGATTGTACTCAGTACAGTAGTCTCATCAACCAAGACGTCTGATTTTTCCAGAGACGAATAGCTGTCTACCGTAGCACCGAGAGACGAGCAGCTGTCTACCATAGCACAGAGGCTGTCAAACTTGAGGGGTGTCAGAGTCACCTGGAAGTCTTGTTAGAGCCGATTGCTGGGCCTCTCCGTCAGTCTCTGATTAAGTCAGTCTAGGGTGGGGCGTGAGAACTGGCATCTCTACATCTCTAACAAGTTCCCAGGTGATGCTGATGGTGCTAGTCCAGGGACCACAACTTGAGAAGCACTGTCATCCAGATGACATTTTTTTTTAATTATATTGTTGTGAGAAACCATTAATTGGCATTGATAAGTTCAGTGATCTTTGGTCTGAGTAAAGCCCAGAGGCATTGTTGTACGTTACTATTCCTGGAAAGAAAGAGATTTCTAGGACTTTTTGAGAAACGTGTATATGTGATTTTTCTTCCAGCTTGCCTCTGCCCTTGATCTTCCCCTTCTTCGTATTAATCAAGCAAATAGCCCTGACCTCCTCAGTGTGTCGCAGTATTATTCTGGAGAACTGGTGACCTATGTGAGAAAGGTAAGAAACGTATCAAGATGATGTTTATTTTTTGCACATGTGTTTTTATTTTCAAAGAACTTTTACACCTGCTTTATAAATGCTAGTGGTAGTAACCCCATTTTATAGGTGTAGAAACTGAGAAACAGATTACAGTGGTTTCTTCAAAGTCACAGAGCTAGTTGGTAAAAGACGCAGATCTAGATCCAATATGTCCTAGTCACAAGTTAAGTTTTCAGGGGAATTTTGGTCCTGGTTTCAGTTACATATGGTGTAGCATGGAAGCAAATAGGCCTGGATTCAAAATTTACCTGGGTCACATACTAACCTTTGTGACCTTTGGCCATTGTACTTAACATCTCTGAACCTCAGTCTCCTAAAAATGTGTCATCTGAAAAAGATACATTTTTTTGCAGCATTTCTATGAGGATTAGCTTTATATCCTGTGAGCAAATAATATTTGAAGGCATGTAGCCCTGGACCTGATAGCAGTTATGAAAAAAACTCTTTGAAGTCCCTCAGCATCCCTTGCAATAGACCAATGGCTGTTTGCACACACTGGTACCTTTCCTCCTGTCATCCTAACATTTTTTAGCAAAGAAAAATAAATGTTCAGATCACGGGAAGATGACAGCGTGAGTAGTTCAGAGAAAATCTCCTCCCCAAAACATATATATTTATGAAAATACAATAAATACAACTATTCCTAAAAGAGACACCAGTGGATGCAGTAAAACAGCCAGGACACATCTACATCTGCGAGAACTCAACATCACACGAAGGGGGTAAGATACAAGCCACGGCCAGGAAGGACCCAAATGCTCCCCCTCCCCAAAACCCAGTGGGAAGGAAGGAGTCGGAATGGGGAGGAAGTGAAAGCCCAGTACTGCTAAACAACCAGCTCTAGAAATCCGCACCTCGAACGCAGACACAAGGTTCACGGGGTGCTGGATATTAGAGAAACGGAAAAGCAAAACCTGTGGGCAGTTGCCCGCAACTGGTGCCCCTGAGACAAAAGAAAAGCGAGTGCTTTCTGCAAGTCTTAAAGAGACAGGGACCCCATAGATGGATGAAGTTGTCCTGGCACACTTAGCCAGCAGCTGGGAATCCTGGGGAAACTTAGGTGCCCTAAATCCTGGGGAGGCAGTGCAGCTCTGAAGCCCCTCATGGCACTAAGCAACCTGCCAGTCGTTCCTCCAACTGGTGTGAACTCCGACACACCGGCCCAGTAGCGGGAGAGTGGCAGTGCGTGCCAGGGATGGCGGTGCCAGAAGGGACTGGGAGCAGATACATGTGCCAACGGTGCAGGAGGGGACCAGGAAAGGCTTGTGCGAGCCCGCAGCAGTGCAACCGAACAGCCCAGGCATGGCTCGCGCACACCAACAGCAGTGGAGCCAGAGGAGCCCGGTAGAGAACCGCGCGCACCTGCAGCAGAGCCAGAGGGAGCAGGCGCACTCCCAGCAGCTGACCAGAATCCCAGCCCAAGGCACAGCTGCCCAGGGCAGACCCAAAGGCCACTGCTGGCACAGAGCTGCCTGGCAGGGGAGCTGCTAGCACGGAGGAGCACACCTGGCGTGCCTGCCACTCCTCGCAGGGCTCCGTGCTGCTCTGACAGAGACCCTGCCCACAGCAGCTTAGGGGACTCACCCGGTGGCTGCTCCAGGAGTGCAGGTAACCATCAAAGGCAGTGGGGAAGGGCAAGGGAACCAGCAAGCAGGAAAGGACTTTCTTCTCCCAGCTGATACACCCGCAAGCTGCCTACAGCCACTGCTATCACCATGAAAAGGCAAATAGATTTAGTCCAGTCCAAGATAGTTCAAACAACACCTGAGAAAGGATCTGCAGAGGCAGACCTAACGAGTCTCCCTGAAAAAGAATTCAAAATAAAGTCATAAACATGCTGACAGAGCTGCAGAGAAATATGCAAGAGCTAAGGGATGAAGTCCGCAGGGAGATTACAAACGTCCAGAGGGAGATTACAGAAGTGAAACAAACTCTGGAAGGATTTATAAGCAGAATAGATTAGATGCAAGAGGCCATAGATGGAATAGAAACCAGAGAACAGGAACGCATAGAAGCTGATGCAGAGAGAGATAAAAGGATCTCCAGGAATGAAACAATATTAAGAGAACTGTGTGACCAATCCAAAAGGAACAATATCTGCATTATAGGGGTACCAGAGGAAGAAGAGAGAGAAAAAGGGATAGAAAGTGTCTTTGAAGAAATAATTGCTGAGAACTTCCCCATACTGGGGGAAGAAATAGTTGCTCAGACTATGGAGGCACACAGAACTCCTGAGACACGGGACCCAAAGAGGACAACAGCAAGACACATAATAATTAAAATGGCAAAGATCAAGGACAAGGACAGAGTATTAAAGGCAGCCAGAGAGAGAAAAAAGGTCACCTACAAAGGAAAACACATGAGGCTATCATCAGGCTTCTCAACAGAAACCTTACAGGCTGGAAGAGAATGGCATGATATATTTAATGCAATGAAACAGAAGGGCCTTGAACCAAGGATACTGTATCCAGCATGATTATCATTTAAATATGAAGGAGGGATTAAACAATTCCCAGACAAGCAAAAGTTGAGGGAATTTGCCTCCCACAAACCACCTCTACAGGGTATTTTAGAGGGACTGCTCTAGATGGGAGCACTTCTAAGACTAAATAGATGTCACCAGAGAAAATAAAAACACAGCAAAGAAAGCAGACCAACCAAATACTAACTAAAGGCAAAAAATAAAATCAACTACCCACAAAAGCAGTTAAAGGAAGCACAAAAGAGCACAGAATAAAACAACCAACATATAAAGAACGGAGGAGGAGGAATACGAAGGAAGAAAAATAAAGAATGACCAGACAGTGTTTAAATTAGCTCAATAAGTGAGTTAAGTTAGAAGATACTAAAGAGGCTAACCTTGAACCTTTGGCAACCACAAATCTAAAGCCTGCAATGGCAATAAGTACATATCTTTCAATAATCACCCTAAATGTAAATGGACTGAATGCACCAATCAAAAGACACAGAATAATAGAATGGATAAAAAAGCAAGACCCATCTCTATGCTGCTTACAAGAGACTCACTCAAACTCAAAGACTATAGGAACAAAGAAAGACAGAAGGAACAAAACAGCAGCAGAATCATAGAACCTAAGAATGGACTAACAGTTACCAAAGGGAAAGGGACTGGGGAGAAAGGGAGGGAAGGGAGGGATAAGGGTGGGGAAAAAGAAAGGGGACATTATGATTAGCATGTATAATGTTGGGGGGGGTGGCATGGGGAGGGCTGTGCAACACAGAAGACAAGTGATGATTCTACAGCATCTTACTACACTGATGGACAGTACTGTAATGGGGTTTGTGGGGGGGGTTTGGTGAAGGGGGGACCCTAGTAAACATAATATTCTTCATGTAACTGTAGATTAATAACAACAAAATTAATTAATTCATTAATTTAAAAAATAAAATAAAATAAAATAAAAAAGGTAGGGAGTCAGTAGTTGAGAATTCTTCTGGGACCACAGTAATGCATATTATTTAACAACTGGCTGATAAAAATATAGCTGTACCCAAACATGTGACAAAAAATTTTGCACCAGTCCACAGATAAACAAGTGTGATCTACAATCTGTTACACAAACGGAAATAAAACTAAAAGATGACTGTTAATTATATATAAATACATACAAAGTGAGAGTATAACTATCCATAACACAACCTCCATACTTGAATTACCCCTCAACTGGCTTTAAAGTATATCACAGAAACTGCTAGTTCAAACTAGATTATCTGCAGCACAGCAGAAAGCTGAGTCCCCAAGTCTGGCCATTCTTGTCAGACTCTACTAAGCCTTTCCTTCCTATATATTTGTCTTTACTCAACCATTAATTCAAGTATCTCACCAATTTCTAGGTGCCAGACCCTGATTCAGCAAGAAAAATGAAAAAAACAGAAGATAGTCTGCATTCAAGGAGTTCTAAATCCATGAGATGAGATAAATTATAAGAAGGAAGTATACAGTAAGAGAGGTAAAAACAGCAGGGTGGTTAAAGTCTGAGACTAGTCTGAAATACCTGAAAGCTACTTCTCTGACTTGCTAGCTATGTGAACTGAGTAAGTTTTTCACCTGTAAAATGAGGATAATAGAACCTACCTAATAGGAGTTTTTATGAGATAATACCCAACAGAGAAAATAAGCACTGTGTATTATTTACTGCTATTACTAGTTAAGAGTGCTATTTACTGAAATATGACCAAAGTGCTATGGGAAAATGAAGCAGTTAACTGCCTAGGGAAGATTATCAGAGATGTTATCAAAACTGAGGCTTGAAGAATTAGTAGGAATCCAGACAGGTAAGAGCATATGCAAAAACAGTAATAAAATAGCCTAGCATGTCCAGAAAACAATTACGAACAAACTACAGAGAAACAGGACAAAGAGAAAAAGAGAAAGGATAAAAATAAAGAATGACCAGACAGTCTTTAAAATAGCTCAATGAGTGAGTTACAATGGCATCAGATGCTTAAGAGTCTTAAAAGCCTAGTGAATTTACACAAGACAATCAGGAACCACAAGAAAAGGCACACCTTAGGAAAGATCAAGGTTCAAATCTAAGTTTACTGTGAAATGGATCAAAGACCTGAAGGTAAATCATGAAACCATATAAACTCTTAGAAGAAAGCATAGGCAAAAATCTCTTTAAATGTAAACGAGCAACTTTTTTTCTGAACACATCTGCTAGGGCAAGGGAAACAAAAGCAAAAAATGAACAAATGGGACTACGCCAAAACTAACAGGCTTTCTGTACAGCAAAGTATACCATCAGTAGAACAAAAAGGCATCCTACAGTATGGGAGAATATATTTCATAAACAAAACAAGGGTTAACATCCAAAATATATAAAGAACTCACAAGCCTCAACAACCAAAAAGCAAATAACCCGATAAAAAAATGGGGCCAAGAATATGAACCGACACTTCTCCAAAGAAGAAATTCATGTTGGCCAATAGGCACATGTAAGATTCTCCCTCATCGCTAATTATCAGAAAAATGCAAATTTAAAACCACAATGAGATACCACTTCACACCAGTTAGGATGGCCAACATCAAAAAGACAAGGAACAACAAATGCTGGCGAGGATGTGGAGGAAAGGGGAACCCTCCTACACTGTTGGTGGGAATGTGAACTAGTTCAACGATTGTAGAAAGCAATATGGAGGTTTCTCAAAAAAAACTAAAAACAGAAATACCATTTGACCCAGGAATCCCACTCCTAGGAATTTACCCAAAGGAAACAAAATCTCAGATTCAAAAAAACCTATGCACCCCTATGTTTACTGCAGCACTATTCACAATAGTCAAGACATAGAAGCAACCTAAATGTCCATCAGTAGATGAATGGATAAAGAAGATGTGGTACATATACACAACGGAATATTATTCAGCCATAAGAAAACAAATCCTACCATTTGCAACAACATGGATGGAGCTAGACAGTATTAGTTAGGCTCAGTGAAATAAGTCTACACGGAGAAAGACAAGTACCAAATGATTTCCCTCATTTGTGGAGTATAAACAATGAAGCAAAACTGGAGGAACAAAACAGCAGCAGACTCACCGACTTCCCAAGAAGAGACTAATGGTTACCAAAGGGGAAGGGTGGGGGGAGAGTGGGTGGGGAGGGAGGGAGAAAGGGATTGAGAGGTATTATGATTGGTACACATGGTGTGTTGGGGGGGGTCACAGGGAAGACAGTGTAGCACAGAGAAGACAAGTAGTGACTCTGTGGCATCTTACTACGTTGAATGGACAGTGACTTCAATGCGGTATGGAGAGGACTTGATAATATGGGTGAATATAGTAACCAAAATGTTCTCATGGTGAAATCTTCATAAGAGTGTATATCAGTGATACCTTAATAATAAAAAAATCTAAGTTTACTGTGTAGCCTCAATTTCTCTTGAGTCTCAGTTTTCTCATCTGTAAAATGAGGGATACCTATTATCTGGTTTGGATGGTGACTGGGATTATTTAAATATCTCCAAAATGCCCTGGTGTAGGGCCTGGCATGTAATACTTAAACAGCAGCTGATGAGTATCATCACTATATGGTGATAGTAGTCAACTTTTGATGCTGGAATAGTCAAGGATAAGTTCATAGGACCCTAGTTTGACAATGTCTACTAGACGTGCCATTCTCCTGTCCCATCTACTCTTTTACTGAAACAAATGAACAAAACAGACTGATTTTATATTCTCTTCTTATATTTTATGATGCATTCTAACAGATGGATGCTCAAAAATATATTTGGGAAACAGAATGAATTGTCTGGTATACCTGTTCTTAGTGAAACGGCCAGCATGAAGTCATAAACAGCCAATTAAGTTTATTTAATACTGAGATGTTTCCAGAAGCATACCAACAATTTCCTACCAGTTAGCTTAGCTGGTAGAAAATGCAATGCTTTCCCTACCTGTACACAATACCAACACTCCCCTCTGCAAAAAAAAGCCCACTTCAAAAGAAATCAGAAGATAAAAGTTCAAAAACTCAGCTTAGTAACTGGGCCTCAGTTACTTCATCTATAAAATAGAGAGTTACTACCTATTCTATTTACCTCGCTGAGTTACTAGAAGCATTAGATAAGAATGTATATAACGGCACTTTAATAAGTACACAACTATATAGTATTATCATTCTGACATCCAGTTAGATGATTTTACAACATCCTGGAGTCTCAGTTCCTAACTTCCTTCCCTATAATGATCCTGTCCTCCATTCTCCCTTAGCCTTTTAACTCTCATGGTCAATACCAACCATCTCAATCCTTCTATAATCTCTATTTCAAACACTGTGCTCTGCAACCACAACCTTCTACCTTTCCAGTTCATTTCTTCTAGCACCTCCAAAATTCTTAAACCCCATCAGAACCTACAATCCACTGATCTAATTTTTCACTCCATTCCCCTACCCCTCCACCCCAAAGTCCTCACCAAGTTTAAAATTACATAGTCCATTATTACAATCACTCCCTTGTCCCCACTCACATTAACTCTGGTTAGTGGAGACTGGGTATCACAGTTTTAACAGTATGTATAGCACATTTAATACAACTGTATCCAAATTAATCTTCCTGTAAGAAAAACTGCATTGATATTTACCCCATTTAAATACCTTAAACAGTTAGTACATTCCTACTTAGAACATTAAAATAAAACTTATCTTTGTAGCCCTAGATTTCACTTTTTCCCTATGCCCAATGGCTTGTATAATCATTGTCCTGAAAAAATCAAGAGCTTCAGTTGGAGCTATTTTCTCCAAATGAGTATCTCCCATTCCTTTCCTTTGCAAGGATGCAATCCCATCTTTCAAGATCCAGCTTAAAAGCTGATTTCTTCTTAAAGGCACGTCCAATCATCCCACTTTGAGGGTTTTCTCCTTTCCTTACAATTTTGCATTTACTAACTATATGATCCATCTGATAATTATGCTGGTGAGGAACAAATTATTGTTACTTTTATTCTCTAGAACAAAAGCTCCTTGAAAAACACTACTTCTTAACCAACTCCCACCACCAACGTACTCAATATATATGTCTTAGTACAACCACTATTCCAATATTGTTTTATTTAACAATCCTTCCAAAAATTAGTTTGTTTTCTAGAAAATATTCTGAAGGTATATATACCCCTTGGCATCTCTTGTGCAGATAGTACCTTAAAGTAGTATGAAACCAATTAAATTTTCAACTACTTCTGCCCTTTCTTTTAGGGTAACTGGCAAATTTTACTCATAGCAACAAGAGAAATTACTGATTCTACAGCATACAATCCACAAGCATCAGCATTATTTTCTTCAATAGTCAACACCCACATTAACAAGTTAATTTCTTGTTTTATCAATACTGCCTCAAAAAGGATGAAAAGTTCTCTCTACTCCCTCAACTCTGAAAAAACTGTTAACATGAACAGTTAAGATATGAGTACTGACTTTTCCAACAATCATTACTTAAAACCAGTCACAAAACATGACCAATGACTGATTTTTTTCCTTTTTTTATTAAGGTATCATTGATATACAATCTCATAAAGGTTTCACACGAGCAAAACTGAGGCTATTACGTTCACCCATATTATCAAGTCCCCCCTACACACCCCACTGAAGTCACTGTCCAGCAGCATAGTAAGAAGCTACAGAGCCAATGACTGTTTTTCTATTACAACTTAACACATGGAGAGCTGTTTTATATTTCAATTTTATAAACTACAGAGATAAGTTGAAATTCCTTTTTGAAATCAATGTAATTGCCAAAAGAGTGGCAAGAACAACAAATAATTGGAACTTCATGAGATGAGACCAATTGTAATACACCTCTGGTTGCTTGCGTGACACCCATAAGATTTATCTTACCTCAACAACGTCAGTAAAAAGAATAACTAAGGCAAGTAACAGGAAATGCCTGTTTTGATCCTAACTTTAATTTCTTACTATCTATAGTCCTTACTAAAACATTATGTGCTCTTAACCTATGTACAGTGCCAAAGCAACTTCAACTTTTTCTTCATCCATTCCTAAATTAGGTGTAAAATGCTAAATGTATTTGTTAAATCCCAAAGAAATAAGCCTGACAGTACAGTATATTCTGTCTTTCACCATGGGCATATTTAAGTTTTTGCACTAATACAATATGCATTAAGTACATTTGGTTAGAATTCCACAGTTAAATGGTCAATTCACTTCTTATAACTGAAAGATCACTGCAACATCTTCTGGTATTCACTGCAATATCTAATCAATGCCTTCTTTCAGTATTTATGGTGGTCTTTTGTAATTCCTTTGGTAATTACCATGAGTCAGCTTTCACTTAATACTAAATGGGAATGCTAATATGAAGAAAGAATTAATATCACACACACAAGCAAAAGAACCAAGTTGTTTCAGGGAATAAATTTTAACAGAATTGAAGAACTCAAGCTGGAATCCATTTTCATTAATAAAATAGTAGAAACTTACTGGTTTACAAGAAAAAAATGAAACTTCTACATGGGTTTCAAATTCAAGATCTCATGAACCTGTTCTTTTCAGAAAATGGTAATACTGACCACATCAAGACAACAGTCTTTTTTTCATTTTGCCATGTACCCAAATAAATGAACATGTATCTCAGCTATGAAGCAGCACAATCAGGACAGCTAATTATATATGTGCTTTAATAAATTTTTAAGTCACAAATTTTAGTTTAGATTATGTAACTTATCATAAAGACCTGAGAAAATGATAATCCCTCTGCAGTACTCTAATGAGAATTATGTGACACACTCAGAATGAAAGGAAAGAATATAACAGGGACACCTATTTTGCTCTAATGCTGCAGCACTAGAACAGCCCTGTAATAATCAGCCTTACAGTATATTTGGATCTGTTTCTTCTTGGTCCCCACGCCCACTTTGAAAACAGTGCATCATCACATGAAGTCCCATGATCACAGTCTTGCCAACCCCATTCTCCCTTCAATACAACGTATACATTTTTCTCCTGTGACATTATTCCTTGACATGTTCCAAGTTTTTAAGAGCCTTTTGCCTTAGATACATACCCTGTACCCTTTAGATCACCACTAGGTAGCCCTCCCTTATACTGACCTTATTTGGTCACTCTTGATCCCCAGAACATGTAGTAACCAACAATTTTATATTTGCTAATGATCATGTCAATTCATCATCATTTTGAAACCTATACATCATTATTTTGAAACCTTGTTCCAATCCCTTCCACCTATCATAATATGCATGGGAAAGGGAAGAGCAATGATTTTGCCTTGTTTCAGCAATCCAAGCAAAGGTGACACTGACTTTCATAGCTAGTAGCATCTCAGGCAGATAATGGGAGAGAGACCCAGTTAACAGAGATTAGAACACCTGCTAATGTGTCTTCTCTGGCATGTCTGCAATAGAATGCCAACTCTATTACAGTACCACACAGAAAATTTACTAACATGCTTCTGTGACCTGAATATTTTTAAACTGTAAACTTCCTCACTTAAGATCTTAAGATTTATCACATCCTGGTCACATACATGAAACACAGAGAGAAATCCTACAAACATACTACATAAAAGTAATACATGACTTGCTTATTGCTATTTACCATTATGAATACTTACACAGATTTTAAAAGTTCTTGGGTACTTTTTATATTTTTATTATGACCTTTACAGTAATATTTGTTTCTCCCATTACTTCACCATTCCTTGATCTATCATCACAGCTCCTTTTTATCAGAACTCTAATGAAGACATTCAGAACAAGAAAGAATGGAAGACAAAGTACTTTAAGTCACCAGTTCTCTGCAGTTACAGAAGCTGAAGAACATTTCCTCACTAGCATTCAGCTACATCACCATTAACAGCTGCACAGCCAATAATGCTAAACAGTGTATCTTAACACTTTAGAGCTGTACATCACTGTACAAATAAAACTTTCTTTAGTGAACATATAATTCAAAGTGCTAAATAATCTCTATCTTAAGTTATCCTATGTATTTTCCAGTTTTTGTGTGTAACATTTCAATCTATCAACAAACATGCCTTAATCTGGTAAATGTAGGCAGAAATCATGTCTCATTCAGAAATTCAGGTCAGATTCTTGAAGCAGTTAAAACTCTTAAGACATTTAAAAAAAAATAAATACTTCAGCCTATTTCACAAAGCTTTCCAAAGATCAAATATCACTTTCAAAGGCTACACAGAAGAATGTCTTAGCTGAAACAGTTAACAATATATGCTCTTTGACACAGTGTAACTAATGATGGTCAGAAACCTCCCCAGAAGCCCTTGGAAGATGAACCCAAAACAAATCTGAACAGAACAGAGTAAAAACTGTTAACTGTCACACCTCTCTAAAAACTCATTAATTCTTTGTGACCTATAAGTTTATCCTCCATATTTGATAACTGAACTACAGTTATATAAAAACATAATTGCAAGCAGAGATAATGGTCAGGAGCACAGCTTCAAGAGTCAAAGTACTAGAGTCTGAATCCAGGCTCTGCCAGTTAGAAACTGTGTGTACTTGGCCAAGTTATTTAAAACTCTGTGCCTCAGCTGACTCCTTCGAAAATGGGAGTAACAGTACCTACTCAAGGGGTAATTGTGAAGATTATGAGATAATACACATAAAGCCTGCAGAACAGTACCTGTTTATTATTATAATGAAGTCATTAAAAAATTTTTAATGTACACTCCTGATAATGATCACTCTTTCTATTCGGAAGTGTTTCGAGTGGCATAATACAGTTAAACTCCTCACTGTATTATACAAAACACATCTGAAAGCTTAGGTGTTCACCAATCTAACAGTGTACCCAATTCTGACTCAGTTCAAGAGACAGTATTAAAACTCCAAAATTTGAACTTAATGGTAAATTGGCAAAGAATAAAATTCTATAATTCTAAATTATCTTGCCAAATAAAAGGCAAAGAAAATGATAGTCATCTAGAACTTACCAGAGAAGATTGCCCCCCCAAAATTCCAGTGCTATAAGAAGATCTGTTTTAAAACAACAGGATTTATGCACTGTGTTTGGAAACCTACTTAGGGTTTGTTTTCAAGTGTACTCAGTGACTTCACCTCATTTGTCACTTAAAACCTTAAAAAGAGGCCACAGTTAATTTTTAATGACCTGACCTTAAAAAATGTTTTAGATACACTACACACAGAAGCATCCTATTACTTCTCTCCAAAAACTTTAAATCAAAGGACTCTGATAAAAATCAATTTGTATTTTCCCTTTATTAAAACATCCAGAAAAAACTACTACTCGAGTATTTTTAAATGAATGTTTTTTAGAACTATTAGTACAATAATTTAGAAAAGCTTTAAACATACTGTCTGAAAGTCTGTCATTCCCAATATCCTATTGACACACAGTATTAGGACAACTGAATTTAAAAAGCCAACATTTTCCTGGCTGGCCCAATGCAGCAGGAGTTGGTTATTACAACACATATGCATTATCTTCAAAGGAATACCCAGCAACTTGAAGCAAGTTTTACATAAACCCCAACTAAAGCATTGATTGGAAAAGTCATCTTATTTGAAAAGGTAGACTTACTCAATTTTTTCAAGTAACAGCATTTATACTCTGTTACCCAGTTTTCAAAATCTTTCAAGACCCTGCAAATCCTGTTTAAGCCTGCTAAAATTCCATGGTTGACAGCCATTTTCCCTCAAAACTTAATTGTCCAGATTACCTATTTTCAATTTTATTAGGTCACCTTGAAATTCTCTCTTCCATAAAGCACGTAAGGGTTTTAGTTATAAACATGTCTCTAAAAATTAACCAATAAAGCCCACACATTTTGCAGCCTACTCATGTTTTAAAATGCTCGCTAAAAAAACCACCTTTATCGGGGACCAAATACCTAAAATGAACTGCTTCAAAATTCCCTGGACCTGCATTATACCCTTTATACACCTTGAGATCCTGTATTATGCTGCAGCTATACAGCAGACGCACGATCACAAGGTTTTCAACAGCCTCCAGATCCCTTACTGCTGCAAAACTTCTGATAAACCTTCCATGCAGTAGATCATTAACAGTGCTGGTTTAACTGCTTTACCTGTTTATTTACCAACCCAATCATCTCAGGGAATTCAAACTGCCTTCTGAAACTTATCTAGAGTATTCCTGTGTTCTTTTGAGGAAGATCTGCACCTGGAAAAAACTTTTGAGTTTTAGTGTTCATTCTCTGGTCCAAATTCCTGTTTCCAGGATACGCGGTAGTAATGCAGTGGTTTCTTTGAGACTCTAAGACTGTATTTTACCCTAGCAATAGCCAACCTCTACTAAATCCCTTTTAGGTGGCCGAGATTGCTGCGGATTATAATGCTCAACAGGAAGGTTTTTTAAACATCCGAAAGACGAGTTATTCGAATTCAGGCCTTAATTTTTTCCTAAATAATACTTGTCATCACAAGGACATGTTTCCATACATTTGCAACTTAAGAAAGTAAAAAATCAAGCTTTTGGCACTATTTATCACAGCTTAAAAAGTCCATCACCATCACGCTTTTTCTTTCGAAGTAGGATTTCAGACAAAGCTTCCATCAACCATAGTCCTGTAACATGCTTTCCAAGCCAACTGACGGCCTGCTAACAGCAACATTTACACCCGGGGAAATCTTTACAGTTGACTAATCAAGAAGGCGTCTGATAACCAAAGCACCCTTTCTCGAGGAAATGTAAGAAGCAACAACTAAAGGGATTTATTACAGTGAGGAAAGAAGGACTCTCCAAGCAGGGCCATGGAGCAAAATTCAGGGGTTCGGAAGCCCTGGTCTCAGCAACACTGGCCCCAAGGCCTCCCCACCCAGCCCGCTATCCCCCCGGGAGCCAGCCCTGCACCTCCATAGGCCCGGCAGACCAGAGGGGAGCACCTCCCCCACCCCACGCAGCGGCCAGGCTCGAGTTCCGAAACCTGAAGCCCAAACAGGCCAAAGCCGCAAACGCGGCAGCGTGAGTTTAAAAGGTATGAAAACACAGGGTGAGAGGAGATGCGGCCTCGCCTCAAGCTGGGAGGCCCCCTGAGGAATCCGAGGCGGGAGAAGAGCGAGCCGGTTGATAAGCCGGAACAGTCTGGAAGAAAAAGAGAGCTGGGAGCGGGGGATGAGGAGGTTCCTGCTCGGCCAGCGCCTTCTCCGGGTCCTCGGCGACGCCCCTGTTTACCTGAAAGTCTCGGTCCTCGTTGAAGCGGGAGAAGCGATCCGCCATTTTGCCTCCCTCACTCCTCTCAGGACGACGCTCTCCGGCTAGCTCCTTCCCTCCCGCGACACCCGCCCCCTCGCTCCCCTCCTCTGTTCCCCGCCTCCTCCCACGCCCACCCGGTGCGCACAGGCCGGGAAAGGAGGATGCGCGTCCAGAACGGAGCCCAGCGGACGCAGGCGCCTTTCGGCCCTGGAGGCGGGACATTCCTCCACGCCCCGCCCTCCTCTCTCAGCCTAGTGCGACCCCCGGCGGCCGCGCGTGCGCGCTAGTGCTGGACAGCTGCGAGCGCTTCCGGAGAGAAAGGTGACACGGGGCGCACTGCGTGTGTGTATGGATGTGTTCCACCTGCTCTCTTCCCGGAATGCATTATCTTTTTTTGCCCTCTTGCGTCACTCTGTATGCGAAACCCATCCTTTGTTTTATTCACCAAATGGCAGCATTATGTAGTGGCCAAAAGCGAGGATTTTGAAGCCAGACTGCTCAGTTTCGAATCCCGGTTTGCTTTGAACGTTAAACCGTGAACGAAACGGGAAAAGGCCTTTCTCTCAAAGGGTTTACATTCCACTGTGGTAAATAAGATGAATAATAAAACAATTGAGTAATTTTTAATATTAATGAGTGCTACAAAAAAATAAAACGGTGCAGTGATGAGAGGGACTTCTGAAATGACCTTTGACCTGAGGAACAGAAGCGGCCTGCAACCTTGGAGCAGGGGAAACATTAGACGCAAAGGCCCAATGACTGCTAAGAACTTGGCATTCTCAAGCGATCATTTTAGAAAAGTATTTCTCAAGAGACCAAAGTTTCAAATCAATTCAAGTTCTCTGGGCTTCGGTTTCCATTTTATAAAATAAGGAAATTGAGTTTGGTAATCTACTGCCCCTATCACTGACTTTGTATGGGTTATGAATCAGGTTTTTCCACCTTATGACGTTCCTGAAGGACCCCACCCAGCCCACCAATTCCCTTAGCCAAAACACATAAAACACACAGGAGTAGCAGAACTTCCCTACTTTTGAAAGAGTAGTTGACAGAAATCACACAATGAAAAAATGACCCTTACTGCACCCTGAGAGTCAAACGGAATGTAATTTTTTGGAGGAAGGGTGTGTATCTCCTATTCCTATGTTACCTTCTGCAGTCCAAGGAGAATACAGTTCTAAGCAGTGAAACGAGCTCCCTAACTAGGGAGAGGCAAAACACACAAGGTAAACATTGTAAAGAGACCTGAGGATACATGTGGCAGATTGAATCACATGGATACCCATGACACATTTACCTCTTTTCCCTCTCCCAATCCCACTAAAATGACAGTAAAAGAATCAGAAGGACATAAACTTACATGGACAAAGAGACCTGAAGAAGGGACAACAGATGTCAACAAAATTTTGGAAGCTAAAGAGCATAGATAAATGGAAATGCACTAGTAGAATGGAGAAAGCAAAGTCCTGGAGTGAGGAAGCCAGGAAACATGTTGAATTAATGCAGAGGAGTATCAGAAAGACTCAGGAATTGGAATCACCAGGTTTCCCTGAAGGTGAGGGTGTGGATGGAGCCAGAAACAGGAATAGTTACAAGGCAGTTTAGAGAGAAGTAACTCTTAAATCCCTTTCCCACCCAAGTAGCAAACTGGAGAATTCTCTTGGATATGCTGGAGAGACTTTGACATATCTGGCTCAGCTAAAGAAGGAGATAACAGGCTGAAAATGGCAAGGTTTGGTAAAAGCCAACATTCTGGTCAGAGAATTGTTCTACCAGCAAAAGACTACAGGATCTCTCTCTAGGAAACTGATCCCTCTCTGGTTTAATGGGAAAAATCCTACACGTCCAAAAACAGGAATAGAGAGTGAGGCCTCCCCAACATAAAGGTCATGTTCCTGTCCAGATATTCCACAGAGAAGTCCATCATTCAGGAAACCCCATCCACAGAGTTTCCACTCAGCTCTTATGCATAGTCGGATAGAAGGAAACCTGTGACAAAGACAGACATCCCCACCCAAAAAACAAAAACGGAAAGGAATTCAGAGGAACTAGAGATAACAAAAGTAGCAAAAGAAACCGTAAGACAATTACAATCAACATCTATGGAGATAGAAGATCACCTCAGGGAACAAGGGACCACATTAGGGAGCAAAGAATGCCGAAAAAGAAAATTCAAAATTAAGAAATAACTTTTGGAAATTAAACAAATAAAATTAAAAAGAAATTAAACAGAAATAAAAAATTCAATTGAAGAGTTAGAAAATAAAGTCACAGAAATCTCCTAGAAAACAGAGTATAAAGACACCCTGGTCTCCTTAATTATTGCAGTAACTTCTAAGTGTTCTGCTTCCACCCTGACCCCTTACAGTCTTCAAAGAAGCTATGGTGATCCTGTTAAAAGGTCAGTCAGATCTCATCAGTTCTCTGCTCCAACCCTCCAGGGGCTTTCCCTGTCATTCATAGTAAAGTCCACCTACTACTGAGACAGGGACCATGGGCTTAGACTGAGTAGGGTGAGGGCCTCTGGAAAAAGCAAGGCAAGATATTTACAGTCAAAGCAATGTAACAATGTAAAGTCCCTATCGAAACTCTGTGTTCAGCATTATGCAAAGGCAAGGTCACACTAATTCTCTAGGGTAAAGATACCAGACTAGGAATATAGACATATTCATTGAGATCAGCTAAAGGTCAAAAGGCCAGGAGCAACTTGGCCTGGAAAGTTTGAGTGTTCCACAAGGGTATCTCAGCATAACCCATGACTTCACTGTAAACAGCCCTAGCAAACAGACAATAACTCAGCCCACCTTGAGGGTAGGGCAGGTGGTACAAGTCCACACCCTAAGCCCTCAGTTCCCAAAAGTCCTCAACTGCCTATAAATCCCCTAGACAACGCACCACCCTGGGTTCTCTTGTCCCCTCCTGGTGTGAGCCAGGAGCTCTTTCCTCTCACTTTATTTCTAAATAAAAGCTTCTGCCCTAGCTCTACTACCTTGGGTGTTTGCTAAGTTCATTCTTCGACTCAGCAAACAAGAACCCTGGCATCACTACCACCTCACCGCTCAGATCTCCTTTTCTCTCTGCACCCTGCTTCGCTACTCTCTGGACACACCACCTGGCTATACCTTAATCCCTAAGTCTGTTCCCACTTCAGTCTGCCCTACTTGGGAGATAATGTATATGCTGTTCTTTCTGCCTATCATTCTTTCCCAGATATCCATCCACGTGGCTCACCATCCACCACTCATACTCTGGTCTTTATTCTCAGTAAGATTTTCCCTAATAATGCTATTTAAAATCACAGAGCCCCATATTCTGAACTCCCTAGCTCCCTTCCCTAATTTTATTTTTCTCCATAGTACTTATCACTTTCTAATGTGTAATGTTTGCTCCTTGAGAGCAGGGATTTTTCTCAGTTTTGTTCCCCTCCGTATCCTAGTGCCAAGAATAATGAATGGCATATAGAAGGCACATGAAACATTCTCCAGAATAGACCACATACTAAGCCACAAAAAGAGCCTCAGTAAATTCCAAAAGATTGAAATCCTACCAACCAACTTTTCAGACCACAAAGGTATAAAACTACAAATAAATTGTACAAAGAAAGCAAAAAGGCTTACAAACACATGGAGGCTTAATAACATGCTCCTAAATAATCAATGGATCAATGACCAAATTAAAATGGAGATCCAGCAATATATGGAAACAAATGACAACAACAACACAAAGCCCCAACTTCTGTGGGACACAGCAAAAGCAGTCCTAAGAGGCAAGTATATAGCAATCCAGGCATATTTAAAGAATTAAGAACAATCACAAATGAATAGTCTAATGTCACAATTATCAAAATTGGAAAAAGAAGAACAAATGAATGAGGCCTAAGGTCAGCAGAAGGAGGGACATAATAAAGATCAGAGAAGAAATAAATAAAATTGAGAACAATAAAACAATAGAAAAAAATCAATGAAACCAGGAGCTGGTTCTTCAAGAAAATCAACAAAATAGATAAGCCTCTAGCCAGACTTATTAAGAGAAAAAGAGAGTCAACACACATCAACAGAATCAGAAAACAAGAAAGGAAAAATCACGACGGACCCCACAGAAATACAAAGAATTATTAGAGACTACTATGAAAACGTATATGCTAACAAGCTGGAAAACCCAGGAGAAATGGACAACTTCCTAGAAAAATACAACCTTCCAAGACTGACCCAGAAAGAAACAGAAAATCTAAACAGGCCAATTACCAGAAACAAAATTGAATCAGTAATCAAAAAACTACCCATGAACAAAACCCCCGGGCCAGATGGATTTACCTCGGAATTTTATCAGACATACAGAGAAGACATAACACCCATTCTCCTTAAAGTTTTCCAAAAAATAGAAGAGGAGGGAATACTTCCAAACTCATTCTATGAAGCCAACATCACCCTAATACCAAAACCAGGCAAAGACCCCACCAAAAAAGAAAACTACAGACCAATATCCCTGATGAATGTAGATGCAAAAATACTCAACAAAATATTAACAAACCGAATTCAAACTACATCAAGAGGATCATACACCATGACCAAGTGGGATTCATCCCAGGGATGCAAGGATGGTACAACATTCGAAAATCCATCAACATCATCCACCACATCAACAAAAAGGACAAAAACCACATGATGATCTCCATAGATGCTGAAAAAGCATTCAACAAAATCAACATCCATTCATGATAAAAACTCTCAACAAAATGGGCATAGAGGGCAAGTACCTCAACATAATAAAGGCCATATATGATAAACCCACAGACAACATCATACTGAACAGCAAGAGGCTGAAAGCTTTTCCTCTGAGATTGGGAACAAGACAGGGATACCCACTCTCCCCATTGTTATTCAATGTGGTAGTGGAGGTCTTAGCCATGGGAATCAGACAAAACAAAGAAATACAAGGAATCCAGATTGGTGAGGAAGAAGTCAAACTGTCACTATTTGCAGATGACATGATATTGTACATAAAAAACCCTAAAGACTCCACTGCAAAACTACTAGAACTAATATCGGAATTCAGCAAAGTTGAAGGATACAAAATTAACACACAGAAAACTGTAGCTTTCCTATACACTAACAATTAACTAATAGAAAGAGAAATCAGGAAAACAATTCCATTCACAATAGCATCAAAAATAAAATACCTAGGAATAAACCTAACCAAGGAAGTGAAAGACCTATACCCTGAAAACTACAAAACACTCTTAAGAGAAATTAAAGAGGTCACTAACAGATGGAAACTCATCCCATGCTCCTGGCTAGGAAGAATTAATATCGTCAAAATGTCCATCCTGCTCAAAGCAATATACAGATTTGATGCAATCCTTATCAAATTACTAACAGCATTCTTCAATGAACTGGAACAAATAGTTCAAAAATTCATATGGAATCATTAAAGACCCCAAATAGCCAAAGCAATCCTGAGAAGGAAGAATAAAGTGCGGGGGCGGGGGGGGATCTCACTCCCCAACTTCAAGCTCTACTACAAAGCCACAGTAATCAAGACAATTTGGTACTGGCACAAGAACAGAGCCACAGATCAGTAGAACAGAATAGACTCCAGACATTAACCCAAACATATATGGCCAGTTAATATATGATAAAGGAGCCATGGACATACAATGGGGAAATGACAGCCTCTTCAACAGATGGTGCTGGCAAAACTGGACAGCTACATGTAAGAATGAAACTGGACCATTGTCTAACCCCATACACAAAAGTAAAATCCAAATGGATCAAAGACCTGAATGTAAGTCATGAAACCATAAAACTCCTAGAAAAAAACATAGGCAAAAATCTCATGGACATAAACATGAGTGACTTCTTCATGAACATATCTCCCCGGGCAAGGGAAACAAAAGAAAAAATGAACAAGTGGGACTATATCAAGCTAAAAAGCTTCTGTACAGCAAAGGACACCATCAATAGAACAAAAAGGTATCCTACAGTATGGGAGAATATATTCATAAATCCGATAAAGGATTGACATCCAAATATATAAAGAGCTGACACACCTCAACAAACAAAAAGCAAATAATCCAATTAAAAAATGGGCAGAGGAGCTGAATAGACAGTTCTCTAAAGAAGAAATCTAGATGGCCAACAGGCACAAAAAAAGATGCTCCACACCACTAGTCATCAGAGAAATTGCAAATTAAAACCACAATAAGATATCACCTCACACCAGTAAGGATCACCATCATCAAAAAGACAAATAACAACAAATGTTGGCGAGGTTGTGGAGAAAGGGGAACCCTCCTACATGGCTGGTGGGAATGTAAATTAGTTCAGCCAGCCATTGTGGAAAGCAGTATGGAGGTTCCTTAGAATGCTCAAAATAGAAATACCATTTGACCCAGGAATTCCACTTCTAGGAATTTACCCTAAGAATGCAGCACTCCAGTTTAAAAAAGACAGATGCACCCCTATGTTTATCGCTGCACTATTTACAATAGCCAAGATATGGAAGCAATCTAAATGTCTATCAGTAGATGAATGGATAAAGAAGACGTGGTACATATATACAATGGAATATTATTCAGCCATAAGAAAAAAAATAAATCCTACCATTCACAACAACATGGATGGAGCTAGAGGGTATTATGCTCAGTGAAATAAGCCAGGCAGAGAAAGACAAGTACCAAATGATTTCACTCACGTGTTGAGTATAAGAACAAAGGAAAACTAAAGGAACAAAACAGCAGCAGAATCACAGAACCCAAGAATGGACTAATAGTTAGCAAAGGGAAAGGGACTGGGGAGGATGGGAGGGAAGGGAGGGATAAGGGTGGGGAAAAAGAAAGAGGGCATTATGATTAGCATGTATAGTGCTTGGGGGGCACGGGGAGGGCTGTGCAACACAGAGAAGACAAGTAATGATTTTACATCATCTTACTATGCAGACGGACAGTGACTGTGAAGGGGTATGTGGGGGGGACTTGGTGAAGGGGGGAGCCTAGTAAACATAATGTTCTTCATGTAATTGTAAATTAATGATACCAAAAAAAAAGAAAAGAAAAAAGTAAAATAAATGTTCAACTGCTTTTCCTCTTTTCCCATTCACTAAAGGTTTTGCAGATCATTCCAGAAAGCATGTTTACTTCTCTTCTAAAGATCATAAAGCTTCAGACTCATGATATCATTGAAGTGCCGACCCGCCTGGACAAAGACAAGCTAAGGGACTATGCTCAGCTTGGCCCACGATACGAAGTGGCGTGTCTCTTTGACTTTTCTGCCTTTTGATACTTAAAACCCAAACCATGGAATGTCCCAGGTCTGTGTCACCTGCCGTGTCCCCAGGACCACCAGACCAGTTTGGATTTATTTTTTCCCACTCTCAGTGTCCAGTCACCACATTTTGAACCATTGTCAATTTCATGTCCTCTGACACAACTCCAAACTTTACATCAGAAATTTAAATTTCCATGCTTATTCTAACTCAAAAATATAGCATCTGTTTACCTTATCAATATCTCCTTGTGTTGCTTGAAAAAAAATAGAGGGCAGTAAAGGGGAGATGACCTCAGAGTCTTGATTAGCCTTTTCTACTCAAAAGGGACCATCCGTGTTACTACCTCCTGCCCTCATATCTACATAAGAAACTGAGGCTCAAAGAAGGGGAATTGATTGGTCAAAGTTTAAAAAAACATTTAATGTCTTCTGACTCAGTGTCCCAAAATGTCTAATAGTGATCTCTCAGTTATACCACAAAGCCTCATTTCTGCCTGGGGAAATATATGTAAATAAATACATTTATATTTACATTTATATAAATAAAGCTGCATACTCATTCCTGTTGTCTTTGCCCATTGCAGGACTATTAGCCAGTTATCTTAGCTTCCTCTGGAAATGATGGGTCTGTTGTCTGAAATACTTCATTAACCTCTTTTTTCTTTTTTAAAAGTTGCCAAACTTACTCATGCTATTTCCATTTTCACTGAAGGCATCTTAATGATGAAAACGACTTTGTTGGGCATCATCAAGGTAACAGCTTAGATGCTGGTCTAGGTGGTCTTGTAGTGAGGTCCTTACTTTGGGTTATGGTATTTATCCCTTGGGGAACAGGCAATGACCTTATCATCTTGTGTCCCTTGCTGTTTCATACTCAGCTTTTAATCATCATTTTGCTCATATATGGATGGAAGAAGGCAGTTTAAAATCCCTATTTTTCATTATACCCAATAGTTAGTTAAATCTAAGAAAGAGCCGTGTATTGAATTTTTGTAATAACAGAACAAAATGGTTTAGTCCCCTTAGGCAAGTATCAGGCTCACTCTCTCCCATCCTTCTGTGGTATCTTCAAATTGCATTCAGGCACAGAACAGTGAGCTAATCGCAGGCCATCGTGATCACTGATGCACCCAAGCTCCTCTCTGCTCTTACTGTTTCCTTCTTCCTCTTCAGGACACCCTCACCCATTCCCATCCCCCATACCACTCACTCTGTACGTTTGATTGCTTTCCCTAAATATGCAGCTATCCTTATTTTAAACATGGTGTTATGTGTGCATGTGTTTTTTATTTATTTAAATCATATTGTGCTCTAAGTCTCATTCTTTTTCCAACTTTTCTCACTTGTTAATGCTTTTGAAATGTATTTATGTTGCTATGAGTCAGGTAGTTGGTTACATCCTACTCCTGCATGGAATTCCACATTTCACTTAACCATTCCCTGTTCACAGACCCCTGTGTTGCCCATTTTCTACCTCTGCTCCCCGTTATCATAAACAGTGTCAAGATGAGCATCTTCAAACATGTCCCCATTGAAGACCTACAAGAATTTCTCTGAAATGTGCCTTCCTAGGAGTGGGGCACTGAATCTTAGGGCATATTTGTACTTAATTTGTCTCAAAACGGCCAGATTGCCTTCTGAAATGACTGTTTCCTGAGTGTCTACCTTTATTTTTGCCAGGACTCATTATTATCCACTTTGTAACTTTTGCTCTTCTAAGAGGTATAAAGCAATATATCATGGCTGTTTTAATTTGTAATCCTGTGACATCTAGTAATGTGCTCATTCACATAGTTCCTGGCACTTTTATTTATGTTTCCACTTACCTGGCATCAGTAGAATCTGCACATTGCTGATTTTTTAAAAAATTATCAGTCAAATTGCCAGATTAATATTTCTGTTAATAAAACCCAAGAAAATACAAGAAATGAACCTAAATAGAAACCGAACTTCAGTGTATGGTTTTTGTAAGTGTGCTGAAAAAAATACCATTGTATTCCTGAAACAGTAATAGTCCATTAAACTATGCAGAGAGCACACATACAGATTACCACTTCTAACTAATCCATAAATAGATGGTAAATCCTAGAACCAGATTAAGCATTTTACATGCAAAGTGACCAGTATAGGAAGGATGTAATAAAACCTAATAATGAGCGATAATTCTCAAAAGAAAGACTGCTTTCCTTTGTGAGTCTTTAGCCACAATCTTTCAGATAAAAAAAGAGCAGAGGAACTATCATCTTGACCCCATTCAGCCCAAGTAGACTAACAACTCAGGGCTTTTTGTAAAGAATCCTGTGACTTCCACTAATGTTTAACCTCCAAGTATTAAGGCTCTATTTCAAGTACTTAAAACATTAAGTTTCCTTTAGTCAATATGACTCAATACCTATTAATGTTCATCATTAGAGGTAGCCAAAAAATGGGAATAATCTAAACATTTATCAGTAAGAGAATGGCTAAATATATCATGATGTATTCATACTATGGATCATTCTGCTGCCATTCCAAAAGAATTTGCCACTGGAATATTTTTAAAACTTAAAGGGAAAAAAGAAAATTGCAAAATGTGTGTGTGTGTGTGTGTGTGTGTGTGTGTGTGTGTGTGTGTGTCATATTATGATCCCATTTAGATTTTTTAAAATTAGTATGTGTTTAAGGACAAATATTTACATACATAAATTAATAGAGAAAGGTCTGGGGGATCCACATGAAAACTTAGCTGTTATTAACTTCAGGGGAGGGAATACAGTTGTGAGGGAGGGGCTTTCTCATAGCTATGAATGCTCCATGGATAGGTGAACATCTAGGAAGGATTGGAAGGGCTATTAAGACCTTTAGATGTATGAAATTTAACTCTTTTCACTAAATATGTTCTTTTTTTTAATCAAAGTATTATTGATATACAATCTTAAGTTGGTTTCAAGTATACAACACAGTGGTTCAACAGTTGCTGACATTATTAAGCCCTTACGCCCACTAGTGCAGTTACTATCTGTTACATAGGAAGATGTTACAGGATCATTGACTATATTCTCCATGCTATACTACCATCCCTATGACCAACTTATATTATGATTGAGAATTTTTGTGCCCTGTTATACCCCTCACTCTCCCCACCCACTTTCACTCCAACCCCTCCCCCATGGTAACAACTAGCCACTTCTCAGTGTCTGTAAGTCTACTGCTGTGTTGTTCATTCTGTCTGCTTTGTTTTTATATTTCACAAATAAATGAAATCACATGGTATTTGTCTTTGCCTGGCTTTCACTACGTCTGTTCTTACAGGGAATGTTTCTTTGGAAACTTTGTGTTCTTTCTTTGATTTTGTTTTCATTGCTTATGCTTATCTATAATTAACCTTTTTGCTGTAAAATAGAGCAGAGATACTAAAAGCTACAGAAACACTTGTGTAGTTTAATGGATTATTATCATCACCACTCAAGAAATACAGTTTAGCCAGGTCTCAACCTAGTTCCTCCTCATGTGCCCCAACCTAATATCGCTCTCTTTGTTGATGGTTTTATTAGCCAAAATAATCTCTAGATACAGGAGGTTTAGACTTGCCCATTGAAAAAAAAATATGTTAAGTCTTTTTTAATTTTCAGGTTTCTCCTCCATTCCTGTCTCGCCAAGGCCTTTGACCTGTTGTTTCTCCAGAGTCTGCATTTTGCTAATCACTCAGTCATGATGTAGTTCAATGTGTTTCTCTGGCTTTTGTGTCTTCGGCAACTTTCATTGCAGCTGTTTCTCTTGAAGTTTAAATATAATCAAACACAGATGGAACCCATCAATTGTCTTTATGACTTTTGAAAATAATGGTTCTTTGCAAATTAAAAGTGAAAGAAACAAGTCTCAGGGATTCCAAAGGAGTGGGTTAAAACTATCTGATAGGATGCTGTCTTTGAGAGAACAACAAAAGTTTTCTCATTACAGAGAAAAGAATCAGCAAAATAAGCTTACAGAGTTAGATAGCAGATCTGCTTTCCTGTCCTCTCTCCCTAGTTACAATCATCATTCCGAGAATGCTGGAAGAACAGAGAATTGCTAAGTCTGCAGAGTGGTCCTGCCCAAAGCTTGTTGGCCCCTAAAGGTACAGATGCCCTGAGATGATATCCGGAGACAAGACACACACTGAAACCAGATGCAGGCCCTTCTTTGCAGTACCTCATCCTGGTGATAAGAAAAGTCACTTGTTAACTTTCAACAAAATGATTAAAATGTGAGGGCAATTTAAAACTCTCTATACCCACCGTCTTTGAAATATCACATTGTAAAATCATCATCACGGATTTTTCTGAGATAAACCAACTCCTAAAGAGGTGACAGCTTTATGCGTTCGGTCCAAGCTGCACAAGGTGAGAGGGGGGCCACAAAGGGAAAAGTCCCAATCATTCAGAAATGAAGTAAGAAGGGTTCCACCAGGGGTTCTGGAAACCTTCCCCCCTGGATCTCTTCAGAACTGAACTTTTCCTCCCTGCTACTTACTTCTTTCTGATTTGTACTCAGGTGGATCCAAAGCAGTTGCTAGAAGATGGAATAAGGAAGGAGCTAGTTAAATGTGTTGTTTTGCTCTTCATAGGGGCTTGATATTCAACCCTCGAGCCAAGGTACCAGATGACCAAAATAGGGCTGTCCTTTTTCTCTATTCTGCTTGCGAAAGGGACTAGAACACCATTCGAAACTCTTGTGAAGCAGACCTTTCCTCCTGTCTAATGTATATCTAATATATAATGTTTGGTACAAATGATGTGCTTTTTGATTCTATACTGTAATCCATTCATATTATAAGAAAATCCCTTTAAAACCAGCCTTTTGTAATTGCTGATCCCCAAGTTTAGGAATTGAACTGATGTTTATGATTCAGAGTTACTTCTTATCATTGTAAGAATTTGTTAACCCGAAAGCAGATAGGAGCATAAAGTCTTAACTTTTTATTTTGCTCAATCTTTTAGGGAATATGGTACTTTTTCTCAGGAGAAAAATAAATACGCCTGAAATTTATATCTACGGTACTTTTCACCTCAGTAAATTCAAGGTAAAATATTTTAAGTGTTTTAGGATTCAATATATTCATCAAGGGACATGAGAGAAATCATCAACATTCATTTTTTACATTCTTTTGTCTGAGGCTTCCTTGTGAAGTCTATTGTTTGCTTAATGCCTGACACAGGTTACCACCCACCCTAGATGAGGTAAGAAATGAGTATTTCCAAAGCTGTCTTTAACTGTCACTGTGATCTCTCAGTTGGGGTACCACTTAAAGTCTAATGTAGATATTAATGGTTGACAGTCTATTCTAATGTCATAGATTTGTTTCCCGTTTTGCACAGCCAAGTGAATTGATGCCCAAGCTGAAAGAGTTGGGAGCTACCATGGGTGGATTCCATCGTTCTTTTGAATACATACAGGACTATGTTAACATCTATGGTCTGAAAATCTGGCAGGAAGAAGTATCTCATATTATAAATTATAATGTGGAACAAGAGTGTAATAACTTCTTAAGAACAAAGGTATCTAAATCAGTTTTAAATTCTTGACGATATTTGTTATTTCTGACATTTAAAACACACTCCCCAAACCTCAGAAATGCCAACAGAAAAGCTTGTTTAAATGGCTATACAAATCAGTAAGCACTATTTAGTCATAATACTTTCAGAGTACCTTCAGGAGTTGTGAGAATTAGAGAAAAGTGTATATGACACCTGGCCTCTGGGAGTTTACGGTCCTAAGGAGGGAGCAGACATAATTAAATGGCTGCAGAACAAGCTGGCTGTTGTAATTGTTAGAACTCAAGTGATCAAGAATTCAGAAGACTTGGGAGTTCATTTGGGCCCCATCAGAGGATGTTCCTGAAAGCAGAATTGCTGATCATGTGGCGATTCTGTGCTCAACTTACTGATGAACCGCCCAACTGTTTTCCAGGGTCTACCGGCAGTGTCTGAGGATTCTGATTTCTACACATTCTTACCAATACCTAACCAATATTTCTTTTCTTTTAATTACAGCTATCCTAGTGGGTGTGAAGAGGTATCTCATTGTGGTTTTGATTTGCATTTCCCTAGTGACTGTTGATGTTGAGCATCTTTTCGTGTGCTTCTTGAGCATTTATGTATCTTTGGAGAAATGTCTCTCAAGTCTTTTGCCTATTTTTCAATTTGGTTGTTTGAGCAACAGATTCTCAAGTGTTACACTGGGAAGGTTGATTTTAATCAGTAGTAAATAAGGAGCCACTCTTTAAGTTTTTAATTAGGGACATGATTCAGGTGACATTTTTGAAAGTTTAAGTATCTTCCACCTTATGACATTTTGAGTTTTTATTACTACACTGACATATGGTAACATAAAACAAAATATGAAGAGTCTCTTCTCCTTTCCTCAGTGACTTCACTTTTTCACAAATATTTCTTTTTTTATAAATTTATGTACACCATTTCTGGGAAGCTATTAATGCATTTTTTAAAAGTTTTCTCTTTAAAACCAAGGAGCATTTATTGTCACTGTTCATGTAACATTATCATTATAAAACCATGTGGAAAAAAGATGAACTAGACTACCTTATCAAAGATGACTAAATATGGTTTGGTTTGGTTTGGTTTGTTTTTTTCTAGATTCAAGACTGGCAAAGTGTGTACCAGTCCACTCACATTCCGATATCAAAGTTTACACCTGTGGATGAGTCTGTCACATTTATTGGTTGGCTCTGCAGAGAAATCTTGCAGATCACAGACCCAAAGTAGGTGTATCTGAATTCCACTGGGCCTTGAAAACTGGGGGCAATAGAAGTCCCTAAACGTGTTGCATATGCTCAGACCACACGCTTGTTCCTGCCACCTGTCTAATGCGTTTACTAAACTCATTTTTTCAGGCTGCTGTTTTTTTCAGTGTGACTGTGGAGTCACCAGTCCAAAGAAATGTAAATTACAACCACTATAAGGCTGTTTGGCCCCCTTATTGTCTATGTACCTCTTGTTTTCCAACTAATGTTCTGCTCACCTGGGCAAGACTCTCCTTATTGTAATTGCTCACCTGTACCTGTGTAACTGTGGCACTCTCCCCCATTCCAGTCACTGGGTTTTGCACTTGTCAGCTCTTATCCTGACCTTTTAAGATTACTTCCTTATTTCTTAGCCCCACACCCAAGCACTTGCACTACCAAGAGCTCACATTTATTGAATGCTTGCCTTAAGTGCTTCTCAGCACATTACGCACATCCCTTCATTTACTCATTACAACAGTCTGTGAGGGAGGCATTGTTATTCTTCCCACATTAAAGTAACTGAAACACAGAAAAACTAAGTCACTTGCCCAAGAGCACAGAGTCAAAAAATGGTGGACCCAGAATACACACCAGGCCCTCTGACACTGGAGCCCAACTCTTTTTTTTTTGGTATCATGACTGTACAATTACATGAGCAACATTATGGTTACTAGACTCCCCCCATTATCAAGTCCCCACCACATACCCCATTACAGTCACTGTTCATCAGCGTAGTAAGATGGTATAGAGTCACTACTTGTCTTCTCTCTGCTATACTGCCTTCCTTGTGCCCCTCAACCCCCACATTATATGTACTAATCATCATGCCCCTTTTTCCCCCGTACCTCCCTTCCCACCCATCCTCCCCAGTCCCTCTCCCGTTGGTAACTATTAGTCCATTCTTGGGTTCTGTGAGTCTGCTGCTGTTTTGTTCCTTCAGTTTTTCTTTGTTCATACACTCCACAGATGAGTGAAATCATTTGACACTTGTCTTTCTCCACCTGGCTTATTTCACTGAGCATAATACCCTCTAGTGAAGCCCAACTCCACTTAAGCACTGTGCCATTCAAGGGCAGACAGCATAGCTTAGTCACATGGGTGAAAGTCTCATATAATCAGAACTGCCCTTAAGGATATTTTAGGTGATATGATGGAGAGGCTTGGATGTGGCCTCTCTAAGCAAGTTCAACTAAGCTACTTCCCCTTTTACTTCCATTGAGCCTCTGATGAAGCAGTTGGTACTAAAACCACATGAAGGAAGAGCAGGTTCATGTCATATGTCTCAGGTTTACCCCTGGGCACATGTCCACTGAGTGGAATGATTGGTGGAATTACCCAGGAAAAGAAGGTTCTCTTTTCTTCTTTGCCCAGCTGTGCATGCATAGTTGAATTTGTAAGTTAAATGTCTTAATGACATGGCTTCTTTGTACTGCCCTTCAAATTCAGGCTTATTGTGTCTCTCAAAACTTAGGAACTTAACAAGCTATATAAACTTATCCCACAAATTCCAGAAGAAATAAGTTTTATCTCTGACTCATGAGCCAAAAAGAGTAAATGATCCAAAATGTTTTGTGACTGTTCCTTTCCTGGTACCCATGAGTTGATCACTGAAGCCCTTCTAGAAAACTATCCCTCATGCCATGTTAATACTTGCAGAAAGGATTGAACATGGTTGGGATTTCCCTGTCATACATGTATTTCATCTACATATTGGGAGCCTCTCAAGTGACACAGCCAAAATGCCAGCCCTGGGTGCTGGAAGCAGGACACTTTGAAGCCTGAAAATAGAATGTAGTTCTGGAAATCATCTTGTTCTTCCTATTTGCTTCCATATTTAAGCATCCCTAGCTCCTGAGTCTCTTTTAACTTCCTCCCAAGCGTCACTTCAGTAAAATATGTGCTGGTTCCTGGCATTGGGGACCTATCATGTGTGGACCTTATTAAAATTGTAGAGTCTAGGCCTCCACTCTAGACCTACCCAAACTCTCTGGCATCTGATTTTTAACACACTTTATGGTGAGTCAAGATTCTTAGGCCAACATTTGAGAACCATTAAAATGGTGGTTAAGGATATGGTGTTGGAATCAAGCCCACATGCACCTCAGTTATCTCATCTGTAAAATGAGAGTCAAATGCCTTGTAGATCAAAGAGCAATTATGAGGGTGAAAGAGAGCACACAGGAAGGCTGTCGCCCCATACCTGACACAGAAGTGCTTGTTAATTTCATCGGTTGTTATCCTTGTCGTCCAGGCTCCCAAGTCCAGAGGAATCACAGGCTGCTGACCAGACCTGGGAGGAAGGAGGAAACAGCTTTGTCATCACAGTCTCACACGTTAGGTAGAGCTCGAGGATTCAGAGCTCCTTTCTTATCAAAATGGAAATGACCCAAGGCTCTGGTTATTTAAAGAAATCTAAAGAAAGGCCCCGTGGAGAGACAGCTGGGCTCCAACATCCTCTGGCCTGACAGTCGAAAGTAGCTTTGTCCTCTCAACATGACTCTGGCATCGGATCAGTTCAGTGGAAATGAATTAGTTAAACCAGACATGTAGCACACAGGGCACGAAAAGGTAATTTAACTGAATTCTCCCTTCTTGGCCCATTGGGCATTCACCATGAGATATGCTGAGCACCTCCAGACAAAGATTATTAAACCCAAGTCAGGTAACTGTTGTTCTTCATTTCTGGTGCCCCAGATCCTGTTGTGTCCCACATCCCGTTAGGCTGAGTTCTGAGCTGCAACTGGGCTTTGAGTTTGTTTTTCTTTTGTTTTAGAATGACATGTCACATTGACCAGCTGAACACTTGGTATGATATGAAAACTCATCAAGAAGTGACCAGCAGCTGCCTCTTCTCAGAAATCCAGACCACGCTGGGGACTTTCAGTCTGAATGGATTAGAGAGGCTTCTGTGCTTTATGATTGTCAAAGAATTACAGGTGAGCCTTTTGGCTTTTGCACAGGTTTTCTGCTACCCTGGGAGAGACAAAAGTAGATGAGTTAACTGTTCCTTCATGCTTTCTTATACTGACATCAAGCCCATGAATATAATTCTTATTAGGTAGTGAGAGCTGGGAATAAATAAGAATTTCTTTGGCCAGTGTACTATGGCAAGGGGTAGACTGTTTTTATGAGTTTCATCTTAAGACTCTTTGAAACCAACAACTTCTCCTGGCAGGGGATGTTTCTAATAGGAACCAGAATTTGCTTCTTCCCTGTCATCCTATTTGTAGAGTTGTGTCATTTAGACCAGTCTGTGTTCTACATAGCAGTTTAGATAACTGAAGTATTTATTCATTTTATTCATTACGTTTTATTTTCTTGTTCTAGAATTTCCTCAGTATGTTTCAGAAAATCATCCTAAGAGACAGAACTGTGCAGGATACTTTAAAAGCCCTCATGACTGCTGTCATCCCCCTAAAAAGCATTGTAGGTAAGTGTTCTGAAACTAGCCCGAGGTAGAGAGAACACTGTGGCCTTTCCCAATTTACTAAATAGAAAACTGTATTTTACCCTTTCAGCAAATTCAAATAAAATTTATTTTTCTGCCATTGCCAAAACACAGAAGATCTGGACATCTTATCTTGAGGCTATAATGAAGGTATGTTGTGGGAGAGGGTGATCATCAATACTCTATTTTTTAATAATTATTTCCTTATAACTTTGTTGCTCAAAGAAAGCCACTCTTTGTTTTGTCATCAAACCAAAAATACAATATTTCAGTTTCTCATTATTTCCAAATTGATTTTTCTTTAGCTTCCTTTCTGGGGCCATTTTTGATTATGCTTTTCATTGGCCTAGTGTTTTTCTTTCACTAAAGAAAACTTCTTAAAATGCCTCTTGGCAAAAGATGCTTTCATACAAAGAAGTAGAATCCTCCCTTAGTGATCCTCCATCCTTACATTCATGTAATAAACTGCTCTGTGAGCTTTCAGCCCTAGGATGCTCTGAGGAGCGGTTAGAGTACAACATTTGTCTTCCTCCCCTCTTGCACCTGCAGATATTAGAAAGACAGGTTCTTTGGACATAAATTATCCTTCACTGTGAATAGAGCACTATGTGTCTTTGGGAGTGAGTGAAAAAGTGCAATGAGGAGATTAATTTGTTGGATGGAAATCCCAGTCACTTTAGAACCCGCTCATCTCCTCTCTTGCCTTTACACCCTGCATTGGCTCCTGGGGACTGTCTTCTAGATACAGGGGTTATTAAAAATGTGCGTCTTTCCAAGACATTCAATAAGCTTTGTTGAACACCTGCTGTGTACAAAGCATTGTCAGTTGGTGTGAGACACAGAGTTAAAGGAAATGTTAACTGTCTCCTCAGAAAGGCTCCTTACAATCTGATAAGAAAGAGTAGACTTCCTGGTAGAAAGCTGATTCTTGGTTACAAGTATCACATACCATGGAAGAGTCTGGGCTGCAATGGGGATTTGGAGAAGTTCCGTTCTCCTATTCCCAATTAAATGTGTCACTCATTAGGACAGTACTCATTGGTGCCTCAGCCAAATTTACAATGTATTTCCTATAATTTTAGTGAGTTTGGGGGCTTTATTTCAATTTGGAAACATGAATGGAATAGGTAACACAAGGAGCCTTTGGCCCTGCCCGATGTCTGGATCTTGTCATATATGCCTGGCATTCCCTTAGCCAGGTGATTTTCAGAGATTGAGAGCTTCGCAGGCCAGCTTTCTAACTGCTGGGGAACCATTAGGGGAAGATTGAACAGTTGCCTGAAGTTGGACGGGCCTGAGTCTCACCTCTCTAGGAGGCTGAAGTTGACGTCAGGGGTGCTTTGAGGAGGCGTGGGGTTTCCCAGTGGCTGTTACAGGCCTCCCTTAGTTGTAATTGCTGGTAATTCAGTAGTAGCCAAGCATTGGGTCTAAGTCAATTGTTTTTACATGAAACCCCAGGGACAAATTTGTCTTGAATTAGGGCCCTTGTAATCACCAAACCAGTGCTAATGGCCTGGAACAGCAATGGAAATAATTCTGCATTATTAAACAGTGACAGTAGCCACATGGAGTTACTGAGCACTGAAAACTGAGTTTGCGGGCATGAGGAAGTGAATTTTATATTTATTTCACTTTAATCAGTTTAAATCAAAGTGGCCATTCGTGGCTAAGTGGCTGCTGTATTGGTCAGTCAGACTCTAGAGAAAACATGGAGAAAGCAATCGAAACATCTCTAAATGGGCAAACAAGTAGGTAGAGTGAGATTATCACCTCCAGGCTCCTTAGCCACTCCAGAATCTTTTTAAAGGCTTGTGGTAAAGAAGCCTTAAAAAGAAAATCTTGGCCACCAAGGTTCAACATGCTTTAAATAAGAACAAGGTACATTAAAGTGCCTTTGTTTCTGCTTCCGTTTCTAGACTGGTATCTTCAAGAGAATTCTTGACCCAGAGTATCTAGAATTAAGCAAGGAGTTATATGGGCAGATACAAGTTCAGAGGAACATTTTTGAATGGTCTAAGAGAACCCACTATTTTCTTGGCCTTGCCCTATTCCAGTATTTAAATAGTGTTTTTCTATTAATAAAAGGTTTCTTACTTAGAAATAGCATTCTTTGGATTGAGTTTTATTTTCTTCACATAAGTAGAATAATAGTCTAGTAAAAATGGTAATCAAAGGTCCTTTGAGGCCATTTAACACTTATAAATGTTACGCTAAATTTATCCAAATACCTTTTCTTTGCTCTTAGAGAAGGCCACTTTTTTTAATTGAAGTATTATTGGTATACAATCTTATTGGTTTCGTATACAACACAGTGGTTCAACAATTACCCGTATTATTAAATCCTCACCCCCTCCAGTGCAGTTCCTATCTGTCAGCATAGGAAGATGTTATAGGATCAGTGACTATATTCTTGCTGTGCTACGTGCTACTCTCCCTGTGATCAACTTATTTGATGATTGAGAATTTTTGTAAGGCCACTCTTTTCTTCCTTTTTTTTTTGATCTGCTCCCAACAACTCACAGGAAATGTGTTCATTTCTACCTCATTGTTACTGACATTATCAAACAGCCTTGCCTCCTATTCCTCTTCTCCCCCTTGCTGACCTTTTAGGGGTAGCTTGCCTGGAATAGAAAAGGTGAAATTTACTGGCATAAAAACTTAGAGTATACTAATGGCTTTATGATGCCAACAAATTCAGCTGGCTTCAATCATATCTCCAAAGTTTATGCTCATTACTACCTGGAAATTATGGTGGCTGAGCCATCAGAGTCACATCACTGTCACAAGTCTGTTTTCTTCATAGTTTGAGAATTATATTTTGTTACAGTTGGCTCCCACTATTATGTATGTTTCATTTTGTATATTTAAAAGAATTACTCTAAGACAGTCTCCACCAGACAGGCTTTGAAAGGAAAGGAGTGACACATAGCAGCGATTCACCGGAGAGTTCCGCTTTATTAGGGAAAGGTGCTGGGTTATACAGGAGGGGGCATGAATTGATTGAGGTGTCACTTCTACGGGGCCAGTGGCTGTTGGCTAGGTGCTGGGATTGGGAGGGGGGCGAGAGGTGATTGGGCTTCAGGTGGCGCCGGCGGGAACTGAGGACCCCGAAGAGAAGCTGGAAGTTTGCCATCTTACTGGTGGGGACCCTTCATTCCCCTTTCTCCTCTATGGGTTTGTGGACGTTGCTTTCTCTCTGGCTGCTTCTTGCTGAACAGGGGTGGAGAAGGGAGTGAGGGCTTGAGGATTGGGAGGAAAGGGTTGATAGGACTTCCCACAGTAAGGATGAGTAGATGTGGACTTCTTCAGGTTTGGAAATCAATGAAGGTTCCTTGTAACCATAGGTTGGCTAAGAGGATATGGGTGTCAGGAGCCAGGTGTCTGTGGCCATTGTTTCCAGGAACAGTTTCTAGTGGAGAGAGGGGTCCATCTCAGCGTGTGGTGAGGAGGTCACGTGAGGGTGAGGGATCTTCTGTGGCTAGAAGCTGGTAGTTCCTGAGGAAAAGCTGGTTGAAAGCTTGATTAGAGATTTTTCTGACTTGGGATTTGATGAACTTTATTATACAGGGTAAGAAGAGACAGGCGAGAAGAATGATTATTATGGGGCCTGCAATGGGCCAGAGCCAGGTGAGGAGGGGGTTTGTTAGTATTGAAGAGAATGGGTTGGAGTTGGAAGCAGAGTGGAGACTGGAGGCAAGGTCAGTGAGTTTGGTGATGTCAGTTTCTACAATGCTGGATTCGTTGATATAATAGCAGCACTCTTCCCAGAGGAAGACGCAGGTGCCGCCCTTCTCGGCTGTAAGCAGATCTAGGGCCTGCCGGTTTTGAAGGGTGACTTTAGCTAGCGAAGTGACCTGTCTTTGGAGAGAGGCTAGGGAATAGGCAGTGGATGTCAGGGCTCCCTCAAGTTTGGCGTCGAGATCTCTAACTGCCCATAGAGAGTGACCCAAGGCTTCTCCCGAAAACCCTGCCCCAATGGCTGAGGTGATCAAAGAGCTACTGACCATGATGGGAAGGAAAGCAGCTCTTTTTGTGCGAGAGGGCAAGGGAGGTTGGAGCTCAAGAAATTCTGCCATGCTGTAAAGTGTAAGCTGTGGGATTAGGGTGACAAGAATGCAGGGTGTATCGGAGTTGAGAGGCAGTGAGTTGAAAAGACTGCCATTACACCAAAAGAAGTGTCCCGGTTTCATAAAAGTCTTAGAGCCGGAGGTAGGGGTGTAGATAGAGAGGCAGTGAAGTGCACTGGAGGGGGGGTGGAGTTGGGCCTACACAGTGGTGGATGGTGAGATTATCTGCGTATTCTGGTTCCCATAGGGGTATGTCTGCCAGGGGGCAGAGGGGTTGTCTTTCTGCATGGAAGGAGTAGTTGGAAATATTAAGGGGCACGGCGGCCAGCAGTGGGCGCTGTAGTGATGCGCACAAGAAACAACTGGCTGTGTTAAGGGTATGGTTGAGAAAGATGGTGGTGCCCTTGAATGAGCTGTAATGAAGAGTAGGAGCAATGGGAAGAGGGGTGGGGATAAGAAGATGAAGAGGCGCCGTCAAGAGTTTGGATAATGACTTTTTCGGAATGTCTGCTATCTGATGCAACTTGAGAGATCTGGGAATGAGAGGGAACATACTTTTGAGAGATATGAAGGGTACCGTGGGGGGTCGAGGACCCCCCCCCCCCCCATAGTAAACTGAGGCTGTGACTCTGGCAGCTCATCAAGAGTCCCAGGGATCTGGGATTGATAAGGAGAATGAGCCGTTGGGATATTTCATGAAACGGTTGGAGGAGTAATACTGTGGGTACTGGAAGTTACTCATGTAGTGAATGGCACAAGACCAGTAGGGACATCTCCTGTAGGTGTCTGGCCATCGCCTGCAATAGGCTTGTTTTTGGCTATAGAGGAAGCAGAGGTAGGGAGAATAAGGGTAGCTGCTAGTGAACACTTGGGTGGAGGGAGGAAAGTGGAGGTATAAAGGCTCAGAGCAGCTTTTCAGAGGGCAGTCTGGTGTGGCAATGAGGGCAGTAACTTTTGTTTGATGCTGTGTGTAAGTCTGTCTGACTTTGAATCGCCATACAAAGGAGGCTGGGGTGGCGGGGAAGACAATAAGAATGAGGAAAAAGCGAGAGAGCAGTAAAGGGGGAAAAAGTCATGATTCGGGTATGGATGGCAAAGGGGGTGAACGGGATTTTGGAGGAAAGAGGACAGTAAGGTGAGGAGTCTGGAGGGAGGGAGAGTCTGTAAACTTTTGTAGGTTAAGAGATCTTTTAGGTGATGTGGGGACAGAATGGTAAGGGGTGCCTTGAATGTCAGTTTATGAGCTTTTTTCTGCAAGAGCTGTCTAGCGGCTAATGCTCGTAGGCAGGGGGCCCATCCCTGAACTGTGGGGTCTAATTGCTTGGAGAGATAAGCTACTGGGGCAAAGGATGGGCCATAATATTGGCTTAGGAGTCCTAGAGCTTGACTGGACCTCTCATGAATGTATAATGAGAAGGGCTTCGACAAATCAGGAAGATGGAGAGCTGGGGCTTCCACAAGGGCTTGACGGAGCTTAATGAAGGAGTGTCGGGGTGAGGAGGATAATGGTTTTTTAGGGGGGCTCTTGTTGAGGTCGTATAGGGGTCTTGCCAACAGGGAGCAGGGAGAAGTTAGGGATCTATGCTCTAAAATATCTAGCTAGGCTTAGAAAGGAAAGAATTTCTGTCTTGGTTTTGGGAATGGGCAGGTCAGAGAGGAGCTATTTTCTGTCTAAGGTAATGGACTTTCTTTGTTGAGATAGAAGGAATCTGAGGTAAGTGACAGAAGGGGAAGAGATTTGAGCTTTGACGGGGGATACTCGGTAACTTCTGGAAGCTAGAAGGTTAAGTAGGGAGGCAGTGTCAAGTTGAGACTGTTCCCACGAGAGACTGCAGAGTAGAAGATTGTCTATGTATTATAAGGTGGACTTGGAGTGATCATGATGAAACTGTTTGAGGTCCTGAGCTAGGACCTGTCTAAAAATATGGGGACTATCTCGGAAGCTTTGTGGCAAAACTGTCTAAGTGAGTTGTTTAGAATGTCTTGTGTATGGGTCCGTCCAGGTGAAGATGAAAAAATCATGGGAGCAGGGGTCTAGAGGAATAGAAAAATGGGTCTTTGAGATCTGGGACTGAGAAGTGGGATGCTGAGGCAGGGATCTGCGATAAAAGGCTGTATGGATTTGGAACTAAGGGATGGATAGGGACAACGGCCATGTTGATGAGGTGAAGGTCTTGGACAAGGCGGAAAGATCCGTTGGTTTTTTTAACAGCTAATATGGGGGTATTAAATGGGGAGTGAGTGGGTCTGAGGTAATTTATGTTTAAGAGATCTTGAATGATGGGTTGGAGGCCTATGAGGGCTGAAGTGGTTAGGGGGTATTGGGCCTGACAGATATACTGAGAGGGGTCACATAATTTGATAGAGGCAGGGGGACATAGGGCCACAGAGGGGCTTGTAATGTCCCAAACTTTGGGATTTACAGGGTGTTTGAGGGCGGAACCGGAGCTTTCATTGGGTAGAGGGGGGTTGTCGGCTATGAGGGCCATCAGAAAGGGAGTACTGGAGGCTGTGGGAGTGGATATAGTTATGGAAACGTGGAGGAGGGAAAGGTTGTCTCGTCCTAGTAAAGGGATGGGACACTGGGGCATAACTAGGAAGGAGTGGGAGAAAGGTATGGGACTGTCTAGGATTGTGCATAAAAGGGGGGGAGGTTTAATGGGAAAATCTGTTTACTTCCTACCCCGACTATAGGAGTAATGGCTGGCATGGTAGGGCCCCGGTATTCTCACAAGACTGAGAAGGTGGCTCCTGTATCTAGGAGGAAGGAGATGGGGCGACCATCTACTGTTAAAGTAACCCTGGGCTCTTATTTGGTGATGGAAATGGTCGGGCGAGAAGCCCCCGGGCCCCGTCAATCTTTTTCTGCCAGTCCCAGTACGGCGGGCTTAGGATGGGGGTTGTTCGTCCAGCCTCCCCTTTGGGTGGTTGGGCAATCAGACCCCCAGTGGCCCTTTTTGTGGCATCTGGGGCATGGGGTGGTAGGAGATCTGGGGGAGGGGCACGCCCTTGACCAATGTCCCTCTTTTCCGCACTTGAAACAAGCTCCTGGGGGGCGCTTGTCTGGAGAGGGGAGCCCAGGTTGTGGTTTTATCAGCTGGGCCAACATCTGGAAATTGGCCTGATCAGCCTTTTGTTTACCGCGTTCTTTCTCCTCCTTCCGGTTATGGAAGACTTTAAAGGCTACTGTTAGGATCTCAGTCTGTGGGGTAGTGGGGCCCTGTTCTAACTTTTTGAGTTTAGCTTTAATGTCGGGGTAGCTTTGAGCTAGGAAGTATGTCATAAGGACATGTCTTCCTTTAGGTGTTTCTGGGTCTAGGCTGGTATGCTGTAATAGGGCTTGAGTGAGTCTAAGAACTCGGAGGGGGTTTCATCTCTCTTTTGAATTGTCTTGGAGCTTTTGAAAATTGACTACTTTACGAGCTGCCTTTTTCAGACCTGCTATTAAGCAGGAGGCAAAAATATCTCGAGAGCGGAGACTTACGGCGGTGTTATAATTCTAGTGTAGGTCTTGTTCGGGGACAGCAGTGGGGCTAGGGGGATAGGTGGGGTCAGTCCTGTGGGTTTCGGTAGCGTGCGTTTGGGCGAAGTCCTAAACTCATCTATGCTCTTCAGGGAGAAGAGTATTGGCCAGGAGCATGAAAATGTCATGATGCGTGAGGCTGTAAGACTGGAGGGTCCATTGAAACTCCCTGATGTATGTCGTGGGCTTAGTGGAAAAGGAACTTAGGCATTTCTCTAGTTGGGCTAAATCTCTTAAATGCCTTTGGATCCTGCTACCTCCAGGAGGGGGGCGATAATTTTGGCAGGCTCTCGGGACCAAGTCTGAGGGGGACTGAAGGGTTCTGGCTCAGTCTGTGGGGGAGTGACGCGGTCTAGCTGCGCCTATTCAAGCAGGTCCTGAAGTGTGGAAGGGGGGCAAAGAAAATAAAGAAAGATAGAATCAGACCCACGTGTTGCCAGCCTGCAGCCCAGCTGCTTGCCTCTGTTGCTTTAGTTGGGCTTGAACTCATGACTCTGAGGTTAAGAGTCCCATGCTCTACTAATTGAGCTACAGCAGGGCTTCAGTTAATTATTTATGGAATGTGTTGTTTTCTATTTCTGCCACATTGGCAAGTGGGGGAAGGGCATAGCTAGAAGCAGGGGCGGTGTTTCTACACATCTTCAAGGTCTCCCTATTTTCAGAGTGAGGAGTCTTGGCAAGATATGTTTTTGTGGACAGATAACTTCTAAGGACTGCACCGGTTGTTCTCTAGCTTGTGCTTTCCCATGCTGCGTTCAGACATGGGGGGAGGTGCTTTCCCATTCTCCCTACAAACATGTGAGAAGACAAAGGCGGTCCCTAACAGGGGAGAAACAGGTGATGAGGACAAAGACGGAGGAGGCCCTTGGGACCTAGTTAAAGGGGGGGCTGAAAGGCTCAGGCTTAATCTGCGGGGGACGAAGGCGGAGGAGGTGAGATGGGGGAGGAGATGGTGGGGGAGGAAGGGAGAAGGGCTGTTGTAGGAGAAGAAGGGGAAGGGAGTGAACAGGAGGCTTCTGCGGAGGCAGCGGCTTGCAGGCTAGGAGAACTTGGGAGGGGGCTGGGGGAGGAGGAGGTGGAAAGCTTCGATATAGGGAATCTCCTTCCATTTTTTCAGGCAGTGGCAGTAGTTAAAAAGATCGCGAGTGATGTTAGGATCAAGAGTTCCCCCTGCGGGCCATTGGTTGTTATTGTCTAGGGGGTATATGTCGGCCAATCTTGGGAGCAATATTTACGGAGAAGTTTTGGTTTTATATCAGGCGTCAGGGAGAGGGTAGCCAGATGCTTACGCAGGCATTCAAGAGGTGAACTTTCAGGGAGGGATGAGGAGGCTCCCATGGCTAAAGGACAGAGAAGGAGACAAACAGGGGAAGATGAACGGAGATCCTCGGACTGGAAGCAGACCGCAAGGAGACAAAGGGCGTCCCCGATGATCTTTGGTGGTCTGCAGAAACTCATATATGAGTCGGAATTTCTTAGGAAGTGTGGGTCGTCACCCAGACTTCCCTAAGAAGGCAGAGTGCCAGAGTCACGAGGTACCTAGCACTAGGCATTTTCGGCGGACAGAGCAGAAGGAGGAGGGTGGGAAAAGGGAGCGTTCTCATCCACAAAGGAGTCACCTCATTTATGGCTGTTGGAGAGGGGGTGCCTGAGAGTCGGCCGCAGCCATGAAGGCCTGAGGCGGGGAGCGTTGCCTCCTCATCCCCGAGCGTCAGGGCCTTGCCGGACGATCACGGTCAATGGCACTGCGATAGCTCGGGGAAGAGTGGCCCACTCCGGGGGGAAAACTTACCTAAAGGCCAGAGAGGAGTGGTGAGTGTGATGAGCCAGCGCCGGAAAAAGAGGATGAGGGCACGCTGCTGCTGGTGTCGGGGGGAAGATGGGGCCCAGTTGGGGTGTCCCGTCTCCCGGGTTTCGGCACCAATGAAAGGAAAGGAGCGACACATAGCAGCAATTCACCGGAGAGTTCTGCTTTGTTAGGGAAAGGTGCTGGGTTATATAGGAAGGGGCATGAATTGATTGAGGTGTCACTTCTATGGGGCTGGTGGCTGTTGGCTAGGTGCTGGGATTGGGAGGGGGGCGAGAAGTGATTGGGCTTCAGGTGGCGCCGGCGGGAACTGAGGACCCCCGAAGAGAAGCTGGAAGTTTGCCATCTTACTGGTGGGGACCCTTCAGGCTTCACCAGGTTTCCAAAGAGGTTCAAGGTCAAAAAAAGAAAAATGGGTGAAGAACCCCTAGATTAAGGGTTATCATTAAAAGGCCTTCTTGGAAGATTTCATGTAGACTATCTTATAACCCAGATTATTACATGATCTGTAATCCTGAGTGATTTTAGAATATTAGAGTAAAATGGCAACCTTAGGACTTAAAGAAAATTCAGTTTAGGACAAAGCAAGTGGGACTTCTCATTAGCAGCTACTAAATTTGGACAACTTATTCCAAAAGATCAAGAGTTTCAAAACAGACATCTTTAGTACATGAACAGCTGAACATTAGTGAACCCACTTTGTAAAATATTTGATTTTGGGGAATATCTTGAGGTTGGCCGGAGTCTGTCCAGACGTGCCTTGAAGGGTCTCTTGGGCTCCAACAGGGATGATGCTTGTCTTAGCCCTGGATCCAGTCCAGGAAATCCTTAAATTTCTCTGCAGTGTTGTAATCCTTCCAATAGAAATGATCATTTTGTGTCTGCCTCCTACAATCACTTTGAAATGCTTATGTTCTCCATGTTCTTTCTCTTGCTAATTTGTAGGTTGGGCAGATGCAGATTCTGAGACAACAGATTGCCAATGAATTAAATTATTCTTGTCAGTTTGGCTCCAAACATCTGGCAGCTGCTCTGGAGAATCTCATTAAGTAAGTGCTAGTGTTTGAAATGGTCATCTGTGGGCCTGGATTGTTATCATAAATGGCACCCCAGTTTCTTTAATACCTACTCTTTTACATTCTTTTTGAGTAAGAAGTCTTTCTGAATTTATAGGCTTCCTTCCCAAGAATTACCAAATTGGTCTTTAAAAGACTCCTTCCTCAGTATTGTCCCTTGGTGCCTCTCTCTCCTTCCCTCCACCCCACGCTGCTGATGTATTCATTTATTCAGCCAATATATTGATCACTTAATACACACCAGACACCGTGCAGAGAGTTGCACTGACTGAGAGAGCAATTATTACCCATTTCCGTAGGACAGTCACTAGCCATCCAGAGGGCAGTTAGAGGTGTGTTAATTACCTGGAGTGGTTGGGCATGCAGCCTGTGCCTCACCAGCAATTGCTCTCATTTCAAGCCTTCTCCTTAAATAGTCTGTGCTTCTCGGCACAGGACAAAGTCAGTGTAAGCAAGTCAGTGCTTTTGACAAGCTAGGTATTGAAAACAGTAAGTCAATTCATAAAAATTTGAATGGTGAAAGCACTTGATTTAACTCCAAAAGACAAAGTAATTCTGGATCAGACTTTCCACTTAAAGCCAATCACAGGTACAGAAATTGAAAATTAGAAGGATCAAGCCCTCATTTTACCGATGAGGAAACTGAGGCCCTGAAAGATTCTTTCATAGCCTGTGGTAACTGCTGTCTGAATTCAGTTACTCTCTAATGCTTATCACTCTTGTTTTTTCTCCTTCGTTTAGGGCTCTCCTAGCGGACATCGAAGCCCACTATCAGGACCCTTCACTGCCTTACCCCAAAGAAAATAACACACTCTTATACGAGATCACAGCCTATCTGGAGGCAGCTGGCATTCACAACCCACTGAATAAGGTTCATAATTAAAATACATAATGGTGTGGTGGGGAACCGTGTGGCACAGAAGGTGATTTGGCCCAGGTACATGAGACACTGGGAGAACCTGGGTCCCAGTCCCGGTCCCAGAGGCTCCATTCTCCCAAGTCCCCCCTTGCTGAGTTCCAGTTTCCCTGGTGGAATATGAGGGTGATCTTACCTTCCCTGTGTGATTCAGAGCTGGGAGAATCAAGTGATACAATGTTCAAGCTCCCTAAAAAGGAAAAGGCACTGTATCTGTAAGAAATTAGTTTTAGGTTTGTCTGGCATTTGGTGTTTGAACTGCAACTGAATGGTGGCCGTGATCCTTCTTGCCCAAAAATGCTTCCACTGGTGACTGGCAGCAGTCATAATCATAATCTGGGGCTAAATACTCTTTTCTGCAATTCTGATCTCCACAAACCTCTGAGAGCAGAAAGATTTTTCACAACTTGGTGTTAGGTCTCATTTGGTGGCAAAACTTGTCATGACATAAGACTCTTTGTACTTCTGTGAATATTCGTGTTTTAATGCAGCAGTACTGGTGACTTTGATTATAGGGTGAGACCCTGGGCCCTCTTTCCCTTTTCACGAACTAGGAAAAGTGAAGTTCTGAAATCTCTGCCATCCCCTGGGTTTTGGGTGAAGGATTATGAGCCTGTGTAGCAGCTGACGTTATTCTGAGGGCTTATTACATGCCAAGCACTGTGCTAGCCCTGACCGTGGGTGATTCCACCTGAGCTCACAGCAGCCGCGTCAGATGTGCCACTGTCGGGTTGGCCCGGAGGCTGGGAGGCTGGCGACTCCCCCGGGCTCCACACTAGCAAGCCTTGGAGCCCGGCCGTCACCCTGGACCCGGACCGGTGTCCACACCGGAATGCCCTCCTGCCTCCCAGGGAATTGGGGCTGGCTGGGTAGACCCTGACTGCCGCGGGAACCGGGCAGGAAGCTGCTCTGTGACATTGCCCAGGGGTCAGCAAACAGCGCCCGAGACGTCACCCGCTTTTCATGACGGACTCCTGCTCACTACTCTGTGGACTGCCGCTCCTCCTTTCTGCCTCTGCCCTCCCCTCACTTTGCCTTGACTGTGGCATCTGGCTTTCCCCCCCTTGCTCATCACCCTTTGTCCCCATCCCATTGTTATAATCATAATCATAATCTGATTATGAGGATTAAGAGGATTCAGAGGGAAAGTAACTGCTAATCTCTAAGCAAAGTTGTTCCCTTCCCAGAAGGGTTCATTATTTTATAGGTATTTATGTTTGGGAGGTCAGTGATGTTACACAAAACTCAGAAGTCAGTAAGTCAATGGAACCATTCTAGTCTTAGGTAGTGTGAAGAGTAAACTGAAATAAAATAGAAGCTTTCCACTTGAAAATGTGTTCTGCAGTATTGTGCAATAACTTTTCTTACCTTTGTCTTTTTAGATATACATAACAACAAAGCGCTTACCCTATTTCCCAGTTGTCAACTTTGTTTTTGATCTCCCAGTTGCCAAAACTTCAGTACAACAAAAACCTAGGTACTGTATGACATTTATTCTTTTCTGTATTGAATTTATTCTATCCAATAAGTAATAACAGGTTAATAATCTAACCAAACAACTCTTGTATAGAGTGCTATTCACATATGAGATCTTTGTATAGAGTGCTATTCACATATGCATTTAGTTAAATGCATGTTTATAAAATCCATGTCTTTGGGCCTCTGAAACATGTATCCCTTCATGAAATGTAGATAGTGGATTTAATAGCAACAACGTATAATCCACCTTTAATTTCCAACAGATTAATTATCCAACTTGTAAAATGTGTGGAAACTTTGCTTCTCTCCTTTCTTTAATGTATGAACAGCTGATTTTATATAAAAGAAACTTCTTTTGGTTAATATCTTATCCACTTAACAAGTGTCATGTGCCTACGGTGAATATGGAACTGTGGTGTGAAGAGTAACAGTACAGCAACAATACAGGAGTGAACACTAAGACAGGAATATCTAGGACTTTAAGATACATCTGATTACATGCGAAAATAATACGAACAGCAGATAACAAGACTTCCAGTGTATTTCTGTCCAGGAATATAACCCTAATTGTTTTGTCATTAATCAGTTTATCCTGAACTCTTTTATAATCACTTTTCTAATAGATTCCCAAGTACTTCCCCATCTCCAAACTTTTTATCTGAGTTTTAAAAAACCCACTGTAGAGTGTAATTTAGCTTAAAAGCATTATAAGAGGTTTCCTGTAAATGTAACCATGTAATTTTTTTTTGAAGTATAGTTGACATAATATTATAATAGTTTCAGATGTACAACACAGTAATCCCAAATTTATTACATTACAAAATGCTCACCACTGTCAGGGTAGTTACGTGACACCCATCTGTCACCATACCAAGTCATTACAGTATTACTGACTGATTCCCCGTGCTGTGCCTTCATCCCCGTGATTTATTTATTCTATAACTGGAAGTTTGTTCCTTTTGATCCCTTCATCTTCACCCTCCTGGCAACCACCCAGTTCGTTCTCTGTATTTATCTGGGTTTTTGTTTGTTAGTTTTGTTGTATCCATGTTATTTTTTCAATCAGCAATTTCAAAGTGTATTTCTTCCTTGAAGTATTTCCCTTGCTATTTCATAAACCTTTTAAGGATAAAGATGTAGAGTCTCTGTAAGGTTCTTACTCTCTCATATGAAAATGTTTCTTGAAAAAATAGCTCTCATAGCAACCCCTGTTGGTGCTACAGAATGCAAAGCCCAGGACTTGCTGTAGGAGGGAGGGAACAAATGTGTGTTTGGATTCTGGATTCACCACTTAATCACCTATGTGACTTTGGCCAAGTTCCTGAACCTCTCAGGCTGGTCAGATTTTTTAAATGCCTGATACAGTACCTGGTACAGAGCAAGTGCTCAACTGATGCTAAGTCCTGTTCTGTATATTGGTCAAAATCAATGTAAAGAACCATCCCAAGGTGAATTTAAGGTTTCATCTCAAGATTCAGAGAACCATGCTCCCCCTCTGTGGTCCCTGTGTTATTACTACATAAGAATATATGATCCTTTATAATGATGGCTTGTCAGTGCATAAACATACCTTGTTTTTATTAAAGGCTAGTCATTTACTGGTGTCATTCTTAGGTAATATATCTTTCATTGTACATATGGTTAAGATCAGGCATGTCACAGGAAGCATGTCACTATTCCATGGAATTGCCAGATCTTTAAATAAAACAAAGCTTTTAAATGTCTTAGAAATGTATCTGTACCTGACTATAGTTCTTTTCATGGATTAGTCTGCTGTGGTAACTTGAGAATCAGATTAACAGTAGAACTGAGGAAGAAACATCAGCATGTTTGTATACCCTGAACACATGTATTTAACCTTGTGAGCATTACTCTCAAGAATTGCATGCCTTCCTTGGTCTGTCTTAAGAAAGAATCTGTGGTGCTGCATTCATAGAAGTTTTTGTTGTAAACGTAACTATTGCTCTCTACCTGGGAAGGATTATTCCTCAGTGTTCTGAGTACTGGCAATGCAGTGGGCATTAAATAATTCAGAATTTCCAAAACCTATGTTGGGTTAATCAGGATAACTTGTTTTGGCATCCTGATCTAAGTAGAGATCTCCCAGTCATCACAAGAACCCAAATGTAGGATATGGGGGGTCTGTCTGACCAGTTTAACTTTAGAATAAGCTGCCAATCCTTTTTCCAAAGTCGTACCATATTACACACCCATCAGCATTTGTCAATGTCCATCTTTTAATATTTAACCATTCTAATGGGTATATATGGCATCTCATAGTTAATTTGCCTTTCCTTGATGTTGAGTACTTTTTCATGTGCTTTTTGGACTTTATATCTTTCTTGGTTAAGTGTCTGTTCAAGTCTTTCACTTGTTTTAAAATTAGGTTGATTGCTTTTCTCTCACAGTGTCATAGGAATTATATATTATGGATATAAATCCTTTCTTAGATTTATGAATTATGTATTTTTTCTCAAGAACTGTGACTTACCTCTTCATTTTCTTACTGATGACTTTAATGAGCAGAAGTTTTTAATGCTGATGATGTCCAATGTATCCATTTTTTCCTTCACAATTAGTCCTTTCTGTGTCCTAAGAAATCTTTGCTTACCCCAAGGTCCTGAAGATATTCTCCTAGTTTTTTTTTCCGGAAGCTTTGTAGTTTTAGCTTTAACATTGAGATCTGTGGTCCATTTCATTACTTTTTATGTACAATGTGAAGTAGGGGTCAAGGCTTATTTTTTCTTCATGGGATATCCAGTTTCAGTGACATTTGTTGAAAAGATATCTTTCTCCATTACATTGTTTGAGTATTGGTGTGTAATGTAACGAATCACACAGAAGTTTCCACATGATACAAAGCTTGTAAGCCTTTAATTCTCCCCTCCTCCTCACCATGTGGCTTTTCTGGGACAGAAAAAAAAATGTATTTACATGAGGCGATGGGTCCTGAGCCTCCTTCTCTTTTACCCTGAAGGGTTAACCCAGCTAAGTAGATTTTCCTGTTGTGTTACATATTCAAAATGTCGAAGATTACCACTTGGTCATTTTTGTCAATATAACTTAAAGACACTGCTAATCAGACATGACTTCAGAGGCCATTGAATTTACCTCCCACCAAGGGCATGAACAAGCTGTCAGATGACCCTGGCAGGTGGTCATCCAGTCTCTGCAGGGACGAGGTACTCTCTGCCTCTCCAGACAACACAGAGCACTGGTAGAGTCGTTCTCATTGTTAGAAAGTTCCTGGTTGCAGTGAATGGAAAATTTCATCCCATCTCTGAAAATTTCACACACGGGCCTGTTTGTAGTCTTTGCGGTGAGACGGAATAAATGCCGCCTCCTTCCTCAGCACCACTCGGCGCTCTTCGAGTTGGCTGTAGTTTCTAGAGCTCTCTTTTTAAGATAAGCCCCTCCAGCTGTTCTGCGGTGCAGTGGCTCAGAAGCTGCTCCATATCAGGGGTTCCAGTTTGTTACCAGCCATCTTAAAAGTGTTCTCTCAAACTTGTACCAAAATTCCAAATACAGCCCTCCCCTTAGAGTGGAGGAGTTCCTATCCTCCTTCGTTCTGAGTCCTAGGGAGCAAAGTACAACGAAGGCTGCAGTGCTGAGATCTGATGTCCATTGTATAGGAGTGGCTCTGAATGATTTTGCATCATCTTTAAATCCTGACATCTCTCTCCCATGAGCCTCAGTCAGGCCAGTTCTTCCCCATCTTAATGAATGGATTAAAGATCAAATAAACAGGGAATTTTCTTTTTTTAGGACATATGGTCCAATTTGCTTCAAAGAGTAGATTTTCTTAACAATTGAATAGCTCAGAAGGAAGGGGAAGTCTCAAAATGAAATTGTAATAATCACGAAAAGGTCAGTTGCAGAGGAAAGCAGTAGGCACCTAAAAATCTGGTGCACCTGCTCGGGACCAGGGAGAGGAGACCAAGGACTCCAGTCCAGGCATATGAGGTGGTCAGAGAGCAGCTCCACACCTGGCCACCCCCAGCCAGTGCTCCCCATCTGTCAAGAGCTGGCAGGTCCTTCATCCTCTGTTTTTCCTTCTGCAAAGGATTTAGTGTGGCCTTAGTCCAGGATGATAGTGGCAGCCCTGAGAGAGGCCGTCGGGGTATAGGAGTAGAGCAGAAGCTCGGGTTCCAATTCAGCTAAGTGAAGGGTCATAAGGCACCTGAGAAGCATGGACACTGCCTCCTTCCCCTCGTCCCAAGAAGAGCAAATATAAATACAGCCGTGGTCACACAATGACAGATGGAGAGCAGTGGAAACTTTTCCAGGTGTTATCACTCGTAAACCCTTTCAAAAGCAAGAAGTTACTAGAGAAATAGATCAGTAATACAGTACCATCTTATGGTACCATTTGCTAACTAGAGAATGCCGATATGTAAATTGGAAATAGTTTTAACAGTTAAAAATTCATTCTGATATAAAGTAAGAGTGTAAACTCCATAAGACTATTGTATACTTTGTGGCATTCCCAGTTCTAGAACAGTGCTTGGCAATACAGTTGTCATACAAATGAATACCTGAGTGGGATCCCGTGTGGAAAATTGCTAGATGCTGATTTTATTTGATACCCTTAAATATACAGTAATGTGCCAGGCACAATCTCAGACGCTAGACATAGGAAGATGCAGGTTTGACCCAAGCCCTCAAAGAAACCAGCGTACAAGCAACTGAAAGTTTAAGAGGCGTGGAAGAAGATCCTGAGGCTAATGAGAACATGAGAAAAGGCCACCTGCCCAGAGTATCAGGGAGGACTTCACTAGGTTATGTGCTGAAGATGTGCCCGCAAGATAATGACTTGCTATGAAGCAAGAAGTTGGTCTATAGGTTTGTTTCTTCTCTGACCTCATTTAGAAATCCGCCATTGATTTAGTCTGTCAGCATGTTGGCTGAGGGTCCGATATGTGCAAAGCAGTTCATTGATCCGGACTGTTCTTTGTTACAGCCAGAAAATACCCGAGATGCCTGCAGATGTTGTGGGTGCCCTTCTGTTCCTGGAGGATTATGTTCGGTACACAAAACTGCCCAGGAGGGTAAGCAGCAGATAAAGACAGTGTTGATGCCCTTTTTATAAGGCCCTTTGAACTTGCTAGGAGTGAGTCCAGCAGCTCACTCACCTTGGCTGCCTCCGAGCCCCTTGCCGGGGCTCTGCCCCACAGCTCTAAAACTCCCCATCCTCCCTGGTAAGTGCTTTGCAAGGAGACGGTTTAACGCACCTTCCTTGCTCTTCTCCCTCTTTACCCCACCTTCCTCCTGTCAGCAGCTCACCCAGTTCAGGAGTTGGGATGGGCAGTCCAGGAGAGAATTTCTTTAGTGGCAGGGATAGAAAGGTAATTGTGTGGTTGTTTCCTTTCCCCAGTAATGGTTCTCAAGCAAGTTTGATTATTTTCACAGCATGGCGAAAATTATACCATCCATACTACTGTTCCCAAAAATGACAGACTGCTTTTTACCTTCTAAGATATTCTTCCCTTTTCCTTTCTTACTAGTGAGTCTGCTTTGGTAAGTTTTAGCTGAAAGTGGAAAGCTTGATACTAAAATATAAAAGACTTCCAATAGATGCTGAACAGCCATGCCGATTTTTTAAAAATTAGCTTAGGAATTGAACATCTTTGTTTATAACAAAAGCCAAAGATGATGTTTTAAAAATTAACTGCCATGTCATACTTAATAGTGAAATACTAGTGGCATCCTTATTAAACTCAGGACTGTAGTGATCATGCAGCAGTACTGATACTTCAGTGCTACTTTTGTTGCACAGGTTTGTTAAAGAGAGCAGTTGTATATTTTCCTTGGTTCTTGTCCCTGCTGCAACAAAGAATTGAAGGGCAGAGACACAGTAGTGAACCAGAATAAAAGTTTTATTTAAAGTTATGCACTTAAAGAGAGAGAAAGTGCAGGCGACCTCAGAGAGGAGGTTCCCAGAAAGGTTGAAAAGTTTTATTTAGTTATTGTGAGTTTGTTTTGGAGACACAGGGAAGTCCCAGTACAAGATGAGGAAGAGATAGATTAAAGCAAGAGTGTCAGGGAATGACAGAACAGAGTGATAAAAGAAGTTCAGTAAACTGCTGCTCAGCATGGGACCCATCCCCTGCTAACTCCTTAAGCCAGTGCCAGCTGGCATCCAGTGTCCACTTGGATCTGCAGGGTGTGGGAACTGAGTCCCTACCACCCCAGGATTTGGGGAGCTGCAAAGCACTGGATGGAGTGAGATTACATTCTGTGAACTTCCTCAAGGCAAAGAAAGGAGACTTTCTGGCAGGCTACTAAAAAACATGACAGTATAGCTGCAGTTTCATCCGGGTCACCCAGGCCATGGTAATTTGCAAGCCTGGATCTGAGCTCTCAGCAGCCCCTCCCTACTGACCTGAAATAGGACAGAGTGAAGATTTGAGCTTAAATCCAGAGTATTAGAATGAAATAGCAAAGTAACAAAGACACTACTGGAAAAGCGCAGAGACAAAACATTACAATTTGAGCAGTGAGAAGTTTATTTAAGGCAAAAAGATGCACACTTGGAGAAAGGAAAGTGTGGACAACCTCAGAGAAGAGGCGTGCTAAAAGGTTTAAGTTTTATTTAAAGAGAGAAAGTGTGGGTGACCTAGAAAAGGAGGCCTGAAAGGTTGAGAAAAAGTGTGGGTGTCCTCAGAGAGGAGGCATGCTGAAAGGTTGGGGGTTCTCCCTTTTAAGGATTTTTCAGGAATGTGACAAAAGGCTACAGGGTGTAGACTTGTTAAGTGGTCTCAAGATATTTATCTTTGGTGAGAGACATTAAGTTTCTTCTCTTCTATTATCAGTTCTCTAGGTAATTCTGCAAAATTAACACAAGCAGTGTACTGATCCAGTTCTTCCCCAGGATAGCAGGTTCTCTCTGGGACCATATCAATCAAGACAGCCTGCCCTGCCTCCAAGGTGGGCTGAGTTATTGTCTGTTTCCTAAAGAATAAGTTAAGAATCTTATTTCTTAACTTCATGGGTTTTAAAATGCAATCTTAACTTTAAGATGGAATCTTTCCTGTTTTTACTATGCTGTTTATATCTGGGCTTGTTTGCTAAATTAATCATAATGCTTGTCTCCTGCCCAGGTTAAGGATTACTTGATTAGGGGCCAGAGGAGGAAAAAATAGCATATACGTCAAGTTAAATAGTAAGCTAGGCCTTTTAGCAGACTAAAGTAAATCTTACAACGGCATGATCTAATTGACACAATGAAGACATGGGCTGCGCTCAGATACTTTTCTTTACCTGGGAAATATTTGGGCTTTCCAAGTTACTCCCCGCCTTCGGAGCTTCAACTGATTAACTCATTAACTCTGTGAGTCTTTTCTGGCTCTCTAGTTTTAACTGGTTAACTCTTTGAGTCCCTTCTAGTGGGTTTTACTGGCCTTATTCTCCCTCCACCGCACTTATATCTATCCTTCTACCTAATATGTTCAAAACAAATAAGAAATGAAAAATTGTAAATGTATTTGCAAAGAAGACAAATGTGTATTCTTTATCAATGATGTAATTGCCTACCTTGAGTGCCCAACAGAATCATGTGGAAAAGTGCTAACATGAGAGTTTATAAAATAAGCTGAGTACAGGATGTACTAAGTAAATCCACAAATAAGATCCTATTCACAAAATTAACAAGGAAATGATAATAATTAACAAGGATAATCTACAAGAAGTTATTTAAAAACAATTTGAAAAACTTTAGGAAAAAAACAAAACTTTTTAAGTCCATGTTTCTGAATGAGAAGTCAAATATTTGTTCTTCCTAGCTTATAGTTTTATTGTAATTATGATCAAAATCCATTATAAAAATTTTTCATTAATAATCATTAATATTAATAAAATGTTATTTTAAAATACAACATTTTTTAAAACTTCACAGAACTTAGGCTAAAGCAGAATTTTTAAAAAGAAGATATTAAAACTATCAAATATTAAAATATATTATAAAACTACAAAAAACAAAATAGTGTGGTAGTGGTATGAAAGTCAATAGATGGGTTGAAACTAAAATATGTAGCCTAGAAACAAATACCAGTACATAAAATAGTATATAAGGAAAGGTAGCATCTCAAATTAGGGGAGAAAGGGAATATTAGTCAATAGTGCCAGGACAGTTAGTTCAATATGTGGTTAAAAATAAGAGGCAAGTTTGTCTTTTTATATTTTCCATGTATCAAAATAAATTACAGATAGTATAAAAAATGAAAAAAATTAGCAGAAATTTTAGACAAATACTTTCAGCTCTCAGAATTTCCTATATATTCCAAAAGCAGGAAACATAAAGGAAAAGATTTAGAGATTTGATCTCTTATAAATGTCAAATGTAATGAAAGAATTCTGTCAAATGTCTCTTGATTTAATAAAATGGGGGAAAATTACAAAGGGAAAATAACAAAGATCCGTTTCCTTGATTTATAGGATGTTCTTTTAGATCTATAAGGAAAAGATAAGCAATCTAACAGAGAGGAAAAAAATAGGCAAAGGCTATTAACAGGCAGTTATCAGGAAAAGAAATACAAATGGCTGGTAAATTTGTAAAGATGTTCAACCTTATTATATTCAAGGGTCACAATTCAAAATACCTGTGAAATTAGTTTCAACACATCAGATTGATAAAACCTACAATGCTGGGCCCCCAATGTTTAGAAGGGTTTGGAGCAATAGGACTTTTCAGTACTGTCAATGGGAATGTAAATTGCTTATCCTCTGGGGTGTGCAATTTGGCTTATCTATTAAAAAACTTTTGTAATACACTTTCCCAATCTCAGCAATTCCACTGCTAGGAATCTACCTGCTGGGTATAGGTGCAAAAGTTCAAGATATGTTTGCAAGGATGTTCATAAGATTTAGCAGGACACAAGATAATGCAATCCTAATTTTGAGGGTGTGTGTGCATGCAAACATATGTGTATAAATTGAAGGAATTCAAAGCAAAGTAACTATCAATTTTAGATTCTCCAAGGGACGGGGACTAGACTCAATCTCTGTTTTTGCTGAATTTCCTCTAATTAGGTGATACCTTTATAATCAGAAAAAAAAGAAACACTGCTTTTAGAAAAAAAACTATTTTCAGCACTTGGAGATCACCTCGTTCTACACCCCATCCTTCACCCCCCTTTCCCCCAGCGCTTCCCCTAAGAACAGTGAAGGAATGAATGCCTTTAAGGGTCCTCCTCTCTTCCCCCTCTGGCCTGAGTCACTTGCCAGACATGCTATTATGCCTAGGTTATTCATCAATTAACTGTGAGGTGACCTGAGACTAACCTTCGTACTTCCCAGAGGCATGTGTATTCCTAGCCGATCCCAGGGCCTTTACGAGCCAAGGAGCTCACATGTAGAGATAGGTGGAACTGAACAGCATCCCCTCAGATGTCAGCAGTGCCAAGAAATTAAGACACCAGTACGAGGAACACCAGAAACAGAAGGTGGTGGTTCTAAGGAGTGTTCCACCCATGGGAGGCCAGCACTTCCCTGTGATACACCTTGCTCCAAGGTGGTCTTCATCTCTTTAATTTTCATGTGGCAAATGTTGAATTTGTTCTGAATTATGACACCATGAATAATTAAACTATTTTGATTTTTTAGGTTGCTGAAGCACATGTGCCTAATTTCATTTTTGATGAGTTCAGAACAGTCCTTTGAGTTTGATTTCTACTTCTTCAATGAAAAGGATTGTCCTTCTACTACCACTAAAATGAATTCAGAAATGAAAAGAAACTCAATGGCCCATAGAAACTGCATTTTTTCCCTTCATTGTGGGAAACATCAGACATTCTGGGTAAGATGTATCTCACCGCACTAGTTAATATAATTGTTTAAATCATGGTGTTATATACAATTTATATCATGTAGAAGCAGAACATATTTCTGTACTGCCTCTTATAAATGCTGAATGTAATTGTTATGTATAAATCCATTTAGTTTTATGTTCTAAAGAACTATTTGTGCAACTCCAGATTTTCAGTAAAATAATATTGCCAGTATCCAAAGTTGTCCTTCTTCCTGTGATTCAAAAACTATATATTCCCCTGCAAAAAACCTTGTCTGGAAGGTAAGATTCATATGGTAGGTCTGCTGTACATACCCATGACAGACTGGCAGGTGTATGGCGATAGACAAAGTAGCAGCGAATGTAAAGAACATGTACCATAGAAGGTAATTGGATTCGAAGGCTTGCCATACTCTTACAATCCCGGATATTCTGGGATTCCTAGAAGGGTTTCTAGCATCTCTTCTATAGGACTTATTTCAGCTGCTGCATCCACCCTTTCCTTCCTTCCTCAGCAGCCCGATCCTCACCCCAGCAGCCCTGCCTGGTCGAGGCCGAGCAGAATTCTAAAAGTGATGTTGCCCAGCACCTAAGGAGTTTGGAAGTCAACTTTGGAAGTTCAGCAATCCTATATCCACATGTCAAAAATATCTTGCTATTTTCCATTTGTAATCAGGTAACAGTAACTGCATGATGAGATCTTTAGATCTCTGTGAAAATGGCTCCCCAAAGAAAGCCAGCTGGTAAAGAGGCCAGATCTAGGAAAGTGAGGAGTTTTTCACCGGGAAATAGAACTGCGGGACAAACTAGGGGAGAAAGTGTCCACCATACACTGTGCTATAACAAGGCAGCTGAAACAGGGCAACACATACCAGTTGGAATAACTGCAACTGATTCCACTCGTGATTTGGCTAGAGAAACTTAAAAGCTGAAAAAGAAATTTCTACTATGAAAGCTTTATAAGTCATTTTAGCCATAATCATTAGAATCTGAAGTAGCCCTTTAATATTTCAGGTTATGTATTACTACTCTTTCAGGGGGAACAAATTACTTCAATGGTATTACAGAATTTTCTGAAGTCTTATGATACCTTCTGAATGTCCATAATCCCTTCAAATATACTGTAAACTCAGTAAATTCAAACTGATTTTAAGGCATGGTGGCAGATACTGCAAGTGCTTATTTGTTCATTCACTGTTCCTTGAAGTAACCTTAGCCTGGGTTGTTAACATACAGAGTGAAACTTGTAAAGCCCTTGACTGCTTTCCTGTATGAATGTGCTATTTTCAGACAACTCAGAAAAGAACCTTATCAGATTGCCTCACTAGAAAGATGAGGAAAGGAAGGTCCAGAGACATTAAGGCAACTTCCCCCAAAGTCAGATTTAAGAGAACAGGTTTCCCTGTATATTTTGAAATCCACTTTGGTTTTCTTTTCCATTATCATGAAGCTATGTCAAGAAGTCCAGAACAAGACAAAAAGACATGAGAGTCCATTCTTCATTTTATTGAAGTGACCCACCCACAGTGACTCATCCCAACTACTGAATTTCAAAAGATAAACTGCAGGTCCTTGGTGTTAGCACTAATTTATGGTAACAGTCATTTCCTTTAAACAGTTATTTTCCTTTGCCCTTCATTTTAATTTGCAAATAAAAGTATATATTTACATGTTTATATACAAATAACTTCAAAAACAAATTAATTCCAATCTTAGTCCAAGAGTTTCCACTTTAGAAGTGGTATATTACTATGCTATATATACCCTTTCCAAAAGTCTCTCAGGACTTGGTGAGTTCCAAATACTCATCCACAAACTGTTCCCCTTTAATAAACCAAGTACTTCATTTCTGAGTAAATTAGAGGAAATATTACAGAACATGCTTTGTACAATATAATACCACTACTGAAAATGGCTCTGGGTTTTGTAATCCAAGGTTCTGATTTAAAGCAAAAATATGTGGCATGGACTGCAACGGCAAAGAAGTGTCCAATTACAACTAGAGGGTTAGGAGACAATCTGTAATAGAAGAAAATATATATGTATTAGTAAGACCCAGAAATTAAAGTTTACTCATAAAAAGACATCCCAGTTATGTATCATCTACAAAGCTAAATACACAGTCTGCATTTTAGAGAACTTTACAAGCTTGTGTCTTCCTGCTGAATTTGATGGCAGGGACAGACAAAAAATGTTTTTTACAAGACACTACTTAGAATATACCTCCGTCAGAGAAGCTAGTAACTCCTCTAAGTATAGTTTATATAAATTCTATGTTTTGAGCTGTTTTCTTTCACTACTCTTGACATCCAGTCTGCAGTACTAGATGGCCTGGCAGAGTACTGACATTCAGATTATAGATGAATGAGGAAACACAGAATTTCAATTTTAGACTTTGCCGATAATTATCACTCTACATACATCTGTTTGTCAGAACTATTAGCAAGTTTCTTGAGTCCCTAAACTTCAACCAAATTAAATTTTAAATACAAATTTCTCTTATCCATGGGTTCCATATATCAGAACATTTATTTAAACCCACAGGCCCAAAACAAGCTTCTATTTTAATGAAGGGTTTTAGCTTCACCTACCACCAACTTCTAATCAAAACTGTTTCTCAGAAGTAAAACAAAAGATGAAATACTGCCTTTTTTTCATTTCTCTGAGCTAGTGGATAATAAAAATGGTAGAATGTATATGAAAGATTTGCAGTAATTCATAAACTGAACAGTCCTAAGAAAATTTGCAATTTTTCCCTTGTCACCAAAGCAACTTACACAGAAAGCAGCCCAATGGGACCAGTAACACATTCTCTACCAAGTTTGAAATTAAAAAAAACAAGCTTTTCTTAGTTGATGCAGGGAATCTAAAATAAAAATTTTTTAATTACTCCCAGTCAAACTGTTCACACATTTGTGTTAGGGTGCTAATGATATGTCAGAAAAAATGAAGCTGTAACATATATCAAACTTCATAGATAATTTTTAAAAAATCTAGTCCTGGAATTTTAATGACCGAAAAATTCTTTTAAATTCCATAATCAACATTATGGACAGTAGCTTTACTATGAATATATATACATTTTTATTAATAAATAATTACTATACCAAACATGCAGGTCCTGGAAGTTGTTTAAAAGCTATTTCCTTGATTATATTGTAAATTCATTAAATGATACAAAATATTTTATAAACTTTTTGTTTAAAAATACAATTCTAGAAACCAAATTCCCAATCACTCAAATGCCCAGCTTGTATCTCTGAAATAATAATAATGCCTTTTATTGGTATAGTATTTTAGGCTTTTCAAAGTAATTCATTAAACCCTCACAACATAGCATGATCGATCAGTAACCTTTTTAATAGTTAAGCATTAATGTTCTTTTCAGGTATGCCTACATTTGTATTTACAACAGAAAGAAAGAGGTGCGCTAGGCAAACTTTTATTCCAATAAAGCTCTTCCCTCCTCTAACTCTCATTATTTTCTTTATGTTGTTTTGTTGGCAGATTCAAATTCATAATGTAAGACACTCAAGAGCTTACAAAAGCTTAGGAAGAAGAGCTTAGAAAGACTCAAAACTTAGTATTCTTTTTACTTCCCCAACCAACCGTTTTAACTTCCATTCCAAGTAGCAAGGAAGGAGTAACTGGCAAATCACAATCAATGAGTTGTTTTTTTAGCAAGAATGATGGTTATGGAGGCTACCGAAGGCATTTGTACAGTATCATCCTTTGTAATCAGATCACCAAAGGGTGGATCACTAGGGCCTCATCTGGGTCACAGAAATAGCTTTGTTGTCGATATATGAAGTAATGGGATTTGAGTTACATGTTTTCTTGGAAACCTAAAGGTCTAGCTTCATTAGCCTACCATTAACTAATTTGTATGCTGCTGTAGTTGTCTTTTTCTCCATCTCTAACACTGCTTCTGCTAGGTCATGTTCTCCTTAATACACAGATCGATTATCAACTCACTACAATATGTTAACAAAAACAAAAGCATGAGAATATTCAAATGACTAAAAGGTGGATGCATTTTGCTTCTTGGGCATGGTTATTTTATAAAATGTAAGCTTCACATTCATTTTATAAAATACTACTTTGAGAAGAAATTGAAACTAGTATCAGAAAGAAATATTAACAATGGCATTATATTTCAATTCATGGCCAGAAAGATCGATCCATCACAACCTTATGCATTTGGGGATATGTATGGTCCGATTGGGACCAGAGGAATTAATAACAGTGAATTATTGAGGTATTGTTATTAAGGTTGTCCAAGAGAAGACAATAGCCTTCCACACAAAGTAGTGGATATATGATGATTAGAAGCTAAAAATCTTACTCAAGGATGGAGTTAAAGGACTATGAACTTGTGAGTCTGCAAACTCAGGAAACATTTCTATTTGACCTAATCACTAACTTTTGAAAATTAAGTTCCCTCCCTGTGCTAAAAATTTGCAATTCAGTAATGTTCATTAAAAAATATCTACACTTACCATCTGGAGCAGAAAATAATTCATAAAGAGCCTGAGCAAGGATATTCACAACAAAAGAATGAGACATTTTTCTTGTCCAATAGAATGATTTTTTGGCCAAAAAAGAAAAAGATCACTTATTATATGGTAACAGGGGAAAAAAAGAACAAACTGCTGTTTACCTTAAACTGTTATTTACCCTATGCCTTATGTTCAGCATTTACACACACACACACACACACATTTCCAGAGCAATGAGTTATGACTCTGAAACTAAATTCACAATCACTATGGGCAAAGCGAGCCATGCAAGCCAATGTTATATAACACCCAAATACAGAAATTGAGAAGATCTGTGAGATTCACCAGTAGCAAGTCAGGGTCTGTAAGCCTCAACAGACTGCCTAAGAAGCATTACTAAGGATCAGACTCCTAGGTACTTTCCTCCAGCAAAGTCCCATTCCTCTGAAGGTCCAGAAAGAAATCTGTTTTGAGACATTTTTGCCAAAGAGTAAATTTAGTATCTTACCTGGAAAACAGCAGCATCATTATAAAGGTCAGGAATACCAGTTAGCGTGTTTCTCCACAGCTTAATGTCTTTAAAGACAACAGTCATCTCACCCCTGTAAGAGGGTGCCTCATGTTGTAGGCATCTCCCAAAAGAAGAACCCCTGTAAAGAGAATGTCTGGGTCATGGCACCATCTGAGTGCATCCCTTAAGGCAGAAGCTGCTCTACTAATTTACAAATGTTACGAATGAGAGCTAGACAATTAGAGTGTGAAAACACAAAGGAACAAATGATAAGTTTGCTGAGGCAAAATTTCCAAGGGTTGGCTCAGTTAATAGTTCCTGTGTACCTACCATGTGCCAGACAGTGGGAATACAGTGAGAACAAGAGCATGTTTCCCACCCTTATGAAACTCACACATGAATCAAAGGGGAAGTCAAAGTCAAAATGTTTGTTTATAAGGCCTTTCGTGACAAAAAAAGTACCTATAGGCAGCCAGGCATAAAAAGCAAGTCTTCGAAAGAAAAAAGCAAATCAAAAGATCTCTAACATTTCACTTCAAAGGTTATACTTCAAACTGAAAAAAAAAACAATAGGCAGCTATTCCAAACCCATCAGAAGTTAATTTAGGAGAATGTAAACCTGGACTGAATCTTATCCGAAATCTTACCCTTGAGTCAAAGCAGAAGAAGGAAGCTCCCAGTTTGACTCAAGGTGCACCTCCTGACTGAGCTGCCTGACACTGAGATTCCCAGTCTGTTGTCAGACTGGTTAGACCTAGGACTTAGATTTTAAAAAGCACTTAATAATTTTGTCTGTGAGAGAAATTAAGACAACAATAATAACAGTGCTGAGGTGGTAAAATTATGGATAATTTTGTTCTGTAATGTCACAATATACTACATAACTACGGAATATGTTAATATGTATTAATTTACAAAAAAGTAGCTTCTAAATTTAATTCAATTTTTTACATATTACTTGAATACCTTCACTAAAAAACCATAAATTATAACTAGCTTTTATTCCTCCTTCTCCATGGAACAGTCCTCATCCCTCCAACTGGGATATGTTCCCACAGCAGGTTGTTAATATTGTTTTGGCATTGGCTTCATTCCCCTTTGCATATGGTTTATTGACATGACTGAGAGTTCATTATGCTTGTTTTTATGCAGCAAATTACAATCTGTTTAAGTTCAGTAACTACAGCATATTGACAGCTCCCATTCAGACCTCTCTTTGAAGCTCCCCACTCAGGTTTTTAATGGTGCTCCCTCCACATGACACCTCCAAATGCCTACCGGCTCACTTCATGCCCAGTATGTCCAAAAGTGAACTCACCACTTCTCCCCACACTTCCCTAAACTTACATTCTTTTTCCTTTCTTTCCAGTGGCAGCAAATAGCTGGCCAAATTATCTAAGCTTGAAACCTGGAATCCACTAAGAGGCTTCACTCTCCCTTACTATATTATCCAGTTAATCATGGAGTTTCATGCATTCTACGTCCTAGATATTTCCCAAATCCATTCCCTACCTTCCATTTTTATTGCCACATCCTAGTTTAGGCCTTTCATTATCACTGATAGAGAGTAATTAAATAGTCTTACTATTAGCTTTAGTCTGAATGAACTTTCAACCAAATGACCCTCCACAACATATCAGAGTAATTATCTCTAAAATAAAAATCTTACCATGACACTATCATGTTTTAAACTTTTCAATGAACTGTTAGAACAAATGAGTTCTGCAAGATTTTGAGATACAAGATACATATGTGAAAATCAATTTTATGTCTATACACTAGCAATGAAGCATCTTGAAATTAAGAAAACAAGTTCATTTACAGTAGTATCAAAAGGAGTGAAATACTTGGGAGTAAATTTAACAAAAGAAATGTAAAACACTCTGAAAACTATGGAATGTTGTTGAAAGAAACTTACATTTATAGTCAACTGAATTTTGACAAGAGCGCCAAGGAACTCCAAAGGGGAAAGAACAGTCTTTTCAACCAGTGGTGCTGGGACAACCCTGGACCCCTTCTTCACACCATACACAAAACTTAATCCAAAATGGATCAAACACCTAAATGTAATAGCTAAAACTATGGAAGTCTTCATAGGAATCAATCTTTATGACCTTGGGTTAGGCAAAGCCTTTATAGATAATAGCATCAAAAGCATGAGTGGCAAGAAAAACAAATCAAAACTAGACCTCATGAAAGTTAAAAACATCAAGAAGTGAAAAGACAGTCCATGGAATGAGAGAAAAGTTTTATACATCATATATCTAATAAGGGACTTATTTCTTGAATATATAAGGAACTCTTAGAACTCAACGATAAAAACTTCCAAATTTGTCCAGTTAAAAAAATGTGCAAAGTCTGAAAGGACATTTACACAAGTGGCCAATAAACACATGAAAAGATGTTCAAAATCATTACCCATCAGATAAATGCAAATCAAAACCACAAAGAGATATCACTTCATACTTACTAAGATGGTTATGAGCAAAAAGACAGATAACATGTGTTGTGAAAGATGTAAAGAAATCAGAACCCTCATATATTACTAACAGGAATGCAAAATGGGCAGCCACTTTGGAAAACAGTTTAGCAGTTCCTCAAAGAGGTAAACAGAGTCAACATATAACCCCAAAATTCTACTCCTAAATATACACCATGAAAAATGAAAATATATGTCCACAAAAACTTGTACACAGATATTCACAGCAGCATTGTTCATAACTATAATTGGAAACAACCCAAATGTTTATCTGATGAATGGATAATCAAAACAAAGTATATCCACACATGGAATATTATTTGCTTATAAAAGCAAATGAAAGGCCGGGGGGGCTGGAGCGGCGGCCCGGGCTCCGCCGGGGCGGGGCGGGCTGGGTCCGGGGAGGCAGGAGGTCCGGGCCTTGGCGGGTGCGTATCGGCCGCCGGCAGGGCTCGTGCCTGCTCGACCAGGCTTGGCCTCGGAGCCCCGGGCCACTTCGCCAACCCGACCTCCAAGCCAGCCTGCGCCTCCCGGCCCGGCCTCCTCCCCGGGCCCGCGCATCCTCCGGGAGCTGAGTCCGCGCGGAGACCGCCCGTCCGCAGTGGATCCCGGGGAGCCTGACGCGAGGGGCCCGCGCGCTGCACACGCGCCCGGGGTTTGTTGTTTATACCCCATGTTATCCCATCACTAGAAGAGTCTGGGCAGAGACTGGACTGCACCGTGGGAGAATCTGCAAAGGTGTTGCTGGAACAGACATATTTCTAGTTGTGTAAGGTGGCCTGGACATTATTCTCGTGCTCCTTACCCGTACTTCAGCAGTAGGCACTTTTCACTAAATTGGAGACCACCTTGTCTGTTTGAGTCTAGAACTCAGTTTCCATACTGGAACTGGAGACCTGACAACCTGAGCCAGACATCTTTGATTCATCTCTCTAACGGCATGCACTCTGAGGGAGATGAACCTTCGTCAAAACGAAGAAAACACCAAGGCGCAATAGAATGGCATTGGGAATACATATGTAACCATAATAAAGAAAAAATGACGATCCTAGGAGACAAAAATGTTGACCCCAAATGAGAAGACAGTGACAACAAGTTTGACTTTTCCGTGATGTCCTATAACATACTTTCACAGGATTTACTGGAAGACAATTCACATCTCTATAGACACTGCCAGCGGCCAGTATTACACTGGAGTTTCAGGTTTCCCAATAGTTTGAAAGAAATTAAACACTTTGATGCAGATATACTTTGTTTGCAAGAAGTTCAAGAAGATCATTATGGAACAGAAATCAGGCCAAGTTTGGAATCATTTGGTTATCACTCTGAATACAAGATGTGGACGGGAAGGAAACCTGATGGCTGTGCCATTTGCTTCAAACATTCCAAATTTTCACTCTTTTATCAGTGAACCCAGTGGAATTCTACCGCCCTAATGTTCCTCTGTTGGACAGAGACAATGTTGGATTAGTGTTGCTCTTGCAGCCCAAAGTTCCTGGTGCTGCGTCTCCTGTGATGTGTGTAGCTAACACACATCTCTTGTATAACCCAAGGCGAGGTGATATTAAGCTGACGCAGTTGGCAGTGCTGCTGGCAGAGATTTCCAGTGTTGCCCATCAGAAAGATGGTGGCTTCTGCCCTATTGTTGTGTGGTGACTGTAATTCTGTTCCTGGTTCTCCACTCTAGTTTCATAAAGGAAGGAAAATTGAACTATGAAGGACTTGCCATAGGAAAGGTATCTGGCCAGGAACAGTCTTCACGGGGACAAAGAATTTTATCTATTCCAATTTGGCCCCCAAACCTAGGTATCTCACAGAACTGTGTGTATGAGGTACAGCAGTTACCAAAAGTAGAAAAGACAGACAGTGATTTGATGCAAACCCAGCTGGACAAAGCAGAGGTCTTGGTGACAACTGAAAAATTATCTTCAAATTTACAGCACCATTTCAGCTTGTCGTCTGTTTATTCCCATTATTTTCCTGATACTGGAATTCCAGAAGTGACTTCCTGTCATTTCCGAAGTGCCATAACTGTGGATTATATTTTCTATTCTGCTGAAAGGAAGATGTTGCTGGGCAGCCAGGAGCTGAAGTTGCTTTGGTTGGTAGTTTGAAACTTCTAGCTAGACTGTCACCTCTTACAGAACAGGACTTATGGACTGTTAATGGACTTCCTAATGAAAATAACTCTTCAGGTCATCTGCCTTTGTTGGCTAAGTTCAGACTTGAGCTCTGACTCTTCTGTGATTACATACTGTATTCTCTTTCAAAGAACCTTAAGTTCTTAAGAGTTTGCATGTTGCTTATTTTTGTGCTGTAAGAAAACATTGTTAAATGTTTGAAACAAATACCAGAAGAAAAACGTTTACATAATTTTCTTTTTAATAATGAAAAAATATTTTCAGGACAAGTGTGAGATCTAAATGCTCTTTATTGTAAAAGAGTTGTATTTTTTATTAAATCCCAGTAAACTGACAGTGATTTTTAAATATAATGCAACTTCTTTAAAAAAAAAAGAAAGCAAATGAAGGACTAACACATGTTACAACATGGATGAACCTCAAAAAAGCCACTTACAAAGGACCATATATTATGATTTCATTTATAGAAAATGTCCAGAATAGGCAAATCTATAGAGATAAAAAGCAGATTAGTGGTTGACTAGGGCTGGGGGTTAGAAGGAAATGAGGAAGGCTGCTCATGGGTACAGGACTTCTTCTTGGGGTGATAAAAATGTTCTAAAATTGACTGTGGTAATGGTTGTAAATACCTGTGAATATACTGGAAACTAATGAACTGTACACTTTAAATGGGTAAACTATATAATTTGTGAATTATATCTCACTAAAGTAATTTTACTGAGGTATAAAACTTTTAAATGGCTTCTAGAAAAACCTTTTCAATGACTTTCCATCGTCTATAGTATTAAACTAAACTTTCAGTAAGTATCTTACCTTTCTTCTACTCTGACACCTATCCTTTGCCCCAGCCATGGGCAACCTGAGTTCACTGAAAGTGCCACCATTCCTCAGTCCTCCTGGCCTTTGTGGATACTATCCCACGTACTCAGAAGTCCCTCATCTCACTGTGCAACTCATGAACTCCCACTCGTCCCTCAGGCCCCAACTCCAGCTTCACTCCCTGAGCAGTATCTTCCCTCACCACCCTTCCCAGGTCACAGGCTCCCCTCCCTGCCTTGCAGCTCCCTTCACGGTGAATCAGTGGTTCTGAGAGCAGGCTTCTATCATTACAGCATTTATCAACGGTGTTCTGAAATTACCTTCACTAGAAAACTGCGTTCTCTAGACTATATGTAACTGTTGTAGCCTCAATAGCTAGCACAGTGACTTGTATACACTCAATATTAAATAATAAAGATATAAAATTAATCTTGATTATTAGTAACATATTAATCCACAGTAACCAATTCTCTGTCCCACAAGTTATTCCCAGCAGTATAATCACATATGGCATTTGGAATACTGAAATTGAGTATTTGGAATATCCTTTATAAAATCAGTCCAATAAAAGAATACCTCGTTTGTTTACTGGTGAAGAAGGAAGGAAGCTTGCTGGCATAGCTCTCAAATGAGAATCCTGAGTGGCTTCTAGGAATGGTTCTTTCAGGTGATCTGCAAGAAATCCCACCCCACCATATAAATGGCTTAACATTTCAATATCAAATTATCACATTTTCTTATCAAGTATAAACAAATACCTGCTATATGTCTGTTATGGTTGTCACATATATCCTTGGTGACAAATCAAAAACTAATTATTTCAATAATAAATTGTTCACTATGTACCTAGTTATTCATGCTGAAAAAAAAGGAATCTAAGAGAAAATTAATGTAAATCAATATATATCCAGTTGAATGAACAAAAAACTAGAGAAAGAGTGAAGCAAATTTAGATGAAATGGGACAAGGAGAAAAACCACCTGCCCCTCCTCCGAATGTTAACTGATAGGTGTCATATTTAACAATTTATGGTCACCACCATATTCAGATTAAATATACCACCAATTCAGAAACAGCAGGAGAGTATGTACAGTAGAAGAAGGATAAGATGTAGAGAGCTCTACCTGAGCTTCAATTTCTTCATCTATAAAATGAATGGATTGGATTAGCTCATCTCTGAGATACTTCCCAGTTTTAAAGTTTTGTGCTTCTACTTGTATAGAAAATGAACTTTCTTTTCATATAGTTCTCATTGTAATCTGGGAATACAGGAACAGAATGCCTAGTACTGAAATTATTCTATTCCTTAAGGAGTAGAATTTCAATAATCTAATATTAACATAAACCTGTAAATGGTTTTTCCTTCCATGATCTTAGGGCAGTCTGCTCCAACTAACCTCTGAATTGGAAAAAACAATCTATAGTAAAAGAAAAAAAATGCTAAGAATATCATGATACTGACTATCCTTTTCCTAAATATGCCTAACTCATTTTTCCATCTGAAATCTTCAAAAATGTCTTAACTGAGTGAAAATGTATTGAAATGTTGAAAATGTCATTATTAAAAATCTAAATTGATCCATCTATACCTTCATTTCTGTTAATACTCTGTTATAAAAGAGTGCTTTTGCTTAGTTAAAAAAAACTTGAAAAAAGAACATTTAAAAAAAATTCACTTATACCAAGGATTGTTTCCTATTACTATATTACTATAATCATATAATTAGCAAGCAGGACTTCCCTTCAATTTTTCCAATATTCTTAATAATTTTTTACATTCTTTTCTTACCTGCATCTTCCCATTCTCAAAAAAAAAATCAGAATATAATTTTTGTGTCTGCAATCTCATGAAGCCTTTCTGTATTCAACTCAAAACTAAAAATCATCTTAAAGACTCCTTATAGCTTTCATGTTCTGAGGGCAAGGATGTATTAGCCAGGCAGACCTGGTTTCAAACTTGGCTGTGCCACTTCCTAATAGTTTGTTCTTGGAGAAGCCAAGTAATCTCTCCAAATCTTAGTTCCCTTATGTGTAAAATGGGGGTAATGATAATGCCTACCTCGGAGGGTGGTTGGTAGATTAAATGAAATTGTGTTTTCTTAAATAGTACACATTCAATAAGTGGTAGCTAGCGTTTCTACAAAAGCTAAGCACAAAAATAATTAAACATAAGACTTTAGGTTGCTCTTCAGACTACCTTAAAAAGTACCATATATGCCAATATTAGTATTCTAAAAACTATGCTTTGTTAATATGAATAGATTGAAACTTTTTTTTAACTTTGCAATTTTATGTGCTAAATGGTTCAGCTCAGAGTACCTGACTGACTAGATGCATTTTTTCATGCGCCATCCTTACCTCTGGCCCAATTTAGACACAGCTTTAGTGAAAACTGGAGATGGAGAACCTTTTGTGAAATTTGCTTTCAGGCTGTAGATTACAATGGGAAATGAAATCTTTTCTTACCAGGTAATTGTGGGTAAATTTTTTCGACCATGTATTCTCTTAAATTCCTTGGCATTTCTCCTCGAATGTCAACAAGTACTCGAGTTTCATTAGATGAAATCTGGTAGATGAGAACTGGGCTTGGGTTAGCTAAAATAAGTTCAGCATGATGTGCCTTAAATTGTGGTGCATTCTAGGGAAGAAATAAAATATTTTAACAATTTTCAAATTTCAAGTTGCCTTTATTTTTCTATAATTACATTCGTACAGTACCTTCATAAGAAAGCCAACAAAATGAGATAAAACAGAAACTTTATTGGAGGTCAGGCTTTTCCTGAACTTGGAAAAAAGTCCATCTGCAACAACAGTCAATGGAGCGTGCAGTTCCTACAGCAAACATAAAGCATATTCAGCTAAGTGGTTAGAAATACAGAGGAAAAGGACTGTTCCTTCAAAATGTGCATGAAGAAATTTAAATATATAATCAGACAACATTATAGAGGCTATTTGAAGATAATGCTTTGAAGAAACTATTTTATGGGCTTAAGTTAATGCATGACCAATCTTCAGAGGTGCGTCATCTGAATCCCTAAGGATCACCATCCTTCAAAGCTCTACCATTCAAACCATCTGGGATTAAGCTACACTTTAATAAACAACTACTAAGCAAGCATAGACCTTGAAAAACTGAATATCATTACAAATTTCAAGTACAAGCCAGATATTTTTATTCTAGAATTTTCAAGCCTCATACAGTGCTTTCAATCAGTGGCTAGGGCTAAGAGAATTTTGTATATATGGACTATGTACAAAATTAAATATACAATACAAATGATACAAAAACATATTGGGCAGTTAAAGCCCATTTTGTTCAAGGGTAAACTGTACTGGAAACTATTTAATTCTAGTATTTCCCCAGAGAATCTCTTACTTGTACCTTTCTCCTTTAAATAATTGCGTATTTTATCCTAATACTTTCTTTTATAGTGAATCCTTCCTTTTCCACCTTCCAGTTCCCCTCTGCTTCTCTGCTAGGGTATATTTCTCATGTCCGGTTTTAATACTGTTAATATAGTGGGGTTTGCTTATGAAGTTATTTGTATAGCAATGTGTTGCGATCTAAAATCCATCTTATTGCAGAGGGCTTGGAGGGAACTCAATCCATCTGAGAAATGAGAAATTGCTGAGCCTACTTTTTTAAAGGAGTAGAAGAATAAGAAGGAAAAGAACCTCTTAGGAAGAGCTATCATTTGATATATCGCACCCTGACGTCTCCAGTTTCTTTACCTTTGTACTGAACTCCCACCACAGCATCATCTTCTTCTAATAACTGCAGCACAATGCCCTCGATAAACTTTGTACTAAAAGGTAAATAGAAATCAATTCTATAAGAGCACATTTGAATAATTTAAATGAGGAATCATAAACTCCTTAATTCTTATCTCCAGTTTGCTCTTGTAAACTGGACACACATGCTTTGTGAACACATGTCCACAGAAAAAGGTCTAGAATGACAAAAAGCAAAAACATCATTAATGAATTTTAGAATTATGTGTAGTATTTTCTAATTTCCTAAAATTGAAGACATGTTACAAATGTAATGATTAAAAGAATACTTTTTTTTTCTGAGACAAAATCTGTAATAGTGTGTCTGTAGGTAGGTATTTGATATGCCCTGCTTAATTAGCAAAAAAATGATATCCAATGAAAAGTTACACAATAGAATCATGAAATAAGGGTAAGTGATTGAAAGACTATGGATGACAATAGACTAGAACAGATTGAGCATGCAGAATTACATAGTCATTATGAATTCTATATTATATATATATAAATATGTAAAGCAATGTTACAATGATATAGTATATTAATAATATATAAAAATAAATATATATTAAAAATAATATAGTGCTCCTGGGTTGAGAATCCTTGTAAGATCTTTCCAACAGTAATGGAATGTTATTTTGTATTTCTCTTTCTATTCTTTCATTAATTTGAACAAATATGTATGCGCATTTAATAATATGTTATTCAGTGATTTTAAAATATTTACTCTGCAACCTAAGTAAATGTCACCTTTATAAATTCTTCATTATGCCACAGCAATGCAAATGTGCAACTAATACTGGTTCTGATGATTCCAAATGTCTACGTGTACTTAAGTCACTTAGCAAAATTTTGATTTTCAAAAATGTTGACATCCAGAAAGAAAAAAATAGCCAGTTTCAAGAAACCTTTGTTACTCTATTTTACAAGTTTAGTTTTCCATTCTCAAAGTCATTACCTACTCAAAACTGTTCAGGGTTAGGGCACTAATAAAATCTGAATGTAGAAAAAATTCCATCATAAGAAAGAAAAATCACTTTATGTTGAAAATGTTTGACAGTGATTAACCCTGGATATTCATTCCTATGAATTCATTATCTCTGGTCATAAAGTCACTGGTTCTATAAGTATTTTAGTGGACTAAATTGCATAATGCCAGCCTCTAGTTTATAAACATACCTAATTTATGGTGAATGGAATCTGTGATGAGTGAGCTTTTGAGCTAAAATACAGAGTGCTCAGAGCATCCAGAGAATCGAGGGCAGCATGTACACATTTTAAAGAGAAAGAATCCTATTTTCTTAGAAAGCCTAAAGCCCTCCATGGCTAACATTTCCTTATAAAAAAGCAAGATCATTTTCTAAATGAAAAGTAACTTCCATTCCCTTTACTACTTAGCGTCCAAATGTAATGGGCCTGCAGGTACAGAGTTCAGTAAGATAAGGCCTGTTTCTTCAAGGCCTTAGGATCAAATACGGTATTCAGCGGGAGAGATGTCAGCATCTCTAACCCAGTATTTGGTAATACATAATAATGTTGTTGATGAGGAGAGGAGTACTTAACAAGCATAAGCTTATCACAACAGTATGCATGTGGGTGTGTACATAAGATAGTAGCAATATATATAACCTTATAATAGTAATGATTAATATTTTCATTGTTAGTGACCATAGTCTATGCTAGCTTTAAAAAATGTTACTTTTCCAGTGTTTTAGAAGTTTTTTGTTATAAAATATATATCTACTTCCTTTTGATAAAAATATAAATTCCTAGGTCTACCTCCTATAGACCCTGATTTCTGAGTTCTTCATCGCTGGACAGGTATTGCCTATGACTCAGATCTCTGGGCCACTCTCTCAACAGCATTCCCTGTGCAGTGTGTTCTGGGGTGCATCTGCCAGGAACTGTGAGGCTATCTGTTCTCCCCACTGCCGGCTATTTAAATGGAAAGTTCCTCTGAGTCTTTCGTCAATTCAGTAGGCTTGGAAAGATGACAACATCCTCTTACAACAGTTTTCCACATTAGACGTAAATGTGCACTTTTTTAAATTCTCTCCTAGTTGAACATAACCTTCTGCTTGCTTTCTTCAGTATTTTTATCACGTTCCAATTCTTTCTTCATGTTTCATTCTCACATATTTATTCCTACGTTTAAAGAGCAGCAGTCCTCTTTAATCTTGGCCCTCGCCCCGCGTCCGGGAGGCCGGGTCCCGGCTCGAAGGCGGCGGGCGGCTCGCGCGGACCCGGCAGCAGCGCAGCGGCGAGCAGGGAACACGCCAGGGAGGAGCCCCAGGAAACTGCGTGGTGGACGGGCGAGCGGCGGCGACGGGCTGCAGCGGCGGGGCGGGGCGGGGGCGGAGGGCGGGCCCCCTCCGGGCCCCTCCCCTCCCCCTCCCCTCCCCCTCCCCCTCCCCCTCCCCGGGGTCTCCGTGGGCCCGGCGAGCTTGGGCGGCGTGAGAGCGGGTCCGGCCTGGCGCTGCCCACGCCCGCGCGTCGCCGCTGCGAGCCCAGGGGCCTGGCGGGCGCGCGTCAGGTGGCGTCGCACAGGAAGCCAGATGTCCGAGCGCCCCTCATGCGGAGCCGCGAGCAGTGTGAGGCGCAGGCTGGACGCTCCTCGGGCCGCGCTTCCCGCTCGCTCTCTCCGGGAAGGGGGACCCCGACCACGACGCCCCCGCGTTGTGAGCGGCCCTCCGGCCACCCCCCCGACCCGCGTCGCCTCCCCGCCCCCTCCCCGAGGCGCGGCGGCCGGGGGGGGGGGGGGGGGGGCGGGCCTGGAGAACGGGGCGCGGGCGGCGGGGCCTGGAGAACGGGGCTGGTGGCGGCGAGGGGCGGGCATCAAGAATTTTTTAAAGTAACAGATTTTTATCTCAATTCATTAAAAAATAAAATACATGCAGACAGTTTTACATACCCACACAGATTCATACCCAGATTGGAAAATACAACCGGACTTTATCCACCAAATATTCATACTAGTCACTTCTAGTGAGAAGGATCATGGATAATTTTTATAGTCTTCTTTATGATATTCTTAACAAAGGCACTGAAGATCTAACATTCTTCTAACTTATGGTTAACATAATATCTATATTCCAGCCTATACCCAAACACTCACAAAAATTTATAATAGTGTGTTAACAAAGGCCAAGGTTAAATGTGTTCTTTAACATTACATCTTTGAAGCTGGAGTCTTACTTGGGCTCTGCCATGGCTGCTTTCCGAAGACTCATGATCAATCCTCCACGATGGAAAGCTCTTCCGCTCTGCACTTGATTGTTTTCCGATAGAGGGTAAGGAATTTGAACCTCTGACTTGCTTTCATGATCATGAATTATGTAGCCATGTACATCCTGGGGATCAGTACCTTGTACGTCATCTGCAAAACTATTCAGTTCAAAAATACCGATTTCATTAACGTGCCCAGAATTCTACTAGGCACCAAGAGGACAAGGAGGCATTGAAAATGAGTCTCTGTCTTCATCAAGCTATGAGACCGTTTGGAAGACTGGACATTAATGTATTTTGAAATCTTAATGCTTCTGGAAAAGTACACAAATATCCTAAAAAGTTGCCAATTAGCAATATCTTCCATTTGGATCTCAGTAAATTGCCAGTCTTTACTCAGATGTTAGTAAAGTTTGTAAAAAAAATACTATATGCTTGAAGCCCATCTAGTATTTCTATAATGTTTTGTCCAACTACTAAGATAGCTTGTTTTTCTCAACCCGTAATTGTATTACAGATGTACTTTATATGCTAAAACTGACCAATTTAGAACACACCAGAAAATGTAAAAAGGATAGCAGCATAATAAAATTTTGCCTTGGGTAAACTATCTTAAGTACATAAATAAGGTCTAATTTAAGATTTCTGGGACATGTCTCTATCTCAACTTTATTGATGGAATCAAATACGACAGACTTTGGACACTTAAACAGGCAGAAAGACAGAACCTTAAACTTCAATGAAATTCATGCTTCAAGAATAATAGATATTAATAATTTAGAAGCCAGTGACATTAACTACAGTTATCACTAGCCATTAATCATAGGGCTCCATAATTGTGATATTTGACTACTTACTGGTTAATATATCAGATAAAGTAACATGGAAAACACTCTTCCACATTAAAAAGTACAGAACTGCTTTCCATTAAAAAGCAAGCGAAAAAGCAAAAACAAAAAACCATATATGCAAAACATGAAGAGCAACTTCAAAGTCAAACCAGTAAGCAAGTTTTAAAGGCAACAGCATAAGGGTATCAGAACTACAAGCCAAGAAAGCTAGAGTTGTAAAGGGCACTCCTGGAAAGCAAGTAAGGGTCTCATATGCAAGGGACATTGGAATTTCACACCATATATAAATTTCTTGTCAATAAAATAAAGATCACAAAACTCAATTCAATGACCTGAGACATGACATGGAATTAAGCCATCTACCCAGGACATGACCCATAAGAAATCCAAACATAACTTTGTGCTCAAACTGAGTATATAGTGCATATTAAAATATGTATCATTTATGAAAGCCCAAATATAAACCAGAGTCAAGGAATAAATATAAGAAAAGATATGGAGGATTTATGAAACTTTAAATACATTAAAGACCTAACTGAATGCAGGGTATACCACATTCATGAATAAGAACTTCAAATCAATTTTTCAAAATTGAGCTATAGATTCAGTATTTTTTGAGTCATAATCTTGACAGAGTTTTTTAGTTTCATGGAAATTGAGAACCTAATTATAAATTATATACAGAAAAGCAAAAAGACCAAGTAAAGTCAAGATGATCCTATAGAAAATGAGGTGAGGAGGAGGTCCCCCATTAATTACTGAGACTTCGATACATAAAGATAAAGCATTTAAATTATAATATTCATTTTAAGAGTTCTAGATATTAATCTTAAGCCAAAGGACAATCAGTTCACTTAATAAAAACCCACACTCCATGAGGGATAAGGTCCATATTATATAAAAAGTCCATGCTCCAAAAAGTAACTATTCAAAGTGTTTCTATATTCCATATCTCACACCTGAGGGGAAATTAATAGCATAAGGAAGATTAAAAGGACTTGATACTAAAGGATTTATGGTATGTGGACTAGCTAAAATACTTCATAGGTTCTCTGACACTTGATGAACTACATATAACAATCCATTGAGGCTTGTGCCATAACCTTGGAGTTGTCTCCTGAGGCCAGATCTCTAAAGAATATAGTTGGAGAGCATTTCTGGTTGCCTCATGGTCAACTAGAAAGGTAACGATCCTTCTCAGCAGTGTGTCACCCTGGCCTCAGGAAATCTCTTGTAAACTGGTGGTTTGGAAACCCATAAGGACAGAGATGGAATCTCCCTTCTTCATAAGGCACTCTCTCCACATGGGTCCTTACCCAGTAGTCTTTTGCTTTTCCTCCTCACCGACTGCTCCTTCTCGGTCCCCTTTTCTAGTTCCTGCTCACCTCACTGATCTCCAGATAGTAGAGTTCCCCAGGGTTCATTCCTGGAATGGTAATGTCTTCTAGTCTCATTTAAATTCTAGGACACCTCTCTCTCATACCAAACATTGACATCAGTAAGTCCTGCTGACTCTTCCTTTAAAATACATTTCCAGAATGTACTCACTTCCCACACCTCTACTGCTATGACCCTGTTCCAGTCTAGCAACTCTCATTGATTCTGCAATAACCTCCTAACAAGTCTCCTTGCTTCTGACCTTGCCACTTTATGATCTATTCTTTTTTCTACACAATAACAAGAATACTTGGAATATTGTTAATCATCCTTCTAAAATGTGACATTGAATAATAATTCTTAAAATTCTCCAAAGGCTTCCATGTGGAGTCAAAGCCAAATCCATACAGTACGTTACAAAGACCTTTTAGAATCCAGCCCCGATAATCGACCTGACCTTTTCTCTAACTATTCTCACTCCAGTCAACACCACTCTCTCTCCTCACTCTTTTAAGAGGCCGGGCTTGCTCCTCCCCCAGGCTTTTCCCTTGATATTTTTTCTTGCCCCATATATCAAGGGCAACTCTCTTACCTCCTTCCATTCTTTACTCAAATATCATCTCTCAAAGAGGCTTTCCCTTCCCCAACCACATTATTTAAAATCACATAGCTCCCTATCTCCCTTTTTTCCAAAATCCTTATAACCATTAACATATATTCTTAATTTTATTTTTACCTTTTATCACCAGCCTCCAAACTACCCACTAGAATGTGTACTTTCTGATGGCTGGGATCATTTTCTGTTTTGTTCACCACTGTAGCCTCAGCATCAAGAACAGTATCTATAATATGATCAATGCCTAATAGATATTTGTTGAATGAATGAATGAATGTCAGTTCTTTAGTCACCTCCCTCTCTTGCATTATCGCGTTCTGCCTCACTACTTTCAACGTCACCAAACATCCTGTGGTATCAAGATGCACCTCCTTTGCCTTCACATCCACATCTCACTACTGCCCTATTTCTGTTTTTTATTAGTGAAAAACTCCTCGAGAGTAGTTTTCTATTCTCCAATTTTTTAATCTCCCACTCACATCAGTCTGATTTTGTCTCCACAACTCCACCCACATCTCAATGTCACAAGCAAATTCCAAGTTGCCAAATCCAATGGCTGTTTTTCTATACTCATCTTACCTGACTTTGAATAGCAAACCAGGACACATCTGTCCTTTCCTTTATTGATACATACCCACTCCTCCTACTAGAAACATTCTCCTCTCTTGGATTAAGTGACACCAAACCCTGTGGCTTTCTTCTGCCATTCTGCCAGCTACTTCAAAGTCGCTTGTACACTGTCTTCTTCAAAAGTCAGCCTGGATTGGTTTATTCTGTTTTCTCTTTTCTCCCTACATGATCTCCTTAAATGGTTTTAATCATTGCTGTGGCTTTTAAGTGCTACAAGTATGCTGACATCTCTGAAATTTCTAACTCCAGCTCAAACCTCTCCTCTGCACTCCAGATTCATATATTTAACATGTTCACTTGATCTCAATGTCCTCCAAATTTCCTCCAACACCTGTTCCTCAACAGGTCATCTTCCTGTCAGCAAATGGTACCATTACCTACTGGTTGTTCAAACCAGAACCTAGGAATCATTTCTAATACCTCCCTCTTCCTTCTATCTCACACCAATTCTTCAGTGACTCTTGCCATTTCTGCCTCTTAATTTTATTGTGAATCAGTCCACTTCTCTTTATATCCTCTGCTACCTTGCTAGTCCAAACCACCATTATCTATTGTTTGAACTTAGCAATGAGTCCCCACTAGACTCCTTGCTTTGATTCTTGCTACTCCCACTGCCGCAATCTTAGTCTACTCACCACATCATATCCATGTATTCTTTCAAAATAGCATTCTACAAACTGCAGGGTATGATCAGTGATAAATTGTGAAATGAGTTTCAACCTGTGAATTGTATACTTGGGTAAAATGACAAGTATTTATAAAGTAAAATAAGACAAATTTCATTCCAATTTAAATATTACACGTATGTACTGAGGATGGTCGATGTGTTTGTTACTGTAAGTAGCTGTCAAAAGTTTAAGCCACTTTATAGAGGCATAATCCAGATCACATCACCTCCTACTCTACCTACAAAACTGTACAAAGCGGTATCTGCTTACCTCTCCAACCTTAATCTCAAGCCACTCTCTGTAACCCATCACTCAGTACTTTCTACCTACACTGGTGTCCTTGTTGGTTCCTTGAATAAAATAGCAAATATTTACACAGTGCCTACTGCATACCAGGCACTGTTCTGAATGCTTTGCATATAGGAATTCATTTAATTCTCATTAACAACCTATGAGGCAAGGACTCTTAGTATGGCCATTTTACAGATGAGGGAACCAATACACAAGAGTTTCAAAACTTAGCCAAGGTCATACAGCTTTTTAAGCACCTGAGCTGGTATTCAAAACAGGCAATCTAGTTTCAGCATCAATGCTCATAATTACTCCAGCATTCCACCTACCACATATGCCAAGCAAGCTCTTTCTCAGTTCATAGCCTAGACATATCTTGTACTCTGATCCTCAAGAGTATAGTTGATCTGTTTTGTTCCCCAGTATAAATCTGGTATTCAGTACAGCACCTCACAAAGTGGACAGTGAATAAGTATACCCTAAATAAATAGTTAAGGGCTTAAAAAGCATTGGCTTAATGGATGAATGATGCTTAAAAGATTCTACAACAGGCACATAATAATATGCAGTCTACACATGATAGTCCCCTTCACCTTTCCCTAAAGTTTATGCCCTCATTCTATTTTTCCAGTCCTTCATTTTGATTATTACAATTTTTCAGCCACTTCATTGTATCTCACTAAGTCTACTTCATGTCTTCTCATACTACTAAATGCTTTTTTTCTCCTTTGCTCTCATTTTCATGGAAATTTGTTGGTAAACGAGTACAGTAACTTTTATAAAGAAAACAGAATACATTTTTACCATCGCAGGATAGAGTACAGTGCAGAGTGCTTGTTTGCAGTCATAACTCCTAAAGATCAATATGAACCTACCTTCAAGTCCAAGGTCTTTAAGGACGGGATAACCACCTGGCTGCAGAAATTCTCCAACTATCCTGTCAGGCTCTTTTAAATCTCTCTCAATTACTGACACCTTTCTTCCATCTCTGGAAAGGACTGCTGCCAAAGCAGAGCCAAGGACACCAGATCCCACAATGATAACTTCTGGATCATTTTGAGAAGGTGTTGATGCAGAGGCTGCTGCTCCTATCAAGGCTGTTTCTGAAATACCGGCTCCTTTTTTGCGCTGGTTAAAAAAAAGAAAAAGTGAATTACGTATCCATATGTGTTATCCTTAAATCATACTACTACTATATAGACACACTGGACTTTTGCATCTTGAGCAAAAGCTTTACCTTAAACAACAGCAAATCAAACGAACTATGAAATCTTTAAATACAGGTCATATATAAAAACCAATGATATAAAATACTGGCTAAAGAAAAATGTATAATATTATCCCCAATAAGAGTAAGTTTAATATTTTATATAATAATGTATTACTAATAATATGTAATACATAACATATAGACTATATAATTATATATAATAATATATTCTGTTTTCTCAATATATTTAGAAAATGCTGTTCTACAGACGTATTTAGAAATCCACACCAGGCCAAATATAAAAAATACTTTTAAGGGGCTTCCAGGACTATTATAGGGAAAATTCCACAATTAATTATTCAATTCTTCAAATACATACCGAAGATCTACAAAATGCAAGCCATGTACAACTTCTGATACGACTTCACGTTGCAAACTATTCAGCACCTTTTAGGTACTTCCACTATTCATCTTAATTTTCTCCTTCGAGGTTTTCATCTGAACATCTATCTTAACCTAAAATCACTTTTATATAATGAAAAGACTGTCAAATCCTGGCTACTAATCTACTAATTGGGAATTATTTAACACAACAAAATTCCAAAGGAGTAAAATGACTATTTATCCTTTGGAATTCAACCTGATCACAATTTTATTTCCTTAACATATAAGAATATATTTAATTTACCCTTTCCTTTTCTTCTGATACTCTAAAGAGGGCCTGATCTAACATCTGGTCCTCCAATGTATAAATAAATATTAAACCTATTCCTTGCTGGGCTGACAGTAAAAACTTTACTTGATCATAAGATGACTTTTTCATGAAAAAGGCCTGTTTTGAGAGATTTATGCCCATTGAGAGTAACAGCGAGAGTGGGTTTTTCTTTTCAATGAATAATTCAATATTGTAATAAGTATTTTTTTCTTGGTATATGGATTCACAAGTGGGAATGTATTTCAGATACAGAATTCCAAGAAACCGTCTTTCTTGAGTTCTCTGACCTTAACGATTAAAATAAGATCAAATGCCATTTTCAAAGGGTTTTAATAAGTCCCAAGGCAAAAAGCTGAAACCATTTAAATAAAAGACTTAACCTTCTAAAAGATAAAACCCAAAACCTTTTAGAATTTTAATTCTCTGTGATTTTAATATCCATCCAGTCTTCCTTTATCTCTATAATGGACTGGGGCATTGTCCACTCCATTTTTAATAATTTCTCTTGGAGAAATCACCTTTTTGTCCTTTAAAGAGAAGATAATAGAGTTGACTCTTCCCATCACTATTTCTTAATGACCAGAGCTGATTATCCTTAAATTACTGTTCACAGAGCAAAATAAGGCCCTTTTCTCCTCTTAGCTATTTTTTAATAGTTTTTCTTCCTAAAATTTCCCTGTTAAACACACACACACACACAGACACACACACACACACACATACACACTTGGAAGGTCAGAATGGGAAGCACTAGTGGGAACTCAGTACTCAATACACAGCCTACCAACTCTGGTGTTTAGAAAATGAGCATAAAGTCTGAGGCATTCACAAAGTGAAACCCATTACTGACTACTGGTGATCCAATTCCCAAGTTATCTCAGACAATACCAAAGTATTCAAATTGAGAATTAAAGATTCCCTCCCCTTCCTTTTCCATTCCTCCAACCCACACCCATCATGTGTCACGGAATTCAGCACTACTCAAATGTGCCTAACAGATGTGTACTACCTTTAGACTAGTATTAATAGCTGCTATTTATTAGACAGTTATGAACCAGGCATTTTCCAAACATTAAATCATTTAATTCCCTAACAGCAGGCTATGCCACCCCCATCTAACAGAAAAGGTAAAAACTGATTCTTACAGAAACTAAGGTCTTCCAAAGGTCTGACAGCCAGAAGTGATGGAGCAAAAATTCTAGACCAAGTCCTCTGTTCTGTAAGCCTTGCTCATTTGTGTAAGTAATGTAGACACAGAACCCTAAGAGCAAATTACTTGCAGGCCACTCACCCCAACTCCAGATCATCATTATCCCCACCTGGCCCACTATTTGGGCCTCTCTGACCTGATATCCCCTGCTTCCATTCTTGTACTCCTACAATCCACTCTCCAAACAGTAACCAGAATGCTTTTAAAAAACTAAAAATCAAATATTGTTACTCCATGCTTAAAAATCCCCCCAGTGCTCTTGTGGAAAAATCCAAACATCCATGGCCAACAGGCCTTATATATTCTGGCCTCAAAGATCTCCCTCATCCTTTACCACTGTCCCCTTCGCTGCTGTCTTCCCAGGGATTCTCATACTAAACATCACGTGAAAAACAGCCTTTGATTTAGGAACATGACTGAACTCTGGACAGTAGCCAATTACTCACTTGATTTAGTATATTACTACACCGATTTACTCCAATTATTCACTTGATTTAGGATATTACCACACTGATTTACTCAAAGCTCCGTTAATGTGGGGAGAGGAGGGTGTTTTGTCCAAGACTAAAGTGCTGAGCATTTTTACTGTGCCAGCTCTTCCAACTGTTCTGTCACTTCCCCCAACAATCACTTCTTACAAGCAGCAAACTTTACCTGCAGGTTTCTTCTCAGGTACAAACACAATTTTTACCCTAAAACATTTGTTTTTACATCACAGAAAGTGATTCTGTCCTCCTTCAAAATGAAATTCTAACATTTCCTTTCACCTTTCAAAATCAAATCAATATTCATAATCAATTTCATTTAGGTTGGCCCAACCAAATGAAACAAATGTTTTCAATCATCCCTAACGGTGTCAAGGATGCAGCCACAAACAGTCAAAGACTTAAAAAGAAAAACTGAGAATTCGTATCACTGTATCTAAATTATTGCCTTTTCCCCTTAAGGAGAGTGACCCCAATCCTAATTTAAAATAAGATACTCATTTGTTTGACCACTTTGAATTCAACCTACCCGCCTGGACTCAAGCTGCTCTTTATTTTCTGATCCAGGAGGGGATTTGGCCCAGAAGAAGCCAATGAAGGGCAAGGCTGACATAATATCCGAGAAGACGGCAAACTGGGACCCGCTCCGCTGGCGCCCGAGGGAGATCCCGTTTCCGTAGCGACAAAGGTACGAGAGCACCAGGCCCAGCGAGAGGAACACCAGCACGCACAGCAGGAGCTCCTTGTTGGCCAAGGAGACGAAGTCTCCGCATTTCTTATAAAAATAGGTGAAAGTAGCAATGCCAAGAAAAGTGCACATGGTTCCAAGGCTACTTGGGTGACTCTGGGTCCGTGTTGGGATCCTTTTTTTCCTTGTAGGGTTTGGGTGATGACAGGTTTTCCCCGAAATGCTACCAAAAGGAGCACAAGAAACCGGCCAAACTCCAGTAAATACCGTAAAAAAAAACCAGGATTGCAGTTCAAATCAGAGCTATTTACAAAATCATATAAAGTTATTACTACAAAAGTATCTGAAGACAGGAAAGTTGTCCAGGACTTAGAAAGCAGTATTTAAAAATCGCCTACTCCAACAGCACCCGACCGGGCTCTCCTCTTTCAGCCAATCCATTTATTTCCTTTTCTCTTGTTTCCTGGATGGGTTTTTCCTGGGGGTTATTGCAGGTGCTGTTTTTAATTTTGATGTTGGCTCCTAGTGCTGAAAAACCTTTCTCTCTAACCAGCAGCAGGTGCCCTTTCAGAAGACGGTGAGGGGTAAAAAAAAAAAATCAAAGAAATCTTGGCGCTGCGAGAAAGGTGGCCTCGCCTCCTGAGACCGCGATGCCCGGGCCGGGCTGGCAAGCGCGGAGTACGACTCGCCCCCCTTCGGGCGGCCAGGCTACGCGGCCCAGGTGGAAATTCTGGGCTGCCGTCTCCCACCAAAGATGGCCTCGGCTTCACCACTGCGGCTCCGGCGCAGGGAGGGGCAACCCCTGCTGAAAATCTCCCCACATCAGGCTCCTATACACCAGCCCCCGAACCTTCCAGTCCGCGATTCCGTTTCCCCCGCAGGTGAACGGCGATCTCCAGACAACTTCCCTTAGAGGGCGGCGACTCCCGATGGCCTGTTCGCCAACATCCCAAGCTCCGGCGCCGCCGCGCTAGTAACCAGAGTAACCAGCTGAGCTCCGGAGGCTTGTCACCCACCCCGCGCGCCCCGCGGCCCAAAGGCTCCGCCCAGGCGAGGGACCAGGGGGCGGGGCTAAAGGAGGAGGGCCCGCCCCGCCCTGCGCGCAGGCCTCGCCCGCCGCCGGCGGCGGCCAGTGAGGGCGCCCACCGCTCATATGCCGAGAAGGCGCAAATCGCCGTTTGGTCAATCGCGGACGCCGTTGCCAGATCGGGGACGCCAGGTGAGGCGCTAGGGCGATGTTGCGTGATGGTGTAGGGTGGGACTGCGCTCGGGGGGCCCTGCCACCTGGTGGGCTGATCGGAGGGCTTGATTTGGCTCCGGCGGAGGTGGGGTTCGAGGGGTTCGTGCCCTCGGGTCCGCCTTCAGGTTTTTGGCTGCAGCTCCCGCTGCTGGGGTCCTTCCTACACAGGGAGAGGCAGAGTTGGTGCCGAGGACGCCCCTGCGCCACCTAAAGTCGAGATGTTTCCATTCATTCCGTGGACTTTACTGAGCGCTTACTACAATGCCATCCCGGGGCCACAGGGATGAATCAGACACCACCTTTTTGTCCGGTGCCTAGTGTGTGTAGAACCTAGACGGCGGTAGAAAGAGCTACCGGTGTGTGGAGAACCGGGCGCTCAAGCTGAATCTGGAAGGACGAGTAGGCAGCAATTGCCAGAAGAAAGGAAGAAGAGATGGTGTGCCGGGTTTTCCCTTCCTCTTCCCCAAATTGTCAGGCAACTACGCACTTGTCGTTGTGCTCAGGCTAAAGACACCCTGATGCTCTTAGCCCCGTTCTCTCAAGATAAGAAACGTGGGAATGGGCGTGGGAGGACGAACGTGAAATAGAGATGTGCCTTAAGTGCCCGGAGAAACTGGGTAGACAGGGAACCATGGAAACCGGAGGCTGTCTTTCACTCGCCCTGGAGGGAGGCTGGGAAAGTCTCCGAGGAAGTTGCATGTACCCAAGACAAGCATTCTGGAGGAAACAGTAAAAGAGTGTGAGTCAAAAGGTGAGAGACAGCCCTTGTTATGAAACGATGAAACCTCCCCAGGATTTACTGACTCCTGATAACAGTGCCTTTGCTGACCTAGACTGCCTTGCCTACTTTAAACTCTATGACTTCATGTACAAATTCTGCCCTCTGGAGCACTGCTGAATTGTCACCTTTTCCATCAGGTCTCCACTGACCCACACCAAGTCACATGATAGTTTATTGATACCTATTATCCCAATCTCTGACTACACCTGTAAATTAAGCTTTATCATCCCACTCATCCTTGAGGGAAGGCCCTCTGTCTGATGAATCAGAATCACCCACAGCACCTAACACGTGTTGCACTTAATTTATCCTCCGTAACAAAGTTTTGATGAATGATGAATGATAGGTAGTAGGAAGACCAGATGACTTGAATCAGGAGAACTGGATTCTGGCAGCCACTAACCAGCTTTGTGACCTTGGACAAGTCAAAAGTCAGTCAGCCTCTTGAGGGAAAGGTCAGTATCTCCATGAAATCTAAATTCTTTGCAATCCTGAACCTGACACTTTGCTGAGTTCAAGATAGTATGGCACCTGCCATCATTTTTCATCCCAAATATTGTATGTTTTATCTGCTAATAAAATATTTTACATGTCAAAACATTTTCTCAGGTGTCATTTGACTCTCAAAATCACCTTGATTTTAAAAAAATACCAAACATGAAACTTAAAGAGGTTAAATGCCTTGGCCAAATCACAGCTTGTAAGTGATGAAACCAAAAGTTAAACTCCTACTCTCCAAATTCATGTTCCCCAATACTCTTAACTATCAATAACTGCTTTAACTTTCCTCTATCATAAAACCAAGACTTTCTCTCCCTAGCAATATTGCTCAATGTTACCAACAAATTCAGCTGTTTGAAATATATATGTAATTCAAAAGCATTCATGAAATAATCAGTTTAATGTGTGGGAAATCATTTTCCTGAAGACAAATCTTCAATACACTGCTTGTTGGTACCTTGAGTTCCTATATTGCTAAAATTCTAGAAGGCATCTGACTCTTACAGATGAAAACACAGTATCACCTGGATGATTGTTACTTGATTGTCATATTTGAGATTATCATAGGATTGTTTCCTTTTTAAGTAATTTAAAAATCTTTTGAAAGCCACTTCATGTGTTTACAGTCCAAGATCCTCGTCTGTACTTGGGGCAAAAAGAACATTTGTAATGCCTAGCATAGGGCGCACCCTGAATGCTTATATTGCCTGGGCTTAATTAAAGGCTATATAACCATCACTCAAGTATGTTTTAATCTTTGCATGGCTCCACTTCTTCAAAAACAAAAATCTGTCACTCAGGCTAGCAATATGACACAAAGTTAGCCACTTACTGACTGAAAGTAATAAACTACAGAGTAAATTCATCAGAAATATTTTGGTAGTTACGACAAGAGCTAATACTTATATAGCACAGGCAGTGGTCTAAATGCTTTCTTCATATATTAGCTCATTTTGTCCTCACAATCACATTATCAGGCAGGTACAGTTTTAGCCCCATTCTATAGACAAGGAAACCAATGTGCAGAGAACTGGTCACATAGCTAGAGACTGAATCCAAGCTGAGGACTCTAGGAATGTTTAAGTAGAATGTGGTTTTTTTCCTCCGCATACAAATATCGTACCTTAAAACAAACAAAAAAGCCCATGTGCTCTTTTCACTACATTGCTTAACTGCTTGTCATCTCTTTTGACATAATTTGGCATGCCAGGCCTCAACTGTGTCTCTTGAAGTGCCATTCTCAAGGCAGGAAGAAGCCTTGCCCTCCTTTCTTCAACTATCCGTTCTCTAAAATCCACATTAATCATCATCTCTTTCTTTTCAAGTTTTCATAACTCCACCTCTTTGTCATACCAGTCACCAATTCTTAATTAGCAATTTACATATAACTTTTTCAAGAGATTCAACTTCTTAAGGGAACGACTGTCTTATTCATAGGTGGATTCTCAGCACTTAGTATATGGTAAGCATTTTTCAATGTATTAAATGCAACCTTTCCTTTCTTCATTTTATCCCTTTTTGTTGTTGTTTTGATACCAAACTGAGCAATTTCTTTTTCACTCTTTTTATTTGTTGCACATTAGAAACACATACACTGAAACCCTCAAAACTTTCTTCCTATTGTGTTGTCCAAAAAGACTTTTAAGACCAGTTATTTGTTCTAGATCCCCCTCAGTACTTATGTAATCTTTTGCAAATTCTAGTTGCAAGTGGAGACAATTACATTAATTTTGAACTTTCATTTTCTTTCTCCCCTTCAGTTCTACTTGTAAAGCCATAATTAGCATATACATCAAAGCAATTCAATGTAATAATATGTAACAACTGTCCACTTTGTAACAGGCATTATGCTTAGAGTTGGGAGTAAAGCAGTGAACAGAGCAGACAGTACCTCTCATTTGAGAGTTAGTTTAATGGAGAAAACAGCAGCAATCAGGTCAAGATGACATTGTCCAAAAAAGAGCAAGTACACATTGCTCTGGAGGGTAAGGGCAGATAAACTAACCGTGGGGTCAAGGACGGCCACCCAGAGGAAATTATCCTTACACTGAGGTTTGAGAATTCATAGGAGTAACCAGGTGTATAACCTCTGACATGGCAGTGACCACACCTGACATATTTTTTCCCTTTCCCAAGTGTTTGTGTCTGTGGATGTTTGTTTCCTTTACCAAAACTCTAAAGCCTGCAGCCAACAATACAAGTTTTTTATTGAATTGTTGATGACAGTAGGATAGGAAAGATGAGGATTCTAATCATCTAAGCAGTCTAACCTGATAAGCCTCCTTCCAGCTTTTCCCTCAACATAAGTTGTAGAAACATTTGCCAAACCTGAATTTACTTTAGTCATTTGGTGTGCCCTTCATTTTCTGACTCAGATGACAGTAGGTATTGCACTAGCTAGACAGCCCTTCCTCTTAGCACTTCCCAGGCTTTGGGCCTCTCTGCATTTCCCCAGCTCCTTAGAACAGCTTCCAGCACCACCTACTGCAATTGTGCCCAAGGCCGCACAAGGAAAAGCCCAAATAGTTCTTAAAATCAATGATTCAACCCAAGTGACTCTCAGCGGATCCTAACCCAAGACAGGGGGAAGGAAGGCTTAAAAAAACAGGAAAAAAAATAACCAAACAAGCTACCTTAAAAGAGATTTTCATCATTTAAATGTATGGGCCTCAAATCACCTTTTTTCCCCTAGCCCCTCTGAAAGGAAAGGTGTTTAACAAAATTATTTCACTGAGGTAATTTAAATTGATAACTATCTTAGGAAAGTGATTAAGCAATATGCCTTTAAAAACATTTTTGCCCTTTCACTCAATATATCACTTCCCTGAACTCACTCTAAGGAAATAATTTGAGATATCCAATAAGACTTGTGTACCAACAAAAATCAAAAAAGCAAAACCAAACAATCAGAAGCACAATATCAAAACATAAGCATAACAACCAAAAACACATTGATCACAGTAATGTTATTTTAAATAGCAAAAAATTAGAAACAATATAAACATCCAACATCAGAACAATTAAATGATTATCATACACCATTCAGTGTATTATTATGAAGATATTAAAAACCTCCTAATTTAAAACAGATGAATGGACAAATGATGTAAGATTGGGAAAAATCAAAACACAATACTATATATTTATGCCATACGATCCAATTTTTAAAAAATATTCAGATAAATCCTTAGAAAAGAGGTTATAGGGGAGGATCTGCAAACTTTCTGGTGAGTGAGCTGTGGAAAAAATAGTCACAGTTCATTTTTATTTTAGTCTTCATACTTTTATGTATTTCCTACTTTATACTTCTCTATATTTCACAGTTATCAAGCATTACTTGAATGATCGGAAAGTAAGCTATTTGCAAAGGAAAATCTTTCGCCTGTGTTTGTCAGTATAATTAACTGATATTTTCTTTAATCTGCCCGTTTGTCCATATGACCCAGCGTGGCTCAAAATTAATCATGATCCTTTTTCAACCAAAGCTCCCACTTCATCCCTCACTGTGTCAAATCCTAGAAGATCTAATGATTTGACCAGTCAAGCAATATTGTATCAGCAACCTAGCTATCTTAGCACCAACAAGCTACCTGTTTCTCAGTGGCTATGTGCCCATGGAGTCATGATTGCCAGGCATCCTGTTTCCATCTATATCTTTGTAAACAAGCATTTGGACCAGCCTTAGCCCTGACTTGATTCCTACTTCATTGGGCAGGGAAGGAGGGAGGACAAAGGAAGGGAACAAAATAAAAGGTAGAAGAAGAAAGCCTAAGTTTAGGTTAGAATATGGATGGACAAGGCAGAAGAGGTTAGGGCCAGACAGAGTTATGAGAACAAAAATGAAATAAAATACATAGGGGAGTGAAAGGAAGGGTAATTTTTGATCAGAAAAGGCAACTATTTGCCATATTATAATAACAATGTGCTACATTATTAGCCTACACACTCCTGGTCATACCTCTTCATGTTAATGGAATAAACGATAACAAAAGGATTGCACCATTTTAGTGGCCACAGAGGACACCCAGGTCTCTGAGGCAAAGATCCATGGTTGTCTAGAGCCTTCAAAGATGATGCAAAGATCCATGGTTGTCTAGAGCCACTGTGTGATGGTGATAATAGCTAACATTGAGTGATTACTAGGTACCAACAATACTAAGCACACGGCACACATTATCTCACAACAAACCCATCAGCTAAATGTAATTAATATCTTTATTTTAGAAACCTAGAAATAATTGACCAAGAAATAACCAAACATTTCTGTACCTAGAGTGTATCCTTAGCAAAATTATGAGCAAATAAGGGTGGACAGGTAAGAAAAATAGTATTTCCTTAATGCCTATGATATGATGGGTACCTCACCTCACTCACCACTTACCAAATCTTACAAAGTACAGAGTCCAAAAACAGTGACTGAAACATGAATTCGAACACAGGTTTTGAACCTGTCCTAGATAGTCTGGATCAAAAGCCCAGGGTCTTGCCTCCATCCATAAGACTGAACAACTGGGACATTGTAGGAGTCCTCTAGGGTTAGTGTGAGGATAGACCTAGCATCCTAGGGCAGTGACTTCCACTTCCAACCAGCCCAGCCTCTGTGGACTGGACAAGTAATGGCGTTAAAGAGTCCTGCGGGGACACTGAGGCTATGTAGCCTAATCCAGTAGGCTTCATCCATTGGTGAATACCCCTCAACCAAAACCAATAAACACTTCACACACCAGGCTTTGTGTTGGGATTACAAAAATGGAATCCATTCTCTGCACTCAAGGAAATGACTATCTACTAGGAATGCACATCCTGTAAGGACATACTCTTGGACGTTAGTGTAAATCATGTAAAGCATATTTCACCCATTCAATAACTATTGAGCACCACTGTGTGCAAAGTATTGTGTCAAACCTCACCAAGCTTGCATTTTCAGAAAGCAAACCTAACCACTTTAATCCTTGGTGAATTCTAGCTCCTTGGATTATCAAACTATTAAAATTTGAAGATGGAAGGTTAGCATGTTAGTATAGTTCAAGAACTGGCAAGGAGGAAGTAGTCATCTGAAAAGCTGCACATTTCCCTACTACCAGTCCATCCTTTCCTTAGCCCTTCTTACTGTCACTGGACCTCTGCTAAACACAGATTAGGCATCACGTAAACTGTTGTTGAATGAATGGATGACTGTATTGTTTGAAAGGAGTTATATAAACCCAAATACAGAATAAAGAAGAAAAGATAATTTTCCCATGGCCATGATTTCAGAAAGTGAGAGACTGGCGAAGATCGTGGAGTAATGTATTAGGGGCAGAAGTCACAGACCACACTCCCTACCTCTCACCATTAATGAGGGAACTTCTACAGCACTGAGAAGAATGTCCATTTGGTAGATCCAACTTGGATGACTTGCAATGATGGGAGTACCTTTACCTCAGATACTATTATACATTTGTTTGTATGTCTTCCGGCAAGCTATACAGCAGCTAGGGAGTGAGTTCCCTGCTATATTGTGAGTATATGCATCGACATGGATTTCCCTACTCCACTGTAGGAAAAAAACATATAAGCCCCTTCTTTGAGTAGTAAAAAATGAACATAGGAGTCTTTCCTTTAGTTAAAAAGAAACTGAAACAAATCACTTGTAAGTAAGAATGCTTTATTTATTCAGTTGCTGAATCCTTTGTGACGGCAAGAGAAATAGAGAATACAAAAATACTTCTTGGGGAGCTAAACAAGGAATGTATTTGCTGATCAATGAAATAGAGGCAAAGGCATCAAATATGGTTAAATTTCACTATGTTATGCTCTCCACCATAAACAACAAATGTCTTTTGTTTTCCTAGTTTTCAATCCCAAGAGACAATGAATCTTGACAAATTGTTTTACTAATGAAGCCCATCTTAACACACCTAAAATTTGAATGTCTATATTCCCATACACATCAATGTCTATGAAATAGGTTTTATGTAATTGTGGGCAATAGTGTAGTTGATGATGACAGGACATAAACTACCTGTTGTTAAGCTTTTCAGTTACAAATTAACTTAAACTAAACTTGCTATTTTGCTCTTACCTGACTTAAAACTGAGTCTTTTGTTTCATGAACAATAAAAATTTTCAACACTCTGAATCAAATAAAAGTGTTTTAACAATCTGCCAATGTGACACACAACACAGTCTTGTGCTTTTACATAACTTATTCCTCAGTGTTACTGAGGTTGGTCATAAAAAATCTGCAATAGAACAAGTTGCGGCTGTATTGCTACTTAGAAAATACGTGGAGGACGTTTTTCAATTTGTTTCAATTAATAAGGATCAATGACAACTTATGTAGACCCTTTTACGTTTTAAGCACTGTGCTAGCTGCTTTGCAAACATCTATCTAATCCTTACAGAAGCCCTGCGAGGTCCTCATTATCTCTGCTTTACAGATGAGAAAACAGGGACAGAGTAGTTACTTGCCACACTTAATGTGGCTCATATTGGGCACCCCCCCACCCCAACAGCAATTACTGCCTTGAAATTGAATATCAGCCCCAACAGCAAACACCCAAATTTAATTTTCAAACATCAAACTCTTAGTTCTGAACACTTGTCCTCAGGTATTATAGGTTAAGACAATTTGGGCAATGCTACATAATATACAAAGGTAAAAAGATGCTTAGGTGAGGGTCACATAAAAGCCAGTGATGCCCAATAAAGTTCTCCCAGTGTTTGAAAGCAGAAAATCACCCCAAATACTACTTAAATACCTTTATCGGTTAGCTTTTGCATTACTTTAAAATTTTGTAACAGTAAAAAAAGACACGATTACCTCGCCAATATCAGGCACACTACAATCATGAAAGAAGAAATAATCCCATGCAGTTCAGTTACTGGCCAGATCTCAGCCTTTGCAGCAGCTCCGCATTCCTAATTTGTAACTACATGTTCTGCATATGATACACTTAGAATTGTAAAATGAAAAAAAATCCTCAACAACTCAGGAGTCTTGACCTTCCTACACATCTACCTTTTGCACTGGCAGAAAAAAATAGAGGCTGGGAGTATAGGAAATATCTTAACATTTTACAAACATATTGGACAGACGGGCAGGGAGAACAGGTCTGAGTTATCAGATCTATACACCACATGAAAGAGACAAAAGAAAACTGCAGAGACTAGAACTAAGGAATCTCAGTTTCCAATGCCAAACTGTCCCTGCACACTGGCTCAGACTCAGTGGGTGGATTATTAGAAAAATAACCCAGTTTCTGATCTGACAAGAAAACATGTAATAGAAAAACTGAGGGGAATGGACAATTTATCAACAATTTAAAAACAAAATTTACGAATCCTACCTCCTAATCTGGCTTTGGCCAAGACAATGAACGGTGTATCACTAGATAACCAAGATGGGTTGAACATAAAACATACAATCATTAGAATAGCCAATCTCTAGACCCAGTGCCTTCAAAACTCTAGCCTATTTCTACACTATATTGCAATTCCTCTTAGAAACCAGAAACACCATAGCACATTTCATACAGTCTTATAGGAAATTTTTATGAATCTGCCAAGAACGATGACCTTGGAAGAAAAACTTTTTTGTGATATCCAATAAAGCAGCCACTAGTCATATGTGACTAGTATAAATAAGGAAGTGGATTTTAAGTTTCTTTTGATCTTAATGTAAATTTAAATTTAAATAACTATCATTGGACAATGCAGTTCTAGATATTAATTTTCAGCAAATAAAAATGCATTTTTAAAAAAGACTCATTTCTTTAAGACACAACAAAACAGCCAGGAAATCACATTATTTGTTCAAAAAGAATCTTTCTCTGAGTAAATCCCTGAGTAGTAATGATTTATTGCCACCAAATCAGGCATGAGGAAATAAGGGAATTCAATGGCAATCTCAGCTTCAACCTCTCAGGTGTCTGCATTCCCAGGATTTCTCATGTATTCCTTTGAAGCTATTCCTATCTTTCTTAAAAATAAAAAAATAAAATCTTCTCCATCTGTGGCAGTACTCTCCCTGGGCAGATCCAATGACCTGGTGATCTGGGCCTTCCCATCCTCTAAACTTCATAGCACCATGATCAGAGAACACCTTAATTGTCATGGTTCAATAAAAAAAAAGGGAAAGAAAACAGGCTTTGGCACTAAGAAGAAGAAAAATCAGGAACTGAAAAAGAAGAAATGAGGGCCATTCCCCCTAAACAGTTTTTCCAAGTCCATTTATGAGGAAAATCTTCAACTTCAGGAGACTCAAAAAGCTTTTCTATATGAATTTTCCGATGCTGGGATAGGCACTTCTGTTGAAACATTTCTCACAGTCAGTACATTTTTAAGGTTTTCTCCTAGGTGGGTCCTCTGGTGCCTGATAAGGTTAAAGCTTTGACTGAAGCATTCACCACAATCAGGACATTTATAAGGTTTCTCTCCTGTGTGAGTCCTTTGATGAATCACCAACGTGGAACTCTGACTAAAAGTTTTCCAACACTCAGAACATCTGTAAGGTTTGTCTCCTGTATGTGTTCTCTGATGTCTAATGAGATGGGAGCTGAGGCCAAAGCTCTTTCCACATTCCCAACATTTATATGGCTTCTCTCCTGGTTGGATTCTGCATTCTCCTATCATACTGCCATTTTGACTCAAATTTTCTTCAAATTCAGAACTTTCATAGAGTTTCACTCCTATATGCATTTTCTGGTGTGTAATAACGCTTAACTTCAACTGAATTTCTTTCCGCATTCTGTACATTGATAGGGTTTTTCTCCTATATGTATTCTCTCATGCTTTATTAGAGTAGAATTACAACCAAAGCTTTTTCCACTCAAGACATTTGTAGGGCTTCTCACCTGTGTGTGTCCGCTGGTGGCAAATCAGGCTGGAACTCTGACTAAAACTTTTCCCACAGTTGGGGCACTTATAAGGCTTTTCTCCAGTGTGAATCCTCTGATGTTCTATTAGGACATAACTATGGCTGAAGCATTTCCCACAAACAGGACATTCATATGGTTTTTTCACCTGTATGTGACCTATGATGCTGAATGAGGTGAGAGCTGCTACTGAAACTCTTCCCACAGTCAGGACACTTACAGTTTCTCTCCTGTGTGAGTTCTTTCATGAATAATAAGATGTGAGGTATTGCTGAAGCTTTTCCCACATTCTCCACACCGGTAGGGCTTTTCTCCTGTGTGTGTTCTCAGATGCTGAATCAGGTGAGAGCTGTTACTAAAGCATTTCCCACACTCAGAGCATTTATAAGGTTTTTCTGAGTGGGTCCTCTGGTGTGTACACAAATGAGAACTATTATTGAAACTTTTCCAACATTTGGAACATTTGTAGGGTTTGTCTCTGAAAGAGGAGATCTGCTGGACAGAGGCAATGCAGTGTTCTGGATCCCATCCCCAGTGACTGGGTTTCTCCTCCTCTTTTCCTGTTGAATTTCCTTGATTCTGTGGGTTGCCATTGTTCTCATAGGAATCATCACCTCTTTAAGTTGATCTCCTTTACAGTTATTGTGTTGAATGGTTTCCAAATTATCCTTCCTTTCATTTCCTGCAAGAATAAACAAATATTCTAACATATTCCCTAATCTCTGCCAGGGGAAGGAAATTCTAAGTTGCAACAGAGGAGAGGAAATAACAAAGTAGAGCTTCATAAATTATTTTATGTTCATTATTTTAAAGCTAGTTTTTACTTCTTTTACTCTGTGTTCATCAGAAGCAGGTGAATTTTTTATACTTAGTAACAATACTAATGAAGTTTTGTATGATTGTCAGCAATTGCCAAGGGGGATACCAATCTAAAAATAGTTTCCTTAAACTTTATTAGAAGACTGAAAAGAAAAAAAGGGATCTGAACTAGGGGAGAAACTGAATAAGCTACATTCTGAGATGAAAAAAGACAATACCTTAGTTAAAATCTGAGCAAATATAGGAATAACAATCATGCCCATTATTCATTAAGAAATAAATAAATTTGTACATGGTATCTCATTAATCCTGAAAAATATGTGAGACAGATATTAACATTCACTTAAACATGAAAAAAGTGAGGTTGTAAGAGTTACTCTAGCTTGTAAGTGACATAGCAGGGACTCAGATTAAAGTTTCTCTCATTCTAATGTCCTAGTCTTTCTATGTACTCTGTAGCACATCTTAAGATGAATCTCCAAAGGATTCATATCATCTTCTTGACCCCTCACCTGTAAAAGGGCTTTTCAAATTCTCCCTTTCCATGAAGCCATTAGAATCTGAGACCAATAGCTTTTGTTCTTTCTCCATCACAGTGATCACAGCCAGGTTAGGGATCACAAATCCTGTGGAGGGAAAGAGGTTAGGTTTGCAAGCATTTGTTAAAATTTATTCTTCCTTCCTTCCTTCCCAACCATTGTAACATAACAATTGTAGGCACACAATGGTTTGTGAACCATCCTCAAAATAAGAAACACAGTCTTTAGAAGTCCTTTTAGAAAATCTTATCTCAGATGCCAAGTGTTTAGAATTAAGGGTTAATCCAATTTACCTTTTCTAAGGAAATAACAATAAAAAATTCAATCTTCACATTAAAGTCTGAGGATCAAGCTTCAAAACTAGAATGCTAATATTCACTGTCCACTCAGAGATCAAAAATATTTATAATTGACGAAACAAATCTGTTTTGTGGATAAAGCACCAAGAAGACTTTAAAGAATCAATATGCCGCTATGAGCAGCAGCTACAGAGAAAGCACACTGTATAGAAAGAATAACTTCATCCTTGATGGAGAACAAAAACTTTGTCAATTTCAAAACTTAAGATTTATATAACAAGAAATTAGGACAAAAGAGGGCTGGAATAATCACAGCCAATAACCCCTAAATACAAAAGGGAGGCTAATGAAGGATCTTTTCCTTGTCTCTGACTCTCTAAGTTCATAATCACAATGTGTCTTTCAGCCTAAACTTTAGCTTTTGTAGGTAACTACAATCCCTGACCTACTTTAAGAGACGGAAAAATGTGATCTATTACTGAAAGGCAATATATGGCCTTGACATCCATTTCAGGATATAGAGACTAATATAATACAGGAAAAATGAGAGTCTAAAAGGATATATAAAGGCACACATATGGAAAACAAACAAACAAAGGTATATTTATCATTTTCACCCTACTACTGCTTCTCATGTGCCAGGCACCGAACTAAATATGTGTATTTCTCATTTAATTCTCACAACAGCCCTCAGAGGTATATGAACAATAACCAGCATTAGGTGAGCAAAAAAGGCATTAGGAACCTTCCCACGGGCAAACGGCCACAAAGTGGGAGAGTAGTACTCAGTCCCAGGCCTGTTTGGACATCGTCTTTCACACTTTGATCTATTACAGTCAACTTAGAGCAGGAAACAGAGCGGGGAATAAACCCAAACTGCAAATGATCCTTAAGGAGGACCCTTACTTTGGAATATATTGACTGGATTTCTAAAAAACAGATTTACATTCCAAGACGTTAGGTCAAAGGGAGCTAGCATTCCCTAAGCACCGTCAGCAATTAGGGATTTGTTATCGGAAAAGGTGAAACTAGTCTAAATCACAAATATCCCCAGGGTTTGAGTAGGATAAAAAAAAAAAGAACTATACATATTAATTTTTTCAAGTGTTCGAATGGAATAGTGTTCCGCCGCCCGAGTTACACGTTTCCATGGAAGTCTTTACAAAGGAAGCCGCGCCATCATTTTCCCTAAGAAACCATTAATTTTGGTAGTAGATGAACCCCCAGGAACAGTGGCTCAGCAAAGCGGTAGCCTACTCAAGGCCATTAACAGTATTAAAAGGCTGTCATTCCACAGAGAAGGGCTGCTTTCAGTGTCTTCAAGCAGAGTGAATAGGATGGGGCCATGCTTGGGATGAGAATGTCTTCCAAAGATGCGCTGCCTGAAACTTAGCTTTAAGAACCATTGACAGGAAGCACAACTGGGGTACACTGCGGGGTAAGTTCCAAGAGACCAGATCCAGCCGACAAGATCCTTTAGGGACCCCGCAGGCGCGGCGGCCTCGCGACGGGTGAGTCTGGGCCCGCGCCCCTCGCAGCAGGGGGTCCCCCTCCGGGCGGACACCGCAGCCTGGGCGCTGCGGCTTCCACTCCTCCTGCCCGCAGCCCTCGACCCGCTTCCCCCCGAGATGGAACTCACTGTTCTGGGCGCTACCCAAAAGGCGCCCTGCACCCCCAGCACGCCCAGCGCTCCGGGAGGAAGGAGCCTCGGCTCCCTCTGACCCCACCACCCGAGGGTCCCACACTCCCAAACCCGGCGCACGGAGATGGGAAATTTCCCCCACCTCCCCGGCTTGGCCCGAGCCTCTCTAGGAAACGGTGCAGGCTCGCTCTCGTTGATCTTAACCCGCAGGGTCCTGGACCTGAAGGAGCGCGCTGGTGGATCGCCGTGCCTTGCGCCCTCTGATGTTGGCGCGCGGTGATTCTCATTCCTCACCCAGAGTCCTTACAGTAGGGGCCCGACTGGAGCTTGTACTTTCCCTTGCCATCAGAGCATCATCGGATTTATCATCACCGTCAGAATAAAAATGAATTATTTCCTAAGCGCCTGTTGTTTCTGTTCCCACCGCTGTGAACCGAGATACACACACACACACACACACACACACACACACCTGTCTGTGAAACAGGCATCCTTCCATATATAAAGCAATTAGTTCACAAGACACCCTTATTAGTAACACCCGGAGAAGCAAACTCTCCTCTTTCATTACAGAGAAAATAGAAGCCAATCCCTTCATCTCCCCCATATCAAATATGCAAATCTTAAGACTGCTGCCCCGCCACCCTCTTTCTTCCTTTCTGTTCAAAAGAGGATTGGTCCTTCCTATTTAAAACAAGCCCTTCTCTGGTATTCACTTTCCTTCCCACCTTCTTGGAATTCCTACACTATCAACTAACTGCACAATTCTCTCACGCCCATCTCAAAATAGTCCTTCAGCTTTTCTTTTTTTTTAAATCTCACAAGGTTTCCATTTTATCTCTTCCCACCTGCCTTTTAATCCATGTCTCCTGCAGCAAAAACAATAAATCACCAGGATCACCAATGACCTCTGTGTAGTTAGTGCAGTTGGTATTTTTCAGTTCCCTAGTCCTTTTCCAGGAGTTTTGACACTGCTGAGAACTCCTTTCTTCTAGAAACACTCTTTTGAAGTGACACCACACTCTTCATTCCCCTCTGATATCTCTAGTCAGTCCTGTTAGTTTCTTACAAGCTTGATCTTCGCTAAATACTGAGGCTCCTCAAGGCCATTCTAGACCCTCTCTATCCTGGAATGTTCTCTAGGAACCTCTTTCATTCCCACATTTTACAATATCAGCTACACAGACAACTTGCAAGTGTTTATCTCCAGCCCAGGCTACCTATCCAAGTTCTTCACCATATAACCAATGGTCTACTTGACATCTCATATCAAAGGTCTCAACAACACCTCAAAAACAAAATGTCAAAATTCAAAATCTACTCTTACTTCTCCCAAATATACATTAAACACAAAATAAAATAAACCTGTTTCTCTTCCAATATTCTCTCTCAACCATCCATCGTTACACAAAAGTCCCTCCTTTTTCCTTACCTCCTGCATACAATCCATAGCTAAGCTTCATCTATCGTGTACTCGTACACAATTCTCAAATCCAGGCCCTTCTCCCAACCACCAGGGCCATCCTGAATTCAAGCAACTATCACCCCTCATCTGCAGGATTTCTGTAGCATCCTAACAATCCTACAGCTGTCCATCTTTGCCCCTTCTCATCCAGTCTCCTCAATGAATCCAGAGTGTTCTTTTCAAAAGATAATGTGATTCTGCCAGCTCCCTTTACCAAGTTAAAGCCCATTCATCCTTCAGACTTCAGCTCAGACATCACTTCTTCATGTATGTCTCCTCTCCTTGAACCTGCATAACCTTGTGTAACTGCCTCAAACAACAGAGTGTGGAGGAAGGGAAGAAATAGAACTTACTCTTCTGCCTGCTCTTAGAACCAGCCACCGGGCTGCAAGGAAGCCCAGGCACTCGCAGAAGCCACGTGAGGCGCTCTGGCTTGCGTGAGAAAGGCTTCAGAGGACTTCAGACCCCAACCATCATCAGACTGCAACCACGTGGAGTCCAGAGTGAGAACCACCTAGAAGAGTCAGTCTACCCCCAGAACTATGAGAGAAAATGCTAAAATGATTATTTTATGTTCCAAGCTACTAGGTTTTGGAATGAATTTGTTATACAACCACAGACATATTTAGTACATTGATGTGTGGTGCTGCCTTAACAAAAACCTAAAGAAAGTGTGGTATTGCCTATGGGAACAGGAGGCAGGCAGGAAAGAGAAATTCCTCGAGTAGTGTTAGTGGAAGACTAAGGACCTTAAGGAGCTTGTGAGTGACACCATTCTGTAAAGGTGTAGAAAGTGATCATTTCATGCTTGTAAGCTATACCAACTACTCAACTCTGCCGTAATTGCACAAAAGCAGCCATCTGCAAAACTAGCAAATAGGGGCTGGCTTGTTGCAATAATACTCTATTCACAAAAAATTGGGCAGCAAGCCCACCAGAAGTATTTTGCTGACCCTTGTTCTAGCTAAAGAGGTTTCAAGATAGAATAATAAAAGTGCCACATTGCTTCTTCTCACTGCCTAAGATTAAATGCAAGAGAAGAGAGACAAGCTAAAACAACAACCCTTGAATATATGAGCTAGAACCTGCTCCTTTGAAAACAAATTTTTTTCTCTCATCCCAGCCTCTCCAGATAGAAAACAATGTTAAAATTAAGAAATGGGAAAAGATAAAATATCAGGCACTTCTAGGAAATTTTGGTTTAAATAAGGGTCAGCAAATTACCAAAGTCCTTTTACAGGTCCTAAGGATGTGTCTTGATGAATTTCTATGTTAAACAATAGGCAACTAAAAACTCCAAAGGATCTTGTCCCATAACAACCGCACAAAGAGGCCAAGGCAGAGAAGGGTTATAACATGAAGATGTGTAGGCGTCACTTCTATCTAATAGAGTGTCAAGATTTCTGAAAGTATTGTATCAGCTGGGACTGAGAGAGACAGACACTACAACATGATAAGACGTCTTTGGAGTCCCCAGATTTTATTGGCAGGAAACAGGTGTTGAAAGCTACTCAGTCACAAACATGGGTCACTGTTGAAGAAAACCAGAATGTGTCATCTCAAGATATGCCTCTGGAACAGAAAAATTATTTTAACCTGAAAGTAATTACGAAGCAACAAATGAAGGAAAGCTCTCTCTACCCTCCTGCTTCCCTGCTTAAAAGCAGGATATAATTTCTCCTTAACTGGAGATGATTCTAGACTATTCCTATCAATACGACAGGAACCTGCAAACAAATATCACTATATGAGTTTCTTTCCATATATTTATTTTCTATGGTTTGCTGCCTTTGGAAACCTAAAACTGCTTTATTTTGTCTTCACATTTCTCTACAGATTTATTGTTTGTCAAAGATGCAATATAAACCAGACTTCTAAGACACCTCTTTGAGTTACTCTTTCCCTGAGTCTCTTGCATATAAAACTGAGTTATACATGTTAATAATCTTGCTTGTTTTTCTTTTGTCAGTCTGCTGTTTGTTACAGAGGCCCCAGCTGAGAACTTCAAAAGGCAGAAGGCAAAGAATTTTTTTCCTTTCCTACACTAGCAAAAGGCTACCTAAATTTCCAGACCTTTCTGTTCAGCCTTGTTTTGAGCCACCATGCTCTTCCCACTGGATGCCAAGCTGTTTCGCTTCTCTGAACACAGCTTGTTCTTTCCTATGCCTGTGCCTTTAGTTTCTCCTACAGTGTCATAGCTTCAGGCACCCCTACCCTTCTCCCTCTCCCCTACCTTCCCTCTGTCTGTATAGAACTCACCCACTCCTCATTTCAGCTTAAGTATTATTATCTCCCTGGTTTAGTCTCCCATGACTCTCCCAGGAAGACTTAGGCTGTTTTCCTTCCCAACTTGCACCACGCTCATCATACTGTATTCTACACCCCCATAGGCCCTGACCGATTAAGAAATGGATACGGGTATTAGATAAGGTTCAAAATCACCAGCTTGTCGCAGGCAAAGCTGGAGTGGAGAGCTGGTTTTGTGTCCAGGGCTTCCTATGCCTTCTCATGCATTAGACAGGCTTTGCTCTCCTGGTTGCAGAGCAGAAAAAATTTGCCCCAGAAATTCTAATGGCCACATTCACAAGAAGCAGAGAGCAGCTGAGAAATGTTCTATGGACAAGAAGACCTTACAGAGCCCAAGGGGGGCTGAACTACACACATGCGTTCAGCATTGTCTACCCCATCTCACCTACCAAATAAGTTGCTTTTCTTCACCCCATAAATGAGTATGGGGTAAGGACTGAGGCAGAGGGGTGAAGGATAGAAAGTGCCTTCCACCAGTTACATAAAAATAGAAGTCCTTATTTTATGGGGTTTCAGGAACATGAGGAGCAGGAAAGAACGGCTTTCCTTTACATCTAAAAGCTTCCTGAGGATGGCATTCAATAAACATCTTCGACTGGACTAGAAAATGAAGCCATGAGTGAACTTGTTCACCATATTGTCTTCTATTATAGTGGCTATGTAGACATGTAATCCAGGTTAGCAGGAGAGCTCTCTGAACGCAGGAACCTCATCTTATTCGTACAGTCCAAGTACATAGAACATAGCAGCAAACAATGTGTAAGTCCTGGGAGAGGAAATCCCAGAGCAAAATACCTCTGAAACTGAAATAGCTCAAAGGGAGAAATAAAGTTTAAAATCCGTTTATTGCCTTCAAACTGCAGTCTGGGGCCATCTCTCTTTCTTGCTCAGGCAGAAGCAAAACCAGCCGTCCCCCTCACCTCTGAGGTTCAGATAAGCCCTCCAGTTGCCCAGGTAATTACCCATGGATATGGAGATGAACAACTCTCCTCCCCTGAGGAATGCCTATTGATATGCAGATGCACTAAAGCCAGGTCACATCTTCTGGAAATATTACAGTTTTACTTACACAGTGAATATTGCATAGTTAAATAAACTCCTAGGATAAAAGATCTAGTATGCTTTGGGGACATATTCAATTGTGCAGCTTGGAAAATTTACCAAATACTATTATTTTTCCTTTTATTTCCTTGTCTCCTTTGTTCTTTCACTCACTTATTCAACAAACATTTAGTGTCACCTGCTATTGACTTCCTGAACAGGTCAACCTGAGCAGGAGTTTGGATGGTGTGGGTAAAATTGCAGTATTTCCAGAATCTCTTGCCTGGCCTTAGTGCATCTCCATATCAATAGCGTTTCCAAGGGGTGGAGAGAAGTAGTCCATCTCCATATCAATGGTAACTACAAGGGTCAGCAGAGAGCATCTCTGGACCAGAGAGATTGGGTGGGCCCCCAGGCCCCCCAGGCCCCCTCTCTGGCAGCCAGTTGGGAGAGACAGGGGAAAGCAGAAGTGGACGACTGCTTGTAAGCAATAAATGCGTTTCTCCCACTTTATTTCTCCTTTTGACTGATTTTGGTTTCAAGGGTATTTTGCCCCGGAATTTTCCCCCTGAGTTACAGATAGATTGGCCTGGCCCCTGGCTAGCTGGTACAGGGTACTGATAGACTGAGCTTCTGCCTTTCTCCAGCCATGACTGCTTCCAGACATCAGTGCCAATGAGAGAAACAGCAGAAACTGTCTGCATGTGGGATCCTCCGCGAGTGTTTTTAGCTTCACATTACAGAAGACCTGACATACGGTGCTTTAAACCATAAGGACTTACTATTGACTTAAGAAATGTCTAAGGCAAGCAGTCCTGGGACGGTGGACTGAGCAGCCCAGGAATTCTGGGTCTCAGAGATAGTGGGTCTCTGAACCGACCTACCCCAACAATAGTACTTGCTATGGACTGAATTGTGTGCACCCCTGCTCCCCCCTACTCCCCTTCCTGTTCATATGTTAAAGTCCTATCTCCAATGTGATGGAATTTGGAGGTGAGGCCCTTGGAAAATAATGAGGTTTAGAGGAAGTCATGAAGGTGTGGCTCCATGATGGGATTAGTGGCCTTAATAGGAAGAGCCACGGAGGACTTGGCTTGCTTGCTCACTCCCTCTCTTTCTCTCCCATGTGGTGACTCAGGTCAGAAGGCGGCTGTCTGCAAGCCAGGAAGAGAGCTTCTCACCAGAAGCCAGCAGTGCTGTCACCCTCATTTCAGACATGCAGACTCCAGCCAGAACTGTGAGAAAATTAATTTCTGTTGTTTAAGCCACCCACAAGTCCATAGTATTTTGATATGGTATTTTGCTACTCAAGTTTACTAATAGAGTTCTGGTCTGACGACATGATCAGAACACCTTGCACTTGGTTGTCAGTTGTCAGGTTTTATCCTTTGCAGGGATGCTTGTGTTTTGCAACAAAGGTGATTAAAGTGGCAGGCATTTCTCCAAGCCTCAGGAATGTGGGCACAGTGATGCCCATCTCCCAGAACTCTGAGGATTATTTTGATCACTTTGAGTGGTGGGCTTTCTGGTGCTTTCAGCAGATCTCTGGCTCCTTTTCTTCATCATCCCCCTGCCAATTCTCCCTGCATTATTTGGCCTGGGACTACACACAAAGAATTGTTACTAAAACAATCGCTGCTCCAAATTCCTGTTTGACTGACTCGGCACCTCCAGGGTGGAGTCAGAGAAGAGACTTGGCTTAGGGAGGGCATATAGGCTGGCTCAGGGCAGCAAAGATATCAGAAACCCAAGAACCATAGATGCCCCAGTGCAAAGGATCACCTGTATCAAAATTGATACCAAGGAGATTGCACCATCTTTTTTGAAGGTGGCCAGGGGAAGCAGGCGTAGAGGTCGGAGGGAAAATAAATGTCCAGGATCATTTGATTCTGGGACTACAGCAAATCAAAGAGATCAGCAAAGCAGAATCTAGATTGTGCCCATCTCATACCAGCTTGGATGGCTCTGTTTTTGTCATATTAGATGCTCAAGATTCTAAACTGTGTCACAGGTGGCTCCAGAGACAGCCGTTTGGTGAGACTGCTGCAAAAGGTACATTATGCTTCTCAGCAACCCAACCTTCTATAAACTCAAACACTCTTTAGGCAAACATAGAGTGATATTTGTACCAATTAGACTGAACAAGTATGAACCTGGATGTAACGGGATTATGAGCACTGATACTCTCAATGTGAACCATTTGGAATTAACTATCGGAGGAGGGAAACAGCCAGGTACCACTCTCCAGAATCTTAAGGGTCACGCCTCCTCCTTGGCCACATATTTTCTTTAAGATTAGTTGTCTTCATATCTGCTCATCTTGGCCCCCACCCTATGTAAACCAATCTTCCTCCAGAAGACTAAAGATCAAGATTGGGCAGGCCTCATTCCTGACTATGGAGAAGTCCAGTTCTCAGGGCCAGTTCTAGCTCTTGCAGCCACAGAGCTGTAGAAACCTACAAAACTGGACTCAAATTATGCAGGAACCTGTAACACAAGACACCATCTGGAAATTTGAGTCCATGTTACAAAGCATGGCCCAAGGGCTCGATTCCTTTCTAAATACACCAAATGCTGGGAAGCAGAGTAGTTACCGGTCAAAACTGTGAAAACAGCAAAATTTCTCCAAGACAATTTCACCTGCTTTCTCTTACCAACCCCCTACCTCCAACTCTGCCCCTGCCCTCTAGTTTCAAATTGATCTACCATTAGTGGGCACCTACCAATTGTTCCCTCATTCAGCGCCTGCATTTTATCCTTTGTCTCTTAACCCATCCCTGTAGATAGTGGTATTCTCAAGGGCCAGGTTGAACTGCATCTGTGGAATCATAGGCCCGGAGTTGGAAGCAGGAAAGTAGGTGAAGAAGAATAGTATCTGGTGAGGCCTTCCTGGGCCCAGACACTGTCAAATATATTCACCTCATCCCCACAAACCCCTATATGATACAGGGCTTAGTATTCTAATCTCACATTTTGAGGACACAAAGAATTTGAGGATAATTACAAAGCCTCTAGGAGGTAGAGGGATTGAAGGCCCTCAATAAAATCTTTTCATGCCCTGTAGCTCTCTTTTGAATTCATGAACCCATTCCTTCTCCTGTATTTCCTACTGCAGTGGATGCCAGCCCAGGGGACAAGTTACCCAAGTCACACCCTGGACACCATCTTTGACTATTCCCTTACCCCGTAACCAACCAGTCACCAAATTTTGACCCACCTCCTAAATAAGTCTCGAATATGTCCATTACTCCTCACTCCCACTGTCACTCTCCTAGGTTAGTCCACGAGCATTTCTCATTTAGGTGGATCTCTGTCTCCAGGTTGGCTCAAGAGGTACGTGTCTGCGTGAAGATGAAGAGCTGCAGAAATATACTGATATTTTAATTGCCTTTGAACAATATTCAATTAAATTATAGCATATATGGAATATTCATATGACTGTGCTTGGTAGTAACATGGACTAGTATTAATAAGGAAATTACATGCAAAATACTTCCTGGTTAATAACGTGTTCCATATCATAATGGCAGCTTGGCTGGAGAGTCATACTTTACTTCTATCCAGAACACACCTTTAGTTCCCCCAGACTCCTCTTCCCCAAGACTCTAAATTTCTCATTCAATATTTTTTAGTTTAGATCTCAGCACAAAATGTTATTGATTTTTATGATATTCAGTTGTCAAAAAAGGTATTCAATCTAGGTAGGCAATTGTATAAATAATATTTTTAAGTCTGTCGGCCTGAGTTTCACAGTATATTGCTTTAGGGCAAGCAAACTCTGAAAGAGAGATGATATTATCAGCTTTACCTAATGGGACAAGTAATGCATTGGATTTCCACTGAAGTCAGTAAAGGAAGCACTTTTCTCAGAGAATCATCACACCTGTCATCAGAAAATAATGGCCAAAATTGGCAGGCAGGCAGGGGTTTGTAACTATTTAAAGTAGATGTGGAAATTAATGAATCTGTAGAACAGCCTTAGCAAATGAACAAAGATATCAAGGAACAGGAATGCTAAATGCCCTGCAAAATACAGGGCAGCAATTCTGCAGACTAAAAAATTGTCCTGCCCCAAATGCAAACAGCGTTTCTGGAGAAACACCGATCTGGTCCCGACTCTTCATCTTACAGATGACCCCATTAGACTTGCCTTTCAGGGAAGGTGCCACATATTCAACTTTGTTCTGCCAGGAACCATCACAGCGTCTGGCACTCAAAAGAAGCTTAGTAATTGTGAGGTGTGATATCTTTAAAACAATTCATGTGCTTAGGCATTTTACCTTTTGTCTCAGTTCACAAGAGCCAGTCATCTCCTTGGGGGGATATCAAGACTCCTTACTGAAGGACTGCAAAGTGACAGACTAGGCTGATATTTAGCTTTTGTCATTCAAAAACAAGGTTTTGCTACAACAATGCTGACATTCTTCGCCAGGCTCTTGTCCTGAGAAACAATTATTTCAATTTATTTTCTTAGCATATCGATGGCCTAGTTTGGTGTTTAGAGTTCTTGCTATGGGAGTTCCAGAAAGATGAAGCCCTCTGTCTGAAAGTGAAGAGTTTTAGATTTAAAAAGTGACCCTAGGGGCAGAGGGGAGGTACTATTACCCCCTCATCTCTTCTCTGCCCACCTAGTCTCATATGATTACCTGACATTCCATTTTATATGTCTTTGTTGTTTTTTTATTGTTTTCTTCTTTGACCAGATTGTCAACTCCATGAAGTTCTTTATCTATTTAATTACTGCTGTGTTTCAGTCTCTACAACAGTACCCGGCAGCTCAATAAATATGTATTGAATCAATGAATGAGTTTTCTTTTTTCTTCATTCTCTTCCACGTCAGAAGGAGAGCAAGAAGTAATTTAATTAGAGAGGCTATCTTTAAAGCTTGTGAGCTCATTCACTGGATTTCCCCTGCTTGCAGAGGAAATCCCAAAAACTGGTTCCTTAGAATCACATCCTGAAAGGTCTAAGGACAGGCTCATCTCTGACTTATTCCTCGTTGTTCTGCACTCCAAGTTTACTTCCTCTGCAAAGTTTGTAGGGTGGCAAATGACATCTCTCAAGACACTGAGCCACTAATTCTTCAGAAAATGCCCAGATAAAATAGAGCCAATGCTCTGGGTCCTTGCCTGTTTCTGGCAAACAAATCTACGAATTTTTGCCATGGATGCTGACCCCTTCTCAGTAGTGGAACCTAATGGGTACTAGATCTTTGCAGACCTGCCCAGAGAAGCACATCACATCATTACAGGAAGTCAGAACTCCTTTCCTATATGGTGAAAAGGTGAACACAGGATTTGGCATTAGAAGACAATTCTATTAGGAAATTTGTGCAGTCAGATCCCTGAGTTTTACCGACCAATGTTCAGACTTTTCTTAGCCACAGAAGAATAAAGGTCCTAGAAAACTTCAGGCTCAGTGACCAAGAATGTACATCTTCACAAAGCATTTGGACCATCAAGTTCTTTGATAGTATGCAAAAATATCAGCCATGTTGTTCTGGGATGAATTCCATGGTGACCCTTTATTAGGGTGGGAATGGGAAGGAGACAGAATTTGCAAAAGGTGGGAAACCTTACAGTATGAGATCTGCACAATGTCAGGTGTAGACAAGTCATTTGTTCCCGATGGTAGTCTGTATTCTAAAATGGATTCTTCTCAACTGCATAACAGAAAAACCTCCAAGTAAGTTATTGGATAATAGAACGAAATTATGGGCTCCCGATCTATAGTGTCATCCTAAAAAGATCTTTCATCTAAATTTAGTGGTCCAAAGCTGATCAAGTGCTTTCACACCAATATGCCACTTATTTCTCACCGCAAATCTGTGAAGACATCAGCCGGAAACGTGTCCATTTTGCAGACAGGAAAGCTGAGGATCCAAGAGGGGAAAGGAGTTGCCTAAGCCCCTGGAGCCAGTGGTGGAACCGGGTTTAGTGCCCTGCTCCTCCAGCCCCCACTCTCAGTGTGTCTGCACCACCCCCGGATGCAGCATCCCAGAGAGGATCATAAATGGACTGACCACATGATTTATCACCCAAACCACAACACTTTGGAGAGTGGGAAATGCTCTGTGGATAATTATCTTGAGACAATAACTGGACCCCAGGACTGATGAATAATCACCTTAATCACAGGGCAGAAGCCTGGGGGACAGGCGAGTCTGCACCCTGCTCTGCTCATCTCTTTTCTTTGGCAACAGACATAAATCTTCAGCTCTCCTTTTGAAAGTGAGTGACTTTTCAGTCTTGAGCCATGCAGTTCAATAAACAGACTTGATTGAGTCAAGTAATGAGGAGCCAGTTCTCTTTTGTTTGGTGCCACTGTGTCTGATCAGTTTGGAGACCAAAGCTTGGGAAATATGGTCAGTACTTGGGACATGCAATCAAGAATAAAGGAAGGAAAGATAAAGCCATGTGGCTTCCGTAGGACAGAGAGTAATGGGCTGATGAGAATAGTCAGAAATGACAACCTGGGCAATTTAAGGTCTGACAGCTGTGCATTAAGCAGCTTGTCAGTGTCGTGTGCTTCTGCTGGGGAAGGCAGATTCTATCATGTGGGGAAGGCCACGAGGCTTCCTAGAGTTAGTATAGCTTGTCCCATCTGCCTGGCTAGATCATTTGTTTCCTGGTCACCATTACTACCTCAGTGGTCACTGCAATATCTTGTTATAGCAAGAACCTGCTCTGGATATAATTTCCCATGCAAAAGGGCATGAGAACAATAATTAGTAATTTTATTTCTAATAATCGCATATTACCTTCACAGAATGTTTTTTATAAGTTTTAATGTTTTACCACTGTTACAAGTTTATGCATGTAAAGTGCTTAAAACAATGCCTAGCATGTATTAAGTTCTATGTAAGTATTTTCTATTATTTTTATTTCATTTGATTCTTACAAACACCCTACAAAATAGTTTGAATAGGTGAGACAAGGAGAAAACTGCGCATGACTGACTAAGTTAGTTTTCCTTCATTACTCAGTCTGTCTGTTTCAGCAACATGACCCTGGTCAGAATTCTTTTGGTTCTGCTAAGAGCAATATCTTCAGTCCCATGATCCCATAATTTCATCATTTAAATCCAGACTCCTTCCTGGTCCATGTCACAAGGTAACATATTCCAGGAACACTTGGATATTTGGAACCTTGAAGCAAGTTCTCCTGCCCCCAAAAGCTCCTGGGCATCCTGAGGCTCCAGTGCCCCTGGGTGATTGGGTATACGCTGTGCCCTGTCTAACGCCTTCTCCATCACCAGGTGGTAAAGCAACATCTAGTCACAGGGGCCACGTTTTGAGCAAAGGCATCAGTCAGAATACATTTTTGCTGCATTTCCAAAAATGCTCAATGAGCTAGACAAGAGTTGTCCTCTCTCAGTCACATAGCAGGACAAGGGCATTGTCAGTCTCTATCAGCTTCCAGCGCTGAAGGTGAAGTGAAAACAGTACACAGGCAAGTTGTAGTTGTTTCTAGGGTATATATGGAGAGTTTGCCAAAACCATGTCTTTAGAGTAAAAGAAGAATCAAAGGGGAAGGTCACTGTGGGTTTGCCCACTGAGAAAGGTCAGATCTGAGTAGGGCTAAGCAACATGGTAGCCAGCCCAGGGTCAAAGCCTTTTGAGAACTAGATGTGGAAACCAGAGTAGTGAGTCTTGTGTTTGATTCTGATGAATTTACAAGGCTGGTGACATCTTCTCATGGAGTTTTTCTGGAAAGGCCCAGTCCTTGGGCCTGGAGGTAAACCTTTATTGGTGTATAAGCTAGTGTTCTGCAGAGAAGAACAAACATATATATAAGTTCTTATGAGGAATTTGCTCATGCAGTTACAGAGACTGACAAGCCCCGAGATCTGCAGAGTGATTTTGCAGGCTGGGGATCCAGAAAAGCTGATGGTTTAGTTTTCAGTCTGAGTTCAAATACCTGAAACCTAGGAAAAGCCAATGTTTCTGTTTGAGTCCAAGACAGAAACAGCACTGATGTCCTAGTTCAAGACTGTCAAACAGGAAAATCCTCTCTTACTCAGGTGGCGGTCAGACTTTTTGTTCTAAGTAGACCTTCAACTGATTGTTTGAGGCTCACACACATTACACAGTCTGCTTTATTCAATCTACTGATGTAAATGTTAATTTCATCCCCAAAGACCCTCAGAGAAACACCCAGAATAAGGTTTGCCCAAACATTTGGGCTCTCCATTGCACAGTCAAGTTGGCACATAGAATTAATCATCACGGTTGATATCAAAGGTGCAGCAGAAATTACAGTCATTTGGAAACGGCTATAAGCAGAAGTGGATGATCTTGATACACACACCCAGGGAGATGTGCAGCTAGCCAAGGCCCCTGCAGAGTGCTAGAACTCAGGGAAGGTATAAAGGAAATGAAGAACCACACATCAGCCCACCAGGGAGAAGTGGTACTGCCAGAGAATATTGCTAGTATCCTTGGGCTGAGAGCTCTTCCTAAACTGGACTGTTTAGAATGCACATCTTAAAAATGCACTGTGTTTACTGATAAAATGATGAGAAAATTGAGAAAAGAAATTGTAATCAGAATTCTATTAATATGGTGTCTGGAAGCTGCTTCTGGTGAGGTTTCTCCCTGAGTACTAGGTGAAACCTCAACCTGGACAGGGGGGTTTTGGAGGGAAAGGAGGTTAGGGGTGTTGGGTGGGGAGGGCTCTTGACTCTGAACAAGAAAGAATTCTCAAAGAGGTCGAAGGAGTGTAGGTAAGGAAAGAACTCATTAAAGTGAGAGTAATAGTGAATGCAGCCGCCCTGCAGGCAACAGAGATCAAGGAAGAGCAGAGGGAGGAAAGGGATACTCACTGAACTCCTGCTCGGCATAAGGAAATTCCCTTGCTAACTCGTGAAGCCAGACTCTCCTGGCGTCCAGTGTCTACTTGAATCTGCACAGTGTGGGAACAAAGGCCCTACCACCCCAGGTTTTGGGGGAGCCACAGAGCATTGGTTGGACTGAGATTATGTTCTAAGAGCTTCCAAAAGTCAAAGATTTTCAGGCAGGCTACTCAAGAGCATGATCATACAGCTGCAGTCCTGTCCCGGTCACCCAGGTGATGGTAACTTGTAAGCCCAAATCAGAAATCTCAGTAGCCTTTCCTTTCTTGTCTGGAGTAGAACAGAGACAGAATGAAGACATGTACTTCAGTCTGGAAAATAGAATGAAATAGCCAAGTAACAAAAACACTTACTACTGGAAGAGCATGAAGACAAGACACAGTAAGTTGAGCAGTGAGATGTCTTTATTTAAGGCAAAAAGTACACACTTGAAGAAAGGAGAGTGTGGGCAACCTGAGAGAGGAGGCAGACTTAAAGGCTTAGGATTCTGTCTTTTAAGGCTTTCAAGACTGGGGGCAAAGGGAGGTGGGGGGAGGTGGTGCAGGCTTGACATGTGGTCTCATGATGTCTATCTCTGGTGAGTATCCTCATCTATAGTCTATCTTCTCGATATTCTGTAAGATAAACTTAACACAGGGAATTTCTTAATCCTGTTCTTCTCCAAGGTAGTGGTTACCCTCAAGCAATGGGGACACATCATTTAGGACTACTTGCCCTGCCTTAAGATAGGGTCGGTTATTGGCTGATTACCATAAAATATGTTAGGAATCTCACCTCCTAACTCCCACGTTAAAAAAAAAAAAAAGGATCTTAGCCTTAACATACAGTTCCTCCTGTTCTTACTATACTATTTCTATCTCAACATTTTTAGGAAAGTTAATCATGATGCTTGTGCCACTTCCCTGCCCTACCTCAAATAATTATAGCAAGTAATACTTCCTCATTGTTTCTCCCCATTTTTATTCTTTTCAATATTGGTTTTTACATAGTTGTAGTCAAACTATATATAGAATATTGTGTTATATGTCAAATACACAATATACTTGACCAAAGCAAGCCTGCCCCTCAGGGGACATGTGGCAACATGTGGGGATGGTTTCAGTTACCAAAACCAAGCAGGAGGGTGTGCTGGCCCACTGGTGAAGGTCAAGGAGGCTGTGAAATATCCTGCAGTGTGTAGGACAAACCCCTGGCCCCCATGGAAGCATTACCTGATCCAAAATGTCAGTGATGGCAGCAGTTGAAAAACTCTGTTATACTTTTTGCAACTTATTTTACTTCACATATAGAGTTCAATATTACTGCAGGGTCTTTGAACTAATTTAGTCTATGTGCTAGCTTGTTGGCACATTGTGGGTACTGAGGGAAACTTAATAATGGATGCATCATAGTCCATTGAGTTAATGTGAAGAAATTTCCACAAGTATTCCCCTATTGTGGGACATTACGGTTAAGAGATTTTGCTCCTAAAAATAACACTGCAATGTACATTATGAAAGTATCTTAATTTGAATTACTTCCTTTGGATTAACTCCCAGGTGTGAGATAGTCTGCTGCAGAAAAGACTCTAAATGTTTTGTGAGTAATATCACATGTTTTAGGTTCTTCAGAGCAGGAATTTGCTTTATTTAATGTTTGAATCACTAAAACATAACACGATGCCTTGCATATGCTGTTTCTCAATAAGTGTTAATTAAATAGAAATTTTTATCATGCAAAGGAAGTACTCCTCAAGATTCAGTTTACTAAGACCTTAAAAACTAGGATGGTCCTGTTTTTCTCCTCTGATCCATGAAATATACTTCATTAATATTAACCAGTTTTCTAATCATCCTTCTTGATAATTCATGTTATTCTTATTATATATTGACTGATTGGAGCTGTTATTATTTCATCTAACTCTTGCTCTCCAAAGAGATTGGTTTATAATTTTGTGTGTGTGTACTAACTTTTCTTAGGCATATAAAAAGGGAGGGGTATGGTGGCAAAATGTCCACATAGTTGGAGTGGGGAATTCGCAGAAGAAAGTATAGGAGAAAATCATATGGAGAGGTAAATGTATGGGGAGAGAAAAAGCAATAATCATAGCCTCAACACCTGGCTCCTTTTTCAGGATCTATAAAGTAACAGCAGTATTCACAATAGCCAAAAGGTGGAAACAACACAGAGGTCCAGCAACAAATAAATGGATAAGCAAATGAGGGTATGAGCATACAGTGGGATATTATTCAGCCATAAAAAGGAATTTAGTACTGATACATCCTATACAATATGGATGAATCTTGGAAGCATGCTAGGTGAAAGAAGCCAGATACAACAGGTCACATATTATATGAAACATTCAAAATACATAAGCCATAGACAGAAAATATTTTGATGGTTACCAGAAGGAGAGATGGGGGAGCAACTGCTTAAAACACACAGGGTTTTCTTCTGAAATATTATACATGTTTTGTAACTAGATACGGGCAGTCTTGCAAAACATCATGAATATACTAAATACTACTGAATTGTTTACTTTAAATGATTAATCATACATTATGTGAATTTTGTCTCTAACAATCCAGTTTGTACATTTTTTTCATTATAGTCAGTGTTTTTGTGTCCTACCAAGAAATATTTGCTGACCCCAAGGTCATGACAATATTCTGTGTTTTATTCTGCTGTATGACTCTGGATTTTAGGTTTAGGTCAAGTGACTTTTCAAATTAATTTCTATATATAGCATGATTAAGTATTTATTTACTTTGAATACAGAGAACCAGTTGTTACAGCAGAATTTGTTAAAAACTTTCCTTTCTGGGAACCCTCCTACACTGCTGGTGGGAATGTAAATTAGTTCAATCATTGTGGAAAGCAGTATGGAGGTTCCTCAAAATGCTCAAAACAGACCTACCATTTGACCCAGGAATTCCACTCCTAGGAATTTACCCTAAGAACACAGCAATCAAGTTTGAGAAAGACAGATGCACCCCTATGTTTATCGCAGCACTAGTTACAATAGCCAAAAATTGGAAGCAACCTAAATGTCCATCGGTAGATGAATGGATAAAGAAGATGTGGTACATATACACAATGGAATAGTACTCAGCCATAAGAAGAGGGAAAATCCTACCGTGTGCAGCAACATGGATGGAGCTGGAGAGTATTATGCTCAGTGAAATAAGCCAAGTGGAGAAAGAGAAATACCAAATGATTTCATTCATCTGAGGAGTATAAGAACAAAGGAAAAACTGAAGGAACAAAGCAGCAGCAGAATTACAGAATCCAAAAATGGACTAACAGGTACCAAAGGGAAAGGAACTGGGGAGGATGGGTGGGCAGGGAGGGATAAGGGGGGGGAGAGAAGAAAGGGGGTATTAAGATTAGCATGCATGTGGGGAGGGAGAAAGGGGAGGGAGGGCTGTACAACAGAGAGAGGACAAGTAGTGATTCTACAACATTTTGCTATGCTGATGGACATTTACCAACTTTTTATGCCCCTTCAAAATATTGGCTATTCTAGGTCCTTTACATTCCCATTTAAATTTTAGAACCATCTAGCTTGTCTGTTTTTTCAGATGAAATTTTATTAGAAGCTGTTGACTGGGATCTCCTACATGAATTACCTACTTAGTTGATAGTAGACTGGTCTAAGATGGTTTTGAAAGAAAAAGGTTTTGCTTTGTTTCATTCTTTCCTCTCCATTGTTGTAGGTTACAAGGCAAATGCCAGAACATGAGCAGGAAACTCAGCTCAGAGAACAAATGTCTGGATACTAGAGGGTGCCACATACAAATATGAAATGTCAAAGGAGCCTGGTTCAAACCCAAATCCCCAAAACACATTACAAAGGGTCAAGTGAAAATGAAATGAACTCATCAACCTTCCTGAAATATATTCCAAAAAGATCATAAACATGACCATGGAGGTACAGAAAAACATTCAAGAACTCAGGAAATAAATCAGCACAGAGATCCATTCATTACAGAGTACAAAGGGGGTATTTAAAAGTGGATTAGATATGGTGGGGGAGAGGATAAATGAAAAAGAAAGTGGAGAAGAGGAAACAAAGAAGCTGAGGCACAGAAAAAAGGATCTTTAGGAATGAAAGAATATTGAGAGAACTGTGTGACCAATCCAAATGGAACAATATTCATATTAGAGGGGTACCAGAAGAAGAGAGAGAAAAAGGATGGAGGAGGAAAAAAGGCAGAGAGAAAAAAATAACAACCTTAAGATTGTGTTTGTAATAGCATACTAACTGAGTTTAGACTCTTAGATAGTAAGGAAGTTACCCTTGAACCTTTGGTAACCATGAATCTAAAGCCTGCAATGGCAATAAGTACATACTTATCAATAATCACCCTAAATGTAAATGGTTTGAATATACTAATCCAAGGACATCGAGTCACTGAATGGATAACAAAACAAGACCTGTCTATATGCTGCCTACAAGAGACTCACTTCAAGCCCAAAGACATACACAGACTGAAAGTAAAGGGGTGGAAAACGATATTTCATGCATCTAATAGGGAGAAAAAAGTAGGAATTGCAGTACTTGTATCAGACAAAGTAGACTTCAAAACAAAGAGTCACAAGAAACAAAGAAGGACATTACATAATGATAAAGGGATCAGTCCAACAAGAGGATATAACCATTATAAATATCTACGTACCCAACACAGGAGCACCTACATATGTGAAACAAATACTAACAGAATTAAAAGAGGAAATAGAATGCAATGCATTCATTTTAGGAGACTTCAACACACCACTCACTCCAAAGTACAGATCAACCAGACAGAAAATAAGTAAGGAGACAGAGGTACTGAACAACACATTAGAACAGATGGACCTAATAGACATCTATGGAACTCTACACCCAAAAGCCACAGGATACACATTCTTCTCAGGTGCACAGGGAACGTTTTCAAGAATAGACCATATACTAGGCCACAAGAAAGAGCCTCAGTAAATTCAAAAATATTGAAATTGAACCAGCTTCTCAGACCACCATAGTATGAAACTAGAAATAAATTACTCAAAGAAAATGAAAAAGCCTACAAACCCATGGAGGCTTAACAACATGCTCCTAAATAATCAATGGATCAAAGACCAAATAAAAACAGATCAAGCAATATATGGAGACAAATGACAACACTAACTCAACACTGCAAAATCTGTGGGATGCAGTGAAGGCCGTGCTAAGAGGGAAGTATATTGCGATACGGGCCTGCCTCAGGAAAGAAGAAAAATCCAATATGAACAGTCTAAACTCACAATTAACAAAACTAGAGAAAGTAGAACAAATGATGCCCAAAGTCAGTAGAAGGAGGGACATAATAAAGATTAGAGCAGGCCTAAATAATTTGATGAATGGAATCATGACATTATGTAATGTCTCTCTACTCCTTGTAATTTTCTTAGCTCTGAAGCTCTGAATATTTCATGTAGTATTAATACAGCCTTCAGCTGTCTTTTGTTTGATATTTTACATTTCCCTTAATGGAGGTCAGATTCTCTTAGCTTTCCTTCATCTAAGTCTTTCTCTCTCTCTGCTTTTTGCATTCATTCTACAAGACTTTTGCTTAGATAAAGGATTCTCTTCTGGGTTGGCAGTTCTTTCCTTTCCTCACCTTAATCATTTGACATTCTGTGGCCTCCACTGTATTTTATGAGAAATCTGTGATCATTCAAATTTTAGTTTATCTTTGCTTTTTAGCATTATGACATGTCTAGGCCTTATCAGGCCTAACTGTTTGTTACTGATTTTAATTTTAGGCCTTATCAGGCCTAAACTCTTTTGAATTTGCTCTGTTTGGGGCTTGCTGAGCATCTTGAATCTCTAAATTTATGTTTTTGTCAAATCTGGGCTCTTTCCTGCTTTGAGTAAGAATTATTTTCTCTAAAAAAATAAAATTCTCTCTCTTTTCCTTTATATAACACCTATAATGTGAAGTTTAGACAGTTTGATACTGTCCCACAAGTTTCTAAGGATGTATTCATTTTTTCCAGTGTTTTTTCCTGTCTTTCTTCAGTGTAGATAATTTCTGCTGCTCTGTTATCTTCAAGTTTACAGACCCTTCTATCATCTCTGTTCAGCGGTTGAGCCCATGCAATTTCTTTTGTAATTTCTGGTAATTATATTTTTCAGTTCTAAATTTCTCGATGTGGATCTTCTTTTATAGTTCTTATTTTTCTGCTAAGAACTTCAGTCTTTCCAATTATTTTGAGAGTGTTAACCATTACTGCATTTACTATGGTTATAATAGCTGCTTTAAAGTCTTATGTGACAATTCCAACATTAGGCTTCTCAAAATAGGCATCTGTCCTTTCTTTCCCTTGATAATTTGTCACATTCTCCAGTGGTGTGTGTGTGTGTTGTTTGTTTTAGCATGTGCAGTAAATTTTGGATTTTATTCTGGTCATTTTGAATATGATATTGTCATTTCTGAGTCATGTTTGCATCTTCTGGAGGTTGATTTGTTTGTTTTAGCAGACAGCAACCAGTGTAGATGACACGTTCTGTCTCACTTTCTGTGGGTGGCGGTTCTAATACCAGTTCTACTTTCAAAACTTTCCCTGTGCTCTTTACATTTGGCCTGTGCTATGTCTCTCAGTGATAGTCTAGGACTTAGGCAGTAGTATATATCGTACATTAGTTCTCTTTCTCATAGCCTTTGCTATACTTTCTGAGTCTATTTTATACAAACACAAGTTACTTGTATTACTTTATACCCAGGATAGGCATGTCTTTTCCAGTTGTTTCCTCTCCATGATTTCCCCCATTCTCTTCAGATTCCAGTGGCCTTTTCCCAGTTACTTTGGTCAGAAAGACACAGATGCCCTTAGACTTCTGCATTGTACAGTTCCCCGTAACTGGGGCTGTCCTTGCATACAGTGCAGAAAGGAGAGAAAAGGAAAAAAAACATAATGGCAATTCTCCTCATACTGTTTGGGCAACAGAGGCCCTGTTTCTAGCTTTTCTGGCCTGAGAGAAAGGTTTTTCTCACAGGGTTTTTCTGTTCCTCTGGCACTGCAAGTCTAGGGCGAAGAGGAAAAAGAGTAGGAAAAAACCCCAGCATATTTCCTCACCATCTCCAGGTCACAGGGTCCCCTTGGGGATAGAAGAAGGGGACTCCTTTTAAGGGTTTTCTTGTCATCACCACTATCAAAATAGTTACTCAGGCAACTCTTAGGTCAAAGCCAGGAGATAGAGGAAAACAGAATCAGAAAACTCATGACTACACCCATTATGCTTCAGGTTTTGACTTCTCCCAATTATCTCTATTACCTGTTTATGGAATGTTGAAATCCTTTGGCCATTTATATATTGGCAGATTAGGTACTTTCTGAGTGATTTGAATGATATGTATATATTTAAGGAACATTAACCCTTAATCTGGATGTTTCTGTTCTTGTGTTTGATTCAAATTTTTTGACATAGTAATTTTTTAAAATGTGTTAGTCTTTTGTGGATTAAAAAATTTGCTAATAGCCATTTGGGTAGTCTTCCTAATTAGAGTATGTGTTGTGGTTTTTAAAATATTCTGTTTTATTTTTCTCAAATTTAGAACAAAATTTCTTAAAATTATGAGCGATTGCTACAAAAATTTAGGTAATACAGATGTCTAGGCTAACAGGCAATGCTCTTCACAGCCCTACTTACTTTAAGAGAGAAATATTAGCATTTCATACAGATCCTTCCATACGTTGTTCAGAAGTTTGCACTATATATATATATATATACACATATATAATTGAGGTATGACTTACATGCAGTAAATGCATGTACAGTTGGTTTTGAAAAGTGTACATTCGTATAATTCACTATCCCAATAATATGTAGAACATTCTATCATCCTGTGAAGTTCCTGTGGTTCCTTTTGTTCTCACATCCCCTTTTCTGCCCCCTACTAGTCCCAGACAACCGTAGATCTATTACTTTAGACAAATTTTGCCTGTTAGAGAATTCAGGGAAATTGTATAGTGTGTGCTATTTTGTTTCTGGATTTGGCTGAACATAATGCTTTCCATAGTCACCTGTGTTGCTGCCACGTATCAGTACTCTACTCCTTGTTATTATGATGCATAGTATTTCACTGTGTGAATATACCATAATTCTATAATACATTAATTTATTGATAGATATTTGTATTATTTGCAGTTTTTGGCCATTATGAATAAAGCTGCTGTGTGCTAGTTCCTGTGTGCCAGTGTTATAATTTCTTTTGAGTAAATGATAACTAGTTAAGGACTTACTCTATCCTAGTAAATGTTTATTTAACTTGATAAGCATCTGTTAAAGAGTTTCCCAAATAGTTGCACCATTTTACACTCCCATCAGCAATGTAATGAGTTTCAGTTCCCCACCTGGCACATTTATCATTTTTTTTTCTATTTTATTTTTATTATTTTTTGGTATCATTAATATACACTTACAATGAACAACATTGCAGTTGCTATACTGCCTTCCCCGTGGCCCCCACCCACCACATTATGTGTGGTAATCATAATGCTTCTTTTTCCCCTTATCCCTCCCTTCCCACCCATCCTCCCCAGTCCCTTTCCCTTTGGTAACTGTTAGTCCATTCTTGGTAACTTGTGATCTGAAGACTACCATTAGGCCAAATGGTTTCTCTTCCCTTGTATGAGTGAGATTTTGTAAATCTGAATATAAATGAGGGAAAAATTAGTCCATGTGACTATAAAGAGGGCTACCAGAATCCAGTAGAAATTATAAATGCACAATAAAGGAAGAGTTCACAGCTTCAATTTCTTTTTCTAGACAGTGTTCAATAAAATTAGGTTTTCACAAAGAAGCATTTCCAATGCAGACCTATTGTAATGATTTCATAAAAGTTCAGACAACATAACCAGAGACACAGCAAAATACACTTCAGTCAGAGTCCTTGTGCACTAGAGGCAAGTCTGCTACATGTACAGCACACTCTTCATCCTTTTAAGGAATCTGAGCATGGGAAACTTCCAGTTCTTACCAACTTAGAGGGCCTTTTCAAAGGCAATGCTACAAACTGGTGGGAGCCCTATCACGTTAGATGAGGAAAAACAGAATAGCGAATTTGTTTTTCTTTAATAATGATCTGTATTTTGGTAAGCAGCTCCAAGATGGCAGCCCAAGATGTGACTTTTCCCCTTAGAGGAAGAAGTTTATCTAAAAAACAGAAACCTCCTTATATCACTAATAGCGATTCATACTTATATACTTAAACATATTATTTCCTGAATTGAATACACACTAGACACTTTACAGTGGGAGAATGGGACAAAAATATGCAGGACCATATAAAATTCGTCGGAAAGGGCTGCTGTGTTGGGCCAAATCTGTGCTTATATAGTAGTGGCTCAGAAGGGGCAGAAGGTGCGGGAAGAACTATTAGCAAGCAGGAAGAGGCAGCTGGAGAGAGAAAGCCCCCTGCCAACCCCATATCCCTCCCCCAGTGGCCATGGCCTGTTGACTTTAGTTTAGGAGAACCTTAGATGCCATAACCGCAACTCCTTTCTTGGCTATTTTGGTCCTTAGCAAAATTAATAGTTATTAGTATTAATGGAGTACAGAAAGTACAAGGATCAACGGCATCACTAAGAAAAATGTAGAGATAGCGCACATGAAGATTATGTGATTGGCTATCATCTTTGCAGAGGAATCACCACCAGTGTTTTTCAATCTCCATGGTTCGTTTCTCTCCGCATCACTTATTTTTTACTGTATCACGACACAGACCCATGGAAACACTAACTGGCTCCATCCCCAGTACTTTTTACTGCATTGCATCTTATGGATCCACATTTTACCCAGTTTTCTTCCCACCCACACAAGTGCTAAGAGGGTATTAAAAAAGAAAAGATAGCATCTAATGACCATCTTTTCATAAATATCAACCCAGAGTACTCACTCTTAAGAAACACATGCATTCTTGCCTTAACTGAGGACTGAAATAACCAAGTAACAGAACCTTAAGTGCCCTGATGGAAATGTACAGTATGAGATACATCCACCTATCTATACACACATATGGGCACTCATGTGTATATACAATATATACATACAAATGATAATAGCTATACCAAAAATGTGCATACTTAACAGCTTTTTAAAAAGCCAGTAGATCATGGTATAATACAATTCATCTCCACTAGTGAATGGCACAAATGGAGAAATGCAAAAGAGGTGTTTCAAGTACAATAAAGTCATATTTCACAGGTGAAAATGAAGAGTATTATTCCAGTGTCCAACACAATGTACTCTATGAAAGTTTAAAATGCCAGATACTTAGTACTTAAAGCAGAAAGTTACTAAAGTCTGCCTTATGGTCTGAAAAAGACACTCATAACAGAGGTTTTGGTTTTTGAAAAGGGGGTGAGGAAACAGGCGGGAGTGGGAAGGAGTGTCAAGGACAGTTTCTTAGTTTGCTGAGTGGTGTTTATCTGATGTCTAGGCAGCTGAACATCATGATGGTTATGCTAAAAAGTTCAATTTACTGGTAAATCCTTGGCTTAGAGTACTAAGCGTATTATACCTGTGGGTGTGGCTTTAAATGCAGGACTAGTCATCTCCAGGTATAGAGATCACTGAAAAGAATGGCAGTTCTGAATAAAAATAATATAAATACATTTTCCAGCTAACCTTATATATCAGTGAAAATACCTGTAGATACTGTAATTTGGGGATACAGCTGATTTTAATAAACAGAAAAAAATATGTATGAAAGGAAGGGAACCCAATTAAGAATTATCTCAAGGTATGAGGTTTTACATTTTCAAAATGTTAACTTAAAAGAAGGGAGAGACAGTGAACACAGGAAACTTTTTACTGCCAAGTTCTGGATACCAGATATAGCATTTACAAATTTCTGATATGCTGGACAAATTTCCCATATTTATTATTTTCTTAAACACATACATATTAAGTGAACACCAGCACTGGGGAGGAGGTAGTATTAGTTTAATCGAAGGTTGACATTTGTACACTGATTGAGAAAGTGCCTGCTTCTTTCTTTAGGATCTTTCAAAATCCTTCAGATTTTCCTGCTTTTACTCTTTGATGATTCCTACCATGATTGAGATTCCTCAGAAGTTAATCTTACAAACACACACAAACCAATCTGAATGATTAATCTGAATTAATTTGAATCTTTTTGCAAACTATATATATTTTATTCATTTTATTTTTTTTTCAAACCATATATATTTTAATTCAAATTAACTTAATGGAATAATTCAGGTATAGTGATGTAAAACTGGCTCGGGTCCTGTGGCAAAAACGAAGCCCTACTGGACAGACATTTGGAGTCAGTGTTCAATCACGATTTTACAAGTACATGTAGTCTGCATGAACTCAGTAATTCAGTTTGACTAATTTAAGTCCATTTCGATTTTAGAGTTTTATATGCAAAACTGATCTGCTTCAGTAAAGGAGCCAGATCTAGTAAGAATTTTTTAAAAGGTATCAAATTCCATTATATTTTTGGACATTTTATAAATTCTAAAGGTTGGTCCTATCACTTTCCTCTAAACATGTAGATATCTCAATTTGTCTGAGATACTGTACAATATTTGAATGCAGAAGAGCTATTGAAATAATTAAGTCCCTTTCAGTAGAATCAAGTACATGTTATGTCCACCTAAAAACTGGTGATCTCAACCGTGGCCAGGAGGACGACGGACCAGAGCGCTACATGAAACACTGCCTATGACTGTGTGTGAATTCTACTGCGATCTTGGTTTTAAAAATATTTACACTGAAATATTAATTTTTCTCCCAGTTCCCATTAAATGAATGCTAGAAAGTCCTAAAGGGGTGGATTCAGGCAGACTGGGCTGACGTACCTGGAGAAGACTTAAATTGGTTGAGAAAACCAAGATTTCAATGGTGATTGGTCTGGTCTAGGCGGAGAGCATCACTGAGAGGCCGTGGAGAATGCTACCTTGGAGCCCTCTGTGAAAAGCAGGAGTCTGTCAGCAGCAGGGCTCCTGGTTCTTCAAGACAACTGGGGAGAGGGCAGGACAGCAACCTAAAGGAACTTGGAGCGCTCACGGGGAAGGACATTTTTTCCCTTCAAGTCATATTCATGGCTCCCCACCCACCTGCAGCTCAGTCTCCACACTGGCGGTGGGACCCCAAGTCACATCTGACTGTCAGCATCAGGTGGATCCTTCATTACAAAACAAAACAAAATAAAACAAAACACACCCCTCTCTGGAAAAAAGAAGTTAGCTTTCGTCAAGAGATTTCCTGACCACCATAACTCACTGTAGTGTTTTTTTTTTTATTTGCCAAACTTGCTGGTTCCTTTTCAGTAGTACGTTAGCACCGAGGCTTTAGACTTCTGCAAGTGGTATTTTCTGTCGTGTGATGTTAACATGATGCCAAGCAATCACTAAGTCTCAAGAAACTAGAAGTTTGTAAAGTATTGCAGCAACAAAAACAGCAATCAACAACAGAAAAAAAAAAAAAAAAAAAAAAGGAAGAGGACCTGCACATGCAGCAAAACCTACAGTGGTGCTGAGGGTTAGTCAGCCCTGGTAAAGTCACAGGCTCAGTGACTCCTGGCTCACTCGGCAACTAAGCACTTAAATAACGGGCTATTCTACTTGTAAACAGGAAACCCCATAAACCAAAAGGGGGTAATCGAATTATGTCTAAGTAGTGTGATGAGAATTCCAAGAGATGGTGGTCTGTAAATACGGCATCATTCAAATACCTCTGGCCTTTGATTTGTATTGGTTACATGTCTTTGTTTTTGTATAAACAAAGTAAAAGTACTGTTTGGGGTCTTGGAAGTTAACAGAGCTTAGCTCAGCTAGGATGACGTATCACAGCATAAGCAACAAAATATCAGGATATACATAGGCTTCATCTCCTCACTCTGCTACTGAACATACCCCTCATATGAGCTTTCAGGGGCCCCTCTCACCCTTTTTGTCTTCCCCTTTGGAGGCTTACAAGTTTGACAATGTAATTTCCACAAAACTTGGGATCTCCTGAAGCACCTCCATCTCACCATACCACAAAGAAGGCACAATTGAATAGACCAAAAAAAAAAAAAAAAAATCCCTGACAAGCTTGCAGCATTCAGAAAAAGAATTAGGTTGTCTTCTACTCTCTGAAAGAGTCAATGCAACCCTTTAGTGTTCATGGATTTCCACTTTTTTCCTACTCCAAATGAGGCCAATTTAATAAATAAAAGTCAGACAAAATACATTTATTTAATAACCAAAATACATTGGTGAGGGGATACAGGTGTGTTTCCATAATAACTTGTTTTAGCATATGCTGGCTGCTGTGAGCGGCTCATAAGAACCTGGGGTATACAGAGAAAGGCTTTAGATCTTTGCACAAATTTCTTAGGATAGACTTGTCCAAAAGTGATGAGTCAAGCCACGTTGCTGAATTGTTTTTGCAGTTTTCAGAAAATACCCCCTATCTAACCAGTTTCTTTTTACCACGTGCACTGTATGTGTGTGTGTGTGCATATTTAATAAACACACATACACACCAATTCCCCTTTACATAAAATTTCCCCAAAAGTTAAAAACAAAACAAAGCACAAAACCTGACAGCTAAATACTATGACATCCCAATTAGTAAACACAAAACAGAACGCTTTACAAAAATGAATAAAATATACCATCTGTACTCAGCTTCCACATGGTAGCACCCAAGCGAGGAGGCTGCTTGTGATGATGTCTACAGGGAGTTTCCTTTGCTGGACTGTTCCAGCAGAATGGCCATTCTCAATTATTTTGATTTGGTTGTTGATCCATTGATTATTTAGGAGCATGTTGTTAAGCCTCCATGGGTTTGTGACCTTTTTTGCTTTCTTTGTGCAATTTATTCCTAGTTTTATGCCTTTGTGGTCTGAGAAGTTGGTTGGTAGAATTTCAATCTTTTTGAATTTACTGAGGCTCTTTTTGTGGCCTAGTATGTGGTCTATTTTGGAGAGTGCTCCATGTGCACTTGAGAAGAATGTGTATCCTGTTGCTTTTGGGTGTAGAGTTCCATAGATGTCTATTAGGTCCATCTGTTCTAGTGTGTTGTTCAGTGCCTCTGTGTCCTTACTTGTTTTCTGTCTGGTGGATCTGTCCTTTCGAGTGAGTGGTGTGTTGAAGTCTCCTAAAATGAATGCACTGCATTCTATTTCCTCCTTTAATTCTGTTAGTATTTGTTTCACATATGTTGGTGCTCCTGTGTTGGGTGCATAGATGTTTATAATGGTGATATTCTCTTGTTGGACTGAGCCCTTTATCATTATATAATGTCCTTCTTTATCTCTTGTGACTTTCTTTGTTTTGAAGTCTATTTTGTCTGATACTAGTACTGCAACACCTTCTTGTTTGCATGAAATATCTTTCTCCATCCCTTGACTTTTAGTCTGTGCATGTCTTTGGGTTTGAGGTGAGTCTCTTGTAAGCAGCATACAGATGGGTCTTGCTTTTTTATCCATTCTATTACTCTGTGTCTTTTGATTGGTGCATTCAGTCCATTTACACTTACAGTGATTATTGAAAGATATGTACTTATTGCCATTGCAGGATTTAGGTTTTGGTTACCAAAGGTTCAAGGTTAGCTTCTTTACTATCTTACTGTCTAACTTCACTCACTTATTAAGCTATCATAAACACAGTCTGATGATTCTTCATTTCTCTCCCTTCTTATTCCTCCTCCTCCATTCTTTGTATGTTAGGTGTTTTTTTTCTGTGTGTGTGTGTGTGTGTGTGTGTGTGTGTGTGTGTGTGTATGTGTGTGTGCTCTTTTGTGTTTTCTTTGACTGCTTTTGTGGGTAGTTGATTTTGTTTTTTGCCTTTAGTTAGTAATTGATTGGTCCGCTTTCTTTGCTGTGATTTTATTTTCTCTGGTGACATCTGTTTAGCCTTTCCCTCAATTTTTGCTTTTCTGGGAATTGCTTAATCCCTCCTTCATATTTAAATGATAATCGTGCTGGGTATAGTATCCTTCATTCAAGGCCCTTCTCTTTCATTGCATTAAATATATCATGCCATTCTCTTCTGGCCTGTAAGGTTTCTGTTGAGAAGTCTGATGATAACCTGAAGGGTTTTCCTTTGTAGGTGACTTTTTTTCTCTCTCTGGCTGCCTTTAGTACTCTGCCCTTGTCCTTCATCTCTGCCATTTTAATTATTATGTGTCTTGGTCTTGTCCTCCTTGGGTCCCTTGTGTTGGGAGTTCTGTGTGCTTCCATGGTGTGAGAGGCTATTTCCTCCCCCAGTTTGGGGAAGTTTTCAGCAATTATTTCTTCAAAGACACTTTTTATCCCTTTTTCTCTCTCTTCTTCTGGTACCCCTATAATGTGGATATTGTTCCATTCTGATTGGTCACATAGTTCTCTCAATATTCTTTCACTCCTGGAGATCCTTTTATCTCTCTCCCTGCGTCAGCTTCTCTGCGTTCCTGTTCATTGATTTCTATTCCATTAATGGCCTCTTGCATCTCGTCCATTCCGCTTTTAAATCCTTCCGGAGATTGTTTTATTTCTGTGTTCTCCCTCCTTAGCTCTTGCATATTTCTCTGCAAGTCCATCAGCATGGTTATGACCTTTATTTTGAATTCTTTTTCAGGAAGATTGGTTAAATCTATCTCCTCAGATTCCCTCTCAGGGGAGGATGTCTGGGTTAGTCTGGTCTGTATCAAATTCTTCTGCCTTTTCATGGTGATAGAGGTAGTCGTAGGCACTTGGCATGTGTGTCAGCTGGGAGATCAAAGTCCCTTTCCACTTGCTCCTGACCTTTCTTTCCTGGGAGAACGGTGACCCCTAGTGGCTTTTACTGGGCAGCTGCGTGCAGATGGGGTCTCTGATTCTTGCCCCGCTACTGTGGAGTAAGCTCCATGCGGTTGCTGTGGGCGTGGCCACTTTTAGGCTGCTGCTCTGCTCTGGTGGGGCCGCGCCAGAGGGGGAGTGGGCAGGAGGCTGTTTATCACTGTGGGGGGCCGCCAAGCTATGTTGTCGCCCATGGGGTTGGGGCACCTGGAGTTCCTGGGGATTCCCAGCTGCTGGGCTATATGCCGGGATGCCTCCATCCAGCTGTGAGGCCCCTGTCCCTTTAAGACCTTCAAAAAGCACATGCTTTTCTTTTGTCCCAGGTGCGCTGGCCGTGGGGACCCGCTCGCAGTTTTTACTGTTCAGTTTCCCTAGTATCCAGCACACCACGCACTGTGTGTCCATGCTCTGGTGCGGATGGCTAGGGCTGGGTATTTAGCAGTCCTGGGCTCCCTCTGGTCCTGCTAGGCCATGGCTTGTATCTTATCCCCTTCGTGAGGCACTGGGTTCTCGCAGATGTAGATGTAGCCTGGCTATTGTACTGTATCTTCTGGTCTCTGTTTTAGGAATGGTCGTATTTCTTGTATTTTCAAAAATATATATGTTTTTGGGAGGAGACTTCTGCTGTCCTACTCACACCGCCATCTTGGCTCCTCCTCACCATTCTCAATTATTAGGTCACGTGTAAGACATGTGTGACCCATTGGATATTTGTCAAGTGACACTGGTGCTTCTGTTCATGCCCTGTTCCGTCCATCCCCCGGCAGCTGTCTGCCTCAGAACCCGAAGGCTATTGCGAACTCACATACTGCTACCTCGGGGTACCCCATGCATTGGCTCAGAAGGGTGACCTGCATCGCTGGGGACCCACCTTGTATTGGATGGCCCCAGGCTTGTGGTAGGCCACCTATGGGATGCGCCCTGTGAGGAGGTCCAGGGGGGGTTTGGCTGAATGCCTCAGGGGCAAGGTTAGAGAGGTCGTTTCCAAAACCTAGTCCCTCGCTTTCAGATTTGAAAGCTTTCATCTCTTTTGCTCGACGCTCTAGCAGGCTTCGTATTCTTTCACTGCACTCATTCTGAAATGTCAATATCTCTTCTTCCATCTGTTGTGGGTTGGTGGGGGGAAGCAAAAAGAAAGCTCATTTATTTTAAAAAATATATAAACTACAGAAGCAATAATTATTCTGGTTTAAAGTGAATCATAAAAATGTCCACTCTGGCTATTTTAAAGGATGTATATTTAAAAATCAAAGAGATGTACTGTAGGAATCATATATAACTTATATTGCTAAAATGTGTAAAATTAAGTTCTTAAAAGCAAAGGTAATAATCTCTATTGAAATAATAAATCAAGGCAATTATCATGAATGGCTACCAAAACCATTAGGTAAAAAGATTGAAGAAGAAAATGTGTAAGGAGAATGTAGCCTTATTAGATACACCATAAGGTCACTCTAATGTAATAAATATGGTATTGGTGTAGGAACCAGTAATTAGTAAAACAGAAACAGAATGAAGTTTGTAAGTTTTTAATGCAGGACAAAAGCACTAATTAATTTAATGGGAAAAACAACACAGGCACAAGTGGCTAACCACCTGGAAGAAAATAAAAATGGAATCTCATCTGATACCATATTCCAGAAAGATCAGAGCATTAAGTGAAAAACAAACAGAAACCATAAAGTTTCCATTAGAAAGTTAGGAGACTCTATGTACTTAGAAATCAGTGGTTGGGTAGCCGTCAGAATCAGTTTTGGACAACTCAAAGGTTTACAAATATATATAGCTGACTAGAAATAGTTTTAGTGTGAAAAAATACACAATAGTCAATGACAATGGGAAGAAGTTGATGGAGAAATTGTTGATGAATGAGAATATCTGAGCCCACTCATCAAATATGACTTCAAAGTGGGACAACTAGACATTATATAGCTTTTGATGTGATGCAAAAGGAAGTGTAACACAGTAACCCTTATGAACATTCCTCGCAAAAATTTTTAAAAGGAAAAAAATTAATGTAAATATAATCATGCCCCTAGATCTAATGACCAGTTTACAGGAAATGCAAAGTAAAGAGGAATGCATTAAATGACACCATGAGGTTGGAATCAGCCAAATTCAAATGCGAGAATTCCTACAAAGCAAATGACCCAGTCCACAGTAATAAAAAAAAGGGCACAGGAGACTAAAAGGCTTAAAAGACAATGAAATGCAACGTCTACACCATGTTTGGGCCCCAATCTAAATAAACCAAGAAGACCTTTTTTTAGATAGAAAGGGAAGTTTAAGTATGGACTGAGTATTAGGTAATCTTAAACATTTATTATAATTTTGTTAGTTAACACAATGGAATTATGACTATGTTGAAGTAAAAGAGTCCTTATTTCCTTATCTGTGTTTGCAGTGAAATGATTCTATGCTGGCATTTGCTTTAAAATATTTCAGATACTCTGCCCCCTATCCTGCTCCCCTAAAAGGCTGCATGTGGAGTTGGGAAACAGACGAAATATAAGCAAGATACTGATAGCTGTTGAAGTTGCGTAATGAGTATTTGGGGACTTCATTGTACTAGTTCTTAATAATTTCACTAATACTTTTTGTTTGAAAATTTCCATGATACAAAGTTTTTAAAAAATAGGAAATAAAGAGTATTTGTAAAGAAGTATTAAATTAGGTTTTAAGATATTTGAGGACTTAAGCCAATAGTCATTGTTCTCTACACAGAAATCTAGCTCAACAAATGTGCTTAATTTTTATGTATCTTTTTTTTATACTAAGTTATCATTGATATACAATCTTATGAAGGTTTCACATGAGCAACATTTTGGTTACAACATTTACCCATATTATCAAGTCCCCTCTTATGTATCTTTTTTAAAGTGCCCTTTTAAAAACACACAATTTAGCATGGAAACACCTGGAGGACCTGGAGGACAATTCTTGTTTCATTTGGACGCTGAAAGCAATCTTCAAACAGAATTATTACACATCTAGAAACAACTAACATTCTCTCTGCTTCCACCTCTATTTTCAGATGACTGTTTCTTATCTGTACAACCAGTAGGCACAAAGTACAGAAAATACAGATGTTACAATGTTTTCAAATCATACCATGGGTATATCACTGCCTTGGTAGTTGCCAACTGACTGACCCCAAAGTACTTTATAGTCATGCACTTCACTTGAAATATAAACATGAGCCCTAAAAATCAAGCAGCAACTCAAAGCACTGTAGATTTATTCCACTGTTTCTTTTATTATTTTTAATACTAAATCTTATGCATGTCTATTATCAAATACAAACCACCACAACCAATCTACCATATTAAAAGAGCCATTATAAGTATTAGTTCAACTCACTTTAAGTGTGATTTGTCTTTATTTTATTCAACACCTCATAAGCATTTTTCCACATTAATACTATTTTTATAGCCATTATTTAAATGGTTGAGTAAGATTTTATTAAGTGGCTTGGTCATAAGCACTTAATTATTTTACATGGTTAGGTGTTTAAAACCATTATAACTATGCTATAATTAACATATTTATGCATATTGTTTTTCCTGTATTCAGGATTTCTTTTCTCTAAATTCTCTAAATTCTTTGCTTAACATTTTCTAAGATCATTGATATACTTCCAAATTGCTTTCCAAAATGCATTAACAATGTATGAGAGTGCCACTGCACTTCTGGCAATGGTATTAGCCCTATGCCAACATTTTACCTGGTTTCGTAGAACATAAAGGCCTTAGTTCATATATTGAAATGACTACACCTAAGATACTAATTAGCACTCTTTAACTCGGAGCCACTAGGTGGAGCTAAAAATACAAATAAAACAATACCAATAATTCTCTCATGACACTGTTACTGAAATACTATAGGTTTCTCTTTTAGTGATAATTTTGAAGCATAAGAGATGGAACTTTAGATTCAATTTTAAATATGCAAGTTGAAATCAGGCAGATTTATGAATTCTGTACATGGGACAACTACATTTTTCTAAAAATTTGTATGTGTTTCTGTCTTCCCACCTTGAATGAGAAACACAATTGAGATAATTTTTAGAGGCAAGTACCTCTTAAAGGAGCCAGTAATGAAGACAGCTGTGCCAGAGAAATAGCAACACCTTCTTTTGGTGGAGTTTTTAAGAACATTTATTTTTAATAGAAATGAGGTATTCTATTTTTATCACAAGAACTGTAGAAAGTAGAGGAAAATCTATGCGCCAATTAATGGTCCAGAAGCAATGACAATTTTTAACAGACAAAACCATTAGGCATGTGTTAACTTACAATGGACCTAAGACATGCCAGCTGCTGGGAACTTATGGCTCAGGAATTCTGGAACAGAGCATTCAATCCTGGATACAAGTGGTATTCTACTACTTCTCAAAACAAATGCCTTTCCTCTCTTTCTTTCTCAAAAGCTTATACCCTTTGTTCTTTCTTCAACACACACACACACATATAGCCTCAGTACCTTAAAGGACACAAGTGAATTTAGGGATTCTACTTCTAATATATATGACAAAGAATAAGTAAAATAAATAAAGCTACATCTAGAAATATTTTCAGCCTGACACTTCATCTGTGTAAAACTGGTCTTACCTTCTCTTTTCTAGTAATGCATCAATCTGTACAGTTTCAGACCAGGAATGAATGAAGTATATTCCTGATCCCTTTTCCTTGTCTCTCTCAAGCAATTACTAAAGTTTTTTCCTTCACTATCCAAGTTTCTCTCCAATTTCTTTAGGTACAACTAGGTACACAAAAGAAGGGAGGAAAACGGAGCCAGAGCTATCCTTTTACAATTCAACTGTCTTCACATAACTCCACATCATTCCTCTAGTAATTACTACTTAAGTATATATATTCCTTTAATACATCACACATTAATTTTAAGGTTCATTACTGAATCAGTAATTTTAAAGAAAAAGAAAACACTACCAAAACTAGAATTAAGGAAATATGGTATTGTGAAAACAATCTAATGCCACCTCTGTCATCACAAAAATATATTTATGAAATGATTTTGATGAAAGCAAATCCTGGCACAATTACTTTTTTCTATTACGCATACCTGTTGTTTCAAGAGTGCCTTGCGGAGGGAGACCCTCCGTTTCAGCTCCCGAAGCTCTTGAGCGTGTTGTGCCTCAGCCTGCATTTTGATCTTGCTCTGAAGTTCAGTCAACAGCTCCAGTTCCTGCTGCAGCTGCGTTTTCAAAGCCTGGCACTCTGCCTCCTGCGCTTCATCCAAATGCGGCTGAAAGAGAAAGAAAACATACATCCTCCTGTGAGCTACCTTCTCATGACCTATGGAAAGGAGGACGTGTAAGTTAAGGCAGACTACTCTTCTATAGGGCACAACTGTTCTCTTTTACATCTTGGGGTAAACATCTCTGGAAAAGGAAAACACAGCAACCAATGACGGCATTATAAGAATAAAGCTATCATAAGCTATTTGGATGATGCCTAAATAATCATTATTTTTTAAAGGAAAACGGAATCTGACTGACATAAGACTGGGAATGTCTTCTCTCCAATGGAAATAACTACAGAACAGGGACAAGCATGCCACAGCTTATGGGCCAAAGCTGAACAGCTACCTGATTTTTTGTTTTTGTTTTTCAATAGTCCACTAATTAGGAATGGTTTTTTACATTCTGAATTGGTCACATTTTAAACGGCTATGTAAATACCCACATAATAACCTCAGTTTTTCCTCCTAAAATATTTACTATCTGGCCCATTAAGAAAAAGTCTGTAAACTGACATAGCAACTATTTTGTGCCTGCACTCAAATGTGACCATCTGGATTCCTGGTAAAGTGCTACTTTTTGAACCCTGCTTAACAAAGCTGCTTCTCCAATCTTGATGCACTGTTGGTATACCTACTAAACCTCTGCAAGGCACCAGCAGAGAGCCTATGTGGAACCTCATGACCAAGTGTATCAAAGAGAATTACATATGCATCCTGCATATTTCCAAGCAATGCTGAGAACAAGAAGAATATGGACCACCTTCACTATTTCCCAAGGTACAGCAGCATTTTCATCTCCAACTTAATATTTCAATTGTTGGGATTTTATTCGGGTGGTGGAAGGAAAGGGGCACTAAATTTGTTTTGCCTAAGTAAAATAAACTTACAGCTCGAGTGGAGAGCATTTCATTAATGTGGTCATACTGCTCAGTTAAGATGGCTAAGTTTTGGATCTGCTTCTCCTTAGGCTTTACTCTTTAGCACCACAAGCAAAAACCTGGAAGTCAGCTAACTAATCTTTCAAAGGTCAAAGAAAAGTTATGAGGCAAGAGAAGGGACAACCCTTCTTGTGGAAATGATAACAGACATGAACTACATAAACATTTTTGAGATAAAATAATTTGAGTTCAGAAACAGAATAACTCTGGCTTTAAATCACAGGTTAATTATTCTATGAACTCAAGTTTCAACAAAATGTAGTAAGATGAGATATATTTGATAAGGTATAGCCATCAAGCCTACAAGTAACAACACTCATTTGCTACACAAAGGCAGAACCTATAGTTGAAATTATTTACCTCAATATATATACTGCCAGATATTGAATGGTTGACTAAGTGTGCAAATGCATGTATGACCAAACACTCTTGTCAAGGAACTAGTTCCCACTCTTTGCTCCCATACTACAAAATCAAATATATATCTTTGTCAGCATTTTACACCAATTGAGGTACTAAGTCATAGTCATGTACCTTTATTCTGTGAAGGGTCAAGAAATGTCTAGCTAGAAAGACAAACTCTTGGTTTAGTTACGCTTAGCACTGCCCTTAAATACTGCCCTTGGTTAATAAAATTCCTCCAAGTTAGCCAGAAATGGAACAGTGAAATTTAGAATTCTCTTCTGACTTTGTGTAACCACCTCCATTCTTTAAAAAACTTTTAAGTATTCAAATATATTGCCAAGAAAACTATAGACACTCCATATCACTAGCTAATGACAAAAAGGAATGCCCTGGAAAATTTTTTCAAGAAGATTAATACTTATACCAAGAATAAACTATATTCCTCAATGTTTCCCCCAAGTGAAAGCAGGATTAACATGTTCCAGTTGTTTCTTAATCACTTAATACTGACAAAACGTCACCTAATGGCAGATGAAGAAATGGCAGATAAACAATAGGTGTTTACCCAAGTCATTCCTCAGAAATGGTGCCCCAATGTCTACAAATACTGTCAGCTCACCTAAGTGTGCAAACTGAAGTCCTCCTATCCCCCTTAAAGTCTTGGAGAAAGTTGGAATAGTTGCAACTATTGAAGTTGAACTACTACATAGTAAATACAAATTTATCTTAAAAAGTTGCAACTATTACTTATGTAAATGAAATGACATGATGTTAAAATAGTCTGTTTTCTCCAAGAAGGGACTAGGGTTACCAAAAAGGAAGGGATTGGGGAGTATGGGTGGGGAGGGAGGGAGAAGGGGATTAAGGGGCACTATTATTAGCACTCACAATGTAGTGGGGTCATGGGGCACGCAGCACAGCGCGGAGAAGACAGTACTAACTCTATAGTGTCTTACTACGCTGATGGACAGTGACTGCAGTGGGTTGGGGGGGACTTCATAGTATGAGTGAATGTTGAAACCACAACGTTGCTCATGTGAAACCTTCTTAAGATTGTTTATCAATGATACCTTAATTTTAAAAAAAGAGTCTATTTTGTTCAAATTGGGCAAGTAGATACATATATACAACTAAGAGGAACATGGTGATTTTCTTTCCCACTGAAGTAACAGAACAATTTCTTTTACGGAAAATCTTGAGCTTATGTATCATGAGAAGGACGTTTTCTATCTGAAGTCTGCCTATGACTGTGAGACATTATTTTTCCCCTTGATTTTTTAACAGTATCTGAAAATCAGACTAGTGTCTCCAAGCTTTCAAACGGAGAAGGGGGCCACAACAGGGAACCAAAAGGAAGGGTTAAACAGCAAACAACTAACCTATTCCAAGCCCCAGAGAAATGAAGTCCTATCAGATTCATGGTCTGACCAAAGAAAACTAAACAAGCTTTCAGTTCGGTTTACTTCTGGGTGCTGCTCACTTTAAAACTGTAATTCATTTTATAGACATGCTTTAAATATCTTTTGGTGAGAACCTCTACTATGTAACCACTACAAAGACAAAATAAATGTGGAAAATCATTATGAATTCTGATTGTGATAAGCATTAACTAATGATGGTTATGAGGGTAGTCAACGTACGAGCCACTCTGTAAATGATGTTCATTAGCTGTTTTGAAGATACAGCAAAGTATAAAATTTTACTTAGATTCACAAGAAAGGATAAATATTAGCTTTGCTTCTGTGTTTTGTTCAGGACAACTTGTATGAATGGAGTTGAATAGGAATCAGAGACACCACTAGGTAAGGTTTAGCTTCTGGTTTGGACACAGATTACTTCTGTGAGTGAATTTCACTTGACTTCAGGAGAGTTATTCAGGTAAGTGTTACCTGATAGTTTTATAGTTAAATTGTCAGAGATCGAAAAAGAGGGTAAAGGAGATACCGTGGAACCGGGCTTCATTGGATGTAAACACAAGTTTACAATGTGCAGACATGTACAGATTAACTGAGGTACTACTGTGGGTGACAACATATATAGGGGGTCATTTTGGTTTTTTGTTTATTAAGATTCATGTGATTATACTTCACGTATTTATTACAAGTTATAAAATTAGAAAATTCCTTGGAATTGTTAACTCTGGTTGATTTTGGTAGAGGGGGCTGGACCAGGTGGCCTAAAGAACAAGGAGAGGGAAACCTTTAAGTTTATAATACATACACTTTGGCATCTTTTGAATTTTGTATCATATAAATAAATTTCTCTATCAAAGCAAATACAAAATTTAAAGTCCTTTGATATGATATATCACCAACACTTGTCTTTCCTTATTTGTCTACAAGAGAGCATGTAGTACCTTCCTTCACTCTGATGTACTAATTAAAAAAATACACTCCAACTACACATGCCCTGGTCTTACCTATGTTACCAAACACAGAAAGAATGGGAGTAACAGTGTGATAATTCCACTATTCCTCTAAAGATGAGTATTGACAATGAAGGGAGAGGGGGTAAAAAGGCGTTTTTCATTCACTGGTTTCTGTACTAATTAAGAACTTACCGCCTCTTTTGGATACAAATCACATTCAGAGGAAATAAGATTCCAAAACTATAAAACTTGGAACAACAGAGAGAAGCCAGCAGGTTAGGATGTTGATATGTAGATTGCAGTATCAACACTGGACATTTGGGTACACTTAAAATGAGAATTTCGAATCTTATTTATGACACTTTCTACAGTTAAAAAGTTCTGGCCATTTTTTTTGGTACTCTGCTGAGAAATACACAAGCTGAAGTCTGCAGCTATAGACCCTCTACACCAATACTAACCAAACATGCTTAAAATGAAAAGAAAAAAGCTTATTCAATTTCTTTATGACAGACATCTGGCTTAGACTTTTACTGTTTACATGTGCCTTTTATGTGTTCTCCTTTGCCAAGAAGCTTAGGCTAAAGGTACCTTCAGACTCTTAGGCTGCTGTCGAGCCTGCATGACGTGCTTCCGCCTTAGTTCTCGCTCTCTCCGCTTATTACGCTCCAGCTGGTCAGTGAGCTCGGCTTGATGCTGCAGTCTCATCAACTCACAGCGCATCTTCTGCACTGTGTTGAGGTGGCGGAACTCCAGTTCTTGCGTGGATTTATGCTGTCGCAGTAACATTGCATGCTCTAAGTCCTTTTGAGCCTGCCTTTTATTTAATTCCTAATCCATAAAAAAAGACAAAGGCATAATTTGATGATGTACAATGCCAGGAGAAAAAAAATCCTAAGAAACAGAATAACCAGGATATAGATGTAATTCTCTGATTCAGTAATGGCTGCACAGTAAATATTAGAGTTTTATTACTGGAACTGTAGAAAATGGGCAATTAGTAGCACAATTGCCTTATCTGTTCATTTACTATTTATACTACTTTTAGCAATAAGCTTAAGACATATCACATCTGTCCCAAGAGACTTAATGTCCTTTCTACTCTCTTTCCGTCATTTATGTTTCCTAATTTTGTATCTGAACAGGATTTCTAAGTCATCCTTTGACTTTCTTCAGAGTATACATTCAATTCTACTACATGCAGTGTACCCAGTATAGTGCAGGGGTTAGGAACACAAGACTCTAGGGCTAGGCTGCCTGCTTTCGAAATCCTGGCTCTGCTACTGACAAGCAGTGAGTCCTTGGGTTAATTACTTAAACTCTCTGTGCTTCCATTTCATTACTTCTCAAATGGAGACCATAACACAGCTGTTTCATAAAATTAACGTGAGGGTGAAATGAGTTCATACGTGGAAAGCTGTCAGAATACCTGCCTCATGATCAATAAATGTTACTACAATTTTTTTCAGTTTAAAAGATCAAATGTACAACACACACACATACACTCACACACTCTCTCTCTTTTACTATGTAGAAGGAAGTCAGACGTGCCCCCTTTGCCTCCGCTGCCCCTTCTCCAGGGGCCAACATTTGGTGCATATGTTTCCCAACCTTCCCCACGCTTATCGTGACACAACCATTACACAAAAACATACAGTTTTAAAATTGAATAACAATATATATTATAGGCATATAATATGCTTGCTTTACCTAAAAATATAATGGACAAATACAGATTTTTAAAGAAATTTTTATTGGAAGCTTCTGCTTTCTGATGCCATAGTTTTTCTACTTTTTGCTTTATGACAAATTTTCAATAAACATCTACACATGATACACCATATAATTATGTTACTATTTCTTTAGGATAGAATTCTAGAAGCGGATTCGATGGGTAGAAGATACATGCAAATTAAATTGTTAAAGCTGCTGAATTATGCTCCAAAATGGCAGTATCAATTTATATTCTTACCAACATTGACCACTTTCCATGCCACTACTAGGACTCATCAATTTTTTAGACCGATCTTATCTAATTGATGCAATTGTCTTAACTTGAATTTCTTTATTAGTGAATTTGAATAATTATGTTATACTTGAAGTTTATTTTAGGCCACTCTTGAAAATAAATTGATCTATGCTCATAGGTATACCTGATAATGAGTACCGTTGTTTTCATTGGCATAAGTTTCTACATATTCCCAATGAATAATTTAATGTTTATAAAATTATGTTAAATGGTAGTATATACCTCATGGCACCCATTTTGGATGAAAAGGCATAAGTTATCCAATTAATTTTCTCATATTAAAAATTAACAGTTCTTTCATTCGTGGATTTAATATTCATTAAATATTTACTTAATACATATTTATTGAATACCTATTATGGGCCAGCCACTAGCTACAAGGCCTGGATATACCTAGCCACTGGATATAAAAGCCCTGAACAGAACCTGGGACTTGATCTAATTTCCATTCTACTTGGGGAGAGAGAGATCCCCATAAAAAGTGTGTGCACGTATGTGTGTATGTGTGTGTGTGGTGTGTGTGTGTGAGAGAGAGAGAGAGGAGTGCAAGAATATTTAAAGAAGGGAGGAGGATTTGGAGATCAGAATTGAGGAGATATGAAGTGAGGGAGAAGGTGAATCGTGTGGGTTGGGTTTCCAGGGAAGAAGGACTTAGGCAAAGGCAAGCAGAGGTGCTCTAAGGCCCTGAGGGTGGGATGTGACTGACATATTTTCAGGAAGATTCTGATTTCACACCATTTAAACATACCTCCTTGAGAAGGTCCTGCTCCAAGTTATGGCTCCCAAGTAGCAACTTTCTTTTTAAGCGACGGCATTGCAGCTCTAGGTACCGTTTCTGATGTTGAAGAAGATTGGTCTTCTCCTCTTCTTGGAAATGCTGTATGTTCTGTTTCTGGCTTGAAAGCCATTCCTGTTTTTCTTTTCTTGGGGTGCTCTTGTTTTCATTCAGCTCCTGGCAAGATAAAAAACAACTGAGTTCAAAATACATAAAAATTAACTACATGAATATACTATTTGGTAGCTGGTAATCTTCAGTAAAAATACTTAATTTGTGCCCTCTCTCATGGGCAGGCAGGGCAATGACCTTAAAGGAGGTAGGTAGTATTTTTCTGTTTCTGGAGTTATCCATGAAGTAGGACAGAAAAGAGAAAAAATACACTAGAAAACATGCATATTTTTAGCTTTGCACAGCTATATTTAGGATGGCTCGTAGCTTTGAAAGCACGCAATGATTGGTGAATGGAGTAAAACATCTTTGTTTGAAATCCTCCCAAAAGGGGGAAGAAGACAGTGCTTTCAAGTAAAAATCACACATGAATTAAAATTAAGGTTAAAATATAGTTATGTCTCACTTCTTGGCTTTCAACAATTGAAATACTAAGTTTTTGGCAAAGTTAAGGATGGGCTCAGTATAAAAGACCAGAAATTAAATGGAAAATCAACAAAACCACAGGAAAATAGAGACCGTTTAGAATAGATTTAGTCTTCAGCACTGTAACCACTGAACAAGGCAAGACCAATGTTTTTCTACAGCATTTTAAACATCATCTCACAAACTACCTAAAAAATTTATTTATACTGGATAGGATGAGAATACTGACAATACATTCAATGATGCAAACCCAAGGATGCTAATCAATACTAGTATATTTCAACCTACAATGCATCAACCTTGCAGAGAATATAAATCAGCCATCTTTCCTAGGTCTAAGATGATTTTTTAGAGACTGTTAACCTTATGGTTCTTCATCTGTTGTTCAAGAAAGAAACCGATGATTCATTACTTTCATTGATAAGATATTCAAACACATAAAAATAAAAAGCACATAAGCTTGTAGTTCTCAACTTAAGGATGTCAATGAGAAGACAGGGATAATACAGGCATATACAGAAAGAATCACTTGCCTATGTTTTTCAAAATCTTTGGCCAAGGAAATTTCCCACCCACTAAGACTATAGTAGGTCCCTTCCTCTATACTGATAATAATCATTCTAAATGAACACACACACACACACACACACACACACACACACACACACACACACACACACGCAGACACAAAACTACCTTCTAAAAGAAAACGAGCTTATTAGTTAGACTATGAATTATATGCTTAAAGGATTATCTAAACCAACACATTCATTTATAAAACTAAAACCTGATTTCACTAGGAAACAACTATAGAACTGCATTTTGTTGGATATTTATTTACAGTTGGGAATCCTGTTTACCATCTTTTCAAATCCCATGTTCTGGTATTGAGTTTAGCTTTTAGATTACAGTAATGGGAATACATAGCAGGTTACACTCTTTAAAGTTGGAAAAATTTTATCAATGAACCTCACTCGGCAGGGTATATATAGCAAGGCTTTGTGCCACCAATATCCTTAATAAGACTTATATATCTAATTATAGGTCAAATTCCTATACACAAGAAAGCACTGTACCAAAGAGATTATGGTTATTTTATCAAGATTAATTTATCTGCATGCAAATAATTAATTACATGGACTAAAAATTTCAGTCCATCAGTCTGTAAAAGAGGGTGTAAACTGGGGAAGTCTCGGTGGGTGGGGAATTTCCTTGGCAAAAGATTTTGAAAAACATAGCCAAATGATTCTTTGTGTATACGCCTGTATTATCTCTGTCTTCTCATTGACATCCTTCAGTTGAGAACTGCAAGTTTATGTGCTTTTTATATTTATGTGTTTGAGTATCTTATCCACAAAAGTAATAAAGAATTGGTTTGTTTCTTGAATAACAGGTGAAGAACCGTAAGGTCAATAGTCTCTGAAAAATCATCTTATACCTATGAAAGATGGATGATTTATATTCTCTGCAATATAATAAAGATACTATAGTTGACACAAATCATTTTCCTGTCCTGACCACTATCCTGAATAATAATCCCCTTTCAGAAATTGCCTTAGGACAACATGGCTTTCCTCACAGTTAGACTAGATCTGCGATAAAAATAAGTTCAAGAAAGCAGCACATAAAGGGCAAACACACATGAAATCCTGTAGCCATAAAGACATAATTAGCATGCTTTCCTAGTAAAGAAAATGGGATGAGAAGAAATGTCTCTTATCCTTATTCTGTGTTAAAATCAGAATAAGAACAAATTATTGTAATCTGAGCCCAAAGTAAGAAGGTATGACTTACTTTTAAAGGAAGAGATGTATGGCTCTTTTTCATAGCTAAAATATTTTTATTTCTAGTGACTCAGTTTCTTAAGTGCTTAGGAAAGCTACTATAAATAAAAGCTTTATAAAATAATTCACATTTTAAAGAGATCACTCTTTGTAGATCCCACTCAACTGAGGATCTCAGCCATTGAAAAGTAATAGGTTATAATCAATGTCCTCACTTAAACTGGTATATTGTTAGTGGCCACAAACAAAAGAAAATTTTATCTTAATGGTTCTACGAGTAGATCAATATTGGATATAATCAGTAAGCAGGCAAGTGGCTTGAAAATTTTTATAAAGTAAATACCTCCTTAAGTTGTTCCTTTCGAAGTTTGTATTCTCTCTTCTGGGACTTCAAAAGGCTATTCAGTTCTTTCTTCTGCTCAGCCTGAATACGTTGTTGAAATTTGTTCTCCTCACTGGACATCAGTTCAGCCTATAGGAAAATTTTTAAATGGATCAAATTAGCTAAGCAGATAAGCTTCAAAGCAGCAGTTTAATACACATTAGCAAAGATATTTCCTCCCACCTAAGAATATAAAATCAGTATAATCATTACCAAAACAAGAATATCCAATAAATTATTAACAAATATTACTCAGCATCCTTATGATTTGAATTTCAGAGAACCACTAAAATGGAACTCATCTTTAAAATGCTGATCTTTTACAGGGTCAGTGTTTTCACCGTTCCCCCCCATTTAACTAGAGTATGCTGCCCGACCCCCCTCACTAATAAAACAAAACAAATGTAATTAAGTTATGACCTTTTATCTAGCTTGACTTGTGTATTAACTACTAAAAGCATACTGCTGACTGGCAGCCTTACCAACAACATGAACAGATATTCACACATATTCTGTATGTTGTATAAATTATATACTGTATTCTTACAATAAAGAAAGCTAGAAAAAAGAAAATGATCTTTTAAACTGTCTCCCAAAACATTTTCCAAGACCTTTATTGAAAAAAATATGTGTATAAATGGGCCTGTGCAGTTCAAACCTGTTATTCAAGGGTGAACTATACATATTCATTGTAGAACATTTAGGAAATACAGAAAAACACAAAGAAGAAAAATCTTGCATGATTTTACCACACAGAGATAACCAATATAAACATTTTGGTGCATACCCTTCCTAATTTTTTCTAGGCATGTATAGATATTGATATAAATATATAAAACAAATCTAAGATCATATTGTACATCCTGTTTCATGAATTCCTTTCCTAAAAATGTTAGTATCTACCTGTTTACAAAGTATTCAAGAAAGTACAACATCAAACAGGATTCTAAATATTTCTATATTCTTTTGCCAAATTATTTCAAAATCAAATATTCATTTACACCAGAAATTATTTTGCTAAATTCTCTATTACTGTGAGACGGTGATTCTTCTTTTTTTGCAGACATATTTGAAGATATGGTGTAAATTTATTGAGAAGTTTACATTTTACTTGACAACTGTGATTATCAAAATAAATTGAAACTAAAGGGACACCAAGGAAATTAGAAACCAGTTTTCACAAAAGACTCCTAAAAAAATGCACCTTTATCATACAGTAGAATGATACTTATTTGTAGTAAACAAATGGGCTAAATGTGAATCTGAAACCCTCTTAATTTCTCTTAATTTAACATTCTCTGTATACTACAGTACTCTTCAATTCTTCTGATATAAAAATGCTACTATAAATTTAAGGTTTCCAAAAAGTACATAGAGAATGATAAATTTTTTTTAGAACCTGAATCACCTACTAACTGATTTATCAAACTCCTCAGATAGCCAAAGTACCCAAGGCCTAGAACAGAATACTTAACGACTTTTTTTTTCATTAAGGTATCTTTGATATACACTTATGATGGTTTCACATGAAAAATAATGTGGTTACTACATTCATCCACATATATCATCGAGTTCCCCCCATACGCCATTGCAGTCACTGCCCATCGGTGTTGTAAGATGCCACAGTCACTACATGTCTTTTCTGTGCTACACTGTCTTCCCCATGATCCCCCCAACACCATGTGTACTGATCGTAATAGCCCTCAATGCCCTTCCATCTCTCTCCCCAACTGCCCTCCGGCACCCCTTCCCTTTGGTAACTGCTAGTTCCTTCTTGGAGTCTGTGAGTCTGCTGCTTTGTTCCTTCAGTTTTGCTTCGTTGTTATACTCCACAAATAAGGGAAATCATTTGGTACTTGTCTTTCTCTCCCTAACTTATTTCACTGAGCATAATACCGTCTAGCTACATCCATGTTGCTGCAAATGGTAGGATTTGTTCCTTTCTTATGGCTAAAAAGTATTCCATTGTGCATATGTACCACTTCTTCTTTATCCATCCAACTACTGATGGACACTTAGGTTGCTTCCATATCTTGCCTATTGTAAATAGTGCTGTGATAAACATAAGGGTGCATGTGTCTTCTTCAATCTGACAACTTTTTTCTCTGGGTAAATTCCTAGGAGTGGAATTCACGGGCCAAATGGAATCTCTATTTTTAGTTTTTTGAGGAACCTCCATATTGCTATCCACAATGGTTGAACTAGTTTACATTCCCACCAGCAGTGTAGGAGGGATCCCCTTCCTCTGCATTCTAGCCACCATTGTTGTTCCTAGTCTTTTCGATGTTGGCCATGCTAAATGGTATGAGGTGATATCTCATTGTGCTTTTAATTTGCATTTCCCTGGTAATTAGTGATATGGAGCATCTTTTCAAGTGCCTCTTGGCCATGTGAATTTCTTCTTTGGAGAAGCATCTGTTCATATCCTGTGACCATTTTTTAATTGGGTTATTTGCTTTTTGGGTGTTGAGGTATGTGAACGCTTTACATATTTTGGATGTTAATCACTTGTCGGATATGTTGTTTACAAATATATTCTCCCATACTGTAGGATGCCTTTTTGTTCTGCTGATGGTGTCCTTTGCTGTACAGAAGCTTGATGTAGTCCCATTTGTTCATTTTTGCTTTTGTTTCCCTTGCCCAAGGAGATGCGTCCAGGAAAAAGTTGCTCATGTTTATATTCAAGAGATTTTGCATATGTTGTCTTCTAAGAGTTTTATGGTTTCATGACTTACATTCAGGTCTTTGATCCATTTAGAATTTACTTATGTGTATGGGTTTAGACAATAATCCAGTTTCATTCTCTTGCATGTAGCTGTCCAGTTTTGCCAACACCAGTTGTTGAAGACACTGTCATTTCCCCATTGTATGTCCATGGCTCCATTATGGTATATTAATTAACCACATTTGCTTGGGTTTATATCTGGGATCCCTAGCCTGTTCCATTGGTCTTTGGGTCTATTCTTGTGCCAGTACCAAATTGACTTTGCAGTAGAGGTTGAAGTTGGGGAGCATAATCCGCCCCCAGCTTTATTCTTCCTTCTCATGATTGCTTTGGCTATTTGGGGTCTTCCGTGGTTCCATATGAATTTTAGAACTATTTGATCTAGTTCACTGAAAAATGCTATTGGCATTTTGATAGGGATTGCACTGAATCGGTAGATTGCTTCAAGCAGGGTGGCCATTTTGACAATATTAATTCTTCCTATCCATGAGCAAAGGGATGTTATTTCCATTTATCGCTATCTTCTTTTTATTGAATGTCTTGTAGTTTTCAGGGTATAGGTCTTTCACTTCCTTCATTAGGTTTATCCCTAGGTATTTTATTCTTTTTGATGCAATTGTGAATGGAATTGTTTTCCTGATTTCTCTTTCTGCTAGTTCATCATTAGTGTATAGGAATGCAAGAGATTTCTGTGTATTAATTTTGTATCCTGCCACTTTGCTGAATTCAGTTCTAAGTACTAGTAGTTTAGGGGTGGATTCTTTAAGGTTTCTTATGTATAATATCATGTCATCCGCAAACAGTGACAGTTTAACTGCTTCTTTACCAATCTGGATGCCTCTTATTTCTTTGTGTTGTCTGATTGCTGTGGCGAGGACCACCAGTACTATGTTGAATAAAAGTGGAAAGAGTGGGAATCCTTCTCTTGTTCCCGACTTAGAGGAATAGCTTTCAGCTTCTCACTGTTCAGTATGATGTTGGCTTTGGGTTTGTCATATGAGGCCTTTACTATGTTGAGGTACTTGCCCTCTATACTCATTTTCTGGAGATTTTTTACCATGAATGGATGTTGAACTTTGTCGATTGCTTTTTCAGCTTCTATGGAGATGATCATGTGCTTTTTCTCCTTATTTTAGTTAATGTGGTGGATGATGCTGATGGATTTTCAACTGTTGTACCATCCTTGCATCTCTGGAATAAATCGTACTTGATCATGATAGACTATCTGTTTGATATATTTTTCACTATGATTTTGTTGAGTGTTTTTGTGTCTATGTTCACCAGGGATATTGGTCTATAATTTTCTTTTTTTGTGGTGTATTTGCCTAATTTTGGAATTAGAGTGATGCTGGCCTCATAGAATGAGGGTGGAAGTATTCCCTCCTTGTCTACTTTTTGGAAAGCTTTAAGGAGGATGGGCATTAGATTTTCACTAAATGTCTGATAAAATTCAGCAGTGAAGGCATCTGCTCCAAGAGTTTTATTTTTAGGTAGATTTTTATTACCAATTCAGTTTTGCTGCAGGTAATTGATCTGTTCAGGTTTTCTGTTCCTTTCTCGGTCTGCCAAGGAAGGTTGTACTTTTCTTGAAAGTTGTTCATTCCTTCTGGGTTATCAAGTTTCTACGCATACAATTTTTCACCATATTCTCTAATAATTCTTTGTATTTCTGTAGTGCCCATAGTGATTTTTCCTTTCTCATTTCTAGACACTCTTTTTTTCTTGATAAGTCTGGCTAGGGGTTTTTCTATTCTGCTTATTTTCTCAAGGAACCAGCTCCTGCTTTCATTGATTCTATTGTTTTATTCTTCTCAATTTCATTTAAGCCTGCTCTAATCTTTATTATGTCCCTCTTCTACTGACTTTGGGCCTCATTTGTTCTGCTTTTTCTAGTTTTGTTAATTGTGAGTTTAGACTGTTCATATCGGGTTTTTCTTCTTTCCTGAGGCAGGCCTCTATTGCAATATACTTCCCTCTTAGCGCAGCCCTAGCTGCATCCCACAGATTTTGCATTGCTTGATCTGTTTATATTTGGTCATTGATTCATTGATTATTTAGGAGCATGTTGTTAAGCCTCCATGGGTTTGTGGGTCTTTTCATTTTCTTTGAGTAATTTATTTCTAGTTTCATACCTTTGTGGTCTGAGAAGCTGGTTGGTTCAATTTCAATATTTTTGTATTTACTGACATTCTTTTTTGTAGTCTAGTATATAATCGATTCTTGAAAATGTTCCATGTGCACCTGAGAAGAATGTGTATCCTGTGGCTTTTGGGTGGAGCATTCTGTAGATACGTTAGGTCCATCTGTTCTAATGTGTTGTTCAGTGCCTCTGTTTCCTTACTTATTTTTGGTCTGGTTGATCTGTACTTTGGAGTGAGTGGTGTGTTGAATTCTCCTAAAATGAATGCATTGCATTCTATTTCCTCTTTTAATACTGTTAGTATCTGTTTCAGATATGTAGGTATTCCTGTGTTGGGTGCATAGATACTTATAATGGTTATATCCTCTTGTTGGACTGATCCCTTTATCATTATGTAATGTCCTTCTTTGTCTCTTGTGGCTTTCTTTGTTTTGAAGTCTACTTTGTCTGATACAAGTACTTTAACTCCTGCTTTTTTCTCCCTATTGTTTTCATGAAATATCTTTTTCCATCCCTTCACTTTTAGTCTGTGTATGTCTTTGGGGTTGAGGTGAGTCTCTTTTAGGTGGCATATAGATGGGACTTGCTTTTTTATCCCTCATATTGACTCTGTGTCTTCTGATTGGTGCATTCACTCCATTTACATTTTGGGTGATTATCAAATAGGTATGTACTTATTGCCATTTCAGGCTTTAGACTCGTGGTTACCAACGGTTCAAGGAAAACTTCCTTACTATCTAAGAGTCTAGGCTCACTTAGTGTGCTATTACAAATACAATCTAAAGGTTCTTTTTTTTTCTCCTCCTTTTTCTTCCTCCTCCATTGTTTATATATTAAGTATCATATTCTGTACTCTTTGTCTATCCCTTAACCTACTTTGGGATAGTTGATTTAATTTTGCATTTGCTTAGTAATTAATTGTTCTGCTTTCTTTAATGTGGTTTTATTACCTCTGGTGACAGCTATTTAGCCTTAGGAACACTTCCATCTATAGCAGTCCATCCAAGATACACTGCAGAGACAGTTTGTGGGGGGTAAATACTCTCAGCTTTTGCTTATCTGGAAATTGTTTGATACCCTCCTTCAATGTTAAATGATAATCTTGCCAGATAGAGTATTCTTGCTTCTGCTTCATTGCATTACATATATCATGCCACTCCCTTCTGACCTGTAAGGTTTCTGCTGAGAAGTCTGATGACAGCCTGATGGGTTTTCCTCTGTATGTGATCCTTTCTCTCTCTCTGGCTTCTTTTAATACTCTGTCCTTACCCTTGATCTTTGCCATTTTAATTATTATATGTTTTGGTGTTGTCTATCTTGTCTCCCTTGTGTTGAGAGATCTGTGCACCTCCATGGCCTGAGAGACTATCTCCTTCCCCAGATTGGGGAAGTTTTCAGCAATTACCTCCTCAAAGACACTTTCCCTTTTCCTCTCTCTTCTTCTTCTGATACCCCTATAACACGAATATTGTTCTGGTTGGATTGGTCACACAGTTCTCTCAATATTCTTTCATTCCTAGAGATCTTTTTTTCTGTGCCTCAGCTTCTTTGCATTCCTCTTCTTCAATTTTTTTCATTTACCATCTCCTCGACCATATCTAATCTGCTTTTAAATCCCCACATTGTATTCCATAATGAATGTATCTCTATTCTGGATTTGTTCCTGCATTCTTGAGTATTTTTCTGTACCTGCATGGATGTGTTTATGATTTTTTAAATCTCTTTTAGGAAGATTGATGAGTTCATTGTCACTTGACCTCTTTTCTGGTGTTTTGGGGATTTTGGTTTCAACCAGGTTCCTTTGACATTTCATCTTTGTATGTGGCACCATCTAGGACTCTGAAGGTGTACTCCCTGCAATTACTTAGCCCATGGAGCCATGTCAGGGGTCTCAGAGGAGTGGCGCTGGTGACTGGGGGTTGGGAAGAGCTGTTTCCTGCTTCCCAGATACTGTACGTCTCTACACAGCCAGACTAGTCAACCAAACACACAGGTGTAACCCTCTATGCTTTGCATTTGTAACTGCTGTAGGCAGGACCTCCCTCTGGCTGGACTGATGCCAGGGCAGGGGCAGATGGTTTGTAAGCCAGTGCCAGCCTGCCAGAAGGTGCAGCAGGCTGCATATCATGGAGGAAGGCCTCGGAGCTGTATAGCCACCCAGGGGGATGGAGTGCCTGAAGTTCCTGAAAAGTTCCCAACCTGCTGGGCAGAGTGCACCTGAACAGTTTTGTCTACCTGTCCTTTTTCCTGAACAGCAAGCCCTGTGCAATATTTGCCCATTTAGTAGCCCTCTCACTGTTAGGAAGTCTCTCATACTGCCTGCCTTTCTTTTCTCCCAGAGCAGCTGGATGTGAATCCCTGTTTTCCACAACAGCTGGAATCTCAGTCTGTCCAAGTATTCTTCCTGTCTTAGCTTTCCAACCCCACTGATCTCCAGAGGACCATGTAATATAAGTTCTTGCTCCCACAGCAGATCTCCAGGGCTGGGTGTTCAGCAGTCCTAGGCCTCCACCCTGTCTCCACTCCATTTCTCTTCCTTCTGCCAGTGAGCTGGGGTGGGAGAAGAGCATGGGCCCCCCAGATCATGGCTTTGGTATGTTACGTTTTTTGAGGTCTGTTCTTTTCTCCAGGTGTAAGAAGTCTGGTGCTGCCTTCTTTCCTGTTGATCTTTTAGGGTTAGTTGTATTAACAATATTTTCATATTATATGTGGTTTTGGGAGGAGGCCTCTGTCTCACCTCTCACGTCGTCATCTTTAATCTGATCTACCTGACTTTAATCGCTGTTACATGATAAAACTATCAAGTTATCAGGACATAATTCCGTACCTACTGGTTCCCGACCCAGCACTTGATATTTAACCTATTATGTACATATTTTTCCCTTTCCCCATTTGATTTGCTTGGTTCTGGGGAACAGATACCCTAACATCAAAATGCCATCTTGGTTAATTTTGAAATAGCCACAAGTTAGAATAAATACATTAGTAATACCGGTCAACTACCTCTTTTTCCACAGCAGCCTGATGTTTCTTGATCAGTTTCTTCATTTTTGCAGCAAAGTTGTTACGCTGCATTTCAAGATCTTTCTCTAACCTGAGATGATGCTTATCCATCTCAGCCTTCAGCTTATCTTTCAGAGACATCAGCTGTTTCTGATGCTCAAGTTTTCTGAGCTCATGTTCTTCCATTTCCCTTGTAACCTACAACAATGGAGAGGAAAGAATGAAATAAAGCAAAACCTTTTTCTTTCAAAACCATCTTAGACCAGTCTACTATCAACTAAGTAGGTAATTCATGTAGGAGATCCCAGTCAACAGCTTCTAATAAAATTTCATCTGAAAAAGCAGACAAGCTAGCTGGTTCTAAAATTTAAATGGGAATGTAAAGCACCTAGAATAGCCAAAATTTTGAGGGGATATGAAAAGTTGGTAGATTTAAATTCAGTAATCAAAACAGTGCAGTATTGGTATGAGGACAGGCTGAAGAGAGCAAAGGAACACACTGAAATCTGGAAACAGACCCACATATATTCAGTCAATTGATTTACTACCAAAAAGTCAAGTTAATTCAAAGAGGAAAGGAAAGTGTTTTTAACAAATCCTGCTGTAACACCTGGTTCTCTGTATTCTAAATAAATAAATGCTTAATCATGCTATACACAGAAATTAACTTGACAAGAGTCACTTGACATAAACCTAAAATCCAGAATCAGAGAGCAGGAGAAAACACAGAATATTATCATGACCTTGGGGTCAGCAAATGTTTCTTGGGTAGAGGACACAAAAAACACTGATTTATAATGAAAAAAATGTACAAACTGGATTCTCAAACAGAGGCAAAATTCAGATAATGTAAGATTAACCATTTAAAGTGAACAATTCAGTAGCATTTAGTATATTCATGATGTTCTGCAACCACTGCCCCATTGTAAAGAAAAAAATGTACAAACTGGATTCTCAGAGACAAAATTTATATAATGTAGGATTAATCATTTAAAGTAAACAATTCAATAGTATTTAGTATATTCATGATGTTCTGCAAGACTGCCCGTATCTAGTTACAAAACATATATAATACTTCAGAAGAAAACCCTGTATGTTTTAAGCAGTTGCTCCCCCATCTCCCCTTCTGGTAACCACCAATCTATTTTCTGTCTATGGATTTATCTATTTTGGATGTTTCATATAATATGTGACCTGCTGTATCTGGCTTCTTTCACCTAGCATGTTTCCAAGGTTCATCCATATTGTACAGGATGTAACAGTACTTCGTTTCTTTTTATAGTGAATAATATTCCACTGTATGTCCATACCCTCATTTGTTTATACATTTATTTGTTGCTGGACCTGTGTGTTGTTTCCACCTTTTGGATATTGTGAATACTGCTCTTGTGAACATTTGTGTATATGCATTTGTTTAAGTACCTGCTTTCAATTGTGTTTTGGGGTATATATCTAGGAGTAGAATTGCTGAATCATGGGGAAATGCTATGTTAAACTTTTTGAGAAATCATCAACTGTTTACCACAGGCAGCTGACATTTTACATTCTTACCCAGCAATATTATAGCAGGAGTTCCAATTTCTCCACGTGCTCTCTAGTTGTTATTTTCCATCTTTGTTTTTGTTTTTCTCTCTTAATAGCTAACCACCTAACAAAACAGGCAGCAGACTCACACAGTCCAAGAAGGGACTAGCAGTTACCAAAGGGAAAGGGGTGGGGAAGGGTGGGTGGGAAGGCAGGGAGAAAAGGATTAGAGGGCCTTTATGATTAGTACACATAGTGTAGAGGGGGGGAGATGGGGAAGGCAGTAATAGCACAGAGAAGGACAAGCAGTGATTCTATAGCATCTTATTACGTTGATGGACAGTGACTTCAATGGGGGTGTTAGGTTGGGAACTCAATAATATGGGTGAATGTAGTAACCAGTGTTGCTCATGTGAAACCTTCATATGATTGTATATCAATGATACCTTAACAACAACAACAAAATAGCTGGCCATCCTAGTGGCTGTAAGGTGGTACTCATTATAGTTTTAATTTGCGTTTCTCTAATGACTAATTATATTGAGTATATTTTCATGTGCTGTTGGCCATTTGCATACATTCTTTGGATAAATGTCTTTTCAAGTCTTTAACACATTTTTAAAAATTGAGGTATAGTTTATATATTAATTTGAATAGTTTTTTGGTGGAGTCTTTAGGGCTTTTTTTTATGTAGCATCGGGTCATCTCCAAACAATGACTGTTTCACTTCTTCCTCACCAGAGTGGGTGCCTTTTATATTTGTCTTGCCTGATAATGTAGCTAGGACTTCCAATACTCTGTTGAATAAAAGTGTTGTGAGTAGGCATCCTTGTCTTATTCCTGATTTTAGAGGAAAAGTTCTTAGCTTTTTCATGGCCTTCACTCATTTTTAATGGGTTGTTTGAATTGGATTTTAAAACTAAAAATTTTAATTTATCACAGATGGAGAAAAAATATTTGCAGGACATATCAGAGAAAAAATACCTGTATGTTTCTTATGAAAGTCAAACATACATATGCCCTATGACTCAGCCATTTTATCCTATGTATTTGTCACAGAAATTAAAACATCATGTTCAAAGACATGTACATGTTTGTAGCATCTTACTATGCTGATGGACAGTGACTGTTCTGGGGTATGTGGTGGGGACTTGGTAATAGGGGGAGTCTAGTAACTGTAGTGTTGCTCATGTGATTGTACATTAATGACACCAAGATCATAAAATAAATAAATAAATAAAAGTATTTATTTCATCTTCCACTTGCCCCTCAGAAACCTCTAATCTACTTTCTGTGAATTCGCCTATTTTAGATATTTCGTATAAGTGGAACTCTAATAATATTTTTCCTTTTGTGTCTGGCTTATATCACTTAGCATTTTTTCAAGGTTCGCTCACATTGTAGCATATATCCGAACGCCGTTCCTTTTCACAGCTGAGTAATATTCCATTGTAGATATATTATATATATATATATATATATATATATATATATATATATATATATACACACACACACACCACACACACTATGGTTTGTTTATCCATTCATGTGTTAATGAACACTTGGGTTGTTTCCATCTTTTAGCTATTGTGCCTAGTAACTTTTGGTAATACTGAAAGCAGTGAAGTTAAAAAGGAAGCATTCCTATCAATTGTGAAAACGAGTTACCTGACCTTCCAATGTTTTCAAGAAAATTTAAAATCTTACACATGAAAGTGTAGCAAACATCCACATTTCCTAAACTGAGAAGTTGTAATTTCTACAATTACACCCAGTTTTATTTAAAAAATGTAAACATTATGGAAAACACAAAAATCACTTTCCATTATCACCCACCTTAAACCTTTCTCCACGTCCCAAAGGCAACCATTATCATTAATATCATGTTGAATAGTTACTATTTTTAAATACCTTCGTTTTCATCTAAGTAACTTCAATTAATACATTATATGGTATTTATTGATTTAATTATTCTAAGATTTAAAAAATATTCTTTTTGCATTCTCAAAACACGTTTCCTAAATGCAGACATTAAACTGGGAATTAAAAAGCCTTTTGCCATTTTAAAATAAGTTGCCTAAAATTATGTTCCAAACTTCTGATACATCAAAGGAAAAAAAAACCCCAAACTCTTAAACAAACCAGACTAGGAAAATTAGTTACCAAAGTTGAATTTTTTTTCACTGAAATCCAAATACTTACAGATTCCGGATGGATGGCAGAATTATTAGACATGACTGTGTGGATTCCCTCCGTCACGTGTAGCTCACTCTTGTAGCTTTGACTCCTGGTCTTGTTGGACACACGGGGAACAGACTGATGATTTCCAATATTCACTGCTCCTGTCTGTCCAACACCGTGATCTTGGTCCTGAGGGAAAAGAGTATTAGATTCAAATATCTTTATCTCCTGAATTCTTGATTATTAGCATCTAGCACACCGCTTGGCACACACAGTCTTCAGAATGTTAGTGGTCTATTTTGAGAAATTCCTTGTATTTGCCAAGACCAGAAAGTTTATCAGTTGTTAGTTGACAGATTAAAAAAATGACCGACAGTAAATACCAAAAAGCCCAACCAACTAAGTGAAAAAGTTAATCAATTCAGAGTTATTTCCAAAGGGTAGTCTTTTCTCTAAAATTTTTGACATTATTTTGAAATCCATTTCTACTACACATCTCATGGGGTATACACAGAGATGCTGCTCATTTCTCAGTGATTCCAATGGTGAAACCAAACCCCAACCTTTTTTTTTTAATCCTATAAACATCCCTTTTAGTTATTTTTTATTGAAGCCTTTTATATTTCTTTTCTTCTCAGAATATAGTCTTTAGCCTAAACTTCTTCCACTAAGTAATTTAATATTAATTCCTACCTATTTTTATGTAAAATTAAAAATTGTATATATATTTAATCATAATTAGAAGACTGTTCTTCCCAAGAAACCCGGCAAACTTTGGTATCTGGGCACCAATATTACAGTCTTACCATACCGAAACTCTGTCAGATATGCAGAATAATAAATACAGACCCATAGTATATGGAGGATCTTTTTTTACATCCACAGCCTTAAAAAGTTGCTGTTATTCTAATGTTTAATGACATTAGAATTTTATTAATTTCACTTTACTAAAGTAATTCATATACCTAAAATAGCCCCAACTTTCTAGTGACTAGTGTTAGAACTAAAAAACAATATCAAAAATACCAAAACTGTATGTAAGAAAGTCTTCTATTTTATAGTTCATTAATTATGTAGTGTTATTAAAAAGAAAAGTAACTACTACTGTTTTAAGAATGCAGGGATCTTTCTCAATAGAAAGCAATAAAAAAGAATCAAAGCTTTGGCATTGAGACATGAGCAAAGAAGAAAACAGAAAATACTTAGACTAAAAAAGATAGCTCCACAAATCATAAGCTTTATATTTTCCTTTGAGGAAGTTTTGTAACATTTCTACTGCAAACTTGGAAACATGGTAACATGGAAACAACTTGGTCTCAAGAGTAATATATGAATCTGAACCCATATGCTTCTACAGTAAGTTAGTTAACCACTCTGAGCCTTACTTTACTCACCTATAAAATGAGTATTTTAGAACCATGTAGAGGAATGAATTCCTATACACAACTGAAAAGAATGAAGTGTTCTCAGTAACAGAATAAGAATCCTTGGTAATTTTTTTCCCCCAGGATAAATTTAACTAAGTCACATGTTTATTTCATTCATTCATTCATTCATTCATTCATTTATTTATAAAAAAGCAAGAAATTTCCAATTTAATAAACATGTATCAAACATTACACAAAAGGCACTGGGGGAGAGGTTTATACAATAAACAAGATAAGGAGAATGGTTGGTAATTCTAATGACTTCTCTGTGAGCACCGTCAACTTCCAAAACGCGTAATTTCAAATACTTCCAAAGCGTGTCCCATGCCATCAGACAATCAGGCAAAAAAGTGTTCAGTAGACCAGAATTTTGAGAGGGACTAGATTAAATAAAAGTTGAACAGGTTTCTCTAATAAAAGACTTCACACAGCTTTACTATGCTGATGTCCACTACCGAGAGTTTGGTTTAAAGAATGCAAAACCTTTTTCTCCACCTGGGACCTTAGAGAATCACTGTGAAGACACAATCTGGAAACCACTGATATAAAAGATTCTTGGCAAGAAAAGTTCCATAAGGAAAGAAGCCAATAAAGAGACCCCAATACTTGAGCCGTTTCTAAGTTATTACCTTTCCTTCCTGTGCTTCTACTGCCGGCCCTTTATGTGCCTCCTGGGAAAGGACCTTCTTGTTTCGATTGTGCAGATTGTCCAGCACTCTTTTTTTTTCTTCCTTTGCCCTTTGAAGGAGATCTATTAACACCGTTGTAGGGTGCTCCCGAAGCACAAAGGGGTCCTGGTTAAGAGTAGAAGGCAAAAGTCAGGTTGAGACCTATATATTTTTTCATTCAGAACAAATGAATCCCTTCTTGGACCCTAGAGTTACTATCCTAAATAATTATAGATAATGCATGTAATCTATGGTTATCTAATTCTGCTATGCTTTTTACTTCTTAGATTTATAAATTTTAATTTACATGTATACACTCTGTGCCTACATAACTTCCCCTGTACTTTTTATGAAAACTTTGAACATATGACACCTTTGTTGGCCAAATGAAAATGCAGAGTTGAAATAATCAGAGTCTAAGTAAACATTAAGAATTAAGTCCAATTAGAGCTCTAAGTAAATGCTTACAAATTCTTAGAACTGGTTTCATAGAGGAGACACTATCAGTTCTGAATTACATTAGATTTCAACAGGAATGTGTTTACTGATGGTGAATTACATAACATACTACTTGGGTATAATGGGCTCCTTTATGTTGCTTAAATGAAACTTCATAAAACACTAGCAGTTGATTAAAAGACGTTATGTATTAGTGATTTTTACCATTAATATTTAATAAAGCTTAACATTATCAAATACAGAAAAGTAGAAAGAACAATTCTACTATAAGATTATCATCATTACATTTGGTATTTTTTGGATATTTATGTCTTCTCAGAAATTTTCCAAGTATAGATTTTGTTTTGTAGTGAGCACACAGATTGCAGAAAGATGACTTGTGCGCTGGAGTTCATGAGATGATCTTGAATTCTTTTAAGACTTTTACCCCCTTTATTAGCTCAGATTTATTTCTTCTCTGAAGAGTTGTAACTATATATTATTCTCTTTTTATTGCTGTAAGTATTATGTTATTTCAACTCATAATGCCTACAGACTATTTCCTCAAATGTTCATGCCAAAATTACATAACCATTATTTTAATTCTGATAATTATTTTCAATTTTTCATTCTGAGATAAATAGCTTCATACAGTAAGTCACTTTTTTCCATTTTATTCTTTTTCCTTATGACAGACTGCAACAGAAATGTGGTTAGGCCAAAGGGAAGGATGCACTTGACAGATTCTTCCTATCACTTTCAATAATGGCAATATACAAAATGGACCAGGTAAATGAATACATATGCAGGTTTGGCATCACCCAAGGTCAAGTATGCATTCCTGGTGGGCTGGGTTATTACCAAAAGAGCTTCTTTTGCCTTCATTAGGCAAATGTAAGAAGCCAGACACATTCTTCCTTTTCCTGAGCCTTAGCTTGGTATGTACCACTATTTATAATATTCGGTCATTTTTATCTGAAAATAATATATCTTGTAATTCTAAGTTATTTAATAGTTTTCTACAAATGGATCCTGCTTATTTTTCACTTACATAATTCATAGCTATACTAAACCTTTTGTTGCTATTGTGAATACCTAGTTTTTGGGCTTGAATTTGAGACTGTAAGTGTGCTTAGGGCCTAGAATTCCCTAAGTGTTACTGAAACTTTATACTGCTCTTCTACATACTGTAGTTGCAAATAACCCTACCTAATATGTACATGATCCTTGCAATATCCTTGTGTACTGAACTGCGTGTTGGTGAAAATAAACTGAACTTCTTTGAGATTCTAAAACGTGCATGCTGAAAGTCTAATTTTCTAGTGAAAAATCCACAAAATTCCTTAGGGTCACAAAAAGATAGTCAACTGCTACTCACGAATGCCTTATCTAGATGTTTTAAGAACTATATTAAATTGAACAATACTATTATTGCTATTCATAAAATGTGAACCTCTAAATGAAAACATTTTTGAGAACAGAAAGCATATACTAAGAATTTATTTAAATTAGGTAACCAAACCTATTGAAAAATGAATAGAATTCACATTACTTTTAAAATACTTTCATTGCTAAGTTAGAAAAACATATTTCTCAAAAGGAAACAAAAATGTGATATTCATTTTTAACAGTTCTTTTGCAATCTCTTTTCTCCCACAGTGTTTATATAAATGTATTACACATCATTTCTCTTCCTTTCATATTACTTTATATAGGACAGAAGGGTATATAAAGTATGGTAGATACAAAAATTAAATCCAAAGTTAAACTATGCTTTGCCACCTCTGAAATGACATTGTTCCATATGAGTTAAAATTTGTAGCTGTAACTCATGAATATATTCTTGCACATATAAAAATTAAGTCATTTAGTACTACTATATTGAATATTTAACTATATATTCTATTCAGACATGGTAAAAGCAGTTAATTTTGAAAAACAAAATGAAAAAACTTAGCAACTAAGAAAATTTCCAAGAAAGAATGGTATTATGAAATTAGTATTTTAGCAAAACCCAGTACAGCGTACTTAATACTGATTCGGAATCAAAGAAGAATAAAACACATTCTTTCAAATAATTTCTTAGGTGTACAAAACAGAGTATAACTGACCTTTAAAAGTTTCTTTGATGTAGGGCGATCTTTAGGGTTTTTCTGGAGGCAAGACTCTACAAAGTTGCGAAAAGAACTGGACCTATTGTAAAGGAAAGTATTAAGTGAACATATTGCTATTTCCTTTAAAAACACATCCACAAATCAAGGCATGTCCCTATGGGTGGGAGGGAGAATAGAAATCATAAAAAAAAGCAGACACAATACACTATATATTTCATCATGTAAGTCTATAAAAAGCTATGCAAAGCAACTAATGAATCTTTCCCATTTTCCAAAGATAGATGTGCACACATTATTTTAAAATCCTGCTCTCACATACTTAAATATCACAACTCATTCTACGTTGTGGTAAATTAGGGAAGTCAATCATTTTCCTTTTTGCATTCAAATCTAAGATAATATTCTTCTTAGTATTTTTTTTCTTTTCTCTAGCCACATCTCTTTCTTGCTTGACCCTTGGATCATCTTCCATATAGCATGTTTCAGAATATCATGCTATTTGTTTTGGAAAGAACATTTTTTATACCTAAGTATTTAGTGTCCTTGAGCAAATGGACAAAAGTTCCAGAAAACAGTAAAATTTTTTTAAAATTAGAATTCTGTAACCTACTATTATATAGTGTTACTGATGAGAGTTCAGTAAGGCAGTAAGTAAAAAATGTTCCACCAATGTTTGTCATCAATATTCAAATAAGATTTAATTCTTTTATACAAGAATTCTTTTTTGAATCCCTAAAGTATCAACCAGTGTAAAGACAGCCTGTGTTTAGTGTATTTATTATTCAGATGTACCATCATAAACTGTGCCAAGATTTCTTCGAAACATCTCTACAGAAGCAGCAAAGACCTGTGAACTTGCCTTAATAATGTAATGATAAAAAATAAATTATTGCTAATTTATGCATCTTGTGAATTTTAAAGTATTTGTTAAGTACAGTAGATAGTCTTCTCGAATTTTTCAAATGCTAGATACACCTGAAGACTTTCCCATTAAAATTTTCTATCACTGATAAAAATCCTTTCCTAAAATTGTCCATCTGTTCTCAATAAACTTCTTTACATGAATAACAGTATTATCAAAGAAGCACTAGGAGATGCAACATCAAAGCACATTCTGAATAATAAATAATAACAATTAGAATCATCCAAAAATTATGAATTATCTGGTAATTCTGATAAATTATCAAATCATTTTTACCTATGTTTTATACCATATCAATTATAAACCATTCCCCAATTAGATATCTATACAGGTTGTGGCAATCTATATATTGCAGTTTTAAAATATGAATGTTTAAATCATGCTATTTATTATATAATCAGGGTTCTATGTGTCGCTAAGGTACAAAAAGTATATTACTTTTTATACAAAAGCCATACTTTTTGCTCCCATGTAGCATCACCTATCTTTTATTTCTGAACTGAGTTATATATATGCTATGAAAAGTAGAGATAATAAAGGATAAACATGATGCAAGGATAAAATAAAGCTATTTTAATATTTCTTCAGGTTATATACACTTCACCTCATTGAAATGAAATCATTTTGATAACATTATGGAAAAGTATTTAAATTTTACCATGTTGAACAATATCTCTCTCAGCCATACTCACCATTCATTAGACTGCAGTGTAGGGGGGTTATTTCTGGTAATGAGATATAAGGCACGCCTTGCATTCATATGATATAAAGGAGGGTCTCTTTCCGCTATAAAAGAAAGAAAACTTCCTGTTAAATATGTGCCTGTTATATAGGAGCATGGATGCACTGTTAGTTTTTTTTTTTTTTAAATAAACCCCAACTTAGGAAAAAAGTTGCAAGTAGAGTTCAGAGAACTTAGTTAAGTGAGTCAATAGAGAGGAAATTGCAGCCCTGATGCACATCTCTAAATAGTGTATTTTTCCAATAAACAAGAACATTCTAAGAGAACCTAATACAGTCATTAAATCAGACCATTAATATGAATGAATACATGACTATTATCTAATCTTCAAGCTCCATTGTAGTTTCTATCAAATGTCCCAATAATGTCCTTTGTAGCAAAAATGACCTTCAATCATCTGCATCCTTAAAGGAAATTGTCCATTTTTTCTAAGTTTTAAACTTACATAAAATTGTTCATAAAATATCTCTAAAATCCTTCTAATATGTGTAAAATCTGGAGTCATGTCCCCTGTCATTCCTGATATTGGTTGTTTGTGTCTTCTTTCTGTTTGATCTAGCCAGAGGTTTATTAATTTCATTAATTTCCCCAAAGAACTAATTTGTGACCTCATTGATTTTCTCTATTGTTTTCATTTTCTATTTAATTGATTTCTGGTTTGATCTTTTCTGGGTCTCTTTGTTCTGTTTACTGTGGATTGAATTTGCCCTTCTTTTTCTAGTCTTAAGGTGACAGTTGAAGTCATGACCTTGACAATTCACAAGTATACAATTTTGACTCTCGAATATCCCTAAGTTTGGCTTTGTGCTGTTATTAAATTTAGTTTACACATCTCTGGCAGGAATATCACAGAAGCAAGTGTCACGCTTTTCTCAGTGTATTCTATGATGATCCTATAGAACAGGCCCGTGGTTTCAGATCGTCTTGTCATTGATGGCGTTCACTTTGATCACTAAAGGCCATTCCACAAGGTTTCATGGTGAAGTTTCACTTTTTTCCTTTGCAATTATTAAGTACTTGTGAAAAGGTACTTGAGTCTATATAAATATTCTGTTTTGCATAAAGATCATTTTATTCTCTTATTGTATAGATTTAGATTCTTCATTTAATAATTTATGACTTGCTACTATCATTTATTTTGATGTTGAAATGGTTTCATTTTTGAGCAGTTGAGAATCTTCTGAAGCCGATGTCTGCCTTTCCGGCATGGCTCCAGCATTCCCTGCTCAGCTCCTTGCTCTCTGGCCCACTAAGATGTTCCAGGATCATCTTATGCTTTCCCTACTGCAGACACGGCTCCAAGGAGCCGTGGCAGGCAGTGTGCTCACTGCTACTGCCCGTGTCACTTCTCTTAGATCCTGTCAGTGGATAAAGGAAGGGAACACACACGTCCCTCATATATTTGTATTCATACTTGCACATTAAATATCTTTAGTTGTTTATTGAAAACAACTGAGTTCACTACAATATCTCAAATCCAATGCTATGGTACTATTTATTCGAGCCTTCTCTTCCCGTTGTTTGTAGCACCCTTCTCTGACAGTAGGAAACCTCACTCTCATTATCCTTAATATATTTGATGAATCGCCCCTGTACATAGCCAGTCTCCCATCTAGGCCACACCCTTTCCCCTTTTCCCCATCAAGTTTTCAAACACCATTCCAAGCCTGTCTACAGTGTGAATGTCCACTTCATCCACTCAGGTTCTGACACCCCATCCAAACTGGATCACTTTTGGCAGTGACGCCCCCCTCATCAGCCCTCAGGAGGGAAGCCCCCTTCCTTTCAATCAGGCACTGCCACTGTGTCAGGTGACCCACCCCCAAATATGGATGTGCTCCTTGGCCTCTGACACCCCATGCTGGGCTACTTCCAGGTCTGAATGCTTTGGTTACCCCACCAGGACTCTGAATCCCCAAACTTGACTGCCGCCCTCCCTGCACAGGTTCTGCTTCCACATACAAGGCATTCTGTCTGTGGGAACTCCCTCCTCTCCTCACAGGACTCTGACACACCATGCCGGGCTACCATGGCTCAGCAGGTGACATGGAAACCTACTTTATACTGTCCTCCCAACAGCTTTAAGAATGAGTAGTTTGATCCAGGAAGGAGAAGGGATTACTGAAGAAATTCTTAATGAATAAAATAACTTGTTTCTACTGTGATTTATTAAAGTATTCAAAAATTCTAAGTGGTGTACCATCAATATATCAAACCAGAGTATGATTTTTGATCTGTCATTTACTATAAAGCTGAACATCTCTATTTAGTCAAAGAACACTGAACTTAGCTAAAAACCATAGAGATTTACTAAATCTAGAATGCGGTAGCCTTCAGTGGATTCAAGGGATATTTTCCATTTCAAATACTTTTTTAATTGAAGTATCATTGATATTCAATCTTATATTGGTTTCAAGTATACAACACAGTGGTTCTACAGTCACCCATATTAAATCCTCACCCCCGCTACTGCAGTTACTGTCAACATAGCAAAATGTTACAGAAGCAGTGCTTATAGTTTCCATGCTATTCTACTATCCTGGTGACCAGCTTATGACTGAAAATTTTTGTGCCCTTTTACTGCCCTCACCCTCAACTACTCACCCCAATCCCTCCCCCACAGTAACCACCAGTCACGACTCAGTGTCTATAAGTCTACTGCGATGGTGTTCCTTTTGTTTTGTGTTTAGATTCCACAAATAAGTGAAATCATATGGTGTTTTGTCTCTGCCTGGCTTATTTCACTTAGCATAATACCCTCTAGGTTGATCCATGTTGTTGCAAATGGCAGGATTTCTTTTCTTCTTATGGCTGAATAATATTCCATTGTGTATATGTACCACCTCTTCTTTATCCACTTTTCTACTGATGGACAGTTAGGCTGTTTCTATAACTTGGCTACTGTAATGCAACAATAAACAGAGCGGTGCATCCATCTTTTTGAATCAGGGATTTTGTTTTCTTCAGGTAAATTTCTAGAATTGGAATTACTGGGTCATATGGCATTTCTATTTTTAGTTTTTTTAGTAACCTACGCACTGCTTTCCACAGCGGCTGGTCCAATTTACATTCCCAACAAGAGGGTAGAAAGGTTCCCCTTTCTCCACATCCTTGCCAACACTTGTTTTTTCTTTTCTCTTGGACAGAGGCCATTCTAACCGGTCTGAGGTGATATACTATTGTCGTCTTAAGTTGCATTTCCCTGATGATTAGTGATGTGGAGCATCTTTTCATTGTTGGCCATCTGTATTTCAGCTTTGGGAAAATGTCTGTTCTGGTCTCTGCCCATTTTTTAGTCGGGTTTTTTTTTTTTTTTTTTTGGTGTTTAGTAGTATGAGTTCTTTATATATTTTGGATGTTAACCCTTAATAGGAAAAATCATTTACAAGTATACTCTCCCACACTGTAGGTTACATTTTTGTTCTGTTGATGGTATCCTTTGCTGTACAGGAGCATTTTGGTTTCGTATATACGCCCACGTGGTCATTTGTTATTTTGTTTCCATTTCCTGAGCAGTTGTGTACAGGAAAAAACTGCTCACACTTATGTTTGAGAGATCTTTGCCTATGTTTTCGTCTAAGAGTTTTATGGTTACACGTCTAACATCTAGATCTTTGATCTACTTTGAGTTTACTTTTGTGTGTAGAGAGTCATAGACAGTAATCTAGCTTCTCTCTCTTGCATGTAGCCATCCAGTTTTGCCAACACCAGCTGTTGAAGTCTGTCCTTTCACCATTGTATACTTATGGCCTAAGAATGCAGCACCCCAGTTTGAAAAAGACAGATGCACCCCTATGTTTATCACTGCACTATTTACAATAGCCAAGATATGGAAGCAACCTAAATGTCCATCAGTAGATGAATGGATAAAGAAGATGTGGTACCTATACACAATGGAATATTACTGAGCCATAAGGAAAAAACAGATCCTACCATTTGCAACAACATGGATGGAGCTAGAAGGTATTATGCTCAGTGAAATCAGCCAGGCGGAGAAAGACAAGGACCAAATGATTTCACTCACATGTGGAGTATAAGAACAAAGGAAAACTGAAGGAACAAAATAGCAGCAGAATCACAGAACCCAAGAATGGACTAACAGTTACCAAAGGGAAAGGGACTGGGGAGGATGGGTGGGAAGGGAGGGATAATGGCGGGGAAAAAGAAAGAGGGCATTACGATTAGCATGTATAGTGCGAGGGGGGCACGGGGAGGGCTGTGCAACACAGAGCAGACAAGTAGTGATTTTACAGCATCTTAGTATGGTGATGGACAGTGACTGTGAAGGGGTATGTGGGGGGGACTTGGTGAAGGGGGAAGCCTAGTAAACATAATGTTCTTCATGTAATTGTAGATTAATGATACCAAAAAAAAATCAAACTGTACAATAAGCTATGCAGCCTGATAATCTAATCCTCATACCTAACACAAAGTATTAAGTAACCTAAGTAGCGGTAAGTAATTCATGAATGCTTTAGAGACCCTTCATAGATGGTAAATTTATAACCACAGACATATTCTAGGTGTTTAACAAATACTCATTAAATGTTACACACAGATACCTCAAAATTAATACCACAGTAGAAACTATTTTAGACCTAATTTAATACAGCAAATGTAATATGCCTAAATTTACATATATATATATATATACACAAAATGCCAAATAACCAAAGTGACAACCTTGATAGATATATTGCTCCCCTTAAACACTGACATAAAAATAAAAATCTGTAATTTGGTACAGAAATTGAGATAAAACATTGATCAAAACTTACTACGCAGTAATAAAGAGCAATGCTTACCTAGTTCAATGCATGTTATTCCAAGAGACCATATATCGACTTTGTTATCATATTGTTGTTCATTCCTGCCTAAAATTATTTCTGGGGCCATCCTAAAACATAAAATGTTACTTAAAGTTAAAAGAGAAATGAAAAGTATACTGTTCTATAAAAACGTAATGACCATCCACATGGAGAATCCCTGTGTGAATTCCAGATGATATATCTGGACATAAGAATTCTTATAACGGGAAATGCATTACAGGTTGTGAGGTAAATATTTACCATTGCGCACACAGTGTTAGACTTATTCTCACCATTTGTCATGATCAGGTACCAGCATCCTGGAGGAAAAACTCCCCAGAGCAGGGTTGTATTCTGCATCAATTCAAGTTTGCAGATTGTAATATTGTATAGCCTTTATGCCAGCAGTTCTCAAACATTTTGGTTTCAGCATCTTACTATAAAAGTCTAAATTTTGCTCGAAAGAGGGCATTTTATCACTGGCACTTGTTTTCTTGAAGTAAACAAACTCACTACATTTAGCTGAGAAAATATCTACCACAATAAGCAACCATGAATAAGCCATTTGTCGGTCTTTTTCGCAAATAAGAGTAGTGTTCTGTGATAAAAGTGGCTAGGACAGCCACTCATAACTAAATAAACCATACAATTATTAACTTTGGAGGCGTCTTGGTTATAAAATGAAACGTTAAGTCGCATCTTCAGGTAGACTCTAATGTTCTCACTGGTGCTTCACCTTATCCTTCCTTTGTACTTGTTAAGCACAGACAAACATTTAGAACAGTTTCTGACTGCTTAATAACATTGTCACCAGGCGTATGTGTGTTCCTGTGTGTAAAAGTATGTAAATACATAGTGCTGTGTTCCTAATATACCATATACAAATTAATACATCTGTAACTTTCAATTGCCGATAACAGAGGGCTTCTAATGTGTTAAGATGTTGAAGTAAGCTTGGGGAGTCACTAAGTTCAACAAAGTTAAAAAAGTAGTTTTGTTTTTAATGCACAACTTTCTAGCTCCTTTCTAGTATCTAATATTGATCACTGATTTGTAAAGAGGGGGACCATTAGTAAGCATTATTTGTCCAAAGAACCCTTTTTTTATACAGGGGAAGAGGATTCTATCTAAACTAGGGTTCTACATAAGAAATTTTTGGTCATACAGAACAGTAGTCTTCAAACTTTTTATTTTCTTACTTCCAATGAATTTATTTTAAAAATGTATCCGCTTATACATTTTTGAGTTGGTATCTAAATTTTATAAACTTAATAGTTGCAAAGGATATAATGCACACATATGTATATACATTATTTTGTATATGTGCTTTACAGATATTTACAACTTGGAGCTGAGGACTTCACTCATTCAATTCATTAAAAACACTGCTGTATAATAACCTAATTAGCAAACCCAGTCTGCATGGTCATATCAGCCATTCAAATCAGAATTATTTTCTGTCAGGAAATGCCAAACTTCATTTTTCATTGTAAATAACATGTTAGTGTGTCCTCACGACAATTGTCCCAGTTATAAATGAGATCATTTTTGATTCCCTAGAAAAGAAGATGGGAGGAAGGATAATTGGGGAAAAGAAAGAGCAAGGAGCCAAAGGAACTGAGGAGAGATGACTGTGAAGGCAGAAGGCCCTGTGTCAAAACTTGGTGTCCTAGCTCTTCAATATTTCTGATGCTATATATTCTAGATGTTACGTGTTCTCAAGTTGTCCCTCTGGTGACGGTTTGAGGCTTTTAATTCTCAGAGCAATGCATCACTCTACTATTCAGGATGGGTGAGAAGCCTTTCTTTAACAAACTGGGAGTTGGGAGATTTGAAACGTAGGTGGAAAAGAAGATGCAGTAGACCTGAGACACTTCTCAGCATGTACAGAGAGAGGACATCTATGGAAGTTGAAGATGTGGAAAATTATTCCCTTCAGACTTGCTGCCATTAATATGGAATTATTTATGAATAAAATTAGATGATGTCTAGAAGTTGCTTCAAGTAACTGGAGGTGGGAGGGAGGGCAAGAAGATCAAGTACACAGGGCAGCCAGGCCCTGGGGTAGTGCTGTTAGGCTGAGCTGACCGCTGTGTGAGCCTTCGTTATATTTTTGTCTCTTTCCCTGTATACTAGAAATTCTCCACAATGAAAAATGAAAACAAAAAGTTCCTGATCAGCTACCAGTCTTCAGGGACTCTTATTCAGAAGATACTGACACACAGTAAGTACAAATCTAAAGAAAATTTCCACTTAGCATTTCTATCTTCTCCCTTCTTAAACAATTAAATTTTTTCACTCCTACCCCCAATACATGATGTAGATGATAACAGGAAAGAACCGTAGGGGGGACAAATGATACAATAGGAGGTACAAGGGCAGCGCCTCAAATCTGTATCTGAAACTACAGTGCTTAGAGGAATATCTAAAGCAGCCCTGTATTTCCAAGAGAAACATAAAGCACCTGATAAAAGGACAAGCACACACTGCCTATTTCAATTATGAGGATCAATACCAGATAGGACTACGCTTACCAATGCGGCGTCCCCACAAAAGACTTGGCAGAAGAGGCCATGGAAGCAAATCCAAAGTCAGCAAGTTTCGCCTGGCCTCCTGGTGTCAGAAGGATATTTCCTCCTTTGACGTCTCTGGGTTTAAGGAACACAGAAAATTATTTGTCTTTCCTTTGTAAGATTCTACTGAAAATGATAAAGATCATATAAAAATGTATAAAAGAGGGAAGGAGAAATCAGAATCATTAAGGCCTTGGGTAATCTCTCAGTTGGGATAACGAGAGCTAAGATCCCAACTAAGAAATGAGATACACAGAATTCCTCTAAGTATATAGTAACAAGTTTCTAAAAGAGAAGATAAAATACCAGTAGAAACAGAAGAAAAAAATTAGCTAATTAATAGTACATACTCGATATTTGAGTGCCTGTTTATTGGTACAAGTAATGGTTTAAAAAATTTAGCTGAACATTCTTATATGATTGTAAGATTTCTGAGTATACCCTTAACAATAAAATGGAGTAAGAAGAACCTGATGCCCCAAATTTGTTTTTTTTTAATTACTCATATCATTCCAAATTTTAGCATAGTTCTCCTACCTAAATATGAAATGAAAACTGAAAACACATGGGTAAGGTAATATCAATGATCCCAAATTTACTTTTAAGCTCTTTTCTAAATCAGCAACGTACATGTGAAATAAGAAAATTATAATGGGATTGCATGCCCAATGGGCACCATAACATTCAAAAAGAAAGAACTTTCTAAGCACTTGTCAATTCATACTATATAGAATTATAATGGATGTAATATTAAGTTAATCTATTTTCTTCCATTTGTTTTTATAAAAATGAAAGGTTCTTTGAAGTTGAGAAGACCTTAGGTTCTGCTTCCAACTCTTTCATTCTCTTATTTACTATGCATGTGGATTTTTCTCTTGGACCTTACTATCCTCATCTAAAAAACTGATACCCATTAATTTGCAATGACTCTACTATATAAGTTTACTTTGTATTGTCTGGTTCACATAGATAATTTAAAAAATGCTAGCTTCCATCTAAAAACAGGCAAAACCAATACCAATGCTAAAAATGTACTTTATGATGGTTTAATCTTTAAATTACTATCCATTATCAAGGATTATCTCAAAAGCATAGAATGCTAGTAGCTTTCACTTGTCCCTGTCATGGAATCAATGGAACAAATCCGGCATTAGGAGTCACCAGGAGGACAAAAGATCTAGGTTAGTTCTAGTCTAATCTATCTTGCTTCATCAGCTTTGAGAAGTGAGTCACAAATTGGGGCATCAGTTTCTGCATCTGTAAAATGAAACAAGTAAGAATACATAATCCCTATCGTCTTTCCCACTTCACAAATTCAACTTTTCTATAATTAAATTTCTATCACAAATCTCTAAAGTGCACATACTTTGGAAAGCCCAGCAGCATGTGTAGAAAAAGATAAAAATTATTCTCAACCAAGAGATCAAATAAATTAGTATATTCATTTTAAGACACGGATAACCTAAAAAAATATGAGTTTGTAAAACTCCAGAATACTTTTATTTAGCTAAAACCAACAAAGCTTTCAGGATTAATAAATTCTAGGTCTGATTTGCTTATTAATGTATGGTAATTTTTAAGGTACTTACCTATGGATCATGGCACGGGAATGTAAGTAGGCTAATCCCTGAAGAGCACCATGTATAATTGCTGCTATTTCCATTTCTTGTAATGGCTTTTGGTAAACTTGAAATAAGATTTTATTTGAAAATAATTATTCTATAGAACATTTCTATTTTAAAATATATATACACATATCTAATATATGGGCCAGTTTAAAAAAAGTAACATTTAGCAAGAAGGAATTTTTTGCTTTCCAAGATAGTAAAACAAAGCAATTGAACTTAGTAAGTGCACAGTTGTGCCTATTTATTAGAGTTCACAGCCAATTTTCCTCTAAGTTAACATTTAACAATTATTTCATGATTATAAAAACAATGAAAGAGCTTTCCCTTTTTATATTCCTACATATCTTCATTCTGAACAGAAGGAACAAATTAAGTTTAATGATAAAGAATGCAGAAAAATGCCTGTTAAATCACAATGAAAGAAAACTCATCTGTTATGCTAAAACGTAGTATTTAATGAGGACAGTGCATACCACGCTGAGAATCTAGAAAACACAACGGTTTTACTCTTACGGGAAAGTTTTAACATTATTTTAAAAATCTCTCAGTGAATGAATTCTCATTTTATTATACTAATACTTTTCTTTTCTTAATAAATAAAGGAGGCTTACCTTTCAGCAAACCTGAAGCAGATCCTAAACAATATTCCATTACAAGCTACAGGGGGAAAAAATGATAAAAAACATTAAAATACACTATTAAAATAAAAAGATTCTATATGAGATAAAATAAATTCACCAAGGAGATCGAGAAGATAGTTTGAAGTGAAAAAAACTCTAGTTATCAATTACCTTTAAATATAAGTATACATTTTGGAACTTGTTAAATGCATACATGAAGTTTAGCCAATGCTACATTAATATTTTATAATGCCGACCTATAACTGCTTGTAGAAGATGTGTGTTTCATGTAATTACTAACTAAAGCTATAAAGGAATATACATATTCCATTCATATTAACCTATAGTAGCAATACTGGTATTGTTAGGAAGCAGAAAGTCATCCTCTGGTTCTATATATACCAAGTTTGGGTTACCGTTTAAATCTTTCCTATAAAGCAAACACAGAGCACCTCGTATGTGCCAGGTATGTTATATATATTAACTAATTTAATCCTCATAACCACCTCTGGAAGGAGACCCTATTATCATCCTTGTTTGACAGATGGAGAAACTTGGAAGACAGAGAGGCAGCCTGCGCTCTCTGCCACTGTTTGTGCTTCAACCACAGCCTCAAATTTAGGAGTACCATCACCACCAAATTAAAGCAAACATTGCAAATCTAAATAAATCTAAGTTCTGTATACTAAAATGATAATCAGCTGTAGCTTATTAAAAATAAAAGGTCATTCCTGTTTAAAGAAAAGTTAGCCTTTCTCTGAAAAGACATAATTACTGTGCCTATACTGTTGTAAGATTACTACCTTATCTTAGTTTCAACAATGGGGCAAAATTAATTTCCATTTTTCTGCAATAAAATGTCCCAATTTTCTACCCTTAGTATTATTCAGCCAAAGAATCACAATCAGTTCAGATTTCACCAGGATTCACCACCAATATTCCAACCAAGGTACTTGTGGTTAAATAGCTTACAATACATTTATGTCAAAAATATATGCTGATTTTCATCCTTTGATAGGATTGTTCTCACACAAATGTTTGATAAAGCATTTGAAGAATGATACCGCTAACACACATCAGAACATTCTCCCGTGCACGTAACGGTCAGCTGAATCTCTAGTCAATTGGCAAAGTTCTATTCTCTCTCACTGCCTGAGAGTTTCAGGTAAAGCTGCTCCTTTCTCAGTGTGAACTGACATTTCAAGGTGTTTGCGCATGGCTTTACACAACTATTTTGAGACATTTTTAAATTAATCATAAACCAAACCTACTAAAATTACAGCAAGGGGAGAGCAGATACCTACCCATGCTCGGTGCTCACGTAAATAGCAGCCTTTGTATTCCACGATGTTGGGATGTTTCAATGTTCGGAGAAACCTGACTTCCTTAATAATACCCTGCCATCTCTGTGGGGAGAAAAAAAAGAATAAAGGAAAGAATTAGGAACAGTTGCCTTTCCTTAGAAAACTATATAAGTACAAAAGTAATTATTAGATTAAAAAGTTAACAAGAACATAAAACTTTGCTTCATTTGTAATATTTAAATGTCAAACTAATATATTTTAAAGAAATTACATTCATATAGTTTACAACTCAATAACATAAAATTCATTCCAGGTAGTACATATTTTCATTTTCATAAAATTTATTATCAATGAGTCTTATAAAAATTTTACAACCACACACCAAGTCTGTTGAAAGCTATATACTACATATAGTGGTTTTTCTTCAAAATTTCAACCTCCCCCTTCTTTTTTGCAGCTTTATTGTTGTATAATTTACATACCTTAAAGTTCAGCTGTTGTGTTTTTGGCTTATATTGTCTACCAAATGTTGTTTTTTCTGCTGTTTAAACTCAAATCAATTAATTACCTAAATTCCTAAATGCTCATATTCTAAAATGCTAGTGAACACTTAGGTTATAACAGAGGGAAGTTCACAGAAAAACCAAGCAGCATGGAAACATTTTCCTACAGGATTTCACGAAGAGCCTTCCCACTGACGCCTACTAGTAAATAACAGATAAACCTTCAGCAATAAAAGCTACTCTATGACAACTTCAGAAACTTAGGCCATGTCCTAAATACAGTTACTTGTCAGAAGCAATCAGGGAACTCTGAAAACACAGGTACTTGGGTCCATACCCAGAGACTCTGGAGGCTTAGGAGATGGGGGATGGGAACGTGGAATCTGTTTTTCGTTCTTGTTTCAGTTTTTCCAGGCTTTACCGCTGACTTGTATCATATTTCTAAAGGTAGGGGAACTAGAATACAGAACTTTAAAAAATGTTTTGCACTAGAATTTAAGATCCTATATCTCCTATGTTATTTCATAAGCCCTCAAGAAAATATACCAAGATATTCACTGTGTAAAATGTGTAGGCTGTAAGATGCTAACTTCAGAAAGTGTCATATGGGCTTTACATTTCAAAATTGAGTGCTCTGGGAGGCAAACTCTCAAAACAAAACCAAGCTAAAACCTGTATTCTTCAATGAAAAAAAAACTTCCAGGAAGGATACACTATTAGATGAGAGAAGATGATGCCCTAGGTGAAACTTTTTGTTCTAGGCATGACTAATTAAACAGACTCCAACACAAGTCTGCTATGAAAGCTGGTTTTAAAGTTATACGTAGAATGGCAAATAAAATTAAACTTGTAAAAAATGGAGGTGTTTTAGGGGTTTTAGAAATTATTAAGAGTTTTTTTAGGTATCGACATAATGAAACAGTGATCAACCACAACAGTGTTATCATACCCATAAGTATGATTATCACAAAAACAGTATTTACAAAACAGAGATTACAGAAATGTAGAAAGCCAAAACCTTTAAAAATTAAAGACTGATCTAGCAATTCTACCTCTGGGCATATACCTATGTGCATAGCAGCATTATTCACAACAACCAAGGGGTAGAAGCAACTTAGTGTCCATTAACAGATGGTAGATGGACAAACTGTGGTGTTTTTACACACACACACACAGGAATATTATTCAGCTTTTAAAAAGAAAGGTAATTCTGACACACTACAACATAGATGAACTTTCAGGACACTATATTAAGTGAAACAAGCCAGTCACAAAAGGGCAAATAGTGAATAATTTCAATTACATGAGATACCTAAAGTAGTCAAATTGATAGAGACAGAAAGAGGAGAGGTGATCTCCAAGGGCTGCGGGGAGGAGGGAATGAGGTGTTACTGTTTGATGGGTGTAGAATATCACTTTTGCAAAATGAAAGAATTCTGGAGATGAATGGTGGCGATGGTTGCACAGCAATGTGACTGTCCTTAACACTACTGAACCTACACTTAAAGTGGTTAAGATGGTAAATTTGTTTTGTGTACTTTATCACAATTAAAAATAAATAAAATTTTTAAAGAATTAAAGAAAGACAAAGAGAACAGACTTAGAAAGTAATTTTATAAACTTATGCAATTAAGGAAGAACTAATCAGAATACTGATGAACTAAAGTACATGCAATACAGTATCAGTAATTTTATTTTTCAGATTATTACCCACTGCCTTATTTTTCAGACTAGATACACTGCTGCCAATGATTATTTGCAACAGCCGTTAAATAATTTCTCAACCATTAAAAATTTATATCCAGTATACTTACTATTAAATGTACCTTATTCTAGTTTACTTTCTCAGACATGATAATCCCTCTATTATAGAATAATCTGCTAAACAACAATTTAAAAAATTAAACTCATGTCAGCAGCACATATCTAAAAAAATTAAGAGTAAGGGACGCAGTTGGGAGGTTTCTGGGATGTCATGAATGTTGTTTATGGCTCTAGGTACAGGTTAAATGGGCACACGGAGTCTGTGGAAGAAAATTCACTGAGATAAACCTTAGTATTTGTATATTTTTCAAGATTTTTTGAAAAAATTCCCACCTATCCCCAATTAAAAATGGTATGGCTTTCTTTAACATGCCAATACGAACATATATATTTCACCTACCTCCATAGCCTTCTTTCCACTGAAAGGTATTCTCTTGATAGCCACCGCGTCATTGGTGTGCACATCTCGTGCCTAAAAAAGACAGAAGATCACTGTAAAACCTAACATTTATAAACTACCATGTCCAAAAAGATACCAAAACTGCTTTTAAAGAACATTAAAAACATAAGTAGTAAAAAGCATATCAAATTATCAAGGAACTGGTACTTTAGAAATAAAAATAATGCATGTTTATCTTTGAATGAGCTAGTTGAGAGGAAAAATATAGAAATTTGAACAGAACTATAAACAAACAAACAAATGACTAGTACAAGTCTATGCTAGGCCTGTAAATGTCAAAATTTCAATGAAATGGATAATTCTCTAGGAAAGAACTACTAACATTGATCTAGAGAAGAAAATCTGAGTAAAACAGTGGTGGAAGATTGAAAAGAATACTAATCATCTTTAAATTAGTTGTGAGGGGAGCAGTTTCACCAGGGGAACTTCCCAGGATAAAAGGGGAGGGAAAGGAAAGCTGTCCCACTAATCGTATGGAGGCGGTCTGACCCAGCAACTAAACCCTCACAAGCAGCACAAAATAGAAAGTCAGGGACCAATCTGACTTACAAATGTAGACAAGGGAACTCTAAATAAAAATTTAAAACCAAATATTACAGGGCATTAAAAGAATATTTCATTTGGATAAAATTTATTACCACAGAAATGCAAAATTTTGATACAGGAAAACATTTCATAATTTGCCATATTTTTTACAAATCAAAGGGGAAAAATATATACTTATACATATAAATGCTGAAAATGCAGAAAGAGCCCAACTCCAAATGTATTTAATGCCGGGAAGACCAAACTTAGAAAACCCACATGGGAAAGGTAATTCCTCAACATGATAAATCATGCCTATTGTAAACAACTATTAACTAGAATTAAGACAAGACAGCTAAAATGCTATCACCATTACTATATTTACCACTGCTGTGGAATTTTCATAAAAAAATAAAAGCATAACAGAAACATGAAAGTTAACTCTTTAGAAAGTAAGAGCCAAATTGTCATTATGTGTTTAAAAAAAAAAGATGCTATATAAAGAAGGCACAAGAGGATAGCTGCAAACATTTCAAATGAGTTCAGTAAGAAGGATTAATCATCTCTAGACATCTGTGGAAGAATTCACTGTATTTAAGATAGCCATTAAAATGAAAAAACTAAATCTGTAACACTACCAAAATATTAAACATCTATACAAACTTGTTGCTGAGAAAAAAAAGCAATCTTAATAGGAAGAAATAATGAATGAATAATCATAAAATGTGTGTATGGGACTTCAAGTAAGTCAGTGTTTTGCAATATTTGATTCAATAACAATGTAAGTCATAAAACTGCTCAAGTAGTGGAAACAACATGGAAATTAAAGCCGAATATCTTTCCCATTTTTTCAATAATCTAAGAAGCTCAATAAATAAAATGATCTCTTTTTATGTACCTAATGCAAGTGACTCTAAAATAGACTACTGCATATGTCTTTTTGTACTCCTGATTTTTACTCTGCCAGGACTGGATATTAAATAAATGCTGGTCACTGACATTAAGCCTTTAACACTTACAAAAAACACTGCTCCAAAGCCTCCCTGGGAAACTTTTTTGAAATCTGTGAAGCACTTCTCTGGATCTTCTTTGGAGAAGAGCTCTGCAATCTCAGGGTCCTTCAGGCTCTGTGCTTGGATAGTTGACGACATCCTGCTGGGCAGTCAGCAGTCGGATTCTAATTTTATGCTGCTCTCCCAATCCTTGGGAAATCGGTATGAAGGAAGCCACGGTGGCATAAGCAATTGTAGAGAAATGAGAAAAGAAAAAAGGAAAAGCAAAAGTTGCTAAGAATAATTAGTATATCATTTTCTGACTACATATATAAAATTATCTTAGACGTGGAATTTCACTGAAAAAGTGTTGCCTACTAGCACAGGAGTCTTTAACCCAGCTCATCATCACAATCACCCATGCTGGTTTAAAAAAAAGATTCCCACTATACATAGTATGTAAGTACATACTATAGATACACTTCTAAAAATTACATAAATCTATATGTACTGGAAGGCTTTCTGTATCAGTACTTAGAGATTTATCTAACTCTGATGCAATAAGCTCATCAGCAAAAGAGATAATATAGAAGGAAGACCATTAAAAACGTGCCCAACAACTCAAAATGTACCCATAATATGTTTCTAACAACAGGAAGATTCCCATCTATTAAGGACCTTCAAATGCAAGAAAATAGATAATAGATTTAATTCAGTAAGATTTCTTTTCCTTTCAGATACCACATGGTAGTGTTTAATAAACTCAACAGACATTCCTAAGAAAAATGCAATGGAAGAAAATAATGAATTTAACATAGATAACTGTTTCCTCCATAACCTAATTCATATTAAAATATGGCCTTATCAAATCTGCTTCATTATGTAAGTAGACACACTACAGAATTCCCTGGTGATTCTGGTATCAGTTCCTTTATATCAGATTACCAAATTTCAAAAATGGCAGCTATAAATGACAGGCTTCAGAACCTGGTTCTGGAATGACACTGCCTAGATAGGAATCCTGACAACAATTATTTGCCAACTATGAACTTGGGTAGCCTCATTTCCCAAATCTATAAAATGAAAGAAATAACCTACCTCCCAGAGTAGCTGTGAGGGTTAAATGAGGCAATAAATTTTAAGTGCAGACCAGCACTCAGGAACAGTAGCCAGTACACTAAATGTTAGTTATCATGAACTCCCTAAATTTACCAATTAAAATTAAAAATTCCAAAAATTGATTTCATTAAACTGATAAGGGAAAATAAAGCTCTAGCGAGTGTTTTCTATGCCCAAAGCATATTTTTTAAATTTTTGAATGTTTTTAATTTTATTAATTTCAAAAAATTTGTAAACCACAGAGAATTTTTTGAGCCTGTCTCATTTTTAGTGAAGTCAACTGAACCAATTATAATGCTCGTTATTAAATTTCTAACAACATAAAACACATTTACATATCTTTTGCACTTCCCTAAATTAATACTACATTGCAGTAAAAATTCAAATTACTAGTTTGTATTCCTTTTCTAACATTTTTGAGGCTACATCATATTCTTCACATCTACCAATCACTCTGATCTGGAAGATAGTTCCCTGGAACAATGCTTCAATAACAATTCTTCCAAGAACATGTGACGACAGGAAAGTCATTTAGCTTATCACTCCTAAAATGAGATCGAACTAAATTCTATATAAACTGTTCCTATTCAATTTATACACCTGTGTAAAACAAACAGCCTACTATGTACCTAAGACCTTATTTAAGAACTTTCAATCATCAAATTACAGTACCTTTATTACAAGCATGACTTTATATAAAATTTTGAAAAAATTTTGAAAAGAAAGAAAAAAAACATTGTAAAAAATGAATACATCCATAGAAACTTCTGGAACAGTATGCGATTGCCTATATTTCAGATTAAGGTGTTATACAAAGGAAAATAAAATTTTACTTTTTTAGAAAAAGAAATCTTACTAAAAGCAGAAGAGATCCCAGATTTCACAAAAACATAAATTTAGAGAAACAAGATGCTCATTCTAAAGAACAGAATGGAAATCAATGAAACTAGACAACAAAATCTGTAAAATCAAAAGCTAGTTCTTTGCAGGGAAAAAAATGTCAATAAAACTGAAAGAACTCTGCCAAGCTAACCAAAGGAAACAAGAGGAAATTACCCAAAAGAGGGCATATTACTATATTCCTAAAGACATTGAAAGGATAAGCAAATAGCATAAACAGCTCTAAGCTTGTAAACTTGACAAAATAGCGGAAATAGACAAATTAGTTGGTAGTGGTGCTTATAAAATACCAAAACTCAGTCAAGAAGAAATAGAGAGCTGCCTCTCCCACCCAGACAGAGCAAATTCAAAGAGTTTAGGCCCAATAAGGCGTAAACTCAAAATCAGTAACAAACACTTACGTCTGATAAGGCCTAAACATGTCATAATGCCAAAAAACAAAGATAAGCTAAAACTTGAATGATCACAGATTTCTCATAAAATACAATGGAGGCGACAGAATGTTCAATAGTATCTTTAAAGTGAGGAAAGAAAAGAACTGCCAACCCAGAAGAGAATCCTTATCTAAGCAAAAGTTTTTTGGAATGAATTCAAAAATAATAGAGGGGGGGCGGAGAGAGAAAGAGGGAGAGAGACAGAGAGATTTAGATGATGGAAAGCTAAGAGAATCTGACCTCCAGTAAGGGAAAAGTAAAACATTAAACAAAAGAAACCTCAAGGCTATATTACTACCACACAAAATACTCAGAGCATCAGAGCTAGGAATATTACAAGGAGTAAAAAGGGGCATTACATAATGTTATGATTTCATTCATCAAATTCTAAATGTATACTCACCTGATAAAAGAGCTCAAATTACACAAAGCAAAAATTGATACAACTGAAAAGAGAAAAGTCTGTAACTGGAACGCCACCACCATAGACCAACACTACCAACCAACAGGTCCTGATGACACTCCAGTATGTAGCCTGGCCACAGAATGTACAGTCTCCTCAAGTGGGCATTATGACATACACTGTGAGATCACATACTGGGTCATAAAACTAATCTTAACAAGTGAAAAAATTTCACTTAATACAAAATGTTTTCTGTTAAGAGGGTAATAAACTTAAAATCAGTAAGAAAACAGTTAAAAGAAAAACAGGACCTCAAGCGTGGAAATTAAATACACCTTGAGATAACCCATGGGTTAATAAAGACATTTCAAGGGCAAAGAGAAAACAATATGAATTGTGTGAAAATAGAAATACAACATGAAATTTACAGGATTCTTACACAGAAATTAAGGCACTAAATCACAGTAGAAAAAAAACTCCAAAGAATAATCTAAACTCCCATCTTAAAAATCTAGAAAGAGAAAAGCAAATAAAACCAAAGCTAAATATAGAAGGAAATACTAAAGAACAGAATGGGAATCAATGAAACTAGACAACAAAATCTGTAAAATCAAAAGCTAGTTCTTTGCAGGGAAAAAAATGTCAATAAAACTGAAAGAACTCTGCCAAGCTAACCAAAGGAAACAAGAGCAAATTACCCAAAAGAGGGCATATCACTATATTCCTAAAGACATTGAAAGGATAAGCAAATAGCATAAACAGCTCTAAGCTCGTAAACTTGACAAAATAGCGGAAATAGACAAATTAGTTGGTGGTGGTGCTTATAAAATACCAAAACTCAGTCAAGAAGAAATAGAGAGCTGCCTCTCCCACCCAGACAGAGCAAATTCAAAGAGTTTAGGCCTAATAAGTACAAAATTTAAAATCAATAACAAACACTTACGTCTGATAAGGCCTAAACATGTCATAATGCCAAAAAACAAAGATAAGCTCAAACTTGAATGATCACAGATTTCTCATAAAATACAATGGAGGTGACAGAATGTTCAATAGTATCTTTAAAGTGAGGAAAGAAAAGAACTGCCAACCCAGAAGAGAATCCTTATCTAAGCAAAAGTTTTGTGGAATGAATTCAAAAATAATAGAGGGGGGGAGGAAGAGAGAGAGAGAGAGAGAGAGAGAGACTTAGATGATGGAAAGCTAAGAGAATCTGAACTCCATTAAGGGAAATGTAAAACATTAAACAAAAGAAAGCTCAAGGCTATATTACTACCACACAAAATATTCAGAGCTTCAGAGCTAGGAAAATTACAAGGAGTAAAAAGGGGCATTACATAATGTTATGATTTCATTCATCAAATTCTAAATGTATACTCACCTGATAAAAGAGCTTCAAATTACACAAAGCAAAAATTGATACAACTGAAAAGAGAAAAGTCTGTAACTGGAACGCCACCACCATAGACCAACACTACCAACCACCAGGTCCTGATGACATTCCAGTATGTAGCCTGGCCACAGAATGTACAGTCTCCTCAAGTGGGCATTATGACATACACTGTGAGATCACATACTGGGTCATAAAACTAATCTTAACAAGTGAAAAAATTTCACTTCATACAAAATGTTTTCTGATAAGAGGGTAATAAACTTAAAATCAGTAACAAAACAGTTAAAAGAAAAACAGGACCTCAAGTGTGGAAATTAAATACACCTTGAGATAACCCATGGGTCAATAAAGACATTTCAAGGGCAAAGAGAAAACAATATGAATTGTGTGAAAATAGAAATACAACATGAAATTTACAGGATTCTTACACAGAAATTAAGGCACTAAATCACAGTAGAAAGAAAACTCCAAAGAATAATCTAAGCTCCCATCTTAAAAATCTAGAAAGAGAAAAGCAAATAAAACCAAAGCTAAATATAGAAGGAAATACTAAAGAACAGAATGGAAATCAATGAAACTAGACAACAAAATCTGTAAAATCAAAAGCTAGTTCTTTGCAGGGAAAAAAATGTCAATAAAACTGAAAGAACTCTGCCAAGCTAACCAAAGGAAACAAGAGCAAATTACCCAAAAGAGGGCATATCACTATATTCCTAAAGACATTGAAAGGATAAGCAAATAGCATAAACAGCTCTAAGCTCGTAAACTTGACAAAATAGCGGAAATAGACAAATTAGTTGGTGGTGGTGCTTATAAAATACCAAAACTCGGTCAAGAGGAAATATAGAGCTGCCTCTCCCACCCAGATGACAAACTGTGGCGGCTCAGGCTCAGACCTCAAGGAGGCACCGGCTTCCACTGCCTCAGCCCCTACAGCACGGCCATCAGCGCACTGCTGCCAAAAAGAACAAGGCACAGTGACAGTACGGGTGTCTGGGGCTGGAGGCGCAGCAGGGGGCATGGGAAGCAGGGTGGCGCAGGCTGGAGAGCTGGCTGAGCTGAGCGGGGAAGCTGTCACTAGGCGGTGCGGCATCCTCAGAGGGGGCCGTGTCTAACGGGGTTTACCCGCTGCTCAACACTGCCAATGGAGCAGTGAGGCCGACAGTGTTCAGCACACCTCCAGTGGACTTCCTGATTGCAGCTGGAGGATGCCACATCTCTATTCCCAGATGTCATGACTGGATACTGCCTGAACCATGCTGGCTTTGAGGCCTTGAACACACATGGAATTCAGCTCATCTCCCTAGCTGCACATAAATTCATCTCAGATATTGCCCACAATGCTCTGCAGTACCACAAAATGAAGGGAGTACACTTAACCATGGAGGAGTTGACCCCTGCCCTCAGTGAGTACAACATCAGTGTAAAGAAGCCACACTACTGACAGGATTGGTTTGAAGATGGCGGCATGAGAGGTGAGACAGAGGCCTCCTCCCAAAACCACATAGAGCATGAAAATATAATTAACACAACTAATCCTGAAAGAGCAAAAGGAAAGAAGGGTCTCTAGGAATGAAAGAATATTGGGAGAACTGTGTGACCAATCCAAACGAACAATATTCATATTAGAGGGGTACCAGAAGAAGAAGAGAAAGAAAAAGGCAAAGTGTCTTTGAGGAGGTAATTGCTGAAAACTTCCCCAATCTGGGGAAGGAGATAGTCTTTCAGGCCGTGGAGGTGCACAGATCTCTGAACACCAGGGACCCAAGGAAGACCACACCAAAACGTGTACTAATTAAAATGGCAAAGATCAAGGATAAGGACAGATTATTAAAAGCTGCCAGAGAGAGTAAACAGATCACACACAAAGGAAAACTCATCAGGCCATCAGCAGCCTTCCCAGCAGAAACCTTACAGGCCAGAAGGGAGTGGCATGATACATTTAATGCAATGAAGCAGAAGGGCCTCGAACCAAGAATATTCTACCTGGCAAGGTTATCATTTAAATTTGAAGGAGGGATTAAACAATTTCCAGATAAGCAAAAGCTGAGAGAATTTACCTCCCACAAACCATCTCTACAGTGTATTCTGGAGGGACTCCTATAGATGGAAGGGTTCTAAGGTGAAATAGCTGTCACCAGAGGTAATAAAAATGTACAGAATGCGATACCCAATATATAAAGAATGGAGGAGGAAGAAAAGGAGAGAGAGAAAAAAAGAACCTTTAGCTTGTGTGTGTAATAGCATACTAAGTGAGTTAAATTAGACTCTTAGATAGTAAGGATGTTACCCTTGAACATTTGGTCACCACGAATCTAAAGCCTGCAATAGCAATAAGTACATACCTATCCATAATCACCCTAAATGTAAATGGTCTGAATGCACCTGCACAAACATGACTCACAAATGACATGATCATATTCAAAATGGCCAGAATAAAATCCAAAATTTACTGCACATGCTAAAACAAACAACACACACATACACACGCCACTGGAGAATGTGACAAATTCTCAAGGAAAAGAAGGGACAGATGCCTATTTTGAGATGCCTCATGTTGTAATTATCACATAAAGACTTTAAAGCAACTATTATAACCATATTAAATGTGGTAATGCTTAATACTCTTATAAACTGGAAACACTAAACTTCTAGCAGAAAAATAAGAACTATAAAAAAAATCCACATTGAGAAATTCAGAACTGAAAAATATAATTACCAAAAATGACAAAAGACATTGCATGGGCTCAAACACTGAACAGAGATGATAGAAGGGTGTGTAAACTTGAAGATAACAGAGCAGCAGAAATGATCTACACTGAAGAAAAGACAGGAAAAAACATTGGAAAAAATGAATACATCCTTAGAACCTTGTGGGACAGTATCAAAGTGTCTAAATTTCATATTATAAGGTGTTCTATGAAAGCAAAGAAAAAAATCTTATTTTTTAGGTAAAATAATTCTTACTAAGAGCAGAAACTTTGACAAAAATGTAAATTTAGAGATTCAAGATGCTCAGCAATCAGCAAACAGAGCAAATTCAAAGAGTTTAGGCCCAATAAGGCGTAAACTCAAAATCAGTAACAAACAGGTAGGCCTGATAAGCCTAAACATGTCATAATGCTAAAAAGCAAAGATAAACTAAAACTTGAATGATCAGAGAATTCTCATAAAGTACAATGGAGGCCAGAGAATGTTCAATAGTATCTTTAAAGTGAGGAAAGAAAAGAACTGCCAAACCAGAAGAGAATCCTTATCTAAGCAAAAGTTTTGTGGAATGAATTCAAAAATAATAGAGAGCGGGGGGAGACAGAGAGAGAGAGACAGACAGAGAGATAGAGAGACTTAGATGATGGAAAGCGAAGAGAATCTGACGTCCATTAAGGGAAACGTAAAACATTAAACAAAAGAAAGCTCAAGGCTATATTACTACCACACAAAATATTCAGAGCTTCAGAGCTAGGAAAATTACAAGGAGTAAAAAGGGGCATTACATAATGTTATGATTTCATTCATCAAATTCTAAATGTATACTCACCTGATAAAAGAGCTTCAAATTACACAAAGCAAAAATTGATACAACTGAAAAGAGAAAAGTCTGTAACTGGAACGCCACCACCATAGACCAACACTACCAACCACCAGGTCCTGATGACATTCCAGTATGTAGCCTGGCCACAGAATGTACAGTCTCCTCAAGTGGGCATTATGACATACACTGTGAGATCACATACTGGGTCATAAAACTAATCTTAACAAGTGAAAAAATTTCACTTCATACAAAATGTTTTCTGATAAGAGGGTAATAAACTTAAAATCAGTAACAAAACAGTTAAAAGAAAAACAGGACCTCAAGTGTGGAAATTAAATACACCTTGAGATAACCCATGGGTCAATAAAGACATTTCAAGGGCAAAGAGAAAACAATATGAATTGTGTGAAAATAGAAATACAACATGAAATTTACAGGATTCTTACACAGAAATTAAGGCACTAAATCACAGTAGAAAGAAAACTCCAAAGAATAATCTAAGCTCCCATCTTAAAAATCTAGAAAGAGAAAAGCAAATAAAACCAAAGCTAAATATAGAAGGAAATACTAAAGAACAGAATGGAAATCAATGAAACTAGACAACAAAATCTGTAAAATCAAAAGCTAGTTCTTTGCAGGGAAAAAAATGTCAATAAAACTGAAAGAACTCTGCCAAGCTAACCAAAGGAAACAAGAGCAAATTACCCAAAAGAGGGCATATCACTATATTCCTAAAGACATTGAAAGGATAAGCAAATAGCATAAACAGCTCTAAGCTCGTAAACTTGACAAAATAGCGGAAATAGACAAATTAGTTGGTGGTGGTGCTTATAAAATACCAAAACTCGGTCAAGAGGAAATATAGAGCTGCCTCTCCCACCCAGATGACAAACTGTGGCGGCTCAGGCTCAGACCTCAAGGAGGCACCGGCTTCCACTGCCTCAGCCCCTACAGCACGGCCATCAGCGCACTGCTGCCAAAAAGAACAAGGCACAGTGACAGTACGGGTGTCTGGGGCTGGAGGCGCAGCAGGGGGCATGGGAAGCAGGGTGGCGCAGGCTGGAGAGCTGGCTGAGCTGAGCGGGGAAGCTGTCACTAGGCGGTGCGGCATCCTCAGAGGGGGCCGTGTCTAACGGGGTTTACCCGCTGCTCAACACTGCCAATGGAGCAGTGAGGCCGACAGTGTTCAGCACACCTCCAGTGGACTTCCTGATTGCAGCTGGAGGATGCCACATCTCTATTCCCAGATGTCATGACTGGATACTGCCTGAACCATGCTGGCTTTGAGGCCTTGAACACACATGGAATTCAGCTCATCTCCCTAGCTGCACATAAATTCATCTCAGATATTGCCCACAATGCTCTGCAGTACCACAAAATGAAGGGAGTACACTTAACCATGGAGGAGTTGACCCCTGCCCTCAGTGAGTACAACATCAGTGTAAAGAAGCCACACTACTGACAGGATTGGTTTGAAGATGGCGGCATGAGAGGTGAGACAGAGGCCTCCTCCCAAAACCACATAGAGCATGAAAATATAATTAACACAACTAATCCTGAAAGAGCAAAAGGAAAGAAGGGTCTCTAGGAATGAAAGAATATTGGGAGAACTGTGTGACCAATCCAAACGAACAATATTCATATTAGAGGGGTACCAGAAGAAGAAGAGAAAGAAAAAGGCAAAGTGTCTTTGAGGAGGTAATTGCTGAAAACTTCCCCAATCTGGGGAAGGAGATAGTCTTTCAGGCCGTGGAGGTGCACAGATCTCTGAACACCAGGGACCCAAGGAAGACCACACCAAAACGTGTACTAATTAAAATGGCAAAGATCAAGGATAAGGACAGATTATTAAAAGCTGCCAGAGAGAGTAAACAGATCACACACAAAGGAAAACTCATCAGGCCATCAGCAGCCTTCCCAGCAGAAACCTTACAGGCCAGAAGGGAGTGGCATGATACATTTAATGCAATGAAGCAGAAGGGCCTCGAACCAAGAATATTCTACCTGGCAAGGTTATCATTTAAATTTGAAGGAGGGATTAAACAATTTCCAGATAAGCAAAAGCTGAGAGAATTTACCTCCCACAAACCATCTCTACAGTGTATTCTGGAGGGACTCCTATAGATGGAAGGGTTCTAAGGTGAAATAGCTGTCACCAGAGGTAATAAAAATGTACAGAATGCGATACCCAATATATAAAGAATGGAGGAGGAAGAAAAGGAGAGAGAGAAAAAAAGAACCTTTAGCTTGTGTGTGTAATAGCATACTAAGTGAGTTAAATTAGACTCTTAGATAGTAAGGATGTTACCCTTGAACATTTGGTCACCACGAATCTAAAGCCTGCAATAGCAATAAGTACATACCTATCCATAATCACCCTAAATGTAAATGGTCTGAATGCACCTGCACAAACATGACTCACAAATGACATGATCATATTCAAAATGGCCAGAATAAAATCCAAAATTTACTGCACATGCTAAAACAAACAACACACACATACACACGCCACTGGAGAATGTGACAAATTCTCAAGGAAAAGAAGGGACAGATGCCTATTTTGAGATGCCTCATGTTGTAATTATCACATAAAGACTTTAAAGCAACTATTATAACCATATTAAATGTGGTAATGCTTAATACTCTTATAAACTGGAAACACTAAACTTCTAGCAGAAAAATAAAAACTATAAAAAAAGTCCACATTGAGAAATTCAGAACTGAAAAATATAATTACCAAAAATGACAAAAGACATTGCATGGGCTCAACCACTGAACAGAGATGATAGAAGGGTGTGTAAACTTGAAGATAACAGAGCAGCAGAAATGATCTACACTGAAGAAAAGACAGGAAAAAACATTGGAAAAAATGAATACATCCTTAGAACCTTGTGGGACAGTATCAAAGTGTCTAAATTTCATATTATAAGGTGTTCTATGAAAGCAAAGAAAAAATCTTATTTTTTAGGTAAAATAATTCTTACTAAGAGCAGAAACTTTGACAAAAACGTAAATTTAGAGATTCAAGATGCTCAGCAAGCAGCAAACAGAGCAAATTCAAAGAGTTTAGGCCCAATAAGGCGTAAACTCAAAATCAGTAACAAACAGGTAGGCCTGATAAGCCTAAACATGTCATAATGCTAAAAAGCAAAGATAAACTAAAACTTGAATGATCAGAGAATTCTCATAAAGTACAATGGAGGCCAGAGAATGTTCAATAGTATCTTTAAAGTGAGGAAAGAAAAGAACTGCCAACCCAGAAGAGAATCCTTATCTAACCAAAGTTTTGTGGAATGAATTCAAAAATAATAGAGAGCGGGGGGAAAGAGAGAGAGAGAGAGAGAGAGAGAGAGATAGAGAGACTTAGATGATGGAAAGTGAAGAGAATCTGACGTCCATTAAGGGAAATGTAAAACATTATACAAAAGAAAGCTCAAGGCTATATTACTACCACACAAAATATTCAGAGCTTCAGAGTTAGGAAAATTACATGGAGTAAAAAGGGGCATTACATAATGTTATGATTTCATTCATCAAATTCTAAATGTATACTCACCTGATAAAAGAGCTTCAAATTACACAAAGCAAAAATTGATACAACTGAAAAGAGAAAAGTCTGTAACTGGAACGCCACCACCATAGACCAACACTACCAACCACCAGGTCCTGATGACATTCCAGTATGTAGCCTGGCCACAGAATGTACAGTCTCCTCAAGTGGGCATTATGACATACACTGTGAGATCACATACTGGGTCATAAAACTAATCTTAACAAGTGAAAAAATTTCACTTCATACAAAATGTTTTCTGATAAGAGGGTAATAAACTTAAAATCAGTAACAAAACAGTTAAAAGAAAAACAGGACCTCAAGTGTGGAAATTAAATACACCTTGAGATAACCCATGGGTCAATAAAGACATTTCAAGGGCAAAGAGAAAACAATATGAATTGTGTGAAAATAGAAATACAACATGAAATTTACAGGATTCTTACACAGAAATTAAGGCACTAAATCACAGTAGAAAGAAAACTCCAAAGAATAATCTAAGCTCCCATCTTAAAAATCTAGAAAGAGAAAAGCAAATAAAACCAAAGCTAAATATAGAAGGAAATACTAAAGAACAGAATGGAAATCAATGAAACTAGACAACAAAATCTGTAAAATCAAAAGCTAGTTCTTTGCAGGGAAAAAAATGTCAATAAAACTGAAAGAACTCTGCCAAGCTAACCAAAGGAAACAAGAGCAAATTACCCAAAAGAGGGCATATCACTATATTCCTAAAGACATTGAAAGGATAAGCAAATAGCATAAACAGCTCTAAGCTCGTAAACTTGACAAAATAGCTGAAATAGACAAATTAGTTGGTAGTGGTGCTTATAAAATACCAAAGCTCGGTCAAGAAGAAATATAGAGCTGCCTCTCCCACCCAGATGACAAACTGTGGCGGCTCAGGCTCAGACCTCAAGGAGGCACCGGCTTCCACTGCCTCAGCCCCTACAGCACGGCCATCAGCGCACTGCTGCCAAAAAGAACAAGGCACAGTGACAGTACGGGTGTCTGGGGCTGGAGGCGCAGCAGGGGCATGGGACGCAGGGTGGCGCAGGCTGGAGAGCTGGCTGAGCTGAGCGGGGAAGCTGTCACTAGGCGGTGCGGCATCCTCAGAGGGGGCCGTGTCTAACGGGGTTTACCCGCTGCTCAACACTGCCAATGGAGCAGTGAGGCCGATGGTGTTCAGCACACCCCTAGTGGACTTCCTGATTGCAGCTGGAGGATGCCACATCTCTATTCCCAGATATCATGACTGGATACTGCCTGAACCATGCTGGCTTTGAGGCCTTGAACACACATGGAATTCATCTCATCTCCCTAGCTGCCCATAAATTCATCTCAGATATTGCCCACAATGCTCTGCGGCACTACAAAATGAAGGGAGTACACTTAACCATGGAGGAGTTGACCCCTGCCCTCAGTGAGTACAACATCAGTGTAAAGAAGCCGCACTACTGACAGGATTGGTTTGAAGATGGCGGCATGAGAGGTGAGACAGAGGCCTCCTCCCAAAACCACATAGAGCATGAAAATATAATTAACACAGCTAATCCTGTGTGACCAATCCAAACGGAATAATATTTGTATTAGAGTTGGGGAAGTAATTAAAATGGCAAAGATCAAGGGTAAGGACAGAGTATTAAAAGAAGCCAGAGAGAAACACCTGCTTGGGGATAAAGCTCAGTGAAGAGGAAACACGTATTTACCAGGTGAAGGAGGCCTCGAGTTCAATCAAATGCGTTCTCCTCTGGATTTACTCAGCATGGCAATTACAAAATGTCACAGAATCTTGGTATTAATTAAATACGTTTTTTCCCTTTTTACATGTGTTTGACAAAGAGTATCAAGATTTGTTTTGACCCATTGAAAACTACTTCTTTATGGTGGCACAATGTCATCATGTTAATGAAAAAAACAATCTCCAAACTACATTCAGTATGGAAGGAGTTTTAAAAAGTCAGAGCCTGAGCGCCCACATCTTGTAAGGCTTGGTAATACTATCAGCAACACAGTCAGCAAGGCCCCCCAGAGGCAGCTCAGCAGCCCCGCTGGCAAAGTGCTCAGAGCCAGTCAGGGCTGCGCTACCCGGACTTCAAGGATAACGAATCTATAGACGCTCTGCCATCTGTTTTCCACTTTCAGGGTCGTGTGTGAAGTTATCCTAACAGGAAACAACCCCAAAAGCCCCTTGCCGACTGGAAGGAGTCAGTAAAATGGGGTGTATGTATGTAGGAGAAGCATAGAGAGGGGGAGGGAGGAGGAGGAGGAGGAGGAGGGAAGGAAGGGAAAACAAGCGGGAGGGACAGGGAGAAAGAAGGCAGAAAGTTAGGAAGGAGCTAAGGATGTGGGGAGCCTTCACCGGCACAGAGCCCAGGAGGAGCGCCAGACTCGCACACCCCAGAGCCAAGTGTTCGTCTCTAAACTGCCACCTCCTCCACTCCCCATCCTGTTTGAAACCTTCCCCACATGCAAAGGAAGACACATGACTTCAAATCGGGACCAGCTTAGGACGGAGCTCTTCTGAATGTGTACAATAGATCTGAGTCATTTGTTCGTTTTGTAAACATGAAGAAATCACACTTTTAAAACTTCCTCCTTCATGACTTCACAGTACTTGATAATATGCTTAGCATGGAACATTTACCCTTTTCCTTATCCATACCCAAAGATGTCAAGAGGTACAGATTTTTTTCACTCATTGAGACAGGTGACAATTAAGAGAGAGCTCAGTAGGGCGGCAGAAGCGGGAGGGACAGTGGCCGTGGTGTCTAAAGCCTAGGCCGGGCCACACAGCACTGAGGAGCAGCCCAGGAGAGCATTTCACCAAGGCCGCTGCCTTCCTCTAGGAAACCATCCCACTCAGCTCCCCAACCCCCAAGTGCCCACTCAGTCAATCAGTGGTAATGACCTGTTTATGCCACTGTCATCCCCCCCCCCGATCTGTAAACAACTGAAGAACAGGGACCATTTTTGTTCATCTCTGTGTCCCATGCATGGCACATGGTAGGGGCTCAGTTTCAGTAGCTGGAATCCAAACTTGTGGCGTCTTTGGTGGGTTAAAAATTGCTCCCTCGCTTTTCTGTGGAAAAGGAGTTCTGCATAAGACCTAGAGAAGAGTTCTGGGAGCCATGGATTCAGGAGGGTGGGTCACCTCTAGACCTAGGTACCACTTGGCTCTATCATAAATTGGGGGATACATGCTAAATTTCCTGTTTCTTCCCATTTATTTCATTAGGATAATTAAGATGAGATAAAATGAGGAAAAACTTAATGTATGTATCAAAGTAGTAACAAAAACATCATGAGTATGGATAACCTGGCGGGTGGGGTGGGGGGACAGTTTCTGAAAAGGCAAAGCAGGATGACTGGTTGATCTTGTTTTCATCTGCAAAGCCTACGGGTGTCCAAGCGTTAGCACTCGTGTTAAGTCCACACGCTTCATTCATGGGCGCCAGATGACAGCCCAGAGGCAAGGGCAAGAAGAGACTGGAAGGCAGGGACAAAACAAAGTAAGCATAAGGAAGGCGTGGAGAAAAGAGGGTCTCAGAACTTATTTTATAGACTCGATAGGAACATAAAAAGGTCTCAAATCTCTGCCTTTATGAGCTTGTGATGAGGATGATGCGGTTGGGTCACAGCTACTTCCCTTTTCTTAATTTTGCTCCATTTCCCCTACTCTAGACCTGGTGGTAAACAGCGAGATGCCACGGGACAATCAACACACGATGCCCAACGCTGCAGGACATGGCCAGCCTCCGCCTCCCCAGTGTCTCTGACTACAGCTCTCCTCCGTGGCTAGAAATTCCCTTAAGACGCAAGAGAAGCACGGTGAGGGAACCGGATGGGGGAGGCCTCCCTCTCTGAGGCCCTCAGCTGCGAGCCCTGTGAAGGAGAAGGTAGGATATTCATATCGAAATTTCACAACAGTCTAGAGAGCGAATAAAGGAGGCAGGCCAAAAATACATGAAGGGTGACTATCAAGGAGGTAGGGAAATTATGTAGGGGAGGTAATGAGCACACTAATTATAATAGTCCTAATTAGGGGAAAGGGAGCAAAATAAAGAAAAGGGAAGTTTCAGTGTTCAGGAAAAACTCTGCTGGGCCCATTAAAGGAGCGATGAGCTCCTCAGCCTCTTCACACAGACCGAAGGCCATTCAACTTGACCAAGTTGCTTCAGAATGAGCTAAAATTATTTAAAGGGAATTTTATTTTTGTTACCCAAACTAGACTAGGTTACTTGATGACACACAGAAACCTCTTGTATCTAATTTTATCATTCTGTTCTCAATTCTAAGTTAAACAGTACAGTAGCTCATGATAAAAAGCCTGTGACTATTTCATTCCAAAAATATGATTTGACATGTAGGGAGATCAAAACTGGCAAAGCGAGAACAAGGAAAAAGAATGAAATATAGTCAAATATGCTTCAATTCACAACAGATTTACAGATGAGAGCTAGCAAAAAGGAATATTAAAAGTAGGACTTGTTTCTCTTATTTTTCAGAACTAATTCAATTTCCTTATTTTTCAGTTAATACATAGATGGCAATTAAACTTGATCCTTGTCAGTAAACAGTAAGGAACATTAGCTTTCAAGTTTTAACCTAATTTCATAATGACAGTCTAGAACAACTCTCACACCAGTTGAATAACTGACTGTGGTTAACCTTCATGTTGTACTAAGAGACTGCAGTATTAGAGTTTATGGTTTCTTTCCTAGCATCAGGAGTAAAACTTTAAGAAAATGTATTTTTTCTTCCTCATTAGCCCAAGGTATGATTCGTGCCACTTTCATTTGGTGAATGTTTGCTGACCACCACTATTTCTGAGGCACAGAGGATATAGAGGCTGGGGACTGAAACATACAAGTAAACCGGTGACTACAGCCTAGCATGCGGGGCACCAGTGTAGACATGAGCTTAGGAGGCTGTGGGAGCTCACAGGAAGGCTCTAAACAGGAAGGCAGGAGGGATGCTGACACTGGGAGGAATCTTGAAGGAAAAGGAGGTGAGATGAACAAAGGCCAAGAGTGAGTGAGAGAAAGCAGGCTTGCACCCATCATCCTCAGCGGGCGTTCAAGAGCAGCAACTCCAACACGTACAGATACAGTTACATACACTGTAATAAGTTAAGTAATAAACACCTTTTAAAGTGGTTTTCTGATGTTACTTGGTATTTTAATCCATATAATTATTTAAATGTCTCCTGAAATGTAAGCTATATACAGGTGCTTGACTGCTTCCTCTTCCACCCACCCACCTACCACCATTAACTGAGGGTTTATCATGCCTGGTGGGCCCTGCATATACCAAGGTCAGAAAGACATAGCCCCTGATCTCAAGGACTAACTGTCTAGTGTTGGAACAGAAAGTACCATTAAAATACAGTGTGGTAAGTAATATGAGTTTCAGCAGTGGGCTCCAGAGGAGAAAGATGATTCTAAGCAGGGTAGGAGGGCTGCTGCTGGGCCCCTGGGTGGGAGTGATCAAGATGCCTTTAGAGACAATGACTAAGGCTACTTGCCATCTCTGTATTAGTTCTGAGTGTGTGGCTCAGGAATGCCAGGGGAGGATGGAACACAGCTAGACCTGAATGACACCAGATATTGCTAAGTGATGACCCTTCCATAGCAGCTAAAGTGACAGGGCACTTAAAGAAATTTATCCTCTCTGCATGTGAATTACAAACATACAACATTTTTTGACAAGATTTCTTAGGGTAAATCATATCTTGTGAGGAGGTACTCGGAGCTCTCCCCAGCTTGTCTGCTCATGCTTGCTCTTTATGTCAGTAGTAAATTCAGGGCTAGAGCTATAAATAAGTTTTCAGAGAATGCTTTAAAAACAACCTTTGGTCTGATTTCAGATCCTAAGATGTCTTAAAGCACCCCGATGGCCTGATTCAGTCTTTATCAAAAAACCTTTTCCATAAACATGCAATTTCATCATACATATTACTCCTGTAATAAATTTCATTTAAAATCCTACTTCTGACAACAGGCACTATATTTTGAAAGGATAGACAGCCTGCAGGCAGATTTTAAAGCAGAGTTTACAACACTCAGGATTTTATAATGCAGGTTTTCATCTTGTACAAGATTAACTATATACTTGCTAACTTGATTTTTCTTTTCTTTTCTGTATTGCTTCTGAGGTTCTGATGAAATGTTTGCTGCCACTGCTAATGAAATTCAGAAAAGGACCATTGGTTTTTTTACTTTGCTTGGGAATTTTGATGCAATAGATGTTTTCACACTGCTGTCAGAACAAATAAGATTTGTTATTTCTAAGTGTAGAAAGAACATAGCTTTTCAAAAGAAAAGTGAAAAGAGAATTCAAGCAAAAGGGACTTAGGGAAATCTGGCAGGAAGAAAGTTTTGTGTTCTGTTGATCTGAGTGCATGAGAAAAATGTTTTTAAGAGCTTTTATATCAAAGGCAATTTTTTTCAACCACCATCTAGAAGAGAAAAACACAGTGCCTTGAAGTCAACTGTTTGTTAATTATAAGAAAATAGTGCTTTGGTGGAAAGTGCACCAGAATGACTGAAAGTTCCCAGCTCTGCAAGCAAACAGCTGTGTGACCTGGGAGCGGTGCCACTTAACACTATTGTTCTTGACCTTGCCCTTCCTCCAATCTGAGAAAGGGCTGAGAATAGGAAGGAGGTAGACTCTGTAGTTTCAAAAACCATTCAGTTTTAAATCCTCTATCCTTGCAGTCATTGTCAAAATTATGCCCAGAGAGGAATCAGGGTACAAACAAACAAAGATTTTCCTGAATATTTAGGTAGTTGCCTCCAATGACTTCATTTGATCGTAAGGGAAACCCGCTGCCTTCAAGAGTCAATCTATTTGCAAACCAAACTTGCACAACATCCTAATTTGTTACAGAAATAAGTGGCCATTAGTAACTTAGGCCACTCGGCTAGAATCTCTCATGCTCTGCAGTGGATTAGAACCTTAGCTCTACATCTGCAGGTCACTGTCTTAGCCACAGACTGGAACTTTCTAAACCAAGTCCAACAAAGGAGCTGTGAGTAAAGGGAATATTCTTTCTTTGGGGAGTTTTATTTTTTAACAAAGTGAGAGTACCAAAAAACAAATTTTTACTCTCTGAAGTTTTATTTTAGTCATTTTTAAGCCAATAATATTCCAATACTGTGTTGTGGTTCAATGTTGTGAGCGGAAACTGAGAGACAGGCAATTCAACCTTGGATTCCTCTATGGTCCACATGTTAATTATGCTGTGTCATGAGGGCCATGTTCCATCCCTGAGCTGTTATGCTGACAGCCCTCCTTGACCATCAAACCATACTTTTCATCTGTGCATCTCTTTATGTATTGTAATACATAATTACATTTAATTGTCATATTATCCTAACCTTACTGATATTCACAGAGGTTAAGTGCTTTTAAGTTGATCACAGTTACTACACAAGCAGAATGAGTGTAAACCCAGTTCTCTTTATTCTAAATTCAGTGCTTTCCTAATGAAATGCCAGAGGACCAGTGGTTAATAATTACTGTGCATTTACTATGTGTCAAACATGGGCTAAGAGTTACATGTCAGGTTATCTTATTCTATCATGATAATAATTCTATGCTGTAGATATTATTACTAACCCCACTTACAGATGTGGAAAGTGAGACCACAGAGAGGTTACATAACATGCCCAAGGTCAGAGAATTATCAAGAAGCACAATCAAGATTCAAAGGCAGGTGGTTTGCTTTACCAACTTGTCTTTCAACAATTAGGCCAGAGTGCCTTCCTACGATAGCATAGCCACCCTCATCAGTTTCCGCCCATAATTTAAGTGAAAATATCTGCAAGAGTCCAGGCCTGCCCAAAATAGCTGGACACTAGAGCTCCGAGTCATGTGTGACACAGGTCGCTGTGTCAGTTCATCCTGTTTTTGCACAGCTGACGATTACTCACAGTGCCCAGGCACAGTGCGCTACATACAGATGATGCACAGTAACTGTGCTGAATGGAACCCAGTGAAAATTACCAGGTCATCATCAACAACGACTGACCTCCTGACTTTTGCAGGCTTGTATCTGTTTTAAAATTAAGAGACAAACACCTGAGATCACATGTAAGTTCTGACTCACAAATCAAGGGAATAAGTAGAACAGAGGTTAAGTGTGTGACCACCAACTATATGTAGCCTGCAGACAGGTTTTGTTTAGCAACACATTGCTTTTAAATTTTCAATCAATAGCTAATATTTAAAATTTAAGCTATTTCATTAAAAAAAACAAATTTCCAGTTTCTATAGAAAAGTTGGAAGCTATAAGACACTAGACAAGGGCATCTGTTCTCTAGAGCATCAATTTCAATGGGAGGGGTTTTTATCCACTTACTTTCTTCCTTGTCCCCAATACGATCTGAGTTTGCAAGCTATGAGCTATAGAGAATGTGCAAGAAGACTTCTAAGTCCATCTGAGTCTTCTATAATTCTTGAATCACTGTTTCAAAACACGCGATAGCCTTGCAGCATACATGGCACATGGAAATTTTAGTCACTTAGCCCCTGAGCTTTCATTTTTGCCTCAGATAGCAAAATAAACAGACAGCTCACACTTAACTTGGTTTAGCCGTCTCTAAAATGAGAATGTCTCCAGTATTAAAGCACCACCACAAAAATGACAAACCAGCTTCGTGTCCTTTCACTGGCTCCAGGTCAAATGACCTACACAGTTTTTTGCCGTGCTCTGCACAGTTGGGGCAAATAGCAAATGGTATCTCACTGATGTGTTTTAAGGGTGAAATGCTATCATTAGCAAAAACTCTGAATGTTTTTTAAAGTCATCTTCATCTACTTATAACTGTCAGAGTTGTTGGCAAGAAGTTGACTTTGCATTCACTGACCTCTTTGGGGTAGGTGGGCAGAGCTCCTGAACAAGTCCGTGGTCTCTGCAGCTATGCTACTATTCAGGAAGACTGGAGGTCTGTACAGCAGCAGCCAGGTAGGTAAACATGAAGGTGAGAAAGTCTTAAATTACTAAACATGTTTATTCAATCCAAATATAGTCACAGACAAACTACAACAGTATAAAACGAGATTTCCCTTACCAAATTTTAGATTTTAGATGTAATAAAAATCTTTTCTCCATTAGTCAGTTAATTGCTATTGAATCCTGTGTCTTAAATAAAAACATCTAGAGACATTTAAAGGCTTTCTCCTGTCTGGGTCCCAAACAAAAATGTAATGAAACATACTAGGGGTCAAAAGCATTGCTGCAAGTATATTCAGTATCAGTTTATATTATAATCAGCTATATTATAATCAGACTTCAAATAATAGAGACTTTCTTTTTTTAAATGAGGTTAATAGGATCATTCTGAACAGGACTATTTGTGTTACTATCATGTACGATGATAGGGAATATGCAGTGTCTTCATTGTTAAAAAAAATTCCTGCTTGTTAGAAAGTCTGCAGTCAACTTAGCTTTATTGCATGAAATAAGCAGTTTGCACACACAACAATAAAACTGTTTAAGAGAAGAACGTAATAGGCTTAGCAGATGTTGCAATCACAGAACATTCTAGATAAACGGTTTTAAAAGACATTTCCTCAGTTTAGAAACTCTTTGGAAAATCAAATTTAGTTGCTGAATTTATGCACACTCTCTCTGAGGTAGTATTTGGGCCTGTTTTTCTCTAGTAGAAATACAAGACTAAGTTTACAATGAACCAACTTCCAGCAACGGTAGCTCACATTACCCAAGTTCCTGCTTGTGTTACTAACAAAGACATCTTGGTGGTTTCTTCCAAAAATCATCTTTACCATTTGTTTGCTGAAAGCTTTTGGAGAGTTAAACTGTCACTTTCTTAGTTATGAGTGCTTCAACGTTTATTCAACAACCACTAAATGAGGACATAGAGATGGTTCCTGCCTGCAAGAAACTTATGCTTTACCAGGAACACCAAATACGACAAATAAAATACATGCTTGTTGTTATACAGTTTAAGCCATTTCTTGCTAATCTGTAGGGAGTGTAAAAGACTGTGCTGGGTTTATTACGTTCATCCTCTGCTAATAAACAATGCAACGTTCAAAAGGACAAGTTTTTTAAGGCTGATGAATGAAGAAAAGGATTTTAGCTCAAACGAAAGAAAAAAGTGTTACAATTTTAAAATGTGGCTTAATGCAAACTATCTACAGGCAAGCATGGAAATCAGCCAACATTTTAAAGGTACATGCTTCTTTCCTAACAACAAGGTTGGATGATGTGTTTGATTATTTTCATAAATTATAAGTTATTATTTATATGTCTTAGTGTCTCAACTATTAGCTTCGAAAAAGAAAAATATCAAGCCATCTTTCCATCTTAATGCATCCGTTCTCCTTATGACCACTACATGCACTTTACCTAAACATTCATGCTGTATCTGAAACAAGTTTAGGCAGACTTTACTTACTCCAGTCTACCAGTTTGATTCTAATTATTACTCTTACCTAACAAAATGCTTGTTATCATAACATACTCCACTCTAGTTTATTTGTGAGGGAAGTCTTAGAATGGTCATTACCGTTCTTAAATAACAAGACCATTTCTCACATGGAAGTTATTCTTCTGACAGTGGCATAGAATATGTTAATGTTCACACTGCCATAATCAACCACTTGCAATATATATGCAGAAGGGGGCAACCCCTGATATGTCTCAGTGTTCCATCTGTGCTGCCTCAGGCTCAGCCGTGTTTCAGCTCCCAGGCGCAGTGACCCACAGCTATCAAAATATTTACCCCTAAAATAGCTTTGTAATAAGAGTGGAATGTCCTTTTTCATGATTTCCTTTGAGAAATACATATGTATTTAACTGGCAATTCTAAACTTTTGGAGATGATAAATCACGTAAATCTACTTATTAAAAAAAAATCCCTTCATGGTGGTTATGGGTGATGTATTATAATACCTACACAAATACACAATATGTTTAACATGCTTTACATTTTCACCTTTGATGATGGCCCTATCCTCCAGCTATGCCTCAATTGCAGTCCCATCCTGGTTCTCACTGTGAGCTGAACCGTCCCTGATAGATGGTTAGTAAGCCGACAACATTAGGTATGAACCTTCCTCTTCGGTCATCAAAGGCATACCAACACTATACATAGCTAGTGAAAGGTGAAGGGTGACAGAGGATTTTGACCAGATATAAAAGCAAACATCAGTAGTGGAACTGCAATTTACATTACAGAATGAAAAATGAAACAACACCCAAAATAAGCAAAGGGGAAACATCCCTCCTGATTGAAGCAAAAGCATACCCAAATCTACCCAGGTTACAAATAGCCAATCCTCACTGCTGAGGAAAATACCTCTACCATCTGTATACATGGTCACTGCATAATCAGTACCTAAAAACAATGGCTGGTCACTTTGGGTTACCCTGAATGTGAAGGGCAAGGGGAAAGGTCAGTTCCAGCAAGGCTCACACACACACTGCACTTGCCTTTGTTCCTGACTGTTCCCAGGGCCCAGCCGGGGCACCCCCTTTGCTTCACCTGGTCTAGCATTCTGCCTTCAGGGCTTCTTTGCCATCCCCAACTTCCAATCCTTGGAAGAAACCAGACAGGGTGGCAAGGAAACCTGACAGTAGGCCAGGACAGGGCATTCAAGAGCCTCTAACTGGTACCACCCGAGGGCCCCAAAGATTTCTCAGTATCTCCACGGGAATGTGGCACTTGTTCTACATAAATAGGAAGAATTCTCTTAACTTTTTTCTTTTTAACAACACAATAGAAGTAAAATAACAAAATATCCATGCTTACTTCTCTCCAAAACAACGGAGACCACCATCATATAATACAATCAATGAAAATCCAGCAAATATTTGTTGGGCTATATGCACGGCATTGCAAACCCAGACAATTTAAGAGGTCAAATATGTTTAATTTTTGGAGTCCCTCACCCTAACATCGTATCAAACATACTAAAAGCTATACTCATAACCCACACGAAAAATAAGTTTATGGCCAAAACATTTTTGAAAGAATTATTCTATTTTTGTTTTTTAAACTATTTGGCTATGGGTTACTCATTTATGTTTGCTATAATTTCGCAGTAATCACTCCCAAGTTTAACATTTAATGAAGATAACATAGTTAGTTTTATATTTGTTTGCTTAAACACTTATTTTTGATCCTATACTTTTTTTTTTTTTGAGAGGGCATCTCTCATATTTATTGATCAAATGGTTGTTAACAACAATAAAATTCTGTATAGGGGAGTCAATGCTCAATGCACAATCATTAATCCATCTCAAGCCTAATTCTTGTCTGTCTCCGATCCTATACTTCTTTGTGTGTTTCAGCCAATCATTTTTCTTTCAAGATCTCCAACATTTTTGAGGTTTCTGAAAAGTATGATATCATTTGGTCATTGTGCCCCTACTGCCTAATGAATACCCCGGTGGCCTTGACTGTGATACCAAGAGAGAGGCAACTTGAAGGGGAGATGCCTTCCTCAGGAACTGGCAGGAAAGATATTGAGCATCAAGAGCAGGAAACCGAGGTGAGGCAGAGGATGGCTGACAGATCTCACGTGACAGAGGTACAGGTTCGGCCAAACAGCAAACAGGATATCCAACCATTCAGCAATCACTCTGTGTATGCCCATCAAGAGACACAGATGAAAAAAGCACTTTCCTCCCCTCAAGGAATTCATAACCTAGTAGGGGCAACAGGACTTTAATGTAGAATGCAGGGGCACAGTGTGAAACCTGATGTAACAAAGACCTCAAGCACCACAGAAATACAGAGGAGGGAGCTTTCACCAGGGCCACCAAATTGCACAACTGCAGGGGTGTCATTCACACTGTCATCTATGTGAATGGTATTCCCCATAGTTGTGCAGGGTGGTGGTCATGGCTGAAGGGATAATAAAAGGTTTTCCAGAAGAGATGGAATTTGGGCAAGTCTGTGAAAGACCAGATGCTCCTCCAATTATAAGCAGTGTAACCTCCACGAGTGTCCATTTATTCATCTCTAATAGGGATAATAATACCGACTTCATTGAATTATTACGAGAGAACAAAAAGATGTATACAGTATACTATCCATACCAACTCCATCCCTCCTTCCATTTTCCCTCCTTTCTGTACTTGAGCTTCTACCACATCTGGCACTCTACCAGGCACTTTATTTTTTATTTATTTATTTTTTAAAATTCATTTTATTATCATTAATCTTCAATTACATGAAGAACATTATGGTTACTAGACTTCCCCCTTTACCAGGACCCCCCATACAAACCCCATTACAGTCACTGTCCATCAGCGTAGTAAGATGCTGTAGACTCGCTATTTTCTTCTCTGAGTTGCACATCCCTCCCTATGCCCCCCATCACATTATACATGCTAATCGTAAGGCCACCCTTTTTTTTCCTTGCCCTTATCCCTCCCTTCCCTCCCCTCCTGCCCAGTCCCTTTCCCTTTGGCAGCCATTAGTTCCCTCTTGGGTTCTGTGAGTCTGCTGCTGTTTTGTTCCTTCAGTTTTTCTTTGTTCTTATACTCCACATATGAGTGAAATCATTTGGTACTTGTCTTTCTCCACCTGGCTTATTTCACTGAGCGTAGTACCCTCTAGCTCCATCCATGTTGTCTACCAGGCACTTTATATATGAGGGACGATACACACAGTTTGTCTTCATGAAATGTACAGTAAAATGACGCTACTCTATTACTAATTATTCTACAGAGAGTGGTAGGAGGAAGGTGGGTCAACTAAAAGCATAAGCAAACAATTAAGTCATCCACTTTTTCAGGAGAAAGAAAGAGGGTTTCAGGGTGTTAATAACTCTGCTGGTGGTAGGACTGAGAGAGAAGCAAGAGACAACTGCTCAGCAACAGCAAGTTAGGGGGTACAGCAGAGTGGCAAATAAGTGTTATCTACTATCTTAATTCTCATCAACTGATTACCTGGAAGGCTGTGAATGAACTCATGACTGTCCGTATTCACGATGGGCACTGCAGAGGCTTGGGGTGCGATGTGAGTGGTAAACCAGGCATTCTTTGTCTAAATGATATTATGTTGCCTGTCTTTGTAAAAAGCCATGTCTGGAAGATCTGTGTCATTTCTTCAGCAGAGATCTAGAGCACTAGAGCAGGCAGGAGACCCAGGAGGGAGGGGGGTAGACTGCTGGTCAACTGCTGGCACAGTACCAGGCCAAGAGATCAAAGGAATACAGGTTTGTGGTGCCTGCTGTAATGAATTGGTTTGGTATGGAATTCATACTGGGCTGAGTCACCAAAATGGAGCCAATGGATTGGAAAAGTGAAAGAGACCGAGTTTTGGAGGCAGAGAGTCTTGTGTTCAAATTCCAGCTCTTCCAATTACTAACTTCTTATGGCACTTCATCTTTCTGAACCTTAGATTCTCTTGATAAAACATGTGGATGTTAATACTTACCCCATAGGGTTACGGGAATGGTTAAAACACACTGTGCAGCACCTAAAATACACTGGAAGTTCAACAAATAATACTTCTGTTTTCTGAAGGGACTGGAGAGCCATACATAGAAAATTCTATAAGGAGTGAAACTCTACTGATGGAGTTCATAGCTCACTGGGGAAAGGTAATTTTTAACCAAAAGTTTTAATGTAAGATGACAAGTGGAGGCAAGAATTAGGTACAAACGACATGGGATCAGAAAACGGGATGGGAGAGAAATCAAGGGAAGTTTCACAAAAGTTGCTTCAAAGGACATCAATTTTTTTCCAAATGGAGTGAAAGAAAGACATTATTCTATGAAGAAGTAAGAGTAGGTAGAAGAGATGAGAGGTGTGAAGTGTTTTAGGGGCTTTTCAGCTGAGATGTCAAACTCATACAAGACAAAAAGCAAGAAAGAAGATGGGAAAAAGGAATGAGTCATGTGCTGAAGCCAGTGAGCATAACTTATTGTTTGTTGTATTATTATTATCATTATTTTTTATTTTGGTATCATTAATCTACAATTACATGAAGAACATTATGTTTACTAGGCTTCCCCCTTCACCAAGTCCCCCCCACATACCCCTTCACAGTCACTGTCCATCAGCATAGCAAGATGCTGTAAAATCACTACTTGTCTGCTCTGTGTTGCACAGCCCTCCCCGTGCCCCCCTCGCACTATACATGCTAATCGTAATGCCCTCTTTCTTTTTCCCCACCCTTATCCCTCCCTTCCCACCCATCCTCCCCAGTCCCTTTCCCTTTGGTAACTGTTAGTCCATTCTTGGGTTCTGTGATTCTGCTGCTATTTTGTTCCTTCAGTTTTCATTTGTTCTTATACTCCACTTATGAGTGCAATCATTTGGTCCTTGTCTTTCTCTGCCTGGCTTATGTCACTGAGCATAATACCCTCTACCTCCATCCATGTTGTTGCGAATGGTAGGATCTGTTTTTTCCTTATGGCTGAGTAACATTCCATTGTGTATATGTACCACATCTTTATCCATTCATCTACTGAGGGACATTTAGGTTGCTTCCATATCTTGGCTATTGTAAACAGTGCAGCAATAAACATAGGGGTGCATCTGTCTTTTTCAAACTGGAGTGCTGCATTCTTAGGGTAAATTCCTAGAACTGGAATTCCTGGGTCAAACTGTATTATTATTTTTATTATCTTCAGATTGGCCCAAAATTTCAAGACCAATCAAGAACAAATAGATTAGTACACTAGAATTCTAACCTTAGTGAAACTAAAGATGCATTTACCCTGCATAGAAAACAACCTAATTGGCAAATAAATAGCGTAGAATTGGAAATGTCATGGCCCATATGAAAAACACCTGCCCAACTGAAAACTGGTATGTGACATCCAGTTAAATGAGAGAAGAGCTTGACAACTCAGAAAGCAACTAGTTTTTGAAAGCTAGTATTGTCTTTTAAAAATTCAGTGACAGAAAAATAAAATCACTAATCTGACAGGAATTACAATGAAATTAATACAAGGAAATGTCATTTAATTTTAAAAGGTCCTATTTTGCTCATTTACTTTGGGACTCCTTATTTTAAATAAGTTAAAACTTTTTTTGTTTTATTTTATTATTTTGCTGTTTTAAAATCCTGAGTGCTTGAAGCTTTCATTTGTGTTTGGGATCTCCAATCCACCACACAGTATGTGTTGCACTTCACCTGTACAAAGGGGGTGGGTGGGGAGCAGGTACAGAGCAGATAGGCCTTAACACAGTCTGAGAGGTCCTTATCTCAGGAGCACTGGAAGGCCTCTGAGAATGAAATCATCAATGAGGTGAATCATCGGCAACACATTCCACCTTGCAAAAGGAGACGCACCTGAACTCAGCGTGAATTGTGCTGAAGAGGGCAGAAGAGGTACCTAGCGGGACTGCTTTACAAAACCGAGGCACCCACTAACTCCGGGTTTCTCATCAGGAGCAGCAGATTATCAAGGAATGATCACATTCCTAAAACTCTCACACTGACCATCCAGCGACCCCATGTCCCACGTACAGAAACAAAGTCACGGGAAAGATACCAGCTGACCCAACCTGCCATCTGAGCCAGGAATGGGGTCAGAATTTAAAAACCAGTTTCCAACTTCACCATTCATTTCTTAGCTCACCCTACTAAACTGAAAGATACAGTTCAGAGGATCATCTGATAAATCATGATCATACTGTGGTATAAATAAAGAATTAAATAAAAACCAATTGTAACCTCAAATGTGCCCATAAATTGTAAGTTGGATAGGTAGTTTTGAATAACACTTTCCAATTCTTTTGAATTAAAATAAAATTTAAGATGTTGTAGGAAGGCAGTTCAAACAAAAGCTAATTTTGTTTAATGAACTAACCAGGAAGGCATTGTGAAAGTACTGTGCAACTAAATGCTTAGCTAATTACTGTGAGATCAAATAACTGTTACCATAGTTACTGGACACTGTTTTCCATAATAACTTTTATCACTTCAATAAATCTTTGTGATGCAAGAAATATAAAAAGTTTACTGTAACATGACTATAATGTTTTGGAAGGCACACACTGATGACTGACCTACTGAAATTACCTTCCCATATTTGTCAGTGAACAAGGGGTGATACTGTATCTAGTTGACTCAATATCAGAATGTTTCACTGGCTTCTTTTATAGACTGTAATTCCTCAAAAGTTGAATCTACCTGGTCCTGTCATTCAATGGAAAAAATCAGAGTGCACCCTCAGTGTTATATCTTCTCTTTGAATGAGAATAAAAATAACAGCAACTATTTATGAAGCAATAATTGTCCGGTTCCACACTAGGAAGCTGACATACATCATCATCTAATCCCTCCCACACTGTTATAGCCCAATGTCATTTCAGTTCCCTCTTGGGAGTGATTTCAAATCAGGTCTCTACAGCTCCAAAGTCAGTTCTCTTTCCATTATACCACAGAGCCTTATAACACAAAAGAGACAATTTCACTAACCGCTTTCTTGCTGCTAGTTTACAGAGTTAAAAGTTATACCAAACTGCCACTGAAGTCTCCCTGACATAATGACTGACTGCTCTGCTGGCGGAAATGATATCATCGCTCCACTGGAAAATGGGCATTCATTCCCTGGATATACTGGAGTGGAGACTTGGTTATACTGCTAGGGTTATATTACTATTCCTGGCTCCACCTGCTCCCCATCCACATATGCAGGGCTTAGTCATTTGGGCACTTTCACTCATATCCTGCTTGCCCTTTTCGAGACCTAAATGCAGAGATTTTTGAGTAAGTGAAATGGTGAAATGGTCTAATAAGTTAAGACTAACAATAAACTTGTAGTATGAGTGTGATAAGAAAAAGGAAACTGCATATTCCAAATCCGGTTCTGTCAGTGTGAGGCTGGATAGCCTTGGGCAAGTCACTGATGATCTCTCTGGGTTTTCCCATCTGAATAATGGGGCAATAATCTCCACCTACTAACTCACAGGGATATTAGGTAGATAAGTTATTTAATGTCGTTGAGTTCTTTGAAGATACAAAGTACTAAGCATTACAATCATTATCAAGGTGAAATGAAAACCATACATATGATTACAGTTATTAAAAAGAATAAGAGGGCGGAGCCAGGATGGCGGCGTGAGTACAGCAGTGGAAATCTCCTCCCAAAAACACATAGATCTATGAAAATATAACAAAGAAAACTACTCCTAAAATAGAGACCAGAGGACACAGGACAACATCCAGACCACATACACACCTGCAAGAACCCGGCGCCTTGCGAAGGGGGACGGGAAGGCCACAAACCAACAAGAAGGGAAGCTCTTCCAGCAGTCACTCGTACCAGCTCTGCAAACTATCTCTATCACCATGAAAAGGCAAAACTACAGGCAGACAAAGATCACAGAGACAACACCTGAGAAGGAGACAGACCTAACCAGTCCTCCTGAAAAAGAATTCAAAATAAAAATCATGAACATGCTGACAGAGATGCAGAGAAAAATGCAAGAGCAATGGGATGAGATGCAGAGAAAAATGCAAGAGCAAAGGGATGAAGTCTGGAGGGAGATCACAGATGTCAGGAAGGAGATCACAGAAGTGAACCAATCCCTGGAAGGATTTATAAGCAGAATGGATAAGATGCAAGAGGCCATTGAAGGAATAGAAGCCAGAGAACAGGAACATATAGAAGCTGACATAGAGAGAGATAAAAGGATCTCCAAGAATGAAACAACACTAAGAGAACTATGTGACCAATCCAAAAGGAATAATATTCGTATGATAGGGGTACCAGAAGAAGAAGAAAGAGGAAAAGGGATAGAAAGTCTCTTTGAAGAAATAATTGCTGAAAACTTCCCGAAACTGGGGGAGGAAATAATTGAACAGACCATGGAATTACACAGAACCCCCAACAGAAAGGATCCAAGGAGGACAACACCAAGACACATAGTAATTAAAATGGCAAGGATCAAGGACAAGGAAAGAGTTTTAAAGGCAGCTAGAGAGAAAAAGGTCACCTATAAAGGAAAACCCATCAGGCTAACATCAGACTTCTCGACAGAAATCCTAAAGGCCAGAAGAGAATGGCATGATATACTTAATGCAATGAAACAGAAGGGCCTTGAACCAAGGATACTGTATCCAGCATGACTATCATTTAAATATGATGGCGGGATTAAACAATTCCAGGACAAGCAAAAGCTGAGGGAATTTGCTTCCCACAAACCACCTCTACAGGGCATCCTACAGGGACTGCTCTAGATGGGAGAACCCCTAAAAAGAGCACAGAACAAAACAGACAACATATGAAGAATGGAGGAGGAGGAATAAGAAGGGAGAGAAGAAAAGAATCTCCAGACAGTGTATATAACAGCTCAATAAGCGAGCTAAGTTAGGCAGTAAGATACTAAAGAAGCTAAACTTGAACCTTTGGTAACCACGAATCTAAAGCCTGCAATGCAATAAGTACATATCTCTCAATAGTCACCCTAAATGTAAATGGACTTGATGCACCAATCAAAAGACACAGAGCAATAGAATGGATATAAAAGCAAGACCCATCTATATGCTGCTTCCAAGAAACTCACCTTAAACCCAAAGATAAGCATAGACTAAAAGTCAAGGGATGGAAAAATATATTTCAGGCAAACAACAGTGAGAAGAAAGCAGGGGTTGCAGTACTAATATCAGACAAAATAGACTTCAAAACAAAGAAAGTAACAAGAGATAAAGAAGGATGCTACATAGTGATAAAGGGCTCAGTCCAACAAGAGAATATAACCATTCTAAATATATATGCACCCAATACAGGAGCACCAGCATATATGAAGCAAATACTAACAAAACTAAAGAGGGAAATAGACTGCAATGCATTCATTTTAGGATACATCAACACACCACTCACCCCGAAGGATAGATCCACCAGGCAGAAAATAAGTAAGGACACACAGGCACTGAACAACACACTAGAACAGATGGACCTAATAGACATCTATAGAACTCTACATCCAAAAGCAACAGGATATACATTCTTCTCAAGTGCACATGGAACATTCTCCAGAATAGACCACATACTAGCTCACAAAAAGAGCCTCAATAAACTCCAAAATATTGAAATTCTACCAACCAATTTTTCAGACCACAAAGGTATAAAAGTAGAAATAAATTCTACAAAGAAAACAAAAAGGCTCACAAACATATGGAGGCTTAACAACATGCTACTAATAATAATCAATGGATCAATGAACAAATCAAAATAGAGATCAAGGAATATATAGAAACAAATGACAACAACAACACTAAGCCCCAACTTCAGTGGGATGCAGCGAAAGCAGTCTTAAGAGGAAAGTATATAGCGATCCAGGCACACTTGAAGAAGGAAGAACAATCCCAAATGAATAGTCTAACATCACAATTATCAAAACTGGAAAAAGAAAAACAAATGAGGCCTAAACTCAGCAGAAGGGGGGACATGATAAAGATCAGAGAAGAAATAAACAAAATTGAGAAGAATAAACAATAACAAAAATCAATGAAACCAAGAGCTGGTTCTTCGAGAAAATAAACAAAATAGATAAGCCTCTAGCCCAACTTATTAAGAGAAAAATAGAATCAACCCAAATCAACATAATCAGAAATGAGAATGGAAAAATCACGACAGACGCCACAGAAATCCAAAGAATTATTAAAGACTACTATGAAAACCTACATGCCAACAAGCTGGAAAACCTAGTAGAAATGGACAACTTCCTAGAAAAATAAAACCTCCCAAGACTGACCAAGGAAGAAACACAAAAGTTAAACAAACCAATTACAAGCAAAGAAATTGAAACAGTAATCAAAAAACTACCCAAGAACAAAACCCCGCGGCCGGACGGATTTACCTCGGAATTTTATCAGACACACAGAGAAGACATAATACCCATTCTCCTTAAAGTGTTCCAAAAAATAGAAGAAGAGGGAATACTCTCAAACTCATTCTATGAAGCCAACATCACCCTAATACCAAAACCAGGCAAAGACCCCACCAAAAAAGAAAATTAGAGAGCAATATCCCTGATGAATGTAGATGCAAAAATACTCAATAAAATATTAGCAAATAGAATTCTACAGTATATCAAAAGGATCATACACCATGACCAAGTGGGGTTCATCCCAGGGATGCAAGGATGGTACAACATTCGAAAATCCATCAACATCATCCACCACATCAACAAAAAGAAAGACAAAAACCACATGATCATCTCCATAGATGCTGAAAAAACATTTGACAAAATTCAACATCCATTCATGATAAAAACTCTCAGCAAAATGGGAATAGAGGGCAAGTACCTCAACATAATAAAGGCCATATATGATAAACCCACAGCCAGCATTATACTGAACAGCGAGAAGCTGAAAGCATTTCCTCTGAGATCAGGAACCAGACAGGGATGCCCACTCTCCCCACTGTTATTTAACATAGTACTGGAGGTCCTAGCCATGGCAATCAGACAAAACAAAGAAATACAAGGAATCCAGATTGGTAAAGAAGAAGTTAAACTGTCACTATTTGCAGATGATATGATACTGTACATAAAACACCCTAAAGACTCCACTCCAAAACTACTAGAACTGATATCAGAATACAGCAAATTTGCAGGATACAAAATTAACACACAGAAATCTGTAGCTTTCCTATACACTAACAATGAACCAATAGAAAGAGAAATCAGGAAAACAATTCCATTCACCATTGCATCAAAAAGAATAAAATACCTAGGAATAAACCTAACCAAAGAAGTGAAAGACTTATACTCTGATAACTACAAGTCACTCTTAAGAGAAATTAAAGGGGACACTAGTAAATGGAAACTCATCCCATGCTCATGGCTAGGAAGAATTAATATCGTCAAAATGGCAATCCTGCCCAAAGCAATATACAGATTTGATGCAATCCCTCTCAAATTACCAGCAACATTCTTCAATGAATTGGAACAAATAATTCAAAAATTCATATGAAAACACCAAAGACCCCGAATAGCCAAAGCAATCCTGAAAAAGAGGAATAAAGCAGGGGGGATCTCACTCCCCAACTTCAAGCTCTACTACAAAGCTATAGTAATCAAGACTATTTGGTACTGGCACAAGAACAGAGCCACAGACCAGTGGAACAGATTAGAGACTCCAGAAATTAACCCAAACATATATGGTCAATTAATATTTGATAAAGGAGCCATGGACATACAATGGCAAAATGACAGTCTCTTCAACAGATGGTGCTGGCAAAACTGGACAGCTACATGTAGGAGAATGAAACTGGACCATTGTCTAACCCCATATACAAAGGTAAACTCAAAATGGATCAAAGACCTGAATGTAAGTCATGAAACCATTAAACTCTTGGAAAAAAACATAGGCAAAAACCTCTTAGACATAAACATGAGTGACCTCTTCTTGAACATATCTCCCGGGGCAAGGAAAACAACAGCAAAAATGAGCAAGTGGGACTACATTAAGCTGAAAAGCTTCTGTACAGCGAAAGACACCATCAACAGAACAAAAAGGAACCCTACAGTATGGGAGAATATATTTGAAAATGACAGTTCCGATAAAGGCTTGACATCCAGAATATATAAAGAGCTCACACGCCTCAACAAACAAAAAACAAATAACCCAATTAAAAAATGGGCAGAGGAACTGAACAGACAGTTCTCTAAAAAAGAAATACAGATGGCCAACAGACACATGAAAAGATGCTCCACATCGCTAATTATCAGAGAAATGCAAATTAAAACTACAATGCGGTATCACCTCACACCAGTAAGGATGGCTGCCATCCAAAAGACAAACAACAACAAATGTTGGCAAGGCTGTGGAGAAAGGGGAACCCTCCTACACTGCTGGTGGGAATGTAAATTAGTTCAACCATTGTGGAAAGCAGTATGGAGGTTCATCAAAATGCTCAAAACAGATCTACCATTTGACCCAGGAATTCCACTCCTAGGAATTTACCCTAAGAACGCAGCAATCAAGTTTGAGAAAGACAGATGCACCCCTATGTTTATCGCAGCACTATTTACAATAGCCAAGAATTGGAAGCAACCTAAATGTCCATCGGTAGAGGAATGGATAAAGAAGATGTGGTACATATACACAATGGAATACTACTCAGCCATAAGAAGTGGAAAAATCCAACCATTTGCAGCAACATGGATGGAGCTGGAGAGTATTATGCTCAGTGAAATAAGCCAAGCGGAGAAAGAGAAATACCAAATGATTTCACTCATCTGAGGAGTATAAGAACAAAGGAAAAACTGAAGGAACAAAACAGCAGCGGAATTACAGAACCCAAAAATGGACTAACAGGTACCAAAGGGAAAGGAACTGGGGAGGATAGGTGGGCAGGGAGGGATAAGGGGGGGAAGAAGAAGGGGGGTATTAAGATTAGCATTCATGGGGGGGGAGGGAGAAAGGGGAGGGTGGGCTGTACAACAAAGAGAGGACAAGTAGTGATTCTACAACATTTTGCTACGCTGATGGACAGTAACCGTAATGTGGTTGTTAGGGGGGACCTGATATAGGGGAGAGCATAGTAAACATAGTATTCTTCATGTAAGTGTAGACTAAAAATTAAAAAAAAAAAAGAAAGAAAGAAAAGGGGGATTACTCCTTGACAGGATAAAACTATTGGTAAATCAAAGATCAACACATGCTTTAAATATCCTTAATGTTGATCACTTAAAGGGTGTCAGATGATCAGCTATGGAGGTACTCTTTTCTGATAATATTCCTTTCTCTTAATAAAAAAAAAAAAGCAGTTCCTGTGTGCTGACCTCCAATGAGTTCTGCACAGTGGTATAGAGGGCATGTCAAAGTGTGGGCAAAGGGTCTGTTTGTTTCTATGCAGAAGATCAAGGCCTAGCTTGGCTACCCAGAAAATGAACTAAGATACGATATGAGGAGGAGCTTCCGGCATCAGCACTCTCTGGAGGACTCGTGCCGGGGGATGATCATCAAAAAGCCTCCACAGGGATCCGGACGATGCTGCGGTTGTGGCTGCATCCACCCCACCGTCTCCTGGACTTGCCATTGGAATAAGGAGGGAGATGTCTAGGCTGGCATGTGCATACAGTGAGACAACGAATTTGACCGGATCTGTACTGTTGGAACTCAACCAGGAGTTGGGAGGGGTGCAAGGTGTAGCACTCCAAAATCTTATGACTATAGACTATCTATGGTTAAAAGAACATATGGGATGTGAAAAGATACCAGAAATGGGCTGCTTTAATTTGTCTGATTTCTCTCAGACTGTTCAAGTACATTTGGACAATATCCATCATATCATAAACAAATTTTCACAAATGCCTAGGGTGCCTAAATGGTTTTCTTGGCTTCACTGGAGATGGATGGTAATTATAGATTTGCTTTGTTTATGTCACCGTATTCCTATTATGTTAATATGTGAGCGCAAATTAGTTGGTAGTTTAAAACCTATACATGCTTAAGTTACTCTACAAGAAGATATGTCAAAAAAATAATCAATCCTCCCATGTTTTCCTCCATATGCTACCTCTATAGCTTTTCTTCTTCCTTCCTAATTACAACCCTTAAATAGAATTCGTGCCTCATATCGAATTTACCGAGTATCATAATTCCTCCAGGTGGTAAAGAAACCTCGAGACAAGTGCTGGGCATAGAAGCCACAGGGCATAAATCTGCCAAGTAAAAAGCTAACCTTTTCAAACAATATGGCTTCTCTCTCACTTACCAACTTTACATTTCCCTGTATGGCCCCGGAAGATGGCTGGTTAGCCAGAGACGGGTAAGATTCCTCAAGGGAGGAACAACCTAAGACAGGCACAGTCGCATGGGGGCCATCAGGTGAGAATTTGGGGATCAACAGAGGTGAGGCTCAGAACCTCACCCCCCCTGCTTTGAGAGAAATCTTCTGCATCTGTGGATGTCTTGCTGCCCTTGTCTAGCCTGGATTAATACTTAGTCCATAGGCACACACCTGATCATCTGATCATCTACATTTGCCCTCTTACAGCACTAAACTATGTTTTCTACCTTTATCTTGCATCTACCTACCACTTCAGCATTTTATTAAAAATAAAAATAATAATAATAATAGAGGGAGAAATGTGGGATCAACATATAAATCAAGTACAAAAATCAAATGAATATTCATATTTGACCTGATTGTTTATGGGTCATAATGCGTGATCAAAACCGAAAGTTTCTGTGATGAATGCCCTTGTACTGTTCACCATGTAAGAATTTATTCACTATGTAAGAATTCATTCACCATGTAAGAACTTGTTCGTTATGCTTCAGAAGATTGGAGACTGACGAGAATTAGGCTTGAGATGGATTAATGATTGTACATTGAGCATTGACCCCCCTATACTGAATTTTATTGTTGTTAACAACCATTTGATCAATAAATATGAGAGATGCCCTCTAAAAAAAAAAAAAGTATGACAGAAAACCACTATCAAAAGGGTGTCCTACTGTAGTGAAAGCAAGCATACATCCTCCAAAATCCTGAGGTAGGAACCTTAAGGCTCCCAGCAATGAAACTGGATTCATATCTATTCAGCACTGTTCCAAAGGTCTCAGTTTCAAGAGGTCAAAAGCCATTTCATCGTTGGCCTCAAAAATGAACTGGCAGGAGTCATGTCAAAGACTGAATCAGCCTTGGATGACTCGGCAGCTATAATCTTGCTCAGTTGAGAGATAACCAAAGGCTGACACCTCTGTCTTTTGTCCCGCCATTACCTGGGCATAGAAGCCGCAAACTTGTCCTTGACTCTCCTCTTAGTTCCTCCTGTTCCTTCCATTCAGTTGGTGCCTGCTGCCTCCCAAATAGCTCTGTATTCAGCACCCCCTCTCCCAGCCCATGTAGAAAGGACCTTCAGTAAGACCTTCCCCACTTACCACAATTTCTAGAATAGTCATATAACTGTCTTCCTGCCTCCAACTTTCCCTCCCCCTTAAATCTGTTATCCTACCCAGAATGTAACCAAATGCTTATCATGACTTGCTTCTGCTTAGAATAATTCAATGGACACCATTGCTTTCAGGATAAAATTAGGATTCTTTAGCAAGTAATGTAAGGATTTACATAAACTGTAAATACTGTCTCCAATTTCATTTGTCACCTCTCCCTTTATCATATTCTAGTCACACTCTCTCTTATAATTTCCTGTGCTCACTGCTACTACGTCTTCTACACTGCATTGAGACTGTCACTACTTGTGAAGATACTAGTCTTGAAGAATCCTATGGGCAGTGACTGGTCTTCTTCAGCCTGGAGTAAGTATGTATGTACTCAATCAATGTTAAATGAATGCCTGAATGAATGAACAAAGGCTTCCAGAGGACATGTTAGCCAGTTATGCTCAATGCTCTCAGCTGGGTGAAGGGCTCTTGAGCAATTCACTAATTAATTTGATTGATGTTTTAACTATGAGGAGGATGATAACTGATGCAGGATATCTTGTTACTAAGACTTGAGTGAACTAAGTTATCCTTTGTAATACAGACCTAAATGATTTAACTGTGCCTCTAAGATTTTAGATTCAGTCAGATCCCATGAACTATTGCCAAGAAGCAAACACTCAAAGTATAAAACAAGAGTGTTAATGATTTTTAAGAAAGCTGTGATCTTGGGATGTTCACATCAGAATCCCTGCTGTAAAAAACCTCTCTTTATCAAAGTCATGACAGCGACAGGAAATAAATCAATCAAGCAGTGAGTGGCATACAGAGGAGTATCATTCTAAAGTGGTAAGGTTTTCTTGGCTCCACAGATAAGAGAAAAAGTGAAGGACAAACAGCATTTTACTCCCTTGCTCTGGAATGCTACTGGACACATAAAGCCAGATCGGCCATATATGAATCAGCTTCTCCCACTTAAAGTCAAAGAGACAAATCTCATTTTGGGGAATGAGTGAAGACAGTCATATACAAGATTGTATTTTATGGAAATAAAAAAAAGAATTATGAAACATAAAGTACATTAAACATAAGACATGCTCTCTTCCCCAATTTCTGCGAATTGTAGAAGTCTTTGAAATTGATAAAACCTGAGAGATTTAAATATCTATTAGTCAATTAGTCATCCAGGAAAAATATCTATCAAGTTAACTTCATTTAAAGTTCACCCACTGGTCACCCAATAGAATCACCTCTTATTTTACTGTCCCTTTTTTTTAATTAAGGTATCATTGATATACACTCTTATGAAGGTTTCACATGAGCAAGATTGTAGTTACTATATCAGTAAATATAAGATACCCTTATTATCAAGTCCCCCCCATACATTGAAGTCACTGTCCATCACCATAGTAAGATGCCACAGAGTCACTACTTGTCTTCTCTGTGCTACGCTGTCTTCCCTGTGACCCCACACACACCATGTGTACCAATCATAATACCCCCTCAATTCCCTTCTCCCTCTCTCCTCACCCACCTTCCCTCACCCCTCCTCTTCAGTAACCTTTAGTCCCTTCTTGGGTTCTGTGAGTCTGCTGCTGTTTTGTTCCTTCACTTTTGCTTCGTTGTCACACTCCACAAATGAGGGAAATCATTTGGTGCTTGTCTTTCTCCACCTGGCTTATTCACTGAGCATAATACCCTCTACCTCCATCCATGTAGTTGCAAATGGTAGGATTTGTTTTCTTCTTACAGCTGAAAAATATTCCAGTGTGTATATGTGCCTCATCTTCTATATCCATTCATCTACTGATGGACAGTTAGGTTGCTTCATGTCTTGGTTATTGTAAACAGTGCTGTGATAAACATAGGGGTGCATCTGTCTTTTTGAATCTCAGATCTTGTTCTCTTTGGGTAAACTCCTAGGAGTGGGATTCCTGGGTCAAATGGTATTTCTATTTTTAGTTTTTTAAGGAACCTCCATATTGCTTTCCACAATGACTGAACTAGTTTACATTCCCACCAACAGTGTAGGAGGGTTCCCCTTTCTCTGTATTCTCGCCACTATTTGTTGTTCCTTGTTTTTTGGTTGTTGGCCATCCTAACTGGTGTGAGGTGATATCTCATTGTGGTTTTAATTTGCATTTCTCTGACAATCAGCGATGTGGAGCATTGTAGGCCACCTGAATTTCTTTTCTGGAGCAGTGTCTGTTCGTGTCTTCCGCCCATTTTTTAATCAAGTTATTTGCTTTTTGGGTGTTGAGGCATGTCGGGTATGTCATTTACAAATATATTCTCCCCCACTAGCTTCCTACTTGTTGACACTCTTCCTCCTCCTGGATCTCAATTTTTACTATCTAAGCTCAAGTCTACTTCTGTGACCATTCATTAGTCTGTATCTGCAGGCCCTGACACTGCTGGCCATATCATTTTTCCTGAAATTAGTTCCGCCTGTGGCTTTTATATTCCTATGGGATCTTACATCTCCTCCACCCCAGACTATTCTTCCCTTGATGGTTCTTCCTCTTTCTAGACAATGGACCTGTGTCCAACTCAGACATTTGTGTTATTCCTGCTCAGGCTTCAACATTACATCTGGATATAGAACTTTGAGACTATTCATTTTTGGCTTTGATCTTTCTCCCAGGTCCAAGTTTGCATCCCCCACCACCTAAGGGATATTTTAGTTGCTCATCACACAATTTCTTCAAAGAAAACATGTTTGCAACCGCATGTAATATCTTTTCCTTCCCTCTCCAAACAGTTTCCTTAGTGTTTTTCTACAATCGATTGACTGTTCTCTAGGGCACTCCTGATGAAACCCTTTTGCCTCTTCCTCCTTCTAACAACCAGTATAAGCCTCAGTGACTAGTGCCAAATTCCTCTACCACATATCTTACAGCCGTCCTTTCCTTGTATTTCTAATTTAGCAAATCAAAAACACTGCCAAAATACTTAATAGTTTTAACACAAAAATCAGTACTCTCCCTTCTCTTTCCTTTAGAATGCCGCCAGCTTAAATTTTTTGTATATATACATTTTTGGTTTTAGTATGAACTTTTAAAAAATCTTAGTTTGATCAGGCCTTTCTCCAATCAAAAGTCTTCCAGAGTTTGATATCACCTATAAGACAACATATCATTTCTTAGCCTTACATTCGACTCCCTCGGCAGTTTGGTTTTGACCTTCTGGTCTCATTTCACACCATCTCCCATAAAAATACTGTATAAATAAAAGCCCCTGATCATGTCTCACCAAACTAAGGCAATAAAGAGAATATATGCTCAGGAATGGGACCTTTCTCTGTTTTTCTGTCTGGTCCTCAAACCAAATGTTCAAAGCCTTTATTTATAACCCAAGTTTTATCCTATGATATTCCCAGGGACACAGGAAGTCCTGACATCTCTTCTCCTCCTTTTTTTTTTTTTTCTGAGAGGGCATCTCTCATATTTATTGATCATATGGTTGTTAACAACATAAAATTCTGTATAGAGGACTCAATGCACAATCATTAATCAACCCCAAGCCTAATTCTCAACAGTCTCCAATCTTCTGAAGCATAACGAACAAGTTCTTACATGGTGAACAAGTTCTTACATAGTGAATAAGTTCTTACATGGTGAACAGTGCAAGGGCAGTCATATCACAGAAACTTTCGGTTTTGATCACGCATCATGAACTATAAACAATCAAGTCAGATATGATTATTCATTTGATTTTTATACTTGATTTATATGTGAATCCCACATTTCTCCCTTATTATTATTATTTATTTTTTTAATAAAATGCTGAAGTGGTAGGTAGATGCAAGATAAAGGTAGAAAACATAATTTAGTGCTGTAAGAGGGCAAATGTAGATGATCAGGTCTGTGCCTATAGACTAAGTATTAATCCAGGCTAGACAAGGCAACAAAACATCCACGGATGCAGAAGATTTCTCTCAAAACAGGGGGGGTGAGGTTCTAAGCCTCACCTCTGTGGATCCCCAATTTCTCACCTGTTGGCCCCCCTGCGACTGTGCCTGTCTTAGGTTGTTCCTCCCTTGAGGAATCTTACCCGTCTCTGGCTAACCAGTCATCTTCCGGGGCCATACAGGGAAATGTAAAGTTGGTAAGTGAGAGAGAAGCAATATTCTTTGAAAAGGTTAGCTTTTTACTTCTTTGCGGATTTATGCCCTGTGGCTTCTATGCCCAGCATTTGTCTTGCGGTATCTTTACCACTTGGAAGAATTATGATACTTGGTAATTTCTATATGAGGCATGAATTCTACTTAAGGGTTGTAATTAGGAAGGAAGAAGAAAAGCTATAGAAGTAGCAGATGGAAGAAAACATGGGAAGATTGATTATTTCTTTGACACATCTTCTTGTAGAGCAACATAAGCATGTATAGTCTTTAAACTACTAATTAAATTGCGGACACACATTAACATAATAGGAATACAGCTACATAACCAAAGCAGACCTACTCTCCTCCTCCTTAACAGACACTGCAGTGTAAATAATTCCAGGGTTGTTTCCTTGGTGTCAACTCTCTTTACCTCTACTAAGACTTAATTGCAAAGAAAAACAAAAGCCTACTACTGCTCCTTTATTGTACCTTCTATTTCTAATCTCAAACTCCCAGCACTTTCTTGTTTTGTGTATCCCCAACAGGTATAGTAGACATGAAATTCTACAGGTTGCCTGTAAATTATATAGAAGTAAGGCCAAGTATAAGGAAAATGATCAGTTGGGAGAGTTTTGTCCTTCTCAGCTACATAGCCAGACTAACTGATTAGAAAAACATCTGAGAAAGAAGACAGTTTACACTTTCATACAGTCTTACGCACCCTCGTCCCATAAAAGGTGAACACGGACAGGGATGTTTGTCCTTCTTACCATGCATTATTTTCATTACTCAAGAAACTTCACTGAAGGGTAAAGTCTGTAGGAATTTTGACTTTACAAGACATGCTACAGAATTCTGAGTGCTATTCTAATCAGCATCTCAATCTACAACTTAATGGTGTTTAAAAAATAGACCTTCTTTCCCCCAGTTCATGCAGAGTTAGTGATAATCATATGTTCTTAATTTGAGTTGCAGAATTTAGTTCTAAGCAAGACAACAATTTTGTAGTGTGCCCGTGAGATAAGATTCATCCAGAAATACTTAGAAATCAAATAACTGAAACAATAGAGGTTGCATCATGCACATTTACAGAAAGAAAAATACATGAAAAAGTCACCAGGGAGTACTAAAGATACCCTCAAATAATGAGGCTTAAAAGCCTAAGAAAATTTAAGGAGTAACAACAGAAGACCAATAGATGTTCAGAGACAAAGATAATTTGGCATTTTAAGTGGCTGTGTGGTATAACAGAAAGAGAATGTGATGTGGAGTCAGAAAGCCTTGGTTCAAATGTGGGCTCTGCCACTCACAAGCCACAGGCCCTGGGGCACTTCATCTCTAAGACGGTGAGACTTGGAGGGCTGAGACCAGCATGAGGCCAGTGAGGCACAGGTCTCAGGGGAACTTTGAAGAGGAGGCAAAGAAACTCACTAATCAAGATAAGTAATATTTGAATGCAGCTCTCAAAATTGAAATTAATGCCAAAAATAGCCATTTAGAACAAAATAAAATTTTTTATCATGACAGGATCCAATTCTGCACTTACTTGCACGACTTACACAGCTTGCCTCATCTTAATCCTGGCCCTGTCAGATCCTGCATGAATTTAAATCTTTAAAATATTGCATGAAATGTTATTTATTTTAATTGTGTTGTTTTTTTGGCACTCCCTTTAATTTTGTGCCTGGGGTGAGTGCCTCATGTGCCTCACCCTAGTCCCAGGGCTGCTCCTGATCTGACATTTCTCATTTGTGCAAACAGTAACATTGGAAACCAAAAAACACCATTTTCATGGGGTTGCTGTGAAGATCAAATGAGATACTTGCATATGTTAAGGTAAGGACTTTTTTTTTAGTATTATTATTATTTTAGGAAGAGTTGGAATAATCAATGAGGCTGAAAGATGGCATAACACAACTCCCAGAAAGCAGCTCTGGCCAGTTGTCCTACTTCTCTCTCCTATTCCGTGCCAGCTCTCTCTGGGCCCTTTAGTCTCCTACATGGTTCCGAAATGCCTTCAAGAACAGCCTGCTCTGTCCTGGGCCCCAAGCTGCACAGACAAGTGTTACCGAGTACAATGGATAAGGATGGGACCCAGCAGAGGACATACACAAGGCATCTTCCTGGCACATTAATTCTATCCATCTTTTTGAGAGGAACACACATGGAATAGAAAACCTAAAATAAACAGAAAAGCTAAGATTCAAAAAGAAACTTCAGTGACATTTCACATTTGTAGCAGGCCAAACTGGGCTATGCCTCAGACTTACTGGGAATGAGTTCCTCTCGTTTTTAGGGCTTACTCCAGGGAAAGATAGGGAAAGACTGAAGTCCTGGTCTTGGGGCATCCATCCCAGCCCTGGTTAGCTTGTCCATATGTTCATTTGACAAACATCCAGCCCACTGATTATGTGCCAGACACTGGAAATCTGGAGACAAAGTATAGCCCCTGTCTTCAAGAAGCTATCTATCTGGGCTATCAGAGTATCAGAAGAACTGTACATATGGTAGATGGAGGCTTTCATTCATTCAAAACATTCTCATTGGGTGACACTTGTTAGGCACTGTTCTAGGCACTGGGCAGAGAGCAGTGAATAAAACACAAACATTTCTCTGTACTGTAGAGCTCATATTTGAGAGGGATTCTTGGGTTAGTCCAAGACTAGTCTAGGAAAGCTCAGACTTCCTATCTCATTCCAGCGCATCAGCATGGTAGACCTAAAAAACCTAGTAGGAAATCAAACATGAAGCTACAAGTTTTCAATTTCTTCATAAGACGATCTGTTCCATGATCCAGTAGGGATAAATAGGCCCTCCAATATCTGAGAGAGAGGGCTCCTAGAATCATGATAGGGCCAAATGGACATCTCTGTACAGATCCTTGGGAAACTGCAACTAAGGTAATCATTTATTTTGGGCTACTCTGAATTTTCAAATACAAGTCTACGCTTCTTGAAGACCAATATCATCTCATCACTTATGTCTCTCTCTGCCCTCTTAGCCTGGGCACTTAATCAATACTTGATTTAATGCAGGATATGAACTGAATAATATTTTCTAAATAAGTTGTGTCAGCTGTAGATATCCTTCCCCTAGCCACCACATAATGAAGTCTGTGCCCGTGGATCAGAAGTAGGGTAGTTGCACATATGGAAGAAATGGTTAAGGCTGATGATCATATACATACAGTTCTAGTTCAAGAGCACAATGAAAATGTACTCATCCTCAACCTTTTCACAGAGGCAATAAAATGGTCAAAACACTGCCACAGTCATAAGATTATTAGTTGTCTTTATATAATGTCTAATACTTTTCAAAGCTCTTTCAAAATCACAATTTCATTTGATTCTTACATCAAAGCTATGAAGTAAATAGGGTGAGCAATACCATTTCAGGGATGAGAAAACAGATACCAAACAGGTCTCACCTACAGTCACATAGCTAACCAGTGAGTTTAGGAGAACAGCTGGACTCCCATCGTAATGCTCATTCCGTAACACCAGACTATGGAGATAGAAGCATTGGTTTCCCAAGTTTCAAAATGCCTGGCACACAGTAAGCTCGGACTGTCTTATTTATCTCTGTTACCCCAGCATCTAGAACAACACTTAAATGAATGAATGAACAATGAATGGATGAATGGTAATGAATGGAGGCATGAAGTAGTGGCAACGCTGAAAGAAGGCTTGACTCACACTGTAGCTTTACAGGCAGCAGCTTTCATAAAATGACATGAAACTGATTTCACAAATGCTTTTCAAAGGCTTCTAAATTGCTCTTTTTACTTCCTTACCTGATTAGCTTTAAACCAAAGGAGATGTTTTTCCCTGACCTATTTTCAAAGCTAATCTTTAAATCCCTAGGTTACAAAATCCTAAGGATGAAATATTTGTTCTGTGAAATAGTATAATGGTTCAGGCAAGAAAAACTTTAAGAGTGTAAGTATACTGATTAAATTCCCAGGATTCAAGATACTGAAAGTTATATTAAAATGCCTTAAGTGAGATGAGTCTCTATTGAAGATAGTTGAGCTGCCAGTATTTCAAAAGTTACTCAAATCATAAACCCAATTACATGAGAAGAGTAACAGCAGAGCGCAGAAGCCAAACTGAAAAAGTAAAAATCAGATGCTTCCTTTAACAATAAAGGCTTTATGATACTGGATCGTGATTGAATTTGAATACTTAAGTGCAGTTTTCTGATTGAAAACAAGAAGTTTAGCATTTCCAATCTTCTGAACTTCACCACTTTTCCGTTCCCGCCATAAATGAATGAAGCTGGGGTTCAGCTTGCATAAACTTGCTCTGCACAACATCCAGCACAATAGTCATTGTCAATAAATGTTAAACAACACATTTGGATAATTCCACAGGTAATTCTACAAATTTGGATAATTCCATGTCCTGCAAGTAAGGACATGATTCTGTGATGACTACTGAGTACGTTGATTGACTCACCAAACAGTGATTTTTCTCCCCTTCTTCACTGAAGTGTACACATCAGGCTTTCTCTGCTAGAGCTATCCAACTCTTTTCTCTGCAGGCTTCACTCAACACATTGTGCCTCTTTGTATACATGGAATAAGATCATTTCTCTACAGAGAACAGAGCCATGTTTGTCTTAAAATCTGTGCTATAGGATACTGGGGATTTAAAGAATTAACCCACGATAAAATTGGAAGAAAAATAAAAATAAAAATAAGAATAGGAAGGGACTCCCCTAGATCTAAATCCTCATTTTAGAGCAAACTCAAGCCCAGAGAGGAAGAATGAATGATCCCTGGTTCAACATCCAACTGGGGGAGTCAGCAAGACTACAATCCAGATGGGTGGGGGTGCACAAAAGTGCAGTCACATGTGTATATAAAATATATATTTAGCCCCAATAAATCAAAGTAACCTGTCCCGAACTGCAATCATCCTTTTGCTACATACAGTGCTATTTCGGTGGAGTACTGCCACTCAGATGACTTCATCTCTAATTTTCTCCTTTTGGTTCTATTTTAAAGAACACATTTTCACATTGAACTATAACACCAGTAACTTAGCCTAAGGAATCAGACTCTCCCGATAATCAGACATTATCAGACACTACCTCCACTACCTCCACCACAGTCTGACTCATCACAGAGCTATCTCCTCCCATATTCCTTGATTTGAAAGCTAAACCCAAGAGTAGTGTAGTTAGGATGCATTCCAGCTCTGGCTTTGATGCTCCTTTGGGCCCATAGAAAAGTCAAAGAATCTTCCTAAAACATTTTTTTTTTCTTTGTAATGATGTTAAATTACTCACAAAATGTTTATTAAAAACAAAACAAAAGTCTAAAAACCAGCACATGCCAATGGTGCTGCTTATTTAAGCAACTGGCGTTCCTCTATGCTTTTGAGGCGTTTCTTCCGGGGCTGTACAAAGTCATCATCTGTATCATCACTAAATTTATTATCTTCTGATTCATTCCTGAATTCTAGTTTAGGAAACCTTTTTTCTGGTAAAGGTTCTTGAGGAGTTCTTCAAAATAGTTTTCAAGTTTTATGCCAGCGTTGGCTACTTCTGAATCAGGCTCATTGAATTCAGCACAATTTTGAAAGATCAATCTAAAGTCAGCTACAAAATCTTCAGGGTTTGTGTACATAGAAAAATCTTCTTGTAGTCTTTTCTTGATGGTTGACAAGTCCATTGGATTTTTAATTATTTTGTAATAATCAGGCAGTTAGAGGAACTGGATCTTGAAAAGCCAGGCTCATTTCATGGCAGTAAAGAAATAAAAGTAGGCGCTCACACTTCCTTATATCTATTGGTGTTAATTTAACAAGGACTTCTGGTTTCTTTTTTTCTGAGTTGTGACTGGGAGCATCACAATCATATTCAACTTCTGGTTTAGATAAGTCTCGGCAGAAAGTGCAGATTCATTCTCCACTTGGTGGGTGCATGACAAGAAAGATGGAATACTTTGGGACACTTATCACAGCACAGGAGCTCCCCTCCATTCTGACAAACTGCACAACAGTCCTCATTGGGGTCGTCTTCTTTCTTTGTCTCTCCAACATGAAGCGGTGACTTCTGGGAGGCATCCAGCCACTCAGACTTTGCATATGAGGAATTTTCCTGGTGACGTCCAGGTTGATCTCCTGTGCTATCAGGAGCATCTGATCTTAGCACAGACTCCTCAGAAGCAGAGCTCTGACTGCTATTTAATAGCAGGGAGGTAAGTATGCTTCTTGGATAATTGGTATTTTGAGGCCTAGATTCTTCATCTGATTCTTGTTTCACTACAACAACAGGAAAATCATAATTTTCAGGTGGTCCACTGTTTTCTTGTTTTATTTGGATTGGCTCCAACATGACCACTGGGACTTTGTGTGTAGAATCGGCTCCCGTTGGTTTGCTGGAAGAGCCAGAGCTTCCTCTGCTCCCCACACTGGAGGCACTAGGTGAACGTATTGGTGGGTGTACACTAGTCATAGTAACAGGTCCTGCAAGGCCTGGAGATGGTACTGATGAATTTGGTGACTGGACGGTTCTGTTTGAGGGTGGTCTTGGCTGGCCATGATCTATACTAGGATCTTTCTTCACAATATTGTCCAGCATAATAGTACTTGAACAGTCAATATCTGGAAGAGAAGGAAGATTGTAAGAACCTCCCACTGGTGAGCTCAAATCAATCATAGGTGAACCAAAACCTTTGCCATCGTGTCCTACTGCACTAGTAATAGTGGGACTGGAAGGAGTAGAGGATATGCTGCTGGCAGTTGACGGGGCAGCCTGCCCACTGCTGATCTGCCACTGTTTTATGGCTTGTTGAGCCAAGAAAGCCATCTGCAGAGGGTTGGGCTTTATTGCTTGTCGTGGCACATTCTGGTTTGGTGGATATCTCAGCTGTTGAGGATGAGGAGGAAGAACTGGTCCATTAGGTTTGGGGCTGTGATTTTGAAAATTTATCAGATGTGGAGGGGTTTGCTGATGAGAGATGGAAGGTTGCTGGATGGGCCCCTGCACTCTAGGGTTTGGTAAACCCACAGGTGCTGGCCTCCGTTGCACCTGTTGCCTCTGAGCCATTACCTGTTGCTGCATATGCTGGAGTCGTAACTGAGCTAGGCTGATCTGTGTTGGAAACTTGGATAACTGCTTTGAAGATAAACCACCTGGTGGCTGTGAATTCTGTTCCACGACAGGGTTCTGCTTAGGCATTTGTAGCTGACTCTCTTTATCTTCGATTACTAAAGAACCTAAATTGATAATATTTTGAGCCCAGAAACTAGGATCACAGTGAAACTGGATGGTATTGTTGGTCACTGGGGAAGCATCACACCTTGCTCAAAGGAGGTGCCGTAGTCGGTATGTAATCAGTCGCTTGCTGTACAGTAATGCTGTACTACTGCCGCTGGAAACGGCCTATTTGGAAAAATGCATTACATGTTCCAGCTGTTTAGAGAGCCCAGCCACTTCCTGTTGCTGTTGCATGAGTTTCATGCGATGGTCCTTTGCAAGGCTCTCAAGCTGATGCAACAGAGCTTTTCCTTTTTTATTTATTTCTACCATCAATGTAAATATAGCAACTTTAATATCCTGTTTCACCTGCTTTGATTTTGATTTACTTCAATTATCCTGTTTTGCATCTGATTTCCTGTGAATTTTATGTATTTTGTTTTTTCCATCAGTTTTGTGATTAGGGTATGATCACTTTCTGATTCTGAAAAGCTTCTTCTATAAATTGGTATCTATGCTCTTTATGTTCTAATAACTGGCAGTCTCCACATGTCAGTTTGTCACATGTTTCACAGTAAAGCTTCAGCTGCTCCTTATGAAAAGGACAGAACACTGGTCGCTGACTAGTCATACCAACTGCCTCTGGAGATACTTCCTCTTTCTGTCTCACGGTGTGATCTTTTGTGAACTTCACCCTTTGGTGAGCTCGGATGCATGTCTTGCAGAGCCATTCAACACACTCGACACAAAACCCATTAGTTTCTGCATTGTCCTCACAGCTTGTACACACCTGATTAGACTTTTCAACTGTACTGCTGGGAACCTCAGTAGTGTCTTTCACAAAAAAATTATCTATGATGTGTCTCTCTGCACAGTCTTGGCTGCAAACTGGACATCGAATGACTCCAACTTGGGTGGCGAACGGCGAGGAGCCGCTGACCAGCGAGCCGGTGGCGGGGACGGGCGGCGGGGTCTCGGCCGAGCCCAGCATGGGCGCCGGCAGCAGGAGGTAGCGCCGGGGCGCGGGCAGGCAACGCTGGCAGAAGGAGTGCAGACAGGGCAGCAGCTTGGGCGCTCGGCTCTGGATGTTCTGGTGGCACACGGCGCAAGGGTCCAACAGGTTGAGCCGGGCCGCCTCGCCTCCGCGCTCCGAGTCCGGGCCCTGCCGACTCTCGGCCTCGTTCTCCCCGCTCGGCGCTGTCGGGGGCCGCCGTCGCCGCCTTCTCCACAGCCACCTCCATTGTCCTGTCCCGGTCCCCGCGTGCCGCCGCCTGCCGCCGCCCCCGCCCCCGACGACCTCCTCCTCCTCCTCCTCCCAGGCAGCTCGGGTGACCCGAGGGAGGAGGGGGGAGGCAGCGCCGGGCCGAGGAAGCCTTCTCAGGCCCCGGCGATCCGCCTCCCGGGTGGCGCGGCCGGAAGAACGGTGTCTGTCAGCGGCGACCGGCTGCGCCTCGTGAGCTTCGCCAACCGCCGTGGCGCTCGTCAAATCCACACAGCCCGAATCCACTAACCTCCCAGCCTTCCTCTGGGGGTACCCGGCCGGCTCAGGCCCCGCCCCCACCCTCCCTCTCCCAACAACTAAAACATTTTTAAAAGAAATACTGATTGAGCAACTTGCAGAGCAAATATTCTGTATCTGCTGCTGAACTAGACACTTTACATATGGTATGACAATTCATTTTCTAAAAGTGACAGGTACTCTGGGAAGTTTATGATCTTACCAGATCCTATTAACAACCAGAAGGATGGTATAATTATTTTTCCTATTTCACAAAGAAGGAAACCAAGGCTTAATTAGTTCTTACATTATCTTTCCTATTTTACAGTATAGGATCCTGAGGTTAAAGAAGCCTTACCGAACATATACACAATGGAATACTATTCAGCCATAAGAAACAAATCCTACCATTTGCAACAACATGGATGGAGCTAGAGGGTATTATGCTCAGTGAAATAAGCCAGGCGGAGAAAGACAAGTACCAAATGATTTCCCTCATTTGTGGAGTAAAACAACGAAGCAAAACTGAAGGAAGGAAATAGAAGCAGACTCACAGACTCCAAGAAGGGGCTAGTGGTTACCAAAGGGGAGGAGTGAGGGAGGGCAGGTGGGGAGGGAGGGAGAATGGGATTGAGAGGTACCATGATTAGTGCAGATGGTGTGTTTGGGGTCACCAGGAGAACAGTGTAGCACAGAGAAGGCAGGTAGTGACTCTGTGGCATCTTACTACACTGACGGATGGGGCCTGTAATGGGGTATGGGGGTGGGACTAGATAATAAGGGTGAATGCAGTAACCACATTGTTTTTCCTGTGAAACCTTCACAAGATTGTATATCAATGATACCTTAATTAATCAATCAATCAATCAATTAATTAAAGAAGCCTTACGGAGGATCTGCTTAACACAACCAGCTGACTGGCTAGGAGTGGCAGGGCCAGGATTTAAACCAATATCTAGATAACTCCAAAGTCTGCCACAGTGGACACCGTGAGGTGCCTTACAGATGGTTCCTCAAGAATGGAACAGCTGGGAGTGCTGCAGGCACAAAGTCTGCTGCTCTCAGCACCTCTGGGGTCTGCTTTAGTTAAAGAAAGCTGCCTTGTCCAAGATCATGTTCCTTCCTGGGGTGCCTGGAATCCAATGGCTGGTCAATGAGGTATAAATGGCCCTCATGTCATTATATAAAGCAAAACAAGTAATTCCCCAATTTTACACAGAATGCCCTATCTCCTTACCTTAAACAAAACTTTGTTCTTCCTGGAGGCCCTGCTTCCTTCTGTCTGGAGGTTACCTGTTTTTCCCACTTTCTAGGCCAACAGGGCCAGGAAAAAAGAGAGATGAGTGGGGTGAGTGGCGGTATTCCCTTGGATAAAATCATATAATCATGCTGATAGTCACTAGCACAAAACTAGTTTTCAACACCAACTGGGCTTTCAGGCTCACCTATTCTTCCTTTTGTCTATTACAAGCCAGCCCTTATTTCCATTTCTCAGATTTTTCTAAAACTCACCACTCTCTTCAATACAGCTGTTAGTCCCTGCTTTGCTTTCTTCTTTCAGTGCACAAATTTATCTCTTTTTTCACAGAAAAGAATGTCCATCAACTATGATCTTCAACTTCCTGCCCTAATACTATAAAATTATGTACATCTACACCTACCCTTGTTGCATTCCTCCAGTCTCAAAGGACTGCCCTTGACCCTACGCCCTGCTCTCTCTAACTGGCAGCTACTGCATGAATCTTACCTTCTTATTCTTCTCTCTTCAACCTCTTTCATTTTACTGGCTGCTCTGGTTAGTAAAGCATTTACTTATTTTCTATCCCCCAAAACCAACAGCACCGCCACCACCACCAAACCGTCTCATCCTTGTGTTCTTCTCCAGCTATTCTCCACTTCCTTGGCCGTATCAACTCTGTCTACTTTCTTACTTTTCATTCATTTACTTATTGATACCTGGCTTTGCCCGGCCTGCCTAAAGTCATCGCTGACTTCTCATCTAGCCCTATCTTACTTAACTGGTTGTTTGCATCTGATACCAAAGATTAGCCCCTACTTGAAACTACTATTTTGTTTGTGGGACAACATCTTGGTTCTCCTGGAACTTCTTGGATCATTCTTCTCCATTTCTTTTATGGGCTCACTCTTCTTTGAGCACCTTTTAAATAGCAGGGTACTCCCAGGGTTCATCCTCAGTCCTCTTATCTTTATTACTGAGCATTCTTGTCCTAGGAAGCTTACCCATTAGTAATTTCAACTATTCTCTTTGTGACAATGACTGCCAAATCTTTATTTGCAGCTTAAATCTCCCATAAGTTTGACTTGCATACCCTTCCTTATATTCTCCTTAGTTCGTTTCTACTGGTATTGGTGTCTACCTACCTAACTTAGAAACCTAACAGTCTTCCTTCACTTTGCCCTTTCTCCCCACAATCAGTAACTAAGTATTGCCCTTTTTAACTTCTAAATGCTTTTTAACCCCCTAAATATTTCTTGAACCTATTTTCTCTAGCCCCTCCCCATCATCACAGTGCTAATTTAGGCCCTTATTGTCCTTGCCTGAACTACTGCAATGGCCACCTAACTGGTCTTCCTGGTTCAAGCTTTAATATCTTCAAGTCCACTTTCCCACAGTCAACTGAAGGGTCTGTCTAAAACTCATATACGATTGGATTGCTCCATCCAATGCTACCTATAATAACAAAAACACCAAATGACCTGTATGCAACATACCTTTACTTGGCATGATTCAAACTTTGCCAGTCTCTCTGGCTACATCAATCACTACTCCCTATCTCCAGCTTTATGCTCAGCAACACCTAAGGACTCATAATTTCTCATGCACATCATGCTACTTCCTGACTTTACTTCAGGTCACACTGCTGTCCCTTCTGCCCAGAACATCCCCATTCTTTCTCCCCCTACCTGGCTAACCCTCTCTCATTCAAGACTCAGTTCACTTGTCATATTGAGGATGTCTTCCTTGATGCCAAAAGGATTAGGTGTCTCGCCTGTGTTCCTGTGATACCAGTACATATCGCTGCCATCATAATTCTACATTGCTTCAAAATGGTTTGTTTATGTGTCTATCTCCTTGTTTTGGCAACAAAACTTGGTAGCTTAAAACAAGAGTCACTTATTTTGCTCAGGAACCATCAATTTGGGCAGGGTTCAGTGAGAATGGCTAGTCTCTGCTCCATGCGGTATCAGCCAGGGCAGCTCTCCCAGAGCTGGAGGATCTGCTTCCAAGATGGCTCATCCCAAGGGCTAACAAGCGGGTGCTGGCTATTAGTTACTTTCCACCTGGGCCTTTCCACAGGGCAATTTAGGCTTCTTCACAGCATGGTGGCTGGGTTTCAAGAGTGAGTGATCCAAGAAACAGGAAATGGATCCTGTTAGTTTCTTAAATTGGGTACAATTTCTGAATAGAAAATGAATAGATCTCTGCCACACTCTATTGTCAGACAGGCACAAAGCCCAGGTTCAAGGGGAGAGGGCATAGCCCCATCTTTTGATGGGGGGAGTGTCAAAGAATTTAGGGGGGCATGTTTTAAAACTACCACACTCCTTTACTGGACTATGGGCTCTTTTAGGACTCACAGACATGGCATGTGTCTGCTGAATGAATGGATTCATTCCTGGACCAATTTGCCTACATGAAACTTCACAGTCTTAATCAGTCAATTGCACCACGGAGGTTCATTCTAAACAACTCAGCCACATCAATTAGTAAGAGGATTAAGGCTCAAAGGAAATTAGGCTTAAAGTCTCATAGCATTTTAGAAATGGGAGGGATTTATGAGCTAATCAAATTTTTTAGTCCATTTTACAAACAACAACAAAACAAAGCAAAAAAAAAACTGAGGTACATAGAAAAAAGAAACTATATGGGTCAGCTATATAAAATAGCAATGATTTAGATTTTGCTGAATATGGAAAACACATGCTATTCACTTGCTCAGTTTCTTCTAGCAAGTCAGAGCTAATTAAACTTAAGAATCTGATTGAGGAGAGCTGTTAATTTTCTCTTTTAAAGGAAGACACTATTTACTTTTGCAAATTCGGTCCCATTACAGCTATTATTGTAATTCAATTATTTGATGACACCCTATATGTCTTGGTTAAAATGTTTTGTGGCACCGACATGCATCTAGCCATTAAATAGAATATGAAGAAATGCATAAGACCTTAGTTATTAGACATCTTTAAACATGTCCGATTGAAACACATGTGAGCAATAGAAGTATCCGTGTTTGAATTATTAAATATGACTATTAAAGTCAAAAGAAATGAAATAATTTGACACCAGTAAGGATCAGGATACAAGCCTAATTCTAAAAGGTGAAATTTTGACTAAAAATAAATAAATAAATAAATTAGTTAACTGGATTCAGAGAGATATCTAGGTATAGCTTTAGAAGTGCACATTTAGACAGACCTAAAAATATTTAATCTCTTCTAAGGCTTTCTGAGGAGCCTCTAAAACACTAGGTAATCTTACGTAAGTTATGACTGTGACTACCAAAAAAAGAAAAAAAATCACTGGGAATTGCCAATTAACTGAACAAGCAGTAGCATTTTACCAAGAAAGTAAAATCATTTTTTCCAAAGAAACGAACCTTTTTCTCGGAATTCTTCCGTGTGGCAGAACATTCAGGAAATTGCATTTCCTAAATGTAATTATCTTATAAATTAGACTGCTTACATGACTTCATTTCAAGCAATCTGGTTCTAAGAAGGACACAATTCTAATTTAGCAATTCCATAATAAAGATAAGTTATATAGGATGTTGGCTTTACAAGACAAACTATGAGGTATATTAATATCATTATCTGCACTCCCTACCCACTGTTTATGCAGGTACTACTTTTCACCCAGTATAACATCTGAGAAGCTGCAAAGTCCCCTGGACCTTATCAGTGACAAAGGGAAAGTAAAAAACAAAAACAAAAAAAACCCCATTCCCCAAAACCCCTCATGTAACCTATCTGAGACACCCGAAACACCCATCCACAAAGACAGCATCTTTTTTGTTTTAAAAGACTGTTAGACTGCATCTTCTATGTTAAACTATTAAAACAATGGCAGATTTGTAGAAGAAAATTTTGCTTAAAACTTTGATCAACTTAGGCACTGAGTATTCGTGCTTTTGGAATTTTTTGCCTTCTAACCTAATTGGCATGGGAAAGGGAACTCAGCATGGGCCGTGCTTTGCTTTTAGTCACAAAGGGCGAAAAACCAGCCTTGCAAATGTATGTTGATGAAACGAGTGACATTCAAAGTCCACTCACTTGTTTTGGAGTAAACAGGGAAATATTTTACTCAAAATTTCTTCAAAGTGATTTTCTGGAAGTTATTTTGGCAACTGAGTGAGACTTGAGTTCCAAACACTCCACACAAAAATCTGGCAAAGACTGGATGTAGGTGAGAAAAGGATTCCTCACAAGCTCCCAGTGATTTTTCAGTCCTGAGTTGGGAAGCTACTGCCCAAATTTATTCTTTAGACAGACTGAGTTAAATTTCTCCCCTTGCTGAATTCACCTTCAGGAACCTGCTTTTTGAGAACTTCAGTAAGTCAGAAAATTTTAAGACATGTTTGGTACAGCATAATGGTTAGGAAAGCAGACTCTGGCAGCAGACTGGGTCTGAATCCTGGCTCTGCCAATTATCAGCTGGGTGCTCTACAGCAAGCTCCTGAGACCTCTCTGCACCTCTGTATCCTTACGTGTAAAATATGTAAACACTATCTGTACCTATTTCTGATGATCTTGAGTACTACATGAGGTAATACACATAACAAAAAGCATCAGAAAAGTATCTAACATGCAGGAAGCTCTTTAAAAGTGTGAGTCTCATTAGTACAACAGCTGGACTTTAGCTGCAAAAACATAGTCTATCAGGTAATGATGTTTGATTTTACCCCTTGAAATTTCAGTTCTTTGTATATAAACCGTAAAAGGGCATCTTTCAGAAATGTTATGCTTTGCTGAATGTTTGCAAGTTTGAAGCAGTTGCCTTTGTCCTTATTGATTGTCTCGGTAACGATACAACATAATCCTTCAGTTCGGAAATCTTTCCAAACACTTTTCCTTCTGACATGATTGAAAAGGTCCAACAGAATATAGAATAATATAAATAGTCACTGTTTATTTCTTCCTGTAGTTTGGTTTCAATTTTTAACATTAAACTCTTCAATTCATCTGGAATGTATTTTAATGTGAAGTATAAATTTTGGATTTAAATAGTGTTATTAAAATGTTAGCCAATGGTTCCAAAAATTTTTCTTGAATGAGCCAACTTCTCCACTAACTTGAAAATCTAATACATGCCAAAATCTTATACGTGCTTATTACAATAGTTGCCTATTTACTTATTACTGTTCTCCCACGGGAACTTAAGTTTCACAAAGAAAGAGACTCAGTTACTTTGGTTCACCACTGGTCACCAGAGTTCTGCTACTGGGCTTTTAGGAATGAATGGCTGAAAAAGGCTTTCCTCTCCCAATCTCTGAATGTGATTACTGTTATTACTGATTTTCTAAAGATAAACAGATGCAACATTATTGAAACTAATCTGAACTGATCATATCTATGATTCTTTCAATATGCTGCTATATTTCCTTTGCTAATATTTGACTTAAGATTTTGTATAGGTAGCTTTAAGTGAAGGTGTTCTTAATTTTTATGAACAAAACAAAGTAGAATTTGGTCATAGCCATCCTAGGTTCATAAAATAACCTGAGAAATTTTCCATATTTTACCATGCTTTCAAATAAATTAGATAGCACAGGAAATACCTGTTCCTTTAGGCTTTGACAGAATATGATAAATATATCTAGAATTTGCACTTCTGAGGAGGAAGGAATCTTTCTTTCAATCCGACTTTTGTCAATCTCATTCATAGTTTTTGCTGTATTAAGTCAATTTTGGTTATTTTAAATAATCTGTTTTTGCTTATTCATTTTGTAGATTGAATTTACTGTCATAGGGTTAAAATTCCTTTTTTATTTTTAAAACAGTATTAAAAATTTTGCAATTTAAAATAAATTCTCTGCGCATCTATGGTCATACGTTTCTTCTTTTTTTAAAAAATATTTGCTTCTGGGTCATGTTATGATTGGATTTAAAAAATCAACTTAAATCCTTGTCTTCTAACAGAATAGGGGAGTCACTGTGGTAATGAATATGTTCAGTTTTAATGTTAAACTATATTCTTTTTATTTTATGCTTCCAAAATGTTTTCGCCTTTCCCCTTCTCCCTGAGCCATACTGATTAAGAAGATCCTTCCCCCCAGCTTTTAGCCAATTTATTAGGAAGCTACTCGTTTTATTTCTATTCTAGTTCTGCTTATTTTTAACCTTCCCTTACCCTGCCTTTCTTTCTTGAAGCCAATAATAAAGCAGCATTTTTTGAGTCTCCTTGCAACCTTCCCTCTTCCATCTGCCAAATTACTGAAATACTTTAGAATCCCAGATCCCTGTTATTATTGGTCCATTATATTATTCTTTTTATGAAGAATGATTATCAGTAGTATTACGGTTTACTCCTATACTGTTATTCACAGTTAATTCCATACCACTTGAAAATACTCTAATTTCTTCCCCCTATTGAGTTCTTTATTCTAATTATTTGTTTGTCTCTACTATACCTTTGCATAATTTTTTTCAGAGCAAGCACATCATGAGTGGGATATTCTGCAGGTTTTCAGTAACAAAGATGATCTTTTTGTTCTCCTTTCAAGAAAAGATGCCTCAGCTGGCTGTGCAATTTGAGTGACAACCCTTTTGAAGGTGATGCTTTCACCCTTTCATCCTTTCGACCTTTCCCTCTTCCCAAGGTGATGCTCCTTTGCTTTTCCTATACAGTGCTACTAGGTAACTGGATACAAATGTATTGTCCTTCTTTTGTGGATAACATCTGCTCTCTTACTCCTGCACTACCTCCACATATCTGGATGCTGATAGTTGATTCATTTTTAAGTATAACAATTTTGTTAGAATACATTTAACAGTGAATTTTCATCCTCATTATTTTTATTTAATAAAAGCTTTATTGAGATATAATTCACACAACATAAAATTTCTTCATTAGTATTTGCTGGCACCCAAGCCCTTTGATGTGATGATTCATGACTCCCTTTAGCTAAGGTGGGAGTGAACATGCGATGTTTAATATGTAAGCTCAGGTTATCGTCTTGAACCTGAAGCCTATCCAATGTATCCCGAAGCTGCCTGCTGTTGCCCTACTGCTCCTCCTCCCTGCTGTTCTACTGGCTGCATCCTGGAACTTACTTTACCTTTCTTTATACTCTCCTCGCTTTCTTACCAGGTTTCTCGACTTTCTCCATGGTTTTACCAGGACCAAGCCCCAGCCTTCCTCTCCTCTCATTCTCTATACTCTTCCTGGTAAGATTTCATCCACTTCCTGGCTCCAAATGTCATCTATATGAGAGGGTCTCAAGCCCCTCCCCAAATATTGCTTATACATAAACATTCTCTCATTACTAACATCTCTCATTAGACACAGTGATTCTCAATTACAGGGATATCCTGAAATCTCAGAAGGCGCATTTATAGCTTGAAGAAGCACTTCTGTTGAGGAACACGTGCCTGTCCCATCATCCAATGAGCTGACCATTCCAGAAGCCTGGGAGTCATCACCGTTAGACCCGAGGATGGTATCTCTCCAGTTCACCACCTTATCTAACAGAGAGTCTAACATATAGCAGCCCAACAAATACCTGTCATAGGGATGAATTCAGTCACTAAATTCTGTGGTTTCTAGTTCACATCCTTTCAACTCATCCTCTTTTCATCCACACTATCGATCCATGAATAGTTACTAAGAGTGCATGAACACCATGAAATTGTACCCAACATTTGATGTGTATATAAAAATTTTTAGGGTAATTTGCAGATTTCCTAAGGAGTCAATAATCCTAACAGTTTAAGAAATATTACTGTAGGGGCTTATTTGGTTAGAAAGGAGTATTTTGAAGAGTATTGCAAACTAACAAAAACAAATTGTAGATACATACACACAGCACATAGACACATACACACAGATACAAACATGGACTGACTTCATGACATCAAGCCTATGGTAAACGTTTTGTTGAAAAGGGACAAGAATCAGAAGAGCTAGAGGGCTGCAGGAATAATGAAGAAAAACAGGATGCCAGAAAAAGAACTGAGAAAGGCAGAACAGAGAGAGAAAAGGAACTTCTGTCCACTCTGCTGTTTTATATATGGCCCTTAGGCAGCCGGTGTGCGAAAGGTTGGCTGCAGTACGGAGGACGTCAGTGTCTGAAGATACCTGTGTAATTCTGAAAATTGCACACTTCAGCTTGCCACATGCTGCCCAACTTCAGGACAGTCTGGTCCACCAGTCCAGCTGTCTTTTCAATTCTGTCCAGTGAATCCCTTTCTAGACTCTGATCTTCAACAGAAGGAAAGAGAGAAAGAAAATAGAAGGCAGTGGCCTGGGCCCATGAGAAGAGGAAAGGGAAAGGAGGTCAAACACTCCCTACTTCTCAGGTGACCACCTGTCTCTAGCTCACTCTCCTCCTTTGTCTTTATTCACTGAACAGCTTATGTATGTGCCTGTGTGCAAAAATCGTTGACAATATAGGATGCACTTCAGTAAACAAGAACATCTTTATAAGTTCTGAAAAATACACGTGGTTTTCAGAGTTCCAGGTGTTTTTAATAAATGTTGGCTAGTTCATCCTCTCTCCATCAATTAAACACTTAATAAAGGAAGGGAATATGATCTTTTTGGGGGGGTAACTTCTCATATCAGCACGTAACATATTATACTGCCCGGTTTGCTTTAGCAAATGCTAACTTTTCTGTCATAAGATGTTGTTACTAATCTACTAAAGTAGGAAAAGTACATCAGAAATGGTGATAGGCTGGATTATTTTTGTTTTAAAGGCACCCAGCCTAACTTCCATTATTGCACAGTCCAAGGATAGCTACTGATCTTACATCTAAGACGTCTCTGGCTGTGAAATAAACGTTACTTACGTGGAAATGAAAACCGGACGCTTTCATCATTAGCATCATCTTTCATCCAAAGAAAATGAAAGCCTGAGGATGGTTTTCATTTGGTCAAAAGGCCTGGACAATTAACTGACTGGTTAATCTGCATCTAAATCCTCAGGAATAGTCCATAGCTACCTGTTTAGCGATTCAGCTTCACATGATTTAACATCAACACACAAGAACAGCTCTGCTGTGATGTACAGGGATAGGAGCCTCATGAATTTATCAGACATACTAATAATCCAACAGTGTCTACTTTTGCTGCAAAACTCTAATTGTGTAAAGGGACAAAACTGTGATTGTTAAAACAATATTTTTTTTAAAAAAATGTCTTTTCAAGATTCTATATTTACCTATACTATCTGAAATTTTCATGAAGCCCTAATCTACTAATAACAAATATGGTATTTTAAATCATAGTGACAACTGAAGATTCCTCTGGGTAAATGCCTGATAAATTTATGGTGAAATTTAGTGACCAGTTATTCTGGCTGGAAGTTAGGGTGCAAGGGGAGGAATAGGAGAGAAATGGGAAAAACTACTGCTCAGCAAGTCCCACCTAATAGTGTAATATTTGGAGCAATATCCACTTAAAACAAATTCCAGGATTCACTTAAGAGTTTTAATGGTTTTTGCCCTGTTTATTTAGTCTCATACCCTTTTGGCAAGAAATTGTTGTTAAAGATTTATTGAGATCTGGTTTAAGTCCATTCTTTTCACAGATAAGCTGAACAGGTCACTGAGAACTTGGGCTTCACTTTTTTCCACAGCAGGGTGTGGGATCTGAAACCCCTTCAAATGTTACTGGGATCCTTTTGAGGAAAGAGAGGAAGATGAGAATGGAAGAAAAATATTCTACAACCTCGTTCATTGCCTGCTCTACTTGCATCCTTATCTTTAACCTTGGCGAACTCATTGTGTCCTCCATCTTCTTTAGGTTTCACTGCTGCAAGGGATCCAGGTTAGGAAGTGATGCCAGGATCAGTGTTGACAATGAGATGAGAGCCACAAGTGAAGCCAAAAGAGGCTGTGAAGCCAGAACTAGAAATGAGCTGTTGGAGATCATATCATGTGGCATCTACAATATATATTCCATTCATCCATTCCGGTATGAAGTGTGCAAAACCAAACAAATACACATCCAGAAAAAAAGGGCCTGCTGGCACCGAGGTAATATTATTTGGCACTCTCTAGCTGAAATGTGCACATTGTTAAGATGTCCTTACTATAGTCCTTCTGGGAAGAATTATTTTGGTGAAGTGTGGAATGGAAAGCAAACATGGAACACGACAACACAGATGGGCATCACCTGGGAAACCCAGCAGTCCACTCCAACAGATGCCCTCAAGGTGGTATTTACCTTGATGAGCCTCGCAGACTGATACCTGATTGCACTGACTGGACACAGGAATGCAGACTCATGCTAGCAAAACTCCCAAGACACTAATGTATAAAAAAATTAGGTGACTTTATTATTTACAGTAAACAACAGAAGAATCAGACATACTTAAGGTCTGTGTCAGCCTGACAGTGAATGATCTCTTTGGGAAGGCAAGTTACCAGAGGGAAGCATGGTGAGTAAGTGGAATTAACGATGCAGGATTCTACTGCAAAAGGGCATGAAGCTCTGCAGCTCCTTATAACACAATGATTGACCTTCCAGGGAGGCTGGATGCTTGCCTCAACCTGGCAGGTGCTATTGGTCAGACAGTATTGTGTCAGGTATCATAACAATTACACTGATAGCTTTTCATTTCCCCCATAGTGGAGACAGAGAAAATGGTCTTCTGATGAAGATTTTATATGTTTGTGTGTTATTAAGATGTTGATACCCTCAATAAGGTTACAGTCAGATTTTTACTGCCCAAGAAGTCTTTAGGATTCTTAAGATCGTATTATCTTCAATCTATTAGGTATTCATTTCTTAGTTTAATTTTCAGAGAGTATTTCCATTGTCCTGCTTTCTGGATCAATAGGGGCACCACATGGTGGACCCCACATTTGCCTACAGGTTCCACAAAGCGTCAGTTAAATTCAAATCAACCTGTATTCACTGTGCCAACTTTATGCCCACTGCTGTACCAGGTACAAACTAATATGCAAAGTATAGTAAGAGCCTCTAAGAAAATGTTATATTTATCGGATGCCTACTGCCCTTTGCTCTTCATAAGGTACATTCATTCATTCCTATTTTGCTATATGTACAGACCCTCTACTAACAACCAGGATTTATTAGATCCAAGAAATACAAAGAAAAACATGACACTGCCATGTTGCTGCTGAGAGCTTACAGCCTGGCAAAGGAATAAGAAATGTTTTTAAAAAAAAGGTTCTATGCCAAGTGGTATAAAGCATAACAGGGGGAGTGCTTTTATATCTTTGGGCAGAGACAGAGGCTGTATCTTTTTTAAAGTCTGATTTAAAAAAGAAACTGAATAATAATGATGATTATTAAATCATTTAATGACAGTGGTACAACATACAAACGATAAGTTCCTTCCTTGTTACTTACTTCCCACCCCTGTTCCTACATTATTATCAAGGTGTAAAATGTATATATTACAAATCCCATTCATGTAATACACACATGTACACATCCATTTACTTAATACATATACATATGGATCACACTATATTTTCTTCTACATTTAATTCTTTGTTATAAATTATAACATGAATATAGCAAAAGTGCACAAAATAAATACGCTGAGTTGAGAAAATAAATTGCCCTGGACACTTACCAGGTCAATAAATAGAAAATCTGAGTACCCCAGAAACTCCCTGCATCTACCGGCCCAGATCCCCAAAATATCATTATGTTGAATTTGATGTTAATCATTTCCTATCTTTGAGTCTGTAGAACCTGTCCACCTATGAGGCAGGTAAAGTTCAAATTTCAAATGTTCTTAAAGCAAAAACAGCTTCAAATCTCTAAGCTTCTCTGAACTCTCATTTTTCCTTAGAATTCCTTAGATTTTTCAGCCCTTTGCTGCTCTGAGCAAGTTTTCCTATACATATTCAACATTCTCCATTATTTTCACCAAGAGGATTATTCAAATAACCTACCTGGCCAGATTTTCAGTAACAGAAATTTTCAGTAACAATTTCTTCCTTGTGTTATGGTATTATGTGTAAATATAAATCCTTAACAACTAGATCCTAACTCCCTGGCGTTTATGAGAAGCAAACGTCTCTAACTTCTTACAGCATAAATTGTGAAATATGCAACAAATGCACTAAAAGTAAAGAGGAAAGGAATGGAAATGAGACTCAATATGTAATTCCTCCTGCCCTTGAAGAGTTTCCATTTTCTTTTTTTGAAGGAAGATGTATATGCATAAAACAATTTGAAATGAAACAATTTTAAGGCAATAAAGATGTATGTTTAAATGAAATCATTTATATTCACTGACATGGAGAGATTTCTAAGATATATTGTCAGGTGAAAAAAAGAAAGTTGTAGGATGGTGTGTCAAAAAATATAGTCTGGGGGGGGGGGGGGGGGGGCGGACCCAGGATGGCGGCGTGAGTAGAGCAGTGGAAATCTCCTCCCAAAAACACATAGAGCTATGAAAATATAACAAAGAAAACTATTCCTAAAATAGAGACCAGAGGACACAGGACAACATCCAGACCACATCCACACCTGCAAGAACCCAGCGCCTCGCGAAAGGGGGTAAGATTCAAGCCCCAGCCCGATGGGACCCAAGCGCCCCTCCCCCCGGCTCCCAGCGGGTGGAAAGAAACCGGAGCGGGTTTTTTTTTTTGGCGAGTGCTTTTTGGAAGCCATAAAGGGACAGGGACCCCGTTGCTAGGGAGGCAGGGCGGCGGGACCGGTGAGCGGGTGCCTGGGACCGGCGCCTGAGGACAAAGATTATCGCGTATTTTTCCCTACGGGACCAGTGGGCGGGTGCCTGAGACCGGCGCCTGAGGACGGAGGAAATCGCGCATTTTTCCCCTTTTTTTTTCTCTTTTTGGCGAGTGCTTTTTGGAAGCCTTAAAGGGACAGGGACCCCGTTGCTAGGGAGGCAGGGCGGCGGGACCAGTGAGCAGGTGCCTGGGACGGGCGCCTGAGGACAAAGATTATCGCGCGTTTTTCCCTACGGGACCTGTGGGCAGGTGCCTGAGAACAGCACCTGAGGACGGAGGAAATCGTGCGTTTTTCCCCTTTTATTTTCCCTTTTTGGCGAGTGCATTTTGGAAGCCTTAAAGGGACAGGGACCCCGTTGCTAGGGAGGCAGGGCGGCAGGACGGGTGAGCAGGTGCCTGAGACCAGCGCCTGAGGACGGAGGAAATCGTGCGTTTTCCCATTTTTTTTTTTCTATTCTCTTTTTGACGAGTGATTTTTGGAAGCCTTAAAGGGACAGGGACCCTGGTGTTAGGGAGGCAGAGCAGCAGGACCAGTGAGCGGGTGCCTGGGACTGGCGCCTGAAGACAAAGAATATCGCGCGTTTTTCCCTGCGGGACCGGTGGGCGGGTGCTTTTTGGAAGCCGTGAAGGGACAGGGACCCTGGTGCTAGGGAGGCAGGGCAGCAGGACCAGTGAGCCGGTGCCTGGGACCGGCGACTGAGGGAAAAAAAAAAAAAAATCGCGTGTTTTTTCCTTTTTTTTTTCTGTTCCCTCTCTCATTGTTGCTGTTGTTGTTTTGGTTTGGAGAGTGCTTTTTGGAAGTCTTAAAGGGGCAGGACAGGACACTTAGACCAGAGGCAGGGAATCTGGGGATCTCTGGTCACTCTAACCCCCTGGGCAACAGGGAGCACAGAGGCCCCTTATGGAGATAAATAGCCTCCCGGCCGCTCCCCCTCCAATGGGGCTCCGCCACTCTGGAGGAGCAGCCCCAGCCAGGCGACGCCCACAGCAACAGCGGAGATAAACTCCATAGCAAACGGGCAGGTAGCAGAAGCCCTGTCTGCGCACAGCTGACAAGCATAAGCCACTAGAGGTCGCTATTCTCCCAGGAGAAGAAGGCCACAAACCAACAAGAAGGGAAGTTCTTCCAGCGACCACTTGTACCAGCTCTGCAAACTGTCTCTATCACCATGAAAAGGCAAAACTACAGGCAGACAAAGATCACAGAGACAACACCTGAGAAGGACACAGACCTAACCAGTCCTCCTGAAAAAGAATTCAAAACAAAAATCATGAACATGCTGACAGAGATGCAGAGAAAAATGCAAGAGCAATGGGATGAGATGCAGAGAAAAATGCAAGAGCAATGGGATGAGATGCAGAGAAAAATGCAAGAGCAATGGGATGAAGTCCGGAGGGAGATCACAGATGTCAGGAAGGAGATCACAGAAGTGAAACAATCCCTCGAAGGATTTATAAGCAGAATGGATAAGATGCAAGAGGCCATTGAAGGAATAGAAGCCAGAGAACAGGAACATATAGAAGCTGACATAGAGAGAGATAAAAGGATCTCCAGGAATGAAACAACACTAAGAGAACTATGTGGCCAAGCCAAAAGGAATAATATTCGTATTATAGGGGTACCAGAAGAAGAAGAAAGAGGAAAAGGGATAGAAAGTCTCTTTGAAGAAATAATTGCTGAAAACTTCCCCAAACTGGGGGAGGAAATAATCGAACAGACCATGGAATTACACAGAACCCCCAACAGAAAGGATCCAAGGAGGACAACACCAAGACACATAGTAATTAAAATGGCAAGGATCAAGGACAAGGAAAGAGTTTTAAAGGCAGCTAGAGAGAAAAAGGTCACCTATAAAGGAAAACCCATCAGGCTAACATCAGACTTTTCGACAGAAACCCTACAGGCCAGAAGAGAATGGCACGATATACTTAATGCAATGAAACAGAAGGGCCTTGAACCAAGGATACTGTATCCAGCATGACTATCATTTAAATATGATGGTGGGATTAAACAATTCCCAGACAAGCAAAAGCTGAGGGATTTTGCTTCCCACAAACCACCTCTACAGGGCATCCTACAGGGACTGCTCTAGATGGGAGCACTCATAAAAAGAGCACAGAACAAAACACACAACATATGAAGAAGGGAGGAGGAGGAATAAGAAGGGAGAGAAGAAAAGAATCTCCAGACAGTGTATATAACAGCTCAATAAGCGAGTTAAGTTAGGCAGTAAGATACTAAAGAAGCTAACCTTGAACCTTTGGTAACCACGAATCTAAAGCCTGCAACGGCAATAAGTACATATCTCTCAATAGCCACCCGAAATGTAAATGGACTTAATGCACCAATCAAAAGACACAGAGTAATAGAATGGATAAAAAAGCAAGACCCATCTATATGCTGCTTACAAGAAACTCACCTTAAACCCAAAGACAAGCATAGACTAAAAGTCAAGGGATGGAAAAACATATTTCAGGCAAACAACAGTGAGAAGAAAGCAGGGGTTGCAGTACTAATATCAGACAAAATAGACTTCAAAACAAAGAAAGTAACAAGAGATAAAGAAGGATACTACATAATGATAAAGGGTTCAGTCCAACACGAGGATATAACCATTCTAAATATATATGCACCCAATACAGGAACACCAGCATATGTGAAGCAAATACTAACAGAACTAAAGAGGGAAATAGACTGCAATGCATTCATTGTAGGAGACTTCAACACAGAACTCACCCCAAAGGATAGATTCACCGGGCAGAAAATAAGTAAGGACACACAGGCACTGAACAACACACAGGAACAGATGGACCTAATAGACATCTATAGAACTCTACATCCAAAAGCAACAGGATATACATTCTTCTCAAGTGCACATTGGACATTCTCCAGAATAGACCACATACTAGCTCACAAAAAGAGCCTCAGTAAATTCCAAAATATTGAAATTCTACCAACCAATTTTTCAGACCACAAAGGTATAAAAGTAGAAATAAATTCTACAGAGAAAACAAAAAGGCACACAAACACATGGAGGCTTAACAACATGCTACTAAATAATCAATGGATCAATGAACAAATCAAAATAGAGATCAAGGAATATATAGAAACAAATGACAACAACAACACTAAGCCCCAACTTCTGTGGGACGCAGCGAAAGCAGTCTTAAGAGGAAAGTATATAGAAATCCAGGCACACTTGAAGAAGGAAGAACAATCCCAAATAAATAGTCTAACATCACAATTATCAAAACTGGAAAAAGAAGAACAAATGAGGCCTAAAGTCAGCAGAAGGAGGGACATAATAAAGATCAGAGAAGAAATAAACAAAATTGAGAAGAATAAAACAATAGCAAAAATCAACAAAACCAAGAGCTGGTTCTTTGAGAAAATAAACAAAATAGATAAGCCTCTAGCCAAACTTATTAAGAGAAAAAGAGAATCAAAACAAATCAACAGAATCAGCAATGAGAATGGAAAAATCACGACAGACACCACAGAAATACAAAGAATTATTAAAGACTACTATGAAAACCTATATGCCAACAAGCTGGAAAACCTAGAAGAAATGGACAACTTCCTAGAAAAATACAACCTCCCAAGACTGACCAAGGAAGAAACACAAAAGTTAAACAAACCAATTACGAGCAAAGAAATTGAAATGGTAATCAAAAAACTACCCAAGAACAAAACCCCAGGGCCAGACGGATTTACCTCGGAATTTTATCAGACACACAGAGAAGACATAATACCCATTCTCCTTAAAGTGTTCCAAAAAATAGAAGAAGAGGGAATACTCCCAAACTCATTCTATGAAGCCAACATCACCCTAGTACCAAAACCAGGCAAAGACCCCACCAAAAAAGAAAATTACAGACCAATATCCCTGATGAATGTAAATGCAAAAATACTCAATAAAATATCAGCAAACAGAATTCAACAGTATATCAAAAGGATCATACACCATGACCAAGTGGGGTTCATCCCAGGGATGCAAGGATGGTACAACATTCGAAAATCCATCAACATCATCCACCACATCAACAAAAAGAAAGACAAAAACCACATGATCATCTCCATAGATGCTGAAAAAGCATTTGACAAAATTCAACATCCATTCATGATAAAAACTCTCAGCAAAATGGAAATAGAGGGCAAGTACCTCAACATAATAAAGGCCATATATGATAAACCCACAGCCAGCATTATACTGAAAGCATTTCCTCTGAGATCGGGAACCAGACAGGGATGCCCACTCTCCCCACTGTTATTTAACATAGTACTGGAGGTCCTAGCCACGGCAATCAGACAAAACAAAGAAATACAAGGAATCCAGATTGGTAAAGAAGAAGTTAAACTATCACTATTTGCAGATGATATGATACTGTACATAAAAAACCCTAAAGACTCCACTCCAAAACTACTAGAACTGATATCGGAATACAGCAAAGTTGCAGGATACAAAATTAACACACAGAAATCTGTAGCTTTCCTATACACTAACAATGAATCAATAGAAAGAGAAATCAGGAAAACAATTCCATTCACCATTGCATCAAAAAGAATAAAATACCTAGGAATAAACCTAACCAAAGAAGTGAAAGACTTATACTCTGAAAACTACAAGTCACTCTTAAGAGAAATTAAAGGGGACACTAATAAATGGAAACTCATCCCATGCTCATGGCTAGGAAGAATTAATATCGTCAAAATGGCCATCCTGCCCAAAGCAATATACAGATTTGACGCAATCCCTATCAAATTACCAGCAACATTCTTCAATGAATTGGAACAAATAATTCAAAAATTCATATGGAAACACCAAATACCCCGAATAGCTCAAAACAGACCTACCATTTGACCCAGGAATTCCACTTCTAGGAATTTACCCTAAGAACACAGCAATCAAGTTTGAGAAAGACAGATGCACCCCTATGTTTATCGCAGCACTATTTACAATAGCCAAGAATTGGAAGCAACCTAAATGTCCATCGGTAGATGAATGGATAAAGAAGATGTGGTACATATACACAATGGAATACTACTCAGCCTTAAGAAGTGGAAAAATCCAACCATTTGCAGCAACATGGATGGAGCTGGAGAGTATTATGCTCAGTGAAATAAGCCAAGCGGAGAAAGAGAAATACCAAATGATTTCACTCATCTGAGGAGTATAAGAACAAAGGAAAAACTGAAGGAACAAAACAGCAGCAGAATTACAGAACCCAAAAATGGACTAACAGGTACCAAAGGGAAAGGAACTGGGGAGGATGGGTGGGCAGGGAGGGATAAGGGGGGGGAAGAAGAAGAGGGGTATTAAGATTAGCATGCATGGGGGGGGAGAAAGGGAAGGTGGGCTGCACAACACAGGACAAGCAGGGATTCTACAACATTTTGCTAAGCTGATGGACAGTAACCATAACGTGGTTGTTAGGGGGGAACTGATATAGGGGAGAGCATAGTAAACATAGTACTCTTCATGTAAGTGTAGATTAAAGATTAAAAAATAAAAGAAAGAAAGAAAGAAAGAAAAGGGGGATTTCTCCTTGATAGGATAAAACTATTGGTAATCAAAGATCAACGCATGCTTTAAATATCCTTAATGTTGATCACTTAAAGGGTGGCAGATGATCAGCTATGGAGGTACTCTTTTCTGATAATATTCCTTTCTCTTAATGAAAAAAAAAAAAGGCAGTCCCTGTGTGTTGACCTCCAATGAGTTCTGCACAGTGGTATAGAGGACATGTCAAAGTGTGGGCAAAGGGTCTGCTTGTTTCTATGCAGAAGATCAAGGCCTAGCTTGGATACCCAGAAAATGAACTAAGATACGATATGAGGAGGAGCTTCTGGCATCAGCACTCTCTGGAGGACCTGTGCAGGGGGATGATCATCAAAAAGCCTCCACAGGGATCCGGGCGATGCTGCGGTTGTGGCTGCGTCCACCCCACCGTTTCCTGGACTTGCCATTGGAATGAGGAGGGAGATGTCTAGGCTGGCATGTGCATACAGTGAGACAACGAATTTGACCGGATCTGTACTGTTGGAACTCAACCAGGAGTTGGGAAGGGTGCAAGTTGTAGCACTCCAAAATCTTCTGACTATAGACTATCTACGGTTAAAAGAACATATGGGATGTGAACAGATCCCAGAAATGGGCTGCTTTAATTTGTCTGATTTCTCTCAGACTGTTCAAGTACAGTAGGACAACATCCATCATATCATAGACAAATTTTCACAAATGCCTAGGATGCCTAAATGGTTTTCTTGGCTTCACTGGAGATGGATGGTAATTATAGATTTGCTTTGTTTATGTCACCGTATTCCTATTATGTTAATATATGTGTGCAAATTAGTTAGTAGTTTAAAACCTATACATACTTAAGGTACTCTACAAGAAGATATGTCAAAGAAATAATCAATCCTCCCATGTTTTCTTCCATATGCTACCTCTATAGCTTTTCTTCTTCCTTCCTAATTGCAACCCTTAAATAGAATTCGTGCCTCATATCGGATTTACCAAGTATCATAATTCCTCCAGGTGGTAAAGATACCTCGAGACAAGTGCTGGGCATAGAAGCCACAGGGCATAAATCTGCAAAGAAGTAAAAAGCTAACCTTTGCAAACAATATGGCTTCTCTCTCACTTACCAACTTTACATTTCCCTGTATGGCCCCGGAAGATGACTGGTTAGCCAGAGACGGGTAAGATTCCTCAAGGGAGGAACAACCTAAGAGAGGCACAGTCGCAGGGGGGCCATCAGGTGAGAATTTGGGGATCAACAGAGGTGAGGCTCAGAACCTCACCCCCCCTGCTTTGAGAGAAATCTTCTGCATCCGTGGATGTCTTGCTGCCCTTGTCTAGCCTGTATTAATACTTAGTCCATAGGCACACACCTGATCATCTGATCATCTACATTTGCCCTCTTACAGCACTAAACTATGTTTTCTACCTTTATCTTGCATCTACCTACCACTTCAGCATTTTATTAAAAGTAAAAAAAATAATAATAATAAAGGGAGAAATGTGGGATCAACATATAAATCAAGTATAAAAATCAAACGAATATTCATATTTGACCTGATTGTTTATAGTTCATAATGCGTGATCAAAACCGAAAGTTTCTGTGATGAATGCCCTTGTACTGTTCACCATGTAAGAATTTATTCACTATGTAAGAATTCGTTCACCATGTAAGAACTTGTTCGTTATGCTTCAGAAGATTGGAGACTGACGAGAATTAGGCTTGAGATGGGTTAATGATTGTACATTGAGCATTGACCCCCCTATACTGAATTTTATTGTTGTTAACAACCATTTGATCAATAAATATGAGAGATGCCCTCTCAAAAAAAAAAATATAGTCTATCTCCCAGGTGTGTCAGTGTGTGTGTGTGTGTGTGTACATGCCCATGCATATTCTTGTTTACGCACAGAAATGTGATTATAAAGATATAACAGTAGTTACTCCTATGGGCTAAGACTGGGAAGCCAGGAACTATCTTTTCACTTTCAAATATCCTGTATAATACTTTTACACAGAGCATATTGTTTTTATTGTTGAAGGAAATTTTAAAATTACATTCAAGGGCAAACATCTCTGACAAAGGAATCAAAAAGAATAAATAGACAGGAAGACAAAAACTACTGGGGAAGGCTCCTTCAAAAAGGTAGGATCTGAAATGGGCCCAGTAGGACTGGTAGAGTTTGAATTGGAGAAGGGGGTGGAGGGAAAGGTGGTGAGGGGGACAAGAGCTGTGTTTTGAGCACACATTAGGGAGAAATGAGAATGGTGTCTGAAGGGGACCATAAGCAAGTTGACCTGGCTGAAGCTAACTCCAGTTTACAGTGAAAGAAATGATTGCGTGGACATAACAAAGCTACAGCATAAAATGTGGGATGTCATCCCAAAATATAAGCGTTTATAACTGGTTTGATGGGACACAGAAGTCATTAGAGGTTACTTTGCAAGGTGGTAGTGTGAGATCATCTTAACCTTATGAAGTAGTCTATGCAGAATGAGATCAAACGTGGAAAATTCCTGGTAATTTGTTAAGTGTTAGGTCAGTAATCTTAGGTTTTATTTAGTAAATTATCATATTAAAAGTTACATGTTAAGGAGATTATCTTGGTATTCTTGTACAGAATGTACTCCAGGGGACAGAAAGACTTAGATCAAGGAGATTCCTTAGCAATATAATACACTTGCAAGAGCTTGCCCCATCTTCACAATCTGAAAAGTGCAAATCACTATCCCACCTCTCAGGATAGTTGTAAGGAATAAATGTACAGGAAATGGGACGGTTGAAATTTATTAGCTTATTTCTTCTCAACTGCTATTATAGCCCAGATGTATGTTGATACAGCTGATGTGCTGGACATGGGAATGGGAAAGGTAAATCCAAGAGATTTTTCTAAAAAAATATAAGGATCTATTTATTGGATGTAGGGGATGACAGAGGAAAAGATGAAGATTTCTAGGTTTTCAGCAGAAGAGACTGACAGGCTGGTCGCTGACAGAAACCTTCCTGGGTCTGAGATCCACATTTTTGGAGTCATGACACTCTTACCATGTGAGTATCACCTCTTCTATCTCTGTTACTCCTGACCTGTGACTCCCACAACTTGGGATCAGCAACCTCCTTGTATTAGTACAAACATGGCTTGAGATATTTTAAAATAAAAGTACACTTATATTGATCTTAAAAAAAGTTTCAAGGACGCATTAAAAATCTTAAAACAGCTAAGACATACAAAGTTCCTGACTATTCAGTTATTGCAGTAGGCTAAAAAAATCCATATATTGACTTTAAGGAAGAAAAAAATCTACATAAAACCTGATGGAATTAAATGTCCTTAGGGTTTCAAATTAACTCCTAAATCACAAAATTATGAAAATCAAAAAGATCACTACAAATTAGTAACATAAGTGATTCGAATTAACTGTGCTTTTAAAACTCTTTTCTTCCAGGACGGTTCTGACTTCTGGCTTACATGCTACAACACTGGGCTGTAGAACAGAATTTATCATAGCTTTACAGTATTCCCAAAATCTGGGCTGGTGCTCTTTGTTGTCCACTTGAAGGTCAAAAGTTTGAGGACTATTACATGATAGAAAACAAAAATTCAAAAAGCTCAAAGTGATTTATCGTGCTTTAAACTCTTCAGTGTTCTGTAAGGTCCCATCTTTGTAGAAGATGACAGAGTTGGCAACTGTGTAGCTAAGCCTCCAGAACTAGCTACAACTCTGGAATGGGGTCGTTTTGCAATGCAGTTGGTCACCACCATGCGAACATCTTGGGATATAAAAGAGCTTGTTTACCTGCTAGTTCCTGTCAGAAAATAACTCATTCACACAACAGTACAACAGTACTTTTGCTTAAACTACCAATCTACATTTCTTGGTATTTATGATTGTATTTTAAAAGAAAGTTAAGAACATTTCTGCATATTTGAAAAGGTAGAAAGGAGGGGAAAGGGGGGAGGAGGAGGAGGAGGAAGACATACATCTTTGTTTCATGGTAATATGGGAAGGGGAGGCAGGGGAAGATGTAAATGAAACAATTGGCTGTGAGCTGCTGTTTGTGAAGGTGGGCATGAGACCACAGAAATCCATCTTCCACTGCACCTATGCAGGGTTCACAGTGAGCCACTTTGGCATGTGGATTATTTCAAGCTGAAGACAACCAAGGCCCAAAAGACTCAGAAAGAGCTTTTTACTCCCCCTTACTTAGCTCTAAGAATTCAGAAAGAGGGCCTGGTCCAGGAAGAACTGCTATCATCAGAGATAACTACAAAGAGCAAGTGAGATGGATGCGGTAAGCTGTGGGGAGCTGGCAGGGCCTATTCCTCTTGGGACGGTGTCCCCTTGTCTCTCTACCTGGCACGACAAACGTGTTTATCAAACAATTGCTCTTCCCATCTACCTGTGAACTGTATTCCTTGCCTCTGAAGCCCTAGACTCCTAGCGCCTTGTCCTTAGCTCAGGACAGCATATAAGCCTCGATTGCCTGCCTGTATTTGGGTCTCTCATGTCTTGTGGGGCTCCTGTACATACAAAATTAGATTTTGTTTTTCTCCTGTTAATCTGTCCTACGTCAATTTAACTAATAGATCAACCAAAAGAACCTAGAAGAAAGGAAAAAATTTCCCCTCCCTGTATCTACTTTGTTATGTTGAAGTGTTACAAATAAAGTTTTAAAAAGGCACGGGCCTTTTTTTTCTCAAGATTGTCTCCTAACTCTTTACCTAAAAAGATACATCACAGTACTGTTAATAGAATTATAATAAATACGTGATCTTTAGAACACTGAGTTAAGATTTCAAGAGCTCCTGAGGCTCACTAGCCTAACAATAACAAAATTTATGCCAGAAAATTATCCTTATTTTGTACATAATGCTTACATAAAGCACTTTCTTATCCACTATCGCAACTGATTTTCATAATAATACTATGAGATCTGGTGGGTAACATTCTAATTTATGAAAAATAAATATGAGACTCAAAGAAATAAGTGGTTTTCATTTCTTTCATCCATTCATTCCATAAACATTTACTAAACACCTAGCATGTATTAGTCAGATTTGCCCTGGGTATTAGGAATTAAGAGAGAAAGCAAATGTGATTCCTTCTTTTAAGAGATGTGTAGTCCAGTAGAGGGGACAGATGTATAAACTGATAACTGTGTGATGATGTGGTTCATGCTACAATGAAGTATTTTTCAAAGATGCTTTCCGCCATACCTGCAGTAAGAAATATACATTACAACCCTGTGCGTATAAATGTAAGTTTTATGAAACAATTCTTCCTGTGTATGACACATATGGTATTTTCTAATCTACACTATTTGCTATCTTTTCTCTTTTAATAAAATGCTGGTCACAACATTTTACAATGGAGTGGGCTGTTACCTACAGTGTGCAAAAGTACTATGATGAGTATGATAAGAGTTCTGTGGCAACACAAATGGAAACAAAAACTCTGCTCCAGGAATGAGAAAAGGCTTTAAAGAGGCTGGTCTCTGAACACTTATTAATATTAAAGTGGCATAGCTAGAACAAAGGTCTTGGGATGCTTTCATCACTTTGCTCTTGCAGTAACTGTGCTGTTTTACACGAGCTAAACACAAAGCAGCAAGTCTGTGAACTTGCTGATAAGCTATGGAAACAAATTGTTTTCTTGAAGGGATGACAGCAATCATTCATTCACATTTACTACATCCTCATTATTGGCCCAGCACTTCCTGTACATTGGCTCACCCTGCTACTACCTGTAAAACAACCATATAACCATCCTGCAGCTACAAGGTTTATTCTATGACTAATAGTCTTAAATATTCTCTCAAAAACTCTCTAGAACTAAAAGAGACCAGGATAATATGTGTTAAATGTAAGATCAGACACTGTAACTTTTAACAATCACCAATCTCTGTTGTGGTTTTTGTTCAATGCCTTAATCCTCAGAGTCTCAAAAATCTGCTGTCCAACCAGGGCAGGCGTGCCTGCGATGTACAGCAGAGCTCAGTGAAGGGAAGAGCGGGCAGAAGCTCAAGGCTCCATGAGTACTTGTATCTCATGCTGCTGCCCTCTGCTGTCTAAGACAGAAAGGGGCAAGATCAAGGGAGACCCACAGACTTGATTTTACTTTGCCATTTCTTCCAATAGGAAAGTTTCCATTTTCAGATACTTGTTTTGAGAATATATTTTGCCCAACTGCACCAAACATTCTTTTTTCGTGAACTTGACCTAGCCTGCTAAGTTCTTTGTGCTTTTTATCTGTTAAGCAAGAAAAAAGAAAGGTGCTTTTCCACAACAGCATGTGATGAGCTTACAATAGCACTATTATTCTTTGGGTATTCAAAAAATATTCATCAAGAATAATGAGAGTGACACCGAATAGGAAACAGACAAAAAGAAAAAAGTTAAGTGGACTTCCTGTGATTTGGAGGAACTACAGCTGTTTCTCATCCCTAACTTCCCCAAGGGAAGCATGCTTTGAATATCAATGATAAAATATTTTGTTGGCTGAAGGTTGAAAACAGTATTTTTAATTAAAATTAAACCAATTTGAACCAACCCCAAAACACCAACCAGCATTTGTGCCCGATTCATAAAATCGTAGGGCCTTCAATTGTAAATCGAAAGTATTCTGGGCTAAGCTTTATAGGTATTAACCCAGTAATGGAGGATTGGGCAGAACAAAATGAGACTTACACTTTTGAGAAAGTTACTGAAAAGCAAGGGTCATTTATAAGGGTATTCTGATCTTTACATGAATTCCTTTGTTTGGGAGACATGTTTAGGTTTGATACCTTTGAATATTCTAAAGAAGTCTCTGAACTACAATCTACAAGGTCTTCAAAAAGATTTTCATGTGTTACATTATATAGAAGATCTATTTTAAAAGAAGTTACTTTTTAATTCAGACCACAATGATAACATTTTCAAAAATCTGTAAATATTTAGTTGAGAATCAAATGATAAAATGCTAAAACAACCAATGAACAATCTACAAGGTCTTTAAAAAGATCTTGTTTTAGACTACATAGATCTATTTTAAAAGAAGCCACTTTTTAATTCAGACCACAATGATAACATTCTCAAAAATCTGTAAATATTTAGTTGAGAACCAAATGATAAAATGCTAAAACAACCAAGTGAAATATGTAGCTAACAATAATAAGACTCTTAACTTTTTTTTTGTTAAGGTTATCATTGATATACACTCTTATGAAGGTTTCACAAGAAAAACAATGTGGTTATTACATTCACCCTTATTACTGAGTACCCCACCACCACACCCCATTAGAGTCACTGTCCATCAGTGTAGTAAGATGCCACAGAGTTCCTACTTGTCTTCTCTGAGTTACACTGTCTTCCCAGTCATGACACCCCATAATCCCCTTCTCCCTCTCTCCCCACCTGCCCTTCCCCACCCCTTCCCTTTGGTAACCACTAGTTCCTTCTTGGAGTCTGTGAGCCTGCTGCTATTTTGTTCCTTCAGTTTTGCTTCATTGCTATACTCCACAAATGAGGGAAATCATCTGGTATTTGTCTTTCCCTGCCTGACTTACTTCACTGGGCATAATACCCTCTAGCTCCATCCACGTTGTTGCAAATGGTAGGATTTGTTTCTTTCTTATGGCTGAATAGTATTCCATTGTGTACATGTACCACCTCTTCTTTATCCATTCATCTACTGATGGACACTTAGGTTGCTTTCATATCTTGGTTATTGTAAATAGTGCTGCGATAAACATAGGGGTGCATATGTCTTTGACTCTTTATTTTTTAATCCATCATTATTCTTATACAGACAGAAAGACTAGGAAAAAATATATATAGTGAACTCCCTTTTGAGGATAAAGCTGAATTTCACCTAGAACATACGCTTGACACCATTTAAATTCCTAAAATCTTTAATACTTACTTCCAACTTTGTATGAAGCACTGTCAAAAGACTGTACTATTTTAGGCATCTTGAACACAGTAGGTCCAAAACCAAGACTCTCATTTGCTTCTGCCCTTTCCTCCTGCCAACCTCCCAAACACCCATTCTTCTTAATTAATTGCAGTGATCTCTAAAATGGCTATGCACAAGAAAACCCACTGTAAGGGGGGGTTAAAATATTAAAACTTTATACTGGAAAACATGCTCAAACATATTTAACTTTGAAGCTATTTAACTGGTAAGGGTCTGTGACTTTTTTGAAAAGTTGAGTCACTAATCTAGTCTCCTCTTTAGACCACTTAGAATCTAACTGCTTAGATTCTCTCTCCGGGTCTCTTCCACTTCTGTTTTCATTTCCATTTCCCCTGCCACTGCAGTGGTCCACGACGCTCCATGTCTCGCCTGGATTTCTGTGGTAGTTTTCTGTCTTGTCTCATTACTTGCAGTATGTTTTTCCAACTCATCCTTTGCTCCGCCACTAGAAATACCTTCACTAGCCAGTCATATCACTCATACCTACTAGCATCTTAACACAGTTTTCAGGGCTTTCTATACTCTTATTCCAACCTAGGAAGTAGTCAGGAAAAAGCATAAACTTCAGGCCTTGGATCGATTTTTGCTTCTGCCCCTTATAAGCTTTGTAACTTTGGGGGGAATCACTTAGGTTTTCTCAGCTTTTATTTCCATCTTTGAGGGGTGGTATTAACAGCTCACAAAGCTGTCATGTAAATCAAATGAGATTATACATGAGAAGGAACTTAGCACAAAGCCAGGCACACACTAACTGATCATCAATTGACCCTTTCTCGCTCTAGGTTCATCCACTACTACTGCCTTCTGCCTCGCTTCCACTACTCCTGCTCCCATAATCCTGGCACATTACACACCCCTCTCTGGGACATTTGCTTTTCTCAAATAAGACAGGGACTCTCAGGCCCCTGTGGTTCTGATGATATTATACTGTCTGCCTCATATGCCCTTTATTGCCTTCTCCGAGTGAAATTCTACCCATGCATCAAAGCCTAGCTCAAATGTCAACAACTCCCAGGAAGTCTTCCCTTTCTTCCATGGATCAGAATTAACCACTTTTCCTTTGTGTTCTCCCTTTACACTGCTTGCAGCTTTACTTTAGTGTTTATTTCTTTGTGCCATAATATTATTATTTAAATATAAAATTACATTTATATACATGTTGCCTGCATCAATTACAAGCTTCTCAAAGGCAGAAATCATACTTTTCTTTTTATTCTAACCAATTAACACCTTTTACTGGAAGGGATTTAAAAAATGTTGGCTAATTGAATAAATATATATATATATATATGAAAAACATATTCAAAAGGAGTTAACTTTTTTTTTTTTTTTTTTTAGAGGGCATCTCTCATATTTATTGATCAAATGGTTGTTAACAACAATAAAATTCAGTATAGGGGGGTCAACGCTCAATGTACAATCATTAATCCATCTCAAGCCTAATTCTCGTCAGTCTCCAATCTTCTGAAGCATAACGAACAAGTTCTTACATGGTGAACGAATTCTTACATAGTGAATAAATTCTTACATGGTGAACAGTACAAGGGCATTCATCACAGAAACTTTCGGTTTTGATCACGCATTATGACCTATAAACAATCAGGTCAAATATGAATATTCGTTTGATTTTTGTACTGGATTTATATGTTGATCCCACATTTCTCCTATTATTATTATTATTTTTATTTTTAATAAAATGCTGAAGTGGTAGGTAGATGCAAGATAAAGGTAGAAAACATAGTTTAGTGCTGTAAGAGGGCAAATGTAGATGATCAGATGATCAGATGATCAGGTGTGTGCCTATGGACTAAGTATTAATACAGGCTAGACAAGGGCAGCAAGACATCCACGGATGCAGAAGATTTCTCTCAAAGCAGGGGGGGTGAGGTTCTGAGCCTCACCTCTGTTGATCCCCAAATTCTCACCTGATGGCCCCCCTGCGACTGTGCCTCTCTTAGGTTGTTCCTCCCTTGAGGAATCTTACCCGTCTCTGGCTAACCAGTCATCTTCCGGGGCCATACAGGGAAATGTAAAGTTGGTAAGTGAGAGAGAAGCCATATTGTTTGCAAAGGTTAGCTTTTTACTTCTTTGCAGATTTATGCCCTGTGGCTTCTATGCCCAGCACTTGTCTCAAGGTATCTTTACCACCTGGAGGAATTATGATACTCGGTAAATTCGATATGAGGCACGAATTCTATTTAAGGGTTGCAATTAGGAAGGAAGAAGAAAAGCTATAGATGTAGCATATGAAGGAAACATGGGAGGATTGATTATTTCTTTGACATATCTTCTTGTATAGTACCTTAAGTATGTATAGGTTTTAAACTACTAACTAATTTGCACACATATATTAACATAATAGGAATACGGTGACATAAACAAAGCAAATCTATAATTACCATCCATCTCCAGTGAAGCCAAGAAAACCATTTAGGCATCCTAGGCATTTGTGAAAATTTATCTATGATATGATGGATATTGTCCAACTGTACTTGAACCATCAGACAAATTAAAGCAGCCCATTTCTGGGATCTGTTCACATCCCATATGTTCTTTTAACCGTAGATAGTCTATAGTCATGAGATTTTGGAGTGCTACAACTTGCACCCCTCCCAACTCCTGGTTGAGTTCCAACAGTACAGATTCAGTCAAATTCATTGTCTCACTGTATGCACATGCCAGCCTAGACACCTCCCTCCTCATTCCTATGGCAAGTCCAGGAGACGGTGGGCTGGATGCAGCCACAACCGTAGCATCGTCTGGATCCCTGTGGAGGCTTTTTTATGATCATCCCCCGGCACAAGTCCTCCAGAGAGTGCTGATGCCAGAAGCTCCTCCTCATATCGTATCTTAGTTCATTTTCTGGGTATCCAAGCTAGGCCTTGATCTTCTGTATAGAAACAAGCAGACCCTTTGCCCACACTTTGACATGCCCTCTATACCACTGTGCAGAACTCACTGGAGGTCAACACACAGGGACTGCCTTTTTTTTTTTTTTTTAATTAAGAGAAAGGAATATTATCAGAAAAGAGTACCTCCATAGCTGATCATCTGACACCCTTTAAGTGATCAACATTAAGGATATTTAAAGCATGCGTTGATCTTTGATTTACCAATAGTTTTATCCTGTCGAGGAGTAATCCCCCTTTTCTTTCTTTCTTTCTTTTTTTTTTTTTTAATTTTTAATCAACACTTACATGAAGAATACTATGTTTACTATGCTCTCCCCTATATCAGGTCCCCCCTAAAAACCACATTACGGTTACTGTCCATCAGCTTAGCAAAATGTTGTAGAGTCACTACTTGTCCTCTCTGTGTTGTGCAGCCCACCCTCCCCTTTCTCCCTCCCCCCCATGCATGCTAATCTTAATACCCCCCTTCTTCTTCCCCCCTATCCCTCCCTGCCCACCCATCCTCCCCAGTTCCTTTCCCTTTGGTACCTGTTAGTCCATTTTTGGGTTCTGTAATTCTGCTGCTGTTTTGTTCCTTCAGTTTTTCCTTTGTTCCTATACTCCTCAGATGAGTGAAATCATTTGGTATTTCTCTTTCTCCGCTTGGCTTATTTCACTGAGCATAATACTCTCCAGCTCCATCCATGTTGCTGCAAATGGTTGGATTTTTCCACTTCTTATGGCTGAGTAGTATTCCATTGTGTATATGTACCACATCTTCTTTATCCATTCATCTACCGATGGACATTTAGGTTGCTTCCAATTCTTGGCTATTGTAAATAGTGCTACGATAAACATAGGGGTGCATCTGTCTTTCTCAAACTTGATTGCTGCATTCTTAGGGTAAATTCCTAGGAGTGGAATTCCTGGGTCAAATGGTAGGTCTGTTTTGAGCATTTTGATGAACCTCCATACTGCTTTCCACAATGGTTGAACTAATTTACATTCCCACCAGCAGTGTAGGAGGGTTCCCCCAAAAGGAGTTAACTTTTATCAGAACAAAATACCAAGCACTTGTTCTGACTTTTCAAGTAGGTTTTAGAAAACTTCTCCCTGAAAAACACACCATTTTTTAATCTTTATAATACATTTATTAAAAATAATGAAGGCATGACCTAAAATGGTACATCTTCTGAAACTTCACACTCAGTGTATATAGCAAGGTATTACTTTCAAACTACCAAACTGATTTTAAAAATTGGTATCAACTGTTATCCACTGATGGGCTACCAGTGAGTGAATACTAATAGTGGGGTGATGATTCAAAGAGGAATAATCATGGTACACACATTAAAATGAATATTAGGCATTATTTTAAAATTATGTTTTCAAATACTTCATCAGCTCACACTATATGAGTGAAATAATCAGGACATAAAGCTGATTCCAATTTTGCAAGTATATAATTTAGAGAAAAAAAGACTAAGGAAATATAGAAGATGTTAAAATGTGGTTATTTTGGAGTGGGGAGATTATAGGTGATTTTAATTTTTTGTCCCTTGTATTATCTGAATGTGCTACATACACAATTATATAGTTAGCAAAGTAATTTCTGAAAGATTAAATATAAAGAAATTCTCATTAAACTTTAGTCAGATTTGCGAATAAGTAAAATTAAGTTTTATTAGCCCAGTAAAAGACTCTGATATTTAATATTAATTGCAACATATTCATGCAGACATCATTAAAAACCAAGTGTTAATGCTGTAGTTTAGCAAGTATTGATAAAAGTTGCCCTTAATTTAAACAGAAAGCAGAGTAAGTACCCATTTGACTAGTTATTTGGTAGGCAGAGAAGTCCTAGCTCCGGAGGGGGAAAGACTCAGCTGACATCCAGCCTGGCTGCTGCTTGGCTGTGTGACTTGCTCTCTCTGAGCCACAGCTACCCTATCCACAGACCAGGAAAATCCTCATTTTCTCTTGTTACTTGCAGAACTGATGCAGACATGGTTTATGGAATCTCGACCACAACGTCTAGGACGTGGCAGGACCTGGGTCTCGGGTCTCATGGACCTGGAGGCTGTCCCCTCAGTTGGAAGATGGACAAGGATGAGTGCAGGGGTACATTCTGCCTAAAAGGGAACACGGGAGGTCTGCCTAAGCTTGTTGGGTAGTAAAGGCTGATTGTAAAACTGACTCCGAGTCACCACAGGTATCGCCGACTGCACCAGCCACAGCCGTGAATGTGGCACGCAGTGGTAGACCCCTCTGGAGAGCGGATGACGGGCCATTAAAGGAAGCTGATGGGGGGTGAGAAGTTGGGAAGAACAAAACTGATGGGAGAGAGGAAGGAGAGAACAAGTTTCAAAGGGTAGTGCCACCAACAGGGCAGAGAAAAAATGAAGCCAAGGGAGAGACCAGAAATAACCAGACTGTCAAACAGGGATGAGTAAGGGGAGAGGCAAAGAGGTTCTTCCTTGCCTGTGACTTCCTCTCGAAATTTTCTCCGCCTCTTGTACTTATTCCCGTATGTCTCCCTCTTTTTAATTCCCACCACTTCATTTCTAAAACTACATTTTCATTCGCAAGAGTCACTCCCACGTGCTGTCTGACAAGTGGTATTCCTCCCACCAGGAGTCAGGAAGTGAAAACCCAGGGAAACACCAACCCAGAGTGGCTCCCCCAACCCCCAAGGCCCTCCAGCATCCAGGATGAGATCTAGAGCTGATCCTGGTTCCAGACAGGAGGGGTCCAGTGCAGAGGGAGCAGCTGCTCACCTCTCCACTTTCTCTTCCTGGCCATTGATGTCCTCATTTGCACTCTCTTCAATTACAAAGGATGCACTTGTCTTCAATTACAGGCGACCCACGCAAATGTCCCATGATTAGAATTTACCACCTGATAATTGGATGGTCACCTTCCCTTTCTGGCAAATTTATAAAATGTTATTTTAAAACGTCAGTATTGGACATGTTTAAAAGAAAGTTCACACAAAAACAAGGCCATGAGAATATGTGGTCAAAAGCCATGGTGCCCTCAGGGTGGGAATGCATTTATTTCCATAGTGCACCAGTTTGTCTCCCAGTCTGTCAGTTTAACATGCCAAGAAAATGCTCAAGTAAAATGTTTCATTCTGGTTTTCTTCAAGAAAGCTGTATACTTTAAAATAAATAAATAAATAAAGGTTATACTGAATCAAGAGTATCAATGACAGTTAAATGTTACCCATGTGGGTGCTCAGGGAGGGTGACTTCAAAGACACAGTGATGCAGTTTGATAAAAGTGTAACAACCCATGAAAAGTTCATCTTTCGGGAAATCTCTACTTGAAAAATAAGATGACACTAATATTGTCCCTGGAAATGCATTCATTCTCTAGTAAAAGCGTGTCATCCACACCTCATCAAAGAGATGCTAATGTCTACAACTGCCAAAAGCTGGGCTGCCTGAAGTGAAAGCTGCAATGTTCTCGCAAACGACTTTGTTCAGTAAATAAGTACAATGTTAAGAGACATTTTCTTGTAAGATACACCAAGAAATAAAAAGGGAGTACCCTACCAAATGAAAACAAATGCACCCCAAAACACAATATGAAACAAGTGGTGGGGGACCTCCCTGGAGAAGCTGATTTGCTCATTGCACCTTTGGACCCACCCTGCTTCTCAGGGAGGGGGTCCTGACGAACCACAGGACATGGGAACAGGCTGACTGATGCTTTGCATTTCTTCCACTTTGCTTGCGGTTCTCAGGAACTTGGACAAAGCCAAGAAAGAAACAAGAGCTGCCAGGCTCTGAATAACTCTTTAGAAGTGGCGCCTCTAAAAAAGAATCACCGGGTTTGAGGTGAATGGGATTGAGAGGACAGAAAGAAAAGGACAGAAGCGCTGTCAGAGAACTTCAGAGCCACAGACAGAAACAGCTCTGCCTTCCTCAGAGGGAAGCTTTACTTTTTGCTGAGCTGTCCCCAGGCACTGCCCCACGGGGCCCCCCGCGTGGCAGAACCCGGCGCTGGTTTAAGAGCTGATTTTAGTCTCTGAGGTAACGTGGAAGGACATTACGTTCTCAGGCGTGGCTCACTGTAGGGATTAGCACATATGGCCTAAGAAAGATATGCTGGATATGTGGTAAATCATTCTCAGGAGCCCATCATGAAGCCCACTTTGTTTTAACAGCACAGATTTTAGCTAAAGTACTACAAAACAATCACTAATTAGAAAAAAAAAAAAAGAAAATCCCACTAAGGAGATCACATTTTCACCGACTTCCCATTTTCTCCTAAGAGTTTTTCCTTTTTCCTCAATAAAGCCAACCAACAAGAGGCAGTTTACATAATCATTAAGAGCATGAACTCTGCAGTCACATTTCCTCGGTTTTGAGCCAGAAATATGAAATTGGGCAATTTGTTCAACCTGCATAAGCCTCAATATCCCCCTCTGTAAAATGGGCATGATACCACCACTGACCTCATAGCACCCTGAATAGAGCTGGCACACAGTAAGTGCTCAGAGAAGGTCAGTATTTGTTAATGGTTATAAAAAGAAAAAAAGTTACTACTGCAAAGTCATGACATCCTTGTGCCTAGACTGAAAAAATAAGGCATATGATTAATGTGTTTAATTATCTGTATGTCTGCCTCTCAGAGTTAAGAATGTATTTCTTGAAGGCTTATTCATTTTTTGTCTCAAATGTCTCAGTTTCTGGCATATAAGAGCTCAGTAAATGTTTCAGTACAGAAGTGAAAGGAAAGGAACAAAACTTTGCAGACCAAATAATGTGAGCAATTGTTAATATTGTCATATAAATAAATTCAGATTTAATGAGCTTTTACTGAGTGCCTACTTTATGCTAGGCCCCACATGAAGACTTCACATTATCTTAATAGATTTCTACAGACAAGACACATCTGTGCAACTGTAAAAATAAGAGACTGGCTACTGAGCTGGACTGAGACTCAGACTATAACCAGCTTACAACCAGAAAAGGGTTCGTTAATTAAATATGAGTTAATTTTCAAGCTATACAAATAACATATTTATATGCTTCCAAAATGTAGAAGCAGAGGGTCCATGGACCACAACATGGGGGGATGCTATAGGACTACACTGTCTCCTCTAGATCTAGGGCAGGGTGATGGTACCCAGCTGGGATACAAAAAGCACCTTGGGGATAGTTCTACCACCCAAAGGGCCCACGTCAGAAAAAAGCCCTGTTTTAAAGGATCTCTTTAACCACAGAATAAAGAACTACATATTACATCCAAGACTCGGCAGCAACTCAATTTCCAAATGTTAGTTTTTTCATGAAATCATCATATATCCCAGGAAAAAGTCATACTGATCTCAGCTCTTTTACTTTTTACTTTTTTGGGAAGAATGTTAAGCCAGTGTAAAATGAGTAAGTGGATTTCAGTCTTCTGAAAGGGCTTTTGGGTATGGTTGAGAAAGCTAACTTTGAAAACTTAGCAACACAGGATACATTATGAGTAAGTTCCTTACTTTTTTTTTTAGTAATGATGCTAATTCACCAGATCCTTCTGAAAGAGTCCTTTTATTAATTTCAATGAAGTCAAGTTGAGAACAAGTTGTAATATGAAACACACTTTATGCAACTATGTTGAAATTCTCTGCCAGAGTTACATATTCCCATGTAAGAACTTTATGGTAAAACAATTTCAAAACAATATCAAGCATCAGGTTGGGTTCATTTTGGTTTTAGGTTGCCACAGGAAAACTCTTTCTATACAAATCATTGAAATCCTAAGGCAAAATGATAGTGCTTTTAGTAGGAAAAAAAATCATGTTCCCTACAGTTTATAATAAAAGAGCTGAAACTGAGCCCCAACTGAAATTATACTGTTAGGCAACTCCAAAAACTAAACATAAAAACATGCTAAAATGCAACACAGAAGGAAAACCATTCTCATATGCACAGTTTTAGATGCTTAGCCATTCCTGACCCCAGCCCAGATGAGATCGACTGATCCTTCACAGGGTTTCCTCCCATCAGCCAACAAACTCACGCGCTTCTCGGCCACACGGTTCCTCAGGAAAACGCGAGCAATACATTTAAAGGCCAGAAGAAATCCCGTGGGTGGGTTTGGTCTGCTTTTCAAAACCAATGAACTTCTCATTAAATAACCTTTAATAACAAGAGAGAAGTTTACAAGACATACACCCAACTTAACTACAAGGCAGGCTATGTTGCATATCTCACCGTATTTTTTTTTTTAAAAAGAGAAGCTTTCTGAATGGCACAATCCATTTTGCCAGGTAATGTCAGAAAATTAATGAGTCCTACTTGGAAGTACTACCAGGCTCATTTTTAGAATGATTTTCAGGAAGTATGATGTTTCGATCACAAAAGCCCAAGCATCTAAAACCTCCATGACACTTTATTAATTCTTTATAAAAAAATCTTTCATAAAATTCTTTATAAAATAAAGTCTTGCAACCACAGGAGAATTCTGAGAATCCAGCTTTTCCAGAAAGCTTAAGAGAAATACTTGCGTTTCACCATTCTCAAAATCATTTGAGTTTGAAACAAAATAAACATATTATTCTATTTAATATCGTTGCACAAGCAAATTCAAAAGAATGAAATGTGTTCAAAGTTACTAGAAAAAATGTAGCAATACAGGCTGCCAACTTGTTCAATGTCAAGCTCTAGGCAGTGTAGCCACACTAGCAGTAAATGACTGACTCAGAGTGAGTCACGCTTAAGCCATTTTTGCTTTTAAAGTACTGCCAGGCACTGTGTTAATATTCAACCCAGAGTAAATTTAGCCCAACAAGAAAACAAGTGTTTCCATGGTTGCTTCTTCACAGTGTTTATGGTATATATGCAGCCATTAGGCACAGAAATCCAGTCAGATAAATTAAGTAGAAATGCTCATCTTTCATTTCTATCAAGGCTTTCAGACACTGGGAATGTTAAATGCAACCCAGGCTATTCTTCCATCTCCTTTCGTCTACCCACCCCTCCAGACCTCAAAAGGCAAATATGTAGAGTATACTATTAGTTTTGAAGTTTGTACCATTAAAGTGCCTTTGGCAGATTGCTGTTTGCAGATTTTATTTGGCCCTATGTTAAGGGTCACAACCACTTATATTTCTCTGTGCAGCTACAGGGCTGAAATGCTTAAAAAGTATCTAGCAAGAACAGTAGAAAATGTGGACTGCAGATACCAAATGAAGTCATTATACAGTATCATGCATAGTGAATGGTCAGAGTCTGCTAATGTGGTAATGTGAACACTCAGAAAGTGTTAAAAAAATACTGGTTGGGAGAGATGAATGGCTAGCATCTGATTGATCTGAAAATATCTCAATTTCTTTCAAAATATGCTATTTCTGTTCCAATGCACATGGAGCTCTTAGACTTGGATAGCGCACTGAATGAGAAACAGTTGCTAGGATTCTTTCCTAGTGAATCCACCTACCTGTTTGCAATATAGAATCTCAGCACTAACTATATAGAACCTACACTATGGTCAAATAAGGGGGTTTGGCATTTTGCTCAGGAAAAAATCTTAAAGCTAGCTATCTCAGCTCTGGGTTTTAAAGTAGGATGTATGCCCCTTAGTATATAAACTCTCAGAATTGCTATTCAAAATTAGCTTTGATCTAAAAATGAAAAATAATTCGATTTCACTAATAATATATACTGGCATTAAGCAGGACATGCATAAATATGAATACAGCAAATATCAGAGGCCTATGCTCTTTCTCAGGGGGCAGAACAGTCTAAAATGTGTGGAGACCACTGTTGTACCAAATAAAGTCTCCTGGAGTTTAAGAGCCTTTTCTTCTCTTCGTGTTCTATCCTAGTACAATGTTTTTTACATTTAAATGGTCATTGGCACAAACGAAGTATAGTGGAAAAGTCTAGATCAGCAAGCAACTGGAGAAGACAGAGAAATGGTAATCTGAGTGAGGCAGGTCTGGAAAACAGCCACACGAAGGAGCTCACTGCAGCTCAGTGCAGCTGTAATGATACACTGGGAACACAAAGTCACACAGACCAGCCTCATCCAAGAGCCCATCTCTGAACAAAAACACTGACCTGTTCTCTTAACAAGACACCTCTACCTCTAGGACTCCGTGAACATTAAAATAATGGTTTAAAAGCTCTTTTCAATGAACTGGAAAAGCCTCACACAAGTGTAGTTAGATAACAGACATCTTTAAAAACACATGGCTCTTGGAGAACAACTGTGAAAGGGGTTCCCTGGTGGTGCAAAAGATGGAGACTCCTAAAATAGTCTCTGACTTGCTTGCATGGAATCTTTCAGTCCTATGGGAAGCTCTAACACAGGGCTTGGCCTAGAGCAGGTGCTTAATGAATCTCTGAGGAATAAACGGATAGAATACAAAACTCTTTACTCATAAAACACCTTATTTGAAGCCCACACATTCTAAAGCTCTGTGTTTGTTATGTGTATGTTTACTGCACTGGTAATTTTCCGACTCTGAAAGCCTAAGGGACTATATACACACTTCATCAGAATGTTTTGCTTTCTGACTCCTTCGATCACTGACTTCACTAACTCTACTTACAGTTCAGACAACCTATTACTTACCTGAAAGTTCAACATTATAGGATTATAAACAGTAGTTAAATCTCCACATAGGCAAAGACAGGGAGGGATGAATAGTTGAAGCATGAGATTTTAGGGTAGTAAAACTATTCTATATATTATATGGTGAATACACAACATTACACATTTGTCAAAAACTTATAGGCCGTTTGATCTAGTAATTCCACTTCTGGGTATAAAAATTAAAACTAGGGACTCAAACGGGTATTTGTATACCAGTTTCATTAGCATCACTACCGCCATGAGGTGGAAACAACCCAAGTGTCTATTGACAGATAAATCGATAAACAAAATGTGGTATGCGGACACACACACACACACACACACACACACACACACACACACACACACTGGAATATCATTAAGTCTTTAAAAAGGAATGAAATTCTGATATGTGCTATAACACAAATGAACTTTGAAGACATTACGCTAAGTGACATAAGCCAGACACAAAAGGATGATTTTGGACCTGGTCGGCTCCCTCCCTCCCCGGGCGGCCCCTCCGGCGGAGCGCGCCTACTCCAGGCCCCCGGCCGGGCCTCGCCGCAGACCGCCGAGCAACCTCGCACTGCCGCCCCCTGGTCCGGTTTTCCCCCGTGCCCTCAGGCGGAGGCAGGGGTCCCGCCGCGCCCCGCCAGCCACGTACCTTCCAGCCCGCAGAGCGATCCGCTGTCGTCTTCACCCCTGAAGTGGGGCCCCGTTCTGGAACCTCCAGCGCAGATCCGCGGAAGCGGGAGCCGTTTCTCAGCCGAGGTCTCTGAAGTCCGGCCGGCCCGGGCCAGCGGCTCCAAGTCCGGGCCGACCGCCGCCGTCCGTCCGTCGCGGGAGAGACGAGAAGGGGCGAGTGCGGCGCCGGGAGCCCAGTGGGTGCGAGGCGGCGATCCAAGGCTGGGGGGCGAGGTCGGGAGGAAGGCGCAGCACAGCACAGTTCTTCGCGGGCCCAGAACTTCGCGGGCCCAGAACTTCGCGGGCCCATCATCTGGTCTCCGCCGGCCCGCTGCGCAGACGTTACGGCGGGCCGAAGCACGGAAGGCGTGCGCCGGCTGGTGTCCCTGCGGCGCTCACGATGCTACTGACCGTTGAATAACGGCGGCGGCGGCGGCGGCGGCGACTGCAGCTACTACACCGCCCCCGGGGTTACGCACTCTGCGCCCAATGGCTGCCCGTCCACGACAGACGGCCCTCAGGGCCAATGAGCGCGAGGCGCCACGACGCAGGCCCGCCCCCGACCGATGGCAAAAGTTAGAAGATAGAAAATAGAAGAAAAAAATGAAATCACGGTGAAAGTAAATGAAATAAACACTAAATAAAAAGGACAGGAGTCAAAATCAGAAATAGAATTTAAAGAGAAGTGAAGTGACACCACTTAAATACAAAGGATTGAAGAGATAAGTATGAAAAATTACATGGCAATAAATTTGACACCCTAGAAGAAATGGATAAGTTCCTAGAATCATACCATGTTAAAAACCTGTTCTGGAGGAAATAGAAATCTGACCAGACTAACAACTAGTAACCAATTGAATCAGTAATCAAAAACTCCACACAATCAAAAGTCCAAGATGTTTTCATTGGAGAATTCCACCCAAACATTGAAATAAGAGTTAATACCTATCCTTCTCAAACTATTCCCAAAAACTGAAGAGGAAGGAACGCTTACAAAATCATTTCTATGAGGACAAAATCACACTGTTACCAAAACAAGATTAGGACACTACCAAAAATAAAAAATAAAAAAAGACAACTACCCACCAATATTCCTGTAAAGCATAGTTGTAAAAATCCTCAACAAAATATTAGCAAACTGCATTCAAAAATACATTAAAGGATCATTCACCAAACCAAATGGGATTTATTCTAGGGATGCACGAATGGCTCACTACCAGCAAATTAATACATGTAAACACCGTATTAACCAAAGGAAGGATCAAAACTATACAAACATCTCAATACATGCTGAAAGAGGATCTGACAAAATTCGTATCCACTCATGATAAAACATTTCATCAAAGTTGGTATAGAAAGAACCTATATCAACATAAAAAAGGCCTTATCTGACTTACCCACTGCTAATATCATAGTCCATGGGGGAAAAGCTGACAGCATTTTGTCTCAAATCAGGAACAACTGAAGGATGTCCAGTATCACCACTTTTATTCACCACAGTACTGGAAAGTCCTAGCCACAGAAAATGACAAGAAAAAGAAATAAAAAGCATCCAGATTGTTAAGAAGTAAAATTGTCAGCCTTTGCAGATTGACATGATACTCTATTTAAAAAAAAACTCTAAAACTCCAAAAAAATTAACAGAATTAATAAATAAGCTCAGTAACATTGCAAGATGTAAAGTCATTATACAGAAAAATGTTGCATTTCTATGTACAAAAAGATAAACTACCCTACCCAAAACAGAAATTAACAAACCAATCCCATTTACAAATGTATCCAAAAGAATGAAGTTCTTAGACACAAATCTAAAGAAGGAAAACGAAAAAAAAAAAAAAAGGATGATTTTGTATAATTCCACATTTATGAGGTACCTCAGTCAGATACATAGAGACTGAAAGTAGAACAGTGGTTTCCAGAGTCAAGGGGTAGGAGAGCAGTTATTGTTAATGGATATTGAGCTTCAGTACAAGATAAGGAACAAGTGCTAGAGACAAACAGTGGTGACGGCTGCACAACAATGTGAATATACTTAATGCCACTGAACTGTATGCCAAAAAATAGCTGAAATGGTAAATTTCATGTTATATTTATACTTACCACAAAAGAGCCCCACAGAGCAAGACAGCACAAAGAATGAACTCTAATATAAATGATGGATTCTAGTTAATAGTACAGTATTAATATTATTGGTTTAACAACTGTAACAATGTACCACTAAAATGTAAGATGCTAAAAATGGGAATGGGTAGGGGGAAACTTATCAGAAATCTCTGTACTATCTGCTCAATTGTTCTCTAAACCTAAAATTCTTCTAAACTATAGTCTACTCATTAAAAAGAAAAACCTAAGCAAAGGAGGTTGCTCTGTAAAGAAGCAGACATTTTTCTTTCATGTAATGCTGTGTACTCACTTCTCAGTGACCCATTTCCTTATCTGGGACCCTGGGACCCCCATCAGAACCCTGAGCCCCACCACTCAGCCTGGCTCCAGCCTCTTTTCCTGCTGATTCTGACCTTGTTCCTTAATGTTCATGTATGTCCTAATGTGAGGGACCCAGATGCAGGTTCTCTTGCTCCCATGGGCCCTGGATGCTCTTACTATGCCCCAGTCTGTCTGCCTTGCTGTGACCTATGACTTGTCTTGAACTCATTATTTGTGTATTTTCTGGCTGGAAGTGACTGACCTGCTACTGACTGTTGGTACTCTAAACTTCGATACAGTTCCCTAATTCTCTCCACCAACCTTCTGTTTATTTTGCTGTAAGGCCCAGACCAGCCCGGTAGTAATTAACTATGAACAGTGCTTGTGGGAATGATATTGATACAAAATGGTTGGGTTCAAGAACATTTCTTAACACTGAAAATAGGAGAGTTCTTTATTCAATGTAAAGTGCCTCTTTATAAAGCTCTTAGGGGTACAACTATACTCTACCTTCTCATTTCCTGCCTTAATTCTATGTTCACAGGGTATCCTACACGTAAAGGGAGAACTGCAAACTTGAATGCCTACCAGGAAAAGCAGTGAAAGTGTACCAGATAGAAGACAAAGGGAATGGTCAGAATGGTGTCTGACCGAGAAGTACAGCTCTGATCTAAACCATTTAAAAACAACAAATCCCAACACTGTGTGAGCCAAACAAAACTCACATTTCAGGCTAATGTGTGATTTGCAACATTAGAAAAAGAGAGAGAGAAGGTGGGAAAGCACGAGCACCTTAGGTAGACTCTGATATTCATGACACAAAATCTGGGCTAAATCACTCCATAAAAATGCTTATTTATTAAAATACCAGAGAGAAGCTCAGGCCTGTGAAGGAGATGGGCATTCAAATCACGTTTCAGGACACCTAACCCTTGCCAAGTGAGAATGTGATTAATAACATGACTTGCTTCATGTGTAATGTTGAGATGTTGGTAACCTACGAAGGCTGAAAGGACCTTCTTCTACGGCCTGATTCATTTTGCTTCCGGTGTCCTCAAAGGGAAAACTAGGTAGGGAGCAGAGAATAAAATCTTAAAATGAAAAAAAAAAAGCCCCACAAATGTTCAAGATTCTTTTTTCGTAAAGAGGCATACTCTTTTAACACCAAATATTTAAGCTCTTTTCTTTCCCATTCTCATCATATAAAAGGGAATTGAACTATGACCGGTTGTTATCATTTACTGCTAAATGTAACTTTTAGATCAGAAAGTATTATTATGCATTGATCCTAAGATTATTTTTTAACAGATTAGAGAATGTCCTTCACAGTAAGCCTATGCCATGAGATACATGGAACAAAGCTTCTGCTTGCCTACCCTGAGCATTTGAATTAGCAGATGAATTAGAAAAAAGGCACATGTTCCTCCAGGCACACCAGGTACATACTTTGTGGATTAGAGCACAGGCCAGCACGTAGTCATCCCATGCCTCCTCGGCCAGGTGCTCAGGTGTAGTGCATAAGAAACTGTACAGCTGTATAGAGCAGAGACATCCTATCCCACAGTTCTGCTATCTTAATAAAGGGATTACTTAGATTCTGTGAGTCAGTACTTTCTAGCCCACCATCTCTTTATCTGACCAACCATCCCAAATTTATAACCCATGTAAAAATAATTCATGCCCTGGCAATGACTTTCAGTGATTTGATAATGAACCACTTTCTTGGATCCTCCCTCCCCTCAAACTTCAGCCTGGCTAACAACATGGTTACCTTCTCTGCATTTCTCACCTTGCTGTCTGTGGAGAGGTGACAAAATAGCCTGGTTATGAACTAGGTGTCCCTTCACAGTGGCCTGGCTCTCATGGCCTCAGCTCTGTGTGTGGCACCCCGTTAGCTCAACCAAGTCCCTGAACTTCTTCATTCTCCAAGAAGAGCAACTTTTAAGAGATTCTTCCCACCTAACTCACCCAGCTCTGCAGTGTAGACCCAGAAAGGCTCTATCAAGGGCTAGTGGGCAACCAGTCATAAATCTAATTGGTATCTTCAAGAGTTAGCATCTCTGGCAAGGGAAAAGTCAGTAGTAAATGGGGTGGCTTTGAGCACTATCAATGTTTCCTATATATGGGTACATATAACAGATACTGACAATGTAAAGTAAAATATTTAACACAACGGCAGTGACCATTATAAAATGTTTAGAAAGCAAAAGCCCTCTCTGCTACAAAATTACATATATAGATTCTGCACATATAAGATAATCAATCCATAAACAGTCACAGAGCACTATGGACGTCTAAGTAATCATGGAGGGAAACAATGCAAAGATGCATAATGGAATGATGATATTTTCTTTTCTTTCCCCACGCTTTACACGTCTTGAGAAGCCTTGCAGAGTCTAGCCTTTCTCTAGACTCCCCTCCTCTTTGCTGTTTTTCTTTAATTGAAGTGCTGTTGATAAACAATCTTATGCTGGTTTCAAATGTATAACACAGTAGTTCAACAGCTAAACATATGATTAAATCCTCACCCCCTCTAGTACAGTTACTATCTGTCAATGAAGAAAGGTGTTACAGAATCATTGACTATATACTTCACGCTGTACTACTGTCCTCATGACTAACTTATACTGTGATTGTGAATAATTGTGCCCCTTTATCTCCCTCACCCTCCTCGCCCACCTGTCCCAACTCCTCCCCCTTAGTAACCACTAGTTATTTCTCAGTGTCTATGAGTCTACTGGAATGAGTACATTTCCCACACCAAAACTCTGGATACATGGCCAGTGGGATAGAACATCAGAAACTAAAACTCTCCTAAAAGTTAAGGAATACAAAGTCAATGAAAATATCAGATTATCCTAAATTGCAAAGAGATGATAATATAAGGGAGATAAGTGGAAATATTCTGAAGGATAATGAACAATATGACACAGAGTAAGAGCACTTTATCTGGGACATGTAGGTGGCAAAGACCAAAATGTTCAATAACACCTGAGTTGACCATTATGTAGGAAATGGTCTCACTCATACATTGTTGGTAGGAATTTCAATTAATATAATCTTTATGAAAGGCAGTTTGCCCTTCATAGTATAATTTAAAATTTCACATATGTTTTGACTCAGCAATTTCACCAGCATTTACCTTACAGATATAGACTACTTAGGTGGAATTTTGTAGACATAAGAATAGTTATTGCAGCAATGTCGGTACCAAACAATTATCCCCAACATCAGGAGACTGGTTAAAAATTATGAGTTACTATATGGCCATTAAAAAGAATGAAGAAGCCCTATATGCACTGACATTGCAGAATACCCAAAATATATTAAGTGAAACAAGCAAATTAGAACAGTATGCCTAATATGCTACCATCCTCTCTCTCTCTCTCTCACACACACACACACAGAGTGATATTTCTACCAGAATACATAAGAAATTGGCAACAACTGCCTCCATGGAGGCAAAGACCCTACTTTTCACTACATAGTCATTTTACTTTGTGAATTTTATCAAAAAGATAAAAACTATAAAGAGGGGCAGGGAATACATATATACAAGAAGTGCTATAGAGAGGAAGGGGCTATCTTGAGCAGGATTGGTTAACAAAGATCTCCCACAGAAGGCACTCTGAATGAAATCTGCCTGGGAGAGACAGTATGGAAGGCTGGGGAGGTGTCCTGGAGGCCAACCGGGTGAGGAAGAAAGGAACAAGCCATTTTTGTCTACAAAGAGTAAGTGGATCAGAAAGGGACTAATGTTATGCCGATACTGAACGCTACTCCCTTTTCCACGTTCTTATATGGCACTTGTCTATTAGTAGGTCATATGCATGAATCTAGAATGCAATCCATTCACTTACTGAATATCTATTATGAGCCAGGAACTATGCTAGATGTTGAGGACAGAAAACGGTGAGACTCAGTCCTTGTCCACAACAGGTTCTCTATCTGAGGAAAATGCAAAGCTAGGAGAGAAGAGGAATTCCATAGAGAAAAACCTGAGCAGCATATAGCCCAGGGCAATTATCTCTCTGTTCTGCATGGTGCAGGGATAATGAAGGTGCTGATAAAAACAACAGCTAACACTTATATAACATTTAATATGTGCCAAGTCACTATTCTAAGTCACTTTCATATATTAATTCATTTAATCTTCACAACAACCCTATGAAGTAGGTATACTATTATTACGCCACCTTAAATGGAGTATGTAATGTACTGCAAGGTTTTTAAGAGCATACCATTGCTACACTGCTATTAAGGGGCTGAACCCAAATTTGAACTCAAAAAGTGTGGCTCTAGAACTAAGCAGTGAACTACTACTAGGGACCCTGAGAGAACAAGTGCCAATCTCGGAATAATAATGCTACCTTACACTTATTTGTATAGGACTTTGCAGTTTATAAGATACTTTCACGTGCTATTTTCAATTTAGAAAAGCCCCATGATATGTTCTCTTTGAAATGAACACACATTCCAGCTATTGAAATGGATAAAATTATAAAAACTACTATAAACTCTCAAAATGCCCATCACTAAAAATAACTGTAGTAGAAAAGTTCCTCAAGGAGTTCTACAGAAATTCATCATCTGGTAACATTCAAGTTAAGACAGTATTAGTTGAGCATCACTGCTTTCAAAGGAAAGGCACTGATAAACTAGACAATGGATTCAGGTTCTTTAAATGCCACTTAAACAGTGAAATACTGCCTTTGACTTACTAAATTAAAAACCATAATTCTTACATTCTATTACTCAATATATAGTTATTTGAGCACTTTGGCAACTGGTATAGGTTTAGATATTGTACTATTCAATTAGCATTAAGTGAAATGCACTTTAATCAATACCTCTCAAAATAGTTTAAATTGTTTAATTAGGACTAACTACACCAGAACATCTGAAAGACAAATTTACCTGTCAAATTTAGGAAAGGAATTTCCCCAGTTTCTTTTTACCAGCTTAGTTCTTAAATAGATCCAGACATACTTGTAGAAAGTACCAGCTGACATTACTCCATGGGGGTTTCCTTACTATAATTAATTTTGGATTTCCTTGTCAAGAGGGAGACATAATCTTTGCTTCTATTTTTTAATCAATACATGACTGAGCAGAGTACTACCCAGTGAAAATGAAATGGGTACTGCCCTTATAGAGTGAAATAAATATTCTCTACTCAGTTTTCCAACCAAAGAGCACAAATACTGCTGAAGGAAAACAAAGCCTTGGCACCGCTGGAGGGAAAAAAATTTGCCAGCTGTCTTCCCAGCATAATGCTTTCTACAGTCATGTACAGGATTATCTCATGCTCTTTAATATCTGCCACTTTAAACGACTCTCTTTAATTAAATAATTATCTTCTTGGGACAACACAACTCAATCCTAAACTGAGTAGGATTCTACCTCCCCACTTACTCAAATTCTACCTGATCTTCAAAGTCTTGTTCAAAACTCATTTTCTCTATGAAGCCATCACCCCCTGATTTCCAAGATCTCTCCCTTCTCAGGTGTTAATTATGTGAATCACACATCCTGATTCATTTGCTCACTATCTTTTTCTAATTCAATAGCACTCTGCTTGTATTTCTCTCACGGCACTTATCTTTCTTTGAACTGCAGTGATTTTAAATGTTTCTCTTGTCCACTAAGAGGACTAAGTCATACCCATCTGGGTATTATCTTTGATTAAAGCCCAGTGCTTGACACATTAACAATAAATATTTGTTGTCTTGAATAAATGTTGTCCATCCTATAAGAATACAAAAGAAAAAAAAAGCCACGTTTCTTTTTTCTGTATTCCTAGATACCTAGCCCAGTGCCAGGCATCAATAAGCCACTTGAAGATATTCAACGAATACTATATAAGTAAACCAGTTGTAGTTTAGTTTTACTTAAATCTGAATAAACATGTCCCTGATCAAACAAATGACTCAAAAAATTGAGGTCATTTCAAATACCTCTTGCTTTTGTGGGTTAGTAACACACACACACACACACACACACACACACACACACACACACACACACACACACACACACACACACACAGAAAGCCAGTACTGTTTCAGTAGTTAAAAACTGGTATTTGAGTATTCAAAATGAACAAACAAATAAGAGCTGGTTGGTAGCTGAAAACCTGGCCACAATACTTGCTATCACCTCTCAGCGAGAGGCAGTCTATTCTCCCACCCTTTGAAGTTGGACTGCCTTGTGATTGCTTTGACCAATAGTCTGACAAAAGTTACACTGTCCAGTTTCCTAGCCGAGGTCTCAGGAGATCTGCCTCCACTCTTGAGGCTCTTATCTCCCTCCTGCCATAATGGGAACAAATCTGAACTATTCTGCTCGGGAATGAGACCACCTGGGGTGCGGACAAGCTGTCCCAACTGAGGGTGTCCTAGATGGAGAGGCTGCAAGCCGATCAGGGAGCCTAACTGGCCCAGCAGAAGGACCACCCAGCTAAATCCAGTCCCAACGGCCAATCCATGGGAGCACAAGCCCAATAACAGTTATTTTGAGTCACTAAGTTTTGGTGTGGTTTGTTACACAACAAAAGCTAAGTCATCACCATTTAATTTAAAACTGAACACTTACATGGTGCCACGATGCTAATTTCTATTCCACGGAAGTTTTAGACAGCCAATGTAGATCATTCCTACATGTTTAATATTTATTTTTAAATAATATTAAAATCTAATTATGACTAAATAAAAACTCTAATTATGATTAAAGCAAAATTTCTAAATAGAGTATTTGCAATCTTTTTTGCTGATTTTTTTAAAACCTATTATTTAATAAATTAGTACACCTCATCACTGTCCCCTAATGCACCACGACATTTTTTTTCTTTACACCATGTGTATCTTGCTTACAAAATTGGATGGGGGAAGTCAGGTGTCACCTCTAGTCTTCATTGCTTTAAATACCTATAACTGGGAGGGGCAAAATAAGCAGTGAAACTCTGAATCAATACTACCAACAAGGAGTAGAAATGCAAAAAATTAAAAAACAAAAAGCTATTTCCATTTCCCCATCGCATTAGATTATGGAATTCAGTTAACAAATTTTGAGACATGAAAAAAATGAATAGCTTTCAGAATCAGACTGAGAGATTTGTGCATCCCTGGTAATAGGAAATTCAACTAAAATAGGAAAATTATGTGAAGAAGAAAAACTCTTTCTCCCTTTAATGTTTTTGACCCTTAAGCCCCTTTGCTCCTCCTTCCAGCCCCTGGCATCCCGTGCTGGCTCCTCCTTTTCTTCCTCTCCTTGACTCTCGGACTCTCCCCTTGCGTGGGTCATCTATCCCCATGACTCCAACCATCTTCTGGGAGCGTGTGGAAAGCCTTTATCTCCCTCTCATTAGCCAGAGTTTTGTACCAAAGCCTTCCTCATTTCCAACCATCCGGTAAAGATCTATGCCAAAACCCAGCACCCTAAATATAATATACTTTAATTAAAGTTATCCTCCCACGTCACTTAAAGACCAGATCCTCCATGAGACATCTTGCCTCTTTTAATGGCACCACCTCTTTCTTATCTACTCAAACTAGGAACTTGAGTGCCATCTTCAATTTCTTATTTGGCTATATCTATTGTTATTATTATTTTAAATAAGTTGACAAATCCTACAGTACCTCTTGTATTAATTCTCTCCTCCTATTTCCCAACATGATTCAGGATGTCATCAGTACTTGACTGGACCACTGTAACAAAACCTCTTCCCTTCTCAATTTATCCTATAAATACCATATCTGGATCTGTCTTGTTAAGGTTCAAGTCTAAACAGATGGTTCACCTAATGAAAAACTTAATGTACCCCATGACTTACTAATTAAACTATCCTATTCAAAGCAACAAAAAACTCTGTAACTCAGGCCCAACTTACCCTTCTAATCTTATCTCCCATGTACTTACGACGTGACTGGATCACCTGCTGGTCCTTGGGTCCTACGCCTTTTCCTACTTCTGTTCATGGCTTACAGTACTTCCTTACCCGGTAATGGGGATCACAATACATGTACAGTATTTACATTGCCTTAACATTTAACAATATATGATAAAGCATTTTCTAAACATTTTATTGTTTTGATAAATGATTTTCACAAATCTCTTGATTATTTTCAAATTTTCCTACTGAATATCACTGAGAAATATCTTTGTAGGTAAAGCATTCTCATTTTGGACTATTTTATTAAAACTGATTCCTAAAAGTACAATTACCAGGAAAGCATTCTTAAACATCTTGGCACACCTTCTGCACGTGATTTTCAGTTGACTATAGCTATCTTAAATCATCATTGTATTATCAAAGCTTAAGGTTGATCCTCATATACAGCTGGTGTATTCTATTAACTACCATGTTGGTATCTATAACCTATAATTCTAACATGCGTCTCCCAACCCTCTGTTCCTTTGGGGTTTCCTCTTCTCCTCCAACCATGACCTCCAATCTCCAGCCCATGCAATTACCAGAATTCAACTGCAGGCCAATGGCCATCAGAGCAAAAACAAAGAACAGTTCACAGGTTCTCAAAGCTTGGAATTCTGAAAACATAATAATATACTTTCTATTTTTAGAGGTGGGGTCACGGGGGAACTTGTTATTCAAGTCAAAGGTCAGTCAAGATGAGAAAGTTAGTATTTCAGTATGTCTGTGCCAGCATGTACCACCACCAAAAGCAGCACATGCATGCAGAATATTTTATTTTAAAGGGTGGTATTAATACATGTTCAAAATCACATGATAAATTGGATACTTCTGTATTGGCTTCCATTTTGTACACTATTTAAACAATTAACATATTTCAAAGCTACCATAAACTTTGCTTCAAATTCCTCTTCTTGCCAAACAATCTTACCTGCTAATCTTCCTAATCTGCAGTTAAATTAGGAAGACTTTAAACCACTTTCCACATTAAAACTTCTTTAAAGGTCCCACATTCTAGATGTGTACTTACTCTACCTTGGGAAAGACTTCTTGAAATCAGTGATATCTGTGATAAGGCAGAAAGATGAACTTGCCTTAACCAAGTAAAGAGAGAGGGAGTAAACAGAATATTCCACAACGAGACCAGCTAGTGTAAAACCTGCAGGTGAAAGCGAACATAATACTCTCTGGGAATTGCAAATGTGTGGATCAAAGAGCTAGAAAGGAGAGTAGTGAGAAAGTAAAAGAAGAAACCTGGTGCCAGGAGGGCCTTAATTCCAGGAGGAACAGGGGGCCATGTGGCAGACGACCATGACCAGATTAATACCTTAGAATGGTCAATCACTGCGGCAGAAACTGGCAGGCAGCAAGTCAGGGGCAGGGAACAGGGAGGAGGCCGAAATGGAGCAGCCTCAGCAGTGGGAGCACATGGAAACTAAGAGGGGATTGGCAGAGGTTTTTTAGGATGGGCCCAGATAGCACATCTTGTTCAGTGGCTGAAAATTCCTATTCATCTCTTTGTAGGAATAATTTTTTGCTTTGGATAAATTTAAGATAAAAATCACTGTGGTCTGAAGCAGAAAGAAAATATTACCTAAATAAGCTGGTACTATATTTTCTTGACTCCACGATGCCATCAAATCTAAGAAGCATTGTCAACCTAATACACTGTGTATGGGGGGGATATCTGATGCTACCACCTAACAGGAGAGACGGGGGTCACGAAGGCCGATGGTCGGGAGAAAGAATTCAAAGTTCTTGGGTATAACATGTATGTTTCCTGCTTTACGCAACTGAAATGAAGTCAAAGAATAGTGCCCCCCTTGCTAAGGAGGAAGGAAGTACTTTCCAGTGGTAAGCACCCAATGGTCAAACTGGGAAAGGAGAGTAGTCAGTAAGTCTGGGAACACCTCTAGCTAACCGGCAGTCACACTTCATCCTGAGAGCAAGGCTGCTGCCCAGGTCTGCTAAAGGAGCCTTGGTGAAAAGGGATGCACCTCCTTATCCGACCTATTACCTCACTCCCAGGACTACTGGGTGTCGAAACAGCTGCCATGGAATATTTTTCCCAGGGGAAAAAAAGTTCCATGAACTAAGTTTTAATCCCATTTTGTAGTCTTTCATTCATCCCCCAAATACATGTGAAGCACTGGTCCCATGCTGTTCTAGGCACCACAGACAGTATCTATCAAGGCAGACAAGGGCCTGCTCTCACTGACTTTCTAACCAGTTGCAAGTTGCAAAATGAAGACTAAGGAATCCCACAGTAAAGGAAATTGACTCATTTATCTAACTCTGAAACCTTTACTATTTTATCTAAAAAAATTAACTACCTTTATTTTACTCCATTAAAACTCCACTCAGCACCTTTTATCTATGCCTCCTCCCCCCAGGCCAACCCCCACTCTCATTTCTTCTTCAAATTTTGCATGTCAAGTTCTAGGACCCTGCAATCTCAAGAGACCAGTATCCTTTTTCTCTCATTCCCAACACATTAATTACCTGCCTCTGTTCCTTGTGCCTAGCACAATGCTCTGCTTATAGGAGGTGTGTGTTCACTAACAATATATAATTTGAAATACGTTATCAGGTGATTAAAAGAAAAGCTAACTAAATAGGTAGGTGCAAACAGCAGAGCTGATTCTCCCCAGTTAAATATAATGCACATCTGTAAGAGAATCCCTAATATATTAAAGGCCATACAGCATATAGTGACAGCTGCAGCTCCATTGTATCTGCTCATTATAAGTACATTTCACTAGACACAGGATGGCTCATTATGAGAATAGTGTGGTTCTTGACTCTGCTTCCCTATCAAGAAAAGTTTGCCAAAACCAATATTGTGTTGAAAAGTGATTCGTTCCTATCAACATAAATTTTTTCACACTCTTGTCAATGACAGAACATCCTTAACTACTTGACAGTCTAGCAATACTTTCTACTTCCTTCATTAAAATCTTGTGATCCTTTAGCAAAATGACTATAACACTCTGAGCTTGCTTCCTTCCACTTGAGAATTTATGCCAACCATTAGTAACTCTAAAAATACAACTATTACTTGGCTGAGCTAGAATCTGAATTGATACTTTCTCATTCCAAACTCCAAGCTCTTTCCATGGGTTGGACAGTCTCTACCCCCTGAATACTGTTATCAATATATCTAAATAATTAAATAAGTAAACATAAGAAGTTATCTAGAAAACAATTTCATGACTAATATATACTTTTTAACACATACAAGGCAAATAACTTTGAAGGAAAGTACTTGAATACAACAAATACACAAATATGATTATTAAGGCTATCATTTATGCTTAAAGGTGGATACCTTTATTTTAGACTTAGTAAGAGACGCACTCACTTCCATCTAAATAAGATAAAGTAGAAGCTAACTAGGTGCCATGAACACAGGAACTTGCCTATTCTGTTCACTGTTGTATTCCCAGCACAGTCAATAAACACTTGCTGAATGAATGAACGTTAAGTATAAGATGGAATATAAAAATGAAGCTCTCAGATACAGAATAATAAAGTTAGTTTATACTCAATTCCAGGAGATAAAATACAATCTAATTCATCAAATAATTACTGAGTAACTTACATATGCCCACAACTATGCAATGTACACACAGATCTTCACTTTTAGGTAATAAGCTGCAAGGGATCTGGAATTGCAAACCAGATTTGCATTCTCTAGAGTGCCTAGCTAAATAACCTTTAGCAGATTATTTTCAACCCTTGTACCTAAGCATTACCTGGAGAACTTAAAAAAAAAAGGCAGAGCTTTACGCAATTGAGCCCCACCAGACCCAGTGAAACCTGAATCTCTGGGGATAGGGACCAAATTCTGATTTTAAGGTTCATATCTGATACTGATACCCAGTGATGGGTGAATGGTTCTCAGATTCTGGTGCACAGGAGAATCACTTGGAGGGGCTGATAAAACTCTCAACCCCCACTCCCAGAGTTTTGGCTTCAGCAGGTCCTGGTGCCTAAGAAGCTTCCAGGTGCTGTGCTGCTGCTGGTGTGGGCCGCTGCTGACCAGATACACTAATCGGAAAACATGAACACTATATGATAATTTTAAATATAAAAAAGGAACTTCATGCTCAACATCATTGGTCATTAGAAAAATGTAAATTAAATCCACAGTAAGATATTACTAAGTACTTACTAAAACGGCTAAGATTCAAAACAAAACCAAAATAACCCAAGTGCTGGCGAGCGTGCATGGCAAGCACAATGCTCATACATTGCTGATGGGGATGAAGAATGGTACACCACAACGGAGAACAGCCTGTCAGTTCTTCTAAATTCAAATATACTTAGCTTATTAGCCAGCAATCCCATACCTGGATACTTACCCAAGAGAAATAAAATGTTATAAAATGTTATATTCACATAAAAATGTGTACATGAATGTTTATAATAGCTTTATCCCCAAGCTGGAAACAAATGGAATATCCTTCAAAAGGTGACTTATGATAAATAAACTATGGAACATCCATACGAGGGAATACTACTCAGAAATACAATGCAACAAATGGCTGGTAACAGCAATGCTATGGATGAATCTCAAATGCATTCTACTCAGTGAAAGAAGCCACTTAAAAAGCTAGATACTGTATGATTCCATGTATGCCACACTGTGGAGAAGTTAAAGCTGCACGGAGAAAAAGACAAAACCTGGTTGCCAGGTACTGGAAACAGAGGAAGGTATCCACTGCAAGGGGCACCCATTATATACATCTAACAATTATAAAACTTAGATCATTCCAACCTCAGGAATTAAAGATTTGACAAGATAATTATTTTCTTAAGTATGATGTGCACTGTCCGCAGAATATTTAGGATTTGGTCTTCCTATTCTAGGTTCAGGCTGCTTTCTGAGCATGGATGGCATCATACTCTCTCAAAATAAGCTACCACGAGAGAAACACCCATAGTTCAGTTTGTGTTTAAACTTGCTGCTGATTCATTTCTTCCTTGATAACTGAACCTTTCTTTCCTAATTACTTTAATTATAGCCATCTCTCATTCTAAAGCTTCCCTTTTCCTTGGGAACACATTTGTTATCCTTGTGACCTCCTGTGAGACTCTGGGTAGGTATGTCACCTCCAGGATCCAGTCTGCTAAAAACAGAAGCTGCACTTTCCATGCATCCTTCTCCTGCACGTGGATGTTGCAAGGATTAAGAGAAATGAGGTATGCGTGTGGGATTATTGCCGTTATGCTTGAAATAAATTTCATGGAATTTGTTCTAAACTTTAGTGCAATAAATATTCTACTCTTCTTTGCCATAACATAGCAACAGTTCACACTGGAAATGGCATTCTTAGGTACTATTTACTGAATGCACTGCCAAGACCATGGTATCTGGTAAAGGAAGACCATTTCTGAATCTCACTCTATAACTTTCTTTGTGACCTTGAGCAAACCACTTACCTTTTTTGAGCCTCATTTCAACTAATGTTTCTCTAGGAACTACTGTGACATCAATAGGAAGCACACCTAAATAAACTACTATGTCTGATATCATTCCTACTCCCTGATCTCTAAATGGAAATGATTCAGATTCCAAAAAGCAAAGAGATTCTCTCTCAGCTAGATGAAGCAGATTCCCCAAATAACAGAGGACATCAATGCAGATCTAGGATCTGGGAGACCCAGAAAAATTATTTACTCTCAGGAGTCCTATGACAAACTAATTTTTCAAGAGATGAATAAAATGCTTGAACTGAGAGAAAAGAAAGCCACATGGTAGTCATTCCTAGAGTTGGTGCTTTACTATACAGAAGAAAGAATACGAGCTTTGGTGTCACCCAAACTTAAGTTTGAATTTTAGAATTCACGATTTTAGGGAAATTATATTACCTCTCTTTGCATATTTCCTAGTCCATAAAATGGGTATAGTTATCCTGTAGGGTTGTATGCCCATAGTTTTAATTCAACAAACATTTATTAAGTATCATATATAGTAGGTACTATACAAAACCTGGCTATTACTTTTATTATTACTATTTTCAAAAGAACCAGGGCAAACTTTAGAGGAAGGCAGAACAGATGGGGTCTCTACTGCTTAATATAAAAGGCATGCAGAAAAGCTAAGTTCTCACCCATAAACTCCTTGATCACTTAATGCCTTGAAACTCCACTATGATAAGATCAATCTAATTTGAATTAATCTTTGTTTTCTTTTCTTCTTCACTTATTAATTACTTACTTGGTACTCCAACTTTACCTTAAAATGTGAGAATTCCTGGAAAGTAACAACTTTATGAAACAGAAGAAAGAAGACAGCTCTCCCTAATGCTCCTGCTCTATCCCTGGTATCTCCTTTCCTTTAGTTCCACTGTTTATTAGCTTTGTGACCTTGGGAATGTCACCTAACTTCTCTGAACCTACTTCATCACTAAGATGGGAATGGTACCATTTAGCTTCACTGATGAGTAAACATGTATGGGAAGAGAAACTCCAAGGTGGGGAAAACACAAAGAAAGCAGCTGGGTATTAAGAAACACAAAAATATTTTAAAAATCTGCATAAGGCAGAAATCTCACTAAGTGAGCATGAGACCCCAGGCCAGGGATATAATCCAGCCTGAAAAAGTCAATCTCAATCTCTCCTGTGCAATTTACGATTTTTAGCATTTACCAACAATTCACGGTCATCCAGCAAGTGAACGGTGATGGGTTTACCAACATCATCAGGAAAGAAATGAAGTTCAACTGAGGGTCACAGGGATGATAAAACTGTCCACAGGAGAGCCAGCAAACTAAAGTTTTTATAAAGTTGCTTAAATGTTCCTAGCAGTCACACTTAGAGTGAGCCACATTCACTTAATTCCTGGGCATAATGATACTAGGGCATTAAAAACTGTATCTTACTATGTACACTACACATTTGCACCAAAAAGTAAAAGGTTATATACACAAAATCATGTATGTTGACTTTTTTGAGCAATGCAGGGATTTTTCAAAGATAACTGTTTTTCAAAGACAAATTGATTTTTCAAAGATAAATTGTTAACTTTTGTTGATTTCAGATCCTAATCCTAATTTTCTTTCCCCCTTATTCTCTTCTTTACTGATAATATATTATTGAAGGGAAAGGAGTTCTATCATCAGACTGCCTTAACTAGGTTCTAACCCTCTTTTTCTAGTTGAGTAATTCTGCTCTATAAATATTAACTGAGTCCTCATTATGTGTGGAATGAAAGGAACACAGAGATGAAGAAGAAATTATTCCAGCCTTAAAGGGTCTTGGGCTTTAGTTAATTGCAGGCCAAGGAACACTGTTTGGATAGACAGTTACCTTATGACAAAGAGATTTATGTGTTGAGGAGTATCAGGATTAAGTCAGTTTAGTCATCACTTTGCCCCGTTTAAATGCACTCAAAATATTTTTAGGCATAGCCAAACATTTTCCCTCTTGGCACCACTTGTGTTTCTTTCTCATTTCTTTCCTTGCAGGTTTCAAAACTCACACATGCCCTTCCAGCCTTCAAAGGAGCTAATCTTCCCTACGGCCCCCTGTTTACCTTCATGTGGGCCAGGAGCTCGCAGACCTGTCCTGTCTCCATAAAATCTCCATCTCTTTGCAACAGCACCCACTAAGCTTCTACTATATATTCTTAAATGACATTTCATGCACATTCTGGCCTTAGTTTGGAGTATCTTGAAAACAAAGCCACCATTTTCTCTGACGACATCGTAATTTTCTGTCAGTTGGCCAAATTAATGCTGATGTCCTTCTTCTGAGTGCCAACCAAGTCACCAAAAATGGTATTATGAGACGGGGAAGCCACAGGTCACAAATAGCTTTGTTCACAGTGTTTTAAAAAAACCTAGTAATGGAAATATAATCACCTAGATCTCTGCATTTTCCAAAAGAACCTGAAAGCCTGACAAAAGAACCACACCCACTCACAGTCACAACAGACAGGCAAGGGGGCAGGTGTCTCCCTACTTAGGGCATAAGCTCACAAGTGTATGGTGGTTTCCCTCAAGATCCTCCTTCCAATCAAGGGCCTGTGCTTTACATACTGTGCGTGTAGACTTCACGCTGGAGTTTAAGGAACACAGCAGTAAGCAAAACATAAAAGCCCCTAACTTCCTGGAACTACACGATGGTTTGAGCAGATGCTGAAGGAAAGGGAAAAGCAGCCCACTAGGAGTAGTGACATGAGGGTATTCTAACGTTGCTGAGGACCTCACTATTTAACGGCATCCTGAGTGAATCTTTTGTCATGTGAATGGCCACGCCCTATTTTACCAGTTTTGAGATCTAGATTGGGTATGCTTACAATGAAGGTACAAAGTTAATCTGTAAGTCCATTTAATAATTATGATTACAGTAGTAAATTCCTATGTCTGTCACTGAAAATAATTTTGAAGTTTCACTCATGGATTCCATTATCACCATATCTTATATGCTGCATATCTCATATATGACCTAAATAGACTGTCTAAATCTGTGATGAACATCTTCAGATTAAGAAATCTGCATTAGGGGGCAGAGCCAAGATGGCAGCATGAGTAGAGCAGTGGAAATCTCCTCCCAAAAACACATAGATCTATGAAAATATAACAAAGAAAACTCTTCCTAAAATAGAGACCAGAAGACATAGGACAACATTCATACCACATCAACACCTGCAAGAACCCAGCGCCTTGTGAAGGGGGTAAGATACAAGCCCCGGCCCAGTGGGACCCGAGTGCCCCTCCCCCTGGCTCCCGGCGGGTGGATAGAAATTGGAGCAGTATTTTTTTTTGGCGAGTGCTTTTTGGAAGCCTTAAAGGGACAGGGACCCTGGTGGTAGGGAGGCAGGGTGGTGGTTCCGGTGGGCGGGTGCCTGAGACCGGTGCCTGAGGACAAAGAAAATCATGTGTTTTTTCCTTTTTTTTTTTTCTTTTTCCTCTTTCGTTGTTGCTGTTGTTGTTTTGGTTTGGAGAGTGCTTTTTGGAAGTCTTAAAGGGGCAGGACAGGACACTTAGACCAGAGGCAGGGAATCTGGGGATCTCTGGTCACTCTAACCCCCTGGGCAACAGGGAGCACAGAGGCCCCTTACGGAGATAAATAGCCTCCCGGCCGCTCCCCCTCCAACGGGGCTCCACCACTTTGGAGGAGCAGCCCCAGCCAGGCGACGCCCACAGCAACAGCGGAGATAAACTCCATAGCAAACGGGCAGGTAGCAGAAGCCCTGTCTGCGCACAGCTGACAAGCATAAGCACTAGAGGTCGCTATTCTCCCAGGAGAGGAAGGCCACAAACCAACAAGAAGGGAAGCTCTTCCAGCGGTCACTTGTACCAGCTCTGCAAACTATCTCTATCACCATGAAAAGGCAAAACTACAGGCAGACAAAGATCACAGAGACAACACCTAAGAAGGACACAGACCTAACCAGTCCTCCTGAAAAAGAATTCAAAATAAAAATCATGAACATGCTGACAGAGATGCACAGAAAAATGGAAGAGCAATGGGATGAGATGCAGAGAAAAATGCAAGAGCAATGGGATGAAGTCCGGAGGGAGATCACAGATGTCAGGAAGGAGATCACAGAAGTGAAACAATCCCTCGAAGGATTTATAAGCAGAATGGATAAGATGCAAGAGGCCATTGAAGGAATAGAAACCAGACAACAGGAACGTATAGAAGCTGACATAGAGAGAGATAAAAGGATCTCCAGGAATGAAACAACACTAAGAGAACTATGTGACCAATCCAAAAGGAATAATATTCGTATGATAGGGGTACCAGAAGAAGAAGAAAGAGGAAAAGGGATAGAAAGTCTCTTTGAAGAAATAATTGCTGAAAACTTCCCCAAACTGGGGGAGGAAATAATCAAACAGACCACGGAATTACACAGAACCCCCAACAGAAAGGATCTAAGGGAGACAACACCAAGACACATAATAATTAAAATGGCAAGGATCAAGGACAAGGAAAGAGTTTTAAAGGCAGCTAGAGAGAAAAAGGTCACCTATAAAGGAAAACCCATCAGGCTAACATCAGACTTCTCGACAGAAACCCTACAGGCCAGAAGAGAATGGCATGATATATTTAATGCAATGAAACAGAAGGGCCTTGAACCAAGGATACTGAATCCAGCACGACTATCATTTAAATATGATTGCGGGATTAAACAATTCCCAGACAAGCAAAAGCTGAGGGAATTTGCTTCCCACAAACCACCTATACAGGGCATCCTACAGGGACTGCTCTAGATGGGAGCACTCATAAAAAGAGCACAGAACAAAACACACAACATATGAAGAATGGAGGAGGAGGAATAAGAAGGGAGAGAAGAAAAGAATCTCCAGACAGTGTATATAACAGCTCAATAAGTGAGCTAAGTTAGGCAGTAAGATACTAAAGAAGCTAAACTTGAACATTTGGTAACCACGAATCTAAAGCCTGCAATGGCAATAAGTACATATCTCTCAATAGTCACCCTAAATGTAAAAGGACTTAATGCACCAATCAAAAGACACAGAGTAATAGAATGGATAAAAAAGCAAGACCCATCTATATGCTGCTTACAAGAAACTCACCTTAAACCCAAAGACAAGCACAGACTAAAAGTCAAGGGATGGAAAAACATATTTCAGGCAAACAACAGTGAGAAGAAAGTAGGGGTTGCAGTACTAATATCAGACAAAATAGACTTCAAAACAAAGAAAGTAACAAGAGACAAAGAAGGACACTACATAATGATAAAGGGCTCAGTCCAACAAGAGGATATAACCATTCTAAATATATATGCACCCAATACAGGAGCACCAGCATATGTGAAACAAATACTAACAGAACTAAAGAGGGAAAAAGACTGCAATGCATTCATTTTAGGAGACTTCAACACACCACTCACCCTAAAGGATAGATCCACCGGGCAGAAAATAAGTAAGGACACACAGGCACTGAACAACACACTAGAACAGATGGACCTAATAGACATCTATAGAACTCTACATCCAAAGCAACAGGATATACATTCTTCTCAAGTGCACATGGAACATTCTCCAGAATAGACCACATACTAGCTCACAAAAAGAGCCTCAGTAAATTCCAAAATATTGAAGTTCTACCAACCAATTTTTCAGACCACAAAGGTGTAAAAGTAGAAATAAATTCTACAAAGAAAACAAAAAGTCTCACAAACACATGGAGGCTTAACAACATGCTACTAAATAATCATTGGATCAATGAACAAATCAAAATAGAGATCAAGGAATATATAGAAACAAATGACAACAACAACACAAAGCCCCAACTTCTGTGGGATGCAGCGAAAGCAGTCTTAAGAGGAAAGTATATAGCAATCCAGGCACACTTGAAGAAGGAAAAACAATCCCAAATTAATAGTCTGACATCACAATTATCAAAACTGGAAAAAGAAGAACAAATGAGGCCTAAACTCAGCAGAAGGAGGGACATAATAAAGATCAGAGAAGAAATAAACAAAATTGAGAAGAATAAAACAATAGCAAAAATCAATGAAACTAAGAGTTGCTTCTTTGAGAAAATAAACAAAATAGATAAGCCTCTAGCCAAACTTATTAAGAGAAAAAGAGAATCAACACAAATCAACAGAATCAGCAATGAGAATGGAAAAATCACGACAGACTCCACAGAAATACAAAGAATTATTAAAGACTACTATGAAAACCTATATGCCAACAAGCTGGAAAACCTAGAAGAAATGGACAACTTCCTAGAAAAATAAAACCTCCCAAGACTGACCAAGGAAGAAATACAAAAGTTAAACAAACCAATTACGAGCAAAGAAATTGAAATGGTAATCAAAAAACTACCCAAGAACAAAACCCCGGGGCCGGACGGATTTACCTCGAAATTTTATCAGACACACAGAGAAGACATAATACCCATTCTCCTTAAAGTGTTCCAAAAAATAGAAGAGGAGGGAATACTCCCAAACTCATTCTATGAAGCCAACATCACCCTAATACCAAAACCAGGCAAAGACCCCACCAAAAAAGAAAATTACAGACCAATATCCCTGATGAATGTAGATGCAAAAATACTCAATAAAATATTAGCAAACAGAATTCAACAGTATTTCAAAAGGATCATATACCATGACCAAGTGGGATTCATCCCAGGGATGCAAGGATGGTACAACATTCGAAAATCCATCAACATCATCCACCACATCAACAAAAAGAAAGACAAAAACCACATGATCATCTCCATAGATGCTGAAAAAACATTTGACAAAATTCAACATCCATTCATGATAAAAACTCTCAGCAAAATGGAAATAGAGGGAAAGTACCTCAACATAATAAAGGCCATATATGATAAACCCACAGCCAGCATTATACTGAACAGCGAGAAGCTGAAAGCATTTCCTCTGAGATCGGGAACCAGACAGGGATGCCCACTCTCCCCACTGTTATTTAACATAGTACTGGAGGTCCTAGCCATGGCAATCAGACAAAACAAAGAAATACAAGGAATCCAGATTGGTAAAGAAGAAGTTAAACTGTCACTATTTGCAGATGATATGAGACTGTACATAAAAAACCCTAAAGACTCCACTCCAATACTACTAGAACTGATATTGGAATACAGCAAAGTTGCAGGATACAAAATTAACACAGAAATCTGTAGCTTTCCTATACACTAACAATGAACCAATAGAAAGAGAAATCAGGAAAACAATTCCATTCACCATTGCATCAAAAAGAATAAAATACCTAAGAATAAACCTAACCAAAGAAGTGAAAGACTTATACTGTGAAAACTACAAGTCACTCTTAAGAGAAATTAACGGGGACACTAATGAATGGAAACTCATCCCATGCTCATGGCTGGGAAGAATTAATATCGTCAAAATGGCCATCCTGCCCAAAGCAATATACAGATTTGATGCAATCCCTCTCAAATTACCAGCAACATTCTTCAATGAATTGGAACAAATAATTCAAAAATTCATATGGAAACACCAAAGACCCCGAATAGCCAAAGCAATCCTGAAAAAGAAGAATAAAGTAGGGGGGATCTCACTCTCCAACTTCAGGCTCTACTACAAAGCCATAGTAATCAAGACAATTTGGTACTGGCACAAGAACAGAGCCACAGACCAGTGGAACAGATTAGAGACTCAGGACATTAACCCAAACATATATGGTCAATTAATATTTGATAAAGGAGCCATAGACATACAATGGCAAAATGACAGTCTCTTCAACAGATGGTGCTGGCAAAACTGGACAGCTACATGTAGGAGAATGAAACTGGACCATTGTCTAACCCCATATACAAAGGTAAACTCAAAATGGATCAAAGACTTGAATGTAAGTCATGAAACCATTAAACTCTTGGAAAAAAACATAGGCAAAAACCTCTTAGACATAAACATGAGTGACCTCTTCTTGAACATATCTCCCCGGGCAAGGAAAACAACAGCAAAAATGAGCAAGTGGGACTACATTAAGCTGAAAAGCTTCTGTACAGCGAAAGACACCATCAGTAGAACAAAAAGGAACCCTACAGTATGGGAGAATATATTTGAAAATGACAGATCCGATAAAGGCTTGACGTCCAGAATATATAAAGAGCTCACACGCCTCAACAAACAAAAAACAAATAACCCAATTAAAAAATGGGCAGAGGAACTGAACAGACAGTTCTCTAAAAAAGAAATACAGATGGCCAACAGACACATGAAAAGATGCTCCACATCGCTAATTATCAGAGAAATGCAAATTAAAACTACAATGCGGTATCACCTCACACCAGTAAGGATGGCTGCCATCCAAAAGACAAACAACAACAAATGTTGGCGAGGCTGTGGAGAAAGGGGAACCCTCCTACACTGCTGGTGGGAATGTAAATTAGTTCAACCATTGTGGAAAGCAGTATGGAGGTTCATCAAAATGCTCAAAATAGACCTACCATTTGACCCAGGAATTCCACTCCTAGGAATTTACCCTAAGAACGCAGCAATCAAGTTTGAGAAAGACAGATGCACCCCTATGTTTATCGCAGCACTATTTACAATAGCCAAGAATTGGAAGCAACCTAAATGTCCATCGGTAGAGGAATGAATAAAGAAGATGTGGTACATATACACAATGGAATACTACTCAGCCATAAGAAGTGGAAAAATCCAACCATTTGCAGCAACATGGATGGAGCTGAAGAGTATTATTCTCAGTGAAATAAGCCAAGTGAAGAAAGAGAAATAGCAAATGATTTCACTCATCTGAGGAGTATAAGAACAACGGAAAAACTGAAGGAACAAAACAGCAGCGGAATTACAGAACCCAAAAATGGACTAACAGGTACCAAAGGGAAAGGAACTGGGGAGGATGGGTGGGCAGGGAGGGATAAGGGGGGGGAAGAAAAAGGGGGGTATAAAGATTAGCATGGGGGGGGGGGGAGGGAGAAGGGGGAGGGTGGGCTGTACAACACAGAGAGGACAAGTAGTGATTCTACAACATTTTGCTAAGCTGATGGGCAGTAACCGTAATGTGGTTTTTAGGGGGGACCTGATATAGGGGAGAGCATAGTAACATAGTATTCTCCATGTAAGTGTAGATTAAAGATTAAAAAAAGAAAGAAAGAAAGAAAGAAAAGGGGGATTACTCCTTGATAGGATAAAACTATTGGTAAATCAAAGATCAACACATGCTTTAAATATCCTTAATGTTGATCACTTAAAAGGTGTCAGATGATCAGCTATGGAGGTACTCTTTTCTGATAATATTCCTTTCTCTTAATAAAAAAAAAAAAAAAGCAGTTCCTGTGTGCTGACCTCCAATGAGTTCTACACAGTGGTATAGAGGGCATGTCAAAGTGTGGGCAAAGGGTCTGCTTGTTTCTATGCAGAAGATCAAGGCCTAGCTTGGATACCCAGAAAATGAACTAAGATACGATATGAGGAGGAGCTTCCGGCATCAGCACTCTCTGGAGGACTCGTGCCGGGGGATGATCATCAAAAAGCCTCCACAGGGATCTGGGCAATGCTGCGGTTGTGGCTGCATCCACCCCACTGTCTCCTGGACTTGCCATTGGAATAAGGAGGGAGATGTCTAGGCTGGCATGTGCATACAGTGAGACAACGAATTTGACCGGATCTGTACTGTTGGAACTCAACCAGGAGTTGGGAGGGGTGCAAGTTGTAGCACTGCAAAATCTTATGACTATAGACTATCTATGGTTAAAAGAACATATGGGATGTGAACAGATCCCAGAAATGGGTTGCTTTAATTTGTCTGATTTCTCTCAGACTGTTCAAGTACAGTTGGACAATATCCATCATATCATAGACAAATTTTCACAAATACCTTGGGTGCCTAAATGGTTTTCTTGGCTTCACTGGAGATGGATGGTAATTATAGATTTGCTTTGTTTATGTCACCGTATTCCTATTATGTTAATATATGAGCGCAAGTTAGTTAGTAGTTTAAAACCTATACATGCTTAACGTACTCTACAAGAAGATATGTCAAAGAAATAATCAATCCTCCCATGTTTTCTTCCATATGCTACCTCTATAGCTTTTCTTCTTCCTTCCTAATTACAACCCTTAAATAGAATTCGTGCCTCATATCGAATTTACCGAGTATCATAATTCCTCCAGGTGGTAAAGATACCTCCAGACAAGTGCTGGGCATAGAAGCCACAGGGCATAAATCTGCAAAGAAGTAAAAAGCTAACCTTTGCAAACAATATGGCTTCTCTCTCACTTACCAACTTTACATTTCCCTGTATGGCCCCGGAAGATGACTGGTTAGCCAGAGACGGGTAAGATTCCTCAAGGGAGGAACAACCTAAGAGAGGCACAGTCGCAGGGGGGCTATCAGGTGAGAAATTGGGGCTCAACAGAGGTGAGGCTCAGAACCTCAACCCCCTGTTTTGAGAGAAATCTTCTGCATCCGTGGATGTTTTGTTGCCCTTGTCTAGCTTGGATTAATACTTAGTCCATAGGCACACACCTGATCATCTACATTTGCCCTCTTACAGCACTAAACTGTGTTTTCTACCTTTATCTTGCATCTACCTACCACTTCAGCATTTTATTAAAAATAAAAATAATAATAATAATAGGAGAAATGTGGGATCAACATATAAATCAAGTACAAAAATCAAATGAATATTCATATTTGACCTGATGGTTTATAGGTCATATTGCATGATCAAAACCGAAAGTTTCTGTGATGAATGCCCTTGTACTGTTCACCATGTAAGAATTTATTCACTCTGTAAGAATTCGTTCACCATGTAAGAACTTGTTCGTTATTCTTCAGAAGATTGGAGACTGACTAGAATTAGGCTTGAGATGGATTAATGATTGTACATTGAGCATTGACCCCCCTATACTGAATTTTATTGTTGTTAACAACCATTTGATCAATAAATATGAGAGATGCACTCTCAAAAAAAAAAAAAAAAAAAAAATCAAACAAACATTCATATTTGACCTGATTGTTTATAGTTCATAATGCGTGATCAAAACCAAAAGTTTCTGTGATGAATGCCCTTGTATTGTTCACCATGTTAGAATTTATTCACTATGTAAGAATTCGTTCACCATGTCAGAACTTGTTCGTTATGCTTCAGAAAATTGGAGACTGACGAGAATTGGGCTTGAGATGGATTAATGATTGTGCATTGAGCATTGACCCCCCTATACAGAATTTTATTGTTGTTAACAACCATTTGATCAATAAATATGAGAGATGCCCTCTCAAAAGAAATCTGCATTAATAATCAGAAATGCTCTCATTTATTTTTGCATTTAAAAGTACCAACAAAACTATACTTCATATCAGATTATTTTAATACTTAGATTCACACAGTCAATTGTTTTTGACCACAAAGCAAAGACCGTGTATTCTGAAGGCTTCTAAATATCAAATTATTGCCTAATGCCCCCAATTTTTGCCTTGCTGACCTACAGTAAAACTTCTGATGCCCACTAGATATGTAATAGGTACATGAATAAAGCACACCAGAAAACTGCTTGATGACTTGAGAAAGTATCTACACAGAAGTACCCCTACATTCTAATTAAGTTCTCCTTATGTTAAAATTGCAGGAAACCATGAGTTATAATAGTGGAGACAGTTTGAGTAAAAGAGGTTAGGAAGAGAGAAAATTACCTAAGCATATTGTTTAAAGAAATTAAAATAATTTCATCTAAAGATGTCTGGTTATATACAACTTAAACCAAATCATATAATTGGTTTCACAACTTGGGTTAGTAAGAACATGATTGCCAGAATTCTTTTTCCTGAAATTACTCCCTAACTCAGTTATCACTGCCACCAATTCTAAGAATTATCTTCATTCAATTTTGATTTGTATAACTCCAAAAATAAGAACTAAGAAAAACAGTGGCATGCATATAGAGACCAGACTACATATTAAGTGACTCAAACTCAGATCTGGTGGTTAAGCTCACATACTGTCCACTATACTGCACAGGTTCTTTCTGAATAATAATTAAATCTAAAGTAAGCTTTTAGAGTTTGCAAAGATCCAGTATCTCACTTACTTTTGGTTAATCCTAGAAAGTTGGGGCACGCAATATATCTCTAATATACAGGATACTGGGTCCCAGGTATGGTATTTATAGAAAAACCTAAAGTTAAAACAAAAACAAAAAATGGCTCTTGTTTTTTATTATGATTTAGACCAGATATTAGCAAACGGTCCAAAGAAATTGGATAGAGTGCCTGGTAATATCCACAAGGCATATAAAACTACTAACGGAAATGAATGTGCACAACTAAATTATGTTACTTTTAGAGTAACTGTATCTTTAAAAAGAGTAGTAGAGTATCTGTTATGCTTGTATTTTGGGGATGGTAAATACCAGATATCTGTACTGCCCCTTCTCTTCCCTACTATAATGCTCCAAGCACACTCTTTTCTGCTAGGCCTGAACCCAGTCTCAGAATCTTTTTGAACATACAGCTCCACACAGTCTCAACCAATTGACTGGAAATATTAGCCACACATATAAGTCCTGCATTCCTATTTTGACTCTCTTCATTTAGGTCCACATTATGTAACATTTGCTTCTGGCATTTTTTTTTCTTTGCTTCTGATTCTATATTTGTCATCAATGTTTCTCATATTATTACGTGTTTGTATGTATCATCTTCTCCCAAGTACAGGGACTCTGCCTTTTATTCATCTCAGAGCACCAACTGCAGTGATTAATACACAGTAGGCACTCAAAGTGTTCTGAATGTATCTGAGATAAATATATGATATTTATGGAAAAATCTAAAGTTAAAAAAAAAACAACTCCCCTTGTTTCTGATTATGGCTTGGACCAAAGGTCAATAAACTTTTCCTGTAAAAAGCCAGAGAATAATTATTATAAGCTTTCAGGCCAGCTGGTCTCTGATGCACCAACTCGACTCTGACATTATAGTGAGAGCAACCATAGACAAAATATAAACAAATGAGCTGAGTCTATATTCCAAGAAAACTTTATTTATGGACACTGAAATCTGAATTCTATATAATTTTCACATCTCACAAAATATTTTTCTTCTCTTGACTTTTTCCTCAACAATTTAAAATTGTAAAAATCCCTTCATAGCCTGTGAGCCACAGAAAAGCATGAGGCAGGATGTGGACTTGGCCCACAGACCCAGATCTGTCACTCTCAAAGTGTGAACTTTGGGTGGCCTGCAAGATCCTGTCAGCAAGTCCAGCTACCTATATGTAGGCCAGATTTTCTTTGTATGCCTCAAACAAAACAATGGACCACACGGACTGAGTAGAGAAGCAAATAAGAGGATCTGGCTGTCTTCTGTGAAGCCAGAAATTGAAGAGATTTGTAAAACTGTAAAACAATGTCACTCTCCTCACTAATCTTTCTTTGTTTGGAAAATACAATTACATTTCTTTATGTTAACCTGTTATGGGTTTCTTATTGATTTTTTAAATGGATTAATATTTTTTAAATGCTTCAGTTTTGATTTTTAATTATAATAAATGTCAATAGCTTATAACCCATGCAAACAAAAGGTCTCTAAGAGACCCCAGTAGATTTTGAGAATATAAAGGGATCTTGAGATCAGACAGTTTGAGAACCCGCTGCAGATGAAGCTGGGCTGACTTACTCCTGCTGCACAAAGTGTTCTCGGGCCATATGCAGGGTACTTCCTCAGCCTGACCCACCAGGCAGACCACCTGATTTCAATCTCTACCTTGACTTCAACTCACCTAAGAGCTTCCTGGCATTCTTTGATTAGATCCTGATTTGGTAAAACTTAATCCCATGCAATTTATGTTCTTGTATAATAAATTTGGTGAGAACATTATGATTATTTTCATCAAAGAACCTTTCAGATACATGCAGACCATAAAAATGCTTCAGCCTCTACTTTGCCAAAATAGGCAACTTGAAGCAAGTATCTCTCCCTGGCTTGTATTTTCTAATCTTTAAAAAAAAATTATTATTATAATTCTTTGCCATCAGAACATATCTCAAAACAGATTCACTTTATAAATTAAAGTGCTTCTGACATGGCTCCATGAAAATTGTGGGAGCTAATCGGGCATCCTAACGTAAACACTGTATCCAAAGGATTAAAATCCACTAGACATGGTACAAATTTAGTGCTAATAATAATGCACTAAAAATTACATTTTGCAAGTAAATTATACATATCTTAGCATTTTAAAAGTATTAATATTTTGCTTGTTCTGTCATTTGAGATTTAACCTTTGCTAAAGAATATTTTAGGAGAAATAAAAGGGAAAGTTATCTTGATTCCAGTGTTTCTCATACAGGGAACCTTACATAAGGGAGCATTTCTTTCAATATAAATCGATTTTGTCATAAGGTTTAACTGTCTATCCAAATGATACTGCTGGCCTGGGGGATCTCTGCTCCATTTTAGGGAGAATTAAGGCAACAATAATCACGATTCCAACCTTTATCATCTTACTGAATAATATATTCTTACTTAGAAAGTGTTTCTCATGAGTATACAATTGTAAAAATCTTCATAGTTTTCTTTTTTGGAATATTAACTTTGTAAACAATAACAAAGAAGGAAAAGATTTATATTTTGGGGCATTTATCCTTTAATCTGTCTTATAAAATGTCTAAAAAACCAAGAACTATGATCAGATGCTAAATCTACATAATAATTTGTGATTACTGGCTCCAAGTAGAAAAACAAAGTACATCTGGCTCTTCTGACCAACACCAAAACTGAAATTCACTAGCATCATTAGATCAGAAAGACACTAGCAAATCATTATTTCCTATTGGGGAGGTGATTACCTGTTTGGGGGAACAGTGCCTATTATAATAGAAGGATTTTGGTAGCTGTGATTTTCAGTGAAGAACAGAAAACAGACAAGATGTGGGGGAAAATGCTTACTGTTTAAATCTACAGTAAAAGCAAAAGTCTCACTATGATTGCAAAACATTCCAAATTGTGAAACTTAAGTTACTTGTAAAATAGACAAAAGTAAAGCTGCTTCCTCAGTCATTTTTGGAGATCTCAGCATCAATTTAAAGAAAATGCTTATATTTAAAAGAAAGCCTATTACAAAATATGAATCCTTACATAACTACAAATAAGGACATGAAGTAAATTTATATACCATATCATACAACATTCTTATTCCATGTGTTTGCACATGAAGGAGATGTGAAATTAAAGTTTAAAAAAAGTTATTTCCTTTACTATTGAATTCTTTAAGGAATAAAACAGTACAAGAAATAACCACAATTGATATTAATTGCAAGAACAATCAAATTATATAAAATTGTTATGTGGATTATATGAAAAAAGAAAAGGATGGATGGATTTCCTTGTGTGGAAAAGATACATTTCTGTATGTACTGTAAAATACTGCCTATGAAAATGTTTTTACATAATAAATAATTTTTCCCACTCTCATTTTTAAATAAAAATTATGTGCATTTAAAACCCTGGTTATAAGAGGTGAGGCTCAGAACCTCACCCCCTCTGCTTTGAGAGAAATCTTCTGCATCCGTGGATGTCCTGCTGCCCTTGTCTAGCCTGGATTAATACTTAGTCCATAGGCACACACCTGATCATCTGATCATCTACATTTGCCTTCTTACAGCACTAAACTATGTTTTCTACCTTTATCTTGCATCTACCTACCACTTCAGCATTTTATTAAAAATAAAAATAATAATAATAATAGGAGAAATGTGGGATCAACATATAAATCAAGTACAAAAATCAAACGAATATTCATATTTGACCTGATTGTTTATAGGTCATAATGCATGACCAAAACCGAAAGTTTCTGTGATGAATGCCCTTGTACTGTTCACCATGTAAGAATTTATTCACTATGTAAGAATTCGTTCACCATGTAAGAACTTGTTTGTTATGCTTCAGAAGATTGGAGACTGACGAGAATTAGGCTTGAGATGGATTAATGATTGTACATTGAGCGTTGACCCCCCTATACTGAATTTTATTGTTGTTAACAACCATTTGATCAATAAATATGAGAGATGCCCTCTCAAAAAAAAAAAAAAAAACCTGGTTATAATAAAGTTTGTTGGGAAGGCAACAGATTTAAAAATCACATGGAATTTAAAAATCACATGGAATCACAAAGACAGAAGGGATCAAGAGGGTTTAGGGCCATATTTGAGAAGGAAAATATAGTCTGAGAAAACATGCTACTCCAAAGCAGCAAAACTATAATCAAAATGTGGTTGTTTGAAAGCATGGCACAGTAGTTTAACATCTGGAAAACACTGCTGCTATTTCAATTAGGTAGTTCCCAACTCCCCTCCCCAGTGGTGGGGCAATGCATTGTAATTTTCTCTAGCTACTGGGGTATTTTCTTAGCACTTTGTGGAAACTGTTGGCTTTCAGAAACACACAGGCTGATTTGAAACAAAAGTTAGACAAAATACAGAATTGTAACAACAATAAAAAGCAATTTAGAAAGAGGATCAAAGCCAAGCAGATAAGCAAACATTTTTAAATCAGCTGAGATTTTTTTTCAGATCAGTTCCCTAATTTCAAAGAGCCAAACCAAAGCAAAGCATGCTGACTTACACTGATTCTTCAGTTCTTTCAGCTGTTGTTTAAATTGTACAAATTTTTCATTGTTTTGGAAGTCTGCATCTGAATTCTTATTCTGTAAAGCCAAAAATTTCTTCTCCACTAATAATTTTAGATCTGGTATTTTTTCTGGACGTTCTTCTTGTACCTGAGGAAGATAATAAAAATAACTAAGTGTTAACGATAACATAGTTTTGTAACATTACTTTTATCTCAATTCATTCAAATGAAAATACTATGAGGTAGAAAACACAAACTCGCCACAGTGAACCAGAGAGGTCGGGACTAGTTGCAGAACAAACTGTTGGGAAAGAGTGGAGGGAATCATTCACCCCATCTACTCATCAATTTCTTAAGCCACTCTTCAAGGCCCTCCTAATTTGCTGTCTCCTGGCAACTACGGGGGAACAATCTCACACCAGCACAATTCCATGTCCTCTAACCTGAGCACTGCGGCTTCTGCTCTTTAGCCAGCAGTCTCTGTCCCCATCTGTCTCTCAACATGCCCCTCTTCTCTGGCAGGTGAGAGTGGTTCTTATTTCACAAGAGGTTGACTTGAATCTTGAGCTTTACCATCTGCTGCCACAAGAAGGAACAAGTGCCCCCTATTACATTCAAAATTAAACTCTCAGCCCATATTCCTTTTCTTCCTGTCAATATTTTATTATAAAAGGAAACATGTAGAAGAGTTGAAAGAACTGTATTTTGCCATTCATCTAGCTCCTCGATGCCACAATAACGTTTTGCTGTTTTATCACGTATCTATCCAACTTTCGGTTTTGCTGTCCACCCTCAACCAGGTTTTCAAGTTCATTCTTAATTTCATCTTCTTCATTTTCAGAACTCTTTTCCTCTCTAGAGGCTCTTACCCCTAAAATGTTTAATTTTGCCCTTTACTTCCATATTTAAAATCAGCCTCTTATAATCCCCTCAGTTATTTTCTCCTTACAGTCCAGCTCCTTTGAAAAAAAAACCATCTGTATCCACTACTGCTACTTGCTTATCCTCAAACTTTTGCCACTAGTGACGCTGCTGGCCTCACTACTACACTGTAACTGCTCTTCTGCAGGACTTCATAACCGGCCCACTGAATCACTGGCCTTTTCCTGGTGCTCCTGCCATCAAAAATTCACCAACCTCTCCCTCAGGCCCCAGCAGGCCTCAGCCACGCTCCTACCATAGCACCAGTAATATTAACTGGATTTATTTTTATATTCTATGTCTCTTTCCTCAAATAAATTCTAAAGTCTTTCAAAGGTGTCTGATTTATCAGTGTTGCCAGCACCTGACACATTAGAAGTAGTACTTAATATATTTCAAATGAATCAATCTTATTAGATTCCAAATATACATACCACTAAAACTCATGACTTACTGTTGTTATCATTAGTAGAGTACACAGCACAATTTCTGAGCTGGAAGATAACTTAGAGATCATGTGATCTTGAGCTCCACACTCCTCATTTTCATAAATGAATAAAATGATATACAAAGAAGTTAAATGACTTGTCTACAGTAATCCAGTTAATTAGAGGCAATGCTAAGACTACAAGGTAGATAAAGAAAATTCTTGGTTTTGGTTCTAGTCGGCAGGATATATTTCTGATCTCTGAATCTGAGTAGCAATGCATGTGAAGTCAAAAGATTATGTGCAGTTTATCTGCTTTGATTATCCTTTGTCATGGAGAAAAGAATTACATAATCTTCTTTTGCCTAGTTGTTAGGCATTTTAATTAGCTAAATGGAAAATAAAAATTAAGCATGAAACCAAAATACTCAAATTTATATTTATGGTACAATGTGTATATTGATGGTAATCAACCAGTGCTGAATCCACCATCAAAGAAAGTTGTGAAAAATACGGAGAGGCTTTAATGATAAGTCTTATATGTAATTTAAAATTTTAAATAAGTCCTGTAAGGCTAAAGAACCAATAAAGCTCAGTTGGGAAAAGAGAAGGTAGAAAGGCAATTTAATAATGCCTTTCCTCTAATAAAATGAGGAAATGAGCTCAAGAGTAAGAGCTATTATACGTGGTGACTAGAGCAAGAGCTATTATACGTGGTGACTAGAGCAACAGCTATTATACGTGGTGACTAGCTATCCTCTCCCTCTACAATGGCCAGAACAAGACGAAACAAGTTCAAGATTGTAGCATGAATAGTTCAGAATAGATACAGAAAATAAATTATGAGTTTTTACAAGAGAATTTCAGTCTTTCTGAATTTATAAAATAAAATTAACTTGCAGCCACCTGAGATGTTAATGGTAATGTCACAGGCAGGCATACAGATAAACCTTCTCAAGGTCTTTAATGAGTCTGAAATTATTTAATATGGGGTGATCAGGAGAGGTCTCATCTGAGCACATGATCAGTAAATGCAAAAGCTCTTTTCCTACAAGGTCTCTAATCCACTCTACATACATAATTTTCCTGGCTCAACTACAACTAATACTGGGAAGTTAAGGTGAGGGGTGGAGAGAACAGGTATTTTGCAGTTGACAACATGGCAACCTGAAGTATCACTAGGAAAACCTGAATAGACCAAATGTAGTGGTTCATAGTACTTTCTCCCCTGACAGCCAGACCTCAGAGGAACAGCTGTAAAGCACAGAAACTCACTGTAGTAAGTAGCTCCTCTGGAAATCTGAAGCTGCAGTGAGCATAGCTATCCACTGCAAAGAGAACTTAATGTACTCTAGCTACCAAAACAAAAGTCTGGAAGACATTAAACCCACTATGTTTAAATCTATGCAATAAATGGGGATTAATTATATTTTAATGATTTTTTGCTTCATATCTTCAACAGAAATAATTTTAAAAGGGAAAGGAAAAAGTCATTTTTTAGGTAGTGGATCGTAAGTGTTATCTAGTCTGAAAAAAGTAAGGATGGCCCTCTTTTCCTAGATCAAATTTAAAAATCCCTTAAAGAAATTCAAAGTGGGAAGAAGGAATTTAGCAGATGCCAATCCATCCCTTTCCTAAGGATAAAGTTCCTAAATACAGGACTTAAAATCTCAGTGAATTAAAATTTAAAGACACTGTATTAATTCGTTATGCCTGTCGTAACAAAGTGCCACAGACTAGGTGGCTTTAATGACAGAAATTATTTCCTCACACATCTGGAGACTAGAAATCTGAAACCAAGGTGTCATCAGGGCTGGTTTCTTCTGAGGCCTCAAACTTTGGCCTGTAGATGGCTGGCTCCCCCTGTGTCATCCACCACAGGGTCTTTCTTCTGAATGTGCCTATGTCCTAATTCCCTCTTCTTACAAGGACAACAATCATATTGGATTAGGGCCCATCCCAATGATTTCATTTTTACCTTAAACACCTCTTTAAAGGCCCTGTATCTCTAAATACAGTCACACTGAGGTACTGGGGATTAGGACTTCACATACGAATTTTGGGGAATCCAATTTGGCACATACACATAGATTTTTAAAACAAAATTTTAAAAACAGCTTATAGATTATTAGTCTTTACAGCATTTTAATTTTAAAATGATAGAAACTACTGAGAAGTTGACTTAGCAGATATCCTACTTACATAACGGGAATTTAATATTGCTTTTAAGAGAAAAAGTCAGGCCCAGGGGAGAGGAAGCTGCGACACAGCTCCAGATGACTGTGGCCATGCGAAAGCGCCAGCACAGGTTTTTAAAGAAAAGTAAGAAATCTAGATGTTTGTCAGATACTTTCTCAGAGTGTGTAGTCCAAACAATACATCCTGAAGGTCATGAGTTTGAAACCTCTATTTAATGTAAAGGGAATATTTTGGACATAAAAATAAAAGTACTCTTGGGCGGCCGTGCCGTGGTGGCGGCGGCGACGGTGGAAGCCCCGCGCTGAAGAGGCGCCGTGGCCGACCCGGCGGCCTGGAGGCCGCGAGAGGCGGAGGCCGCGCCCCCCTCCCGCGCCGCGGGATCGGAGGGGAGGAGGCGGACGCCGGAGAGCCCCGCCCGGTGGCCGGGAAGGTGGGGGAGGCTCCGCGCACCGCCCGCCCGCCGCCGCCGCCGCCGCCGCCGCCGCCTCGGGGGTCCCGCCGCGAGCTCGGCGGCCCCGGCCGGGGAGGGAGGGCGGCGTGCGCGCCCCGAGCCGCCCGAGATGGCGGGAGGCACTGCGGCACCTTCGCTGCGGCGGCGGCCGGCAGCGGCGAGATCGTGCAGCTGAACGTCGGCGGGACCAGATTTGGTACAAGGCAGACTCTCATGTGGATTCCAGATTCGGTTTTTTCCAGCTTGTTGAGTGGAAGAATTTCAACACTTCGAGACGAAACTGGTGCAGTATTTATTGATCGAGATCCAGCAGCATTTGCACCCATTTTAAATTTTCTTCGGACAAAAGAACTGGATTTACGTCGTGAGTCTTTTGTCGCTGGAGTTTTTGTGAAGCTTACAACGCATAAAGTTACTGTTTAAGATGGAAAACATCCCTTTCTCAAAGTCAAGATGGGATTTTTATGTAACCTCTATTCAAGTCTACACAGGCGTGTTCTATTATCAGGTCACAACTAAGCAGGTATCTTTCTGACTGTGAGCATGATATCAAAACACATTTTCAAATTTGTGAAAAGTTCTGTAAATTGGAGGGAAATCATGTGCAAACAAATTATCTATAAAGGCTTTCTGATTTCTTTTAAAACAAATTCATGTCATTCGGCAACATTTCATTTGAATACAGATAGCAAATTCAATCTCCAAGCCTAATGTGTGCAATAATGAAGTGTTTTCAAGACTCAGAATTAGTTTGACTGTAAAACTGGATGAAATTTTTTAACACCTCAAGAAAAATTCCTTTAAAAATATTATCAGTTAATAAGATACACACCAAGATTTTAAGTTAAATTATTAGATGGATTATTCACTTAGTGAACAATAGTAGGACACTTAGAGGTAGTAGTCTTTTGTTCACCAAGCATCACTGAAAGTTCTTTTTTTTGTCTCATATATTCTTAATCACTAGCGATAGAGACATGGAAAAGACAGTTTTAGTTACCTGTGATTCAGTGATAAAGTAGAAGTGCCTGCAGAAAGCGGAAGAAGGGAGCATAAGGGTCCAGGGGACATGGGGCAGTGCAGTGGGGAAATGGCGTGTAGTGAGGATGTATTTACTGCTCATTCTGTAACAGACAGCTAGCTAAGGCCTGAGGAAATGCAGTAGTTACCTGAGAAACGGAAATTAACCTAGTTCAGTACTTTCATACAAGCCTCAGTAAACTATTAGTAATATTTGAATGTATCATACAAAATGCTTGGTAAGAATATGTTTTTAATATCACATTGTAAATATAATTTTAAAATAAAATAATTTATGCATATTAAAAATAAATAAATAAATAAAAGTACTCTTGTAATCCACAGTATCTGGGGGGTATTGTGCATATCCCATACTTTTACTTTAGGGATGAAATATGGTCCTTTCACGCAGAACAGGGAATAATGGGAGAGGATGGTTGTGTGTGTGTGTGTGTGTGTGTGTGTGTGTGTGTGTGTGTGTGTGTGTGTAAGAGAGAAAAAGTAAGGGATTTCACTTTAACATGCGTATTCAAATTGCTTGTTTAAAACTTGGCTCCATACTTGAGATTAAAAATGAGGCTCTGCTACTAACTGAATGACCTTGGGAAAGGTACTAAATGCATCTCACCTTAGCTTCCTCATTTATAAATACAAAATTATAACAGTATTTACCTCACAGTGTTGCTGAAAGGAATAGATGGAATGAAGCAATAAACCACTGAGCTGTCTGCCAGAGCATTCGGTAGTGAGTAGCTGCTGCTGTTGTGATTGTCCTTGTTACCATATATATATATATATATATATATATTCAGGGTGGCTGGACACACAGGTCTGCAGCTCAGCAGCTGACATGGGGACACACAAGTGGAGGCGTCAGTGCATGGATTTTAAATGGAAACTACAAAAGTCTACCAAGGAGACTGAATAGGAAAAAAAAAGAACCAAGGACCGAACTCTGGAGAACACCCCATTTATGGGGCAGCTAGAAGACTCTAAAAAAAAGGTACAGGAGTTAAAGAAGATAAACAAAAGAAAGAGCCCCCAAATCTAGGAAGAAATTTCAAGATCTATCAAGTGCTGCTGAGAGGTCAAGCTACAAGGCCTGCGATGTGCCCACTGAACTTGGTGACTGGGTCATGGGGACTTTAGCAAGAGGAGAGGTAAACACAAAGTATTGACTCCAAACTATCCAGACCTCTGTTTAATGAATTGTTGTAAAAAGATGGTGGGGTGGTAAGCAGAAACATACAAATCTTCAAATTCCTATAGGTTCTCCAACCAACTGCTCAGTTTCGGCTCCAAAACACCTGTGAATGTTTAGCTACATTGAACTGGAACTCAGCACTCCTCTGACTGCAGTATTTCTCGTGTTAGCAAGGGGAAGGCAATCAGTGAGCTCAGTCAGGCCTCTGGTGGCTCTGTCCCTACGAACAGACGCTGCTTGTTTTGGGAAAAAAGACAACAGTAGAAACAAAAGGCAGAACTTGATTCTTATCCATACTGAAACTACGTAATATTTTCAACATGCTTTAACAAAATTCTAAATATTTATATGATGATAATATACCTCATTTCTTTCAAACAGTACTGTATACATATGCAATTACTCAAAGTGTGCCATTTTACTGCCACAGGGCAAAGTCAAGATCTCCTACTCCAATTATCATTACTGCCTTGTAGCTATCATTTCACTGGGAGGGGAGATCACAGGAGCTAAAGGTATTAATGGGCTGAGTAACACAAACTTTTGAATCATGGGAGAATCTGGTAAAACATTAGTCATTCTTTTAACTTAACCAAGACTCAGAAGGATGTATTCTCTCCAAACAGCCATGGTTGGATGTTTGACTCCCCAAAAAACATACCTGGTGATTTACATTTTGGAAATCACACAGCATTTTAAAGTTCATTACAAGTACATAGTAGTGATAAGCAATTTGCTCTGCGTTCTGCTCTGCACACTAAGTATCCCAAGTTCTAATTCATAGTCAGCTTGAGCTAAGGCTGTAAGACTTGCTTTCATGCTGGGAATCCACAGGGAATTGCTTCAATTGGTCCTAGAACATTCATTCAACAAATATTTACCGAGTCCCATTTGGGTACCTGGCATTATGATACTATTCCAAGCATTAAGACATTTACAGACGTTGGCCCACACTTATGACACATCACCAACACAACTGGTCATGCACAGAGTAAATTTATGTACACTAACACTGTCTCCAGCTTTATACAGCAAAAAAGCTTGGTAAAAGTTTTTATTGAAAGGCATGTCCAGGCTAAGAATCATTATGCTTTCACTGGGTATAACCTAATTGCATGTACATATGGTATATTTTCTACAGAGTTTATACTATACTGCCTTAGACCTGTTTAAAAAAATAAATCCCACACGCTAATGATGACCATGGGTTATACCCTTCATCTCATGCCAACTTCTGTTGTCAATTGCACAATCTGCACTGAACTCTGTTGGACCCAATTATTTGTACCTGAGTGAGTTTCTAGTGCCATTATTTAGTTTGACTTCTGACAAAACACTTAAGAGAGACACTTCCTTGTGGAGCATTATGACACATCAAATGGACTTCACAGTTTGCCAAGGTGTTGTAATGCACCATTACTGAGCACCAGCCAACCAGACATGGAAACATCTTTCCTCGTTCAAGGCTTTCATAAGAATTTTGAAAGTAAACTTAAAACATCTGAGAGAGTGCTATTGGTCTAGTTCCAATGGATCAGTCCTATTAGAATAGACAGTTGTCTAACAGATGGCACTGGAATGAGGCAATCTGCCATCTATGTGCATCTGTTACTAAATATTTATGCTGTTGAAAATCACTCCAATAATTTCTCATGGCTTCATTCCCACTACAGGATTATGACCAACAGGAATCACTTATTTATACAGCATAGCACATTAACATTCCCATACTGGAGGACAGAACCAAACTGCTAATTTTGCCTCTCTAGGGTTTTGTTTTATTGTTTTAGCCTTTTTTTTTTTTTTGCTTTGTTTTGTTTTGGTAGAATTCATAGAAAAATGCACTATTTACTTTTTCATTAATTTGTCCACTTGATAAATACTTACCAAATGCCTACCACGTGCAGGAACTGTGCTGGGCATTGGAGATGCAATAGTAAACAGACTAACTTGCCCCTGTTGTTCTCATGGGGACTGGGATCTCATTGGGAGGAAACAAGTATTATTCAGTCAAACAAATACACTATCACCAGCCATGATACATGTTGTGAAGGAAAAGTATTGATGCTAAGAGAGCATGTAACAACATAAATACTGAGGACATGATTTCATAGGTAATCTTTTTAAGCACTGCTCAATTTCAACACAGATCATACTGAGGGAGTGTGATGAGGATTATTGTTGTTATTGACAAACACTTCACACTTGCACAGTACCGTTCATCCGAGTGAGTCACAACTTCATACACACAAGTATCACAATCCCAATTTTATAGATGTGAGGAATGGGCAGTGCACAGTAGTTAAGCATCTTGCCCATGGTCATACTGAGTGAGTGGCTGATAGTTTCAACTCATTCAAACTCCCTTTCAATTTAATTTTGTTTTGCAAGTGCCTCCTAGTTAACAACTCAAAATGAAATTTATACCCCATCTTAAGTTTACGAAAACATACTTGATTTCAAGCATATATCCTCAACCTTTAATGGTCATTTGTTAGTTCTTATATGAAAAGACATTTATTCTTTTTTTTTTTTGAGAGGGCATCTCTCATATTTATTGATCATATGATTGTTAACAACAATAAAATTCTGTATAGAGGACTCAATGCACAATCATTAATCAACCCCAAGCCTAATTCTCAACAGTCTCCAATCTTCTGAAGCATAACGAACAAGTTCTTACATGGTGAACAAGTTCTTACACAGTGAATAAGTTCTTACATGGTGAACAGTGCAAGGGCAGTCATCACAGAAACTTTCGGTTTTGATCACGCATCATGAACTATAAACAATCAGGTCAAATATGAATATTCGTTTGATTTTTATACTTGATTTATATGTAAATCCCACATTTCTCTCCTATTATTATTATTAATATTTTTTTAATAAAATGCTGAAGTGGTAGGTAGATGCAAGATAAAGGTAGAAAACATAGTTTAGTGCTGTAAGAGGGCAAATGTAGATGATCAGGTCTGTGCCTATAGACTAAGTATTAATCCAAGCTAGACAAGGGCAGCAAAACATCCACGGATGCAGAAGATTTCTCTCAAAACAGGGGGGGTGAGGTTCTAAGCCTCACCTCTGTTGATCCCCAATTTCTCACCTGTTGGCCCCCCTGCAACTGTGCCTGTCTTAGGTTGTTCCTCTCTTGAGGAATCTTACCCGTCTCTGGCTAACCAGTCATCTTCCGGGGCCATACAGGGAAATGTAAAGTTGGTAAGTGAGAGAGAAGCAATATTCTTTGAAAAGGTTAGCTTTTTACTTCTTTGCAGATTTATGCCCTGTGGCTTCTATGCCCAGCATTTGCCATGAGGTATCTTTACCACTTGGAAGAATTATGATACTCAGTAATTTCGATATGAGGCACAAATTCTACTTAAGGGTTGTAATTAGGAAGGAAGAAGAAAAGCTTTAGAAGTAGCAGACGGAAGAAAACATGGGAAGATTGATTATTTCTTTGACATATCTTCTTGTAGTGTAACATAGCATGTATAGGTTTTAAACTACTAATTAAATTGCATGCACACATTAACATAATAGGAATACAGCTACATAACCAAAGCAGACCTACAATTACCAGCCATATCCAGTGAAACCAAGAAAACCAGTTAGGCACCCTAGGCATTTGTGAAAACTTATCAATTATATGATGGATATTGTCTCACTGAATTTGAATAGTTTGAGAAAAATCAGACAAATTAAAACAACACATTCCTGGGAACTGTTCACATCCCATATGTTCTTTTAACAGTAGATAGTCTATAGTCGCAAGATTTTGGAGCACTGCAACTTGCACTTCTCCTAATTCTTGGTTGAGTTCCGACAGTATAGATCCAGTCAAATTTGTTGTTTCACTGTATGCACAGGCCAGCTTAGATATCTCCTTCGTCATTCCAATGGCAAGTCCAGGAACTGGTAGGATGAATGTAGCTACAACTGCAACAGTGCCAGGATCTTTGTTGAAGTTTTTTGATGATCATCTTCTGGAATGACTCTTCCAGAGAATGTTGATGTTGGAAGTTCTTCTTCATATCGTATCTTAATTCGTTTTCTGGGTAGCCAAATTAGGCTTTGATCCTCTGTATAAACACAAACAAACCCTTTGCCCACCCTTTGATATGACCTTTATACCATTGTGAAGAACTTATTGGAGATCACCACACAGGAACTGCTTTTTTTTTTTTAAGAGAAAGGAATATTATCAGAAAAATGTACTTCCATAGCTGATCATCTGACACCCTTTAAATGATCAAAATTAAGGATATTTAAAGCATGCATTAATCGGTGATTTGCAGGTGGTTTTATCCTATCAGGGAGTAATCCCCCTTTTCTTTCTTTTTTTTTTTTTTTGTTATCATTAATCTACGATTACATGAAGAATATTATGTTTACTAGGCTCTCCCCTATACCAGGTCCCCCCCACAACCCCTTTACAGTCACTGTCCATCAGCATAGCAAAATGTTGTAGAATCACTATGTTGTTCAATTTTTATTCCTCACCAAAACAAGCAATAAGATAGCAATATCCATAACTTCAAGCATGTAGAATACATAAAGAGAGTGTAAGATATTTCCTTCTAAATAATTATCATAACCCACTACGACCCTATATAGTTTCAGGTTTTAGAAACATTATAAAATTATGACCTGCTATTACTTGGTCTTGTATCAAGCCTATACAGAGAGCACAACTTTGCTTCAGAAAAGGACAATAAGCATGTTTTATCCCCTTATGAAAGACAAGGGAGTTTCCTGACAAGCATTAGAATCACTAAATCCAAGTTGCTCTACAGTCTAGGGTAAGGTTAGGACTGAAAAGTGGGATAAAACTCAAAGTGTCATCTTTCCTGTTTAGCAGGGTGGGGGTAATGGCAAGAGGGCTCAAGATGAAAGAATGCTGTGAACTATAGAATGTGGGTGAGAGAGGGCTTGTCTTTTTTTAAAACTGAGTGACTCAGTTTTGTTTTTGTTTTTGTTTTTGAGAGGGCATCTCTCATATTTATTGATCAAATGGTTGTTAACAATAAAATTCTGTATAGGGGGGTCAATGCTCAATGCACAGTCATTAATCCATCTCAAGCCTAGTTCTCTTCAGTCTCCAATCTTCTGAAGCATAACATACAAGTTCTTACATGGTGAACGAATTCTTACATAGTGAATAAGTTCTTACATGGTGAACAGTACAAAGGCATTCATCACAGAAACTTTCGGTTTTGATCACGCATTATAAACTATAAACAATCAGGTCAAATATGAATATTCGTTTGATTTTTATACTTGATTTATATGTGGATCCCACATTTCTCCCTTTATTATTTTTATTTTTAATAAACTGCTGAAGTGGTAGGTAGACACAAGATAAAGGTAGAAAACATAGTTTAGTGTTGTAAGAGAGCAATTGTAGATGATCAGGTGTGTGCCTGTAGACAATGTGCTAATCCGAGCTAGACAAGAGCAATAAAACATCCATGGATGCAGAAACTTTCTCTCAACACGGGGGGGGGGGGGTGAGGTTCTAAGCTTCACCACTGTTGTTCCCCAATTTCTCACCTGATAGCCCCCCTGCGACTGTGTGTCTTAGGTTGTTCCTCCCTTGAGGAATCTTACCCGTCTCTGGCTAACCAGTCATCTTCCGGGGCCATACAGGGAAATGTAAAGTTGGTAAGTGAGAGAGAAGCAATATTCTTTGAAAAGGTTAGCTTTTTACTTCTTTGCAGATTTATGCCCTGTGGCTTCTATGCCCAGCACTTGTCTCAAGGTATCTTTACCACCTGGAGGAATTATGATACTCGGTAAATTCGATATGAGGCACGAATTCTATTTAAGGGTTGTAATTAGGAAGGAAGAAGAAAAGCTATAGAGGTAGCATATGGAAGAAAACATGGGAGGATTGATTATTTCTTTAACATATCTTCTTGTAGAGTACCTTAAGCATGTATAGGTTTTAAACTACTAACCTGCGCACACATATTAACATAATAGGAATACGGTGACATAAACAAAGCAAATCTATAATTACCAGCCATCTCCAGTGAAGCCAAGAAAACCATTTAGGCACCCTAGGCATTTGTGAAAATTTGTCTATGATATGATGGATATTGTCCAACTGTACTTGAACAGTCTGAGAGAAGTCAGACAAATTAAAGCAGCCCATTTCTGGGATCTGTTCACATCCTGTATGTTCTTTTAACCGTAGATAGTCTATAGTCGTAAGATTTTGGAGCGCTACAACTTGCACCCCTCCCAACTCCTGATTGAGTTCCAACAGTACAGATCCGGTCAAATTCGTTGTCCCACTGTATGCACATGCCAGCCTAGACATCTCCCTCCTCATTCCAATGGCAAGTCCAGGAAATGGGGTGGACGCAGCCACAACCGCAGCATCGCACGGATCCCTGTGGAGGCTTTTTGATGATCATCCCCTGGCATGAGTCCTCCAGAGAGTGCTGATGCCGGAAGCTCCTCCTCATATCGTAGTGACTCAGTTTTTTAAAGGGAAAAAAGTTGGATTCTTTATGTAAAAATACCTTGAACAGGAAACAAAAGCAAAAATGAACAAGTGGGACTATATCAAACTAAAAGGCTTCTGTACAGCAAAGGACACCATCAGAACAAAAAGGCATCCTACAGTATGGGAGAATACATTAATAAATTACATATCTGAAATTTCTTTACCTGCAAGATAAATTTGAGAATTGTGGAAGTCTAATGAATGTTCTTTTTGGTTTATTTATTTATTTTTTTAAGTTTTCCAATATTGCTCTTTGGCTCTTGGAAGGAAATGAATGTGTCTTCCACTGTCATTTTCTGGCTGATGACTTTGAAAAGTTATCGTTCAAGGTTGGGTTGAAAGTTCTCACCCGTATATATGTGGAAAGAAAACAAACAGCTGCACACATCATGATCATGAGTTACATATGTCTGTACAGTGCTGTGACACCAAGAAGTAGGGTTAAAATAGGAGCCAACTTAATTAACTGTAATCCCAATACCAAGTGCATAGGTTCCAATTTTTTAAATTAATGCGTCAAAAATCTGGATACAAAGTCCATGTTAGAAATAGTCAAATTCTGGGAAAAAAGCAGACAGTTAGCAGGAGTCCATTAGGAACTTGGGCTAAAGATGTGCAAACTAGAATTAACATTTTGAAATGTGTACATTGGGGCAAAATTAATGGCACAAAGAGGCAGATCCTCAACGAAAAGGAGATTGTTTAGGGACCTTGTATTTTCAGTGACACCTGGTACTGCTGTCTCCTCAGCATAAATGAATCTTAGGCTGCTCAACTAGTTTGTTGCCTTTCAGCTTAATAGTATGTGAGATTATCCACCAGTGTGTATCATTCATTCACATGTTTGACGATGAGCTATTTTAATGCCCACTTTTTAAAAAATGAAATTTGAATGGCCTTGCCTATATTTGGGAAACCACCTGGAAAACCAAAAATAATAAATAACATAAAGAAGAAGAAAAAAGTTTGCTTATCAAGCCCAGCTTTGACAATCTAGCTTTGTCCCTTTGGGTATAACAGCCAATTCATTAGAATATGAGGACCCATTATTGAACTGACACTGAAAAATTCCAAGTCAGAGTTGTGGTAAAGGAGATTTTTACATCAAATAGGAGGTCATCTGCAAGTGTAAGATTCTTTGAGTCTCTTTGAGGGGTTACTATTCCAAACCACCCTAAAAATCATGTTTTGATGAAATCTCTATAGAAGGTGCACCTTGCCAAGAAAATCCAGTTAGTATATATATCCCACTTGAAACTGACATGATTTTTAAAAATTATTTTTAATTTGTGAAACAGTGCAGGTTCACAATCTTTAGCTGCAGTTGTGAAATCCAAAGAGCATGAAAAAAATACATGCACACCAAGTAACTCCTTTGGCAGCAAAATCTGAGCTAATATGAAATCATTTGGAGTTAAACCCGATCAGAGCAGATATGAAGCTAGAGATAGCATTATTTACCTCACTTGTGAATATTCGTAAATTTTATTGCAGAAATATGTGTGGATTATGGAACACCAACTGAGACCCTACCTATCATATCACATATGATCTAAGCATCCTATTACTTTCTTGTATTTGAATAATGCCATATTCTGAAACAAATCTAGCCCCAGTGATTTTGGGAAAGGGATTATAGACCTTTACATAGAACTATAGACATATAAGAATCCATCTTATAAGTTTGCTATATTATAACAGGCTTTTTGAAAATATAACTTTGAATCGTAAGGGTATAAATTAAACCACAGCTATATCTAAAACTACGTAAAGTCAAGGTATAGTGAATTCTGTTTCGTTGGGCTTTCAAGTTTCTAATATGTGCATTTGTTTGACCCTTTATTTCCCACTGTGAACCTGACTCAGTGCTGCTCGATCTTCTGCTGATTCAAATATGGATGATATTTGTAAGCTGCTCCGAAGTACAGGTTATTCCAGCCAACCAGGAGCCAAGAGACCACCCAACTATCCTGAGAGTTATTTCCAGAGAGTGCCTATCAATGACGCCTTCATCAGTATGGTCATTGGCCGACTAAGATCTGACGACGTTTACAGTCAGGTGGAGATTAAAGCTGTTAAGATCTTAATGATCCAAAAGACTGCTTTCCCTTTCCTCTTCAATTACTCCTTCCCTTCTTTCTTCCTTTAAAGAGTAAAAGCAACTAAAAACTATCTAAAACCTTTTGAACTGTGCTATGGGATAATAGAGGAAACAGGGATGTTAATTTGGGCAGAATTGGAGATTCAGGGAGGAGATGGGATTTGAGTTATATTTGAAAGATGCTGCATTCTTTTAGTCATTCATTCAAGAAATGGTTACTGAGTGTGCATTAGATGCCTGTCTGTGTGCTCGGTGCTGGGGATCCATCGCTGATGAAGGCAAGCCATACCCGTAATGAGCTTGTAATAAAGATAGAAGACAGAGAGCTAAAGGGATTACAGTAAAGCAAGACGAGTGTTATCTAAGGGGAAGCACGGGGTGCCATGAAGTATATAACAGGGCCGGCAAGATTGCGACAGGTGACAAAGGGGACATTTAGGGCAGTCCGAGCAAAGGAGGCAGCACAAGCAGGGCTGTAAAGATCCTGCAGCATTTGTAAGTCATCTCCCTTTCCTCTCCAGTATATGTATCATTCACTTACTTAAAAGGATGAGAAAATTATCATTTGACTATTTTTCTGAAATGAACATAATTTTATGTATTTTATATACTTTCTTACTAGAAGAGAATAAAGAACTGTACCTGTGATAATTTATATTGTATACTTGTGATAATTTATGATAGACTGTTATTAATCACAGTGAGTACGTGCTCTGTGCAATTGTTTAGGTAGCCTGTTTTTCGTATGAATAAGTTAAGTGTAAAAAAGAGACCTTTTTTTCCCTTTTTTTTAAGACAACTTAAAGTCAGGAGCTACCTGCAAATCCCAGGTCTCCATAATACTTGTGGACATTTATTCAGAACCCAGTATAAACCAGAATCATTGGAGTCAAAGATTCCTAACGCAGGAGGTTATGGAGCCTGGGGACACATCAGTATTTAGAAGACAGGCAGACGAGCAGCCAGCAGAGCACAGCGAGGAGAGGACCCGTTGCCCAGAGGATTGAAGTGGGAGTGTGACAAGGAGGCCACCGAACTGAGTGACGGTGAGGGTGTGAGTGACCCCAGGAAATCCCAGGAGTGATGGTGGAGGCCAAGCTTCAGGAAGTGGGCAAATGGCAGCAGAGAGATGAGTCTGTGAGTTCCGAGAGATTGGCTGTGATGGGAAAGACAGAGACATGTGCTAGTGAGAGACATGGGGTTCAAACTTTTTCCTTTTTCTTAAGGAAGACTTTGAATTTGGAAGAAAGATGACATTATGTGGTTGGAGAGGAGAGGGAAGGCCCTGGTTACACTGCATCCCTTATAATACCACAGTCTGAGAATTGCATCTGGTGCCCAGGACCCTCAAAGGAGGTGGCTTGTGAGAGACTGATAGGCCCCAGGACTGGGTCATTTATTTGGCACCTGTATACATTTAGATGTTGTAACAGCTCCCTCCTCCGGGTGATCCAGGTCTCGGCGTATCCTTTGCCTGAGCATCGCAGCACGGCCATGCTGTATGTGATTCTCTACTTTGAACCTTCCATCCTTCACACCCATCAAGCAAAAGTGAGGGAGATAGTGGATAAATACTTTCCAGATAATTGGGCAAGTATTACTATTGATCTGTCTTTTCTCTACAATGAGGTTGTTGCAGAACTGACTTTGTATTCTTTTGGCCTTTAACTCAGAGGTCAAAATGTTGTAAATAAGGAGACAAAATTACTGGCAAAATTACTTTAAGTGTGTTGAGAATTTTATAAATCATAACATGAAGAAGAAAAAAATCTGAGTAAAATTTCCTGACCAACCTACTGGTTTTTCTCTTAAATGGATACTTTGAAGGTCAAACTATGCATTAAAATATATCTTGCCTTAGCTACTGAGATTATAACTGTTATGTAAGCATTTCTTTGTTCTTTTCTATTTTATGAATCTAAACCATCAGAGTTTATCTAATTTGTCATTTTATGAATAAGAATTTCACTTTTATAATGTTTTATCCCTATGTTAATGTTGATGGGGCTGCTGAAGTGTAAATACTGCAGGAATATGCTGTAACTTTTTAAATGTTTCACTTAAAAGCAGTAATTCTTAAAGGAATAGAACTGACTTAACACACTTAATTTATATGAAATATTCTCTTTGCGCATAGAACTTTAACAAAGTACAGTGAATCAGATCATTTTGTAATTCAGGTAGCAGATTTTCCTTCACTTCTTCCCAGCCATTGAATCACAGATTACCTATGATAAGGGACCTGGATGAGGAGCTTTCCTGGGGAGGACACAGCCTACACAGAGGAGGTGATGCTTTCTATCTAACTAAGAGTGCGTCACACTCATGGGCTAGCAGTTGAACAACCTAGGGGAAAACTCTGGTAGTCTAACTTCATTTGCCTAAGCATAATTAAAGAAGTTTTGACCACAATGTTATAATCAGAAACGGAAGCGCCTTTAATATTAAGAAAGGTCAAAATCCTGTTACATAATGTTTACAAGATGTACTACTTTAAAAAAAACACCCTGGCACATGGAAATAAAGGAGTTAAAAAAAAGATATGTCAGGCAAGTGGCATCCAATAAAAAGCTAGTGAGAAATAATAATATCACACCACAGAGAATTTTAAAGAAAACACATTAATAGGGACAAAGAAGGATCATATGTGTGTGTCATATTAAAAAGAATAATCCACACTCAGTAACATACTCAAAATATATAAAGTGTGAAAACTCAGAATAATGTGGAAAATTTGATTTTTTTCCTTAATGATAGGAAATTTTAATGTACTTCTTTTCTATATATAATCCTGCTCCCCCCAAAATACATAATGGATGTTCCATGTGTATTTGAAAAGTTGAATATGCATTGGATCACGAAGGAAGTCAAAAATTCAACAAAGTTAAAAAAACCAGTGTTAGACTAGGGACTATATTCTCCTGCCATAGTGCATTTGAATTAGAAACCAAAATTAAAAAGATATTTTTAATGTTTGGAAATACATATACTCCCAAATAACTTACATTAAAGAGGAAATCACAATGTAAATGAAAAAATACTAAGACTTGCACCGTATCAGAATGCTACACAGTGAAGCTTATAGGAAATGACTATAACTTGAAGGTGAATACAGAAACTTAAATTCACTTACTTGAAAAAAATTAAAATTAAATGGGTTAGATATTAAGCTTAAGAAGTTAGAAAAGGCAGAGTAAAAGGAAGTTGATAATATACGAGCAGAAAATTTATTGAACTAGACAAAAAGGAAATGAGATCAATACAGCAAAAGCTATTTTGAAAAATGTAATAAAATAGATATTTATTTGGTAAAACTGACTACAGAGAGAGAGCAAGAGAGAAATTTCAATATATTAAGTTGGAAAAAGAAGACCTAGGACAAAGAATTTTTAAAAGTATAAGAAAACCTATGAACAACTTTATGCCAGTACATTTGAAAACTCTGCGAAATGGACAAGCTTTTTAAAATTATAACTACCAAATATGAGTCAGGAAGAAAAACAAAACATGACTAGTCCAGTAACTATGAAAGAAATGGACTTGGTGATCAAATCTCAGTGCCTAATCCACTCCCACCAAAAAGAAAGAATCACCAGGCCACAGGAATTCACAGGTAAGTCTTGGCAGAGCTTCACTGGCTCCCCAGCTTTAGACACACTGAAGTGGGTAGGTACAGAACTGCAAAAATAATGCTGTTTCCTCCAGTCAAGGGATTTTTACAACTTGAACTCGGGACCCCTTGAAATCTCTACCTTCAAGGGGTCAGTGAGGTCAAAACTGTCTTCATAATAAATTAAGACATTCTTTGCCATTTTGCTCTCATTTCTTCCCCAGCATACAGGGCAATTCCAGAGGCCACGTGACAAGTGAACCTGCAGTAGAAACAGAATGTAAATCCAGCTGTCTTCAGTTAAGCCAGACATTACAGAGACTTGAAAAAATATCAGAACAATGCCAGTCTTTTCACAAATATTTTTGGGAAAACTTGAGGTTTTTTTCCTTTGTTGTTAAAAAAATATGTATGTTAGCATGTAAAACAAAAATTTATGTTGTTTTTTTTTTCCTGAGGGCTTTTTTTAAGTTATTAATTGAACATTTAATGGTGCTGTAGGGCCAATTATTATCCTTTTATAGGTGGGGAAACTGAGGTGTGAAGACATTTAGTTACTTGCCCAGGGCTACACCACAGGCAGTGCTGGGCTGGACCCCAGCAGGCTCTTTACCCGCCAGGGGATTTCTAACGACCCGCAGAGCCTACATCCAATGGTGGAGCCAGACTGAAGTCCCTGATTCGTTTCTCCTCCCTTCTTTCCAGCGGTCCCTCGCGCGGGCTGTCCTGAGAGCACCACCCCCACCCCACCCCCTGCTCCTGGAGTCTCTGCCCCATATCCTCCCCTTTCTCAGTCCCCTCTCTCCTTCTGTGGAAGCATATCCTCAAATAACATTCTCAGGAAGGTAGATCAGAGGAAATGCGAGTCCTTGTGTGGCAGAAGCAGCCACAGCATCCCCTGTCCCAGCACCCTGGCTGGCCCTCGGCAACAGGACTTCCCCTTATTCACATCAAGAGACAGGGTCCCTTTCTTCCCCCGGACGCTGTGGTAGCGTCGGGATTCACTCGGGTCGGAGGGCTCTTAATGACACGTCGTGAACAGCGGACTGAACAATGCTGGTGTGCGGCCTTGACCTCTGTTTCTGCTCTGAGAACCGCTTCTGTGCCGGGAGGTGCGGACTTGCTCTAGGGAGGCCCGCGTCATCCTGGCTGGCCACCAGCAGCCTGGAGGTGGGGTGAAAAGCCCAACAAGACCTGCGGTAAACAGCCCCCGGGGCCAGCCAAGGCACAAAGCCTCAGGCCAGGTCAAGGGTGTCTCGGTCACTACGTTTTGGGGTGGTTGTCAGGTGGGAGTAGGCAGGGAGACAGCTCACAGGCCCGGAACCTTCTTACGCTTGCTGGATGGCAGGCTGGGGGGTGCTCGGCGGGCGTTTCCCCCTTGGGAGTCCGCTGGGGGCCGTGCGGTCCGCAGCTGCCCTGAGCAGGCCACGAGCCACGGCTGGTCTTGTTAATGTCGGCACGCGTGTTTTACATTTCTGAGGTATTGCTCGTTCGGGAGCCCCCGGTTCTTTTTTCAGAGCACGCAGTTCTGTTTTAGGGGCAAAGTGGCTTTGCAGGGAGGGGGCTTTGGGGTCCTGCATTTTCTCTTTTTTCTTTGTGGGTTTTTTTTTCTTTTCAGTCGTGGGACCTCCTAGCAGGCACTGTCTTCGGGGTCTGGTCTGCTCTCCTTTCCGCTCCTGTATGCGAGGGAGGTCGGAGGTCAGGAGGAACCCCCAACACGCTCTGTCCCCGTTAACTTCCAGAGCTGTCCGAACATCCGAACCTCAGGCCCCTGCAAGGAAGTCCTCTTGCCTCTGAGCAGACCGGTCCTGCTGTCGCTCTGCCATCTGGAGGGACAGCTGGGGGAGCCCCCGTGTCACCTGCCGTCCTGCCCTTGTGCCCCCCTCTCTGTGATGCTGGATCGGGGCGGCCATGCCAGGCCATCCCTGATCGGCCTGTTTTCTGGCCCTCGCTTCATCCCCACCCAGCCGTCCTGCCAAGTCAGTCCTGACCTCCGCCAGGAGTTGGTCAGTCCCTTGTCTTCAGACTGTTATTTCTCCTGTCCTCTTTGCCACATGAGGCAGATATGCTGCAGGGGCTGCAGGTGGACGGCTCACCAAGAGGCCATGGTGTGACGGGCCACAAGCTGGGCTGGCTGGACACGTGGGGCCCCTGCCTGTGGAGGCCCGTCTGGCCTAGGGCCGGGCGGCACCTGGCAGCCTGTCACTACAGCTCTGGCTGGAAATGAACCAGGAGGGGCTGCATCCGGAGCCCAGCGCAGGCATCAGCTGCAGAGCCAGCTCGGGGTCCACTCGGCCATTGGAGGGAGGCACCCCCGGCCTCTACCCTGTCGCCCCTTTCTGGAGTCTCATGGTTCTCAGCACGTGCACAGCTCAGAGCATCCCTCTAGGGCTGACCTGGGGCGGCAGCCAAGGAAGGCTCCCCGGAGGACCCTGAGGCAGGGAGGCCCCAGGAGGCCGGTAGGGGAGCGGCAGGGTGTGGGGGCTGAGTCCTGCGCCCCATGCCTCCCAGCCTGCCAGGGGCCAGCAGAGGCCCAGAGATGTTTGATGAGGAGAGAGAAGAGGTCCATGTTTAGTGTTATTTTAAATTAATAATTTTTTCTTAATTTCTCAGTTTTAATGTGTAATATGATAAATATTATTCACTATAACCCCCATTTAAAGAAAAATTCTTTGGGGTCCTCAGTAACTTTTTAAGGGCTGAGATTAAAATATTTGAGCTCTAGTCAACGTCTCTGCTTTTTTTCCAACCTTGATTTAGCATTTTTCCATGAATTAGTAGCAACAATTCATTCTTGCTCCAAAGTGTTCCTAAGGAAGAACTCTCACCTATTATGTATTTTGAAACCCTTAGTTCTTCAGGGATGGAGTTTAAACTGGAAGGAGGGGGCAATGTCTTCTCTAATTTTGCCTTGAAGTGAGTAGGTATTTAACAAATACTGAATGAGTGTCTCCTCTTTCAGGTAATTAGTATTTACATGGGGATCACAGTGAATCTAGCAGATGCTTGGGAACCTTACAAAGCTGCAAAAACTGCTTTAAACAATACTCTAGACCTTTCAAATGTCAGAGAACAGGTAGGTCTGGCTAATCGAGAAGGATTCTGTAAAAACTGTAAGCCTGCTTTCTGGGGTAGGAAATGAGTTAAGTACATTTCCCAAGGAATTTGGGTGATGTCCACATAGACATTTCAGTGCAATGATTAATGAAAGGTGAATTTTTCACATCCAAATAAGATAGGTGATTACAGGTTTTTAACTTACGTGAGTATTTGTAAATGAGAGACTTGGGTTCTAAGGAGGAGTCAGCATCCTAAGATGAATCAGTAGGTCATATGGCTCCAGTTGGCTTCACTTATTCTTGTTAAACACCTTCTCCTATGGATAGAAGTGCTTTCACAATGAGCTGGAATTTTAGTCTTTTCATTAGTAGGACAAATGTTGAGGATGGTAACCGAAGGTGTACAACATGCCCTACCATGCCCTGTCATTGTAATTTCAGTTCATTTCTGATGTGCAAAATAAGCAGCAAGACTCAAGACATTGATCTCTAAATGGCTGCATTCTGTCCCTTTGATTAGCGCACAAGGCAGAAGAAAATACCTGAGTAAACAGAGGAATAAAAAATAAAGCCTTTTAATAGGGAAATACCCTTGACATTTCTAAACAGTTGCCTTCCTCAGCCTGGCTGCCTGAGTTTTTCAGTTTCTAGTGGGGATGGAGCAATATTGACTCAACTTCAGCATGTTTTATTCAAATAACTTGAATTCCATAAATAATTCACAAAAGACAGTATCACCGTTGGCATATCTCCTAGAAATATATTAGAGAAAGTGTCACTTCCTATGCTTACTGGCATCATAGCATTAATTTTTCATTACTTAAATTACTTTCTAAAACTGCAATTGCTTATTGGCAACATTTTAAGAGGTTCTCAAAGTCTTCTGATGAAACACCTTATAATAGTTTTAAACTAAACTGACTAGGTTAAGGCTGTTTTAACATTTAACTCTTGCTTCAGGTAAAGCAGACAACCAAATTTTTAAAAGGCTGGTTTGAAAATTCAGTTTTGCCCTCCCGCAGTGTACTTTGTCAAGCTTTCCTATGCCTGCAGAAGTCTCATCTCCTGAGGTTTCTGCTCTGCTCTGCTCTCTCATCGGCAATAACAGGGAGAAAGGCAATCGAGCTGCTCCCTTTATGTCTCTTTTCTGTCCAAGTTAAGAATAGAAAGGGTCCTAGGAACCGCTTGATTCTCTTCTCCAGTTTACATTTGAAGAAACCAACATGCAAAGGTTAAATCTGAATTCACACCAATAGTTAATGTAAGCACAGCCAGAATTCGGATTTAGAGTTCTCTTAATTCTAAGTCCAGTGCTCTTTCAAAAGTGTCCAATAAACCACTCGCCTTTGAGCCTTATCCACTGTAGCCTGTATGTTACTCATCTCATGTAGAAATGTTATCTGTCAAGGGATCAATTTGAATGTGATTCACTTTCAAGATAAATAATTTTCTTTTTTCATGTAATTCAAGTTTTTTTTTAATTTTCAAAGGCAAGCAGATATGCAACTATCAGTGAAAGAGTACATGCTCAAGTGCAACAATTTCTGAAAGGTTATTTGAGGGAGGAGATGGTTCTGGACAATATCCCAAGGCTTCTGAACTGCCTGAGAGACTGAAATGTTGCCATCCAGTGGCTAATGCTGCATACAGCTGACTCAGGTAATGGAAGAAAGGGGTGGCCACTTATAGCACCCTATAGAAAGGCCTTCAGAATTAAGATCTCCTGCATGATGCAAAGCTGGTTAGCCCTTGGTTGAGAATCAAGTTGCTTTTCTAAGTTGTTTGTGTGTCTACTTGGAAAAGTCAACAGCCCACCTGAACAGCCCCCTATCACATACTGTTAGGTGCTAGGGAACATGAAGAAATTTACCTCCACATTCAAGGAACTTGTCACTGGTCACATTGGGGAGATTGGACGTATATGTATGAAAAAGTATAGCTGCAGATCTGCAAAAGGCAGAATAATGCATTCCCACCCCCTCTCTCAAGCATGCCCATGGCCTAATCTCTTCAACATGGGGCATGGTAGCAAAGGGGGAGTAAGGTTGCAGGTGCAACTAATGTTGCTGGTCAGCTGACTTTGAAGTAAGGAGATTATCCTGGATTTTCTTAGTGGGTCTAGTATATTCATATAAGAATCCTTAAACTGAGAAGGAAGCAGAAGAGTCAAAACTAGAGAAACCCATCATGGAAGAGACTCAGCAGGCCACTGCTGGCTGTAAAGATGGGACAGTCCACGAGCCAAGGAGCACGGGCAACCTCTAGATGCTGAAGAAGACAAGAGAACAGATTTTCCCCTAGATGCCCCCGAAGGAACCCAGCCCTGCTGACTCCCTGATTTTCTTTAGCCCAGTGAGACCAGTGGCAGACTTCTCATCTCTGGAACTGCAAGAGAATAAATTTGTGTCATTTTAAGCCACTGAGTTTGTGGTAATTTGTTGCAGCCACCATGGAAAACTAGTCAAAGGGCCAAGCCAGGAAACAAAAGCCAGATGTGTGAAACAGACGGTTGATGGGATCTGAGTCCAGAGCAGGAGAGACAGTGGAGGGGCGGAGGTGACTGGGGCAGGCTCCACGCAGGAGGCAGGAGCTGACCGCCCCTTGCTAGGACTTTGAAGTAAAAAGAATTCTAGACTGGAGAAACAATAGAAAAAAGGTGTGATTTTGGAAGTACAAAAAACATGGGCCCATTGAGCTAGACAAGAGTGCTTAATTACAGAAAGTTGGATCTTAGTGTTTTCTGGGTCATGGTCCTCTTTGAGGCCCCATGGGCCATCAAGTCTAGTTGTTTCACAGATTACATGAGATGCCTCCACAGGGTCTGAGAGACCATGACTTTAAAGCCCCTGGTTTAATAGAAAAATAAGTGGGTTAAGCTAACCGGAGTTTGTTCAGAGCTGATGCAGTTCCTTATATGTAGTAAGTGCTTGATCAACATAACTCAGGGATTCGTTCATCCAGAGCTGTGTGCCCCTTCCCCTAAGACCCCTAAGAATCGTGTTGTTCAGCATCCCTGGAGAGCCTCTGCTTTACTTTTTTCATCAACGGTTTTCTTGAGAACCTACCCTGAGAAGGGTACTGCTTTCAACACTTCCTTGTTCTCTCAGGTAAAGCTGTGTCTCTAAAAAACTGTTCACACCAGACTATTCTGCAGCCTGCCCTGTAACACAGTAGCCCCATCTCAAGACTCTCAGGCAAGGTGTTCTTCAGTCCCCCTCGCTGCCACGTGTCCGCTTCATGGGGGTGGGGCAGGGAGGACAGGGGTTGGATTTCTTCATCCCTCACAGCTGAAAATGAAATTTCTCCTCAGCCTTCTCTCTTCATGCTAGAAATCTCCGTCTTCTAAACTCTTCCTCATAAGCGATGCTTCAAGTTTTGTTTTGTTTTTCTGCCTTTTGCATGTTGGCCTAGAGCTTGCTCCAAATTAGTTTACTCAGAGCATGAATACCATGGCTAAAGTTCTAATCATCTAATGGACCTGTTTTTAGTTGAGTTTATTTTTTACATAAACTCCAGTTCTAATTTGAGGATTTTACTACGTTGACTCAGTTTGTAATCTTCTTTACCAAGAGTCTTACTTTCTCAGGCATATAAACAACTCAAGCCCTTGATTTATCCTATCATAAAACTAACTGCTGTTTTACAGTGAGTCAGCCTCATCTTCATCTTCCTATGTCTGTGCCTGACAGTCGAGCCTGCATTCGGGGAGCCAGTGTTCTCCTGGATTGCACCCCTCCAGGGGCAACCTCAGTCTGCCAGAGTTCTCTGCTTTTATCTTCAGCCACATCTGTTTTCCGTGTTTGTCCCTGACCACTGTCTGACCTGACTGCGCAAGGTCATAACTTACCAGAAACAAACGGTTTACCTATCTGGTTGTGAGTCATATGTGGGAAAAGTAACTGCTTATTTAGCTTTTCTGGTGTTGTGATCATGGTGTGCAGGAAGAAAGGCATATTTCTCATACTCCCTCTGGTTGACCTGCTACAGGCATTTCACACAGGCTCTGGATGCTTCCGCAGTGCCTTGTAGCTGCTGAGGAAGCACACTCGGAGTCAACATCATCTAGGCAAGGCCGGCCTGCTGCAGTCTGACCCCAAGGTCACCAGGATTCCCGCCGTTCTCTGGGTATGAATTCTAGAGGGTCAGATCTTCTAGGGGAGATCAGGCCTGACAATTGGAACCAAGCCTGGCTTCTACCACGGAATTAATTGTCAATGTGTAGAGCTGTCCCCTGTCCAAAAATGAAAGCCAATTAATACCAGAATGTTTCTTGAATTACAAGTAGTATATAGACAGGTGGAAGTCCTTACAAGGTTGCCTTTTGCTTTTTAGTTAGGCAAATGTGAAGCTGAAAAAAATTGTCTATGTAAATAAATACCTTCCCTGATAAGTCCTGGAAAACACATGGTAAGTCGCCACTGCAGTTTCCCTTGAAAACTGAGCCCCTCTCCAGGTTGTCATGGTCTCCTTCTGATGGAGAAACTTAGAAATCAATATATTAAATGGCCTTCTGCAGGCTTCCCCGTAACTGAAGCACCAGAAACGCCCCTGACATACACTCATACAGCATCGTCATTCTGGACATGCCCGACACCCTGAGGTACCAGACGGAGGGCCGGGAAAGCAAGGACGTGCATGTGTGGTACTAGAACAGCTGCCAGGGACCTTGGACCTTATCAGCTGTGACCTTTTTGACAGTATTTATGGTCTTAAATTTTTGATTTTGACTATTTGTACTTTGACTTCTAAATATTTTTGCCTTATCCTATTTTCTCACTCTTTCTTAGAGAAGTAATTGTGCCCATAAGCCAATTGCAGCAAATAATGGCAGTTTTTTATTCTCTCTACTTTTTCTTTTTTAACATGTTGTTTATTTTGTTTGAAATAGTTTAGCTTGGCGGCAGCTGGCAGGCTGAACAGGGAATCAGGACATCAGTGATACGGTCACTCACTGCTGTTTTGGAAGCTTGGTCTAGTCTCCCTGGGCCTCGGTAGTGGACAGTCCAGAAAACTGAGTGCCGGCCATACCCTCTGGCCTTTACAAGGAACAGAAGAGTCCCAGGTCTGGTTGGCAGTGCCACATGTTCGTGTGGGTATCCCTTTCCTCTGCTGTGTCTGGGCACCCCAAGACCACTCCAGCTTCAGTAATTTGCTAGGAGGACTCAGCATATACTAGTACTCATGGCTATAATTTATTACAGCAAAAGGATAGAAAGCAAAACCAGCCAAGGGGAGAGGTGCAAAGTCTGGAGGAAACCAGGCAGAACCTTCCAAGAGGCCGCACATGGGACACGTTTACTTACCCCAGCAGTGGGTTGTGACAGCATGAGTGAGATGTTGCCAACCAGGGAAGCTTGTTAGCAGCTCAGTACCCAGGGCAATTATTGGGAGCTGGTGTGTAAGCCTGGAACCTACCCAAATTTCAGTCTCCCCAAAAGGAAAGCAATGGTTGATCATAAGCCACATTGTACAAACAGAAAAGCCATTATCAGACCATTTTTATCGGCTCTCGAAATGGCAGAACTTCAAAAAATCCAAGTTCCCACATGTCAGCCAAGGGCTGCTCTTTTTTCAACTGTATATCACAGGCGACATTTCATGTCAGATCCAGTTGTCATATTTAGTAGTTTAGTTGTACTTAACTCTGTAGCATACATGTCCTATAATTTATCGTGCCGTTACCAATACACATTCTGCTTATTACTTCATAAATGCTTAAAATAAATGAAAATGAAGGAAAGTATTTAAGAACTCACACTTCATCAATATTTTCTACACATTTAATAAATTGGAAACTCTTCTCTTCCTATGTCTAGCCTGTAACCCAAACAATAAACATCTTCGTCAAATCAAGGACCAGATTCTCAGACTCTAGGTACAATCCCAAGATCCTCTTTTAGTTGCTGTTGGATACTGCACAATTTGAGTTTATACTTAAGGAGGTAAAAATATTGAATGAATAATCAATTCTTAGGTTTGTTCAATGCTTAAGAAGATAAGGATTCGGTAGCTTCGTCTCTGATTCATGCCACAGATTCCAGCTGTCTAAGATAGTTCTTACAGAAAAAGGACAGGTTACACATTTAATGAGCATTTCATACCTACTGTCCTTGGGGATACAGTGATGGAAAAGTGCACAAGATTGTGGAGTACAGGCTAGTGAGGAATATGGGCATTAATCAGAGAATCACGCTGATGAAAAATAAATATAAACTGAGATACACACGCTCAAGGAAAGGAACCTCATTCTGCGAGTACCAGAAATAAGGGGTGTTGTACTAGCCTTGACGACTTCCCTAGGAGAAGCGAGAGCTTCCGAAGGGACCTGGAGAAGCAGCCTGCGAGGGTTAGCAAAGAGAAAGGCTGGGAGCATGATGAACATTCTGGAGAGAGGACGAACATGTCCAAGTCCTGGGTGGGAAGCAGCATGACCAGTTCAAGGACCTAAAAGACCAGCTGGCTGGAGGGAAGAGAATAAGAAATAAAGGTATGAAATGAGAGTTGGGGAAGAGTGAGCCCCCTGCCTGCCCTTGCAGGATTCCAGTCTTCACCTGAAAGGCCAAGAGAACCTATTAGAAAGGTTGTAAGTAGGATGGGTAGTTTGCATTTAAACAAGGTCAACTTAAGGACTTTAAAGATTTTGAATTCACTGGAGGAAGTTCTGAGGTTATTCTTATCCCGCAAGAAGCCTCTTTGGATATAAGACTGGTAAATACCCAGGAATGCCAGCACCAGCAACCTTGGGGGTTTGGGTCAGGTGGGCCCAGGAACTAGCCCCAAATATTAATGCCCATTTAGGACCAATACTCACCTTGACTCAGCCTGGTTAGTGGTATACAACATGTTTCTTTATCTTCTAAGTATGTGAGGACACTGTTTTCCCTATTTAGTAGCCCAGGAAAAGTAGATACTGATTCTTAACATAATGTTAATGGATGTGCTGAGTGTTTTCAGTGACTTGTTTAAGTGTAATTTTATAAGATCAGAGAAGTGCTATCCCTTTTTTAAAATTTTTATTTATTTTTTTATTAAGGTATGATTGATATACACTCTTTTGAAGGTTTCACATAGAAAAACAATGTGGTTACTGCATTTACCCATATTATCAAGTCCCCACCCATACCCCAATGCAGTCACTGTCCATCAGTGCAACAAGATGCCACAGATTCACTATGTGAGAAGTGCTATCCCTTTTTATCTTTTTAATAATGTTAATGTTTCCCCTGTGAATAGCAAAGTATTATTGAATACCTACTCTGTTCCCAACTAGGTGCTAGGAATCTAAAAGTGAACAAGGTATATCCGTACCCCCAAGGAGCTCTCAGTATAGTCAGGAAGAGTGACAGATTAAGCCAAGATAAAAAACCAGTAAAGATCCAAGAGCTGGAACCAGGCATCTTATTAGCTGGTCAAAGTAAAACTGGCCTTTCAGAGGCAGGTGAATTGCCCCCAAGGAAGAAATGTGCTCCAGTTAGCGTCCTGACCTAAGTTAATGCTAGTGACCCAAGAGTTGTTGAGATCAGGACAGATCTGGGTCATCTGCCTGAACAAGCCTGCTTTCCAATCATAAATCTTTACCTGGAATCTATTGGAATAGAATGGGCAGCTCCCTTCTGTCTTTTCAGGTAGCAGAAAAATAAAAGCCTACAGATCAATCCAAGTTGTTGTCAGAGATCTTTGAGGAGAGAAAGATCTGGTCGAAAGAAAAGAAAACCAACTACGCAATACAAATCGATCAAAACGAGGATACATTTGAATTTCTGACATTACAGCTTGGTCCTTTAACTTGTATTTTCATTTGTCCCCCCGACCCCAACCCTTTTTCTAGAATCCCTTTCTGATTCTCCTATAAACACACCAATTGGTTCCATGTTTTTTCTCATCTTTATATGAAGATGCAGCTCCTAATTTAAGGACCATCCCCTATCCCAAATCCCATCTTACAAGATAAGAAATCTGAGTTCACTCTGAGGGAGTATTTGAAGAGCTGAAGCCATTTGGTCCATAAAGAAGATCTCGGGGTGAAGTTTTTGCTGCTTTGTCCAATGGCATTGATTGATCCCAGGCACTCAGATAGAGCAGACTGTATAAATAGTGCTCACTGTTCCCATCTTATGACTTATCATTTCATTGATTAAGCATCCTGCCTGGTTACTAAATTCCTCTTCACTGGCCTTGCAGAATCCCCCCAATTCTGATCCTTTCATTGGCAGATGGAGTCTGCTGCCCCGTTGCTCATCTTTTCAATATTCATTGTGAGGCTGAGGAGCAAAGGATTTAAGAGGAAAATGAGCACTTACGTATACTTACCTCTTAGGAGCTCAGTGAAATAAACCTCCATACCTTTGTACATACCTTAGATATGTTTTTAAATTTTGTTTCCAGAAAAACAAAAACCAACTAACCCTGAGTTATACCATTTCCTCCTCTGTTCGACTCTGTAAGTTTAAATTTTATGAATGAGTGAATTAATAATCAGAATTATTGGATAATCAAAGCAAGGAAGAATTTTTTTAGGTGACTTAATTCATTCTCCAGTTGTCAGACAAGATAATACTCAAGTCTTCCCTGACTAATTAAATTAGAATCATAGAAATTGTTACCTAGAAAAGACCTTAGAGCAATGGTCATCAAGTTTAATTTCACATTGGAAATGCTGCTTCCTGGGCCTACACAAGACCTGAACCAGAATCCTGCTGGGTGGAGCATGGGATTCTGAAAATGTTAAGGCTGTCCAGGTGATGGACAGCCTTAAAGCTCTCAGAGATGCTCTAGCCTTGCCCCTCAGTTCATTTGAAGTAGTAAGGCTTAAGAGATGGCCTCGGGGTAATGTTCAGGCATATATTTTTGTAAGTTGGGTTTCACACAGGCTTTCTCAGGAAACTGCCCAATCTGGATTTCTTCTTAAGTAAATCTCTTCTGTCTCTTCAACAGATGTTCAAGCAAATGCTCTCAGAAAAGCAAGCCAAATGGGAGCATTACAAGAAGGAGGGCTCAGAGCGGATGATGGAGCTTGCTGATGTCTTTTCAGGAGTGAAACCCCTAACCAGGGTGGAGAAAAATGGTAATTGCTAAAGAGGCATATCTGTGTTCGGAATGTATACACAGACTGTTGGAAACTGGCAAAGTAGAAAGTCATTATGTTGGTAACATCTTTGTATTGATTTTAACATTGCAAATGAAGGTGGGAAGTTTAGTTTGGGCTGCCTCTAGCTTTGTGCTCCTTTGAGTGGTCTGTGTCACGCCCCTATAGTTTTCTATAGTTTTCTTGTCCTCAATATATGTTAGGCTAAATCAGGGTTTCTAATTCTGTGGTTTTTAGATGCCTTATAGAGTCATAATGCACCCTCCCCCACACTTACCAAAGTATGCAAAACTCATGTGTCAGCTCATGTGCACTTGAGGGAAGGGGAAAACCTCTTAACTCTCACCATCTCAGAAGAATATACTTCATCCAACAATAATCGCTAGGTGATAAAGGTTCTTTTTCATCTACGTGCCTGCCATCTACTGGCATAAGAGGGGACATGCAGACTGGATTTGAAACTAAACGTAACTCATTTACTTTTATTTTAATCCTGCTGCTTTTAGGAAATTTTATCTACATGAAAATTGTTGTATCACTTAAATTTTTCACATAGGTAGAAACCTTTCAAAAATGCCCCTGAAAGATCATTTTGATTTTTAAGATAATAAATCGAACTATTTTTTTTAATGCTCTAATAATAGTTAAAGCTGTCAAATTCATTTCCAATAGTTAATTATGCTGTGAAACTGCTTAATAATATAGCTTTTTATTTTTAGAAAATTACTATTTATAATCAATATGAGCTTGCTTGCATATGTCAGTAAGAACTAAGTGTGTAAAGGATTAATTAAATTCAAAGCCACAGCTATGGGAATTATGGGATTCAGTAGTCTTTCCTTGTCTCTGTATTAATAGAAAATCTTCAAGCTTGGTTCAGAGAGATCTCAAAACAAATACTGTCTTTAAATTACGATGATTCTACTGCTGCAGGCAGAAAAACTGTGCAACTGATAGAAGCTTTGGAGGAGGTAAGGAAAGTCTTTTAAAATGACAGTTCTTGAATCAGAAATCATACTTTCTGACCAACCCAGCAATCTGCTTCTGGAAATATATCTAAGGGACTATTTCGTCAGAAGCAGAAAAGTACAAAAAAAGCAAAATATGCCCACTGTGCTACTATATACAGTGTCCTAAAATTGGGGAAATAATTAAATGACTAGCATGAAGAGAATGGTAGTGAAAAGTTACATTTCAACTGGTGGAAACATGTAATCTTGGAAAATTAATTATGAAAACAACATAGAAACATTGGCGAAATTGTGGTAAAGTAGTAAAAGCAAAAATAAAATTGCACTGCATGTCTCATTTTTAGGTTGGTAAAGACTGTAGACCCAGGGCAAAACTGTAAAGGAATCCACAAGAGTGAAGATAGTTGTATAATGATCATATTCCTAAAGTTTTAATTGTATGCTTAGCTAAATTTAAAATAGAAAATAAACCAAAGTATCAGAACAATAACCATGAGGTCTGTTATTTAAAACATCATTCAATACTTATCTGGAACCCTGTCCAGTTGATGTACATATATTTTTAGAAATATAATAAATATTGTTTTCATTTGATGGACTTTCTTAGCAGACGTTTTCTTATTTTTATGAGGTTTTTACAATCATCACTTGTTAATGGCAGCACAATATAGTACTCCGTTGTTAGCATTTCAGCTTCCCAAGCCATTCCAAACAATCCCCACTTGTACTATTTGGGTTGTTTTTTGGACATTCTAGTCTATAGTACAACTACAAATAACTTTGTAAATCTCAGATGCTTTTATCTTTTCCATTATTTATTTTGGTAATAGCCCAGACCCTTTGAATCATATATATTAAAATTTATATATGAATAAAATATATATAGCATTATATACATTAAAATTTCAGTGGAATGTTTTGATTTAAATACATCAAAAACTTAAAAATGTGCAAGTGCCAACACCCCACTTGTGAGTTGACTTCGTTTTTTAGCAGTCCTGCAAATCTTCAGAATGAAGAGGCTTCTCCAGTATACTTTTATTGATACTAAACTGGAAAGTGGAAATAGTCACTTATTATGTCATATATGTACAGGAAAATAAGCAGTGGGACATTTCCTAATTCTAGAACTTTGTGTCGCCTTTTCTGACCTGGCTTATACAGTTCTGAAATTATAATTTGAAATTAAAAATTTGCCAAAAAATTCTTAGTAAGTAGTGTGCTTTATTTTAGGTGTTTTGAAGGAAAAATAAACACCACAGAGGCCACTCAGAAGTTTTAATTAAATGTATTTATGTAACACAGGTTCAAGAATTTCACCAGTTGGAATCAAATCTGCAAGTATGTCAGTTCCTTGCTGATCCTCGCAAGTTTCCCCACCAAATGATTTGAACCATTAACATTAAAGAGGAGGTCCTCATCACAATGCAGATTGTTGGGGACCTTTCTTTTGCTTGGCAATTAATTGACAGGTAACGTGGACAGCCTAGCATTTGCCATTGATGAGGGCCACGATGAGCATCTCCTTACCATTTATCTCTTTACAGTTTCACATCTATCACGCAAGAGAGTGTAAGGGTAAACCCATCCATGGTTACTAAACTCAGAGCTGCATTCCCAAAGGTAAGCAGAGAGCAGTGAAAACAGTCTCAGACACCAGGGGAGAGTTGGTCTTCGTTATTACTTCATTAATTCAGCCCAAGAATTTTATCCTTTCAGAAAGTTAGATAATTTGAGTATTTTTATAGACTGAAAAGTTGGCAATTTTTCCATGAGAGCACACTTTCAATAGATGCCATAAATATTTAACGTTTGAATTCATAAGTTGCAGTGTCTAACATAAATTATTTTTAAACTAAATAATTTTTTAAAATTTTACCAGTATATAAAAAGGGCTTCTGTCGTGAGTGGCACACGTGGGGCAGCTCGTATGCTCTTCGTGCGGAATCGACATCAAGAGATTTCGGAAGCATAATTTTTTGGTACTTGGGCAGCTAGTGATCGTTGGTCCTGGAGCCCCCAAAAAAAAAAAAAAAAAATTTTACCAGTATACTAAAAATGTGAGTCCCAGAGTCCTTTTTCTCTAGACATGAATTGAGTCCTTTTATTTATTCATTTAAAACATTCTTGTTGAGGCTCTGCTCCAAAGTAGGATCTCCTCTGAGGTCAAGGAGTAGTGGTGAACAACACAAGCATGGCCCTTGCTCACGAGGTAATTGCAGTTTGTGATAGGTGAACAAATAATTTACTCAGCGACTTCTGATGGAATTACCATGAATATCAGTTCTGAGGTACACTTTCTTTCATGTTTAATTGGGGTTACGCTTTATAATTGATGGAATATCCTAGTTGAATTGTCAACATGTTTTTTCTTTGTGAATAATGCATAAAGTAATGAATGGCACTTCTTATTTGCCATGATGTCTTAGATTGTACTCAGTACAGTAGTCTCATCAACCAAGACGTCTGATTTTTCCAGAGACGAATAGCTGTCTACCGTAGCACCGAGAGACGAGCAGCTGTCTACCATAGCACAGAGGCTGTCAAACTTGAGGGGTGTCAGAGTCACCTGGAAGTCTTGTTAGAGCCGATTGCTGGGCCTCTCCGTCAGTCTCTGATTAAGTCAGTCTAGGGTGGGGCGTGAGAACTGGCATCTCTACATCTCTAACAAGTTCCCAGGTGATGCTGATGGTGCTAGTCCAGGGACCACAACTTGAGAAGCACTGTCATCCAGATGACATTTTTTTTTAATTATATTGTTGTGAGAAACCATTAATTGGCATTGATAAGTTCAGTGATCTTTGGTCTGAGTAAAGCCCAGAGGCATTGTTGTACGTTACTATTCCTGGAAAGAAAGAGATTTCTAGGACTTTTTGAGAAACGTGTATATGTGATTTTTCTTCCAGCTTGCCTCTGCCCTTGATCTTCCCCTTCTTCGTATTAATCAAGCAAATAGCCCTGACCTCCTCAGTGTGTCGCAGTATTATTCTGGAGAACTGGTGACCTATGTGAGAAAGGTAAGAAACGTATCAAGATGATGTTTATTTTTTGCACATGTGTTTTTATTTTCAAAGAACTTTTACACCTGCTTTATAAATGCTAGTGGTAGTAACCCCATTTTATAGGTGTAGAAACTGAGAAACAGATTACAGTGGTTTCTTCAAAGTCACAGAGCTAGTTGGTAAAAGACGCAGATCTAGATCCAATATGTCCTAGTCACAAGTTAAGTTTTCAGGGGAATTTTGGTCCTGGTTTCAGTTACATATGGTGTAGCATGGAAGCAAATAGGCCTGGATTCAAAATTTACCTGGGTCACATACTAACCTTTGTGACCTTTGGCCATTGTACTTAACATCTCTGAACCTCAGTCTCCTAAAAATGTGTCATCTGAAAAAGATACATTTTTTTGCAGCATTTCTATGAGGATTAGCTTTATATCCTGTGAGCAAATAATATTTGAAGGCATGTAGCCCTGGACCTGATAGCAGTTATGAAAAAAACTCTTTGAAGTCCCTCAGCATCCCTTGCAATAGACCAATGGCTGTTTGCACACACTGGTACCTTTCCTCCTGTCATCCTAACATTTTTTAGCAAAGAAAAATAAATGTTCAGATCACGGGAAGATGACAGCGTGAGTAGTTCAGAGAAAATCTCCTCCCCAAAACATATATATTTATGAAAATACAATAAATACAACTATTCCTAAAAGAGACACCAGTGGATGCAGTAAAACAGCCAGGACACATCTACATCTGCGAGAACTCAACATCACACGAAGGGGGTAAGATACAAGCCACGGCCAGGAAGGACCCAAATGCTCCCCCTCCCCAAAACCCAGTGGGAAGGAAGGAGTCGGAATGGGGAGGAAGTGAAAGCCCAGTACTGCTAAACAACCAGCTCTAGAAATCCGCACCTCGAACGCAGACACAAGGTTCACGGGGTGCTGGATATTAGAGAAACGGAAAAGCAAAACCTGTGGGCAGTTGCCCGCAACTGGTGCCCCTGAGACAAAAGAAAAGCGAGTGCTTTCTGCAAGTCTTAAAGAGACAGGGACCCCATAGATGGATGAAGTTGTCCTGGCACACTTAGCCAGCAGCTGGGAATCCTGGGGAAACTTAGGTGCCCTAAATCCTGGGGAGGCAGTGCAGCTCTGAAGCCCCTCATGGCACTAAGCAACCTGCCAGTCGTTCCTCCAACTGGTGTGAACTCCGACACACCGGCCCAGTAGCGGGAGAGTGGCAGTGCGTGCCAGGGATGGCGGTGCCAGAAGGGACTGGGAGCAGATACATGTGCCAACGGTGCAGGAGGGGACCAGGAAAGGCTTGTGCGAGCCCGCAGCAGTGCAACCGAACAGCCCAGGCATGGCTCGCGCACACCAACAGCAGTGGAGCCAGAGGAGCCCGGTAGAAACCGCGCGCACCTGCAGCAGAGCCAGAGGGAGCAGGCGCACTCCCAGCAGCTGACCAGAATCCCAGCCCAAGGCACAGCTGCCCAGGGCAGACCCAAAGGCCACTGCTGGCACAGAGCTGCCTGGCAGGGGCGCTGCTAGCACGGAGGAGCACACCTGGCGTGCCTGCCACTCCTCGCAGGGCTCCGTGCTGCTCTGACAGAGACCCTGCCCACAGCAGCTTAGGGGACTCACCCGGTGGCTGCTCCAGGAGTGCAGGTAACCATCAAAGGCAGTGGGGAAGGGCAAGGGAACCAGCAAGCAGGAAAGGACTTTCTTCTCCCAGCTGACACACCCGCAAGCTGCCTACAGCCACTGCTATCACCATGAAAAGGCAAATAGATTTAGTCCAGTCCAAGATAGTTCAAACAACACCTGAGAAAGGATCTGCAGAGGCAGACCTAACGAGTCTCCCTGAAAAAGAATTCAAAATAAAGTCATAAACATGCTGACAGAGCTGCAGAGAAATATGCAAGAGCTAAGGGATGAAGTCCGCAGGGAGATTACAAACGTCCAGAGGGAGATTACAGAAGTGAAACAAACTCTGGAAGGATTTATAAGCAGAATAGATTAGATGCAAGAGGCCATAGATGGAATAGAAACCAGAGAACAGGAACGCATAGAAGCTGATGCAGAGCGAGATAAAAGGATCTCCAGGAATGAAACAATATTAAGAGAACTGTGTGACCAATCCAAAAGGAACAATATCTGCATTATAGGGGTACCAGAGGAAGAAGAGAGAGAAAAAGGGATAGAAAGTGTCTTTGAAGAAATAATTGCTGAGAACTTCCCCATACTGGGGGAAGAAATAGTTGCTCAGACTATGGAGGCACACAGAACTCCTGAGACACGGGACCCAAAGAGGACAACAGCAAGACACATAATAATTAAAATGGCAAAGATCAAGGACAAGGACAGAGTATTAAAGGCAGCCAGAGAGAGAAAAAAGGTCACCTACAAAGGAAAACACATGAGGCTATCATCAGGCTTCTCAACAGAAACCTTACAGGCTGGAAGAGAATGGCATGATATATTTAATGCAATGAAACAGAAGGGCCTTGAACCAAGGATACTGTATCCAGCATGATTATCATTTAAATATGAAGGAGGGATTAAACAATTCCCAGACAAGCAAAAGTTGAGGGAATTTGCCTCCCACAAACCACCTCTACAGGGTATTTTAGAGGGACTGCTCTAGATGGGAGCACTTCTAAGACTAAATAGATGTCACCAGAGAAAATAAAAACACAGCAAAGAAAGCAGACCAACCAAATACTAACTAAAGGCAAAAAATAAAATCAACTACCCACAAAAGCAGTTAAAGGAAGCACAAAAGAGCACAGAATAAAACAACCAACATATAAAGAACGGAGGAGGAGGAATACGAAGGAAGAAAAATAAAGAATGACCAGACAGTGTTTAAATTAGCTCAATAAGTGAGTTAAGTTAGAAGATACTAAAGAGGCTAACCTTGAACCTTTGGCAACCACAAATCTAAAGCCTGCAATGGCAATAAGTACATATCTTTCAATAATCACCCTAAATGTAAATGGACTGAATGCACCAATCAAAAGACACAGAATAATAGAATGGATAAAAAAGCAAGACCCATCTCTATGCTGCTTACAAGAGACTCACTCAAACTCAAAGACTATAGGAACAAAGAAAGACAGAAGGAACAAAACAGCAGCAGAATCATAGAACCTAAGAATGGACTAACAGTTACCAAAGGGAAAGGGACTGGGGAGAAAGGGAGGGAAGGGAGGGATAAGGGTGGGGAAAAAGAAAGGGGACATTATGATTAGCATGTATAATGTTGGGGGGGGTGGCATGGGGAGGGCTGTGCAACACAGAAGACAAGTGATGATTCTACAGCATCTTACTACACTGATGGACAGTACTGTAATGGGGTTTGTGGGGGGGGTTTGGTGAAGGGGGGACCCTAGTAAACATAATATTCTTCATGTAACTGTAGATTAATAACAACAAAATTAATTAATTCATTAATTTAAAAAATAAAATAAAATAAAATAAAAAAGGTAGGGAGTCAGTAGTTGAGAATTCTTCTGGGACCACAGTAATGCATATTATTTAACAACTGGCTGATAAAAATATAGCTGTACCCAAACATGTGACAAAAATTTTGCACCAGTCCACAGATAAACAAGTGTGATCTACAATCTGTTACACAAACGGAAATAAAACTAAAAGATGACTGTTAATTATATATAAATACATACAAAGTGAGAGTATAACTATCCATAACACAACCTCCATACTTGAATTACCCCTCAACTGGCTTTAAAGTATATCACAGAAACTGCTAGTTCAAACTAGATTATCTGCAGCACAGCAGAAAGCTGAGTCCCCAAGTCTGGCCATTCTTGTCAGACTCTACTAAGCCTTTCCTTCCTATATATTTGTCTTTACTCAACCATTAATTCAAGTATCTCACCAATTTCTAGGTGCCAGACCCTGATTCAGCAAGAAAAATGAAAAAAACAGAAGATAGTCTGCATTCAAGGAGTTCTAAATCCATGAGATGAGATAAATTATAAGAAGGAAGTATACAGTAAGAGAGGTAAAAACAGCAGGGTGGTTAAAGTCTGAGACTAGTCTGAAATACCTGAAAGCTACTTCTCTGACTTGCTAGCTATGTGAACTGAGTAAGTTTTTCACCTGTAAAATGAGGATAATAGAACCTACCTAATAGGAGTTTTTATGAGATAATACCCAACAGAGAAATAAGCACTGTGTATTATTTACTGCTATTACTAGTAAGAGTGCTATTACTGAAATATGACCAAAGTGCTATGGGAAAATGAAGCAGTTAACTGCCTAGGGAAGATTATCAGAGATGTTATCAAACTGAGGCTTGAAGAATTAGTAGGAATCCAGACAGGTAAGAGCATATGCAAAAACAGTAATAAAATAGCCTAGCATGTCCAGAAAACAATACGAACAAACTACAGAGAAACAGGACAAAGAGAAAAGAGAAAGGATAAAAATAAAGAATGACCAGACAGTCTTTAAAATAGCTCAATGAGTGAGTTACAATGGCATCAGATGCTTAAGAGTCTTACAAGCCTAGTGAATTTACACAAGACAATCAGGAACCACAAGAAAAGGCACACCTTAGGAAAGATCAAGGTTCAAATCTAAGTTTACTGTGAAATGGATCAAAGACCTGAAGGTAAATCATGAAACCATAAAACTCTTAGAAGAAAGCATAGGCAAAAATCTCTTAAATGTAAACGAGCAACTTTTTTCTGAACACATCTGCTAGGGCAAGGGAAACAAAAGCAAAAATGAACAAATGGGACTACGCCAAACTAACAGGCTTTCTGTACAGCAAAGTATACCATCAGTAGAACAAAAAGGCATCCTACAGTATGGGAGAATATATTCATAAACAAACAAGGGTTAACATCCAAAATATATAAAGAACTCACAAGCCTCAACAACCAAAAAGCAAATAACCCGATTAAAAAATGGGCCAAGAATATGAACCGACACTTCTCCAAAGAAGAAATTCAGATGGCCAATAGGCACATGTAAGATTCTCCTCATCGCTAATTATCAGAAAAATGCAAATTAAAACCACAATGAGATACCACTTCACACCAGTTAGGATGGCCAACATCAAAAAGACAAGGAACAACAAATGCTGGCGAGGATGTGGAGAAAGGGGAACCCTCCTACACTGTTGGTGGGAATGTGAACTAGTTCAACGATTGTAGAAAGCAATATGGAGGTTTCTCAAAAAAACTAAAAACAGAAATACCATTTGACCCAGGAATCCCACTCCTAGGAATTTACCCAAAGGAAACAAAATCTCAGATTCAAAAAAACCTATGCACCCCTATGTTTACTGCAGCACTATTCACAATAGTCAAGACATAGAAGCAACCTAAATGTCCATCAGTAGATGAATGGATAAAGAAGATGTGGTACATATACACAACGGAATATTATTCAGCCATAAGAAAACAAATCCTACCATTTGCAACAACATGGATGGAGCTAGACAGTATTAGTTAGGCTCAGTGAAATAAGTCACACGGAGAAAGACAAGTACCAAATGATTTCCCTCATTTGTGGAGTATAACAATGAAGCAAAACTGGAGGAACAAAACAGCAGCAGACTCACCGACTTCCCAAGAAGAGACTAATGGTTACCAAAGGGGAAGGGTGGGGGAGAGTGGGTGGGGAGGGAGGGAGAAAGGGATTGAGAGGTATTATGATTGGTACACATGGTGTGTTGGGGGGTCACAGGGAAGACAGTGTAGCACAGTGAAGACTAGTAGTGACTCTGTGGCATCTTACTACGTTGATGGACAGTGACTTCAATGCGGTATGGAGAGGACTTGATAATATGGGTGAATATAGTAACCAAAATGTTCTCATGTGAAATCTTCATAAGAGTGTATATCAGTGATACCTTAATAATAAAAAAATCTAAGTTTACTGTGTAGCCTCAATTTCTCTGAGTCTCAGTTTTCTCATCTGTAAAATGAGGGATACCATTATCTGGTTTGGATGGTGACTGGGATTATTTAAATATCTCCAAAATGCCCTGGTGTAGGGCCTGGCATGTAATACTTAAACAGCAGGTGATAGTATCATCACTATATGTGATAGTAGTCAACTTTTGATGCTGGAATAGTCAAGGATAAGTTCATAGGACCCTAGTTTGACAATGTCTACTAGACGTGCCATTCTCCTGTCCCATCTACTCTTTTACTGAAACAAATGAACAAAACAGACTGATTTTATATTCTCTTCTTATATTTTATGATGCATTCTAACAGATGGACGCTCAAAAATATATTTGGGAAACAGAATGAATTGTCTGGTATACCTGTTCTTAGTGAAACGGCCAGCACGAAGTCATAAACAGCCAATTAAGTTTATTAATACTGAGATGTTTCCAGAAGCATACCAACAATTTCCTACCAGTTACTTAGCTGGTAGAAAATGCAATGCTTTCCCTACTGTACACAATACCAACACTCCCCTCTGCAAAAAAAAGCCCACTTCAAAAGAAATCAGAAGATAAAAGTTCAAAAACTCAGCTTAGTAACTGGGCCTCAGTTACTTCATCTATAAAATAGAGTTACTACCTATTCTATTTACCTCGCTGAGTTACTAGAAGCATTAGATAAGAATGTATATAACGGCACTTTAATAAGTACACAACTATACAGTATTATCATTCTGACATCCAGTTAGATGATTTTACAACATCCTGGAGTCTCAGTTCCTAACTTCCTTCCCTATAATGATCCTGTCCTCCATTCTCCCTTAGCCTTTTAACTCTCATGGTCAATACCAACCATCTCAATCCTTCTATAATCTCTATTTCAAACACTGTGCTCTGCAACCACAACCTTCTACCTTTCCAGTTCATTTCTTCTAGCACCTCCAAAATTCTTAAACCCCATCAGAACCTACAATCCACTGATCTAATTTTTCACTCCATTCCCCTACCCCTCCACCCCAAAGTCCTCACCAAGTTTAAAATTACATAGTCCATTATTACAATCACTCCCTTGTCCCCACTCACATTAACTCTGGTTAGTGGAGACTGGGTATCACAGTTTTAACAGTATGTATAGCACATTTAATACAACTGTATCCAAATTAATCTTCCTGTAAGAAAAACTGCATTGATATTTACCCCATTTAAATACCTTAAACAGTTAGTACATTCCTACTTAGAACATTAAAATAAAACTTATCTTTGTAGCCCTAGATTTCACTTTTTCCCTATGCCCAATGGCTTGTATAATCATTGTCCTGAAAAAATCAAGAGCTTCAGTTGGAGCTATTTTCTCCAAATGAGTATCTCCCATTCCTTTCCTTTGCAAGGATGCAATCCCATCTTTCAAGATCCAGCTTAAAAGCTGATTTCTTCTTAAAGGCACGTCCAATCATCCCACTTTGAGGGTTTTCTCCTTTCCTTACAATTTTGCATTTACTAACTATATGATCCATCTGATAATTATGCTGGTGAGGAACAAATTATTGTTACTTTTATTCTCTAGAACAAAAGCTCCTTGAAAAACACTACTTCTTAACCAACTCCCACCACCAACGTACTCAATATATATGTCTTAGTACAACCACTATTCCAATATTGTTTTATTTAACAATCCTTCCAAAAATTAGTTTGTTTTCTAGAAAATATTCTGAAGGTATATATACCCCTTGGCATCTCTTGTGCAGATAGTACCTTAAAGTAGTATGAAACCAATTAAATTTTCAACTACTTCTGCCCTTTCTTTTAGGGTAACTGGCAAATTTTACTCATAGCAACAAGAGAAATTACTGATTCTACAGCATACAATCCACAAGCATCAGCATTATTTTCTTCAATAGTCAACACCCACATTAACAAGTTAATTTCTTGTTTTATCAATACTGCCTCAAAAAGGATGAAAAGTTCTCTCTACTCCCTCAACTCTGAAAAAACTGTTAACATGAACAGTTAAGATATGAGTACTGACTTTTCCAACAATCATTACTTAAAACCAGTCACAAAACATGACCAATGACTGATTTTTTTCCTTTTTTTATTAAGGTATCATTGATATACAATCTCATAAAGGTTTCACACGAGCAAAACTGAGGCTATTACGTTCACCCATATTATCAAGTCCCCCCTACACACCCCACTGAAGTCACTGTCCAGCAGCATAGTAAGAAGCTACAGAGCCAATGACTGTTTTTCTATTACAACTTAACACATGGAGAGCTGTTTTATATTTCAATTTTATAAACTACAGAGATAAGTTGAAATTCCTTTTTGAAATCAATGTAATTGCCAAAAGAGTGGCAAGAACAACAAATAATTGGAACTTCATGAGATGAGACCAATTGTAATACACCTCTGGTTGCTTGCGTGACACCCATAAGATTTATCTTACCTCAACAACGTCAGTAAAAAGAATAACTAAGGCAAGTAACAGGAAATGCCTGTTTTGATCCTAACTTTAATTTCTTACTATCTATAGTCCTTACTAAAACATTATGTGCTCTTAACCTATGTACAGTGCCAAAGCAACTTCAACTTTTTCTTCATCCATTCCTAAATTAGGTGTAAAATGCTAAATGTATTTGTTAAATCCCAAAGAAATAAGCCTGACAGTACAGTATATTCTGTCTTTCACCATGGGCATATTTAAGTTTTTGCACTAATACAATATGCATTAAGTACATTTGGTTAGAATTCCACAGTTAAATGGTCAATTCACTTCTTATAACTGAAAGATCACTGCAACATCTTCTGGTATTCACTGCAATATCTAATCAATGCCTTCTTTCAGTATTTATGGTGGTCTTTTGTAATTCCTTTGGTAATTACCATGAGTCAGCTTTCACTTAATACTAAATGGGAATGCTAATATGAAGAAAGAATTAATATCACACACACAAGCAAAAGAACCAAGTTGTTTCAGGGAATAAATTTTAACAGAATTGAAGAACTCAAGCTGGAATCCATTTTCATTAATAAAATAGTAGAAACTTACTGGTTTACAAGAAAAAAATGAAACTTCTACATGGGTTTCAAATTCAAGATCTCATGAACCTGTTCTTTTCAGAAAATGGTAATACTGACCACATCAAGACAACAGTCTTTTTTTCATTTTGCCATGTACCCAAATAAATGAACATGTATCTCAGCTATGAAGCAGCACAATCAGGACAGCTAATTATATATGTGCTTTAATAAATTTTTAAGTCACAAATTTTAGTTTAGATTATGTAACTTATCATAAAGACCTGAGAAAATGATAATCCCTCTGCAGTACTCTAATGAGAATTATGTGACACACTCAGAATGAAAGGAAAGAATATAACAGGGACACCTATTTTGCTCTAATGCTGCAGCACTAGAACAGCCCTGTAATAATCAGCCTTACAGTATATTTGGATCTGTTTCTTCTTGGTCCCCACGCCCACTTTGAAAACAGTGCATCATCACATGAAGTCCCATGATCACAGTCTTGCCAACCCCATTCTCCCTTCAATACAACGTATACATTTTTCTCCTGTGACATTATTCCTTGACATGTTCCAAGTTTTTAAGAGCCTTTTGCCTTAGATACATACCCTGTACCCTTTAGATCACCACTAGGTAGCCCTCCCTTATACTGACCTTATTTGGTCACTCTTGATCCCCAGAACATGTAGTAACCAACAATTTTATATTTGCTAATGATCATGTCAATTCATCATCATTTTGAAACCTATACATCATTATTTTGAAACCTTGTTCCAATCCCTTCCACCTATCATAATATGCATGGGAAAGGGAAGAGCAATGATTTTGCCTTGTTTCAGCAATCCAAGCAAAGGTGACACTGACTTTCATAGCTAGTAGCATCTCAGGCAGATAATGGGAGAGAGACCCAGTTAACAGAGATTAGAACACCTGCTAATGTGTCTTCTCTGGCATGTCTGCAATAGAATGCCAACTCTATTACAGTACCACACAGAAAATTTACTAACATGCTTCTGTGACCTGAATATTTTTAAACTGTAAACTTCCTCACTTAAGATCTTAAGATTTATCACATCCTGGTCACATACATGAAACACAGAGAGAAATCCTACAAACATACTACATAAAAGTAATACATGACTTGCTTATTGCTATTTACCATTATGAATACTTACACAGATTTTAAAAGTTCTTGGGTACTTTTTATATTTTTATTATGACCTTTACAGTAATATTTGTTTCTCCCATTACTTCACCATTCCTTGATCTATCATCACAGCTCCTTTTTATCAGAACTCTAATGAAGACATTCAGAACAAGAAAGAATGGAAGACAAAGTACTTTAAGTCACCAGTTCTCTGCAGTTACAGAAGCTGAAGAACATTTCCTCACTAGCATTCAGCTACATCACCATTAACAGCTGCACAGCCAATAATGCTAAACAGTGTATCTTAACACTTTAGAGCTGTACATCACTGTACAAATAAAACTTTCTTTAGTGAACATATAATTCAAAGTGCTAAATAATCTCTATCTTAAGTTATCCTATGTATTTTCCAGTTTTTGTGTGTAACATTTCAATCTATCAACAAACATGCCTTAATCTGGTAAATGTAGGCAGAAATCATGTCTCATTCAGAAATTCAGGTCAGATTCTTGAAGCAGTTAAAACTCTTAAGACATTTAAAAAAAAATAAATACTTCAGCCTATTTCACAAAGCTTTCCAAAGATCAAATATCACTTTCAAAGGCTACACAGAAGAATGTCTTAGCTGAAACAGTTAACAATATATGCTCTTTGACACAGTGTAACTAATGATGGTCAGAAACCTCCCCAGAAGCCCTTGGAAGATGAACCCAAAACAAATCTGAACAGAACAGAGTAAAAACTGTTAACTGTCACACCTCTCTAAAAACTCATTAATTCTTTGTGACCTATAAGTTTATCCTCCATATTTGATAACTGAACTACAGTTATATAAAAACATAATTGCAAGCAGAGATAATGGTCAGGAGCACAGCTTCAAGAGTCAAAGTACTAGAGTCTGAATCCAGGCTCTGCCAGTTAGAAACTGTGTGTACTTGGCCAAGTTATTTAAAACTCTGTGCCTCAGCTGACTCCTTCGAAAATGGGAGTAACAGTACCTACTCAAGGGGTAATTGTGAAGATTATGAGATAATACACATAAAGCCTGCAGAACAGTACCTGTTTATTATTATAATGAAGTCATTAAAAAATTTTTAATGTACACTCCTGATAATGATCACTCTTTCTATTCGGAAGTGTTTCGAGTGGCATAATACAGTTAAACTCCTCACTGTATTATACAAAACACATCTGAAAGCTTAGGTGTTCACCAATCTAACAGTGTACCCAATTCTGACTCAGTTCAAGAGACAGTATTAAAACTCCAAAATTTGAACTTAATGGTAAATTGGCAAAGAATAAAATTCTATAATTCTAAATTATCTTGCCAAATAAAAGGCAAAGAAAATGATAGTCATCTAGAACTTACCAGAGAAGATTGCCCCCCCAAAATTCCAGTGCTATAAGAAGATCTGTTTTAAAACAACAGGATTTATGCACTGTGTTTGGAAACCTACTTAGGGTTTGTTTTCAAGTGTACTCAGTGACTTCACCTCATTTGTCACTTAAAACCTTAAAAAGAGGCCACATTTAATTTTTAATGACCTGACCTTAAAAAATGTTTTAGATACACTACACACAGAAGCATCCTATTACTTCTCTCCAAAAACTTTAAATCAAAGGACTCTGATAAAAATCAATTTGTATTTTCCCTTTATTAAAACATCCAGAAAAAACTACTACTCGAGTATTTTTAAATGAATGTTTTTTAGAACTATTAGTACAATAATTTAGAAAAGCTTTAAACATACTGTCTGAAAGTCTGTCATTCCCAATATCCTATTGACACACAGTATTAGGACAACTGAATTTAAAAAGCCAACATTTTCCTGGCTGGCCCAATGCAGCAGGAGTTGGTTATTACAACACATATGCATTATCTTCAAAGGAATACCCAGCAACTTGAAGCAAGTTTTACATAAACCCAACTAAAGCATTGATTGGAAAAGTCATCTTATTTGAAAAGGTAGACTTACTCAATTTTTTCAAGTAACAGCATTTATACTCTGTTACCCAGTTTTCAAAATCTTTCAAGACCCTGCAAATCCTGTTTAAGCCTGCTAAAATTCCATGGTTGACAGCCATTTTCCCTCAAAACTTAATTGTCCAGATTACCTATTTTCAATTTTATTAGGTCACCTTGAAATTCTCTCTTCCATAAAGCACGTAAGGGTTTTAGTTATAAACATGTCTCTAAAAATTAACCAATAAAGCCCACACATTTTGCAGCCTACTCATGTTTTAAAATGCTCGCTAAAAAAACCACCTTTATCGGGGACCAAATACCTAAAATGAACTGCTTCAAAATTCCCTGGACCTGCATTATACCCTTTATACACCTTGAGATCCTGTATTATGCTGCAGCTATACAGCAGACGCACGATCACAAGGTTTTCAACAGCCTCCAGATCCCTTACTGCTGCAAAACTTCTGATAAACCTTCCATGCAGTAGACCATTAACAGTGCTGGTTTAACTGCTTTACCTGTTTATTTACCAACCCAATCATCTCAGGGAATTCAAACTGCCTTCTGAAACTTATCTAGAGTATTCCTGTGTTCTTTTGAGGAAGATCTGCACCTGGAAAAAACTTTTGAGTTTTAGTGTTCATTCTCTGGTCCAAATTCCTGTTTCCAGGATACGCGGTAGTAATGCAGTGGTTTCTTTGAGACTCTAAGATTGTATTTTACCCTAGCAATAGCCAACCTCTACTAAATCCCTTTTAGGTGGCCGAGATTGCTGCGGATTATAATGCTCAACAGGAAGGTTTTTTAAACATCCGAAAGACGAGTTATTCGAATTCAGGCCTTAATTTTTTCCTAAATAATACTTGTCATCACAAGGACATGTTTCCATACATTTGCAACTTAAGAAAGTAAAAAATCAAGCTTTTGGCACTATTTATCACAGCTTAAAAAGTCCATCACCATCACGCTTTTTCTTTCGAAGTAGGATTTCAGACAAAGCTTCCATCAACCATAGTCCTGTAACATGCTTTCCAAGCCAACTGACGGCCTGCTAACAGCAACATTTACACCCGGGGAAATCTTTACAGTTGACTAATCAAGAAGGCGTCTGATAACCAAAGCACCCTTTCTCGAGGAAATGTAAGAAGCAACAACTAAAGGGATTTATTACAGTGAGGAAAGAAGGACTCTCCAAGCAGGGCCATGGAGCAAAATTCAGGGGTTCGGAAGCCCTGGTCTCAGCAACACTGGCCCCAAGGCCTCCCCACCCAGCCCGCTATCCCCCCGGGAGCCAGCCCTGCACCTCCATAGGCCCGGCAGACCAGAGGGGAGCACCTCCCCCACCCCACGCAGCGGCCAGGCTCGAGTTCCGAAACCTGAAGCCCAAACAGGCCAAAGCCGCAAACGCGGCAGCGTGAGTTTAAAAGGTATGAAAACACAGGGTGAGAGGAGATGCGGCCTCGCCTCAAGCTGGGAGGCCCCCTGAGGAATACGAGGCGGGAGAAGAGCGAGCCGGTTGATAAGCCGGAACAGTCTGGAAGAAAAGAGAGCTGGGAGCGGGGGATGAGGAGGTTCCTGCTCGGCCAGCGCCTTCTCCGGGTCCTCGGCGACGCCCCTGTTTACCTGAAAGTCTCGGTCCTCGTTGAAGCGGGAGAAGCGATCCGCCATTTTGCCTCCCTCACTCCTCTCAGGACGACGCTCTCCGGCTAGCTCCTTCCCTCCCGCGACACCCGCCCCCTCGCTCCCCTCCTCTGTTCCCCGCCTCCTCCCACGCCCACCCGGTGCGCACAGGCCGGGAAAGGAGGATGCGCGTCCAGAACGGAGCCCAGCGGACGCAAGCGCCTTTCCGCCCTGGAGGCGGGACATTCCTCCACGCCCCGCCCTCCTCTCTCAGCCTAGTGCGACCCCCGGCGGCCGCGCGTGCGCGCTAGTGCTGGACAGCTGCGAGCGCTTCCGGAGAGAAAGGTGACGCGGGGCGCACTGCGTGTGTGTATGGATGTGTTCCACCTGCTCTCTTCCCGGAATGCATTATCTTTTTTTGCCCTCTTGCGTCCCTCTGTATGCGAAACCCATCCTTTGTTTTATTCACCAAATGGCAGCATTATGTAGTGGCCAAAAGCGAGGATTTTGAAGCCAGACTGCTCAGTTTCGAATCCCGGTTTGCTTTGAACGTTAAACCGTGAACGAAACGGGAAAAGGCCTTTCTCTCAAAGGGTTTACATTCCACTGTGGTAAATAAGATGAATAATAAAACAATTGAGTAATTTTTAATATTAATGAGTGCTACAAAAAAATAAAACGGTGCAGTGATGAGAGGGACTTCTGAAATGACCTTTGACCTGAGGAACAGAAGCGGCCTGCAACCTTGGAGCAGGGGAAACATTAGACGCAAAGGCCCAATGACTGCTAAGAACTTGGCATTCTCAAGCGATCATTTTAGAAAAGTATTTCTCAAGAGACCAAAGTTTCAAATCAATTCAAGTTCTCTGGGCTTCGGTTTCCATTTTATAAAATAAGGAAATTGAGTTTGGTAATCTACTGCCCCTATCACTGACTTTGTATGGGTTATGAATCAGGTTTTTCCACCTTATGACGTTCCTGAAGGACCCCACCCAGCCCACCAATTCCCTTAGCCAAAACACATAAAACACACAGGAGTAGCAGAACTTCCCTACTTTTGAAAGAGTAGTTGACAGAAATCACACAATGAAAAAATGACCCTTACTGCACCCTGAGAGTCAAACGGAATGTAATTTTTTGGAGGAAGGGTGTGTATCTCCTATTCCTATGTTACCTTCTGCAGTCCAAGGAGAATACAGTTCTAAGCAGTGAAACGAGCTCCCTAACTAGGGAGAGGCAAAACACACAAGGTAAACATTGTAAAGAGACCTGAGGATACATGTGGCGGATTGAATCATATGGATACCCATGACACATTTACCTCTTTTCCCTCTCCCAATCCCACTAAAATGACAGTAAAAGAATCAGAAGGACATAAACTTACATGGACAAAGAGACCTGAAGAAGGGACAACAGATGTCAACAAAATTTTGGAAGCTAAAGAGCATAGATAAATGGAAATGCACTAGTAGAATGGAGAAAGCAAAGTCCTGGAGTGAGGAAGCCAGGAAACATGTTGAATTAATGCAGAGGAGTATCAGAAAGACTCAGGAATTGGAATCACCAGGTTTCCCTGAAGGTGAGGGTGTGGATGGAGCCAGAAACAGGAATAGTTACAAGGCAGTTTAGAGAGAAGTAACTCTTAAATCCCTTTCCCACCCAAGTAGCAAACTGGAGAATTCTCTTGGATATGCTGGAGAGACTTTGACATATCTGGCTCAGCTAAAGAAGGAGATAACAGGCTGAAAATGGCAAGGTTTGGTAAAAGCCAACATTCTGGTCAGAGAATTGTTCTCCCAGCAAAAGACTACAGGATCTCTCTCTAGGAAACTGATCCCTCTCTGGTTTAATGGGAAAAATCCTACACGTCCAAAAACAGGAATAGAGAGTGAGGCCTCCCCAACATAAAGGTCATGTTCCTGTCCAGATATTCCACAGAGAAGTCCATCATTCAGGAAACCCCATCCACAGAGTTTCCACTCAGCTCTTATGCATAGTCGGATAGAAGGAAACCTGTAACAAAGACAGACATCCCCACCCAAAAAACAAAAACGGAAAGGAATTCAGAGGAACTAGAGATAACAAAAGTAGCAAAAGAAACCGTAAGACAATTACAATCAACATCTATGGAGATAGAAGATCACCTCAGGGAACAAGGGACCACATTAGGGAGCAAAGAATGCCGAAAAAGAAAATTCAAAATTAAGAAATAACTTTTGGAAATTAAACAAATAAAATAAAAAGAAATTAAACAGAAATAAAAAATTCAATTGAAGAGTTAGAAAATAAAGTCACAGAAATCTCCTAGAAAACAGAGTATAAAGACACCCTGGTCTCCTTAATTATTGCAGTAACTTCTAAGTGTTCTGCTTCCACCCTGACCCCTTACAGTCTTCAAAGAAGCTATGGTGATCCTGTTAAAAGGTCAGTCAGATCTCATCAGTTCTCTGCTCCAACCCTCCAGGGGCTTTCCCTGTCATTCATAGTAAAGTCCACCTACTACTGAGACAGGGACCATGGGCTTAGACTGAGTAGGGTGAGGGCCTCTGGAAAAAGCAAGGCAAGATATTTACAGTCAAAGCAATGTAACAATGTAAAGTCCCTATCGAAACTCTGTGTTCAGCATTATGCAAAGGCAAGGTCACACTAATTCTCTAGGGTAAAGATACCAGACTAGGAATATAGACATATTCATTGAGATCAGCTAAAGGTCAAAAGGCCAGGAGCAACTTGGCCTGGAAAGTTTGAGTGTTCCACAAGGGTATCTCAGCATAACCCATGACTTCACTGTAAACAGCCCTAGCAAACAGACAATAACTCAGCCCACCTTGAGGGTAGGGCAGGTGGTACAAGTCCACACCCTAAGCCCTCAGTTCCCAAAAGTCCTCAACTGCCTATAAATCCCCTAGACAACGCACCACCCTGGGTTCTCTTGTCCCCTCCTGGTGTGAGCCAGGAGCTCTTTCCTCTCACTTTATTTCTAAATAAAAGCTTCTGCCCTAGCTCTACTACCTTGGGTGTTTGCTAAGTTCATTCTTCGACTCAGCAAACAAGAACCCTGGCATCACTACCACCTCACCGCTCAGATCTCCTTTTCTCTCTGCACCCTGCTTCGCTACTCTCTGGACACACCACCTGGCTATACCTTAATCCCTAAGTCTGTTCCCACTTCAGTCTGCCCTACTTGGGAGATAATGTATATGCTGTTCTTTCTGCCTATCATTCTTTCCCAGATATCCATCCACGTGGCTCACCATCCACCACTCATACTCTGGTCTTTATTCTCAGTAAGATTTTCCCTAATAATGCTATTTAAAATCACAGAGCCCCATATTCTGAACTCCCTAGCTCCCTTCCCTAATTTTATTTTTCTCCATAGTACTTATCACTTTCTAATGTGTAATGTTTGCTCCTTGAGAGCAGGGATTTTTCTCAGTTTTGTTCCCCTCCGTATCCTAGTGCCAAGAATAATGAATGGCATATAGAAGGCACATGAAACATTCTCCAGAATAGACCACATACTAAGCCACAAAAAGAGCCTCAGTAAATTCCAAAAGATTGAAATCCTACCAACCAACTTTTCAGACCACAAAGGTATAAAACTACAAATAAATTGTACAAAGAAAGCAAAAAGGCTTACAAACACATGGAGGCTTAACAACATGCTCCTAAATAATCAATGGATCAATGACCAAATTAAAATGGAGATCCAGCAATATATGGAAACAAATGACAACAACAACACAAAGCCCCAACTTCTGTGGGACACAGCAAAAGCAGTCCTAAGAGGCAAGTATATAGCAATCCAGGCATATTTAAAGAAGGAAGAACAATCACAAATGAATAGTCTAATGTCACAATTATCAAAATTGGAAAAAGAAGAACAAATGAATGAGGCCTAAGGTCAGCAGAAGGAGGGACATAATAAAGATCAGAGAAGAAATAAATAAAATTGAGAACAATAAAACAATAGAAAAAAATCAATGAAACCAGGAGCTGGTTCTTCAAGAAAATCAACAAAATAGATAAGCCTCTAGCCAGACTTATTAAGAGAAAAAGAGAGTCAACACACATCAACAGAATCAGAAAACAAGAAAGGAAAAATCACGACGGACCCCACAGAAATACAAAGAATTATTAGAGACTACTATGAAAACGTATATGCTAACAAGCTGGAAAACCCAGGAGAAATGGACAACTTCCTAGAAAAATACAACCTTCCAAGACTGACCCAGAAAGAAACAGAAAATCTAAACAGGCCAATTACCAGAAACAAAATTGAATCAGTAATCAAAAAACTACCCATGAACAAAACCCCCGGGCCAGATGGATTTACCTCGGAATTTTATCAGACATACAGAGAAGACATAACACCCATTCTCCTTAAAGTTTTCCAAAAAATAGAAGAGGAGGGAATACTTCCAAACTCATTCTATGAAGCCAACATCACCCTAATACCAAAACCAGGCAAAGACCCCACCAAAAAAGAAAACTACAAACCAATATCCCTGATGAATGTAGATGCAAAAATACTCAACAAAATATTAACAAACCGAATTCAAACTACATCAAGAGGATCATACACAATGACCAAGTGGGATTCATCCCAGGGATGCAAGGATGGTACAACATTCGAAAATCCATCAACATCATCCACCACATCAACAAAAAGGACAAAAACCACATGATGATCTCCATAGATGCTGAAAAAGCATTCAACAAAATCAACATCCATTCATGATAAAAACTCTCAACAAAATGGGCATAGAGGGCAAGTACCTCAACATAATAAAGGCCATATATGATAAACCCACAGACAACATCATACTGAACAGCAAGAGGCTGAAAGCTTTTCCTCTGAGATTGGGAACAAGACAGGGATACCCTCTCTCTCCATTGTTATTCAATGTGGTAGTGGAGGTCTTAGCCACGGCAATCAGACAAAACAAAGAAATACAAGGAATCCAGATTGGTGAAGAAGAAGTCAAACTGTCACTATTTGCAGATGACATGATATTGTACATAAAAAACCCTAAAGACTCCACTGCAAAACTACTAGAACTAATATCGGAATTCAGCAAAGTTGAAGGATACAAAATTAACACACAGAAATCTGTAGCTTTCCTATACACTAACAATTAACTAATAGAAAGAGAAATCAGGAAAACAATTCCATTCACAATAGCATCAAAAATAAAATACCTAGGAATAAACCTAACCAAGGAAGTGAAAGACCTATACCCTGAAAACTACAAAACACTCTTAAGAGAAATTAAAGAGGTCACTAACAGATGGAAACTCATCCCATGCTCCTGGCTAGGAAGAATTAATATCGTCAAAATGTCCATCCTGCTCAAAGCAATATACAGATTTGATGCAATCCTTATCAAATTACTAACAGCATTCTTCAATGAACTGGAACAAATAGTTCAAAAATTCATATGGAATCATTAAAGACCCCAAATAGCCAAAGCAATCCTGAGAAGGAAGAATAAAGTGCGGGGGGGGGGGGGGGATCTCACTCCCCAACTTCAAGCTCTACTACAAAGCCACAGTAATCAAGACAATTTGGTACTGGCACAAGAACAGAGCCACAGATCAGTAGAACAGAATAGACTCCAGACATTAACCCAAACATATATGGCCAGTTAATATATGATAAAGGAGCCATGGACATACAATGGGGAAATGACAGCCTCTTCAACAGATGGTGCTGGCAAAACTGGACAGCTACATGTAAGAATGAAACTGGACCATTGTCTAACCCCATACACAAAAGTAAAATCCAAATGGATCAAAGACCTGAATGTAAGTCATGAAACCATAAAACTCCTAGAAAAAAACATAGGCAAAAATCTCATGGACATAAACATGAGTGACTTCTTCATGAACATATCTCCCCGGGCAAGGGAAACAAAAGAAAAAATGAACAAGTGGGACTATATCAAGCTAAAAAGCTTCTGTACAGCAAAGGACACCATCAATAGAACAAAAAGGTATCCTACAGTATGGGAGAATATATTCATAAATCCGATAAAGGATTGACATCCAAATATATAAAGAGCTGACACACCTCAACAAACAAAAAGCAAATAATCCAATTAAAAAATGGGCAGAGGAGCTGAATAGACAGTTCTCTAAAGAAGAAATCTAGATGGCCAACAGGCACAAAAAAAGATGCTCCACACCACTAGTCATCAGAGAAATTGCAAATTAAAACCACAATAAGATATCACCTCACACCAGTAAGGATCACCATCATCAAAAAGACAAATAACAACAAATGTTGGCGAGGTTGTGGAGAAAGGGGAACCCTCCTACATGGCTGGTGGGAATGTAAATTAGTTCAGCCAGCCATTGTGGAAAGCAGTATGGAGGTTCCTTAGAATGCTCAAAATAGAAATACCATTTGACCCAGGAATTCCACTTCTAGGAATTTACCCTAAGAATGCAGCACTCCAGTTTAAAAAAGACAGATGCACCCCTATGTTTATCGCTGCACTATTTACAATAGCCAAGATATGGAAGCAATCTAAATGTCTATCAGTAGATGAATGGATAAAGAAGACGTGGTACATATATACAATGGAATATTATTCAGCCATAAGAAAAAAAATAAATCCTACCATTCACAACAACATGGATGGAGCTAGAGGGTATTATGCTCAGTGAAATAAGCCAGGCAGAGAAAGACAAGTACCAAATGATTTCACTCACGTGTTGAGTATAAGAACAAAGGAAAACTAAAGGAACAAAACAGCAGCAGAATCACAGAACCCAAGAATGGACTAATAGTTAGCAAAGGGAAAGGGACTGGGGAGGATGGGAGGGAAGGGAGGGATAAGGGTGGGGAAAAAGAAAGAGGGCATTATGATTAGCATGTATAGTGCTTGGGGGGCACGGGGAGGGCTGTGCAACACAGAGAAGACAAGTAATGATTTTACATCATCTTACTATGCAGACGGACAGTGACTGTGAAGGGGTATGTGGGGGGGACTTGGTGAAGGGGGGAGCCTAGTAAACATAATGTTCTTCATGTAATTGTAAATTAATGATACCAAAAAAAAAGAAAAGAAAAAAGTAAAATAAATGTTCAACTGCTTTTCCTCTTTTCCCATTCACTAAAGGTTTTGCAGATCATTCCAGAAAGCATGTTTACTTCTCTTCTAAAGATCATAAAGCTTCAGACTCATGATATCATTGAAGTGCCGACCCGCCTGGACAAAGACAAGCTAAGGGACTATGCTCAGCTTGGCCCACGATACGAAGTGGCGTGTCTCTTTGACTTTTCTGCCTTTTGATACTTAAAACCCAAACCATGGAATGTCCCAGGTCTGTGTCACCTGCCGTGTCCCCAGGACCACCAGACCAGTTTGGATTTATTTTTTCCCACTCTCAGTGTCCAGTCACCACATTTCGAACCATTGTCAATTTCATGTCCTCTGACACAACTCCAAACTTTACATCAGAAATTTAAATTTCCATGCTTATTCTAACTCAAAAATATAGCATCTGTTTACCTTATCAATATCTCCTTGTGTTGCTTGAAAAAAAATAGAGGGCAGTAAAGGGGAGATGACCTCAGAGTCTTGATTAGCCTTTTCTACTCAAAAGGGACCATCCGTGTTACTACCTCCTGCCCTCATATCTACATAAGAAACTGAGGCTCAAAGAAGGGGAATTGATTGGTCAAAGTTTAAAAAAACATTTAATGTCTTCTGACTCAGTGTCCCAAAATGTCTAATAGTGATCTCTCAGTTATACCACAAAGCCTCATTTCTGCCTGGGGAAATATATGTAAATAAATACATTTATATTTACATTTATATAAATAAAGCTGCATACTCATTCCTGTTGTCTTTGCCCATTGCAGGACTATTAGCCAGTTATCTTAGCTTCCTCTGGAAATGATGGGTCTGTTGTCTGAAATACTTCATTAACCTCTTTTTTCTTTTTTAAAAGTTGCCAAACTTACTCATGCTATTTCCATTTTCACTGAAGGCATCTTAATGATGAAAACGACTTTGTTGGGCATCATCAAGGTAACAGCTTAGATGCTGGTCTAGGTGGTCTTGTAGTGAGGTCCTTACTTTGGGTTATGGTATTTATCCCTTGGGGAACAGGCAATGACCTTATCATCTTGTGTCCCTTGCTGTTTCATACTCAGCTTTTAATCATCATTTTGCTCATATATGGATGGAAGAAGGCAGTTTAAAATCCCTATTTTTCATTATACCCAATAGTTAGTTAAATCTAAGAAAGAGCCGTGTATTGAATTTTTGTAATAACAGAACAAAATGGTTTAGTCCCCTTAGGCAAGTATCAGGCTCACTCTCTCCCATCCTTCTGTGGTATCTTCAAATTGCATTCAGGCACAGAACAGTGAGCTAATCGCAGGCCATCGTGATCACTGATGCACCCAAGCTCCTCTCTGCTCTTACTGTTTCCTTCTTCCTCTTCAGGACACCCTCACCCATTCCCATCCCCCATACCACTCACTCTGTACGTTTGATTGCTTTCCCTAAATATGCAGCTATCCTTATTTTAAACATGGTGTTATGTGTGCATGTGTTTTTTATTTATTTAAATCATATTGTGCTCTAAGTCTCATTCTTTTTCCAACTTTTCTCACTTGTTAATGCTTTTGAAATGTATTTATGTTGCTATGAGTCAGGTAGTTGGTTACATCCTACTCCTGCATGGAATTCCACATTTCACTTAACCATTCCCTGTTCACAGACCCCTGTGTTGCCCATTTTCTACCTCTGCTCCCCGTTATCATAAACAGTGTCAAGATGAGCATCTTCAAACATGTCCCCATTGAAGACCTACAAGAATTTCTCTGAAATGTGCCTTCCTAGGAGTGGGGCACTGAATCTTAGGGCATATTTGTACTTAATTTGTCTCAAAACGGCCAGATTGCCTTCTGAAATGACTGTTTCCTGAGTGTCTACCTTTATTTTTGCCAGGACTCATTATTATCCACTTTGTAACTTTTGCTCTTCTAAGAGGTATAAAGCAATATATCATGGCTGTTTTAATTTGTAATCCTGTGACATCTAGTAATGTGCTCATTCACATAGTTCCTGGCACTTTTATTTATGTTTCCACTTACCTGGCATCAGTAGAATCTGCACATTGCTGATTTTTTAAAAAATTATCAGTCAAATTGCCAGATTAATATTTCTGTTAATAAAACCCAAGAAAATACAAGAAATGAACCTAAATAGAAACCGAACTTCAGTGTATGGTTTTTGTAAGTGTGCTGAAAAAAATACCATTGTATTCCTGAAACAGTAATAGTCCATTAAACTATGCAGAGAGCACACATACAGATTACCACTTCTAACTAATCCATAAATAGATGGTAAATCCTAGAACCAGATTAAGCATTTTACATGCAAAGTGACCAGTATAGGAAGGATGTAATAAAACCTAATAATGAGCGATAATTCTCAAAAGAAAGACTGCTTTCCTTTGTGAGTCTTTAGCCACAATCTTTCAGATAAAAAAAGAGCAGAGGAACTATCATCTTGACCCCATTCAGCCCAAGTAGACTAACAACTCAGGGCTTTTTGTAAAGAATCCTGTGACTTCCACTAATGTTTAACCTCCAAGTATTAAGGCTCTATTTCAAGTACTTAAAACATTAAGTTTCCTTTAGTCAATATGACTCAATACCTATTAATGTTCATCATTAGAGGTAGCCAAAAAATGGGAATAATCTAAACATTTATCAGTAAGAGAATGGCTAAATATATCATGATGTATTCATACTATGGATCATTCTGCTGCCATTCCAAAAGAATTTGCCACTGGAATATTTTTAAAACTTAAAGGGAAAAAGAAAATTGCAAAATGTGTGTGTGTGTGTGTGTGTGTGTGTGTGTGTGTGTGTGTGTGTCATATTATGATCCCATTTAGATTTTTTAAAATTAGTATGTGTTTAAGGACAAATATTTACATACATAAATTAATAGAGAAAGGTCTGGGGGATCCACATGAAAACTTAGCTGTTATTAACTTCAGGGGAGGGAATACAGTTGTGAGGGAGGGGCTTTCTCATAGCTATGAATGCTCCATGGATAGGTGAACATCTAGGAAGGATTGGAAGGGCTATTAAGACCTTTAGATGTATGAAATTTAACTCTTTTCACTAAATATGCTCTTTTTTTTAATCAAAGTATTATTGATATACAATCTTAAGTTGGTTTCAAGTATACAACACAGTGGTTCAACAGTTGCTGACATTATTAAGCCCTTACGCCCACTAGTGCAGTTACTATCTGTTACATAGGAAGATGTTACAGGATCATTGACTATATTCTCCATGCTATACTACCATCCCTATGACCAACTTATATTATGATTGAGAATTTTTGTGCCCTGTTATACCCCTCACTCTCCCCACCCACTTTCACTCCAACCCCTCCCCCATGGTAACAACTAGCCACTTCTCAGTGTCTGTAAGTCTACTGCTGTGTTGTTCATTCTGTCTGCTTTGTTTTTATATTTCACAAATAAATGAAATCACATGGTATTTGTCTTTGCCTGGCTTTCACTACGTCTGTTCTTACAGGGAATGTTTCTTTGGAAACTTTGTGTTCTTTCTTTGATTTTGTTTTCATTGCTTATGCTTATCTATAATTAACCTTTTTGCTGTAAAATAGAGCAGAGATACTAAAAGCTACAGAAACACTTGTGTAGTTTAATGGATTATTATCATCACCACTCAAGAAATACAGTTTAGCCAGGTCTCAACCTAGTTCCTCCTCATGTGCCCCAACCTAATATCGCTCTCTTTGTTGATGGTTTTATTAGCCAAAATAATCTCTAGATACAGGAGGTTTAGACTTGCCCATTGAAAAAAAAATATGTTAAGTCTTTTTTAATTTTCAGGTTTCTCCTCCATTCCTGTCTCGCCAAGGCCTTTGACCTGTTGTTTCTCCAGAGTCTGCATTTTGCTAATCACTCAGTCATGATGTAGTTCAACGTGTTTCTCTGGCTTTTGTGTCTTCGGCAACTTTCATTGCAGCTGTTTCTCTTGAAGTTTAAATATAATCAAACACAGATGGAACCCATCAATTGTCTTTATGACTTTTGAAAATAATGGTTCTTTGCAAATTAAAAGTGAAAGAAACAAGTCTCAGGGATTCCAAAGGAGTGGGTTAAAACTATCTGATAGGATGCTGTCTTTGAGAGAGCAACAAAAGTTTTCTCATTACAGAGAAAAGAATCAGCAAAATAAGCTTACAGAGTTAGATAGCAGATCTGCTTTCCTGTCCTCTCTCCCTAATTACAATCATCATTCCGAGAATGCTGGAAGAACAGAGAATTGCTAAGTCTGCAGAGTGGTCCTGCCCAAAGCTTGTTGGCCCCTAAAGGTACAGATGCCCTGAGATGACATCCGGAGACAAGACACACACTGAAACCAGATGCAGGCCCTTCTTTGCAGTACCTCATCCTGGTGATAAGAAAAGTCAAAGTCACTTGTTAACTTTCAACAAAATGATTAAAATGTGAGGGCAATTTAAAACTCTCTATACCCACCGTCTTTGAAATATCACATTGTAAAATCATCATCACGGATTTTTCTGAGATAAACCAACTCCTAAAGAGGTGACAGCTTTATGCGTTCGGTCCAAGCTGCACAAGGTGAGAGGGGGGCCACAAAGGGAAAAGTCCCAATCATTCAGAAATGAAGTAAGAAGGGTTCCACCAGGGGTTCTGGAAACCTTCCCCCCTGGATCTCTTCAGAACTGAACTTTTCCTCCCTGCTACTTACTTCTTTCTGATTTGTACTCAGGTGGATCCAAAGCAGTTGCTAGAAGATGGAATAAGGAAGGAGCTAGTTAAATGTGTTGTTTTGCTCTTCATAGGGGCTTGATATTCAACCCTCGAGCCAAGGTACCAGATGACCAAAATAGGGCTGTCCTTTTTCTCTATTCTGCTTGCGAAAGGGACTAGAACACCATTCGAAACTCTTGTGAAGCAGACCTTTCCTCCTGTCTAATGTATATCTAATATATAATGTTTGGTACAAATGATGTGCTTTTTGATTCTATACTGTAATCCATTCATATTATAAGAAAATCCCTTTAAAACCAGCCTTTTGTAATTGCTGATCCCCAAGTTTAGGAATTGAACTGATGTTTATGATTCAGAGTTACTTCTTATCATTGTAAGAATTTGTTAACCCGAAAGCAGATAGGAGCATAAAGTCTTAACTTTTTATTTTGCTCAATCTTTTAGGGAATATGGTACTTTTTCTCAGGAGAAAAATAAATACGCCTGAAATTTATATCTACGGTACTTTTCACCTCAGTAAATTCAAGGTAAAATATTTTAAGTGTTTTAGGATTCAATATATTCATCAAGGGACATGAGAGAAATCATCAACATTCATTTTTTACATTCTTTTGTCTGAGGCTTCCTTGTGAAGTCTATTGTTTGCTTAATGCCTGACACAGGTTACCACCCACCCTAGATGAGGTAAGAAATGAGTATTTCCAAAGCTGTCTTTAACTGTCACTGTGATCTCTCAGTTGGGGTACCACTTAAAGTCTAATGTAGATATTAATGGTTGACAGTCTATTCTAATGTCATAGATTTGTTTCCCGTTTTGCACAGCCAAGTGAATTGATGCCCAAGCTGAAAGAGTTGGGAGCTACCATGGGTGGATTCCATCGTTCTTTTGAATACATACAGGACTATGTTAACATCTATGGTCTGAAAATCTGGCAGGAAGAAGTATCTCATATTATAAATTATAATGTGGAACAAGAGTGTAATAACTTCTTAAGAACAAAGGTATCTAAATCAGTTTTAAATTCTTGACGATATTTGTTATTTCTGACATTTAAAACACACTCCCCAAACCTCAGAAATGCCAACAGAAAAGCTTGTTTAAATGGCTATACAAATCAGTAAGCACTATTTAGTCATAATACTTTCAGAGTACCTTCAGGAGTTGTGAGAATTAGAGAAAAGTGTATATGACACCTGGCCTCTGGGAGTTTACGGTCCTAAGGAGGGAGCAGACATAATTAAATGGCTGCAGAACAAGCTGGCTGTTGTAATTGTTAGAACTCAAGTGATCAAGAATTCAGAAGACTTGGGAGTTCATTTGGGCCCCATCAGAGGATGTTCCTGAAAGCAGAATTGCTGATCATGTGGCGATTCTGTGCTCAACTTACTGATGAACCGCCCAACTGTTTTCCAGGGTCTACCGGCAGTGTCTGAGGATTCTGATTTCTACACATTCTTACCAATACCTAACCAATATTTCTTTTCTTTTAATTACAGCTATCCTAGTGGGTGTGAAGAGGTATCTCATTGTGGTTTTGATTTGCATTTCCCTAGTGACTGTTGATGTTGAGCATCTTTTCGTGTGCTTCTTGAGCATTTATGTATCTTTGGAGAAATGTCTCTCAAGTCTTTTGCCTATTTTTCAATTTGGTTGTTTGAGCAACAGATTCTCAAGTGTTACACTGGGAAGGTTGATTTTAATCAGTAGTAAATAAGGAGCCACTCTTTAAGTTTTTAATTAGGGACATGATTCAGGTGACATTTTTGAAAGTTTAAGTATCTTCCACCTTATGACATTTTGGGTTTTTATTACTACACTGACATATGGTAACATAAAACAAAATATGAAGAGTCTCTTCTCCTTTCCTCAGTCACTTCACTTTTTCACAAATATTTCTTTTTTTATAAATTTATGTACACCATTTCTGGGAAGCTATTAATGCATTTTTTTAAAGTTTTCTCTTTAAAACCAAGGAGCATTTATTGTCACTGTTCATGTAACATTATCATTATAAAACCATGTGGAAAAAAGATGAACTAGACTACCTTATCAAAGATGACTAAATATGGTTTGGTTTGGTTTGGTTTGTTTTTTTCTAGATTCAAGACTGGCAAAGTGTGTACCAGTCCACTCACATTCCGATATCAAAGTTTACACCTGTGGATGAGTCTGTCACATTTATTGGTTGGCTCTGCAGAGAAATCTTGCAGATCACAGACCCAAAGTAGGTGTATCTGAATTCCACTGGGCCTTGAAAACTGGGGGCAATAGAAGTCCCTAAACGTGTTGCATATGCTCAGACCACACGCTTGTTCCTGCCACCTGTCTAATGCGTTTACTAAACTCATTTTTTCAGGCTGCTGTTTTTTTCAGTGTGACTGTGGAGTCACCAGTCCAAAGAAATGTAAATTACAACCACTATAAGGCTGTTTGGCCCCCTTATTGTCTATGTACCTCTTGTTTTCCAACTAATGTTCTGCTCACCTGGGCAAGACTCTCCTTATTGTAATTGCTCACCTGTACCTGTGTAACTGTGGCACTCTCCCCCATTCCAGTCACTGGGTTTTGCACTTGTCAGCTCTTATCCTGACCTTTTAAGATTACTTCCTTATTTCTTAGCCCCACACCCAAGCACTTGCACTACCAAGAGCTCACATTTATTGAATGCTTGCCTTAAGTGCTTCTCAGCACATTACGCACATCCCTTCATTTACTCATTACAACAGTCTGTGAGGGAGGCATTGTTATTCTTCCCACATTAAAGTAACTGAAACACAGAAAAACTAAGTCACTTGCCCAAGAGCACAGAGTCAAAAAATGGTGGACCCAGAATACACACCAGGCCCTCTGACACTGGAGCCCAACTCTTTTTTTTTTGGTATCATTACTGTACAATTACATGAGCAACATTATGGTTACTAGACTCCCCCCATTATCAAGTCCCCACCACATACCCCATTACAGTCACTGTTCATCAGCGTAGTAAGATGGTATAGAGTCACTACTTGTCTTCTCTCTGCTATACTGCCTTCCTTGTGCCCCTCAACCCCCACATTATATGTACTAATCATCATGCCCCTTTTTCCCCCGTACCTCCCTTCCCACCCATCCTCCCCAGTCCCTCTCCCGTTGGTAACTATTAGTCCATTCTTGGGTTCTGTGAGTCTGCTGCTGTTTTGTTCCTTCAGTTTTTCTTTGTTCATACACTCCACAGATGAGTGAAATCATTTGACACTTGTCTTTCTCCACCTGGCTTATTTCACTGAGCATAATACCCTCTAGTGAAGCCCAACTCCACTTAAGCACTGTGCCATTCAAGGGCAGACAGCATAGCTTAGTCACATGGGTGAAAGTCTCATATAATCAGAACTGCCCTTAAGGATATTTTAGGTGATATGATGGAGAGGCTTGGATGTGGCCTCTCTAAGCAAGTTCAACTAAGCTACTTCCCCTTTTACTTCCATTGAGCCTCTGATGAAGCAGTTGGTACTAAAACCACATGAAGGAAGAGCAGGTTCATGTCATATGTCTCAGGTTTACCCCTGGGCACATGTCCACTGAGTGGAATGATTGGTGGAATTACCCAGGAAAAGAAGGTTCTCTTTTCTTCTTTGCCCAGCTGTGCATGCATAGTTGAATTTGTAAGTTAAATGTCTTAATGACATGGCTTCTTTGTACTGCCCTTCAAATTCAGGCTTATTGTGTCTCTCAAAACTTAGGAACTTAACAAGCTATATAAACTTATCCCACAAATTCCAGAAGAAATAAGTTTTATCTCTGACTCATGAGCCAAAAAGAGTAAATGATCCAAAATGTTTTGTGACTGTTCCTTTCCTGGTACCCATGAGTTGATCACTGAAGCCCTTCTAGAAAACTATCCCTCATGCCATGTTAATACTTGCAGAAAGGATTGAACATGGTTGGGATTTCCCTGTCATACATGTATTTCATCTACATATTGGGAGCCTCTCAAGTGACACAGCCAAAATGCCAGCCCTGGGTGCTGGAAGCAGGACACTTTGAAGCCTGAAAATAGAATGTAGTTCTGGAAATCATCTTGTTCTTCCTATTTGCTTCCATATTTAAGCATCCCTAGCTCCTGAGTCTCTTTTAACTTCCTCCCAAGCGTCACTTCAGTAAAATATGTGCTGGTTCCTGGCATTGGGGACCTATCATGTGTGGACCTTATTAAAATTGTAGAGTCTAGGCCTCCACTCTAGACCTACCCAAACTCTCTGGCATCTGATTTTTAACACACTTTATGGTGAGTCAAGATTCTTAGGCCAACATTTGAGAACCATTAAAATGGTGGTTAAGGATATGGTGTTGGAATCAAGCCCACATGCACCTCAGTTATCTCATCTGTAAAATGAGAGTCAAATGCCTTGTAGATCAAAGAGCAATTATGAGGGTGAAAGAGAGCACACAGGAAGGCCGTCGCCCCATACCTGACACAGAAGTGCTTGTTAATTTCATCGGTTGTTATCCTTGTCGTCCAGGCTCCCGAGTCCAGAGTAATCACAGGCTGCTGACCAGACCTGGGAGGAAGGAGGAAACAGCTTTGTCATCACAGTCTCAAACGTTAGGTAGAGCTCGAGGATTCAGAGCTCCTTTCTTATCAAAATGGAAATGACCCAAGGCTCTGGTTATTTAAAGAAATCTAAAGAAAGGCCCCGTGGAGAGACAGCTGGGCTCCAACATCCTCTGGCCTGACAGTCGAAAGTAGCTTTGTCCTCTCAACATGACTCTGGCATCGGATCAGTTCAGTGGAAATGAATTAGTTAAACCAGACATGTAGCACACAGGGCACGAAAAGGTAATTTAACTGAATTCTCCCTTCTTGGCCCATTGGGCATTCACCATGAGATATGCTGAGCACCTCCAGACAAAGATTATTAAACCCAAGTCAGGTAACTGTTGTTCTTCATTTCTGGTGCCCCAGATCCTGTTGTGTCCCACATCCCGTTAGGCTGAGTTCTGAGCTGCAACTGGGCTTTGAGTTTGTTTTTCTTTTGTTTTAGAATGACATGTCACATTGACCAGCTGAACACTTGGTATGATATGAAAACTCATCAAGAAGTGACCAGCAGCTGCCTCTTCTCAGAAATCCAGACCACGCTGGGGACTTTCAGTCTGAATGGATTAGAGAGGCTTCTGTGCTTTATGATTGTCAAAGAATTACAGGTGAGCCTTTTGGCTTTTGCACAGGTTTTCTGCTACCCTGGGAGAGACAAAAGTAGATGAGTTAACTGTTCCTTCATGCTTTCTTATACTGACATCAAGCCCATGAATATAATTCTTATTAGGTAGTGAGAGCTGGGAATAAATAAGAATTTCTTTGGCCAGTGTACTATGGCAAGGGGTAGACTGTTTTTATGAGTTTCATCTTAAGACTCTTTGAAACCAACAACTTCTCCTGGCAGGGGATGTTTCTAATAGGAACCAGAATTTGCTTCTTCCCTGTCATCCTATTTGTAGAGTTGTGTCATTTAGACCAGTCTGTGTTCTACATAGCAGTTTAGATAACTGAAGTATTTATTCATTTTATTCATTACGTTTTATTTTCTTGTTCTAGAATTTCCTCAGTATGTTTCAGAAAATCATCCTAAGAGACAGAACTGTGCAGGATACTTTAAAAGCCCTCATGACTGCTGTCATCCCCCTAAAAAGCATTGTAGGTAAGTGTTCTGAAACTAGCCCGAGGTAGAGAGAACACTGTGGCCTTTCCCAATTTACTAAATAGAAAACTGTATTTTACCCTTTCAGCAAATTCAAATAAAATTTATTTTTCTGCCATTGCCAAAACACAGAAGATCTGGACATCTTATCTTGAGGCTATAATGAAGGTATGTTGTGGGAGAGGGTGATCATCAATACTCTATTTTTTAATAATTATTTCCTTATAACTTTGTTGCTCAAAGAAAGCCACTCTTTGTTTTGTCATCAAACCAAAAATACAATATTTCAGTTTCTCATTATTTCCAAATTGATTTTTCTTTAGCTTCCTTTCTGGGGCCATTTTTGATTATGCTTTTCATTGGCCTAGTGTTTTTCTTTCACTAAAGAAAACTTCTTAAAATGCCTCTTGGCAAAAGATGCTTTCATACAAAGAAGTAGAATCCTCCCTTAGTGATCCTCCATCCTTACATTCATGTAATAAACTGCTCTGTGAGCTTTCAGCCCTAGGATGCTCTGAGGAGCGGTTAGAGTACAACATTTGTCTTCCTCCCCTCTTGCACCTGCAGATATTAGAAAGACAGGTTCTTTGGACATAAATTATCCTTCACTGTGAATAGAGCACTATGTGTCTTTGGGAGTGAGTGAAAAAGTGCAATGAGGAGATTAATTTGTTGGATGGAAATCCCAGTCACTTTAGAACCCGCTCATCTCCTCTCTTGCCTTTACACCCTGCATTGGCTCCTGGGGACTGTCTTCTAGATACAGGGGTTATTAAAAATGTGCGTCTTTCCAAGACATTCAATAAGCTTTGTTGAACACCTGCTGTGTACAAAGCATTGTCAGTTGGTGTGAGACACAGAGTTAAAGGAAATGTTAACTGTCTCCTCAGAAAGGCTCCTTACAATCTGATAAGAAAGAGTAGACTTCCTGGTAGAAAGCTGATTCTTGGTTACAAGTATCACATACCATGGAAGAGTCTGGGCTGCAATGGGGATTTGGAGAAGTTCCGTTCTCCTATTCCCAATTAAATGTGTCACTCATTAGGACAGTACTCATTGGTGCCTCAGCCAAATTTACAATGTATTTCCTATAATTTTAGTGAGTTTGGGGGCTTTATTTCAATTTGGAAACATGAATGGAATAGGTAACACAAGGAGCCTTTGGCCCTGCCCGATGTCTGGATCTTGTCATATATGCCTGGCATTCCCTTAGCCAGGTGATTTTCAGAGATTGAGAGCTTCGCAGGCCAGCTTTCTAACTGCTGGGGAACCATTAGGGGAAGATTGAACAGTTGCCTGAAGTTGGACGGGCCTGAGTCTCACCTCTCTAGGAGGCTGAAGTTGACGTCAGGGGTGCTTTGAGGAGGCGTGGGGTTTCCCAGTGGCTGTTACAGGCCTCCCTTAGTTGTAATTGCTGGTAATTCAGTAGTAGCCAAGCATTGGGTCTAAGTCAATTGTTTTTACATGAAACCCCAGGGACAAATTTGTCTTGAATTAGGGCCCTTGTAATCACCAAACCAGTGCTAATGGCCTGGAACAGCAATGGAAATAATTCTGCATTATTAAACAGTGACAGTAGCCACATGGAGTTACTGAGCACTGAAAACTGAGTTTGCGGGCATGAGGAAGTGAATTTTATATTTATTTCACTTTAATCAGTTTAAATCTAAGTGGCCATTCGTGGCTAAGTGGCTGCTGTATTGGTCAGTCAGACTCTAGAGAAAACATGGAGAAAGCAATCGAAACATCTCTAAATGGGCAAACAAGTAGGTAGAGTGAGATTATCACCTCCAGGCTCCTTAGCCACTCCAGAATCTTTTTAAAGGCTTGTGGTAAAGAAGCCTTAAAAAGAAAATCTTGGCCACCAAGGTTCAACATGCTTTAAATAAGAACAAGGTACATTAAAGTGCCTTTGTTTCTGCTTCCGTTTCTAGACTGGTATCTTCAAGAGAATTCTTGACCCAGAGTATCTAGAATTAAGCAAGGAGTTATATGGGCAGATACAAGTTCAGAGGAACATTTTTGAATGGTCTAAGAGAACCCACTATTTTCTTGGCCTTGCCCTATTCCAGTATTTAAATAGTGTTTTTCTATTAATAAAAGGTTTCTTACTTAGAAATAGCATTCTTTGGATTGAGTTTTATTTTCTTCACATAAGTAGAATAATAGTCTAGTAAAAATGGTAATCAAAGGTCCTTTGAGGCCATTTAACACTTATAAATGTTACGCTAAATTTATCCAAATACCTTTTCTTTGCTCTTAGAGAAGGCCACTTTTTTTAATTGAAGTATTATTGGTATACAATCTTATTGGTTTCGTATACAACACAGTGGTTCAACAATTACCCGTATTATTAAATCCTCACCCCCTCCAGTGCAGTTCCTATCTGTCAGCATAGGAAGATGTTATAGGATCAGTGACTATATTCTTGCTGTGCTACGTGCTACTCTCCCTGTGATCAACTTATTTGATGATTGAGAATTTTTGTAAGGCCACTCTTTTCTTCCTTTTTTTTTTGATCTGCTCCCAACAACTCACAGGAAATGTGTTCATTTCTACCTCATTGTTACTGACATTATCAAACAGCCTTGCCTCCTATTCCTCTTCTCCCCCTTGCTGACCTTTTAGGGGTAGCTTGCCTGGAATAGAAAAGGTGAAATTTACTGGCATAAAAACTTAGAGTATACTAATGGCTTTATGATGCCAACAAATTCAGCTGGCTTCAATCATATCTCCAAAGTTTATGCTCATTACTACCTGGAAATTATGGTGGCTGAGCCATCAGAGTCACATCACTGTCACAAGTCTGTTTTCTTCATAGTTTGAGAATTATATTTTGTTACAGTTGGCTCCCACTATTATGTATGTTTCATTTTGTATATTTAAAAGAATTACTCTAAGACAGTCTCCACCAGACAGGCTTTGAAAGGAAAGGAGTGACACATAGCAGCGATTCACCGGAGAGTTCCGCTTTATTAGGGAAAGGTGCTGGGTTATACAGGAGGGGGCATGAATTGATTGAGGTGTCACTTCTACGGGGCCAGTGGCTGTTGGCTAGGTGCTGGGATTGGGAGGGGGGCGAGAGGTGATTGGGCTTCAGGTGGCGCCGGCGGGAACTGAGGACCCCGAAGAGAAGCTGGAAGTTTGCCATCTTACTGGTGGGGACCCTTCATTCCCCTTTCTCCTCTATGGGTTTGTGGACGTTGCTTTCTCTCTGGCTGCTTCTTGCTGAACAGGGGTGGAGAAGGGAGTGAGGGCTTGAGGATTGGGAGGAAAGGGTTGTTAGGACTTCCCACAGTAAGGATGAGTAGATGTGGACTTCTTCAGGTTTGGAAATCAATGAAGGTTCCTTGTAACCATAGGTTGGCTAAGAGGATATGGGTGTCAGGAGCCAGGTGTCTGCGGCTATTGTTTCCAGGAACAGTTTCCAGTGGAGAGAGGGGTCCATCTCAGCGTGTGGTGAGGAGGTCACGTGAGGGTGAGGGATCTTCTGTGGCTAGAAGCTGGTAGTTCCTGAGTAAAAGCTGGTTGAAAGCTTGATTAGAGATTTTTCTGACTTGGGATTTGATGAACTTTATTATACAGGGTAAGAAGAGACAGGCGAGAAGAATGATTATTATGGGGCCTGCAATGGGCCAGAGCCAGGTGAGGAGGGGGTTTGTTAGTATTGAAGAGAATGGGTTGGAGTTGGAAGCAGAGTGGAGACTGGAGGCAAGGTCAGTGAGTTTGGTGATGTCAGTTTCTACAATGCCGGATTCGTTGATATAATAGCAGCACTCTTCCCGGAGGAAGACACAGGTGCCGCCTTTCTCAGCTGTAAGTAGATCTAGGGCCCGCCGGTTTTGAAGGGTAACTTTAGCTAGCGAAGTGACCTGTCTTTGGAGAGAGGCTAGGGAATAGGCAGTGGATGTCAGGGCTCCCTCAAGTTTGGCGTCGAGATCTCTAACTGCCCATAGAGAGTGACCCAAGGCTTCTCCCGAAAACCCTGCCCCAATGGCTGAGGTGATCAAAGAGCTACTGACCATGATGGGAAGGAAAGCAGCTCTTTTTGTGCGAGAGGGCAAGGGAGGTTGGAGCTCAAGAAATTCTGCCATGCTGTAAAGTGTAAGCTGTGGGATTAGGGTGACAAGAATGCAGGGTGTATCGGAGTTGAGAGGCAGTGAGTTGAAAAGACTGCCATTACACCAAAAGAAGTGTCCCGGTTTCATAAAAGTCTTAGAGCCGGAGGTAGGGGTGTAGATAGAGAGGCAGTGAAGTGCACTGGAGGGGGGGTGGAGTTGGGCCTACACAGTGGTGGATGGTGAGATTATCTGCGTATTCTGGTTCCCATAGGGGTATGTCTGCCAGGGGGCAGAGGGGTTGTCTTTCTGCATGGAAGGAGTAGTTGGAAATATTAAGGGGCACGGCGGCCAGCAGTGGGCGCTGTAGTGATGCGCACAAGAAACAACTGGCTGTGTTAAGGGTATGGTTGAGAAAGATGGTGGTGTCTTGAATGAACTGTAATGAAGAGTAGGAGAAATGGGAAGAGGGGTGGGGATAAGAAGATGAAGAGGCGCCGTCAAGAGTTTGGATAATGACTTTTTCGGAATGTCTGCTATCTGATGCAACTTGAGAGATCTGGGAATGAGAGGGAACATACTTTTGAGAGATATGAAGGGTACCGTGGGGGGTCGAGGACCCCCCCCCCCCCATAGTAAACTGAGGCTGTGACTCTGGCAGCTCATCAAGAGTCCCAGGGATCTGGGATTGATAAGGAGAATGAGCCGTTGGGATATTTCATGAAACGGTTGGAGGAGTAATACTGTGGGTACTGGAAGTTACTCATGTAGTGAATGGCACAAGACCAGTAGGGACATCTCCTGTAGGTGTCTGGCCATCGCCTGCAATAGGCTTGTTTTTGGCTATAGAGGAAGCAGAGGTAGGGAGAATAAGGGTAGCTGCTAGTGAACACTTGGGTGGAGGGAGGAAAGTGGAGGTATAAAGGCTCAGAGCAGCTTTTCAGAGGGCAGTCTGGTGTGGCAATGAGGGCAGTAACTTTTGTTTGATGCTGTGTGTAAGTCTGTCTGACTTTGAATCGCCATACAAAGGAGGCTGGGGTGGCGGGGAAGACAATAAGAATGAGGAAAAAGCGAGAGAGCAGTAAAGGGGGAAAAAGTCATGATTCGGGTATGGATGGCAAAGGGGGTGAACGGGATTTTGGAGGAAAGAGGACAGTAAGGTGAGGAGTCTGGAGGGAGGGAGAGTCTGTAAACTTTTGTAGGTTAAGAGATCTTTTAGGTGATGTGGGGACAGAATGGTAAGGGGTGCCTTGAATGTCAGTTTATGAGCTTTTTTCTGCAAGAGCTGTCTAGCGGCTAATGCTCGTAGGCAGGGGGCCCATCCCTGAACTGTGGGGTCTAATTGCTTGGAGAGATAAGCTACTGGGGCAAAGGATGGGCCATAATATTGGCTTAGGAGTCCTAGAGCTTGACTGGACCTCTCATGAATGTATAATGAGAAGGGCTTCGACAAATCAGGAAGATGGAGAGCTGGGGCTTCCACAAGGGCTTGACGGAGCTTAATGAAGGAGTGTCGGGGTGAGGAGGATAATGGTTTTTTAGGGGGGCTCTTGTTGAGGTCGTATAGGGGTCTTGCCAACAGGGAGCAGGGAGAAGTTAGGGATCTATGCTCTAAAATATCTAGCTAGGCTTAGAAAGGAAAGAATTTCTGTCTTGGTTTTGGGAATGGGCAGGTCAGAGAGGAGCTATTTTCTGTCTAAGGTAATGGACTTTCTTTGTTGAGATAGAAGGAATCTGAGGTAAGTGACAGAAGGGGAAGAGATTTGAGCTTTGACGGGGGATACTCGGTAACTTCTGGAAGCTAGAAGGTTAAGTAGGGAGGCAGTGTCAAGTTGAGACTGTTCCCACGAGAGACTGCAGAGTAGAAGATTGTCTATGTATTATAAGGTGGACTTGGAGTGATCATGATGAAACTGTTTGAGGTCCTGAGCTAGGACCTGTCTAAAAATATGGGGACTATCTCGGAAGCTTTGTGGCAAAACTGTCTAAGTGAGTTGTTTAGAATGTCTTGTGTATGGGTCCGTCCAGGTGAAGATGAAAAAATCATGGGAGCAGGGGTCTAGAGGAATAGAAAAATGGGTCTTTGAGATCTGGGACTGAGAAGTGGGATGCTGAGGCAGGGATCTGCGATAAAAGGCTGTATGGATTTGGAACTAAGGGATGGATAGGGACAACGGCCATGTTGATGAGGTGAAGGTCTTGGACAAGGCGGAAAGATCCGTTGGTTTTTTTAACAGCTAATATGGGGGTATTAAATGGGGAGTGAGTGGGTCTGAGGTAATTTATGTTTAAGAGATCTTGAATGATGGGTTGGAGGCCTATGAGGGCTGAAGTGGTTAGGGGGTATTGGGCCTGACAGATATACTGAGAGGGGTCACATAATTTGATAGAGGCAGGGGGACATAGGGCCACAGAGGGGCTTGTAATGTCCCAAACTTTGGGATTTACAGGGTGTTTGAGGGCGGAACCGGAGCTTTCATTGGGTAGAGGGGGGTTGTCGGCTATGAGGGCCATCAGAAAGGGAGTACTGGAGGCTGTGGGAGTGGATATAGTTATGGAAACGTGGAGGAGGGAAAGGTTGTCTCGTCCTAGTAAAGGGATGGGACACTGGGGCATAACTAGGAAGGAGTGGGAGAAAGGTATGGGACTGTCTAGGATTGTGCATAAAAGGGGGGGAGGTTTAATGGGAAAATCTGTTTACTTCCTACCCCGACTATAGGAGTAATGGCTGGCATGGTAGGGCTCCGGTATTCTCACAAGACTGAGAAGGTGGCTCCTGTATCTAGGAGGAAGGAGATGGGGCGACCATCTACTGTTAAAGTAACCCTGGGCTCTTGTTTGGTGATGGAAATGGTCGGGCGAGAAGCCCCCGGGCCCCGTCAATCTTTTTCTGCCAGTCCCAGTACGGCGGGCTTAGGATGGGGGTTGTTCGTCCAGCCTCCCCTTTGGGTGGTTGGGCAATCAGACCCCCCAGTGGCCCTTTTTGTGGCATCTGGGGCATGGGGTGGTAGGAGATCTGGGGGAGGGGCACGCCCTTGACCAATGTCCCTCTTTTCCGCACTTGAAACAAGCTCCTGGGGGGGGCTTGTCTGGAGAGGGGAGCCCAGGTTGTGGTTTTATCAGCTGGGCCAACATCTGGAAATTGGCCTGATCAGCCTTTTGTTTACCGCGTTCTTTCTCCTCCTTCCGGTTATGGAAGACTTTAAAGGCTACTGTTAGGATCTCAGTCTGTGGGGTAGTGGGGCCCTGTTCTCACTTTTTGAGTTTAGCTTTAATGTCGGGGTAGCTTTGAGCTAGGAAGTATGTCATAAGGACATGTCTTCCTTTAGGTGTTTCTGGGTCTAGGCTGGTATGCTGTAATAGGGCTTGAGTGAGTCTAAGAACTCGGAGGGGGTTTCATCTCTCTTTTGAATTGTCTTGGAGCTTTTGAAAATTGACTACTTTACGAGCTGCCTTTTTCAGACCTGCTATTAAGCAGGAGGCAAAAATATCTCGAGAGCGGAGACTTACGGCGGTGTTATAATTCTAGTGTAGGTCTTGTTCGGGGACAGCAGTGGGGCTAGGGGGATAGGTGGGGTCAGTCCTGTGGGTTTCGGTAGCGTGCGTTTGGGCGAAGTCCTAAACTCATCTATGCTCTTCAGGGAGAAGAGTATTGGCCAGGAGCATGAAAATGTCATGATGCGTGAGGCTGTAAGACTGGAGGGTCCATTGAAACTCCCTGATGTATGTCGTGGGCTTAGTGGAAAAGGAACTTAGGCATTTCTCTAGTTGGGCTAAATCTCTTAAATGCCTTTGGATCCTGCTACCTCCAGGAGGGGGGCGATAATTTTGGCAGGCTCTCGGGACCAAGTCTGAGGGGGACTGAAGGGTTCTGGCTCAGTCTGTGGGGGAGTGACGTGGTCTAGCTGCGCCTATTCAAGCAGGTCCTGAAGTGTGGAAGGGGGGCAAAGAAAATAAAGAAAGATAGAATCAGACCCACGTGTTGCCAGCCTGCAGCCCAGCTGCTTGCCTCTGTTGCTTTAGTTGGGCTTGAACTCATGACTCTGAGGTTAAGAGTCCCATGCTCTACTAATTGAGCTACAGCAGGGCTTCAGTTAATTATTTATGGAATGTGTTGTTTTCTATTTCTGCCACATTGGCAAGTGGGGGAAGGGCATAGCTAGAAGCAGGGGCGGTGTTTCTACACATCTTCAAGGTCTCCCTATTTTCAGAGTGAGGAGTCTTGGCAAGATATGTTTTTGTGGACAGATAACTTCTAAGGACTGCACCGGTTGTTCTCTAGCTTGTGCTTTCCCATGCTGCGTTCAGACATGGGGGGAGGTGCTTTCCCATTCTCCCTACAAACATGTGAGAAGACAAAGGCGGTCCCTAACAGGGGAGAAACAGGTGATGAGGGCAAAGACGGAGGAGGCCCTTGGGACCTAGTTAAAGGGGGGGCTGAAAGGCTCAGGCTTAATCTGCGGGGGACGAAGGCGGAGGAGGTGAGATGGGGGAGGAGATGGTGGGGGAGGAAGGGAGAAGGGCTGTTGTAGGAGAAGAAGGGGAAGGGAGTGAACAGGAGGCTTCTGCGGGGGCAGCGGCTTGCAGGCTAGGAGAACTTGGGAGGGGGCTGGGGGAGGAGGAGGCGGAAAGCTTCGATATAGGGAATCTCCTTCCATTTTTTCAGGCGGTGGCAGTAGTTAAAAAGATCGCGAGTGATGTTAGGATCAAGAGTTCCCCCTGCGGGCCATTGGTTGTTATTGTCTAGGGGGTATATGTCGGCCAATCTTGGGAGCAATATTTACGGAGAAGTTTTGGTTTTATATCAGGCGTCAGGGAGAGGGTAGCCAGATGCTTAAGCAGGCATTCAAGAGGTGAACTTTCAGGGAGGGATGAGGAGGCTCCCATGGCTAAAGGACAGAGAAGGAGACAAACAGGGGAAGATGAACGGAGATCCTCGGACTGGAAGCAGACCGCAAGGAGACAAAGGGCGTCCCCGATGATCTTTGGTGGTCTGCAGAAACTCATATATGAGTCGGAATTTCTTAGGAAGTGTGGGTCGTCACCCAGACTTCCCTAAGAAGGCAGAGTGCCAGAGTCACGAGGTACCTAGCACTAGGCATTTTCGGCGGACGGAGCAGAAGGAGGAGGGTGGGAAAAGGGAGCGTTCTCATCCACAAAGGAGTCACCTCATTTATGGCTGTTGGAGAGGGGGTGCCTGAGAGTCGGCCGCAGCCATGAAGGCCTGAGGCGGGGAGCGTTGCCTCCTCATCCCCGAGCGTCAGGGCCTTGCCGGACGATCACGGTCAATGGCACTGCGATAGCTCGGAGAAGAGTGGCCCACTCCGGGGGGAAAACTTACCTAAAGGCCAGAGAGGAGTGGTGAGTGTGATGAGCCAGCGCCGGAAAAAGAGGATGAGGGCAAGCTGCTTCTGGTGTCGGGGGGAAGATGGGGCCCAGTTGGGGTGTCCCGTCTCCCGGGTTTCGGCACCAATGAAAGGAAAGGAGCGACACATAGCAGCAATTCACCGGAGAGTTCTGCTTTGTTAGGGAAAGGTGCTGGGTTATATAGGAAGGGGCATGAATTGATTGAGGTGTCACTTCTATGGGGCTGGTGGCTGTTGGCTAGGTGCTGGGATTGGGAGGGGGGCGAGAAGTGATTGGGCTTCAGGTGGCGCCGGCGGGAACTGAGGACCCCCGAAGAGAAGCTGGAAGTTTGCCATCTTACTGGTGGGGACCCTTCAGGCTTCACCAGGTTTCCAAAGAGGTTCAAGGTCAAAAAAAGAAAAATGGGTGAAGAACCCCTAGATTAAGGGTTATCATTAAAAGGCCTTCTTGGAAGATTTCATGTAGACTATTTTATAACCCAGATTATTACATGATCTGTAATCCTGAGTGATTTTAGAATATTAGAGTAAAATGGCAACCTTAGGACTTAAAGAAAATTCAGTTTAGGACAAAGCAAGTGGGACTTCTCATTAGCAGCTACTAAATTTGGACAACTTATTCCAAAAGATCAAGAGTTTCAAAACAGACATCTTTAGTACATGAACAGCTGAACATTAGTGGACCCACTTTGTAAAATATTTGATTTTGGGGAATATCTTGAGGTTGGCCGGAGTCTGTCCAGACGTGCCTTGAAGGGTCTCTTGGGCTCCAACAGGGATGATGCTTGTCTTAGCCCTGGATCCAGTCCAGGAAATCCTTAAATTTCTCTGCAGTGTTGTAATCCTTCCAATAGAAATGATCATTTTGTGTCTGCCTCCTACAATCACTTTGAAATGCTTATGTTCTCCATGTTCTTTCTCTTGCTAATTTGTAGGTTGGGCAGATGCAGATTCTGAGACAACAGATTGCCAATGAATTAAATTATTCTTGTCAGTTTGGCTCCAAACATCTGGCAGCTGCTCTGGAGAATCTCATTAAGTAAGTGCTAGTGTTTGAAATGGTCATCTGTGGGCCTGGATTGTTATCATAAATGGCACCCCAGTTTCTTTAATACCTACTCTTTTACATTCTTTTTGAGTAAGAAGTCTTTCTGAATTTATAGGCTTCCTTCCCAAGAATTACCAAATTGGTCTTTAAAAGACTCCTTCCTCAGTATTGTCCCTTGGTGCCTCTCTCTCCTTCCCTCCACCCCACGCTGCTGATGTATTCATTTATTCAGCCAATATATTGATCACTTAATACACACCAGACACCGTGCAGAGAGTTGCACTGACTGAGAGAGCAATTATTACCCATTTCCGTAGGACAGTCACTAGCCATCCAGAGGGCAGTTAGAGGTGTGTTAATTACCTGGAGTGGTTGGGCATGCAGCCTGTGCCTCACCAGCAATTGCTCTCATTTCAAGCCTTCTCCTTAAATAGTCTGTGCTTCTCGGCACAGGACAAAGTCAGTGTAAGCAAGTCAGTGCTTTTGACAAGCTAGGTATTGAAAACAGTAAGTCAATTCATAAAAATTTGAATGGTGAAAGCACTTGATTTAACTCCAAAAGACAAAGTAATTCTGGATCAGACTTTCCACTTAAAGCCAATCACAGGTACAGAAATTGAAAATTAGAAGGATCAAGCCCTCATTTTACCGATGAGGAAACTGAGGCCCTGAAAGATTCTTTCATAGCCTGTGGTAACTGCTGTCTGAATTCAGTTACTCTCTAATGCTTATCACTCTTGTTTTTTCTCCTTCGTTTAGGGCTCTCCTAGCGGACATCGAAGCCCACTATCAGGACCCTTCACTGCCTTACCCCAAAGAAAATAACACACTCTTATACGAGATCACAGCCTATCTGGAGGCAGCTGGCATTCACAACCCACTGAATAAGGTTCATAATTAAAATACATAATGGTGTGGTGGGGAACCGTGTGGCACAGAAGGTGATTTGGCCCAGGTACATGAGACACTGGGAGAACCTGGGTCCCAGTCCCGGTCCCAGAGGCTCCATTCTCCCAAGTCCCCCCTTGCTGAGTTCCAGTTTCCCTGGTGGAATATGAGGGTGATCTTACCTTCCCTGTGTGATTCAGAGCTGGGAGAATCAAGTGATACAATGTTCAAGCTCCCTAAAAAGGAAAAGGCACTGTATCTGTAAGAAATTAGTTTTAGGTTTGTCTGGCATTTGGTGTTTGAACTGCAACTGAATGGTGGCCGTGATCCTTCTTGCCCAAAAATGCTTCCACTGGTGACTGGCAGCAGTCATAATCATAATCTGGGGCTAAATACTCTTTTCTGCAATTCTGATCTCCACAAACCTCTGAGAGCAGAAAGATTTTTCACAACTTGGTGTTAGGTCTCATTTGGTGGCAAAACTTGTCATGACATAAGACTCTTTGTACTTCTGTGAATATTCGTGTTTTAATGCAGCAGTACTGGTGACTTTGATTATAGGGTGAGACCCTGGGCCCTCTTTCCCTTTTCACGAACTAGGAAAAGTGAAGTTCTGAAATCTCTGCCATCCCCTGGGTTTTGGGTGAAGGATTATGAGCCTGTGTAGCAGCTGACGTTATTCTGAGGGCTTATTACATGCCAAGCACTGTGCTAGCCCTGACCGTGGGTGATTCCACCTGAGCTCACAGCAGCCGCGTCAGATGTGCCACTGTCGGGTTGGCCCGGAGGCTGGGAGGCTGGCGACTCCCCCGGGCTCCACACTAGCAAGCCTTGGAGCCCGGCCGTCACCCTGGACCCGGACCGGTGTCCACACCGGAATGCCCTCCTGCCTCCCAGGGAATTGGGGCTGGCTGGGTAGACCCTGACTGCCGCGGGAACCGGGCAGGAAGCTGCTCTGTGACATTGCCCAGGGGTCAGCAAACAGCGCCCGAGACGTCACCCGCTTTTCATGACGGACTCCTGCTCACTACTCTGTGGACTGCCGCTCCTCCTTTCTGCCTCTGCCCTCCCCTCACTTTGCCTTGACTGTGGCATCTGGCTTTCCCCCCCTTGCTCATCACCCTTTGTCCCCATCCCATTGTTATAATCATAATCATAATCTGATTATGAGGATTAAGAGGATTCAGAGGGAAAGTAACTGCTAATCTCTAAGCAAAGTTGTTCCCTTCCCAGAAGGGTTCATTATTTTATAGGTATTTATGTTTGGGAGGTCAGTGATGTTACACAAAACTCAGAAGTCAGTAAGTCAATGGAACCATTCTAGTCTTAGGTAGTGTGAAGAGTAAACTGAAATAAAATAGAAGCTTTCCACTTGAAAATGTGTTCTGCAGTATTGTGCAATAACTTTTCTTACCTTTGTCTTTTTAGATATACATAACAACAAAGCGCTTACCCTATTTCCCAGTTGTCAACTTTGTTTTTGATCTCCCAGTTGCCAAAACTTCAGTACAACAAAAACCTAGGTACTGTATGACATTTATTCTTTTCTGTATTGAATTTATTCTATCCAATAAGTAATAACAGGTTAATAATCTAACCAAACAACTCTTGTATAGAGTGCTATTCACATATGAGATCTTTGTATAGAGTGCTATTCACATATGCATTTAGTTAAATGCATGTTTATAAAATCCATGTCTTTGGGCCTCTGAAACATGTATCCCTTCATGAAATGTAGATAGTGGATTTAATAGCAACAACGTATAATCCACCTTTAATTTCCAACAGATTAATTATCCAACTTGTAAAATGTGTGGAAACTTTGCTTCTCTCCTTTCTTTAATGTATGAACAGCTGATTTTATATAAAAGAAACTTCTTTTGGTTAATATCTTATCCACTTAACAAGTGTCATGTGCCTACGGTGAATATGGAACTGTGGTGTGAAGAGTAACAGTACAGCAACAATACAGGAGTGAACACTAAGACAGGAATATCTAGGACTTTAAGATACATCTGATTACATGCGAAAATAATACGAACAGCAGATAACAAGACTTCCAGTGTATTTCTGTCCAGGAATATAACCCTAATTGTTTTGTCATTAATCAGTTTATCCTGAACTCTTTTATAATCACTTTTCTAATAGATTCCCAAGTACTTCCCCATCTCCAAACTTTTTATCTGAGTTTTAAAAAACCCACTGTAGAGTGTAATTTAGCTTAAAAGCATTATAAGAGGTTTCCTGTAAATGTAACCATGTAATTTTTTTTTGAAGTATAGTTGACATAATATTATAATAGTTTCAGATGTACAACACAGTAATCCCAAATTTATTACATTACAAAATGCTCACCACTGTCAGGGTAGTTACGTGACACCCATCTGTCACCATACCAAGTCATTACAGTATTACTGACTGATTCCCCGTGCTGTGCCTTCATCCCCGTGATTTATTTATTCTATAACTGGAAGTTTGTTCCTTTTGATCCCTTCATCTTCACCCTCCTGGCAACCACCAGTTCGTTCTCTGTATTTATCTGGGTTTTTGTTTGTTAGTTTTGTTGTATCCATGTTATTTTTTCAATCAGCAATTTCAAAGTGTATTTCTTCCTTGAAGTATTTCCCTTGCTATTTCATAAACCTTTTAAGGATAAAGATGTAGAGTCTCTGTAAGGTTCTTACTCTCTCATATGAAAATGTTTCTTGAAAAAATAGCTCTCATAGCAACCCCTGTTGGTGCTACAGAATGCAAAGCCCAGGACTTGCTGTAGGAGGGAGGGAACAAATGTGTGTTTGGATTCTGGATTCACCACTTAATCACCTATGTGACTTTGGCCAAGTTCCTGAACCTCTCAGGCTGGTCAGATTTTTTAAATGCCTGATACAGTACCTGGTACAGAGCAAGTGCTCAACTGATGCTAAGTCCTGTTCTGTATATTGGTCAAAATCAATGTAAAGAACCATCCCAAGGTGAATTTAAGGTTTCATCTCAAGATTCAGAGAACCATGCTCCCCCTCTGTGGTCCCTGTGTTATTACTACATAAGAATATATGATCCTTTATAATGATGGCTTGTCAGTGCATAAACATACCTTGTTTTTATTAAAGGCTAGTCATTTACTGGTGTCATTCTTAGGTAATATATCTTTCATTGTACATATGGTTAAGATCAGGCATGTCACAGGAAGCATGTCACTATTCCATGGAATTGCCAGATCTTTAAATAAAACAAAGCTTTTAAATGTCTTAGAAATGTATCTGTACCTGACTATAGTTCTTTTCATGGATTAGTCTGCTGTGGTAACTTGAGAATCAGATTAACAGTAGAACTGAGGAAGAAACATCAGCATGTTTGTATACCCTGAACACATGTATTTAACCTTGTGAGCATTACTCTCAAGAATTGCATGCCTTCCTTGGTCTGTCTTAAGAAAGAATCTGTGGTGCTGCATTCATAGAAGTTTTTGTTGTAAACGTAACTATTGCTCTCTACCTGGGAAGGATTATTCCTCAGTGTTCTGAGTACTGGCAATGCAGTGGGCATTAAATAATTCAGAATTTCCAAAACCTATGTTGGGTTAATCAGGATAACTTGTTTTGGCATCCTGATCTAAGTAGAGATCTCCCAGTCATCACAAGAACCCAAATGTAGGATATGGGGGGTCTGTCTGACCAGTTTAACTTTAGAATAAGCTGCCAATCCTTTTTCCAAAGTCGTACCATATTACACACCCATCAGCATTTGTCAATGTCCATCTTTTAATATTTAACCATTCTAATGGGTATATATGGCATCTCATAGTTAATTTGCCTTTCCTTGATGTTGAGTACTTTTTCATGTGCTTTTTGGACTTTATATCTTTCTTGGTTAAGTGTCTGTTCAAGTCTTTCACTTGTTTTAAAATTAGGTTGATTGCTTTTCTCTCACAGTGTCATAGGAATTATATATTATGGATATAAATCCTTTCTTAGATTTATGAATTATGTATTTTTTCTCAAGAACTGTGACTTACCTCTTCATTTTCTTACTGATGACTTTAATGAGCAGAAGTTTTTAATGCTGATGATGTCCAATGTATCCATTTTTTCCTTCACAATTAGTCCTTTCTGTGTCCTAAGAAATCTTTGCTTACCCCAAGGTCCTGAAGATATTCTCCTAGTTTTTTTTCCGGAAGCTTTGTAGTTTTAGCTTTAACATTGAGATCTGTGGTCCATTTCATTACTTTTTATGTACAATGTGAAGTAGGGGTCAAGGCTTATTTTTTCTTCATGGGATATCCAGTTTCAGTGACATTTGTTGAAAAGATATCTTTCTCCATTACATTGTTTGAGTATTGGTGTGTAATGTAACGAATCACACAGAAGTTTCCACATGATACAAAGCTTGTAAGCCTTTAATTCTCCCCTCCTCCTCACCATGTGGCTTTTCTGGGACAGAAAAAAAAATGTATTTACATGAGGCGATGGGTCCTGAGCCTCCTTCTCTTTTACCCTGAAGGGTTAACCCAGCTAAGTAGATTTTCCTGTTGTGTTACATATTCAAAATGTCGAAGATTACCACTTGGTCATTTTTGTCAATATAACTTAAAGACACTGCTAATCAGACATGACTTCAGAGGCCATTGAATTTACCTCCCACCAAGGGCATGAACAAGCTGTCAGATGACCCTGGCAGGTGGTCATCCAGTCTCTGCAGGGACGAGGTACTCTCTGCCTCTCCAGACAACACAGAGCACTGGTAGAGTCGTTCTCATTGTTAGAAAGTTCCTGGTTGCAGTGAATGGAAAATTTCATCCCATCTCTGAAAATTTCACACACGGGCCTGTTTGTAGTCTTTGCGGTGAGACGGAATAAATGCCGCCTCCTTCCTCAGCACCACTCGGCGCTCTTCGAGTTGGCTGTAGTTTCTAGAGCTCTCTTTTTAAGATAAGCCCCTCCAGCTGTTCTGCGGTGCAGTGGCTCAGAAGCTGCTCCATATCAGGGGTTCCAGTTTGTTACCAGCCATCTTAAAAGTGTTCTCTCAAACTTGTACCAAAATTCCAAATACAGCCCTCCCCTTAGAGTGGAGGAGTTCCTATCCTCCTTCGTTCTGAGTCCTAGGGAGCAAAGTACAACGAAGGCTGCAGTGCTGAGATCTGATGTCCATTGTATAGGAGTGGCTCTGAATGATTTTGCATCATCTTTAAATCCTGACATCTCTCTCCCATGAGCCTCAGTCAGGCCAGTTCTTCCCCATCTTAATGAATGGATTAAAGATCAAATAAACAGGGAATTTTCTTTTTTTAGGACATATGGTCCAATTTGCTTCAAAGAGTAGATTTTCTTAACAATTGAAGAGCTCAGAAGGAAGGGGAAGTCTCAAAATGAAATTGTAATAATCACGAAAAGGTCAGTTGCAGAGGAAAGCAGTAGGCACCTAAAAATCTGGTGCACCTGCTCGGGACCAGGGAGAGGAGACCAAGGACTCCAGTCCAGGCATATGAGGTGGTCAGAGAGCAGCTCCACACCTGGCCACCCCCAGCCAGTGCTCCCCATCTGTCAAGAGCTGGCAGGTCCTTCATCCTCTGTTTTTCCTTCTGCAAAGGATTTAGTGTGGCCTTAGTCCAGGATGATAGTGGCAGCCCTGAGAGAGGCCGTCGGGGTATAGGAGTAGAGCAGAAGCTCGGGTTCCAATTCAGCTAAGTGAAGGGTCATAAGGCACCTGAGAAGCATGGACACTGCCTCCTTCCCCTCGTCCCAAGAAGAGCAAATATAAATACAGCCGTGGTCACACAATGACAGATGGAGAGCAGTGGAAACTTTTCCAGGTGTTATCACTCGTAAACCCTTTCAAAAGCAAGAAGTTACTAGAGAAATAGATCAGTAATACAGTACCATCTTATGGTACCATTTGCTAACTAGAGAATGCCGATATGTAAATTGGAAATAGTTTTAACAGTTAAAAATTCATTCTGATATAAAGTAAGAGTGTAAACTCCATAAGACTATTGTATACTTTGTGGCATTCCCAGTTCTAGAACAGTGCTTGGCAATACAGTTGTCATACAAATGAATACCTGAGTGGGATCCCGTGTGGAAAATTGCTAGATGCTGATTTTATTTGATACCCTTAAGTATACAGTAATGTGCCAGGCACAATCTCAGACGCTAGACATAGGAAGATGCAGGTTTGACCCAAGCCCTCAAAGAAACCAGCGTACAAGCAACTGAAAGTTTAAGAGGCGTGGAAGAAGATCCTGAGGCTAATGAGAACATGAGAAAAGGCCACCTGCCCAGAGTATCAGGGAGGACTTCACTAGGTTATGTGCTGAAGATGTGCCAGCAAGATAATGACTTGCTATGAAGCAAGAAGTTGGTCTATAGGTTTGTTTCTTCTCTGACCTCATTTAGAAATCCGCCATTGATTTAGTCTGTCAGCATGTTGGCTGAGGGTCCGATATGTGCAAAGCAGTTCATTGATCCGGACTGTTCTTTGTTACAGCCAGAAAATACCCGAGATGCCTGCAGATGTTGTGGGTGCCCTTCTGTTCCTGGAGGATTATGTTCGGTACACAAAACTGCCCAGGAGGGTAAGCAGCAGATAAAGACAGTGTTGATGCCCTTTTTATAAGGCCCTTTGAACTTGCTAGGAGTGAGTCCAGCAGCTCACTCACCTTGGCTGCCTCCGAGCCCCTTGCCGGGGCTCTGCCCCACAGCTCTAAAACTCCCCATCCTCCCTGGTAAGTGCTTTGCAAGGAGACGGTTTAACGCACCTTCCTTGCTCTTCTCCCTCTTTACCCCACCTTCCTCCTGTCAGCAGCTCACCCAGTTCAGGAGTTGGGATGGGCAGTCCAGGAGAGAATTTCTTTAGTGGCAGGGATAGAAAGGTAATTGTGTGGTTGTTTCCTTTCCCCAGTAATGGTTCTCAAGCAAGTTTGATTATTTTCACAGCATGGCGAAAATTATACCATCCATACTACTGTTCCCAAAAATGACAGACTGCTTTTTACCTTCTAAGATATTCTTCCCTTTTCCTTTCTTACTAGTGAGTCTGCTTTGGTAAGTTTTAGCTGAAAGTGGAAAGCTTGATACTAAAATATAAAAGACTTCCAATAGATGCTGAACAGCCATGCCGATTTTTTAAAAATTAGCTTAGGAATTGAACATCTTTGTTTATAACAAAAGCCAAAGATGATGTTTTAAAAATTAACTGCCATGTCATACTTAATAGTGAAATACTAGTGGCATCCTTATTAAACTCAGGACTGTAGTGATCATGCAGCAGTACTGATACTTCAGTGCTACTTTTGTTGCACAGGTTTGTTAAAGAGAGCAGTTGTATATTTTCCTTGGTTCTTGTCCCTGCTGCAACAAAGAATTGAAGGGCAGAGACACAGTAGTGAACCAGAATAAAAGTTTTATTTAAAGTTATGCACTTAAAGAGAGAGAAAGTGCAGGCGACCTCAGAGAGGAGGTTCCCAGAAAGGTTGAAAAGTTTTATTTAGTTATTGTGAGTTTGTTTTGGAGACACAGGGAAGTCCCAGTACAAGATGAGGAAGGGATAGATTAAAGCAAGAGTGTCAGGGAATGACAGAACAGAGTGATAAAAGAAGTTCAGTAAACTGCTGCTCAGCATGGGACCCATCCCCTGCTAACTCCTTAAGCCAGTGCCAGCTGGCATCCAGTGTCCACTTGGATCTGCAGGGTGTGGGAACTGAGTCCCTACCACCCCAGGATTTCGGGAGCTGCAAAGCACTGGATGGAGTGAGATTACATTCTGTGAACTTCCTCAAGGCAAAGAAAGGAGACTTTCTGGCAGGCTACTAAAAAACATGACAGTATAGCTGCAGTTTCATCCGGGTCACCCAGGCCATGGTAATTTGCAAGCCTGGATCTGAGCTCTCAGCAGCCCCTCCCTACTGACCTGAAATAGGACAGAGTGAAGATTTGAGCTTAAATCCAGAGTATTAGAATGAAATAGCAAAGTAACGAAGACACTACTGGAAAAGCGCAGAGACAAAACATTACAATTTGAGCAGTGAGAAGTTTATTTAAGGCAAAAAGATGCACACTTGGAGAAAGGAAAGTGTGGACAACCTCAGAGAAGAGGCGTGCTAAAAGGTTTAAGTTTTATTTAAAGAGAGAAAGTGTGGGTGACCTAGAAAAGGAGGCCTGAAAGGTTGAGAAAAAGTGTGGGTGTCCTCAGAGAGGAGGCATGCTGAAAGGTTGGGGGTTCTCCCTTTTAAGGATTTTTCAGGAATGTGACAAAAGGCTACAGGGTGTAGACTTGTTAAGTGGTCTCAAGATATTTATCTTTGGTGAGAGACATTAAGTTTCTTCTCTTCTATTATCAGTTCTCTAGGTAATTCTGCAAAATTAACACAAGCAGTGTACTGATCCAGTTCTTCCCCAGGATAGCAGGTTCTCTCTGGGACCATATCAATCAAGACAGCCTGCCCTGCCTCCAAGGTGGGCTGAGTTATTGTCTGTTTCCTAAAGAATAAGTTAAGAATCTTATTTCTTAACTTCATGGGTTTTAAAATGCAATCTTAACTTTAAGATGGAATCTTTCCTGTTTTTACTATGCTGTTTATATCTGGGCTTGTTTGCTAAATTAATCATAATGCTTGTCTCCTGCCCAGGTTAAGGATTACTTGATTAGGGGCCAGAGGAGGAAAAAATAGCATATACGTCAAGTTAAATAGTAAGCTAGGCCTTTTAGCAGACTAAAGTAAATCTTACAACGGCATGATCTAATTGACACAATGAAGACATGGGCTGCGCTCAGATACTTTTCTTTACCTGGGAAATATTTGGGCTTTCCAAGTTACTCCCCGCCTTCGGAGCTTCAACTGATTAACTCATTAACTCTGTGAGTCTTTTCTGGCTCTCTAGTTTTAACTGGTTAACTCTTTGAGTCCCTTCTAGTGGGTTTTACTGGCCTTATTCTCCCTCCACCGCACTTATATCTATCCTTCTACCTAATATGTTCAAAACAAATAAGAAATGAAAAATTGTAAATGTATTTGCAAAGAAGACAAATGTGTATTCTTTATCAATGATGTAATTGCCTACCTTGAGTGCCCAACAGAATCATGTGGAAAAGTGCTAACATGAGAGTTTATAAAATAAGCTGAGTACAGGATGTACTAAGTAAATCCACAAATAAGATCCTATTCACAAAATTAACAAGGAAATGATAATAATTAACAAGGATAATCTACAAGAAGTTATTTAAAAACAATTTGAAAAACTTTAGGAAAAAAACAAAACTTTTTAAGTCCATGTTTCTGAATGAGAAGTCAAATATTTGTTCTTCCTAGCTTATAGTTTTATTGTAATTATGATCAAAATCCATTATAAAAATTTTTCATTAATAATCATTAATATTAATAAAATGTTATTTTAAAATACAACATTTTTTAAAACTTCACAGAACTTAGGCTAAAGCAGAATTTTTAAAAAGAAGATATTAAAACTATCAAATATTAAAATATATTATAAAACTACAAAAAACAAAATAGTGTGGTAGTGGTATGAAAGTCAATAGATGGGTTGAAACTAAAATATGTAGCCTAGAAACAAATACCAGTACATAAAATAGTATATAAGGAAAGGTAGCATCTCAAATTAGGGGAGAAAGGGAATATTAGTCAATAGTGCCAGGACAGTTAGTTCAATATGTGGTTAAAAATAAGAGGCAAGTTTGTCTTTTTATATTTTCCATGTATCAAAATAAATTACAGATAGTATAAAAAATGAAAAAAATTAGCAGAAATTTTAGACAAATACTTTCAGCTCTCAGAATTTCCTATATATTCCAAAAGCAGGAAACATAAAGGAAAAGATTTAGAGATTTGATCTCTTATAAATGTCAAATGTAATGAAAGAATTCTGTCAAATGTCTCTTGATTTAATAAAATGGGGGAAAATTACAAAGGGAAAATAACAAAGATCCGTTTCCTTGATTTATAGGATGTTCTTTTAGATCTATAAGGAAAAGATAAGCAATCTAACAGAGAGGAAAAAAATAGGCAAAGGCTATTAACAGGCAGTTATCAGGAAAAGAAATACAAATGGCTGGTAAATTTGTAAAGATGTTCAACCTTATTATATTCAAGGGTCACAATTCAAAATACCTGTGAAATTAGTTTCAACACATCAGATTGATAAAACCTACAATGCTGGGCCCCCAATGTTTAGAAGGGTTTGGAGCAATAGGACTTTTCAGTACTGTCAATGGGAATGTAAATTGCTTATCCTCTGGGGTGTGCAATTTGGCTTATCTATTAAAAAACTTTTGTAATACACTTTCCCAATCTCAGCAATTCCACTGCTAGGAATCTACCTGCTGGGTATAGGTGCAAAAGTTCAAGATATGTTTGCAAGGATGTTCATAAGATTTAGCAGGACACAAGATAATGCAATCCTAATTTTGAGGGTGTGTGTGCATGCAAACATATGTGTATAAATTGAAGGAATTCAAAGCAAAGTAACTATCAATTTTAGATTCTCCAAGGGACAGGGACTAGACTCAATCTCTGTTTTTGCTGAATTTCCTCTAATTAGGTGATACCTTTATAATCAGAAAAAAAAGAAACACTGCTTTTAGAAAAAAAACTATTTTCAGCACTTGGAGATCACCTCGTTCTACACCCCATCCTTCACCCCCCTTTCCCCCAGCGCTTCCCCTAAGAACAGTGAAGGAATGAATGCCTTTAAGGGTCCTCCTCTCTTCCCCCTCTGGCCTGAGTCACTTGCCAGACATGCTATTATGCCTAGGTTATTCATCAATTAACTGTGAGGTGACCTGAGACTAACCTTCGTACTTCCCAGAGGCATGTGTATTCCTAGCCGATCCCAGGGCCTTTACGAGCCAAGGAGCTCACATGTAGAGATAGGTGGAACTGAACAGCATCCCCTCAGATGTCAGCAGTGCCAAGAAATTAAGACACCAGTACGAGGAACACCAGAAACAGAAGGTGGTGGTTCTAAGGAGTGTTCCACCCATGGGAGGCCAGCACTTCCCTGTGATACACCTTGCTCCAAGGTGGTCTTCATCTCTTTAATTTTCATGTGGCAAATGTTGAATTTGTTCTGAATTATGACACCATGAATAATTAAACTATTTTGATTTTTTAGGTTGCTGAAGCACATGTGCCTAATTTCATTTTTGATGAGTTCAGAACAGTCCTTTGAGTTTGATTTCTACTTCTTCAATGAAAAGGATTGTCCTTCTACTACCACTAAAATGAATTCAGAAATGAAAAGAAACTCAATGGCCCATAGAAACTGCATTTTTTCCCTTCATTGTGGGAAACATCAGACATTCTGGGTAAGATGTATCTCACCGCACTAGTTAATATAATTGTTTAAATCATGGTGTTATATACAATTTTTTTTTTTTTTTTTTTTTTTTTTTCAAAGTTTACTTTTTAACTTTATTTTTGATAAATCAGTAATATGAGAGAAATAGAAGGCCAACTTGCTGGTATATTTAAATACAAACTTGTCCCAAATAGACAAAACTAAAGGAATATGAACTAAGTTGAAGCATGTAATCGTATCAATGCTTTCTTAATAAAACAAAATTGACCTTTGTGTTACACAAAAATTTGAGCTCTACTTCATTTGAAGTTTAAAAGTCTATGTTTAATCTCAGTTTACTGATCTTGAGATGACTGGTACTGCTCTCTAAAAATGTAACCTTCACAAAACTGATGCAGCATCAGATTTTAGTTAGAGTTTTCCAGAGACACATCTCACTATCACAGGTGACATTTAGAAACATCATCTGGATATTCAAGATAAAAGTATGTGCAAGAACACTGACCCCAAAGTACAGCATCAAATTATAAAATCTGCAGATGTTGTGCTTATAAAATTCTGTGTTTCACATTTTTGAAACAACTAGAATGGGGTCAATCAAGTATTATTGAAAGTGGTATCCTGGTAACGGACCTTTTTTTTTTTTTTTTTTTTTTTTTTTTTTTTTTTTTTTTTGAGAGGGCATCTCTCATATTTATTGATCAAATGGTTGTTAACAACAATAAAATTCAGTATAGGGGGGTCAATGCTCAATGTACAATCATTAATCCATCTCAAGCCTAATTCTCGTCAGTCTCCAATCTTCTGAAGCATAACGAACAAGTTCTTACATGGTGAACGAATTCTTACAGAGTGAATAAATTCTTACATGGTGAACAGTACAAGGGCAGTCATCACAGAAACTTTCGGTTTTGATCATGCAATATGACCTATAAACCATCAGGTCAAATATGAATATTCATTTGATTTTTGTACTTGATTTATATGTTGATCCCACATTTCTCCTATTATTATTATTATTTTTATTTTTAATAAAATGCTGAAGTGGTAGGTAGATGCAAGATAAAGGTAGAAAACATAGTTTAGTGCTGTAAGAAGGCAAATGTAGATGATCAGATGATCAGGTGTGTGCCTATGGACTAAGTATTAATCCAGGCTAGACAAGGGCAGCAAGACATCCACGGATGCAGAAGATTTCTCTCAAAGCAGGGGGGGTGAGGTTCTGAGCCTCACCTCTGTTGATCCCCAAATTCTCACCTGATGGCCCCCCTGCGACTGTGCCTGTCTTAGGTTGTTCCTCCCTTGAGGAATCTTACCCGTCTCTGGCTAACCAGTCATCTTCCGGGGCCATACAGGGAAATGTAAAGTTGGTAAGTGAGAGAGAAGCCATATTGTTTGCAAAGGTTAGCTTTTTACTTCTTTGCAGATTTATGCCCTGTGGCTTCTATGCCCAGCACTTGTCTCGAGGTATCTTTACCACCTGGAGGAATTATGATACTCGGTAAATTCGATATGAGGCACGAATTCTATTTAAAGTTTGTAATTAGGAAGGAAGAAGAAAAGCTATAGATGTAGCATATGAAGGAAACTTGGGAGGATTGATTATTTCTTTGACATATCTTCTTGTATAGTACCTTAAGTATGTATAGGTTTTAAACTACTAACTAATTTGCACACACATATTGACATAATAGGAATACGGTGACATAAACAAAGCAAATCTATAATTACCAGCCATCTCCAGTGAAGCCAAGAAAACCATTTAGGCACCCTAGGCATTTGTGAAAATTTATGTATGATATGATGGATATTTTCCAACTGTACTTGAACCATCAGACAAATTAAAGCAGCCCATTTCTGGGATCTGTTCACATCCCATATGTTCTTTTAACCATAGATAGTCTATATATACAATTTATATCATGTAGAAGCAGAACATATTTCTGTACTGCCTCTTATAAATGCTGAATGTAATTGTTATGTATAAATCCATTTAGTTTTATGTTCTAAAGAACTATTTGTGCAACTCCAGATTTTCAGTAAAATAATATTGCCAGTATCCAAAGTTGTCCTTCTTCCTGTGATTCAAAAACTATATATTCCCCTGCAAAAAACCTTGTCTGGAAGGTAAGATTCATATGGTAGGTCTGCTGTACATACCCATGACAGACTGGCAGGTGTATGGCGATAGACAAAGTAGCAGCGAATGTAAAGAACATGTACCATAGAAGGTAATTGGATTCGAAGGCTTGCCATACTCTTACAATCCCGGATATTCTGGGATTCCTAGAAGGGTTTCTAGCATCTCTTCTATAGGACTTATTTCAGCTGCTGCATCCACCCTTTCCTTCCTTCCTCAGCAGCCCGATCCTCACCCCAGCAGCCCTGCCTGGTCGAGGCCGAGCAGAATTCTAAAAGTGATGTTGCCCAGCACCTAAGGAGTTTGGAAGTCAACTTTGGAAGTTCAGCAATCCTATATCCACATGTCAAAAATATCTTGCTATTTTCCATTTGTAATCAGGTAACAGTAACTGCATGATGAGATCTTTAGATCTCTGTGAAAATGGCTCCCCAAAGAAAGCCAGCTGGTAAAGAGGCCAGATCTAGGAAAGTGAGGAGTTTTTCACCGGGAAATAGAACTGCGGGACAAACTAGGGGAGAAAGTGTCCACCATACACTGTGCTATAACAAGGCAGCTGAAACAGGGCAACACATACCAGTTGGAATAACTGCAACTGATTCCACTCGTGATTTGGCTAGAGAAACTTAAAAGCTGAAAAAGAAATTTCTACTATGAAAGCTTTATAAGTCATTTTAGCCATAATCATTAGAATCTGAAGTAGCCCTTTAATATTTCAGGTTATGTATTACTACTCTTTCAGGGGGAACAAATTACTTCAATGGTATTACAGAATTTTCTGAAGTCTTATGATACCTTCTGAATGTCCATAATCCCTTCAAATATACTGTAAACTCAGTAAATTCAAACTGATTTTAAGGCATGGTGGCAGATACTGCAAGTGCTTATTTGTTCATTCACTGTTCCTTGAAGTAACCTTAGCCTGGGTTGTTAACATACAGAGTGAAACTTGTAAAGCCCTTGACTGCTTTCCTGTATGAATGTGCTATTTTCAGACAACTCAGAAAAGAACCTTATCAGATTGCCTCACTAGAAAGATGAGGAAAGGAAGGTCCAGAGACATTAAGGCAACTTCCCCCAAAGTCAGATTTAACAGAACAGGTTTCCCTGTATATTTTGAAATCCACTTTGGTTTTCTTTTCCATTATCATGAAGCTATGTCAAGAAGTCCAGAACAAGACAAAAAGACATGAGAGTCCATTCTTCATTTTATTGAAGTGACCCACCCACAGTGACTCATCCCAACTACTGAATTTCAAAAGATAAACTGCAGGTCCTTGGTGTTAGCACTAATTTATGGTAACAGTCATTTCCTTTAAACAGTTATTTTCCTTTGCCCTTCATTTTAATTTGCAAATAAAAGTATATATTTACATGTTTATATACAAATAACTTCAAAAACAAATTAATTCCAATCTTAGTCCAAGAGTTTCCACTTTAGAAGTGGTATAGTACTATGCTATATATACCCTTTCCAAAAGTCTCTCAGGACTTGGTGAGTTCCAAATACTCATCCACAAACTGTTCCCCTTTAATAAACCAAGTACTTCATTTCTGAGTAAATTAGAGGAAATATTACAGAACATGCTTTGTACAATATAATACCACTACTGAAAATGGCTCTGGGTTTTGTAATCCAAGGTTCTGATTTAAAGCAAAAATATGTGGCATGGACTGCAACGGCAAAGAAGTGTCCAATTACAACTAGAGGGTTAGGAGACAATCTGTAATAGAAGAAAATATATATGTATTAGTAAGACCCAGAAATTAAAGTTTACTCATAAAAAGACATCCCAGTTATGTATCATCTACAAAGCTAAATACACAGTCTGCATTTTAGAGAACTTTACAAGCTTGTGTCTTCCTGCTGAATTTGATGGCAGGGACAGACAAAAAATGTTTTTTACAAGACACTACTTAGAATATACCTCCGTCAGAGAAGCTAGTAACTCCTCTAAGTATAGTTTATATAAATTCTATGTTTTGAGCTGTTTTCTTTCACTACTCTTGACATCCAGTCCGCAGTACTAGATGGCCTGGCACAGTACTGACATTCAGATTATAGATGAATGAGGAAACACAGAATTTCAATTTTAGACTTTGCCGATAATTATCACTCTACATACATCTGTTTGTCAGAACTATTAGCAAGTTTCTTGAGTCCCTAAACTTCAACCAAATTAAATTTTAAATACAAATTTCTCTTATCCATGGGTTCCATATATCAGAACATTTATTTAAACCCACAGGCCCAAAACAAGTTTCTATTTTAATGAAGGGTTTTAGCTTCACCTACCACCAACTTCTAATCAAAACTGTTTCTCAGAAGTAAAACAAAAGATGAAATACTGCCTTTTTTTCATTTCTCTGAGCTAGTGGATAATAAAAATGGTAGAATGTATATGAAAGATTTGCAGTAATTCATAAACTGAACAGTCCTAAGAAAATTTGCAATTTTTCCCTTGTCACCAAAGCAACTTACACAGAAAGCAGCCCAATGGGACCAGTAACACATTCTCTACCAAGTTTGAAATTAAAAAAAACAAGCTTTTCTTAGTTGATGCAGGGAATCTAAAATAAAAATTTTTTAATTACTCCCAGTCAAACTGTTCACACATTTGTGTTAGGGTGCTAATGATATGTCAGAAAAAATGAAGCTGTAACATATATCAAACTTCATAGATAATTTTTAAAAAATCTAGTCCTGGAATTTTAATGACCGAAAAATTCTTTTAAATTCCATAATCAACATTATGGACAGTAGCTTTACTATGAATATATATACATTTTTATTAATAAATAATTACTATACCAAACATGCAGGTCCTGGAAGTTGTTTAAAAGCTATTTCCTTGATTATATTGTAAATTCATTAAATGATACAAAATATTTTATAAACTTTTTGTTTAAAAATACAATTCTAGAAACCAAATTCCCAATCACTCAAATGCCCAGCTTGTATCTCTGAAATAATAATAATGCCTTTTATTGGTATAGTATTTTAGGCTTTTCAAAGTAATTCATTAAACCCTCACAACATAGCATGATCGATCAGTAACCTTTTTAATAGTTAAGCATTAATGTTCTTTTCAGGTATGCCTACATTTGTATTTACAACAGAAAGAAAGAGGTGCGCTAGGCAAACTTTTATTCCAATAAAGCTCTTCCCTCCTCTAACTCTCATTATTTTCTTTATGTTGTTTTGTTGGCAGATTCAAATTCATAATGTAAGACACTCAAGAGCTTACAAAAGCTTAGGAAGAAGAGCTTAGAAAGACTCAAAACTTAGTATTCTTTTTACTTCCCCAACCAACCGTTTTAACTTCCATTCCAAGTAGCAAGGAAGGAGTAACTGGCAAATCACAATCAATGAGTTGTTTTTTTAGCAAGAATGATGGTTATGGAGGCTACCGAAGGCATTTGTACAGTATCATCCTTTGTAATCAGATCACCAAAGGGTGGATCACTAGGGCCTCATCTGGGTCACAGAAATAGCTTTGTTGTCGATATATGAAGTAATGGGATTTGAGTTACATGTTTTCTTGGAAACCTAAAGGTCTAGCTTCATTAGCCTACCATTAACTAATTTGTATGCTGCTGTAGTTGTCTTTTTCTCCATCTCTAACACTGCTTCTGCTAGGTCATGTTCTCCTTAATACACAGATCGATTATCAACTCACTACAATATGTTAACAAAAACAAAAGCATGAGAATATTCAAATGACTAAAAGGTGGATGCATTTTGCTTCTTGGGCATGGTTATTTTATAAAATGTAAGCTTCACATTCATTTTATAAAATACTACTTTGAGAAGAAATTGAAACTAGTATCAGAAAGAAATATTAACAATGGCATTATATTTCAATTCATGGCCAGAAAGATCGATCCATCACAACCTTATGCATTTGGGGATATGTATGGTCCGATTGGGACCAGAGGAATTAATAACAGTGAATTATTGAGGTATTGTTATTAAGGTTGTCCAAGAGAAGACAATAGCCTTCCACACAAAGTAGTGGATATATGATGATTAGAAGCTAAAAATCTTACTCAAGGATGGAGTTAAAGGACTATGAACTTGTGAGTCTGCAAACTCAGGAAACATTTCTATTTGACCTAATCACTAACTTTTGAAAATTAAGTTCCCTCCCTGTGCTAAAAATTTGCAATTCAGTAATGTTCATTAAAAAATATCTACACTTACCATCTGGAGCAGAAAATAATTCATAAAGAGCCTGAGCAAGGATATTCACAACAAAAGAATGAGACATTTTTCTTGTCCAATAGAATGATTTTTTGGCCAAAAAAGAAAAAGATCACTTATTATATGGTAACAGGGGAAAAAAAGAACAAACTGCTGTTTACCTTAAACTGTTATTTACCCTATGCCTTATGTTCAGCATTTACACACACACACACACACATTTCCAGAGCAATGAGTTATGACTCTGAAACTAAATTCACAATCACTATGGGCAAAGCGAGCCATGCAAGCCAATGTTATATAACACCCAAATACAGAAATTGAGAAGATCTGTGAGATTCACCAGTAGCAAGTCAGGGTCTGTAAGCCTCAACAGACTGCCTAAGAAGCATTACTAAGGATCAGACTCCTAGGTACTTTCCTCCAGCAAAGTCCCATTCCTCTGAAGGTCCAGAAAGAAATCTGTTTTGAGACATTTTTGCCAAAGAGTAAATTTAGTATCTTACCTGGAAAACAGCAGCATCATTATAAAGGTCAGGAATACCAGTTAGCGTGTTTCTCCACAGCTTAATGTCTTTAAAGACAACAGTCATCTCACCCCTGTAAGAGGGTGCCTCATGTTGTAGGCATCTCCCAAAAGAAGAACCCCTGTAAAGAGAATGTCTGGGTCATGGCACCATCTGAGTGCATCCCTTAAGGCAGAAGCTGCTCTACTAATTTACAAATGTTACGAATGAGAGCTAGACAATTAGAGTGTGAAAACACAAAGGAACAAATGATAAGTTTGCTGAGGCAAAATTTCCAAGGGTTGGCTCAGTTAATAGTTCCTGTGTACCTACCATGCGCCAGACAGTGGGAATACAGTGAGAACAAGAGCATGTTTCCCACCCTTATGAAACTCACACATGAATCAAAGGGGAAGTCAAAGTCAAAATGTTTGTTTATAAGGCCTTTCGTGACAAAAAAAGTACCTATAGGCAGCCAGGCATAAAAAGCAAGTCTTCGAAAGAAAAAAGCAAATCAAAAGATCTCTAACATTTCACTTCAAAGGTTATACTTCAAACTGAAAAAAAAAACAATAGGCAGCTATTCCAAACCCATCAGAAGTTAATTTAGGAGAATGTAAACCTGGACTGAATCTTATCCGAAATCTTACCCTTGAGTCAAAGCAGAAGAAGGAAGCTCCCAGTTTGACTCAAGGTGCACCTCCTGACTGAGCTGCCTGACACTGAGATTCCCAGTCTGTTGTCAGACTGGTTAGACCTAGGACTTAGATTTTAAAAAGCACTTAATAATTTTGTCTGTGAGAGAAATTAAGACAACAATAATAACAGTGCTGAGGTGGTAAAATTATGGATAATTTTGTTCTGTAATGTCACAATATACTACATAACTACGGAATATGTTAATATGTATTAATTTACAAAAAAGTAGCTTCTAAATTTAATTCAATTTTTTACATATTACTTGAATACCTTCACTAAAAAACCATAAATTATAACTAGCTTTTATTCCTCCTTCTCCATGGAACAGTCCTCATCCCTCCAACTGGGATATGTTCCCACAGCAGGTTGTTAATATTGTTTTGGCATTGGCTTCATTCCCCTTTGCATATGGTTTATTGACATGACTGAGAGTTCATTATGCTTGTTTTTATGCAGCAAATTACAATCTGTTTAAGTTCAGTAACTACAGCATATTGACAGCTCCCATTCAGACCTCTCTTTGAAGCTCCCCACTCAGGTTTTTAATGGTGCTCCCTCCACATGACACCTCCAAATGCCTACCGGCTCACTTCATGCCCAGTATGTCCAAAAGTGAACTCACCACTTCTCCCCACACTTCCCTAAACTTACATTCTTTTTCCTTTCTTTCCAGTGGCAGCAAATAGCTGGCCAAATTATCTAAGCTTGAAACCTGGAATCCACTAAGAGGCTTCACTCTCCCTTATTATATTATCCAGTTAATCATGGAGTTTCATGCATTCTACGTCCTAGATATTTCCCAAATCCATTCCCTACCTTCCATTTTTATTGCCACATCCTAGTTTAGGCCTTTCATTATCACTGATAGAGAGTAATTAAATAGTCTTACTATTAGCTTTAGTCTGAATGAACTTTCAACCAAATGACCCTCCACAACATATCAGAGTAATTATCTCTAAAATAAAAATCTTACCATGACACTATCATGTTTTAAACTTTTCAATGAACTGTTAGAACAAATGAGTTCTGCAAGATTTTGAGATACAAGATACATATGTGAAAATCAATTTTATGTCTATACACTAGCAATGAAGCATCTTGAAATTAAGAAAACAAGTTCATTTACAGTAGTATCAAAAGGAGTGAAATACTTGGGAGTAAATTTAACAAAAGAAATGTAAAACACTCTGAAAACTATGGAATGTTGTTGAAAGAAACTTACATTTATAGTCAACTGAATTTTGACAAGAGCGCCAAGGAACTCCAAAGGGGAAAGAACAGTCTTTTCAACCAGTGGTGCTGGGACAACCCTGGACCCCTTCTTCACACCATACACAAAACTTAATCCAAAATGGATCAAACACCTAAATGTAATAGCTAAAACTATGGAAGTCTTCATAGGAATCAATCTTTATGACCTTGGGTTAGGCAAAGCCTTTATAGATAATAGCATCAAAAGCATGAGTGGCAAGAAAAACAAATCAAAACTAGACCTCATGAAAGTTAAAAACATCAAGAAGTGAAAAGACAGTCCATGGAATGAGAGAAAAGTTTTATACATCATATATCTAATAAGGGACTTATTTCTTGAATATATAAGGAACTCTTAGAACTCAACGATAAAAACTTCCAAATTTGTCCAGTTAAAAAAATGTGCAAAGTCTGAAAGGACATTTACACAAGTGGCCAATAAACACATGAAAAGATGTTCAAAATCATTACCCATCAGATAAATGCAAATCAAAACCACAAAGAGATATCACTTCATACTTACTAAGATGGTTATGAGCAAAAAGACAGATAACATGTGTTGTGAAAGATGTAAAGAAATCAGAACCCTCATATATTACTAACAGGAATGCAAAATGGGCAGCCACTTTGGAAAACAGTTTAGCAGTTCCTCAAAGAGGTAAACAGAGTCAACATATAACCCCAAAATTCTACTCCTAAATACACACCATGAAAAATGAAAATATATGTCCACAAAAACTTGTACACAGATATTCACAGCAGCATTGTTCATAACTATAATTGGAAACAACCCAAATGTTTATCTGATGAATGGATAATCAAAACAAAGTATATCCACACATGGAATATTATTTGCTTATAAAAGCAAATGAAAGGCCGGGGGGGCTGGAGCGGCGGCCCGGGCTCCGCCGGGGCGGGGCGGGCTGGGTCCGGGGAGGCAGGAGGTCCGGGCCTTGGCGGGTGCGTATCGGCCGCCGGCAGGGCTCGTGCCTGCTCGACCAGGCTTGGCCTCGGAGCCCCGGGCCACTTCGCCAACCCGACCTCCAAGCCAGCCTGCGCCTCCCGGCCCGGCCTCCTCCCCGGGCCCGCGCATCCTCCGGGAGCTGAGTCCGCGCGGAGACCGCCCGTCCGCAGTGGATCCCGGGGAGCCTGACGCGAGGGGCCCGCGCGCTGCACACGCGCCCGGGGTTTGTTGTTTATACCCCATGTTATCCCATCACCAGAAGAGTCTGGGCAGAGACTGGACTGCACCGTGGGAGAATCTGCAAAGGTGTTGCTGGAACAGACATATTTCTAGTTGTGTAAGGTGGCCTGGACATTATTCTCGTGCTCCTTACCCGTACTTCAGCAGTAGGCACTTTTCACTAAATTGGAGACCACCTTGTCTGTTTGAGTCTAGAACTCAGTTTCCATACTGGAACTGGAGACCTGACAACCTGAGCCAGACATCTTTGATTCATCTCTCTAACGGCATGCACTCTGAGGGAGATGAACCTTCGTCAAAACGAAGAAAACACCAAGGCGCAATAGAATGGCATTGGGAATACATATGTAACCATAATAAAGAAAAAATGACGATCCTAGGAGACAAAAATGTTGACCCCAAATGAGAAGACAGTGACAACAAGTTTGACTTTTCCGTGATGTCCTATAACATACTTTCACAGGATTTACTGGAAGACAATTCACATCTCTATAGACACTGCCAGCGGCCAGTATTACACTGGAGTTTCAGGTTTCCCAATAGTTTGAAAGAAATTAAACACTTTGATGCAGATATACTTTGTTTGCAAGAAGTTCAAGAAGATCATTATGGAACAGAAATCAGGCCAAGTTTGGAATCATTTGGTTATCACTCTGAATACAAGATGTGGACGGGAAGGAAACCTGATGGCTGTGCCATTTGCTTCAAACATTCCAAATTTTCACTCTTTTATCAGTGAACCCAGTGGAATTCTACCGCCCTAATGTTCCTCTGTTGGACAGAGACAATGTTGGATTAGTGTTGCTCTTGCAGCCCAAAGTTCCTGGTGCTGCGTCTCCTGTGATGTGTGTAGCTAACACACATCTCTTGTATAACCCAAGGCGAGGTGATATTAAGCTGACGCAGTTGGCAGTGCTGCTGGCAGAGATTTCCAGTGTTGCCCATCAGAAAGATGGTGGCTTCTGCCCTACTGTTGTGTGGTGACTGTAATTCTGTTCCTGGTTCTCCACTCTAGTTTCATAAAGGAAGGAAAATTGAACTATGAAGGACTTGCCATAGGAAAGGTATCTGGCCAGGAACAGTCTTCACGGGGACAAAGAATTTTATCTATTCCAATTTGGCCCCCAAACCTAGGTATCTCACAGAACTGTGTGTATGAGGTACAGCAGTTACCAAAAGTAGAAAAGACAGACAGTGATTTGATGCAAACCCAGCTGGACAAAGCAGAGGTCTTGGTGACAACTGAAAAATTATCTTCAAATTTACAGCACCATTTCAGCTTGTCGTCTGTTTATTCCCATTATTTTCCTGATACTGGAATTCCAGAAGTGACTTCCTGTCATTTCCGAAGTGCCATAACTGTGGATTATATTTTCTATTCTGCTGAAAGGAAGATGTTGCTGGGCAGCCAGGAGCTGAAGTTGCTTTGGTTGGTAGTTTGAAACTTCTAGCTAGACTGTCACCTCTTACAGAACAGGACTTATGGACTGTTAATGGACTTCCTAATGAAAATAACTCTTCAGGTCATCTGCCTTTGTTGGCTAAGTTCAGACTTGAGCTCTGACTCTTCTGTGATTACATACTGTATTCTCTTTCAAAGAACCTTAAGTTCTTAAGAGTTTGCATGTTGCTTATTTTTGTGCTGTAAGAAAACATTGTTAAATGTTTGAAACAAATACCAGAAGAAAAACGTTTACATAATTTTCTTTTTAATAATGAAAAAATATTTTCAGGACAAGTGTGAGATCTAAATGCTCTTTATTGTAAAAGAGTTGTATTTTTTATTAAATCCCAGTAAACTGACAGTGATTTTTAAATATAATGCAACTTCTTTAAAAAAAAAAGAAAGCAAATGAAGGACTAACACATGTTACAACATGGATGAACCTCAAAAAAGCCACTTACAAAGGACCATATATTATGATTTCATTTATAGAAAATGTCCAGAATAGGCAAATCTATAGAGATAAAAAGCAGATTAGTGGTTGACTAGGGCTGGGGGTTAGAAGGAAATGAGGAAGGCTGCTCATGGGTACAGGACTTCTTCTTGGGGTGATAAAAATGTTCTAAAATTGACTGTGGTAATGGTTGTAAATACCTGTGAATATACTGGAAACTAATGAACTGTACACTTTAAATGGGTAAACTATATAATTTGTGAATTATATCTCACTAAAGTAATTTTACTGAGGTATAAAACTTTTAAATGGCTTCTAGAAAAACCTTTTCAATGACTTTCCATCGTCTATAGTATTAAACTAAACTTTCAGTAAGTATCTTACCTTTCTTCTACTCTGACACCTATCCTTTGCCCCAGCCATGGGCAACCTGAGTTCACTGAAAGTGCCACCATTCCTCAGTCCTCCTGGCCTTTGTGGATACTATCCCACGTACTCAGAAGTCCCTCATCTCACTGTGCAACTCATGAACTCCCACTCGTCCCTCAGGCCCCAACTCCAGCTTCACTCCCTGAGCAGTATCTTCCCTCACCACCCTTCCCAGGTCACAGGCTCCCCTCCCTGCCTTGCAGCTCCCTTCACGGTGAATCAGTGGTTCTGAGAGCAGGCTTCTATCATTACAGCATTTATCAACGGTGTTCTGAAATTACCTTCACTAGAAAACTGCGTTCTCTAGACTATATGTAACTGTTGTAGCCTCAATAGCTAGCACAGTGACTTGTATACACTCAATATTAAATAATAAAGATATAAAATTAATCTTGATTATTAGTAACATATTAATCCACAGTAACCAATTCTCTGTCCCACAAGTTATTCCCAGCAGTATAATCACATATGGCATTTGGAATACTGAAATTGAGTATTTGGAATATCCTTTATAAAATCAGTCCAATAAAAGAATACCTCGTTTGTTTACTGGTGAAGAAGGAAGGAAGCTTGCTGGCATAGCTCTCAAATGAGAATCCTGAGTGGCTTCTAGGAATGGTTCTTTCAGGTGATCTGCAAGAAATCCCACCCCACCATATAAATGGCTTAACATTTCAATATCAAATTATCACATTTTCTTATCAAGTATAAACAAATACCTGCTATATGTCTGTTATGGTTGTCACATATATCCTTGGTGACAAATCAAAAACTAATTATTTCAATAATAAATTGTTCACTATGTACCTAGTTATTCATGCTGAAAAAAAAGGAATCTAAGAGAAAATTAATGTAAATCAATATATATCCAGTTGAATGAACAAAAAACTAGAGAAAGAGTGAAGCAAATTTAGATGAAATGGGACAAGGAGAAAAACCACCTGCCCCTCCTCCGAATGTTAACTGATAGGTGTCATATTTAACAATTTATGGTCACCACCATATTCAGATTAAATATACCACCAATTCAGAAACAGCAGGAGAGTATGTACAGTAGAAGAAGGATAAGATGTAGAGAGCTCTACCTGAGCTTCAATTTCTTCATCTATAAAATGAATGGATTGGATTAGCTCATCTCTGAGATACTTCCCAGTTTTAAAGTTTTGTGCTTCTACTTGTATAGAAAATGAACTTTCTTTTCATATAGTTCTCATTGTAATCTGGGAATACAGGAACAGAATGCCTAGTACTGAAATTATTCTATTCCTTAAGGAGTAGAATTTCAATAATCTAATATTAACATAAACCTGTAAATGGTTTTTCCTTCCATGATCTTAGGGCAGTCTGCTCCAACTAACCTCTGAATTGGAAAAAACAATCTATAGTAAAAGAAAAAAAATGCTAAGAATATCATGATACTGACTATCCTTTTCCTAAATATGCCTAACTCATTTTTCCATCTGAAATCTTCAAAAATGTCTTAACTGAGTGAAAATGTATTGAAATGTTGAAAATGTCATTATTAAAAATCTAAATTGATCCATCTATACCTTCATTTCTGTTAATACTCTGTTATAAAAGAGTGCTTTTGCTTAGTTAAAAAAAACTTGAAAAAAGAACATTTAAAAAAAATTCACTTATACCAAGGATTGTTTCCTATTACTATATTACTATAATCATATAATTAGCAAGCAGGACTTCCCTTCAATTTTTCCAATATTCTTAATAATTTTTTACATTCTTTTCTTACCTGCATCTTCCCATTCTCAAAAAAAAAATCAGAATATAATTTTTGTGTCTGCAATCTCATGAAGCCTTTCTGTATTCAACTCAAAACTAAAAATCATCTTAAAGACTCCTTATAGCTTTCATGTTCTGAGGGCAAGGATGTATTAGCCAGGCAGACCTGGTTTCAAACTTGGCTGTGCCACTTCCTAATAGTTTGTTCTTGGAGAAGCCAAGTAATCTCTCCAAATCTTAGTTCCCTTATGTGTAAAATGGGGGTAATGATAATGCCTACCTCGGAGGGTGGTTGGTAGATTAAATGAAATTGTGTTTTCTTAAATAGTACACATTCAATAAGTGGTAGCTAGCGTTTCTACAAAAGCTAAGCACAAAAATAATTAAACATAAGACTTTAGGTTGCTCTTCAGACTACCTTAAAAAGTACCATATATGCCAATATTAGTATTCTAAAAACTATGCTTTGTTAATATGAATAGATTGAAACTTTTTTTTAACTTTGCAATTTTATGTGCTAAATGGTTCAGCTCAGAGTACCTGACTGACTAGATGCATTTTTTCATGCGCCATCCTTACCTCTGGCCCAATTTAGACACAGCTTTAGTGAAAACTGGAGATGGAGAACCTTTTGTGAAATTTGCTTTCAGGCTGTAGATTACAATGGGAAATGAAATCTTTTCTTACCAGGTAATTGTGGGTAAATTTTTTCGACCATGTATTCTCTTAAATTCCTTGGCATTTCTCCTCGAATGTCAACAAGTACTCGAGTTTCATTAGATGAAATCTGGTAGATGAGAACTGGGCTTGGGTTAGCTAAAATAAGTTCAGCATGATGTGCCTTAAATTGTGGTGCATTCTAGGGAAGAAATAAAATATTTTAACAATTTTCAAATTTCAAGTTGCCTTTATTTTTCTATAATTACATTCGTACAGTACCTTCATAAGAAAGCCAACAAAATGAGATAAAACAGAAACTTTATTGGAGGTCAGGCTTTTCCTGAACTTGGAAAAAAGTCCATCTGCAACAACAGTCAATGGAGCGTGCAGTTCCTACAGCAAACATAAAGCATATTCAGCTAAGTGGTTAGAAATACAGAGGAAAAGGACTGTTCCTTCAAAATGTGCATGAAGAAATTTAAATATATAATCAGACAACATTATAGAGGCTATTTGAAGATAATGCTTTGAAGAAACTATTTTATGGGCTTAAGTTAATGCATGACCAATCTTCAGAGGTGCGTCATCTGAATCCCTAAGGATCACCATCCTTCAAAGCTCTACCATTCAAACCATCTGGGATTAAGCTACACTTTAATAAACAACTACTAAGCAAGCATAGACCTTGAAAAACTGAATATCATTACAAATTTCAAGTACAAGCCAGATATTTTTATTCTAGAATTTTCAAGCCTCATACAGTGCTTTCAATCAGTGGCTAGGGCTAAGAGAATTTTGTATATATGGACTATGTACAAAATTAAATATACAATACAAATGATACAAAAACATATTGGGCAGTTAAAGCCCATTTTGTTCAAGGGTAAACTGTACTGGAAACTATTTAATTCTAGTATTTCCCCAGAGAATCTCTTACTTGTACCTTTCTCCTTTAAATAATTGCGTATTTTATCCTAATACTTTCTTTTATAGTGAATCCTTCCTTTTCCACCTTCCAGTTCCCCTCTGCTTCTCTGCTAGGGTATATTTCTCATGTCCGGTTTTAATACTGTTAATATAGTGGGGTTTGCTTATGAAGTTATTTGTATAGCAATGTGTTGCGATCTAAAATCCATCTTATTGCAGAGGGCTTGGAGGGAACTCAATCCATCTGAGAAATGAGAAATTGCTGAGCCTACTTTTTTAAAGGAGTAGAAGAATAAGAAGGAAAAGAACCTCTTAGGAAGAGCTATCATTTGATATATCGCACCCTGACGTCTCCAGTTTCTTTACCTTTGTACTGAACTCCCACCACAGCATCATCTTCTTCTAATAACTGCAGCACAATGCCCTCGATAAACTTTGTACTAAAAGGTAAATAGAAATCAATTCTATAAGAGCACATTTGAATAATTTAAATGAGGAATCATAAACTCCTTAATTCTTATCTCCAGTTTGCTCTTGTAAACTGGACACACATGCTTTGTGAACACATGTCCACAGAAAAAGGTCTAGAATGACAAAAAGCAAAAACATCATTAATGAATTTTAGAATTATGTGTAGTATTTTCTAATTTCCTAAAATTGAAGACATGTTACAAATGTAATGATTAAAAGAATACTTTTTTTTTCTGAGACAAAATCTGTAATAGTGTGTCTGTAGGTAGGTATTTGATATGCCCTGCTTAATTAGCAAAAAAATGATATCCAATGAAAAGTTACACAATAGAATCATGAAATAAGGGTAAGTGATTGAAAGACTATGGATGACAATAGACTAGAACAGATTGAGCATGCAGAATTACATAGTCATTATGAATTCTATATTATATATATATAAATATGTAAAGCAATGTTACAATGATATAGTATATTAATAATATATAAAAATAAATATATATTAAAAATAATATAGTGCTCCTGGGTTGAGAATCCTTGTAAGATCTTTCCAACAGTAATGGAATGTTATTTTGTATTTCTCTTTCTATTCTTTCATTAATTTGAACAAATATGTATGCGCATTTAATAATATGTTATTCAGTGATTTTAAAATATTTACTCTGCAACCTAAGTAAATGTCACCTTTATAAATTCTTCATTATGCCACAGCAATGCAAATGTGCAACTAATACTGGTTCTGATGATTCCAAATGTCTACGTGTACTTAAGTCACTTAGCAAAATTTTGATTTTCAAAAATGTTGACATCCAGAAAGAAAAAAATAGCCAGTTTCAAGAAACCTTTGTTACTCTATTTTACAAGTTTAGTTTTCCATTCTCAAAGTCATTACCTACTCAAAACTGTTCAGGGTTAGGGCACTAATAAAATCTGAATGTAGAAAAAATTCCATCATAAGAAAGAAAAATCACTTTATGTTGAAAATGTTTGACAGTGATTAACCCTGGATATTCATTCCTATGAATTCATTATCTCTGGTCATAAAGTCACTGGTTCTATAAGTATTTTAGTGGACTAAATTGCATAATGCCAGCCTCTAGTTTATAAACATACCTAATTTATGGTGAATGGAATCTGTGATGAGTGAGCTTTTGAGCTAAAATACAGAGTGCTCAGAGCATCCAGAGAATCGAGGGCAGCATGTACACATTTTAAAGAGAAAGAATCCTATTTTCTTAGAAAGCCTAAAGCCCTCCATGGCTAACATTTCCTTATAAAAAAGCAAGATCATTTTCTAAATGAAAAGTAACTTCCATTCCCTTTACTACTTAGCGTCCAAATGTAATGGGCCTGCAGGTACAGAGTTCAGTAAGATAAGGCCTGTTTCTTCAAGGCCTTAGGATCAAATACGGTATTCAGCGGGAGAGATGTCAGCATCTCTAACCCAGTATTTGGTAATACATAATAATGTTGTTGATGAGGAGAGGAGTACTTAACAAGCATAAGCTTATCACAACAGTATGCATGTGGGTGTGTACATAAGATAGTAGCAATATATATAACCTTATAATAGTAATGATTAATATTTTCATTGTTAGTGACCATAGTCTATGCTAGCTTTAAAAAATGTTACTTTTCCAGTGTTTTAGAAGTTTTTGTTATAAAATATATATCTACTTCCTTTTGATAAAAATATAAATTCCTAGGTCTACCTCCTATAGACCCTGATTTCTGAGTTCTTCATCGCTGGACAGGTATTGCCTATGACTCAGATCTCTGGGCCACTCTCTCAACAGCATTCCCTGTGCAGTGTGTTCTGGGGTGCATCTGCCAGGAACTGTGAGGCTATCTGTTCTCCCCACTGCCGGCTATTTAAATGGAAAGTTCCTCTGAGTCTTTCGTCAATTCAGTAGGCTTGGAAAGATGACAACATCCTCTTACAACAGTTTTCCACATTAGACGTAAATGTGCACTTTTTTAAATTCTCTCCTAGTTGAACATAACCTTCTGCTTGCTTTCTTCAGTATTTTTATCACGTTCCAATTCTTTCTTCATGTTTCATTCTCACATATTTATTCCTACGTTTAAAGAGCAGCAGTCCTCTTTAATCTTGGCCTCGCCCGCGTCCGGGAGGCCGGGTCCCGGCTCGAAGGCGGCGGGCGGCTCGCGCGGACCCGGCAGCAGCGCAGCGGCGAGCAGGGAACACGCCAGGGAGGAGCCCAGGAACTGCGTGGTGGACGGGCGGCGGCGGCGCGGGCTGCAGCGGCGGGGCGGGGCGGGGCGGGCCCCCTCCGGGCCCCTCCCCCTCCCCTACCCTCCCCCTCCCCGGGGTCTCCGTGGGCCCGGCGAGCTTGGGCGGCGTGAGCGGGTCCGGCCGGCGCTGCCCACGCCGCGCGTCGCGCTGCAGCCAGGGCCTGGCGGGCGCGCGTCAGGTGGCGTCGCACAGGAAGCCAGATGTCCGAGCGCCCCTCATGCGGAGCCGCGAGGTGAGGCGCAGGCGGACGCTCCTCGGGCCGCGCTCCCGCTCGCTCTCCGGGAAGGGGGACCCCGCCACGACGCCCCGCGTTGCGCGGCCCTCCGGCCACCCCCCGACCCGCGTCGCCTCCCCGCCCCCTCCCCGAGGCGCGGCGGCCGGGGGGGGGGGGGGGGGGGGGGGGGGGCGGGCGCGGGCGGCGGGGCCTGGAGAACGGGGCGGTGGCGGCGAGGGGCGGGCATCAAGAATTTTTTAAAGTAACAGATTTTTATCTCAATTCATTAAAAAATAAAATACATGCAGACAGTTTTACATACCCACACAGATTCATACCCAGATTGGAAAATACAACCGGACTTTATCCACCAAATATTCATACTAGTTACTTCTAGTGAGAAGGATCATGGATAATTTTTATAGTCTTCTTTATGATATTCTTAACAAAGGCACTGAAGATCTAACATTCTTCTAACTTATGGTTAACATAATATCTATATTCCAGCCTATACCCAAACACTCACAAAAATTTATAATAGTGTGTTAACAAAGGCCAAGGTTAAATGTGTTCTTTAACATTACATCTTTGAAGCTGGAGTCTTACTTGGGCTCTGCCATGGCTGCTTTCCGAAGACTCATGATCAATCCTCCACGATGGAAAGCTCTTCCGCTCTGCACTTGATTGTTTTCCGATAGAGGGTAAGGAATTTGAACCTCTGACTTGCTTTCATGATCATGAATTATGTAGCCATGTACATCCTGGGGATCAGTACCTTGTACGTCATCTGCAAAACTATTCAGTTCAAAAATACCGATTTCATTAACGTGCCCAGAATTCTACTAGGCACCAAGAGGACAAGGAGGCATTGAAAATGAGTCTCTGTCTTCATCAAGCTATGAGACCGTTTGGAAGACTGGACATTAATGTATTTTGAAATCTTAATGCTTCTGGAAAAGTACACAAATATCCTAAAAAGTTGCCAATTAGCAATATCTTCCATTTGGATCTCAGTAAATTGCCAGTCTTTACTCAGATGTTAGTAAAGTTTGTAAAAAAAATACTATATGCTTGAAGCCCATCTAGTATTTCTATAATGTTTTGTCCAACTACTAAGATAGCTTGTTTTTCTCAACCCGTAACTGTATTACAGATGTACTTTATATGCTAAAACTGACCAATTTAGAACACACCAGAAAATGTAAAAAGGATAGCAGCATAATAAAATTTTGCCTTGGGTAAACTATCTTAAGTACATAAATAAGGTCTAATTTAAGATTTCTGGGACATGTCTCTATCTCAACTTTATTGATGGAATCAAATACGACAGACTTTGGACACTTAAACAGGCAGAAAGACAGAACCTTAAACTTCAATGAAATTCATGCTTCAAGAATAATAGATATTAATAATTTAGAAGCCAGTGACATTAACTACAGTTATCACTAGCCATTAATCATAGGGCTCCATAATTGTGATATTTGACTACTTACTGGTTAATATATCAGATAAAGTAACATGGAAAACACTCTTCCACATTAAAAAGTACAGAACTGCTTTCCATTAAAAAGCAAGCGAAAAAGCAAAAACAAAAAACCATATATGCAAAACATGAAGAGCAACTTCAAAGTCAAACCAGTAAGCAAGTTTTAAAGGCAACAGCATAAGGGTATCAGAACTACAAGCCAAGAAAGCTAGAGTTGTAAAGGGCACTCCTGGAAAGCAAGTAAGGGTCTCATATGCAAGGGACATTGGAATTTCACACCATATATAAATTTCTTGTCAATAAAATAAAGATCACAAAACTCAATTCAATGACCTGAGACATGACATGGAATTAAGCCATCTACCCAGGACATGACCCATAAGAAATCCAAACATAACTTTGTGCTCAAACTGAGTATATAGTGCATATTAAAATATGTATCATTTATGAAAGCCCAAATATAAACCAGAGTCAAGGAATAAATATAAGAAAAGATATGGAGGATTTATGAAACTTTAAATAAAGACCTAACTGAATGCAGGGTATACCACATTCATGAATAAGAACTTCAAATCAATTTTTCAAAATTGAGCTATAGATTCAGTATTTTTTGAGTCATAATCTTGACAGAGTTTTTTAGTTTCATGGAAATTGAGAACCTAATTATAAATTATATACAGAAAAGCAAAAAGACCAAGTAAAGTCAAGATGATCCTATAGAAAATGAGGTGAGGAGGAGGTCCCCCATTAATTACTGAGACTTCGATACATAAAGATAAAGCATTTAAATTATAATATTCATTTTAAGAGTTCTAGATATTAATCTTAAGCCAAAGGACAATCAGTTCACTTAATAAAAACCCACACTCCATGAGGGATAAGGTCCATATTATATAAAAAGTCCATGCTCCAAAAAGTAACTATTCAAAGTGTTTCTATATTCCATATCTCACACCTGAGGGGAAATTAATAGCATAAGGAAGATTAAAAGGACTTGATACTAAAGGATTTATGGTATGTGGACTAGCTAAAATACTTCATAGGTTCTCTGACACTTGATGAACTACATATAACAATCCATTGAGGCTTGTGCCATAACCTTGGAGTTGTCTCCTGAGGCCAGATCTCTAAAGAATATAGTTGGAGAGCATTTCTGGTTGCCTCATGGTCAACTAGAAAGGTAACGATCCTTCTCAGCAGTGTGTCACCCTGGCCTCAGGAAATCTCTTGTAAACTGGTGGTTTGGAAACCCATAAGGACAGAGATGGAATCTCCCTTCTTCATAAGGCACTCTCTCCACATGGGTCCTTACCCAGTAGTCTTTTGCTTTTCCTCCTCACCGACTGCTCCTTCTCGGTCCCCTTTTCTAGTTCCTGCTCACCTCACTGATCTCCAGATAGTAGAGTTCCCCAGGGTTCATTCCTGGAATGGTAATGTCTTCTAGTCTCATTTAAATTCTAGGACACCTCTCTCTCATACCAAACATTGACATCAGTAAGTCCTGCTGACTCTTCCTTTAAAATACATTTCCAGAATGTACTCACTTCCCACACCTCTACTGCTATGACCCTGTTCCAGTCTAGCAACTCTCATTGATTCTGCAATAACCTCCTAACAAGTCTCCTTGCTTCTGACCTTGCCACTTTATGATCTATTCTTTTTTCTACACAATAACAAGAATACTTGGAATATTGTTAATCATCCTTCTAAAATGTGACATTGAATAATTCTTCTTAAAATTCTCCAAAGGCTTCCATGTGGAGTCAAAGCCAAATCCATACAGTACGTTACAAAGACCTTTTAGAATCCAGCCCCGATAATCGACCTGACCTTTTCTCTAACTATTCTCACTCCAGTCAACACCACTCTCTCTCCTCACTCTTTTAAGAGGCCGGGCTTGCTCCTCCCCCAGGCTTTTCCCTTGATATTTTTTCTTGCCCCATATATCAAGGGCAACTCTCTTACCTCCTTCCATTCTTTACTCAAATATCATCTCTCAAAGAGGCTTTCCCTTCCCCAACCACATTATTTAAAATCACATAGCTCCCTATCTCCCTTTTTTCCAAAGTCCTTATAACCATTAACATATATTCTTAATTTTATTTTTACCTTTTATCACCAGCCTCCAAACTACCCACTAGAATGTGTACTTTCTGATGGCTGGGATCATTTTCTGTTTTGTTCACCACTGTAGCCTCAGCATCAAGAACAGTATCTATAATATGATCAATGCCTAATAGATATTTGTTGAATGAATGAATGAATGTCAGTTCTTTAGTCACCTCCCTCTCTTGCATTATCGCGTTCTGCCTCACTACTTTCAACGTCACCAAACATCCTGTGGTATCAAGATGCACCTCCTTTGCCTTCACATCCACATCTCACTACTGCCCTATTTCTGTTTTTTATTAGTGAAAAACTCCTCGAGAGTAGTTTTCTATTCTCCAATTTTTTAATCTCCCACTCACATCAGTCTGATTTTGTCTCCACAACTCCACCACATCTCAATGTCACAAGCAAATTCCAAGTTGCCAAATCCAATGGCTGTTTTTCTATACTCATCTTACCTGACTTTGAATAGCAAACCAGGACACATCTGTCCTTTCCTTTATTGATACATACCCACTCCTCCTACTAGAAACATTCTCCTCTCTTGGATTAAGTGACACCAAACCCTGTGGCTTTCTTCTGCCATTCTGCCAGCTACTTCAAAGTCGCTTGTACACTGTCTTCTTCAAAAGTCAGCCTGGATTGGTTTATTCTGTTTTCTCTTTTCTCCCTACATGATCTCCTTAAATGGTTTTAATCATTGCTGTGGCTTTTAAGTGCTACAAGTATGCTGACATCTCTGAAATTTCTAACTCCAGCTCAAACCTCTCCTCTGCACTCCAGATTCATATATTTAACATGTTCACTTGATCTCAATGTCCTCCAAATTTCCTCCAACACCTGTTCCTCAACAGGTCATCTTCCTGTCAGCAAATGGTACCATTACCTACTGGTTGTTCAAACCAGAACCTAGGAATCATTTCTAATACCTCCCTCTTCCTTCTATCTCACACCAATTCTTCAGTGACTCTTGCCATTTCTGCCTCTTAATTTTATTGTGAATCAGTCCACTTCTCTTTATATCCTCTGCTACCTTGCTAGTCCAAACCACCATTATCTATTGTTTGAACTTAGCAATGAGTCCCCACTAGACTCCTTGCTTTGATTCTTGCTACTCCCACTGCCGCAATCTTAGTCTACTCACCACATCATATCCATGTATTCTTTCAAAATAGCATTCTACAAACTGCAGGGTATGATCAGTGATAAATTGTGAAATGAGTTTCAACCTGTGAATTGTATACTTGGGTAAAATGACAAGTATTTATAAAGTAAAATAAGACAAATTTCATTCCAATTTAAATATTACACGTATGTACTGAGGATGGTCGATGTGTTTGTTACTGTAAGTAGCTGTCAAAAGTTTAAGCCACTTTATAGAGGCATAATCCAGATCACATCACCTCCTACTCTACCTACAAAACTGTACAAAGCGGTATCTGCTTACCTCTCCAACCTTAATCTCAAGCCACTCTCTGTAACCCATCACTCAGTACTTTCTACCTACACTGGTGTCCTTGTTGGTTCCTTGAATAAAATAGCAAATATTTACACAGTGCCTACTACATACCAGGCACTGTTCTGAATGCTTTGCATATAGGAATTCATTTAATTCTCATTAACAACCTATGAGGCAAGGACTCTTAGTATGGCCATTTTACAGATGAGGGAACCAATACACAAGAGTTTCAAAACTTAGCCAAGGTCATACAGCTTTTTAAGCACCTGAGCTGGTATTCAAAACAGGCAATCTAGTTTCAGCATCAATGCTCATAATTACTCCAGCATTCCACCTACCACATATGCCAAGCAAGCTCTTTCTCAGTTCATAGCCTAGACATATCTTGTACTCTGATCCTCAAGAGTATAGTTGATCTGTTTTGTTCCCCAGTATAAATCTGGTATTCAGTACAGCACCTCACAAAGTGGACAGTGAATAAGTATACCCTAAATAAATAGTTAAGGGCTTAAAAAGCATTGGCTTAATGGATGAATGATGCTTAAAAGATTCTACAACAGGCACATAATAATATGCAGTCTACACATGATAGTCCCCTTCACCTTTCCCTAAAGTTTATGCCCTCATTCTATTTTTCCAGTCCTTCATTTTGATTATTACAATTTTTCAGCCACTTCATTGTATCTCACTAAGTCTACTTCATGTCTTCTCATACTACTAAATGCTTTTTTTCTCCTTTGCTCTCATTTTCATGGAAATTTGTTGGTAAACGAGTACAGTAACTTTTATAAAGAAAACAGAATACATTTTTACCATCGCAGGATAGAGTACAGTGCAGAGTGCTTGTTTGCAGTCATAACTCCTAAAGATCAATATGAACCTACCTTCAAGTCCAAGGTCTTTAAGGACGGGATAACCACCTGGCTGCAGAAATTCTCCAACTATCCTGTCAGGCTCTTTTAAATCTCTCTCAATTACTGACACCTTTCTTCCATCTCTGGAAAGGACTGCTGCCAAAGCAGAGCCAAGGACACCAGATCCCACAATGATAACTTCTGGATCATTTTGAGAAGGTGTTGATGCAGAGGCTGCTGCTCCTATCAAGGCTGTTTCTGAAATACCGGCTCCTTTTTTGCGCTGGTTAAAAAAAAGAAAAAGTGAATTACGTATCCATATGTGTTATCCTTAAATCATACTACTACTATATAGACACACTGGACTTTTGCATCTTGAGCAAAAGCTTTACCTTAAACAACAGCAAATCAAACGAACTATGAAATCTTTAAATACAGGTCATATATAAAAACCAATGATATAAAATACTGGCTAAAGAAAAATGTATAATATTATCCCAATAAGAGTAAGTTTAATATTTTATATAATAATGTATTACTAATAATATGTAATACATAACATATAGACTATATAATTATATATAATAATATATTCTGTTTTCTCAATATATTTAGAAAATGCTGTTCTACAGACGTATTTAGAAATCCACACCAGGCCAAATATAAAAAATACTTTTAAGGGGCTTCCAGGACTATTATAGGGAAAATTCCACAATTAATTATTCAATTCTTCAAATACATACCGAAGATCTACAAAATGCAAGCCATGTACAACTTCTGATACGACTTCACGTTGCAAACTATTCAGCACCTTTTAGGTACTTCCACTATTCATCTTAATTTTCTCCTTCGAGGTTTTCATCTGAACATCTATCTTAACCTAAAATCACTTTTATATAATGAAAAGACTGTCAAATCCTGGCTACTAATCTACTAATTGGGAATTATTTAACACAACAAAATTCCAAAGGAGTAAAATGACTATTTATCCTTTGGAATTCAACCTGATCACAATTTTATTTCCTTAACATATAAGAATATATTTAATTTACCCTTTCCTTTTCTTCTGATACTCTAAAGAGGGCCTGATCTAACATCTGGTCCTCCAATGTATAAATAAATATTAAACCTATTCCTTGCTGGGCTGACAGTAAAAACTTTACTTGATCATAAGATGACTTTTTCATGAAAAAGGCCTGTTTTGAGAGATTTATGCCCATTGAGAGTAACAGCGAGAGTGGGTTTTTCTTTTCAATGAATAATTCAATATTGTAATAAGTATTTTTTTCTTGGTATATGGATTCACAAGTGGGAATGTATTTCAGATACAGAATTCCAAGAAACCGTCTTTCTTGAGTTCTCTGACCTTAACGATTAAAATAAGATCAAATGCCATTTTCAAAGGGTTTTAATAAGTCCCAAGGCAAAAAGCTGAAACCATTTAAATAAAAGACTTAACCTTCTAAAAGATAAAACCCAAAACCTTTTAGAATTTTAATTCTCTGTGATTTTAATATCCATCCAGTCTTCCTTTATCTCTATAATGGACTGGGGCATTGTCCACTCCATTTTTAATAATTTCTCTTGGAGAAATCACCTTTTTGTCCTTTAAAGAGAAGATAATAGAGTTGACTCTTCCCATCACTATTTCTTAATGACCAGAGCTGATTATCCTTAAATTACTGTTCACAGAGCAAAATAAGGCCCTTTTCTCCTCTTAGCTATTTTTTAATAGTTTTTCTTCCTAAAATTTCCCTGTTAAACACACACACACACACAGACACACACACACACACACACACATACACACTTGGAAGGTCAGAATGGGAAGCACTAGTGGGAACTCAGTACTCAATACACAGCCTACCAACTCTGGTGTTTAGAAAATGAGCATAAAGTCTGAGGCATTCACAAAGTGAAACCCATTACTGACTACTGGTGATCCAATTCCCAAGTTATCTCAGACAATACCAAAGTATTCAAATTGAGAATTAAAGATTCCCTCCCCTTCCTTTTCCATTCCTCCAACCCACACCCATCATGTGTCACGGAATTCAGCACTACTCAAATGTGCCTAACAGATGTGTACTACCTTTAGACTAGTATTAATAGCTGCTATTTATTAGACAGTTATGAACCAGGCATTTTCCAAACATTAAATCATTTAATTCCCTAACAGCAGGCTATGCCACCCCCATCTAACAGAAAAGGTAAAAACTGATTCTTACAGAAACTAAGGTCTTCCAAAGGTCTGACAGCCAGAAGTGATGGAGCAAAAATTCTAGACCAAGTCCTCTGTTCTGTAAGCCTTGCTCATTTGTGTAAGTAATGTAGACACAGAACCCTAAGAGCAAATTACTTGCAGGCCACTCACCCCAACTCCAGATCATCATTATCCCCACCTGGCCCACTATTTGGGCTCTCTGACCTGATATCCCTGCTTCCATTCTTGTACTCCTACAATCCACTCTCCAAACAGTAACCAGAATGCTTTTAAAAACTAAAAATCAAATATTGTTACTCCCATGCTTAAAAATCCCCCCAGTGCTCTTGTGGAAAATCCAAACATCCATGGCCAACAGGCCTTATATATTCTGGCCTCAAAGATCTCCCTCATCCTTTACCACTGTCCCCTTCGCTGCTGTCTTCCCAGGGATTCTCATACTAAACATCACGTGAAAAACAGCCTTTGATTTAGGAACATGACTGAACTCTGGACAGTAGCCAATTACTCACTTGATTTAGTATATTACTACACCGATTTACTCCAATTATTCACTTGATTTAGGATATTACCACACTGATTTACTCAAAGCTCCGTTAATGTGGGGAGAGGAGGGTGTTTTGTCCAAGACTAAAGTGCTGAGCATTTTTACTGTGCCAGCTCTTCCAACTGTTCTGTCACTTCCCCCAACAATCACTTCTTACAAGCAGCAAACTTTACCTGCAGGTTTCTTCTCAGGTACAAACACAATTTTTACCCTAAAACATTTGTTTTTACATCACAGAAAGTGATTCTGTCCTCCTTCAAAATGAAATTCTAACATTTCCTTTCACCTTTCAAAATCAAATCAATATTCATAATCAATTTCATTTAGGTTGGCCCAACCAAATGAAACAAATGTTTTCAATCATCCCTAACGGTGTCAAGGATGCAGCCACAAACAGTCAAAGACTTAAAAAGAAAAACTGAGAATTCGTATCACTGTATCTAAATTATTGCCTTTTCCCCTTAAGGAGAGTGACCCCAATCCTAATTTAAAATAAGATACTCATTTGTTTGACCACTTTGAATTCAACCTACCCGCCTGGACTCAAGCTGCTCTTTATTTTCTGATCCAGGAGGGGATTTGGCCCAGAAGAAGCCAATGAAGGGCAAGGCTGACATAATATCCGAGAAGACGGCAAACTGGGACCCGCTCCGCTGGCGCCCGAGGGAGATCCCGTTTCCGTAGCGACAAAGGTACGAGAGCACCAGGCCCAGCGAGAGGAACACCAGCACGCACAGCAGGAGCTCCTTGTTGGCCAAGGAGACGAAGTCTCCGCATTTCTTATAAAAATAGGTGAAAGTAGCAATGCCAAGAAAAGTGCACATGGTTCCAAGGCTACTTGGGTGACTCTGGGTCCGTGTTGGGATCCTTTTTTTCCTTGTAGGGTTTGGGTGATGACAGGTTTTCCCCGAAATGCTACCAAAAGGAGCACAAGAAACCGGCCAAACTCCAGTAAATACCGTAAAAAAAAACCAGGATTGCAGTTCAAATCAGAGCTATTTACAAAATCATATAAAGTTATTACTACAAAAGTATCTGAAGACAGGAAAGTTGTCCAGGACTTAGAAAGCAGTATTTAAAAATCGCCTACTCCAACAGCACCCGACCGGGCTCTCCTCTTTCAGCCAATCCATTTATTTCCTTTTCTCTTGTTTCCTGGATGGGTTTTTCCTGGGGGTTATTGCAGGTGCTGTTTTTAATTTTGATGTTGGCTCCTAGTGCTGAAAAACCTTTCTCTCTAACCAGCAGCAGGTGCCCTTTCAGAAGACGGTGAGGGGTAAAAAAAAAAAATCAAAGAAATCTTGGCGCTGCGAGAAAGGTGGCCTCGCCTCCTGAGACCGCGATGCCCGGGCCGGGCTGGCAAGCGCGGAGTACGACTCGCCCCCCTTCGGGCGGCCAGGCTACGCGGCCCAGGTGGAAATTCTGGGCTGCCGTCTCCCACCAAAGATGGCCTCGGCTTCACCACTGCGGCTCCGGCGCAGGGAGGGGCAACCCCTGCTGAAAATCTCCCCACATCGGCCTCCGATACACCAGCCCCCGAACCTTCCAGTCCGCGATTCCGTTTCCCCGCAGGTGAACGGCGATCTCCAGACAACTTCCCTTAGAGGGCGGCGACTCCCGATGGCCTGTTCGCCAACATCCCAAGCTCCGGCGCCGCCGCGCTAGTAACCAGAGTAACCAGCTGAGCTCCGGAGGCCTGTCACCCACCCCGCGCGCCCCGCGGCCCAAAGGCTCCGCCCAGGCGAGGGACCAGGGGGCGGGGCTAAAGGAGGAGGGCCCGCCCCGCCCTGCGCGCAGGCCTCGCCCGCCGCCGCCGGCGGCCAGTGAGGGCGCCCACCGCTCATATGCCGAGAAGGCGCAAATCGCCGTTTGGTCAATCGCGGACGCCGTTGCCAGATCGGGGACGCCAGGTGAGGCGCTAGGGCGATGTTGCGTGATGGTGTAGGGTGGGACTGCGCTCGGGGGGCCCTGCCACCTGGTGGGCTGATCGGAGGGCTTGAATTGGCTCCGGCGGAGGTGGGGTTCGAGGGGTTCGTGCCCTCGGGTCCGCCTTCAGGTTTTTGGCTGCAGCTCCCGCTGCTGGGGTCCTTCCTACACAGGGAGAGGCAGAGTTGGTGCCGAGGACGCCCCTGCGCCACCTAAAGTCGAGATGTTTCCATTCATTCCGTGGACTTTACTGAGCGCTTACTACAATGCCATCCCGGGGCCACAGGGATGAATCAGACACCACCTTTTTGTCCGGTGCCTAGTGTGTGTAGAACCTAGACGGCGGTAGAAAGAGCTACCGGTGTGTGGAGAACCGGGCGCTCAAGCTGAATCTGGAAGGACGAGTAGGCAGCAATTGCCAGAAGAAAGGAAGAAGAGATGGTGTGCCGGGTTTTCCCTTCCTCTTCCCCAAATTGTCAGGCAACTACGCACTTGTCGTTGTGCTCAGGCTAAAGACACCCTGATGCTCTTAGCCCCGTTCTCTCAAGATAAGAAACGTGGGAATGGGCGTGGGAGGACGAACGTGAAATAGAGATGTGCCTTAAGTGCCCGGAGAAACTGGGTAGACAGGGAACCATGGAAACCGGAGGCTGTCTTTCACTCGCCCTGGAGGGAGGCTGGGAAAGTCTCCGAGGAAGTTGCATGTACCCAAGACAAGCATTCTGGAGGAAACAGTAAAAGAGTGTGAGTCAAAAGGTGAGAGACAGCCCTTGTTATGAAACGATGAAACCTCCCCAGGATTTACTGACTCCTGATAACAGTGCCTTTGCTGACCTAGACTGCCTTGCCTACTTTAAACTCTATGACTTCATGTACAAATTCTGCCCTCTGGAGCACTGCTGAATTGTCACCTTTTCCATCAGGTCTCCACTGACCCACACCAAGTCACATGATAGTTTATTGATACCTATTATCCCAATCTCTGACTACACCTGTAAATTAAGCTTTATCATCCCACTCATCCTTGAGGGAAGGCCCTCTGTCTAATGAATCAGAATCACCCACAGCACCTAACACGTGTTGCACTTAATTTATCCTCCGTAACAAAGTTTTGATGAATGATGAATGATAGGTAGTAGGAAGACCAGATGACTTGAATCAGGAGAACTAGATTCTGGCAGCCACTAACCAGCTTTGTGACCTTGGACAAGTCAAAAGTCAGTCAGCCTCTTGAGGGAAAGGTCAGTATCTCCATGAAATCTAAATTCTTTGCAATCCTGAACCTGACACTTTGCTGAGTTCAAGATAGTATGGCACCTGCCATCATTTTTCATCCCAAATATTGTATGTTTTATCTGCTAATAAAATATTTTACATGTCAAAACATTTTCTCAGGTGTCATTTGACTCTCAAAATCACCTTGATTTTAAAAAAATACCAAGCATGAAACTTAAAGAGGTTAAATGCCTTGGCCAAATCACAGCTTGTAAGTGATGAAACCAAAAGTTAAACTCCTACTCTCCAAATTCATGTTCCCCAATACTCTTAACTATCAATAACTGCTTTAACTTTCCTCTATCATAAAACCAAGACTTTCTCTCCCTAGCAATATTGCTCAATGTTACCAACAAATTCAGCTGTTTGAAATATATATGTAATTCAAAAGCATTCATGAAATAATCAGTTTAATGTGTGGGAAATCATTTTCCTGAAGACAAATCTTCAATACACTGCTTGTTGGTACCTTGAGTTCCTATATTGCTAAAATTCTAGAAGGCATCTGACTCTTACCAGATGAAAACACAGTATCACCTGGATGATTGTTACTTGATTGTCATATTTGAGATTATCATAGGATTGTTTCCTTTTTAAGTAATTTAAAAATCTTTTGAAAGCCACTTCATCTGTTTACAGTCCAAGATCCACGTCTGTACTTGGGGCAAAAAGAACATTTGTAATGCCTAGCATAGGGCGCACCCTGAATGCTTATATTGCCTGGGCTTAATTAAAGGCTATATAACCATCACTCAAGTATGTTTTAATCTTTGCATGGCTCCACTTCTTCAAAAACAAAAATCTGTCACTCAGGCTAGCAATATGACACAAAGTTAGCCACTTACTGACTGAAAGTAATAAACTACAGAGTAAATTCATCAGAAATATTTTGGTAGTCACGACAAGAGCTAATACTTATATAGTACAGGCAGTGGTCTAAATGCTTTCTTCATATATTAGCTCATTTTGTCCTCACAATCACATTATCAGGCAGGTACAGTTTTAGCCCCATTCTATAGACAAGGAAACCAATGTGCAGAGAACTGGTCACATAGCTAGAGACTGAATCCAAGCTGAGGACTCTAGGAATGTTTAAGTAGAATGTGGTTTTTTTCCTCCGCATACAAATATCGTACCTTAAAACAAACAAAAAAGCCCATGTGCTCTTTTCACTACATTGCTTAACTGCTTGTCATCTCTTTTGACATAATTTGGCATGCCAGGCCTCAACTGTGTCTCTTGAAGTGCCATTCTCAAGGCAGGAAGAAGCCTTGCCCTCCTTTCTTCAACTATCCGTTCTCTAAAATCCACATTAATCATCATCTCTTTCTTTTCAAGTTTTCATAACTCCACCTCTTTGTCATACCAGTCACCAATTCTTAATTAGCAATTTACATATAACTTTTTCAAGAGATTCAACTTCTTAAGGGAACGACTGTCTTATTCATAGGTGGATTCTCAGCACTTAGTATATGGTAAGCATTTTTCAATGTATTAAATGCAACCTTTCCTTTCTTCATTTTATCCCTTTTTGTTGTTGTTTTGATACCAAACTGAGTAATTTCTTTTTCACTCTTTTTATTTGTTGCACATTAGAAACACATACACTGAAACCCTCAAAACTTTCTTCCTATTGTGTTGTCCAAAAAGACTTTTAAGACCAGTTATTTGTTCTAGATCCCCCTCAGTACTTATGTAATCTTTTGCAAATTCTAGTTGCAAGTGGAGACAATTACATTAATTTTGAACTTTCATTTTCTTTCTCCCCTTCAGTTCTACTTGTAAAGCCATAATTAGCATATACATCAAAGCAATTCAATGTAATAATATGTAACAACTGTCCACTTTGTAACAGGCATTATGCTTAGAGTTGGGAGTAAAGCAGTGAACAGAGCAGACAGTACCTCTCATTTGAGAGTTAGTTTAATGGAGAAAACAGCAGCAATCAGGTCAAGATGACATTGTCCAAAAAAGAGCAAGTACACATTGCTCTGGAGGGTAAGGGCAGATAAACTAACCGTGGGGTCAAGGACGGCCACCCAGAGGAAATTATCCTTACACTGAGGTTTGAGAATTCATAGGAGTAACCAGGTGTATAACCTCTGATGTCGCGTGCCCTGTCCTCGCCGGCAAGAACAGCATGCAACAACAGCAGGATTCTTCTGCAGAAAGCTTTATTCTTCAGCTCTTTGTGAAACAAATGAGTTGGGCAGGACCCAGAGGGGAAGGAGAGGCTTGCTTATATAGTTCTCATGCTCTGACCTGGTTGGTGCGGCTCCATATGCCTTATTAGCATAACCATTTGGTGGGTCTCATTGGTCCTTATGCCAAGGCGCAATTAGCATGTAGTTTAGTGGTGTGGGATGATTTGTCATTAGGAAGTTCGGGGCCTTCCGGCTGCCCTGCATGGGGCGCTATTTTCTGAGCGCGGCTGCCAACATCTCCCCCTTTTTTGTCTAACAGAAGCTCAAGGCGGAACTTGCCAGCAGAGGCGGAGACAGAGGCCTGACCTCCATCATACTTCCTGATGCCCCCTTTTTGGAGAGGGGTTCTGGGCATCTACCCCTATGCAGTCAGGCATGCCTCTCAGAGGGGTCCAAGACCTCTTGCAGTGCTTTGCCTCGCATCCTCTGGCTGGCGTTGGGACCGCTTGGTACAAAGGGTTTGGACCCTTTTTCTCAACCCTCTTGCACCATGAGCTTCTTAAAGAAAGCTGTGATTAAGCATTGAGGTACTCGGGCCTGGTGCAGTGCCACATGGGCTCAGGGTGCAAGAGCTACCTCAAGCTAAAGCCGAGCTTCCTTCTTAAGCATGTTGAGCCACACTTGGGGAGAGGCGCCAATGTCTATCGCCATTAGGGCTTGAGCAAGGATCACCTTGTCCTGCTTATGTTGGTTGCGGAGTCTGCATAACAACCAGAGTAAGAGCATGAGACCTCCAAGCAGGAACACGCCCATCCCAGCCATGCCCGCCCACTCCTTGACGTGGGAGAGAGCTCTGAGGAACCAGGAAGAGAGTCTTTCCGCTACGGAGATATCTAGACGGGTGGAGTTGATGTGGATAATTTCTCGCCGCAGCTCTTCTAGTGTCCCATCGAAGTCTTGGGACCAGTTTCCTGAAAGATACTGGGACAGGTCTCGTGACAGATTAGCTGCCCGTGTAAAATTTTTATATTGAATGCTAGTGATGCAGAGGGCACGATATTTCCGCTCACATCCCAACTGGGCCATTTGCCAGAGCACCTCCATTTGTTCCTCCACGAGATCTATGCGTTGATTGAGGATCATTATTCCTCCTTTCAGTTTGCCATCAAGTGTGGACTGTTGGTCCAGGGCAGAAGCTACTGAGGCTGCAAGGTTATTGAGCTCTGTAGCCGATTTGATGGAGGTGTCTAAAGCTATACCAGCGGCGGTGGCTGCGACCGCGGTTGCGGAGATCAGGAGCACTATGGCGGCTGTAACACCGAAATCGCGCCTTTCTCGAAACAGAGTCATGGTGTTAGGGGCGTCTACGGGAACAGGGACCCAACGGGGGATGCGGACTACTAAAGCATTGGTAAAGTTACGCGCATCCCAACACTGAGACAGAAAGCAGGTTTCATTGGAGCAGGAGTCAAAGCTACTATTGGATAAGATAAACAGAAATGGGGGGTATACGCATACTGGAGAAGGTGGAAAAAGGGAATTAGGTGACTCTGGACCTGATTTTGCTGAACACGTGTAGTTCTCGTTGTTATGGGTCATGATCATGTTCCAGTGTGCGCGCATGTGGTTATTCTCGCACCAAAAGGTGATATTTTTTACACCGATTCCCCCACCCTGGAGGGCGGAAAAGGGGGAGAGGTCGGTACACGAGCCATTGACTCCACACAGCATCCATTTATGGAAGGGGTTCATGCTCAGCTGCTGACGAAACTCGCCTTCGAGCACCTTTACTGGCCACCAAGCCTCATTGGCTGGCCGTCCCTCCATATCTGGGGAGATGGTAAACTCCTGCCTCTCAGTTGCCCACGTTACTACAGTTGACTGACAGTCAGTCCAGGGCCACAGCTCTCCCTCATAGTCGCCCACACAATGGGAGGCATATTTGGGTTGACGAGGCCTGTCGGTGGAATTGTTCTTGGGAGAGTGTACAAATGTGCCATTGATCCAGAGAACCATCTGGTGGATAGTCATGTTCTTATAGGACGGGCTCCCTTCCTTATTAGGCCCTTCAAATTTAGCTGACATAACGGGGAGGCTACTGGCCTCTAGAATTATGTCACTGAACCATCCGTATTTCCTCCGTTTCAGGGAGATACAGCCAGCTAGATTCTGAGTGGTGAAGCATAATGACCCATTAGTTACGAAGGATCGGTTTTCTCCCAGGGGAGCTACTAGGGTGTCTTTAACTAAGTAGGGCAAGTTCATACTAGAGTTGGTGGTGAAAAAGCGGGGAAAAACGGCTGCATTGAAATGGACAGGCATAGGCTTAGGAAAGGCAGACAGGATTCCCCATCTCAATACTCCCTGAGTCGGGGTCTCCAGTGTCAGGAGCAGGGTCAGGAGGTACAGCGAAGTCATCTCCTTTGTTTAGGACTTTCCTCGTTAGGCGCTCCGGGATCCAGAAGGGATTTTCTTCACCCTGGGGGAAAACACACACAGCTCCCCTGGATCTGATTATGATTGGATCCGGGCCCTTCCATTGGTTAGATAACACGTCCTTCCATTTTACTAGTTCTTGTGGGTCTTTTGGCCACTGATTATGGCGATCCGCTGCTGTATGGTCTTGAGCATCCAGATTCAAAAAATTTATAGTGAAAAGTGCTAGGGCTATGGCAGTTTTTGGTGTGGGGGGTATATCTTCAATTCCCCCTTTTTGTTTAAGTAAATAGGATTTGAGCGTGCGGTTCGCGCGTTCCACAATCCCTTGACCCTGTGGGTTGTAGGGAAGGCCAGTGATATGTTTTATCCCCATGTGATGACAAAATTGAGCAAATTTTGTAGAGGTATAGGCTGGGCCATTGTCTGTTTTCAGAATCTGTGGTAACCCCCATGCGCTCCAAGCTTCAAGGCAGTGCTGGATGACATGGGAAGCTTTCTCTCCTGACAATGGGGAGGCAAAGATGACTCCTGAACAAGTATCCACGGATACATGTACATATTTCAGTTTCCCAAAAGACGAAATATGCGTCACATCCATTTGCCAAACTTGTAAAGGCCTAATACCTCTGGGGTTGATCCCAACATGAGGTGTGGGAAGGAAGCTGCAGCAATGTTGGCAGCTAAGGACAATGTTCCTAGCTTCGGCCCTGGTTATGCTAAACCGCTTGCGCAGTGTTTCGGCAGTGACATGAAATTGTGTATGGAATTTTGAAGCTGTGGTGATAGGGTCTAGCAGGGGAAAAGCTATATTTCTGGTTGCGAGGTCTGCCAGGTGGTTGCCTTGGGTCATAGGCCCGGGAAGGCCTGAATGTGCTCTGATATGAGTTATATACAAAGGAAATTGCCTATGAAGTAGTGCTGATTGTATCTGTTTGAACAAAGTGGCTACTGGGCTGGACGCTTTGATTAGCCCGGCCACTTCTAGAGATTTGACTGCATTAACTACATAACAGGAGTCAGACACAATATTTAAAGGTTCAGGAAAGATTTGTAGGACCTCTAAGACTATGCGACATTCCACTATTTGTGGAGTGTCAGGCGTGTAGCCTATTGTCACAACTTTGCCATCATGGACATAGGCACCTGTGCCTGTCTTAGACCCGTCCGTGTAAACTGTTTTTCCATGAGGCAGCGGGGTTAGGCTAGTGACCCGAGGAAATACTAGGAGATGATTTTTGGCGAAGTTGATGAGGGGATGTTTAGGGAAATGATTATCAAAGGTTCCTGAGAAACTGTAAGCAAGTATGGCCCAATCATCGTTCATAGCACATAATACTTGTATCTGTTCTACGCTGTAAGGGGTTATAATTTTAGCTGGAGCCTCTCCGAAATGTGTCATGGAGGTTTTTACTCCTCTCAAAGCAAGTTTGGCCACGGCTGCTGGATAGTACTCTATTGTCCTAGCCTGAGAGGCTTGGGGATGAATCCAGATCAGTGGGCCATGCTGCCATAAAACTGCTGTTGGCAGCTCCGGGGTGGGAAGCACACACAACTCAAAGGGTTCATTCGATTGCACTCTATTTAATTGTGCTGTCATCAAAGCCTGTTCTACTTTGCGAATGGCTTGTAATGCCTCAGGTGTGAGGGAGCGCGGTGACGTTAGTTGTGGGTCTCCTTCTAGGGTTTTAAATAGTGGAGTCAATTCAGTGGTGGGTATCTTTAAGTATGGGCGCAACCAATTAATATCCCCTAGGAGTTTTTGGAAGTCATTCAAATTTCGCAATTGATTATGTCTTATCTCAAGCTTTTGGGGGCAAATTACATCTGTGTAAATGGTTGCTCCTAGGAATTTGCTAACACTAGATTTTTGGACCTTCTCGCTTGCTATATTCAGTCTCCAATTTTCTAGGGATCTAGTGAGATCTATATATGCTTCTTCTATTTCCGCTGGTTGTGGGGAGCAAAGAAGGATGTCATCCATGTAATGGATGATCTTTAGCGTGGGATAGGTCTTACGAATTGGGTCTAGCGCTCGCTGAACGTACAGTTGACATATGGTGGGGCTATTTGCCATTCCTTGAGGGAGGACCTTCCACTGAAATCTGGCATCGGGTTGTTCATGGTTAATAGCTGGCAAAGTAAAAGCAAATCTTTCCCTGTCCTTGGAGCTTAGAGGTATAGAAAAGAAACAATCTTTAATATCTATTATGAGCACTTTCCATTCTTTGGGTAAGGCAGAGAGGAGTGGCAGTCCCCGTTGTACGGGTCCAAGCATTCTCATTTGAGCATTTACTGCTCTCAGATCATGAAGCAACCTCCATGATCCTGACTTTTTCCTGATTACAAATATGGGTGTGTTCCATGGGGACACAGAGGGTTCTAGGTGTCCCACTTGGAGCTGCTCTTGCACTAAGCAATGAGCTGCTTCTAATTTTTCAGAGGATAGGGGCCACTGAGGAACCCATACGGCCTCCTCTGTGAGCCAAGGTATGGGCATGGCATCTTCAATGGCCCCTATGAAAAACCCAGGCCGTGACGGTCATTCTTTACTTTGGGCAGGATGGGCTCTATGTGTCCCTGTTGGTGTTTCCCCAGCCCCTTGCCAGGGATGTATCCCATGTCCATCATCATGCCTTGGGCGGGGGTGGAGTATTCATTAATGAGTTTGAGGCCTAAGTGTCTCATGACATCCCTCCCCCATAAATTGACCGGTAGAGGGAGTACATAAGGGGTGACTGTACCCTCTTGTCCTTCAGGGGCTCGCCATTTCAATGGTTTGGCACTAATTGAAGGGCTTGACTCATATCCTAAACCTTGTAATGAATGTGAGGATTGGGTCACAGGCCACTTGGAGGGCCACCAGGTTGCAGAGATAATACTTTTATCTGCTCCAGTGTCTAGGATTCCCTCAAAGCTCTTTCCCTCTATTTGAAGAGTTAATTTTGGTCTGTCTGCTAAATCTAATACTATGAAGGCTGAATCCCAGTCAGAGGAGCCGAAGCCCCTTTCTCCCCTCTCCGTGTTGGTAGCAGGATAATTGGCGTGGAGACTAGGTAAAACTAAGAGCTGGGCTATGCGGTCTCCCGGGGATATAGGATAGATTCCTCTGGGAGCCGAACACATGATTTTTACCTGTCCTTCATAATCTTGATCTATGACTCCGGGATGAACTACCAGGCCTTTCAATGCAGCAGAAGAGCGCCCTAGGAGTAACCCAATGGTATTTGGTGGTAGGGGGCCTTTAAAGTCTGAAGGGATAGGCTGAACTCCCATCTGTGGAGTCAACACTATTCTGGTGGTGGCACGGATGTCCAATCCCGCGGAACCTGAAGTGGCTCTCCTTGGGGGGCCTGGTTGTTCCCGAATGACACTTGCGTGCTGGTTGCCCCATATATTTGCGGGCCCTGGTGACGGGGGCCCCTCTGGGCGTTTTTTGGCAACTCTAAGGGTTTCCCTTCTATATCTTTAATAGACCGGCACTCATTAGCCCAATGCCTGCCTTTCTTACACTTAGGGCACAACTCAGGGGTCTTTTGGGTTGTTTGTTCTGAAGCTGGGCTCCTACACTCTCTCTTTATATGTCCTAATTTCCCGCATTGAAAGCATTTGATACTTCTGTTAGTGATCCTGGCTTGTTTGTGGCTCTGTAATATGGCCGCGGCTAGGCCCGCATTGGTGAGTGGCCCTCCTATTTCTCTACAGGCTTTCAACCAGGCATGTATCCCTTTTTGTTTCCAGGGTGTTATCGCCTGTCTGCATTCCTTGGTACATTGTTCAAACACTAATTGCTCCACTAGGGGCATTGCTTGTTCCTGATCTCCAAATATTCTGCCTGCGGCCTCTATCATACGAGCGACAAAGTCAGAAAATGGCTCGCTCAGCCCCTGAATAATTTTTGTCAAATTGCCTGATACTTCTCCTTTGTTGGTGAGGGCTTTCCATGCCTTGGCGGCGCACATGTTTATTTGTGCATATACCTGTAAGGGGAAGGCGGTCTGGTCGGCTACCCACTGTCCTTGGCCCGTCAGCATATCATATGACCATGCAGGCTGTCCTTCGGCCGCGTTTGCGCGTGCCTGGGTCATGCTGATATCATGCCACAATGCCTTCCATTCTATGTATTGCCCCATACTAGAAAGGCATGCCTTAGTTACATATTGCCAGTCTGCGGGTGTCATGGCTGTCTCTGTTAATCTCTCAACTTGTGCTATGGTATAGTTAGCACTGACTCCATAAGCCCGAACGGATTCTGCTAACTCCTTAACTTGTTTATGGCTCAGGGGCTGGTGAGAGCGTACACCGTTATCCTCAAATACAGGAAACATTTGTCTAATTGCCTGAAGAGTATCTGGGTGGCAAAAGGAGAGTGCGCCACTCACGTAAGGTGGCGGGGCAAAGGGCGTCGGGGGACACCCTGCTTTCATTTTTTCCTTGGTCCGCTTTTCAACTTTGCTGGTTCCCTTACTTCTACACTCTGCGGTTTTATTTTCTTCCCCTTCCTCTGCGGACGTTAATTCCTCCTCAGATTCCCTATTGGAGAGTTGGAGGTCCCTCAACTCTTTCCAGGGGTATTTACTATTTTCTCCGAGGCGATTGTCACTCGCTTCTCGGGGCTCTTTCGCTTTTGCCCTAGGCGGGCTTTCTCCCTCACTCTGAGGTTTCTTTACCTTCGTTTTTGTGGCCTTTTTTCGGCCGCGCGCGCTCTCTGTTTCCCGTTCCGTTTCTGACATGCTCTCTTGGATATCTGTCAATGCTCTCTGACCTTCTTTTATTACCTTTTCACATCTCTCATCTTGCAGACAAGCTCTAATCAGTTTCCAGAGGGGCCTGGTGCCTCCCCTCAGGCTACCCTCCTCCTCCTCTCTATCAAGATCTTTCCCCAGTTTGTCCCAGCTCGGGATTGAGAGGGACCCTGAACAAATGAACCAGGGGGCCACACGGTCTATCTCCTTCACAAAAGATCCTAAGACTTTGCTGGAGACCTTCAAGTTTCGCTCTTTGAGAGCTGTCTGCAGCGCCGTGACTAATGACGGTGCATTCCCCATGGTGCCTCCTTATTTACAGAGAACCATCAACCATCATCCTAAAAAGCAGGGGCCTCTCGGAACTTACCCCTCCGGGCTTTCTTCTGACCTGCAGTTCTGAATCCTCTCCAGATGTCTGAAGGGTCCTCCCTGTGCCGGTGATGTTCTGGTTCCCGGGTTTCGGCACCACTTGTCGCGTGCCCTGTCCTCGCCGGCAAGAACAGCATGCAACAACAGCAGGATTCTTCTGCAGAAAGCTTTATTCTTCAGCTCTTTGTGAAACAAATGAGTTGGGCAGGACCCAGAGGGGAAGGAGAGGCTTGCTTATATAGTTCTCATGCTCTGACCTGGTTGGTGCGGCTCCATATGCCTTATTAGCATAACCATTTGGTGGGTCTCATTGGTCCTTATGCCAAGGCGCAATTAGCATGTAGTTTAGTGGTGTGGGATGATTTGTCATTAGGAAGTTCGGGGCCTTCCGGCTGCCCTGCATGGGGCGCTATTTTCTGAGCGCGGCTGCCAACACTCTGACATGGCAGTGACCACACCTGACATATTTTTTCCCTTTCCCAAGTGTTTGTGTCTGTGGATGTTTGTTTCCTTTACCAAAACTCTAAAGCCTGCAGCCAACAATACAAGTTTTTTATTGAATTGTTGATGACAGTAGGATAGGAAAGATGAGGATTCTAATCATCTAAGCAGTCTAACCTGATAAGCCTCCTTCCAGCTTTTCCCTCAACATAAGTTGTAGAAACATTTGCCAAACCTGAATTTACTTTAGTCATTTGGTGTGCCCTTCATTTTCTGACTCAGATGACAGTAGATATTGCACTAGCTAGACAGCCCTTCCTCTTAGCACTTCCCAGGCTTTGGGCCTCTCTGCATTTCCCCAGCTCCTTAGAACAGCTTCCAGCACCACCTACTGCAATTGTGCCCATGGCCGCACAAGGAAAAGCCCAAATAGTTCTTAAAATCAATGATTCAACCCAAGTGACTCTCAGCGGATCCTAACCCAAGACAGGGGGAAGGAAGGCTTAAAAAAACAGGAAAAAAAATAACCAAACAAGCTACCTTAAAAGAGATTTTCATCATTTAAATGTATGGGCCTCAAATCACCTTTTTTCCCCTAGCCCCTCTGAAAGGAAAGGTGTTTAACAAAATTATTTCACTGAGGTAATTTAAATTGATAACTATCTTAGGAAAGTGATTAAGCAATATGCCTTTAAAAACATTTTTGCCCTTTCACTCAATATATCACTTCCCTGAACTCACTCTAAGGAAATAATTTGAGATATCCAATAAGACTTGTGTACCAACAAAAATCAAAAAAGCAAAACCAAACAATCAGAAGCACAATATCAAAACATAAGCATAACAACCAAAAACACATTGATCACAGTAATGTTATTTTAAATAGCAAAAAATTAGAAACAATATAAACATCCAACATCAGAACAATTAAATGATTATCATACACCATTCAGTGTATTATTATGAAGATATTAAAAACCTCCTAATTTAAAACAGATGAATGGACAAATGATGTAAGATTGGGAAAAATCAAAACACAATACTATATATTTATGCCATACGATCCAATTTTTAAAAAATATTCAGATAAATCCTTAGAAAAGAGGTTATAGGGGAGGATCTGCAAACTTTCTGGTGAGTGAGCTGTGGAAAAAATAGTCACAGTTCATTTTTATTTTAGTCTTCATACTTTTATGTATTTCCTACTTTATACTTCTCTATATTTCACAGTTATCAAGCATTACTTGAATGATCGGAAAGTAAGCTATTTGCAAAGGAAAATCTTTCGCCTGTGTTTGTCAGTATAATTAACTGATATTTTCTTTAATCTGCCCGTTTGTCCATATGACCCAGCGTGGCTCAAAATTAATCATGATCCTTTTTCAACCAAAGCTCCCACTTCATCCCTCACTGTGTCAAATCCTAGAAGATCTAATGATTTGACCAGTCAAGCAATATTGTATCAGCAACCTAGCTATCTTAGCACCAACAAGCTACCTGTTTCTCAGTGGCTATGTGCCCATGGAGTCATGATTGCCAGGCATCCTGTTTCCATCTATATCTTTGTAAACAAGCATTTGGACCAGCCTTAGCCCTGACTTGATTCCTACTTCATTGGGCAGGGAAGGAGGGAGGACAAAGGAAGGGAACAAAATAAAAGGTAGAAGAAGAAAGCCTAAGTTTAGGTTAGAATATGGATGGACAAGGCAGAAGAGGTTAGGGCCAGACAGAGTTATGAGAACAAAAATGAAATAAAATACATAGGGGAGTGAAAGGAAGGGTAATTTTTGATCAGAAAAGGCAACTATTTGCCATATTATAATAACAATGTGCTACATTATTAGCCTACACACTCCTGGTCATACCTCTTCATGTTAATGGAATAAACGATAACAAAGGATTGCACCATTTTAGTGGCCACAGAGGACACCCAGGTCTCTGAGGCAAAGATCCATGGTTGTCTAGAGCCTTCAAAGATGATGCAAAGATCCATGGTTGTCTAGAGCCACTGTGTGATGGTGATAATAGCTAACATTGAGTGATTACTAGGTACCAACAATACTAAGCACACGGCACACATTATCTCACAACAAACCCATCAGCTAAATGTAATTAATATCTTTATTTTAGAAACCTAGAAATAATTGACCAAGAAATAACCAAACATTTCTGTACCTAGAGTGTATCCTTAGCAAAATTATGAGCAAATAAGGGTGGACAGGTAAGAAAAATAGTATTTCCTTAATGCCTATGATATGATGGGTACCTCACCTCACTCACCACTTACCAAATCTTACAAAGTACAGAGTCCAAAAACAGTGACTGAAACATGAATTCGAAACAGGTTTTGAACCTGTCCTAGATAGTCTGGATCAAAAGCCCAGGGTCTTGCCTCCATCCATGACTGAACAACTGGGACATTGTAGGAGTCCTCTAGGGTTAGTGTGAGGATAGACCTAGCATCCTAGGGCAGTGACTTCCACTTCCAACCAGCCCAGCCTCTGTGGACTGGACAAGTAATGGCGTTAAAGAGTCCTGCGGGGACACTGAGGCTATGTAGCCTAATCCAGTAGGCTTCATCCATTGGTGAATACCCCTCAACCAAAACCAATAAACACTTCACACACCAGGCTTTGTGTTGGGATTACAAAAATGGAATCCATTCTCTGCACTCAAGGAAATGACTATCTACTAGGAATGCACATCCTGTAAGGACATACTCTTGGACGTTAGTGTAAATCATGTAAAGCATATTTCACCCATTCAATAACTATTGAGCACCACTGTGTGCAAAGTATTGTGTCAAACCTCACCAAGCTTGCATTTTCAGAAAGCAAACCTAACCACTTTAATCCTTGGTGAATTCTAGCTCCTTGGATTATCAAACTATTAAAATTTGAAGATGGAAGGTTAGCATGTTAGTATAGTTCAAGAACTGGCAAGGAGGAAGTAGTCATCTGAAAAGCTGCACATTTCCCTACTACCAGTCCATCCTTTCCTTAGCCCTTCTTACTGTCACTGGACCTCTGCTAAACACAGATTAGGCATCACGTAAACTGTTGTTGAATGAATGGATGACTGTATTGTTTGAAAGGAGTTATATAAACCCAAATACAGAATAAAGAAGAAAAGATAATTTTCCCATGGCCATGATTTCAGAAAGTGAGAGACTGGCGAAGATCGTGGAGTAATGTATTAGGGGCAGAAGTCACAGACCACACTCCCTACCTCTCACCATTAATGAGGGAACTTCTACAGCACTGAGAAGAATGTCCATTTGGTAGATCCAACTTGGATGACTTGCAATGATGGGAGTACCTTTACCTCAGATACTATTATACATTTGTTTGTATGTCTTCCGGCAAGCTATACAGCAGCTAGGGAGTGAGTTCCCTGCTATATTGTGAGTATATGCATCGACATGGATTTCCCTACTCCACTGTAGGAAAAAAACATATAAGCCCCTTCTTTGAGTAGTAAAAAATGAACATAGGAGTCTTTCCTTTAGTTAAAAAGAAACTGAAACAAATCACTTGTAAGTAAGAATGCTTTATTTATTCAGTTGCTGAATCCTTTGTGACGGCAAGAGAAATAGAGAATACAAAAATACTTCTTGGGGAGCTAAACAAGGAATGTATTTGCTGATCAATGAAATAGAGGCAAAGGCATCAAATATGGTTAAATTTCACTATGTTATGCTCTCCACCATAAACAACAAATGTCTTTTGTTTTCCTAGTTTTCAATCCCAAGAGACAATGAATCTTGACAAATTGTTTTACTAATGAAGCCCATCTTAACACACCTAAAATTTGAATGTCTATATTCCCATACACATCAATGTCTATGAAATAGGTTTTATGTAATTGTGGGCAATAGTGTAGTTGATGATGACAGGACATAAACTACCTGTTGTTAAGCTTTTCAGTTACAAATTAACTTAAACTAAACTTGCTATTTTGCTCTTACCTGACTTAAAACTGAGTCTTTTGTTTCATGAACAATAAAAATTTTCAACACTCTGAATCAAATAAAAGTGTTTTAACAATCTGCCAATGTGACACACAACACAGTCTTGTGCTTTTACATAACTTATTCCTCAGTGTTACTGAGGTTGGTCATAAAAAATCTGCAATAGAACAAGTTGCGGCTGTATTGCTACTTAGAAAATACGTGGAGGACGTTTTTCAATTTGTTTCAATTAATAAGGATCAATGACAACTTATGTAGACCCTTTTACGTTTTAAGCACTGTGCTAGCTGCTTTGCAAACATCTATCTAATCCTTACAGAAGCCCTGCGAGGTCCTCATTATCTCTGCTTTACAGATGAGAAAACAGGGACAGAGTAGTTACTTGCCACACTTAATGTGGCTCATATTGGGCACCCCCCCACCCCAACAGCAATTACTGCCTTGAAATTGAATATCAGCCCCAACAGCAAACACCCAAATTTAATTTTCAAACATCAAACTCTTAGTTCTGAACACTTGTCCTCAGGTATTATAGGTTAAGACAATTTGGGCAATGCTACATAATATACAAAGGTAAAAAGATGCTTAGGTGAGGGTCACATAAAAGCCAGTGATGCCCAATAAAGTTCTCCCAGTGTTTGAAAGCAGAAAATCACCCCAAATACTACTTAAATACCTTTATCGGTTAGCTTTTGCATTACTTTAAAATTTTGTAACAGTAAAAAAGACACGATTACCTCGCCAATATCAGGCACACTACAATCATGAAAGAAGAAATAATCCCATGCAGTTCAGTTACTGGCCAGATCTCAGCCTTTGCAGCAGCTCCGCATTCCTAATTTGTAACTACATGTTCTGCATATGATACACTTAGAATTGTAAAATGAAAAAAAATCCTCAACAACTCAGGAGTCTTGACCTTCCTACACATCTACCTTTTGCACTGGCAGAAAAAAATAGAGGCTGGGAGTATAGGAAATATCTTAACATTTTACAAACATATTGGACAGACGGGCAGGGAGAACAGGTCTGAGTTATCAGATCTATACACCACATGAAAGAGACAAAAGAAAACTGCAGAGACTAGAACTAAGGAATCTCAGTTTCCAATGCCAAACTGTCCCTGCACACTGGCTCAGACTCAGTGGGTGGATTATTAGAAAAATAACCCAGTTTCTGATCTGACAAGAAAACATGTAATAGAAAAACTGAGGGGAATGGACAATTTATCAACAATTTAAAAACAAAATTTACGAATCCTACCTCCTAATCTGGCTTTGGCCAAGACAATGAACGGTGTATCACTAGATAACCAAGATGGGTTGAACATAAAACATACAATCATTAGAATAGCCAATCTCTAGACCCAGTGCCTTCAAAACTCTAGCCTATTTCTACACTATATTGCAATTCCTCTTAGAAACCAGAAACACCATAGCACATTTCATACAGTCTTATAGGAAATTTTTATGAATCTGCCAAGAACGATGACCTTGGAAGAAAAACTTTTTTGTGATATCCAATAAAGCAGCCACTAGTCATATGTGACTAGTATAAATAAGGAAGTGGATTTTAAGTTTCTTTTGATCTTAATGTAAATTTAAATTTAAATAACTATCATTGGACAATGCAGTTCTAGATATTAATTTTCAGCAAATAAAAATGCATTTTTAAAAAAAGACTCATTTCTTTAAGACACAACAAAACAGCCAGGAAATCACATTATTTGTTCAAAAAGAATCTTTCTCTGAGTAAATCCCTGAGTAGTAATGATTTATTGCCACCAAATCAGGCATGAGGAAATAAGGGAATTCAATGGCAATCTCAGCTTCAACCTCTCAGGTGTCTGCATTCCCAGGATTTCTCATGTATTCCTTTGAAGCTATTCCTATCTTTCTTAAAAATAAAAAAATAAAATCTTCTCCATCTGTGGCAGTACTCTCCCTGGGCAGATCCAATGACCTGGTGATCTGGGCCTTCCCATCCTCTAAACTTCATAGCACCATGATCAGAGAACACCTTAATTGTCATGGTTCAATAAAAAAAAGGGAAAGAAAACAGGCTTTGGCACTAAGAAGAAGAAAAATCAGGAACTGAAAAAGAAGAAATGAGGGCCATTCCCCCTAAACAGTTTTTCCAAGTCCATTTATGAGGAAAATCTTCAACTTCAGGAGACTCAAAAAGCTTTTCTATATGAATTTTCCGATGCTGGGATAGGCACTTCTGTTGAAACATTTCTCACAGTCAGTACATTTTTAAGGTTTTCTCCTAGGTGGGTCCTCTGGTGCCTGATAAGGTTAAAGCTTTGACTGAAGCATTCACCACAATCAGGACATTTATAAGGTTTCTCTCCTGTGTGAGTCCTTTGATGAATCACCAACGTGGAACTCTGACTAAAAGTTTTCCAACACTCAGAACATCTGTAAGGTTTGTCTCCTGTATGTGTTCTCTGATGTCTAATGAGATGGGAGCTGAGGCCAAAGCTCTTTCCACATTCCCAACATTTATATGGCTTCTCTCCTGGTTGGATTCTGCATTCTCCTATCATACTGCCATTTTGACTCAAATTTTCTTCAAATTCAGAACTTTCATAGAGTTTCACTCCTATATGCATTTTCTGGTGTGTAATAAGGCTTAACTTCAACTGAATTTCTTTCCGCATTCTGTACATTGATAGGGTTTTTCTCCTATATGTATTCTCTCATGCTTTATTAGAGTAGAATTACAACCAAAGCTTTTTCCACTCAAGACATTTGTAGGGCTTCTCACCTGTGTGTGTCCACTGGTGGCAAATCAGGCTGGAACTCTGACTAAAACTTTTCCCACAGTTGGGGCACTTATAAGGCTTTTCTCCAGTGTGAATCCTCTGATGTTCTATTAGGACATAACTATGGCTGAAGCATTTCCCACAAACAGGACATTCATATGGTTTTTCACCTGTATGTGACCTATGATGCTGAATGAGGTGAGAGCTGCTACTGAAACTCTTCCCACAGTCAGGACACTTACAGTTTCTCTCCTGTGTGAGTTCTTTCATGAATAATAAGATGTGAGGTATTGCTGAAGCTTTTCCCACATTCTCCACACCGGTAGGGCTTTTCTCCTGTGTGTGTTCTCAGATGCTGAATCAGGTGAGAGCTGTTACTAAAGCATTTCCCACACTCAGAGCATTTATAAGGTTTTTCTGAGTGGGTCCTCTGGTGTGTACACAAATGAGAACTATTATTGAAACTTTTCCAACATTTGGAACATTTGTAGGGTTTGTCTCTGAAAGAGGAGATCTGCTGGACAGAGGCAATGCAGTGTTCTGGATCCCATCCCCAGTGGCTGGGTTTCTCCTCCTCTTTTCCTGTTGAATTTCCTTGATTCTGTGGGTTGCCATTGTTCTCATAGGAATCATCACCTCTTTAAGTTGATCTCCTTTACAGTTATTGTGTTGAATGGTTTCCAAATTATCCTTCCTTTCATTTCCTGCAAGAATAAACAAATATTCTAACATATTCCCTAATCTCTGCCAGGGGAAGGAAATTCTAAGTTGCAACAGAGGAGAGGAAATAACAAAGTAGAGCTTCATAAATTATTTTATGTTCATTATTTTAAAGCTAGTTTTTACTTCTTTTACTCTGTGTTCATCAGAAGCAGGTGAATTTTTTATACTTAGTAACAATACTAATGAAGTTTTGTATGATTGTCAGCAATTGCCAAGGGGGATACCAATCTAAAAATAGTTTCCTTAAACTTTATTAGAAGACTGAAAAGAAAAAAAGGGATCTGAACTAGGGGAGAAACTGAATAAGCTACATTCTGAGATGAAAAAAGACAATACCTTAGTTAAAATCTGAGCAAATATAGGAATAACAATCATGCCCATTATTCATTAAGAAATAAATAAATTTGTACATGGTATCTCATTAATCCTGAAAAATATGTGAGACAGATATTAACATTCACTTAAACATGAAAAAAGTGAGGTTGTAAGAGTTACTCTAGCTTGTAAGTGACATAGCAGGGACTCAGATTAAAGTTTCTCTCATTCTAATGTCCTAGTCTTTCTATGTACTCTGTAGCACATCTTAAGATGAATCTCCAAAGGATTCATATCATCTTCTTGACCCCTCACCTGTAAAAGGGCTTTTCAAATTCTCCCTTTCCATGAAGCCATTAGAATCTGAGACCAATAGCTTTTGTTCTTTCTCCATCACAGTGATCACAGCCAGGTTAGGGATCACAAATCCTGTGGAGGGAAAGAGGTTAGGTTTGCAGGCATTTGTTAAAATTTATTCTTCCTTCCTTCCTTCCCAACCATTGTAACATAACAATTGTAGGCACACAATGGTTTGTGAACCATCCTCAAAATAAGAAACACAGTCTTTAGAAGTCCTTTTAGAAAATCTTATCTCAGATGCCAAGTGTTTAGAATTAAGGGTTAATCCAATTTACCTTTTCTAAGGAAATAACAATAAAAAATTCAATCTTCACATTAAAGTCTGAGGATCAAGCTTCAAAACTAGAATGCTAATATTCACTGTCCACTCAGAGATCAAAAATATTTATAATTGACGAAACAAATCTGTTTTGTGGATAAAGCACCAAGAAGACTTTAAAGAATCAATATGCCGCTATAAGCAGCAGCTACAGAGAAAGCACACTGTATAGAAAGAATAACTTCATCCTTGATGGAGAACAAAAACTTTGTCAATTTCAAAACTTAAGATTTATATAACAAGAAATTAGGACAAAAGAGGGCTGGAATAATCACAGCCAATAACCCCTAAATACAAAAGGGGGGCTAATGAAGGATCTTTTCCTTGTCTCTGACTCTCTAAGTTCATAATCACAATGTGTCTTTCAGCCTAAACTTTAGCTTTTGTAGGTAACTACAATCCCTGACCTACTTTAAGAGACTGAAAAATGTGATCTATTACTGAAAGGCAATATATGGCCTTGACATCCATTTCAGGATATAGAGACTAATATAATACAGGAAAAATGAGAGTCTAAAAGGATATATAAAGGCACACATATGGAAAACAAACAAAAAAAGGTATATTTATCATTTTCACCCTACTACTGCTTCTCATGTGCCAGGCACCGAACTAAATATGTGTATTTCTCATTTAATTCTCACAACAGCCCTCAGAGGTATATGAACAATAACCAGCATTAGGTGAGCAAAAAAGGCATTAGGAACCTTCCCACGGGCAAACGGCCACAAAGTGGGAGAGTAGTACTCAGTCCCAGGCCTGTTTGGACATCGTCTTTCACACTTTGATCTACTACAGTAAACTTAGAGCAGGAAACAGAGCGGGGAATAAACCCAAACTGCAAATGATCCTTAAGGAGGACCCTTACTTTGGAATATATTGACTGGATTTCTAAAAAACAGATTTACATTCCAAGACGTTAGGTCAAAGGGAGCTAGCATTCCCTAAGCACCGTCAGCAATTAGGGATTTGTTATCGGAAAAGGTGAAACTAGTCTAAATCACAAATATCCCCAGGGTTTGAGTAGGATAAAAAAAAAAGAACTATACATATTAATTTTTCAAGTGTTCGAATGGAATAGTGTTCCGCCGCCCGAGTTACACGTTTCCATGGAAGTCTTTACAAAGGAAGCCGCGCCATCATTTTCCCTAAGAAACCATTAATTTTGGTAGTAGATGAACCCCCAGGAACAGTGGCTCAGCAAAGCGGTAGCCTACTCAAGGCCATTAACAGTATTAAAAGGCTGTCATTCCACAGAGAAGGGCTGCTTTCAGTGTCTTCAAGCAGAGTGAATAGGATGGGGCCATGCTTGGGATGAGAATGTCTTCCAAAGATGCGCTGCCTGAAACTTAGCTTTAAGAACCATTGACAGGAAGCACAACTGGGGTACACTGCGGGGTAAGTTCCAAGAGACCAGATCCAGCCGACAAGATCCTTTAGGGACCCCGCAGGCGCGGCGGCCTCGCGACGGGTGAGTCTGGGCCCGCGCCCCTCGCAGCAGGGGGTCCCCCTCCGGGCGGACACCGCAGCCTGGGCGCTGCGGCTTCCACTCCTCCTGCCCGCAGCCCTCGACCCGCTTCCCCCCGAGATGGAACTCACTGTTCTGGGCGCTACCCAAAAGGCGCCCTGCACCCCCAGCAGGCCCAGCGCTCCGGGAGGAAGGAGCCTCGGCTCCCTCTGACCCCACCACCCGAGGGTCCCACACTCCCAAACCCGGCGCACGGAGATGGGAAATTTCCCCACCTCCCCGGCTTGGCCCGAGCCTCTCTAGGAAACGGTGCAGGCTCGCTCTCGTTGATCTTAACCCGCAGGGTCCTGGACCTGAAGGAGCGCGCTGGTGGATCGCCGTGCCTTGCGCCCTCTGATGTTGGCGCGCGGTGATTCTCATTCCTCACCCAGAGTCCTTACAGTAGGGGCCCGACTGGAGCTTGTACTTTCCCTTGCCATCAGAGCATCATCGGATTTATCATCACCGTCAGAATAAAAATGAATTATTTCCTAAGCGCCTGTTGTTTCTGTTCCCACCGCTGTGAACCGAGATACACACACACACACACACACACACACACACCTGTCTGTGAAACAGGCATCCTTCCATATATAAAGCAATTAGTTTACAAGACACCCTTATTAGTAACACCCAGAGAAGCAAACTCTCCTCTTTCATTACAGAGAAAATAGAAGCCAATCCCTTCATCTCCCCCATATCAAATATGCAAATCTTAAGACTGCTGCCCCGCCACCCTCTTTCTTCCCTTCTGTTCAAAAGAGGATTGGTCCTTCCTATTTAAAACAAGCCCTTCTCAGGTATTCACTTTCCTTCCCACCTTCTTGGAATTCCTACACTATCAACTAACTGCACAATTCTCTCACGCCCATCTCAAAATAGTCCTTCAGCTTTTCTTTTTTTTTAAATCTCACAAGGTTTCCATTTTATCTCTTCCCACCTGCCTTTTAATCCATGTCTCCTGCAGCAAAAACAATAAATCACCAGGATCACCAATGACCTCTGTGTAGTTAGTGCAGTTGGTATTTTTCAGTTCCCTAGTCCTTTTCCAGGAGTTTTGACACTGCTGAGAACTCCTTTCTTCTAGAAACACTCTTTTGAAGTGACACCACACTCTTCATTCCCCTCTGATATCTCTAGTCAGTCCTGTTAGTTTCTTACAAGCTTGATCTTCGCTAAATACTGAGGCTCCTCAAGGCCATTCTAGACCCTCTCTATCCTGGAATGTTCTCTAGGAACCTCTTTCATTCCCACATTTTACAATATCAGCTACACAGACAACTTGCAAGTGTTTATCTCCAGCCCAGGCTACCTATCCAAGTTCTTCACCATATAACCAATGGTCTACTTGACATCTCATATCAAAGGTCTCAACAACACCTCAAAAACAAAATGTCAAAATTCAAAATCTACTCTTACTTCTCCCAAATATACATTAAACACAAAATAAAATAAACCTGTTTCTCTTCCAATATTCTCTCTCAACCATCCATCGTTACACAAAAGTCCCTCCTTTTTCCTTACCTCCTGCATACAATCCATAGCTAAGCTTCATCTATCGTGTACTCGTACACAATTCTCAAATCCAGGCCCTTCTCCCAACCACCAGGGCCATCCTGAATTCAAGCAACTATCACCCCTCATCTGCAGGATTTCTGTAGCATCCTAACAATCCTACAGCTGTCCATCTTTGCCCCTTCTCATCCAGTCTCCTCAATGAATCCAAAGTGTTCTTTTCAAAAGATAATGTGATTCTGCCAGCTCCCTTTACCAAGTTAAAGCCCATTCATCCTTCAGACTTCAGCTCAGACATCACTTCTTCATGTATGTCTCCTCTCCTTGAACCTGCATAACCTTGTGTAACTGCCTCAAACAACAGAGTGTGGAGGAAGGGAAGAAATAGAACTTACTCTTCTGCCTGCTCTTAGAACCAGCCACCGGGCTGCAAGGAAGCCCAGGCACTCGCAGAAGCCATGTGAGGCGCTCTGGCTTGCGTGAGAAAGGCTTCAGAGGACTTCAGACCCCAACCATCATCAGACTGCAACCACGTGGAGTCCAGAGTGAGAACCACCTAGAAGAGTCAGTCTACCCCCAGAACTATGAGAGAAAATGCTAAAATGATTATTTTATGTTCCAAGCTACTAGGTTTTGGAATGAATTTGTTATACAACCACAGACATATTTAGTACATTGATGTGTGGTGCTGCCTTAACAAAAACCTAAAGAAAGTGTGGTATTGCCTATGGGAACAGGAGGCAGGCAGGAAAGAGAAATTCCTCGAGTAGTGTTAGTGGAAGACTAAGGACCTTAAGGAGCTTGTGAGTGACACCATTCTGTAAAGGTGTAGAAAGTGATCATTTCATGCTTGTAAGCTATACCAACTACTCAACTCTGCCGTAATTGCACAAAAGCAGCCATCTGCAAAACTAGCAAATAGGGGCTGGCTTGTTGCAATAATACTCTATTCACAAAAAATTGGGCAGCAAGCCCACCAGAAGTATTTTGCTGACCCTTGTTCTAGCTAAAGAGGTTTCAAGATAGAATAATAAAAGTGCCACATTGCTTCTTCTCACTGCCTAAGATTAAATGCAAGAGAAGAGAGACAAGCTAAAACAACAACCCTTGAATATATGAGCTAGAACCTGCTCCTTTGAAAACAAATTTTTTTCTCTCATCCCAGCCTCTCCAGATAGAAAACAATGTTAAAATTAAGAAATGGGAAAAGATAAAATATCAGGCACTTCTAGGAAATTTTGGTTTAAATAAGGGTCAGCAAATTACCAAAGTCCTTTTACAGGTCCTAAGGATGTGTCTTGATGAATTTCTATGTTAAACAATAGGCAACTAAAAACTCCAAAGGATCTTGTCCCATAACAACCGCACAAAGAGGCCAAGGCAGAGAAGGGTTATAACATGAAGATGTGTAGGCGTCACTTCTATCTAATAGAGTGTCAAGATTTCTGAAAGTATTGTATCAGCTGGGACTGAGAGAGACAGACACTACAACATGATAAGACGTCTTTGGAGTCCCCAGATTTTATTGGCAGGAAACAGGTGTTGAAAGCTACTCAGTCACAAACATGGGTCACTGTTGAAGAAAACCAGAATGTGTCATCTCAAGATATGCCTCTGGAACAGAAAAATTATTTTAACCTGAAAGTAATTACGAAGCAACAAATGAAGGAAAGCTCTCTCTACCCTCCTGCTTCCCTGCTTAAAAGCAGGATATAATTTCTCCTTAACTGGAGATGATTCTAGACTATTCCTATCAATACGACAGGAACCTGCAAACAAATATCACTATATGAGTTTCTTTCCATATATTTATTTTCTATGGTTTGCTGCCTTTGGAAACCTAAAACTGCTTTATTTTGTCTTCACATTTCTCTACAGATTTATTGTTTGTCAAAGATGCAATATAAACCAGACTTCTAAGACACCTCTTTGAGTTACTCTTTCCCTGAGTCTCTTGCATATAAAACTGAGTTATACATGTTAATAATCTTGCTTGTTTTTCTTTTGTCAGTCTGCTGTTTGTTACAGAGGCCCCAGCTGAGAACTTCAAAAGGCAGAAGGCAAAGAATTTTTTTCCTTTCCTACACTAGCAAAAGGCTACCTAAATTTCCAGACCTTTCTGTTCAGCCTTGTTTTGAGCCACCATGCTCTTCCCACTGGATGCCAAGCTGTTTCGCTTCTCTGAACACAGCTTGTTCTTTCCTATGCCTGTGCCTTTAGTTTCTCCTACAGTGTCATAGCTTCAGGCACCCCTACCCTTCTCCCTCTCCCCTACCTTCCCTCTGTCTGTATAGAACTCACCCACTCCTCATTTCAGCTTAAGTATTATTATCTCCCTGGTTTAGTCTCCCATGACTCTCCCAGGAAGACTTAGGCTGTTTTCCTTCCCAACTTGCACCACGCTCATCATACTGTATTCTACACCCCCATAGGCCCTGACCGATTAAGAAATGGATACGGGTATTAGATAAGGTTCAAAATCACCAGCTTGTCGCAGGCAAAGCTGGAGTGGAGAGCTGGTTTTGTGTCCAGGGCTTCCTATGCCTTCTCATGCATTAGACAGGCTTTGCTCTCCTGGTTGCAGAGCAGAAAAAATTTGCCCCAGAAATTCTAATGGCCACATTCACAAGAAGCAGAGAGCAGCTGAGAAATGTTCTATGGACAAGAAGACCTTACAGAGCCCAAGGGGGGCTGAACTACACACATGCGTTCAGCATTGTCTACCCCATCTCACCTACCAAATAAGTTGCTTTTCTTCACCCCATAAATGAGTATGGGGTAAGGACTGAGGCAGAGGGGTGAAGGATAGAAAGTGCCTTCCACCAGTTACATAAAAATAGAAGTCCTTATTTTATGGGGTTTCAGGAACATGAGGAGCAGGAAAGAACGGCTTTCCTTTACATCTAAAAGCTTCCTGAGGATGGCATTCAATAAACATCTTCGACTGGACTAGAAAATGAAGCCATGAGTGAACTTGTTCACCATATTGTCTTCTATTATAGTGGCTATGTAGACATGTAATCCAGGTTAGCAGGAGAGCTCTCTGAACGCAGGAACCTCATCTTATTCGTACAGTCCAAGTACATAGAACATAGCAGCAAACAATGTGTAAGTCCTGGGAGAGGAAATCCCAGAGCAAAATACCTCTGAAACTGAAATAGCTCAAAGGGAGAAATAAAGTTTAAAATCCGTTTATTGCCTTCAAACTGCAGTCTGGGGCCATCTCTCTTTCTTGCTCAGGCAGAAGCAAAACCAGCCGTCCCCCTCACCTCTGAGGTTCAGATAAGCCCTCCAGTTGCCCAGGTAATTACCCATGGATATGGAGATGAACAACTCTCCTCCCCTGAGGAATGCCTATTGATATGCAGATGCACTAAAGCCAGGTCACATCTTCTGGAAATATTACAGTTTTACTTACACAGTGAATATTGCATAGTTAAATAAACTCCTAGGATAAAAGATCTAGTATGCTTTGGGGACATATTCAATTGTGCAGCTTGGAAAATTTACCAAATACTATTATTTTTCCTTCTATTTCCTTGTCTCCTTTGTTCTTTCACTCACTTATTCAACAAACATTTAGTGTCACCTGCTATTGACTTCCTGAACAGGTCAACCTGAGCAGGAGTTTGGATGGTGTGGGTAAAATTGCAGTATTTCCAGAATCTCTTGCCTGGCCTTAGTGCATCTCCATATCAATAGCGTTTCCAAGGGGTGGAGAGAAGTAGTCCATCTCCATATCAATGGTAACTACAAGGGTCAGCAGAGAGCATCTCTGGACCAGAGAGATTGGGTGGGCCCCCAGGCCCCCCAGGCCCCCTCTCTGGCAGCCAGTTGGGAGAGACAGGGGAAAGCAGAAGTGGACGACTGCTTGTAAGCAATAAATGCGTTTCTCCCACTTTATTTCTCCTTTTGACTGATTTTGGTTTCAAGGGTATTTTGCCCCGGAATTTTCCCCCTGAGTTACAGATAGATTGGCCTGGCCCCTGGCTAGCTGGTACAGGGTACTGATAGACTGAGCTTCTGCCTTTCTCCAGCCATGACTGCTTCCAGACATCAGTGCCAATGAGAGAAACAGCAGAAACTGTCTGCATGTGGGATCCTCCGCGAGTGTTTTTAGCTTCACATTACAGAAGACCTGACATACGGTGCTTTAAACCATAAGGACTTACTATTGACTTAAGAAATGTCTAAGGCAAGCAGTCCTGGGACGGTGGACTGAGCAGCCCAGGAATTCTGGGTCTCAGAGATAGTGGGTCTCTGAACCGACCTACCCCAACAATAGTACTTGCTATGGACTGAATTGTGTGCACCCCTGCTCCCCCCTACTCCCCTTCCTGTTCATATGTTAAAGTCCTATCTCCAATGTGATGGAATTTGGAGGTGAGGCCCTTGGAAAATAATGAGGTTTAGAGGAAGTCATGAAGGTGTGGCTCCATGATGGGATTAGTGGCCTTAATAGGAAGAGCCACGGAGGACTTGGCTTGCTTGCTCACTCCCTCTCTTTCTCTCCCATGTGGTGACTCAGGTCAGAAGGCGGCTGTCTGCAAGCCAGGAAGAGAGCTTCTCACCAGAAGCCAGCAGTGCTGTCACCCTCATTTCAGACATGCAGACTCCAGCCAGAACTGTGAGAAAATTAATTTCTGTTGTTTAAGCCACCCACAAGTCCATAGTATTTTGATATGGTATTTTGCTACTCAAGTTTACTAATAGAGTTCTGGTCTGACGACATGATCAGAACACCTTGCACTTGGTTGTCAGTTGTCAGGTTTTATCCTTTGCAGGGATGCTTGTGTTTTGCAACAAAGGTGATTAAAGTGGCAGGCATTTCTCCAAGCCTCAGGAATGTGGGCACAGTGATGCCCATCTCCCAGAACTCTGAGGATTATTTTGATCACTTTGAGTGGTGGGCTTTCTGGTGCTTTCAGCAGATCTCTGGCTCCTTTTCTTCATCATCCCCCTGCCAATTCTCCCTGCATTATTTGGCCTGGGACTACACACAAAGAATTGTTACTAAAACAATCGCTGCTCCAAATTCCTGTTTGACTGACTCGGCACCTCCAGGGTGGAGTCAGAGAAGAGACTTGGCTTAGGGAGGGCATATAGGCTGGCTCAGGGCAGCAAAGATATCAGAAACCCAAGAACCATAGATGCCCCAGTGCAAAGGATCACCTGTATCAAAATTGATACCAAGGAGATTGCACCATCTTTTTTGAAGGTGGCCAGGGGAAGCAGGCGTAGAGGTCGGAGGGAAAATAAATGTCCAGGATCATTTGATTCTGGGACTACAGCAAATCAAAGAGATCAGCAAAGCAGAATCTAGATTGTGCCCATCTCATACCAGCTTGGATGGCTCTGTTTTTGTCATATTAGATGCTCAAGATTCTAAACTGTGTCACAGGTGGCTCCAGAGACAGCCGTTTGGTGAGACTGCTGCAAAAGGTACATTATGCTTCTCAGCAACCCAACCTTCTATAAACTCAAACACTCTTTAGGCAAACATAGAGTGATATTTGTACCAATTAGACTGAACAAGTATGAACCTGGATGTAACGGGATTATGAGCACTGATACTCTCAGTGTGAACCATTTGGAATTAACTATCGGAGGAGGGAAACAGCCAGGTACCACTCTCCAGAATCTTAAGGGTCACGCCTCCTCCTTGGCCACATATTTTCTTTAAGATTAGTTGTCTTCATATCTGCTCATCTTGGCCCCCACCCTATGTAAACCAATCTTCCTCCAGAAGACTAAAGATCAAGATTGGGCAGGCCTCATTCCTGACTATGGAGAAGTCCAGTTCTCAGGGCCAGTTCTAGCTCTTGCAGCCACAGAGCTGTAGAAACCTACAAAACTGGACTCAAATTATGCAGGAACCTGTAACACAAGACACCATCTGGAAATTTGAGTCCATGTTACAAAGCATGGCCCAAGGGCTCGATTCCTTTCTAAATACACCAAATGCTGGGAAGCAGAGTAGTTACCGGTCAAAACTGTGAAAACAGCAAAATTTCTCCAAGACAATTTCACCTGCTTTCTCTTACCAACCCCCTACCTCCAACTCTGCCCCTGCCCTCTAGTTTCAAATTGATCTACCATTAGTGGGCACCTACCAATTGTTCCCTCATTCAGCGCCTGCATTTTATCCTTTGTCTCTTAACCCATCCCTGTAGATAGTGGTATTCTCAAGGGCCAGGTTGAACTGCATCTGTGGAATCATAGGCCCGGAGTTGGAAGCAGGAAAGTAGGTGAAGAAGAATAGTATCTGGTGAGGCCTTCCTGGGCCCAGACACTGTCAAATATATTCACCTCATCCCCACAAACCCCTATATGATACAGGGCTTAGTATTCTAATCTCACATTTTGAGGACACAAAGAATTTGAGGATAATTACAAAGCCTCTAGGAGGTAGAGGGATTGAAGGCCCTCAATAAAATCTTTTCATGCCCTGTAGCTCTCTTTTGAATTCATGAACCCATTCCTTCTCCTGTATTTCCTACTGCAGTGGATGCCAGCCCAGGGGACAAGTTACCCAAGTCACACCCTGGACACCATCTTTGACTATTCCCTTACCCCGTAACCAACCAGTCACCAAATTTTGACCCACCTCCTAAATAAGTCTCGAATATGTCCATTACTCCTCACTCCCACTGTCACTCTCCTAGGTTAGTCCACGAGCATTTCTCATTTAGGTGGATCTCTGTCTCCAGGTTGGCTCAAGAGGTACGTGTCTGCGTGAAGATGAAGAGCTGCAGAAATATACTGATATTTTAATTGCCTTTGAACAATATTCAATTAAATTATAGCATATATGGAATATTCATATGACTGTGCTTGGTAGTAACATGGACTAGTATTAATAAGGAAATTACATGCAAAATACTTCCTGGTTAATAACGTGTTCCATATCATAATGGCAGCTTGGCTGGAGAGTCATACTTTACTTCTATCCAGAACACACCTTTAGTTCCCCCAGACCCCTCTTCCCCAAGACTCTAAATTTCTCATTCAATATTTTTTAGTTTAGATCTCAGCACAAAATGTTATTGATTTTTATGATATTCAGTTGTCAAAAAAGGTATTCAATCTAGGTAGGCAATTGTATAAATAATATTTTTAAGTCTGTCGGCCTGAGTTTCACAGTATATTGCTTTAGGGCAAGCAAACTCTGAAAGAGAGATGATATTATCAGCTTTACCTAATGGGACAAGTAATGCATTGGATTTCCACTGAAGTCAGTAAAGGAAGCACTTTTCTCAGAGAATCATCACACCTGTCATCAGAAAATAATGGCCAAAATTGGCAGGCAGGCAGGGGTTTGTAACTATTTAAAGTAGATGTGGAAATTAATGAATCTGTAGAACAGCCTTAGCAAATGAACAAAGATATCAAGGAACAGGAATGCTAAATGCCCTGCAAAATACAGGGCAGCAATTCTGCAGACTAAAAAATTGTCCTGCCCCAAATGCAAACAGCGTTTCTGGAGAAACACCGATCTGGTCCCGACTCTTCATCTTACAGATGACCCCATTAGACTTGCCTTTCAGGGAAGGTGCCACATATTCAACTTTGTTCTGCCAGGAACCATCACAGAGTCTGGCACTCAAAAGAAGCTTAGTAATTGTGAGGTGTGATATCTTTAAAACAATTCATGTGCTTAGGCATTTTACCTTTTGTCTCAGTTCACAAGAGCCAGTCATCTCCTTGGGGGGATATCAAGACTCCTTACTGAAGGACTGCAAAGTGACAGACTAGGCTGATATTTAGCTTTTGTCATTCAAAAACAAGGTTTTGCTACAACAATGCTGACATTCTTTGCCAGGCTCTTGTCCTGAGAAACAATTATTTCAATTTATTTTCTTAGCATATCAATGGCCTAGTTTGGTGTTTAGAGTTCTTGCTATGGGAGTTCCAGAAAGATGAAGCCCTCTGTCTGAAAGTGAAGAGTTTTAGATTTAAAAAGTGACCCTAGGGGCAGAGGGGAGGTACTATTACCCCCTCATCTCTTCTCTGCCCACCTAGTCTCATATGATTACCTGACATTCCATTTTATATGTCTTTGTTTTTTTTTTATTGTTTTCTTCTTTGACCAGATTGTCAACTCCATGAAGTTCTTTATCTATTTAATTACTGCCGTGTTTCAGTCTCTACAACAGTACCCGGCAGCTCAATAAATATGTATTGAATCAATGAATGAGTTTTCTTTTTTCTTCATTCTCTTCCACGTCAGAAGAAGGAGAGCAAGAAGTAATTTAATTAGAGAGGCTATCTTTAAAGCTTGTGAGCTCATTCACTGGATTTCCCCTGCTTGCAGAGGAAATCCCAAAAACTGGTTCCTTAGAATCACATCCTGAAAGGTCTAAGGACAGGCTCATCTCTGACTTATTCCTCGTTGTTCTGCACTCCAAGTTTACTTCCTCTGCAAAGTTTGTAGGGTGGCAAATGACATCTCTCAAGACACTGAGCCACTAATTCTTCAGAAAATGCCCAGATAAAATAGAGCCAATGCTCTGGGTCCTTGCCTGTTTCTGGCAAACAAACCTACGAATTTTTGCCATGGATGCTGACCCCTTCTCAGTAGTGGAACCTAATGGGTACTAGATCTTTGCAGACCTGCCCAGAGAAGCACATCACATCATTACAGGAAGTCAGAACTCCTTTCCTATATGGTGAAAAGGTGAACACAGGATTTGGCATTAGAAGACAATTCTATTAGGAAATTTGTGCAGTCAGATCCCTGAGTTTTACCGACCAATGTTCAGACTTTTCTTAGCCACAGAAGAATAAAGGTCCTAGAAAACTTCAGGCTCAGTGACCAAGAATGTACATCTTCACAAAGCATTTGGACCATCAAGTTCTTTGATAGTATGCAAAAATATCAGCCATGTTGTTCTGGGATGAATTCCATGGTGACCCTTTATTAGGGTGGGAATGGGAAGGAGACAGAATTTGCAAAAGGTGGGAAACCTTACAGTATGAGATCTGCACAATGTCAGGTGTAGACAAGTCATTTGTTCCCGATGGTAGTCTGTATTCTAAAATGGATTCTTCTCAACTGCATAACAGAAAAACCTCCAAGTAAGTTATTGGATAATAGAACGAAATTATGGGCTCCCGATCTATAGTGTCATCCTAAAAAGATCTTTCATCTAAATTTAGTGGTCCAAAGCTGATCAAGTGCTTTCACACCAATATGCCACTTATTTCTCACCACAAATCTGTGAAGACATCAGCCGGAAACGTGTCCATTTTGCAGACAGGAAAGCTGAGGATCCAAGAGGGGAAAGGAGTTGCCTAAGCCCCTGGAGCCAGTGGTGGAACCGGGTTTAGTGCCCTGCTCCTCCAGCCCCCACTCTCAGTGTGTCTGCACCACCCCCGGATGCAGCATCCCAGAGAGGATCATAAATGGACTGACCACATGATTTATCACCCAAACCACAACACTTTGGAGAGTGGGAAATGCTCTGTGGATAATTATCTTGAGACAATAACTGGACCCCAGGACTGATGAATAATCACCTTAATCACAGGGCAGAAGCCTGGGGGACAGGCGAGTCTGCACCCTGCTCTGCTCATCTCTTTTCTTTGGCAACAGACATAAATCTTCAGCTCTCCTTTTGAAAGTGAGTGACTTTTCAGTCTTGAGCCATGCAGTTCAATAAACAGACTTGATTGAGTCAAGTAATGAGGAGCCAGTTCTCTTTTGTTTGGTGCCACTGTGTCTGATCAGTTTGGAGACCAAAGCTTGGGAAATATGGTCAGTACTTGGGACATGCAATCAAGAATAAAGGAAAGATAAAGCCATGTGGCTTCCGTAGGACAGAGAGTAATGGGCTGATGAGAGTAGTCAGAAATGACAACCTGGGCAATTTAAGGTCTGACAGCTGTGCATTAGGCAGCTTGTCAGTGTCGTGTGCTTCTGCTGGGGAAGGCAGATTCTATCATGTGGGGAAGGCCACGAGGCTTCCTAGAGTTAGTATAGCTTGTCCCATCTGCCTGGCTAGATCATTTGTTTCCTGGTCACCATTACTACCTCAGTGGTCACTGCAATGTCTTGTTATAGCAAGAACCTGCTCTGGATATAATTTCCCATGCAAAAGGGCATGAGAACAATAATTAGTAATTTTATTTCTAATAATCGCATATTACCTTCACAGAATGTTTTTTATAAGTTTTAATGTTTTACCACTGTTACAAGTTTATGCATGTAAAGTGCTTAAAACAATGCCTAGCATGTATTAAGTTCTATGTAAGTATTTTCTATTATTATTATTTTATTTGATTCTTACAAACACCCTACAAAATAGTTTGAATAGGTGAGACAAGGAGAAAACTGCGCATGACTGACTAAGTTAGTTTTCCTTCATTACTCAGTCTGTCTGTTTCAGCAACATGACCCTGGTCAGAGTTCTTTTGGTTCTGCTAAGAGCAATGTCTTCAGTCCCATGATCCCATAATTTTATCATTTAAATCCAGACTCCTTCCTGGTCCATGTCACAAGGTAACATATTCCAGGAACACTTGGATATTTGGAACCTTGAAGCAAGTTCTCCTGCCCCCCAAAGCTCCTGGGCACCCTGAGGCTCCAGTGCCCCTGGGTGATTGGCTGTGTTGGTATACGCTGTGCCCTGTCTAACGCCTTCTCCATCACCGGGTGGTAAAGCAACATCTAGTCACAGGGGCCACGTTTTGAGCAAAGGCATCAGAATACATTTTTGCTGCATTTCCAAAAATGCTCAATGAGCTAGAGAAGAGTTGTCCTCTCTCAGTCACATAGCAGGACAAGGGCATTGTCAATCTCTATCAGCTTCCAGCGCTGAAGGTGAAGTGAAAACAGTACACAGGCAAGTTGTAGTTGTTTCTAGGGTATATATGGAGAGTTTGCCAAAACCATGTCTTTAGAGTAAAAGAAGAATCAAAGGGGAAGGTCACTGTGGGTTTGCCCACTGAGAAAGGTCAGATCTGAGTAGGGCTAAGCAACATGGTAGCCAGCCCAGGGTCAAAGCCTTTTGAGAACTAGATGTGGAAACCAGAGTAGTGAGTCTTGTGTTTGATTCTGATGAATTTACAAGGCTGGTGACATCTTCTCATGGAGTTTTTCTGGAAAGGCCCAGTCCTTGGGCCTGGAGGTAAACCTTTATTGGTGTATAAGCTAGTGTTCTGCAGAGAAGAACAAACATATATATAAGTTCTTATGAGGAATTTGCTCATGCAGTTACAGAGACTGACAAGCCCCGAGATCTGCAGAGTGATTTTGCAGGCTGGGGATCCAGAAAAGCTGATGGTTTAGTTTTCAGTCTGAGTTCAAATACCTGAAACCTAGGAAAAGCCAATGTTTCTGTTTGAGTCCAAGACAGAAACAGCACTGATGTCCTAGTTCAAGACTGTCAAACAGGAAAATCCTCTCTTACTCAGGTGGCGGTCAGACTTTTTGTTCTAAGTAGACCTTCAACTGATTGTTTGAGGCTCACACACATTACACAGTCTGCTTTATTCAATCTACTGATGTAAATGTTAATTTCATCCCCAAAGACCCTCAGAGAAACACCCAGAATAAGGTTTGCCCAAACATTTGGGCTCTCCATTGCACAGTCAAGTTGGCACATAGAATTAATCATCACGGTTGATATCAAAGGTGCAGCAGAAATTACAGTCATTTGGAAACGGCTATAAGCAGAAGTGGATGATCTTGATACACACACCCAGGGAGATGTGCAGCTAGCCAAGGCCCCTGCAGAGTGCTAGAACTCAGGGAAGGTATAAAGGAAATGAAGAACCACACATCAGCCCACCAGGGAGAAGTGGTACTGCCAGAGAATATTGCTAGTATCCTTGGGCTGAGAGCTCTTCCTAAACTGGACTGTTTAGAATGCACATCTTAAAAATGCACTGTGTTTACTGATAAAATGATGAGAAAATTGAGAAAAGAAATTGTAATCAGAATTCTATTAATATGGTGTCTGGAAGCTGCTTCTGGTGAGGTTTCTCCCTGAGTACTAGGTGAAACCTCAACCTGGACAGGGGGGTTTTGGAGGGAAAGGAGGTTAGGGGTGTTGGGTGGGGAGGGCTCTTGACTCTGAACAAGAAAGAATTCTCAAAGAGGTCGAAGGAGTGTAGGTAAGGAAAGAACTCATTAAAGTGAGAGTAATAGTGAATGCAGCCGCCCTGCAGGCAACAGAGATCAAGGAAGAGCAGAGGGAGGAAAGGGATACTCACTGAACTCCTGCTCGGCATAAGGAAATTCCCTTGCTAACTCGTGAAGCCAGACTCTCCTGGCGTCCAGTGTCTACTTGAATCTGCACAGTGTGGGAACAAAGGCCCTACCACCCCAGGTTTTGGGGGAGCCACAGAGCATTGGTTGGACTGAGATTATGTTCTAAGAGCTTCCAAAAGTCAAAGATTTTCAGGCAGGCTACTCAAGAGCATGATCATACAGCTGCAGTCCTGTCCCGGTCACCCAGGTGATGGTAACTTGTAAGCCCAAATCAGAAATCTCAGTAGCCTTTCCTTTCTTGTCTGGAGTAGAACAGAGACAGAATGAAGACATGTACTTCAGTCTGGAAAATAGAATGAAATAGCCAAGTAACAAAAACACTTACTACTGGAAGAGCATGAAGACAAGACACAGTAAGTTGAGCAGTGAGATGTCTTTATTTAAGGCAAAAAGTACACACTTGAAGAAAGGAGAGTGTGGGCAACCTGAGAGAGGAGGCAGACTTAAAGGCTTAGGATTCTGTCTTTTAAGGCTTTCAAGATGGGGGCAAAGGGAGGTGGGGGGAGGTGGTGCAGGCTTGACATGTGGTCTCATGATGTCTATCTCTGGTGAGTATCCTCATCTATAGTCTATCTTCTCGATATTCTGTAAGATAAACTTAACACAGGGAATTTCTTAATCCTGTTCTTCTCCAAGGTAGTGGTTACCCTCAAGCAATGGGGACACATCATTTAGGACTACTTGCCCTGCCTTAAGATAGGGTCGGTTATTGGCTGATTACCATAAAATATGTTAGGAATCTCACCTCCTAACTCCCACGTTAAAAAAAAAAAAAAGGATCTTAGCCTTAACATACAGTTCCTCCTGTTCTTACTATACTATTTCTATCTCAACATTTTTAGGAAAGTTAATCATGATGCTTGTGCCACTTCCCTGCCCTACCTCAAATAATTATAGCAAGTAATACTTCCTCATTGTTTCTCCCCATTTTTATTCTTTTCAATATTGGTTTTTACATAGTTGTAGTCAAACTATATATAGAATATTGTGTTATATGTCAAATACACAATATACTTGACCAAAGCAAGCCTGCCCCTCAGGGGACATGTGGCAACATGTGGGGATGGTTTCAGTTACCAAAACCAAGCAGGAGGGTGTGCTGGCCCACTGGTGAAGGTCAAGGAGGCTGTGAAATATCCTGCAGTGTGTAGGACAAACCCCTGGCCCCCATGGAAGCATTACCTGATCCAAAATGTCAGTGATGGCAGCAGTTGAAAAACTCTGTTATACTTTTTGCAACTTATTTTACTTCACATATAGAGTTCAATATTACTGCAGGGTCTTTGAACTAATTTAGTCTATGTGCTAGCTTGTTGGCACATTGTGGGTACTGAGGGAAACTTAATAATGGATGCATCATAGTCCATTGAGTTAATGTGAAGAAATTTCCACAAGTATTCCCCTATTGTGGGACATTACGGTTAAGAGATTTTGCTCCTAAAAATAACACTGCAATGTACATTATGAAAGTATCTTAATTTGAATTACTTCCTTTGGATTAACTCCCAGGTGTGAGATAGTCTGCTGCAGAAAAGACTCTAAATGTTTTGTGAGTAATATCACATGTTTTAGGTTCTTCAGAGCAGGAATTTGCTTTATTTAATGTTTGAATCACTAAAACATAACACGATGCCTTGCATATGCTGTTTCTCAATAAGTGTTAATTAAATAGAAATTTTTATCATGCAAAGGAAGTACTCCTCAAGATTCAGTTTACTAAGACCTTAAAAACTAGGATGGTCCTGTTTTTCTCCTCTGATCCATGAAATATACTTCATTAATATTAACCAGTTTTCTAATCATCCTTCTTGATAATTCATGTTATTCTTATTATATATTGACTGATTGGAGCTGTTATTATTTCATCTAACTCTTGCTCTCCAAAGAGATTGGTTTATAATTTTGTGTGTGTGTACTAACTTTTCTTAGGCATATAAAAAGGGAGGGGTATGGTGGCAAAATGTCCACATAGTTGGAGTGGGGAATTCGCAGAAGAAAGTATAGGAGAAAATCATATGGAGAGGTAAATGTATGGGGAGAGAAAAAGCAATAATCATAGCCTCAACACCTGGCTCCTTTTTCAGGATCTATAAAGTAACAGCAGTATTCACAACAGCCAAAAGGTGGAAACAACACAGAGGTCCAGCAACAAATAAATGGATAAGCAAATGAGGGTATGAGCATACAGTGGGATATTATTCAGCCATAAAAAGGAATTTAGTACTGATACATCCTATACAATATGGATGAATCTTGGAAGCATGCTAGGTGAAAGAAGCCAGATACAACAGGTCACATATTATATGAAACATTCAAAATACATAAGCCATAGACAGAAAATATTTTGATGGTTACCAGAAGGAGAGATGGGGGAGCAACTGCTTAAAACACACAGGGTTTTCTTCTGAAATATTATACATGTTTTGTAACTAGATATGGGCAGTCTTGCAAAACATCATGAATATACTAAATACTACTGAATTGTTTACTTTAAATGATTAATCATACATTATGTGAATTTTGTCTCTAACAATCCAGTTTGTACATTTTTTTCATTATAGTCAGTGTTTTTGTGTCCTACCAAGAAATATTTGCTGACCCCAAGGTCATGACAATATTCTGTGTTTTATTCTGCTGTATGACTCTGGATTTTAGGTTTAGGTCAAGTGACTTTTCAAATTAATTTCTATATATAGCATGATTAAGTATTTATTTACTTTGAATACAGAGAACCAGTTGTTACAGCAGAATTTGTTAAAAACTTTCCTTTCTGGGAACCCTCCTACACTGCTGGTGGGAATGTAAATTAGTTCAATCATTGTGGAAAGCAGTATGGAGGTTCCTCAAAATGCTCAAAACAGACCTACCATTTGACCCAGGAATTCCACTCCTAGGAATTTACCCTAAGAACACAGCAATCAAGTTTGAGAAAGACAGATGCACCCCTATGTTTATCGCAGCACTAGTTACAATAGCCAAAAATTGGAAGCAACCTAAATGTCCATCGGTAGATGAATGGATAAAGAAGATGTGGTACATATACACAATGGAATAGTACTCAGCCATAAGAAGAGGGAAAATCCTACCGTGTGCAGCAACATGGATGGAGCTGGAGAGTATTATGCTCAGTGAAATAAGCCAAGTGGAGAAAGAGAAATACCAAATGATTTCATTCATCTGAGGAGTATAAGAACAAAGGAAAAACTGAAGGAACAAAGCAGCAGCAGAATTACAGAATCCAAAAATGGACTAACAGGTACCAAAGGGAAAGGAACTGGGGAGGATGGGTGGGCAGGGAGGGATAAGGGGGGGGGGGGAGAAGAAAGGGGGTATTAAGATTAGCATGCATGGGGGGAGGGAGAAAGGGGAGGGAGGGCTGTACAACAGAGAGAGGACAAGTAGTGATTCTACAACATTTTGCTATGCTGATGGACATTTACCAACTTTTTATGCCCCTTCAAAATATTGGCTATTCTAGGTCCTTTACATTCCCATTTAAATTTTAGAACCATCTAGCTTGTCTGTTTTTTCAGATGAAATTTTATTAGAAGCTGTTGACTGGGATCTCCTACATGAATTACCTACTTAGTTGATAGTAGACTGGTCTAAGATGGTTTTGAAAGAAAAAGGTTTTGCTTTGTTTCATTCTTTCCTCTCCATTGTTGTAGGTTACAAGGCAAATGCCAGAACATGAGCAGGAAACTCAGCTCAGAGAACAAATGTCTGGATACTAGAGGGTGCCACATACAAATATGAAATGTCAAAGGAGCCTGGTTCAAACCCAAATCCCCAAAACACATTACAAAGGGTCAAGTGAAAATGAAATGAACTCATCAACCTTCCTGAAATATATTCCAAAAAGATCATAAACATGACCATGGAGGTACAGAAAAACATTCAAGAACTCAGGAAATAAATCAGCACAGAGATCCATTCATTACAGAGTACAAAGGGGGTATTTAAAAGTGGATTAGATATGGTGGGGGAGAGGATAAATGAAAAAGAAAGTGGAGAAGAGGAAACAAAGAAGCTGAGGCACAGAAAAAAGGATCTTTAGGAATGAAAGAATATTGAGAGAACTGTGTGACCAATCCAAATGGAACAATATTCATATTAGAGGGGTACCAGAAGAAGAGAGAGAAAAAGGATGGAGGAGGAAAAAAGGCAGAGAGAAAAAAATAACAACCTTAAGATTGTGTTTGTAATAGCATACTAACTGAGTTTAGACTCTTAGATAGTAAGGAAGTTACCCTTGAACCTTTGGTAACCATGAATCTAAAGCCTGCAATGGCAATAAGTACATACTTATCAATAATCACCCTAAATGTAAATGGTTTGAATATACTAATCCAAGGACATCGAGTCACTGAATGGATAACAAAACAAGACCTGTCTATATGCTGCCTACAAGAGACTCACTTCAAGCCCAAAGACATACACAGACTGAAAGTAAAGGGGTGGAAAACGATATTTCATGCATCTAATAGGGAGAAAAAAGTAGGAATTGCAGTACTTGTATCAGACAAAGTAGACTTCAAAACAAAGAGTCACAAGAAACAAAGAAGGACATTACATAATGATAAAGGGATCAGTCCAACAAGAGGATATAACCATTATAAATATCTACGTACCCAACACAGGAGCACCTACATATGTGAAACAAATACTAACAGAATTAAAAGAGGAAATAGAATGCAATGCATTCATTTTAGGAGACTTCAACACACCACTCACTCCAAAGTACAGATCAACCAGACAGAAAATAAGTAAGGAGACAGAGGTACTGAACAACACATTAGAACAGATGGACCTAATAGACATCTATGGAACTCTACACCCAAAAGCCACAGGATACACATTCTTCTCAGGTGCACAGGGAACGTTTTCAAGAATAGACCATATACTAGGCCACAAGAAAGAGCCTCAGTAAATTCAAAAATATTGAAATTGAACCAGCTTCTCAGACCACCATAGTATGAAACTAGAAATAAATTACTCAAAGAAAATGAAAAAGCCTACAAACCCATGGAGGCTTAACAACATGCTCCTAAATAATCAATGGATCAAAGACCAAATAAAAACAGATCAAGCAATATATGGAGACAAATGACAACACTAACTCAACACTGCAAAATCTGTGGGATGCAGTGAAGGCCGTGCTAAGAGGGAAGTATATTGCGATACGGGCCTGCCTCAGGAAAGAAGAAAAATCCAATATGAACAGTCTAAACTCACAATTAACAAAACTAGAGAAAGTAGAACAAATGATGCCCAAAGTCAGTAGAAGGAGGGACATAATAAAGATTAGAGCAGGCCTAAATAATTTGATGAATGGAATCATGACATTATGTAATGTCTCTCTACTCCTTGTAATTTTCTTAGCTCTGAAGCTCTGAATATTTCATGTAGTATTAATACAGCCTTCAGCTGTCTTTTGTTTGATATTTTACATTTCCCTTAATGGAGGTCAGATTCTCTTAGCTTTCCTTCATCTAAGTCTTTCTCTCTCTCTGCTTTTTGCATTCATTCTACAAGACTTTTGCTTAGATAAAGGATTCTCTTCTGGGTTGGCAGTTCTTTCCTTTCCTCACCTTAATCATTTGACATTCTGTGGCCTCCACTGTATTTTATGAGAAATCTGTGATCATTCAAATTTTAGTTTATCTTTGCTTTTTAGCATTATGACATGTCTAGGCCTTATCAGGCCTAACTGTTTGTTACTGATTTTAATTTTAGGCCTTATCAGGCCTAAACTCTTTTGAATTTGCTCTGTTTGGGGCTTGCTGAGCATCTTGAATCTCTAAATTTATGTTTTTGTCAAATCTGGGCTCTTTCCTGCTTTGAGTAAGAATTATTTTCTCTAAAAAAATAAAATTCTCTCTCTTTTCCTTTATATAACACCTATAATGTGAAGTTTAGACAGTTTGATACTGTCCCACAAGTTTCTAAGGATGTATTCATTTTTTCCAGTGTTTTTTCCTGTCTTTCTTCAGTGTAGATAATTTCTGCTGCTCTGTTATCTTCAAGTTTACAGACCCTTCTATCATCTCTGTTCAGCGGTTGAGCCCATGCAATTTCTTTTGTAATTTCTGGTAATTATATTTTTCAGTTCTAAATTTCTCGATGTGGATCTTCTTTTATAGTTCTTATTTTTCTGCTAAGAACTTCAGTCTTTCCAATTATTTTGAGAGTGTTAACCATTACTGCATTTACTATGGTTATAATAGCTGCTTTAAAGTCTTATGTGACAATTCCAACATTAGGCTTCTCAAAATAGGCATCTGTCCTTTCTTTCCCTTGATAATTTGTCACATTCTCCAGTGGTGTGTGTGTGTGTTGTTTGTTTTAGCATGTGCAGTAAATTTTGGATTTTATTCTGGTCATTTTGAATATGATATTGTCATTTCTGAGTCATGTTTGCATCTTCTGGAGGTTGATTTGTTTGTTTTAGCAGACAGCAACCAGTGTAGATGACACGTTCTGTCTCACTTTCTGTGGGTGGCGGTTCTAATACCAGTTCTACTTTCAAAACTTTCCCTGTGCTCTTTACATTTGGCCTGTGCTATGTCTCTCAGTGATAGTCTAGGACTTAGGCAATAGTACATATCGTACATTAGTTCTCTTTCTCATAGCCTTTGCTATACTTTCTGAGTCTATTTTATACAAACACAAGTTACTTGTATTACTTTATACCCAGGATAGGCATGTCTTTTCCAGTTGTTTCCTCTCCATGATTTTCCCCATTCTCTTCAGATTCCAGTGGCCTTTTCCCAGTTACTTTGGTCAGAAAGACACAGACGCCCTTAGACTTCTGCATTGTACAGTTCCCCGTAACTGGGGCTGTCCTTGCATACAGTGCAGAAAGGAGAGAAAAGGAAAAAAAACATAATGGCAATTCTCCTCATACTGTTTGGGCAACAGAGGCCCTGTTTCTAGCTTTTCTGGCCTGAGAGAAAGGTTTTTCTCACAGGGTTTTTCTGTTCCTCTGGCACTGCAAGTCTAGGGCGAAGAGGAAAAAGAGTAGGAAAAAACCCCAGCATATTTCCTCACCATCTCCAGGTCACAGGGTCCCCTTGGGGATAGAAGAAGGGGACTCCTTTTAAGGGTTTTCTTGTCATCACCACTATCAAAATAGTTACTCAGGCAACTCTTAGGTCAAAGCCAGGAGATAGAGGAAAACAGAATCAGAAAACTCATGACTACACCCATTATGCTTCAGGTTTTGACTTCTCCCAATTATCTCTATTACCTGTTTATGGAATGTTGAAATCCTTTGGCCATTTATATATTGGCAGATTAGGTACTTTCTGAGTGATTTGAATGATATGTATATATTTAAGGAACATTAACCCTTAATCTGGATGTTTCTGTTCTTGTGTTTGATTCAAATTTTTTGACATAGTAATTTTTTAAAATGTGTTAGTCTTTTGTGGATTAAAAAATTTGCTAATAGCCATTTGGGTAGTCTTCCTAATTAGAGTATGTGTTGTGGTTTTTAAAATATTCTGTTTTATTTTTCTCAAATTTAGAACAAAATTTCTTAAAATTATGAGCGATTGCTACAAAAATTTAGGTAATACAGATGTCTAGGCTAACAGGCAATGCTCTTCACAGCCCTACTTACTTTAAGAGAGAAATATTAGCATTTCATACAGATCCTTCCATACGTTGTTCAGAAGTTTGCACTATATATATATATATATATACACATATATAATTGAGGTATGACTTACATGCAGTAAATGCATGTACAGTTGGTTTTGAAAAGTGTACATTCGTATAATTCACTATCCCAATAATATGTAGAACATTCTATCATCCTGTGAAGTTCCTGTGGTTCCTTTTGTTCTCACATCCCCTTTTCTGCCCCCTACTAGTCCCAGACAACCGTAGATCTATTACTTTAGACAAATTTTGCCTGTTAGAGAATTCAGGGAAATTGTATAGTGTGTGCTATTTTGTTTCTGGATTTGGCTGAACATAATGCTTTCCATAGTCACCTGTGTTGCTGCCACGTATCAGTACTCTACTCCTTGTTATTATGATGCATAGTATTTCACTGTGTGAATATACCATAATTCTATAATACATTAATTTATTGATAGATATTTGTATTATTTGCAGTTTTTGGCCATTATGAATAAAGCTGCTGTGTGCTAGTTCCTGTGTGCCAGTGTTATAATTTCTTTTGAGTAAATGATAACTAGTTAAGGACTTACTCTATCCTAGTAAATGTTTATTTAACTTGATAAGCATCTGTTAAAGAGTTTCCCAAATAGTTGCACCATTTTACACTCCCATCAGCAATGTAATGAGTTTCAGTTCCCCACCTGGCACATTTATCATTTTTTTTTCTATTTTATTTTTATTATTTTTTGGTATCATTAATATACACTTACAATGAACAACATTGCAGTTGCTATACTGCCTTCCCCGTGGCCCCCACCCACCACATTATGTGTGGTAATCATAATGCTTCTTTTTCCCCTTATCCCTCCCTTCCCACCCATCCTCCCCAGTCCCTTTCCCTTTGGTAACTGTTAGTCCATTCTTGGTAACTTGTGATCTGAAGACTACCATTAGGCCAAATGGTTTCTCTTCCCTTGTATGAGTGAGATTTTGTAAATCTGAATATAAATGAGGGAAAAATTAGGCCATGTGACTATAAAGAGGGCTACCAGAATCCAGTAGAAATTATAAATGCACAATAAAGGAAGAGTTCAGAGCTTCAATTTCTTTTTCTAGACAGTGTTCAATAAAATTAGTTTTTCACAAAGAAGCATTTCCAATGCAGACCTATTGTAATGATTTCATAAAAGTTCAGACAACATAACCAGAGACACAGCAAAATACACTTCAGTCAGAGTCCTTGTGCACTAGAGGCAAGTCTGCTACATGTACAGCACACTCTTCATCCTTTTAAGGAATCTGAGCATGGGAAACTTCCAGTTCTTACCAACTTAGAGGGCCTTTTCAAAGGCAATGCTACAAACTGGTGGGAGCCCTATCACGTTAGATGAGGCAAAACAGAAGAGCGAATTTGTTTTTCTTTAATAATGACCTGTATTTTGGTAAGCAGCTCCAAGATGGCAGCCCAAGATGTGACTTTTCCCCTTAGAGGAAGAAGTTTATCTAAAAAACAGAAACCTCCTTATATCACTAATAGCGATTCATACTTATATACTTAAACATATTATTTCCTGAATTGAATACACACTAGACACTTTACATTGGGAGAATGGGACAAAAATATGCAGGACCATATAAAATTCCTCGGAAAGGGCTGCTGTGTTGGGCCAAATCTGTGCTTATATAGTAGTGGCTCAGAAGGGGCAGAGGTGCGGGAAGAACTATTAGCAAGCAGGAAGAGGCAGCTGGAGAGAGAAAGCCCCCTGCCAACCCCATATCCCTCCCCCAGTGGCCATGGCCTGTTGACTTTAGTTTAGGAGAACCTTAGATGCCATAACCGCAACTCCTTTCTTGGCTATTTTGGTCCTTAGCAAAATTAATAGTTATTAGTATTAATGGAGTACAGAAAGTACAAGGATCAACGGCATCACTAAGAAAAATGTAGAGATAGCGCACATGAAGATTATGTGATTGGCTATCATCTTTGCAGAGGTATCACCACCAGTGTTTTTCAATCTCCATGGTTCGTTTCTCTCCGCATCACTTATTTTTTACTGTATCACGACACAGACCCATGGAAACACTAACTGGCTCCATCCCCAGTACTTTTTACTGCATTGCATCTTATGGATCCACATTTTACCCAGTTTTCTTCCCACCCACACAAGTGCTAAGAGGGTATTAAAAAAGAAAAGATAGCATCTAATGACCATCTTTTCATAAATATCAACCCAGAGTACTCACTCTTAAGAAACACATGCATTCTTGCCTTAACTGAGGACTGAAATAACCAAGTAACAGAACCTTAAGTGCCCTGATGGAAATGTACAGTATGAGATACATCCACCTATCTATACACACATATGGGCACTCATGTGTATATACAATATATACATACAAATGATAATAGCTATACCAAAAATGTGCATACTTAACAGCTTTTTAAAAAGCCAGTAGATCATGGTATAATACAATTCATCTCCACTAGTGAATGGCACAAATGGAGAAATGCAAAAGAGGTGTTTCAAGTACAATAAAGTCATATTTCACAGGTGAAAATGAAGAGTATTATTCCAGTGTCCAACACAATGTACTCTATGAAAGTTTAAAATGCCAGATACTTAGTACTTAAAGCAGAAAGTTACTAAAGTCTGCCTTATGGTCTGAAAAAGACACTCATAACAGAGGTTTTGGTTTTTGAAAAGGGGGTGAGGAAACAGGCGGGAGTGGGAAGGAGTGTCAAGGACAGTTTCTTAGTTTGCTGAGTGGTGTTTATCTGATGTCTAGGCAGCTGAACATCATGATGGTTATGCTAAAAAGTTCAATTTACTGGTAAATCCTTGGCTTAGAGTACTAAGCGTATTATACCTGTGGGTGTGGCTTTAAATGCAGGACTAGTCATCTCCAGGTATAGAGATCACTGAAAAGAATGGCAGTTCTGAATAAAAATAATATAAATACATTTTCCAGCTAACCTTATATATCAGTGAAAATACCTGTAGATACTGTAATTTGGGGATACAGCTGATTTTAATAAACAGAAAAAAATATGTATGAAAGGAAGGGAACCCAATTAAGAATTATCTCAAGGTATGAGGTTTTACATTTTCAAAATGTTAACTTAAAAGAAGGGAGAGACAGTGAACACAGGAAACTTTTTACTGCCAAGTTCTGGATACCAGATATAGCATTTACAAATTTCTGATATGCTGGACAAATTTCCCATATTTATTATTTTCTTAAACACATACATATTAAGTGAACACCAGCACTGGGGAGGAGGTAGTATTAGTTTAATCGAAGGTTGACATTTGTACACTGATTGAGAAAGTGCCTGCTTCTTTCTTTAGGATCTTTCAAAATCCTTCAGATTTTCCTGCTTTTACTCTTTGATGATTCCTACCATGATTGAGATTCCTCAGAAGTTAATCTTACAAACACACACAAACCAATCTGAATGATTAATCTGAATTAATTTGAATCTTTTTGCAAACTATATATATTTTATTCATTTTATTTTTTTTTCAAACCATATATATTTTAATTCAAATTAACTTAATGGAATAATTCAGGTATAGTGATGTAAAACTGGCTCGGGTCCTGTGGCAAAAACGAAGCCCTACTGGACAGACATTTGGAGTCAGTGTTCAATCACGATTTTACAAGTACATGTAGTCTGCATGAACTCAGTAATTCAGTTTGACTAATTTAAGTCCATTTCGATTTTAGAGTTTTATATGCAAAACTGATCTGCTTCAGTAAAGGAGCCAGATCTAGTAAGAATTTTTTAAAAGGTATCAAATTCCATTATATTTTTGGACATTTTATAAATTCTAAAGGTTGGTCCTATCACTTTCCTCTAAACATGTAGATATCTCAATTTGTCTGAGATACTGTACAATATTTGAATGCAGAAGAGCTATTGAAATAATTAAGTCCCTTTCAGTAGAATCAAGTACATGTTATGTCCACCTAAAAACTGGTGATCTCAACCGTGGCCAGGAGGACGACGGACCAGAGCGCTACATGAAACACTGCCTATGACTGTGTGTGAATTCTACTGCGATCTTGGTTTTAAAAATATTTACACTGAAATATTAATTTTTCTCCCAGTTCCCATTAAATGAATGCTAGAAAGTCCTAAAGGGGTGGATTCAGGCAGACTGGGCTGACGTACCTGGAGAAGACTTAAATTGGTTGAGAAAACCAAGATTTCAATGGTGATTGGTCTGGTCTAGGCGGAGAGCATCACTGAGAGGCCGTGGAGAATGCTACCTTGGAGCCCTCTGTGAAAAGCAGGAGTCTGTCAGCAGCAGGGCTCCTGGTTCTTCAAGACAACTGGGGAGAGGGCAGGACAGCAACCTAAAGGAACTTGGAGCGCTCACGGGGAAGGACATTTTTTCCCTTCAAGTCATATTCATGGCTCCCCACCCACCTGCAGCTCAGTCTCCACACTGGCGGTGGGACCCCAAGTCACATCTGTCAGCATCAGGTGGATCCTTCATTACAAAACAAAACAAAATAAAACAAAACACACCCCTCTCTGGAAAAAAGAAGTTAGCTTTCTGTTGGCAGCCGCGCTCAGAAAATAGCGCCCCATGCAGGGCAGCCGGAAGGCCCCGAACTTCCTAATGACAAATCATCCCACACCACTAAACTACATGCTAATTGCGCCTTGGCATAAGGACCAATGAGACCCACCAAATGGTTATGCTAATAAGGCATATGGAGCCGCACCAACCAGGTCAGAGCATGAGAACTATATAAGCAAGCCTCTCCTTCCCCTCTGGGTCCTGCCCAACTCATTTGTTTCACAAAGAGCTGAAGAATAAAGCTTTCTGCAGAAGAATCCTGCTGTTGTTGCATGCTGTTCTTGCCGGCGAGGACAGGGCACGCGACAAGTGGTGCCGAAACCCGGGAACCAGAACATCACCGGCACAGGGAGGACCCTTCAGACATCTGGAGAGGATTCAGAACTGCAGGTCAGAAGAAAGCCCGGAGGGGTAAGTTCCGAGAGGCCCCTGCTTTTTAGGATGATGGTTGATGGTTCTCTGTAAATAAGGAGGCACCATGGGGAATGCACCGTCATTAGTCACAGCGCTGCAGACAGCTCTCAAAGAGCGAAACTTGAAGGTCTCCAGCAAAGTCTTAGGATCTTTTGTGAAGGAGATAGACCGTGTGGCCCCCTGGTTCATTTGTTCAGGGTCCCTCTCAATCCCGAGCTGGGACAAACTGGGGAAAGATCTTGATAGAGAGGAGGAGGAGGGTAGCCTGAGGGGAGGCACCAGGCCCCTCTGGAAACTGATTAGAGCTTGTCTGCAAGATGAGAGATGTGAAAAGGTAATAAAAGAAGGTCAGAGAGCATTGACAGATATCCAAGAGAGCATGTCAGAAACGGAACGGGAAACAGAGAGCGCGCGCGGCCGAAAAAAGGCCACAAAAACGAAGGTAAAGAAACCTCAGAGTGAGGGAGAAAGCCCGCCTAGGGCAAAAGCGAAAGAGCCCCGAGAAGCGAGTGACAATCGCCTCGGAGAAAATAGTAAATACCCCTGGAAAGAGTTGAGGGACCTCCAACTCTCCAATAGGGAATCTGAGGAGGAATTAACGTCCGCAGAGGAAGGGGAAGAAAATAAAACCGCAGAGTGTAGAAGTAAGGGAACCAGCAAAGTTGAAAAGCGGACCAAGGAAAAAATGAAAGCAGGGTGTCCCCCGACGCCCTTTGCCCCGCCACCTTACGTGAGTGGCGCACTCTCCTTTTGCCACCCAGATACTCTTCAGGCAATTAGACAAATGTTTCCTGTATTTGAGGATAACGGTGTACGCTCTCACCAGCCCCTGAGCCATAAACAAGTTAAGGAGTTAGCAGAATCCGTTCGGGCTTATGGAGTCAGTGCTAACTATACCATAGCACAAGTTGAGAGATTAACAGAGACAGCCATGACACCCGCAGACTGGCAATATGTAACTAAGGCATGCCTTTCTAGTATGGGGCAATACATAGAATGGAAGGCATTGTGGCATGATATCAGCATGACCCAGGCACGCGCAAACGCGGCCGAAGGACAGCCTGCATAGTCATATGATATGCTGACGGGCCAAGGACAGTGGGTAGCCGACCAGACCGCCTTCCCCTTACAGGTATATGCACAAATAAACACGTGCGCCGCCAAGGCATGGAAAGCCCTCACCAACAAAGGAGAAGTATCAGGCAATTTGACAAAAATTATTCAGGGGCTGAGCGAGCCATTTTCTGACTTTGTCGCTCGTATGATAGAGGCCGCAGGCAGAATATTTGGAGATCAAGAACAAGCAATGCCCCTAGTGGAGCAATTAGTGTTTGAACAATGTACCAAGGAATGCAGACAGGCGATAACACCCTGGAAACAAAAAGGGATACATGCCTGGTTGAAAGCCTGTAGAGAAATAGGAGGGCCACTCACCAATGCGGGCCTAGCCGCGGCCATATTACAGAGCCACAAACAAGCCAGGATCACTAACAGAAGTATCAAATGCTTTCAATGCGGGAAATTAGGACATATAAAGAGAGAGTGTAGGAGCCCAGCTTCAGAACAAACAACCCAAAAGACCCCTGAGTTGTGCCCTAAGTGTAAGAAAGGCAGGCATTGGGCTAATGAGTGCCGGTCTATTAAAGATATAGAAGGGAAACCCTTAGAGTTGCCAAAAAACGCCCAGAGGGGCCCCCGTCACCAGGGCCCGCAAATATATGGGGCAACCAGCACGCAAGTGTCATTCGGGAACAACCAGGCCCCCCAAGGAGAGCCACTTCAGGTTCCGCGGGATTGGACATCCGTGCCACCACCAGAATAGTGTTGACTCCACAGATGGGAGTTCAGCCTATCCCTTCAGACTTTAAAGGCCCCCTACCACCAAATACCATTGGGTTACTCCTAGGGCGCTCTTCTGCTGCATTGAAAGGCCTGGTAGTTCATCCCGGAGTCATAGATCAAGATTATGAAGGACAGGTAAAAATCATGTGTTCGGCTCCCAGAGGAATCTATCCTATATCCCCGGGAGACCGCATAGCCCAGCTCTTAGTTTTACCTAGTCTCCACGCCAATTATCCTGCTACCAACACGGAGAGGGGAGAAAAGGGCTTCGGCTCCTCTGACTGGGATTCAGCCTTCATAGTATTAGATTTAGCAGACAGACCAAAATTAACTCTTCAAATAGAGGGAAAGAGCTTTGAGGGAATCCTAGACACTGGAGCAGATAAAAGTATTATCTCTACAACCTGGTGGCCCTCCAAGTGGCCTGTGACCCAATCCTCACATTCATTACAAGGTTTAGGATATGAGTCAAGCCCTTCAATTAGTGCCAAACCATTGAAATGGCGAGCCCCTGAAGGACAAGAGAGTACAGTCACCCCTTATGTACTCCCTCTACCGGTCAATTTATGGGGGAGGGATGTCATGAGAGACTTAGGCCTCAAACTCATTAATGAATACTCCACCCCCGCCCAAGGCATGATGATGGACATGGGATACATCCCTGGCAAGGGGCTGGGGAAACACCAACAGGGACACATAGAGCCCATCCTGCCCAAAGTAAAGAATGACCGTCACGGCCTAGGTTTTTCATAAGGGCCATTGAAGATGCCATGCCCATACCTTAGCTCACAGAGGAGGCCGTATGGGTTCCTCAGTGGCCCCTATCCTCTGAAAAATTAGAAGCAGCTCATTGTTTAGTGCAAGAGCAGCTCCAAGTGGGACACCTAGAACCCTCTGTGTCCCCATGGAACACACCCATATTTGTAATCAGGAAAAAGTCAAAATCATGGAGGTTGCTTCATGATCTGAGAGCAGTAAATGCTCAAATGAGAATGCTTGGACCCGTACAACGGGAACTGCCACTCCTCTCTGCCTTACCCAAAGAATGGAAAGTGCTCATAATAGATATTAAAGATTGTTTCTTTTCTATACCTCTAAGCTCCAAGGACAGGGAAAGATTTGCTTTTACTTTGCCAGCTATTAACCATGAACAACCCGATGCCAGATTTCAGTGGAAGGTCCTCCCTCAAGGAATGGCAAATAGCCCCACCATATGTCAACTGTACGTTCAGCGAGCGCTAGACCCAATTCGTAAGACCTATCCCACGCTAAAGATCATCCATTACATGGATGACATCCTTCTTTGCTCCCCACAACCAGCGGAAATAGAAGAAGCATATATAGATCTCACTAGATCCCTAGAAAATTGGAGACTGAATATAGCAAGCGAGAAGGTCCAAAAATCTAGTGTTAGCAAATTCCTAGGAGCAACCATTTACACAGATGTAATTTGCCCCCAAAAGCTTGAGATAAGACATAATCAATTGCGAAATTTGAATGACTTCCAAAAACTCCTAGGGGATATTAATTGGTTGCGCCCATACTTAAAGATACCCACCACTGAATTGACTCCACTATTTAAAACCCTAGAAGGAGACCCACAACTAACGTCACCGCGCTCCCTCACACCTGAGGCATTACAAGCCATTCGCAAAGTAGAACAAGCTTTGATGACAGCACAATTAAATAGAGTGCAATCGAATGAACCCTTTGAGTTGTGTGTCCTTCCCACCCCAGAGCTGCCAACAGCAGTCTTATGGCAGCACGGCCCACTGATCTAGATTCATCCCCAAGCCTCTCAAGCTAGGACAATAGAGTACTATCCAGCAGCCGTGGCCAAACTTGCTTTGAGAGGAGTAAAAACCTCCATGACACATTTCGGAGAGGCTCCAGCTAAAATTATAACCCCTTACAGCGTAGAACAAATACAAGTATTATGTGCTATGAACGATGATTGGGCCATACTTGCTTACAGTTTCTCAGGAACCTTTGATAATCATTTCCCTAAACATCCCCTCATCAACTTCGCCAAAAATCATCTCCTAGTATTTCCTCGGGTCACTAGCCTAACCCCGCTGCCTCATGGAAAAACAGTTTACACGGACGGGTCTAAGACAGGCACAGGTGCCTATGTCCATGATGGCAAAGTTGTGACAAAAGGCTACACGCCTGACACTCCACAAATAGTGGAATGTCGCATAGTCTTAGAGGTCCTACAAATCTTTCCTGAACCTTTAAATATTGTGTCTGACTCCTGTTATGTAGTTAATGCAGTCAAATCTCTAGAAGTGGCCGGGCTAATCAAAGCGTCCAGCCCAGTAGCCACTTTGTTCAAACAGATACAATCAGCACTACTTCATAAGCAATCTCCTTTGTATATAACTCATATCAGAGCACATTCAGGCCTTCCCGGGCCTATGACCCAAGGCAACCACCTGGCAGACCTCGCAACCAGAAATATAGCTTTTCCCCTGCTAGACCCTATCACCACAGCTTCAAAATTCCATACACAATTTCATGTCACTGCCGAAACACTGCGCAAGCGGTTTAGCATAACCAGAGCCGAAGCTAAGAACATTGTCCTTAGCTGCCAACATTGCTGCAGCTTCCTTCCCACACCTCATGTTGAGATCAACCCCAGAGGTATTAAGCCTTTACAAGTTTGGCAAATAGATGTGACGCATATTTCGTCTTTTGGGAAACTGAAATATGTACATGTATCCGTAGATACTTGTTCAGGAGTCATCTTTGCCTCCCCATTGTCAGGAGAGAAAGCTTCCCATGTCATCCAGCACTGCCTTAAAGCTTGGAGCGCATGAGGGTTACCACAGATTCTGAAAACAGACAATGGCCCAGCCTATACCTCTACAAAATTTGCTCAATTTTGTCATCACATAGGGATAAAACATATCACTGGCCTTCCCTACAACCCACAGGGTCAAGAGATTGTGGAACGCGCGAACCGCACGCTCAAATCCTATTTACTTAAACAAAAAGGGGGAATTGAAGATATACCCCCCACACCAAAAACTGCCATAGCCCTAGCACTTTTCACTATAAATTTTTTGAATCTGGATGCTCAAAGCCATACAGCAGCGGATCGCCATAATCAGTGGCCAAAAGACCCACAAGAACTAGTAAAATGGAAGGACGTGTTATCTAACCAATGGAAGGGCCCGGATCCAATCATAATCAGATCCAGGGGAGCTGTGTGTGTTTTCCCCCAGGGTGAAGAAAATCCCTTCTGGATCCCGGAGCGCCTAACGAGGAAAGTCCTAAACAAAGGAGATGTCTTCGCTGTACCTCCTGACCCTGCTCCTGACACTGGAGACCCCGACTCAGGGAGTATTGAGATGGGGAATCCTGTCTGCCTTTCCTAAGCCTATGCCTGTCCGTTTCAATGCAGCCGTTTTTCCGCGCTTTTTCACTACCAATACTAGTATGAACTTGCCCTACTTAGTTAAAGACACCCTAGTAGCTCCCCTGGGAGAAAACCGATCCTTCGTAACTAATGGGTCATTATGCTTCACCACTCAGAATCTAGCTGGCTGTATCTCCCTGAAACGGAGGAAATACGGATGGTTCAGTGACATAATTCTAGAGGCCAGTAGCCTCCCCGTTATGTCAGCTAAATTTGAAGGGCCTAATAAGGAAGGGAGCCCGTCCTATAAGAACATGACTATCCACCAGATGGTTCTCTGGATCAATGGCACATTTGTACACTCTCCCAGGAACAATTCCACCGACAGGCCTCGTCAACCCAAATATGCCTCCCATTGTGTGGGCGACTATGAGGGAGAGCTGTGGCCCTGGACTGACTGTCAGTCAACTGTAGTAACGTGGGCAACTGAGAGGCAGGAGTTTACCATCTCCCCAGATATGGAGGGACGGCCAGCCAATGAGGCTTGGTGGCCAGTAAAGGTGCTCGAAGGCGAGTTTCGTCAGCAGCTGAGCATGAACCCCTTCCATAAATGGATGCTGTGTAGAGTCAATGGCTCGTGTACCGACCTCTCCCCCTTTTCCGCCCTCCAGGGTGGGGGAATCGGTGTAAAAAATATCACCTTTTGGTGCGAGAATAACCACATGCGCGCACACTGGAACATGATCATGACCCATAACAACGAGAACTACACGTGTTCAGCAAAATCAGGTCCAGAGTCACCTAATTCCCTTTTTCCACCTTCTCCAGTATGCGTATACCCCCCATTTCTGTTTATCTTATCCAATAGTAGCTTTGACTCCTGCTCCAATGAAACCTGCTTTCTGTCTCAGTGTTGGGATGCGCGTAACTTTACCAATGCTTTGGTAGTCCGCATCCCCCGTTGGGTCCCTGTTCCCGTAGACGCCCCTAACACCATGACTCTGTTTCGAGAAAGGCGCGATTTCGGTGTTACAGCCGCCATAGTGCTCCTGATCTCCGCGACCGCGGTCGCAGCCACCGCCGCTGGTATAGCTTTAGACACCTCCATCAAATCGGCTACAGAGCTCAATAACCTTGCAGCCTCAGTAGCTTCTGCCCTGGACCAACAGTCCACACTTGATGGCAAACTGAAAGGAGGAATAATGATCCTCAATCAACGCATAGATCTCGTGGAAGAACAAATGGAGGTGCTCTGGCAAATAGCCCAATTGGGATGTGAGCAGAAATATCGTGCCCTCTGCATCACTAGCATTCAATATAAAAATTTTACACGGGCAGCTAATCTGTCACGAGACCTGTCCCAGTATCTTTCAGGAAACTGGTCCCAAGACTTCGATGGGACACTAGAAGAGCTGCGGCGAAAAATTATCCACATCAACTCCACCCGTCTAGATATCTCCGTAGCGGAAGGACTCTCTTCCTGGTTCCTCAGAGCTCTCTCCCACGTCAAGGAGTGGGCGGGCATGGCTGGGATGGGCGTGTTCCTGCTTGGAGGTCTCATGCTCTTACTCTGGTTGTTATGTAGACTCCGCAACCAACATAAGCAGGACAAGGTGATCCTTGCTCAAGCCCTAATGGCGATAGACATTGGCGCCTCTCCCCAAGTGTGGCTCAACATGCTTAAGAAAGAAGCTCGGCTTTAGCTTGAGGTAGCTCTTGCACCCTGAGCCCATGTGGCACTGCACCAGGCCCGAGTACCTCAATGCTTAATCACAGCTTTCTATAAGAAGCTCATGGTGCAAGAGGGTTGAGAAAAAGGGTCCAAACCCTTTGTACCAAGCGGTCCCAACGCCAGCCAGAGGATGCGAGGCAAAGCACTGCAAGAGGTCTTGGACCCCTCTGAGAGGCATGCCTGACTGCATAGGGGTAGATGCCCAGAACCCCTCTCCAAAAAGGGGGCATCAAGAAGTATGATGGAGGTCAGGCCTCTGTCTCCGCCTCTGCTGGCAAGTTCCGCCTTGAGCTTCTGTTAGACAAAAAAGGGGGAGATGTTGGCAGCCGCGCTCAGAAAATAGCGCCCCATGCAGGGCAGCCGGAAGGCCCCGAACTTCCTAATGACAAATCATCCCACACCACTAAACTACATGCTAATTGCGCCTTGGCATAAGGACCAATGAGACCCACCAAATGGTTATGCTAATAAGGCATATGGAGCCGCACCAACCAGGTCAGAGCATGAGAACTATATAAGCAAGCCTCTCCTTCCCCTCTAGGTCCTGCCCAACTCATTTGTTTCACAAAGAGCTGAAGAATAAAGCTTTCTGCAGAAGAATCCTGCTGTTGTTGCATGCTGTTCTTGCCGGCGAGGACAGGGCACGCGACAGCTTTCGTCAAGAGATTTCCTGACCACCATAACTCACTGTAGTGTTTTTTTTTTTATTTGCCAAACTTGCTGGTTCCTTTTCAGTAGTACGTTAGCACCGAGGCTTTAGACTTCTGCAAGTGGTATTTTCTGTCGTGTGATGTTAACATGATGCCAAGCAATCACTAAGTCTCAAGAAACTAGAAGTTTGTAAAGTATTGCAGCAACAAAAACAGCAATCAACAACAGAAAAAAAAAAAAAAAAAAAAAAGGAAGAGGACCTGCACATGCAGCAAAACCTACAGTGGTGCTGAGGGTTAGTCAGCCCTGGTAAAGTCACAGGCTCAGTGACTCCTGGCTCACTCGGCAACTAAGCACTTAAATAACGGGCTATTCTACTTGTAAACAGGAAACCCCATAAACCAAAAGGGGGTAATCGAATTATGTCTAAGTAGTGTGATGAGAATTCCAAGAGATGGTGGTCTGTAAATACGGCATCATTCAAATACCTCTGGCCTTTGATTTGTATTGGCTACATGTCTTTGTTTTTGTATAAACAAAGTAAAAGTACTGTTTGGGGTCTTGGAAGTTAACAGAGCTTAGCTCAGCTAGGATGACGTATCACAGCATAAGCAACAAAACATCAGGATATACATAGGCTTCATCTCCTCACTCTGCTACTGAACATACCCCTCATATGAGCTTTCAGGGGCCCCTCTCACCCTTTTTGTCTTCCCCTTTGGAGGCTTACAAGTTTGACAATGTAATTTCCACAAAACTTGGGATCTCCTGAAGCACCTCCATCTCACCATACCACAAAGAAGGCACAATAGAATAGACCAAAAAAAAAAAAAAAAATCCCTGACAAGCTTGCAGCATTCAGAAAAAGAATTAGGTTGTCTTCTACTCTCTGAAAGAGTCAATGCAACCCTTTAGTGTTCATGGATTTCCACTTTTTTCCTACTCCAAATGAGGCCAATTTAATAAATAAAAGTCAGACAAAATACATTTATTTAATAACCAAAATACATTGGTGAGGGGATACAGGTGTGTTTCCATAATAACTTGTTTTAGCATATGCTGGCTGCTGTGAGCGGCTCATAAGAACCTGGGGTATACAGAGAAAGGCTTTAGATCTTTGCACAAATTTCTTAGGATAGACTTGTCCAAAAGTGATGAGTCAAGCCACGTTGCTGAATTGTTTTTGCAGTTTTCAGAAAATACCCCCTATCTAACCAGTTTCTTTTTACCACGTGCACTGTATGTGTGTGTGTGTGCATATTTAATAAACACACATACACACCAATTCCCCTTTATATAAAATTTCCCCAAAAGTTAAAAACAAAACAAAGCACAAAACCTGACAGCTAAATACTATGACATCCCAATTAGTAAACACAAAACAGAACGCTTTACAAAAATGAATAAAATATACCATCTGTACTCAGCTTCCACATGGTAGCACCCAAGCGAGGAGGCTGCTTGTGATGATGTCTACAGGGAGTTTCCTTTGCTGGACTGTTCCAGCAGAATGGCCATTCTCAATTATTTTGATTTGGTTGTTGATCCATTGATTATTTAGGAGCATGTTGTTAAGCCTCCATGGGTTTGTGACCTTTTTTGCTTTCTTTGTGCAATTTATTCCTAGTTTTATGCCTTTGTGGTCTGAGAAGTTGGTTGGTAGAATTTCAATCTTTTTGAATTTACTGAGGCTCTTTTTGTGGCCTAGTATGTGGTCTATTTTGGAGAGTGCTCCATGTGCACTTGAGAAGAATGTGTATCCTGTTGCTTTTGGGTGTAGAGTTCCATAGATGTCTATTAGGTCCATCTGTTCTAGTGTGTTGTTCAGTGCCTCTGTGTCCTTACTTGTTTTCTGTCTGGTGGATCTGTCCTTTCGAGTGAGTGGTGTGTTGAAGTCTCCTAAAATGAATGCACTGCATTCTATTTCCTCCTTTAATTCTGTTAGTATTTGTTTCACATATGTTGGTGCTCCTGTGTTGGGTGCATAGATGTTTATAATGGTGATATTCTCTTGTTGGACTGAGCCCTTTATCATTATATAATGTCCTTCTTTATCTCTTGTGACTTTCTTTGTTTTGAAGTCTATTTTGTCTGATACTAGTACTGCAACACCTTCTTGTTTGCATGAAATATCTTTCTCCATCCCTTGACTTTTAGTCTGTGCATGTCTTTGGGTTTGAGGTGAGTCTCTTGTAAGCAGCATACAGATGGGTCTTGCTTTTTTATCCATTCTATTACTCTGTGTCTTTTGATTGGTGCATTCAGTCCATTTACACTTACAGTGATTATTGAAAGATATGTACTTATTGCCATTGCAGGATTTAGGTTTTGGTTACCAAAGGTTCAAGGTTAGCTTCTTTACTATCTTACTGTCTAACTTCACTCACTTATTAAGCTATCATAAACACAGTCTGATGATTCTTCATTTCTCTCCCTTCTTATTCCTCCTCCTCCATTCTTTGTATGTTAGGTGTTTTTTTTCTGTGTGTGTGTGTGTGTGTGTGTGTGTGTGTGTGTGTGTGTGTATGTGTGTGTGCTCTTTTGTGTTTTCTTTGACTGCTTTTGTGGGTAGTTGATTTTGTTTTTTGCCTTTAGTTAGTAATTGATTGGTCCGCTTTCTTTGCTGTGATTTTATTTTCTCTGGTGACATCTGTTTAGCCTTTCCCTCAATTTTTGCTTTTCTGGGAATTGCTTAATCCCTCCTTCATATTTAAATGATAATCGTGCTGGGTATAGTATCCTTCATTCAAGGCCCTTCTCTTTCATTGCATTAAATATATCATGCCATTCTCTTCTGGCCTGTAAGGTTTCTGTTGAGAAGTCTGATGATAACCTGAAGGGTTTTCCTTTGTAGGTGACTTTTTTTCTCTCTCTGGCTGCCTTTAGTACTCTGCCCTTGTCCTTCATCTCTGCCATTTTAATTATTATGTGTCTTGGTCTTGTCCTCCTTGGGTCCCTTGTGTTGGGAGTTCTGTGTGCTTCCATGGTGTGAGAGGCTATTTCCTCCCCCAGTTTGGGGAAGTTTTCAGCAATTATTTCTTCAAAGACACTTTTTATCCCTTTTTCTCTCTCTTCTTCTGGTACCCCTATAATGTGGATATTGTTCCATTCTGATTGGTCACATAGTTCTCTCAATATTCTTTCACTCCTGGAGATCCTTTTATCTCTCTCCCTGCGTCAGCTTCTCTGCGTTCCTGTTCATTGATTTCTATTCCATTAATGGCCTCTTGCATCTCGTCCATTCCGCTTTTAAATCCTTCCGGAGATTGTTTTATTTCTGTGTTCTCCCTCCTTAGCTCTTGCATATTTCTCTGCAAGTCCATCAGCATGGTTATGACCTTTATTTTGAATTCTTTTTCAGGAAGATTGGTTAAATCTATCTCCTCAGATTCCCTCTCAGGGGAGGATGTCTGGGTTAGTCTGGTCTGTATCAAATTCTTCTGCCTTTTCATGGTGATAGAGGTAGTCGTAGGCACTTGGCATGTGTGTCAGCTGGGAGATCAAAGTCCCTTTCCACTTGCTCCTGACCTTTCTTTCCTGGGAGAACGGTGACCCCTAGTGGCTTTTACTGGGCAGCTGCGTGCAGATGGGGTCTCTGATTCTTGCCCCGCTACTGTGGAGTAAGCTCCATGCGGTTGCTGTGGGCGTGGCCACTTTTAGGCTGCTGCTCTGCTCTGGTGGGGCCGCGCCAGAGGGGGAGTGGGCGGGAGGCTGTTTATCACTGTGGGGGGCCGCCAAGCTATGTTGTCGCCCATGGGGTTGGGGCACCTGGAGTTCCTGGGGATTCCCAGCTGCTGGGCTATATGCCGGGATGCCTCCATCCAGCTGTGAGGCCCCTGTCCCTTTAAGACCTTCAAAAAGCACATGCTTTTCTTTTGTCCCAGGTGCGCTGGCCGTGGGGACCCGCTCGCAGTTTTTACTGTTCAGTTTCCCTAGTATCCAGCACACCACGCACTGTGTGTCCATGCTCTGGTGCGGATGGCTAGGGCTGGGTATTTAGCAGTCCTGGGCTCCCTCTGGTCCTGCTAGGCCATGGCTTGTATCTTATCCCCTTCGTGAGGCACTGGGTTCTCGCAGATGTAGATGTAGCCTGGCTATTGTACTGTATCTTCTGGTCTCTGTTTTAGGAATGGTCGTATTTCTTGTATTTTCAAAAATATATATGTTTTTGGGAGGAGACTTCTGCTGTCCTACTCACACCGCCATCTTGGCTCCTCCTCACCATTCTCAATTATTAGGTCACGTGTAAGACATGTGTGACCCATTGGATATTTGTCAAGTGACACTGGTGCTTCTGTTCATGCCCTGTTCCGTCCATCCCCCGGCAGCTGTCTGCCTCAGAACCCGAAGGCTATTGCGAACTCACATACTGCTACCTCGGGGTACCCCATGCATTGGCTCAGAAGGGTGACCTGCATCGCTGGGGACCCACCTTGTATTGGATGGCCCCAGGCTTGTGGTAGGCCACCTATGGGATGCGCCCTGTGAGGAGGTCCAGGGGGGGTTTGGCTGAATGCCTCAGGGGCAAGGTTAGAGAGGTCGTTTCCAAAACCTAGTCCCTCGCTTTCAGATTTGAAAGCTTTCATCTCTTTTGCTCGACGCTCTAGCAGGCTTCGTATTCTTTCACTGCACTCATTCTGAAATGTCAATATCTCTTCTTCCATCTGTTGTGGGTTGGTGGGGGGAAGCAAAAAGAAAGCTCATTTATTTTAAAAAATATATAAACTACAGAAGCAATAATTATTCTGGTTTAAAGTGAATCATAAAAATGTCCACTCTGGCTATTTTAAAGGATGTACATTTAAAAATCAAAGAGATGTACTGTAGGAATCATATATAACTTATATTGCTAAAATGTGTAAAATTAAGTTCTTAAAAGCAAAGGTAATAATCTCTATTGAAATAATAAATCAAGGCAATTATCATGAATGGCTACCAAAACCATTAGGTAAAAAGATTGAAGAAGAAAATGTGTAAGGAGAATGTAGCCTTATTAGATACACCATAAGGTCACTCTAATGTAATAAATATGGTATTGGTGTAGGAACCAGTAATTAGTAAAACAGAAACAGAATGAAGTTTGTAAGTTTTTAATGCAGGACAAAAGCACTAATTAATTTAATGGGAAAAACAACACAGGCACAAGTGGCTAACCACCTGGAAGAAAATAAAAATGGAATCTCATCTGATACCATATTCCAGAAAGATCAGAGCATTAAGTGAAAAACAAACAGAAACCATAAAGTTTCCATTAGAAAGTTAGGAGACTCTATGTACTTAGAAATCAGTGGTTGGGTAGCCGTCAGAATCAGTTTTGGACAACTCAAAGGTTTACAAATATATATAGCTGACTAGAAATAGTTTTAGTGTGAAAAAATACACAATAGTCAATGACAATGGGAAGAAGTTGATGGAGAAATTGTTGATGAATGAGAATATCTGAGCCCACTCATCAAATATGACTTCAAAGTGGGACAACTAGACATTATATAGCTTTTGATGTGATGCAAAAGGAAGTGTAACACAGTAACCCTTATGAACATTCCTCGCAAAAATTTTTAAAAGGAAAAAAATTAATGTAAATATAATCATGCCCCTAGATCTAATGACCAGTTTACAGGAAATGCAAAGTAAAGAGGAATGCATTAAATGACACCATGAGGTTGGAATCAGCCAAATTCAAATGCGAGAATTCCTACAAAGCAAATGACCCAGTCCACAGTAATAAAAAAAAGGGCACAGGAGACTAAAAGGCTTAAAAGACAATGAAATGCAACGTCTACACCATGTTTGGGCCCCAATCTAAATAAACCAAGAAGACCTTTTTTTAGATAGAAAGGGAAATTTAAGTATGGACTGAGTATTAGGTAATCTTAAACATTTATTATAATTTTGTTAGTTAACACAATGGAATTATGACTATGTTGAAGTAAAAGAGTCCTTATTTCCTTATCTGTGTTTGCAGTGAAATGATTCTATGCTGGCATTTGCTTTAAAATATTTCAGATACTCTGCCCCCTATCCTGCTCCCCTAAAAGGCTGCATGTGGAGTTGGGAAACAGACGAAATATAAGCAAGATACTGATAGCTGTTGAAGTTGCGTAATGAGTATTTGGGGACTTCATTGTACTAGTTCTTAATAATTTCACTAATACTTTTTGTTTGAAAATTTCCATGATACAAAGTTTTTAAAAAATAGGAAATAAAGAGTATTTGTAAAGAAGTATTAAATTAGGTTTTAAGATATTTGAGGACTTAAGCCAATAGTCATTGTTCTCTACACAGAAATCTAGCTCAACAAATGTGCTTAATTTTTATGTATCTTTTTTTTATACTAAGTTATCATTGATATACAATCTTATGAAGGTTTCACATGAGCAACATTTTGGTTACAACATTTACCCATATTATCAAGTCCCCTCTTATGTATCTTTTTTAAAGTGCCCTTTTAAAAACACACAATTTAGCATGGAAACACCTGGAGGACCTGGAGGACAATTCTTGTTTCATTTGGACGCTGAAAGCAATCTTCAAACAGAATTATTACACATCTAGAAACAACTAACATTCTCTCTGCTTCCACCTCTATTTTCAGATGACTGTTTCTTATCTGTACAACCAGTAGGCACAAAGTACAGAAAATACAGATGTTACAATGTTTTCAAATCATACCATGGGTATATCACTGCCTTGGTAGTTGCCAACTGACTGACCCCAAAGTACTTTATAGTCATGCACTTCACTTGAAATATAAACATGAGCCCTAAAAATCAAGCAGCAACTCAAAGCACTGTAGATTTATTCCACTGTTTCTTTTATTATTTTTAATACTAAATCTTATGCATGTCTATTATCAAATACAAACCACCACAACCAATCTACCATATTAAAAGAGCCATTATAAGTATTAGTTCAACTCACTTTAAGTGTGATTTGTCTTTATTTTATTCAACACCTCATAAGCATTTTTCCACATTAATACTATTTTTATAGGCATTATTTAAATGGTTGAGTAAGATTTTATTAAGTGGCTTGGTCATAAGCACTTAATTATTTTAGATGGTTAGGTGTTTAAAACCATTATAACTATGCTATAATTAACATATTTATGCATATTGTTTTTCCTGTATTCAGGATTTCTTTTCTCTAAATTCTCTAAATTCTTTGCTTAACATTTTCAAAGATCATTGATATACTTCCAAATTGCTTTCCAAAATGCATTAACAATGTATGAGAGTGCCACTGCACTTCTGGCAATGGTATCAGCCCTATGCCAACATTTTACCTGGTTTCGTAGAACATAAAGGCCTTAGTTCATATATTGAAATGACTACACCTAAGATACTAATTAGCACTCTTTAACTCGGAGCCACTAGGTGGAGCTAAAAATACAAATAAAACAATACCAATAATTCTCTCATGACACTGTTACTGAAATACTATAGGTTTCTCTTTGAGTGATAATTTTGAAGCATAAGAGATGGAACTTTAGATTCAATTTTAAATATGCAAGTTGAAATCAGGCAGATTTATGAATTCTGTACATGGGACAACTACATTTTTCTAAAAATTTGTATGTGTTTCTGTCTTCCCACCTTGAATGAGAAACACAATTGAGATAATTTTTAGAGGCAAGTACCTCTTAAAGGAGCCAGTAATGAAGACAGCTGTGCCAGAGAAATAGCAACACCTTCTTTTGGTGGAGTTTTTAAGAACATTTATTTTTAATAGAAATGAGGTATTCTATTTTTATCACAAGAACTGTAGAAAGTAGAGGAAAATCTATGCGCCAATTAATGGTCCAGAAGCAATGACAATTTTTAACAGACAAAACCATTAGGCATGTGTTAACTTACAATGGACCTAAGACATGCCAGCTGCTGGGAACTTATGGCTCAGGAATTCTGGAACAGAGCATTCAATCCTGGATACAAGTGGTATTCTACTACTTCTCAAAACAAATGCCTTTCCTCTCTTTCTTTCTCAAAAGCTTATACCCTTTGTTCTTTCTTCAACACACACACACACATACAGCCTCAGTACCTTAAAGGACACAAGTGAATTTAGGGATTCTACTTCTAATATATATGACAAAGAATAAGTAAAATAAATAAAGCTACATCTAGAAATATTTTCAGCCTGACACTTCATCTGTGTAAAACTGGTCTTACCTTCTCTTTTCTAGTAATGCATCAATCTGTACAGTTTCAGACCAGGAATGAATGAAGTATATTCCTGATCCCTTTTCCTTGTCTCTCTCAAGCAATTACTAAAGTTTTTTCCTTCACTATCCAAGTTTCTCTCCAATTTCTTTAGGTACAACTAGGTACACAAAAGAAGGGAGGAAGACGGAGCCAGAGCTATCCTTTTACAATTCAACTGTCTTCACATAACTCCACATCATTCCTCTAGTAATTACTACTTAAGTATATATATTCCTTTAATACATCACACTCATTAATTTTAAGGTTCATTACTGAATCAGTAATTTTAAAGAAAAAGAAAACACTACCAAAACTAGAATTAAGGAAATATGGTATTGTGAAAATAATCTAATGCCACCTCTGTCATCACAAAAATATATTTATGAAATGATTTTGATGAAAGCAAATCCTGGCACAATTACTTTTTTCTATTACGCATACCTGTTGTTTCAAGAGTGCCTTGCGGAGGGAGACCCTCCGTTTCAGCTCCCGAAGCTCTTGAGCGTGTTGTGCCTCAGCCTGCATTTTGATCTTGCTCTGAAGTTCAGTCAACAGCTCCAGTTCCTGCTGCAGCTGCGTTTTCAAAGCCTGGCACTCTGCCTCCTGCGCTTCATCCAAATGCGGCTGAAAGAGAAAGAAAACATACATCCTCCTGTGAGCTACCTTCTCATGACCTATGGAAAGGAGGACGTGTAAGTTAAGGCAGACTACTCTTCTATAGGGCACAACTGTTCTCTTTTACATCTTGGGGTAAACATCTCTGGAAAAGGAAAACACAGCAACCAATGACGGCATTATAAGAATAAAGCTATCATAAGCTATTTGGATGATGCCTAAATAATCATTATTTTTTAAAGGAAAACGGAATCTGACTGATATAAGACTGGGAATGTCTTCTCTCCAATGGAAATAACTACAGAACAGGGACAAGCATGCCACAGCTTATGGGCCAAAGCTGAACAGCTACCTGATTTTTTGTTTTTGTTTTTCAATAGTCCACTAATTAGGAATGGTTTTTTACATTCTGAATTGGTCACATTTTAAACGGCTATGTAAATACCCACATAATAACCTCAGTTTTTCCTCCTAAAATATTTACTATCTGGCCCATTAAGAAAAAGTCTGTAAACTGACATAGCAACTATTTTGTGCCTGCACTCAAATGTGACCATCTGGATTCCTGGTAAAGTGCTACTTTTTGAACCCTGCTTAACAAAGCTGCTTCTCCAATCTTGATGCACTGTTGGTATACCTACTAAACCTCTGCAAGGCACCAGCAGAGAGCCTATGTGGAACCTCATGACCAAGTGTATCAAAGAGAATTACATATGCATCCTGCATATTTCCAAGCAATGCTGAGAACAAGAAGAATATAGACCACCTTCACTATTTCCCAAGGTACAGCAGCATTTTCATCTCCAACTTAATATTTCAATTGTTGGGATTTTATTCGGGTGGTGGAAGGAAAGGGGCACTAAATTTGTTTTGCCTAAGTAAAATAAACTTACAGCTCGAGTGGAGAGCATTTCATTAATGTGGTCATACTGCTCAGTTAAGATGGCTAAGTTTTGGATCTGCTTCTCCTTAGGCTTTACTCTTTAGCACCACAAGCAAAAACCTGGAAGTCAGCTAACTAATCTTTCAAAGGTCAAAGAAAAGTTATGAGGCAAGAGAAGGGACAACCCTTCTTGTGGAAATGATAACAGACATGAACTACATAAACATTTTTGAGATAAAATAATTTGAGTTCAGAAACAGAATAACTCTGGCTTTAAATCACAGGTTAATTATTCTATGAACTCAAGTTTCAACAAAATGTAGTAAGATGAGATATATTTGATAAGGTATAGCCATCAAGCCTACAAGTAACAACACTCATTTGCTACACAAAGGCAGAACCTATAGTTGAAATTATTTACCTCAATATATATACTGCCAGATATTGAATGGTTGACTAAGTGTGCAAATGCATGTATGACCAAACACTCTTGTCAAGGAACTAGTTCCCACTCTTTGCTCCCATACTACAAAATCAAATATATATCTTTGTCAGCATTTTACACCAATTGAGGTACTAAGTCATAGTCATGTACCTTTATTCTGTGAAGGGTCAAGAAATGTCTAGCTAGAAAGACAAACTCTTGGTTTAGTTACACTTAGCACTGCCCTTAAATACTGCCCTTGGTTAATAAAATTCCTCCAAGTTAGCCAGAAATGGAACAGTGAAATTTAGAATTCTCTTCTGACTTTGTGTAACCACCTCCATTCTTTAAAAAACTTTTAAGTATTCAAATATATTGCCAAGAAAACTATAGACACTCCATATCACTAGCTAATGACAAAAAGGAATGCCCTGGAAAATTTTTTCAAGAAGATTAATACTTATACCAAGAATAAACTATATTCCTCAATGTTTCCCCCAAGTGAAAGCAGGATTAACATGTTCCAGTTGTTTCTTAATCACTTAATACTGACAAAACGTCACCTAATGGCAGATGAAGAAATGGCAGATAAACAATAGGTGTTTACCCAAGTCATTCCTCAGAAATGGTGCCCCAATGTCTACAAATACTGTCAGCTCACCTAAGTGTGCAAACTGAAGTCCTCCTATCCCCCTTAAAGTCTTGGAGAAAGTTGGAATAGTTGCAACTATTGAAGTTGAACTACTACATAGTAAATACAAATTTATCTTAAAAAGTTGCAACTATTACTTATGTAAATGAAATGACATGATGTTAAAATAGTCTGTTTTCTCCAAGAAGGGACTAGGGTTACCAAAAAGGACGGGATTGGGGAGTATGGGTGGGGAGGGAGGGAGAAGGGGATTAAGGGGCACTATTATTAGCACTCACAATGTAGTGGGGTCATGGGGCACGCAGCACAGCGCGGAGAAGACAGTACTAACTCTATAGTGTCTTACTACGCTGATGGACAGTGACTGCAGTGGGTTGGGGGGGACTTCATAGTATGAGTGAATGTTGAAACCACAACGTTGCTCATGTGAAACCTTCTTAAGATTGTTTATCAATGATACCTTAATTTAAAAAAAAGAGTCTATTTTGTTCAAATTGGGCAAGTAGATACATATATACAACTAAGAGGAACATGGTGATTTTCTTTCCCACTGAAGTAACAGAACAATTTCTTTTACGGAAAATCTTGAGCTTATGTATCATGAGAAGGACGTTTTCTATCTGAAGTCTGCCTATGACTGTGAGACATTATTTTTCCCCTTGATTTTTTAACAGTATCTGAAAATCAGACTAGTGTCTCCAAGCTTTCAAACGGAGAAGGGGGCCACAACAGGGAACCAAAAGGAAGGGTTAAACAGCAAACAACTAACCTATTCCAAGCCCCAGAGAAATGAAGTCCTATCAGATTCATGGTCTGACCAAAGAAAACTAAACAAGCTTTCAGTTCGGTTTACTTCTGGGTGCTGCTCACTTTAAAACTGTAATTCATTTTATAGACATGCTTTAAATATCTTTTGGTGAGAACCTCTACTATGTAACCACTACAAAGACAAAATAAATCTGGAAAATCATTATGAATTCTGATTGTGATAAGCATTAACTAATGATGGTTATGAGGGTAGTCAACGTACGAGCCACTCTGTAAATGATGTTCATTAGCTGTTTTGAAGATACAGCAAAGTATAAAATTTTACTTAGATTCACAAGAAAGGATAAATATTAGCTTTGCTTCTGTGTTTTGTTCAGGACAACTTGTATGAATGGAGTTGAATAGGAATCAGAGACACCACTAGGTAAGGTTTAGCTTCTGGTTTGGACACAGATTACTTCTGTGAGTGAATTTCACTTGACTTCAGGAGAGTTATTCAGGTAAGTGTTACCTGATAGTTTTATAGTTAAATTGTCAGAGATCGAAAAAGAGGGTAAAGGAGATACCGTGGAACCGGGCTTCATTGGATGTAAACACAAGTTTACAATGTGCAGACATGTACAGATTAACTGAGGTACTACTGTGGGTGACAACATATATAGGGGGTCATTTTGGTTTTTTGTTTATTAAGATTCATGTGATTATACTTCACGTATTTATTACAAGTTATAAAATTAGAAAATTCCTTGGAATTGTTAACTCTGGTTGATTTTGGTAGAGGGGGCTGGACCAGGTGGCCTAAAGAACAAGGAGAGGGAAACCTTTAAGTTTATAATACATACACTTTGGCATCTTTTGAATTTTGTATCATATAAATAAATTTCTCTATCAAAGCAAATACAAAATTTAAAGTCCTTTGATATGATATATCACCAACACTTGTCTTTCCTTATTTGTCTACAAGAGAGCATGTAGTACCTTCCTTAACTCTGATGTACTAATTAAAAAAATACACTCCAACTACACATGCCCTGGTCTTACCTATGTTACCAAACACAGAAAGAATGGGAGTAACAGTGTGATAATTCCACTATTCCTCTAAAGATGAGTATTGACAATGAAGGGAGAGGGGGTAAAAAGGCGTTTTTCATTCACTGGTTTCTGTACTAATTAAGAACTTACCGCCTCTTTTGGATACAAATCACATTCAGAGGAAATAAGATTCCAAAACTATAAAACTTGGAACAACAGAGAGAAGCCAGCAGGTTAGGATGTTGATATGTAGATTGCAGTATCAACACTGGACATTTGGGTACACTTAAAATGAGAATTTCGAATCTTATTTATGACACTTTCTACAGTTAAAAAGTTCTGGCCATTTTTTTTGGTACTCTGCTGAGAAATACACAAGCTGAAGTCTGCAGCTATAGACCCTCTACACCAATACTAACCAAACATGCTTAAAATGAAAAGAAAAAAGCTTATTCAATTTCTTTATGACAGACATCTGGCTTAGACTTTTACTGTTTACATGTGCCTTTTATGTGTTCTCCTTTGCCAAGAAGCTTAGGCTAAAGGTACCTTCAGACTCTTAGGCTGCTGTCGAGCCTGCATGACGTGCTTCCGCCTTAGTTCTCGCTCTCTCCGCTTATTACGCTCCAGCTGGTCAGTGAGCTCGGCTTGATGCTGCAGTCTCATCAACTCACAGCGCATCTTCTGCACTGTGTTGAGGTGGCGGAACTCCAGTTCTTGCGTGGATTTATGCTGTCGCAGTAACATTGCATGCTCTAAGTCCTTTTGAGCCTGCCTTTTATTTAATTCCTAATCCATAAAAAAAGACAAAGGCATAATTTGATGATGTACAATGCCAGGAGAAAAAAAATCCTAAGAAACAGAATAACCAGGATATAGATGTAATTCTCTGATTCAGTAATGGCTGCACAGTAAATATTAGAGTTTTATTACTGGAACTGTAGAAAATGGGCAATTAGTAGCACAATTGCCTTATCTGTTCATTTACTATTTATACTACTTTTAGCAATAAGCTTAAGACATATCACATCTGTCCCAAGAGACTTAATGTCCTTTCTACTCTCTTTCCGTCATTTATGTTTCCTAATTTTGTATCTGAACAGGATTTCTAAGTCATCCTTTGACTTTCTTCAGAGTATACATTCAATTCTACTACATGCAGTGTACCCAGTATAGTGCAGGGGTTAGGAACACAAGACTCTAGGGCTAGGCTGCCTGCTTTCGAAATCCTGGCTCTGCTACTGACAAGCAGTGAGTCCTTGGGTTAATTACTTAAACTCTCTGTGCTTCCATTTCATTACTTCTCAAATGGAGACCATAACACAGCTGTTTCATAAAATTAACGTGAGGGTGAAATGAGTTCATACGTGGAAAGCTGTCAGAATACCTGCCTCATGATCAATAAATGTTACTACAATTTTTTTCAGTTTAAAAGATCAAATGTACAACACACACACATACACTCACACACTCTCTCTCTTTTACTATGTAGAAGGAAGTCAGACGTGCCCCCTTTGCCTCCGCTGCCCCTTCTCCAGGGGCCAACATTTGGTGCATATGTTTCCCAACCTTCCCCACGCTTATCGTGACACAACCATTACACAAAAACATACAGTTTTAAAATTGAATAACAATATATATTATAGGCATATAATATGCTTGCTTTACCTAAAAATATAATGGACAAATACAGATTTTTAAAGAAATTTTTATTGGAAGCTTCTGCTTTCTGATGCCATAGTTTTTCTACTTTTTGCTTTATGACAAATTTTCAATAAACATCTACACATGATACACCATATAATTATGTTACTATTTCTTTAGGATAGAATTCTAGAAGCGGATTCGATGGGTAGAAGATACATGCAAATTAAATTGTTAAAGCTGCTGAATTATGCTCCAAAATGGCAGTATCAATTTATATTCTTACCAACATTGACCACTTTCCATGCCACTACTAGGACTCATCAATTTTTTAGACCGATCTTATCTAATTGATGCAATTGTCTTAACTTGAATTTCTTTATTAGTGAATTTGAATAATTATGTTATACTTGAAGTTTATTTTAGGCCACTCTTGAAAATAAATTGATCTATGCTCATAGGTATACCTGATAATGAGTACCGTTGTTTTCATTGGCATAAGTTTCTACATATTCCCAATGAATAATTTAATGTTTATAAAATTATGTTAAATGGTAGTATATACCTCATGGCACCCATTTTGGATGAAAAGGCATAAGTTATCCAATTAATTTTCTCATATTAAAAATTAACAGTTCTTTCATTCGTGGATTTAATATTCATTAAATATTTACTTAATACATATTTATTGAATACCTATTATGGGCCAGCCACTAGCTACAAGGCCTGGATATACCTAGCCACTGGATATAAAAGCCCTGAACAGAACCTGGGACTTGATCTAATTTCCATTCTACTTGGGGAGAGAGAGATCCCCATAAAAAGTGTGTGCACGTATGTGTGTATGTGTGTGTGTGGTGTGTGTGTGTGAGAGAGAGAGAGAGGAGTGCAAGAATATTTAAAGAAGGGAGGAGGATTTGGAGATCAGAATTGAGGAGATATGAAGTGAGGGAGAAGGTGAATCGTGTGGGTTGGGTTTCCAGGGAAGAAGGACTTAGGCAAAGGCAAGCAGAGGTGCTCTAAGGCCCTGAGGGTGGGATGTGACTGACATATTTTCAGGAAGATTCTGATTTCACACCATTTAAACATACCTCCTTGAGAAGGTCCTGCTCCAAGTTATGGCTCCCAAGTAGCAACTTTCTTTTTAAGCGACGGCATTGCAGCTCTAGGTACCGTTTCTGATGTTGAAGAAGATTGGTCTTCTCCTCTTCTTGGAAATGCTGTATGTTCTGTTTCTGGCTTGAAAGCCATTCCTGTTTTTCTTTTCTTGGGGTGCTCTTGTTTTCATTCAGCTCCTGGCAAGATAAAAAACAACTGAGTTCAAAATACATAAAAATTAACTACATGAATATACTATTTGGTAGCTGGTAATCTTCAGTAAAAATACTTAATTTGTGCCCTCTCTCATGGGCAGGCAGGGCAATGACCTTAAAGGAGGTAGGTAGTATTTTTCTGTTTCTGGAGTTATCCATGAAGTAGGACAGAAAAGAGAAAAAATACACTAGAAAACATGCATATTTTTAGCTTTGCACAGCTATATTTAGGATGGCTCGTAGCTTTGAAAGCACGCAATGATTGGTGAATGGAGTAAAACATCTTTGTTTGAAATCCTCCCAAAAGGGGGAAGAAGACAGTGCTTTCAAGTAAAAATCACACATGAATTAAAATTAAGGTTAAAATATAGTTATGTCTCACTTCTTGGCTTTCAACAATTGAAATACTAAGTTTTTGGCAAAGTTAAGGATGGGCTCAGTATAAAAGACCAGAAATTAAATGGAAAATCAACAAAACCACAGGAAAATAGAGACCGTTTAGAATAGATTTAGTCTTCAGCACTGTAACCACTGAACAAGGCAAGACCAATGTTTTTCTACAGCATTTTAAACATCATCTCACAAACTACCTAAAAAATTTATTTATACTGGATAGGATGAGAATACTGACAATACATTCAATGATGCAAACCCAAGGATGCTAATCAATACTAGTATATTTCAACCTACAATGCATCAACCTTGCAGAGAATATAAATCAGCCATCTTTCCTAGGTCTAAGATGATTTTTTAGAGACTGTTAACCTTATGGTTCTTCATCTGTTGTTCAAGAAAGAAACCGATGATTCATTACTTTCATTGATAAGATATTCAAACACATAAAAATAAAAAGCACATAAGCTTGTAGTTCTCAACTTAAGGATGTCAATGAGAAGACAGGGATAATACAGGCATATACAGAAAGAATCACTTGCCTATGTTTTTCAAAATCTTTGGCCAAGGAAATTTCCCACCCACTAAGACTATAGTAGGTCCCTTCCTCTATACTGATAATAATCATTCTAAATGAACACACACACACACACACACACACACACACACACACACACACACACGCAGACACAAAACTACCTTCTAAAAGAAAACGAGCTTATTAGTTAGACTATGAATTATATGCTTAAAGGATTATCTAAACCAACACATTCATTTATAAAACTAAAACCTGATTTCACTAGGAAACAACTATAGAACTGCATTTTGTTGGATATTTATTTACAGTTGGGAATCCTGTTTACCATCTTTTCAAATCCCATGTTCTGGGTATTGAGTTTAGCTTTTAGATTACAGTAATGGGAATACATAGCAGGTTACACTCTTCTAAAGTTGGAAAAATTTTATCAATGAACCTCACTCGGCAGGGTATATATAGCAAGGCTTTGTGCCACCAATATCCTTAATAAGACTTAATATATCTAATTATAGGTCAAATTCCTATACACAAGAAAGCACTGTACCAAAGAGATTATGGTTATTTTATCAAGATTAATTTATCTGCATGCAAATAATTAATTACATGGACTAAAAATTTCAGTCCATCAGTCTGTAAAAGAGGGGTGTAAACTGGGGAAGTCTCGGTGGGTGGGGAATTTCCTTGGCAAAAGATTTTGAAAAACATAGCCAAATGATTCTTTGTGTATACGCCTGTATTATCTCTGTCTTCTCATTGACATCCTTCAGTTGAGAACTGCAAGTTTATGTGGCTTTTTATATTTATGTGTTTGAGTATCTTATCCACAAAAGTAATAAAGAATTGGTTTGTTTCTTGAATAACAGGTGAAGAACCGTAAGGTCAATAGTCTCTGAAAAATCAATCTTATACCTATGAAAGATGGATGATTTATATTCTCTTGCAATATAATAAAGATACTATAGTTGACACAAATCATTTTCCTGTCCTGACCACTAATCCTGAATAATAATCCCCTTTCAGAAATTGCCTTAGGACAACATGGCTTTCCCTCACAGTTAGACTAGATCTGCGATAAAAATAAGTTCAAGAAAGCAGCACATAAAGGGCAAACACACATGAAATCCTGTAGCCATAAAGACATAATTAGCATGCTTTCCTAGTAAAGAAAATGGGATGAGAAGAAATGTCTCTTATCCTTATTCTGTGTTAAAATCAGAATAAGAACAAATTATTGTAATCTGAGCCCAAAGTAAGAAGGTATGACTTACTTTTAAAGGAAGAGATGTATGGCTCTTTTTCATAGCTAAAATATTTTTATTTCTAGTGACTCAGTTTCTTAAGTGCTTAGGAAAGCTACTATAAATAAAAGCTTTATAAAATAATTCACATTTTAAAGAGATCACTCTTTGTAGATCCCACTCAACTGAGGATCTCAGCCATTGAAAAGTAATAGGTTATAATCAATGTCCTCACTTAAACTGGTATATTGTTAGTGGCCACAAACAAAAGAAAATTTTATCTTAATGGTTCTACGAGTAGATCAATATTTGGATATAATTCAGTAAGCAGGCAAGTGGCTTGAAAATTTTTATAAAGTAAATACCTCCTTAAGTTGTTCCTTTCGAAGTTTGTATTCTCTCTTCTGGGACTTCAAAAAGGCTATTCAGTTCTTTCTTCTGCTCAGCCTGAATACGTTGTTGAAATTTGTTCTCCTCACTGGACATCAGTTCAGCCTATAGGAAAATTTTTAAATGGATCAAATTAGCTAAGCAGATAAGCTTCAAAGCAGCAGTTTTAATACACATTAGCAAAGATATTTCCCTCCACCTAAGAATATAAAATCAGCAGTATAATCATTACCAAAACAAGAATATCCAATAAATTATTAACAAATATTACTCAGCATCCTTATGATTTGAATTTCAGAGAACCACTAAAATGGAACTCATCTTTAAAATGCTGATCTTTTACAGGGTCAGTGTTTTCACCGTTCCCCCCCATTTAACTAGAGTATGCTGCCCCGACCCCCCTCACTAATAAAACAAAAACAAATGTAATTAAGTTTATGACCTTTTATCTAGCTTGACTTGTGTATTAACTACTAAAAGCATACTGCTGACTGGCCAGCCTTACCAACAACATGAACAGATATTCACACATATTCTGTATGTTTGTATAAATTATATACTGTATTCTTACAATAAAGAAAGCTAGAAAAAAGAAAATGATCTTTTAAACTGTCTCCCAAAACATTTTCCAAGACCTTTATTGAAAAAAATATGTGTATAAATGGGGCCTGTGCAGTTTCAATACCTGTTATTCAAGGGTGAACTATACATATTCATTGTAGAACATTTAGGAAATACAGAAAAACACAAAGAAGAAAAATCTTGCAGGGATTTTACCACACAGAGATAACCAATATAAACATTTTGGTGCATACCCTTCCTAATTTTTTCTAGGCATGTATAGATATTGATATAAATACTATAAAACAAATCTAAAGATCATATTGTACATCCTGTTTCATGAATTCCTTTCCTAAAAATGTTAGTATCTACCTGTTTACAAAGTATTCAAGAAAGTACAACACCAAACAGGAATCTAAATATTTCTATTATTCTTTTGCCAAATTATTTCAAAATCAAATATTCATTTACCACCAGAAATTATTTTGCTAAATTCTCTATTACTGTGAGACGGTGATTCTTCTTTTTTTGCAGACATATTTGAAGATATGGTGTAAATTTATTGAGAAGTTTACATTTTACTTGACAACTGTGATTATCAAAATAAATTGAAACTAAAGGGACACCAAGGAAATTAGAAACCAGTTTTCACAAAAGACTCCTAAAAAAATGCACCTTTATCATACAGTAGAATGATACTTATTTGTAGTAAACAAATGGGCTAAATGTGAATCTGAAACCCTCTTAATTTCTCTTAATGTAACATTCTCTGTATATTACAGTACTCTTCAATTCTTCTGATATAAAAATGCTACTATAAATTTAAGGTTTCCAAAAAGTACATAGAGAATGATAAATTTTTTTTAGAACCTGAATCACCTACTAACTGATTTATCAAACTCCTCAGATAGCCAAAGTACCCAAGGCCTAGAACAGAATACTTGACTTTTTTTTTCATTAAGGTATCTTTGATATACACTTATGATGGTTTCACATGAAAAATAATGTGGTTACTACATTCATCCACATATATCATCGAGTTCCCCCCATACGCCATTGCAGTCACTGCCCATCGGTGTTGTAAGATGCCACAGTCACTACATGTCTTTTCTGTGCTACACTGTCTTCCCCATGATCCCCCCCAACACCATGTGTACTGATCGTAATAGCCCTCAATGCCCTTCCATCTCCCTCCCCAACTGCCCTCCTGCACACCTTCCCTTTGGTAGCCGCTAGTTCCTTCTTGGGAGTTTGTGAGTCTGCTGCTTTGTTCCTTCAGTTTTGCTTCGTTGTTATACTCCACAAATAAGGGAAATCATTTGGTACTTGTCTTTCTCTCCCTAACTTATTTCACTGAGCATAATACCGTCTAGCTACATCCATGTTGCTGCAAATGGTAGGATTTGTTCCTTTCTTATGGCTAAAAAGTATTCCATTGTGCATATGTACCACTTCTTCTTTATCCATCCAACTACTGATGGACACTTAGGTTGCTTCCATATCTTGCCTATTGTAAATAGTGCTGTGATAAACATAAGGGTGCATGTGTCTTCTTCAATCTGACAACTTTTTTCTCTGGGTAAATTCCTAGGAGTGGAATTCACGGGCCAAATGGAATCTCTATTTTTAGTTTTTTGAGGAACCTCCATATTGCTATCCACAATGGTTGAACTAGTTTACATTCCCACCGGCAGTGTAGGAGGGATCCCCTTCCTCTGCATTCTAGCCACCATTGTTGTTCCTAGTCTTTTCGATGTTGGCCATGCTAAATGGTATGAGGTGATATCTCATTGTGCTTTTAATTTGCATTGCCCTGGTAATTAGTGATATGGAGCATCTTTTCAAGTGCCTCTTGGCCATGTGAATTTCTTCTTTGGAGAAGCATCTGTTCATATCCTGTGACCATTTTTTAATTGGGTTATTTGCTTTTTGGGTGTTGAGGTATGTGAACGCTTTACATATTTTGGATGTTAATCACTTGTCGGATATGTTGTTTACAAATATATTCTCCCATACTGTAGGATGCCTTTTTGTTCTGCTGATGGTGTCCTTTGCTGTACAGAAGCTTGATGTAGTCCCATTTGTTCATTTTTGCTTTTGTTTCCCTTGCCCAAGGAGATGCGTCCAGGAAAAAGTTGCTCATGTTTATATTCAAGAGATTTTGCATATGTTGTCTTCTAAGAGTTTTATGGTTTCATGACTTACATTCAGGTCTTTGATCCATTTAGAATTTACTTATGTGTATGGGTTTAGACAATAATCCAGTTTCATTCTCTTGCATGTAGCTGTCCAGTTTTGCCAACACCAGTTGTTGAAGACACTGTCATTTCCCCATTGTATGTCCATGGCTCCATTATGGTATATTAATTAACCACATTTGCTTGGGTTTATATCTGGGATCCCTAGCCTGTTCCATTGGTCTTTGGGTCTATTCTTGTGCCAGTACCAAATTGACTTTGCAGTAGAGGTTGAAGTTGGGGAGCATAATCCGCCCCCAGCTTTATTCTTCCTTCTCATGATTGCTTTGGCTATTTGGGGTCTTCCGTGGTTCCATATGAATTTTAGAACTATTTGATCTAGTTCACTGAAAAATGCTATTGGCATTTTGATAGGGATTGCACTGAATCGGTAGATTGCTTCAAGCAGGGTGGCCATTTTGACAATATTAATTCTTCCTATCCATGAGCAAAGGGATGTTATTTCCATTTATCGCTATCTTCTTTTTATTGAATGTCTTGTAGTTTTCAGGGTATAGGTCTTTCACTTCCTTCATTAGGTTTATCCCTAGGTATTTTATTCTTTTTGATGCAATTGTGAATGGAATTGTTTTCCTGATTTCTCTTTCTGCTAGTTCATCATTAGTGTATAGGAATGCAAGAGATTTCTGTGTATTAATTTTGTATCCTGCCACTTTGCTGAATTCAGTTCTAAGTACTAGTAGTTTAGGGGTGGATTCTTTAAGGTTTCTTATGTATAATATCATGTCATCCGCAAACAGTGACAGTTTAACTGCTTCTTTACCAATCTGGATGCCTCTTATTTCTTTGTGTTGTCTGATTGCTGTGGCGAGGACCACCAGTACTATGTTGAATAAAAGTGGAAAGAGTGGGAATCCTTCTCTTGTTCCCGACTTAGAGGAATAGCTTTCAGCTTCTCACTGTTCAGTATGATGTTGGCTTTGGGTTTGTCATATGAGGCCTTTACTATGTTGAGGTACTTGCCCTCTATACTCATTTTCTGGAGATTTTTTACCATGAATGGATGTTGAACTTTGTCGATTGCTTTTTCAGCTTCTATGGAGATGATCATGTGCTTTTTCTCCTTATTTTAGTTAATGTGGTGGATGATGCTGATGGATTTTCAACTGTTGTACCATCCTTGCATCTCTGGAATAAATCGTACTTGATCATGATAGACTATCTGTTTGATATATTTTTCACTATGATTTTGTTGAGTGTTTTTGTGTCTATGTTCACCAGGGATATTGGTCTATAATTTTCTTTTTTTGTGGTGTATTTGCCTAATTTTGGAATTAGAGTGATGCTGGCCTCATAGAATGAGGGTGGAAGTATTCCCTCCTTGTCTACTTTTTGGAAAGCTTTAAGGAGGATGGGCATTAGATTTTCACTAAATGTCTGATAAAATTCAGCAGTGAAGGCATCTGCTCCAAGAGTTTTATTTTTAGGTAGATTTTTATTACCAATTCAGTTTTGCTGCAGGTAATTGATCTGTTCAGGTTTTCTGTTCCTTTCTCGGTCTGCCAAGGAAGGTTGTACTTTTCTTGAAAGTTGTTCATTCCTTCTGGGTTATCAAGTTTCTACGCATACAATTTTTCACCATATTCTCTAATAATTCTTTGTATTTCTGTAGTGCCCATAGTGATTTTTCCTTTCTCATTTCTAGACACTCTTTTTTTCTTGATAAGTCTGGCTAGGGGTTTTTCTATTCTGCTTATTTTCTCAAGGAACCAGCTCCTGCTTTCATTGATTCTATTGTTTTATTCTTCTCAATTTCATTTAAGCCTGCTCTAATCTTTATTATGTCCCTCTTCTACTGACTTTGGGCCTCATTTGTTCTGCTTTTTCTAGTTTTGTTAATTGTGAGTTTAGACTGTTCATATCGGGTTTTTCTTCTTTCCTGAGGCAGGCCTCTATTGCAATATACTTCCCTCTTAGCGCAGCCCTAGCTGCATCCCACAGATTTTGCATTGCTTGATCTGTTTATATTTGGTCATTGATTCATTGATTATTTAGGAGCATGTTGTTAAGCCTCCATGGGTTTGTGGGTCTTTTCATTTTCTTTGAGTAATTTATTTCTAGTTTCATACCTTTGTGGTCTGAGAAGCTGGTTGGTTCAATTTCAATATTTTTGTATTTACTGACATTCTTTTTTGTAGTCTAGTATATAATCGATTCTTGAAAATGTTCCATGTGCACCTGAGAAGAATGTGTATCCTGTGGCTTTTGGGTGGAGCATTCTGTAGATATGTTAGGTCCATCTGTTCTAATGTGTTGTTCAGTGCCTCTGTTTCCTTACTTATTTTTGGTCTGGTTGATCTGTACTTTGGAGTGAGTGGTGTGTTGAATTCTCCTAAAATGAATGCATTGCATTCTATTTCCTCTTTTAATACTGTTAGTATCTGTTTCAGATATGTAGGTATTCCTGTGTTGGGTGCATAGATACTTATAATGGTTATATCCTCTTGTTGGACTGATCCCTTTATCATTATGTAATGTCCTTCTTTGTCTCTTGTGGCTTTCTTTGTTTTGAAGTCTACTTTGTCTGATACAAGTACTTTAACTCCTGCTTTTTTCTCCCTATTGTTTTCATGAAATATCTTTTTCCATCCCTTCACTTTTAGTCTGTGTATGTCTTTGGGGTTGAGGTGAGTCTCTTTTAGGTGGCATATAGATGGGACTTGCTTTTTTATCCCTCATATTGACTCTGTGTCTTCTGATTGGTGCATTCACTCCATTTACATTTTGGGTGATTATCAAATAGGTATGTACTTATTGCCATTTCAGGCTTTAGACTCGTGGTTACCAACGGTTCAAGGAAAACTTCCTTACTATCTAAGAGTCTAGGCTCACTTAGTGTGCTATTACAAATACAATCTAAAGGTTCTTTTTTTTTCTCCTCCTTTTTCTTCCTCCTCCATTGTTTATATATTAAGTATCATATTCTGTACTCTTTGTCTATCCCTTAACCTACTTTGGGATAGTTGATTTAATTTTGCATTTGCTTAGTAATTAATTGTTCTGCTTTCTTTAATGTGGTTTTATTACCTCTGGTGACAGCTATTTAGCCTTAGGAACACTTCCATCTATAGCAGTCCATCCAAGATACACTGCAGAGACAGTTTGTGGGGGGTAAATACTCTCAGCTTTTGCTTATCTGGAAATTGTTTGATACCCTCCTTCAATGTTAAATGATAATCTTGCCAGATAGAGTATTCTTGCTTCTGCTTCATTGCATTACATATATCATGCCACTCCCTTCTGACCTGTAAGGTTTCTGCTGAGAAGTCTGATGACAGCCTGATGGGTTTTCCTCTGTATGTGATCCTTTCTCTCTCTCTGGCTTCTTTTAATACTCTGTCCTTACCCTTGATCTTTGCCATTTTAATTATTATATGTTTTGGTGTTGTCTATCTTGTCTCCCTTGTGTTGAGAGATCTGTGCCCCTCCATGGCCTGAGAGACTATCTCCTTCCCCAGATTGGGGAAGTTTTCAGCAATTACCTCCTCAAAGACACTTTCCCTTTTCCTCTCTCTTCTTCTTCTGATACCCCTATAACACGAATATTGTTCTGGTTGGATTGGTCACACAGTTCTCTCAATATTCTTTCATTCCTAGAGATCTTTTTTTCTGTGCCTCAGCTTCTTTGCATTCCTCTTCTTCAATTTTTTTCATTTACCATCTCCTCGACCATATCTAATCTGCTTTTAAATCCCCACATTGTATTCCATAATGAATGTATCTCTATTCTGGATTTGTTCCTGCATTCTTGAGTATTTTTCTGTACCTGCATGGATGTGTTTATGATTTTTTAAATCTCTTTTAGGAAGATTGATGAGTTCATTGTCACTTGACCTCTTTTCTGGTGTTTTGGGGATTTTGGTTTCAACCAGGTTCCTTTGACATTTCATCTTTGTATGTGGCACCATCTAGGACCCTGAAGGTGTACTCCCTGCAATTACTTAGCCCATGGAGCCATGTCAGGGGTCTCAGAGGAGCGGCGCTGGTGACTGGGGGTTGGGAAGAGCTGTTTCCTGCTTCCCAGATACTGTACGTCTCTACACAGCCAGACTAGTCAACCAAACACACAGGTGTAACCCTCTATGCTTTGCATTTGTAACTGCTGTAGGCAGGACCTCCCTCTGGCTGGACTGATGCCAGGGCAGGGGCAGATGGTTTGTAAGCCAGTGCCAGCCTGCCAGAAGGTGCAGCAGGCTGCATATCATGGAGGAAGGCCTCGGAGCTGTATAGCCACCCAGGGGGATGGAGTGCCTGAAGTTCCTGAAAAGTTCCCAACCTGCTGGGCAGAGTGCACCTGAACAGTTTTGTCTACCTGTCCTTTTTCCTGAACAGCAAGCCCTGTGCAATATTTGCCCATTTAGTAGCCCTCTCACTGTTAGGAAGTCTCTCATACTGCCTGCCTTTCTTTTCTCCCAGAGCAGCTGGATGTGAATCCCTGTTTTCCACAACAGCTGGAATCTCAGTCTGTCCAAGTATTCTTCCTGTCTTAGCTTTCCAACCCCACTGATCTCCAGAGGACCATGTAATATAAGTTCTTGCTCCCACAGCAGATCTCCAGGGCTGGGTGTTCAGCAGTCCTAGGCCTCCACCCTGTCTCCACTCCATTTCTCTTCCTTCTGCCAGTGAGCTGGGGTGGGAGAAGAGCATGGGCCCCCCAGATCATGGCTTTGGTATGTTACGTTTTTTGAGGTCTGTTCTTTTCTCCAGGTGTAAGAAGTCTGGTGCTGCCTTCTTTCCTGTTGATCTTTTAGGGTTAGTTGTATTAACAATATTTTCATATTATATGTGGTTTTGGGAGGAGGCCTCTGTCTCACCTCTCACGTCGTCATCTTTAATCTGATCTACCTGACTTTAATCGCTGTTACATGATAAAACTATCAAGTTATCAGGACATAATTCCGTACCTACTGGTTCCCGACCCAGCACTTGATATTTAACCTATTATGTACATATTTTTCCCTTTCCCCATTTGATTTGCTTGGTTCTGGGGAACAGATACCCTAACATCAAAATGCCATCTTGGTTAATTTTGAAATAGCCACAAGTTAGAATAAATACATTAGTAATACCGGTCAACTACCTCTTTTTCCACAGCAGCCTGATGTTTCTTGATCAGTTTCTTCATTTTTGCAGCAAAGTTGTTACGCTGCATTTCAAGATCTTTCTCTAACCTGAGATGATGCTTATCCATCTCAGCCTTCAGCTTATCTTTCAGAGACATCAGCTGTTTCTGATGCTCAAGTTTTCTGAGCTCATGTTCTTCCATTTCCCTTGTAACCTACAACAATGGAGAGGAAAGAATGAAATAAAGCAAAACCTTTTTCTTTCAAAACCATCTTAGACCAGTCTACTATCAACTAAGTAGGTAATTCATGTAGGAGATCCCAGTCAACAGCTTCTAATAAAATTTCATCTGAAAAAGCAGACAAGCTAGCTGGTTCTAAAATTTAAATGGGAATGTAAAGCACCTAGAATAGCCAAAATTTTGAGGGGATATGAAAAGTTGGTAGATTTAAATTCAGTAATCAAAACAGTGCAGTATTGGTATGAGGACAGGCTGAAGAGAGCAAAGGAACACACTGAAATCTGGAAACAGACCCACATATATTCAGTCAATTGATTTACTACCAAAAAGTCAAGTTAATTCAAAGAGGAAAGGAAAGTGTTTTTAACAAATCCTGCTGTAACACCTGGTTCTCTGTATTCTAAATAAATAAATGCTTAATCATGCTATACACAGAAATTAACTTGACAAGAGTCACTTGACATAAACCTAAAATCCAGAATCAGAGAGCAGGAGAAAACACAGAATATTATCATGACCTTGGGGTCAGCAAATGTTTCTTGGGTAGGACACAAAAAACACTGATTATAATGAAAAAAATGTACAAACTGGATTCTCAAACAGAGGCAAAATTCAGATAATGTAAGATTAACCATTTAAAGTGAACAATTCAGTAGCATTTAGTATATTCATGATGTTCTGCAACCACTGCCCCATTGTAAAGAAAAAAATGTACAAACTGGATTCTCAGAGACAAAATTTATATAATGTAGGATTAATCATTTAAAGTAAACAATTCAATAGTATTTAGTATATTCATGATGTTCTGCAAGACTGCCCGTATCTAGTTACAAAACATATATAATACTTCAGAAGAAAACCCTGTATGTTTTAAGCAGTTGCTCCCCCATCTCCCCTTCTGGTAACCACCAATCTATTTTCTGTCTATGGATTTATCTATTTTGGATGTTTCATATAATATGTGACCTGCTGTATCTGGCTTCTTTCACCTAGCATGTTTCCAAGGTTCATCCATATTGTACAGGATGCAACAGTACTTCGTTTCTTTTTATAGTGAATAATATTCCACTGTATGTCCATACCCTCATTTGTTTATACATTTATTTGTTGCTGGACCTGTGTGTTGTTTCCACCTTTTGGATATTGTGAATACTGCTCTTGTGAACATTTGTGTATATGCATTTGTTTAAGTACCTGCTTTCAATTGTTTTGGGTATATATCTAGGAGTAGAATTGCTGAATCATGGGGAAATGCTATGTTAAACTTTTTGAGAAATCATCAACTGTTTACCACAGCAGCTGACATTTTACATTCTTACCAGCAATATATAGCAGGAGTTCCAATTTCTCCACGTGCTCTCTAGTTGTTATTTTCCATCTTTGTTTTTGTTTTTCTCTCTTAATAGCTAACCACCTAACAAAACAGCAGCAGACTCACACAGTCCAAGAAGGGACTAGCAGTTACCAAAGGGAAAGGGGTGGGAAGGGTGGGTGGGAAGGCAGGGAGAAAGGATTAAGGGCCTTTATGATTAGTACACATAGTGTAGAGGGGGGAGATGGGGAAGGCAGTAATAGCACAGAGAAGACAAGCAGTGATTCTATAGCATCTTATTACGTTGATGGACAGTGACTTCAATGGGGTGTTAGGTGGGAACTCAATAATATGGGTGAATGTAGTAACCAGTGTTGCTCATGTGAAACCTTCATATGATTGTATATCAATGATACCTTAACAACAACAACAAAATAGCTGGCCATCCTAGTGGCTGTAAGGTGGTACTCATTATAGTTTTAATTTGCGTTTCTCTAATGACTAATTATATTGAGTATATTTTCATGTGCTGTTGGCCATTTGTATACATTCTTTGGATAAATGTCTTTTCAAGTCTTTAACACATTTTTAAAAATTGAGGTATAGTTTATATATTAATTTGAATAGTTTTTTGGTGGAGTCTTTAGGGCTTTTTTTATGTAGCATCGGGTCATCTCCAAACAATGACTGTTTCACTTCTTCCTCACCAGAGTGGGTGCCTTTTATATTTGTCTTGCCTGATAATGTAGCTAGGACTTCCAATACTCTGTTGAATAAAAGTGTTGTGAGTAGGCATCCTTGTCTTATTCCTGATTTTAGAGGAAAAGTTCTTAGCTTTTTCATGGCCTTCACTCATTTTTAATGGGTTGTTTGAATTGGATTTTAAAACTAAAAATTTTAATTTATCACAGATGGAGAAAAAATATTTGCAGGACATATCAGAGAAAAAATACCTGTATGTTTCTTATGAAAGTCAAACATACATATGCCCTATGACTCAGCCATTTTATCCTATGTATTTGTCACAGAAATTAAAACATCATGTTCAAAGACATGTACATGTTTGTAGCATCTTACTATGCTGATGGACAGTGACTGTTCTGGGGTATGTGGTGGGGACTTGGTAATAGGGGGAGTCTAGTAACTGTAGTGTTGCTCATGTGATTGTACATTAATGACACCAAGATCATAAAATAAATAAATAAATAAAAGTATTTATTTCATCTTCCACTTGCCCCTCAGAAACCTCTAATCTACTTTCTGTGAATTCGCCTATTTTAGATATTTCGTATAAGTGGAACTCTAATAATATTTTTCCTTTTGTGTCTGGCTTATATCACTTAGCATTTTTTCAAGGTTCGCTCACATTGTAGCATATATCCGAACGCCGTTCCTTTTCACAGCTGAGTAATATTCCACTGTAGATATATATATATATATATATATATATATATATACACACACACACACACCACACACACTATGGTTTGTTTATCCATTCATGTGTTAATGAACACTTGGGTTGTTTCCATCTTTTAGCTATTGTGCCTAGTAACTTTTGGTAATACTGAAAGCAGTGAAGTTAAAAAGGAAGCATTCCTATCAATTGTGAAAACGAGTTACCTGACCTTCCAATGTTTTCAAGAAAATTTAAAATCTTACACATGAAAGTGTAGCAAACATCCACATTTCCTAAACTGAGAAGTTGTAATTTCTACAATTACACCCAGTTTTATTTAAAAAATGTAAACATTATGGAAAACACAAAAATCACTTTCCATTATCACCCACCTTAAACCTTTCTCCACGTCCCAAAGGCAACCATTATCATTAATATCATGTTGAATAGTTACTATTTTTAAATACCTTCGTTTTCATCTAAGTAACTTCAATTAATACATTATATGGTATTTATTGATTTAATTATTCTAAGATTTAAAAAATATTCTTTTTGCATTCTCAAAACACGTTTCCTAAATGCAGACATTAAACTGGGAATTAAAAAGCCTTTTGCCATTTTAAAATAAGTTGCCTAAAATTATGTTCCAAACTTCTGATACATCAAAGGAAAAAAAACCCCAAACTCTTAAACAAACCAGACTAGGAAAATTAGTTACCAAAGTTGAATTTTTTTTCACTGAAATCCAAATACTTACAGATTCCGGATGGATGGCAGAATTATTAGACATGACTGTGTGGATTCCCTCCGTCACGTGTAGCTCACTCTTGTAGCTTTGACTCCTGGTCTTGTTGGACACACGGGGAACAGACTGATGATTTCCAATATTCACTGCTCCTGTCTGTCCAACACCGTGATCTTGGTCCTGAGGGAAAAGAGTATTAGATTCAAATATCTTTATCTCCTGAATTCTTGATTATTAGCATCTAGCACACCGCTTGGCACACACAGTCTTCAGAATGTTAGTGGTCTATTTTGAGAAATTCCTTGTATTTGCCAAGACCAGAAAGTTTATCAGTTGTTAGTTGACAGATTAAAAAAATGACCGACAGTAAATACCAAAAAGCCCAACCAACTAAGTGAAAAAGTTAATCAATTCAGAGTTATTTCCAAAGGGTAGTCTTTTCTCTAAAATTTTTGACATTATTTTGAAATCCATTTCTACTACACATCTCATGGGGTATACACAGAGATGCTGCTCATTTCTCAGTGATTCCAATGGTGAAACCAAACCCCAACCTTTTTTTTTTAATCCTATAAACATCCCTTTTAGTTATTTTTTATTGAAGCCTTTTATATTTCTTTTCTTCTCAGAATATAGTCTTTAGCCTAAACTTCTTCCACTAAGTAATTTAATATTAATTCCTACCTATTTTTATGTAAAATTAAAAATTGTATATATATTTAATCATAATTAGAAGACTGTTCTTCCCAAGAAACCCGGCAAACTTTGGTATCTGGGCACCAATATTACAGTCTTACCATACCGAAACTCTGTCAGATATGCAGAATAATAAATACAGACCCACAGTATATGGAGGATCTTTTCTTACATCCACAGCCTTAAACTGGGCACCAATATTACAGAAACTCTGTCAGATATGCAGAATAATAAATACAGACCCATAGTATATGGAGGATCTTTTTTTACATCCACAGCCTTAAAAAGTTGCTGTTATTCTAATGTTTAATGACATTAGAATTTTATTAATTTCACTTTACTAAAGTAATTCATATACCTAAAATAGCCCCAACTTTCTAGTGACTAGTGTTAGAACTAAAAAACAATATCAAAAATACCAAAACTGTATGTAAGAAAGTCTTCTATTTTATAGTTCATTAATTATGTAGTGTTATTAAAAAGAAAAGTAACTACTACTGTTTTAAGAATGCAGGGATCTTTCTCAATAGAAAGCAATAAAAAAGAATCAAAGCTTTGGCATTGAGACATGAGCAAAGAAGAAAACAGAAAATACTTAGACTAAAAAAGATAGCTCCACAAATCATAAGCTTTATATTTTCCTTTGAGGAAGTTTTGTAACATTTCTACTGCAAACTTGGAAACATGGTAACATGGAAACAACTTGGTCTCAAGAGTAATATATGAATCTGAACCCATATGCTTCTACAGTAAGTTAGTTAACCACTCTGAGCCTTACTTTACTCACCTATAAAATGAGTATTTTAGAACCATGTAGAGGAATGAATTCCTATACACAACTGAAAAGAATGAAGTGTTCTCAGTAACAGAATAAGAATCCTTGGTAATTTTTTTCCCCCAGGATAAATTTAACTAAGTCACATGTTTATTTCATTCATTCATTCATTCATTCATTCATTTATTTATAAAAAAGCAAGAAATTTCCAATTTAATAAACATGTATCAAACATTACACAAAAGGCACTGGGGGAGAGGTTTATACAATAAACAAGATAAGGAGAATGGTTGGTAATTCTAATGACTTCTCTGTGAGCACCGTCAACTTCCAAAACGCGTAATTTCAAATACTTCCAAAGCGTGTCCCATGCCATCAGACAATCAGGCAAAAAAGTGTTCAGTAGACCAGAATTTTGAGAGGGACTAGATTAAATAAAAGTTGAACAGGTTTCTCTAATAAAAGACTTCACACAGCTTTACTATGCTGATGTCCACTACCGAGAGTTTGGTTTAAAGAATGCAAAACCTTTTTCTCCACCTGGGACCTCAGAGAATCACTGTGAAGACACAATCTGGAAACCACTGATATAAAAGATTCTTGGCAAGAAAAGTTCCATAAGGAAAGAAGCCAATAAAGAGACCCCAATACTTGAGCCGTTTCTAAGTTATTACCTTTCCTTCCTGTGCTTCTACTGCCGGCCCTTTATGTGCCTCCTGGGAAAGGACCTTCTTGTTTCGATTGTGCAGATTGTCCAGCACTCTTTTTTTTTCTTCCTTTGCCCTTTGAAGGAGATCTATTAACACCGTTGTAGGGTGCTCCCGAAGCACAAAGGGGTCCTGGTTAAGAGTAGAAGGCAAAAGTCAGGTTGAGACCTATATATTTTTTCATTCAGAACAAATGAATCCCTTCTTGGACCCTAGAGTTACTATCCTAAATAATTATAGATAATGCATGTAATCTATGGTTATCTAATTCTGCTATGCTTTTTACTTCTTAGATTTATAAATTTTAATTTACATGTATACACTCTGTGCCTACATAACTTCCCCTGTACTTTTTATGAAAACTTTGAACATATGACACCTTTGTTGGCCAAATGAAAATGCAGAGTTGAAATAATCAGAGTCTAAGTAAACATTAAGAATTAAGTCCAATTAGAGCTCTAAGTAAATGCTTACAAATTCTTAGAACTGGTTTCATAGAGGAGACACTATCAGTTCTGAATTACATTAGATTTCAACAGGAATGTGTTTACTGATGGTGAATTACATAACATACTACTTGGGTATAATGGGCTCCTTTATGTTGCTTAAATGAAACTTCATAAAACACTAGCAGTTGATTAAAAGACGTTATGTATTAGTGATTTTTACCATTAATATTTAATAAAGCTTAACATTATCAAATACAGAAAAGTAGAAAGAACAATTCTACTATAAGATTATCATCATTACATTTGGTATTTTTTGGATATTTATGTCTTCTCAGAAATTTTCCAAGTATAGATTTTGTTTTGTAGTGAGCACACAGATTGCAGAAAGATGACTTGTGCGCTGGAGTTCATGAGATGATCTTGAATTCTTTTAAGACTTTTACCCCCTTTATTAGCTCAGATTTATTTCTTCTCTGAAGAGTTGTAACTATATATTATTCTCTTTTTATTGCTGTAAGTATTATGTTATTTCAACTCATAATGCCTACAGACTATTTCCTCAAATGTTCATGCCAAAATTACATAACCATTATTTTAATTCTGATAATTATTTTCAATTTTTCATTCTGAGATAAATAGCTTCATACAGTAAGTCACTTTTTTCCATTTTATTCTTTTTCCTTATGACAGACTGCAACAGAAATGTGGTTAGGCCAAAGGGAAGGATGCACTTGACAGATTCTTCCTATCACTTTCAATAATGGCAATATACAAAATGGACCAGGTAAATGAATACATATGCAGGTTTGGCATCACCCAAGGTCAAGTATGCATTCCTGGTGGGCTGGGTTATTACCAAAAGAGCTTCTTTTGCCTTCATTAGGCAAATGTAAGAAGCCAGACACATTCTTCCTTTTCCTGAGCCTTAGCTTGGTATGTACCACTATTTATAATATTCGGTCATTTTTATCTGAAAATAATATATCTTGTAATTCTAAGTTATTTAATAGTTTTCTACAAATGGATCCTGCTTATTTTTCACTTACATAATTCATAGCTATACTAAACCTTTTGTTGCTATTGTGAATACCTAGTTTTTGGGCTTGAATTTGAGACTGTAAGTGTGCTTAGGGCCTAGAATTCCCTAAGTGTTACTGAAACTTTATACTGCTCTTCTACATACTGTAGTTGCAAATAACCCTACCTAATATGTACATGATCCTTGCAATATCCTTGTGTACTGAACTGCGTGTTGGTGAAAATAAACTGAACTTCTTTGAGATTCTAAAACGTGCATGCTGAAAGTCTAATTTTCTAGTGAAAAATCCACAAAATTCCTTAGGGTCACAAAAAGATAGTCAACTGCTACTCACGAATGCCTTATCTAGATGTTTTAAGAACTATATTAAATTGAACAATACTATTATTGCTATTCATAAAATGTGAACCTCTAAATGAAAACATTTTTGAGAACAGAAAGCATATACTAAGAATTTATTTAAATTAGGTAACCAAACCTATTGAAAAATGAATAGAATTCACATTACTTTTAAAATACTTTCATTGCTAAGTTAGAAAAACATATTTCTCAAAAGGAAACAAAAATGTGATATTCATTTTTAACAGTTCTTTTGCAATCTCTTTTCTCCCACAGTGTTTATATAAATGTATTACACATCATTTCTCTTCCTTTCATATTACTTTATATAGGACAGAAGGGTATATAAAGTATGGTAGATACAAAAATTAAATCCAAAGTTAAACTATGCTTTGCCACCTCTGAAATGACATTGTTCCATATGAGTTAAAATTTGTAGCTGTAACTCATGAATATATTCTTGCACATATAAAAATTAAGTCATTTAGTACTACTATATTGAATATTTAACTATATATTCTATTCAGACATGGTAAAAGCAGTTAATTTTGAAAAACAAAATGAAAAAACTTAGCAACTAAGAAAATTTCCAAGAAAGAATGGTATTATGAAATTAGTATTTTAGCAAAACCCAGTACAGCGTACTTAATACTGATTCGGAATCAAAGAAGAATAAAACACATTCTTTCAAATAATTTCTTAGGTGTACAAAACAGAGTATAACTGACCTTTAAAAGTTTCTTTGATGTAGGGCGATCTTTAGGGTTTTTCTGGAGGCAAGACTCTACAAAGTTGCGAAAAGAACTGGACCTATTGTAAAGGAAAGTATTAAGTGAACATATTGCTATTTCCTTTAAAAACACATCCACAAATCAAGGCATGTCCCTATGGGTGGGAGGGAGAATAGAAATCATAAAAAAAAGCAGACACAATACACTATATATTTCATCATGTAAGTCTATAAAAAGCTATGCAAAGCAACTAATGAATCTTTCCCATTTTCCAAAGATAGATGTGCACACATTATTTTAAAATCCTGCTCTCACATACTTAAATATCACAACTCATTCTACGTTGTGGTAAATTAGGGAAGTCAATCATTTTCCTTTTTGCATTCAAATCTAAGATAATATTCTTCTTAGTATTTTTTTTCTTTTCTCTAGCCACATCTCTTTCTTGCTTGACCCTTGGATCATCTTCCATATAGCATGTTTCAGAATATCATGCTATTTGTTTTGGAAAGAACATTTTTTATACCTAAGTATTTAGTGTCCTTGAGCAAATGGACAAAAGTTCCAGAAAACAGTAAAATTTTTTTAAAATTAGAATTCTGTAACCTACTATTATATAGTGTTACTGATGAGAGTTCAGTAAGGCAGTAAGTAAAAAATGTTCCACCAATGTTTGTCATCAATATTCAAATAAGATTTAATTCTTTTATACAAGAATTCTTTTTTGAATCCCTAAAGTATCAACCAGTGTAAAGACAGCCTGTGTTTAGTGTATTTATTATTCAGATGTACCATCATAAACTGTGCCAAGATTTCTTCGAAACATCTCTACAGAAGCAGCAAAGACCTGTGAACTTGCCTTAATAATGTAATGATAAAAAATAAATTATTGCTAATTTATGCATCTTGTGAATTTTAAAGTATTTGTTAAGTACAGTAGATAGTCTTCTCGAATTTTTCAAATGCTAGATACACCTGAAGACTTTCCCATTAAAATTTTCTATCACTGATAAAAATCCTTTCCTAAAATTGTCCATCTGTTCTCAATAAACTTCTTTACATGAATAACAGTATTATCAAAGAAGCACTAGGAGATGCAACATCAAAGCACATTCTGAATAATAAATAATAACAATTAGAATCATCCAAAAATTATGAATTATCTGGTAATTCTGATAAATTATCAAATCATTTTTACCTATGTTTTATACCATATCAATTATAAACCATTCCCCAATTAGATATCTATACAGGTTGTGGCAATCTATATATTGCAGTTTTAAAATATGAATGTTTAAATCATGCTATTTATTATATAATCAGGGTTCTATGTGTCGCTAAGGTACAAAAAGTATATTACTTTTTATACAAAAGCCATACTTTTTGCTCCCATGTAGCATCACCTATCTTTTATTTCTGAACTGAGTTATATATATGCTATGAAAAGTAGAGATAATAAAGGATAAACATGATGCAAGGATAAAATAAAGCTATTTTAATATTTCTTCAGGTTATATACACTTCACCTCATTGAAATGAAATCATTTTGATAACATTATGAAAAAGTATTTAAATTTTACCATGTTGAACAATATCTCTCTCAGCCATACTCACCATTCATTAGACTGCAGTGTAGGGGGGTTATTTCTGGTAATGAGATATAAGGCACGCCTTGCATTCATATGATATAAAGGAGGGTCTCTTTCCGCTATAAAAGAAAGAAAACTTCCTGTTAAATATGTGCCTGTTATATAGGAGCATGGATGCACTGTTAGTTTTTTTTTTTTTAAATAAACCCCAACTTAGGAAAAAAGTTGCAAGTAGAGTTCAGAGAACTTAGTTAAGTGAGTCAATAGAGAGGAAATTGCAGCCCTGATGCACATCTCTAAATAGTGTATTTTTCCAATAAACAAGAACATTCTAAGAGAACCTAATACAGTCATTAAATCAGACCATTAATATGAATGAATACATGACTATTATCTAATCTTCAAGCTCCATTGTAGTTTCTATCAAATGTCCCAATAATGTCCTTTGTAGCAAAAATGACCTTCAATCATCTGCATCCTTAAAGGAAATTGTCCATTTTTTCTAAGTTTTAAACTTACATAAAATTGTTCATAAAATATCTCTAAAATCCTTCTAATATGTGTAAAATCTGGAGTCATGTCCCCTGTCATTCCTGATATTGGTTGTTTGTGTCTTCTTTCTGTTTGATCTAGCCAGAGGTTTATTAATTTCATTAATTTCCCCAAAGAACTAATTTGTGACCTCATTGATTTTCTCTATTGTTTTCATTTTCTATTTAATTGATTTCTGGTTTGATCTTTTCTGGGTCTCTTTGTTCTGTTTACTGTGGATTGAATTTGCCCTTCTTTTTCTAGTCTTAAGGTGACAGTTGAAGTCATGACCTTGACAATTCACAAGTATACAATTTTGACTCTCGAATATCCCTAAGTTTGGCTTTGTGCTGTTATTAAATTTAGTTTACACATCTCTGGCAGGAATATCACAGAAGCAAGTGTCACGCTTTTCTCAGTGTATTCTATGATGATCCTATAGAACAGGCCCGTGGTTTCAGATCGTCTTGTCATTGATGGCGTTCACTTTGATCACTAAAGGCCATTCCACAAGGTTTCATGGTGAAGTTTCACTTTTTTCCTTTGCAATTATTAAGTACTTGTGAAAAGGTACTTGAGTCTATATAAATATTCTGTTTTGCATAAAGATCATTTTATTCTCTTATTGTATAGATTTAGATTCTTCATTTAATAATTTATGACTTGCTACTATCATTTATTTTGATGTTGAAATGGTTTCATTTTTGAGCAGTTGAGAATCTTCTGAAGCCGATGTCTGCCTTTCCGGCATGGCTCCAGCATTCCCTGCTCAGCTCCTTGCTCTCTGGCCCACTAAGATGTTCCAGGATCATCTTATGCTTTCCCTACTGCAGACACGGCTCCAAGGAGCCGTGGCAGGCAGTGTGCTCACTGCTACTGCCCGTGTCACTTCTCTTAGATCCTGTCAGTGGATAAAGGAAGGGAACACACACGTCCCTCATATATTTGTATTCATACTTGCACATTAAATATCTTTAGTTGTTTATTGAAAACAACTGAGTTCACTACAATATCTCAAATCCAATGCTATGGTACTATTTATTCGAGCCTTCTCTTCCCGTTGTTTGTAGCACCCTTCTCTGACAGTAGGAAACCTCACTCTCATTATCCTTAATATATTTGATGAATCGCCCCTGTACATAGCCAGTCTCCCATCTAGGCCACACCCTTTCCCCTTTTCCCCATCAAGTTTTCAAACACCATTCCAAGCCTGTCTACAGTGTGAATGTCCACTTCATCCACTCAGGTTCTGACACCCCATCCAAACTGGATCACTTTAGGCAGTGACGCCCCCCTCATCAGCCCTCAGGAGGGAAGCCCCCTTCCTTTCAATCAGGCACTGCCACTGTGTCAGGTGACCCACCCCCAAATATGGACGTGCTCCTTGGCCTCTGACACCCCATGCTGGGCTACTTCCAGGTCTGAATGCTTTGGTTACCCCACCAGGACTCTGAATCCCCAAACTTGACTGCCGCCCTCCCTGCACAGGTTCTGCTTCCACATACAAGGCATTCTGTCTGTGGGAACTCCCTCCTCTCCTCACAGGACTCTGACACACCATGCCGGGCTACCATGGCTCAGCAGGTGACATGGAAACCTACTTTATACTGTCCTCCCAACAGCTTTAAGAATGAGTAGTTTGATCCAGGAAGGAGAAGGGATTACTGAAGAAATTCTTAATGAATAAAATAACTTGTTTCTACTGTGATTTATTAAAGTATTCAAAAATTCTAAGTGGTGTACCATCAATATATCAAACCAGAGTATGATTTTTGATCTGTCATTTACTATAAAGCTGAACATCTCTATTTAGTCAAAGAACACTGAACTTAGCTAAAAACCATAGAGATTTACTAAATCTAGAATGCGGTAGCCTTCAGTGGATTCAAGGGATATTTTCCATTTCAAATACGTTTTTAATTGAAGTATCATTGATATTCAATCTTATATTGGTTTCAAGTATACAACACAGTGGTTCTACAGTCACCCATATTAAATCCTCACCCCCGCTACTGCAGTTACTGTCAACATAGCAAAATGTTACAGAAGCAGTGCTTATAGTTTCCATGCTATTCTACTATCCTGGTGACCAGCTTATGACTGAAAATTTTTGTGCCCTTTTACTGCCCTCACCCTCAACTACTCACCCCAATCCCTCCCCCACAGTAACCACCAGTCACGACTCAGTGTCTATAAGTCTACTGCGATGGTGTTCCTTTTGTTTTGTGTTTAGATTCCACAAATAAGTGAAATCATATGGTGTTTTGTCTCTGCCTGGCTTATTTCACTTAGCATAATACCCTCTAGGTTGATCCATGTTGTTGCAAATGGCAGGATTTCTTTTCTTCTTATGGCTGAATAATATTCCATTGTGTATATGTACCACCTCTTCTTTATCCACTTATCTACTGATGGACAGTTAGGCTGTTTCTATAACTTGGCTACTGTAATGCAACAATAAACAGAGCGGTGCATCCATCTTTTTGAATCAGGGATTTTGTTTTCTTCAGGTAAATTTCTAGAATTGGAATTACTGGGTCATATGGCATTTCTATTTTTAGTTTTTTTTAGTAACCTACGCACTGCTTTCCACAGCGGCTGGTCCAATTTACATTCCCAACAAGAGGGTAGAAAGGTTCCCCTTTCTCCACATCCTTGCCAACACTTGTTTTTTCTTTTCTCTTGGACAGAGGCCATTCTAACCGGTCTGAGGTGATATACTATTGTCGTCTTAAGTTGCATTTCCCTGATGATTAGTGATGTGGAGCATCTTTTCATTGTTGGCCATCTGTATTTCAGCTTTGGGAAAATGTCTGTTCTGGTCTCTGCCCATTTTTTAGTCGGGTTTTTTTTTTTTTTTTTTGGTGTTTAGTAGTATGAGTTCTTTATATATTTTGGATGTTAACCCTTAATAGGAAAAATCATTTACAAGTATACTCTCCCACACTGTAGGTTACATTTTTGTTCTGTTGATGGTATCCTTTGCTGTACAGGAGCATTTGGGTTTCGTATATACGCCCACGTGGTCATTTGTTATTTTGTTTCCATTTCCTGAGCAGTTGTGTACAGGAAAAAACTGCTCACACTTATGTTTGAGAGATCTTTGCCTATGTTTTCGTCTAAGAGTTTTATGGTTACACGTCTAACATCTAGATCTTTGATCTACTTTGAGTTTACTTTTGTGTGTAGAGAGTCATAGACAGTAATCTAGCTTCTCTCTCTTGCATGTAGCCATCCAGTTTTGCCAACACCAGCTGTTGAAGTCTGTCCTTTCACCATTGTATACTTATGGCCTAAGAATGCAGCACCCCAGTTTGAAAAAGACAGATGCACCCCTATGTTTATCACTGCACTATTTACAATAGCCAAGATATGGAAGCAACCTAAATGTCCATCAGTAGATGAATGGATAAAGAAGATGTGGTACCTATACACAATGGAATATTACTGAGCCATAAGGAAAAAACAGATCCTACCATTTGCAACAACATGGATGGAGCTAGAAGGTATTATGCTCAGTGAAATCAGCCAGGCGGAGAAAGACAAGGACCAAATGATTTCACTCACATGTGGAGTATAAGAACAAAGGAAAACTGAAGGAACAAAATAGCAGCAGAATCACAGAACCCAAGAATGGACTAACAGTTACCAAAGGGAAAGGGACTGGGGAGGATGGGTGGGAAGGGAGGGATAATGGCGGGGAAAAAGAAAGAGGGCATTACGATTAGCATGTATAGTGCGAGGGGGGCACGGGGAGGGCTGTGCAACACAGAGCAGACAAGTAGTGATTTTACAGCATCTTAGTATGGTGATGGACAGTGACTGTGAAGGGGTATGTGGGGGGGACTTGGTGAAGGGGGAAGCCTAGTAAACATAATGTTCTTCATGTAATTGTAGATTAATGATACCAAAAAAAAATCAAACTGTACAATAAGCTATGCAGCCTGATAATCTAATCCTCATACCTAACACAAAGTATTAAGTAACCTAAGTAGCGGTAAGTAATTCATGAATGCTTTAGAGACCCTTCATAGATGGTAAATTTATAACCACAGACATATTCTAGGTGTTTAACAAATACTCATTAAATGTTACACACAGATACCTCAAAATTAATACCACAGTAGAAACTATTTTAGACCTAATTTAATACAGCAAATGTAATATGCCTAAATTTACATATATATATATACACACACAAAATGCCAAATAACCAAAGTGACAACCTTGATAGATATATTGCTCCCCTTAAACACTGACATAAAAATAAAAATCTGTAATTTGGTACAGAAATTGAGATAAAACATTGATCAAAACTTACTACGCAGTAATAAAGAGCAATGCTTACCTAGTTCAATGCATGTTATTCCAAGAGACCATATATCGACTTTGTTATCATATTGTTGTTCATTCCTGCCTAAAATTATTTCTGGGGCCATCCTAAAACATAAAATGTTACTTAAAGTTAAAAGAGAAATGAAAAGTATACTGTTCTATAAAAACGTAATGACCATCCACATGGAGAATCCCTGTGTGAATTCCAGATGATATATCTGGACATAAGAATTCTTATAACGGGAAATGCATTACAGGTTGTGAGGTAAATATTTACCATTGCGCACACAGTGTTAGACTTATTCTCACCATTTGTCATGATCAGGTACCAGCATCCTGGAGGAAAAACTCCCCAGAGCAGGGTTGTATTCTGCATCAATTCAAGTTTGCAGATTGTAATATTGTATAGCCTTTATGCCAGCAGTTCTCAAACATTTTGGTTTCAGCATCTTACTATAAAAGTCTAAATTTTGCTCGAAAGAGGGCATTTTATCACTGGCACTTGTTTTCTTGAAGTAAACAAACTCACTACATTTAGCTGAGAAAATATCTACCACAATAAGCAACCATGAATAAGCCATTTGTCGGTCTTTTTCGCAAATAAGAGTAGTGTTCTGTGATAAAAGTGGCTAGGACAGCCACTCATAACTAAATAAACCATACAATTATTAACTTTGGAGGCGTCTTGGTTATAAAATGAAACGTTAAGTCGCATCTTCAGGTAGACTCTAATGTTCTCACTGGTGCTTCACCTTATCCTTCCTTTGTACTTGTTAAGCACAGACAAACATTTAGAACAGTTTCTGACTGCTTAATAACATTGTCACCAGGCGTATGTGTGTTCCTGTGTGTAAAAGTATGTAAATACATAGTGCTGTGTTCCTAATATACCATATACAAATTAATACATCTGTAACTTTCAATTGCCGATAACAGAGGGCTTCTAATGTGTTAAGATGTTGAAGTAAGCTTGGGGAGTCACTAAGTTCAACAAAGTTAAAAAAGTAGTTTTGTTTTTAATGCACAACTTTCTAGCTCCTTTCTAGTATCTAATATTGATCACTGATTTGTAAAGAGGGGGACCATTAGTAAGCATTATTTGTCCAAAGAACCCTTTTTTTATACAGGGGAAGAGGATTCTATCTAAACTAGGGTTCTACATAAGAAATTTTTGGTCATACAGAACAGTAGTCTTCAAACTTTTTATTTTCTTACTTCCAATGAATTTATTTTAAAAATGTATCCGCTTATACATTTTTGAGTTGGTATCTAAATTTTATAAACTTAATAGTTGCAAAGGATATAATGCACACATATGTATATACATTATTTTGTATATGTGCTTTACAGATATTTACAACTTGGAGCTGAGGACTTCACTCATTCAATTCATTAAAAACACTGCTGTATAATAACCTAATTAGCAAACCCAGTCTGCATGGTCATATCAGCCATTCAAATCAGAATTATTTTCTGTCAGGAAATGCCAAACTTCATTTTTCATTGTAAATAACATGTTAGTGTGTCCTCACGACAATTGTCCCAGTTATAAATGAGATCATTTTTGATTCCCTAGAAAAGAAGATGGGAGGAAGGATAATTGGGGAAAAGAAAGAGCAAGGAGCCAAAGGAACTGAGGAGAGATGACTGTGAAGGCAGAAGGCCCTGTGTCAAAACTTGGTGTCCTAGCTCTTCAATATTTCTGATGCTATATATTCTAGATGTTACGTGTTCTCAAGTTGTCCCTCTGGTGACGGTTTGAGGCTTTTAATTCTCAGAGCAATGCATCACTCTACTATTCAGGATGGGTGAGAAGCCTTTCTTTAACAAACTGGGAGTTGGGAGATTTGAAACGTAGGTGGAAAAGAAGATGCAGTAGACCTGAGACACTTCTCAGCATGTACAGAGAGAGGACATCTATGGAAGTTGAAGATGTGGAAAATTATTCCCTTCAGACTTGCTGCCATTAATATGGAATTATTTATGAATAAAATTAGATGATGTCTAGAAGTTGCTTCAAGTAACTGGAGGTGGGAGGGAGGGCAAGAAGATCAAGTACACAGGGCAGCCAGGCCCTGGGGTAGTGCTGTTAGGCTGAGCTGACCGCTGTGTGAGCCTTCGTTATATTTTTGTCTCTTTCCCTGTATACTAGAAATTCTCCACAATGAAAAATGAAAACAAAAAGTTCCTGATCAGCTACCAGTCTTCAGGGACTCTTATTCAGAAGATACTGACACACAGTAAGTACAAATCTAAAGAAAATTTCCACTTAGCATTTCTATCTTCTCCCTTCTTAAACAATTAAATTTTTTCACTCCTACCCCCAATACATGATGTAGATGATAACAGGAAAGAACCGTAGGGGGGACAAATGATACAATAGGAGGTACAAGGGCAGCGCCTCAAATCTGTATCTGAAACTACAGTGCTTAGAGGAATATCTAAAGCAGCCCTGTATTTCCAAGAGAAACATAAAGCACCTGATAAAAGGACAAGCACACACTGCCTATTTCAATTATGAGGATCAATACCAGATAGGACTACGCTTACCAATGCGGCGTCCCCACAAAAGACTTGGCAGAAGAGGCCATGGAAGCAAATCCAAAGTCAGCAAGTTTCGCCTGGCCTCCTGGTGTCAGAAGGATATTTCCTCCTTTGACGTCTCTGGGTTTAAGGAACACAGAAAATTATTTGTCTTTCCTTTGTAAGATTCTACTGAAAATGATAAAGATCATATAAAAATGTATAAAAGAGGGAAGGAGAAATCAGAATCATTAAGGCCTTGGGTAATCTCTCAGTTGGGATAACGAGAGCTAAGATCCCAACTAAGAAATGAGATACACAGAATTCCTCTAAGTATATAGTAACAAGTTTCTAAAAGAGAAGATAAAATACCAGTAGAAACAGAAGAAAAAAATTAGCTAATTAATAGTACATACTCGATATTTGAGTGCCTGTTTATTGGTACAAGTAATGGTTTAAAAAATTTAGCTGAACATTCTTATATGATTGTAAGATTTCTGAGTATACCCTTAACAATAAAATGGAGTAAGAAGAACCTGATGCCCCAAATTTGTTTTTTTTTAATTACTCATATCATTCCAAATTTTAGCATAGTTCTCCTACCTAAATATGAAATGAAAACTGAAAACACATGGGTAAGGTAATATCAATGATCCCAAATTTACTTTTAAGCTCTTTTCTAAATCAGCAACGTACATGTGAAATAAGAAAATTATAATGGGATTGCATGCCCAATGGGCACCATAACATTCAAAAAGAAAGAACTTTCTAAGCACTTGTCAATTCATACTATATAGAATTATAATGGATGTAATATTAAGTTAATCTATTTTCTTCCATTTGTTTTTATAAAAATGAAAGGTTCTTTGAAGTTGAGAAGACCTTAGGTTCTGCTTCCAACTCTTTCATTCTCTTATTTACTATGCATGTGGATTTTTCTCTTGGACCTTACTATCCTCATCTAAAAAACTGATACCCATTAATTTGCAATGACTCTACTATATAAGTTTACTTTGTATTGTCTGGTTCACATAGATAATTTAAAAAATGCTAGCTTCCATCTAAAAACAGGCAAAACCAATACCAATGCTAAAAATGTACTTTATGATGGTTTAATCTTTAAATTACTATCCATTATCAAGGATTATCTCAAAAGCATAGAATGCTAGTAGCTTTCACTTGTCCCTGTCATGGAATCAATGGAACAAATCCGGCATTAGGAGTCACCAGGAGGACAAAAGATCTAGGTTAGTTCTAGTCTAATCTATCTTGCTTCATCAGCTTTGAGAAGTGAGTCACAAATTGGGGCATCAGTTTCTGCATCTGTAAAATGAAACAAGTAAGAATACATAATCCCTATCGTCTTTCCCACTTCACAAATTCAACTTTTCTATAATTAAATTTCTATCACAAATCTCTAAAGTGCACATACTTTGGAAAGCCCAGCAGCATGTGTAGAAAAAGATAAAAATTATTCTCAACCAAGAGATCAAATAAATTAGTATATTCATTTTAAGACACGGATAACCTAAAAAAATATGAGTTTGTAAAACTCCAGAATACTTTTATTTAGCTAAAACCAACAAAGCTTTCAGGATTAATAAATTCTAGGTCTGATTTGCTTATTAATGTATGGTAATTTTTAAGGTACTTACCTATGGATCATGGCACGGGAATGTAAGTAGGCTAATCCCTGAAGAGCACCATGTATAATTGCTGCTATTTCCATTTCTTGTAATGGCTTTTGGTAAACTTGAAATAAGATTTTATTTGAAAATAATTATTCTATAGAACATTTCTATTTTAAAATATATATACACATATCTAATATATGGGCCAGTTTAAAAAAAGTAACATTTAGCAAGAAGGAATTTTTTGCTTTCCAAGATAGTAAAACAAAGCAATTGAACTTAGTAAGTGCACAGTTGTGCCTATTTATTAGAGTTCACAGCCAATTTTCCTCTAAGTTAACATTTAACAATTATTTCATGATTATAAAAACAATGAAAGAGCTTTCCCTTTTTATATTCCTACATATCTTCATTCTGAACAGAAGGAACAAATTAAGTTTAATGATAAAGAATGCAGAAAAATGCCTGTTAAATCACAATGAAAGAAAACTCATCTGTTATGCTAAAACGTAGTATTTAATGAGGACAGTGCATACCACGCTGAGAATCTAGAAAACACAACGGTTTTACTCTTACGGGAAAGTTTTAACATTATTTTAAAAATCTCTCAGTGAATGAATTCTCATTTTATTATACTAATACTTTTCTTTTCTTAATAAATAAAGGAGGCTTACCTTTCAGCAAACCTGAAGCAGATCCTAAACAATATTCCATTACAAGCTACAGGGGGAAAAAATGATAAAAAACATTAAAATACACTATTAAAATAAAAAGATTCTATATGAGATAAAATAAATTCACCAAGGAGATCGAGAAGATAGTTTGAAGTGAAAAAAACTCTAGTTATCAATTACCTTTAAATATAAGTATACATTTTGGAACTTGTTAAATGCATACATGAAGTTTAGCCAATGCTACATTAATATTTTATAATGCCGACCTATAACTGCTTGTAGAAGATGTGTGTTTCATGTAATTACTAACTAAAGCTATAAAGGAATATACATATTCCATTCATATTAACCTATAGTAGCAATACTGGTATTGTTAGGAAGCAGAAAGTCGTCCTCTGGTTCTATATATACCAAGTTTGGGTTACCGTTTAAATCTTTCCTATAAAGCAAACACAGAGCACCTCGTATGTGCCAGGTATGTTATATATATTAACTAATTTAATCCTCATAACCACCTCTGGAAGGAGACCCTATTATCATCCTTGTTTGACAGATGGAGAAACTTGGAAGACAGAGAGGCAGCCTGCGCTCTCTGCCACTGTTTGTGCTTCAACCACAGCCTCAAATTTAGGAGTACCATCACCACCAAATTAAAGCAAACATTGCAAATCTAAATAAATCTAAGTTCTGTATACTAAAATGATAATCAGCTGTAGCTTATTAAAAATAAAAGGTCATTCCTGTTTAAAGAAAAGTTAGCCTTTCTCTGAAAAGACATAATTACTGTGCCTATACTGTTGTAAGATTACTACCTTATCTTAGTTTCAACAATGGGGCAAAATTAATTTCCATTTTTCTGCAATAAAATGTCCCAATTTTCTACCCTTAGTATTATTCAGCCAAAGAATCACAATCAGTTCAGATTTCACCAGGATTCACCACCAATATTCCAACCAAGGTACTTGTGGTTAAATAGCTTACAATACATTTATGTCAAAAATATATGCTGATTTTCATCCTTTGATAGGATTGTTCTCACACAAATGTTTGATAAAGCATTTGAAGAATGATACCGCTAACACACATCAGAACATTCTCCCGTGCACGTAACGGTCAGCTGAATCTCTAGTCAATTGGCAAAGTTCTATTCTCTCTCACTGCCTGAGAGTTTCAGGTAAAGCTGCTCCTTTCTCAGTGTGAACTGACATTTCAAGGTGTTTGCGCATGGCTTTACACAACTATTTTGAGACATTTTTAAATTAATCATAAACCAAACCTACTAAAATTACAGCAAGGGGAGAGCAGATACCTACCCATGCTCGGTGCTCACGTAAATAGCAGCCTTTGTATTCCACGATGTTGGGATGTTTCAATGTTCGGAGAAACCTGACTTCCTTAATAATACCCTGCCATCTCTGTGGGGAGAAAAAAAAGAATAAAGGAAAGAATTAGGAACAGTTGCCTTTCCTTAGAAAACTATATAAGTACAAAAGTAATTATTAGATTAAAAAGTTAACAAGAACATAAAACTTTGCTTCATTTGTAATATTTAAATGTCAAACTAATATATTTTAAAGAAATTACATTCATATAGTTTACAACTCAATAACATAAAATTCATTCCAGGTAGTACATATTTTCATTTTCATAAAATTTATTATCAATGAGTCTTATAAAAATTTTACAACCACACACCAAGTCTGTTGAAAGCTATATACTACATATAGTGGTTTTTCTTCAAAATTTCAACCTCCCCCTTCTTTTTTGCAGCTTTATTGTTGTATAATTTACATACCTTAAAGTTCAGCTGTTGTGTTTTTGGCTTATATTGTCTACCAAATGTTGTTTTTTCTGCTGTTTAAACTCAAATCAATTAATTACCTAAATTCCTAAATGCTCATATTCTAAAATGCTAGTGAACACTTAGGTTATAACAGAGGGAAGTTCACAGAAAAACCAAGCAGCATGGAAACATTTTCCTACAGGATTTCACGAAGAGCCTTCCCACTGACGCCTACTAGTAAATAACAGATAAACCTTCAGCAATAAAAGCTACTCTATGACAACTTCAGAAACTTAGGCCATGTCCTAAATACAGTTACTTGTCAGAAGCAATCAGGGAACTCTGAAAACACAGGTACTTGGGTCCATACCCAGAGACTCTGGAGGCTTAGGAGATGGGGGATGGGAACGTGGAATCTGTTTTTCGTTCTTGTTTCAGTTTTTCCAGGCTTTACCGCTGACTTGTATCATATTTCTAAAGGTAGGGGAACTAGAATACAGAACTTTAAAAAATGTTTTGCACTAGAATTTAAGATCCTATATCTCCTATGTTATTTCATAAGCCCTCAAGAAAATATACCAAGATATTCACTGTGTAAAATGTGTAGGCTGTAAGATGCTAACTTCAGAAAGTGTCATATGGGCTTTACATTTCAAAATTGAGTGCTCTGGGAGGCAAACTCTCAAAACAAAACCAAGCTAAAACCTGTATTCTTCAATGAAAAAAAAACTTCCAGGAAGGATACACTATTAGATGAGAGAAGATGATGCCCTAGGTGAAACTTTTTGTTCTAGGCATGACTAATTAAACAGACTCCAACACAAGTCTGCTATGAAAGCTGGTTTTAAAGTTATACGTAGAATGGCAAATAAAATTAAACTTGTAAAAAATGGAGGTGTTTTAGGGGTTTTAGAAATTATTAAGAGTTTTTTTAGGTATCGACATAATGAAACAGTGATCAACCACAACAGTGTTATCATACCCATAAGTATGATTATCACAAAAACAGTATTTACAAAACAGAGATTACAGAAATGTAGAAAGCCAAAACCTTTAAAAATTAAAGACTGATCTAGCAATTCTACCTCTGGGCATATACCTATGTGCATAGCAGCATTATTCACAACAACCAAGGGGTAGAAGCAACTTAGTGTCCATTAACAGATGGTAGATGGACAAACTGTGGTGTTTTTACACACACACACACAGGAATATTATTCAGCTTTTAAAAAGAAAGGTAATTCTGACACACTACAACATAGATGAACTTTCAGGACACTATATTAAGTGAAACAAGCCAGTCACAAAAGGGCAAATAGTGAATAATTTCAATTACATGAGATACCTAAAGTAGTCAAATTGATAGAGACAGAAAGAGGAGAGGTGATCTCCAAGGGCTGCGGGGAGGAGGGAATGAGGTGTTACTGTTTGATGGGTGTAGAATATCACTTTTGCAAAATGAAAGAATTCTGGAGATGAATGGTGGCGATGGTTGCACAGCAATGTGACTGTCCTTAACACTACTGAACCTACACTTAAAGTGGTTAAGATGGTAAATTTGTTTTGTGTACTTTATCACAATTAAAAATAAATAAAATTTTTAAAGAATTAAAGAAAGACAAAGAGAACAGACTTAGAAAGTAATTTTATAAACTTATGCAATTAAGGAAGAACTAATCAGAATACTGATGAACTAAAGTACATGCAATACAGTATCAGTAATTTTATTTTTCAGATTATTACCCACTGCCTTATTTTTCAGACTAGATACACTGCTGCCAATGATTATTTGCAACAGCCGTTAAATAATTTCTCAACCATTAAAAATTTATATCCAGTATACTTACTATTAAATGTACCTTATTCTAGTTTACTTTCTCAGACATGATAATCCCTCTATTATAGAATAATCTGCTAAACAACAATTTAAAAAATTAAACTCATGTCAGCAGCACATATCTAAAAAAATTAAGAGTAAGGGACGCAGTTGGGAGGTTTCTGGGATGTCATGAATGTTGTTTATGGCTCTAGGTACAGGTTAAATGGGCACACGGAGTCTGTGGAAGAAAATTCACTGAGATAAACCTTAGTATTTGTATATTTTTCAAGATTTTTTGAAAAAATTCCCACCTATCCCCAATTAAAAATGGTATGGCTTTCTTTAACATGCCAATACGAACATATATATTTCACCTACCTCCATAGCCTTCTTTCCACTGAAAGGTATTCTCTTGATAGCCACCGCGTCATTGGTGTGCACATCTCGTGCCTAAAAAAGACAGAAGATCACTGTAAAACCTAACATTTATAAACTACCATGTCCAAAAAGATACCAAAACTGCTTTTAAAGAACATTAAAAACATAAGTAGTAAAAAGCATATCAAATTATCAAGGAACTGGTACTTTAGAAATAAAAATAATGCATGTTTATCTTTGAATGAGCTAGTTGAGAGGAAAAATATAGAAATTTGAACAGAACTATAAACAAACAAACAAATGACTAGTACAAGTCTATGCTAGGCCTGTAAATGTCAAAATTTCAATGAAATGGATAATTCTCTAGGAAAGAACTACTAACATTGATCTAGAGAAGAAAATCTGAGTAAAACAGTGGTGGAAGATTGAAAAGAATACTAATCATCTTTAAATTAGTTGTGAGGGGAGCAGTTTCACCAGGGGAACTTCCCAGGATAAAAGGGGAGGGAAAGGAAAGCTGTCCCACTAATCGTATGGAGGCGGTCTGACCCAGCAACTAAACCCTCACAAGCAGCACAAAATAGAAAGTCAGGGACCAATCTGACTTACAAATGTAGACAAGGGAACTCTAAATAAAAATTTAAAACCAAATATTACAGGGCATTAAAAGAATATTTCATTTGGATAAAATTTATTACCACAGAAATGCAAAATTTTGATACAGGAAAACATTTCATAATTTGCCATATTTTTTACAAATCAAAGGGGAAAAATATATACTTATACATATAAATGCTGAAAATGCAGAAAGAGCCCAACTCCAAATGTATTTAATGCCGGGAAGACCAAACTTAGAAAACCCACATGGGAAAGGTAATTCCTCAACATGATAAATCATGCCTATTGTAAACAACTATTAACTAGAATTAAGACAAGACAGCTAAAATGCTATCACCATTACTATATTTACCACTGCTGTGGAATTTTCATAAAAAAATAAAAGCATAACAGAAACATGAAAGTTAACTCTTTAGAAAGTAAGAGCCAAATTGTCATTATGTGTTTAAAAAAAAAAGATGCTATATAAAGAAGGCACAAGAGGATAGCTGCAAACATTTCAAATGAGTTCAGTAAGAAGGATTAATCATCTCTAGACATCTGTGGAAGAATTCACTGTATTTAAGATAGCCATTAAAATGAAAAAACTAAATCTGTAACACTACCAAAATATTAAACATCTATACAAACTTGTTGCTGAGAAAAAAAAGCAATCTTAATAGGAAGAAATAATGAATGAATAATCATAAAATGTGTGTATGGGACTTCAAGTAAGTCAGTGTTTTGCAATATTTGATTCAATAACAATGTAAGTCATAAAACTGCTCAAGTAGTGGAAACAACATGGAAATTAAAGCCGAATATCTTTCCCATTTTTTCAATAATCTAAGAAGCTCAATAAATAAAATGATCTCTTTTTATGTACCTAATGCAAGTGACTCTAAAATAGACTACTGCATATGTCTTTTTGTACTCCTGATTTTTACTCTGCCAGGACTGGATATTAAATAAATGCTGGTCACTGACATTAAGCCTTTAACACTTACAAAAAACACTGCTCCAAAGCCTCCCTGGGAAACTTTTTTGAAATCTGTGAAGCACTTCTCTGGATCTTCTTTGGAGAAGAGCTCTGCAATCTCAGGGTCCTTCAGGCTCTGTGCTTGGATAGTTGACGACATCCTGCTGGGCAGTCAGCAGTCGGATTCTAATTTTATGCTGCTCTCCCAATCCTTGGGAAATCGGTATGAAGGAAGCCACGGTGGCATAAGCAATTGTAGAGAAATGAGAAAAGAAAAAAGGAAAAGCAAAAGTTGCTAAGAATAATTAGTATATCATTTTCTGACTACATATATAAAATTATCTTAGACGTGGAATTTCACTGAAAAAGTGTTGCCTACTAGCACAGGAGTCTTTAACCCAGCTCATCATCACAATCACCCATGCTGGTTTAAAAAAAAGATTCCCACTATACATAGTATGTAAGTACATACTATAGATACACTTCTAAAAATTACATAAATCTATATGTACTGGAAGGCTTTCTGTATCAGTACTTAGAGATTTATCTAACTCTGATGCAATAAGCTCATCAGCAAAAGAGATAATATAGAAGGAAGACCATTAAAAACGTGCCCAACAACTCAAAATGTACCCATAATATGTTTCTAACAACAGGAAGATTCCCATCTATTAAGGACCTTCAAATGCAAGAAAATAGATAATAGATTTAATTCAGTAAGATTTCTTTTCCTTTCAGATACCACATGGTAGTGTTTAATAAACTCAACAGACATTCCTAAGAAAAATGCAATGGAAGAAAATAATGAATTTAACATAGATAACTGTTTCCTCCATAACCTAATTCATATTAAAATATGGCCTTATCAAATCTGCTTCATTATGTAAGTAGACACACTACAGAATTCCCTGGTGATTCTGGTATCAGTTCCTTTATATCAGATTACCAAATTTCAAAAATGGCAGCTATAAATGACAGGCTTCAGAACCTGGTTCTGGAATGACACTGCCTAGATAGGAATCCTGACAACAATTATTTGCCAACTATGAACTTGGGTAGCCTCATTTCCCAAATCTATAAAATGAAAGAAATAACCTACCTCCCAGAGTAGCTGTGAGGGTTAAATGAGGCAATAAATTTTAAGTGCAGACCAGCACTCAGGAACAGTAGCCAGTACACTAAATGTTAGTTATCATGAACTCCCTAAATTTACCAATTAAAATTAAAAATTCCAAAAATTGATTTCATTAAACTGATAAGGGAAAATAAAGCTCTAGCGAGTGTTTTCTATGCCCAAAGCATATTTTTTAAATTTTTGAATGTTTTTAATTTTATTAATTTCAAAAAATTTGTAAACCACAGAGAATTTTTTGAGCCTGTCTCATTTTTAGTGAAGTCAACTGAACCAATTATAATGCTCGTTATTAAATTTCTAACAACATAAAACACATTTACATATCTTTTGCACTTCCCTAAATTAATACTACATTGCAGTAAAAATTCAAATTACTAGTTTGTATTCCTTTTCTAACATTTTTGAGGCTACATCATATTCTTCACATCTACCAATCACTCTGATCTGGAAGATAGTTCCCTGGAACAATGCTTCAATAACAATTCTTCCAAGAACATGTGACGACAGGAAAGTCATTTAGCTTATCACTCCTAAAATGAGATCGAACTAAATTCTATATAAACTGTTCCTATTCAATTTATACACCTGTGTAAAACAAACAGCCTACTATGTACCTAAGACCTTATTTAAGAACTTTCAATCATCAAATTACAGTACCTTTATTACAAGCATGACTTTATATAAAATTTTGAAAAAATTTTGAAAAGAAAGAAAAAAAACATTGTAAAAAATGAATACATCCATAGAAACTTCTGGAACAGTATGCGATTGCCTATATTTCAGATTAAGGTGTTATACAAAGGAAAATAAAATTTTACTTTTTTAGAAAAAGAAATCTTACTAAAAGCAGAAGAGATCCCAGATTTCACAAAAACATAAATTTAGAGAAACAAGATGCTCATTCTAAAGAACAGAATGGAAATCAATGAAACTAGACAACAAAATCTGTAAAATCAAAAGCTAGTTCATTGCAGGGAAAAAAATGTCAATAAAACTGAAAGAACTCTGCCAAGCTAACCAAAGGAAACAAGAGGAAATTACCCAAAAGAGGGCATATTACTATATTCCTAAAGACATTGAAAGGATAAGCAAATAGCATAAACAGCTCTAAGCTTGTAAACTTGACAAAATAGCGGAAATAGACAAATTAGTTGGTAGTGGTGCTTATAAAATACCAAAACTCAGTCAAGAAGAAATAGAGAGCTGCCTCTCCCACCCAGACAGAGCAAATTCAAAGAGTTTAGGCCCAATAAGGCGTAAACTCAAAATCAGTAACAAACACTTACGTCTGATAAGGCCTAAACATGTCATAATGCCAAAAAACAAAGATAAGCTAAAACTTGAATGATCACAGATTTCTCATAAAATACAATGGAGGCGACAGAATGTTCAATAGTATCTTTAAAGTGAGGAAAGAAAAGAACTGCCAACCCAGAAGAGAATCCTTATCTAAGCAAAAGTTTTTTGGAATGAATTCAAAAATAATAGAGGTGGGGGGGAGAGAGAAAGAGGGAGAGAGACAGAGAGATTTAGATGATGGAAAGCTAAGAGAATCTGACCTCCAGTAAGGGAAAAGTGAAACATTAAACAAAAGAAACCTCAAGGCTATATTACTACCACACAAAATACTCAGAGCATCAGAGCTAGGAATATTACAAGGAGTAAAAAGGGGCATTACATAATGTTATGATTTCATTCATCAAATTCTAAATGTATACTCACCTGATAAAAGAGCTCAAATTACACAAAGCAAAAATTGATACAACTGAAAAGAGAAAAGTCTGTAACTGGAACGCCACCACCATAGACCAACACTACCAACCAACAGGTCCTGATGACACTCCAGTATGTAGCCTGGCCACAGAATGTACAGTCTCCTCAAGTGGGCATTATGACATACACTGTGAGATCACATACTGGGTCATAAAACTAATCTTAACAAGTGAAAAAATTTCACTTAATACAAAATGTTTTCTGTTAAGAGGGTAATAAACTTAAAATCAGTAACAAAACAGTTAAAAGAAAAACAGGACCTCAAGCGTGGAAATTAAATACACCTTGAGATAACCCATGGGTTAATAAAGACATTTCAAGGGCAAAGAGAAAACAATATGAATTGTGTGAAAATAGAAATACAACATGAAATTTACAGGATTCTTACACAGAAATTAAGGCACTAAATCACAGTAGAAAGAAAACTCCAAAGAATAATCTAAACTCCCATCTTAAAAATCTAGAAAGAGAAAAGCAAATAAAACCAAAGCTAAATATAGAAGGAAATACTAAAGAACAGAATGGGAATCAATGAAACTAGACAACAAAATCTGTAAAATCAAAAGCTAGTTCTTTGCAGGGAAAAAAATGTCAATAAAACTGAAAGAACTCTGCCAAGCTAACCAAAGGAAACAAGAGCAAATTACCCAAAAGAGGGCATATCACTATATTCCTAAAGACATTGAAAGGATAAGCAAATAGCATAAACAGCTCTAAGCTCGTAAACTTGACAAAATAGCGGAAATAGACAAATTAGTTGGTGGTGGTGCTTATAAAATACCAAAACTCAGTCAAGAAGAAATAGAGAGCTGCCTCTCCCACCCAGACAGAGCAAATTCAAAGAGTTTAGGCCTAATAAGTCCAAAATTTAAAATCAATAACAAACACTTACGTCTGATAAGGCCTAAACATGTCATAATGCCAAAAAACAAAGATAAGCTAAAACTTGAATGATCACAGATTTCTCATAAAATACAATGGAGGTGACAGAATGTTCAATAGTATCTTTAAAGTGAGGAAAGAAAAGAACTGCCAACCCAGAAGAGAATCCTTATCTAAGCAAAAGTTTTGTGGAATGAATTCAAAAATAATAGAGGGGGGGAGGAAGAGAGAGAGAGAGAGAGAGAGAGAGAGGCAGAGACAGAGACAGAGAGACTTAGATGATGGAAAGCTAAGAGAATCTGACCTCCATTAAGGGAAATGTAAAACATTATACAAAAGAAAGCTCAAGGCTATATTACTACCACACAAAATATAGAGAGCTTCAGAGCTAGGAAAATTACAAGGAGTAAAAAGGGGCATTACATAATGTTATGATTTCATTCATCAAATTCTAAATGTATACTCACCTGATAAAAGAGCTTCAAATTACACAAAGCAAAAATTGATACAACTGAAAAGAGAAAAGTCTGTAACTGGAACGCCACCACCATAGACCAACACTACCAACCACCAGGTCCTGATGACATTCCAGTATGTAGCCTGGCCACAGAATGTACAGTCTCCTCAAGTGGGCATTATGACATACACTGTGAGATCACATACTGGGTCATAAAACTAATCTTAACAAGTGAAAAAATTTCACTTCATACAAAATGTTTTCTGATAAGAGGGTAATAAACTTAAAATCAGTAACAAAACAGTTAAAAGAAAAACAGGACCTCAAGTGTGGAAATTAAATACACCTTGAGATAACCCATGGGTCAATAAAGACATTTCAAGGGCAAAGAGAAAACAATATGAATTGTGTGAAAATAGAAATACAACATGAAATTTACAGGATTCTTACACAGAAATTAAGGCACTAAATCACAGTAGAAAGAAAACTCCAAAAAATAATCTAAGCTCCCATCTTAAAAATCTAGAAAGAGAAAAGCAAATAAAACCAAAGCTAAATATAGAAGGAAATACTAAAGAACAGAATGGAAATCAATGAAACTAGACAACAAAATCTGTAAAATCAAAAGCTAGTTCTTTGCAGGGAAAAAAATGTCAATAAAACTGAAAGAACTCTGCCAAGCTAACCAAAGGAAACAAGAGCAAATTACCCAAAAGAGGGCATATCACTATATTCCTAAAGACATTGAAAGGATAAGCAAATAGCATAAACAGCTCTAAGCTCGTAAACTTGACAAAATAGCGGAAATAGACAAATTAGTTGGTGGTGGTGCTTATAAAATACCAAAACTCGGTCAAGAGGAAATATAGAGCTGCCTCTCCCACCCAGATGACAAACTGTGGCGGCTCAGGCTCAGACCTCAAGGAGGCACCGGCTTCCACTGCCTCAGCCCCTACAGCACGGCCATCAGCGCACTGCTGCCAAAAAGAACAAGGCACAGTGACAGTACGGGTGTCTGGGGCTGGAGGCGCAGCAGGGGGCATGGGAAGCAGGGTGGCGCAGGCTGGAGAGCTGGCTGAGCTGAGCGGGGAAGCTGTCACTAGGCGGTGCGGCATCCTCAGAGGGGGCCGTGTCTAACGGGGTTTACCCGCTGCTCAACACTGCCAATGGAGCAGTGAGGCCGACAGTGTTCAGCACACCTCCAGTGGACTTCCTGATTGCAGCTGGAGGATGCCACATCTCTATTCCCAGATGTCATGACTGGATACTGCCTGAACCATGCTGGCTTTGAGGCCTTGAACACACATGGAATTCAGCTCATCTCCCTAGCTGCGCATAAATTCATCTCAGATATTGCCCACAATGCTCTGCAGTACCACAAAATGAAGGGAGTACACTTAACCATGGAGGAGTTGACCCCTGCCCTCAGTGAGTACAACATCAGTGTAAAGAAGCCACACTACTGACAGGATTGGTTTGAAGATGGCGGCATGAGAGGTGAGACAGAGGCCTCCTCCCAAAACCACATAGAGCATGAAAATATAATTAACACAACTAATCCTGAAAGAGCAAAAGGAAAGAAGGGTCTCTAGGAATGAAAGAATATTGGGAGAACTGTGTGACCAATCCAAACGAACAATATGCATATTAGAGGGGTACCAGAAGAAGAAGAGAAAGAAAAAGGCAAAGTGTCTTTGAGGAGGTAATTGCTGAAAACTTCCCCAATCTGGGGAAGGAGATAGTCTTTCAGGCCGTGGAGGTGCACAGATCTCTGAACACCAGGGACCCAAGGAAGACCACACCAAAACGTGTACTAAGTAAAATGGCAAAGATCAAGGATAAGGACAGATTATTAAAAGCTGCCAGAGAGAGTAAACAGATCACACACAAAGGAAAACTCATCAGGCCATCAGCAGCCTTCCCAGCAGAAACCTTACAGGCCAGAAGGGAGTGGCATGATACATTTAATGCAATGAAGCAGAAGGGCCTCGAACCAAGAATATTCTACCTGGCAAGGTTATCATTTAAATTTGAAGGAGGGATTAAACAATTTCCAGATAAGCAAAAGCTGAGAGAATTTACCTCCCACAAACCATCTCTACAGTGTATTCTGGAGGGACTCCTATAGATGGAAGGGTTCTAAGGTGAAATAGCTGTCACCAGAGGTAATAAAAATGTACAGAATGCGATACCCAATATATAAAGAATGGAGGAGGAAGAAAAGGAGAGAGAGAAAAAAAGAACCTTTAGCTTGTGTGTGTAATAGCATACTAAGTGAGTTAAATTAGACTCTTAGATAGTAAGGATGTTACCCTTGAACATTTGGTCACCACGAATCTAAAGCCTGCAATAGCAATAAGTACATACCTATCCATAATCACCCTAAATGTAAATGGTCTGAATGCACCTGCACAAACATGACTCACAAATGACATGATCATATTCAAAATGGCCAGAATAAAATCCAAAATTTACTGCACATGCTAAAACAAACAACACACACATACACACGCCACTGGAGAATGTGACAAATTCTCAAGGAAAAGAAGGGACAGATGCCTATTTTGAGATGCCTCATGTTGTAATTATCACATAAAGACTTTAAAGCAACTATTATAACCATATTAAATGTGGTAATGCTTAATACTCTTATAAACTGGAAACACTAAATTTCTAGCAGAAAAATAAAAACTATAAAAAAAGTCCACATTGAGAAATTCAGAACTGAAAAATATAATTACCAAAAATGACAAAAGACATTGCATGGGCTCAACCACTGAACAGAGATGATAGAAGGGTGTGTAAACTTGAAGATAACAGAGCAGCAGAAATGATCTACACTGAAGAAAAGACAGGAAAAAACATTGGAAAAAATGAATACATCCTTAGAACCTTGTGGGACAGTATCAAAGTGTCTAAATTTCATATTATAAGGTGTTCTATGAAAGCATAGAAAAAATCTTATTTTTTAGGTAAAATAATTCTTACTAAGAGAAGAAACTTTGACAAAAACGTAAATTTAGAGATTCAAGATGCTCAGCAAGCAGCAAACAGAGCAAATTCAAAGAGTTTAGGCCCAATAAGGCGTAAACTCAAAATCAGTAACAAACAGGTAGGCCTGATAAGCCTAAACATGTCATAATGCTAAAAAGCAAAGATAAACTAAAACTTGAATGATCAGAGAATTCTCATAAAGTACAATGGAGGCCACAGAATGTTCAATAGTATCTTTAAAGTGAGGAAAGAAAAGAACTGCCAACCCAGAAGAGAATCCTTATCTAACCAAAGTTTTGTGGAATGAATTCAAAAATAATAGAGAGCGGGGGGAGAGAGAGAGAGAGAGACAGAGAGAGAGATAGAGAGACTTAGATGATGGAAAGCGAAGAGAATCTGACCTCCATTAAGGGAAATGTAAAACATTATACAAAAGAAAGCTCAAGGCTATATTACTACCACACAAAATATTCAGAGCTTCAGAGTTAGGAAAATTACATGGAGTAAAAAGGGGCATTACATAATGTTATGATTTCATTCATCAAATTCTAAATGTATACTCACCTGATAAAAGAGCTTCAAATTACACAAAGCAAAAATTGATACAACTGAAAAGAGAAAAGTCTGTAACTGGAACGCCACCACCATAGACCAACACTACCAACCACCAGGTCCTGATGACATTCCAGTATGTAGCCTGGCCACAGAATGTACAGTCTCCTCAAGTGGGCATTATGACATACACTGTGAGATCACATACTGGGTCATAAAACTAATCTTAACAAGTGAAAAAATTTCACTTCATACAAAATGTTTTCTGATAAGAGGGTAATAAACTTAAAATCAGTAACAAAACAGTTAAAAGAAAAACAGGACCTCAAGTGTGGAAATTAAATACACCTTGAGATAACCCATGGGTCAATAAAGACATTTCAAGGGCAAAGAGAAAACAATATGAATTGTGTGAAAATAGAAATACAACATGAAATTTACAGGATTCTTACACAGAAATTAAGGCACTAAATCACAGTAGAAAGAAAACTCCAAAGAATAATCTAAGCTCCCATCTTAAAAATCTAGAAAGAGAAAAGCAAATAAAACCAAAGCTAAATATAGAAGGAAATACTAAAGAACAGAATGGAAATCAATGAAACTAGACAACAAAATCTGTAAAATCAAAAGCTAGTTCTTTGCAGGGAAAAAAATGTCAATAAAACTGAAAGAACTCTGCCAAGCTAACCAAAGGAAACAAGAGCAAATTACCCAAAAGAGGGCATATCACTATATTCCTAAAGACATTGAAAGGATAAGCAAATAGCATAAACAGCTCTAAGCTCGTAAACTTGACAAAATAGCTGAAATAGACAAATTAGTTGGTAGTGGTGCTTATAAAATACCAAAGCTCGGTCAAGAAGAAATATACAGCTGCCTCTCCCACCCAGATGACAAACTGTGGCGGCTCAGGCTCAGACCTCAAGGAGGCACCGGCTTCCACTGCCTCAGCCCCTACAGCACGGCCATCAGCGCACTGCTGCCAAAAAGAACAAGGCACAGTGACAGTACGGGTGTCTGGGGCTGGAGGCGCAGCAGGGGGCATGGGACGCAGGGTGGCGCAGGCTGGAGAGCTGGCTGAGCTGAGCGGGGAAGCTGTCACTAGGCGGTGCGGCATCCTCAGAGGGGGCCGTGTCTAACGGGGTTTACCCGCTGCTCAACACTGCCAATGGAGCAGTGAGGCCGATGGTGTTCAGCACACCCCTAGTGGACTTCCTGATTGCAGCTGGAGGATGCCACATCTCTATTCCCAGATGTCATGACTGGATACTGCCTGAACCATGCTGGCTTTGAGGCCTTGAACACACATGGAATTCAGCTCATCTCCCTAGCTGCCCATAAATTCATCTCAGATATTGCCCACAATGCTCTGCGGCACCACAAAATGAAGGGAGTACACTTAACCATGGAGGAGTTGACCCCTGCCCTCAGTGAGTACAACATCAGTGTAAAGAAGCCGCACTACTGACAGGATTGGTTTGAAGATGGCGGCATGAGAGGTGAGACAGAGGCCTCCTCCCAAAACCACATAGAGCATGAAAATATAATTAACACAGCTAATCCTGTGTGACCAATCCAAACGGAACAATATTTGTATTAGAGTTGGGGAAGTAATTAAAATGGCAAAGATCAAGGGTAAGGACAGAGTATTAAAAGAAGCCAGAGAGAAACACCTGCTTGGGGATAAAGCTCAGTGAAGAGGAAACACGTATTTACCAGGTGAAGGAGGCCTCGAGTTCAATCAAATGCGTTCTCCTCTGGATTTACTCAGCATGGCAATTACAAAATGTCACAGAATCTTGGTATTAATTAAATACGTTTTTTCCCTTTTTACATGTGTTTGACAAAGAGTATCAAGATTTGTTTTGACCCATTGAAAACTACTTCTTTATGGTGGCACAATGTCATCATGTTAATGAAAAAAACAATCTCCAAACTACATTCAGTATGGAAGGAGTTTTAAAAAGTCAGAGCCTGAGCGCCCACATCTTGTAAGGCTTGGTAATACTATCAGCAACACAGTCAGCAAGGCCCCCCAGAGGCAGCTCAGCAGCCCCGCTGGCAAAGTGCTCAGAGCCAGTCAGGGCTGCGCTACCCGGACTTCAAGGATAACGAATCTATAGACGCTCTGCCATCTGTTTTCCACTTTCAGGGTCGTGTGAGAAGTTATCCTAACAGGAAACAACCCCAAAAGCCCCTTGCCGACTGGAAGGAGTCAGTAAAATGGGGTGTATGTATGTAGGAGAAGCATAGAGAGGGGGAGGGAGGAGGAGGAGGAGGAGGAGGGAAGGAAGGGAAAACAAGCGGGAGGGACAGGGAGAAAGAAGGCAGAACGTTAGGAAGGAGCTAAGGATGTGGGGAGCCTTCACCGGCACAGAGCCCAGGAGGAGCGCCAGACTCGCACACCCCAGAGCCAAGTGTTCGTCTCTAAACTGCCACCTCCTCCACTCCCCACCCTGTTTGAAACCTTCCCCACATGCAAAGGAAGACACATGACTTCAAATCGGGACCAGCTTAGGACGGAGCTCTTCTGAATGTGTACAATAGATCTGAGTCATTTGTTCGTTTTGTAAACATGAAGAAATCACACTTTTAAAACTTCCTCCTTCATGACTTCACAGTACTTGATAATATGCTTAGCATGGAACATTTACCCTTTTCCTTATCCATACCCAAAGATGTCAAGAGGTACAGATTTTTTTCACTCATTGAGACAGGTGACAATTAAGAGAGAGCTCAGTAGGGCGGCAGAAGCGGGAGGGACAGTGGCCGTGGTGTCTAAAGCCTAGGCCGGGCCACACAGCACTGAGGAGCAGCCCAGGAGAGCATTTCACCAAGGCCGCTGCCTTCCTCTAGGAAACCATCCCACTCAGCTCCCCAACCCCCAAGTGCCCACTCAGTCAATCAGTGGTAATGACCTGTTTATGCCACTGTCATCCCCCCCCGATCTGTAAACAACTGAAGAACAGGGACCATTTTTGTTCATCTCTGTGTCCCATGCATGGCACATGGTAGGGGCTCAGTTTCAGTAGCTGGAATCCAAACTTGTGGCGTCTTTGGTGGGTTAAAAATTGCTCCCTCGCTTTTCTGTGGAAAAGGAGTTCTGCATAAGACCTAGAGAAGAGTTCTGGGAGCCATGGATTCAGGAGGGTGGGTCACCTCTAGACCTAGGTACCACTTGGCTCTATCATAAATTGGGGGATACATGCTAAATTTCCTGTTTCTTCCCATTTATTTCATTAGGATAATTAAGATGAGATAAAATGAGGAAAAACTTAATGTATGTATCAAAGTAGTAACAAAAACATCATGAGTATGGATAACCTGGCGGGTGGGGTGGGGGGACAGTTTCTGAAAAGGCAAAGCAGGATGACTGGTTGATCTTGTTTTCATCTGCAAAGCCTACGGGTGTCCAAGCGTTAGCACTCGTGTTCAGTCCACACGCTTCATTCATGGGCGCCAGATGACAGCCCGGAGGCAAGGGCAAGAAGAGACTGGAAGGCAGGGACAAAACAAAGTAAGCATAAGGAAGGCGTGGAGAAAAGAGGGTCTCAGAACTTATTTTACAGACTCGATAGGAACATAAAAAGGTCTCAAATCTCTGCCTTTATGAGCTTGTGATGAGGATGATGCGGTTGGGTCACAGCTACTTCCCTTTTCTTAATTTTGCTCCATTTCCCCTACTCTAGACCTGGTGGTAAACAGCGAGATGCCACGGGACAATCAACACACGACGCCCAACGCTGCAGGACATGGCCAGCCTCCGCCTCCCCAGTGTCTCTGACTACAGCTCTCCTCCGTGGCTAGAAATTCCCTTAAGACGCAAGAGAAGCACGGTGAGGGAACCGGATGGGGGAGGCCTCCCTCTCTGAGGCCCTCAGCTGCGAGCCCTGTGAAGGAGAAGGTAGGATATTCATATCGAAATTTCACAACAGTCTAGAGAGCGAATAAAGGAGGCAGGCCAAAAATACATGAAGGGTGACTATCAAGGAGGTAGGGAAATTATGTAGGGGAGGTAATGAGCACACTAATTATAATAGTCCTAATTAGGGGAAAGGGAGCAAAATAAAGAAAAGGGAAGTTTCAGTGTTCAGGAAAAACTCTGCTGGGCCCATTAAAGGAGCGATGAGCTCCTCAGCCTCTTCACACAGACCGAAGGCCATTCAACTTGACCAAGTTGCTTCAGAATGAGCTAAAATTATTTAAAGGGAATTTTATTTTTGTTACCCAAACTAGACTAGGTTACTTGATGACACACAGAAACCTCTTGTATCTAATTTTATCATTCTGTTCTCAATTCTAAGTTAAACAGTACAGTAGCTCATGATAAAAAGCCTGTGACTATTTCATTCCAAAAATATGATTTGACATGTAGGGAGATCAAAACTGGCAAAGCGAGAACAAGGAAAAAGAATGAAATATAGTCAAATATGCTTCAATTCACAACAGATTTACAGATGAGAGCTAGCAAAAAGGAATATTAAAAGTAGGACTTGTTTCTCTTATTTTTCAGAACTAATTCAATTTCCTTATTTTTCAGTTAATACATAGATGGCAATTAAACTTGATCCTTGTCAGTAAACAGTAAGGAACATTAGCTTTCAAGTTTTAACCTAATTTCATAATGACAGTCTAGAACAACTCTCACACCAGTTGAATAACTGACTTGGTTAACCTTCATGTTGTACTAAGAGACTGCAGTATTAGAGTTTATGGTTTCTTTCCTAGCATCAGGAGTAAAACTTTAAGAAAATGTATTTTTTCTTCCTCATTAGCCCAAGGTATGATTCGTGCCACTTTCATTTGGTGAATGTTTGCTGACCACCACTATTTCTGAGGCACAGAGGATATAGAGGCTGGGGACTGAAACATACAAGTAAACCGGTGACTACAGCCTAGCATGCGGGGCACCAGTGTAGACATGAGCTTAGGAGGCTGTGGGAGCTCACAGGAAGGCTCTAAACAGGAAGGCAGGAGGGATGCTGACACTGGGAGGAATCTTGAAGGAAAAGGAGGTAAGATGAACAAAGGCCAAGAGTGAGTGAGAGAAAGCAGGCTTGCACCCATCATCCTCAGCGGGCGTTCAAGAGCAGCAACTCCAACACGTACAGATACAGTTACATACACTGTAATAAGTTAAGTAATAAACACCTTTTAAAGTGGTTTTCTGATGTTACTTGGTATTTTAATCCATATAATTATTTAAATGTCTCCTGAAATGTAAGCTATATACAGGTGCTTGACTGCTTCCTCTTCCACCCACCCACCTACCACCATTAACTGAGGGTTTATCATGCCTGGTGGGCCCTGCATATACCAAGGTCAGAAAGACATAGCCCCTGATCTCAAGGACTAACTGTCTAGTGTTGGAACAGAAAGTACCATTAAAATACAGTGTGGTAAGTAATATGAGTTTCAGCAGTGGGCTCCAGAGGAGAAAGATGATTCTAAGCAGGGTAGGAGGGCTGCTGCTGGGCCCCTGGGTGGGAGTGATCAAGATGCCTTTAGAGACAATGACTAAGGCTACTTGCCATCTCTGTATTAGTTCTGAGTGTGTGGCTCAGGAATGCCAGGGGAGGATGGAACACAGCTAGACCTGAATGACACCAGATATTGCTAAGTGATGACCCTTCCATAGCAGCTAAAGTGACAGGGCACTTAAAGAAATTTATCCTCTCTGCATGTGAATTACAAACATACAACATTTTTTGACAAGATTTCTTAGGGTAAATCATATCTTGTGAGGAGGTACTCGGAGCTCTCCCCAGCTTGTCTGCTCATGCTTGCTCTTTATGTCAGTAGTAAATTCAGGGCTAGAGCTATAAATAAGTTTTCAGAGAATGCTTTAAAAACAACCTTTGGTCTGATTTCAGATCCTAAGATGTCTTAAAGCACCCCGATGGCCTGATTCAGTCTTTATCAAAAAACCTTTTCCATAAACATGCAATTTCATCATACATATTACTCCTGTAACAAATTTCATTTAAAATCCTACTTCTGACAACAGGCACTATATTTTGAAAGGATAGACAGCCTGCAGGCAGATTTTAAAGCAGAGTTTACAACACTCAGGATTTTATAATGCAGGTTTTCATCTTGTACAAGATTAACTATATACTTGCTAACTTGATTTTTCTTTTCTTTTCTGTATTGCTTCTGAGGTTCTGATGAAATGTTTGCTGCCACTGCTAATGAAATTCAGAAAAGGACCATTGGTTTTTTTACTTTGCTTGGGAATTTTGATGCAATAGATGTTTTCACACTGCTGTCAGAACAAATAAGATTTGTTATTTCTAAGTGTAGAAAGAACATAGCTTTTCAAAAGAAAAGTGAAAAGAGAATTCAAGCAAAAGGGACTTAGGGAAATCTGGCAGGAAGAAAGTTTTGTGTTCTGTTGATCTGAGTGCATGAGAAAAATGTTTTTAAGAGCTTTTATATCAAAGGCAATTTTTTTCAACCACCATCTAGAAGAGAAAAACACAGTGCCTTGAAGTCAACTGTTTGTTAATTATAAGAAAATAGTGCTTTGGTGGAAAGTGCACCAGAATGACTGAAAGTTCCCAGCTCTGCAAGCAAACAGCTGTGTGACCTGGGAGCGGTGCCACTTAACACTATTGTTCTTGACCTTGCCCTTCCTCCAATCTGAGAAAGGGCTGAGAATAGGAAGGAGGTAGACTCTGTAGTTTCAAAAACCATTCAGTTTTAAATCCTCTATCCTTGCAGTCATTGTCAAAATTATGCCCAGAGAGGAATCAGGGTACAAACAAACAAAGATTTTCCTGAATATTTAGGTAGTTGCCTCCAATGACTTCATTTGATCGTAAGGGAAACCCGCTGCCTTCAAGAGTCAATCTATTTGCAAACCAAACTTGCACAACATCCTAATTTGTTACAGAAATAAGTGGCCATTAGTAACTTAGGCCACTCGGCTAGAATCTCTCATGCTCTGCAGTGGATTAGAACCTTAGCTCTACATCTGCAGGTCACTGTCTTAGCCACAGACTGGAACTTTCTAAACCAAGTCCAACAAAGGAGCTGTGAGTAAAGGGAATATTCTTTCTTTGGGGAGTTTTATTTTTTAACAAAGTGAGAGTACCAAAAAACAAATTTTTACTCTCTGAAGTTTTATTTTAGTCATTTTTAAGCCAATAATATTCCAATACTGTGTTGTGGTTCAATGTTGTGAGCGGAAACTGAGAGACAGGCAATTCAACCTTGGATTCCTCTATGGTCCACATGTTAATTATGCTGTGTCATGAGGGCCATGTTCCATCCCTGAGCTGTTATGCTGACAGCCCTCCTTGACCATCAAACCATACTTTTCATCTGTGCATCTCTTTATGTATTGTAATACATAATTACATTTAATTGTCATATTATCCTAACCTTACTGATATTCACAGAGGTTAAGTGCTTTTAAGTTGATCACAGTTACTACACAAGCAGAATGAGTGTAAACCCAGTTCTCTTTATTCTAAATTCAGTGCTTTCCTAATGAAATGCCAGAGGACCAGTGGTTAATAATTACTGTGCATTTACTATGTGTCAAACATGGGCTAAGAGTTACATGTCAGGTTATCTTATTCTATCATGATAATAATTCTATGCTGTAGATATTATTACTAACCCCACTTACAGATGTGGAAAGTGAGACCACAGAGAGGTTACATAACATGCCCAAGGTCAGAGAATTATCAAGAAGCACAATCAAGATTCAAAGGCAGGTGGTTTGCTTTACCAACTTGTCTTTCAACAATTAGGCCAGAGTGCCTTCCTACGATAGCATAGCCACCCTCATCAGTTTCCGCCCATAATTTAAGTGAAAATATCTGCAAGAGTCCAGGCCTGCCCAAAATAGCTGGACACTAGAGCTCCGAGTCATGTGTGACACAGGTCGCTGTGTCAGTTCATCCTGTTTTTGCACAGCTGACGATTACTCACAGTGCCCAGGCACAGTGCGCTACATACAGATGATGCACAGTAACTGTGCTGAATGGAACCCAGTGAAAATTACCAGGTCATCATCAACAACGACTGACCTCCTGACTTTTGCAGGCTTGTATCTGTTTTAAAATTAAGAGACAAACACCTGAGATCACATGTAAGTTCTGACTCACAAATCAAGGGAATAAGTAGAACAGAGGTTAAGTGTGTGACCACCAACTATATGTAGCCTGCAGACAGGTTTTGTTTAGCAACACATTGCTTTTAAATTTTCAATCAATAGCTAATATTTAAAATTTAAGCTATTTCATTAAAAAAAACAAATTTCCAGTTTCTATAGAAAAGTTGGAAGCTATAAGACACTAGACAAGGGCATCTGTTCTCTAGAGCATCAATTTCAATGGGAGGGGTTTTTATCCACTTACTTTCTTCCTTGTCCCCAATACGATCTGAGTTTGCAAGCTATGAGCTATAGAGAATGTGCAAGAAGACTTCTAAGTCCATCTGAGTCTTCTATAATTCTTGAATCACTGTTTCAAAACACGCGATAGCCTTGCAGCATACATGGCACATGGAAATTTTAGTCACTTAGCCCCTGAGCTTTCATTTTTGCCTCAGATAGCAAAATAAACAGACAGCTCACACTTAACTTGGTTTAGCCGTCTCTAAAATGAGAATGTCTCCAGTATTAAAGCACCACCACAAAAATGACAAACCAGCTTCGTGTCCTTTCACTGGCTCCAGGTCAAATGACCTACACAGTTTTTTGCCGTGCTCTGCACAGTTGGGGCAAATAGCAAATGGTATCTCACTGATGTGTTTTAAGGGTGAAATGCTATCATTAGCAAAAACTCTGAATGTTTTTTAAAGTCATCTTCATCTACTTATAACTGTCAGAGTTGTTGGCAAGAAGTTGACTTTGCATTCACTGACCTCTTTGGGGTAGGTGGGCAGAGCTCCTGAACAAGTCCGTGGTCTCTGCAGCTATGCTACTATTCAGGAAGACTGGAGGTCTGTACAGCAGCAGCCAGGTAGGTAAACATGAAGGTGAGAAAGTCTTAAATTACTAAACATGTTTATTCAATCCAAATATAGTCACAGACAAACTACAACAGTATAAAACGAGATTTCCCTTACCAAATTTTAGATTTTAGATGTAATAAAAATCTTTTCTCCATTAGTCAGTTAATTGCTATTGAATCCTGTGTCTTAAATAAAAACATCTAGAGACATTTAAAGGCTTTCTCCTGTCTGGGTCCCAAACAAAAATGTAATGAAACATACTAGGGGTCAAAAGCATTGCTGCAAGTATATTCAGTATCAGTTTATATTATAATCAGCTATATTATAATCAGACTTCAAATAATAGAGACTTTCTTTTTTTAAATGAGGTTAATAGGATCATTCTGAACAGGACTATTTGTGTTACTATCATGTACGATGATAGGGAATATGCAGTGTCTTCATTGTTAAAAAAAATTCCTGCTTGTTAGAAAGTCTGCAGTCAACTTAGCTTTATTGCATGAAATAAGCAGTTTGCACACACAACAATAAAACTGTTTAAGAGAAGAACGTAATAGGCTTAGCAGATGTTGCAATCACAGAACATTCTAGATAAACGGTTTTAAAAGACATTTCCTCAGTTTAGAAACTCTTTGGAAAATCAAATTTAGTTGCTGAATTTATGCACACTCTCTCTGAGGTAGTATTTGGGCCTGTTTTTCTCTAGTAGAAATACAAGACTAAGTTTACAATGAACCAACTTCCAGCAACGGTAGCTCACATTACCCAAGTTCCTGCTTGTGTTACTAACAAAGACATCTTGGTGGTTTCTTCCAAAAATCATCTTTACCATTTGTTTGCTGAAAGCTTTTGGAGAGTTAAACTGTCACTTTCTTAGTTATGAGTGCTTCAACGTTTATTCAACAACCACTAAATGAGGACATAGAGATGGTTCCTGCCTGCAAGAAACTTATGCTTTACCAGGAACACCAAATACGACAAATAAAATACATGCTTGTTGTTATACAGTTTAAGCCATTTCTTGCTAATCTGTAGGGAGTGTAAAAGACTGTGCTGGGTTTATTACGTTCATCCTCTGCTAATAAACAATGCAACGTTCAAAAGGACAAGTTTTTTAAGGCTGATGAATGAAGAAAAGGATTTTAGCTCAAACGAAAGAAAAAAGTGTTACAATTTTAAAATGTGGCTTAATGCAAACTATCTACAGGCAAGCATGGAAATCAGCCAACATTTTAAAGGTACATGCTTCTTTCCTAACAACAAGGTTGGATGATGTGTTTGATTATTTTCATAAATTATAAGTTATTATTTATATGTCTTAGTGTCTCAACTATTAGCTTCGAAAAAGAAAAATATCAAGCCATCTTTCCATCTTAATGCATCCGTTCTCCTTATGACCACTACATGCACTTTACCTAAACATTCATGCTGTATCTGAAACAAGTTTAGGCAGACTTTACTTACTCCAGTCTACCAGTTTGATTCTAATTATTACTCTTACCTAACAAAATGCTTGTTATCATAACATACTCCACTCTAGTTTATTTGTGAGGGAAGTCTTAGAATGGTCATTACCGTTCTTAAATAACAAGACCATTTCTCACATGGAAGTTATTCTTCTGACAGTGGCATAGAATATGTTAATGTTCACACTGCCATAATCAACCACTTGCAATATATATGCAGAAGGGGGCAACCCCTGATATGTCTCAGTGTTCCATCTGTGCTGCCTCAGGCTCAGCCGTGTTTCAGCTCCCAGGCGCAGTGACCCACAGCTATCAAAATATTTACCCCTAAAATAGCTTTGTAATAAGAGTGGAATGTCCTTTTTCATGATTTCCTTTGAGAAATACATATGTATTTAACTGGCAATTCTAAACTTTTGGAGATGATAAATCACGTAAATCTACTTATTAAAAAAAAATCCCTTCATGGTGGTTATGGGTGATGTATTATAATACCCACACAAATACACAATATGTTTAACATGCTTTACATTTTCACCTTTGATGATGGCCCTATCCTCCAGCTATGCCTCAATTGCAGTCCCATCCTGGTTCTCACTGTGAGCTGAACCGTCCCTGATAGATGGTTAGTAAGCCGACAACATTAGGTATGAACCTTCCTCTTCGGTCATCAAAGGCATACCAACACTATACATAGCTAGTGAAAGGTGAAGGGTGACAGAGGATTTTGACCAGATATAAAAGCAAACATCAGTAGTGGAACTGCAATTTACATTACAGAATGAAAAATGAAACAACACCCAAAATAAGCAAAGGGGAAACATCCCTCCTGATTGAAGCAAAAGCATACCCAAATCTACCCAGGTTACAAATAGCCAATCCTCACTGCTGAGGAAAATACCTCTACCATCTGTATACATGGTCACTGCATAATCAGTACCTAAAAACAATGGGTGGTCACTTTGGGTTACCCTGAATGTGAAGGGCAAGGGGAAAGGTCAGTTCCAGCAAGGCTCACACACACACTGCACTTGCCTTTGTTCCTGACTGTTCCCAGGGCCCAGCCGGGGCACCCCCTTTGCTTCACCTGGTCTAGCATTCTGCCTTCAGGGCTTCTTTGCCATCCCCAACTTCCAATCCTTGGAAGAAACCAGACAGGGTGGCAAGGAAACCTGACAGTAGGCCAGGACAGGGCATTCAAGAGCCTCTAACTGGTACCACCCGAGGGCCCCAAAGATTTCTCAGTATCTCCACGGGAATGTGGCACTTGTTCTACATAAATAGGAAGAATTCTCTTAACTTTTTTCTTTTTAACAACACAATAGAAGTAAAATAACAAAATATCCATGCTTACTTCTCTCCAAAACAACGGAGACCACCATCATATAATACAATCAATGAAAATCCAGCAAATATTTGTTGGGCTATATGCACGGCATTGCAAACCCAGACAATTTAAGAGGTCAAATATGTTTAATTTTTGGAGTCCCTCACCCTAACATCGTATCAAACATACTAAAAGCTATACTCATAACCCACACGAAAAATAAGTTTATGGCCAAAACATTTTTGAAAGAATTATTCTATTTTTGTTTTTTAAACTATTTGGCTATGGGTTACTCATTTATGTTTGCTATAATTTCGCAGTAATCACTCCCAAGTTTAACATTTAATGAAGATAACATAGTTAGTTTTATATTTGTTTGCTTAAACACTTATTTTTGATCCTATACTTTTTTTTTTTTTGAGAGGGCATCTCTCATATTTATTGATCAAATGGTTGTTAACAACAATAAAATTCTGTATAGGGGAGTCAATGCTCAATGCACAATCATTAATCCATCTCAAGCCTAATTCTTGTCTGTCTCCGATCCTATACTTCTTTGTGTGTTTCAGCCAATCATTTTTCTTTCAAGATCTCCAACATTTTTGAGGTTTCTGAAAAGTATGATATCATTTGGTCATTGTGCCCCTACTGCCTAATGAATACCCCGGTGGCCTTGACTGTGATACCAAGAGAGAGGCAACTTGAAGGGGAGATGCCTTCCTCAGGAACTGGCAGGAAAGATATTGAGCATCAAGAGCAGGAAACCGAGGTGAGGCAGAGGATGGCTGACAGATCTCACGTGACAGAGGTACAGGTTCGGCCAAACAGCAAACAGGATATCCAACCATTCAGCAATCACTCTGTGTATGCCCATCAAGAGACACAGATGAAAAAAGCACTTTCCTCCCCTCAAGGAATTCATAACCTAGTAGGGGCAACAGGACTTTAATGTAGAATGCAGGGGCACAGTGTGAAACCTGATGTAACAAAGACCTCAAGCACCACAGAAATACAGAGGAGGGAGCTTTCACCAGGGCCACCAAATTGCACAACTGCAGGGGTGTCATTCACACTGTCATCTATGTGAATGGTATTCCCCATAGTTGTGCAGGGTGGTGGTCATGGCTGAAGGGATAATAAAAGGTTTTCCAGAAGAGATGGAATTTGGGCAAGTCTGTGAAAGACCAGATGCTCCTCCAATTATAAGCAGTGTAACCTCCACGAGTGTCCATTTATTCATCTCTAATAGGGATAATAATACCGACTTCATTGAATTATTACGAGAGAACAAAAAGATGTATACAGTATACTATCCATACCAACTCCATCCCTCCTTCCATTTTCCCTCCTTTCTGTACTTGAGCTTCTACCACATCTGGCACTCTACCAGGCACTTTATTTTTTATTTATTTATTTTTTAAAATTCATTTTATTATCATTAATCTTCAATTACATGAAGAACATTATGGTTACTAGACTTCCCCCTTTACCAGGTCCCCCCATACAAACCCCATTACAGTCACTGTCCATCAGCGTAGTAAGATGCTGTAGACTCGCTATTTTCTTCTCTGAGTTGCACATCCCTCCCTATGCCCCCCCTCACATTATACATGCTAATCGTAAGGCCCCCCTTTTTTTTCCTTGCCCTTATCCCTCCCTTCCCTCCCCTCCTGCCCAGTCCCTTTCCCTTTGGCAGCCATTAGTTCCCTCTTGGGTTCTGTGAGTCTGCTGCTGTTTTGTTCCTTCAGTTTTTCTTTGTTCTTATACTCCACATATGAGTGAAATCATTTGGTACTTGTCTTTCTCCACCTGGCTTATTTCACTGAGCGTAGTACCCTCTAGCTCCATCCATGTTGTCTACCAGGCACTTTATATATGAGGGACGATACACACAGTTTGTCTTCATGAAATGTACAGTAAAATGACGCTACTCTATTACTAATTATTCTACAGAGAGTGGTAGGAGGAAGGTGGGTCAACTAAAAGCATAAGCAAACAATTAAGTCATCCACTTTTTCAGGAGAAAGAAAGAGGGTTTCAGGGTGTTAATAACTCTGCTGGTGGTAGGACTGAGAGAGAAGCAAGAGACAACTGCTCAGCAACAGCAAGTTAGGGGGTACAGCAGAGTGGCAAATAAGTGTTATCTACTATCTTAATTCTCATCAACTGATTACCTGGAAGGCTGTGAATGAACTCATGACTGTCCGTATTCACGATGGGCACTGCAGAGGCTTGGGGTGCGATGTGAGTGGTAAACCAGGCATTCTTTGTCTAAATGATATTATGTTGCCTGTCTTTGTAAAAAGCCATGTCTGGAAGATCTGTGTCATTTCTTCAGCAGAGATCTAGAGCACTAGAGCAGGCAGGAGACCCAGGAGGGAGGGGGGTAGACTGCTGGTCAACTGCTGGCACAGTACCAGGCCAAGAGATCAAAGGAATACAGGTTTGTGGTGCCTGCTGTAATGAATTGGTTTGGTATGGAATTCATACTGGGCTGAGTCACCAAAATGGAGCCAATGGATTGGAAAAGTGAAAGAGACCGAGTTTTGGAGGCAGAGAGTCTTGTGTTCAAATTCCAGCTCTTCCAATTACTAACTTCTTATGGCACTTCATCTTTCTGAACCTTAGATTCTCTTGATAAAACATGTGGATGTTAATACTTACCCCATAGGGTTACGGGAATGGTTAAAACACACTGTGCAGCACCTAAAATACACTGGAAGTTCAACAAATAATACTTCTGTTTTCTGAAGGGACTGGAGAGCCATACATAGAAAATTCTATAAGGAGTGAAACTCTACTGATGGAGTTCATAGCTCACTGGGGAAAGGTAATTTTTAACCAAAAGTTTTAATGTAAGATGACAAGTGGAGGCAAGAATTAGGTACAAACGACATGGGATCAGAAAACGGGATGGGAGAGAAATCAAGGGAAGTTTCACAAAAGTTGCTTCAAAGGACATCAATTTTTTTCCAAATGGAGTGAAAGAAAGACATTATTCTATGAAGAAGTAAGAGTAGGTAGAAGAGATGAGAGGTGTGAAGTGTTTTAGGGGCTTTTCAGCTGAGATGTCAAACTCATACAAGACAAAAAGCAAGAAAGAAGATGGGAAAAAGGAATGAGTCATGTGCTGAAGCCAGTGAGCATAACTTATTGTTTGTTGTATTATTATTATCATTATTTTTTATTTTGGTATCATTAATCTACAATTACATGAAGAACATTATGTTTACTAGGCTTCCCCCTTCACCAAGTCCCCCCCACATACCCCTTCACAGTCACTGTCCATCAGCATAGCAAGATGCTGTAAAATCACTACTTGTCTGCTCTGTGTTGCACAGCCCTCCCCGTGCCCCCCTCGCACTATACATGCTAATCGTAATGCCCTCTTTCTTTTTCCCCACCCTTATCCCTCCCTTCCCACCCATCCTCCCCAGTCCCTTTCCCTTTGGTAACTGTTAGTCCATTCTTGGGTTCTGTGATTCTGCTGCTATTTTGTTCCTTCAGTTTTCATTTGTTCTTATACTCCACTTATGAGTGCAATCATTTGGTCCTTGTCTTTCTCTGCCTGGCTTATGTCACTGAGCATAATACCCTCTACCTCCATCCATGTTGTTGCGAATGGTAGGATCTGTTTTTTCCTTATGGCTGAGTAACATTCCATTGTGTATATGTACCACATCTTTATCCATTCATCTACTGAGGGACATTTAGGTTGCTTCCATATCTTGGCTATTGTAAACAGTGCAGCAATAAACATAGGGGTGCATCTGTCTTTTTCAAACTGGAGTGCTGCATTCTTAGGGTAAATTCCTAGAAGTGGAATTCCTGGGTCAAACTGTATTATTATTTTTATTATCTTCAGATTGGCCCAAAATTTCAAGACCAATCAAGAACAAATAGATTAATACACTAGAATTCTAACCTTAGTGAAACTAAAGATGCATTTATCCTGCATAGAAAACAACCTAATTGGCAAATAAATAGCGTAGAATTGGAAATGTCATGGCCCATATGAAAAACACCTGCCCAACTGAAAACTGGTATGTGACATCCAGTTAAATGAGAGAAGAGCTTGACAACTCAGAAAGCAACTAGTTTTTGAAAGCTAGTATTGTCTTTTAAAAATTCAGTGACAGAAAAATAAAATCACTAAACTGACAGGAATTACAATGAAATTAATACAAGGAAATGTCATTTAATTTTAAAGGGTCCTATTTTGCTCATTTACTTTGGGACTCCTTATTTTAAATAAGTTAAAACTTTTTTTGTTTTATTTTATTATTTTGCTGTTTTAAAATCCTGAGTGCTTGAAGCTTTCATTTGTGTTTGGGATCTCCAATCCACCACACAGTATGTGTTGCACTTCACCTGTACAAAGGGGGTGGGTGGGGAGCAGGTACAGAGCAGATAGGCCTTAACACAGTCTGAGAGGTCCTTATCTCAGGAGCACTGGAAGGCCTCTGAGAATGAAATCATCAATGAGGTGAATCATCGGCAACACATTCCACCTTGCAAAAGGAGACGCACCTGAACTCAGCGTGAATTGTGCTGAAGAGGGCAGAAGAGGTACCTAGCGGGACTGCTTTACAAAACCGAGGCACCCACTAACTCCGGGTTTCTCATCAGGAGCAGCAGATTATCAAGGAATGATCACATTCCTAAAACTCTCACACTGACCATCCAGCGACCCCATGTCCCACGTACAGAAACAAAGTCATGGGAAAGATACCAGCTGACCCAACCTGCCATCTGAGCCAGGAATGGGGTCAGAATTTAAAAACCAGTTTCCAACTTCACCATTCATTTCTTAGCTCACCCTACTAAACTGAAAGATACAGTTCAGAGGATCATCTGATAAATCATGATCATACTGTGGTATAAATAAAGAATTAAATAAAAACCAATTGTAACCTCAAATGTGCCCATAAATTGTAAGTTGGATAGGTAGTTTTGAATAACACTTTCCAATTCTTTTGAATTAAAATAAAATTTAAGATGTTGTAGGAAGGCAGTTCAAACAAAAGCTAATTTTGTTTAATGAACTAACCAGGAAGGCATTGTGAAAGTACTGTGCAACTAAATGCTTAGCTAATTACTGTGAGATCAAATAACTGTTACCATAGTTACTGGACACTGTTTTCCATAATAACTTTTATCACTTCAATAAATCTTTGTGATGCAAGAAATATAAAAAGTTTACTGTAACATGACTATAATGTTTTGGAAGGCACACACTGATGACTGACCTACTGAAATTACCTTCCCATATTTGTCAGTGAACAAGGGGTGATACTGTATCTAGTTGACTCAATATCAGAATGTTTCACTGGCTTCTTTTATAGACTGTAATTCCTCAAAAGTTGAATCTACCTGGTCCTGTCATTCAATGGAAAAAATCAGAGTGCACCCTCAGTGTTATATCTTCTCTTTGAATGAGAATAAAAATAACAGCAACTATTTATGAAGCAATAATTGTCGGGTTCCACACTAGGAAGCTGACATACATCATCATCTAATCCCTCCCACACTGTTATAGCCCAATGTCATTTCAGTTCCCTCTTGGGAGTGATTTCAAATCAGGTCTCTACAGCTCCAAAGTCAGTTCTCTTTCCATTATACCACAGAGCCTTATAACACAAAAGAGACAATTTCACTAACCGCTTTCTTGCTGCTAGTTTACAGAGTTAAAAGTTATACCAAACTGCCACTGAAGTCTCCCTGACATAATGACTGACTGCTCTGCTGGCGGAAATGATATCATCGCTCCACTGGAAAATGGGCATTCATTCCCTGGATATACTGGAGTGGAGACTTGGTTATACTGCTAGGGTTATATTACTATTCCTGGCTCCACCTGCTCCCCATCCACATATGCAGGGCTTAGTCATTTGGGCACTTTCACTCATATCCTGCTTGCCCTTTTCGAGACCTAAATGCAGAGATTTTTGAGTAAGTGAAATGGTGAAATGGTCTAATAAGTTAAGACTAACAATAAACTTGTAGTATGAGTGTGATAAGAAAAAGGAAACTGCATATTCCAAATCCGGTTCTGTCAGTGTGAGGCTGGATAGCCTTGGGCAAGTCACTGAGGATCTCTCTGGGTTTTCCCATCTGAATAATGGGGCAATAATCTCCACCTACTAACTCACAGGGATATTAGGTAGATAAGTTATTTAATGTCGTTGAGTTCTTTGAAGATACAAAGTACTAAGCATTACAATCATTATCAAGGTGAAATGAAAACCATACATATGATTACAGTTATTAAAAAGAATAAAAGGGCGGAGCCAGGATGGCGGAGTGAGTACAGCAGTGGAAATCTCCTCCCCAAAACACATAGATCTATGAAAATATAACAAAGAAAACTACTCCTAAAATAGAGACCAGAGGACACAGGACAACATCCAGACCACATACACACCTGCAAGAACCCAGCGCCTTGCGAAGGGGGACGGGAAGGCCACAAACCAAAAAGAAGGGAAGCTCTTCCAGCAGTCACTCGTACCAGCTCTGCAAACTATCTCTATCACCATGAAAAGGCAAAACTACAGGCAGACAAAGATCACAGAGACAACACCTGAGAAGGAGACAGACCTAACCAGTCCTCCTGAAAAAGAATTCAAAATAAAAATCATGAACATGCTGACAGAGATGCAGAGAAAAATGCAAGAGCAATGGGATGAGATGCAGAGAAAAATGCAAGAGCAAAGGGATGAAGTCTGGAGGGAGATCACAGATGTCAGGAAGGAGATCACAGAAGTGAAACAATCCCTGGAAGGATTTATAAGCAGAATGGATAAGATGCAAGAGGCCATTGAAGGAATAGAAGCCAGAGAACAGGAACATATAGAAGCTGACATAGAGAGAGATAAAAGGATCTCCAAGAATGAAACAACACTAAGAGAACTATGTGACCAATCCAAAAGGAATAATATTCGTATGATAGGGGTACCAGAAGAAGAAGAAAGAGGAAAAGGGATAGAAAGTCTCTTTGAAGAAATAATTGCTGAAAACTTCCCCAAACTGGGGGAGGAAATAATTGAACAGACCATGGAATTACACAGAACCCCCAACAGAAAGGATCCAAGGAGGACAACACCAAGACACATAGTAATTAAAATGGCAAGGATCAAGGACAAGGAAAGAGTTTTAAAGGCAGCTAGAGAGAAAAAGGTCACCTATAAAGGAAAACCCATCAGGCTAACATCAGACTTCTCGACAGAAACCCTACAGGCCAGAAGAGAATGGCATGATATACTTAATGCAATGAAACAGAAGGGCCTTGAACCAAGGATACTGTATCCAGCATGACTATCATTTAAATATGATGGCGGGATTAAACAATTCCCAGACAAGCAAAAGCTGAGGGAATTTGCTTCCCACAAACCACCTCTACAGGGCATCCTACAGGGACTGCTCTAGATGGGAGAACCCCTAAAAAGAGCACAGAACAAAACACACAACATATGAAGAATGGAGGAGGAGGAATAAGAAGGGAGAGAAGAAAAGAATCTCCAGACAGTGTATATAACAGCTCAATAAGCGAGCTAAGTTAGGCAGTAAGATACTAAAGAAGCTAAACTTGAACCTTTGGTAACCACGAATCTAAAGCCTGCAATGCAATAAGTACATATCTCTCAATAGTCACTCTAAATGTAAATGGACTTAATGCACCAATCAAAAGACACAGAGCAATAGAATGGATATAAAAGCAAGACCCATCTATATGCTGCTTCCAAGAAACTCACCTTAAACCCAAAGATAAGCATAGACTAAAAGTCAAGGGATGGAAAAATATATTTCAGGCAAACAACAGTGAGAAGAAAGCAGGGGTTGCAGTACTAATATCAGACAAAATAGACTTCAAAACAAAGAAAGTAACAAGAGATAAAGAAGGATGCTACATAGTGATAAAGGGCTCAGTCCAACAAGAGAATATAACCATTCTAAATATATATGCACCCAATACAGGAGCACCAGCATATGTGAAGCAAATACTAACAAAACTAAAGAGGGAAATAGACTGCAATGCATTCATTTTAGGATACATCAACACACCACTCACCCCGAAGGATAGATCCACCAGGCAGAAAATAAGTAAGGACACACAGGCACTGAACAACACACTAGAACAGATGGACCTAATAGACATCTATAGAACTCTACATCCAAAAGCAACAGGATATACATTCTTCTCAAGTGCACATGGAACATTCTCCAGAATAGACCACATACTAGCTCACAAAAAGAGCCTCAATAAACTCCAAAATATTGAAATTCTACCAACCAATTTTTCAGACCACAAAGGTATAAAAGTAGAAATAAATTCTACAAAGAAAACAAAAAGGCTCACAAACACATGGAGGCTTAACAACATGCTACTAATAATAATCAATGGATCAATGAACAAATCAAAATAGAGATCAAGGAATATATAGAAACAAATGACAACAACAACACTAAGCCCCAACTTCAGTGGGATGCAGCGAAAGCAGTCTTAAGAGGAAAGTATATAGCGATCCAGGCACACTTGAAGAAGGAAGAACAATCCCAAATGAATAGTCTAACATCACAATTATCAAAACTGGAAAAAGAAAAACAAATGAGGCCTAAACTCAGCAGAAGGGGGGACATAATAAAGATCAGAGAAGAAATAAACAAAATTGAGAAGAATAAACAATAACAAAAATCAACGAAACCAAGAGCTGGTTCTTCGAGAAAATAAACAAAATAGATAAGCCTCTAGCCCAACTTATTAAGAGAAAAATAGAATCAACCCAAATCAACATAATCAGAAATGAGAATGGAAAAATCACGACAGACACCACAGAAATACAAAGAATTATTAAAGACTACTATGAAAACCTACATGCCAACAAGCTGGAAAACCTAGTAGAAATGGACAACTTCCTAGAAAAATAAAACCTCCCAAGACTGACCAAGGAAGAAACACAAAAGTTAAACAAACCAATTACAAGCAAAGAAATTGAAACAGTAATCAAAAAACTACCCAAGAACAAAACCCCGGGGCCGGACGGATTTACCTCGGAATTTTATCAGACACACAGAGAAGACATAATACCCATTCTCCTTAAAGTGTTCCAAAAAATAGAAGAAGAGGGAATACTCTCAAACTCATTCTATGAAGCCAACATCACCCTAATACCAAAACCAGGCAAAGACCCCACCAAAAAAGAAAATTAGAGAGCAATATCCCTGATGAATGTAGATGCAAAAATACTCAATAAAATATTAGCAAACAGAATTCTACAGTATATCAAAAGGATCATACACCATGACCAAGTGGGGTTCATCCCAGGGATGCAAGGATGGTACAACATTCGAAAATCCATCAACATCATCCACCACATCAACAAAAAGAAAGACAAAAACCACATGATCATCTCCATAGATGCTGAAAAAGCATTTGACAAAATTCAACATCCATTCATGATAAAAACTCTCTGCAAAATGGGAATAGAGGGCAAGTACCTCAACATAATAAAGGCCATATATGATAAACCCACAGCCAGCATTATACTGAACAGCGAGAAGCTGAAAGCATTTCCTCTGAGATCGGGAACCAGACAGGGATGCCCACTCTCCCCACTGTTATTTAACATAGTACTGGAGGTCCTAGCCATGGCAATCAGACAAAACAAAGAAATACAAGGAATCCAGATTGGTAAAGAAGAAGTTAAACTGTCACTATTTGCAGATGATATGATACTGTACATAAAACACCCTAAAGACTCCACTCCAAAACTACTAGAACTGATATCGGAATACAGCAAATTTGCAGGATACAAAATTAACACACAGAAATCTGTAGCTTTCCTATACACTAACAATGAACCAATAGAAAGAGAAATCAGGAAAACAATTCCATTCACCATTGCATCAAAAAGAATAAAATACCTAGGAATAAACCTAACCAAAGAAGTGAAAGACTTATACTCTGATAACTACAAGTCACTCTTAAGAGAAATTAAAGGGGACACTAGTAAATGGAAACTCATCCCATGCTCATGGCTAGGAAGAATTAATATCGTCAAAATGGCCATCCTGCCCAAAGCAATATACAGATTTGATGCAATCCCTCTCAAATTACCAGCAAAATTCTTCAATAAATTGGAACAAATAATTCAAAAATTCATATGAAAACACCAAAGACCCCGAATAGCCAAAGCAATCCTGAAAAAGAGGAATAAAGCAGGGGGGATCTCACTCCCCAACTTCAAGCTCTACTACAAAGCCATAGTAATCAAGACAATTTGGTACTGGCACAAGAACAGAGCCACAGACCAGTGGAACAGATTAGAGACTCCAGAAATTAACCCAAACATATATGGTCAATTAATATTTGATAAAGGAGCCATGGACATACAATGGCAAAATGACAGTCTCTTCAACAGATGGTGCTGGCAAAACTGGACAGCTACATGTAGGAGAATGAAACTGGACCATTGTCTAACCCCATATACAAAGGTAAACTCAAAATGGATCAAAGACCTGAATGTAAGTCATGAAACCATTAAACTCTTGGAAAAAAACATAGGCAAAAACCTCTTAGACATAAACATGAGTGACCTCTTCTTGAACATATCTCCCGGGGCAAGGAAAACAACAGCAAAAATGAGCAAGTGGGACTACATTAAGCTGAAAAGCTTCTGTACAGCGAAAGACACCATCAACAGAACAAAAAGGAACCCTACAGTATGGGAGAATATATTTGAAAATGACAGATCCGATAAAGGCTTGACATCCAGAATATATAAAGAGCTCACACGCCTCAACAAACAAAAAACAAATAACCCAATTAAAAAATGGGCAGAGGAACTGAACAGACAGTTCTCTAAAAAAGAAATACAGATGGCCAACAGACACATGAAAAGATGCTCCACATCGCTAATTATCAGAGAAATGCAAATTAAAACTACAATGTGGTATCACCTCACACCAGTAAGGATGGCTGCCATCCAAAAGACAAACAACAACAAATGTTGGCAAGGCTGTGGAGAAAGGGGAACCCTCCTACACTGCTGGTGGGAATGTAAATTAGTTCAACCATTGTGGAAAGCAGTATGGAGGTTCATCAAAATGCTCAAAACAGATCTACCATTTGACCCAGGAATTCCACTCCTAGGAATTTACCCTAAGAACGCAGCAATCAAGTTTGAGAAAGACAGATGCACCCCTATGTTTATCGCAGCACTATTTACAATAGCCAAGAATTGGAAGCAACCTAAATGTCCATCGGTAGAGGAATGGATAAAGAAGATGTGGTACATATACACAATGGAATACTACTCAGCCATAAGAAGTGGAAAAATCCAACCATTTGCAGCAACATGGATGGAGCTGGAGAGTATTATGCTCAGTGAAATAAGCCAAGCGGAGAAAGAGAAATACCAAATGATTTCACTCATCTGAGGAGTATAAGAACAAAGGAAAAACTGAAGGAACAAAACAGCAGCGGAATTACAGAACCCAAAAATGGACTAACAGGTACCAAAGGGAAAGGAACTGGGGAGGATGGGTGGGCAGGGAGGGATAAGGGGGGGAAGAAGAAGGGGGGTATTAAGATTAGCATTCATGGGGGGGGAGGGATAAAGGGGAGGGTGGGCTGTACAACAAAGAGAGGACAAGTAGTGATTCTACAACATTTTGCTACGCTGATGGACAGTAACCGTAATGTGGTTGTTAGGGGGGACCTGATATAGGGGAGAGCATAGTAAACATAGTATTCTTCATGTAAGTGTAGACTAAAAATTAAAAAAAAAAAAGAAAGAAAGAAAGAAAGAAAAGGGGGATTACTCCTTGACAGGATAAAACTATTGGTAAATCAAAGATCAACACATGCTTTAAATATCCTTAATGTTGATCACTTAAAGGGTGTCAGATGATCAGCTATGGAGGTACTCTTTTCTGATAATATTCCTTTCTCTTAATAAAAAAAAAAAAAGCAGTTCCTGTGTGCTGACCTCCAATGAGTTCTGCACAGTGGTATAGAGGGCATGTCAAAGTGTGGGCAAAGGGTCTGTTTGTTTCTATGCAGAAGATCAAGGCCTAGCTTGGCTACCCAGAAAATGAACTAAGATACGATATGAGGAGGAGCTTCCGGCATCAGCACTCTCTGGAGGACTCGTGCCGGGGGATGATCATCAAAAAGCCTCCACAGGGATCTGAGCAATGCTGCGGTTGTGGCTGCATCCACCCCACCGTCTCCTGGACTTGCCATTGGAATAAGGAGGAAGATGTCTAGGCTGGCATGTGCATACAGTGAGACAACGAATTTGACCGGATCTGTACTGTTGGAACTCAACCAGGAGTTGGGAGGGGTGCAAGGTGTAGCACTCCAAAATCTTATGACTATAGACTATCTATGGTTAAAAGAACATATGGGATGTGAACAGATACCAGAAATGGGCTGCTTTAATTTGTCTGATTTCTCTCAGACTGTTCAAGTACATTTGGACAATATCCATCATATCATAAACAAATTTTCACAAATGCCTAGGGTGCCTAAATGGTTTTCTTGGCTTCACTGGAGATGGATGGTAATTATAGATTTGCTTTGTTTATGTCACCGTATTCCTATTATGTTAATATGTGAGCGCAAATTAGTTGGTAGTTTAAAACCTATACATGCTTAAGTTACTCTACAAGAAGATATGTCAAAAAAATAATCAATCCTCCCATGTTTTCCTCCATATGCTACCTCTATAGCTTTTCTTCTTCCTTCCTAATTACAACCCTTAAATAGAATTCGTGCCTCATATCGAATTTACCGAGTATCATAATTCCTCCAGGTGGTAAAGAAACCTCGAGACAAGTGCTGGGCATAGAAGCCACAGGGCATAAATCTGCCAAGTAAAAAGCTAACCTTTTCAAACAATATGGCTTCTCTCTCACTTACCAACTTTACATTTCCCTGTATGGCCCCGGAAGATGGCTGGTTAGCCAGAGACGGGTAAGATTCCTCAAGGGAGGAACAACCTAAGACAGGCACAGTCGCATGGGGGCCATCAGGTGAGAATTCGGGGATCAACAGAGGTGAGGCTCAGAACCTCACCCCCCCTGCTTTGAGAGAAATCTTCTGCATCCGTGGATGTCTTGCTGCCCTTGTCTAGCCTGGATTAATACTTAGTCCATAGGCACACACCTGATCATCTGATCATCTACATTTGCCCTCTTACAGCACTAAACTATGTTTTCTACCTTTATCTTGCATCTACCTACCACTTCAGCATTTTATTAAAAATAAAAATAATAATAATAATAGAGGGAGAAATGTGGGATCAACATATAAATCAAGTACAAAAATCAAATGAATATTCATATTTGACCTGATTGTTTATGGGTCATAATGCGTGATCAAAACCGAAAGTTTCTGTGATGAATGCCCTTGTACTGTTCACCATGTAAGAATTTATTCACTATGTAAGAATTCGTTCACCATGTAAGAACTTGTTCGTTATGCTTCAGAAGATTGGAGACTGACGAGAATTAGGCTTGAGATGGATTAATGATTGTACATTGAGCATTGACCCCCCTATACTGAATTTTATTGTTGTTAACAACCATTTGATCAATAAATATGAGAGATGCCCTCTAAAAAAAAAAAAAAAGTATGACAGAAAACCACTATCAAAAGGGTGTCCTACTGTAGTGAAAGCAAGCATACATCCTCCAAAATCCTGAGGTAGGAACCTTAAGGCTCCCAGCAATGAAACTGGATTCATATCTATTCAGCACTGTTCCAAAGGTCTCAGTTTCAAGAGGTCAAAAGCCATTTCATCGTTGGCCTCAAAAATGAACTGGCAGGAGTCATGTCAAAGACTGAATCAGCCTTGGATGACTCAGCAGCTATAATCTTGCTCAGTTGAGAGATAACCAAAGGCTGACACCTCTGTCTTTTGTCCCGCCATTACCTGGGCATAGAAGCCGCAAACTTGTCCTTGACTCTCCTCTTAGTTCCTCCTGTTCCTTCCATTCAGTTGGTGCCTGCTGCCTCCCAAATAGCTCTGTATTCAGCACCCCCTCTCCCAGCCCATGTAGAAAGGACCTTCAGTAAGACCTTCCCCACTTACCACAATTTCTAGAATAGTCATATAACTGTCTTCCTGCCTCCAACTTTCCCTCCCCCTTAAATCTGTTATCCTACCCAGAATGTAACCAAATGCTTATCATGACTTGCTTCTGCTTAGAATAATTCAATGGACACCATTGCTTTCAGGATAAAATTAGGATTCTTTAGCAAGTAATGTAAGGATTTACATAAACTGTAAATACTGTCTCCAATTTCATTTGTCACCTCTCCCTTTATCATATTCTAGTCACACTCTCTCTTATAATTTCCTGTGCTCACTGCTACTACGTCTTCTACACTGCATTGAGACTGTCACTACTTGTGAAGATACTAGTCTTGAAGAATCCTATGGGCAGTGACTGGTCTTCTTCAGCCTGGAGTAAGTATGTATGTACTCAATCAATGTTAAATGAATGCCTGAATGAATGAACAAAGGCTTCCAGAGGACATGTTAGCCAGTTATGCTCAATGCTCTCAGCTGGGTGAAGGGCTCTTGAGCAATTCACTAATTAATTTGATTGATGTTTTAACTATGAGGAGGATGATAACTGATGCAGGATATCTTGTTACTAAGACTTGAGTGAACTAAGTTATCCTTTGTAATACAGACCTAAATGATTTAACTGTGCCTCTAAGATTTTAGATTCAGTCAGATCCCATGAACTATTGCCAAGAAGCAAACACTCAAAGTATAAAACAAGAGTGTTAATGATTTTTAAGAAAGCTGTGATCTTGGGATGTTCACATCAGAATCCCTGCTGTAAAAAACCTCTCTTTATCAAAGTCATGACAGCGACAGGAAATAAATCAATCAAGCAGTGAGTGGCATACAGAGGAGTATCATTCTAAAGTGGTAAGGTTTTCTTGGCTCCACAGATAAGAGAAAAAGTGAAGGACAAACAGCATTTTACTCCCTTGCTCTGGAATGCTACTGGACACATAAAGCCAGATCGGCCATATATGAATCAGCTTCTCCCACTTAAAGTCAAAGAGACAAATCTCATTTTGGGGAATGAGTGAAGACAGTCATATACAAGATTGTATTTTATGGAAATAAAAAAAAGAATTATGAAACATAAAGTACATTAAACATAAGACATGCTCTCTTCCCCAATTTCTGCGAATTGTAGAAGTCTTTGAAATTGATAAAACCTGAGAGATTTAAATATCTATTAGTCAATTAGTCATCCAGGAAAAATATCTATCAAGTTAACTTCATTTAAAGTTCACCCACTGGTCACCCAATAGAATCACCTCTTATTTTACTGTCCCTTTTTTTTAATTAAGGTATCATTGATATACACTCTTATGAAGGTTTCACATGAGCAAGATTGTAGTTACTATATCAGTAAATATAAGATACCCTTATTATCAAGTCCCCCCCATACATTGAAGTCACTGTCCATCACCATAGTAAGATGCCACAGAGTCACTACTTGTCTTCTCTGTGCTACGCTGTCTTCCCTGTGACCCCACACACACCATGTGTACCAATCATAATACCCCCTCAATTCCCTTCTCCCTCTCTCCTCACCCACCTTCCCTCACCCCTCCTCTTCAGTAACCTTTAGTCCCTTCTTGGGTTCTGTGAGTCTGCTGCTGTTTTGTTCCTTCACTTTTGCTTCGTTGTCACACTCCACAAATGAGGGAAATCATTTGGTGCTTGTCTTTCTCCACCTGGCTTATTCACTGAGCATAATACCCTCTACCTCCATCCATGTAGTTGCAAATGGTAGGATTTGTTTTCTTCTTACAGCTGAAAAATATTCCAGTGTGTATATGTGCCTCATCTTCTATATCCATTCATCTACTGATGGACAGTTAGGTTGCTTCATGTCTTGGTTATTGTAAACAGTGCTGTGATAAACATAGGGGTGCATCTGTCTTTTTGAATCTCAGATCTTGTTCTCTTTGGGTAAACTCCTAGGAGTGGAATTCCTGGGTCAAATGGTATTTCTATTTTTAGTTTTTTAAGGAACCTCCATATTGCTTTCCACAATGACTGAACTAGTTTACATTCCCACCAACAGTGTAGGAGGGTTCCCCTTTCTCTGTATTCTCGCCACTATTTGTTGTTCCTTGTTTTTTGGTTGTTGGCCATCCTAACTGGTGTGAGGTGATATCTCATTGTGGTTTTAATTTGCATTTCTCTGACAATCAGCGATGTGGAGCATTGTAGGCCACCTGAATTTCTTTTCTGGAGCAGTGTCTGTTCGTGTCTTCCGCCCATTTTTTAATCAAGTTATTTGCTTTTTGGGTGTTGAGGCATGTCGGGTATGTCATTTACAAATATATTCTCCCCCACTAGCTTCCTACTTGTTGACACTCTTCCTCCTCCTGGATCTCAATTTTTACTATCTAAGCTCAAGTCTACTTCTGTGACCATTCATTAGTCTGTATCTGCAGGCCCTGACACTGCTGGCCATATCATTTTTCCTGAAATTAGTTCCGCCTGTGGCTTTTATATTCCTATGGGATCTTACATCTCCTCCACCCCAGACTATTCTTCCCTTGATGGTTCTTCCTCTTTCTAGACAATGGACCTGTGTCCAACTCAGACATTTGTGTTATTCCTGCTCAGGCTTCAACATTACATCTGGATATAGAACTTTGAGACTATTCATTTTTGGCTTTGATCTTTCTCCCAGGTCCAAGTTTGCATCCCCCACCACCTAAGGGATATTTTAGTTGCTCATCACACAATTTCTTCAAAGAAAACATGTTTGCAACCGCATATAATATCTTTTCCTTCCCTCTCCAAACAGTTTCCTTAGTGTTTTTCTACAATCGATTGACTGTTCTCTAGGGCACTCCTGATGAAACCCTTTTGCCTCTTCCTCCTTCTAACAACCAGTATAAGCCTCAGTGACTAGTGCCAAATTCCTCTACCACATATCTTACAGCCGTCCTTTCCTTGTATTTCTAATTTAGCAAATCAAAAACACTGCCAAAATACTTAATAGTTTTAACACAAAAATCAGTACTCTCCCTTCTCTTTCCTTTAGAATGCCACCAGCTTAAATTTTTTGTATATATACATTTTTGGTTTTAGTATGAACTTTTAAAAAATCTTAGTTTGATCAGGCCTTTCTCCAATCAAAAGTCTTCCAGAGTTTGATATCACCTATAAGACAACATATCATTTCTTAGCCTTACATTCGACTCCCTCGGCAGTTTGGTTTTGACCTTCTGGTCTCATTTCACACCATCTCCCATAAAAATACTGTATAAATAAAAGCCCCTGATCATGTCTCACCAAACTAAGGCAATAAAGAGAATATATGCTCAGGAATGGGACCTTTCTCTGTTTTTCTGTCTGGTCCTCAAACCAAATGTTCAAAGCCTTTATTTATAACCCAAGTTTTATCCTATGATATTCCCAGGGACACAGGAAGTCCTGACATCTCTTCTCCTCCTTTTTTTTTTTTTTCTGAGAGGGCATCTCTCATATTTATTGATCATATGGTTGTTAACAACATAAAATTCTGTATAGAGGACTCAATGCACAATCATTAATCAACCCCAAGCCTAATTCTCAACAGTCTCCAATCTTCTGAAGCATAACGAACAAGTTCTTACATGGTGAACAAGTTCTTACATAGTGAATAAGTTCTTACATGGTGAACAGTGCAAGGGCAGTCATATCACAGAAACTTTCGGTTTTGATCACGCATCATGAACTATAAACAATCAAGTCAGATATGATTATTCATTTGATTTTTATACTTGATTTATATGTGAATCCCACATTTCTCCCTTATTATTATTATTTATTTTTTTAATAAAATGCTGAAGTGGTAGGTAGATGCAAGATAAAGGTAGAAAACATAATTTAGTGCTGTAAGAGGGCAAATGTAGATGATCAGGTCTGTGCCTATAGACTAAGTATTAATCCAGGCTAGACAAGGCAACAAAACATCCACGGATGCAGAAGATTTCTCTCAAAACAGGGGGGGTGAGGTTCTAAGCCTCACCTCTGTGGATCCCCAATTTCTCACCTGTTGGCCCCCCTGCGACTGTGCCTGTCTTAGGTTGTTCCTCCCTTGAGGAATCTTACCCGTCTCTGGCTAACCAGTCATCTTCCGGGGCCATACAGGGAAATGTAAAGTTGGTAAGTGAGAGAGAAGCAATATTCTTTGAAAAGGTTAGCTTTTTACTTCTTTGCGGATTTATGCCCTGTGGCTTCTATGCCCAGCATTTGTCTTGCGGTATCTTTACCACTTGGAAGAATTATGATACTTGGTAATTTCTATATGAGGCATGAATTCTACTTAAGGGTTGTAATTAGGAAGGAAGAAGAAAAGCTATAGAAGTAGCAGATGGAAGAAAACATGGGAAGATTGATTATTTCTTTGACACATCTTCTTGTAGAGCAACATAAGCATGTATAGTCTTTAAACTACTAATTAAATTGCGGACACACATTAACATAATAGGAATACAGCTACATAACCAAAGCAGACCTACTCTCCTCCTCCTTAACAGACACTGCAGTGTAAATAATTCCAGGGTTGTTTCCTTGGTGTCAACTCTCTTTACCTCTACTAAGACTTAATTGCAAAGAAAAACAAAAGCCTACTACTGCTCCTTTATTGTACCTTCTATTTCTAATCTCAAACTCCCAGCACTTTCTTGTTTTGTGTATCCCCAACAGGTATAGTAGACATGAAATTCTACAGGTTGCCTGTAAATTATATAGAAGTAAGGCCAAGTATAAGGAAAATGATCAGTTGGGAGAGTTTTGTCCTTCTCAGCTACATAGCCAGACTAACTGATTAGAAAAACATCTGAGAAAGAAGACAGTTTACACTTTCATACAGTCTTACGCACCCTCGTCCCATAAAAGGTGAACACGGACAGGGATGTTTGTCCTTCTTACCATGCATTATTTTCATTACTCAAGAAACTTCAGTGAAGGGTAAAGTCTGTAGGAATTTTGACTTTACAAGACATGCTACAGAATTCTGAGTGCTATTCTAATCAGCATCTCAATCTACAACTTAATGGTGTTTAAAAAATAGACCTTCTTTCCCCCAGTTCATGCAGAGTTAGTGATAATCATATGTTCTTAATTTGAGTTGCAGAATTTAGTTCTAAGCAAGACAACAATTTTGTAGTGTGCCCGTGAGATAAGATTCATCCAGAAATACTTAGAAATCAAATAACTGAAACAATAGAGGTTGCATCATGCACATTTACAGAAAGAAAAATACATGAAAAAGTCACCAGGGAGTACTAAAGATACCCTCAAATAATGAGGCTTAAAAGCCTAAGAAAATTTAAGGAGTAACAACAGAAGACCAATAGATGTTCAGAGACAAAGATAATTAGGCATTTTAAGTGGCTGTGTGGTATAACAGAAAGAGAATGTGATGTGGAGTCAGAAAGCCTTGGTTCAAATGTGGGCTCTGCCACTCACAAGCCACAGGCCCTGGGGCACTTCATCTCTAAGACGGTGAGACTTGGAGGGCTGAGACCAGCATGAGGCCAGTGAGGCACAGGTCTCAGGGGAACTTTGAAGAGGAGGCAAAGAAACTCACTAATCAAGATAAGTAATATTTGAATGCAGCTCTCAAAATTGAAATTAATGCCAAAAATAGCCATTTAGAACAAAATAAAATTTTTTATCATGACAGGATCCAATTCTGCACTTACTTGCACGACTTACACAGCTTGCCTCATCTTAATCCTGGCCCTGTCAGATCCTGCATGAATTTAAATCTTTAAAATATTGCATGAAATGTTATTTATTTTAATTGTGTTGTTTTTTTGGCACTCCCTTTAATTTTGTGCCTGGGGTGAGTGCCTCATGTGCCTCACCCTAGTCCCAGGGCTGCTCCTGATCTGACATTTCTCATTTGTGCAAACAGTAACATTGGAAACCAAAAAACCACCATTTTCATGGGGTTGCTGTGAAGATCAAATGAGATACTTGCATATGTTAAGGTAAGGACTTTTTTTTTAGTATTATTATTATTTTAGGAAGAGTTGGAATAATCAATGAGGCTGAAAGATGGCATAACACAACTCCCAGAAAGCAGCTCTGGCCAGTTGTCCTACTTCTCTCTCCTATTCCGTGCCAGCTCTCTCTGGGCCCTTTAGTCTCCTACATGGTTCCGAAATGCCTTCAAGAACAGCCTGCTCTGTCCTGGGCCCCAAGCTGCACAGACAAGTGTTACCGAGTACAATGGATAAGGATGGGACCCAGCAGAGGACATACACAAGGCATCTTCCTGGCACATTAATTCTATCCATCTTTTTGAGAGGAACACACATGGAATAGAAAACCTAAAATAAACAGAAAAGCTAAGATTCAAAAAGAAACTTCAGTGACATTTCACATCTGTAGCAGGCCAAACTGGGCTATGCCTCAGACTTACTGGGAATGAGTTCCTCTCGTTTTTAGGGCTTACTCCAGGGAAAGATAGGGAAAGACTGAAGTCCTGGTCTTGGGGCATCCATCCCAGCCCTGGTTAGCTTGTCCATATGTTCATTTGACAAACATCCAGCCCACTGATTATGTGCCAGACACTGGAAATCTGGAGACAAAGTATAGCCCCTGTCTTCAAGAAGCTATCTATCTGGGCTATCAGAGTATCAGAAGAACTGTACATATGGTAGATGGAGGCTTTCATTCATTCAAAACATTCTCATTGGGTGACACTTGTTAGGCACTGTTCTAGGCACTGGGCAGAGAGCAGTGAATAAAACACAAACATTTCTCTGTACTGTAGAGCTCATATTTGAGAGGGATTCTTGGGTTAGTCCAAGACTAGTCTAGGAAAGCTCAGACTTCCTATCTCATTCCAGCGCATCAGCATGGTAGACCTAAAAAACCTAGTAGGAAATCAAACATGAAGCTACAAGTTTTCAATTTCTTCATAAGACGATCTGTTCCATGATCCAGTAGGGATAAATAGGCCCTCCAATATCTGAGAGAGAGGGCTCCTAGAATCATGATAGGGCCAAATGGACATCTCTGTACAGATCCTTGGGAAACTGCAACTAAGGTAATCATTTATTTTGGGCTACTCTGAATTTTCAAATACAAGTCTACGCTTCTTGAAGACCAATATCATCTCATCACTTATGTCTCTCTCTGCCCTCTTAGCCTGGGCACTTAATCAATACTTGATTTAATGCAGGATATGAACTGAATAATATTTTCTAAATAAGTTGTGTCAGCTGTAGATATCCTTCCCCTAGCCACCACATAATGAAGTCTGTGCCCGTGGATCAGAAGTAGGGTAGTTGCACATATGGAAGAAATGGTTAAGGCTGATGATCATATACATACAGTTCTAGTTCAAGAGCACAATGAAAATGTACTCATCCTCAACCTTTTCACAGAGGCAATAAAATGGTCAAAACACTGCCACAGTCATAAGATTATTAGTTGTCTTTATATAATGTCTAATACTTTTCAAAGCTCTTTCAAAATCACAATTTCATTTGATTCTTACATCAAAGCTATGAAGTAAATAGGGTGAGCAATACCATTTCAGGGATGAGAAAACAGATACCAAACAGGTCTCACCTACAGTCACATAGCTAACCAGTGAGTTTAGGAGAACAGCTGGACTCCCATCGTAATGCTCATTCCGTAACACCAGACTATGGAGATAGAAGCATTGGTTTCCCAAGTTTCAAAATGCCTGGCACACAGTAAGCTCGGACTGTCTTATTTATCTCTGTTACCCCAGCATCTAGAACAACACTTAAATGAATGAATGAACAATGAATGGATGAATGGTAATGAATGGAGGCATGAAGTAGTGGCAACGCTGAAAGAAGGCTTGACTCACACTGTAGCTTTACAGGCAGCAGCTTTCATAAAATGACATGAAACTGATTTCACAAATGCTTTTCAAAGGCTTCTAAATTGCTCTTTTTACTTCCTTACCTGATTAGCTTTAAACCAAAGGAGATGTTTTTCCCTGACCTATTTTCAAAGCTAATCTTTAAATCCCTAGGTTACAAAATCCTAAGGATGAAATATTTGTTCTGTGAAATAGTATAATGGTTCAGGCAAGAAAAACTTTAAGAGTGTAAGTATACTGATTAAATTCCCAGGATTCAAGATACTGAAAGTTATATTAAAATGCCTTAAGTGAGATGAGTCTCTATTGAAGATAGTTGAGCTGCCAGTATTTCAAAAGTTACTCAAATCATAAACCCAATTACATGAGAAGAGTAACAGCAGAGCGCAGAAGCCAAACTGAAAAAGTAAAAATCAGATGCTTCCTTTAACAATAAAGGCTTTATGATACTGGATCGTGATTGAATTTGAATACTTAAGTGCAGTTTTCTGATTGAAAACAAGAAGTTTAGCATTTCCAATCTTCTGAACTTCACCACTTTTCCGTTCCCGCCATAAATGAATGAAGCTGGGGTTCAGCTTGCATAAACTTGCTCTGCACAACATCCAGCACAATAGTCATTGTCAATAAATGTTAAACAACACATTTGGATAATTCCACAGGTAATTCTACAAATTTGGATAATTCCATGTCCTGCAAGTAAGGACATGATTCTGTGATGACTACTGAGTACGTTGATTGACTCACCAAACAGTGATTTTTCTCCCCTTCTTCACTGAAGTGTACACATCAGGCTTTCTCTGCTAGAGCTATCCAACTCTTTTCTCTGCAGGCTTCACTCAACACATTGTGCCTCTTTGTATACATGGAATAAGATCATTTCTCTACAGAGAACAGAGCCATGTTTGTCTTAAAATCTGTGCTATAGGATACTGGGGATTTAAAGAATTAACCCACGATAAAATTGGAAGAAAAATAAAAATAAAAATAAGAATAGGAAGGGACTCCCCTAGATCTAAATCCTCATTTTAGAGCAAACTCAAGCCCAGAGAGGAAGAATGAATGATCCCTGGTTCAACATCCAACTGGGGGAGTCAGCAAGACTACAATCCAGATGGGTGGGGGTGCACAAAAGTGCAGTCACATGTGTATATAAAATATATATTTAGCCCCAATAAATCAAAGTAACCTGTCCCGAACTGCAATCATCCTTTTGCTACATACAGTGCTATTTCGGTGGAGTACTGCCACTCAGATGACTTCATCTCTAATTTTCTCCTTTTGGTTCTATTTTAAAGAACACATTTTCACATTGAACTATAACACCAGTAACTTAGCCTAAGGAATCAGACTCTCCCGATAATCAGACATTATCAGACACTACCTCCACTACCTCCACCACAGTCTGACTCATCACAGAGCTATCTCCTCCCATATTCCTTGATTTGAAAGCTAAACCCAAGAGTAGTGTAGTTAGGATGCATTCCAGCTCTGGCTTTGATGCTCCTTTGGGCCCATAGAAAAGTCAAAGAATCTTCCTAAAACATTTTTTTTCTTTGTAATGATGTTAAATTACTCACAAAATGTTTATTAAAAACAAAACAAAAGTCTAAAAACCAGCACATGCCAATGGTGCTGCTTATTTAAGCAACTGGCGTTCCTCTATGCTTTTGAGGCGTTTCTTCCGGGGCTGTACAAAGTCATCATCTGTATCATCACTAAATTTATTATCTTCTGATTCATTCCTGAATTCTAGTTTAGGAAACCTTTTTTCTGGTAAAGGTTCTTGAGGAGTTCTTCAAAATAGTTTTCAAGTTTTATGCCAGCGTTGGCTACTTCTGAATCAGGCTCATTGAATTCAGCACAATTTTGAAAGATCAATCTAAAGTCAGCTACAAAATCTTCAGGGTTTGTGTACATAGAAAAATCTTCTTGTAGTCTTTTCTTGATGGTTGACAAGTCCATTGGATTTTTAATTATTTTGTAATAATCAGGCAGTTAGAGGAACTGGATCTTGAAAAGCCAGGCTCATTTCATGGCAGTAAAGAAATAAAAGTAGGCGCTCACACTTCCTTATATCTATTGGTGTTAATTTAACAAGGACTTCTGGTTTCTTTTTTTCTGAGTTGTGACTGGGAGCATCACAATCATATTCAACTTCTGGTTTAGATAAGTCTCGGCAGAAAGTGCAGATTCATTCTCCACTTGGTGGGTGCATGACAAGAAAGATGGAATACTTTGGGACACTTATCACAGCACAGGAGCTCCCCTCCATTCTGACAAACTGCACAACAGTCCTCATTGGGGTCGTCTTCTTTCTTTGTCTCTCCAACATGAAGCGGTGACTTCTGGGAGGCATCCAGCCACTCAGACTTTGCATATGAGGAATTTTCCTGGTGACGTCCAGGTTGATCTCCTGTGCTATCAGGAGCATCTGATCTTAGCACAGACTCCTCAGAAGCAGAGCTCTGACTGCTATTTAATAGCAGGGAGGTAAGTATGCTTCTTGGATAATTGGTATTTTGAGGCCTAGATTCTTCATCTGATTCTTGTTTCACTACAACAACAGGAAAATCATAATTTTCAGGTGGTCCACTGTTTTCTTGTTTTATTTGGATTGGCTCCAACATGACCACTGGGACTTTGTGTGTAGAATCGGCTCCCGTTGGTTTGCTGGAAGAGCCAGAGCTTCCTCTGCTCCCCACACTGGAGGCACTAGGTGAACGTATTGGTGGGTGTACACTAGTCATAGTAACAGGTCCTGCAAGGCCTGGAGATGGTACTGATGAATTTGGTGACTGGACGGTTCTGTTTGAGGGTGGTCTTGGCTGGCCATGATCTATACTAGGATCTTTCTTCACAATATTGTCCAGCATAATAGTACTTGAACAGTCAATATCTGGAAGAGAAGGAAGATTGTAAGAACCTCCCACTGGTGAGCTCAAATCAATCATAGGTGAACCAAAACCTTTGCCATCGTGTCCTACTGCACTAGTAATAGTGGGACTGGAAGGAGTAGAGGATATGCTGCTGGCAGTTGACGGGGCAGCCTGCCCACTGCTGATCTGCCACTGTTTTATGGCTTGTTGAGCCAAGAAAGCCATCTGCAGAGGGTTGGGCTTTATTGCTTGTCGTGGCACATTCTGGTTTGGTGGATATCTCAGCTGTTGAGGATGAGGAGGAAGAACTGGTCCATTAGGTTTGGGGCTGTGATTTTGAAAATTTATCAGATGTGGAGGGGTTTGCTGATGAGAGATGGAAGGTTGCTGGATGGGCCCCTGCACTCTAGGGTTTGGTAAACCCACAGGTGCTGGCCTCCGTTGCACCTGTTGCCTCTGAGCCATTACCTGTTGCTGCATATGCTGGAGTCGTAACTGAGCTAGGCTGATCTGTGTTGGAAACTTGGATAACTGCTTTGAAGATAAACCACCTGGTGGCTGTGAATTCTGTTCCACGACAGGGTTCTGCTTAGGCATTTGTAGCTGACTCTCTTTATCTTCGATTACTAAAGAACCTAAATTGATAATATTTTGAGCCCAGAAACTAGGATCACAGTGAAACTGGATGGTATTGTTGGTCACTGGGGAAGCATCACACCTTGCTCAAAGGAGGTGCCGTAGTCGGTATGTAATCAGTCGCTTGCTGTACAGTAATGCTGTACTACTGCCGCTGGAAACGGCCTATTTGGAAAAATGCATTACATGTTCCAGCTGTTTAGAGAGCCCAGCCACTTCCTGTTGCTGTTGCATGAGTTTCATGCGATGGTCCTTTGCAAGGCTCTCAAGCTGATGCAACAGAGCTTTTCCTTTTTTATTTATTTCTACCATCAATGTAAATATAGCAACTTTAATATCCTGTTTCACCTGCTTTGATTTTGATTTACTTCAATTATCCTGTTTTGCATCTGATTTCCTGTGAATTTTATGTATTTTGTTTTTTCCATCAGTTTTGTGATTAGGGTATGATCACTTTCTGATTCTGAAAAGCTTCTTCTATAAATTGGTATCTATGCTCTTTATGTTCTAATAACTGGCAGTCTCCACATGTCAGTTTGTCACATGTTTCACAGTAAAGCTTCAGCTGCTCCTTATGAAAAGGACAGAACACTGGTCGCTGACTAGTCATACCAACTGCCTCTGGAGATACTTCCTCTTTCTGTCTCACGGTGTGATCTTTTGTGAACTTCACCCTTTGGTGAGCTCGGATGCATGTCTTGCAGAGCCATTCAACACACTCGACACAAAACCCATTAGTTTCTGCATTGTCCTCACAGCTTGTACACACCTGATTAGACTTTTCAACTGTACTGCTGGGAACCTCAGTAGTGTCTTTCACAAAAAAATTATCTATGATGTGTCTCTCTGCACAGTCTTGGCTGCAAACTGGACATCGAATGACTCCAACTTGGGTGGCGAACGGCGAGGAGCCGCTGACCAGCGAGCCGGTGGCGGGGACGGGCGGCGGGGTCTCGGCCGAGCCCAGCATGGGCGCCGGCAGCAGGAGGTAGCGCCGGGGCGCGGGCAGGCAACGCTGGCAGAAGGAGTGCAGACAGGGCAGCAGCTTGGGCGCTCGGCTCTGGATGTTCTGGTGGCACACGGCGCAAGGGTCCAACAGGTTGAGCCGGGCCGCCTCGCCTCCGCGCTCCGAGTCCGGGCCCTGCCGACTCTCGGCCTCGTTCTCCCCGCTCGGCGCTGTCGGGGGCCGCCGTCGCCGCCTTCTCCACAGCCACCTCCATTGTCCTGTCCCGGTCCCCGCGTGCCGCCGCCTGCCGCCGCCCCCGCCCCCGACGACCTCCTCCTCCTCCTCCTCCCAGGCAGCTCGGGTGACCCGAGGGAGGAGGGGGGAGGCAGCGCCGGGCCGAGGAAGCCTTCTCAGGCCCCGGCGATCCGCCTCCCGGGTGGCGCGGCCGGAAGAACGGTGTCTGTCAGCGGCGACCGGCTGCGCCTCGTGAGCTTCGCCAACCGCCGTGGCGCTCGTCAAATCCACACAGCCCGAATCCACTAACCTCCCAGCCTTCCTCTGGGGGTACCCGGCCGGCTCAGGCCCCGCCCCCACCCTCCCTCTCCCAACAACTAAAACATTTTTAAAAGAAATACTGATTGAGCAACTTGCAGAGCAAATATTCTGTATCTGCTGCTGAACTAGACACTTTACATATGGTATGACAATTCATTTTCTAAAAGTGACAGGTACTCTGGGAAGTTTATGATCTTACCAGATCCTATTAACAACCAGAAGGATGGTATAATTATTTTTCCTATTTCACAAAGAAGGAAACCAAGGCTTAATTAGTTCTTACATTATCTTTCCTATTTTACAGTATAGGATCCTGAGGTTAAAGAAGCCTTACCGAACATATACACAATGGAATACTATTCAGCCATAAGAAACAAATCCTACCATTTGCAACAACATGGATGGAGCTAGAGGGTATTATGCTCAGTGAAATAAGCCAGGCGGAGAAAGACAAGTACCAAATGATTTCCCTCATTTGTGGAGTAAAACAACGAAGCAAAACTGAAGGAAGGAAATAGAAGCAGACTCACAGACTCCAAGAAGGGGCTAGTGGTTACCAAAGGGGAGGAGTGAGGGAGGGCAGGTGGGGAGGGAGGGAGAATGGGATTGAGAGGTACCATGATTAGTGCAGATGGTGTGTTTGGGGTCACCAGGAGAACAGTGTAGCACAGAGAAGGCAGGTAGTGACTCTGTGGCATCTTACTACACTGACGGATGGGGCCTGTAATGGGGTATGGGGGTGGGACTAGATAATAAGGGTGAATGCAGTAACCACATTGTTTTTCCTGTGAAACCTTCACAAGATTGTATATCAATGATACCTTAATTAATCAATCAATCAATCAATTAATTAAAGAAGCCTTACGGAGGATCTGCTTAACACAACCAGCTGACTGGCTAGGAGTGGCAGGGCCAGGATTTAAACCAATATCTAGATAACTCCAAAGTCTGCCACAGTGGACACCGTGAGGTGCCTTACAGATGGTTCCTCAAGAATGGAACAGCTGGGAGTGCTGCAGGCACAAAGTCTGCTGCTCTCAGCACCTCTGGGGTCTGCTTTAGTTAAAGAAAGCTGCCTTGTCCAAGATCATGTTCCTTCCTGGGGTGCCTGGAATCCAATGGCTGGTCAATGAGGTATAAATGGCCCTCATGTCATTATATAAAGCAAAACAAGTAATTCCCCAATTTTACACAGAATGCCCTATCTCCTTACCTTAAACAAAACTTTGTTCTTCCTGGAGGCCCTGCTTCCTTCTGTCTGGAGGTTACCTGTTTTTCCCACTTTCTAGGCCAACAGGGCCAGGAAAAAAGAGAGATGAGTGGGGTGAGTGGCGGTATTCCCTTGGATAAAATCATATAATCATGCTGATAGTCACTAGCACAAAACTAGTTTTCAACACCAACTGGGCTTTCAGGCTCACCTATTCTTCCTTTTGTCTATTACAAGCCAGCCCTTATTTCCATTTCTCAGATTTTTCTAAAACTCACCACTCTCTTCAATACAGCTGTTAGTCCCTGCTTTGCTTTCTTCTTTCAGTGCACAAATTTATCTCTTTTTTCACAGAAAAGAATGTCCATCAACTATGATCTTCAACTTCCTGCCCTAATACTATAAAATTATGTACATCTACACCTACCCTTGTTGCATTCCTCCAGTCTCAAAGGACTGCCCTTGACCCTACGCCCTGCTCTCTCTAACTGGCAGCTACTGCATGAATCTTACCTTCTTATTCTTCTCTCTTCAACCTCTTTCATTTTACTGGCTGCTCTGGTTAGTAAAGCATTTACTTATTTTCTATCCCCCAAAACCAACAGCACCGCCACCACCACCAAACCGTCTCATCCTTGTGTTCTTCTCCAGCTATTCTCCACTTCCTTGGCCGTATCAACTCTGTCTACTTTCTTACTTTTCATTCATTTACTTATTGATACCTGGCTTTGCCCGGCCTGCCTAAAGTCATCGCTGACTTCTCATCTAGCCCTATCTTACTTAACTGGTTGTTTGCATCTGATACCAAAGATTAGCCCCTACTTGAAACTACTATTTTGTTTGTGGGACAACATCTTGGTTCTCCTGGAACTTCTTGGATCATTCTTCTCCATTTCTTTTATGGGCTCACTCTTCTTTGAGCACCTTTTAAATAGCAGGGTACTCCCAGGGTTCATCCTCAGTCCTCTTATCTTTATTACTGAGCATTCTTGTCCTAGGAAGCTTACCCATTAGTAATTTCAACTATTCTCTTTGTGACAATGACTGCCAAATCTTTATTTGCAGCTTAAATCTCCCATAAGTTTGACTTGCATACCCTTCCTTATATTCTCCTTAGTTCGTTTCTACTGGTATTGGTGTCTACCTACCTAACTTAGAAACCTAACAGTCTTCCTTCACTTTGCCCTTTCTCCCCACAATCAGTAACTAAGTATTGCCCTTTTTAACTTCTAAATGCTTTTTAACCCCCTAAATATTTCTTGAACCTATTTTCTCTAGCCCCTCCCCATCATCACAGTGCTAATTTAGGCCCTTATTGTCCTTGCCTGAACTACTGCAATGGCCACCTAACTGGTCTTCCTGGTTCAAGCTTTAATATCTTCAAGTCCACTTTCCCACAGTCAACTGAAGGGTCTGTCTAAAACTCATATACGATTGGATTGCTCCATCCAATGCTACCTATAATAACAAAAACACCAAATGACCTGTATGCAACATACCTTTACTTGGCATGATTCAAACTTTGCCAGTCTCTCTGGCTACATCAATCACTACTCCCTATCTCCAGCTTTATGCTCAGCAACACCTAAGGACTCATAATTTCTCATGCACATCATGCTACTTCCTGACTTTACTTCAGGTCACACTGCTGTCCCTTCTGCCCAGAACATCCCCATTCTTTCTCCCCCTACCTGGCTAACCCTCTCTCATTCAAGACTCAGTTCACTTGTCATATTGAGGATGTCTTCCTTGATGCCAAAAGGATTAGGTGTCTCGCCTGTGTTCCTGTGATACCAGTACATATCGCTGCCATCATAATTCTACATTGCTTCAAAATGGTTTGTTTATGTGTCTATCTCCTTGTTTTGGCAACAAAACTTGGTAGCTTAAAACAAGAGTCACTTATTTTGCTCAGGAACCATCAATTTGGGCAGGGTTCAGTGAGAATGGCTAGTCTCTGCTCCATGCGGTATCAGCCAGGGCAGCTCTCCCAGAGCTGGAGGATCTGCTTCCAAGATGGCTCATCCCAAGGGCTAACAAGCGGGTGCTGGCTATTAGTTACTTTCCACCTGGGCCTTTCCACAGGGCAATTTAGGCTTCTTCACAGCATGGTGGCTGGGTTTCAAGAGTGAGTGATCCAAGAAACAGGAAATGGATCCTGTTAGTTTCTTAAATTGGGTACAATTTCTGAATAGAAAATGAATAGATCTCTGCCACACTCTATTGTCAGACAGGCACAAAGCCCAGGTTCAAGGGGAGAGGGCATAGCCCCATCTTTTGATGGGGGGAGTGTCAAAGAATTTAGGGGGGCATGTTTTAAAACTACCACACTCCTTTACTGGACTATGGGCTCTTTTAGGACTCACAGACATGGCATGTGTCTGCTGAATGAATGGATTCATTCCTGGACCAATTTGCCTACATGAAACTTCACAGTCTTAATCAGTCAATTGCACCACGGAGGTTCATTCTAAACAACTCAGCCACATCAATTAGTAAGAGGATTAAGGCTCAAAGGAAATTAGGCTTAAAGTCTCATAGCATTTTAGAAATGGGAGGGATTTATGAGCTAATCAAATTTTTTAGTCCATTTTACAAACAACAACAAAACAAAGCAAAAAAAAAACTGAGGTACATAGAAAAAAGAAACTATATGGGTCAGCTATATAAAATAGCAATGATTTAGATTTTGCTGAATATGGAAAACACATGCTATTCACTTGCTCAGTTTCTTCTAGCAAGTCAGAGCTAATTAAACTTAAGAATCTGATTGAGGAGAGCTGTTAATTTTCTCTTTTAAAGGAAGACACTATTTACTTTTGCAAATTCGGTCCCATTACAGCTATTATTGTAATTCAATTATTTGATGACACCCTATATGTCTTGGTTAAAATGTTTTGTGGCACCGACATGCATCTAGCCATTAAATAGAATATGAAGAAATGCATAAGACCTTAGTTATTAGACATCTTTAAACATGTCCGATTGAAACACATGTGAGCAATAGAAGTATCCGTGTTTGAATTATTAAATATGACTATTAAAGTCAAAAGAAATGAAATAATTTGACACCAGTAAGGATCAGGATACAAGCCTAATTCTAAAAGGTGAAATTTTGACTAAAAATAAATAAATAAATAAATTAGTTAACTGGATTCAGAGAGATATCTAGGTATAGCTTTAGAAGTGCACATTTAGACAGACCTAAAAATATTTAATCTCTTCTAAGGCTTTCTGAGGAGCCTCTAAAACACTAGGTAATCTTACGTAAGTTATGACTGTGACTACCAAAAAAAGAAAAAAAATCACTGGGAATTGCCAATTAACTGAACAAGCAGTAGCATTTTACCAAGAAAGTAAAATCATTTTTTCCAAAGAAACGAACCTTTTTCTCGGAATTCTTCCGTGTGGCAGAACATTCAGGAAATTGCATTTCCTAAATGTAATTATCTTATAAATTAGACTGCTTACATGACTTCATTTCAAGCAATCTGGTTCTAAGAAGGACACAATTCTAATTTAGCAATTCCATAATAAAGATAAGTTATATAGGATGTTGGCTTTACAAGACAAACTATGAGGTATATTAATATCATTATCTGCACTCCCTACCCACTGTTTATGCAGGTACTACTTTTCACCCAGTATAACATCTGAGAAGCTGCAAAGTCCCCTGGACCTTATCAGTGACAAAGGGAAAGTAAAAAACAAAAACAAAAAAAACCCCATTCCCCAAAACCCCTCATGTAACCTATCTGAGACACCCGAAACACCCATCCACAAAGACAGCATCTTTTTTGTTTTAAAAGACTGTTAGACTGCATCTTCTATGTTAAACTATTAAAACAATGGCAGATTTGTAGAAGAAAATTTTGCTTAAAACTTTGATCAACTTAGGCACTGAGTATTCGTGCTTTTGGAATTTTTTGCCTTCTAACCTAATTGGCATGGGAAAGGGAACTCAGCATGGGCCGTGCTTTGCTTTTAGTCACAAAGGGCGAAAAACCAGCCTTGCAAATGTATGTTGATGAAACGAGTGACATTCAAAGTCCACTCACTTGTTTTGGAGTAAACAGGGAAATATTTTACTCAAAATTTCTTCAAAGTGATTTTCTGGAAGTTATTTTGGCAACTGAGTGAGACTTGAGTTCCAAACACTCCACACAAAAATCTGGCAAAGACTGGATGTAGGTGAGAAAAGGATTCCTCACAAGCTCCCAGTGATTTTTCAGTCCTGAGTTGGGAAGCTACTGCCCAAATTTATTCTTTAGACAGACTGAGTTAAATTTCTCCCCTTGCTGAATTCACCTTCAGGAACCTGCTTTTTGAGAACTTCAGTAAGTCAGAAAATTTTAAGACATGTTTGGTACAGCATAATGGTTAGGAAAGCAGACTCTGGCAGCAGACTGGGTCTGAATCCTGGCTCTGCCAATTATCAGCTGGGTGCTCTACAGCAAGCTCCTGAGACCTCTCTGCACCTCTGTATCCTTACGTGTAAAATATGTAAACACTATCTGTACCTATTTCTGATGATCTTGAGTACTACATGAGGTAATACACATAACAAAAAGCATCAGAAAAGTATCTAACATGCAGGAAGCTCTTTAAAAGTGTGAGTCTCATTAGTACAACAGCTGGACTTTAGCTGCAAAAACATAGTCTATCAGGTAATGATGTTTGATTTTACCCCTTGAAATTTCAGTTCTTTGTATATAAACCGTAAAAGGGCATCTTTCAGAAATGTTATGCTTTGCTGAATGTTTGCAAGTTTGAAGCAGTTGCCTTTGTCCTTATTGATTGTCTCGGTAACGATACAACATAATCCTTCAGTTCGGAAATCTTTCCAAACACTTTTCCTTCTGACATGATTGAAAAGGTCCAACAGAATATAGAATAATATAAATAGTCACTGTTTATTTCTTCCTGTAGTTTGGTTTCAATTTTTAACATTAAACTCTTCAATTCATCTGGAATGTATTTTAATGTGAAGTATAAATTTTGGATTTAAATAGTGTTATTAAAATGTTAGCCAATGGTTCCAAAAATTTTTCTTGAATGAGCCAACTTCTCCACTAACTTGAAAATCTAATACATGCCAAAATCTTATACGTGCTTATTACAATAGTTGCCTATTTACTTATTACTGTTCTCCCACGGGAACTTAAGTTTCACAAAGAAAGAGACTCAGTTACTTTGGTTCACCACTGGTCACCAGAGTTCTGCTACTGGGCTTTTAGGAATGAATGGCTGAAAAAGGCTTTCCTCTCCCAATCTCTGAATGTGATTACTGTTATTACTGATTTTCTAAAGATAAACAGATGCAACATTATTGAAACTAATCTGAACTGATCATATCTATGATTCTTTCAATATGCTGCTATATTTCCTTTGCTAATATTTGACTTAAGATTTTGTATAGGTAGCTTTAAGTGAAGGTGTTCTTAATTTTTATGAACAAAACAAAGTAGAATTTGGTCATAGCCATCCTAGGTTCATAAAATAACCTGAGAAATTTTCCATATTTTACCATGCTTTCAAATAAATTAGATAGCACAGGAAATACCTGTTCCTTTAGGCTTTGACAGAATATGATAAATATATCTAGAATTTGCACTTCTGAGGAGGAAGGAATCTTTCTTTCAATCCGACTTTTGTCAATCTCATTCATAGTTTTTGCTGTATTAAGTCAATTTTGGTTATTTTAAATAATTTGTTTTTGCTTATTCATTTTGTAGATTGAATTTACTGTCATAGGGTTAAAATTCCTTTTTTATTTTTAAAAAAGTATTAAAAATTTTGCAATTTAAAATAAATTCTCTGTGCATCTATGGTCATACGTTTCTTCTTTTTTTAAAAAATATTTGCTTCTGGGTCATGTTATGATTGGATTTAAAAAATCAACTTAAATCCTTGTCTTCTAACAGAATAGGGGAGTCACTGTGGTAATGAATATGTTCAGTTTTAATGTTAAACTATATTCTTTTTATTTTATGCTTCCAAAATGTTTTCACCTTTCCCCTTCTCCCTGAGCCATACTGATTAAGAAGATCCTTCCCCCCAGCTTTTAGCCAATTTATTAGGAAGCTACTCGTTTTATTTCTATTCTAGTTCTGCTTATTTTTAACCTTCCCTTACCCTGCCTTTCTTTCTTGAAGCCAATAATAAAACAGCATTTTTTGAGTCTCCTTGCAACCTTCCCTCTTCCATCTGCCAAATTACTGAAATACTTTAGAATCCCAGATCCCTGTTATTATTGGTCCATTATATTATTCTTTTTATGAAGAATGATTATCAGTAGTATTACGGTTTACTCCTATACTGTTATTCACAGTTAATTCCATACCACTTGAAAATACTCTAATTTCTTCCCCCTATTGAGTTCTTTATTCTAATTATTTGTTTGTCTCTACTATACCTTTGCATAATTTTTTTCAGAGCAAGCACATCATGAGTGGGATATTCTGCAGGTTTTCAGTAACAAAGATGATCTTTTTGTTCTCCTTTCAAGAAAAGATGCCTCAGCTGGCTGTGCAATTTGAGTGACAACCCTTTTGAAGGTGATGCTTTCACCCTTTCATCCTTTCGACCTTTCCCTCTTCCCAAGGTGATGCTCCTTTGCTTTTCCTATACAGTGCTACTAGGTAACTGGATACAAATGTATTGTCCTTCTTTTGTGGATAACATCTGCTCTTTTACTCCTGCACTACCTCCACATATCTGGATGCTGATAGTTGATTCATTTTTAAGTATAACAATTTTGTTAGAATACATTTAACAGTGAATTTTCATCCTCATTATTTTTATTTAATAAAAGCTTTATTGAGATATAATTCACACAACATAAAATTTCTTCATTAGTATTTGCTGGCACCCAAGCCCTTTGATGTGATGATTCATGACTCCCTTTAGCTAAGGTGGGAGTGAACATGCGATGTTTAATATGTAAGCTCAGGTTATCGTCTTGAACCTGAAGCCTATCCAATGTATCCCGAAGCTGCCTGCTGTTGCCCTACTGCTCCTCCTCCCTGCTGTTCTACTGGCTGCATCCTGGAACTTACTTTACCTTTCTTTATACTCTCCTCGCTTTCTTACCAGGTTTCTCGACTTTCTCCATGGTTTTACCAGGACCAAGCCCCAGCCTTCCTCTCCTCTCATTCTCTATACTCTTCCTGGTAAGATTTCATCCACTTCCTGGCTCCAAATGTCATCTATATGAGAGGGTCTCAAGCCCCTCCCCAAATATTGCTTATACATAAACATTCTCTCATTACTAACATCTCTTATTAGACACAGTGATTCTCAATTACAGGGATATCCTGAAATCTCAGAAGGCGCATTTATAGCTTGAAGAAGCACTTCTGTTGAGGAACACGTGCCTGTCCCATCATCCAATGAGCTGACCATTCCAGAAGCCTGGGAGTCATCACCGTTAGACCCGAGGATGGTATCTCTCCAGTTCACCACCTTATCTAACAGAGAGTCTAACATATAGCAGCCCAACAAATACCTGTCATAGGGATGAATTCAGTCACTAAATTCTGTGGTTTCTAGTTCACATCCTTTCAACTCATCCTCTTTTCATCCACACTATCGATCCATGAATAGTTACTAAGAGTGCATGAACACCATGAAATTGTACCCAACATTTGATGTGTATATAAAAATTTTTAGGGTAATTTGCAGATTTCCTAAGGAGTCAATAATCCTAACAGTTTAAGAAATATTACTGTAGGGGCTTATTTGGTTAGAAAGGAGTATTTTGAAGAGTATTGCAAACTAACAAAAACAAATTGTAGATACATACACACAGCACATAGACACATACACACAGATACAAACATGGACTGACTTAATGACATCAAGCCTATGGTAAACGTTTTGTTGAAAAGGGACAAGAATCAGAAGAGCTAGAGGGCTGCAGGAATAATGAAGAAAAACAGAGGATGCCAGAAAAAGAACTGAGAAAGGCAGAACAGAGAGAGAAAAGGAACTTCTGTCCACTCTGCTGTTTTATATATGGCCCTTAGGCAGCCGGTGTGCGAAAGGTTGGCTGCAGTATGGAGGACGTCAGTGTCTGAAGATACCTGTGTAATTCTGAAAATTGCACACTTCAGCTTGCCACATGCTGCCCAACTTCAGGACAGTCTGGTCCACCAGTCCAGCTGTCTTTTCAATTCTGTCCAGTGAATCCCTTTCTAGACTCTGATCTTCAACAGAAGGAAAGAGAGAAAGAAAATAGAAGGCAGTGGCCTGGGCCCATGAGAAGAGGAAAGGGAAAGGAGGTCAAACACTCCCTACTTCTCAGGTGACCACCTGTCTCTAGCTCACTCTCCTCCTTTGTCTTTATTCACTGAACAGCTTATGTATGTGCCTGTGTGCAAAAATCGTTGACAATATAGGATGCACTTCAGTAAACAAGAACATCTTTATAAGTTCTGAAAAATACACGTGGTTTTCAGAGTTCCAGGTGTTTTTAATAAATGTTGGCTAGTTCATCCTCTCTCCATCAATTAAACACTTAATAAAGGAAGGGAATATGATCTTTTTGGGGGGGTAACTTCTCATATCAGCACGTAACATATTATACTGCCCGGTTTGCTTTAGCAAATGCTAACTTTTCTGTCATAAGATGTTGTTACTAATCTACTAAAGTAGGAAAAGTACATCAGAAATGGTGATAGGCTGGATTATTTTTGTTTTAAAGGCACCCAGCCTAACTTCCATTATTGCACAGTCCAAGGATAGCTACTGATCTTACATCTAAGACGTCTCTGGCTGTGAAATAAACGTTACTTACGTGGAAATGAAAACCGGACGCTTTCATCATTAGCATCATCTTTCATCCAAAGAAAATGAAAGCCTGAGGATGGTTTTCATTTGGTCAAAAGGCCTGGACAATTAACTGACTGGTTAATCTGCATCTAAATCCTCAGGAATAGTCCATAGCTACCTGTTTAGCGATTCAGCTTCACATGATTTAACATCAACACACAAGAACAGCTCTGCTGTGATGTACAGGGATAGGAGCCTCATGAATTTATCAGACATACTAATAATCCAACAGTGTCTACTTTTGCTGCAAAACTCTAATTGTGTAAAGGGACAAAACTGTGATTGTTAAAACAATATTTTTTTTAAAAAAATGTCTTTTCAAGATTCTATATTTACCTATACTATCTGAAATTTTCATGAAGCCCTAATCTACTAATAACAAATATGGTATTTTAAATCATAGTGACAACTGAAGATTCCTCTGGGTAAATGCCTGATAAATTTATGGTGAAATTTAGTGACCAGTTATTCTGGCTGGAAGTTAGGGTGCAAGGGGAGGAATAGGAGAGAAATGGGAAAAACTACTGCTCAGCAAGTCCCACCTAATAGTGTAATATTTGGAGCAATATCCACTTAAAACAAATTCCAGGATTCACTTAAGAGTTTTAATGGTTTTTGCCCTGTTTATTTAGTCTCATACCCTTTTGGCAAGAAATTGCTGTTAAAGATTTATTGAGATCTGGTTTAAGTCCATTCTTTTCACAGATAAGCTGAACAGGTCACTGAGAACTTGGGCTTCACTTTTTTCCACAGCAGGGTGTGGGATCTGAAACCCCTTCAAATGTTACTGGGATCCTTTTGAGGAAAGAGAGGAAGATGAGAATGGAAGAAAAATATTCTACAACCTCGTTCATTGCCTGCTCTACTTGCATCCTTATCTTTAACCTTGGCGAACTCATTGTGTCCTCCATCTTCTTTAGGTTTCACTGCTGCAAGGGATCCAGGTTAGGAAGTGATGCCAGGATCAGTGTTGACAATGAGATGAGAGCCACAAGTGAAGCCAAAAGAGGCTGTGAAGCCAGAACTAGAAATGAGCTGTTGGAGATCATATCATGTGGCATCTACAATATATATTCCATTCATCCATTCCGGTATGAAGTGTGCAAAACCAAACAAATACACATCCAGAAAAAAAGGGCCTGCTGGCACCGAGGTAATATTATTTGGCACTCTCTAGCTGAAATGTGCACATTGTTAAGATGTCCTTACTATAGTCCTTCTGGGAAGAATTATTTTGGTGAAGTGTGGAATGGAAAGCAAACATGGAACACGACAACACAGATGGGCATCACCTGGGAAACCCAGCAGTCCACTCCAACAGATGCCCTCAAGGTGGTATTTACCTTGATGAGCCTCGCAGACTGATACCTGATTGCACTGACTGGACACAGGAATGCAGACTCATGCTAGCAAAACTCCCAAGACACTAATGTATAAAAAAATTAGGTGACTTTATTATTTACAGTAAACAACAGAAGAATCAGACATACTTAAGGTCTGTGTCAGCCTGACAGTGAATGATCTCTTTGGGAAGGCAAGTTACCAGAGGGAAGCATGGTGAGTAAGTGGAATTAACGATGCAGGATTCTACTGCAAAAGGGCATGAAGCTCTGCAGCTCCTTATAACACAATGATTGACCTTCCAGGGAGGCTGGATGCTTGCCTCAACCTGGCAGGTGCTATTGGTCAGACAGTATTGTGTCAGGTATCATAACAATTACACTGATAGCTTTTCATTTCCCCCATAGTGGAGACAGAGAAAATGGTCTTCTGATGAAGATTTTATATGTTTGTGTGTTATTAAGATGTTGATACCCTCAATAAGGTTACAGTCAGATTTTTACTGCCCAAGAAGTCTTTAGGATTCTTAAGATCGTATTATCTTCAATCTATTAGGTATTCATTTCTTAGTTTAATTTTCAGAGAGTATTTCCATTGTCCTGCTTTCTGGATCAATAGGGGCACCACATGGTGGACCCCACATTTGCCTACAGGTTCCACAAAGCGTCAGTTAAATTCAAATCAACCTGTATTCACTGTGCCAACTTTATGCCCACTGCTGTACCAGGTACAAACTAATATGCAAAGTATAGTAAGAGCCTCTAAGAAAATGTTATATTTATCGGATGCCTACTGCCCTTTGCTCTTCATAAGGTACATTCATTCATTCCTATTTTGCTATATGTACAGACCCTCTACTAACAACCAGGATTTATTAGATCCAAGAAATACAAAGAAAAACATGACACTGCCATGTTGCTGCTGAGAGCTTACAGCCTGGCAAAGGAATAAGAAATGTTTTTAAAAAAAAGGTTCTATGCCAAGTGGTATAAAGCATAACAGGGGGAGTGCTTTTATATCTTTGGGCAGAGACAGAGGCTGTATCTTTTTTAAAGTCTGATTTAAAAAAGAAACTGAATAATAATGATGATTATTAAATCATTTAATGACAGTGGTACAACATACAAACGATAAGTTCCTTCCTTGTTACTTACTTCCCACCCCTGTTCCTACATTATTATCAAGGTGTAAAATGTATATATTACAAATCCCATTCATGTAATACACACATGTACACATCCATTTACTTAATACATATACATATGGATCACACTATATTTTCTTCTACATTTAATTCTTTGTTATAAATTATAACATGAATATAGCAAAAGTGCACAAAATAAATACGCTGAGTTGAGAAAATAAATTGCCCTGGACACTTACCAGGTCAATAAATAGAAAATCTGAGTACCCCAGAAACTCCCTGCATCTACCGGCCCAGATCCCCAAAATATCATTATGTTGAATTTGATGTTAATCATTTCCTATCTTTGAGTCTGTAGAACCTGTCCACCTATGAGGCAGGTAAAGTTCAAATTTCAAATGTTCTTAAAGCAAAAACAGCTTCAAATCTCTAAGCTTCTCTGAACTCTCATTTTTCCTTAGAATTCCTTAGATTTTTCAGCCCTTTGCTGCTCTGAGCAAGTTTTCCTATACATATTCAACATTCTCCATTATTTTCACCAAGAGGATTATTCAAATAACCTACCTGGCCAGATTTTCAGTAACAGAAATTTTCAGTAACAATTTCTTCCTTGTGTTATGGTATTATGTGTAAATATAAATCCTTAACAACTAGATCCTAACTCCCTGGCGTTTATGAGAAGCAAACGTCTCTAACTTCTTACAGCATAAATTGTGAAATATGCAACAAATGCACTAAAAGTAAAGAGGAAAGGAATGGAAATGAGACTCAATATGTAATTCCTCCTGCCCTTGAAGAGTTTCCATTTTCTTTTTTTGAAGGAAGATGTATATGCATAAAACAATTTGAAATGAAACAATTTTAAGGCAATAAAGATGTATGTTTAAATGAAATCATTTATATTCACTGACATGGAGAGATTTCTAAGATATATTGTCAGGTGAAAAAAAGAAAGTTGTAGGATGGTGTGTCAAAAAATATAGTCTGGGGGGGGGGGGGCGGACCCAGGATGGCGGCGTGAGTAGAGCAGTGGAAATCTCCTCCCAAAAACACATAGAGCTATGAAAATATAACAAAGAAAACTATTCCTAAAATAGAGACCAGAGGACACAGGACAACATCCAGACCACATCCACACCTGCAAGAACCCAGCGCCTCGCGAAAGGGGGTAAGATTCAAGCCCCAGCCCGATGGGACCCAAGCGCCCCTCCCCCCGGCTCCCAGCGGGTGGAAAGAAACCGGAGCGGGTTTTTTTTTTGGCGAGTGCTTTTTGGAAGCCATAAAGGGACAGGGACCCCGTTGCTAGGGAGGCAGGGCGGCGGGACCGGTGAGCGGGTGCCTGGGACCGGCGCCTGAGGACAAAGATTATCGCGTATTTTTCCCTACGGGACCAGTGGGCGGGTGCCTGAGACCGGCGCCTGAGGACGGAGGAAATCGCGCATTTTTCCCCTTTTTTTTTCTCTTTTTGGCGAGTGCTTTTTGGAAGCCTTAAAGGGACAGGGACCCCGTTGCTAGGGAGGCAGGGCGGCGGGACCAGTGAGCAGGTGCCTGGGACGGGCGCCTGAGGACAAAGATTATCGCGCGTTTTTCCCTACGGGACCTGTGGGCAGGTGCCTGAGAACAGCACCTGAGGACGGAGGAAATCGTGCGTTTTTCCCCTTTTATTTTCCCTTTTTGGCGAGTGCATTTTGGAAGCCTTAAAGGGACAGGGACCCCGTTGCTAGGGAGGCAGGGCGGCAGGACCGGTGAGCAGGTGCCTGAGACCAGCGCCTGAGGATGGAGGAAATCGTGCGTTTTCCCATTTTTTTTTTTCTATTCTCTTTTTGACGAGTGATTTTTGGAAGCCTTAAAGGGACAGGGACCCTGGTGTTAGGGAGGCAGAGCAGCAGGACCAGTGAGCGGGTGCCTGGGACTGGCGCCTGAAGACAAAGAATATCGCGCGTTTTTCCCTGCGGGACCGGTGGGCGGGTGCTTTTTGGAAGCCGTGAAGGGACAGGGACCCTGGTGCTAGGGAGGCAGGGCAGCAGGACCAGTGAGCCGGTGCCTGGGACCGGCGACTGAGGGAAAAAAAAAAAAAATCGCGTGTTTTTTCCTTTTTTTTTTCTGTTCCCTCTCTCATTGTTGCTGTTGTTGTTTTGGTTTGGAGAGTGCTTTTTGGAAGTCTTAAAGGGGCAGGACAGGACACTTAGACCAGAGGCAGGGAATCTGGGGATCTCTGGTCACTCTAACCCCCTGGGCAACAGGGAGCACAGAGGCCCCTTATGGAGATAAATAGCCTCCCGGCCGCTCCCCCTCCAATGGGGCTCCGCCACTCTGGAGGAGCAGCCCCAGCCAGGCGACGCCCACAGCAACAGCGGAGATAAACTCCATAGCAAACGGGCAGGTAGCAGAAGCCCTGTCTGCGCACAGCTGACAAGCATAAGCCACTAGAGGTCGCTATTCTCCCAGGAGAAGAAGGCCACAAACCAACAAGAAGGGAAGTTCTTCCAGCGACCACTTGTACCAGCTCTGCAAACTGTCTCTATCACCATGAAAAGGCAAAACTACAGGCAGACAAAGATCACAGAGACAACACCTGAGAAGGACACAGACCTAACCAGTCCTCCTGAAAAAGAATTCAAAACAAAAATCATGAACATGCTGACAGAGATGCAGAGAAAAATGCAAGAGCAATGGGATGAGATGCAGAGAAAAATGCAAGAGCAATGGGATGAGATGCAGAGAAAAATGCAAGAGCAATGGGATGAAGTCCGGAGGGAGATCACAGATGTCAGGAAGGAGATCACAGAAGTGAAACAATCCCTCGAAGGATTTATAAGCAGAATGGATAAGATGCAAGAGGCCATTGAAGGAATAGAAGCCAGAGAACAGGAACATATAGAAGCTGACATAGAGATAAAAGGATCTCCAGGAATGAAACAACACTAAGAGAACTATGTCGCCAAGCCAAAAGGAATAATATTCGTATTATAGGGGTACCAGAAGAAGAAGAAAGAGGAAAAGGGATAGAAAGTCTCTTTGAAGAAATAATTGCTGAAAACTTCCCCAAACTGTGGGAGGAAATAATCGAACAGACCATGGAATTACACAGAACCACCAACAGAAAGGATCCAAGGAGGACAACACCAAGATACATAGTAATTAAAATGGCAAGGATCAAGGACAAGGAAAAGAGTTTTAAAAGGCAGCTAGAGAGAAAAAGGTCACCTATAAAGGAAAACCCATCAGGCTAACATCAGACTTTTCGACAGAAACCCTACAGGCCAGAAGAGAATGGCACGATATACTTAATGCAATGAAACAGAAGGGCCTTGAACCAAGGATACTGTATCCAGCATGACTATCATTTAAATATGATGGTGGGATTAAACAATTCCCAGACAAGCAAAAGCTGAGGGATTTTGCTTCCCACAAACCACCTCTACAGGGCATCTTACAGGGGACTGCTCTAGATGGGAGCACTCCTAAAAAGAGCACAGAAAAAAACACACAACATATGAAGAAGGGAGGAGGAGGAATAAGAAGGGAGAGAAGAAAAGAATCTCCAGACAGTGTATATAACAGCTCAATAAGCGAGTTAAGTTAGGCAGTAAGATACTAAAGAAGCTAACCTTGAACCTTTGGTAACCACGAATCTACAGCCAGCAACGGCAATAAGTACATATCTCTCAATAGCCACCCGAAATGTAAATGGACTTAATGCACCAATCAAAAGACACAGAGTAATAGAATGGATAAAAAAGCAAGACCCATCTATATGCTGCTTACAAGAAACTCACCTTAAACCCAAAGACAAGCATAGACTAAAAGTCAAGGGATGGAAAAACATATTTCAGGCAAACAACAGTGAGAAGAAAGCAGGGGTTGCAGTACTAATATCAGACAAAATAGACTTCAAAACAAAGAAAGTAACAAGAGATAAAGAAGGATACTACATAATGATAAACGGTTCAGTCCAACACGAGGATATAACCATTCTAAATATATATGCACCCAATACAGGAACACCAGCATATGTGAAGCAAATACTAACAGAACTAAAGAGGGAAATAGACTGCAATGCATTCATTGTAGGAGACTTCAACACAGAACTCACCCCAAAGGATAGATTCACCGGGCAGAAAATAAGTAAGGACACACAGGCACTGAACAAACACACAGGAACAGATGGACCTAATAGACATCTATAGAACTCTACATCCAAAAGCAACAGGATATACATTCTTCTCAAGTGCACATGGAACATTCTCCAGAATAGACCACATACTAGCTCACAAAAAGAGCCTCAGTAAATTCCAAAATATTGAAATTCTACCAACCAATTTTTCAGACCACAAAGGTATAAAAGTAGAAATAAATTCTACAGAGAAAACAAAAAGGCACACAAACACATGGAGGCTTAACAACATGCTACTAAATAATCAATGGATCAATGAACAAATCAAAATAGAGATCAAGGAATATATAGAAACAAATGACAACAACAACACTAAGCCCCAACTTCTGTGGGACACAGCGAAAGCAGTCTTAAGAGGAAAGTATATAGAAATCCAGGCACACTTGAAGAAGGAAGAACAATCCCAAATAAATAGTCTAACATCACAATTATCAAAACTGGAAAAAGAAGAACAAATGAGGCCTAAAGTCAGCAGAAGGAGGGACATAATAAAGATCAGAGAAGAAATAAACAAAATTGAGAAGAATAAAACAATAGCAAAAATCAACGAAACCAAGAGCTGGTTCTTTGAGAAAATAAACAAAATAGATAAGCCTCTAGCCAAACTTATTAAGAGAAAAATAGAATCAAAACAAATCAACAGAATCAGCAATGAGAATGGAAAAATCACGACAGACACCACAGAAATACAAAGAATTATTAAAGACTACTATGAAAACCTATATGCCAACAAGCTGGAAAACCTAGAAGAAATGTACAACTTCCTAGAAAAATACAACCTCCCAAGACTGACCAAGGAAGAAACACAAAAGTTAAACAAACCAATTACGAGCAAAGAAATTGAAATGGTAATCAAAAAACTACCCAAGAACAAAACCCCAGGGCCAGACGGATTTACCTCGGAATTTTATCAGACACACAGAGAAGACATAATACCCATTCTCCTTAAAGTGTTCCAAAAAATAGAAGAAGAGGGAATACTCCCAAACTCATTCTATGAAGCCAACATCACCCTAGTACCAAAACCAGGCAAAGACCCCACCAAAAAAGAAAATTACAGACCAATATCCCTGATGAATGTAAATGCAAAAATACTCAATAAAATATTAGCAAACAGAATTCAACAGTATATCAAAAGGATCATACACCATGACCAAGTGGGGTTCATCCCAGGGATGCAAGGATGGTACAACATTCGAAAATCCATCAACATCATCCACCACATCAACAAAAAGAAAGACAAAAACCACATGATCATCTCCATAGATGCTGAAAAAGCATTTGACAAAATTCAACATCCATTCATGATAAAAACTCTCAGCAAAGTGGAAATAGAGGGCAAGTACCTCAACATAATAAAGGCCATATATGATAAACCCACAGCCAGCATTATACTGAAAGCATTTCCTCTGAGATCGGGAACCAGACAGGGATGCCCACTCTCCCCACTGTTATTTAACATAGTACTGGAGGTCCTAGCCACGGCAATCAGACAAAACAAAGAAATACAAGGAATCCAGATTGGTAAAGAAGAAGTTAAACTATCACTATTTGCAGATGATATGATACTGTACATAAAAAACCCTAAAGACTCCACTCCAAAACTACTAGAACTGATATCGGAATACAGCAAAGTTGCAGGATACAAAATTAACACACAGAAATCTGTAGTTTTCCTATACACTAACAATGAATCAATAGAAAGAGAAATCAGGAAAACAATTCCATTCACCATTGCATCAAAAAGAATAAAATACCTAGGAATAAACCTAACCAAAGAAGTGAAAGACTTATACTCTGAAAACTACAAGTCACTCTTAAGAGAAATTAAAGGGGACACTAATAAATGGAAACTCATCCCATGCTCATGGCTAGGAAGAATTAATATCGTCAAAATGGCCATCCTGCCCAAAGCAATATACAGATTTGACGCAATCCCTATCAAATTACCAGCAACATTCTTCAATGAATTGGAACAAATAATTCAAAAATTCGTATGGAAACACCAAATACCCCGAATAGCTCAAAACAGACCTACCATTTGACCCAGGAATTCCACTTCTAGGAATTTACCCTAAGAACACAGCAATCAAGTTTGAGAAAGACAAATGCACCCCTATGTTTATCGCAGCACTATTTACAATAGCCAAGAATTGGAAGCAACCTAAATGTCCATCGGTAGATGAATGGATAAAGAAGATGTGGTACATATACACAATGGAATACTACTCAGCCTTAAGAAGTGGAAAAATCCAACCATTTGCAGCAACATGGATGGAGCTGGAGAGTATTATGCTCAGTGAAATAAGCCAAGCGGAGAAAGAGAAATACCAAATGATTTCACTCATCTGAGGAGTATAAGAACAAAGGAAAAACTGAAGGAACAAAACAGCAGCAGAATTACAGAACCCAAAAATGGACTAACAGTTACCAAAGGGAAAGGAACTGGGGAGGATGGGTGGGCAGGGAGGGATAAGGGGGGGGGAAGAAGAAGAGGGGTATTAAGATTAGCATGCATGGGGGGGGAGAAAGGGAAGGTGGGCTGCACAACACAGGACAAGCAGGGATTCTACAACATTTTGCTAAGCTGATGGACAGTAACCGTAATGTGGTTGTTAGGGGGGACCTGATATAGGGGAGAGCATAGTAAACATAGTACTCTTCATGTAAGTGTAGATTAAAGATTAAAAAATAAAAGAAAGAAAGAAAGAAAGAAAAGGGGGATTTCTCCTTGATAGGATAAAACTATTGGTAATCAAAGATCAACGCATGCTTTAAATATCCTTAATGTTGATCACTTAAAGGGTGGCAGATGATCAGCTATGGAGGTACTCTTTTCTGATAATATTCCTTTCTCTTAATGAAAAAAAAAAAAGGCAGTCCCTGTGTGTTGACCTCCAATGAGTTCTGCACAGTGGTATAGAGGACATGTCAAAGTGTGGGCAAAGGGTCTGCTTGTTTCTATGCAGAAGATCAAGGCCTAGCTTGGATACCCAGAAAATGAACTAAGATACGATATGAGGAGGAGCTTCTGGCATCAGCACTCTCTGGAGGACCTGTGCAGGGGGATGATCATCAAAAAGCCTCCACAGGGATCCGGGCGATGCTGCGGTTGTGGCTGCGTCCACCCCACCGTTTCCTGGACTTGCCATTGGAATGAGGAGGGAGATGTCTAGGCTGGCATGTGCATACAGTGAGACAACGAATTTGACCGGATCTGTACTGTTGGAACTCAACCAGGAGTTGGGAAGGGTGCAAGTTGTAGCACTCCAAAATCTTCTGACTATAGACTATCTACGGTTAAAAGAACATATGGGATGTGAACAGATCCCAGAAATGGGCTGCTTTAATTTGTCTGATTTCTCTCAGACTGTTCATGTACAGTAGGACAACATCCATCATATCATAGACAAATTTTCACAAATGCCTAGGATGCCTAAATGGTTTTCTTGGCTTCACTGGAAATGGATGGTAATTATAGATTTGCTTTGTTTATGTCACCGTATTCCTATTATGTTAATATATGTGTGCAAATTAGTTAGTAGTTTAAAACCTATACATACTTAAGGTACTCTACAAGAAGATATGTCAAAGAAATAATCAATCCTCCCATGTTTTCTTCCATATGCTACCTCTATAGCTTTTCTTCTTCCTTCCTAATTGCAACCCTTAAATAGAATTCGTGCCTCATATCGGATTTACCAAGTATCATAATTCCTCCAGGTGGTAAAGATACCTCGAGACAAGTGCTGGGCATAGAACCCACAGGGCATAAATCTGCAAAGAAGTAAAAAGCTAACCTTTGCAAACAATATGGCTTCTCTCTCACTTACCAACTTTACATTTCCCTGTATGGCCCCGGAAGATGACTGGTTAGCCAGAGACGGGTAAGATTCCTCAAGGGAGGAACAACCTAAGAGAGGCACAGTCGCAGGAGGGCCATCAGGTGAGAATTTGGGGATCAACAGAGGTGAGGCTCAGAACCTCACCCCCCCTGCTTTGAGAGAAATCTTCTGCATCCATGGATGTCTTGCTGCCCTTGTCTAGCCTGTATTAATACTTAGTCCATAGGCACACACCTGATCATCTGATCATCTACATTTGCCCTCTTACAGCACTAAACTATGTTTTCTACCTTTATCTTGCATCTACCTACCACTTCAGCATTTTATTAAAAGTAAAAAAAATAATAATAATAAAGGGAGAAATGTGGGATCAACATATAAATCAAGTATAAAAATCAAACGAATATTCATATTTGACCTGATTGTTTATAGTTCATAATGCGTGATCAAAACCGAAAGTTTCTGTGATGAATGCCCTTGTACTGTTCACCATGTAAGAATTTATTCACTATGTAAGAATTCGTTCACCATGTAAGAACTTGTTCGTTATGCTTCAGAAGATTGGAGACTGACGAGAATTAGGCTTGAGATGGGTTAATGATTGTACATTGAGCATTGACCCCCCTATACTGAATTTTATTGTTGTTAACAACCATTTGATCAATAAATATGAGAGATGCCCTCTCAAAAAAAAAAATATAGTCTATCTCCCAGGTGTGTCAGTGTGTGTGTGTGTGTGTGTACATGCCCATGCATATTCTTGTTTACGCACAGAAATGTGATTATAAAGATATAACAGTAGTTACTCCTATGGGCTAAGACTGGGAAGCCAGGAACTATCTTTTCACTTTCAAATATCCTGTATAATACTTTTACACAGAGCATATTGTTTTTATTGTTGAAGGAAATTTTAAAATTACATTCAAGGGCAAACATCTCTGACAAAGGAATCAAAAAGAATAAATAGACAGGAAGACAAAAACTACTGGGGAAGGCTCCTTCAAAAAGGTAGGATCTGAAATGGGCCCAGTAGGACTGGTAGAGTTTGAATTGGAGAAGGGGGTGGAGGGAAAGGTGGTGAGGGGGACAAGAGCTGTGTTTTGAGCACACATTAGGGAGAAATGAGAATGGTGTCCGAAGGGGACCATAAGCAAGTTGACCTGGCTGAAGCTAACTCCAGTTTACAGTGAAAGAAATGATTGCGTGGACATAACAAAGCTACAGCATAAAATGTGGGATGTCATCCCAAAATATAAGCGTTTATAACTGGTTTGATGGGACACAGAAGTCATTAGAGGTTACTTTGCAAGGTGGTAGTGTGAGATCATCTTAACCTTATGAAGTAGTCTATGCAGAATGAGATCAAACGTGGAAAATTCCTGGTAATTTGTTAAGTGTTAGGTCAGTAATCTTAGGTTTTATTTAGTAAATTATCATATTAAAAGTTACATGTTAAGGAGATTATCTTGGTATTCTTGTACAGAATGTACTCCAGGGGACAGAAAGACTTAGATCAAGGAGATTCCTTAGCAATATAATACACTTGCAAGAGCTTGCCCCATCTTCACAATCTGAAAAGTGCAAATCACTATCCCACCTCTCAGGATAGTTGTAAGGAATAAATGTACAGGAAATGGGACGGTTGAAATTTATTAGCTTATTTCTTCTCAACTGCTATTATAGCCCAGATGTATGTTGATACAGCTGATGTGCTGGACATGGGAATGGGAAAGGTAAATCCAAGAGATTTTTCTAAAAAAATATAAGGATCTATTTATTGGATGTAGGGGATGACAGAGGAAAAGATGAAGATTTCTAGGTTTTCAGCAGAAGAGACTGACAGGCTGGTCGCTGACAGAAACCTTCCTGGGTCTGAGATCCACATTTTTGGAGTCATGACACTCTTACCATGTGAGTATCACCTCTTCTATCTCTGTTACTCCTGACCTGTGACTCCCACAACTTGGGATCAGCAACCTCCTTGTATTAGTACAAACATGGCTTGAGATATTTTAAAATAAAAGTACACTTATATTGATCTTAAAAAAAGTTTCAAGGACGCATTAAAAATCTTAAAACAGCTAAGACATACAAAGTTCCTGACTATTCAGTTATTGCAGTAGGCTAAAAAAATCCATATATTGACTTTAAGGAAGAAAAAAATCTACATAAAACCTGATGGAATTAAATGTCCTTAGGGTTTCAAATTAACTCCTAAATCACAAAATTATGAAAATCAAAAAGATCACTACAAATTAGTAACATAAGTGATTCGAATTAACTGTGCTTTTAAAACTCTTTTCTTCCAGGACGGTTCTGACTTCTGGCTTACATGCTACAACACTGTGAGCTGTAGAACAGAATTTATCATAGCTTTACAGTATTCCCAAAATCTGGGCTGGTGCTCTTTGTTGTCCACTTGAAGGTCAAAAGTTTGAGGACTATTACATGATAGAAAACAAAAATTCAAAAAGCTCAAAGTGATTTATCGTGCTTTAAACTCTTCAGTGTTCTGTAAGAGTTTTGTAGAAGATGACACTTTGTAGAAGATGACAGAGTTGGCAACTGTGTAGCTAAGCCTCCAGAACTAGCTACAACTCTGGAATGGGGTCGTTTTGCAATGCAGTTGGTCACCACCATGCGAACATCTTGGGATATAAAAGAGCTTGTTTACCTGCTAGTTCCTGTCAGAAAATAACTCATTCACACAACAGTACAACAGTACTTTTGCTTAAACTACCAATCTACATTTCTTGGTATTTATGATTGTATTTTAAAAGAAAGTTAAGAACATTTCTGCATATTTGAAAAGGTAGAAAGGAGGGGAAAGGGGGGAGGAGGAGGAGGAGGAAGACATACATCTTTGTTTCATGGTAATATGGGAAGGGGAGGCAGGGGAAGATGTAAATGAAACAATTGGCTGTGAGCTGCTGTTTGTGAAGGTCGGCATGAGACCACAGAAATCCATCTTCCACTGCACCTATGCAGGGTTCACAGTGAGCCACTTTGGCATGTGGATTATTTCAAGCTGAAGACAACCAAGGCCCAAAAGACTCAGAAAGAGCTTTTTACTCCCCCTTACTTAGCTCTAAGAATTCAGAAAGAGGGCCTGGTCCAGGAAGAACTGCTATCATCAGAGATAACTACAAAGAGCAAGTGAGATGGATGCGGTAAGCTGTGGGGAGCTGGCAGGGCCTATTCCTCTTGGGACGGTGTCCCCTTGTCTCTCTACCTGGCACGACAAACGTGTTTATCAAACAATTGCTCTTCCCATCTACCTGTGAACTGTATTCCTTGCCTCTGAAGCCCTAGACTCCTAGCGCCTTGTCCTTAGCTCAGGACAGCATATAAGCCTCGATTGCCTGCCTGTATTTGGGTCTCTCATGTCTTGTGGGGCTCCTGTACATACAAAATTAGATTTTGTTTTTCTCCTGTTAATCTGTCCTACATCAATTTAACTAATAGATCAACCAAAAGAACCTAGAAGAAAGGAAAAAATTTCCCCTCCCTGTATCTACTTTGTTATGTTGAAGTGTTACAAATAAAGTTTTAAAAAGGCACGGGCCTTTTTTTTCTCAAGATTGTCTCCTAACTCTTTACCTAAAAAGATACATCACAGTACTGTTAATAGAATTATAATAAATACGTGATCTTTAGAACACTGAGTTAAGATTTCAAGAGCTCCTGAGGCTCACTAGCCTAACAATAACAAAATTTATGCCAGAAAATTATCCTTATTTTGTACATAATGCTTACATAAAGCACTTTCTTATCCACTATCGCAACTGATTTTCATAATAATACTATGAGATCTGGTGGGTAACATTCTAATTTATGAAAAATAAATATGAGACTCAAAGAAATAAGTGGTTTTCATTTCTTTCATCCATTCATTCCATAAACATTTACTAAACACCTAGCATGTATTAGTCAGATTTGCCCTGGGTATTAGGAATTAAGAGAGAAAGCAAATGTGATTCCTTCTTTTAAGAGATGTGTAGTCCAGTAGAGGGGACAGATGTATAAACTGATAACTGTGTGATGATGTGGTTCATGCTACAATGAAGTATTTTTCAAAGATGCTTTCCGCCATACCTGCAGTAAGAAATATACATTACAACCCTGTGCGCATAAATGTAAGTTTAATGAAACAATTCTTCCTGTGTATGACACATATGGTATTTTCTAATCTACACTATTTGCTATCTTTTCTCTTTTAATAAAATGCTGGTCACAACATTTTACAATGGAGTGGGCTGTTACCTACAGTGTGCAAAAGTACTATGATGAGTATGATAAGAGTTCTGTGGCAACACAAATGGAAACAAAAACTCTGCTCCAGGAATGAGAAAAGGCTTTAAAGAGGTTGGTCTCTGAACACTTATTAATATTAAAGTGGCATAGCTAGAACAAAGGTCTTGGGATGCTTTCATCACTTTGCTCTTGCAGTAACTGTGCTGTTTTACACGAGCTAAACACAAAGCAGCAAGTCTGTGAACTTGCTGATAAGCTATGGAAACAAATTGTTTTCTTGAAGGGATGACAGCAATCATTCATTCACATTTACTACATCCTCATTATTGGCCCAGCACTTCCTGTACATTGGCTCACCCTGCTACTACCTGTACAACAACCATATAACCATCCTGCAGCTACAAGGTTTATTCTATGACTAATAGTCTTAAATATTCTCTCAAAAACTCTCTAGAACTAAAAGAGACCAGGATAATATGTGTTAAATGTAAGATCAGACACTGTAACTTTTAACAATCACCAATCTCTGTTGTGGTTTTGTTCAATGCCTTAATCCTCAGAGTCTCAAAAATCTGCTGTCCAACCAGGGCAGGCGTGCCTGCGATGTACATCAGAGCTCAGTGAAGGGAAGAGCGGGCAGAAGCTCAAGGCTCCATGAGTACTTGTATCTCATGCTGCTGCCCTCTGCTGTCTAAGACAGAAAGGGGCAAGATCAAGGGAGACCCACAGACTTGATTTTACTTTGCCATTTCTTCCAATAGGAAAGTTTCCATTTTCAGATACTTGTTTTGAGAATATATTTTGCCCAACTGCACCAAACATTCTTTTTTCGTGAACTTGACCTAGCCTGCTAAGTTCTTTGTGCTTTTTATCTGTTAAGCAAGAAAAAAGAAAGGTGCTTTTCCACAACAGCATGTGATGAACTTACAATAGCACTATTATTCTTTGGGTATTCAAAAAATATTCATCAAGAATAATGAGAGTGACACCGAATAGGAAACAGACAAAAAGAAAAAAGTTAAGTGGACTTCCTGTGATTTGGAGGAACTACAGCTGTTTCTCATCCCTAACTTCCCCAAGGGAAGCATGCTTTGAATATCAATGATAAAATATTTTGTTGGCTGAAGGTTGAAAACAGTATTTTTAATTAAAATTAAACCAATTTGAACCAACCCCAAAACACCAACCAGCATTTGTGCCCGATTCATAAAATCGTAGGGCCTTCAATTGTAAATCGAAAGTATTCTGGGGTAAGCTTTATAGGTATTAACCCAGTAATGGAGGATTGGGCAGAACAAAATGAGACTTACACTTTTGAGAAAGTTACTGAAAAGCAAGGGTCATTTATAAGGGTTTTCTGATCTTTACATGAATTCCTTTGTTTGGGAGACATGTTTAGGTTTGATACCTTTGAATATTCTAAAGAAGTCTCTGAACTATAATCTACAAGGTCTTCAAAAAGATTTTCATGTGTTACATTATATAGAAGATCTATTTTAAAAGAAGTTACTTTTTAATTCAGACCACAATGATAACATTTTCAAAAATCTGTAAATATTTAGTTGAGAATCAAATGATAAAATGCTAAAACAACCAATGAACAATCTACAAGGTCTTTAAAAAGATCTTGTTTTAGACTACATAGATCTATTTTAAAAGAAGTCACTTTTTAATTCAGACCACAATGATAACATTCTCAAAAATCTGTAAATATTTAGTTGAGAACCAAATGATAAAATGCTAAAACAACCAAGTGAAATATGTAGCTAACAATAATAAGACTCTTAACTTTTTTTTTGTTAAGGTTATCATTGATATACACTCTTATGAAGGTTTCACAAGAAAAACAATGTGGTTATTACATTCACCCTTATTACTGAGTACCCCACCACCACACCCCATTAGAGTCACTGTCCATCAGTGTAGTAAGATGCCACAGAGTTCCTACTTGTCTTCTCTGAGTTACACTGTCTTCCCAGTCATGACACCCCATAATCCCCTTCTCCCTCTCTCCCCACCTGCCCTTCCCCACCCCTTCCCTTTGGTAACCACTAGTTCCTTCTTGGAGTCTGTGAGCCTGCTGCTATTTTGTTCCTTCAGTTTTGCTTCATTGCTATACTCCACAAATGAGGGAAATCATCTGGTATTTGTCTTTCCCTGCCTGACTTACTTCACTGGGCATAATACCCTCTAGCTCCATCCACGTTGTTGCAAATGGTAGGATTTGTTTCTTTCTTATGGCTGAATAGTATTCCATTGTGTACATGTACCACCTCTTCTTTATCCATTCATCTACTGATGGACACTTAGGTTGCTTTCATATCTTGGTTATTGTAAATAGTGCTGCGATAAACATAGGGGTGCATATGTCTTTGACTCTTTATTTTTTAATCCATCATTATTCTTATACAGACAGAAAGACTAGGAAAAAATATATATAGTGAACTCCCTTTTGAGGATAAAGCTGAATTTCACCTAGAACATACGCTTGACACCATTTAAATTCCTAAAATCTTTAATACTTACTTCCAACTTTGTATGAAGCACTGTCAAAAGACTGTACTATTTTAGGCATCTTGAACACAGTAGGTCCAAAACCAAGACTCTCATTTGCTTCTGCCCTTTCCTCCTGCCAACCTCCCAAACACCCATTCTTCTTAATTAATTGCAGTGATCTCTAAAATGGCTATGCACAAGAAAACCCACTGTAAGGGGGGGTTAAAATATTAAAACTTTATACTGGAAAACATGCTCAAACATATTTAACTTTGAAGCTATTTAACTGGTAAGGGTCTGTGACTTTTCTGAAAAGTTGAGTTACTAATCTAGTCTCCTCTTTAGACCACTTAGAATCTAACTGCTTAGATTCTCTCTCCGGGTCTCTTCCACTTCTGTTTTCATTTCCATTTCCCCTGCCACTGCAGTGGTCCACGACGCTCCATGTCTCGCCTGGATTTCTGTGGTAGTTTTCTGTCTTGTCTCATTACTTGCAGTATGTTTTTCCAACTCATCCTTTGCTCCGCCACTAGAAATACCTTCACTAGCCAGTCATATCACTCATACCTACTAGCATCTTAACACAGTTTTCAGGGCTTTCTATACTCTTATTCCAACCTAGGAAGTAGTCAGGAAAAAGCATAAACTTCAGGCCTTGGATCGATTTTTGCTTCTGCCCCTTATAAGCTTTGTAACTTTGGGGGGAATCACTTAGGTTTTCTCAGCTTTTATTTCCATCTTTGAGGGGTGGTATTAACAGCTCACAAAGCTGTCATGTAAATCAAATGAGATTATACATGAGAAGGAACTTAGCACAAAGCCAGGCACACACTAACTGATCATCAATTGACCCTTTCTCGCTCTAGGTTCATCCACTACTACTGCCTTCTGCCTCGCTTCCACTACTCCTGCTCCCATAATCCTGGCACATTACACACCCCTCTCTGGGACATTTGCTTTTCTCAAATAAGACAGGGACTCTCAGGCCCCTGTGGTTCTGATGATATTATACTGTCTGCCTCATATGCCCTTTATTGCCTTCTCCGAGTGAAATTCTACCCATGCATCAAAGCCTAGCTCAAATGTCAACAACTCCCAGGAAGTCTTCCCTTTCTTCCATGGATCAGAATTAACCACTTTTCCTTTGTGTTCTCCCTTTACACTGCTTGCAGCTTTACTTTAGTGTTTATTTCTTTGTGCCATAATATTATTATTTAAATATAAAATTACATTTATATACATGTTGCCTGCATCAATTACAAGCTTCTCAAAGGCAGAAATCATACTTTTCTTTTTATTCTAACCAATTAACACCTTTTACTGGAAGGGATTTAAAAAATGTTGGCTAATTGAATAAATATATATATATATATATGAAAAACATATTCAAAAGGAGTTAACTTTTTTTTTTTTTTTTAGAGGGCATCTCTCATATTTATTGATCAAATGGTTGTTAACAACAATAAAATTCAGTATAGGGGGGTCAACGCTCAATGTACAATCATTAATCCATCTCAAGCCTAATTCTCGTCAGTCTCCAATCTTCTGAAGCATAACGAACAAGTTCTTACATGGTGAACGAATTCTTACATAGTGAATAAATTCTTACATGGTGAACAGTACAAGGGCATTCATCACAGAAACTTTCGGTTTTGATCACGCATTATGACCTATAAACAATCAGTTCAAATATGAATATTCGTTTGATTTTTGTACTGGATTTATATGTTGATCCCACATTTCTCCTATTATTATTATTATTTTTATTTTTAATAAAATGCTGAAGTGGTAGGTAGATGCAAGATAAAGGTAGAAAACATAGTTTAGTGCTGTAAGAGGGCAAATGTAGATGATCAGATGATCAGATGATCAGGTGTGTGCCTATGGACTAAGTATTAATACAGGCTAGACAAGGGCAGCAAGACATCCACGGATGCAGAAGATTTCTCTCAAAGCAGGGGGGGTGAGGTTCTGAGCCTCACCTCTGTTGATCCCCAAATTCTCACCTGATGGCCCCCCTGCGACTGTGCCTCTCTTAGGTTGTTCCTCCCTTGAGGAATCTTACCCGTCTCTGGCTAACCAGTCATCTTCCGGGGCCATACAGGGAAATGTAAAGTTGGTAAGTGAGAGAGAAGCCATATTGTTTGCAAAGGTTAGCTTTTTACTTCTTTGCAGATTTATGCCCTGTGGCTTCTATGCCCAGCACTTGTCTCAAGGTATCTTTACCACCTGGAGGAATTATGATACTCGGTAAATTCGATATGAGGCACGAATTCTATTTAAGGGTTGCAATTAGGAAGGAAGAAGAAAAGCTATAGATGTAGCATATGAAGGAAACATGGGAGGATTGATTATTTCTTTGACATATCTTCTTGTATAGTACCTTAAGTATGTATAGGTTTTAAACTACTAACTAATTTGCACACATATATTAACATAATAGGAATACGGTGACATAAACAAAGCAAATCTATAATTACCATCCATCTCCAGTGAAGCCAAGAAAACCATTTAGGCATCCTAGGCATTTGTGAAAATTTATCTATGATATGATGGATATTGTCCAACTGTACTTGAACCATCAGACAAATTAAAGCAGCCCATTTCTGGGATCTGTTCACATCCCATATGTTCTTTTAACCGTAGATAGTCTATAGTCATGAGATTTTGGAGTGCTACAACTTGCACCCCTCCCAACTCCTGGTTGAGTTCCAACAGTACAGATTCAGTCAAATTCATTGTCTCACTGTATGCACATGCCAGCCTAGACACCTCCCTCCTCATTCCTATGGCAAGTCCAGGAGACGGTGGGCTGGATGCAGCCACAACCGTAGCATCGTCTGGATCCCTGTGGAGGCTTTTTTATGATCATCCCCCGGCACAAGTCCTCCAGAGAGTGCTGATGCCAGAAGCTCCTCCTCATATCGTATCTTAGTTCATTTTCTGGGTATCCAAGCTAGGCCTTGATCTTCTGTATAGAAACAAGCAGACCCTTTGCCCACACTTTGACATGCCCTCTATACCACTGTGCAGAACTCACTGGAGGTCAACACACAGGGACTGCCTTTTTTTTTTTTTTTAATTAAGAGAAAGGAATATTATCAGAAAAGAGTACCTCCATAGCTGATCATCTGACACCCTTTAAGTGATCAACATTAAGGATATTTAAAGCATGCGTTGATCTTTGATTTACCAATAGTTTTATCCTGTCGAGGAGTAATCCCCCTTTTCTTTCTTTCTTTCTTTTTTTTTTTTTTAATTTTTAATCAACACTTACATGAAGAATACTATGTTTACTATGCTCTCCCCTATATCAGGTCCCCCCTAAAAACCACATTACGGTTACTGTCCATCAGCTTAGCAAAATGTTGTAGAGTCACTACTTGTCCTCTCTGTGTTGTGCAGCCCACCCTCCCCTTTCTCCCTCCCCCCCATGCATGCTAATCTTAATACCCCCCTTCTTCTTCCCCCCTATCCCTCCCTGCCCACCCATCCTCCCCAGTTCCTTTCCCTTTGGTACCTGTTAGTCCATTTTTGGGTTCTGTAATTCTGCTGCTGTTTTGTTCCTTCAGTTTTTCCTTTGTTCCTATACTCCTCAGATGAGTGAAATCATTTGGTATTTCTCTTTCTCCGCTTGGCTTATTTCACTGAGCATAATACTCTCCAGCTCCATCCATGTTGCTGCAAATGGTTGGATTTTTCCACTTCTTATGGCTGAGTAGTATTCCATTGTGTATATGTACCACATCTTCTTTATCCATTCATCTACCGATGGACATTTAGGTTGCTTCCAATTCTTGGCTATTGTAAATAGTGCTACAATAAACATAGGGGTGCATCTGTCTTTCTCAAACTTGATTGCTGCATTCTTAGGGTAAATTCCTAGGAGTGGAATTCCTGGGTCAAATGGTAGGTCTGTTTTGAGCATTTTGATGAACCTCCATACTGCTTTCCACAATGGTTGAACTAATTTACATTCCCACCAGCAGTGTAGGAGGGTTCCCCCAAAAGGAGTTAACTTTTATCAGAACAAAATACCAAGCACTTGTTCTGACTTTTCAAGTAGGTTTTAGAAAACTTCTCCCTGAAAAACACACCATTTTTTAATCTTTATAATACATTTATTAAAAATAATGAAGGCATGACCTAAAATGGTACATCTTCTGAAACTTCACACTCAGTGTATATAGCAAGGTATTACTTTCAAACTACCAAACTGATTTTAAAAATTGGTATCAACTGTTATCCACTGATGGGCTACCAGTGAGTGAATACTAATAGTGGGGTGATGATTCAAAGAGGAATAATCATGGTACACACATTAAAATGAATATTAGGCATTATTTTAAAATTATGTTTTCAAATACTTCATCAGCTCACACTATATGAGTGAAATAATCAGGACATAAAGCTGATTCCAATTTTGCAAGTATATAATTTAGAGAAAAAAAGACTAAGGAAATATAGAAGATGTTAAAATGTGGTTATTTTGGAGTGGGGAGATTATAGGTGATTTTAATTTTTTGTCCCTTGTATTATCTGAATGTGCTACATACACAATTATATAGTTAGCAAAGTAATTTCTGAAAGATTAAATATAAAGAAATTCTCATTAAACTTTAGTCAGATTTGCGAATAAGTAAAATTAAGTTTTATTAGCCCAGTAAAAGACTCTGATATTTAATATTAATTGCAACATATTCATGCAGACATCATTAAAAACCAAGTGTTAATGCTGTAGTTTAGCAAGTATTGATAAAAGTTGCCCTTAATTTAAACAGAAAGCAGAGTAAGTACCCATTTGACTAGTTATTTGGTAGGCAGAGAAGTCCTAGCTCCGGAGGGGGAAAGACTCAGCTGACATCCAGCCTGGCTGCTGCTTGGCTGTGTGACTTGCTCTCTCTGAGCCACAGCTACCCTATCCACAGACCAGGAAAATCCTCATTTTCTCTTGTTACTTGCAGAACTGATGCAGACATGGTTTATGGAATCTCGACCACAACGTCTAGGACGTGGCAGGACCTGGGTCTCGGGTCTCATGGACCTGGAGGCTGTCCCCTCAGTTGGAAGATGGACAAGGATGAGTGCAGGGGTACATTCTGCCTAAAAGGGAACACGGGAGGTCTGCCTAAGCTTGTTGGGTAGTAAAGGCTGATTGTAAAACTGACTCCGAGTCACCACAGGTATCGCCGACTGCACCAGCCACAGCCGTGAATGTGGCACGCAGTGGTAGACCCCTCTGGAGAGCGGATGACGGGCCATTAAAGGAAGCTGATGGGGGGTGAGAAGTTGGGAAGAACAAAACTGATGGGAGAGAGGAAGGAGAGAACAAGTTTCAAAGGGTAGTGCCACCAACAGGGCAGAGAAAAAATGAAGCCAAGGGAGAGACCAGAAATAACCAGACTGTCAAACAGGGATGAGTAAGGGGAGAGGCAAAGAGGTTCTTCCTTGCCTGTGACTTCCTCTCGAAATTTTCTCCGCCTCTTGTACTTATTCCCGTATGTCTCCCTCTTTTTAATTCCCACCACTTCATTTCTAAAACTACATTTTCATTCGCAAGAGTCACTCCCACGTGCTGTCTGACAAGTGGTATTCCTCCCACCAGGAGTCAGGAAGTGAAAACCCAGGGAAACACCAACCCAGAGTGGCTCCCCCAACCCCCAAGGCCCTCCAGCATCCAGGATGAGATCTAGAGCTGATCCTGGTTCCAGACAGGAGGGGTCCAGTGCAGAGGGAGCAGCTGCTCACCTCTCCACTTTCTCTTCCTGGCCATTGATGTCCTCATTTGCACTCTCTTCAATTACAAAGGATGCACTTGTCTTCAATTACAGGCGACCCACGCAAATGTCCCATGATTAGAATTTACCACCTGATAATTGGATGGTCACCTTCCCTTTCTGGCAAATTTATAAAATGTTATTTTAAAACGTCAGTATTGGACATGTTTAAAAGAAAGTTCACACAAAAACAAGGCCATGAGAATATGTGGTCAAAAGCCATGGTGCCCTCAGGGTGGGAATGCATTTATTTCCATAGTGCACCAGTTTGTCTCCCAGTCTGTCAGTTTAACATGCCAAGAAAATGCTCAAGTAAAATGTTTCATTCTGGTTTTCTTCAAGAAAGCTGTATACTTTAAAATAAATAAATAAATAAAGGTTATACTGAATCAAGAGTATCAATGACAGTTAAATGTTACCCATGTGGGTGCTCAGGGAGGGTGACTTCAAAGACACAGTGATGCAGTTTGATAAAAGTGTAACAACCCATGAAAAGTTCATCTTTCGGGAAATCTCTACTTGAAAAATAAGATGACACTAATATTGTCCCTGGAAATGCATTCATTCTCTAGTAAAAGCGTGTCATCCACACCTCATCAAAGAGATGCTAATGTCTACAACTGCCAAAAGCTGGGCTGCCTGAAGTGAAAGCTGCAATGTTCTCGCAAACGACTTTGTTCAGTAAATAAGTACAATGTTAAGAGACATTTTCTTGTAAGATACACCAAGAAATAAAAAGGGAGTACCCTACCAAATGAAAACAAATGCACCCCAAAACACAATATGAAACAAGTGGTGGGGGACCTCCCTGGAGAAGCTGATTTGCTCATTGCACCTTTGGACCCACCCTGCTTCTCAGGGAGGGGGTCCTGACGAACCACAGGACATGGGAACAGGCTGACTGATGCTTTGCATTTCTTCCACTTTGCTTGCGGTTCTCAGGAACTTGGACAAAGCCAAGAAAGAAACAAGAGCTGCCAGGCTCTGAATAACTCTTTAGAAGTGGCGCCTCTAAAAAAGAATCACCGGGTTTGAGGTGAATGGGATTGAGAGGACAGAAAGAAAAGGACAGAAGCGCTGTCAGAGAACTTCAGAGCCACAGACAGAAACAGCTCTGCCTTCCTCAGAGGGAAGCTTTACTTTTTGCTGAGCTGTCCCCAGGCACTGCCCCACGGGGCCCCCCGCGTGGCAGAACCCGGCGCTGGTTTAAGAGCTGATTTTAGTCTCTGAGGTAACGTGGAAGGACATTACGTTCTCAGGCGTGGCTCACTGTAGGGATTAGCACATATGGCCTAAGAAAGATATGCTGGATATGTGGTAAATCATTCTCAGAAGGAGCCCATCATGAAGCCCACTTTGTTTTAACAGCACAGATTTTAGCTAAAGTACTACAAAACAATCACTAATTAGAAAAAAAAAAAAGAAAATCCCACTAAGGAGATCACATTTTCACCGACTTCCCATTTTCTCCTAAGAGTTTTTTCCTTTTTCCTCAATAAAGCCAACCAACAAGAGGCAGTTTACATAATCATTAAGAGCATGAACTCTGCAGTCACATTTCCTCGGTTTTGAGCCAGAAATATGAAATTGGGCAATTTGTTCAACCTGCATAAGCCTCAATATCCCCCTCTGTAAAATGGGCATGATACCACCACTGACCTCATAGCACCCTGAATAGAGCTGGCACACAGTAAGTGCTCAGAGAAGGTCAGTATTTGTTAATGGTTATAAAAAGAAAAAAAGTTACTACTGCAAAGTCATGACATCCTTGTGCCTAGACTGAAAAAATAAGGCATATGATTAATGTGTTTAATTATCTGTATGTCTGCCTCTCAGAGTTAAGAATGTATTTCTTGAAGGCTTATTCATTTTTTGTCTCAAATGTCTCAGTTTCTGGCATATAAGAGCTCAGTAAATGTTTCAGTACAGAAGTGAAAGGAAAGGAACAAAACTTTGCAGACCAAATAATGTGAGCAATTGTTAATATTGTCATATAAATAAATTCAGATTTAATGAGCTTTTACTGAGTGCCTACTTTATGCTAGGCCCCACATGAAGACTTCACATTATCTTAATAGATTTCTACAGACAAGACACATCTGTGCAACTGTAAAAATAAGAGACTGGCTACTGAGCTGGACTGAGACTCAGACTATAACCAGCTTACAACCAGAAAAGGGTTCGTTAATTAAATATGAGTTAATTTTCAAGCTATACAAATAACATATTTATATGCTTCCAAAATGTAGAAGCAGAGGGTCCATGGACCACAACATGGGGGGATGCTATAGGACTACACTGTCTCCTCTAGATCTAGGGCAGGGTGATGGTACCCAGCTGGGATACAAAAAGCACCTTGGGGATAGTTCTACCACCCAAAGGGCCCACGTCAGAAAAAAGCCCTGTTTTAAAGGATCTCTTTAACCACAGAATAAAGAACTACATATTACATCCAAGACTCGGCAGCAACTCAATTTCCAAATGTTAGTTTTTTCATGAAATCATCATATATCCCAGGAAAAAGTCATACTGATCTCAGCTCTTTTACTTTTTACTTTTTTGGGAAGAATGTTAAGCCAGTGTAAAATGAGTAAGTGGATTTCAGTCTTCTGAAAGGGCTTTTGGGTATGGTTGAGAAAGCTAACTTTGAAAACTTAGCAACACAGGATACATTATGAGTAAGTTCCTTACTTTTTTTTTTAGTAATGATGCTAATTCACCAGATCCTTCTGAAAGAGTCCTTTTATTAATTTCAATGAAGTCAAGTTGAGAACAAGTTGTAATATGAAACACACTTTATGCAACTATGTTGAAATTCTCTGCCAGAGTTACATATTCCCATGTAAGAACTTTATGGTAAAACAATTTCAAAACAATATCAAGCATCAGGTTGGGTTCATTTTGGTTTTAGGTTGCCACAGGAAAACTCTTTCTATACAAATCATTGAAATCCTAAGGCAAAATGATAGTGCTTTTAGTAGGAAAAAAAATCATGTTCCCTACAGTTTATAATAAAAGAGCTGAAACTGAGCCCCAACTGAAATTATACTGTTAGGCAACTCCAAAAACTAAACATAAAAACATGCTAAAATGCAACACAGAAGGAAAACCATTCTCATATGCACAGTTTTAGATGCTTAGCCATTCCTGACCCCAGCCCAGATGAGATCGACTGATCCTTCACAGGGTTTCCTCCCATCAGCCAACAAACTCACGCGCTTCTCGGCCACACGGTTCCTCAGGAAAACGCGAGCAATACATTTAAAGGCCAGAAGAAATCCCGTGGGTGGGTTTGGTCTGCTTTTCAAAACCAATGAACTTCTCATTAAATAACCTTTAATAACAAGAGAGAAGTTTACAAGACATACACCCAACTTAACTACAAGGCAGGCTATGTTGCATATCTCACCGTATTTTTTTTTTTAAAAAGAGAAGCTTTCTGAATGGCACAATCCATTTTGCCAGGTAATGTCAGAAAATTAATGAGTCCTACTTGGAAGTACTACCAGGCTCATTTTTAGAATGATTTTCAGGAAGTATGATGTTTCGATCACAAAAGCCCAAGCATCTAAAACCTCCATGACACTTTATTAATTCTTTATAAAAAAATCTTTCATAAAATTCTTTATAAAATAAAGTCTTGCAACCACAGGAGAATTCTGAGAATCCAGCTTTTCCAGAAAGCTTAAGAGAAATACTTGCGTTTCACCATTCTCAAAATCATTTGAGTTTGAAACAAAATAAACATATTATTCTATTTAATATCGTTGCACAAGCAAATTCAAAAGAATGAAATGTGTTCAAAGTTACTAGAAAAAATGTAGCAATACAGGCTGCCAACTTGTTCAATGTCAAGCTCTAGGCAGTGTAGCCACACTAGCAGTAAATGACTGACTCAGAGTGAGTCACGCTTAAGCCATTTTTGCTTTTAAAGTACTGCCAGGCACTGTGTTAATATTCAACCCAGAGTAAATTTAGCCCAACAAGAAAACAAGTGTTTCCATGGTTGCTTCTTCACAGTGTTTATGGTATATATGCAGCCATTAGGCACAGAAATCCAGTCAGATAAATTAAGTAGAAATGCTCATCTTTCATTTCTATCAAGGCTTTCAGACACTGGGAATGTTAAATGCAACCCAGGCTATTCTTCCATCTCCTTTCGTCTACCCACCCCTCCAGACCTCAAAAGGCAAATATGTAGAGTATACTATTAGTTTTGAAGTTTGTACCATTAAAGTGCCTTTGGCAGATTGCTGTTTGCAGATTTTATTTGGCCCTATGTTAAGGGTCACAACCACTTATATTTCTCTGTGCAGCTACAGGGCTGAAATGCTTAAAAAGTATCTAGCAAGAACAGTAGAAAATGTGGACTGCAGATACCAAATGAAGTCATTATACAGTATCATGCATAGTGAATGGTCAGAGTCTGCTAATGTGGTAATGTGAACACTCAGAAAGTGTTAAAAAAATACTGGTTGGGAGAGATGAATGGCTAGCATCTGATTGATCTGAAAATATCTCAATTTCTTTCAAAATATGCTATTTCTGTTCCAATGCACATGGAGCTCTTAGACTTGGATAGCGCACTGAATGAGAAACAGTTGCTAGGATTCTTTCCTAGTGAATCCACCTACCTGTTTGCAATATAGAATCTCAGCACTAACTATATAGAACCTACACTATGGTCAAATAAGGGGGTTTGGCATTTTGCTCAGGAAAAAATCTTAAAGCTAGCTATCTCAGCTCTGGGTTTTAAAGTAGGATGTATGCCCCTTAGTATATAAACTCTCAGAATTGCTATTCAAAATTAGCTTTGATCTAAAAATGAAAAATAATTCGATTTCACTAATAATATATACTGGCATTAAGCAGGACATGCATAAATATGAATACAGCAAATATCAGAGGCCTATGCTCTTTCTCAGGGGGCAGAACAGTCTAAAATGTGTGGAGACCACTGTTGTACCAAATAAAGTCTCCTGGAGTTTAAGAGCCTTTTCTTCTCTTCGTGTTCTATCCTAGTACAATGTTTTTTACATTTAAATGGTCATTGGCACAAACGAAGTATAGTGGAAAAGTCTAGATCAGCAAGCAACTGGAGAAGACAGAGAAATGGTAATCTGAGTGAGGCAGGTCTGGAAAACAGCCACACGAAGGAGCTCACTGCAGCTCAGTGCAGCTGTAATGATACACTGGGAACACAAAGTCACACAGACCAGCCTCATCCAAGAGCCCATCTCTGAACAAAAACACTGACCTGTTCTCTTAACAAGACACCTCTACCTCTAGGACTCCGTGAACATTAAAATAATGGTTTAAAAGCTCTTTTCAATGAACTGGAAAAGCCTCACACAAGTGTAGTTAGATAACAGACATCTTTAAAAACACATGGCTCTTGGAGAACAACTGTGAAAGGGGTTCCCTGGTGGTGCAAAAGATGGAGACTCCTAAAATAGTCTCTGACTTGCTTGCATGGAATCTTTCAGTCCTATGGGAAGCTCTAACACAGGGCTTGGCCTAGAGCAGGTGCTTAATGAATCTCTGAGGAATAAACGGATAGAATACAAAACTCTTTACTCATAAAACACCTTATTTGAAGCCCACACATTCTAAAGCTCTGTGTTTGTTATGTGTATGTTTACTGCACTGGTAATTTTCCGACTCTGAAAGCCTAAGGGACTATATACACACTTCATCAGAATGTTTTGCTTTCTGACTCCTTCGATCACTGACTTCACTAACTCTACTTACAGTTCAGACAACCTATTACTTACCTGAAAGTTCAACATTATAGGATTATAAACAGTAGTTAAATCTCCACATAGGCAAAGACAGGGAGGGATGAATAGTTGAAGCATGAGATTTTAGGGTAGTAAAACTATTCTATATATTATATGGTGAATACACAACATTACACATTTGTCAAAAACTTATAGGCCGTTTGATCTAGTAATTCCACTTCTGGGTATAAAAATTAAAACTAGGGACTCAAACGGGTATTTGTATACCAGTTTCATTAGCATCACTACCGCCATGAGGTGGAAACAACCCAAGTGTCTATTGACAGATAAATCGATAAACAAAATGTGGTATGCGGACACACACACACACACACACACACACACACACACACACACACACACACACTGGAATATCATTCAGTCTTTAAAAAGGAATGAAATTCTGATATGTGCTATAACACAAATGAACTTTGAAGACATTACGCTAAGTGACATAAGCCAGACACAAAAGGATGATTTTGGACCTGGTCGGCTCCCTCCCTCCCCGGGCGGCCCCTCCGGCGGAGCGCGCCTACTCCAGGCCCCCGGCCGGGCCACGCGCTGACCGCCGAGCAACTCGCACTGCCGCCCCCTGGTCCGGTTTCCCCGTGCCCTCAGGCGGAGGCAGGGGTCCCGCCGCGCCCCGCAGCCACGTACCTTCCAGCCCGCAGAGCGGTCGCTGTCGTCTTCACCCCTGAAGTGGGGCCCGTTCTGGAACCTCCAGCGCAGATCCGCGGAAGCGGGAGCCGTTTCTCAGCCGAGGTCTCTGAAGTCCGGCCGGCCGGGCCAGCGGCTCCAAGTCCGGGCCGACCGCCGCCGTCCGTCCGTCGCGGGAGAGACGAGAAGGGGCGAGTGCGGCGCCGGGAGCCCAGCGGGTGCGAGGCGGCGATCCAAGGCTGGGGGGCGAGGTCGGGAGGAAGGCGCAGCACAGCACAGTTCTTCGCGGGCCCAGAACTTCGCGGGCCCAGAACTTCGCGGGCCCATCATCTGGTCTCCGCCGGCCCGCTGCGCAGACGTTACGGCGGGCCGAAGCACGGAAGGCGTGCGCCGGCTGGTGTCCCTGCGGCGCTCACGATGCTACTGACCGTTGAATAACGGCGGCGGCGGCGGCGGCGGCGACTGCAGCTACTACACCGCCCCCGGGGTTACGCTCTCTGCGCCCAATGGCTGCCCGTGCACGACAGACGGCCCTCAGGGCCAATGAGCGCGAGGCGCCACGACGCAGGCCCGCCCCCGACCGATGGCAAAAGTTAGAAGATAGAAAATAGAAGAAAAAAATGAAATCACGGTGAAAGTAAATGAAATAAACACTAAATAAAAAGGACAGGAGTCAAAATCAGAAATAGAATTTAAAGAGAAGTGAAGTGACACCACTTAAATACAAAGGATTGAAGAGATAAGTATGAAAAATTACATGGCAATAAATTTGACACCCTAGAAGAAATGGATAAGTTCCTAGAATCATACCATGTTAAAAACCTGTTCTGGAGGAAATAGAAATCTGACCAGACTAACAACTAGTAACCAATTGAATCAGTAATCAAAAACTCCACACAATCAAAAGTCCAAGATGTTTTCATTGGAGAATTCCACCCAAACATTGAAATAAGAGTTAATACCTATCCTTCTCAAACTATTCCCAAAAACTGAAGAGGAAGGAACGCTTACAAAATCATTTCTATGAGGACAAAATCACACTGTTACCAAAACAAGATTAGGACACTACCAAAAATAAAAAATAAAAAAAAGACAACTACCCACCAATATTCCTGTAAAGCATAGTTGTAAAAATCCTCAACAAAATATTAGCAAACTGCATTCAAAAATACATTAAAGGATCATTCACCAAACCAAATGGGATTTATTCTAGGGATGCACGAATGGCTCACTACCAGCAAATTAATACATGTAAACACCGTATTAACCAAAGGAAGGATCAAAACTATACAAACATCTCAATACATGCTGAAAGAGGATCTGACAAAATTCGTATCCACTCATGATAAAACATTTCATCAAAGTTGGTATAGAAAGAACCTATATCAACATAAAAAAGGCCTTATCTGACTTACCCACTGCTAATCATGGGGAAAAGCTGACAGCATTTTGTCTCAAATCAGGAACAACTGAAGGATGTCCAGTATCACCACTTTTATTCACCATAGTACTGGAAAGTCCTAGCCACAGAAAATGACAAGAAAAAGAAATAAAAGGCATCCAGATTGTTAAGAAGTAAAATTGTCAGCCTTTGCAGATTGACATGATACTCTATTTAAAAAAAACTCTAAAACTCCAAAAAAATTAACAGAATTAATAAATAAGCTCAGTAACATTGCAAGATGTAAAGTCATTATACAGAAAAATGTTGCATTTCTATGTACAAAAAGATAAACTACCCTACCCAAAACAGAAATTAACAAACCAATCCCATTTACAAATGTATCCAAAAGAATGAAGTTCTTAGACACAAATCTAAAGAAGGAAAATGAAAAAAAAAAAAAGGATGATTTTGTATAATTCCACATTTATGAGGTACCTCAGTCAGATACATAGAGACTGAAAGTAGAACAGTGGTTTCCAGAGTCAAGGGGTAGGAGAGCAGTTATTGTTAATGGATATTGAGCTTCCGTACAAGATAAGGAAAAAGTGCTAGAGACAAACAGTGGTGACGGCTGCACAACAATGTGAATATACTTAATGCCACTGAACTGTATGCCAAAAATAGCTGAAATGGTAAATTTCATGTTATATTTATACTTACCACAAAAGAGCCCCACAGAGCAAGACAGCACAAAGAATGAACTCTAATATAAATGATGGATTCTAGTTAATAGTACAGTATTAATATTATTGGTTTAACAACTGTAACAATATACCACTAAAATGTAAGATGCTAAAAATGGGAATGGGTAGGGGGAAACTTATCAGAAATCTCTGTACTATCTGCTCAATTGTTCTCTAAACCTAAAATTCTTCTAAACTATAGTCTACTCATTAAAAAGAAAAACCTAAGCAAAGGAGGTTGCTCTGTAAAGAAGCAGACATTTTTCTTTCATGTAATGCTGTGTACTCACTTCTCAGTGACCCATTTCCTTATCTGGGACCTTGGGACCCCCATCAGAACCCTGAGCCCCACCACTCAGCCTGGCTCCAGTCTCTTTTCCTGCTGATTCTGACCTTGTTCCTTAATGTTCATGTATGTCCTAATGTGAGGGACCCAGATGCAGGTTCTCTTGCTCCCATGGGCCCTGGATGCTCTTACTATGCCCCAGTCTGTCTGCCTTGCTGTGACCTATGACTTGTCTTGAACTCATTATTTGTGTATTTTCTGGCTGGAAGTGACTGACCTACTACTGACTGTTGGTACTCTAAACTTCGATACAGTTCCCTAATTCTGTCCACCAACCTTCTATTTATTTTGCTGTAAGGCCCAGACCAGCCCGGTAGTAATTAACTATGAACAGTGCTTGTGGGAATGATATTGATACAAAATGGTTAGGTTCAAGAACATTTCTTAACACTGAAAATAGGAGAGTTCTTTATTCAATGTAAAATGCCTCTTTATAAAGCTCTTAGGGGTACAACTATACTCTACCTTCTCATTTCCTGCCTTAATTCTATGTTCACAGGGTATCCTACACGTAAACGGAGAACTGCAAACTTGAATGCCTACCAGGAAAAGCAGTGAAAGTGTACCAGATAGAAGACAAAGGGAATGGTCAGAATGGTGTCTGACCGAGAAGTACAGCTCTGATCTAAACCATTTAAAAACAACAAATCCCAACACTGTGTGAGCCAAACAAAACTCACATTTCAGGCTAATGTGTGATTTGCAACATTAGAAAAAGAGAGAGAGAAGGTGGGAAAGCACGAGCACCTTAGGTAGACTCTGATATTCATGACACAAAATCTGGGCTAAATCACTCCATAAAAATGCTTATTTATTAAAATACCAGAGAGAAGCTCAGGCCTGTGAAGGAGATGGGCATTCAAATCACGTTTCAGGACACCTAACCCTTGCCAAGTGAGAATGTGATTAATAACATGACTTGCTTCATGTGTAATGTTGAGATGTTGGTAACCTACGAAGGCTGAAAGGACCTTCTTCTATGGCCTGATTCATTTTGCTTCCGGTGTCCTCAAAGGGAAAACTAGGTAGGGAGCAGAGAATAAAATCTTAAAATGAAAAAAAAAAGCCCCACAAATGTTCAAGATTCTTTTTTCGTAAAGAGGCATACTCTTTTAACACCAAATATTTAAGCTCTTTTCTTTCCCATTCTCATCATATAAAAGGGAATTGAACTATGACCGGTTGTTATCATTTACTGCTAAATGTAACTTTTAGATCAGAAAGTATTATTATGCATTGATCCTAAGATTATTTTTTAACAGATTAGAGAATGTCCTTCACAGTAAGCCTATGCCATGAGATACATGGAACAAAGCTTCTGCTTGCCTACCCTGAGCATTTGAATTAGCAGATGAATTAGAAAAAAGGCACATGTTCCTCCAGGCACACCAGGTACATACTTTGTGGATTAGAGCACAGGCCAGCACGTAGTCATCCCATGCCTCCTCGGCCAGGTGCTCAGGTGTAGTGCATAAGAAACTGTACAGCTGTATAGAGCAGAGACATCCTATCCCACAGTTCTGCTATCTTAATAAAGGGATTACTTAGATTCTGTGAGTCAGTACTTTCTAGCCCACCATCTCTTTATCTGACCAACCATCCCAAATTTATAACCCATGTAAAAATAATTCATGCCCTGGCAATGACTTTCAGTGATTTGATAATGAACCACTTTCTTGGATCCTCCCTCCCCTCAAACTTCAGCCTGGCTAACAACATGGTTACCTTCTCTGCATTTCTCACCTTGCTGTCTGTGGAGAGGTGACAAAATAGCCTGGTTATGAACTAGGTGTCCCTTCACAGTGGCCTGGCTCTCATGGCCTCAGCTCTGTGTGTGGCACCCCGTTAGCTCAACCAAGTCCCTGAACTTCTTCATTCTCCAAGAAGAGCAACTTTTAAGAGATTCTTCCCACCGAACTCACCCAGCTCTGCAGTGTAGACCCAGAAAGGCTCTATCAAGGGCTAGTGGGCAACCAGTCATAAATCTAATTGGTATCTTCAAGAGTTAGCATCTCTGGCAAGGGAAAAGTCAGTAGTAAATGGGGTGGCTTTGAGCACTATCAATGTTTCCTATATATGGGTACATATAACAGATACTGACAATGTAAAGTAAAATATTTAACACAACGGCAGTGACCATTATAAAATGTTTAGAAAGCAAAAGCCCTCTCTGCTACAAAATTACATATATAGATTCTGCACATATAAGATAATCAATCCATAAACAGTCACAGAGCACTATGGACGTCTAAGTAATCATGGAGGGAAACAATGCAAAGATGCATAATGGAATGATGATATTTTCTTTTCTTTCCCCATGCTTTACACGTCTTGAGAAGCCTTGCAGAGTCTAGCCTTTCTCTAGACTCCCCTCCTCTTTGCTGTTTTTCTTTAATTGAAGTGCTGTTGATAAACAATCTTATGCTGGTTTCAAATGTATAACACAGTAGTTCAACAGCTAAACATATGATTAAATCCTCACCCCCTCTAGTACAGTTACTATCTGTCAATGAAGAAAGGTGTTACAGAATCATTGACTATATACTTCACGCTGTACTACTGTCCTCATGACTAACTTATACTGTGATTGTGAATAATTGTGCCCCTTTATCTCCCTCACCCTCCTCGCCCACCTGTCCCAACTCCTCCCCCTTAGTAACCACTAGTTATTTCTCAGTGTCTATGAGTCTACTGGAATGAGTACATTTCCCACACCAAAACTCTGGATACATGGCCAGTGGGATAGAACATCAGAAACTAAAACTCTCCTAAAAGTTAAGGAATACAAAGTCAATGAAAATATCAGATTATCCTAAATTGCAAAGAGATGATAATATAAGGGAGATAAGTGGAAATATTCTGAAGGATAATGAACAATATGACACAGAGTAAGAGCACTTTATCTGGGACATGTAGGTGGCAAAGACCAAAATGTTCAATAACACCTGAGTTGACCATTATGTAGGAAATGGTCTCACTCATACATTGTTGGTAGGAATTTCAATTAATATAATCTTTATGAAAGGCAGTTTGCCCTTCATAGTATAATTTAAAATTTCACATATGTTTTGACTCAGCAATTTCACCAGCATTTACCTTACAGATATAGACTACTTAGGTGGAATTTTGTAGACATAAGAATAGTTATTGCAGCAATGTCGGTACCAAACAATTATCCCCAACATCAGGAGACTGGTTAAAAATTATGAGTTACTATATGGCCATTAAAAAGAATGAAGAAGCCCTATATGCACTGACATTGCAGAATACCCAAAATATATTAAGTGAAACAAGCAAATTAGAACAGTATGCCTAATATGCTACCATCCTCTCTCTCTCTCTCTCACACACACACACACAGAGTGATATTTCTACCAGAATACATAAGAAATTGGCAACAACTGCCTCCATGGAGGCAAAGACCCTACTTTTCACTACATAGTCATTTTACTTTGTGAATTTTATCAAAAAGATAAAAACTATAAAGAGGGGCAGGGAATACATATATACAAGAAGTGCTATAGAGAGGAAGGGGCTATCTTGAGCAGGATTGGTTAACAAAGATCTCCCACAGAAGGCACTCTGAATGAAATCTGCCTGGGAGAGACAGTATGGAAGGCTGGGGAGGTGTCCTGGAGGCCAACCGGGTGAGGAAGAAAGGAACAAGCCATTTTTGTCTACAAAGAGTAAGTGGATCAGAAAGGGACTAATGTTATGCCGATACTGAACGCTACTCCCTTTTCCACGTTCTTATATGGCACTTGTCTATTAGTAGGTCATATGCATGAATCTAGAATGCAATCCATTCACTTACTGAATATCTATTATGAGCCAGGAACTATGCTAGATGTTGAGGACAGAAAACGGTGAGACTCAGTCCTTGTCCACAACAGGTTCTCTATCTGAGGAAAATGCAAAGCTAGGAGAGAAGAGGAATTCCATAGAGAAAAACCTGAGCAGCATATAGCCCAGGGCAATTATCTCTCTGTTCTGCATGGTGCAGGGATAATGAAGGTGCTGATAAAAACAACAGCTAACACTTATATAACATTTAATATGTGCCAAGTCACTATTCTAAGTCACTTTCATATATTAATTCATTTAATCTTCACAACAACCCTATGAAGTAGGTATACTATTATTACGCCACCTTAAATGGAGTATGTAATGTACTGCAAGGTTTTTAAGAGCATACCATTGCTACACTGCTATTAAGGGGCTGAACCCAAATTTGAACTCAAAAAGTGTGGCTCTAGAACTAAGCAGTGAACTACTACTAGGGACCCTGAGAGAACAAGTGCCAATCTCGGAATAATAATGCTACCTTACACTTATTTGTATAGGACTTTGCAGTTTATAAGATACTTTCACGTGCTATTTTCAATTTAGAAAAGCCCCATGATATGTTCTCTTTGAAATGAACACACATTCCAGCTATTGAAATGGATAAAATTATAAAAACTACTATAAACTCTCAAAATGCCCATCACTAAAAATAACTGTAGTAGAAAAGTTCCTCAAGGAGTTCTACAGAAATTCATCATCTGGTAACATTCAAGTTAAGACAGTATTAGTTGAGCATCACTGCTTTCAAAGGAAAGGCACTGATAAACTAGACAATGGATTCAGGTTCTTTAAATGCCACTTAAACAGTGAAATACTGCCTTTGACTTACTAAATTAAAAACCATAATTCTTACATTCTATTACTCAATATATAGTTATTTGAGCACTTTGGCAACTGGTATAGGTTTAGATATTGTACTATTCAATTAGCATTAAGTGAAATGCACTTTAATCAATACCTCTCAAAATAGTTTAAATTGTTTAATTAGGACTAACTACACCAGAACATCTGAAAGACAAATTTACCTGTCAAATTTAGGAAAGGAATTTCCCCAGTTTCTTTTTACCAGCTTAGTTCTTAAATAGATCCAGACATACTTGTAGAAAGTACCAGCTGACATTACTCCATGGGGGTTTCCTTACTATAATTAATTTTGGATTTCCTTGTCAAGAGGGAGACATAATCTTTGCTTCTATTTTTTAATCAATACATGACTGAGCAGAGTACTACCCAGTGAAAATGAAATGGGTACTGCCCTTATAGAGTGAAATAAATATTCTCTACTCAGTTTTCCAACCAAAGAGCACAAATACTGCTGAAGGAAAACAAAGCCTTGGCACCGCTGGAGGGAAAAAAATTTGCCAGCTGTCTTCCCAGCATAATGCTTTCTACAGTCATGTACAGGATTATCTCATGCTCTTTAATATCTGCCACTTTAAACGACTCTCTTTAATTAAATAATTATCTTCTTGGGACAACACAACTCAATCCTAAACTGAGTAGGATTCTACCTCCCCACTTACTCAAATTCTACCTGATCTTCAAAGTCTTGTTCAAAACTCATTTTCTCTATGAAGCCATCACCCCCTGATTTCCAAGATCTCTCCCTTCTCAGGTGTTAATTATGTGAATCACACATCCTGATTCATTTGCTCACTATCTTTTTCTAATTCAATAGCACTCTGCTTGTATTTCTCTCACGGCACTTATCTTTCTTTGAACTGCAGTGATTTTAAATGTTTCTCTTGTCCACTAAGAGGACTAAGTCATACCCATCTGGGTATTATCTTTGATTAAAGCCCAGTGCTTGACACATTAACAATAAATATTTGTTGTCTTGAATAAATGTTGTCCATCCTATAAGAATACAAAAGAAAAAAAAAGCCACGTTTCTTTTTTCTGTATTCCTAGATACCTAGCCCAGTGCCAGGCATCAATAAGCCACTTGAAGATATTCAACGAATACTATATAAGTAAACCAGTTGTAGTTTAGTTTTACTTAAATCGGAATAAACATGTCCCTGATCAAACAAATGACTCAAAAAATTGAGGTCATTTCAAATACCTCTTGCTTTTGTGGGTTAGTAACACACACACACACACACACACACACACACACACACACACAGAAAGCCAGTACTGTTTCAGTAGTTAAAAACTGGTATTTGAGTATTCAAAATGAACAAACAAATAAGAGCTGGTTGGTAGCTGAAAACCTGGCCACAATACTTGCTATCACCTCTCAGCGAGAGGCAGTCTATTCTCCCACCCTTTGAAGTTGGACTGCCTTGTGATTGCTTTGACCAATAGTCTGACAAAAGTTACACTGTCCAGTTTCCTAGCCGAGGTCTCAGGAGATCTGCCTCCACTCTTGAGGCTCTTATCTCCCTCCTGCCATAATGGGAACAAATCTGAACTATTCTGCTCGGGAATGAGACCACCTGGGGTGCGGACAAGCTGTCCCAACTGAGGGTGTCCTAGATGGAGAGGCTGCAAGCCGATCAGGGAGCCTAACTGGCCCAGCAGAAGGACCACCCAGCTAAATTCAGTCCCAACGGCCAATCCATGGGAGCACAAGCCCAATAACAGTTATTTTGAGTCACTAAGTTTTGGTGTGGTTTGTTACACAACAAAAGCTAAGTCATCACCATTTAATTTAAAACTGAACACTTACATGGTGCCACGATGCTAATTTCTATTCCACGGAAGTTTTAGACAGCCAATGTAGATCATTCCTACATGTTTAATATTTATTTTTAAATAATATTAAAATCTAATTATGACTAAATAAAAACTCTAATTATGATTAAAGCAAAATTTCTAAATAGAGTATTTGCAATCTTTTTTGCTGATTTTTTTAAAACCTATTATTTAATAAATTAGTACACCTCATCACTGTCCCCTAATGCACCACGACATTTTTTTTCTTTACACCATGTGTATCTTGCTTACAAAATTGGATGGGGTAAGTCAGGTGTCACCTCTAGTCTTCATTGCTTTAAATACCTATAACTGGGAGGGGCAAAATAAGCAGTGAAACTCTAAATCAATACTACCAACAAGGAGTAGAAATGCAAAAAATTAAAAAACAAAAAGCTATTTCCATTTCCCCATCTCATTAGATTATGGAATTCAGTTAACAAATTTTGAGACATGAAAAAAATGAATAGCTTTCAGAATCAGACTGAGAGATTTGTGCATCCCTGGTAATAGGAAATTCAACTAAAATAGGAAAATTATGCAAAGAAGAAAAACTCTTTCTCCCTTTAATGTTTTTGACCCTTAAGCCCCTTTGCTCCTCCTTCCAGCCCCTGGCATCCCGTGCTGGCTCCTCCTTTTCTTCCTCTCCTTGACTCTCGGACTCTCCCCTTGCGTGGGTCATCTATCCCCATGACTCCAACCATCTTCTGGGAGCGTGTGGAAAGCCTTTATCTCCCTCTCATTAGCCAGAGTTTTGTACCAAAGCCTTCCTCATTTCCAACCATCCGGTAAAGATCTATGCCAAAACCCAGCACCCTAAATATAATATACTTTAATTAAAGTTATCCTCCCACGTCACTTAAAGACCAGATCCTCCATGAGACATCTTGCCTCTTTTAATGGCACCACCTCTTTCTTATCTACTCAAACTAGGAACTTGAGTGCCATCTTCAATTTCTTATTTGGCTATATCTATTGTTATTATTATTTTAAATAAGTTGACAAATCCTACAGTACCTCTTGTATTAATTCTCTCCTCCTATTTCCCAACATGATTCAGGATGTCATCAGTACTTGACTGGACCACTGTAACAAAACCTCTTCCCTTCTCAATTTATCCTATAAATACCATATCTGGATCTGTCTTGTTAAGGTTCAAGTCTAAACAGATGGTTCACCTAATGAAAAACTTAATGTACCCCATGACTTACTAATTAAACTATCCTATTCAAAGCAACAAAAAACTCTGTAACTCAGGCCCAACTTACCCTTCTAATCTTATCTCCCATGTACTTACGATGTGACTGGATCGCCTGCTGGTCCTTGGGTCCTACGCCTTTTCCTACTTCTGTTCATGGCTTACAGTACTTCCTTACCCGGTAATGGGGATCACAATACATATACAGTATTTATATTGCCTTAACATTTAACAATATATGATAAAGCATTTTCTAAACATTTTATTGTTTTGATAAATGATTTTCACAAATCTCTTGATTATTTTCAAATTTTCCTACTGAATATCACTGAGAAATATCTTTGTAGGTAAAGCATTCTCATTTTGGACTATTTTATTAAAACTGATTCCTAAAAGTACAATTACCAGGAAAGCATTCTTAAACATCTTGGCACACCTTCTGCACGTGATTTTCAGTTGACTATAGCTATCTTAAATCATCATTGTATTATCAAAGCTTAAGGTTGATCCTCATATACAGCTGGTGTATTCTATTAACTACCATGTTGGTATCTATAACCTATAATTCTAACATGCGTCTCCCAACCCTCTGTTCCTTTGGGGTTTCCTCTTCTCCTCCAACCATGACCTCCAATCTCCAGCCCATGCAATTACCAGAATTCAACTGCAGGCCAATGGCCATCAGAGCAAAAACAAAGAACAGTTCACAGGTTCTCAAAGCTTGGAATTCTGAAAACATAATAATATACTTTCTATTTTTAGAGGTGGGGTCACGGGGGAACTTGTTATTCAAGTCAAAGGTCAGTCAAGATGAGAAAGTTAGTATTTCAGTATGTCTGTGCCAGCATGTACCACCACCAAAAGCAGCACATGCATGCAGAATATTTTATTTTAAAGGGTGGTATTAATACATGTTCAAAATCACATGATAAATTGGATACTTCTGTAGTGGCTTCCATTTTGTACACTATTTAAACAATTAACATATTTCAAAGCTACCATAAACTTTGCTTCAAATTCCTCTTCTTGCCAAACAATCTTACCTGCTAATCTTCCTAATCTGCAGTTAAATTAGGAAGACTTTAAACCACTTTCCACATTAAAACTTCTTTAAAGGTCCCACATTCTAGATGTGTACTTACTCTACCTTGGGAAAGACTTCTTGAAATCAGTGATATCTGTGATAAGGCAGAAAGATGAACTTGCCTTAACCAAGTAAAGAGAGAGGGAGTAAACAGAATATTCCACAACGAGACCAGCTAGTGTAAAACCTGCAGGTGAAAGCGAACATAATACTCTCTGGGAATTGCAAATGTGTGGATCAAAGAGCTAGAAAGGAGAGTAGTGAGAAAGTAAAAGAAGAAACCTGGTGCCAGGAGGGCCTTTATTCCAGGAGGAACAGGGGGCCATGTGGCAGACGACCATGACCAGATTAATACCTTAGAATAGTCAATCACTGCGGCAGAAACTGGCAGGCAGCAAGTCAGGGGCAGGGAACAGGGAGGAGGCCGAAATGGAGCAGCCTCAGCAGTGGGAGCACATGGAAACTAAGAGGGGATTGGCAGAGGTTTTTTAGGATGGGCCCAGATAGCACATCTTGTTCAGTGGCTGAAAATTCCTATTCATCTCTTTGTAGGAATAATTTTTTGCTTTGGATAAATTTAAGATAAAAATCACTGTGGTCTGAAGCAGAAAGAAAATATTACCTAAATAAGCTGGTACTATATTTTCTTGACTCCACGATGCCATCAAATCTAAGAAGCATTGTCAACCTAATACACTGCGTATGGGGGGGGATATCTGATGCTACCACCTAACAGGAGAGACGGGGGTCACGAAGGCCGATGGTCGGGAGAAAGAATTCAAAGTTCTTGGGTATAACATGTATGTTTCCTGCTTTACGCAACTGAAATGAAGTCAAAGAATAGTGCCCCCCTTGCTAAGGAGGAAGGAAGTACTTTCCAGTGGTAAGCACCCAATGGTCAAACTGGGAAAGGAGAGTAGTCAGTAAGTCTGGGAACACCTCTAGCCAACCGGCAGTCACACTTCATCCTGAGAGCAAGGCTGCTGCCCAGGTCTGCTAAAGGAGCCTTGGTGAAAAGGGATGCACCTCCTTATCCGACCTATTACCTCACTCCCAGGACTACTGGGTGTCGAAACAGCTGCCATGGAATATTTTTCCCAGGGGAAAAAAAGTTCCATGAACTAAGTTTTAATCCCATTTTGTAGTCTTTCATTCATCCCCCAAATACATGTGAAGCACTGGTCCCATGCTGTTCTAGGCACCACAGACAGTATCTATCAAGGCAGACAAGGGCCTGCTCTCACTGAACTGACTGACTTTCTAACCAGTTGCAAGTTGCAAAATGAAGACTAAGGAATCCCACAGTAAAGGAAATTGACTCATTTATCTAACTCTGAAACCTTTACTATTTTATCTAAAAAAATTAACTACCTTTATTTTACTCCATTAAAACTCCACTCAGCACCTTTTATCTATGCCTCCTCCCCCCAGGCCAACCCCCACTCTCATTTCTTCTTCAAATTTTGCATGTCAAGTTCTAGGACCCTGCAATCTCAAGAGACCAGTATCCTTTTTCTCTCATTCCCAACACATTAATTACCTGCCTCTGTTCCTTGTGCCTAGCACAATGCTCTGCTTATAGGAGGTGTGTGTTCACTAACAATATATAATTTGAAATACGTTATCAGGTGATTAAAAGAAAAGCTAACTAAATAGGTAGGTGCAAACAGCAGAGCTGATTCTCCCCAGTTAAATATAATGCACATCTGTAAGAGAATCCCTAATATATTAAAGGCCATACAGCATATAGTGACAGCTGCAGCTCCATTGTACCTGCTCATTATAAGTACATTTCACTAGACACAGGATGGCTCATTATGAGAATAGTGTGGTTCTTGACTCTGCTTCCCTATCAAGAAAAGTTTGCCAAAACCAATATTGTGTTGAAAAGTGATTCGTTCCTATCAACATAAATTTTTTCACACTCTTTTCAATGACAGAACATCCTTAACTACTTGACAGTCTAGCAATACTTTCTACTTCCTTCATTAAAATCTTGTGATCCTTTAGCAAAATGACTATAACACTCTGAGCTTGCTTCCTTCCACTTGAGAATTTATGCCAACCATTAGTAACTCTAAAAATACAACTATTACTTGGCTGAGCTAGAATCTGAATTGATACTTTCTCATTCCAAACTCCAAGCTCTTTCCATGGGTTGGACAGTCTCTACCCCCTGAATACTGTTATCAATATATCTAAATAATTAAATAAGTAAACATAAGAAGTTATCTAGAAAACAATTTCATGACTAATATATACTTTTTAACACATACAAGGCAAATAACTTTGAAGGAAAGTACTTGAATACAACAAATACACAAATATGATTATTAAGGCTATCATTTATGCTTATAGGTGGATACCTTTATTTTAGACTTAGTAAGAGACGCACTCACTTCCATCTAAATAAGATAAAGTAGAAGCTAACTAGGTGCCATGAACACAGGAACTTGCCTATTCTGTTCACTGTTGTATTCCCAGCACAGTCAATAAACACTTGCTGAATGAATGAACGTTAAGTATAAGATGGAATATAAAAATGAAGCTCTCAGATACAGAATAATAAAGTTAGTTTATACTCAATTCCAGGAGATAAAATACAATCTAATTCATCAAATAATTACTGAGTAACTTACATATGCCCACAACTATGCTATGTACACACAGATCTTCACTTTTAGGTAATAAGCTGCAAGGGATCTGGAATTGCAAACCAGATTTGCATTCTCTAGAGTGCCTAGCTAAATAACCTTTAGCAGATTATTTTCAACCCTTGTACCTAAGCATTACCTGGAGAACTTTTAAAAAAAAGGCAGAGCTTTACGCAATTGAGCCCCACCAGACCCAGTGAAACCTGAATCTCTGGGGATAGGGACCAAATTCTGATTTTAAGGTTCATATCTGATACTGATACCCAGTGATGGGTGAATGGTTCTCAGATTCTGGTGCACAGGAGAATCACTTGGAGGGGCTGATAAAACTCTCAACCCCCACTCCCAGAGTTTTGGCTTCAGCAGGTCCTGGTGCCTAAGAAGCTTCCAGGTGCTGTGCTGCTGCTGGTGTGGGCCGCTGCTGACCAGATACACTAATCGGAAAACATGAACACTATATGATAATTTTAAATATAAAAAAGGAACTTCATGCTCAACATCATTGGTCATTAGAAAAATGTAAATTAAATCCACAGTAAGATATTACTAAGTACTTACTAAAACGGCTAAGATTCAAAACAAAACCAAAATAACCCAAGTGCTGGCGAGCGTGCATGGCAAGCACAATGCTCATACATTGCTGATGGGGATGAAGAATGGTACACCACAACGGAGAACAGCCTGTCAGTTCTTCTAAGTTCAAATATACTTAGCTTATTAGCCAGCAATCCCATACCTGGATACTTACCCAAGAGAAATAAAATGTTATAAAATGTTATATTCACATAAAAATGTGTACATGAATGTTTATAACAGCTTTATCCCCAAGCTGGAAACAAATGGAATATCCTTCAAAAGGTGACTTATGATAAATAAACTATGGAACATCCATACGAGGGAATACTACTCAGAAATACAATGCAACAAATGGCTGGTAACAGCAATGCTATGGATGAATCTCAAATGCATTCTACTCAGTGAAAGAAGCCACTTAAAAAGCTGTATGATTCCATGTATGCCACATTGTGGAGAAGTTAAAGCTGCACGGAGAAAAAAACAAAACCTGGTTGCCAGGTACTGGAAACAGAGGAAGGTATCCACTGCAAGGGGCACCCATTATATACATCTAACAATTATAAAACTTAGATCATTCCAACCTCAGGAATTAAAGATTTGACAAGATAATTATTTTCTTAAGTATGATGTGCACTGTCCGCAGAATATTTAGGATTTGGTCTTCCTATTCTAGGTTCAGGCTGCTTTCTGAGCATGGATGGCATCATACTCTCTCAAAATAAGCTACCACGAGAGAAACACTCATAGTTCAGTTTGTGTTTAAACTTGCTGCTGATTCATTTCTTCCTTGATAACTGAACCTTTCTTTCCTAATTACTTTAATTATAGCCATCTCTCATTCTAAAGCTTCCCTTTTCCTTGGGAACACATTTGTTATCCTTGTGACCTCCTGTGAGACACTGGGTAGGTATGTCACCTCCAGGATCCAGTCTGCTAAAAACAGAAGCTGCACTTTCCATGCATCCTTCTCCTGCACGTGGATGTTGCAAGGATTAAGAGAAATGAGGTATGCGTGTGGGATTATTGCCGTTATGCTTGAAATAAATTTCATGGAATTTGTTCTAAACTTTAGTGCAATAAATATTCTACTCTTCTTTGCCATAACATAGCAACAGTTCACACTGGAAATGGCATTCTTAGGTACTATTTACTGAATGCACTGCCAAGACCATGGTATCTGGTAAAGGAAGACCATTTCTGAATCTCACTCTATAACTTTCTTTGTGACCTTGAGCAAACCACTTACCTTTTTTGAGCCTCATTTCAACTAATGTTTCTCTAGGAACTACTGTGACATCAATAGGAAGCACACCTAAATAAACTACTATGTCTGATATCATTCCTACTCCCTGATCTCTAAATGGAAATGATTCAGATTCCAAAAAGCAAAGAGATTCTCTCTCAGCTAGATGAAGCAGATTCCCCAAATAACAGAGGACATCAATGCAGATCTAGGATCTGGGAGACCCAGAAAAATTATTTACTCTCAGGAGTCCTATGACAAACTAATTTTTCAAGAGATGAATAAAATGCTTGAACTGAGAGAAAAGAAAGCCACATGGTAGTCATTCCTAGAGTTGGTGCTTTACTATACAGAAGAAAGAATACGAGCTTTGGTGTCACCCAAACTTAAGTTTGAATTTTAGAATTCACGATTTTAGGGAAATTATATTACCTCTCTTTGCATATTTCCTAGTCCATAAAATGGGTATAGTTATCCTGTAGGGTTGTATGCCCATAGTTTTAATTCAACAAACATTTATTAAGTATCATATATAGTAGGTACTATACAAAACCTGGCTATTACTTTTATTATTACTATTTTCAAAAGAACCAGGGCAAACTTTAGAGGAAGGCAGAACAGATGGGGTCTCTACTGCTTAATATAAAAGGCATGCAGAAAAGCTAAGTTCTCACTCATAAACTCCTTGATCACTTAATGCCTTGAAACTCCACTATGATAAGATCAATCTAATTTGAATTAATCTTTGTTTTCTTTTCTTCTTCACTTATTAATTACTTACTTGGTACTCCAACTTTACCTTAAAATGTGAGAATTCCTGGAAAGTAACAACTTTATGAAACAAAAGAAAGAAGACAGCTCTCCCTAATGCTCCTGCTCTATCCCTGGTATCTCCTTTCCTTTAGTTCCACTGTTTATTAGCTTTGTAACCTTGGGAATGTCACCTAACTTCTCTGAACCTACTTCATCACTAAGATGGGAATGGTACCATTTAGCTTCACTGATGAGTAAACATGTATGGGAAGAGAAACTCCAAGGTGGGGAAAACACAAAGAAAGCAGCTGGGTATTAAGAAACACAAAAATATTTTAAAAATCTGCATAAGGCAGAAATCTCACTAAGTGAGCATGAGACCCCAGGCCAGGGATATAATCCAGCCTGAAAAAGTCAATCTCAATCTCTCCTGTGCAATTTACGATTTTTAGCATTTACCAACAATTCACGGTCATCCAGCAAGTGAACGGTGATGGGTTTACCAACATCATCAGGAAAGAAATGAAGTTCAACTGAGGGTCACAGGGATGATAAAACTGTCCACAGGAGAGCCAGCAAACTAAAGTTTTTATAAAGTTGCTTAAATGTTCCTAGCAGTCACACTTAGAGTGAGCCACATTCACTTAATTCCTGGGCATAATGATACTAGGGCATTAAAAACTGTATCTTACTATGTACACTACACATTTGCACCAAAAAGTAAAAGGTTATATACACAAAATCATGTATGTTGACTTTTTTGAGCAATGCAGGGATTTTTCAAAGATAACTGTTTTTCAAAGACAAATTGATTTTTCAAAGATAAATTGTTAACTTTTGTTGATTTCAGATCCTAATCCTAATTTTCTTTCCCCCTTATTCTCTTCTTTACTGATAATATATTATTGAAGGGAAAGGAGTTCTATCATCAGACTGCCTTAACTAGGTTCTAACCCTCTTTTTCTAGTTGAGTAATTCTGCTCTATAAATATTAACTGAGTCCTCATTATGTGTGGAATGAAAGGAACACAGAGATGAAGAAGAAATTATTCCAGCCTTAAAGGGTCTTGGGCTTTAGTTAATTGCAGGCCAAGGAACACTGTTTGGATAGACAGTTACCTTATGACAAAGAGATTTATGTGTTGAGGAGTATCAGGATTAAGTCAGTTTCGTCATCACTTTGCCCCGTTTAAATGCACTCAAAATATTTTTAGGCATAGCCAAACATTTTCCCTCTTGGCACCACTTGTGTTTCTTTCTCATTTCTTTCCTTGCAGGTTTCAAAACTCACACATGCCCTTCCAGCCTTCAAAGGAGCTAATCTTCCCTACGGCCCCCTGTTTACCTTCATGTGGGCCAGGAGCTCGCAGACCTGTCCTGTCTCCATAAAATCTCCATCTCTTTGCAACAGCACCCACTAAGCTTCTACTATATATTCTTAAATGACATTTCATGCACATTCTGGCCTTAGTTTGGAGTATCTTGAAAACAAAGCCACCATTTTCTCTGACGACATCGTAATTTTCTGTCAGTTGGCCAAATTAATGCTGATGTCCTTCTTCTGAGTGCCAACCAAGTCACCAAAAATGGTATTATGAGACGGGGAAGCCACAGGTCACAAATAGCTTTGTTCACAGTGTTTTAAAAAAACCTAGTAATGGAAATATAATCACCTAGATCTCTGGATTTTCCAAAAGAACCTGAAAGCCTGACAAAAGAACCACACCCACTCACAGTCACAACAGACAGGCAAGGGGGCAGGTGTCTCCCTACTTAGGGCATAAGCTCACAAGTGTATGGTGGTTTCCCTCAAGATCCTCCTTCCAATCAAGGGCCTGTGCTTTACATACTGTGCGTGTAGACTTCACGCTGGAGTTTAAGGAACACAGCAGTAAGCAAAACATAAAAGCCCCTAACTTCCTGGAACTACACGATGGTTTGAGCAGATGCTGAAGGAAAGGGAAAAGCAGCCCACTAGGAGTAGTGACATGAGGGTATTCTAACGTTGCTGAGGACCTCACTATTTAACGGCATCCTGAGTGAATCTTTTGTCATGTGAATGGCCACGCCCTATTTTACCAGTTTTGAGATCTAGATTGGGTATGCTTACAATGAAGGTACAAAGTTAATCAAACAGACCACGGAATTACACAGAACCCCCAACAGAAAGGATCCAAGGAGGACAACACCAAGACACATAATAATTAAAATGGCAAGGATCAAGGACAAGGAAAGAGTTTTAAAGGCAGCTAGAGAGAAAAAGGTCACCTATAAAGGAAAACCCATCAGGCTAACATCAGACTTCTCGACAGAAACCCTACAGGCCAGAAGAGAATGGCATGATATATTTAATGCAATGAAACAGAAGGGCCTTGAACCAAGGATACTGAATCCAGCATGACTATCATTTAAATATGATTGCGGGATTAAACAATTCCCAGACAAGCAAAAGCTGAGGGAATTTGCTTCCCACAAACCACCTATACAGGGCATCCTACAGGGACTGCTCTAGATGGGAGAACCCCTAAAAAGAGCACAGAACAAAACACACAACATATGAAGAATGGAGGAGGAGGAATAAGAAGGGAGAGAAGAAAAGAATCTCCAGACAGTGTATATAACAGCTCAATAAGTGAGCTAAGATAGGCAGTAAGATACTAAAGAAGCTAAACTTGAACATTTGGTAACCACGAATCTAAAGCCTGAAATGGCAATGAGTACATATCTCTCAATAGTCACCCTAAATGTAAAAGGACTTAATGCACCAATCAAAAGACACAGAGTAATAGAATGGATAAAAAAGCAAGAGCCATCTATGCTGCTTACAAGAAACTCACCTTAAACCCAAAGACAAGCACAGACTAAAAGTCAAGGGATGGAAAAACATATTTCAGGCAAACAACAGTGAGAAGAAAGCAGGGGTTGCAGTACTAATATCAGACAAAATAGACTTCAAAACAAAGAAAGTAACAAGAGACAAAGGACACTACATAATGATAAAGGGCTCAGTCCAACAAGAGGATATAACCATTCTAAATATATATGCACCCAATACAGGAGCACCAGCATATGTGAAACAAATACTAACAGAACTAAAGAGGGAAAAAGACTGCAATGCATTCATTTTAGGAGACTTCAACACACCACTCACCCCAAAGGATAGATCCACTGGGCAGAAAATAAGTAAGGACACACAGGCACTGAACAACACACTAGAACAGATGGACCTAATAGACATCTATAGAACTCTACATCCAAAGCAACAGGATATACATTCTTCTCAAGTGCACATGGAACATTCTCCAGAATAGACCACATACTAGCTCACAAAAAGAGCCTCAGTAAATTCCAAAATATTGAAGTTCTACCAACCAATTTTTCAGACCACAAAGGTGTAAAAGTAGAAATAAATTCTACAAAGAAAACAAAAAGTCTCACAAACACATGGAGGCTTAACAACATGCTACTAAATAATCAATGGATCAATGAACAAATCAAAATAGAGATCAAGGAATATATAGAAACAAATGACAACAACAACACAAAGCCCCAACTTCTGTGGGATGCAGCGAAATCAGTCTTAAGAGGAAAGTATATAGCAATCCAGGCACACTTGAAGAAGGAAAAACAATCCCAAATGAATAGTCTGACATCACAATTATCAAAACTGGAAAAAGAAGAACAAATGAGGCCTAAACTCAGCAGAAGGAGGGACATAAAAAAGATCAGAGAAGAAATAAACAAAATTGAGAAGAATAAAACAATAGCAAAAATCAATGAAACTAAGAGTTGCTTCTTTGAGAAAATAAACAAAATAGATAAGCCTCTAGCCAAACTTATTAAGAGAAAAAGAGAATCAACACAAATGAACAGAATCAGAAATGAGAATAGAAAAATCACGACAGACTCCACAGAAATACAAAGAATTATTAAAGACTACTATGAAAACCTATATGCCAACAAGCTGGAAAACCTAGAAGAAATGGACAACTTCCTAGAAAAATAAAACCTCCCAAGACTGACCAAGGAAGAAACACAAAAGTTAAACAAACCAATTACGAGCAAAGAAATTGAAATGGTAATCAAAAAACTACCCAAGAACAAAACCCCGGGGCCGGACGGATTTACCTCGGAATTTTATCAGACACACAGAGAAGACATAATACCCATTCTCCTTAAAGTGTTCCAAAAAATAGAAGAAGAGGGAATACTCCCAAACTCATTCTATGAAGCCAACATCACCCTAATACCAAAACCAGGCAAAGACCCCACCAAAAAAGAAAATTACAGACCAATATCCCTGATGAATGTAGATGCAAAAATACTCAATAAAATATTAGCAAACAGAATTCAACAGTATATCAAAAGGATCAGACACCATGACCAAGTGGGATTCATCCCAGGGATGCAAGGATGGTACAACATTCGAAAATCCATCAACATCATCCACCACATCAACAAAAAGAAAGACAAAAACCACATGATCATCTCCATAGATGCTGAAAAAGCATTTGACAAAATTCAACATCCATTCATGATAAAAACTCTCAGCAAAATGGAAATAGAGGGCAAGTACCTCAACATAATAAAGGCCATACATGATAAACCCACAGCCAGCATTATACTGAACAGCGAGAAGCTGAAAGCATTTCCTCTGAGATCGGGAACCAGACAGGGATGCCCACTCTCCCCACTGTTATTTAACATAGTACTGGAGGTCCTAGCCATGGCAATCAGACAAAACAAAGAAATACAAGGAATCCAGATTGGTAAAGAAGAAGTTAAACTGTCACTATTTGCAGATGATATGAGACTGTACATAAAAAACCCTAAAGACTCCACTCCAATACTACTAGAACTGATATTGGAATACAGCAAAGTTGCAGGATACAAAATTAACACAGAAATCTGTAGCTTTCCTATACACTAACAATGAACCAATAGAAAGAGAAATCAGGAAAACAATTCCATTCACCATTGCATCAAAAAGAATAAAATACCTAAGAATAAACCTAACCAAAGAAGTGAAAGACTTATACTGTGAAAACTACAAGTCACTCTTAAGAGAAATTAACGGGGACACTAATGAATGGAAACTCATCCCATGCTCATGGCTGGGAAGAATTAATATCGTCAAAATGGCCATCCTGCCCAAAGCAATATACAGATTTGATGCAATCCCTCTCAAATTACCAGCAACATTCTTCAATGAATTGGAACAAATAATTCAAAAATTCATATGAAAACACCAAAGACCCCGAATAGCCAAAGCAATCCTGAAAAAGAGGAATAAAGCAGGGGGGATCTCACTCCCCAACTTCAAGCTCTACTACAAAGCCATAGTAATCAAGACAATTTGGTACTGGCACAAGAACAGAGCCACAGACCAGTGGAACAGATTAGAGACTCAGGACATTAACCCAAACATATATGGTCAATTAATATTTGATAAAGGAGCCATGGACATACAATAGCAAAATGACAGTCTCTTCAACAGATGGTGCTGGCAAAACTGGACAGCTACATGTAGGAGAATGAAACTGGACCATTGTCTAACCCCATATACAAAGGTAAACTCAAAATGGATCAAAGACCTGAATGTAAGTCATGAAACCATTAAACTCTTGGAAAAAAACATAGGCAAAAACCTCTTAGACATAAACATGAGTGACCTCTTCTTGAACATATCTCCCCGGGCAAGGAAAACAACAGCAAAAATGAGCAAGTGGGACTACATTAAGCTGAAAAGCTTCTGTACAGCGAAAGACACCATCAGTAGAACAAAAAGGAACCCTACAGTATGGGAGAATATATTTGAAAATGACAGATCTGATAAAGGCTTGACGTCCAGAATATATAAAGAGCTCACACGCCTCAACAAACAAAAAACAAATAACCCAATTAAAAAATGGGCAGAGGAACTGAACAGACAGTTCTCTAAAAAAGAAATACAGATGGCCAACAGACACATGAGAAGATGCTCCACATCGCTAATTATCAGAGAAATGCAAATTAAAACTACAATGCGGTATCACCTCACACCAGTAAGGATGGCTGCCATCCAAAAGACAAACAACAACAAATGTTGGCGAGGCTGTGGAGAAAGGGGAACCCTCCTACACTGCTGGTGGGAATGTAAATTAGTTCAACCATTGTGGAAAGCAGTATGGAGGTTCATCAAAACGCTCAAAATAGACGTACCATTTGACCCAGGAATTCCACTCCTAGGAATTTACCCTAAGAACGTAGCAATCAAGTTTGAGAAAGACAGATGCACCCCTATGTTTATCGCAGCTCTATTTACAATAGCGAAGAATTGGAAGCAACCTAAATGTCCATCGGTAGATGAATGGATAAAGAAGATGTGGTACATATACACAATGGAATACTACTCAGCCGTAAGAAGTGGAAAAATCCAACCATTTGCAGCAACATGGATGGAGCTGGAGAGTATTATGCTCAGTGAAATAAGCCAAGCGGAGAAAGAGAAATACCAAATGATTTCACTCATCTGAGGAGTATAAGAACAAAGGAAAAACTAAAGGAACAAAACAGCAGCGGAATTACAGAACCCAAAAATGGACTAACAGGTACCAAAGGGAAAGGAACTGGGGAGGATGGGTGGGCAGGGAGGGATAAGGGGGGGGAAGAAGAAGGGGGGTATTAAGATTAGCATTCATGGGGGGGAGGGAGAAAGGGGAGGGTGGGCTGTACAACACAGAGAGGACAAGTAGTGATTCTACAACATTTTGCTAAGCTGATGGGCAGTAACCGTAATGTGGTTTTTAGGGGGGACCTGATATAGGGGAGAGCATAGTAACATAGTATTCTCCATGTAAGTGTAGATTAAAGATTAAAAAAAGAAAGAAAGAAAGAAAGAAAAGGGGGATTACTCCTTGATGGGATAAAACTATTGGTAAATCAAAGATCAACACATGCTTTAAATATCCTTAATGTTGATCACTTAAAGGGTGTCAGATGATCAGCTATGGAGGTACTCTTTTCTGATAATATTCCTTTCTCTTAATAAAAAAAAAAAAAAAGCAGTTCCTGTGTGCTGACCTCCAATGAGTTCTACACAGTGGTATAGAGGGCATGTCAAAGTGTGGGCAAAGGGTCTGCTTGTTTCTATACAGAAGATCAAGGCCTAGCTTGGATACCCAGAAAATGAACTAAGATACGATATGAGGAGGAGCTTCCGGCATCAGCACTCTCTGGAGGACTCGTGCCAGGGGATGATCATCAAATGCCTCCACAGGGATCTGGGCAATGCTGCGGTTGTGGCTGCATCCACCCCACTGTCTCCTGGACTTGCCATTGGAATGAGGAGGGAGATGTCTAGGCTGGCATGTGCATACAGTGAGACAACGAATTTGACCGGATCTGTACTGTTGGAACTCAACCAGGAGTTGGGAGGGGTGCAAGTTGTAGCGCTGCAAAATCTTATGACTATAGACTATCTACGGTTAAAAGAACATATGGGATGTGAACAGATCCCAGAAATGGGTTGCTTTAATTTGTCTGATTTCTCTCAGACTGTTCAAGTACAGTTGGACAATATCCATCATATCATAGACAAATTTTCACAAATACCTAGGGTGCCTAAATGGTTTTCTTGGCTTCACTGGAGATGGATGGTAATTATAGATTTGCTTTGTTTATGTCACCATATTCCTATTATGTTAATATATGAGCGCAAGTTAGTTAGTAGTTTAAAACCTATACATGCTTAACGTACTCTACAAGAAGATATGTCAAAGAAATCATCAATCCTCCCATGTTTTCTTCCATATGCTACCTCTATAGCTTTTCTTCTTCCTTCCTGATTACAACCCTTAAATAGAATTCGTGCCTCATATCAAATTTACCGAGTATCATAATTCCTCCAGTTGGTAAAGATACCTCCAGACAAGTGCTGGGCATAGAAGCCACAGGGCATAAATCTGCAAAGAAGTAAAAAGCTAACCTTTGCAAACAATATGGCTTCTCTCTCACTTACCAACTTTATATTTCCCTGTATGGCCCCGGAAGATGACTGGTTAGCCAGAGACGGGTAAGATTCCTCAAGGGAGGAACAACCTAAGAGGCACAGTCGCAGGGGGGCCATCAGGTGAGAAATTGGGGCTCAACAGAGGTGAGGCTCAGAACCTCAACCCCCTGTTTTGAGAGAAATCTTCTGCATCCGTGGATGTTTTGTTGCCCTTGTCTAGCTTGGATTAATACTTAGTCCATAGGCACACACCTGATCATCTACATTTGCCCTCTTACAGCACTAAACTATGTTTTCTACCTTTATCTTGCATTTACCTACCACTTCAGCATTTTATTAAAAATAAAAATAATAATAATAATAAAGGGGGAAATGTGGGATCCACATATAAATCAAGTATAAAAATCAAACAAACATTCATATTTGACCTGATTGTTTATAGTTCATAATGCGTGATCAAAACCAAAAGTTTCTGTGATGAATGCCCTTGTACTGTTCACCATGTAAGAATTTATTCACTATGTAAGAATTCGTTCACCATGTCAGAACTTGTTCGTTATGCTTCAGAAAATTGGAGACTGACGAGAATTGGCCTTGAGATGGATTAATGATTGTGCATTGAGCATTGACCCCCCTATACAGAATTTTATTGTTGTTAACAACCATTTGATCAATAAATATGAGAGATGCCCTCTCAAAAAAAAATCTGCATTAATAATCAGAAATGCTCTCATTTATTTTTGCATTTAAAAGTACCAACAAAACTATACTTCATATCAGATTATTTTAATACTTAGATTCACACAGTCAATTGTTTTTGACCACAAAGCGAAGACCGTGTATTCTGAAGACTTCTAAATATCAAATTATTGCCTAATGCCCCCAATTTTTGCCTTGCTGACCTACAGTAAAACTTCTGATGCCCACTAGATATGTAATAGGTACATGAATAAAGCACACCAGAAAACTGCTTGATGACTTGAGAAAGTATCTACACAGAAGTACCCCTACATTCTAATTAAGTTCTCCTTATGTTAAAATTGCAGGAAACCATGAGTTATAATAGTGGAGACAGTTTGAGTAAAAGAGGTTAGGAAGAGAGAAAATTACCTAAGCATATTGTTTAAAGAAATTAAAATAATTTCATCTAAAGAAGTCTGGTTATATACAACTTAAACCAAATCATATAATTGGTTTCACAACTTGGGTTAGTAAGAACATGATTGCCAGAATTCTTTTCCCTGAAATTACTTCCTAACTCAGTTATCACTGCCACCAATTCTAAGAATTATCTTCATTCAATTTTGATTTGTATAACTCCAAAAATAAGAACTAAGAAAAACAGTGGCATGCATATAGAGACCAGACTACATATTAAGTGACTCAAACTCAGATCTGGTGGTTAAGCTCACATACTGTCCACTATACTGCACAGGTTCTTTCTGAATAATAATTAAATCTAAAGTAAGCTTTTAGAGTTTGCAAAGATCCGCTATCTCACTTACTTTTGGTTAATCCTAGAAAGTTGGGGCACGCAATATATCTCTAATATACAGGATACTGGGTCCCAGGTATGGTATTTATAGAAAAACCTAAAGTTAAAACAAAAACAAAAAATGGCTCTTGTTTTTTATTATGATTTAGACCAGATATTAGCAAACGGTCCAAAGAAATTGGATAGAGTGCCTGGTAATATCCACAAGGCATATAAAACTACTAACGGAAATTAATGTGCACAACTAAATTATGTTACTTTTAGAGTAACCGTATCTTTAAAAAGAGTAGTAGAGTATCTGTTATGCTTGTATTTTGGGGATGGTAGATACCAGATATCTGTACTGCCCCTTCTCTTCCCTACTATAATGCTCCAAGCACACTCTTTTCTGCTAGGCCTGAACCCAGTCTCAGAATCTTTTTGAACATACAGCTCCACACAGTCTCAACCAATTGACTGGAAATATTAGCCACACATATAAGTCCTGCATTCCTATTTTGACTCTCTTCATTTAGGTCCACATTATGTAACATTTGCTTCTGGCATTTTTTTTTCTTTGCTTCTGATTCTATATTTGTCATCAATGTTTCTCATATTATTACGTGTTTGTATGTATCATCTTCTCCCAAGTACAGGGACTCTGCCTTTTATTCATCTCAGAGCACCAACTGCAGTGATTAATACACAGTAGGCACTCAAAGTGTTCTGAATGTATCTGAGATAAATATATGATATTTATGGAAAAATCTAAAGTTAAAAAAAAAACAACTCCCCTTGTTTCTGATTATGGCTTGGACCAAAGGTCAATAAACTTTTCCTGTAAAAAGCCAGAGAATAATTATTATAAGCTTTCAGGCCAGCTGGTCTCTGATGCACCAACTCGACTCTGACATTATAGTGAGAGCAACCATAGACAAAATATAAACAAATGAGCTGAGTCTATATTCCAAGAAAACTTTATTTATGGACACTGAAATCTGAATTCTATATAATTTTCACATCTCACAAAATATTTTTCTTCTCTTGACTTTTTCCTCAACAATTTAAAATTGTAAAAATCCCTTCATAGCCTGTGAGCCACAGAAAAGCATGAGGCAGGATGTGGACTTGGCCCACAGACCCAGATCTGTCACTCTCAAAGTGTGAACTTTGGGTGGCCTGCAAGATCCTGTCAGCAAGTCCAGCTACCTATATGTAGGCCAGATTTTCTTTGTATGCCTCAAACAAAACAATGGACCACACGGACTGAGTAGAGAAGCAAATAAGAGGATCTGGCTGTCTTCTGTGAAGCCAGAAATTGAAGAGATTTGTAAAACTGTAAAACAATGTCACTCTCCTCACTAATCTTTCTTTGTTTGGAAAATACAATTACATTTCTTTATGTTAACCTGTTATGGGTTTCTTATTGATTTTTTAAATGGATTAATATTTTTTAAATGCTTCAGTTTTGATTTTTAATTATAATAAATGTCAATAGCTTATAACCCATTCAAACAAAAGGTCTCTAAGAGACCCCAGTAGATTTTGAGAATATAAAGGGATCTTGAGATCAGACAGTTTGAGAACCCGCTGCAGATGAAGCTGGGCTGACTTACTCCTGCTGCACAAAGTGTTCTCGGGCCATATGCAGGGTACTTCCTCAGCCTGACCCACCAGGCGGACCACCTGATTTCAATCTCTACCTTGACTTCAACTCTCCTAAGAGCTTCCTGGCATTCTTTGATTAGATCCTGATTTGGTAAAACTTAATCCCATGCAATTTATGTTCTTGTATAATAAATTTGGTGAGAACATTATGATTATTTTCATCAAAGAACCTTTCAGATACATGCAGACCATAAAAATGCTTCAGCCTCTACTTTGCCAAAATAGGCAACTTGAAGCAAGTATCTCTCCCTGGCTTGTATTTTCTAATCTTTAAAAAAAAATTATTATTATAATTCTTTGCCATCAGAACATATCTCAAAACAGATTCACTTTATAAATTAAAGTGCTTCTGACATGGCTCCATGAAAATTGTGGGAGCTAATCGGGCATCCTAACGTAAACACTGTATCCAAAGGATTAAAATCCACTAGACATGGTACAAATTTAGTGCTAATAATAATGCACTAAAAATTACATTTTGCAAGTAAATTATACATATCTTAGCATTTTAAAAGTATTAATATTTTGCTTGTTCTGTCATTTGAGATTTAACCTTTGCTAAAGAATATTTTAGGAGAAATAAAAGGGAAAGTTATCTTGATTCCAGTGTTTCTCATACAGGGAACCTTACATAAGGGAGCATTTCTTTCAATATAAATCGATTTTGTCATAAGGTTTAACTGTCTATCCAAATGATACTGCTGGCCTGGGGGAACTCCGCTCCATTTTAGGGAGAATTAAGGCAACAATAATCACGATTCCAACCTTTATCATCTTACTGAATAATATATTCTTACTTAGAAAGTGTTTCTCATGAGTATACAATTGTAAAAATCTTCATAGTTTTCTTTTTTGGAATATTAACTTTGTAAACAATAACAAAGAAGGAAAAGATTTATATTTTGGGGCATTTATCCTTTAATCTGTCTTATAAAATGTCTAAAAAACCAAGAACTATGATCAGATGCTAAATCTACATAATAATTTGTGATTACTGGCTCCAAGTAGAAAAACAAAGTACATCTGGCTCTTCTGACCAACACCAAAACTGAAATTCACTAGCATCATTAGATCAGAAAGACACTAGCAAATCATTATTTCCTATTGGGGAGGTGATTACCTGTTTGGGGGAACAGTGCCTATTATAATAGAAGGATTTTGGTAGCTGTGATTTTCAGTGAAGAACAGAAAACAGACAAGATGTGGGGGAAAATGCTTACTGTTTAAATCTACAGTAAAAGCAAAAGTCTCACTATGATTGCAAAACATTCCAAATTGTGAAACTTAAGTTACTTGTAAAATAGACAAAAGTAAAGCTGCTTCCTCAGTCATTTTTGGAGATCTCAGCATCAATTTAAAGAAAATGCTTATATTTAAAAGAAAGCCTATTACAAAATATGAATCCTTACATAACTACAAATAAGGACATGAAGTAAATTTATATACCATATCATACAACATTCTTATTCCATGTGTTTGCACATGAAGGAGATGTGAAATTAAAGTTTAAAAAAAGTTATTTCCTTTACTATTGAATTCTTTAAGGAATAAAACAGTACAAGAAATAACCACAATTGATATTAATTGCAAGAACAATCAAATTATATAAAATTGTTATGTGGATTATATGAAAAAAGAAAAGGATGGATGGATTTCCTTGTGTGGAAAAGATACATTTCTGTATGTACTGTAAAATACTGCCTATGAAAATGTTTTTACATAATAAATAATTTTTCCCACTCTCATTTTTAAATAAAAATTATGTGCATTTAAAACCCTGGTTATAAGAGGTGAGGCTCAGAACCTCACCCCCTCTGCTTTGAGAGAAATCTTCTGCATCCGTGGATGTCCTGCTGCCCTTGTCTAGCCTGGATTAATACTTAGTCCATAGGCACACACCTGATCATCTGATCATCTACATTTGCCTTCTTACAGCACTAAACTATGTTTTCTACCTTTATCTTGCATCTACCTACCACTTCAGCATTTTATTAAAAATAAAAATAATAATAATAATAGGAGAAATGTGGGATCAACATATAAATCAAGTACAAAAATCAAACGAATATTCATATTTGACCTGATTGTTTATAGGTCATAATGCATGACCAAAACCGAAAGTTTCTGTGATGAATGCCCTTGTACTGTTCACCATGTAAGAATTTATTCACTATGTAAGAATTCGTTCACCATGTAAGAACTTGTTTGTTATGCTTCAGAAGATTGGAGACTGACGAGAATTAGGCTTGAGATGGATTAATGATTGTACATTGAGCGTTGACCCCCCTATACTGAATTTTATTGTTGTTAACAACCATTTGATCAATAAATATGAGAGATGCCCTCTCAAAAAAAAAAAAAAAACCTGGTTATAATAAAGTTTGTTGGGAAGGCAACAGATTTAAAAATCACATGGAATTTAAAAATCACATGGAATCACAAAGACAGAAGGGATCAAGAGGGTTTAGGGCCATATTTGAGAAGGAAAATATAGTCTGAGAAAACATGCTACTCCAAAGCAGCAAAACTATAATCAAAATGTGGTTGTTTGAAAGCATGGCACAGTAGTTTAACATCTGGAAAACACTGCTGCTATTTCAATTAGGTAGTTCCCAACTCCCCTCCCCAGTGGTGGGGCAATGCATTGTAATTTTCTCTAGCTACTGGGGTATTTTCTTAGCACTTTGTGGAAACTGTTGGCTTTCAGAAACACACAGGCTGATTTGAAACAAAAGTTAGACAAAATACAGAATTGTAACAACAATAAAAAGCAATTTAGAAAGAGGATCAAAGCCAAGCAGATAAGCAAACATTTTTAAATCAGCTGAGATTTTTTTTCAGATCAGTTCCCTAATTTCAAAGAGCCAAACCAAAGCAAAGCATGCTGACTTACACTGATTCTTCAGTTCTTTCAGCTGTTGTTTAAATTGTACAAATTTTTCATTGTTTTGGAAGTCTGCATCTGAATTCTTATTCTGTAAAGCCAAAAATTTCTTCTCCACTAATAATTTTAGATCTGGTATTTTTTCTGGACGTTCTTCTTGTACCTGAGGAAGATAATAAAAATAACTAAGTGTTAACGATAACATAGTTTTGTAACATTACTTTTATCTCAATTCATTCAAATGAAAATACTATGAGGTAGAAAACACAAACTCGCCACAGTGAACCAGAGAGGTCGGGACTAGTTGCAGAACAAACTGTTGGGAAAGAGTGGAGGGAATCATTCACCCCATCTACTCATCAATTTCTTAAGCCACTCTTCAAGGCCCTCCTAATTTGCTGTCTCCTGGCAACTACGGGGGAACAATCTCACACCAGCACAATTCCATGTCCTCTAACCTGAGCACTGCGGCTTCTGCTCTTTAGCCAGCAGTCTCTGTCCCCATCTGTCTCTCAACATGCCCCTCTTCTCTGGCAGGTGAGAGTGGTTCTTATTTCACAAGAGGTTGACTTGAATCTTGAGCTTTACCATCTGCTGCCACAAGAAGGAACAAGTGCCCCCTATTACATTCAAAATTAAACTCTCAGCCCATATTCCTTTTCTTCCTGTCAATATTTTATTATAAAAGGAAACATGTAGAAGAGTTGAAAGAACTGTATTTTGCCATTCATCTAGCTCCTCGATGCCACAATAACGTTTTGCTGTTTTATCACGTATCTATCCAACTTTCGGTTTTGCTGTCCACCCTCAACCAGGTTTTCAAGTTCATTCTTAATTTCATCTTCTTCATTTTCAGAACTCTTTTCCTCTCTAGAGGCTCTTACCCCTAAAATGTTTAATTTTGCCCTTTACTTCCATATTTAAAATCAGCCTCTTATAATCCCCTCAGTTATTTTCTCCTTACAGTCCAGCTCCTTTGAAAAAAAAACCATCTGTATCCACTACTGCTACTTGCTTATCCTCAAACTTTTGCCACTAGTGACGCTGCTGGCCTCACTACTACACTGTAACTGCTCTTCTGCAGGACTTCATAACCGGCCCACTGAATCACTGGCCTTTTCCTGGTGCTCCTGCCATCAAAAATTCACCAACCTCTCCCTCAGGCCCCAGCAGGCCTCAGCCACGCTCCTACCATAGCACCAGTAATATTAACTGGATTTATTTTTATATTCTATGTCTCTTTCCTCAAATAAATTCTAAAGTCTTTCAAAGGTGTCTGATTTATCAGTGTTGCCAGCACCTGACACATTAGAAGTAGTACTTAATATATTTCAAATGAATCAATCTTATTAGATTCCAAATATACATACCACTAAAACTCATGACTTACTGTTGTTATCATTAGTAGAGTACACAGCACAATTTCTGAGCTGGAAGATAACTTAGAGATCATGTGATCTTGAGCTCCACACTCCTCATTTTCATAAATGAATAAAATGATATACAAAGAAGTTAAATGACTTGTCTACAGTAATCCAGTTAATTAGAGGCAATGCTAAGACTACAAGGTAGATAAAGAAAATTCTTGGTTTTGGTTCTAGTCGGCAGGATATATTTCTGATCTCTGAATCTGAGTAGCAATGCATGTGAAGTCAAAAGATTATGTGCAGTTTATCTGCTTTGATTATCCTTTGTCATGGAGAAAAGAATTACATAATCTTCTTTTGCCTAGTTGTTAGGCATTTTAATTAGCTAAATGGAAAATAAAAATTAAGCATGAAACCAAAATACTCAAATTTATATTTATGGTACAATGTGTATATTGATGGTAATCAACCAGTGCTGAATCCACCATCAAAGAAAGTTGTGAAAAATACGGAGAGGCTTTAATGATAAGTCTTATATGTAATTTAAAATTTTAAATAAGTCCTGTAAGGCTAAAGAACCAATAAAGCTCAGTTGGGAAAAGAGAAGGTAGAAAGGCAATTTAATAATGCCTTTCCTCTAATAAAATGAGGAAATGAGCTCAAGAGTAAGAGCTATTATACGTGGTGACTAGAGCAAGAGCTATTATACGTGGTGACTAGAGCAACAGCTATTATACGTGGTGACTAGCTATCCTCTCCCTCTACAATGGCCAGAACAAGACGAAACAAGTTCAAGATTGTAGCATGAATAGTTCAGAATAGATACAGAAAATAAATTATGAGTTTTTACAAGAGAATTTCAGTCTTTCTGAATTTATAAAATAAAATTAACTTGCAGCCACCTGAGATGTTAATGGTAATGTCACAGGCAGGCATACAGATAAACCTTCTCAAGGTCTTTAATGAGTCTGAAATTATTTAATATGGGGTGATCAGGAGAGGTCTCATCTGAGCACATGATCAGTAAATGCAAAAGCTCTTTTCCTACAAGGTCTCTAATCCACTCTACATACATAATTTTCCTGGCTCAACTACAACTAATACTGGGAAGTTAAGGTGAGGGGTGGAGAGAACAGGTATTTTGCAGTTGACAACATGGCAACCTGAAGTATCACTAGGAAAACCTGAATAGACCAAATGTAGTGGTTCATAGTACTTTCTCCCCTGACAGCCAGACCTCAGAGGAACAGCTGTAAAGCACAGAAACTCACTGTAGTAAGTAGCTCCTCTGGAAATCTGAAGCTGCAGTGAGCATAGCTATCCACTGCAAAGAGAACTTAATGTACTCTAGCTACCAAAACAAAAGTCTGGAAGACATTAAACCCACTATGTTTAAATCTATGCAATAAATGGGGATTAATTATATTTTAATGATTTTTTGCTTCATATCTTCAACAGAAATAATTTTAAAAGGGAAAGGAAAAAGTCATTTTTTAGGTAGTGGATCGTAAGTGTTATCTAGTCTGAAAAAAGTAAGGATGGCCCTCTTTTCCTAGATCAAATTTAAAAATCCCTTAAAGAAATTCAAAGTGGGAAGAAGGAATTTAGCAGATGCCAATCCATCCCTTTCCTAAGGATAAAGTTCCTAAATACAGGACTTAAAATCTCAGTGAATTAAAATTTAAAGACACTGTATTAATTCGTTATGCCTGTCGTAACAAAGTGCCACAGACTAGGTGGCTTTAATGACAGAAATTATTTCCTCACACATCTGGAGACTAGAAATCTGAAACCAAGGTGTCATCAGGGCTGGTTTCTTCTGAGGCCTCAAACTTTGGCCTGTAGATGGCTGGCTCCCCCTGTGTCATCCACCACAGGGTCTTTCTTCTGAATGTGCCTATGTCCTAATTCCCTCTTCTTACAAGGACAACAATCATATTGGATTAGGGCCCATCCCAATGATTTCATTTTTACCTTAAACACCTCTTTAAAGGCCCTGTATCTCTAAATACAGTCACACTGAGGTACTGGGGATTAGGACTTCACATACGAATTTTGGGGAATCCAATTTGGCACATACACATAGATTTTTAAAACAAAATTTTAAAAACAGCTTATAGATTATTAGTCTTTACAGCATTTTAATTTTAAAATGATAGAAACTACTGAGAAGTTGACTTAGCAGATATCCTACTTACATAACGGGAATTTAATATTGCTTTTAAGAGAAAAAGTCAGGCCCAGGGGAGAGGAAGCTGCGACACAGCTCCAGATGACTGTGGCCATGCGAAAGCGCCAGCACAGGTTTTTAAAGAAAAGTAAGAAATCTAGATGTTTGTCAGATACTTTCTCAGAGTGTGTAGTCCAAACAATACATCCTGAAGGTCATGAGTTTGAAACCTCTATTTAATGTAAAGGGAATATTTTGGACATAAAAATAAAAGTACTCTTGGGCGGCCGTGCCGTGGTGGCGGCGGCGACGGTGGAAGCCCCGCGCTGAAGAGGCGCCGTGGCCGACCCGGCGGCCTGGAGGCCGCGAGAGGCGGAGGCCGCGCCCCCCTCCCGCGCCGCGGGATCGGAGGGGAGGAGGCGGACGCCGGAGAGCCCCGCCCGGTGGCCGGGAAGGTGGGGGAGGCTCCGCGCACCGCCCGCCCGCCGCCGCCGCCGCCGCCGCCGCCGCCTCGGGGGTCCCGCCGCGAGCTCGGCGGCCCCGGCCGGGGAGGGAGGGCGGCGTGCGCGCCCCGAGCCGCCCGAGATGGCGGGAGGCACTGCGGCACCTTCGCTGCGGCGGCGGCCGGCAGCGGCGAGATCGTGCAGCTGAACGTCGGCGGGACCAGATTTGGTACAAGGCAGACTCTCATGTGGATTCCAGATTCGGTTTTTTCCAGCTTGTTGAGTGGAAGAATTTCAACACTTCGAGACGAAACTGGTGCAGTATTTATTGATCGAGATCCAGCAGCATTTGCACCCATTTTAAATTTTCTTCGGACAAAAGAACTGGATTTACGTCGTGAGTCTTTTGTCGCTGGAGTTTTTGTGAAGCTTACAACGCATAAAGTTACTGTTTAAGATGGAAAACATCCCTTTCTCAAAGTCAAGATGGGATTTTTATGTAACCTCTATTCAAGTCTACACAGGCGTGTTCTATTATCAGGTCACAACTAAGCAGGTATCTTTCTGACTGTGAGCATGATATCAAAACACATTTTCAAATTTGTGAAAAGTTCTGTAAATTGGAGGGAAATCATGTGCAAACAAATTATCTATAAAGGCTTTCTGATTTCTTTTAAAACAAATTCATGTCATTCGGCAACATTTCATTTGAATACAGATAGCAAATTCAATCTCCAAGCCTAATGTGTGCAATAATGAAGTGTTTTCAAGACTCAGAATTAGTTTGACTGTAAAACTGGATGAAATTTTTTAACACCTCAAGAAAAATTCCTTTAAAAATATTATCAGTTAATAAGATACACACCAAGATTTTAAGTTAAATTATTAGATGGATTATTCACTTAGTGAACAATAGTAGGACACTTAGAGGTAGTAGTCTTTTGTTCACCAAGCATCACTGAAAGTTCTTTTTTTTGTCTCATATATTCTTAATCACTAGCGATAGAGACATGGAAAAGACAGTTTTAGTTACCTGTGATTCAGTGATAAAGTAGAAGTGCCTGCAGAAAGCGGAAGAAGGGAGCATAAGGGTCCAGGGGACATGGGGCAGTGCAGTGGGGAAATGGCGTGTAGTGAGGATGTATTTACTGCTCATTCTGTAACAGACAGCTAGCTAAGGCCTGAGGAAATGCAGTAGTTACCTGAGAAACGGAAATTAACCTAGTTCAGTACTTTCATACAAGCCTCAGTAAACTATTAGTAATATTTGAATGTATCATACAAAATGCTTGGTAAGAATATGTTTTTAATATCACATTGTAAATATAATTTTAAAATAAAATAATTTATGCATATTAAAAATAAATAAATAAATAAAAGTACTCTTGTAATCCACAGTATCTGGGGGGTATTGTGCATATCCCATACTTTTACTTTAGGGATGAAATATGGTCCTTTCACGCAGAACAGGGAATAATGGGAGAGGATGGTTGTGTGTGTGTGTGTGTGTGTGTGTGTGTGTGTGTGTGTGTGTGTGTAAGAGAGAAAAAGTAAGGGATTTCACTTTAACATGCGTATTCAAATTGCTTGTTTAAAACTTGGCTCCATACTTGAGATTAAAAATGAGGCTCTGCTACTAACTGAATGACCTTGGGAAAGGTACTAAATGCATCTCACCTTAGCTTCCTCATTTATAAATACAAAATTATAACAGTATTTACCTCACAGTGTTGCTGAAAGGAATAGATGGAATGAAGCAATAAACCACTGAGCTGTCTGCCAGAGCATTCGGTAGTGAGTAGCTGCTGCTGTTGTGATTGTCCTTGTTACCATATATATATATATATATATATATATTCAGGGTGGCTGGACACACAGGTCTGCAGCTCAGCAGCTGACATGGGGACACACAAGTGGAGGCGTCAGTGCATGGATTTTAAATGGAAACTACAAAAGTCTACCAAGGAGACTGAATAGGAAAAAAAAAGAACCAAGGACCGAACTCTGGAGAACACCCCATTTATGGGGCAGCTAGAAGACTCTAAAAAAAAGGTACAGGAGTTAAAGAAGATAAACAAAAGAAAGAGCCCCCAAATCTAGGAAGAAATTTCAAGATCTATCAAGTGCTGCTGAGAGGTCAAGCTACAAGGCCTGCGATGTGCCCACTGAACTTGGTGACTGGGTCATGGGGACTTTAGCAAGAGGAGAGGTAAACACAAAGTATTGACTCCAAACTATCCAGACCTCTGTTTAATGAATTGTTGTAAAAAGATGGTGGGGTGGTAAGCAGAAACATACAAATCTTCAAATTCCTATAGGTTCTCCAACCAACTGCTCAGTTTCGGCTCCAAAACACCTGTGAATGTTTAGCTACATTGAACTGGAACTCAGCACTCCTCTGACTGCAGTATTTCTCGTGTTAGCAAGGGGAAGGCAATCAGTGAGCTCAGTCAGGCCTCTGGTGGCTCTGTCCCTACGAACAGACGCTGCTTGTTTTGGGAAAAAAGACAACAGTAGAAACAAAAGGCAGAACTTGATTCTTATCCATACTGAAACTACGTAATATTTTCAACATGCTTTAACAAAATTCTAAATATTTATATGATGATAATATACCTCATTTCTTTCAAACAGTACTGTATACATATGCAATTACTCAAAGTGTGCCATTTTACTGCCACAGGGCAAAGTCAAGATCTCCTACTCCAATTATCATTACTGCCTTGTAGCTATCATTTCACTGGGAGGGGAGATCACAGGAGCTAAAGGTATTAATGGGCTGAGTAACACAAACTTTTGAATCATGGGAGAATCTGGTAAAACATTAGTCATTCTTTTAACTTAACCAAGACTCAGAAGGATGTATTCTCTCCAAACAGCCATGGTTGGATGTTTGACTCCCCAAAAAACATACCTGGTGATTTACATTTTGGAAATCACACAGCATTTTAAAGTTCATTACAAGTACACAGTAGTGATAAGCAATTTGCTCTGCGTTCTGCTCTGCACACTAAGTATCCCAAGTTCTAATTCATAGTCAGCTTGAGCTAAGGCTGTAAGACTTGCTTTCATGCTGGGAATCCACAGGGAATTGCTTCAATTGGTCCTAGAACATTCATTCAACAAATATTTACCGAGTCCCATTTGGGTACCTGGCATTATGATACTATTCCAAGCATTAAGACATTTACAGACGTTGGCCCACACTTATGACACATCACCAACACAACTGGTCATGCACAGAGTAAATTTATGTACACTAACACTGTCTCCAGCTTTATACAGCAAAAAAGCTTGGTAAAAGTTTTTATTGAAAGGCATGTCCAGGCTAAGAATCATTATGCTTTCACTGGGTATAACCTAATTGCATGTACATATGGTATATTTTCTACAGAGTTTATACTATACTGCCTTAGACCTGTTTAAAAAAATAAATCCCACACGCTAATGATGACCATGGGTTATACCCTTCATCTCATGCCAACTTCTGTTGTCAATTGCACAATCTGCACTGAACTCTGTTGGACCCAATTATTTGTACCTGAGTGAGTTTCTAGTGCCATTATTTAGTTTGACTTCTGACAAAACACTTAAGAGAGACACTTCCTTGTGGAGCATTATGACACATCAAATGGACTTCACAGTTTGCCAAGGTGTTGTAATGCACCATTACTGAGCACCAGCCAACCAGACATGGAAACATCTTTCCTCGTTCAAGGCTTTCATAAGAATTTTGAAAGTAAACTTAAAACATCTGAGAGAGTGCTATTGGTCTAGTTCCAATGGATCAGTCCTATTAGAATAGACAGTTGTCTAACAGATGGCACTGGAATGAGGCAATCTGCCATCTATGTGCATCTGTTACTAAATATTTATGCTGTTGAAAATCACTCCAATAATTTCTCATGGCTTCATTCCCACTACAGGATTATGACCAACAGGAATCACTTATTTATACAGCATAGCACATTAACATTCCCATACTGGAGGACAGAACCAAACTGCTAATTTTGCCTCTCTAGGGTTTTGTTTTATTGTTTTAGCCTTTTTTTTTTTTTTGCTTTGTTTTGTTTTGGTAGAATTCATAGAAAAATGCACTATTTACTTTTTCATTAATTTGTCCACTTGATAAATACTTACCAAATGCCTACCACGTGCAGGAACTGTGCTGGGCATTGGAGATGCAATAGTAAACAGACTAACTTGCCCCTGTTGTTCTCATGGGGACTGGGATCTCATTGGGAGGAAACAAGTATTATTCAGTCAAACAAATACACTATCACCAGCCATGATACATGTTGTGAAGGAAAAGTATTGATGCTAAGAGAGCATGTAACAACATAAATACTGAGGACATGATTTCATAGGTAATCTTTTTAAGCACTGCTCAATTTCAACACAGATCATACTGAGGGAGTGTGATGAGGATTATTGTTGTTATTGACAAACACTTCACACTTGCACAGTACCGTTCATCCGAGTGAGTCACAACTTCATACACACAAGTATCACAATCCCAATTTTATAGATGTGAGGAATGGGCAGTGCACAGTAGTTAAGCATCTTGCCCATGGTCATACTGAGTGAGTGGCTGATAGTTTCAACTCATTCAAACTCCCTTTCAATTTAATTTTGTTTTGCAAGTGCCTCCTAGTTAACAACTCAAAATGAAATTTATACCCCATCTTAAGTTTACGAAAACATACTTGATTTCAAGCATATATCCTCAACCTTTAATGGTCATTTGTTAGTTCTTATATGAAAAGACATTTATTCTTTTTTTTTTTTGAGAGGGCATCTCTCATATTTATTGATCATATGATTGTTAACAACAATAAAATTCTGTATAGAGGACTCAATGCACAATCATTAATCAACCCCAAGCCTAATTCTCAACAGTCTCCAATCTTCTGAAGCATAACGAACAAGTTCTTACATGGTGAACAAGTTCTTACACAGTGAATAAGTTCTTACATGGTGAACAGTGCAAGGGCAGTCATCACAGAAACTTTCGGTTTTGATCACGCATCATGAACTATAAACAATCAGGTCAAATATGAATATTCGTTTGATTTTTATACTTGATTTATATGTAAATCCCACATTTCTCTCCTATTATTATTATTAATATTTTTTTAATAAAATGCTGAAGTGGTAGGTAGATGCAAGATAAAGGTAGAAAACATAGTTTAGTGCTGTAAGAGGGCAAATGTAGATGATCAGGTCTGTGCCTATAGACTAAGTATTAATCCAAGCTAGACAAGGGCAGCAAAACATCCACGGATGCAGAAGATTTCTCTCAAAACAGGGGGGGTGAGGTTCTAAGCCTCACCTCTGTTGATCCCCAATTTCTCACCTGTTGGCCCCCCTGCAACTGTGCCTGTCTTAGGTTGTTCCTCTCTTGAGGAATCTTACCCGTCTCTGGCTAACCAGTCATCTTCCGGGGCCATACAGGGAAATGTAAAGTTGGTAAGTGAGAGAGAAGCAATATTCTTTGAAAAGGTTAGCTTTTTACTTCTTTGCAGATTTATGCCCTGTGGCTTCTATGCCCAGCATTTGCCATGAGGTATCTTTACCACTTGGAAGAATTATGATACTCAGTAATTTCGATATGAGGCACAAATTCTACTTAAGGGTTGTAATTAGGAAGGAAGAAGAAAAGCTTTAGAAGTAGCAGACGGAAGAAAACATGGGAAGATTGATTATTTCTTTGACATATCTTCTTGTAGTGTAACATAGCATGTATAGGTTTTAAACTACTAATTAAATTGCATGCACACATTAACATAATAGGAATACAGCTACATAACCAAAGCAGACCTACAATTACCAGCCATATCCAGTGAAACCAAGAAAACCAGTTAGGCACCCTAGGCATTTGTGAAAACTTATCAATTATATGATGGATATTGTCTCACTGAATTTGAATAGTTTGAGAAAAATCAGACAAATTAAAGCAACACATTCCTGGGAACTGTTCACATCCCATATGTTCTTTTAACAGTAGATAGTCTATAGTCGCAAGATTTTGGAGCACTGCAACTTGCACTTCTCCTAATTCTTGGTTGAGTTCTGACAGTATAGATCCAGTCAAATTTGTTGTTTCACTGTATGCACAGGCCAGCTTAGATATCTCCTTCGTCATTCCAATGGCAAGTCCAGGAACTGGTAGGATGAATGTAGCTACAACTGCAACAGTGCCAGGATCTTTGTTGAAGTTTTTTGATGATCATCTTCTGGAATGACTCTTCCAGAGAATGTTGATGTTGGAAGTTCTTCTTCATATCGTATCTTAATTCGTTTTCTGGGTAGCCAAATCAGGCTTTGATCCTCTGTATAAACACAAACAAACCCTTTGCCCACCCTTTGATATGACCTTTATACCATTGTGAAGAACTTATTGGAGATCACCACACAGGAACTGCTTTTTTTTTTTTAAGAGAAAGGAATATTATCAGAAAAATGTACTTCCATAGCTGATCATCTGACACCCTTTAAATGATCAAAATTAAGGATATTTAAAGCATGCATTAATCGGTGATTTGCAGGTGGTTTTATCCTATCAGGGAGTAATCCCCCTTTTCTTTCTTTTTTTTTTTTTTTGTTATCATTAATCTACGATTACATGAAGAATATTATGTTTACTAGGCTCTCCCCTATACCAGGTCCCCCCCACAACCCCTTTACAGTCACTGTCCATCAGCATAGCAAAATGTTGTAGAATCACTATGTTGTTCAATTTTTATTCCTCACCAAAACAAGCAATAAGATAGCAATATCCATAACTTCAAGCATGTAGAATACATAAAGAGAGTGTAAGATATTTCCTTCTAAATAATTATCATAACCCACTACGACCCTATATAGTTTCAGGTTTTAGAAACATTATAAAATTATGACCTGCTATTACTTGGTCTTGTATCAAGCCTATACAGAGAGCACAACTTTGCTTCAGAAAAGGACAATAAGCATGTTTTATCCCCTTATGAAAGACAAGGGAGTTTCCTGACAAGCATTAGAATCACTAAATCCAAGTTGCTCTACAGTCTAGGGTAAGGTTAGGACTGAAAAGTGGGATAAAACTCAAAGTGTCATCTTTCCTGTTTAGCAGGGTGGGGGTAATGGCAAGAGGGCTCAAGATGAAAGAATGCTGTGAACTATAGAATGTGGGTGAGAGAGGGCTTGTCTTTTTTTAAAACTGAGTGACTCAGTTTTGTTTTTGTTTTTGTTTTTGAGAGGGCATCTCTCATATTTATTGATCAAATGGTTGTTAACAATAAAATTCTGTATAGGGGGGTCAATGCTCAATGCACAGTCATTAATCCATCTCAAGCCTAGTTCTCTTCAGTCTCCAATCTTCTGAAGCATAACATACAAGTTCTTACATGGTGAACGAATTCTTACATAGTGAATAAGTTCTTACATGGTGAACAGTACAAAGGCATTCATCACAGAAACTTTCGGTTTTGATCACGCATTATAAACTATAAACAATCAGGTCAAATATGAATATTCATTTGATTTTTATACTTGATTTATATGTGGATCCCACATTTCTCCCTTTATTATTTTTATTTTTAATAAACTGCTGAAGTGGTAGGTAGACACAAGATAAAGGTAGAAAACATAGTTTAGTGTTGTAAGAGAGCAATTGTAGATGATCAGGTGTGTGCCTGTAGACAATGTGCTAATCCGAGCTAGACAAGAGCAATAAAACATCCATGGATGCAGAAACTTTCTCTCAACACGGGGGGGGGGGGGGTGAGGTTCTAAGCTTCACCACTGTTGTTCCCCAATTTCTCACCTGATAGCCCCCCTGCGACTGTGTGTCTTAGGTTGTTCCTCCCTTGAGGAATCTTACCCGTCTCTGGCTAACCAGTCATCTTCCGGGGCCATACAGGGAAATGTAAAGTTGGTAAGTGAGAGAGAAGCAATATTCTTTGAAAAGGTTAGCTTTTTACTTCTTTGCAGATTTATGCCCTGTGGCTTCTATGCCCAGCACTTGTCTCAAGGTATCTTTACCACCTGGAGGAATTATGATACTCGGTAAATTCGATATGAGGCACGAATTCTATTTAAGGGTTGTAATTAGGAAGGAAGAAGAAAAGCTATAGAGGTAGCATATGGAAGAAAACATGGGAGGATTGATTATTTCTTTAACATATCTTCTTGTAGAGTACCTTAAGCATGTATAGGTTTTAAACTACTAACCTGCGCACACATATTAACATAATAGGAATACGGTGACATAAACAAAGCAAATCTATAATTACCAGCCATCTCCAGTGAAGCCAAGAAAACCATTTAGGCACCCTAGGCATTTGTGAAAATTTGTCTATGATATGATGGATATTGTCCAACTGTACTTGAACAGTCTGAGAGAAGTCAGACAAATTAAAGCAGCCCATTTCTGGGATCTGTTCACATCCTGTATGTTCTTTTAACCGTAGATAGTCTATAGTCGTAAGATTTTGGAGCGCTACAACTTGCACCCCTCCCAACTCCTGATTGAGTTCCAACAGTACAGATCCGGTCAAATTCGTTGTCCCACTGTATGCACATGCCAGCCTAGACATCTCCCTCCTCATTCCAATGGCAAGTCCAGGAAATGGGGTGGACGCAGCCACAACCGCAGCATCGCACGGATCCCTGTGGAGGCTTTTTGATGATCATCCCCTGGCATGAGTCCTCCAGAGAGTGCTGATGCCGGAAGCTCCTCCTCATATCGTAGTGACTCAGTTTTTTAAAGGGAAAAAAGTTGGATTCTTTATGTAAAAATACCTTGAACAGGAAACAAAAGCAAAAATGAACAAGTGGGACTATATCAAACTAAAAGGCTTCTGTACAGCAAAGGACACCATCAGAACAAAAAGGCATCCTACAGTATGGGAGAATACATTAATAAATTACATATCTGAAATTTCTTTACCTGCAAGATAAATTTGAGAATTGTGGAAGTCTAATGAATGTTCTTTTTGGTTTATTTATTTATTTTTTTAAGTTTTCCAATATTGCTCTTTGGCTCTTGGAAGGAAATGAATGTGTCTTCCACTGTCATTTTCTGGCTGATGACTTTGAAAAGTTATCGTTCAAGGTTGGGTTGAAAGTTCTCACCCGTATATATGTGGAAAGAAAACAAACAGCTGCACACATCATGATCATGAGTTACATATGTCTGTACAGTGCTGTGACACCAAGAAGTAGGGTTAAAATAGGAGCCAACTTAATTAACTGTAATCCCAATACCAAGTGCGTAGGTTCCAATTTTTTAAATTAATGCGTCAAAAATCTGGATACAAAGTCCATGTTAGAAATAGTCAAATTCTGGGAAAAAAGCAGACAGTTAGCAGGAGTCCATTAGGAACTTGGGCTAAAGATGTGCAAACTAGAATTAACATTTTGAAATGTGTACATTGGGGCAAAATTAATGGCACAAAGAGGCAGATCCTCAACGAAAAGGAGATTGTTTAGGGACCTTGTATTTTCAGTGACACCTGGTACTGCTGTCTCCTCAGCATAAATGAATCTTAGGCTGCTCAACTAGTTTGTTGCCTTTCAGCTTAATAGTATGTGAGATTATCCACCAGTGTGTATCATTCATTCACATGTTTGACGATGAGCTATTTTAATGCCCACTTTTTAAAAAATGAAATTTGAATGGCCTTGCCTATATTTGGGAAACCACCTGGAAAACCAAAAATAATAAATAACATAAAGAAGAAGAAAAAAGTTTGCTTATCAAGCCCAGCTTTGACAATCTAGCTTTGTCCCTTTGGGTATAACAGCCAATTCATTAGAATATGAGGACCCATTATTGAACTGACACTGAAAAATTCCAAGTCAGAGTTGTGGTAAAGGAGATTTTTACATCAAATAGGAGGTCATCTGCAAGTGTAAGATTCTTTGAGTCTCTTTGAGGGGTTACTATTCCAAACCACCCTAAAAATCATGTTTTGATGAAATCTCTATAGAAGGTGCACCTTGCCAAGAAAATCCAGTTAGTATATATATCCCACTTGAAACTGACATGATTTTTAAAAATTATTTTTAATTTGTGAAACAGTGCAGGTTCACAATCTTTAGCTGCAGTTGTGAAATCCAAAGAGCATGAAAAAAATACATGCACACCAAGTAACTCCTTTGGCAGCAAAATCTGAGCTAATATGAAATCATTTGGAGTTAAACCCGATCAGAGCAGATATGAAGCTAGAGATAGCATTATTTACCTCACTTGTGAATATTCATAAATTTTATTGCAGAAATATGTGTGGATTATGGAACACCAACTGAGACCCTACCTATCATATCACATATGATCTAAGCATCCTATTACTTTCTTGTATTTGAATAATGCCATATTCTGAAACAAATCTAGCCCCAGTGATTTTGGGAAAGGGATTATAGACCTTTACATAGAACTATAGACATATAAGAATCCATCTTATAAGTTTGCTATATTATAACAGGCTTTTTGAAAATATAACTTTGAATCGTAAGGGTATAAATTAAACCACAGCTATATCTAAAACTACGTAAAGTCAAGGTATAGTGAATTCTGTTTCGTTGGGCTTTCAAGTTTCTAATATGTGCATTTGTTTGACCCTTTATTTCCCACTGTGAACCTGACTCAGTGCTGCTCGATCTTCTGCTGATTCAAATATGGATGATATTTGTAAGCTGCTCCGAAGTACAGGTTATTCCAGCCAACCAGGAGCCAAGAGACCACCCAACTATCCTGAGAGTTATTTCCAGAGAGTGCCTATCAATGACGCCTTCATCAGTATGGTCATTGGCCGACTAAGATCTGACGACGTTTACAGTCAGGTGGAGATTAAAGCTGTTAAGATCTTAATGATCCAAAAGACTGCTTTCCCTTTCCTCTTCAATTACTCCTTCCCTTCTTTCTTCCTTTAAAGAGTAAAAGCAACTAAAAACTATCTAAAACCTTTTGAACTGTGCTATGGGATAATAGAGGAAACAGGGATGTTAATTTGGGCAGAATTGGAGATTCAGGGAGGAGATGGGATTTGAGTTATATTTGAAAGATGCTGCATTCTTTTAGTCATTCATTCAAGAAATGGTTACTGAGTGTGCATTAGATGCCTGTCTGTGTGCTCGGTGCTGGGGATCCATCGCTGATGAAGGCAAGCCATACCCGTAATGAGCTTGTAATAAAGATAGAAGACAGAGAGCTAAAGGGATTACAGTAAAGCAAGACGAGTGTTATCTAAGGGGAAGCACGGGGTGCCATGAAGTATATAACAGGGCCGGCAAGATTGCGACAGGTGACAAAGGGGACATTTAGGGCAGTCCGAGCAAAGGAGGCAGCACAAGCAGGGCTGTAAAGATCCTGCAGCATTTGTAAGTCATCTCCCTTTCCTCTCCAGTATATGTATCATTCACTTACTTAAAAGGATGAGAAAATTATCATTTGACTATTTTTCTGAAATGAACATAATTTTATGTATTTTATATACTTTCTTACTAGAAGAGAATAAAGAACTGTACCTGTGATAATTTATATTGTATACTTGTGATAATTTATGATAGACTGTTATTAATCACAGTGAGTACGTGCTCTGTGCAATTGTTTAGGTAGCCTGTTTTTCGTATGAATAAGTTAAGTGTAAAAAAGAGACCTTTTTTTCCCTTTTTTTTAAGACAACTTAAAGTCAGGAGCTACCTGCAAATCCCAGGTCTCCATAATACTTGTGGACATTTATTCAGAACCCAGTATAAACCAGAATCATTGGAGTCAAAGATTCCTAACGCAGGAGGTTATGGAGCCTGGGGACACATCAGTATTTAGAAGACAGGCAGACGAGCAGCCAGCAGAGCACAGCGAGGAGAGGACCCGTTGCCCAGAGGATTGAAGTGGGAGTGTGACAAGGAGGCCACCGAACTGAGTGACGGTGAGGGTGTGAGTGACCCCAGGAAATCCCAGGAGTGATGGTGGAGGCCAAGCTTCAGGAAGTGGGCAAATGGCAGCAGAGAGATGAGTCTGTGAGTTCCGAGAGATTGGCTGTGATGGGAAAGACAGAGACATGTGCTAGTGAGAGACATGGGGTTCAAACTTTTTCCTTTTTCTTAAGGAAGACTTTGAATTTGGAAGAAAGATGACATTATGTGGTTGGAGAGGAGAGGGAAGGCCCTGGTTACACTGCATCCCTTATAATACCACAGTCTGAGAATTGCATCTGGTGCCCAGGACCCTCAAAGGAGGTGGCTTGTGAGAGACTGATAGGCCCCAGGACTGGGTCATTTATTTGGCACCTGTATACATTTAGATGTTGTAACAGCTCCCTCCTCCGGGTGATCCAGGTCTCGGCGTATCCTTTGCCTGAGCATCGCAGCACGGCCATGCTGTATGTGATTCTCTACTTTGAACCTTCCATCCTTCACACCCATCAAGCAAAAGTGAGGGAGATAGTGGATAAATACTTTCCAGATAATTGGGCAAGTATTACTATTGATCTGTCTTTTCTCTACAATGAGGTTGTTGCAGAACTGACTTTGTATTCTTTTGGCCTTTAACTCAGAGGTCAAAATGTTGTAAATAAGGAGACAAAATTACTGGCAAAATTACTTTAAGTGTGTTGAGAATTTTATAAATCATAACATGAAGAAGAAAAAAATCTGAGTAAAATTTCCTGACCAACCTACTGGTTTTTCTCTTAAATGGATACTTTGAAGGTCAAACTATGCATTAAAATATATCTTGCCTTAGCTACTGAGATTATAACTGTTATGTAAGCATTTCTTTGTTCTTTTCTATTTTATGAATCTAAACCATCAGAGTTTATCTAATTTGTCATTTTATGAATAAGAATTTCACTTTTATAATGTTTTATCCCTATGTTAATGTTGATGGGGCTGCTGAAGTGTAAATACTGCAGGAATATGCTGTAACTTTTTAAATGTTTCACTTAAAAGCAGTAATTCTTAAAGGAATAGAACTGACTTAACACACTTAATTTATATGAAATATTCTCTTTGCGCATAGAACTTTAACAAAGTACAGTGAATCAGATCATTTTGTAATTCAGGTAGCAGATTTTCCTTCACTTCTTCCCAGCCATTGAATCACAGATTACCTATGATAAGGGACCTGGATGAGGAGCTTTCCTGGGGAGGACACAGCCTACACAGAGGAGGTGATGCTTTCTATCTAACTAAGAGTGCGTCACACTCATGGGCTAGCAGTTGAACAACCTAGGGGAAAACTCTGGTAGTCTAACTTCATTTGCGTAAGCATAATTAAAGAAGTTTTGACCACAATGTTATAATCAGAAACGGAAGCGCCTTTAATATTAAGAAAGGTCAAAATCCTGTTACATAATGTTTACAAGATGTACTACTTTAAAAAAAACACCCTGGCACATGGAAATAAAGGAGTTAAAAAAAAGATATGTCAGGCAAGTGGCATCCAATAAAAAGCTAGTGAGAAATAATAATATCACACCACAGAGAATTTTAAAGAAAACACATTAATAGGGACAAAGAAGGATCATATGTGTGTGTCATATTAAAAAGAATAATCCACACTCAGTAACATACTCAAAATATATAAAGTGTGAAAACTCAGAATAATGTGGAAAATTTGATTTTTTTCCTTAATGATAGGAAATTTTAATGTACTTCTTTTCTATATATAATCCTGCTCCCCCCAAAATACATAATGGATGTTCCATGTGTATTTGAAAAGTTGAATATGCATTGGATCACGAAGGAAGTCAAAAATTCAACAAAGTTAAAAAAACCAGTGTTAGACTAGGGACTATATTCTCCTGCCATAGTGCATTTGAATTAGAAACCAAAATTAAAAAGATATTTTTAATGTTTGGAAATACATATACTCCCAAATAACTTACATTAAAGAGGAAATCACAATGTAAATGAAAAAATACTAAGACTTGCACCGTATCAGAATGCTACACAGTGAAGCTTATAGGAAATGACTATAACTTGAAGGTGAATACAGAAACTTAAATTCACTTACTTGAAAAAAATTAAAATTAAATGGGTTAGATATTAAGCTTAAGAAGTTAGAAAAGGCAGAGTAAAAGGAAGTTGATAATATACGAGCAGAAAATTTATTGAACTAGACAAAAAGGAAATGAGATCAATACAGCAAAAGCTATTTTGAAAAATGTAATAAAATAGATATTTATTTGGTAAAACTGACTACAGAGAGAGAGCAAGAGAGAAATTTCAATATATTAAGTTGGAAAAAGAAGACCTAGGACAAAGAATTTTTAAAAGTATAAGAAAACCTATGAACAACTTTATGCCAGTACATTTGAAAACTCTGCGAAATGGACAAGCTTTTTAAAATTATAACTACCAAATATGAGTCAGGAAGAAAAACAAAACATGACTAGTCCAGTAACTATGAAAGAAATGGACTTGGTGATCAAATCTCAGTGCCTAATCCACTCCCACCAAAAAGAAAGAATCACCAGGCCACAGGAATTCACAGGTAAGTCTTGGCAGAGCTTCACTGGCTCCCCAGCTTTAGACACACTGAAGTGGGTAGGTACAGAACTGCAAAAATAATGCTGTTTCCTCCAGTCAAGGGATTTTTACAACTTGAACTCGGGACCCCTTGAAATCTCTACCTTCAAGGGGTCAGTGAGGTCAAAACTGTCTTCATAATAAATTAAGACATTCTTTGCCATTTTGCTCTCATTTCTTCCCCAGCATACAGGGCAATTCCAGAGGCCACGTGACAAGTGAACCTGCAGTAGAAACAGAATGTAAATCCAGCTGTCTTCAGTTAAGCCAGACATTACAGAGACTTGAAAAAATATCAGAACAATGCCAGTCTTTTCACAAATATTTTTGGGAAAACTTGAGGTTTTTTTCCTTTGTTGTTAAAAAAATATGTATGTTAGCATGTAAAACAAAAATTTATGTTGTTTTTTTTTTCCTGAGGGCTTTTTTTAAGTTATTAATTGAACATTTAATGGTGCTGTAGGGCCAATTATTATCCTTTTATAGGTGGGGAAACTGAGGTGTGAAGACATTTAGTTACTTGCCCAGGGCTACACCACAGGCAGTGCTGGGCTGGACCCCAGCAGGCTCTTTACCCGCCAGGGGATTTCTAACGACCCGCAGAGCCTACATCCAATGGTGGAGCCAGACTGAAGTCCCTGATTCGTTTCTCCTCCCTTCTTTCCAGCGGTCCCTCGCGCGGGCTGTCCTGAGAGCACCACCCCCACCCCACCCCCTGCTCCTGGAGTCTCTGCCCCATATCCTCCCCTTTCTCAGTCCCCTCTCTCCTTCTGTGGAAGCATATCCTCAAATAACATTCTCAGGAAGGTAGATCAGAGGAAATGCGAGTCCTTGTGTGGCAGAAGCAGCCACAGCATCCCCTGTCCCAGCACCCTGGCTGGCCCTCGGCAACAGGACTTCCCCTTATTCACATCAAGAGACAGGGTCCCTTTCTTCCCCCGGACGCTGTGGTAGCGTCGGGATTCACTCGGGTCGGAGGGCTCTTAATGACACGTCGTGAACAGCGGACTGAACAATGCTGGTGTGCGGCCTTGACCTCTGTTTCTGCTCTGAGAACCGCTTCTGTGCCGGGAGGTGCGGACTTGCTCTAGGGAGGCCCGCGTCATCCTGGCTGGCCACCAGCAGCCTGGAGGTGGGGTGAAAAGCCCAACAAGACCTGCGGTAAACAGCCCCCGGGGCCAGCCAAGGCACAAAGCCTCAGGCCAGGTCAAGGGTGTCTCGGTCACTACGTTTTGGGGTGGTTGTCAGGTGGGAGTAGGCAGGGAGACAGCTCACAGGCCCGGAACCTTCTTACGCTTGCTGGATGGCAGGCTGGGGGGTGCTCGGCGGGCGTTTCCCCCTTGGGAGTCCGCTGGGGGCCGTGCGGTCCGCAGCTGCCCTGAGCAGGCCACGAGCCACGGCTGGTCTTGTTAATGTCGGCACGCGTGTTTTACATTTCTGAGGTATTGCTCGTTCGGGAGCCCCCGGTTCTTTTTTCAGAGCACGCAGTTCTGTTTTAGGGGCAAAGTGGCTTTGCAGGGAGGGGGCTTTGGGGTCCTGCATTTTCTCTTTTTTCTTTGTGGGTTTTTTTTTCTTTTCAGTCGTGGGACCTCCTAGCAGGCACTGTCTTCGGGGTCTGGTCTGCTCTCCTTTCCGCTCCTGTATGCGAGGGAGGTCGGAGGTCAGGAGGAACCCCCAACACGCTCTGTCCCCGTTAACTTCCAGAGCTGTCCGAACATCTGAACCTCAGGCCCCTGCAAGGAAGTCCTCTTGCCTCTGAGCAGACCGGTCCTGCTGTCGCTCTGCCATCTGGAGGGACAGCTGGGGGAGCCCCCGTGTCACCTGCCGTCCTGCCCTTGTGCCCCCCTCTCTGTGATGCTGGATCGGGGCGGCCATGCCAGGCCATCCCTGATCGGCCTGTTTTCTGGCCCTCGCTTCATCCCCACCCAGCCGTCCTGCCAAGTCAGTCCTGACCTCCGCCAGGAGTTGGTCAGTCCCTTGTCTTCAGACTGTTATTTCTCCTGTCCTCTTTGCCACATGAGGCAGATATGCTGCAGGGGCTGCAGGTGGACGGCTCACCAAGAGGCCATGGTGTGACGGGCCACAAGCTGGGCTGGCTGGACACGTGGGGCCCCTGCCCGTGGAGGCCCGTCTGGCCTAGGGCCGGGCGGCACCTGGCAGCCTGTCACTACAGCTCTGGCTGGAAATGAACCAGGAGGGGCTGCATCCGGAGCCCAGCGCAGGCATCAGCTGCAGAGCCAGCTCGGGGTCCACTCGGCCATTGGAGGGAGGCACCCCCGGCCTCTACCCTGTCGCCCCTTTCTGGAGTCTCATGGTTCTCAGCACGTGCACAGCTCAGAGCATCCCTCTAGGGCTGACCTGGGGCGGCAGCCAAGGAAGGCTCCCCGGAGGACCCTGAGGCAGGGAGGCCCCAGGAGGCCGGTAGGGGAGCGGCAGGGTGTGGGGGCTGAGTCCTGCGCCCCATGCCTCCCAGCCTGCCAGGGGCCAGCAGAGGCCCAGAGATGTTTGATGAGGAGAGAGAAGAGGTCCATGTTTAGTGTTATTTTAAATTAATAATTTTTTCTTAATTTCTCAGTTTTAATGTGTAATATGATAAATATTATTCACTATAACCCCCATTTAAAGAAAAATTCTTTGGGGTCCTCAGTAACTTTTTAAGGGCTGAGATTAAAATATTTGAGCTCTAGTCAACGTCTCTGCTTTTTTTCCAACCTTGATTTAGCATTTTTCCATGAATTAGTAGCAACAATTCATTCTTGCTCCAAAGTGTTCCTAAGGAAGAACTCTCACCTATTATGTATTTTGAAACCCTTAGTTCTTCAGGGATGGAGTTTAAACTGGAAGGAGGGGGCAATGTCTTCTCTAATTTTGCCTTGAAGTGAGTAGGTATTTAACAAATACTGAATGAGTGTCTCCTCTTTCAGGTAATTAGTATTTACATGGGGATCACAGTGAATCTAGCAGATGCTTGGGAACCTTACAAAGCTGCAAAAACTGCTTTAAACAATACTCTAGACCTTTCAAATGTCAGAGAACAGGTAGGTCTGGCTAATCGAGAAGGATTCTGTAAAAACTGTAAGCCTGCTTTCTGGGGTAGGAAATGAGTTAAGTACATTTCCCAAGGAATTTGGGTGATGTCCACATAGACATTTCAGTGCAATGATTAATGAAAGGTGAATTTTTCACATCCAAATAAGATAGGTGATTACAGGTTTTTAACTTACGTGAGTATTTGTAAATGAGAGACTTGGGTTCTAAGGAGGAGTCAGCATCCTAAGATGAATCAGTAGGTCATATGGCTCCAGTTGGCTTCACTTATTCTTGTTAAACACCTTCTCCTATGGATAGAACTGCTTTCACAATGAGCTGGAATTTTAGTCTTTTCATTAGTAGGACAAATGTTGAGGATGGTAACCGAAGGTGTACAACATGCCCTACCATGCCCTGTCATTGTAATTTCAGTTCATTTCTGATGTGCAAAATAAGCAGCAAGACTCAAGACATTGATCTCTAAATGGCTGCATTCTGTCCCTTTGATTAGCGCACAAGGCAGAAGAAAATACCTGAGTAAACAGAGGAATAAAAAATAAAGCCTTTTAATAGGGAAATACCCTTGACATTTCTAAACAGTTGCCTTCCTCAGCCTGGCTGCCTGAGTTTTTCAGTTTCTAGTGGGGATGGAGCAATATTGACTCAACTTCAGCATGTTTTATTCAAATAACTTGAATTCCATAAATAATTCACAAAAGACAGTATCACCGTTGGCATATCTCCTAGAAATATATTAGAGAAAGTGTCACTTCCTATGCTTACTGGCATCATAGCATTAATTTTTCATTACTTAAATTACTTTCTAAAACTGCAATTGCTTATTGGCAACATTTTAAGAGGTTCTCAAAGTCTTCTGATGAAACACCTTATAATAGTTTTAAACTAAACTGACTAGGTTAAGGCTGTTTTAACATTTAACTCTTGCTTCAGGTAAAGCAGACAACCAAATTTTTAAAAGGCTGGTTTGAAAATTCAGTTTTGCCCTCCCGCAGTGTACTTTGTCAAGCTTTCCTATGCCTGCAGAAGTCTCATCTCCTGAGGTTTCTGCTCTGCTCTGCTCTCTCATCGGCAATAACAGGGAGAAAGGCAATCGAGCTGCTCCCTTTATGTCTCTTTTCTGTCCAAGTTAAGAATAGAAAGGGTCCTAGGAACCGCTTGATTCTCTTCTCCAGTTTACATTTGAAGAAACCAACATGCAAAGGTTAAATCTGAATTCACACCAATAGTTAATGTAAGCACAGCCAGAATTCGGATTTAGAGTTCTCTTAATTCTAAGTCCAGTGCTCTTTCAAAAGTGTCCAATAAACCACTCGCCTTTGAGCCTTATCCACTGTAGCCTGTATGTTACTCATCTCATGTAGAAATGTTATCTGTCAAGGGATCAATTTGAATGTGATTCACTTTCAAGATAAATAATTTTCTTTTTTCATGTAATTCAAGTTTTTTTTTTAATTTTCAAAGGCAAGCAGATATGCAACTATCAGTGAAAGAGTACATGCTCAAGTGCAACAATTTCTGAAAGGTTATTTGAGGGAGGAGATGGTTCTGGACAATATCCCAAGGCTTCTGAACTGCCTGAGAGACTGAAATGTTGCCATCCAGTGGCTAATGCTGCATACAGCTGACTCAGGTAATGGAAGAAAGGGGTGGCCATTTATAGCACCCTATAGAAAGGCCTTCAGAATTAAGATCTCCTGCATGATGCAAAGCTGGTTAGCCCTTGGTTGAGAATCAAGTTGCTTTTCTAAGTTGTTTGTGTGTCTACTTGGAAAAGTCAACAGCCCACCTGAACAGCCCCCTATCACATACTGTTAGGTGCTAGGGAACATGAAGAAATTTACCTCCACATTCAAGGAACTTGTCACTGGTCACATTGGGGAGATTGGACGTATATGTATGAAAAAGTATAGCTGCAGATCTGCAAAAGGCAGAATAATGCATTCCCACCCCCTCTCTCAAGCATGCCCATGGCCTAATCTCTTCAACATGGGGCATGGTAGCAAAGGGGGAGTAAGGTTGCAGGTGCAACTAATGTTGCTGGTCAGCTGACTTTGAAGTAAGGAGATTATCCTGGATTTTCTTAGTGGGTCTAGTATATTCATATAAGAATCCTTAAACTGAGAAGGAAGCAGAAGAGTCAAAACTAGAGAAACCCATCATGGAAGAGACTCAGCAGGCCACTGCTGGCTGTAAAGATGGGACAGTCCACGAGCCAAGGAGCACGGGCAACCTCTAGATGCTGAAGAAGACAAGAGAACAGATTTTCCCCTAGATGCCCCCGAAGGAACCCAGCCCTGCTGACTCCCTGATTTTCTTTAGCCCAGTGAGACCAGTGGCAGACTTCTCATCTCTGGAACTGCAAGAGAATAAATTTGTGTCATTTTAAGCCACTGAGTTTGTGGTAATTTGTTGCAGCCACCATGGAAAACTAGTCAAAGGGCCAAGCCAGGAAACAAAAGCCAGATGTGTGAAACAGACGGTTGATGGGATCTGAGTCCAGAGCAGGAGAGACAGTGGAGGGGCGGAGGTGACTGGGGCAGGCTCCACGCAGGAGGCAGGAGCTGACCGCCCCTTGCTAGGACTTTGAAGTAAAAAGAATTCTAGACTGGAGAAACAATAGAAAAAAGGTGTGATTTTGGAAGTACAAAAAACATGGGCCCATTGAGCTAGACAAGAGTGCTTAATTACAGAAAGTTGGATCTTAGTGTTTTCTGGGTCATGGTCCTCTTTGAGGCCCCATGGGCCATCAAGTCTAGTTGTTTCACAGATTACATGAGATGCCTCCACAGGGTCTGAGAGACCATGACTTTAAAGCCCCTGGTTTAATAGAAAAATAAGTGGGTTAAGCTAACCGGAGTTTGTTCAGAGCTGATGCAGTTCCTTATATGTAGTAAGTGCTTGATCAACATAACTCAGGGATTCGTTCATCCAGAGCTGTGTGCCCCTTCCCCTAAGACCCCTAAGAATCGTGTTGTTCAGCATCCCTGGAGAGCCTCTGCTTTACTTTTTTCATCAACGGTTTTCTTGAGAACCTACCCTGAGAAGGGTACTGCTTTCAACACTTCCTTGTTCTCTCAGGTAAAGCTGTGTCTCTAAAAAACTGTTCACACCAGACTATTCTGCAGCCTGCCCTGTAACACAGTAGCCCCATCTCAAGACTCTCAGGCAAGGTGTTCTTCAGTCCCCCTCGCTGCCACGTGTCCGCTTCATGGGGGTGGGGCAGGGAGGACAGGGGTTGGATTTCTTCATCCCTCACAGCTGAAAATGAAATTTCTCCTCAGCCTTCTCTCTTCATGCTAGAAATCTCCGTCTTCTAAACTCTTCCTCATAAGCGATGCTTCAAGTTTTGTTTTGTTTTTCTGCCTTTTGCATGTTGGCCTAGAGCTTGCTCCAAATTAGTTTACTCAGAGCATGAATACCATGGCTAAAGTTCTAATCATCTAATGGACCTGTTTTTAGTTGAGTTTATTTTTTACATAAACTCCAGTTCTAATTTGAGGATTTTACTACGTTGACTCAGTTTGTAATCTTCTTTACCAAGAGTCTTACTTTCTCAGGCATATAAACAACTCAAGCCCTTGATTTATCCTATCATAAAACTAACTGCTGTTTTACAGTGAGTCAGCCTCATCTTCATCTTCCTATGTCTGTGCCTGACAGTCGAGCCTGCATTCGGGGAGCCAGTGTTCTCCTGGATTGCACCCCTCCAGGGGCAACCTCAGTCTGCCAGAGTTCTCTGCTTTTATCTTCAGCCACATCTGTTTTCCGTGTTTGTCCCTGACCACTGTCTGACCTGACTGCGCAAGGTCATAACTTACCAGAAACAAACGGTTTCCTATCTGGTTGTGAGTCATATGTGGGAAAAGTAACTGCTTATTTAGCTTTTCTGGTGTTGTGATCATGGTGTGCAGGAAGAAAGGCATATTTCTCATACTCCCTCTGGTTGACCTGCTACAGGCATTTCACACAGGCTCTGGATGCTTCCGCAGTGCCTTGTAGCTGCTGAGGAAGCACACTCGGAGTCAACATCATCTAGGCAAGGCCGGCCTGCTGCAGTCTGACCCCAAGGTCACCAGGATTCCCGCCGTTCTCTGGGTGTGAATTCTGGAGGGTCAGATCTTCTAGGGGAGATCAGGCCTGACAATTGGAACCAAGCCTGGCTTCTACCACGGAATTAATTGTCAATGTGTAGAGCTGTCCCCTGTCCAAAAATGAAAGCCAATTAATACCAGAATGTTTCTTGAATTACAAGTAGTATATAGACAGGTGGAAGTCCTTACAAGGTTGCCTTTTGCTTTTTAGTTAGGCAAATGTGAAGCTGAAAAAAATTGTCTATGTAAATAAATACCTTCCCTGATAAGTCCTGGAAAACACATGGTAAGTCGCCACTGCAGTTTCCCTTGAAAACTGAGCCCCTCTCCAGGTTGTCATGGTCTCCTTCTGATGGAGAAACTTAGAAATCAATATATTAAATGGCCTTCTGCAGGCTTCCCCGTAACTGAAGCACCAGAAACGCCCCTGACATACACTCATACAGCATCGTCATTCTGGACATGCCCGACACCCTGAGGTACCAGACGGAGGGCCGGGAAAGCAAGGACGTGCATGTGTGGTACTAGAACAGCTGCCAGGGACCTTGGACCTTATCAGCTGTGACCTTTTTGACAGTATTTATGGTCTTAAATTTTTGATTTTGACTATTTGTACTTTGACTTCTAAATATTTTTGCCTTATCCTATTTTCTCACTCTTTCTTAGAGAAGTAATTGTGCCCATAAGCCAATTGCAGCAAATAATGGCAGTTTTTTATTCTCTCTACTTTTTCTTTTTTAACATGTTGTTTATTTTGTTTGAAATAGTTTAGCTTGGCGGCAGCTGGCAGGCTGAACAGGGAATCAGGACATCAGTGATACGGTCACTCACTGCTGTTTTGGAAGCTTGGTCTAGTCTCCCTGGGCCTCGGTAGTGGACAGTCCAGAAAACTGAGTGCCGGCCATACCCTCTGGCCTTTACAAGGAACAGAAGAGTCCCAGGTCTGGTTGGCAGTGCCACATGTTCGTGTGGGTATCCCTTTCCTCTGCTGTGTCTGGGCACCCCAAGACCACTCCAGCTTCAGTAATTTGCTAGGAGGACTCAGCATATACTAGTACTCATGGCTATAATTTATTACAGCAAAAGGATAGAAAGCAAAACCAGCCAAGGGGAGAGGTGCAAAGTCTGGAGGAAACCAGGCAGAACCTTCCAAGAGGCCGCACATGGGACACGTTTACTTACCCCAGCAGTGGGTTGTGACAGCATGAGTGAGATGTTGCCAACCAGGGAAGCTTGTTAGCAGCTCAGTACCCAGGGCAATTATTGGGAGCTGGTGTGTAAGCCTGGAACCTACCCAAATTTCAGTCTCCCCAAAAGGAAAGCAATGGTTGATCATAAGCCACATTGTACAAACAGAAAAGCCATTATCAGACCATTTTTATCGGCTCTCGAAATGGCAGAACTTCAAAAAATCCAAGTTCCCACATGTCAGCCAAGGGCTGCTCTTTTTTCAACTGTATATCACAGGCGACATTTCATGTCAGATCCAGTTGTCATATTTAGTAGTTTAGTTGTACTTAACTCTGTAGCATACATGTCCTATAATTTATCGTGCCGTTACCAATACACATTCTGCTTATTACTTCATAAATGCTTAAAATAAATGAAAATGAAGGAAAGTATTTAAGAACTCACACTTCATCAATATTTTCTACACATTTAATAAATTGGAAACTCTTCTCTTCCTATGTCTAGCCTGTAACCCAAACAATAAACATCTTCGTCAAATCAAGGACCAGATTCTCAGACTCTAGGTACAATCCCAAGATCCTCTTTTAGTTGCTGTTGGATACTGCACAATTTGAGTTTATACTTAAGGAGGTAAAAATATTGAATGAATAATCAATTCTTAGGTTTGTTCAATGCTTAAGAAGATAAGGATTCGGTAGCTTCGTCTCTGATTCATGCCACAGATTCCAGCTGTCTAAGATAGTTCTTACAGAAAAAGGACAGGTTACACATTTAATGAGCATTTCATACCTACTGTCCTTGGGGATACAGTGATGGAAAAGTGCACAAGATTGTGGAGTACAGGCTAGTGAGGAATATGGGCATTAATCAGAGAATCACGCTGATGAAAAATAAATATAAACTGAGATACACACGCTCAAGGAAAGGAACCTCATTCTGCGAGTACCAGAAATAAGGGGTGTTGTACTAGCCTTGACGACTTCCCTAGGAGAAGCGAGAGCTTCCGAAGGGACCTGGAGAAGCAGCCTGCGAGGGTTAGCAAAGAGAAAGGCTGGGAGCATGATGAACATTCTGGAGAGAGGACGAACATGTCCAAGTCCTGGGTGGGAAGCAGCATGACCAGTTCAAGGACCTAAAAGACCAGCTGGCTGGAGGGAAGAGAATAAGAAATAAAGGTATGAAATGAGAGTTGGGGAAGAGTGAGCCCCCTGCCTGCCCTTGCAGGATTCCAGTCTTCACCTGAAAGGCCAAGAGAACCTATTAGAAAGGTTGTAAGTAGGATGGGTAGTTTGCATTTAAACAAGGTCAACTTAAGGACTTTAAAGATTTTGAATTCACTGGAGGAAGTTCTGAGGTTATTCTTATCCCGCAAGAAGCCTCTTTGGATATAAGACTGGTAAATACCCAGGAATGCCAGCACCAGCAACCTTGGGGGTTTGGGTCAGGTGGGCCCAGGAACTAGCCCCAAATATTAATGCCCATTTAGGACCAATACTCACCTTGACTCAGCCTGGTTAGTGGTATACAACATGTTTCTTTATCTTCTAAGTATGTGAGGACACTGTTTTCCCTATTTAGTAGCCCAGGAAAAGTAGATACTGATTCTTAACATGTTAATGGATGTGCTGAGTGTTTTCAGTGACTTGTTTAAGTGTAATTTTATAAGATCAGAGAAGTGCTATCCCTTTTTTAAAATTTTTATTTATTTTTTTATTAAGGTATGATTAATATACACTCTTTTGAAGGTTTCACATAGAAAAACAATGTGGTTACTGCATTTACCCATATTATCAAGTCCCCACCCATACCCCAATGCAGTCACTGTCCATCAGTGCAACAAGATGCCACAGATTCACTATGTGAGAAGTGCTATCCCTTTTTATCTTTTTAATAATGTTAATGTTTCCCCTGTGAATAGCAAAGTATTATTGAATACCTACTCTGTTCCCAACTAGGTGCTAGGAATCTAAAAGTGAACAAGGTATATCCGTACCCCCAAGGAGCTCTCAGTATAGTCAGGAAGAGTGACAGATTAAGCCAAGATAAAAAACCAGTAAAGATCCAAGAGCTGGAACCAGGCATCTTATTAGCTGGTCAAAGTAAAACTGGCCTTTCAGAGGCAGGTGAATTGCCCCCAAGGAAGAAATGTGCTCCAGTTAGCGTCCTGACCTAAGTTAATGCTAGTGACCCAAGAGTTGTTGAGATCAGGACAGATCTGGGTCATCTGCCTGAACAAGCCTGCTTTCCAATCATAAATCTTTACCTGGAATCTATTGGAATAGAATGGGCAGCTCCCTTCTGTCTTTTCAGGTAGCAGAAAAATAAAAGCCTACAGATCAATCCAAGTTGTTGTCAGAGATCTTTGAGGAGAGAAAGATCTGGTCGAAAGAAAAGAAAACCAACTACGCAATACAAATCGATCAAAACGAGGATACATTTGAATTTCTGACATTACAGCTTGGTCCTTTAACTTGTATTTTCATTTGTCCCCCCGACCCCAACCCTTTTTCTAGAATCCCTTTCTGATTCTCCTATAAACACACCAATTGGTTCCATGTTTTTTCTCATCTTTATATGAAGATGCAGCTCCTAATTTAAGGACCATCCCCTATCCCAAATCCCATCTTACAAGATAAGAAATCTGAGTTCACTCTGAGGGAGTATTTGAAGAGCTGAAGCCATTTGGTCCATAAAGAAGATCTCGGGGTGAAGTTTTTGCTGCTTTGTCCAATGGCATTGATTGATCCCAGGCACTCAGATAGAGCAGACTGTATAAATAGTGCTCACTGTTCCCATCTTATGACTTATCATTTCATTGATTAAGCATCCTGCCTGGTTACTAAATTCCTCTTCACTGGCCTTGCAGAATCCCCCCAATTCTGATCCTTTCATTGGCAGATGGAGTCTGCTGCCCCGTTGCTCATCTTTTCAATATTCATTGTGAGGCTGAGGAGCAAAGGATTTAAGAGGAAAATGAGCACTTACGTATACTTACCTCTTAGGAGCTCAGTGAAATAAACCTCCATACCTTTGTACATACCTTAGATATGTTTTTAAATTTTGTTTCCAGAAAAACAAAAACCAACTAACCCTGAGTTATACCATTTCCTCCTGTGTTCGACTCTGTAAGTTTAAATTTTATGAATGAGTGAATTAATAATCAGAATTATTGGATAATCAAAGCAAGGAAGAATTTTTTTAGGTGACTTAATTCATTCTCCAGTTGTCAGACAAGATAATACTCAAGTCTTCCCTGACTAATTAAATTAGAATCATAGAAATTGTTACCTAGAAAAGACCTTAGAGCAATGGTCATCAAGTTTAATTTCACATTGGAAATGCTGCTTCCTGGGCCTACACAAGACCTGAACCAGAATCCTGCTGGGTGGAGCATGGGATTCTGAAAATGTTAAGGCTGTCCAGGTGATGGACAGCCTTAAAGCTCTCAGAGATGCTCTAGCCTTGCCCCTCAGTTCATTTGAAGTAGTAAGGCTTAAGAGATGGCCTCGGGGTAATGTTCAGGCATATATTTTTGTAAGTTGGGTTTCACACAGGCTTTCTCAGGAAACTGCCCAATCTGGATTTCTTCTTAAGTAAATCTCTTCTGTCTCTTCAACAGATGTTCAAGCAAATGCTCTCAGAAAAGCAAGCCAAATGGGAGCATTACAAGAAGGAGGGCTCAGAGCGGATGATGGAGCTTGCTGATGTCTTTTCAGGAGTGAAACCCCTAACCAGGGTGGAGAAAAATGGTAATTGCTAAAGAGGCATATCTGTGTTCGGAATGTATACACAGACTGTTGGAAACTGGCAAAGTAGAAAGTCATTATGTTGGTAACATCTTTGTATTGATTTTAACATTGCAAATGAAGGTGGGAAGTTTAGTTTGGGCTGCCTCTAGCTTTGTGCTCCTTTGAGTGGTCTGTGTCACGCCCCTATAGTTTTCTATAGTTTTCTTGTCCTCAATATATGTTAGGCTAAATCAGGGTTTCTAATTCTGTGGTTTTTAGATGCCTTATAGAGTCATAATGCACCCTCCCCCACACTTACCAAAGTATGCAAAACTCATGTGTCAGCTCATGTGCACTTGAGGGAAGGGGAAAACCTCTTAACTCTCACCATCTCAGAAGAATATACTTCATCCAACAATAATCGCTAGGTGATAAAGGTTCTTTTTCATCTACGTGCCTGCCATCTACTGGCATAAGAGGGGACATGCAGACTGGATTTGAAACTAAACGTAACTCATTTACTTTTATTTTAATCCTGCTGCTTTTAGGAAATTTTATCTACATGAAAATTGTTGTATCACTTAAATTTTTCACATAGGTAGAAACCTTTCAAAAATGCCCCTGAAAGATCATTTTGATTTTTAAGATAATAAATCGAACTATTTTTTTAATGCTCTAATAATAGTTAAAGCTGTCAAATTCATTTCCAATAGTTAATTATGCTGTGAAACTGCTTAATAATATAGCTTTTTATTTTTAGAAAATTACTATTTATAATCAATATGAGCTTGCTTGCATATGTCAGTAAGAACTAAGTGTGTAAAGGATTAATTAAATTCAAAGCCACAGCTATGGGAATTATGGGATTCAGTAGTCTTTCCTTGTCTCTGTATTAATAGAAAATCTTCAAGCTTGGTTCAGAGAGATCTCAAAACAAATACTGTCTTTAAATTACGATGATTCTACTGCTGCAGGCAGAAAAACTGTGCAACTGATAGAAGCTTTGGAGGAGGTAAGGAAAGTCTTTTAAAATGACAGTTCTTGAATCAGAAATCATACTTTCTGACCAACCCAGCAATCTGCTTCTGGAAATATATCTAAGGGACTATTTCGTCAGAAGCAGAAAAGTACAAAAAAAGCAAAATATGCCCACTGTGCTACTATATACAGTGTCCTAAAATTGGGGAAATAATTAAATGACTAGCATGAAGAGAATGGTAGTGAAAAGTTACATTTCAACTGGTGGAAACATGTAATCTTGGAAAATTAATTATGAAAACAACATAGAAACATTGGCGAAATTGTGGTAAAGTAGTAAAAGCAAAAATAAAATTGCACTGCATGTCTCATTTTTAGGTTGGTAAAGACTGTAGACCCAGGGCAAAACTGTAAAGGAATCCACAAGAGTGAAGATAGTTGTATAATGATCATATTCCTAAAGTTTTAATTGTATGCTTAGCTAAATTTAAAATAGAAAATAAACCAAAGTATCAGAACAATAACCATGAGGTCTGTTATTTAAAACATCATTCAATACTTATCTGGAACCCTGTCCAGTTGATGTACATATATTTTTAGAAATATAATAAATATTGTTTTCATTTGATGGACTTTCTTAGCAGACGTTTTCTTATTTTTATGAGGTTTTTACAATCATCACTTGTTAATGGCAGCACAATATAGTACTCCGTTGTTAGCATTTCAGCTTCCCAAGCCATTCCAAACAATCCCCACTTGTACTATTTGGGTTGTTTTTTGGACATTCTAGTCTATAGTACAACTACAAATAACTTTGTAAATCTCAGATGCTTTTATCTTTTCCATTATTTATTTTGGTAATAGCCCAGACCCTTTGAATCATATATATTAAAATTTATATATGAATAAAATATATATAGCATTATATACATTAAAATTTCAGTGGAATGTTTTGATTTAAATACATCAAAAACTTAAAAATGTGCAAGTGCCAACACCCCACTTGTGAGTTGACTTCGTTTTTTAGCAGTCCTGCAAATCTTCAGAATGAAGAGGCTTCTCCAGTATACTTTTATTGATACTAAACTGGAAAGTGGAAATAGTCACTTATTATGTCATATATGTACAGGAAAATAAGCAGTGGGACATTTCCTAATTCTAGAACTTTGTGTCGCCTTTTCTGACCTGGCTTATACAGTTCTGAAATTATAATTTGAAATTAAAAATTTGCCAAAAAATTCTTAGTAAGTAGTGTGCTTTATTTTAGGTGTTTTGAAGGAAAAATAAACACCACAGAGGCCACTCAGAAGTTTTAATTAAATGTATTTATGTAACACAGGTTCAAGAATTTCACCAGTTGGAATCAAATCTGCAAGTATGTCAGTTCCTTGCTGATCCTCGCAAGTTTCCCCACCAAATGATTTGAACCATTAACATTAAAGAGGAGGTCCTCATCACAATGCAGATTGTTGGGGACCTTTCTTTTGCTTGGCAATTAATTGACAGGTAACGTGGACAGCCTAGCATTTGCCATTGATGAGGGCCACGATGAGCATCTCCTTACCATTTATCTCTTTACAGTTTCACATCTATCACGCAAGAGAGTGTAAGGGTAAACCCATCCATGGTTACTAAACTCAGAGCTGCATTCCCAAAGGTAAGCAGAGAGCAGTGAAAACAGTCTCAGACACCAGGGGAGAGTTGGTCTTCGTTATTACTTCATTAATTCAGCCCAAGAATTTTATCCTTTCAGAAAGTTAGATAATTTGAGTATTTTTATAGACTGAAAAGTTGGCAATTTTTCCATGAGAGCACACTTTCAATAGATGCCATAAATATTTAACGTTTGAATTCATAAGTTGCAGTGTCTAACATAAATTATTTTTAAACTAAATAATTTTTTAAAATTTTACCAGTATATAAAAAGGGCTTCTGTCGTGAGTGGCACACGTGGGGCAGCTCGTATGCTCTTCGTGCGGAATCGACATCAAGAGATTTCGGAAGCATAATTTTTTGGTACTTGGGCAGCTAGTGATCGTTGGTCCTGGAGCCCCCAAAAAAAAAAAAAAAAAAATTTTACCAGTATACTAAAAATGTGAGTCCCAGAGTCCTTTTTCTCTAGACATGAATTGAGTCCTTTTATTTATTCATTTAAAACATTCTTGTTGAGGCTCTGCTCCAAAGTAGGATCTCCTCTGAGGTCAAGGAGTAGTGGTGAACAACACAAGCATGGCCCTTGCTCACGAGGTAATTGCAGTTTGTGATAGGTGAACAAATAATTTACTCAGCGACTTCTGATGGAATTACCATGAATATCAGTTCTGAGGTACACTTTCTTTCATGTTTAATTGGGGTTACGCTTTATAATTGATGGAATATCCTAGTTGAATTGTCAACATGTTTTTTCTTTGTGAATAATGCATAAAGTAATGAATGGCACTTCTTATTTGCCATGATGTCTTAGATTGTACTCAGTACAGTAGTCTCATCAACCAAGACGTCTGATTTTTCCAGAGACGAATAGCTGTCTACCGTAGCACCGAGAGACGAGCAGCTGTCTACCATAGCACAGAGGCTGTCAAACTTGAGGGGTGTCAGAGTCACCTGGAAGTCTTGTTAGAGCCGATTGCTGGGCCTCTCCGTCAGTCTCTGATTAAGTCAGTCTAGGGTGGGGCGTGAGAACTGGCATCTCTACATCTCTAACAAGTTCCCAGGTGATGCTGATGGTGCTAGTCCAGGGACCACAACTTGAGAAGCACTGTCATCCAGATGACATTTTTTTTTAATTATATTGTTGTGAGAAACCATTAATTGGCATTGATAAGTTCAGTGATCTTTGGTCTGAGTAAAGCCCAGAGGCATTGTTGTACGTTACTATTCCTGGAAAGAAAGAGATTTCTAGGACTTTTTGAGAAACGTGTATATGTGATTTTTCTTCCAGCTTGCCTCTGCCCTTGATCTTCCCCTTCTTCGTATTAATCAAGCAAATAGCCCTGACCTCCTCAGTGTGTCGCAGTATTATTCTGGAGAACTGGTGACCTATGTGAGAAAGGTAAGAAACGTATCAAGATGATGTTTATTTTTTGCACATGTGTTTTTATTTTCAAAGAACTTTTACACCTGCTTTATAAATGCTAGTGGTAGTAACCCCATTTTATAGGTGTAGAAACTGAGAAACAGATTACAGTGGTTTCTTCAAAGTCACAGAGCTAGTTGGTAAAAGACGCAGTTCTAGATCCAATATGTCCTAGTCACAAGTTAAGTTTTCAGGGGAATTTTGGTCCTGGTTTCAGTTACATATGGTGTAGCATGGAAGCAAATAGGCCTGGATTCAAAATTTACCTGGGTCACATACTAACCTTTGTGACCTTTGGCTATTGTACTTAACATCTCTGAACCTCAGTCTCCTAAAAATGTGTCATCTGAAAAAGATACATTTTTTTGCAGCATTTCTATGAGGATTAGCTTTATATCCTGTGAGCAAATAATATTTGAAGGCATGTAGCCCTGGACCTGATAGCAGTTATGAAAAAAACTCTTTGAAGTCCCTCAGCATCCCTTGCAATAGACCAATGGCTGTTTGCACACACTGGTACCTTTCCTCCTGTCATCCTAACATTTTTTAGCAAAGAAAAATAAATGTTCAGATCACGGGAAGATGACAGCGTGAGTAGTTCAGAGGAAATCTCCTCCCAAAAACATATATATTTATGAAAATACAATAAATACAACTATTCCTAAAAGAGACACCAGTGGATGCAGTAAAACAGCCAGGACACATCTACATCTGCGAGAACTCAACATCACACGAAGGGGGTAAGATACAAGCCACGGCCAGGAAGGACCCAAATGCTCCCCCTCCCCAAAACCCAGTGGGAAGGAAGGAGTCGGAATGGGGAGGAAGTGAAAGCCCAGTACTGCTAAACAACCAGCTCTAGAAATCCGCACCTCGAACGCAGACACAAGGTTCACGGGGTGCTGGATATTAGAGAAACGGAAAAGCAAAACCTGTGGGCAGTTGCCCGCAACTGGTGCCCCTGAGACAAAAGAAAAGCGAGTGCTTTCTGCAAGTCTTAAAGAGACAGGGACCCCACAGATGGATGAAGTTGTCCTGGCACACTTAGCCAGCAGCTGGGAATCCTGGGGAAACTTAGGTGCCCTAAATCCTGGGGAGGCAGTGCAGCTCTGAAGCCCCTCATGGCACTAAGCAACCTGCCAGTCGTTCCTCCAACTGGTGTGAACTCCGACACACCGGCCCAGTAGCGGGAGAGTGGCAGTGCGTGCCAGGGATGGCGGTGCCAGAAGGGACTGGGAGCAGATACATGTGCCAACGGTGCAGGAGGGGACCAGGAAAGGCTTGTGCGAGCCCGCAGCAGTGCAACCGAACAGCCCAGGCATGGCTCGCGCACACCAGCAGCAGTGGAGCCAGAGGAGCCCGGTAGAGAACCGCGCGCACCTGCAGCAGAGCCAGAGGGAGCAGGCGCACTCCCAGCAGCTGACCAGAATCCCAGCCCAAGGCACAGCTGCCCAGGGCAGACCCAAAGGGCCACTGCTGGCACAGAGCTGCCTGGCAGGGGCCGCTGCTAGCACGGAGGAGCACACCTGGCGTGCCTGCCACTCCTCGCAGGGCTCCGTGCTGCTCTGACAGGAGACCCCTGCCCACAGCAGCTTAGGGGACTCACCCGGTGGCTGCTCCAGGAGTGCAGGTAACCATCAAAGGCAGTGGGGAAGGGCAAGGGAACCAGCAAGCAGGAAAGGACTTTCTTCTCCCAGCTGACACACCCGCAAGCTGCCTACAGCCACTGCTATCACCATGAAAAGGCAAAATAGATTTAGTCCAGTCCAAGATAGTTCAAACAACACCTGAGAAAGGATCTGCAGAGGCAGACCTAACGAGTCTCCCTGAAAAAGAATTCAAAATAAAGTCATAAACATGCTGACAGAGCTGCAGAGAAATATGCAAGAGCTAAGGGATGAAGTCCGCAGGGAGATTACAAACGTCCAGAGGGAGATTACAGAAGTGAAACAAACTCTGGAAGGATTTATAAGCAGAATAGCTTAGATGCAAGAGGCCCATAGATGGAATAGAAACCAGAGAACAGGAACGCATAGAAGCTGATGCAGAGCGAGATAAAAGGATCTCCAGGAATGAAACAATATTAAGAGAACTGTGTGACCAATCCAAAAAGGAACAATATCTGCATTATAGGGGTACCAGAGGAAGAAGAGAGAGAAAAAGGGATAGAAAGTGTCTTTGAAGAAATAATTGCTGAGAACTTCCCCATACTGGGGGAAGAAATAGTTGCTCAGACTATGGAGGCACACAGAACTCCTGAGACACGGGACCCAAAGAGGACAACAGCAAGACACATAATAATTAAAATGGCAAAGATCAAGAACAAAGACAGAGTATTAAAAGGCAGCCAGAGAGAGAAAAAAGGTCACCTACAAAGGAAAAACCCATGAGGCTATCATCAGGCTTCTCAACAGAAACCTTACAGGCTGGAAGAGAATTGCATGATATATTTAATGCAATGAAACAGAAGGGCCTTGAACCAAGGATACTGTATCCAGCATGATTATCATTTAAATATGAAGGAGGGATTAAACAATTCCCAGACAAGCAAAAGTTGAGGGAATTTGCCTCCCACAAACCACCTCTACAGGGTATTTTAGAGGGACTGCTCTAGATGGGAGCACTTCTAAGACTAAATAGATGTCACCAGAGAAAATAAAAACACAGCAAAGAAAGCAGACCAACCAAATACTAACTAAAGGCAAAAAATAAAATCAACTACCCACAAAAGCAGTTAAAGGAAGCACAAAAGAGCACAGAATAAAACAACCAACATATAAAGAACGGAGGAGGAGGAATACGAAGGAAGAAAAATAAAGAATGACCAGACAGTGTTTTAATTAGCTCAATAAGTGAGTTAAGTTAGAAGATACTAAAGAGGCTAACCTTGAACCTTTGGCAACCACAAATCTAAAGCCTGCAATGGCAATAAGTACATATCTTTCAATAATCACCCTAAATGTAAATGGGGACCTGAATGCACCAATCAAAAGACACAGAATAATAGAATGGATAAAAAAGCAAGACCCATCTCTATGCTGCTTACAAGAGACTCACTCAAACTCAAAGACTATAGGAACAAAGAAAGACAGAAGGAACAAAACAGCAGCAGAATCATAGAACCTAAGAATGGACTAACAGTTACCAAAGGGAAAGGGACTGGGGAGAAAGGGAGGGAAGGGAGGGATAAGGGTGGGGAAAAAGAAAGGGGACATTATGATTAGCATGTATAATGTTGGGGGGGGTGGCATGGGGAGGGCTGTGCAACACAGAAGACAAGTGATGATTCTACAGCATCTTACTACACTGATGGACAGTACTGTAATGGGGTTTGTGGGGGGGGTTTGGTGAAGGGGGGACCCTAGTAAACATAATATTCTTCATGTAACTGTAGATTAATAACAACAAAATTAATTAATTCATTAATTTAAAAAATAAAATAAAATAAAATAAAAAAGGTAGGGAGTCAGTAGTTGAGAATTCTTCTGGGACCACAGTAATGCATATTATTTAACAACTGGCTGATAAAAATATAGCTGTACCCAAACATGTGACAAAAATTTTGCACCAGTCCACAGATAAACAAGTGTGATCTACAATCTGTTACACAAACGGAAATAAAACTAAAAGATGACTGTTAATTATATATAAATACATACAAAGTGAGAGTATAACTATCCATAACACAACCTCCATACTTGAATTACCCCTCAACTGGCTTTAAAGTATATCACAGAAACTGCTAGTTCAAACTAGATTATCTGCAGCACAGCAGAAAGCTGAGTCCCCAAGTCTGGCCATTCTTGTCAGACTCTACTAAGCCTTTCCTTCCTATATATTTGTCTTTACTCAACCATTAATTCAAGTATCTCACCAATTTCTAGGTGCCAGACCCTGATTCAGCAAGAAAAATGAAAAAAACAGAAGATAGTCTGCATTCAAGGAGTTCTAAATCCATGAGATGAGATAAATTATAAGAAGGAAGTATACAGTAAGAGAGGTAAAAACAGCAGGGTGGTTAAAGTCTGAGACTAGTCTGAAATACCTGAAAGCTACTTCTCTGACTTGCTAGCTATGTGAACTGAGTAAGTTTTTCACCTGTAAAATGAGGATAATAGAACCTACCTAATAGGAGTTTTTATGAGATAATACCCAACAGAGAAATAAGCACTGTGTATTATTTACTGCTATTACTAGTAAGAGTGCTATTACTGAAATATGACCAAAGTGCTATGGGAAAATGAAGCAGTTAACTGCCTAGGGAAGATTATCAGAGATGTTATCAAACTGAGGCTTGAAGAATTAGTAGGAATCCAGACAGGTAAGAGCATATGCAAAAACAGTAATAAAATAGCCTAGCATGTCCAGAAAACAATACGAACAAACTACAGAGAAACAGGACAAAGAGAAAAGAGAAAGGATAAAAATAAAGAATGACCAGACAGTCTTTAAAATAGCTCAATGAGTGAGTTACAATGGCATCAGATGCTTAAGAGTCTTAAAAGCCTAGTGAATTTACACAAGACAATCAGGAACCACAAGAAAAGGCACACCTTAGGAAAGATCAAGGTTCAAATCTAAGTTTACTGTGAAATGGATCAAAGACCTGAAGGTAAATCATGAAACCATAAAACTCTTAGAAGAAAGCATAGGCAAAAATCTCTTAAATGTAAACGAGCAACTTTTTTCTGAACACATCTGCTAGGGCAAGGGAAACAAAAGCAAAAATGAACAAATGGGACTACGCCAAACTAACAGGCTTTCTGTACAGCAAAGTATACCATCAGTAGAACAAAAAGGCATCCTACAGTATGGGAGAATATATTCATAAACAAACAAGGGTTAACATCCAAAATATATAAAGAACTCACAAGCCTCAACAACCAAAAAGCAAATAACCCGATTAAAAAATGGGCCAAGAATATGAACCGACACTTCTCCAAAGAAGAAATTCAGATGGCCAATAGGCACATGTAAGATTCTCCTCATCGCTAATTATCAGAAAAATGCAAATTAAAACCACAATGAGATACCACTTCACACCAGTTAGGATGGCCAACATCAAAAAGACAAGGAACAACAAATGCTGGCGAGGATGTGGAGAAAGGGGAACCCTCCTACACTGTTGGTGGGAATGTGAACTAGTTCAACGATTGTAGAAAGCAATATGGAGGTTTCTCAAAAAAACTAAAAACAGAAATACCATTTGACCCAGGAATCCCACTCCTAGGAATTTACCCAAAGGAAACAAAATCTCAGATTCAAAAAAACCTATGCACCCCTATGTTTACTGCAGCACTATTCACAATAGTCAAGACATAGAAGCAACCTAAATGTCCATCAGTAGATGAATGGATAAAGAAGATGTGGTACATATACACAACGGAATATTATTCAGCCATAAGAAAACAAATCCTACCATTTGCAACAACATGGATGGAGCTAGACAGTATTAGTTAGGCTCAGTGAAATAAGTCACACGGAGAAAGACAAGTACCAAATGATTTCCCTCATTTGTGGAGTATAACAATGAAGCAAAACTGGAGGAACAAAACAGCAGCAGACTCACCGACTTCCCAAGAAGAGACTAATGGTTACCAAAGGGGAAGGGTGGGGGAGAGTGGGTGGGGAGGGAGGGAGAAAGGGATTGAGAGGTATTATGATTGGTACACATGGTGTGTTGGGGGGTCACAGGGAAGACAGTGTAGCACAGTGAAGACTAGTAGTGACTCTGTGGCATCTTACTACGTTGATGGACAGTGACTTCAATGCGGTATGGAGAGGACTTGATAATATGGGTGAATATAGTAACCAAAATGTTCTCATGTGAAATCTTCATAAGAGTGTATATCAGTGATACCTTAATAATAAAAAAATCTAAGTTTACTGTGTAGCCTCAATTTCTCTGAGTCTCAGTTTTCTCATCTGTAAAATGAGGGATACCATTATCTGGTTTGGATGGTGACTGGGATTATTTAAATATCTCCAAAATGCCCTGGTGTAGGGCCTGGCATGTAATACTTAAACAGCAGGTGATAGTATCATCACTATATGTGATAGTAGTCAACTTTTGATGCTGGAATAGTCAAGGATAAGTTCATAGGACCCTAGTTTGACAATGTCTACTAGACGTGCCATTCTCCTGTCCCATCTACTCTTTTACTGAAACAAATGAACAAAACAGACTGATTTTATATTCTCTTCTTATATTTTATGATGCATTCTAACAGATGGACGCTCAAAAATATATTTGGGAAACAGAATGAATTGTCTGGTATACCTGTTCTTAGTGAAACGGCCAGCACGAAGTCATAAACAGCCAATTAAGTTTATTAATACTGAGATGTTTCCAGAAGCATACCAACAATTTCCTACCAGTTACTTAGCTGGTAGAAAATGCAATGCTTTCCCTACTGTACACAATACCAACACTCCCCTCTGCAAAAAAAAGCCCACTTCAAAAGAAATCAGAAGATAAAAGTTCAAAAACTCAGCTTAGTAACTGGGCCTCAGTTACTTCATCTATAAAATAGAGTTACTACCTATTCTATTTACCTCGCTGAGTTACTAGAAGCATTAGATAAGAATGTATATAACGGCACTTTAATAAGTACACAACTATACAGTATTATCATTCTGACATCCAGTTAGATGATTTTACAACATCCTGGAGTCTCAGTTCCTAACTTCCTTCCCTATAATGATCCCTGTCCTCCATTCTCCCCTTAGCCTTTTAACTCTCATGGTCAATACCAACCATCTCAATCCTTCTATAATCTCTATTTCAAACACTGTGCTCTGCAACCACAACCTTCTACCTTTCCAGTTCATTTCTTCTAGCACCTCCAAAATTCTTAAACCCCATCAGAACCTACAATCCACTGATCTAATTTTTTCACTCCATTCCCCTACCCCTCCACCCCAAAGTCCTCACCAAGTTTAAAATTACATAGTCCATTATTACAATCACTCCCTTGTCCCCACTCACATTAACTCTGGTTAGTGGAGACTGGGTATCACAGTTTTAAACAGTATGTATAGCACATTTAATACAACTGTATCCAAATTAATCTTCCTGTAAGAAAAACTGCATTGATATTTACCCCATTTAAATACCTTAAACAGTTAGTACATTCTACTAGAACATTAAAATAAAACTTATCTTTGTAGCCCTAGATTTCACTTTTTCCCTATGCCCAATGGCTTGTATAATCATTGTCCTGAAAAAATCAAGAGCTTCAGTTGGAGCTATTTTCTCCAAATGAGTATCTCCCATTCCTTTCCTTTGCAAGGATGCAATCCCATCTTTCAAGATCCAGCTTAAAAGCTGATTTCTTCTTAAAGGCACGTCCAATCATCCCACTTTGAGGGTTTTCTCCTTTCCTTACAATTTTGCATTTACTAACTATATGATCCATCTGATAATTATGCTGGTGAGGAACAAATTATTGTTACTTTTATTCTCTAGAACAAAAGCTCCTTGAAAAACACTACTTCTTAACCAACTCCCACCACCAACGTACTCAATATATATGTCTTAGTACAACCACTATTCCAATATTGTTTTATTTAACAATCCTTCCAAAAATTAGTTTGTTTTCTAGAAAATATTCTGAAGGTATATATACCCCTTGGCATCTCTTGTGCAGATAGTACCTTAAAGTAGTATGAAACCAATTAAATTTTCAACTACTTCTGCCCTTTCTTTTAGGGTAACTGGCAAATTTTACTCATAGCAACAAGAGAAATTACTGATTCTACAGCATACAATCCACAAGCATCAGCATTATTTTCTTCAATAGTCAACACCCACATTAACAAGTTAATTTCTTGTTTTATCAATACTGCCTCAAAAAGGATGAAAAGTTCTCTCTACTCCCTCAACTCTGAAAAAACTGTTAACATGAACAGTTAAGATATGAGTACTGACTTTTCCAACAATCATTACTTAAAACCAGTCACAAAACATGACCAATGACTGATTTTTTTCCTTTTTTTATTAAGGTATCATTGATATACAATCTCATAAAGGTTTCACACGAGCAAAACTGAGGCTATTACGTTCACCCATATTATCAAGTCCCCCCTACACACCCCACTGAAGTCACTGTCCAGCAGCATAGTAAGAAGCTACAGAGCCAATGACTGTTTTTCTATTACAACTTAACACATGGAGAGCTGTTTTATATTTCAATTTTATAAACTACAGAGATAAGTTGAAATTCCTTTTTGAAATCAATGTAATTGCCAAAAGAGTGGCAAGAACAACAAATAATTGGAACTTCATGAGATGAGACCAATTGTAATACACCTCTGGTTGCTTGCGTGACACCCATAAGATTTATCTTACCTCAACAACGTCAGTAAAAAGAATAACTAAGGCAAGTAACAGGAAATGCCTGTTTTGATCCTAACTTTAATTTCTTACTATCTATAGTCCTTACTAAAACATTATGTGCTCTTAACCTATGTACAGTGCCAAAGCAACTTCAACTTTTTCTTCATCCATTCCTAAATTAGGTGTAAAATGCTAAATGTATTTGTTAAATCCCAAAGAAATAAGCCTGACAGTACAGTATATTCTGTCTTTCACCATGGGCATATTTAAGTTTTTGCACTAATACAATATGCATTAAGTACATTTGGTTAGAATTCCACAGTTAAATGGTCAATTCACTTCTTATAACTGAAAGATCACTGCAACATCTTCTGGTATTCACTGCAATATCTAATCAATGCCTTCTTTCAGTATTTATGGTGGTCTTTTGTAATTCCTTTGGTAATTACCATGAGTCAGCTTTCACTTAATACTAAATGGGAATGCTAATATGAAGAAAGAATTAATATCACACACACAAGCAAAAGAACCAAGTTGTTTCAGGGAATAAATTTTAACAGAATTGAAGAACTCAAGCTGGAATCCATTTTCATTAATAAAATAGTAGAAACTTACTGGTTTACAAGAAAAAAATGAAACTTCTACATGGGTTTCAAATTCAAGATCTCATGAACCTGTTCTTTTCAGAAAATGGTAATACTGACCACATCAAGACAACAGTCTTTTTTTCATTTTGCCATGTACCCAAATAAATGAACATGTATCTCAGCTATGAAGCAGCACAATCAGGACAGCTAATTATATATGTGCTTTAATAAATTTTTAAGTCACAAATTTTAGTTTAGATTATGTAACTTATCATAAAGACCTGAGAAAATGATAATCCCTCTGCAGTACTCTAATGAGAATTATGTGACACACTCAGAATGAAAGGAAAGAATATAACAGGGACACCTATTTTGCTCTAATGCTGCAGCACTAGAACAGCCCTGTAATAATCAGCCTTACAGTATATTTGGATCTGTTTCTTCTTGGTCCCCACGCCCACTTTGAAAACAGTGCATCATCACATGAAGTCCCATGATCACAGTCTTGCCAACCCCATTCTCCCTTCAATACAACGTATACATTTTTCTCCTGTGACATTATTCCTTGACATGTTCCAAGTTTTTAAGAGCCTTTTGCCTTAGATACATACCCTGTACCCTTTAGATCACCACTAGGTAGCCCTCCCTTATACTGACCTTATTTGGTCACTCTTGATCCCCAGAACATGTAGTAACCAACAATTTTATATTTGCTAATGATCATGTCAATTCATCATCATTTTGAAACCTATACATCATTATTTTGAAACCTTGTTCCAATCCCTTCCACCTATCATAATATGCATGGGAAAGGGAAGAGCAATGATTTTGCCTTGTTTCAGCAATCCAAGCAAAGGTGACACTGACTTTCATAGCTAGTAGCATCTCAGGCAGATAATGGGAGAGAGACCCAGTTAACAGAGATTAGAACACCTGCTAATGTGTCTTCTCTGGCATGTCTGCAATAGAATGCCAACTCTATTACAGTACCACACAGAAAATTTACTAACATGCTTCTGTGACCTGAATATTTTTAAACTGTAAACTTCCTCACTTAAGATCTTAAGATTTATCACATCCTGGTCACATACATGAAACACAGAGAGAAATCCTACAAACATACTACATAAAAGTAATACATGACTTGCTTATTGCTATTTACCATTATGAATACTTACACAGATTTTAAAAGTTCTTGGGTACTTTTTATATTTTTATTATGACCTTTACAGTAATATTTGTTTCTCCCATTACTTCACCATTCCTTGATCTATCATCACAGCTCCTTTTTATCAGAACTCTAATGAAGACATTCAGAACAAGAAAGAATGGAAGACAAAGTACTTTAAGTCACCAGTTCTCTGCAGTTACAGAAGCTGAAGAACATTTCCTCACTAGCATTCAGCTACATCACCATTAACAGCTGCACAGCCAATAATGCTAAACAGTGTATCTTAACACTTTAGAGCTGTACATCACTGTACAAATAAAACTTTCTTTAGTGAACATATAATTCAAAGTGCTAAATAATCTCTATCTTAAGTTATCCTATGTATTTTCCAGTTTTTGTGTGTAACATTTCAATCTATCAACAAACATGCCTTAATCTGGTAAATGTAGGCAGAAATCATGTCTCATTCAGAAATTCAGGTCAGATTCTTGAAGCAGTTAAAACTCTTAAGACATTTAAAAAAAAATAAATACTTCAGCCTATTTCACAAAGCTTTCCAAAGATCAAATATCACTTTCAAAGGCTACACAGAAGAATGTCTTAGCTGAAACAGTTAACAATATATGCTCTTTGACACAGTGTAACTAATGATGGTCAGAAACCTCCCCAGAAGCCCTTGGAAGATGAACCCAAAACAAATCTGAACAGAACAGAGTAAAAACTGTTAACTGTCACACCTCTCTAAAAACTCATTAATTCTTTGTGACCTATAAGTTTATCCTCCATATTTGATAACTGAACTACAGTTATATAAAAACATAATTGCAAGCAGAGATAATGGTCAGGAGCACAGCTTCAAGAGTCAAAGTACTAGAGTCTGAATCCAGGCTCTGCCAGTTAGAAACTGTGTGTACTTGGCCAAGTTATTTAAAACTCTGTGCCTCAGCTGACTCCTTCGAAAATGGGAGTAACAGTACCTACTCAAGGGGTAATTGTGAAGATTATGAGATAATACACATAAAGCCTGCAGAACAGTACCTGTTTATTATTATAATGAAGTCATTAAAAAATTTTTAATGTACACTCCTGATAATGATCACTCTTTCTATTCGGAAGTGTTTCGAGTGGCATAATACAGTTAAACTCCTCACTGTATTATACAAAACACATCTGAAAGCTTAGGTGTTCACCAATCTAACAGTGTACCCAATTCTGACTCAGTTCAAGAGACAGTATTAAAACTCCAAAATTTGAACTTAATGGTAAATTGGCAAAGAATAAAATTCTATAATTCTAAATTATCTTGCCAAATAAAAGGCAAAGAAAATGATAGTCATCTAGAACTTACCAGAGAAGATTGCCCCCCCAAAATTCCAGTGCTATAAGAAGATCTGTTTTAAAACAACAGGATTTATGCACTGTGTTTGGAAACCTACTTAGGGTTTGTTTTCAAGTGTACTCAGTGACTTCACCTCATTTGTCACTTAAAACCTTAAAAAGAGGCCACATTTAATTTTTAATGACCTGACCTTAAAAAATGTTTTAGATACACTACACACAGAAGCATCCTATTACTTCTCTCCAAAAACTTTAAATCAAAGGACTCTGATAAAAATCAATTTGTATTTTCCCTTTATTAAAACATCCAGAAAAAACTACTACTCGAGTATTTTTAAATGAATGTTTTTTAGAACTATTAGTACAATAATTTAGAAAAGCTTTAAACATACTGTCTGAAAGTCTGTCATTCCCAATATCCTATTGACACACAGTATTAGGACAACTGAATTTAAAAAGCCAACATTTTCCTGGCTGGCCCAATGCAGCAGGAGTTGGTTATTACAACACATATGCATTATCTTCAAAGGAATACCCAGCAACTTGAAGCAAGTTTTACATAAACCCAACTAAAGCATTGATTGGAAAAGTCATCTTATTTGAAAAGGTAGACTTACTCAATTTTTTCAAGTAACAGCATTTATACTCTGTTACCCAGTTTTCAAAATCTTTCAAGACCCTGCAAATCCTGTTTAAGCCTGCTAAAATTCCATGGGTGACAGCCATTTTCCCTCAAAACTTAATTGTCCAGATTACCTATTTTCAATTTTATTAGGTCACCTTGAAATTCTCTCTTCCATAAAGCACTTAAGGGTTTTAGTTATAAACATGTCTCTAAAAATTAACCAATAAAGCCCACACATTTTGCAGCCTACTCATGTTTTAAAATGCTCGCTAAAAAAACCACCTTTATCGGGGACCAAATACCTAAAATGAACTGCTTCAAAATTCCCTGGACCTGCATTATACCCTTTATACACCTTGAGATCCTGTATTATGCTGCAGCTATACAGCAGACGCACGATCACAAGGTTTTCAACAGCCTCCAGATCCCTTACTGCTGCAAAACTTCTGATAAACCTTCCATGCAGTAGACCATTAACAGTGCTGGTTTAACTGCTTTACCTGTTTATTTACCAACCCAATCATCTCAGGGAATTCAAACTGCCTTCTGAAACTTATCTAGAGTATTCCTGTGTTCTTTTGAGGAAGATCTGCACCTGGAAAAAACTTTTGAGTTTTAGTGTTCATTCTCTGGTCCAAATTCCTGTTTCCAGGATACGCGGTAGTAATGCAGTGGTTTCTTTGAGACTCTAAGATTGTATTTTACCCTAGCAATAGCCAACCTCTACTAAATCCCTTTTAGGTGGCCGAGATTGCTGCGGATTATAATGCTCAACAGGAAGGTTTTTTAAACATCCGAAAGACGAGTTATTCGAATTCAGGCCTTAATTTTTTCCTAAATAATACTTGTCATCACAAGGACATGTTTCCATACATTTGCAACTTAAGAAAGTAAAAAATCAAGCTTTTGGCACTATTTATCACAGCTTAAAAAGTCCATCACCATCACGCTTTTTCTTTCGAAGTAGGATTTCAGACAAAGCTTCCATCAACCATAGTCCTGTAACATGCTTTCCAAGCCAACTGACGGCCTGCTAACAGCAACATTTACACCCGGGGAAATCTTTACAGTTGACTAATCAAGAAGGCGTCTGATAACCAAAGCACCCTTTCTCGAGGAAATGTAAGAAGCAACAACTAAAGGGATTTATTACAGTGAGGAAAGAAGGACTCTCCAAGCAGGGCCATGGAGCAAAATTCAGGGGTTCGGAAGCCCTGGTCTCAGCAACACTGGCCCCAAGGCCTCCCCACCCAGCCCGCTATCCCCCCGGGAGCCAGCCCTGCACCTCCATAGGCCCGGCAGACCAGAGGGGAGCACCTCCCCCACCCCACGCAGCGGCCAGGCTCGAGTTCCGAAACCTGAAGCCCAAACAGGCCAAAGCCGCAAACGCGGCAGCGTGAGTTTAAAAGGTATGAAAACACAGGGTGAGAGGAGATGCGGCCTCGCCTCAAGCTGGGAGGCCCCCTGAGGAATACGAGGCGGGAGAAGAGCGAGCCGGTTGATAAGCCGGAACAGTCTGGAAGAAAAGAGAGCTGGGAGCGGGGGATGAGGAGGTTCCTGCTCGGCCAGCGCCTTCTCCGGGTCCTCGGCGACGCCCCTGTTTACCTGAAAGTCTCGGTCCTCGTTGAAGCGGGAGAAGCGATCCGCCATTTTGCCTCCCTCACTCCTCTCAGGACGACGCTCTCCGGCTAGCTCCTTCCCTCCCGCGACACCCGCCCCCTCGCTCCCCTCCTCTGTTCCCCGCCTCCTCCCACGCCCACCCGGTGCGCACAGGCCGGGAAAGGAGGATGCGCGTCCAGAACGGAGCCCAGCGGACGCAAGCGCCTTTCCGCCCTGGAGGCGGGACATTCCTCCACGCCCCGCCCTCCTCTCTCAGCCTAGTGCGACCCCCGGCGGCCGCGCGTGCGCGCTAGTGCTGGACAGCTGCGAGCGCTTCCGGAGAGAAAGGTGACGCGGGGCGCACTGCGTGTGTGTATGGATGTGTTCCACCTGCTCTCTTCCCGGAATGCATTATCTTTTTTTGCCCTCTTGCGTCCCTCTGTATGCGAAACCCATCCTTTGTTTTATTCACCAAATGGCAGCATTATGTAGTGGCCAAAAGCGAGGATTTTGAAGCCAGACTGCTCAGTTTCGAATCCCGGTTTGCTTTGAACGTTAAACCGTGAACGAAACGGGAAAAGGCCTTTCTCTCAAAGGGTTTACATTCCACTGTGGTAAATAAGATGAATAATAAAACAATTGAGTAATTTTTAATATTAATGAGTGCTACAAAAAAATAAAACGGTGCAGTGATGAGAGGGACTTCTGAAATGACCTTTGACCTGAGGAACAGAAGCGGCCTGCAACCTTGGAGCAGGGGAAACATTAGACGCAAAGGCCCAATGACTGCTAAGAACTTGGCATTCTCAAGCGATCATTTTAGAAAAGTATTTCTCAAGAGACCAAAGTTTCAAATCAATTCAAGTTCTCTGGGCTTCGGTTTCCATTTTATAAAATAAGGAAATTGAGTTTGGTAATCTACTGCCCCTATCACTGACTTTGTATGGGTTATGAATCAGGTTTTTCCACCTTATGACGTTCCTGAAGGACCCCACCCAGCCCACCAATTCCCTTAGCCAAAACACATAAAACACACAGGAGTAGCAGAACTTCCCTACTTTTGAAAGAGTAGTTGACAGAAATCACACAATGAAAAAATGACCCTTACTGCACCCTGAGAGTCAAACGGAATGTAATTTTTTGGAGGAAGGGTGTGTATCTCCTATTCCTATGTTACCTTCTGCAGTCCAAGGAGAATACAGTTCTAAGCAGTGAAACGAGCTCCCTAACTAGGGAGAGGCAAAACACACAAGGTAAACATTGTAAAGAGACCTGAGGATACATGTGGCAGATTGAATCACATGGATACCCATGACACATTTACCTCTTTTCCCTCTCCCAATCCCACTAAAATGACAGTAAAAGAATCAGAAGGACATAAACTTACATGGACAAAGAGACCTGAAGAAGGGACAACAGATGTCAACAAAATTTTGGAAGCTAAAGAGCATAGATAAATGGAAATGCACTAGTAGAATGGAGAAAGCAAAGTCCTGGAGTGAGGAAGCCAGGAAACATGTTGAATTAATGCAGAGGAGTATCAGAAAGACTCAGGAATTGGAATCACCAGGTTTCCCTGAAGGTGAGGGTGTGGATGGAGCCAGAAACAGGAATAGTTACAAGGCAGTTTAGAGAGAAGTAACTCTTAAATCCCTTTCCCACCCAAGTAGCAAACTGGAGAATTCTCTTGGATATGCTGGAGAGACTTTGACATATCTGGCTCAGCTAAAGAAGGAGATAACAGGCTGAAAATGGCAAGGTTTGGTAAAAGCCAACATTCTGGTCAGAGAATTGTTCTCCCAGCAAAAGACTACAGGATCTCTCTCTAGGAAACTGATCCCTCTCTGGTTTAATGGGAAAAATCCTACACGTCCAAAAACAGGAATAGAGAGTGAGGCCTCCCCAACATAAAGGTCATGTTCCTGTCCAGATATTCCACAGAGAAGTCCATCATTCAGGAAACCCCATCCACAGAGTTTCCACTCAGCTCTTATGCATAGTCGGATAGAAGGAAACCTGTAACAAAGACAGACATCCCCACCCAAAAAACAAAAACGGAAAGGAATTCAGAGGAACTAGAGATAACAAAAGTAGCAAAAGAAACCGTAAGACAATTACAATCAACATCTATGGAGATAGAAGATCACCTCAGGGAACAAGGGACCACATTAGGAAGCAAAGAATGCCGAAAAAGAAAATTCAAAATTAAGAAATAACTTTTGGAAATTAAACAAATAAAATTAAAAAGAAATTAAACAGAAATAAAAAATTCAATTGAAGAGTTAGAAAATAAAGTCACAGAAATCTCCTAGAAAACAGAGTATAAAGACACCCTGGTCTCCTTAATTATTGCAGTAACTTCTAAGTGTTCTGCTTCCACCCTGACCCCTTACAGTCTTCAAAGAAGCTATGGTGATCCTGTTAAAAGGTCAGTCAGATCTCATCAGTTCTCTGCTCCAACCCTCCAGGGGCTTTCCCTGTCATTCATAGTAAAGTCCACCTACTACTGAGACAGGGACCATGGGCTTAGACTGAGTAGGGTGAGGGCCTCTGGAAAAAGCAAGGCAAGATATTTACAGTCAAAGCAATGTAACAATGTAAAGTCCCTATCGAAACTCTGTGTTCAGCATTATGCAAAGGCAAGGTCACACTAATTCTCTAGGGTAAAGATACCAGACTAGGAATATAGACATATTCATTGAGATCAGCTAAAGGTCAAAAGGCCAGGAGCAACTTGGCCTGGAAAGTTTGAGTGTTCCACAAGGGTATCTCAGCATAACCCATGACTTCACTGTAAACAGCCCTAGCAAACAGACAATAACTCAGCCCACCTTGAGGGTAGGGCAGGTGGTACAAGTCCACACCCTAAGCCCTCAGTTCCCAAAAGTCCTCAACTGCCTATAAATCCCCTAGACAACGCACCACCCTGGGTTCTCTTGTCCCCTCCTGGTGTGAGCCAGGAGCTCTTTCCTCTCACTTTATTTCTAAATAAAAGCTTCTGCCCTAGCTCTACTACCTTGGGTGTTTGCTAAGTTCATTCTTCGACTCAGCAAACAAGAACCCTGGCATCACTACCACCTCACCTCTCAGATCTCCTTTTCTCTCTGCACCCTGCTTCGCTACTCTCTGGACACACCACCTGGCTATACCTTAATCCCTAAGTCTGTTCCCACTTCAGTCTGCCCTACTTGGGAGATAATGTATATGCTGTTCTTTCTGCCTATCATTCTTTCCCAGATATCCATCCACGTGGCTCACCATCCACCACTCATACTCTGGTCTTTATTCTCAGTAAGATTTTCCCTAATAATGCTATTTAAAATCACAGAGCCCCATATTCTGAACTCCCTAGCTCCCTTCCCTAATTTTATTTTTCTCCATAGTACTTATCACTTTCTAATGTGTAATGTTTGCTCCTTGAGAGCAGGGATTTTTCTCAGTTTTGTTCCCCTCCGTATCCTAGTGCCAAGAATAATGAATGGCATATAGAAGGCACATGAAACATTCTCCAGAATAGACCACATACTAAGCCACAAAAAGAGCCTCAGTAAATTCCAAAAGATTGAAATCCTACCAACCAACTTTTCAGACCACAAAGGTATAAAACTACAAATAAATTGTACAAAGAAAGCAAAAAGGCTTACAAACACATGGAGGCTTAACAACATGCTCCTAAATAATCAATGGATCAATGACCAAATTAAAATGGAGATCCAGCAATATATGGAAACAAATGACAACAACAACACAAAGCCCCAACTTCTGTGGGACACAGCAAAAGCAGTCCTAAGAGGCAAGTATATAGCAATCCAGGCATATTTAAAGAAGGAAGAACAATCACAAATGAATAGTCTAATGTCACAATTATCAAAATTGGAAAAAGAAGAACAAATGAATGAGGCCTAAGGTCAGCAGAAGGAGGGACATAATAAAGATCAGAGAAGAAATAAATAAAATTGAGAACAATAAAACAATAGAAAAAAATCAATGAAACCAGGAGCTGGTTCTTCAAGAAAATCAACAAAATAGATAAGCCTCTAGCCAGACTTATTAAGAGAAAAAGAGAGTCAACACACATCAACAGAATCAGAAAACAAGAAAGGAAAAATCACGACGGACCCCACAGAAATACAAAGAATTATTAGAGACTACTATGAAAACGTATATGCTAACAAGCTGGAAAACCCAGGAGAAATGGACAACTTCCTAGAAAAATACAACCTTCCAAGACTGACCCAGAAAGAAACAGAAAATCTAAACAGGCCAATTACCAGAAACAAAATTGAATCAGTAATCAAAAAACTACCCATGAACAAAACCCCCGGGCCAGATGGATTTACCTCGGAATTTTATCAGACATACAGAGAAGACATAACACCCATTCTCCTTAAAGTTTTCCAAAAAATAGAAGAGGAGGGAATACTTCCAAACTCATTCTATGAAGCCAACATCACCCTAATACCAAAACCAGGCAAAGACCCCACCAAAAAAGAAAACTACAGACCAATATCCCTGATGAATGTAGATGCAAAAATACTCAACAAAATATTAACAAACCGAATTCAAACTACATCAAGAGGATCATACACCATGACCAAGTGGGATTCATCCCAGGGATGCAAGGATGGTACAACATTCGAAAATCCATCAACATCATCCACCACATCAACAAAAAGGACAAAAACCACATGATGATCTCCATAGATGCTGAAAAAGCATTCAACAAAATCAACATCCATTCATGATAAAAACTCTCAACAAAATGGGCATAGAGGGCAAGTACCTCAACATAATAAAGGCCATATATGATAAACCCACAGACAACATCATACTGAACAGCAAGAGGCTGAAAGCTTTTCCTCTGAGATTGGGAACAAGACAGGGATACCCTCTCTCTCCATTGTTATTCAATGTGGTAGTGGAGGTCTTAGCCACGGCAATCAGACAAAACAAAGAAATACAAGGAATCCAGATTGGTGAAGAAGAAGTCAAACTGTCACTATTTGCAGATGACATGATATTGTACATAAAAAACCCTAAAGACTCCACTGCAAAACTACTAGAACTAATATCGGAATTCAGCAAAGTTGAAGGATACAAAATTAACACACAGAAATCTGTAGCTTTCCTATACACTAACAATTAACTAATAGAAAGAGAAATCAGGAAAACAATTCCATTCACAATAGCATCAAAAATAAAATACCTAGGAATAAACCTAACCAAGGAAGTGAAAGACCTATACCCTGAAAACTACAAAACACTCTTAAGAGAAATTAAAGAGGTCACTAACAGATGGAAACTCATCCCATGCTCCTGGCTAGGAAGAATTAATATCGTCAAAATGTCCATCCTGCTCAAAGCAATATACAGATTTGATGCAATCCTTATCAAATTACTAACAGCATTCTTCAATGAACTGGAACAAATAGTTCAAAAATTCATATGGAATCATTAAAGACCCCAAATAGCCAAAGCAATCCTGAGAAGGAAGAATAAAGTGCGGGGGCGGGGGGGGATCTCACTCCCCAACTTCAAGCTCTACTACAAAGCCACAGTAATCAAGACAATTTGGTACTGGCACAAGAACAGAGCCACAGATCAGTAGAACAGAATAGACTCCAGACATTAACCCAAACATATATGGCCAGTTAATATATGATAAAGGAGCCATGGACATACAATGGGGAAATGACAGCCTCTTCAACAGATGGTGCTGGCAAAACTGGACAGCTACATGTAAGAATGAAACTGGACCATTGTCTAACCCCATACACAAAAGTAAAATCCAAATGGATCAAAGACCTGAATGTAAGTCATGAAACCATAAAACTCCTAGAAAAAAACATAGGCAAAAATCTCATGGACATAAACATGAGTGACTTCTTCATGAACATATCTCCCCGGGCAAGGGAAACAAAAGAAAAAATGAACAAGTGGGACTATATCAAGCTAAAAAGCTTCTGTACAGCAAAGGACACCATCAATAGAACAAAAAGGTATCCTACAGTATGGGAGAATATATTCATAAATCCGATAAAGGATTGACATCCAAATATATAAAGAGCTGACACACCTCAACAAACAAAAAGCAAATAATCCAATTAAAAAATGGGCAGAGGAGCTGAATAGACAGTTCTCTAAAGAAGAAATCTAGATGGCCAACAGGCACAAAAAAAGATGCTCCACACCACTAGTCATCAGAGAAATTGCAAATTAAAACCACAATAAGATATCACCTCACACCAGTAAGGATCACCATCATCAAAAAGACAAATAACAACAAATGTTGGCGAGGTTGTGGAGAAAGGGGAACCCTCCTACATGGCTGGTGGGAATGTAAATTAGTTCAGCCAGCCATTGTGGAAAGCAGTATGGAGGTTCCTTAGAATGCTCAAAATAGAAATACCATTTGACCCAGGAATTCCACTTCTAGGAATTTACCCTAAGAATGCAGCACTCCAGTTTAAAAAAGACAGATGCACCCCTATGTTTATCGCTGCACTATTTACAATAGCCAAGATATGGAAGCAATCTAAATGTCTATCAGTAGATGAATGGATAAAGAAGACGTGGTACATATATACAATGGAATATTATTCAGCCATAAGAAAAAAAATAAATCCTACCATTCACAACAACATGGATGGAGCTAGAGGGTATTATGCTCAGTGAAATAAGCCAGGCAGAGAAAGACAAGTACCAAATGATTTCACTCACGTGTTGAGTATAAGAACAAAGGAAAACTAAAGGAACAAAACAGCAGCAGAATCACAGAACCCAAGAATGGACTAATAGTTAGCAAAGGGAAAGGGACTGGGGAGGATGGGAGGGAAGGGAGGGATAAGGGTGGGGAAAAAGAAAGAGGGCATTATGATTAGCATGTATAGTGCTTGGGGGGCACGGGGAGGGCTGTGCAACACAGAGAAGACAAGTAATGATTTTACATCATCTTACTATGCAGACGGACAGTGACTGTGAAGGGGTATGTGGGGGGGACTTGGAGAAGGGGGGAGCCTAGTAAACATAATGTTCTTCATGTAATTGTAAATTAATGATACCAAAAAAAAAGAAAAGAAAAAAGTAAAATAAATGTTCAACTGCTTTTCCTCTTTTCCCATTCACTAAAGGTTTTGCAGATCATTCCAGAAAGCATGTTTACTTCTCTTCTAAAGATCATAAAGCTTCAGACTCATGATATCATTGAAGTGCCGACCCGCCTGGACAAAGACAAGCTAAGGGACTATGCTCAGCTTGGCCCACGATACGAAGTGGCGTGTCTCTTTGACTTTTCTGCCTTTTGATACTTAAAACCCAAACCATGGAATGTCCCAGGTCTGTGTCACCTGCCGTGTCCCCAGGACCACCAGACCAGTTTGGATTTATTTTTTCCCACTCTCAGTGTCCAGTCACCACATTTTGAACCATTGTCAATTTCATGTCCTCTGACACAACTCCAAACTTTACATCAGAAATTTAAATTTCCATGCTTATTCTAACTCAAAAATATAGCATCTGTTTACCTTATCAATATCTCCTTGTGTTGCTTGAAAAAAAATAGAGGGCAGTAAAGGGGAGATGACCTCAGAGTCTTGATTAGCCTTTTCTACTCAAAAGGGACCATCCGTGTTACTACCTCCTGCCCTCATATCTACATAAGAAACTGAGGCTCAAAGAAGGGGAATTGATTGGTCAAAGTTTAAAAAAACATTTAATGTCTTCTGACTCAGTGTCCCAAAATGTCTAATAGTGATCTCTCAGTTATACCACAAAGCCTCATTTCTGCCTGGGGAAATATATGTAAATAAATACATTTATATTTACATTTATATAAATAAAGCTGCATACTCATTCCTGTTGTCTTTGCCCATTGCAGGACTATTAGCCAGTTATCTTAGCTTCCTCTGGAAATGATGGGTCTGTTGTCTGAAATACTTCATTAACCTCTTTTTTCTTTTTTAAAAGTTGCCAAACTTACTCATGCTATTTCCATTTTCACTGAAGGCATCTTAATGATGAAAACGACTTTGTTGGGCATCATCAAGGTAACAGCTTAGATGCTGGTCTAGGTGGTCTTGTAGTGAGGTCCTTACTTTGGGTTATGGTATTTATCCCTTGGGGAACAGGCAATGACCTTATCATCTTGTGTCCCTTGCTGTTTCATACTCAGCTTTTAATCATCATTTTGCTCATATATGGATGGAAGAAGGCAGTTTAAAATCCCTATTTTTCATTATACCCAATAGTTAGTTAAATCTAAGAAAGAGCCGTGTATTGAATTTTTGTAATAACAGAACAAAATGGTTTAGTCCCCTTAGGCAAGTATCAGGCTCACTCTCTCCCATCCTTCTGTGGTATCTTCAAATTGCATTCAGGCACAGAACAGTGAGCTAATCGCAGGCCATCGTGATCACTGATGCACCCAAGCTCCTCTCTGCTCTTACTGTTTCCTTCTTCCTCTTCAGGACACCCTCACCCATTCCCATCCCCCATACCACTCACTCTGTACGTTTGATTGCTTTCCCTAAATATGCAGCTATCCTTATTTTAAACATGGTGTTATGTGTGCATGTGTTTTTTATTTATTTAAATCATATTGTGCTCTAAGTCTCATTCTTTTTCCAACTTTTCTCACTTGTTAATGCTTTTGAAATGTATTTATGTTGCTATGAGTCAGGTAGTTGGTCTACATCCTACTCCTGCATGGAATTCCACATTTCACTTAACCATTCCCTGTTCACAGACCCCTGTGTTGCCCATTTTCTACCTCTGCTCCCCGTTATCATAAACAGTGTCAAGATGAGCATCTTCAAACATGTCCCCATTGAAGACCTACAAGAATTTCTCTGAAATGTGCCTTCCTAGGAGTGGGGCACTGAATCTTAGGGCATATTTGTACTTAATTTGTCTCAAAACGGCCAGATTGCCTTCTGAAATGACTGTTTCCTGAGTGTCTACCTTTATTTTTGCCAGGACTCATTATTATCCACTTTGTAACTTTTGCTCTTCTAAGAGGTATAAAGCAAATATATCATGGCTGTTTTAATTTGTAATCCTGTGACATCTAGTAATGTGCTCATTCACATAGTTCCTGGCACTTTTATTTATGTTTCCACTTACCTGGCATCAGTAGAATCTGCACATTGCTGATTTTTTAAAAAATTATCAGTCAAATTGCCAGATTAATATTTCTGTTAATAAAACCCAAGAAAATACAAGAAATGAACCTAAATAGAAACCGAACTTCAGTGTATGGTTTTTGTAAGTGTGCTGAAAAAAATACCATTGTATTCCTGAAACAGTAATAGTCCATTAAACTATGCAGAGAGCACACATACAGATTACCACTTCTAACTAATCCATAAATAGATGGTAAATCCTAGAACCAGATTAAGCATTTTACATGCAAAGTGACCAGTATAGGAAGGATGTAATAAAACCTAATAATGAGCGATAATTCTCAAAAGAAAGACTGCTTTCCTTTGTGAGTCTTTAGCCACAATCTTTCAGATAAAAAAAGAGCAGAGGAACTATCATCTTGACCCCATTCAGCCCAAGTAGACTAACAACTCAGGGCTTTTTGTAAAGAATCCTGTGACTTCCACTAATGTTTAACCTCCAAGTATTAAGGCTCTATTTCAAGTACTTAAAACATTAAGTTTCCTTTAGTCAATATGACTCAATACCTATTAATGTTCATCATTAGAGGTAGCCAAAAAATGGGAATAATCTAAACATTTATCAGTAAGAGAATGGCTAAATATATCATGATGTATTCATACTATGGATCATTCTGCTGCCATTCCAAAAGAATTTGCCACTGGAATATTTTTAAAACTTAAAGGGAAAAAAGAAAATTGCAAAATGTGTGTGTGTGTGTGTGTGTGTGTGTGTGTGTGTGTGTGTGTGTGTCATATTATGATCCCATTTAGATTTTTTAAAATTAGTATGTGTTTAAGGACAAATATTTACATACATAAATTAATAGAGAAAGGTCTGGGGGATCCACATGAAAACTTAGCTGTTATAACTTCAGGGGAGGGAATACAGTTGTGAGGGAGGGGCTTTCTCATAGCTATGAATGCTCCATGGATAGGTGAACATCTAGGAAGGATTGAGAAGGGCTATTAAGACCTTTAGATGTATGAAAATTTAACTCTTTTCACTAAATATGTTCTTTTTTTTAATCAAAGTATTATTGATATACAATCTTAAGTTGGTTTCAAGTATACAACACAGTGGTTCAACAGTTGCTGACATTATTAAGCCCTTACGCCCACTAGTGCAGTTACTATCTGTTACATAGGAAGATGTTACAGGATCATTGACTATATTCTCCATGCTATACTACCATCCCTATGACCAACTTATATTATGATTGAGAATTTTTGTGCCCTGTTATACCCCTCACTCTCCCCACCCACTTTCACTCCAACCCCTCCCCCATGGTAACAACTAGCCACTTCTCAGTGTCTGTAAGTCTACTGCTGTGTTGTTCATTCTGTCTGCTTTGTTTTTATATTTCACAAATAAATGAAATCACATGGTATTTGTCTTTGCCTGGCTTTCACTACGTCTGTTCTTACAGGGAATGTTTCTTTGGAAACTTTGTGTTCTTTCTTTGATTTTGTTTTCATTGCTTATGCTTATCTATAATTAACCTTTTTGCTGTAAAATAGAGCAGAGATACTAAAAGCTACAGAAACACTTGTGTAGTTTAATGGATTATTATCATCACCACTCAAGAAATACAGTTTAGCCAGGTCTCAACCTAGTTCCTCCTCATGTGCCCCAACCTAATATCGCTCTCTTTGTTGATGGTTTTATTAGCCAAAATAATCTCTAGATACAGGAGGTTTAGACTTGCCCATTGAAAAAAAAATATGTTAAGTCTTTTTTAATTTTCAGGTTTCTCCTCCATTCCTGTCTCGCCAAGGCCTTTGACCTGTTGTTTCTCCAGAGTCTGCATTTTGCTAATCACTCAGTCATGATGTAGTTCAACGTGTTTCTCTGGCTTTTGTGTCTTCTGCAACTTTCATTGCAGCTGTTTCTCTTGAAGTTTAAATATAATCAAACACAGATGGAACCCATCAATTGTCTTTATGACTTTTGAAAATAATGGTTCTTTGCAAATTAAAAGTGAAAGAAACAAGTCTCAGGGATTCCAAAGGAGTGGGTTAAAACTATCTGATAGGATGCTGTCTTTGAGAGAGCAACAAAAGTTTTCTCATTACAGAGAAAAGAATCAGCAAAATAAGCTTACAGAGTTAGATAGCAGATCTGCTTTCCTGTCCTCTCTCCCTAATTACAATCATCATTCCGAGAATGCTGGAAGAACAGAGAATTGCTAAGTCTGCAGAGTGGTCCTGCCCAAAGCTTGTTGGCCCCTAAAGGTACAGATGCCCTGAGATGACATCCGGAGACAAGACACACACTGAAACCAGATGCAGGCCCTTCTTTGCAGTACCTCATCCTGGTGATAAGAAAAGTCAAAGTCACTTGTTAACTTTCAACAAAATGATTAAAATGTGAGGGCAATTTAAAACTCTCTATACCCACCGTCTTTGAAATATCACATTGTAAAATCATCATCACGGATTTTTCTGAGATAAACCAACTCCTAAAGAGGTGACAGCTTTATGCGTTCGGTCCAAGCTGCACAAGGTGAGAGGGGGGCCACAAAGGGAAAAGTCCCAATCATTCAGAAATGAAGTAAGAAGGGTTCCACCAGGGGTTCTGGAAACCTTCTCCCCTGGATCTCTTCAGAACTGAACTTTTCCTCCCTGCTACTTACTTCTTTCTGATTTGTACTCAGGTGGATCCAAAGCAGTTGCTAGAAGATGGAATAAGGAAGGAGCTAGTTAAATGTGTTGTTTTGCTCTTCATAGGGGCTTGATATTCAACCCTCGAGCCAAGGTACCAGATGACCAAAATAGGGCTGTCCTTTTTCTCTATTCTGCTTGCGAAAGGGACTAGAACACCATTCGAAACTCTTGTGAAGCAGACCTTTCCTCCTGTCTAATGTATATCTAATATATAATGTTTGGTACAAATGATGTGCTTTTTGATTCTATACTGTAATCCATTCATATTATAAGAAAATCCCTTTAAAACCAGCCTTTTGTAATTGCTGATCCCCAAGTTTAGGAATTGAACTGATGTTTATGATTCAGAGTTACTTCTTATCATTGTAAGAATTTGTTAACCCGAAAGCAGATAGGAGCATAAAGTCTTAACTTTTTATTTTGCTCAATCTTTTAGGGAATATGGTACTTTTTCTCAGGAGAAAAATAAATACGCCTGAAATTTATATCTACGGTACTTTTCACCTCAGTAAATTCAAGGTAAAATATTTTAAGTGTTTTAGGATTCAATATATTCATCAAGGGACATGAGAGAAATCATCAACATTCATTTTTTACATTCTTTTGTCTGAGGCTTCCTTGTGAAGTCTATTGTTTGCTTAATGCCTGACACAGGTTACCACCCACCCTAGATGAGGGTAAGAAATGAGTATTTCCAAAGCTGTCTTTAACTGTCACTGTGATTCTCAGTTGGGGTACCACTTAAAGTCTAATGTAGATATTAATGGTTGACAGTCTATTCTAATGTCATAGATTTGGTTTCCCGTTTTGCACAGCCAAGTGAATTGATGCCCAAGCTGAAAGAGTTGGGAGCTACCATGGGTGGATTCCATCGTTCTTTTGAATACATACAGGACTATGTTAACATCTATGGTCTGAAAATCTGGCAGGAAGAAGTATCTCATATTATAAATTATAATGTGGAACAAGAGTGTAATAACTTCTTAAGAACAAAGGTATCTAAATCAGTTTTAAATTCTTGATGATATTTGTTATTTCTGACATTTAAAACACACTCCCCAAACCTCAGAAATGCCAACAGAAAAGCTTGTTTAAATGGCTATACAAATCAGTAAGCACTATTTAGTCATAATACTTTCAGAGTACCTTCAGGAGTTGTGAGAATTAGAGAAAAGTGTATATGACACCTGGCCTCTGGGAGTTGACGGTCCTAAGGAGGGGAGCAGACATAATTAAATGGCTGCAGAACAAGCTGGCTGTTGTAATTGTTAGAACTCAAGTGATCAAGAATTCAGAAGACTTGGGAGTTCATTTGGGCCCCATCAGAGGATGTTCCTGAAAGCAGAATTGCTGATCATGTGGCGATTCTGTGCTCAACTTACTGATGAACCGCCCAACTGTTTTCCAGGGTCTACCGGCAGTGTCTGAGGATTCTGATTTCTACACATTCTTACCAAGTACCTAACCAATATTTCTTTTCTTTTAATTACAGCTATCCTAGTGGGTGTGAAGAGGTATCTCATTGTGGTTTTGATTTGCATTTCCCTAAGTGACTGTTGATGTTGAGCATCTTTTCGTGTGCTTCTTGAGCATTTATGTATCTTTGGAGAAATGTCTCTCAAGTCTTTTGCCTATTTTTCAATTTGGTTGTGTTGAGCAACAGATTCTCAAGTGTTACACTGGGAAGGTTGATTTTAATCAGTAGTAAATAAGGAGCCACTCTTTAAGTTTTTAATTAGGGACATGATTCAGGTGACATTTTTGAAAGTTTAAGTATCTTCCACCTTATGACATTTTGGGTTTTTTATTACTACACTGACATATGGTAACATAAAACAAAATATGAAGAGTCTCTTCTCCTTTCCTCAGTCACTTCACTTTTTCACAAATATTTCTTTTTTTATAAATTTATGTACACCATTTCTGGGAAGCTATTAATGCATTTTTTAAAAGTTTTCTCTTTAAAACCAAGGAGCATTTATGTGTCACTGTTCATGTAACATTATCATTATAAAACCATGTGGAAAAAAGATGAACTAGACTACCTTATCAAAGATGACTAAATATGGTTTGGTTTGGTTTGGTTTGTTTTTTTCTAGATTCAAGACTGGCAAAGTGTGTACCAGTCCACTCACATTCCGATATCAAAGTGTACACCTGTGGATGAGTCTGTCACATTTATTGGTTGGCTCTGCAGAGAAAATCTTGCAGATCACAGACCCAAAGTAGGTGTATCTGAATTCCACTGGGCCTTGAAAACTGGGGGCAATAGAAGTCCCTAAACGTGTTGCATATGCTCAGACCACACGCTTGTTCCTGCCACCTGTCTAATGCGTTTACTAAACTCATTTTTTCAGGCTGCTGTTTTTTTCAGTGTGACTGTGGAGTCACCAGTCCAAAGAAATGTAAATTACAACCACTATAAGGCTGTTTGGCCCCCTTATTGTCTATGTACCTCTTGTTTTCCAACTAATGTTCTGCTCACCTGGGCAAGACTCTCCTTATTGTAATTGCTCACCTGTACCTGTGTAACTGTGGCACTCTCCCCCATTCCAGTCACTGGGTTTTGCACTTGTCAGCTCTTATCCTGACCTTTTAAGATTACTTCCTTATTTCTTAGCCCCACACCCAAGCACTTGCACTACCAAGAGCTCACATTTATTGAATGCTTGCCTTAAGTGCTTCTCAGCACATTACGCACATCCCTTCATTTACTCATTACAACAGTCTGTGAGGGAGGCATTGTTATTCTTCCCACATTAAAGTAACTGAAACACAGAAAAACTAAGTCACTTGCCCAAGAGCACAGAGTCAAAAAATGGTGGACCCAGAATACACACCAGGCCCTCTGACACTGGAGCCCAACTCTTTTTTTTTTGGTATCATTACTGTACAATTACATGAGCAACATTATGGTTACTAGACTCCCCCCATTATCAAGTCCCCACCACATACCCCATTACAGTCACTGTTCATCAGCGTAGTAAGATGGTATAGAGTCACTACTTGTCTTCTCTCTGCTATACTGCCTTCCTTGTGCCCCTCAACCCCCACATTATATGTACTAATCATCATGCCCCTTTTTCCCCCGTACCTCCCTTCCCACCCATCCTCCCCAGTCCCTCTCCCGTTGGTAACTATTAGTCCATTCTTGGGTTCTGTGAGTCTGCTGCTGTTTTGTTCCTTCAGTTTTTCTTTGTTCATACACTCCACAGATGAGTGAAATCATTTGACACTTGTCTTTCTCCACCTGGCTTATTTCACTGAGCATAATACCCTCTAGTGAAGCCCAACTCCACTTAAGCACTGTGCCATTCAAGGGCAGACAGCATAGCTTAGTCACATGGGTGAAAGTCTCATATAATCAGAACTGCCCTTAAGGATATTTTAGGTGATATGATGGAGAGGCTTGGATGTGGCCTCTCTAAGCAAGTTCAACTAAGCTACTTCCCCTTTTACTTCCATTGAGCCTCTGATGAAGCAGTTGGTACTAAAACCACATGAAGGAAGAGCAGGTTCATGTCATATGTCTCAGGTTTACCCCTGGGCACATGTCCACTGAGTGGAATGATTGGTGGAATTACCCAGGAAAAGAAGGTTCTCTTTTCTTCTTTGCCCAGCTGTGCATGCATAGTTGAATTTGTAAGTTAAATGTCTTAATGACATGGCTTCTTTGTACTGCCCTTCAAATTCAGGCTTATTGTGTCTCTCAAAACTTAGGAACTTAACAAGCTATATAAACTTATCCCACAAATTCCAGAAGAAATAAGTTTTATCTCTGACTCATGAGCCAAAAAGAGTAAATGATCCAAAATGTTTTGTGACTGTTCCTTTCCTGGTACCCATGAGTTGATCACTGAAGCCCTTCTAGAAAACTATCCCTCATGCCATGTTAATACTTGCAGAAAGGATTGAACATGGTTGGGATTTCCCTGTCATACATGTATTTCATCTACATATTGGGAGCCTCTCAAGTGACACAGCCAAAATGCCAGCCCTGGGTGCTGGAAGCAGGACACTTTGAAGCCTGAAAATAGAATGTAGTTCTGGAAATCATCTTGTTCTTCCTATTTGCTTCCATATTTAAGCATCCCTAGCTCCTGAGTCTCTTTTAACTTCCTCCCAAGCGTCACTTCAGTAAAATATGTGCTGGTTCCTGGCATTGGGGACCTATCATGTGTGGACCTTATTAAAATTGTAGAGTCTAGGCCTCCACTCTAGACCTACCCAAACTCTCTGGCATCTGATTTTTAACACACTTTATGGTGAGTCAAGATTCTTAGGCCAACATTTGAGAACCATTAAAATGGTGGTTAAGGATATGGTGTTGGAATCAAGCCCACATGCACCTCAGTTATCTCATCTGTAAAATGAGAGTCAAATGCCTTGTAGATCAAAGAGCAATTATGAGGGTGAAAGAGAGCACACAGGAAGGCCGTCGCCCCATACCTGACACAGAAGTGCTTGTTAATTTCATCGGTTGTTATCCTTGTCGTCCAGGCTCCCAAGTCCAGAGGAATCACAGGCTGCTGACCAGACCTGGGAGGAAGGAGGAAACAGCTTTGTCATCACAGTCTCAAACGTTAGGTAGAGCTCGAGGATTCAGAGCTCCTTTCTTATCAAAATGGAAATGACCCAAGGCTCTGGTTATTTAAAGAAATCTAAAGAAAGGCCCCGTGGAGAGACAGCTGGGCTCCAACATCCTCTGGCCTGACAGTCGAAAGTAGCTTTGTCCTCTCAACATGACTCTGGCATCGGATCAGTTCAGTGGAAATGAATTAGTTAAACCAGACATGTAGCACACAGGGCACGAAAAGGTAATTTAACTGAATTCTCCCTTCTTGGCCCATTGGGCATTCACCATGAGATATGCTGAGCACCTCCAGACAAAGATTATTAAACCCAAGTCAGGTAACTGTTGTTCTTCATTTCTGGTGCCCCAGATCCTGTTGTGTCCCACATCCCGTTAGGCTGAGTTCTGAGCTGCAACTGGGCTTTGAGTTTGTTTTTCTTTTGTTTTAGAATGACATGTCACATTGACCAGCTGAACACTTGGTATGATATGAAAACTCATCAAGAAGTGACCAGCAGCTGCCTCTTCTCAGAAATCCAGACCACGCTGGGGACTTTCAGTCTGAATGGATTAGAGAGGCTTCTGTGCTTTATGATTGTCAAAGAATTACAGGTGAGCCTTTTGGCTTTTGCACAGGTTTTCTGCTACCCTGGGAGAGACAAAAGTAGATGAGTTAACTGTTCCTTCATGCTTTCTTATACTGACATCAAGCCCATGAATATAATTCTTATTAGGTAGTGAGAGCTGGGAATAAATAAGAATTTCTTTGGCCAGTGTACTATGGCAAGGGGTAGACTGTTTTTATGAGTTTCATCTTAAGACTCTTTGAAACCAACAACTTCTCCTGGCAGGGGATGTTTCTAATAGGAACCAGAATTTGCTTCTTCCCTGTCATCCTATTTGTAGAGTTGTGTCATTTAGACCAGTCTGTGTTCTACATAGCAGTTTAGATAACTGAAGTATTTATTCATTTTATTCATTACGTTTTATTTTCTTGTTCTAGAATTTCCTCAGTATGTTTCAGAAAATCATCCTAAGAGACAGAACTGTGCAGGATACTTTAAAAGCCCTCATGACTGCTGTCATCCCCCTAAAAAGCATTGTAGGTAAGTGTTCTGAAACTAGCCCGAGGTAGAGAGAACACTGTGGCCTTTCCCAATTTACTAAATAGAAAACTGTATTTTACCCTTTCAGCAAATTCAAATAAAATTTATTTTTCTGCCATTGCCAAAACACAGAAGATCTGGACATCTTATCTTGAGGCTATAATGAAGGTATGTTGTGGGAGAGGGTGATCATCAATACTCTATTTTTTAATAATTATTTCCTTATAACTTTGTTGCTCAAAGAAAGCCACTCTTTGTTTTGTCATCAAACCAAAAATACAATATTTCAGTTTCTCATTATTTCCAAATTGATTTTTCTTTAGCTTCCTTTCTGGGGCCATTTTTGATTATGCTTTTCATTGGCCTAGTGTTTTTCTTTCACTAAAGAAAACTTCTTAAAATGCCTCTTGGCAAAAGATGCTTTCATACAAAGAAGTAGAATCCTCCCTTAGTGATCCTCCATCCTTACATTCATGTAATAAACTGCTCTGTGAGCTTTCAGCCCTAGGATGCTCTGAGGAGCGGTTAGAGTACAACATTTGTCTTCCTCCCCTCTTGCACCTGCAGATATTAGAAAGACAGGTTCTTTGGACATAAATTATCCTTCACTGTGAATAGAGCACTATGTGTCTTTGGGAGTGAGTGAAAAAGTGCAATGAGGAGATTAATTTGTTGGATGGAAATCCCAGTCACTTTAGAACCCGCTCGTCTCCTCTCTTGCCTTTACACCCTGCATTGGCTCCTGGGGACTGTCTTCTAGATACAGGGGTTATTAAAAATGTGCGTCTTTCCAAGACATTCAATAAGCTTTGTTGAACACCTGCTGTGTACAAAGCATTGTCAGTTGGTGTGAGACACAGAGTTAAAGGAAATGTTAACTGTCTCCTCAGAAAGGCTCCTTACAATCTGATAAGAAAGAGTAGACTTCCTGGTAGAAAGCTGATTCTTGGTTACAAGTATCACATACCATGGAAGAGTCTGGGCTGCAATGGGGATTTGGAGAAGTTCCGTTCTCCTATTCCCAATTAAATGTGTCACTCATTAGGACAGTACTCATTGGTGCCTCAGCCAAATTTACAATGTATTTCCTATAATTTTAGTGAGTTTGGGGGCTTTATTTCAATTTGGAAACATGAATGGAATAGGTAACACAAGGAGCCTTTGGCCCTGCCCGATGTCTGGATCTTGTCATATATGCCTGGCATTCCCTTAGCCAGGTGATTTTCAGAGATTGAGAGCTTCGCAGGCCAGCTTTCTAACTGCTGGGGAACCATTAGGGGAAGATTGAACAGTTGCCTGAAGTTGGACGGGCCTGAGTCTCACCTCTCTAGGAGGCTGAAGTTGACGTCAGGGGTGCTTTGAGGAGGCGTGGGGTTTCCCAGTGGCTGTTACAGGCCTCCCTTAGTTGTAATTGCTGGTAATTCAGTAGTAGCCAAGCATTGGGTCTAAGTCAATTGTTTTTACATGAAACCCCAGGGACAAATTTGTCTTGAATTAGGGCCCTTGTAATCACCAAACCAGTGCTAATGGCCTGGAACAGCAATGGAAATAATTCTGCATTATTAAACAGTGACAGTAGCCACATGGAGTTACTGAGCACTGAAAACTGAGTTTGCGGGCATGAGGAAGTGAATTTTATATTTATTTCACTTTAATCAGTTTAAATCTAAGTGGCCATTCGTGGCTAAGTGGCTGCTGTATTGGTCAGTCAGACTCTAGAGAAAACATGGAGAAAGCAATCGAAACATCTCTAAATGGGCAAACAAGTAGGTAGAGTGAGATTATCACCTCCAGGCTCCTTAGCCACTCCAGAATCTTTTTAAAGGCTTGTGGTAAAGAAGCCTTAAAAAGAAAATCTTGGCCACCAAGGTTCAACATGCTTTAAATAAGAACAAGGTACATTAAAGTGCCTTTGTTTCTGCTTCCGTTTCTAGACTGGTATCTTCAAGAGAATTCTTGACCCAGAGTATCTAGAATTAAGCAAGGAGTTATATGGGCAGATACAAGTTCAGAGGAACATTTTTGAATGGTCTAAGAGAACCCACTATTTTCTTGGCCTTGCCCTATTCCAGTATTTAAATAGTGTTTTTCTATTAATAAAAGGTTTCTTACTTAGAAATAGCATTCTTTGGATTGAGTTTTATTTTCTTCACATAAGTAGAATAATAGTCTAGTAAAAATGGTAATCAAAGGTCCTTTGAGGCCATTTAACACTTATAAATGTTACGCTAAATTTATCCAAATACCTTTTCTTTGCTCTTAGAGAAGGCCACTTTTTTTTAATTGAAGTATTATTGGTATACAATCTTATTGGTTTCGTATACAACACAGTGGTTCAACAATTACCCGTATTATTAAATCCTCACCCCCTCCAGTGCAGTTCCTATCTGTCAGCATAGGAAGATGTTATAGGATCAGTGACTATATTCTTGCTGTGCTACGTGCTACTCTCCCTGTGATCAACTTATTTGATGATTGAGAATTTTTGTAAGGCCACTCTTTTCTTCCTTTTTTTTTTGATCTGCTCCCAACAACTCACAGGAAATGTGTTCATTTCTACCTCATTGTTACTGACATTATCAAACAGCCTTGCCTCCTATTCCTCTTCTCCCCCTTGCTGACCTTTTAGGGGTAGCTTGCCTGGAATAGAAAAGGTGAAATTTACTGGCATAAAAACTTAGAGTATACTAATGGCTTTATGATGCCAACAAATTCAGCTGGCTTCAATCATATCTCCAAAGTTTATGCTCATTACTACCTGGAAATTATGGTGGCTGAGCCATCAGAGTCACATCACTATCACAAGTCTGTTTTCTTCATAGTTTGAGAATTATATTTTGTTACAGTTGGCTCCCACTATTATGTATGTTTCATTCTGTATATTTAAAAGAATTACTCTAAGACAGTCTCCACCAGACAGGCTTTGAAAGGAAAGGAGTGACACATAGCAGCGATTCACCGGAGAGTTCCGCTTTATTAGGGAATGGTGCGGGTTTATAGAGGAAGGGTCATGATTTGATTGAGGTGTCACTCCTAGGGGGCCGGTGGCTGTTGGCTAGGTGCTGGGATTGGGAGGGGGGCGAGAGGTGATTGGGCTTCAGGTGGCGCCGGCGGGAACTGAGGACCCCGAAGAGAAGCTGGAAGTTTGCCATCTTACTGGTGGGGACCCTTCATTCACCCCTTTCTCCTCTATGGGTTTGTGGACGTTGCTTTCTCTCTGGCTGCTTCTTGCTGAACAGGGGTGGAGAAGGGAGTGAGGGCTTGAGGATTGGGAGGAAAGGGTTGTTAGGACTTCCCACAGTAAGGATGAGTAGATGTGGACTTCTTCAGGTTTGGAAATCAATGAAGGTTCCTTGTAACCATAGGTTGGCTAAGAGGATATGGGTGTCAGGAGCCAGGTGTCTGCGGCTATTGTTTCCAGGAACAGTTTCCAGTGGAGAGAGGGGTCCATCTCAGCGTGTGGTGAGGAGGTCACGTGAGGGTGAGGGATCTTCTGTGGCTAGAAGCTGGTAGTTCCTGAGTAAAAGCTGGTTGAAAGCTTGATTAGAGATTTTTCTGACTTGGGATTTGATGAACTTTATTATACAGGGTAAGAAGAGACAGTCGAGAAGAATGATTATTATGGGGCCTGCAATGGGCCAGAGCCAGGTGAGGAGGGGGTTTGTTAGTATTGAAGAGAATGGGTTGGAATTGGAAGCAGAGTGGAGGCTGGAGGCAAGGTCGGTGAGTTTGGTAATGTCAGTTTCTACAATGCTGGATTCGTTGATGTAATAGCAGCACTCTTTCCAGAGGAAGACGCAGGTGCCGCCCTTCTCGGCTGTAAGCAGATCTAGGGCCTGCCGGTTTTGAAGGGTGACTTTAGCTAGCGAAGTGACCTGTCTTTGGAGAGAGGCTAGGGAATAGGCAGTGGATGTCAGGGCTCCCTCAAGTTTGGCGTCGAGATCTCTAACTGCCCATAGAGAGTGACCCAAGGCTTCTCCCGAAAACCCTGCCCCAATGGCTGAGGTGATCAAAGAGCTACTGCCCATGATGGGAAGGAAAGCAGCTCTTTTTGTGCGAGAGGGCAAGGGAGGTTGGAGCTCAAGAAATTCTGCCATGCTGTAAAGTGTAAGCTGTGGGATTAGGGTGACAAGAATGCAGGGTGTATCGGAGTTGAGAGGCAGTGAGTTGAAAAGGCTGCCATTACACCAAAAGAAGTGTCCCGGTTTCATAAAAGTCTTAGAGCCGGAGGTAGGGGTGTAGATAGAGAGGCAGTGAAGTGCACTGGAGGGGGGGTGGAGTTGGGCCTACACAGTGGTGGATGGTGAGATTATCTGCGTATTCTGGTTCCCATAGTGGTATGTCTGCCAGGGGGCAGAGGGGTTGTCTTTCTGCATGGAAGGAGTAGTTGGAAATATTAAGGGGCATGGCGGCCAGCAGTGGGCGCTGTAGTGATGCGCACAAGAAACAATTGGCGGTGTTAAGGGTGTGGTTGAGAAAGATGGTGGTGCCCTGAATGAGCTGTAATGAAGAGTAGGAGAAATGGGAAGAGGGGTGGGGATAAGAAGATGAAGAGGCGCCGTCAAGAGTTTGGATAATGACTTTTTCGGAATGTCTGCTATCTGATGCAACTTGAGAGATCTGGGAATGAGAGGGAACATACTTTTGAGAGATATGAAGGGTACCGTGGGGGGTCGAGGACCCCCCCCATAGTAAACTGAGGCTGTGACTCTGGCAGCTCATCAAGAGTCCCAGGGATCTGGGATTGATAAGGAGAATAAGCTGCTGGGATATTTCATGAAACGGTTGGAGGAGTAATACTGTGGGTACTGGAAGTTACCCATGTAGTGAATGGCGCAAGACCAGTAGGGACATCTCCTGTAGGTGTCTGGCTATCGCCTGCAATAGGCTTGTTTTTGGTCATAGAGGAAGCAGAGGTAGGGAGAATAAGGGTAGCTGCTAGTGAACACTTGGGTGGAGGGAGGAAAGTGGAGGTATAAAGGCTCAGAGCAGCTTTTCAGAGGGCAGTCTGGTGTGGCAATGAGGGCAGTAACTTTTGTTTGATGCTGTGTGTAAGTCTCTCTGACTTTGAATCGCCATACAAAGGAGGCTGGGGTGGCGGGGAAGACAATAGGAATGAGGAAAAAGCGAGAGAACAGCAAAGGGGGAAAAAGTCATGATTCGGGTATGGATGGCAAAGGGGGTGAACGGGATTTTGGAGGAAAGAGGACAGTAAGGTGAGGAGTCTGGAGGGAGGGAGAGTCTGTAAACTTTTGTAGGTTAAGAGATCTTTTAGGTGATGTGGGGACAGAATGGTAAGGGGTGCCTTGAATGTCAGTTTATGAGCTTTTTTCTGCAAGAGCTGTCTAGCGGCTAATGCTCGTAGGCAGGGGGCCCATCCCTGAACTGTGGGGTTTAATTGCTTGGAGAGATAAGCTACTGGGGCAAAGGATGGGCCATAATATTGGCTTAGGACTCCTAGAGCTTGACTGGACCTCTCATGAATGTATAATGAGAAGGGCTTCGACAAATCAGGAAGATGGAGAGCTGGGGCTTCCACAAGGGCTTGACGGAGCTTAATGAAGGAGTGTCGGGGTGAGGAGGATAATGGTTCTTCAGGGGGGCTCTTGCTGAGGGCGTATAGGGGTCTTGCCAACAGGGAGCAGGGAGAAGTTAGGGATCTATGCTCTAAAATATCTAGCTAGGCTTAGAATGGAAAGAATTTCTGTCTTGGTTTTGGGAACGGGCAGGTCAGAAAGGAGCCGTTTTCTGTCTAAGGTAATGGACTTTCTTTGTTGAGATAGAAGGAATCTGAGGTAAGTGACAGGAGGGGAAGAGATTTGAGCTTTGACGGGGGATACTCGGTAACTTCTGGAAGCTAGAAGGTTAAGTAGGGAGGCAGTGTCAAGTTGAGACTGTTCCCACGAGAGACTGCAGAGTAGAAGATTGTCTATGTATTATAAGGTGGACTTGGAGTGATCATGATGAAACTGTTTGAGGTCCTGAGCTAGGACCTGTCTAAAAATATGGGGACTATCTCGGAAGCTTTGTTGCAAAACTGTCTAAGTGAGTTGTTTAGAATGTCTTGTGTATGGGTCCGTCCAGGTGAAGATGAAAAAATCATGGGAGCAGGGGTCTAGAGGAATAGAAAAATGGGTCTTTGAGATCTGGGACTGAGAAGTGGGATGCTGAGGCAGGGATCTGCGATAAAAGGCTGTATGGATTTGGAACTAAGGGATGGATAGGGACAACGGCCATGTTGATGAGGTGAAGGTCTTGCACAAGGCGGAAAGATCCGTTGGTTTTTTTAACAGCTAATATGGGGGTATTAAATGGGGAGTGAGTGGGTCTGAGGTAATTTATGTTTAAGAGATCTTGAATGATGGGTTGGAGGCCTATGAGGGCTGAAGTGGTTAGGGGGTATTGGGCCTGACAGATATACTGAGAGGGGTCACGTAATTTGATAGAGGCAGGGGGACATAGGGCCACAGAGGGGCTTGTAATGTCCCAAACTTTGGGATTTACAGGGTGTTTGAGGGCGGAACCGGAGCTTTCATTGGGTAGAGGGGGGTTGTCGGCTATGAGGGCCATCAGAAAGGGAGTACTGGGGGCTGTGGGAGTGGATATAGTTATGGAAACGTGGAGGAGGGAAAGGTTGTCTCATCCTAGTAAAGGGATGGGACACTGGGGCATAACTAGGAAGGAGTGGGAGAAAGGTATGGGACTGTCTAGGATTGTGCATAAAAGGGGGGGAGGTTTAATGGGAAAATCTGTTTACTTCCTACCCCGACTATAGGAGTAATGGCTGGCATGGTAGGGCCCCGGTATTCTCACAAGACTGAGAAGGTGGCTCCTGTATCTAGGAGGAAGGAGATGGGGCGACCATCTACTGTTAAAGTAACCCTGGGCTCTTGTTTGGTGATGGAAATGGTCGGGCGAGAAGCCCCCGGGCCCCGTCAATCTTTTTCTGCCAGCCCCAGTACGGCGGGCTTAGGATGGGGGTTGTTCGTCCAGCCTCCCCTTTGGGTGGTTGGGCAATCAGACCCCCCAGTGGCCCCTTTTGTGGCATCTGGGGCATGGGGTGGTAGGAGATCTGGGGGAGGGGCACGCCCTTGAGCAATGTCCCTCTTTTCCGCACTTGAAACAAGCTCCTGGGGGGGGCTTGTCTGTAGAGGGGAGCCCAGGTTGTGGTTTTATCAGCTGGGCCAACATCTGGAAATTGGCCTGATCAGCCTTTTGTTTACCGTGTTCTTTCTCCTCCTTCCGGTTATGGAAGACTTTAAAGGCTACTGTTAGGATCTCAGTCTGTGGGGTAGTGGGGCCCTGTTCTAACTTTTTGAGTTTAGCTTTAATGTCGGGGTAGCTTTGAGCTAGGAAGTATGTCATAAGGACATGTCTTCCTTTAGGTGTTTCTGGGTCTAGGCTGGTATGCTGTAATAGGGCTTGAGTGAGTCTGTCTAAGAACTCGGAGGGGGTTTCATCTCTCTTTTGAATTGTCTTGGAGCTTTTGAAAATTGACTACTTTACGAGCTGCCTTTTTCAGACCTGCTATTAAGCAGGAGGCAAAAATATCTCGAGAGCGGAGACTTACGGCGGTGTTATAATTCTAGTGTAGGTCTTGTTCGGGGACAGCAGTGGGGCTAGGGGGATAGGTGGGGTCAGTCCTGTGGGTTTCAGTAGCGTGCGTTTGGGCGAAGTCCTAAACTCATCTATGCTCTTCAGGGAGAAGAGTATTGGCCAGGAGCATGAAAATGTCATGATGCGTGAGGCTGTAAGCCTGGAGGGTCCATTGAAACTCCCTGATGTATGTCGTGGGCTTAGTGGAAAAGGAACTTAGGCATTTCTCTAGTTGGGCTAAATCTCTTAAATGCCTTTGGATCCTGCTACCTCCAGGAGGGGGGCGATAATTTTGGCAGGCTCTCGGGACCAAGTCTGAGGGGGACTGAAGGGTTCTGGCTCAGTCTGTGGGGGAGTGACGTGGTCTAGCTGCGCCTATTCAAGCAGGTCCTGAAGTGTGGAAGGGGGGCAAAGAAAATAAAGAAAGATAAAATCAGACCCACGTGTTGCCAGCCTGCAGCCCAGCTGCTTGCCTCTGTTGCTTTAGTTGGGCTTGAACTCATGACTCTGAGGTTAAGAGTCCCATGCTCTACTAATTGAGCTACAACAGGGCTTCAGTTAATTGTTTATGGAATGTGTTGTTTTCTATTTCTGCCACATTGGCAAGTGGGGGAAGGGCATAGCTAGAAGCAGGGGCGGTGTTTCTACACATCTTCAAGGTCTCCCTATTTTCAGAGTGAGGAGTCTTGGCAAGATATGTTTTTGTGGACAGATAACTTCTAAGGACTGCACCGGTTGTTCTCTAGCTTGTGCTTTCCCATGCTGCGTTCAGACATGGGGGGAGGTGCTTTCCCATTCTCCCTACAAACATGTGAGAAGACAAAGGCGGTCCCTAACAGGGGAGAAACAGGTGATGAGGGCAAAGACGGAGGAGGCCCTTGGGACCTAGTTAAAGGGGGGGCTGAAAGGCTCAGGCTTAATCTGCGGGGGACGAAGGCGGAGGAGGTGAGATGGGGGAGGATATGGTGAGGGAGGAAGGGAGAAAGGCTGTTGTAGGAGAAGAAGGGGAAGGGAGTGAACAGGAGGCTTCTGCGGGGGCAGCGGCTTGCAGGCTAGGAGAACTTGGGAGGGGGCTGGGGGAGGAGGAGGCGGAAAGCTTCGATATAGGGAATCTCCTTCCATTTTTTCAGGCACTGGCAGTAGTTAAAAAGATTGCGAGTGATGTTGGGATCAAGAGGTCCCCCTGCGGGCCATTGGTTGTTATTGTCTAGGAGGTATGTCGGCCAATCTTGGGAGCAATATTTACAGAGAAGTTTTGGTTTTATATCAGGCGTCAGGGAGAGGGTAGCCAGATGCTTAAGCAGGCATTCAAGAGGTGAACTTTCAGGGAGGGATGAGGAGGCTCCCATGGCTAAAGGACAGAGAAGGAGACAAACAGGGGAAGATGAACGGAGATCCTCGGACTGGAAGCAGACCGCAAGGAGACAAGGGGTGTCCCCGATGATCCTTGGTGGTCTGCAGAAACTCGTATATGAGTCGGAATTTCTTAGGAAGTGTGGGTCATCACCCAGACTTCCCTAAGAAGGCAGTTTGCCAGAGTCACGAGGTACCTAGCACTAGGCATTTTCGGCGGATGGAGCAGAAGGAGGAGGGTGGGAAAAGGGAGCGTTCTCATCCACAAAGGAGTCACCTCATTTATGGCTGTTGGAGAGGGGGTGCCTGAGAGTCGGCCGCAGCCGTGAAGGCCTGAGGCGGGGAGCGTTGCCTCCTCATCCCCGAGCGTCAGGGCCTTGCCGGACGATCACGGTCAATGGCACTGCGATAGCTCGGAGAAGAGTGGCCCACTCCGGGGGGAAAACTTACCTAAAGGCCAGAGAGGAGTGGTGAGTGTGATGAGCCAGCGCCGGAAAAAGAGGATGAGGGCAAGCTGCTGCTGGTGTCGGGGGGAAGATGGGGCCCAGTTGGGGTGTCCCGTCTCCCGGGTTTTGGCACCAATGAAAGGAAAGGAGCGACACATAGCAGCAATTCACTGGAGAGTTCCGCTTTGTTAGGGAAAGGTGCTGGGTTATATAGGAAGGGGCATGAATTGATTGAGGTGTCACTTCTACGGGGCTGGTGGCTGTTGGCTAGGTGCTGGGATTGGGAGGGGGGCGAGAGGTGATTGGGCTTCAGGTGGCGCTGGCGGGAACTGAGGACCCCCGAAGAGAAGCTGGAAGTTTGCCATCTTACTGGTGATGACCCTTCAGGCTTCACCAGGTTTCCAAAGAGGTTCAAGGTCAAAAAAATAAAAATGGGTGAAGAACCCCTAGATTAAGGGTTATCATTAAAAGGCCTTCTTGGAAGATTTCATGTAGACTATTTTATAACCCAGATTATTACATGATCTGTAATCCTGAGTGATTTTAGAATATTAGAGTAAAATGGCAACCTTAGGACTTAAAGAAAATTCAGTTTAGGACAAAGCAAGTGGGACTTCTCATTAGCAGCTACTAAATTTGGACAACTTATTCCAAAAGATCAAGAGTTTCAAAACAGACATCTTTAGTACATGAACAGCTGAACATTAGTGGACCCACTTTGTAAAATATTTGATTTTGGGGAATATCTTGAGGTTGGCCGGAGTCTGTCCAGACGTGCCTTGAAGGGTCTCTTGGGCTCCAACAGGGATGATGCTTGTCTTAGCCCTGGATCCAGTCCAGGAAATCCTTAAATTTCTCTGCAGTGTTGTAATCCTTCCAATAGAAATGATCATTTTGTGTCTGCCTCCTACAATCACTTTGAAATGCTTATGTTCTCCATGTTCTTTCTCTTGCTAATTTGTAGGTTGGGCAGATGCAGATTTTGAGACAACAGATTGCCAATGAATTAAATTATTCTTGTCAGTTTGGCTCCAAACATCTGGCAGCTGCTCTGGAGAATCTCATTAAGTAAGTGCTAGTGTTTGAAATGGTCATCTGTGGGCCTGGATTGTTATCATAAATGGCACCCCAGTTTCTTTAATACCTACTCTTTTACATTCTTTTTGAGTAAGAAGTCTTTCTGAATTTATAGGCTTCCTTCCCAAGAATTACCAAATTGGTCTTTAAAAGACTCCTTCCTCAGTATTGTCCCTTGGTGCCTCTCTCTCCTTCCCTCCACCCCACGCTGCTGATGTATTCATTTATTCAGCCAATATATTGATCACTTAATAAACACCAGACGCCGTGCAGAGGGTTGCACTGACTGAGAGAGCAATTATTACCCATTTCCGTAGGACAGTCACTAGCCATCCAGAGGGCAGTTAGAGGTGTGTTAATTACCTGGAGTGGTTGGGCATGCAGCCTGTTCCTCACCAGCAATTGCTCTCATTTCAAGCCTTCTCCTTAAATAGTCTGTGCTTCTCGGCACAGGACAAAGTCAGTGTAAGCAAGTCAGTGCTTTTGACAAGCTAGGTATTGAAAACAGTAAGTCAATTCATAAAAATTTGAATGGTGAAAGCACTTGATTTAACTCCAAAAGACAAAGTAATTCTGGATCAGACTTTCCACTTAAAGCCAATCACAGGTACAGAAATTGAAAATTAGAAGGATCAAGCCCTCATTTTACCGATGAGGAAACTGAGGCCCTGAAAGATTCTTTCATAGCCTGTGGTAACTGCTGTCTGAATTCAGTTACTCTCTAATGCTTATCACTCTTGTTTTTTCTCCTTCGTTTAGGGCTCTCCTAGCGGACATCGAAGCCCACTATCAGGACCCTTCACTGCCTTACCCCAAAGAAAATAACACACTCTTATATGAGATCACAGCCTATCTGGAGGCAGCTGGCATTCACAACCCACTGAATAAGGTTCATAATTAAAATACATAATGGTGTGGTGGGGAACCGTGTGGCACAGAAGGTGATTTGGCCCAGGTACATGAGACACTGGGAGAACCTGGGTCCCAGTCCCGGTCCCAGAGGCTCCATTCTCCCAAGTCCCCCCTTGCTGAGTTCCAGTTTCCCTGGTGGAATATGAGGGTGATCTTACCTTCCCTGTGTGATTCAGAGCTGGGAGAATCAAGTGATACAATGTTCAAGCTCCCTAAAAAGGAAAAGGCACTGTATCTGTAAGAAATTAGTTTTAGGTTTGTCTGGCATTTGGTGTTTGAACTGCAACTGAATGGTGGCCGTGATCCTTCTTGCCCAAAAATGCTTCCACTGGTGACTGGCAGCAGTCATAATCATAATCTGGGGCTAAATACTCTTTTCTGCAATTCTGATCTCCACAAACCTCTGAGAGCAGAAAGATTTTTCACAACTTGGTGTTAGGTCTCATTTGGTGGCAAAACTTGTCATGACATAAGACTCTTTGTACTTCTGTGAATATTCGTGTTTTAATGCAGCAGTACTGGTGACTTTGATTATAGGGTGAGACCCTGGGCCCTCTTTCCCTTTTCACGAACTAGGAAAAGTGAAGTTCTGAAATCTCTGCCATCCCCTGGGTTTTGGGTGAAGGATTATGAGCCTGTGTAGCAGCTGACGTTATTCTGAGGGCTTATTACATGCCAAGCACTGTGCTAGGTCTGACCGTGGGTGATTCCACCTGAGCTCACAGCAGCCGCGTCAGATGTGCCACTGTCGGGTTGGCCCGGAGGCTGGGAGGCTGGCGACTCCCCCGGGCTCCACACTAGCAAGCCTTGGAGCCCGGCCGTCACCCTGGACCCGGACCGGTGTCCACACCGGAATGCCCTCCTGCCTCCCAGGGAAATGGGGCTGGCTGGGAAGACCCTGACTGCCGCGGGGAACCGGGCAGGAAGCTGCTCTGTGACATTGCCCAGGGGTCAGCAAACAGCGCCCGAGACGTCACCCGCTTTTCATGACGGACTCCTGCTCACTACTCTGTGGACTGCCGCTCCTCCTTTCTGCCTCTGCCCTCCCCTCACTTTGCCTTGACTGTGGCATCTGGCTTTCCCCCCCTTGCTCATCACCCTTTGTCCCCATCCCATTGTTATAATCATAATCATAATCTGATTATGAGGATTAAGAGGATTCAGAGGGAAAGTAACTGCTAATCTCTAAGCAAAGTTGTTCCCTTCCCAGAAGGGTTCATTATTTTATAGGTATTTATGTTTGGGAGGTCAGTGATGTTACACAAAACTCAGAAGTCAGTAAGTCAATGGAACCATTCTAGTCTTAGGTAGTGTGAAGAGTAAACTGAAATAAAATAGAAGCTTTCCACTTGAAAATGTGTTCTGCAGTATTGTGCAATAACTTTTCTTACCTTTGTCTTTTTAGATATACATAACAACAAAGTGCTTACCCTATTTCCCAGTTGTCAACTTTGTTTTTGATCTCCCAGTTGCCAAAACTTCAGTACAACAAAAACCTAGGTACTGTATGACATTTATTCTTTTCTGTATTGAATTTATTCTATCCAATAAGTAATAACAGGTTAATAATCTAACCAAACAACTCTTGTATAGAGTGCTATTCACATATGAGATCTTTGTATAGAATGCTATTCACATATGCATTTAGTTAAATGCATGTTTATAAAATCCATGTCTTTGGGCCTCTGAAACATGTATCCCTTCATGAAATGTAGATAGTGGATTTAATAGCAACAACGTATAATCCACCTTTAATTTCCAACAGATTAATTATCCAACTTGTAAAATGTGTGGAAACTTTGCTTCTCTCCTTTCTTTAATGTATGAACAGCTGATTTTATATAAAAGAAACTTCTTTTGGTTAATATCTTATCCACTTAACAAGTGTCATGTGCCTACGGTGAATATGGAACTGTGGTGTGAAGAGTAACAGTACAGCAACAATACAGGAGTGAACACTAAGACAGGAATATCTAGGACTTTAAGATACATCTGATTACATGCGAAAATAATACGAACAGCAGATAACAAGACTTCCAGTGTATTTCTGTCCAGGAATATAACCCTAATTGTTTTGTCATTAATCAGTTTATCCTGAACTCTTTTATAATCACTTTTCTAATAGATTCCCAAGTACTTCCCCATCTCCAAACTTTTTATCTGAGTTTTAAAAAACCCACTGTAGAGTGTAGTTTACCCTAAAAGCTTTATAAGAGTTTTCCTGTAAATGTAACCATGTAATTTTTTTTTAAAGTATAGTTGACATAATATTATAATAGTTTCAGATGTACAACACAGTAATCCCAAATTTATTACATTACAAAATGCTCACCACTGTCAGGGTAGTTACGTGACACCCATCTGTCACCATACCAAGTCATTACAGTATTACTGACTGATTCCCCGTGCTGTGCCTTCATCCCCGTGATTTATTTATTCTATAACTGGAAGTTTGTTCCTTTTGATCCCTTCATCTTCACCCTCCTGGCAACCACCAGTTCGTTCTCTGTATTTATCTGGGTTTTTGTTTGTTAGTTTTGTTGTATCCATGTTATTTTTTCAATCAGCAATTTCAAAGTGTATTTCTTCCTTGAAGTATTTCCCTTGCTATTTCATAAACCTTTTAAGGATAAAGATGTAGAGTCTCTGTAAGGTTCTTACTCTCTCATATGAAAATGTTTCTTGAAAAAATAGCTCTCATAGCAACCCCTGTTGGTGCTACAGAATGCAAAGCCCAGGACTTGCTGTAGGAGGGAGGGAACAAATGTGTGTTTGGATTCTGGATTCACCACTTAATCACCTATGTGACTTTGGCCAAGTTCCTGAACCTCTCAGGCTGGTCAGATTTTTTAAATGCCTGATACAGTACCTGGTACAGAGCAAGTGCTCAACTGATGCTAAGTCCTGTTCTGTATATTGGTCAAAATCAATGTAAAGAACCATCCCAAGGTGAATTTAAGGTTTCATCTCAAGATTCAGAGAACCATGCTCCCCCTCTGTGGTCCCTGTGTTATTACTACATAAGAATATATGATCCTTTATAATGATGGCTTGTCAGTGCATAAACATACCTTGTTTTTATTAAAGGCTAGTCATTTACTGGTGTCATTCTTAGGTAATATATCTTTCATTGTACATATGGTTAAGATCAGGCATGTCACAGGAAGCATGTCACTATTCCATGGAATTGCCAGATCTTTAAATAAAACAAAGCTTTTAAATGTCTTAGAAATGTATCTGTACCTGACTATAGTTCTTTTCATGGATTAGTCTGCTGTGGTAACTTGAGAATCAGATTAACAGTAGAACTGAGGAAGAAACATCAGCATGTTTGTATACCCTGAACACATGTATTTAACCTTGTGAGCATTACTCTCAAGAATTGCATGCCTTCCTTGGTCTGTCTTAAGAAAGAATCTGTGGTGCTGCATTCATAGAAGTTTTTGTTGTAAACGTAACTATTGCTCTCTACCTGGGAAGGATTATTCCTCAGTGTTCTGAGTACTGGCAATGCAGTGGGCATTAAATAATTCAGAATTTCCAAAACCTATGTTGGGTTAATCAGGATAACTTGTTTTGGCATCCTGATCTAAGTAGAGATCTCCCAGTCATCACAAGAACCCAAATGTAGGATATGGGGGGTCTGTCTGACCAGTTTAACTTTAGAATAAGCTGCCAATCCTTTTTCCAAAGTCGTACCATATTACACACCCATCAGCATTTGTCAATGTCCATCTTTTAATATTTAACCATTCTAATGGGTATATATGGCATCTCATAGTTAATTTGCCTTTCCTTGATGTTGAGTACTTTTTCATGTGCTTTTTGGCCTTTATATCTTTCTTGGTTAAGTGTCTGTTCAAGTCTTTCACTTGTTTTAAAATTAGGTTGATTGCTTTTCTCTCACAGTGTCATAGGAATTATATATTATAGATATAAATCCTTTCTTAGATTTATGAATTATGTATTTTTTCTCAAGAACTGTGACTTACCTCTTCATTTTCTTACTGATGACTTTAATGAGCAGAAGTTTTTAATGCTGATGATGTCCAATGTATCCATTTTTTCCTTCACAATTAGTCCTTTCTGTGTCCTAAGAAATCTTTGCTTACCCCAAGGTCCTGAAGATATTCTCCTAGTTTTTTTTCCGGAAGCTTTGTAGTTTTAGCTTTAACATTGAGATCTGTGGTCCATTTCATTACTTTTTATGTACAATGTGAAGTAGGGGTCAAGGCTTATTTTTTCTTCATGGGATATCCAGTTTCAGTGACATTTGTTGAAAAGATATCTTTCTCCATTACATTGTTTGAGTATTGGTGTGTAATGTAACGAATCACACAGAAGTTTCCACATGATACAAAGCTTGTAAGCCTTTAATTCTCCCCTCCTCCTCACCATGTGGCTTTTCTGGGACAGAAAAAAAAATGTATTTACATGAGGCGATGGGTCCTGAGCCTCCTTCTCTTTTACCCTGAAGGGTTAACCCAGCTAAGTAGATTTTCCTGTTGTGTTACATATTCAAAATGTGGAAGATTACCACTTGGTCATTTTTGTCAATATAACTTAAAGAAACTGCTAATCAGACATGACTTCAGAGGCCATTGAATTTACCTCCCACCAAGGGCATGAACAAGCTGTCAGATGACCCTGGCAGGTGGTCATCCAGTCTCTGCAGGGACGAGGTACTCTCTGCCTCTCCAGACAACACGGAGCACTGGTAGAGTCGTTCTCATTGTTAGAAAGTTCCTGGTTGCAGTGAATGGAAAATTTCATCCCATCTCTGAAAATTTCACACACGGGCCTGTTTGTAGTCTTTGCAGTGAGACGGAATAAATGCCGCCTCCTTCCTCAGCACCACTCGGCGCTCTTCGAGTTGGCTGTAGTTTCTAGAGCTCTCTTTTTAAGATAAGCCCCTCCAGCTGTTCTGCGGTGCAGTGGCTCAGAAGCTGCTCCATATCAGGGGTTCCAGTTTGTTACCAGCCATCTTAAAAGTGTTCTCTCAAACTTGTACCAAAATTCCAAATACAGCCCTCCCCTTAGAGTGGAGGAGTTCCTATCCTCCTTCGTTCTGAGTCCTAGGGAGCAAAGTACAACGAAGGCTGCAGTGCTGAGATCTGACGTCCATTGTATAGGAGTGGCTCTGAATGATTTTGCATCATCTTTAAATCCTGACATCTCTCTCCCATGAGCCTCAGTCAGGCCAGTTCTTCCCCATCTTAATGAATGGATTAAACATCAAATAAACAGGGAATTTTCTTTTTTTAGGACATATGGTCCAATTTGCTTCAAAGAGTAGATTTTCTTAACAATTGAAGAGCTCAGAAGGAAGGGGAAGTCTCAAAATGAAATTGTAATAATCACGAAAAGGTCAGTTGCAGAGGAAAGCAGTAGGCACCTAAAAATCTGGTGCACCTGCTCGGGACCAGGGAGAGGAGACCAAGGACTCCAGTCCAGGCATATGAGGTGGTCAGAGAGCAGCTCCACACCTGGCCACCCCCAGCCAGTGCTCCCCATCTGTCAAGAGCTGGCAGGTCCTTCATCCTCTGTTTTTCCTTCTGCAAAGGATTTAGTGTGGCCTTAGTCCAGGATGATAGTGGCAGCCCTGAGAGAGGCCGTCGGGGTATAGGAGTAGAGCAGAAGCTCGGGTTCCAATTCAGCTAAGTGAAGGGTCATAAGGCACCTGAGAAGCATGGACACTGCCTCCTTCCCCTCGTCCCAAGAAGAGCAAATATAAATACAGCCGTGGTCACACAATGACAGATGGAGAGCAGTGGAAACTTTTCCAGGTGTTATCACTCGTAAACCCTTTCAAAAGCAAGAAGTCACTAGAGAAATAGATCAGTAATACAGTACCATCTTATGGTACCATTTGCTAACTAGAGAATGCCGATATGTAAATTGGAAATAGTTTTAACAGTTAAAAATTCATTTTGATATAAAGTAAGAGTGTAAACTCCATAAGACTATTGTATACTTTGTGGCATTCCCAGTTCTAGAACAGTGCTTGGCAATACAGTTGTCATACAAATGAAAACTGAGTGGGATCCCGTGTGGAAAATTGCTAGATGCTGATTTTATTTGATACCCTTAAGTATACAGTAATGTGCCAGGCACAATCTCAGACGCTAGACATAGGAAGATGCAGGTTTGACCCAAGCCCTCAAAGAAACCAGCGTACAAGCAACTGAAAGTTTAAGAGGCGTGGAAGAAGATCCTGAGGCTAATGAGAACATGAGAAAAGGCCACCTGCCCAGAGTATCAGGGAGGACTTCACTAGGTTATGTGCTGAAGATGTGCCCGCAAGATAATGACTTGCTATGAAGCAAGAAGTTGGTCTATAGGTTTGTTTCTTCTCTGACCTCATTTAGAAATCTGCCATTGATTTAGTCTGTCAGCATGTTGGCTGAGGGTCCGATATGTGCAAAGCAGTTCATTGATCCGGACTGTTCTTTGTTACAGCCAGAAAATACCCGAGATGCCTGCAGATGTTGTGGGTGCCCTTCTGTTCCTGGAGGATTATGTTCGGTACACAAAACTGCCCAGGAGGGTAAGCAGCAGATAAAGACAGTGTTGATGCCCTTTTTATAAGGCCCTTTGAACTTGCTAGGAGTGAGTCCAGCAGCTCACTCACCTTGGCTGCCTCCGAGCCCCTTGCCGGGGCTCTGCCCCACAGCTCTAAAACTCCCCATCCTCCCTGGTAAGTGCTTTGCAAGGAGACAGTTTAACGCACCTTCCTTGCTCTTCTCCCTCTTTACCCCACCTTCCTCCTGTCAGCAGCTCACCCAGTTCAGGAGTTGGGATGGGCAGTCCAGGAGAGAATTTCTTTAGTGGCAGGGATAGAAAGGTAATTGTGTGGTTGTTTCCTTTCCCCAGTAATGGTTCTCAAGCAAGTTTGATTATTTTCACAGCATGGCGAAAATTATACCATCCATACTACTGTTCCCAAAAATGACAGACTGCTTTTTACCTTCTAAGATATTCTTCCCTTTTCCTTTCTTACTAGTGAGTCTGCTTTGGTAAGTTTTAGCTGAAAGTGGAAAGCTTGATACTAAAATATAAAAGACTTCCAATAGATGCTGAACAGCCATGCCGATTTTTTAAAAATTAGCTTAGGAATTGAACATCTTTGTTTATAACAAAAGCCAAAGATGATGTTTTAAAAATTAACTGCCATGTCATACTTAATAGTGAAATACTAGTGGCATCCTTATTAAACTCAGGACTGTAGTGATCATGCAGCAGTACTGATACTTCAGTGCTACTTTTGTTGCACAGGTTTGTTAAAGAGAGCAGTTGTATATTTTCCTTGGTTCTTGTCCCTGCTGCAACAAAGAATTGAAGGGCAGAGACACAGTAGTGAACCAGAATAAAAGTTTTATTTAAAGTTATGCACTTAAAGAGAGAGAAAGTGCAGGCGACCTCAGAGAGGAGGTTCCCAGAAAGGTTGAAAAGTTTTATTTAGTTATTGTGAGTTTGTTTTGGAGACACAGGGAAGTCCCAGTACAAGATGAGGAAGGGATAGATTAAAGCAAGAGTGTCAGGGAATGACAGAACAGAGTGATAAAAGAAGTTCAGTAAACTGCTGCTCAGCATGGGACCCATCCCCTGCTAACTCCTTAAGCCAGTGCCAGCTGGCATCCAGTGTCCACTTGGATCTGCAGGGTGTGGGAACTGAGTCCCTACCACCCCAGGATTTGGGGAGCTGCAAAGCACTGGATGGAGTGAGATTACATTCTGTGAACTTCCTCAAGGCAAAGAAAGGAGACTTTCTGGCAGGCTACTAAAAAACATGACAGTATAGCTGCAGTTTCATCCGGGTCACCCAGGCCATGGTAATTTGCAAGCCTGGATCTGAGCTCTCAGCAGCCCCTCCCTACTGACCTGAAATAGGACAGAGTGAAGATTTGAGCTTAAATCCAGAGTATTAGAATGAAATAGCAAAGTAACGAAGACACTACTGGAAAAGCGCAGAGACAAAACATTACAATTTGAGCAGTGAGAAGTTTATTTAAGGCAAAAAGATGCACACTTGGAGAAAGGAAAGTGTGGGCAACCTCAGAGAAGAGGCGTGCTAAAAGGTTTAAGTTTTATTTAAAGAGAGAAAGTGTGGGTGACCTAGTTAAGGAGGCCTGAAAGGTTGAGAAAAAGTGTGGGTGTCCTCAGAGAGGAGGCATGCTGAAAGGTTGGGGGTTCCCCCTTTTAAGGATTTTTCAGGAATGTGACAAAAGGCTACAGGGTGTAGACTTGTTAAGTGGTCTCAAGATATTTATCTTTGGTGAGAGACATTAAGTTTCTTCTCTTCTATTATCAGTTCTCTAGGTAATTCTGCAAAATTAACACAAGCAGTGTACTGATCCAGTTCTTCCCCAGGATAGCAGGTTCTCTCTGGGACCATATCAATCAAGACAGCCTGCCCTGCCTCCAAGGTGGGCTGAGTTATTGTCTGTTTCCTAAAGAATAAGTTAAGAATCTTATTTCTTAACTTCATGGGTTTTAAAATGCAATCTTAACTTTAAGATGGAATCTTTCCTGTTTTTACTATGCTGTTTATATCTGGGCTTGTTTGCTAAATTAATCATAATGCTTGTCTCCCGCCCAGGTTAAGGATTACTTGATTAGGGGCCAGAGGAGGAAAAAATAGCATATACGTCAAGTTAAATAGTAAGCTAGGCCTTTTAGCAGACTAAAGTAAATCTTACAACGGCATGATCTAATTGACACAATGAAGACATGGGCTGCGCTCAGATACTTTTCTTTACCTGGGAAATATTTGGGCTTTCCAAGTTACTCCCCGCCTTCGGAGCTTCAACTGATTAACCCATTAACTCTGTGAGTCTTTTCTGGCTCTCTAGTTTTAACTGGTTAACTCTTTGAGTCCCTTCTAGTGGGTTTTACTGGCCTTATTCTCCCTCCACCGCACTTATATCTATCCTTCTACCTAACATGTTCAAAACAAATAAGAAATGAAAAATTGTAAATGTATTTGCAAAGAAGACAAATGTGTATTCTTTATCAATGATGTAATTGCCTACCTTGAGTGCCCAACAGAATCATGTGGAAAAGTGCTAACATGAGAGTTTATAAAATAAGCTGAGTACAGGATGTACTAAGTAAATCCACAAATAAGATCCTATTCACAAAATTAACAAGGAAATGATAATAATTAACAAGGATAATCTACAAGAAGTTATTTAAAAACAATTTGAAAAACTTTAGGAAAAAAACAAAACTTTTTAAGTCCATGTTTCTGAATGAGAAGTCAAATATTTGTTCTTCCTAGCTTATAGTTTTATTGTAATTATGATCAAAATCCATTATAAAAATTTTTCATTAATAATCATTAATATTAATAAAATGTTATTTTAAAATACAACATTTTTTAAAACTTCACAGAACTTAGGCTAAAGCAGAATTTTTAAAAAGAAGATATTAAAACTATCAAATATTAAAATATATTATAAAACTACAAAAAACAAAATAGTGTGGTACTGGTATGAAAGTCAATAGATGGGTTGAAACTAAAATATGTAGCCTAGAAACAAATACCAGTACATAAAATAGTATATAAGGAAAGGTAGCATCTCAAATTAGGGGAGAAAGGGAATATTAGTCAATAGTGCCAGGACAGTTAGTTCAATATGTGGTTAAAAATAAGAGGCAAGTTTGTCTTTTTATATTTTCCATGTATCAAAATAAATTACAGATAGTATAAAAAATGAAAAAAATTAGCAGAAATTTTAGACAAATACTTTCAGCTCTCAGAATTTCCTATATATTCCGAAAGCAGGAAACATAAAGGAAAAGATTTAGAGATTTGATCTCTTATAAATGTCAAATGTAATGAAAGAATTCTGTCAAATGTCTCTTGATTTAATAAAATGGGGGAAAATTACAAAGGGAAAATAACAAAGATCCGTTTCCTTGATTTATAGGATGTTCTTTTAGATCTATAAGGAAAAGATAAGCAATCTAACAGAGAGGAAAAAAAATAGGCAAAGGCTATTAACAGGCAGTTATCAGGAAAAGAAATACAAATGGCTGGTAAATTTGTAAAGATGTTCAACCTTATTATATTCAAGGGTCACAATTCAAAATACCTGTGAAATTAGTTTCAACACATCAGATTGATAAAACCTACAATGCTGGGCCCCCAATGTTTAGAAGGGTTTGGAGCAATAGGACTTTTCAGTACTGTCAATGGGAATGTAAATTGCTTATCCTCTGGGGTGTGCAATTTGGCTTATCTATTAAAAAACTTTTGTAATACACTTTCCCAATCTCAGCAATTCCACTGCTAGGAATCTACCTGCTGGGTATAGGTGCAAAAGTTCAAGATATGTTTGCAAGGATGTTCATAAGATTTAGTAGGACACAAGATAATGCAATCCTAATTTTGAGGGTGTGTGTGCATGCAAACATATGTGTATAAATTGAAGGAATTCAAAGCAAAGTAACTATCAATTTTAGATTCTCCAAGGGACTGAGACTAGACTCAATCTCTGTTTTTGCTGAATTTCCTCTAATTAGGTAATACCTTTATAATCAGAAAAAAAAGAAACACTGCTTTTAGAAAAAAAACTATTTTCAGCACTTGGAGATCACCTCGTTCTACACCCCATCCTTCACCTCCCTTTCCCCCAGCGCTTCCCCTAAGAACAGTGAAGGAATGAATGCCTTTAAGGGTCCTCCTCTCTTCCCCCTCTGGCCTGAGTCACTTGCCAGACATGCTATTATGCCTAGGTTATTCATCAATTAACTGTGAGGTGACCTGAGACTAACCTTCGTACTTCCCAGAGGCATGTGTATTCCTAGCCGATCCCAGGGCCTTTACGAGCCAAGGAGCTCACATGTAGAGACAGGTGGAACTGAACAGCATCCCCTCAGATGTCAGCAGTGCCAAGAAATTAAGACACCAGTACGAGGAACACCAGAAACAGAAGGTGGTGGTTCTAAGGAGTGTTCCACCCATGGGAGGCCAGCACTTCCCTGTGATACACCTTGCTCCAAGGTGGTCTTCATCTCTTTAATTTTCATGTGGCAAATGTTGAATTTGTTCTGAATTATGACACCATGAATAATTAAACTATTTTGATTTTTTAGGTTGCTGAAGCACATGTGCCTAATTTCATTTTTGATGAGTTCAGAACAGTCCTTTGAGTTTGATTTCTACTTCTTCAATGAAAAGGATTGTCCTTCTACTACCACTAAAATGAATTCAGAAATGAAAAGAAACTCAATGGCCCATAGAAACTGCATTTTTTCCCTTCATTGTGGGAAACATCAGACATTCTGGGTAAGATGTATCTCACCGCACTAGTTAATATAATTGTTTAAATCATGGTGTTATATACAATTTATATCATGTAGAAGCAGAACATATTTCTGTACTGCCTCTTATAAATGCTGAATGTAATTGTTATGTATAAATCCATTTAGTTTTATGTTCTAAAGAACTATTTGTGCAACTCCAGATTTTCAGTAAAATAATATTGCCAGTATCCAAAGTTGTCCTTCTTCCTGTGATTCAAAAACTATATATTCCCCTGCAAAAAACCTTGTCTGGAAGGTAAGATTCATATGGTAGGTCTGCTGTACATACCCATGACAGACTGGCAGGTGTATGGCGATAGACAAAGTAGCAGCGAATGTAAAGAACATGTACCATAGAAGGTAATTGGATTCGAAGGCTTGCCATACTCTTACAATCCCGGATATTCTGGGATTCCTAGAAGGGTTTCTAGCATCTCTTCTATAGGACTTATTTCAGCTGCTGCATCCACCCTTTCCTTCCTTCCTCAGCAGCCCGATCCTCACCCCAGCAGCCCTGCCTGGTCGAGGCCGAGCAGAATTCTAAAAGTGATGTTGCCCAGCACCTAAGGAGTTTGGAAGTCAACTTTGGAAGTTCAGCAATCCTATATCCACATGTCAAAAATATCTTGCTATTTTCCATTTGTAATCAGGTAACAGTAACTGCATGATGAGATCTTTAGATCTCTGTGAAAATGGCTCCCCAAAGAAAGCCAGCTGGTAAAGAGGCCAGATCTAGGAAAGTGAGGAGTTTTTCACCGGGAAATAGAACTGCGGGACAAACTAGGGGAGAAAGTGTCCACCATACACTGTGCTATAACAAGGCAGCTGAAACAGGGCAACACATACCAGTTGGAATAACTGCAACTGATTCCACTCGTGATTTGGCTAGAGAAACTTAAAAGCTGAAAAAGAAATTTCTACTATGAAAGCTTTATAAGTCATTTTAGCCATAATCATTAGAATCTGAAGTAGCCCTTTAATATTTCAGGTTATGTATTACTACTCTTTCAGGGGGAACAAATTACTTCAATGGTATTACAGAATTTTCTGAAGTCTTATGATACCTTCTGAATGTCCATAATCCCTTCAAATATACTGTAAACTCAGTAAATTCAAACTGATTTTAAGGCATGGTGGCAGATACTGCAAGTGCTTATTTGTTCATTCACTGTTCCTTGAAGTAACCTTAGCCTGGGTTGTTAACATACAGAGTGAAACTTGTAAAGCCCTTGACTGCTTTCCTGTATGAATGTGCTATTTTCAGACAACTCAGAAAAGAACCTTATCAGATTGCCTCACTAGAAAGATGAGGAAAGGAAGGTCCAGAGACATTAAGGCAACTTCCCCCAAAGTCAGATTTAAGAGAACAGGTTTCCCTGTATATTTTGAAATCCACTTTGGTTTTCTTTTCCATTATCATGAAGCTATGTCAAGAAGTCCAGAACAAGACAAAAAGACATGAGAGTCCATTCTTCATTTTATTGAAGTGACCCACCCACAGTGACTCATCCCAACTACTGAATTTCAAAAGATAAACTGCAGGTCCTTGGTGTTAGCACTAATTTATGGTAACAGTCATTTCCTTTAAACAGTTATTTTCCTTTGCCCTTCATTTTAATTTGCAAATAAAAGTATATATTTACATGTTTATATACAAATAACTTCAAAAACAAATTAATTCCAATCTTAGTCCAAGAGTTTCCACTTTAGAAGTGGTATAGTACTATGCTATATATACCCTTTCCAAAAGTCTCTCAGGACTTGGTGAGTTCCAAATACTCATCCACAAACTGTTCCCCTTTAATAAACCAAGTACTTCATTTCTGAGTAAATTAGAGGAAATATTACAGAACATGCTTTGTACAATATAATACCACTACTGAAAATGGCTCTGGGTTTTGTAATCCAAGGTTCTGATTTAAAGCAAAAATATGTGGCATGGACTGCAACGGCAAAGAAGTGTCCAATTACAACTAGAGGGTTAGGAGACAATCTGTAATAGAAGAAAATATATATGTATTAGTAAGACCCAGAAATTAAAGTTTACTCATAAAAAGACATCCCAGTTATGTATCATCTACAAAGCTAAATACACAGTCTGCATTTTAGAGAACTTTACAAGCTTGTGTCTTCCTGCTGAATTTGATGGCAGGGACAGACAAAAAATGTTTTTTACAAGACACTACTTAGAATATACCTCCGTCAGAGAAGCTAGTAACTCCTCTAAGTATAGTTTATATAAATTCTATGTTTTGAGCTGTTTTCTTTCACTACTCTTGACATCCAGTCTGCAGTACTAGATGGCCTGGCAGAGTACTGACATTCAGATTATAGATGAATGAGGAAACACAGAATTTCAATTTTAGACTTTGCCGATAATTATCACTCTACATACATCTGTTTGTCAGAACTATTAGCAAGTTTCTTGAGTCCCTAAACTTCAACCAAATTAAATTTTAAATACAAATTTCTCTTATCCATGGGTTCCATATATCAGAACATTTATTTAAACCCACAGGCCCAAAACAAGCTTCTATTTTAATGAAGGGTTTTAGCTTCACCTACCACCAACTTCTAATCAAAACTGTTTCTCAGAAGTAAAACAAAAGATGAAATACTGCCTTTTTTTCATTTCTCTGAGCTAGTGGATAATAAAAATGGTAGAATGTATATGAAAGATTTGCAGTAATTCATAAACTGAACAGTCCTAAGAAAATTTGCAATTTTTCCCTTGTCACCAAAGCAACTTACACAGAAAGCAGCCCAATGGGACCAGTAACACATTCTCTACCAAGTTTGAAATTAAAAAAAACAAGCTTTTCTTAGTTGATGCAGGGAATCTAAAATAAAAATTTTTTAATTACTCCCAGTCAAACTGTTCACACATTTGTGTTAGGGTGCTAATGATATGTCAGAAAAAATGAAGCTGTAACATATATCAAACTTCATAGATAATTTTTAAAAAATCTAGTCCTGGAATTTTAATGACCGAAAAATTCTTTTAAATTCCATAATCAACATTATGGACAGTAGCTTTACTATGAATATATATACATTTTTATTAATAAATAATTACTATACCAAACATGCAGGTCCTGGAAGTTGTTTAAAAGCTATTTCCTTGATTATATTGTAAATTCATTAAATGATACAAAATATTTTATAAACTTTTTGTTTAAAAATACAATTCTAGAAACCAAATTCCCAATCACTCAAATGCCCAGCTTGTATCTCTGAAATAATAATAATGCCTTTTATTGGTATAGTATTTTAGGCTTTTCAAAGTAATTCATTAAACCCTCACAACATAGCATGATCGATCAGTAACCTTTTTAATAGTTAAGCATTAATGTTCTTTTCAGGTATGCCTACATTTGTATTTACAACAGAAAGAAAGAGGATGCGCTAGGCAAACTTTTATTCCAATAAAGCTCTTCCCTCCTCTAACTCTCATTATTTTCTTTATGTTGTTTTGTTGGCAGATTCAAATTCATAATGTAAGACACTCAAGAGCTTACAAAAGCTTAGGAAGAAGAGCTTAGAAAGACTCAAAACTTAGTATTCTTTTTACTTCCCCAACCAACCGTTTTAACTTCCATTCCAAGTAGCAAGGAAGGAGTAACTGGCAAATCACAATCAATGAGTTGTTTTTTTAGCAAGAATGATGGTTATGGAGGCTACCGAAGGCATTTGTACAGTATCATCCTTTGTAATCAGATCACCAAAGGGTGGATCACTAGGGCCTCATCTGGGTCACAGAAATAGCTTTGTTGTCGATATATGAAGTAATGGGATTTGAGTTACATGTTTTCTTGGAAACCTAAAGGTCTAGCTTCATTAGCCTACCATTAACTAATTTGTATGCTGCTGTAGTTGTCTTTTTCTCCATCTCTAACACTGCTTCTGCTAGGTCATGTTCTCCTTAATACACAGATCGATTATCAACTCACTACAATATGTTAACAAAAACAAAAGCATGAGAATATTCAAATGACTAAAAGGTGGATGCATTTTGCTTCTTGGGCATGGTTATTTTATAAAATGTAAGCTTCACATTCATTTTATAAAATACTACTTTGAGAAGAAATTGAAACTAGTATCAGAAAGAAATATTAACAATGGCATTATATTTCAATTCATGGCCAGAAAGATCGATCCATCACAACCTTATGCATTTGGGGATATGTATGGTCCGATTGGGACCAGAGGAATTAATAACAGTGAATTATTGAGGTATTGTTATTAAGGTTGTCCAAGAGAAGACAATAGCCTTCCACACAAAGTAGTGGATATATGATGATTAGAAGCTAAAAATCTTACTCAAGGATGGAGTTAAAGGACTATGAACTTGTGAGTCTGCAAACTCAGGAAACATTTCTATTTGACCTAATCACTAACTTTTGAAAATTAAGTTCCCTCCCTGTGCTAAAAATTTGCAATTCAGTAATGTTCATTAAAAAATATCTACACTTACCATCTGGAGCAGAAAATAATTCATAAAGAGCCTGAGCAAGGATATTCACAACAAAAGAATGAGACATTTTTCTTGTCCAATAGAATGATTTTTTGGCCAAAAAAGAAAAAGATCACTTATTATATGGTAACAGGGGAAAAAAAGAACAAACTGCTGTTTACCTTAAACTGTTATTTACCCTATGCCTTATGTTCAGCATTTACACACACACACACACACACATTTCCAGAGCAATGAGTTATGACTCTGAAACTAAATTCACAATCACTATGGGCAAAGCGAGCCATGCAAGCCAATGTTATATAACACCCAAATACAGAAATTGAGAAGATCTGTGAGATTCACCAGTAGCAAGTCAGGGTCTGTAAGCCTCAACAGACTGCCTAAGAAGCATTACTAAGGATCAGACTCCTAGGTACTTTCCTCCAGCAAAGTCCCATTCCTCTGAAGGTCCAGAAAGAAATCTGTTTTGAGACATTTTTGCCAAAGAGTAAATTTAGTATCTTACCTGGAAAACAGCAGCATCATTATAAAGGTCAGGAATACCAGTTAGCGTGTTTCTCCACAGCTTAATGTCTTTAAAGACAACAGTCATCTCACCCCTGTAAGAGGGTGCCTCATGTTGTAGGCATCTCCCAAAAGAAGAACCCCTGTAAAGAGAATGTCTGGGTCATGGCACCATCTGAGTGCATCCCTTAAGGCAGAAGCTGCTCTACTAATTTACAAATGTTACGAATGAGAGCTAGACAATTAGAGTGTGAAAACACAAAGGAACAAATGATAAGTTTGCTGAGGCAAAATTTCCAAGGGTTGGCTCAGTTAATAGTTCCTGTGTACCTACCATGCGCCAGACAGTGGGAATACAGTGAGAACAAGAGCATGTTTCCCACCCTTATGAAACTCACACATGAATCAAAGGGGAAGTCAAAGTCAAAATGTTTGTTTATAAGGCCTTTCGTGACAAAAAAAGTACCTATAGGCAGCCAGGCATAAAAAGCAAGTCTTCGAAAGAAAAAAGCAAATCAAAAGATCTCTAACATTTCACTTCAAAGGTTATACTTCAAACTGAAAAAAAAAACAATAGGCAGCTATTCCAAACCCATCAGAAGTTAATTTAGGAGAATGTAAACCTGGACTGAATCTTATCCGAAATCTTACCCTTGAGTCAAAGCAGAAGAAGGAAGCTCCCAGTTTGACTCAAGGTGCACCTCCTGACTGAGCTGCCTGACACTGAGATTCCCAGTCTGTTGTCAGACTGGTTAGACCTAGGACTTAGATTTTAAAAAGCACTTAATAATTTTGTCTGTGAGAGAAATTAAGACAACAATAATAACAGTGCTGAGGTGGTAAAATTATGGATAATTTTGTTCTGTAATGTCACAATATACTACATAACTACGGAATATGTTAATATGTATTAATTTACAAAAAAGTAGCTTCTAAATTTAATTCAATTTTTTACATATTACTTGAATACCTTCACTAAAAAACCATAAATTATAACTAGCTTTTATTCCTCCTTCTCCATGGAACAGTCCTCATCCCTCCAACTGGGATATGTTCCCACAGCAGGTTGTTAATATTGTTTTGGCATTGGCTTCATTCCCCTTTGCATATGGTTTATTGACATGACTGAGAGTTCATTATGCTTGTTTTTATGCAGCAAATTACAATCTGTTTAAGTTCAGTAACTACAGCATATTGACAGCTCCCATTCAGACCTCTCTTTGAAGCTCCCCACTCAGGTTTTTAATGGTGCTCCCTCCACATGACACCTCCAAATGCCTACCGGCTCACTTCATGCCCAGTATGTCCAAAAGTGAACTCACCACTTCTCCCCACACTTCCCTAAACTTACATTCTTTTTCCTTTCTTTCCAGTGGCAGCAAATAGCTGGCCAAATTATCTAAGCTTGAAACCTGGAATCCACTAAGAGGCTTCACTCTCCCTTACTATATTATCCAGTTAATCATGGAGTTTCATGCATTCTACGTCCTAGATATTTCCCAAATCCATTCCCTACCTTCCATTTTTATTGCCACATCCTAGTTTAGGCCTTTCATTATCACTGATAGAGAGTAATTAAATAGTCTTACTATTAGCTTTAGTCTGAATGAACTTTCAACCAAATGACCCTCCACAACATATCAGAGTAATTATCTCTAAAATAAAAATCTTACCATGACACTATCATGTTTTAAACTTTTCAATGAACTGTTAGAACAAATGAGTTCTGCAAGATTTTGAGATACAAGATACATATGTGAAAATCAATTTTATGTCTATACACTAGCAATGAAGCATCTTGAAATTAAGAAAACAAGTTCATTTACAGTAGTATCAAAAGGAGTGAAATACTTGGGAGTAAATTTAACAAAAGAAATGTAAAACACTCTGAAAACTATGGAATGTTGTTGAAAGAAACTTACATTTATAGTCAACTGAATTTTGACAAGAGCGCCAAGGAACTCCAAAGGGGAAAGAACAGTCTTTTCAACCAGTGGTGCTGGGACAACCCTGGACCCCTTCTTCACACCATACACAAAACTTAATCCAAAATGGATCAAACACCTAAATGTAATAGCTAAAACTATGGAAGTCTTCATAGGAATCAATCTTTATGACCTTGGGTTAGGCAAAGCCTTTATAGATAATAGCATCAAAAGCATGAGTGGCAAGAAAAACAAATCAAAACTAGACCTCATGAAAGTTAAAAACATCAAGAAGTGAAAAGACAGTCCATGGAATGAGAGAAAAGTTTTATACATCATATATCTAATAAGGGACTTATTTCTTGAATATATAAGGAACTCTTAGAACTCAACGATAAAAACTTCCAAATTTGTCCAGTTAAAAAAATGTGCAAAGTCTGAAAGGACATTTACACAAGTGGCCAATAAACACATGAAAAGATGTTCAAAATCATTACCCATCAGATAAATGCAAATCAAAACCACAAAGAGATATCACTTCATACTTACTAAGATGGTTATGAGCAAAAAGACAGATAACATGTGTTGTGAAAGATGTAAAGAAATCAGAACCCTCATATATTACTAACAGGAATGCAAAATGGGCAGCCACTTTGGAAAACAGTTTAGCAGTTCCTCAAAGAGGTAAACAGAGTCAACATATAACCCCAAAATTCTACTCCTAAATATACACCATGAAAAATGAAAATATATGTCCACAAAAACTTGTACACAGATATTCACAGCAGCATTGTTCATAACTATAATTGGAAACAACCCAAATGTTTATCTGATGAATGGATAATCAAAACAAAGTATATCCACACATGGAATATTATTTGCTTATAAAAGCAAATGAAAGGCCGGGGGGGCTGGAGCGGCGGCCCGGGCTCCGCCGGGGCGGGGCGGGCTGGGTCCGGGGAGGCAGGAGGTCCGGGCCTTGGCGGGTGCGTATCGGCCGCCGGCAGGGCTCGTGCCTGCTCGACCAGGCTTGGCCTCGGAGCCCCGGGCCACTTCGCCAACCCGACCTCCAAGCCAGCCTGCGCCTCCCGGCCCGGCCTCCTCCCCGGGCCCGCGCATCCTCCGGGAGCTGAGTCCGCGCGGAGACCGCCCGTCCGCAGTGGATCCCGGGGAGCCTGACGCGAGGGGCCCGCGCGCTGCACACGCGCCCGGGGTTTGTTGTTTATACCCCATGTTATCCCATCACCAGAAGAGTCTGGGCAGAGACTGGACTGCACCGTGGGAGAATCTGCAAAGGTGTTGCTGGAACAGACATATTTCTAGTTGTGTAAGGTGGCCTGGACATTATTCTCGTGCTCCTTACCCGTACTTCAGCAGTAGGCACTTTTCACTAAATTGGAGACCACCTTGTCTGTTTGAGTCTAGAACTCAGTTTCCATACTGGAACTGGAGACCTGACAACCTGAGCCAGACATCTTTGATTCATCTCTCTAACGGCATGCACTCTGAGGGAGATGAACCTTCGTCAAAACGAAGAAAACACCAAGGCGCAATAGAATGGCATTGGGAATACATATGTAACCATAATAAAGAAAAAATGACGATCCTAGGAGACAAAAATGTTGACCCCAAATGAGAAGACAGTGACAACAAGTTTGACTTTTCCGTGATGTCCTATAACATACTTTCACAGGATTTACTGGAAGACAATTCACATCTCTATAGACACTGCCAGCGGCCAGTATTACACTGGAGTTTCAGGTTTCCCAATAGTTTGAAAGAAATTAAACACTTTGATGCAGATATACTTTGTTTGCAAGAAGTTCAAGAAGATCATTATGGAACAGAAATCAGGCCAAGTTTGGAATCATTTGGTTATCACTCTGAATACAAGATGTGGACGGGAAGGAAACCTGATGGCTGTGCCATTTGCTTCAAACATTCCAAATTTTCACTCTTTTATCAGTGAACCCAGTGGAATTCTACCGCCCTAATGTTCCTCTGTTGGACAGAGACAATGTTGGATTAGTGTTGCTCTTGCAGCCCAAAGTTCCTGGTGCTGCGTCTCCTGTGATGTGTGTAGCTAACACACATCTCTTGTATAACCCAAGGCGAGGTGATATTAAGCTGACGCAGTTGGCAGTGCTGCTGGCAGAGATTTCCAGTGTTGCCCATCAGAAAGATGGTGGCTTCTGCCCTACTGTTGTGTGGTGACTGTAATTCTGTTCCTGGTTCTCCACTCTAGTTTCATAAAGGAAGGAAAATTGAACTATGAAGGACTTGCCATAGGAAAGGTATCTGGCCAGGAACAGTCTTCACGGGGACAAAGAATTTTATCTATTCCAATTTGGCCCCCAAACCTAGGTATCTCACAGAACTGTGTGTATGAGGTACAGCAGTTACCAAAAGTAGAAAAGACAGACAGTGATTTGATGCAAACCCAGCTGGACAAAGCAGAGGTCTTGGTGACAACTGAAAAATTATCTTCAAATTTACAGCACCATTTCAGCTTGTCGTCTGTTTATTCCCATTATTTTCCTGATACTGGAATTCCAGAAGTGACTTCCTGTCATTTCCGAAGTGCCATAACTGTGGATTATATTTTCTATTCTGCTGAAAGGAAGATGTTGCTGGGCAGCCAGGAGCTGAAGTTGCTTTGGTTGGTAGTTTGAAACTTCTAGCTAGACTGTCACCTCTTACAGAACAGGACTTATGGACTGTTAATGGACTTCCTAATGAAAATAACTCTTCAGGTCATCTGCCTTTGTTGGCTAAGTTCAGACTTGAGCTCTGACTCTTCTGTGATTACATACTGTATTCTCTTTCAAAGAACCTTAAGTTCTTAAGAGTTTGCATGTTGCTTATTTTTGTGCTGTAAGAAAACATTGTTAAATGTTTGAAACAAATACCAGAAGAAAAACGTTTACATAATTTTCTTTTTAATAATGAAAAAATATTTTCAGGACAAGTGTGAGATCTAAATGCTCTTTATTGTAAAAGAGTTGTATTTTTTATTAAATCCCAGTAAACTGACAGTGATTTTTAAATATAATGCAACTTCTTTAAAAAAAAAAGAAAGCAAATGAAGGACTAACACATGTTACAACATGGATGAACCTCAAAAAAGCCACTTACAAAGGACCATATATTATGATTTCATTTATAGAAAATGTCCAGAATAGGCAAATCTATAGAGATAAAAAGCAGATTAGTGGTTGACTAGGGCTGGGGGTTAGAAGGAAATGAGGAAGGCTGCTCATGGGTACAGGACTTCTTCTTGGGGTGATAAAAATGTTCTAAAATTGACTGTGGTAATGGTTGTAAATACCTGTGAATATACTGGAAACTAATGAACTGTACACTTTAAATGGGTAAACTATATAATTTGTGAATTATATCTCACTAAAGTAATTTTACTGAGGTATAAAACTTTTAAATGGCTTCTAGAAAAACCTTTTCAATGACTTTCCATCGTCTATAGTATTAAACTAAACTTTCAGTAAGTATCTTACCTTTCTTCTACTCTGACACCTATCCTTTGCCCCAGCCATGGGCAACCTGAGTTCACTGAAAGTGCCACCATTCCTCAGTCCTCCTGGCCTTTGTGGATACTATCCCACGTACTCAGAAGTCCCTCATCTCACTGTGCAACTCATGAACTCCCACTCGTCCCTCAGGCCCCAACTCCAGCTTCACTCCCTGAGCAGTATCTTCCCTCACCACCCTTCCCAGGTCACAGGCTCCCCTCCCTGCCTTGCAGCTCCCTTCACGGTGAATCAGTGGTTCTGAGAGCAGGCTTCTATCATTACAGCATTTATCAACGGTGTTCTGAAATTACCTTCACTAGAAAACTGCGTTCTCTAGACTATATGTAACTGTTGTAGCCTCAATAGCTAGCACAGTGACTTGTATACACTCAATATTAAATAATAAAGATATAAAATTAATCTTGATTATTAGTAACATATTAATCCACAGTAACCAATTCTCTGTCCCACAAGTTATTCCCAGCAGCATAATCACATATGGCATTTGGAATACTGAAATTGAGTATTTGGAATATCCTTTATAAAATCAGTCCAATAAAAGAATACCTCGTTTGTTTACTGGTGAAGAAGGAAGGAAGCTTGCTGGCATAGCTCTCAAATGAGAATCCTGAGTGGCTTCTAGGAATGGTTCTTTCAGGTGATCTGCAAGAAATCCCACCCCACCATATAAATGGCTTAACATTTCAATATCAAATTATCACATTTTCTTATCAAGTATAAACAAATACCTGCTATATGTCTGTTATGGTTGTCACATATATCCTTGGTGACAAATCAAAAACTAATTATTTCAATAATAAATTGTTCACTATGTACCTAGTTATTCATGCTGAAAAAAAAGGAATCTAAGAGAAAATTAATGTAAATCAATATATATCCAGTTGAATGAACAAAAAACTAGAGAAAGAGTGAAGCAAATTTAGATGAAATGGGACAAGGAGAAAAACCACCTGCCCCTCCTCCGAATGTTAACTGATAGGTGTCATATTTAACAATTTATGGTCACCACCATATTCAGATTAAATATACCACCAATTCAGAAACAGCAGGAGAGTATGTACAGTAGAAAAAGGATAAGATGTAGAGAGCTCTACCTGAGCTTCAATTTCTTCATCTATAAAATGAATGGATTGGATTAGCTCATCTCTGAGATACTTCCCAGTTTTAAAGTTTTGTGCTTCTACTTGTATAGAAAATGAACTTTCTTTTCATATAGTTCTCATTGTAATCTGGGAATACAGGAACAGAATGCCTAGTACTGAAATTATTCTATTCCTTAAGGAGTAGAATTTCAATAATCTAATATTAACATAAACCTGTAAATGGTTTTTCCTTCCATGATCTTAGGGCAGTCTGCTCCAACTAACCTCTGAATTGGAAAAAACAATCTATAGTAAAAGAAAAAAAATGCTAAGAATATCATGATACTGACTATCCTTTTCCTAAATATGCCTAACTCATTTTTCCATCTGAAATCTTCAAAAATGTCTTAACTGAGTGAAAATGTATTGAAATGTTGAAAATGTCATTATTAAAAATCTAAATTGATCCATCTATACCTTCATTTCTGTTAATACTCTGTTATAAAAGAGTGCTTTTGCTTAGTTAAAAAAAACTTGAAAAAAGAACATTTAAAAAAAATTCACTTATACCAAGGATTGTTTCCTATTACTATATTACTATAATCATATAATTAGCAAGCAGGACTTCCCTTCAATTTTTCCAATATTCTTAATAATTTTTTACATTCTTTTCTTACCTGCATCTTCCCATTCTCAAAAAAAAAATCAGAATATAATTTTTGTGTCTGCAATCTCATGAAGCCTTTCTGTATTCAACTCAAAACTAAAAATCATCTTAAAGACTCCTTATAGCTTTCATGTTCTGAGGGCAAGGATGTATTAGCCAGGCAGACCTGGTTTCAAACTTGGCTGTGCCACTTCCTAATAGTTTGTTCTTGGAGAAGCCAAGTAATCTCTCCAAATCTTAGTTCCCTTATGTGTAAAATGGGGGTAATGATAATGCCTACCTCGGAGGGTGGTTGGTAGATTAAATGAAATTGTGTTTTCTTAAATAGTACACATTCAATAAGTGGTAGCTAGCGTTTCTACAAAAGCTAAGCACAAAAATAATTAAACATAAGACTTTAGGTTGCTCTTCAGACTACCTTAAAAAGTACCATATATGCCAATATTAGTATTCTAAAAACTATGCTTTGTTAATATGAATAGATTGAAACTTTTTTTTAACTTTGCAATTTTATGTGCTAAATGGTTCAGCTCAGAGTACCTGACTGACTAGATGCATTTTTTCATGCGCCATCCTTACCTCTGGCCCAATTTAGACACAGCTTTAGTGAAAACTGGAGATGGAGAACCTTTTGTGAAATTTGCTTTCAGGCTGTAGATTACAATGGGAAATGAAATCTTTTCTTACCAGGTAATTGTGGGTAAATTTTTTCGACCATGTATTCTCTTAAATTCCTTGGCATTTCTCCTCGAATGTCAACAAGTACTCGAGTTTCATTAGATGAAATCTGGTAGATGAGAACTGGGCTTGGGTTAGCTAAAATAAGTTCAGCATGATGTGCCTTAAATTGTGGTGCATTCTAGGGAAGAAATAAAATATTTTAACAATTTTCAAATTTCAAGTTGCCTTTATTTTTCTATAATTACATTCGTACAGTACCTTCATAAGAAAGCCAACAAAATGAGATAAAACAGAAACTTTATTGGAGGTCAGGCTTTTCCTGAACTTGGAAAAAAGTCCATCTGCAACAACAGTCAATGGAGCGTGCAGTTCCTACAGCAAACATAAAGCATATTCAGCTAAGTGGTTAGAAATACAGAGGAAAAGGACTGTTCCTTCAAAATGTGCATGAAGAAATTTAAATATATAATCAGACAACATTATAGAGGCTATTTGAAGATAATGCTTTGAAGAAACTATTTTATGGGCTTAAGTTAATGCATGACCAATCTTCAGAGGTGCGTCATCTGAATCCCTAAGGATCACCATCCTTCAAAGCTCTACCATTCAAACCATCTGGGATTAAGCTACACTTTAATAAACAACTACTAAGCAAGCATAGACCTTGAAAAACTGAATATCATTACAAATTTCAAGTACAAGCCAGATATTTTTATTCTAGAATTTTCAAGCCTCATACAGTGCTTTCAATCAGTGGCTAGGGCTAAGAGAATTTTGTATATATGGACTATGTACAAAATTAAATATACAATACAAATGATACAAAAACATATTGGGCAGTTAAAGCCCATTTTGTTCAAGGGTAAACTGTACTGGAAACTATTTAATTCTAGTATTTCCCCAGAGAATCTCTTACTTGTACCTTTCTCCTTTAAATAATTGCGTATTTTATCCTAATACTTTCTTTTATAGTGAATCCTTCCTTTTCCACCTTCCAGTTCCCCTCTGCTTCTCTGCTAGGGTATATTTCTCATGTCCGGTTTTAATACTGTTAATATAGTGGGGTTTGCTTATGAAGTTATTTGTATAGCAATGTGTTGCGATCTAAAATCCATCTTATTGCAGAGGGCTTGGAGGGAACTCAATCCATCTGAGAAATGAGAAATTGCTGAGCCTACTTTTTTAAAGGAGTAGAAGAATAAGAAGGAAAAGAACCTCTTAGGAAGAGCTATCATTTGATATATCGCACCCTGACGTCTCCAGTTTCTTTACCTTTGTACTGAACTCCCACCACAGCATCATCTTCTTCTAATAACTGCAGCACAATGCCCTCGATAAACTTTGTACTAAAAGGTAAATAGAAATCAATTCTATAAGAGCACATTTGAATAATTTAAATGAGGAATCATAAACTCCTTAATTCTTATCTCCAGTTTGCTCTTGTAAACTGGACACACATGCTTTGTGAACACATGTCCACAGAAAAAGGTCTAGAATGACAAAAAGCAAAAACATCATTAATGAATTTTAGAATTATGTGTAGTATTTTCTAATTTCCTAAAATTGAAGACATGTTACAAATGTAATGATTAAAAGAATACTTTTTTTTTCTGAGACAAAATCTGTAATAGTGTGTCTGTAGGTAGGTATTTGATATGCCCTGCTTAATTAGCAAAAAAATGATATCCAATGAAAAGTTACACAATAGAATCATGAAATAAGGGTAAGTGATTGAAAGACTATGGATGACAATAGACTAGAACAGATTGAGCATGCAGAATTACATAGTCATTATGAATTCTATATTATATATATATAAATATGTAAAGCAATGTTACAATGATATAGTATATTAATAATATATAAAAATAAATATATATTAAAAATAATATAGTGCTCCTGGGTTGAGAATCCTTGTAAGATCTTTCCAACAGTAATGGAATGTTATTTTGTATTTCTCTTTCTATTCTTTCATTAATTTGAACAAATATGTATGCGCATTTAATAATATGTTATTCAGTGATTTTAAAATATTTACTCTGCAACCTAAGTAAATGTCACCTTTATAAATTCTTCATTATGCCACAGCAATGCAAATGTGCAACTAATACTGGTTCTGATGATTCCAAATGTCTACGTGTACTTAAGTCACTTAGCAAAATTTTGATTTTCAAAAATGTTGACATCCAGAAAGAAAAAAATAGCCAGTTTCAAGAAACCTTTGTTACTCTATTTTACAAGTTTAGTTTTCCATTCTCAAAGTCATTACCTACTCAAAACTGTTCAGGGTTAGGGCACTAATAAAATCTGAATGTAGAAAAAATTCCATCATAAGAAAGAAAAATCACTTTATGTTGAAAATGTTTGACAGTGATTAACCCTGGATATTCATTCCTATGAATTCATTATCTCTGGTCATAAAGTCACTGGTTCTATAAGTATTTTAGTGGACTAAATTGCATAATGCCAGCCTCTAGTTTATAAACATACCTAATTTATGGTGAATGGAATCTGTGATGAGTGAGCTTTTGAGCTAAAATACAGAGTGCTCAGAGCATCCAGAGAATCGAGGGCAGCATGTACACATTTTAAAGAGAAAGAATCCTATTTTCTTAGAAAGCCTAAAGCCCTCCATGGCTAACATTTCCTTATAAAAAAGCAAGATCATTTTCTAAATGAAAAGTAACTTCCATTCCCTTTACTACTTAGCGTCCAAATGTAATGGGCCTGCAGGTACAGAGTTCAGTAAGATAAGGCCTGTTTCTTCAAGGCCTTAGGATCAAATACGGTATTCAGCGGGAGAGATGTCAGCATCTCTAACCCAGTATTTGGTAATACATAATAATGTTGTTGATGAGGAGAGGAGTACTTAACAAGCATAAGCTTATCACAACAGTATGCATGTGGGTGTGTACATAAGATAGTAGCAATATATATAACCTTATAATAGTAATGATTAATATTTTCATTGTTAGTGACCATAGTCTATGCTAGCTTTAAAAAATGTTACTTTTCCAGTGTTTTAGAAGTTTTTGTTATAAAATATATATCTACTTCCTTTTGATAAAAATATAAATTCCTAGGTCTACCTCCTATAGACCCTGATTTCTGAGTTCTTCATCGCTGGACAGGTATTGCCTATGACTCAGATCTCTGGGCCACTCTCTCAACAGCATTCCCTGTGCAGTGTGTTCTGGGGTGCATCTGCCAGGAACTGTGAGGCTATCTGTTCTCCCCACTGCCGGCTATTTAAATGGAAAGTTCCTCTGAGTCTTTCGTCAATTCAGTAGGCTTGGAAAGATGACAACATCCTCTTACAACAGTTTTCCACATTAGACGTAAATGTGCACTTTTTTAAATTCTCTCCTAGTTGAACATAACCTTCTGCTTGCTTTCTTCAGTATTTTTATCACGTTCCAATTCTTTCTTCATGTTTCATTCTCACATATTTATTCCTACGTTTAAAGAGCAGCAGTCCTCTTTAATCTTGGCCTCGCCCGCGTCCGGGAGGCCGGGTCCCGGCTCGAAGGCGGCGGGCGGCTCGCGCGGACCCGGCAGCAGCGCAGCGGCGAGCAGGGAACACGCCAGGGAGGAGCCCAGGAACTGCGTGGTGGACGGGCGGCGGCGGCGCGGGCTGCAGCGGCGGGGCGGGGCGGGGCGGGCCCCCTCCGGGCCCCTCCCCCTCCCCCTCCCCTCCCCCTCCCCGGGGTCTCCGTGGGCCCGGCGAGCTTGGGCGGCGTGAGCGGGTCCGGCCGGCGCTGCCCACGCCGCGCGTCGCGCTGCAGCCAGGGCCTGGCGGGCGCGCGTCAGGTGGCGTCGCACAGGAAGCCAGATGTCCGAGCGCCCCTCATGCGGAGCCGCGAGGTGAGGCGCAGGCGGACGCTCCTCGGGCCGCGCTCCCGCTCGCTCTCCGGGAAGGGGGACCCCGCCACGACGCCCCGCGTTGCGCGGCCCTCCGGCCACCCCCCGACCCGCGTCGCCTCCCCGCCCCCTCCCCGAGGCGCGGCGGCCGGGGGCGGGCGCGGGCGGCGGGGCCTGGAGAACGGGGCGGTGGCGGCGAGGGGCGGGCATCAAGAATTTTTTAAAGTAACAGATTTTTATCTCAATTCATTAAAAAATAAAATACATGCAGACAGTTTTACATACCCACACAGATTCATACCCAGATTGGAAAATACAACCGGACTTTATCCACCAAATATTCATACTAGTTACTTCTAGTGAGAAGGATCATGGATAATTTTTATAGTCTTCTTTATGATATTCTTAACAAAGGCACTGAAGATCTAACATTCTTCTAACTTATGGTTAACATAATATCTATATTCCAGCCTATACCCAAACACTCACAAAAATTTATAATAGTGTGTTAACAAAGGCCAAGGTTAAATGTGTTCTTTAACATTACATCTTTGAAGCTGGAGTCTTACTTGGGCTCTGCCATGGCTGCTTTCCGAAGACTCATGATCAATCCTCCACGATGGAAAGCTCTTCCGCTCTGCACTTGATTGTTTTCCGATAGAGGGTAAGGAATTTGAACCTCTGACTTGCTTTCATGATCATGAATTATGTAGCCATGTACATCCTGGGGATCAGTACCTTGTACGTCATCTGCAAAACTATTCAGTTCAAAAATACCGATTTCATTAACGTGCCCAGAATTCTACTAGGCACCAAGAGGACAAGGAGGCATTGAAAATGAGTCTCTGTCTTCATCAAGCTATGAGACCGTTTGGAAGACTGGACATTAATGTATTTTGAAATCTTAATGCTTCTGGAAAAGTACACAAATATCCTAAAAAGTTGCCAATTAGCAATATCTTCCATTTGGATCTCAGTAAATTGCCAGTCTTTACTCAGATGTTAGTAAAGTTTGTAAAAAAAATACTATATGCTTGAAGCCCATCTAGTATTTCTATAATGTTTTGTCCAACTACTAAGATAGCTTGTTTTTCTCAACCCGTAACTGTATTACAGATGTACTTTATATGCTAAAACTGACCAATTTAGAACACACCAGAAAATGTAAAAAGGATAGCAGCATAATAAAATTTTGCCTTGGGTAAACTATCTTAAGTACATAAATAAGGTCTAATTTAAGATTTCTGGGACATGTCTCTATCTCAACTTTATTGATGGAATCAAATACGACAGACTTTGGACACTTAAACAGGCAGAAAGACAGAACCTTAAACTTCAATGAAATTCATGCTTCAAGAATAATAGATATTAATAATTTAGAAGCCAGTGACATTAACTACAGTTATCACTAGCCATTAATCATAGGGCTCCATAATTGTGATATTTGACTACTTACTGGTTAATATATCAGATAAAGTAACATGGAAAACACTCTTCCACATTAAAAAGTACAGAACTGCTTTCCATTAAAAAGCAAGCGAAAAAGCAAAAACAAAAAACCATATATGCAAAACATGAAGAGCAACTTCAAAGTCAAACCAGTAAGCAAGTTTTAAAGGCAACAGCATAAGGGTATCAGAACTACAAGCCAAGAAAGCTAGAGTTGTAAAGGGCACTCCTGGAAAGCAAGTAAGGGTCTCATATGCAAGGGACATTGGAATTTCACACCATATATAAATTTCTTGTCAATAAAATAAAGATCACAAAACTCAATTCAATGACCTGAGACATGACATGGAATTAAGCCATCTACCCAGGACATGACCCATAAGAAATCCAAACATAACTTTGTGCTCAAACTGAGTATATAGTGCATATTAAAATATGTATCATTTATGAAAGCCCAAATATAAACCAGAGTCAAGGAATAAATATAAGAAAAGATATGGAGGATTTATGAAACTTTAAATAAAGACCTAACTGAATGCAGGGTATACCACATTCATGAATAAGAACTTCAAATCAATTTTTCAAAATTGAGCTATAGATTCAGTATTTTTTGAGTCATAATCTTGACAGAGTTTTTTAGTTTCATGGAAATTGAGAACCTAATTATAAATTATATACAGAAAAGCAAAAAGACCAAGTAAAGTCAAGATGATCCTATAGAAAATGAGGTGAGGAGGAGGTCCCCCATTAATTACTGAGACTTCGATACATAAAGATAAAGCATTTAAATTATAATATTCATTTTAAGAGTTCTAGATATTAATCTTAAGCCAAAGGACAATCAGTTCACTTAATAAAAACCCACACTCCATGAGGGATAAGGTCCATATTATATAAAAAGTCCATGCTCCAAAAAGTAACTATTCAAAGTGTTTCTATATTCCATATCTCACACCTGAGGGGAAATTAATAGCATAAGGAAGATTAAAAGGACTTGATACTAAAGGATTTATGGTATGTGGACTAGCTAAAATACTTCATAGGTTCTCTGACACTTGATGAACTACATATAACAATCCATTGAGGCTTGTGCCATAACCTTGGAGTTGTCTCCTGAGGCCAGATCTCTAAAGAATATAGTTGGAGAGCATTTCTGGTTGCCTCATGGTCAACTAGAAAGGTAACGATCCTTCTCAGCAGTGTGTCACCCTGGCCTCAGGAAATCTCTTGTAAACTGGTGGTTTGGAAACCCATAAGGACAGAGATGGAATCTCCCTTCTTCATAAGGCACTCTCTCCACATGGGTCCTTACCCAGTAGTCTTTTGCTTTTCCTCCTCACCGACTGCTCCTTCTCGGTCCCCTTTTCTAGTTCCTGCTCACCTCACTGATCTCCAGATAGTAGAGTTCCCCAGGGTTCATTCCTGGAATGGTAATGTCTTCTAGTCTCATTTAAATTCTAGGACACCTCTCTCTCATACCAAACATTGACATCAGTAAGTCCTGCTGACTCTTCCTTTAAAATACATTTCCAGAATGTACTCACTTCCCACACCTCTACTGCTATGACCCTGTTCCAGTCTAGCAACTCTCATTGATTCTGCAATAACCTCCTAACAAGTCTCCTTGCTTCTGACCTTGCCACTTTATGATCTATTCTTTTTTCTACACAATAACAAGAATACTTGGAATATTGTTAATCATCCTTCTAAAATGTGACATTGAATAATTCTTCTTAAAATTCTCCAAAGGCTTCCATGTGGAGTCAAAGCCAAATCCATACAGTACGTTACAAAGACCTTTTAGAATCCAGCCCCGATAATCGACCTGACCTTTTCTCTAACTATTCTCACTCCAGTCAACACCACTCTCTCTCCTCACTCTTTTAAGAGGCCGGGCTTGCTCCTCCCCCAGGCTTTTCCCTTGATATTTTTTCTTGCCCCATATATCAAGGGCAACTCTCTTACCTCCTTCCATTCTTTACTCAAATATCATCTCTCAAAGAGGCTTTCCCTTCCCCAACCACATTATTTAAAATCACATAGCTCCCTATCTCCCTTTTTTCCAAAGTCCTTATAACCATTAACATATATTCTTAATTTTATTTTTACCTTTTATCACCAGCCTCCAAACTACCCACTAGAATGTGTACTTTCTGATGGCTGGGATCATTTTCTGTTTTGTTCACCACTGTAGCCTCAGCATCAAGAACAGTATCTATAATATGATCAATGCCTAATAGATATTTGTTGAATGAATGAATGAATGTCAGTTCTTTAGTCACCTCCCTCTCTTGCATTATCGCGTTCTGCCTCACTACTTTCAACGTCACCAAACATCCTGTGGTATCAAGATGCACCTCCTTTGCCTTCACATCCACATCTCACTACTGCCCTATTTCTGTTTTTTATTAGTGAAAAACTCCTCGAGAGTAGTTTTCTATTCTCCAATTTTTTAATCTCCCACTCACATCAGTCTGATTTTGTCTCCACAACTCCACCACATCTCAATGTCACAAGCAAATTCCAAGTTGCCAAATCCAATGGCTGTTTTTCTATACTCATCTTACCTGACTTTGAATAGCAAACCAGGACACATCTGTCCTTTCCTTTATTGATACATACCCACTCCTCCTACTAGAAACATTCTCCTCTCTTGGATTAAGTGACACCAAACCCTGTGGCTTTCTTCTGCCATTCTGCCAGCTACTTCAAAGTCGCTTGTACACTGTCTTCTTCAAAAGTCAGCCTGGATTGGTTTATTCTGTTTTCTCTTTTCTCCCTACATGATCTCCTTAAATGGTTTTAATCATTGCTGTGGCTTTTAAGTGCTACAAGTATGCTGACATCTCTGAAATTTCTAACTCCAGCTCAAACCTCTCCTCTGCACTCCAGATTCATATATTTAACATGTTCACTTGATCTCAATGTCCTCCAAATTTCCTCCAACACCTGTTCCTCAACAGGTCATCTTCCTGTCAGCAAATGGTACCATTACCTACTGGTTGTTCAAACCAGAACCTAGGAATCATTTCTAATACCTCCCTCTTCCTTCTATCTCACACCAATTCTTCAGTGACTCTTGCCATTTCTGCCTCTTAATTTTATTGTGAATCAGTCCACTTCTCTTTATATCCTCTGCTACCTTGCTAGTCCAAACCACCATTATCTATTGTTTGAACTTAGCAATGAGTCCCCACTAGACTCCTTGCTTTGATTCTTGCTACTCCCACTGCCGCAATCTTAGTCTACTCACCACATCATATCCATGTATTCTTTCAAAATAGCATTCTACAAACTGCAGGGTATGATCAGTGATAAATTGTGAAATGAGTTTCAACCTGTGAATTGTATACTTGGGTAAAATGACAAGTATTTATAAAGTAAAATAAGACAAATTTCATTCCAATTTAAATATTACACGTATGTACTGAGGATGGTCGATGTGTTTGTTACTGTAAGTAGCTGTCAAAAGTTTAAGCCACTTTATAGAGGCATAATCCAGATCACATCACCTCCTACTCTACCTACAAAACTGTACAAAGCGGTATCTGCTTACCTCTCCAACCTTAATCTCAAGCCACTCTCTGTAACCCATCACTCAGTACTTTCTACCTACACTGGTGTCCTTGTTGGTTCCTTGAATAAAATAGCAAATATTTACACAGTGCCTACTACATACCAGGCACTGTTCTGAATGCTTTGCATATAGGAATTCATTTAATTCTCATTAACAACCTATGAGGCAAGGACTCTTAGTATGGCCATTTTACAGATGAGGGAACCAATACACAAGAGTTTCAAAACTTAGCCAAGGTCATACAGCTTTTTAAGCACCTGAGCTGGTATTCAAAACAGGCAATCTAGTTTCAGCATCAATGCTCATAATTACTCCAGCATTCCACCTACCACATATGCCAAGCAAGCTCTTTCTCAGTTCATAGCCTAGACATATCTTGTACTCTGATCCTCAAGAGTATAGTTGATCTGTTTTGTTCCCCAGTATAAATCTGGTATTCAGTACAGCACCTCACAAAGTGGACAGTGAATAAGTATACCCTAAATAAATAGTTAAGGGCTTAAAAAGCATTGGCTTAATGGATGAATGATGCTTAAAAGATTCTACAACAGGCACATAATAATATGCAGTCTACACATGATAGTCCCCTTCACCTTTCCCTAAAGTTTATGCCCTCATTCTATTTTTCCAGTCCTTCATTTTGATTATTACAATTTTTCAGCCACTTCATTGTATCTCACTAAGTCTACTTCATGTCTTCTCATACTACTAAATGCTTTTTTTCTCCTTTGCTCTCATTTTCATGGAAATTTGTTGGTAAACGAGTACAGTAACTTTTATAAAGAAAACAGAATACATTTTTACCATCGCAGGATAGAGTACAGTGCAGAGTGCTTGTTTGCAGTCATAACTCCTAAAGATCAATATGAACCTACCTTCAAGTCCAAGGTCTTTAAGGACGGGATAACCACCTGGCTGCAGAAATTCTCCAACTATCCTGTCAGGCTCTTTTAAATCTCTCTCAATTACTGACACCTTTCTTCCATCTCTGGAAAGGACTGCTGCCAAAGCAGAGCCAAGGACACCAGATCCCACAATGATAACTTCTGGATCATTTTGAGAAGGTGTTGATGCAGAGGCTGCTGCTCCTATCAAGGCTGTTTCTGAAATACCGGCTCCTTTTTTGCGCTGGTTAAAAAAAAGAAAAAGTGAATTACGTATCCATATGTGTTATCCTTAAATCATACTACTACTATATAGACACACTGGACTTTTGCATCTTGAGCAAAAGCTTTACCTTAAACAACAGCAAATCAAACGAACTATGAAATCTTTAAATACAGGTCATATATAAAAACCAATGATATAAAATACTGGCTAAAGAAAAATGTATAATATTATCCCAATAAGAGTAAGTTTAATATTTTATATAATAATGTATTACTAATAATATGTAATACATAACATATAGACTATATAATTATATATAATAATATATTCTGTTTTCTCAATATATTTAGAAAATGCTGTTCTACAGACGTATTTAGAAATCCACACCAGGCCAAATATAAAAAATACTTTTAAGGGGCTTCCAGGACTATTATAGGGAAAATTCCACAATTAATTATTCAATTCTTCAAATACATACCGAAGATCTACAAAATGCAAGCCATGTACAACTTCTGATACGACTTCACGTTGCAAACTATTCAGCACCTTTTAGGTACTTCCACTATTCATCTTAATTTTCTCCTTCGAGGTTTTCATCTGAACATCTATCTTAACCTAAAATCACTTTTATATAATGAAAAGACTGTCAAATCCTGGCTACTAATCTACTAATTGGGAATTATTTAACACAACAAAATTCCAAAGGAGTAAAATGACTATTTATCCTTTGGAATTCAACCTGATCACAATTTTATTTCCTTAACATATAAGAATATATTTAATTTACCCTTTCCTTTTCTTCTGATACTCTAAAGAGGGCCTGATCTAACATCTGGTCCTCCAATGTATAAATAAATATTAAACCTATTCCTTGCTGGGCTGACAGTAAAAACTTTACTTGATCATAAGATGACTTTTTCATGAAAAAGGCCTGTTTTGAGAGATTTATGCCCATTGAGAGTAACAGCGAGAGTGGGTTTTTCTTTTCAATGAATAATTCAATATTGTAATAAGTATTTTTTTCTTGGTATATGGATTCACAAGTGGGAATGTATTTCAGATACAGAATTCCAAGAAACCGTCTTTCTTGAGTTCTCTGACCTTAACGATTAAAATAAGATCAAATGCCATTTTCAAAGGGTTTTAATAAGTCCCAAGGCAAAAAGCTGAAACCATTTAAATAAAAGACTTAACCTTCTAAAAGATAAAACCCAAAACCTTTTAGAATTTTAATTCTCTGTGATTTTAATATCCATCCAGTCTTCCTTTATCTCTATAATGGACTGGGGCATTGTCCACTCCATTTTTAATAATTTCTCTTGGAGAAATCACCTTTTTGTCCTTTAAAGAGAAGATAATAGAGTTGACTCTTCCCATCACTATTTCTTAATGACCAGAGCTGATTATCCTTAAATTACTGTTCACAGAGCAAAATAAGGCCCTTTTCTCCTCTTAGCTATTTTTTAATAGTTTTTCTTCCTAAAATTTCCCTGTTAAACACACACACACACACAGACACACACACACACACACACACACATACACACTTGGAAGGTCAGAATGGGAAGCACTAGTGGGAACTCAGTACTCAATACACAGCCTACCAACTCTGGTGTTTAGAAAATGAGCATAAAGTCTGAGGCATTCACAAAGTGAAACCCATTACTGACTACTGGTGATCCAATTCCCAAGTTATCTCAGACAATACCAAAGTATTCAAATTGAGAATTAAAGATTCCCTCCCCTTCCTTTTCCATTCCTCCAACCCACACCCATCATGTGTCACGGAATTCAGCACTACTCAAATGTGCCTAACAGATGTGTACTACCTTTAGACTAGTATTAATAGCTGCTATTTATTAGACAGTTATGAACCAGGCATTTTCCAAACATTAAATCATTTAATTCCCTAACAGCAGGCTATGCCACCCCCATCTAACAGAAAAGGTAAAAACTGATTCTTACAGAAACTAAGGTCTTCCAAAGGTCTGACAGCCAGAAGTGATGGAGCAAAAATTCTAGACCAAGTCCTCTGTTCTGTAAGCCTTGCTCATTTGTGTAAGTAATGTAGACACAGAACCCTAAGAGCAAATTACTTGCAGGCCACTCACCCCAACTCCAGATCATCATTATCCCCACCTGGCCCACTATTTGGGCTCTCTGACCTGATATCCCTGCTTCCATTCTTGTACTCCTACAATCCACTCTCCAAACAGTAACCAGAATGCTTTTAAAAACTAAAAATCAAATATTGTTACTCCCATGCTTAAAAATCCCCCCAGTGCTCTTGTGGAAAATCCAAACATCCATGGCCAACAGGCCTTATATATTCTGGCCTCAAAGATCTCCCTCATCCCTTACCACTGTCCCCTTCGCTGCTGTCTTCCCAGGGATTCTCATACTAAACATCACGTGAAAAACAGCCTTTGATTTAGGAACATGACTGAACTCTGGACAGTAGCCAATTACTCACTTGATTTAGTATATTACTACACCGATTTACTCCAATTATTCACTTGATTTAGGATATTACCACACTGATTTACTCAAAGCTCCGTTAATGTGGGGAGAGGAGGGTGTTTTGTCCAAGACTAAAGTGCTGAGCATTTTTACTGTGCCAGCTCTTCCAACTGTTCTGTCACTTCCCCCAACAATCACTTCTTACAAGCAGCAAACTTTACCTGCAGGTTTCTTCTCAGGTACAAACACAATTTTTACCCTAAAACATTTGTTTTTACATCACAGAAAGTGATTCTGTCCTCCTTCAAAATGAAATTCTAACATTTCCTTTCACCTTTCAAAATCAAATCAATATTCATAATCAATTTCATTTAGGTTGGCCCAACCAAATGAAACAAATGTTTTCAATCATCCCTAACGGTGTCAAGGATGCAGCCACAAACAGTCAAAGACTTAAAAAGAAAAACTGAGAATTCGTATCACTGTATCTAAATTATTGCCTTTTCCCCTTAAGGAGAGTGACCCCAATCCTAATTTAAAATAAGATACTCATTTGTTTGACCACTTTGAATTCAACCTACCCGCCTGGACTCAAGCTGCTCTTTATTTTCTGATCCAGGAGGGGATTTGGCCCAGAAGAAGCCAATGAAGGGCAAGGCTGACATAATATCCGAGAAGACGGCAAACTGGGACCCGCTCCGCTGGCGCCCGAGGGAGATCCCGTTTCCGTAGCGACAAAGGTACGAGAGCACCAGGCCCAGCGAGAGGAACACCAGCACGCACAGCAGGAGCTCCTTGTTGGCCAAGGAGACGAAGTCTCCGCATTTCTTATAAAAATAGGTGAAAGTAGCAATGCCAAGAAAAGTGCACATGGTTCCAAGGCTACTTGGGTGACTCTGGGTCCGTGTTGGGATCCTTTTTTTCCTTGTAGGGTTTGGGTGATGACAGGTTTTCCCCGAAATGCTACCAAAAGGAGCACAAGAAACCGGCCAAACTCCAGTAAATACCGTAAAAAAAAACCAGGATTGCAGTTCAAATCAGAGCTATTTACAAAATCATATAAAGTTATTACTACAAAAGTATCTGAAGACAGGAAAGTTGTCCAGGACTTAGAAAGCAGTATTTAAAAATCGCCTACTCCAACAGCACCCGACCGGGCTCTCCTCTTTCAGCCAATCCATTTATTTCCTTTTCTCTTGTTTCCTGGATGGGTTTTTCCTGGGGGTTATTGCAGGTGCTGTTTTTAATTTTGATGTTGGCTCCTAGTGCTGAAAAACCTTTCTCTCTAACCAGCAGCAGGTGCCCTTTCAGAAGACGGTGAGGGGTAAAAAAAAAAAATCAAAGAAATCTTGGCGCTGCGAGAAAGGTGGCCTCGCCTCCTGAGACCGCGATGCCCGGGCCGGGCTGGCAAGCGCGGAGTACGACTCGCCCCCCTTCGGGCGGCCAGGCTACGCGGCCCAGGTGGAAATTCTGGGCTGCCGTCTCCCACCAAAGATGGCCTCGGCTTCACCACTGCGGCTCCGGCGCAGGGAGGGGCAACCCCTGCTGAAAATCTCCCCACATCGGCCTCCGATACACCAGCCCCCGAACCTTCCAGTCCGCGATTCCGTTTCCCCGCAGGTGAACGGCGATCTCCAGACAACTTCCCTTAGAGGGCGGCGACTCCCGATGGCCTGTTCGCCAACATCCCAAGCTCCGGCGCCGCCGCGCTAGTAACCAGAGTAACCAGCTGAGCTCCGGAGGCCTGTCACCCACCCCGCGCGCCCCGCGGCCCAAAGGCTCCGCCCAGGCGAGGGACCAGGGGGCGGGGCTAAAGGAGGAGGGCCCGCCCCGCCCTGCGCGCAGGCCTCGCCCGCCGCCGCCGGCGGCCAGTGAGGGCGCCCACCGCTCATATGCCGAGAAGGCGCAAATCGCCGTTTGGTCAATCGCGGACGCCGTTGCCAGATCGGGGACGCCAGGTGAGGCGCTAGGGCGATGTTGCGTGATGGTGTAGGGTGGGACTGCGCTCGGGGGGCCCTGCCACCTGGTGGGCTGATCGGAGGGCTTGAATTGGCTCCGGCGGAGGTGGGGTTCGAGGGGTTCGTGCCCTCGGGTCCGCCTTCAGGTTTTTGGCTGCAGCTCCCGCTGCTGGGGTCCTTCCTACACAGGGAGAGGCAGAGTTGGTGCCGAGGACGCCCCTGCGCCACCTAAAGTCGAGATGTTTCCATTCATTCCGTGGACTTTACTGAGCGCTTACTACAATGCCATCCCGGGGCCACAGGGATGAATCAGACACCACCTTTTTGTCCGGTGCCTAGTGTGTGTAGAACCTAGACGGCGGTAGAAAGAGCTACCGGTGTGTGGAGAACCGGGCGCTCAAGCTGAATCTGGAAGGACGAGTAGGCAGCAATTGCCAGAAGAAAGGAAGAAGAGATGGTGTGCCGGGTTTTCCCTTCCTCTTCCCCAAATTGTCAGGCAACTACGCACTTGTCGTTGTGCTCAGGCTAAAGACACCCTGATGCTCTTAGCCCCGTTCTCTCAAGATAAGAAACGTGGGAATGGGCGTGGGAGGACGAACGTGAAATAGAGATGTGCCTTAAGTGCCCGGAGAAACTGGGTAGACAGGGAACCATGGAAACCGGAGGCTGTCTTTCACTCGCCCTGGAGGGAGGCTGGGAAAGTCTCCGAGGAAGTTGCATGTACCCAAGACAAGCATTCTGGAGGAAACAGTAAAAGAGTGTGAGTCAAAAGGTGAGAGACAGCCCTTGTTATGAAACGATGAAACCTCCCCAGGATTTACTGACTCCTGATAACAGTGCCTTTGCTGACCTAGACTGCCTTGCCTACTTTAAACTCTATGACTTCATGTACAAATTCTGCCCTCTGGAGCACTGCTGAATTGTCACCTTTTCCATCAGGTCTCCACTGACCCACACCAAGTCACATGATAGTTTATTGATACCTATTATCCCAATCTCTGACTACACCTGTAAATTAAGCTTTATCATCCCACTCATCCTTGAGGGAAGGCCCTCTGTCTAATGAATCAGAATCACCCACAGCACCTAACACGTGTTGCACTTAATTTATCCTCCGTAACAAAGTTTTGATGAATGATGAATGATAGGTAGTAGGAAGACCAGATGACTTGAATCAGGAGAACTAGATTCTGGCAGCCACTAACCAGCTTTGTGACCTTGGACAAGTCAAAAGTCAGTCAGCCTCTTGAGGGAAAGGTCAGTATCTCCATGAAATCTAAATTCTTTGCAATCCTGAACCTGACACTTTGCTGAGTTCAAGATAGTATGGCACCTGCCATCATTTTTCATCCCAAATATTGTATGTTTTATCTGCTAATAAAATATTTTACATGTCAAAACATTTTCTCAGGTGTCATTTGACTCTCAAAATCACCTTGATTTTAAAAAAATACCAAGCATGAAACTTAAAGAGGTTAAATGCCTTGGCCAAATCACAGCTTGTAAGTGATGAAACCAAAAGTTAAACTCCTACTCTCCAAATTCATGTTCCCCAATACTCTTAACTATCAATAACTGCTTTAACTTTCCTCTATCATAAAACCAAGACTTTCTCTCCCTAGCAATATTGCTCAATGTTACCAACAAATTCAGCTGTTTGAAATATATATGTAATTCAAAAGCATTCATGAAATAATCAGTTTAATGTGTGGGAAATCATTTTCCTGAAGACAAATCTTCAATACACTGCTTGTTGGTACCTTGAGTTCCTATATTGCTAAAATTCTAGAAGGCATCTGACTCTTACCAGATGAAAACACAGTATCACCTGGATGATTGTTACTTGATTGTCATATTTGAGATTATCATAGGATTGTTTCCTTTTTAAGTAATTTAAAAATCTTTTGAAAGCCACTTCATCTGTTTACAGTCCAAGATCCACGTCTGTACTTGGGGCAAAAAGAACATTTGTAATGCCTAGCATAGGGCGCACCCTGAATGCTTATATTGCCTGGGCTTAATTAAAGGCTATATAACCATCACTCAAGTATGTTTTAATCTTTGCATGGCTCCACTTCTTCAAAAACAAAAATCTGTCACTCAGGCTAGCAATATGACACAAAGTTAGCCACTTACTGACTGAAAGTAATAAACTACAGAGTAAATTCATCAGAAATATTTTGGTAGTCACGACAAGAGCTAATACTTATATAGTACAGGCAGTGGTCTAAATGCTTTCTTCATATATTAGCTCATTTTGTCCTCACAATCACATTATCAGGCAGGTACAGTTTTAGCCCCATTCTATAGACAAGGAAACCAATGTGCAGAGAACTGGTCACATAGCTAGAGACTGAATCCAAGCTGAGGACTCTAGGAATGTTTAAGTAGAATGTGGTTTTTTTCCTCCGCATACAAATATCGTACCTTAAAACAAACAAAAAAGCCCATGTGCTCTTTTCACTACATTGCTTAACTGCTTGTCATCTCTTTTGACATAATTTGGCATGCCAGGCCTCAACTGTGTCTCTTGAAGTGCCATTCTCAAGGCAGGAAGAAGCCTTGCCCTCCTTTCTTCAACTATCCGTTCTCTAAAATCCACATTAATCATCATCTCTTTCTTTTCAAGTTTTCATAACTCCACCTCTTTGTCATACCAGTCACCAATTCTTAATTAGCAATTTACATATAACTTTTTCAAGAGATTCAACTTCTTAAGGGAACGACTGTCTTATTCATAGGTGGATTCTCAGCACTTAGTATATGGTAAGCATTTTTCAATGTATTAAATGCAACCTTTCCTTTCTTCATTTTATCCCTTTTTGTTGTTGTTTTGATACCAAACTGAGTAATTTCTTTTTCACTCTTTTTATTTGTTGCACATTAGAAACACATACACTGAAACCCTCAAAACTTTCTTCCTATTGTGTTGTCCAAAAAGACTTTTAAGACCAGTTATTTGTTCTAGATCCCCCTCAGTACTTATGTAATCTTTTGCAAATTCTAGTTGCAAGTGGAGACAATTACATTAATTTTGAACTTTCATTTTCTTTCTCCCCTTCAGTTCTACTTGTAAAGCCATAATTAGCATATACATCAAAGCAATTCAATGTAATAATATGTAACAACTGTCCACTTTGTAACAGGCATTATGCTTAGAGTTGGGAGTAAAGCAGTGAACAGAGCAGACAGTACCTCTCATTTGAGAGTTAGTTTAATGGAGAAAACAGCAGCAATCAGGTCAAGATGACATTGTCCAAAAAAGAGCAAGTACACATTGCTCTGGAGGGTAAGGGCAGATAAACTAACCGTGGGGTCAAGGACGGCCACCCAGAGGAAATTATCCTTACACTGAGGTTTGAGAATTCATAGGAGTAACCAGGTGTATAACCTCTGATGTCGCGTGCCCTGTCCTCGCCGGCAAGAACAGCATGCAACAACAGCAGGATTCTTCTGCAGAAAGCTTTATTCTTCAGCTCTTTGTGAAACAAATGAGTTGGGCAGGACCCAGAGGGGAAGGAGAGGCTTGCTTATATAGTTCTCATGCTCTGACCTGGTTGGTGCGGCTCCATATGCCTTATTAGCATAACCATTTGGTGGGTCTCATTGGTCCTTATGCCAAGGCGCAATTAGCATGTAGTTTAGTGGTGTGGGATGATTTGTCATTAGGAAGTTCGGGGCCTTCCGGCTGCCCTGCATGGGGCGCTATTTTCTGAGCGCGGCTGCCAACATCTCCCCCTTTTTTGTCTAACAGAAGCTCAAGGCGGAACTTGCCAGCAGAGGCGGAGACAGAGGCCTGACCTCCATCATACTTCCTGATGCCCCCTTTTTGGAGAGGGGTTCTGGGCATCTACCCCTATGCAGTCAGGCATGCCTCTCAGAGGGGTCCAAGACCTCTTGCAGTGCTTTGCCTCGCATCCTCTGGCTGGCGTTGGGACCGCTTGGTACAAAGGGTTTGGACCCTTTTTCTCAACCCTCTTGCACCATGAGCTTCTTAAAGAAAGCTGTGATTAAGCATTGAGGTACTCGGGCCTGGTGCAGTGCCACATGGGCTCAGGGTGCAAGAGCTACCTCAAGCTAAAGCCGAGCTTCCTTCTTAAGCATGTTGAGCCACACTTGGGGAGAGGCGCCAATGTCTATCGCCATTAGGGCTTGAGCAAGGATCACCTTGTCCTGCTTATGTTGGTTGCGGAGTCTGCATAACAACCAGAGTAAGAGCATGAGACCTCCAAGCAGGAACACGCCCATCCCAGCCATGCCCGCCCACTCCTTGACGTGGGAGAGAGCTCTGAGGAACCAGGAAGAGAGTCTTTCCGCTACGGAGATATCTAGACGGGTGGAGTTGATGTGGATAATTTCTCGCCGCAGCTCTTCTAGTGTCCCATCGAAGTCTTGGGACCAGTTTCCTGAAAGATACTGGGACAGGTCTCGTGACAGATTAGCTGCCCGTGTAAAATTTTTATATTGAATGCTAGTGATGCAGAGGGCACGATATTTCCGCTCACATCCCAACTGGGCCATTTGCCAGAGCACCTCCATTTGTTCCTCCACGAGATCTATGCGTTGATTGAGGATCATTATTCCTCCTTTCAGTTTGCCATCAAGTGTGGACTGTTGGTCCAGGGCAGAAGCTACTGAGGCTGCAAGGTTATTGAGCTCTGTAGCCGATTTGATGGAGGTGTCTAAAGCTATACCAGCGGCGGTGGCTGCGACCGCGGTTGCGGAGATCAGGAGCACTATGGCGGCTGTAACACCGAAATCGCGCCTTTCTCGAAACAGAGTCATGGTGTTAGGGGCGTCTACGGGAACAGGGACCCAACGGGGGATGCGGACTACTAAAGCATTGGTAAAGTTACGCGCATCCCAACACTGAGACAGAAAGCAGGTTTCATTGGAGCAGGAGTCAAAGCTACTATTGGATAAGATAAACAGAAATGGGGGGTATACGCATACTGGAGAAGGTGGAAAAAGGGAATTAGGTGACTCTGGACCTGATTTTGCTGAACACGTGTAGTTCTCGTTGTTATGGGTCATGATCATGTTCCAGTGTGCGCGCATGTGGTTATTCTCGCACCAAAAGGTGATATTTTTTACACCGATTCCCCCACCCTGGAGGGCGGAAAAGGGGGAGAGGTCGGTACACGAGCCATTGACTCCACACAGCATCCATTTATGGAAGGGGTTCATGCTCAGCTGCTGACGAAACTCGCCTTCGAGCACCTTTACTGGCCACCAAGCCTCATTGGCTGGCCGTCCCTCCATATCTGGGGAGATGGTAAACTCCTGCCTCTCAGTTGCCCACGTTACTACAGTTGACTGACAGTCAGTCCAGGGCCACAGCTCTCCCTCATAGTCGCCCACACAATGGGAGGCATATTTGGGTTGACGAGGCCTGTCGGTGGAATTGTTCTTGGGAGAGTGTACAAATGTGCCATTGATCCAGAGAACCATCTGGTGGATAGTCATGTTCTTATAGGACGGGCTCCCTTCCTTATTAGGCCCTTCAAATTTAGCTGACATAACGGGGAGGCTACTGGCCTCTAGAATTATGTCACTGAACCATCCGTATTTCCTCCGTTTCAGGGAGATACAGCCAGCTAGATTCTGAGTGGTGAAGCATAATGACCCATTAGTTACGAAGGATCGGTTTTCTCCCAGGGGAGCTACTAGGGTGTCTTTAACTAAGTAGGGCAAGTTCATACTAGAGTTGGTGGTGAAAAAGCGGGGAAAAACGGCTGCATTGAAATGGACAGGCATAGGCTTAGGAAAGGCAGACAGGATTCCCCATCTCAATACTCCCTGAGTCGGGGTCTCCAGTGTCAGGAGCAGGGTCAGGAGGTACAGCGAAGTCATCTCCTTTGTTTAGGACTTTCCTCGTTAGGCGCTCCGGGATCCAGAAGGGATTTTCTTCACCCTGGGGGAAAACACACACAGCTCCCCTGGATCTGATTATGATTGGATCCGGGCCCTTCCATTGGTTAGATAACACGTCCTTCCATTTTACTAGTTCTTGTGGGTCTTTTGGCCACTGATTATGGCGATCCGCTGCTGTATGGTCTTGAGCATCCAGATTCAAAAAATTTATAGTGAAAAGTGCTAGGGCTATGGCAGTTTTTGGTGTGGGGGGTATATCTTCAATTCCCCCTTTTTGTTTAAGTAAATAGGATTTGAGCGTGCGGTTCGCGCGTTCCACAATCCCTTGACCCTGTGGGTTGTAGGGAAGGCCAGTGATATGTTTTATCCCCATGTGATGACAAAATTGAGCAAATTTTGTAGAGGTATAGGCTGGGCCATTGTCTGTTTTCAGAATCTGTGGTAACCCCCATGCGCTCCAAGCTTCAAGGCAGTGCTGGATGACATGGGAAGCTTTCTCTCCTGACAATGGGGAGGCAAAGATGACTCCTGAACAAGTATCCACGGATACATGTACATATTTCAGTTTCCCAAAAGACGAAATATGCGTCACATCCATTTGCCAAACTTGTAAAGGCCTAATACCTCTGGGGTTGATCCCAACATGAGGTGTGGGAAGGAAGCTGCAGCAATGTTGGCAGCTAAGGACAATGTTCCTAGCTTCGGCCCTGGTTATGCTAAACCGCTTGCGCAGTGTTTCGGCAGTGACATGAAATTGTGTATGGAATTTTGAAGCTGTGGTGATAGGGTCTAGCAGGGGAAAAGCTATATTTCTGGTTGCGAGGTCTGCCAGGTGGTTGCCTTGGGTCATAGGCCCGGGAAGGCCTGAATGTGCTCTGATATGAGTTATATACAAAGGAAATTGCCTATGAAGTAGTGCTGATTGTATCTGTTTGAACAAAGTGGCTACTGGGCTGGACGCTTTGATTAGCCCGGCCACTTCTAGAGATTTGACTGCATTAACTACATAACAGGAGTCAGACACAATATTTAAAGGTTCAGGAAAGATTTGTAGGACCTCTAAGACTATGCGACATTCCACTATTTGTGGAGTGTCAGGCGTGTAGCCTATTGTCACAACTTTGCCATCATGGACATAGGCACCTGTGCCTGTCTTAGACCCGTCCGTGTAAACTGTTTTTCCATGAGGCAGCGGGGTTAGGCTAGTGACCCGAGGAAATACTAGGAGATGATTTTTGGCGAAGTTGATGAGGGGATGTTTAGGGAAATGATTATCAAAGGTTCCTGAGAAACTGTAAGCAAGTATGGCCCAATCATCGTTCATAGCACATAATACTTGTATCTGTTCTACGCTGTAAGGGGTTATAATTTTAGCTGGAGCCTCTCCGAAATGTGTCATGGAGGTTTTTACTCCTCTCAAAGCAAGTTTGGCCACGGCTGCTGGATAGTACTCTATTGTCCTAGCCTGAGAGGCTTGGGGATGAATCCAGATCAGTGGGCCATGCTGCCATAAAACTGCTGTTGGCAGCTCCGGGGTGGGAAGCACACACAACTCAAAGGGTTCATTCGATTGCACTCTATTTAATTGTGCTGTCATCAAAGCCTGTTCTACTTTGCGAATGGCTTGTAATGCCTCAGGTGTGAGGGAGCGCGGTGACGTTAGTTGTGGGTCTCCTTCTAGGGTTTTAAATAGTGGAGTCAATTCAGTGGTGGGTATCTTTAAGTATGGGCGCAACCAATTAATATCCCCTAGGAGTTTTTGGAAGTCATTCAAATTTCGCAATTGATTATGTCTTATCTCAAGCTTTTGGGGGCAAATTACATCTGTGTAAATGGTTGCTCCTAGGAATTTGCTAACACTAGATTTTTGGACCTTCTCGCTTGCTATATTCAGTCTCCAATTTTCTAGGGATCTAGTGAGATCTATATATGCTTCTTCTATTTCCGCTGGTTGTGGGGAGCAAAGAAGGATGTCATCCATGTAATGGATGATCTTTAGCGTGGGATAGGTCTTACGAATTGGGTCTAGCGCTCGCTGAACGTACAGTTGACATATGGTGGGGCTATTTGCCATTCCTTGAGGGAGGACCTTCCACTGAAATCTGGCATCGGGTTGTTCATGGTTAATAGCTGGCAAAGTAAAAGCAAATCTTTCCCTGTCCTTGGAGCTTAGAGGTATAGAAAAGAAACAATCTTTAATATCTATTATGAGCACTTTCCATTCTTTGGGTAAGGCAGAGAGGAGTGGCAGTCCCCGTTGTACGGGTCCAAGCATTCTCATTTGAGCATTTACTGCTCTCAGATCATGAAGCAACCTCCATGATCCTGACTTTTTCCTGATTACAAATATGGGTGTGTTCCATGGGGACACAGAGGGTTCTAGGTGTCCCACTTGGAGCTGCTCTTGCACTAAGCAATGAGCTGCTTCTAATTTTTCAGAGGATAGGGGCCACTGAGGAACCCATACGGCCTCCTCTGTGAGCCAAGGTATGGGCATGGCATCTTCAATGGCCCCTATGAAAAACCCAGGCCGTGACGGTCATTCTTTACTTTGGGCAGGATGGGCTCTATGTGTCCCTGTTGGTGTTTCCCCAGCCCCTTGCCAGGGATGTATCCCATGTCCATCATCATGCCTTGGGCGGGGGTGGAGTATTCATTAATGAGTTTGAGGCCTAAGTGTCTCATGACATCCCTCCCCCATAAATTGACCGGTAGAGGGAGTACATAAGGGGTGACTGTACCCTCTTGTCCTTCAGGGGCTCGCCATTTCAATGGTTTGGCACTAATTGAAGGGCTTGACTCATATCCTAAACCTTGTAATGAATGTGAGGATTGGGTCACAGGCCACTTGGAGGGCCACCAGGTTGCAGAGATAATACTTTTATCTGCTCCAGTGTCTAGGATTCCCTCAAAGCTCTTTCCCTCTATTTGAAGAGTTAATTTTGGTCTGTCTGCTAAATCTAATACTATGAAGGCTGAATCCCAGTCAGAGGAGCCGAAGCCCCTTTCTCCCCTCTCCGTGTTGGTAGCAGGATAATTGGCGTGGAGACTAGGTAAAACTAAGAGCTGGGCTATGCGGTCTCCCGGGGATATAGGATAGATTCCTCTGGGAGCCGAACACATGATTTTTACCTGTCCTTCATAATCTTGATCTATGACTCCGGGATGAACTACCAGGCCTTTCAATGCAGCAGAAGAGCGCCCTAGGAGTAACCCAATGGTATTTGGTGGTAGGGGGCCTTTAAAGTCTGAAGGGATAGGCTGAACTCCCATCTGTGGAGTCAACACTATTCTGGTGGTGGCACGGATGTCCAATCCCGCGGAACCTGAAGTGGCTCTCCTTGGGGGGCCTGGTTGTTCCCGAATGACACTTGCGTGCTGGTTGCCCCATATATTTGCGGGCCCTGGTGACGGGGGCCCCTCTGGGCGTTTTTTGGCAACTCTAAGGGTTTCCCTTCTATATCTTTAATAGACCGGCACTCATTAGCCCAATGCCTGCCTTTCTTACACTTAGGGCACAACTCAGGGGTCTTTTGGGTTGTTTGTTCTGAAGCTGGGCTCCTACACTCTCTCTTTATATGTCCTAATTTCCCGCATTGAAAGCATTTGATACTTCTGTTAGTGATCCTGGCTTGTTTGTGGCTCTGTAATATGGCCGCGGCTAGGCCCGCATTGGTGAGTGGCCCTCCTATTTCTCTACAGGCTTTCAACCAGGCATGTATCCCTTTTTGTTTCCAGGGTGTTATCGCCTGTCTGCATTCCTTGGTACATTGTTCAAACACTAATTGCTCCACTAGGGGCATTGCTTGTTCCTGATCTCCAAATATTCTGCCTGCGGCCTCTATCATACGAGCGACAAAGTCAGAAAATGGCTCGCTCAGCCCCTGAATAATTTTTGTCAAATTGCCTGATACTTCTCCTTTGTTGGTGAGGGCTTTCCATGCCTTGGCGGCGCACATGTTTATTTGTGCATATACCTGTAAGGGGAAGGCGGTCTGGTCGGCTACCCACTGTCCTTGGCCCGTCAGCATATCATATGACCATGCAGGCTGTCCTTCGGCCGCGTTTGCGCGTGCCTGGGTCATGCTGATATCATGCCACAATGCCTTCCATTCTATGTATTGCCCCATACTAGAAAGGCATGCCTTAGTTACATATTGCCAGTCTGCGGGTGTCATGGCTGTCTCTGTTAATCTCTCAACTTGTGCTATGGTATAGTTAGCACTGACTCCATAAGCCCGAACGGATTCTGCTAACTCCTTAACTTGTTTATGGCTCAGGGGCTGGTGAGAGCGTACACCGTTATCCTCAAATACAGGAAACATTTGTCTAATTGCCTGAAGAGTATCTGGGTGGCAAAAGGAGAGTGCGCCACTCACGTAAGGTGGCGGGGCAAAGGGCGTCGGGGGACACCCTGCTTTCATTTTTTCCTTGGTCCGCTTTTCAACTTTGCTGGTTCCCTTACTTCTACACTCTGCGGTTTTATTTTCTTCCCCTTCCTCTGCGGACGTTAATTCCTCCTCAGATTCCCTATTGGAGAGTTGGAGGTCCCTCAACTCTTTCCAGGGGTATTTACTATTTTCTCCGAGGCGATTGTCACTCGCTTCTCGGGGCTCTTTCGCTTTTGCCCTAGGCGGGCTTTCTCCCTCACTCTGAGGTTTCTTTACCTTCGTTTTTGTGGCCTTTTTTCGGCCGCGCGCGCTCTCTGTTTCCCGTTCCGTTTCTGACATGCTCTCTTGGATATCTGTCAATGCTCTCTGACCTTCTTTTATTACCTTTTCACATCTCTCATCTTGCAGACAAGCTCTAATCAGTTTCCAGAGGGGCCTGGTGCCTCCCCTCAGGCTACCCTCCTCCTCCTCTCTATCAAGATCTTTCCCCAGTTTGTCCCAGCTCGGGATTGAGAGGGACCCTGAACAAATGAACCAGGGGGCCACACGGTCTATCTCCTTCACAAAAGATCCTAAGACTTTGCTGGAGACCTTCAAGTTTCGCTCTTTGAGAGCTGTCTGCAGCGCCGTGACTAATGACGGTGCATTCCCCATGGTGCCTCCTTATTTACAGAGAACCATCAACCATCATCCTAAAAAGCAGGGGCCTCTCGGAACTTACCCCTCCGGGCTTTCTTCTGACCTGCAGTTCTGAATCCTCTCCAGATGTCTGAAGGGTCCTCCCTGTGCCGGTGATGTTCTGGTTCCCGGGTTTCGGCACCACTTGTCGCGTGCCCTGTCCTCGCCGGCAAGAACAGCATGCAACAACAGCAGGATTCTTCTGCAGAAAGCTTTATTCTTCAGCTCTTTGTGAAACAAATGAGTTGGGCAGGACCCAGAGGGGAAGGAGAGGCTTGCTTATATAGTTCTCATGCTCTGACCTGGTTGGTGCGGCTCCATATGCCTTATTAGCATAACCATTTGGTGGGTCTCATTGGTCCTTATGCCAAGGCGCAATTAGCATGTAGTTTAGTGGTGTGGGATGATTTGTCATTAGGAAGTTCGGGGCCTTCCGGCTGCCCTGCATGGGGCGCTATTTTCTGAGCGCGGCTGCCAACACTCTGACATGGCAGTGACCACACCTGACATATTTTTTCCCTTTCCCAAGTGTTTGTGTCTGTGGATGTTTGTTTCCTTTACCAAAACTCTAAAGCCTGCAGCCAACAATACAAGTTTTTTATTGAATTGTTGATGACAGTAGGATAGGAAAGATGAGGATTCTAATCATCTAAGCAGTCTAACCTGATAAGCCTCCTTCCAGCTTTTCCCTCAACATAAGTTGTAGAAACATTTGCCAAACCTGAATTTACTTTAGTCATTTGGTGTGCCCTTCATTTTCTGACTCAGATGACAGTAGATATTGCACTAGCTAGACAGCCCTTCCTCTTAGCACTTCCCAGGCTTTGGGCCTCTCTGCATTTCCCCAGCTCCTTAGAACAGCTTCCAGCACCACCTACTGCAATTGTGCCCATGGCCGCACAAGGAAAAGCCCAAATAGTTCTTAAAATCAATGATTCAACCCAAGTGACTCTCAGCGGATCCTAACCCAAGACAGGGGGAAGGAAGGCTTAAAAAAACAGGAAAAAAAATAACCAAACAAGCTACCTTAAAAGAGATTTTCATCATTTAAATGTATGGGCCTCAAATCACCTTTTTTCCCCTAGCCCCTCTGAAAGGAAAGGTGTTTAACAAAATTATTTCACTGAGGTAATTTAAATTGATAACTATCTTAGGAAAGTGATTAAGCAATATGCCTTTAAAAACATTTTTGCCCTTTCACTCAATATATCACTTCCCTGAACTCACTCTAAGGAAATAATTTGAGATATCCAATAAGACTTGTGTACCAACAAAAATCAAAAAAGCAAAACCAAACAATCAGAAGCACAATATCAAAACATAAGCATAACAACCAAAAACACATTGATCACAGTAATGTTATTTTAAATAGCAAAAAATTAGAAACAATATAAACATCCAACATCAGAACAATTAAATGATTATCATACACCATTCAGTGTATTATTATGAAGATATTAAAAACCTCCTAATTTAAAACAGATGAATGGACAAATGATGTAAGATTGGGAAAAATCAAAACACAATACTATATATTTATGCCATACGATCCAATTTTTAAAAAATATTCAGATAAATCCTTAGAAAAGAGGTTATAGGGGAGGATCTGCAAACTTTCTGGTGAGTGAGCTGTGGAAAAAATAGTCACAGTTCATTTTTATTTTAGTCTTCATACTTTTATGTATTTCCTACTTTATACTTCTCTATATTTCACAGTTATCAAGCATTACTTGAATGATCGGAAAGTAAGCTATTTGCAAAGGAAAATCTTTCGCCTGTGTTTGTCAGTATAATTAACTGATATTTTCTTTAATCTGCCCGTTTGTCCATATGACCCAGCGTGGCTCAAAATTAATCATGATCCTTTTTCAACCAAAGCTCCCACTTCATCCCTCACTGTGTCAAATCCTAGAAGATCTAATGATTTGACCAGTCAAGCAATATTGTATCAGCAACCTAGCTATCTTAGCACCAACAAGCTACCTGTTTCTCAGTGGCTATGTGCCCATGGAGTCATGATTGCCAGGCATCCTGTTTCCATCTATATCTTTGTAAACAAGCATTTGGACCAGCCTTAGCCCTGACTTGATTCCTACTTCATTGGGCAGGGAAGGAGGGAGGACAAAGGAAGGGAACAAAATAAAAGGTAGAAGAAGAAAGCCTAAGTTTAGGTTAGAATATGGATGGACAAGGCAGAAGAGGTTAGGGCCAGACAGAGTTATGAGAACAAAAATGAAATAAAATACATAGGGGAGTGAAAGGAAGGGTAATTTTTGATCAGAAAAGGCAACTATTTGCCATATTATAATAACAATGTGCTACATTATTAGCCTACACACTCCTGGTCATACCTCTTCATGTTAATGGAATAAACGATAACAAAGGATTGCACCATTTTAGTGGCCACAGAGGACACCCAGGTCTCTGAGGCAAAGATCCATGGTTGTCTAGAGCCTTCAAAGATGATGCAAAGATCCATGGTTGTCTAGAGCCACTGTGTGATGGTGATAATAGCTAACATTGAGTGATTACTAGGTACCAACAATACTAAGCACACGGCACACATTATCTCACAACAAACCCATCAGCTAAATGTAATTAATATCTTTATTTTAGAAACCTAGAAATAATTGACCAAGAAATAACCAAACATTTCTGTACCTAGAGTGTATCCTTAGCAAAATTATGAGCAAATAAGGGTGGACAGGTAAGAAAAATAGTATTTCCTTAATGCCTATGATATGATGGGTACCTCACCTCACTCACCACTTACCAAATCTTACAAAGTACAGAGTCCAAAAACAGTGACTGAAACATGAATTCGAAACAGGTTTTGAACCTGTCCTAGATAGTCTGGATCAAAAGCCCAGGGTCTTGCCTCCATCCATGACTGAACAACTGGGACATTGTAGGAGTCCTCTAGGGTTAGTGTGAGGATAGACCTAGCATCCTAGGGCAGTGACTTCCACTTCCAACCAGCCCAGCCTCTGTGGACTGGACAAGTAATGGCGTTAAAGAGTCCTGCGGGGACACTGAGGCTATGTAGCCTAATCCAGTAGGCTTCATCCATTGGTGAATACCCCTCAACCAAAACCAATAAACACTTCACACACCAGGCTTTGTGTTGGGATTACAAAAATGGAATCCATTCTCTGCACTCAAGGAAATGACTATCTACTAGGAATGCACATCCTGTAAGGACATACTCTTGGACGTTAGTGTAAATCATGTAAAGCATATTTCACCCATTCAATAACTATTGAGCACCACTGTGTGCAAAGTATTGTGTCAAACCTCACCAAGCTTGCATTTTCAGAAAGCAAACCTAACCACTTTAATCCTTGGTGAATTCTAGCTCCTTGGATTATCAAACTATTAAAATTTGAAGATGGAAGGTTAGCATGTTAGTATAGTTCAAGAACTGGCAAGGAGGAAGTAGTCATCTGAAAAGCTGCACATTTCCCTACTACCAGTCCATCCTTTCCTTAGCCCTTCTTACTGTCACTGGACCTCTGCTAAACACAGATTAGGCATCACGTAAACTGTTGTTGAATGAATGGATGACTGTATTGTTTGAAAGGAGTTATATAAACCCAAATACAGAATAAAGAAGAAAAGATAATTTTCCCATGGCCATGATTTCAGAAAGTGAGAGACTGGCGAAGATCGTGGAGTAATGTATTAGGGGCAGAAGTCACAGACCACACTCCCTACCTCTCACCATTAATGAGGGAACTTCTACAGCACTGAGAAGAATGTCCATTTGGTAGATCCAACTTGGATGACTTGCAATGATGGGAGTACCTTTACCTCAGATACTATTATACATTTGTTTGTATGTCTTCCGGCAAGCTATACAGCAGCTAGGGAGTGAGTTCCCTGCTATATTGTGAGTATATGCATCGACATGGATTTCCCTACTCCACTGTAGGAAAAAAACATATAAGCCCCTTCTTTGAGTAGTAAAAAATGAACATAGGAGTCTTTCCTTTAGTTAAAAAGAAACTGAAACAAATCACTTGTAAGTAAGAATGCTTTATTTATTCAGTTGCTGAATCCTTTGTGACGGCAAGAGAAATAGAGAATACAAAAATACTTCTTGGGGAGCTAAACAAGGAATGTATTTGCTGATCAATGAAATAGAGGCAAAGGCATCAAATATGGTTAAATTTCACTATGTTATGCTCTCCACCATAAACAACAAATGTCTTTTGTTTTCCTAGTTTTCAATCCCAAGAGACAATGAATCTTGACAAATTGTTTTACTAATGAAGCCCATCTTAACACACCTAAAATTTGAATGTCTATATTCCCATACACATCAATGTCTATGAAATAGGTTTTATGTAATTGTGGGCAATAGTGTAGTTGATGATGACAGGACATAAACTACCTGTTGTTAAGCTTTTCAGTTACAAATTAACTTAAACTAAACTTGCTATTTTGCTCTTACCTGACTTAAAACTGAGTCTTTTGTTTCATGAACAATAAAAATTTTCAACACTCTGAATCAAATAAAAGTGTTTTAACAATCTGCCAATGTGACACACAACACAGTCTTGTGCTTTTACATAACTTATTCCTCAGTGTTACTGAGGTTGGTCATAAAAAATCTGCAATAGAACAAGTTGCGGCTGTATTGCTACTTAGAAAATACGTGGAGGACGTTTTTCAATTTGTTTCAATTAATAAGGATCAATGACAACTTATGTAGACCCTTTTACGTTTTAAGCACTGTGCTAGCTGCTTTGCAAACATCTATCTAATCCTTACAGAAGCCCTGCGAGGTCCTCATTATCTCTGCTTTACAGATGAGAAAACAGGGACAGAGTAGTTACTTGCCACACTTAATGTGGCTCATATTGGGCACCCCCCCACCCCAACAGCAATTACTGCCTTGAAATTGAATATCAGCCCCAACAGCAAACACCCAAATTTAATTTTCAAACATCAAACTCTTAGTTCTGAACACTTGTCCTCAGGTATTATAGGTTAAGACAATTTGGGCAATGCTACATAATATACAAAGGTAAAAAGATGCTTAGGTGAGGGTCACATAAAAGCCAGTGATGCCCAATAAAGTTCTCCCAGTGTTTGAAAGCAGAAAATCACCCCAAATACTACTTAAATACCTTTATCGGTTAGCTTTTGCATTACTTTAAAATTTTGTAACAGTAAAAAAGACACGATTACCTCGCCAATATCAGGCACACTACAATCATGAAAGAAGAAATAATCCCATGCAGTTCAGTTACTGGCCAGATCTCAGCCTTTGCAGCAGCTCCGCATTCCTAATTTGTAACTACATGTTCTGCATATGATACACTTAGAATTGTAAAATGAAAAAAAATCCTCAACAACTCAGGAGTCTTGACCTTCCTACACATCTACCTTTTGCACTGGCAGAAAAAAATAGAGGCTGGGAGTATAGGAAATATCTTAACATTTTACAAACATATTGGACAGACGGGCAGGGAGAACAGGTCTGAGTTATCAGATCTATACACCACATGAAAGAGACAAAAGAAAACTGCAGAGACTAGAACTAAGGAATCTCAGTTTCCAATGCCAAACTGTCCCTGCACACTGGCTCAGACTCAGTGGGTGGATTATTAGAAAAATAACCCAGTTTCTGATCTGACAAGAAAACATGTAATAGAAAAACTGAGGGGAATGGACAATTTATCAACAATTTAAAAACAAAATTTACGAATCCTACCTCCTAATCTGGCTTTGGCCAAGACAATGAACGGTGTATCACTAGATAACCAAGATGGGTTGAACATAAAACATACAATCATTAGAATAGCCAATCTCTAGACCCAGTGCCTTCAAAACTCTAGCCTATTTCTACACTATATTGCAATTCCTCTTAGAAACCAGAAACACCATAGCACATTTCATACAGTCTTATAGGAAATTTTTATGAATCTGCCAAGAACGATGACCTTGGAAGAAAAACTTTTTTGTGATATCCAATAAAGCAGCCACTAGTCATATGTGACTAGTATAAATAAGGAAGTGGATTTTAAGTTTCTTTTGATCTTAATGTAAATTTAAATTTAAATAACTATCATTGGACAATGCAGTTCTAGATATTAATTTTCAGCAAATAAAAATGCATTTTTAAAAAAAGACTCATTTCTTTAAGACACAACAAAACAGCCAGGAAATCACATTATTTGTTCAAAAAGAATCTTTCTCTGAGTAAATCCCTGAGTAGTAATGATTTATTGCCACCAAATCAGGCATGAGGAAATAAGGGAATTCAATGGCAATCTCAGCTTCAACCTCTCAGGTGTCTGCATTCCCAGGATTTCTCATGTATTCCTTTGAAGCTATTCCTATCTTTCTTAAAAATAAAAAAATAAAATCTTCTCCATCTGTGGCAGTACTCTCCCTGGGCAGATCCAATGACCTGGTGATCTGGGCCTTCCCATCCTCTAAACTTCATAGCACCATGATCAGAGAACACCTTAATTGTCATGGTTCAATAAAAAAAAGGGAAAGAAAACAGGCTTTGGCACTAAGAAGAAGAAAAATCAGGAACTGAAAAAGAAGAAATGAGGGCCATTCCCCCTAAACAGTTTTTCCAAGTCCATTTATGAGGAAAATCTTCAACTTCAGGAGACTCAAAAAGCTTTTCTATATGAATTTTCCGATGCTGGGATAGGCACTTCTGTTGAAACATTTCTCACAGTCAGTACATTTTTAAGGTTTTCTCCTAGGTGGGTCCTCTGGTGCCTGATAAGGTTAAAGCTTTGACTGAAGCATTCACCACAATCAGGACATTTATAAGGTTTCTCTCCTGTGTGAGTCCTTTGATGAATCACCAACGTGGAACTCTGACTAAAAGTTTTCCAACACTCAGAACATCTGTAAGGTTTGTCTCCTGTATGTGTTCTCTGATGTCTAATGAGATGGGAGCTGAGGCCAAAGCTCTTTCCACATTCCCAACATTTATATGGCTTCTCTCCTGGTTGGATTCTGCATTCTCCTATCATACTGCCATTTTGACTCAAATTTTCTTCAAATTCAGAACTTTCATAGAGTTTCACTCCTATATGCATTTTCTGGTGTGTAATAAGGCTTAACTTCAACTGAATTTCTTTCCGCATTCTGTACATTGATAGGGTTTTTCTCCTATATGTATTCTCTCATGCTTTATTAGAGTAGAATTACAACCAAAGCTTTTTCCACTCAAGACATTTGTAGGGCTTCTCACCTGTGTGTGTCCACTGGTGGCAAATCAGGCTGGAACTCTAACTAAAACTTTTCCCACAGTTGGGGCACTTATAAGGCTTTTCTCCAGTGTGAATCCTCTGATGTTCTATTAGGACATAACTATGGCTGAAGCATTTCCCACAAACAGGACATTCATATGGTTTTTCACCTGTATGTGACCTATGATGCTGAATGAGGTGAGAGCTGCTACTGAAACTCTTCCCACAGTCAGGACACTTACAGTTTCTCTCCTGTGTGAGTTCTTTCATGAATAATAAGATGTGAGGTATTGCTGAAGCTTTTCCCACATTCTCCACACCGGTAGGGCTTTTCTCCTGTGTGTGTTCTCAGATGCTGAATCAGGTGAGAGCTGTTACTAAAGCATTTCCCACACTCAGAGCATTTATAAGGTTTTTCTGAGTGGGTCCTCTGGTGTGTACACAAATGAGAACTATTATTGAAACTTTTCCAACATTTGGAACATTTGTAGGGTTTGTCTCTGAAAGAGGAGATCTGCTGGACAGAGGCAATGCAGTGTTCTGGATCCCATCCCCAGTGGCTGGGTTTCTCCTCCTCTTTTCCTGTTGAATTTCCTTGATTCTGTGGGTTGCCATTGTTCTCATAGGAATCATCACCTCTTTAAGTTGATCTCCTTTACAGTTATTGTGTTGAATGGTTTCCAAATTATCCTTCCTTTCATTTCCTGCAAGAATAAACAAATATTCTAACATATTCCCTAATCTCTGCCAGGGGAAGGAAATTCTAAGTTGCAACAGAGGAGAGGAAATAACAAAGTAGAGCTTCATAAATTATTTTATGTTCATTATTTTAAAGCTAGTTTTTACTTCTTTTACTCTGTGTTCATCAGAAGCAGGTGAATTTTTTATACTTAGTAACAATACTAATGAAGTTTTGTATGATTGTCAGCAATTGCCAAGGGGGATACCAATCTAAAAATAGTTTCCTTAAACTTTATTAGAAGACTGAAAAGAAAAAAAGGGATCTGAACTAGGGGAGAAACTGAATAAGCTACATTCTGAGATGAAAAAAGACAATACCTTAGTTAAAATCTGAGCAAATATAGGAATAACAATCATGCCCATTATTCATTAAGAAATAAATAAATTTGTACATGGTATCTCATTAATCCTGAAAAATATGTGAGACAGATATTAACATTCACTTAAACATGAAAAAAGTGAGGTTGTAAGAGTTACTCTAGCTTGTAAGTGACATAGCAGGGACTCAGATTAAAGTTTCTCTCATTCTAATGTCCTAGTCTTTCTATGTACTCTGTAGCACATCTTAAGATGAATCTCCAAAGGATTCATATCATCTTCTTGACCCCTCACCTGTAAAAGGGCTTTTCAAATTCTCCCTTTCCATGAAGCCATTAGAATCTGAGACCAATAGCTTTTGTTCTTTCTCCATCACAGTGATCACAGCCAGGTTAGGGATCACAAATCCTGTGGAGGGAAAGAGGTTAGGTTTGCAGGCATTTGTTAAAATTTATTCTTCCTTCCTTCCTTCCCAACCATTGTAACATAACAATTGTAGGCACACAATGGTTTGTGAACCATCCTCAAAATAAGAAACACAGTCTTTAGAAGTCCTTTTAGAAAATCTTATCTCAGATGCCAAGTGTTTAGAATTAAGGGTTAATCCAATTTACCTTTTCTAAGGAAATAACAATAAAAAATTCAATCTTCACATTAAAGTCTGAGGATCAAGCTTCAAAACTAGAATGCTAATATTCACTGTCCACTCAGAGATCAAAAATATTTATAATTGACGAAACAAATCTGTTTTGTGGATAAAGCACCAAGAAGACTTTAAAGAATCAATATGCCGCTATAAGCAGCAGCTACAGAGAAAGCACACTGTATAGAAAGAATAACTTCATCCTTGATGGAGAACAAAAACTTTGTCAATTTCAAAACTTAAGATTTATATAACAAGAAATTAGGACAAAAGAGGGCTGGAATAATCACAGCCAATAACCCCTAAATACAAAAGGGGGGCTAATGAAGGATCTTTTCCTTGTCTCTGACTCTCTAAGTTCATAATCACAATGTGTCTTTCAGCCTAAACTTTAGCTTTTGTAGGTAACTACAATCCCTGACCTACTTTAAGAGACTGAAAAATGTGATCTATTACTGAAAGGCAATATATGGCCTTGACATCCATTTCAGGATATAGAGACTAATATAATACAGGAAAAATGAGAGTCTAAAAGGATATATAAAGGCACACATATGGAAAACAAACAAAAAAAGGTATATTTATCATTTTCACCCTACTACTGCTTCTCATGTGCCAGGCACCGAACTAAATATGTGTATTTCTCATTTAATTCTCACAACAGCCCTCAGAGGTATATGAACAATAACCAGCATTAGGTGAGCAAAAAAGGCATTAGGAACCTTCCCACGGGCAAACGGCCACAAAGTGGGAGAGTAGTACTCAGTCCCAGGCCTGTTTGGACATCGTCTTTCACACTTTGATCTACTACAGTAAACTTAGAGCAGGAAACAGAGCGGGGAATAAACCCAAACTGCAAATGATCCTTAAGGAGGACCCTTACTTTGGAATATATTGACTGGATTTCTAAAAAACAGATTTACATTCCAAGACGTTAGGTCAAAGGGAGCTAGCATTCCCTAAGCACCGTCAGCAATTAGGGATTTGTTATCGGAAAAGGTGAAACTAGTCTAAATCACAAATATCCCCAGGGTTTGAGTAGGATAAAAAAAAAAGAACTATACATATTAATTTTTCAAGTGTTCGAATGGAATAGTGTTCCGCCGCCCGAGTTACACGTTTCCATGGAAGTCTTTACAAAGGAAGCCGCGCCATCATTTTCCCTAAGAAACCATTAATTTTGGTAGTAGATGAACCCCCAGGAACAGTGGCTCAGCAAAGCGGTAGCCTACTCAAGGCCATTAACAGTATTAAAAGGCTGTCATTCCACAGAGAAGGGCTGCTTTCAGTGTCTTCAAGCAGAGTGAATAGGATGGGGCCATGCTTGGGATGAGAATGTCTTCCAAAGATGCGCTGCCTGAAACTTAGCTTTAAGAACCATTGACAGGAAGCACAACTGGGGTACACTGCGGGGTAAGTTCCAAGAGACCAGATCCAGCCGACAAGATCCTTTAGGGACCCCGCAGGCGCGGCGGCCTCGCGACGGGTGAGTCTGGGCCCGCGCCCCTCGCAGCAGGGGGTCCCCCTCCGGGCGGACACCGCAGCCTGGGCGCTGCGGCTTCCACTCCTCCTGCCCGCAGCCCTCGACCCGCTTCCCCCCGAGATGGAACTCACTGTTCTGGGCGCTACCCAAAAGGCGCCCTGCACCCCCAGCAGGCCCAGCGCTCCGGGAGGAAGGAGCCTCGGCTCCCTCTGACCCCACCACCCGAGGGTCCCACACTCCCAAACCCGGCGCACGGAGATGGGAAATTTCCCCACCTCCCCGGCTTGGCCCGAGCCTCTCTAGGAAACGGTGCAGGCTCGCTCTCGTTGATCTTAACCCGCAGGGTCCTGGACCTGAAGGAGCGCGCTGGTGGATCGCCGTGCCTTGCGCCCTCTGATGTTGGCGCGCGGTGATTCTCATTCCTCACCCAGAGTCCTTACAGTAGGGGCCCGACTGGAGCTTGTACTTTCCCTTGCCATCAGAGCATCATCGGATTTATCATCACCGTCAGAATAAAAATGAATTATTTCCTAAGCGCCTGTTGTTTCTGTTCCCACCGCTGTGAACCGAGATACACACACACACACACACACACACACACACCTGTCTGTGAAACAGGCATCCTTCCATATATAAAGCAATTAGTTTACAAGACACCCTTATTAGTAACACCCAGAGAAGCAAACTCTCCTCTTTCATTACAGAGAAAATAGAAGCCAATCCCTTCATCTCCCCCATATCAAATATGCAAATCTTAAGACTGCTGCCCCGCCACCCTCTTTCTTCCCTTCTGTTCAAAAGAGGATTGGTCCTTCCTATTTAAAACAAGCCCTTCTCAGGTATTCACTTTCCTTCCCACCTTCTTGGAATTCCTACACTATCAACTAACTGCACAATTCTCTCACGCCCATCTCAAAATAGTCCTTCAGCTTTTCTTTTTTTTTAAATCTCACAAGGTTTCCATTTTATCTCTTCCCACCTGCCTTTTAATCCATGTCTCCTGCAGCAAAAACAATAAATCACCAGGATCACCAATGACCTCTGTGTAGTTAGTGCAGTTGGTATTTTTCAGTTCCCTAGTCCTTTTCCAGGAGTTTTGACACTGCTGAGAACTCCTTTCTTCTAGAAACACTCTTTTGAAGTGACACCACACTCTTCATTCCCCTCTGATATCTCTAGTCAGTCCTGTTAGTTTCTTACAAGCTTGATCTTCGCTAAATACTGAGGCTCCTCAAGGCCATTCTAGACCCTCTCTATCCTGGAATGTTCTCTAGGAACCTCTTTCATTCCCACATTTTACAATATCAGCTACACAGACAACTTGCAAGTGTTTATCTCCAGCCCAGGCTACCTATCCAAGTTCTTCACCATATAACCAATGGTCTACTTGACATCTCATATCAAAGGTCTCAACAACACCTCAAAAACAAAATGTCAAAATTCAAAATCTACTCTTACTTCTCCCAAATATACATTAAACACAAAATAAAATAAACCTGTTTCTCTTCCAATATTCTCTCTCAACCATCCATCGTTACACAAAAGTCCCTCCTTTTTCCTTACCTCCTGCATACAATCCATAGCTAAGCTTCATCTATCGTGTACTCGTACACAATTCTCAAATCCAGGCCCTTCTCCCAACCACCAGGGCCATCCTGAATTCAAGCAACTATCACCCCTCATCTGCAGGATTTCTGTAGCATCCTAACAATCCTACAGCTGTCCATCTTTGCCCCTTCTCATCCAGTCTCCTCAATGAATCCAAAGTGTTCTTTTCAAAAGATAATGTGATTCTGCCAGCTCCCTTTACCAAGTTAAAGCCCATTCATCCTTCAGACTTCAGCTCAGACATCACTTCTTCATGTATGTCTCCTCTCCTTGAACCTGCATAACCTTGTGTAACTGCCTCAAACAACAGAGTGTGGAGGAAGGGAAGAAATAGAACTTACTCTTCTGCCTGCTCTTAGAACCAGCCACCGGGCTGCAAGGAAGCCCAGGCACTCGCAGAAGCCATGTGAGGCGCTCTGGCTTGCGTGAGAAAGGCTTCAGAGGACTTCAGACCCCAACCATCATCAGACTGCAACCACGTGGAGTCCAGAGTGAGAACCACCTAGAAGAGTCAGTCTACCCCCAGAACTATGAGAGAAAATGCTAAAATGATTATTTTATGTTCCAAGCTACTAGGTTTTGGAATGAATTTGTTATACAACCACAGACATATTTAGTACATTGATGTGTGGTGCTGCCTTAACAAAAACCTAAAGAAAGTGTGGTATTGCCTATGGGAACAGGAGGCAGGCAGGAAAGAGAAATTCCTCGAGTAGTGTTAGTGGAAGACTAAGGACCTTAAGGAGCTTGTGAGTGACACCATTCTGTAAAGGTGTAGAAAGTGATCATTTCATGCTTGTAAGCTATACCAACTACTCAACTCTGCCGTAATTGCACAAAAGCAGCCATCTGCAAAACTAGCAAATAGGGGCTGGCTTGTTGTAATAATACTCTATTCACAAAAAATTGGGCAGCAAGCCCACCAGAAGTATTTTGCTGACCCTTGTTCTAGCTAAAGAGGTTTCAAGATAGAATAATAAAAGTGCCACATTGCTTCTTCTCACTGCCTAAGATTAAATGCAAGAGAAGAGAGACAAGCTAAAACAACAACCCTTGAATATATGAGCTAGAACCTGCTCCTTTGAAAACAAATTTTTTTCTCTCATCCCAGCCTCTCCAGATAGAAAACAATGTTAAAATTAAGAAATGGGAAAAGATAAAATATCAGGCACTTCTAGGAAATTTTGGTTTAAATAAGGGTCAGCAAATTACCAAAGTCCTTTTACAGGTCCTAAGGATGTGTCTTGATGAATTTCTATGTTAAACAATAGGCAACTAAAAACTCCAAAGGATCTTGTCCCATAACAACCGCACAAAGAGGCCAAGGCAGAGAAGGGTTATAACATGAAGATGTGTAGGCGTCACTTCTATCTAATAGAGTGTCAAGATTTCTGAAAGTATTGTATCAGCTGGGACTGAGAGAGACAGACACTACAACATGATAAGACGTCTTTGGAGTCCCCAGATTTTATTGGCAGGAAACAGGTGTTGAAAGCTACTCAGTCACAAACATGGGTCACTGTTGAAGAAAACCAGAATGTGTCATCTCAAGATATGCCTCTGGAACAGAAAAATTATTTTAACCTGAAAGTAATTACGAAGCAACAAATGAAGGAAAGCTCTCTCTACCCTCCTGCTTCCCTGCTTAAAAGCAGGATATAATTTCTCCTTAACTGGAGATGATTCTAGACTATTCCTATCAATACGACAGGAACCTGCAAACAAATATCACTATATGAGTTTCTTTCCATATATTTATTTTCTATGGTTTGCTGCCTTTGGAAACCTAAAACTGCTTTATTTTGTCTTCACATTTCTCTACAGATTTATTGTTTGTCAAAGATGCAATATAAACCAGACTTCTAAGACACCTCTTTGAGTTACTCTTTCCCTGAGTCTCTTGCATATAAAACTGAGTTATACATGTTAATAATCTTGCTTGTTTTTCTTTTGTCAGTCTGCTGTTTGTTACAGAGGCCCCAGCTGAGAACTTCAAAAGGCAGAAGGCAAAGAATTTTTTTCCTTTCCTACACTAGCAAAAGGCTACCTAAATTTCCAGACCTTTCTGTTCAGCCTTGTTTTGAGCCACCATGCTCTTCCCACTGGATGCCAAGCTGTTTCGCTTCTCTGAACACAGCTTGTTCTTTCCTATGCCTGTGCCTTTAGTTTCTCCTACAGTGTCATAGCTTCAGGCACCCCTACCCTTCTCCCTCTCCCCTACCTTCCCTCTGTCTGTATAGAACTCACCCACTCCTCATTTCAGCTTAAGTATTATTATCTCCCTGGTTTAGTCTCCCATGACTCTCCCAGGAAGACTTAGGCTGTTTTCCTTCCCAACTTGCACCACGCTCATCATACTGTATTCTACACCCCCATAGGCCCTGACCGATTAAGAAATGGATACGGGTATTAGATAAGGCTCAAAATCACCAGCTTGTCGCAGGCAAAGCTGGAGTGGAGAGCTGGTTTTGTGTCCAGGGCTTCCTATGCCTTCTCATGCATTAGACAGGCTTTGCTCTCCTGGTTGCAGAGCAGAAAAAATTTGCCCCAGAAATTCTAATGGCCACATTCACAAGAAGCAGAGAGCAGCTGAGAAATGTTCTATGGACAAGAAGACCTTACAGAGCCCAAGGGGGGCTGAACTACACACATGCGTTCAGCATTGTCTACCCCATCTCACCTACCAAATAAGTTGCTTTTCTTCACCCCATAAATGAGTATGGGGTAAGGACTGAGGCAGAGGGGTGAAGGATAGAAAGTGCCTTCCACCAGTTACATAAAAATAGAAGTCCTTATTTTATGGGGTTTCAGGAACATGAGGAGCAGGAAAGAACGGCTTTCCTTTACATCTAAAAGCTTCCTGAGGATGGCATTCAATAAACATCTTCGACTGGACTAGAAAATGAAGCCATGAGTGAACTTGTTCACCATATTGTCTTCTATTATAGTGGCTATGTAGACATGTAATCCAGGTTAGCAGGAGAGCTCTCTGAACGCAGGAACCTCATCTTATTCGTACAGTCCAAGTACATAGAACATAGCAGCAAACAATGTGTAAGTCCTGGGAGAGGAAATCCCAGAGCAAAATACCTCTGAAACTGAAATAGCTCAAAGGGAGAAATAAAGTTTAAAATCCGTTTATTGCCTTCAAACTGCAGTCTGGGGCCATCTCTCTTTCTTGCTCAGGCAGAAGCAAAACCAGCCGTCCCCCTCACCTCTGAGGTTCAGATAAGCCCTCCAGTTGCCCAGGTAATTACCCATGGATATGGAGATGAACAACTCTCCTCCCCTGAGGAATGCCTATTGATATGCAGATGCACTAAAGCCAGGTCACATCTTCTGGAAATATTACAGTTTTACTTACACAGTGAATATTGCATAGTTAAATAAACTCCTAGGATAAAAGATCTAGTATGCTTTGGGGACATATTCAATTGTGCAGCTTGGAAAATTTACCAAATACTATTATTTTTCCTTCTATTTCCTTGTCTCCTTTGTTCTTTCACTCACTTATTCAACAAACATTTAGTGTCACCTGCTATTGACTTCCTGAACAGGTCAACCTGAGCAGGAGTTTGGATGGTGTGGGTAAAATTGCAGTATTTCCAGAATCTCTTGCCTGGCCTTAGTGCATCTCCATATCAATAGCGTTTCCAAGGGGTGGAGAGAAGTAGTCCATCTCCATATCAATGGTAACTACAAGGGTCAGCAGAGAGCATCTCTGGACCAGAGAGATTGGGTGGGCCCCCAGGCCCCCCAGGCCCCCTCTCTGGCAGCCAGTTGGGAGAGACAGGGGAAAGCAGAAGTGGACGACTGCTTGTAAGCAATAAATGCGTTTCTCCCACTTTATTTCTCCTTTTGACTGATTTTGGTTTCAAGGGTATTTTGCCCCGGAATTTTCCCCCTGAGTTACAGATAGATTGGCCTGGCCCCTGGCTAGCTGGTACAGGGTACTGATAGACTGAGCTTCTGCCTTTCTCCAGCCATGACTGCTTCCAGACATCAGTGCCAATGAGAGAAACAGCAGAAACTGTCTGCATGTGGGATCCTCCGCGAGTGTTTTTAGCTTCACATTACAGAAGACCTGACATACGGTGCTTTAAACCATAAGGACTTACTATTGACTTAAGAAATGTCTAAGGCAAGCAGTCCTGGGACGGTGGACTGAGCAGCCCAGGAATTCTGGGTCTCAGAGATAGTGGGTCTCTGAACCGACCTACCCCAACAATAGTACTTGCTATGGACTGAATTGTGTGCACCCCTGCTCCCCCCTACTCCCCTTCCTGTTCATATGTTAAAGTCCTATCTCCAATGTGATGGAATTTGGAGGTGAGGCCCTTGGAAAATAATGAGGTTTAGAGGAAGTCATGAAGGTGTGGCTCCATGATGGGATTAGTGGCCTTAATAGGAAGAGCCACGGAGGACTTGGCTTGCTTGCTCACTCCCTCTCTTTCTCTCCCATGTGGTGACTCAGGTCAGAAGGCGGCTGTCTGCAAGCCAGGAAGAGAGCTTCTCACCAGAAGCCAGCAGTGCTGTCACCCTCATTTCAGACATGCAGACTCCAGCCAGAACTGTGAGAAAATTAATTTCTGTTGTTTAAGCCACCCACAAGTCCATAGTATTTTGATATGGTATTTTGCTACTCAAGTTTACTAATAGAGTTCTGGTCTGACGACATGATCAGAACACCTTGCACTTGGTTGTCAGTTGTCAGGTTTTATCCTTTGCAGGGATGCTTGTGTTTTGCAACAAAGGTGATTAAAGTGGCAGGCATTTCTCCAAGCCTCAGGAATGTGGGCACAGTGATGCCCATCTCCCAGAACTCTGAGGATTATTTTGATCACTTTGAGTGGTGGGCTTTCTGGTGCTTTCAGCAGATCTCTGGCTCCTTTTCTTCATCATCCCCCTGCCAATTCTCCCTGCATTATTTGGCCTGGGACTACACACAAAGAATTGTTACTAAAACAATCGCTGCTCCAAATTCCTGTTTGACTGACTCGGCACCTCCAGGGTGGAGTCAGAGAAGAGACTTGGCTTAGGGAGGGCATATAGGCTGGCTCAGGGCAGCAAAGATATCAGAAACCCAAGAACCATAGATGCCCCAGTGCAAAGGATCACCTGTATCAAAATTGATACCAAGGAGATTGCACCATCTTTTTTGAAGGTGGCCAGGGGAAGCAGGCGTAGAGGTCGGAGGGAAAATAAATGTCCAGGATCATTTGATTCTGGGACTACAGCAAATCAAAGAGATCAGCAAAGCAGAATCTAGATTGTGCCCATCTCATACCAGCTTGGATGGCTCTGTTTTTGTCATATTAGATGCTCAAGATTCTAAACTGTGTCACAGGTGGCTCCAGAGACAGCCGTTTGGTGAGACTGCTGCAAAAGGTACATTATGCTTCTCAGCAACCCAACCTTCTATAAACTCAAACACTCTTTAGGCAAACATAGAGTGATATTTGTACCAATTAGACTGAACAAGTATGAACCTGGATGTAACGGGATTATGAGCACTGATACTCTCAATGTGAACCATTTGGAATTAACTATCGGAGGAGGGAAACAGCCAGGTACCACTCTCCAGAATCTTAAGGGTCACGCCTCCTCCTTGGCCACATATTTTCTTTAAGATTAGTTGTCTTCATATCTGCTCATCTTGGCCCCCACCCTATGTAAACCAATCTTCCTCCAGAAGACTAAAGATCAAGATTGGGCAGGCCTCATTCCTGACTATGGAGAAGTCCAGTTCTCAGGGCCAGTTCTAGCTCTTGCAGCCACAGAGCTGTAGAAACCTACAAAACTGGACTCAAATTATGCAGGAACCTGTAACACAAGACACCATCTGGAAATTTGAGTCCATGTTACAAAGCATGGCCCAAGGGCTCGATTCCTTTCTAAATACACCAAATGCTGGGAAGCAGAGTAGTTACCGGTCAAAACTGTGAAAACAGCAAAATTTCTCCAAGACAATTTCACCTGCTTTCTCTTACCAACCCCCTACCTCCAACTCTGCCCCTGCCCTCTAGTTTCAAATTGATCTACCATTAGTGGGCACCTACCAATTGTTCCCTCATTCAGCGCCTGCATTTTATCCTTTGTCTCTTAACCCATCCCTGTAGATAGTGGTATTCTCAAGGGCCAGGTTGAACTGCATCTGTGGAATCATAGGCCCGGAGTTGGAAGCAGGAAAGTAGGTGAAGAAGAATAGTATCTGGTGAGGCCTTCCTGGGCCCAGACACTGTCAAATATATTCACCTCATCCCCACAAACCCCTATATGATACAGGGCTTAGTATTCTAATCTCACATTTTGAGGACACAAAGAATTTGAGGATAATTACAAAGCCTCTAGGAGGTAGAGGGATTGAAGGCCCTCAATAAAATCTTTTCATGCCCTGTAGCTCTCTTTTGAATTCATGAACCCATTCCTTCTCCTGTATTTCCTACTGCAGTGGATGCCAGCCCAGGGGACAAGTTACCCAAGTCACACCCTGGACACCATCTTTGACTATTCCCTTACCCCGTAACCAACCAGTCACCAAATTTTGACCCACCTCCTAAATAAGTCTCGAATATGTCCATTACTCCTCACTCCCACTGTCACTCTCCTAGGTTAGTCCACGAGCATTTCTCATTTAGGTGGATCTCTGTCTCCAGGTTGGCTCAAGAGGTACGTGTCTGCGTGAAGATGAAGAGCTGCAGAAATATACTGATATTTTAATTGCCTTTGAACAATATTCAATTAAATTATAGCATATATGGAATATTCATATGACTGTGCTTGGTAGTAACATGGACTAGTATTAATAAGGAAATTACATGCAAAATACTTCCTGGTTAATAACGTGTTCCATATCATAATGGCAGCTTGGCTGGAGAGTCATACTTTACTTCTATCCAGAACACACCTTTAGTTCCCCCAGACTCCTCTTCCCCAAGACTCTAAATTTCTCATTCAATATTTTTTAGTTTAGATCTCAGCACAAAATGTTATTGATTTTTATGATATTCAGTTGTCAAAAAAGGTATTCAATCTAGGTAGGCAATTGTATAAATAATATTTTTAAGTCTGTCGGCCTGAGTTTCACAGTATATTGCTTTAGGGCAAGCAAACTCTGAAAGAGAGATGATATTATCAGCTTTACCTAATGGGACAAGTAATGCATTGGATTTCCACTGAAGTCAGTAAAGGAAGCACTTTTCTCAGAGAATCATCACACCTGTCATCAGAAAATAATGGCCAAAATTGGCAGGCAGGCAGGGGTTTGTAACTATTTAAAGTAGATGTGGAAATTAATGAATCTGTAGAACAGCCTTAGCAAATGAACAAAGATATCAAGGAACAGGAATGCTAAATGCCCTGCAAAATACAGGGCAGCAATTCTGCAGACTAAAAAATTGTCCTGCCCCAAATGCAAACAGCGTTTCTGGAGAAACACCGATCTGGTCCCGACTCTTCATCTTACAGATGACCCCATTAGACTTGCCTTTCAGGGAAGGTGCCACATATTCAACTTTGTTCTGCCAGGAACCATCACAGCGTCTGGCACTCAAAAGAAGCTTAGTAATTGTGAGGTGTGATATCTTTAAAACAATTCATGTGCTTAGGCATTTTACCTTTTGTCTCAGTTCACAAGAGCCAGTCATCTCCTTGGGGGGATATCAAGACTCCTTACTGAAGGACTGCAAAGTGACAGACTAGGCTGATATTTAGCTTTTGTCATTCAAAAACAAGGTTTTGCTACAACAATGCTGACATTCTTCGCCAGGCTCTTGTCCTGAGAAACAATTATTTCAATTTATTTTCTTAGCATATCGATGGCCTAGTTTGGTGTTTAGAGTTCTTGCTATGGGAGTTCCAGAAAGATGAAGCCCTCTGTCTGAAAGTGAAGAGTTTTAGATTTAAAAAGTGACCCTAGGGGCAGAGGGGAGGTACTATTACCCCCTCATCTCTTCTCTGCCCACCTAGTCTCATATGATTACCTGACATTCCATTTTATATGTCTTTGTTGTTTTTTTATTGTTTTCTTCTTTGACCAGATTGTCAACTCCATGAAGTTCTTTATCTATTTAATTACTGCTGTGTTTCAGTCTCTACAACAGTACCCGGCAGCTCAATAAATATGTATTGAATCAATGAATGAGTTTTCTTTTTTCTTCATTCTCTTCCACGTCAGAAGGAGAGCAAGAAGTAATTTAATTAGAGAGGCTATCTTTAAAGCTTGTGAGCTCATTCACTGGATTTCCCCTGCTTGCAGAGGAAATCCCAAAAACTGGTTCCTTAGAATCACATCCTGAAAGGTCTAAGGACAGGCTCATCTCTGACTTATTCCTCGTTGTTCTGCACTCCAAGTTTACTTCCTCTGCAAAGTTTGTAGGGTGGCAAATGACATCTCTCAAGACACTGAGCCACTAATTCTTCAGAAAATGCCCAGATAAAATAGAGCCAATGCTCTGGGTCCTTGCCTGTTTCTGGCAAACAAATCTACGAATTTTTGCCATGGATGCTGACCCCTTCTCAGTAGTGGAACCTAATGGGTACTAGATCTTTGCAGACCTGCCCAGAGAAGCACATCACATCATTACAGGAAGTCAGAACTCCTTTCCTATATGGTGAAAAGGTGAACACAGGATTTGGCATTAGAAGACAATTCTATTAGGAAATTTGTGCAGTCAGATCCCTGAGTTTTACCGACCAATGTTCAGACTTTTCTTAGCCACAGAAGAATAAAGGTCCTAGAAAACTTCAGGCTCAGTGACCAAGAATGTACATCTTCACAAAGCATTTGGACCATCAAGTTCTTTGATAGTATGCAAAAATATCAGCCATGTTGTTCTGGGATGAATTCCATGGTGACCCTTTATTAGGGTGGGAATGGGAAGGAGACAGAATTTGCAAAAGGTGGGAAACCTTACAGTATGAGATCTGCACAATGTCAGGTGTAGACAAGTCATTTGTTCCCGATGGTAGTCTGTATTCTAAAATGGATTCTTCTCAACTGCATAACAGAAAAACCTCCAAGTAAGTTATTGGATAATAGAACGAAATTATGGGCTCCCGATCTATAGTGTCATCCTAAAAAGATCTTTCATCTAAATTTAGTGGTCCAAAGCTGATCAAGTGCTTTCACACCAATATGCCACTTATTTCTCACCGCAAATCTGTGAAGACATCAGCCGGAAACGTGTCCATTTTGCAGACAGGAAAGCTGAGGATCCAAGAGGGGAAAGGAGTTGCCTAAGCCCCTGGAGCCAGTGGTGGAACCGGGTTTAGTGCCCTGCTCCTCCAGCCCCCACTCTCAGTGTGTCTGCACCACCCCCGGATGCAGCATCCCAGAGAGGATCATAAATGGACTGACCACATGATTTATCACCCAAACCACAACACTTTGGAGAGTGGGAAATGCTCTGTGGATAATTATCTTGAGACAATAACTGGACCCCAGGACTGATGAATAATCACCTTAATCACAGGGCAGAAGCCTGGGGGACAGGCGAGTCTGCACCCTGCTCTGCTCATCTCTTTTCTTTGGCAACAGACATAAATCTTCAGCTCTCCTTTTGAAAGTGAGTGACTTTTCAGTCTTGAGCCATGCAGTTCAATAAACAGACTTGATTGAGTCAAGTAATGAGGAGCCAGTTCTCTTTTGTTTGGTGCCACTGTGTCTGATCAGTTTGGAGACCAAAGCTTGGGAAATATGGTCAGTACTTGGGACATGCAATCAAGAATAAAGGAAGGAAAGATAAAGCCATGTGGCTTCCGTAGGACAGAGAGTAATGGGCTGATGAGAATAGTCAGAAATGACAACCTGGGCAATTTAAGGTCTGACAGCTGTGCATTAAGCAGCTTGTCAGTGTCGTGTGCTTCTGCTGGGGAAGGCAGATTCTATCATGTGGGGAAGGCCACGAGGCTTCCTAGAGTTAGTATAGCTTGTCCCATCTGCCTGGCTAGATCATTTGTTTCCTGGTCACCATTACTACCTCAGTGGTCACTGCAATATCTTGTTATAGCAAGAACCTGCTCTGGATATAATTTCCCATGCAAAAGGGCATGAGAACAATAATTAGTAATTTTATTTCTAATAATCGCATATTACCTTCACAGAATGTTTTTTATAAGTTTTAATGTTTTACCACTGTTACAAGTTTATGCATGTAAAGTGCTTAAAACAATGCCTAGCATGTATTAAGTTCTATGTAAGTATTTTCTATTATTTTTATTTCATTTGATTCTTACAAACACCCTACAAAATAGTTTGAATAGGTGAGACAAGGAGAAAACTGCGCATGACTGACTAAGTTAGTTTTCCTTCATTACTCAGTCTGTCTGTTTCAGCAACATGACCCTGGTCAGAATTCTTTTGGTTCTGCTAAGAGCAATATCTTCAGTCCCATGATCCCATAATTTCATCATTTAAATCCAGACTCCTTCCTGGTCCATGTCACAAGGTAACATATTCCAGGAACACTTGGATATTTGGAACCTTGAAGCAAGTTCTCCTGCCCCCAAAAGCTCCTGGGCATCCTGAGGCTCCAGTGCCCCTGGGTGATTGGGTATACGCTGTGCCCTGTCTAACGCCTTCTCCATCACCAGGTGGTAAAGCAACATCTAGTCACAGGGGCCACGTTTTGAGCAAAGGCATCAGTCAGAATACATTTTTGCTGCATTTCCAAAAATGCTCAATGAGCTAGACAAGAGTTGTCCTCTCTCAGTCACATAGCAGGACAAGGGCATTGTCAGTCTCTATCAGCTTCCAGCGCTGAAGGTGAAGTGAAAACAGTACACAGGCAAGTTGTAGTTGTTTCTAGGGTATATATGGAGAGTTTGCCAAAACCATGTCTTTAGAGTAAAAGAAGAATCAAAGGGGAAGGTCACTGTGGGTTTGCCCACTGAGAAAGGTCAGATCTGAGTAGGGCTAAGCAACATGGTAGCCAGCCCAGGGTCAAAGCCTTTTGAGAACTAGATGTGGAAACCAGAGTAGTGAGTCTTGTGTTTGATTCTGATGAATTTACAAGGCTGGTGACATCTTCTCATGGAGTTTTTCTGGAAAGGCCCAGTCCTTGGGCCTGGAGGTAAACCTTTATTGGTGTATAAGCTAGTGTTCTGCAGAGAAGAACAAACATATATATAAGTTCTTATGAGGAATTTGCTCATGCAGTTACAGAGACTGACAAGCCCCGAGATCTGCAGAGTGATTTTGCAGGCTGGGGATCCAGAAAAGCTGATGGTTTAGTTTTCAGTCTGAGTTCAAATACCTGAAACCTAGGAAAAGCCAATGTTTCTGTTTGAGTCCAAGACAGAAACAGCACTGATGTCCTAGTTCAAGACTGTCAAACAGGAAAATCCTCTCTTACTCAGGTGGCGGTCAGACTTTTTGTTCTAAGTAGACCTTCAACTGATTGTTTGAGGCTCACACACATTACACAGTCTGCTTTATTCAATCTACTGATGTAAATGTTAATTTCATCCCCAAAGACCCTCAGAGAAACACCCAGAATAAGGTTTGCCCAAACATTTGGGCTCTCCATTGCACAGTCAAGTTGGCACATAGAATTAATCATCACGGTTGATATCAAAGGTGCAGCAGAAATTACAGTCATTTGGAAACGGCTATAAGCAGAAGTGGATGATCTTGATACACACACCCAGGGAGATGTGCAGCTAGCCAAGGCCCCTGCAGAGTGCTAGAACTCAGGGAAGGTATAAAGGAAATGAAGAACCACACATCAGCCCACCAGGGAGAAGTGGTACTGCCAGAGAATATTGCTAGTATCCTTGGGCTGAGAGCTCTTCCTAAACTGGACTGTTTAGAATGCACATCTTAAAAATGCACTGTGTTTACTGATAAAATGATGAGAAAATTGAGAAAAGAAATTGTAATCAGAATTCTATTAATATGGTGTCTGGAAGCTGCTTCTGGTGAGGTTTCTCCCTGAGTACTAGGTGAAACCTCAACCTGGACAGGGGGGTTTTGGAGGGAAAGGAGGTTAGGGGTGTTGGGTGGGGAGGGCTCTTGACTCTGAACAAGAAAGAATTCTCAAAGAGGTCGAAGGAGTGTAGGTAAGGAAAGAACTCATTAAAGTGAGAGTAATAGTGAATGCAGCCGCCCTGCAGGCAACAGAGATCAAGGAAGAGCAGAGGGAGGAAAGGGATACTCACTGAACTCCTGCTCGGCATAAGGAAATTCCCTTGCTAACTCGTGAAGCCAGACTCTCCTGGCGTCCAGTGTCTACTTGAATCTGCACAGTGTGGGAACAAAGGCCCTACCACCCCAGGTTTTGGGGGAGCCACAGAGCATTGGTTGGACTGAGATTATGTTCTAAGAGCTTCCAAAAGTCAAAGATTTTCAGGCAGGCTACTCAAGAGCATGATCATACAGCTGCAGTCCTGTCCCGGTCACCCAGGTGATGGTAACTTGTAAGCCCAAATCAGAAATCTCAGTAGCCTTTCCTTTCTTGTCTGGAGTAGAACAGAGACAGAATGAAGACATGTACTTCAGTCTGGAAAATAGAATGAAATAGCCAAGTAACAAAAACACTTACTACTGGAAGAGCATGAAGACAAGACACAGTAAGTTGAGCAGTGAGATGTCTTTATTTAAGGCAAAAAGTACACACTTGAAGAAAGGAGAGTGTGGGCAACCTGAGAGAGGAGGCAGACTTAAAGGCTTAGGATTCTGTCTTTTAAGGCTTTCAAGATGGGGGCAAAGGGAGGTGGGGGGAGGTGGTGCAGGCTTGACATGTGGTCTCATGATGTCTATCTCTGGTGAGTATCCTCATCTATAGTCTATCTTCTCGATATTCTGTAAGATAAACTTAACACAGGGAATTTCTTAATCCTGTTCTTCTCCAAGGTAGTGGTTACCCTCAAGCAATGGGGACACATCATTTAGGACTACTTGCCCTGCCTTAAGATAGGGTCGGTTATTGGCTGATTACCATAAAATATGTTAGGAATCTCACCTCCTAACTCCCACGTTAAAAAAAAAAAAAAGGATCTTAGCCTTAACATACAGTTCCTCCTGTTCTTACTATACTATTTCTATCTCAACATTTTTAGGAAAGTTAATCATGATGCTTGTGCCACTTCCCTGCCCTACCTCAAATAATTATAGCAAGTAATACTTCCTCATTGTTTCTCCCCATTTTTATTCTTTTCAATATTGGTTTTTACATAGTTGTAGTCAAACTATATATAGAATATTGTGTTATATGTCAAATACACAATATACTTGACCAAAGCAAGCCTGCCCCTCAGGGGACATGTGGCAACATGTGGGGATGGTTTCAGTTACCAAAACCAAGCAGGAGGGTGTGCTGGCCCACTGGTGAAGGTCAAGGAGGCTGTGAAATATCCTGCAGTGTGTAGGACAAACCCCTGGCCCCCATGGAAGCATTACCTGATCCAAAATGTCAGTGATGGCAGCAGTTGAAAAACTCTGTTATACTTTTTGCAACTTATTTTACTTCACATATAGAGTTCAATATTACTGCAGGGTCTTTGAACTAATTTAGTCTATGTGCTAGCTTGTTGGCACATTGTGGGTACTGAGGGAAACTTAATAATGGATGCATCATAGTCCATTGAGTTAATGTGAAGAAATTTCCACAAGTATTCCCCTATTGTGGGACATTACGGTTAAGAGATTTTGCTCCTAAAAATAACACTGCAATGTACATTATGAAAGTATCTTAATTTGAATTACTTCCTTTGGATTAACTCCCAGGTGTGAGATAGTCTGCTGCAGAAAAGACTCTAAATGTTTTGTGAGTAATATCACATGTTTTAGGTTCTTCAGAGCAGGAATTTGCTTTATTTAATGTTTGAATCACTAAAACATAACACGATGCCTTGCATATGCTGTTTCTCAATAAGTGTTAATTAAATAGAAATTTTTATCATGCAAAGGAAGTACTCCTCAAGATTCAGTTTACTAAGACCTTAAAAACTAGGATGGTCCTGTTTTTCTCCTCTGATCCATGAAATATACTTCATTAATATTAACCAGTTTTCTAATCATCCTTCTTGATAATTCATGTTATTCTTATTATATATTGACTGATTGGAGCTGTTATTATTTCATCTAACTCTTGCTCTCCAAAGAGATTGGTTTATAATTTTGTGTGTGTGTACTAACTTTTCTTAGGCATATAAAAAGGGAGGGGTATGGTGGCAAAATGTCCACATAGTTGGAGTGGGGAATTCGCAGAAGAAAGTATAGGAGAAAATCATATGGAGAGGTAAATGTATGGGGAGAGAAAAAGCAATAATCATAGCCTCAACACCTGGCTCCTTTTTCAGGATCTATAAAGTAACAGCAGTATTCACAATAGCCAAAAGGTGGAAACAACACAGAGGTCCAGCAACAAATAAATGGATAAGCAAATGAGGGTATGAGCATACAGTGGGATATTATTCAGCCATAAAAAGGAATTTAGTACTGATACATCCTATACAATATGGATGAATCTTGGAAGCATGCTAGGTGAAAGAAGCCAGATACAACAGGTCACATATTATATGAAACATTCAAAATACATAAGCCATAGACAGAAAATATTTTGATGGTTACCAGAAGGAGAGATGGGGGAGCAACTGCTTAAAACACACAGGGTTTTCTTCTGAAATATTATACATGTTTTGTAACTAGATACGGGCAGTCTTGCAAAACATCATGAATATACTAAATACTACTGAATTGTTTACTTTAAATGATTAATCATACATTATGTGAATTTTGTCTCTAACAATCCAGTTTGTACATTTTTTTTCATTATAGTCAGTGTTTTTGTGTCCTACCAAGAAATATTTGCTGACCCCAAGGTCATGACAATATTCTGTGTTTTATTCTGCTGTATGACTCTGGATTTTAGGTTTAGGTCAAGTGACTTTTCAAATTAATTTCTATATATAGCATGATTAAGTATTTATTTACTTTGAATACAGAGAACCAGTTGTTACAGCAGAATTTGTTAAAAACTTTCCTTTCTGGGAACCCTCCTACACTGCTGGTGGGAATGTAAATTAGTTCAATCATTGTGGAAAGCAGTATGGAGGTTCCTCAAAATGCTCAAAACAGACCTACCATTTGACCCAGGAATTCCACTCCTAGGAATTTACCCTAAGAACACAGCAATCAAGTTTGAGAAAGACAGATGCACCCCTATGTTTATCGCAGCACTAGTTACAATAGCCAAAAATTGGAAGGAACCTAAATGTCCATCGGTAGATGAATGGATAAAGAAGATGTGGTACATATACACAATGGAATAGTACTCAGCCATAAGAAGAGGGAAAATCCTACCGTGTGCAGCAACATGGATGGAGCTGGAGAGTATTATGCTCAGTGAAATAAGCCAAGTGGAGAAAGAGAAATACCAAATGATTTCATTCATCTGAGGAGTATAAGAACAAAGGAAAAACTGAAGGAACAAAGCAGCAGCAGAATTACAGAATCCAAAAATGGACTAACAGGTACCAAAGGGAAAGGAACTGGGGAGGATGGGTGGGCAGGGAGGGATAAGGGTGGGGGGGAAGAAGAAAGGGGGTATTAAGATTAGCATGCATGGGGGGAGGGAGAAAGGGGAGGGAGGGCTGTACAACAGAGAGAGGACAAGTAGTGATTCTACAACATTTTGCTATGCTGATGGACATTTACCAACTTTTTATGCCCCTTCAAAATATTGGCTATTCTAGGTCCTTTACATTCCCATTTAAATTTTAGAACCATCTAGCTTGTCTGTTTTTTTCAGATGAAATTTTATTAGAAGCTGTTGACTGGGATCTCCTACATGAATTACCTACTTAGTTGATAGTAGACTGGTCTAAGATGGTTTTGAAAGAAAAAGGTTTTGCTTTGTTTCATTCTTTCCTCTCCATTGTTGTAGGTTACAAGGCAAATGCCAGAACATGAGCAGGAAACTCAGCTCAGAGAACAAATGTCTGGATACTAGAGGGTGCCACATACAAATATGAAATGTCAAAGGAGCCTGGTTCAAACCCAAATCCCCAAAACACATTACAAAGGGTCAAGTGAAAATGAAATGAACTCATCAACCTTCCTGAAATATATTCCAAAAAGATCATAAACATGACCATGGAGGTACAGAAAAACATTCAAGAACTCAGGAAATAAATCAGCACAGAGATCCATTCATTACAGAGTACAAAGGGGGTATTTAAAAGTGGATTAGATATGGTGGGGGAGAGGATAAATGAAAAAGAAAGTGGAGAAGAGGAAACAAAGAAGCTGAGGCACAGAAAAAAGGATCTTTAGGAATGAAAGAATATTGAGAGAACTGTGTGACCAATCCAAATGGAACAATATTCATATTAGAGGGGTACCAGAAGAAGAGAGAGAAAAAGGATGGAGGAGGAAAAAAGGCAGAGAGAAAAAAATAACAACCTTAAGATTGTGTTTGTAATAGCATACTAACTGAGTTTAGACTCTTAGATAGTAAGGAAGTTACCCTTGAACCTTTGGTAACCATGAATCTAAAGCCTGCAATGGCAATAAGTACATACTTATCGATAATCACCCTAAATGTAAATGGTTTGAATATACTAATCCAAGGACATAGAGTCACTGAATGGATAACAAAACAAGACCTGTCTATATGCTGCCTACAAGACACTCACTTCAAGCCCAAAGACATACACAGACTGAAAGTAAAGGGGTGGAAAACGATATTTCATGCATCTAATAGGGAGAAAAAAGCAGGAATTGCAGTACTTGTATCAGACAAAGTAGACTTCAAAACAAAGAGTCACAAGAAACAAAGAAGGACATTACATAATGATAAAGGGATCAGTCCAACAAGAGGATATAACCATTATAAATATCTACGTACCCAACACAGGAGCACCTACATATGTGAAACAAATACTAACAGAATTAAAAGAGGAAACAGAATGCAATGCATTCATTTTAGGAGACTTCAACACACCACTCACTCCAAAGTACAGATCAACCAGACAGAAAATAAGTAAGGAGACAGAGGTACTGAACAACACATTAGAACAGATGGACCTAATAGACATCTATGGAACTCTACACCCAAAAGCCACAGGATACACATTCTTCTCAGGTGCACAGGGAACGTTTTCAAGAATAGACCATATACTAGGCCACAAGAAAGAGCCTCAGTAAATTCAAAAATATTGAAATTGAACCAGCTTCTCAGACCACCATAGTATGAAACTAGAAATAAATTACTCAAAGAAAATGAAAAAGCCTACAAACCCATGGAGGCTTAACAACATGCTCCTAAATAATCAATGGATCAAAGACCAAATAAAAACAGATCAAGCAATATATGGAGACAAATGACAACACTAACTCAACACTGCAAAATCTGTGGGATGCAGTGAAGGCCGTGCTAAGAGGGAAGTATATTGCGATACGAGCCTGCCTCAGGAAAGAAGAAAAATCCAATATGAACAGTCTAAACTCACAATTAACAAAACTAGAGAAAGTAGAACAAATGATGCCCAAAGTCAGTAGAAGGAGGGACATAATAAAGATTAGAGCAGGCCTAAATAATTTGATGAATGGAATCATGACATTATGTAATGTCTCTCTACTCCTTGTAATTTTCCTAGCTCTGAAGCTCTGAATATTTCATGTAGTATTAATACAGCCTTCAGCTGTCTTTTGTTTGATATTTTACATTTCCCTTAATGGAGGTCAGATTCTCTTAGCTTTCCTTCATCTAAGTCTCTCTCTCTCTCTCTGCTTTTTGCATTCATTCTACAAGACTTTTGCTTAGATAAAGGATTCTCTTCTGGGTTGGCAGTTCTTTCCTTTCCTCACCTTAATCATTTGACATTCTGTGGCCTCCACTGTATTTTATGAGAAATCTGTGATCATTCAAATTTTAGTTTATCTTTGCTTTTTAGCATTATGACATGTCTAGGCCTTATCAGGCCTAACTGTTTGTTACTGATTTTAATTTTAGGCCTTATCAGGCCTAAACTCTTTTGAATTTGCTCTGTTTGGGGCTTGCTGAGCATCTTGAATCTCTAAATTTATGTTTTTGTCAAATCTGGGCTCTTTCCTGCTTTGAGTAAGAATTATTTTCTCTAAAAAAATAAAATTCTCTCTCTTTTCCTTTATATAACACCTATAATGTGAAGTTTAGACAGTTTGATACTGTCCCACAAGTTTCTAAGGATGTATTCATTTTTTCCAGTGTTTTTTCCTGTCTTTATTCAGTGTAGATAATTTCTGCTGCTCTGTTATCTTCAAGTTTACAGACCCTTCTATCATCTCTGTTCAGCGGTTGAGCCCATGCAATTTCTTTTGTAATTTCTGGTAATTATATTTTTCAGTTCTAAATTTCTCGATGTGGATCTTCTTTTATAGTTCTTATTTTTCTGCTAAGAACTTCAGTCTTTCCAATTATTTTGAGAGTGTTAACCATTACTGCATTTACTATGGTTATAATAGCTGCTTTAAAGTCTTATGTGACAATTCCAACATTAGGCTTCTCAAAATAGGCATCTGTCCTTTCTTTCCCTTGATAATTTGTCACATTCTCCAGTGGTGTGTGTGTGTGTTGTTTGTTTTAGCATGTGCAGTAGATTTTGGATTTTATTCTGGTCATTTTGAATATGATATTGTCATTTCTGAGTCATGTTTGCATCTTCTGGAGGTTGATTTGTTTGTTTTAGCAGACAGCAACCAGTGTAGATGACACGTTCTGTCTCACTTTCTGTGGGTGGCGGTTCTAATACCAGTTCTACTTTCAAAACTTTCCCTGTGCTCTTTACATTTGGCCTGTGCTATGTCTCTCAGTGATAGTCTAGGACTTAGGCAATAGTATATATCGTACATTAGTTCTCTTTCTCATAGCCTTTGCTATACTTTCTGAGTCTATTTTATACAAACACAAGTTACTTGTATTACTTTATACCCAGGATAGGCATGTGTTTTCCAGTTGTTTCCTCTCCATGATTTCCCCCATTCTCTTCAGATACCAGTGGCCTTTTCCCAGTTACTTTGGTCAGAAAGACACAGACGCCCTTAGACTTCTGCATTGTACAGTTCCCCGTAACTGGGGCTGTCCTTGCATACAGTGCAGAAAGGAGAGAAAAGGAAAAAAAAACATAATGGCAATTCTCCTCATACTGTTTGGGCAACAGAGGCCCTGTTTCTAGCTTTTCTGGCCGGAGAGAAAGGTTTTTCTCACAGGGTTTTTCTGTTCCTCTGGCACTGCAAGTCTAGGGCGAAGAGGAAAAAGAGTAGGAAAAAACCCCAGCATATTTCCTCACCATCTCCAGGTCACAGGGTCCCCTTGGGGATAGAAGAAGGGGACTCCTTTTAAGGGTTTTCTTGTCATCAGCACTATCAAAATAGTTACTCAGGCAACTCTTAGGTCAAAGCCAGGAGATAGAGGAAAACGGAATCAGAAAACTCATGACTACACCCATTATGCTTCAGGTTTTGACTTCTCCCAATTATCTCTATTACCTGTTTATGGAATGTTGAAATCCTTTGGCCATTTATATATTGGCAGATTAGGTACTTTCTGAGTGATTTGAATGATATGTATATATTTAAGGAACATTAACCCTTAATCTGGATGTTTCTGTTCTTGTGTTTGATTCAAATTTTTTGACATAGTAATTTTTAAAAATGCGTTAGCCTTTTGTGGATTAAAAAATTTGCTAATAGCCATTTGGGTAGTCTCCCTAATTAGAGTATGTGTTGTGGTTTTTAAAACATTCTGTTTTATTTTTCTCAAATTTAGAACAAAATTTCTTAAAATTATGAGCAATTGCTACAAAAATTTAGGTAATACAGATGTCTAGGCTAACAGGCAATGCTCTTCACAGCCCTACTTACTTTAAGAGAGAAATATTAGCATTTCATACAGATCCTTCCATACGTTGTTCATAAGTTTGCACTGTATATATATATATATATATATATATATATATATACACATATATAATTGAGGTATGACTTACATGCAGTAAATGCGTGTACAGTTGGTTTTGAAAAGTGTACACTCGTATAATTCACTATCCCAATAATATGTAGAACATTCTATCATCCTGTGAAGTTCCTGTGGTTCCTTTTGTTCTCACATCCCCTTTTCTGCCCCCTACTAGCCCCAGACAACCGTAGATCTATTACTTTAGACAAATTTTTCCTGTTAGAGAATTTAGGGAAATTGTATAGTATGTGCTATTTTGTTTCTGGATTTGGCTGAACATAATGCTTTCCATAGTCACCTGTGTTGCTGCCACGTATCAGTACTCTACTCCTTGTTATTATGATGCATAGTATTTCACTGTGTGAATATACCATAATTCTATGATACATTAATTTATTGATAGATATTTGTATTATTTGCAGTTTTTGGCCATTATGAATAAAGCTGCTGTGTGCTAGTTCCTGTGTGCCAGTGTTATAATTTCTTTTGAGTAAATGATAACTAGTTAAGGACTTACTCTATCCTAGTAAATGTTTATTTAACTTGATAAGCATCTGTTAAAGAGTTTTCCAAAATAGTTGCACCATTTTACACTCCCATCAGCAATGTAATGAGTTTCAGTTCCCCACCTGGCACATTTATCATTTTTTTGTCTATTTTATTTTTATTATTTTTTGGTATCATTAATATACACTTACAATGAACAACATTGCAGTTGCCATACTGCCTTCCCCGTGGCCCCCACCCACCACATTATGTGTGGTAATCATAATGCTTCTTTTTCCCCTTATCCCTCCCTTCCCACCCATGCTCCCCAGTCCCTTTCCCTTTGGTAACTGTTAGTCCCTTCTTGGTAACTTGTGATCTGAAGACTACCATTAGGCCAAATGGTTTCTCTTCCCTTGTATGAGTGAGATTTTGTAAATCTGAATATAAATGAGGGAAAAATTAGTCCATGTGACTATAAAGAGGGCTACCAGAATCCAGTAGAAATTATAAATGCACAATAAAGGAAGAGTTGTCAGCTTCAATTTCTTTTTCTAGACAGTGTTCAATAAAATTAGTTTTTCACAAAGAAGCATTTCCAATGCAGACCTATTGTAATGATTTCATAAAAGTTCAGACAACATAACCAGAGACACAGCAAAATACACTTCAGTCAGAGTCCTTGTGCACTAGAGGCAAGTCTGCTACATGTACAGCACACTCTTCATCCTTTTAAGGAATCTGAGCATGGGAAACTTCCAGTTCTTACCAACTTAGAGGGCCTTTTCAAAGGCAATGCTACAAACTGGTGGGAGCCCTATCACGTTAGATGAGGCAAAACAGAATAGCGAATTTGTTTTTCTTTAATAATGATCTGTATTTTGGTAAGCAGCTCCAAGATGGCAGCCCAAGATGTGACTTTTCCCCTTAGAGGAAGAAGTTTATCTAAAAAACAGAAACCTCCTTATATCACTAATAGCGATTCATACTTATATACTTAAACATATTATTTCCTGAATTGAATACACACTAGACACTTTACATTGGGAGAATGGGACAAAAATATGCAGGACCATATAAAATTCGTCGGAAAGGGCTGCTGTGTTGGGCCAAATCTGTGCTTATATAGTAGTGGCTCAGAAGGGGCAGAAGGTGCGGGAAGAACTATTAGCAAGCAGGAAGAGGCAGCTGGAGAGAGAAAGCCCCCTGCCAACCCCATATCCCTCCCCCAGTGGCCATGGCCTGTTGACTTTAGTTTAGGAGAACCTTAGATGCCATAACCGCAACTCCTTTCTTGGCTATTTTGGTCCTTAGCAAAATTAATAGTTATTAGTATTAATGGAGTACAGAAAGTACAAGGATCAACGGCATCACTAAGAAAAATGTAGAGATAGCGCACATGAAGATTATGTGATTGGCTATCATCTTTGCAGAGGAATCACCACCAGTGTTTTTCAATCTCCATGGTTCGTTTCTCTCCGCATCACTTATTTTTTACTGTATCACGACACAGACCCATGGAAACACTAACTGGCTCCATCCCCAGTACTTTTTACTGCATTGCATCTTATGGATCCACATTTTACCCAGTTTTCTTCCCACCCACACAAGTGCTAAGAGGGTATTAAAAAAGAAAAGATAGCATCTAATGACCATCTTTTCATAAATATCAACCCAGAGTACTCACTCTTAAGAAACACATGCATTCTTGCCTTAACTGAGGACTGAAATAACCAAGTAACAGAACCTTAAGTGCCCTGATGGAAATGTACAGTATGAGATACATCCACCTATCTATACACACATATGGGCACTCATGTGTATATACAATATATACATACAAATGATAATAGCTATACCAAAAATGTGCATACTTAACAGCTTTTTAAAAAGCCAGTAGATCATGGTATAATACAATTCATCTCCACTAGTGAATGGCACAAATGGAGAAATGCAAAAGAGGTGTTTCAAGTACAATAAAGTCATATTTCACAGGTGAAAATGAAGAGTATTATTCCAGTGTCCAACACAATGTACTCTATGAAAGTTTAAAATGCCAGATACTTAGTACTTAAAGCAGAAAGTTACTAAAGTCTGCCTTATGGTCTGAAAAAGACACTCATAACAGAGGTTTTGGTTTTTGAAAAGGGGGTGAGGAAACAGGCGGGAGTGGGAAGGAGTGTCAAGGACAGTTTCTTAGTTTGCTGAGTGGTGTTTATCTGATGTCTAGGCAGCTGAACATCATGATGGTTATGCTAAAAAGTTCAATTTACTGGTAAATCCTTGGCTTAGAGTACTAAGCGTATTATACCTGTGGGTGTGGCTTTAAATGCAGGACTAGTCATCTCCAGGTATAGAGATCACTGAAAAGAATGGCAGTTCTGAATAAAAATAATATAAATACATTTTCCAGCTAACCTTATATATCAGTGAAAATACCTGTAGATACTGTAATTTGGGGATACAGCTGATTTTAATAAACAGAAAAAAATATGTATGAAAGGAAGGGAACCCAATTAAGAATTATCTCAAGGTATGAGGTTTTACATTTTCAAAATGTTAACTTAAAAGAAGGGAGAGACAGTGAACACAGGAAACTTTTTACTGCCAAGTTCTGGATACCAGATATAGCATTTACAAATTTCTGATATGCTGGACAAATTTCCCATATTTATTATTTTCTTAAACACATACATATTAAGTGAACACCAGCACTGGGGAGGAGGTAGTATTAGTTTAATCGAAGGTTGACATTTGTACACTGATTGAGAAAGTGCCTGCTTCTTTCTTTAGGATCTTTCAAAATCCTTCAGATTTTCCTGCTTTTACTCTTTGATGATTCCTACCATGATTGAGATTCCTCAGAAGTTAATCTTACAAACACACACAAACCAATCTGAATGATTAATCTGAATTAATTTGAATCTTTTTGCAAACTATATATATTTTATTCATTTTATTTTTTTTTCAAACCATATATATTTTAATTCAAATTAACTTAATGGAATAATTCAGGTATAGTGATGTAAAACTGGCTCGGGTCCTGTGGCAAAAACGAAGCCCTACTGGACAGACATTTGGAGTCAGTGTTCAATCACGATTTTACAAGTACATGTAGTCTGCATGAACTCAGTAATTCAGTTTGACTAATTTAAGTCCATTTCGATTTTAGAGTTTTATATGCAAAACTGATCTGCTTCAGTAAAGGAGCCAGATCTAGTAAGAATTTTTTAAAAGGTATCAAATTCCATTATATTTTTGGACATTTTATAAATTCTAAAGGTTGGTCCTATCACTTTCCTCTAAACATGTAGATATCTCAATTTGTCTGAGATACTGTACAATATTTGAATGCAGAAGAGCTATTGAAATAATTAAGTCCCTTTCAGTAGAATCAAGTACATGTTATGTCCACCTAAAAACTGGTGATCTCAACCGTGGCCAGGAGGACGACGGACCAGAGCGCTACATGAAACACTGCCTATGACTGTGTGTGAATTCTACTGCGATCTTGGTTTTAAAAATATTTACACTGAAATATTAATTTTTCTCCCAGTTCCCATTAAATGAATGCTAGAAAGTCCTAAAGGGGTGGATTCAGGCAGACTGGGCTGACGTACCTGGAGAAGACTTAAATTGGTTGAGAAAACCAAGATTTCAATGGTGATTGGTCTGGTCTAGGCGGAGAGCATCACTGAGAGGCCGTGGAGAATGCTACCTTGGAGCCCTCTGTGAAAAGCAGGAGTCTGTCAGCAGCAGGGCTCCTGGTTCTTCAAGACAACTGGGGAGAGGGCAGGACAGCAACCTAAAGGAACTTGGAGCGCTCACGGGGAAGGACATTTTTTCCCTTCAAGTCATATTCATGGCTCCCCACCCACCTGCAGCTCAGTCTCCACACTGGCGGTGGGACCCCAAGTCACATCTGACTGTCAGCATCAGGTGGATCCTTCATTACAAAACAAAACAAAATAAAACAAAACACACCCCTCTCTGGAAAAAAGAAGTTAGCTTTCGTCAAGAGATTTCCTGACCACCATAACTCACTGTAGTGTTTTTTTTTTTATTTGCCAAACTTGCTGGTTCCTTTTCAGTAGTACGTTAGCACCGAGGCTTTAGACTTCTGCAAGTGGTATTTTCTGTCGTGTGATGTTAACATGATGCCAAGCAATCACTAAGTCTCAAGAAACTAGAAGTTTGTAAAGTATTGCAGCAACAAAAACAGCAATCAACAACAGAAAAAAAAAAAAAAAAAAAAAAAAGGAAGAGGACCTGCACATGCAGCAAAACCTACAGTGGTGCTGAGGGTTAGTCAGCCCTGGTAAAGTCACAGGCTCAGTGACTCCTGGCTCACTCGGCAACTAAGCACTTAAATAACGGGCTATTCTACTTGTAAACAGGAAACCCCATAAACCAAAAGGGGGTAATCGAATTATGTCTAAGTAGTGTGATGAGAATTCCAAGAGATGGTGGTCTGTAAATACGGCATCATTCAAATACCTCTGGCCTTTGATTTGTATTGGTTACATGTCTTTGTTTTTGTATAAACAAAGTAAAAGTACTGTTTGGGGTCTTGGAAGTTAACAGAGCTTAGCTCAGCTAGGATGACGTATCACAGCATAAGCAACAAAATATCAGGATATACATAGGCTTCATCTCCTCACTCTGCTACTGAACATACCCCTCATATGAGCTTTCAGGGGCCCCTCTCACCCTTTTTGTCTTCCCCTTTGGAGGCTTACAAGTTTGACAATGTAATTTCCACAAAACTTGGGATCTCCTGAAGCACCTCCATCTCACCATACCACAAAGAAGGCACAATTGAATAGACCAAAAAAAAAAAAAAAAAATCCCTGACAAGCTTGCAGCATTCAGAAAAAGAATTAGGTTGTCTTCTACTCTCTGAAAGAGTCAATGCAACCCTTTAGTGTTCATGGATTTCCACTTTTTTCCTACTCCAAATGAGGCCAATTTAATAAATAAAAGTCAGACAAAATACATTTATTTAATAACCAAAATACATTGGTGAGGGGATACAGGTGTGTTTCCATAATAACTTGTTTTAGCATATGCTGGCTGCTGTGAGCGGCTCATAAGAACCTGGGGTATACAGAGAAAGGCTTTAGATCTTTGCACAAATTTCTTAGGATAGACTTGTCCAAAAGTGATGAGTCAAGCCACGTTGCTGAATTGTTTTTGCAGTTTTCAGAAAATACCCCCTATCTAACCAGTTTCTTTTTACCACGTGCACTGTATGTGTGTGTGTGTGCATATTTAATAAACACACATACACACCAATTCCCCTTTACATAAAATTTCCCCAAAAGTTAAAAACAAAACAAAGCACAAAACCTGACAGCTAAATACTATGACATCCCAATTAGTAAACACAAAACAGAACGCTTTACAAAAATGAATAAAATATACCATCTGTACTCAGCTTCCACATGGTAGCACCCAAGCGAGGAGGCTGCTTGTGATGATGTCTACAGGGAGTTTCCTTTGCTGGACTGTTCCAGCAGAATGGCCATTCTCAATTATTTTGATTTGGTTGTTGATCCATTGATTATTTAGGAGCATGTTGTTAAGCCTCCATGGGTTTGTGACCTTTTTTGCTTTCTTTGTGCAATTTATTCCTAGTTTTATGCCTTTGTGGTCTGAGAAGTTGGTTGGTAGAATTTCAATCTTTTTGAATTTACTGAGGCTCTTTTTGTGGCCTAGTATGTGGTCTATTTTGGAGAGTGCTCCATGTGCACTTGAGAAGAATGTGTATCCTGTTGCTTTTGGGTGTAGAGTTCCATAGATGTCTATTAGGTCCATCTGTTCTAGTGTGTTGTTCAGTGCCTCTGTGTCCTTACTTGTTTTCTGTCTGGTGGATCTGTCCTTTCGAGTGGTGTGTTGAAGTCTCCTAAAATGAATGCACTGCATTCTATTTCCTCCTTTAATTCTGTTAGTATTTGTTTCACATATGTTGGTGCTCCTGTGTTGGGTGCATAGATGTTTATAATGGTGATATTCTCTTGTTGGACTGAGCCCTTTATCATTATATAATGTCCTTCTTTATCTCTTGTGACTTTCTTTGTTTTGAAGTCTATTTTGTCTGATACTAGTACTGCAACACCTTCTTGTTTGCATGAAATATCTTTCTCCATCCCTTGACTTTTAGTCTGTGCATGTCTTTGGGTTTGAGGTGAGTCTCTTGTAAGCAGCATACAGATGGGTCTTGCTTTTTTATCCATTCTATTACTCTGTGTCTTTTGATTGGTGCATTCAGTCCATTTACACTTACAGTGATTATTGAAAGATATCTACTTATTGCCATTGCAGGATTTAGGTTTTGGTTACCAAAGGTTCAAGGTTAGCTTCTTTACTATCTTACTGTCTAACTTCACTCACTTATTAAGCTATCATAAACACAGTCTGATGATTCTTCATTTCTCTCCCTTCTTATTCCTCCTCCTCCATTCTTTGTATGTTAGGTGTTTTTTTTCTGTGTGTGTGTGTGTGTGTGTGTGTGTGTGTGTGTGTGTGTGTGTGTGTGTGTATGTGTGTGTGCTCTTTTGTGTTTCCTTTGACTGCTTTTGTGGGTAGTTGATTTTGTTTTTTGCCTTTAGTTAGTAATTGATTGGTCCGCTTTCTTTGCTGTGATTTTATTTTCTCTGGTGACATCTGTTTAGCCTTTCCCTCAATTTTTGCTTTTCTGGGAATTGCTTAATCCCTCCTTCATATTTAAATGATAATCGTGCTGGGTATAGTATCCTTCATTCAAGGCCCTTCTCTTTCATTGCATTAAATATATCATGCCATTCTCTTCTGGCCTGTAAGGTTTCTGTTGAGAAGTCTGATGATAACCTGAAGGGTTTTCCTTTGTAGGTGACTTTTTTTCTCTCTCTGGCTGCCTTTAGTACTCTGCCCTTGTCCTTCATCTCTGCCATTTTAATTATTATGTGTCTTGGTCTTGTCCTCCTTGGGTCCCTTGTGTTGGGAGTTCTGTGTGCTTCCATGGTGTGAGAGGCTATTTCCTCCCCCAGTTTGGGGAAGTTTTCAGCAATTATTTCTTCAAAGACACTTTTTATCCCTTTTTCTCTCTCTTCTTCTGGTACCCCTATAATGTGGATATTGTTCCATTCTGATTGGTCACATAGTTCTCTCAATATTCTTTCACTCCTGGAGATCCTTTTATCTCTCTCCCTGCGTCAGCTTCTCTGCGTTCCTGTTCATTGATTTCTATTCCATTAATGGCCTCTTGCATCTCGTCCATTCCGCTTTTAAATCCTTCCGGAGATTGTTTTATTTCTGTGTTCTCCCTCCTTAGCTCTTGCATATTTCTCTGCAAGTCCATCAGCATGGTTATGACCTTTATTTTGAATTCTTTTTCAGGAAGATTGGTTAAATCTATCTCCTCAGATTCCCTCTCAGGGGAGGATGTCTGGGTTAGTCTGGTCTGTATCAAATTCTTCTGCCTTTTCATGGTGATAGAGGTAGTCGTAGGCACTTGGCATGTGTGTCAGCTGGGAGATCAAAGTCCCTTTCCACTTGCTCCTGACCTTTCTTTCCTGGGAGAACGGTGACCCCTAGTGGCTTTTACTGGGCAGCTGCGTGCAGATGGGGTCTCTGATTCTTGCCCCGCTACTGTGGAGTAAGCTCCATGCGGTTGCTGTGGGCGTGGCCACTTTTAGGCTGCTGCTCTGCTCTGGTGGGGCCGCGCCAGAGGGGGAGTGGGCGGGAGGCTGTTTATCACTGTGGGGGGCCGCCAAGCTATGTTGTCGCCCATGGGGTTGGGGCACCTGGAGTTCCTGGGGATTCCCAGCTGCTGGGCTATATGCCGGGATGCCTCCATCCAGCTGTGAGGCCCCTGTCCCTTTAAGACCTTCAAAAAGCACATGCTTTTCTTTTGTCCCAGGTGCGCTGGCCGTGGGGACCCGCTCGCAGGTTTTACTGTTCAGTTTCCCTAGTATCCAGCACACCACGCACTGTGTGTCCATGCTCTGATGCGGATGGCTAGGGCTGGGTATTTAGCATTCCTGGGCTCCCTCTGGTCCTGCTAGGCCATGGCTTGTATCTTATCCCCTTCGTGAGGCACTGGGTTCTCGCAGATGTAGATGTAGCCTGGCTATTGTACTGTATCTTCTGGTCTCTGTTTTAGGAATGGTCGTATTTCTTGTATTTTCAAAAATATATATGTTTTTGGGAGGAGACTTCTGCTGTCCTACTCACACCGCCATCTTGGCTCCTCCTCACCATTCTCAATTATTAAGTCACGTGTAAGACATGTGTGACCCATTGGATATTTGTCAAGTGACACTGGTGCTTCTGTTCATGCCCTGTTCTGTCCATCCCCCGGCAGCTGTCTGCCTCAGAACCCGAAGGCTATTGCGAACTCACATACTGCTACCTCGGGGTACCCCATGCATTGGCTCAGAAGGGTGACCTGCATCGCTGGGGACCCACCTTGTATTGGATGGCCCCAGGCTTGTGGTAGGCCACCTATGGGATGCGCCCTGTGAGGAGGTCCAGGGGGGGTTTGGCTGAATGCCTCAGGGGCAAGGTTAGAGAGGTCGTTTCCAAAACCTAGTCCCTCGCTTTCAGATTTGAAAGCTTTCATCTCTTTTGCTCGACGCTCTAGCAGGCTTCGTATTCTTTCACTGCACTCATTCTGAAATGTCAATATCTCTTCTTCCATCTGTTGTGGGTTGGTGGGGGGAAGCAAAAAGAAAGCTCATTTATTTTAAAAAATATATAAACTACAGAAGCAATAATTATTCTGGTTTAAAGTGAATCATAAAAATGTCCACTCTGGCTATTTTAAAGGATGTATATTTAAAAATCAAAGAGATGTACTGTAGGAATCATATATAACTTATATTGCTAAAATGTGTAAAATTAAGTTCTTAAAAGCAAAGGTAATAATCTCTATTGAAATAATAAATCAAGGCAATTATCATGAATGGCTACCAAAACCATTAGGTAAAAAGATTGAAGAAGAAAATGTGTAAGGAGAATGTAGCCTTATTAGATACACCATAAGGTCACTCTAATGTAATAAATATGGTATTGGTGTAGGAACCAGTAATTAGTAAAACAGAAACAGAATGAAGTTTGTAAGTTTTTAATGCAGGACAAAAGCACTAATTAATTTAATGGGAAAAACAACACAGGCACAAGTGGCTAACCACCTGGAAGAAAATAAAAATGGAATCTCATCTGATACCATATTCCAGAAAGATCAGAGCATTAAGTGAAAAACAAACAGAAACCATAAAGTTTCCATTAGAAAGTTAGGAGACTCTATGTACTTAGAAATCAGTGGTTGGGTAGCCGTCAGAATCAGTTTTGGACAACTCAAAGGTTTACAAATATATATAGCTGACTAGAAATAGTTTTAGTGTGAAAAAATACACAATAGTCAATGACAATGGGAAGAAGTTGATGGAGAAATTGTTGATGAATGAGAATATCTGAGCCCACTCATCAAATATGACTTCAAAGTGGGACAACTAGACATTATATAGCTTTTGATGTGATGCAAAAGGAAGTGTAACACAGTAACCCTTATGAACATTCCTCGCAAAAATTTTTAAAAGGAAAAAAATTAATGTAAATATAATCATGCCCCTAGATCTAATGACCAGTTTACAGGAAATGCAAAGTAAAGAGGAATGCATTAAATGACACCATGAGGTTGGAATCAGCCAAATTCAAATGCGAGAATTCCTACAAAGCAAATGACCCAGTCCACAGTAATAAAAAAAAGGGCACAGGAGACTAAAAGGCTTAAAAGACAATGAAATGCAACGTCTACACCATGTTTGGGCCCCAATCTAAATAAACCAAGAAGACCTTTTTTTAGATAGAAAGGGAAGTTTAAGTATGGACTGAGTATTAGGTAATCTTAAACATTTATTATAATTTTGTTAGTTAACACAATGGAATTATGACTATGTTGAAGTAAAAGAGTCCTTATTTCCTTATCTGTGTTTGCAGTGAAATGATTCTATGCTGGCATTTGCTTTAAAATATTTCAGATACTCTGCCCCCTATCCTGCTCCCCTAAAAGGCTGCATGTGGAGTTGGGAAACAGACGAAATATAAGCAAGATACTGATAGCTGTTGAAGTTGCGTAATGAGTATTTGGGGACTTCATTGTACTAGTTCTTAATAATTTCACTAATACTTTTTGTTTGAAAATTTCCATGATACAAAGTTTTTAAAAAATAGGAAATAAAGAGTATTTGTAAAGAAGTATTAAATTAGGTTTTAAGATATTTGAGGACTTAAGCCAATAGTCATTGTTCTCTACACAGAAATCTAGCTCAACAAATGTGCTTAATTTTTATGTATCTTTTTTTTATACTAAGTTATCATTGATATACAATCTTATGAAGGTTTCACATGAGCAACATTTTGGTTACAACATTTACCCATATTATCAAGTCCCCTCTTATGTATCTTTTTTAAAGTGCCCTTTTAAAAACACACAATTTAGCATGGAAACACCTGGAGGACCTGGAGGACAATTCTTGTTTCATTTGGACGCTGAAAGCAATCTTCAAACAGAATTATTACACATCTAGAAACAACTAACATTCTCTCTGCTTCCACCTCTATTTTCAGATGACTGTTTCTTATCTGTACAACCAGTAGGCACAAAGTACAGAAAATACAGATGTTACAATGTTTTCAAATCATACCATGGGTATATCACTGCCTTGGTAGTTGCCAACTGACTGACCCCAAAGTACTTTATAGTCATGCACTTCACTTGAAATATAAACATGAGCCCTAAAAATCAAGCAGCAACTCAAAGCACTGTAGATTTATTCCACTGTTTCTTTTATTATTTTTAATACTAAATCTTATGCATGTCTATTATCAAATACAAACCACCACAACCAATCTACCATATTAAAAGAGCCATTATAAGTATTAGTTCAACTCACTTTAAGTGTGATTTGTCTTTATTTTATTCAACACCTCATAAGCATTTTTCCACATTAATACTATTTTTATAGCCATTATTTAAATGGTTGAGTAAGATTTTATTAAGTGGCTTGGTCATAAGCACTTAATTATTTTACATGGTTAGGTGTTTAAAACCATTATAACTATGCTATAATTAACATATTTATGCATATTGTTTTTCCTGTATTCAGGATTTCTTTTCTCTAAATTCTCTAAATTCTTTGCTTAACATTTTCTAAGATCATTGATATACTTCCAAATTGCTTTCCAAAATGCATTAACAATGTATGAGAGTGCCACTGCACTTCTGGCAATGGTATTAGCCCTATGCCAACATTTTACCTGGTTTCGTAGAACATAAAGGCCTTAGTTCATATATTGAAATGACTACACCTAAGATACTAATTAGCACTCTTTAACTCGGAGCCACTAGGTGGAGCTAAAAATACAAATAAAACAATACCAATAATTCTCTCATGACACTGTTACTGAAATACTATAGGTTTCTCTTTTAGTGATAATTTTGAAGCATAAGAGATGGAACTTTAGATTCAATTTTAAATATGCAAGTTGAAATCAGGCAGATTTATGAATTCTGTACATGGGACAACTACATTTTTCTAAAAATTTGTATGTGTTTCTGTCTTCCCACCTTGAATGAGAAACACAATTGAGATAATTTTTAGAGGCAAGTACCTCTTAAAGGAGCCAGTAATGAAGACAGCTGTGCCAGAGAAATAGCAACACCTTCTTTTGGTGGAGTTTTTAAGAACATTTATTTTTAATAGAAATGAGGTATTCTATTTTTATCACAAGAACTGTAGAAAGTAGAGGAAAATCTATGCGCCAATTAATGGTCCAGAAGCAATGACAATTTTTAACAGACAAAACCATTAGGCATGTGTTAACTTACAATGGACCTAAGACATGCCAGCTGCTGGGAACTTATGGCTCAGGAATTCTGGAACAGAGCATTCAATCCTGGATACAAGTGGTATTCTACTACTTCTCAAAACAAATGCCTTTCCTCTCTTTCTTTCTCAAAAGCTTATACCCTTTGTTCTTTCTTCAACACACACACACACATATAGCCTCAGTACCTTAAAGGACACAAGTGAATTTAGGGATTCTACTTCTAATATATATGACAAAGAATAAGTAAAATAAATAAAGCTACATCTAGAAATATTTTCAGCCTGACACTTCATCTGTGTAAAACTGGTCTTACCTTCTCTTTTCTAGTAATGCATCAATCTGTACAGTTTCAGACCAGGAATGAATGAAGTATATTCCTGATCCCTTTTCCTTGTCTCTCTCAAGCAATTACTAAAGTTTTTTCCTTCACTATCCAAGTTTCTCTCCAATTTCTTTAGGTACAACTAGGTACACAAAAGAAGGGAGGAAAACGGAGCCAGAGCTATCCTTTTACAATTCAACTGTCTTCACATAACTCCACATCATTCCTCTAGTAATTACTACTTAAGTATATATATTCCTTTAATACATCACACTCATTAATTTTAAGGTTCATTACTGAATCAGTAATTTTAAAGAAAAAGAAAACACTACCAAAACTAGAATTAAGGAAATATGGTATTGTGAAAACAATCTAATGCCACCTCTGTCATCACAAAAATATATTTATGAAATGATTTTGATGAAAGCAAATCCTGGCACAATTACTTTTTTCTATTACGCATACCTGTTGTTTCAAGAGTGCCTTGCGGAGGGAGACCCTCCGTTTCAGCTCCCGAAGCTCTTGAGCGTGTTGTGCCTCAGCCTGCATTTTGATCTTGCTCTGAAGTTCAGTCAACAGCTCCAGTTCCTGCTGCAGCTGCGTTTTCAAAGCCTGGCACTCTGCCTCCTGCGCTTCATCCAAATGCGGCTGAAAGAGAAAGAAAACATACATCCTCCTGTGAGCTACCTTCTCATGACCTATGGAAAGGAGGACGTGTAAGTTAAGGCAGACTACTCTTCTATAGGGCACAACTGTTCTCTTTTACATCTTGGGGTAAACATCTCTGGAAAAGGAAAACACAGCAACCAATGACGGCATTATAAGAATAAAGCTATCATAAGCTATTTGGATGATGCCTAAATAATCATTATTTTTTAAAGGAAAACGGAATCTGACTGACATAAGACTGGGAATGTCTTCTCTCCAATGGAAATAACTACAGAACAGGGACAAGCATGCCACAGCTTATGGGCCAAAGCTGAACAGCTACCTGATTTTTTGTTTTTGTTTTTCAATAGTCCACTAATTAGGAATGGTTTTTTACATTCTGAATTGGTCACATTTTAAACGGCTATGTAAATACCCACATAATAACCTCAGTTTTTCCTCCTAAAATATTTACTATCTGGCCCATTAAGAAAAAGTCTGTAAACTGACATAGCAACTATTTTGTGCCTGCACTCAAATGTGACCATCTGGATTCCTGGTAAAGTGCTACTTTTTGAACCCTGCTTAACAAAGCTGCTTCTCCAATCTTGATGCACTGTTGGTATACCTACTAAACCTCTGCAAGGCACCAGCAGAGAGCCTATGTGGAACCTCATGACCAAGTGTATCAAAGAGAATTACATATGCATCCTGCATATTTCCAAGCAATGCTGAGAACAAGAAGAATATGGACCACCTTCACTATTTCCCAAGGTACAGCAGCATTTTCATCTCCAACTTAATATTTCAATTGTTGGGATTTTATTCGGGTGGTGGAAGGAAAGGGGCACTAAATTTGTTTTGCCTAAGTAAAATAAACTTACAGCTCGAGTGGAGAGCATTTCATTAATGTGGTCATACTGCTCAGTTAAGATGGCTAAGTTTTGGATCTGCTTCTCCTTAGGCTTTACTCTTTAGCACCACAAGCAAAAACCTGGAAGTCAGCTAACTAATCTTTCAAAGGTCAAAGAAAAGTTATGAGGCAAGAGAAGGGACAACCCTTCTTGTGGAAATGATAACAGACATGAACTACATAAACATTTTTGAGATAAAATAATTTGAGTTCAGAAACAGAATAACTCTGGCTTTAAATCACAGGTTAATTATTCTATGAACTCAAGTTTCAACAAAATGTAGTAAGATGAGATATATTTGATAAGGTATAGCCATCAAGCCTACAAGTAACAACACTCATTTGCTACACAAAGGCAGAACCTATAGTTGAAATTATTTACCTCAATATATATACTGCCAGATATTGAATGGTTGACTAAGTGTGCAAATGCATGTATGACCAAACACTCTTGTCAAGGAACTAGTTCCCACTCTTTGCTCCCATACTACAAAATCAAATATATATCTTTGTCAGCATTTTACACCAATTGAGGTACTAAGTCATAGTCATGTACCTTTATTCTGTGAAGGGTCAAGAAATGTCTAGCTAGAAAGACAAACTCTTGGTTTAGTTACGCTTAGCACTGCCCTTAAATACTGCCCTTGGTTAATAAAATTCCTCCAAGTTAGCCAGAAATGGAACAGTGAAATTTAGAATTCTCTTCTGACTTTGTGTAACCACCTCCATTCTTTAAAAAACTTTTAAGTATTCAAATATATTGCCAAGAAAACTATAGACACTCCATATCACTAGCTAATGACAAAAAGGAATGCCCTGGAAAATTTTTTCAAGAAGATTAATACTTATACCAAGAATAAACTATATTCCTCAATGTTTCCCCCAAGTGAAAGCAGGATTAACATGTTCCAGTTGTTTCTTAATCACTTAATACTGACAAAACGTCACCTAATGGCAGATGAAGAAATGGCAGATAAACAATAGGTGTTTACCCAAGTCATTCCTCAGAAATGGTGCCCCAATGTCTACAAATACTGTCAGCTCACCTAAGTGTGCAAACTGAAGTCCTCCTATCCCCCTTAAAGTCTTGGAGAAAGTTGGAATAGTTGCAACTATTGAAGTTGAACTACTACATAGTAAATACAAATTTATCTTAAAAAGTTGCAACTATTACTTATGTAAATGAAATGACATGATGTTAAAATAGTCTGTTTTCTCCAAGAAGGGACTAGGGTTACCAAAAAGGAAGGGATTGGGGAGTATGGGTGGGGAGGGAGGGAGAAGGGGATTAAGGGGCACTATTATTAGCACTCACAATGTAGTGGGGTCATGGGGCACGCAGCACAGCGCGGAGAAGACAGTACTAACTCTATAGTGTCTTACTACGCTGATGGACAGTGACTGCAGTGGGTTGGGGGGGACTTCATAGTATGAGTGAATGTTGAAACCACAACGTTGCTCATGTGAAACCTTCTTAAGATTGTTTATCAATGATACCTTAATTTTAAAAAAAGAGTCTATTTTGTTCAAATTGGGCAAGTAGATACATATATACAACTAAGAGGAACATGGTGATTTTCTTTCCCACTGAAGTAACAGAACAATTTCTTTTACGGAAAATCTTGAGCTTATGTATCATGAGAAGGACGTTTTCTATCTGAAGTCTGCCTATGACTGTGAGACATTATTTTTCCCCTTGATTTTTTAACAGTATCTGAAAATCAGACTAGTGTCTCCAAGCTTTCAAACGGAGAAGGGGGCCACAACAGGGAACCAAAAGGAAGGGTTAAACAGCAAACAACTAACCTATTCCAAGCCCCAGAGAAATGAAGTCCTATCAGATTCATGGTCTGACCAAAGAAAACTAAACAAGCTTTCAGTTCGGTTTACTTCTGGGTGCTGCTCACTTTAAAACTGTAATTCATTTTATAGACATGCTTTAAATATCTTTTGGTGAGAACCTCTACTATGTAACCACTACAAAGACAAAATAAATGTGGAAAATCATTATGAATTCTGATTGTGATAAGCATTAACTAATGATGGTTATGAGGGTAGTCAACGTACGAGCCACTCTGTAAATGATGTTCATTAGCTGTTTTGAAGATACAGCAAAGTATAAAATTTTACTTAGATTCACAAGAAAGGATAAATATTAGCTTTGCTTCTGTGTTTTGTTCAGGACAACTTGTATGAATGGAGTTGAATAGGAATCAGAGACACCACTAGGTAAGGTTTAGCTTCTGGTTTGGACACAGATTACTTCTGTGAGTGAATTTCACTTGACTTCAGGAGAGTTATTCAGGTAAGTGTTACCTGATAGTTTTATAGTTAAATTGTCAGAGATCGAAAAAGAGGGTAAAGGAGATACCGTGGAACCGGGCTTCATTGGATGTAAACACAAGTTTACAATGTGCAGACATGTACAGATTAACTGAGGTACTACTGTGGGTGACAACATATATAGGGGGTCATTTTGGTTTTTTGTTTATTAAGATTCATGTGATTATACTTCACGTATTTATTACAAGTTATAAAATTAGAAAATTCCTTGGAATTGTTAACTCTGGTTGATTTTGGTAGAGGGGGCTGGACCAGGTGGCCTAAAGAACAAGGAGAGGGAAACCTTTAAGTTTATAATACATACACTTTGGCATCTTTTGAATTTTGTATCATATAAATAAATTTCTCTATCAAAGCAAATACAAAATTTAAAGTCCTTTGATATGATATATCACCAACACTTGTCTTTCCTTATTTGTCTACAAGAGAGCATGTAGTACCTTCCTTCACTCTGATGTACTAATTAAAAAAATACACTCCAACTACACATGCCCTGGTCTTACCTATGTTACCAAACACAGAAAGAATGGGAGTAACAGTGTGATAATTCCACTATTCCTCTAAAGATGAGTATTGACAATGAAGGGAGAGGGGGTAAAAAGGCGTTTTTCATTCACTGGTTTCTGTACTAATTAAGAACTTACCGCCTCTTTTGGATACAAATCACATTCAGAGGAAATAAGATTCCAAAACTATAAAACTTGGAACAACAGAGAGAAGCCAGCAGGTTAGGATGTTGATATGTAGATTGCAGTATCAACACTGGACATTTGGGTACACTTAAAATGAGAATTTCGAATCTTATTTATGACACTTTCTACAGTTAAAAAGTTCTGGCCATTTTTTTTGGTACTCTGCTGAGAAATACACAAGCTGAAGTCTGCAGCTATAGACCCTCTACACCAATACTAACCAAACATGCTTAAAATGAAAAGAAAAAAGCTTATTCAATTTCTTTATGACAGACATCTGGCTTAGACTTTTACTGTTTACATGTGCCTTTTATGTGTTCTCCTTTGCCAAGAAGCTTAGGCTAAAGGTACCTTCAGACTCTTAGGCTGCTGTCGAGCCTGCATGACGTGCTTCCGCCTTAGTTCTCGCTCTCTCCGCTTATTACGCTCCAGCTGGTCAGTGAGCTCGGCTTGATGCTGCAGTCTCATCAACTCACAGCGCATCTTCTGCACTGTGTTGAGGTGGCGGAACTCCAGTTCTTGCGTGGATTTATGCTGTCGCAGTAACATTGCATGCTCTAAGTCCTTTTGAGCCTGCCTTTTATTTAATTCCTAATCCATAAAAAAAGACAAAGGCATAATTTGATGATGTACAATGCCAGGAGAAAAAAAATCCTAAGAAACAGAATAACCAGGATATAGATGTAATTCTCTGATTCAGTAATGGCTGCACAGTAAATATTAGAGTTTTATTACTGGAACTGTAGAAAATGGGCAATTAGTAGCACAATTGCCTTATCTGTTCATTTACTATTTATACTACTTTTAGCAATAAGCTTAAGACATATCACATCTGTCCCAAGAGACTTAATGTCCTTTCTACTCTCTTTCCGTCATTTATGTTTCCTAATTTTGTATCTGAACAGGATTTCTAAGTCATCCTTTGACTTTCTTCAGAGTATACATTCAATTCTACTACATGCAGTGTACCCAGTATAGTGCAGGGGTTAGGAACACAAGACTCTAGGGCTAGGCTGCCTGCTTTCGAAATCCTGGCTCTGCTACTGACAAGCAGTGAGTCCTTGGGTTAATTACTTAAACTCTCTGTGCTTCCATTTCATTACTTCTCAAATGGAGACCATAACACAGCTGTTTCATAAAATTAACGTGAGGGTGAAATGAGTTCATACGTGGAAAGCTGTCAGAATACCTGCCTCATGATCAATAAATGTTACTACAATTTTTTTCAGTTTAAAAGATCAAATGTACAACACACACACATACACTCACACACTCTCTCTCTTTTACTATGTAGAAGGAAGTCAGACGTGCCCCCTTTGCCTCCGCTGCCCCTTCTCCAGGGGCCAACATTTGGTGCATATGTTTCCCAACCTTCCCCACGCTTATCGTGACACAACCATTACACAAAAACATACAGTTTTAAAATTGAATAACAATATATATTATAGGCATATAATATGCTTGCTTTACCTAAAAATATAATGGACAAATACAGATTTTTAAAGAAATTTTTATTGGAAGCTTCTGCTTTCTGATGCCATAGTTTTTCTACTTTTTGCTTTATGACAAATTTTCAATAAACATCTACACATGATACACCATATAATTATGTTACTATTTCTTTAGGATAGAATTCTAGAAGCGGATTCGATGGGTAGAAGATACATGCAAATTAAATTGTTAAAGCTGCTGAATTATGCTCCAAAATGGCAGTATCAATTTATATTCTTACCAACATTGACCACTTTCCATGCCACTACTAGGACTCATCAATTTTTTAGACCGATCTTATCTAATTGATGCAATTGTCTTAACTTGAATTTCTTTATTAGTGAATTTGAATAATTATGTTATACTTGAAGTTTATTTTAGGCCACTCTTGAAAATAAATTGATCTATGCTCATAGGTATACCTGATAATGAGTACCGTTGTTTTCATTGGCATAAGTTTCTACATATTCCCAATGAATAATTTAATGTTTATAAAATTATGTTAAATGGTAGTATATACCTCATGGCACCCATTTTGGATGAAAAGGCATAAGTTATCCAATTAATTTTCTCATATTAAAAATTAACAGTTCTTTCATTCGTGGATTTAATATTCATTAAATATTTACTTAATACATATTTATTGAATACCTATTATGGGCCAGCCACTAGCTACAAGGCCTGGATATACCTAGCCACTGGATATAAAAGCCCTGAACAGAACCTGGGACTTGATCTAATTTCCATTCTACTTGGGGAGAGAGAGATCCCCATAAAAAGTGTGTGCACGTATGTGTGTATGTGTGTGTGTGGTGTGTGTGTGTGAGAGAGAGAGAGAGGAGTGCAAGAATATTTAAAGAAGGGAGGAGGATTTGGAGATCAGAATTGAGGAGATATGAAGTGAGGGAGAAGGTGAATCGTGTGGGTTGGGTTTCCAGGGAAGAAGGACTTAGGCAAAGGCAAGCAGAGGTGCTCTAAGGCCCTGAGGGTGGGATGTGACTGACATATTTTCAGGAAGATTCTGATTTCACACCATTTAAACATACCTCCTTGAGAAGGTCCTGCTCCAAGTTATGGCTCCCAAGTAGCAACTTTCTTTTTAAGCGACGGCATTGCAGCTCTAGGTACCGTTTCTGATGTTGAAGAAGATTGGTCTTCTCCTCTTCTTGGAAATGCTGTATGTTCTGTTTCTGGCTTGAAAGCCATTCCTGTTTTTCTTTTCTTGGGGTGCTCTTGTTTTCATTCAGCTCCTGGCAAGATAAAAAACAACTGAGTTCAAAATACATAAAAATTAACTACATGAATATACTATTTGGTAGCTGGTAATCTTCAGTAAAAATACTTAATTTGTGCCCTCTCTCATGGGCAGGCAGGGCAATGACCTTAAAGGAGGTAGGTAGTATTTTTCTGTTTCTGGAGTTATCCATGAAGTAGGACAGAAAAGAGAAAAAATACACTAGAAAACATGCATATTTTTAGCTTTGCACAGCTATATTTAGGATGGCTCGTAGCTTTGAAAGCACGCAATGATTGGTGAATGGAGTAAAACATCTTTGTTTGAAATCCTCCCAAAAGGGGGAAGAAGACAGTGCTTTCAAGTAAAAATCACACATGAATTAAAATTAAGGTTAAAATATAGTTATGTCTCACTTCTTGGCTTTCAACAATTGAAATACTAAGTTTTTGGCAAAGTTAAGGATGGGCTCAGTATAAAAGACCAGAAATTAAATGGAAAATCAACAAAACCACAGGAAAATAGAGACCGTTTAGAATAGATTTAGTCTTCAGCACTGTAACCACTGAACAAGGCAAGACCAATGTTTTTCTACAGCATTTCAAACATCATCTCACAAACTACCTAAAAAATTTATTTATACTGGATAGGATGAGAATACTGACAATACATTCAATGATGCAAACCCAAGGATGCTAATCAATACTAGTATATTTCAACCTACAATGCATCAACCTTGCAGAGAATATAAATCAGCCATCTTTCCTAGGTCTAAGATGATTTTTTAGAGACTGTTAACCTTATGGTTCTTCATCTGTTGTTCAAGAAAGAAACCGATGATTCATTACTTTCATTGATAAGATATTCAAACACATAAAAATAAAAAGCACATAAGCTTGTAGTTCTCAACTTAAGGATGTCAATGAGAAGACAGGGATAATACAGGCATATACAGAAAGAATCACTTGCCTATGTTTTTCAAAATCTTTGGCCAAGGAAATTTCCCACCCACTAAGACTATAGTAGGTCCCTTCCTCTATACTGATAATAATCATTCTAAATGAACACACACACACACACACACACACACACACACACACACACACACACGCAGACACAAAACTACCTTCTAAAAGAAAACGAGCTTATTAGTTAGACTATGAATTATATGCTTAAAGGATTATCTAAACCAACACATTCATTTATAAAACTAAAACCTGATTTCACTAGGAAACAACTATAGAACTGCATTTTGTTGGATATTTATTTACAGTTGGGAATCCTGTTTACCATCTTTTCAAATCCCATGTTCTGGTATTGAGTTTAGCTTTTAGATTACAGTAATGGGAATACATAGCAGGTTACACTCTTTAAAGTTGGAAAAATTTTATCAATGAACCTCACTCGGCAGGGTATATATAGCAAGGCTTTGTGCCACCAATATCCTTAATAAGACTTATATATCTAATTATAGGTCAAATTCCTATACACAAGAAAGCACTGTACCAAAGAGATTATGGTTATTTTATCAAGATTAATTTATCTGCATGCAAATAATTAATTACATGGACTAAAAATTTCAGTCCATCAGTCTGTAAAAGAGGGTGTAAACTGGGGAAGTCTCGGTGGGTGGGGGAATTTCCTTGGCAAAAGATTTTGAAAAACATAGCCAAATGATTCTTTGTGTATACGCCTGTATTATCTCTGTCTTCTCATTGACATCCTTCAGTTGAGAACTGCAAGTTTATGTGCTTTTTATATTTATGTGTTTGAGTATCTTATCCACAAAAGTAATAAAGAATTGGTTTGTTTCTTGAATAACAGGTGAAGAACCGTAAGGTCAATAGTCTCTGAAAAATCATCTTATACCTATGAAAGATGGATGATTTATATTCTCTGCAATATAATAAAGATACTATAGTTGACACAAATCATTTTCCTGTCCTGACCACTATCCTGAATAATAATCCCCTTTCAGAAATTGCCTTAGGACAACATGGCTTTCCTCACAGTTAGACTAGATCTGCGATAAAAATAAGTTCAAGAAAGCAGCACATAAAGGGCAAACACACATGAAATCCTGTAGCCATAAAGACATAATTAGCATGCTTTCCTAGTAAAGAAAATGGGATGAGAAGAAATGTCTCTTATCCTTATTCTGTGTTAAAATCAGAATAAGAACAAATTATTGTAATCTGAGCCCAAAGTAAGAAGGTATGACTTACTTTTAAAGGAAGAGATGTATGGCTCTTTTTCATAGCTAAAATATTTTTATTTCTAGTGACTCAGTTTCTTAAGTGCTTAGGAAAGCTACTATAAATAAAAGCTTTATAAAATAATTCACATTTTAAAGAGATCACTCTTTGTAGATCCCACTCAACTGAGGATCTCAGCCATTGAAAAGTAATAGGTTATAATCAATGTCCTCACTTAAACTGGTATATTGTTAGTGGGCACAAAGAAAAGAAAATTTTATCTTAATGGTTCTACGAGTAGATCAATATTGGATATAATCAGTAAGCAGGCAAGTGGCTTGAAAATTTTTATAAAGTAAATACCTCCTTAAGTTGTTCCTTTCGAAGTTTGTATTCTCTCTTCTGGGACTTCAAAAGGCTATTCAGTTCTTTCTTCTGCTCAGCCTGAATACGTTGTTGAAATTTGTTCTCCTCACTGGACATCAGTTCAGCCTATAGGAAAATTTTTAAATGGATCAAATTAGCTAAGCAGATAAGCTTCAAAGCAGCAGTTTAATACACATTAGCAAAGATATTTCCTCCCACCTAAGAATATAAAATCAGTATAATCATTACCAAAACAAGAATATCCAATAAATTATTAACAAATATTACTCAGCATCCTTATGATTTGAATTTCAGAGAACCACTAAAATGGAACTCATCTTTAAAATGCTGATCTTTTACAGGGGTCAGTGTTTTCACCGTTCCCCCCCATTTAACTAGAGTATGCTGCCCGACCCCCCTCACTAATAAAACAAAACAAATGTAATTAAGTTATGACCTTTTATCTAGCTTGACTTGTGTATTAACTACTAAAAGGCATACTGCTGACTGGCAGCCTTACCAACAACATGAACAGATATTCACACATATTCTGTATGTTGTATAAATTATATACTGTATTCTTACAATAAAGGAAAGCTAGAAAAAAGAAAATGATCTTTTAAACTGTCTCCCAAAACATTTTCCAAGACCTTTATTGAAAAAAATATGTGTATAAATGGGCCTGTGCAGTTCAAACCTGTTATTCAAGGAGTGAACTATACATATTCATTGTAGAACATTTAGGAAATACAGAAAAACACAAAGAAGAAAAATCTTGCATGATTTTACCACACAGAGATAACCAATATAAACATTTTGGTGCATACCCTTCCTAATTTTTTCTAGGCATGTATAGATATTGATATAAATATATAAAACAAATCTAAGATCATATTGTACATCCTGTTTCATGAATTCCTTTCCTAAAAATGTTAGTATCTACCTGTTTACAAAGTATTCAAGAAAGTACAACATCAAACAGGATTCTAAATATTTCTATATTCTTTTGCCAAATTATTTCAAAATCAAATATTCATTTACACCAGAAATTATTTTGCTAAATTCTCTATTACTGTGAGACGGTGATTCTTCTTTTTTTGCAGACATATTTGAAGATATGGTGTAAATTTATTGAGAAGTTTACATTTTACTTGACAACTGTGATTATCAAAATAAATTGAAACTAAAGGGACACCAAGGAAATTAGAAACCAGTTTTCACAAAAGACTCCTAAAAAAATGCACCTTTATCATACAGTAGAATGATACTTATTTGTAGTAAACAAATGGGCTAAATGTGAATCTGAAACCCTCTTAATTTCTCTTAATTTAACATTCTCTGTATATTACAGTACTCTTCAATTCTTCTGATATAAAAATGCTACTATAAATTTAAGGTTTCCAAAAAGTACATAGAGAATGATAAATTTTTTTTAGAACCTGAATCACCTACTAACTGATTTATCAAACTCCTCAGATAGCCAAAGTACCCAAGGCCTAGAACAGAATACTTAACGACTTTTTTTTTCATTAAGGTATCTTTGATATACACTTATGATGGTTTCACATGAAAAATAATGTGGTTACTACATTCATCCACATATATCATCGAGTTCCCCCCATACACCATTGCAGTCACTGCCCATCGGTGTTGTAAGATGCCACAGTCACTACATGTCTTTTCTGTGCTACACTGTCTTCCCCATGATCCCCCCAACACCATGTGTACTGATCGTAATAGCCCTCAATGCCCTTCCATCTCTCTCCCCAACTGCCCTCCGGCACCCCTTCCCTTTGGTAACTGCTAGTTCCTTCTTGGAGTCTGTGAGTCTGCTGCTTTGTTCCTTCAGTTTTGCTTCGTTGTTATACTCCACAAATAAGGGAAATCATTTGGTACTTGTCTTTCTCTCCCTAACTTATTTCACTGAGCATAATACCGTCTAGCTACATCCATGTTGCTGCAAATGGTAGGATTTGTTCCTTTCTTATGGCTAAAAAGTATTCCATTGTGCATATGTACCACTTCTTCTTTATCCATCCAACTACTGATGGACACTTAGGTTGCTTCCATATCTTGCCTATTGTAAATAGTGCTGTGATAAACATAAGGGTGCATGTGTCTTCTTCAATCTGACAACTTTTTTCTCTGGGTAAATTCCTAGGAGTGGAATTCACGGGCCAAATGGAATCTCTATTTTTAGTTTTTTGAGGAACCTCCATATTGCTATCCACAATGGTTGAACTAGTTTACATTCCCACCAGCAGTGTAGGAGGGATCCCCTTCCTCTGCATTCTAGCCACCATTGTTGTTCCTAGTCTTTTCGATGTTGGCCATGCTAAATGGTATGAGGTGATATCTCATTGTGCTTTTAATTTGCATTTCCCTGGTAATTAGTGATATGGAGCATCTTTTCAAGTGCCTCTTGGCCATGTGAATTTCTTCTTTGGAGAAGCATCTGTTCATATCCTGTGACCATTTTTTAATTGGGTTATTTGCTTTTTGGGTGTTGAGGTATGTGAACGCTTTACATATTTTGGATGTTAATCACTTGTCGGATATGTTGTTTACAAATATATTCTCCCATACTGTAGGATGCCTTTTTGTTCTGCTGATGGTGTCCTTTGCTGTACAGAAGCTTGATGTAGTCCCATTTGTTCATTTTTGCTTTTGTTTCCCTTGCCCAAGGAGATGCGTCCAGGAAAAAGTTGCTCATGTTTATATTCAAGAGATTTTGCATATGTTGTCTTCTAAGAGTTTTATGGTTTCATGACTTACATTCAGGTCTTTGATCCATTTAGAATTTACTTATGTGTATGGGTTTAGACAATAATCCAGTTTCATTCTCTTGCATGTAGCTGTCCAGTTTTGCCAACACCAGTTGTTGAAGACACTGTCATTTCCCCATTGTATGTCCATGGCTCCATTATGGTATATTAATTAACCACATTTGCTTGGGTTTATATCTGGGATCCCTAGCCTGTTCCATTGGTCTTTGGGTCTATTCTTGTGCCAGTACCAAATTGACTTTGCAGTAGAGGTTGAAGTTGGGGAGCATAATCCGCCCCCAGCTTTATTCTTCCTTCTCATGATTGCTTTGGCTATTTGGGGTCTTCCGTGGTTCCATATGAATTTTAGAACTATTTGATCTAGTTCACTGAAAAATGCTATTGGCATTTTGATAGGGATTGCACTGAATCGGTAGATTGCTTCAAGCAGGGTGGCCATTTTGACAATATTAATTCTTCCTATCCATGAGCAAAGGGATGTTATTTCCATTTATCGCTATCTTCTTTTTATTGAATGTCTTGTAGTTTTCAGGGTATAGGTCTTTCACTTCCTTCATTAGGTTTATCCCTAGGTATTTTATTCTTTTTGATGCAATTGTGAATGGAATTGTTTTCCTGATTTCTCTTTCTGCTAGTTCATCATTAGTGTATAGGAATGCAAGAGATTTCTGTGTATTAATTTTGTATCCTGCCACTTTGCTGAATTCAGTTCTAAGTACTAGTAGTTTAGGGGTGGATTCTTTAAGGTTTCTTATGTATAATATCATGTCATCCGCAAACAGTGACAGTTTAACTGCTTCTTTACCAATCTGGATGCCTCTTATTTCTTTGTGTTGTCTGATTGCTGTGGCGAGGACCACCAGTACTATGTTGAATAAAAGTGGAAAGAGTGGGAATCCTTCTCTTGTTCCCGACTTAGAGGAATAGCTTTCAGCTTCTCACTGTTCAGTATGATGTTGGCTTTGGGTTTGTCATATGAGGCCTTTACTATGTTGAGGTACTTGCCCTCTATACTCATTTTCTGGAGATTTTTTACCATGAATGGATGTTGAACTTTGTCGATTGCTTTTTCAGCTTCTATGGAGATGATCATGTGCTTTTTCTCCTTATTTTAGTTAATGTGGTGGATGATGCTGATGGATTTTCAACTGTTGTACCATCCTTGCATCTCTGGAATAAATCGTACTTGATCATGATAGACTATCTGTTTGATATATTTTTCACTATGATTTTGTTGAGTGTTTTTGTGTCTATGTTCACCAGGGATATTGGTCTATAATTTTCTTTTTTTGTGGTGTATTTGCCTAATTTTGGAATTAGAGTGATGCTGGCCTCATAGAATGAGGGTGGAAGTATTCCCTCCTTGTCTACTTTTTGGAAAGCTTTAAGGAGGATGGGCATTAGATTTTCACTAAATGTCTGATAAAATTCAGCAGTGAAGGCATCTGCTCCAAGAGTTTTATTTTTAGGTAGATTTTTATTACCAATTCAGTTTTGCTGCAGGTAATTGATCTGTTCAGGTTTTCTGTTCCTTTCTCGGTCTGCCAAGGAAGGTTGTACTTTTCTTGAAAGTTGTTCATTCCTTCTGGGTTATCAAGTTTCTACGCATACAATTTTTCACCATATTCTCTAATAATTCTTTGTATTTCTGTAGTGCCCATAGTGATTTTTCCTTTCTCATTTCTAGACACTCTTTTTTTCTTGATAAGTCTGGCTAGGGGTTTTTCTATTCTGCTTATTTTCTCAAGGAACCAGCTCCTGCTTTCATTGATTCTATTGTTTTATTCTTCTCAATTTCATTTAAGCCTGCTCTAATCTTTATTATGTCCCTCTTCTACTGACTTTGGGCCTCATTTGTTCTGCTTTTTCTAGTTTTGTTAATTGTGAGTTTAGACTGTTCATATCGGGTTTTTCTTCTTTCCTGAGGCAGGCCTCTATTGCAATATACTTCCCTCTTAGCGCAGCCCTAGCTGCATCCCACAGATTTTGCATTGCTTGATCTGTTTATATTTGGTCATTGATTCATTGATTATTTAGGAGCATGTTGTTAAGCCTCCATGGGTTTGTGGGTCTTTTCATTTTCTTTGAGTAATTTATTTCTAGTTTCATACCTTTGTGGTCTGAGAAGCTGGTTGGTTCAATTTCAATATTTTTGTATTTACTGACATTCTTTTTTGTAGTCTAGTATATAATCGATTCTTGAAAATGTTCCATGTGCACCTGAGAAGAATGTGTATCCTGTGGCTTTTGGGTGGAGCATTCTGTAGATATGTTAGGTCCATCTGTTCTAATGTGTTGTTCAGTGCCTCTGTTTCCTTACTTATTTTTGGTCTGGTTGATCTGTACTTTGGAGTGAGTGGTGTGTTGAATTCTCCTAAAATGAATGCATTGCATTCTATTTCCTCTTTTAATACTGTTAGTATCTGTTTCAGATATGTAGGTATTCCTGTGTTGGGTGCATAGATACTTATAATGGTTATATCCTCTTGTTGGACTGATCCCTTTATCATTATGTAATGTCCTTCTTTGTCTCTTGTGGCTTTCTTTGTTTTGAAGTCTACTTTGTCTGATACAAGTACTTTAACTCCTGCTTTTTTCTCCCTATTGTTTTCATGAAATATCTTTTTCCATCCCTTCACTTTTAGTCTGTGTATGTCTTTGGGGTTGAGGTGAGTCTCTTTTAGGTGGCATATAGATGGGACTTGCTTTTTTATCCCTCATATTGACTCTGTGTCTTCTGATTGGTGCATTCACTCCATTTACATTTTGGGTGATTATCAAATAGGTATGTACTTATTGCCATTTCAGGCTTTAGACTCGTGGTTACCAACGGTTCAAGGAAAACTTCCTTACTATCTAAGAGTCTAGGCTCACTTAGTGTGCTATTACAAATACAATCTAAAGGTTCTTTTTTTTTCTCCTCCTTTTTCTTCCTCCTCCATTGTTTATATATTAAGTATCATATTCTGTACTCTTTGTCTATCCCTTAACCTACTTTGGGATAGTTGATTTAATTTTGCATTTGCTTAGTAATTAATTGTTCTGCTTTCTTTAATGTGGTTTTATTACCTCTGGTGACAGCTATTTAGCCTTAGGAACACTTCCATCTATAGCAGTCCATCCAAGATACACTGCAGAGACAGTTTGTGGGGGGTAAATACTCTCAGCTTTTGCTTATCTGGAAATTGTTTGATACCCTCCTTCAATGTTAAATGATAATCTTGCCAGATAGAGTATTCTTGCTTCTGCTTCATTGCATTACATATATCATGCCACTCCCTTCTGACCTGTAAGGTTTCTGCTGAGAAGTCTGATGACAGCCTGATGGGTTTTCCTCTGTATGTGATCCTTTCTCTCTCTCTGGCTTCTTTTAATACTCTGTCCTTACCCTTGATCTTTGCCATTTTAATTATTATATGTTTTGGTGTTGTCTATCTTGTCTCCCTTGTGTTGAGAGATCTGTGCCCCTCCATGGCCTGAGAGACTATCTCCTTCCCCAGATTGGGGAAGTTTTCAGCAATTACCTCCTCAAAGACACTTTCCCTTTTCCTCTCTCTTCTTCTTCTGATACCCCTATAACACGAATATTGTTCTGGTTGGATTGGTCACACAGTTCTCTCAATATTCTTTCATTCCTAGAGATCTTTTTTTCTGTGCCTCAGCTTCTTTGCATTCCTCTTCTTCAATTTTTTTCATTTACCATCTCCTCGACCATATCTAATCTGCTTTTAAATCCCCACATTGTATTCCATAATGAATGTATCTCTATTCTGGATTTGTTCCTGCATTCTTGAGTATTTTTCTGTACCTGCATGGATGTGTTTATGATTTTTTAAATCTCTTTTAGGAAGATTGATGAGTTCATTGTCACTTGACCTCTTTTCTGGTGTTTTGGGGATTTTGGTTTCAACCAGGTTCCTTTGACATTTCATCTTTGTATGTGGCACCATCTAGGACCCTGAAGGTGTACTCCCTGCAATTACTTAGCCCATGGAGCCATGTCAGGGGTCTCAGAGGAGCGGCGCTGGTGACTGGGGGTTGGGAAGAGCTGTTTCCTGCTTCCCAGATACTGTACGTCTCTACACAGCCAGACTAGTCAACCAAACACACAGGTGTAACCCTCTATGCTTTGCATTTGTAACTGCTGTAGGCAGGACCTCCCTCTGGCTGGACTGATGCCAGGGCAGGGGCAGATGGTTTGTAAGCCAGTGCCAGCCTGCCAGAAGGTGCAGCAGGCTGCATATCATGGAGGAAGGCCTCGGAGCTGTATAGCCACCCAGGGGGATGGAGTGCCTGAAGTTCCTGAAAAGTTCCCAACCTGCTGGGCAGAGTGCACCTGAACAGTTTTGTCTACCTGTCCTTTTTCCTGAACAGCAAGCCCTGTGCAATATTTGCCCATTTAGTAGCCCTCTCACTGTTAGGAAGTCTCTCATACTGCCTGCCTTTCTTTTCTCCCAGAGCAGCTGGATGTGAATCCCTGTTTTCCACAACAGCTGGAATCTCAGTCTGTCCAAGTATTCTTCCTGTCTTAGCTTTCCAACCCCACTGATCTCCAGAGGACCATGTAATATAAGTTCTTGCTCCCACAGCAGATCTCCAGGGCTGGGTGTTCAGCAGTCCTAGGCCTCCACCCTGTCTCCACTCCATTTCTCTTCCTTCTGCCAGTGAGCTGGGGTGGGAGAAGAGCATGGGCCCCCCAGATCATGGCTTTGGTATGTTACGTTTTTTGAGGTCTGTTCTTTTCTCCAGGTGTAAGAAGTCTGGTGCTGCCTTCTTTCCTGTTGATCTTTTAGGGTTAGTTGTATTAACAATATTTTCATATTATATGTGGTTTTGGGAGGAGGCCTCTGTCTCACCTCTCACGTCGTCATCTTTAATCTGATCTACCTGACTTTAATCGCTGTTACATGATAAAACTATCAAGTTATCAGGACATAATTCCGTACCTACTGGTTCCCGACCCAGCACTTGATATTTAACCTATTATGTACATATTTTTCCCTTTCCCCATTTGATTTGCTTGGTTCTGGGGAACAGATACCCTAACATCAAAATGCCATCTTGGTTAATTTTGAAATAGCCACAAGTTAGAATAAATACATTAGTAATACCGGTCAACTACCTCTTTTTCCACAGCAGCCTGATGTTTCTTGATCAGTTTCTTCATTTTTGCAGCAAAGTTGTTACGCTGCATTTCAAGATCTTTCTCTAACCTGAGATGATGCTTATCCATCTCAGCCTTCAGCTTATCTTTCAGAGACATCAGCTGTTTCTGATGCTCAAGTTTTCTGAGCTCATGTTCTTCCATTTCCCTTGTAACCTACAACAATGGAGAGGAAAGAATGAAATAAAGCAAAACCTTTTTCTTTCAAAACCATCTTAGACCAGTCTACTATCAACTAAGTAGGTAATTCATGTAGGAGATCCCAGTCAACAGCTTCTAATAAAATTTCATCTGAAAAAGCAGACAAGCTAGCTGGTTCTAAAATTTAAATGGGAATGTAAAGCACCTAGAATAGCCAAAATTTTGAGGGGATATGAAAAGTTGGTAGATTTAAATTCAGTAATCAAAACAGTGCAGTATTGGTATGAGGACAGGCTGAAGAGAGCAAAGGAACACACTGAAATCTGGAAACAGACCCACATATATTCAGTCAATTGATTTACTACCAAAAAGTCAAGTTAATTCAAAGAGGAAAGGAAAGTGTTTTTAACAAATCCTGCTGTAACACCTGGTTCTCTGTATTCTAAATAAATAAATGCTTAATCATGCTATACACAGAAATTAACTTGACAAGAGTCACTTGACATAAACCTAAAATCCAGAATCAGAGAGCAGGAGAAAACACAGAATATTATCATGACCTTGGGGTCAGCAAATGTTTCTTGGGTAGGACACAAAAAACACTGATTATAATGAAAAAAATGTACAAACTGGATTCTCAAACAGAGGCAAAATTCAGATAATGTAAGATTAACCATTTAAAGTGAACAATTCAGTAGCATTTAGTATATTCATGATGTTCTGCAACCACTGCCCCATTGTAAAGAAAAAAATGTACAAACTGGATTCTCAGAGACAAAATTTATATAATGTAGGATTAATCATTTAAAGTAAACAATTCAATAGTATTTAGTATATTCATGATGTTCTGCAAGACTGCCCGTATCTAGTTACAAAACATATATAATACTTCAGAAGAAAACCCTGTATGTTTTAAGCAGTTGCTCCCCCATCTCCCCTTCTGGTAACCACCAATCTATTTTCTGTCTATGGATTTATCTATTTTGGATGTTTCATATAATATGTGACCTGCTGTATCTGGCTTCTTTCACCTAGCATGTTTCCAAGGTTCATCCATATTGTACAGGATGCAACAGTACTTCGTTTCTTTTTATAGTGAATAATATTCCACTGTATGTCCATACCCTCATTTGTTTATACATTTATTTGTTGCTGGACCTGTGTGTTGTTTCCACCTTTTGGATATTGTGAATACTGCTCTTGTGAACATTTGTGTATATGCATTTGTTTAAGTACCTGCTTTCAATTGTTTTGGGTATATATCTAGGAGTAGAATTGCTGAATCATGGGGAAATGCTATGTTAAACTTTTTGAGAAATCATCAACTGTTTACCACAGCAGCTGACATTTTACATTCTTACCAGCAATATATAGCAGGAGTTCCAATTTCTCCACGTGCTCTCTAGTTGTTATTTTCCATCTTTGTTTTTGTTTTTCTCTCTTAATAGCTAACCACCTAACAAAACAGCAGCAGACTCACACAGTCCAAGAAGGGACTAGCAGTTACCAAAGGGAAAGGGGTGGGAAGGGTGGGTGGGAAGGCAGGGAGAAAAGGATTAAGGGCCTTTATGATTAGTACACATAGTGTAGAGGGGGGAGATGGGGAAGGCAGTAATAGCACAGAGAAGACAAGCAGTGATTCTATAGCATCTTATTACGTTGATGGAGAGTGACTTCAATGGGGTGTTAGGTGGGAACTCAATAATATGGGTGAATGTAGTAACCAGTGTTGCTCATGTGAAACCTTCATATGATTGTATATCAATGATACCTTAACAACAACAACAAAATAGCTGGCCATCCTAGTGGCTGTAAGGTGGTACTCATTATAGTTTTAATTTGCGTTTCTCTAATGACTAATTATATTGAGTATATTTTCATGTGCTGTTGGCCATTTGTATACATTCTTTGGATAAATGTCTTTTCAAGTCTTTAACACATTTTTAAAAATTGAGGTATAGTTTATATATTAATTTGAATAGTTTTTTGGTGGAGTCTTTAGGGCTTTTTTTATGTAGCATCGGGTCATCTCCAAACAATGACTGTTTCACTTCTTCCTCACCAGAGTGGGTGCCTTTTATATTTGTCTTGCCTGATAATGTAGCTAGGACTTCCAATACTCTGTTGAATAAAAGTGTTGTGAGTAGGCATCCTTGTCTTATTCCTGATTTTAGAGGAAAAGTTCTTAGCTTTTTCATGGCCTTCACTCATTTTTAATGGGTTGTTTGAATTGGATTTTAAAACTAAAAATTTTAATTTATCACAGATGGAGAAAAAATATTTGCAGGACATATCAGAGAAAAAATACCTGTATGTTTCTTATGAAAGTCAAACATACATATGCCCTATGACTCAGCCATTTTATCCTATGTATTTGTCACAGAAATTAAAACATCATGTTCAAAGACATGTACATGTTTGTAGCATCTTACTATGCTGATGGACAGTGACTGTTCTGGGGTATGTGGTGGGGACTTGGTAATAGGGGGAGTCTAGTAACTGTAGTGTTGCTCATGTGATTGTACATTAATGACACCAAGATCATAAAATAAATAAATAAATAAAAGTATTTATTTCATCTTCCACTTGCCCCTCAGAAACCTCTAATCTACTTTCTGTGAATTCGCCTATTTTAGATATTTCGTATAAGTGGAACTCTAATAATATTTTTCCTTTTGTGTCTGGCTTATATCACTTAGCATTTTTTCAAGGTTCGCTCACATTGTAGCATATATCCGAACGCCGTTCCTTTTCACAGCTGAGTAATATTCCACTGTAGATATATATATATATATATATATATATATATATACACACACACACCACACACACTATGGTTTGTTTATCCATTCATGTGTTAATGAACACTTGGGTTGTTTCCATCTTTTAGCTATTGTGCCTAGTAACTTTTGGTAATACTGAAAGCAGTGAAGTTAAAAAGGAAGCATTCCTATCAATTGTGAAAACGAGTTACCTGACCTTCCAATGTTTTCAAGAAAATTTAAAATCTTACACATGAAAGTGTAGCAAACATCCACATTTCCTAAACTGAGAAGTTGTAATTTCTACAATTACACCCAGTTTTATTTAAAAAATGTAAACATTATGGAAAACACAAAAATCACTTTCCATTATCACCCACCTTAAACCTTTCTCCACGTCCCAAAGGCAACCATTATCATTAATATCATGTTGAATAGTTACTATTTTTAAATACCTTCGTTTTCATCTAAGTAACTTCAATTAATACATTATATGGTATTTATTGATTTAATTATTCTAAGATTTAAAAAATATTCTTTTTGCATTCTCAAAACACGTTTCCTAAATGCAGACATTAAACTGGGAATTAAAAAGCCTTTTGCCATTTTAAAATAAGTTGCCTAAAATTATGTTCCAAACTTCTGATACATCAAAGGAAAAAAAACCCCAAACTCTTAAACAAACCAGACTAGGAAAATTAGTTACCAAAGTTGAATTTTTTTTCACTGAAATCCAAATACTTACAGATTCCGGATGGATGGCAGAATTATTAGACATGACTGTGTGGATTCCCTCCGTCACGTGTAGCTCACTCTTGTAGCTTTGACTCCTGGTCTTGTTGGACACACGGGGAACAGACTGATGATTTCCAATATTCACTGCTCCTGTCTGTCCAACACCGTGATCTTGGTCCTGAGGGAAAAGAGTATTAGATTCAAATATCTTTATCTCCTGAATTCTTGATTATTAGCATCTAGCACACCGCTTGGCACACACAGTCTTCAGAATGTTAGTGGTCTATTTTGAGAAATTCCTTGTATTTGCCAAGACCAGAAAGTTTATCAGTTGTTAGTTGACAGATTAAAAAAATGACCGACAGTAAATACCAAAAAGCCCAACCAACTAAGTGAAAAAGTTAATCAATTCAGAGTTATTTCCAAAGGGTAGTCTTTTCTCTAAAATTTTTGACATTATTTTGAAATCCATTTCTACTACACATCTCATGGGGTATACACAGAGATGCTGCTCATTTCTCAGTGATTCCAATGGTGAAACCAAACCCCAACCTTTTTTTTTTAATCCTATAAACATCCCTTTTAGTTATTTTTTATTGAAGCCTTTTATATTTCTTTTCTTCTCAGAATATAGTCTTTAGCCTAAACTTCTTCCACTGAGTAATTTAATATTAATTCCTACCTATTTTTATGTAAAATTAAAAATTGTATATATATTTAATCATAATTAGAAGACTGTTCTTCCCAAGAAACCCGGCAAACTTTGGTATCTGGGCACCAATATTACAGTCTTACCATACCGAAACTCTGTCAGATATGCAGAATAATAAATACAGACCCACAGTATATGGAGGATCTTTTCTTACATCCACAGCCTTAAACTGGGCACCAATATTACAGTCTTACCATACCAAAACTCTGTCAGATATGCAGAATAATAAATACAGACCCATAGTATATGGAGGATCTTTTTTTACATCCACAGCCTTAAAAAGTTGCTGTTATTCTAATGTTTAATGACATTAGAATTTTATTAATTTCACTTTACTAAAGTAATTCATATACCTAAAATAGCCCCAACTTTCTAGTGACTAGTGTTAGAACTAAAAAACAATATCAAAAATACCAAAACTGTATGTAAGAAAGTCTTCTATTTTATAGTTCATTAATTATGTAGTGTTATTAAAAAGAAAAGTAACTACTACTGTTTTAAGAATGCAGGGATCTTTCTCAATAGAAAGCAATAAAAAAGAATCAAAGCTTTGGCATTGAGACATGAGCAAAGAAGAAAACAGAAAATACTTAGACTAAAAAAGATAGCTCCACAAATCATAAGCTTTATATTTTCCTTTGAGGAAGTTTTGTAACATTTCTACTGCAAACTTGGAAACATGGTAACATGGAAACAACTTGGTCTCAAGAGTAATATATGAATCTGAACCCATATGCTTCTACAGTAAGTTAGTTAACCACTCTGAGCCTTACTTTACTCACCTATAAAATGAGTATTTTAGAACCATGTAGAGGAATGAATTCCTATACACAACTGAAAAGAATGAAGTGTTCTCAGTAACAGAATAAGAATCCTTGGTAATTTTTTTCCCCCAGGATAAATTTAACTAAGTCACATGTTTATTTTTCATTCATTCATTCATTCATTCATTTATTTATAAAAAAGCAAGAAATTTCCAATTTAATAAACATGTATCAAACATTACACAAAAGGCACTGGGGGAGAGGTTTATACAATAAACAAGATAAGGAGAATGGTTGGTAATTCTAATGACTTCTCTGTGAGCACCGTCAACTTCCAAAACGCGTAATTTCAAATACTTCCAAAGCGTGTCCCATGCCATCAGACAATCAGGCAAAAAAGTGTTCAGTAGACCAGAATTTTGAGAGGGACTAGATTAAATAAAAGTTGAACAGGTTTCTCTAATAAAAGACTTCACACAGCTTTACTATGCTGATGTCCACTACCGAGAGTTTGGTTTAAAGAATGCAAAACCTTTTTCTCCACCTGGGACCTCAGAGAATCACTGTGAAGACACAATCTGGAAACCACTGATATAAAAGATTCTTGGCAAGAAAAGTTCCATAAGGAAAGAAGCCAATAAAGAGACCCCAATACTTGAGCCGTTTCTAAGTTATTACCTTTCCTTCCTGTGCTTCTACTGCCGGCCCTTTATGTGCCTCCTGGGAAAGGACCTTCTTGTTTCGATTGTGCAGATTGTCCAGCACTCTTTTTTTTTCTTCCTTTGCCCTTTGAAGGAGATCTATTAACACCGTTGTAGGGTGCTCCCGAAGCACAAAGGGGTCCTGGTTAAGAGTAGAAGGCAAAAGTCAGGTTGAGACCTATATATTTTTTCATTCAGAACAAATGAATCCCTTCTTGGACCCTAGAGTTACTATCCTAAATAATTATAGATAATGCATGTAATCTATGGTTATCTAATTCTGCTATGCTTTTTACTTCTTAGATTTATAAATTTTAATTTACATGTATACACTCTGTGCCTACATAACTTCCCCTGTACTTTTTATGAAAACTTTGAACATATGACACCTTTGTTGGCCAAATGAAAATGCAGAGTTGAAATAATCAGAGTCTAAGTAAACATTAAGAATTAAGTCCAATTAGAGCTCTAAGTAAATGCTTACAAATTCTTAGAACTGGTTTCATAGAGGAGACACTATCAGTTCTGAATTACATTAGATTTCAACAGGAATGTGTTTACTGATGGTGAATTACATAACATACTACTTGGGTATAATGGGCTCCTTTATGTTGCTTAAATGAAACTTCATAAAACACTAGCAGTTGATTAAAAGACGTTATGTATTAGTGATTTTTACCATTAATATTTAATAAAGCTTAACATTATCAAATACAGAAAAGTAGAAAGAACAATTCTACTATAAGATTATCATCATTACATTTGGTATTTTTTGGATATTTATGTCTTCTCAGAAATTTTCCAAGTATAGATTTTGTTTTGTAGTGAGCACACAGATTGCAGAAAGATGACTTGTGCGCTGGAGTTCATGAGATGATCTTGAATTCTTTTAAGACTTTTACCCCCTTTATTAGCTCAGATTTATTTCTTCTCTGAAGAGTTGTAACTATATATTATTCTCTTTTTATTGCTGTAAGTATTATGTTATTTCAACTCATAATGCCTACAGACTATTTCCTCAAATGTTCATGCCAAAATTACATAACCATTATTTTAATTCTGATAATTATTTTCAATTTTTCATTCTGAGATAAATAGCTTCATACAGTAAGTCACTTTTTTCCATTTTATTCTTTTTCCTTATGACAGACTGCAACAGAAATGTGGTTAGGCCAAAGGGAAGGATGCACTTGACAGATTCTTCCTATCACTTTCAATAATGGCAATATACAAAATGGACCAGGTAAATGAATACATATGCAGGTTTGGCATCACCCAAGGTCAAGTATGCATTCCTGGTGGGCTGGGTTATTACCAAAAGAGCTTCTTTTGCCTTCATTAGGCAAATGTAAGAAGCCAGACACATTCTTCCTTTTCCTGAGCCTTAGCTTGGTATGTACCACTATTTATAATATTCGGTCATTTTTATCTGAAAATAATATATCTTGTAATTCTAAGTTATTTAATAGTTTTCTACAAATGGATCCTGCTTATTTTTCACTTACATAATTCATAGCTATACTAAACCTTTTGTTGCTATTGTGAATACCTAGTTTTTGGGCTTGAATTTGAGACTGTAAGTGTGCTTAGGGCCTAGAATTCCCTAAGTGTTACTGAAACTTTATACTGCTCTTCTACATACTGTAGTTGCAAATAACCCTACCTAATATGTACATGATCCTTGCAATATCCTTGTGTACTGAACTGCGTGTTGGTGAAAATAAACTGAACTTCTTTGAGATTCTAAAACGTGCATGCTGAAAGTCTAATTTTCTAGTGAAAAATCCACAAAATTCCTTAGGGTCACAAAAAGATAGTCAACTGCTACTCACGAATGCCTTATCTAGATGTTTTAAGAACTATATTAAATTGAACAATACTATTATTGCTATTCATAAAATGTGAACCTCTAAATGAAAACATTTTTGAGAACAGAAAGCATATACTAAGAATTTATTTAAATTAGGTAACCAAACCTATTGAAAAATGAATAGAATTCACATTACTTTTAAAATACTTTCATTGCTAAGTTAGAAAAACATATTTCTCAAAAGGAAACAAAAATGTGATATTCATTTTTAACAGTTCTTTTGAAATCTCTTTTCTCCCACAGTATTTATATAAATGTATTACACATCATTTCTCTTCCTTTCATATTACTTTATATAGGACAGAAGGGTATATAAAGTATGGTAGATACAAAAATTAAATCCAAAGTTAAACTATGCTTTGCCACCTCTGAAATGACATTGTTCCATATGAGTTAAAATTTGTAGCTGTAACTCATGAATATATTCTTGCACATATAAAAATTAAGTCATTTAGTACTACTATATTGAATATTTAACTATATATTCTATTCAGACATGGTAAAAGCAGTTAATTTTGAAAAACAAAATGAAAAAACTTAGCAACTAAGAAAATTTCCAAGAAAGAATGGTATTATGAAATTAGTATTTTAGCAAAACCCAGTACAGCGTACTTAATACTGATTCGGAATCAAAGAAGAATAAAACACATTCTTTCAAATAATTTCTTAGGTGTACAAAACAGAGTATAACTGACCTTTAAAAGTTTCTTTGATGTAGGGCGATCTTTAGGGTTTTTCTGGAGGCAAGACTCTACAAAGTTGCGAAAAGAACTGGACCTATTGTAAAGGAAAGTATTAAGTGAACATATTGCTATTTCCTTTAAAAACACATCCACAAATCAAGGCATGTCCCTATGGGTGGGAGGGAGAATAGAAATCATAAAAAAAAGCAGACACAATACACTATATATTTCATCATGTAAGTCTATAAAAAGCTATGCAAAGCAACTAATGAATCTTTCCCATTTTCCAAAGATAGATGTGCACACATTATTTTAAAATCCTGCTCTCACATACTTAAATATCACAACTCATTCTACGTTGTGGTAAATTAGGGAAGTCAATCATTTTCCTTTTTGCATTCAAATCTAAGATAATATTCTTCTTAGTATTTTTTTTCTTTTCTCTAGCCACATCTCTTTCTTGCTTGACCCTTGGATCATCTTCCATATAGCATGTTTCAGAATATCATGCTATTTGTTTTGGAAAGAACATTTTTTATACCTAAGTATTTAGTGTCCTTGAGCAAATGGACAAAAGTTCCAGAAAACAGTAAAATTTTTTTAAAATTAGAATTCTGTAACCTACTATTATATAGTGTTACTGATGAGAGTTCAGTAAGGCAGTAAGTAAAAAATGTTCCACCAATGTTTGTCATCAATATTCAAATAAGATTTAATTCTTTTATACAAGAATTCTTTTTTGAATCCCTAAAGTATCAACCAGTGTAAAGACAGCCTGTGTTTAGTGTATTTATTATTCAGATGTACCATCATAAACTGTGCCAAGATTTCTTCGAAACATCTCTACAGAAGCAGCAAAGACCTGTGAACTTGCCTTAATAATGTAATGATAAAAAATAAATTATTGCTAATTTATGCATCTTGTGAATTTTAAAGTATTTGTTAAGTACAGTAGATAGTCTTCTCGAATTTTTCAAATGCTAGATACACCTGAAGACTTTCCCATTAAAATTTTCTATCACTGATAAAAATCCTTTCCTAAAATTGTCCATCTGTTCTCAATAAACTTCTTTACATGAATAACAGTATTATCAAAGAAGCACTAGGAGATGCAACATCAAAGCACATTCTGAATAATAAATAATAACAATTAGAATCATCCAAAAATTATGAATTATCTGGTAATTCTGATAAATTATCAAATCATTTTTACCTATGTTTTATACCATATCAATTATAAACCATTCCCCAATTAGATATCTATACAGGTTGTGGCAATCTATATATTGCAGTTTTAAAATATGAATGTTTAAATCATGCTATTTATTATATAATCAGGGTTCTATGTGTCGCTAAGGTACAAAAAGTATATTACTTTTTATACAAAAGCCATACTTTTTGCTCCCATGTAGCATCACCTATCTTTTATTTCTGAACTGAGTTATATATATGCTATGAAAAGTAGAGATAATAAAGGATAAACATGATGCAAGGATAAAATAAAGCTATTTTAATATTTCTTCAGGTTATATACACTTCACCTCATTGAAATGAAATCATTTTGATAACATTATGAAAAAGTATTTAAATTTTACCATGTTGAACAATATCTCTCTCAGCCATACTCACCATTCATTAGACTGCAGTGTAGGGGGGTTATTTCTGGTAATGAGATATAAGGCACGCCTTGCATTCATATGATATAAAGGAGGGTCTCTTTCCGCTATAAAAGAAAGAAAACTTCCTGTTAAATATGTGCCTGTTATATAGGAGCATGGATGCACTGTTAGTTTTTTTTTTTTTAAATAAACCCCAACTTAGGAAAAAAGTTGCAAGTAGAGTTCAGAGAACTTAGTTAAGTGAGTCAATAGAGAGGAAATTGCAGCCCTGATGCACATCTCTAAATAGTGTATTTTTCCAATAAACAAGAACATTCTAAGAGAACCTAATACAGTCATTAAATCAGACCATTAATATGAATGAATACATGACTATTATCTAATCTTCAAGCTCCATTGTAGTTTCTATCAAATGTCCCAATAATGTCCTTTGTAGCAAAAATGACCTTCAATCATCTGCATCCTTAAAGGAAATTGTCCATTTTTTCTAAGTTTTAAACTTACATAAAATTGTTCATAAAATATCTCTAAAATCCTTCTAATATGTGTAAAATCTGGAGTCATGTCCCCTGTCATTCCTGATATTGGTTGTTTGTGTCTTCTTTCTGTTTGATCTAGCCAGAGGTTTATTAATTTCATTAATTTCCCCAAAGAACTAATTTGTGACCTCATTGATTTTCTCTATTGTTTTCATTTTCTATTTAATTGATTTCTGGTTTGATCTTTTCTGGGTCTCTTTGTTCTGTTTACTGTGGATTGAATTTGCCCTTCTTTTTCTAGTCTTAAGGTGACAGTTGAAGTCATGACCTTGACAATTCACAAGTATACAATTTTGACTCTCGAATATCCCTAAGTTTGGCTTTGTGCTGTTATTAAATTTAGTTTACACATCTCTGGCAGGAATATCACAGAAGCAAGTGTCACGCTTTTCTCAGTGTATTCTATGATGATCCTATAGAACAGGCCCGTGGTTTCAGATCGTCTTGTCATTGATGGCGTTCACTTTGATCACTAAAGGCCATTCCACAAGGTTTCATGGTGAAGTTTCACTTTTTTCCTTTGCAATTATTAAGTACTTGTGAAAAGGTACTTGAGTCTATATAAATATTCTGTTTTGCATAAAGATCATTTTATTCTCTTATTGTATAGATTTAGATTCTTCATTTAATAATTTATGACTTGCTACTATCATTTATTTTGATGTTGAAATGGTTTCATTTTTGAGCAGTTGAGAATCTTCTGAAGCCGATGTCTGCCTTTCCGGCATGGCTCCAGCATTCCCTGCTCAGCTCCTTGCTCTCTGGCCCACTAAGATGTTCCAGGATCATCTTATGCTTTCCCTACTGCAGACACGGCTCCAAGGAGCCGTGGCAGGCAGTGTGCTCACTGCTACTGCCCGTGTCACTTCTCTTAGATCCTGTCAGTGGATAAAGGAAGGGAACACACACGTCCCTCATATATTTGTATTCATACTTGCACATTAAATATCTTTAGTTGTTTATTGAAAACAACTGAGTTCACTACAATATCTCAAATCCAATGCTATGGTACTATTTATTCGAGCCTTCTCTTCCCGTTGTTTGTAGCACCCTTCTCTGACAGTAGGAAACCTCACTCTCATTATCCTTAATATATTTGATGAATCGCCCCTGTACATAGCCAGTCTCCCATCTAGGCCACACCCTTTCCCCTTTTCCCCATCAAGTTTTCAAACACCATTCCAAGCCTGTCTACAGTGTGAATGTCCACTTCATCCACTCAGGTTCTGACACCCCATCCAAACTGGATCACTTTTGGCAGTGACGCCCCCCTCATCAGCCCTCAGGAGGGAAGCCCCCTTCCTTTCAATCAGGCACTGCCACTGTGTCAGGTGACCCACCCCCAAATATGGATGTGCTCCTTGGCCTCTGACACCCCATGCTGGGCTACTTCCAGGTCTGAATGCTTTGGTTACCCCACCAGGACTCTGAATCCCCAAACTTGACTGCCGCCCTCCCTGCACAGGTTCTGCTTCCACATACAAGGCATTCTGTCTGTGGGAACTCCCTCCTCTCCTCACAGGACTCTGACACACCATGCCGGGCTACCATGGCTCAGCAGGTGACATGGAAACCTACTTTATACTGTCCTCCCAACAGCTTTAAGAATGAGTAGTTTGATCCAGGAAGGAGAAGGGATTACTGAAGAAATTCTTAATGAATAAAATAACTTGTTTCTACTGTGATTTATTAAAGTATTCAAAAATTCTAAGTGGTGTACCATCAATATATCAAACCAGAGTATGATTTTTGATCTGTCATTTACTATAAAGCTGAACATCTCTATTTAGTCAAAGAACACTGAACTTAGCTAAAAACCATAGAGATTTACTAAATCTAGAATGCGGTAGCCTTCAGTGGATTCAAGGGATATTTTCCATTTCAAATACTTTTTTAATTGAAGTATCATTGATATTCAATCTTATATTGGTTTCAAGTATACAACACAGTGGTTCTACAGTCACCCATATTAAATCCTCACCCCCGCTACTGCAGTTACTGTCAACATAGCAAAATGTTACAGAAGCAGTGCTTATAGTTTCCATGCTATTCTACTATCCTGGTGACCAGCTTATGACTGAAAATTTTTGTGCCCTTTTACTGCCCTCACCCTCAACTACTCACCCCAATCCCTCCCCCACAGTAACCACCAGTCACGACTCAGTGTCTATAAGTCTACTGCGATGGTGTTCCTTTTGTTTTGTGTTTAGATTCCACAAATAAGTGAAATCATATGGTGTTTTGTCTCTGCCTGGCTTATTTCACTTAGCATAATACCCTCTAGGTTGATCCATGTTGTTGCAAATGGCAGGATTTCTTTTCTTCTTATGGCTGAATAATATTCCATTGTGTATATGTACCACCTCTTCTTTATCCACTTTTCTACTGATGGACAGTTAGGCTGTTTCTATAACTTGGCTACTGTAATGCAACAATAAACAGAGCGGTGCATCCATCTTTTTGAATCAGGGATTTTGTTTTCTTCAGGTAAATTTCTAGAATTGGAATTACTGGGTCATATGGCATTTCTATTTTTAGTTTTTTTAGTAACCTACGCACTGCTTTCCACAGCGGCTGGTCCAATTTACATTCCCAACAAGAGGGTAGAAAGGTTCCCCTTTCTCCACATCCTTGCCAACACTTGTTTTTTCTTTTCTCTTGGACAGAGGCCATTCTAACCGGTCTGAGGTGATATACTATTGTCGTCTTAAGTTGCATTTCCCTGATGATTAGTGATGTGGAGCATCTTTTCATTGTTGGCCATCTGTATTTCAGCTTTGGGAAAATGTCTGTTCTGGTCTCTGCCCATTTTTTAGTCGGGTTTTTTTTTTTTTTTTTTTTGGTGTTTAGTAGTATGAGTTCTTTATATATTTTGGATGTTAACCCTTAATAGGAAAAATCATTTACAAGTATACTCTCCCACACTGTAGGTTACATTTTTGTTCTGTTGATGGTATCCTTTGCTGTACAGGAGCATTTTGGTTTCGTATATACGCCCACGTGGTCATTTGTTATTTTGTTTCCATTTCCTGAGCAGTTGTGTACAGGAAAAAACTGCTCACACTTATGTTTGAGAGATCTTTGCCTATGTTTTCGTCTAAGAGTTTTATGGTTACACGTCTAACATCTAGATCTTTGATCTACTTTGAGTTTACTTTTGTGTGTAGAGAGTCATAGACAGTAATCTAGCTTCTCTCTCTTGCATGTAGCCATCCAGTTTTGCCAACACCAGCTGTTGAAGTCTGTCCTTTCACCATTGTATACTTATGGCCTAAGAATGCAGCACCCCAGTTTGAAAAAGACAGATGCACCCCTATGTTTATCACTGCACTATTTACAATAGCCAAGATATGGAAGCAACCTAAATGTCCATCAGTAGATGAATGGATAAAGAAGATGTGGTACCTATACACAATGGAATATTACTGAGCCATAAGGAAAAAACAGATCCTACCATTTGCAACAACATGGATGGAGCTAGAAGGTATTATGCTCAGTGAAATCAGCCAGGCGGAGAAAGACAAGGACCAAATGATTTCACTCACATGTGGAGTATAAGAACAAAGGAAAACTGAAGGAACAAAATAGCAGCAGAATCACAGAACCCAAGAATGGACTAACAGTTACCAAAGGGAAAGGGACTGGGGAGGATGGGTGGGAAGGGAGGGATAATGGCGGGGAAAAAGAAAGAGGGCATTACGATTAGCATGTATAGTGCGAGGGGGGCACGGGGAGGGCTGTGCAACACAGAGCAGACAAGTAGTGATTTTTACAGCATCTTAGTATGGTGATGGACAGTGACTGTGAAGGGGTATGTGGGGGGGACTTGGTGAAGGGGGAAGCCTAGTAAAACATAATGTTCTTCATGTAATTGTAGATTAATGATACCAAAAAAAAATCAAACTGTACAATAAGCTATGCAGCCTGATAATCTAATCCTCATACCTAACACAAAGTATTAAGTAACCTAAGTAGCGGTAAGTAATTCATGAATGCTTTAGAGACCCTTCATAGATGGTAAATTTATAACCACAGACATATTCTAGGTGTTTAACAAATACTCATTAAATGTTACACACAGATACCTCAAAATTAATACCACAGTAGAAACTATTTTAGACCTAATTTAATACAGCAAATGTAATATGCCTAAATTTACATATATATATATACACACACAAAATGCCAAATAACCAAAGTGACAACCTTGATAGATATATTGCTCCCCTTAAACACTGACATAAAAATAAAAATCTGTAATTTGGTACAGAAATTGAGATAAAACATTGATCAAAACTTACTACGCAGTAATAAAGAGCAATGCTTACCTAGTTCAATGCATGTTATTCCAAGAGACCATATATCGACTTTGTTATCATATTGTTGTTCATTCCTGCCTAAAATTATTTCTGGGGCCATCCTAAAACATAAAATGTTACTTAAAGTTAAAAGAGAAATGAAAAGTATACTGTTCTATAAAAACGTAATGACCATCCACATGGAGAATCCCTGTGTGAATTCCAGATGATATATCTGGACATAAGAATTCTTATAACGGGAAATGCATTACAGGTTGTGAGGTAAATATTTACCATTGCGCACACAGTGTTAGACTTATTCTCACCATTTGTCATGATCAGGTACCAGCATCCTGGAGGAAAAACTCCCCAGAGCAGGGTTGTATTCTGCATCAATTCAAGTTTGCAGATTGTAATATTGTATAGCCTTTATGCCAGCAGTTCTCAAACATTTTGGTTTCAGCATCTTACTATAAAAGTCTAAATTTTGCTCGAAAGAGGGCATTTTATCACTGGCACTTGTTTTCTTGAAGTAAACAAACTCACTACATTTAGCTGAGAAAATATCTACCACAATAAGCAACCATGAATAAGCCATTTGTCGGTCTTTTTCGCAAATAAGAGTAGTGTTCTGTGATAAAAGTGGCTAGGACAGCCACTCATAACTAAATAAACCATACAATTATTAACTTTGGAGGCGTCTTGGTTATAAAATGAAACGTTAAGTCGCATCTTCAGGTAGACTCTAATGTTCTCACTGGTGCTTCACCTTATTCTTCCTTTGTACTTGTTAAGCACAGACAAACATTTAGAACAGTTTCTGACTGCTTAATAACATTGTCACCAGGCGTATGTGTGTTCCTGTGTGTAAAAGTATGTAAATACATAGTGCTGTGTTCCTAATATACCATATACAAATTAATACATCTGTAACTTTCAATTGCCGATAACAGAGGGCTTCTAATGTGTTAAGATGTTGAAGTAAGCTTGGGGAGTCACTAAGTTCAACAAAGTTAAAAAAGTAGTTTTGTTTTTAATGCACAACTTTCTAGCTCCTTTCTAGTATCTAATATTGATCACTGATTTGTAAAGAGGGGGACCATTAGTAAGCATTATTTGTCCAAAGAACCCTTTTTTTATACAGGGGAAGAGGATTCTATCTAAACTAGGGTTCTACATAAGAAATTTTTGGTCATACAGAACAGTAGTCTTCAAACTTTTTATTTTCTTACTTCCAATGAATTTATTTTAAAAATGTATCCGCTTATACATTTTTGAGTTGGTATCTAAATTTTATAAACTTAATAGTTGCAAAGGATATAATGCACACATATGTATATACATTATTTTGTATATGTGCTTTACAGATATTTACAACTTGGAGCTGAGGACTTCACTCATTCAATTCATTAAAAACACTGCTGTATAATAACCTAATTAGCAAACCCAGTCTGCATGGTCATATCAGCCATTCAAATCAGAATTATTTTCTGTCAGGAAATGCCAAACTTCATTTTTCATTGTAAATAACATGTTAGTGTGTCCTCACGACAATTGTCCCAGTTATAAATGAGATCATTTTTGATTCCCTAGAAAAGAAGATGGGAGGAAGGATAATTGGGGAAAAGAAAGAGCAAGGAGCCAAAGGAACTGAGGAGAGATGACTGTGAAGGCAGAAGGCCCTGTGTCAAAACTTGGTGTCCTAGCTCTTCAATATTTCTGATGCTATATATTCTAGATGTTACGTGTTCTCAAGTTGTCCCTCTGGTGACGGTTTGAGGCTTTTAATTCTCAGAGCAATGCATCACTCTACTATTCAGGATGGGTGAGAAGCCTTTCTTTAACAAACTGGGAGTTGGGAGATTTGAAACGTAGGTGGAAAAGAAGATGCAGTAGACCTGAGACACTTCTCAGCATGTACAGAGAGAGGACATCTATGGAAGTTGAAGATGTGGAAAATTATTCCCTTCAGACTTGCTGCCATTAATATGGAATTATTTATGAATAAAATTAGATGATGTCTAGAAGTTGCTTCAAGTAACTGGAGGTGGGAGGGAGGGCAAGAAGATCAAGTACACAGGGCAGCCAGGCCCTGGGGTAGTGCTGTTAGGCTGAGCTGACCGCTGTGTGAGCCTTCGTTATATTTTTGTCTCTTTCCCTGTATACTAGAAATTCTCCACAATGAAAAATGAAAACAAAAAGTTCCTGATCAGCTACCAGTCTTCAGGGACTCTTATTCAGAAGATACTGACACACAGTAAGTACAAATCTAAAGAAAATTTCCACTTAGCATTTCTATCTTCTCCCTTCTTAAACAATTAAATTTTTTCACTCCTACCCCCAATACATGATGTAGATGATAACAGGAAAGAACCGTAGGGGGGACAAATGATACAATAGGAGGTACAAGGGCAGCGCCTCAAATCTGTATCTGAAACTACAGTGCTTAGAGGAATATCTAAAGCAGCCCTGTATTTCCAAGAGAAACATAAAGCACCTGATAAAAGGACAAGCACACACTGCCTATTTCAATTATGAGGATCAATACCAGATAGGACTACGCTTACCAATGCGGCGTCCCCACAAAAGACTTGGCAGAAGAGGCCATGGAAGCAAATCCAAAGTCAGCAAGTTTCGCCTGGCCTCCTGGTGTCAGAAGGATATTTCCTCCTTTGACGTCTCTGGGTTTAAGGAACACAGAAAATTATTTGTCTTTCCTTTGTAAGATTCTACTGAAAATGATAAAGATCATATAAAAATGTATAAAAGAGGGAAGGAGAAATCAGAATCATTAAGGCCTTGGGTAATCTCTCAGTTGGGATAACGAGAGCTAAGATCCCAACTAAGAAATGAGATACACAGAATTCCTCTAAGTATATAGTAACAAGTTTCTAAAAGAGAAGATAAAATACCAGTAGAAACAGAAGAAAAAAATTAGCTAATTAATAGTACATACTCGATATTTGAGTGCCTGTTTATTGGTACAAGTAATGGTTTAAAAAATTTAGCTGAACATTCTTATATGATTGTAAGATTTCTGAGTATACCCTTAACAATAAAATGGAGTAAGAAGAACCTGATGCCCCAAATTTGTTTTTTTTTAATTACTCATATCATTCCAAATTTTAGCATAGTTCTCCTACCTAAATATGAAATGAAAACTGAAAACACATGGGTAAGGTAATATCAATGATCCCAAATTTACTTTTAAGCTCTTTTCTAAATCAGCAACGTACATGTGAAATAAGAAAATTATAATGGGATTGCATGCCCAATGGGCACCATAACATTCAAAAAGAAAGAACTTTCTAAGCACTTGTCAATTCATACTATATAGAATTATAATGGATGTAATATTAAGTTAATCTATTTTCTTCCATTTGTTTTTATAAAAATGAAAGGTTCTTTGAAGTTGAGAAGACCTTAGGTTCTGCTTCCAACTCTTTCATTCTCTTATTTACTATGCATGTGGATTTTTCTCTTGGACCTTACTATCCTCATCTAAAAAACTGATACCCATTAATTTGCAATGACTCTACTATATAAGTTTACTTTGTATTGTCTGGTTCACATAGATAATTTAAAAAATGCTAGCTTCCATCTAAAAACAGGCAAAACCAATACCAATGCTAAAAATGTACTTTATGATGGTTTAATCTTTAAATTACTATCCATTATCAAGGATTATCTCAAAAGCATAGAATGCTAGTAGCTTTCACTTGTCCCTGTCATGGAATCAATGGAACAAATCCGGCATTAGGAGTCACCAGGAGGACAAAAGATCTAGGTTAGTTCTAGTCTAATCTATCTTGCTTCATCAGCTTTGAGAAGTGAGTCACAAATTGGGGCATCAGTTTCTGCATCTGTAAAATGAAACAAGTAAGAATACATAATCCCTATCGTCTTTCCCACTTCACAAATTCAACTTTTCTATAATTAAATTTCTATCACAAATCTCTAAAGTGCACATACTTTGGAAAGCCCAGCAGCATGTGTAGAAAAAGATAAAAATTATTCTCAACCAAGAGATCAAATAAATTAGTATATTCATTTTAAGACACGGATAACCTAAAAAAATATGAGTTTGTAAAACTCCAGAATACTTTTATTTAGCTAAAACCAACAAAGCTTTCAGGATTAATAAATTCTAGGTCTGATTTGCTTATTAATGTATGGTAATTTTTAAGGTACTTACCTATGGATCATGGCACGGGAATGTAAGTAGGCTAATCCCTGAAGAGCACCATGTATAATTGCTGCTATTTCCATTTCTTGTAATGGCTTTTGGTAAACTTGAAATAAGATTTTATTTGAAAATAATTATTCTATAGAACATTTCTATTTTAAAATATATATACACATATCTAATATATGGGCCAGTTTAAAAAAAGTAACATTTAGCAAGAAGGAATTTTTTGCTTTCCAAGATAGTAAAACAAAGCAATTGAACTTAGTAAGTGCACAGTTGTGCCTATTTATTAGAGTTCACAGCCAATTTTCCTCTAAGTTAACATTTAACAATTATTTCATGATTATAAAAACAATGAAAGAGCTTTCCCTTTTTATATTCCTACATATCTTCATTCTGAACAGAAGGAACAAATTAAGTTTAATGATAAAGAATGCAGAAAAATGCCTGTTAAATCACAATGAAAGAAAACTCATCTGTTATGCTAAAACGTAGTATTTAATGAGGACAGTGCATACCACGCTGAGAATCTAGAAAACACAACGGTTTTACTCTTACGGGAAAGTTTTAACATTATTTTAAAAATCTCTCAGTGAATGAATTCTCATTTTATTATACTAATACTTTTCTTTTCTTAATAAATAAAGGAGGCTTACCTTTCAGCAAACCTGAAGCAGATCCTAAACAATATTCCATTACAAGCTACAGGGGGAAAAAATGATAAAAAACATTAAAATACACTATTAAAATAAAAAGATTCTATATGAGATAAAATAAATTCACCAAGGAGATCGAGAAGATAGTTTGAAGTGAAAAAAACTCTAGTTATCAATTACCTTTAAATATAAGTATACATTTTGGAACTTGTTAAATGCATACATGAAGTTTAGCCAATGCTACATTAATATTTTATAATGCCGACCTATAACTGCTTGTAGAAGATGTGTGTTTCATGTAATTACTAACTAAAGCTATAAAGGAATATACATATTCCATTCATATTAACCTATAGTAGCAATACTGGTATTGTTAGGAAGCAGAAAGTCGTCCTCTGGTTCTATATATACCAAGTTTGGGTTACCGTTTAAATCTTTCCTATAAAGCAAACACAGAGCACCTCGTATGTGCCAGGTATGTTATATATATTAACTAATTTAATCCTCATAACCACCTCTGGAAGGAGACCCTATTATCATCCTTGTTTGACAGATGGAGAAACTTGGAAGACAGAGAGGCAGCCTGCGCTCTCTGCCACTGTTTGTGCTTCAACCACAGCCTCAAATTTAGGAGTACCATCACCACCAAATTAAAGCAAACATTGCAAATCTAAATAAATCTAAGTTCTGTATACTAAAATGATAATCAGCTGTAGCTTATTAAAAATAAAAGGTCATTCCTGTTTAAAGAAAAGTTAGCCTTTCTCTGAAAAGACATAATTACTGTGCCTATACTGTTGTAAGATTACTACCTTATCTTAGTTTCAACAATGGGGCAAAATTAATTTCCATTTTTCTGCAATAAAATGTCCCAATTTTCTACCCTTAGTATTATTCAGCCAAAGAATCACAATCAGTTCAGATTTCACCAGGATTCACCACCAATATTCCAACCAAGGTACTTGTGGTTAAATAGCTTACAATACATTTATGTCAAAAATATATGCTGATTTTCATCCTTTGATAGGATTGTTCTCACACAAATGTTTGATAAAGCATTTGAAGAATGATACCGCTAACACACATCAGAACATTCTCCCGTGCATGTAACGGTCAGCTGAATCTCTAGTCAATTGGCAAAGTTCTATTCTCTCTCACTGCCTGAGAGTTTCAGGTAAAGCTGCTCCTTTCTCAGTGTGAACTGACATTTCAAGGTGTTTGCGCATGGCTTTACACAACTATTTTGAGACATTTTTAAATTAATCATAAACCAAACCTACTAAAATTACAGCAAGGGGAGAGCAGATACCTACCCATGCTCGGTGCTCACGTAAATAGCAGCCTTTGTATTCCACGATGTTGGGATGTTTCAATGTTCGGAGAAACCTGACTTCCTTAATAATACCCTGCCATCTCTGTGGGGAGAAAAAAAAGAATAAAGGAAAGAATTAGGAACAGTTGCCTTTCCTTAGAAAACTATATAAGTACAAAAGTAATTATTAGATTAAAAAGTTAACAAGAACATAAAACTTTGCTTCATTTGTAATATTTAAATGTCAAACTAATATATTTTAAAGAAATTACATTCATATAGTTTACAACTCAATAACATAAAATTCATTCCAGGTAGTACATATTTTCATTTTCATAAAATTTATTATCAATGAGTCTTATAAAAATTTTACAACCACACACCAAGTCTGTTGAAAGCTATATACTACATATAGTGGTTTTTCTTCAAAATTTCAACCTCCCCCTTCTTTTTTGCAGCTTTATTGTTGTATAATTTACATACCTTAAAGTTCAGCTGTTGTGTTTTTGGCTTATATTGTCTACCAAATGTTGTTTTTTCTGCTGTTTAAACTCAAATCAATTAATTACCTAAATTCCTAAATGCTCATATTCTAAAATGCTAGTGAACACTTAGGTTATAACAGAGGGAAGTTCACAGAAAAACCAAGCAGCATGGAAACATTTTCCTACAGGATTTCACGAAGAGCCTTCCCACTGACGCCTACTAGTAAATAACAGATAAACCTTCAGCAATAAAAGCTACTCTATGACAACTTCAGAAACTTAGGCCATGTCCTAAATACAGTTACTTGTCAGAAGCAATCAGGGAACTCTGAAAACACAGGTACTTGGGTCCATACCCAGAGACTCTGGAGGCTTAGGAGATGGGGGATGGGAACGTGGAATCTGTTTTTCGTTCTTGTTTCAGTTTTTCCAGGCTTTACCGCTGACTTGTATCATATTTCTAAAGGTAGGGGAACTAGAATACAGAACTTTAAAAAATGTTTTGCACTAGAATTTAAGATCCTATATCTCCTATGTTATTTCATAAGCCCTCAAGAAAATATACCAAGATATTCACTGTGTAAAATGTGTAGGCTGTAAGATGCTAACTTCAGAAAGTGTCATATGGGCTTTACATTTCAAAATTGAGTGCTCTGGGAGGCAAACTCTCAAAACAAAACCAAGCTAAAACCTGTATTCTTCAATGAAAAAAAAACTTCCAGGAAGGATACACTATTAGATGAGAGAAGATGATGCCCTAGGTGAAACTTTTTGTTCTAGGCATGACTAATTAAACAGACTCCAACACAAGTCTGCTATGAAAGCTGGTTTTAAAGTTATACGTAGAATGGCAAATAAAATTAAACTTGTAAAAAATGGAGGTGTTTTAGGGGTTTTAGAAATTATTAAGAGTTTTTTTAGGTATCGACATAATGAAACAGTGATCAACCACAACAGTGTTATCATACCCATAAGTATGATTATCACAAAAACAGTATTTACAAAACAGAGATTACAGAAATGTAGAAAGCCAAAACCTTTAAAAATTAAAGACTGATCTAGCAATTCTACCTCTGGGCATATACCTATGTGCATAGCAGCATTATTCACAACAACCAAGGGGTAGAAGCAACTTAGTGTCCATTAACAGATGGTAGATGGACAAACTGTGGTGTTTTTACACACACACACACACAGGAATATTATTCAGCTTTTAAAAAGAAAGGTAATTCTGACACACTACAACATAGATGAACTTTCAGGACACTATATTAAGTGAAACAAGCCAGTCACAAAAGGGCAAATAGTGAATAATTTCAATTACATGAGATACCTAAAGTAGTCAAATTGATAGAGACAGAAAGAGGAGAGGTGATCTCCAAGGGCTGCGGGGAGGAGGGAATGAGGTGTTACTGTTTGATGGGTGTAGAATATCACTTTTGCAAAATGAAAGAATTCTGGAGATGAATGGTGGCGATGGTTGCACAGCAATGTGACTGTCCTTAACACTACTGAACCTACACTTAAAGTGGTTAAGATGGTAAATTTGTTTTGTGTACTTTATCACAATTAAAAATAAATAAAATTTTTAAAGAATTAAAGAAAGACAAAGAGAACAGACTTAGAAAGTAATTTTATAAACTTATGCAATTAAGGAAGAACTAATCAGAATACTGATGAACTAAAGTACATGCAATACAGTATCAGTAATTTTATTTTTCAGATTATTACCCACTGCCTTATTTTTCAGACTAGATACACTGCTGCCAATGATTATTTGCAACAGCCGTTAAATAATTTCTCAACCATTAAAAATTTATATCCAGTATACTTACTATTAAATGTACCTTATTCTAGTTTACTTTCTCAGACATGATAATCCCTCTATTATAGAATAATCTGCTAAACAACAATTTAAAAAATTAAACTCATGTCAGCAGCACATATCTAAAAAAATTAAGAGTAAGGGACGCAGTTGGGAGGTTTCTGGGATGTCATGAATGTTGTTTATGGCTCTAGGTACAGGTTAAATGGGCACACGGAGTCTGTGGAAGAAAATTCACTGAGATAAACCTTAGTATTTGTATATTTTTCAAGATTTTTTGAAAAAATTCCCACCTATCCCCAATTAAAAATGGTATGGCTTTCTTTAACATGCCAATACGAACATATATATTTCACCTACCTCCATAGCCTTCTTTCCACTGAAAGGTATTCTCTTGATAGCCACCGCGTCATTGGTGTGCACATCTCGTGCCTAAAAAAGACAGAAGATCACTGTAAAACCTAACATTTATAAACTACCATGTCCAAAAAGATACCAAAACTGCTTTTAAAGAACATTAAAAACATAAGTAGTAAAAAGCATATCAAATTATCAAGGAACTGGTACTTTAGAAATAAAAATAATGCATGTTTATCTTTGAATGAGCTAGTTGAGAGGAAAAATATAGAAATTTGAACAGAACTATAAACAAACAAACAAATGACTAGTACAAGTCTATGCTAGCCCTGTAAATGTCAAAATTTCAATGAAATGGATAATTCTCTAGGAAAGAACTACTAACATTGATCTAGAGAAGAAAATCTGAGTAAAACAGTGGTGGAAGATTGAAAAGAATACTAATCATCTTTAAATTAGTTGTGAGGGGAGCAGTTTCACCAGGGGAACTTCCCAGGATAAAAGGGGAGGGAAAGGAAAGCTGTCCCACTAATCGTATGGAGGCGGTCTGACCCAGCAACTAAACCCTCACAAGCAGCACAAAATAGAAAGTCAGGGACCAATCTGACTTACAAATGTAGACAAGGGAACTCTAAATAAAAATTGAAAACCAAATATTACAGGGCATTAAAAGAATATTTCATTTGGATAAAATTTATTACCACAGAAATGCAAAATTTTGATACAGGAAAACATTTCATAATTTGCCATATTTTTTACAAATCAAAGGGGAAAAATATATACTTATACATATAAATGCTGAAAATGCAGAAAGAGCCCAACTCCAAATGTATTTAATGCCGGGAAGACCAAACTTAGAAAACCCACATGGGAAAGGTAATTCCTCAACATGATAAATCATGCCTATTGTAAACAACTATTAACTAGAATTAAGACAAGACAGCTAAAATGCTATCACCATTACTATATTTACCACTGCTGTGGAATTTTCATAAAAAAATAAAAGCATAACAGAAACATGAAAGTTAACTCTTTAGAAAGTAAGAGCCAAATTGTCATTATGTGTTTAAAAAAAAAAGATGCTATATAAAGAAGGCACAAGAGGATAGCTGCAAACATTTCAAATGAGTTCAGTAAGAAGGATTAATCATCTCTAGACATCTGTGGAAGAATTCACTGTATTTAAGATAGCCATTAAAATGAAAAAACTAAATCTGTAACACTACCAAAATATTAAACATCTATACAAACTTGTTGCTGAGAAAAAAAAGCAATCTTAATAGGAAGAAATAATGAATGAATAATCATAAAATGTGTGTATGGGACTTCAAGTAAGTCAGTGTTTTGCAATATTTGATTCAATAACAATGTAAGTCATAAAACTGCTCAAGTAGTGTAAACAACATGGAAATTAAAGCCGAATATCTTTCCCATTTTTTCAATAATCTAAGAAGCTCAATAAATAAAATGATCTCTTTTTATGTACCTAATGCAAGTGACTCTAAAATAGACTACTGCATATGTCTTTTTGTACTCCTGATTTTTACTCTGCCAGGACTGGATATTAAATAAATGCTGGTCACTGACATTAAGCCTTTAACACTTACAAAAAACACTGCTCCAAAGCCTCCCTGGGAAACTTTTTTGAAATCTGTGAAGCACTTCTCTGGATCTTCTTTGGAGAAGAGCTCTGCAATCTCAGGGTCCTTCAGGCTCTGTGCTTGGATAGTTGACGACATCCTGCTGGGCAGTCAGCAGTCGGATTCTAATTTTATGCTGCTCTCCCAATCCTTGGGAAATCGGTATGAAGGAAGCCACGGTGGCATAAGCAATTGTAGAGAAATGAGAAAAGAAAAAAGGAAAAGCAAAAGTTGCTAAGAATAATTAGTATATCATTTTCTGACTACATATATAAAATTATCTTAGACGTGGAATTTCACTGAAAAAGTGTTGCCTACTAGCACAGGAGTCTTTAACCCGGCTCATCATCACAATCACCCATGCTGGTTTAAAAAAAAGATTCCCACTATACATAGTATGTAAGTACATACTATAGATACACTTCTAAAAATTACATAAATCTATATGTACTGGAAGGCTTTCTGTATCAGTACTTAGAGATTTATCTAACTCTGATGCAATAAGCTCATCAGCAAAAGAGATAATATAGAAGGAAGACCATTAAAAACGTGCCCAACAACTCAAAATGTACCCATAATATGTTTCTAACAACAGGAAGATTCCCATCTATTAAGGACCTTCAAATGCAAGAAAATAGATAATAGATTTAATTCAGTAAGATTTCTTTTCCTTTCAGATACCACATGGTAGTGTTTAATAAACTCAACAGACATTCCTAAGAAAAATGCAATGGAAGAAAATAATGAATTTAACATAGATAACTGTTTCCTCCATAACCTAATTCATATTAAAATATGGCCTTATCAAATCTGCTTCATTATGTAAGTAGACACACTACAGAATTCCCTGGTGATTCTGGTATCAGTTCCTTTATATCAGATTACCAAATTTCAAAAATGGCAGCTATAAATGACAGGCTTCAGAACCTGGTTCTGGAATGACACTGCCTAGATAGGAATCCTGACAACAATTATTTGCCAACTATGAACTTGGGTAGCCTCATTTCCCAAATCTATAAAATGAAAGAAATAACCTACCTCCCAGAGTAGCTGTGAGGGTTAAATGAGGCAATAAATTTTAAGTGCAGACCAGCACTCAGGAACAGTAGCCAGTACACTAAATGTTAGTTATCATGAACTCCCTAAATTTACCAATTAAAATTAAAAATTCCAAAAATTGATTTCATTAAACTGATAAGGGAAAATAAAGCTCTAGCGAGTGTTTTCTATGCCCAAAGCATATTTTTTAAATTTTTGAATGTTTTTAATTTTATTAATTTCAAAAAATTTGTAAACCACAGAGAATTTTTTGAGCCTGTCTCATTTTTAGTGAAGTCAACTGAACCAATTATAATGCTCGTTATTAAATTTCTAACAACATAAAACACATTTACATATCTTTTGCACTTCCCTAAATTAATACTACATTGCAGTAAAAATTCAAATTACTAGTTTGTATTCCTTTTCTAACATTTTTGAGGCTACATCATATTCTTCACATCTACCAATCACTCTGATCTGGAAGATAGTTCCCTGGAACAATGCTTCAATAACAATTCTTCCAAGAACATGTGACGACAGGAAAGTCATTTAGCTTATCACTCCTAAAATGAGATCGAACTAAATTCTATATAAACTGTTCCTATTCAATTTATACACCTGTGTAAAACAAACAGCCTACTATGTACCTAAGACCTTATTTAAGAACTTTCAATCATCAAATTACAGTACCTTTATTACAAGCATGACTTTATATAAAATTTTGAAAAAATTTTGAAAAGAAAGAAAAAAAACATTGTAAAAAATGAATACATCCATAGAAACTTCTGGAACAGTATGCGATTGCCTATATTTCAGATTAAGGTGTTATACAAAGGAAAATAAAATTTTACTTTTTTAGAAAAAGAAATCTTACTAAAAGCAGAAGAGATCCCAGATTTCACAAAAACATAAATTTAGAGAAACAAGATGCTCATTCTAAAGAACAGAATGGAAATCAATGAAACTAGACAACAAAATCTGTAAAATCAAAAGCTAGTTCATTGCAGGGAAAAAAATGTCAATAAAACTGAAAGAACTCTGCCAAGCTAACCAAAGGAAACAAGAGGAAATTACCCAAAAGAGGGCATATTACTATATTCCTAAAGACATTGAAAGGATAAGCAAATAGCATAAACAGCTCTAAGCTTGTAAACTTGACAAAATAGCGGAAATAGACAAATTAGTTGGTAGTGGTGCTTATAAAATACCAAAACTCAGTCAAGAAGAAATAGAGAGCTGCCTCTCCCACCCAGACAGAGCAAATTCAAAGAGTTTAGGCCCAATAAGGCGTAAACTCAAAATCAGTAACAAACACTTACGTCTGATAAGGCCTAAACATGTCATAATGCCAAAAAACAAAGATAAGCTAAAACTTGAATGATCACAGATTTCTCATAAAATACAATGGAGGCGACAGAATGTTCAATAGTATCTTTAAAGTGAGGAAAGAAAAGAACTGCCAACCCAGAAGAGAATCCTTATCTAAGCAAAAGTTTTTTGGAATGAATTCAAAAATAATAGAGGGGGGGGGGAGAGAGAAAGAGGGAGAGAGACAGAGAGATTTAGATGATGGAAAGCTAAGAGAATCTGACCTCCAGTAAGGGAAAAGTGAAACATTAAACAAAAGAAACCTCAAGGCTATATTACTACCACACAAAATACTCAGAGCATCAGAGCTAGGAATATTACAAGGAGTAAAAAGGGGCATTACATAATGTTATGATTTCATTCATCAAATTCTAAATGTATACTCACCTGATAAAAGAGCTCAAATTACACAAAGCAAAAATTGATACAACTGAAAAGAGAAAAGTCTGTAACTGGAACGCCACCACCATAGACCAACACTACCAACCAACAGGTCCTGATGACACTCCAGTATGTAGCCTGGCCACAGAATGTACAGTCTCCTCAAGTGGGCATTATGACATACACTGTGAGATCACATACTGGGTCATAAAACTAATCTTAACAAGTGAAAAAATTTCACTTAATACAAAATGTTTTCTGTTAAGAGGGTAATAAACTTAAAATCAGTAACAAAACAGTTAAAAGAAAAACAGGACCTCAAGCGTGGAAATTAAATACACCTTGAGATAACCCATGGGTTAATAAAGACATTTCAAGGGCAAAGAGAAAACAATATGAATTGTGTGAAAATAGAAATACAACATGAAATTTACAGGATTCTTACACAGAAATTAAGGCACTAAATCACAGTAGAAAGAAAACTCCAAAGAATAATCTAAACTCCCATCTTAAAAATCTAGAAAGAGAAAAGCAAATAAAACCAAAGCTAAATATAGAAGGAAATACTAAAGAACAGAATGGGAATCAATGAAACTAGACAACAAAATCTGTAAAATCAAAAGCTAGTTCTTTGCAGGGAAAAAAATGTCAATAAAACTGAAAGAACTCTGCCAAGCTAACCAAAGGAAACAAGAGCAAATTACCCAAAAGAGGGCATATCACTATATTCCTAAAGACATTGAAAGGATAAGCAAATAGCATAAACAGCTCTAAGCTCGTAAACTTGACAAAATAGCGGAAATAGACAAATTAGTTGGTGGTGGTGCTTATAAAATACCAAAACTCAGTCAAGAAGAAATAGAGAGCTGCCTCTCCCACCCAGACAGAGCAAATTCAAAGAGTTTAGGCCTAATAAGTCCAAAATTTAAAATCAATAACAAACACTTACGTCTGATAAGGCCTAAACATGTCATAATGCCAAAAAACAAAGATAAGCTAAAACTTGAATGATCACAGATTTCTCATAAAATACAATGGAGGTGACAGAATGTTCAATAGTATCTTTAAAGTGAGGAAAGAAAAGAACTGCCAACCCAGAAGAGAATCCTTATCTAAGCAAAAGTTTTGTGGAATGAATTCAAAAATAATAGAGGGGGGGAGGAAGAGAGAGAGAGAGAGAGAGAGAGAGAGGCAGAGACAGAGACAGAGAGACTTAGATGATGGAAAGCTAAGAGAATCTGACCTCCATTAAGGGAAATGTAAAACATTATACAAAAGAAAGCTCAAGGCTATATTACTACCACACAAAATATAGAGAGCTTCAGAGCTAGGAAAATTACAAGGAGTAAAAAGGGGCATTACATAATGTTATGATTTCATTCATCAAATTCTAAATGTATACTCACCTGATAAAAGAGCTTCAAATTACACAAAGCAAAAATTGATACAACTGAAAAGAGAAAAGTCTGTAACTGGAACGCCACCACCATCGACCAACACTACCAACCACCAGGTCCTGATGACATTCCAGTATGTAGCCTGGCCACAGAATGTACAGTCTCCTCAAGTGGGCATTATGACATACACTGTGAGATCACATACTGGGTCATAAAACTAATCTTAACAAGTGAAAAAATTTCACTTCATACAAAATGTTCTCTGATAAGAGGGTATTAAACTTAAAATCAGTAAAAAAACAGTTAAAAGAAAAACAGGACCTCAAGTGTGGAAATTAAATACACCTTGAGATAACCCATGGGTTAATAAAGACATTTCAAGGGCAAAGAGAAAACAATATGAATTGTGTGAAAATAGAAATACAACATGAAATTTACAGGATTCTTACACAGAAATTAAGGCACTAAATCACAGTAGAAAGAAAACTCCAAAAAATAATCTAAGCTCCCATCTTAAAAATCTAGAAAGAGAAAAGCAAATAAAACCAAAGCTAAATATAGAAGGAAATACTAAAGAACAGAATGGAAATCAATGAAACTAGACAACAAAATCTGTAAAATCAAAAGCTAGTTCTTTGCAGGGAAAAAAATGTCAATAAAACTGAAAGAACTCTGCCAAGCTAACCAAAGGAAACAAGAGCAAATTACCCAAAAGAGGGCATATCACTATATTCCTAAAGACATTGAAAGGATAAGCAAATAGCATAAACAGCTCTAAGCTCGTAAACTTGACAAAATAGCGGAAATAGACAAATTAGTTGGTGGTGGTGCTTATAAAATACCAAAACTCGGTCAAGAGGAAATATAGAGCTGCCTCTCCCACCCAGATGACAAACTGTGGCGGCTCAGGCTCAGACCTCAAGGAGGCACCGGCTTCCACTGCCTCAGCCCCTACAGCACGGCCATCAGCGCACTGCTGCCAAAAAGAACAAGGCACAGTGACAGTACGGGTGTCTGGGGCTGGAGGCGCAGCAGGGGGCATGGGACGCAGGGTGGCGCAGGCTGGAGAGCTGGCTGAGCTGAGCGGGGAAGCTGTCACTAGGCGGTGCGGCATCCTCAGAGGGGGCCGTGTCTAACGGGGTTTACCCGCTGCTCAACACTGCCAATGGAGCAGTGAGGCCGACAGTGTTCAGCACACCTCCAGTGGACTTCCTGATTGCAGCTGGAGGATGCCACATCTCTATTCCCAGATGTCATGACTGGATACTGCCTGAACCATGCTGGCTTTGAGGCCTTGAACACACATGGAATTCAGCTCATCTCCCTAGCTGCGCATAAATTCATCTCAGATATTGCCCACAATGCTCTGCAGTACCACAAAATGAAGGGAGTACACTTAACCATGGAGGAGTTGACCCCTGCCCTCAGTGAGTACAACATCAGTGTAAAGAAGCCACACTACTGACAGGATTGGTTTGAAGATGGCGGCATGAGAGGTGAGACAGAGGCCTCCTCCCAAAACCACATAGAGCATGAAAATATAATTAACACAACTAATCCTGAAAGAGCAAAAGGAAAGAAGGGTCTCTAGGAATGAAAGAATATTGGGAGAACTGTGTGACCAATCCAAACGAACAATATGCATATTAGAGGGGTACCAGAAGAAGAAGAGAAAGAAAAAGGCAAAGTGTCTTTGAGGAGGTAATTGCTGAAAACTTCCCCAATCTGGGGAAGGAGATAGTCTTTCAGGCCGTGGAGGTGCACAGATCTCTGAACACCAGGGACCCAAGGAAGACCACACCAAAACGTGTACTAATTAAAATGGCAAAGATCAAGGATAAGGACAGATTATTAAAAGCTGCCAGAGAGAGTAAACAGATCACACACAAAGGAAAACTCATCAGGCCATCAGCAGCCTTCCCAGCAGAAACCTTACAGGCCAGAAGGGAGTGGCATGATACATTTAATGCAATGAAGCAGAAGGGCCTCGAACCAAGAATATTCTACCTGGCAAGGTTATCATTTAAATTTGAAGGAGGGATTAAACAATTTCCAGATAAGCAAAAGCTGAGAGAATTTACCTCCCACAAACCATCTCTACAGTGTATTCTGGAGGGACTCCTATAGATGGAAGGGTTCTAAGGTGAAATAGCTGTCACCAGAGGTAATAAAAATGTACAGAATGCGATACCCAATATATAAAGAATGGAGGAGGAAGAAAAGGAGAGAGAGAAAAAAAGAACCTTTAGCTTGTGTGTGTAATAGCATACTAAGTGAGTTAAATTAGACTCTTAGATAGTAAGGATGTTACCCTTGAACATTTGGTCACCACGAATCTAAAGCCTGCAATAGCAATAAGTACATACCTATCCATAATCACCCTAAATGTAAATGGTCTGAATGCACCTGCACAAACATGACTCACAAATGACATGATCATATTCAAAATGGCCAGAATAAAATCCAAAATTTACTGCACATGCTAAAACAAACAACACACACATACACACGCCACTGGAGAATGTGACAAATTCTCAAGGAAAAGAAGGGACAGATGCCTATTTTGAGATGCCTCATGTTGTAATTATCACATAAAGACTTTAAAGCAACTATTATAACCATATTAAATGTGGTAATGCTTAATACTCTTATAAACTGGAAACACTAAATTTCTAGCAGAAAAATAAAAACTATAAAAAAAGTCCACATTGAGAAATTCAGAACTGAAAAATATAATTACCAAAAATGACAAAAGACATTGCATGGGCTCAACCACTGAACAGAGATGATAGAAGGGTGTGTAAACTTGAAGATAACAGAGCAGCAGAAATGATCTACACTGAAGAAAAGACAGGAAAAAACATTGGAAAAAATGAATACATCCTTAGAACCTTGTGGGACAGTATCAAAGTGTCTAAATTTCATATTATAAGGTGTTCTATGAAAGCATAGAAAAAATCTTATTTTTTAGGTAAAATAATTCTTACTAAGAGAAGAAACTTTGACAAAAACGTAAATTTAGAGATTCAAGATGCTCAGCAAGCAGCAAACAGAGCAAATTCAAAGAGTTTAGGCCCAATAAGGCGTAAACTCAAAATCAGTAACAAACAGGTAGGCCTGATAAGCCTAAACATGTCATAATGCTAAAAAGCAAAGATAAACTAAAACTTGAATGATCAGAGAATTCTCATAAAGTACAATGGAGGCCACAGAATGTTCAATAGTATCTTTAAAGTGAGGAAAGAAAAGAACTGCCAACCCAGAAGAGAATCCTTATCTAACCAAAGTTTTGTGGAATGAATTCAAAAATAATAGAGAGCGGGGGGAGAGAGAGAGAGAGAGACAGAGAGAGAGATAGAGAGACTTAGATGATGGAAAGCGAAGAGAATCTGACGTCCATTAAGGGAAATGTAAAACATTATACAAAAGAAAGCTCAAGGCTATATTACTACCACACAAAATATTCAGAGCTTCAGAGTTAGGAAAATTACATGGAGTAAAAAGGGGCATTACATAATGTTATGATTTCATTCATCAAATTCTAAATGTATACTCACCTGATAAAAGAGCTTCAAATTACACAAAGCAAAAATTGATACAACTGAAAAGAGAAAAGTCTGTAACTGGAACGCCACCACCATAGACCAACACTACCAACCACCAGGTCCTGATGACATTCCAGTATGTAGCCTGGCCACAGAATGTACAGTCTCCTCAAGTGGGCATTATGACATACACTGTGAGATCACATACTGGGTCATAAAACTAATCTTAACAAGTGAAAAAATTTCACTTCATACAAAATGTTTTCTGATAAGAGGGTAATAAACTTAAAATCAGTAACAAAACAGTTAAAAGAAAAACAGGACCTCAAGTGTGGAAATTAAATACACCTTGAGATAACCCATGGGTCAATAAAGACATTTCAAGGGCAAAGAGAAAACAATATGAATTGTGTGAAAATAGAAATACAACATGAAATTTACAGGATTCTTACACAGAAATTAAGGCACTAAATCACAGTAGAAAGAAAACTCCAAAGAATAATCTAAGCTCCCATCTTAAAAATCTAGAAAGAGAAAAGCAAATAAAACCAAAGCTAAATATAGAAGGAAATACTAAAGAACAGAATGGAAATCAATGAAACTAGACAACAAAATCTGTAAAATCAAAAGCTAGTTCTTTGCAGGGAAAAAAATGTCAATAAAACTGAAAGAACTCTGCCAAGCTAACCAAAGGAAACAAGAGCAAATTACCCAAAAGAGGGCATATCACTATATTCCTAAAGACATTGAAAGGATAAGCAAATAGCATAAACAGCTCTAAGCTCGTAAACTTGACAAAATAGCTGAAATAGACAAATTAGTTGGTAGTGGTGCTTATAAAATACCAAAGCTCGGTCAAGAAGAAATATACAGCTGCCTCTCCCACCCAGATGACAAACTGTGGCGGCTCAGGCTCAGACCTCAAGGAGGCACCGGCTTCCACTGCCTCAGCCCCTACAGCACGGCCATCAGCGCACTGCTGCCAAAAAGAACAAGGCACAGTGACAGTACGGGTGTCTGGGGCTGGAGGCGCAGCAGGGGGCATGGGACGCAGGGTGGCGCAGGCTGGAGAGCTGGCTGAGCTGAGCGGGGAAGCTGTCACTAGGCGGTGCGGCATCCTCAGAGGGGGCCGTGTCTAACGGGGTTTACCCGCTGCTCAACACTGCCAATGGAGCAGTGAGGCCGATGGTGTTCAGCACACCCCTAGTGGACTTCCTGATTGCAGCTGGAGGATGCCACATCTCTATTCCCAGATGTCATGACTGGATACTGCCTGAACCATGCTGGCTTTGAGGCCTTGAACACACATGGAATTCAGCTCATCTCCCTAGCTGCCCATAAATTCATCTCAGATATTGCCCACAATGCTCTGCGGCACCACAAAATGAAGGGAGTACACTTAACCATGGAGGAGTTGACCCCTGCCCTCAGTGAGTACAACATCAGTGTAAAGAAGCCACACTACTGACAGGATTGGTTTGAAGATGGCGGCATGAGAGGTGAGACAGAGGCCTCCTCCCAAAACCACATAGAGCATGAAAATATAATTAACACAGCTAATCCTGTGTGACCAATCCAAACGGAACAATATTTGTATTAGAGTTGGGGAAGTAATTAAAATGGCAAAGATCAAGGGTAAGGACAGAGTATTAAAAGAAGCCAGAGAGAAACACCTGCTTGGGGATAAAGCTCAGTGAAGAGGAAACACGTATTTACCAGGTGAAGGAGGCCTCGAGTTCAATCAAATGCGTTCTCCTCTGGATTTACTCAGCATGGCAATTACAAAATGTCACAGAATCTTGGTATTAATTAAATACGTTTTTTCCCTTTTTACATGTGTTTGACAAAGAGTATCAAGATTTGTTTTGACCCATTGAAAACTACTTCTTTATGGTGGCACAATGTCATCATGTTAATGAAAAAAACAATCTCCAAACTACATTCAGTATGGAAGGAGTTTTAAAAAGTCAGAGCCTGAGCGCCCACATCTTGTAAGGCTTGGTAATACTATCAGCAACACAGTCAGCAAGGCCCCCCAGAGGCAGCTCAGCAGCCCCGCTGGCAAAGTGCTCAGAGCCAGTCAGGGCTGCGCTACCCGGACTTCAAGGATAACGAATCTATAGACGCTCTGCCATCTGTTTTCCACTTTCAGGGTCGTGTGAGAAGTTATCCTAACAGGAAACAACCCCAAAAGCCCCTTGCCGACTGGAAGGAGTCAGTAAAATGGGGTGTATGTATGTAGGAGAAGCATAGAGAGGGGGAGGGAGGAGGAGGAGGAGGAGGAGGGAAGGAAGGGAAAACAAGCGGGAGGGACAGGGAGAAAGAAGGCAGAACGTTAGGAAGGAGCTAAGGATGTGGGGAGCCTTCACCGGCACAGAGCCCAGGAGGAGCGCCAGACTCGCACACCCCAGAGCCAAGTGTTCGTCTCTAAACTGCCACCTCCTCCACTCCCCACCCTGTTTGAAACCTTCCCCACATGCAAAGGAAGACACATGACTTCAAATCGGGACCAGCTTAGGACGGAGCTCTTCTGAATGTGTACAATAGATCTGAGTCATTTGTTCGTTTTGTAAACATGAAGAAATCACACTTTTAAAACTTCCTCCTTCATGACTTCACAGTACTTGATAATATGCTTAGCATGGAACATTTACCCTTTTCCTTATCCATACCCAAAGATGTCAAGAGGTACAGATTTTTTTCACTCATTGAGACAGGTGACAATTAAGAGAGAGCTCAGTAGGGCGGCAGAAGCGGGAGGGACAGTGGCCGTGGTGTCTAAAGCCTAGGCCGGGCCACACAGCACTGAGGAGCAGCCCAGGAGAGCATTTCACCAAGGCCGCTGCCTTCCTCTAGGAAACCATCCCACTCAGCTCCCCAACCCCCAAGTGCCCACTCAGTCAATCAGTGGTAATGACCTGTTTATGCCACTGTCATCCTCCCCCGATCTGTAAACAACTGAAGAACAGGGACCATTTTTGTTCATCTCTGTGTCCCATGCATGGCACATGGTAGGGGCTCAGTTTCAGTAGCTGGAATCCAAACTTGTGGCGTCTTTGGTGGGTTAAAAATTGCTCCCTCGCTTTTCTGTGGAAAAGGAGTTCTGCATAAGACCTAGAGAAGAGTTCTGGGAGCCATGGATTCAGGAGGGTGGGTCACCTCTAGACCTAGGTACCACTTGGCTCTATCATAAATTGGGGGATACATGCTAAATTTCCTGTTTCTTCCCATTTATTTCATTAGGATAATTAAGATGAGATAAAATGAGGAAAAACTTAATGTATGTATCAAAGTAGTAACAAAAACATCATGAGTATGGATAACCTGGCGGGTGGGGTGGGGGGACAGTTTCTGAAAAGGCAAAGCAGGATGACTGGTTGATCTTGTTTTCATCTGCAAAGCCTACGGGTGTCCAAGCGTTAGCACTCGTGTTAAGTCCACACGCTTCATTCATGGGCGCCAGATGACAGCCCGGAGGCAAGGGCAAGAAGAGACTGGAAGGCAGGGACAAAACAAAGTAAGCATAAGGAAGGCGTGGAGAAAAGAGGGTCTCAGAACTTATTTTACAGACTCGATAGGAACATAAAAAGGTCTCAAATCTCTGCCTTTATGAGCTTGTGATGAGGATGATGCGGTTGGGTCACAGCTACTTCCCTTTTCTTAATTTTGCTCCATTTCCCCTACTCTAGACCTGGTGGTAAACAGCGAGATGCCACGGGACAATCAACACACGACGCCCAACGCTGCAGGACATGGCCAGCCTCCGCCTCCCCAGTGTCTCTGACTACAGCTCTCCTCCGTGGCTAGAAATTCCCTTAAGACGCAAGAGAAGCACGGTGAGGGAACCGGATGGGGGAGGCCTCCCTCTCTGAGGCCCTCAGCTGCGAGCCCTGTGAAGGAGAAGGTAGGATATTCATATCGAAATTTCACAACAGTCTAGAGAGCGAATAAAGGAGGCAGGCCAAAAATACATGAAGGGTGACTATCAAGGAGGTAGGGAAATTATGTAGGGGAGGTAATGAGCACACTAATTATAATAGTCCTAATTAGGGGAAAGGGAGCAAAATAAAGAAAAGGGAAGTTTCAGTGTTCAGGAAAAACTCTGCTGGGCCCATTAAAGGAGCGATGAGCTCCTCAGCCTCTTCACACAGACCGAAGGCCATTCAACTTGACCAAGTTGCTTCAGAATGAGCTAAAATTATTTAAAGGGAATTTTATTTTTGTTACCCAAACTAGACTAGGTTACTTGATGACACACAGAAACCTCTTGTATCTAATTTTATCATTCTGTTCTCAATTCTAAGTTAAACAGTACAGTAGCTCATGATAAAAAGCCTGTGACTATTTCATTCCAAAAATATGATTTGACATGTAGGGAGATCAAAACTGGCAAAGCGAGAACAAGGAAAAAGAATGAAATATAGTCAAATATGCTTCAATTCACAACAGATTTACAGATGAGAGCTAGCAAAAAGGAATATTAAAAGTAGGACTTGTTTCTCTTATTTTTCAGAACTAATTCAATTTCCTTATTTTTCAGTTAATACATAGATGGCAATTAAACTTGATCCTTGTCAGTAAACAGTAAGGAACATTAGCTTTCAAGTTTTAACCTAATTTCATAATGACAGTCTAGAACAACTCTCACACCAGTTGAATAACTGACTGTGGTTAACCTTCATGTTGTACTAAGAGACTGCAGTATTAGAGTTTATGGTTTCTTTCCTAGCATCAGGAGTAAAACTTTAAGAAAATGTATTTTTTCTTCCTCATTAGCCCAAGGTATGATTCGTGCCACTTTCATTTGGTGAATGTTTGCTGACCACCACTATTTCTGAGGCACAGAGGATATAGAGGCTGGGGACTGAAACATACAAGTAAACCGGTGACTACAGCCTAGCATGCGGGGCACCAGTGTAGACATGAGCTTAGGAGGCTGTGGGAGCTCACAGGAAGGCTCTAAACAGGAAGGCAGGAGGGATGCTGACACTGGGAGGAATCTTGAAGGAAAAGGAGGTGAGATGAACAAAGGCCAAGAGTGAGTGAGAGAAAGCAGGCTTGCACCCATCATCCTCAGCGGGCGTTCAAGAGCAGCAACTCCAACACGTACAGATACAGTTACATACACTGTAATAAGTTAAGTAATAAACACCTTTTAAAGTGGTTTTCTGATGTTACTTGGTATTTTAATCCATATAATTATTTAAATGTCTCCTGAAATGTAAGCTATATACAGGTGCTTGACTGCTTCCTCTTCCACCCACCCACCTACCACCATTAACTGAGGGTTTATCATGCCTGGTGGGCCCTGCATATACCAAGGTCAGAAAGACATAGCCCCTGATCTCAAGGACTAACTGTCTAGTGTTGGAACAGAAAGTACCATTAAAATACAGTGTGGTAAGTAATATGAGTTTCAGCAGTGGGCTCCAGAGGAGAAAGATGATTCTAAGCAGGGTAGGAGGGCTGCTGCTGGGCCCCTGGGTGGGAGTGATCAAGATGCCTTTAGAGACAATGACTAAGGCTACTTGCCATCTCTGTATTAGTTCTGAGTGTGTGGCTCAGGAATGCCAGGGGAGGATGGAACACAGCTAGACCTGAATGACACCAGATATTGCTAAGTGATGACCCTTCCATAGCAGCTAAAGTGACAGGGCACTTAAAGAAATTTATCCTCTCTGCATGTGAATTACAAACATACAACATTTTTTGACAAGATTTCTTAGGGTAAATCATATCTTGTGAGGAGGTACTCGGAGCTCTCCCCAGCTTGTCTGCTCATGCTTGCTCTTTATGTCAGTAGTAAATTCAGGGCTAGAGCTATAAATAAGTTTTCAGAGAATGCTTTAAAAACAACCTTTGGTCTGATTTCAGATCCTAAGATGTCTTAAAGCACCCCGATGGCCTGATTCAGTCTTTATCAAAAAACCTTTTCCATAAACATGCAATTTCATCATACATATTACTCCTGTAATAAATTTCATTTAAAATCCTACTTCTGACAACAGGCACTATATTTTGAAAGGATAGACAGCCTGCAGGCAGATTTTAAAGCAGAGTTTACAACACTCAGGATTTTATAATGCAGGTTTTCATCTTGTACAAGATTAACTATATACTTGCTAACTTGATTTTTCTTTTCTTTTCTGTATTGCTTCTGAGGTTCTGATGAAATGTTTGCTGCCACTGCTAATGAAATTCAGAAAAGGACCATTGGTTTTTTTACTTTGCTTGGGAATTTTGATGCAATAGATGTTTTCACACTGCTGTCAGAACAAATAAGATTTGTTATTTCTAAGTGTAGAAAGAACATAGCTTTTCAAAAGAAAAGTGAAAAGAGAATTCAAGCAAAAGGGACTTAGGGAAATCTGGCAGGAAGAAAGTTTTGTGTTCTGTTGATCTGAGTGCATGAGAAAAATGTTTTTAAGAGCTTTTATATCAAAGGCAATTTTTTTCAACCACCATCTAGAAGAGAAAAACACAGTGCCTTGAAGTCAACTGTTTGTTAATTATAAGAAAATAGTGCTTTGGTGGAAAGTGCACCAGAATGACTGAAAGTTCCCAGCTCTGCAAGCAAACAGCTGTGTGACCTGGGAGCGGTGCCACTTAACACTATTGTTCTTGACCTTGCCCTTCCTCCAATCTGAGAAAGGGCTGAGAATAGGAAGGAGGTAGACTCTGTAGTTTCAAAAACCATTCAGTTTTAAATCCTCTATCCTTGCAGTCATTGTCAAAATTATGCCCAGAGAGGAATCAGGGTACAAACAAACAAAGATTTTCCTGAATATTTAGGTAGTTGCCTCCAATGACTTCATTTGATCGTAAGGGAAACCCGCTGCCTTCAAGAGTCAATCTATTTGCAAACCAAACTTGCACAACATCCTAATTTGTTACAGAAATAAGTGGCCATTAGTAACTTAGGCCACTCGGCTAGAATCTCTCATGCTCTGCAGTGGATTAGAACCTTAGCTCTACATCTGCAGGTCACTGTCTTAGCCACAGACTGGAACTTTCTAAACCAAGTCCAACAAAGGAGCTGTGAGTAAAGGGAATATTCTTTCTTTGGGGAGTTTTATTTTTTAACAAAGTGAGAGTACCAAAAAACAAATTTTTACTCTCTGAAGTTTTATTTTAGTCATTTTTAAGCCAATAATATTCCAATACTGTGTTGTGGTTCAATGTTGTGAGCGGAAACTGAGAGACAGGCAATTCAACCTTGGATTCCTCTATGGTCCACATGTTAATTATGCTGTGTCATGAGGGCCATGTTCCATCCCTGAGCTGTTATGCTGACAGCCCTCCTTGACCATCAAACCATACTTTTCATCTGTGCATCTCTTTATGTATTGTAATACATAATTACATTTAATTGTCATATTATCCTAACCTTACTGATATTCACAGAGGTTAAGTGCTTTTAAGTTGATCACAGTTACTACACAAGCAGAATGAGTGTAAACCCAGTTCTCTTTATTCTAAATTCAGTGCTTTCCTAATGAAATGCCAGAGGACCAGTGGTTAATAATTACTGTGCATTTACTATGTGTCAAACATGGGCTAAGAGTTACATGTCAGGTTATCTTATTCTATCATGATAATAATTCTATGCTGTAGATATTATTACTAACCCCACTTACAGATGTGGAAAGTGAGACCACAGAGAGGTTACATAACATGCCCAAGGTCAGAGAATTATCAAGAAGCACAATCAAGATTCAAAGGCAGGTGGTTTGCTTTACCAACTTGTCTTTCAACAATTAGGCCAGAGTGCCTTCCTACGATAGCATAGCCACCCTCATCAGTTTCCGCCCATAATTTAAGTGAAAATATCTGCAAGAGTCCAGGCCTGCCCAAAATAGCTGGACACTAGAGCTCCGAGTCATGTGTGACACAGGTCGCTGTGTCAGTTCATCCTGTTTTTGCACAGCTGACGATTACTCACAGTGCCCAGGCACAGTGCGCTACATACAGATGATGCACAGTAACTGTGCTGAATGGAACCCAGTGAAAATTACCAGGTCATCATCAACAACGACTGACCTCCTGACTTTTGCAGGCTTGTATCTGTTTTAAAATTAAGAGACAAACACCTGAGATCACATGTAAGTTCTGACTCACAAATCAAGGGAATAAGTAGAACAGAGGTTAAGTGTGTGACCACCAACTATATGTAGCCTGCAGACAGGTTTTGTTTAGCAACACATTGCTTTTAAATTTTCAATCAATAGCTAATATTTAAAATTTAAGCTATTTCATTAAAAAAAACAAATTTCCAGTTTCTATAGAAAAGTTGGAAGCTATAAGACACTAGACAAGGGCATCTGTTCTCTAGAGCATCAATTTCAATGGGAGGGGTTTTTATCCACTTACTTTCTTCCTTGTCCCCAATACGATCTGAGTTTGCAAGCTATGAGCTATAGAGAATGTGCAAGAAGACTTCTAAGTCCATCTGAGTCTTCTATAATTCTTGAATCACTGTTTCAAAACACGCGATAGCCTTGCAGCATACATGGCACATGGAAATTTTAGTCACTTAGCCCCTGAGCTTTCATTTTTGCCTCAGATAGCAAAATAAACAGACAGCTCACACTTAACTTGGTTTAGCCGTCTCTAAAATGAGAATGTCTCCAGTATTAAAGCACCACCACAAAAATGACAAACCAGCTTCGTGTCCTTTCACTGGCTCCAGGTCAAATGACCTACACAGTTTTTTGCCGTGCTCTGCACAGTTGGGGCAAATAGCAAATGGTATCTCACTGATGTGTTTTAAGGGTGAAATGCTATCATTAGCAAAAACTCTGAATGTTTTTTAAAGTCATCTTCATCTACTTATAACTGTCAGAGTTGTTGGCAAGAAGTTGACTTTGCATTCACTGACCTCTTTGGGGTAGGTGGGCAGAGCTCCTGAACAAGTCCGTGGTCTCTGCAGCTATGCTACTATTCAGGAAGACTGGAGGTCTGTACAGCAGCAGCCAGGTAGGTAAACATGAAGGTGAGAAAGTCTTAAATTACTAAACATGTTTATTCAATCCAAATATAGTCACAGACAAACTACAACAGTATAAAACGAGATTTCCCTTACCAAATTTTAGATTTTAGATGTAATAAAAATCTTTTCTCCATTAGTCAGTTAATTGCTATTGAATCCTGTGTCTTAAATAAAAACATCTAGAGACATTTAAAGGCTTTCTCCTGTCTGGGTCCCAAACAAAAATGTAATGAAACATACTAGGGGTCAAAAGCATTGCTGCAAGTATATTCAGTATCAGTTTATATTATAATCAGCTATATTATAATCAGACTTCAAATAATAGAGACTTTCTTTTTTTAAATGAGGTTAATAGGATCATTCTGAACAGGACTATTTGTGTTACTATCATGTACGATGATAGGGAATATGCAGTGTCTTCATTGTTAAAAAAAATTCCTGCTTGTTAGAAAGTCTGCAGTCAACTTAGCTTTATTGCATGAAATAAGCAGTTTGCACACACAACAATAAAACTGTTTAAGAGAAGAACGTAATAGGCTTAGCAGATGTTGCAATCACAGAACATTCTAGATAAACGGTTTTAAAAGACATTTCCTCAGTTTAGAAACTCTTTGGAAAATCAAATTTAGTTGCTGAATTTATGCACACTCTCTCTGAGGTAGTATTTGGGCCTGTTTTTCTCTAGTAGAAATACAAGACTAAGTTTACAATGAACCAACTTCCAGCAACGGTAGCTCACATTACCCAAGTTCCTGCTTGTGTTACTAACAAAGACATCTTGGTGGTTTCTTCCAAAAATCATCTTTACCATTTGTTTGCTGAAAGCTTTTGGAGAGTTAAACTGTCACTTTCTTAGTTATGAGTGCTTCAACGTTTATTCAACAACCACTAAATGAGGACATAGAGATGGTTCCTGCCTGCAAGAAACTTATGCTTTACCAGGAACACCAAATACGACAAATAAAATACATGCTTGTTGTTATACAGTTTAAGCCATTTCTTGCTAATCTGTAGGGAGTGTAAAAGACTGTGCTGGGTTTATTACGTTCATCCTCTGCTAATAAACAATGCAACGTTCAAAAGGACAAGTTTTTTAAGGCTGATGAATGAAGAAAAGGATTTTAGCTCAAACGAAAGAAAAAAGTGTTACAATTTTAAAATGTGGCTTAATGCAAACTATCTACAGGCAAGCATGGAAATCAGCCAACATTTTAAAGGTACATGCTTCTTTCCTAACAACAAGGTTGGATGATGTGTTTGATTATTTTCATAAATTATAAGTTATTATTTATATGTCTTAGTGTCTCAACTATTAGCTTCGAAAAAGAAAAATATCAAGCCATCTTTCCATCTTAATGCATCCGTTCTCCTTATGACCACTACATGCACTTTACCTAAACATTCATGCTGTATCTGAAACAAGTTTAGGCAGACTTTACTTACTCCAGTCTACCAGTTTGATTCTAATTATTACTCTTACCTAACAAAATGCTTGTTATCATAACATACTCCACTCTAGTTTATTTGTGAGGGAAGTCTTAGAATGGTCATTACCGTTCTTAAATAACAAGACCATTTCTCACATGGAAGTTATTCTTCTGACAGTGGCATAGAATATGTTAATGTTCACACTGCCATAATCAACCACTTGCAATATATATGCAGAAGGGGGCAACCCCTGATATGTCTCAGTGTTCCATCTGTGCTGCCTCAGGCTCAGCCGTGTTTCAGCTCCCAGGCGCAGTGACCCACAGCTATCAAAATATTTACCCCTAAAATAGCTTTGTAATAAGAGTGGAATGTCCTTTTTCATGATTTCCTTTGAGAAATACATATGTATTTAACTGGCAATTCTAAACTTTTGGAGATGATAAATCACGTAAATCTACTTATTAAAAAAAAATCCCTTCATGGTGGTTATGGGTGATGTATTATAATACCTACACAAATACACAATATGTTTAACATGCTTTACATTTTCACCTTTGATGATGGCCCTATCCTCCAGCTATGCCTCAATTGCAGTCCCATCCTGGTTCTCACTGTGAGCTGAACCGTCCCTGATAGATGGTTAGTAAGCCGACAACATTAGGTATGAACCTTCCTCTTCGGTCATCAAAGGCATACCAACACTATACATAGCTAGTGAAAGGTGAAGGGTGACAGAGGATTTTGACCAGATATAAAAGCAAACATCAGTAGTGGAACTGCAATTTACATTACAGAATGAAAAATGAAACAACACCCAAAATAAGCAAAGGGGAAACATCCCTCCTGATTGAAGCAAAAGCATACCCAAATCTACCCAGGTTACAAATAGCCAATCCTCACTGCTGAGGAAAATACCTCTACCATCTGTATACATGGTCACTGCATAATCAGTACCTAAAAACAATGGCTGGTCACTTTGGGTTACCCTGAATGTGAAGGGCAAGGGGAAAGGTCAGTTCCAGCAAGGCTCACACACACACTGCACTTGCCTTTGTTCCTGACTGTTCCCAGGGCCCAGCCGGGGCACCCCCTTTGCTTCACCTGGTCTAGCATTCTGCCTTCAGGGCTTCTTTGCCATCCCCAACTTCCAATCCTTGGAAGAAACCAGACAGGGTGGCAAGGAAACCTGACAGTAGGCCAGGACAGGGCATTCAAGAGCCTCTAACTGGTACCACCCGAGGGCCCCAAAGATTTCTCAGTATCTCCACGGGAATGTGGCACTTGTTCTACATAAATAGGAAGAATTCTCTTAACTTTTTTCTTTTTAACAACACAATAGAAGTAAAATAACAAAATATCCATGCTTACTTCTCTCCAAAACAACGGAGACCACCATCATATAATACAATCAATGAAAATCCAGCAAATATTTGTTGGGCTATATGCACGGCATTGCAAACCCAGACAATTTAAGAGGTCAAATATGTTTAATTTTTGGAGTCCCTCACCCTAACATCGTATCAAACATACTAAAAGCTATACTCATAACCCACACGAAAAATAAGTTTATGGCCAAAACATTTTTGAAAGAATTATTCTATTTTTGTTTTTTAAACTATTTGGCTATGGGTTACTCATTTATGTTTGCTATAATTTCGCAGTAATCACTCCCAAGTTTAACATTTAATGAAGATAACATAGTTAGTTTTATATTTGTTTGCTTAAACACTTATTTTTGATCCTATACTTTTTTTTTTTTTGAGAGGGCATCTCTCATATTTATTGATCAAATGGTTGTTAACAACAATAAAATTCTGTATAGGGGAGTCAATGCTCAATGCACAATCATTAATCCATCTCAAGCCTAATTCTTGTCTGTCTCCGATCCTATACTTCTTTGTGTGTTTCAGCCAATCATTTTTCTTTCAAGATCTCCAACATTTTTGAGGTTTCTGAAAAGTATGATATCATTTGGTCATTGTGCCCCTACTGCCTAATGAATACCCCGGTGGCCTTGACTGTGATACCAAGAGAGAGGCAACTTGAAGGGGAGATGCCTTCCTCAGGAACTGGCAGGAAAGATATTGAGCATCAAGAGCAGGAAACCGAGGTGAGGCAGAGGATGGCTGACAGATCTCACGTGACAGAGGTACAGGTTCGGCCAAACAGCAAACAGGATATCCAACCATTCAGCAATCACTCTGTGTATGCCCATCAAGAGACACAGATGAAAAAAGCACTTTCCTCCCCTCAAGGAATTCATAACCTAGTAGGGGCAACAGGACTTTAATGTAGAATGCAGGGGCACAGTGTGAAACCTGATGTAACAAAGACCTCAAGCACCACAGAAATACAGAGGAGGGAGCTTTCACCAGGGCCACCAAATTGCACAACTGCAGGGGTGTCATTCACACTGTCATCTATGTGAATGGTATTCCCCATAGTTGTGCAGGGTGGTGGTCATGGCTGAAGGGATAATAAAAGGTTTTCCAGAAGAGATGGAATTTGGGCAAGTCTGTGAAAGACCAGATGCTCCTCCAATTATAAGCAGTGTAACCTCCACGAGTGTCCATTTATTCATCTCTAATAGGGATAATAATACCGACTTCATTGAATTATTACGAGAGAACAAAAAGATGTATACAGTATACTATCCATACCAACTCCATCCCTCCTTCCATTTTCCCTCCTTTCTGTACTTGAGCTTCTACCACATCTGGCACTCTACCAGGCACTTTATTTTTTATTTATTTATTTTTTAAAATTCATTTTATTATCATTAATCTTCAATTACATGAAGAACATTATGGTTACTAGACTTCCCCCTTTACCAGGTCCCCCCATACAAACCCCATTACAGTCACTGTCCATCAGCGTAGTAAGATGCTGTAGACTCGCTATTTTCTTCTCTGAGTTGCACATCCCTCCCTATGCCCCCCCTCACATTATACATGCTAATCGTAAGGCCCCCCTTTTTTTTCCTTGCCCTTATCCCTCCCTTCCCTCCCCTCCTGCCCAGTCCCTTTCCCTTTGGCAGCCATTAGTTCCCTCTTGGGTTCTGTGAGTCTGCTGCTGTTTTGTTCCTTCAGTTTTTCTTTGTTCTTATACTCCACATATGAGTGAAATCATTTGGTACTTGTCTTTCTCCACCTGGCTTATTTCACTGAGCGTAGTACCCTCTAGCTCCATCCATGTTGTCTACCAGGCACTTTATATATGAGGGACGATACACACAGTTTGTCTTCATGAAATGTACAGTAAAATGACGCTACTCTATTACTAATTATTCTACAGAGAGTGGTAGGAGGAAGGTGGGTCAACTAAAAGCATAAGCAAACAATTAAGTCATCCACTTTTTCAGGAGAAAGAAAGAGGGTTTCAGGGTGTTAATAACTCTGCTGGTGGTAGGACTGAGAGAGAAGCAAGAGACAACTGCTCAGCAACAGCAAGTTAGGGGGTACAGCAGAGTGGCAAATAAGTGTTATCTACTATCTTAATTCTCATCAACTGATTACCTGGAAGGCTGTGAATGAACTCATGACTGTCCGTATTCACGATGGGCACTGCAGAGGCTTGGGGTGCGATGTGAGTGGTAAACCAGGCATTCTTTGTCTAAATGATATTATGTTGCCTGTCTTTGTAAAAAGCCATGTCTGGAAGATCTGTGTCATTTCTTCAGCAGAGATCTAGAGCACTAGAGCAGGCAGGAGACCCAGGAGGGAGGGGGGTAGACTGCTGGTCAACTGCTGGCACAGTACCAGGCCAAGAGATCAAAGGAATACAGGTTTGTGGTGCCTGCTGTAATGAATTGGTTTGGTATGGAATTCATACTGGGCTGAGTCACCAAAATGGAGCCAATGGATTGGAAAAGTGAAAGAGACCGAGTTTTGGAGGCAGAGAGTCTTGTGTTCAAATTCCAGCTCTTCCAATTACTAACTTCTTATGGCACTTCATCTTTCTGAACCTTAGATTCTCTTGATAAAACATGTGGATGTTAATACTTACCCCATAGGGTTACGGGAATGGTTAAAACACACTGTGCAGCACCTAAAATACACTGGAAGTTCAACAAATAATACTTCTGTTTTCTGAAGGGACTGGAGAGCCATACATAGAAAATTCTATAAGGAGTGAAACTCTACTGATGGAGTTCATAGCTCACTGGGGAAAGGTAATTTTTAACCAAAAGTTTTAATGTAAGATGACAAGTGGAGGCAAGAATTAGGTACAAACGACATGGGATCAGAAAACGGGATGGGAGAGAAATCAAGGGAAGTTTCACAAAAGTTGCTTCAAAGGACATCAATTTTTTTCCAAATGGAGTGAAAGAAAGACATTATTCTATGAAGAAGTAAGAGTAGGTAGAAGAGATGAGAGGTGTGAAGTGTTTTAGGGGCTTTTCAGCTGAGATGTCAAACTCATACAAGACAAAAAGCAAGAAAGAAGATGGGAAAAAGGAATGAGTCATGTGCTGAAGCCAGTGAGCATAACTTATTGTTTGTTGTATTATTATTATCATTATTTTTTATTTTGGTATCATTAATCTACAATTACATGAAGAACATTATGTTTACTAGGCTTCCCCCTTCACCAAGTCCCCCCCACATACCCCTTCACAGTCACTGTCCATCAGCATAGCAAGATGCTGTAAAATCACTACTTGTCTGCTCTGTGTTGCACAGCCCTCCCCGTGCCCCCCTCGCACTATACATGCTAATCGTAATGCCCTCTTTCTTTTTCCCCACCCTTATCCCTCCCTTCCCACCCATCCTCCCCAGTCCCTTTCCCTTTGGTAACTGTTAGTCCATTCTTGGGTTCTGTGATTCTGCTGCTATTTTGTTCCTTCAGTTTTCATTTGTTCTTATACTCCACTTATGAGTGCAATCATTTGGTCCTTGTCTTTCTCTGCCTGGCTTATGTCACTGAGCATAATACCCTCTACCTCCATCCATGTTGTTGCGAATGGTAGGATCTGTTTTTTCCTTATGGCTGAGTAACATTCCATTGTGTATATGTACCACATCTTTATCCATTCATCTACTGAGGGACATTTAGGTTGCTTCCATATCTTGGCTATTGTAAACAGTGCAGCAATAAACATAGGGGTGCATCTGTCTTTTTCAAACTGGAGTGCTGCATTCTTAGGGTAAATTCCTAGAAGTGGAATTCCTGGGTCAAACTGTATTATTATTTTTATTATCTTCAGATTGGCCCAAAATTTCAAGACCAATCAAGAACAAATAGATTAATACACTAGAATTCTAACCTTAGTGAAACTAAAGATGCATTTATCCTGCATAGAAAACAACCTAATTGGCAAATAAATAGCGTAGAATTGGAAATGTCATGGCCCATATGAAAAACACCTGCCCAACTGAAAACTGGTATGTGACATCCAGTTAAATGAGAGAAGAGCTTGACAACTCAGAAAGCAACTAGTTTTTGAAAGCTAGTATTGTCTTTTAAAAATTCAGTGACAGAAAAATAAAATCACTAAACTGACAGGAATTACAATGAAATTAATACAAGGAAATGTCATTTAATTTTAAAGGGTCCTATTTTGCTCATTTACTTTGGGACTCCTTATTTTAAATAAGTTAAAACTTTTTTTGTTTTATTTTATTATTTTGCTGTTTTAAAATCCTGAGTGCTTGAAGCTTTCATTTGTGTTTGGGATCTCCAATCCACCACACAGTATGTGTTGCACTTCACCTGTACAAAGGGGGTGGGTGGGGAGCAGGTACAGAGCAGATAGGCCTTAACACAGTCTGAGAGGTCCTTATCTCAGGAGCACTGGAAGGCCTCTGAGAATGAAATCATCAATGAGGTGAATCATCGGCAACACATTCCACCTTGCAAAAGGAGACGCACCTGAACTCAGCGTGAATTGTGCTGAAGAGGGCAGAAGAGGTACCTAGCGGGACTGCTTTACAAAACCGAGGCACCCACTAACTCCGGGTTTCTCATCAGGAGCAGCAGATTATCAAGGAATGATCACATTCCTAAAACTCTCACACTGACCATCCAGCGACCCCATGTCCCACGTACAGAAACAAAGTCATGGGAAAGATACCAGCTGACCCAACCTGCCATCTGAGCCAGGAATGGGGTCAGAATTTAAAAACCAGTTTCCAACTTCACCATTCATTTCTTAGCTCACCCTACTAAACTGAAAGATACAGTTCAGAGGATCATCTGATAAATCATGATCATACTGTGGTATAAATAAAGAATTAAATAAAAACCAATTGTAACCTCAAATGTGCCCATAAATTGTAAGTTGGATAGGTAGTTTTGAATAACACTTTCCAATTCTTTTGAATTAAAATAAAATTTAAGATGTTGTAGGAAGGCAGTTCAAACAAAAGCTAATTTTGTTTAATGAACTAACCAGGAAGGCATTGTGAAAGTACTGTGCAACTAAATGCTTAGCTAATTACTGTGAGATCAAATAACTGTTACCATAGTTACTGGACACTGTTTTCCATAATAACTTTTATCACTTCAATAAATCTTTGTGATGCAAGAAATATAAAAAGTTTACTGTAACATGACTATAATGTTTTGGAAGGCACACACTGATGACTGACCTACTGAAATTACCTTCCCATATTTGTCAGTGAACAAGGGGTGATACTGTATCTAGTTGACTCAATATCAGAATGTTTCACTGGCTTCTTTTATAGACTGTAATTCCTCAAAAGTTGAATCTACCTGGTCCTGTCATTCAATGGAAAAAATCAGAGTGCACCCTCAGTGTTATATCTTCTCTTTGAATGAGAATAAAAATAACAGCAACTATTTATGAAGCAATAATTGTCGGGTTCCACACTAGGAAGCTGACATACATCATCATCTAATCCCTCCCACACTGTTATAGCCCAATGTCATTTCAGTTCCCTCTTGGGAGTGATTTCAAATCAGGTCTCTACAGCTCCAAAGTCAGTTCTCTTTCCATTATACCACAGAGCCTTATAACACAAAAGAGACAATTTCACTAACCGCTTTCTTGCTGCTAGTTTACAGAGTTAAAAGTTATACCAAACTGCCACTGAAGTCTCCCTGACATAATGACTGACTGCTCTGCTGGCGGAAATGATATCATCGCTCCACTGGAAAATGGGCATTCATTCCCTGGATATACTGGAGTGGAGACTTGGTTATACTGCTAGGGTTATATTACTATTCCTGGCTCCACCTGCTCCCCATCCACATATGCAGGGCTTAGTCATTTGGGCACTTTCACTCATATCCTGCTTGCCCTTTTCGAGACCTAAATGCAGAGATTTTTGAGTAAGTGAAATGGTGAAATGGTCTAATAAGTTAAGACTAACAATAAACTTGTAGTATGAGTGTGATAAGAAAAAGGAAACTGCATATTCCAAATCCGGTTCTGTCAGTGTGAGGCTGGATAGCCTTGGGCAAGTCACTGATGATCTCTCTGGGTTTTCCCATCTGAATAATGGGGCAATAATCTCCACCTACTAACTCACAGGGATATTAGGTAGATAAGTTATTTAATGTCGTTGAGTTCTTTGAAGATACAAAGTACTAAGCATTACAATCATTATCAAGGTGAAATGAAAACCATACATATGATTACAGTTATTAAAAAGAATAAGAGGGCGGAGCCAGGATGGCGGAGTGAGTACAGCAGTGGAAATCTCCTCCCCAAAACACATAGATCTATGAAACTATAACAAAGAAAACTACTCCTAAAATAGAGACCAGAGGACACAGGACAACATCCAGACCACATACACACCTGCAAGAACCCAGCGCCTTGCGAAGGGGGACGGGAAGGCCACAAACCAACAAGAAGGGAAGCGCTTCCAGCAGTCACTCGTACCAGCTCTGCAAACTATCTCTATCACCATGAAAAGGCAAAACTACAGGCAGACAAAGATCACAGAGACAACACCTGAGAAGGAGACAGACCTAACCAGTCCTCCTGAAAAAGAATTCAAAATAAAAATCATGAACATGCTGACAGAGATGCAGAGAAAAATGCAAGAGCAATGGGATGAGATGCAGAGAAAAATGCAAGAGCAAAGGGATGAAGTCTGGAGGGAGATCACAGATGTCAGGAAGGAGATCACAGAAGTGAAACAAGCCCTGGAAGGATTTATAAGGAGAATGGATAAGATGCAAGAGGCCATTGAAGGAAATAGAAGCCAGACAACAGGAACATATAGAAGCTGACATAGAGAGAGATAAAAGGATCTCCAAGAATGAAACAACACTAAGAGAACTATGTGACCAATCCAAAAGGAATAATATTCGTATGATAGGGGTACCAGAAGAAGAAGAAAGAGGAAAAGGGATAGAAAGTCTCTTTGTAAGAAATAATTGCTGAAAACTTCCCCAAACTGGGGGAGGAAATAATTGAACAGACCATGGAATTACACAGAACCCCCAACAGAAAGGATCCAAGGAGGACAACACCAAGACACATAGTAATTAAAATGGCAAGGATCAAGGACAAGGAAAGAGTTTTAAAGGCAGCTAGAGAGAAAAAGGTCACCTATAAAGGAAAACCCATCAGGCTAACATCAGACTTCTCGACAGAAACCCTACAGGCCAGAAGAGAATGGCATGATATACTTAATGCAATGAAACAGAAGGGCCTTGAACCAAGGATACTGTATCCAGCATGACTATCATTTAAATATGATGGCGGGATTAAACAATTCCCAGACAAGCAAAAGCTGAGGGAATTTGCTTCCCACAAACCACCTCTACAGGGCATCCTACAGGGACTGCTCTAGATGGGAGAACCCCTAAAAAGAGCACAGAACAAAACACACAACATATGAAGAATGGATGGAGGAGGAATAAGAAGGGAGAGAAGAAAAGAATCTCCAGACAGTGTATATAACAGCTCAATAAGCGAGCTAAGTTAGGCAGTAAGATACTAAAGAAGCTAAACTTGAACCTTTGGTAACCACGAATCTAAAGCCTGCAATGCAATAAGTACATATCTCTCAATAGTCACTCTAAATGTAAATGGACTTAATGCACCAATCAAAAGACACAGAGCAATAGAATGGATATAAAAGCAAGACCCATCTATATGCTGCTTCCAAGAAACTCACCTTAAACCCAAAGATAAGCATAGACTAAAAGTCAAGGGATGGAAAAATATATTTCAGGCAAACAACAGTGAGAAGAAAGCAGGGGTTGCAGTACTAATATCAGACAAAATAGACTTCAAAACAAAGAAAGTAACAAGAGATAAAGAAGGATGCTACATAGTGATAAAGGGCTCAGTCCAACAAGAGAATATAACCATTCTAAATATATATGCACCCAATACAGGAGCACCAGCATATGTGAAGCAAATACTAACAAAACTAAAGAGGGAAATAGACTGCAATGCATTCATTTTAAGGATACATCAACACACCACTCACCCCGAAGGATAGATCCACCAGGCAGAAAATAAGTAAGGACACACAGGCACTGAACAACACACTAGAACAGATGGACCTAATAGACATCTATAGAACTCTACATCCAAAAGCAACAGGATATACATTCTTCTCAAGTGCACATGGAACATTCTCCAGAATAGACCACATACTACCTCACAAAAAGAGCCTCAATAAACTCCAAAATATTGAAATTCTACCAACCAATTTTTCAGACCACAAAGGTATAAAAGTAGAAATAAATTCTTACAAAGAAAACAAAAAGGCTCACAAACACATGGAGGCTTAACAACATGCTACTAATAATAATCAATGGATCAATGAACAAATCAAAATAGAGATCAAGGAATATATAGAAACAAATGACAACAACAACACTAAGCCCCAACTTCAGTGGGATGCAGCGAAAGCAGTCTTAAGAGGAAAGTATATAGCGATCCAGGCACACTTGAAGAAGGAAGAACAATCCCAAATGAATAGTCTAACATCACAATTATTCAAAACTGGACAAAGAAGAACAAATGAGGCCTAAAGCTCAGCAGAAGGGGGGACATAATAAAGATCAGAGAAGAAATAAACAAAATTGAGAAGAATAAACAATAGCAAAAATCAACAAAACCAAGAGCTGGTTCTTCGAGAAAATAAACAAAATAGATAAGCCCTCTAGCCCAACTTATTACGAGAAAAAGAGAGTCAACACAAATCAACATAATCAGAAATGAGAATGGAAAAATCACGACAGACGCCACAGAAATACAAAGAATTATTAAAGACTACTATGAAAACCTATATGCCAACAAGCTGGAAAACCTAGAAGAAATGGACAACTTCCTAGAAAAATACAACCTCCCAAGACTGACCAAGGAAGAAACACAAAAGTTAAACAAACCAATTACAAGCAAAGAAATTGAAACAGTAATCAAAAAACTACCCCAAGAACAAAACCCGGGGGCCGGACGGATTTACCTCGGAATTTTATCAGACACACAGAGAAAGACATAATACCCATTCTCCTTAAAGTGTTCCACAAAATAGAAGAAGAGGGAATACTCTCAAACTCATTCTATGAAGCCAACATCACCCTAATACCAAAACCAGGCAAAGACCCCACCAAAAAAAGAAAATTACAGACCAATATCCCTGATGAACGTAGATGCAAAAATACTCAATAAAAGATTAGCAAACAGAATTCAACAGTATATGAAAAGGATCATACACCATGAGCAAGTCGGGGTCATCCCAGGGATGCAAGGATGGTACAACATTCGAAATCCATCAACATCATCCACCACATCAACAAAAAGAAAGACAAAAACCACATGATCATCTCCATAGATGCTGAAAAAGCATTTGACAAAATTCAACATCCATTCATGATAAAAACTCTCAGCAAAATGGGAATAGAGGGCAAGTACCTCAACATAATAAAGGCCATATATGATAAACCCACAGCCAGCATTATACTGAACAGCGAGAAGCTGAAAGCATTTCCACTGAGATCGGGAACCAGACAGGGATGCCCACTCTCCCCACTGTTATTTAACATAGTACCTGGAGGTCCTAGCCACGGCAATCAGACAAAACAAAGAAATACAAGGAATCCAGATTGGGTAAAGAAGAAGTTAAACTGTCACTATTTGCAGATGATATGATACTGTACATAAAACACCCTAAAGACTCCACTCCAAAACTACTAGAACTGATATCGGAATACAGCAAATTTGCAGGATACAAAATTAACACACAGAAATCTGTAGCTTTCCTATACACTAACAATGAACCAATAGAAAGAGAAATCAGGAAAACAATTCCATTCACCATTGCATCAAAAAGAATAAAATACCTAGGAATAAACCTAACCAAAGAAGTGAAAGACTTATACTCTGATAACTACAAGTCACTCTTAAGAGAAATTAAAGGGGACACTAGTAAATGGAAACTCATCCCATGCTCATGGCTAGGAAGAATTAATATCGTCAAAATGGCCATCCTGCCCAAAGCAATATACAGATTTGATGCAATCCCTCTCAAATTACCAGCAAAATTCTTCAATAAATTGGAACAAATAATTCAAAAATTCATATGAAAACACCAAAGACCCCGAATAGCCAAAGCAATCCTGAAAAAGAGGAATAAAGCAGGGGGGATCTCACTCCCCAACTTCAAGCTCTACTACAAAGCCATAGTAATCAAGACAATTTGGTACTGGCACAAGAACAGAGCCACAGACCAGTGGAACAGATTAGAGACTCCAGAAATTAACCCAAACATATATGGTCAATTAATATTTGATAAAGGAGCCATGGACATACAATGGCAAAATGACAGTCTCTTCAACAGATGGTGCTGGCAAAACTGGACAGCTACATGTAGGAGAATGAAACTGGACCATTGTCTAACCCCATATACAAAGGTAAACTCAAAATGGATCAAAGACCTGAATGTAAGTCATGAAACCATTAAACTCTTGGAAAAAAACATAGGCAAAAACCTCTTAGACATAAACATGAGTGACCTCTTCTTGAACATATCTCCCGGGGCAAGGAAAACAACAGCAAAAATGAGCAAGTGGGACTACATTAAGCTGAAAAGCTTCTGTACAGCGAAAGACACCATCAACAGAACAAAAAGGAACCCTACAGTATGGGAGAATATATTTGAAAATGACAGATCCGATAAAGGCTTGACATCCAGAATATATAAAGAGCTCACACGCCTCAACAAACAAAAAACAAATAACCCAATTAAAAAATGGGCAGAGGAACTGAACAGACAGTTCTCTAAAAAAGAAATACAGATGGCCAACAGACACATGAAAAGATGCTCCACATCGCTAATTATCAGAGAAATGCAAATTAAAACTACAATGTGGTATCACCTCACACCAGTAAGGATGGCTGCCATCCAAAAGACAAACAACAACAAATGTTGGCAAGGCTGTGGAGAAAGGGGAACCCTCCTACACTGCTGGTGGGAATGTAAATTAGTTCAACCATTGTGGAAAGCAGTATGGAGGTTCATCAAAATGCTCAAAACAGATCTACCATTTGACCCAGGAATTCCACTCCTAGGAATTTACCCTAAGAACGCAGCAATCAAGTTTGAGAAAGACAGATGCACCCCTATGTTTATCGCAGCACTATTTACAATAGCCAAGAATTGGAAGCAACCTAAATGTCCATCGGTAGAGGAATGGATAAAGAAGATGTGGTACATATACACAATGGAATACTACTCAGCCATAAGAAGTGGAAAAATCCAACCATTTGCAGCAACATGGATGGAGCTGGAGAGTATTATGCTCAGTGAAATAAGCCAAGCGGAGAAAGAGAAATACCAAATGATTTCACTCATCTGAGGAGTATAAGAACAAAGGAAAAACTGAAGGAACAAAACAGCAGCGGAATTACAGAACCCAAAAATGGACTAACAGGTACCAAAGGGAAAGGAACTGGGGAGGATGGGTGGGCAGGGAGGGATAAGGGGGGGAAGAAGAAGGGGGGTATTAAGATTAGCATTCATGGGGGGGGAGGGATAAAGGGGAGGGTGGGCTGTACAACAAAGAGAGGACAAGTAGTGATTCTACAACATTTTGCTACGCTGATGGACAGTAACCGTAATGTGGTTGTTAGGGGGGACCTGATATAGGGGAGAGCATAGTAAACATAGTATTCTTCATGTAAGTGTAGACTAAAAATTAAAAAAAAAAAAGAAAGAAAGAAAGAAAGAAAAGGGGGATTACTCCTTGACAGGATAAAACTATTGGTAAATCAAAGATCAACACATGCTTTAAATATCCTTAATGTTGATCACTTAAAGGGTGTCAGATGATCAGCTATGGAGGTACTCTTTTCTGATAATATTCCTTTCTCTTAATAAAAAAAAAAAAAGCAGTTCCTGTGTGCTGACCTCCAATGAGTTCTGCACAGTGGTATAGAGGGCATGTCAAAGTGTGGGCAAAGGGTCTGTTTGTTTCTATGCAGAAGATCAAGGCCTAGCTTGGCTACCCAGAAAATGAACTAAGATACGATATGAGGAGGAGCTTCCGGCATCAGCACTCTCTGGAGGACTCGTGCCGGGGGATGATCATCAAAAAGCCTCCACAGGGATCTGAGCAATGCTGCGGTTGTGGCTGCATCCACCCCACCGTCTCCTGGACTTGCCATTGGAATAAGGAGGAAGATGTCTAGGCTGGCATGTGCATACAGTGAGACAACGAATTTGACCGGATCTGTACTGTTGGAACTCAACCAGGAGTTGGGAGGGGTGCAAGGTGTAGCACTCCAAAATCTTATGACTATAGACTATCTATGGTTAAAAGAACATATGGGATGTGAACAGATACCAGAAATGGGCTGCTTTAATTTGTCTGATTTCTCTCAGACTGTTCAAGTACATTTGGACAATATCCATCATATCATAAACAAATTTTCACAAATGCCTAGGGTGCCTAAATGGTTTTCTTGGCTTCACTGGAGATGGATGGTAATTATAGATTTGCTTTGTTTATGTCACCGTATTCCTATTATGTTAATATGTGAGCGCAAATTAGTTGGTAGTTTAAAACCTATACATGCTTAAGTTACTCTACAAGAAGATATGTCAAAAAAATAATCAATCCTCCCATGTTTTCCTCCATATGCTACCTCTATAGCTTTTCTTCTTCCTTCCTAATTACAACCCTTAAATAGAATTCGTGCCTCATATCGAATTTACCGAGTATCATAATTCCTCCAGGTGGTAAAGAAACCTCGAGACAAGTGCTGGGCATAGAAGCCACAGGGCATAAATCTGCCAAGTAAAAAGCTAACCTTTTCAAACAATATGGCTTCTCTCTCACTTACCAACTTTACATTTCCCTGTATGGCCCCGGAAGATGGCTGGTTAGCCAGAGACGGGTAAGATTCCTCAAGGGAGGAACAACCTAAGACAGGCACAGTCGCATGGGGGCCATCAGGTGAGAATTTGGGGATCAACAGAGGTGAGGCTCAGAACCTCACCCCCCCTGCTTTGAGAGAAATCTTCTGCATCCGTGGATGTCTTGCTGCCCTTGTCTAGCCTGGATTAATACTTAGTCCATAGGCACACACCTGATCATCTGATCATCTACATTTGCCCTCTTACAGCACTAAACTATGTTTTCTACCTTTATCTTGCATCTACCTACCACTTCAGCATTTTATTAAAAATAAAAATAATAATAATAATAGAGGGAGAAATGTGGGATCAACATATAAATCAAGTACAAAAATCAAATGAATATTCATATTTGACCTGATTGTTTATGGGTCATAATGCGTGATCAAAACCGAAAGTTTCTGTGATGAATGCCCTTGTACTGTTCACCATGTAAGAATTTATTCACTATGTAAGAATTCGTTCACCATGTAAGAACTTGTTCGTTATGCTTCAGAAGATTGGAGACTGACGAGAATTAGGCTTGAGATGGATTAATGATTGTACATTGAGCATTGACCCCCCTATACTGAATTTTATTGTTGTTAACAACCATTTGATCAATAAATATGAGAGATGCCCTCTAAAAAAAAAAAAAAAGTATGACAGAAAACCACTATCAAAAGGGTGTCCTACTGTAGTGAAAGCAAGCATACATCCTCCAAAATCCTGAGGTAGGAACCTTAAGGCTCCCAGCAATGAAACTGGATTCATATCTATTCAGCACTGTTCCAAAGGTCTCAGTTTCAAGAGGTCAAAAGCCATTTCATCGTTGGCCTCAAAAATGAACTGGCAGGAGTCATGTCAAAGACTGAATCAGCCTTGGATGACTCGGCAGCTATAATCTTGCTCAGTTGAGAGATAACCAAAGGCTGACACCTCTGTCTTTTGTCCCGCCATTACCTGGGCATAGAAGCCGCAAACTTGTCCTTGACTCTCCTCTTAGTTCCTCCTGTTCCTTCCATTCAGTTGGTGCCTGCTGCCTCCCAAATAGCTCTGTATTCAGCACCCCCTCTCCCAGCCCATGTAGAAAGGACCTTCAGTAAGACCTTCCCCACTTACCACAATTTCTAGAATAGTCATATAACTGTCTTCCTGCCTCCAACTTTCCCTCCCCCTTAAATCTGTTATCCTACCCAGAATGTAACCAAATGCTTATCATGACTTGCTTCTGCTTAGAATAATTCAATGGACACCATTGCTTTCAGGATAAAATTAGGATTCTTTAGCAAGTAATGTAAGGATTTACATAAACTGTAAATACTGTCTCCAATTTCATTTGTCACCTCTCCCTTTATCATATTCTAGTCACACTCTCTCTTATAATTTCCTGTGCTCACTGCTACTACGTCTTCTACACTGCATTGAGACTGTCACTACTTGTGAAGATACTAGTCTTGAAGAATCCTATGGGCAGTGACTGGTCTTCTTCAGCCTGGAGTAAGTATGTATGTACTCAATCAATGTTAAATGAATGCCTGAATGAATGAACAAAGGCTTCCAGAGGACATGTTAGCCAGTTATGCTCAATGCTCTCAGCTGGGTGAAGGGCTCTTGAGCAATTCACTAATTAATTTGATTGATGTTTTAACTATGAGGAGGATGATAACTGATGCAGGATATCTTGTTACTAAGACTTGAGTGAACTAAGTTATCCTTTGTAATACAGACCTAAATGATTTAACTGTGCCTCTAAGATTTTAGATTCAGTCAGATCCCATGAACTATTGCCAAGAAGCAAACACTCAAAGTATAAAACAAGAGTGTTAATGATTTTTAAGAAAGCTGTGATCTTGGGATGTTCACATCAGAATCCCTGCTGTAAAAAACCTCTCTTTATCAAAGTCATGACAGCGACAGGAAATAAATCAATCAAGCAGTGAGTGGCATACAGAGGAGTATCATTCTAAAGTGGTAAGGTTTTCTTGGCTCCACAGATAAGAGAAAAAGTGAAGGACAAACAGCATTTTACTCCCTTGCTCTGGAATGCTACTGGACACATAAAGCCAGATCGGCCATATATGAATCAGCTTCTCCCACTTAAAGTCAAAGAGACAAATCTCATTTTGGGGAATGAGTGAAGACAGTCATATACAAGATTGTATTTTATGGAAATAAAAAAAAGAATTATGAAACATAAAGTACATTAAACATAAGACATGCTCTCTTCCCCAATTTCTGCGAATTGTAGAAGTCTTTGAAATTGATAAAACCTGAGAGATTTAAATATCTATTAGTCAATTAGTCATCCAGGAAAAATATCTATCAAGTTAACTTCATTTAAAGTTCACCCACTGGTCACCCAATAGAATCACCTCTTATTTTACTGTCCCTTTTTTTTAATTAAGGTATCATTGATATACACTCTTATGAAGGTTTCACATGAGCAAGATTGTAGTTACTATATCAGTAAATATAAGATACCCTTATTACCAAGTCCCCCCCATACATTGAAGTCACTGTCCATCACCATAGTAAGATGCCACAGAGTCACTACTTGTCTTCTCTGTGCTACGCTGTCTTCCCTGTGACCCCACACCCCCCAAGGGTACCAAACATAATACCCCCCCAATTCCCTTCTCCCTCTCTCCTCACCCACCTTCCCTCACCCCTCCTCTTCAGTAACCTTTAGTCCCTTCTTGGGTTCTGTGAGTCTGCTGCTGTTTTGTTCCTTCACTTTTGCTTCGTTGTCACACTCCACAAATGAGGGAAATCATTTGGTGCTTGTCTTTCTCCACCTGGCTTATTCACTGAGCATAATACCCTCTACCTCCATCCATGTAGTTGCAAATGGTAGGATTTGTTTTCTTCTTACAGCTGAAAAATATTCCAGTGTGTATATGTGCCTCATCTTCTATATCCATTCAATCTACTGATGGACAGTTAGGTTGCTTCATGTCTTGGTTATTGTAAACAGTGCTGTGATAAACATAGGGGTGCATCTGTCTTTTTGAATCTCAGATCTTGTTCTCTTTGGGTAAACTCCTAGGAGTGGAATTCCTGGGTCAAATGGTATTTCTATTTTTAGTTTTTTAAGGAACCTCCATATTGCTTTCCACAATGACTGAACTAGTTTACATTCCCACCAACAGTGTAGGAGGGTTCCCCTTTCTCTGTATTCTCGCCACTATTTGTTGTTCCTTGTTTTTTGGTTGTTGGCCATCCTAACTGGTGTGAGGTGATATCTCATTGTGGTTTTAATTTGCATTTCTCTGACAATCAGCGATGTGGAGCATTGTAGGCCACCTGAATTTCTTTTCTGGAGCAGTGTCTGTTCGTGTCTTCCGCCCATTTTTTTATCAAGTTATTTGCTTTTTGGGTGTTGAGGCATGTCGGGTATGTCATTTACAAATATATTCTCCCCCACTAGCTTCCTACTTGTTGACACTCTTCCTCCTCCTGGATCTCAATTTTTACTATCTAAGCTCAAGTCTACTTCTGTGACCATTCATTAGTCTGTATCTGCAGGCCCTGACACTGCTGGCCATATCATTTTTCCTGAAATTAGTTCCGCCTGTGGCTTTTATATTCCTATGGGATCTTACATCTCCTCCACCCCAGACTATTCTTCCCTTGATGGTTCTTCCTCTTTCTAGACAATGGACCTGTGTCCAACTCAGACATTTGTGTTATTCCTGCTCAGGCTTCAACATTACATCTGGATATAGAACTTTGAGACTATTCATTTTTGGCTTTGATCTTTCTCCCAGGTCCAAGTTTGCATCCCCCACCACCTAAGGGATATTTTAGTTGCTCATCACACAATTTCTTCAAAGAAAACATGTTTGCAACCGCATATAATATCTTTTCCTTCCCTCTCCAAACAGTTTCCTTAGTGTTTTTCTACAATCGATTGACTGTTCTCTAGGGCACTCCTGATGAAACCCTTTTGCCTCTTCCTCCTTCTAACAACCAGTATAAGCCTCAGTGACTAGTGCCAAATTCCTCTACCACATATCTTACAGCCGTCCTTTCCTTGTATTTCTAATTTAGCAAATCAAAAACACTGCCAAAATACTTAATAGTTTTAACACAAAAATCAGTACTCTCCCTTCTCTTTCCTTTAGAATGCCACCAGCTTAAATTTTTTGTATATATACATTTTTGGTTTTAGTATGAACTTTTAAAAAATCTTAGTTTGATCAGGCCTTTCTCCAATCAAAAGTCTTCCAGAGTTTGATATCACCTATAAGACAACATATCATTTCTTAGCCTTACATTCGACTCCCTCGGCAGTTTGGTTTTGACCTTCTGGTCTCATTTCACACCATCTCCCATAAAAATACTGTATAAATAAAAGCCCCTGATCATGTCTCACCAAACTAAGGCAATAAAGAGAATATATGCTCAGGAATGGGACCTTTCTCTGTTTTTCTGTCTGGTCCTCAAACCAAATGTTCAAAGCCTTTATTTATAACCCAAGTTTTATCCTATGATATTCCCAGGGACACAGGAAGTCCTGACATCTCTTCTCCTCCTTTTTTTTTTTTTTCTGAGAGGGCATCTCTCATATTTATTGATCATATGGTTGTTAACAACATAAAATTCTGTATAGAGGACTCAATGCACAATCATTAATCAACCCCAAGCCTAATTCTCAACAGTCTCCAATCTTCTGAAGCATAACGAACAAGTTCTTACATGGTGAACAAGTTCTTACATAGTGAATAAGTTCTTACATGGTGAACAGTGCAAGGGCAGTCATATCACAGAAACTTTCGGTTTTGATCACGCATCATGAACTATAAACAATCAAGTCAGATATGATTATTCATTTGATTTTTATACTTGATTTATATGTGAATCCCACATTTCTCCCTTATTATTATTATTTATTTTTTTAATAAAATGCTGAAGTGGTAGGTAGATGCAAGATAAAGGTAGAAAACATAATTTAGTGCTGTAAGAGGGCAAATGTAGATGATCAGGTCTGTGCCTATAGACTAAGTATTAATCCAGGCTAGACAAGGCAACAAAACATCCACGGATGCAGAAGATTTCTCTCAAAACAGGGGGGGTGAGGTTCTAAGCCTCACCTCTGTGGATCCCCAATTTCTCACCTGTTGGCCCCCCTGCGACTGTGCCTGTCTTAGGTTGTTCCTCCCTTGAGGAATCTTACCCGTCTCTGGCTAACCAGTCATCTTCCGGGGCCATACAGGGAAATGTAAAGTTGGTAAGTGAGAGAGAAGCAATATTCTTTGAAAAGGTTAGCTTTTTACTTCTTTGCGGATTTATGCCCTGTGGCTTCTATGCCCAGCATTTGTCTTGCGGTATCTTTACCACTTGGAAGAATTATGATACTTGGTAATTTCTATATGAGGCATGAATTCTACTTAAGGGTTGTAATTAGGAAGGAAGAAGAAAAGCTATAGAAGTAGCAGATGGAAGAAAACATGGGAAGATTGATTATTTCTTTGACACATCTTCTTGTAGAGCAACATAAGCATGTATAGTCTTTAAACTACTAATTAAATTGCGGACACACATTAACATAATAGGAATACAGCTACATAACCAAAGCAGACCTACTCTCCTCCTCCTTAACAGACACTGCAGTGTAAATAATTCCAGGGTTGTTTCCTTGGTGTCAACTCTCTTTACCTCTACTAAGACTTAATTGCAAAGAAAAACAAAAGCCTACTACTGCTCCTTTATTGTACCTTCTATTTCTAATCTCAAACTCCCAGCACTTTCTTGTTTTGTGTATCCCCAACAGGTATAGTAGACATGAAATTCTACAGGTTGCCTGTAAATTATATAGAAGTAAGGCCAAGTATAAGGAAAATGATCAGTTGGGAGAGTTTTGTCCTTCTCAGCTACATAGCCAGACTAACTGATTAGAAAAACATCTGAGAAAGAAGACAGTTTACACTTTCATACAGTCTTACGCACCCTCGTCCCATAAAAGGTGAACACGGACAGGGATGTTTGTCCTTCTTACCATGCATTATTTTCATTACTCAAGAAACTTCACTGAAGGGTAAAGTCTGTAGGAATTTTGACTTTACAAGACATGCTACAGAATTCTGAGTGCTATTCTAATCAGCATCTCAATCTACAACTTAATGGTGTTTAAAAAATAGACCTTCTTTCCCCCAGTTCATGCAGAGTTAGTGATAATCATATGTTCTTAATTTGAGTTGCAGAATTTAGTTCTAAGCAAGACAACAATTTTGTAGTGTGCCCGTGAGATAAGATTCATCCAGAAATACTTAGAAATCAAATAACTGAAACAATAGAGGTTGCATCATGCACATTTACAGAAAGAAAAATACATGAAAAAGTCACCAGGGAGTACTAAAGATACCCTCAAATAATGAGGCTTAAAAGCCTAAGAAAATTTAAGGAGTAACAACAGAAGACCAATAGATGTTCAGAGACAAAGATAATTAGGCATTTTAAGTGGCTGTGTGGTATAACAGAAAGAGAATGTGATGTGGAGTCAGAAAGCCTTGGTTCAAATGTGGGCTCTGCCACTCACAAGCCACAGGCCCTGGGGCACTTCATCTCTAAGACGGTGAGACTTGGAGGGCTGAGACCAGCATGAGGCCAGTGAGGCACAGGTCTCAGGGGAACTTTGAAGAGGAGGCAAAGAAACTCACTAATCAAGATAAGTAATATTTGAATGCAGCTCTCAAAATTGAAATTAATGCCAAAAATAGCCATTTAGAACAAAATAAAATTTTTTATCATGACAGGATCCAATTCTGCACTTACTTGCACGACTTACACAGCTTGCCTCATCTTAATCCTGGCCCTGTCAGATCCTGCATGAATTTAAATCTTTAAAATATTGCATGAAATGTTATTTATTTTAATTGTGTTGTTTTTTTGGCACTCCCTTTAATTTTGTGCCTGGGGTGAGTGCCTCATGTGCCTCACCCTAGTCCCAGGGCTGCTCCTGATCTGACATTTCTCATTTGTGCAAACAGTAACATTGGAAACCAAAAAACACCATTTTCATGGGGTTGCTGTGAAGATCAAATGAGATACTTGCATATGTTAAGGTAAGGACTTTTTTTTTAGTATTATTATTATTTTAGGAAGAGTTGGAATAATCAATGAGGCTGAAAGATGGCATAACACAACTCCCAGAAAGCAGCTCTGGCCAGTTGTCCTACTTCTCTCTCCTATTCCGTGCCAGCTCTCTCTGGGCCCTTTAGTCTCCTACATGGTTCCGAAATGCCTTCAAGAACAGCCTGCTCTGTCCTGGGCCCCAAGCTGCACAGACAAGTGTTACCGAGTACAATGGATAAGGATGGGACCCAGCAGAGGACATACACAAGGCATCTTCCTGGCACATTAATTCTATCCATCTTTTTGAGAGGAACACACATGGAATAGAAAACCTAAAATAAACAGAAAAGCTAAGATTCAAAAAGAAACTTCAGTGACATTTCACATTTGTAGCAGGCCAAACTGGGCTATGCCTCAGACTTACTGGGAATGAGTTCCTCTCGTTTTTAGGGCTTACTCCAGGGAAAGATAGGGAAAGACTGAAGTCCTGGTCTTGGGGCATCCATCCCAGCCCTGGTTAGCTTGTCCATATGTTCATTTGACAAACATCCAGCCCACTGATTATGTGCCAGACACTGGAAATCTGGAGACAAAGTATAGCCCCTGTCTTCAAGAAGCTATCTATCTGGGCTATCAGAGTATCAGAAGAACTGTACATATGGTAGATGGAGGCTTTCATTCATTCAAAACATTCTCATTGGGTGACACTTGTTAGGCACTGTTCTAGGCACTGGGCAGAGAGCAGTGAATAAAACACAAACATTTCTCTGTACTGTAGAGCTCATATTTGAGAGGGATTCTTGGGTTAGTCCAAGACTAGTCTAGGAAAGCTCAGACTTCCTATCTCATTCCAGCGCATCAGCATGGTAGACCTAAAAAACCTAGTAGGAAATCAAACATGAAGCTACAAGTTTTCAATTTCTTCATAAGACGATCTGTTCCATGATCCAGTAGGGATAAATAGGCCCTCCAATATCTGAGAGAGAGGGCTCCTAGAATCATGATAGGGCCAAATGGACATCTCTGTACAGATCCTTGGGAAACTGCAACTAAGGTAATCATTTATTTTGGGCTACTCTGAATTTTCAAATACAAGTCTACGCTTCTTGAAGACCAATATCATCTCATCACTTATGTCTCTCTCTGCCCTCTTAGCCTGGGCACTTAATCAATACTTGATTTAATGCAGGATATGAACTGAATAATATTTTCTAAATAAGTTGTGTCAGCTGTAGATATCCTTCCCCTAGCCACCACATAATGAAGTCTGTGCCCGTGGATCAGAAGTAGGGTAGTTGCACATATGGAAGAAATGGTTAAGGCTGATGATCATATACATACAGTTCTAGTTCAAGAGCACAATGAAAATGTACTCATCCTCAACCTTTTCACAGAGGCAATAAAATGGTCAAAACACTGCCACAGTCATAAGATTATTAGTTGTCTTTATATAATGTCTAATACTTTTCAAAGCTCTTTCAAAATCACAATTTCATTTGATTCTTACATCAAAGCTATGAAGTAAATAGGGTGAGCAATACCATTTCAGGGATGAGAAAACAGATACCAAACAGGTCTCACCTACAGTCACATAGCTAACCAGTGAGTTTAGGAGAACAGCTGGACTCCCATCGTAATGCTCATTCCGTAACACCAGACTATGGAGATAGAAGCATTGGTTTCCCAAGTTTCAAAATGCCTGGCACACAGTAAGCTCGGACTGTCTTATTTATCTCTGTTACCCCAGCATCTAGAACAACACTTAAATGAATGAATGAACAATGAATGGATGAATGGTAATGAATGGAGGCATGAAGTAGTGGCAACGCTGAAAGAAGGCTTGACTCACACTGTAGCTTTACAGGCAGCAGCTTTCATAAAATGACATGAAACTGATTTCACAAATGCTTTTCAAAGGCTTCTAAATTGCTCTTTTTACTTCCTTACCTGATTAGCTTTAAACCAAAGGAGATGTTTTTCCCTGACCTATTTTCAAAGCTAATCTTTAAATCCCTAGGTTACAAAATCCTAAGGATGAAATATTTGTTCTGTGAAATAGTATAATGGTTCAGGCAAGAAAAACTTTAAGAGTGTAAGTATACTGATTAAATTCCCAGGATTCAAGATACTGAAAGTTATATTAAAATGCCTTAAGTGAGATGAGTCTCTATTGAAGATAGTTGAGCTGCCAGTATTTCAAAAGTTACTCAAATCATAAACCCAATTACATGAGAAGAGTAACAGCAGAGCGCAGAAGCCAAACTGAAAAAGTAAAAATCAGATGCTTCCTTTAACAATAAAGGCTTTATGATACTGGATCGTGATTGAATTTGAATACTTAAGTGCAGTTTTCTGATTGAAAACAAGAAGTTTAGCATTTCCAATCTTCTGAACTTCACCACTTTTCCGTTCCCGCCATAAATGAATGAAGCTGGGGTTCAGCTTGCATAAACTTGCTCTGCACAACATCCAGCACAATAGTCATTGTCAATAAATGTTAAACAACACATTTGGATAATTCCACAGGTAATTCTACAAATTTGGATAATTCCATGTCCTGCAAGTAAGGACATGATTCTGTGATGACTACTGAGTACGTTGATTGACTCACCAAACAGTGATTTTTCTCCCCTTCTTCACTGAAGTGTACACATCAGGCTTTCTCTGCTAGAGCTATCCAACTCTTTTCTCTGCAGGCTTCACTCAACACATTGTGCCTCTTTGTATACATGGAATAAGATCATTTCTCTACAGAGAACAGAGCCATGTTTGTCTTAAAATCTGTGCTATAGGATACTGGGGATTTAAAGAATTAACCCACGATAAAATTGGAAGAAAAATAAAAATAAAAATAAGAATAGGAAGGGACTCCCCTAGATCTAAATCCTCATTTTAGAGCAAACTCAAGCCCAGAGAGGAAGAATGAATGATCCCTGGTTCAACATCCAACTGGGGGAGTCAGCAAGACTACAATCCAGATGGGTGGGGGTGCACAAAAGTGCAGTCACATGTGTATATAAAATATATATTTAGCCCCAATAAATCAAAGTAACCTGTCCCGAACTGCAATCATCCTTTTGCTACATACAGTGCTATTTCGGTGGAGTACTGCCACTCAGATGACTTCATCTCTAATTTTCTCCTTTTGGTTCTATTTTAAAGAACACATTTTCACATTGAACTATAACACCAGTAACTTAGCCTAAGGAATCAGACTCTCCCGATAATCAGACATTATCAGACACTACCTCCACTACCTCCACCACAGTCTGACTCATCACAGAGCTATCTCCTCCCATATTCCTTGATTTGAAAGCTAAACCCAAGAGTAGTGTAGTTAGGATGCATTCCAGCTCTGGCTTTGATGCTCCTTTGGGCCCATAGAAAAGTCAAAGAATCTTCCTAAAACATTTTTTTTCTTTGTAATGATGTTAAATTACTCACAAAATGTTTATTAAAAACAAAACAAAAGTCTAAAAACCAGCACATGCCAATGGTGCTGCTTATTTAAGCAACTGGCGTTCCTCTATGCTTTTGAGGCGTTTCTTCCGGGGCTGTACAAAGTCATCATCTGTATCATCACTAAATTTATTATCTTCTGATTCATTCCTGAATTCTAGTTTAGGAAACCTTTTTTCTGGTAAAGGTTCTTGAGGAGTTCTTCAAAATAGTTTTCAAGTTTTATGCCAGCGTTGGCTACTTCTGAATCAGGCTCATTGAATTCAGCACAATTTTGAAAGATCAATCTAAAGTCAGCTACAAAATCTTCAGGGTTTGTGTACATAGAAAAATCTTCTTGTAGTCTTTTCTTGATGGTTGACAAGTCCATTGGATTTTTAATTATTTTGTAATAATCAGGCAGTTAGAGGAACTGGATCTTGAAAAGCCAGGCTCATTTCATGGCAGTAAAGAAATAAAAGTAGGCGCTCACACTTCCTTATATCTATTGGTGTTAATTTAACAAGGACTTCTGGTTTCTTTTTTTCTGAGTTGTGACTGGGAGCATCACAATCATATTCAACTTCTGGTTTAGATAAGTCTCGGCAGAAAGTGCAGATTCATTCTCCACTTGGTGGGTGCATGACAAGAAAGATGGAATACTTTGGGACACTTATCACAGCACAGGAGCTCCCCTCCATTCTGACAAACTGCACAACAGTCCTCATTGGGGTCGTCTTCTTTCTTTGTCTCTCCAACATGAAGCGGTGACTTCTGGGAGGCATCCAGCCACTCAGACTTTGCATATGAGGAATTTTCCTGGTGACGTCCAGGTTGATCTCCTGTGCTATCAGGAGCATCTGATCTTAGCACAGACTCCTCAGAAGCAGAGCTCTGACTGCTATTTAATAGCAGGGAGGTAAGTATGCTTCTTGGATAATTGGTATTTTGAGGCCTAGATTCTTCATCTGATTCTTGTTTCACTACAACAACAGGAAAATCATAATTTTCAGGTGGTCCACTGTTTTCTTGTTTTATTTGGATTGGCTCCAACATGACCACTGGGACTTTGTGTGTAGAATCGGCTCCCGTTGGTTTGCTGGAAGAGCCAGAGCTTCCTCTGCTCCCCACACTGGAGGCACTAGGTGAACGTATTGGTGGGTGTACACTAGTCATAGTAACAGGTCCTGCAAGGCCTGGAGATGGTACTGATGAATTTGGTGACTGGACGGTTCTGTTTGAGGGTGGTCTTGGCTGGCCATGATCTATACTAGGATCTTTCTTCACAATATTGTCCAGCATAATAGTACTTGAACAGTCAATATCTGGAAGAGAAGGAAGATTGTAAGAACCTCCCACTGGTGAGCTCAAATCAATCATAGGTGAACCAAAACCTTTGCCATCGTGTCCTACTGCACTAGTAATAGTGGGACTGGAAGGAGTAGAGGATATGCTGCTGGCAGTTGACGGGGCAGCCTGCCCACTGCTGATCTGCCACTGTTTTATGGCTTGTTGAGCCAAGAAAGCCATCTGCAGAGGGTTGGGCTTTATTGCTTGTCGTGGCACATTCTGGTTTGGTGGATATCTCAGCTGTTGAGGATGAGGAGGAAGAACTGGTCCATTAGGTTTGGGGCTGTGATTTTGAAAATTTATCAGATGTGGAGGGGTTTGCTGATGAGAGATGGAAGGTTGCTGGATGGGCCCCTGCACTCTAGGGTTTGGTAAACCCACAGGTGCTGGCCTCCGTTGCACCTGTTGCCTCTGAGCCATTACCTGTTGCTGCATATGCTGGAGTCGTAACTGAGCTAGGCTGATCTGTGTTGGAAACTTGGATAACTGCTTTGAAGATAAACCACCTGGTGGCTGTGAATTCTGTTCCACGACAGGGTTCTGCTTAGGCATTTGTAGCTGACTCTCTTTATCTTCGATTACTAAAGAACCTAAATTGATAATATTTTGAGCCCAGAAACTAGGATCACAGTGAAACTGGATGGTATTGTTGGTCACTGGGGAAGCATCACACCTTGCTCAAAGGAGGTGCCGTAGTCGGTATGTAATCAGTCGCTTGCTGTACAGTAATGCTGTACTACTGCCGCTGGAAACGGCCTATTTGGAAAAATGCATTACATGTTCCAGCTGTTTAGAGAGCCCAGCCACTTCCTGTTGCTGTTGCATGAGTTTCATGCGATGGTCCTTTGCAAGGCTCTCAAGCTGATGCAACAGAGCTTTTCCTTTTTTATTTATTTCTACCATCAATGTAAATATAGCAACTTTAATATCCTGTTTCACCTGCTTTGATTTTGATTTACTTCAATTATCCTGTTTTGCATCTGATTTCCTGTGAATTTTATGTATTTTTTTTTTTCCATCAGTTTTGTGATTAGGGTATGATCACTTTCTGATTCTGAAAAGCTTCTTCTATAAATTGGTATCTATGCTCTTTATGTTCTAATAACTGGCAGTCTCCACATGTCAGTTTGTCACATGTTTCACAGTAAAGCTTCAGCTGCTCCTTATGAAAAGGACAGAACACTGGTCGCTGACTAGTCATACCAACTGCCTCTGGAGATACTTCCTCTTTCTGTCTCACGGTGTGATCTTTTGTGAACTTCACCCTTTGGTGAGCTCGGATGCATGTCTTGCAGAGCCATTCAACACACTCGACACAAAACCCATTAGTTTCTGCATTGTCCTCACAGCTTGTACACACCTGATTAGACTTTTCAACTGTACTGCTGGGAACCTCAGTAGTGTCTTTCACAAAAAAATTATCTATGATGTGTCTCTCTGCACAGTCTTGGCTGCAAACTGGACATCGAATGACTCCAACTTGGGTGGCGAACGGCGAGGAGCCGCTGACCAGCGAGCCGGTGGCGGGGACGGGCGGCGGGGTCTCGGCCGAGCCCAGCATGGGCGCCGGCAGCAGGAGGTAGCGCCGGGGCGCGGGCAGGCAACGCTGGCAGAAGGAGTGCAGACAGGGCAGCAGCTTGGGCGCTCGGCTCTGGATGTTCTGGTGGCACACGGCGCAAGGGTCCAACAGGTTGAGCCGGGCCGCCTCGCCTCCGCGCTCCGAGTCCGGGCCCTGCCGACTCTCGGCCTCGTTCTCCCCGCTCGGCGCTGTCGGGGGCCGCCGTCGCCGCCTTCTCCACAGCCACCTCCATTGTCCTGTCCCGGTCCCCGTGTGCCGCCGCCTGCCGCCGCCCCCGCCCCCGACGACCTCCTCCTCCTCCTCCTCCCAGGCAGCTCGGGTGACCCGAGGGAGGAGGGGGGAGGCAGCGCCGGGCCGAGGAAGCCTTCTCAGGCCCCGGCGATCCGCCTCCCGGGTGGCGCGGCCGGAAGAACGGTGTCTGTCAGCGGCGACCGGCTGCGCCTCGTGAGCTTCGCCAACCGCCGTGGCGCTCGTCAAATCCACACAGCCCGAATCCACTAACCTCCCAGCCTTCCTCTGGGGGTACCCGGCCGGCTGAGGCCCCGCCCCCACCCTCCCTCTCCCAACAACTAAAACATTTTTAAAAGAAATACTGATTGAGCAACTTGCAGAGCAAATATTCTGTATCTGCTGCTGAACTAGACACTTTACATATGGTATGACAATTCATTTTCTAAAAGTGACAGGTACTCTGGGAAGTTTATGATCTTACCAGATCCTATTAACAACCAGAAGGATGGTATAATTATTTTTCCTATTTCACAAAGAAGGAAACCAAGGCTTAATTAGTTCTTACATTATCTTTCCTATTTTACAGTATAGGATCCTGAGGTTAAAGAAGCCTTACCGAACATATACACAATGGAATACTATTCAGCCATAAGAAACAAATCCTACCATTTGCAACAACATGGATGGAGCTAGAGGGTATTATGCTCAGTGAAATAAGCCAGGCGGAGAAAGACAAGTACCAAATGATTTCCCTCATTTGTGGAGTAAAACAACGAAGCAAAACTGAAGGAAGGAAATAGAAGCAGACTCACAGACTCCAAGAAGGGGCTAGTGGTTACCAAAGGGGAGGAGTGAGGGAGGGCAGGTGGGGAGGGAGGGAGAATGGGATTGAGAGGTACCATGATTAGTGCAGATGGTGTGTTTGGGGTCACCAGGAGAACAGTGTAGCACAGAGAAGGCAGGTAGTGACTCTGTGGCATCTTACTACACTGACGGATGGGGCCTGTAATGGGGTATGGGGGTGGGACTAGATAATAAGGGTGAATGCAGTAACCACATTGTTTTTCCTGTGAAACCTTCACAAGATTGTATATCAATGATACCTTAATTAATCAATCAATCAATCAATTAATTAAAGAAGCCTTACGGAGGATCTGCTTAACACAACCAGCTGACTGGCTAGGAGTGGCAGGGCCAGGATTTAAACCAATATCTAGATAACTCCAAAGTCTGCCACAGTGGACACCGTGAGGTGCCTTACAGATGGTTCCTCAAGAATGGAACAGCTGGGAGTGCTGCAGGCACAAAGTCTGCTGCTCTCAGCACCTCTGGGGTCTGCTTTAGTTAAAGAAAGCTGCCTTGTCCAAGATCATGTTCCTTCCTGGGGTGCCTGGAATCCAATGGCTGGTCAATGAGGTATAAATGGCCCTCATGTCATTATATAAAGCAAAACAAGTAATTCCCCAATTTTACACAGAATGCCCTATCTCCTTACCTTAAACAAAACTTTGTTCTTCCTGGAGGCCCTGCTTCCTTCTGTCTGGAGGTTACCTGTTTTTCCCACTTTCTAGGCCAACAGGGCCAGGAAAAAAGAGAGATGAGTGGGGTGAGTGGCGGTATTCCCTTGGATAAAATCATATAATCATGCTGATAGTCACTAGCACAAAACTAGTTTTCAACACCAACTGGGCTTTCAGGCTCACCTATTCTTCCTTTTGTCTATTACAAGCCAGCCCTTATTTCCATTTCTCAGATTTTTCTAAAACTCACCACTCTCTTCAATACAGCTGTTAGTCCCTGCTTTGCTTTCTTCTTTCAGTGCACAAATTTATCTCTTTTTTCACAGAAAAGAATGTCCATCAACTATGATCTTCAACTTCCTGCCCTAATACTATAAAATTATGTACATCTACACCTACCCTTGTTGCATTCCTCCAGTCTCAAAGGACTGCCCTTGACCCTACGCCCTGCTCTCTCTAACTGGCAGCTACTGCATGAATCTTACCTTCTTATTCTTCTCTCTTCAACCTCTTTCATTTTACTGGCTGCTCTGGTTAGTAAAGCATTTACTTATTTTCTATCCCCCAAAACCAACAGCACCGCCACCACCACCAAACCGTCTCATCCTTGTGTTCTTCTCCAGCTATTCTCCACTTCCTTGGCCGTATCAACTCTGTCTACTTTCTTACTTTTCATTCATTTACTTATTGATACCTGGCTTTGCCCGGCCTGCCTAAAGTCATCGCTGACTTCTCATCTAGCCCTATCTTACTTAACTGGTTGTTTGCATCTGATACCAAAGATTAGCCCCTACTTGAAACTACTATTTTGTTTGTGGGACAACATCTTGGTTCTCCTGGAACTTCTTGGATCATTCTTCTCCATTTCTTTTATGGGCTCACTCTTCTTTGAGCACCTTTTAAATAGCAGGGTACTCCCAGGGTTCATCCTCAGTCCTCTTATCTTTATTACTGAGCATTCTTGTCCTAGGAAGCTTACCCATTAGTAATTTCAACTATTCTCTTTGTGACAATGACTGCCAAATCTTTATTTGCAGCTTAAATCTCCCATAAGTTTGACTTGCATACCCTTCCTTATATTCTCCTTAGTTCGTTTCTACTGGTATTGGTGTCTACCTACCTAACTTAGAAACCTAACAGTCTTCCTTCACTTTGCCCTTTCTCCCCACAATCAGTAACTAAGTATTGCCCTTTTTAACTTCTAAATGCTTTTTAACCCCCTAAATATTTCTTGAACCTATTTTCTCTAGCCCCTCCCCATCATCACAGTGCTAATTTAGGCCCTTATTGTCCTTGCCTGAACTACTGCAATGGCCACCTAACTGGTCTTCCTGGTTCAAGCTTTAATATCTTCAAGTCCACTTTCCCACAGTCAACTGAAGGGTCTGTCTAAAACTCATATACGATTGGATTGCTCCATCCAATGCTACCTATAATAACAAAAACACCAAATGACCTGTATGCAACATACCTTTACTTGGCATGATTCAAACTTTGCCAGTCTCTCTGGCTACATCAATCACTACTCCCTATCTCCAGCTTTATGCTCAGCAACACCTAAGGACTCATAATTTCTCATGCACATCATGCTACTTCCTTACTTTACTTCAGGTCACACTGCTGTCCCTTCTGCCCAGAACATCCCCATTCTTTCTCCCCCTACCTGGCTAACCCTCTCTCATTCAAGACTCAGTTCACTTGTCATATTGAGGATGTCTTTCTTGATGCCAAAAGGATTAGGTGTCTCGCCTGTGTTCCTGTGATACCAGTACATATCGCTGCCATCATAATTCTACATTGCTTCAAAATGGTTTGTTTATGTGTCTATCTCCTTGTTTTGGCAACAAAACTTGGTAGCTTAAAACAAGAGTCACTTATTTTGCTCAGGAACCATCAATTTGGGCAGGGTTCAGTGAGAATGGCTAGTCTCTGCTCCATGCGGTATCAGCCAGGGCAGCTCTCCCAGAGCTGGAGGATCTGCTTCCAAGATGGCTCATCCCAAGGGCTAACAAGCGGGTGCTGGCTATTAGTTACTTTCCACCTGGGCCTTTCCACAGGGCAATTTAGGCTTCTTCACAGCATGGTGGCTGGGTTTCAAGAGTGAGTGATCCAAGAAACAGGAAATGGATCCTGTTAGTTTCTTAAATTGGGTACAATTTCTGAATAGAAAATGAATAGATCTCTGCCACACTCTATTGTCAGACAGGCACAAAGCCCAGGTTCAAGGGGAGAGGGCATAGCCCCATCTTTTGATGGGGGGAGTGTCAAAGAATTTAGGGGGGCATGTTTTAAAACTACCACACTCCTTTACTGGACTATGGGCTCTTTTAGGACTCACAGACATGGCATGTGTCTGCTGAATGAATGGATTCATTACTGGACCAATTTGCCTACATGAAACTTCACAGTCTTAATCAGTCAATTGCACCACGGAGGTTCATTCTAAACAACTCAGCCACATCAATTAGTAAGAGGATTAAGGCTCAAAGGAAATTAGGCTTAAAGTCTCATAGCATTTTAGAAATGGGAGGGATTTATGAGCTAATCAAATTTTTTAGTCCATTTTACAAACAACAACAAAACAAAGCAAAAAAAAAACTGAGGTACATAGAAAAAAGAAACTATATGGGTCAGCTATATAAAATAGCAATGATTTAGATTTTGCTGAATATGGAAAACACATGCTATTCACTTGCTCAGTTTCTTCTAGCAAGTCAGAGCTAATTAAACTTAAGAATCTGATTGAGGAGAGCTGTTAATTTTCTCTTTTAAAGGAAGACACTATTTACTTTTGCAAATTCGGTCCCATTACAGCTATTATTGTAATTCAATTATTTGATGACACCCTATATGTCTTGGTTAAAATGTTTTGTGGCACCGACATGCATCTAGCCATTAAATAGAATATGAAGAAATGCATAAGACCTTAGTTATTAGACATCTTTAAACATGTCCGATTGAAACACATGTGAGCAATAGAAGTATCCGTGTTTGAATTATTAAATATGACTATTAAAGTCAAAAGAAATGAAATAATTTGACACCAGTAAGGATCAGGATACAAGCCTAATTCTAAAAGGTGAAATTTTGACTAAAAATAAATAAATAAATAAATTAGTTAACTGGATTCAGAGAGATATCTAGGTATAGCTTTAGAAGTGCACATTTAGACAGACCTAAAAATATTTAATCTCTTCTAAGGCTTTCTGAGGAGCCTCTAAAACACTAGGTAATCTTACGTAAGTTATGACTGTGACTACCAAAAAAAGAAAAAAAATCACTGGGAATTGCCAATTAACTGAACAAGCAGTAGCATTTTACCAAGAAAGTAAAATCATTTTTTCCAAAGAAACGAACCTTTTTCTCGGAATTCTTCCGTGTGGCAGAACATTCAGGAAATTGCATTTCCTAAATGTAATTATCTTATAAATTAGACTGCTTACATGACTTCATTTCAAGCAATCTGGTTCTAAGAAGGACACAATTCTAATTTAGCAATTCCATAATAAAGATAAGTTATATAGGATGTTGGCTTTACAAGACAAACTATGAGGTATATTAATATCATTATCTGCACTCCCTACCCACTGTTTATGCAGGTACTACTTTTCACCCAGTATAACATCTGAGAAGCTGCAAAGTCCCCTGGACCTTATCAGTGACAAAGGGAAAGTAAAAAACAAAAACAAAAAAAACCCCATTCCCCAAAACCCCTCATGTAACCTATCTGAGACACCCGAAACACCCATCCACAAAGACAGCATCTTTTTTGTTTTAAAAGACTGTTAGACTGCATCTTCTATGTTAAACTATTAAAACAATGGCAGATTTGTAGAAGAAAATTTTGCTTAAAACTTTGATCAACTTAGGCACTGAGTATTCGTGCTTTTGGAATTTTTTGCCTTCTAACCTAATTGGCATGGGAAAGGGAACTCAGCATGGGCCGTGCTTTGCTTTTAGTCACAAAGGGCGAAAAACCAGCCTTGCAAATGTATGTTGATGAAACGAGTGACATTCAAAGTCCACTCACTTGTTTTGGAGTAAACAGGGAAATATTTTACTCAAAATTTCTTCAAAGTGATTTTCTGGAAGTTATTTTGGCAACTGAGTGAGACTTGAGTTCCAAACACTCCACACAAAAATCTGGCAAAGACTGGATGTAGGTGAGAAAAGGATTCCTCACAAGCTCCCAGTGATTTTTCAGTCCTGAGTTGGGAAGCTACTGCCCAAATTTATTCTTTAGACAGACTGAGTTAAATTTCTCCCCTTGCTGAATTCACCTTCAGGAACCTGCTTTTTGAGAACTTCAGTAAGTCAGAAAATTTTAAGACATGTTTGGTACAGCATAATGGTTAGGAAAGCAGACTCTGGCAGCAGACTGGGTCTGAATCCTGGCTCTGCCAATTATCAGCTGGGTGCTCTACAGCAAGCTCCTGAGACCTCTCTGCACCTCTGTATCCTTACGTGTAAAATATGTAAACACTATCTGTACCTATTTCTGATGATCTTGAGTACTACATGAGGTAATACACATAACAAAAAGCATCAGAAAAGTATCTAACATGCAGGAAGCTCTTTAAAAGTGTGAGTCTCATTAGTACAACAGCTGGACTTTAGCTGCAAAAACATAGTCTATCAGGTAATGATGTTTGATTTTACCCCTTGAAATTTCAGTTCTTTGTATATAAACCGTAAAAGGGCATCTTTCAGAAATGTTATGCTTTGCTGAATGTTTGCAAGTTTGAAGCAGTTGCCTTTGTCCTTATTGATTGTCTCGGTAACGATACAACATAATCCTTCAGTTCGGAAATCTTTCCAAACACTTTTCCTTCTGACATGATTGAAAAGGTCCAACAGAATATAGAATAATATAAATAGTCACTGTTTATTTCTTCCTGTAGTTTGGTTTCAATTTTTAACATTAAACTCTTCAATTCATCTGGAATGTATTTTAATGTGAAGTATAAATTTTGGATTTAAATAGTGTTATTAAAATGTTAGCCAATGGTTCCAAAAATTTTTCTTGAATGAGCCAACTTCTCCACTAACTTGAAAATCTAATACATGCCAAAATCTTATATGTGCTTATTACAATAGTTGCCTATTTACTTATTACTGTTCTCCCACGGGAACTTAAGTTTCACAAAGAAAGAGACTCAGTTACTTTGGTTCACCACTGGTCACCAGAGTTCTGCTACTGGGCTTTTAGGAATGAATGGCTGAAAAAGGCTTTCCTCTCCCAATCTCTGAATGTGATTACTGTTATTACTGATTTTCTAAAGATAAACAGATGCAACATTATTGAAACTAATCTGAACTGATCATATCTATGATTCTTTCAATATGCTGCTATATTTCCTTTGCTAATATTTGACTTAAGATTTTGTATAGGTAGCTTTAAGTGAAGGTGTTCTTAATTTTTATGAACAAAACAAAGTAGAATTTGGTCATAGCCATCCTAGGTTCATAAAATAACCTGAGAAATTTTCCATATTTTACCATGCTTTCAAATAAATTAGATAGCACAGGAAATACCTGTTCCTTTAGGCTTTGACAGAATATGATAAATATATCTAGAATTTGCACTTCTGAGGAGGAAGGAATCTTTCTTTCAATCCGACTTTTGTCAATCTCATTCATAGTTTTTGCTGTATTAAGTCAATTTTGGTTATTTTAAATAATTTGTTTTTGCTTATTCATTTTGTAGATTGAATTTACTGTCATAGGGTTAAAATTCCTTTTTTATTTTTAAAAAAGTATTAAAAATTTTGCAATTTAAAATAAATTCTCTGTGCATCTATGGTCATACGTTTCTTCTTTTTTTAAAAAATATTTGCTTCTGGGTCATGTTATGATTGGATTTAAAAAATCAACTTAAATCCTTGTCTTCTAACAGAATAGGGGAGTCACTGTGGTAATGAATATGTTCAGTTTTAATGTTAAACTATATTCTTTTTATTTTATGCTTCCAAAATGTTTTCACCTTTCCCCTTCTCCCTGAGCCATACTGATTAAGAAGATCCTTCCCCCCAGCTTTTAGCCAATTTATTAGGAAGCTACTCGTTTTATTTCTATTCTAGTTCTGCTTATTTTTAACCTTCCCTTACCCTGCCTTTCTTTCTTGAAGCCAATAATAAAACAGCATTTTTTGAGTCTCCTTGCAACCTTCCCTCTTCCATCTGCCAAATTACTGAAATACTTTAGAATCCCAGATCCCTGTTATTATTGGTCCATTATATTATTCTTTTTATGAAGAATGATTATCAGTAGTATTACGGTTTACTCCTATACTGTTATTCACAGTTAATTCCATACCACTTGAAAATACTCTAATTTCTTCCCCCTATTGAGTTCTTTATTCTAATTATTTGTTTGTCTCTACTATACCTTTGCATAATTTTTTTCAGAGCAAGCACATCATGAGTGGGATATTCTGCAGGTTTTCAGTAACAAAGATGATCTTTTTGTTCTCCTTTCAAGAAAAGATGCCTCAGCTGGCTGTGCAATTTGAGTGACAACCCTTTTGAAGGTGATGCTTTCACCCTTTCATCCTTTCGACCTTTCCCTCTTCCCAAGGTGATGCTCCTTTGCTTTTCCTATACAGTGCTACTAGGTAACTGGATACAAATGTATTGTCCTTCTTTTGTGGATAACATCTGCTCTTTTACTCCTGCACTACCTCCACATATCTGGATGCTGATAGTTGATTCATTTTTAAGTATAACAGTTTTGTTAGAATACATTTAACAGTGAATTTTCATCCTCATTATTTTTATTTAATAAAAGCTTTATTGAGATATAATTCACACAACATAAAATTTCTTCATTAGTATTTGCTGGCACCCAAGCCCTTTGATGTGATGATTCATGACTCCCTTTAGCTAAGGTGGGAGTGAACATGCGATGTTTAATATGTAAGCTCAGGTTATCGTCTTGAACCTGAAGCCTATCCAATGTATCCCGAAGCTGCCTGCTGTTGCCCTACTGCTCCTCCTCCCTGCTGTTCTACTGGCTGCATCCTGGAACTTACTTTACCTTTCTTTATACTCTCCTCGCTTTCTTACCAGGTTTCTCGACTTTCTCCATGGTTTTACCAGGACCAAGCCCCAGCCTTCCTCTCCTCTCATTCTCTATACTCTTCCTGGTAAGATTTCATCCACTTCCTGGCTCCAAATGTCATCTATATGAGAGGGTCTCAAGCCCCTCCCCAAATATTGCTTATACATAAACATTCTCTCATTACTAACATCTCTTATTAGACACAGTGATTCTCAATTACAGGGATATCCTGAAATCTCAGAAGGCGCATTTATAGCTTGAAGAAGCACTTCTGTTGAGGAACACGTGCCTGTCCCATCATCCAATGAGCTGACCATTCCAGAAGCCTGGGAGTCATCACCGTTAGACCCGAGGATGGTATCTCTTCAGTTCACCACCTTATCTAACAGAGAGTCTAACATATAGCAGCCCAACAAATACCTGTCATAGGGATGAATTCAGTCACTAAATTCTGTGGTTTCTAGTTCACATCCTTTCAACTCATCCTCTTTTCATCCACACTATCGATCCATGAATAGTTACTAAGAGTGCATGAACACCATGAAATTGTACCCAACATTTGATGTGTATATAAAAATTTTTAGGGTAATTTGCAGATTTCCTAAGGAGTCAATAATCCTAACAGTTTAAGAAATATTACTGTAGGGGCTTATTTGGTTAGAAAGGAGTATTTTGAAGCGTATTGCAAACTAACAAAAACAAATTGTAGATACATACACACAGCACATAGACACATACACACAGATACAAACATGGACTGACTTAATGACATCAAGCCTATGGTAAACGTTTTGTTGAAAAGGGACAAGAATCAGAAGAGCTAGAGGGCTGCAGGAATAATGAAGAAAAACAGAGGATGCCAGAAAAAGAACTGAGAAAGGCAGAACAGAGAGAGAAAAGGAACTTCTGTCCACTCTGCTGTTTTATATATGGCCCTTAGGCAGCCGGTGTGCGAAAGGTTGGCTGCAGTATGGAGGACGTCAGTGTCTGAAGATACCTGTGTAATTCTGAAAATTGCACACTTCAGCTTGCCACATGCTGCCCAACTTCAGGACAGTCTGGTCCACCAGTCCAGCTGTCTTTTCAATTCTGTCCAGTGAATCCCTTTCTAGACTCTGATCTTCAACAGAAGGAAAGAGAGAAAGAAAATAGAAGGCAGTGGCCTGGGCCCATGAGAAGAGGAAAGGGAAAGGAGGTCAAACACTCCCTACTTCTCAGGTGACCACCTGTCTCTAGCTCACTCTCCTCCTTTGTCTTTATTCACTGAACAGCTTATGTATGTGCCTGTGTGCAAAAATCGTTGACAATATAGGATGCACTTCAGTAAACAAGAACATCTTTATAAGTTCTGAAAAATACACGTGGTTTTCAGAGTTCCAGGTGTTTTTAATAAATGTTGGCTAGTTCATCCTCTCTCCATCAATTAAACACTTAATAAAGGAAGGGAATATGATCTTTTTGGGGGGGTAACTTCTCATATCAGCACGTAACATATTATACTGCCCGGTTTGCTTTAGCAAATGCTAACTTTTCTGTCATAAGATGTTGTTACTAATCTACTAAAGTAGGAAAAGTACATCAGAAATGGTGATAGGCTGGATTATTTTTGTTTTAAAGGCACCCAGCCTAACTTCCATTATTGCACAGTCCAAGGATAGCTACTGATCTTACATCTAAGACGTCTCTGGCTGTGAAATAAACGTTACTTACGTGGAAATGAAAACCGGACGCTTTCATCATTAGCATCATCTTTCATCCAAAGAAAATGAAAGCCTGAGGATGGTTTTCATTTGGTCAAAAGGCCTGGACAATTAACTGACTGGTTAATCTGCATCTAAATCCTCAGGAATAGTCCATAGCTACCTGTTTAGCGATTCAGCTTCACATGATTTAACATCAACACACAAGAACAGCTCTGCTGTGATGTACAGGGATAGGAGCCTCATGAATTTATCAGACATACTAATAATCCAACAGTGTCTACTTTTGCTGCAAAACTCTAATTGTGTAAAGGGACAAAACTGTGATTGTTAAAACAATATTTTTTTTAAAAAAATGTCTTTTCAAGATTCTATATTTACCTATACTATCTGAAATTTTCATGAAGCCCTAATCTACTAATAACAAATATGGTATTTTAAATCATAGTGACAACTGAAGATTCCTCTGGGTAAATGCCTGATAAATTTATGGTGAAATTTAGTGACCAGTTATTCTGGCTGGAAGTTAGGGTGCAAGGGGAGGAATAGGAGAGAAATGGGAAAAACTACTGCTCAGCAAGTCCCACCTAATAGTGTAATATTTGGAGCAATATCCACTTAAAACAAATTCCAGGATTCACTTAAGAGTTTTAATGGTTTTTGCCCTGTTTATTTAGTCTCATACCCTTTTGGCAAGAAATTGCTGTTAAAGATTTATTGAGATCTGGTTTAAGTCCATTCTTTTCACAGATAAGCTGAACAGGTCACTGAGAACTTGGGCTTCACTTTTTTCCACAGCAGGGTGTGGGATCTGAAACCCCTTCAAATGTTACTGGGATCCTTTTGAGGAAAGAGAGGAAGATGAGAATGGAAGAAAAATATTCTACAACCTCGTTCATTGCCTGCTCTACTTGCATCCTTATCTTTAACCTTGGCGAACTCATTGTGTCCTCCATCTTCTTTAGGTTTCACTGCTGCAAGGGATCCAGGTTAGGAAGTGATGCCAGGATCAGTGTTGACAATGAGATGAGAGCCACAAGTGAAGCCAAAAGAGGCTGTGAAGCCAGAACTAGAAATGAGCTGTTGGAGATCATATCATGTAGCATCTACAATATATATTCCATTCATCCATTCCGGTATGAAGTGTGCAAAACCAAACAAATACACATCCAGAAAAAAAGGGCCTGCTGGCACCGAGGTAATATTATTTGGCACTCTCTAGCTGAAATGTGCACATTGTTAAGATGTCCTTACTATAGTCCTTCTGGGAAGAATTATTTTGGTGAAGTGTGGAATGGAAAGCAAACATGGAACACGACAACACAGATGGGCATCACCTGGGAAACCCAGCAGTCCACTCCAACAGATGCCCTCAAGGTGGTATTTACCTTGAGGAGCCTCGCAGACTGATACCTGATTGCACTGACTGGACACAGGAATGCAGACTCATGCTAGCAAAACTCCCAAGACACTAATGTATAAAAAAATTAGGTGACTTTATTATTTACAGTAAACAACAGAAGAATCAGACATACTTAAGGTCTGTGTCAGCCTGACAGTGAATGATCTCTTTGGGAAGGCAAGTTACCAGAGGGAAGCATGGTGAGTAAGTGGAATTAACGATGCAGGATTCTACTGCAAAAGGGCATGAAGCTCTGCAGCTCCTTATAACACAATGATTGACCTTCCAGGGAGGCTGGATGCTTGCCTCAACCTGGCAGGTGCTATTGGTCAGACAGTATTGTGTCAGGTATCATAACAATTACACTGATAGCTTTTCATTTCCCCCATAGTGGAGACAGAGAAAATGGTCTTCTGATGAAGATTTTATATGTTTGTGTGTTATTAAGATGTTGATACCCTCAATAAGGTTACAGTCAGATTTTTACTGCCCAAGAAGTCTTTAGGATTCTTAAGATCGTATTATCTTCAATCTATTAGGTATTCATTTCTTAGTTTAATTTTCAGAGAGTATTTCCATTGTCCTGCTTTCTGGATCAATAGGGGCACCACATGGTGGACCCCACATTTGCCTACAGGTTCCACAAAGCGTCAGTTAAATTCAAATCAACCTGTATTCACTGTGCCAACTTTATGCCCACTGCTGTACCAGGTACAAACTAATATGCAAAGTATAGTAAGAGCCTCTAAGAAAATGTTATATTTATCGGATGCCTACTGCCCTTTGCTCTTCATAAGGTACATTCATTCATTCCTATTTTGCTATATGTACAGACCCTCTACTAACAACCAGGATTTATTAGATCCAAGAAATACAAAGAAAAACATGACACTGCCATGTTGCTGCTGAGAGCTTACAGCCTGGCAAAGGAATAAGAAATGTTTTTAAAAAAAAGGTTCTATGCCAAGTGGTATAAAGCATAACAGGGGGAGTGCTTTTATATCTTTGGGCAGAGACAGAGGCTGTATCTTTTTTAAAGTCTGATTTAAAAAAGAAACTGAATAATAATGATGATTATTAAATCATTTAATGACAGTGGTACAACATACAAACGATAAGTTCCTTCCTTGTTACTTACTTCCCACCCCTGTTCCTACATTATTATCAAGGTGTAAAATGTATATATTACAAATCCCATTCATGTAATACACACATGTACACATCCATTTACTTAATACATATACATATGGATCACACTATATTTTCTTCTACATTTAATTCTTTGTTATAAATTATAACATGAATATAGCAAAAGTGCACAAAATAAATACGCTGAGTTGAGAAAATAAATTGCCCTGGACACTTACCAGGTCAATAAATAGAAAATCTGAGTACCCCAGAAACTCCCTGCATCTACCGGCCCAGATCCCCAAAATATCATTATGTTGAATTTGATGTTAATCATTTCCTATCTTTGAGTCTGTAGAACCTGTCCACCTATGAGGCAGGTAAAGTTCAAATTTCAAATGTTCTTAAAGCAAAAACAGCTTCAAATCTCTAAGCTTCTCTGAACTCTCATTTTTCCTTAGAATTCCTTAGATTTTTCAGCCCTTTGCTGCTCTGAGCAAGTTTTCCTATACATATTCAACATTCTCCATTATTTTCACCAAGAGGATTATTCAAATAACCTACCTGGCCAGATTTTCAGTAACAGAAATTTTCAGTAACAATTTCTTCCTTGTGTTATGGTATTATGTGTAAATATAAATCCTTAACAACTAGATCCTAACTCCCTGGCGTTTATGAGAAGCAAACGTCTCTAACTTCTTACAGCATAAATTGTGAAATATGCAACAAATGCACTAAAAGTAAAGAGGAAAGGAATGGAAATGAGACTCAATATGTAATTCCTCCTGCCCTTGAAGAGTTTCCATTTTCTTTTTTTGAAGGAAGATGTATATGCATAAAACAATTTGAAATGAAACAATTTTAAGGCAATAAAGATGTATGTTTAAATGAAATCATTTATATTCACTGACATGGAGAGATTTCTAAGATATATTGTCAGGTGAAAAAAAGAAAGTTGTAGGATGGTGTGTCAAAAAATATAGTCTGGGGGGGGGGCGGACCCAGGATGGCGGCGTGAGTAGAGCAGTGGAAATCTCCTCCCAAAAACACATAGAGCTATGAAAATATAACAAAGAAAACTATTCCTAAAATAGAGACCAGAGGACACAGGACAACATCCAGACCACATCCACACCTGCAAGAACCCAGCGCCTCGCGAAAGGGGGTAAGATTCAAGCCCCAGCCCGATGGGACCCAAGCGCCCCTCCCCCCGGCTCCCAGCGGGTGGAAAGAAACCGGAGCGGGTTTTTTTTTTGGCGAGTGCTTTTTGGAAGCCATAAAGGGACAGGGACCCCGTTGCTAGGGAGGCAGGGCGGCGGGACCGGTGAGCGGGTGCCTGGGACCGGCGCCTGAGGACAAAGATTATCGCGTATTTTTCCCTACGGGACCAGTGGGCGGGTGCCTGAGACCGGCGCCTGAGGACGGAGGAAATCGCGCATTTTTCCCCTTTTTTTTTCTCTTTTTGGCGAGTGCTTTTTGGAAGCCTTAAAGGGACAGGGACCCCGTTGCTAGGGAGGCAGGGCGGCGGGACCAGTGAGCAGGTGCCTGGGACGGGCGCCTGAGGACAAAGATTATCGCGCGTTTTTCCCTACAGGACCTGTGGGCAGGTGCCTGAGAACAGCACCTGAGGACGGAGGAAATCGTGCGTTTTTCCCCTTTTATTTTCCCTTTTTGGCGAGTGCATTTTGGAAGCCTTAAAGGGACAGGGACCCCGTTGCTAGGGAGGCAGGGCGGCAGGACCGGTGAGCAGGTGCCTGAGACCTGCGCCTGAGGACGGAGCAAATCGTGCGTTTTCCCATTTTTTTTTTTCTATTCTCTTTTTGACGAGTGATTTTTGGAAGCCTTAAAGGGACAGGGACCCTGGTGTTAGGGAGGCAGAGCAGCAGGACCAGTGAGCGGGTGCCTGGGACTGGCGCCTGAAGACAAAGAATATCACGCGTTTTTCCCTGCGGGACCGGTGGGCGGGTACTTTTTGGAAGCCGTGAAGGGACAGGGACCCTGGTGCTAGGGAGGCAGGGCAGCAGGACCAGTGAGCCGGTGCCTGGGACCGGCGACTGAGGGAAAAAAAAAAAAAAATCGCGTGTTTTTTCCTTTTTTTTTTCTGTTCCCTCTCTCATTGTTGCTGTTGTTGTTTTGGTTTGGAGAGTGCTTTTTGGAAGTCTTAAAGGGGCAGGACAGGACACAGACCAGAGGCAGGGAATCTGGGGATCTCTGGTCACTCTAACCCCCTGGGCAACAGGGAGCACAGAGGCCCCTTATGGAGATAAATAGCCTCCCGGCCGCTCCCCCTCCAATGGGGCTCCGCCACTCTGGAGGAGCAGCCCCAGCCAGGCGACGCCCACAGCAACAGCGGAGATAAACTCCATAGCAAACGGGCAGGTAGCAGAAGCCCTGTCTGCGCACAGCTGACAAGCATAAGCCACTAGAGGTCGCTATTCTCCCAGGAGAGGAAGGCCACAAACCAACAAGAAGGGAAGTTCTTCCAGCGACCACTTGTACCAGCTCTGCAAACTGTCTCTATCACCATGAAAAGGCAAAACTACAGGCAGACAAAGATCACAGAGACAACACCTGAGAAGGACACAGACCTAACCAGTCCTCCTGAGAAAGAATTCAAAACAAAAATCATGAACATGCTGACAGAGATGCAGAGAAAAATGCAAGAGCAATGGGATGAGATGCAGAGAAAAATGCAAGAGCAATGGGATGAGATGCAGAGAAAAATGCAAGAGCAATGGGATGAAGTCCGGAGGGAGATCACAGATGTCAGGAAGGAGATCACAGAAGTGAAACAATCCCTCGAAGGATTTATAAGCAGAATGGATAAGATGCAAGAGGCCATTGAAGGAATAGAAGCCAGAGAACAGGAACATATAGAAGCTGACATAGAGAGAGATAAAAGGATCTCCAGGAATGAAACAACACTAAGAGAACTATGTGGCCAAGCCAAAAGGAATAATATTCGTATTATAGGGGTACCAGAAGAAGAAGAAAGAGGAAAAGGGATAGAAAGTCTCTTTGAAGAAATAATTGCTGAAAACTTCCCCAAACTGGGGGAGGAAATAATCGAACAGACCATGGAATTACACAGAACCCCCAACAGAAAGGATCCAAGGAGGACAACACCAAGACACATAGTAATTAAAATGGCAAGGATCAAGGACAAGGAAAGAGTTTTAAAGGCAGCTAGAGAGAAAAAGGTCACCTATAAAGGAAAACCCATCAGGCTAACATCAGACTTTTCGACAGAAACCCTACAGGCCAGAAGAGAATGGCACGATATACTTAATGCAATGAAACAGAAGGGCCTTGAACCAAGGATACTGTATCCAGCATGACTATCATTTAAATATGATGGTGGGATTAAACAATTCCCAGACAAGCAAAAGCTGAGGGATTTTGCTTCCCACAAACCACCTCTACAGGGCATCCTACAGGGACTGCTCTAGATGGGAGCACTCATAAAAAGAGCACAGAACAAAACACACAACATATGAAGAAGGGAGGAGGAGGAATAAGAAGGGAGAGAAGAAAAGAATCTCCAGACAGTGTATATAACAGCTCAATAAGCGAGTTAAGTTAGGCAGTAAGATACTAAAGAAGCTAACCTTGAACCTTTGGTAACCACGAATCTAAAGCCTGCAACGGCAATAAGTACATATCTCTCAATAGCCACCCGAAATGTAAATGGACTTAATGCACCAATCAAAAGACACAGAGTAATAGAATGGATAAAAAAGCAAGACCCATCTATACGCTGCTTACAAGAAACTCACCTTAAACCCAAAGACAAGCATAGACTAAAAGTCAAGGGATGGAAAAACATATTTCAGGCAAACAACAGTGAGAAGAAAGCAGGGGTTGCAGTACTAATATCAGACAAAATAGACTTCAAAACAAAGAAAGTAACAAGAGATAAAGAAGGATACTACATAATGATAAAGGGTTCAGTCCAACACGAGGATATAACCATTCTAAATATATATGCACCCAATACAGGAACACCAGCATATGTGAAGCAAATACTAACAGAACTAAAGAGGGAAATAGACTGCAATGCATTCATTGTAGGAGACTTCAACACAGAACTCACCCCAAAGGATAGATTCACCGGGCAGAAAATAAGTAAGGACACACAGGCACTGAACAACACACAGGAACAGATGGACCTAATAGACATCTATAGAACTCTACATCCAAAAGCAACAGGATATACATTCTTCTCAAGTGCACATTGGACATTCTCCAGAATAGACCACATACTAGCTCACAAAAAGAGCCTCAGTAAATTCCAAAATATTGAAATTCTACCAACCAATTTTTCAGACCACAAAGGTATAAAAGTAGAAATAAATTCTACAGAGAAAACAAAAAGGCACACAAACACATGGAGGCTTAACAACATGCTACTAAATAATCAATGGATCAATGAACAAATCAAAATAGAGATCAAGGAATATATAGAAACAAATGACAACAACAACACTAAGCCCCAACTTCTGTGGGACGCAGCGAAAGCAGTCTTAAGAGGAAAGTATATAGAAATCCAGGCACACTTGAAGAAGGAAGAACAATCCCAAATGAATAGTCTAACATCACAATTATCAAAACTGGAAAAAGAAGAACAAATGAGGCCTAAAGTCAGCAGAAGGAGGGACATAATAAAGATCAGAGAAGAAATAAACAAAATTGAGAAGAATAAAACAATAGCAAAAATCAACAAAACCAAGAGCTGGTTCTTTGAGAAAATAAACAAAATAGATAAGCCTCTAGCCAAACTTATTAAGAGAAAAAGAGAATCAAAACAAATCAACAGAATCAGCAATGAGAATGGAAAAATCACGACAGACACCACAGAAATACAAAGAATTATTAAAGACTACTATGAAAACCTATATGCCAACAAGCTGGAAAACCTAGAAGAAATGGACAACTTCCTAGAAAAATACAACCTCCCAAGACTGACCAAGGAAGAAACACAAAAGTTAAACAAACCAATTACGAGCAAAGAAATTGAAATGGTAATCAAAAAACTACCCAAGAACAAAACCCCAGGGCCAGACGGATTTACCTCGGAATTTTATCAGACACACAGAGAAGACATAATACCCATTCTCCTTAAAGTGTTCCAAAAAATAGAAGAAGAGGGAATACTCCCAAACTCATTCTATGAAGCCAACATCACCCTAGTACCAAAACCAGGCAAAGACCCCACCAAAAAAGAAAATTACAGACCAATATCCCTGATGAATGTAAATGCAAAAATACTCAATAAAATATCAGCAAACAGAATTCAACAGTATATCAAAAGGATCATACACCATGACCAAGTGGGGTTCATCCCAGGGATGCAAGGATGGTACAACATTCGAAAATCCATCAACATCATCCACCACATCAACAAAAAGAAAGACAAAAACCACATGATCATCTCCATAGATGCTGAAAAAGCATTTGACAAAATTCAACATCCATTCATGATAAAAACTCTCAGCAAAATGGAAATAGAGGGCAAGTACCTCAACATAATAAAGGCCATATATGATAAACCCACAGCCAGCATTATACTGAAAGCATTTCCTCTGAGATCGGGAACCAGACAGGGATGCCCACTCTCCCCACTGTTATTTAACATAGTACTGGAGGTCCTAGCCACGGCAATCAGACAAAACAAAGAAATACAAGGAATCCAGATTGGTAAAGAAGAAGTTAAACTATCACTATTTGCAGATGATATGATACTGTACATAAAAAACCCTAAAGACTCCACTCCAAAACTACTAGAACTGATATCGGAATACAGCAAAGTTGCAGGATACAAAATTAACACACAGAAATCTGTAGCTTTCCTATACACTAACAATGAATCAATAGAAAGAGAAATCAGGAAAACAATTCCATTCACCATTGCATCAAAAAGAATAAAATACCTAGGAATAAACCTAACCAAAGAAGTGAAAGACTTATACTCTGAAAACTACAAGTCACTCTTAAGAGAAATTAAAGGGGACACTAATAAATGGAAACTCATCCCATGCTCATGGCTAGGAAGAATTAATATCGTCAAAATGGCCATCCTGCCCAAAGCAATATACAGATTTGACGCAATCCCTATCAAATTACCAGCAACATTCTTCAATGAATTGGAACAAATAATTCAAAAATTCATATGGAAACACCAAATACCCCGAATAGCTCAAAACAGACCTACCATTTGACCCAGGAATTCCACTTCTAGGAATTTACCCTAAGAACACAGCAATCAAGTTTGAGAAAGACAGATGCACCCCTATGTTTATCGCAGCACTATTTACAATAGCCAAGAATTGGAAGCAACCTAAATGTCCATCGGTAGATGAATGGATAAAGAAGATGTGGTACATATACACAATGGAATACTACTCAGCCTTAAGAAGTGGAAAAATCCAACCATTTGCAGCAACATGGATGGAGCTGGAGAGTATTATGCTCAGTGAAATAAGCCAAGCGGAGAAAGAGAAATACCAAATGATTTCACTCATCTGAGGAGTATAAGAACAAAGGAAAAACTGAAGGAACAAAACAGCAGCAGAATTACAGAACCCAAAAATGGACTAACAGGTACCAAAGGGAAAGGAACTGCAGAGGATGGGTGCGCAGGGAGGGATAAGGAGGGGGAAGAAGAAGAGGGGTATTAAGATTAGCATGCATGTGGTGGGAGAAAGGGAAGAGGGGCTGCAGAACACAGGACAAGCAGGGATTCTACAACATTTTGCTAAGCTGATGGACAGTAACCATAACGTGGTTGTTAGGGGGGAACTGATATAGGGGAGAGCATAGTAAACATAGTACTCTTCATGTAAGTGTAGATTAAAGATTAAAAAATAAAAGAAAGAAAGAAAGAAAGAAAAGGGGGATTTCTCCTTGATAGGATAAAACTATTGGTAATCAAAGATCAACGCATGCTTTAAATATCCTTAATGTTGATCACTTAAAGGGTGGCAGATGATCAGCTATGGAGGTACTCTTTTCTGATAATATTCCTTTCTCTTAATGAAAAAAAAAAAAGGCAGTCCCTGTGTGTTGACCTCCAATGAGTTCTGCACAGTGGTATAGAGGACATGTCAAAGTGTGGGCAAAGGGTCTGCTTGTTTCTATGCAGAAGATCAAGGCCTAGCTTGGATACCCAGAAAATGAACTAAGATACGATATGAGGAGGAGCTTCTGGCATCAGCACTCTCTGGAGGACTTGTGCCGGGGGATGATCATCAAAAAGCCTCCACAGGGATCCAGACGATGCTACGGTTGTGGCTGCATCCAGCCCACCGTCTCCTGGACTTGCCATAGGAATGAGGAGGGAGGTGTCTAGGCTGGCATGTGCATACAGTGAGACAACGAATTTGACCGGATCTGTACTGTTGGAACTCAACCAGGAGTTGGGAAGGGTGCAAGTTGTAGCACTCCAAAATCTTCTGACTATAGACTATCTACGGTTAAAAGAACATATGGGATGTGAACAGATCCCAGAAATGGGCTGCTTTAATTTGTCTGATTTCTCTCAGACTGTTCAAGTACAGTAGGACAACATCCATCATATCATAGACAAATTTTCACAAATGCCTAGGATGCCTAAATGGTTTTCTTGGCTTCACTGGAGATGGATGGTAATTATAGATTTGCTTTGTTTATGTCACCATATTCCTATTATGTTAATATATGTGTGCAAATTAGTTAGTAGTTTAAAACCTATACATACTTAAGGTACTCTACAAGAAGATATGTCAAAGAAATAATCAATCCTCCCATGTTTTCTTCCATATGCTACCTCTATAGCTTTTCTTCTTCCTTCCTAATTGCAACCCTTAAATAGAATTCGTGCCTCATATCGGATTTACCAAGTATCATAATTCCTCCAGGTGGTAAAGATACCTCCAGACAAGTGCTGGGCATAGAAGCCACAGGGCATAAATCTGCAAAGAAGTAAAAAGCTAACCTTTGCAAACAATATGGCTTCTCTCTCACTTACCAACTTTACATTTCCCTGTATGGCCCCGGAAGATGACTGGTTAGCCAGAGACGGGTAAGATTCCTCAAGGGAGGAACAACCTAAGAGAGGCACAGTCGCAGGGGGGCCATCAGGTGAGAATTTGGGGATCAACAGAGGTGAGGCTCAGAACCTCACCCCCCCTGCTTTGAGAGAAATCTTCTGCATCCGTGGATGTCTTGCTGCCCTTGTCTAGCCTGTATTAATACTTAGTCCATAGGCACACACCTGATCATCTGATCATCTACATTTGCCCTCTTACAGCACTAAACTATGTTTTCTACCTTTATCTTGCATCTACCTACCACTTCAGCATTTTATTAAAAGTAAAAAAAATAATAATAATAAAGGGAGAAATGTGGGATCAACATATAAATCAAGTATAAAAATCAAACGAATATTCATATTTGACCTGATTGTTTATAGTTCATAATGCGTGATCAAAACCGAAAGTTTCTGTGATGAATGCCCTTGTACTGTTCACCATGTAAGAATTTATTCACTATGTAAGAATTCGTTCACCATGTAAGAACTTGTTCGTTATGCTTCAGAAGATTGGAGACTGACGAGAATTAGGCTTGAGATGGGTTAATGATTGTACATTGAGCATTGACCCCCCTATACTGAATTTTATTGTTGTTAACAACCATTTGATCAATAAATATGAGAGATGCCCTCTCAAAAAAAAAAATATAGTCTATCTCCCAGGTGTGTCAGTGTGTGTGTGTGTGTGTGTACATGCCCATGCATATTCTTGTTTACGCACAGAAATGTGATTATAAAGATATAACAGTAGTTACTCCTATGGGCTAAGACTGGGAAGCCAGGAACTATCTTTTCACTTTCAAATATCCTGTATAATACTTTTACACAGAGCATATTGTTTTTATTGTTGAAGGAAATTTTAAAATTACATTCAAGGGCAAACATCTCTGACAAAGGAATCAAAAAGAATAAATAGACAGGAAGACAAAAACTACTGGGGAAGGCTCCTTCAAAAAGGTAGGATCTGAAATGGGCCCAGTAGGACTGGTAGAGTTTGAATTGGAGAAGGGGGTGGAGGGAAAGGTGGTGAGGGGGACAAGAGCTGTGTTTTGAGCACACATTAGGGAGAAATGAGAATGGTGTCTGAAGGGGACCATAAGCAAGTTGACCTGGCTGAAGCTAACTCCAGTTTACAGTGAAAGAAATGATTGCGTGGACATAACAAAGCTACAGCATAAAATGTGGGATGTCATCCCAAAATATAAGCGTTTATAACTGGTTTGATGGGACACAGAAGTCATTAGAGGTTACTTTGCAAGGTGGTAGTGTGAGATCATCTTAACCTTATGAAGTAGTCTATGCAGAATGAGATCAAACGTGGAAAATTCCTGGTAATTTGTTAAGTGTTAGGTCAGTAATCTTAGGTTTTATTTAGTAAATTATCATATTAAAAGTTACATGTTAAGGAGATTATCTTGGTATTCTTGTACAGAATGTACTCCAGGGGACAGAAAGACTTAGATCAAGGAGATTCCTTAGCAATATAATACACTTGCAAGAGCTTGCCCCATCTTCACAATCTGAAAAGTGCAAATCACTATCCCACCTCTCAGGATAGTTGTAAGGAATAAATGTACAGGAAATGGGACGGTTGAAATTTATTAGCTTATTTCTTCTCAACTGCTATTATAGCCCAGATGTATGTTGATACAGCTGATGTGCTGGACATGGGAATGGGAAAGGTAAATCCAAGAGATTTTTCTAAAAAAATATAAGGATCTATTTATTGGATGTAGGGGATGACAGAGGAAAAGATGAAGATTTCTAGGTTTTCAGCAGAAGAGACTGACAGGCTGGTCGCTGACAGAAACCTTCCTGGGTCTGAGATCCACATTTTTGGAGTCATGACACTCTTACCATGTGAGTATCACCTCTTCTATCTCTGTTACTCCTGACCTGTGACTCCCACAACTTGGGATCAGCAACCTCCTTGTATTAGTACAAACATGGCTTGAGATATTTTAAAATAAAAGTACACTTATATTGATCTTAAAAAAAGTTTCAAGGACGCATTAAAAATCTTAAAACAGCTAAGACATACAAAGTTCCTGACTATTCAGTTATTGCAGTAGGCTAAAAAAATCCATATATTGACTTTAAGGAAGAAAAAAATCTACATAAAACCTGATGGAATTAAATGTCCTTAGGGTTTCAAATTAACTCCTAAATCACAAAATTATGAAAATCAAAAAGATCACTACAAATTAGTAACATAAGTGATTCGAATTAACTGTGCTTTTAAAACTCTTTTCTTCCAGGACGGTTCTGACTTCTGGCTTACATGCTACAACACTGGGCTGTAGAACAGAATTTATCATAGCTTTACAGTATTCCCAAAATCTGGGCTGGTGCTCTTTGTTGTCCACTTGAAGGTCAAAAGTTTGAGGACTATTACATGATAGAAAACAAAAATTCAAAAAGCTCAAAGTGATTTATCGTGCTTTAAACTCTTCAGTGTTCTGTAAGGTCCCATCTTTGTAGAAGATGACAGAGTTGGCAACTGTGTAGCTAAGCCTCCAGAACTAGCTACAACTCTGGAATGGGGTCGTTTTGCAGTGCAGTTGGTCACCACCATGCGAACATCTTGGGATACAAAAGAGCTTGTTTACCTGCTAGTTCCTGTCAGAAAATAACTCATTCACACAACAGTACAACAGTACTTTTGCTTAAACTACCAATCTACATTTCTTGGTATTTATGATTGTATTTTAAAAGAAAGTTAAGAACATTTCTGCATATTTGAAAAGGTAGAAAGGAGGGGAAAGGGGGGAGGAGGAGGAGGAGGAAGACATACATCTTTGTTTCATGGTAATATGGGAAGGGGAGGCAGGGGAAGATGTAAATGAAACAATTGGCTGTGAGCTGCTGTTTGTGAAGGTGGGCATGAGACCACAGAAATCCATCTTCCACTGCACCTATGCAGGGTTCACAGTGAGCCACTTTGGCATGTGGATTATTTCAAGCTGAAGACAACCAAGGCCCAAAAGACTCAGAAAGAGCTTTTTACTCCCCCTTACTTAGCTCTAAGAATTCAGAAAGAGGGCCTGGTCCAGGAAGAACTGCTATCATCAGAGATAACTACAAAGAGCAAGTGAGATGGATGCGGTAAGCTGTGGGGAGCTGGCAGGGCCTATTCCTCTTGGGACGGTGTCCCCTTGTCTCTCTACCTGGCACGACAAACGTGTTTATCAAACAATTGCTCTTCCCATCTACCTGTGAACTGTATTCCTTGCCTCTGAAGCCCTAGACTCCTAGCGCCTTGTCCTTAGCTCAGGACAGCATATAAGCCTCGATTGCCTGCCTGTATTTGGGTCTCTCATGTCTTGTGGGGCTCCTGTACATACAAAATTAGATTTTGTTTTTCTCCTGTTAATCTGTCCTACGTCAATTTAACTAATAGATCAACCAAAAGAACCTAGAAGAAAGGAAAAAATTTCCCCTCCCTGTATCTACTTTATTATGTTGAAGTGTTACAAATAAAGTTTTAAAAAGGCACGGGCCTTTTTTTTCTCAAGATTGTCTCCTAACTCTTTACCTAAAAAGATACATCACAGTACTGTTAATAGAATTATAATAAATACGTGATCTTTAGAACACTGAGTTAAGATTTCAAGAGCTCCTGAGGCTCACTAGCCTAACAATAACAAAATTTATGCCAGAAAATTATCCTTATTTTGTACATAATGCTTACATAAAGCACTTTCTTATCCACTATCACAACTGATTTTCATAATAATACTATGAGATCTGGTGGGTAACATTCTAATTTATGAAAAATAAATATGAGACTCAAAGAAATAAGTGGTTTTCATTTCTTTCATCCATTCATTCCATAAACATTTACTAAACACCTAGCATGTATTAGTCAGATTTGCCCTGGGTATTAGGAATTAAGAGAGAAAGCAAATGTGATTCCTTCTTTTAAGAGATGTGTAGTCCAGTAGAGGGGACAGATGTATAAACTGATAACTGTGTGATGATGTGGTTCATGCTACAATGAAGTATTTTTCAAAGATGCTTTCTGCCATACCTGCAGTAAGAAATATACATTACAACCCTGTGCGTATAAATGTAAGTTTTATGAAACAATTCTTCCTGTGTATGACACATATGGTATTTTCTAATCTACACTATTTGCTATCTTTTCTCTTTTAATAAAATGCTGGTCACAACATTTTACAATGGAGTGGGCTGTTACCTACAGTGTGCAAAAGTACTATGATGAGTATGATAAGAGTTCTGTGGCAACACAAATGGAAACAAAAACTCTGCTCCAGGAATGAGAAAAGGCTTTAAAGAGGCTGGTCTCTGAACACTTATTAATATTAAAGTGGCATAGCTAGAACAAAGGTCTTGGGATGCTTTCATCACTTTGCTCTTGCAGTAACTGTGCTGTTTTACACGAGCTAAACACAAAGCAGCAAGTCTGTGAACTTGCTGATAAGCTATGGAAACAAATTGTTTTCTTGAAGGGATGACAGCAATCATTCATTCACATTTACTACATCCTCATTATTGGCCCAGCACTTCCTGTACATTGGCTCACCCTGCTACTACCTGTAAAACAACCATATAACCATCCTGCAGCTACAAGGTTTATTCTATGACTAATAGTCTTAAATATTCTCTCAAAAACTCTCTAGAACTAAAAGAGACCAGGATAATATGTGTTAAATGTAAGATCAGACACTGTAACTTTTAACAATCACCAATCTCTGTTGTGGTTTTTGTTCAATGCCTTAATCCTCAGAGTCTCAAAAATCTGCTGTCCAACCAGGGCAGGCGTGCCTGCGATGTACAGCAGAGCTCAGTGAAGGGAAGAGCGGGCAGAAGCTCAAGGCTCCATGAGTACTTGTATCTCATGCTGCTGCCCTCTGCTGTCTAAGACAGAAAGGGGCAAGATCAAGGGAGACCCACAGACTTGATTTTACTTTGCCATTTCTTCCAATAGGAAAGTTTCCATTTTCAGATACTTGTTTTGAGAATATATTTTGCCCAACTGCACCAAACATTCTTTTTTCGTGAACTTGACCTAGCCTGCTAAGTTCTTTGTGCTTTTTATCTGTTAAGCAAGAAAAAAGAAAGGTGCTTTTCCACAACAGCATGTGATGAGCTTACAATAGCACTATTATTCTTTGGGTATTCAAAAAATATTCATCAAGAATAATGAGAGTGACACCGAATAGGAAACAGACAAAAAGAAAAAAGTTAAGTGGACTTCCTGTGATTTGGAGGAACTACAGCTGTTTCTCATCCCTAACTTCCCCAAGGGAAGCATGCTTTGAATATCAATGATAAAATATTTTGTTGGCTGAAGGTTGAAAACAGTATTTTTAATTAAAATTAAACCAATTTGAACCAACCCCAAAACACCAACCAGCATTTGTGCCTGATTCATAAAATCGTAGGGCCTTCAATTGTAAATCGAAAGTATTCTGGGCTAAGCTTTATAGGTATTAACCCAGTAATGGAGGATTGGGCAGAACAAAATGAGACTTACACTTTTGAGAAAGTTACTGAAAAGCAAGGGTCATTTATAAGGGTATTCTGATCTTTACATGAATTCCTTTGTTTGGGAGACATGTTTAGGTTTGATACCTTTGAATATTCTAAAGAAGTCTCTGAACTACAATCTACAAGGTCTTCAAAAAGATTTTCATGTGTTACATTATATAGAAGATCTATTTTAAAAGAAGTTACTTTTTAATTCAGACCACAATGATAACATTTTCAAAAATCTGTAAATATTTAGTTGAGAATCAAATGATAAAATGCTAAAACAACCAATGAACAATCTACAAGGTCTTTAAAAAGATCTTGTTTTAGACTACATAGATCTATTTTAAAAGAAGCCACTTTTTAATTCAGACCACAATGATAACATTCTCAAAAATCTGTAAATATTTAGTTGAGAACCAAATGATAAAATGCTAAAACAACCAAGTGAAATATGTAGCTAACAATAATAAGACTCTTAACTTTTTTTTTGTTAAGGTTATCATTGATATACACTCTTATGAAGGTTTCACAAGAAAAACAATGTGGTTATTACATTCACCCTTATTACTGAGTACCCCACCACCACACCCCATTAGAGTCACTGTCCATCAGTGTAGTAAGATGCCACAGAGTTCCTACTTGTCTTCTCTGAGTTACACTGTCTTCCCAGTCATGACACCCCATAATCCCCTTCTCCCTCTCTCCCCACCTGCCCTTCCCCACCCCTTCCCTTTGGTAACCACTAGTTCCTTCTTGGAGTCTGTGAGCCTGCTGCTATTTTGTTCCTTCAGTTTTGCTTCATTGCTATACTCCACAAATGAGGGAAATCATCTGGTATTTGTCTTTCCCTGCCTGACTTACTTCACTGGGCATAATACCCTCTAGCTCCATCCACGTTGTTGCAAATGGTAGGATTTGTTTCTTTCTTATGGCTGAATAGTATTCCATTGTGTACATGTACCACCTCTTCTTTATCCATTCATCTACTGATGGACACTTAGGTTGCTTTCATATCTTGGTTATTGTAAATAGTGCTGCGATAAACATAGGGGTGCATATGTCTTTGACTCTTTATTTTTTAATCCATCATTATTCTTATACAGACAGAAAGACTAGGAAAAAATATATATAGTGAACTCCCTTTTGAGGATAAAGCTGAATTTCACCTAGAACATACGCTTGACACCATTTAAATTCCTAAAATCTTTAATACTTACTTCCAACTTTGTATGAAGCACTGTCAAAAGACTGTACTATTTTAGGCATCTTGAACACAGTAGGTCCAAAACCAAGACTCTCATTTGCTTCTGCCCTTTCCTCCTGCCAACCTCCCAAACACCCATTCTTCTTAATTAATTGCAGTGATCTCTAAAATGGCTATGCACAAGAAAACCCACTGTAAGGGGGGGTTAAAATATTAAAACTTTATACTGGAAAACATGCTCAAACATATTTAACTTTGAAGCTATTTAACTGGTAAGGGTCTGTGACTTTTTTGAAAAGTTGAGTCACTAATCTAGTCTCCTCTTTAGACCACTTAGAATCTAACTGCTTAGATTCTCTCTCCGGGTCTCTTCCACTTCTGTTTTCATTTCCATTTCCCCTGCCACTGCAGTGGTCCACGACGCTCCATGTCTCGCCTGGATTTCTGTGGTAGTTTTCTGTCTTGTCTCATTACTTGCAGTATGTTTTTCCAACTCATCCTTTGCTCCGCCACTAGAAATACCTTCACTAGCCAGTCATATCACTCATACCTACTAGCATCTTAACACAGTTTTCAGGGCTTTCTATACTCTTATTCCAACCTAGGAAGTAGTCAGGAAAAAGCATAAACTTCAGGCCTTGGATCGATTTTTGCTTCTGCCCCTTATAAGCTTTGTAACTTTGGGGGGAATCACTTAGGTTTTCTCAGCTTTTATTTCCATCTTTGAGGGGTGGTATTAACAGCTCACAAAGCTGTCATGTAAATCAAATGAGATTATACATGAGAAGGAACTTAGCACAAAGCCAGGCACACACTAACTGATCATCAATTGACCCTTTCTCGCTCTAGGTTCATCCACTACTACTGCCTTCTGCCTCGCTTCCACTACTCCTGCTCCCATAATCCTGGCACATTACACACCCCTCTCTGGGACATTTGCTTTTCTCAAATAAGACAGGGACTCTCAGGCCCCTGTGGCTCTGATGATATTATACTGTCTGCCTCATATGCCCTTTATTGCCTTCTCCGAGTGAAATTCTACCCATGCATCAAAGCCTGGCTCAAATGTCAACAACTCCCAGGAAGTCTTCCCTTTCTTCCATGGATCAGAATTAACCACTTTTCCTTTGTGTTCTCCCTTTACACTGCTTGCAGCTTTACTTTAGTGTTTATTTCTTTGTGCCATAATATTATTATTTAAATATAAAATTACATTTATATACATGTTGCCTGCATCAATTACAAGCTTCTCAAAGGCAGAAATCATACTTTTCTTTTTATTCTAACCAATTAACACCTTTTACTGGAAGGGATTTAAAAAATGTTGGCTAATTGAATAAATATATATATATATATATGAAAAACATATTCAAAAGGAGTTAACTTTTTTTTTTTTTTTTTTTAGAGGGCATCTCTCATATTTATTGATCAAATGGTTGTTAACAACAATAAAATTCAGTATAGGGGGGTCAATGCTCAATGTACAATCATTAATCCATCTCAAGCCTAATTCTCGTCAGTCTCCAATCTTCTGAAGCATAACGAACAAGTTCTTACATGGTGAACGAATTCTTACATAGTGAATAAATTCTTACATGGTGAACAGTACAAGGGCATTCATCACAGAAACTTTCGGTTTTGATCACGCATTATGACCTATAAACAATCAGGTCAAATATGAATATTCGTTTGATTTTTGTACTGGATTTATATGTTGATCCCACATTTCTCCTATTATTATTATTATTTTTATTTTTAATAAAATGCTGAAGTGGTAGGTAGATGCAAGATAAAGGTAGAAAACATAGTTTAGTGCTGTAAGAGGGCAAATGTAGATGATCAGATGATCAGGTGTGTGCCTATGGACTAAGTATTAATACAGGCTAGACAAGGGCAGCAAGACATCCACGGATGCAGAAGATTTCTCTCAAAGCAGGGGGGGTGAGGTTCTGAGCCTCACCTCTGTTGATCCCCAAATTCTCACCTGATGGCCCCCCTGCGACTGTGCCTCTCTTAGGTTGTTCCTCCCTTGAGGAATCTTACCCGTCTCTGGCTAACCAGTCATCTTCCGGGGCCATACAGGGAAATGTAAAGTTGGTAAGTGAGAGAGAAGCCATATTGTTTGCAAAGGTTAGCTTTTTACTTCTTTGCAGATTTATGCCCTGTGGCTTCTATGCCCAGCACTTGTCTCGAGGTATCTTTACCACCTGGAGGAATTATGATACTCGGTAAATTCGATATGAGGCACGAATTCTATTTAAGGGTTGCAATTAGGAAGGAAGAAGAAAAGCTATAGATGTAGCATATGAAGGAAACATGGGAGGATTGATTATTTCTTTGACATATCTTCTTGTATAGTACCTTAAGTATGTATAGGTTTTAAACTACTAACTAATTTGCACACACATATTAACATAATAGGAATACGGTGACATAAACAAAGCAAATCTATAATTACCATCCATCTCCAGTGAAGCCAAGAAAACCATTTAGGCATCCTAGGCATTTGTGAAAATTTATCTATGATATGATGGATATTGTCCAACTGTACTTGAACCATCAGACAAATTAAAGCAGCCCATTTCTGGGATCTGTTCACATCCCATATGTTCTTTTAACAGTAGATAGTCTATAGTCATGAGATTTTGGAGTGCTACAACTTGCACCCCTCCCAACTCCTGGTTGAGTTCCAACAGTACAGATTCAGTCAAATTCATTGTCTCACTGTATGCACATGCCAGCCTAGACACCTCCCTCCTCATTCCTATGGCAAGTCCAGGAGACGGTGGGCTGGATGCAGCCACAACCGTAGCATCGTCTGGATCCCTGTGGAGGCTTTTTGATGATCATCCCCCGGCACAAGTCCTCCAGAGAGTGCTGATGCCAGAAGCTCCTCCTCATATCGTATCTTAGTTCATTTTCTGGGTATCCAAGCTAGGCCTTGATCTTCTGCATAGAAACAAGCAGACCCTTTGCCCACACTTTGACATGCCCTCTATACCACTGTGCAGAACTCATTGGAGGTCAACACACAGGGATTGCCTTTTTTTTTTTTTTTTTAATTAAGAGAAAGGAATATTATCAGAAAAGAGTACCTCCATAGCTGATCATCTGACACCCTTTAAGTGATCAACATTAAGGATATTTAAAGCATGCGTTGATCTTTGATTTACCAATAGTTTTATCCTGTCGAGGAGTAATCCCCCTTTTCTTTCTTTCTTTCTTTTTTTTTTTTTTTAATTTTTAATCAACACTTACATGAAGAATACTATGTTTACTATGCTCTCCCCTATATCAGGTCCCCCCTAACAACCACATTACGGTTACTGTCCATCAGCTTAGCAAAATGTTGTAGAGTCACTACTTGTCCTCTCTGTGTTGTGCAGCCCACCCTCCCCTTTCTCCCTCCCCCCCATGCATGCTAATCTTAATATCCCCCTTCTTCTTCCCCCCTATCCCTCCCTGCCCACCCATCCTCCCCAGTTCCTTTCCCTTTGGTACCTGTTAGTCCATTTTTGGGTTCTGTAATTCTGCTGCTGTTTTGTTCCTTCAGTTTTTCCTTTGTTCCTATACTCCTCAGATGAGTGAAATCATTTGGTATTTCTCTTTCTCCGCTTGGCTTATTTCACTGAGCATAATACTCTCCAGCTCCATCCATGTTGCTGCAAATGGTTGGATTTTTCCACTTCTTATGGCTGAGTAGTATTCCATTGTGTATATGTACCACATCTTCTTTATCCATTCATCTACCGATGGACATTTAGGTTGCTTCCAATTCTTGGCTATTGTAAATAGTGCTGCGATAAACATAGGGGTGCATCTGTCTTTCTCAAACTTGATTGCTGCATTCTTAGGGTAAATTCCTAGGAGTGGAATTCCTGGGTCAAATGGTAGGTCTGTTTTGAGCATTTTGATGAACCTCCATACTGCTTTCCACAATGGTTGAACTAATTTACATTCCCACCAGCAGTGTAGGAGGGTTCCCCCAAAAGGAGTTAACTTTTATCAGAACAAAATACCAAGCACTTGTTCTGACTTTTCAAGTAGGTTTTAGAAAACTTCTCCCTGAAAAACACACCATTTTTTAATCTTTATAATACATTTATTAAAAATAATGAAGGCATGACCTAAAATGGTACATCTTCTGAAACTTCACACTCAGTGTATATAGCAAGGTATTACTTTCAAACTACCAAACTGATTTTAAAAATTGGTATCAACTGTTATCCACTGATGGGCTACCAGTGAGTGAATACTAATAGTGGGGTGATGATTCAAAGAGGAATAATCATGGTACACACATTAAAATGAATATTAGGCATTATTTTAAAATTATGTTTTCAAATACTTCATCAGCTCACACTATATGAGTGAAATAATCAGGACATAAAGCTGATTCCAATTTTGCAAGTATATAATTTAGAGAAAAAAAGACTAAGGAAATATAGAAGATGTTAAAATGTGGTTATTTTGGAGTGGGGAGATTATAGGTGATTTTAATTTTTTGTCCCTTGTATTATCTGAATGTGCTACATACACAATTATATAGTTAGCAAAGTAATTTCTGAAAGATTAAATATAAAGAAATTCTCATTAAACTTTAGTCAGATTTGCGAATAAGTAAAATTAAGTTTTATTAGCCCAGTAAAAGACTCTGATATTTAATATTAATTGCAACATATTCATGCAGACATCATTAAAAACCAAGTGTTAATGCTGTAGTTTAGCAAGTATTGATAAAAGTTGCCCTTAATTTAAACAGAAAGCAGAGTAAGTACCCATTTGACTAGTTATTTGGTAGGCAGAGAAGTCCTAGCTCCGGAGGGGGAAAGACTCAGCTGACATCCAGCCTGGCTGCTGCTTGGCTGTGTGACTTGCTCTCTCTGAGCCACAGCTACCCTATCCACAGACCAGGAAAATCCTCATTTTCTCTCGTTACTTGCAGAACTGATGCAGACATGGTTTATGGAATCTCGACCACAACGTCTAGGACGTGGCAGGACCTGGGTCTCGGGTCTCATGGACCTGGAGGCTGTCCCCTCAGTTGGAAGACGGACAAGGATGAGTGCAGGGGTTCATTCTGCCTAAAAGGGAACACGGGAGGTCTGCCTAAGCTTGTTGGGTAGTAAAGGCTGATTGTAAAACTGACTCCGAGTCACCACAGGTATCGCCGACTGCACCAGCCACAGCCGTGAATGTGGCACGCAGTGGTAGACCCCTCTGGAGAGCGGGATGACGGGCCATTAAAGGAAGCTGATGGGGGGTGAGAAGTTGGGAAGAACAAAACTGATGGGAGAGAGGGAGGAGAGAACAAGTTTCAAAGGGTAGTGCCACCAACAGGGCAGAGAAAAAATGAAGCCAAGGGAGAGACCAGAAATAACCAGACTGTCAAACAGGGATGAGTAAGGGGAGAGGCAAAGAGGCTCTTCCTTGCCTGTGACTTCCTCTCGAAATTTTCTCCGCCTCTTGTACTTATTCCCGTATGTCTCCCTCTTTTCAATTCCCACCACTTCATTTCTAAAACTACATTTTCATTCGCAAGAGTCACTCCCACGTGCTGTCTGACAAGTGGTATTCCTCCCACCAGGAGTCAGGAAGTGAAAACCCAGGGAAACACCAACCCAGAGTGGCTCCCCCAACCCCCAAGGCCCTCCAGCATCCAGGATGAGATCTAGAGCTGATCCTGGTTCCAGACAGGAGGGGTCCAGTGCAGAGGGAGCAGCTGCTCACCTCTCCACTTTCTCTTCCTGGCCATTGATGTCCTCATTTGCACTCTCTTCAATTACAAAGGATGCACTTGTCTTCAATTACAGGCGACCCACGCAAATGTCCCATGATTAGAATTTACCACCTGATAATTGGATGGTCACCTTCCCTTTCTGGCAAATTTATAAAATGTTATTTTAAAACGTCAGTATTGGACATGTTTAAAAGAAAGTTCACACAAAAACAAGGCCATGAGAATATGTGGTCAAAAGCCATGGTGCCCTCAGGGTGGGAATGCATTTATTTCCATAGTGCACCAGTTTGTCTCCCAGTCTGTCAGTTTAACGTGCCAAGAAAATGCTCAAGTAAAATGTTTCATTCTGGTTTTCTTCAAGAAAGCTGTATACTTTAAAATAAATAAATAAATAAAGGTTATACTGAATCAAGAGTATCAATGACAGTTAAATGTTACCCATGTGGGTGCTCAGGGAGGGTGACTTCAAAGACACAGTGATGCAGTTTGATAAAAGTGTAACAACCCATGAAAAGTTCATCTTTCGGGAAATCTCTACTTGAAAAATAAGATGACACTAATATTGTCCCTGGAAATGCATTCATTCTCTAGTAAAAGCGTGTCATCCACACCTCATCAAAGAGATGCTAATGTCTACAATTGCCAAAAGCTGGGCTGCCTGAAGTGAAAGCTGCAATGTTCTCGCAAACGACTTTGTTCAGTAAATAAGTACAATGTTAAGAGACATTTTCTTGTAAGATACACCAAGAAATAAAAAGGGAGTACCCTACCAAATGAAAACAAATGCACCCCAAAACACAATATGAAACAAGTGGTGGGGGACCTCCCTGGAGAAGCTGATTTGCTCATTGCACCTTTGGACCCACCCTGCTTCTCAGGGAGGGGGTCCTGACGAACCACAGGACATGGGAACAGGCTGACTGATGCTTTGCATTTCTTCCACTTTGCTTGCGGTTCTCAGGAACTTGGACAAAGCCAAGAAAGAAACAAGAGCTGCCAGGCTCTGAATAACTCTTTAGAAGTGGCGCCTCTAAAAAAGAATCACCGGGTTTGAGGTGAATGGGATTGAGAGGACAGAAAGAAAAGGACAGAAGCGCTGTCAGAGAACTTCAGAGCCACAGACAGAAACAGCTCTGCCTTCCTCAGAGGGAAGCTTTACTTTTTGCTGAGCTGTCCCCAGGCACTGCCCCACGGGGCCTCCCCGCGTGGCAGAACCCGGCGCTGGTATAAGAGCTGATTTTAGTCTCTGAGGTAACGTGGAAGGACATTACGTTCTCAGGCGTGGCTCACTGTAGGGATTAGCACATATGGCCTAAGAAAGATATGCTGGATATGTGGTAAATCATTCTCAGGAGCCCATCATGAAGCCCACTTTGTTTTAACAGCACATATTTTAGCTAAAGTACTACAAAACAATCACTAATTAGAAAAAAAAAAAAAGAAAATCCCACTAAGGAGATCACATTTTCACCGACTTCCCATTTTCTCCTAAGAGTTTTTCCTTTTTCCTCAATAAAGCCAACCAACAAGAGGCAGTTTACATAATCATTAAGAGCATGAACTCTGCAGTCACATTTCCTCGGTTTTGAGCCAGAAATATGAAATTGGGTAATTTGTTCAACCTGCATAAGCCTCAATATCCCCCTCTGTAAAATGGGCATGATACCACCACTGACCTCATAGCACCCTGAATAGAGCTGGCACACAGTAAGTGCTCAGAGAAGGTCAGTATTTGTTAATGGTTATAAAAAGAAAAAAAGTTACTACTGCAAAGTCATGACATCCTTGTGCCTAGACTGAAAAAATAAGGCATATGATTAATGTGTTTAATTATCTGTATGTCTGCCTCTCAGAGTTAAGAATGTATTTCTTGAAGGCTTATTCATTTTTGTCTCAAATGTCTCAGTTTCTGGCATATAAGAGCTCAGTAAATGTTTCAGTACAGAAGTGAAAGGAAAGGAACAAAACTTTGCAGACCAAATAATGTGAGCAATTGTTAATATTGTCATATAAATAAATTCAGATTTAATGAGCTTTTACTGAGTGCCTACTTTATGCTAGGCCCCACATGAAGACTTCACATTATCTTAATAGATTTCTACAGACAAGACACATCTGTGCAACTGTAAAAATAAGAGACTGGCTACTGAGCTGGACTGAGACTCAGACTATAACCAGCTTACAACCAGAAAAGGGTTCGTTAATTAAATCTGAGTTAATTTTCAAGCTATACAAATAACATATTTATATGCTTCCAAAATGTAGAAGCAGAGGGTCCATGGACCACAACATGGGGGGATGCTATAGGACTACACTGTCTCCTCTAGATCTAGGGCAGGGTGATGGTACCCAGCTGGGATACAAAAAGCACCTTGGGGATAGTTCTACCACCCAAAGGGCCCACGTCAGAAAAAAGCCCTGTTTTAAAGGATCTCTTTAACCACAGAATAAAGAACTACATATTACATCCAAGACTCGGCAGCAACTCAATTTCCAAATGTTAGTTTTTTCATGAAATCATCATATATCCCAGGAAAAAGTCATACTGATCTCAGCTCTTTTACTTTTTACTTTTTTGGGAAGAATGTTAAGCCAGTGTAAAATGAGTAAGTGGATTTCAGTCTTCTGAAAGGGCTTTTGGGTATGGTTGAGAAAGCTAACTTTGAAAACTTAGCAACACAGGATACATTATGAGTAAGTTCCTTACTTTTTTTTTTAGTAATGATGCTAATTCACCAGATCCTTCTGAAAGAGTCCTTTTATTAATTTCAATGAAGTCAAGTTGAGAACAAGTTGTAATATGAAACACACTTTATGCAACTATGTTGAAATTCTCTGCCAGAGTTACATATTCCCATGTAAGAACTTTATGGTAAAACAATTTCAAAACAATATCAAGCATCAGGTTGGGTTCATTTTGGTTTTAGGTTGCCACAGGAAAACTCTTTCTATACAAATCATTGAAATCCTAAGGCAAAATGATAGTGCTTTTAGTAGGAAAAAAAATCATGTTCCCTACAGTTTATAATAAAAGAGCTGAAACTGAGCCCCAACTGAAATTATACTGTTAGGCAACTCCAAAAACTAAACATAAAAACATGCTAAAATGCAACACAGAAGGAAAACCATTCTCATATGCACAGTTTTAGATGCTTAGCCATTCCTGACCCCAGCCCAGATGAGATCGACTGATCCTTCACAGGGTTTCCTCCCATCAGCCAACAAACTCACGCGCTTCTCGGCCACACGGTTCCTCAGGAAAACGCGAGCAATACATTTAAAGGCCAGAAGAAATCCCGTGGGTGGGTTTGGTCTGCTTTTCAAAACCAATGAACTTCTCATTAAATAACCTTTAATAACAAGAGAGAAGTTTACAAGACATACACCCAACTTAACTACAAGGCAGGCTATGTTGCATATCTCACCGTATTTTTTTTTTTAAAAAGAGAAGCTTTCTGAATGGCACAATCCATTTTGCCAGGTAATGTCAGAAAATTAATGAGTCCTACTTGGAAGTACTACCAGGCTCATTTTTAGAATGATTTTCAGGAAGTATGATGTTTCGATCACAAAAGCCCAAGCATCTAAAACCTCCATGACACTTTATTAATTCTTTATAAAAAAATCTTTCATAAAATTCTTTATAAAATAAAGTCTTGCAACCACAGGAGAATTCTGAGAATCCAGCTTTTCCAGAAAGCTTAAGAGAAATACTTGCGTTTCACCATTCTCAAAATCATTTGAGTTTGAAACAAAATAAACATATTATTCTATTTAATATCGTTGCACAAGCAAATTCAAAAGAATGAAATGTGTTCAAAGTTACTAGAAAAAATGTAGCAATACAGGCTGCCAACTTGTTCAATGTCAAGCTCTAGGCAGTGTAGCCACACTAGCAGTAAATGACTGACTCAGAGTGAGTCACGCTTAAGCCATTTTTGCTTTTAAAGTACTGCCAGGCACTGTGTTAATATTCAACCCAGAGTAAATTTAGCCCAACAAGAAAACAAGTGTTTCCATGGTTGCTTCTTCACAGTGTTTATGGTATATATGCAGCCATTAGGCACAGAAATCCAGTCAGATAAATTAAGTAGAAATGCTCATCTTTCATTTCTATCAAGGCTTTCAGACACTGGGAATGTTAAATGCAACCCAGGCTATTCTTCCATCTCCTTTCGTCTACCCACCCCTCCAGACCTCAAAAGGCAAATATGTAGAGTATACTATTAGTTTTGAAGTTTGTACCATTAAAGTGCCTTTGGCAGATTGCTGTTTGCAGATTTTATTTGGCCCTATGTTAAGGGTCACAACCACTTATATTTCTCTGTGCAGCTACAGGGCTGAAATGCTTAAAAAGTATCTAGCAAGAACAGTAGAAAATGTGGACTGCAGATACCAAATGAAGTCATTATACAGTATCATGCATAGTGAATGGTCAGAGTCTGCTAATGTGGTAATGTGAACACTCAGAAAGTGTTAAAAAAATACTGGTTGGGAGAGATGAATGGCTAGCATCTGATTGATCTGAAAATATCTCAATTTCTTTCAAAATATGCTATTTCTGTTCCAATGCACATGGAGCTCTTAGACTTGGATAGCGCACTGAATGAGAAACAGTTGCTAGGATTCTTTCCTAGTGAATCCACCTACCTGTTTGCAATATAGAATCTCAGCACTAACTATATAGAACCTACACTATGGTCAAATAAGGGGGTTTGGCATTTTGCTCAGGAAAAAATCTTAAAGCTAGCTATCTCAGCTCTGGGTTTTAAAGTAGGATGTATGCCCCTTAGTATATAAACTCTCAGAATTGCTATTCAAAATTAGCTTTGATCTAAAAATGAAAAATAATTCGATTTCACTAATAATATATACTGGCATTAAGCAGGACATGCATAAATATGAATACAGCAAATATCAGAGGCCTATGCTCTTTCTCAGGGGGCAGAACAGTCTAAAATGTGTGGAGACCACTGTTGTACCAAATAAAGTCTCCTGGAGTTTAAGAGCCTTTTCTTCTCTTCGTGTTCTATCCTAGTACAATGTTTTTTACATTTAAATGGTCATTGGCACAAACGAAGTATAGTGGAAAAGTCTAGATCAGCAAGCAACTGGAGAAGACAGAGAAATGGTAATCTGAGTGAGGCAGGTCTGGAAAACAGCCACACGAAGGAGCTCACTGCAGCTCAGTGCAGCTGTAATGATACACTGGGAACACAAAGTCACACAGACCAGCCTCATCCAAGAGCCCATCTCTGAACAAAAACACTGACCTGTTCTCTTAACAAGACACCTCTACCTCTAGGACTCCGTGAACATTAAAATAATGGTTTAAAAGCTCTTTTCAATGAACTGGAAAAGCCTCACACAAGTGTAGTTAGATAACAGACATCTTTAAAAACACATGGCTCTTGGAGAACAACTGTGAAAGGGGTTCCCTGGTGGTGCAAAAGATGGAGACTCCTAAAATAGTCTCTGACTTGCTTGCATGGAATCTTTCAGTCCTATGGGAAGCTCTAACACAGGGCTTGGCCTAGAGCAGGTGCTTAATGAATCTCTGAGGAATAAACGGATAGAATACAAAACTCTTTACTCATAAAACACCTTATTTGAAGCCCACACATTCTAAAGCTCTGTGTTTGTTATGTGTATGTTTACTGCACTGGTAATTTTCCGACTCTGAAAGCCTAAGGGACTATATACACACTTCATCAGAATGTTTTGCTTTCTGACTCCTTCGATCACTGACTTCACTAACTCTACTTACAGTTCAGACAACCTATTACTTACCTGAAAGTTCAACATTATAGGATTATAAACAGTAGTTAAATCTCCACATAGGCAAAGACAGGGAGGGATGAATAGTTGAAGCATGAGATTTTAGGGTAGTAAAACTATTCTATATATTATATGGTGAATACACAACATTACACATTTGTCAAAAACTTATAGGCCGTTTGATCTAGTAATTCCACTTCTGGGTATAAAAATTAAAACTAGGGACTCAAACGGGTATTTGTATACCAGTTTCATTAGCATCACTACCGCCATGAGGTGGAAACAACCCAAGTGTCTATTGACAGATAAATCGATAAACAAAATGTGGTATGCGGACACACACACACACACACACACACACACACACACACACACACACACACACACACTGGAATATCATTAAGTCTTTAAAAAGGAATGAAATTCTGATATGTGCTATAACACAAATGAACTTTGAAGACATTACGCTAAGTGACATAAGCCAGACACAAAAGGATGATTTTGGACCTGGTCGGCTCCCTCCCTCCCCGGGCGGCCCCTCCGGCGGAGCGCGCCTACTCCAGGCCCCCGGCCGGGCCACGCGCAGACCGCCGAGCAACTCGCACTGCCGCCCCCTGGTCCGGTTTCCCCGTGCCCTCAGGCGGAGGCAGGGGTCCCGCCGCGCCCCGCAGCCACGTACCTTCCAGCCCGCAGAGCGATCGCTGTCGTCTTCACCCCTGAAGTGGGGCCCGTTCTGGAACCTCCAGCGCAGATCCGCGGAAGCGGGAGCCGTTTCTCAGCCGAGGTCTCTGAAGTCCGGCCGGCCGGGCCAGCGGCTCCAAGTCCGGGCCGACCGCCGCCGTCCGTCCGTCGCGGGAGAGACGAGAAGGGGCGAGTGCGGCGCCGGGAGCCCAGTGGGTGCGAGGCGGCGATCCAAGGCTGGGGGGCGAGGTCGGGAGGAAGGCGCAGCACAGCACAGTTCTTCGCGGGCCCAGAACTTCGCGGGCCCAGAACTTCGCGGGCCCATCATCTGGTCTCCGCCGGCCCGCTGCGCAGACGTTACGGCGGGCCGAAGCACGGAAGGCGTGCGCCGGCTGGTGTCCCTGCGGCGCTCACGATGCTACTGACCGTTGAATAACGGCGGCGGCGGCGGCGGCGGCGACTGCAGCTACTACACCGCCCCCGGGGTTACGCACTCTGCGCCCAATGGCTGCCCGTCCACGACAGACGGCCCTCAGGGCCAATGAGCGCGAGGCGCCACGACGCAGGCCCGCCCCCGACCGATGGCAAAAGTTAGAAGATAGAAAATAGAAGAAAAAAATGAAATCACGGTGAAAGTAAATGAAATAAACACTAAATAAAAAGGACAGGAGTCAAAATCAGAAATAGAATTTAAAGAGAAGTGAAGTGACACCACTTAAATACAAAGGATTGAAGAGATAAGTATGAAAAATTACATGGCAATAAATTTGACACCCTAGAAGAAATGGATAAGTTCCTAGAATCATACCATGTTAAAAACCTGTTCTGGAGGAAATAGAAATCTGACCAGACTAACAACTAGTAACCAATTGAATCAGTAATCAAAAACTCCACACAATCAAAAGTCCAAGATGTTTTCATTGGAGAATTCCACCCAAACATTGAAATAAGAGTTAATACCTATCCTTCTCAAACTATTCCCAAAAACTGAAGAGGAAGGAACGCTTACAAAATCATTTCTATGAGGACAAAATCACACTGTTACCAAAACAAGATTAGGACACTACCAAAAATAAAAAATAAAAAAAAGACAACTACCCACCAATATTCCTGTAAAGCATAGTTGTAAAAATCCTCAACAAAATATTAGCAAACTGCATTCAAAAATACATTAAAGGATCATTCACCAAACCAAATGGGATTTATTCTAGGGATGCACGAATGGCTCACTACCAGCAAATTAATACATGTAAACACCGTATTAACCAAAGGAAGGATCAAAACTATACAAACATCTCAATACATGCTGAAAGAGGATCTGACAAAATTCGTATCCACTCATGATAAAACATTTCATCAAAGTTGGTATAGAAAGAACCTATATCAACATAAAAAAGGCCTTATCTGACTTACCCACTGCTAATATCATAGTCCATGGGGAAAAGCTGACAGCATTTTGTCTCAAATCAGGAACAACTGAAGGATGTCCAGTATCACCACTTTTATTCACCACAGTACTGGAAAGTCCTAGCCACAGAAAATGACAAGAAAAAGAAATAAAAAGCATCCAGATTGTTAAGAAGTAAAATTGTCAGCCTTTGCAGATTGACATGATACTCTATTTAAAAAAAACTCTAAAACTCCAAAAAAATTAACAGAATTAATAAATAAGCTCAGTAACATTGCAAGATGTAAAGTCATTATACAGAAAAATGTTGCATTTCTATGTACAAAAAGATAAACTACCCTACCCAAAACAGAAATTAACAAACCAATCCCATTTACAAATGTATCCAAAAGAATGAAGTTCTTAGACACAAATCTAAAGAAGGAAAACGAAAAAAAAAAAAAAGGATGATTTTGTATAATTCCACATTTATGAGGTACCTCAGTCAGATACATAGAGACTGAAAGTAGAACAGTGGTTTCCAGAGTCAAGGGGTAGGAGAGCAGTTATTGTTAATGGATATTGAGCTTCAGTACAAGATAAGGAACAAGTGCTAGAGACAAACAGTGGTGACGGCTGCACAACAATGTGAATATACTTAATGCCACTGAACTGTATGCCAAAAAATAGCTGAAATGGTAAATTTCATGTTATATTTATACTTACCACAAAAGAGCCCCACAGAGCAAGACAGCACAAAGAATGAACTCTAATATAAATGATGGATTCTAGTTAATAGTACAGTATTAATATTATTGGTTTAACAACTGTAACAATGTACCACTAAAATGTAAGATGCTAAAAATGGGAATGGGTAGGGGGAAACTTATCAGAAATCTCTGTACTATCTGCTCAATTGTTCTCTAAACCTAAAATTCTTCTAAACTATAGTCTACTCATTAAAAAGAAAAACCTAAGCAAAGGAGGTTGCTCTGTAAAGAAGCAGACATTTTTCTTTCATGTAATGCTGTGTACTCACTTCTCAGTGACCCATTTCCTTATCTGGGACCCTGGGACCCCCATCAGAACCCTGAGCCCCACCACTCAGCCTGGCTCCAGCCTCTTTTCCTGCTGATTCTGACCTTGTTCCTTAATGTTCATGTATGTCCTAATGTGAGGGACCCAGATGCAGGTTCTCTTGCTCCCATGGGCCCTGGATGCTCTTACTATGCCCCAGTCTGTCTGCCTTGCTGTGACCTATGACTTGTCTTGAACTCATTATTTGTGTATTTTCTGGCTGGAAGTGACTGACCTGCTACTGACTGTTGGTACTCTAAACTTCGATACAGTTCCCTAATTCTCTCCACCAACCTTCTGTTTATTTTGCTGTAAGGCCCAGACCAGCCCGGTAGTAATTAACTATGAACAGTGCTTGTGGGAATGATATTGATACAAAATGGTTGGGTTCAAGAACATTTCTTAACACTGAAAATAGGAGAGTTCTTTATTCAATGTAAAGTGCCTCTTTATAAAGCTCTTAGGGGTACAACTATACTCTACCTTCTCATTTCCTGCCTTAATTCTATGTTCACAGGGTATCCTACACGTAAAGGGAGAACTGCAAACTTGAATGCCTACCAGGAAAAGCAGTGAAAGTGTACCAGATAGAAGACAAAGGGAATGGTCAGAATGGTGTCTGACCGAGAAGTACAGCTCTGATCTAAACCATTTAAAAACAACAAATCCCAACACTGTGTGAGCCAAACAAAACTCACATTTCAGGCTAATGTGTGATTTGCAACATTAGAAAAAGAGAGAGAGAAGGTGGGAAAGCACGAGCACCTTAGGTAGACTCTGATATTCATGACACAAAATCTGGGCTAAATCACTCCATAAAAATGCTTATTTATTAAAATACCAGAGAGAAGCTCAGGCCTGTGAAGGAGATGGGCATTCAAATCACGTTTCAGGACACCTAACCCTTGCCAAGTGAGAATGTGATTAATAACATGACTTGCTTCATGTGTAATGTTGAGATGTTGGTAACCTACGAAGGCTGAAAGGACCTTCTTCTACGGCCTGATTCATTTTGCTTCCGGTGTCCTCAAAGGGAAAACTAGGTAGGGAGCAGAGAATAAAATCTTAAAATGAAAAAAAAAAGCCCCACAAATGTTCAAGATTCTTTTTTCGTAAAGAGGCATACTCTTTTAACACCAAATATTTAAGCTCTTTTCTTTCCCATTCTCATCATATAAAAGGGAATTGAACTATGACCGGTTGTTATCATTTACTGCTAAATGTAACTTTTAGATCAGAAAGTATTATTATGCATTGATCCTAAGATTATTTTTTAACAGATTAGAGAATGTCCTTCACAGTAAGCCTATGCCATGAGATACATGGAACAAAGCTTCTGCTTGCCTACCCTGAGCATTTGAATTAGCAGATGAATTAGAAAAAAGGCACATGTTCCTCCAGGCACACCAGGTACATACTTTGTGGATTAGAGCACAGGCCAGCACGTAGTCATTCCATGCCTCCTCGGCCAGGTGCTCGGGTGTAGTGCATAAGAAACTGTACAGCTGTATAGAGCAGAGACATCCTATCCCACAGTTCTGCTATCTTAATAAAGGGATTACTTAGATTCTGTGAGTCAGTACTTTCTAGCCCACCATCTCTTTATCTGACCAACCATCCCAAATTTATAACCCATGTAAAAATAATTCATGCCCTGGCAATGACTTTCAGTGATTTGATAATGAACCACTTTCTTGGATCCTCCCTCCCCTCAAACTTCAGCCTGGCTAACAACATGGTTACCTTCTCTGCATTTCTCACCTTGCTGTCTGTGGAGAGGTGACAAAATAGCCTGGTTATGAACTAGGTGTCCCTTCACAGTGGCCTGGCTCTCATGGCCTCAGCTCTGTGTGTGGCACCCCGTTAGCTCAACCAAGTCCCTGAACTTCTTCATTCTCCAAGAAGAGCAACTTTTAAGAGATTCTTCCCACCTAACTCACCCAGCTCTGCAGTGTAGACCCAGAAAGGCTCTATCAAGGGCTAGTGGGCAACCAGTCATAAATCTAATTGGTATCTTCAAGAGTTAGCATCTCTGGCAAGGGAAAAGTCAGTAGTAAATGGGGTGGCTTTGAGCACTATCAATGTTTCCTATATATGGGTACATATAACAGATACTGACAATGTAAAGTAAAATATTTAACACAAAGGCAGTGACCATTATAAAATGTTTAGAAAGCAAAAGCCCTCTCTGCTACAAAATTACATATATAGATTCTGCACATATAAGATAATCAATCCATAAACAGTCACAGAGCACTATGGACGTCTAAGTAATCATGGAGGGAAACAATGCAAAGATGCATAATGGAATGATGATATTTTCTTTTCTTTCCCCACGCTTTACACGTCTTGAGAAGCCTTGCAGAGTCTAGCCTTTCTCTAGACTCCCCTCCTCTTTGCTGTTTTTCTTTAATTGAAGTGCTGTTGATAAACAATCTTATGCTGGTTTCAAATGTATAACACAGTAGTTCAACAGCTAAACATATGATTAAATCCTCACCCCCTCTAGTACAGTTACTATCTGTCAATGAAGAAAGGTGTTACAGAATCATTGACTATATACTTCACGCTGTACTACTGTCCTCATGACTAACTTATACTGTGATTGTGAATAATTGTGCCCCTTTATCTCCCTCACCCTCCTCGCCCACCTGTCCCAACTCCTCCCCCTTAGTAACCACTAGTTATTTCTCAGTGTCTATGAGTCTACTGGAATGAGTACATTTCCCACACCAAAACTCTGGATACATGGCCAGTGGGATAGAACATCAGAAACTAAAACTCTCCTAAAAGTTAAGGAATACAAAGTCAATGAAAATATCAGATTATCCTAAATTGCAAAGAGATGATAATATAAGGGAGATAAGTGGAAATATTCTGAAGGATAATGAACAATATGACACAGAGTAAGAGCACTTTATCTGGGACATGTAGGTGGCAAAGACCAAAATGTTCAATAACACCTGAGTTGGCCATTATGTAGGAAATGGTCTCACTCATACATTGTTGGTAGGAATTTCAATTAATATAATCTTTATGAAAGGCAGTTTGCCCTTCATAGTATAATTTAAAATTTCACATATGTTTTGACTCAGCAATTTCACCAGCATTTACCTTACAGATATAGACTACTTAGGTGGAATTTTGTAGACGTAAGAATAGTTATTGCAGCAATGTCGGTACCAAACAATTATCCCCAACATCAGGAGACTGGTTAAAAATTATGAGTTACTATATGGCCATTAAAAAGAATGAAGAAGCCCTATATGCACTGACATTGCAGAATACCCAAAATATATTAAGTGAAACAAGCAAATTAGAACAGTATGCCTAATATGCTACCATCCTCTCTCTCTCTCTCTCACACACACACACACAGAGTGATATTTCTACCAGAATACATAAGAAATTGGCAACAACTGCCTCCATGGAGGCAAAGACCCTACTTTTCACTACATAGTCATTTTACTTTGTGAATTTTATCAAAAAGATAAAAACTATAAAGAGGGGCAGGGAATACATATATACAAGAAGTGCTATAGAGAGGAAGGGGCTATCTTGAGCAGGATTGGTTAACAAAGATCTCCCACAGAAGGCACTCTGAATGAAATCTGCCTGGGAGAGACAGTATGGAAGGCTGGGGAGGTGTCCTGGAGGCCAACCGGGTGAGGAAGAAAGGAACAAGCCATTTTTGTCTACAAAGAGTAAGTGGATCAGAAAGGGACTAATGTTATGCCGATACTGAACGCTACTCCCTTTTCCACGTTCTTATATGGCACTTGTCTATTAGTAGGTCATATGCATGAATCTAGAATGCAATCCATTCACTTACTGAATATCTATTATGAGCCAGGAACTATGCTAGATGTTGAGGACAGAAAACGGTGAGACTCAGTCCTTGTCCACAACAGGTTCTCTATCTGAGGAAAATGCAAAGCTAGGAGAGAAGAGGAATTCCATAGAGAAAAACCTGAGCAGCATATAGCCCAGGGCAATTATCTCTCTGTTCTGCATGGTGCAGGGATAATGAAGGTGCTGATAAAAACAACAGCTAACACTTATATAACATTTAATATGTGCCAAGTCACTATTCTAAGTCACTTTCATATATTAATTCATTTAATCTTCACAACAACCCTATGAAGTAGGTATACTATTACTACGCCACCTTAAATGGAGTATGTAATGTACTGCAAGGTTTTTAAGAGCATACCATTGCTACACAGCTATTAAGGGGCTGAACCCAAATTTGAACTCAAAAAGTGTGGCTCTAGAACTAAGCAGTGAACTACTACTAGGGACCCTGAGAGAACAAGTGCCAATCTCGGAATAACAATGCTACCTTACACTTATTTGTATAGGACTTTGCAGTTTATAAGATACTTTCACGTGCTATTTTCAATTTAGAAAAGCCCCATGATATGTTCTCTTTGAAATGAACACACATTCCAGCTATTGAAATGGATAAAATTATAAAAACTACTATAAACTCTCAAAATGCCCATCACTAAAAATAACTGTAGTAGAAAAGTTCCTCAAGGAGTTCTACAGAAATTCATCATCTGGTAACATTCAAGTTAAGACAGTATTAGTTGAGCATCACTGCTTTCAAAGGAAAGGCACTGATAAACTAGACAATGGATTCAGGTTCTTTAAATGCCACTTAAACAGTGAAATACTGCCTTTGACTTACTAAAATAAAAACCATAATTCTTACATTCTATTACTCAATATATAGTTATTTGAGCACTTTGGCAACTGGTATAGGTTTAGATATTGTACTATTCAATTAGCATTAAGTGAAATGCACTTTAATCAATACCTCTCAAAATAGTTTAAATTGTTTAATTAGGACTAACTACACCAGAACATCTGAAAGACAAATTTACCTGTCAAATTTAGGAAAGGAATTTCCCCAGTTTCTTTTTACCAGCTTAGTTCTTAAATAGATCCAGACATACTTGTAGAAAGTACCAGCTGACATTACTCCATGGGGGTTTCCTTACTATAATTAATTTTGGATTTCCTTGTCAAGAGGGAGACATAATCTTTGCTTCTATTTTTTAATCAATACATGACTGAGCAGAGTACTACCCAGTGAAAATGAAATGGGTACTGCCCTTATAGAGTGAAATAAATATTCTCTACTCAGTTTTCCAACCAAAGAGCACAAATACTGCTGAAGGAAAACAAAGCCTTGGCACCGCTGGAGGGAAAAAAATTTGCCAGCTGTCTTCCCAGCATAATGCTTTCTACAGTCATGTACAGGATTATCTCATGCTCTTTAATATCTGCCACTTTAAACGACTCTCTTTAATTAAATAATTATCTTCTTGGGACAACACAACTCAATCCTAAACTGAGTAGGATTCTACCTCCCCACTTACTCAAATTCTACCTGATCTTCAAAGTCTTGTTCAAAACTCATTTTCTCTATGAAGCCATCACCCCCTGATTTCCAAGATCTCTCCCTTCTCAGGTGTTAATTATGTGAATCACACATCCTGATTCATTTGCTCCCTATCTTTTTCTAATTCAATAGCACTCTGCTTGTATTTCTCTCACGGCACTTATCTTTCTTGGAACTGCAGTGATTTTAAATGTTTCTCTTGTCCACTAAGAGGACTAAGTCATACCCATCTGGGTATTATCTTTGATTAAAGCCCAGTGCTTGACACATTAACAATAAATATTTGTTGTCTTGAATAAATGTTGTCCATCCTATAAGAATACAAAAGAAAAAAAAAGCCACGTTTCTTTTTTCTGTATTCCTAGATACCTAGCCCAGTGCCAGGCATCAATAAGCCACTTGAAGATATTCAACGAATACTATATAAGTAAACCAGTTGTAGTTTAGTTTTACTTAAATCTGAATAAACATGACCCTGATCAAACAAATGACTCAAAAAATTGAGGTCATTTCAAATACCTCTTGCTTTTGTGGGTTAGTAACACACACACACACACACACACACACACACACACACACACACACACACACACACACACACACAGAAAGCCAGTACTGTTTCAGTAGTTAAAAACTGGTATTTGAGTATTCAAAATGAACAAACAAATAAGAGCTGGTTGGTAGCTGAAAACCTGGCCACAATACTTGCTATCACCTCTCAGCGAGAGGCAGTCTATTCTCCCACCCTTTGAAGTTGGACTGCCTTGTGATTGCTTTGACCAATAGTCTGACAAAAGTTACACTGTCCAGTTTCCTAGCCGAGGTCTCAGGAGATCTGCCTCCACTCTTGAGGCTCTTATCTCCCTCCTGCCATAATGGGAACAAATCTGAACTATTCTGCTCGGGAATGAGACCACCTGGGGTGCGGACAAGCTGTCCCAACTGAGGGTGTCCTAGATGGAGAGGCTGCAAGCCGATCAGGGAGCCTAACTGGCCCAGCAGAAGGACCACCCAGCTAAATTCAGTCCCAACGGCCAATCCATGGGAGCACAAGCCCAATAACAGTTATTTTGAGTCACTAAGTTTTGGTGTGGTTTGTTACACAACAAAAGCTAAGTCATCACCATTTAATTTAAAACTGAACACTTACATGGTGCCACGATGCTAATTTCTATTCCACGGAAGTTTTAGACAGCCAATGTAGATCATTCCTACATGTTTAATATTTATTTTTAAATAATATTAAAATCTAATTATGACTAAATAAAAACTCTAATTATGATTAAAGCAAAATTTCTAAATAGAGTATTTGCAATCTTTTTTGCTGATTTTTTTAAAACCTATTATTTAATAAATTAGTACACCTCATCACTGTCCCCTAATGCACCACGACATTTTTTTTCTTTACACCATGTGTATCTTGCTTACAAAATTGGATGGGGGAAGTCAGGTGTCACCTCTAGTCTTCATTGCTTTAAATACCTATAACTGGGAGGGGCAAAATAAGCAGTGAAACTCTAAATCAATACTACCAACAAGGAGTAGAAATGCAAAAAATTAAAAAACAAAAAGCTATTTCCATTTCCCCATCGCATTAGATTATGGAATTCAGTTAACAAATTTTGAGACATGAAAAAAATGAATAGCTTTCAGAATCAGACTGAGAGATTTGTGCATCCCTGGTAATAGGAAATTCAACTAAAATAGGAAAATTATGCGAAGAAGAAAAACTCTTTCTCCCTTTAATGTTTTTGACCCTTAAGCCCCTTTGCTCCTCCTTCCAGCCCCTGGCATCCCGTGCTGGCTCCTCCTTTTCTTCCTCTCCTTGACTCTCGGACTCTCCCCTTGCGTGGGTCATCTATCCCCATGACTCCAACCATCTTCTGGAAGCATGTGGAAAGCCTTTATCTCCCTCTCATTAGCCAGAGTTTTATACCAAAGCCTTTCTCATTTCCAACCATCTGGTAAAGATCTATGCCAAAATCCAGCACCCTAAATATAATATAATTTAATTAAAGTTATCCTCCCACGTCACTTAAAGACCAGATCCTCCATGAGACATCTTGCCTCTTTTAATGGCACCACCTCTTTCTTATCTACTCAAACTAGGAACTTGAGTGCCATCTTCAATTTCTTATTTGGCTATATCTATTGTTATTATTATTTTAAATAAGTTGACAAATCCTACAGTACCTCTTGTATTAATTCTCTCTTCCTATTTCCCAACATGATTCAGGATGTCATCAGTACTTGACTGGACCACTGTAACAAAACCTCTTCCCTTCTCAATTTATCCTATAAATACCATATCTGGATCTGTCTTGTTAAGGTTCAAGTCTAAACAGATGGTTCACCTAATGAAAAACTTAATGTACCCCATGACTTACTAATTAAACTATCCTATTCAAAGCAACAAAAAACTCTGTAACTCAGGCCCAACTTACCCTTCTAATCTTATCTCCCATGTACTTATGATGTGACTGGATCGCCTGCTGGTCCTTGGGTCCTACGCCTTTTCCTACTTCTGTTCATGGCTTACAGTACTTCCTTACCCGGTAATGGGGATCACAATACATATACAGTATTTACATTGCCTTAACATTTAACAATATATGATAAAGCATTTTCTAAACATTTTATTGTTTTGATAAATGATTTTCACAAATCTCTTGATTATTTTCAAATTTTCCTACTGAATATCACTGAGAAATATCTTTGTAGGTAAAGCATTCTCATTTTGGACTATTTTATTAAAACTGATTCCTAAAAGTACAATTACCAGGAAAGCATTCTTAAACATCTTGGTACACCTTCTGCACGTGATTTTCAGTTGACTATAGCTATCTTAAATCATCATTGTATTATCAAAGCTTAAGGTTGATCCTCATATACAGCTGGTGTATTCTATTAACTACCATGTTGGTATCTATAACCTATAATTCTAACATGCGTCTCCCAACCCTCTGTTCCTTTGGGGCTTCCTCTTCTCCTCCAACCATGACCTCCAATCTCCAGCCCATGCAATTACCAGAATTCAACTGCAGGCCAATGGCCATCAGAGCAAAAACAAAGAACAGTTCACAGGTTCTCAAAGCTTGGAATTCTGAAAACATAATAATATACTTTCTATTTTTAGAGGTGGGGTCACGGGGGAACTTGTTATTCAAGTCAAAGGTCAGTCAAGATGAGAAAGTTAGTATTTCAGTATGTCTGTGCCAGCATGTACCACCACCAAAAGCAGCACATGCATGCAGAATATTTTATTTTAAAGGGTGGTATTAATACATGTTCAAAATCACATGATAAATTGGATACTTCTGTATTGGCTTCCATTTTGTACACTATTTAAACAATTAACATATTTCAAAGCTACCATAAACTTTGCTTCAAATTCCTCTTCTTGCCAAACAATCTTACCTGCTAATCTTCCTAATCTGCAGTTAAATTAGGAAGACTTTAAACCACTTTCCACATTAAAACTTCTTTAAAGGTCCCACATTCTAGATGTGTACTTACTCTACCTTGGGAAAGACTTCTTGAAATCAGTGATATCTGTGATAAGGCAGAAAGATGAACTTGCCTTAACCAAGTAAAGAGAGAGGGAGTAAACAGAATATTCCACAACGAGACCAGCTAGTGTAAAACCTGCAGGTGAAAGCGAACATAATACTCTCTGGGAATTGCAAATGTGTGGATCAAAGAGCTAGAAAGGAGAGTAGTGAGAAAGTAAAAGAAGAAACCTGGTGCCAGGAGGGCCTTAATTCCAGGAGGAACAGGGGGCCATGTGGCAGACGACCATGACCAGATTAATACCTTAGAATGGTCAATCACTGCGGCAGAAACTGGCAGGCAGCAAGTCAGGGGCAGGGAACAGGGAGGAGGCTGAAATGGAGCAGCCTCAGCAGTGGGAGCACATGGAAACTAAGAGGGGATTGGCAGAGGTTTTTTAGGATGGGCCCAGATAGCACATCTTGTTCAGTGGCTGAAAATTCCTATTCATCACTTTGTAGGAATAATTTTTTGCTTTGGATAAATTTAAGATAAAAATCACTGTGGTCTGAAGCAGAAAGAAAATATTACCTAAATAAGCTGGTACTATATTTTCTTGACTCCACGATGCCATCAAATCTAAGAAGCATTGTCAACCTAATACACTGTGTATGGGGGGGATATCTGATGCTACCACCTAACAGGAGAGACGGGGGTCACGAAGGCCGATGGTCGGGAGAAAGAATTCAAAGTTCTTGGGTATAACATGTATGCTTCCTGCTTTACGCAACTGAAATGAAGTCAAAGAATAGTGCCCCCCTTGCTAAGGAGGAAGGAAGTACTTTCCAGTGGTAAGCACCCAATGGTCAAACTGGGAAAGGAGAGTAGTCAGTAAGTCTGGGAACACCTCTAGCCAACCGGCAGTCACACTTCATCCTGAGAGCAAGGCTGCTGCCCAGGTCTGCAAAAGGAGCCTTGGTGAAAAGGGATGCACCTCCTTATCCGACCTATTACCTCACTCCCAGGACTACTGGGTGTCGAAACAGCTGCCATGGAATATTTTTCCCAGGGGAAAAAAAGTTCCATGAACTAAGTTTTAATCCCATTTTGTAGTCTTTCATTCATCCCCCAAATACATGTGAAGCACTGGTCCCATGCTGTTCTAGGCACCACAGACAGACAGTATCTATCAAGGCAGACAAGGGCCTGCTCTCACTGAACTGACTGACTTTCTAACCAGTTGCAAGTTGCAAAATGAAGACTAAGGAATCCCACAGTAAAGGAAATTGACTCATTTATCTAACTCTGAAACCTTTACTATTTTATCTAAAAAAATTAACTACCTTTATTTTACTCCATTAAAACTCCACTCAGCACCTTTTATTTATGCCTCCTCCCCCCAGGCCAACCCCCACTCTCATTTCTTCTTCAAATTTTGCATGTCAAGTTCTAGGACCCTGCAATCTCAAGAGACCAGTATCCTTTTTCTCTCATTCCCAACACATTAATTACCTGCCTCTGTTCCTTGTGCCTAGCACAATGCTCTGCTTATAGGAGGTGTGTGTTCACTAACAATATATAATTTGAAATACATTATCAGGTGATTAAAAGAAAAGGTAACTAAATAGGTAGGTGCAAACAGCAGAGCTGATTCTCCCCAGTTAAATATAATGCACATCTGTAAGAGAATCCCTAATATATTAAAGGCCATACAGCATATAGTGACAGCTGCAGCTCCATTGTATCTGCTCATTATAAGTACATTTCACTAGACACAGGATGGCTCATTATGAGAATAGTGTGGTTCTTGACTCTGCTTCCCTATCAAGAAAAGTTTGCCAAAACCAATATTGTGTTGAAAAGTGATTCGTTCCTATCAACATAAATTTTTTCACACTCTTTTCAATGACAGAACATCCTTAACTACTTGACAGTCTAGCAATACTTTCTACTTCCTTCATTAAAATCTTGTGATCCTTTAGCAAAATGACTATAACACTCTGAGCTTGCTTCCTTCCACTTGAGAATTTATGCCAACCATTAGTAACTCTAAAAATACAACTATTACTTGGCTGAGCTAGAATCTGAATTGATACTTTCTCATTCCAAACTCCAAGCTCTTTCCATGGGTTGGACAGTCTCTACCCCCTGAATACTGTTATCAATATATCTAAATAATTAAATAAGTAAACATAAGAAGTTATCTAGAAAACAATTTCATGACTAATATATACTTTTTAACACATACAAGGCAAATAACTCTGAAGGAAAGTACTTGAATACAACAAATACACAAATATGATTATTAAGGCTATCATTTATGCTTATAGGTGGATACCTTTATTTTAGACTTAGTAAGAGATGCACTCACTTCCATCTATATAAGATAAAGTAGAAGCTAACTAGGTACCATGAACACAGGAACTTGCCTATTCTGTTCACTGTTGTATTCCCAGCACAGTCAATAAACACTTGCTGAATGAATGAACGTTAAGTATAAGATGGAATATAAAAATGAAGCTCTCAGATACAGAATAATAAAGTTAGTTTATACTCAATTCCAGGAGATAAAATACAATCTAATTCATCAAATAATTACTGAGTAACTTACATATGCCCACAACTATGCTATGTACACACAGATCTTCACTTTTAGGTAATAAGCTGCAAGGGATCTGGAATTGCAAACCAGATTTGCATTCTCTAGAGTGCCTAGCTAAATAACCTTTAGCAGATTATTTTCAACCCTTGTACCTAAGCATTACCTGGAGAACTTAAAAAAAAAAGGCAGAGCTTTACGCAATTGAGCCCCACCAGACCCAGTGAAACCTGAATCTCTGGGGATAGGGACCAAATTCTGATTTTAAGGTTCATATCTGATACTGATACCCAGTGATGGGTGAATGGTTCTCAGATTCTGGTGCACAGGAGAATCACTTGGAGGGGCTGATAAAACTCTCAACCCCCACTCCCAGAGTTTTGGCTTCAGCAGGTCCTGGTGCCTAAGAAGCTTCCAGGTGCTGTGCTGCTGCTGGTGTGGGCCGCTGCTGACCAGATACACTAATCGGAAAACATGAACACTATATGATAATTTTAAATATAAAAAAGGAACTTCATGCTCAACATCATTGGTCATTAGAAAAATGTAAATTAAATCCACAGTAAGATATTACTAAGTACTTACTAAAACGGCTAAGATTCAAAACAAAACCAAAATAACCCAAGTGCTGGCGAGCGTGCATGGCAAGCACAATGCTCATACATTGCTGATGGGGATGAAGAATGGTACACCACAACGGAGAACAGCCTGTCAGTTCTTCTAAATTCAAATATACTTAGCTTATTAGCCAGCAATCCCATACCTGGATACTTACCCAAGAGAAATAAAATGTTATAAAATGTTATATTCACATAAAAATGTGTACATGAATGTTTATAACAGCTTTATCCCCAAGCTGGAAACAACTGGAATATCCTTCAAAAGGTGACTTATGATAAATAAACTATGGAACATCCATACGAGGGAATACTACTCAGAAATACAATGCAACAAATGGCTGGTAACAGCAATGCTATGGATGAATCTCAAATGCATTCTACTCAGTGAAAGAAGCCACTTAAAAAGCTAGATACTGTATGATTCCATGTATGCCACACTGTGGAGAAGTTAAAGCTGCACGGAGAAAAAGACAAAACAGTGGTTGCCAGGTGCTGGAAACAGAGGAAGGTATCCACTGCAAGGGGCACCCATTATATACATCTAACAATTATAAAACTTAGATTATTCCAACCTCAGGAATTAAAGATTTGACAAGATAATTATTTTCTTAAGTATGATGTGCACTGTCCGCAGAATATTTAGGATTTGGTCTTCCTATTCTAGGTTCAGGCTGCTTTCTGAGCATGGATGGCATCATACTCTCTCAAAATAAGCTACCACGAGAGAAACACCCATAGTTCAGTTTGTGTTTAAACTTGCTGCTGATTCATTTCTTCCTTGATAACTGAACCTTTCTTTCCTAATTACTTTAATTATAGCCATCTCTCATTCTAAAGCTTCCCTTTTCCTTGGGAACACATTTGTTATCCTTGTGACCTCCTGTGAGACTCTGGGTAGGTATGTCACCTCCAGGATCCAGTCTGCTAAAAACAGAAGCTGCACTTTCCATGCATCCTTCTCCTGCACGTGGATGTTGCAAGGATTAAGAGAAATGAGGTATGCGTGTGGGATTATTGCCGTTATGCTTGAAATAAATTTCATGGAATTTGTTCTAAACTTTAGTGCAATAAATATTCTACTCTTCTTTGCCATAACATAGCAACAGTTCACACTGGAAATGGCATTCTTAGGTACTATTTACTGAATGCACTGCCAAGACCATGGTATCTGGTAAAGGAAGACCATTTCTGAATCTCACTCTATAACTTTCTTTGTGACCTTGAGCAAACCACTTACCTTTTTTGAGCCTCATTTCAACTAATGTTTCTCTAGGAACTACTGTGACATCAATAGGAAGCACACCTAAATAAACTACTATGTCTGATATCATTCCTACTCCCTGATCTCTAAATGGAAATGATTCAGATTCCAAAAAGCAAAGAGATTCTCTCTCAGCTAGATGAAGCAGATTCCCCAAATAACAGAGGACATCAATGCAGATCTAGGATCTGGGAGACCCAGAAAAATTATTTACTCTCAGGAGTCCTATGACAAACTAATTTTTCAAGAGATGAATAAAATGCTTGAACTGAGAGAAAAGAAAGCCACATGGTAGTCATTCCTAGAGTTGGTGCTTTACTATACAGAAGAAAGAATACGAGCTTTGGTGTCACCCAAACTTAAGTTTGAATTTTAGAATTCACGATTTTAGGGAAATTATATTACCTCTCTTTGCATATTTCCTAGTCCATAAAATGGGTATAGTTATCCTGTAGGGTTGTATGCCCATAGTTTTAATTCAACAAACATTTATTAAGTATCATATATAGTAGGTACTATACAAAACCTGGCTATTACTTTTATTATTACTATTTTCAAAAGAACCAGGGCAAACTTTAGAGGAAGGCAGAACAGATGGGGTCTCTACTGCTTAATATAAAAGGCATGCAGAAAAGCTAAGTTCTCACGCATAAACTCCTTGATCACTTAATGCCTTGAAACTCCACTATGATAAGATCAATCTAATTTGAATTAATCTTTGTTTTCTTTTCTTCTTCACTTATTAATTACTTACTTGGTACTCCAACTTTACCTTAAAATGTGAGAATTCCTGGAAAGTAACAACTTTATGAAACAGAAGAAAGAAGACAGCTCTCCCTAATGCTCCTGCTCTATCCCTGGTATCTCCTTTCCTTTAGTTCCACTGTTTATTAGCTTTGTGACCTTGGGAATGTCACCTAACTTCTCTGAACCTACTTCATCACTAAGATGGGAATGGTACCATTTAGCTTCACTGATGAGTAAACATGTATGGGAAGAGAAACTCCAAGGTGGGGAAAACACAAAGAAAGCAGCTGGGTATTAAGAAACACAAAAATATTTTAAAAATCTGCATAAGGCAGAAATCTCACTAAGTGAGCATGAGACCCCAGGCCAGGGATATAATCCAGCCTGAAAAAGTCAATCTCAATCTCTCCTGTGCAATTTACGATTTTTAGCATTTACCAACAATTCACGGTCATCCAGCAAGTGAACGGTGATGGGTTTACCAACATCATCAGGAAAGAAATGAAGTTCAACTGAGGGTCACAGGGATGATAAAACTGTCCACAGGAGAGCCAGCAAACTAAAGTTTTTATAAAGTTGCTTAAATGTTCCTAGCAGTCACACTTAGAGTGAGCCACATTCACTTAATTCCTGGGCATAATGATACTAGGGCATTAAAAACTGTATCTTACTATGTACACTACACATTTGCACCAAAAAGTAAAAGGTTATATACACAAAATCATGTATGTTGACTTTTTTGAGCAATGCAGGGATTTTTCAAAGATAACTGTTTTTCAAAGACAAATTGATTTTTCAAAGATAAATTGTTAACTTTTGTTGATTTCAGATCCTAATCCTAATTTTCTTTCCCCCTTATTCTCTTCTTTACTGATAATATATTATTGAAGGGAAAGGAGTTCTATCATCAGACTGCCTTAACTAGGTTCTAACCCTCTTTTTCTAGTTGAGTAATTCTGTTCTATAAATATTAACTGAGTCCTCATTATGTGTGGAATGAAAGGAACACAGAGATGAAGAAGAAATTATTCCAGCCTTAAAGGGTCTTGGGCTTTAGTTAATTGCAGGCCAAGGAACACTGTTTGGATAGACAGTTACCTTATGACAAAGAGATTTATGTGTTGAGGAGTATCAGGATTAAGTCAGTTTAGTCATCACTTTGCCCCGTTTAAATGCACTCAAAATATTTTTAGGCATAGCCAAACATTTTCCCTCTTGGCACCACTTGTGTTTCTTTCTCATTTCTTTCCTTGCAGGTTTCAAAACTCACACATGCCCTTCCAGCCTTCAAAGGAGCTAATCTTCCCTACGGCCCCCTGTTTACCTTCATGTGGGCCAGGAGCTCGCAGACCTGTCCTGTCTCCATAAAATCTCCATCTCTTTGCAACAGCACCCACTAAGCTTCTACTATATATTCTTAAATGACATTTCATGCACATTCTGGCCTTAGTTTGGAGTATCTTGAAAACAAAGCCACCATTTTCTCTGACGACATCGTAATTTTCTGTCAGTTGGCCAAATTAATGCTGATGTCCTTCTTCTGAGTGCCAACCAAGTCACCAAAAATGGTATTATGAGACGGGGAAGCCACAGGTCACAAATAGCTTTGTTCACAGTGTTTTAAAAACCTAGTAATGGAAATATAATCACCTAGATCTCTGGATTTTCCAAAAGAACCTGAAAGCCTGACAAAAGAACCACACCCACTCACAGTCACAACAGACAGGCAAGGGGGCAGGTGTCTCCCTACTTAGGGCATAAGCTCACAAGTGTATGGTGGTTTCCCTCAAGATCCTCCTTCCAATCAAGGGCCTGTGCTTTACATACTGTGCGTGTAGACTTCACGCTGGAGTTTAAGGAACACAGCAGTAAGCAAAACATAAAAGCCCCTAACTTCCTGGAACTACACGATGGTTTGAGCAGATGCTGAAGGAAAGGGAAAAGCAGCCCACTAGGAGTAGTGACATGAGGGTATTCTAACGTTGCTGAGGACCTCACTATTTAACGGCATCCTGAGTGAATCTTTTGTCATGTGAATGGCCACGCCCTATTTTACCAGTTTTGAGATCTAGATTGGGTATGCTTACAATGAAGGTACAAAGTTAATCTGTAAGTCCATTTAATAATTATGATTACAGTAGTAAATTCCTATGTCTGTCACTGAAAATAATTTTGAAGTTTCACTCATGGATTCCATTATCACCATATCTTATATGCTGCATATCTCATATATGACCTAAATAGACTGTCTAAATCTGTGCTGAACATCTTCAGATTAAGAAATCTGCATTAGGGGGCAGAGCCAAGATGGCAGCATGAGTAGAGCAGTGGAAATCTCCTCCCAAAAACACATAGATCTATGAAAATATAACAAAGAAAACTCTTCCTAAAATAGAGACCAGAAGACATAGGACAACATCCATACCACATCAACACCTGCAAGAACCCAGCGCCTGTGAACAGGGTAAGATACAAGCCCCGGCCCAGCGGGACCCGAGTGCCCCTCCCCCTGGCTCCCAGCGGGTGGATAGAAATCGGAGCAGTATTTTTTTTTGGCGAGTGCTTTTTGGAAGCCTTAAAGGGACAGGGACCCCGGTGCTAGGGAGGCAGGGTGGTGGTTCCGGTGGGCGGGTGCCTGAGACCGGTGCCTGAGGACAAAGAAAATCATGTGTTTTTTCCTTTTTTTTTTTTCTTTTTCCTCTTTCGTTGTTGCTGTTGTTGTTTTGGTTTGGAGAGTGCTTTTTGGAAGTCTTAAAGGGGCAGGACAGGACACTTAGACCAGAGGCAGGGAATCTGGGGATCTCTGGTCACTCTAACCCCCTGGGCAACAGGGAGCACAGAGGCCCCTTACGGAGATAAATAGCCTCCCGGCCGCTCCCCCTCCAACGGGGCTCCACCACTTTGGAGGAGCAGCCCCAGCCAGGCGACGCCCACAGCAACAGCGGAGATAAACTCCATAGCAAACGGGCAGGTAGCAGAAGCCCTGTCTGCGCACAGCTGACAAGCATAAGCACTAGAGGTCGCTATTCTCCCAGGAGAGGAAGGCCACAAACCAACAAGAAGGGAAGCTCTTCCAGCGGTCACTTGTACCAGCTCTGCAAACTATCTCTATCACCATGAAAAGGCAAAACTACAGGCAGACAAAGATCACAGAGACAACACCTAAGAAGGACACAGACCTAACCAGTCCTCCTGAAAAAGAATTCAAAATAAAAATCATGAACATGCTGACAGAGATGCACAGAAAAATGGAAGAGCAATGGGATGAGATGCAGAGAAAAATGCAAGAGCAATGGGATGAAGTCCGGAGGGAGATCACAGATGTCAGGAAGGAGATCACAGAAGTGAAACAATCCCTCGAAGGATTTATAAGCAGAATGGATAAGATGCAAGAGGCCATTGAAGGAATAGAAACCAGACAACAGGAACGTATAGAAGCTGACATAGAGAGAGATAAAAGGATCTCCAGGAATGAAACAACACTAAGAGAACTATGTGACCAATCCAAAAGGAATAATATTCATATGATAGGGGTACCAGAAGAAGAAGAAAGAGGAAAAGGGATAGAAAGTCTCTTTGAAGAAATAATTGCTGAAAACTTCCCCAAACTGGGAGAGGAAATAATCAAACAGACCACGGAATTACACAGAACCCCCAACAGAAAGGATCTAAGGGAGACAACACCAAGACACATAATAATTAAAATGGCAAGGATCAAGGACAAGGAAAGAGTTTTAAAGGCAGCTAGAGAGAAAAAGGTCACCTATAAAGGAAAACCCATCAGGCTAACATCAGACTTCTCGACAGAAACCCTACAGGCCAGAAGAGAATGGCATGATATATTTAATGCAATGAAACAGAAGGGCCTTGAACCAAGGATACTGAATCCAGCACGACTATCATTTAAATATGATTGCGGGATTAAACAATTCCCAGACAAGCAAAAGCTGAGGGAATTTGCTTCCCACAAACCACCTATACAGGGCATCCTACAGGGACTGCTCTAGATGGGAGCACTCATAAAAAGAGCACAGAACAAAACACACAACATATGAAGAATGGAGGAGGAGGAATAAGAAGGGAGAGAAGAAAAGAATCTCCAGACAGTGTATATAACAGCTCAATAAGTGAGCTAAGTTAGGCAGTAAGATACTAAAGAAGCTAAACTTGAACATTTGGTAACCACGAATCTAAAGCCTGCAATGGCAATAAGTACATATCTCTCAATAGTCACCCTAAATGTAAAAGGACTTAATGCACCAATCAAAAGACACAGAGTAATAGAATGGATAAAAAAGCAAGACCCATCTATATGCTGCTTACAAGAAACTCACCTTAAACCCAAAGACAAGCACAGACTAAAAGTCAAGGGATGGAAAAACATATTTCAGGCAAACAACAGTGAGAAGAAAGTAGGGGTTGCAGTACTAATATCAGACAAAATAGACTTCAAAACAAAGAAAGTAACAAGAGACAAAGAAGGACACTACATAATGATAAAGGGCTCAGTCCAACAAGAGGATATAACCATTCTAAATATATATGCACCCAATACAGGAGCACCAGCATATGTGAAACAAATACTAACAGAACTAAAGAGGGAAAAAGACTGCAATGCATTCATTTTAGGAGACTTCAACACACCACTCACCCTAAAGGATAGATCCACCGGGCAGAAAATAAGTAAGGACACACAGGCACTGAACAACACACTAGAACAGATGGACCTAATAGACATCTATAGAACTCTACATCCAAAGCAACAGGATATACATTCTTCTCAAGTGCACATGGAACATTCTCCAGAATAGACCACATACTAGCTCACAAAAAGAGCCTCAGTAAATTCCAAAATATTGAAGTTCTACCAACCAATTTTTCAGACCACAAAGGTGTAAAAGTAGAAATAAATTCTACAAAGAAAACAAAAAGTCTCACAAACACATGGAGGCTTAACAACATGCTACTAAATAATCATTGGATCAATGAACAAATCAAAATAGAGATCAAGGAATATATAGAAACAAATGACAACAACAACACAAAGCCCCAACTTCTGTGGGATGCAGCGAAAGCAGTCTTAAGAGGAAAGTATATAGCAATCCAGGCACACTTGAAGAAGGAAAAACAATCCCAAATTAATAGTCTGACATCACAATTATCAAAACTGGAAAAAGAAGAACAAATGAGGCCTAAACTCAGCAGAAGGAGGGACATAATAAAGATCAGAGAAGAAATAAACAAAATTGAGAAGAATAAAACAATAGCAAAAATCAATGAAACTAAGAGTTGCTTCTTTGAGAAAATAAACAAAATAGATAAGCCTCTAGCCAAACTTATTAAGAGAAAAAGAGAATCAACACAAATCAACAGAATCAGCAATGAGAATGGAAAAATCACGACAGACTCCACAGAAATACAAAGAATTATTAAAGACTACTATGAAAACCTATATGCCAACAAGCTGGAAAACCTAGAAGAAATGGACAACTTCCTAGAAAAATAAAACCTCCCAAGACTGACCAAGGAAGAAATACAAAAGTTAAACAAACCAATTACGAGCAAAGAAATTGAAATGGTAATCAAAAAACTACCCAAGAACAAAACCCCGGGGCCGGACGGATTTACCTCGGAATTTTATCAGACACACAGAGAAGACATAATACCCATTCTCCTTAAAGTGTTCCAAAAAATAGAAGAGGAGGGAATACTCCCAAACTCATTCTATGAAGCCAACATCACCCTAATACCAAAACCAGGCAAAGACCCCACCAAAAAAGAAAATTACAGACCAATATCCCTGATGAATGTAGATGCAAAAATACTAAATAAAATATTAGCAAACAGAATTCAACAGTATTTCAAAAGGATCATATACCATGACCAAGTGGGATTCATCCCAGGGATGCAATGATGGTACAACATTCGAAAATCCATCAACATCATCCACCACATCAACAAAAAGAAAGACAAAAACCACATGATCATCTCCATAGATGCTGAACAAGCATTTGACAAAATTCAACATCCATTCATGATAAAAACTCTCAGCAAAATGGAAATAGAGGGAAAGTACCTCAACATAATAAAGGCCATATATGATAAACCCACAGCCAGCATTATACTGAACAGCGAGAAGCTGAAAGCATTTCCTCTGAGATCGGGAACCAGACAGGGATGCCCACTCTCCCCACTGTTATTTAACATAGTACTGGAGGTCCTAGCCATGGCAATCAGACAAAACAAAGAAATACAAGGAATCCAGATTGGTAAAGAAGAAGTTAAACTGTCACTATTTGCAGATGATATGAGACTGTACATAAAAAACCCTAAAGACTCCACTCCAATACTACTAGAACTGATATTGGAATACAGCAAAGTTGCAGGATACAAAATTAACACAGAAATCTGTAGCTTTCCTATACACTAACAATGAACCAATAGAAAGAGAAATCAGGAAAACAATTCCATTCACCATTGCATCAAAAAGAATAAAATACCTAAGAATAAACCTAACCAAAGAAGTGAAAGACTTATACTGTGAAAACTACAAGTCACTCTTAAGAGAAATTAACGGGGACACTAATGAATGGAAACTCATCCCATGCTCATGGCTGGGAAGAATTAATATCGTCAAAATGGCCATCCTGCCCAAAGCAATATACAGATTTGATGCAATCCCTCTCAAATTACCAGCAACATTCTTCAATGAATTGGAACAAATAATTCAAAAATTCATATGGAAACACCAAAGACCCCGAATAGCCAAAGCAATCCTGAAAAAGAAGAATAAAGTAGGGGGGATCTCACTCTCCAACTTCAGGCTCTACTACAAAGCCATAGTAATCAAGACAATTTGGTACTGGCACAAGAACAGAGCCACAGACCAGTGGAACAGATTAGAGACTCAGGACATTAACCCAAACATATATGGTCAATTAATATTTGATAAAGGAGCCATAGACATACAATGGCAAAATGACAGTCTCTTCAACAGATGGTGCTGGCAAAACTGGACAGCTACATGTAGGAGAATGAAACTGGACCATTGTCTAACCCCATATACAAAGGTAAACTCAAAATGGATCAAAGACTTGAATGTAAGTCATGAAACCATTAAACTCTTGGAAAAAAACATAGGCAAAAACCTCTTAGACATAAACATGAGTGACCTCTTCTTGAACATATCTCCCCGGGCAAGGAAAACAACAGCAAAAATGAGCAAGTGGGACTACATTAAGCTGAAAAGCTTCTGTACAGCGAAAGACACCATCAGTAGAACAAAAAGGAACCCTACAGTATGGGAGAATATATTTGAAAATGACAGATCCGATAAAGGCTTGACGTCCAGAATATATAAAGAGCTCACACGCCTCAACAAACAAAAAACAAATAACCCAATTAAAAAATGGGCAGAGGAACTGAACAGACAGTTCTCTAAAAAAGAAATACAGATGGCCAACAGACACATGAAAAGATGCTCCACATCGCTAATTATCAGAGAAATGCAAATTAAAACTACAATGCGGTATCACCTCACACCAGTAAGGATGGCTGCCATCCAAAAGACAAACAACTAAAAAAGGTTGGCGAGGCTGTGGAGAAAGGGGAACCCTCCTACACTGCTGGTGGGAATATAAATTAGTTCAACCATTGTGGAAAGCAGTATGGAGGTTCATCAAAATGCTCAAAATAGACCTACCATTTGACCCAGGAATTCCACTCCTAGGAATTTACCCTAAGAACGCAGCAATCAAGTTTGAGAAAGACAGATGCACCCCTATGTTTATCGCAGCACTATTTACAATAGCCAAGAATTGGAAGCAACCTAAATGTCCATCGGTAGAGGAATGAATAAAGAAGATGTGGTACATATACACAATGGAATACTACTCAGCCATAAGAAGTGGAAAAATCCAACCATTTGCAGCAACATGGATGGAGCTGAAGAGTATTATTCTCAGTGAAATAAGCCAAGTGAAGAAAGAGAAATAGCAAATGATTTCACTCATCTGAGGAGTATAAGAACAACGGAAAAACTGAAGGAACAAAACAGCAGCGGAATTACAGAACCCAAAAATGGACTAACAGGTACCAAAGGGAAAGGAACTGGGGAGGATGGGTGGGCAGGGAGGGATAAGGGGGGGGAAGAAGAAGGGGGGTATTAAGATTAGCATTCATGCGGGGGGAGGGAGAAAGGGGAGGGTGGGCTGTACAACACAGAGAGGACAAGTAGTGATTCTACAACATTTTGCTAAGCTGATGGGCAGTAACCGTAATGTGGTTTTTAGGGGGGACCTGATATAGGGGAGAGCATAGTAACATAGTATTCTCCATGTAAGTGTAGATTAAAGATTAAAAAAAGAAAGAAAGAAAGAAAGAAAAGGGGGATTACTCCTTGATAGGATAAAACTATTGGTAAATCAAAGATCAACACATGCTTTAAATATCCTTAATGTTGATCACTTAAAAGGTGTCAGATGATCAGCTATGGAGGTACTCTTTTCTGATAATATTCCTTTCTCTTAATAAAAAAAAAAAAAAGCAGTTCCTGTGTGCTGACCTCCAATGAGTTCTACACAGTGGTATAGAGGGCATGTCAAAGTGTGGGCAAAGGGTCTGCTTGTTTCTATGCAGAAGATCAAGGCCTAGCTTGGATACCCAGAAAATGAACTAAGATACGATATGAGGAGGAGCTTCCGGCATCAGCACTCTCTGGAGGACTCGTGCCGGGGGATGATCATCAAAAAGCCTCCACAGGGATCTGGGCAATGCTGCGGTTGTGGCTGCATCCACCCCACTGTCTCCTGGACTTGCCATTGGAATAAGGAGGGAGATGTCTAGGCTGGCATGTGCATACAGTGAGACAACGAATTTGACCGGATCTGTACTGTTGGAACTCAACCAGGAGTTGGGAGGGGTGCAAGTTGTAGCACTGCAAAATCTTATGACTATAGACTATCTATGGTTAAAAGAACATATGGGATGTGAACAGATCCCAGAAATGGGTTGCTTTAATTTGTCTGATTTCTCTCAGACTGTTCAAGTACAGTTGGACAATATCCATCATATCATAGACAAATTTTCACAAATACCTTGGGTGCCTAAATGGTTTTCTTGGCTTCACTGGAGATGGATGGTAATTATAGATTTGCTTTGTTTATGTCACCGTATTCCTATTATGTTAATATATGAGCGCAAGTTAGTTAGTAGTTTAAAACCTATACATGCTTAACGTACTCTACAAGAAGATATGTCAAAGAAATAATCAATCCTCCCATGTTTTCTTCCATATGCTACCTCTATAGCTTTTCTTCTTCCTTCCTAATTACAACCCTTAAATAGAATTCGTGCCTCATATCGAATTTACCGAGTATCATAATTCCTCCAGGTGGTAAAGATACCTCCAGACAAGTGCTGGGCATAGAAGCCACAGGGCATAAATCTGCAAAGAAGTAAAAAGCTAACCTTTGCAAACAATATGGCTTCTCTCTCACTTACCAACTTTACATTTCCCTGTATGGCCCCGGAAGATGACTGGTTAGCCAGAGACGGGTAAGATTCCTCAAGGGAGGAACAACCTAAGAGAGGCACAGTCGCAGGGGGGCTATCAGGTGAGAAATTGGGGCTCAACAGAGGTGAGGCTCAGAACCTCAACCCCCTGTTTTGAGAGAAATCTTCTGCATCCGTGGATGTTTTGTTGCCCTTGTCTAGCTTGGATTAATACTTAGTCCATAGGCACACACCTGATCATCTACATTTGCCCTCTTACAGCACTAAACTGTGTTTTCTACCTTTATCTTGCATCTACCTACCACTTCAGCATTTTATTAAAAATAAAAATAATAATAATAATAGGAGAAATGTGGGATCAACATATAAATCAAGTACAAAAATCAAATGAATATTCATATTTGACCTGATGGTTTATAGGTCATATTGCATGATCAAAACCGAAAGTTTCTGTGATGAATGCCCTTGTACTGTTCACCATGTAAGAATTTATTCACTCTGTAAGAATTCGTTCACCATGTAAGAACTTGTTCGTTATGCTTCAGAAGATTGGAGACTGACGAGAATTAGGCTTGAGATGGATTAATGATTGTACATTGAGCATTGACCCCCCTATACTGAATTTTATTGTTGTTAACAACCATTTGATCAATAAATATGAGAGATGCCCTCTCAAAAAAAAAAAAAAAAAAAAATCAAACAAACATTCATATTTGACCTGATTGTTTATAGTTCATAATGCGTGATCAAAACCAAAAGTTTCTGTGATGAATGCCCTTGTATTGTTCACCATGTAAGAATTTATTCACTATGTAAGAATTCGTTCACCATGTCAGAACTTGTTCGTTATGCTTCAGAAAATTGGAGACTGACGAGAATTGGGCTTGAGATGGATTAATGATTGTGCATTGAGCATTGACCCCCCTATACAGAATTTTATTGTTGTTAACAACCATTTGATCAATAAATATGAGAGATGCCCTCTCAAAAGAAATCTGCATTAATAATCAGAAATGCTCTCATTTATTTTTGCATTTAAAAGTACCAACAAAACTATACTTCATATCAGATTATTTTAATACTTAGATTCACACAGTCAATTGTTTTTGACCACAAAGCAAAGACCGTGTATTCTGAAGGCTTCTAAATATCAAATTATTGCCTAATGCCCCCAATTTTTGCCTTGCTGACCTACAGTAAAACTTCTGATGCCCACTAGATATGTAATAGGTACATGAATAAAGCACACCAGAAAACTGCTTGATGACTTGAGAAAGTATCTACACAGAAGTACCCCTACATTCTAATTAAGTTCTCCTTATGTTAAAATTGCAGGAAACCATGAGTTATAATAGTGGAGACAGTTTGAGTAAAAGAGGTTAGGAAGAGAGAAAATTACCTAAGCATATTGTTTAAAGAAATTAAAATAATTTCATCTAAAGATGTCTGGTTATATACAACTTAAACCAAATCATATAATTGGTTTCACAACTTGGGTTAGTAAGAACATGATTGCCAGAATTCTTTTTCCTGAAATTACTCCCTAACTCAGTTATCACTGCCACCAATTCTAAGAATTATCTTCATTCAATTTTGATTTGTATAACTCCAAAAATAAGAACTAAGAAAAACAGTGGCATGCATATAGAGACCAGACTACATATTAAGTGACTCAAACTCAGATCTGGTGGTTAAGCTCACATACTGTCCACTATACTGCACAGGTTCTTTCTGAATAATAATTAAATCTAAAGTAAGCTTTTAGAGTTTGCAAAGATCCAGTATCTCACTTACTTTTGGTTAATCCTAGAAAGTTGGGGCACACAATATATCTCTAATATACAGGATACTGGGTCCCAGGTATGGTATTTATAGAAAAACCTAAAGTTAAAACAAAAACAAAAAATGGCTCTTGTTTTTTATTATGATTTAGACCAGATATTAGCAAACGGTCCAAAGAAATTGGATAGAGTGCCTGGTAATATCCACAAGGCATATAAAACTACTAACGGAAATGAATGTGCACAACTAAATTATGTTACTTTTAGAGTAACTGTATCTTTAAAAAGAGTAGTAGAGTATCTGTTATGCTTGTATTTTGGGGATGGTAAATACCAGATATCTGTACTGCCCCTTCTCTTCCCTACTATAATGCTCCAAGCACACTCTTTTCTGCTAGGCCTGAACCCAGTCTCAGAATCTTTTTGAACATACAGCTCCACACAGTCTCAACCAATTGACTGGAAATATTAGCCACACATATAAGTCCTGCATTCCTATTTTGACTCTCTTCATTTAGGTCCACATTATGTAACATTTGCTTCTGGCATTTTTTTTTCTTTGCTTCTGATTCTATATTTGTCATCAATGTTTCTCATATTATTACGTGTTTGTATGTATCATCTTCTCCCAAGTACAGGGACTCTGCCTTTTATTCATCTCAGAGCACCAACTGCAGTGATTAATACACAGTAGGCACTCAAAGTGTTCTGAATGTATCTGAGATAAATATATGATATTTATGGAAAAATCTAAAGTTAAAAAAAAAACAACTCCCCTTGTTTCTGATTATGGCTTGGACCAAAGGTCAATAAACTTTTCCTGTAAAAAGCCAGAGAATAATTATTATAAGCTTTCAGGCCAGCTGGTCTCTGATGCACCAACTCGACTCTGACATTATAGTGAGAGCAACCATAGACAAAATATAAACAAATGAGCTGAGTCTATATTCCAAGAAAACTTTATTTATGGACACTGAAATCTGAATTCTATATAATTTTCACATCTCACAAAATATTTTTCTTCTCTTGACTTTTTCCTCAACAATTTAAAATTGTAAAAATCCCTTCATAGCCTGTGAGCCACAGAAAAGCATGAGGCAGGATGTGGACTTGGCCCACAGACCCAGATCTGTCACTCTCAAAGTGTGAACTTTGGGTGGCCTGCAAGATCCTGTCAGCAAGTCCAGCTACCTATATGTAGGCCAGATTTTCTTTGTATGCCTCAAACAAAACAATGGACCACACGGACTGAGTAGAGAAGCAAATAAGAGGATCTGGCTGTCTTCTGTGAAGCCAGAAATTGAAGAGATTTGTAAAACTGTAAAACAATGTCACTCTCCTCACTAATCTTTCTTTGTTTGGAAAATACAATTACATTTCTTTATGTTAACCTGTTATGGGTTTCTTATTGATTTTTTAAATGGATTAATATTTTTTAAATGCTTCAGTTTTGATTTTTAATTATAATAAATGTCAATAGCTTATAACCCATGCAAACAAAAGGTCTCTAAGAGACCCCAGTAGATTTTGAGAATATAAAGGGATCTTGAGATCAGACAGTTTGAGAACCCGCTGCAGATGAAGCTGGGCTGACTTACTCCTGCTGCACAAAGTGTTCTCGGGCCATATGCAGGGTACTTCCTCAGCCTGACCCACCAGGCAGACCACCTGATTTCAATCTCTACCTTGACTTCAACTCACCTAAGAGCTTCCTGGCATTCTTTGATTAGATCCTGATTTGGTAAAACTTAATCCCATGCAATTTATGTTCTTGTATAATAAATTTGGTGAGAACATTATGATTATTTTCATCAAAGAACCTTTCAGATACATGCAGACCATAAAAATGCTTCAGCCTCTACTTTGCCAAAATAGGCAACTTGAAGCAAGTATCTCTCCCTGGCTTGTATTTTCTAATCTTTAAAAAAAAATTATTATTATAATTCTTTGCCATCAGAACATATCTCAAAACAGATTCACTTTATAAATTAAAGTGCTTCTGACATGGCTCCATGAAAATTGTGGGAGCTAATCGGGCATCCTAACGTAAACACTGTATCCAAAGGATTAAAATCCACTAGACATGGTACAAATTTAGTGCTAATAATAATGCACTAAAAATTACATTTTGCAAGTAAATTATACATATCTTAGCATTTTAAAAGTATTAATATTTTGCTTGTTCTGTCATTTGAGATTTAACCTTTGCTAAAGAATATTTTAGGAGAAATAAAAGGGAAAGTTATCTTGATTCCAGTGTTTCTCATACAGGGAACCTTACATAAGGGAGCATTTCTTTCAATATAAATCGATTTTGTCATAAGGTTTAACTGTCTATCCAAATGATACTGCTGGCCTGGGGGATCTCTGCTCCATTTTAGGGAGAATTAAGGCAACAATAATCACGATTCCAACCTTTATCACCTTACTGAATAATATATTCTTACTTAGAAAGTGTTTCTCATGAGTATACAATTGTAAAAATCTTCATAGTTTTCTTTTTTGGAATATTAACTTTGTAAACAATAACAAAGAAGGAAAAGATTTATATTTTGGGGCATTTATCCTTTAATCTGTCTTATAAAATGTCTAAAAAACCAAGAACTATGATCAGATGCTAAATCTACATAATAATTTGTGATTACTGGCTCCAAGTAGAAAAACAAAGTACATCTGGCTCTTCTGACCAACACCAAAACTGAAATTCACTAGCATCATTAGATCAGAAAGACACTAGCAAATCATTATTTCCTATTGGGGAGGTGATTACCTGTTTGGGGGAACAGTGCCTATTATAATAGAAGGATTTTGGTAGCTGTGATTTTCAGTGAAGAACAGAAAACAGACAAGATGTGGGGGAAAATGCTTACTGTTTAAATCTACAGTAAAAGCAAAAGTCTCACTATGATTGCAAAACATTCCAAATTGTGAAACTTAAGTTACTTGTAAAATAGACAAAAGTAAAGCTGCTTCCTCAGTCATTTTTGGAGATCTCAGCATCAATTTAAAGAAAATGCTTATATTTAAAAGAAAGCCTATTACAAAATATGAATCCTTACATAACTACAAATAAGGACATGAAGTAAATTTATATACCATATCATACAACATTCTTATTCCATGTGTTTGCACATGAAGGAGATGTGAAATTAAAGTTTAAAAAAAGTTATTTCCTTTACTATTGAATTCTTTAAGAAATAAAACAGTACAAGAAATAACCACAATTGATATTAATTGCAAGAACAATCAAATTATATAAAATTGTTATGTGGATTATATGAAAAAAGAAAAGGATGGATGGATTTCCTTGTGTGGAAAAGATACATTTCTGTATGTACTGTAAAATACTGCCTATGAAAATGTTTTTACATAATAAATAATTTTTCCCACTCTCATTTTTAAATAAAAATTATGTGCATTTAAAACCCTGGTTATAAGAGGTGAGGCTCAGAACCTCACCCCCTCTGCTTTGAGAGAAATCTTCTGCATCCGTGGATGTCCTGCTGCCCTTGTCTAGCCTGGATTAATACTTAGTCCATAGGCACACACCTGATCATCTGATCATCTACATTTGCCCTCTTACAGCACTAAACTATGTTTTCTACCTTTATCTTGCATCTACCTACCACTTCAGCATTTTATTAAAAATAAAAATAATAATAATAATAGGAGAAATGTGGGATCAACATATAAATCAAGTACAAAAATCAAACGAATATTCATATTTGACCTGATTGTTTATAGGTCATAATGCATGATCAAAACCGAAAGTTTCTGTGATGACTGCCCTTGTACTGTTCACCATGTAAGAATTTATTCACTATGTAAGAATTCGTTCACCATGTAAGAACTTGTTTGTTATGCTTCAGAAGATTGGAGACTGACGAGAATTAGGCTTGAGATGGATTAATGATTGTACATTGAGCGTTGACCCCCCTATACTGAATTTTATTGTTGTTAACAACCATTTGATCAATAAATATGAGAGATGCCCTCTCAAAAAAAAAAAAAAAAACCTGGTTATAATAAAGTTTGTTGGGAAGGCAACAGATTTAAAAATCACATGGAATTTAAAAATCACATGGAATCACAAAGACAGAAGGGATCAAGAGGGTTTAGGGCCATATTTGAGAAGGAAAATATAGTCTGAGAAAACATGCTACTCCAAAGCGGCAAAACTATAATCAAAATGTGGTTGTTTGAAAGCATGGCACAGTAGTTTAACATCTGGAAAACACTGCTGCTATTTCAATTAGGTAGTTCCCAACTCCCCTCCCCAGTGGTGGGGCAATGCATTGTAATTTTCTCTAGCTACTGGGGTATTTTCTTAGCACTTTGTGGAAACTGTTGGCTTTCAGAAACACACAGGCTGATTTGAAACAAAAGTTAGACAAAATACAGAATTGTAACAACAATAAAAAGCAATTTAGAAAGAGGATCAAAGCCAAGCAGATAAGCAAACATTTTTAAATCAGCTGAGATTTTTTTTCAGATCAGTTCCCTAATTTCAAAGAGCCAAACCAAAGCAAAGCATGCTGACTTACACTGATTCTTCAGTTCTTTCAGCTGTTGTTTAAATTGTACAAATTTTTCATTGTTTTGGAAGTCTGCATCTGAATTCTTATTCTGTAAAGCCAAAAATTTCTTCTCCACTAATAATTTTAGATCTGGTATTTTTCTGGACGTTCTTCTTGTACCTGAGGAAGATAATAAAAATAACTAAGTGTTAACGATAACATAGTTTTGTAACATTACTTTTATCTCAATTCATTCAAATGAAAATACTATGAGGTAGAAAACACAAACTCGCCACAGTGAACCAGAGAGGTCGGGACTAGTTGCAGAACAAACTGTTGGGAAAGAGTGGAGGGAATCATTCACCCCATCTACTCATCAATTTCTTAAGCCACTCTTCAAGGCCCTCCTAATTTGCTGTCTCCTGGCAACTACGGGGGAACAATCTCACACCAGCACAATTCCATGTCCTCTAACCTGAGCACTGCGGCTTCTGCTCTTTAGCCAGCAGTCTCTGTCCCCATCTGTCTCTCAACATGCCCCTCTTCTCTGGCAGGTGAGAGTGGTTCTTATTTCACAAGAGGTTGACTTGAATCTTGAGCTTTACCATCTGCTGCCACAAGAAGGAACAAGTGCCCCCTATTACATTCAAAATTAAACTCTCAGCCCATATTCCTTTTCTTCCTGTCAATATTTTATTATAAAAGGAAACATGTAGAAGAGTTGAAAGAACTGTATTTTGCCATTCATCTAGCTCCTCGATGCCACAATAACGTTTTGCTGTTTTATCACGTATCTATCCATCTTTCGGTTTTGCTGTCCACCCTCAACCAGGTTTTCAAGTTCATTCTTAATTTCATCTTCTTCATTTTCAGAACACTCTTTTCCTCTCTAGAGGCTCTTACCCCTAAAATGTTTAATTTTGCCCTTTACTTCCATATTTAAAATCAGCCTCTTATAATCCCCTCAGTTATTTTCTCCTTACAGTCCAGCTCCTTTGAAAAAAAAACCATCTGTATCCACTACTGCTACTTGCTTATCCTCAAACTTTTGCCACTAGTGACGCTGCTGGCCTCACTAATACACTGTAACTGCTCTTCTGCAGGACTTCATAACCGGCCCACTGAATCACTGGCCTTTTCCTGGTGCTCCTGCCATCAAAAATTCACCAACCTCTCCCTCAGGCCCCAGCAGGCCTCAGCCACGCTCCTACCATAGCACCAGTAATATTAACTGGATTTATTTTTATATTCTATGTCTCTTTCCTCAAATAAATTCTAAAGTCTTTCAAAGGTGTCTGATTTATCAGTGTTGCCAGCACCTGACACATTAGAAGTAGTACTTAATATATTTCAAATGAATCAATCTTATTAGATTCCAAATATACATACCACTAAAACTCATGACTTACTGTTGTTATCATTAGTAGAGTACACAGCACAATTTCTGAGCTGGAAGATAACTTAGAGATCATGTGATCTTGAGCTCCACACTCCTCATTTTCATAAATGAATAAAATGATATACAAAGAAGTTAAATGACTTGTCTACAGTAATCCAGTTAATTAGAGGCAATGCTAAGACTACAAGGTAGATAAAGAAAATTCTTGGTTTTGGTTCTAGTCGGCAGGATATATTTCTGATCTCTGAATCTGAGTAGCAATGCATGTGAAGTCAAAAGATTATGTGCAGTTTATCTGCTTTGATTATCCTTTGTCACGGAGAAAAGAATTACATAATCTTCTTTTGCCTAGTTGTTAGGCATTTTAATTAGCTAAATGGAAAATAAAAATTAAGCATGAAACCAAAATACTCAAATTTATATTTATGGTACAATGTGTATATTGATGGTAATCAACCAGTGCTGAATCCACCATCAAAGAAAGTTGTGAAAAATACGGAGAGGCTTTAATGATAAGTCTTATATGTAATTTAAAATTTTAAATAAGTCCTGTAAGGCTAAAGAACCAATAAAGCTCAGTTGGGAAAAGAGAAGGTAGAAAGGCAATTTAATAATGCCTTTCCTCTAATAAAATGAGGAAATGAGCTCAAGAGTAAGAGCTATTATACGTGGTGACTAGAGCAAGAGCTATTATACGTGGTGACTAGAGCAACAGCTATTATACGTGGTGACTAGCTATCCTCTCCCTCTACAATGGCCAGAACAAGACGAAACAAGTTCAAGATTGTAGCATGAATAGTTCAGAATAGATACAGAAAATAAATTATGAGTTTTTACAAGAGAATTTCAGTCTTTCTGAATTTATAAAATAAAATTAACTTGCAGCCACCTGAGATGTTAATGGTAATGTCACAGGCAGGCATACAGATAAACCTTCTCAAGGTCTTTAATGAGTCTGAAATTATTTAATATGGGGTGATCAGGAGAGGTCTCATCTGAGCACATGATCAGTAAATGCAAAAGCTCTTTTCCTACAAGGTCCACTCTACATACATAATTTTCCTGGCTCAACTACAACTAATACTGGGAAGTTAAGGTGAGGGGTGGAGAGAACAGGTATTTTGCAGTTGACAACATGGCAACCTGAAGTATCACTAGGAAAACCTGAATAGACCAAATTTAGTGGTTCATAGTACTTTCTCCCCTGACAGCCAGACCTCAGAGGAACAGCTGTAAAGCACAGAAACTCACTGTAGTAAGTAGCTCCTCTGGAAATCTGAAGCTGCAGTGAGCATAGCTATCCACTGCAAAGAGAACTTAATGTACTCTAGCTACCAAAACAAAAGTCTGGAAGACATTAAACCCACTATGTTTAAATCTATGCAATAAATGGGGATTAATTATATTTTAATGATTTTTTGCTTCATATCTTCAACAGAAATAATTTTAAAAGGGAAAGGAAAAAGTCATTTTTTAGGTAGTGGATCGTAAGTGTTATCTAGTCTGAAAAAAGTAAGGATGGCCCTCTTTTCCTAGATCAAATTTAAAAATCCCTTAAAGAAATTCAAAGTGGGAAGAAGGAATTTAGCAGATGCCAATCCATCCCTTTCCTAAGGATAAAGTTCCTAAATACAGGACTTAAAATCTCAGTGAATTAAAATTTAAAGACACTGTATTAATTCGTTATGCCTGTCGTAACAAAGTGCCACAGACTAGGTGGCTTTAATGACAGAAATTATTTCCTCACACATCTGGAGACTAGAAATCTGAAACCAAGGTGTCATCAGGGCTGGTTTCTTCTGAGGCCTCAAACTTTGGCCTGTAGATGGCTGGCTCCCCCTGTGTCATCCACCACAGGGTCTTTCTTCTGAATGTGCCTATGTCCTAATTCCCTCTTCTTACAAGGACAACAATCATATTGGATTAGGGCCCATCCCAATGATTTCATTTTTACCTTAAACACCTCTTTAAAGGCCCTGTATCTCTAAATACAGTCACACTGAGGTACTGGGGATTAGGACTTCACATACGAATTTTGGGGAATCCAATTTGGCACATACACATAGATTTTTTAAACAAAATTTTAAAAACAGCTTATAGATTATTAGTCTTTACAGCATTTTAATTTTAAAATGATAGAAACTACTGAGAAGTTGACTTAGCAGATATCCTACTTACATAACGGGAATTTAATATTGCTTTTAAGAGAAAAAGTCAGGCCCAGGGGAGAGGAAGCTGCGACACAGCTCCAGATGACTGTGGCCATGCGAAAGCGCCAGCACAGGTTTTTAAAGAAAAGTAAGAAATCTAGATGTTTGTCAGATACTTTCTCAGAGTGTGTAGTCCAAACAATACATCCTGAAGGTCATGAGTTTGAAACCTCTATTTAATGTAAAGGGAATATTTTGGACATAAAAATAAAAGTACTCTTGGGCGGCCGTGCCGTGGTGGCGGCGGCGACGGTGGAAGCCCCGCGCTGAAGAGGCGCCGTGGCCGACCCGGCGGCCTGGAGGCCGCGAGAGGCGGAGGCCGCGCCCCCCTCCCGCGCCGCGGGATCGGAGGGGAGGAGGCGGACGCCGGAGAGCCCCGCCCGGTGGCCGGGAAGGTGGGGGAGGCTCCGCGCACCGCCCGCCCGCCGCCGCCGCCGCCGCCGCCTCGGGGGTCCCGCCGCGAGCTCGGCGGCCCCGGCCGGGGAGGGAGGGCGGCGTGCGCGCCCCGAGCCGCCCGAGATGGCGGGAGGGCACTGCGGCACCTTCGCTGCGGCGGCGGCCGGCAGGGGCGAGATCGTGCAGCTGGTCGGCGGGACCAGATTTGGTACAAGGCAGACTCTCATGTGGATTCCAGATTCGTTTTTTTCCAGCTTGTTGAGTGGAAGAATTTCAACACTTCGAGACGAAACTGGTGCAGTATTTATTGATCGAGATCCAGCAGCATTTGCACCCATTTTAAATTTTCTTCGGACAAAAGAACTGGATTTACGTCGTGAGTCTTTTGTCGCTGGAGTTTTTGTGAAGCTTACAACGCATAAAGTTACTGTTTAAGATGGAAAACATCCCTTTCTCAAAGTCAAGATGGGATTTTTATGTAACCTCCATTCAAGTCTACACAGGCGTGTTCTATTATCAGGTCACAACTAAGCAGGTATCTTTCTGACTGTGAGCATGATATCAAAACACATTTTCAAATTTGTGAAAAGTTCTGTAAATTGGAGGGAAATCATGTGCAAACAAATTATCTATAAAGGCTTTCTGATTTCTTTTAAAACAAATTCATGTCATTCGGCAACATTTCATTTGAATACAGATAGCAAATTGAATCTCCAAGCCTAATGTGTGCAATAATGAAGTGTTTTCAAGACTCAGAATTAGTTTGACTGTAAAACTGGATGAAATTTTTTAACACCTCAAGAAAAATTCCTTTAAAAATATTATCAGTTAATAAGATACACACCAAGATTTTAAGTTAAATTATTAGATGGATTATTCACTTAGTGAACAATAGTAGGACACTTAGAGGTAGTAGTCTTTTGTTCACCAAGCATCACTGAAAGTTCTTTTTTTTGTCTCATATATTCTTAATCACTAGCGATAGAGACATGGAAAAGACAGTTTTAGTTACCTGTGATTCAGTGATAAAGTAGAAGTGCCTGCAGAAAGCGGAAGAAGGGAGCATAAGGGTCCAGGGGACATGGGGCAGTGCAGTGGGGAAATGGCGTGTAGTGAGGATGTATTTACTGCTCATTCTGTAACAGACAGCTAGCTAAGGCCTGAGGAAATGCAGTAGTTACCTGAGAAACGGAAATTAACCTAGTTCAGTACTTTCATACAAGCCTCAGTAAACTATTAGTAATATTTGAATGTATCATACAAAATGCTTGGTAAGAATGTTTTTAATATCACATTGTAAATATAATTTTAAAATAAAATAATTTATGCATATTAAAAATAAATAAATAAATAAAAGTACTCTTGTAATCCACAATATCTGGGGGGTATTGTGCATATCCCATACTTTTACTTTAGGGATGAAATATGGTCCTTTCACGCAGAACAGGGAATAATGGGAGAGGATGGTTGTGTGTGTGTGTGTGTGTGTGTGTGTGTGTGTGTGTGTGTGTGTGTGTGTGTAAGAGAGAAAAAGTAAGGGATTTCACTTTAACATGCGTATTCAAATTGCTTGTTTAAAACTTGGCTCCATACTTGAGATTAAAAATGAGGCTCTGCTACTAACTGAATGACCTTGGGAAAGGTACTAAATGCATCTCACCTTAGCTTCCTCATTTATAAATACAAAATTATAACAATATTTACCTCACAGTGTTGCTGAAAGGAATAGATGGAATGAAGCAATAAACCACTGAGCTGTCTGCCAGAGCATTCGGTAGTGAGTAGCTGCTGCTGTTGTGATTGTCCTTGTTACCATATATATATATATATATATATATATATATATTCAGGGTGGCTGGACACACAGGTCTGCAGCTCAGCAGCTGACATGGGGACACACAAGTGGAGGCGTCAGTGCATGGATTTTAAATGGAAACTACAAAAGTCTACCAAGGAGACTGAATAGGAAAAAAAAAGAACCAAGGACCGAACTCTGGAGAACACCCCATTTATGGGGCAGCTAGAAGACTCTAAAAAAAAGGTACAGGAGTTAAAGAAGATAAACAAAAGAAAGAGCCCCCAAATCTAGGAAGAAATTTCAAGATCTATCAAGTGCTGCTGAGAGGTCAAGCTACAAGGCCTGCGATGTGCCCACTGAACTTGGTGACTGGGTCATGGGGACTTTAGCAAGAGGAGAGGTAAACACAAAGTATTGACTCCAAACTATCCAGACCTCTGTTTAATGAATTGTTGTAAAAAGATGGTGGGGTGGTAAGCAGAAACATACAAATCTTCAAATTCCTATAGGTTCTCCAACCAACTGCTCAGTTTCGGCTCCAAAACACCTGTGAATGTTTAGCTACATTGAACTGGAACTCAGCACTCCTCTGACTGCAGTATTTCTCGTGTTAGCAAGGGGAAGGCAATCAGTGAGCTCAGTCAGGCCTCTGGTGGCTCTGTCCCTACGAACAGACGCTGCTTGTTTTGGGAAAAAAGACAACAGTAGAAACAAAAGGCAGAACTTGATTCTTATCCATACTGAAACTACGTAATATTTTCAACATGCTTTAACAAAATTCTAAATATTTATATGATGATAATATACCTCATTTCTTTCAAACAGTACTGTATACATATGCAATTACTCAAAGTGTGCCATTTTACTGCCACAGGGCAAAGTCAAGATCTCCTACTCCAATTATCATTACTGCCTTGTAGCTATCATTTCACTGGGAGGGGAGATCACAGGAGCTAAAGGTATTAATGGGCTGAGTAACACAAACTTTTGAATCATGGGAGAATCTGGTAAAACATTAGTCATTCTTTTAACTTAACCAAGACTCAGAAGGATGTATTCTCTCCAAACAGCCATGGTTGGATGTTTGACTCCCCAAAAAACATACCTGGTGATTTACATTTTGGAAATCACACAGCATTTTAAAGTTCATTACAAGTACACAGTAGTGATAAGCAATTTGCTCTGCGTTCTGCTCTGCACACTAAGTATCCCAAGTTCTAATTCATAGTCAGCTTGAGCTAAGGCTGTAAGACTTGCTTTCATGCTGGGAATCCACAGGGAATTGCTTCAATTGGTCCTAGAACATTCATTCAACAAATATTTACCGAGTCCCATTTGGGTACCTGGCATTATGATACTATTCCAAGCATTAAGACATTTATAGACGTTGGCCCACACTTATGACACATCACCAACACAACTGGTCATGCACAGAGTAAATTTATGTACACTAACACTGTCTCCAGCTTTATACAGCAAAAAAGCTTGGTAAAAGTTTTTATTGAAAGGCATGTCCAGGCTAAGAATCATTATGCTTTCACTGGGTATAACCTAATTGCATGTACATATGGTATATTTTCTACAGAGTTTATACTATACTGCCTTAGACCTGTTTAAAAAAATAAATCCCACACGCTAATGATGACCATGGGTTATACCCTTCATCTCATGCCAACTTCTGTTGTCAATTGCACAATCTGCACTGAACTCTGTTGGACCCAATTATTTGTACCTGAGTGAGTTTCTAGTGCCATTATTTAGTTTGACTTCTGACAAAACACTTAAGAGAGACACTTCCTTGTGGAGCATTATGACACATCAAATGGACTTCACAGTTTGCCAAGGTGTTGTAATGCACCATTACTGAGCACCAGCCAACCAGACATGGAAACATCTTTCCTCGTTCAAGGCTTTCATAAGAATTTTGAAAGTAAACTTAAAACATCTGAGAGAGTGCTATTGGTCTAGTTCCAATGGATCAGTCCTATTAGAATAGACAGTTGTCTAACAGATGGCACTGGAATGAGGCAATCTGCCATCTATGTGCATCTGTTACTAAATATTTATGCTGTTGAAAATCACTCCAATAATTTCTCATGGCTTCATTCCCACTACAGGATTATGACCAACAGGAATCACTTATTTATACAGCATAGCACATTAACATTCCCATACTGGAGGACAGAACCAAACTGCTAATTTTGTCTCTCTAGGGTTTTGTTTTATTGTTTTAGCCTTTTTTTTTTTTGCTTTGTTTTGTTTTGGTAGAATTCATAGAAAAATGCACTATTTACTTTTTCATTAATTTGTCCACTTGATAAATACTTACCAAATGCCTACCACGTGCAGGAACTGTGCTGGGCATTGGAGATGCAATAGTAAACAGACTAACTTGCCCCTGTTGTTCTCATGGGGACTGGGATCTCATTGGGAGGAAACAAGTATTATTCAGTCAAACAAATACACTATCACCAGCCATGATACATGTTGTGAAGGAAAAGTATTGATGCTAAGAGAGCATGTAACAACATAAATACTGAGGACATGATTTCATAGGTAATCTTTTTAAGCACTGCTCAATTTCAACACAGATCATACTGAGGGAGTGTGATGAGGATTATTGTTGTTATTGACAAACACTTCACACTTGCACAGTACCGTTCATCCGAGTGAGTCACAACTTCATACACACAAGTATCACAATCCCAATTTTATAGATGTGAGGAATGGGCAGTGCACAGTAGTTAAGCATCTTGCCCATGGTCATACTGAGTGAGTGGCTGATAGTTTCAACTCATTCAAACTCCCTTTCAATTTAATTTTGTTTTGCAAGTGCCTCCTAGTTAACAACTCAAAATGAAATTTATACCCCATCTTAAGTTTACGAAAACATACTTGATTTCAAGCATATATCCTCAACCTTTAATGGTCATTTGTTAGTTCTTATATGAAAAGACATTTATTCTTTTTTTTTTTTGAGAGGGCATCTCTCATATTTATTGATCATATGATTGTTAACAACAATAAAATTCTGTATAGAGGACTCAATGCACAATCATTAATCAACCCCAAGCCTAATTCTCAACAGTCTCCAATCTTCTGAAGCATAACGAACAAGTTCTTACATGGTGAACAAGTTCTTACACAGTGAATAAGTTCTTACATGGTGAACAGTGCAAGGGCAGTCATCACAGAAACTTTCGATTTTGATCACACATCATGAACTATAAACAATCAGGTCAAATATGAATATTCGTTTGATTTTTATACTTGATTTATATGTAAATCCCACATTTCTCTCCTATTATTATTATTAATATTTTTTTAATAAAATGCTGAAGTGGTAGGTAGATGCAAGATAAAGGTAGAAAACATAGTTTAGTGCTGTAAGAGGGCAAATGTAGATGATCAGGTCTGTGCCTATAGACTAAGTATTAATCCAAGCTAGACAAGGGCAGCAAAACATCCACGGATGCAGAAGATTTCTCTCAAAACAGGGGGGGTGAGGTTCTAAGCCTCACCTCTGTTGATCCCCAATTTCTCACCTGTTGGCCCCCCTGCAACTGTGCCTGTCTTAGGTTGTTCCTCTCTTGAGGAATCTTACCCGTCTCTGGCTAACCAGTCATCTTCCGGGGCCATACAGGGAAATGTAAAGTTGGTAAGTGAGAGAGAAGCAATATTCTTTGAAAAGGTTAGCTTTTTACTTCTTTGCAGATTTATGCCCTGTGGCTTCTATGCCCAGCATTTGCCATGAGGTATCTTTACCACTTGGAAGAATTATGATACTCAGTAATTTCGATATGAGGCACAAATTCTACTTAAGGGTTGTAATTAGGAAGGAAGAAGAAAAGCTTTAGAAGTAGCAGACGGAAGAAAACATGGGAAGATTGATTATTTCTTTGACATATCTTCTTGTAGAGTACCTTAAGCATGTATAGGTTTTAAACTACTAATTAAATTGCATGCACACATTAACATAATAGGAATACAGCTACATAAACAAAGCAAATCTATAATTACCAGCCATCTCCAGTGAAACCAAGAAAACCATTTAGGCACCCTAGGCATTTGTGAAAATTTGTCTATGATATGATGGATATTGTCCAACTGTACTTGAACAGTCTGAGAGAAGTCAGACAAATTAAAGCAGCCCATTTCTGGGATCTGTTCACATCCTGTATGTTCTTTTAACCGTAGATAGTCTATAGTCGTAAGATTTTGGAGCGCTACAACTTGCACCCCTCCCAACTCCTGATTGAGTTCCAACAGTACAGATCCGGTCAAATTCGTTGTCCCACTGTATGCACATGCCAGCCTAGACATCTCCCTCCTCATTCCAATGGCAAGTCCAGGAAATGGGGTGGACGCAGCCACAACCGCAGCATCGCACGGATCCCTGTGGAGGCTTTTTGATGATCATCCCCTGGCATGAGTCCTCCAGAGAGTGCTGATGCCGGAAGCTCCTCCTCATATCGTAGTGACTCAGTTTTTTAAAGGGAAAAAAGTTGGATTCTTTATGTAAAAATACCTTGAACAGGAAACAAAAGCAAAAATGAACAAGTGGGACTATATCAAACTAAAAGGCTTCTGTACAGCAAAGGACACCATCAGAACAAAAAGGCATCCTACAGTATGGGAGAATACATTAATAAATTACATATCTGAAATTTCTTTACCTGCAAGATAAATTTGAGAATTGTGGAAGTCTAATGAATGTTCTTTTTGGTTTATTTATTTATTTTTTTAAGTTTTCCAATATTGCTCTTTGGCTCTTGGAAGGAAATGAATGTGTCTTCCACTGTCATTTTCTGGCTGATGACTTTGAAAAGTTATCGTTCAAGGTTGGGTTGAAAGTTCTCACCCGTATATATGTGGAAAGAAAACAAACAGCTGCACACATCATGATCATGAGTTACATATGTCTGTACAGTGCTGTGACACCAAGAAGTAGGGTTAAAATAGGAGCCAACTTAATTAACTGTAATCCCAATACCAAGTGCGTAGGTTCCAATTTTTTAAATTAATGCGTCAAAAATCTGGATACAAAGTCCATGTTAGAAATAGTCAAATTCTGGGAAAAAAGCAGACAGTTAGCAGGAGTCCATTAGGAACTTGGGCTAAAGATGTGCAAACTAGAATTAACATTTTGAAATGTGTACATTGGGGCAAAATTAATGGCACAAAGAGGCAGATCCTCAACGAAAAGGAGATTGTTTAGGGACGTTGTATTTTCAGTGACACCTGGTACTGCTGTCTCCTCAGCATAAATGAATCTTAGGCTGCTCAACTAGTTTGTTGCCTTTCAGCTTAATAGTATGTGAGATTATCCACCAGTGTGTATCATTCATTCACATGTTTGACGATGAGCTATTTTAATGCCCACTTTTTAAAAAATGAAATTTGAATGGCCTTGCCTATATTTGGGAAACCACCTGGAAAACCAAAAATAATAAATAACATAAAGAAGAAGAAAAAAGTTTGCTTATCAAGCCCAGCTTTGACAATCTAGCTTTGTCCCTTTGGGTATAACAGCCAATTCATTAGAATATGAGGACCCATTATTGAACTGACACTGAAAAATTCCAAGTCAGAGTTGTGGTAAAGGAGATTTTTACATCAAATAGGAGGTCATCTGCAAGTGTAAGATTCTTTGAGTCTCTTTGAGGGGTTACTATTCCAAACCACCCTAAAAATCATGTTTTGATGAAATCTCTATAGAAGGTGCACCTTGCCAAGAAAATCCAGTTAGTATCTTTATCCCACTTGAAACTGACATGATTTTTAAAAATTATTTTTAATTTGTGAAACAGTGCAGGTTCACAATCTTTAGCTGCAGTTGTGAAATCCAAAGAGCATGAAAAAAATACATGCACACCAAGTAACTCCTTTGGCAGCAAAATCTGAGCTAATATGAAATCATTTGGAGTTAAACCCGATCAGAGCAGATATGAAGCTAGAGATAGCATTATTTACCTCACTTGTGAATATTCGTAAATTTTATTGCAGAAATATGTGTGGATTATGGAACACCAACTGAGACCCTACCTATCATATCACATATGATCTAAGCATCCTATTACTTTCTTGTATTTGAATAATGCCATATTCTGAAACAAATCTAGCCCCAGTGATTTTGGGAAAGGGATTATAGACCTTTACATAGAACTATAGACATATAAGAATCCATCTTATAAGTTTGCTATATTATAACAGGCTTTTTGAAAATATAACTTTGAATAGTAAGGGTATAAATTAAACCACAGCTATATCTAAAACTACGTAAAGTCAAGGTATAGTGAATTCTGTTTCGTTGGGCTTTCAAGTTTCTAATATGTGCATTTGTTTCACCCTTTATTTCCCACTGTGAACCTGACTCAGTGCTGCTCGATCTTCTGCTGATTCAAATATGGATGATATTTGTAAGCTGCTCCGAAGTACAGGTTATTCCAGCCAACCAGGAGCCAAGAGACCACCCAACTATCCTGAGAGTTATTTCCAGAGAGTGCCTATCAATGAAGCCTTCATCAGTATGGTCATTGGCCGACTAAGATCTGACGACGTTTACAGTCAGGTGGAGATTAAAGCTGTTAAGATCTTAATGATCCAAAAGACTGCTTTCCCTTTCCTCTTCAATTACTCCTTCCCTTCTTTCTTCCTTTAAAGAGTAAAAGCAACTAAAAACTATCTAAAACCTTTTGAACTGTGCTATGGGATAATAGAGGAAACAGGGATGTTAATTTGGGCAGAATTGGAGATTCAGGGAGGAGATGGGATTTGAGCTATATTTGAAAGATGCTGCATTCTTTTAGTCATTCATTCAAGAAATGGTTACTGAGTGTGCATTAGATGCCTGTCTGTGTGCTCGGTGCTGGGGATCCATCGCTGATGAAGGCAAGCCATACCCGTAATGAGCTTGTAGTAAAGATAGAAGACAGAGAGCTAAAGGGATTACAGTAAAGCAAGACGAGTGTTATCTAAGGGGAAGCACGGGGTGCCATGAAGTATATAACAGGGCCGGCAAGATTGCGACAGGTGACAAAGGGGACATTTAGGGCAGTCCGAGCAAAGGAGGCAGCACAAGCAGGGCTGTAAAGATCCTGCAGCATTTGTAAGTCATCTCCCTTTCCTCTCCAGTATATGTATCATTCACTTACTTAAAAGGATGAGAAAATTATCATTTGACTTCTATTTTTCTGAAATGAACATAATTTTATGTATTTTATATACTTTCTTACTAGAAGAGAATAAAGAACTGTACCTGTGATAATTTATATTGTATACTTGTGATAATTTATGATAGACTGTTATTAATCACAGTGAGTACGTGCTCTGTGCAATTGTTTAGGTAGCCTGTTTTTTGTATGAATAAGTTAAGTGTAAAAAAGAGACCTTTTTTTCCCTTTTTTTTAAGACAACTTAAAGTCAGGAGCTACCTGCAAATCCCAGGTCTCCATAATACTTGTGGACATTTATTCAGAACCCAGTATAAACCAGAATCATTGGAGTCAAAGATTCCTAACGCAGGAGGTTATGGAGCCTGGGGACACATCAGCATTTAGAAGACAGGCAGACGAGCAGCCAGCAGAGCAGAGCGAGGAGAGGACCCGTTGCCCAGAGGATTGAAGTGGGAGTGTGACAAGGAGGCCACCGAATTGAGTGACGGTGAGGGTGTGAGTGACCCCAGGAAATCCCAGGAGTGATGGTGGAGGCCAAGCTTCAGGAAGTGGGCAAATGGCAGCAGAGAGATGAGTCTGTGAGTTCCGAGAGATTGGCTGTGATGGGAAAGACAGAGACATGTGCTAGTGAGAGACATGGGGTTCAAACTTTTTCCTTTTTCTTAAGGAAGACTTTGAATTTGGAAGAAAGATGACATTATGTGGTTGGAGAGGAGAGGGAAGGCCCTGGTTACACTGCATCCCTTATAATACCACAGTCTGAGAATTGCATCTGGTGCCCAGGACCCTCAAAGGAGGTGGCTTGTGAGAGACTGATAGGCCCCAGGACTGGGTCATTTATTTGGCACCTGTATACATTTAGATGTTGTAACAGCTCCCTCCTCCGGGTGATCCAGGTCTCGGCGTATCCTTTGCCTGAGCATCGCAGCACGGCCATGCTGTATGTGATTCTCTACTTTGAACCTTCCATCCTTCACACCCATCAAGCAAAAGTGAGGGAGATAGTGGATAAATACTTTCCAGATAATTGGGCAAGTATTACTATTGATCTGTCTTTTCTCTACAATGAGGTTGTTGCAGAACTGACTTTGTATTCTTTTGGCCTTTAACTCAGAGGTCAAAATGTTGTAAATAAGGAGACAAAATTACTGGCAAAATTACTTTAAGTGTGTTGAGAATTTTATAAATCATAACATGAAGAAGAAAAAAATCTGAGTAAAATTTCCTGACCAACCTACTGGTTTTTCTCTTAAATGGATACTTTGAAGGTCAAACTATGCATTAAAATATATCTTGCCTTAGCTACTGAGATTATAACTGTTATGTAAGCATTTCTTTGTTCTTTTCTATTTTATGAATCTAAACCATCAGAGTTTATCTAATTTGTCATTTTATGAATAAGAATTTCACTTTTATAATGTTTTATCCCTATGTTAATGTTGATGGGGCTGCTGAAGTGTAAATACTGCAGGAATATGCTGTAACTTTTTAAATGTTTCACTTAAAAGCAGTAATTCTTAAAGGAATAGAACTGACTTAACACACTTAATTTATATGAAATATTCTCTTTGCGCATAGAACTTTAACAAAGTACAGTGAATCAGATCATTTTGTAATTCAGGTAGCAGATTTTCCTTCACTTCTTCCCAGCCATTGAATCACAGATTACCTATGATAAGGGACCTGGATGAGGAGCTTTCCTGGGGAGGACACAGCCTACACAGAGGAGGTGATGCTTTCTATCTAACTAAGAGTGCGTCACACTCATGGGCTAGCAGTTGAACAACCTAGGGGAAAACTCTGGTAGTCTAACTTCATTTGCCTAAGCATAATTAAAGAAGTTTTGACCACAATGTTATAATCAGAAACGGAAGCGCCTTTAATATTAAGAAAGGTCAAAATCCTGTTACATAATGTTTACAAGATGTACTACTTTAAAAAAAACACCCTGGCACATGGAAATAAAGGAGTTAAAAAAAAGATATGTCAGGCAAGTGGCATCCAATAAAAAGCTAGTGAGAAATAATAATATCACACCACAGAGAATTTTAAAGAAAACACATTAATAGGGACAAAGAAGGATCATATGTGTGTGTCATATTAAAAAGAATAATCCACACTCAGTAACATACTCAAAATATATAAAGTGTGAAAACTCAGAATAATGTGGAAAATTTGATTTTTTTCCTTAATGATAGGAAATTTTAATGTACTTCTTTTCTATATATAATCCTGCTCCCCCCAAAATACATAATGGATGTTCCATGTGTATTTGAAAAGTTGAATATGCATTGGATCACGAAGGAAGTCAAAAATTCAACAAAGTTAAAAAAACCAGTGTTAGACTAGGGACTATATTCTCCTGCCATAGTGCATTTGAATTAGAAACCAAAATTAAAAAGATATTTTTAATGTTTGGAAATACATATACTCCCAAATAACTTACATTAAAGAGGAAATCACAATGTAAATGAAAAAATACTAAGACTTGCACCGTATCAGAATGCTACACAGTGAAGCTTATAGGAAATGACTATAACTTGAAGGTGAATACAGAAACTTAAATTCACTTACTTGAAAAAAATTAAAATTAAATGGGTTAGATATTAAGCTTAAGAAGTTAGAAAAGGCAGAGTAAAAGGAAGTTGATAATATACGAGCAGAAAATTTATTGAACTAGACAAAAAGGAAATGAGATCAATACAGCAAAAGCTATTTTGAAAAATGTAATAAAATAGATATTTATTTGGTAAAACTGACTACAGAGAGAGAGCAAGAGAGAAATTTCAATATATTAAGTTGGAAAAAGAAGACCTAGGACAAAGAATTTTTAAAAGTATAAGAAAACCTATGAACAACTTTATGCCAGTACATTTGAAAACTCTGCGAAATGGACAAGCTTTTTAAAATTATAACTACCAAATATGAGTCAGGAAGAAAAACAAAACATGACTAGTCCAGTAACTATGAAAGAAATGGACTTGGTGATCAAATCTCAGTGCCTAATCCACTCCCACCAAAAAGAAAGAATCACCAGGCCACAGGAATTCACAGGTAAGTCTTGGCAGAGCTTCACTGGCTCCCCAGCTTTAGACACACTGAAGTGGGTAGGTACAGAACTGCAAAAATAATGCTGTTTCCTCCAGTCAAGGGATTTTTACAACTTGAACTCGGGACCCCTTGAAATCTCTACCTTCAAGGGGTCAGTGAGGTCAAAACTGTCTTCATAATAAATTAAGACATTCTTTGCCATTTTGCTCTCATTTCTTCCCCAGCATACAGGGCAATTCCAGAGGCCACGTGACAAGTGAACCTGCAGTAGAAACAGAATGTAAATCCAGCTGTCTTCAGTTAAGCCAGACATTACAGAGACTTGAAAAAATATCAGAACAATGCCAGTCTTTTCACAAATATTTTTGGGAAAACTTGAGGTTTTTTTCCTTTGTTGTTAAAAAAATATGTATGTTAGCATGTAAAACAAAAATTTATGTTGTTTTTTTTTTCCTGAGGGCTTTTTTTAAGTTATTAATTGAACATTTAATGGTGCTGTAGGGCCAATTATTATCCTTTTATAGGTGGGGAAACTGAGGTGTGAAGACATTTAGTTACTTGCCCAGGGCTACACCACAGGCAGTGCTGGGCTGGACCCCAGCAGGCTCTTTACCCGCCAGGGGATTTCTAACGACCCGCAGAGCCTACATCCAATGGTGGAGCCAGACTGAAGTCCCTGATTCGTTTCTCCTCCCTTCTTTCCAGCGGTCCCTCGCGCGGGCTGTCCTGAGAGCACCACCCCCACCCCACCCCCTGCTCCTGGAGTCTCTGCCCCATATCCTCCCCTTTCTCAGTCCCCTCTCTCCTTCTGTGGAAGCATATCCTCAAATAACATTCTCAGGAAGGTAGATCAGAGGAAATGCGAGTCCTTGTGTGGCAGAAGCAGCCACAGCATCCCCTGTCCCAGCACCCTGGCTGGCCCTCGGCAACAGGACTTCCCATTATTCACATCAAGAGACAGGGTCCCTTTCTTCCCCCGGACGCTGTGGTAGCGTCGGGATTCACTCGGGTCGGAGGGCTCTTAATGACACGTCGTGAACAGCGGACTGAACAATGCTGGTGTGCGGCCTTGACCTCTGTTTCTGCTCTGAGAACCGCTTCTGTGCCGGGAGGTGCGGACTTGCTCTAGGGAGGCCCGCGTCATCCTGGCTGGCCACCAGCAGCCTGGAGGTGGGGTGAAAAGCCCAACAAGACCTGCAGTAAACAGCCCCCGGGGCCAGCCAAGGCACAAAGCCTCAGGCCAGGTCAAGGGTGTCTCGGTCACTACGTTTTGGGGTGGTTGTCAGGTGGGAGTAGGCAGGGAGACAGCTCACAGGCCCGGAACCTTCTTACGCTTGCTGGATGGCAGGCTGGGGGGTGCTCGGCGGGCGTTTCCCACTTGGGAGTCCGCTGGGGGCCGTGCGGTCCGCAGCTGCCCTGAGCAGGCCACGAGCCACGGCTGGTCTTGTTAATGTCGGCACGCGTGTTTTACATTTCTGAGGTATTGCTCGTTCGGGAGCCCCCGGTTCTTTTTTCAGAGCACGCAGTTCTGTTTTAGGGGCAAAGTGGCTTTGCAGGGAGGGGGCTTTTGGGTCCTGCATTTTCTCTTTTTTCTTTGTGGGTTTTTTTTTCTTTTCAGTCGTGGGACCTCCTAGCAGGCACTGTCTTCGGGGTCTGGTCTGCTCTCCTTTCCGCTCCTGTATGCGAGGGAGGTCGGAGGTCAGGAGGAACCCCCAACACGCTCTGTCCCCGTTAACTTCCAGAGCTGTCCGAACATCTGAACCTCAGGCCCCTGCAAGGAAGTCCTCTTGCCTCTGAGTAGACCGGTCCTGCTGTCGCTCTGCCATCTGGAGGGACAGCTGGGGGAGCCCCCGTGTCACCTGCCGTCCTGCCCTTGTGCCCCCCTCTCTGTGATGCTGGATCGGGGCGGCCATGCCAGGCCATCCCTGATCGGCCTGTTTTCTGGCCCTCGCTTCATCCCCACCCAGCCGTCCTGCCAAGTCAGTCCTGACCTCCGCCAGGAGTTGGTCAGTCCCTTGTCTTCAGACTGTTATTTCTCCTGTCCTCTTTGCCACATGAGGCAGATATGCTGCAGGGGCTGCAGGTGGACGGCTCACCAAGAGGCCATGGTGTGACGGGCCACAAGCTGGGCTGGCTGGACACGTGGGGCCCCTGCCCGTGGAGGCCCGTCTGGCCTAGGGCCGGGCGGCACCTGGCAGCCTGTCACTACAGCTCTGGCTGGAAATGAACCAGGAGGGGCTGCATCCGGAGCCCAGCGCAGGCATCAGCTGCAGAGCCAGCTCGGGGTCCACTCGGCCATTGGAGGGAGGCACCCCCGGCCTCTACCCTGTCGCCCCTTTCTGGAGTCTCATGGTTCTCAGCACGTGCACAGCTCAGAGCATCCCTCTAGGGCTGACCTGGGGCGGCAGCCAAGGAAGGCTCCCCGGAGGACCCTGAGGCAGGGAGGCCCCAGGAGGCCGGTAGGGGAGCGGCAGGGTGTGGGGGCTGAGTCCTGCGCCCCATGCCTCCCAGCCTGCCAGGGGCCAGCAGAGGCCCAGAGATGTTTGATGAGGAGAGAGAAGAGGTCCATGTTTAGTGTTATTTTAAATTAATAATTTTTTCTTAATTTCTCAGTTTTAATGTGTAATATGATAAATATTATTCACTATAACCCCCATTTAAAGAAAAATTCTTTGGGGTCCTCAGTAACTTTTTAAGGGCTGAGATTAAAATATTTGAGCTCTAGTCAACGTCTCTGCTTTTTTTCCAACCTTGATTTAGCATTTTTCCATGAATTAGTAGCAACAATTCATTCTTGCTCCAAAGTGTTCCTAAGGAAGAACTCTCATCTATTATGTATTTTGAAACCCTTAGTTCTTCAGGGATGGAGTTTAAACTGGAAGGAGGGGGCAATGTCTTCTCTAATTTTGCCTTGAAGTGAGTAGGTATTTAACAAATACTGAATGAGTGTCTCCTCTTTCAGGTAATTAGTATTTACATGGGGATCACAGTGAATCTAGCAGATGCTTGGGAACCTTACAAAGCTGCAAAAACTGCTTTAAACAATACTCTAGACCTTTCAAATGTCAGAGAACAGGTAGGTCTGGCTAATCGAGAAGGATTCTGTAAAAACTGTAAGCCTGCTTTCTGGGGTAGGAAATGAGTTAAGTACATTTCCCAAGGAATTTGGGTGATGTCCACATAGACATTTCAGTGCAATGATTAATGAAAGGTGAATTTTTCACATCCAAATAAGATAGGTGATTACAGGTTTTTAACTTACGTGAGTATTTGTAAATGAGAGACTTGGGTTCTAAGGAGGAGTCAGCATCCTAAGATGAATCAGTAGGTCATATGGCTCCAGTTGGCTTCACTTATTCTTGTTAAACACCTTCTCCTATGGATAGAACTGCTTTCACAATGAGCTGGAATTTTAGTCTTTTCATTAGTAGGACAAATGTTGAGGATGGTAACCGAAGGTGTACAACATGCCCTACCATGCCCTGTCATTGTAATTTCAGTTCATTTCTGATGTGCAAAATAAGCAGCAAGACTCAAGACATTGATCTCTAAATGGCTGCATTCTGTCCCTTTGATTAGCGCACAAGGCAGAAGAAAATACCTGAGTAAACAGAGGAATAAAAAATAAAGCCTTTTAATAGGGAAATACCCTTGACATTTCTAAACAGTTGCCTTCCTCAGCCTGACTGCCTGAGTTTTTCAGTTTCTAGTGGGGATGGAGCAATATTGACTCAACTTCAGCATGTTTTATTCAAATAACTTGAATTCCATAAATAATTCACAAAAGACAGTATCACCGTTGGCATATCTCCTAGAAATATATTAGAGAAAGTGTCACTTCCTATGCTTACTGGCATCATAGCATTAATTTTTCATTACTTAAATTACTTTCTAAAACTGCAATTGCTTATTGGCAACATTTTAAGAGGTTCTCAAAGTCTTCTGATGAAACACCTTATAATAGTTTTAAACTAAACTGACTAGGTTAAGGCTGTTTTAACATTTAACTCTTGCTTCAGGTAAAGCAGACAACCAAATTTTTAAAAGGCTGGTTTGAAAATTCAGTTTTGCCCTCCCGCAGTGTACTTTGTCAAGCTTTCCTATGCCTGCAGAAGTCTCATCTCCTGAGGTTTCTGCTCTGCTCTGCTCTCTCATCGGCAATAACAGGGAGAAAGGCAATCGAGCTGCTCCCTTTATGTCTCTTTTCTGTCCAAGTTAAGAATAGAAAGGGTCCTAGGAACCGCTTGATTCTCTTCTCCAGTTTACATTTGAAGAAACCAACATGCAAAGGTTAAATCTGAATTCACACCAATAGTTAATGTAAGCACAGCCAGAATTCGGATTTAGAGTTCTCTTAATTCTAAGTCCAGTGCTCTTTCAAAAGTGTCCAATAAACCACTCGCCTTTGAGCCTTATCCACTGTAGCCTGTATGTTACTCATCTAATGTAGAAATGTTATCTGTCAAGGGATCAATCTGAATGTGATTCACTTTCAAGATAAATAATTTTCTCTTTTTTCATATAATTCCAGTTTTTTTTTTAATTTTCAAAGGCAAGCAGATATGCAACTGTCAGTGAAAGAGTACATGCTCAAGTGCAACAATTTCTGAAAGAAGGTTATTTGAGGGAGGAGATGGTTCTGGACAATATCCCAAGGCTTCTGAACTGCCTGAGAGACTGCAACGTGGCCATCCAGTGGCTAATGCTGCATACAGCTGACTCAGGTAATGGAAGAAAGGGGTGGCCATTTATAGCACCCTATAGAAAGGCCTTCAGAATTAAGATCTACTGCATGATGCAAAGCTGGTTAGCCCTTGGTTGAGAATCAAGTTGCTTTCCTAAGTTGTTTGTGTGTCTACTTGGACAAGTCAACAGCCCTCCTGAACAGCCCCTTATCACATACTGTTAGGTGCTAGGGAACATGAAGAAATTTACCTCCACATTCAAGGAACTTGTCACTGGTCACATTGGGAAGATTGGACGTATATGTATGAAAAAGTATAGCTGCAGATCTGCAAAAGGCAGAATAATGCATTCCCACCCCCTCTCTCAAGCATGCCCATGGCCTAATCTCTTCAACATGGGGCATGGTAGCAAAGGGGGAGTAAGGTTGCAGGTGCAACTAATGTTGCTGGTCAGCTGACTTTGAAGTAAGGAGATTATCCTGGATTTTCTTAGTGGGTCTAGTATATTCATATAAGAATCCTTAAACTGAGAAGGAAGCAGAAGAGTCAAAACTAGAGAAACCCATCATGGAAGAGACTCAGCAGGCCACTGCTGGCTGTAAAGATGGGACAGTCCACGAGCCAAGGAGCACGGGCAACCTCTAGATGCTGAAGAAGACAAGAGAACAGATTTTCCCCTAGATGCCCCCGAAGGAACCCAGCCCTGCTGACTCCCTGATTTTCTTTAGCCCAGTGAGACCAGTGGCAGACTTCTCATCTCTGGAACTGCAAGAGAATAAATTTGTGTCATTTTAAGCCACTGAGTTTGTGGTAATTTGTTGCAGCCACCATGGAAAACTAGTCAAAGGGCCAAGCCAGGAAACAAAAGCCAGATGTGTGAAACAGACGGTTGATGGGATCTGAGTCCAGAGCAGGAGAGACAGTGGAGGGGCGGAGGTGACTGGGGCAGGCTCCACGCAGGAGGCAGGAGCTGACCGCCCCTTGCTAGGACTTTGAAGTAAAAAGAATTCTAGACTGGAGAAACAATAGAAAAAAGGTGTGATTTTGGAAGTACAAAAAACATGGGCCCATTGAGCTAGACAAGAGTGCTTAATTACAGAAAGTTGGATCTTAGTGTTTTCTGGGTCATGGTCCTCTTTGAGGCCCCATGGGCCATCAAGTCTAGTTGTTTCACAGATTACATGAGATGCCTCCACAGGGTCTGAGAGACCATGACTTTAAAGCCCCTGGTTTAATAGAAAAATAAGTGGGTTAAGCTAACCGGAGTTTGTTCAGAGCTGATGCAGTTCCTTATATGTAGTAAGTGCTTGATCAACATAACTCAGGGATTCGTTCATCCAGAGCTGTGTGCCCCTTCCCCTAAGACCCCTAAGAATCGTGTTGTTCAGCATCCCTGGAGAGCCTCTGCTTTACTTTTTTCATCAACGGTTTTCTTGAGAACCTACCCTGAGAAGGGTACTGCTTTCAACACTTCCTTGTTCTCTCAGGTAAAGCTGTGTCTCTAAAAAACTGTTCACACCAGACTATTCTGCAGCCTGCCCTGTAACACAGTAGCCCCATCTCAAGACTCTCAGGCAAGGTGTTCTTCAGTCCCCCTCGCTGCCACGTGTCCGCTTCATGGGGGTGGGGCAGGGAGGACAGGGGTTGGATTTCTTCATCCCTCACAGCTGAAAATGAAATTTCTCCTCAGCCTTCTCTCTTCATGCTAGAAATCTCCGTCTTCTAAACTCTTCCTCATAAGCGATGCTTCAAGTTTTGTTTTGTTTTTCTGCCTTTTGCATGTTGGCCTAGAGCTTGCTCCAAATTAGTTTACTCAGAGCATGAATACCATGGCTAAAGTTCTAATCATCTAATGGACCTGTTTTTAGTTGAGTTTATTTTTTACATAAACTCCAGTTCTAATTTGAGGATTTTACTACGTTGACTCAGTTTGTAATCTTCTTTACCAAGAGTCTTACTTTCTCAGGCATATAAACAACTCAAGCCCTTGATTTATCCTATCATAAAACTAACTGCTGTTTTACAGTGAGTCAGCCTCATCTTCATCTTCCTATGTCTGTGCCTGACAGTCGAGCCTGCATTCGGGGAGCCAGTGTTCTCCTGGATTGCACCCCTCCAGGGGCAACCTCAGTCTGCCAGAGTTCTCTGCTTTTATCTTCAGCCACATCTGTTTTCCGTGTTTGTCCCTGACCACTGTCTGACCTGACTGCGCAAGGTCATAACTTACCAGAAACAAACGGTTTACCTATCTGGTTGTGAGTCATATGTGGGAAAAGTAACTGCTTATTTAGCTTTTCTGGTGTTGTGATCATGGTGTGCAGGAAGAAAGGCATATTTCTCATACTCCCTCTGGTTGACCTGCTACAGGCATTTCACACAGGCTCTGGATGCTTCCGCAGTGCCTTGTAGCTGCTGAGGAAGCACACTCGGAGTCAACATCATCTAGGCAAGGCCGGCCTGCTGCAGTCTGACCCCAAGGTCGCCAGGATTCCCGCCGTTCTCTGGGTGTGAATTCTGGAGGGTCAGATCTTCTAGGGGAGATCAGGCCTGACAATTGGAACCAAGCCTGGCTTCTACCACGGAATTAATTGTCAATGTGTAGAGCTGTCCCCTGTCCAAAAATGAAAGCCAATTAATACCAGAATGTTTCTTGAATTACAAGTAGTATATAGACAGGTGGAAGTCCTTACAAGGTTGCCTTTTGCTTTTTAGTTAGGCAAATGTGAAGCTGAAAAAAATTGTCTATGTAAATAAATACCTTCCCTGATAAGTCCTGGAAAACACATGGTAAGTCGCCACTGCAGTTTCCCTTGAAAACTGAGCCCCTCTCCAGGTTGTCATGGTCTCCTTCTGATGGAGAAACTTAGAAATCAATATATTAAATGGCCTTCTGCAGGCTTCCCCGTAACTGAAGCACCAGAAACGCCCCTGACATACACTCATACAGCATCGTCATTCTGGACATGCCCGACACCCTGAGGTACCAGACGGAGGGCCGGGAAAGCAAGGAAGTGCATGTGTGGTACTAGAACAGCTGCCAGGGACCTTGGACCTTATCAGCTGTGACCTTTTTGACAGTATTTATGGTCTTAAATTTTTGATTTTGACTATTTGTACTTTGACTTCTAAATATTTTTGCCTTATCCTATTTTCTCACTCTTTCTTAGAGAAGTAATTGTGCCCATAAGCCAATTGCAGCAAATAATGGCAGTTTTTTATTCTCTCTACTTTTTCTTTTTTAACATGTTGTTTATTTTGTTTGAAATAGTTTAGCTTGGCGGCAGCTGGCAGGCTGAACAGGGAATCAGGACATCAGTGATACGGTCACTCACTGCTGTTTTGGAAGCTTGGTCTAGTCTCCCTGGGCCTCGGTAGTGGACAGTCCAGAAAACTGAGTGCCGGCCATACCCTCTGGCCTTTACAAGGAACAGAAGAGTCCCAGGTCTGGTTGGCAGTGCCACATGTTCGTGTGGGTATCCCTTTCCTCTGCTGTGTCTGGGCACCCCAAGACCACTCCAGCTTCAGTAATTTGCTAGGAGGACTCAGCATATACTAGTACTCATGGCTATAATTTATTACAGCAAAAGGATAGAAAGCAAAACCAGCCAAGGGGAGAGGTGCAAAGTCTGGAGGAAACCAGGCAGAACCTTCCAAGAGGCCGCACATGGGACACGTTTACTTACCCCAGCAGTGGGTTGTGACAGCATGAGTGAGATGTTGCCAACCAGGGAAGCTTGTTAGCAGCTCAGTACCCAGGGCAATTATTGGGAGCTGGTGTGTAAGCCTGGAACCTACCCAAATTTCAGTCTCCCCAAAAGGAAAGCAATGGTTGATCATAAGCCACATTGTACAAACAGAAAAGCCATTATCAGACCATTTTTATCGGCTCTCGAAATGGCAGAACTTCAAAAAATCCAAGTTCCCACATGTCAGCCAAGGGCTGCTCTTTTTTCAACTGTATATCACAGGCGACATTTCATGTCAGATCCAGTTGTCATATTTAGTAGTTTAGTTGTACTTAACTCTGTAGCATACATGTCCTATAATTTATCGTGCCGTTACCAATACACATTCTGCTTATTACTTCATAAATGCTTAAAATAAATGAAAATGAAGGAAAGTATTTAAGAACTCACACTTCATCAATATTTTCTACACATTTAATAAATTGGAAACTCTTCTCTTCCTATGTCTAGCCTGTAACCCAAACAATAAACATCTTCGTCAAATCAAGGACCAGATTCTCAGACTCTAGGTACAATCCCAAGATCCTCTTTTAGTTGCTGTTGGATACTGCACAATTTGAGTTTATACTTAAGGAGGTAAAAATATTGAATGAATAATCAATTCTTAGGTTTGTTCAATGCTTAAGAAGATAAGGATTCGGTAGCTTCGTCTCTGATTCATGCCACAGATTCCAGCTGTCTAAGATAGTTCTTACAGAAAAAGGACAGGTTACACATTTAATGAGCATTTCATACCTACTGTCCTTGGGGATACAGTGATGGAAAAGTGCACAAGATTGTGGAGTACAGGCTAGTGAGGAATATGGGCATTAATCAGAGAATCACGCTGATGAAAAATAAATATAAACTGAGATACACACGCTCAAGGAAAGGAACCTCATTCTGCGAGTACCAGAAATAAGGGGTGTTGTACTAGCCTTGACGACTTCCCTAGGAGAAGCGAGAGCTTCCGAAGGGACCTGGAGAAGCAGCCTGCGAGGGTTAGCAAAGAGAAAGGCTGGGAGCATGATGAACATTCTGGAGAGAGGACGAACATGTCCAAGTCCTGGGTGGGAAGCAGCATGACCAGTTCAAGGACCTAAAAGACCAGCTGGCTGGAGGGAAGAGAATAAGAAATAAAGGTATGAAATGAGAGTTGGGGAAGAGTGAGCCCCCTGCCTGCCCTTGCAGGATTCCAGTCTTCACCTGAAAGGCCAAGAGAACCTATTAGAAAGGTTGTAAGTAGGATGGGTAGTTTGCATTTAAACAAGGTCAACTTAAGGACTTTAAAGATTTTGAATTCACTGGAGGAAGTTCTGAGGTTATTCTTATCCCGCAAGAAGCCTCTTTGGATATAAGACTGGTAAATACCCAGGAATGCCAGCACCAGCAACCTTGGGGGTTTGGGTCAGGTGGGCCCAGGAACTAGCCCCAAATATTAATGCCCATTTAGGACCAATACTCACCTTGACTCAGCCTGGTTAGTGGTATACAACATGTTTCTTTATCTTCTAAGTATGTGAGGACACTGTTTTCCCTATTTAGTAGCCCAGGAAAAGTAGATACTGATTCTTAACATAATGTTAATGGATGTGCTGAGTGTTTTCAGTGACTTGTTTAAGTGTAATTTTATAAGATCAGAGAAGTGCTATCCCTTTTTTAAAATTTTTATTTATTTTTTTATTAAGGTATGATTGATATACACTCTTTTGAAGGTTTCACATAGAAAAACAATGTGGTTACTGCATTTACCCATATTATCAAGTCCCCACCCATACCCCAATGCAGTCACTGTCCATCAGTGCAACAAGATGCCACAGATTCACTATGTGAGAAGTGCTATCCCTTTTTATCTTTTTAATAATGTTAATGTTTCCCCTGTGAATAGCAAAGTATTATTGAATACCTACTCTGTTCCCAACTAGGTGCTAGGAATCTAAAAGTGAACAAGGTATATCCGTACCCCCAAGGAGCTCTCAGTATAGTCAGGAAGAGTGACAGATTAAGCCAAGATAAAAAACCAGTAAAGATCCAAGAGCTGGAACCAGGCATCTTATTAGCTGGTCAAAGTAAAACTGGCCTTTCAGAGGCAGGTGAATTGCCCCCAAGGAAGAAATGTGCTCCAGTTAGCGTCCTGACCTAAGTTAATGCTAGTGACCCAAGAGTTGTTGAGATCAGGACAGATCTGGGTCATCTGCCTGAACAAGCCTGCTTTCCAATCATAAATCTTTACCTGGAATCTATTGGAATAGAATGGGCAGCTCCCTTCTGTCTTTTCAGGTAGCAGAAAAATAAAAGCCTACAGATCAATCCAAGTTGTTGTCAGAGATCTTTGAGGAGAGAAAGATCTGGTCGAAAGAAAAGAAAACCAACTACGCAATACAAATCGATCAAAACGAGGATACATTTGAATTTCTGACATTACAGCTTGGTCCTTTAACTTGTATTTTCATTTGTCCCCCCGACCCCAACCCTTTTTCTAGAATCCCTTTCTGATTCTCCTATAAACACACCAATTGGTTCCATGTTTTTTCTCATCTTTATATGAAGATGCAGCTCCTAATTTAAGGACCATCCCCTATCCCAAATCCCATCTTACAAGATAAGAAATCTGAGTTCACTCTGAGGGAGTATTTGAAGAGCTGAAGCCATTTGGTCCATAAAGAAGATCTCGGGGTGAAGTTTTTGCTGCTTTGTCCAATGGCATTGATTGATCCCAGGCACTCAGATAGAGCAGACTGTATAAATAGTGCTCACTGTTCCCATCTTATGACTTATCATTTCATTGATTAAGCATCCTGCCTGGTTACTAAATTCCTCTTCACTGGCCTTGCAGAATCCCCCCAATTCTGATCCTTTCATTGGCAGATGGAGTCTGCTGCCCCGTTGCTCATCTTTTCAATATTCATTGTGAGGCTGAGGAGCAAAGGATTTAAGAGGAAAATGAGCACTTACGTATACTTACCTCTTAGGAGCTCAGTGAAATAAACCTCCATACCTTTGTACATACCTTAGATATGTTTTTAAATTTTGTTTCCAGAAAAACAAAAACCAACTAACCCTGAGTTATACCATTTCCTCCTCTGTTCGACTCTGTAAGTTTAAATTTTATGAATGAGTGAATTAATAATCAGAATTATTGGATAATCAAAGCAAGGAAGAATTTTTTTAGGTGACTTAATTCATTCTCCAGTTGTCAGACAAGATAATACTCAAGTCTTCCCTGACTAATTAAATTAGAATCATAGAAATTGTTACCTAGAAAAGACCTTAGAGCAATGGTCATCAAGTTTAATTTCACATTGGAAATGCTGCTTCCTGGGCCTACACAAGACCTGAACCAGAATCCTGCTGGGTGGAGCATGGGATTCTGAAAATGTTAAGGCTGTCCAGGTGATGGACAGCCTTAAAGCTCTCAGAGATGCTCTAGCCTTGCCCCTCAGTTCATTTGAAGTAGTAAGGCTTAAGAGATGGCCTCGGGGTAATGTTCAGGCATATATTTTTGTAAGTTGGGTTTCACACAGGCTTTCTCAGGAAACTGCCCAATCTGGATTTCTTCTTAAGTAAATCTCTTCTGTCTCTTCAACAGATGTTCAAGCAAATGCTCTCAGAAAAGCAAGCCAAATGGGAGCATTACAAGAAGGAGGGCTCAGAGCGGATGATGGAGCTTGCTGATGTCTTTTCAGGAGTGAAACCCCTAACCAGGGTGGAGAAAAATGGTAATTGCTAAAGAGGCATATCTGTGTTCGGAATGTATACACAGACTGTTGGAAACTGGCAAAGTAGAAAGTCATTATGTTGGTAACATCTTTGTATTGATTTTAACATTGCAAATGAAGGTGGGAAGTTTAGTTTGGGCTGCCTCTAGCTTTGTGCTCCTTTGAGTGGTCTGTGTCACGCCCCTATAGTTTTCTATAGTTTTCTTGTCCTCAATATATGTTAGGCTAAATCAGGGTTTCTAATTCTGTGGTTTTTAGATGCCTTATAGAGTCATAATGCACCCTCCCCCACACTTACCAAAGTATGCAAAACTCATGTGTCAGCTCATGTGCACTTGAGGGAAGGGGAAAACCTCTTAACTCTCACCATCTCAGAAGAATATACTTCATCCAACAATAATCGCTAGGTGATAAAGGTTCTTTTTCATCTACGTGCCTGCCATCTACTGGCATAAGAGGGGACATGCAGACTGGATTTGAAACTAAACGTAACTCATTTACTTTTATTTTAATCCTGCTGCTTTTAGGAAATTTTATCTACATGAAAATTGTTGTATCACTTAAATTTTTCACATAGGTAGAAACCTTTCAAAAATGCCCCTGAAAGATCATTTTGATTTTTAAGATAATAAATCGAACTATTTTTTTTAATGCTCTAATAATAGTTAAAGCTGTCAAATTCATTTCCAATAGTTAATTATGCTGTGAAACTGCTTAATAATATAGCTTTTTATTTTTAGAAAATTACTATTTATAATCAATATGAGCTTGCTTGCATATGTCAGTAAGAACTAAGTGTGTAAAGGATTAATTAAATTCAAAGCCACAGCTATGGGAATTATGGGATTCAGTAGTCTTTCCTTGTCTCTGTATTAATAGAAAATCTTCAAGCTTGGTTCAGAGAGATCTCAAAACAAATACTGTCTTTAAATTACGATGATTCTACTGCTGCAGGCAGAAAAACTGTGCAACTGATAGAAGCTTTGGAGGAGGTAAGGAAAGTCTTTTAAAATGACAGTTCTTGAATCAGAAATCATACTTTCTGACCAACCCAGCAATCTGCTTCTGGAAATATATCTAAGGGACTATTTCGTCAGAAGCAGAAAAGTACAAAAAAAGCAAAATATGCCCACTGTGCTACTATATACAGTGTCCTAAAATTGGGGAAATAATTAAATGACTAGCATGAAGAGAATGGTAGTGAAAAGTTACATTTCAACTGGTGGAAACATGTAATCTTGGAAAATTAATTATGAAAACAACATAGAAACATTGGCGAAATTGTGGTAAAGTAGTAAAAGCAAAAATAAAATTGCACTGCATGTCTCATTTTTAGGTTGGTAAAGACTGTAGACCCAGGGCAAAACTGTAAAGGAATCCACAAGAGTGAAGATAGTTGTATAATGATCATATTCCTAAAGTTTTAATTGTATGCTTAGCTAAATTTAAAATAGAAAATAAACCAAAGTATCAGAACAATAACCATGAGGTCTGTTATTTAAAACATCATTCAATACTTATCTGGAACCCTGTCCAGTTGATGTACATATATTTTTAGAAATATAATAAATATTGTTTTCATTTGATGGACTTTCTTAGCAGACGTTTTCTTATTTTTATGAGGTTTTTACAATCATCACTTGTTAATGGCAGCACAATATAGTACTCCGTTGTTAGCATTTCAGCTTCCCAAGCCATTCCAAACAATCCCCACTTGTACTATTTGGGTTGTTTTTTGGACATTCTAGTCTATAGTACAACTACAAATAACTTTGTAAATCTCAGATGCTTTTATCTTTTCCATTATTTATTTTGGTAATAGCCCAGACCCTTTGAATCATATATATTAAAATTTATATATGAATAAAATATATATAGCATTATATACATTAAAATTTCAGTGGAATGTTTTGATTTAAATACATCAAAAACTTAAAAATGTGCAAGTGCCAACACCCCACTTGTGAGTTGACTTCGTTTTTTAGCAGTCCTGCAAATCTTCAGAATGAAGAGGCTTCTCCAGTATACTTTTATTGATACTAAACTGGAAAGTGGAAATAGTCACTTATTATGTCATATATGTACAGGAAAATAAGCAGTGGGACATTTCCTAATTCTAGAACTTTGTGTCGCCTTTTCTGACCTGGCTTATACAGTTCTGAAATTATAATTTGAAATTAAAAATTTGCCAAAAAATTCTTAGTAAGTAGTGTGCTTTATTTTAGGTGTTTTGAAGGAAAAATAAACACCACAGAGGCCACTCAGAAGTTTTAATTAAATGTATTTATGTAACACAGGTTCAAGAATTTCACCAGTTGGAATCAAATCTGCAAGTATGTCAGTTCCTTGCTGATCCTCGCAAGTTTCCCCACCAAATGATTTGAACCATTAACATTAAAGAGGAGGTCCTCATCACAATGCAGATTGTTGGGGACCTTTCTTTTGCTTGGCAATTAATTGACAGGTAACGTGGACAGCCTAGCATTTGCCATTGATGAGGGCCACGATGAGCATCTCCTTACCATTTATCTCTTTACAGTTTCACATCTATCACGCAAGAGAGTGTAAGGGTAAACCCATCCATGGTTACTAAACTCAGAGCTGCATTCCCAAAGGTAAGCAGAGAGCAGTGAAAACAGTCTCAGACACCAGGGGAGAGTTGGTCTTCGTTATTACTTCATTAATTCAGCCCAAGAATTTTATCCTTTCAGAAAGTTAGATAATTTGAGTATTTTTATAGACTGAAAAGTTGGCAATTTTTCCATGAGAGCACACTTTCAATAGATGCCATAAATATTTAACGTTTGAATTCATAAGTTGCAGTGTCTAACATAAATTATTTTTAAACTAAATAATTTTTTAAAATTTTACCAGTATATAAAAAGGGCTTCTGTCGTGAGTGGCACACGTGGGGCAGCTCGTATGCTCTTCGTGCGGAATCGACATCAAGAGATTTCGGAAGCATAATTTTTTGGTACTTGGGCAGCTAGTGATCGTTGGTCCTGGAGCCCCCCAAAAAAAAAAAAAAAATTTTACCAGTATACTAAAAATGTGAGTCCCAGAGTCCTTTTTCTCTAGACATGAATTGAGTCCTTTTATTTATTCATTTAAAACATTCTTGTTGAGGCTCTGCTCCAAAGTAGGATCTCCTCTGAGGTCAAGGAGTAGTGGTGAACAACACAAGCATGGCCCTTGCTCACGAGGTAATTGCAGTTTGTGATAGGTGAACAAATAATTTACTCAGCGACTTCTGATGGAATTACCATGAATATCAGTTCTGAGGTACACTTTCTTTCATGTTTAATTGGGGTTACGCTTTATAATTGATGGAATATCCTAGTTGAATTGTCAACATGTTTTTTCTTTGTGAATAATGCATAAAGTAATGAATGGCACTTCTTATTTGCCATGATGTCTTAGATTGTACTCAGTACAGTAGTCTCATCAACCAAGACGTCTGATTTTTCCAGAGACGAATAGCTGTCTACCGTAGCACCGAGAGACGAGCAGCTGTCTACCATAGCACAGAGGCTGTCAAACTTGAGGGGTGTCAGAGTCACCTGGAAGTCTTGTTAGAGCCGATTGCTGGGCCTCTCCGTCAGTCTCTGATTAAGTCAGTCTAGGGTGGGGCGTGAGAACTGGCATCTCTACATCTCTAACAAGTTCCCAGGTGATGCTGATGGTGCTAGTCCAGGGACCACAACTTGAGAAGCACTGTCATCCAGATGACATTTTTTTTTAATTATATTGTTGTGAGAAACCATTAATTGGCATTGATAAGTTCAGTGATCTTTGGTCTGAGTAAAGCCCAGAGGCATTGTTGTACGTTACTATTCCTGGAAAGAAAGAGATTTCTAGGACTTTTTGAGAAACGTGTATATGTGATTTTTCTTCCAGCTTGCCTCTGCCCTTGATCTTCCCCTTCTTCGTATTAATCAAGCAAATAGCCCTGACCTCCTCAGTGTGTCGCAGTATTATTCTGGAGAACTGGTGACCTATGTGAGAAAGGTAAGAAACGTATCAAGATGATGTTTATTTTTTGCACATGTGTTTTTATTTTCAAAGAACTTTTACACCTGCTTTATAAATGCTAGTGGTAGTAACCCCATTTTATAGGTGTAGAAACTGAGAAACAGATTACAGTGGTTTCTTCAAAGTCACAGAGCTAGTTGGTAAAAGACGCAGATCTAGATCCAATATGTCCTAGTCACAAGTTAAGTTTTCAGGGGAATTTTGGTCCTGGTTTCAGTTACATATGGTGTAGCATGGAAGCAAATAGGCCTGGATTCAAAATTTACCTGGGTCACATACTAACCTTTGTGACCTTTGGCCATTGTACTTAACATCTCTGAACCTCAGTCTCCTAAAAATGTGTCATCTGAAAAAGATACATTTTTTTGCAGCATTTCTATGAGGATTAGCTTTATATCCTGTGAGCAAATAATGTTTGAAGGCATGTAGCCCTGGACCTGATAGCAGTTATGAAAAAAGATCTTTGAAGTCCCTCAGCATCCCTTGCAATAGACCAATGGCTGTTTGCACACACTGGTACCTTTCCTCCTGTCATCCTAACATTTTTTAGCAAAGAAAAATAAATGTTCAGATCACGGGAAGATGACAGCGTGAGTAGTTCAGAGGAAATCTCCCCAAAACATATATATTTATGAAAATACAATAAATACAACTATTCCTAAAAGAGACACCAGTGGATGCAGTAAAACAGCCAGGACACATCTACATCTGCGAGAACTCAACATCACACGAAGGGGGTAAGATACAAGCCACGGCCAGGCAGGACCCAAATGCTCCCCCTCCCCAAAACCCAGTGGGAAGGAAGGAGTCGGAATGGGGAGGGAGTGAAAGCCCAGTACTGCTAAACAACCAGCTCTAGAAATCCGCACCTCGAACGCAGACACAAGGTTCACGGGGTGCTGGATATTAGAGAAACGGAAAAGCAAAACCTGTGGGCAGTTGCCCGCAACTGGTGCCCCTGAGACAAAAGAAAAGCAAGTGCTTTCTGCAAGTCTTAAAGAGACAGGGACCCCATAGATGGATGAAGTTGTCCTGGCACACTTAGCCAGCAGCTGGGAATCCTGGGGAAACTTAGGTGCCCTAAATCCTGGGGAGGCAGTGCAGCTCTGAAGCCCCTCATGGCACTAAGCAACCTGCCAGTCATTCCTCCAACTGGTGTGAACTCCGACACACCGGCCCAGTAGCGGGAGAGTGGCAGTGCGTGCCAGGGATGGCGGTGCCAGAAGGGACTGGGAGCAGATCCATGTGCCAACGGCGCAGGAGGGGACCAGGAAAGGCTTGTGCGAGCCCGCAGCAGTGCAACCGAACAGCCCAGGCGTGGCTTGCACACACCAGCAGCAGTGGAGCCAGAGGAGCCCGGTAGAGAACCGCGCGCACCTGCAGCAGAGCCAGAGGGAGCAGGCGCACTCCCAGCAGCTGACCAGAATCCCAGCCCAAGGCACAGCTGCCCAGGGCAGACCCAAAGGCCACTGCTGGCACAGAGCTGCCTGGCAGGGGCGCTGCTAGCACGGAGGAGCACACCTGGCGTGCCTGCCACTCCTCGCAGGGCTCCGTGCTGCTCTGACAGAGACCTTGCCCACAGCAGCTTAGGGGACTCACCCGGTGGCTGCTCCAGGAGTGCAGGTAACCATCAAAGGCAGTGGGGAAGGGCAAGGGAACCAGCAAGCAGGAAAGGACTTTCTTCTCCCAGCTGATACACCCGCAAGCTGCCTACAGCCACTGCTATCACCATGAAAAGGCAAATAGATTTAGTCCAGTCCAAGATAGTTCAAACAACACCTGAGAAAGGATCTGCAGAGGCAGACCTAACGAGTCTCCCTGAAAAAGAATTCAAAATAAAGTCATAAACATGCTGACAGAGCTGCAGAGAAATATGCAAGAGCTAAGGGATGAAGTCCACAGGGAGATTACAAACGTCCAGAGGGAGATTACAGAAGTGAAACAAACTCTGGAAGGATTTATAAGCAGAATAGATTAGATGCAAGAGGCCATAGATGGAATAGAAACCAGAGAACAGGAACGCATAGAAGCTGATGCAGAGAGAGATAAAAGGATCTCCAGGAATGAAACAATATTAAGAGAACTGTGTGACCAATCCAAAAGGAACAATATCTGCATTATAGGGGTACCAGAGGAAGAAGAGAGAGAAAAAGGGATAGAAAGTGTCTTTGAAGAAATAATTGCTGAGAACTTCCCCATACTGGGGGAAGAAATAGTTGCTCAGACTATGGAGGCACACAGAACTCCTGAGACACGGGACCCAAAGAGGACAACAGCAAGACACATAATAATTAAAATGGCAAAGATCAAGGACAAGGACAGAGTATTAAAGGCAGCCAGAGAGAGAAAAAAGGTCACCTACAAAGGAAAACACATGAGGCTATCATCAGGCTTCTCAACAGAAACCTTACAGGCTGGAAGAGAATGGCATGATATATTTAATGCAATGAAACAGAAGGGCCTTGAACCAAGGATACTGTATCCAGCATGATTATCATTTAAATATGAAGGAGGGATTAAACAATTCCCAGACAAGCAAAAGTTGAGGGAATTTGCCTCCCACAAACCACCTCTACAGGGTATTTTAGAGGGACTGCTCTAGATGGGAGCACTTCTAAGACTAAATAGATGTCACCAGAGAAAATAAAAACACAGCAAAGAAAGCAGACCAACCAAATACTAACTAAAGGCAAAAAATAAAATCAACTACCCACAAAAGCAGTTAAAGGAAGCACAAAAGAGCACAGAATAAAACAACCAACATATAAAGAACGGAGGAGGAGGAATACGAAGGAAGAAAAATAAAGAATGACCAGACAGTGTTTAAATTAGCTCAATAAGTGAGTTAAGTTAGAAGATACTAAAGAGGCTAACCTTGAACCTTTGGCAACCACAAATCTAAAGCCTGCAATGGCAATAAGTACATATCTTTCAATAATCACCCTAAATGTAAATGGACTGAATGCACCAATCAAAAGACACAGAATAATAGAATGGATAAAAAAGCAAGACCCATCTCTATGCTGCTTACAAGAGACTCACCTCAAACTCAAAGACTATAGGAACAAAGAAAGACAGAAGGAACAAAACAGCAGCAGAATCATAGAACCTAAGAATGGACTAACAGTTACCAAAGGGAAAGGGACTGGGGAGAAAGGGAGGGAAGGGAGGGATAAGGGTGGGGAAAAAGAAAGGGGACATTATGATTAGCATGTATAATGTTGGGGGGGGTGGCATGGGGAGGGCTGTGCAACACAGAAGACAAGTGATGATTCTACAGCATCTTACTACACTGATGGACAGTACTGTAATGGGGTTTGTGGGGGGGGTTTGGTGAAGGGGGGACCCTAGTAAACATAATATTCTTCATGTAACTGTAGATTAATAACAACAAAATTAATTAATTCATTAATTTAAAAAATAAAATAAAATAAAATAAAAAAGGTAGGGAGTCAGTAGTTGAGAATTCTTCTGGGACCACAGTAATGCATATTATTTAACAACTGGCTGATAAAAATATAGCTGTATCCAAACATGTGACAAAAATTTTGCACCAGTCCACAGATAAACAAGTGTGATCTACAATCTGTTACACAAACGGAAATAAAACTAAAAGATGACTGTTAATTATATATAAACACATACAAAGTGAGAGTATAACTATCCATAACACAACCTCCATACTTGAATTATCCCTCAACTGGCTTTAAAGTATATCACAGAAACTGGTAGTTCAAACTAGATTATCTGCAGCACAGCAGAAAGCTGAGTCCCCAAGTCTGGCCATTCTTGTCAGACTCTACTAAGCCTTTCCTTCCTATATATTTGTCTTTACTCAACCATTAATTCAAGTATCTCACCAATTTCTAGGTGCCAGACCCTGATTCAGCAAGAAAAATGAAAAAAACAGAAGATAGTCTGCATTCAAGGAGTTCTAAATCCATGAGATGAGATAAATTATAAGAAGGAAGTATACAGTAAGAGAGGTAAAAACAGCAGGGTGGTTAAAGTCTGAGACTAGTCTGAAATACCTGAAAGCTACTTCTCTGACTTGCTAGCTATGTGAACTGAGTAAGTTTTTCACCTGTAAAATGAGGATAATAGAACCTACCTAATAGGAGTTTTTATGAGATAATACCCAACAGAGAAATAAGCACTGTGTATTATTTACTGCTATTACTAGTAAGAGTGCTATTACTGAAATATGACCAAAGTGCTATGGGAAAATGAAGCAGTTAACTGCCTAGGGAAGATTATCAGAGATGTTATCAAACTGAGGCTTGAAGAATTAGTAGGAATCCAGACAGGTAAGAGCATATGCAAAAACAGTAATAAAATAGCCTAGCATGTCCAGAAAACAATACGAACAACTACAGAGAAACAGGACAAAGAGAAAAGAGAAAGGATAAAAATAAAGAATGACCAGACAGTCTTTAAAATAGCTCAATGAGTGAGTTACAATGGCATCAGATGCTTAAGAGTCTTACAAGCCTAGTGAATTTACACAAGACAATCAGGAACCACAAGAAAAGGCACACCTTAGGAAAGATCAAGGTTCAAATCTAAGTTTACTGTGAAATGGATCAAAGACCTGAAGGTAAATCATGAAACCATAAAACTCTTAGAAGAAAGCACAGGCAAAAATCTCTTAAATGTAAACATGAGCAACTTTCTTCTGAACACATCTGCTGGGCAAGGGAAACAAAAGCAAAAATGAACAAATGGGACAACGCCAAACTAAAAGGCTTTCTGTACAGCAAAGTATACCATCAGTAGAACAAAAAGGCATCCTACAGTATGGGAGAATATATTCATAAACAAACATATCTGACAAGGGGTTAACATCCAAAATATATAAAGAACTCACAAGCTTCAACAACCAAAAAGCAAATAACCCGATTAAAAAATGGGCCGAGAATATGAACCGACACTTCTCCAAAGAAGAAATTCAGATGGCCAATAGGCACATGTAAGATTCTCCTCATCGCTAATTATCAGAAAAATGCAAATTAAAACCACAATGAGATACCACTTCACACCAGTTAGGATGGCCAACATCAAAAAGACAAGGAACAACAAATGCTGGCGAGGATGTGGAGAAAGGGGAACCCTCCTACACTGTTGGTGGGAATGTGAACTAGTTCAACGATTGTAGAAAGCAATATGGAGGTTTCTCAAAAAAACTAAAAACAGAAATACCATTTGACCCAGGAATCCCACTCCTAGGAATTTACCCAAAGGAAACAAAATCTCAGATTCAAAAAAACCTATGCACCCCTATGTTTACTGCAGCACTATTCACAATAGTCAAGACATAGAAGAAACCTAAATGTCCATCAGTAGATGAATGGATAAAGAAGATGTGGTACATATACACAATGGAATATTATTCAGCCATAAGAAAACAAATCCTACCATTTCAAACAACATGGATGGAGCTAGACAGTATTAGTTAGGCTCAGTGAAATAAGTCACACGGAGAAAGACAAGTACCAAATGATTTCCCTCATTTGTGGAGTATAACAATGAAGCAAAACTGGAGGAACAAAACAGCAGCAGACTCACCGACTTCCCAAGAAGAGACTAATGGTTACCAAAGGGGAAGGGTGGGGGAGAGTGGGTGGGGAGGGAGGGAGAAAGGGATTGAGAGGTATTATGATTGGTACACATGGTGTGTTGGGGGGTCACAGGGAAGACAGTGTAGCACAGAGAAGACAAGTAGTGACTCTGTGGCATCTTACTACATTGATGGACAGTGACTTCAATGCGGTATGGAGAGGACTTGATAATATGGGTGAATATAGTAACCAAAATGTTCTCATGTGAAATCTTCATAAGAGTGTATATCAGTGATACCTTAATAATAAAAAAATCTAAGTTTACTGTGTAGCCTCAATTTCTCTGAGTCTCAGTTTTCTCATCTGTAAAATGAGGGATACCATTATCTGGTTTGGATGGTGACTGGGATTATTTAAATATCTCCAAAATGCCCTGGTGTAGGGCCTGGCATGTAACACTTAAACAGCAGCTGATAGTATCATCACTATATGTCATAGTAGTCAACTTTTGATGCTGGAATAGTCAAGGATAAGTTCATAGGACCCTAGTTTGACAATGTCTACTAGACGTGCCATTCTCCTGTCCCATCTACTCTTTTACTGAAACAAATGAACAAAACAGACTGATTTTATATTCTCTTCTTATAGTTTATGATGCATTCTAACAGATGGACGCTCAAAAATATATTTGGGAAACAGAATGAATTGTCTGGTATACCTGTTCTTAGTGAAACGGCCAGCACGAAGTCATAAACAGCCAATTAAGTTTATTAATACTGAGATGTTTCCAGAAGCATACCAACAATTTCCTACCAGTTACTTAGCTGGTAGAAAATGCAATGCTTTCCCTACTGTACACAATACCAACACTCCCCTCTGCAAAAAAAAGCCCACTTCAAAAGAAATCAGAAGATAAAAGTTCAAAAACTCAGCTTAGTAACTGGGCCTCAGTTACTTCATCTATAAAATAGAGTTACTACCTATTCTATTTACCTCGCTGAGTTACTAGAAGCATTAGATAAGAATGTATATAACGGCACTTTAATAAGTACACAACTATACAGTATTATCATTCTGACATCCAGTTAGATGATTTTACAACATCCTGGAGTCTCAGTTCCTAACTTCCTTCCCTATAATGATCCTGTCCTCCATTCTCCCTTAGCCTTTTAACTCTCATGGTCAATACCAACCATCTCAATCCTTCGATAATCTCTATTTCAAACACTGTGCTCTGCAACCACAACCTTCTACCTTTCCAGTTCATTTCTTCTAGCACCTCCAAAATTCTTAAAACCCCATCAGAACCTACAATCCACTGATCTAATTTTTCACTCCATTCCCCTACCCCTCCACCCCAAAGTCCTCACCAAGTTTAAAATTACATAGTCCATTATTACAATCACTCCCTTGTCCCCACTCACATTAACTCTGGTTAGTGGAGACTGGGTATCACAGTTTTAACAGTATGTATAGCACATTTAATACAACTGTATCCAAATTAATCTTCCTGTAAGAAAAACTGCATTGATATTTACCCCATTTAAATACCTTAAACAGTTAGTACATTCCTACTTAGAACATTAAAATAAAACTTATCTTTGTAGCCCTAGATTTCACTTTTTCCCTATGCCCAATGGCTTGTATAATCATTGTCCTGAAAAAATCAAGAGCTTCAGTTGGAGCTATTTTCTCCAAATGAGTATCTCCCATTCCTTTCCTTTGCAAGGATGCAATCCCATCTTTCAAGATCCAGCTTAAAAGCTGATTTCTTCTTAAAGGCACGTCCAATCATCCCACTTTGAGGGTTTTCTCCTTTCCTTACAATTTTGCATTTACTAACTATATGATCCATCTGATAATTATGCTGGTGAGGAACAAATTATTGTTACTTTTATTCTCTAGAACAAAAGCTCCTTGAAAAACACTACTTCTTAACCAACTCCCACCACCAACGTACTCAATATATATGTCTTAGTACAACCACTATTCCAATATTGTTTTATTTAACAATCCTTCCAAAAATTAGTTTGTTTTCTAGAAAATATTCTGAAGGTATATATACCCCTTGGCATCTCTTGTGCAGATAGTACCTTAAAGTAGTATGAAACCAATTAAATTTTCAACTACTTCTGCCCTTTCTTTTAGGGTAACTGGCAAATTTTACTCATAGCAACAAGAGAAATTACTGATTCTACAGCATACAATCCACAAGCATCAGCATTATTTTCTTCAATAGTCAACACCCACATTAACAAGTTAATTTCTTGTTTTATCAATACTGCCTCAAAAAGGATGAAAAGTTCTCTCTACTCCCTCAACTCTGAAAAAACTGTTAACATGAACAGTTAAGATATGAGTACTGACTTTTCCAACAATCATTACTTAAAACCAGTCACAAAACATGACCAATGACTGATTTTTTTCCTTTTTTTATTAAGGTATCATTGATATACAATCTCATAAAGGTTTCACACGAGCAAAACTGAGGCTATTACGTTCACCCATATTATCAAGTCCCCCCTACACACCCCACTGAAGTCACTGTCCAGCAGCATAGTAAGAAGCTACAGAGCCAATGACTGTTTTTCTATTACAACTTTACACATGGAGAGCTGTTTTATATTTCAATTTTATAAACTACAGAGATAAGTTGAAATTCCTTTTTGAAATCAATGTAATTGCCAAAAGAGTGGCAAGAACAACAAATAATTGGAACTTCATGAGATGAGACCAATTGTAATACACCTCTGGTTGCTTGCGTGACACCCATAAGATTTATCTTACCTCAACAACGTCAGTAAAAAGAATAACTAAGGCAAGTAACAGGAAATGCCTGTTTTGATCCTAACTTTAATTTCTTACTATCTATAGTCCTTACTAAAACATTATGTGCTCTTAACCTATGTACAGTGCCAAAGCAACTTCAACTTTTTCTTCATCCATTCCTAAATTAGGTGTAAAATGCTAAATGTATTTGTTAAATCCCAAAGAAATAAGCCTGACAGTACAGTATATTCTGTCTTTCACCATGGGCATATTTAAGTTTTTGCACTAATACAATATGCATTAAGTACATTTGGTTAGAATTCCACAGTTAAATGGTCAATTCACTTCTTATAACTGAAAGATCACTGCAACATCTTCTGGTATTCACTGCAATATCTAATCAATGCCTTCTTTCAGTATTTATGGTGGTCTTTTGTAATTCCTTTGGTAATTACCATGAGTCAGCTTTCACTTAATACTAAATGGGAATGCTAATATGAAGAAAGAATTAATATCACACACACAAGCAAAAGAACCAAGTTGTTTCAGGGAATAAATTTTAACAGAATTGAAGAACTCAAGCTGGAATCCATTTTCATTAATAAAATAGTAGAAACTTACTGGTTTACAAGAAAAAAATGAAACTTCTACATGGGTTTCAAATTCAAGATCTCATGAACCTGTTCTTTTCAGAAAATGGTAATACTGACCACATCAAGACAACAGTCTTTTTTTCATTTTGCCATGTACCCAAATAAATGAACATGTATCTCAGCTATGAAGCAGCACAATCAGGACAGCTAATTATATATGTGCTTTAATAAATTTTTAAGTCACAAATTTTAGTTTAGATTATGTAACTTATCATAAAGACCTGAGAAAATTATAATCCCTCTGCAGTACTCTAATGAGAATTATGTGACACACTCAGAATGAAAGGAAAGAATATAACAGGGACACCTATTTTGCTCTAATGCTGCAGCACTAGAACAGCCCTGTAATAATCAGCCTTACAGTATATTTGGATCTGTTTCTTCTTGGTCCCCACGCCCACTTTGAAAACAGTGCATCATCACATGAAGTCCCATGATCACAGTCTTGCCAACCCCATTCTCCCTTCAATACAACGTATACATTTTTCTCCTGTGACATTATTCCTTGACATGTTCCAAGTTTTTAAGAGCCTTTTGCCTTAGATACATACCCTGTACCCTTTAGATCACCACTAGGTAGCCCTCCCTTATACTGACCTTATTTGGTCACTCTTGATCCCCAGAACATGTAGTAACCAACAATTTTATATTTGCTAATGATCATGTCAATTCATCATCATTATTTTGAAACCTATACATCATTATTTTGAAACCTTGTTCCAATCCCTTCCACCTATCATCATATGCATGGGAAAGGGAAGAGCAATGATTTTGCCTTGTTTCAGCAATCCAAGCAAAGGTGACACTGACTTTCATAGCTAGTAGCATCTCAGGCAGATAATGGGAGAGAGACCCAGTTAACAGAGATTAGAACACCTGCTAATGTGTCTTCTCTGGCATGTCTGCAATAGAATGCCAACTCTATTACAGTACCACACAGAAAATTTACTAACATGCTTCTGTGACCTGAATATTTTTAAACTGTAAACTTCCTCACTTAAGATCTTAAGATTTATCACATCCTGGTCACATACATGAAACACAGAGAGAAATCCTACAAACATACTACATAAAAGTAATACATGATTTGCTTATTGCTATTTACCATTATGAATACTTACACAGATTTTAAAAGTTCTTGGGTACTTTTTATATTTTTATTATGACCTTTACAGTAATATTTGTTTCTCCCATTACTTCACCATTCCTTGATCTATCATCACAGCTCCTTTTTATCAGAACTCAAATGAAGACATTCAAAACAAGAAAGAATGGAAGACAAAGTACTTTAAGTCACCAGTTCTCTGCAGTTACAGAAGCTGAAGAACATTTCCTCACTAGCATTCAGCTACATCACCATTAACAGCTGCACAGCCAATAATGCTAAACAGTGTATCTTAACACTTTAGAGCTGTACATCACTGTACAAATAAAACTTTCTTTAGTGAACATATAATTCAAAGTGCTAAATAATCTCTATCTTAAGTTATCCTATGTATTTTCCAGTTTTTGTGTGTAACATTTCAATCTATCAACAAACATGCCTTAATCTGGTAAATGTAGGCAGAAATCATGTCTCATTCAGAAATTCAGGTCAGATTCTTGAAGCAGTTAAAACTCTTAAGACATTTAAAAAAAATAAATACTTCGGCCTATTTCACAAAGCTTTCCAAAGATCAAATATCACTTTCAAAGGCTACACAGAAGAATGTCTTAGCTGAAACAGTTAACAATATATGCTCTTTGACACAGTGTAACTAATGATGGTCAGAAACCTCCCCAGAAGCCCTTGGAAGATGAACCCAAAACAAATCTGAACAGAACAGAGTAAAAACTGTTAACTGTCACACCTCTCTAAAAACTCATTAATTCTTTGTGACCTATAAGTTTATCCTCCATATTTGATAACTGAACTACAGTTATATAAAAACATAATTGCAAGCAGAGATAATGGTCAGGAGCACAGCTTCAAGAGTCAAAGTACTAGAGTCTGAATCCAGGCTCTGCCAGTTAGAAACTGTGTGTACTTGGCCAAGTTATTTAAAACTCTGTGCCTCAGCTGACTCCTTCGAAAATGGGAGTAACAGTACCTACTCAAGGGGTAATTGTGAAGATTATGAGATAATACACATAAAGCCTGCAGAACAGTACCTGTTTATTATTATAATGAAGTCATTAAAAAATTTTTAATGTACACTCCTGATAATGATCACTCTTTCTATTCGGAAGTGTTTCGAGTGGCATAATACAGTTAAACTCCTCACTGTATTATACAAAACACATCTGAAAGCTTAGATGTTCACCAATCTAACAGTGTACCCAATTCTGACTCAGTTCAAGAGACAGTATTAAAACTCCAAAATTTGAACTTAATGGTAAATTGGCAAAGAATAAAATTCTATAATTCTAAATTATCTTGCCAAATAAAAGGCAAAGAAAATGACAGTCATCTAGAACTTACCAGAGAAGATTGCCCCCCCAAAATTCCAGTGCTATAAGAAGATCTGTTTTAAAACAACAGGATTTATGCACTGTGTTTGGAAACCTACTTAGGGTTTGTTTTCAAGTGTACTCAGTGACTTCACCTCATTTGTCACTTAAAACCTTAAAAAGAGGCCACATTTAATTTTTAATGACCTGACCTTAAAAAATGTTTTAGATACACTACACACAGAAGCATCCTATTACTTCTCTCCAAAAACTTTAAATCAAAGGACTCTGATAAAAATCAATTTGTATTTTCCCTTTATTAAAACATCCAGAAAAAACTACTACTCGAGTATTTTTAAATGAATGTTTTTTAGAACTATTAGTACAATAATTTACAAAAGCTTTAAACATACTGTCTGAAAGTCTGTCATTCCCAATATCCTATTGACACACAGTATCAGGACAACTGAATTTAAAAAGCCAACATTTTCCTGGCTGGCCCAATGCAGCAGGAGTTGGTTATTACAACACATATGCATTATCTTCAAAGGAATACCCAGCAACTTGAAGCAAGTTTTACATAAACCCAACTAAAGCATTGATTGGAAAAGTCATCTTATTTGAAAAGGTAGACTTACTCAATTTTTTCAAGTAACAGCATTTATACTCTGTTACCCAGTTTTCAAAATCTTTCAAGACCCTGCAAATCCTGTTTAAGCCTGCTAAAATTCCATGGGTGACAGCCATTTTCCCTCAAAACTTAATTGTCCAGATTACCTATTTTCAATTTTATTAGGTCACCTTGAAATTCTCTCTTCCATAAAGCACTTAAGGGTTTTAGTTATAAACATGTCTCTAAAAATTAACCAATAAAGCCCACACATTTTGCAGCCTACTCATGTTTTAAAATGCTCGCTAAAAAAACCACCTTTATCGGGGACCAAATACCTAAAATGAACTGCTTCAAATTTCCCTGGACCTGCATTATACCCTTATACACCTTGAGATCCTGTATTATGCTGCAGCTATACAGCAGACGCACGATCACAAGGTTTTCAACAGCCTCCAGATCCCTTACTGCTGCAAAACTTCTGATAAACCTTCCATGCAGTAGACCATTAACAGTGCTGGTTTAACTGCTTTACCTGTTTATTTACCAACCCAATCATCTCAGGGAATTCAAACTGCCTTCTGAACCTTATCTAGAGTATTCCTGTGTTCTTTTGAGGAAGATCTGCACCTGGAAAAAACTTTTGAGTTTTAGTGTTCATTCTCTGGTCCAAATTCCTGTTTCCAGGATACGCGGTAGTAATGCAGTGGTTTCTTTGAGACTCTAAGATTGTATTTTACCCTAGCAATAGCCAACCTCTACTAAATCCCTTTTAGGTGGCCGAGATTGCTGCGGATTATAATGCTCAACAGGAAGGTTTTTTAAACATCCGAAAGACGAGTTATTCGAATTCAGGCCTTAATTTTTTCCTAAATAATACTTGTCATCACAAGGACATGTTTCCATACATTTGCAACTTAAGAAAGTAAAAAATCAAGCTTTTGGCACTATTTATCACAGCTTAAAAAGTCCATCACCATCACGCTTTTTCTTTCGAAGTAGGATTTCAGACAAAGCTTCCATCAACCATAGTCCTGTAACATGCTTTCCAAGCCAACTGACGGCCTGCTAACAGCAACATTTACACCCGGGGAAATCTTTACAGTTGACTAATCAAGAAGGCGTCTGATAACCAAAGCACCCTTTCTCGAGGAAATGTAAGAAGCAACAACTAAAGGGATTTATTACAGTGAGGAAAGAAGGACTCTCCAAGCAGGGCCATGGAGCAAAATTCAGGGGTTCGGAAGCCCTGGTCTCAGCAACACTGGCCCCAAGGCCTCCCCACCCAGCCCGCTATCCCCCCGGGAGCCAGCCCTGCACCTCCATAGGCCCGGCAGACCAGAGGGGAGCACCTCCCCCACCCCACGCAGCGGCCAGGCTCGAGTTCCGAAACCTGAAGCCCAAACAGGCCAAAGCCGCAAACGCGGCAGCGTGAGTTTAAAAGGTATGAAAACACAGGGTGAGAGGAGATGCGGCCTCGCCTCAAGCTGGGAGGCCCCCTGAGGAATCCGAGGCGGGAGAAGAGCGAGCCGGTTGATAAGCCGGAACAGTCTGGAAGAAAAGAGAGCTGGGAGCGGGGGATGAGGAGGTTCCTGCTCGGCCAGCGCCTTCTCCGGGTCCTCGGCGACGCCCGTTTACCTGAAAGTCTCGGTCCTCGTTGAAGCGGGAGAAGCGATCCGCCATTTTGCCTCCCTCACTCCTCTCAGGACGACGCTCTCCGGCTAGCTCCTTCCCTCCCGCGACACCCGCCCCCTCGCTCCCCTCCTCTGTTCCCCGCCTCCTCCCACGCCCACCCGGTGCGCACAGGCCGGGAAAGGAGGATGCGCGTCCAGAACGGAGCCCAGCGGACGCAGGCGCCTTTCGGCCCTGGAGGCGGGACATTCCTCCACGCCCCGCCCTCCTCTCTCAGCCTAGTGCGACCCCCGGCGGCCGCGCGTGCGCGCTAGTGCTGGACAGCTGCGAGCGCTTCCGGAGAGAAAGGTGACGCGGGGCGCAGTGCGTGTGTGTATGGATGTGTTCCACCTGCTCTCTTCCCGGAATGCGTTATCTTTTTTTGCCCTCTTGCGTCCCTCTGTATGCGAAACCCATCCTTTGTTTTATTCACCAAATGGCAGCATTATGTAGTGGCCAAAAGCGAGGATTTTGAAGCCAGACTGCTCAGTTTCGAATCCCGGTTTGCTTTGAACGTTAAACCGTGAACGAAACGGGAAAAGGCCTTTCTCTCAAAGGGTTTACATTCCACTGTGGTAAATCAGATGAATAATAAAACAATTGAGTAATTTTTAATATTAATGAGTGCTACAAAAAAATAAAACGGTGCAGTGATGAGAGGGACTTCTGAAATGACCTTTGACCGGAGGAACAGAAGCGGCCTGCAACCTTGGAGCAGGGGAAACATTAGACGCAAAGGCCCAATGACTGCTAAGAACTTGGCATTCTCAAGCGATCATTTTAGAAAAGTATTTCTCAAGAGACCAAAGTTTCAAATCAATTCAAGTTCTCTGGGCTTCGGTTTCCATTTTATAAAATAAGGAAATTGAGTTTGGTAATCTACTGCCCCTATCACTGACTTTGTATGGGTTATGAATCAGGTTTTTCCACCTTATGACGTTCCTGAAGGACCCCACCCAGCCCACCAATTCCCTTAGCCAAAACACATAAAACACACAGGAGTAGCAGAACTTCCCTACTTTTGAAAGAGTAGTTGACAGAAATCACACAATGAAAAAATGACCCTTACTGCACCCTGAGAGTCAAACGGAATGTAATTTTTTGGAGGAAGGGTGTGTATCTCCTATTCCTATGTTACCTTCTGCAGTCCAAGGAGAATACAGTTCTAAGCAGTGAAACGAGCTCCCTAACTAGGGAGAGGCAAAACACACAATGTAAACATTGTAAAGAGACCTGAGGATACATGTGGCAGATTGAATCACATGGATACCCATGACACATTTACCTCTTTTCCCTCTCCCAATCCCACTAAAATGACAGTAAAAGAATCAGAAGGACATAAACTTACATGGACAAAGAGACCTGAAGAAGGGACAACAGATGTCAACAAAATTTTGGAAGCTAAAGAGCATAGATAAATGGAAATGCACTAGTAGAATGGAGAAAGCAAAGTCCTGGAGTGAGGAAGCCAGGAAACATGTTGAATTAATGCAGAGGAGTATCAGAAAGACTCAGGAATTGGAATCACCAGGTTTCCCTGAAGGTGAGGGTGTGGATGGAGCCAGAAACAGGAATAGTTACAAGGCAGTTTAGAGAGAAGTAACTCTTAAATCCCTTTCCCACCCAAGTAGCAAACTGGAGAATTCTCTTGGATATGCTGGAGAGACTTTGACATATCTGGCTCAGCTAAAGAAGGAGATAACAGGCTGAAAATGGCAAGGTTTGGTAAAAGCCAACATTCTGGTCAGAGAATTGTTCTACCAGCAAAAGACTACAGGATCTCTCTCTAGGAAACTGATCCCTCCCTGGTTTAGTGGGAAAAGTCCTAAACGTCCAAAAGCAGGAGTAGAGAGTGAGGCCTCCCCAACATAAAGGTCATGTTCCTGTCCAGATATTCCACAGAGAAGTCCATCATTCAGGAAACCCCATCCACAGAGTTTCGACTCAGCTCTCACACATAGTTGGATAGAAGGAAACCTGTAACAAAGACAGACATCCCCACCCAAAAAACAAAAATGGAAAGGAATTCAGAGGAACTAGAGATAACAAAAGTAGCAAAAGAAACCGTAAGACAATTACAATCAACATCTATGGAGATAGAAGATCACCTCAGGGAACAAGGGACCACATTAGGGAGCAAAGAATGCCGAAAAAGAAAATTCAAAATTAAGAAATAACTTTTGGAAATTAAACAAATAAAATTAAAAAGAAATTAAACAGAAATAAAAAATTCAATTGAAGAGTTAGAAAATAAAGTCACAGAAATCTCCTAGAAAACAGAGTATGAAGACACCCTGGTCTCCTTAATTATTGCAGTAACTTCTAAGTGTTCTGCTTCCACCCTGACCCCTTACAGTCTTCAAAGAAGCTATGGTGATCCTTTTAAAAGGTCAGTCAGATCTCATCAGTTCTCTGCTCCAACCCTCCAGGGGCTTTCCCTGTCATTCATAGTAAAGTCCACCTACTACTGAGACAGGGACCATGGGCTTAGACAGAGTAGGGTGAGGGCCTCTGGAAAAAGCAAGGCAAGATATTTACAGTCAAAGCAATGTAACAATGTAAAGTCCCTATCGAAACTCTGTGTTCAGCATTATGCAAAGGCAAGGTCACACTAATTCTCTAGGGTAAAGATACCAGACTAGGAATATAGACATATTCATTGAGATCAACTAAAGGTCAAAAGGCCAGGAGCAACTTGGCCTGGAAAGTTTGAGTGTTCCACAAGGGTATCTCAGCATAACCCATGACTTCACTGTAAACAGCCCTAGCAAACAGACAATAACTCAGCCCACCTTGAGGGCAGGGCAGGTGGTACAAGTTCACACCCTAAGCCCTCAGTTCCCAAAAGTCCTCAACTGCCTATAAATCCCCTAGACAACGCACCACCCTGGGTTCTCTTGTCCCCTCCTGGTGTGAGCCAGGAGCTCTTTCCTCTCACTTTATTTCTAAATAAAAGCTTCTGCCCTAGCTCTACTCCCTTGGGTGTTTGCTAAGTTCATTCTTCGACTCAGCAAACAAGAACCCTGGCATCACTACCACCTCACCTCTCAGACCTCCTTTTCTCTCTGCACCCTGCTTCGCTACTCTCTGGACACACCACCTGGCTATACCTTAATCCCTAAGTCTGTTCCCACTTCAGTCTGCCCTACTTGGGAGATAATGTATATGCTGTTCTTTCTGCCTATCATTCTTTCCCAGATATCCATCCACATGGCTCACCATCCACCACTCATACTCTGGTCTTTATTCTCAGTAAGATCTTCCCTAATAATGCTATTTAAAATCACAGAGCCCCGTATTCTGAACTCCCTAGCTCCCTTCCCTAATTTTATTTTTCTCCATAGTACTTACCACTTTCTAATGTGTAATGTTTGCTCCTTGAGAGCAGGGATTTTTCTCAGTTTTGTTCCCCTCCGTATCCGCAGTGCCAAGAATAATGAATGGCATATAGAAGGCACTAAATGAAAAAAAAATTTTTTTAATGGATGAGATAGAAAAGAGGAAAAAACAGATAGGAAAGTGTGAGGATCAATCTAACATCTGAATAGTTGGCTTTCCGGGAAGAACAGGAAAAAAATGGAAGAGCATATTAAAGAAATAACATACAAATATTTTCTGGTACTAAAGGCCTGAATTTCCAAATTGAGAAAAATAACGCTGCTAGGTATAGCACTGTGAAATTCCAGGATACACAGGACAAAGAGCAGCTCCTAAAGATTTCCAAAGAGGAAAGAAAAATAGGTTACATATGAAGGACAGAGAATTGGAATGATCTTGGACTTCTCTAAAACACAGAGGGAAGGAGACTGAGGAGTAATGACCTAAAAATTCTGAGAGGATGGTTTCCAACCTAGAAATTTATATCCAGCCAAATCATTAATCAGCTGTGAGAGAGAAAAATTATGCTTTTAATCAGCAAGCTCTAAAAAAAAAAAAAAATTACCCATGTACTTTTACCCTGGAAGCCACTAAAGGATGTTCTACAGCAAAATAAAGGAGTAAAACAACAAAGAGTAATACTAGAGATACAGAAAACGGAGATCCAACCTGAGAAATAAGCAAAGAAAATTCCCAGGGTGACCACACAGACATTTCAGGATGACAACAGTGCAGCAGGCATAAAAATACCCAATCCAGATAAGAACGGGGGACACAGGAGTAGGAGGTGCCCAGGAAAGCTGTTAGCAAGACAAAAAGAAATCTGATGGGACAGCTAAAGGGTTTGAAAGAGACTTAGACTTCTCTGAAGTGTTTGGAGAGGAACAGTTAGTGATAAAAATACAGAAAACTAAGCAAATAAGAAAAGGAGCGGAGTTACTCTAGGGGGGAATTGTAAGAAAAAACTGTAATCATAGTAATCTTATGAAAATATTTACAATCACAATAATATACAAACTGAACATTGACCTAACAAAAAGTTTGATAAAAGCATATATAGTGAGAATATAGGAAAGGGGGAATAGCTTGAGAGATTTAAATCTTCTTTCATAATAGGAACTCAATAGATAATGTCTATATTTGAGAAAAATCAAGAAATGTTAGTATGAGCATATTATTTGGAATTAAGAAATATTGGAAATAAGCATGATAAAAGTAAGGAAGAGCTAAAAGAGCTGAAGCCTATACATATATACCACTTCAATTAAAAATAAAAATCCAGTGTAGTTATTTAAAAGAATGTCCACACCAGCCATTTCTCTCATCTTTCACTCTTCAAGGATTAAGACAACATAGACAATTCAAATGGTAAATAGTTCTCATATGACTTCAGTTAGCTTTGGGACATATTCTATGGTTTATTTCTTTATTAGGAGCTCCTGATTGGCCCAATTACTAAGTGAGTTTGTAATCACACAAGGGTGATGAGAATAGATACCACAAACATAAGCCATAGGTAATTCACAATCAGATAATAATGCAACAGTATTAATTAGTATTTACTGAGTACTTTCTTCATGCAAGGCATTGTTTCAAGCCCTTCACATATTTTAAGTCATTTAATCTCCACAACAGGACAAGCAAGTGCCCGCTCCTTGTCCACTACCTAGAGAAGTGATTAAGTCACTATATTTTCAATTAAAGAAACATACATTGAATATCAAGGTCAAGGCACTGTAGGGACACAAAGATGGTCAGGCAAGAATTCTACTAGAGTTTAAGAACTAAGACATTGGCATTTCTTCTAAGGTTTAAGAAGTGAAACCTGTATATCAGACTTAGCTCTGTCACTACAAATATCCCTGTCAATAATACAACAATATAATAATAAAAAAAAACATGTTCTAGAACTGAAGGACTGGGAGCTGACTCTACACCAGGCACTATGCTAAATGCTTTACATAGATTATCAAATTAATTTTCATCACTCTTAAAAGACAAGGGAGGAGGTAGGGAAAGACAGACAATACATGAGTAAACAAATGACATCATTGCAGATATGGCCAGGTACTGGCGAGAAAATGACACTCAGTGATGTGATAGAGAGAATCTGTATGAGTCTAAGTACAGTGACAATCAGGTGACACCTCTGAGGAAGTGACATTTGAGCTGAGAGCTGGGACTTATAAACTGGGGCAGATAGTTCCAGGCCAAGGCAGGGCCTGCTGCACAAGGCTCTGTACTCAGAAGGACTCCATGCTTGGTTTAATGTTCTCTACTGTCATGGCTTGAAATTCTTAATAACTTTGAACAAGGGCCCCAGGTTTTTATTTTTTGCCAGGCCCGGCATATTATGTAGGGGGATAATGTAGTGGCTAGAGATACTGCAAGATGTGGGTGAAGAGGATTTAGAGGAAAAGTTGAAAGGGAGACAGGGACCATCTCACCTAGGAGAGCCTCGAAGTCATGGCAATGGGCTAGAGCTTATTCCACACATGAGGTAAGTCTTTGATCAAGTTGGAGAAGAGGAGCAATATGAACTTATTTACATTTTCCAGAGCTCCATCATTGCCTGTATATGGATTGTAAAGGGGCAAGAATGGAAGTGGGGAGAACAGATAAGATGCTACTGCAATAAGTTCCATGACAGATGATAGATGATGATGGCTTGGACTAAGATGGTGGCAGTAGAGATGGAGAGAAGGCAATTTAAGATACATTTTGAAGAATAATTGGCAAGGAGATAGTGGGTTAGATGTTGGGGATGAGAAAAAGCATAGAATCGAGAATGGCTTCCAAATTCCTGGTGTGAGTAAACAGGTGGCATGTGAAAACATTTTCTGAGATTGGGTGGGTGGCAGACACCTTTGGAAGGGTATCAGAAGTTGCATTTTGGACATGCTAAGTCTGAGATGTTTTTGAGAGTTTAAATAGAGAGGAAAATAAATCAATCGTCTAAGTGGATCTTGAGTTTAAAGGAGATTCCAATATGGGGTCAGCAGATTAGGTGCCCCACCCAAGTTCTGCCAAATCACAATATTACCCCCACCCCCCCAAAACATGATTCTGATGCCCATGAAAATTTGAGACCAACTGCTCTAAGAGTCGCTACAAGGCCAGGGCCATGGCATCCACCTTCCCTCTGCAGATTCTCCAGGCTGAGTGATGAAGCAATCACTTAGTGAGACTTACTGAATATTTAACCTGTGGATGACCTGTGCTAGGACAGTAATAAGAATTGCCTGTCACCCTGCAGGAGCACCCAGACTTTGGAAGAGACACATGATTTAGACATGATTCTTAGTGTCCACAGGTCAGGTGTGGAGATAGGAAGGAGTCTATAAGGGGCATGGTGTGGGTTCAAAGGTGTGGTTCAGAAGAAGTCAACTCTCCTTGACAAAAGGAAGATGTAATAGAAGATGATAAAGGTTTGAAATAGATTTTTTTCCTATTTTATTCTCTTTAAATGTATTGTTTTCACATAGCAGCATAAACAATTTTACCTAAATACATAAGTATAATGTATCTTCCAGGCTTTTTAAAAACTAGTCTTTTTTTTTTTTTTAACTTGGCTTTCCCTCTCCTCTCCCCAACCAGGTAACCCACATCTCTAACCCAATTTGCATTCATCCCTTTTGTTTCAACACTCCTGCAATTGTATACATACACACACAAAAAAATATTTTGTTGTTAGTTTTACAAAAACAGGACCATATTATTCATTCTTTTCTGCATCTTGCTATTCTTACTCTACAATACTTCATGAAAATCCTTCCAAGACCATTGATACAGCTCTCATAATATTCGATTGTGTGGCTGTGTCACCATTTACTCACTTTTGGGCATTCACTGTTTCCAGTGTCTTTGCAAATAACTAGTACTACACAGAGTATCCTTGTATACTTGTTCCTATGTACTGATGGTTTTATTTCCATGGGATAAATTCCCAAGAGTGTGATTGTTCAGTTAAGAAGTAGAAGTGTTTTTAATTTTAATAAATGTTTCCAAGTTACTTTCCAGGCAGGCTCCACCACCTCCTTCCCTCAATAATATCCAACAAGTCTGAGAGTGTACCTTTCTCTGTATCTCTGCCAGGGACAGTCTTTGCTCCCTTTAATTTTAGTCAGTCTGGTGGGTATAAAGTGGCATATCGTTACTGATTTTACACTTCTCTGTCCACTTGAAAATTTTAGTTTTTAAAATTCTTCTTCCATTAATTGCCCATCATGACTTTGCCATTGTTCTATGGGATTATTTGCCTGTTTCTTGCCAATCTGTAAGATCTTTTTTTATAGTAAAGCTGTAAATCCATGGTGTGCCATCTATATTGCCAACTTTTTTCTAAATCTGTTTACCTAACAACTACTTATTATATTTTTCCATCCAAAAAACATTTTCCAACCTCAAGACAAATGCTGGGCATAGAAGCCACAGGGCATAAATCTGCAAAGAAGTAAAAAGCTAACCTTTTCAAACAATATGGCCTCTCTCTCACTTACCAACTTTACATTTCCCTGTACGGCCCGGGAAGATGACTGGTTAGCCAGAGACGGGTAAGATTCCTCAAGGGAGGAACAACCTAAGATAGGCACAGTCGCAGGGGGGCCATCAGGTGAGAAATTGGGGATCAACAGAGGTGAGGCTTAGAACCTCACCCCCCCCTGTTTTGAGAGAAATCTTCTGCATCCGTGGATGTTTTATTGCCCTTGTCTAGCTTGGATTAACACATAGTCTACAGGCACACACCTGATCATCTACATTTGCTTTCTTACAACACTAAACTATGTTTTCTACCTTTATCTTGCATCTACCTACCACTTCAGCATTTTATTAAAAATAATAATAATAATAATAAAGGTAGAAATGTGGGATCCACATATAAATCAAGTATAAAAATCAAACGAATATTCATATTTGACCTGATTGTTTATAGTTCATAATGAGTGATCAAAACTGAAAGTTTCTGTGATGAATGCCCTTGTACTGTTCACCATGTAAGAACTTATTCACTATGTAAGAATTTGTTCACCATGTAAGAACTTGTTCCTTATGCTTCAGAAGATTGGAGACTGATGAAAAATTAGGCTTGGGGTGGATTAATGATTGTACATTGAGCACTGACTCCCCTATACAGAATTTTATTGTTGTTAACAACCATTTGATCAATAAATATGAGAGATGCCCTCTCAAAAAAAAAAACATTTTCCAGCTTTATTAATATAATTGACATATAACATTGTATAAGTTTAAGGTGTGTAACATGATGATTCAATATATGTACATATTGCAAAACTATTGTTTTAACTTTTATTTAGTCAGGGTTTTTATTTTTTTTTTTACTGCCTCTAGGTTTTCAATCTTGGTTAATATTTTCTCACTCTTCCATCATACATGCAGGCTCCTAAATTTTCATACAAGATTTTATGAATTTTATTGAAATATAATTGAAATATAGCATCATATAAGTTTAAGGTGTACAAGCTGTTGGTTTGATACATTTAAATATTACAATATGATTATTACAGCATATTTATCATTTTTTGGTGCTAAGAACAGTTAAGATTTAGTCTCTTGGCAACTTTAGTTTATAATACAATATTGTTGACTATAATCACTATGTTCTGCTTTAGATCTCCATAACTCATTACTAATTATGAAATGAATTTTTACATTAAAAATTTTAATCAATCTATGGTTTATTTCTGTAAATAGTGTAAGATAAAGCTTTAATTTTGTTTTCTTCCATTTGAAAAACCTGCTATTGCAAAATCATTTTAATGTTTTTTCCGATTAACTGAACAACCCCCTATGTTATATATTAGAATTTCATATATAGTAGGACTTATTTCTGGATCGTGTATTCTGTTCTGATAGACTCGTTTATTCCCATATCAATGCTACGTCGATTTAATTATGGAAGCGTCATAGTCTGTTTTTTGCATCTGATCTGGTAAGGCAAGTCCTCCCTCTCTTCTTTGTCATTCTTTTCTTGACACTTATTATCTAAAGTTTAAGATCATTGTGACCATTCAAAGAAAAAAAAAAGTGAGTTGAGGATGGTTAGGAGAGAGGACTGGAAGGGCATTCAATTCGTAAGGTGTTACAGAAGGGCAAAGATTAAGCAAGCAAGAAACGACCCTGGACCGGAAGCTGGAATTTGGTGAGGTCGCTGCAGCACGGGGCTCAAGGGAAGAGGAAGCAGAGAGAGGGCTGGAGGGGAGGCTGTTTATCGTATTCTGTTTTGGGCCTTGGGGACTAAAGCGGGTCCAACTTGGGGCAGAGGCACTCTGTCCTGCCCCTGTTAGGTTCCAGCGCGGCCGGAGGTCCGCGAACAGCTTCGCGAGCTGCAATGAGTATGTGTGTGCTGCCATCTACTGTCATGAGGAGGCAATTCAAGCGCCTTCGAGCCTCCCCGCCTGAGGATCTCAGACTGAAGCCGCCAGCTCTGGAGGTTCCTTGGGGTCAACAGGGGCTTAATGGAGCAGTGTAGGGAGAGTCTTAACCTGTGCCTGGTCATAACCAGCAACTACTTCAAATATACTGAATTCATATCTTCCCCATCCCCGTGAACACCCCACCCTCCACCCCAGTTTGCCAGGAGGAGCCACTGGTGGGGGCTATTCCTGCCTTCCTATTAGCTGACCATCTAGTGTGAGAAATAATAAGTCAATCTGTACATTATTTGATAAGTAAGCAATACAAGAGAAGTCCCTAGGTGCTGCCCCTGAGTGGGAGACAATCAGTGCTAGTTCTGCAGTAGAAAAGCTCAAGGAAGGGAAGGGCTGGTAGAAGCGGTGGAATTGGAGGCAGTCCTTTGAAGTATGGCTCTTGTCTGTGTCAGCAGGGAAGTGAAAATGTATACCCATCAGAGAAATGAGGAGGATGATAGGACATCCATTTCCAGTAATGATGGGCTAAGTTATTCAAACCAACCTTCCCACTGAAAACAACTGCAAGTGTATAAAAGATTTTTTGTAACTCTCCTTAGCAATATCACAGATATGTGAGCCTAAGGGGTGGGAGTATCCCAGAAAGCCACTGGAAAATGGAGAAGAAATGGCCCAAAATGCAGAAAAGAAGGACAAAAAGAAAAAGAAGTTGAGAGACATGGAAGATACACTGAAAAGGTCTAACATAGTTTAATCAGAGTCCTAGAAGGTAAAAATGAGAGAATGTCGCAAGGGCAAGGGTTGAAGGGTAATGGCTAAGAATTTTCCAGTACTGATGAGGTACCAACCTACAAGTTCCAGAAGGCCAAAGAATCCCAAGCAGGACAAATAAAAAAGAGCCCCCGTGTAGATACAATCACAATGAAACTTCAAAATACCAAATATAGAAAAAAAATCTTAAGGTCAGACTTCACAACAGCAATAAGGCAGGAGGCAGTGGAATATCTTGAACATGCTGGAAGAAAATAATTTCTGACCTAGAGTTCAAGAGTGAATTTTCAAACAAGTAAAAACTAAGTTTGCCATCAGCAGAGTCTCACTGAAGGGAATTCTGAAGGATGCAATCAGGGAGAAGGAAAGTGATCCCAGATGGAAAGTCTGAGATGCAAGAAGAAATGAAGACTTGTATACTTGTATACAAATGTTCATAGCAGCAACATCCATAATAGCCAAAAAGGGGAAGCAACCCAAATGTCCAGCAACAGATGAGTACATAGAAAATTTTATATATCCAAACAATGGGATGTTATTCAGTCATAAAAAGGAATGAGGAACTGAAACATACCATGACATGGATAAACTTTGAAAACATAATGTTAGTATAATATTTTGTTAAATAAAAGAAGCCAGACACATTGCATGATTCTGTTTATACAAAATGTCCAGAATAGGCGAATCCATAGAGACAGAAGGTAGATTAGTGGCTGTCAGGGGCTGGTGGAGGGAGGAGTGGGGAGGGGCTGCGAATGTGCACACAATTTCTTTGGGGGGTGATCAAACTGTTCTGGAAGTACAGAGTGGTGATGGTCATACAACCTTGGGAATATACTAAAAACCACTGAACTATACACTTAAAGTGGGGAATTATGTCTCAATAAAAAATAAAAATAAAAAGTTTTAAAAAGAAGAGTAAAGACATGTACATAACACTATAAGCACTGACCATATAAACAATATATAACAATAATAATAATATAAACCATAATAACAATGTCCATGAAGTTAAAAAAAAGAGAATGAAAATGTACAACATAAATGATAAATAAAGCTAAAATGTCCTATGGTTTAGGAGGAAGGCAAGTAGAGGCATTGATTAACTTTAGACTTTGATGCACATTGTCGTTTTCAGGGTACAGGCCAAAACAAGATGCCCTCTATATAAATACAGGGTATAGTTTTATAAGATAATCACTAAAAGAATGGAAACAAAGGCATGCAAATAACAATAACACCCGGTGTAGACCTATAAGACCATATGGGGATCCAGTTAAATCTATTCACAAAAATACCTGGCTGCTTAGGACTAGTGTTACATGATGAAGCAGAAAGATTAGAGGAACCACAAGCAGGACCTTAAGGGTTTCCTGGTTCTGCCCACTCTTTTCACCCATCCATTTCTGTCACTGATTAGGTATGTGCCAGGCATGGTGCTAGGGACTGGGACCACAGTGGTGCATAGTGTCTGCATGTCCAGAAGAGGTTGGAGGTATGAATGAGCCCAGCCACACAGGGACTAGTAGGTCAAACAAAAGAGCTCACCATTGATGCCAAGAGCAGTGGAAAGTCATTGAAAAGTTTTCAGGAGTGGATAACATGATCATTCCAGCAATTGTGTAGAATGGATTGGAAGGAGACATGAGTGGAAGCAGAGAGGTACTCCAGAGGCCTCATGGAAAGACAGGATGGAGTGTGGTGGTCAGGCTGTGAGTCAGTGGAGAGGAGTGGATGTGGGGTATGAGAAGGGAGGGGTCCAGAAGACAGAGACAGAGGTCCAGGGACTTGCCACACTGAGACTAGACCAGCATCTTTTCATCACACTTTGTTTAAGACATGTTGAAACTAAGTGGGAATACAATGAGAACCAGACAGTCTGGAGCCAAGAGGCCCGGATTTGGCATGCATGTGATGGTTGAATATGCATGTGAGGAAAAGATGGGGTCTTGGCTCATGCCTGTGCTAGCAAGTGGAAGTGGAACCCTGCAAAGAACAGAGCAGGGGGCTTCCATCACAGCTGTGAACATCACCAGCTTTCCTACTGGGTGATCCTGGGCCTCTCCCTCACTTCTCTGAGTCTTAACTTCTGTGGTGGACAGACTCTGACGTGTCCCCAACTCCTGGTTTTCAAACCATTGTGGAATCCCCTTCCCTTGGTCGTGGGGAGAACCCATGACTGGCTTCTGACTTTGCAAAATATGACAAAGGGGACAGGATGTCACTCCCATGGATGATTTAATTATATGACTCTTCTTGCTAGCCAACCCACTCGAGAGATGCTCCTTGCTGGCAAGGTGAAGCAAGTAGCCACGTTAGATGTGATGGTGAGTGTTATATGTCAACTTGGCTAGGCTATACCACCCAGTTATTCAATCACACAGTTATCTAGGTGTGTCTGTGGAGGTAATTTGTAGATGTGGTTGTATCTATAACTGGTTGACATTAAGTAAAACAGATTATTCTAGGTAATGGGGGAGGGCCACACCGAATCAGTTGAAAGGCCTTGAGAACAAAACTGAAGTTTCCCTGAGGAATAAAGAAGAAATTCTGCCTCAAGACTGTAGCATCAGCTCCTGCCTGAATGTTTCCAGCCTGCCTATCCTCCCTGTGGATTCAGACTTGTCAGCCCCCACAACTGTGTAAGCCAATCCTTGGAATAAAATCTTTACACACACACATACACACACACAAACACACACTGCTGGTGTTGTTTCCACTGACTGATACACTGGGAAAGCCCAAATGGAAAGGAACTGTTTTCATTCTACAGCCAGTAAGGAGCTGGGATCCTCAGTTCTATACCCTGGAGGAAATTAAATTTTGCCAACAATCTGATCCAATTTGGAAACAGATTTTTCTCCAGTTAAACCTCCAGATGAGAACACAGTCCAGCTGACCTGATTACAGCCTTATAAGAACTTGATCAGAGGACCCACTAAGCTATGCCTGGATCTCCAGCCTATAGAAACTATGAGATAACAAATGTGTGTTGTTTTAAGTCATGAAGTTTGTGGCAATTAGTTACACAGCGAAGGAAAACTATATAGTTCCCCCTCTGTAACAGGGGGAAAATAACAGTAGTCATATCACAGGGTCATTAGAGGGTTTCAGTGACAAATTCCAACAGTGTGCTTAGCATGGTGCCTGGCCTGTATTTCTTGCATAACAAATCAAAAAACATTAACCCTGATTTTTTTTCAAGATTATTTAGCAGTGGTCAGAGAATCAGAAACAACTAGGAAGGTCCATCCAGATTCACAAAGCACCTAGACTCACCATATCTCACATAAGGAGGAAAATGGTCTTGATTACTTCAGAGAAGCAGCAGATAGCACGACAGTTCGGTGCACACGCTCTAGAACTAGATTGCTCAGTTCAGTCTGCCTCTGCCATCTTGACAGCTGTGTCACATTAGGCAGGTGACTTAAACTTCTTTGCACTTCAGTTTCCTCATCTATCAAGTAATTAAAAAATTGCACCTGATGTGTAATAGAGCTATATAAGTGTTAGCTTCTTTGTCATTATTACTATTATTATTATTATTACTATTATTAGTATTATTATCATTGATCTACAATTACATGAAGAACATTATGTTTACTAGGCTCTCCCCTACACCAAGTCCCCCCCACAAACCCCATTACAGTCACTGTCATTATTATTATTTTTATTATTTGTCTCTAACTTGTAGCCCTACAACTCCAAAGGATTATGAGATGAAATTAATATAGTACACATTTATCTATACCAATGAGCAGATAAGATGAACAAATAGGCAATTACACTTCAGAGGTTGCTCATTTTGCATAAGTTTCCTATACCCTTGTCAAGGGATTCCAACTTTATATGTAACCTCAGGAGCGTCTAGAGGTCAGGATGGACAGCATCTGGCACAGAACCCCTTCCTGAAACTCCAGCACCACTCACTCTAGCTGCTGCCCCAGCAGCCAAACTCCAGCAGAGGGCACTGTGGCCTCAAAATGCAGCCAGCCATTTCCCTTTCCTTTGAAGCCAGACTACAGGAGGGTACCTGCCAGGCGGGTGTGGGGACGCCAATTCAAACATTTGTCCCTAGTCCCTTTCTCCACACACTCAGCAAATCCCCTATCACTCACTGCTGGTTGGTTTTCCAAACCTCACCCTGCTCCATTAAGCGTTTTCTGAAGGCTCAGAAACTTCATCTCAGTAATGAATAATCTGGGCCTTATGCTGTCGGTTACTGTTCCCCAATTCCAAGACAGCACAGCTATAAACCTCAGTCTGTCTCTCTAAGGAGCCTTCTGCCAGCCACCTGTGGCCTTCTCCTCTTCAGTCTTATTCCAACTTCTACAAACACAACTCAACCCACCCAGCTTACTTCTGACACAATCTACTATAGGGCAAAGGACTATTTCTTTCATTTAGTCTTTCTGCTCACAATGTTTGGGGCCAAGGTTAGCATCATGCAGAGATGAAAACAGACAACCTTTATTGAGCTACTCCTGTGTGAAAGATGTTATTCTAAGCACTTCATGTAATCTTCACAACAACCCTAAGAAAGCTTGTTAGACCCATTCTACAGTTAAGACAGTTAAGGCACAGAGTGATTAAGGTACATGTATAAGGTCACACAGCTAGTGGCTGAGCTAGTATTCAAACCCAGGCAGTCTGATTCCGACAACTGGGCTTCTTAAACAAGATGCTTTGGGGACTTTTAGTACAGGCCTGGGCTCCATCCCTCACCTCAAGAACTGCACTGTCCAGTACAGTAACCACTAGCCATGTGATTGAGCACCTGTCTAATCAAAACTGACTAATCTAAATTATAAAGGTAAAATACATACTGAATTTTGAAGACTTAGTTTGAAAAAATATGTATAGATTAAAAATACAGCATTAACAGTTTTTATATTGATTACATGTGGAAATAATATTTTTGATATATTGAGTTGCATAAAATATATTACCAAATTAACTTTACCTGTTTCTTTTTACTTTTTTTAACATGGCTAACACAACATTCAAAATGGCATAGATTGCTCACCTTCTATTTCTGTGTGGCCAAGTTCTAGGGGCTCTCAACTCAGTGGAAAGACAGACAGGATCTCAGGTAATTCTAAAATGAGGGAAAATGTGGTTTGTGTCCTAAGAAGTGGTGTAGGAGCCCAGGGTAGCTTTCAGCACGGAGGCTGCTTGGGGTCAGACTTCCAAAGTCTGCAGTATTACACCCTGGAGAGAACAGTGGGAACAGCAAAAGCCAGAACAACAAAGCAAAGGGAACCCAAGTCAACTGGGGAGGCTGAGGCATCTAGTTCTTCTGGAACAAGTAGAAGGAGCCAAGCCTAGTGGAGGGGGCTTTGACTGAGGGGCCAAAGGTTCTTGGCAGGATGGAGCTCCAGACACCGAAAACTGAGGAAGGCCTGGAATGATGGGAGAAATTGCCAGCATGAGGCTCCAGCAGGGGCTGGAGAGAGGGAAAGGAGCCAGCTCAGTAGTGAGTGGCAGGACCTACCTCCCCGCTCCTGCACCCCACCTTCTCCCCTTCCCAGGTCCACCCTCCTCCTCCTTGCAGCTCCTGGTGCGGTGAACAAAATCCTCGGAGGAGGGTGGTGGTGGTGGGAGGATAACTCTTGAGGAGCATTGCCTGCCTTGGCTCACAATTGCTTCCTGCCCAGAGCTCCAAATACTTGACCTCCATTAAATTCCATCCTCCCAGGGGAGGTGGGTGGCCATAAAGGCCTCATGGGCTTTGCAGGTCCAGAGACTCAAATACCTCAGCAGCTGAGGGAAGGCAGGATCCCAGGGGTCCCCAAGCCTAGCTTCCCTCAGTCCTTTTAAGGACCAGGAATCCAGGCCTCACAGTGAAACTCCAGAAGATGGATTTTGGAGGCAGGAGGAGACCCACAGTGCCTCTCTTCCCTGGGGTGAGGACCTGGCTTTCCTTTTTTTTGGCCTATTTACCCCTTTGGGACCCTCAGTTCTGGGTGGGAACTCACATCCCTTCTTTACTTACAGGATGTTTTCTTCCTAAACAGGGGTTGGGGGTTTCTAAAGGAAGAGAGGGGCTATGTGCAAATTCCACAGGAAATAATCCTAAATGATTCCTTCTCTAGGACCACCTGGGGCTTCCATCTGCAGTTTCCTTCTTGGTTGTGATGTGACATTAGGCTTCAAGGGTATGTTTTGAGACTCCACTGAAGGTTGGTAAAAGGAGCCAGGTCTTTTTTTTACTTCCCAGGCCTCAACTATATCCCCACCCCCAATATTTTGCATGGGTAGTGTAATATCAATCCTTAAAATGGGGAGAGGACCAGACAAAACAACGCAGCTCATCTCAGCTCACCATGAACCTCCTGCTCTGCCTCTATGTCATTCTTTTCATAAATCCTGGAGCCCCTTAGGTGATGTGTGCCCCCACCCCCACCCCGTATCAGCCAGGCACCCCTGACTCCAGAAAAGCTGCACAGTAGGGCTGAGATGACTTGCTGATGGGAGCTTAGTCTCGTTACCTTGCCTTGTCCCTTGATTGCCAGTTGACTCACAGCGTTGGACATCTTGTACAACTTCCCGCATACCTTTTAAGGCCCCGGCAGAATTCCTCTAGAGGACGGGATCTCCTCTTCCACGGATGCTCAGTATCCAAACATGGGCACAGGAAGGCCCCGTGGGTGTAAAGAGGGACAGGAGCTAGAGTTCTAGACGGGGCAAGATACCCCACTCCCCGCAGGCTCTGGAGCTCCTACTGTACCTAGGGTTGCTCCTGGTGGCCACAGAAAAGTCCTACTGGGGTGAGGCTCGGACAGAAGGCAGGAAGAGCTCTGGAGGAGAAACTACTAACGGACATAAAGGGCTGCGGGACATCTGCCGCCTCTCCCTCCCTCGTACCCCTACTCCACCCACCGTGGGGACCAGATACCAAGGAGGGGATTTGTGAGAACCTAAAAGGACCCTGGGATTCTTTCACCTCTTTCATTTTCCAAGCTGCCTCACCCTCCCACTGCCTGGCTGCTGAAGTTGAATCCGGACTCTACGCCCCCAGCCTACACTGAGGCCCCCCGAATGAAGGGGGAGCCCACGCATTAGCATCAAGGGCCAGGCCAGCTAGCGGACTTTGAGACAGAGCCTCCTCCCCTCCCGCACCAGCCCGTGCCCTACACCACCAGCTCACCCTCTCCCAGTCCACAAGTCTCTTTCTAAAGATGTCTCTTCCCTTCTCTCCTCCTGCAGATTCAAAAGCTAAGAGTTATCTGGAGAGGGGGCGGCAAGTGGGAAGAAAGGAGGGAAGGGGCAGTGTGATTGCGGAGGAGGACCCCAACTTAGGCAGCCCCAGTTTCACCACCCGCCCCCACCCTCGCTCCAAGCCGAAGTTGACTTGGTCCCTCTGGGCGCTTCGTTCTTCCGGGAACTCCAGGGAAGCCGACAGACTAGCCCGAGAGCTGGGGGCGGGGCAGTGAGGAGGGGAGGGGCGCGGGGAGGAGAAGGCGGGCAGAGAGCCCCGGCCGGGGGGCCGGGTTTGGGAGGTGAGGGCGCTCGGCCCCCTGAGCCCCGTGGGTTGCAAAGTATTGCTAATTGCAACTAAACGAGGCCTCGGTGTGGGGGAAGGGGCTGTCCGGCGCTACCGCCGCTTTGAGTGCCCGGGTAAGGCCACGCCGGCCAGCTCTTCTCATGTAAAGCAGCTTTTTGTTTGGGGGAGCCTGGGCTGGGGCCGGGTGCTGGGGAAGGGGCCCAAACCATTAGCAAGCTTCTTGTTCCTCAGAAAGGCAGAAGGGTGCCGAGGCCTCCTCCACTCTCAGGCTTTTTATAGTACGGCTTGATGGGGTGCTGCCCAGCAGGAGGGGGTAGACCTGGGATCCCAGCACCCCCCTTGCGGGGCTGTGGGAAAAAACTGAGCACAAAGAAGGGGGCTGGCCCAGCTGAGTTGGGAGACAGGGCAGCTCTGATCCAGGGATGCCCTGAGTTTGAAGTACCCGGCGCTGGAGCCCCGTCTCTCCAGAGAATGGCCCCAGTGGCCACGCATCGGGCCCTGTTTCAGACTACCCCTTCCACTTCTCCAATCCTCCAAACCTTTTGTACTATGAGAATTGGGAGGAGTCTTGAAAATCTAAGTTTGCTTCCTGCCTAAGCCCAACCAGGGAGGACAAGGGAGCAAACCTCTGGAGAAATCGTCTAAACAGAGGAACAAAGGAGTAATGCTTCCAGATCCTGGGGCCACAAAACCTTCTAAAGACCTGAGAGTCGGACCTTCTAATTGGATGCTTCATTTTATGAGCGTCTATAAACTTGGAAGAGAAATTACATAGCCTTATTGAGCCTCAGTTTTCTCATCTATAAAATGGGGGCTACAGTGCCAAGTTCTTAAAGTCCTTGTGAAGCTGGAAAGAGATGCAAAGCACTTGGCACGGCAGTCCCTGGTTCTCAATGTGTTCCCTGCCCCTCCTGGACGCATCCCTTCTTTAACACACACACACTCCAGAAATGATGATGTCTTGGTACTTCACCTTTGTATAGCACTTCACAATTTCCAGAATGCATGTGTTGGCTCTTGACCATACAATAAGTGGAACAGACATTTTTCCTCCACATTTGACTGGTACTGAAACCAAAATTCAGAGAGGGGCAGTCAGAGCTCCTGATTCCTCACCAGTGCTCATCCCATTCTACAGTGTGGCCTCAGAAATCCCATCTCACAAATCAGACAATGAAGCTCAGGGCCAGAGTAGACCCCACAGTGGCTGTCACAGTCCAGGTGCCACTCAGGGCTCCTCAATTGCACAGTTTGTTTTGGTGGCCACCTGAGCTCTAAATCTCGACACTTCGGAATATTTGGGACCATGTGGGCCCCTTCCATTCTGTTCCACATTGGGGACCCTGAGAAGCAAAGGAGTGGCTGGAGGGTAGGAAGGGTTTCTGCTCCCCTCATATACTGGGAATCTCTGAGATAAAACCTTCCCTGTGGGGGACAACCTGGAGATACTGCTGAAATAGCTGAGTAAGCCAGTTGTTTCCTGCCTCCCTCTTCCTACTAGAAGTTTGCTAGTTCATCCAGGAATGTCTCTTCCCTTTCCTTACCCCCTATATTTTTGGGACCCCCATGGTATCTCCTCATCCTAGACTGTCACCCTGGCTGGGCCCCTATTCTCACAGCCCTGAGGTCCAGGTGGAGAGTGCTGACCCCCCTGATTGCCAGACACCCAGAGACTCCTCAATCTGCAAGCCCTCGGCCAAGGGGCTCTGGCTTTGGGCCAGGGCCTTTCTCACTGCCTGGCTCCGTCCCCACAGGCCTCTAATCCATCTCACCCAGCAGGAAACCCTTAAGCTGCCTTTTCAGTGGCCTTCCCCAGCCCGCTGTGGGCTCTGTGCCTTTCTATACCACCCTTGGCAGGAACTGTGTTGTACAAGCTGGAGAAAGTGGCTCCCGCAAAGAGGTCATGGTGCCTAAGGCAGCTTCCAGCTCCAGCAGCCTCTCCTCCCTGGTCACCTCCCCAGGGTTTCCCTCTTAATACACTGCTTAGGCATCCCTGGGCACTGGCTAACTCACATCAAAGCCACAGGCTGGGTCCAGGTGGGGGTAGGGATGCTAAGGGGACAGTGGGCAGGAGGCCAGGATCTGGGGAAGTGTGGCAGGCAGGAGGGGCCCTCTGGCTCTGTGCCGCTGGTCTCTCTTTTCTCTGATTCAGCCTCTGACCCCAACTCCTCAAAGATCATTCACAGCCATCTTAGACTCAGGTATGCAGCCCAGTCTGAGGACCAGGATAGCCTGGTTCCTGGAGGGGCTACAAGACCCTCGCTGGACCGCCACAACCAACTGTTTCAGAGAAGCCAAGAGAGATGCCAGCTAGTGGGGAAGAGGGTAGAGGAATGGGACAGACTGGATTCTTTCTCTCCTCCTGGATTAGACTTGGATGACTGCCTTTCCCTTCTGGGGTGGAAATCTTACAGCTTGCACTATTCCAAGACAGGCTTGACTTTAAGCCCCCAGGCCCTGGCCACTGCAGGTATACTCCTCCTGGTTCTGATGTCTGGTTTGGAAAAGATGGTCCTTGTATGGCCTACTCCTTACCCTGCCCTCAATCCTCCCCTCCCCTCCTTCTCCAGGAAAGAAGTCCCCCCACCTAGGCCCCTTCTCTATAGCCCAAACCCCAGCCCTGCCTCTTAGTCAGCCTGCCGCTCCAGGAAGCCAGGCTTTTGCTGGCTTGGAGTGGTTAGAGGAGAGTTGGGGGTGCCTCTGGGAGGTCTGTTTGTAGTTCAGATTCTTCTCATTCCAGGCTCAGCAGGCTCTCTCAGAGGGAAGGGCCTGGGATGAGGACCGGGAGGGGGGCGGATCCTGGGGCACCAGCTGCAGGGAAGGAAAGCTTCCTGGAGAGAGGAGGGGAGTGTGTTTTCTTCTCCTCCCATTGACCCCCTTCCACAAAGTAGGGAGCACCTCTCCCAAGCCCATCTTTACGGTACCCCGACAAGCTGCTTCTAACATTAAGGCCCCTCCCAACAAAAGGAGATAATTCCCAGGGCTCAGCGAGGTCCTGATCTCTTTCTTTGCTTCCTAATGAGTCTGGTTCCTCCATTTTGGAATGCTTAGAGGTGTTCGGAAGAGATGGGGAGGGTAGCGGAAGAGGGATGCTTGGAGAGTGACGGGGTCAGCCCCAACATCAAAGAGGCCTTGTCATTCTGCCCCCAAAACTGAATTCTCCTTGTAGATTTTTACTTTAACCCAGCATTAGTATATGCGTCCCTCTATATTGGCAGATCTCAGGTCAACAGAATTCTTCAAGAGTTCATAAGAATGACCTAGCCATGGGGGAAAGCATCCTAAAAACCCTCAGTTCTCAGAAGTCTGACACGTGCCCCAACTTCCCTGGGATATCTCCTCTCCAGTTGCCTCTACCTGATCCAGGTAGAGGAGGAAAACAAAGACTTGTGTTGGGTGTCCATTACAGGAAGTTACTACTCACTTGCCACTTCATGTGATCCTCCCAACCCTTTGAAAGATAATATTAATATCCCCAAATCATAGGTGAAGAGTCTGAGCTTCAGGGAGCTTGAGCAACCCGTCCAGGGGAATGTAATAAGGAAATAGAAAGCTGAGATTCAAACCTCCTCGGCCTGTGGGGTCCAGTGCTCTCCTCCAGCACACCACCACATTAGGAGATCTGCCTCCTGTGCCTGTGCTCAGGCCTCTAGGTGACCTCTGGTTGACATTCTGCTTCCAGGTTACACAGCAGCGTGTACCATCCTGAGCTTCCCTTCCCAAAGCAATTGTACCTGCAAATTCATTTTTTCATTCAATTGTCACATCAAAGAAAACAAAATAGATTTATTATTCCCATTCTACAGATAGAGAAACTGGTACTCAGAGAAGCAAAATGATCCACTGAAGATCAGAGAGCTAGTAAGTACCATGGCCAGGACCTAAGCACTAAGGTCTTATGGGTCCACTTCATAGGTTTTCACCATAATGTCAAATTTATTTTCCCTTCATTTCTTCTAAAATTGGGGGCCAGAATACACTGGCAATGAAATGTAGCTTCAAGGAACTGGATAACCTTGTCATAACTGGAGGCTGGAAACTTGGACCCTAGAAACCTGGCTTGCACATTTCTCCTTCTCATAGCTTAGCTTCTTCCCTCCCTAAGTGTGAGTTCCAGAAGTGGGCAAAGCAGTCAGGGTAAGGGGATTGGGCTGGGTGTCCAGGATGCTTGAATCTCCAGACTACCCAACCTAGGGAGTTCTTTAGGCTCTGTCCTATTTATAGAGGGCAATGATTCACTTACCAAATGTTTACTGAGCACCTATTATATAATCACATATTATAAGCACTAGGGTATGCACAAAAACTAAGACCCAGCCTTTGCCCTCAATAGACTCTCTTGTTGAGAGTGGAGGCGGCTAGATATATATGAGTAATACATACCGAATACTAAATGCCACAAGATAAGCACAAACCTAGAGAAAGGAGTTGTGGAAATAGTCTCATGGAAGCACCACAGAAAATGGGCCTTAAAGGATTTATAATGATGGAAGCACATTTTAGGAAAGGCTCGCTGGGACAAGGACATAGAGTGTAAAAGTACCATGTATTCTGCTCTGACTAGTTCATGAGTAAAGTCAGGATTCAGTGCAAGAAACAGAAACCATTCTAGGTGCTTTATACAGAAGGATATTTAATAAAGTGCTATGGACTGAATTGTGCTGCCCCCAACCCCCAAATTCATACGTTGAAGCTGTAACCCCCAGTGAGAATATATTTGGAGATAGACCTTTTAGGAGATAATTAAGGTTGAATGAGGTCATAAGGGTAGAGTCCTAATCCAATAGGACTTGTGGCTTTAAACTATAAAGATTTCTCTCTTTACAAGCACTTTCCAAGGAAAGGTCATGAGAGCACAGAGCAGGAAGGCAGCCATCTGCAAACCAGGAGGAGACTCCTCACCAGAACCGAACCATGCTGGTGCCCTAATCTTGGGCTTCCAGCCTCCTGAACTGAGATAATAAATTTCTGTTGTTTAAGCCCACTTGGTCTATGGTATTGTTATGGTAGTCAGAACAGACTAAGACAAGAGGGAAATAGGTGCTTGCAAAATTGTTAGATGGACTAGAGGAATAGACTTTATAATGAAACCACAGAAATGATCCTGCAGTGGGAGCTGCCACCTCTGCCACAATCGGGTAAGGAGAATCAGGAGGTTGACCCTGGAACTAAGATCACAGATGCAGCACCATACCTGCCATAGTCCCATAGCCCCATAGGAAGCAGTGCCAGGCTGTTGTTGCCATCAGAGACTGAATCCTGGGTGCTGCTGCAGGAAAAGCTCAATTCCAGGGCCTTGCCTGCCAGTAGAAATAGCCAGAACAGCAAGAATATAACCTTATCTCCCTTCTACCTTCTAAGTCTTGAATGAATGCATTTTGCTTACAGAATGCTAGCTGCAAGGGAAAATGAGAGCTGAGGTTTTTGGCTTTCCAAGCTCTGCAGTACAGGAAGGTATTTAGAAGGAGGTGGGGATGGATGGTGAGGACCAGTACATCTTGTCTGCCACAATGGGGCAAGTGCAGTAGAAGTTAATGCTAGAAAGATACATCAGGTTAAGGTTTTGCAACGTTGTTGAATGCGGTTGAAGTAGGGGACAGAGTAAGACAGGGCTCAGAAACTTAATGAGTGGTCTGAAAAGCAGAGAGCTCTTGAGTGTGCACAAGAATCACTTGTGGATTTTAAATTCTGATCATTGTGGGGGTTCAGGAATCTGTATTTCTAATAGGTGAATCCTGCCCCAGTGCCCCTTTTTCCATGAATCTCATGCATGTGTACCCTTGGCTCTCAGGAATGTTGTCCTGGGGCAGGGGCTCTGATGGGGCAGTGCTATGAGCTCGAAACAGGTTTGATTTGTGGAGGCACATGCCAAATTAGCCTTTTGCTCTCCCTCATGAGAGCCAGTCCTGAAGGTTGGGTGCTTAAATCCTGAAAAATACCAGTGAGGTAGGGACACAGGGGAAGGGGGCTTTGCCTGGAACCCAGGAATCTAGGGCTTTAAACCTCCAGACCAGCTCCCACCACCAAGGAAGACTAGGTGGTCAGTCAACAACATGCACAAACATTTCCTGGAATTGTGACTTATTTTGTTCTCTTTTTAAACCCTGACACTGGCATTCAGGACTCTTGGGACCCTATTTCATAACTGCAGAGGTTGAGTTAGAGAGCATCTTAAACTTTGAGAACTTTAAGGATTTGACAGAGAAGGGCAAGGTGAAACAGAAACAGGGGACAGGAAAAAGGAAGGAGACAGGTGACACTACCATCCAGAACAACCTTGAGTCCCCACTGGAACCCAGTGTGGTTCATAGTCCAACTGAATTTCAACACAAAGTAACCTATTAAAATAGACTTTCCTTTTCTTTCTCAGTCATTTTCTTTTCCTGACTCTTACTCCCCCCCACCTCCAGTCCCCACACCCCAGTTCTGAGAGAAAGGCCATAGGCAGTAGAAGCTCTAGGCTGCTATGGTCAGGGCCCCTAGTGCAGCCCCACATCTCCAGGGAGGAGGTCCCATCAAGTCAGAGCAAAGCTGAGTTTGCAGAGTCAGGCTGTCTGGGCTGAGGGGCTTTCCTCATTCCCAGGGATCTCCTCCCACACCCAGTTCCTAACACCTGGGGCCCCCTTTAGAAGCATCTACAGCCCCACTTAGCCAGGGTTCTCTGGGCCTTGCTCCTCCAGGCTGGTTCTCCCAGGATGAGAAAAATGCTTTTAGGCTAGGGGAGGGAGCCAGTCTCCCACCCCACCCCAGTTATCACCACAAAGCAAAGTACAGGGAAGGAGGGGGAGTGGGCAGGGAGGCGGTTGGAGAGCCAGGTCCTTGCTAGTAAATCAAAGTTGGTTTCCCAGATGGAGCTGCAGCCTCTTTGATTTCTCAAGTCGCCCCCTCCCCCTCTGCCTCCCCACACCCCCAGCTCCATGGTTTCAATTCCTCCCTGAAAAGCAGTGGGGCCTCCTTTCAAACCAGCCCAGCTCCTCCAACTCCCAACAACAGCTTAAGTTACAGGAAAGAGAAAGAGGAGGGGGTGAGGTGGCCCAGTCTGGAGGAAAAGGAGACAAATTCTGGGAGAAGCAAAGGGGACAAGGGAGAGTGGAAAGAAAGGAGAAGAAAGACCAAGTTAAGAGATGGGGTGCAACCAGAACTGGAAGTGCAGGCTCTGCTGGAGCAGGAGGGAAGCCCAACTGGAAGCAAGCCTATCTTGATCCTCCTTCCCCAGTGAGCATCTGCCCCACCCATCCTCTCTGAGGACCCCTGCACGTCCACAAATCCATGATTCATGCTCTCCCGTTCCTCTTCTCTTGGCATTAGATTCTAGAAGATTTTGGGAGACAAGCTATTTGACTCATTCATTCCCAGGAATGCTTATTTCCTGGACCAAGAAGGCAGAGTCATCCCCAGGAACCTCACTAACCCAACTCAGCACTGGTTTCCAGCTTTGTTTTCCCCAGTCTGCTCTGAGCTGCCCGCACCTTGCTTTTGCTCAGCCTTTGCCTGAGCTAATTAAAGTTCTTAATTAATAGATCATCTGTTTTAAATGTTAAATCCTTTTATGGCCCATTTTGCCAGCCAGAGACCTTGGGGAAGGGTGCTGGGGAGATAAATGGGATAGCAGCTGTACCCTGCCAAGACCCCTTACCCTTCTGTCACTAGAGCCAGAGGCAGCTTTGGAAATTGGCAGAGGTGGGATGAAGTGCACCTAAGGGGAACTTCAAGTGGGCAGGAAGTGGGGATCCAGGAGTCCTAGGCCTCCTGATTATTCTGTGGCTGATTTCTAAGGGCAGGTTCCCTGAGAGCTAAATGGAGGACAGTTCAGGGAGAGGGCATTTGCGCCTTACCTGACAGTGGAGTCCAGGTCTTGAGGGCCATACTCAGAGAGGGAGGAGGATAAAGAAGATTCTCACAGAGCAGAAAAATACCTTGTGTGTTGAGGAAGGGTAGCCAAGTAGGTTCTCTGAAGGCTCAAATCTGTTTCTAAAAAGTATGTAAGGCCTACCCCATTGAGTAGCATATTTTTGCTTAGAGAATACAACCTTTGAGGATTCAAAGAATCTGAAATGATGTTCTCTTCCTCAGCCCTCTCCCTGCTGAACAGATACATGCACGCCTTTCCCTGTAGGGTGGAGGGACCTCAATTCTTCAGTAAGGAAGACTGCTGACCCTGATTGAGGAAACAAAAAGGGGATCCATAACTCTGCTAGGGAGCATGATTTATCTGGAAGGAAGGATTTCTAATGGGAAAGAAAGAAGCCCACAAGGACGCATGCAATTACCCAGACTCTTCCCGTTGGCAAAATGAAAGGCCAGAGACAAGAGGATTTTTGTGTAAGAGTGGGAAACCCTGCACAGAGCCCCGCAGGTTCCCTTAGCTGGGAGAAGGCATCTCTCTCTGGGCGTGCCTGTGGTGTATTGGATGTTGCTGACTGGCTGTCATTTTATTTATCCATAACACACAAGCCTTTCACTTTGTCCAGGTGGCATCAAGCAAGGACAGTTTCCATGATCCAAACATTATTCTCACAGTCCCCTACATCTGGCCCAAAGGTAAAATCAGTGTTTTTATGATCCCTTTAAAATAGATGAGGGAGCTGAAGGTAAGGAAGGAAAATGACTTGCCTACAGCCACTCATTCTAGGGCAGAGCCAAGCCTACAGCCCCTGACATTCAGAGCTCCAGACCAGGTTTCTTTCCTTTCCACCAGCGATTGACTGTTCTCCTGTCAGGCTGAGATTTCTGCTACAGCTGACCATCCTAGAGAATGGAGTGGGCAGTGTCTTTATAGCAGGCATGCAACAATTACTCCTGATGCCCTATTTGTAAGCTGCGGGATGTCTGACAGGAGCATCCCCGGATCTGGGGGAGAAGTGGTATTGGCACTGTGTCCTGGGGATACCTAGGCTCCCAGCCTACAGCAGAAGCTCAGGACCACCTAGAAATGCTCTTTAGGGAGGAACAGCAGCAGGGCCTTCCAGCAGATTATTGCCTTGCCCCCTAGAATGTAAGCTCCCTGAAGCTGGAACCTGGATCTCTGCAGACTTTGTATGCTTTGCATATAGTAGGTGCTCAATAATTTGTTGGATAAAGTACTATCTGTTATTTACCATGCTTTTAGCCTAGCTTCAGTCAAATGAGTACCATTCTCTTTCTCATTTAATTCTCACAGCTGAAACAAGGTAAATAAAAAATGTGCTTTGAGGCTCCCAAACCCGGGGAAAACAAACCTGTGAAATTGTCATGTTGGCTAGAATCTCTACTGGCCCCACCACTCCTCGGTCTCTTTCCTCCTCAGCCCGTGATCCTTAAACATTGGCATCCCCAAAGCTTCTGTCTTCCCACCCAATGCCCCTTCCCTAGTTGATCTTACCCACTCTCACAGCATCAACCATAAGCTAAAGGCAACTGATCTAAATCTAGCCCAGGGTTCCCTCCTGAGCACTAGGTAAGAACATCCACCTGTTTTCTGGACACCTTCCCTCAGACATACCACAGGCTTGACGGTGCTCATTATCCACCCTGTCCCTGCATTTCCTTGCCTCATTTGTGACATCCGGGGTATCTAGGTCAGGAAACCTTGCTTGACCTGCTCCCTTCCCTTCTCCTCTCTCCATCTACACTGCCCCAGCTCAGTTCATGCCCTCACCACCTCTTGCCTAATCTACAATTTATTTCTAAATGGTATCTCTGATTCAGCCAAATCATGCTCCTCACAGGTGGACACATACACTATCTAAGACATAAGTGTGACCCGTTCCTTTCCCTGAATACTCCAGTGTATCTACGTCTCCAGCAGTCCAGATTGTATACGTGGCATATAAGGTCGCTGCTTTTTTAAAATCTCCTCTGCCGTCACTCTCCCAGATGTACCTGCGGCTCTAACAGGGCCAAAATACTTGTATACTTACTTGTACTCCCTGTCCACTCCATCTGTCTTACCCCACCACATCCTTGTATGTGCTGTTCCCTCTGTTTGGAGTGTCTATCCCTGCCCTGAGATTGTGGGTTCATATATCTACATTTAACACCTTATGTATGGTCTGCCAGTCCCTGCAGTTCTGATACCTGCTGGCCTCTCTTTCCCTTATCCTATTTTATTCCTCACTCCAACCACACGCCTTGGCTGCTCTCCCCAATGCAGATTTCCTCCCCCATTTCACAGCACCACAGACTTATCCTTCATAGCGTGAATCCTGTGACAGTTTTCTACCCACTTAGGTGACTGTGTGATGAACGGGAGTCTCTCCTACTAAAATGTAAACTCCATAGAAGATGGGTTGTGTTTGGTAGTCAATATGTACTTGTTAAGTGCATAAAAGCACCCAAATCTTACAGACATTAGGGGTTTTGTGGGGTAGGAGACAGAACACAGTTTTAAGAGCCAAGGAGTCTCAGGTCTAGCATTTACTATCTGACCTTGAGAAAGTTGTAAAATCTCACCTAAGGTCAGATTCTTTGTCTACAAACTACAAAAAGTGCAATACTTACCTTGTAGGTATACATATAATATATGTGCAATGCTTGGTAAGAGCTCACTCAGTAAGTGGTAGTAATCACCTTAAGTATCGAAGGTTTTGCTGAGTATTTAATTCATATAACTTCCTCTTTTGAAAGTTCTTTATGATTGTGGAATTTACTTTTCTCATTTGGAAATTATTTTGGATGTGCAGTTTCATATTTTTAAAAGTTTATTTCCACTTTACAGATGGGGAAACTGAAGTTCAAAGAAGTGAAATGACTGTGCCAAGGGCACCTGGCTAGCGGTTGAGTTAAGGACCAGGTCCAGGTCAATGCTCAAGCTAATGTAAAAAAATCCCAGAACATATCAAATGACATCATGAAGCGTTTAAACTGAGAGAATCTGTTTATTTCCTTTAGTTACAGGTCTAGAGGCAACTAAAGGAAGTTAGTCAGAAGGTAGGTTGATGGAGTGAAAAGTGCTGTAGAGAGACTCGCAGTCTGAAGATGCAGGTTCTGGTCCTGTTCACATTCAGGTCCCTCACATGAAAGGTAAGAAGAATCATGAAATATTATTATTTCTTATTTCATGTAAAAATGCTAGGTAAGTATATAATCTTCATAGAATCATTTTTCTTCTCGTATACCATAAACTCTTAAAGGGCAGGAATGCTGCAATTTTTCTCTAGATTGCCCACAGCACCTACCACCGTGGTTTGAAATCAGGAGAAGATTCAATGGAAGTGAGCTGAAGGAATGAAAGGTTAACTGAGCGAATGAAAGAATGTCTTTTATCCCTTTTTTCCAGCTCCAGCTTCCCCTTTTCCTCTGGAGAAAGGATAATTTGTCCCTCAGACCTGGCCTTAGGGCAGGGAAACAGGTTTGTCACAGAAAGAAACTGAAGATGCTGAATTTCTATTGGTGATTTTCTCTCCATTTCCTATCAGACTGTGAACTCCCAGAGTGGAGTGTAGGAGCTTGTCTTCCTTGTTTTTGTCTTCACTGCACATCTCAGAGGCTTGGTACCAGGTGTAGAGATGCCCTGGAGGTAGAATCAGGGGATAGGTCTGAAGGAGCAGCACCTCGTGCTTAGTTCGGGCTGCACAGAGCAGGACAGCCCAACTTTTCCCTCCCGACACTGCTATGGGAATAAGGTGGACTTGTGGGTGCAATGGGAATGGAATGGAGAGCTGAGGCATACCCCTTGATTTTGAAGGGAAACTTTCTCCCTAAAGTAGTGAAAAGGCAACATCTCCAGGATATGGTAATGGACATTTTCACCTTGTAAAGAACCTGAAAATCTACCCATCATTCAATCAAGAAAAAAAATAATCCAAGTCCTTCAAACACGGATTCGTTTTATGTATCCGTTTAGAATTTTCTTGCCTTCTGGCTACTCCTTTCTTCTTTTTTTCTTTTACATTTACATTGTTGTTTTGTTTTGCTTAAACCAATCCTATTCTATCAGGGAGCAGGAACCTGCACTGAGAAGCAAAGGGGTTTTCTAAACTCAATTTTCTTTCGTATTTTAAAGTGCTCCCCTCTTTCCCTCGGGAGAGACAATAGAAATAATTGATCCATCATCCAGTACCAGGCCCAGTAAATTTACATGCAAATTTCCCCTATCCTCCCCGGTCCCCCTCAAATTTAAAATTCTAGAAGGGTGGGGAGGGAACCTTTCTAAGCTAGCAGGCACCCTTCTGGCCACTGCCACCCATCCCAATCTGGTGAGAGATGGGGGTGGGGGGTTATAATTCCTCCCACCCCCCAGCCTCCTCTCTCGCCACAGACACCACCCCTTTCTGGTGTGGAATCACTTAAGGTTTGGGTAAAACTCCCTTCTCTCCCCAGAGACGATATCTGGAAACTGTTAGAGGGCGGAGGCAAAGGTGGGGAGAGAGGAGGAAAATTCCCCCAAACGGCTTAAGAGAGTCATCTCTTGACTCAAAGCTGCCGGCCACCCCCACCCCCCAACCATTAACTTTCGATTAAGACCTCCTCGTTATGGCAACTAAACTTTACTTTGCATAATTAAGATTTGCCTCGGGAGAAGGGGGAGGAGAAGCCACAGCTCTGGGCCATTCTCCTTCACCTCACCCCCTTCCACCACCCCCGGTCCCAACCCTCCGGTTCTGGGCCTCAAGAGTTTGAGTTTTCTCACTTTGAGGTGCCACCGAACACAAAGAACTATAATGGGCTCCTTTGTGCTCGCTACGGGGCAATTACGCCCGGAGTCGAGGCTCCTTTAAGAGCTCCTTAAAGAGACCGGCTCCCATTTTTTAGAGAGTTATTTAAGGGTGTGTGTAGGGGGAGGGGCGAGGCAAACTCCTAGGGGTCCACAATAGAAACACAGGGTGTAGTGAAACCTTTGTCTGGACTCCTTTAGAAGAGGCTGAGAGATAAGTCTTCATATTCCATGTTTTTTTAAAAGCCTCTCTTTTATAATTTTTAAACTTGAGATTTCTCACTTGATTTGAAAAATTGGACTGGAATAGGTGGGTTCGAAGAACAGAGGCGGAGACAGGGATTTAAAGAGGCCCTAGCCGGGAGAGCGCCTTGGCCCCCGGAAAAAGAGCGATCCAGGGTTGAGTGGCTTGCGTCTGCCTCAGTTCTGGGGAATGTGTGTCTCCAGATCTCGCCGCAGCGACTCCGGAGAAATCCCGTGCTGGGCAAACAATCCTGAATATAATAATAGCTTGTCTCTTTAAAGAGCAAAAGGAGGAGGGAAAGTTTTGTTGGCATCTGGTTTCTGATCTCATTATGTTGTGGTAGACCAATCCAGCCCTCGGGGTTGGTCCTCCGGTTTAAATCTTATTGGCCGGGAGCACATTTTGGGATGGTGCTTAGGGCTCGACGGGGCGGTTTCAAGGATCCCTTTTTTGGGGGGCTGAGGAGAGGGCGGGGCTGCCGGCGGGGGCCCCCTTGAAACCGACTAATTGGGATCGGAGAGGCCGAGGTGAAGGCTGGAGGGAGGCACAAAGGAGTCGCTGGGTGGAGCAGGGAGGGGAGAGGCGGGGGGAGGAGGAGGACGAGAGGGCCAGCCGCGCACAGCGTCCCCCGCGGCTCAGTCGGACTGCGGCGAGCGAGCTGGCAGACGCGCCGCCCCCTCCCCCGCCCGGCCTCCCCAATTCCGCGGCCGCGAGCAAAGTTTGCGAAGAGGCGCGGGAGGCGGCGGCGGGGAAGGCGTGCTGTCCCGGGCTGCGGGCGGGGGGGGGCGGCGCGCGGGAGCCGGGCGGCGGCGGCGGCGGCCAGCATGCGGCCCCGCAGCGCCCTGCCCCGCCTGCTGCTGCCGCTGCTGATGCTGCCCGCCGCCGCGCCCGCGCAGTTTCACGGGGAGAAGGGCATCTCCATCCCGGACCACGGCTTCTGCCAGCCTATCTCCATCCCGCTGTGCACCGACATCGCCTACAACCAGACCATCATGCCCAACCTTCTGGGCCACACGAACCAGGAAGACGCGGGCCTGGAGGTGCACCAGTTCTACCCATTGGTTAAGGTGCAGTGCTCGCCCGAACTGCGCTTCTTCTTGTGCTCCATGTACGCGCCCGTGTGCACAGTGCTGGAGCAGGCCATCCCGCCGTGCCGTTCCATCTGCGAGCGCGCGCGCCAGGGCTGCGAGGCGCTCATGAACAAGTTCGGTTTCCAGTGGCCCGAGCGCCTGCGCTGCGAGCACTTTCCGCGCCACGGCGCGGAGCAAATCTGCGTGGGCCAGAACCACTCGGAGGACGGCGCGCCCGCGCTGCTCACCACAGCGCCGCCGCCCGGTCTCCAGCCGGGTGCGGGCACTCCGGGCGGCCCGGGCGGCGGCGGCTTGCCCCCGCGTTACGCCACTCTGGAGCACCCGTTCCACTGCCCGCGTGTCCTCAAGGTACCATCCTATCTCAGCTACAAGTTCCTGGGGGAGCGCGACTGCGCGGCGCCTTGCGAGCCAGCGCGGCCCGACGGCTCCATGTTCTTCTCGCAGGAGGAGACGCGCTTCGCACGCCTTTGGATCCTCACCTGGTCGGTGCTGTGCTGCGCTTCCACCTTCTTCACCGTCACCACGTACCTGGTGGACATGCAGCGCTTCCGCTACCCCGAGCGGCCCATCATCTTTCTGTCTGGCTGCTACACTATGGTTTCGGTGGCCTACATCGCAGGTTTCGTGCTCCAGGAACGCGTGGTGTGCAACGAGCGCTTTTCCGAGGACGGCTACCGCACAGTGGTGCAGGGCACCAAGAAGGAGGGCTGCACCATCCTGTTCATGATGCTGTACTTCTTTAGCATGGCCAGTTCCATCTGGTGGGTCATCCTGTCACTCACATGGTTTCTGGCGGCGGGCATGAAATGGGGCCACGAGGCCATCGAGGCCAACTCGCAGTACTTCCACTTGGCGGCGTGGGCCGTGCCGGCGGTCAAGACCATCACTATCCTGGCCATGGGCCAGATTGACGGCGACCTGCTGAGCGGCGTGTGCTTCGTGGGCCTCAACAGCCTGGACCCGCTGCGCGGCTTCGTTTTGGCGCCGCTCTTCGTGTACCTGTTTATAGGCACGTCCTTCCTCCTGGCTGGTTTCGTGTCACTCTTCCGCATCCGTACCATCATGAAGCACGACGGCACCAAGACGGAGAAGCTGGAGCGGCTCATGGTGCGCATCGGCGTCTTCTCAGTGCTCTACACGGTGCCCGCCACCATCGTCATCGCCTGCTACTTCTATGAGCAGGCCTTCCGAGAGCACTGGGAGCGCTCGTGGGTGAGCCAGCACTGCAAGAGCCTGGCCATCCCGTGCCCGGCGCACTACACGCCGCGCATGTCGCCCGACTTCACCGTCTATATGATCAAATACCTCATGACACTCATCGTAGGCATCACGTCGGGCTTCTGGATCTGGTCCGGCAAGACGCTGCACTCGTGGAGGAAGTTCTACACCCGCCTCACCAACAGCCGGCACGGCGAGACCACCGTGTGAGGGGGCGCCGCTGCGCCGTGTCCCCAGGCTGGGTCTCACCCTGCTTTCCTCCGCCCTTGGGGGCTCCTACAGACTCCTTATTTTATTTTTTTAAATAAAGAACAATGAAACCATTTCTTTTTTAGGTCGCTTTTTAAAGAGAACTCTGACAACACCCCCACCAGGTTTGTAATTAAAACTGTAAATAGTCTTTGTAAATTTAATTATATATTCTCTATTTAAAAGAAAAAAGAAAAAAAAAAGCAGCGAGGGGCACCGGGGCTAAGGAGAGGGGTTGGGGGTGGGGGCGAAGGAGATGAGGGGGTTCTCCTTTCTTCAATGCCCTTTCAAACACCATCCCCTACTTTGGTTCGGAGTTTTTGGTGATTTGGCAGGGCCTCCTGGAAGAGGTGTGGGCTGTGTGAGGAATTGGGAGTTGGTTACATTTAACTTCTAAAGCCAAACTTGTGAGCCTTCTATTGACACTGGGCCTGTGGAAGCCGTTGGATGTTTGTGAATAAGACTTGGATTCTTTGTGTTTTATTTCCCTTTCCCCCTTTCTCTCCTCACTTGTCCTATCTCCCTCACTGGATCTTTGGAGCCCTCCCAACTGAGATGAAGACCTGTAAGGAAAAACCCAAACCAACGAATGCGGTGGTGGGAAGATGGGGAGGGGGTACAGATCTGGTGCGAAATGGCCTCCACCTCCCTGGCCTAGTCCCCAGCAGGCAGGAAGATCTTTCTCCTCTTTGACCTTTCAATTCGCTGCCCCAAGAGCTTGGACAGGGCAGAAAGTGCTTTGTGAAGTGTGTTTTGAAACAAAGACACCCCCACTGCCGCCCCACAGACACACACACTACCTTGAGTAAGATCCTGACCGCCTCCATTTTTAGGGGGAGCATTAACTCGCAAATGGAGTTTGGAGATGCCCTTGCATCTCGCCTTTCTCCCCTGATGTCTGCTTCCCACCTACAGTGTCATCTCTGGCATTCAGGTTAGCAGTTTGCGGGGTGGTGTGTGTGTTATGTGTGGGTTTTGTTGTTTGGGGTTTGTTTGTGGGTTGGGAGGGGGGACAGATGGGCCGGTGGAATTTTTAGTTTTCCTTTGACAAAAGACTGGTTTATTTTCAAAGAAAAAAAAAAAAGGTGGGTATCTTTGCTTTGGAAGAAGGTTCTGGGCAGGCTCTTTGTGACTGGGGGTGGGTGGGTTGAGTGTTTACCTGACATTATATATCACAAGATTGATAGAATGTTTATAACAGATGCTTCTTATCTTCTCCCTACCCTCCCCCCACCCCCCAAAAATAAAAGTCAAGACTTTTCTTAAAGTATATTTGAGGCTAGTATGAGAATTGCAACGTCCAATACACATCATTTCTCTCAGCTCTTTGGAATATTTTAGAATCTTCATTCCAAAGGATTGATTTGAAAACCAAGGGGTGGGGTGGAACAAGTATGCCACATAACTCAATTTTCACCATATTTTGACTCTTGAAAATAGTGCAAATTAAAAGCTAATTATCATAATAAAGTGCATTTAATTATCTTCTAGAGATCTAGCCCTTTAATTGTATTTAACAGGGTTGTAACATTTTATTAGTTAACCAAACCACAACTCCTCCTTCCCTCTCCCCCTGACCTACTGGTTGGGGGTGGAGTGGAGATGAGGTCTGCTCCAAACCTTGCTTTCTGAGCTACATGGTGACAGGAAAATGGTACCTTAATCACCCTTTGTTGGCAGTCTTTGGAACTAGGGAGAAAGTAAGTTAGAACCCCTACTTTAAAGTGTTTGCGTGTGTTAGTTTATGTTGGGGGAGGGGATCTGAAATGTTTGGTGGTAATTGAAATCGTATGTATGGCTTTGTTTGGGATTGTATGAAGCCTCGGGATTTCAGTAGAGACCCTTCCCAAAATACATAACCTTCCCCCAAGTAATTTGTGCCAGTCGCCAGTGTTTTAAGTTAAAACTAGTTTTTTTCTGAAATGATGGTATGTGTGAAGTCCCAACATGAGATTTCCCCAACTATCAAAGCAGGCCAGGGAGTTTACCCCCTATAGATGCTCCATTTGTTGCAAGATTCTGAAGGAACTCCACAAGGGCTTCAGGAAAGAGTTAAATTACAAACAAATTGCGAGGGCCTCTCGGAGAAAGAATGGTGAAAGCCTGTGAATGGGCGGGGGTGTTCCAGTGGCTGGGATGGAGCCCAGTGGGAAGAGTGCTGGTCTCTCTGTTGAAGATTTGGGAAGAGCTTGCCCCACCTCTAAGCCCCCAAGAATTCCAGCTCAGTATGTAGCTTTAGGTACATTTGTCACTGGACCCTCATGTTAATAGCAGGAGATGATGGACTAGCAAAGATTACCATTTATTTCCCTGAGTAGGGGGTGGGAGGAAGGGAATTTTGCTTTGGAAGAAGGCTATTATCCTTCTCAACCGCCTTTCCTGAAAGTTGGCCAATGGAGCACCCAAGGAAACTGAACAAATAGGTTTTATGGTGGGGGGAGGATAGATCAATAATTGCCTTTTTTTTGGAAAGGATCATTACATATGCCCTCCCTTCCTCCAAAGAGATGGCCAGGGGCTGAATTACCTAACAAAGTAGTGAGGGACTTCCTCCCTGGCTGCTCACATTGCTTTAATGAAACAACTCTTAAGAGGAAGAGAAGTATTAGCCCAGGATGTAGGGAATTTATGGGAGAAAGTGCAGAGCAGAGACCCCCAGGTAAACCACCTGACCACACTGCCTCCCTTGGAGGTGGAGGGGGTTCCATTCCCTTGCTTGGAAAACCCAGTTAAACACATGGGCTTGGAGGTCTGCTTTTGCAGATTTCTAGGTCCCTCAATCTGTGGGTGATTGGTGGCCTGGTCCATTCTTTTGAAGGAGTGAGGCTTTGTCCAGTGGAGGGTCAAGGGCTCAAAAGGAAAGCCCTTCACTGAGACAATCTGAGGCCACAGCACTTTCTACCTTTTCTCTTACCTCACCCACCTCACAAAGAAGCAGGACTGCTGGTTCTCTACGTACAGCATTCTCCTCCAGACTCCTTCTTGATCAGGCTTCAGCTTTTCCTCACCGTCCCTGAGGCTCCCTTTCTGAAAATAGTTGTATAAGTTACAAATTCTTTGTCCTTTAAGAGCCAGCCCCAGAACACTAAGGTTTTCCAAGACAGAATTCTTCTGAACATCCCACAAAGGATTAGGTCTTACCCTCCCTCAGGAGCATCCGTGGAATCTGGAGCAATTTACTTCTGGATTATCTCAAAAAATTTTCTGAAGGGTGTTGAGGCCCCAGATAGGGTTTGGATTCTGGAGTTGGGAAAGTATGGACCCTGTGTGCCATGGAACACATGTCTGGGGAAGCCAAGCCCAGGATCTTGCCATCCCTGAGGCATCGTCCCTTTGATAATTTAGCTGCTCACTATAGTAGGGTCCCTTCTCAGTACATCCTCCTAAATAAATTTTACATGGGACCACTGACCACTCTGAGAACCTGAAAAATCTTTGGACCTTTTTCTGGGAGAAAATGGCCAGACCCTTGTGAACACACAATTTTGTATGTAACTTTAGGGGATTTATGGACTGGCTATCCATCCCCACCCCCATGCTAGTTTTCTAATTCCTGGTTTAGACTAGTCCTGATTACTGGGTGTCTCCAGTTCTCCAACAGGCAGCCTTTACCTTCTCAGACTCTACAGAGTTACCCAGTATGATCACCTCTGCTATGGAAAGTAAGTGGTGGTGGTGTTCAGGAAGGAGAACTATCAGGCCTACAAAACCAGGAACACCCCCAAACCACATTACTCACTTGATCCTGTCTTTTCAGCAAGTAACAAGTCATCAAGATGCAGCACAGTGGAATGTGTAATACCTTTGCAGTTGAGGGAGAAAAGGGGAAAGACATACACACAGACCATGTGTGGAGTACAGATCATGTGTGGAGTACAGGCTTTGGTATGAGACAGTGCCAGCTGTGAGCCCTTGTGGAAGTCTAACCTCTGAACCTCACTCATTTGTAAAAAGGCTATAGTACACGTCCATCACGTCCAACAAGGTTGTTGTGAGGATCAGATTAGGTGATGCATGTACCAAGCCAGCACTTAGTAGGAGTTCAATAAATTGTAGTGCTTTTCCAATTACATAGGATAAATTCCTAAAAGCAGAGTCACTGGATCAAAGGATATGCATTTCTCAAGGGTTTTTTAACCTACTGTTACTGGTAGTTTTAACAGAATGAAATGGTTTCCTGCGCTCCCAGCTTTTCTACCTGACTCTAGGTCCAGCTCACAGTCCAGAGGCTCCTCGGGGTAGTGGTGGGCAGTGTGTTTTTACCTCTCTTTCCTCTGATTAGAACAGAAATGTCTTAACCCGCCTGAGTGAGCAGGGCACACATGCAGGCGGGCTCTCTCTCCAGCCAGCTTTGAAGCTGGCTAATGAGAGCTAGGGCTGCCACAGCTGGCTTCCCTGCGCCTCCCCCTCCCCCTGCTCTGTCCCATCCCCAGCCTTACAGCCTGATAGCCCCTTCCCAGCTGCCTTGCCTTCCACTGCAGACTTCCAACCATCTGGGAAAAGCCAGGATTTGAGGCCTGGAGTAAAGGACAGGACGGGACTTGGGACGTGGAACAAGCTCGGCACCATTGATTGTGTTTAAAGAGAACTGCCTGTGGCCAAGTACCCCTCCTTATTCCTAATGAAGCCTGGAGAGGAGCCGGCTTGGGCTGGGGGCTGAGCCCTGGGCCCTTTGTTTAAAAGCGAAGCTTTCTGAAGGCTCCAGCCTCCCAACCTGGCCCTTATAATTAGCCTCAATCAGAGTGTTTATGTAGCGGCCTTGTGCAGAACTCAGAGCCCCATGATTTCATTCCAGACCTCGGGGAGGGGAGGGAAATGGATTTGTGTGAGAACAGGCAAAAGCAAGGATGGGGGTAGGAAGTGGTGAGAAAGATACCTGGGGTGAGGCAGGGAAGAGGTGCTGGAGTAGGGAGCACAACCACCTTCCATTTGGCCATTGCAAGGGTCAGGAACCCTCCCAGGGTAGCTGGCACTCAGGCATCCTGACCCTGGGCCCAGCCTGCATGCCTTCTGGGCAGGCTCTGTGGGTGGGTGGGATTGTGCCAATCGGAAATGGCTTGGATATAATTAACCCAGCTAATCACCAGCCTCAGCCCAGTAGGAGGGGAGGGTACAGCCCAGAGCAATGGCTCCCCGAGGAAGCAACGTCTCCCTATTTTCCTTCCTCTAACTGGGTCCTAGGCCATGCCAAGCTCTGCAGTTGCTTAGGATGATGGACTGAGAGGGTGGGCAGGGGAGGGAGGGTGCTTAATTCTCATCTCTGGCCTCACCCTCAAAGGAGAATATGACAGGAGGGAGTGTGCCTGAAGTGGCCTTGCTTGACAGGGAAGACAGCAAAAATTGTGGGCTGGAGGGAAGGAGAGAGGATTCCCAGCCACTGCCTCAGGGTGGCACAGGGAGTGTTCCAGACTCAAATTGCATTTCCTTCTGGGTCCAGGCCTCCCAGGGTGCTGTCTGGGGAGGAATGTGGCTTGTAGGAAATTCTGTGTACTGGGTTTAGCATCCTGTGGGTGAGGAGTGGATGGAGCATGGTGTTTCAAATCCTGCAAGGGGTGTCCCAACTCCCTCCCTCATTCACACATAAAGCATTCCAACATCTGGAATTGGCTCCTAGCTCTCCAGTCTCACTTCCCACCAACCCACCCTATACTTCTATATGCCAGCCTCCAGAACTCTTAGGATCTCTGACCAACCATACTCCATGACTTTGTACATACTATTCCTGTAGTCTGAATACCCTTCCCTTCCCCTAGCGTGGATATTAACTACTAGTGCTTCAAAATTTACCTGAGGTCAGGTACCCCTCAGCAGCCAGCCATGTCCCTGACCAATCCTGTCTCCACACCATGTTCTTACTTATCACAGCACATCACATTATTGTTAGTTTCTTGGCCTCCTTGAGGAAGAATCTGTGTTTGGGCGTTTATCTTTGTGTCCCACAGCCTAGCAATACTCCTGGTACATAGTGAGTACCCAAGGTCACAGGCTCTGGATGCAGAATACCTGGGCTTGAATCCCGGCTTAGTCCCTTACTAGCTGTTGACCTTGGGGAAGTTAACTAACCTCTCTGCATTATCTGTAAATGGGAATAGATATTATACTTGCAAGACTGATTTGAGGACTAAACAAAGTAATTTCAATAAAATTTTTAAAGCATTTCCTGGCACATAGTAAGTGCTTAATAACTGCTAGTTAAGCTTATTTGTTCATATGTTGGCTCAGTAGTTATTTAGTGCTTACCATTAGTCAGGAACTTGCTAAGCTCTAGAGATGCACAAATTCAGTCCTTGCCCACATGGAGACTGCCATCTAATTTGTTGAATGAATGAATGGTGTTCATTATATGTTTTTAAAACATGCTCACTATAAAAGTGTTTGAGAATGTGTTTAGGCTTAAATAGGGAATCATACTGTATCTATTTGGAGAGTGTAAAACAGGCAATGAAATTGGGAACAATTCCTTATAAACTTGACATTATGTAATGTGGTGTTTGGAGCATGTGGGGCAAAACTGTCCAGGGCAGACATCTCTTGTTCAATCTTCACTGCTAATGAGAATCATTAAAAACAACTTTTCTATAAGGCAGAATAATTACTCTCATACGACTATACAATGAACACATCAACATTTTCATTAACTCATTAATTAATGAAGGAACCAATAAGATGTTCAAAGGGGAATCCAGAAAACAGAATCCAAATATCCAAATATCTATACCATGAAGAATGCTGAAATAAATCTGCTTAATGCAAAACTGGGCAATATCCACTGGGCAATAATCAATTCGATCTTTACCAGACACAATTTACATTTTTATGGACAAAAGCCATTTCTATTATTATTAGTTATCTGAGTTGTAAAATAATTGAATGATACTAAAACTCAAAGATAGCCTTCAAGGACACACAGTAATTGTTTTTTACCATTTCCAAGTCTTTCACAGTTTTCCTTGACAAGAAGTTCTGAACTCAGATATCTCAAGGTAACAAGTGCCATGCACCCCTACTCATCAAAAAGCTTTAGTATCAGTAGGGAGCTCAGTTCCATCCAGAGAGAGCAGGACATCTAGCCATCCCCAGGCTAGCACAGCCTTTGTCCACCTCGTATCCTTCCCCACACTGAGCGATCTGACTCCTCTCTCTCTCTCTTGCTTTCTTTCCTCTTTCCCAGCCCATTACTCACATTCCCTCTTCTTGTGCAACCAACCCATTCATCCTTCTATGTGGTAGCCACCATTTATTTAATTACTTTCTATGTGCTAGACACTATGCTAAGCACTATACACATTTATAATCACATTTAATATTCAAAAGAACTGTGAAATGGGTGCTAGCTTTACCCCAGGTTACAGAATATTAATCCACTAGTGACCTCTGTCATGGTCACAGAATAAAGAATGTACATGTTGGCAAGCGTGCCAGATACTTGTCAGGCTGGCTTTATACTATATTGTCTCCTGCATCATCTCCTGAACATTTTTTGACATTGCTGATGGCAGCCTCTCCTTTTAAGGTCTGAGCCCTAAGCCCTCAGTGTCTGGATCATAATGGCAATTTTCTGGGCCTTTCCTATTCAAAGTGTGATTCCATCTGCTTTCTGCCGTCCTCTCTCCTCTGCCCCCACCCCTGGGCAGTCCCATCACCTGGGAGCTTATTAGAAGAGGAGAATCTTGGGCCTGACCTCATACCTACTGAATCAGAAGCTGCATTTTAATAAGTTTCCCAGAGGATTTGTTTGCACATTCAAGTGTGAAGAACATTGGTCCAGGGGACCTCTTTTCTCAGCTGCACCGCCCCCACCTCAGCAGACAGAATCATCTCCTTCCAGGAAGGCGCTGGCTCAGGCCCAGGTCTGAGCATTCCCAACACACCCTAACACTTAACCCAGAAGAACCAGGTGTGTTTACAGACTATTTCGGTTGAGACTTGAAGACTTTAAGACATCCTCCCTGACACTAGAAAAAACTTGCAGGATTCTCTGTCTTTTCCCACTAGAAGTGTGAGTGCCTCTGAGTTTGCTGGCCACACCTCTACAGTTCAGTACCACATCCTTTCCTGTTTACTGAGATTCTAATGAGTCTCCAAGGCCTCAAGAATCCAAACCCAAACTTTCTACTCTCTCTTTTGAAACCTTTGCCCCTTCTCATGGGGGCCCAGGGAGTTGGGGTAGAGTTGGACAGTGCAAAGGTGTGGAGGAGAAATAGAATCTGGGAGCAACAGCTGCTTACTCAATTATTGGTCCAACCAGTGTTGTTGAGAACTGTTCTGTGCCAGGCTCTGGGGGTATAGCAATGAATAGAGCACGATCTCTACTCTTGAAGAAAGTGGACATGTCAGCAGATAACTGTAATATGTGATACAAAAGGCAGACTGGAGTTGTCAGGAAAAAAGACAAGGGCTTTCTATGCAGAGAGAAAAACACAGGGAAAGCTGTGGAAGAAAATGGCATGATCAGGAAACAGTGAGAAGGGGAGCATGAATGTAGGCATAGGATGAATGTAGAGGAGGGTGGCAGGGCTGAGTTAAGTGAGGATTTGGGCTGAGCCCCAGCAAAATTTAAATCTTATGCTGGGTTGGCCCTGCAGCACATGTCGGAGCTGCCACTGCCTACACTCAATACCAGATCTCATTTCCTTACACACTTGAGCCAGTCGGAATCAGGAGACATTTACACACACACACACACACACACACACACACACACACACACACACACACACACCACAGTACACCAGAGGACATGTTAAAGCAAGCATTAGTGGGTTTTGATTTATGCCCTCTCTCCAATCCAGTCCAGTAGGATTCCATTCCTACCAACACACCCTTTTCACACCAACAGAAGCAGGAATGGTCATCGGTTTTAACTTCTTGGGAAAGAACTCTAGAGCAGGACTCTGGGTGTCCCTGATCTGAGACATGGCTAGAGATGGGGCAGCCTTGGCTGCAAGTATGTGCCAGATCTGACTGTGTGACTGTGCTCATGTGTATATATGGTTGTATACGTGTGAGTGTACACATGCACACCTTTGGGGAGTGGTGTGAATTGATTGTCTTGAAGTCTCTGGAGATATAATCCCAATTACTTGTCAAAGAAAGAGGAATAGATTGTTCCATTGATTCTCCTTTGAGATTCAGATAGGAAAATTCCTTGGGGGTCAGAAGGTAAGGTAACTTTAATACAGAACTGCAAATTCTTTGACACTTGTTCTATTGAGGAGGTTGGTTCTATGTCTCTCCACATAGAACCTGAGCTACTTTAGCCAGTTGGATATGGTGGAAGCGATGCTATGTGACATCCATGTGTGGACCATGAAAGCCCATGCAGCTCCAGTGTTGTTCATTGGAATCCTTGCCCTTTGAGCTGCCTCAACTGCCATATAAGAAGTCAGACTATCCTGAGGCTACCATGTCTGAGAGACATCTGTTGGTGTTCTGGTTAATAGTTATAGCTTAGGCCAGCTTTACAGCCATAGCTGCTAACACACCAGCTGTGGGTGAAACCATCTTGAATCCTTCAAACCAGTCCATCTACTAGCTATCATCAGGTATCCTCAGTGAAGCCTATGGAATGGAAGACTCACTCAGGCAAGCCCTACCCAATTTCCTGACCCATAAAATTGTGAGATATCATAAAATGGCTGTTGTTTTAAGCCACTAAGTTTTAGGGTACTTGTTATGCAGCAATAGACAACTGAAACAAATGGAGTTAATAATAATTAAGTTTATTAAGTACTTACTAAGTATCTGTCACTGTGCTAAGTATTTGACATGTATGAAGTCATTTATTCCTAAGAATAGGATGCAGAAACCAGAGCGGTTAAGTAGTTTTCAAGGTAACAGCTTGTAAGTGTGATCACTTGGACTTGAACCCAGGCAGTCTGATACCAGAGCCCATGCTCTTAACCTCTACCTTAGATGGTAGAATAATAGAGATGAAAAGGATCTTAACGGTTACATGACTGAACCCCTTTATTTTACAGATAAAAACATTGGAGAATCAGGAACATTAAATGAATAACTCCAGGACCTCACAGTCTCTTTGTGCTGAGTCAAGACTAAATTCCAAGTTAGCTCTCAGTCTAGGAGGAAAAACAGTATAGAACATTCTTCTATCTCAACAACTCCTTCTTTCTGGACCACCATACCTTCCTCCTGTCCCAGGGTCACCATACAAAAATCTTGGTTTCAATCTCTGCCATTTACCATAGATGTGCAAAAATGACTAGCTCCTTCTTAGGTCTTCACAAATGTGCACTCATCCGCAAACACGCACGTGTGCGTGTACACACACACACACTCATACAGCCTTTTTTTATCAGCGCTGGGTACAATTTCTGTTGATACCATCTCAGGAATCAGGATTTTTGCTTTAAAAGGTATTAGCCTGGCTCAAGGACATACACTAGGAATTTCTCTGTCCTCCTCTTTTTTCCCATTCTTTCCTCATGTCATTTAAAATGGAAAAACTACATGATTACATGTGGTAAGCAGCTTCTAAGTTGGCCCCCAGTGATCCCTGCTTCCTGACGTTCATGTCTCTGTGTGATCTCCTCCCTGTGTGGTGAGGGACTGTGGCCTGCCAACACCCATGTGAGTGAGCATGGAAGCCGACTCCCTTTCCCCTCACACTGTCTGAGTCAAGTCTTCAGATGAGACCCCAACCCCAGGTGGCAGTTTAACTGCAATCTCATGAGATATGTTGGGCCAAAGTCACCCACCTAAGCTGTGCCCAACTTTATGACCCACAGGAACTGCAAGATAATAAATGTTTGTTGTTTTAAAATACTAAGTTTTGGGGCATAAATTATGTATACTTTAAGAGACACCTATAAGAGAATTCTTTCCTTGATCCATCCATCCATTCTTTCACTCATTCTTTCAACATGTTTTACCCACTTTGTCCCTAGGGGTAGAAAGATGAATGATACTATTTCTGCCACTGAGGAGTTTCCAGTCTAGTGGGGGAGGCAAACTTGTGAATGGATTATTAAAGTTTTAGTGAAAAATGCAAACAGAAGAAGGTTTAAGGTTCCTGTGCAACACAAAAGAGGGAGGAAATAATTCTGCCTGGAGATATGAATAAAACTTAATAGAGAGGACACTCAATCTCAGTTTTGAAGAAGGAGTATGAGTTTGTGAGGTGGACAATGGGAGGCAGGACATTCCAGGTGGTAAGAGCTGCATGTACACAGACTGAGAGACCAAGAAAGTCCAGTGTGTTTACAGACTCACAGGTCATCCTATGTGGGTGAATCTTGGAGTACTAGGTTGCAGGGGAGGATGGTAAGGTAGGTTGACCAGGCAGCTAAAGTGCTTGGTGCCAGCCTCAGGTTTTTAGCTTTTAGCCTACAGAAAATGAAGAGCAGATGAAGGTTTTTAAGTCAATGAGTATTGGGATCAGATTTGTGTTTTTTAAAAAAAAACAGCTCTGGAGGGAGTATGGAGGATGGCTGGAAAGAGGAGGTTGAAGTCAGAGAGGTCAGGCAGCTTGCTGATTCTGATCCAAGGGAGAGGTCAGATGAGGCCTAGACCAAGAATTGTCTATCAAATCAAGAGGAAGGTGAAGGAGGAAGGAACTTAAGGTAGTTTCTAGCTGGTTGGATGACTGGGTGGATGATAAGCCATTTACCAGAGGAAGGAATAAAGATAGCATGCAGATTTGGGAGTGAAGAACCTTTTAGTCAGGATCATATAGATTATGTTGCAGTAACAAATAACCTCAAAATCTCATTGGCTTAACAAAACAAAGGTGTGTTTTGTTTTCTCACTCATACAAGTTCCATGTGGTCAGCAGGGGTCTCTACTCCACACAGTCACCCAGGGATTCAAGCTGAGAGAGGCTCCACCATCTTGTATCTGCACCATCTAGAGAACACATGGCATCTTCAGCTAGTTACAAGCTACACTAGAAAATTGTATATGGGCTTTTTACTACCCAGAAATGATGCACATCCCTTCCAGTCACATTTCATTGGCCTGTCCAGTCTTGTGTTCTCTCCTAACTAAAGAAGGTTGGAACGTGTACAGGAGCATGTGGAATACTTGGTGAGAATGAATTTCTTACAGAAGGAGGAAATGAATTCAGTTTTGAAAACTTTTACTTTGAGGAGGAGATATCCAGCAGGCAGTTGGAAATGTGCTTCTGATGTTCAGACAAGAGCTGGGAGGTTGAACTGTAGGTTTTGAACAATGACCTTGTCCCTGCTTACATCCTAGGAGGACTTACATCCTAGACAGGGTGAGAAACATACACAAATAGTTAGTTATGACCTACTAGAGGTCAGGCTACATGCATGCTATTTGGCTATGTGCAAAGTGCCATGAAAAGAAAGGTGGAGGAGCAGCGAATCCCAAGATGGCAAGTAGGAGTTCCATGAGCAAAGAGCAATGACCTAGTACTGCAAGACTCAGCCACATGGATGAACTGTGAGTCTGCAGACACACTGGACTCAGTGGACTGGCACACCTATACAGGTAAGGAGTACACAGAAGTAGCATAGTATGGTGGATCTGGGGACAGAGGGCATGAGGCAAATGAGATAATTATGTAAGGGCAGGTGGGCAGGGGGCAGATAGTGGAATGTTTTAATGCCAGGTCAAGGACACCAGACTTTATGCTATAGTTATGGAAAACCGGTGGAGGCTTTGGGGAGGGGACAAGTAGATGTGTGAAGAGTGGTTGGGCAGATTTTTTGCATTAGTTTCCTCCTTTCAATAGGAACCAGCTTCCTCACTCACTTGCATTCATACATGTGTGTACACACACACATACACACAACTTTTTCTGTCCAGATCCCGGTTCTGTACCTCAGTCCTAAATTATAACTGCTTTATCGCTGTTAACACTTAGGCAATTAACAATTTGCCTTAACAGCCTTATCGCTGTTAACAATTTACCTGAATATCTGGCCACATAATTCTTCCTTCCTCCATTCCTCCCTCCCTTGCTTCTATTCCTTTCTACTTTCTTGAGATATAACATAGAGTAAAATGCACAAAGTGTATTTTAATTTTAAGCACAGATTAATGATTTTTTACATGTTTCAACACTTGAGTAAACACTATTTACATCAAGATATAGGACATTTTTTTTCTGCCACGTACATAGGTACCACTCTAGAGGTAACCACAATTCTGACTTCTATTATTGTAGATGAATTTCACCTGTTCTTGAACATCTAGAAAGGAAATATGCTCTTTTGTATCTAATGTCTATGCTATCCATCCACATGGTCGAAACCAAGCTGCAACCCAAGCTGCTCCAACTTTTAAACCAATTTATCTTCCTTCTTTTCTCTCTCCTCCTTTCCTTCCTTCCTCCCTTCCTCTCCTTCTTTCTTCCACCAATATGTAGCATGTGTCTTTGCACCTGTGCAGTGAAAACAGCAATGCAATGCAGACTTAGTTCCTGCCCTGTTGGAAGTGTGTGCTCTCGTGGGAAGGACAAAGTGAAGCACCAGGTAATCACAACAGAGCGTGATGAGCTAGTCAAGTCCGGGTTGCAATGGAAAGTCATAGAAGATGTGTCAAACTCCAACTTTATGGGCCATGGAACATTTCCTGTAGGAAATAACATCTAAGCTGAGACCTGAAGGATGAATAGTGTTGTGAGCAGTCACCTGTGCAAAAATGCAAGGCAGGAGAGAAAACAGTGCTTTCCAGGAACTGCAAGAAAGTCAAAGAAGTTCTGCTCAGCTGGAGCAGAAAGTGCACAGTAGAAAGAGATGAGGCTGCAGGGCCAGTTGAAGCAGATCATGAAGGGCTTTGTAAGCTCTGTTAAGGAGTCCAGACTTTATCCTAGGAGCTATGGGCCTAGGATACTAAGAGATTTCAGTAAAAGAGTGAAACAAAGAGGATTTGGTTCACTTCATCTAATTATCAGACTTGATTTTGAGTTAATTTTTAAAAGGCATTTTAGTTTTGGGGGAGGTACACACATGATATAAAAGGGTACGTAATGAGCACAAGTCTCCCTGGCTATCCCCACCTCACCAGCTCCCCACAGGTGTGGCTTTTAGAGTGATCACTCTGGCTGCAGTGTGGAAATCAACATGGTAATGAAGCAAGAGTGGAAATAAGAGATATTTTATGAAGCTCTTGAGCATTCCAGGTAAGGGAGGATGGTAGCGACCATGGGAATGAGTTGAGAGACACTGAGGACGCAGAAATAACAGAACTTGGGCACTGATTAGAGAAGGGGTTATGAATGACACCCCAGGGAGAAGGATAGTGCCTTTCAGTGAGCCAAGGAGTAACCAAAGGGAGCACAGTTAGGGGAATGCGGTGGACAGTCTGCAAAGATGACCACCACCAGAGCCTTCCATATTTGGAGTCTTTCACCTAATTTTCCCTCTCCTTGAATCTGGGTGGCCTTGTGACATGCTTTGACCAATAGGATGCAGCAAAATTGATGCCCTGACAGTTCAGGTGTAGGCCTTAAGAAGCCCAGCACAGCTTCCACTTTTGCCTCTTGGAAGCCAGCCATGTAAAGCCCAACCACTCTGCAGGGAAGACAGAGGCTACATAGAAAAAGAGACACTCTGGAAGATGAGCGCTATGAGGAAAGAGGGAGGCCCAGCCAGCCCCCATCTCTTCCAGCCATGCCAGTGGAGGCACCAGCACATTTATAAAGCCATCTTGGATGTGCCAGGCTCAGTTGAGCTCCCCAGACAGCACCGCATGGAGCCAATGCAAGCTGTCCACACCAAACTCTGACTAAATTGCAGAATTGTGAGCAAATGAAAGACTGCTATTGTTCTAAGAACACAGTTTTGGGGTGGGCTGTTTCTCAATAGATAACCAAAAGAGATAGGGTGGGGTAGGGAAGAGAGGCAAAGAGTTCCATAACTATGGTCAGCTGCTTTTCTTCTTTTCATCTTTAAAATCCCCAGTGCCTTGTTAAACACCTGCAGATTCATAATCTGGAACATCTGTCCAGGTGCCCTGGTCTATTGTTTCTCCAGTGACATCAACAGCTCTAGATCCAATTGCATGTTGATTACTATTTCCTTGAATCAGCCTAAGGTTGGTTTCAATTCCACTTTTTGGGGGAAGGAATTTTTTTTCTGATATCATACCCCCAGGGGAAATGTTATTTCTTTGCATTCCTCACTTTCCAATGCAGGGCTAAGTATAAGTAGTTACTTACTAAATGGTAGACAAATGGCTAATAAGGCTCATTTGGAGAGAGTCCTAAATGGGGTCCAATCCTTGAACTCCTGTCCCCAACCAGAGGCCTTCAGTTTCTCCATTTATGGAAAGGGAAGTTCTCTCCTCTCTCTCCTCCAACTCAGGAGCTGGTCCCATTGCTGGGGTGGAGATGTATAGCAATGATGAGTTAAAGGGCTTAAATACCATCAGAGAGCCATCCCTTCTAGTCTCCATGGAGAAATGGCTGGGCCCATGAGGAAACAGGTGATGCAACATGTGCAGGTAACTGAGAGGTCTTCCTGCATTCCTCAGCAGGGTCTTGAGGGAGGGGCATGTGTGTTTGCTGCTTGTACATGGAGAGCAGGTGATTGACCCCATGCTCTTTGTCTCAGTGACCTCTTCTCCCCTAACATAGGACTGCCACCAAGAGCTCCGCCAGCTGGGGGAATCTGCCATTACCTGCTTCCATGTCTAGTGTACTCAGCCTCTCTACAGACTAGGGTTCCCTATGGCATGGACCGACTGCCTTCCTCTGGGTTATTCCTCAGGGAGGCCTGTGGACCCTCCATGCATTCCCTGTTGACAGCTCTTGGCGGCCTGCCCAGAGCCCATTTCTGTATAGCTCTGAGGGGATGGAGCATCATCCCTGTGCCCCCAGTCACAGTGGAATCTAAGGGACTCAGAAGACTCTAATCCAATCTTCTAATATGCAAGATAGGGAAACCAAAAACCAGGTCAGGGAAGTGACTTGTCCAAAGTCCCCAGCAGGTTCATGGCAGAGCTGAGGCCAGGAACCATGTTTCTAAATTCCTGGACTTGTGCTTTCTGCTGCCCACACAGCCTCCTGCAGGGCTCTCTTCTCACTGACCACCCTTTCTTTTCACTATTCTTTCTCTTCTCAGCTCTCTGTAGCACATGCCCCAGGGTAGGAGCGCTTCCAGCTGGGGAAGGGGTGACTAGCAGGCAGGCTCTCCTGTTGAGTGTAGAACTTAACAGCATTTCTGAACACCAAGAGGCTGCTGCGAGTGCATGCACACCCACTCCTCCATTTCCAAACTCCATCAAGCAGTGCCACTTAACAAAGCTGCTCATGCTTAGGTGTCAATACACATGCACATGCACAGTCACACACACACCTCCATTAGGGTCACCCTATGCTCACCTCCTGCCCTCCCACTCAGATGAATCTTGCTACAAACACCCCTGTCTTGCCAATGGGTTTCAGCCCTGGGCAAGTTCGCTATGGATTCAATGTGACCAAAGAAATTGACAGCAAAACGTTCTTTGGGGTAAAAGGGTTTATTACCTGGCCTGTTCGCCCAGCAGTAGGTCAAGCACTAGCGTCTCTATCTCTACCCAGAGCACTAGGCCAAGCTCTCTATATAGTGCACTAATAGCTTATTGCTTAAAGGTGTGAAAGCGGTAGCCGAGCAACAGGCCTGTTACCTCATCAGGTGGTTTAAGTTCAGTGAGGATCCTGGCCACAGGAACCCCAATTTCCCCACACCACTCGGCCTCTGCCCTTGGTGTCCTAACCTAACTGGTGACAATTAGGCAAGGACAGCTGGATAATCTGGTCCTTGATCCAGAGGTAGGAACAAGAAGACAGACAGGGTCAGAGTTATCATCAACGTGGCACATCTTTGCCACTGGATCCCTAAATGTGCCCCCCCCCCTCGGTGGATAATGGGAGTATAAGGACCCCATTTTCCTTCTTCTTCTTGCTTCCTTTGCCAATCCCTCCCCCTTCTTGATAAGAATGTGTTTGAATGAAGCTCCTGACAGGCCATAGATTCCATCTGAGACACAGCTGGATCTCTTAAACACAAGGGGAGATGTTTATCTTTCCTTCCAGCTCTGTCCTGTCATCTACTCCTGGGCATTGCCACCCAAGGGCACTGCCTGGTGAGACAAATTAGGTAAGACTGAGCTGGGCCCCTGATTCCTACAGCTAAGAGAGGGAGCAGTGCTGGGGGACGGGTGGGGAACAGAGCAGGAGTGGGAGAGGGAAGTAGGGCAGGAACTGAGAGTTTGTTCACCTCTTGCCTTCTCTCCTCCCCACCACACGCTGCCCCCAGCCTCCAGCCCCAGCCATTCCAATGCCCCCCACCTCTGGAAAAGCTGAATTGGGATTCGATCCCCAGCCAGTTGCTGGAGTTCCGGAGCAGCTGTCCCAGGCTGAGGGGGAGGGGGCCAGGAATGCTGGGGCTGAGGCCTGGGCCGCCCCAGACAGAGCCGGCTCTGAATTCTGGGAATGTTTGTGCAGCTGGAGCCCATTAGGGGAGGGAGCCGGGCCGCTTATTAATCCCAGCCTTGTTCCCCGGGAGGGGCCAGGGCCCTGCACATGAGTGGAGGGGAGTGGGGCTCTGCCACAAGGCCAGCCCCCAGCCTTGAGCCCCTGGCTTGGTTTAGTCTCAGAGAGGAGCTAGGAGATCTGGGGCCCTGCCCCTTGCATGGATGGCACACATGTTCAGTGTTCCTACCTGGGGAGGCAGGAGGCACACCGTGGTCCTGGAAACGGGTGCTGTGTACTCTTCAGGGACCCTCACCAGCTGCTCAGAGAGGAGCTCCTGCTGGCCAGCACCCTGGCTAGCAGGAGAAGAGGAGGAGGAGGAGATGAATTCTTGTTGCCCCAAGTGTTCAAATGTGTGCACAAAGAGAGCTGAGGAGTGAGTGTGGAGGCAGCCATGTGGAGGCAGTTCACATCCTGCAACACTACCACTACTGAGACTCTGTTGCCTGAGGAGTGCCTCCGGGAGGTGTGCAGTGCGTGGTGTGCTCAATCACAGTGCTCCTGGGTGTAGGGAGCCTGGAGCCTGGCTTGGGTTCCAAGCCAGCACTACTACAGGATGTGGCACAGAGGATGGTACACTGAAACCCAAAACAGGTGTGGCTCGTGGTCCAGCTCCACTGACTAGCTATGGGGCCTTGGACACATTTCTTAACCTCTCTGAGCCTCAATTCCTTTATCCACAAATTGGGATAGGGTCTGTCCTATGTACCAGGAAGGGTTGTTGTGCAGATCATGTTCCTTTGTTCATGTGTCTATCCATCCATCTCACAAACTTGATGGCTACTCTGTGCCACATACTTCACCTGGTTACCAGGGCCACAGGGTAACTGTGGTTAGAAGGACCCTGACCATTAGGATCTCATCCTTATGGGTGGGGGGGTTAGTCACATGTACACAAATACTGTGTACGAGTGGCAAATGCCATAACCCTGTGCTGGGGGGAGTGAAGGAGGCAGCAGTGCTGGACAGCCTGTCACAGCGTGGCCCTAGAATGACACCTGTGAAAGTGCTCTGTACACTGTAAAGCCCAGCACTGTACAGCGTGTGAGAAGAGGCTGTGGCAGGATCCCCTGGGACAGAGGAGAGGTCCCCTTGTACTCAGACCCTGCCACATCTCCAACTGGGACAGGGGCTGTTGGATGGTCAGGGTGATAAGAGCAGAAAAATTCCGGATGGAACTCTACTAGGACTTGGGTAGTGCCCTCTTTGGGAAGTGAGAAGGAAGGCTCTGTGACCAGTTCCTTAGACAAAGGGTCAGCTGTGAGGCCTTTGCTGAACTACAGTCCCAACTAATCATGGGAGATGGCAAGAAGGGGTGGGGCAAATGAGAGAGGGAAGGTCAAGGAGGGCCAGAGGTCATCCAAGGAGTTGGGAGAAGGGTCATCTGCTTCAACCATCCACAGAGGTCTTGTCCGAAGAGAGGAAAGAAGTCCCCTCCCTTCATCCTCACTCCTTATAAGACTCCCTTAGTTCACAGCCTCTCCAAACTTAGATATGGTAAGTTCAAACTTCAAAACTTCAGAGAATTTACCAGGAGGGCTGGTAGAACATGAACCAGAGAACACCAAGGCTAGTATTATTGTGACAAAAATTTGGAATCTGGGGATGGGCAAGAAATGGGAACAGCTGTCTGAAAATTCCCACTGTTCCAAGGTGCTGGCCCCAGTGGCTCCAAATGCCACAGACATTTCAGGCATAGATAGTCTTTGAACTCAGTACTCCTTGTCCAAGGGACTCATAGTTCTCAGATTCCAAGCCACGTGGCTAAGGGACTAACTTGTCTCTGTTGAAGAGAATCGTGGAGGTGGGTAGGAGGCCCACAAAATTCTGGAGGATCAATTCCTACCTTTAGGGAACCCTAATGGAGAGGCAGCCCCTGCCCGCAGCAGCTCCTATTCTAGTGGAAGGGAGACATCACTTATCCTTCAGGAACACCTAGTCTGATGGTGGAGACATAGCCTCTGTCTTTGAGAAACCTCTAGTCTGATGTTGGAAGCAGGACACACACACACACACACACACACACACACATTCTTAAGAAACAAAAAATTATTAATATGGGGTGAATGTGAGATGAGCTAATGAACTGAGTACCAGGGATGGGCAGTCAGGAGTAATGGAATGGGTGACAGGGGAGAAGAGATGTGGAAGCTCCAGGAAGAAAACCCCATGTAACGAAGTGGACTACAGTCAGTTGGAGAACTTATCTCTACACAGATGCCCTGACTATCTCTCCTGCTCTGGGGAAGGGTTGTAAAACATCCAGACTGCACAAGTTGATCCCTAAGACCTCTTCCAAACTCTAACATCTTGGACTTCCTGGCCCCAGCCTTCTAACCCCTGCTTCCTCTCCCTCAGAGCCTCCCCAACCCCTGCCCTTCCTTTCAGCCTTCCATTTGGTCTCTCCTGGGGCAGGTGGTCCAGCCAGCTGCTTGCTTGGCCTGTGTAGAGATAAGATCCCACCCACAGTGTGGGATGGCCTTCAGTGGGGGTGGGCTGTGGCCTGAGCTGACAGCTGGTTTGGGTCTCTGGTGGGGATACTGGGGTGAGGACATCGCCTGTGGCAGCTTTTCCCAACACCCTCAAGAAGGGGAGATCTGTGGGGGAAGGAGAGGAGAGTTTGGGGGATATCATGGGTTCAGGCTGTGGTGGGTCTAGGTCCCTTGTGGGGTTGTGGGAGGGGCCATTAGGGAAGAACAGGTTGAACTCTACTTCCCCTGAGCTGGGGGACATTGAGCTAGAGTTGGGCCAGGCTGGGTGGTTCCTGCAGCTGCTGGGTGTGCATGTTGTGAGGGAGTTGTGGGGGGTGTGGATTGGAAAGGACAGCTGGGTCTGCCAGAAAGCCTTGCCTGACACCCCCCCTGAGACACTTCCCCTCCCCCACCCTCCCCCAGGGCTAGGATAGGGGGGATAACTCTCCACCCACCCAGAACAACAGGCCAGACAGAGATTGAGGAGAGATTAGAGTGGGGGCTGGGCCTAAGGGAGCCATGTTATTTCCATCCGTGCGCCTTTCCATCAGAAAGGCTCACATGAAAAGCACTTGGGTCACATGGAGTACCAGCAATAGAGGAGGAGTGGCTGGCTGAATGCATGGATGATTGGAAGACTCCACTCCTGTTTTCACTGATGCAGCCTACAGCAGTTTCAGCCAACATTTTGCCCTCTATACCTCTGGTTCTTAAACTTTACAGTGCCTAAGAGTCACCTGGTGAGCTTGTGAAAACATAATGCCATGAAGGCTACACCACTTCAGAGACTTTGATTCAGTAGACATAGGGTGGGACCTGGGAATTTGAACTTCCAAGTTCCCAGGTGATGCTGACACTCCTGGTTCGCAGGCCATACTTTGAGTAGCACTCTACTCCTTTCTTCACTTTTTGCCCAGCAGTTTCATCCCTCCCCCAGCCCCTGCCTGCCTGACCCCCAAGCACAAGCCACCCCAACTTTTAATGGCCAAGCACATGGCTGGGGTGGCAGAGGGCCAAGGTCAGACCCTCTGAGAGGACAGGGTGTAGAGCTGGACTTAGCCTGGCTTCTTTCACTGATCTAGGCCATGGCAACACAGCAGGGTGGTTCCCTATCCCCTGCTTTCCTTTCTTCAGCACAGTGACCTTCATCAGTAGGGGCCCTGGGACTTCATAAGTGAACCAAGCATCATCTGTAGACTGCAGATTTCCCACTGTCCCAGAGTTGTGTGCTATTGTTCTTCAAGTATGTATGGATGCTGTCGTGAAAAAAAAGTCATTTAAAAGTCTTAATGAATTTATACTTTCTTGACTTAAAAAATAATAAAATATATCACATTTATAAAGCATATTGGCATTTATTGGGGTGAATGATCCTTAACACAGCCTGTGGAAGGGTGCATGGCTTGATCCAGGCTATTTCTCCAGCCTCCTCAAAGCTCCCTTTCTCTCTCCTCACCACACATGCCTTATTTCAAATACACAAATGGACCTCATTCCCTCTGGCCTCAGGGCCTTTGCACATGCTGTTCCCTGTACCTACAACAATCCAGAAACCTGTGTTAACTTCTTACCCAACTCCTCCATTTCTTGGCCTGGTTAACTCTTACTTTTCACTCAAACCTAGGCTAATCACTTCCTTAGTGAATTTTTCCCATCCTCTGGACCATGTTAATTCTCCCATTAGAGGGTCTCATAATACACATATGCATTCCTGTCTGCAGCACTCAATGTTGTTTTTACACTTGTTTTTACATTTTTCATTATATGTGTGGCTTTGATTAATTTCTGATTCTCCCATCTGTCCAGAATTTCTGTGAGGCAGAGCCCATTTATTTTTCCTGCTTATTGCCCACTGTTGGAGCACTAGAGCCAACCACAAACCAAGGGCTTCATGAACATATGATACATAAGTAATGCAGTCAATTAGCCAATGGACAAATAAAAGATCCCCTCCATAGCTGGAAGCAACAGCTCGGGGCTAGTGGCCAGTCTGGCACCAAAAGACAAAAGTTAAAACAACCTACTTGTACACCTGTACTTTGAGTAGCACTCTACTCCTTTCTTCACTTTTTGCCCAGCAGTTTCATCCCTCCCCCAGCCCCTGCCTGCCTGACCCCCAAGCACAAGCCACCCCAACTTTTAATGGCCAAGCACATGGCTGGGGTGGCAGAGGGCCAAGGTCAGACCCTTGAGAGGACAGGGTGTAGAGCTGGACTTAGCTTGGCTTCTTTCATCTGATCTAGGCCATGGCAACACAGCAGGGTGGTTCCCTATCCCCTGCTTTCCTTTCTTCAACACAGTGACCTTCATCAGTAGGGGCCCTGGGACTTCATAAGTAAACTGTGTACTGCTGCTTATCCAGACTGCCTGCCCACCTGTCCTCATAGGTAGACCAAAGCTTTGGCTCCTGTGGTGGTGGTGAGAAAGAAACAGGGTGACTGGCAGACAGCCGGAGTAGTAGAAATGGGGAGGAAGAGAAAAATTGGAGGGAGAAGGGCAGATGAAATAGAAGGTAGAGAAGAGATGGAGAGGAACAAAAAGGATCTGAAGAGAAGAAAGAGGACAAGGGCCTCTTAGGACAAAGTGATAGGAAGAGAATTTCCAGAGATCAGGATGGGGTCCTCTGGTGAGGCCAAAGGGGCATCATTTGACTGCCTTGCTTTGTGACCTCCTCTACCATGTTCAGTCACCATCTCACTTTCCCTATCCCCAGCTCCCTCCCCCTCTGACCCAGGAGCTGGGCTAGTTTATTTTCCTTGGGAAGGCTTCCTGAAAGGGGAGCCTGGTTTTCCTGATACGTGAAAAGTGTCTCCAACTGCCACCTGACCCTTCCTGCAGAGCCCCAGCTCCAGGGAGTTTGTCTGACATGCAGTCGCACACGTGGACACATGCACATATCCTGGCATATGGCACTCACATGCACCCAGGGACCCCAGGGTGAGTCTGGGAGTTGTGTGACCACAAAGGTGCATGCCCACAGGAAACCCCTCACAGATCAACAGGATGATGCATATACACTCAAAGTTTATCCCCCACAGGGTGCCTGGTACCTGTGCTGGTATGCTCAATACATAACCTCACTCATTCACACATAAAACATTATTCTAAACACCCAAGTGTGCCCATTTCCACTCTTCACTGTGCTGTCTGTGGCAAGAAAAGTCAGTGAAGGACACATGTGGTGTGACTGCTGGTGTGCGTGGTTAGTGTGGCCCAGGGCCAGCTGCAGCTCCAGGAGGAGCAGGCCAGAGAGACCACCCATCGTGCTGAGGAGGGTCCTCCCCTCTGCCCGTGGGTGGGAGGTGAGATGTCTGTGTCCTTGGTGCTCCCTGACTTCAGGCTCCTTTGGAGTCAAACTCGCCCTCTAGACTTCCATGGAGGGTTCCTGGGAATTGGAAGGGAGTTTTCTCCTGCACACTTCCTCTGCCTAGCCTCCCCTGAGCCCTGGGCTCGCATCCTCTGAAACCAGCCTTGTCAGAGAGTGGAAAGTTCAAGGACTGTCCTGGTTCTCAGCAGTCATGGGGTTCTGCAGTAATCATAACCTCAGCATCTACTACCTATCACTTGCCAGGTATTTCATGCACAATATCTTATTTAATATTTCTAACAAGCTTGTGATGAGCCTTCCACCGTTCCTTTAGAGATGGGGAAACTGAGGCTTCGGGGGGGTATCAAGAAATTTGCCCTGTTTATACTGCCAGTAAAGCCAAGAGCTGCAATTTGCTCCCAGGTATGTCTGCTGCCCAAGTCTGTGGTCTAGAATACTGTGCCCTACTATCTTCACTTGCCTCACCATATTTTCAGTTGCAAAAATACCTACATCAAAAGCTTTCCAGGAAGGAATGATGATTTTTGTAAAATGGCCTAGCACAATGCCTGGCACATAGGGAGCATTGAAAACTACTTTTGAAAACCTGGTTTTCTTTTTCCTCTGGATTCTTTTTTTTTTATGACATCATTGAAATACACTCTTATGAAGGTTTCACAAGAAAAACAATGTGGTTACTAAATTCACCCTTTTCTTTGGGTTCTTGTGTGGAGAAAAGAGAGGCATGCAAGACTCCGCTAATCAGTGGGAAGGGACTGCAGCAGCAAAGAGTGAGGTGGGCAAGGTAGGCAAACAGGCAAATGTAGAAGCCAAGCCCCGCTGCTACCACTTTAACGTCAGGAGCCTGCCCCTCAAGGGAAGCCGAAGAAACCAGTGATCGTAAGCATCCTACCACAGGCCCAACACTCATCCACACCCACCCACCTGCTATGGTGGGAGGCAACTGGAGAGAACGAGGAACCTCCCCACCCACAGCTTGTCCTCCTTTCCTCTGACACCCCTAGGAAAAGGAGGCATTCCCAGACTCCCAGACAGGAGGGAGGGGAGGGGCTGGGGTGAAAGCGGAGGAGGGGCTGCCACACACTGAAGCCTTTGTGGGATTCCCAAGCTTCGAGGTGGAAACACTTCATATATCAAGTGTGTTTGTCCCTCCCTGGGGAAGGTGGGGGCAAGAGGGAGGGAGGAGGAGGTGGAGGCTGGGCAATCAGCTAGGGCTTAGGCCTGAAATCGGAAACACCAGTGTGTAACCTGAGTCAGTGGGGAGGGGGCTGCCCAGAGCCTTTCTTGAGGAACTGACTTGTTTTTGGCTTCTGGGATCCCCTTGGAGGCTTTGACTCCCCTTCTCCAGGCCCCTATTCACTGTGCAGAAAAGCACACCCGGTGCTCCTTCCAAGACCCTGTGCTCTTCCTGCCAGGCTCCACAGTTCCCTTCCCTGTATCCTGCTCCTGCTGATTCCCTGGCTACCCCTTGGTCCTAAGGGAGCCAGCTCTGCCCTCATCCCCATTCCTCCACCATAAGCCTGGATCCTTCCCCACTTCCTCAGGTCTTCCAAGCCCTGCTCTAGTTGAGCCTCTGAGACCCCAGCCTGTATCTCAACTGGATCTCCTCCTGGAGCTCACACTCTCTTCAACCACAGCCTTGCCTCCTCCTGCCCCAAACTGTTCCAGCACCCTAGCACAGTCTCCTCTAAGTCTTGATAGGTTCCCTGCCTGTGTTCCCTGACTCATGGCCATGACAACATGGTAACAGGGGTGCTGGGGCTGCACTGAGAGTCATTGTCCCAGCAACCTTGTAATAATGTGACCATGATGATTTGCGACAAGCTAGTGCTATTTATGTGCTTATTCAAGAAGCACTTATTGAGGACCTACTAAGCTCTGGATCCTCTGCTAGATGCTGGATGCCTTCATGGAGCTCATAGTAAGTATGTATCACTACCCTTACACTCTAGGCAAGAGGGTTCCCTGTTCTGGGAGCCTCTAGTTCCTCCCCACCCCACAGAGCAAAGAGTCCATGAGATGTGCCTGCTGAGAGCCTACGCAGCCCCTTCCACTCTCCCTTCTAGACAGTGCTCTGGGCTCCTGGGCCACTGCTGAATGGAACCACATTGGAGTTCAAGGGAAAAAAATATCAGTAATACCAATCTTGTCTTTATTAAGAATATTAACATTTTGTTTATTATGTATCTTTGCATTAATTTTGATTTTTTAAATGCTGAATTAAAATAATTTATTACTGAGTTTTTTGTGTCCCTTAAATTTTGTACTTGAGCTGAGGGCCTCACAGATCCCCAGAAACCCCTATCTAAGTGACCCCAGACTGTTTCCAAGGCCTGCAGAGCTCTTCCATCCATCCTACCAGGGCAGGCCAAATGCAAGTGTTCATACGTTCAGGGCTGAGGGGCACATAAGGGATGGCTGTCTATTGGAGTGAGTGGAGTGAGGGGAGGTGTCCTCTCCTGAGCAGAGCAGAAAGGAGCTATTGGTAGAAAGAGGATCTGGGTAGGAAAGAGGGTAGGCACTACCACCAGTTTCCAGTGTAAAACTCCAAAATTATTATGAAAGTAGTTTTGTCAAGGTAAGAGTTTAGGATATCTTATTTAATATTTGTTCATTTGGTTTATAAGTTTTAAATATTTAGAAAACTTGTTTGTGGCCTTTTATTTGTACTCTTTCCCCATGCCCTGCAAACATTTAGGACAAGCCTGCTTACAGGAATGGTGAGTGGGGGGACAGACATTACCAGGTTGGACTAGATCAGTCTGATCCACGCACTTCCATTGGACCCCACCTGTGTGCCTTTGGTCCTGCTCTTCCCATCACCAACTCCTACCCATCCCTTAAGTCTCCCCCATCCGTCTGGAAAGTCTTCAGGGATCCATGTTGCCTTTGGTAGTCTCTCCCTCCTCCAAACTGTGACATTTACTACCAGGACCATTCCCTGGACTCTCATCCACACTGCCTGGTATCAGCCCTCCGAGAGCTATTTTGTGTTGTCATTTTACTTTTAGTGCATGTGTGTGTGTGTGCATGTGTGTATGCCACATCCTGAGAGCTGGACTGTCAGTGTTTTAATAGCACTGAGGATGTATTATTTTATTATTCATGTTCCCTACAGCGTTAGGCTTAGGAAAGAATGGATTTAAAGTTAGTCAGAGACCTAGAGTTGATGCTGGCCCTGCCCCTTATTAGCTATATTACCTTGAGCAAGCTAACTTCTCTGAGTCTCAGATTTCTCATTTATAAAACAGGATAATAAGGCCTGCTCAGCAGGGTGTTACGAATATAATAGGTAATACATATAAAGGGCCTGACAAAGTAGGCAGTCAATAAAATGTTAACCATAATAATTATATTATTACACATAATATATATGCATAGTTTACATTTATTATGTGCTAGCTATTATATTGTTCATAAAACAAACTATAGTTATGTAATATTAAAGGCATTGCATAAATAAAACAATTGAATCAGATGATCAGGAGGACCAAGAAATCTAAGGGAATGGAAGGAAATGCAGCCCTCTGACTTGGGGCTTTTCTGACTGGAAGAGACTGAGGAAGCCTGGAACAGAGTTGCTTTGGTAAGGGGATCCTTGGAACCCACAGTTCCTCTCTGGGAATTTGGCACAGGAGTGAGCAATATAGCGCTCAGAAGTAATCCTTGCATGTGGCTAAAGCTTCTTGACCCTGGGCACTTCGTTTAGCCACAACAGCCACAACAGCCACACCCTTGGCACAACTCTGTCCCTGCCCTGCCAGCAGAGACAGCTGTGCACCGGGCACCACCTCCATCTGTGTGGAGTTGGCCAGCCTTCCCAAGTGGTTCCCCTGCTCCAACACACCCCGGAGCACCTGCCTAGGTGTAACCCAGGAACCAAGGGTTGGGGGGAACAGGAGAGGACACTGGATCCCAGCTCCCAGGACCACCCACCCTGACCTCCTCCCCTGTGATGATTAAAAACATATTTCCAAGGTATCAGCAACTATGCCAGGGATGTTGATCACTAACCCTCACTACCTCCAACCAATAGTTTTAATTACTAGCTACAGCCACATTATTAGCTAATGAACAAAGTGGGCATAGAGTAAGGGGTTGGGGTGGAGAGGAACGCACCTACCATATGACTGAGCCAAAGGGCCACTCTGGGAAAGAGTGGTTCAAAATGACCCCCCATCCCACAATTAGGAGACCAACTCCTTAGGGCATTGAAGGCACCGGCTTGAAGATGCGAAGTCTGTGTCCAGGCATTCTGAATTACCACATCTTGGGGGAACCCTCTTAGGTTCCATGTCAGAGAATCCACAGAGCAGGGAGCTCACCTGTGTGTGGCCAAGTTCCTATCCTGGGGCCCCCTATAAAGACCTCACTCATGGTTCACAAGTGTATGCAAAAGTGCAAGAGATTCAGACTCAGTGAAGAGATTCAGCCTTCCCATTGTCCCAGGGCAGAGATGGTAGCAAAGTCCACTCCTAGTCTTACCTCCATCTCTCCCGCTGAGCTCCCAATTTTAGCAAGCAACTGTAAATATTCAATGGGGGAGACTAAAGGGTGGCCATTGGTGCACTCAGGTTCCCTTTGTCTGGGGACGTGTGAGAGTAGTTGGCAAGTTAAGAAGACAGGAAGGGCATAGCCTAGGAAGATGATAGGAGAAAAAAAAGAGAGGCAGGTGAGGTGGTGGAGGTAGAGGAGAAAGGTTGAGAAGGGTCTGGCGACCCCTGGCTCCTAGGAACACCCAGGGAAGAAGGGAGTTGACCCAGAGCAGCCTCTGTCTTTGTAAATCATGACTGTAAGCTTTTGTGTTCAACAACTGGTTACCAAAGACCTGGCCCTGTTACATATGCTCAGTCCCTCTCCCTCTCTTTCCCTGGGTCTCTTCCCTTCCTTGTTCCTGCTCTGGTGAATGCCTAAGGCCTGAAGTTGGTGTCCTCTTCACCTGGGGCAGAGTTTTTTCCCAGGGAGATTCCTAGGAGCTCTACCTCCACCCAGGCCACCAGCTCTGCATCCTTGCTAATAGTTCCTATGAAAATAGTTCTTCTGTCCACTTCACCTGGACAGAACATCCCCTCTCATTTATGTGCACACCTGTGCTGGGACTGGGGAACAAGGTGCAGTAAGGAGGGGACCTGCTAGAACCTGCAGGAACTTAGAAGCCAGATTCCAGAGCCAAATGTAAGTTCAAATAGCTGAGCACACACTCAGCCCATGGAGAAGGGGCATGGGGGTGGAGAAGGAACTAGGGGTCCAGGCCCAGATACAGAGGGACAAAAATGGGAATGGAGAGCTGTTTGCTTGGAGTGAGCCCATGGATTCAAGGGTGAGGTCTGGTGTGGAAGGAGGGAGGAGGGGACCTAGATTTGGCCCCTGGAAGCCCAGACTGAAATGTCTGGCATAAATCTGAGGGGAATGGAAGCTCCTCTCTGAGGCCCTGGGCAGGGAAGAAGGCAGCCAACCTTTTTGTGCCCTTCTGTGCCAGGTAGAGAAAGTAGACATGAGATAGTGTCCTGGGCCAGTTGCCAGAGAAACTGCTCTGTCACTCTCTCCCCAGGCCAACTTGATGTCTCTGAAACCCAAGGGCCCAGCATCCCCTCCTGCTCCACCCCAAACAGCCGGTGATAGCAGAACCATCTCTGAAATAAACACCATATAAGAACAACAACCCCCAGAAACTCCAACTGGCTTTGATGTTGGGGCCAAGGGTTTCGACTAAACAAACTGGAAGTGATTTAGGCTGGAGTATGCTGGCAGCAGCTGAGGTGGCTGCACTGGGGAATTGAGTCAGGCTGCCAGGAGCCAGTAGGGGACTGTGCCCTCCCTGCCCCCCAACCAGCCACCCTAGAACCTCAGAGACCAGTCCAGAGAGGTGAGGGTGTGTGCATCCCTGCTTCCCTCCTTCCTCCTGCCGGCAGACTGGACCGTCTAAAGATACCCTGTCTCCCTAGCGAATGCTAAGCTATGAAGTGGACATGTGGGCAGTCAGGCGATGTCCTCTCTGCCTCCCCACTCAGGCCCCTGAAGCATACATCTACTGCCCTTCGCTTCCGCCATGTCTTCTACCCAGCCAGTCCTTATTTCAAATGTCTTTATAAGGAACAAATCCTTCTGGGAATAAATCTTGCCCTGGTCTAAGAAATCCTATGCCTGTGACAGCCACCTCGCTCTGGCACTGTCGGTGGTCAGCCCCAACTAGAGAGTGAAAATTTCAATGCATGGAGTGTCATCGATTTCCTCCCTTGAGCCATGGCCTCTGTGAGGGCAGGAACTGTATGTCTATGGCCCCCACCATATCTAGCATAGTGCATAATGAGGGTAGGTATTCAGCATATGAATGAATGATTTATCACGTGGGGGAATCGTAGAGAGTTAAAGTCCTTGCTCTATCATAAGGCTCAGTTACCCTGCAAATTGATTAAACCAGCTCATAAGTGGTTTCATATACATATGTAGGTACAGACATACATATATACTGTTCATAACAAAAATGTATGTAAAGTGCCCAGCCCAGGGTGGAATCTGCAGCAGGTACACAATGGCTGGCTATAAGTGCTGCTATAATTTAGGCTACTTCCCAATTGGTCTGTATCTCTTTTGAGGCAAAAAAAAAAAACCCTACATTTGTGAATGTGCACAAAGGAACTTAGAAGAAAAGGGCTTGATTCTCCTTTCAGGTTGGCCATCGGGCAGTAAGGCAATAGTGGCTCCCTCCCCTGCCCAACCTTGGAAGTGTGGAGAAATTGAACCACTCTGGAAATGTGTTGGGGCCAAGGGTTTTGGGTGCCTTTCTCCATTAGAGAGGTGGTGGGGGAGGGACTGGGGCTCAATCTGTACCCCCTAAAAAAACCCTTCTGCCCTGTAAGAAGGTCCCCTTTGCCTCTCTCATCTGACTTGTATTCTGGCTGTTTCTATCCCTCATATCCTCTCCCCGAAGGCCATCTGCCTTCCTGCCTTGTTTTTAAACCTTAATTACTGTTTTACATTTAATCACCAAGTCTTGGGTAATAAGATCCTACAAGAGGTAGTAAGGTCTCCCCAGGCAGGGCTGATTCTCACAAAGGAAAACAAAACAAAACAAGGGGCCACTCACAGAGACACAGAAAGCTTACACACTTCTTACACATGCACATACACACACAGTCCTGTACACTAACAAGGAAGTACAAGGAACACAAGGCATGCTCATAAACACACATGCACACACTTAGATATACACACATACTGTCTCATGCACGAGCATCCACACACACACACACACATTCAGCATTAACAAAGAAACCCCAGCAAAGCAGTGTAAGTACACACAAACTCACAGGAGGCCTGATGACTGTACTTCAAGCTTCACCTCCCAACCGAAGCCCAAAAATCTGTCTCCAATTATCTGGCCCGTGTTGGGAGCAACAGGAAATCTAGAGCTGCCTCTGTCTTCTGGGGGAGATGCCAGGATTTCAGCCATTTCTCCATCCTTGGAAAACAAAAGCCTTCTGGCCTTGCCTCCATCCCCCTGCTTCCAAGTCAGCTGGGGCTAGAAGGGTGTGGGTATGGGTGGGAGGTGGGTGTAAAACCAAGCCTAAAAACAGCTCGATGATCCAGAGGTCTCTGAGCCCTGAGCGTGAGCCTTTCCAGCTTTCCCCAGAACACTGAACAGGGCAGTTGCTTGGGTCAAGGATAGGGGCCCACAGTGAAGACCCTGGAGTCCACAACGACCCTAGACACCAACCTCATGGGATGGCAATGCAGCACAGCAGAGCAACCACCAGACTTAACTAGCAGAAGACCCGGGCTCAGGTCCCAAGCTGCAGTGAGCCAGCTGCCAGCGATTTCACTTCTAAAAACCTCACTTGGAAATGAGGATAATAACAGTGACATGCCTTACAGGGTGGTTGTGAGTAGTGAGTGAGTTGGTCCAAATGCTTGTGTAGCTGAGAAAAATGACCATTTGGGTGTCCTTGTTGGCTAAGATGGTATACCAACCTGTGTAAGTGGCTGAGCTCCCCACAAAATAGGAAGTTCTCCTTATCTTCTTCAGGTGCACTTGCTGTTCCCACAGAAGAGAAAATACGATTTCTAGAAACCAGGTCTACTCTCTCATGACCCTTCCCTTTTTCGAGGGAGCAGATCTCACTGTCCTGCCGATTGCTCACCTAACGGAACAGCCCACTCACCACCATGCCCATTCCCAAGGATCCACATGTCATCTGAAGAAAATGGAATTGGCTTAAGGTAATGGAAAGACCACTGGATGTGGGGGTTACTCCTGTCTTTAAAGGCACCTAGCCCACAGGCAACCTCCCCTAGTTCAGCTCAGCACTAACTTCCCTGGACAATGGACACTCAGCACCTGGCTTTGCTTAGGGGAGTGTTAGAAACTGTGACCATACACATGACATGGTTTCCACAAGGGTTTTAATGAAGGAGCTTCTGAAGGATCTTGCCATGATCCTAGTCACTCTCAGTAGCTTTAGTACTTTATAGGCTTTGCAGTTGGGAACATACTGCTCTGTAAAATAGTCTTTCACTGTTTTAGTCTATATTCCTCCACCAGACTGGGAGTTCCCAAGACCAGACTTTATCTCCTCCATGAGACAGGGAGTTCTGGGTCACCCTGTCAACACTCCAGTCTGGTCTTGGCCCAAGCATGCAAGGAGAGCAGGGCTGCATGATGTGCTAGAATTGCAGAAGGTACCACTGATTCAGCAGCCCTTCCCTGGGCCTTTGTAGTGGGACAAGTTTGAGACCCAGGCTTTAGCAGGCACTCAACATGGAGGGAATCTTAAGCCAATAGAGAGAGTAGAAAGAGAAGATTTTCTACTGTCTTCCTTATATTGTGAAAGATCTGATGGGCTTATATGGAGGCTGGGGAGAAATCTGAGGGGGTATGAAGAGAGGGGAATGAGAGGAAGGAGGTATGTGAGTGCCACAACGTCAAGGAACAGCCTCAAAAAAGGAAAGAGAATAATGAGAGGACCCTTTGAAGGGCCTACTCGATTCTCACTAGCTGCAGAGCTGGAGTTCAGGCTCCCCACAGCCAGTCAGCAGAACCCACATCTCCAAGCAGGATCAGGAGCTCAGATCGCTCCCTCTTCTCTCTTGGTACAAAGAGGACACCTTTATTTCCCCACTTCAGGCTTCCAACACATGACCTTTTAACATGTGGGATTCTCAGTGTGGAGTCATCAAGGGGCACGAAACAGTCCAGCACAGGCATTAGGAGGTCCCAATGCTGCTCGCCCAATCTGGCCCTCGGAGGAGTGCTCAGAGGGTCCACCCGCCGTCTGAGCGGCCCTCCTTTGAAGGCCAGGCTGAGAGGTTCAGCTTTCCAGACTGCGGCAGGAGTGAGTCACAGTCTAACAATGTGATCTGTCAAGTGCTGCAGCTCCCTGGGCTGGTTGTGCCCACAGCCTCTTGCTGCCTGGATTCTCACTGGGCGTCTCTCAGTCTCACAAAATGTGGAGTGCATGCTGGTGGCCCACCCCACCATCCCTAGTTCCACTCGTTACTTTTGGTACAGTGATCTGATGAGGGCATCAAAGAGCTGGGTTGGAGGTAAAAAATGCCGGGAGTATGGGGCAATTCTTCCAGAATTTGAGTCCAGACTCTTAGGGAGTTAAGAAGTAGGGCAAGGGGAGAGCAAAGGAAAAGGAACTGAGGTCTGTGTGGCAAAGAAGGCTAGACTGGCATGGTGTCCAATACAAGAGGTTCAGGGTGTCTGTATATTATAGACCATTGAATGGTACACTTTAAAAGGGTGAGCTTTACAGTATGCATATTATATATATCAGTAAAGCTGGTTTGTTATCATTTTAAACAAGTGTCTGAGGGGTGGTAGGTAAGTCTGTCTCCAGAGGTAGGTAATACTGGCTATATGGGGCAGGTAGGAGGATGGATAAGAAGTTTAGATGGACCTGGTTGCCTCCAGGTTAAAGTGGATCTGGGTTGGACTAAAGCAGTGGCATCTGTGCAGACAGTGAGGTTGGGACCAGTCACTGCCCATGGAGATCCAAGGCGCGTCCAGAATGTCAGCCTTGCTGTCCTGAAACATCACCACCCAAGTGGCCCTTTCGCTGATTCAAATAACACTTCACAGTTTACCCACATCCTTAAGATCCACTCGTACAAACAAGTCCTGAATTTAACCTCATTTCAGGCTTATGTCCTCACTCTTTTTTTTTTTCCACTTCTAACTTACTTTCTATTTTATGCTATCTTACATCTTATGTATCCTTTAAGCCTCTGTAAAACTGCACAATAATATCAAGCTGAAAAGCTTCTGTACAGCAAAGGACACCATCAATAGAACAAAAAGGTACCCTACAGTATGGGAGCATATATTCATAAATGACATATCCGATAAAGGATTGACGTCCAAAATATATAAGAGCTCATGCACCTCAACAAACAAAAAGCAAATAATCCAATTAAAAAATGGGCAGGGGAGCTGAACAGACACTTCTTCAAAGAAGAAATTCAGATAGCCAACAGACACATGAAAAGATGCTCCACATTGCTAATCATCAGAGAAATGTAAATTAAAACCACAATGAGATATCACCTCACACCAGGAAGGATGGCCACCATGCAAAAGACAAACAACAAATGTTGGCCAGGTTGTGGAGAAAGGGGAACCCTCCTACACTGCTGGTGGGAATGTAAATTAGTTCAACCATTGTGGAAAGCAGTATGGAGGTTCCTTAGAATGCTCAAAATAGAAATACCATTTGACCCAGGAATTCCACTTCTATGAATTTACCCTAAGAATGCAGCAGCCCAGTTTGAAAAAGACATATGCACTCCTATGTTTATCGCAGCATTATTTACAATAGCCAAGAAATGGAAGCAACCTAAGTGTCCCTCAGTAGATGAGTGGATAAAGAAGATGTGGTACATATACACAATGGAATATTATTCAGCCATAAGACAAAAACAAATCGTACCATTTGCAACAACATGGATGGAGCTAGAGGGTATTATGCTCAGTGAAATAAGCCAGGTGGAGAAAGACAAGTATCACATGATTTCACTCATCTGTGGAGTATAAGAACAAAGCAAAAACTGAAGGAACAAAACAGCAGCAGAATCACAGAACCCAAGAATGGACTAGCAGTTACCAAAGGGAAAGAGACTGGGGAGAATGGGAGGGTAGGGAGGGAGAAGGGGGGGAAGGGAAGGGGGCCTTACGATTAGCATGTATAATGGGGGGGCACAGGGAGGGCTGTGCAACACAGAGAAGACAAGTAGTGATTCTGCAGCATCATACTACACTGATGGACAGTGACTGTAATGGGTTTGTGGTGGGGACTTGGTGATGGGGGGAGTCTAGTAAACATAATGTTCCTCATGAAATTGTAGATTAATGATAACAAAAAAAACTGCACAGCAAGGCAGGATATAAATAACATTTTAAAAATACGATTTGCAAAACATTCTCATGTGCATTTTCTTTTTTGGTGCTTAGAGCGGCCTGTGGAAGGTAGAGAAGGTGAAGCTATTTCTATTTTTAGACTGAGAGAGATTAAGGGACCCAGTCAAGGTCATCTGGCTATTGAATAGTGGAGTAAGAACTAAAACTTGTCTATTCAAACTCCAAGATACTATACTCTTTCCTCTGCAGAAGGTACTGGGGAAAAGCCTGGAGAAAGACCAGGTTGTCTTCCTCCAGCCTTGCCAGGGCACACATCACCACCCAATAATGCAGACAGGCCTTTTAACAGAAGAATGTCTATGTCCATCTGCTCAAGCAGGAGAGACCAGGGCACTTGAGAAGGAGAGACATGGCTTTTCATTCCTCCTTCCAAGAATGCAAAGCAAACAAATGTACCACCTAACAGTCAGTTGACACACAGCCATGGTACCCTCTCTCAGAAAAAGGGCAAACAGGATACTCTACTCTGAAGCCTCAGGCACAGGTTCCTGCTGTTTCTGTAGGGTTTGTATAGGGGCATATGCAGTGAGGGGTTCAGGGCTGACATTATCTCCTGATTTTAAATAGAAGACTGCTCTTAGAGGAGGATCTGCAGGGATGGCTGCAGTGGTCAAGTTTGGACAGGTCCAAACGTGCCATTTCTCATATTCAAAGTGTGGAAGAAAACAGGCAGCAGTCAGGAGAAGCTCTTCCGGCCTCAGAGCACCCCATAAGCAAGCACTGATCCACTGTAGGCCATCACACCAGCTCAGCTTTTCAGCCCTCTGCCTGAGGTGGTGCAGGAATCCGAGGATGAAGATACAGTGAACTGGGTAATGAGAGGTGTATAAACAAAGTCTGACTGGGGAGCCAAGCAGGAGAAGATTATATCCTTCTGAATCGGGATCTGAATAGGAGTCTTTGAGGGCAGTTGCATTTGGGAAGGAGCTGGATGGATATGTAACATTTATTGCCTCTCTTCTTTTTTAAAACTTATTACCCTTACTTTTTAAACAAAGTGTGGGGTGGGAAGAGAGGGAGAAGAGGACATCAGTGATGGAAGGGGAGCAAAAAGGAAGGTGCACTTGGCACAGGAAGCCCAGCATGGACAAAGGCACAGGGGTAGAATGTGGGCACACTTGAGGAGCATTGAGTAATTCAGTTTAGTTGGAGCATAAGGTAGTGGAAAAAAGGACTGTAAAGGTAGACCAGAGCCATATCATCATGAAGGCCCTTACATTCCATGCTAAGGAATTTGTACTTCATTTAGTAGGCCACAGGGAACCTCCACAAGTGAGCGGATTAGAAATGTGCTTTAGGAGGAAAAGCCTGGCAGCCACGTATGGGATGAACTGGAGGTCCCTCTAGTTAAGCAGAGAATGATATTGGCCTTCAAGCTGTTCTGTTCTCGGGAAATGGAAGGCAGGGAGATATTCATTCAAAATTCCTATGTGTTAATTCCACCTTTATTCTGAGGAGAGATTCAATGATGAACAAAGATGCGAGCTCTAGTTGATCTGTAGCCTTGTGGAGAAGGCAGGTAAAGTGGCAATTACACTGCAGTGGGGTCAAGTGCTCTGGGACCACAAAGAAGGGGGATTTCAGAAATGGTTCTGAGGTTTCCCATGTAGAAGAGAGTGTTGGTTCTAACCTCATGCCTTCCCCACTTTAATCTAAATACCACTGTTCCTAAAAGCATTTTCTGTTTAGCCGGCACCTCATCTGAGGAAGTTGTAACCAGCCAGTCAGGAAGCAAACAATATTCACTAAACACAGACGAGTGTCAGGTACCTACTCTTTGTCCACCTTCCTAACACCCTACAGGGGTTATGGGATAAGGACACTGAAGCAGTGACTGAACCATTGGACTGTGTGGATTTAAGAAGCCCAAGGACTCAGGCCTACATCTGGGACATATGTCCCCCTGCCTCTGCTTTGCTTAATTGGGTTACAAGAATTAGTATTGAGAAAAAGAGAAAAGACAAGAAACCACATTCTCCTCACTCCTAAACCTCTAAAGAAGAGGTCAAGCGAGGTCACCCCTGCTTGATCCACTGAGGATGGCCAAGCAAAAAAAAAAAAGCCTTCTTGGAAGATATGGTAAGGCAGGCCAGCCCAGAACAGTCAGGGAAAGACAGTGGAAGCCAGACCAGGAATAGCTGAAGACCTAACATGGTGCCTGGCACACAGAAGGCATCTGCTAGTTATTTACGGATTGAGTGAGTGAATCTCAGAGGTCAGAGGCACTCATTTTAAGAGAAATGCAATTAAAACTGTAGTGAGAAACCATCTTTCACCTACGGGATAGGCAAAGATAGAAGGTTTGATAAGATTCTGTGTTAGTGAGCGTGTAGGAAATAGACTCTTGCACGCCCTGCTAATGGAGCCCTAAATGGGTAGCTTCTGTGCAAGTGATTTAGCAATGTTGATCAACATTATAAATGCATGTAATTTGCAGGAAAGCAATTTCACTTCTGGTAATTTATCCTGCAGATATATGTATATGCAGAGTGGCCTATGTACAATGTATTTATTTGCAGCTTGGCTGGCAATTGTACAAGAGAGAAAATAATATGGGACTGGTAAAATTGATTATGGTTTATCAATTCAGTTAAATATTAAGAATTATGATAGGGACTGATCTGCAAGATAAATTGTCTAAAAAATCTAAAAAATAGTGTATATCTCATGGTACCATTTGTATTTGCAATAAAAAACAATGTGTGCATGTTTGTATGCTACCATTTGTGTGGGAAGAAAAATAAATATTTGCTTATACAAGCATAGAATATCTCTAGGATGAAACAGAAATCTCCCTGGGTTTGCCCCCAGGATGGTGTACTGGGTAGATGGGGAGCAGGTAGATTGTATATTTATTTGTACCTTTAAAATTTTATACTGTATACAAGTAGTACTTACTAAAAGATTTTTAAATATAAACAAATTAAAAAGGAGAGATCCTCAGGGAGGAGGAATCTGGCTGATTGCTCCAACAGGGGCTCCCTGGCAGCCCGGACCCTGTGTGCTGGTCTGCAGCGCCCCCTGCTGCTGTATGTGAGCATGCACTGCACAAAGCGGGTGCGGGGGGTGGGGGGTAGGGTCGGTGACAAGGCAGGGGAGTCCCTGAGGGAATACTGGGGTCTCCTTAAAGAAAGAGAAAATAATAGTGTACTATATTGGAGTTGGAGGAGACTAAGAAAGGATGAAATGTGCCCTGTGGCATCTGAAGTGTAGCAGGAGGACCACCAGGAACAAGTAGTCCTGGGCCGGAGTCCTGATGGCCCTTGCCAGCTGCTTGCTCTTGGATACATGAGTTCTTAATGACTCTCAACTATTTATTTATTAATTATTTATTTATTTATATGTCTATTTATTTATTTATTTACTTGTTCTTACCTTTCATATCTGTTTTCATTTATTTATTGTTATTCAAGGACACAAAAATATTATAATCATAATACTTATTTTGTTTTTTGTTTTAATAACTCTCAGTTCTTACCCTGTAAATTGGGCTAATCATGTCCACCCCTAGGTTTACTGTGAAGATCAAATAGGGTACAGAATGTCAACAGTGCTTCAGAATTGGAAACATGCTATAAAAATGCTAGGGGATTATTTTTAACTAGCCCCCCTCATTTTATGAGGAAATAAGAGGTAATATAAGGTATAAGGCAGTGTTAAGACAGGGAATCTGGAGTCACAACTGCCTGAGTTTGAAGCCCCAATCCACCACCCACTGGCTGGGGTGGTATAGGATAAATTACTTAATTTGGAGAACTCTCTGTATTTTCATCTGTGAAAATAGGGTTAATAATAACATTGTCATAGGATCATTGTGAGGATTGTGAGTAAATATATGTAAAGCATTTGGTATAGTGTCTGGCACACATTAAATGCTTTGTAAGCATCTGCTATTATTGATTTCTTATAATATACACAATGTTTATGTCCCTTATGTAGATACTTGGTAAATGTTAGCAAGTCTTACCATTTTATGTGTGAAGAAATTGAGACTTGGAGAGATGTGACTTGCCCGAGCCACCCAAATAATGAGTAGTCATGATTCCCCCTCCAAAGAATGCTAGGCACCTCCTAGATGTAAGTGTTGTACTTTAGAGGGCATTCCCAGGTGGGGGTCTATTTCTTAATCCCTGCAAGCTGAATTAAAGCTGAAGGGAAGGGGGGACCATGAGGAAGAGAAGCTTTACTGCAATGAAGATATGGACAAGAACAAGACTTAAAGGTAGACCAAGGGGCATGCCGTATCAAGGTCTATCCGAATTTAGCAAAGAAATGTGGCACTAATATGAAAATGAGTGGAAATTAGGGATATAGGATACTGCAAGAACTTTAGGGGAGAGGATCAAGGATGGGGGATTTTCAACCAAGTGCGTAGGAAGTAAGAACTGAGTACATGATGATGCTTGCTATGAATAAATAGTTCCTGAGAAAGAGAATATGAGCACCAACAAGTTTTTATTGATCATCTACTATGTGCCAGGCTAACGACCAAACAGAGTTAAAAGACTGCCATTTGCTACCTGGGTGCCCTTTAGCAGATCACTAAACCATGTCCCTTGAGAGTAAAAGTTTTAGACTTCTAAAAACCAAAACAAATAGCAAGAAATATATTTTATGTATGCCTCAGTTCACATATAATTTATACTTTTATAAATTTATAAGTGAAACAAGCTCCTCAAGATAATAGCTACCCTTCCTACCAGCCGTGCTCTCTGAACTTTTCTATTTCATTCTATTCTTTTATTAAGGCTGGTTACATCTCACTAACTGATTTCACAACTCACTAATGGGTTGCAACTTGCAGTTTGAAAAACTGTTCATGAGTATGTAAAAAGGCATAATAACTAAAAGCTGGTTTTGAGCCCCAGCTCAACCATTAGCTGTGTGGCCTCAGACAAATTACTTTGTCTCTCTGGGCTTCTGTTTTCTCATCTGGAAAATAAGGAAATTGAACTTAATGATTCCTAAGCTTCCTTCCAGCATTAAGGTCTTTTAGCTCACCACTACCCCCGGTGCTCCATACACACACCTCCACCCCAAAAGCACACTCACTAAGAACAGGGACTGGGTTCCTGTCGTTATTGATTGAATGTCACCTAGGAGGTTGGGTTGATAAAGGGTCATCTAATAAAAATGGCTATTGATGTTTGTCCTTATGTAAAATCCCCTTGAAGGAAAAATCTTAAGACCATTTTATAAATTGTCAGTTCATTTGACCTAATTTGGCCATTATCATCACTTGTTACCTCTCCAAGACTTTATTATGCAGCTAAATGATGATAATGGCTTAACAGTTTACTGCAAAGTGTAACTATGATGTAACAAAAAAACTTTCAAGCAGATAGGAAAGAGGCTATCATTAATCCCCCCACTTTTTTTTTACAGGTGAGGACATTATTAAGACCAACTGTCTTGTCCAGTCACAAGAGCTGCTAAATGGCATTGCTGCATCATGAACCCAAGCCTTCCTCTTCTACATTCCAGGGCCTCTGTCCTCTGAGAACACAGATCCACGACTACACCATCCCAGAGGTGGCCTGCCTTTCTGTGGCTGTGAGGATGAGGATGTATCAGTGTGCCCAACTAATTAGGATTTGCTGAAATACCCCCACCCTGCCATGCCATACTTAACAGCCCATCTGGTCTTTGTCCCATATGTTTTCCTTTCCACCTTAAAATGTGTATCTCTTCTGAGGGAAAGACTATCCACATGCTTCTGATTTGTTTACACTTAATATCTCCAAATAGATAGTACACTTAATATCTCTGACATCCCTGAGCTTCAAACATTTTCTAGAACCCAGGAAATAGGGAGTGTCAAGTATGGGAAGATGTGGAAGAGATGGAGCTCCCAGGCATTCACTGGCATTTTCCCCCTTAGGAAAATGATGTCGCCCATTCCTACAGTGGAGGATGTGCCTGGCTTCAACTCCATATACCAGCTACAGCTCAAGCCAATGTGACAGTTATAACACCTGGGCTAGCTAGCATAAGACTCCACCCAGAACGTATAAATAATAAAGCAAGGAATGAACTTGATCCTTGATAGCTTGGCCAGGACATGAAGTTAGGTCATGTGTGATAGAGGCAATGAGTCTTTGGTGCCTTCTGACTATCCTAATCATATACCTCAGCAGGAGGACTTAGATGTTGCCTGTAAGCAAACCTGACTAGAACAATGAAAGTAAAAACATGATGGAGATAACATGATGGGTAGCCCTTGTAGGAGAGAAGATATGGAGAAAGTACAGCATGGCAGAAAGCACTGTGTTGTCAGGCAAACCTGGGTTCAAAGCTCAGATCTGACATGCCCAGGGACTTAAGGTAAGTCATTTAACCTCTGTGAATATCATCAATAAACTGCTACCTCAGAAGATTGTTGTAAGAATTAAATGAGACAATGTGTACAGCAGGAAAATTAATAGGCATTTATTAAGTGGACGCTGGTAGTATCATATTATCTGAAAGTAAAATTCTGTATGTTGAATTCCCTCTTAATTCCTATTTAAATCATGCTCCAGGTGGTCTCTTGACACCCTGTGAGTCCAATATGGAAGATCTGATAACAATCAACAATAATTTAATGTAAATATGATGGTATAAAGCCAGTGCCAGATGCTATGAGGGTAAACCGGAGATTTAAAAAAAAAGCTGGTTTACAAGGTTGTTGAGAAGACACAGCACAAGTCACAGAGGCTTGAGAAACATCACAAAGCAATTTAGCAGCAGATTGACATAATCCAAGTTGAGTCCGCGGCTCCTGGGGATGCAAAAACGAACATGAGGGATGCAGAGGCTGGAGGATGGCCTCAATCATAAAAGGCTTCTCTATAGTTCTGAAGTTGGACTTGAATTTTAAGCTTCCTTAAAACAGGACTGAGGCCTGCGACTTTATAATAGAAGTTCAATTCTGTGTGTGTGTTAAAAATGTGTGTGTGGAGGGTAGGGAATGGGGAAAAACTGCTTAGTGGTATGGGTTTCCTTTCAGGGTGATGAAAATGTTTTAGAACCAGATAGAAGTGGTGGGTGCACAATAATGTGAACACAGTAAATGCCACTGAACTGTTCACTTTAAAAAGGTTTACTTTAGGTCCATGAATTTCACCTCAATTTTAAAAGTTGCAGAAATTTAATTTATTATTTTTAGAGAAGTATCCCTATCAGTTATTAAAAAATATTTGTAAGTTACAAAAATTCAAACAACATATTTTTGACACAGGAACAAATGATGTATCAAGGGAGAAGAATCAAGTCCAAAAGTAGACTCAGGTGTATTTGGGAAATTAGTAGATGCTAACCTAAACAGTTAAAATCAATGGGGAAAAGATAGATTCCAATAAATGCTTTTGGAACAAGTGGCTAACTATTTGGGAAAAAAATAAAGCTAGACCTACACCTAACAGTTTATACCAAAATGAATTCCAGAAGGATTAAAGGATGAAATGTAGAGGAATGGAAGCATGAGAGTTCTAGAAGGAAACTATGACAGAGCTTTGTATAATCCTTGGCTCATGGGGGATTTTATAGGCTTGACTTGAAGCCCTGAAATCAAAAAGGAAAAGATTGATAAATTGGACCACACTCATGAAACACACAAATAAAAGCAACTTTTGTATGTTCTATGTGGCAAAAATTACTATAAACAAGGCTGAAAGACAAATAACAAATTGGGAAAATATTTGCAACTCTTATGATAGATAAGTAATTTCTCCAATATACAAAGAACTCTTATACATTAATAAGAGAAAGCCAATCACTGCTATTGAAAATGAGCATAAGGATAAAGAAAAACTGAATGATCAATAGACATATGAAAATATGTTGAACTTCATTATTAATCAAAGAAATATGAATAAAACCAACAAGAAGATTGTATTTATTGCTTACCAAATTGACGGTGTCCAGACAATAGGTTCTCTCTGTAGTTCTGGTAAAGTTATAAAATAGTATAACTTCCCTGGAGGGCATTTTTTTCACTTACCCTTCAATGCAGAAATCCTATTATTGTGACTATCATTAAGAATTAATATGATAAGCCAGGGGGAGAAAGATAAATACCTTATGATTTCATTTATTTGTGTAATATAAAAACAAAGCAAAACAAAATGAACAAAATAGCAGTAGACTCATAGACACTGAGAAGTGACTGGTGGTTACCATGGGGAAGGGTGGGCAGGGGAGGGGGATAAAGGAGTACAAAATGTTCAAACATAATATAAGTTGGTCATGGGGATGGTACAGCATGGAGAATATAGCCAGTAAATCTTTAACATCTTCCTGTGTTGACAGATAGTAACTGCACTAGAGGGGGTGAGGATTTAATAATATAGGTAACTGTTGAACCACTGTGTTGTATACTTGAAACCAATATAATATTGTATATCAACTAAATTTCAATAAAAGAAAGAGTTAATATGACAAATGAACAAAAATAATAGGTGAACACTGGAGGAAAAACCTAAATGTATATCAAAAGAGTATTTGGCCATACTAATGCAATACTATTCAGTCATTAAAAGTAAAAGAGATATGCTTTGGTATATATACAATGATATATTGTTGATTGAAAAAAATAAGTTGCAGCTGAAAGTTTTACCTCTAAAAACAGGAACAAGACAAGGATGCCCACTCTCCCCACTTTTATTCAACATAGTACTGAAGGTTCTAGCCATGGCAATCAGACAACACAAAGAAATAAAAGGCATCCAGATTGGTAAGGAAGAAGTCAAATGGTTACTATTTGCAGATGACACAACTGTACATAAAAAAACCCTAAAGACTGCACTCCAAAACTACTAGAATTAATATCTGAATTCAGCAAAGTAGCAGGATATAAAATTAATACACAGAAATCTGTTGCTTTCCTATACACTAACAATGAACTAGCAGAAAAAGAGATCAGGAAAACAATTCCATTCACAATTGCTTCAAAAAGAATAAAATACCTAGGAATAACCCTAACCAAGGAAGTGAAAGACCTATACCCTGAAAACTACAAGACACTCTTAAGAGAAATTAAAGAGGACACTAACAAATGGAAACTCATCCCATGATCTTGGTTAGGAAGAATTAATATTGTCAAAATGGCCATCCTGCCTAAAGCAATCTACAGATTCAATGCAATCCCTATCAAAATACCAACAGCAATCTTCAACGAACTGGAACAAATAGTTCTAATATTCATGTGGAACCACAAAAGACCCCGAATACCCAAAGCAACCCTGAGAAGGAAGAATAAAGTGGGGGGGATCTTGCTTCCCAACTTCAAGCTCTAATACAAAACCACAGTAATCAAGACAATTTGGTACTCGCGCAAGAACAGACCCACAGACCAGTGGAACAGAATAGAGAGTCCAGATATTAACCCAAACATATATGGTTAATTAATACACGATAAAGGAGCCATGGATATACAATGGGGGAATGATTGCCTCTTCAACAGCTGGTGTTGGCAAAACTGGACAACTACATGTAAGAGAATGAAAATGGATCATTGTCTAACCCCATACAAAAAAAGTAGATTTGAAATGAATCAAAGACCTGAATGTAAGTCATGAAACCATAAAACTCTTAGAAAAAAACATAGGCAAAAATCTCTTGGACATAAACATGAGCAACTTTTTCATGAACACATCTCCCCGGGCAAGGGAAACCAAAGCAAAAATGAACAAGTGGGACTATATCAAGCTGAAAAGCTTCTGTATAACAAAGGACACCACCAATAGAACAAAAAAACATCCTACAGTATGGGAGAATATATTCATAAATGACATATCTGATAAAGGATTGACATCCAAAATATATAAGAGCTCATGTACCTCAACAAACAAAAAGCAAATAATCCAATTAAAAAATGGGCAGTGGAGCTGAACAGACACTTCTCCAAAGAAGAAATTCAGATGGCCAACAGGCACATGAAAAGATGCTCCACATAGCTAATCATCAGAGATATGCATGTTAAAACCACAGTGAGACATCTCCTCACACCAGTTAGGATGGCCACCATACAAAAGACAAACAACAACAAATGTTGGCAAGGATGTGGAGAAAGGGGAACCCTCCTACACTGCTGGTGGGAATGTAAACTAGTTCAACCATTGTGGAAAGCAGTATAGAGGTTCCTCAAAAAACTAAAAATAGAAATACCATTTGACCCGGGAATTCCACTCCTAGGAATTTACCCAAAGAAAGCAACTTCTCAGATTCAAAAAGATATATGCACCTCTATGTTTATCACAGCACTATTTACAATAGCCAAGAAATGGAAGCAACCTAAGTGTCCATCAGTAGATGAATGGATAAAGAAGATGTGGTACATATACACAATGGAATACTATTCAGCCATAAGACGAAAACAAATTGTACCATTTGCAACAACATGGATGGAGCTAGAGGGTATTATGCTCAGTGAAATAAGCCAGGCAGAGAAAGACAAGTACCAAATGATTTCACTCATCTGTGGAGCATAAGAACAAAGCAAAAACTGAAGGAACAAGACAGCAGCAGACTCACAGAACCCAAGATTGGACTAACAGTTACCAAAGAGAAAGGGACTGGGGAGTGTGGGTGGGAAGGGAGGGATAAGGGGCATTGCAATTAGCACACATAATGTGGGGGAGGCACGGGGAAGGCAGTATAGCACAGAGAAGAAAATAGTGACTCTATAGTATGCTACTACACTGATGGACAGTGACTGTAATGAGGTATGTGGTGGAGACTTGATATTGGGGGGAATTTAGTGACCATAATATTGCTCATGTGATTGTATATTAATGATACCAAAAGAAAAAAAAAGAAAAAAGTAAGTTGCAGAATTATATTATACTGTACTGTGATGTCATTTTTAAATAATTAAAAAACTATATATTGCTCATTTTTGTTTGTATCAAAAGTAAAAATATCTGGCAGAATACATACCACACTATTAACAGTAGATACTCTTGAAGGGAGTAGGGATGATAGAGGGAAGAAACTTACATTTTACTTTGTATATTTCTGTAGTTATTTAAAGTGCTTTAAAACAAATATGTGTTACTTTTATAATAAAACAAATATGAAGATTAATTATAAATAATTACAAAACATTTTCATAAGGGAATACTTCAAAGAAATACATACATACATATATATATATAATCCAACAGGTAGACTTAGAAAGATCTCCTTAAAATATTGCCTGGTGAAAATGATGTGTGCCCCATCTCTTTTACAACATTTTCCAGGGAAACAGTGTAATAACCAGAGTATCTTTATGACCACCCTAAATGCAATAAAAGACACACAAGGATGCATGTGAACTCACCTACATAAATTGTGAGTTGTAATTTCACAATTTTCAGAACAAAAACCAAAAAATAATCTTTGAAGACCATCTCATGAAGATATTTTCCTCTATGTTAAATTATGCAATTATGCCCCAGTATTTCTATTTGTAATGTGGGGAGAAAAGTATGACATGTGCTTTTCATTATGGTGTGTGTGTGTGTGTGTGTGTGTGTGTGTGTGTGTGTGTGTGTGTGTGTGTGTGTGTGTGTGTACACAGATACAGGGTAGAGAGAGATTGAATGCTTTAACAATATGATGAGATTTCTATGGTGGGTTCTTTTTCTTTTTTCTTTAACCTATTCTATGTTGTTTAACCTCTCTACAACAAGCAGTGTTATCTTTGTAAAGAAAAGAAAGCATATTTAAGAAGGAGGTAAAACTTAAGGTAAGATGTATATATAGTTTTAAGTTGAGTTTTTAAGGAACTGCTCCCAGCAGGGGAAATTCCTGAAAATGTTTTCTAACACTGTACTGGTCAAGAATATGTCAAAGTCATGACCCATGCAACACCCTCCCACAAACAATGTTTGACATTTTCCTAAAGCCAAAAAGAAAGCTCAAACAACAAAAATAAATATTCAAGATAGGAGGCATATGAGTCTGGGAGTACTGGGTAAACAGAAACAGTTGAACTCTCCAGGCATTGTTTGATCTTAATATCCAGTGGTGTGACCTGCAAACCACATTGCCACAATCCTCTTAACTCCCTCTGAAGATCATTTAGTAGCTCTAACTAATACAGAATAAAGTTTCCCACCAGAGTGATCAGATGGCAGCCCCTCTTCTCCTAAATCAGAGTAGTGCAACAACCATACAGATGACCAGACAAAGCCGCATCACACATGGGCAAGTCCCATCCAGCTACTGCTTATTTGGGGATTTTATCTGCACAACATTAAAATAGCCCCATAACTGATGGAATTTATGATAAAAATTAAGTTAGGTAAGTCAATAAAATATCAACACAAACCATTAAAAAGTGCAAAATTTTCAGGGACAATGAAGGAGAGTAAACCATGGAGAGAGGATTAGAGAATGTTCTCCTTAAAAAAAAAATAGAAAATTTTCATACCAGTGTCTTGGTCTATTCTACATAATACCAAATAACTGAATTTGACTTTCAGTTCAGGAGATCATTATTTTTCTTTTCTTCAATAAATCTAACTAGGTTTCCTAAGTCAACAGTTGTTTTTATATTGCATGCACATAAATTTGCAAGGGAAAACCCCCAAAAACAATAGCTTGTAGGAAAATTTTTTCAGAGGAATACAACTTAGCACTTTCAACTGGCTCTGGTGAGCATTAGTGTAAGGTTCTTACCATTGGTCCATATCCCATTAAAAAATATGATCTCCAACAAATCTAAAAAAAAGAGGGAAAGACTCCACTCTTTACCACATTGTCCCCACATATGAAGTGTTTAGATTCACTTTCCATCCCTATTCAGCTCAGTTCCACTCAGCCTCAAAAACTATGCCACCTTTTCTCAGGAGCAGAGAATAACAGACAGGGCTGCTCAAAATTTATTTCACAGCACAGTCATTGTGAATTAGATTTATGGTTACATAATTACTTTGACTGCTGTGAGGAGAGAATAGGCCATGATCAATTCCTCTTAACTGACAACATAGGAAGCCAGGCTTTTCTGTCTTCAAGATGCAGAAGGTAGAAGAAATTCTTGTGATAGGCATGAAGCTAAGAAGTCTTGTTTTATTTCCAGCCGAGGATCTTACTGCATAATTGATACTGAAATCTATGGGATAAACATCTTTATGGCCTCTACTACTAAATGAACAAGTTCCAGCAAGATATTTCTTAGCTTTTCATACTGGGACCAGGATTGGAAAAATTACATAATAGCCTTTTGGATATGATGATAATATTGAGAGACTATACACTTGTTTTCTAAAGTGTAGGCAGATTTGCACTGCTATGTCCACATTCTCTCATCCATTCACACTTCAAACACATTTGAAAAATATCTGGCTGACATTATGAGGACACATTGTGGATGAAGAGCAGTAACATTAATGGAAATTTCTAGTCTTTTCAGGTAAGTGACCACAGAAGAATATCCATTGTTTGAAATGATTTCAAATGATTTTTTTTTTTTAGATATTTGCTGGGAAGGTTGTTCTGAAAGGAAGAGGGAAGCAGTTACTAGGAAGCAATGTTAATTTCATTGTCCTGGAAAGCCCTGGGAGGTCTGAGGTCAAGGTTCTAGTCCTGATACTGCTGTTAACAGTTATGTGATCACGGACAAGGCAAATCACCTCTCTGAGCCTTGTGGTAAGAAGGGAATAGTACCTCTTCTGCACAATGACAGAGGCTGGACCAGATAATCTCAAACTTCGTTGTCAAAAGTTTTGGGAACCCCGATCTCAGGTGAGTTAGTGTTTATGTGCTAATAGGATTGTGAAATCATTCTTGGTCTGGCTTACAGGGAGCAAAAACACCAGCAATCCAACTTGTCACCATCACCTCTGAACTCACCATTCAGTATTCACCTGCAGCCTCACAGCTGAAAGGTGTAAACAGAGCAGTAGTTCCCAAAGTGGAGTTCCTGAGGCTAGGGAAATCAGCATCACCCCTGGACTTGTTAAAAATGCAAACTCCAGGTGGAGAAAGACAAGCACCACATGATTTCACCTATCTGTGGCATATAAAAAACAAAACAAAATGAACAAAACAGCAGTAGACTCATATACACATACAGCCAATGATTCTGTAACATCTTCCTATATTGACAGATAGTAACTGCACTAGAGGAGGTGAGGACTTAATAATATGGGTAGCTGTTGAATCATTGTGTTGTATATTTGAAACCAATTTGTATATAAGATTGTATATTAATGATACTTCAATTTAAAAAAATGTTTAAGGAAAAGTCTGAGACTATACCCCCAGATCTATTTAATCAGAGACCTTAGTAGTTGGAGACCCCTGTTTTTTAGCAAGCCCTCTAGGACCATAGGCCAAAGTGTGAGAACCACTGGCATAGATGAAGCTATTCAACGGATGTCTGAAGCCAGCCATGTTGCTCATGACCGTAATAATAAAAGTATTACTACGGTAGAGAAGAACAAGATAACTGACACAGAACATAGATCCCAAAATCTGTTCAGTTCCTGAAATTTGTATGGATAGAGCCACACATATAAAACTGTTATCTTATTCCAAAGGTCACCAACATTTGTATCCTGAGGAGCTACTTTTTATTATTCTGGAGTCCTTGAATGTGCTAGTTATAAAACCCTAAGTATATATATATATATGTATGTATGGAGAAAGAGGATAAAGGACAGTGAGTAAAAAGCATTATTATGTATTATAGTCTCCTTCTTACTAAAGAAATTGGGGCAAACCAGAACATTTGCTTCTAAATTTATGGGTAAATATCTAACTACTAGTCAGGGAGTCTGATCTAAATGATGCCAAAACATCTAGGTAAAAAGTGAAATTCTTTGCAAATAAAATATTTGGTCCCATATATATGCTTTAAAATTTTGGTTTCAAAAACCTCAATTTTAGCTCTTTAAAAAGAGTACAAATGTAGTCCCACCTCCCCATGTCATACCAATTATTTCTAAAATAATACCAATTATTATATCTTGACTAATAGGAAATTATCTCAATGAACAATGGTTATGATGGTGATGACATGAATAGATAATTATGAGAGGATTATGATGCCTTAGTATCTACTGAGAATTAAAAACAAGGTGACTATGGATCTTAATGAATGCCCCTTTCTCCAAGAGGCAATCCTTGCAGGACATAAGAATTTTAGAGTCTGCTCTGGCATTTGGGCTTCTCTGAGCCTCAGGTTTCTCATCTGTACATTTGAGGATTGGGTCAAATGATTCCTTCCAGATCTACAATTCTGTAATTCTAAGATTTTTTTTTTTGAGAGGGCATCTCCCATATTTATTGATCAAATGGTTGTTAACAACAATAAAATTTTGTATAGGGGACTCAATGCACAATCATTAATCAACCCCAAGCCTAATTCTCCACAGTCTCCAATCTTCTGAAGCATAATGAACAAGTTCTTACATGGTGAACAAATTCTTACATAGTGAGTAAGTTCTTACATGGTGAACAGTACAAGGGCAGTCATCACAGAAACTTTCAGTTTTGATCACGCATCATGAACTATAAACAATCAAGTCAAATATGAATATTTGTTTGATTTTTATACTTGATTTATATGTGAATCCCACATTTCTCCCTTATTATTATAATTATTATCTTTTTAAATAAAATGCTGAAGTGGTAGGTAGATGCAAGATAAAGGTAGAAAACATAGTTTAGTGCTGTAAGAGGGCAAATGTAGATGATCAGGTGTGTGCCTATGGACTAAGTATTAATCCAGGCTAGACAAGGGCAACAAAGCATCCACAGATGCAGAAGATTTCTCTCAAAACAGGGGGGGTGAGGTTCTAAGCCTCACCTCTGTTGATCCCCAATTTCTCACCTGATGGCCCCCCTGTGACTGTGCCTGTCTTAGGTTGTTCCTCCCTTGAGGAATCTTACCTGTCTCTGGCTAACCAGTCATCTTCCGGGGCCATACAGAGAAATGTAAAGTTGGTAAGTGAGAGAGAAGCAATATTGTTTGAAAAGGTTAGCTTTTTACTTCTTTGCAGATTTATGCCCTGTGGCTTCTATGCCCAGCATTTGTCTTGAGGTATCTTTACCACTTGGAAGAATTATGATACTCAGTAATTTCGATATGAGGCACGAATTCTACTTAAGGGTTGTAATTAGGAAGGAAGAAGAAAAGCTTTAGAAGTAGCAGACGGAAGAAAACATGGGAAGATTGATTATTTCTTTGACATATCTTCTTGTAGAGTAACATAAACATGTATAGGTTTTAAATTACTAATTAAATTGCGTACACACATTAACATAATAGGAATACAGCTACATAACCAAAGCAGACCTACAATTACCATCTCCAATGAAACCAAAAAAACCAGTTAGGCACCCTAGGCATTTGTGAAAACTTATCAATTATATGATGGATATTGTCTCACTGAATTTGAATAGTTTGAGAAAAATCAGACAAATTAAAACAGCACATTCCTGGGAACTGTTCACATCCCATATGTTCTTTTAACAGTAGATAGTCTATAGTCGCAAGATTTTGGAGCACTGCAACTTGCACTTCTCCTAATTCTTGGTTGAGTTCCGACAGTATAGATCCAGTCAAATTTGTTGTTTTACTGTATGCACAGGCCAGTTTAGATATCTTCTTCTTCATTCCAATGGCAAATCCAGGAACCGGTGGGATGAATGCAGCTACAACTGCAACAGCGCCAGGATCTTTGTTGAAGTTTTTTGATGATCGTCTTCTGGAATGACTCTTCCAGAGAATGTTGATGTTGGAAGTTCTTCTTCATATCATATCTTAATTTGTTTTCTGGGTAGCCAAATTAGGCTTTGATCCTCTGTATAAACACAAACAAACCCTTTGCCCACACTTTGATATGCACTTTATACCACTGTGAAGAACTTATTGGAGATCACCACACAGGAACTGCTTTTTTTTTTTAAGAGAAAGAAATATTATCAGAAAAATGTATTTCCATAGCTGATCATCTGACACCCTTTAAATGATCAAAATTAAGGATATTTAAAGCATGCATTAATCATTGATTTACAGTTAGTTTTATCCTATCAGGGAGTAATCCCCCTTTTCTTTCTTTTTTTTGTTATCATTAATCTACAATTACATGAAGAATATTATGTTTACTAGGCTCTCCCCTATACCAGGTCCCCCCCACAAACCCCTTTACAGTCACTGTCCATCAGCACAGCAAAATGTTGTAGAATCACTACTTGTCTTCTCTGTGTTGCACAGCCCTCCCCTTTCCCCCACCCCCCATTATGCATGCTAATCATAATACTCCCTTTTTTCTTCCCCTCTTTATCCCTCCCTACCCACCCATCCTCCCCAGTCCCTTTTCCTTTGGTAACTGTTAGTCCATTCTTAGGTTCTGTGATTCTGCTGCTGTTTTGTTCCTTCAGTTTTTCCTTTGTTCTTATACTCCACAGATGAGTGAAATCATTTGGTATTTCTCCTTCTCCGCTTGGCTTATTTCACTGAGCATAATACCCTCTAGTTCCATCCATATTGTTCAAATGATAGGATTTGTTTTCTTCTTATGGCTGAGTAATATTCCACTGTGTATATGTACCACATCTTCTTTATCCATTGATCTGATGGACACTTAGGTTGCTTCCAATTCTTGGCCATTGTAAATAGTGCTGCGATAAACATAGGGGTGCATCTGTCTTTTTCAAACTTGAGTGCTGCGTTCTTAGGGTAAATTCCTAGGAGTGGAATTCCTGGGTCAAATGGTAAGTCTATTTTGAGCATTTTGAGGAACCTCCATACTGCTTTCCACAATGGTTGAACTAATTTACATTCCCACCAGCAGTGTAGGAGGGTTCCCCTTTCTCCAGAACCTCGCCAACATTTGTTGTTGTTTGTCTTTTGGATGGTAGCCATCCTTACTGGTGTGAGGTGATACCTCATTGTGGTTTTAATTTGCATTTCTCTGATAATTAGCGATGTGGAGCATCTTTTCATGTGTCTGTTGGCCATCTGTATTTCTTATTTGGAGAACTGTCTGTTCAGTTCCTCTGCCTATTTTTTAATTGGATTATTTGTTTTTTGTTTGTTGAGGTGGGTGAGCCCTTTATATATTTTAGACGTCAAGCCTTTATTGGATCTGTCATTTACAAATATATTCTCCCATACTGTAGGGTACCTTTTTGTTCTATTGATGGTATCTTTTGCTGTACAGAAGCTTTTCTGCTTAATATAGTCCCACTTGTTCATTTTTGCTGTTGTTTTCCTTGCCCGGGGAGATATGTTCAAGAAGAGGTCACTCATGTTTATGTCTAAGAGGTTTTTGCCTATGTTTTTTTCTAAGAGTTTTATGGTTTCATGACTTACACTCAGGTCTTTGATCCATTTTGAATTTACTTTTGTTTATGGGGTTAGACAATGGTCCAGTTTCATTCTCCTACATGTAGCTGTCCAGTTTTGCCAGCACCATCTGTTGAAGAGACTGTCATTTCCCCATTGTATGTCCATGGCTCCTTTATCAAATATTAATTGACCATATATGTTTGGGTTAATGTCCTGAGTCTCTAATCTGTTCCACTGGTCTGTGGCTCTGTTCTTGTGCCAGTACCAAATTGTCTTGATTACTATGGCTTTGTAGTAGAGCTTGAAGTTGGGGAGTGAGATCCCCCCTACTTTATTCTTTCGCAGGATTGCTTTGGCTATTCGGGGTCTTTGGTGTTTCCATATGAATTTTTGAACTATTTGTTCCAGTTCGTTGAAGAATGTTGCTGGTAATTTGATAGGGATTGCATCAAATCTGTATATTGCTTTGGGCAGGATGGCCATTTTCACGATATTAATTCTTCCTAGCCATGAGCATGGGATGAGTTTCCATTTGTTAGTGTCCCCTTTAATTTCTCTTAAGAGTGACTTGTAGTTTTCAGGGTATAGGTCTTTCACTTCTTTGGTTAGTTTTATTCCTAGGTATTTTATTCTTTTTGATGCAATTGTGAATGGAGTTGTTTTCCTGATTTATCTTTCTATTGGTTCATTGTTGGTATATAGGAAAGCCACAGATTTCTGTGTGTTAATTTTGTATCCTGCAAGTTTGCTATATTCCGATATCAGTTCTAGTAGTTTTGGAGTGTAGTCTTCGGCGTTTTTTATGTACAATATCATGTCATCTGCAAATAGTGACAGTTTAACTTCTTCTTTACCAATCTGGATTCTTTGTATTTCTTTGTTTTGTCTGATTGCCATGGCTAGGACCTCCAGTACTATGTTAAGTAACAGTGGGGAGAGTGGGTATCCCTGTCTTGTTCTCGATCTCAGAGGAAAAGCTTTCAGCTTCTCGCTGTTCAGTATAATGTTGGCTGTGGGTTTGTTATATATGGCCTTTATTATGTTGAGGTACTTGCCCTCTATACCCATTTTGCTGAGAGTTTTTATCATGAATGGATGTTGAATTTTGTCAAATGCTTTTTCAGCATCTATGGAGATGATCATGTGGTTTTTGTCCTTCTTTTTGTTGATGTGGTGGATGATGTTGATGGATTTTCGAATGTTGTACCATCCTTGCATCCCTGGGATGAATCCCACTTGGTCATGGTGTCCTTTTGATATATTTTTGAATTCGTTTTGCTAATATTTTATTGAGTATTTTTGCATCTACATTCATCAGGGATATTGGTCTGTAATTTTCTTTTTTGGTGGGGTCTTTGCCTGGTTTTGGAATTAGGGTGATGTTGGCTTCATAGAATGAGTTTGGGAGTATTCCCTCCTCTTCTATTTTTTGGAACACTTTAAGGAGAATGGGTATTATGTCTTTTCTGTGTGTCTGATAAAATTCCGAGGTAAATCCGTTCGGCCCTGGGGTTTTGTTCTTGGGTAGTTTTTTGATTACCGTTTCAATTTCTTTGCTCGTAATTGGTTTGTTTAACTTTGATGTTTCTTCCTTGGTCAGTCTTGGAAGGTTGTATTTTTCTAGGAAGTTGTTCATTTATTTTAGGTTTTCCAGCTTGTTGGCATATAGGTTTTCATAGTAGTCTTTAATAATTCTTTGTATTTCTGTGGAGTCTGTCGTGATTTTTCCATTCTCATTTCTGATTCTGTTGATTTGTGTTGATTCTCTTTTTCTCTTAATAAGTTTGGCTAGAGGCTTATCTATTTTGTTTATTTTCTCAAAGAACCAGCTCTTGGTTTCATTGATTTTTGCTATTGTTTTATTCTTCTTAATTTTGTTTATTTCTTCTCTGATCTTTATTATGTCCCTCCTTCTGCTGAGTTTAGGCCTCATTTGTTCTTCTTTTCCCAGTTTCGATAATTGTGATGCTAGACTATTCATTTGGGATTGTTCTTGCTTCTTCACGTGTGCCTGGATCGCTATATACTTTCCTCTTAAGACTGCTTTCGCTGCGTCCCACAGAAGTTGGGGCTTTGTATTGTTGTTGTCATTTGTTTCCATATATTCCTTGATCTCTATTTTAATTTGTTCATTGATCCATTGATTATTTAGGAGCATGTTGTTAAGCCTCCATGTGTTTGTGAGACTTTTTGTTTTCTTTGTAGAATTTATTTCTACTTTTATACCTTTGTGGTCTGAAAAGTTGGTTGGTAGAATTTCAATATTTTGGAATTTACTGAGGCTCTTTTTGTGGGCTAGTATGTGGTCTATTCTGGAGAATGTTCCATGTGCACTTGAGAAGAATGTATATCCTGTTGCTTTGGATGTAGAGTTCTATAGATGTCTATTAGGTCCATCTGTTCTACTGTATTGTTCAGTGCCTCCGTGTCCTTACTTATTTTCTGCCCGGTGGATCTATCCTTTGGGGTGAGTGGCATGTTGAGGTCTCCTAAAATGAATGCATTGCAGTCTATTTCCCCCTTTAGTATTTGTTTCACATATGCTGATGCTCCTGTGTTGGGTGCATATATATTTAGAATGGTTATATCCTCTTGTTGGACTGAGCCCTTTATCATTATGTAGTGTCCTTCTTTATCTCTTGTTACTTTCTTTGTTTTGAAGTCTATTTTGTCTGATATTAGTACTGCAACCCCTGCTTTCTTCTCTCTGTTGTTTGCCTGAAATATGTTTTTCCATCCCTCGACTTTTAGTCTGTGCATGTCTTTGGGTTTGTAAGCAGCATATATATGGGTCTTGCTTTTTTATCCATTCTATTACTCTGTGTCTTTTGATTGGTGCATTAAGTCCATTTACATTTAGGATGACTATTGAAAGATATGTACCTATTGCCATTGCAGGCTTTAAATTCGTGGTTACCAAAGGTTCAAGGTTAGCCTCTTTAGTATCTTACTGCCTAACTTAGCTCACTTATTGAGCTGTATATACACTGTCTGGAGATTCTTTTCTTCTCTCCCTTTTTATTACTCCTCCTCCATTCTTCATATTTTGGGTGTTTTGTTCTGTGTTCTTTTTAGGAGTGCTCCCATCTAGAGCAGTCCCTGTAAGATGCCCTGTAGAGGTGGTTTGTGGGAGGCAAATTCCCTCAACTTTTGCTTGTCTGGGAATTGTTTAATCCCTCCATCATATTTAAATGATAATCATGCTGGATACAGTATCCTTGGTCCAAGGCCCTTCTGTTTCATTGCATTAAATATATCATACCATTCTCTTCTGGCCTGTAGGGTTTCTGTCGAGAAGTCTGATGATAGCCTGATGGGTTTTCCTTTATAGGTGACCTTTTTCTCTCTAGCTGCCTTTAAAACTCTTTCCTTGTCCTTGATCTTTGCCATTTTAATTATTATGTGTCTTGGTGTTGTCCTCCTTGGGTCCTTTCTGTTGGGAGTTCTGTGTAGTTCTGTGGTCTGTTTGATTATTTCCTCCCCCAGTTTGGGGAAGTTTTCAGCAATTATTTTTTCAAAGACACTTTGTATCCCTTTTTCTCTCTCTTCTTCTTCTGGTACTCCTATAATATGGATATTGTTCCATTTGGATTGGTCACACAGTTCTCTTAATATTGTTTCATTCCTGGAGATCCTTTTATCTCTCTCTATGTCAGCTTCTATGTGTTCCTGTTCTCTGGTTTCTATTCCATCAGTGGCCTCTTGCATCTTATCCATTCTGCTTATAAATACTTCCAGAGTTTGTTTCACTTCTGTAATCTCCTTCCTGGCATCTGTGATCTCCCTCTGGACTTCATCCCTTAGCTCTTGCCTATTTCTCTGCATCTCCGTCAGCATGTTTATGATTTTTATTTTGAATTCTTTTTCAGGCATACTGGTTAGGTCTGTCTCCTTTTCTGGTGTTGTCTCTGTGATCTTGGATTGCCTGTAATTTTGCCTTTTCATGGTGATAGAAATAGTTTGCAGAGCTGAGATGAGTGACGGCTGGAAGAACTTCCCTTCTTGTTGGTTTGTGACCTTCCTCTCCTGGGAAAACAGCAACCTCTAGTGGCTTGTGCTGGGCAGCTGTGCCCAGACAGGGCTTCTGATTCCTGCCTGGCTGCTATGGAGTTTATCTCCGCTGTTGCTGTGGGTGTGACCTGGCTCAGGCTGCTGCTCCAAAGTGGTGGAGCTGCATTGGAGGGGAAGTGGCTGGGAGGCTATTTATCTCCATGAGGGGCCTCCGTGCTCCCTGCTGCCCAGGGGGTTAGAGTGCCCAGAGATCCCCAGATTCCCTGCCTCTGGACTAAGTGTCCTGGGACGCTTCCGTCTGGTTTTGGGGTCCCTGTCCCTTTAAGACTTCCAAAAAGCACTCGCCAAAAAAAAAAAAAAAAAAAAAAGCTGCTCGCTTTTCTTTGTCTTTGGGCGCCGGCCTCAGGGACCTGCTCACTGGTCTTGCTGCCCTGTTTCCCTAGTATCCAGGACCCCACGCATGCACTGTGTCTGCGCTCTGGTCCAGATGGCTGGGGCTGGGTGTTCAGCAGCCCTGGGCTTCCTCTCCTTCCCCGCTCCGACTCCTCTCCTCCCGCCAGGAGCTGGGGGGAGGGGCTCTTGGGTCCTGCCGGACCAGGGCTTGTATCTTACCCCCTTTGCGAGGCTCTGGGTTCTCGCAGGTGTGGATATGGTCTGGATGTTGTCCTGTGTCCTCTGGTCTCTATTCTAGGAAGAGTTGTCTTTGTTATATTTTCATAAATATATGTGGTTTTGGGAGGAGATTTCCGCTGCTCTACTCATGCCGCCATCTTGGCTCTCTAAGCTTTTTGTAGCTCAAATTTTTCTATCTTCTAATTTTGTGAGAAAGAAAAATTATAAACAAAGCTTTCAAGAAGTAATTTTGATTATATATTGTTAACTCAGCCCAATTTTATCTACAGCTTTAAGGCTGTACAATGATTTTAAGGGTTCAGAATCTATTCTGAGGGCACTATAGGAGGCTGAATGAAAAAGGTCATGCTCTGATTATCATAATTCCATTGTTGGTTATTCTATTCTAATTGTAAAAATATTTGCTAATGCATATATGGTATGTAACAACTTTCATTTAACCAACATATGGAATAAATTGTAATACATTACTTGCTCATTTTGATTAAGTGGGAGTTAAATGAATCTAATTGTCTTCTGAGGAATTCAACAAGTTTTTATTTCTGGCAGTTCATTAGCCTTACTTAGTCTTTAAATGACAATGATAGAGATTATTGTCTCTAAGTTATAGATGGGGATATGGAATCAGAACAACTTAGAGTTAGAAAGAACTTTAAAGGTTGGCTAGACAGACCCTTTATTTCACAGATGAGAAAAGTAAAGCCCACAGAAGGTAAAGGCCAGAAATTTGGAGATGATCTAGACAAGAGCTGGAATAAAACAGTAGGCCACTGGATCCCTTAGCTTATTTTCCAACAGAAATCCTATGATAGATTTCCTTCTTGGTGACCAATACTTAAGATGAGCTAGATAGGAAGAACCAGGTTTATTTAGGGTTTACCTTTGTAAAAGAGTTCCTGTCTCTTCCCACTCCCAACCTAAGGTGGAAATTCAGCTCAACTATAGAATCTAGACAGTTGTTTAAAGGACAGAGTTCTTAAATGAATACAGATACAAGACTCCTCCTTAACTCTGACAATGGCTGAAAAGGGAGCAATACCTCTCAGAGAGGCCCCTTTTAATTGTTAATATTCACATCATTACAATGTTCATGGAGTTTGCTTACAGACTAGCTCATATTAGAAAGTTAACAGTCCTAGGTATAATCTACTGATCATACGTAATCTACTAATTAGACCAAGGAAAAAAGGAATGAAAGACGTGTGTGTGTGTGTGTGTGTGTGTGTGTGTGTGTGTGTGTGTGTGTGAGAGAGAGAGAGAGAGAGAGAGAGAGAGAAAGAGAGAGAAAGAAACTCCAGACTGGTGCCAATCTACTAAGGAATGATGATGCCCTTATGGGTGGAAGGAGCAGGTTAAGGAGGAAAAGTCAGGAAGAGCACTGTTGCCAAGAACTGTTATCAATTAACATTCTGGAAACCACAGCCATACTTCTCTTCTTTGGGGATCTTATAAAATGAGACCATAAACATTCATTGAGTCAGCAAGGCTTTGGTTGCATATTGCTGCTGGTGGTAGGGAACAACAATCTGGAGGCTCACAAAGGGATCCAGCTGTCTGCTTTGCTGGAGTGGAAAAAAACCATCATAGCAATTTCCACAATATATCTGGCAGGACAAGGTGCTGCAGAAGCCAACTAAATTGGCTCAGAGTAGACATAAGCTTCGCAGCTGGAGAGTTTTAATTTAAGAGGTGCTGCTGAGGTGTGAAAGAAATGGGCCAGCCTTAAATCATAGACTCACCTCTCAATCTGATGGAAGTATCAATCCTGAGTTCTCTTGTCCTCTAAGAAGTCCTCATCTTTGTTGAAAGAAGCTATTAAACATCTCTCTGTTCCTTTTTTGACGAGTCCATAGGTTCCTTGCAATTCTGGAAAGCAAGAATATTTTTGCTTTGCATCTTTGTAGCCTCAATAATGCATAGGTCAAATCTTGTAACCCCCAAACACCACTGAGATTTGGGCAGTAGGGGTCAAGGAGTTGGGACTAAAAGCTAAGGAAAGGCTTGGAACAAAGAATAGAGGCAAATTAAAAGCAGAGTCCTCTCCCAGAGAGTATGTGAAAGCTGACAGTCTAGAACATGGGTTGGAAAATTTTTTCTGTAAAGGGCCAGATAGTAAATATTTTAGACTTGCAAGCCATAGGGTCCTTGTCATGGCTACTTTTCACCTATTTCAGAGCAAAAGCAACCATAGATAATACATAAGTAAATTAATATGTGTTCTAATAAAACTTTATTTATGGATAATGAAACTTGAATTTCATATAATTTTCACAGGTCATGGAATATCATCCTTTAATACATTTATTTTCAACCATTTGAAAATTTTAAGCCATTCTTAGCTCATGGGCCATACAAAAACAGGTAAGAGGTCAGATTTGGCCCACAGGATGTAGTTTGCAGACTCATGATCTAGAATAATGCTACCCAACAGAAATATAATGAGAACTACATAATGTAACTTAATATTTTCTAATAACCCCATGTCAAAACAAAAAAGAAACAGATGAAATTAATTTTAATAAAATTTTTGTTTAACCTAATATATTCAAAACATTATAATGTTATCAATATAAAAATTGCCAATGAGCTATTTTCTCTTTTTCATACTAAGCTTTCAAAATCTGAGATATATTTTTACACTTATAGCAATTTCAATTCATTCTAGATATATTCCAAGAGCTCATAGGTACATATAGCTGGAGGCTACCATGTTGGCCAGTGCAGGTCTAGAGCAGTGTTTTCAAACTTTAGCTTGCAATAGAATCACCTAGAAGGCTGTTAAAGATTTCTGGGCCCCATCTCTAGCTTCTCATTCAGTAGGTTTGGACAAAACCCCAAATCTGCATTTCTAACATGATCCTAGGTGGTCTGGGGATCAAGCTTTGAGAATACTTGTCTAGAAGCTGAACAGTAAAAGTAGAGAACTAATTAGGAGCCAGGAATATGTAAAAGCAAGAGGTAAAATATGAACAACAATGAGATACTATTACACACTTATCAGAATAGCCAAAATTCAAAACACCACCACCAACAAATGCTAAAGATATGGAGCAACAGGAATTCACACTCATTGTTGGTGGGAATGCAAGATAGCACAACCACTTTGGAAGACGGTTTGGCAATCAGCTTCTTACAAAACTAAACATACTTTTATCATAATTGAATGATAATGCTCTTTGGTATTTACCCAAATGAGTTGAAGATACGTCTACACGAAAAGCTACACATGGGTGTTTATAGCAGCTTTATTCGTAATTGCCATAAGTTAGAAGCCACTAAGATTTCCTTCAGTAGGTGAATGTATAAATATCCAGACATGGAATATAATTCATTGCTACAAAGAAATGAGCTATCAAGCCATGAGAGACATAGAGGAAACTTAAATGCATATTACTAACTGAAAGAAGACTGTATGACATTCTGGAAAAGGCAAAATATGGAAATAGTAAAGACCAGGGGTTGCCAGGATACCAGGGGTTAGGAAGGAGGGAGTGATGAGTAGGTGGAGCACTGAGGATTTTCAGGGCAGTGAAAATTTTCTGTATAATATTATAATGGTAGATACATGTCATTGAACATTTGTCAAAACCCATAGTATGTACACCACCAAGAGTGAACCCTCATGTAAATTGTGGACTTTGGTTGATAATGATGTGTCAATGTACGTTTGTCAATTGTAACAAATATACCACTCTGCAAAATGCTGAAAGTAGGGAAGGCTGTTCATGTGTGGAGACAGGGGGTATATGGGAACTCTGTACTTTCCACCCAAATTTCTGTGAACCTAAAACTGATCTGAAAATAAAGTCTGTTTTTAAAAAATAGGGCACCAGATCATCAAGCCAGATAAGCAGCAGGACTCCAGGTCAGAGGTAAAAAACTTGAAACAGAGGTAGAGCGTTAGAACTGAGGAAACCTCCCTTACTCTGACTTCCAAAGCAGGAGTCAAACAAGTAGCTTCCTCAGGTTTCAAAATTTTGTAGGTGCCCTGGGGAAGGACTGGCTGCCTAATTAGGGGGCAGCTCAGAACCTGTGGATTTTAAAGCTTTTCAGTGCAACAACTATTTCCAGGCACTAACAAATTCTGATAAAGATACCCAAGCCTCATTATTTAACACAGTGATTTCCAAAACAACCCAACTTTCAGATTGGACCTATAAGTATGTCCTTCTCACATTATCTTAAGACTGCTCAAATAGAAAGTGAGATAGATAAAATATATAGAAATTTGGGGTGCTTAAAGATTGCAACAAATAGGTGGGCTGTGAGTTTTCAGGAAGATTCTATAAATCCAGAATTTATTTCCCACTTAAAAATATATATAATCATCCACTTTGGATATCACACCTTTCAAGAATGTTCTTTTAACTTGATTACCCTTCAGAAGGAAGCTAGCTTGTAGTGGCACATCACAGAACACAAGGCTTTAGCAGACCTTTAAAAATGGATCTCCTCATAAGTTCTCAAACTCTGTGGTCTAAATTAAAACTCTGGATCTTAATTTTTTAAAAAGGGCTGTTTTCTGATCCATTGGTGACAGAAGACCCTTCATGATATAGTCTGGGAATCCCTCAAATTCAGGAGAAATGTAAAGGCCTAAAAGAAATTTATAAAGACATATTTTTAGGGTGTCTTTTCCTGGTGGCACTCTTTAATGAACCTTTGTAACATCTGGATCCAATCAAATACAGATATAGAAACTGAGTTTTGGAGGGCAAAGAAACAAAAATATTCACAACTTTTCATTACATAATGAAAATTCTGGTTCAATGTCTAATTCATTAGAGTAAATATAAAATATATCCCCATTAAAGTCCATTCAAGAAATAAGGAAGTTATACTTAAAAAAGATCAAAATATAAAAAGTTGAAAAAGAACATTAATTCTGAGTTTTGAAGGAATAGGGCAAGAGTGCTATTGGAAATGCACATTAATATTATCTTTGATAAGTACTAATCAACTTAAGTATCTCCCCAGCTCCAAGCAGAAGTATTTACTCAGCAAAGGTAAGTGCATCAATTTTTTCAGGATCTCATCTCAAGATAAATTGAAACCTCCAATTTCACTGGAGCAGAGATAGTGACTTGGAACCCCATCCAAGCAGAAACAAGTTTTACTTCCTAGAAAGGAAGAAGCTACAACTATAATGCTAGAGAGCCAGAAAAACACTAATTAAGTTCCCAAACAAGAAAGTCGTAGTTTCAAAAGCTCTAGTAAGGAGAATTTTATAAGGCTTTTCCAACCTTTTAAAAGAAAAAGGTAAGTAACTCAGCCAGCAAAATAGAGTTTATTCAGGAATAAAGGAGTTCCAGTTCGGGACAAACTAGGGCAAGCTAGGAGCAAAGGAATACACAGGAGGAGAGCTACTTTTATAGAGGAAAGAAAGAAGTTGGGCAGGATTGTGCCGAACAAAAGTTCATTGGAGGAAAATGAGAGTTTGAAATGGGGGCAGCTTCTCATTGGCTGCAGAGGAGGACAGCGTGCTGTTGCTGGGCGGAAAGTAAATACACTTCTTCTGGCTGGGACTATGCAAGCCGCCACAAATGGTACTGGTAAGAGCCCTCCCTTCGTGGCTTCCTGACTCCCAATTTTTAGTTAGGTTTCCTAAACACATTCTCACATTTCCAACAAGCTATTAGAGGTTGAGAAACCAAGTTTGGCAGCCCCGTTAATTTGAGAAGGTATAATTAAAGGAACATTGTCTCTTAAATCAGAGAAGCCCATGAAGAATTTCAGGTTTGCTGCTCATGAAGTCATTGGACCACTAGTCCATTAGGAAACTGGAAAAACAATTCATTTAATACAGATATGAGCACATATAATAATCCTGCAGTGATTTAATGATATACTGACTTGGAATTATATGATTGCTTTCTATGGAGGATTAATTCAGAGTTCTTTCTCTCTTTGGCATTGAGGTTGTGCCCCTGTTAAACCTGAACTTTCAAAAATTAGTAGTTTATTTGAACTCAAATTTTACGTGGGAGAATAATGAAATCCTAATTATTTTATCACCAAAACATTTCTAGGGAGCAGATTGACATTTTTTTTCAATGAAACATTATTTTTGTTACAAAATGTTTAAGTATCCCTAAAAGTACAAAAGGGGCTCCATTAATGTAACTTAAAAATATCACATTGAAAATATATATATATATATATATATATATATATATATATATATATATATATATATATATTACATTGTACATAGTCTTCCAGAATTGCCAAAAAGAAGAAACTAACATTTAAATATATTTTGGAAGAGAAAGTATTCATTCTGCACTGTTTTCAGGATGGAATAGTTTAAACTGTTCCCAATTCTATCAAAGGATGTTCTTAAATATTCTTTAAAAATCCAATCATAAATATTGTCAAAATGGCCATCCTGCCTAAAGCAATCTACAGATTCAATGCAATCCCTATCAAAATACTGACAGCATTCTTCAACAGACTAGAGCAAATAGTTCTAAAATTCATATCAAACCACAAAAGACCCCAAATAGCCAAAGCAATTATGAGAAGGAAGAATAAACCAGGGGTGATTATGCTCCCCAACTTCAAGCTCTACTACAAAGCCACAGTAATCAAGACAATTTGGTACTGGCACAAGAACAGACCCATAGATCAATGGAACAGACTAGAGAGCCCAGGTATAAATCCAAGCATATATGGTCAATTAATATACAATAAAGGAGCAATGGACATACAATGGGGAAATGACAGCCTCTTCAACAACTGATGTTGGAAAAACTGGACAGCTACATGCAAGAGAATGAAACCGGATTCTTGTTTAAACCCATACACAAAAGTAAACTCAAAATGGATCAAAGACTTTAATGAAAGTCATGAAACCATAAAACTCTTAGAAGAAAAAAAAACTCTTAGAAGAAAACATAGGCAAAGCTCTTGAATATAAACATGAGCAATTTTTTCCTGAATGCATCTCCTTGGGCAAAAATGAACAAATGGGATTATATCAAGCTAAAAAGCTCTTTACAGCAAAGAACACCATCAGCAGAACAAAAAGGCATCCTACAGTATGGGAGGATATATTTGTAAATGACATATCCAACAAGGGGTTAACATCCAAAATATATAAAGAATTCACATGCCTCAAACCCAAAAAGAAAATAACCCTATTAAAAAATGGGCAGAAGATATGAACAGACACTTCTCCAAAGAAGAAATTCAGATGGCCAACAGGCACATGAAAAGATGCTCAATACCACTAATTATCAGGGAAATGCAAATTAAAACTACAATGAGATATCACCTCACACCAGTTAGGATGGCCAACATAGAAAAGACAAGCAACAACAAATGCTGGCGAGGATGCGGAGAAAGGGGAACCCTCCTACACTGCTGGTGGGAATGTAAACTAATTCAACCATTGTGGAAAGCAACATGGAGGTTCCTCAAAAACTAAAAATAGAAATACCATTTGACCCGGGAATTCCACTCCTAGGAATTTACCCAAAGAAAACAACTTTTCAGATTCAAAAAGATATATGCACCTCTATGTTTATCACAGCACTATTTACAATAGCCAAGAAATGGAAGCAACCTAAGTGTCCATCAGTAGATGAATGGATAAAGAAGATGTGGTACATACACAATGGAATACTATTCAGCCATAAGAAAGAAACAAATCCTACCATTTGCAACAACATGGATGGAGCTTGAGGGTATTTTGCTCAGTGAAATAACTGAAGCACAGAAAGACAAATACCAAATGATTTCCCTCATTTGTGGAGTATAACAACGAAGCAAAACTGAAGGAACAAAATAGCAGCAGACTCACAGACTCCAAGAAGGGACTAGTAGTTACCAAAGGGGAGGGATGGAGGATGGTGGGGAGGGAGGGAGAAGGGGGTTGTGGGGTATCATGATTGGTGCACATGGTGTGTGGGGGTCACGAGGAAGACAGTGTAGCTCAGAGAAGACAAATAGGGACTCTGTGGCATCTTACTACACTGATGGACAGTGACTGCAATGGGGTATGGCGGGGACTCGATAATAAGGGTGACTGTAATTGCCACATTGTTTTTCTTGTGAAACCTTCATAAGAGTGTATTATCAGTGATACCTTAATAAAAAAATCCAATCATAAATTCAGATTCACTTAAATGTCCCCAAAATAGAAAGGAAAAAAAGCTGAGTTTTATCCTTGAGGGCATCGCCACTCCGAGGTGTTTCAAGATTACCAAAATGTGATCAACATCATTATATAAAAATCTTCTGTGGCTACCCGCATATAGGAACATTCAATAATGGAAAAAGATGGTCAGCATTTCTTCAAAAATTTTAAATTCAGATGAAGGCAAAGAAGACATAAAGCAATTATTTGAATATTTCTAACTCCTCATTTTCATCTGAGGTTGTGAAACCAATCTCACTGCCCTCTCAACACACATGTTTAGAATGAGATCTTCTAAAAGAAATACAAGAGCTGAAAGAAAGAACTATATACATACAAAATACTTGCCTGGCTTCATAACTAAAGTGTTCCCTTTCCTAATGTATTCACTTGAGTTCAATGGAGTGTTAAATTTTCCTATAATCTTCATTTCCAAAACAAATCGTACCAATACTAGACAGTATGATCTCAAAAAATGAACAATGGACTTGAACAGTTATTTCTTTAAAGAAGATATACAAATGGCCAATAAGCACATGAAAAGATGCTTAATATCAGTAGTCATAGGAAAAGCAAATCAAAACCACAATGAAATACTGCATCATACCCTCTAAAATGCCTATTTTTTTATTAAAGTATCATTGACGTACAATCTTATGAAGGCTTCACATGAACAACATTGTGGTTTCAACTTTCACCCGTATTATTAAGTTCTTACCCCTCCATTATAGTCACTATCAGCGCAGTAAAGTCATTACTTGCCTTCTCCATATACTGCCTTCCCTGTGACCTACCTACATTGTGATTGTAAAATTCCTATTCTTAAAAAATAAAAAAGGAAAATAAGTGTTGGTGAGGTTGTGGGGAAATTGGAACCCTGGTGCATTGCTGGTGCATATAAGTGGTGCAGCTGCTGTGGAAAACAGTTTAGTGTCCCTCAAAATTAAACAATTAAAATTTAACAAAAATTAAACAGCAGCATTATTCACAATAGTAAAAACGTGAAAACAATCCAAGAATCCATCAAGTGATGATTGGATAAACAAAATGTGGTATAAACATACTGTGGAATATCACTGAACCATAAGAAGGAATGAACTTCTGACACATGCAGCAACATGGGGAAACTTTGACTTATGCTAATGAAATAAGACAGTCACAAGAGGACAAATATTGTGAACCCACTTATATGACATACCTGGAATAGGAAAACTCATAGTGGCAAAAAGTAGAATAGAGGTTACCAGAGCTTGAGAGAAGAGGAAATGGGGAGTTATTTTTTATTAGGTACAGATTTTCTGTTTCAGATCATGGAAAATTCTGGAAATGGATAGCAGTGATGGTTGCACCACATTGTGAATGTACTTGATACTATGGAATTGTGTGCTTGAAAATGGTTCAACTTATATATATTCAAATGGAATATATGTAAATCTTATATATATCTTATTACAATAAAAAGATACACAAGAGGATTTAAAGCCTTTCAAGAACATCTTCCACTTAACTGAACGTTTCTCAAGTTTTGGTTTTAAATCTCAACATCTTAAAGATGTTTACATTGTTTACGTGGATCATCTTTAATATTTCGAAACACAAAAATTTTTAACACTGCCTGTAAACAAAAATATGCATTTCTACGAGACAACCACATCCCCAAATGGGACTGCCAATGTAAATGTTTCGTCCAGAATAGGTCTAGGTGAACTTCGTTCAAGGTTACACTGACACTAAAATGCTTTCACCCCCACTGTAGCCTGGGGCCTAAGAGAAGCCTCCCAACAATACCCAACTCCAAAAGGAGTTCCTCACCCTCTGAAAAGGCACAGGTCTAAGATTCTCTGGGCGGTTCCAAAGTATTCTGGGAGTTAAAGGAGGGATCAGGTGCAAAAAAGAACTGCTGGCACTTGGTGAGCAGAGGCTGGGTTTAGGATTATCACCCGGTTGCTGAGCGACTTCTCAAATCTTCCCATCAACGCCATTCCTTTTCCCACCCGATAGGCCTGCGCTCCATCCCCTCCGTCCTATTAGCCAATCACCGGGCTGGTGATTGCCAGTTCGGTCCAATCCCGGACACGGTTACTTTGAGCGGGAAAGGCTCCGAAGCTGCGGGATAAATTGAAGTCCGCTAACCGCCCCTTCTTGGCCTTATCACTGGGGCAGGTGGCCCTGAAGGCTGTTGCCCATTGGCTTGGCTGCGGGCCAATGATGGGGGTACAAAGAGGGGAGCGGCCTCACAGGAGAGGCTGCGGGGCTGGGCGGGCCGGTGCCGGGTCGCGAGCTCCGGGTAGGCCTGTAACGGCCTCTGCCCCTGCCCCTCCCTTCCCACTCTAGCGCCCCCCATCGCACCCACAGACCAGCTCCAGGCAGAGCCCGGGGCGGTGGTGGCGGCAGCGGCGGGGTGCGGGCCGAGGGAGTCGGGCCCCCCCTCACTTCCCATACCCCAGGAGGTGTACCTAGTCCAGGAGGGGCTGCGGGACCCCATGGAGGTGAGAGGCGGCGACACCTGCCCGTCCTCTTCCCCGCAGGCCTGAGGGAGGGACTTGAGGTAACCGGTGGGAACCGTCAGGGTCCGGTTGGCGACCAGGCGAGAGGATGGCGACGGTGAGGAGAAGCTGAGGGGCGGGAGCGTCCCTAGACGCTGTTCTCTGACGACACCGGGGCCAGGCGGGAAAGGCCAGGTCGCCGGTGAGGAGCCCCGACCGGGAGCCAGAGTCGCACCGCGGGGGCGGCGGCAGGTCGGGCCCAGCTGCGGGGTGGCGGCGTGGGCTGACTGGGCGACCAGGCTGGGGCTGGGGTGGCCGCGGCTCTCGGGCTGCAGCCGTCGCCTACTCGTCGGGCAGAGACGACGGCCGGCTGCGTGGGCCAGTCAGGGTCGGCGAGTGAGACCCCTGGGGGTCGGATCGCAGACGGCTGGAGGCAGAGAGGGAAACCTGGGGACGGAGGCGCGGGCTCCCAAAGTGCTGTCCTCGGAGAGGACTGTCATTGAGTTACGCGAACGGTGGAGGTGGCAAGTCGCCTGGCCGTTTCGGTCATGGCTTTACCCTGCGTGACGTTTCTCCCATTTCCTATTCCCGTTTTGTATAGCCGAAAGTAGTGGTCCGTGGAGGTGCGAACCGCTGCTGGAACCTCAGCGCCGACACCAGCCGATTAACAGACGTCCTCAACGGCGTGATGTTGACTGGCTCCACTGCCTTCTACGATTGCCGCAAACCTCAGGTCCACCCTTTGTTAGATAGTTTATTCTAAATCAAATAAATTTACCCGCAACGATTCACACAGGTGTTTAAATTGCTCCAGGTTTAGGACCAGAAAGCCGGTAACAACATTTGAAATACTTATGCCTTGCCAAATACGTATTTTGCCTTGAAAACAAGTTCAGAAATAAAATTTTTCATTGCTTTTCACCTCGTCCTCATATAACATGATGCTAGAAATATAAGAAAATCTACATTTGCTTAGTAAGTCCATAAAATACTTTTTCTTTCAATCGTATTATTGCAAGTTAGTACAAACATTCTTTTGATAACTTAAAGGTGAAATTTTTCTTTACCTTTTAGATGTTCTTTTATTTCACCTAAAACGTTTGGTTATGTTAATCACATTTAGTTAGACTTAGGGTAATGTAAGACATTTTCATTTGAAATTATTTAACTAGGACATAAATGTTGATAGTTATACTTTTAATTTTAATAATATCCTGAAATAATTTTATTTAATCCATACCACAACTTTGTATAGTATTATACCCACTGTACAGATTGGGAAACTGAGGCTCAGAAAGCTTGATTTGTGCCCTAGGTGACAAAGCCCAGGTCTTTTCACTACCAAGACCAGTATTCTGTGTTTACATGGCTACTAAAATTTAATTGGATTTAATTTCAGTCCATTGTTTTAAGTATATCAAGGATATAAATGATAAATGTTGCAGTTACCTAAACTAATTAATATGCCAACCTCAATCCTTTGCATATTTAATTTCCATAAATGTTTTAACTACAAAGGATTCTGATAAAGTATAATTATCATTTTTTTGTATCATTAATCTACAATTACATGAGCAACATTATGGTTACTATACGCCCTCCATTATCAAGTTCCCACCACATACCACATTACAGTCACTGTCCGTCAGTGTAGTAAGATGCTGTAGAATCACTACTTGTCTTCTCTGTGTTGTACAGCCCTCCCCGCCCCCCCCCACATTATGTCTGCTAATCATAATGCCCCATTTCCCCCCCTTATCCCTCCCTTCCTACCCATCCTCCCCAGTCCCTTTCCCTTTAGTAACTGTTAGTCCATTCTTGGGTTCTGTGAGTCTGCTGCTGTTTTGTTCCTTCAGTTTTTTTCTTTGTTCTTATACTCCACATATGAGTGAAATCATTTGACACTTGTCTTTTTCTGCCTGGCTTACTTCACTGAGCATAATACCCTCTAGCTCCATCCATGTTGTTGCAAATGGTAGGATTTGTTTTCTTATGGCTGAATACTATTCCATTGTGTGTATGTACCACATCTTCTTTATCCATTCATCTACTGACGGACACTTAGGTTGCTTCCATTTCTTGGGTATTGTAAATAGTGCTGCGATAAACATAGGGGTGCATCTGTTTTTTTTGGTTTTTTTTGTTATCATTAATCTACAATTACATGAAGAACATTATGTTTACTAGGCTCCCCCCTTCACCAACTGCCTACCCCACACCCCATTACAGTCACTGTCCATCAGCTTAGTAAGATGCTGTAGAATCACTACTTGTCTTCACTGTGTTGCACAGCCCTCCTCATGCCCCCCACATGCTAATTATATATGCTAATCATAATACCCCCTTTCTTTTTTCCCACCCTTATCCCTCCCTTCCCACCCATCCTCCCTAGTCCCTTTCCCTTTGGTAACTGTTAGTCCATTCTTGGGTTCTGTGATTCTGCTGCTGTTTTGTTCCTTCAGTTTTTCTTTATTCTTATACTCCACATATGAGTGAAATCATTTCATACTTGTCTTTCTCCACCTGTCTTATTTCAGTGAGCATAATACCCTCTAGCTCCATCCATGTTGTTGCAAATGGTAGGATTTGTTTTCATCTTATGGCTGAATAATATTCCACTGTGTATATATGTACCACATCTTCTTTATCCATTCATCTACTGATGGACATTTAGGTTGCTTCCATTTCTTGGCTATTGTAAATAGTTCTGTGATAAACATAGGGGTGTCATCTGTCTTTTTCAAACTCGGCTGCTGCATTCTTAGGGCAAATTCCTAGGAGTGGAATTCCTTGGTCAAATGGTATTTCTATTTTCAGGTTTTTGAGGAACCTCCATACTGCTTTCCACAATGGTTGAATTAGTTTACATTCCCACCAGCAGTGTAGGAGGGTTCCCCTTTCTCCACATCCTTGCCAACATTTGTTGTTGTTTGTATTTTGTATGGTGGCCATCCTTACTGGTGTGAGGTGATACCTCATTGTGGTTTTAATTTGCATTCCTCTGATGATTAGCGATGTGGAGCATCTTTTCATGTGCCTGTTGGCCATCTGAATTTCTTCTTTGGAGAAGTGTCTGTTCAGATAGATCCTCTGCCCATTTTTTAATTGGATTATTTGCTTGCTTTTTGTTTGTGGAGGTGTGTGAGCTCTTTATATATTTTGGATGTCAATCCTTTATCGGATCTGTCATTTATGAATATATTCTCCCATACTGTAGGATGTCTTTTTGTTCTGCTGATGGTGTCCTTTGCTGTACAGAAGCTTTTCAGCTTGATATAGCCCCACTTGTTCATTTTTGCTTTTGTTTTGCAAAGTGTAATTATTTTTTAATCCACCACATTACTTAAAAGTATTATGTTTGAAGACACCACATTACTGTCGTTGCTTGTTTTATACTAGAATATAAAATTTAATCTTTTAAAAGGATTTAATTTTTCAAATACTCAGATCTTATTTTAAAATGTAAAATGTACTTGAAAAAATACTCCCAAAATACATTTAGTTTCAGATACTGTTCACCTCATTTGATATTACATAATCTGAAAATGCTTCTTTTAAGCAATTATTTTAAAAAGATAAGCAGTTATTTATGTCAATTTGGATACTTCACATCTAAAAGAGAGTTAAGGTATAAAATTAAACAAATATAATGGAATAAATAAAATTATGAAAATTTCTAAAGGTAAAAAGTCTTTGTAAAAGTTACTGCTAAGTAAATCCTGGAGAGGTAGTTCGTAGTGGCACTCTTAGCAAAATCCCTTATGTGCCTCAGTTTTCCCAGCTTCATCATTAGAAACAAAATTAAAATGTGTAGTTTGTAAATAGTAATCATAGCCAGAATTTAAACAAATGGTTGTAAAATATTTTGAGTTCTTGGAAATGGGTGATTGGAAGGCATTAATTTTCATATTTTAATGGTATAGTATAAACTCAGTGTTGTACAGTTAAAATGTTTTTCAGTTAGTATGTCTGAAGAACAAAAATTTTGAAATATTTTGATCTAAAGATGTCTTCTCTATGTAACTTTTGATTAAAGTAAAAGCAATTAGACAATATTTTTAGCCAGAATTATATCCCTTCTGTATTTATAAGAATAAAATCACATTTCTATTGTAATTACACCTGGATATTTATAGTTATTTACATATCAGGTTGTAGTAGTTCCTTGCTTGGAGAATTAAAATTGTGAATCTGAGCCTTCAGGCTTCTTTAAATTTTCTAGAATGAAATACATCCAAATTGATCTTTTTTATTTGTTGTTTGTTAAATTCATTATGGCACTTAAGTATTTAAAAGTATTTTTACTGCACTTCAATTCCTTTTGGAAAGAAGCAGGGTTTTAAATAATTCATTAAAATCTTTAAAAACTTTTTACCTTACTCAAAATTCATTATAGAAGCATTCACAAGAAAAAAGTTGTATTTTTCTTCTAATTATACATTTTTGCATTTCTGAAAATTAAAGATGTTGTTTTTAAAAGGCCCTACAGTAGGGGTAAGATGTCCTTGAGTTTGGGTTTTAGTTTTGTCACCTATTAGCTCAGTAACTTTCAGCCTCAGTCTCCTGGTTTTCAAAATACAGAGAATACACATCACAAGATTGATTGAACACAATGTATGCAGAATTTCCTTGCAAATTCTATATCAGTATGCATTAACTTTTTTTTAACAGATTGGGGGCATTAAGACTGAGTTTTGTTAATGATTCATGAAAAATAACAGTGCTATTATCCACATAATGCTCATCTGTTCAGAAATTTTAAATTGCAATAATTGTTGGCATTTTTTAACAGGGATAAGCAAACAAGTACCTATCATGGGCCAGAGCTTCTGAGTGCCTGTTTTTGTAAGCAAAATTTTATTGGAACATAGCCACAACCATTTGTTTACATATTGTCTATGATTGCTTTGATGCTAGAAGAGCAGAGTTAAGCAGTTTCAACAGAGACCTTAACAGCCAGCAAAACCTAAAATATTTATTACTGGCCCTTTACAGGAAAAATTGGCCAACCACTAGTATAAAGTAAGTTTAAGTGGCTAAGTCTAGATTTGATTTTAAGTCTCCTAACTCTTATATATGCATTATTTCCTCTAATTTCTTATTATTTCACTAATATTCTGTATAAAATTTGGTTTTGAGGTATCTGATATGCAAACACGTCTTTAAAATTTCAGAGTGAAGGCAATGTTGACCTAAGGCAGATCTACACTCCACTTTCTCCATCAACAGAATTTTCAAGTTCTGTAGATTCTTCACTTTTCTATGCACCCTGGTCTACTTACGGAGATGATACTAAACAGCCTTCTAATTCTCAGATCAATGTAAAGAACAGGTAAATGAATTAGATTTCTCAGGCTAAATGAAGTAAGTTTGATTACATAGGAACCCAGTTATATTAGCTCTTTATTCCCTGTATCATATGTTTATCAGACTTAGAGGAAGCCCTAAACTGGGCGGTTATGTGTGTACAATTTTTAGCTTTAATTTTTTTTATTCATTAGAGGAAGTCTTTAGTGAGTAAATCTTCAGTTTCTCTTTCTAAAGATAGCTTATAGAAATGAATTAAAATTTTTAGATCTATTTTTCATCCAGTTCTAAATTTTAAGTAATTTTTCCTGTAAGTACACAATAAACATGATTTTGTCAGATAATTTAATTTTTCTATTCAAGTCCACGAATAAGGGCCTACTTTATGCCAGATTCTCTCCCACTAGCGTTACTAGAATTACATGGCAAATATTATCCTGGCCTTTTTAGATCTTAAACTAATAATGATGATGATGATGACTTGCCAGGCACTGCAAATATAGTGAGGTTGAAAAGGGAAAGTGTAGAGTATTATGGGAGCCTTTGCAAAGAGAAGCCTATAAGAATGACATCTACTTTTATTTTAATCATATAGTTAATCAGTTGATAGAGGCTGGTGCATCTTTAACCAGTAAGTAATTATTTTGAAATCTTACTAATTATTTAAAATTTAACATTTTTGGTAAGTTCTATAAAAGTGACTTTACTAGAATATATAATTCTACAATAAATATATTTGTTAAGTCAATACATGCTCGAAAAAGTCAGACTTTTCAGAGATACATAAAAGTGAAAATTCACCTTAACCCTGCTACCCTGCCTCCCAATAAGAACTATTAACAGTTGCTATATTACACTAAATATTTTTCTAGATATATGCTAATATATTATACAAAAAACTTTATGAAACATGATGTAGTAGAAAATACTTAGACTTACAGTATTATAAGTATATAATAGTATATAGTAGAAAAAGCCTTAGAGTTATAGGCAGACTATTTGTTCAGTAAGTGTATAAATAAAGTTTGACAAATCATATATCCTTGCATGTTTCTTAATATCTCAAGGGATAATTCATTCAACAGCTGAATGATTACTAATACCTGCCCTTTCCACATTATGAAGATCAATGTAATGTTTGACTGTTATGCAAATAAAAAGTACTTTTATTTCTAAAATGCCTTAACACTATGAAATATTAGAAATAAAATATGGAAAAACAAGAAGTTACCATTTAAAACAACGTATTGTTGCTAGAAACAAATTACCCAAATCCATAGGCAGTAAAAAGGCATCAATTTTCCATCCTCATATGTTTTTTACATTTTGTTTTATTTAGACAGTGTTAGTTACTAGGTAGTATTTCAGGTACATGGAGCTCCAGTTACTACTTTGGCAGGGATGTAGGGATAGCCCCCAAGTCCATTACATTTAAGGGACAACTGGAATATCGCTGTGGTATCTAGAATGACCATATCACATTTCACTTTTTAATCAATATTTAATATAAAGAATAATGAAAATAGGTTCATATGGTTTTCAAATCACAAATGAAAAAACTGAGCAAATGTTGATAGAATGATATGTAACAGAACCAGACATGCTTTCAGGAATAGCCATGGTATCCATGCATGTCTACATCATAGGTCAGAGATTTTTATCTTGCTAACCTAAAATGGATAGCATGTGTTTTAGAGAAATTAGAGATAAACATACATTCTGAACTAGACATAAGATTTGAAATGATGGAGAAATACTTGAGTAGCATAAACACTATGCTAAAGTGGAAAATACTTATTTTAATTAAAGTATCATTGATATACAATTTTATGTTGGTTTCAATTATAAAACACAGTGGTTCAACAGTTACCCATATTATTAAATTCTCACCCCTCCTAGTGCGGTCACTATCAATGTAGTAAGATGTTACAGAATCATTGACTACTCTCCATGCTGTACTACCTTCTCCGTGATCAACTTATATTGTGATTGTGAATTATTGTGTCCCTTTATCCTCTTCCCCTTTCCCCTGTACCCACCCAAGCCCCTCTCCCTTGGTAACCACTAGTCCCTTCTCAGTGTCTATGAGTCTACTGCTAGGAAAATACTGAGTTCCTGTTCCCTCTTTATTTGGAATAATAGTACAGATTCAATCCAAGTGTTTTGTAGAAAAATAATGGTAGAATTAAGTCTGGAAATAGAAATCAAATATATAGCATTTCAGTATGAGCAAAATAATTTACATGTGATGTTCATTTATTCTTAGGATTCAAACAGAAAGAAATGACTATGGCAGTGAAACAGACTTATATGGACTTGTGTCTAACATTTTGGAAGAACAAGATAAGACACAGCCATATTTTGCTGAGGGGTTAGTATATTATATATACTATGTAGTGTATATATACTTTTAAATTCATATAACTAGATTACCCTTTTTATACTTTTATTTTTACCTAATAGAGGATCATCTTGACAATAGACATCTTATTAATTCATACACTTGTTTCTAGAAGTCTTGATTTTGCTGAGGTACTTGCCAAACAGTTGAAAATTTTCAGTCTAAAGTTAAATTTGCTACTAAGAACTTCCACTTGGAAAATTATTCTTACATAATTCAGAGCTTTTCCCTTGAGTCATGAGCTAAAGTTTGTCTTACAGAGTATAAACTCTAAGGAGCTTTTACACATATATCCCAAAGAATAAACAGTCATTACTGCTGTGCAGAAAAATGTATGGATTTTATTCATATGGCAAAAACTTATAAAATATGCTTTGTTTTATTCCACAAATGCCCTATTTCATAAATAGGAAAATATGCAACACACATGTAACCAATTAAAATATTTCAGTTTCAGTAATAGTTCAGCAAAGCACATCTTTCTTCATTACAGAATTGTAGTTAACACTTTTGTATTATATAATAACCCAATTAAAGGAAAAACTTAATTTTTTCCCTGTTACTATAAATAGGACCACGCAGTCTTATCAGCCTCAGGTTAGTTAATGCCTCTTGGGAAAATATGATGAGGACATATTAAGATTAAAATGCATATTTATGTAGTACATAGTTCATTTCAAATGTTGAGAGAATTATTTGGATGTAAGGGCAGCTTATAAGACAAAGCTTGACAGAATTAGAGAATGGTGAAGAGAGGCAATATAAATATTTTTGAAAATCTTTCCTACCTTCTCCACTGAGGAAATAAAGTCTTTCAAAACCTAATTTGTAACTAAATATATTTTACTTGTTCTAGGACCTGCTCCTCCAATTTAAAGGCAGTTTGGCCAATGAATACAAACAGATTTGCAGATCACCATGACCTCTTAACAGAAACCAAAAGGCCAGTAGATACAGCCATCGCTCAGCAAGCTTTTTATAGTGGTGAATCTGTGTCAGCAGTGGAAAAGCAATACCTGCATAATAGTAATCTCACACCACAACAAAAAATAGATGAACTTTATCATGGATTTACTGGTTTAGACCTTGAAGAACAATGGATATACCCCTCACGAAGTGATCATCCTAACTGTTACAATATTCAGACAAATAATACAGCTAAGACAACATTTCAAGAATATTCATTTACCAAAAGCTGTTTTATTCCACAGACTGGTCTGTCTGACATCATGAAAGGATCAGGAGTTGATACTTACCCTTATGGAAGAGAGAAAATATGTGCTAAAGGTCTTGAAGCACCATTACAGCAAAAAAGGGCAGAGATGTTTCTTTCCCAATTTAATAGATACAATGAAAATGCAGATTATTGTAGATACCCAGAATATGCTCATCTTAGTAAGGCTAAGCTGAATAAGTGTTCAAATTTTAGTGTCCAAGACAGTAAAAAATTAGTCAGTGGCACATCTGAAACAGCAACTGTAGAAGCAGACACTTACACAAAGTTATTTCAGGTTAAACCAGCAAATCAGAAAAAAATGGAGGAGACAATTGACCAGCAGAATTTCACATTTCCAAAAACTACACCACTTCTGACAGAAAAACAGTTTGCAAAGGAAGCAGCATTCACTGCTGATTTTGGCTTAAAACCAGTATATGGACTAAAACCTCACACAGCTTGTCCAGCTAATAATGATTTCGCTAATATCACAGAAAAGCAACAGTTTACTAAACCTGACCCCCCAAATTCTGATTATTTTAAATCAGTGAATTTATTATCAAAGTCAGCCCCATCTTCAGGTGGTATTAACTTAAACAGACCAACTTGGATGAATGTACAAACAAAAAACACTCCTATTCCTTATCGAAATCAAGGGAACTTAATAAAATTAAATAGCCATTTAAATGCAGTTTCAAAAGGTTCTAACCATTCTAAAGATTTCCCCCAACTATCATCTACAAATTTAACCCCAAATAGCAATTTATTTCAGAAGTATTGCCAAGAAAACCTTTCAGCATTTTCTGGTTTTGATTTTGGTTACAATGGTGCAGAAAGAATTCAACCTGTGGATCACATGGAAGCACTGACAAAGACTGGAGAAGAAAATCTCTTTGAATCGGTTACTGATAAAAAAATAAAGCAGCCAAATGGATTTTGTGATAACTATTCAGTTCAGCAGTATGGAATCACTGAAAATGTAAAACATAATTTTCAAGCTAAGCCCCAGAATGGACGTTATGATCCTGAGGAAGGTCCAAAGCATTTAGATGGCTTATCTCAAACTACATATCAAGATCTGTTGGAGTCACAGGGTCATTTTAATAGCCACAGACAGGGAAGTGGAGACAACAATATTAATAGCCATGTGAATCGTGCACAGACGTCATGTTTTTCTAATAATTATATGATGGGAGATTTAAGATATAATCAGAGTTTTCAACAACTTGGTTCAAATGGATTCCCCCAAAGATCTGCCCACCCATTTGGACATTCAGTTGTTCCACTGAAGGAGTCCTATGATTTGCTTTCTTATGATGACTTAAACCGTTTATACCCTTATTTTAATGATATGATGTATGGTGATAATTCCTTCTCTGGTTTCATGCCAACTTTTGGATTTCAAAGACCAATTAAGACCCGTAGTGGACCAGCCAGTGAGCTTCATACTCGTCTAGAAGAGTGCTATGAACAATGGAGGGCATTAGAAAAGGAGAGAAAAAAGGTAACACAAACCTGTTCATTTAGGAGTAACTTAGTGTGTCCCCTCTGCTTATTTACTTTAAGAGTACTGGCCTTATTTTTAAATTGAATTCTATAATGTGCAGTGTTGGTTAAGTCCATAACTATGTGGAATTAGAAAGGTGACTTAAAAAAAGGTTGGGTTTTAAAAATTATTTATGTAAATTTTGTTTTGCCTATGAAGTAGACTTTTTTTTCCTTGATGGGTTAAAAGTTTATTCCTTTGAATTTTTTGAAGTATTAAAATAGTTGGAGTATTCACATATTTTATATGCATTAAGGATGACCGAAAAATAGTGTGGTACTGTGGTTTGTATTTGTTGCCTTTTGATACCGAAACAGAATTCTTAATTTAAAGGAGTCATTTTCAATTTATTACTTAGGCCTGTAAGAAACATTATTCATGATTGAATCACATTTAGAAAGTTTAGCATCTAAAAATTATGCAATTTTTTACAGACTGAATTGGCCCTTGCCAAGAATTACCCAGGAAAAAAAGTATCCAGTACTAACAATACTCCAGTTCCACGGCTGACCTCTAACCCTTCTAGAGTTGATCGCTTAATTGTGGATGAACTTCGAGAACAAGCCAGAGTAAGCTGTAAAAACATCCAATGGTGGAGTTTTTAACTGCTTGATAAAATTATGAAACATTTAAGCAAGTTAGTTTTGAGGGATTTTTAGATCACATTTATGTGTTATTCTCTGAAATATATCCTTTTCCATGTTTGATCTTAGAATTATGATTAATATTTAGGAAAGGGAAAAATAGTTCCACTCAATCATTTCAAAAACTGGTTTGGTCGTTGAAATGGTTCCTCTCCAAGAAACCCAAATTAGCCACAGAGCTAATCCTCAACAGAATTTTTTTTACAGCAAAAACCACTGTGAATATTATTTATAGGGAAAGTCCCATTTCTTAATCACAAACATTTGTTTTCTAGCCTGATGAGCAAGCTATGCTTGCATTATACAAGATGGTAAATTAATAGGGAATTACCATATTTCATTTTCTTAACCCTGCTCTTCTGAGTTATTCAACAAACATCAAGTAGACCAGCAATATATTAAATAATAATAAACTGAAGTAAGTGGGTATGTATAATTTTATAAAATAGCCTTGTTTTGGAAAAGTATATCACTTCAAATCAAATGTAAAGAATCCTGATGTTAGGCCATTTTGTAATTTAATAAATGATCATTCCTATTACCTCCTTTTGATTTTCAGAATTTTCTAAGCAACTTTAATAGAGTAAGGTCAAGTATTTTATTTTTTTACTTTCCTCTCATAAAAACTTACAAATAAAATTTTTTCAAATAAAATTTGATAAAGATCCTCAGGAAAAAGCATGCAGTGAAACAGGTTGCTTTTATGATTAAATAAAAGCCATTTTAGGAATTAGAAAAATCAACATAACAATCAATTTTATTGAACATCATTTTCTTACTTGTACCATGCTGTCTTTAAAATATAGATACAAGCTACGTTGGTGGAAAAAGATTGAATGGACCTAGCTTTCAGCTTTGGTCAATTGATGTTCTTTATCAAATTTATAAATCTATACAATAGAATTTATCAACGGTATATCAGTTACAGACATAGGTTACAGCCAGATGTTATATAAATAAAAATTCAGTCTTTTTTTCTTAAAACTGTTCCAAGTTAAATTCCTTTTCTCAGCAATATATTTCTAGGCAATAAATCAAAGGATCACAAACTGTGGATATTGAGAAATATACTTTTCCAGCTTTGCTATAGTTCATGTTTAGAGTATGTTTATAGCCGCTAAAGTAATTTTGTTTTATCTATATTTAGTAACATTAGATCAATAATACACAAAGGGCAAAAATATTTTTATACTTGCTACCTTCTAGTTTGCTGGTTTTGTAGAATTCTGAAAAAAAACTTTTAGAAGTTGATTAAAAATCACCTTTGCAGATTTTTCTTTACACTTACCACTTTCAATACACTTAATCATTTATTCAAAATGATTGTCTTACTTAAAAAACATGTAATTGAGATAAAAATTTTTTAAAAAAACATGTAATTGATAGTTCACTGGAGTTTTTTCACTGTTGTGTTTTTTTCTTGTTTTGTTTTCCCATCGAGGATCTGGGAAAACTGTACATTCATGTACAGTTGAGAGGAAAATATATTTAATACCTATGTACTTGTGTTTTCCTGATGGGCCTGACCTGGCATAGACTTATTCCAAAGAAACTTAATATGAGCGAGCATGAGGTTAAAGATATTCATTCAGGTGCCAGTATCTTCTTAACTTAGATGTATTTTTCTACTTCAATCATTCAACACCAAGTGAATTATGTGAATTTTGAATCATTTAGTTCCCAAAGGCAATTGCTGTATTTATTCAATGTTCAAATCCTAATTATTCAAAAAGTTCTCTCCCTTATACCTTCCAAGTTCAGAATTTGAAAGAGGGTAGGTATATACAACTATGAAACATACTATCTTATAAACCTAACAATATCCAGTGCCCTTTTTAAGCTTAGTTAACCAGAAGATGGAGGGACTTCCTAATTTTCCTTAGCAGCTTTGAAAATTCTAAGACTTTATATTACTTTATTTCATATTACTCAACAAAAATTTAAATCAGTATTTTCTGGATTAGGGATGCCTTAAAATTACCACTAGTCAGTATTATCTAAATGTTATTTCCAGAAGGAGAACATTGGAAGCTGATAAGGATTTGCAGAGGTCAGGATTAATCAATCCAGAAATTCTCCCTTATAGCTTTTTTCCCCTTTATATTACCTCCTGAAAATGCTGCTTGTAGGCTATTCTTATATTGCCAAAATAAAATCTCAGATTTTGTATTTGCACTTAACTTTAATGACATGGAAATCTTTGAATGTTTGACTTTTTCATTGTTGCTTATTCCTAGTAACTGATAACCTGAAAGGGCTTTAGAATTAACATATACAGGTAGGTACAAAAGTCTAATTTTTCATCTTCGTTTCCCCTAGCATGGCATCAGGACACAATAATCATTCAGTTACTTATTAAATGAGTGTTGTTGCTTTCATCTCAATTCTGCTTCTATTGAAGATTTGTTTTTATTTATGTTAATGACAAAGCAATGTAGTAGTTACATGCCTTACCAAAATTTAAAATGTTTCCCTCAGGTTGTGACTTTACTAGGCAAAATGGAACGTCTTCGAAGCTCTCCCCTTCATGCCAATATCTCTACTGCTCTTGATAGACACTTGGAGTCCATTCACATTGTACAGTCACGTAGAAAGGATGAAATCGTTAATACTTCAAATCGACAAAGGCAAGGAGTTCCTAGATGCCAAGATGACAGAGGTACAGATATTAGTGCATATTCTTTGGATAAGACAATGAAATAATTTGGAATGTTAATAAAATAAGATTTTGAGGTTAAAAGGTTGGATTTCTAAAATTTACACTTTAAAGAAATAAACTGGCAAATGATGCCCACATAATTTATTCCAAAAATACTTTGATCTATTTTATTAATTTTATCCATTTATTATTACTCTGTCAAAGTCTGTGTTCTATCCAAAGCAGTCATTGTCATACAAGTCAGAAATAAAGTATCAACACTCTTAGATATTAAGTCAAGTACTTAGCCATCCTTCCTTTATAATAGTTAATAGACATCCTTTTTATAAGAATATTATTTGATTATTGAGTAGCATGGTATTGGGCTTTGTAAGAGTTGAGGGACTCTTAAATGGTATCTATTAAGAACTGTTTCTTTTACAGACGTTTTTGCCCTCGCTTCAGCAATTAAAGAGATGTGTGTGGCTACTCGGAAAGCACGCACTACCCTGTGGTGTGCTCTGCAGATGACCTTGCCCAAAACAGCCAGTACAGCTGGCCAAACAGATGTGGAAAAGGCTTTACAAGATACAGCAAACTGTGAAGATAAAGTCCATGAAAGCATAAATAGTAGCAATCCAGTGAGCCAGAGAGGTGAAGCGAACAAACATTAAGGAAATGTCAGCAGAAAAAGGAATAAAAAGCTGTTAAGTTAATGTATCAAGACATGCTAAAAAATTTTAATGAACTTGTCAAACTTGAAAATTTCAGTACATTACTTTTCTTTCAGATTTAAAGTTAATACCCTAATGAAGTCTAACTTCTATTTAAAAAATCTTCTGTTTGGAATGAATCAGATATAGTTTAAAGTGAACTCAAAGGTAATGTTGACTACTCTAGGAGTTCCGAGTAGTCAGATAAAAAGTTTAAGTTGAATATTTCCTAACAGCTAAAATATTCCTTAAGTTCATTCTGCAGTACAGGTAAATGCAAATGTGAAATTCTTCTCGAAGATGTTTCATTTAGGGCTGCCTTAGTAAGTATAATTCCAAATAATGAATCTAAGTGACTGTAACCTAATTACGGCTACAGTCTAGTTAACCAAGACAAGTTTTGATTGTGATGTAAAAGCATTTTCCTTACAAAACTGGATACCTAGGAAACAGGAAAGTAAGGATGAACCCAAAATTCATGTAAAAATTGAATATTTAAAATACTACTGTATTTATAAATTTGAAATCTTAATACCTAAGTATATGGAGGGAAAAAATGCATCTGATTCTCCTAAATTAGTGATAAAAGTGCCAGTGTAAAAACCATGCAAGTTACTGAATATAGAACCAGTTCAAATCACTTGTATATATTCTTTAAAATTTAATTGTATTATCAATTATTCAATATTTCCAATTTTAAAATATTTAAATCAAATCAAAAACAAAACATTTCCTTTATCTGGATCTTTAGACTTGGTACACAGTAACTAAAATAATGACTTGTTTTAATACCCTTAGTTTGCTGTCTTTGTAGAGGGTATCACGAGGTTCTAAAATGTATTTTTTTAAGGTTAATCTTTAATTTAGTTTGCAGTTGGTTAGTGTATATTTTATGTAGTTGTGTTCATTAGTTTGCTTCTGTATTTTTTTAAAAGAGCTCTTCAAAGCTTGGCTTTTTCTGTTTCTTATCACTTAATATCTTTGTATGGAACCTGAGTAATTTATTCACTAAAATGAAATATTGGTATTATGTGACTCAGAAGATCTTGGGTTTTAATAACATTTCTAGCATGAGTTAAACTATAATGTACTGATGAAATTTAATTGAACTATCCTTGACTAGAAACACTGATGTTTTAAATGTTGGTGTTTTTCCTAGGTTTAGAAATCCTGGTATTAAAAAAAAAAGTGTAATCACACCACATAAATTTTCTTTAGATGATGTGCGGAAGAAACTGATAGAGAATGCAGGAGTAACTGTAGGGAGAAACATTTTGATCACTGATATGCCTTAGAACCCAAATGAATTACATTGAGGGTAGTCAAATAAAATAGATCACCCCACCAGTCACTGCATAGAAAGTGGTTAAGTTTAACATAAGACATGTTGGATGTTATGTAAGCAAAAATGTACTGAATTTAGTGTCTCAGGGAAAATAAATTACTTTGTTGAAAATACTTGGTTTCTTTTTTTGTGTTAGTTTCTAACCTTAGAGTCACTTATGTTAGAAAACCAATCAAATTCCTTTTAAATAGGAACAATTGCTAAGTTTTAAATTTCATTATAACACATAAGAATGTTGGTAGATAAACCAGTGTCATTCAGCTATCCTTGGATATATAACCTGACTTCCTTCAAAGATGAACTTTTTATCGTCTTTATCTCATCCCAGGCAAAGCAGAATAAAAATCCAGGGAAAGCTTTTACGTGACAGTGAACAGAAATGAATACTAGCCCATTAACAAAAACTAAACACAAAAATTATTTTAAATTTTGTTAATCACATCACCCTGTAGAGAATTCTCAAGTTAGTCAGTTGTCCCTTTCTATTTCTATGGCATACCCTCTAGTGGATAGTTCTTAGGTATTACACTTAAGAATTACAACCTGTGAAAACAAAGTTAACACAAGATTTGTAGTGAAATTCCTGAAACCAATGCACCCATCATTTCTAATCCAAAATAATTTGGTATACTCAATTTTTTAAAAATAGCAAAAGCAATTTATATGAAGGTGGTTGAAAATTACCTTGAATTGTATCAGCGTTCTCACTTGATCATCTGCCACTTTGAAGTTGTCCTTTTTATTTTTGAAATTTTGCCCTTTGCAATATTGAACATTTTACACATAAGGGATTTATTAGCACCTGAGTTAAGTGGATAACCTTACTCAAAGCCTAATGAGCTGGCCTTTTTTTTTCTGTTCACTCATTAGTTCAAGGGTACACTTAACTGTAATATATATAATAGAGTCCCAGAAAGAACTGACTACTGTTTTAACAGATTGAAACGAGTACCCTTCAGGGGGTCCATGGATATAACCTGCCCACTTCAGAGACCAAAATCAAGGTGAGAACAAGCCAAATATCCAAAATAAAGGTTACCAAATTCAAACTGGCTCTCTTATAAGCTATCTATAGCCACAGCCTATTGCTACTGCTACATAAAGGACTCAGGTTCCAGTAGTCCTTCAAAGCCAATTTACTGTCTTTCCAAAAAAAAGGGTTATCTTTCTGATCTAATACCTAACCTCCCAGAAAGGAAAACTGAGGCAGAGAGTTTATGGATTCCAGGAAGAGGTTCTGCTAGTATTATAGATTATTGGCTAACCAAAACAAAATAAAAGTAAAATTCAACACATTCCTAAGTGACTATCCACAGAGAACTCATTTCCAGGGTAGCTGGAAGGAATAAGAATAAATCAGAAGACAGTGATTTAAATAGTTTATTTTTAAGTTTTTTTAAATTTTTGCAATGCCAAGATCACAGGAGTGTATAGAGGTGACATCATTTCTGTATTCTATGCTTTTTACCTTCTGCACAAAGGTAAAACATTTTGTTAATTTCATATAGTTAATGGTATAAAACAGAGGTCAGCAAATTTTTCTCCAAAGGGGCAGACAATAAACATATCAGGCCTTACAGGCTGCATAAAGTCTGTCACATATTCTTTCTTTTACAACCCTTTAAAAATATAAAGTCCATTGTTAGCTCGCGCGATACAAAAACACTGGGCCAAATTTGCTTGCTGGCAGCAGTTTGCTGACTCCTGGTATAAAATAATCTACTTCCTGTCATGTCAGAGAAACTGTTCTCTAGGCTTCCTGACGGTCTACTACCTGAAGCAGAGAAAGGCCTTATTTACAGTTGAATGTGGCTTGTGACAAAAATGAAAGTAGAGTGTTCCTGCTCATTTCTGACTCTCCCACTTTTTCCATTCATTCACTCATTCAATAAATGCGTTGAGTACCTACTCTGCACACTCTTAAATATCTTTGTGTCAGCAGAGATTTCCAGTGTTTCTTCTTTAAAAAGGTGAAGGTTTCTCCAGTTTATTTAAACCTGTAATTATCAGGTCTTCATACTCATACTTTAGGGCAGATCAGGATTAAAATCTCTACTAGCACTCAAGAGGATTCATGCTTATAAAAAAAGAATCTAGCCAATAACAATGAGATCCTTGCACCCAATACACATCCTTAAAATCACAGCCTAGATGAGGAAAAATCTGTAACTATCTCTACTTAAAAAGATACTTTTCCTCAAATAGGCTGAACCTCTTTAAAAAAAATATTTCTAGAGCTTCCAACAAATAATTTCTTCTCATTGTCCTAGTTTGTTGCCATGTAACAAACTCTAAATCCAGGTAGGGCTCTTCATTAGCTTTCTAGTTCAGCCATCAAACAGCACATTTAGGGATGAATACTACTTCTGAAGCAATGTATACTCATGTTTCATCTCAGGAAAGGAGTGACCATGATTCTGCTCCCTCAGGATAAAAACTTAACAATCAGCTTTTGGAATATTCCTGCTGTTTCTCCAAGGTGAGGGAAGACTTTTTAAAGTGGCTAAAATAAGCACAGGAGTTCAGTATTAAAATATAATGGTTGCCCCTATTCCAGACCTTTGCTACAGATATCAACTATAATCTGATTACCTACACCACACAGACATGGCACATTCTGTAATTAGAAGCATTTGTGATTTTCCTTTAATCCACATAAACAGAAGGGGAAAGCCTTAGGAAACCACTTTGCAGTGTTCTCATTTCTCTTGAATACACATGTGCAAAACCAGTTCTCACTTTGATCAAGTTCATGAGGAGAACAGAGTGGATCAAGGTTATCGCTTTCGTTCCCCTCTTTGTGTCCTTTTCTTTTCCTTTTCCTTGCGCTCCTGCTTGGCTAGTTTGTCCCTCTCCCTCTGCAGCTTGTCCTGTTCCTTCTTCCTTTGGGACTCATCCCGAAGTGAGTCTCGTTCCAGTTTTCGGGCATTGAGGACATCTTCCACATTGGTGTTTCGGAACAGAGCTACAGATGAGTTAAGGGATTAGAGTGTAGGTCACACAGGTGCCAACTACTGCTCTTTCCTCATTCTTGCTGTCCTTTCTCTACATGCTAAGTCTTAAATATTCTCTACCTATTCCTTAAAAAGAAAAAAACGCTATGTTTATTTTTGATCTAATGCAAAACCCTACAACTACCATTACAAAAGTTTAAAACTAACTGCCAGAATAAAAATCTCATCCACACTGGACTAAATTTGAATGTTAAAATATTCTATGAAAATGAAATTTCATTCTAGAATATGTACTTACATCATTCAATGGCAGGATATTGTTGGATTATCTAGGCTAATTTAGTGAATAGAGTATTAATGTAACCTGTCAATTTTTTATGTACTTGGCACTAATAAAATGCTTGAAGAGTTAAATAAGTTAACCTTACTAAACTTTATCAGTTTGTTTTTCCTAGACCACTAAAGCTTAAGTGAAAACCATGTTCTACTAACCACAAACTGAATTTATAAGACATGAAATTTAACCAGTTAGAAAATACCTAGACAAAAAACTTTACCCCCATTTCTTGTGACTTTAACCTGTTACTACCAGACAAGCTCTCTCTACTCTTAAAAGATGTTTTCTGCGTTAGTGCTTTAAAACATGTAAGTTTTCTTGAAATAACCTTTCCTTCTCTGATAACCTACCATATTTCTCACCTTTAAGAAGGTGGGTTTCTAAATTTAGAAGCTTCTCATAAGTGATTCAGTTGGTAGGGACTTACCTCAGCACATGTTATAATCTGTCCATACTTTCAGCTTAAAGTATTCAGTGTTCGTTCTCTTTCAAACAAATAAGGTCTTTGAGGAATAAGAAAACTTCAATATTATTTTAATTGCTTCCAGTGCTGGGAAACCCAGTGCTATAAAAGGGATTACAGATCCTTATTTTCCCTTAGAAATCCTTCCTCTAAGTTTTCCTCTAATGTTAGCATGTGTTCTTTGGGGAAAGTTCTTGTTAAACTATTTAAGGCTGTTCTAGGAATGGGGCTCACAATGCTGGCCTGCTATGAGTCCCTGGAGGTAAAGGGGGCCCCCACAATGACAGCAAAATAAAAACTCTTCCTCAAGAGGATTCTATGGAGAAAGACATGGGGATGGAACAGACAAGGATACATTTATCAGAACCAATGTTCATTGTGTTGGTACCTGAATCGTCTTTCTCATCTGCTTCGGTAAGTGATGTTAAGGAAAGTCGGATGGAATACAAAGGCTAGCACATCCCAACCCAACAGCAGAAAACGTTCAAGACACTGATGGGTAGGAAAAGCAGGCTGAATGTAAAAACACTGGCAGGGATGTGGCAGTAAGCCCAAGAGTGTCATCTTTTAAGAGTCTCATTTGGGGGAAAATTGTTCAGAGTTTCTGAAAGACCCTTACCTCTTGGAGGCTGACAAAAAACTTAGGCAGGTCTGGGTTGACTGTCAACATTACCTCGAAGCCAGGGGATGGTGAGCTGACCTCTAAAATAGTGGTTCTCCAAGTGTAGCTCCCAGAACTCCCTGGAAACTTGTTAGAAATGCACGTTCTTGGACCCCACCCTGGACCTCCTAAATCAGAAACTCTGGGGTAGTATGGCCCAGGAATCTGTGTTTTAACAAGTCCTCCAGGAGATCTACTGCTAAAACATTCTTTATTAGCTCAACAGATGAGTTTTTGCAATTGCAACCACAGTTCTGCCAATTGTGGCAAGAAAAAGAATGAGGGAAAAATAGAAGTTGACCCAAAAGAGCATAAGAATTCTTTCCTTAACTACTGATTAGACAGCTAACATTTCTGGTATTATGTCCACTGCAGAATGCACCACACACTCCATTCAAATAGTCTCAGGAAGCTAAGCAAATTCCAATTTCTAAACAAATATCAAATTCACAGGGAACCAATCTATCTGCACCTGCTAGCAACACTTTATTTTTGCATAGGATCTGCTCAAACTGCAGATCTATTCTGGTGTTGTTTGGGGATTCAGTCTCACTTTTAATTACATGACCACTGGAATAGTAAAAAAAAAACAAAGATTCAAATGAAACTGCTCCACATTTGGGAATACATCATACAAAAAACATCCAGGTTTTAGTCCTGGTTTTGCCACTAATTCCATGAATGTCTCTGATCACCTGATCATCTCTTACTGGCTCAGTCTCCTTCACAACTGGGAAAGAATATAAAGATTATACATGTGACATTACACTGCATAGAAAGATATTATACAAATATAAGAAACAGTAGCTTTATTTTCTAAAAATATAAGGGTCTATTATTAAGGCATCACTTCTTCTATACTGAAGTTTTCAGGAACATATTGATTATGTGTTGAAAAACTTAAGTTCAGTGTCACCTATTCCAAGACCATTTCTTATACCCATGAAGGGCCACAGATCACTACCATTTTAGAGGGGAAAAATAAGCTGCAGAGGGGGATTGGCACCTTCCCAAAGCTCACTGTAAACCAGCAAACACTTTTGGCTTGAGCCTCAAGGAATGGTGCCGAGACGCCAAAAAGGATATCCCTCTTCATCTGTTACATCCGCATACTGAGCCAGGAGGGCAGCTTTTCTCTGCTTCTCCTCTTCTGACACCATCCTGGGCTTCACCACGATCTGCGCCTGCTTCTCAATTAGAGTGGCAATGGCCTGTACCTCGTCTGGGAGGCGGTAGAGGGAAGGGAGGGACAAGAAGGTTGTACTGGAGAGCAAACAAGCTCACTGAACTACTGGCCCACCCAGGCGGGGCTTGGAGTAAATGGCATCTGCTGACTTTTTTGAGCCTGAGGGTTTCAAGGGAGGTGCCTGGGGGGCCCATGAAATAGGAAAGGAAAGGCCATGCAGGTCAGGCTTTAGGTCTTGTACCCGCCTTCAATCAGAGCAGCCCTGCTTTTACTTGTTTTATATACGTAAGTTCTGCTTCTTTAAAAAAAGGGCTGCATTAGAACCATGGAAATTAAGCTTCCAAACATGCAACTTTCTCCCCTCTCAACCCAGAAGCCTAAGAAGGAATCTAGAATCAACTTAAGCCGGTCCCTTTCATGCCAGGTAAAGTTCTTACATTATTTTAAAATAAAATCAACTATCAAATTCTCCATTCTCAAAGAAAGTAGGCAATGGTATCAAGCAGCATTTCTCATGCCTTGCTGCCCAATAGAATCATCTGAAGGAGCTTTAAAAAAAAAATACCAATACCTGGGTTTCAACCCCAAAGATGTTTATTTACATAGCTGGCTCATGGTATGGCCCAGGTACTGACTTTTTTTTTTTAATTGAAGTATATTTGACATGTAATATTATGTTAGTTCCAGGTATACAACATAGTGATTCGACAACTGTATACATTATGAAATGCTCACCCCAATGACTATAGTTACCATACAAAGTCTTAAAATATTGTTACTGTATTTCCTATGCTGTACTTTTCATCCCTGAAGCTTGACCCTCTTTATCCCCTTTACCTATTTTGCCCATCCCCTCCCTCCTCTCCTCTCTGGCAACCACCAGCTTGTTTTCTGAATTTATGCATCTATTTCTGTTTATTTTGTTAGTTTTGTGTTTTAGATTCCACATGTAGATGAAATAATATGCTATTTGAGGCACTGGCATTTTTTAAAGTACATCAACTAATTCCACTGTACAGCCAAGACTGAGAACCAATGTGTACATAGTATCAAACAGAATCTATGTGAGTTTGGCTTTTCAGATTTGAGTTTTCTGCAGCTTATTTGTCACCCTAATGGTATATTAACCCATTCTGCTTTCATTTCCAAGGGGAAAGAGCTTAGCTGAATAAAGCAAAAAGCCAAACATGATTTATGTTATGAAATGAGAATATGAAAAAGGTGGGAGGTGGGAAAATATAACTGACCCTATATCTGCACTTGAAACTCTACAAGGAGCAGTGAAAAGAGGATGAAAATAAAAAAGTAAAAACAACAATGAGGATAACTATGGTCAGCTGAAGTGGGAAAATGTAAAAGGAGAAAACGAAACTAGCACTCAGGTAAAAAGTTAAAGTAAGCTGCTGAGTGTTTGCCAGTTTCAATTTTCTTAGGGAAAATGAGTATCCAACAGAGAAAACTATAAACTCTCCCTGAAGGCTGTATAGTAAAGGTTACTGGAAAAGGCACTGAAGGTTAGCCATGAAAACTCCAACTCTACCTTCTTTTTTCACTTTGGTGACAACATTCTGAGTCTCTGACCATCGTTCCACAATCTCCTTGCAAATGTTAAAGAGGGAATCTTCTTCCTAGTTGGAAAAGCAGACCAATTAATTTCCTGAGAGAGCCCTCAACCTGAACAAAACCTATGTAAAGGGCACAACTCTCCCTGCTGGATGAGAAGAAATCACAGGGAGGGTTTGGGAGCCCACAGAATAGAGTATGTTTCTCATCTGAGACTCCAAACACAGAAGTAATGCTATGTGTGAGTCCAGAATCCACAACTGCTAGGTCAAGAGCACCTACTCCATCCTGCCAAGCTCCAGGGAAAAGGACTGCCATCAACTCAGGGCAATCTTGCTCATTCTTTTGGAGCAAAAAGCTGTTGCCTAAGTCAAACCTCTCCTCCGTGAAATCTCCCCTGGCTAATATACTCAACTCAGTACCCTCTTGAAGCCTTATAAACATTGATACTAGAACACATCCATGAGCTTGCTGACCCCTATTAAGCAGAGATAAATAAGTAGGTGGTCTCCCATCCAACCACCCCTTTGACAATTTTGCATAAGCCTATATTTCCTCCATGCCCCCCAGTCTTCCTCCTTAGCATGGCACAACAAAAGATGCAGGCTTTGGGGCAAGACATACTTAAATTCAAATCCCAGATCTGTGAACGAGTTTCTTAACTTTCTGAGCTCCACATCTTCCCAGAATTTTAGTAAGGATGAATGAGAATGTGTATAAAGTCCCTACCCTGCTTGGCAAAGAAGAGGCATTTCGACAAACACGGATATTTCCCTCCATCTTCATTATAGCTGCTTCACCATCTTTACATTCTAGCCCTCAGGACAAACTGTCAGAGTTCACATTTACTAAGTGTTTACCACATGCCAGGCACTGTTCTCAATATTTTACATAAGAACTCTAAATTCTTAGAACAATCCTATGAAATGAGTACTATCACTATTCTCAATTTATAGATGAGGAAACCAAGGCACCCAAGGTCATACAAGTCATAAGTGGATTACACAGGATTCGAACCCAGGCAGTCTGGCTGGGAGACCGTGTTCTCAATCATTATATTACACCATCTCTCAAAGAACCGTGAGGAGAGGCAGAAGCACAGGCCTACTATGGATCCTTATTTTGTACCCGATCCTTACTGTGTATCCAACACAGGATTCCATCTCTGCCCTGCTCCTTTTAGAGCACATCAAACACAGAACTTCTTTGGTCCAGAGTGCACGTAGGTCACAGACCCCCAGCAGGAAGAGCAAAGGAAGAGGAAAAGAGAAAAAGAGGAGGCAAGAGAGGAAGGGCACTCTTGGAAGACGGGGTAGTTTATCCTCCCTTCTCCTCACCCTTGAATAACATGGAGATTAGGAGCACCGACCCCCCACTCAGTCAAAAAGCCACATATAAGTTTTGACTCCCCCAAAACTTAACTACTAATACCCTGTTCACTGGAAGCATCACCAATAACACAGTCAATTAACACATGTTTTGTATGTTATGTGTATTACATGCTGTATTCTTACAATAAAGTAGGCTAAAGAAAAGAAAATGTTTTTTCAAATTGTCACAAATCTGAAAAAAGTTTCGTTTATTGAAAAAAAACCTGCATGGAAGTGGACCCCTACAGTTCAAACCTATGTCACTCAAGGGTTAACTGTAGTTCATTCATCTATTTGATCATTTATTCATCCAGATCATGCCTGTTATGCTCAAGGCACTAAGATGAGTGCTAAGAGATGAAGAAGTAGTTCCTGGCCTCATGACACTTACAATTTAGAAGGCTGGTATATAAACACGGGCTATAAACTGTAATACCCTACTTAATGTAATGATCCAAATGAAAATTGCAACTCACCCCTCCATTCCATCCTGATCCTCTTACAATGCTCATTATCCTTTCCTAACATACTATGTAACTTACTGATTAAGATTTCCCTGCTAGAGTGTAACCCCTTATGAGCAGGCATTTCTGTCTGTTCCGAGGTACCACAAGCACTTACTTAGGACAGTGCCTAGCAGAAAGTAATCCATCAATAAAGACTGGAGGAACCAACCAATAAACCAATACAAATGCTATCGGAGGGAATAAAGAGGATGACAGAAGCTGTTATTTACTGCTATTTGCTCCTGACTATACACACTGTTCTTGAATCTTACCTCAAACTGTTGCTTAAGACAAACTTCTTAATTCCTAAAATTAAATCCTAGCCCAATCTGGTAACTGATTTGGCTATGCCTTTTGTTTTTCCTAGAAAGGAATTTGGTACAAGAGCCAGGGGCTTTTATGTGTAGCCCTACTGACTGACAGAGAGAAGCACTGTAAATTATGTTTGAAATACACCATATTCATTGGCATTGCTGCTCTATAAAGTTGCTCCTGCTGTTTCATGGACAGGAGCCTCTTTATATAATTCCTGTCCAATTCTTCCTGAAGTCAATTTCTACATAGATAGGGCAGGGAAAACAAGAAAAGTAAGCATGGTGTGTGTATTGGGCAAAAGGGTGAGGGAGAGAAACCCTTAAAAATAAGTTTGTCTTCTGCACTTTACGTAAACATGAGACATATAGAACAAATCCGAATCTAGTTCTAGATAACCTTGTCTCTTCTACCAATAGTCGAAGGCAAATCCATGCCTGCCTTAATCAGGAGACATACAGCTCCAAATAATGACACCATGAAAAGAAAAGGTCAAGAAGCTGATACCAATGGGTATCCAAGTTACTTCAACTTCTTTTTCATGTTGGCTTTAGAAACTTCTCAGCTGGAAATAAAAACTAATTTAAGTTTCTTACCTTTTACTCTCTCCCCTTACAACCTTCAACATCAGGGTCCTAGAAAAGAATTTATTTACTGTGTTCTATTTTCACCGAACTTATGAGCTGCATCACAAGCTGTGTTAACGTTTTCCCAGCTATTGCTCTGGTCAATCTCACCAGAGCAGGCTTTGGGACTAAATGAGAGCACTTGCCAGAAGACCTGGGACGGCCTCAACTAGCCATACCCTTAATCAATGAACTGTATTTCCATTGAGTAAGTTTAAGTGGAGATGAAGGCAGCAGAAATTATTAGGTTGGACTAGTGGACAACTTGATGAATTACTATTTAAACATAGCATAAAGTACACATTTCTGAATTCTTGAATCTGTTTCTAAGAGGCTAAGTACCAAGTTTATTCCTTTTTCAAATCCCGACCTTATTTCCCCACCTACTCCACACACAAGCGCGCGCGCGCACCAACCATTGCTGCATTTCTAAATGTTATAAAGTATTATGCACAATATTTGCTTCTGTTCGGCCTAGGCATGAAAAGATCTGTACCCTCAGCTTACCTTTTCTGGACTCCTACCTCCAAAATGGAAAGAGAGTACTCCCCGCAGGATTTTGTAATGGGACAGCCCTGAGCACTTACTTTCACCGTAAACCAATGGGAGTGAAACTGGTCATTAAGACGTTTATGATAAAACTCTCATCTAGACATTTCAGCGGCTTCGGAAAAATGACCAGCTCACTCACAGACACCGAGAGGGCCTTGTCCCCAGGAATAAGGGAAAGCCATTCCTTTCTATGCACCTGCAACCTTCCGGCTTCCCAAAACTCTGGTTGGGGAGCAACCCCCTTCCCCCGCGACCCAGAGATCAGAAAAGTAGCCCTCTCCACGGTGAGACCACTAACCCTCTAGGACGCCGGGTAGGGGAAAGGAGATACGAAGTACTGACACAAGTTGGCAAGAGCTAAAGGAATGTGTCTGGGCTTCTCACCAGGAAAGCAGAGAGGATACCCTGCAAAGCGTCCAGCTTCTCTTCTTCCTCCTCCTCCTGCAGGACACCCAAAATATAGGCACCGTAAACGGCTCGGTCCACTCCCAGCGCCTCCAACCTTCCGTCCAGCCACGATCCAAAGCCGCTGCCCCCGCCATCGCCTTCGTTGGAGGCAGCAGCGGGCACTTCGCTGGGCGCCGCCATCTTGGGGTCGGGGTCCTAGTAACCCCCAGAGCGCCTACCGCAGTGCCTGTCGGACCGCGCCGCATGCCCACTGCGCATGCTCAGAGAAGGAACCTGCGCCGCAGCGCGCAAGGCGTAGAATCCTGCCAACCCGTAGCCAGCGGTCAGGGCATCTTGTACTTTCGGAATGGAACGCGTCCTGGCGCATGCTCGGTTATATGGTGTCTGGAACGCTGGCAGGTGAATATTCTTAAAAGACTGTTTTTTTACATTTGGGGAAGTTCTCTGAACTGGTCAGTAACTTGGCCAAAGTCATGCGGCTAATAACTAAACTGAACTGGAACTCGGCTTCGATTCCAGTTCTTCAAGATGACCCTCGACGCGTTCTTGTGAGACGCCGAGCCACCCACTCCCACACAGCTTTCCAGCATGTTTACAGCAGGAACCTGACAACTCTGTCCGGAATACCTACCGTCGCTATCATCTACCACCACCTTCACCTTTCCAGGCCCCTCACCTATCAAAACCTAAGCTCCAGAACACCTGAATCCCTGCAATCTGTATTAAGACCACTCCAATGCTGTACTTAATGCAGTACTGGACGTTTAGTAGGTGCTCAATAAATGATCAGGCAACCGCGAATCATTAATTTCTCTCATTCATTCAGCACTTACACAGGAGTATCTTTGAGGAGTACTCTTTACCCTCTTTGCCTGGCATTGTGCGTTTGATGCATTATCTGTTGTAATCCTCCCAACGACCTGTGAGTTGCTTTTATTGCCCGCATGTTTAAGACAGGAATCTGAAACACAGAGTCACACAGCTACGGGGTGCCAAACCAGAGGCAAAAGCTAGTGCACAGCAGTCAGAGCCTCAACTGACTCTGCACACTGAAATAAGTTGCCCAAGAACCTGGGTTGGCTTTCCCTAAACAGCAGAGGCTGGCAGTTCACTGGCCTAACTCTTTCATTCAGTAAATATTTCCTGAATGCCTAGAGTATGGCATTGCTGCTGGGCACCAAAAATCTATGCCCTCAAAGGGTCTTTAGTCCTTTGGGAACAGACGTATTTAAACCAATGACAATATAGTGAGAAATGTTTAATGGAGGTTGCAGTAAGATGCCTAGAAGATTAGGTTAACGCTGCCTGTTGAAGTGAGGTGGGGGGAAGCTGTGGGGATGAGGGATCCAGGAAGGCTTCCTGGTGCGTGCAGTTTTTTGAAGAATGAATAAAAGTTCTATAGGCAAAAAGACTGGAAGAGAAAGGGAGCAGACCAGATGTAGGAACTGTGTGCAAAGGTTTGTTAGGCGGTCTCCAGAGAATCGCGTGGCTTGAACAGAGTTCAGATAAAAGATACGCAGAGGTTGACAACAACAAAAAAGGGAGGAGCTTGCATACCTGCAAAGGGGCTCTTGACAGAGTTCTCTATCCTTATCATCATTGGGATAATGAAAATGAATGGACACAGAACACTATAAAAGTCAGAGGAAATACAGGATAGTGTGAATATTAGCCCTATAGCTTGTATGTGTTAACTGAGTTAGAATGTGACAGTAATAGAGTCAGATCAGAGTCAGCCTCCGAACCACCTGCCTCTGTTTCCTGTTTTCAGATGTACCTTTTAACCCAGAGGTTGTCTTGCACGTGGGTCTCCTCAGCTGACAGAACTGGAGGCGATCATGGCTTAAGGATCATAATTCGAGGTCAGTATAGAGCCTGCATAACCAGAAAAGTAGCACAGATGTTTGTTAGTTGTGTTTTTTTTTTCAATTTTTTATTTTGAAATAATTACAGAGTCACAGAAAGTTGCAAAAATGGTACGCAGAGACCGTGCCCCGTCACCCAGCTCCCCCTATGGTGACGTCCTACATAACTATAGTACAGCATCAAAACCAGGAAATTGATATTGGCACAGTGCACAAAGGTTTTTTGAAGGTATTACAAGCTCCTCACGAAACTGAGTGAAGGCCCTCATAGCCCGCATGAAAAAAAAAGCCTCATTAAATATTTTATTCAGAAGTCATTGCTCACGATTTAAAAAAAAAAACCATAGAGCTAGACAAATGAGAGCTTATAGAAAAATCAAAATGGCTTTTTACATTATAAAAAGATGCTGTCACATTTATGACTTTTAAAGTATGCAAATTAAACTTGCAATGAAATAGCATGTTTTCTTCTCAGATCAAAAAAATTCTGATAATACTTGGTGTTAATCCGTGATTGGGTTACCGGCACTGGAATGTTGGAGCAGGAAGTAAATTGGCACAATCTTGTTGGAGAGCAGTTTGAAAACACCCAGCATTTCTATTAATTGTAATACATAACCTGTGTGCAGAATGATGCATATATAAGGATATTCATTGCAGCGATTCTTATCATAGTGAAAGAATAGAAATAGTCTACATTCTATCTATAGGAGACTGGCTCAAAAAAACCACAGAAACAGAAAGCGAGCAGCGGTAGCAGCAGCCCGAGCAGCCCGGTCCACCATCCATCACTGGAGGAGCAGCCCTCCTACAAAGGTAATCAGAAAACTAAGGAAAATAACCATGTTATTTTATCTACAAAGGATGACAACAGCTTTTCAGATAAGAACAAGGAGCATAGCTTTTTCATCACAGACTCTGATGCTTCTGGAGGAGATTTTTGGAGAGACAGATCAGCTGAACACACACAAGAAACGAATTCACCTCATTCACTTAAAAAGGATGTAGGAAATATGGGGAAAGAAGAACTTCAGAAGGTTTTATTTGAACAAATAGATTTACGGAGACGACTAGAACAAGAATTCCAAGTGCTAAAAGGAAATATATCTTTCCCAGTATTCAATAATTTTCAGGATCAGATGAAAAGGGAATTAGCCTACCGAGAAGAAATGGTGCAACAGTTACAAATTATCCCCTACGCAGCGAGCTTGATCAGGAAAGAAAAGCTTGGTGCCCATCTCAGCAAAAGCTAAAAGGTACACAGAACCACTTGCTTTCGCTCTCTTATAAGATACAGCCTGCCACTGAGCACTTCTGACCTGCATAAAGACTGCAAATTGAAAGGGCTTGGGAATCAAATATAAAGTCAGGCTCGTGAGAACCCAAGGACAAGTGACCTCAAAGCTGCATGGACAACCATGTAAAATAGACTGTAGCAGCCATTCATTAGCGGGGGGAGGGGGGAGCCAACCAGAGCAGTCAATGCTTGTCGCATCTTTTGGTGGAACCAAAGTTTTGAGTCTTTGTGTTTTTAAAGGCCCACTGAACCCAGAGAGTGGAAGTGCTGTTAGCCAACCAGGGTGGGAAATCCACGGATGGTCCCAAGGGATCTCAGTGCTGCATATTTAGAGAGAGCAGCTCTACAAGACTGTCTTTTACGTTTGAAGAAGTGATTCTTGGTGGAAAGAAAACACAAGACCTGTCCTAGGAGTGAGGATCACTTTTCTACAGCTAGGACAGCATCAGCTGAACAAACCGGCTTTTCCTAGCAAACTGGGTGGACTTCCATGTGACCCCCTTCCTCTCTGGTACTTTGCCTGCTGTATGAATGAAGATTGTATTCCTCTGGAAATATTTTACAGTTTAATACTGAGTGTAATTAAGAATATAATCATGTTATCAAAAATGGTATTTAACTCTGTTGTAGTTTCTTTAACATTCATGTGGATAAAAAAAAGTCTATAATAAAAAAACTAAGTAAAAAAAAAAAAACCACAGAAACAAGTATGGTGCAGCTGTAAAAATGAAGGAAGCTCTTTATGTACTGACATGAACAAAATTCAAGATTCCTTGTTAAATAAAAAAATGAGGCTCAGAACAGTAAGTAATGTTGCTATCATTTGTGTTTAAAAAGAAGGGGGATAGGGGAATACATGTACATATATGTCCTTGCATGTGCATAAAATATCTCTGGAAAGATACCCAAGGATGTGAGGATGGTTATCACTGAGGAGGAGAAATCAAGGAGACTAGCTTTAAAACATCTGTTTTTAAAATTATGAGGTATTTGTTATATTTATTTACCTTCCCTTCTTTTTTTTTAAGATATAAAGCTTACTTGAAGCCTTCCTCTATTCTCATTTTCTTCCCTCTCCCCAGAGGTAAACACTATTCCTCAGTTTCCTGTTATCTTTCTCCTGAATATTTTGAAACATACTACATATCACTATATGTGTGATACATATTACATGTATGTATACATGTATATGTATGCATAAACAATATATCACATTGTTTTGCATGTTAGATTTTTTTTTCTGCAATATGCTTTCTTCTCTTAAAGGATTGTTTAGAACATTTACCCACATTAATACATGTAGCTTTTATCCATTCATTTACACCAATATAGTATTCTGTTGCTTGAATATGACCTAGCTGATCCATTTCTCTGTTGATGGACCTCTAGATTCCCAATTTTCCAAATAGTGCTTCAGATCACATTCTTACATGTCTTCTTGCCCACCTGTGGAAAAATTTCTCTAGGTCAGTGAGTATCAAACATATTTTTGCTACATATTCTTTGCAGTAAAAATATTTTCTCCAGGCACCTCTAATGTAATATATGTATTTATTTGTGAATTACAGATATGAACCATTATACCAAATTAGTATGTCCATAAGACATAGAAAATAACTAAAAAGGGTTATTAGTTAAGTAAATACTGTGTTACAGATATTTGCTTGTGGTACAGAAATCCTCAATGAACATAATGTGGTTGAGTATGCTTCATTACTTCCCCCTTCTTTTTTGTTTTCATTCTCAATTGTGTAAAATGCACCTGTAAAACTTATCATCTTAACCAGTTTTAAGTATACAGTTCAGTAGTGTTAAGGAATCATTACTGGCAAGAGTTTCTCTTGACCCACAGTGATTTTTCTCAAGTGTTGGCCAGCAGGATTATTTGTAATCTTAATCTTGCTTTTTCAAAGGAATCTTATTAAACCCCTTATCCACTTTGGGGGATTAGGGAAATTAAATCTAGATCATATAATCCATAAGAACATTTATTTGAGAATGTGTAAACTGCTTAGAACGTTGAAAACAAACACACAATACCCCTCCAAATAATGAAGCTTCCCCATACCTCTAACCAGATAATTCGCCTGCCTTACTATGTAACTCAGGGTGTCTGACAAGAGTCCAGGGTAGGTTACCAGCACCAGCGTCAATCTGTTCACTAAAGATTAGTAAAGCTTACTTGTTTTTCTTCTTTTGTATAAAAAAAAATTTTTAATTATAACGTTTCCTTTTAGCACCTTTGTGATTATCTTGTGTCTGAGGGCTGCACACCTCTCTTTGGAGACCAGGATATACCTAGAAACAAAATTACTGGGCTGAAGGGCTTGTACCATACTGGGTATCACCAAATTGCTCTCCTAAGGGCTTCTCCCAGTTTATATGCCCACCCTTTTCTTTCTTCACACTTTACTAAAACCTGGTTTTAATATAAATAAATTTTTTTTTGCCAGTCAAAAGGGTGTGAAATGGTATGTAATTGTTTAATTTGCATTTTCCTAATTATTGGTAAGTTTGAACATTTTATATAGTTATTAGCCATTAAAATTTCCTTATTGCCTATCTATATCCCTTGTAGATTTTCCTACTGGGTTATTTGTCTTTTCCATACTGATTTGTAGGAATCTACTTTTTCTTTTCTTTTTTTTCTATTTCATTAATTTCTATTCTGTATTACTTCTAACCATCTGCAATTTCTGGGTGTACAATGTTGTTCATTTTCTGACTTCTCAAGGTGAACACTTAGCTGATTCACTTTCAGTCTCTCTTATTTTATAACATAGCATATACATTTGAGGTCATGCACATCCCTAGAGTTACTTTAGCTGAATTTTACAGCTTTTTGAAAGGAATCTCATAGCTTTTGATATGTAGTTTCTCATTGTCGCAGCTCTAAACATATGGCAGTTTCCATTGTTTTATTCTCCTATCATGAATTATTTAGAAGAGTGTTTTTAAATTTCCAGAGGTATGCATTTTATTTTATGCCTTTTTAAAACAATTATTTTTATTGATTTCTAACTTCATTATATTGTGGTCATAGGATAAGTTCTGTATGATGCTCATTTTTTGGTTTTGGTTGAACCTTTAGTGGCATGGTATAAGTTAGTTTTTATAATGTTCCATGTTTACTGGAAAATAATGTTTATTTTCTAATATTTGTATCTTAAAGTTTGTCATATAATTTAATCTTTTATATGTTACTTGTTTTGTTTTTGTTTCATCTATCATTTTATTTTGAGGGGAAAGTATGCTAAAATATCCCACCACATTTGTAGATTTTACAGTCTTCCCTTGTATTTCTGCCTTAAATATTTTGAGGCTATGTGGTTATATTCATAGAGACACTAGGTTGTTTGATTTCTATATTGGAGAATTGTTTGTCATCAAGCAATGACGCCTTTGTCTCTAATAAATTCTTTGTCTCATAAAGTCTATTTTGTCCTATTTCAATATTGCTGCATCAGTTTTTTTTTTCCTCCATTTTCTGCCCTATTTTGAAAGACAGCAGAGAGCAATGTTGTAAGAGCGGCCTCTGAAGTCAGGCTGCTTGAGTTCAAATCCCAGCACTAACACTTTCTGGTTGTGTGACCTTGAGCAAGTTATAACCTCCATGTTCCCATGTATAAAATGGGTTTAGTTACTACCTATCTCATAGGATTGTTACAAGAATTAAACTAATTACTATTTTCAAAGCACTGTGAACATCATAGTAAGCACTCCATATGTATCTTAAGGTACAATAAATGAATATATCTGCATCCTTTTTCTGTGCCTTTATTTTATAGGTATTTGTCTGCTAAACACCAAATAGCAGGTAGATACTGCAGTGCAGCAGTAGATACTTTTATTACGTAAGTCATATCACATATGTGTGAGTGTTCTGTAGAATAATTCCTAGAAATAGGACTGCTGAGTGGAAAGATATGTACATTTGTAGTTTTGCTAGATAGTGCCAAATTGCTGTGCAGAGAAGGCTGGTATAACCCTCGTGGAAGGCAGTGTGGTACTATCTAGCAAAATTCGTCTTTGCCAGTCTGTTAGATGAAGAATGGTATTTCAGTTTAGATTTGATTTGCATTTCTCTTAAGTGAGGTTGTGCATATTTGAATGTTCTTTGTATTTCCATTTCTAGGAATGTTCTGTTACCCATTTTCAGTTATGTTGTTGGTCTTTTCTGTATCTTCAAATTTTTTAGATATTGGGAAATTGGTCCTTGTTCTGTGATAGGAAATGAAACTTTTTTTTAGTTCTAAGCACTCTCCTTCAAAGAATCAAGAAAAAATGATGAGAAAGAATATTTTGAATTATTATCTCAAAATATTTTCTGCCAAGTAGGAAAAGCTACCTTTTTCTGCTCATGACTTTGTGCTAAACACATCTTTAGTCTTTAAAACCTCACTGCCTGGTGGCTAATATTAACTTCATTTTACCTATGAAAAATCTGAAAATCAGAGAGATTCATTCATTCAACAAATGCTCATTAAGTACCTACTGGTTTTTTACTTTGGGAATGGATATACCAGTGAGTAAAACAGTAAAGGTCCAGCTATTTATAGGCCTTCATTCTAGGGGAGAAATAGAGACAACAGAAGAGTAAACAAGTTCTTTCTGATAGTGGCTGTGAAGAAAATAAGCCAAAGTGGCACACTTTGAACGAGGGAGCTACTGATGCCGGGGTTCTTATTCATGAAGCTGAATGATGAGTTTCACAAACACTCAAGGTAGGAGAGCAAGGTACAGGCTTTATTTAGAGATAAAGTGAAAGGACAGGGCTCCTGGCTTATGCCAGGAGGGGACAAGAGAGTCCATAGTGGTGTGTTGTCTAGGGGGTTTTATAGGCAGTTGAGGATTTTTCGAGAACATGAGAAAAAGCTTAGGGATGTGGACTTAAGTGGTCCTAGGATATTTAGAATTAACTAGATATAAGTAACTTCCTGCTGTATTGATTTCTCCCTGAGACACCAGCATCTTGGTCTGGGGGCATATGAAACAAGGCCACCTGCTCAGTCCCCAAAATGGGATGAGGCATTGTTTGCTAAAGAGTAAGTTAAGTGCAATCTTATCTTTAAGGTGGAATCCTTCTAGCCCTTCGCTGTGTTATGGCTGGGCTTGCATGCTAAATTAGTTTGCCCAGTCACTTCATCAGATCTGAAGGAGGAAAGACAGCACATAGGCCTGGGCCTTTTAGCATGTTAAAGTGAATCTTACACATGATTATAAATGATTAGAATAAAATAAACATGTGCTACTCTTCTTTATCTGGGGTATATTAACTGATCTCACTGAAGAATGACTCTAGAGCTGAATGTTTTACACAGAGTTTTAGTAGGGGGTTTCCTTGCAAGTAGTTACATTGCTCTGACTGCAAATAGCCTGCCTTGTTTTTTCCCCGAGGCCCTCACCCTACTCTGACTACACCCACTCTGTCCCTGTCTCACTACTATTGGATGGGTGGTCTCACGTCTTATCTGAAAAAGTGAGATTTGATCTGATGCCTAAAAGGAAAAAGATCTTGGAAATGAAACTGTTAAGTGCAAAGGTCCTAACACAGGATGAGCTTGGCTCGTTCAAGCACTAAGACATTTGGTCCGAGAAGCAAACAGGTTAAGCCACTGGGAATCTTTGAAAGGGAAGGTAATTTGATCTGATTTTATTTGTCAGGATAAACCAGGTTAGCAATTCTGAAAAGTGGTTTCAGGCCTCTTTACATTTTTAAAAATTCAGGATCCCAAACAGCTTTTTTGTTTATGTGTATATTAGTTACTTATTGCTGTGTGACAAATCACCCCAAAATTTCATGACTTAACAATCAATTTATCTAGCTTTCTGTGGGTTTGGAATTTGGGAGCTACTTGGATGAGATTTTCTGGCTTAGGATCTGTTGTGAGATCTCAGTCACCCAAAAGCTTAACTAGGGCTGAAGGATCTGTTTGCAAGATGGCTCAGTCACCCAAGTGGTAAGTTAGCAGGAAACCTCAGTTTCCACATGAGCCTCTCCGCAGGCATACTTCAGTGTCCTCTTGCCGTGACCGCCGGCTTCCCCCACAGCAGGTGATCCAAGGAACAGCAATACAGATGTTGAAATGTTTTCTATGACTTAGCCTCAGAAATCACACATTGTTATTTCCTCAGTATTCTATTGGTACATAACCCTGTTTGATGTAGTTCATGACTACCAGGAGTTGAGTATCACTGCAGGCCATCTGAAGAGACTGGCTACCACAATGTATTTTAAAATTTATATGTATAAACATTTTATATATTTGTCTATATATTTATAAAATAAATTCATATTTGGTATTTACTATATTAGAAATTAAAATTTAAAAATATTCATTTGAAAATAAGCCCACCGTGTGTTAATATATATGATGCATTTTTAATGAAAATGTATTTTCCAAAAAATAATTTGAAAAATGGTATTGCTTTGTATTTCTATAAATCTAATATCTGGTTTAACAGAAGAGTGTGGGATTGTCATTTTGCTTCTGCATACTCCACTGAACAGTCACAAGAGGATGAGAACAAAAATGGAAAATAATGTCTTGGTATTATTTTAAAAATAGGTTTGACCTCATGGAACCTTCTGAAAGGGCTGAGCCACACTTGGAGAACCTTGAGCTAGATTATGAAATCCTATCAAGTGAGGCCAAAATCTCAATAGCTTACAACAAGAAAGGTTTATATCTTGTTCATGCTACAAATCCATTTTAGGTTGCCCTTGGTTTTATTGCATGTCATCTTCACTAAGAAACCCTATCCCCTAGCTAGGACATTGTCAATCATTGTGATGGGGGAAAAGCTTGATAAAGCTCATCTTGGCTCTTAAAACCTGTGTTTTGAACTGATGTAACTTTTTTTCTTTTATCATCAGCTAAAGCAAGTCACATAGCCAAGCTCTGGTTCACCAGGGCTGGTATGTATAATTTTTGGCAAGGAGGGGCCCCAGTGGAAGGGTTACCAAGTATATGGTATATACACCTCTACCATGGTGTTTCAAAAATATTCTGGTTGTGTGGGGAGAATGGATATATATAGCATTAGGAAGCTACTCAAAAATAGTAGTCCTAGCAGTTGATGTAATAATACCTTGGACAAGAAGTTCTAGCGACTTGGACTGGGGTAGCAGTAGTCTGATTCAAGATGTACTTTGGAGTTGGTAGAACTGTTTTTGGAATGGAGGTGGGGGTAAGGGAAAGTACTGACAACTATAGGTTTTTGGCTTGAGCAACTGAGTGGATCATGTGACATTTACTGAGGTAGGAAAGACGGAGGGGAATTGGTGGGTTCTGTTTTGAACATATAAAGTCTGAGATGCCTGTTTTGACATCCAAATGGAAACACCCAGGAAGCACTTGAACATGTCTGGAGATCAGGGGAGAGGTCAGAACTAGAGATAGAAATTATGCAGGCATTAGCATAGAACTGAATTGTAAAGCTGTGAAGTAGAATGAGATCTCCTGGGGAAAGTGCTAATAGGTAAGAGGAGGCTGAGGGCTAAGACCTGCAGGCTTGGTGTGCTCCAGTATTTCCAGGTGGAGTAGTGGTTTTGGATCCAGCAAAGGTGATTGAGGAGAAGCCACTCAGATACGATGAAAACCGGTAGAAATCGAAGCAAAAAGAGTGTTTCAAGAAGGGAGTAGTTTATTTCAATGTTATAGAGGTCGGATAAGATGAGAAAAGTGACCGTTGGATTTGGGAACATGGAAGTCAGTTTACCTGAATAAGCACAGTTTTAGTGGAGAGACGAAGATCAAAGTGGGCAGAAGAAAAGATGCGAAGTAAGGAATGAAGACACCTCTTTTGAGAATTTCTTTGTTGGATGGTTAAGTGGAGAAAGGGGAGGGAGGCAAAGATGTGAAGATGAAATAATGTGTGAAATCTTTATGTAAACTGTCAGTGCTTTGTAAGTGTTAGGCTTATTTTGTTATTTATTCTCGACCTCCTCGGCATTTCAAACCACAATGTGAAGAATCACTAAGACGTTACCGCTAGTGCCCCGCATCCTGACTATTAAGGCGCAGAGTACTATCTCTACCCAATGAAAAGCCAAGAAATAGGAGACGGCTTTAAAAAACGGAACCGAAAACTTTTGGGGGTGTGGGAGTAGTTGCTGAGTTAATACTGTCCTCCCTGCGCTACCGTAGCTCAGCTCTCGCAGCTTCTACGTCGTGTTAGAGGCGGAGCCGACAGGAAATTTAAACAGAAACCGCGACCGGGGCGCCTAGAGAGTGATATTGTAGCGGCGGAACAACAACCGAGGTTCGGGAGTCCGAAAGCTCATGGAGCCCGTGAAGGTAGCACGGAGGTCTTGAAGAAGAGGTACGGAGGCCGAGAAGGAGCGGAGAGTTTGAGGAGGGAGCCGAGAAAGGGTACGGATGCCGGTAGGCGGAAGAAGGAGTCAGAAGGAAGGCGAAAGGGGTCGTAAGAGTTGCAGAGAGGATTCGGGGTCGGGAATGAGCACAAGAATTGGGGAGCAGATAGGTGCAGAATCAGGGGAGGTGGAGGGGCCGAGGAGGGGTCACAGGAGTCGAGGGGACAGAGGTCCAAACGGAGCGGAGGCCCTGGAGGGAGGCACAAGACCCGAAGTGTACACAGGGAGGCCCAGAGGCCACAGGGGTTGGGGAGTGTGAGGGGGCGGAGGGACTGCGGGACGCCGGGCTGGGAGGAGGTGCGGGAGCTGAGATGGCGTGTGGGTTGAGTCCTGCCTTTCAGAGAGCCGCGTGGGGAATTGCGCGGGATTTGGGAGGCGGGGGTATGGTGGAAAGCCGAAGGTTAACGAAGGTGGTTCATCTGCAGTTTTGTCCTTTCTCAGGCAACGATTGTCTTGAGCTGGAAAGTTCCATGGCCGAGAGCAGGCTCCGGGCTCCGGACCTAGGTAGGTAACAGGGATGCGCGGTCAAAGTTGCTACTCCTACCCTGGCTTTTCTTGGGGTAGGGGGGTGGCGGGGAAATGTTAGCCCTGTTGGGGTTTTCTAATTAGTTAGTGGTTTTGTGGGTGGGTATGTGGAGGGATTTCATGGATCATTTAGGAATTATGATGAAGGTCAAACAAGAGCTTTCAGTCTAATAGTATGAACAAAATTAGCAGACAAATGGAGAGTCGGGATAGAGTAAAACTCATATTCATGATTATTTTATCATAAAATTCGTAAGTTCATCGATAAACTTAAACACCCCAACCCAGTTAGATAAGTATTTGAGCACATGGTCACTTCCGTCAAAACTCCGCCTCCCCTCTCTTTTAGTGTTAGTCCTGTATTGTTACAGATAAACGCTATTTGGTTGTTGCCTTTTAAACAGCAATACCCTTTACTAAGTTGTTTATTTTTCCTTCCCATGTCTTTTTTTTTTCTGGATCTCTTTATCTTTTTGCTGGAGAACTGTCTCCAAGACTTCAAAAGTGGGCTTGTGTGATAAACTTTCTGAAGCTTGTATGCCTTAGAATATAATTATTTCACCCTTGTAATAAAATTCTTGAGTCAAAGTTCTTTTCCTTATACATTGAAAAATTACAGCATTTTCTTCTTGCAAAAAGTAGATGCTGTTGAGAATTGATGTCGATCTGTTTCTAGTTACTTTGTAAGTGACCTGCTTTTCTCTTTAGAATATTTTAGATTATTCTCTTTATATTTGTTCTGAAAATTCTCTGTAACATGACTATATGTGAATTTTAGAGGGTTGTTTTCTGATTTTCATTACAGTTTTATGGTTACATTGTTTAAAAGGCCAAGATCTCTCACACAAAAAAAATCAAGTGGGACCTGCCTCTCCTTTCATAACCCCCTGATTCTCCCTCCCCAGGGTGCAACCACTTACAGCCCTTTTAGATGTTTCTTCTAGTATTTACCTTATTTTTAAAAAACATGCTCATACTGCTTTTTTCAATTTTAAATTGTATCTGTTGACTTTGTAATATGGATGATAAAGATCTTTTTTCTCTCCCCCGACTTCTCTGCACCACAGAGAAACACACACACATTTCCTTCCTCTCCTCTAATCCTCCCAGTATATATGTAGTAATTTTTGTTTTGTCATTTTGGTATTTACATTATTATGACTGTGAAGATTATTCACAAATGAGCCATATAGTAAACTAGGAAATATGCTTCCCTCTCTATGTATGGATCATGAATTCATACCCAAACTATAAACCTTCTCCCAATACTTGGAGGCTCATCAGAGAATCTATCAGTTTCTCCTTTAGGAAACATAGCTTCTGAAACCATTTATCTTAGTACTCAGTCTGGTCCAGCTATGCACTGGGCCTGTTGCACTGATTTGATCTAGGGTCGCCATCATCCTGTGGAATTCTCTGCTTATTTCCTGCATAGGAACCTCTATGTTCTCAATTCCATATTTTCCTCTCCATTTACTTCCTCATTTTGGTAGAGTACATCTTCTAGTATAGCTTCCTGAGAAAGGGTACATGACAAGTAAGTTTTTCAAGACTGTGCAAGTCTGACAACTCTTTATTCCACCTTACATTTGAATGACAGATCAGTGAAGTAGAGTTCTAGGTTGAAAATAGTTTTCTCTCAGAATTTTGAAAACATGTTCCATCTTCTTTTAGCTTCCAGGATGCTATGGCAAAGTCTGATATATATATTTCTACCTTCCTCCTGAACACCTGCCTGAGCCTAGACTGAACCACCCCAACCCCCATCTAGCATTATTGCTATTGAGCAACAATATTGTTGTTGCTTTTTTACTACCAAACCAGTCGTCATTATTGTTTTCTACAGTCAGTGATTGTTAGATTTATACATATTTTCACCAATTTTTTAGCATTTCAGTCCTTTCTGGGTTCAGTTTCTGTCTTTCCAAAGTACACCTATGAGAAGTCCTTTAGTAAGAACTGGTTGGGGATAAACTGTCTGGTTTTGTTAGAAAAGTATCTTTATTTTGCCCTCATTCTTGAATAATTATTCAGTCAGATATAAAATCCGTAGTTGACATTTATTTGCTCAACATTTTAAATGCTCATGATTTAAATATTTACCTGTTAGTCTTTATCTTATCATTCTATTTAAGCTCTTGGGGATATAATTTATCTGTCTCATATTTCTGCTGATTCTTATCTGTGGTGGTTTCCTATGTGTGTTTTTTAATGTTGGAGTGTTTGATGATGGTTTATCTGAGGAAATTTTGGGAGCCCTGAACTAAGCTACGTACCTCAGAATTGTTTTGCATTTGTTTCTGAGATATGCCAAAGGTGTTACTAGCTGGGATTACTTTTTATATTAATTTCTCTGTTTGGTTGTGGTAGTAATGGGTTCTTAGGCCACATTAGGAGTATGGATTTGAATTCCAAACTCCTGAGAGGCCTGTAGTTACGAATTCTCAGAGAAGGCTTTCTTTGCATGCAGAGCCTGGGCTAAGATAGACAGTATTCCTTTTTGTCTCTTCTGGTGAGTGGATTATTTTCTGATTTACCTTTTCTTCTAGATTCATACAGGAGTTCTCAATTCTAACTCCCCACTGGAGGCTGGAAAAAGACCCTGTCTCCTGGGCCCATCTGGCTCTTCAATCCCCAGCCCTTTGCTTTTAGGCCCCAGACTCCCTCAAGAGAGTCAGCATTGCTTTCATCAATGTGGTTTTCAGTTTTCTCATCATTTTGAGCACTTGCAGAATCCTCTTATTTATTTATTTTGTGGACTTAGAAGTTAAGCGGAATTTGTGTTTATATTTCAGCTAGTATTTTTAGGTACTTTGTATTTGGAAGGATTTGAGTTACCTGGTCTTTGAGTGTTGCCTGAAGTGAAGCCAAAGTCCCCTCTTTCTCCTCAGTGTCCTAAACTATCTTGATTGACAATGTGCCTTATGTGGGACTGGTTTCATTCACCTTACAGTCACCTTGTGATGCCGGAGGCAGGTGATGAGGATAAGGCTCATCACCAGTCCCATTAACTTAGATCGCTTATTGGGTACAGTTATAAGAATGGCCAGGTCTGACATCCAGGGACATACTCCTGGTATGGCTATGCGAGATGTTTCTGGCCAGTCTCAGTTCTGAGTGGGTGGTGCCTATTAAGTACTTGAATATCCCCTTGATGTCATTACCTAACACTGTTTACAATATTTCATTCACTCCATTTGGACTGTCTGTGGGGGTGGGTATTTATTATCACTATTTCCAAGATACAGAAATAGAGATTTGAGGTACCAAGTGAGATTGTGACTTGCCCAGAGTTCCACAGCTAGTAAGAGGCAGAGGCAGGACTCACAAGTAAGAGCTTCTCTGGGAAATGGCAAGCCCACTTTCCAGTATTTTCTGTCTCCATACCTAGGAATTTGAGGAAGAGGGAGGTTTATGGGACCAGAAGGTAAGTGCTTGTGGGTCAAGTACCATCTGAGGATGGGAGAACAGGTTCTGGTTTAAACATAATGAAAATGATGTATAAGTCAAAATCTCTTCCCTAAATAGTTCCTAGTCCAATGAGGAGGCCAGAGCTTTACCCTGAAAGAGTAAACAAGAATGTGAAGCTGAAAATACTAAGAGGATAGACAATAAGTAATATGGAACTCAGAAAAAGAAAACTATCTCATTACGGCAAGCAGGGTTACCTAGAGGAGGTCCAGTTGAAAGTCTTCCTGGGCAGCAGATAGGAGAGATGCAGGAATTCATGGATCAAAGAGTTTTAGAAGATTTTCTTAAATATTTGGCCCAACCCCCTCATTTAAGGTCTAGCAGTTTTACTAACTACCTTGGTATTGGCCATTCTGGGTCAATTTTTTCAAGTATGTGATATGCTTTAAAAGTATGTTGGTTTCAAGCATACTTTTTTTATTTCAGGAAAGTTTTCTTACAGTTTTTTAGCATTGTGGATTTTTTGTTTTAGTTTTTGTCTTCAGGGACTCTTATTACATGTATTTTAGAACTTCTGTGCCTATCTTCAGTATTTGTCACTCTTAAATCCTTTTTTGTCTCTTCAGGTTTTAACATTTTATTATGAAAGTTTTCAAGTCTGCCACAAAGTTGAAAGAATTTTACAGAGAGGGCTGAGAGGCATACTGCTTATATTTTACCATGGACATTTCATATACTTGCTTTGTTACATACCCATCTTGTTTTTGATACATTTCAACTAACTTGTAGACATGAGTACATTTCGCTCTAAACAGTTCAGCATGCATTCCATTGACTATAATTTCATATTTGTTTATAGTTTTTCCCTTTTGATGTAAAATTTATGTACAATGAGATGCACAATTCTTAAAGGTACATCCACCGAGGTAGGTCTTTAATTTTTTTAGCTTAACTGAGGTATAGTTTATATACTGTAAAATTCATTTGTTAAGTGTAAACTTTCAATAATTTTTTTAGTTAATTTGCAGAGTTATGCAATGAACACAACAATCTAATTTTAGAGTACTTTCATATTCCCTAAAAGAAACTCATGCCTATTTGGATCTTTTCTGATTCCCACCCCCAGCAGTAAGCAACTACTAATCTGGTTTCTGTCACTATATATTTTTCCTTTCCTACACATTTCCTACAAATGCAGTCACACAATATGTTATCTTTTGTGTCTGGTCTTTCTTACTTAGCATGTTTTTGCGGTTCATCCTTGAATGTATTCGCAGCTCATTCCTTTTTATTGCCAAGTAATATTCCATTGTACAGTGTACCACATTTTGCTTCCATTTTATTTACATTTGAATTATTTCCACTCTTGGGCTAAAATGAATATCACTGCTTTCTTGCACAAGTTTTTATCTGAACATATGTTTTCATTCCTCTGGGACACATGCCTGGGAACAGGATTTCTGGGTCATGTGTTAACTTTATGTTTAACATTTTGAGAACCAGCAAACTTTTCTAAAGCAGCTGCACCACTTTGCATTCCCTCCATTGATGTATAGGACTCTGGTTTCTCCATATCTGAGGTTCCTGCAGGTAGGAACACTGGTCTCTCATTCATCTTTGTGTGTGCAGGGCCTCACTAGGGCACAGCACACACAGGCCGATGGTGAGAGCTGCAGGACACTCTTACTCCAGGCTTCTCACTTTGTTCCTCTTTGTTGTTTTTAGGGGCTCAGCTGGGAGTTTCCAGTTGTCTGAAAAAATGCCGAAGAGCTCACCAGATGCTAGAAGGCAGCCCTTTTCTGGAAAGTCCTTTTACTTGGATCTGCCTGCTGGCAAGAATCTTCAGTATCTGACAGGGGCCATCCAGCAGCTGGGTGGGGTCTGTAACCTGCTTCTCTCCTGTGCTACCATGTGCCTTTGGGGGTTGTAGGGCAGGAGCTGGAGGGGGGTTATGTTTATGGCTTCCAGTTATCTTCAATGGTATTACTACATTTCCCAAAGCTCTTTGAAGTATAACTTTTTTAAAAATACTTAAATTTATTCCTAATTAGAAAAATACCTGTTCACTCTAGAAATTTTAGAGAACCTGGAACTGCTCCGTTGACAGCCCTCATTTTGATGCTTTTCTCTTCTCTTTTCTTTCTTTCTTCCACAGCTTTATTGAGATACAATTCATATACCATACAATTAACTTATTTAAAGTATACAGTCCAGTGATTTTTAATACATTCACAGAGATGTGCAAATGGTATAACACAGCCAATGTTAAGAAATTTTTAATAATTTATTTTTTACTTTTTTATTGAAATACAGTTGCTGACAGTTTTAGAACATGTTCATCACCCCCCAAAAAAACCTGTACCCATTGTCAGTCGCTCCCCATTTCCTCTCAACATCCCCAGCCTGGGCTAACCACTCATCGACTTCTGCCTCTATTATTATTATTTTTTTTAATGCTTATCTTCTTTGTATCTATGATCATGAATACATTTTCAATTATCAACTTTTTGCCTGTAACCTTAAAGCATTAGCACTTTCCTATCATTGCCTCTCACATGCATTATTTGTAATGAGAATATAATATTCTTTAGGGTGGATTATTGATTTACTTAGCTGTTAACCTATGGATATTCAGATTATTTCTAAATTTTTGTTATTTTAAATATCACTGTGGTAAAAACATCTCTGGGTAAGAAAGCATTTGCTATATTTGAGTCCTTTAAAATATTTTTAAAGTATATATATGTCATATGATTCTTTTAGTAAGGGGTTGACATGGGTATCTCTTGTGTTAGAAAATAGGTTGATAGTGCTTGGCCCAGGAGAGGTGGGTAACTAGGGAAACTGCTTGACTAGACTTAGAATACAGAGGCTCTTTGCTGTCAAACTAACAGAAACTCAGGGAGGTAGAAAGTTAGCAGTGAGGATGAACTGAATGACGATTATGCACCCAGACTGGCCCAGAATTACCTTTTGAACTCTTAGTCCATTCTGTCATTTAGCCTTTGCTGTGTAGAAAACCACCCCAGAATCAGGCTTAAAATAACTGATGCTTTCTCACTGTTCTGTGGATTGGCTGGGGCATTTCTCTGCAGGTTTCATCAGGGCTCCTTCTGCAGCTGCATTTGGCTGGGAGGGTCAGCTGGCCTGAAAGGACATCACTCACTCTTATGGCAGTTGGTGTCAGCTGCCTTCATGTACACTGTATGAGAACCTCCTAGATACACTGTCTGTATGCTGTTGTATATACAGTAAGCTGTATATACAGACCAGCCATGTCACGCAGCAGTCTCACAGGGCGGCTTTCCCAGAAGGCGAAGGGAGAAGCAACAGGGTCTCTTGTGGCTTGGGCTCTGGAACTCACAGTATTTTCACCACTTTACACTGTTCAAAATGAGTTTGATTCAAGGGGATGGAAAAACAGGCTCCACATCCTGATGGGAGGAACAGCAGAGTCACATCGCAGAGGAGAGGGTGTACTAGGCTGGGGGGAATGTGCAGCCATTAAACGATCAACCACATCTATGTAGGATAATCGTTGCTGCATCGCATCCTCTAGCATTTGTTTTTGCTCTATTACAGAAGGTAGGCATATGCCTTCAAGCCATAATTTTAAAGATTTTTTAATTGTGGTAAAATATAACAAAATATGCTGTTTTAACCATTTTTAAGTGTACGGTTCATTGACATTAACTACATCCAGACTGCTGCATAACCACCACTCTTCCCAAAACTTCTTTCATTCCAAACAGACACTGTAACCACTAAGCGATAACTCCCCATTTCCCTTCCTCTATCCCCTTAACTCTGATCTACTTTCTGTCTCTGTGCCTTTGTCCGTTCTAGATTCCTCGTATCTGTGGAATCACTGATAATCAGTCCTTTGGGGACTGGCTTATTTCACTTAGCATAATGTTTTCAAGGTCCATTCGTGTTGTAACATGTATCACAGCTTCATTTCACTTTATGGCTGACTGATAGTCCACAGTGTGTATATACCACTTCTGCTTATCCACCAATGGACCCTTGGTCTACAGATGGACACTTGAGTTATTTCCACTTTTGGCTATTGTGAATAATGCTACAATGAACACAGGTGTACAAATAATCTGTTCAAGTCCCTGTTTTCAGTTCTTTTGGGCATATACTTAGTAGAATTGCTGGGTTAGATGGTAATCCGTGTTCAGCTTTTTGAGGAACTTTGCTTTTTTTTTTTTTAAACTAAGTGCCAAGTGTCTCACCCAGGCACACTTTGGAGACACCATCCATTCCTATTTTCAGTGTTGTGCTGGAGCTGGCTGTTCAGGAACTGAGTTGGGCTCTTGGATACAAAGATGGGTCAGACCATCTCAGTGCCCATGTGGGCAGGTGGGCAGGGTGAGCAGATACCTATGCAGCTGAGTAGTAGCTGTAACACTTTTGTTTTGTACTTTGGGCTCCTTTTGGTAGTGTGGTCAAGATGACAGAAGCAGCGTCTGGTTGTCCCCAGAGTATTTTCACAGAAAAATCATGGCCTAATTAAGCTACTTAAAATCCTGCCCGGCTCCTTCAATATGGTTGTGCTTTGTGCAAACTCAAACTGGTCAAAAAACTCAAAGCCTTTGGCCTGCTGCTGCTGGGAGCAGCAGTTCAGGAGAAAAAAACCTGTATTATATATATATCTATAAACCTGTTGTGTTTCAGGATGGTGTCTTCTTGGGGGCTCAGTACACAACTGCATTTGGTCTCTTTAAAGACATTGATTCTGGGACTTCTGGCAGCCAAGATTCCTTTCCCCAACCTCTCAATATTGATGATTCTACATCTGCCTTTTGGTTTTCAGCCACTTCTGTGATCTGGTTTCAGGTAATTGAGGGTTTTCTGAGCAAAGAAGTAAGTTACATAGTGTCTGGCCGCAGGGAGGCAAAGGCAGAGAGCAGCGGGACAAGCCACAGAGGCTGCTCCAGCCCCAGCGAGGCCAGAGTGGAAACGCCGTCCACGGCCGATCCAAAAGGCGACCATCCCAGGCCTTCACAGAAACCCGCAGCCTTGGTAAGAACCTCGTAGGGTAGGAAAGGTATGTTCTGTAAGCAAAGGAAGGCCAGCTCAGTGAGTCCTTCAAAGCAGTCTGTAGTTTTAGGTGCTTCCGGTTTAATTTAATCTCTCATTTGAATTCATGGGCTGGAACTATTTTATCATAGCTCTCGACCTGACACCTCAACAACGTGTTACTCCATGCTATCCCCTCTGTGATGTGTGTTCACTCTTTGTGGGACTTCAGAGGCAGAGGCCCAGAAACAATAGCCCTCCTCTGTGAACCAGATAGGCCTTGCTGGAAGTGGCCTGACTGAGCATAGCCGCGGGAAAGTGCAGTGACTCTTGAAGAGAGGTCTTGGGACATTTGTAACACTTTGGCTTCAGGTGCACTCAGAATGCCCTTTTCTCCAGGGTGCAGGCTGCAGCTACCTGTGGGCAACCTGGACTTGGGTGTGGCTGTACCTTTACCTCCAAAAGGTGCCCTATACCCTCATTTCTGCCACTCCTTAGCTGTCACTGCTCCCAGCTTTGCAAGAAATGACTTCAAGACCCACCCTCCAGTTCCTGTGTAAGCATCTGTTTGTGCACAGGTGGGCTATGCCGCATACCTCATCACTCTTTTCTTCCTGGCAGGTGCTCATGAGCAGAGGGAAGGAGCTGCTGCAGAAGGCCATCGGGAACCAGGTGAGCTGAGGGCGATGGGCCGGGGGCGGATACCTGGCACACAGAGCGGTTGAGCCTTGCATCTCAGGTTCTTCTGAAGTACCGAAACAAAATGCACAAAAGGGGTACTGTCATTATCTCCTTAAAAAGGAGGGAGTGAAGCTCAGAGAAGTTAAGTAATTTGTCCAGTCAGCCAGGGTGTCAGTGGTAGAGCCAGAATTTGATTCCTTGATCTTTCCAACTCTAGAGCCTACTAAGAACCTTGGGATATTATGGGACATAGCTGCCCTGCACATAAGCCAGACTTAGTACATCATTTCTTAGATATGGGATAAAAGTAGCTGCTTATCCCTTTTGTGAGAATCCAGGGCCATTAAAAGTGAAGTGGTGGGAGGAGGAGTTAATCTGATCTTGTGAGAGGAGTCACTGAAGTGTTATCAAGATGGACGCATTGGCTGTGATGAGGGAGGGGCTGTTGACAGGCGCAAGCAGTGAGGTGGAAACATCAGCAGCTAGCATGGTTTCCTGCTTCATCGTGGTCACTGGTGTTTATTGTGGGCTTAACTGTGTGTGCTGAGAGCTTTCCCCACAGACACCCTCCCAACAGATAGCTGTGTTCCTTCCTGGTCACAGAGCAGATAGGCAGATGAGCAGCCAGCCCCTAAGGAGAACAGGGTCTTCCCAGGGGGTTAGGGTAGACTCCCCACAACATCCCTCCATGTGAATGACCCAGGGCTCCCCAAAGCCAGAACAGCCTGTCCCTGTAGTGTTCAGGCCTTGGGGAGACTCTGGTCCTGTCTGAACTCTGCCTCATCTTTCCAGGGGAGCGGCGGCAGCGGGAGCGGGAGCAGCAGCCTCCTGACCAGTGCCCGCTCCTGGGGAGTCAGGGTTCTGCATGTGGACGGTACTGTTGTCACCTGGGGCTCCGGTGGAGGGGAGAGTTGGTGGCAGACCAGAACACCTGCTGGTAGAGGGACCAGGTCCTGTGAGCTAGTTGGCAGCCAGGTGGACTCAGTTACCATGTTGATCCTCGACAGTGGGGAGGGTGTGGCAACCAGCAGACATGGTTAGCAGAGGGCAGACTGGAAAGTGCTGTTTTGTTTAACCTGCACACCACTCTCCTCAAGCTGGTAGGATGATCATGTTCCACAAATAAGGCAGCAACCCTAATATCCATAACCACTTAGCAGCTATTTCCTCTGTGCTAAGGATTACCTCATCCTCACTGCAGTCGTCTGCCCATTGTAGAGATGAAAAAGTTAAGCCTCAGGGGGATTAAGTAGATTATCCAGTCTCTCCAGGAACAAGTAATGTGGCCCACATTCCAACCTAGTTTGACCCAGCTGAAATTCATGGTCTCTCTTTCCTATAGGGTTGCCTTACACTATAACCTGCTGTCTGCAGGGTGTGATAAATTTACCCTAGATCAGCCGTCCTGATTTGGCTGGCAGTGACTGGCCTGCTTTGAGTCTGCAGTTTCGCTAATCCACTGTGGGAGTCTGAGGTCTGCTGACTGGTCAGAGAATTGTGCTCCAGAAGGTCATTGTCGGGATGTAGGGCTCCATCACTACTGGAAAATCAGTCGTTTCTGACTTGATCTCATCTCCTGCCTTCTGGTGTGTTAGGGAAGCTCCTGCTGGGTCTTCCCTCTCAGGCCACATCTGAGTAGCTCAGATGGCTTGTCTTTCCATGGAAGCAGCTCCTCAGTCGTACCATAAAGCCCTGTGAGCCAGAAGGCACCTCCTTGTAATTGGTGTTGCAAAAGAGCCTGAAGCAAGCTTAGGTACTTTTCCAGGGATAGAAGACCCAGCCCTTTATCATCAGCAGGGGCAGAGGTGACACAGAGCCAGAAGGTGGCAAGCAAGGCCGGTGTGATCCAGTGGGCCAGGTGGGCCGAGAAGTTTGGTCCCCAGCCCCAGGAAGGAGCTGTGCTGGGGAGACGAGTGGAGGAAGCCTTTCGCCGCAGCCCTCTCTTTCCTCCACAGAAATGATGGTGCATGTGCAACAGCTATCTCTTGATGCTTTATGTGTGAGGAAACAAGGGTCGAAGAAGCCAGAGGTAGGTCCTGCTGGCCCAAAGGGAAATGGTTGGTAAACTGGGGTCCATGACAACTTTGGTGAGTCCAGGACCCAGCTAAGCCATCTCTTTCTGGCCTTCCTTGAAAAAGTAGGAGGGTGCGGCCTCTTGGTTAGCTCATCCCTGGCAGCCACAGCTGCATTGCCTGTCTTCCGTATTCCCTGGGCTACCTGCAAATCTCCCATGGTGCATGAGGCCTTCACTGCAGCCTAGGCTGTGGACTGCCTGTATGTGGTTCTGGCCTACATAAAACATAAATGCTCATGGCCTATGGGCCAGGCTGCCATTCTGGGGACAGCTCTGGGCCTGGGAATGATCCTGCAGATCACATGAGTAAGGATGGGGGTGTCATGGTTTGAAATAGCTATCATCTTTCTAACTCTTGTTTGGCTTTTACTTCCTTTGCTGGAGTTAAGAGCTGTGTTACCACATGTGAAGAGAGTCCAGGCTGATTCAAACCCATGGTGTCTCCATACGCCTGAGTCTGAGGCAGGATTAAGCCGGACAGGTCCACCCAGGGGCCTGGCACCCAGGAGCAGGAGCTGCATCCACACCAGATGGCTTCAGGCCCTCGGTCCACACCCTGGGAATCTCGGGGGTTTTGCTGATGCTGCTAAATATTTGTACTGTTCACAACTGAGCAGGGCAAACAGTGAGTCTCTCCCTGCAACTTCAGTCCCTGAGCCACCAAACTCCTCCTGAGATAATGTGAGCAGTTGCTCAGGTATCTTTCCAGGACCTGTGCACATATGAGGAGTTATGTCAAAAAAACTTCCCTTCTGTGCAAAGGCACAGTATTTTTACTTTGCTTTGTCCATTTAATAATCTATTTTTCAGATTTTGGGAGTCCTTCGGAGTGACTTCTGGGTGCATTCTGCTGATATGCAAGGGGGTATGGAAAGTTTCTTTGGGTTATGTTTGCCCTGGAGGAGACTGAACCCCCTTGGACCCAGAGGCCCAGGGAGTCATGGACCCACTGACTCTCTCATTCCCCCACCCTGAACTCTTGATTTCTTCATGTATTCTATTTGGTTTTTAATACTAGCTTTGTGTGACCTTGGCCTAAACACTGGTTTTGACCAACAGAGTCAGAGTATGCAAGACAAGAAAGCAAAAGGCATCATCTTCACCTGTCTTGTAAGCTGACCTGGAGGGCAGCAGTGCCTAAAAAATGCAAATTGCCATTTAGTGAGCACCTGCCCTGTGTCAGGCCCGGTACCTTCTTTGATTTCATTTGGGCCCCATCTGGTGGGCCATCACATCCCGGCTCCATCCCACCTGGGCCTGTGGGGCTCCGCAGCCCTTGCTCATTGCTCAGTCCTGCATTCCTTCTTCACGGTCATCTGTCAGTGAGCTTCACACAGTGCTGACCCCTCATCGTGTCCCTGGGGAGGCAGAGGGAGCCGCTGTGCTTGCCTGTGCTCTGGCTCAGGCCCTAGCCGACAGCAGGAAGTAAAGTGGGGCAGACACGCAGCGACCAGCAACTCAGCTCTCCAGGCCTGGTTCCTCGGCCCTCTGGCTCCCTCACATCCTTAACCTATTTTCCTCTTCCATTCAGGGAATATGTCCAGCAGAGTCAAGAACACGGAAAGGTCAGTGTGGTAGCTTTTCCTTATCTGCTTGGAATCCCTCCCTCCCTAAATGCCTCTCCACGACTCCCTCTGTGGCAGCATCTGCTCCATTTTCTGAGGCAGGAAGCAAGTCCAGGTTGTGTTGCCCCATTGTGTTTCCAGGGCCTGAGCTTCAGAAAGGAGAGCGGTGGGAGTGGACCATCAAAGAGCAAGTCTAGCTGCCGGGCTGGGGCCTCTCTTTAGAGCCAAGGCCCCATGCAGTCACTCTGGCTCCTGTGTCCTCTGGCTGTTCCTGGGGATTGAAGTTCAGCATTCTTTTCCTCCTGATTCAGGAGCAGTGTGTGGTGGGCAGTTTGACAGCTGCCTACCTCTTTTGGAAATGCCACACTACTGAAATTGACAAACAGGCAGATTGACAGGCCGTTTCCCAGCTCCTCTTAGACAGCCGGAGAGTTTCTCCCCTGTGTGTTCCAAAGATGCTCTTTAAGTGGCATTTATTCGTGCACAAGCAGGAGCTAAGAAAAGTCACTTGGCACCTCTCATGTTCAAAATTGAAGGAAATCTGTGGGGGAATTGATTTTAATCACTGTCTCAGTTAATTAGAAAGACGAATCTCCCCCAAATAGTAATTAATGGGAGCTGCTGCCACAGGAAGAGGAAAGCTGCTTTTTGCTTGGGTGCTGGTGGCAGCCTCTCGGGGGTCGGTGGCTGGGCTCTGCCTGGGCTTCCAGCCTGTCCCAGCTGCCACTTCGGCGGGACTTCTGGTCACCGTGGGAAGCTAGAAGTGGTTCTTTTAAGAGATTTTATAAACTATGCAAGTAACTAGCTAGTGAAGGATGAATCTCTTCTTGATTAATGGACTCCAAATATGTCTTCCCCACACCCTTTGCCCTATTTTTTCAGGAACCAGATTTCACATTTAATTTTTTTTTGCCTTCTTTCTGCTAACATCCTCTTTAGCTCTCTTCCACTTGCTCCCCCCACAAAATACTCAGGGTCTTCATGAAGAGTTCTGCCAGGGAGTGTTCTCAGGCCCCGGGATTCTGACACACCAGGAGTAAAGGTCTGGGAGGGATCTGAGGCTTTTAGCAGAGACCAGCAGAGACTGGCTTATTCCCACCCAGCCAGGTCCCTTGTGGTCAGCTCCCAGCCTCCAGAACCCACATGCAGGACAGCTCTGTGTCCTGCTGAGGGATGACACATCTAGTATCCCAGGTCGCCTGCAGCCTCTCCCCACAGTAGTGGAACTCTTCCTCCCAGGGTAGTGGCTGGAGGAGATGGGAATGGGGGCCCTGCCTCAGTCAGATGGAAAGGCACACCTTGGGGTGGCGTGGGCACCTGCTTGAGGAGGCTCTTAGGCTTTGGCAGAGCCTCGCCCATGGAGCATTTCCTGTGCGTGCTGTGCAGGCCCTGCACCAGGCAACACATGGCTAACGTGTGCACTGTTCTTTTCAGTGGCCAGACTGAAGGCACCATTCCTCAAGATCGAAGATGAGAGCAGGTATGTGGGGCCTCCTCTTCCTCCCCTCACCCCTGCCAGGCCCTCATGGAAGAGAGGTATTCAGGGGCCCCAAGCTGGCTCAGGGTCTTGGAGCCCCTCAGCCCTGCACCTTCGTCTTCCCCAGAAGCCACTTTCTCTCCCTGTCATGGCGAAGTCTCACAGAGCAGGAGCCTCTGAAGGTGGCACTGCACAGTTGGCACTCCTCTTGGTCATGAGTCAGAGGTTAGTGACCCTGTGTGTGAATTACCTCCTTTTAATGCTCTGATTTTGTGAGCTCACCATGTCCCATCCAGACTCTTATTGCTCCTCATTCCCCCCAGGCGACAGGCTTACTGTGAGGCGTTGCTGGCCCAGAGCAGTGCCAGTACTGTCATGTCAGCCAGAGTGAGGGCACCTGGGCGGTATTGGCGATGCCCTCATCAGACCACCTCGTATTGATGAAACCTTTGTTTGCTGTGCAGAACCTTTTCTGGCACGTGTTGTGTCATGACAGCCCTGGGTACAAAATAGCATGAGGAGAATCCATCCTCTTCCCAATGGGGAAACTGAGGTTAGAGCAATTAGGAGACACATACACAGCCACTGTGCTAATGAATCTCCACCAGAGGCTAGAACCCAGGTGTCCTGACTGTCCTGCCTGGTGCCTCTCCACTGCCTTGTCTGTCCACTGCCAGGGCCCTGCTTACCTAGTGTAGGAGGGTCACATGGATGATAACCTGACAAGCTGTTGGCCACTTGGGTTATCACTGCCTCTTCAGTAAGTACTAGGTCAAAAGCCTGTATGAATCTATAATTATCTCTAAGTATTCTAAAAGAGAAAAAGCCCACGTATGCTCAGCAGAGACTCCTGGAACCAGAGATTTCTGGGTCCCTTGGCCTCAGGTAGGCAACTAAGACCAGCACTGGACCGTAGCACGCCTGTCCACCTAGACAGGCCCAGGTTCCCTTCGTGGCGCCTGCACACAGCACAGAGTTGGCTTTGGTGGTCCAGGAGTGAGTGGAAAGGACACAGGGAGGGTAACGCAGTGCCCTCTCCAGTTCCGGTGGGGTGGGGTTCATGTCCCCACCAGCCACTGCCTCACTACCAGTTAAATGCAGGTAGTCATGACTCATTTATTAGTGGCCAAGAGACACTGCCAGGGCCTCACAGGCACAGGTGATGTCACTCTTCCTGGAGGGGGCATGTGTTTGTGTACTACTGGCATCAGGCAAGAGAGGAGATGCAAATGGAGCTCAGGTTTCCTGTGATTCTTTCTAAGTGCTGTTCTGAAGCAGGTGCTCTTCCAAGCCCGACGGTCTACCATCCTCAACTTCCCAGCTTAAACAGAAGCAAAACAATATTGAGGATGAAGAAGGGTATGGGGGCTGGGGGGAGGCTACCAGGGCTGTGTAGGGCACTTCCTCCCTCAGGACCCAAAAAGACCCATTTGTTATTTACTCCTGAGGCTATAGGGCTCTCACCATGCCACCCAGGAGCCCATTGCCTGCACTCCTCTGGAGCATAGGCCATCGCAGCCAGACACAGTGTGCCTGGCAGCAGCAGGACTCACTGAGTATCCACAAATCACCAGACCTGGCTCTGAAAGTCTCTTGAATGTGGACAATGTGAGGCAAAGATCTGACAGTCTAGAGCCCTCACTATGCCTCTGTCTTTGGTTCAGAACACTACCCCTCAGATGGAACAGAGGACCAAACCAGAGCAAAAATGTTCCTCTTACGGTTTAAACGTTCTTCCATTTAGGTTCCGCCAGGCCAGAGTCCTCAGCAGTGGTTTAGGGTCAAGAAACAAAACCAAAAGGTAGATCAGGAGTCAGGAGACGTAGCTTCTGGTCTGGCCTTGGCCACTCAGGAGTTGTGAGCCCTCAAGCAAGTCAGAGGACATTTAGGCATTGTTTCCTCTTTTATAAAATGGGATAAAGCCACTTGTTCCTCTCAGCTCAGGCTGGTTACAGGATTCAGCTGAAGCACTGAGAGTAAAGAGGCTGGAAAAGTAGTGGGGGCATAGGTACTAATTTAACCTAGTGAGGATGACAAGCAGTTGGGAACCTAAGACATGCAGGTGAGTCTCCTTTATCAGGACTGGTATTCTGGGGAGTTGGGCTGGCCCCCCTCCTCCTCCTCTCTCTCCCCCACTGTAGTCAAAAGTGGGAGTTTTCTGTGTTTCAGGAAGTTTCGTCCTTTCCACCATCAGTTTAAATCCTTTCCTGAAATTAATTTTCTGGGACCCAAAGATGCAAGTCCCTTTGAGGCCCTGACGACCCCAGGCAGCTCACACCATACCAGGTGGGTTTTTCTGGCTTATGAGTACCAAGGGCTGGTTATAGGCCAAAATCCTTCCCCTCAGGGGCCTGCTGCTCAGATTTGGGACTGGCCATGTGTTAGCTCCTTAGGCAGTCTATTCTGGGAACTTAGCCCAGAGAAGAGAGACACTAGAAATGTTCATCCGTTTTATTTGGTATTACTCTCTATCCCTACTGAAGAATCTGACTTGTGTCCAGAGGGCAGTAGGCTAGTTTCTGAAACTCATATCTAGAGTCCACCCTCATCAGAGACCCCTGGGACCCCATTAAAAATGCAGGTTCCTGGACTCCACAGCTACAGAATCAAAATCTCTGATGAAGGAGCCCCAAAAGCTGCCAGCACCCTGAGTGATCCTGGAGCACATCAGAGTTTGAGTCCTTTGGGGCTAAACGCCAGGAATAGCTAAAGGGGGTCTGGGGGACCCACTGCATTATGTGGCCCAGAGTGGCTAGTCAGCTTATTGGTATTCCTACTCTGCAGATGTGTAAGAACGTGAACCCTCACTGAGCAAAGTGCAGAAGGAATGAGGCTCAGGCAGTGGACTAGATGCCTTCTCAGACCCTTTCTAACTTCTAGGCCACGTGACTGGTTTATAGACCAGGAAAGTATGACAAGGCAGACTCACAGCATGAGGTCCCAGGGCCAAGGGACGAGGCCACGGGAGCAGGACACAGTGCAAATGGAAAGGAAAACAGAAAGGGAGGGGGCCATAGGTGCAGCGGGCAGGAGGCAGAGAACGAGCTGAAGTCCCAGGGTCCTTCATACCCTTCCCAGAAGCTGCCAGGGGTACCAGAGAGGCAGCCAGGGGCGGCCCAACGTGGGGCTGGTACGTGCAAGCCTGGGATGGCCCTGGGGGTGCAGAGGAGCCAAGAGGTTATCAAGGCAAGAATATGGAGCACCTGAGGAGCATAGGGACGGGGTTGGCTCAGTGTTGTGTATACGTGTGTGTATGTGTAGAAAGTCTGTAGGAGGAAATGTTCAACTTTAAAAAATTTTTACAATTATTTTTCTTGAAAATTCAAGACTTTCAAATGAAAAGCCTGTATCCCACACCCACCCTCCAGGCTCCAGGGTGGTTCATATGTAGAGAAGAACACCGTGTGTCCTTCCCTCTTCCTGTATAAAAAGCAGCTTATAATACTTGCTGTGCTGGATCGTGCTTTACCCACTAAATCTATTTTAGATTAATTTCCTATTGGCACCTAGAAAACATCCTCATTCCTTTGTATGGCTGTGGGGCGTTCCATTGTACAGGCTTATTGTACGTTATTTAACTGGTCTAACTAATAGGTGCTTAGATTATCTCTAGTTGTTTGTTATTATAAACCATGCTGCAGTGAACAGTCTCACTCAGAGTGAATTTACAATTGCTCAAATATATTTGTGGAATTAATTTGTAAAAAGTGAAAATATGCAGGGTCAAAGGGTTCCTGCATTTACAAAGTTGATAAACATGGCCAAATTGCTTTTCATGGAGGTGATTCCACTGTACAGTCCCTCTGCCCTGGACAGGAGCCTGTCTCCTCATCCCCATGCTAACACTGCAAGATGACTTACTGACCTCCATCAATCTGAGAGATTAAAAACTCTATCTTAATGTAATTTTTTGACTTTCTTTTTTTTTCTGTTGTGCATGAAGTCAAGTATGTTTGTGTACATCTGAGTATTAGAATCCCATGTGTGAACTTTCTTTATATCCTTTGCCCTTTTTTTCAATTATTGATGTGAAGCAGCTGTTTGTGTATTAGCAAATGAGCCCTTTGTGTCATAAATATTTTCCCATCCCCCAGTTCGTAGCTTATCTTTTAATTTTGCTTATGTTCTTTGCCATGCATACATTTTTCAAAATTGCATGTAGTTGAATTTATCAGCTTTTTTTCCCTATTTTCTGGGTTTTGTATCATACTTAGGAAGTCCTGAATGGGGAATATTTCTGACTTGTTGAGTTGGACAGCAAAATAGCAGTGCCCTAAAGGCCATTAGAAATATGAGACTAAAATTCAGGTAAGAAGTCAAGTTTGACAAAGAGATTTGAAGTATTCAGGGAAGGTGGCAGCTGTGTAAGGAACAGCTCAGCATAAGGGAGAAGACAGACTGAACCAGGGCAAGGTGACATTCCCTGGAGAGGAGGGCGAGGGCAGTGCTGTCCCCAGCTGCTGCTGAGGTCTCTGCCTGTTTATCTTGCAGGTCAGATGAACGTGGGCTTGGGTGTGAGCACAGAGCTGCATTGTCCCAAGAGGGGTTCTTGCTGCCGCCATTACTCGTCCTCACCTGTGGTTTGAGATGTGTGGGCAGGGAAGGACAGAGCCAGTGCCTCTCCTAGATAGGCAGTGCCAAGCACAGCAGCCTGTGGGCCTGCCCGGCTCCAGGGCGGTTTCAGTCCTCCCCCCCTCCAAGGGCCCCAGCAGCGACCTCTCTCTCCCACACCCTGTTCCCTCCCCAGAGAACCCAAGAACCGGGAGCCCAGCCCTGGATCGGCTGCCCGTGCCACGCCCAGGAGGAGGAAGGGTTACTGCGAGTGCTGCCAGGAGGCCTTTGGGGAGCTGTGTGGGGTGAGCCCCTCCCTGCTGAGCCGCTGCTCTGACAGAGCCCCCACCCGGCTCTCCCGCTTGCATCCCACCCTGGCCTTGTCTAATGTGCCTTGTGCTTCCTTTCATCCTGGGCAGCATCTCCAGAGTGCCCGGCACCAGGGCTTTGCCCTAGAAGGCCATCTATATGCGGAAGTCGATCGGATCATCGCCCAGCTCAGCCACAGTTTGGCAAACATTCCCTCCCAGGCCAGCCTCCCTGGGTGAGTCTCCAGCCGGGTCTCCCTCTTCTGCTCTCTGGGTGGGAGGGAGCCTTCCGGTCGGCAACAGCAAGAAACAGCCTGTGGCGTTTTGTCTTTCTCACCATCCTCTGTCCTGTTTATATTGGGAGGGCGGGGACAAATATCCTCTTGTGACTGTCGGGATTGGGCACGGCCCAGAGTGGGACCCTGGTGGTTGGGGTGGTGGGGAGAGCACTTCAGTTGCTGCTGGTAGTGATGTACCTCTCTGGCCTTCTCAAGGTGGGGAGGCAGATTCCCGGTCCTTCCCAGACAGGCGAACAGCAAAGTCTTTCTGCTTCTCTAGAAAAGATTTTAGGGCGTTCAGTGGGATCCCAGGACCCTCTGTGCCCAGCCTCCCCCTGCTCACCATATTGCTGTGGCTCCCCAACTCAAGTCTCCACTGTGGGCACAGCTTGGACAGCCAGGCTGTATGCTGTTTTCTATATCTGCCTAAACGCACAGCCTCCTCTATGAAGTTATTAAATGGAACAGCCTCTAACCTGTTCTCTAGCCAACCCCAACCATAGGCTGTAGAGCAGAGAGAGGCACAAACGGCACTGCAGGGTCACCCCAAAAAGCAGGCCTCTCACAGGCCCCAGAGGAGGCAGCATGCCATGTCCCAGAAGGGTCGTGTACCCCATCCCATCTTCCCCTTAAACCTCCTTCTGGGAGGCTCCCAACTTGCTGCCTTTTCTGGAGTTGAGCTGCGTGGATGTTTCTGTCCCCACAGGCAGCCAGGCTCCCCAGTTTCAGATTGTAACCCTCGGTGTCCTGAGACTCCACCTGCCAGCCAGCCCTCCCATTGCAGGGCAGCATCACCCAGGATGAGGGAAGAAGATGACCACCGGGCCCCAGGCACCCCAGGACTGGATGGGATGGCGGGTGACATGAAGGCATCAGCAGAACCTGTGGGAGCTGGCAAGACACCTGGACCAGAAACAAGCTGCCAGGAGGTGGGGGGGTCAGTTGATGTCACTGTGGACCCCCCAGGGACACCAGTGTCCAGGAGCCCTGCTTACCAGTGCCTCCTGACCAGCTCTGGTTTTGCAGATCCTGTCTCTGGTACGGACCTGGCACTTGTTGGCCATAAGAGGAAGGTTCAGTTCCCTAGTAGCAGTGCTGAAAAGAGGCCAGGGGTGTCCTGGCCAGAGGCCTCCTTCTTTGTCCCAAGAGCCTCCAGCCTCTGTGGCACCAGGACAACCAGTGACAGGCATTGCCTCTCCTTTCCCCTTCCAAGCCATGTATCCAGGCCTCAGGCCTTGTGCCACCCACAGACCTGCATCTCCCTCCCAGACCCCTGCTCCTGGCAGCCCGCAGGCAGACCAGCAGAGTTCTGGGCCACACAGCCCCCGTGGCTTGGGGGAGGATGGCCCCCAGGATGTGAGGATTCTGAGTATGCAGCCCCTGGGCCTGTCTCCCGTCTGGCTGACCAGCTCTCCAGCTGCCCCACAGCTCCAGGCCAGCTGTCAGCCCACCTGCACTCGGCTGTGGGCATGCAGCCCCCAGGAAGCCCTGCAGAGAGCCCCTCCACCTCTCTCCCTGACCCTTTGCCAGCCAGTGGGGGAGCCAGCTGCTCCCAATGGCTCTGGGCCCCCCAGCCTCTCCCAGTTCCCTGCCTCCCTGTCTCCCAGCCCCAGCCGCAGCCCCAGCCCAGCGCCAGCTGAGAACTGCTCCTGTGAGTCCCCCTGGGGTACACAGCAGCTCTGAACTCAAGGGCCAGATACAGACACAAGTTACACTCATGCAGGGTGCTGCCCACCTGGCCAGGGCCGACCAGCCACAAGAGCAGCAGCACTGCAGGCCCCCCCAAAGGAGCCAGAAGGAGTACCAGACCTGGCGCTCGGAGGCCAAACGAACAGTTGTGGTCAAGCTCTGTGGGGCCAAAAGATCCAGGCCTCCCACCTGCCGGGACTTGGGGCAGGGCCAGGAGAGTCTGGGCTGGGGGGCTGCCCTCTCCACCTCTACCTCCAACCATAGTCCTGACCAGGTGGCAATCCAGGATGGGTTGTTCAGCCATGCCAGCTGCCCGTGCCAGGAGGCCGAGACAGGGTTGGCATAGGGAGGGACCACAAAGAAGCTGGAGCAGCAGGAGCCCTGGCCTGGCTTCATGTTCCTCTGCAGGCACTTGCCAGAGGCAAGAGGGCTCATTGCTGGTATTCCCCACCCCCCACCGCAGCCTCCCTTCCTGCAAGCATGTGGCTCTCCTGCCTTCTGAAATGCCTGTTGTGTCCCCTCCCCCAGCCCCCCACGCGCGTGCACACAGATCCTCAGGAACATATGAAGCAGAGGAGGGGCTGGTTTATAGCAATTAGACAACTTCTTCCCCAGGCCCTTAGTGGGGGCCCAGCACTGCCTTTTGCCCTGGGCCCAAGACAAAGCTAGAGCCCCCCTCTGGGGACTCTTACCGGTTCTACCCTGCCTCCACCTTGGCTGCCCACCTAGAGTTACTAGTCCCAGGGTCAGTGGCTCACCTGCCAACTTCTGCATCACCCTCCTCCCTCCTTCCCCAAGGACCTCCCCCACTTTTATTTCAGCCAAGCCACTAATCTCAAGACGGAGATGGGTTTGTTATTGATTCTTGAACCACTTTCTTTTTATTATATTTTGTGCTGTGGTTCTTCTCACCTTTCTCTGCCTCTGTGTTTGTTTCTTTAAATGTTGAAGCTACCAGGAGCCTGGTGCTATTCTGTGTCTCATTTTGGAGGAAGAAAGGGGGGCCTAGCTGTGGGCGAGGACCTGAGTTGTTAGCTTGGAAATGGAGCAACTGTGCAACCCTCATAGAGGTCATGTTTAGCCTTTTATGCCATTCCTATTAAATTTCACAATTATCTTGGTTCAAGAACTGTAAACAAATTAATAACAAATAGCAAAGAGAAGGGGCTGGAGTGCAGTATGTCAGGCCTTGATCTGCCCCCAGTGACCCAAGCAGGGCTGAGGGACCCTCAGAAGTGGACGAGATAACTGGATGGTGGGACGGGAGCCGCCTCCAAGTGGGAGCACGTGGGAGCACCACCACCTCCAGCGGCCTAGCTCTGAGGGCTGGGAGGAGGGGCTGCACCTGTCCAGGCCCCTCAGGGCACTCCCCTCTGCTGCCTGCTGTGCACTCTGAGAAACTCCTTTGCCCTGATGAGCTTTTCTGCTGGGGGCCCTCTCCTGGGGACCCAGACAATGCTGTGACTCTGTCACGGGTGCCTCCTTTCCCACTGGATGAGGAGCTTCCCTGCCCACCTTTCTCAGACCCCTGATGGCCTCATGGGCTACTCACCAAAGCCTGAGGCACCAGGTTCTGACGCCCTCATCGCCGTCTGACCAGGACTTCATGTCTGACTGTGGTCTGCCTCTCCCGCCCCCACCAACAGTGGTGACCTTGGGTGTCACATCTTGGCCAGGACATCACCTCTACAGCCAGGCTCTGTTCCAACCCCCAGGATATAAATGAGAAGTGAACCCAGGCCACCTGAGCCCTATTTGACATGAATTAAGCCCCTCAATGGCTCCTTCCACTTGCTTCCTCAGCAAAGAAAGCCGTGTGCATTCTCCCCAAGTCACACTGTCCTGGGCGCTCTGGCCAACCCTAGCCAGCCTTGTCCGTTTCTAATTCGCCACCTCTCCCTCCCTCTGCCTGAAAACTGGAAAACCCTTGGCTCTGTTCAGCAGCTCGAAGCAGCATTCCTACTGCCTCCGGCTCCTGCCTGCGGTCTGCAGCCGCCAGACCGCTGCCTCCCTGTCTGCATCTCCTTGCCCTTCCAAGCAGCAGTGGCTCGGCCTGAACCACTCCACGGGTTGTCTGTTCCAAGGTTACTGGGGAGCTAGCTGGTAATTACCAAGAGCAGGTTCCTTTTCTTTTTCCACCTTCTTGAAACCGGGCTCCCCTGCTCCCAGTGACCCCCACATTAGACCACTTCCCTCCCTCCTCCACCACACGTACTTACTCAGCAAGCCCTCTCTCTGCCCTCAGATGGCTCCTAGAACCCTAACTAGCCCTCCAGGCCTCCCTGCTCCCCCAGATGTGGGCCTAGGACTTTTGTCCTCTCCTCTGTGCCCTGGTTCATTCACCTCTGCACAGGTGACCTAAATTGGTAGCTCCAACCCTGGATCCCTTCTGAATTCTAATCTTCACCTGTGCTAGGTGGGAAGGCGGGAGGTCCAGCAGTACCTCCAACCCTGTGTGACTTTAAGCGAGTCCCTCTTCTGCACTGGTACTGCACTAGGCCTCTGCTTCCTCATCTCCAAGTAAGATGAGTGGATGAGATGACTTCAAGGGTGCTTCCTTCCCACGATAAATACCGTGCCCACCAATAACCCCTTGCATCCCTTCTGTCCTGCCACCACCGCCTCAGATCACCTTCCCTAGGAGCCCATCTGTCTGTCTGAGGCTGGCTCCCCCTTTCCACCTAGCCATAACTGCTGCCTCTCAGTCACCCCAACCAGTCTCAGGTCACCCTCCCTGCTGGCCATCCTCCCCTTACAGCCACCCCACCTCCCTCGCCCCACCCCCACCTCCAGCTCAATCCAGCCAGATTGATCCTGGATTACCCCTCACTGACAGCAAGAATGCCTCATGTTCTCCATGAACCCTGTAGTGTAAGCCTTCAGGCCACACAGGCCTGAGTTCAAATCTGATCCTACCGCTAACTCTGTGACCTTTGGCAAACACCTAAAACTGTTTTCATAATCTGGAAAATGGAGGTAATTCTAGTTGTCACCTCACTAGGAAGTTGCAATAACTGAATTAGATACATTGGTAGGTGCTTGACACAGAACTTGGTGCTTTATAAACGCTCAGCTGACTTGATCACCCCACCATACACACCCTTGACCTGCCTCCTGACACTTCAATAGAGCTCATTTTCACTAACCTCCCACCTCAGCAGGCACCCCTTTACTGCATCCCCATCTCCAGTGTAAATTTGTGGATGAAGCTGTGAAGAGGCTCTGTGAGACAACCCCCTGCTTTCCAACAACTGGTTCCCCCAGAACTCCAGGAGCCCTTTCACAGAAGAAAAAGTCCAGTGGGGTGGGTGTTGCACCCCCCTGAATAGCATATTGGGCCCTGGGGGGTAAGGCTAGATCTGTGCCCTATAAAATTCCAACTCCTCCCTAAGGGGAGGCCTCCAAACTTCAGAGATTGAAGAAGGGGTTACTTGGACAATGAAGACAGAGGAGCACAAGGCTTCCCACAGAGGGCTATTCAGATGGTCTGAGTGGTCCTCTCTGGTGGAACGGACAGAGCGCTGGGCTAGAATCAGGGAGGAAGCAGAAAGAACTTCCTGTGCAATGCTGTGGGCATTTCCACGCTCCCCACCCTTCAACACCAGATGACACACACAGTCTCCATGTGCTGGGCAGTGGGGAGGCGGGGGGCAGCTATAAATGAGTCCCTTGGTTATTAGACGAGGTCCAGGAAGCTGGTTTTCTCAGCACCTTAAGGATTGCAGTGCGAGCCCAGGTTGAGTGAGCCCCCTCTGTGCACCAGGCACTGCCCTGAGCGCTGGAGGCTCGCCTGCCCATTTATCCCCCAGCAGCACTGTGAGGGTGGGCTTTTCTAACCACCTTTTCACAGATGATGAGGCAATGGGCTCAGAGGGGCTGGGGACTTGCTCATGGTCACACAGCAATGAAACAGGGTTGGGACCCCTGAGTCCTGCTCTTACCCATCACACTACCCTTCTTGCCTGGTGTGGTCTCTGCTGCAGGCCTCGCAGACTGGGCACAGGGCCTGAACGGCATCTGTTGGCAGGGATCCTCACCCATTATGCCACCCCAGGGCTGAAGGCAGCCAACACCCCTCCCTTACCTGCAGCTGCTGTCACTAGGTCTTGGCCCCATCAACCCAGCTTGGACCCTATGCTGGAAAATTTGAGGGAAGAGCTGGCTGAAGGGCAGCAAGGACTGTGGGAGGAGGGGGCCCCAAACCTCCTGAGGGGGGCTCCCAAGGGGGAGGCTAGAGGTGGGGGCCAGAGCCTAACAGTTCTCTCAGCAGGAGTGACCCAGAGGGTGGCATCAAGACGACACAGAGCCTCCGGTTTGAGGAGAGCCTGTCTCCACAGCTCCAGACCTCAGGTGAGGGAGACTGAAGCAAGCTTCCTGCATGGAAAAGGCACACACTTGCAGCCAAGCTGACACAGAGGACAAGATGCAGAGGCGGCCCTCAGACTGGGCAGTGGAGTGTGGTCAGGGAGAGTCCCGCTGTCCAGCTGGGCCTGCTTGAGCGGAGGAACGCAGGGAAATAAGGGACTGCTTGGGGCTGAGGGGCCATACGATTGAGCCCCAACTGGAGCTGGCCCAGGTTGCCACCAGAGAGGAGTCACTCCAGAGGTGAGGAACGTCTTCCCAACAGGAGGCCCAAGGAGCCAGGCTCACAGAAGTGATAGGAACATGCCTCGGCCGAGGAGGCCCAGACTACAGACTGTGCTTGCCATGTGGTCTTGGGCGTGCTGGGGGCAAGGATCCAGACTGCCCCAGGCCCAGGGCCCTCCACTGTGAAATAACAAACCCTACCTACCCTTTTGGGAGGCACCCTGGATTAGGGCTCACTAATGTGGCCCTGGAACATGGCGCTGGTGGACAGGACAGACTTACCCTGATGGTGCGGGGGTGCCACACAGAGCTGGAGGGTGAGAGAGAGGGACCAGAAGGACCAGTCCCCTCTAGGTCTCAGATGGAAGGCAAAGGGGGCAATAGAGGGGCCAGAGAATAGTGGGGCCTTGGAGTTTGGGGTGCACCTCCCACTGACCAAATATGTGACATTGGGAAGCATATGCAGCCTCTTGGAGCCTCCGTTTCCCCACCTCTGAAATGAGGAGTGCAATCTCCCCTTGGGTAATTGTGGGTTTCCAGGGAATGTCCTATAGTAGGTCATCATTCCCAGGAGCCCCTTCACCTTACACCTTGGAAAAGGTTTCCAAGATGTCTCCAGAGTGAAGGAGCAATTGGCTCAGCTTACTGAGCATCTGGGTCTAGGGCGGCAGGTGGCTGGGGTTCAGGGTTGGGGGAGGAGTCACCCATGCCCAGCATTGATGTCAACGCCTCCCGGGAAATCGCCTTCTCACCTCTCCTGGACCCAAAATAGAGCTGAGTGGTGCTGTCACGAGCCAGAGGCAGCTTCCTCATCCCCGGCAGAAGTCCTGGGTCGCTGAGGAAACACAGGACCCTGGAAGGGGTTTCCTGCCTCCATTCCTGCTCCTCAGTGACCTGTAGCTTCCCAGTGTGGGTGCAAGGATGCTCTGGCCTTATCACCCACCCCCACCCATCTCAGGTCTCTGGCTCTTGGGATCCCTAGTACAGATCAGAGATCCCAGATCCTAGTAGGGACCCATCTTGCCCGGGAGCCCAGGAGCTGGGCTTAGGGGGGGCACAAATGGAGAAAGAGGTGGGGAGGTCATGTGGTTTGCAGAAGACAGGCAACCTAGTCTGGCCAGAGAGGGGAAACAGGGGGCTCCAGAGATGTCTTCTGCCCCTCAACTTAGGCTGGCAAGGGATTGGCAGGAATGGGGCCAATGTAAATGACCTGGCTAGTTTATGTTACATTTAGAGGGAAGGATTGGGGTGCCCTGTGTGGACTCAGAAGCCCAAAGGGAGTGGACCAACCCCTTCTGGTGGCTCAGGTGACAGCAATCCCTGAAGCCCTCGTAGAGACAGAGGTATGGTTGGACGGGAGAAGAGGGAACCTGCTTGATGGAAGGGGGTCTGTACCCAGGACTCCAGCAGTGAACTCCTCCACCGCGGGTTGGTCAGAGATCCCAGGGGCGCGGAGCGGGCCATTAGCCAAACCAACCTCTGTCCTCCGTCCAGGCCCTGTCCCCCTAACTTCCCAACTCCGACAGCCTTCAGTCGACCCGGCGCACGGGCCAGGTCCAGAGAAGGACCCTCTTGGGTACCACGCCGCGGCGGGGAACCCAAGCTGGGCAGCCACGCCCCCGCACCTCAGTCGCTCTGGTTCCCAGACAGGCGTCACCGGGTCAGAGCCCAGGGGTTCTGCTGTACCCTGTCTTCTCCCTCCAAATCTGCGGATCCTCAGAGCTCCCCGAGCGAGGGGTGGCTGAGAAGGGGGCCGCGGGACAGGCATGGGGCGCCCAGCCCCGCACCTGCGAAGGGGACCGAGGAGCTGCGAGAAGGCCGGTCCCGGGCGGCGCCTCTTTTGTCCTCCCGTCGCGGTGGCCCCAGCTCTGCCCGGCTTGGGGGGGGCTGCGGGGGTCAGGGGCGGGCCCTGGTCTCACGTGCTCGCCGTCCGCCTCTTAACCCGGCCCGCCGCCCCGCCGGGATGGCCGTGGCCGGAGAGCGCTGAGCCGGGAGCCCACCCCGCCGCCGCCAGCGCGCGCCCCCCCACCCCCGCGGCTCCCGCAGCCGCGCCGCCCGCCCCCGCCCCTCCCCGCGCGGCGCCGCGCCGCTCGCAGCCGCAGCCCCCGGACCCGGAGGATTATGAGCGAACCATGAGGCGGCTGCGGCGCTGGGCGTTCGCGGCGCTCCTGCTGCAGCTGCTCCCCCAGCCCGGTGAGTGACCCCCGTTCCGCCCGGCGCCCCCTCCCTGCCCCCGCCCCGCGTTTTGCGGAGGTTTCCGCTGCAGCCACATTTTCCTGCAGTGCTAGGGGTGACAGGCGGTCCAGAGCGCGGGAGGGTGGGGAGCGAGAGAGGACGGAGGTGCACCCACCTGTCCCCATCTGGCCCGCCCCACCACGGCCACCCCCTGCTGCTGGCCGGCGGACTCCGCAGGTCTCTGCGGGTTTGGCGGGGCAGTCGTGACGGTCGGCCAGTGAAGCTCCTGACGCCCTCCCCATCTAGCTCTTCCTCTGCAGGGCATCAGATCCTCCCACCCAAGTCCCCCCAGGGCTCCAAGGGCCACACCAGAGTGGGGGATGGGGCGTGCCCACCCACTCCCAAATCTCCTGCCCCTCGGTGGGCAACTGCTTGCAGCTATGGCCTTGTCTCCGTAGGTCTTGGGACCCGGGGTCCTGCCGAAGCTCTGCACTGGCGAGTTTCACCCCAGTTTGGGGGCCCGCGAGCCCCTGAAGTCACAGAGCCCAGCCGTCTGGTGGTGGAGAGCTCCGGGGGAGAGGTCCGAAAGCAGCAGTTGGACACCAGGGTCCGCCAGGAGCCCCCTGGGGGTCCGGTGAGTAGGGCTGGGTAGTGAAATGCTGGGGGGTGGAGAGGCTGAAGCAAGCCTTAGAGCCCACGGGAGGCCACGGGTTTAGGCACTTCCCCAGCAGTTGGCTCTGGAAACTTCCCCTTCTGTACAGTGGCCTATACCAGGTGGGCGCTGGAACCTGCTAATGGGGAGCACCAACCTGCCTCACTCCAGGCTCCCTCCCATCATCTTGGGAATCCCCTGCCCCCCTGGACACTGGAATGCCCAGAGCCCAGTCCAGCCAGGGTCATCCTACCTGCCCCTACTCCTCTTGCCAAAGCAGGCAACTGTGCTCCAGATGGGGCTCGGCAGGGCAGTTGGGGGCAGGGAAAAGCAGCTAAGAGTCCAGTCAGGGACTAGGACTCCTGTCACCACAGCTACCCTCAGTGAGCTTTCTTAGAACAGCTTAGTGCTTGCTTCTGCCTCAGTTTACCCCTCTGCACTGATAGGCTTTTGTTCTCCTTCCTCTCCTCGCTGAGGGTGGAGCCTTGAAAAAAGGTTTGAGGCCCCAAGCTTACCGACAAATGCCAGTTCTACCCGCCCCTTGTCCTTTTCAGCTGCCAGGCCCCTCCTGTCTCCCAGAGGAAGGTTAGGAATGAAGGAGATTAATTGCAATTAATAATTAATTAATATCATGTGAATAATAATCACCCAGATGGAATATTCATTCATTCAGCATGCCTCAGCTCTCCAGGAGCTGGAAGCTGAAAGTTAGCCAGGCCGATGGGGGCGGTGGAGGACGGGATGGTGAAGGCCTGGCAGAAACAGGAGATGTAGAGGAGACTCAGAGGAAGGTCCAACTGAGGTCTGGGAAGTTTTGGCAGCTGGGAGTGGTGGGAGGTAAATTGGGCTGGGCAGAGGGAGGAAGGGGGGAAACGGAGGCTAACATTACGGACATCTGTCAGATTGGCATCTGGCCCTGCCTAATGTACTTGGTTAAAAGCCCTTAGGGGGGGTGGAGAGGGCTGGGGGGTGCAGGGGGGGATACTCGGGAAATGGAATGGAGCAGGAAGGCAGCATGCATAATAGATGGACCATCACTCAGAGTAGTGCAGCGAGGGGAGGGGGTTATTTAATGGGCCTGAACAGGCAGGCCTGGATGCGGTGGGAGTTGGGGAGGGGCAGGGGGAGCAGGGAGAGGAGGGGGGAGGAGGGGGAGTGATGCGGGTGGAGGCTGCCCTCAGCACCTGCGGAGGATCCCTGGGAGGTGGTAGATGGGGAGTAAGGATGGTCCCAGGCCAGGGATGGCATTTGGTCCTTAGTCTGGCTTTTTTCCTTGGTGTCCCCACACTGAGAACTGTTCACCCCAAGGCTTTGCTGGCTAGGAGTTGACTGCCAGCCCATCTGCTGGGCCTCCTGGCTGGTGCTTTAGGGGATGTACAGACAGGAGAATGCGGTGATACCACAGTGGGGGCTGGGTAGAGATGCAGAATGGGGTTCTTAGCCTAGTCCTTGCTGAGCAGAAAGACAGTTGGGAGGCCCTGGGGTACATGGTGCCTGTGCTGTGCTGGAAATTGAGAGAATGCAGTCAGACTGCATGTGCTGAGTATGCAGAGGATGGAGGAGTCTCTTTGGGTGTCATTTTGCTGGGTAGCATGTGTGTGACTGAATCTGAATCTAACCAAAGGGGGTCTGAGGGGGTGGGGGTGGGAGTGGGGGGTTCTGTGGATCTGTGGGGCCACGGTCACTTCCAGCAGTGCAGGGGGCCTCTCTGAGATTGAGCCTTCCCAGGTACCTCACTGCAGCCTCCCGAAGGGACTTACTCATAACCCTGCCTTATTTCTACCTCAGTTTCCCCTGACATGGAGTTCTCACAACTCTGTAAGGCGGTAACCTCTGTCTTCCCACTTTGCAGATGAGCAAAGCGAGGCTCAGAGAGATTGAGTAACTTGCTTAAAATCAATTAGATCTTAAGCAGGGGGGATGTCTTCTCCAAGACCAGATACTTACCACTGCACCATTCTGTCTCCAAGGGAAACAAAAAGACATGTTCAGAATATTTCCCCCTGGCCAGGAGATACTGCACCCTCTGCCTCCTACCTGGCATTTCTCCCTGGAGCTCTTCTGGCCTAGGGACCCGGAGCCATGCAGGGTCAGCCTGTGTCCCAACAGGAAGTGCCCCAGCTCGGAGCTGCTGGGCCTTGTTCGAAGTTATAGCATTGGTTTGGGACCTCAGGCAAAGCGAGATGTTGGATCACCAGCAAGATCTCCATCTGCTGTGGGTCATGTGGCAAGTCTGGGGGCATGTGCTGGCTGACAGGGCTCAGATGGTGGAGCCTTGGGTGCTAACTTGCTCTGGCCATGGGCTGGTCACACCTTTCTGAGCCCTAGATCCCTGATACCTAAAATCAGGATGGTCATACCATTCATCTCAGCCTCACCCACAAGTAGCCAAGTAAAGACTGATACCTGGAGCTACACTCCAAACCTGCCTTTCTTTTGCTCAGGAGTATAGTAAAGAGGGACACAGGGACCCTTTCTCTCTTTGCCGAATTTCTGTCCAGTCTGGAAGCTTGCTGGGCCTGAGGCCCAGAGGGGTGGGGGAGCTTCTGGAGGTGCAGAAACTGGTGGACACAGAGAGCCTGCAGCTGAGGGTTGAAGCCAGAGACAAAGGAGGGCTGCCGTGTACAGTTGGGTTGGTTGTTCACTGCAGGTAGTCTGGGCAAGTGGGCTGAATGAAATCTGCAGGCCTATGAGGCTGTATGTGTTCTGAGGAGACTTTCTCTAATCCACACAAAGCTTCCTGCCCCTTGGGGAAACCTAGACCAAGAAAAGGGCAAGGTGTGGGGAAGTGAACAGGATGGGTGTGTAGGGGGTCCAAGGCCCAAGAGACAGGCAGATGCTCCTCTGAGCAACCTGGGGGAGGGGAGCCCATCACTGGGCTGAGCTGCCCAGCCCAGCACTTACTGCAAATGCCACCCTGGAAGACCTGGGCTGCTGTCTGCTCAAGTGTTTGTGTTTTCTTGCTGCAGAGGGCTGGCGGACAATTGGGCAAGGCTCAGTCCCCAACCTTTGCAAGATGACAGTCACAAAGAGCTACAGGGTCTGTGCCTGGGGCCGTAGTGCCCCACCCAGGCCAAGGCCACACTGTGGTCTGTGCAGCCAAAGTTGCAGCTCTGTTCTGGGATCAGAGGCAGGCGGGGGCCTGGGAAGGGACTGGTGACCGGAAGCCAGAACTAGGATTGGTGCTGAGCCCATCTTGCTCCAGGGAGGGTTGTGAGCCCTGCCATGACATCTAGTAGAGGGAGAGTTCACACAGGAGGCTAAACTTGGGTCTGAGAGGCTGTATGTGGAGCAAGACAGCCTTGGTGGGTCCCGGCTCTACTGCTTCTGACCAACTGACTGGGGCAAGCTGCAGCAGCCTGCTGAAGCCCACCCTCCTCATCCATAAAGCCATAGGAGTTTCCACTATGCCCAAACTACTGTGAGGATTACAGGAGATGTACATCAGGTGTCCTGCCTGGGATCGGGCAAGAGCAGATGCTCAGCGTCTGTGAGGCTTGCCCTCCCTCCTGAGCGTCAGGGCCAGGGTGCAGGACAGTTAGTGCTGGCGTGAGGGCTGGGTGTCACACACAGGAGCAGGGCATTTGGGGATTACCTGTCAGGCTCCGGGGGTGATGGTGGTGGGGACAATGAGAACAGGAATCTTGAGTCCTTCCCACTCTGTCCTGTAGGCTTGGCCTAACCTAATCACCTTCCTGGCTACCTAGAGGGATCCAGCTGCCCAGAGTCTGTCCCCAGAGGGACTAATGACCCTGTAAGGAAGTGACTCTGTCCTCAAAAATTCAGGTCAAATCCCATTATCGGAAATTCATCCAACTGTTCTCACTATCTGGAACTCTTGCTGCCCTGCTAAGTGGAGGCTTGGTGCATCCTGGGGAACATGGGAGGGGATTTCTCCCAGGTGGGGTCCGTGCCTCTCTGGCTCCTCCCTACTCCACCCAGGCTCCTCCACCCAGCCCATGCAGTTTATCCATTTCGTCAAAGCCCTGTTCAGCTGGAACACCTACACTTCCTTCTTCATTTATTATTGCTAGTACTGATTCTTGTGATAGAACACTTTAAAAAGGGCTTTCATCTTATCTTCACCACCCCATTTTACCAATGGGGAAACTGAGGCTGAGAGACTTTAATCAGCTCGCTCAGGCCTTCTGATGCCTTTCCATTCCACAGAAGGTTGCCACAGCCCTCTTTCCAGGGGACTAAAGGCTGCCCAGGGAAAAGTTGAATCAGGGATCAGAGAAATAGATGCCAAGAACTTTGTGTTTAAAGGCCCAGGAATAGAGGCCAAAGCCCTGTGTTGGATGGTGGGTACAGGCTTTGCAGAGAGGGTGAGGAAGAGAAGGTCAGGGGAGAGATTAGTTTGGGAGGAGGGATTTGGGGTGACTGAGGGGCAGTGCCTGGACATTTTAATTTTCTGGGGCATCTGGGAACTCTAAAGATCCTTAGTCTCCCCCTTCCCAAGACTGTGATTCTGTAGGTCTGGCACCTGCATTTGTGGTTCGGGACTTCAGTGGGACCTCTGTCTCCTTCCCTCTGCCCCCTGTATTTGGTTGGGCCTGATAGTGGGGCATAAACAGGTGCCTGGGGAGTGGATAGGCCAGCAACAGGGAAGCATGGTCACCCTAGCCAGGTGGCCACAGCTGCCACGGCGGACACGAACTCCAGCCCAAGGGTGAGACTTGATGCACGCCTCCCCCTGTGGCCCTGGGCTGGTCACCTCCAAGTGTCTCTCCCTGAGCCTTGTCTTGGCGGCTGTAAAATGAGCACCAGACAGCCTGGGTGGGTTGAGATCAAATGAACCTGGGCACCTGAGAGCCGGATGGCCGGGGAGAAAGAGGCGAGAGCAGGGCACTGGGTCGAGGGCTGGCCAGCTGCTCACCAGCAGCGCTGAGCTGGGCTCAGGGGAGGGAGGTGACAGGAGACCAAAGGGGCTCCCCAGGGAGGGGCTGAGGGACAGTGGAAGAGGTCAGGGGCACATCAGGGGCAGGAGGCAAGCCAGGCAAGGAGTGGCTGTAACAGGACATGGGCTGAAAGCTTGACTGGAGACTTAGGACTCTGGTGCCAGCAGGACCCTCTCCCAGGTTCCTGAGGTTGGGAGACCCTGGGGCCTGAGGTGGGTCTGACCGATCCTTTTCCTTCAGACAGGAGTTGCCCTCTGTGTCCCCTGTATTGGGCCAGGCCAGGCAAAGCTTCCCAGCTCTCGGGTTTCCTTCCTCTTCCTTCCACAGCCTTTGGTGGCTCCCCCAACCCCTCCTGGGCCTGCTTCCAGCCCAGGCCCCAGCCCCAGCAGCTGCCCTTGCTCAGTGGCAGGGTCTCAGCTGGCCTGAGCCCAGTCTCCTGCCAGGGAAGAGGGCAACACAGCCCCACAGATAGGCCTCAGCAGACGGGGAAGGCGATGAGGCCTTCGCAGGCTGCAGGAAGTGGAAGGGACAGAGGATCTGGTCTCTGCTCCAGCATTAGTCCCGGCTTTCCCCAGGGTGGGGGCAGCTTGGTCTGTGCAGAGAGGGGAGAGTCCAGGTGAGTTAGCTTGCTGACTTTCCGAGTAGGCGCAGTTCTGCAAGCACCAGGGCCGACTGCAGGAACCCTCTAGGCCTGGGGCGACCCCTGCCATACAAGCCAACCTCACAGCCGTGCATCTGGGCTCATCTACCATTTTCGGTGGGAAAATTTGAGGCTCGGAGAGGTTGCTGAATCGTCCCTGAGGCTGCACAGCCTAAGAGAATGGACTGAGGACAAGGGGCTTGGATAGGCAGCTCCTCTGGGTGGCGAGTGTGGAGGTGGGGATAGGGGCTCATCACTGGGGGCCAAAAAGAACAAGCAGGAACAGACACGAGGGCAGGCGACTTAGAGGTGGTCCAGGCAGGGATGGCCCGACAGGGGTGGGGGAGGGAGAGGCAGAGAATGCCTAAGCCCAGGAGGGGAGGACCAGCTCATCCAGGCCGGTGGGGGTGGGGGCAGGGGTGGGAGTGGGGCTTAGGACTGGTGCAGGCTCAGGTGCTGGGGGACAGCAGAGATGGTCCAGGCCAAGCTGGGGCAAGGAAGCAGTGACTCCTTGTCCTTGACTTTCTGTTTCGGGCCTGAGCAACACTCTCAGGCTCGGGATGGAGCTTGGAGCCTCAGTCAGCCTGGGAAGGGGTGAGTCGGTGTCCTTGGGACTCCGAGAGCTGACTACCCAGGCTCCAGCCCTTCACTCTGCCTCACCCTACTTCCAGGAACTGTGATGGACATTGGGCCATTTCATCTTACCTCATCTTTGGGGTGACAAGGCCTTGGAAGCTGGTTTCCTAGGCTTGAATCCCAGCTCCACTACTTCTTAGCTGTGTGGCCTTGGGCAAGTTAATTAGCCTCTCTGTGCCTGTCTCACCATCACACGAGGATAACAGTAGCATCTATCCCACTGGGTTGTTGTGAAGATCAAATATGGTAATACTTGTGAAGTATTTAGAACGGTGCCTGGCACATAAGTGCTCAGCAAAAATTAGAAATACAGGTGGCTGATGAGGATATGGGATATCTTGACATCAGGGCTCCCTTCCATCCCATGACCTACTCCATGCAAAAAAAAGGCAGCAAATGAAAGCCCAGTGATGGGACCCTTAGCTGGGGTCTAGATTTCTTATATGGACCTGGGGCAGGAGGAAGGCTCCAGCCCCTCTCACACCTTTTCTGTGTTTCCAGATCTTTTGTAAAACCTGAAGCTTGGGGTTGGGGACACAGAGCCCAGAAAGCTGACTCTCCCTCAGCCCAGACCCTCCTGCCCCTTCTTCTCTTGGGGTCGCTCTCCCTCCAGGCACACGAGCTTCAGGTCTGGAGTCCCTGCCCCCAGGGGGAGCTGGGCGCCGGCCTGGGTGGGCAGCCCTCTTGCTCAGGCTGGTGCGTTGCCATGACAACCCGGAGCCTCCCAGTCCCACTGCAAAGGCCCCTCTGAAAAATTTATCAGGAAAACTTCTGTGTTTAAAAATTAACCATGGGATTGAAATATTAAAGATGAGCTGCTTTGGGCAAGGCAGAGGGCAATGGACTTGGGGGTAGAGGAGCCAAGTTCTTTCCTCCTCACAGGATGGCATCTGTCCATCACCCCAGCTTCCAGGGTCCCTGCGATCAATTCCAACCCATCTACCCCTGTCTGCAGAGTCTGAGGCCTCCTCCGTAAACTGAGACTGGGGGCCAGGAAGGGAAGGGCCTGCTTCAGCAGGGCCTGAGGGGTCACACTGCACTCCCTCCTTCTTGCCCCTCTCCCATACTTCTGGGGGCCTCCCTTTAGTCCCTGTGAGGGTGTTGTTGGCCCTGCCAACAGAAGAGAGGGCCAGGCATGGGGCGGTGGGCAGGCTGAACTACTTCTCTCTGACCCTGCCGCTCCCGTAGATGGGCCCCAAGGAGGCGCCTACACCAGGGAGGCTGGGCTGGCACCTGTGCCCTACATTGCTCACCCCCCTGGCTCAGAGAGTGGGTAGGCTGTGCCCAGGGATGCCCACTCCTGCCCCCACCCCCAGGAAAGGAGCAGCGTCTTAGAGTAAAGTGAGTTTCTACGAGGTATCTCCACTGCCACCCCCCAACCACCCCCCACCAATCAATGGTCCCCTCAGCTGCTGGGTTGGGCCATCCCCTCCCCAGGGCTACTCCCCATTCTGGGTTTCCCCAATTCCCACCTTCAGGCCTCCCCTCGTTGACTCGCCCTCTGCCCTTCCTCTGCCCCTAGCCTGTCCACCTGGCCCAGGTGAGTTTCATCATCCCAGCCTTCAACTCAAACTTCATTCTGGACCTGGAGCTGAACCAGTGAGTGTGGTCTGGAACCTGGGAGGAAGGGCAGCAGGTGGGTGGGCAAGGAGTGGCCTGGACTTGGCTGGCTGGGGGCTGGGCTGGGACAGGCCCCAAGTGACCCCCTCCTTCCTCCTGCTGACTCCTTCAGTCACCTGCTCTCCTCACAATATGTGGAGCGCCATTTCAGTCGGGAGGGGACGACCCAGCTCAGCACGGTGAGTGCCTTCAGTTGGGAGGGCACAAGGAAGGTGGAAGGAAGGGACAGGGGGCTGGTGGAGATGGGGTCCAGGGTATTCTCTATACTTGGGACGGGCCCAGCCCCTGGGGACGCTCTGTCTCTCCCCACTTTGGAAGCTCTGAGGGTCAGGGTCAGAGCTGGGGTGGCATGTTGAATGACATAGAGCTTGAGCTCCCCTCGCGGCACTGGGGGTCTGACTCCCATTCAGCCCCACTGCCTGGCATGGAGGCATTCAAGGGCCCTCACTACCCCATGCCCAGACTCTCTGGGAGGGGGATGTTGGGGAAATGCCTCTCGCTCAGAACCAAAGTCCTGGGAATTCCTGGCTGCCCAGAACACTAGGGTCCCAGCCCTGGAGGCCCAGGGGCCTAAGCAAAGATGAATGTCTATAAATAGCATTCCCCCACCCCAGGCTGCTCAGTAACTGGAGCACAAGTAACTCTGCAGGAAGCAGGGAGGGGGTGCTGGTCCCCTCTGACCTGTGAGTCCCGCCAGGACACATGCTGTTCACTTCCTCGGCCACAAACTGCCCGTCCCGGGGAGGCCCATGGAGGCAGTGTGTCTGTGAACACACTATGTGTGAAATTGTGTGTGCATGTTGGGAGTGAGTCCAGAGCTTTCACCTGATTAAGTGAGGTGATCTATGGTAAGTGCTTACCACAGTGCCTGGCACACAGTAGATGCTGTGTGAATGTCAGCCGTTCTGCTCAAAGGAGTCTGTGATCCCTGCACCAGCCCCAGCAATTGGGTAAGAACCACTGAGATACTCCACCCTCCTCATTTTATAGGTGAGGGGCAGGAAGCCCAGAGAAGGCTAGGAACTTGCCCAGGGGGAAACAGCAAACTAGGAGCACAGAGTAGAGCCAGGCTCCACAGGTCCAGGTGTACTGGGGCTACAGTCACCTGCACACGGGGCAGCTTCAGTGTGCCCAGCCATCCTCCTGGCCTTGCGCAGGGTGGGGGCATGTCCGCTCATGTTCCGCTGCTCTTCCAGGGGGCTGGAGACCACTGCTACTACCAGGGGAGGCTCCGGGGGAGCCCTCACTCCTTCGCCGCCATCTCCACCTGCCAGGGGCTGCAGTGAGTATGAGGAGGGCCTGGGTACTGGGGAAGCCTCAAGCCCGGCCCTGGGGACGGTGGGGAGCTGCACCTCTCTCTCTGCAGTGGGGTCTTCTCTGACGGGAACTTCACCTACATCATGGAACCCCGAGAGATGGCCAGGCCTCGGGAAGCCCCCCAGGTGAGCCCCATGTGGTCCCTTCTGCCACACTTGTTGGCTTGTCCCAATGGCTGTCACTGCCTTCTCCCTTGGTAACCTCAGCCTCACTGCCCTCTTCAGTGACCCCAGCTCTGGTTGCCTACCTCGGTGCCCCCAGCTCCAATGTCCCCTCTGTCCCCCGAGTAACCTCCCATTGGGCTCCAGTGTCTTTGCCCCTGCCTCTCAGGGGGCTCCCAGGTCTTGACCCCGGAATCTGAGCATCTGGGTGATGAGATCCGACCTGGGAGCCCCGGCCAGTTCTGTGTCACTGTGGGGCGGGGGAGGGGAGGACTGGAGCTGTCCCCCAAGCGGGCTCCAAGCAGACCTGGCTGGCCCCCAAAGACCTAATTCTCCCTCATTGCAGGGACCCCTTCCCCACCTCATTTATCGGACCCCTCTCCTCCCAGTCCCCTTCGAATGCAGGGAACCAGGTAAGGAAGGGAAGGTGGGGCTGAGGAGGGACGGCTGTGCCCCCCTCACTCGTCCCCTCCCACCAGGCTGCCTGTTTGCTACCGCTGCCCGTTCTGCTCCTCTGAGCCGCCTGAGGCTGAGAAGGAAAAGGCAGGTACGGGGCCCGCGCAGACCTCGGGCTGCAGAGACCTCAGGCTGTGGTCCAGCGCAGGACACCCTCATCCATGGCTGGGGCAAAGGGCTCAAACTGATGTGGCTGGAGGCCAGGGAACCGTGTCTGGGAGGAAGCCCCCCAACCCCCTAATACAGTATCTGTACACGTCCTCACTGTGGACAAACCGAGGCTGCCCGCCCTCCTACTAAGGCTGAGGAGGGATGGGACCCTCACCAGTGGGGGTCTGGCATTGTCCCTGCTGGAATCCAGCCCCCCGAGTCTGTCCATGGCTTGGCCACAATGCCAGATGTGGAGGGGACTGATTCCAAGTGCCCACCCATCCCCCAGGTCCGCCGGGGCCACCCTACAGTGCACAGTGAGACGAAGTACGTGGAGCTGATCGTGATCAATGACCACCAGCTGGTGAGTTCCCAGGCTGGAGGCAACCCTGGGAGGAGGGGCCGGAGCAGCTTCACCCTCTGCCCACTCTCCCCTCTCCTAGTTTGAGCAGATGCGACAGTCGGTAGTCCTCACCAGCAACTTTGCCAAATCTGTGGTGAACTTGGCAGATGTGGTGAGTAGCTGTTCCTTGCCTTCCCTCTCCCACCACGTCCCCCCACACACTACACACATCCTTGGGGTGAGTTCTTGAGGGCACTATCAGCCTCTGAGCCCCACTTTCCGGAGAGACAGAGTGAGACCTTCCTGCAGCCCTGCCCCCCACACCTACTCCCATCCTCCAGCCCCTCCTCATCTTCCCTCTGGGCACAGATGTACAAGGAGCAGCTCAATACTCGTATAGTGCTGGTTGCCATGGAAACGTGGGCAGATGGGGATAAGATCCAGGTGCAGGATGACCTCCTGGAGACCCTGGCCCGGCTCATGGTCTACCGGCGAGAGGGTCTTCCTGAACCCAGTGATGCCACCCACCTCTTCTCGTGAGTCCCCCACCCAATGCATCCTGCCAGCCTCTGCTGGTTGCTGCAGTGCATGAGATTACTGCATACCTGCCCTGTGCCAGGTGCTCTTGCAGGGGCTGGGGGACTGTGCTCACCTTGCACCTGCTCCCAGCCACCTGCAACAGGCTGGGCACCTTCCCTTGCATCTTAGACTGATGCCCCGTTTCCCTACCCCTGGTGTTCTTCCTCTGCCCATCACCTCCCTTTTGTTCCCTCTTCCCCTTTCAACCTGTCCCAGCATCCCTTCCTCAGGGACCCAGCACCCTGCAAGGGGGGAGAAACCTGATAAAAGGTCCCTGCAATTAGAGATGATCTAATAGGAACCTGGCTTGTGGGCAGATGAAACCTAAGAGGGGAAAGGGCTTCCCGAAGGCTACGTAGGTTGACATAAAGGGCAATGCTCACCTCCCCAAGGAAGGGCTCTGGTGTGGGAGGCTCCCCAGTCTCCCCCTCAGTTCGGGAAGCTACTGAGGGAGGCCAGGAGGTTCTCCTGACATCCTTCTCCTCTCCAGGGGCAGGACTTTCCAGAGCACCAGTAGCGGGGCTGCCTACGTGGGGGGCATCTGCTCCCTGTCCAGGGGTGGGGGTGTGAATGAGGTGAGCAGTGTGGGGCATGGCTGGGGTGGGGAATTGGAGGCAGAGGGGATGCGAAGGGCTTGAGCCCTGTGCCTTTTGGAGAGGTGTAGACATCTTTTGCTCCATCTTCTTCACCCCAAGTATGACAACATGGGGGCCATGGCGGTGACCCTGGCCCAGACACTGGGACAGAACCTGGGCATGATGTGGAATAAACACCGGAGCTCGGCAGGTATCAATGAAGACCCCAGGTGGCCCACAACCAGCCCAGACCCGCACCCAGCAGCTCTAGAAGTAAAGAGGGTATCCATGGGACTGGGGAGGCCCTCTACCTCCCCTTATATCCACCTGACTCACCTCTCAGGGGACTGCAAGTGTCCGGACAACTGGCTGGGCTGTATCATGGAGGACACTGGGTGAGTTCTTGGGGACAAACTACAGGAGGGGTCTTGGGCGAGGGGAATACCAGAGCGAGCACTGGGTGGCATGCAGGACCTGGGTCCCCAGAGGCCCAGCTCTACTGCAGTGCGTACTGCTGCCACTGGGCGCCGCCAAAGCACCTTTCTTCCTTGGGGCTCTTACCTCCGACTGAGGTTAAGAGTCCTGAGGTTTCTGGGAGGGGACAGGAGTGACGTCCTCCGGTCTTTGTCGCTTGATGGACAGGCAGGACGATTCTCATGGTCTCCGGGCACATAGATTTTCATCCTCCTCGAAATGGTGACCGAGTGCCCCGGTTCATCCCATCCCCAATCTTGAGAGCGTAGGTGGCGGGGAAGTCGCGGGCCAGGACCCGGAAGCACCGTCCTCTTTCTCCTACCCAGGTTCTACCTGCCCCGCAAGTTCTCACGCTGCAGCATCGACGAGTACAACCATTTTCTGCAGGAGGGTGGCGGGAGCTGCCTCTTCAACAAGCCCCTCAAGGTACAGGCCGCGGGACAGAGAACGTGGGGGTGGTGCTTGGGCAGGACCCTGGCCGGACTCTGGACACCCCTTTCCCGTCCAGCTCCTGGACCCGCCCGAGTGCGGGAACGGCTTCGTGGAGGCAGGGGAGGAGTGCGACTGCGGCTCGGCGCAGGTGAGCGACTGGTGCGGGCGCCGGGTGGGGACGGGGGGGGGGCGCCAGGGAGAGGGCGGGTAGGGAAGGCGAGGGTTCGCCCGCCTCCCTCCCCTTCTCCCCGCGTCCCTCAGGAGTGCGGTCGCGCGGGCGGAAACTGTTGCAAGAAATGCACCCTGACTCACGACGCCATGTGCAGCGACGGGCTCTGCTGTCGCCGCTGCAAGGTGAGGGGTACCAGCAGCTAGGGCGGGACCAGGAGAAACGCTGGGGAGGAACCAATAAGGGGCGGGACTCAGGGGGGAGGAGCCGCGGGAGCGGAGGAATCTGGAGGGGTCGGGTTTGGCGTGAAGAAATCGCCAATGGGGAGAGGAGGGCGTGCCGTGCGGTCTGCTCGGGTCTGTTGAGGGCGGAGCTACGAAGAGTGGGAGGGGAACTGTCGGGCTGTGGAGGGAAGGGCGGACTGTGAGCCGGCCGGGGGGCGGGGCAAGCGGGCGGGGCGAGGAGGGCAGGCTCGGGCGAGGCGAGAAGGGCAGGCCCGGGCGGGGGCCACGCAGGTTCTTCCCGGAACGCTCCCTCCCTTCCTCAGTACGAGCCGCGCGGCGTGTCCTGCAGAGAGGCCGTGAACGAGTGCGACATCGCGGAGACCTGCACCGGAGACTCGAGCCAGGTCCGCCCGATCCCGCCGCGCTGCGGAGCCCCGGGCGTGGCAGCTCCTGTCCCTATCAGTTTGGCTCTGCCGGGTGACCTCCTTGCCCCTCAGCTCCCCTCTGCCGTCGCCGGCTCTGATCAGCCTGTTTCCACATCTGAGAAAGGGGTTCTTCATGCCTCCTGGCTTTGGTCCTTCAGTCATTAAACTAGTATTTAGTCTGGCTGGTGTTCCCAGCGTCTGGCGCGCTGCCTGGTATGTGCTTGGGATCAGAGTGGATAATTTTAGTTAACAACTCGTAAGGACTTACTACGTGCCAGGCATTTAGTTCTCCCAGTCCTGTGAAGTAGGTGCAGGAAATGGAGACTGGGAGACTATGGCACTTGCCAGTCTGCGTGGTCTGAGTTCTGAGCCACACCTCCTGTCTGACCCGGAAGAGCCCTGTAACATGAGCCCTTCACCCCTCTCTGGGTCAAGCCTCAGCTCTCCGGCCTGGGGCTGCTCTGCTCAGTCCAGTCCCTCTCTTCACAGTGTCCCCCTAACCTGCACAAGCTGGATGGTTACTACTGTGATCATGAACAGGTATGATGGGGTGGGAGCTTCTCCCCCTTCGAGTCTTTAATTCTGTACAGTCTCTTGTCTCCACTTTGACCACTCTGTGTCTTGGTCCCTGTCCTCTATATGTTAGGGCCGGTGCTATGGGGGTCGCTGCAAAACCCGGGACCGCCAGTGCCAAGCCCTTTGGGGCCATGGTGAGTCTTTGGCCCGGGAATGGGAGAGGGGACGCTGGAGGACCCAGCGTCAAGAGGCTGGGGAGGAAGCACGTTCTGGTTGTATATGCCCTCCACCAAATGTGTGGCTCCCCAGGATCTCAGGGACCCCGCTAGATTGGGGACTAGGACAGAATGTTTAAAGTTCAGGCCTGAGGTCCTGGGGGGTGGGTTCTGGGTGAGTGGGGTGACATCTGGCATCATTTTACAGTGGCTGCTGATCGATTCTGCTATGAGAAGCTGAATGTGGAAGGAACAGAGCGTGGGAACTGTGGGCGCAAGGGGTCAGGCTGGGTCCAGTGCAATAAACAGTGAGTTGCTGTGGCTCTTGGTTGGGCCTCCCCAGCTCCTGAACTGGGGAAGGTTTTTTTCAGACATGGGGCAGCAGGTCTCCTAGGACAAGTCTGTGAGTCCCAATGGGAGAATATGTGAAAAACAAGGTGGAGGGGAGGGGGCAGATTTGAGTTCATCAGTTGGGTCTTAGGTCAAACTGTCTTCTCCATGCTGCCCCAACAGGGATGTGCTCTGTGGCTTCCTCCTCTGTGTCAACATCTCTGGAGCTCCTCAGCTGGGGGACCTAGGGGGAGACATCAGCAGTGTCACCTTCTACCACCAGGGCAAGGAGCTGGACTGCAGGTGATAGCTGGGACCGTGGCTGGGAAAGGGGAGGTTGCAGCTGTGTGGGGGTGGGGGCAAGGGCCTAGGTTGGGTATGTGCCACTCTCCAGGGGTGGCCATGTGCAGCTGGCTGATGGCTCAGACCTGAGCTATGTGGAGGATGGGACAGCCTGTGGGCCCAACATGCTGTGCCTGGATCACCGCTGCCTGCCAGCCTCTGCCTTCAACTTCAGCACCTGCCCTGGCAGTGGGGAGCGTCGGATCTGCTCCCACCACGGGGTGGGTGCCTGGAGGCCAGGGATGGGGAGGGGCTTACAAGAGGGGAACAGGCCCTGCTCACCTCTACTGGCCCCACCACCTGGCCTTTAGGTCTGCAGCAACGAAGGGAAGTGCATCTGTCAGCCGGACTGGACAGGCAAAGACTGCAGTATCCACAACCCCCTGCCCACGTCTCCACCCACGGGGGAGACGGAGAGATATAAGGGTGAGGCTGGTGCTGGCCAAGGTGGGGCTCTGGCTTTCCCATTTTCCAAGCCTGGCCCTGCCAACCAAGCCCCATCCTCCTCCCTAGGTCCCAGTGGCACCAACATCATCATCGGCTCCATCGCAGGGGCTGTCCTGGTTGCAGCCATCGTCCTGGGTGGCACAGGCTGGGGATTTAAGTAAGAGACACACATGCTCCCTCCATCCCCCGCCATCCTTGGGGAGTTATTAGAACCCCAGACTATTGGAGCTGCAAGGTTAGCTAAACCAGAGCTCCCACATCACAGTCCAAGCCAGCCAAGGAGTCTTGTTTTAAACCAGGAGATTTTACAATAACAATCCTGATTTCCAGCTTCTCTTGAAAAATGAGAAGATTGGGCCCCCCTGTTTCTCAGTGCATCCCAGCACAGCCACAGAGTGGAGCTGAGCAGGCTGCCTGAGACACGGCCTGTGTCCCCCATCCCCAGGCCCCACCCAGCCTGTGGTGTTCTGTGGGCATCCGATTCTGGGACCCTCGAGCTGGTCTAACACCCCTACCCCCCAATGTACAGAGGAGGGACTTTAGGCACAGAGCCAATGGTGAGTCAGCTGCACAGTCAGGACTCAAACCCAGGTCTCACTCCCTCGACCTGTCACTAGTGACCTGGCCCATCTCTGGGGCAAGGGGTCTAGACCATGGGAGCTGGAAGGCCCCTCCCGGAGAGAAGTGGAAGGTCACAGATGGCTCCTTTTCCTCTCTCTCTCTGCCTGTCCTCTCCTTGGCTCCTGAAGAAACATCCGCCGGGGAAGGTACGACCCGACCCAGCAGGGGGCAGTGTGACGCCGGCCACGTCATCCACCCTGCTGTCCCTGTCTCCTCCATCTCATTGTCACCTCGCATTCTGTTGATGGGGAGCTGGGGGCTGCTTCCTCCACCCCTGATGTCACTGCTGTCACTGCAGGGGTGGGCAAACCCCACTCGGGGATGGAAGTCCTCAGCCTGCCCTTGCCCCTTCCTCTTGCCTACCTATCCCCTCAGGCCTTGATCCATTTACTCCTGCCCTTCCTGTGACCAGACCACCCCTGGCCAGGTGGACCCTGGAGCTGTGTCCCCTGCAGCCCGTCCCCTGGGACGGGGGTCTACCCCAGCGTCCCATCTGTTTTGTCTTCCATGTCTCCACTGTCTGACCTCCTGCCAGATCCCCTCCCTGGCCAACCTGTGACTTGCCTCAAGGGCCCAGCCCTGACCTCCCGGGGCTTCCTCGGGGGCTCTCCCTCTGGGCTCTGCCTCATATCCTCCCCTGACAGCCCCTCTCCGTTCCAGGTCCGGAGGGGCCTAGGTGCCACTCCCCTCCCTCCAGCCTGGCGCCCGTCTCCGCCCTGAACCTCAAGGCTGCCACAGAGGGAGGCACCATGCACATGTCTTCCGGGCCCAAGCCCTTCAACTCCTGGCCTCACGGGCACGGGTGGGGGGCTGTGGCCCTGACCTTCACACCACCATGGTGGACCAGGCCTGGGGCGCTTCCCTCATGGTCCCTCGCCCCACCTCATGCGGCTTTGGCCTCACACACCAACCCTCCCCGTGTGAATGTAGCTTCCATTATCACAGACTGCCACAGCTCAAGGGTCCGGGGAGGGCTAGAGGGAGGCCCCAGTGGGCACGGCCTGGGGTGGCCCTTCCGCAAAACCAGGCAGCTGGGACCAGGGCTTTAGCTCTCTGGGACTTAGGCAGAGGGGGCTGACATCTACACTTTTTAAATGAATCTTAACTGATGAATGTAACTTTGGGGGTGTTGGGGTTAGGGTAGTTGTGGGGATGTTTTGACATTTGTGGGAGGGGCCGGAGGAACCGAGGCATGGCCATCCTCAAGGCCTTCTCCTGGGATTATTGCACCTGGAATTCTCACTAAACCCAAACGTTCCCCAAGCCAGGTGGGGGTGGGCATCCTTGCTTGCCCCTCCATCCAGCCCTGCCGAGCTTGGAGAGAAGTACCAGTGCTGATACAAACCAAAGCTGCCTGTCCCGTGCCCAAGGCCTAGGTCATAGGTACGGTGACCCCATGTCCCAGAATGTTTTCAATTCCAAAATGACCATCCTGCTGTCTTTGTCAGGACGCATATATCTGGGGGTCTAGATACAGTTCCTGAAATAGAACGGCACCTTCCCCCTTTCAAGAAGGGTAATTCTGGAGCTGACTCAGGGTTTAGGTGCCTCCTGGCATGGCCTAGAGGTCCCAGGCTGGGCCGTTTTCCCAGGGAGGACTCTCCCAAGTAGGGAAGGCCCAGTGCCTGGAGGATTTGCCTGTGATGTGAAGAGAGGTGGGAAAAGGCAGGTCTCATGTATGATCCTCAGCTTCTAGAAAAGTCCTCAAGGCCCTGTTAACTCCATTCTACTCCTTGCCTTCATTCCAGGGCCGAGTAGTAAGTTTACAGTTGTTTTCCCCATTATGCCCTCTGATCCCCACTGCAGCCCAGCCTGAGAGACAGGCTGAGGTCTGGCAGAACGCCTCAGCCTTCCCACCAATACAGTCCTGCCCGTGGCCTTCCCTCAGGACTCTTGCTTGGGACAGAGGAGCTCTGGTTCCTGACTGCTGCATGCAGCCAGCAGGGGCAAGATGGGGATCAAGTTACCTTATGGATGAAAGCCACAAACAAATGGAGCCCCTCTCCCCAGGGATGCCCCACCTAGACTCAGCAGGGGCTTCTGAAGGCCCCAGGGCCTTTGAGCTGCCTATTTCAGTCCCTGTGTTTTTTGGGGCATCTTTGAGGAGTCACGAGATGGCTCCTGTTGATCTGCACCACCCCTCAGGGCAAACTGGGGCTGAGACCCATTGACACAATTTTGGTTACAGTGGTCACACTGGGGTTCTTAATACTGAGTTCCAGCTGGCACTGCCCAAGCAAAGGGGGTGGATGGGGTACCCCTCTGGCCAATCCTGCTCCACCAGCCCCACAAGCTGGGCCAGGGCAGGAGGGTAAGGGCTGGGTTTTGCACTATTGCTGTGGTACTTTAAGGCATCCTTGGGTGGTACACACATACACAGGTGGTGCATCTGGTACAAGCATTTGAATCTACATCTGCACAAGTGTGAACATCTCTGCATACACAGGCAGGTCTGTGTGTGTGTGTGTGTGCACATGGGGGGTGGGGGTGGGGATGTGAGGACCGAGACACTTCCTGTGACCAGTCCGCTCGGCTCCCAGCTGTCTGCATCCTCGAGCCCCACCCTGGCAGCGCTCAGGGAGGAGCGGGGGCTGTGCTGGCCTGGGCCTGGAACTGGCTCCATACAACATCCTGTAAATATGTCATATGGGCTCAGAGTGGGGAGGCAGGGATAGGAACATCAATTAAAGATCAAGTCCTGGGGCCTCCATGGAGCTCATACCAACTTGTGTCTCTCCTTTCTGCAAATGACTGCACTTGACTTGGGGCCCTGTGTTGCCCTCCCAGGTGCTGGAGGGAGCATGGTGACAGGGGCACTGAAGCTGGGAGGTGTACACCCAGGCCTGGCCTGGGAGGCTGGCAGGAAGTGGGCTAGCTGTCCACTCACAGTCAGGAAATAGGTCCCGACTAGGCGGAGGGCCTGGCCCTTCTGCTTCTGCTGCTCTCCCAACAAAGATAACGCCCTCCTCTGGCCTCTGCAAAGCAGACAGTGGTGAGCAGGAAAGCTACTTGCCAAAAGGCAGAACCAACTTCCCTTTTATGGCTGAAGCCTAAGGAGCCTCTCCTTGCCCCACTAGAGATCCCAGGAAGCTGGAAAAATCTGCTAATCTGGTCCCAAGGGCACTTGTTCTTGGCCCCTCCACAGAGAATGTGCTCTTTCTCCCTTCTGCTGGGCCTGGGGCAGGAAGGGACTGAGCAGGTCCAAAGCTAAGAGCTCCTCCTGGCTGGAGGCCCAGCAGAGCCAGAGCCTCTTATTTCCATCTTCTCCTGAGCGCTCTGGGTCTAGAGGCACTGGCTCTGAAAGTCCTGTTTGTCCAGGGGAAAGATAAGATGAGAGAGGTGGGGACAGGGAAGGAAGGAATGGAAGGATAGGAGATAATGGGAGCAAGAAATAGCAGCAGCGGGTGAGGGTCTGATGAGAATGAGCAGCCAACTGGAGGATCACAGTCCCATCCCCGTCCTCATTCCTGGCAGCACTCCCAGGACCACCTCGGCTCACGGGCAGAGGAGGACACAGATCCCCCCCGGTCTGGCACCTCAGTCCCCCAGGACATCTGGAGCATGTCCAGTCTCCCCTACAGTGGACAGCTTCCTCCCGCTGGGCTGGGGGTGCGGCAGCCTGGCTGGACTCACAAATCTACCAAGCACGACCTGAAGTCTAGGCTTGCCCTGTCTTCCCTGCTTAAGGCAGGAAAACCCTGTTTTGACCTTTCTTCACTGCTTCTGCCCTTAAGTCTCCCATTCTCATGTTCCCGTCTGTTGTGACTTTCAAACTTGGTCTGATGTGCCCCTTCAGCTAGTGGGAAGTGTGGCTTCCAGCAGAGAACGGCAAAGGATGCAGATGAGGCTGGGCAGCAGTGGCTCAGTCACTCTTGACAGCTGCCCCTCAGCCTCATGTTACCCGTGTGGGTGCCCAGAGGCACAGGAGGCTGCAGGGCAGAGCAGGCCCTGGCTGGCAGTGGGGATGCCAGGAAGGTGCCCTGAGCCCTCTGCCCTGTGATGCCGGCCTTCCACCCGGGTGGAAGGCTCCATAGACTAGAATGGAACATCAGATCTGGTCCAAACAGGTGATCTGAAAAGTACTTACTTTGGCTTCAGAATATGTCAAAGGCAGTGCTGGTAGGGTGGTTCCTAAAGAAAGTGGAGTGGGACAAGAAATTTGAAATTTGCTATGTGTGGAACCCCCGGGTATGTTTTTTCAAAAGTGGAAAATCCTTTGGGAAATCATTACCCAGGCTGTCTCTGAGCCACCTTCCCTAAACTAGCACTCCCCTGCTGAAGATTGCTGGGTGGATCATGGGTACAGGTTCCAATTTCCAGTTCTATTTGCTCAGGCTCATGTGTGGGCCCCTCATGAGTTGAAAGTGGCTAGGCTGGAGAGCTGGGGGTGCCAAGCCCACTCTGCACCCTGCAGGTGGCTCACAGTCTACATGCTGGGTTAAATGAATGATTACGAATTCATTACAACTCATTCCAGGGTCTAGACCAATGCTGTCCAATAGAATGAGGCCCACAAATGCAGTTACATATGTATTTTTGTATTTTCTAGTGGGCTTATTAAAAAAAGAAACAGGTGAAGTTAATGTTTTATTAAATCTAATATATCCAAAAAAAATCTCATTTTAACATGTGATCAACATAAAATAATCATTGAGATGTTACACTGGTGTTTTTGTTTGGGGTTGTTTTTGTCACTAAGGCTTTGATATCAGGAGTATATTTTGCACTTAAAGCACATCTCAGTTTGGACTGGCTACCTTTCAAGTGCTCAACAGCCACATGTGGCTACCATACTGGACAGCGTAGGTCTGGACCATAAGTGACGCTTCTGAGTTGCAATATCTAAACCCAGGAAACCCTGAGATTAGGCAAGAGCAGAAGAAAGGAAACAAACTACCGCAGGGAAGACCCAGATCAGCTGCAGTGGACACAACCACACAGGTCATAGGGGATTTGTTGGAACATTTGTAGGAGGCAAGAGAGGTGCTGGGGCGATTCACAGGATTGGGGAATTTTAACTTGACCTATAGTGAGACAACTAGCTGTGTCCTGGCCTGAAAGTGCCTCTGGCTCCAGGAACTTGGGGTGACTAAAGTAAGATTTCTATCAACCTTTTCAAAGGTTGGTGGGAGAGAGAGGCAGGCCCTGAGGCTTGGTGCAGAGGAACCTCTTCTTGCCAAAAAGACTTCGCAGGCAAGGGCCGTCAGTACCAGCTTGAGCTTCAACTTTTGGCCTTGAAGACTGAGATTCACTCTCATTTCTTGAGAAGCCACATCTAAGGGAGTGAGATCCACAGAGCCCCTCACAGGGCCCTGAGAACCTCCTACCAAACCCAGAGACCCCTTGTGCCCTGGCCTCGCTCTGCACCCCCTCGGGGCCTCTCCAGCCTTCTGGTGTTGAAAGCAAAGGCAGGAAATAGATGCTGGTCAGTGTGGTGAGTTGAGCTTCAGCTCTCCTGTCCTTTAAGAGGTCTACGATATTGCAACCCAGGGACCACCCCTGGCAGCCACAGCTGAAACACGCACTGGCAGCCCCTGCAACAGTGCGGAGTCCTCGGGAGGGTCCACGGTCACCTGAGCCCTTGAGAGAGCAGCGTCTCCCTGCCTCAGGAGGCTGGATAAGATCCTCCATGCTGAGTGCCAGCGACAGCCTCCCACTTGGTCACATGCTGCATTCTAGGTCAGCTATAAGGGGACAGGTGCCACTTTGTCCCCCAGAATGCTGATAGAACACCCTTAGTGCTTCACTGCCCTTTGCTCTTACACAAAGCTATTCACATGGCCCACTGAACTCCAAACTGAGACCAAGCCTGCTCTGTTCCCTGGAGAAGGGACAGCAGTTCGGCACCCTCCCTGGCCCTGTGCTGCCACTGGCTCAGTCCTCGAGCCCTGTGGCCTTCTTGGGCAATGCTTCAGTTGGGTTCCAAAGTGTTAACTGCTGTTCCCCTCATGCCCCACGCCAGTGCCTCATGCACAGGCTGGAGTCCTGGCCTTCAGCCACCTGAACCCCTGCCCACTTGGCAGCCTACAGGTTTCCTGACAAGTGTCTGACCAGCTGCCAATCTCTATTCTCCCCAAGAGCTGTCTGCATCTCACTGGCAGCTGTAGTGCCCACTTGGGTTTAAAAATAAACTCATTGTCTGCTTTTTCCAGTCTGACCCCAGGAACTTCTTCCAGGTTGAGCCTGATCCTGACTGACTCTGAAAATAAGGGGCCACTGTTGTTCCAGAATATGTTCCAGTGTCTCACAGAGGACAGACCACATGAGGTTCATCCCAAGAAACTCGATTGTGCCGTGAGGCACCTGTCAGTTCTCGGATCTGAGGGTCATTCCTGGGTTGATTCCAGCACACAGGCAAGGCTGACCTTAGGACTGCTCAGATCAAGGTCCTTATAAGACCAGTCTCCAGCCCACCTGGGCGCTTGCAGAGGTGGTGTGGACACACCTGTGCCTACCTGGGTGGGGCTCCTCCCTCCCCCCACCATTTAATTTCACCTTCCTTGCTCTCAACAAAACTCACCCATTCCCGCCCCTTCTCACCCAGGTAACCTCTCCCCTCCTGCTTCCCACGCAACCTGAAACCCCACTCTAAGGCCCTGCCAGCCCCCCTCAAGAGGGTTAATTTTTTAAATTCATTTTATTATCATTAATCTACAATTACATGAAGAACATTATGGCTAATAGACTCCCCCCTTCACCAAGGCCCCCCCTACAAACCCCATTACAGCCACTGTCCATCAGCGTAGTAAGATGCTGTAGAATCACTACTTGTCTTCTCTGTGTTGCACAGCCCTCCCTGTGCCACCCCCCACATTGTACATGCTAATCATAATACCCCCTTTCTTTTTCCCTGCCCTTATCCCTCCCTTCCCACCCCTCCTGTCCAGTCCCTTTCCCTTTGGTAACCATTAGTCCATTCTTGGGTTCTGTGAAAGAGGGTTAATGTTTTACTTTGAACCCCAACTCCTCCTCCCTTCTCAGGACATCATTCTGCCATTTCCCAATCCTCTCCCCTGCTATCTTCTACTTCTCTCTCCCATAACCCAAGACCTTTCCATCCTTAAAAACAAAAACAAAACCCACCACCACCAGAACTGTCCCCTGGCCACCAATCCATCTTCACAGTCATACTTCTGGATGGAATTGTCTGCCCAGACCATCAGATTCCTCCCCAATCAACCGGTCCTTGGAGCAAACACCGGTTGCCCAGTCCACCTCCTCCAATCCCACTTCTGGGTCCTGGTGACAGCCCACTCCACTCCTCTGCTGTGCCCTCTCCGGCCCTCTCAGTCCCAGAGCCCTGGCTTCCCTCTCTGTCCCCTGCTTGCCTCTCCAGCTCATTTTGGGCCCATTTTTCTCTCTAGGCTCCAACCTTGGGAATGTCTGTCAGCTCCTTGAAGCTTCTTCTACTTCAAGGTTCTTGAAGGCCCTTGGGCCTTCTCCGTTTACAACTTCACCCCCACTTTACTTGAACTCTATTCATCCTGTAGGTCTCAATTTATGCTGCTTGCTCCAGGAAGCCAGCCTGGGTTGGATGCCTCCCCCATGTGCTCTTAGAGCACTTTCTAGTTCTACTTCCGGGATCAGGGTCCTCAGCACACTGTATCAGGAGACTGTTTACACCCCCAGAGGCAGCCTCAGCTCCATGAAGAAGGCTCTGCTTCTTATGGTGTCATATTTCCAGCATGTAATCTGGTACCTGCAACATTCACGGTGCTTTATGAATGTCTGTCCAATGAAGAAAAGCAGTGTCCTCCTCCAAAGACCAAAGCTAGCTGGATGGTTATGTGCTGGGTGAAGAGAAAAAAAGGGAAACATAAAATCGGACCTTAAGTCCAGACTGGCTCACAACTGTTCCGTTTAACTGGAGTTTCATCTGGAATCTAAGTGATCTTTGGGGTGTGGATGCAAAGCAGCTTCGAGATGTCCCCCATGGGACATGCTCACTGTGGACGTTTCTTTTCCAATGCTTCATAGAAAGAATAACTGATTTGCTGCTGCAAAGAATTGGGATTATGTTCCCAACCCCTCCCCATTCCCCTCATCTAGCTTCCCCTTAACCCCTCTACGTAAATCAGTGGAAACATTATTCCGGCACCAGGTGCCTCCTTCTGTGACATCTCAGAATCAGCCCCTGGCTGTTGAGTACTCACGGAGGGCCAGTCACGGCACGGCATCTCCAGGCATCCTTACACTTGCCAGAGTGGCAGGGACAATACCCACCCCACTTCCCAAGTAAGGGAAGCCAGCCCTATGGGACCCAAGTCTTGAACTCACTATATTGTTCTATACGGCTCATCTCCCACTGTTACATTGATGTAAAGATCCTATTTCGTGCAACTCGGTGAAGCTGCCCCAGGAGTCTTGTTTTCTGTCTCCTTGCATCTTGCCCAGAGCCTTTCATAGGCCCACCTAACACCTCCTTGGTGGTGAGGACGCCACCTCGTGATACCCTATTCCCCTTCCCCTGGCTCCAAGTGGAGACGACACAGCTGTGGAGTAGGAAGGGCCTGTTGCTCCGACACGAGAGCCAAACACTCCCTTCAAAGAACTTTTATGGGTTCTTCCCTTTTCTGAGTAGTTTATAAATGTCAAAGATTTATAGTGTTTAGTTACTAAAATACTTGCCCAGTATCTCCAGGCTCTTAAGGAAAAAGGATAGATGTTAAAAACAAAAACAAACCTTATAACCAGTTGTTGAAAAGGGGATGGAAACTGAAGTCCTGTTTATTCAGGCAAAATGGCAAAATCTGGAGATTAAAAGGGCCTAAGAAAGTACCTGTCCAAGTTCCCACTGGATTCCTCCTGCAAAACCCCTAGCTTGGCCTTTGTTTATTCCTACCATCATGGGAAACATTTCACCTCAAAAGGCAACAGATTCTTTATCAGAAAATTTATGTCATTGTAACCCTCCAATTTTTCCCCAGTGTCTTTTCCTAGGACACTGGGACAATCCTTTAAGTATGTGAAAGCTGCTATTACCCAGGGCAAGCCTGCTTTTCCTCAGGCTAAAGATACTTTCGGACCCCTAAGTGTGGCCACGGACCCAGGCCTATGTCTGTCCTGCAGTCCCCTCTGGACACACCCCAACCTACTCACATTCCTCCTAAGGCGAGCAGCTCAGAAATATAGGGCATACTCCAGTGCCTCGTGCCCATTACCTTCCTTCAGGAAATCTTACTTCTACGGAAGCAATAACTATGCTTTGATCAGACCACATCAGGCATGTTTTTTTATTGGCCTTCATGTTACCAGGATATGGTCTAAATCTGTAGATATTAAATCTGAGTTATTTGGGCTAAATTTAATGTAGATTTTAGTTTTTAGGGAGATGCCAAAATCTATGTTAATCTTGTTCACAGAATTTATTACATGAAGACACTAGAAATCTTATTGGGAGAGACAGAAGACCCATCACTAAGATCTACATGATCCTCCCACTTGCTAAGTGCCGCAAATTCACTTCTGGAAAGTGATATCTTGTTCTCTTGAGAAAGCAGCACCATGGCTAGGCCACTGCACTGCTAGCAGCTGAAAAGCATGAAACTGAAGGTCGTCGCAGTTGTGCATCAAGTAGAGTGTACATCAGAAGAGCAAAGCAGGTCAGTGAGGGATGGTATGAAAAGTACTCCAAGATGTTAAGTGCAAAAACAAGATGGAGAAGTGTTTATAGGTATATAGGCTGACAATGAACATATGCAATGGACCAGCAGTTACATTTGGGGAGAGAGACTATTAGGAGTGTTTATTTTTCATCCATTTAATACATCTTAGTAATTTTAATTTTTAAGACATGTGCATCTATAATATTGTTTAAATGTCAACAAGGATTATCTGATGGAGAAGTTGTGGGACATTTTATTTCTTACATACTTTTTTGTGCTTAAAGATGAATAAACACATGCGCTTTTAAAAAGAGACTGCTGCTTTGCTTTTGTATTCCATCAACAGCAGCAACTGAATAAACGTCTTAAAAAAATAAGTAAATAAAAGTAAAGAGACAATGCTAACAACAGTATTTTAGGGACTGGGCAATTATTCACGTCTTTTGTTTTCTCTGTACTCTTTTCTGAATTTTCCAAGATTTTTTAATAGGGAGCATATAATGCCTTTATAACCAGAATAAAATGTCATTAAAATATAATAACCAGAAAAACAAGAAACCAGTAGGCCATGGTATTTGTATTTTAAAGAAAGGAACAAGTCACTTAATGTACTGACAGGCACATTTCATTTATTGCCTGTAACTTATGCTCCATAAAGTTAATTTTAAGAAGTTAAAAAAAGCTTATATTGTTCTTACATTTCAAAGTTTGTTACAGTGTGTACATTATAATCTTTATGGAAAGTTAATTCATGTACACTAGCAGATATTCCTGCTAAATTTCTAAGTGTTCCCTCTAAGACAATTAATGAAATTTAAGTTAGCTAATTTTGGTGCAACCAACTTTGGATTCGGGGTCCTGTAACCTGCTATTACTAAAGATGAAGCTTGTATCCAGTTGGAAAAATGGTTTGCTAAGCAAAGAACAGACATATGTACATGGCCTGCATGTACATAACCATTTCTGGAAAGAAATGTTAGTTATTACCCATGAAGAATGGGACTAGGAAGGAATATGAATATTTAGTTTTTACTATCTTTTAGTATTGATCAAAATTCTTTTATTATTTTTATTTATTCTTTTTAGAATTGTGGTGAATAACACATGAAACTCTCAACATTTAAATGTAGAGTTCACTAGTGTTCATTATATTCATTGTTGCGTGATATATCTAGAATATTTTCATCTTGCAAAACCAAAACTCTACCGATAGACATGGAAACTCTCTATATCTCCCCCACCCCTTGCTATCAACATTCTACTTTGTTTCCATGATTTTGACTGCACTGAATGTCTCGTATGAGTAGAATCATACAGTATTTGTCCTTTTGTGACTGGCTTATTTCATAATGTCCTCAGGGTTCATCCCTGTGATAGGATTTTCTTTAAGGCTGAATACTAGTCTATTATATGTATACACCGTGTTTTCTTTATCCGTTTACATGCTGATGGACATCTGAGCTGCCTCCACTTCTCGGCTATTGTCAATAATGCTGCTGTGAACACGGTGTGAACATCTCTTTCAAGATTCTGCTTCTTTCTTTTGGATATACATCCAGAAGTGGAATTGATAGATTAAGAAATTTTTTAAAAAGCATATTAGATGCTGGCCTGAGTTTAGGTTTACATGGTTACTAAATTGCTACTGGCAAAATTATAGAATCAAAAAATGGTTTGCATCAAAGGAAAACGGCTACAATCAGGGAAGGCTGAAAAGCATTCTTCATCGGTAGCATTTCTTACTACCTTTCTGCACGAAGTGGCTCAAACTCAGTGTACAATTTGTGTTTACAGATTATCTAATAGTTGATTAAAGCCTTCTCCATTCTCTCTGTTACTAGGCTTCAGCACACATGTCTGAGTTGAATCAAAGTAGTTACCAGTTTTAGCCAAAAAAAAAATATAGGACACTCAGTCAAATTTGAATTTCAGATAAACAACAAAAATTTTAAAATATATTATCAGTACATCTTACATAATATATCAAAAAGTATTCACTGTTAATCTGATATTCAAATTTAAGCTGGCATCCTTCATTTTATCTAGCAATCCTAAAACAAGGTCTGTGGCTTCTGCCCAGGACTCTACTCCAGGCCAACCTGTGTTAACCTAGTCACAACCACCTTGGCAGTACCTAGTTGTGCTATGGCGCTGCACTTTCCTCCTGACCTCAGCAGCAGCTCCCTCCCCTGACCCCCGACAGTTCCTTAGCTTGTGTTTATGCTGAATGCTCTCCCTTTCTTTCTTTCAGCTGTTTCCCAAATAACAGCCACTACTCAGAAGAGCTGGCTGGAGTGGCCACACTCTGCATAAAGGCAAGAAATGGAAGGAAAAGCACCCCACACCCCACACAATGTCGCTTCTAGGTCAATAAGCCCCCAAAAGCAGACCACTGGAATAAAATAGCATAACCACAAGCTGGTCTGTCATCAAACACTACAGACCCTTGTTCACAATCATTTCCCCATCTGAAAGCGAAGTAAACAATCAATTGACAAGTTGCACGTACCCTTTTTCCAGGGCTTTTATCTTTGTCTTAAGGACCCCAAATCCTCATGCAGGCCACTCTGCAGTCAGAGGCTGAGCCCTGTCACTGCTCTCAACGGCACCAGGGTACAGGATCTAACAGCAGTCTCTGCCTGCTGGGCAGAAGCCACAGCTGCAATGTGCTCTCAGAAAATTGGGCCAGGCCAAAGGGGCTTCCTGTCAGCATTTTTCAATGTTGCCAGTGCAAAGATAAGACTTCACTTTCACAGGACTACACAAACTAAAAATAAAACTAAAAAACGATCTAGTTCTCTATCATTCTCCCCATGGTCAGGTCCCATTCAGGTCACTGGCTATGCACCGAAATCAGTTATGAACAGTTGCTTGGTCCTGCCTTGCCTGGAGTTTAAGGCTGTCAGCCAGCCATGCCCAGTGCTGGCCCGAGAGCAGGGCAGACAGGAATACTCGCTGGAGGTTCGACCGAGGGAAAAGAGGGAATCTGGTCAGCTTTTCCTGGAGGGATTAGGAGTGGGCTTCCTTTAGGTTTTCTTTCACAGTCCCTCAATCTAGTTTAAAGTAGGCACAGCATGTCAAGGACAGGGCAAGGAAATGCTGTGCTGTTCCCCCACGATCAAGAGGGCAGGAGAGAAACTGACTGACAGCGTGTGCTTGTCACTCTGTTGTCACCTTTTCCCTTGGTTTTCCAATCCTGAGTCACTTCCTATTTGTAATTTCCTCAAAGATGTCATTAAATGCAAGTTAGAGAAATTTCTAAGTAATGACACCAACTCATTTACATACAAAGTGGACGGTTCCTTTCACATGGGCCTAGTCATAAATCAGAAGTCCTGAATCCCTACTGGATGATGTCAGATGGCACTCTTCCCAACACCCCTGCCCCATCCCTCAAATCACTTCTGGATTATTCAGCTGATCAAGTCTCTGACTCCTCTACAGTTCTCCATTCCAGCCTGCCATCCACCAATCTGAGCTGGTGGATGAAATGACACTTGTGCTATGCCAGGTCTACAACCTCCTTGAAACAGAGCTATCATTCAAAACAATTCCTCTTTCCCTTTTATTCTGGCCCACACTTCAAGTATTTCTTTTCTCTAAGATAAGTGGTTCTCAAACCTTAATGTAGATAAGAACTACCTAGAAAGAATTTCTGGGTGATGCAACTATTCTGTATCTTCTGGTGGTGGTTACTCAATTGTATTCATTTGTGACTATACGCCAAAAGGGGTGAATTTTACAGCATATAACCTGTACCTTATTAAAATTCTTAAAAAAAAAAAAAAAACACCTAGAGAACTTACTAGTTCTGATTATAGTCCTGTTATGTGTCCAAGCTAAATTTTGATAGATAATTAATTCCCTGTTACTTCTTACACAGACGGTCCAACGGTCCCATTTGGAAAAAACTATAGATACAGCAAGGTCCACCCAGCATAGATCAATGCCCTTCAATTCCGCCCTTATGAGAAAGCTCTACTAAACAGCTGTTTCTGCACATTCTCTAGGAAAAGGGCATAGGATGCTGGATTGAGCCACACTGCAGACGTGGATTGTTCTCAGCTCTGTCTCAACCTCCATATTCTTCACGCCCTTCTGTAACATGCTTCCAATTTGAGATAACTAAAGGAGGGAAACCCTGTACAGGAAGATTAATGTAGGCCCTTAAAATTTAGAAGTAGTTTTCAACTCTCCATAAAGAAAACAGATTTTAACTGATGCTGACACCTTCTCCAGGTATTAATCTGTTCAGACAGCAAATCTGCCGAAGAATCCACTTTCAAAACTAACAGTGACTTGACGGTTCCAACAGCTTCCAAACAGCTCACAAGTTTATTACCAAATATGGTTGGGCTGACCAGTTTACAATCTGGGCTGCTGAGCGGGGGCTATGCATGACCTAGCCACCATTTAGTCTCTTGTCTGGGGGAACAGGGTATTGTTGCAATTAATGCTATTGTTTCCTCAGCCTTATTCTACACCCTTCTCTTCTTAGAAGGTAGATTAGCCATACCAAGATTGGTCTGTGGGGAGCAACCCTCCTGGAGGTACTCCTCTTGGAGACAAGGCCTTGAGAACCAAAGGAAGCCAGAGACAGGGTGTGTTACCAGTTTCTATGCTTAGACCTCAGCTTTTCCCTCCCCTACAAGGTCACCCACCCTTCCCAGACTGATGCCAGAAATACACCAATACACTTAGCCACAGCAATCCCAAAGGAGTTCTAACCCAGCTATGAAAAAAGGCCTATTTTTTTAACTCAAACCTCTACTTGGAAATTTTCCTGCTCATGCATTCCCACTGATATCAACTTACAGGTGAAAGTACTAGAAGAGATTTTCATATCAGGTTTTCTGTGTAAACCATTAAGCTCTTGGGTACTATTTTAAATGAAGAATGGGGTACAATCCTCAATATGACATTTTTTGGCAGCTGAGTTTTCAAGTTTGTGAAAAGATACACAGACCACAAATGAATCTTCTAAACTGTATTTGGAACTGACAAAATTTTCCTAGAGACAAGGCCCTCAGCACAGAGTCTGTCCCCACCACAAAGTTTCACATCAATGTACAGAAATTAGCAACCAGTGATCTTTGGCACTAGAATGGGTAATTCCTTAGCTGTTCACACAATACCCAACTGCATACCATATGACATTAGACTGTTGGTTAATAGTTGAATTTTACATTTAAATTACCTTAAAAAGTTGGAACTCTTAGCCAAGTTTTTCAGTACCAATATGCTAACCCTATCTAACACTTAGTGCCTGAGGTAAAGACTTGCAAAGAAGATTTATTAAGTAAAAACGATTCAAAGTATAATAGAGAAAAACATTTCCAATCTTGGAAAAGCACATAACCAAGTGCCTTTGCTGATTCAACAAGCCAACCCCGAAATGCCGAACTCTTACTTCTTTTATTTCTGTAGAGATTTTGCACAGGAATAGGACTTCCTTTGGTGTGGACTCCTGGCTTTTAGAATACTAGGGATAACGTCCTTAAAAAGTATGATTATTAATATGGAATGTGCATGAACCAAACTCACTTAACATCATTATTAAAAACAACAAAAGAACACAACTTCATTAGGGACGACAAATAAACTCTTTTAAATTCTCCATGATGTGTGGCCAGAAAGAGTGACAAGATTCAAAAGTCTGATGGTGACTATATGATTTATGATATATAGGTGAACTGAAATTTTATTTCCAAACTCCGCACTATATAGGTGCAGGGGATTTATCATCTTCAGGTGGTAAGACTCTTCATGAGATTACATGATTTTATAAAGACAAAATTAATCTAATACCTGGAACCTTCCAATTGAAATTACCAGCAAGTTCACACATTTTTCTTCACAGTTGGGAAAGACCTTCCCTTAATAAAAAGGCATTCTTGCCTTTTACTGAAAGCTGGCTAGCAAAAATTTATCATAAACTATAGATGTTATTTTTAGAAGTGTTATTGTCTCTTGAATGAGACAAAAAGCATAAAGCACGGTCATTTATTGGCTTAATGGTAAAGCATAGGTATGACTAATAGGAGTAATATTTAAGCCCATTCTTGGCATAAACTGCTTAAACCATTTAAATGTTTTAAACCATCACTGAGTCCTCCTGTGATAAAGAACACTGAAGGTCATTTTACTACCATCACACAGTTCTCTCAACTTTTTTTTTTTTTGATGCTCCAAGTTCAGACAAATGACCAATAATCATAGTTGATCTTATACTACTTTTCATTAGAGGCTCTCTCTACTCCTTAACACTACTGAGAGGTAAGCAGTTCCTGCAACTTGGAAAAGTAACGTGAACTATCTCATTTCATACCACAAAGAAATAACAGAGTTAGGTACCCAATGACAATTTTTTTCTTCAAAGATAGAGGTGTCCTTCTAAAAGATAGATATGTGGGAGTCCTAACCTGTAAGAGCCATTTTAGATGGCAAAGTTCATTTTTATCAAAAATAATGCTATAGACATTAGTCAAGGAATAGCCCCAGAAAAACTGACTTCAAATGAAGTAACATGCTTGTGATTTTAAATGAACAAATACAGAAACAGACAAAATTAATTAAGTCATACAGCAAAGATGAAGCCACAAAATGAACACTAACATTTCTTAAGGGAAAATGGCATCTAATTCTCCCCTCCAATATGAACTAAGAAAAAAGCCTGTTTGTTTTATAAATCTCTTCTGAATAATTTTAGCAAAGATGAGCAAAGGACATACCACATCTGAATAAATCCAATATGTCAAGAAATAAACATGCTGTTGACTGCATCCTGATTCTAGTATGTGAAGGAGTAAGCATTTAACTTCTCTTTAGAGAAGTAAATGTCATGACAGAGCATATCTTACATGGCAATTCAAAAGAATATGATTTTGATAGGAAAAAAACTATCAGGCTTTTTATATAAATATCTGCAAGTTCTAGAACAATACTCAGAACAGTATTTTTAGATTCAATGTAGGCCCAATCAATGGGTTAAGCTAGACAGTGACAGGGCCACTTTGTTAATGCAGGCCCATAACATACCATAAGGGAAAAATGGCTTTGCAAACTTTGTTCAAAGGCAGAAATAAATATATTAAGAAAGTGGTGAGAATTGGGAAATCATGTAATTAAAACTTTAGTGAGAGAATGAAAATCGATTTTTAAAAGTGTGCGCACATGTGAAGTGACTTAGAATTATCTTTTTTATATACTGTAAGAAGTTGAAGAATTATCTAGACACAAAAGATCACATTCTCCTCGGGACAAGCCGAGCTGAAACACCAGGGGCAGTGTTTGCAGAAGCTAAATGGATGCTTCTGGCGCCGAATGTCTTAGCCTGGCATTTCTGCCTGACTCCTTCCCTCTCCATCATTTGCAAATCCACAACCTTTCTGCTGGCAAAGCCACTGTTCTCCTTCGGGCACTGAATAGATGGATGTGAGTGTATATGTATTTTCTGTCCTTCAATTAAAAAATCTCCTTGAAGCTCTAGTGACATAAGAATTGACTGGTGGTTCTTTATCTTAGCTAAACTTGGGTGTTTAAAAAGGTTTGCCTGTTCTCTTAGAATATTTGAATTTCCTTGTTAATTCCTTCAAATGAAATTTGAAGGAAACTGTGCATGTCTCTAAAGTTTTTCAGGATATAATTTTCTGCAATTTCCCCATCAGCCTTACCCAAGTTTACTTATTGCTTAAGATGTTTAGAGATCCCGAGGAGCTTCTCTAGGCTAAATTTATAGATTTGGGAGGGAAAAAAAGGCAAAATAAGGATAAATGCATGGCTAGAAGATAAGTGTAACTTTTCTACCAAGTTTCATTTTTGGGGGGAGTGGGAAGAAATGCAGTGGAAAACAACAACAAAAAAATTGCACAAAGGGTGCTGCTTTATGATTCTCCTAAGTAACAGAGAACTGGTATTTTAAAAATGAGACATAAAAAATAATACTTTTGGAATTTCAAAGTCAGAGATGTTTTGTAATAGATTTCTATTAGAAAAGAGTGAGATACCCAAAAGGAAATACTCCCTGGAGAAGCAAAGGCTGCTTCCTTTAAATCATTACCAAGCTTTACTCAGCTCATCAACTATAAGATAATGTGAACATGGTGAGAAAGCAAAGTTCTCCAACATATATAAGGTTGAGAATGGTAATAAAATACTGCAAATTGTGAGTGTTATGTGAACATTAATGCTTGTCACTGACAGATATGTCTATAGAGAATAAATACTGAAATTCTCATTACGTTTATTTACAGATAGAATCCCAGGTCTGACTGGTCTTCCAGGCAGAAATTTATGTTGGCAGAGGTATGTAAATTACAAAAGTTCCATGGTAAATTATAAAAAAAGTAAGGAATTTGGACTTAGGCCTTCTGCCATAAGCAGTACAAGTAGCTTTGAGTATTCTTAGCCTACAAAGGAATTTTTGTTATTTCTGATATTAACATATGAAGAAAATATCCATCACTGGCTTCTTAAGAAACCAGAGAGGCAGGTTTCTGGATAGAGTTAAGGCAAATCAAACAGGTCCTATTAGGGCTCATTTTCCAGGGGTGGCTTTGCTTTGTGACTGAGGAATCTTAGTGACAATTCTAGCCAGTGTCTCCACACTGCTACTGGATGGGTATCAGCCTCTTGAAAGAACTTAAATTGTATGACAGCGTATCAAAACATACTGGCAATGCTGGATACTTACAGGAATCCTGCAGTGAGTCATTTATCTCCACTGAAAATACAAATAGGTTTTCAAAGACTGGATACTGTGGCCACATGAATGAGAGTCAAAGATTTCTCAAGAAAAGAAGATCTCAACCTCCTTCTACTATAGATTTTCTTTCCAAGACTGAAAACTGATTCCTCCTCAAGTTCCTTACACATCTGAAATCTTCCCTGTAATACCAGAGGCACTTTTATTAGGTGTAGCATCTATTAAAACTTCAAACCCACGGTAGAATTGCTGAACAAAGTAATCACACTAGCCTAATAGGTATTACCTTAAGGATTTTTTCCCCTTTAATATAAAAGTATAACTACGCAGTCCAATGTACAAATACAAAAGTTTTCATACTAAAAAAATGTACCATAATACTGTACATACAAAAACTGTTCAACAAGAATGATTTAAATATATGTTCTTTCCAGATCTGGAAGACACAAATGTAAAGTTCTGCAACTGTATTACTGCTGGAACATGTGCCCAGGAACACTGTGTTTCCCTCTCTCCCCCAGTCTCAGCCCCGCCTTCAGAGTCCCCTGAGCTTGGATCCTGAGCCAACAGCATCCCTGAAGATAACCAGAGCCAAATGTTTGCTCAATGGAAGTCATTATTCAGTGAGCCGCTGCTTACCACAGACTATGAAGAGCACAAGTTTTAAGCCCAGTCAAGATTAAATCCAGACAGAGGTCTTCCCATCCCCCGATTTGCTACTAGCACTGCTTTTGTTGGACCCAGCTTTGGACCCCACTTTGGTTTTCCCCCGGGGACCAGGTGGGTTGTTTTGGTGGCTGTAGGTCTGGATTACTATATCCAAGTGCTCCTGAGCCATCCTGATCTCCCGCTGCAGAGTCTCCAGGTCAGCTGGGAGGTTCTCCTCACGGCTGCCATACTGCTGTTCCTGAGCGATGTTGGCCTTGTTTTGCTTGTAGGCAATCTTAGCATTGGACAGTTCAGTATACTGGATTTGATCTGGTTTGACAGCAATGTTATAGCCAGGGGGAGCAGATGGTGTATTCCAAGTGAAAGGATAATTATAAGCACCCGGATCTTCCACTTCCCTCCTTTTACTATTCAGTGAGTCTCGAATTGTCCCAAAGCCTAAATGAAGCATCTCCCAAATGTTAAGCACTAGGCAGACGCCTGTAACACCATACATTATCAGAAGGAAGATGGTCTTTTCAGTGGGTCTAGAAATAAAGCAGTCTATCTTATGAGGGCAAGGCAGTCTGCTGCACACATAAAATGGGTGGACTTGGAAACCATACAGAAAATACTGCCCTATTAGAAAGCCCACCTCAAACACGGTCCTTGCCAGCAACTGCAGCACATAGATTTTCATGAGTCCATCCTCCCGAATCCGCTGTCGGCCATCATGCTTGGGTTTAGGTTGGTTCTGCTCTTTATTTTCTTTTTCACTTTCTAATTCCATCTCTGGATACATCATGGGATCCTCTTCATGATCCTCTTCTGTTTCTTCCAGAGCCCGGTGCTGTTTCCAGCGCATTGCATAAGGCTTGCTCTGAGCCGCCTTCTTGTCAGTTTCACCATGCTCCCTCTTGGCAATTTTATGAATGGCATAGCCCAGGTACATCACTGAGGGGGTCGCCACCAAGATGATCTGAAACACCCAGAAGCGCACATGGGAGAGGGGTGCAAAGGCATCATAGCACACATTCTCGCAGCCTGGCTGCTCTGTGTTGCACACAAATTTGCTTTGCTCGTCGTAATAGATGGATTCTCCTCCTACAGCTGTAAGGACAATCCGGAAGACAATCAGTACAGTGAGCCAGATCTTCCCCACAAACGTTGAATGGTTGTGGATCTCCTCTAGTAGGCGAGTCAGGAAGCTCCAACTCATGGTGACTGAGGTGGTTTGCCCTGATAAAAATGGGAAAACACCAAAGGAAAATCAAGTAATATTAAAATCTTAGTTTATTTACTGATATTTTTAGAAATGACTTCTTTATATACTTGAAATCTAACTTTAAGCCCATACTGGAATGACTGCTAAGAATAAACAGCATCTCACTTCCTACTTTCCATCAAGTAGGACAATTCATCTCAGTCTATGAGCACGTGTTTGGTCCTCCATGGTTCCTAGGAGTACAGTTTGCTTTCATGTCTTCCCTTTTTTACAAGGTAAAATTGTGCCTCTCATTTGAGACAGATTTCTCAGACACAGTATACAGGATTCTCTACATATACTGTCATTCCATAAGACCTTCAGAACTTTGTGAGATACAAGTAAGAACACAGTGCAGAGGTGTAGCTATTTTGTCCAGTCACAGTAAGACTACCACTAAGAATATAATGGGGATACTTGGCTGGACTCCACTGTTGAAGAGGTACCTATTAGGAAAGTCAAATTTTGGACCTGCTGACAAGTTATTAAAAAGAATTAAGGAGATGGCACAGCTGTAAATAACTGGCAGTGATCAAGAACTGAAACAAATGACAGAAAGGACCTAGGAAGACACTCCTTACATAGGCTACATAGCACAGCAGATTCTAGGATTTTGTATTATTAATTTCTGTATTTTGTTTATGGCAGATGTTAAAAATGTTAACAAATTGAATTGTGGGGGCATTAAATCCAGTCAATAGGCAAATCCATTTAAAATATCATTTTGAAGGATAGTTTTATACTGAGACTTTGAGCTCTATGTTCAGACTCTAAAGAAGGTAACGTGTGTAAAATCCCTACTGCAACTCCAGACACAAGCACACTTGGCTTTTCTCTTCCTTTTCTTCCCTCTCCCAGTTTACTGCTGCAGATTGAGATAACTGTCAGCACATCAAAGAAGTATAAACACACATTACCTGTTATCCAGAACTTCTGTTATCCAAAATTTTCTTAGAGAAATGATGTTTTGCTCAAAACTTTTCCAGATTCCCTCTGGAAGGGAAGAAGAAAAGTGCTCATAAGCTTCCACCCACAGAAAACAATGAATCACTAAAATGCCATTTTCAGGAAGAAACAAAGTTTTCTATGTATCACAGCAATCAACCAGCATGAGATGGAAACACACTAGCAATTGATACCACTATGTGCTCCTCTCAATACATGGAGTCAGAGAAACTACATTTAACAGTGACCCTAAGATTAAGTCATTGTAGTCTAAGAAAATACAACAGGAAGATGAGTCATTTGTGAAAATCTGAAGCAGACGAAATCTGGCACCTATAGGAAAAAGCCAAAGCAGAAAAATCTCAAGAAAATTGAACTGGGTCACTAAAGGCCTTGTGAAAATCTTCACCTTGCATGCTCTATTCCTGGTTCGCTCCCTGGAGCAGCCAATACCTTTCAATGGGATTTGAACAGTCAACTAGGAGCAAGCTGTTTTGTTGAAACACCTAACAGCTGGCTTTCAGTCACTGGGACAGCAGAATACACAGGAGGTGATTTACAGATTCACAGAAACTGCTTACAGAAAAGAAAACACCTGCATCTGTAATATGATTAAAAAAACAAATGCAGAGCAAATTATTGCTCATTATAAAGTTCTGCCAACTCTGAACAGCTATGGCCAAGAGTCATCCATAAGCTGCCAACTTTGTTCATCTACGCCATTAAATACATTTAAAACAATCCTTGCATATTATGTGTTCATAGTAATTAATAAAAAAAATTTTTCTGGTTAAGATACAGAAAAAAACCTGGAAATTTCCAAAAGGTCAATGAAGAAGAAAAAAAAAGACATGCAGGCATCTACATAACAAGTATCTAGATTTACAAACAGAATCTGATCACACAAGGATCTCACCATAAAACGTCAAGTAAAACTACCATTTCAGCCTTGATGTCCAGTAGGCTCACCACTTTTCTCACTAATGTACAAGTTATAAAACCACAAAACAAGAAGTGAATAATATGCAATCTTTAAACTGGTGATACAATCCAGGTTTCCAACACAGAACTCCATGATTCACATCCATAAAATTCGGACTCGTATTTCCCACAAATGCCACATCTAAAGCATTCCCCCTCAAGCCTGAAATTCTATTTGTTCCAAAAGCCGAAGTCATGAAAGTGAAATTGTTAATTAGTTGGAAAACTCATCCTTTATACCCCCATCCATACCAAAGACAAATGGGTATCTTTTAAATAATTACTGCTAGGAAAACATTTCTCAACAGTTCAGCATTTCATACAATAACCTATTGTGTGATTGGGAGGAGTAAGAATTGGTGATATACCCTTTAAAGCTTATTTAAGTTTTAAAGCAGCCATTTTAACACATTCAGAAGTATGCACTGTAGACTAGTGAAGATGTAGGCCTATAAAATGCTGAACCTTTAGAGCCTGGTTTTCCATGGGCATTTGTAAGAGCTATAGGACCATACACTCGTACTTTGAGCACAAATGACTTGTTTAGTGGCTTTACTTCAGCATCTCATAAAATGGGTGACAAGCAATTTTATTTCTAAAATAACCAAGGGTTTCCTAAAATGAATGGCAATATCACCACTGTTTTGATCTACTGAGGAATCCAGCAGGTTTCTGATACTCTTCCTTCTCCAAATCCTTTTCCTCTCATTGCAGGCATTAAGAGAGTGAATGACTTACACATCACAGAGTATACTACTCCAGTGGTGGTGGTTGTAGGGTGAGAGGAGAGAGAGAAGAAAAACAGAATGAGAGTGGTGGGTTCTGGAACTGACATTTCTAAGAGGAATGCGTCACTGTCAAGTGCGGTCTCATTGAGTTCTTGCTCCACTTAAGTTCCCCTTACTTCTGAACCATTTTTTTTCCCGCTTTGCTATCAGAAGCCTCACATTCAGGACAGAGTCTTTTCTGACTTCCCTGCTTTGGTAAACAGATTTGATTATACATCAGGGAATACAAGCTTGCAATTACCTGTGAATGGCTCTCATGAAAAAATTAAGATTCATTTCCATAATCCACCTATGAATGGAAAATGACATGGGAGCAGAGCATGTGAGGAGTGGTTGTGAGAGGTGGGGGTATGCTAAACACTTGAATGTGTTTGTTAATTAGGAAAGCCCCAATTAATTTATATGTCCTTTTATATCTAATATCTTGAGTAAATATATTCTTTATGCTTCACTGAGTTTATCTATAGATAATTCTAGGAAGTACTATTAGGTCATAGGGAATATAAATCTGCATGGTTCATGCTTTGCACTGTCATGTGACTTTCTAAAAAAGTTCTAGCAACTTACAATGCTTGGCAATGAATCATTACAACTTCACCCCAAATGCATCAGCACTGTCTGTTATGCTACTTTACCAGATGCAAAATAGTTTTTCAAAATTATATCAATTTGTATGTTTTTAACACAGGAGGCTACATTTACCCCTCTTTGTGAACTATTTTATCCTTTTGCCCATTTATATGTAGAATGTTTTCTTAATGTAGTGCAGACATTAACCATTTGACATTTAATAGAAACACTTTAGTTTCTCTTCCTTCAAATTCTATTACTTCTATATAGTCATGTCAATTTCTTGAATAAATTAAAAGGTAGAAAAATTATTCTATGACAGCTTTTTAAATCACGAATACTGTAATTTTAGTTTCTAATCTCAGTTCAACAACTTTCAGGAAGCCATTTACTTATTTTTCCCTAGTTGTCTCCCTTTCCCATTTCCCCGTTTTTCTCTTCAGTTTATACTGTACCTTAAATCCCTAATCTTAACCCAATTCTAAATTTTCAGATGCTGTTAATATTTTTCACTGGGAAAAATAAATGCCAACAGATGGAAATGCTCTCAACTTTCTTCTCTTCCTATTTAAAAACCAGACAAAATATACTGGAAAAAAAAGTTAACAGGCATTAGATAATAGAACAAGACAGGGATCCCTGAGAGAAGGAGAGCTAACAGGTGAGACCCCTGATTAGCCAAGCTTATTACACAGAGAATGTTTCCAGGCTGTGGAAGAGGGAGGAACCCAAACAGGGCCTGGCATACTCACTGAATTGAGGAGACAGTACAGAATTTGGAGAGGAGAGAACTGCAGAGAACAAGCTCTAGAGATCTAGAGGGTCCCGGTCCCTTCAGTCTTCCACTGAGTACTGATCAGTCAGTACCATGTGAGGATTTACTCAAAAAAGAGACAAGAACTAGAAAGGAACATGCAAAAAAAACCCTCAGAACCACAAAAGGCTAGGAATAATTTGTGTTCCTCCTAGCCAGTGTGGAAAGACATCCTAATACATGGAGCATCAAACAGAGCATTCAAAAAGATGCTCCCTCAGAAAGCAGCCAAATTAGTTCTACACTAAAGGTTGTTCTACTACTCTTGCCCCAACAAGGTTTAAAAGCAAGGCTCAAAGAATCAAAACTGTTTTCAGAACTTAAATGAGTCCAGAGCAAAGCTCTAAAATACTTAAAGGAACACCAAAATCAGAACCCAACAACATAAAATTCACAATGTTTGCCATCCAATAAAAAATTACCAGGCATACAGGAAAATATGATCCAAAAGGGAAAAAAATCAACAGAGACAGACCCAAAAATGACATTCTAGAACTAGTAGACAGGACATTAAAACAGCTGTTATAAACATATTCCATGTGTTCAAGAAGGTAGAAGAAAGCCTACACATGAGAAAGAGAAACAGATTTTTAAAGACTCAAACTGCAGTTTAAGAGATAAAAATTACATGAGATGAGACAATAAGTAAGATTTAAAGATGTGATAGCACAGCAACAGAAACTATCTAGAATAAAACAGAGAGAAAAAAGAAAATGAACAGCACAGTAAGCTGTATAAGTGTTCTAATATATGTTACAGTCCCAGAAAAAAGGAGGGGACAGAATAAATGTTTGCAGAAATAATGGCCAAAATTTTTCATATTTGATGAAAACTAAATCCATAGATCAGGAAACTCCACAAATCCCAAGCATAAGAATAAAAAAGACGCTTTAAAGAACAAAGAATGACAGCAGATTCACAGTGTAAGCCAGAAAATAGCAGAGCAACACAGTACTGAATGAAAAAACAATAATCTATACCTAGTCTTTTTATGACCTTTCAAAAATGAAGATGATCCTTCTTCCCTCTGGAGCGGTGTCAGAGGAGGCCTGATGGAGGTCGGGGCTGTCCAGTGGTAATGAGGCTACCTCCTGATAGTGTCAGTGGAGGTCACATGAGCAGCAGTAATGATGCTCCTCTCCACCTCACAGCCAGTCCAGTGGAAGACTCAACTCCCACAGCCACCCAGCAGTAACAGAGAGCCCATCATCATCCCTCAGTGTCATGGGAGCCAAGTGGAGAACCCCTAGCTGGTGGTAATGAGGCAGCACCTCCGTTTCCCGTTGGAGTGGTGTCAGAGAAGACTTGCTAATACAGAAGTTTTAAGATCTAGAATCTCTAACAACCAACATGTCCAAGTTTTAATCAAAAGTCACACATAATACCAAGAACCAGGAAAATCTTAACTTGAACAGACAACAGTACCAAGATGACACTGACACAGATGTTATAATTACACAAGGAATAAACAGCCTTCATAAAATGCTTTAGTGAGCAATCCCCATCCATCAAAATAAAAAACTCAGTGGATGGGTTTGACACTAGAAGGGAGAGGACAGTAAGAATCGGTGAACCTGAAGTCTTAACAGTAGCAATTACCCAGTATGAAAAACAGAAAGAAAACCAACTAGAGGAAGAAAAGGAACAGCCTCAGGGTTCTGTAGGACTCTCAACAGAGCTAACATTCATGTCATCAGAATTACAGAACAGAAAGATGAGGTTAAAAGAACATTTAAAAAAATAATGGCTGAAAATTTGGCAAAAAGACCCAAACCTACAGATTCAAGAAGTGAGCAAACCCCAAACAGGATAAACCTAAAAAAATTCACACCAAGACAACTTATGAAAACTAAAGACAGAAAAAATCTTGAAGGAAGTGAAGGAGAAACAACATTTTACCAATACAGAAAACCATTTTGAATGACAGATTTCTCATCAGAAACCATGGAGGCTAGAAAGTAGTGGTACATTTTCCAAGGGATTTGGGAAAAGAACTGTCAATCCAGAATTCTATATACAGTGAAAATATCCTTCAGGAATTAGGGAGAAGCCAAAATAATCTCAGGTGAAGGAAAACTAAGAGAATTTGCTGCTAAGGAATTTCAGAACATCAGGAAAGAAAAATAAGTTTAAAAGTATGGTACATACAATTGACTTTCCTTCTCCTTGAGTTTTCTAAATTACATTCGATGACTAAAACAGAAGCTGTAACACTATCTGATGTGGTTCTCCATGTATCAGTAGAAGAAATATTTAAATTATAAATGGAGGAGGGTAAATGGACATAAAGGAAGGCAAGGTTTCTACACTTCACTCAAATCCGTAAAACGATGACACCGGTAGATTGTAATACATTATGTATATACAATATAATAACCTAGAACAAGCACTAAAAAAGCTGTAAAAGAGATATGCTACATGGTGTGTGTGGGGTCATGGGGAAGACAGTGTAGCTCAGAGAAGACAAATAGAGATTCTGTGGCATCTTACTATACTGATGGACAGTGACTGCAATGGGGTATGGGGGCGACTCAATAATAAAGATGAATGTAATAACCACATTGTTTTTCTTGTGAAACCTTCAGAGAGTATATATCAATGATACCTTTAAAAAAAAGATATGCTAAAAAAAACCACACTGCAGCTAAGATCAAAATGGAATTCTAAAAAATGTTCAAGTAACCTATAGGAAAGCAGGAAAAAGAAAACAAAAAATAAATACTATAAGCAACGTATTTACCACAGCTAAAGTTAAAAAGACTGACCATACCTAGTATTGACAAGGAGGTAGAGAAACTGGTACTCTCATACACTACCGATGGCGGAACATAAAATAGTATAACCACTTTGGAAAACCGTTTGTCAGTTTCTTACAACTTAAACACATACCTACTATATGATCCAGCCATTCTGCTCCTAGGCATTTACTCTAGAAGTGAAACCATATGACTATAAACTCACTTGCACATAAATGTTCTTAACAATTTGTAATAGCCCAAACCGGGAAACAACACAAATGACCATCAGCAGGTTTACGAATAAAAGGATTGTGGTATACTGATACAATGGAGTATTATTCAGCAATAATAGGTACAGCATGAATGAATCTTAATTAGGCTGAATGGAAGAACTCAGGCAAAAGGAGCACATACTGTAGGATTCCTTCTATATAAAATCCTAGGAAATGCAAACTACTCTATATAATGACAGAAAGCAGATCAGTAGTTGCCTTGGTATGAGCTGGGGTGCAGGGAGGGAAGAGAAGATTACAAAGGAGTAGCAGGAGGAAATTTTTGGGTAAGATGGCTATGTTCATTCTCTTGATTGTAGTGATGGCTTTACAAGTACATACATACGTCGAAACCCACTAAACTGTCACCTTAGGTATGTGTAACTTGTTATGTCAATTATTATTTCAATAAAGCTGCTAAAAAATAAGATAAAATAAATACTTTTTCAGATATACAAGTTTTAAGAAGTCATCCTCAGCAAGCCAGCACTATAGGGAGTGTTTAAGTCTTTCACGCAAAAGAAAAATGACTTCAGATGGAAATTTAATATACACAAAGCAATAAAGAACACATAAATATAAGACATCTGACAACTTTTCTTATTTTAAAAAATCTTTAAAAAAGACAAAGAGCTGTTTAAAGCAAAAATGGTAACAAGTTCTTGTGGGATTTATATTTTTTATACATCCTTCTTTTTACACAGAGGTAAAAGTATGAAAACAAAACCACAAAAGGCTGAGGGAAAGGAAACGGAAATATGCTGTTGTAAGGTTATTATTAGACAAGAAGTGGTTTAATATTACTGGAATACACACCATAAGTTAAAAATGGATACAGTAAACCCAAAATGCACTACTAAAATAACAAAAAATGGTATATCTAATAAGCCAACAAAGTAGAAAACAAGGAATCACAGAAAATAGATGAGACAAAGAGAAAACAAAGACAGTAGACTTAAATCCAACCACATTAATCATAATAAATGTGAATGGCCTAAATATTCCAGTTAAAAGGCAGAGATTGTCAGACCTCTGGCTTAAATAAACAAGATCCAACTATACTTGCTGTCCGTAAGAAACACACTTTAAATACAAAGCCACAAAGCAATTAAAAGCAAAACTATGGACAATGATGTAACATACTAACAGTAATCATAAGAAAACAGGAATAACTACATATTAATATCAGATAAAGTGGATTTCAGAGCAAGGAATATTACCTGAATTAAAGAAGGTCCTTTCATGATGATAAAGGGGTCAATTAATCAATAGAACATAAAATCCCTTTATACACACACACACATGAACAGCACTTCAAAAAAGACACAACGAAGAGGAGCAACAGACAAATTAACAATAGCTGGAGGTTTCAACACCCCTCATTCAACAGTTCATAGAACAAATACAGAAAAAATAAGTAAACATGTAAAGGATAGACAATATTGTCAACTATTTAGAGTATACTCCACCCAACAGCAAAAGAACTCATTTTTTTTTTCAAGGGCACAGAACATTTAGTTACTCTGGTCTAGCAAACTGGCATAAGTTGGTCCAACAGATTAGTTTAATGCCAGTCTTTTTTTCTTTTTTGACTATGCTGTATTTTCTTAATTCCAATATCTAGTAAGCCACCAACCTATGAATTATTATCTCATGATGCTCTCAAATACACCATGTACATCTGAATCTGGGTATCTAAAACAGAATTGAAAACTACCTTAATGGCTAATGATGATGATGAGTTGTGAATCAATTAAGGTAATATCCACATGGGAGAACATTTTACATACCAAAAGCCTCTTCATACCACCTATCTACCAAAACTGCTCTTGCCACTGGAAACTTCTACACTGCCAAATGCAATGGTCAGTTTTCTTACTCAGCCTTTTGACTGATCACTCCTCCCACTGAAATACTTCTGAGAAATACTGAGAGTTTCTGAGAAATACTTCTATTCACTGAGTGATTTAGTGAACTTGAATCTCTGCTCATTGACTTGCCTCCAATTTACATTGCCTTTCCACAATTTCATACCTGGAAAAATTTCCATCCTTTAAAATCTAGATGAAAGGTCACTTCAAGTTTCATTGATCTCAAGTAATCTTCTCCCCAGAAGCCCCCTAATAATTTTCATTCTACCAATATCAGGACTTAATCTATTAACTCATCATTAGTGGTAATGGTTTCTGATGCTGGAATGTGAGTTTCTTAAGGGGAAAGTCTGTGTTTTTTAAATTTTGAGCCCCTAAGCACCCAGTATGTTGCTCCGAACACAAGCACTCAATGAACATGTGCTATATTAAACAGAAGGTATGAATGAACTGTAGGAAGGAGAAAATATAAAACATACTCACTAATAGTCGTATTTTAGGACATAATACAATGACTGGTATAAAAGTACAAAATATGAAAATACTCAGAGAAGAGAAAGACACTAATTCCTATGAATTAAGAAGTATAAACTGTCAATTATACCTCAATAAAGCTGGGGAGGGAGGGAGTATAATCTTACTGCAGAAGACAAGTGGGTCTCTGAAGGATGGTTCTGAAGGATAGCTTCACCAGGCTGAGCTGGGGCAGAAAGTAGAGGCAAGGGAGATGGAGAAAACAGAGTGAAAAGTTGCACAAGAACGCTCTGAGACTGTAACATGATGGAGGATGTTTGGAACTAGTTGTAGGGAGGGCTGAACAGGAAAGCCTAAGACCAGTTTGCTGAGGGCCTTAGCACACCATGGACCCTGAAATTAAAGCCTGTGAAGTAATGATGAGTAAATGTTGTACAGATATAGTCCACAGACCACTTTCACCAGAATTATCCAGAGCGCATGTTGAAAATGCCCATTCCTGGGTCCTACTTATCCAACTCCCACTCCCAGGGCTACTGAATCAGAATTTAGCTGATCTTCTATGATTAGTCATTTAAGTTGTTTATAATAGTTTGTTATACTTGTAACTTCATGTACATCCCCATTTATAGACTTAGGATAAATTCCTAAAACTTCTGGGTCAACAGTTGTATGATTGTGAAGAGTATGAGAATGCTCGTTTCCTCACTCTCTCAATGGCTTTTAATACCTTTTTAAAAAACAAGGCTTGAGTTAGATTCTGAGTTTAAACTGTAAGAAGTTTTAGATTATCACTAATTATTAGGGAAATGCAACTAAAAAACAATGAGATACAACCTCCTACCCATCAGGATGGTTATTGCAAAAAAAAGAAATAAAGGAAGAAAGAAAGAAATAAAGAAAGAAAGAAACTAACAAATGCTGACAATGCTATGGAGAAACGGTCCTTGTTGTGCACTGCTGGTGAGAATACAAAATGTTGCAGCCGCTGCAGAAAACGGTCTGTACAATTTCCTCAAAATGTTAAACACAGAATGACCGTATAATCCAGCAATTATACTTCTGGATATATATTCAAAAGAAATGAAAGTAGGGACATAAACAGATATTTGCACAACTATGTTTATAGTAGAATTATTCAAAATAGCCAAAAGGTAGAAGCAACCCAAGTATGTCCACTGACAGATGAATAAACAAAATATGGTATATACATACAATGGAATATTATTCAGCCTTAAGAGGAAGGAAATTCTGACATACTACATGGATGAACCTTGAAGACATTATGCTAAGTGAAAGAAGTCAGTCACAAAAGGACAAATATGATATGATTCCACTTATATGAGGTACCTAAGTAGTCAAATTAATATATACAGAAAGTAAAATGGTGACTGCCAGGGGCTAGGAGGAGTGGAGAGCCTGTGTAATGGGGACAGAGCTTCAGCTGGGAAAATAAGAAAGCTCTGGAAATGGATGGTGATGATGGCTGCACAACACCATAAATGTACTTAATGCCACAGAACTATATGTTTTAAAAACGGTTAGAATGGTGATTTTTTAATGTATATTTTATCATAATAAAAAAGTAAAAAAATTTTGGACTAAAATAATTTCATGTAATTAGTATTTACCTACCATCAAGAAGTTTGCAATACAGTAGTTTAAAGGAAATTTACAAACACTTTTAAAAAACTGTAGTTGTATCAAGAGGCATTTAATGTATAGTTATATATCCTATGCAATGGAAGACAAGAGAAAGGCACTGAGTCATCTGTTAAAGTATAAGCATATTTTATAATACAGTGACTTACCAGTGAAATGCCTTAGTTTCCAGTTTATCTAATTAATTTTTTCCATTACAATCTCTTTACTATAATGTTGGCCACAGAAACACTGTTAATCCAAAAATATAGCTTTCATAGATGTCTTTGGAAAACTCTAATAATAGACTCATGAAAAAAAAACTCGCAACAGTTTTAGATCAACTAAAAAAACCCATAACCTGTCCCTTGTCAATTTTTAATGCTTACTAAGCTAAAAAAAACAGGAAATTAAAAAATTTAAAATAAGTAGTGCTATTATAAATGGTTTGCAAATACAACAACCAAGTCCAAACGGATCAGAGCTGAGTTTTAATCTACTAAGACAGAGCAAGCACTAATCTAGGGGCCAAGATATTTTAAAAGGTGCTTCAGAAATAAGCATTTCTATTTTTTCATTTGTGGCAACTATCAGATGATTTCTAAGGTCTAACCCTTCTCTTAACATTTCATGAAAACTACCTCAGCTGGAGCAAAATTTATAAAACAACCAACAAATTAGGTAGAATAAGACCTTCTAGGAAAAGGAAAGAAGCAAAGTAGGAGCAGTGAAATTAAACAATGGTTAAGATGCCCAATTTTCAAAGACATTTCCCAAACAGTCATCTTAGAAAACTTGTGATTAAACTAAACTAAAAAATTTCAATATTGACTCACCATGATTCTGAAGTATTAACTATCTGGGCATTATGAACTGAGCAATCCACTAAGAATCATGCTAGTGACTCACACTCCTGAATGAGACTGCTTTATGTGCAGAAACAAGGAATCAATTAAAGGGTTTACAATGAAGATTTGTTTAACTGGAACGTTTTAAGTGGAAATTAATTCTGCATGAGTGATAATAGATGTTTAATAACTAGCTAGTGACAATTTCTAAGCAAAAGCATTATGGTAGCTAAATAGCAAACAGTAATCTATGTATTACAAACATGAAAACAACTTGCTTTCAAAAGAACTCTTGGTTATGGACAATATTTGAGAAACACCAAATATAATTTGTTGTGAATGAAATTATAAAACCTAATGGAGAGAAAGTAGTTTGAAATATTGGCTCTATTAACCAACAAGGAAACAAAATACACCATTATGGGTCCAAGTGTCAATTTGTGCTGGCAGAAAGCCATTCTCTTTGAATGTTAGAACCTTTTGGAACCAGCTGGAGAAGTATAGGGAACCTGGGATAATGCATTCATTTACAATGCATCTTAAGTGGTACCATTTTCGTGTAAAAAAGGACAATACTGGTACACTTGTCCAAAACAGCCTGAGATTAAGTCAAATCAACTGTCTGAACAATGGTCAATCCAGGAGAATGAACATGTCTAAGTCAAAATAAAAATCAATTTATAACATTTCCAGTATGACTAGATTCACAATACAAAATTTGCAAAAAAACTTATCATACATGAAGATGAGGGTGATCTTGTATAACCTTTCTGGAAGGCACTGTGGTAATATTTATCAGGAACTTTAAAATGTTTTTGCCATCTGAGCAGTAATTCCACATCTAGTAATTTATCTTAAATGCCCAATAAGAGCACTTTACATAATTTATTATATAACCTCTATAATGAAATCATTATAAATTTTGTTTAGAACAGAGATCACAAAATTCAAAGGTACAATTATAGAGACAAAAAGATTAGTGGTTGCCTAGTCCTGAAAGGCACTAGGGGAGTCCTGAAAGGACTAGGGGAGAATAGGGAGTGACTGCTAATAGGTATGGGGTTTCTTTCTGGGGGAATGAAAATATAGGACCTAAAATTAAATGGTGGTGATGGCTACAGAACCCTGGGAATATATAAAAACACTGAACTGTATACTTTAAATAGATGAACTGTATTTGTGTGAATTATAATTCAATAAAGCTGTTGAAGACATTTTTTAAATGTCTAGATACCAGTGAGGTGGTACAAGTAACTGAAACACAAAAATGGGGCTTGCAGAATACACAGTAACAAAAGGGGGACTACTGCTTAGTACTTACAACTGTGAGAATTAGCAGCCTGACATATCTTTCAAAAGTAGCCTTCAACTTGGATTTTTATGTGAAGTCTGATTTTTTAAATTAAATTTTATCTAAGTATAAAATACCTATAGCAAGGTGCACAAATGTAAGTGTGCAACTCAATGACTTTTCAAACCAAACACACCCATGTAATCAGCACTGAAATGAAAACAGAACAAAACATTACCAGCCACCCAGAGCTACCATCATACCCCTTCCTACCCAATGGAAACCACCAGCCTTACCTCCAACAGCATAGATTAGTCTAGCCCAGTACCAGCTTTGGCACTACTGACATCCTGGATAATTCTTTGTTGTGGAAGACTGTCCTGTGCACTGTAGGCTGTTCTGCAGCATCCCTGGCCTCTTCCAGTTGTGACAACCAAAGATGTCTCCAGACATTGCCAAATGCTCCTTGGGGAACAATATCATACACATTGGGACACACTGGTTTAACCTATTCTTGAACTTTGTATTGATGGAATCATATAGAATGGACTTTCTTGTATTAGAATCATAAAGAATATACTCTTTTGTGTCTGCCTTCTTTTGTTAAACATCTTTTGAGAGTCACCAATGTTGACACATTTAGCTCTCTACTCTCCTCATTCTTTTTGCTTTATTATATTGCCATTGTGTGAATATACAACAATCTAACCATTCTATGGCTGATGGGCATTTGAGTAGTTTCCAGTTTGAGGCTATCATGAATAATGCTACTATGAAAAGTCCATATAAATCTTCTGGTAAATATATGTATGCATTTCTATTGAATACCTACAAGCAGAAGTGCTAGTCATAGGGTTCACATGTGTCAGCTTTAGTAGATCACTACTTTTCCAAAGGGGATTGTATCAATCTATACTCCTACCTGTCTCCTTTTTCTTTTTCATGTTGGCAACTAAAAGAAAAAAACATAAATAATATTGAGCCAGATATTTTGTTGACTGAACAAAACCTGCCAATTTGTGACCTGTTTTAAAAGAATACTTCATTATGTGGGAAAATGCTCATATACAGTAAAAAGACGAAACAAACAAAAAAGCCCACAACATAATATGGCTGAGTGGAAATACACCAACATTAACAGTAGCCTATGGATAATTTCTGTTGTATTTGCCTTTCAGTATTTCCTATAATAAACATGTAATGATGGAGTTGGCAAAGCTTTCCTATGCAACAAAAGCCCCAAGAGAAATTTATAAAGCAGGTCGGGGTACAAATTTCATAATACTTGCACATATTCATAAAGAACTAATTAATGGATATACCACAAAAGCACAACTATTTCATGGAACCTTTGGTACAATTATTATACCCCCTTGCAATAAGAACTTACATAAAATTCCACTCCAGAGTAAAATACAGGATGGTGAGTCTAGAGGGTAATTTTTAATTTGTAAGAATACATCAAAAGATAGTAGCACTCTGATGTGATGTCTTCTATAGCAGCTCAATATCATAATGCTGTCCTCATTCCTTTAGAGACTCACTATAAAGTGGCCCACAGGCAACACAGTAAATGAAAACATACCGAATATTCCCTGGAATACATACTTGCTACTGATACCTGCTGGTTATTGAATATCTGATATTGAGTATTTGGAAGGAGTTATCTTTATTTGAGAAAATGATTATTAAAAGAGCCACCAAAAACTTACCAGTTTCCATTGTAAGTGAATTCTATTAAATGTGTATCTGACATGTGAAAATGTTACAAACTCCTACTTCCTATCCTAACCCCTAACCACTCCACTTCATTTTCTGTCCTTCATATCAAGGGTTCTTCTGCTGGGATAAGAATATGCCCATGAGATTCAATCCAAACCCAAAAGATATTACATCCCAGACAGAAAATGCTAAATGTTAACATATTGCCCTAAATGGATTTTTTTAAACCAAAATATGTTACTTTAAGATTTTTTTAGATTAGCTAAACTAGGAATCTAAAACCACTATTCTAAACACTGATCTTATCACCATTTGCCTATATCAAGAAACTATGTCGATATGTACATAATTTCAAACACAAAGGCAAAAAAGTTTCTGAGGCAAAATAAATTAAAGGTGGTAGGAAATAAAGCTACTCTTAAGAACTTTTTATCTGGGGTTCCAAATGGTAAGGTTGCTTTAAATTTTCATTGAACTAATAACCATAAATAACGGGTAACCAAAGTAAATCTTTCCCACAGAATGCTTTATAAGCTATGTACATATAATTTCCCTCTCAGAATATACCTCAAATCATAAACATTTTTCCATTCTCTTTTCTCCTGAGTTCAAGTATAATAGAACAGACACACTCCCAAATTTCTAATAATTTTTCCAAACTCAGAAAAAAAGCTGTCCTTTCCAAGTGAATCTGAGAAGTGCACATCTGCTTGAATTGCTCAATCTGTAATAAATACAAAGCTTTCACTCTGAATAATATGAACATCTACAACTGAATTGGAATGTGAGGTCAAAGCAAGCTATTTGAGTTGGACACACAAACAACAGATTCCCTTTCAGAAAACACTATATAGTCACTAAAGCATTTTCTATACGAATCTAGGTCTTTTAAAAATAGATCCCAAGAACTAACACTGCTGTACTGACATTATAAGCTTAAAAAATCATTATCTTAAGAAAAAAAAACCAAACACCTTTATCATCCAAATCTTCCATATAACACAGTTAGTTCAAAGGTGCATACACTACGGTAAAAGAAATGTTAAGAGATTGGGAGTAGGTTGGTAGTCTCCAATTTTTAGAGTCTGAGGACCTTTATAAATAGCAAAAGATTTCCTGGAGCCTTAAATAATAGTGGCTGTGCATTTATTATCTGTCTTTGGAAAAAAACACATAATGATAAGACTCTACCATAAACTAGTAAAGCTTAAAAATAAATCAGTAGTTTATCATAACATCATCCTCATAAAAATTTGAAAAGGTCAAACATATTTGTTAAGACATTACTTATACAGTTTACAGATACTACTTGAATAGATACGCAGGTTAACTTTCAACTATTCTGCAGTGGCCCATTGTTTGACACCACAGTATGAAGCTAGTATCCTTATTTTACTGAAAATCATGGTGATTTGCTTAAGATCACACAACTAGTTGTAACACAACTTAGACCTAATGACCTTTTTACTATATTATGTTTGGTATTTAATTTTATTTTATGACCACACAGAAAGTCACTGAAAAAGTTGATAGCAATATAACTGAAGAAAAGGTCCCATTTAAAATAGCAGTAAGTAGACAAAATACTTAGGAATAAGCCTAACAAGAAACATACAAGATTTAAATGAAGAATACTTAAAAATACTTTATGAAAGAACATGAAAGAATTAAAATACTTCAAAGATTTAAATAATTCCATGTTCTTGGATATAAAAGCCATTATAAGATACTAGTTATCCCTAAGCTAATCTAAAATGTAATGAAATTTGATTTCTGAAAATGCCAAAAAGATTTCTTTGGGACCAAACTGATTCTAAATTTAATGTGAAATAATAAATAGTAAGAATGGGAAATTTCTGAAGAGTAACAAGAGCATACAAGCTCTCTAGATATACATTATAAAGCTATAATAATTTTAAAATATAAAATTGGCAACAAGATGAACAGAATGGAACAGAATAGAAAGGCAAGAAGATCTAAATACATATGGAAATTTAATGTATGATGGGTTGGCATTTTAAATCAATGGGAAAAAAAGGGAATATTCAATGAATGAACTACTATAGGTACCTATCTGGAAAAAAATTAAAAATAAGTTGGATCTTTAAACCATATGGATCTAAGATTTAAAATTAAAAATAAAACAATAAAAGATGAAAACATGGACTTTTCTTCTTAATCTGAGCAGAAAAGACGTTTCTAAAATGACACGAAACTAGAGGACAAATGAAAGAAACAACAAATTCAATCCTAGAAGATACAATTTCTGGAAAGCAAAAGAAAACCCAAAACAAAATTGTATACAACTCAAAAGAGACACTAAACGATAAAATTATTTGCAATTCTTAGAAATAGCTAATTTATAAAGAGCTCTAAGATCAAGAATAAAAAGACCACCAAGTAAAAAATGTACAAATGGACATGAAGAAAAATATAATGTGAGAAGATATTCAATACCATGTGATTAAAACCTTAAAAATTAAAATTAAATTAATATACTACCTTTCATTTGTAATTCTTTTCAATTGGAAAAGATTAAGAAGTGATGGGGGATAAACTGGCACAACGTCTTTAAGAGACATACAGGAATACCCAATAAAATAGAAAATGCACATGCCTTTTGACCTAGCAATCCTCATTCCCAATATCTAACAAATATGCTCACATACAAAAGAATGTGCAAGAACATTAACTGCAGCACTGTTGATAATGGGCTGGAAACAATTTAGAAGTATACCAGTAAAGGACTGGGTAAAGGACAAGTAAAGGTCTTACAGCAGATATAGTAACCAAGAAGAATGAGACAGTTTTATCTGTAATGATATGAAACAAACTAAGATGTGTTAGTGGAAAATGAAGACTGTAGAACTGTGTGTATAGCATGCTACTACTTATGTATGTGTCTGGGATAATATGGAGTGTATGGATATCTACAGAATTCACAAAAAATGGTGGTATATGGTTGCTCTGGCAGAAAAAAACTAGTGACTTAAGTGAGAGAAGAGAATAAATGAAGACTTCTTTTCACTGTATACTCTTTTATATACTTTAGGATTTTGTACTACTTAATATATTACCTACTCCAAACAATTGTTTTAAAAAGTCAACAAAGTGAAACACTCAAGTATAAAACTGTCAACACCAGTGTTAATGTTTAACTGTTTAAGTTTCTTGGGACATTAATTATACTGACCATTCGCTCAGCAAATGTGAAGGAATTAAAATTCCTAAGTACAATATATGAAAGAAAAAACCTTATCTTAATTTCTCTATTCCATCTGATAGCTTGCCCAAATAAGCCTAGCTGCCATTACTTTCCTGAGAGGTAAGAATTTTGTACACTATACCATGTGCATACTATACCATAGGTGAACACTGTATATCTGGTCTATTCGAACGACATAAGACTGATTAGGCCATGGCTATTAGTAAGTTCACATCAGTAAATATTTACTAAGGACCTAGTACTATACTGTCATGTAAGACCAATTAACACAAAAGCAACACACAATAAATTCAAGTTGGTGGTTACCTCTGGTAAGGAGGACTTAGGAAAAGGTGGCCTGACTAGGATGAGAAGAGTAGAGGTGGAGAAAACTGCAAAAGTCTGGCTTCAGTAAATTGTTGATAGAACTACTTAAATGAAATGGTACAGTGAAGGTCTAAGTTTGGAGCCAAGATCAAGAGTTTGGTCTGGGCAATTCAATTTAAAGAACTATCTAAATTGAGCAGGCAGATGGAAACAGAAAAGGTGTCTTAACCACTGAAAGGAAAGGAGCAACACATAGCAATTCACCGGAGAGTTCCCCTTTATTAGGGAAAGGTGCTGGGTTATATAGGAGGGGGCATGAATTGATTGAGGTGTCACTTCTACGGGGCTGGTGGCTGTTGGCTAGGTGCTGGGATTGGGAGGGGGGCGAGAGGTGATTGGGCTTCAGGTGGCGCCTGCGGGAACTGAGGACCCCGAAGAGAAGCCGGAAGTTTGCCATCTTACTGGTGGGGACCCTTCATTCCCCCCTTTCTCCTCTATGGGTTTGTGGACGTTGCTTTCTCTCTGGCTGCTTCCTGCTGAACAGGGGCGGAGAAGGGAGTGAGGGCTTGAGGATTGGGAGGAAAGGGTTGATAGGACTCCCCACAGTAAGGACGAGTAGATGTGGACTTCTTCAGGTTTGGAAATCAATGAAGGTTCCCTGTAACCATAGGTTGGCCAAGAGGATATGGGTGTCAGGAGCCAGGCGTCTGCGGCTATTGTTTCCAGGAACAGTTTCCAGTGGAGAGAGGGGTCCATCTCAGCGTGTGGTGAGGAGGTCACGTGAGGGTGAGGGATCTTCTGTGGCCAGAAGCTGGTAGTTCCTGAGTAAAAGCTGGTAGAAAGCTTGATTAGAGATTTTTCCGACTTGGGATTTGATGAACTTTATTATACAGGGTAAGAAGAGACAGGCGAGAAGAATGATTATTATGGGGCCTGCAATGGGCCAGAGCCAGGTGAGGAGGGGGTTTGTTAGTATTGACGAGAATGGGTTGGAATTGGAAGCAGAGTGGAGACTGGAGGCAAGGTCGGTGAGTTTGGTAATGTCAGTTTCTACAATGCCAGATTCGTTGATGTAATAGCAGCACTCTTCCCAGAGGAAGACGCAGGTGCCGCCCTTCTCGGCTGTAAGCAGATCTAGGGCCCGCCGGTTTTGAAGGGTGACTTTAGCTAGCGAAGTGACCTGTCTTTGGAGAGAGGCTAGAGAATCGGCAGTGGATGTCAGGGCTCCCTCAAGTTTGGCGTTGAGATCTCTAACTGCCTATAGAGAGTGACCCAAGGCTTCTCCCGAAAACCCTGCCCCAATGGCTGAGGTGATCAAAGAGCTACTGACCATGATGGGAAGGAAAGCAGCTCTTTTTGTGCGCGAGGGCAAGGGAGGTTGGAGCTCAAGAAATTCTGCCATGCTGTAAAGTGTTAACTGTGGGATTAGGGTGACGAGAATGCAGGGTGTATCGGAGTTGAGAGGCAGTGAGTTGAAAAGACTGCTATTACACTAAAAGAAGTGTCCCGGTTGCGTAAAAGTCTTAGAGCTGGAGGTAGGGGTGTAGATAGAGAGGCAGTGAAGTGCACTGGAGGGGGGGTGGAGTTGGGCTTACACAGTGGTGGATGGTGAGATTATCTGCGTATTCTGGTTCCCATAGGGGTATGTCTGCCAGGGGGCAGAGGGGTTGTCTTTCTGCATGGAAGGAGTAGTTGGAAATATTAAGGGGCACGGCAGCCAGCAGTGGGCGCTGTAGTGATGCGCACAAGAAACAACTGGCTGTGTTAAGGGTGTGGTTGAGAAAGATGGTGGTGTCCTGAATGAGCTGTAACGAAGAGTAGTGAATGAAGGGTCCCCACCAGTAAGATGGCAAACTTACGGCTTCTCTTCGGGGTCCTCAGTTCCCGCCGGCGCCACCTGAAGCCCAATCACCTCTCGCCCCCCTCCCAATCCCAGCACCTAGCCAACAGCCACCAGCCCCGTAGAAGTGACACCTCAATCAATTCATGCCCCCTCCTATATAACCCAGCACCTTTCCCTAATAAAGCGGAACTCTCCGGTGAATTGCTGCTATGTGTCGCTCCTTTCCTTTCAACCACAGACAAAAATTTGGGAATATTCAAAATGTATATGGTTAACTGAAGCCACAGAATGGATAACATTAGAGTGAGCTGAAAGGAAGAAGACTAAGGACCAAGACTTAGAACAGACCATCAGTTAAAGATCTGGTCTACCAGAGGAGTTGGAGGAAGCGGGGGAGGGGGAGGGGGGGAACCTGAAGGAACAGCCATTCTGGATGGGCATTAGGACTTAGAGGTCCAAGAATTAGTCAAAGGGAATTCCCCCCAAATAGAGTCCAGATCCACTTTACACTGAATATTCCCAAAATAAATGTTGTAACTCAGTTAAGTAACAATAAATTCAGTTAAAACTGATAAATCCTACAAGATGTAGATGAAAACAATCTTTGTAACTATGAGACTTGAACACAGTTTAGAAATCAGTGATGTATGAAGTTTATTCAGTTTCTATAGTAAAAAAACAAAAACTTACTGGGAAATCTTATACATTTCTTTTGTTTTAAAGATTTTAGATAATTTCTAGATTGCTAAACCTTTTTAAGCATGTTAAACTATAAGTATTCTAAGAGCAAAAACCAGAGTATTTATCTTTGAATCTTTAGCATCTAGTTCCGTGCCCAACATTAAGTACCTGACCAAAAAAAAAAATCACTGAATGAAAGAATGGCACCAGAACACTTTTGTGCAAATTGTGCTGCTACCACAGCAGTTTTTTCAGAACAAGCTTTAACTGAGGGCTCTTCTCATTCCACAGAACACTTACTTCCTTTAGAAATAAAATGCTATCTGCAAAGAGATCTCATCCTTAAGGGGAAAATCCTTTGGGCAACACATTCCACAGATCTGAATGATAAACCCGAGTGCTGTCAGCCACTGCAGTGTTTGCAAAACTCAAGTATGTACACCAGCCAGTGCTGAATGTCTAGTCATCGATTCTTGAGAGTTGTAGAATAGCAATGCTCAGATTTAACAGAATAGGTCCTTACTTCCACAAAAACTAAACTCACCAGTCTGAAAAACAACTGTTGGCATTTAGCTGTATTAACAGTTAAGAATTATATTCTCTGTATAATTTTCAGGATAATGATGTCAGCTAAAATCTGTTTTATATGTATAATATTCTCAAAGAAAATGGTCTATAAAAGCAAAAAAATTGAAAAGTAATTCCATTTTTCTTTGCCTAAATTTCTGTCTGATATTTTAGATAGGAGTCACACATTTCTATGCTACAAGAAAAGCACTAGTTCAGAAGTTATTATACCCCCAGTTGCACTTAACTATCCAAATTAAATTTTTTTAAGGAATATTAATTTATTTTGAAATGTGGAGCTTCAAATTAAAAAACCACAGCTTTGTGGAACTTCTCATTTTGCTATCAGCATGGAACAAACTATGTGTAGAGAATGATGCTCTGGATTTTAATTATATATTTGTATTCTAGGATCCCAATTACTGAATTGATGAGCTGGAGCTGGAGTGGGGTTTGGTGGGGTGCAGCTAATCAGAGACAGACCCTGTATCCCTTCCCTTAGGCTACTTTATATAACTGTGAAATAGGAATAAAAAATTCTTATTAAGGGAAAAAGCTGATGATAGGTTAACTTCCTATCCTATCATGGTAAGGTTAAATCCTTCCGATTAAAGGCTTAAATTCAATTCTACCTTTATGAATTACTAACACATCGAAAGTTATTGGGTCCTTTGCTCCTTTTTAAGAGCATCATGGCGGCTACCTTACAAGCAGAAAACCAATTTTAAAGTCACACAAACTAAAAAGACGCTGAAAGTGTTAACTTTTGAAATGATGTTTGAAATGCTTTGGAAAAGTGCCCAACAACTTAAAGTAGTAATATTAAACCATTACAGATCGGGATAAATTATAGGAGAACTTCCATATCCACATAACTTCTATGTATTCTCTCAAAATGTCCTGTCTGCAATACTCTCCTCATAAAGATCTAGCAAACACTAAGACAGATTAATTTTCCAAAGCTTTTACCTTTTACCCAAAACAGTTCATGTTTCTTCAGTTATGCCATTTTAAAGCACTCAAATCCAAAGCAACTGCGATATACAACTCTATGCTAAATAAATAAAAAACAAAGAACAAAACATCCCCCAAACCCCACAGCAAAGGTCAGAAGCTCTGGAATTAAGTTTATTTTTCTGCATCTTATTCTGAATAATACCTAAACCCTCCTTAGGAGGTAAAGGATCTGATCCCGAAATTACATTATTAGTCTCTTTTTCTACAAATATTGACGTATTTGAGAAATGCTGCTCTCCATGTATAAGGAATTAAAATCCCTTTCATTTATACAGCTTGATTTTTACAGCGCTTTCCTTGATACTCACTTGAAATATATACAACACGAACGTATAATAATTTTAGATTAACAAGGCATAGAAGATAACGCTTATCCAGAACTCACTCTAACCTAACAACTCCACAAAGTGCAACCTTGAGGCCAACAGAATAAGGCGTGCAAACTGTGCCACTGCAGGTTCTCAATGAACAAAAATTCCTTTAAATGATAAAACCAGACTCTCCCATTTGCAAAGAAAAAGTAATCCCAATCTTAGAAATAGCAAAGAAAAACTCCAAAACAAAACCCAAATTCCAAACCACAGTCACGCAAATCTTTTCAACTCAAAGCTCCAAACGCAGCCACCAACCACACAACTGGCTACAAAATCACAGCGTTAGCGCCTTCTTTGAATTTCGAATCTGGAGATTTAAGAAGAAAAACAAAAGATCAAAACAAAACAACAGTTCTAAATTTCACTAAGTGGAAAAAAAATCACTTTAAGTGAAGAAAACGTGTTAATCATGAGACGACTAATCTCATTTCCTCGTCCACGCTTCCAGCCCTTGAACTAAATCTCTGAAACATCGACGGGAGGCAGGAGTCCTGGCAGCGAGGTTAGAAGAAGTCAAACCAACCGCTCGCCGTCCGGAGAGATGTCAGGCGCCGGGCATCGGGAGACAAAGACGAGCCCGCGAAGCGCCCCGGCAGCGAGGGGCGGCCCTGCGCCCCTAACCGCCCGGAGGAGTGGGGAGCACCGCCGAAGACGCGCCCACGGACCTACGGGCTCCCCGCCCGCACGGCGCGGCCGCTGCGGCCCGGGTCCACCCGCGGGCCGTTTCCCTCCCAATTTGGGAACCGCGCGCCTGGGGACAATGGGGGAGGTCGCGCCGTGGGCAGCGGGATTGCGACGTCCCTCGGGGCTCGGCGGGAACCCTCGGCAGGTCCCTCTCCCTTCCGCCGGCGCCTGGCCGCACTCTTCCCCGGGCTCCCGGGCCCCTCTCGGGCCTCCGCACAAGTTCTCTCGTTGCCCCTCGGCCCCTCCCCTTGCCCGCTTCTCCCCAGCCAGCCCTGCGCCGCCCCTCACCCGGCGGCGTGTTGCCCCGGAGCCGCCTCCTCCGCCGGGCCTCAGCCCGTCCCGCCGGCCGCCGCCTCATGTGCCCCGTGTCGCCATCGCCTTCGCCCTCGCCGCTCCTTTTTCGCCGCCACAGCCTTCGCTTCAGTCTCCAGCACAGGCCGAAGCAGCTCCCGCCGCCGCCGCCCGCCGCTCCCGCCGCCCGGACCCGCGGGGAGGCGCGTGCGCACTACGCGCCGCGGTGGGGGCGGGGGGTCCCGCCGCGGCCTGGGAGCAGCGGGCGCGCGGCACGTGGCGCTGCGTTGGGAGGGGGCGCCTCGGAGCGCGCGAGCGTCCAACTTTCCGCGGTAGGGATCGCGCGCGCTGCCGAGAGGTCCTGGACGCTGCGGAGGGGTGACGCGTGTCGGACCCACCCGCGTGGAGTCCGGGCCGGCGTGGGCGCAGACCTCGCCTCCGGAACAATTCATTCCTCCAACTTGACTCTCGGGACAGGCGTCTTCCGCGGGAGTGCTTCACTTTGAGCTGACTGCTAACGACGCCGTGAGGACACGCCTTACCTGGGTATCCTGGGTTGGTCCAGCGAGCCGGGGAGCTGTCTTCTGTGCACTCGGCCAAGGCCTTGGTACAAAGTAAGCTAAGGATGCTGATGCCCAACAGTTACTCGAGGATCCTACTGGCCCTCGTTCGGTTAACCATCCTAGGTCCTTTGAGTTGTCGTATGAAGTGACGTTCTAGATACTTTTGAGGTCCTGGGCTTCTCGGATTAGCAAGACCCTAATTGGCCGTTTCCTCTTAACCCCTTGCATCCCAGTAGGATCCCATTCAAAGGACTTCCTCAAAATTTATATGCATGGACTCTCCAGTCTGCCTCTTGGAATCTGAAAAGTCCACAAATACTTGAGGTAGGGTGAGTCCATGCATAACAACGAGGGCGCGCTGAGGAGATGGGAGTGTGCTTTGAAGAGTAACAACTCCTGTACTCAATTATTTCATTTGACCATCACTCTGCAGAAGGATGGACTTTTATTTTACCCTTTTGACCAGAGAGGAAATTAATCTCTAACAAGTGAGGTGACTAGCTACAGGTCAAACACCTCCGCCTGGAAAGCCAGGCCCTAACAGGCCAGTTCAGAGGTTAAAGACTTGAGGACTGGGCTTCTAGACCACTGACAAGGTTTTGTTTGGCCAATACAACATTCTCCAAAAATGAGAATTGATTGCTGAATTTAAAAAATCCATATTTAGCTTCTCTCAAAAAAGTAAAAATACTTGCTCGCTTTGAGTCATTATTTTCACATGGCAGCTTACTTCTCAGTAACGTTTGCTCATCCAGGGCAGGCACTGTCCCACCTCAGCCTGTTTGAATCATTTTCATTATCTGCTTGGCTTCTGTGTTTATTCTCCTTCCCCAATACTTACCATGCCCCAGTCCCTCCCAGCCCACTATCGCATTACCTGTCTACTAATGAGTTTAAAATAACAAGTGTGAAAACCCTGTACATATATGAAAATGAGTAAAGAACACGTCAACTAAAATAACACAGGAGACAGCATCATTGTACATGCTAGTTAAAATATTAAAACTAACATCCTGCTAGTGCACGTGTAAACTGGTACAAATCACTTTGGAAAACTGGCAATATCTACTAAAGCTGAGCCTATAAATGCAATGGACTCTTATTCCACAGAAATGTGTACAAATGTTCACCAAAATACATATACTAGAGTATTCATAGCAGCACTATTTGTGATAGCCAAAAAATTGGTAACTACCTAAAATACCCATTAACCATAGAAAGAGTAGATAAAATGCTATATTCACAAAATTAATTCACACACAAAAATGGTATATTATGCAGCAACGGGAATGAGCACTCTAAAATTACACACAATCTAGGAGAATCTCACAAAACTGCATTTACATAAGCTCATAAACAGGGAAACTAATCTGTGCTGTTAGAAGGGTAGTGGTTGGTTATCTTGGAGGAAGAACAGTTACTGGAAGGGAGCATAAGGGGTCTTCTGGGGGGCTGGACCCGTTTTATTCTTGACCCTGATGCTGAATACACAGATGTATGTGTTCAGTTGCCACATCTGAGCTGGACACTTTTGATAGGGCACTTAAGTGTGGCATTAAGACTTCAGTTAAAAATTTTAAACTGTATTAAAATACTTGATTATATATGTATGTATAATACATAAATAATATGTAAACAAATATGTATTATATAATATGTAATATATAAAAATAATATATATAGTCAAATGTTCACTAGGTATTATTTTCCTCTAAATTCATGGATGAACCTGCCAGGGAAGGCTTCCCATCTTTTAGCACTGCCCAGTGCTTCATGAGATTGGGAATAACACACTTTCTGTATTTGTTACCCTACTACCAAGCCTGCAGCCCCATCTCTCTTCTGGCAGAACATCCTTTCAAAGATGAAAATAATGAAACCCAAGGAAGCTAAGTTTTACCATCAGATAGCTAAAAAAAGACAAAAATATAACCAAAGTCTCTTAACTCCTAGTCAGGGCTCTTCTTTTTCTCCTCTGCCCACCTTGCCAGCCACCTTTAATCCAGTTATGGGTGGGGAAACACCTAAGCAACCTAAGCCAGAGGATCTCTGGTCCTGGTATTCACCAGGGAACCACTAGAATAGTGAGCTCCCTAAAGGCAGGGCTGCTGCATCCCAGCTCCCAGAGCAGAGCCCAGCACACAGTAGGTGCTGAACAAGTATATGGAGAGTGAATGAGTGAAGGAAGGCTCACCATTAGTAGCACAAAGACAGGTTGCTGGAGGGAAGGAAGAAGAAAGCCCCACATGTTAAACAGGGAAATGGGTCTGATTTCCAGCCTCTGGCAGGGAATGGTGGAGCTGGGTGCTGTGAGAACCACATCACTTTTTATTCACATGGGGCCCAGGCAGGAAAGGATCAAAACCCTGTTTGAAAACTTGAGAATCACCCTGGGGCTCTGTGGTTTGGGAACTGTAGGGTCAACTTGAAGACTGCAGTGTGTCACTATTTCCATTACACATTTTCCAGGGTCCCCAGTTGGCTGGTAAACTCAGAGCAGATTCTTATGTCCTGGGGGATGGGAGCTGAGCTTCAGAGAGGTAGGATCTGGCAACAGGAAATCTTGCCTGCCCCAGACTGGCCAGATAAAGTAGAATTGTTAAAGAAGCTCTGATTACAAATGTTAATGGGAGGGGATATTAGTAGCACAACCCCCTCTCCCCATAATCCCCAGCAGTTTCGGTTAACCTGTGGGACACATTATACTCCTTCCTACCCCAGAGATGATGACTGAAGCCGATTTTTCTGTTAAAACTTTTTTGAGTAGGTAATACAAGTTGCACAGGAGAAACAGTAAAGTAAGATGAGCCTCCACCAGTGTTCCCCGGAACCTGGTTAGCAGTTTCCTGTGTATAAATGCTGGATTTTAAATTAAGGTCGATTTACTTGCAAATGAGAGGTAGGTGAAGTTTGGTCACGAGTTGGGGGTGGGGAGAAGGGTCTGGGAGATGCAGTGTCCTTCTCTGGTACCACCCACCAGCCAAGGACTTTTGGACACGCCCAGAACACAGTGCGCTGACTCAGGACTTACCCTGCTTTGGGGAGGAGCAGTGGGGTTGGGGCATGGTCTGAGAGTATCGGGAAGCTCTGGGTTTGCTCTGCCCAACTGTTTGCCCTCATTTACCTCTATTTCTAAGATCGTGTGAGAATGTGATGGTGAAATGTACATGAAACCATATTATTATGGTTAGTATGTTATTAATTTTCTATTACAGAGTGGTCTACAGTGGTTATTGGTTGGATAGCTCAGCCATTTACCTGCTGTGTGGTCTGGCTGTTATTGAACCTCTCTGAGCCTTGGTTTCCCTCATCTGTAAAATGGGGATGAGATCTACCTGTTGAGGTTGTTGTCGAGATCAAATAAAATATGTAAAGTGCCTAAACTTTGTGGTGTGTGCTTCAGAGGAAGCTGGGCAATTTGGGTATTCAAAAGCACCCAAAACAAGGACTTCAGCAAAATACTTCGAATCTCTGGAGCACCCACTCATCATCTGACTGGGATCCCTACTGATATCTTCTACAGCTCTGAATCGTTCCCTCAATGAGACACAATTCTGTGTTTGCATCATTACAGTCTAATTCAGCCTTCCAATCACCATTATCCAAACCCTCTTAGAACCTTTGTAAGTATGTGAGTAGTCTCCCCAGAAAGATTAGTGGGCACTTTCCTGGCCCCAAGCCTGTGGCTCTTGGGGTTGTCCTTGGACAAATGCTGCAAGGTCGTTGAAACCCAGTGCCCATTTTTAGGAGAGGGATGTCCCACCCCCCAACCCCCAGACATCTTCTAGAGGCTGCCTCAGCCTCTTCATGTCATCTGGAAACTTCCACTGCCCTGCCTTTTCTCCTCTACCCACCTTGCCAGCCACCTTTAATCCAGTTATTCTCCTTCCCCCTTGAGTCCCAGAGACACTACTATATGCACTAAGACTTTCTCCCTGGTGATTCCCCCCAGCCCTTTAGCCTGAGTCCTTCCCATTCCAACCCCAACTCCAGTGTCCTCTGCTGGTCTGGTTTTTTATTCAGCATCTGCTCACTCACAGCACTCCTCAGCTCAAGGCAAAAGCTGCACGTCTCTCCCTTCCCTGTCTGGTCATTCAGCTCCCTTGGGCTATATATAGCACAGTGGTGCCTTAGATTGTGTAGGGCATCAAGTCCTGTCTGCCACCCCCACCCCCCCCACCGTCTCCTCCCCAGTACAATACAGAGAACCCAGCCAGGAGGAAGGGGTTGGAGAGGGGCTAGAAAGGGTATGCTGTGTGAATCTGAGACCACCCAGAACATGGTAATCTTCCCTCATGTTGGCAGGGACTTCCCACTTGTCTCCAAGCCTGACAGCCATTCCCTACCACTTGCTCATTCTTGGGGAAGAGAAGCAGGCAGTGTGCAGAGGAATTCTAAATCATCTTATTTAACCCTTATAATGATCCTGTGGATAGATGCCACCTCCATTTTATAGACAATGACATAGGCTCAAAAAAGGCTGAATGGCCTAAGACCAAGTATTTAGAGAGTGGTCAGTCCAGAAGCTGACCCCATGTCTGATTCTGGCCCACACTCTGGATTCATTGTCAGTCTGCGTCATTCATGTAGACCCCTGTAAGTTAGAATTTATTAGTATGACCTGATTTGGAAGAGAGAGATTTATTAAACAAATTGCTAATGCAGAAATGCTTAACTCTAAATAATTATTAGACTTGGCATGCTATTAAAAATGTCATTATTTTATCTTATCTGTTCACTAAAATAGGACTCTACATAAATCTGTTCCTTCAACTATTAGTTACTGTGTGTCCTTAGAGGTTTTGAAATAAAAAGCAGGGTTTTTTTTCTTCTATTTCAAGACTTTCTTCCACTTTAAAGTCATTCTGCCATTAGTCTAGAATAGTGAGATTTGATTTTAGGAATAGTTAGAAGTCTGGTCCTTTTTTCTGTCACTGGGACCTTGAATAAGACATTTTACACAATCTTCAGTTTTTCATATACCACCTATATCACAGTTATGAGGATCAAATAAAATAATGTACTTAAAGTGATCAGCACACTTCTTGCCCCACAGGTGCTCAGTAAGTCATGGCAACTACATGTATTAGTATTCTGTTTTGGGCTGAGATGCTGTGGGAACATCAACATTGTCTCAACAGGGAGAAGTTAAAGTTCACTTCCGCAGCTTGGCCTGTTCTTAAAAGGCTTGGAGTTGATTCTGATTCTTGTTCTGTCTCAACCAGACATTTCCATTTCCCCACCTCTGGCCTACACCATCCATCTCTTGAGAATTCAGCCACTGCTGGGACTGGGAAGGGCAGCACAGTGGAGTGTATGTGAATGACTGGGAGGAGAGTTCCCATGGACGCTGGGGATATGTGAGGGCCCTGGGGAGTTATTGTGACCCTGGGTCTCCTCCTAGATCAGGGAGTGCTAGGGAGAGAAAAGAGAATCAGCTGCTGGACAAATTTCCAGTGCTGAAAAGCCCCTTTTGGATAGATGAACAGGGCTGAGTAGTCTAGGGAAGGAACAAAGGCCTGGGATGGATTGGGATTCCTTAGTGCATCCTGATCTTTCTCCATTTGTTAGCAAGAGGGTACATTCTTTTTCTTCTCCTATGAAGGGTGCCACAGTTCAGATTCCTAGGCTTCAGTCTAAGAGGGTTTCAATTTGGCCAACTCCCTGGGAAGCAGGCAAGAAGTACAAACTTTGGAGCCAGGCTACCCTATGATTCAGATCTTGACACTGCCATTTACTGCCTGTTACCCCCTGGTAAGTCATTTAGCCTCTCAGAAGCTCAGTTCCCTATAACCAAACTGCTTACTGTACAGAATAGCTGTGAGGTCTGAAATGTAAATACCTTGAACAGAATAGACACTGATGCTGGTCATTGTTATTTCTGTGACCTGAGAGCCTCAACCCCACAGGCAGTATGAAGAGCTCTGGAGATGTGAGGGAAGTCCCAGTGGTTTCAAACTCAAGGACAACTCTTCTTGTCCAGAAAACATCCTTGAAGGGCTCAAGACCAAGACCATAGAGCCTGTCTCCTACAGTTGGGGCATTTTACTTAGATCCAGTGTTCTTAAGAGCACTAGAGGCAATCTAACTTGGGGAAGAATGCAGGATCTCTATCCATCCTTGCCTCTATATTCCCTTCTCAGTTCTCCATACCAAATCCATCTCAGATCCAGTCACTTATGTCCATGGGAATTAATAGACAATCTAGTTAAGGGTCCCCTCCATTTGGTCTTCCATTACATCCCAGCACTTGGAACTCTGGCCTGGAGCTCAGCAGATGGGGGGTTAAGACTGATGCCCTGTCCCTATCTCCTCCCCTCTTCACTCCTGACTTCACAGTCTCCATAAAGCCTGCTTCCCTGATCCCATAGTGGCAGCTCCATCATCAGCTCTTGATTGGTTCAAAACAACAGACGCTCAGTCCTGGCCGGGCTGCCTGCACTCCACTTTCTAGCTGTCTCCTAGGGTAAGTAACAGCATGTTGAGGACCTGTGGGACCAACAGTCTTTGCTCCTCCAGGAGGGGAGAGGCAACGAGGAACAGAAGTCACCTCAAGTGGAGAGTTTGTCCAATGGCTAGATTTAGAAGGCCCCCACAACAGAACCCCTGGTCTAAGGACCAGAACTCTGGGACTCCATCTAGTTGGTGCTTAGAGCAGACATTTACAGGGGTTCACAAGTACAGCAATAGGGGTTGCCAGCCAGGGATGGAGGCAGGGGGTTGGCAACTGCAAAGAACCTGGCAAGAGATGGACCTGCAAGTGGGGGCGAGCAGCTCAGGGACCAGACTTTGTTCAGTTAGCATTTATGACTAAAATCTATGCTAAATTATACCCAAACCAACATCCAATCATTTTAATCTCTGGATCTGGTGATTTGGTAACCAGTGCTGTAACACTATCTGGGATAGCTCTGGCTTTCTGGGGCCAGATCCTTCTGTGTAGCTCCCTCAGGGACACTGTCACAGACTCAAGGCCAGTGGGGTCCCAAGGCTCAAGGCCTGTTCCTCCCACCCTCATCTGTGGATTTGTCCAGCTGTTTTTCTTGGCCCAAGGATCAGACCCATAGGGATGCAGATGGAACAGGGGAAGCAGAGAAAACAGTGGAGTCAAAATGAGCTGGGGAAGAGGCAGATGTTAGGAAGGAGATGGAAAAAAATGGCACTATTGGTCCAGCCATCTGAGACAAGTCACCTAGGACATCTTTTCAAGTAGCAACTGTGTTTGGCATGGAAAGAGAGGGTGTCTTAGCAGGCAACTCCCTCCCTCCTACCCCAGACTGAGAACCACAGTTCTTATTGCTGACTGCCTCCTTCTAGGGCTGGACTGAAGCCTAGGAGCCTCAGCTGCTAGCATCCAGGGGCAGGATGTCTGCTAACAAAGGCTGGTGGGTACCACCTGAGAGTGAAGACAGTGTGTCTGAGAAGTTCCTGAGGAAGACCAGGGAGTCTCCACTGATGCCTATAGGTAAGTGAAAAAGGAAGGGGGCAGTGGGGGCCTTCTATCAGAGAACATATCTCCTCCTAGTCCTTTCAAAGAATGAAGCAGAGAACTCAAGGGATCCTACTTACCAGTCAACAGCTAGGAGTGAACCAACAGCAAAGGTGCCAAGGGATACACCCTGACAGGGAAATGAGGTGGTCTGGGTGGGTTGAAGTGGCAGCTGAGTGCACGGGATATGGGAAACTTGGGCACCAAAACCAGGGTCAGGATGAGATGCAGCAGGTTAGGGTCCCCCAGGGCTTCCTTCAAGGCCCTGGGAGAGTAGGAACACAGGCGCAGGAGCCAGCAGTAGTTGGAGAAGGGCCTGGAGTGGAGCTCACGGGGGTAGAGAAGTCATGATGGCTATCTGTATACGAGAGGAGGGGCATCACTGGAAGGAGGCAGCCACTTTGAAAATGCCACCAAAAACTATCTAGTGATGCCCCTCCCCCCTCTCCCTGCCTATGCAGCAGGAAAGCAACCATTTACCCAGACCAGCCTGCCTAGTGAGGTGTCCTCTCTCATCAGATGAGCAATGTGCTTGGTGACTTAGACCCAGCGGTCATGTTCTCTGCCTACAGGCTTAGGAGGCTGCCTGGTAGTGGCAGCTTACAGGATTTACCGACTGAAGGCTCGTGGTCCCACCAAGCTGTCCATACACCTGATTCACACCCGAGTGGCAGCGCAGGCCTGTGCTGTGGGTGCAGTCATGCTGGGTGAGTGGCTGGTGGCGTCCCAGAAGAACAGGGGCAAAATTGATAAGGCAAAATCTGGCTGAGTCCTGACAGTTCAGGGAACATTATTTCACTCCCTGTTCTCTGTAACAGATTCCACATTAAGTCCTTGGTAAAGTCCTCAGACCAAGACATTTGTGGGGTTCCTTCTTTTAACATCGGGTCCCAGCCTGTGAGGATGGCGCAGTCTGTTTCATGACCATTTGTCCTAGACATGAGAAAATCACACAGCAAACATATGCGAAGTTTCCCTTCCTCTCAGGATCAAAAGGTGAACAGCTACATACCAGCTGTGAGACAGTGGACAAATCCCTTTCTATAAGCCTGTTTCCCCACGTGTAGTGTGATGATAACTGCCCTGGCTTGCCTACCTCACAGGTTGCTGTGAGGTTCTGACAGGTAATGTATGTGAAGGTGCTCTGTGAACTGTCAGCAGGTTGCTTTCGCAGGCCCCGTGGTAGGCCGCTTGCAGCAGCTGCTGAGACCAAGGGCAGAAAGATGTGCAGGGGAGCCAGACTCCTGGGGCTGTGCAGTTGTTAGTCCTCTCTGGGACACCTGGGAGAGCAGGAGGGTGGGTGGGGCGTTCGATATCATGGGGCGTTTTTCCTCCCCCTTCACACAGGTGCTGTGTACACAATGTACAGAGACTACATCAAGAGAACAGCCCAGGATGCTGGGGAGAAGTAAGATTCCTATAGGGCCTGGGGCAGGCAGACCCTCTTAGATCAACCCCTGATACACACCTAATAAAGTTGTTTTGAAGAAAGAGTCTTTTCTTTACATGGGGGAGAACAGTAATGGATTGGTAGTGGCTGGTGGGAGGACTCAGAGGGCCAGAAATCAGAGTTCCAGCCCCCAACTCCAGGGGAAGGGAGACTCCTCATGGGCAGAGGAGGAGTAGCAGACCATTGATCTCAGGAACCCAACCACTGCCAAGGCACCCCCAGTCCCACCCAGAAGCACAGTTGGGAGGACAGGCTGCCCGGAGTGGGAGTGAGAAGGTGGGGCAGTAAAGAGGCCTCCCTGCTCTTGGGAACAGCGGATTAAGAGCAGGGTGCCCCTCCCACCACAGGCTGCTGCCCTGGGGACTCTGCAGGAAGGCTGCAGCTGGGAGCAGAGACACTGAAGCCTCTGGGGACAACATACATCCAGAACCCGAGTGCCAGGCCTAGGCTGGGCGGAGGGTGGGGATGAAAGGAACAGAGTAATGCAGAGGTCAGAATGTTTTGTTCACTTAAAAACCATGTTTAAGGTCATACTGTTAAAAAAAAAAATTCCATGTAAATCCTGAAAACAGGGCCCCTTGGGGTTAAACACTTTCAATCCCTTCTTCCCTGAATGCAAGTTCCTCTGTTCCCTGGGAATGGAGCCAAGCAGAGGCTACAGAAAGAATCAGGAGGCCGAATGTTCCCCCCTCACTGGGGCTCGGGATTGGAGCCTCTGGGGTCGTTAAAGACGGCCCATGGCTCCCAGAAACACTTGACAACATGGAGTCCAAGTCATCCCAGGTCCCAGCCTCAAATCCATGATGCGACCAGTGCAGGGAGCAGGAGCTGCCAGGAATCCCGGCCCTCACATGGGGTAATTGAGCACGACATCCTGCTTGGCGAGCTCCAGCAGCATAGGGTCATCGAAGAACTTGCTGATGCTGACGTCTTCGCTCAGGCCCTGTGGAGTGGGGGCAAATGCAGGAAGGAGCCCTGTGCGGCGGCTGACTGAGCTGGAAGCCGCAGACAGCTGGTTCTGCGTGGGAGCTGGTGGGGGTGGAGTGGCGGCTGAGCTGTTTCAAGAGCCCTACCTTAGGGAATCATCACAGGGGAGGAGAGGGCTCTCCTTTCCCAGCCAGACTGCGCCCAGGTCTGGCGCAGCCTGTACAGATCGTATCTCTGCTGTGTGCAGTAAACTGCTCTTAGTCTTTGGGAGAAGGGTCCAAAATGAAGAAGAGAGATCCAACTCCTGGATCAACTCCTGCTGAGACCCCTGGGAGTTGATGGATGGCAATGGGCCTGAGGGACACGTACCTTCAACTCCTGCTGAGACCCCTGGGAGTTGATGGATGGCAATGGGCCTGAGGGACACGTACCTTCCTACGGCGGGTTTTGATCATGAATTCTCGAGCCAGGTGGGGAGCTGGCTGTGGCTCCAAGGGGCGGATGACAATGCTCTTGTCCAAAGGATCACCGGGTACAATCTGAAAGGCAACACGGTTTCAGATGGCTCAGGCAGACCTCCCAGGGCATTCAGGCTGAGGAGCAGAACTCATCTCTAGGCTGCTGGAACTCCCACTCTGGGCCTGGAAGGGGAACAGGTCAGAAGGGATTGGCCTTGTAGAGGTGGAGGCCACACTGGCCAGCCTGTACCAGTTTCTCACCTGCCAATGGTGGAAGACAGACAAGGAAAAGGCCTGCCCTTGGGTGTGAGTCCGCAGATCAGTCTCAAAGCCAAAAGAGTCGATGGCTGGGATGAAAGCTTTGATGGTATAGAGAGGAGAGCCTGGGATGGGTGCATCCTGAGTCACATGCCCCCTAAGACAGAAAAACAAAGGCTGAGTCCCTAGTTCTACTGAGGCCAAAAGCAAAGGAACTGTCCCCAAATGTACCCTATCCCAGAGTTACCATCAAATAACCACAAACATGCTACAGAGGGCAGAAAAGGCTTAGGGCTCTCACCATAATTCCCTATGGAATTCAGAGGGGCAGTGGCCTCTGGGAAAGAGTGGGAACAGTGATGGGACAGGTCCTGTGGACATTCCCACCACTGACATGCTTCAGTACCTTCTCCAAGAGTTCTCTGAGGAGGGGGCCCAAGAAGGAATCCAAATTTTAATCTGCAGTAAAGCTGGGGATTGCCTCATTCCTTTCAAAAAATCAGCTCAGGTTTCAGGAGTGGAGAGGGTGGGGGTGGCGAATCTCTCCTTCCCCAACAGCAGCCGTTACTTCTTGCTTTGCTTTTGCTCTTCACACTCTCCCTAACATCCAGGGTGGCTCACCTGCGTCTGGCCAGGACAGTATAAACGGCAGAGACACAATCTGCAGGGGCCTGGACCTCCACGAAGTAGTAGGGCTCCATCAGACGAGGAGTGGCCTGCAACAGCAGGAAGAAAGGGTTCCTCAGCTCGGGGAGGGCTGAGGCCTGGGAACCTGGATAAAGGAAAGGCGTTGGGGCCTAAAACGTGGACCTCCACCTAATGCTCTGGAGCTGGACAGCCCCCTCACTTACCATGAGGAAGGCAGAATAGACGACTCTCCTGGCTGTGGGGATGATTTGGCCCCCGCCCCGGTGCAGGGGCTCCTGAGCAACCACTGCATCCAGGATCTTAAACTTGACATTTCGAATCACTGAAAAGGAGATGGGGGAGCTGACCAAGGAGTGGAGATGGTGCTAGTCAACGGCCTGTGGGTAGAGCAGCTGAGAGCCTCTCACAGCACTGTAACTGTCTTGTGGCCACAAAAGCTATCATATGAAATCACCCTGTAGCACAGCAAGGGGCAGAAGTTAAGCATACAATCTTATTTTTATATTTCAGGCCATGCTCAGACATCATAAAACTTCCTCAGGAGTTTATGTGCCTCTTTTTCAGGTATTTAATTATTTTTGGATGTTGAATAAGTTCTTGGAATTGCACATTTGTTCCTACTAAGACCGATCTTGATCTATGAACCGCCCCAGCCCAACCTCCTCTTGATACCGCTCCTCAAACATGTGCCTTCTCAGGAATGAGGAGAAAATGTCAGTCTAGAAATGACTTCATTTCCAGGATGTACTAAGCAGTAGCAACAGGACAGAGGGAGGAGAAGAGATGAAGCTGGTCCAGGACATGGATGACCCTGTGCCCCAAGCTGCTTCCTCATTCACTGGAGGAAAGGACCCTAGAGGACTGGGGTAGGGGAGGCAGAGGCGCTGGCAGACTTACATTCATCACAGAGGGGCCCCTCCCTTGTTCCCCACTGGAAACCTTGAACAATGCTGTCCTTCACTGAGCCAAGAAGAGCCTTGTCTACCTGCACAAAACATGAGGGCCCCTTAGCAGTGATCCTGGAAACAGTCAGAGTTTAGAAGGAGGAGAAGGTAGATTTAAGAGATAAGAGAATATTCGCCTTTACCAGAAGGCACAAAATACTTTCAGGAAAAGAACATTTTGCAATTTCTTCCACTGAAGAGCTAAAAGACCGCCGCATAGCTCCTGTCAGCTTTGCTGTACCTCAGATGGCAAGGTATCATCCACCAGGATGTTGGGGCCAGTGGCGTCAGGGCCAAAAGCCCAGATGGAGCGGGCAGCCAGCAGATCCCAATCATACTTGGTCTGGAAGAACTCTCCCAACTTCTTCCTGGGGGAAGGAGGAAAAACAGAGGTGCAGACAACTCTGTGATTGTTGGCTCCTGGGGCCACGGGTCCCGTCTCTGGAGGACAGTCACCTTGGCCTGTTCACAATGTGCCCAACACCTTAGCAAAGGCAGGGAGACAAAACTGCCTCTTAGAAGGACGTGTCGTGTCGTAGTAGAGACCCAATAGGTAAGTGGTGGTGCCCTGTCTCCCCCGAGCTTGGAGTCAGAGCCATGATCTCACCTATTCCAGGTGATCTGGACCACCTCGTTCTCTATGTCCTCAGCAAGGCCCTTCTCAAGAGGCTCAGCGATCATGGTGATCTTGTTCCTAGTTAGAAAGGAAATGTGTCATGAAAAGGGTCAGCAGGGCTAGCAGAAGGGGCATTCCTAAGAAAACGGTGACAAAGAGATCAGCTAAGGCAGTGACATCATGAAAGTCACAGGGGCAGAGCAGAGCAAACAGGGCTCCTCTTCCGTCTTCTTTCATTTGAATCTACCAATCTCTTAAAAAGTAAGCTTTAGGGCAAAAAAAATTGTTTTTCTAAGCCTTAAATAGTATTAGTATATTAGGCAGTAAAACAGCAGAGTTGTTGCTGGGGCAGAACTTTAAGATGGTCACATGTTATAGAGAGAAGTGGCAATTATGAAACATCCTAGAAGGACCTAAGGTGAAGAACTCCACAGTGTTGTGACCAAAGGCAGAAGGGATGAAGGGGCTGGGATAAAACTCGAGCACCCTAAGCACCCCATCCCAAGCTTAGGGGGTTGCTTGTTCCACAATGTTTGTGACTGGAGGGGACCTTGGAGAGGGGAGAGTGCCCCCTGTCAGTCCCAGGGTCACTATGACCACCAGCTTACTTCTTATTGGGTGTTTCAGCAAAGCACTTGAGGGAGGATGTTTCCACCACTGTCTCACAAAATGTGACAACAGGGTCTGCCACCTGGGAGACAAAATTAATTGTTAGGCAAGGTATAATTGTTGGAAGGACAACCTTCTGCCAAAGGGAATTCTGAGGGTCCCTTAACAATACCTCTGTGAGAACCCCCATCTTAGCATCAGTGACACGTACAGTAGCAGACTCAAAGTCCGTACTATCACTAAGAAGCCTGAGACAATTTAGTGCAGGGTAGAATTTGTGTTCCGGAGGCAAGTGTAAAGGGATCGACTTTGGGCCTAAATTATAGACCTCCAAAGTATCTTTCAACACGTGTTCAGCTATTTCGCCACCACCACTGAACAACTCCTGTGGGCCTGCCAGAGCTGCCACCAGAGACTGAGTAGAAGGCACCCATTCCACTCTCAACCCCTGGCATCTGGAGAGCACAGCTCCTCCCAGAGGCTCCCATGTGGCCTACTACTAGGAAATCCAGTGCCCTCTACAGCACTAGTCCTGGCCATTGGTGGAAAAGCTTAACAGGGATACTTGAGGGTACTCATTCCCACCGCAGGCCTTGAAGAAAATGAGTGTGTCAACTGGGAGACTGGGGCCATGCACTGGGCAGTTTAACTAAGGGGTTACAATGGACCCAGGAGAAAATGGATCGAGGAGAGCCAGTCTCCAGTCTCTCCTTGAAACCATCTACTTCTGAGCCCTAATTACCACAGATGAGTTAATTGTGCAACTATTTTCTTAGCAAAAGACCAAGAATAACTTTGGCTTGGGAGCCTTGACTTTAAACATAAGACTTTGAGACTATTGAGAATAACTCCACAGAAGGGGGCAAACCATATCTCAAAGATATTCCCGTAAGGGGAGCAACAGATCATTCTTTTCCCAAACAGATCTCTCCCCGCTGTGCACCTCTCTTCCCTTGGACTTCCCAGGGGGAATCCGGGGTCTGGTTGCTTATACAATCAGTTTGGAGCTGTAAGCCAAGCTCTTGGCCAGGCAGCCACTGAAGAAAAGGGCTGCTGCTTCACCTTGATGTCTATCTCCGAGTACATCTTCCGCAAATCGTGCATCACGCAGTCTAGGTAGAGCTCCCCAGTACCCAGAATCACATGCTCACCAGATTCTTCTACCTGAAACACAACAGTCCTGGTGGTCAGAGACTGGACCCTGATGTCAGCAACAGTAGATAGAAACAGAATCAAGGCTAGAACCCAGGAGGATGGGCCTGAACCCATTATCAGAAACAGCCTGTGTTAGGCATTAGTTCCAGTCTCTTTAAGAAGGATCAGTGGCAACAGCGACCTATGAATCAGTCCTCACATCTGGACCACTCAGTACAGTGCTACAGGTTGTAAGGTCAGTGATCTAATTTCCATCTTAGCCAGTTAGGGAAAACCCTGCCCTATGTCGTGGATATAAGCTGACCCTTTAGCCCTGGCCAGCTACACAGTAAGGTATGTTGGCAAGCTCAAGAGTATAGAAGGATTGGAGTAACTAATTTTTCCCTCTATACTTTCTGGAAAATCAGCTGAAACCGTACTCTCCAAGGACCATCTCTTTCCTATCTGAAGAGTTTTGGAAGATTGACATGCCTGTGTGTGCATGCCACAGCCACATACAAACATGGGTATCATCCTGCCTTCTAGTGACAGGGACTGTCCTGATGCAGGCTGCTGGAAGAAGCAGGTCAGAGATGCCTGATGGATGTGGCAGAGGCCAGTGAGCTGGGGCAAGGAGGGCTTGGCAGATGCTGCAGGCTTTGGGCATACCTTGGTGGTGAGGGACGGATAGCTCTTGTTGACCTTGCGTAGACCATCCAGCATCTTGGGCAGCTCTGAGGGGTTGACCGGTTCCACAGCAATCTTGATGACGGATGTGGTGTTGAACTTCAAGGGCCGGAAAATCTGAGCCTGAGATCCAAAATGCAGAGGAGTGAGGGCACCTGGCCTGAATAGGTGCGGAGGCCAGAGAGGTGCTGAGGAGCTTCTGAGGAACAGACTATTTCCTGCCAGAACCCATGATGCTGTGGGAGGCGACCTCAAGGGCCAATATTCCCGTGTATTTTGGCAGAACAAAGAGAAAGGAAAGACTAAAAGGAACTCCCCTCTAATTCCCAGCACCTGAGCTAACTACAGAAGAATCCAGCAGGGGCAGACTTAGCAGGCTGAGCTTGTGCTGGGGCCTGAACAAGGCAGTGGCAGTAACTCCGGGTCAGCCCCCACCCCCGTGAGCTGGCTGCTTGTTAAGCATGTATGTCATGGTTCCTTGCGACCCTCTAGCTTAAGCCAATCCAGCTGCCTCTTCAGAAACTCTACCTCCTCATTGCCTCGGGGTTCAGTTATAGTTGCTGTCTTCACAATTGGTTGATCAACACCTTCAATCAGAACCCAATTGCCAGCAGGAACGCGGTTCACTTCGATGTGGTACCTAGAGCAACACCCGAGAAAGCAGCAATGGAGTTTGGACAGAGCATTCATCCTGCAAAAGTTACTCAGCACCTGCTATGTAGCAGGCTCTGAGCCAGGACAGGGGGGAGTCAAACAGATATATTCCATCAGGGCAGGGATGCAATCAACAGTCATAGGGCCACACACACATGTAGTTCTAAACTCATGGGTGCTGTGAAAGAAAAATGCAAAGTATTTTAAGAGGACAAAACAGGAAAACTTAATTCCACTTGGATGTTGGTGGTAAGCAAGCCAATGTCCCAGAGGTAGTATGAAAGGAGATGCCAAAAGCACCCCAGAAGATAATGCAATTCTCCTAGCTCAATTTTCTTCTGCCTCCTAGAGAATGGGTGGGTTTGGAGGGGGGAAAAGGGACTGTTGGCAAGGCGCAGCAGGCGTGATAGGAACAGGGCTGCCCTGGTTCTACTTCCTGGCTGGGATGCCAGGCTTAGGAACTGCCAAGTAGCCCAGAGTCCCCAGCTAGGCCTGATTCTACAGATGGGCATGCTACAAGGGATGCAGCAAAGTCTGTTACCTTGGTCAAAGAATACTCAGTGAGGGTGGGAAATAATTTCTTTTGGAAAGAAACATAAAGGTTATGACTGAAGGAACACAGAAGAGGAAGAGAGGATTAAGATGAGTAAAAATAGAAACCCTGCTACAAAAGTTTATACAAGCTATCCAAAACGCAAAGGCAAGGCTCTTGGCATTATCCCAATAGTAACTGCCTTTTACCTCTAGCAACCCTAAGTAGTAAGAATTAGAAGTCAATAGATCTGCTGAGGGAGGGTCATCTTACCCCCTACTGTAGGGAGCCAGGCAGCTACTTTCTTTCCAAGGACCACCACCCCATCCAGCAGCTTGGGGCAGTCCCCGTGTGTGGCCGATGCACAGGCCTTTAGGCTCTGGTTGCAGTACCTGGCCACAGAGATCCACAGGCGGCCCACAGTGCAGATCTGGGAGTCCTCCTCATCCTCCAGGGTGTAGTTCTCCCCCAGCACCTTCACGGGCTGCCCAGCATGGATGGTGCCGCTGAGCACCCGGCCAAAGGCATGAAACTGAACTCCATCATCTGTGCTGTACATCTTGGTAGTGTGGCACATCAGGGGACCCTGGAGGTGGGGACAGGTACAGCCTCAACCACACATTCTCTCTGGGGAAGTACCACTGTTTCCGCTTCCCTTGACAGCAATGACTTGAACTCTATGAGGAAGCAGCCCAGACCCAGAGGAAGATGTGGTGGTTTCCTGAGAAATTCCAAACCCTGCCCTACGCCCTGTTTAGTTAACAGATGTCATAGGCATAGCACTAAAACTCTTTTCCTTTTTTCTAGGGGGTGAGGGCAATGAGAAAGAGAAATAGGTTTAGGGGGCACACTGGAAGTGTTAATTTGCAAGATTACAAGACTAACTTGCCCAAAATTTCCTCTGAAGATGTAACTCAAAGTCTTAATTGGCTGTATGTTTATGCCAAGAAAGAAGAATATCTAAGCATCTTACTACACTGATGGACAGTGACTGCATTAGGGTATGGGTGGGGACTTGATAATATGGGTAAATGTAGTATGTAGTAACCACATTGTTTTTTCATATGAAACCTTCATAAGAGTGTATATCAAAAATACCTTAATGAAAAAAAAAAAGAAGAATGCCTAAAGAAGGGCTGGGAAAAAATTTTTTTTAAAGGCCAAGACTGGTAAGATTAGCTACCATTCATTATTTCTTTACTATCAGGCATAGGTCTAACACAGCCAAAACACTTCTGAATCAATTTAATGCTCATAACAACCACATACTATTATCCTTCTCTTATAGAAAAGACCCTTAGGAAGACAGAATAACGTTCCCAAGATCTTACGACTAGTGAAAGTCATGGTAACATATGACTTTGAGTTCAGGTCTGACTATGCACATGGGAAGGGACAAGGATGGGTGAGAAGGCATTACTTCCATGACCAAAACACAGTATCCCCATACAGGAGGGGTAAAAGTCAGAGAACCGAGGGCCACGTTTTCTTACATCAGGGTCACAGTCACTCATAGCCTCGCCGAGGTCAGAGTCCACACCGCCAGTGTAGGTGTGCTCGATCTTGGGCTTGGCGCCCACCTTTGGAGAGGGGATATGCTGCACACACATGTCCACGAAGCCTGTGGAGGGAGAAGAGGAGGTTATTACTATACTCTTACAGGGGGAAATGAGCAGTGAGTTACTGATACATTCACGATGGCCAGAAAGCTACAAGTGAGGGAGCTGGATTCTGTTCTAAAAGCTATGGTGCTATGATTCTAGGGGAAGCAACACCCTGATTCCTGGGAGTGTGCTGCTAAGAAATCTGGAGTCACACTGATACCACAGAAGAGCAAGAAGCAGGTCTCAGTGGTTCCGTGGAACTCAGCTGACAAAAAAATTTAAAGGATCTCTATCAGGCCATGACCTTTTATTGAATCTAAGCACTTACTGAGCACTTACACCAAATAAACACCCCATCTCTTCTTTCTTAGATCTGCTTAGAACAACCCCCAAATTGGCTCTTCCCTTTTGGAAACCACTGTATAAGTTTCTGCTTAGTAAGTTATCCTGTTTTTCTTTAGCAGCCAATAAGCCACACAAGAGAGAACTTCCATCGGCACCCTGGGGTCGGCATGTCTGCCTTCAGCTGGTACCTGCTGGTCTGACTGAGGGCCAGCCCAAACAATATTATGAAATTATGCACTTTGGGGATTCAGCCACCTAATTCCCACCAGACTCAGAATCAAGAGATTGTTGAGAGGGCTCTTAGCCATCACCTTTCCACCTCCCTTATTTTATAGATGAGGAATTAGAGTCACAGAAGAACTGAATGGCTGGCTCAGGGTCACCCCATGAAAGGGCAAGGGCTAGAAAAGGATCAAAACTCTAGTCTTTTCTCATCCAGACTGGGGTTCATTCTACTCCATCACCTGCCTTCTGCGTAACTAACATATAGGAGAGGAGTTCAAGGGAAAGAGAGATTTGAGTCTACAACTTGCCTCCCAGTTCTAGCCTGGTGCCTTTCCCACTATTTCACATGACCCATGAGTCCACCTTCATGACTGCCCCCTAACAAAAACCCCAGAACCCCAGAATCTGCTACTTCATCTCCTTTACTTGCATGCTGCTCCTGGTAAGGAAATGTAGTTACTTCTGTTTGCCAAGATAAAGAGTTCTTGGGACCACCCATTAAAGAACGCAGCAAGGAAGAAAACCCACATGTTCTGTAACCTGACCTGCAATTTATTTACAAGAGCCTCAGATCTCCGAACACCACGTGAGGTGAGGGAAAGTTCCCCACAATGCCTGTGGCAGGACATGGTGATAGTGATATTAAGGGGTCCATGAGCTCTTTATTACCTGTAAACTCGCCAAAGAATTTTTTGCAGACCAGCCTGAGCAGGGGGCGGATGTTGAGCTTCAGCTCCTCCTTGGTCAGGTGGATGCCGAGCTCGTCCAAGGTCCTTGGGAGGCTGGTGTCCACGTCACCCACAACCTGTGATGGTACCAGACACCATATCAGCAAAGTGACAGGGGATGTGGGGAAATACAGAGGTGGACAGGGAAGGCCAAAGAACAGTTTGAGTCACTGAAACAGCAGAGCTTTAGGCAAGGACAGCAATTTCGTTTCAGGGAAATCTTTGGTACCTAGCCTTCAAACCAACACTGGGCAAAGCCGACTTGGTTAAACCCCCACACCCATAAACCTGGTGCTCTCAGATGGACTGTCAGTGCTGCCCCCTGGTGTCTGAGAAGCAGCATCTCAGCCCACTCAGGAAATCACTTACTTTCCCTATCTCTCACTTCTGAGATTCAGAGGATCACTGCACTGGAAAGACCCAAAAAAGGTCACCGCACAGCCCACCCTCAGGGCCCAGCTAAGTCATCCTCGACCCACTCAAGGTCTCTCAAGAGACAGAGTCTATAAACCATTCCAGTCTGACACAAGATACTAAGTATTCTTCAGTACTAATAAATTTGAATCCTGTTATTTTTGTCTTGTTGCTATGTTTTACTGTTTTTGTTGGTTGGAAGGCCACACACATTGTGTATATGCCTGTGTTCACTGTGCACAGTGCTTATGAACACTTGCATACTTTATGACTGTCTTGAGACTGCACGTAAATCCCTGTACAACATTGTTACCCTTTTGGGTCTGCCTTTTAGGTAGCACAAATTCATATGAACAAAGATGCTATTTTCTTTGGAGCATCCCACATGTTAAATTACATCGTCACCACTGTCTGATGCATCCTTTACAATCTGACAAACATCATATACATATATGCCCAGATAGTCATTAAAACCAAGTTCATACAGCCATTCTTTTAATGGCTGCAAAATACTCCATTTTATGGGATATACCATGATTTAATTAATCAGATTGTCTTTGATGAATATTCAACTTGTCTCCAGTTTTTTTTTCCCTCTGGTGTTGTAAATAATGCTGTAACAAATGGCATACACACACACACACACACACACGCACACACAAATATACATACATATATGTGTATCTACAGATGGAGCAATCTGGAGGACTCTCAATTTAATCTGTAAATTAAATTCCTATACCTGAAATTATTCATTCTCAAGTGTCACATTCTTTTGAATAGTTCAAACCTTTGCCCACAGTTTCTCTAGGTTGTGCCTTTTCCTCCTGTTATACCTTCCGCTTTTACTCTGATATGCAACAGAACTGAGAAGACTGTAGTATTTGGGATCCTGGACACTGGTGATAACCATCCTGCTACTTAGTAAGGCAAAACTGAGCAACTTTAGGGGCAGGGGGAAGTCGGAGTTCACCAGTCTTTCCACCTTGTGCCTAAATGCACAGATCTGAGCCAGGTAGCCCAACACACCCACCTGAGCGAGGATCTTATAAAGGGGCTCCAAAATGAACTCCACGAAGCTCCTCTGGGAGCTGCTGGTAGGGGCCTTTTTTGTGAACTTTCGCCTAAAGAGGTAAAAAGTCATGGGTGATCCAGGAAGGAGAAGGCAGTGTCACTAACTCCAAGGGTATAATATCCTAAATTCTGAACCTGAGCAGGGCCAAAGGGAAGGAATGTGTATGTGATCTTAACATTTCCAAAGAGAAGTTCCTGAGAGGGCATATGGTTAGGACTCTTATGCAGGTCTGAGCTCAGCTATGAAGACCTCAGGAGAAATAGCCTTGCACCCTATTAGAGCTCATGAGGACAAGTCACTTACAGGAGGAAAGATAGTAGTTCATGTATAATAAAAAAGTAGGTTTTCATCTTAGGAACTCTTTCTCTCCTTGTCCTCACTGGGAAAATGGACCACCCCTCTAGAGTCACTTCCCAAACTCTACTTACGTCTTGGGGTTGAAGTAGATGTCACCCCATAGTCTTTTAGCAAATTCCTGGTAGTTAATGTCACCTATAAGAGAAGCCATACAATTATAATCTATCTAGCCAAGTACTGTTTGGAATTCTGTTTCATGTGCCCCAAGTAGTCTGTAGCTGAGGAGTTCTAACACACTCCTTTCCAAGGTCCAGAAAATTCCTTCCACCAAGACAGGCACACAAGGACACTGAGGCACAAAGGAAAGGACTGGTCCAAAGCTGACAAGGCTATGCTGGAGCCCAGATGAGCACTCAGGTAGCTACATCTCCAGCAAGCATAGGACTAAGCTATGGACAAGGGTACGATATGTACTTTTTCCTTTGACAGAACCAGCTCAACTGTCTATTTGCTGTCCTGTCTGCACCTAAGCCCTGTCCCTTCTGGAAGTGGTGCTTAATGGTTCCCTCACTCTATCTCAATCCACAGAAGCTCTGCTGTGCAACCAGCATGGTCAGCCTCTCCGCTGCAGAGTCACGCTAGCCCTAACCTCTAGAAGGCAGCACCTAGCCCTCGGGAGAGAAAACACCAAAGCCAACCTTTGTCTCCTCTTTTACCTATTAATATTTTAGTTTGACCGCAGCTGCTAATCTGGGTTAGACTGAACCAAGCAATTGTGGCTTTTAAAATTCAAGATCTTCTGAGTTAAGAGCTCCTGTAACATTCAGTTAAGTCACTGGTATCACCGACTCTCGTGGATATTTCTACCCAGATGTCAGACTGTTCTCTCTCTCAAGATGGTATAAAGTGAATTCATCACCTTTTTCCTAAAGCCACATTCCCCTTCAGACTTTTCTTTCAGTGGGGCTACCAGTGGCATTTCATCTAAGCCTAGAATCTTTTCCTTCCCCACTTTGTTCATCACCAAATTCTTCCCTGCTTTCCCATGTTACTAGTTCTGAAATTCTCTCTCCTCTGTGAATCATTCTGACTTTTACATATCTCTACCACTGCACTAAATATATGTTGTGCTATAATCAGTGGACTGAGCTGCTTGATTACGCACAAGAACTAGGCCTAGTGCACAACAGAAGTTTAATAAACACTTACTGAAAGAATGATCGAACATCTCTCTAATCCATTCCCTCCTTTTCAATCTCACAGATAACATTAATCCAGTATTTGCCACCCTGTATCTGAATATTGGCAAAATGTCTGAACAGGTATTCGTTCTACATCCTCTCCTCTGGTCTGTTTCCATCAGTTTTGCACACATCACTCCACCCCACCCCAATACTTAAGAGCTCCAAACTGACTAAAGGAGAAAGTCTAAATTCCTTAACCTGGCATTCCGAACCCTCCTCAATGTGGTCCCAACCCACCCTGCCAGAAGTTTGACCTGAACTCTTTTGCTTGGTGAAACAGTCCGTGGTTACTGATCGGACTGCCTGCCTCCTGCCTCCTCTCTCAGCACTATGATTCTGGAATTCCTGGCTCACTACCCTCCACTTGTCTCAGCCCCATAAACTTTACTGAAATAGGTAAATTCTTGTGATCTAATGCTAAGTGAATATCCTGTGTTTTTATGTATTTTACTCACTTATGTAAAACACTAAACAGAGAAAAGAGGAACTATAACAAAAGGCAATGGTTATGGTAATGAGGTTAGGGGGTGAATTCTGATTTCTTGACTAGGTTTTACTGTACTTTCCAATTTTCTACAGTGAGAATGCAGTAAATGCGTACAAACTAAAACCAAGTTTTATTTGCCCCTTTTTTCACAAAAGCAAATGTATCCACACTAAGTGCAATAGGACAACTAGCTGGTGAGAAGAGAAACACAATGCTGCAGCGCCTGTCAGCTGCGAGACCTCTCCCAGTCTGTTGTCTCCTCAGGTCTAAATATGGGTGATAATGACCCCTCTAAAGAAGTACAGTATTTGACACACATGACAGGACATGGTTCCTACTGGAATCTGAGAGAACTGGGGAGGCAAAGAGGTGGAAAGCGCAAGAGCTTCTTGAGTGAGATGCTGGTTCCAGGGCTCTGGTATGGAGGTTCCAGGGACCAATAAAATCATTCAACTGGGCATCCCTGTCTGATCCAAAATGAGCTCTCAAGTAGGCCTACAAAATATCTATGTGTATAGATATGGCTGGAAAGGCAGCTAGAAGCACTACTACCAAGAGAGAGTCCCACCTGAGAGGCCTCTGTGGGTACAGATACTTGCTTTCTGACAAAATCTGTCCCTAGGAGAGATTCCTAGTCTTAAAATGAGCTCCTTCTTCACCCATTTCTTCCTAATCATCTTTATTTTTCTATTGTTTAGAAACCACTTAGCCTAAAGAAAGGGTGTAGGGGCCACAAAGACCCCCAATGTGACAATAACAGTTGATAAAATGTGCCCCCACCTGGGGCACTCTGGCAAGCCAATTTCTAAACCATTCCATAGGAAAGGCAACATGACTCTGGGAAAGCTGGCGAGACAGACTGCCAGCCGGAGCTTACCAAAGGTGTCAGCATAGATCTTGGCAAAGGAGCCCAGCGTGAAGCAGATGCTGTACTGGGAGCTGGAGAAGCAGACGTTGCCCAGGAGTGGGGAAAGGATCAGGTTCTCATCAGTAGAATACATGCTGAAACAGAGGCCGTCATGAGCACAGAGCAGCAACAATGCCTGGGTGAAGGGCAGGGACTGCATATGAAGTCTCTCGCTCCAGCCCTGACCCTCAGAAGGGGCTTGCATAATACACTCAGCCTTGCCGCAGCCTAGTCCAAAAAAGGGACCCGAAGCTGTTGTTCCCTAACTTCCAGTAACAAGCTGACTTCCCAAAGCTGGGAAGATTCTGCATGATCTTGGAGAAGTTAACTGTACTGGATGGGCAAGGAAAAACTTGAAGGACAGAGACAAAGATCTTGGAACACAGGAAATGAATGTGTAAGACAAGTCTACCTTTCAGAGAAATCTCAATTTCACAAATGCAATAGACATAAACATCAGTATAAATGAGTAAATGGAAGAAAAAAGGCAACTCTGCTCCCCACGCTCACTGGCCTACTCTATTCTGTCACTGGCCTACTCTATTCTGTTTTGTTTGGCCTTCTTTTAAAATTTGTGACAAAACTTTTGAGTCTTAAAAGCCATGGAGAAACCACAGCATCCCAAGTTAACATTTAAAAGAAAACCAGTTGTGCTCAGGGATCAAGTCTACAACCCTAGCCTTATTGACACAGGTTTATGGAATTTATAAATTTAGAAATGAAAGTATTGGCTTATATACAGCAGTCCCCTACCTCACTCAACTCAACCCCACTCCCAAGTTATGCTCCCCAGGGGCAACTGCTTTCAAATCTTTTAAAGCTGCTTTTAGAGCATGTACCCCTATATTTCTAAATAATATGTTAATGGTGCTATTTCTTGTTTAGAGGCTGGGCTAGGACTTCTGGACTTCCTGTTTTGGTAGATCAGGACTTAACCCTATCCTATCTCCATGACCTCCCTTTAAAGAAGTTTATTATTTTGTCTTTTGGACTCCTGATGTTATGTTGGGCTCTGGTCATTCTCATAGGCAGGGAGAAGATATATCTCTGTTGAGGATCAGCGCTACAAACTGGGAGTCTCTGGAAGGTGAATCTGTCTCTGGCCATGGAGGCACTGCCGCCAATCCTTAACTGGAGAGGTGTTCTCTCAGCAGGACAGCCTCATTCTGGCCCTTTGAGGGGCCTCAGGAAGTCATCCCGTACAATGAATCAGCCTGCAGATAAGACTGTCTTGAAGATATATTTAACCTGTTTTTCAAAGTCACCTTGATATTGTACTCTAAGGTCTCCCGACCATCATTCATACTTATTAATGTGAGCCCGAAATCCATCTTGTTGAAAAGCAGCTATTTCCACAAAACAAGAGCCAACAGTTCTTTCATTTACTGAATCTGTGCTAAGAAAATAACAGCAAACATTATTCTCCAATCAGTTACTGTATCCTAAGCACTGTGCTAAGTGTATTACAACAAATAACTATTTTTTTGTGATATCCCATAACGTAAATATTAGTATTCTTCCCTTTTCACAGAAACAAAGCTGAGACTCTACAAACTTAATTTGCCCAGCTTTACATGGTTGGCATGGGGTGAAGATGAGACAAGACTGACTCCAGATCTCAGGCACCCACCATGACACTAAACTGATGAGGTGTATTAGGCTGCAGCACTGATTAAGGCACAGAGTTAATGAGTCCAAAGCTATGGAGTCAATCCCTGTAGATGTGCCTCCAGCTTTGTCTAAACAGCTCAACAACACAGGCTAAAAAAAAATGAGACTTGCCCCTGAAGGGTGTTCAAGGTGAAGATTTATAAAAACCAGACCCCCTCAGGACAGGAAATCCACCTGTGGGGTCCGGTCCTATACCTTATCAATCCATTGACCTCATCTACAATGTGGCGCAGCTTGTAATAAGCATCTGTCGGGGGCAGCTTCAGCTCCAGGATCAGCCGGTCAATCTTGTTGATGCACACGGTGACGGCCAGCCTTTCTTGCACTGCATGCTTGATCAGTCGCTCTGTGTTCAGCATCACCTGAGAGACACAAGACTCAGAAGGTAGTGAAAAGAGCCGGAGGGCAGAAAAGACCGAGCAAAGCCAAAAAGGGCACTATTTTAAAACATGAAATATGAGGAAAAGAGGACCTGGGAAATACATTGTTGGGTGGAAGCAGAGGATATCTTGCCCAAGGGCAGATTCAGGAACTTTAAGAGGGTGTCTTGCAGGACTGAGAAATGAATAAATACACTGATGGTTTTGGGAGCCAGGTTTCTCTGGGCTAGAGAAGGAACAGAGGAAGGCTTAGGAAGAATCTCGGTGCTGAATTGGAATTGTGAATATTAGCATGAACTAAAGATTTTCTTCCTTTTTTATTATGTTAACCACTTTAATATACATGTATAGAAACAGAGATATGTGTGGGTGTATATTATCTGTGTTCAGAGAAAGGACCTACAAGCAACACACCTCAGTAGCAACGAACACATTCTGTTCCTTGTTTCTGAATACCAGCGCCCACTAAAAGGAGCCAGAGTTCCTCAGAGAAATGGCTGGTTCCAGGATTGGGACAGGGAAAGTACAAGGAGTCTACGTCATCTTTCTGTACCTAAAAGTAAGGAATTACTCAAAAAAACCCTGGGACATGTCAAAAAGATAATGGACCCAGCCTGAAGGAGCTTTCCCTACCCAAAACTGGGAAAACTAGAGTACCACAATACTAAGGAGAGTAGTGGATTATAAACCACTGAGTAAAACAAAAACCTGCCAGTTAAGTAAAAATCCATATATCTATACTGAAAATAAAGCAAGTGGGGAGAAGGGGAAGCTTTTCCTCACAATAGAATTCCAAAGAATGAATACAGAGGAATAAGAATTGGAAAATCACTGTTTGCAACAGAAATAAGCTAGGAATGATCAATGGATGATTAAACTAAAGTTTGTCAAGGAATGGAATGTATTATAGACTCAAGGTTATCTCCCCCCAGATTATTTATTACAAAGGGGAAAATAGTCACTTCACACTGGATAAACCTGGCAAGCCCACCTTAGCTGAATGATCAAAGTTAAGATCACCAGTGATGGGATAAGGGGACATCATGGACCTCCTGATGTGACTGATGGGCTAAAAAGAACGCAACTATACTTGTGGAGTATTCCTGCCAAAGACAACCTGAGGGTAACCACACAGAAACATTAGACAAACCCAGACTGAGACACAATCTACAAAATAAGTGGCTTATACTCTTCAAAAATGCCAGTGTCATAAAAGACCAAGAAAAGCTAAAGAACAGCTCCAATTAAGAGAGCCCAAAGAGACGTGAAGACTAAATGCCAAGTGGCATTCTCGATTAGAGGGAAAAGGTCTACAAAGGACATCATGAGGTAACTAGTGAAACTGAATAAGGTCTGTAGAAAGAGATCTGCACAACAATATTGTATTGATACTGAATTCACTGATTTGGTTAACTGTGTGACAACTAGAAATATCTTTGTCATTAGGAAATACATTCTGAAGTATTTTACTTTCAGGCAGTTCGAGAACAAAATACAGGCACACATGTGAGTGCATGTGTAGATGTACAGAGAGAATTACAAAGCAAATGAGAGTAAGTTCTTTGTGCTATTCTTGGAAATTTCTGGTAAGTTTGAAATTATTCCAAAATGAAGTTAACTTAAAAAAAAAAGTGGGGGGTCCCGCAACTCTGGGTCCCTCTGCTGGCTATCTTGCCAGTTGCAACATGAAGGAGGTTGCCAAATTACCTACCTGCTCTTTCCATTTAGAATATAAAAGACACACACCCTGGGTCTTTTAACTCCAATCTCTCTCCAGTTTAGGAAAACTCATTAACATTTAAAATCCATTTATATGAGTATACTCTCCTCCCTCCCTTTTCTGTACATCTTCCATTTTATCCTTGTGTCTCCTGAATGACAATGGGTCCTTTCATTTTGAGCTTCACTGGGCAGGGAGTCATACTGAGAACTAATTTTGAGCTTCATTTGCTGGCCTAATTTAAGAGCAAATGTAAACCTTAATCCTAGAGACTTTCATGTTCTCTGGCTCCCAGCTCGCTCAGTGCGCTGTGGGGCAAAGCTAACAGGGAGGGGAAGTCCTAAGGGATTCAAATCAGACTCACGCCCTCAGCAGCATCGATGAAAAGGACCACTCCATCTGAGATGCGCAAGCCAGCCGTGACTTCATCAGAAAAATTCACATGTCCTGTAAAGTAAATACCAGCAAATCACCATTGGGTGGTGGCAGGATAAAGCACAACTGATTTGTAGGTGGTCTGAGGGGCACTGCAAAGTATGTGAACTAAACATCCCCTTTCCCTTCTCCCCACAGCTCCCTGTAGCGTGTAAAATCCCACCATTTAGAGTCAGATTCTTGGTTAAAATTTTCATACAGGAGGCCCTCAACCAAAAGAAGGAAATGCTCTACTGAGGAGGGCAAATATATTCACAGTCACACATCAGCTTAGTCTAATCAGCAGTAAGCAGAGGTCTGTATGACACAGAACAATCTGGAGGCAGGAGAAAGGGCAGAGGAGGGCCCGGAGCATGGGAAAAGTGCTGCTGGGGGGAGGCAGGAGCTTAGAGGTGTGAGGGCACTGGGCAGCCGACAGCAAACAAGGCCCATCTGTCAAAGCCCAGATTTTCCTACTGAAAACTCTGCCCTGAATTGGTCCCTTCTGTAAGACACGCAGACACAGGGCAAGGTCTGCTGCTCCCCTGTAACCTGTGTCCACCAGCAGCTAGAGTGTCAACCCCCAGACTCTTCTTTTAAAGACTGAGAGTGCCTTAGGCCAGGGACCGTGTCTGACTCACCTCAGTGACCCCAATGCCTAGCATAGGGGGTGACACGGGCTGGAATGAATACATGAGTAAGATTCCGTAGTTTAAATTCTCCAGAGTGGAGTAAAGAGAGGTGCAAAAGAGAAGGCCTGGAGAAGCATGCCTGCCAATTACTAGTCAGAAGCAAAGGAGATAGTTAAAAATGAAAATGCTATCAATGAAGGGAGAAGTGAAGGGAATGTGAAAAAAATGCAATGCTCTGTTCTGTTCTGGGAAGAGTGGGAGCACAAAAACAAACCGTACAAGGTTCTGCTAGAAAAAGGGCAGGGAACGTCCTACCTGGAGTGTCCATGATATTGAAGAGGTAAGATTTTCCTTTGGTGTCTGGCAAGACCACTGTCACAGGAGTGCTTTTGATGCCAACACCTCTCTGAAAGTCACAAAGAGAGAGTGATCAATGCTTCTTCCTATGCAAGAGGGGCTCATGCTGCTCTTGGGGCTTGCCAGCTGCTAGGAAATTACACTGACGCCTCTCACTGGGTGTGGTTTTTATATAGGCCAATAACCAGAATGACCTTGTAGATTAAATATCTTGGTGTTAAACAGCATTTTGGGGAGGGTTTGGTTCAAATATAAAAAAGTAAAAATAAAAAGGAACAAGCAAGCAAAGCAGTATTAAACCTTATCAGACAATCAAGGGTCCTGAAATCATACACTGGAAACAAAAAAATAACTAAGCATTATATAAATAAAAAAGAAACAACCTGGGACATTTTAGGAGTTTAAAAAGAAAAACATTAAAAAGGCAATAACAGAAAAATATATTTTAAAAATTCTAGTCAAATATATTAAAAAACAACAGCAGCTAACATTTGTTGATTGCCTATCATATGCCAACACTGTTCAAAGTTCCTTTAGTTAACCATCCTTTAATACTGGAGCTTTCCATGTGGTCATGCAAGAAAAAGAGACAGAAATAAAGGAGAGGGGGAAAGAGCAGGGGTTAGAGGGATAAAGATCCAGGTGGCAAGAAAAAAGAACCACCATTTGGAAGAGGAAAGACAGAGACGTATGCTCACTCCTGTATACACAAAAAATAGCACAAAGACAGATAGATGAACACATTCTCAAAGAGAAGCTATTCCTAGAAAGAGTTTATCATATAGACAGAATCATCTAATAGATTTTAAGGAGGAGGTCATTTTAAAAATCATGTTGGCTTCTGCATAGCATACAGTATAAATGTAGACACCACCTCTTAGTATTTGCCCTATTAGGTCAAATTAATTCAGTCAAGGATAGGAGGGACCCCCTCCTACCTGACAGCTTGCCTACCCAGCTCTCTTTCAAATAACAGATCACTGGATGACTGAAGAAGCAGGCAGATACAGAGGTGTGCGGTGGGAGGAAGGTGGGGGTGTGGTACAGGCCAAAGCGTTACCCTGAAGACTCCCTTACATTCCCTACAAAACTACTGTTGGGGCTGGTGTGAGCAATAATCGGATTTCTCAAGGTCGACTTACCTCCTGCTCTGTGAAGAGGATGTCAGTATAGCACAGCTGAAAGAAACAAACTATTACCACCTGAATTCAGGCTCCTCACCCACACAAACCATCAATCACTTCCCCTCACCACCTCCCAACTCAAGGGTTTCTGCCTCAGGAGAATAGATGGAACACAGCAGGATGTCCCTACAGAAATTCCAGACAATGAGACCAGTGCCCTCCCAGATAGAAAATGTTCCTGGAAGTGTGTTCTCTAGGGTGGGAGGTAGGGAGTGGGAACGGTCGCTTGAGACCAGGCACAGCTGGAGAGCTAAATTCTATCAAAAGCACTTAATTCTTAGCGTGGTAAAGGAAGACACAACTAGCCTTCATGGATCCCCTGTACATCAAAACAGTCAATCTGGCTGAATTGAATATTTATTGCACTGAGACTTGCAACTACACTTATCCTCATTCACAGGCATTTAAATTCATCATGAAAACAAAATCCAATTGTATTATATTTATAGAGTCGGCTATTAATACTATAACAGAAAAGAACAGGCTGTAAATGTTGGGATATATCAGAACAGACAGGGATCCCAAGTGCAGAACGGATCATCCAAAAATACTGCAGGTTAATATCCTCTATGCTCCTGAGAAAGTTGAAATTGTTTTCTTAAAGGCTATGAATAGATATAATTATAAAGCAGCACTTTGTAGGCATCATTATTTATAGTAAGAATGGGAAGGTTAAAGGAAGGGGAAGGAGAGAGACACCCTTGTATATTCTGAATGGTTCATTCTAAACCCTCTACAGAATTTCCACTTACATCTTGATCATAGCGCTTTCTGATTTCTGGATGAGTCTGCTCTATTAAGCAATCTACAAAACATGTCTGAAGGGGAAAAGAAGGTTAAGATATGCCAACCACAGAGGAAAATCTACTCTACCCTCCCCCCTGCTCCCAATAAACCATGTAATTTAGGAATAAGGAGAGGAAGGGGAAAGCAAGGAGGATTATGGGACAGTAAAGGATTAACACTGAAGCCACAGGATTATTTTCAAATGAAAGATGATATTTTTCTTGGACAATCATCCCCCAGGAAATAAAAACTTATAAAATCAGAGTAAGGCTCAATTTCCCCTCTTCTTCCAGATGTAGACACAAGGCTCAGACATGCAAGTAGCTTAGGAACAGGCTCCATCCGTTACTCAGGCAGAGCTAGAATTTCACGACCTGGTTTCATAATAGGCACAGAGGCCCCCCAGAGTCAGGAGGTGCAGCCTTACAGCTTCAAAACCCCAACCTGTGACTCTGAGAACTGAAAAATGAGCAGGAACTAAGAGAAATCCTGTTCCAAGTCGCTGAAAGTTCTCTCACTCTCACCTTGCCATGGTGGAGATGACCACAAAGGGTCACATTTCTGATGAGCTCTGAGTTATCCATCAGATCTGCCAAGAAACTGAAAGGAGAAAGGAAAGGAGAGAAGAGACTTTGGCAGAAGCTTTCAAATGGGGAGTGGCACAAAGGAAGGTTAGGTATTTTTTGGTCAGGAACAACTTTCAGACCAACTGGAGAATGTTCAGAGGCAGACGTGAATTTCTACGTCTACACAGATCTGGCTTTGGGAATGGAGCAGACTTATCCATGAGGTGACACAACCCGTGAAATGTCATTTTCCACAGTAAAATAGTGAGATTTCAAAATCGAGGAGAAAAACAGAACCAAACACTGGAACTAACACACACCATGAGTACTGTCCATTTCAAAATCTTCACGCTAGAAGCTATACATTTATTCCACTGATGCCAAGGGGACTTAAAGTGACTTTGGGAGCTTCTCTTTTAAAATTGCTGTCAGAGCTTGTTAACAAAGCTTCTAAGAAAACTCTACCCATTAGTGTCATTGAGCAGAGAAGGTCCATCTTGAAATCAGCACTGCTTGCTTATTACCCATATTACTTGTAACAAGGAGCCTACAGATGATTCTGGCTTCAAAAAATCAAGTCCACTTTCAAAGACTGGAGATTTAAAAAAATCACCACTGAAAACACAAAGGAATATGAAGCAAGTTCTGAAGACAACTGAAAAGTTGTTTAAAAAATCCCTGAATGGCTAGCAGATGACCTGACCATTTCAGAAGGGGCTGTACTCTTTTGGGCATACAAGATTATGTTTAAATAGTATTTAAAACAAAACAAAACAGTTTCATTATCTAATAATGAATCATAAGCACTTCAGTATATGAGGGCCTTACAAGTGCATTTAATCAATTAAAATATTTTAAAAAACAATTCTCAGTATGAGGAGTCTAAAGTATTCTCCACATATATCTACCTATTTGTGCCTTCCTTTTCAAAGTAAAGGGTTTTTTTATCCCAGAACACTTAGCAACCTTACCCAAGTCAAAAATTATAGGCTCTGGTAGCCCCTACGCTGACGATTACAATATCCAATTCTGTCTCAACGGCTAGCTTTCAATTCCAGACTGAAGGTCTGGAATAGAAAACAGCTAAGATCTGGATGAGAACCAAGAGAAAAGTTAAGATTGAGCCTAAATATCCCAGCAATTTTTGCTTTCACAATTCACTGCCTATTTCAATCACAAGCTTCATGACAAAAATGAACCCACACTATTCATGCAGAGGCTGAGAGACCTTATAACTTACTCCATTTCATACACCGTGACAGGTAATGTCTGCTCCATCAAAGTGAATTTCTTGGTTTTCACTGGCTTAATAATGGGTTCTAGGAAGAAAAAATGTAGTGATGTGCAAGTAGGCATAAAACATAAAAATACAGAGCCCTATTCCATTAGACTGAGCTCTCAGAATGTATGATAGATGACATCAATTTTTGTTATTCTCAAGGATCACTCATGTTGAGAAAGATCTGGAAATGCTGTTGGCACGAGACAGTGAAGGATCTTGAATTGTGGACTGAGGAGTTTGGATTTGATTTTGTGGGGGGAAGGGACAGGGACTAATTTAAGTTGAGGTCAATGTCAACCCAAAATCTCTTTTTGGAAGACTAGTGAAAAGTAAGCATTGTGAGGACTGGTTAAAGGAATTGGAATTATTTGGGTGGAAAAACATAACAGACCAGCAGAACTTAAAAAGTATTCAAGCACCTAAACAGATATTAGATAAAGAAGTAATTCATTTGCTTAGTAACAAGCTACAAGTTTTACTGAGTACTGAAACAAGGCTAACTGAATCTCAATTTAGAAACAGTATAGTACCTGAAAGTAGTAAAGAAAACTAATCTATTCATTCACTGAACTTTCAAGATTTGCTGACGGCTACGAGATGAAGTTTTCCAGTGTCAATTTCACCTCTCCTATCTTACCTGTGAGAGGCTGGGTATCTTCCTCCTGAACTATGGTCTCCACCTCAGGACCATACACCTCCTCAGCTGTGGGGTAATACTTCTTGTCCTCATGCAGCACCACCTCCATCCCAGGGTGATCTTCATCATGATCTCCTACATCTTCGTCATCATCATCGTCATCCATCTAAAAGCAAGAGAGGGAAGGTCATGAGAGGCACGCGCACAAGACTACTTACACAAGCTAAGAGCAATGACTTCATATGCTCAACAGCTTCTTGAGCTCTGGGCTGAAGAGTCAGCAGGGCAGTTTCTACTCTCGTGTGATCCTTCACAAAGAGAAGACTATAAGCCATGGCTATGAACAGCTCTCCTGATTCAAACTAACCCCTTTCTAAATGTGGGCCAGAGGTCACAAGTGGATTGAGACTGGAGAAAACAAATGGCTTCACACAATACACTCTTTTAAGAGAAAAAATAACCTCCTCCAAGGGCACAAACCAGGAAGCAGAGGTAGAAACTGGGAGCAAGTCCATACCTTTAAAATTTTTACTTAAAGTCACAAAATTGTTTTTGAAAAATACCTTTGTGACTGATACATAACAGGTGTTGGTGAGGATGTGGGGGAAACTGGCTCCCTCGGTTTCTGGTGGTGGGAATGTAAAATGGTGTGACCGCTTTGCAAAACAGTTTGGTAATTCCTCAAAATGCTAAATACAGAGTTACCATATAACTCAGCAAGTCCACTGCAACGTATAACCCAAGGCAAATGAAAACTTAGGTTCACACAAAAAAACTGTAAAATAAATATTCATAGCAACATTATTCATAATGGTTAAAAAGTGGAAACAACCCCAATGTCAATCAGCTGATGACTGGATAAATAAAATATAGTACATCCACACAATGGAATATTATTTGGCAATAAAAAGAAATGAAATACTTTTACATGCGCCAAAATAGATAAACCTTGAAGACATGCTGAGTGAAAGAAACCAGATGCAAAAGGTCACATATTGTACAATTCCATTTATATGAAATGTCCAGAATAGACAAATGTATACAGGCAGAAAGTAGACTAGTGGTTGCTTAGGGCTAGGGGTGGATGGGAGAATTGGGAGGTGATGGTTAAGGGGTATGGGGCTTCTTTCTGGAATGATGAAAATATTCTAAAATTGATTGTGCTGACAGTTGCACAACTCTGTGAATATCCCTGTGAAATGTACATGTTAAATGGGTGGATTGTATGGCATGTGAATTATATCTCAAAACTGGTAAAAATAACTTTGTAACCTGCTTTTCTTGAATACACAGATTAGAAAACATAAAACAAAAAAAAATCAACAATGCATATATTTATATCCTATAATTTTGATGACTTTCTGGTCTACCACATACCACAACTTATTTGACCAATCCCTATTTTCTAACATACAGATGGTTTCTAATTTCTGGCACTATAAACATCACCGCAGTAAACCTTATTGCATACCCATCCTTGTGAATATCACTATTGCTTTAGGATAGATTCCAGAATCCAAATTGCTGAGCCAAAAAAGTATGCATACTTCAAGGTTTTGGTACGTATTACTGCTACCCACTCACATGGGTAGCACATGAGAGCACAACACATTCTGGAGTTGCACAAAGGTCATGTGACCTTACTGTCAAGTCAACAGATAGTTAATGAGCACCTACCACGTGCCAAACACTTTTCTGGACACTCTCTCTCCTACAACGTCTCACACACTAGGAATCCCACCAGATGGGAGTTCTTTAAGTGCTATCCATCTTTGTGTCCTCGGTGCCCAGCATGGTGCCTGTCATACAGCAGACCCTGTCAAATGGATGAATTCTTTCGGCATGTCCTGCCAATACATCCAAGACACGGCACTCACTCACAAGAGGGCCCATTTCCCTGAAGGGAAAACACAGCTAGAAAGCTGGTCTTGGTGAATGACTTTAGATCCACCTCCTGTAAATGAACCCATGGTCCTAAACACTGAACAAAGCTATGCCCCTTTTTGCAAAAAGTCCTTCAAATAATTAAAAGTGGCTACTACCCTTTATTTAAAAAAACATCCTGGTTTATTCATTCGCTCAATAAATACTTTTTAAGCACTTACTATATGCCAGGCACTGTTCTAAGTATTGATAATATAGTAATGAAAAAAAGAGGTGATGACATTTGAGCAAAACTCTGAAGGAAGGGAGAAAGCTCTACAAGTAGCTGGGAGAGGGCATTCTAGTTGCTGCAACAGCAAATGCAAAGGCCCTGAGCCAAGGGGATGAGCAAGGATGCCAGTACAGTGAGAGTACGTAAACAATGGAGAGAACAGTAGAAGCTGAGATTACACAGGAGGGGATCATGTAGGATATTCTGGATCATTCTGAGTAATCTGACTTCACTTTTACTCTAGGGCAGTGGTTCTCAACCAGGGGCAATTTTGCCTCCCAGGGATTATTTGCAACAGCTGATGACATTTTTGATTGCGGCAACTGGGTATGAGCATGTGGGATCTAGTGAGTAGAAGCCAGGGATGCTGCTAAAGCAGAGGATAGGCCCCACAACAAAGAATTATCTGGCCCCAAATGTCAATGGTGCTGAGGTTGAGAAATCCTGCTCCAGTGGTTCTGAGCAGAGGAGTGATATGATCAGCCTTCTGTTTTAAAAGAATCACTCTGGGTCCCATGCTGAGAATATACTGGAAGGAGGGAGATTAGTTAGGAAGCTACTGAAGTCATTCAGGAAAGAGATGACAGTGGTGGTGGCTTGGACCAGAGTGGCAGCTGTGAAGGTGGAAAGGAGAGGTTTGATTCTGGACATATTCTGAGGGTGGACTAAAACATGTATTCTAATGAACTGAAAGTAGGTGTGAAAAGAAAAGAAAAGAGGCAAAGTTTTGACCTAAGCTACTGGGGAATGGCACTGTCTTTACTGAGATGAAATAGACTGTACGAGCAGGTTGCGGGTGGAAGCAGGGGGCAGAGAGAAGCTCAGGCTTTAGGTCTTAGATATGCTGAAACTGAAATGAACTATTAGATAGACATCGAGTAGAAATGCCAAGTAGGAAGCTGGACATACAAATCTGAAGTTTGAGAGAGGTCCAAGCTGGAGAGAAAAAATTTGTGTCCTCAGTGAACAGAAGGTATTTGATGGACGGGATGAACAGTATCAGGGAGTAAGTGCAGACAGAGAGGAGGCGTAAGGAATGGAGCCTTGAGTCTGTTGATGTTTAGAGGTCAAGGAGATGAGGAGGAACAAGTAGCAAAGACTGAGAAGAAATGGCCACCGGAAAGGAAACCCAGGGGGTTCCCTGGAAGCCAAGGGAAGAAGGTGTTTTAAGGAAGGAGTAATCCACTGGGTCAGATCTGAAGACAGGTCAGTAAGATGAGGAGGACTGGGTCTGGGGCAGAGGTCACTGGTGATTTTGACAAGAGCGGTCTCATTGGAATGGGACGGGCAAGAGGATAGAAGTGGGTGAAAATGTGAAGAGAGGATTTGGAGACACAAGTATCAACAACTTTTCTGAGATGCGCTGCACTGGGAAGCAGGGAAATGGGAGGTAACCGAAGGAGGAGATGGAGGGGAGAGGATCTTAAGATGAAACATCAGCCTGCCTGTATGCTGATGGAGAGGATCCCATAGAGAGGAGAGGAAACTGGTAAAGCTGGAGAGAGGGCCGAATGGCTGGGGAATGTCTGGAGAAGGTGAGAACGGATGGGATCTAGTGTCTAGCAGATAAAAACATGAACACATCATCCAGAAGAACAGGAGGGGAGGCATATGGCTCAGATGCAGGGAGGTGGGAAGAGGCAGTGGTGGGAGCTTGTTTTCCTTTACACAAATTCCAGCATATCAACATCCTTCTCAAAAAGAACACAAAACCCTCCAGGGGTGAGCCGACTGGCTACCTCCTACATCTTTACACTCTGCTACTATGAATGTGGCCTGAGATTACATTAGCTCTTTTGGTAGCCATATATATCCTACTGTTGGTGGCTCTCAAACAGCTATCAAACCAGTTTCCTCCTGCCCCATACTGCTGCATTTTGAATCTAACTGTAGGATTTTATATAATAATTTCCAACTCCCTGTAATTATTACTACCTGAGTATCCTGACAGTAGCTCAAAGTCGACAAGTCTAAAATAGAGCTAAACAAGCATCTTTTTAGCGTTTCCTTTTGTCTGTTAACAACCAGTGCTCCTCTAGGCATTCCAACTCCCCCTCATTCTCTTTTTCCTGACATTCACATGGTGGCCCGACTCTGCTCTGCATACTTCCACTGTGATGAACTCCTCGCTTGTCTCCAAGCCTCCTGACCCTTCCTTCACTAAAAGAAGGGTCCCAGCATCTTACTTTGATCACGTCACCCTTTGCTCCCAATTCTCCATTCAAGGCCTTTTAGAGTCTGGTCCCTCCTCCGCTTCACCTCCATAGCCACCCTTCTGGGACTGTGCTTTGGCAACTGCAAGGCGAAATCATGTCCTCTTAACATACAACCTCTGGGCCCCTGCTCACTGCACTACTCTCTAGAATGTCCTTCCTACTTTCCTCTTTCCATTATCAAAATGCATCTCTTTACTGTTATATACCTCAATAAAAAGTGTTTTTAAAAAATCTATGCATCACATGCAGCCTAAGTGGCTACAGGATCTTTGTATGGAGTATGGATTAATGCAGGCATGCTAAAGAGCAATCTAACTGTACTTACTATAAACACTTTAAGTATATAGATGATCTGGCTTTTGGGAACATACCCCAAGGAAATTTTTACATGGTGCATAAAGGGACATGGCTGAGAAAATCTACTGCAGTTATTATTTGTAGTGAGGGAAGACTGGTGGTTGGTAACCTGAGTGCCCATCACTCAGTGATGCACACCAGGGATTACTCAGCAGCAGTCAGACACCAGACTGAATGTATACACAGCACCAGAGATAGATCCTAAAATACATCACTCATCACAACACTGAGTGGCAAAAAGAAACAGAAACATGCAGGTAACACAAAATCATTCAATTAAATTAAAAATACAGGCATATAATGCAAATCTCCACATTTTGCAACTCAAACAAAACATACACACGTTAGAATGGTCACTAGTGTAACAGGCCTGAGAATGAGATAAGAAGGAATTAATAAACTTAATAAAATAAGAGCGGAACCTTGCACAAGCAATAATACTGAGGAGCATGAATTACTGTATGATTAGCTTAACCCTCTGCATGGAGGCAAAAACAGTCACACTTCGCCTAAACAGTCTTTTTGTTTTGTTTTGTTTTTTGGTTAACAACTTTATCAAGAGATAATCAACATTCCACAGAATTCATCCATTTTAAATGCACAATCCGATGGTTTTTAGTATATTCAGAGTTGTGCAACCATGCCCACAATTTTAGATCATTTTTATTACCCCCAAAAGAAACCTAGTACCTTTAGCCATCACCCTCCCAACCTAAGGCAACCACTACTCACTCTACTTTCTAACTCTACAGAGACCCTACACAGTCTTTGGCCCCATTCTGATCACTTCCTCAGATAACTTTCTTGGTCATCCCAGCCCATAACACACCTCCTCATACACTATTACTATGGTACTAAGTAAAAATTATTTACATGGCACTTGTCCCTCCCTGCTTCATATCATAAATATTTTTGTGCCTCATCTCCCTTTGAAAGCAGTAGGCTCCTGGAGAGCAGAGATGGTGAAAAGGATGGGACTGAGCACAGATGCCTAAGGCATGTCATCGTTGGGGGTGACCCATTAATTAACACTCTTCAACCCCACTGTTCCATCAGCTGTGACGTCTCCCAACTGTATCATGACCCAGCCTATATTCTTTCCACAAGGACCTCATGAGTTACAGTGATTACCTCGGGAAGGGGAGTGACATGGACCAAGAAGACTCCAATCTATTTGGTTTGAATCAGAATGTATCCATGAATTACTTGTATAATGAAAAATATCTCTTTAAAATAATATTTTTAAAAAGAAAAAAACTGGTTTATAAAAAAGTAAGACTTCAAATGCCTTGCCCAAATTAAGATGCATACTATCCACAGAGTACCCCTGACCTGTACCTCAATCTAGCAGTCATATCAAGGGAAAATTATTTTTATAAAACTCATACAAGCTTCCTAAGAGTTCAACAGTCATCTGTTTTAAGATTCCCTCCATCATTTTTTAGCATGGATGCACATCACACATACTGGTCAGTAGTTTCTGAAATGCAGCAGCTTATCTATCTTTGAAAAGTAGGACAAGTTGCCTGAATCACTTTCTAACACCACAGCCTCTCTCCAGTTTCTTAAAGATGACCACAGTGGCTCTCAGCTTACCTCTTAAAGGTCTCCCCACTACCTCAACCCAGGAAATAATTCATCTCGGCCTAGAGACTTGAATGCTCCTAAAGCTGCAAGATGCTCTTTTTTCACCTCACCTAGATGGCTTCAGTTTTCTTTTTCCAGTGTTTATTTTACTTTTCCAGTTTGAAGGGCATTTTCCCTGATGGAGAAGACAGAGAGCAGCCAGGACTTTTGTTCTGCTTTCCCACTGTCCCGTCATAACACACCTTCATTGATAAGCAGTGGACCTATCTACTTGTTCACCTTATTCTGGACATTGCTAAAATATAAAAGCCACCTTTGGTGTTTTCTGCAAGCCTCAGATCACACCAGACTTCTCCTCCATAGCTTTCCTGAAGGGGAGTCACAGGAATCTGTACCTTCCTTTTCTACTGCTTTTATTCCTCTTACAAAATCTGAGCTTATAAGGGAGTTCCCAGTACAGCTGCCCTTGGAAAAGTTTACTGCCAAGATTGTCAAAAGGCACCTCAAGCAAATGCAAGAAGAGCTACTTAGATGACCTAGAGTTCAAATTATAATAAAACCATCCCCACCCATCAAATTACTTTATACACCCCCTTGGAACATCAGAAGCTAAGTTTTGAGGGGCAGCGTAAGACCCCAATAAATCATATTTAAAAAAAAAAAAGCAATGTTAAAGATGTGCACAGACCATTATGGGAACACAGAGAATTCAGTACTTTATTGCTTTCTAAAAAGAGAGATGAAAAAAGCAATATATTTGTTTTACCTCATCAAGATCTTTGGTCTCTCTGCCCAATTCATCATCATCTTCATCAGAATCAAGTTCTGGTCCAATATAATTCCCAAACTCATCATACAAGTCAGTATCCATGCTGCTAAGATTTAAGGAGAAGAGGAGTTAGATTCCGGCAAGGCAACCAAGGCCTCCAAGGCAGGGCCCTATCCTTCTGGCCTTGTGGTTGACTATATCCCTTCACACATCTCCTTTCTGGTTGTACCAGTGGACTGACTGCTGCCCCCAAATCTCTCTTACTCTCCCCTCTTTCCTGTTCTTACTTGTTGTCTCTGTTTACATTATCTTTTCACTTCTTTTTAATACTAAAGAAAATTTAAAATAACCTAATACCAGAAAGTTGCAAAAATAGTACACCTGTTTCTTCCCTAAGTTATTTGTAAGTGCTGACACAGTTCCTCATCACCCCCTACTACTTTAGTGCAGGAGTTGGCAAACTATGACCTGTGGCCCGCTCTGGCCTGCCGCCTGTTTTCATATAGATCCTAAGCTGAGAATGCCTTTTACACTTTTAAATAGTAAAAAAAAAGTAAAAATAATAATATTTCATGAAACATGAAAATCAGTTATATGAAATTCAAATTTCAGTGTCTACAAAAACAGCTTTATTGGAACACAGCCATGCTCATTCATTTATATTGTCTGTGGCTTTCACACTGTAACAGCAGAGTTGCGTAGTTGCAACTGACACCATATGGCCCACAAAGCCTAAAATATTCACTATCTGGCCCTTAACAGAAAAGGTTTGCTGACTCCTGCTATAGTGTGTTTGAGTCCTACAAACAAGGATATTCTCCTACATAACCACACTATAACCATCAAAATCAGAAAAAATTTAAAAATTTTTTATTGGAATATAGTTGACATACAGTATTGTACTGGTGTCAAATGTACAACATAGTGTACATTCTATGCTGTATTTATGGGTCTATTTCTTTGTTTTTAAAATCAGAAAATTAATATTGACACATTACTCCCACCTAATTCATAGACCTCCATTCCTCTTTTGCAAACTGTTTCAACAATGCCTTGTACAGCAAAGGATCAGATCCAGGATCATGTCTGCATTTAACTGTCATGTCTTTAGTCTCCTTCGGTCTGGAACAGGTCCTCAGTCTTGACATTAATGACTTGACACTTTTGGAGATTACAGGTTATTGAGTTTTGTAGAATGTCCCTTAATTTGGGTTTGTCTTCATGTTTCCTCATGATTAAATTTAGAGGAAATCTAAATTTTTGGCAAGAGTATAACACAAGTGATGCTCTTGTTTCTCAGTGTATCTCCTATCAGGTGGTAAATGATTTTAATTTGCCCCGTTAGTGGTGATGTTAAGTTAATCACTTGATTATGGTGATGTCTACCAGGCTTTTCCTTTGTAAAGTTACTTGTTTTCTCTTTATAATTAGTAAGTATTTCTTGAGTTTTCTCCACCTCAATTATTGAAACTCTATTCCAAGTAAGAGTTCAAATGTCACCTCTTACAAGTTTCCTAAATCCTCAATTTCTCATTCCTCTATTCTGATATATACCTTTTGGAGTGTCTGTGTGTGTGTGTGTATGTGTGTGTGTATATATATATATACACATAAATTATATATACATAATTAATATATACAAAAGGTATATATTAATTCTGTCTTGAAGGGCAGTTCCCTGTACTAATTACCCTCACCAATAACTCTGTAACTTACAATAAACAACAGACCAGAGCATGGATTAAGGGCTCTGAAGTCAGAAGACCTAGATTTGAATCTTAACTTTGTCACTTAGTAATTATGTAACTTTACGTAAATTACTTCACCTCCCCAAATCTATTTATTCAACTGAAAAATGATGAGCAATCCCCATTGCCTAAGGTTATGAGAATTAAACAAAATAGTCTGTGTAAACAACTTATCACAGTCCCACACTTAATAAATGATAGCTAGCATTACTTTTTGGCCATTTTTAAATATAGTAACCCTGCATCCCTTATACTCACCTGCCAATGCCCAGGACAGCATCTTGCATAAGTAGGAACTGAATGGAATGTTTTAATTTTAAGATACTGATGTTTCTTGCACTAAGCTAATCCCTCCAATGCCACCTGTTAAGTGCTGATTGTAGATACAGAATTAAGAGCTCCAAGGACTAGTAATTCAATGTAAATTATTACAGAAATTTTCATATGCACAGAGATTCTTTTGACTTTTAAAGAGCTATCATATCTGTGCTCATTTCATTCTCCTAAGATCCATGAAGTGACTGCAGAAATTTTTACTGAAAGCTGTTTATGGAACACATCAAGCTCATGTCTGCTTCATAGCCACCGCACTCTTTGAAATGCTCTTCCCTTGCGTATTTATGCCCTATTCCTTCATTTCACTCAGATCTCTACTTACTGTTACTTTCTCTGAGAAACCTTCCTTTGTCACTCTAAAAAAGCCTCTCCTACACGCACTCTCCAACCTCCACTTCCACTGTTTTATTAGTTAACATTTATTGAGAGCTGACATATCTATTCATGTGTTTGCTGTAATCTCTTCAACTACAATTTAAGCACGGACTTTTTTTTTTTTTTTTCACTTAGAATTGTGCCTGGCACAAAACAGGACATCAGTAAGTATTTGCTGAATGGATGAATGACTCCAGCAAGACACAAATAAGATCGCTGACTTGCCCACTGTTGCATAAAATTCGTGCCTTGCTCTACCAAACCTCCTAGCAGCTTCCCGCTACAATGCAGTTCTCACATACAGAATAAGGAAGGAGCGAGCCTAGTGGAGAAAGCGTGAAGACAGAAAAGATGGAAGGAGTGAGAGGGGACCAGACAGTGAGAGTAGGACCCCTGCCCAGAGATATTACAGATGGTCAATATTGAGGGAACCCCGGAATCAGACAGAGGTGTGTGGGGGGGGTCTTTCATTCCCTTTCCCGCTGCACGCCTTAATTTACCCATCTATAAAGTGAAAGGGGCAGAAAACCTCTAACATCTCTTCCAGACCTGACATTATTTAATATCCCATCCCACCCGAAGCAACCCTCCCATGCCATTGACCCACGCCCGCTCACCTGCCACCTGCTCAGCCAAAAGCTCCAAGTCCGCCGCTGGAGACCGCGCTTCCGCTCCACGCCACTGCACCGCCTGCGCCCACCGTCAGGAAGGACCCCGCAGACGCCGCGGACGCGTTTCTGCCGCGGAAGACAGCCCCCTGCCTGAGAACCAGCTCGGAGGAATACCGGCCGCGGACACACAAACCGGCGAGGTGGAGTCGTGGGCCCCAAAACAGAGGTGTACGCTGCTCCAAAGAGAGTGAGGCCTGAGGAGGCAAGAATCTGATCAGGCGCCTCGGAACCACCCTGAAGGGGACCTTGGGGAAGATCACGTGGGCAGGCTGTTGGAGCAGTTGCTGGGCAACCAAAGCTGCTGTGCTTGGTCTGCGCTGAATTATCCTCCATTTCTGGCGTTTATCTGGGGATTCCCAAAGAAAGCAAGGGACACAAGGCCAGGGCTCCTGGGGTGAAGGTCCGGGTTGGGTGGGTAGTGGGGGGCAGAAGAATTAGTTCTTTTTTATTCAAGGACTGGGAGGGCTCAAAGTGGGTAAGAGCAAGGACACCTGAGTTCCTGGCTAGCCCTGCCCCTTCTTGGTGTTCAGCTTACCTGCGTTGAGGGGAAGGGAGGGCTATGGAGTTGGTTGCAGACCTCCTGCTTCCCTGCCCTAGGGCTTTTGATGATGACTCCGCCACAAAATCTAGCTCAGCGTACCAGGAGTCTGAGGTTCAAAGTGGTTTCATGGCAAGTAAATGCCAAAGTCAAGACTAGAACCCATATAGATGATCTCCCTGTACAACGGGTCAATCAGCCGCAGATGTGCGCAGGCTGCCGAAGTACAGCGGCAGAACTAAATAGGTTGTTTAAGTACCTAGCGACCTGTGCTCCAGCCCTGCGATGGACAGAGGAATTCGGGTGTGGGGATCAGTGAGCCCCTTCCTCTACCACTTCTCCTGAATTTCCTGCTCAGCATTGCATTTGGTTTGGGTGAATAATATGGTTTCCCATTAAGAACATTTAATGATGAGTGAAATATTGTCCCTGGACTCAAGAGTAGATAACAACAATTCTGCTTTTGTGGGAGTTCCTCTATAACAGCCGGCTATAGAGTGAGCCCATGTGGAAGAAAGGACTGAATTATGAGCTCCAAATGCCTCTTCAGCGCTCCAAATGCCTCTTCAGCCAAAGCAACAAAATAAAAAGTTTTTAGAGGCAGAGAACAAAATTAAGACGGGACTCCAAACTGAAAGTCAGAATACTCTATTCAATTTTCATTGGCAACAATTCTTAAGCAAGTCCTCAGTGTGCAACTCAACCCCCCTCTGTAAAGAAGAGAACTAGATTTTTGTAACACTCCCCGAGATAAGTGACAGGATATCCAGAGAGCTTTGGGGTCATTTTGTGGGCTGGCAAAGAATCCAGACACACCCTCTTCCTTGATATGGACGCTGCTGACTTCTGTTCCCTTTGCCTTCCCAGGCACTGACCATGGAAAGGAATGACATCATTGACTTCAAGGCTTTGGAGAAAGAGCTACAGGCTGCACTCAGTGCTGATGAGAAGTACAAACGGGAGAATGCTGCCAAGTTACGGGCAGTGGAACAGAGGGTGGCTTCCTATGAGGAGTTCAGGTTGGCTTACTGCCGTTTTTCTCAAACCCTCCAGTTACGGTGGATTATAGTGAGTAAAAGCATGTGCTTTGGAGTCAGACAATTCTGAGCTCAGTCCTGGTCCTACCCTGTGCTCCCTGTGTGATCTTGTGCAAGCTATTTAACCTCTCTGAGCCTCTCTTCCTTATCTGTACAAGAGAGTAAACATTGTTATAATTAAACGATCTATTACATGTACGATTCTGAGCACGTCAGGTGCACAGGAAGAGCTCAAAAGCTGTCAGCTACGGTCGCTGCTGTTATTATTATTGTGATACTAGCCTACCAACAGGTTCAAGTCATGCAAAGCCCAGCCACCTCACACCCAGAGACAGCATTAAGTCCAGCCTCCAATCTCTGTCCTTTGCCCACAGGAGTATTGTCCTTGCGTCGCATCTGAAGCCACTGGAGCATAAGGACAAGATAGGAGGAAAGAGGACTGTGTCCTGGAATTGTCACACTACTCAGGGAAGGACCTCCCAGGATGAGACCACTGAAATCTTCCAGGTAGGTGAAGCCCAGCCTCTTCATCCCACCAGGATACTCTGCCCTAAATCACCAATCCTGTCTTCTTACAACACATACCTCTTTCTTATTTCTCATTATTAACAGAGGCAGTTTTCTGCCTCTAAGTCCAGAAGGAAAAGCAACCAGCAGATGGTTAGGGTGAGTTAAACTGGGCAGAACAAGTCAGAAAGGGGGGCTAGGCAGATCCCCTGCAGGCAGTCCTCTGAGTTGCACTCCCAGATCAGATTTGCTCTGCCTCTGGGTTATATGGTATATTGTATAAAGATCCTGTGGCAGCATTGGGAGGGAGGCCCCACCTGTCAGAATCTTCACACTCACCTTGAATTTCTTTCTCTGTTCCCGAGGTTTCCAGTCATCCCCTTGCCCTGCTCGGAGTAAATCCTGACTAGCTCTCATAGAGCAGAGCTATGTCCTCATTCATCAGTACATTAGTTGTACTAATCCTAGTACAACTGAGAATATCAGATCTTGGTCTGGGTTCCTTGGGATCCTCCCTCCCTGTCCCATTCCCAGTTCCCGCATCTGAAAATGAGGTCCCCAGGGACCACAGCCTTTTCAGTGCTCAGAGAGCAGTAACAGAACTAAGGTAAAAACCCACAGGCTCCCCTCCCTGTCACAGCTGGAAGAGCTCTGGCCTCCCTTCCTTCCTTTGCAATCCAGGAGAAAGTACTCCTCCAGCCTGAGACCTCAGCTGAGTTCTACCGTGACTGGCGGCGATACTTGCGGAGTGGGCCAGAGCGCTACCAGGCCCTGCTGCAGCTCGGGGGTCCAAGGCTGGGCCACCTCTTCCAGACGGACGTGGGGTTTGGACTTCTAGGGGAGCTGCTGGTGGCACTAGCCAATCACGTGAAGCCAGCCGACCAGTTGGTGGTGCTGGAGATCCTGCACAGCCTGGCCAGCACTGGGCGCTTCACCCTGAACCTCAGTCTGCTGAGCCATGCAGAAAAAGAGAGCTGCAGAGACTTGTTTCAGAAGCTGAAGGCCATGGGCACTCCCAGATCCACAAAAGAGGGGCTGAGGCAGGAGGATCAAGGTCTGGAGGAACAGCCTGGTGGGCTTCAGGAGGAGGAAGGGCTCCTGCAGGAGCTGCTAGGTCTATACCAGGTGAACTGATAGGACTAGTTACCCTCAGAGGCTCCCAGTGGTCATTGGAGACATTTTGTTGTTGTTGTCCTGGGGGCTCTGCAGGACTGTGATGAGAAGCCCACATCTAATTCTCTTCTCAATTTGGAATTTTCAGAGTAAAAGTAGGAATTGAATCTCAATTCTCTAGCCCCTTAGTGGCGTAGTATTTTGAACTATAGATCCATAGGATAGTCAAGGGCCCAAGAAGTTGAAAGAATTTTGCTTCCCACCTGTAGTCCACCAAGCCTCTAGCCCATGGCCCTAAGAGGTAAGTGTGCACCCAGCCAAGCGCTGGCTACACCACTTAGAGCCTCCACTCAAAAGAAATGGAAAAAGCAAAATCGTTCATCTTTCATGGTGAAAAAATACTGATCTCCATAGCTCTTAATGGGAATATTTATACACTAAACCAGCGAATGGACATTTAATCAATGAGTGGGCAAATGCTACCTCATTTGAGGTGCAGCATTTTTCCCCAGGGGCTGAATTCTTGTGCCAGTTGGACCTGGGAAAGCCCCAACCCATCAGCTCAGGTATGGCCAGCCCCCCGGGCTTCTTCAGATAGCTAGATATGCAAGCTGACATGGTTCCTTCAATTCCCAGACTAACCAAAGGGAACATCTTTCCACCCAGCAGGCGGGTGAGGGCTTGGAGCAGGGAGGCAGAGATTTCCCTGTCCTGACAGCTGGGTCCTTGCTTCTCATTCTGGTTTCCCCTGACCTATTCTTGGGTGGGTGCCAGTGTTCTAGAAGGGGGAGAGAGAGCCAGGTTCTAGAATGGTTTTCCCTCAAGATCTGTCTGGAACATTAGGAGGGGCCCTTCAGTATACTTCAGCTGGGAATAAACGGCCTTGCCTTGGGCCACTCTCAGACTGTGGCTCCTCCTCCTGGCTGCTTGACCTTTCTCTCCTCCCGGCAGAGATTTCTATCAGCCACACAGGCCTTTTTTGCCCTGGTTTTGCCGTTTCCCCCGACCCCAACCCTTCCCTGCTGCAGGCATGAACCTGGCCCACACCACTCTGCTCCTGTGCACTTGGGGGAGTCTCCAGGCCTTTGAAATTGTGGAGAAAGAGAATATTTTTCAGAGGACCCCCTGCCCAGCTTTCCTGATGTTTGACAACGCAGCCTACCTGGCCGACATGAGCTTTGAGCTTCCCTGCCACTGCAAGCCCGAGGAGGTGTCTGCTGTCGTCTGGTACTATCAAAAGCAACTAGGTAGCAGCCACACCAAGGTGCTGACAGACTTCGATGGGCGAGTGCTGACTGAGGCGGCCCACCTGCGTGTGGGCAGCGACATGCTGGTCCGCTTCAGCATCCGCATGTTCAGCCTGTTGGTTTTCCAGGCCCAGCCTGAGGACTCAGGCTTGTATTTCTGTGGCACCCGCAAGGGGGACTACTTTTATGCCTATGATGTGGACATTCAGAGCAGTGAGGGGATGGTGGCCACCTTCAAGGACCAGGGCCAGGAGCCTATTGCAGATGAGCACCATGGGAGCCTCCGTGTCTTCACCACCTTCTGGGAGTGGACTCCCTGTGACCGCTGTGGGGTGCGTGGGGAGCAGTGGCGCATCGGCCTCTGCTATCTGCAGAGCCCAGATCTCTCCCCACGTTACCGCAGGGCACAGCCTGACGTGGTGTCCTGCGGTTCTCAGGCTGTGCCCAGGAAGCTCCGGGCCAAGGTCAGGGATCGTACACCTGAGCTCCTGGTTCGGAGCTGCATGGTGCCCTGTGAGAAGAGCAAGAAGATCCAGGAGGGTGTGATGGCCATCTTCAACTATGTGTCCAAAGTGGGCAGCCGGCCCTGGATGCCTCAGGTGCCCATTCAGTTCCACCAGCAGAGGCTAGGCCATGGACTCATCATCTCCTGCCCTGGGGCCCGGCCAGAGCATGCTGTGGCCTGGGACAAGGACCACCAGTACCTCTACCGCACACAGTACCTGAGAGGCGTCAACAGGTCCATGAGGGTGTTCATTGACCATGGCAACCATCTCCACATCCGCTTCACCCAGCTAGGTGACCGGGGAATTTACTATTGCTGGCGGCAGGGGGTGCAGATCGCTGGATTCCGACTGGGCGTCATATCTCGAGGCTTCTACCCAGTCTCCTTCTCAGATCCTGAGACTCGCTCTGCTGTGGAGCTCACTCTGATAGGCTACCTGCTCATCACAGCAGTGTTCGTCACCATTCATCTCTGTCGCTGCTGCTGTCACTTATTTCACTGTGGTCCCAACTTCTCCCCCTAGGCTCTCCCTTCCCCAGCTCTGAAAACCAGGTGTGTTTAAATGTGTTTGTGAAATGATACCAGATGCCTCTGGGTGGGCATCCTGGGCTGGGATGTGTGGCAAGGGGGTGTGGACCCATCTCTTAGTTACAACCTGCTCTGCATTTTCGTGGGCACACACCTGGGACCTGATCTGGGAAGGAAGGAAGCCTGAGGCAGGCGGAAGCTGGGGACTGAGGCCAAGATGGAAGAGCCAGGGCATACATACCCTCTGACTTCACACTCAGAGAAGGAAGAAGTGAGCCTGATATTTATCAAATGGCCTATTTGGCATTGAACAGTATTTGAGGTGCTTAATTTTCTCATCTGCAAAGATTGCTGAGTGGGCACTGGTTGAATTGGGGTAGCAGGGAGAGGAAGAAAAGAGAGGGGGGGCCTAGTGTATGTCCTCTTTGTTTCCTCCCCAGCCTCATCCTGGGACTAGAAGGTTGAAATGGTGGGTTTGGGAATAAAAGTAAAGGGGAATTGAGGAGAGTGGAGGTCAAATTCAGGGCTTTCCTACAAAACTGCCTGGAGGTGAGAAGAGGGGCTGGGAGCCAAAAGCAGAGGCTGGGGACCCAGGGAAGCCAAGGCAGAGCAGGGTTGGAGGTGGGATTTGTCACGTGCCTGCTGCAGGCTGGGCTTGGGGTCCTGAGATGATTGGTGACAGGAAGCAAGTTGCGTCTTTTCCCAGGCTACCTGCTGCCCCCTCCCGCAGCCCCAGCCGCTCCTGAACAGATCAGTCCACTCTGGGAAGACCACAGCAGTTGTCTTTATTTACCTCAGGGACGAAGCCAGCAGCAGTGCCCTGGAGGTTAGCAGCAGCGGGTAGCAAGAGGGAGTGGGGGGGGGGGGGCACCAAGTCTTAGAAAGGGGGAGGGACTTCCACTTCTCTCTCCCTCTGGCCTTAGAGGGGAGAGGGGCACCATGGGGTGGGCCCTTTCAGCCCTACCTCTGGGCACAGGTGACCCTGTGCCGCCCCCTAGCCTTCCTGTGGAAAGCAGAGCAGCTGCTCTGGGTGAAAGTCGTCTGCCCTGAACTGCCCTGACTCCAGGCTCTAGGAACACAAACCAGTGTCTTCACTGTGCTTGTGCCTCGATTTCCTGAATCTTAAAATACGGTGCTACCTAAAATATGAGAGTACATTTTATACTTCAGTAAGAGGGGCCCAGAGGGGCCCTTGGCTTAGGGAAAAGCAGGTCACTGTGGGTTGGAGAGGGTTAGATGTACGGGGGTGGCGCCACCCAGCAGCATTTGCTGGGGTCGGGAGGCAGCAGCTGCTGTGGCTAGGAGGCCTGGGTGAGCAGGGATTACACAGCAAGGAGGGGCCTTCAGGACTGGGACAAAGTGTTCTCTGCCCCTGTGGACCGCAGCCCCCCTCCTGTTTCAGCACCTTCAAGAGGAAGGGTCACTTCCTTGATTTGCATGACCCAGAGGCCAAGTGTACTTGGTCACCCCCACCCCCCAACCCTGATGTCTGGCATCATCCCAACTGCTTCCTCCACCAACTCTACCTGCCTCCCTCCAGCCTGTATGCGGGGAGCACTCCTGGGCTTGGCCTCTCTGTACCCACACCCAGGGGCCAGGCAGACCCCTCTACTCCCTCCCAGCACCCCTTCCCTCTCCACTTACACTATAGATCCCCCAAGTGCTGAGAATTAAGCTCCCACATGCCAACAGCGTGCCCACATGGCAACAGGGTGCCCACATGGCAGCTTAGTGGGGCTGAGACTTGATACGTCATTCAGGAGGCCCCTCTGGGATCTGGACAGACCAGGAATTCTGTCTGATGAACATTCCAGGTGGCAGGATGTCCCCACCCACTCTCAGACTGGTCAGGGTAAGTCTAGAAGAATAAGCTCCTGGCCAGGCCTGCCTGGCCCGTGGGGATTTCCCCTTCCTGTCTCAGAGCCTCAGTTTTCCTCCAGCGGCCTGAGGAAACTCAGAGGCCCAGCTCCCAGATACCCCCCTGGAGACCTCCAGCTCTGCAACAGTTGCCATGACAACAGGGATTAGGGATACGGAGGGTGATTTATTAGGTCCCCCTTCCCTCCCCGACTTCTCTTCCCTCCCAATTCTAACCCAAGCTGCTGGCCACACCCCTCCAGGCTGCCCCTTGGGGTGAGTGTTCTGTTAGTTGGAGTTGCTGGGGCGGAGTGGGGGCGGGTTGCTGTCTGACAGGCCTAATGCGGACAGAGCCCAGGGCAGCAAGCTGGCACAGAAATGGAAGGAGGAGCAGCCGGAATGAGTGAGAACTCAGGTCTGGGGAAATTAGCTATTAGAGGAGTGGCAACTATCTCTTCTCTTGCTGCAGGCCCTTCATGCTGTGGGGTTGGGACCACCAGGTGGGTCCCACCTCACATCACATCCTTATGCTCCTGCTTGGATTCCTTAATGACCTGCAGGGGACAGAGGAGGTACAAAGTTCAACAGTTAGGAGGTCACACAGATCCCAGGTCCACCTCTGCTAGGCAATGTGACCCTGGGCAAGTCCCCAGCCTTCCGGGCTCTTTCTTTTTCTGATAGTAGCTGGAACTCCCCTGGCAGCAATTGGAGAAATGGGGTAACACTTGTCAGATTTGGCACCATGCCTGGCACAGGATGAACTGACCCTGTAAGATGAGCTAGTACGGTTGCTGGTGTGATGGGGAAGGGATTATGCCAGATCCCCTTTTCCTATTCCTCTGACAGGTTCCTTTTACCAAGCTGGAAATTGAAAGTTGGGGAGTGAAGGCTATTAGCTCTAATTTTCTTTCTCTGTCCCTTATCACTGTGCTGGGAACACCTGAGTCTAAGGGTGAGCAAGGAGAAAGCCTGGGCCAGGGGCCCTTCTACTGTTCCTACCCCTCTCCCAGAGCCCCTCAGGGAGCTCTCGTGAGTGATGGAGAACCTTCAGTGTGCCAGTCCAGGCTTTCTCCAGTGCCTGGCCTCAGGAATTCCTGAGAGCAGCCACAGCCTTGATAGGGCCTGTATCTCAGGTCCACCTCCTCACCTCTCCATCCCTCATCTCCACAGTCTTCACCACAATGTTCCTCTTGAGGTGGCCTTCTGACACAGACTTGGTGTCCAGGCTGGTTTCTGCAGGCGTGAGGAGAGGAGGCCTCATGTGGGCTGGTGGGATACTGGACCTCCTCTCCCACCCCCGGCTTTTCCATGAACCCCCTGGTCATGCATGTGAAAGCCTATTTAACCAGGTGGTGGGGGGGTCTAGGCTCTTCCAAAGGAGCTGGTGGCCCTGAGTCCCCACAGTGCAGGGAAGTGCTGGCCACTCCAGTGCCCTGCTTGCTGTCCTGGCCAGGCTGTATTTCAGCCCCTCTGCAAGCCTTCACCTGGCACCTGGCTTTCTGACGACCGAGCACTGTGCTGAGGAAGGAGCACTTGGGCTTTGCAATCAGGGAGAGCTGGAGTTCCAGTTCAGCCACATGACTATGGGCAAGTAAATTTACCTCCTTAAGCCTCAGTTTCCTCATCTGCAAAATGGGGATGATGGTGTCTATTTCTCTAGGTGGGAGTGAGGAGTCAGTTAACTGAAATGTATGTTAAACAACTAGCACATACTATTGCTCAATACATGTAGGTCCCTTTCCTGTCCCCCATCCCCTTTCCTACTTTTTTCTGCCACTTCTATGGGCCCTAGTAACCCCTTACTGACTGGCACTTGGAGTATTACCTCTACCTGGTCTGCCTGGTTAACCTTTGGGCTGCTGAACTAAGCCCTTGGACATACAAATCTAGTGTTCCTAAATTTCTAGCCCTGAACAAGAAGACTTTTTTCCCCTTAGCTAAGAATCAGTTAAGGGCCACGTACATGTAAGAAGTAATTTAGTTTTCTCCCCATCAGAAAGAAAATCATAACATGTCACATTTACTAATATTTAAAATTAAGAGCAGAGAGCATAAAACTTTATTCACTACAAGAGCAGCAGTCCAGGGGGAAATAATCCTCTGGGCTGAATCAGCACTGAGCTGAGCCACAGAGCCTTGGGGACAGACAAATTAAACAGAGGGCCTGGCCACTGGGCAGTGAAACCCTAGGGGCCCTCCCATTCACGGGGAAGAGGTGAGGCAGAGGCTGGCATTGGCCCGGGGGCCCCAGAGCATCTCATCTGAGCACCCAAGGACATATCACCCTGAACATCAGCCAGCTCTGCTAGTTAAACCTACATTTACCCTGTGCCCAGTCCTGGGCTGGGCACTGTTGCTAGGAAAACAAAGGGAACTCCTAAAGGGAAGCCTGGGAGGAAGGAGCCTTAAGAGGATGGGGAAAATGGGATTGGTGGGCCTTACTCCCTAGTCACGCTGAGAAAAATAAGGTGTCTGAGAGGCAGGCAGCTAACCGAGAGCCGGCGGGGCTCCATTTACAATCTGGTGAGTCTGTATTGGTATAACTTGTATTGTGAGGCTTTTGAGATGTCTTGTGACCTTGTGACTTTCCCCTTCTTTGGTGCTTTTGCCCCCTGTAGTGACAAGCAGTTAAAAAAATAAAACACATAAAACACTGAGATGGGCAGAGCTTGCTTAGGGATCTTTGGACAGGACAGAGGTTAAGACCCTCAGCCAGTTCTGCAGTAGAATGGGGTGCAGGGGTAGGAGGGTGGGACACAGGACAGAGCAGGACAGGGGCGGCTGCAAGCTCCACCTGGAATGCTCTGGGATGGTGTGTTCTGGCCAGAAGTTCTTCAGTGAATTGGGAAGGCCCCCAAGGAGAGCCCCAGGCCCTTTGCCCTAGTCTTCCAACCTAGGCCAGAGTAGCAGCCCACAGGCCTGGAGGAGGGGGCAGGAATCCAACACCATGGCCACAAGGCCCAGCTCTACTGACCTCGGATCTGCAGGTTGGAGAAGGTCTGCACAGGAATGGTGATGCTGAAAGACACCAGAGGGAGGGGCTGACCATGCTGCCAAGGACATCCTCAGGCCGGTTGGTCCTGGTCTAGGGTTATTGTGACAGCCTTGAGGCCCTTCTCCTTTCCAGGAAAGGTTGACCCCATCTCCTAGCTCTCCCCAGCAGTCCACATGCTCCCTGGAGCTCCAAGAGTCTGCAAGGGCCTTGAGTATTATCTGTGAGGGGAATATCTCTATTCCAAGGAGAGTGGAGGCTTGAAGGATGGCAGAGGGGAGGGGAAAGCGATAAAGAAATTTCTAGGGAGGCAGAAGAGATGGGTCAGAAGAGAAGTCCAATCTTTGTTGGGAGGGTAGGGAGTGAGCCTCTTAGTTTGGGGGGATGACCCAAGTCCTCATCCTGTGACCTAATCAACATTGGTTGAATTGAGTCCATTCATTCATTTATTCATCAAACATTTATTGAGTACCTACTGTGTGTTAGGTAAGCCCTGTGCTGGGCACTGGGATAGGAGGGGGCTGAATAAGCGTCCCCTGAAGGGAGCAAGGCAACTCTAGGGAGGAGCGGCAGGCAGGATTCCCAGGGCTCACCGGTTCTCCTCGCCCTCCAGCAGCTTTCGGTAGGTGGCGATCTCGATGTCCAGGGCCAGCTTGACGTTGAGCAGGTCTTGGTACTCCTGCAGGTGGCGGGCCATCTCGTCCTTGAGGCTCTGCCCCTCCTCCTCCAGTCGGGCCAGCGCCTCCTGGTAACTGGCCGCCTCGCGCGCGTGGCGCTCCTCCTGCTCCCGCATCTGCCTCTCCAGGGACTCGTTCTGTGCGGAGGAGCCAGCCGGTCTCTCGAGGTACCTTCTCGGCGCGCTTCCCTCGGACCGAACAACTCGACTCCGAGAGACTCCGAGGCCCCGCCCGCCCTGAGCCCGGCCGACTCGCCTCTGGGCCCCGGAGTTATTTTTCCGAGCCCCGTCCTCAGGCCTGCTCCCCGCCCCTGGCCGCTCTCCATCATCTGCTAGGATGGCAGGTCCCTCCTCCGCTTCGCCAGCCTCAGCTCGCCGACCCCTCCCCGCCTCCGGCCCTGCCGGCGCTCACCGTGCCGCGCAAGGACTCCAGGTCACAGGTCAGGGACTGCAGCTGGCGCCGGTAGTCGTTGGCCTCGTGCTTGGCCTGGCGGAGCATCTCCGCGTTGCGGGCAGCGGCGTCTGTCAGGTCCGCAAACTAGAAGGGAGAGGGCCCGACGGTGAGCCGCGCGCGGGCTGGGGCCGCATATGGCTGGAGCTGTGCGCGCCGGTGGGTTGGCAGGTCTCTGGAAAATCAGAGAGCTGGGCAGGACCCCAGGGTTGTCGTCCAGGTCATCCTGTGACACTGGCCCTGGGCGGGATTATTTCCAGCAACTGTGACCCATGGACAGACTCTCCTATGTCCCTAGCACCTAAAACAGTGCCCGGTCAGGGAATGAATGAATGGTTTGTCACAGAATCCAGAATCTCCTGTGCTGCAGCCCCATCCATGGGCCTGAACCCTGTCCTTAACCACCCTAGACAGTGGGTTCTGGTGAACAGAGCCCTAGGTTCTGATGGCCCTCTCTCCCGCAGCTTGCCGTGAAGCTCTCACGACTCCATCAGGCCTTGGCTTGCCCAGAGCCATTCTGGCTTCTGCTACTCACACTCCTCATCACAGCTCCCTGGGCCACCATCTCCAAGCCCTGGTCTCTCTGTGTTTTTCTGACTCCAAGCCTCTACACAGGTTCTGTTCTGCACAAGAAATGTACCTTCCCTCTTCTCTTCACGTTCATAGCTTCCTCACTATAATCTCCTCCCCCCACATTGCATATAAATTCTGCCTGCAGTGTTTTCTTCAGATGCCATATTTGGGTGCAGATCACATCTCCCTGGTCAGCATGTCTCTGTATCCCGGGCAGTGCCTGGCATGCAGTGGATGCTCAGTAACCCAGGACACAGACAGCAGAGACATCAAGAATGCAGGCTCCTGGGTGAGATGGCTAGGGTTGGAAATCCAGCTCTACTGCTGTGTTGCTGTGTGACTTGGGCAAATTAGTTAATTTCTCTGGACTTCAGTTCTCTCATCTATCAAAGAACAGTACCTACTTCATAGTAAATAATCCATGCAAAGCGCAGGGTCTGACACACAACAATGTTGGCTAATAATAATAGCACCAGTAGCAACAACAACAATAATAATAATAGTAAATACTTATTGGAGGTAATACTGCCTGTGTGAACCTGAGTAAAATACCTCACTTCTCTGGTGAAGGTCAGTCACTCAGAGAAGATCATCTTCCAGCCTCCTCCACCCTCTTTCCCCAATTCTCTTGTATGGAGCCAGGAGGGCTGCCTATAGGAGGCAGGTTGGCCCACAGTGAAGGCTACCTTAGACCGGTACCACTCCTCCGCCTCCTGCATGTTGCTGGATGCCACTGCCTCGTACTGTGTGCGGATCTCTCTCAGGGCTGCTGTGAGGTCTGGCTTGGCTACATCCAGCTCCACATGGACCTGCTGCCGGGCCAGCTGCTCCTGGAGCTCCCGCACCTCCTGGTGGGGGTGAGAGAAGGGATGCTAGGGCTTGGGGCCCAGGCTGCCACTGGAATTTCCTCACAGCGTCATGCTGTCTTCTGCCTGCCCTCAGACACAGATATTGGCTAAGGGAAATGGGGCAGTCCTAGTTGGAGGAAGTGGCACGGCCCAGGCTAGGAGAGGCAGGGGGTAGCTTGGGGGACTCATGATATCCTCCTCCCAAACTTGGACAGGCAGAAACACTGAAAGAGTGCCTGTGGCCTCATAGAAGCATGACTGAGTTCTGAATCCATAATCTGAGGTCAGAGCTCAGTGGGGTAATTTTTTGATGAATGGCTTTCATTTAAATGGAGACACATGGCAGAGGGGGTGGAATCAGAGAGGCCACTGTGTGACCTTGGCAAGTTTTAACCTCTGTGGGCTTCAGTATCCTCCTCTGTGAAAAGGAGATAATACTGGAAGGGTTCCTATTGTACAGGTCTGTCGTGAAGGAAAAAACCAGGCAACAAGGCCTGTTATAATTCTCAGTAAGTGGGTGGTGTGTCTGTGTGCATTTTACCAGGGCTTGGGGCTCTCCTGTCTATGCTTACCTCCCTCAGGGTCTCTCTGTATCTCTCTCTCTTTCTCTTATTTTCTTTCTCTCTCTGTCAATCTCTGTTTCTTTCTCTGTCTCTGAGTATCTCAGTCTCAGCCTTCCTGTATCTGTCTCTCTTTCTGTCAGCTGTATCTCTGTGTTGGTCTCTCCTCCCTCTGCCCTGGCTTTACCTCCTCATGGACCTTCCTCAAGAACCGGATTTCTTCTTCCAGAGACTCAGTCTTCCGTTCTAGATCCAGACGGGCCAGGGTGGCTTCATCTGCCTCCTGGAGTAGAGAGGGGCAAAGGGCCACTCTGACCCCAAACTCAGGCGCAGCTCCCTAGCCTTGTCTGACCCCTCCTTCTGTGACTCGGGGGAGCAGCACATTGCTCTGGAGGACTGGGCTTGGAGGCTGTGTTTGGGTGAGCTGCCATCAACACTTCCCCCCTCCCTTGCCCTACCCTGCCACCCTCCTGACCTGTCGATAGGCTGCCAGGTTGTTCTCAGCCTCCAGCCTCAGGTTGGTTTCATCCTGGAGCCTGGGGTAGGGGGACACATTCCTGGGTCCAGGCTCTTCTGATTCTTGGAGCCCTGCCCCAGTCTCCCTGGAGGCGGCTGCCAGAGAGACCCCCTAGGACCAGTGGAGCGGCAGGAGCAGTGAGGGATGGAGGGGTCCTACACAGAATGTGGCCGGGCGGGTGAGCAGACGAGGGCCCTTGCTGGAACTCAGTACTGAGGTGCCTTATCAGGGTTAGTACCCTGCTCCTACTCACACTGGTGCTTCCACCAACATGCTCTCACCGCTGCATGCACAAACGCCTCTCCAGTACTCAGGGCTCACACACATGCCCTCCCAGCTCAGCAAAGCCCCGTGCCCTTGGAATTTCCTCTGACCTTTTGAAATGGGTTTTATAAAGATTCCCACTTCACAGCTGTGCAAGCTGACGTGCCTTGACTAGGGTCATAAGCTGGTGATGGCAGTCACCTGTGTTCTGAAGCCAGGCCTCCTGGCTCTTCCCCCACTTCCTTTACCCTGGAGCCAGCCCTCCTACTGCACACTGAGCTTCCCGTTTCGATTCCTCCTTCACACAGGGCGGGGCTCAGAATAGGTCTCAAGGCTCTGCCAGCTGGGGTCCCTGATTGCTCCCGCATAGCTTTCCCGTGGCAGCAGGGGCAAGAGGTGCCAAGAGAACTACTGCTCCCTGGATGAAGGCCTTTGGGAAGCAGATCTCTGAGATCCAGGGCCTCCTCCCCGTCCTTCTCATCATCTTATTGGGAGTAATAATAGTAATAGTAGCAATAATAATAATAAGTACTTATTGGAAGTAATAGTGCCCTCCCCTCCCAGAGGTGGGGAAACGGGAGCAGTGAGGCAGAGCCCCCTGCGCGAGATGCTGCAGGCCTGCAGGCACTCCGTCTGAGCCCTCCCTGTTCATGAGGCCCCCCTCCCTGGTCCCCTCCTCACTTCTGCCTCAGGGTGCCCAGGTCCTGTGCCAGATTGTCCCTCTCGACCTCAAGCCGGGAACTGTTGGCTGTGAGTTGATCGAGCTGCAGTCGTAGCTCACGTAGCTCAGCCTGGTAGACGTCAGCCAGTTTGGTGGGCTCCTTGGACCGCAGCTGGTTCAGCTCAGCAGCCAGCGCCTTGTTCTGCTGTTCCAGAAAGCGCACCTTCTCAATGTAGCTGGCAAAGCGGTCATTGAGCTCCATCATCTCAGCCCGCTCACTGGCTCGTGTCTCCTTGAAGCCAGTGTTGAGTGCCCCAGCCAGGGAGAAGTCCACCCGGGCTGGAAATGAAGGAGGCATTCGAGCCAGGGAGAGACGTGTGCCAGGACCCAGGCGGCGGCCAGGACCCAAGCCCCCCACCATCTCCAAAGAGGAGACGTAGGAGCGGCGAGCAGCTGAAGTGACGCGTCTCCTCTCCATGCTGGCCTGGCTCTGCTCACTCCTGGGCTTCGAGGGCTTTATGGAGGAGTGGGCTGGCCTGGCATGGTGCAGGCTGCCCCTGGCAACGCCCCTGGCATAGTCTGAGGGGGTGGGGCTGGGCCAAAGCCCAGCCATGGGGACAGCTCCTCTCACCCCACAGAGGTCACTGTGCCCAGAGGCAGGGCCTCCTGGGCACACCAGCCCCCACTCAGCTATGGACAGAGGTGCTAGTGGGCAATGCGTGGGGCTGGATGCCAGGTGTGGGGCCCTCACCACCAGACAAGGAGACCCTTTCTCTAGGAAGGCGAGTCAGTAAAGGACTGGACCAGATGACTTCTGACCTGCCTTCCAACAGTTAGATCCCATAATCCAGGCCTTCTCTCACTCAGCCCTCCTCTGTCCAGTGCCTGATAGATGCTGGGAACTGGACGAAGGGCAAACCTGTTCCACACCCTCAAGGAACACCTATGTTAGTTTCCTCCCAGCCCTGTTCCCAACAGATTGCTGATGGCCTTCCCTCTGAAAACAGGCACCCCGCATTCCTGCTTTCTCCCATTCCCTGCAGTTCTGGGATTGTGGGCTGGAATTGGACACCAGCTCTTTGTCTGGATGGTCAATTGAGGCCTCTATCTGGCTATGGCGGAATGATAGAAGGAACGTGGGGGCCCTGATAGGTCAAGAAGGGGCATCATTACTCTCTCTGGTCTTCTCCCCAGCCACTTGTAAGCCCCTGACTCAGTCCCACTGAGTTCACCCCTCCCTTGCCCAGCACCCCTTCCCAGAGCCTGGGCCTTGACAGCTCCACAAAGCGGTTATGAATGAGTTGGCTGTCCCAGCTCCCATCTTTGTTCCAGCCCTGGCCACCCCTCACCTCACTCTCACACTGGAGATTTATCTCCTCTGAGTTCCCACACATCAGGCGGACAGGATGGGAAAGGCCTCTTGGGATGGGTTGGTTTGGGAACCAGGAGTCACAGGGTCTGAGCCAGGGGCCCCACACCTGGGCTCTATTGCCTGAGACTTCAGATCCATCCACCCCTTCTCCTCTGGTCGAACAGGGTCAGAGCCCTGCCCAGGCCCCTCACCTATGTGCATCCTCAGGCTTCTGGGAAGCAGCAGCCTTCCTCTCCCCACCCCTCTGCTGCCCATGCCCATGCCCGGGCCTCTGATCCCTTTTCCTGGGCACTTGCTGAATGGAGCCTTGTTTTCCACTGCTGGTGAGGGCTCCGCAAGGCCAGAGCAGCCTCCAGGGGGCTGTGCTGGTTTTATCTCAGAATGCCAGGCTATTAGGTGGGGGGCAGCCCAAGTCCCCTGGCTCAAAGAACTTCTCGGAAAGCATCTGAAGGGGGCTGGGGTACAGCGCAAAGCAGACTCTGTGCCCACCCCTGACTATTGTGTCTGTGCCAAGGTGAGTCATTCAGTGGGCATGAAGGGAAGGCCCTGGGGGGGTTGCCAGCCCAGCCCTGCCAGGTCTCCAGCTCTGCAGACAAGGCCTGGCTGCTCGCCCCCTCCCCACCTTCCAGAGCCAGGCCCCTGAGCTCCTGTCCAGTCAATGCCCCCTGCCCTGTACCAGGGGAGATACTCTTTATTTGGGCATGTTATGGGCTGCTTGCCAAGGTTCCCTCTGTGACTGCCAGTGGAGGCGGGAGGCGAGAGTCCCAAAGTCTTTAGCCATGCTTAACCCTGGGCCTGAGCAGTAATACGGGGAGGGGAATCTTGAGGTGGGGGTTCCCAGTGACTTATGATCCTGCTGTGGATTGGGGAGCTGAGGAAGGGGAGATGCTAAAGGAAGAGCAAGACTGAGCACAAACTCTTGCCCTGACTCCTCTCTGTGGGTCGGAGTGGCTGTCCTTCCAGCTTGCTGGGCAAGTCGCAGTGTGCAGTCTCCTCTCTTAGTTCAAGTGAAATCTGGTTGAAATGAGCACAGAGCAGTCCTGGAGGGATAAGATGTAAGGAAAGCAGGAAGGGCTTGCCAGTACAGCTCAGTGAATTGTACCTGTGGATGGGAGACACAAGCCTGCTCCACCAGCAGCAGGTGGAGGTCCCACCTTCACGCCCTTTAGCCCCTGTCACAGGCCCAGCATTCTTGCTCCATCTTCAACACCCATCCACCTCTCAGACTCACCCCTACCCTCAGCCCTTACCTATCTAAAGATGTCCACACCGAGAACAACTGAAAAGGTAGGCAGACTTGGTCATGACTGTTTGCCAAACTTTCATTATTTTTTATTACACATTCATTGTAGAATAATCAGAAAATACAAATAAACAAAACAAAAAAACTTAATTAGCCATAATTTTGCCACCTGGAGATAAACACTACCAGATTTTTTCCCACATACATATAAATTCATTTTTTGACAAGTAGGCTCATGCTGTACAAATTATTTTGTAATTTGTTCTTTTTTTACTCAACAATATGTTGTGAACATCTTCCCATATCAATAAATATATATCTACATCATCTTAACAGCTGCATGGTTTTCCACTGTATGTAATAACTTAACCAAGCCCCATTGTTTGGACCATTCTATTTCCTCTGTCTGTCATACAGTTGCCCCAGGCTGACACAGCTCTAGGCCTCCACTATTACCCCCAGGCTCCTGGCCTGGCTCAGGCCCCATCAATGTGGCACCTCCTCTTCTGCTTCCCCAGTCTGAGGGCCTCAACATCCAAAGCTTGAGGCCAATATCTAGACTGACTTCTGGACTAGACAGCTGAAGGCTGTAGGCCACAAGGAGAGGATGCCTGGGCACCCCTCCACAGGCCTTCCAGCCAAGCCATACCCTGCTTTAAAGCAAGGTGGGGACAAGATGACCTCCCACCCACTGTGCCTCACCCCTGAGTCAGAATGTGCCAGGATACCCTCCTCCCTACAGAGCCCAAATGCCTCCTGGGGCGGACCAATACCACACCTGGCCTCCACCCACACACCAGGTGCCCAGTGTTTTCCAAATTTGCCAGCCTCTAATTCAAGCCACTTGCCTGCTGTCCACTGGCTCCGTTTGTGGCCCTGCCCCTCTCCCAGTCCTGGCACAGCATAGTGGTTGGCAAGCATGGGTGGGATGAAGAGAATGTGGATCTCTGGTGGTCCGCTTGGTGACCAGTCTATTCATGCCTGTGACCCATCCCGAGGAAGGCAGCTAGGCTCTGGTGGCCACTAGATGGCAGTACTCAGCTGCCCAGGGCCGAATGGCTGCAGGGCCACCCAGTTTCGAGGCAGAGAGAAAGCTGGTTGGTCTCACAGCTACAGGCAGGCTTTTTAAAACCGAATTTGTAGCACCCAGCAGGGTCACTCCCTTTATTTTCTGGAGTTGCTTCCGACTGCTTTGGCAGTGCCCTCTGGGGGAGCACGAGGCTGTGGCTATTCAATAGCTCTTTGAGCTTGGACAACTTTAGGAACTTTCTGTGGGACTCCAGTTCCATATCTGTAACATGGGAATTCACCATACTTACTTCCAATGTAGCTGTGAGGATAAAATCAGCGTAAGTCAGACACAACAGTTGCTCAACAAGTTGTAGTTTCCATTTAATAACACCTATGAGGTAGGTGCTTTACCTATTTACATGTTAGCACAGTTAGCTGGTAGCATGGACAGGATGCAGGGGGCAGCAGCCAGTGAAGAGAGGTTGGAGTCAACCCCATTTGCCCCCAGACCACTGGCTGGGGCTTTGGGTCTCCCAGGGACATGTGTGAGTCATCTCTGACTGCCTCAGATGAGACTTGGAGTAGAAGCTGATTCTCAGTCTGCTTTCCAGCCTCCCTGACTCCCCCTGTGGGTTCTGCCCCTCCATCCATGCTCTTCCCCAACCCCAGACTTGAGGCCCACAACTCCACTGGTTGGAGAAGCTCTCACAGGTGTGTCAGCCTCTCCTGTGATTGTGGGTCTCTTCTGCACCTCAGCCTGAGGCTTCTCAGGGAGAGGAACCCCCACAGATGGGACTTCCTGATGCTGGGATGCTCAGAATGGGATCTCCCAGAGGGCAGGGGCTGTCTCCCCTTCAGACAGGGCTGTCCTCCCCTTGCATGGGAGCTTCCTGATGCAAGAGCCCATGGTTCACTGTCACATGGGAGCTCCCTGAGGGCAGGGGCTGTCTCCCCTTCAGCTGTAGGAGGGTAGCCAAGGCCAGTATTAGTTCCTTCCCCCATCTTCAGCCTGTGCCAAGCCAGGCTCTGCTTGTGACAAGTGCCCAACTCCAGAGGCTGCAGGAGGGTCCCTGGCTGAAATGCCAGGCTTTTTCCGCTTCCTCTTCCCTGGCCCCATCTCAGCACATCACTGGAGTGTCAGCTCACTCACCTTCACAGACCCAGAGGCCAGGCTGTAGCTTTGGAGTTAATAAGCTCAGGCCCTTTCTTTCCTCCCCACCTCTGCCCCATCCAGGGCCCGCTGCAGCTTGCCCCCCACCTCCCAGCCTCTAACCCTGAGACTGGCTTTTTAATTGCTTCCCCGAGTCTGTGTTCTGCTTACTCTCCCCTCCTCTCCTGCCTGAGTTCCTCTGGGAGGGCGAGAGGTGGGGACCAGAAGTGTCCCTGAGAGGAGGAGAGGGCTGGCAGGCAGCCTGTTATTTCCAACCCAGTGGTCCTCCAAATGGACAGGATGAGCCAGGGAACAGGGGTGGGAGGGCTGAGGGTGAGCTGCAGGGAGCCCTAGGGGCTCAGCTGGAAAACACAGCCACCGTCTTCATGCCCCTGGGCTCCTGGGTGTAACTGGTCCCTTCCTCCCCACCCCCAACCTCCATCCCGAGCTCTCCTGGGTCCCTCTTCAGGGAAGAACCATGGAGGAGGAAAAGATAGATTCTGTCTGGGAACCAGGATTCCCCAAATGTAGCCAAGAGACAAAGGGATATTCAGGGGACAGAAAAACAGGGGTCTGGGAGGAGGATTCCTGAGTCAGCAGCCACCAAAGAGGCTCTCTGCATACTGACAATGTGCGGCCAAGCTGATGGCTGGGGGAGAGAGACCCATAGGAGAAAGCCCTGTCCCCTGCCCTTGACAGGTCCCAAACACTGTTGGAGGTTTTGATTTACACTCAGGTGAGAGGGACGGGTTCCATCTTGACTTCCTGTGCAAAGGGACTATGTCTTGTTCTCTGTGTCTGCAGCTCCTGACACTGAGCCTGGGACTCTGACCTAGTCAGGAATTTGTACCCTAGGGTAGGGTCCAGACATGAGCTGCAGGCCCTGGGGTAAGAAGATGGGTGTAAAGCATCTGAGAAGAAAACACTTCTAAACTCTTACATGTGAGGGGCTCCATGCAAGCTACTGAGGTGGACGAGGCAGGGAGAACAGGATGAGGGGCCTTAGATCAGGCTGGCCCAAGTGGATGGGGGAGCCATGGATAGCCATGTCTCGAGGATGAGTCTCTTTATGTAAGAACAAGCCAATCTCAGAGCCTCATTGCCACCCACGGAGGTCAGCTGGGAGCAGACTGTCAGCTCGCTGCTGCCTCAGCCCCTGCCACCTCCCTGCTAAGCTGGGACCAGCCAAGCTGCCTCCCGGCAAGCAGGGACCCCATGCAGCAAGCACTCTCAGCCCGACCTCCTGTGATTGAGGGCAGGAACCACACGTGCTTAACTCCACCGGCAGAGCCTTTGTACATTTAATGGGTCACCCGAGGGCACATTTTGCACCATGGAGCCACAAATGTTTGCTGAGCGACAGGCCAGCTGCAGAACATCCTTGTCAAGAGCGACCTCTTCCACTTTTGAGCTGCCCCCAGCCCAAGCAAATTTTGCCTCATGCAATGGACCCTGTTGTGCATAGCTTGCCCTCCTGGCCCTAGTTACCAGCTGCCTTGCCCTGTGCCTGCTGCCTCTGCACTTGCAGGGGTGATGGTGACGATCAAATGAAATAATACATGTGAGGGCCCCAGGAAAGGGGAAAGTTATTCAATTTGAACCCAACCAGTAGTCAGCAAGGCCTCCTGAGGTCAAGGCACCATGCCAGGCTGCTGGGGGCTCAGATGTGAAGCTGTGACTGCTTCTGTGGGAATCATGGTCCACAGGGGGGAAACTCATTAAGACTAATTGGAGAGGAGGGAACCCCAGGCACGCGGTAAGAAATGATGTCGGTTCAGTTTTAAAGGAAAGCAGCTTGGTGTCATGCAAAGAACTGGACCCTGGTCTGAATCCTGGCGCTGCCACTTTCCATCTAACTCTGGACGCATTTTGAGTTGATTTCCTCATTATACCTCATAAGTCGTCAAGTTTTGTGAGATGCTTGAAGCCGGTAGGAACTCAGTGCCCCTCTTTATGCTCTCCTCTCCATTCCTAAAGGGAGTCAAAACTGAGCAGGGAGCGACTCACCGGGTAGAGGGCTTATTTGAAATTAGCAGCATTGTTTACACACCACTCACAATGTGTTAAATACCTTTAACATGTTTGTTTTCAGAGTCGAATTAAACACAGACTCCCGTGATTTTGTTTACACTATTTATTCATTCAGCCAGCTTTGTCTTCCCGGAGACGGGTAAACTTGTGTTGAACTGTCACAATCCAAATGAGTGGAGAGGAAAACCACAGGGTGGGGAGTGGGGCTTCTGGAGCTGGCAGGAGGGAGCCTGCACTAGGTTTAACCCACTGGGGTGGCCTGCAGCCTCCCCTAAGACCTGGGGACCTCTGAAATGCGCTCCTCACGCAGGGTGTTGGAGGATAGGACAGGCCTCTGGGTATAATTGCTGTTTTGCCGGCTCAGGATCAGAGGCTCCTGGTGGAAGATGGGGCTGCAGACCGAGTAAGGAGCAGGGTTCACCCCTGGGCCCAGGCTCCTGCCTGCTGGAGGAGGCAGGGGAGAATGTTTTCTACACTCAGGAAGTTTCTTGAGGTCTTGAGAAGAGGAAAGGTGAGAAAGAGAAGGCAACTGCTACCTAGGTGTACAGAGAGAAACACACACCAAGTATGGAGATAGTTTATTAATCATTATAATAAAAATATATCTGTATCTGCATGCACACATATATGTGTGTGTGTGTGTGTGTGTGTGTGTATATGCAGAAATCAAGGCTCAGAAGATATGAACCCTAGTATTAACAGGTCTAGGTGGTAGCATTAAGGCTGAATTTTCCTGTCTTCTTTACACTTCCTTCTACACAGAGTGTGTATTGTGTTTACAACAGGTTAAAAACAATAGGCTCCTTTGGGAATCCAGGCACCATCATCTGTATCAGCACTAGGACCATGGATCCTGCTCGGGCCTGCGGGATGAAGCTGAAGATGCCTCAGTCAGGAAGAGCTGCGACCCGCATCACGTCCCCATCCCACCCTCATTCCTCTTCCACTGTGCAGCAGCCGTAATTGTGCGGCGCCTTGTGTCGGACATGGGGTGGGTAAGAAGGTCCCAAACAGCCACCTGCCCGCACAGAGGGCATTATAAACCAGGGGAGAATGATAGCGGCATCCTTTAAAATAGCAACATGTTAGCACTCACAGATGAATATATACATGCTGAGAAGCTGGGCATATCAAGAGATTGATAAAGAGAGCGAGTAGCAGAATGAACGGCTGGGGAGGAGTGTTAACAAGGGAGGGTGTTGCCATTAATTGCTCTGAGCTGAGGAAGTCGGGTCAGGGCTCCTGGTGCAGGTGGCTCCGGGGCCCAAGAGGGGCAGCGGTCAAGACACCTTGGCGGTGCAGCTCCCAGCTGACAGTGCTCCCCCGACCCCCATCAGCTCCTTCTGGTGCATCTGGTTGCCAGGACAGTGGGGACTGGAAGGGGGCTCTGTGGGCTGTTGGATGGGGACAGACAGGGAGGAGGGAGGAAAGTGAGGCTCTGTCTCCCTGCTACCCTCCCCTGCCCACCTCCCACCTCTTATCAAGGACCCCAAGATGCTTGGGAGTACCCTAGACCCTCCTTTCCCCTGGGTCTTGGCCCACTCTGTGCCCTCCTACTTCCTGTCTTCATCTGCCACTGTGGCCCAGACCATCTCTGTCCCCAGTGCCAGTCACCTGGGTTGCAAGGGGCCCAGCTGGCTTCTTCAAGGTGCTGCTGGGGAGGCGGGCAATGCGGCTGCGGCCCCGGGCGACTCCCAATGAGCAGACTGAGGAACTGAGGGAGGGAGGGAAGGAAGGTGGGAAGGTACCAGCGGTGCCTCTCTCTGGACTACAGGGCACTACAAGTTGGGTCAGGGGTAAAGCTGATACTAAGCTTTGAAAGCAGGGGGAGGCTGAGCACCAAGAACTGCCAGGCCAGACCTGGGGGGTTGGGAGGCAGTGGGGAAAAGGGGAGACTCGTGGCATGCAGGAGGGAAATGGAGGTGAGGGGGTGGTCCATTCCACGGATAGACCAGTGAACACTGAACGTCTCCCTTGTGGAGAGGCGCCTGCATCCTTCAACTGAAGAAGGGAGGTACCCTTCACCTCTAGTATAATCCCGTGACAGCAAGGGCTGAGGGAACCTGCCAGAGAACCAGATGCTGGCCCTGCTCACAAGACCCCCCACTATCGGTGCCAAAGGGTTCAGAGGCTTAGCCGGGGCCTGTAGTTGGCCCAGCATCCCTGTCCTGGAAAAAGCTCTTTCTCTCCCCAAACCCTTCCCACCCTCACCTCACGATGCGCCTCTTCTTTCGGGCTGAGGTCCCAGGGAAAGCAGATGTTGGCTTGGGGCCCTTCATGGTGAACAGGGGCCCGGGTCCTCTGGGGAAGGGGGGAGAGAGGGGAGGAAGATCAGGGGAGGAGCAGGGAAGGGTCGCAGAGCTTCCCCCTCCGGCCCGAGCTTGGCGGGGGACGGGGAGGTTGGACAAGATGACCCCTAAGGTTTCTTCCCACTAAGAGGTGGATTCCTCTCCCTGCCTCACTCGGCCTGGGCTGACAGCTGAGTGACAGGCCTGTTCTGGGAGAACATCCAGATGTCAGTTTCTCGCACGTCTGGGGAACTGGAGTTCAAACAGTTTCACCCTTCCACCTGCCCAGCTCTGAACTTGTTACTGAGAGGTGGCTCCGGCGGCAGGAGGGGCAGGCGTGTGGTGGGCAGCTTGCCGCCCTGGGCCTCACAAGTCCAGGGCAGTCTGCCACCGGTCCCTAGCCTCGGACGGTCCTGGGCTGGCTGCTGTTCCCCTACCCTGCCTTGTGGGCAGAAGGTGCCCGTGAGAGCTTCATCTCCCCACCAAAATATGCTGAATAAAGTTTTCTGAGGACGCCCTTCCCAGTTCCCAGATGCTGGGCTGGAGGGCAAAATCTGGTGTGGAAGTGATAGAAACAGGTATTTCCCAGTGGGGCTCAGAACTCAGACCGGGCCGAAGGGTCCCAGAGATGCAGAGGGGCAGAGAGGGTTGGCTGCCCTCGTTGGTTCCTGCTCCCTGCCAACCCTCCCCAGGTGGTGTCCCCTTAGCAACTCGTGGGCACACCCCAAACCAACAGAGCTGGCAGCTCGTAAGTACAGACAGACAAGGCAGGGCCGAGAGGGAAGTGCATGCTCTCCGTCCTGGCCCAGGGAGTCACACTGCTCTGCCCGAAGGGAAGGAGCCCCCACTCCTCCGTGGGGCAGCATCTCTGTCCTGCTGACCCCTGACCCCTGCTGGGAGGGCAGCTGGAAGGGAGGCTTACCTGGGGATGAAGGGCTGATCCAGTCTGGTCAGCTCCTGGGGGACATTGTCCCAGCCGAGGCACTCATGGAGACCCATCTTTGAGGGGGGCCCCTCAGAGAGATCGAAGGTGGTGTTGAGGCCCCGAGTTGGCAGGGCTAGTGGGGTAGAGCAGTTCTGCACAGCAGACGGGCCCAGGGGCACCCGGCTTTTGATAACTGTGGCTGGGCAGAAGCGAGGGGAGTGGCAGGGGGAGGAGGCCCTTCCCCCTTTGGGGGTGGTAGGCCGGAAGGAAGGCTGAGCCTCAGGCAGGGACCCCCTCCTCAGGCAGGGCAAGAAGGACTGGCGCTGGCGCTTGGTCCCTGGTTTTGGGGGTGGAGGGCTGCCTGGTTCCCAGGGGCTCAGTCTCCTCCTCCTCCTCTTCTCTGCTGGCTGCCGGGAAGACTGGGCAGGGGTGCAGTCAGGCCCAGGTGGTACCCCCAGAGGGTGCGTGAGGCCACTCAGTTGCCTTGCCATGGTCCGGGTCACAGGGCCAGAGTACCCTGGAGACTCTGGGCACAGAGAAGTAGAGTGTCAAGGGGAGATCAGGGACTGGCCAGAAGGAAAAGAATTTGTAGAATTTGGGGAGAAAGACACTAGAGACATGCAGGAGCCCCTAACTCCTCAGGTCTGCAGTGACTCCTAGGGCCTCTCTGTATGCAGAAGTCCATGATCCCAGGGGCCCAGCTGCCAAACACAGTAGAACCCATCATTTGAGGTCCTGGCCACCTCTTGGCAGCAGCTGGGCCTTGGAGGTGGCACCTAGAGGCCGAGGCCAAGCCAGAGCAGGGGTGAGACTCACTTGACTCTGAACACAGCTCCAGAGATGCCCCACCGGCTGGTCCATGAGGGCCTGGGGCCTTTGCTCCAGGCTCAGCTTTCTCTTCTTGCACCAGCTGCTCCAGAGTCTCAAACTCTGTGATCATGTCGGGGGTCAGGAGGTTGGCTGCGCGGAGCAGGGAGTACTGCCGCTGGGCCATGCATAGCACCTTCAGGGCCAACCTGGAACAGAGGGAAGGGCATCGCCCTCCTGCTCAGACCTGGCCTGGCTGCGCACCTAGCCCCATTGCTGCAGGTGTGGTGAGGCACCCATGTGTCCTGGTCCTCTGGTTCCTCCTGCCTTGCCCTAGACTGCCAGCTGGGGCTCCTGCTCTGCCACACCTTGCCAATGAACACGGATTGGCAGAGATGGCCACGGGTAATGGTGGGAGGCTTCACCTGCCAAACATGCCCCCAGAAAAAGTCAGTGACCTTTTAAGTAGGGAAGGAGTGTTATGTGGCCTTGGACTCAGAAGGTTTGAGGTTCTTAGCTCAGCCACCTACCAGTGCTGTGATCTTGAGTAAGTTCATTGCCCTGATGAGCAAGGTAAGGGGGCAGGGAAGAGTCAAGCTCAAGACAGCCTGCCAGCTAACATCCCAGCTCCAACACTTCCCGGCTGTGTGCTCTGAGAGGTACTGCTGAACCTCAGTCTCCAAATCCTTAAAATGGGAATAACAAATGAACCCACCTCATAGGTTGTTGAGAAGATGAAGTGAGTTATTTTATATATAAAGTGTTTAAAGAGTACCTAGCACACACTAAGCACTAGAAGGTTAGCTAACTGTTGTTTTCTGTAAAATGGAAAACATCTGTCTTGTGAGGCCAAGAGGAGATTAAATAAGATAGGCTGTGTTGGTCTTGGTTCTGAGATGACCCTCAAAAATTCATTCTGTTGGCACTTTCTAATGGCTAAGATCCTGAATTCTGTGAATCAATGCATACTTCCCATGCTCTGAGGGGCTATTTAAAAGGAATTACGAGGGTAATGAGATTATTGATGTTGTAAATTTAGATTCTAATAAAGCAAATTTCCTTTCTGTAAGGCACACCTATGATAATAGAATGAACACAATTATCTCAGTGGGGATTATTCACAGCCAATAATTTATCCTCAGGTAGACAACCTGCCTGGACATCTCTGAGCCCCCTCCTCTGCCCTCAGTGTGTGCTCAGGAAACCCAAACTCATTTTATAAAGCAGCCTCCAGGTGTTTTTGAAAGAAGGCAGGATACAAATTAAAAAGACATAGCAGAAACTCATTCTGTATCCACCTGAGCTGCATGTTATAAGAAAATTAGACTATTGAGAAAACAGGGTGCCTGGGGAGAAGTGTACTGGCCTGGCTGCCAGATGACCCAGGTCTGGCCCTAGGCAAATGCCTCGATAACCCATGGACAAATGGGGAGTTGGTCTATATCAGGGGTTTTCAAATTAGGTTTCAAAAAACCCATCAGAGGACATCTTAAATGGAGCAGCTATGCTTTACCTATTTTACATACTGGACTTCAGTGTAAGATTTCATTTGAAGAAAGGATTTTGCAGCTAAAAAAATTCTGAAAAACCATTGAACTGGAAAATCTCAGATCTACTCAATGCCCTGATGGTATAGGAGTCTAAAGCCAAAGTGAAATTATTTCCGATTATCCAGCTGTTAGGGTGTTGCTAGGTGTGAAGATGATCTAGAATGTTTTGCAGTCCCTGATATGTGGGGTCTTCTGTCACATTTTATTATTGCTCTATGAAGTATGGAAAATAAGGACTATGATCCCCAAATCACAGCTAAGGTTGAAGCAACTTGTCAAAGACCACAAAACCAGAGGCAAAACAGAAATGAGAACCCTAGTGTCCTCTCATCTCACAATGGGGGACACAAAGCAGAGAGACCCTGAGTCATCACTGGGAGCCCTGGGAGCAAAGGGGACATCCTGCCAGTGCAGCCGCCACTCCAGGGCCCTGGGGAGTCAGCAGCAGGAGATGGATAATGAGCCTCTGATTATTCAAGCTGCAGCATTTTTGCTGAGTTGGGAACAGACACTCCCCAACAAGAAATAAAATTAAACAGGCCCTTCTGTCCAGAAGCTTTAAATACACTGCCTAGCATGAAGCATGCTGGGGAGGGAGGTGTGGGGTTGGCAGCAGCAAAAGTGGCAGGGGATTTATGTTCTGGGGACCAAGAAAACAAATACTAGCAGTACCTCTCTATTCAGCACAGAAGGAATGGTCCAAAAGCCACTCCTCTCTGGCTCTGGGCAGTGGTGGGTATTTACTTCTGAGAAGAAATAGCCAATATCAGTCTATTGGTAAAGACAAATAGCAAGCACCTGACTCAGGAAGGCCATCCCTTCCTTAGCCTGCTGCTCAGCTTCTCTTGGCTGCCCAGTTCTCTCCTTGCTGAGAAAGGGGCAGCTGGGCCCTCAGACTGGAAAGCAAAGCACTAGCCCAGGCAGCCTAACTCAGAGCTTGCCAGCTGTCTGCATGGTATGTGGTGTTTCACTTCCCTCTCCAGGCAGGCTGCCAGCTATGTGGAGGAATAAATAGGGATCATGATGAGCAGACAGAGTAGATGATCTCAAATTGTTGAAAGCAGATAAGGGACAATGCTGAGGAAGATACGGCTTTAACTGGAGCAGAGCCAGGGCTTTTGTGGACTGCTTCACACCAACTCCCACCCCTAGAGGCTGAAACTATCATTTCCCACCTTCAGCCCCAGAGAAGAGCAAGAAGACACCTACTGCTTGGAACAGTCCCTGCCCAGGGCCTGTGGTGAGGGTCTTCCCACGTCTGGCTTGGGCTGCAGGGTCAGGCCAGGGGCCGCTAGCAGTGGGCGTCTGAAGGCCTGGTTTGGCACCTAAGGAGGAGGGGAGTCACAGCTAGAGGACCAGGCTGGCCTCCCTCACTCCCATAAGCAGCTCCTAAAATCTTCCCATCCTCTGAGTGGAAACGATGGTTTCTGGAACAACCGGGTCCTAGCTGCTTTCTCCCTCCCAGTCCCCCTCCTCCCTCCCTGTTCCCCCTTTGGGAATACAGGCTCTCACTCCCAGACACACAGAATCTGAGAGTTCTCCTTCCCGCACAGGACCTGAAAGCCTCTAGTGACTGAGATGTAGGATGTCCAGGTAGGGGAACCTGGGACTGAAGGGGCCCTCTGGGGGGGTGGGGGGGGAGTGGCATTGCTTCCACCTTTCCACCAGCTCTAAGTCCTACCTCCTCTGCCGGGTCCTTGTCCTCTGGGGACTGTGGCTGGTCTGAAGAGTTCCCTTCTATGACTCTCCCTTCCTCAGCCTCTGACCCCAGGCTCTCCTCTTGAAGGGCTGCAGACCCTGGGTGGAGCTCCAGGGTGCAGGGTTGGCTAGGAAGACTAAAGGGGAAATGAGAGGGTTTGAGAGGTGGGAAGCAGAGAACAGGCAGGAGTTCTGTAGCCCTGGCGGGGGGGTGGGGGGTACAGAACCCTTAAGGGATGGAGCTTCAGTGGCAAGAGGGCAGTACCAGAGGGTGGGAGAAGGAGCCTCATCCACTCCTTAACTTCATCTTTTTCTGAATAGTAGATGTTACTTATATGGGTTGGGAGCATCACTTATTCATTTGACACAGAGCATTTCTTCTATTTTTATTTTACTTAGCATTGTTATCAGAAATGTCTAGAATGATCTGTGTAAAGTAAGAGAGAATGTTCTAGGTGACAACCAGCATGCTGGGCATGGCTGGGAACCCTAACGCTGGGTGTCAGAACAGAAGCAAGGAGATGCGGGGGCTTTTCCACTGAGTGGAAGGCTGGGGGCAAGTCCGGGCAGCAGAACTCACGGGAGTTGTGGAGGACCCAGTGTGGGAGATTGGGGCAGGTCCTGTTGTGGGGCCCGGGCTCCCACCTCATACACTCGGAGCTTCTCTCTCAGGGTGGCCACCTAAAACCAAAGCAATCCAGTCCCTCAGAGCCCCAGGAGAGCGCAGGAGACCAGGATGGCACCCAGTGCTCGGGTCTCTTGCTTCCCCAACCCTGAGCTGGTGCCCAGCCTTCTAGCCAAGCTCCTCACCTCAGCCTGGAGCTGCTGGCAGATGGTGGCATACTGGCTGATGTGACAGTCCAGGCTAATCACGTTGCTCTTCAGCTGAGATGGGGGCACAGAGGAGAGATTAGTTTGTTCATTCAAAGCAGCTTTTAGCAACCACTTCTGATGGCCAGGCACTGCGCCTGGTGCCTCACTCACACCTGAGATCCACCCTCACCAGTGGGGAAGGTCGGTGGCTTGCCTGAGACCGTGGCAAGGGGTAGAGGGTACTTTTGAACCTAAGCCCTCACACTTCCTCTCACCAGGCCAGGGGCTTTTCAGCAGCAGCTCCAGGAGCTCTGGGGCTTCCTGGAGGAGGCAGGAAACCAGAGCAACTCTGCTTTTATGTGTTATTGGTGTTGATGCTGCTTTGCTGAAAATATGGCTCTGCTACTGAACCAAGTCTGCAAAAGATTACTGGCTGACACCTGACCATCCCCTCCTGTTGCCTCCCTCTTGGATGACTCTGCCTCAGTCGTCCCAGAGGTCTTATATTTTACTCGTCAAGTCTTGGAGACAGTCCTGCCTCTCTCCCAGCCAGTCTTGCCAAGGATGGGGATTGTGTCGCTTCCACCACAAAGAATTTCCCTGGAGAGAGAGGCTCGGGAACCTGCTCCCTCTGCCTCGGGGGAATACTTGCTCCAGGTCCTGGAGGAAGCTGGGTGGGTCCTGTCCCTTCCTCCTCCCATCCTGGGGGCTCTGCCCATGGCAGACTGGCCATTCCTGTCTGGCACACACCGAGAGTTTGATCTCCTTGGCCCGGTCGGCATACTTGAGGGTGTTGTACGTGTCCTCATAGGCCAGGCTGGAAGGGCTGATGGCAGCGATCATCACAGTGCGGCAGTTGCCCCCGATGGAGTCCTTGAGCAGACGCGTCAGTTTGCTATCCCGGTAGGGCACATGGGACTTGCGGCCCTGGAGGGTAGTGAGAGGGTATGGAGGGAGGTGGCTGGACTAGACAGACCCAGGCTAGGGCCCAGGGCTAGAAGGAAGGACCCTTGGCTTCGGGAACTTGATGCTGTTCTGGAAGGGACCCTGGGTCAGTGCAGCTTTACCTTTGCGTCAGCCAGGGCATTAAGGACATTGATGAGGGCCAGCAGCGAGCGGTTGATGTTGGCACCCTCCCGTAGCCGCTCTCCCTTCGCGTGGGTGCTGGACGCCCGCTCTGAACCAGCCAGGTCAATCAGGCTCATTTTGGCCACCTGAAGAGCCTGGGTCAGACCTGGGACCCGGTCCTGCTGCTTCACAAAGACCTGGGCACAGATGGCAGGGGTGACGGGGTGCTGGGCATCAGGGGCTCTGGTTTCAGGCTCTGACCCATGACCCCTCTCACCTGGAAGATGGCATGGGAGCGGGAGGAAGTAGCATTGGCATCAGTGGGGTGCTGTGTGCGGTTACGGTTCCCCCTGGTCAGCATTTCCAGCAGCTGCTCAGCTGAGGTTGGCTACAGAGGAGATGCCCAGGCAGGTGGCTGTGGTCTCCCTGACCAGGACCTTCCCCTCAGGACCAATGCCAACCCCTTGCTACTGTCACCACCACAGGATCTGGGGCATCCCCGATAGAACCCCGGAGGACCAATGGGGCTGCTCTTGCCACCTGAGCCCAATCCCACACCTGGTGGAAGGAAAGTCCTTGTACCACCACCCCCTTGTCAGGGTCCTCACGGATGGCAAGGGGCCCCTTGGGCTCCAGAAGGTCGTGGATCTGCTCATTGTACACCTGGGGAGAAGGGAAGCAAGGGAGAGACCTGAGGGACAGTTCCTGGCAGGAACCCTCTCCCCTGGAGGCTGGGCGAGGGCTGAGTTACTGGGCAGGGAAAGCATGATGGGACTCCCACCCCCAAGAGTGGCATTTTGTGGGTGGTATTAAATGGCAAGGACAAGACCAGCAGGCCAAGTTCATGGTCAAGGTGTGTCTATGCTCTTTGGGCCTCCATCTGCCCACTTCCTACCACCCTTTCCCCAACCTGTTCATTCATTCTTCAGGGCTTGTAAGCATGAGGGATGGGGCCACCCAGTTCCGGGAAGAAAGAGCCGTACCTCCTGGTAGCTGATGAGCACCTCAAATCGCTTCTCCTCCTGGCGGGCCTCGAGCCGCCGGTACAGCTCCATGGTGGTCAGGTACATGATGCCCGGCTCCCCCTCTCTCCCCAGCATGGTGTGTGTCTTTCCAGCCCCGGTGGCCCCATAGGCAAACACTATGGAGGACAGGGTGGTAGCAGGGCCAGATCTGCCTTCTCCAGAGGCTCCCCTGTGCATTTCCACCCAGCTCAGCCCCTCCCTCAAGGCCTTCCTTAGCCTCCCATGCACTCCCACCCACCAGCGCTGTCCCACATGTGCACTGCAGCCTTTGAGTTCTATGTCTATGGCCTGGCTCCCCTATAGGCCCGTGGATTTGAGGACACAGGGGTCTCCACTATGGGTGGGGACTTATCTCTTCCTCTGGGGAGACTTCTACCAGTCCAGGTGGCTTCCTCTGCTGGAGGCCCACAGTTCTTTTCCCTGTAACGCTTGCCTAGGTTTGTAATCACACACGTGTGGGTGTGACCTTGTGATTAGCGTCTTCCCTCACTAAACTGTAAGCATAAGGGCAGGAACCATGTCCACTTGATCTGCTAACGTATCCTAGAGCTCAGCAGAGTGCCCCCCCAACTCTGGGAACCCACAAAGCATGAAAGCACCAGAGCCCTTCTCCACGAGGGCCCAGCCCAGGGGGAGGAGGGCACATGTCAGAAGATGCAACATGCACACCCTTGGAAGGAAGTGGGTAGGTACGACTGCCACCAACCAGGGCTCTTCTTCCTTGCTGCCCAGGCTCACCTGAGCAGTTGTAGCCCTGGAGGAAGCTGTCTAGGACACTGTGGGTGGTGTGTTGGAACACGTCCTGTTGGGTAGCCGCCTCACCAAATACTCGATCAAAGACAAATGTCAGGTCCTTGCCCTTCTTCTTGGGGCCATCATGGGTGCCACCCCATTTCAGGCCCGGGAGGCACCCATCGGGCTCCTCAGGGTCGAACACCAGCACCTGCTCACCCACCACCTGAACCACAGGCCGCTGCTGACTCTCCAACTCCCGAGGGGTTGGGGGCCGGAGCCGCACCATCACCTGCACCACGCTGTCTTCCACCGCCATCACCATGGCAACACCTGGGCAGGGACACACAGGAGATGAGGACCAAGTCACTCCAGGCCCAACCTAGTGCCCCTCAGCCTAGCATTCAAGGGCCTTCTTCCACCCCGTCCCTAATAGCTGAGCTCCATATAGAACCTCAAGGGACTAAGATTGGTGCCAGCTCCAACTATTAATATTTCTTTCTCACGTGAAACACCACCTTTGTCATATTCAAATGACTATTTTTTTGTCAGAAGCTTATTATGGGGTTTTCTTTTACATTCTACTAATCCGCCTACTCCTGTACCAACACTGGTTTCCGCTCCGTTCCTTTACAGTATGCTTTTTATCTAGCTAGGCAAGCCCACCCCCTTCCCAACTAGTCTTCCTTTTCACGATTTTCTAGGCTATTTTCATGCACTGATTGTTCTATTTGACTTGAAAGAAATTTTATCAATTCCATCCCCAGAACCCAGGACCCCTGATTCCCCTCCAAAAAAACCCTATTGGTATTATAACTGGAATTGTATTAAGTTTACACATTTATTTTCTAGTAAGCCTTTTCATGCAAGAACACAGCTATTGCCTATTTGTTCAGATATTTTTTATGTCCCTCAGTAAGATTTTATAATTTTCTCTCTCTTCACATAGGCTCTGCAAGTATCCTTTTAATAGAATTCCAAAATATTTTATGGATTTAATTGCTCTTCTGAATGGAACACCTTCCCCATCTCCATTTCCACGTAGTGATTGCTAGTATGTAGAAACACAATTGATTTTTACATATTTACCTTGTATCTACCAACCTCAAACTCTCTAATTTCAGTTGTTGTTTTTTTTGTTTGTTTTTTGAGAGGGCATCTCTCATATTTATTGATCAAATGGTTGTTAACAACAATAAAATTCAATTTCAGTTGTTTTTTATTAGAGCTTATTGGGTTTTTGGATTAATTACATATCAGGAAAATTTTTTTTTTCCATACTTACACCAAATTTCATTTATTGTCCTCTGCATTCTCTAGAACTTCCAAAACAATGTTAAATAACAATCATGATAATGGGTAACCCTGTCTTATTCTTGATCTTAAAGGAAATGGCTTTAGAGCTTTGCTATTCATAAATTGGTTTTGGACAAATAGCTAGGATTCTATTAGTAATGTCTTCTACTCCTATTTTACTTAGAGTTGTTATTAGGAATGTCTAGAATCATCTAATGCTCTTTCAGCATCTCCTAATATTTATTTTTTCTTCTTTATTTTGTTAATGTGGTAAATTATTTGATAGTCCTGGTATCAAACCAACCATGCATTCTTGAAAAAAATCCTACCCTGGCATACTGAAGTTTACAGTTTTTAAATAGTCAAATGTGTCAAGCTTTCTTTTATGGTTATGTCACATTTAAGAAGACATTCCATCCCCAAGGTAATGAACACTTTTATTATATTTCCATCTAATACTTTTTCTTTTTTACATTTAGGTCTTTAGCCAGATTGAATTTTGTTTTGTGAATGCTACGAGGAGGTTTCTATCGTTTCTTTCCAATGTAAGCAATTATCACAAGATCATTTATTAAATAGTACATTCTTTCTCCACTAATTTGAAATGCCACATTTAACATAACTATATTCTCATATAAATATGAATTTTTCTCTGGACTTCCCATTCTGCTCTACTGATATCCAATTTCTTTTCCAATAACTTGCTGTCATAATTACTGTGGTTCTATAGTACATTATCTTGTTCTTTTTCTTGGTTATTCTTGGGCATCCAACTTGCATATGATCTTAGAATCTGCTTACAGAGTTCTATGAAAAATACTGCCAAGATTTTAACTGGGATTATTTTGAATTTGTAGATTAATATGAGAATTGGCATCTTTACAATATCAAGTCTTCCCATGTAGGAACATAGTATCTCTTTTAATTATTCATAAATTTCTAATCCTCAGTAAAATTTCATAATTTTCCTCACATGAGTATTGTATATTTTTTAATAGGGTTATGACTGGTTATTGTATAGTCTTTATTATATTGTGAATAAGCTCCTTTTAAAATTGCATTTTCTAATTCATGTTTGCTAGAATATAGGAAAGCAACTGATTTCTGTATGCAGATCTTGCAACTGGAGGCATTAATGAATTTCCTTATTAGTTCCAATAGTCATTGATTCTCTTAGGTTTTACAATTAAATGATGATACAGTTTGCAAATAATGACAGTTGCTTTCTATTTTTAGCTCTTCTATATTTAGTTCTCCACCCTCCACTACCCACTGGGAATGGATACTAAATTTTGTCAAGTGCTTTTTTGGTACTGGCTGAGATGATCACACAGTGTCTCTCCTTTAATCTGTTAATGGAGAGGGTGACAGGGACAGATTTCCTAATGTTGACCTTGTAATAATTCCAGACACTTGCTTGCCTATTCCCTCTTGCATTCCCCTCTGACCTCTTGCCTTGGTTTTTAAATTTCTCCTTCATGCCAACCTACCAAGGGTAGAGACAAAATTTTTGGAATGCAGGAGTTACAGCTATCCTGGAAAAATTCAACCCAACTCTAGGGATATATTAACAGGGGCTGTTCCTGGAGGATATGAATGGATGAATGCTCTCAGGAAAGAGTAGATTCAGCTGATGGGAGCAAGGTCATTCTGCAAAGAAAAGTAGGATTTCTACCTAATACTCCAGCAAACAACTCATTTTCCTTGGGAATGAGGCAGAATTGAGTTAATACGAGATTCCTGTCCCCACCCACAAGCTTCTTAATTTCTTTCCCACACAAAGCAAGGGAAAATACCAACCAATAACAAAATGTTTACACATCTGTCATTCTTTTCCTGTCTCAGCAATCGGGCTGCCATAATAATAAGCATAACTACTAAGTGCTCACTATGTCAGGGACTATTTAAGCACCTCATGCATATCATCTTTTATCTCCATCTCCAATGCACGAGATGGATATTATTATCACACTCATTTTCAATGAGAAAATTGAGACAAGAAGGTTAAGCAACTTGCCCAAGATCTCAATGCCAGTAAGTGATGGAGCCTGGTTCCAACCCAGTTACTCTGTCTGCAGAGCCTGTTATACTGCCTTATAATGATATCATATATTATGCTCTCACGATCATGTTTTTTGTAATAGTCCCTTATGTTTGTGTAACAATTATAATCCCTTTTATGTAGCTGCATTATGTAATCTGAAAACACTTTCAGATAGATGAACTGTACTTAAATTTCAACACTCAGGGAGAGTTCAGTCTCTCATCCTTTCATTCCCACCCCAGGGAACTCCACTTTTGTATCCAGGGAAGTGAAGGCAGAGGGTGTCTGCCCCCACCATCTGGGTCTATACGGGCTGCCTCATTGGCAGTCCCAGCTCCCTATGGGGAGGATTTCAGCTTAGGAGGAGCCACAGAGCAGCCTAACATTCTAAGCAGGAAATTAAAAAGGGCACTGGCAGCGAAGTGCGCCTAACCTTTACAGTTCTCGCGTCTCCGCCTCCTGAGGGCCAGTGAGGCAGACTGTTTGCCTAATGAGATGTTTTCCTTCTTTCTGAGACACTGCTGTGGGCATGGGGTGGTGGGATAGGGTGACACTTGGCATAGCCGGAGCTAGGATGCCTGGGTCCTGGTGTCTGCTCTGTATCCAACTGGTGGGGAGATCTTGCCATCAGCAAATCACGTTCATGTGGCAGCAGCTCCCCCTTTGAGAGCCAGAGAGAAAGCTCGAATATGCTCCCGCCCCTGGGGGATGGGAGATTAATGAGAGAACGTTTGTCAAGTTTGCTTTGATCTTTGGTTGGAAAGAGCATTTCAGCCCAAAGTACAAGGGAGATGATTCTTTAATAAGATCTTCAGGGTTCTGAGCCAGCCACAGTCACGTCCTGTTTCTAACCCAGGGCAGCTCATTAAAACCCAGAGGCTAACACTGCTGAGCTTGGGCTGGAAAGCCAAGATTCAGCTGTTTTCAGGGTAGTCTTCCCTTCCCATCCTTGTAGGGACAGGCCGAAGAAGCTCAAGCTCCTTAGAGGCTCCTGGAGAATTTCTAAGGACTTGAGAGAATCCACCTGCAGACACAGGGAGTGGGAAAGGCGCTTGGCCCTAGGACATTCTTTTTTTTTTTTTTTACAGGAGTTGCTTCGTGGCTCCTTTACAACTCTCACACGCTTGCGTTTCTTGTCCTTAAGCTCCAAAGAGAGCAGGGCCCTCTTTGTTACAGTCTGTGCTCCCCAGATGCTGAGGCACCAGATTTAGCATGCAGTAGATGCTACATAATATTTGTCCTATGAATGAATAAAGGCCAGAGAAGAGCAGAGCCTGAATCTAAGTCTGAAAATAATTACTATTATAGCTAACATTTATGGAGCACTTATGATGTATCTGGCACTATGTAAAGTGCTTTACAAATGGTGTCATTTAACTTTTACCATAATCTCATTCTGTAGTTACTGATATAATTACTACATCCTTACCCTACAAAGGAAAACTGAAGCTCAGGAAGGAGCTTGTCACTGGATGGTAAGTAGCAAGGCCAGACCTTGAACTTGTTTTGTCACCAGAGGCATTACTCTTCATCCTAGGCTATTCTGACCTGTCGCTGGGCTCCTGCAGCGCCTATCTCCCTTCACCGTAGTAATATCCAAAGACCTGTTTCTTTCTACAGGTGGTTGTGCAGAGGAAGAAGCTGTGTACTTTTGTATTTTAGATAGACAATCAAGGCTGTAACTGATGATAATTTTGTTTATTCCTTTTTAAGTTTTATTTCTCTTGTCTCATAATTCTGGCTAGGATAGAATAGAGGCAACAATAAGTGCCTTGTCCTTTCCTGGTTCCAAATTTTACCTTTCCTGATTTTGAGGGGAATGCTCCTATTATTTCACTCTTTGTTGGTTTAAGAAAACTTATCTTTACTTCTATCTTATCAGATTTAAGAAAACCATGAATGGGTATTGAATTTTATTGAATTCTACTTCTGTGCTTAATGGGACATTATTTTTCCTTTAATCTGTAAATGTATAAATTGTATTAGATTTTCTGTTGTTAAACAATTTTCCTCTTCCTGGGATAAACCCCACTTGATCATAATGTATTTTTTTAACACAATGCTGGTTTCTGAATATTTAAGATTTTTACAACTACATTTATAAAAGAGATTGGTTTGTAATTTTCTTTGTCTTATTTTTGGTATCACAAAAGACTGGAAATGTTATCTTTTTTGGGAGAGATTGTATAAAATTAGAATGACTTATTCAGATTGCTTGTAAATTTCTGGTGGAGTCTGGTAGGGTATTTTTGATGGGTATGAAGGTAAACTTTGAGCTAATTCAATTTCCTCAGTGGTTGTGGGTCTGCTATTTCCATAACTCCTTGAGTCACCTTTGGTAAGTTGTTTTTTCCTACAAATTTGTCCAAAAGCATTGACAAAAAGGATGTTCCATTTAAGTGTCTCTTGTCTCTCTCTTTTAATCTCTCAGTAACTGAAGTTATGTCCCTATTTTTATTCCTAAGATCATTTTCCAGTGTTTCTTATCTTTATTTCTTAGTCAATATTGCCAGGAATTTTGTTTTTTTATTAGTCTTTTCAAAGATACAGTTTTTGGCTAAATTAACCTTCTCTATTATATAATAAATTTCTATTTCATTAATTTCTGCTCTTAACCTCTTCTTTTTATTTTCTACACATTTATCCTACTGCTCTATTTTATTAAAGTTGGATATTTGCATCAATAACGTCCAGATTTTTTAAAAAAGCTCAAACATAAGCATTAAGATTATAAATTATTCTCTAATTATTGCTTTAACTGCATCCCACAAGTTTTATACATAGTATTATCACTGTTCCATGCAAGTTATCTTTTAATTATGATATCATATTTGACTGAGTTAAGTGGGTTGTTTTTTTAATATCCAAACATAGGTTTAATTTCTTTTTCTTTTGTATTTTTAACTACTTCCTTGTGGAAAGAGAATATGATCTGTACTCTGATAATTGTTTCAATTTGTTCTGTAGCCAGATAGAAAATATTTATAAATACCTCTAAAATATATTTTTAAAAATATACAGGAAGTTGGGGTTGGGTAATATAAAGGCCAACAAATTGAGATACTATACTATCAAATTATGGGTGGGGGAGTTCAGTAACTGGATACGTTGGCAGTTTAATGGGATGTGGTGATAGGAGAAAAAGTAGAATATTGAGGAGATTGGAGAAATCAGTATAAGATTGAAAAGCTGATTCAGAAAAATTTTGTAGATGTTCTCCTCTGAGCTAGGCTTAACTTGTCTGTGTTTTCCAACCTGTAAAATATAAATAATATTAGTATCTACACCATAGGGTTGTGAGGATTAAGTGCCTGGTATGTGCTCAGTGAATGTTATCCATTATTACTAGAATTAATGTGACATACAGCATTTTTCCACAGTGCCAGAAGAACTAATGTCTTTAGTAAAATCCCCCACATTTCCAGTGGCACAGAACAAGCTTTATGTTTTCCATGTCACTTCACTACCTTAAAAGGTCAAAGCTAAGAGGAGAGGCATCCTAGACGCAGTAGCAGAAGACATGGTTTTTCTGTCATACAGATATTTCTTTCATTCCTTCCTCTGTTCAATCAAATTGTTACTGAGTGCCCCAATAATTACGTTACAGCTGCTGGCACAGCTCTGCGGTTAGTTCTTCTGTATAGATGTGTGGAGAGGGTCTTAGCTACTCCACACAGATGTTCAGGGGGTCCCAGGGCTCCAGTTCTAGCATGCAGGACCCAATTCGTCATTACAGATGAGCAGGAGAACCTTTCAGAGAGCGGGTGTACAGAGGGCCGGAACCCCGCGCACATATGTGGACCCAGTTTAGGTCCTGAGCAAATGGGCAGAGAGGTCCTGATCTCCGTGTAGACACAGAGGAAACCGCCCTGCTCTGCCCCAAACCCTGTTTAGAGGGGACCACCCACAACATGCCCGGTCTCCACGCTGCACGTTGGTGCCTGGTACGGAAGAAGCCGGGCTCGGGCTTCCTCCATGAGCAGCTGGGTCAGCGCATGTAAGACACAAGCGCAGAAGCCTGCGAGGCCGGTTCCACCGTGGGACAGAACTTACCCTTCGTCGGTTCCCGCCACTGGTGTCGCAGCTTGCTCCCAGGTCCCTCCACCGCAGACAGCAGCCCTGACCACCGGAGAGCGAGCCCTAACCCTGACCCTAACCCTCCCCCACCGCGCCAACCTGCACCCCGCGTCGCGCGTTCAAACTAGCTGGGCCGGCTCTTCAGCGCTTCCCATTGGTCCCCGCCAGGATCGCTGATTGGCTGTTTCCTAAGTAACAAAGCCCAGCCGCGGTCAACAGTGCGCTTGCGCACTTCCCTTGCTGCCTGGTGGAGGTTTTGAGTCAGTGTCCCAGAGGCTGGACGCACCATACTGACCCGCAGAAACCAGTGTGGGGTTGGGTACAGCGGTGGGGGTAAGGATCCCCTCTCTACCGTGCCTGCGACTGGATTCATAACCAATTGCAGCAACCAGACATCACTTTCAAACCTGTTTTTTCTGTGGGCTAAGTTGGCATCAGCTTATCTAAGAAGGGACTCTTAGCCACCGCCCAGACTCTCTTCTGGCTCTGCGCCATCCCAGGAATGAACTTCGAGGGCAGCCTTGATGTGGAAAAACCAGCGGAAGCAGAAAATGGCAATTCCACCCACCTGGCTTTGGCAGTGCCTGGGGTGTCATGGACTGGTTGTTGGATTTGGGGGTTGTCTCTTCAGGGCATCTGGACAGCACTGTCTCCACCCTCCACAGCTGCCCACTGCTTGGATTCTGGGGGGCCAACCTCATTCTGATCCCCAGCAGCGGAGGTTGTGGGAGTCAAAGAGAGAGCCTTGCACTGTAATTGGGAGGCCTGATTCCAGTCACTAGTGGCTGAATCACTAATTAGTGCTGAGACTGTGCAGGTCACTTCTGTTCTCTGAGTGTTAGTTTCCTGCCCTTCCTACTCACCTAGGACAGCATGTGAAAGCCCTCCACACCCTGGACATATGTAAAGGGACAGCTTTCTATGAACCTGATTAGAATCAAACAGGTGATGGCTGCCAGAAGCCAGTTGTTCACCACTTTCATTAACCCTGAACTGTCCCCACACTGGAACCACAAGTAGGTCCTAAGGCATGCAGGAAAGCCAGAGGCAAAATTCCCTAAGTGAACATACCATCAAGGTAGTAGAGTCACTATTAATACCCGATTAATTGGGTCCAAACTCTTCATTCACCTGCCAGGACCTACACTGCTCTCTATTCAATGAGAGAGCACTGCTGACTTGGTGAGAATACAATGAGAAAATTATGCAAAGATGCTGTCATTTGTAAAGCTACAAGAAAACCAGGGTATTCTTTCTATCTGCACCACCCAGGAAAAATAAAACTGTTAAAAAATGGCTTATAGTTTCAGGGTCCTCTTTCAGGGATGTGCTTTTTAACAGAGGTTTGGGGTGTGGAGGAGGGCTTGTTCACAGGTTCCTCTCATATCCTGGAAGCCAGTTCTTGCCTTGGTCCTATTCTGGTTCAGGCAATTAGCTGGAGAAGGTGAGGTGAGCCAAGGTGAGGCAAAGGGGTAGTAGGAAGAGGACACTTAACTTGCTTGATAATTTTGGACAAGTCACTTAGCCTCTTAGAGCCTCAGTTTCTGCAGTTATAAAAGAGAGGATAAAGTAATACTTGGATTGTTAAAAAGGTTAGAAATATTGAGGTAAAGCACCTTGTAGACATTCAATGAAATGATAGTGGGTGTTCTCATATTCATTCATTCAACAAATATTTATTGATATGAGGCAAGTGTGCTCAGAAGATAGGGTGGTGAATGATAAACACCTGTCCCCTACCCTCATGGAGCTTGCAATCTATGGGAGAAATTAGACAATTAAACAAGTACTAAAAATAAGGTGACGTATAGGCTATGAGAACATGTGAGGCTTCAGGGGAAAGTGACACACATGCTGAGGTCTTAGGGAGGAGTGAGCCAGTTTGGCAATGGTAGCTGTTCCTTGAAACTCAGAAACCAAGAGAAAAGAATTTTGAAGGTTAGAGAGTCAACCAAGCTCCTGATGATGAGAAGCCTTGGTAGGACCTGGCCAAGCCTTAGTGGACACAAAAGGAAAACCCCGGGGCCCTACACCACAGATGCTGATAAGGGGGATCTGCCTGGTACTAACCCACAAGAATTCCAAGGCCTAGATCCCAGATGTGAGGGCTGGATGTAGAAATTTTGCCTTTTGTGGTGGCAGAAGATGTCTCTGGGATGGTAAAGTTTGGGATGTGCTTTGTGAGGTGCTTGGCTATCTCACTGTGCAGTTGCCAGGAGCACCAACCCTACGCAAAGGCAGAGGGGAGCCATGTCCTCTCCCCTGCACCCTTGTCACAGCACATCCTTTGCACCGAGGCATGGCATTGGCTCCTTCAGATATAGATCAATTTTTAAAGATCCTTGAACCAAGTCTAAAGCATCATTCTTGCTTCCTTAAACTCCAGCCACACTTCAAGGGCTGGCCTAGCACAGTGAAGATGGAAAAGTGTGCACTTGGTTTATCCACAAGAAGGTCAGCAGTGGCCTTGGCAGGAGCAGTTGAAAGCGGATGTGGGGTCAAGGGAGGATTTTTAAGGATAGGAGAGGTTTAAATGATGATGGGAAAGAGCCAATATAGAGTAACTGAAGATTAATAGAGTACAGTGATTATCAATTAAATGAAGTCCCCAAGAAGGTGGAAGGTACAGTGATCATCCATCCCAGTTTGCCCAGCTGAGATGGAGGGGTTTAATAGAATGTGGGACGCTAAGTTTTAAAGCCAGGACAATCCTTGGCAAACAAGGACAGACTGGTCACCCTGGTGGGAGGGCATGGGATGCAAAGTACAGCGGCAGGCTGGACCCTGAAATGGGAGACAGCTCTTCCATGGAGGCAAAAAGAAGTAGGAGAGGAGGGGCACAGCTGCAGGGGAGTTTGTGGATTTTATGGCAGAATTTGATGGAGTCTCCCTCTTGTGACTTCTGACTTTTCTGAGAAGTAGGAGATGTGCTCACCCAAGGATAGTCAGCCTCATGTTTCATGTCCTGCTTTTGCTGCCAGGCCTGACATATAATAGGTGTTCAATAAAACTGATTGAAGAAATCAGTGAATGAATGAGGCCCCGGGTTGGGGCACTCCGTGGAGCAGACTCTGGAGAGAAGGCTCTGAGGAGATGAGGGTGCAGGAAGTTTATTGGGCAGTGCTCTTAGAATCAACACCTGTGGAAGGGATGGGAAGGAGGCAGGATTAAGAGGAGGGAGAAGGTGCACAAGAAGCTGTGAAACTGTCAGGGTTCTTCAGAGTTGTCCTGAGTTTAAAGAGACCAGGCCTTTAAACCCCCCATGTTGATCAGACATTGGAAACAGGCTGTCCCAAGAAGCGGGGCAGGATTGGGCAAATCAGCAGGGGCAATTCCCTGAAGAGAGCTGGTAGCCCAGAGCATCTGCTGGCAGCACGCCCAGTAGCTGGGTTATAGATCTTCAGTCCTTGAGGAGATGTGGGCAGGGCATCCTAGTGTCCCTCACAGGAGGTGGAAGTTCAGGAGGGTGAGAGATGTTTGAAATAGCTGCTATTATGGTAGAATGGTTCCTATGTGGCAGGCACAGCGTTAGGTCCTGAGGTAGCCAATATCCTACTTGGAAGACGCTCTCAGTATGGTCTTGGAAACAGGCAGCTAACTGTTGGGGGAGTCCAGGAAGGCATCATGAAAGAACAAGCAATGAGCCTGGGCTTTGACTAACGAGCAGGTGTTCTGCAGGGTGTTGAAGGGCCCAGGGCCTGGCAGTGTGGGGTTGGGTACAGTGGCTCTGGGCAGGAGAGGTCTGTAACTCAGGCTGGGGCTCCTCACTCAGGGAGCAAAGGGGCTTATACATGGGGTCTGGGAAGGAAATCTAGAATTTTCACCATCTGGGAAGAGGCAGGACTCCTGCCCCTGCACAGGCTGGCCAGGCAGCAGGCATTATGGGAAAAGGGTGCCAGGTGACTTAGGGGAAGAGGCTGCTCTGGCTGGAAGGAGTGAGATCTCACCCTTCCCCTACTCCAGGGAATGTCCAGTTGAGAGGGCTGTTCCCAGAAAGGGTAAGCTGTATGATCTTGGTGAGTTAACTCATCTCCCTGTGCCTCAGTTTTCTCAGTCAAAAAATAAGTGTGATAATAGTAGCTACTTTGTAGGATCATTGTGAGGTTTAAATGAATGAGTATATGCAAAATTCTTAGAACAATGCCTAGTACATAACTCAGCTGTTGATACAGAGAGGGGAGTATATGCTGTTTCTCAGCTCCAATATTTCCCAAGCTCTTGGGCAAGAGAAGAGAAAACCCTCAGCAGCCTAGGTTCTACCCAACACCCCATCCCCAACAGCAACAGCTCAGAGTGGGCAGGTGCTCTGACTTTGGAGGAATATATGCTTGTAAAACCTTTCCAAATAGTATATAACTAAAAGGTGTAAGACTCCACTTGGACTGGCTCCTTCCCAGCTAATCCCTGTTCACAGTTTGGGAAGCTTTCCTTGCCCCTCTAATAGCACCATGTCCTGAATGTATCTGCACGATCCCTGTGGATATCTTGAAGCTCTGGGTGTTCTCTTATCCATTTCTGGATCCTCTACACCAGCTTAGGGCCTGGCCCATTGGAAGTGTGCAGTAATGTTGAAACAAACAAAGCAAGAAGACAGGTGGGCCTGGGCCTTGGAGGTATCCAAGTTGGAGGCCACAGAGCAGAAGGGTGGGAGAGCCCCACAGGAGATCAGAAGACTCAGTGGACTCCATTCTCATCACTTAGACCACATCCTGGGCACCCCAAGCCAGTCCATCGCTTAGTGCCCCACCCTCATCTTGGGGTTACCAGAGTGGACAAACAACCCAGGTGACTTCATCTTCAATGATCATCTTCACCATCCCAGGCAGTGAAATGCAACCAAAAGAATTTTAAATCATGAGGCTCAGGAGACTCAGGTGGCAATTATAATGCATTTGTATTTGCTTCATAACTTACAAAATAGATCTTCACCCACTGCCTCACAACAGCCCTTCAAACAGATATTTTTATTAGGCCTATTTTATAGAGGGAGAAGCTGAGGTTCAAAGAGAAGAGTCTTCTCCTGAAACACCGAGCATGGCCAGGACCTGAGCCCAGTTCTGTCTCCACATGCTGCATGTCTCCTGGGTCCTGCTGTCTCTGGTTCCAGCTCTGCCCTGAACCCACCTGAGCAAACCTGGGTTCCTCTCGAGGTCTCAATTTTTCCAGCTGTGTAATGCAAGTTGCCCATTCTGTGGCTTTTGGCTTTGATTCTCAGTTTTGGCAGATGGGAGCATGTGAGGAGCATGTGAAAAACATGGGGGACAGGTCGCCCACTGGTCCCTTTTCCCTCCAACCCCCAGCTGCCACCTCTCAGTAACCCTTCCACCCCCTCCCAGTTTCATACATGTGTAGACTTCTCACCTCCACTTTATTATCACCTCATTTGTACGATTTTAAGGTTTGTTACCTGGGAGGGAGTGAGGAGCTCACACCTCCAGTTCCGCTTTTCAAATATACCTTCATCACTTGTGAAAATAACCTTATTAACAGCATCTAACCTGTTACAGCTTATGGGGGCACTCAGATAAATAAATGCAGAAGGAACCAGGGCAAGGGAAACAGCACAGCTAGCTGGGGTAATACAGCCCCTGGACCTCTGGGATTTTCTCCCAGCTCTTGGGGGTCTTGGAGCTGTTGTCAGGGTCAGTAAAATGGATGTGAGACACAGAGTAGCCTTGAGCAATTGGCTGCCACCTCTGGACAGGGTCCTTGCCTCCTGTCTCCTCCTCTGGTGCTCAGAGATCTTCCGGGGAAACAGCTCCCATGCCTCCGCAGCACTCCTGTGTCCTGGACGCTTGTTGGGGATTGATTCTTAGGCAGGTCTCCCTCCGAGCAGTAAATGAAATATTGGTTACCAGGAGTGAGGTGGGAGGCAATTAACCCCTAGACCTCACCATGGCAGATGTGTTTGTAGCAAGCTGAAGTGGAGAGCTGAGCACACCTGCCTGGCCTTCCTGCAAAGTCATCCAATTAGGACAGCCCCCAGTGGTGGGCTCCTGCTGCCCCCTCTGACCCCAGTGGCCCCAAAAGGCAGGGCAGCACCAGCTCCCAGGGCTGGCAGCATACTGGGCACAGGAAGACCTGCCATTCCTTGTGTGTGTGAGCTCCAGGGGCACCTCCATCCTCACACCCCCCTGGCAGGGATATTATTCATTAATTAACCACATATCTTTCTAAAAGAGAGGCAGCCTAGAGAGGCTTCCTTCCTTCCTTCTCTCCTTCCTTCCCTCCTTTCCTACCCCCAGCCTTGCCCCCTGGAATGTTCCTGTGCCAGAAAAGCCCCTGCCTAAGGAGGAGGGGAGACACATGCCCTGCTTCCAAGAAGCCCCATTCTGAGGGGAGACATAGCCCCTATCCTCAGAGAGCCCCTACTTGGATGAGAGACAGAGTTTTCCTTCAGGGAACCCCCAGTCACAGGGTCTGGTCTGAGGAAGCCCTAGTTTAATAGAAAAGCAGTCTACCCTCAGAGCCGCCAGAAAGGAGAGCCACAGTCCCCAGTCTCAGTGGAGACGAACACCTTGCTCTCAACTTTGAGGACCCCTAGTCTGATGAGACAGAGGTTGTGCCTTCAGGAAGCTTCCCATTCCGAGACACAGTCCTTGCCCTTGGGCATCCCAAGTCTGAGGGGAAAAAGTAGACTTTGCTCTTAGGGAGATCCTGTCTGGGGAGACACTTCCTCAACAGGCTCCCTGGCAGCTGGGGTGCTGCCTGAGTGACAAGCATTTGGCAGCTGGCACTGCAGGACACCCCTGGTGCCTTGCAGAGGAAAAAAAAAAGTGTTTGGCTTCAGTCCAGTCCCAGTTGTGCGACAAACTTGCTGCATGACTATGGGCAAGTCACAAATTTTCTTCAGACTGTGATTTCCTCACCTGCAAAAATGGAGACTTTTAGACGCATCTCTCAAAACAGCATGAGGATCATCAGGTCACCAGGAAGAAGAGAAAGCCAGGCAGCCATTCCGGGTGCTCCCTACAGAAATGATTAACATGCTTTTTATTGTAGCAGAGGTCCTAGATCAGTCCCTGTGGCCTCTGGGGAGGGGTTGGGAGCCCCCAGGTGTGGTGGCTAGATAATTCCAGGCCAGTGCAGCTATTAAAGAATCACAGGGAGCTGTGGGTGGCACTAGGGGATGGGCAGGAGGGAGCGCCTTCTAATCTAATCTATCTTCCCAAGGAAACTCTTGTTCCAGCCAGACCTGCCAGGGGTTTATTGGGTTTGTGGGGACCCGCAGATTTCAATCTCCAGACCCCACAGGGAAGAAACAAGCATTAAGCTAATTTTATTAAATGGCCACAGCTGGCAGTAGGAGGAAGTTGGGGAGAGAAGGGAGAATAAAGAAAGTCATTCAAGTCGGCCAGCCATGAAAAGGGTCCATACATGGGGCCTGACTGGGAGGGAGGCCACCCCCTCCTTCCTGTCTCTCCAGCTGAGCTGGCTGGGGAAGGGGAGGCCAGACGGGACCTTTCCTCAATGTAGGGCCTTGGGATTCTACAAGGGGCTCACCCCGTAGCTGCAGCCCAGGGCAGATGCTTGTAAGTACATCAAGCCTCTGCAGGGAAGGGGTGGGAGTGGAAGGGCCGGGCATGGCCTGGAAGGAGCTGTCTCAACACCACCCTTCCTCAGTTCTGCTTTGGAGATCCCAAATCTTTATGGAATATGGCCTACTGCCTAAGAGCATGGTCTTTGGTTCAAATACTGACATTTGCCCCTTCCTAGCTCTGTGACCCTGGCAAGTTTATTAATCACTCTGAGCTTCAGTTTCCTCACCAGAAATGGATAAAACAACAGCACCCTTGTTAAAGGGCTTGTGAGCATTTCTTGCCAATCTACCCCTCCCAAACACACATGTCCATGGGATAATATTTATAAAGTTCTTATATGGTGTCTGACACAGAGTGGATGCTCTCTAATATCAGCTATCATTTTTTTTAGGAATGCCCTAACTGTGTGACCATTATGGCCCCATTACAGGAAGTGAGGGTTAGTGTGTCATCCCCAAGGAGCAGGGCTTCTTGGATTCAAGTACAAGCACAGAATTTAGTGACTGTGTCACAAAGATGTTTAACCTCCCTGGAAGAAGAATAAAATCTACTAATCTGACCTCCCATGGCTCTTGGTTTGGGTGAGATGACATACCTGATAGTGTTTTGCAAACTTTAAAATGATGAGTAAATAATAAAAGCTATGTTTATTGAGCACAAATGTCATGTCTCTTTAATCCTCAGTCAAGTGAGATGGGTCTCTTCACCTACATTTTATAAATGAGACAACTGAGGCCAGAGGTGAAGTACTGGGGCCAAGGTCAACCAGCTTTCAATACAGAGTTTATCCCTTTCTTTGCTGTCACTGACCCAGACCTGAATCAGAGAGGAGTGACTTGTCCAGGATCACACAGGGTGGCACTGGATGCAGAACCTGAGTCTCCCAGTTTAAACCTTGCTGTGCCTTTGGAATGCTCATGACACTTTCAAGGATGAAGAAAACAGAACTTTTCCACCATGGATGATGATGGTGTAACTGGGCGGCTTCCCATTCCAGCTGCCCAGGCCCCCTTGGGGTGGACATTGGGCCCTTTCGCCCACCTCCTCCTGGAGCAGCACCGATTCTGGCACCCGGCATTACTCAGATCCACCGGGAGCTTCCAGCAGACCCCTTCTCAGTCCAGAAGAGGGCAGGGCTCAGGGCCTCTCCCGTAACTCCTCACCAGCAGCACAGACTCAAAGCAAGTGGGGTGGAAGTGTTTTTATTACAGCTTTGGTCAGACGGAGCGCAGCCGGACGGGGCTTTAGTGGGTGCTGGGAAGCTATCCAGCCTCTAGCCCACTCCTCCCCCAGGCTGCCACCCCGCAGCGCGGGCACAGCGCATCCGAGCGGGGAAGCGACACTGCCGAGACCTGTCCCCAGGCTGCGGTGGGCTGGGGGGCAGGGTGGGGAATAAACAGTTCTATTGTACAAATGTACAGCGCGGGCCGGGGCGGGGGCGCTCAACACCGCCTCCCGGGGACCGGGACGGAGGGCGCTGGACCCGGCTCTGCGGCAAGGCGGCGGGAGGGCCTAGCTGCGCCCCGTTGGTGCTGAGGGGCGTCACAGCCGGGGAGAGCCGGCAGCGAGGGGAGCGGTCCGGGAGGGGAGCCCGCAGGGATAGGGCATGGAGAGGTGCGCGGGAAGCTCAATCGGAGTAGATGATGAAGCCGGAGAATGTACTGTATTTGTTGCTGTTACCGCCGTGCGCTTTGCCTCCGTCGAGCTTGATGAAGACCTCATCGCCCGCGTCCAGATGCAGGATCACGCTGTTGCTGGCGTAGTCGTAGTTCTGGTCTGCGTCCTGGGCAATGGCGCTGGCCCGCACCTGCGGGGTTGGGCGGTAGGGGAGTTAAGGGTGTGTGTGTGCGTGTGTGTGTGTGAGGGTAGAGGGGTGGGGAGAGAACTAGCGTCAGGGAAGGAGGTAAGGCAGCCAGCCACATGGGTGGTGGTGGTGGGGGCGGAAATCCAGAGACTTAAATCTCCACCTCCAGCCCTATCTGGGCTTTCACTTTGCTTCTCTCTAGGTTATCCCCCTCTTTCTGATCATAACTGTGTTTTGGGAGGGCGTCATAGAGGAGCCCTGGATTTTTAGAGCAGGTACAACCTGGGTCTAAGCTGGGAATCAAACTGGAGTTTTGCTCCTTAACTCTTTTATGTCTTACTGCTGGGCTGCTGAGGACGTGAGGACTGCTCTGGGATGTCCCAGCCTGCAACTCCCTCCTTGCAGAGAATAATTTTCTGTATCCCCAGGGAATGGAGGGCCATAGCTTCTCTCCTCACCATTCCTTCCTCTCTGCTTTAATTGTAACAATGATGCCTCACATTTCTGCCACAGTCACCTATTTTGATGTCAGTGGATGAAGCCCATAGGTCAGGTGGCTAGATCAATGCCAGGCTGTTAGTAAGCAACCACCCCAGTACCAAGGACCCAGTCTCTGGACTCTTTGTCTGAAGTTCATTCCAGAGTCTTTCACACTGGAGAAGTGAGATGGAAGGCCTGGTAATTATTTTCCCTCCTGAGGCTCAGATTGAGCCTGCGTGCTGGCGTCAAAGGAAATATATCTCTGTGACTATTAACCCATCCAAAGAAGGCTTCTGTCTCCTTGTGTCTCACTCCAAGGTGGCAGAAAGGAATTGGGTGGGAAGAAACGAATCCAGGCTTCACATCCCTCTGTGATCCTCAGTCTCATCTGATATCCTTGCTGGCTTCTTGCTTTGATTGGAGAGGGAAGGGTCAACAGGCAGTTCAACAGGGCAAGAAGGTGCCAGCATTTGGGTGTGAAGCCTGCTGTCACTTTTGGGGGCTCTGACTATGATCATAAGATATGGAGGGTGTGTGGTGGTGGACAAATTCCCTCTGGGCATTCCTCTCTAACAGCTGTGGCAATGCAAGGCCTGAGCCATAGGATCTGTATCCTGGGTGGAGAATGGAAGAGAGGAGCTATCTCCAAGGCTCTGGCTTCCACTGGGGGGAGGCTGCACTGAGCGGGGTTCTCTCAGCCAGGCTCTTCAACAGCCCATCTCCATCCTTCCCTTTCCTGAAGGCAGCTTCCCCAAAGGGCTGACAGTCTGGGACCAAGCCAGATTAGGGGAGGGGCCCATTCTTTCCAGGGCAGGGGTGGGGTGGGGGGTGGGGTGGCAGATCTGCGGGTCAGCCAAGCCAAACCAGCTGACTCAGCAGTAATGCTGCAACAGGAAAACCCAACGTATTTGCATGCAGCCTGCCATTTAAAGCCTAGATCCTTCCAGCCCCTTCTCTCTCCTCAACCTCTTCTTCCCCAGTCTGGGAAGGAACTGTTTGGGGGTACTTAGCTGGGAAAACTCACAGTCCCAATAAAGGTGGAGGGAAATCAAATGAGGGGAGACCCTGTCTGTCAAGGAGCTGTTTCTCTGTTTAGAAAATGGATGAGAAGATCTTGCCTCATCACTGCGACCTTTGTAAAAGCCTTTTGATGGTGAAGAAAAAAAAATTTGATGTTGATGGGTTTTGAGCTACTAGGAAAGAGCTCAAAGCAAGCAGCCAACTTCTGTATTGTTCCCTGGGCCCTAATCCTCGTAGTATTTATTGTTACGCATGCATTTCATTATCTCTGCTAATAAATTACTACTAATAACAATTATTTTTATTACCTAGATTAATTTAGCCTTAACTCATTAAAACAGTGTGCTTCTTAATAGCCAAATCTATTAGAATACAGTCATCTGTCATCAGGAATCTCCTGGTGATGTGACAGGCATCAGAACTGTTATGCTTATGTTTATTATTTATTCATCACCATGATTGTCGCTGTGATTATTGTAATTATCCATGGAGGCAGGGAGAATTTATGCCCTTCCATCCTTAGACAGTAGGGGATCCAGGAACGAAACCCAGGGGTCCTGATTCTCTGCCCAAGACTGGAAACAGTTGAGGCATCCAGCTTCTCCTGGGGACCCAGGGAAGTTTGGGGAATTGAGGTTGCCATGGAAGCAGGAAAGCAAGTCTGGGACTTGTCACTAGGGGGAGCTGTAGAATCTCCTCCTCAAGACATGCCAGGAAGGGAAACTGAGGCAGAGGCCTGACCAGAGGCCTGAAAGGGGGAGGGAAGAGAACCCAGGAAACATGTCCCTGCCCCCAGATCAATGCGGGAGTCTTGGATGAGCAGGTAAGTGTGGGTCCCACAGGAAGCCAGGCTGGCCCATAGGGGACCCTTGTACTTTCACACATTTACTGGATCTCTATTGTGCCGGGTACTGTGTTCTATGCTGTGAAAGGCATTAGAGGCTAGAAAGAATAGCTGAGGGGCCCTTCTCCCACTATCAGGCAAGAGGCTGATCTCCAGTTAGGTCTTTATACCACAGTCCTCCTTTATACCCATCACCACCTCTCACCTCTCTCAGGCTCTGCTGTCCAAGCCCTTGCTCATTTGTAATATTCTCCTTCCTAAAGCCCCCTTCCCTGGCCTGTCCCCCCACAGCCCCCTCTCTCCCAGCCCAGTTGATCGATTTTGTGTCCTCCCTGATCCCTCTGAAGGGCGGATTTTAGAGGCAGCTGCAGGAAGCTCACCTCACCCAGGGCACCACCTCCAACCTCAAGGCTCTTCAGGTCTCTGTGTCCTAATGACCAGGGCTTGGTGCCATCAGGCTGTGCATGGTGACTCAGAGCTACCCTTAGGGAGGGGCTGGTGGGCCTCAGGCAAGGAAAGAGAGGGGCCTCAACACCAGGCAGAAGGCGGTGACTCCCCACTCCCCATCTTGCCCAGGGAAGGATCAGGGACCAGATTTAGCTCTGCTTTCCTGAGGAAATTCTGGAGGCCTCTCTGCAGGCAGGAAGCCAGGAAGGATAAGCACAGAGCCCAGGGTCACCTCTGGTCTTGAAGGCATGGGAGGTGCAAGCTCCTCTTCTGTTCCCTTCTATTGCCCAGACCTGTCATTTTTTTCTCTGCTCACTTGAATTTCCTCTTCCACCTCTGAGCCAGGCTTTTCCTACACTTGACCTTTTTACTTTCTCTCTAGCAGTGTCCCCTCACCTTGGGGACCAGGGTTCATTATCCTCTTCCCTGACCAGACTGGTCAGAACAGGGGAAGGCCCCACTGAATCACTCCCTCCAGCCAACACATCTGGGGACAGGAGTTGCCATCTGGGCTCCTGGCCCTCCTCTAACACAGTCATGGCCAAGATGTATTATTGTGCAGTTACTACTGTCTCCCCTGCACAGGCCACAAGGTTCTGCAGAGCAAATGGATTAAAGCCCTGGTACCAATCCCCAAACCTGGCTCCTAGTAGGGGCTCAAAACTAATATGTGGAATGACTAGTGAGATTAAATGAGTCTCCTGGGAAATCTGGAAGGACAAGTCACAAAGGATGTGGGGGAGGGGGAGTCTACACCCACTATCTACCTTTTTTGGGGGGGGTAGAGTAACTGTTAAAATGCTGGGTCTTTAAAACCTTTCTTTAAAGCCACCTCCTTTTTTTTACTAGTCTGTGGTGCCACCTCTAGGGAGCACCTTTCTGTGGGGCTCTGCAAATGCCCTGCTTTGCTGGAGGGAAAAGAAGAGGATTTTGAGGTGATTTCACCTTTCAGTAACTGATAAAGCAAGTGACCCTGCCCCAAGCACACACCACCTTTGGCACCTCCTCCCTCTTGCCTCATGTCTAAGGCCCTGCTGCAACTTCCTGAGGTGGTACAGGGTCTAGGGCCCATGGGTGGCCTGGTGACCACGCCCCCTATCCAGGCAAGCAGGGCTCCCAACCCCCTGAAACCTCAGCCTGGTACCAGCCCAAACTTTCTTCAGGAAAGAAGAAACTCCATTGATGAAGGTGACATTGCTGCATCCCTTATTGGTGATTAATAAGGGGAATTGTGGGGCTGCCTGCAGAATGAGCCCTCACTGGATACTGGGGCCTCCCATTTGGTCAGGACCAAGGACAAAGAGGAGAGACACGGGAAGCCTGATAGACACAAGTGGGAGAGAGACACTAAAGGAATACAGAGGGGTGTTAAACCCAGGAGAGAGAGGCTAGAAACCCAGGGAGAGACATAGGACTGGTAGACCCAGGGGAGAGACAGGGACGAGAGAGAGACAGTAGGAGAAAGATGCAGGCAAGAAGTGGAAACCAGAGAGAGAAGCAGGCAGGGTAGAGATAAGATGGGGCAGAGAGAAGACTGGGCAGACTTACAAGCACCTGGTAGATTTTGCTGACTCCCATGACTGCCCTGTCTCCCAGTGCCAAGCCAGGGTCTACCTCAGGGAATGCTGCAGTGGGAGGGGTTCCACCAGGGTCTTGGGTCTCAGTCACAGGAAATCCCTTCCCAACTCCTGCCAGCCTAGCTTAGGTCTGACCCATGCAGGTTCCCTTGTTCCTGCTCAGCCTGACTACCCCGAAGGTCCTAGGTGGTGGTGGTCTGAGAGCACTGGGAAGGGAGCGGGTATCAAAAGGGAAGGAAGCTGGGTAAAACTGCCATCCTGGGGCAGGGTTAGGTCAAGGTTGGTCCCAGGGCAGCAGATCCAAGGAGAACACCATGCACTGCGGTCCTGGTTTCCAGGACCCCTTGTGCTTGGTGCCTGCCAGATCCTGTCTCTGGGATGGGGATAGGGAGGGAAGAGGATCCTCTAACAAGACACTGCAGGAGCCAGGAATTGCAGCTGGGAGAACACCAGGAGGGGGAGTTCCTACCTCTTCACCCTGCCTCAGGAGGAAAAACTTTTCCCTCAAGGCTGCCTTCTTGTGCCTGTAGCTCTGACACACTGTGAAGGGGCCACGCAGTCCCCAGTTTTGTAAAGGCTGTAGAGTCGGCCCAGTGGTCCCTTCCCAAGGGTGGCGGATGTACTGCAGCTAAGGCATTGAACACTGGCTCCCTTTGCCTTTGTGCCCCAAACATCTACAACTTGCCTTGTCAGCTAGGGCGCGAAGCCGGGGTGCTGAGGCTGCCTTTCCCCAGAGCCCATCTTTGCTCTTCCTTAATCGCTGATATCAACCAGAATCCCTGCTCTCAGACGCCACTTTCCAAGGACCAAGCCCCTAGGGCCAGTCGGAGCCCCTGGGAGCCGTGTGCTCTGATTAGCTGGATTCATCTCCTGCATTTCCAAGCCGCGGGAGCCCAGCAGCGTCTGCCCCAGGAATCGAGGCGTGTCCGTGGGCCGCGATCATCCCCTCATGTTATGCTAAGCGGGACCGCTGTAGGGTCTCCATCAGCACCCGCTGGTACCATATGCCCCGGGCCCCCTGGGTGCCCTGCCCCCAGGCCAGCCCCTTCTCCCCGCCTGGCCCACCTGGCCGTTCTTGCAGAGGTCCGCCCACATACTGGTGCCGTCGCCGCCGCGCATGAGAACATGGTAGGTGAAAAAGTAGGTGCCAGGAATGTTGCACGTAAACTTGCCGCTGGTCGCGTCGTAGTTGTTGCCTAGATTGGTGACCACGTCGTCGAACTTGAGCACCTCGTAACCCTCGTGAGGGTTCTTGAGGCCAGCGTAGAAGGCCACGCGCGGAACCATGGTGTAGGTGGCTGTGCTGATGGCGCCGCTACCCCCTGCTCCCGGCAGCCCGGGAGGTCCGGTCTTGCCTGGCTCACCCTTCTCCCCCGGCGGCCCCATGGGGCCCGGAGGACCCGGATCCCCAGGGGGTCCTGGGGGGCCGGGTTTTCCTGTGCGGCCCGGCTTCCCCTGGGGGCCCTGCACCAGCGTGGAGGGCGGGGGCGCGCCGCTCTGCTCGCTCAGGGCGTCGCCGCCGTCGGGCCGCGCGCCGGCACCGGGGCCCCGCGCGGGGTAGGGGTCGCACACCATGCGGCAGGTGCCTAGCATCTCATAGTGGCCGTCCGGGCCGCCCGAGCTCACCAGCACGGGGATGAGGACCACCAGCACCAGCAGCATTACCACGCCCGCGGCGGCCGCCAGCAGCGTTTTCCGGCCGGCGCGGAGCCTGGGGAGCGCCGGCCCGCCCGGCCGCGCCGTCGGGGCAATGGTGCCGGCGGGAGGGGGGCGCGGGCTGGGCGCCCGCGCTCAAGAGTGGTCCGGCGGGGCTTCGGGCATGGGGCCGGGCCCGTGGCGCCGCGCTGCGCTGGACGCGCTGCCGAGCCCAGCCGCCAGCTCCTGCCTCGCGCCTCCCTCCCGCTGCGCGGCCGGACTGAGCGCGGCCGCTGCCGCCCGCCGCCTGGCCCTCCCGCCGCCCAGCGCGCGGGCCACAGTCCCCTCCGCCCCCTCCTCCCGCTCCTCCCCGCCCCACCTTGCTCACCGCCTCTGGGCGCCCGCGAGGGGTGGGGCTGAGGGCGGGACCGGCGTCTAATTGGGTTGCGGGCGGTAGGGCTCCGCCCAACTAGGGTCGGGCCCGGCGGGGGCGGGACCGCGGAGAACAGGGCCGGAGCTGGGAGAGGAAGAGGGTGGCTGCGGGAGCGAAAGACTGAGACTCGGGAAAAGGGAGGGAGCCAGAGTCTGAAAAACTGGAGAGGCTCCCCTAGGGAAGGGGAGAGTAAGGACCGAAGGGCGAATAGATGAGAGGGCCGTAGGGAGATCTGAAAAGCGCCGAGGAGCCCTGAAAGAGCAGAGGACACTCAGAGGGGCTGAGGGAGGCGCGAGGGGCCACGGCCCGCAGGGGGCGGAGGCGGGGGTGGAGTGGGTCTCTCTGGTCAGCTAGGAACAAAGAGCGATTGAGGGGTGTGGGAGTGAGGAGCAAGAAGGAACAAAAAGAGGGCACGGGGGGAGTAGAGGCAAAAAGGAGGAAGGGGGGGGCTGTTCCACACTCAGGCCTCCGAGCCCTCCCGTCGGGAGACCCAGGGATCATATGCCTGTCAGGGTGCCCAGGGCACCTGTACGGACAGCAGCCTCCCCTCCTCTTTTATGTTCCCTGGATGTGCCTCCCCCCTGGAGGGGCAGAATCTTCTGCCCATTCCTCCTCTCTCTGCCCATTCCTCACCAAACTCCAGGCCAGACCAGGCTGTTTTTTCAGGGGGTGAGAGGGCGGCTTCCTCATCATTCCCCTTATCCCTGCTAATTTAGGCAAGGAAGAGATAGGAGCCCTAAGAAAGTGGGCACCCCCACGTTATTTCTCCATCTGACCAGGACAGACATGTCCCTAGTGGTGACCCCCTTTCCCAATCTCCATGAGGAGGGATTGATCTCACCCAGCCCTTCAGCTCCTCCTTCCCCCACCCGCTCGGCAGCCCCTAACTCTTCTCCCCGTCAGGTTGCAGGAGGCTCTCGTTTTCCTCAAGTGCAGTAAAGTGTTTAGGCTGCAGAAACTAAAATGTGTCTGCTTCCATCAAAATATTTGTCACCTTATTGGAGTCCCAGCTTGTGCTGTCCCACTGCTCCCTCACCCTCCTCTGTCTAGCCCATCAGGGAGGGTTCTGCCATTCGGAGGCCTCCAGACTTGGCCAACGGGTGACCCTCCAGCCTCTTTCCTTTTCCTGTGAAGACCCCTCTCTATGCACACTCTCCCCCTGCTGATCCCACCGGATCCTTAAGATTCTCTGGCTTTCTCTCTCCAAGGTTCAGACTGCTTAACCCCACCCACAGTGGGAGGAGGAACGGGACAGGAGGACATCAAACCGAGGCTGTGAGGAAGGGCCTTCAACCACTGATGGCTTAGCCTGGGTGGGAGTGACCCCCACCACCGAGGAAAGAGTCTAAAAAATCCTATCATTTATTCAGGACTTGCTGTGTTACACCAGGCCTGTGTTGAATACTTTACATACATGATCACTCTTGATCTTTGCACCTATCTGAAGAGGTAAAGCCCGTCATTATTCCCATTTTACAGATGGAGACTGAAGCTCTGGCAAGTTAAGAGATTTGTCCAAAGTCACGCACCTATGTGGTATACACAACTACCACACAATCAGTGGTAGATCCGGATTTAAACCTGCAGTCTGACTCCACCTCCTCCAACCTCCAGGAGATTAGGTCTCTAGGTACTGTTCACTGGGCAAAGGAATGCTAAGTGCAGGGTTGGGGGCGCTCCCAGCAGCTAGACTTCCGCAGGCTCAAGAAGCGCAGTCCTCTGCTCTTGGCTTTCAGTGCGGCCTCCTGTCCTCCCTCCATCGCTGTCTCCCCCAGTATGACTCCGAGAAGAGCGACAGGGCTGGTGACCCGAGGGACAAGTGTGCGGTCATTAGCGTATGATTTGCTCAAGCACCCCTCCCCTAGTCCACACGCACTGGAGTCTCTCCTCCACTAAGCCGCTGGGGCAGGTCCGCCATCCGCAGCCCGCCCAGAACCCGCCTGGGAAACTGCGGCTAGTCGCCGCCGGGGGCAGCCCAGGGGGCGGGAGCACAACGCCCGCCCGGGCCTCCGAGAGACGCGCTCGGCTCGGCACGGCGGCATGTCCCCCGCCCCGAAGGAACGCCCGCTCCCTGGCGCGGTGTGGCGTCTCTGTCAGCCCAGCCGGATTCTCCCCGCTTCGCTGGAGTGGAAAATAACGGCTTCAAACTTTGCCGAGAGGAGCTGGTGCCAGCACTTTAATTAACAACCATCGTGGCCTGTGAGCCAGGGCGACCCGCTCCCCGCCTCCCCATCTCCCACTACTCGCCAGGCCCCGTCCCGGTCCCGCCCAGATCCCCAAAGGAGCTGAAGCCCCGCGGAGGCACTCGGGCACCCCTTTTCACTGCGATCGACGTGAGGGCCTGGCTTTTAGGGGAGAGGATGCTGCCTCCTGGGGGAGCGTCTCCCCAGCCTAATATATGAGGACCGCCGCCCACCCAAATGCTCTGAATCCTGGCGGTTGAAGATTCCAGAATTGAAGACCTGCTTGCCAATCCCAGCTGGCGATTTTAGGCTAATCTAATCTGCAGTGCCCCAAGTGTCCTCCTCTGGAAAAAGGGTTGTTGTGAGGATTAAATGCGATACAATGTATGGAAAGTGCTGGGTTCAGTATCAGACCCTTATTATGCATCCACTAAATGGTGGCTAATATAATCATTTCAGCTCAAGACTAAGAAAGCCCGTCCACCAGGCCGTGGCTCTCTTCTCCTGCCTTCTTCCTACAGTTGCTGTGTTTGGCACTAGCAGAGGAGGACCTATACTTCTAGGTTCAGAGACAAGACTAGATGAGTGAGGAGGGAGCCCTGGCCCCCAGGCCTCTTCTGCCAGAAGGGGAAAGAGGCGAGCCCCGGGCAAGGGAGGCAGGGCAGCACTATTATCGGTAGCTAGCTGGCAGCCAGTGCAGGGGCCAAAGGTCCAGCTTTGCTTTCCCTCCTGTGAGTGGGCACTCCCTCACTCCACAGCTGCTGTCATTCCAGGGCTGGGGAGGGGTGCTGGGCCTTGCGGTGTGCGGAGGGTGCAAGTGGACAAGGCTCTTCATTTATGCATGGCTGACTCTAGGAACCTGGGTAGCGGTTCTGCAGTGTTTTGGGGTTCTTTGAGTGAAAGTGAGTGCGTGTGGATGTGTAAGAGACTGTGTTAGTGTGTGTCTGGGTTTGTGAATGATGAAAGGGGATGCTGCACCCCAGCTCTTCAACTGGCAAATCTACATTCATGTATTCATTTGAGTGTGAATAAACACTACTGAAAACACCTACCTAGGCACTGTGAGATGTAGTGGTGGTGTGTCCAAAAATGAGTAAGATCTAAATAGTACCCCAGAGGAGCACAGTCTTTGGCAAGGGACACAGGCAGGAAGCAAAGATAAATGCTATGATAATTGTTAACATTTTTTTATAAATGTTTTTTGAATACCAACTAAATGCACATCTTGTTCTAAGCACTTTATGTGGATTATCTCATTGAAATTTAACAACCTATTATTATGGATTTAAAACTATTACATGGCTCATATCACTTAATATCAATAATCCCATAAGGTAGACAGTATTATTTTCCCCATTTTAGAGCTGAGAAAGCTAAGGCTTGGGGAGAGGTTTGCACTAGGTGTTACGAAGCACAGATGAAACATTCCCCGCCCAGAGGACTCCAGGAAGTCTTTACAGGGAGGTGTCATTTTTCCTCCTATCTATCCACCTATTTATCCATTCCCCCATCCATTCTATAAGCCCATATTAATTGACTGTCCACCGCATCTCTCGTTATCACAGGGCACAGTGATGAGCATTTAAAGGCTTCTGACCTTGTGCAGTCTACAGTGCATGGCAGGAACCTAGACAATTAAACAAGCAACTGCTATCTAGCTTGACAAGGTACAGGAATATGTAGGGTGCTATAGGAGTACACAGAAGTGTTGCCTAAATTCATCTGAAGGGAGAGAATTATGGGAAACTTCCTGGAGGAGGTAGTATTTAAGGTATGTCCCTGATGAGGGGATGGCAACATGAAGAGAATGGCCACCAGAGACGGAGGGATGGAGGATTATTTCAGGCAGCAGGAACAGCATGTCCTAAGGACAATGTTGCAGGGCCTTGTAGGCTGTGACAAGAAGTACATAATTAATCCTAAAGGCAATTAGAAACTACTGAAGGGTGTTGAGTGAGTGATATGATCAGATTTTTCAGATTAGAAGGCTCACTCTGGCTACTGTGGGGAGGAGGGGTTATTAAAATGGAGTAAGAGTGTCTCACAGGCATATTAGGTAGGAGGTATTTGTAGTGGTCCAGGTGAGAGCTGATAGTGGCCTGATCTGGATGGGATGGGGTAGGGTATGGAGAAGGTAACTTCCAGGTTTCTGGAATGACTTTGAAATGTTTATGAAATGAATGAAGGGTGGATGAATATTTTTGCCATAACCTAGGTACCAATACATGCCATGGAACTTCATATACTCTTTCATTTAATCCTCACTGGAAGTCTAAGCAATAAGCATTATTATCTTCACATTGGAGATGAGGCTGCCGAGGCTCAGAGAGGTTAAGTAACTTGCCTGGGATCACACAGCTGGTAAGAGATAGTCTGAATTAGAACTCTGGTCTGTTTGATCCTAGGTGGGGGCTCTTTACCACTCAGCCCAGAAGGTACATACATGGTAGGGAAAGCAAGAAAAGACACTTTAGGGAGAAAGAGCAGCTTGGGTCAAGGCCCCATTGTATAAAAGGCATATTTTTGGGTTTTAGTTAAAGCCACTGGTCTATACCCTGGCTTGGGCAGGATGGAGAGCTGGACACCAAGAGGCAGAGACAGCTCTCAAGACCTGATTAGGCTACCAGCTTATCATGTGTGTTTGGGGAAGTCTCATCACATTTTAAGGCTTCCATTTCTTTCTCTGGGCAGGAGAATTGCCCAGGGAAGTTTGGAAAAGCTGTGATTCTCATGTTAAAGAAAACTCCCCATTGCCATCCATTAAAATATTTTAGATCCCTTCATAATGTTTTAAGACAGATAGTTCCAGATCTTCCATGGGAAAACCTCCATAGTTCACCCCCTCACCCCCCCACCCCTTTTCAGGGGCATTTGGTCAGAAAGTATGGGAAGATGGAAATTGTGTTGTTTTGGAGTGGGGAGCCAAGACACACCTCAGTGGGCTGAAACAGGCTGGATCTCAGAAATCCTGAGTCTGGCTGGGCCTCAGAGGTTAGCAAGGCATCTTCCTCAGGATCCACCCCTCACCCCCAACCCCATATCCTGAGGAGGAGCGTTGGATTAAGGGGGCAAAGCCCAAGTACCCAGGTCACAGGCAAATTTTCACATGCTCCCTCACCAGAGTACTCTGTGCCTTGAGCCTGGAGGTTCCAGGGACCTGCCCAACCCTGGGCCTCCTCCTCCCAACCTCCTCTAACTGGCAACCGCCTGCTGCCCGTCTCCATCCAGCTTCAAGGAGGCAGCTTCAAGAAGCTGGGGCTGTAGCAGTGGAGACCTAATCAGAGAGGCTGTCTCCCCTCAGCCCAGCCTGCACCTCCCAGCTGCATGTATAAGTAATGAGGCTCTGCAGCCCCAACAGGAACCAATATAATGGCGGGTGCGCGGGGTCAGCCTGAGAGACAGATAGCGAGACACAGGAGTGACAGGCAGCACAATTATGCTGAGCCTCCTGCAAAGGCAGCAGAGAGAAGGCCCTGCCTGGCCTGCACTGTCTGCCTGTTTCCCAGCCCCTCCCAAAGACACTGACCGTTCCAGTCCCACCAGCCTCCAGCCCCAGTTCCCCCACAGCAAGGTGGGGGAAGGCAGGGAGGAGGAGAAGTTGTGGGGAGAGGGCAATGGAGGGGGAACTGGACTGGTGGGGAGCAGCAGTTTTCCTGGGTTCTGGGGGAACCCCCCCAGGTCTGAGAATGAGGGCATAAGAGTGAAAGTCTATTGTTCCCCAGGATGACTGGGGAAGGCCTTTTCTATGGAAGCCCTATTTATCCTGGGAAAAACCTTGCTTGAATTTCCACCCCAGGAGACTAGAACTTAAGGTCTGGAAAGGTCTTAGAGACCTCTCCTTTGACATACAGTGAAACTGAGGCCCAGAGAGGGGAAATGGCTTGCTCAAGGTCATAAGCCAAATATGAGGCAGAGGTCTTTTCAGGACACCACTGGCAGGGGTGGGGCGGTGGGCAGACAGGGGGAGGAGGGGCTGATTGCTCACCCCTGCACTAGTGGTGGTTCCCATAGACCCTCTGAGGGTGGTGGTGGACGGGGGGGCTCAGAGAGGTCTGGCAGCTGGGTATGGGTGTTGGAACTCTGGCTGCAGCAGTGTCCTCGATATCCCAAATCAGGCAAGGTTGCCGGTGGCCTAGGCCCCCTTCTGTGCTCAGAGGAGGGTCTCCATACAGTTGAGGACAGGAGTGACTGAGAGGGTCTCTCTGGGGCGGCAGAGCCAGTAGAGCAGTGCAGCAGAGCAGTGGGCACTGAGTTAATGTTCATTAAATGGAACCCCAGAACAGGGCCGGTTTCATGGAAGTGCAACTTCCATGTCGACAAAGGTCCTGTGCTCGGGAGGGAACTGCCCTTAGTTAATGCTCTGCACTTTGTCCATCTGTCTGTCTGTGTGCCCATCACTGACCCAGGTCAGGAGCGTATATGGAGGGGGCTGCAGGACCACAGGACTCCTGGTCCCAGCTGGAGTTCCCTGTCTCTTGGGGAGACATGGCCCCTCTGCCTACTTGGTGGAGGGACTTGGTGGAGGGGTGGGGTGACATGCTTAATTAGCAGCAGGAGCCAGGCAGCAGGCGGTGGGCGCAGAGCAGGCTGACTTTTCCCGCTATAGATCCACTCTCCAGGAGAGGCACTAGCCGGCTGGCTTAGGCTCTGACTGGGCTATTTTAGGAATATTTTTAACTCTTCCTGCACCACTGCCGTCACTGGACCTCTCTTCCAGAGCACATGCTAGCTCCAGCCTGCTCTCCTCCCGATTGCTCCTCCCCCGCCCCTGGTCTTCCTCTCCAGCATCTGAGAAGGTCAGTTTTCTTGGGGATGGGACCAGTTGCCTTTTGCCAAGGAAACCTCCCACCTCTGGGCCCCCAGAGCCCCCTTTTTGCCCTGTCCCAGGCTTTCTCCTTTTCCCCCTCATCACAGCTCCGGCCTAAGGAGATTGGCAGATTACAGCATCACCCCAGCAACTTCTCATTGTTTGAAATTGGGATAGTTAGACCCCACCACCCCAGGGAAAACAGTTGGCCTGGGCCCCCAGGAGGAGATGGGAAGCCAAGCCCTGGCTCTGCCTTGTGCGACAGCAGGCCTTACCTTCCTGACTTTGGTGCCCCACTAGGGCTGAGTTTCCAGCTGGGTGCCCCACAGCAGCAGCCAGAGCCCCACAATGTCATGGAGCTTCCTCTCTCTATGTTTTTCTCCCACTCTGCTGTCTGACTTCTTGGACAAATTTAGGCCAGGCAAGGGGAGTCCCACTGGGGGGCGAGAGGGTCCAGCACTAATAAATCTGAAATTCTAGCCAAGACAGGAGAAGAGATCTCAGCTCACCTGGTGTCGTGGGCTCCCTCGTCCTTGCTGGGCCTGCCTGAGCTGGGATGCCTGGGACACCCAGGACTTTGGTGCCGTCCTTCAGGCACATGCTCTCTGGGACCAGGAGTTGTAAGTCGCCACTAAGTGCTTTGGGCAAGCTTCACTCAGATCCAGGCATATAGCGGATGATCCACACAGTGCCCCATGGGCCTGTGGGGTGCCTGACACTGTACTGGACACTGGGTACAGAGGGTCAATAATCGATGGTCAGTCTCTGTCTGAGAAGGGATAGTCTCTTGAGCTGGTGCATCAGGGTGTCTAACCACCAGCTTGGGCCACAGTGCTGATGGGCTGGGACAATGAGCCCCCCTTCCCGACAGATCCAACCTGACTCCCCTCCTTCAGGTTCCCACAAACATCCCAGCTCCAGAAGAGAGGGCTGGGGGTGGCCCGGAGGGTGAGGCCAGATGAAAATGCTTTAGTTCCCTTCAGGCGCTGCAGAGGGAGCTCTTGGGAGGGAGGTGGGGTGGGGCATCATGAGTGAACCACAACTCCTCCAAACCTCTAGTTTAGAAGGATCCAGATGGGTTTATCAAAGTGTCCTGGGGAAGATTTTGAGTTCAGAATGACAATACCCTCTAGGGACTCAGGGAGCATTCTCTGTGTCTTTTAAAAAGAGGACCCTTGCCTTTACCCCTACTTGAGAGACATAAATAGGAGGCAGGAGTTTGGCTTTAAAGGAACCCCCTCTCCATCAGGTAGGGGTGGTGCAGGTTTCCTGAGGCACACAGGCTGACCTCTGGCAAAACTAGGAGCTGAACCCAGGAGTCCTGGCTGCCTGCCTCTCTAAGGCAGCCTGCCTTTCCTTCCCCCACATTCCCCCCCCCACCATCGGCTTCCAGGCAGGGAGCCCCAGCTGGCAGAGGATGTCTTGCTCCTCAGCAGCTGGGATTTGTAAATATTTATAGGAACATGGAACAGATCAGTGGCTGACAGGCCCAAAGAAGGGGCAGGGGCCCGCCTGGAGCTCAGCAGCCTTCCCCGCCTTCCCTGCACCCTGACCTGATTTGAGGGAGCCCAGGATGACTGAGATGGGGGTGATTAAGTAGGGCATGGGGCCAGCAGCCTCCACACTCTGAAATACAAGCTCAAAAGGATGCGTTTGCCCATCTGCCCTTGGGCTCTGCATCCACGCTCAGAGTCACTCTCATTCTTCTGCCCTCAACCCAAACCACCCATGTGCTCACACACCCATTGCCACACTGAACCTGCCCTCATGCACATTCTTTCAACACTCATGTACAGTCGCTGTCACACTTGTGTGTACACACATACTTTCTAACTCCCACATCCACGCTGACGCTCACTCTCATAACACATGCTCATGTCTTTGCACACACACAAGCTCACACTCACAAACCCATTGGATTCCCATATCACAGCCATTTCCCACAGGTCTGGGAAAGGAACCTCCTGTATTCCATCTGAGGTGAAATGGTGGGGGGGAGCAGGGGAAGGTCCTGAAGTCAAGGAATGAGGAAGAGGGAGGAGTTGCAGATAGAGGTGTGGACCAAGAGCCATTCAGAGCTGAGATCAGCTGGGAACAGAAGCAAGACCGAGACAAAGGCAAGCCAAGAAAATGGAGACTGACAAGGGTCAAGGCAGATGGGGCAGGAGCTGAGGACAGAGTCCCCCCTGCCCCACATGCAAAGCTGTCACATTACTGCTTCAGTGGCCTGTGAGACCAGCAGCATCCCCAAGCTGGAGCCTCTCCCCTCCAGATCTTGTCACTGTGGCTTTGCTTTGCTGCTTGGGCAGCCGGGAGTGGGTGACAAGCAGGGAAGACAGTGCCCCAGGCATCTGGCTGTGCCACTCTGGTCCAGCTGCCAGCTCACCCATCAGTTCCCATCTTATCACCCACAGGAACCTGGTGACACAATGACCAGCCCAGCTGCCCTTACCTCACAGGGCCACAGTGGGGGTGGGATGCAACTCGGCCCCCGTCCCCAAAAGGTGGACAGTGATAACCAGATCTTTCCCAGGAGCCTGGCTCCAGAAGCTGGGCTTGAGAACCATGTGTAACTCTCTGCTCCTGGGCACTCAGGACCCACCAGACATGGCGGGGGGAACCCAGTGCACGAGACTGGGGCTTGAAGCTGAGGCTGGGGCTGGGGAGGAAGGCCACTAGGAGGAACCAAACATGTTTTTGGTATAAACTTTTTATTTCATCTGCTTGACCGCTAACAAGAATGATTTCCCCACACCCCATGCCCCTGGGTGCTGCGTTAAATAATCGTCCTTCTCGCCTCGATCTGTCTCAGGCATTAGTTCTGCGGCACCAAGCAGTCACTTTGTGCTCTGCAATCTGGGAAGAACCATTTCTATAAAATCAGAAAGGCAAACAAATAATAACAATAAAAAGCAGGGAAGTTGTGTTGACTGCTGTTTTCCTGTTTTTTTAAATCATCAGTGCACTTTCCACCCAGGTGTTGACATCCTGATTGATTCATGCTTTCACAGGTTCATTCATGTATTTACTCTGCAGCTATTATTTATTCAGGTGCCAGGCCCTGTGCTGTGTCCTGGGAGCCAGGGTAAAAGCTAGACAGGTTCTTGCCTGCACTGTGTTTAGAGTTGATCAAAGAAGACAATCAAATGCATAACAAAGTCTGATGGCCTCAGGAGGCCCAGGGGCAGTGTCTGCTGGGTGCCCTGTCCCAGGACCCAGATGTCCTGCTCTTTCAGTGAATGCTTGAAATGATGCAGAATCCCTCCCTCAACCCAGGATCAACATCTCCTCATCTCTCTCCTGCCTTTGCAGTTCTGCCCTCCTGGGTAGCCAGGCCATCTGATAACGGCAGAGAGAGAGTGTGAAGTCAGACTGAATCTCTGCTTGGACACTCCTTGGCTGGGGGACCTCAGGCAATCATTTGTCTCTCTGAGCTGCAGTTTCCTTCTCTGTTAAAATGCAGTAACCAATCCCCATCACAGCAATACCACCAGAGTCCAATGTGATTAGTATGTAAGAGCAGCAGAGATGGTGCCCTGCACGCAGGAGGGCCTCAGCCCATGCTGGCCCTTCCCCTGCTCCCTGGCTAGGGATACACAGAACCTCTCCTCGCTGGCAGGTGAAGGAAGCTTGAGGGGATCGGGGGCAGGAGGACCCAGTAGTCCAGCTACCAGGAATCTATGCTTCATGTCATCCTCCCAGGAAGTCCAGATCTGCTTGAAGGGAGACTTTTGTTTGGAGAGAGGAGGGTGGAGAGGCCTGGCTTTGCCGCCTGGACTACCTGAACATTCCAGGCTCCTTTCTTTGCTTTTTTCCCCCTCTCTCCTGCTCTCAAGTTTAAAAAAGCATTATAGTGTGTGGTGGCTGTGGGAGTGGTGGAGGAGGAGGTGGGGTCAGAGGTGATGAGAGTATTGGTGGTGGAGCTGGTGGAGGTGATGGTGGAGGTAATGTCAGTATTGGTCGTGGTGGTGGTGGTAGGAGCTCATTTCAGACTCCTATATTCACATCTGGAAAGCTAGAAGGGAGGTCAGTTCTAGCTAATCCGTTGAGGGTCTGCTATGTGCCAGGCCCTGTGGTTGCTTCATTTCCACAGCAATGCATGGAGATTACTGGCCCCTTTTGCAGGCTCTGTGTCTGCTGTCCTCCTGATCCTGTGCAAAGTCAACTCCAGTTTCCTCCTCCAGCCTGAGAGTGAGAGTGATAGATGTCCAGCAACTGCCCAACCCATTACACTTGACACCTCCTCCGCCAGATCTGACTGTAGGCCTCCTTTGGCTTGGGCACCTGCAGAAGCTCTGATTGGCATTGAGGACGAGAATCAGGGGCCAGCCCCTCTACCCTCATCCCTGTCTGAGCTCTGAGGTGGTGAGCTTGAAGATCCAGTTGTCTTGTTTTCCTTGTCTTCTGGGTCCCGGACCATAGTCTCCTACTCAAAAAATGGGCAGCTCTACCTTGACTCACCATCAGTTAGTGAAAAAGAGAAGAGACGAGAAAGCTTGTGTCCTGGCTGCACGTTGGACACAGGCTGCCTCCCCTAGAAAGCCTCCGGGACTCATGCCACACAGTTCTACTCCCTCTGACCCCTCTGATCACCCTTCAATCTCAATGCTGTCTCCATGTCTGACTCCAAGTCTGAGTCATGGCAGTGATGATGGTGGAAGTGGTGGTGGTGGTGGAGGTGAGGGTAGGGGTGGTGATGGTAGCTCTTGGGTGGTCAAAGTAAGGTAGGGCTTCCTGGGGGGAGGGAGGTTAACTGGTCCCCACATTCCTCTACATCTTCCCCCACCCCTTTAATAAGAGCTACTACTTATTGAGTGTCATTCATATAACAGGTGCATGCTCAGTACTTCTTATGTCACCATCTGTTTAATCCTCTAGACAACCCTATGAGGCAAGTACTAATATTTCAGAGATGAAGTAGCTGAGGCAGAGAGGTTAAGTAACTTGCCTAAGGTCATACAGCTAGCAAATAGCAGAGCCTAGGCTCAGTGCCGCAGCAGAGTCCTGATCCCTGCCCTCTGCTTCTGCTGCCTGAGCAGAGCTCTCTCTCTACAGGTGGGAGGAGAGTTGGTGGGTCAGCATGTGTGTGTGTGCAGGACTCAGGGGGCTCCACTATCTTAGGGTTTCCATGGCCCAGCAGTGCCATCTTCCTGCCTCCACCTGCCTCAGGAGATCTGACAGGGGAGGTAGGGATGGTGGATGTGGGGAAGGGGTGAGGCTCCACCAGGCGGTCGGTGGTCACAGAACTGGTGGCGGGCAGCTCACCCCGGCTCCTGGCTAGGGCTCCCGTCCCGGGAGCTCCATCCTGCCGGCCTCCCTCCCTCCCTCCCAGGATCTCATTATATCCCTAAGAGAAACTGACAGCCTCAATATCTTACTTTGCAAATATAGTTTATTCCTTCAATAAAGCCGCCTGCGCAGGGGAATGTTTAAGCCCTGCTCTCCCCCGAGAGCCTCATTTGAATTTCTAAAGTCTTTAGTCTGCTCCTCAATGGGGCAGCTGGGTAATGGAAACACAGCCGCTTACAGGGGATTCATTTCCTGTCCAGTCTGGTCTGAGCCGCCACCATCCATGGAGAAGCTGGACTGACCCACCCAAAGGAGAAGCTCTGGCTACCTGGATGCTGTGGGGAAGGAAGTGGAGGTCTCTGTGCCCAGGGGCCCCTGACAGCATCTCCTAGGCCAGGGTGCTCCTGCAGAGGCCTAGCCCATCAGTCCCTGGCAGGACCCTCTCACTCCAGGGCAGCGCCTACCCAAGGCCCCCATGGGAGTCTCTAATTAAAGGACCGGCACGCCCCTCAGGGACTCATTAGGCCCGCTGTGCAGAGAACATTTAATCATTGCTCAGAGCATCGATTGGAAAATCAATTTCTTTGTCTCTCCACACGCGGCGCTGGAGAAGTAGGGGGAGCGTTGACCTCCTTCTGCTGCCATGTAAAGTGCTGCGCATTTAATCAGGGAACAGAAATCAATTAGCCACTTACGAGGTTGGCTTTAGTTACCGAGTCGGCAGGGCCCTCGCCACAGCTCAGCCGCTGACAGACCCGCTTGCTGGCTCTCCACGGTCCCCTTCCTACGCTGGGCACCTGTCATCCAGACAGATCCCAAAGAACTCCAAAGTAGTCCCGGGAAGGCTCCCCAAACCCCAAGCTCACAGTCAGCCTCCCTGGCTGACCCCCTTCCCACTTACCCGACCCCCTGCACTCAGCTCTGCAACTCTGAGGCCCATTCAAATCTCAGCTTTGCTTCCCGCTGGCTTCTGGATATCAGGGAAGTTTCTTAACTCCTCTGAGCCTCAGTTACCTCATGGGCACTTTACTCATGAAATGGGAATAACAAGAGTACCAGCCTCACCAGAGTGGGGTGAAAATTCAGTGAGATCATCTGAAGTACCAACCAAAGAGTTGAAGATCAAGGAAGAGACCCTGGCACGCCCATCAGTGGGGGAGTGTCCTTCCGGCCTGCCAGGCCAGATCAGACAGGGGACAGAGCTGGGGGGCTCTCACCACTGCTCCCCTTCCCCTCAGGAAAGCGCAGGTGGGACCAGTGCCCCCCTCGCCTCTCCCATTTCCCTGTTGCTTCTTGGGGACTTGACTCTGCACCCCTTCTCCCCTCCCGTTCGGGCACCACCAGCTAGCTGCACATTCCGGCTGCACCCTCACCTGTGGTGATGTGCCCTCCCACTCCCCCACGACCACTCCACACAGCTCTGGGGGTCAAGCTTTCCAGTGATGTCTCATGTACCCAGAGTTATACACACCCAATTACACAGAGTTGTACACAGTCTGCACGCCCCATTATGCACAGCTTCTCCCGCAGTTACGGACACAAGGCTCCAGGTCCTCTCACGCAGTACATACACTGCCTTCCTCACACACACAGCCGCTCCACTGCTGCTCACACACACAAGCACCCTCACCCAGTGTCACCCACGTGGGCTCACCCAGGCTCACCTGCAGGTCCCCCACCTCACAGAATTGCACACCGGTGGCACACCCACTCACACACATGCACACACGCGCACACATCCGTTCCTTAATAATATTAGACATGCCATTTCTTTTGCATGACAGTTCCAGTGGAGATGCTCAGAGCTGTCACTTGGATGAAAAATAATGCATAATCCTCGTCTTCCTTCCTTCCCTTTCTTTCTTCCCTGTTTAATGAGCTCCTAAAAATATTCCTTGCTGTCTCGCCGAGACTGTGGGCTAAGTGTGAGTCAAACCTCTCCACCTTCTCCCCCTCCCCGTCTCCCCTTGGCCACCTGAGTGGGCTGCTGGATGAGGGGTCACAGCCAGTCTCAGTGCCTGGCCACACGGCGGTCAGGGGGAAAGGCTTTCACAAGGCCTCTGCAGATGGCTGCCTGCTGCTCCTCCCCTCCCCTAGCTAGTCCACCTCAGCTTCTCCTCTTAGGGTTTTGTTTCCTTATTTACAGGTTACATTCCGAATGTACGTGAGTTCCTTCAGGCTGGGAACCCAGCTTGCCCATTCGGAAGGACAGATGGCTAGATAGACGGTAATGATAAACGTAAAAGGGAGAGCTCCTGTGGTCGGGGACCTGAATGTTTGCCCAGTTTCTGTGAATATTCACTGTGACTTTGGGAAAGGCAAAAGCCTTCTCTGGGTCTCAGTTTCTCTGTAAAATGGGAGAGCTGGGCCAGGTGGTGTTTCCTGCAGCCTGGCAATCCCCATTCTGAGATCCCCTGTAGTGTCAGATGGAGTAAACCTGTCTGCCTTTAGTAGTCCCGTGCCACTGTATGTGGGCTGGAGGGTGCTGCAATGGGCCTGGCAGTCTCAGCTCATCTCTCTGGGGCTTTGTTTTCCCAACCTTTCCTCTACCTCCCACCTCTCCCTTACCTATTTCTTTGCTCCCATCTCCTTAATTCTAGTTTCATGTCTTTATTTCATTCTCTGTCCCTTGTCTTGCTTTTTCTGGGTCTGCATCCCACCCCTTAGTAGCTCAGAGCAAGTACCCCCACCACCTCCCTTCCTCTGCCTTCCCTCTCCCAGCCCCACCTGCCTCAGGAGCCCCCACCCCGCGGGCCTCCCCACCTCGTCCCAGCAGCTCCAGTCCCGAAAGGTTAAGCTAATAGCAGCTCCTTTCCCATCAGCTGCTCTTGTTTGCTCTACATAATTGCAGGAGAGGGGGCTGGGAGGGGGCCCTCTGCACAGAAGCCGTGTGCAGCGAGGGGCTGTGCAGCCTCGTCCCTGGGAAGAGGGGCTGGGGAAGCTGGTGCTTATGGAAATGGGATGTGGCTATACGGGACAAAAATTGGGCAAAAGGCCCAGCTGTGGCAGAGCTGCCTGGAGGAGGGGGAATGTGTCCAGAGAAGAGCTGTCACAGGCATTACTACTCCTGGGAGAAAAATAATACTAACAATAGCAAAGTAACCATAAATAATGTTTATCAAGCATGTGCCACACCAGGCCATGTCCCAAGCACTTTACTGGCTTTTTCTCACTGATCTTCACAACAATGCCAGAAGCAAGCTCAGCTCTTCTTGTACACATTTTACAGAAAACTGAGGCTGTAGGTTAAATTGTAGCCTGAGGCCACATGTTGCTAAATGGTAGAGCCTCAAGCAAAACTGCTCTCCTTTCCTCCTGCTCAGAGAGGGTCAGTTCTTGCAGGGACCTGGGAGGCCATGAGGTCCAATCCACTCATCGTCCAGAAGGACAGAGGGAAAGGGACTTGTGCACAGGGCAAGTTGTTGCGATTATAGCACTGAGGTGCCAGATCTTATGCAGGGGGATTGCTCCCCCTCTGAGCCGAAGCCCCTTGGAGACATCCTGTGGGTGAGTGAGGGGGTCACAGGCAGACAAGGTGGGCCTTCCAGGGGAGGTGTGGAGCCCAGATGGGCTCCGAGGGTGAGCATGTGTGTGGTGGAGGGAGGTGTGCCTGGGTAACTGGAGAACGCCCCTCTCTGCGAGGGGGGCAGCAGCCCTGTCCTCCCGCTGGTTTGAGTATCTTCAATAATTCATCAGGGACAGTGCTGAGGTCTGAACAATGAGCAGAAGGTGGGGTGGGGAGTGTCACAGCAAGTGGCTGTGAATTTAGGCCAGCACGGGAAAGTTGGGGACGGGAAGTCAGCCCAAGCTCTCTGAGTCGCAGACTTGGGGTCGTGCTGGCCTACACATTCCTGCCTCCCATGTCAGGTCTGGGACACCACTCCAGTCAGGACAACCTGCCTCTTGCTTCCTCCTGAGGATGGATACTCTTGGGGCAGCACTGTCTCCGCCTTGAGACTTGGGGGCTCCCAGGGCAGAGACTGAGTCTCCTCCACCAGACTGGACATTCACCTAAGGCAGAGGTCATGCTCCCCCATCAGATGACTCTCTCTCCAGCCTCTGCTGCTCCTCTGACGGTCCCAGCAGCTCTAGCATTGGCTTCATCCTGGCCTGTCCCCTGCCCCACTTCAAAGCAGTGTTATCCTGTCCCCTCCTGGCTTCCACCTGGGTACCCACCAGACTTCCCTTGCAGTGACCTGCCTCCGATAGATGCAGCTTTGCCCACCTTGGCGTTCCTCCTTCTGCCTGGGCCTTAGCGAGGGTCAGCGCGGCAGCACGGCAGCTGCTCCCGTTGCCCTGTATGGCAAGTCTCCATATGCTCCTGGCTGATTATGGCCACTTCCCACCATTCATGTCACTAATTGGACCCCTCATGACAATATAGAGGCAGGGTTGGTGGGAGGAGGTACCTTGGAGGCCATCTTTCTTGAGAGGGGGACTTCCAAATTCTGCTTGGACACTTCCAGTCCAGGGCACTCAGTGCGTCTGGAAGAAGTGAAGATTTCTCTTATGGAGAACAACCTGCTCTCTGGAGGAACCATCCTAGCAGGAAGCCCTGATCCATGGCCTTGTGACGGTCCCACACAAGCCTAACGCTCCCTACATATGGGACTGCAAGTCCGCAGCTTGCCCAGAACTGGGTGCTTCAGAACTGCAGCTGGCTGCCAACCACCAGCCCCCAGCACCCATAAGTGCAGCTCACCAGGTGCCTGAGGGCATGCCCTCACCTGTTGCCAGCACTGCCAAGGGCAGCTGTGAAGGACCGGGTGAACAGATGGCCACCTTTTTGTTCTGAGGGGCCAGGCTGTGTCATGCCTTTCTCTGTGAGAATCCCCTTCTCTCCCCCAGCTCCATCTTTCGAAACCTCTCCAACCGGCATCAATCACGGAACCCCGACCGAATTTCCTCCAGCTCCCAGGACCTGCCCAGTCGGCCGGTGGAGGACTGTTGGGTCTCTGGTCTCATACCTCCCCAACTGACCAGTCCCTCACGACGCCTCCTGGCTGCCACTGACCAGCTATACAGTTTGGTTGGAAACGATTTTCCTCACTGTCCCTGGGCTGTCCTCAGAGAAGTTTGGCTGCTGCTGGATGGATGCCTCCATCACCCCCCACCCTCACCCCCCCATCATCCCCAGGCTGGGGTGTTGGTTGCTGAGTAACACCCTGTGGATGGTCATGGCTGTGGGCTGGACTGATCTCACAGGGAAAACCCTAGGATTGGGGTCCTTAGTGTGAGGTGGAAAGAGGCCCCTCTCCCTGCCTGCCCCCCTCCTGGAGCCAGACGAGGAGTGGGGGTGGAGGGTTCAGGTGAAGGGGCGGGGATAGGATGGACCAGAGCAGAGCAGGCGTGGAAGGCAAGGAACAGGTGGTGGCCTGGGCAAGGGGAAGCAGAAGCAAGGAGCCAAGAAATGAAAAGGGCAGAAAGGAGGGTGGGAGGAGGGAAAGGGGTGCAATTCTCAGCCTGTCCACCTTGTGCACTGCCCCTGCTCCTCTCCACCCCTCCCAGCTGCCCCTGCCTAATGGAGAGCTCCGTGGGGGCTCATACAGAGCGACTGCTCATGATCCCCCTTCCTCATGGACTCAGAACCAGGACCATTAATCAGATGAGGGAGCAGCTGCTCTGGGCCTAGGGGCCAAGTGACAGGAAATCACTCTGTCCCTGGCCCAGCCCTGGCCCCAGTGTCGGGAAGCTGTCTGTCCCCCTCAACCTCTGTGGGGCCTGTCCAGGGACCTGTATGTGCCAATGTGATCCCCTGCCTGCTGGCAGCCCTGGAGCCAGGGCCCAGCAGACCCCATACACGAAGTGGGAAAGTGGCTCCTGGATTTGAACCTGCTGTGTGCGTACACGGTGAAGTCATGTTCCTTCCCCAGGCCTCAGTTTCCTCGTTGTTCCAGCAGGAGGCTCAGTTCCTTCTTTGAAAAGTGCTGCTGCCCCAGCTGCCCTGAGGGGCAACCCCTGGCCTCCTCCCTGCCTCTCCTGGGCACTGCCTGGGATCCTGTCCAGAGCTGAAACAAGGCTGAGCCTAATGGCAGTGGCTTCTCCTGGATTCTGGATCCTTTTCCCATTCTCTGTCCATCCCAGGGATCTAAGAGTCATCATCTGCCCTGTGGAGGACAGGACGAGGCGAGGATGTGCTCAGGAGATGGAGAGCTGCCCAGAGCCCACTCGCTCAGACTGGGGTGGGCTGAGGGAAGCATAAGAGGCTCTGGGGACTGAAAGGATTGGAGATGAAGGCACATGCATATCACCCCTTCTATTTGTCACCTCCAGATGATGGGGCAGAAACTAGAGTGATGCAAGGACTGCCCTCCTGACTACGAGGCACTGGTCAGATGGGGAGGAATGGGACCAGAGACTCAACAGTCGCCACTGGCTGACTGGGCAGATCACTGGAACTTTCTGAGCAGGTAGGGAAAGGTTAAACTGCTACTGTGCTTCCTTCCAGCCACAGGAGTGTCCAAGGCCATGAGTTTAAGGCTGGCCAGGCAGCAGCCATGTGCCGTGCTGTCTGCTGTGGGGGTGGAGACGATGGAGCTGGTTGAGACATGGCTCGTGACAGCCAGGCCCTTACAGTCCACTGGGGGAGATGGGACTCCCGCCCAAGAAACCACAGGGGACAGCAGTCACTGAGCCACCACATGCATAGGCACACGTGCACACACACACTCCACAGAGATGGCAGGAGTGAGGCTGCTGCGTGGGACAGGCCACAGGAGGTTGAGGAAGGAAGAGCCTCAGGAGGCTGTTGGCAGCTACGAAGGTTCCAGCAGAAGCAGGAGTTAATCTGGGTGTTCAGGATTGCACCGGGCATGGACTCACTGCAGGAAGACAGAGGAGGCATTCCAAGCAGAGGGAATGGCCTGTGTAAAGACACGGAGAGGGTGTGGGGGAATGGGGAATGTGTCACCAACTCTAAGGAGCCTAGCGTGCAGGCAGGACATGGAAGAGGCTGAAGGGGTCGTTAGGCGACCCTTCAAATGCTCTTTCAAGGCATGAAGGTTATTTCCTGATCCTTAAATCTGAGCATTGGTGTGGCTGGTTGCGTGTGCTTAGGGGCCTGATGGGGCAAGATGTTTGAAATACGGGCCATCTGGGAAAAGCAGGTATTTTGGGCAGTGGAACCTTTTCCTCATGTGTTTTTTTCTCACCCCATCCTCAGTTGCAGGTTATACCAGTTAGATTCTGGGGCCATCTTCCAGGAACCTGTATCCCCAGGGGTAGAGGTGGGGGTACCACTTCCCCAGGATCACAGCCAAGGCCCTGGCACCTGTGAGGCACAGGGGCCCTGGTATCCTGCCTCCTGGCTTTGCACGCCTGCCTGAGGCTGAGCTGCCCTTTCCACCTCTCTAGTTAAAACCCAATCCCATTCCTGCTGGTCCCAGGGCTCCCCCCAACAGGACAGAAATCAATGAGCAATTTGCTGCTATTTGTAGATCTTTCCTGCCAGCCCCCAACCCCCACCGGTCCAACCAAGTTCGGCTCTACCTCCCTCCTCAGTCAGAGGACTGGCACTGTGCCCAGCTCTGTGGAGCCTGCTGCTCAGTGGTGGTGGTGGTGGGTGGGTGTCACAGTCCCGGGGCCCCTGCAGGGGGTAGGCCTGATCCTTTAACTGAGTAAACTCCTGAGAATCTGGAGAAAATAAGGACAAAGCAAAGCATTGGCCCAGGAATGTGTATTTTTTAAAAGACCTCCAAAGGATTCCAGTGTGGCTGGTGCAGGTATTGCTGGGAAATTAACTGCAGTGGCTGCTGTCAGCTCTCCTTCCACCTGCTTGCTGACTGTGTGGCCCTATTTTCTCTGTGCCTCAGCATCCTCATCTGTAAAATAATGGCAATAACAGCCTTGGCCTCCTAGATTTCTGTGGAGGATTAACAGAGGAAATGCAGGCATAGGGCTTAACTGAAAGCCTAGCACTTAATAGGCATTCAATAAATGATTGCTGATAATAGCAAGTGAGACCACAGGCTCTGATTGCCAGCGCACTGGACTTCCCTGGGGGTCCCTGGGTGGGTAAGCCTGGCACCTGCCCAGAGCAGACTGCCTGTTGCCCCTCCCACTGCACAGGAGCACATCACCAGTGCCCGCGGGATGGGAGAAGCTTCCTAAGGGGATGCCCAGGGGTGGACTTGGCCCCTAAGGGTGGAAGGAAACAGAACTTTGACTCCCTGTGAGTTCCTGACCCGCCAATCTGGATACTGCTGGAGGAAGATGTCTGAGGTCAGGGGGGAGCCCCAGCAAGAAACCAGACAACCCCAGGTGGCCAGCTCCTTAGGCTATGGGGAGAGCCCTAGAGAGCCTGGGTGGGTGGTAGGCATCAGTAAGGCAGAGGAAAGGTGTATGCTTCCTTCCAGAGGGGGTAAGTAATCAATCTTAGAATCACAGCCCTTTCTTTTCCTCTCAGGGGCCTGAGGTGTCCACCCGCTTCCCTGCCACTACCTTGAGAGACACAGGACATACTAGTTACAGGTGTAGTTTTCAGCTCAGCTTACCTGGGTTTCTCTTCTCAACTTTACTGAAGTATAATTTACATGCAATAAAATGCACACATTGTAAGTGTTCAGTTGATGAGCTTTGACAAATTTATACTCACATATAACCACCACTACAATCAGGGTATAGAACAAAAAGCTCCCTCATGCCCCTCCCCAGTCGATCCCCACCCCTCCCCAGCCCCAGGCAAGCACTGATCTGCTTTCTGTCACTATGGATTAGAGTTGTCTTTTCTAGAGTTTCATGCTAACGGAATATTATGTAATACGTACTCTTGGTATCTGACTGCTTTTCACTTTTCATAATGTTTATGAGGTTCATCCATGTTGTTTTGTCAGTAGTTTATAGCTTTGGATTGCTGAGTAGAATCCCATTGTATGAATATGGGACAATCTGGCCACCTGTTGATGGACATTTGTGCTATTTTCAGGTCTGGCTGCTGTGACTAAAGCTGCTATGAACATGTGTGTACAGGTCTTCGTGTGCACATATGTTTTCCTTTTCCTTGGGTAAACACCTAAGAGTGGAATGACTGAGTCCTCCCTTTTTAGGAGCCGGACAAACTGTTTTCTAAAGTAGCTGTACCTTTGCACGTGGCTCCTGTAAAGGTATGAGAATTCCGTACCTTTGCCAATGCTTAGTACTGTCTGTCTTCTTGTGGGTGTGTCGTGGTCTCATTGTGGTTTTAATTTGTATTTTCCTGATAATGAATGATGTGTCCGGTATCTTTTTCATGTGCAGATTGGCCATTCTTTACCTTCTTTTGGCCATTTTTAAATTATATTGTTTGCCTTTATATTGCTGAGTCATAAGAGTTTGCTGGACCCAGCTCCTCTACGAGATACATGTATTGCAAATATGTTCTTCCAGGTGGTGGCTTGCCTTATTAGTTTCTTAGCTGTGTAAATCTTGATTCCACTAGTTCCACATGTGTAATCTTGAGCAAGTTACTTCATCTCTCTGACCCTCAACTTCCTCATGGGTAGAATGGGGATAATAGTACGTATGGGTACAGAGGTAGTGTGACATTTAATCCAGTTCATGTATGTACAATGACTGAACCCAGAGGAGACCCTCAACTCATGGTGGCCATTACTGCTATTATTCTCAGGCAGTTAATGGCCCCTCCTTCATCTCTCAGATCTGGCCCTGACGGGGAAATAGCTCTTTCCTGTCCATCTGGCTCCCAAGGATCCCTCCAGCAGCCAAGGCAGGTGTTGCTTGGGGGCAGGATGACTGTGTCATCATCCTGTGTGAAGCGGGGCCTCCATCCATCCTCCTTCCACACAGATTTGGGGACCACAGAGTGCTGGGCCCAGGGGTCCACCACCTGTAGCTTCAGAGAGAGGGGAAGTGTCTTTGGGAACCCACACCTCCTACCTGTGGACCCACAATTGTTCATTCACTCCCACAATCCCTTAGTCACAAAACTGAAACAAGCCACACGCATGGAACCCCCTCCTACTCCTGGCACCTGCACAGACTCAGACACTTATACCAGAAGTGAAATGCTGTGATCACCCACTCCCAGCCCCATCATCACCGATCAGGAGTGGCAGGCTCACTGGCCAGCCCATGTATAATTCAGAGGTTTGGCCCAAAATAGTTCTATTGAGGCCCAGCTTCTCAGATGGGGAGGAGGAGGAGCCGGGGCAGCAAAGGGCCAGGAACAGAGACCTCAACCTGGGGAAGATCCTGGAGGCTCCTCCAGCTCCAGATGCCTGGACAGAGCCTTGGAGGGGGCCGCAAGAGCTGTCAGCAGGGCTCCCTCTCCAAGCTAAGCAGCCCCTCTTTCTCTCTTCCCCACTTGAATCCCCAAACCCTCCAACCTGGGGAGACAGGGTCCCCTGAGTGTCACCTGGGAGTACAATCTGACCACCTCAGGTCATTCACACCAGCTGGGCTCAGAGTCCCCATCTGCATGTCTCTAGCTCCCCAACACTTCCCCAGGGCCCAGGATGAGAGGAACACTGCTCAGTTCTCAGGCGGCCTTTGCCCAGGCCTCCTGACTTCATCTCACCAATCAATCAGTTGTTAAGTCCACAAATATTTACTGAGCACTTGCCCGGGCAAGGCTGAGTCCTAGGACATCAGAGAGCACCTGGACTGCACATGGAGGCTCACAACTTGCTGAGGGGGCAGGACATTCACAGAAAGGGCAAGTACTGGGCCAAGGACAGGCTCTGGGGATTAGGGGCTGTGGGAATGCTTCCAGCTGAAGACCTGACTTGAACCAGGCGTGCCCTGATGAAGTGTCAGATCTGGGGAGATGGGGAGGTAGGGGCAGTAGTGAGCTGGATGAGGGGTCTGGCAAGAGCGTGCCTTGTTAACATCTACGGATGTTAATAAGAAGACTGGTTGGTGGAAGCAGGGTCTTGTGAGGATGTCATGGGGCTGGCCTGGTGGGTCCTTCACCCTTCCATGGGTTGGCAAGGACAAGGACTGTACCATGTAAAACCTTCTGATGGGTCCCCCAAGATGCTGTCACTTGATGTTAATCACTTTGCTTTGGAGTCAGCCTGCTTGGGTTTAAATCCAGATCTCACTGCTTCATGTCTCATGACCTTGGCTAAGCGACATAACTGTTTCCTACCCTGTTAAATGGGGATAACAATAGTCTTTGCTTCAAGGCTTTGTGGAAGAGAGAGATGAGAAATGCACATATGGTGCTTAGCCTAGCAGCCGTCTCAGCTTCCATGTTCTCCCCACTTGGAGTGTTTCCAGGACCCAGATAACTGACCAGGAGAGGGCGCTCCTGCCTAAGGGTAAAGAGATGTTGCAAGAGAGAAAGCAAGAGGGCTTCCTGGCAGAGGAGGCTTTTGAGCTAGTTCCATTCGCGGTGTCTGAGTACAGGACACCTATAGGCAAAGCCAACTAGAGGGCCCAGGGTCATGGGGCCATGCTGTCTGTGGGGCACAATACTCCCCACAATGCCATGGGAGCCCCATGGGGCTTTGCTTCTGCTTTGCCGTATTTTCTTCCTGAACAAAGTCCAAGTATGGGTTGCTTTGACTCTAGGTTCTGGAGGGCTCCCCCTCCTCTCCGCTGGGTTCCCCATTCATCTTTTGGGGCCTCTAGCTCAGTCTCTCCATTACTCTCTGCCTCCACCTCCTTAATCTCGTTAATTTTGTCTTTCCTGGATCTCACCCTCCCTCCTTCCCTTGTTCCAAGTCTCTCACGCAGGGCTGCCATCTTTCCTGCCTTTCCCTTACTCTCTGGTCTCTCTAGAGGTCTCCCTAAAACTCCGCGCTCTATTCCCCAGCTGAAGGCACCTGGGCAATGGGGAGGGGGCCCTGCCTCTGAGGGCCCACCCCAGGCCCAGCCCTATCGATTAGGGCTTTCTTCAGATGGAGGGAAACATCAATGACTCGGCTACAAGCCTCGTCAGCGCTGCTAATATTAGCCCAGGAAGGCAGCTCACTGATGGATTAGGAGAAATTAAGAATTCAAATTCTGTAATTTGAATTGGAGGGCCACTGCTTGCTGACAGCTAATACTTCCCCAGAAATTAATGAGTGAAGGAGGGTTGGCAGCACTGCTTTTCCTCTTTGACAACATAATTTTACCCTGTGATCCATGCCTTTGAAACCCTTACCCCAAGTAGGCATTTGCCTGGAGGGCTGGGGTCTTGTTTGTCTCAGATCTTATCCCGGATCCTCATGGATCCCAGAAATTCCCAGGCACTAGCCTTCTAATTCCCAGCATAGCCTCCGGCTTCTGCCTGCCGGTGCTCTCAGCATGAGAGGTGAGGTGAAGCCAGGAAAGATGGGCTGTGGGCATAGGCAGACCTTGCTTTCTGTCCCTTGTGGCTGTGTGTGGCCCCAGCAAGTGACTGCAACTGTCTTCATCTCAGGGCTCTGGTTTGTAAAATGGAGATAATAATTGCCCCCATGCAGGGGTTGTGAGGCTCAAGATCCAACATGATTGTCACCTTCTCCCTGCCTGTGCATCCGGGCAGTGTGGTCCTCCGGAATGCTCACCAACCTCCCCACCACCAAACCAGGCCCAGACCTCCTCCCTGCAGGAAGTCCTCCTGGGCTTTGTCTTGTTGACACTGGTGGCTCCTAAGTGTCCAGGGCCTCCTTTCTTCACCATCTTTTCTGCCAAGTCTTAAAGTTTCAGGTTACTCTGGGAAGGGGGTGTTCTTGTCTCCCAAACCAGATTGTCAGCTTTCCTGAGGCCGCATTGGCCCCATGCCTGGAGCCAGTAGGTGCTGAACTCAGGTGATGAATTTAACCAACACCCTCTATTTCCTTTGTGCCTGCCTCCCTCCACCCATGCCCCAGGTGCCTGGTCAATGCTTGCTGATGACTGACAGATGCCTGGGGCTGCCAGGGCCTGGCCAGTCCTCCCAGCAGTCCCAGAGCCCTGTCTTGGTGGGGAGATGCAGGGGGACACTTTTACTCCTGCTGTGGGTACCACCCCTTGGGGCATATTCTCCAAAATGGCAGCTTTTAAGCAATTTTTTACAAAGTATTGATATGGTGTTAAGGCAATGGTGTAAAGTCATTAAGAGTCCTGGGAAGGCCAGACCTCAAGATACATGGAAATGGATTTAAATGTGGGCCTTTTATTGTTTCTTTCCTCCTGACCCTCAACTTTTGGAGTGTGCCCGACCCTGCCCTCCTGGCACTAATCTCAGGCTCACGCTGTCTACCTGGCACCTGGATGAACTCTGGCTCAGGGTTAAGGAGGGACAACTTAGCTACTGGGGCTGATTGGCTCTGCAAGGCTTGAAACCCACAGGTTCCCATGGAATTGTCTCCAAGGAGTTGGGAGTTGGAATTCTCCAGCCTCATGGAGGACACACAAGGAATCAGTAAAAATGGCTTTCTTCCAAGCTAGGAGGGGTCTAGGGGTCATCTAGAATCAACTCTTTGACGGTTGGGAAAACTGAGGCTCAAAAGATTAGCATATAGTCAAATCCCGATTATCTCTCTAATAGGGAGAAAGCTGGCACAGTGATCCCTGGAGCAGATAATCCCAAATCCCTCTAGAAGATTCTGCTGGATTCTGGAAAAATCAGAGCTTCTTTCCAATTTTGCTTCCTTAGGGCTTGCATTTGAGCAAAAGTTTACTCCCAGGTGCTCTGGTGCTGCAGGCAGAGAAAGGAGATGGGCAGAAAAGCAGTTTTTTTTTTTATTTTTTATTTTTTATTAAGGTATGATTGATATACACTCTTATGAAGGTTTCACATGAAAAAACAACGTGGTTACTACATTTACCCATATTATCAAGTCCCTACTCATACCCCAATGCAGTCGCTGTCCATCAGTGCAGCAAGTTGCCAGAGATCCACTATGTCCCTTCTCAGAAAGCAGTTCTTGAGTGGCTGAGGGCTGCTCTAAGCAAGAAACACTGCTGCTGGAATCCTGTCTGTCCCCCAACCTGCTGTTGGGAGGCCCCCCACTGCTCCTATCACCAATTTTTTCTTTCCTGCTGAGGCTAACCTGATCCAGGATGAATTTCAGAGAGACACTGGGGGTCTGGAGGAGTGATTCAGAAGCACCTACTGCCAGTCAAGTCTCAGGGGCTGGTGGGCTCCTGCCTGACATTCCCACGCAGCTCCGTTTCTGTTCCCGAATGGCCCCTCCAATGCCCAAATCGCCTTTTCCCAGATCCAATTAAAATGGTGTTTGGAGCAAGGTTAGAATAATCACCTAATCATTTTCTCCAGTAAAGTTACTGGCTGGAGCCTGATTTGAAAGCCAAGCTGGTAATTGAATCTGAGGGGCAGCGACAGCAGAGGGGCTGCAGGGAGTAGTGGGGGTTCTTCCTGGCTGTGATCAGAGGCTCCAGGCTGTGATCCTCCTCCCATTGCAGCAGGGGTGGGGGGGCGCCACAACCTCCACTCCTACTGTCCATCACCACCTCACTCACTTCCTCTGGTCACCAATGTCTCCTGGGGCTGCAGGGCTTCCAGACCATGGACAACGGGTCCAGAGCCCATGTCACCAGGTTTTCTCAAGTCACAGAGATTAACTGGGGAGGCCACGTGCCCAAAGTCACCCAGAGAGGTCAAACAGGTCTTACTCTCCAGCCAGTGCTCTGTCTTCACCCCAAGTTTCCTGTCTCCCTTGAAGGAAGTCCCAAAACCCAGGAACTACACTCTCCCCACCTTTCCTCTCCCGCCCACCCCTGGGTCCCACGATTCCCTGGGTCAGTCCCACCACATTGTCTCTGCAGAGGGGAAGGGAAGGGCTTACCTGCTTGCTTCCTGGTCCAGTGCACCGTGTATGCAGTGGATTCCCTGAGCACACACAGCAGAGATGCCCACCCTGGGCCATTTACCCTGGCCTTTGCAGTGTCCTTCCTCCCAGCACTAGACTGGGGATCAGAATATTGGCCACTGGTGGAGGCTCATTCATTTCTTCCTTCTTTTCTTCCTTACGCGAATATTCATTATGTCCCCACTACATGTGAGGCAGAGTGCCAGTGATGAGTAGGAATAGACAGAGGTGGCCCAATGGCAGATATGAACAAGTTGACAGCTATAACATGACAGGAGGTCCCTTTCCTGTAGCTGAAAAGACAGGAGCTTCCTGGCTGAAGCGACCTCTGAGCTAAGGCCTCAGAGATAAAGAAGAACATGTTTTCCCAGGACAAATGCAAAGTCTGGGAAGACAAAAGGGTCATCTTGGGAAAGCTGAGGTCTCAGTTTCCTCATCTCTCTGTTTCTCGGAGGATGGAGTCCCTCTGCTCTGTTTGCCTCACAGGACTCTGGGGAAGAATGGATATGGATGTAGTTTATAGGATGGAAAATTCCATTCCACTGATTATCATTTAAAGTGAATGGAGGCATTCATTCCCCACTCAGACAAGGAGACAGAGCCTGGGGGAAGGGTAACTCAATGGTCAGGGCTGGTGGGAAGGCTGGAGTGGGAGAACTGGAATACAGGACCTGTAGAGCCCATACGGTTATTTGGGATTGGGAACCAGCAGCCAGGAGGGAGAAGGGCTTTGATCGCAGTGGCTGGAAGTTGTGGGCCTGTGAGAGACCACAGAGCTGGCGGCTGCTGGCAGGGCTAAGCCTCCCCCTGTGGTCAGTGTGCAATTCCACACAACCAGTACCTTCTGGGCCTTGGGTGCTCTAGACCCCAGGAGTCAGGGTGAGCTCTGAGGGGATCTAGTCCCTTCCCTGCACCTCTCAGCCAATCAATTCCTGCTCTGCCTTCCCAGCCTTCAGCAGAGTTGGGGCCAGATGTGTCATTCTGGAACTGCCTGCTTTCCAAAAGAGCCCACAGAGCCTCCTTGCCCACGAGGGCTCAGGGGAGACCCAGCCATGGGCAAGCTTTGTGCCACCCTTACCAGTGGCATCATCCACTGAGCTTCCTGCCCCTTGGCCTCTCCTAGGCCCATGCCGGTGGCCCCTGTGCCCTTCCTAGCATGGCTGGCCTCCTGGTCAGCAGCTGCAGGGGTGAGTCACAGCTCTCATTAGAGCTTAATTAATCAATTGAGTTAATCAGACAGCTGGGATGTGCTATGGTTGCAGATGGGGGCAGGAGAGAGAAAGAGCCCGAGCATGAAGGGCTGAGTGGGTGAACGGGGGCTGGCAGGGCCAGGTTGGCAGCAGAGCCTGGCAGGTTGGCAAGGGAGGAGGGTGCTGGCCAAGTCCGCACCTGAGCCCCTGGGAAGCAGGATGGATGGACTCAGCAAAGGCTCATGATGGGCAGCTCTGAAAGGTGCCCTTTGCTGGGTTCCAGAGACAGAGCCTGGGGAAGGAGGAGGCAGGACCTCTCCCACCCTCGGCTTCCTCTCTCATTTTTTATTTTGCCATGTGTGTCTCTGAAAGCTGTTCAAAATTATTTTTTTAATGGAGTAGGGAATGGAAAGAGAGAAAAAAAGACAAAAAGAAAAGGTAGGTTCTCACATTCCCAGTGACCCAGCCTGACCAGATGTTCTCCTGAGAACACAGAGATCGAGACTCAGAGATAGACAGACACACATCCGTCCCATTGAGCTGCTCAGGTTCTGGACATCTGAACTGGGGGAAGCGGGTGTATGGGCCGGGGAGGGGCCGGAGGGACCGTAGCCGAGGGCAGCCAGGAGTCCAGGAGGACTGTTGGGAGGAGGGGAGCACTGGAGCAGAGTTTACACTGTGGTGTGCAAAATGTTGTTTCATCTATTTTTTCTCACTTTGACCTTGATGTTACCTTGGGGAGCGGGAGCACAGGACAGGAAGTGTGATGATGGGCAGTGGATTCAGAGAGGATTCATGGACACCCTGGAAAGACCCTGCCCTCCAGGGCGACAAGCTAAGTGCCCTCTCCAGTGACCCAGAGTCTGAAGATGTGAGAGATAAAGGTCCAGGGCCTTCCTGATGGGTTGTGAAAGGCTCCCCAGAAGAGTGGCATGTGAGCCAGGGTTTGCAGACAGGTGGCATTTCAATAAGCAGAAGTGGGGGTGGAATGGAAGGATGTTGCCAGGGGAGAAAGCTGCCCAGGTACAGGCAGGGGGGCCGGACTGCGTAAGGCAGAGTTAGTTAGTCCTGCAAGTTGAGCTGGAAACAAGGCTCTTGTTTGTCAGGAGGACGCGGTGTTGTAGTGGGGGCCTCTTGGACTGACAAACCAAGGGTCTGAAACTGAATCTGGTGGGCACAGGGAATCCCTACAAGTCCCTAGCTGGAACGCATGGGCTTAAAGCCGTTTTGGAGAAAGAGTGTCTGTGAGGCAGATCCATGGCAGATGGAACCAAGAGGGAAGAGACCTGAGACAGGGACACAGGGGAGGGGCGGAGGGAGTGTGTGTGTGTGCGTGTGCATGTACATGTGTGTGTTCACATATATGTATTTGGCGCATATGTGAAGGTGTCTGTATATACGTGTGTGTGTCTAGAGCAGCGGTTCTTACTCTTGTAGGAGTCACAGATCCCTCGAAGCCTGGACAGAAGCTTAGATCTCTACTTAGAAAAACGCATATATTCATGGTTTTGCCTCGCATGATGGGGACAGGAGACATGCTTAAGGACCCCTTGAAGCCCATTTGCAGGACCTCCTAGAGTTTCGAGTGCCTAAAATCCCAGTTCTGCCCCTCAGTTGCAGAGTCTGCAAAAGCTCTAAGGGCTCCCTGTGGCTCTCAGGATCCGGCTGATGTGCTGGGGACACTTGGTCCTGGGTAGCTGGTGCCTCTCCCCACACCCTTGTTCTGGCAGGAAAATTCTGCAGCCAGCATAGGGAGGACTGGCTGGGGACACCTGGGTACAGGACTAGCCAGCCCGGGTGTGAGAGCTCCAGGCTGCCAGGCCCCCTTCCCGGGCTCCCAGCATCAACAGCAAATGTCAGGCTAGACCTGGAAGGTCTGCTTCCCTGCCAGCAGCAAGCACCCTTTGCACTGCCCTGAATAGCCCTGTTCACTCCTGACCACAAATCCTCTGCTGAAAGCAATGGAGAAGTGGGAACCTGGTGTCCTGGCCCCAAACCAGGGAACTCCAGCTAAGCGGTTTTCTGGGTTTGCTTTGCGGCTCCTGGAGAAACACAGCCTTCCCTCGCCTCTGCTCCTACCCTCTTCCTTCAGCTAGAGCCTGCCCTCCCCATGATAGGGTGGACCCTGTAGACCCCGAGAACATGCCCAGCAATAGCCACCTAGGAAAGGGTGGCCTTGGAAAGGGCTCTCCATCCTCCCTTTCCCCTCTTTTCCTCCCACATGCTCATGGCTTACAAAGCATGCTTTCTTTGTGCACGGAACCTCTGTACCGTTGCTGAAGTGGGTTGATTATGAGCATCCCTGTCGACAGACAGAAGAGCCCAGAGAACACTTGTCTCGGATCCCACAGCCAGAAGTAGGGGCACCAGAAATGAAGAATGTTCATGTCCAGCTGGCAGGCTGTTCCCACCACACCAGGCTGCTTTAAGGGCTGGGGGATGTCAGAAAGCTCAGAGTTCAGGCCAGCCCCAGGTCCTGTCCAAGAGCACTGGGGACCTGTGGTGGACATACCGAGGGGAGACCACCACCAGGCTGTCACCCCTTAGAGCCTTCTGCTGGGCACTGTGGCCCCTGTATAGCAATAAAATTGTCTCCCTTACAAAGGGGTGCTCTGCTTTGCATTTCACAGGGCCACACCACTTTGCCCTCTGCCTCCAGAGGCCCCTCGCCACTGTCCTGGGAGCAGGATTCCCTACCCTATGGGCTTCTGATTCTAGCTCTGCTCTGGTCCCATACAGTAGCCACTAGGAAGGTGGCTAGTGCCACATGTTGAAATAATATTTTAGATATATTGTGTTAAATTAAAATACAGTGTTCAGATTAATTTCTCCTGTTTCTTTATACTTTTTTAACATGGCCACTAGAATATTTAAAAGCACCTGTGTGTCTTGCATTATATTTCTACCGGGCAGTGCTACTCTAGATAGGAATAGCCAACCTCTCATCCCTGTACAGTTTTCTATAATCTCATTAAAGCTCTAAAATGAGAGGGGTGGGGGTTGCCTGCCTCCATTTCACAGATAAAGAAAGTGAGACTCCTGAGGTCAAATGACTTGGCCAAGGTCATAATAGCCAGGAAGAAGTGGAGGCCAGATGCAAACCCAGGTTTTCCTGACTGTAGACCCAAGACCCCCTTTTCAAGACAATCCATACAGAAAGATACCCCTCTCTCCCTTCACATTGGTGCTGACCCACCCTGGGCCACTCACTCCCTTGAGCTCCTAAGGAAGCTGCTTTCCTTTCGCTCCCCATGTGCTGGAACCTCCCTGTAGAAATACCTCCCTGACAACACCATAAGACTAATGCCTCTTGGTCCTCCATGGAAGCCAGCCTGATCTCATGTTAGGCTCTGTGACCTGATTGTCCCCATCAAAGCTGATGCCTTTGCTCTGTCATTAAAGGCATGCTCCTTTGTACCTGCTGCTGGTCACATACATGCCCCAGGACAAAGGAAGAAGGGACCAAAGGTCCCTGATCCCTGGGACACACCCACCTTCCCTCCTACCGTGATCCTCTGCTCTGCCTCTCCACCTGGGTGCTCCCCTGTCTGCCTCTTTCTTGGAGATGAGCATATTCAGCAAGGCCAGGGGACTGTTTCTTTAATTCTCCCCACTGTCCGTCCCTGGAACGTGATAAAAATACCCAGCATTGATCTTTTTTCCTTCCCCTTCTGCCGGGATAATGTTTACCCAGGTGTCAATCAGGAGAAGAATTTGGCTTCCTAATTTCTCTTCTCGTCCCTGGGGGCCCTGTGTCTCCCCGCCTCACATGGACACCAAGCTGGAATCAAGGTTACTAATAATCCCCCAGCACACACAGACACCGAGAGCACATATATTAAAGTCACATATTGATTTATATTTTTGGGTCCCTCTGCTTTTCTGCCCAGCCTCAGCCTTTCTCTCTGCCAAGGAGAAAAAAAAAAAAAATTACATAGCTATATTTATCACCAAGATGTTTAGTGTAAAGAGCATTGTGTCCGAAGCTAATTCCTACCCCCTGCCCTCTTTGGGGGTATTAAAAAAAAAATAGTGTGGCCTTACCTATCCATAAACATTTATCTTTTGTTGTGTGTTCTTTAACTTTTCTCTCAGGCAGTGGTGAGGGATTTAAGGTAGACCGTCAGAAGGACTTTCTGACTTGACAAATGGTGGCTGTCCTCCCTGAGGAGGCTGGTGGAATTGTCTTGCCAGCAGAGAGAATTCTGTTGCAGGTGGAGGAAGGGGTGGGTGGGTAGGAGCCTGTCTGAAAGGTGGAGCAATAGATTCAACTTATAGAGGTCACTCACAAGTCTAAACAGCGCCTTGTAATTAATGGCTCGCTGTCTATGATCCCATTTCACAGTTGGGAAAATGAAGAGGCTGAGGACTGAGTTTATTTCTCATGAGGCTCTGGAGGCCATGTCAGTCTTAGCTTCCCATCTGGACTCTAAGCTTGATGGAGAAAAATACTTTCCTCCAGGCATGGCGATTCCTGCCCTGAGGAATTGGGGTGGGCATGTAGGTCTCTGGCTGGGGAGAGGTGGGGGTGGTTGAAGCCAGGAGGAGGACAGACTGGATAGTCTCATTCTTTAAAGTGAAATGGAGGAAGGAAGGCCCCTCAGAGCACTAAGCCTGGGACCCACAGCCTTCCCCCACACCTCTCCTCTCACCCCGGATGCCTGTCACTCTGTCTGGCAGGGCAGCCATTTAAAAAATGCCAAACTATTTGACTCTAGTTCCTTCAGAGAGCTATTGGAAGCCCAGCATCATTGAGCATGGAAACTCACACACAAACTCACCACCATCCTCTTAAGGCCTGTGGTGACTTTCCTTCATACTCACATACATCATCTTTTATTATTCACAAATGCTCTGGGAGGTAGAGAGTATCAGCCCTATTTTACACATGGGAAAGCTGAGGTTAAATAACTTACTCAGGGTCATACAGCCAGGAAAAGGCAAGCCTCAACTACAACCCAGCTTCCTGATTCCCCTGCAGGGGCTCATCTCCTCAGCCCACACCAGCTGCCTTGGTGGGTGCAGCCTCCTGGTGTGCAGCCTTTGTTGACCTTCAGAACCTTCCGGCCTCCTTCCCTGGCCCAGCCTGGGGTCCTGGCTCTCCCAGCTGAGCTGCCAGGCCTAGCTACCACTCCATCCTCATACTGAGAAGCAGTTCCTCTTCTGGTTGTGCCCAGATTAGCTGGGCTGGGGGTCAAAACTTTCCCAGGTGGGACCTGACGTGGGTCCTACTTACTGCCTGCCTCTTCCAGGGACTCTCAGGGGCTAGCTGCCCTCTGCTTTCCCTTTGGTATTTTCCAGGAGCTTGACTGAGTCGCTTCCAACCCAGTGTCCCTCACTTCCTTCTAGCAGGGATGAGAACTACTATCTGCAAAGAGCCACTGAACGCTAGCCCAGTACAAGGCACTGTCTTTCTGGGTTTTGGACCCCACAACAACCCTGCAAGGTGAAGATGGAGCCCCTTATTACACATAGGGAAACCGAGGCTCACGGAGCATAAGTAACTTTTCCCAGGTCACCCAGAGGGTAATAGGAGTTAGGATTGGGTCAAATCCGTGTGACCAAAGACCTTGCTTTGGAACTCACTCTTTATTTTAGCTCACTCCTATTCCCCGGCTGTTCCCATCAGACAGGCTGGGTGAGGGCGGGGGCCAGACGGCGTAGGGCGCGGTGGGAATCACCAACGAGGACCCTCCCCGGGGAACTTTTCCCATTGAAAATCTGTTCCCCTCGCTGCCACGGGTGATGTATGGCTGGAGCTGATGAGAAACGTGCAGCGGAATGGAGGCAGGAGGTGCGGGCGGGGGGACGCGGCACTGAGATTCCGCGGGGAGCGGGGGCGGCACAAGCCCTGACACGGGCCGGGTAATTGATCTGGAGGTGCCAATTTGCAGCAACTAAATATTTGGTTTCTGCCTCTGCCCGCTCCGCACTCTGCTCAAACAAACTTCAATTAAAAGCGAAAAACGATGGGTTGGGGGGCGGTGCGCCCGTGTCCCCGGGGCCTGATCGATGGCGCGGAGCCTGCAAGCTGCGGAGCGCGGGGTGCCGAGCGAGAGCATCGCTTACGAGGGCAGGCCGGGCGCCCTCTTCCGGATAGCCGAGCACCGGGCACGCGGCCCGCAAGAGGAAGCGCCCGAGGGAGGGCGGAGGGGCGCTTGGAGTCGGCAGCCGGACATAATCTCAGCTCCGTAGAGCGGAGAGGGCGCACTATGTGCCAAGCTGGGGACACAAATAGGGCCAGCTCGGACACCCCTGCTCCAGACGTCCAAGCCTGTGTACTCGGGCAGGGATCCTGGGGAAGCCAGCAGCCCTAGGGCTCTGACCCCCTCTGCCAGTGCACCCACCAGAGGAACTTGGATGATGGCTCTGGCATTCAACAGCATTCATTCAGCGTCTGTCCTGAGGGCTGCTGGGTGCCTGGCACGCTGGGCTCTGAGGGCTGTCTCTCCCTTGTCTGCCCATCTGTCTATCCTTGTGTTGGCCAAAAGGGTGACTCCAACCCAGTCTCCGCCCTTGGAGGGGTCTGAAATTGGAAAGAGCAGTGAGACCCAGGGGCGGTTAAGGAGGAGGCCTGGAGTGGTGGTTGCAGCCTGGAGCCGGGGATAGGATCAAGGGTTACAGTTGCTTCCTCTTGGGTTGGAGACAAATTTAGCAGTAACAGCCATTTGCTGGGTGGAATTAGTCCAGAGGGAAGTTTCTTTTCCTCAGTGACCTTTCAGTACTTTTGGAGAGAGACCCCAGGGCTGGAAAGGGGAGCTAACCTTTGGAGCTGGAAAGCAGGGGCATTTCAGGACGCAGCTTTGGGAGTATTAGGACAGTTCTGGGATAGATGGGGTGAGGGGTGGAGGTGGGGGTGGGGTGGCAGAGAGGCATCCAGGTCAACGTGGAAGATGGGGATAGATCCAGTCCAGTGGAAAGCAGAGGCAGGTGTGGGTACTTTCATCTCAGGGGAAGTTTCTTGAGGCCCTTGACCCCTCCTGCATTTCTGTGCCCCACCTTGTGGGGTGGAAGGATGGCTCCCCAAGTGAGGCTGCTGCTGGTCCAATCAGCTGCAGGCTGCAGCCCCTTTCCTCCCCTTTAAACCCCCCTTGGTCCATGGCTGGGTGTAGAGGCACAGGTCCTGGGAGTGTGGCCTCCAGCTTCTAGGGACTCTGATGGCCGTGCAGGTACCATCCCCACTCCCAAAGGGCTCTTGAGAACGGTCTCACCATCCCTCTTCTGCCCCCCTTCTATTCCAGGCAGATGCCTCACCTCCTGGGCCCTCAGGCCCCAGTTCTGTCTCTTTGTGGCTCTGGGCATGGGTCTCTTACCACGGGGGAGCTGGATCCAGAGCTCTGCGGGAGGCTGAGGAAGAACCCTGGCGGGATCGTCCCCAGAAGCATCCCCAGCCACCTCTGCTCTCCCATGCCAGGCCTCCCAGGGGTTGCACACTCCTCACCCAAGCCACAGCCCTGCCCAGCCTGCAAACCGGGAGCCTGCTCCCTCTCATTTCCTCCCTCCCTCCGTCTCCCCAGGCACTGAGCTATGGAGCAGAATGATTTCCTGTAATTGGCCAGCAATCCGGCTGTCCAACTTGTTCTATCGACATGCTGGTTAGCTGGAGATTGTATTGGAATGTGAGCGACGAGGGGAAAGGGAGGTGGGGAGCAGAGGGAGGAGGCTTTTTTGGGCCCCAGCTGGGTGCAGTCTCAGCTCTGCCGGTGGGACAGGGAAGCCACCAGCCACATCTGCCCTTCTCAGAGGGAACAGGAAAGCAATCCATAGTGCCTCATCACCTCCTTCATTTTGCTCCTCTCCTGCCATCTCTGGGGGTCTCCCCTGCTCACACCTATGTGGCCCCCTGGCCTCAGGTCATCACTGCCACCCCATTCCCTCACCTGGGCCTGGGACTGATTCCTCTTGACCTAAAGTGCCTTTATGAGAATTGGGGGTACTCAGCATACAGCGCTCTCCCTCTCCTATTCAATTTCTCACCATGGAGGTTCATTATGGAGTGTTCCATACCTTCCCTCTTCCCTTCTTTCACTCTCCCCAGAAAGAACATCTGAAGAAGAGCAGACAATAACTCCGAGATAAAGGGCCAGGTGTAGCTAATGGCGGCAGGGCGGGGTACTGGGAGTCCGGAAGCTTGATTATTTATGCCTGTTGGTTACCTGGGTCCCATGGTTCAACCTCTGAGCCTTCAAAAAATCCTAGTCCTACCTCCTTCGCTCCTCACAGAGTTGGGAGATTTCCAGGCGATAACCCCTGAATGTGCTTTGAAATTGTAAAGCTCTGCTAATTACCCTAGGGTCAGCCCGAGCCTGGGGACGGGCCTGCCTGTCCCCTTCATCTCCCACCCAGAGGCCAGTGCGTCTGCAAACCTCGCGGGCAGCATTAACGCTGGACGCCTGCCAGGGTGGGTAAAGTCCAAAGTGAGGGATGGAGGCGGTGCCCAACGGCGCGTCTGGAGCGTGGGAGCCGGGATCTCGTGCGGGTCGCGCTCGCGGAGGGGGATGGGGACACATCCCTCCGCCCCGCGGCGCCAGGACCACGAGGGCCCGCAGCTCCAGTACGCGGTCAGCACAGCTTTTAATTAGCGCCCGGAGCCAGGTAGCCTGCTCCCGCTCCCGCCGCAGCCCCTCGGCTGGGGGATCTGGGTGTCGGAGGGAAGGCGGGACAGCGAGGCGGAGAAAGTAACTGATCCGGGAGCGCCAGCACGGAAGCCCTGTCCCAAGCCGGGCGGGTGCTGCCACCTGCCGGCCAGAGGGGAGGCCGCTCGCTCGGGAGCGGGTCTGCGGCTCCCAGGTCTGGCTCCTGTTTCAGGGGCTTTGGAATCCTTACAGCGGTTTAACCTGGAAGTCACGCCCCTGGGAAAGTAAGCGTTCCCTGAAGGTCGCCTAGCCTGAGAAAGGGAGGCCGCGAGGGAGGCAGGAGGAGAGGAAGTGGGGGCTGTGGCGGGGAAGTCGAAGGAGTACTGGGTAGTATTTTCTCCACATCTTCCAGTCAGGTCATCCTCTGACATTCTTGCATCAAGACCTTTACAGTTTGCAAAGGTTTCCATTGCTAAGATACCTTGATGTAAGCATCATGAAGCATGCATGATAAAAGAAGCTGGAGCCAGGGGGTCACCTAAGTAGGAGATAGAGCCCAGCTTCAATCCCAGGGGGTCCCAGGTCGCTCCTCTGCAGGGAGGCTCAGGGGCTGTGCAGTGGGCAGGGTTCTGAGGCCTGGCTCTGTGGCCCAGGTCAGATACCCCCATCTCTCTGGGTCTGGAATTGGAATGATGAATGTTACCTATAGAGTGTCACATATCGATCAAGGGCCCAGCACATCAAGGACATTCACGAGGAGACATTTTCTCAACGGTCGGGGTAACAGGGCACTGTAAGGGGTCCATACCTTGTTTTTTTACCCCTCCTGCCACGTCCCAACAAACTGGGGAAGCAGCTGCCTTCACCTTTCTCCTCCTGGCCCTCACCCTGTAGCCTGCTACCTCCTTGTCAAGCCTTTATTTGCCCCTCTGGGTTTTGCAGTGTGTTAATGAGCTGGTCTCTGAGGTACAAGCAGTTCCAGGAAAGGGGGCACAAAATATGGCCACCACAGCATTTACATTTGTCACATTCACTTCTGGCCTTAATAGGCTGCCGGCCACAGAATCAGTGCCTCAGCAGGCCTGCCAGCTCTGGCAAGGGAAAGCTGATGTCTACACTGGTCTAATTGGGTTGGGGAAGGAAGATGGATTAAGTGGGCATGATGCTGCCCCAGCACCTCTACCCACCTCTCACAAGACACACCTGGACGTAGCTGAGTCCTCCTGGGGCCCAGCAAGTGAGAGGCCTGAGCCTCGGTGTGGGAGGAGGCCAAGAGTAACCCCCAAATGCTACCCAGTCTGGGAACCCATCAGTCCACAGTGCTACGGGCACAATGGCAGTGCAGGGCATTCCCGATCAACACACTTTATTAAGCACCAATGGCAAGTCAGGCTCTGCACCAGGAACACATATGAATAAAACACAGTTCTTGCTCTCAAGGGGCTTCCAGGGGAGAGACCAACTAGCTTTTGGATGATTACTATATCGTGGATTAAAGTAAACCATAGCAGGGCCCAGAATACCTCCCACCCTGGGGCTTTAGGTGGTGCCTCAGCTGGGAGTTAATCAGTTGTGGGGGCAAAAAAGGTATTCTAGGTGAGGGAGCAACATGGCAAAGGCACAGAGGTGAGAAACATGTAGACTACCAAGAGTTCAGAGCTAGGAATATTTGGGGCGGGAGTGGGAGAGCTGGAGAAACACCGGGGTGGGACGGTGGGTCGTCCCAGAAGAGGCCTGGCCTCTGCCTGGCTGCAGCATCAGCCACAGTGAATCCACGGTATCCTGGCTCAGGGCTTTGACTTGGCAGAGAAGGGGGTAGCCCTTGGTCCATAATGGTTTCTCATGGTCTGCATGGTTTTGGCCTTGCTGAGACATGTGCTCAGAGAGGATTCTAGCCCAGGGAACTTTCCTCCCAGCTTTAACCACTGGTGAAGACCACAGAGGCAGTTTTCCCCACCTCCACCCACAAGGAATGTAACGGCCTCCCACTGTTTCTTTCATGCCCCACCAGGGACACTGTTCTGTAGGTGATTCCAGAGGGAGGAGCCCTGGGGAAGGTGGGAAGGACTATCTCCTGACAGGGAGCTGTTTCTGTACCTCAGACAAGATGCACTCCAAAGAAGGGGTGGCCCAGTGCAGGGCTCCAGTCCAGATTCAGTGTGTGTGTGTGTGTGTGTGTGTGTGTGTTTATTAAGGGGGTTGGAAGGAAACAGGATGCAGCCTCTGAGATCAAGGCCTGGTGCTTCCTGCCTTGGAGTGCCTAGCTAGGGGGAAGACAGGAGGTAGCGGGTAAGCAGGTACAGGAGGCTGGCAATGCCCACCAGACCTGTGAGGACCCCAAGCCTCAGTGGTAGGTACTCCAAGGAGCGCTCCAGCTCGTTATGCAGGAAGATGACCTGGTGTTTGGTGATGCTCCACTCTCCTGAATTGTCTAGAACGTGGCGGGCCATGCGGGCCTTCTCCTTCAGGGGCATCTGGGCCTCGATCCGGGCCTCTGCGTCCTGGCGGTTCAGGTTGTTCCGCTGCATCAGCCGCGCCAGCTGTGTGTCCCGGTCACTAAGGACAGGGCAAAAGGGCTGCTCAGACACTGTAGACCCCAGCCTCCCTCCTACCGGTAAGTTTCAGGAGTGGGCAGCCCCTTTCCCCAAATCTGTTTAGGCTCCCACAGCCAGGGAGGGAGACCCAGAAGATTGCCGGCTCCACCTCACTCCACTGTGAGGATCCTAGTAGCACTATGGGCTACCTAAAGCCCTTATTATAAACAAGGACAGGAACGGGCTATGGCAGCTGTTTTCTGCCATCTGGGTCTCTGTTTTGCCACTAAGCTTAAGATTTCCTAACTATAAGAATGGGAGGATTTGATCACCTGGAATCAGCTACAGCCTGGATCCCTGGGTGGGTGACCTTTACGGAAAGGCCTGTGCCTGTAAGCTCAATGCTTCCTATAGTTCCCCTGGGCCTGCAGCATCAAAGATAGCCTCCTGGGCTACCACAAAAACCCTTCCTTGCCTTCCTACCCCCACCCCTGTACATGTAGCACAAAAGCACCATTCTGTGAAGGTGGCTGCCATGCTTGATGGCACTGATGACGTGGGATGGGCAAGCATATTATTTCCAACACACCAAAGGTAGTTCAACAGTTAAAGAATTCCATGAGGGGATCCTGATTTTTGTAAAGTGTGGATCCCATTTATGAAAAGCAAATAATCACTAATTCATGTATCTCTGGTATATCCTGTGAGCTGTACACCCACATGTGCTGAAAATGGGGCACAAATGGCACCCAGGAATCTGGCAAAGCTTCCTCTGGCTGCTGAGTGGGGCTGGAGGATTTCCTGGAGAACCTGCTGGAGAACAGGCAGATTCTACAAAGCCCTGCTTCTTTGTCAGGAGCCACGCTGTCTCTGCTTTTTATCAAATAGACCAACCTGGAAGGAAAGAGTCAGAAGAGGAAGGTGGCAGGGGTAGGCGCAGGGTGATTGGTTGACTGCAGATGCAACCAGCCCCTGTTCTGTTTTCTCATCTCCACTCCAAGCCCAACCCCCACCCCTCTGTTTCTGATCCCTTGGTACACAGTTCCAGTTGTATTAAGACTCCAAGGCAAAGAGAATCCTGTCTTCCTGGAGTTTGCCTGGCCTCAACCGATAGTCTTTCACAAATGGAACAAACCAGAGGTTGCAGGTTTACATGGAGAGACAAGTGCCAATGGGGGTCACCAGGCTCAGTGGATCCCGACTGGGCTTTACATAACAACCATCAGTGGGGAGCAGGCGGAGGGCAGGTGATGCTTTGGATACTGAGCACTCCAGGCCCCCACAACCGACCCTCAGTGTGCTAGGAGCCTCCCACACATTAGTCTCTTGAGAGCTATCCTGTGCTCAAAATATCTGCAGAGTTAAGTGCCCACCTCTGTCTGCATACATGCGGGTAGAGTCAGGGAAGCTTCTGGGAGGCAGAGACACCCTGCAGCTTCATGTGCTCTCTCACCCCATTGGGACTGTGACTCATCTTCTCTGACAGTTTGATCTTCCTGGCTTCACGTCCTGGGGGACCCTGACAACAAAGCTCCTTCCTTAGCTGGGCTCTGGGAGTTTCTTGCCCACGACTTCCTGTTCATAGGTGATGACAATGGGTGACCTGGACAAATTCTGTAAGCCCCCTGAGTTTTCTCTTTTGTAACTCAGAGGCATCAACTCCTTCTGTGACCACTTTGTGTTGAAAGGTGAATTGAGGGAGGTAATAAATGTGGGCGCTGTTTGGAAAGTTGAGAAGTGCTACAGGAAGGCAAAGGAATCCAGTGAATAACACTCGTTCACAGCAGGGCCTGGCATTTGGGCTGAGGTGCTTCTAGTAGCCAGCAGGGGGAGCCCTTCCCAAGCACTAGAGAAGCCTACCTGGGGGCAGATCTGGGTCAGGCGCAGAGGTCGGTTTCTATAGGCTCTGGGCACTGTTGCCCATCCCGTGCCCACTGGCCACCTCAAGGGGAAGGAGTAAAGCAATGTGGGCCATTTCTCAGGTACACGCCTTACTCCACCCTGACAGCCTCCGTAGGGCTGGGCCATGCCAGACCACACCACACACTCACCAGTATACCACCACCGTGTGCTTCATGAACTTGAGCAGCTTCTTGTTCTCAAACAGCAGGGGGATATCCAGAATCACATAGCGGTATCCTGGGGAGAAGCGGGAAACCCACAAGTTCAGTCCTGTATGCACACACTAAGGACTGCCTGTGTCATGCCTGGGAACAGAGTTGAAGCCACTGGCCCCTGCATCAGGGGCTCCCCAGCAGTGGGAGAGACCTTCCAAGGAGGCATAGCCTGAGCGCCAGGCAGTTCCAATGCCATTCACAACAGAACGCTGCAGAGGTCACTTTTGACTGGATGATAAGGGGAGACTGTGTAGAAGGATGGCATGCATACTGGTCTCGAAAAGCTTGTAGGACTTCTGATACTTGAAAATGAGGGAGTGGAGGTGAGGGTTCCAGAAACGGGGACCAGCAGAGCACAGGGAGCAGTGAGGCACTACTACTTTGGCTGGAGCGAAGGCCTCATGCAATGTGAGGTGAAGCGGACAAGGCGGTCAGGGCAGGCACAAAGGGTGTTCACCTTAATCTTGAACCCAAAGAGTTGTTATTTCTGACAGGGAAATGACACAGCCAGAGTTGTAGGAGACTGGAGAGGATTTCCAGGAGCAACTGGGCCCTTTCTGCTCTACTTCACCTACCTTTGCTAAAAACAATTTAAAAAAGAAAAGAAAAAAAGGTTCTCCTCTAAGAGTCCAGTATGTCCATCGCTACTAGCTCCCCATGAGAGCAGCCCCAATGGAAGGCTGCTAATGGGTGTCACAGGCAGACCTCCAGCCAGGAGCTGCAAGGGCTGGTCATGGTTCTGACTAGTACTGTATAACCGTAGTACCATATAACAGCAGTGAGGTAAAGGCATTGGCTGGCCCTCGCACTACAAGCCAAGGCCAGTCAAGGGCGGCACCCTCACCTACTGTGAGCCGGCACATTCCTGGGCTGCTCGCCAACGAACACTGTGGGCTACTCTCTCCTAGTTCTCTATGCCCGAGACCTGCCCTGTGCATGTGTGACAAAGCTGGCAGGGGGCTGGCAGCAGGAAGGGAAAGGAGTGGGTACTGCTTCTGCCCAGAGATCCCAGCCTGGCTTGGATGGTATCCCACTGTGAACACTTCCAACCCAAGAACGGGATACACATCACACCAGTTCCCAGGGTGTCAAACATCGCACCAATTCCTGGGGTGTCATGGAGAAACTGGCACTCCAGGTGATGCAGGAACAGGGGTGGCGACCCAAGCTGCTGGGTTTCTGTTCCCCAGGACCTCCTGCTCAGGAATCGCAAGAGCAACCTTTAGTTGAATGAAAGGGCTCAGAGAACTGGCTCTGATGACATGCCTGGGTTTATAGCCACCACTTTCCTACCATGTGATCTGGGGCCCATAACAAGCTCATCTGTGTAAATGAGTGGAAAGACCACCTACTTACCAGGAGGATGGTAAGGATCAAATATGCAGAGGCATGTAAACCATAGCATCCCCCTCCCCGAAGGCCCTCCCTGGGGTGGGGAGGCGGGTGGCAGCACTGGTTCCCCCACACTCCTCCCAATTCAGAATGGGAGCCAAGACCAGATTCTCTCCAGGCCTCTTATCTCCCTCTCCTGCCTGCTCCTCCCCCCTTACTGTCCTTTCTCCTTGACCCTCTTGGGAGCTCGTGGCCGGTACTCTGGTGCAGCGACAAAGGGCTATTCAGCTGTCACATCCCTCCTGCTTGATAAGCTCTGCAAACTATCCTGACTCTATTAAGACATCCATCTGCCTACACAGAGACCTCCCCAACAGCTGGTGATCTTATCTGACGTTTGATTATACCAACTTTGACAGTTGTATTTGTTATACTCATCAGGGAAAAACTGGGACTGTGGAAGCCACAGCTGTCGTCCCCATTTTTCACCTTATCGAGCTGAAAGGAGCTTTCTGGCTTTTATATAAGTGGTGGCGGTTGGGGAGAGGGAGGCCGGGTGGATGACACAGCGGAGAACTTTGGAGCGGGTGACATTATCCAGTGCCTCATTTCAGAAGGGGAGGGTCACTGCTGCCTCAAAGCCCTGCAGATGGACTTGCAGCTGGCTTGGGAGTGAATGTAAAGGGCAGGATGAAGGCAGAAGGCTTCACTCCTGGGTAGAGTAGGAGGGGGTCCTGGCACAGACACAAGGGGTGGGACAAAGGCAGAAAGAGTCCAGAGACTGTCCCTGAGGGAGAAAAAGTGGAGGGAGGCCTGCAGCAAGGTGCTGAGATGCAAGCCAAAGCTGGTCCCACAGGGAGGAGGTCTGGAGCCTGGCCTCATCCTGGCCAGACCTGGGGAGAGGGGTTGTGGAGGGTCGACATCACGGATGTCTGTCAAACTATCCCTTTCCTTCTGTGGGAAGGTACTAGCCAGAGGGAGATGGGGCTGGGGGAGGTTCTCCAGTCTGTACATGAGAACTTGAGGATGAAAGAATAAGGTGTTTGGCCGTGATCACAGTGCAAAAGTCGGATGAAAACCTAAAATGCTGGCCCATACGGACAGGAAGGAAAGTTGCAGCATCATGACTGACAGTGGGAGACAAGCAGCCAGGCCTTCAACTCTGAGGCCCAGGGTGGAGGCCACATATGCCAAGGGCAGCAGGGAGATCCGCAGCGGCCTGAGGCAGCTGGCCTGATCTCAAGCCGCTGCACTCTGTTCTCCCACTTTTAGTGATCCTGGACAGTGGCAGGTCACCCCTGCTCAGTGCTATACAGAAGAACAGGGCTTACACCATGGAGGAGGGCTTGGCTCTTCAAACTCTTGCTCTTCAAACACCCTCCCCTTCTTTCAGTCCCCACTTACCGCCTGGCTGTCCCTGCACGTGCCAGACTAACTCCTTCTAGTAAATCCCAGCTCCCAAGGATTATTCTCCACTTAGAACCCCTCCCCTACCTCCCCCGGCCATCCTAGACCCTCCCTAACGTCCAGTCTGCAAATTTTCTTTCCCAGGCATCCCAACAAGCACCAAATCTGACTCTGACCATGGTTTACATTGTGTGGTAATCAACAGTCATTGATGGGGACTTCCAGGCCCTCTACAGCTTTTTAAGGCAGCATGATTAGCCTCAGTATGCAGATGAGGCAACAGGTGGAGGGCTCGCTCCTTCGACAGTCACACAGCTAGAACCTGTGAGGGCCAGGACTTACACCCAGGTCTCAGAACATCAGCTATTATTATGTTCATCCGATGAGAAAAATCAACTTACTTCCTGGGGATCATGGCCCAAAGCCTCAAGTGGCTCTTCTCATTAGATTGTCAACCTCCTTAAGAGTTGAGGGACACGTGCTTCTTTCCTCTGGGGCTGTGTGTGTGTGCATGTGGCAGGGTGCCAGTGATCAGTATGAGCTCAACAGCCTGCATGACCAGCTCCCCTCACCCTGGCCAACCTTTCTGCTGAGAAGGACCCTGGCCCTGTAAGGAGGGGTCTTTGCCTTATCCCTATCCCAGGCCCGGGGGCTTACCTCGGAGAAAGTATTTGAACATCTCCTTCATCATTTCCTTGCGGATCTCAGGGTGAGTGATGGTGTTAAGCAGATGCCGCCGGTCGGGCTGGTTAAAGATCAGGTCCCCCAGGACCTTGCGATCGATGTTGCCATTTTCCAGTAAGACCTCAGTGCCAAAGGCCTCCACGATGCGCTGGTGGGCAGGGTATCCTGGCTGGACGACTATGGCATGAGGAGGAGGCTAGGTCACTCTCCAGAGCCTCCAGCCAGCAGAGGCCGCCCTCAAGTGACTAGAGGCAAAATGGTGGGGGTACTGATGGGGAGAGTTGTTCAGCTGGAGCAAAATCAGAACGAGGGGAGGACAAGCAGGTGAGACATAGAGCAGAGCACACGGAACCCCAGGGTGGTCACAGTCATGGGGTGAGGTTAAGGAGAGGGGAGAGTAAACAGAAGGGCAGGAGGACAAGCCACAGACGGCCCACAGCTGGGAGGAACGCCTTGCCCTCCGCTGAGGCCTTGAAAGGACTGACAGAAAGGTGCGGCACGCTGGAGGACGTGGGGGAGCTGCTCACAGAACCCCACGGCCCCCACTCACCCAGCCGGGCGATGACGTCCACATCAATCACCGCACAGCCCAGGTCCTGGAACACCTGGGCCACTGAGCTCTTGCCCGAGGCAATGCCCCCGGTCAGGCCCACCAGGAACATCTTCCCAGGAAAGAGGGAGTCAGTGAGCCCCAGAACCAGGAGCTGGAATCACCGGTGTTGCACACATGCGGCTGATGGGAACTGCCCACCATGGGAGGGCCCAGAGGACCGGCCTGTTGGAGGAGAGGCCTGATCAGTGTTGGGCCAGAACAACTGGGGGAACGGGAGGCAAAGGAAGGGAAGGGTAGCACAGCCTGGCCGGGCAGAGTCAAGACCTGAGCTTGGAGAGCTCTGGGCCTATCCTGAGATGGAAATCTCCAGCAAGGCTTCCAGTTTCTTTAAAAAGCACTCATACAGAAGACAAGTGAACACAGTATAGTGATCAAAATGCTGACCAGGCAGAACAGAACAGATGCTCTAAAGCAAAGAGTGCTTTCTGGAGGTGGCAATACCCCACCGCTGGCAAACTTCCCACACAAAGGGGACCCCATCCCTCTGTAGTGAACCCAAGGCCCTTTGCAGATGGCCACAGTGCCCCCACCCCCAGCCTCCACCTTACTGTGGGGCACTGAGGCTCACAGGGAAGAAACGGCCTGTCTGCCCCTCCCTAGCACCCGTGCTAGGCCCACCAGGAAGGCTCGTCTAGAGGGAGATGACTAATCCCCCCCACCTCAATAAGAAGCGGCCCAGTGGTTTGATGGCCACTAAGCCTGAGGTACAGAGAAGCATGGATCTTGCCAAGAAGGAGTATGAGGAAAGGAAGCCAGGACGCAGGGAGGTAACTCTGAGCTTGGCGTGGCAATCTGTGGCTCTGACTGAGCAGCAGCAGTGCAGCACAGCAGTCAGGAGCATGGACCTCTTCAAATCCAGTTCCTCCACTTTCATGCTGCACCAGTCACTTGCCCCTTGAACTTCAGTTCTCCCATCCATAAAACGCAGATGACAGAACCTGCCTCATAAGGCCGGTGTGCAGACTGAATACAGAAAATGTACATGAAGCCCTTGGTACACTGCCATTCACATGGTAAGTGCACAGTCAAGGAAGGGAGGATACAGACACGGGGTGGAAGGTAGGGGTAAAGTCATACTGCAAGGCACAGAAAGGAAAAAGACTTTCATGAAGCTAGGTCCCCATTCCTGCAACCTCAGACTATCTCACAATAGTTTTTTTTAAAAACCGCATTGCATTTTCTACAGTAAACAGGGTTACCGTTGCTCCCAGACTGGAAGAATTAAATAGAAAGCCAGGTCTCTCCCATCCTTCCTTCAGTGACAAACCACTTCTCTGGGACCTTGAAATGTGTCATAGGCCTTTTTTTTGGTAAACAGATTTACTGTCCTAATTACACTTTGCTTGACCTTATACTGAAATGAAAATGAGTTTGCTTCCCCTGAGGACACACAGAACGACATCGGGTGGGCAGCTGCTCAGATGCAGGCTGGGCGGGAAGGAAGCTTGGGGCAGTGAGGGACCAACCTAGTTTAAATCTGCCCAGGCTCTTCTTCACCCAGGGAAACCAGAGGCAGAGAGGAAAATATTCACCAGTCTTATCCAAATGGAGAGACTAAACTAAATTATTAAACCATTTACAAAGCACTTCTTCTCATTCTCTTGAGACTAAAGTCACCCCAGGTGGTCTTCCTCCAGTTTACAAAAAAGGTTAAGGATAAGGTTCCGTGGTCAAAAGAAAAAAGAAAAAGTTGACTCATTTGGCTGAAGCTTTGAAATGGAAAATCCAGCAACTCCGTCATGTCCTTAAAGCAACAGCCCTGCTTCTCTGCTGCCCAAGACCAATCTGGAAGAGTGGGAAGGGCCTTGGGGAGAGACCGAGGCCAGGGAAGCGGCGGGCCAGCTCTCCACAGCACTGAATGCAAGCCACTGTCTCCTGGCTACCTGGCTTTGCCAGACTTGGTCTAAGGGGCCTGGAAGACCACAGCTGAGCAGAATTCAGCTCCTGCTGGTGCTCAGGACCAGGACCCTCTGAGATGCACTCAATCAGAATCTGGCAAGGGAGCCACCAGGCAGCTCTGCTGTGTAAGGGGGCTTGGGACTGACTCTTCATTTACAGGGGTGGAGATGGAGGGTCAGAGAAAGGAAGGAACGTGGGGAGGGCCAAGGCTGTTAGACGAGACCGGATGGGGTTCAGGACTCCTAACTCCAAGTTTAGATTCCGACTTAAGGTAACCAGGAAATGAAAAATTGACCTTTACACTAAGTAAGAGAAAATGATGGTGATTGTGTCTATAAGCAAATCAACTCAGCCAAAGAAAAATGATTTGATGATTTTCCTCTCAGGTGTTTTCCTCTGCAGAATAGGAGGCTGGGTCTTATGGACAGCAACCAGGGCATAGACACAAATTCCAGGCTCAGCTCCGTCCCAGGCTCTCGGGGTAACCTAATGAGTATCTTCCCTTCTCTGTGCCTTGGTTAACCATCTGTGGAAACAGACCAACAGCTGCTTGACCTCCGTCAGGAAGGCAAGGGGGATCGAGGAGCACATGCCCAGGGAGGCTCTGGGCCCCTGGCTTGAAGGGGCTGGACAAATAACAGCTGCTTCCACCCATAAACCCCTCCACGACTCCCTCCCTCCCTCAGCACTGACTGCTGCCTCTGCGCTTCGCAGCGGTGCCAGGCCAAAGGAAACAGAGGTCACGCGCCCCAGGAAAACTGGAGGGGCAGACAGTAACCAATGAAATCAGCCAAGAACAGAGCACCTACAGCTGAGCAGTACTCACGGGGGCTGGGGGTGAACCACGGACCTGCCCTGGATGGAGCTGCGGCAAGAGCCCCCTGTCCTCTCAAGGCTCAGCAGGGATGCAATGAAGTCTTGTGTTCCCAGCTGCCTCTAAGTCCCACCCGGGACTGTCTGGCAGCTCCTCTGCATATGCTCAGAGAAGCCACTACCTATGGTAACCTGTGTTCACAATGCTCTTCCTGCTCTGGTTCAGAAATCATCCTTCTCCAGTCCAGTTTCCCTCTTTACACAGAGGCGGTGGGAACCTCACAGCAACTTTTCAACCTGGCTCTGATGTGAATCCTATGAAACTTCATGGAAGGGTAGAATCCCAGGCCGCACCCTAGCCCGCTGAATCTCCATCTAGGGTGGAGCCCTAGCAGCCAGCCAGGCCCCAGAACTGCTGCTGGCATGGAAGGTTGAGGCCCGCAAGTTAAGGTCTGGGACTGGACTCTGCACAAACCCGCCTGTGTGGCTGTGGGAAGTCTTCCTCCAGTCTGGCTGAGGCCAGTAGGTGTGTTATACATGAGAAACAGCTGAGCCCTCACTGCCTGCCCCTCTCTGAGCCTCAATCTGCACACCTGTAAGCAAGGGGCTGAACCTCCAGTTCTAACAGCACTGGCTCCAGGGGAGGCTGTGGCACTTTCTTCCTCCCCTTAAGTGGGTCACTTCCCAGTCAGTAGGTGCTCACTTGGGCGACCAAGAAAGACACAACTGTTGGTGGCCAGGAAATCTTCCTCAATACCAAAAGCCGTTCACAGAGCTGGCTTGGCCGGAGTAGGAAGGGCAACACACTTAGTCCCATTGTAACAGAGAGAAACTAATGCTCAGCACAGAAATGGAAGCTGAATTCCCAGAACTGGGGTTCATCAGCCAAGACTAGATTCCAATCCCAGGGAGACACATCCAAACCCTTTCCTTTCCCTTATGTCAGTGGGGAGACAGCAGGGTGTAAAGAAAAGGGTAAGGATTTGAGTTAGAGAGGTGGTGTCTCCAGCCTGTGAGGCGATGGTCAACTGATCGAATTCTACTGTCTCCAAAAACGGTGTATCCTTCTCATCGAGCTTCTCCAAACTGCCTTTCATTTCTTACCTCTTGGGCCCCAACAGCCTGGAGAAGACGAAAATACATTCACAGAAGGGCAGTCTCTCTCAGAATCTCCTCTGGCAGTGCTTCTTAAGGAAAAATGAGTGAGCTGCTTCACAGGCCTCCCAGAAAAATGTCCCACTGCTCATGCTGTCTGCCCAGGCTCTACCTTCAGTAGACCCCACCCGCCAACCCAGGTCATGAGCACCTCATGCCAACCTCTAGAGCAGCCTTGTGATACGACCTGACCCTCCAGACCCTGCCTTACCTCTCCCAAGGCAGCCAAGGCCACGGCTCGAAGTGGACGCTGGATCACGTGACTCTCCTGCTTAAACCTTCACGGCCTTCTTCCCTCTACTCCTAGCCTCTCAGAGGTCTTTGGGCCCCACGTGACCTGTCCACTGTTGACCCCTCCACCCCTAGCCAAGGATCCTTGGCTATGCTGACGCTCGTCACCTGCCTGCCTCTGTCCCTCAACACGCAGGCCCCATGTATGCCCACCACACTCACCTGTTGGCTAACTCCTCAATTTAGTCTGTGTTCATTCCTTCAACTAATCAGGCACCAGGCACTGTTCAAAACCAGAGGGCATGTCACCATAAGCTTACACTCTACTGTGGAGGGGCGCGGAGTATACACAGCTAAGTCCACAATAGGTGTGGTAGAGTGTGATAGGGGATGTTGTTTTAAATGGGGGACCAGAGGGTCTGAGTGAGCATGGGGGCTCATCACGGCTCCTTCAGGGTGCCTCGTCCACCCTGCAACTGAAACCAGGCTCCTGGTCTCTCACCATTCCATTTCCTTTCTGTGCCTTGTACCCATCATGCTTTGTACTTTTGTGTGACCATTTCAATGTGTTAGATAAAATAAGCTCCATGAGGCCACATGCCATGTACAGTTTGTAGCCATCTCCAGCACCTAGCACAGTGTCTGATATCCATCTGTCACACACCACATGAGGACTATCAGTCAGGTTACATAACTTTTCTTCACTCAGTTTCTTCATCTGTAAAATGGAGCTAATGGACCTACTCTTGAGTTGCTGTGAAGAGTGAGCTAATGTACAGAAAGTGCTTAGAGAGTGCCTGGCACACACTGAGCCCACACCAATGCTCCCTGTTATGAGAGAGTGTTTCATAACTCTTTATAAATGAATGACTAAATGAGTCCATGACCAGGGGAGGGGAGGGGAAACACCTGGGGGTCACAGTCTCCTGTCAGTGGCAAAAATGGGGCTGGAGCCACCTCCCAGCCTGCTCCTTTTCCCATTAGAACATGCTGTTTGCTACTAACAAATCCCTTCTGGAAAAAAAGAGAAGCAAATAAAACACCCAATGGGTTAAACAGAATAAGGAACTGGTATTTGAACAGACCCTCTTTCTTTCCTTCCTTGGGAGAGCTCAAGACTTAAGACAGAAGCAAGTTTTATTGCTTCGCATCACCCAATCAACAGCCCAGACCTCCCCGAACCCAGGCCAGGACCTGGCTCATTAGCTCTCAGCTTCATTTCCTCCTCCTCTTGCAGCCTCTCAGGATTTCACGCTGGCCACACCTGACCAGCCGGACACTTCTCATTTGCATTGCTTTCCAGAGGGGATATATCCATTTTGCTCTAATGATCAATATAATCATTCATGAAAACAAGTCATTCCCTGCCTTGGGACCCAATTATATTCTTGTGGAACCTGCAGTTGCAAAAATGTATTATTTTCCAGTTAACTAGTAAGTGCTTTTTATCTATGGTTTTCCCCACTCCTAATCTTTCATTATTGGTGAGAGGTTGTGAGTCCAAGTTCTCTTGTCTGCTGGGCCTATTAAGTCACCACTTCCTCCAGGCTGCCAATTACTTGGAGGGAGGCGCAAGAGAGGGTGCTTGTGGTCCGTCTCCTCCGCCCTCTCCCCTTGCCATCACCAAGAACAGGTCTCTCTTCTCACTCTCCAAGCACACACCATCCCTCCAGGGAGCTTTCAGGAGTGGGCAGGGAGGCTGCCTGGATTGGGACGCTATGCTGGCATCTACCCAGAAGAGGGATCACAGGGAATGCCAGCTTTCAGGGGCTGTGACATCAAAGTCCTCACTTGGATCTCCGCTCAGTCCTGTAACTAGCTGTGTAGCCTTGGGCAATTACTTCAGCATTGTGGACTTCTGTTACCTTGAGTATAAAATGGGATTACTAATGGCTATGTACAAGGGTTTTGTCAGGTTTAAATGATGTGACATATATCACGATCACCTCATCTTTCCCAGCTCCATGCGTGTGACACGTCACAGTCACAGCAACCCACTCCATTCCCTCAAGGAAACCTCCATCCTGCCAGCTGCTTGGGTGGAAAACTTCAGTCTCCTCCTGGCTCCTCTCAGTCTTCATCCAACCCACCAGTGCCCCCTGCCAGCTCAGCCTCCCTCCCACCTTCACAGCCCAGCCAGACACCTGCATCAGCCACCACCACCATCCTGCTCTGGGATGACTGTGGTGGCCTGAGTGACCCTCCTGCTGCCATCTTTGCTCCTCCTCAGTCCATTCGTAATAGAGCAGCCAGCGTGATCCTTTAAAAATGCATGTCCAATCATGTCACCCCTCTGCCAAACTCTCGGAGGGAATGCCTCCCTTCTCACAGTGCAGGCTAAGTCCTTACAGAGTTCTGCAGGCTTCATGAGACACAGGCATCTTCTGCCACCTAGCCCTTGATCTCACCCATCCACACACATTGGCCCCCATGCTGCTCCCTGACCATGCTGGGCACACTCCAACCTCAGGCCTGTGGACGTGCTGGTTCCTCCACATAGAAAGCTCTCCCCCAAGAGCACTGAATGGCTCACTCCCTTCTCTGCCCAACTGTCACCTAACAAAGACTGTCCTGAATATATGACAGCACTCCATTTCACTTCCTTCTTACTGTTCCACTCTTCTTCACAGCAGTTTCCAATTTATCATCACCCAACACATTATATATATGTTTATTTATTGTAATTTGCCACTCTCTCCAGAATCTGGGCAGTACTGTATCCAAGGCATTTTTAAAACTGGGCCTGACAAATAGAAGGTCCTCAAAAAAAATTTGTTGAATGAATACATAAAGCATGCAGCAAAATGTCCAGCTCATGGGTAAGCAGGAGCTCAACATGAACTATTTAAAAATAACATTATCTGTTTTATAAAACCTACTCTTGAGAATCACAAAACCTTTTCCACATCATATCCAAACCCACATTTCTGGGGTGACAATATCTTGGGTTCACCAAAGAGGAAACTGAGGCAGAATGTGCCTAGGGAGTTTCTCACAGGCAGGAACTAGAATACCAGAGCAGCTACCCCCCATCCCAGTGCTCTCTCTGTGCCACCCACATTCTTGACTTCATCAGCATGACCACCCAAAGCGGTCAGTGCTTTGAATCTATCCCAGTTCTAAAGGTGAGGAAATGGAAGTTAAAAGAAGTTATCTACCCTAAGTAGTTAACAGTGTGTGGTGGGAACCCCTGCGAGATGCATGAGATTTCCAAGGGACACACAGGAGCAGTTTAAAAGAAATAAATTTCCAACTCATCCATAGCGTCTACATGTGGAAACAGCCCAGCCTTGGAATGTGACTGCAACCTCTCCTTTCCCAGGTGCCCCTTCACAATCACCCCAATCTCTCAGGTTTCAGAGAAAGCCACAACTACCCACCCATGCCAAATCTCACTAAAGTGCATGGTGCCACAGTGCAAATTTCCCTGGCACAACAAAGGAGGCTTCCAAACACCAGCATTCCTGCTAAGTATGTGACTGCCCACAGCGACTATGTAACAAATCCTCCAGCTGAGTCAGGTAGTTTCCAAATCTGCACCTTCAATTAAAGGAAGACCTCAAAGAACTGTCTGCTGCTAGGTCATTAATAATTGATTCCAATTATAGATCACTGATTTTTTTTTTTTTGGCTCATAACTCAGAAGGTGTTCAAAGAACTGAGTGATATTGCCACAACAAAATACCTTCAAGTCCTGTGTATATATTTACATGAACCAATTTTTTCAATGCTCACAGCCATGAAAAGCTCTGCTCTTTCTAGTAAAATATATGGAGACACACATGAACTCAAAGAAGTTCCACTCAGCTTATTAAGAGAAGCATTTCAAATAAGACATGTTTAACAATTATCAAAATTGTTTTGATCAATTGTGTATTTTACAATTATAATAACTCAATCCAAAAGACATGTTTAATATTATGTCCACAATTTTCAAAAATGCTTTAAGTTTTTATGTATATTTATTGCAGAGAAGTAGGATGACAAATCAAGGGTTTTCAAGCACACAATCTAATTTACTAGAAAAAAATTGAGTGGAGCAAACTTAAGTTCAAAGAGAAAAAAGGAATGTCAAATTTCAACAGTTAAATAAAAAACTGATTCCTGTATTTCTTTCAAAGGATGAGGGAAATCAAACCATTATGGTATTTAGATTGCACTGTAGACATTTAAAAGCCTGATATAACAGTTTCACTTTTAAAATGTCAATATTTACAATTAACCAGAAATCATATCCTTGGCAACTACTGACGTTTTCAGAGAAAAATTTTAGCTGTCTAAAAATGTGTGAATGGGTAGTTTTCAAAACAAAGTTAAGCTGTTTGCCTGCCTTCAGTTATCAGCCCTCATCTTTTCTCTTAAGGCACAGGCACCAAGAGAGGCTCTGAACCCTTTAAACATATTACCCAGGACAGATTCAGACCTTGATCAAGACAGATGAGGACATGGTGAAAATTTAGGGTCCTGATAAGAAAATAATGCCCCAACCGTCTTGTCCATTTTGTACTGGAATCTCTCTCTAGCATTTCACCATTTCCGGAGACCTCTCTGCATCCTGCCGAATCCATCTCGTCTTTTTGGGTAAAATCAGCCGTCCCTTGCCCCCAACATATTCAAAGTCTTCCATTTCCTCATCTCTAAAATTAGGACTTAATGCCAGGGTTTATTTGGGTAATACTTTTTCCATAATTGAGGGAAAGAGAAAAATCTTTTAAAACTTCTAAGTAAAAAACGCCAGAGGTGTAACGCTTCCATTTGGGAACTTGGGTAAGAAGAGAAGCAGGCAGTCGTGTCGCCCTCTTTACTAACGGATGAGTGGGAATTCCACGCCGCCGCCCAGGGGTGGGGGGTCTTGGCTAAAGCTTTATTACCTGGCTAGCCTCCTGGGGAACACGTAAAAGAGGGGAAGCTGAATCTCAAAAGCTGAGATAATCACTCAGCAAAACAGAAGCTACGCAGCAAGGCACTTCCCCATCCACCCTCTGAAATAGGCATCATTCCCATTTTTCAGACGAGGCAAACTTAAAGTTGGAAAGGTACCCAAGACCACCAACTGGAAGTGGCAGAGGCTGGATTTACAAGTCAAAATTAGATCTTACCACAAAGTTAAAAAGTGTAGCGGCTTTGGACTGAACCTACTCTTGAATTTCCGCCGCTTTCTAGTCGCAAATCTTTCTCCGTTTCCACGGCTTAAAAACAGATAAATTAAACCTTTCTTGGGGGAGGGGGGGGTTGCTGTCAAAGCAATGAGCCATAGATGCAAAACCGTTTACAGTGGCTGCTACATAGTATGTGCCCAATAAATTGTATTAAAGCTTGAAAAAAAGGTGCGTACTATGTTCACCTCTCAGCACGATCGGTGCGCCTCGGGCAGTGGTTCTGTTCGACCAGAGCCCTGCCGGAAGCCAAGACACAGAGCCTCGGCGGGGAACCAAGCCCACTAGACCGGGAGGCCGGGATACCTAAAAGAACAAAGCAGCGCAGGAGGGTTGCCAACCAGCCCAGGCATCCTCGGAGCGGATTCTACCCACCCGCTAGGCGCACTACGTACCCGGGACCTCTGACCCGGCCTGGTCGCTCGCCCAATCTCAGGGGCGCTTACTGGGGAGGTCCCGGCGAGCAGGCGGAACCCCGAAGCGCATGCATGTGGACCGGACGTCCGGCCAGCGGAAGGGGCGGGACCGAGCGGGGGTCGGGGGGCATGGGAGTGGCAGGCGCGTGGCCCAGCAGCGCTGCGCTGGACGGGGACTGCAGAGTCACTGCTCCCTCAGAGCCAGAGGCTTCCCCAAGCCCAGGAAAATGAAAGCCTTGGAGTCCTAACTTCAAAGTCAGGCCTGGCCATCATTAGCTGTGCAAACTCTTGACAATGGCAATGATGGCAACGGTAGTTAACTGAGCACCTACCTGCCAGGTCCTAGGAGCATTCTGTGGGCATTATCTCACTGAATCTTCATAATCCTTTAGGAAGGTATTGTCACCGTCCTCATTTTACACAAGGAACTGACTTTCAGAGATTAATCCATTTGCCCTCTCTTATAATGGCATTGGCTGCACAGCTCACATTCTATCCATACAAACCTAGCAAGTCACTTTCCTCCTCACTGTCTCTATTAAATTGAGGGTAATCGCTACTGTGCTGCTTGTTGAAAAAACTGGAAATACATAAAAGCATACAGTAGATGGTCCCTAACTCCTACCCTGCCTCCTTTCTCCCTTCTTAAACTACCTCTGCTTTCTGCTTCATTTAAGGTAGGAGTCTTGCCTACCTTCACCACTAGCATCCCCAGTGCCTAGAACGGTGCCAGGCATAATAGGGTTCCAACACATTGAAGAATAAAGTAATTCAACATCTTTGACTTCCAGCTCCTGAAAACTTTCTCCCTTCAACAGCACCCACTGCTGTCACCCAATAAACAGAACTGCATCTTATGATCAAATGGGCCATTTGGTCCAAATACCTATCCGGGATCTGAATTTCTTCATCATCTCTGCTTTCTATACATGAACATATCCAGTGTCTGAACTGTCTTTCAAGACAGCTTCATGCTGTCTTTCAAGTTTAGTTCTCACAGTTAGGAAGCTTTCCCTCAGCTAGTATCTCTCTTGGTTTTAATCCATGGGGTCAAGCAGAACAATTCTAATTCCTATTCCTTAGAGCCTGATCTAACGGCCCGGTCCCCTTCCTTGACTAAACAATTTACAGATAACCTAAATTTGTGGTTCCCAATCTTTTCCCTACTCCTGACACATCAGGATCCCCAGATTCACATCCATAACAATGGCTGGCCATGGCAGTGATAGGGATAAGAACATGCCTGCCCTTCCCCAAATTACCAAGGTCTTCCTAGGGCAACAGTTAAGAAATCCCTGCTGATGATCCTGCTTTTTCCAGAAACTGTCTTAGAGTATCATGAGCAATTGGTATACACACAGAGGCCTTGTATTCTAAGTAGGTATCTGTGTGGTCCAATCTGCCAATAGCCGCTGCATGTCTTGCTCTGGGACAATCCTAGAAGGCTGAAGGGCTGCTGCAGGGGCCTCAACCCAGGCACTTCCTCCAAGCTGAGGCTCTGCCTTTGCAGTTCTGAAGTGATACCATCAAGGGCTTTTTTAGCTCGAACACATATCCTCCATTATTCTGGGTGGCAATAATAAAGTTTGAGCTGGCTCTAGCTGCCTACACAATCTTGCTTCATCCTGACAAGGACCTGAATCTCAATAATCTTTGAGCCCTCAGCATTTAGCCTGATGTCTAGAAGACCAAGCTGCTTCAAGTTGTGTTTGATGAACAATCTTCTGAGTCCAACAGAGGTGACTCCTTTGACTCCTGGGTCTTTGACTCTTGGTTCTTAAAATTAAACATACTTTCTTTATGTTTATTTAAAATAAATATTAATATGCAATTAAATTTATACCTTACAAATATCATTAATATTTATCCTTTATTAGGCAGGTGTAGAAAAAAGAACAAGCTCCCATAGGTTGTCACCAGCAAGTCCAAACTCCAGGCCTTCTGTGCCTTGGCCCCTGATCACTCCTCCAGACATGTTTCCCCTTGGGAAAGGTGAAGGACAAAGGTAACTTAGATGTGGTACCAGACATGATGTTACAAGGCCAGGTTCAAGTCTGAATTCATTCTAAGCAGTGAAACTTTGGACAAATCACTGAACATGTTTTCTCACACTAAAACAGGAATAACACCTGCCCAGCTCTTTGCACAGGGTCAAACAAGACAGTTAATGGTAGGGAGCAAACAAGACAGCATGTTAGCACATTTTATGAGCAAAAAGGCACACTACACAAATAAGAGAGGCCATTATACTGTGTTCCTGCCTCTGCCCTTTGTTTGTAACATTTCCACACCCTGAAGGCCTTATCCCTTCTCTCTCACCATTTACTAACACATTAATTAATTCAACAAATATTAATCAAGGGCCTACTGTGTGCTGGCCAAAGGGATACAGAGGTGAGGAAAATCCAACCTGTTCTCTTCCCACACAGAACACAGAGGCTTATAGGGGGAAATAGCTGCAAACTGTTAACCACATAAACAGAAGTAAAACTGCAGCTGTGACTCCAGCTCAGGAGTAGGCCCCCAGGGCCCCCAGAACCTAGGGCTTAAGCTGCCTCCATCGCTAAGTTCAAAGTCTGCTTTATCCAGGAAGCCTTTCCTAACAATGCTGCCCCAGAGATCTGCACCCCCCGCCCCACCCTCAGCTTCAGTTAATTTATCTGTCTAGTCCATTTAATCATACGCAGTCAGGCCTTATTATTTTGTTTTCAAGTGTGCCTGGTTCCCCCAATTTCACTGTTAAGTGCCTTCTGGGCAGGGAATGCCTGGTTCAGTCTCTCTTAAATCCCACAGCACCAAACAGAAGGCCGAGCCCACTGTCTCCAGGCCCCTGTGTCAGGGGCTGTCACAGGGAAAGAAGGCTACCCTCCCTGAAAGTGAGTTCCAGGGGAGATAGGAAGTTGCCAAAGACCATCTCCCCATTCCTTAGTTCACAACTGCGCCCACTAGCCCTGTTCTTCAGAGAAAAAACTCTCTTCCTTAGAACAGCCAGGCTGCTGCTGCCCAGTATCTTTCGCCAACTAAAATTTTGATCATATTTCTCCCCAGCTAAAAATCCTTCAGTGGCTCCTGAGAGTCTTTAGGACAAAGCCCAAACTCCTCAGCATGGCATCCACCTCCCTTCCAGGTCTGATTCCTGACTCCTTCAGTCTTAACTTCCCAAATGCTCCTCATGCTTTAAGTCCCAGTCACATGATTCTCACTGCAGTACCTCAAAAGCACCTTACTCCAGCACAGCAAGGAAACCATGAACAAAACAAAAGGCAACCTGTTGAGTGGGAGGATAATATGCAAATGATATACTCAATAAGGGGTTAATATCCACAATATATAACGTACTCATATACCTCAACACCAAGAAAAGAAACAATACAATCTAAACATGGACAGAGGACCTGAATACACATTTTTCCAAAGAAGACATACAGAGGGTCAAGACATGACCCAATAATTCTACTTCTGTGTTATTTACCTGACAGAAACAAAAATACTAATTTGAAAAGATACATGCACTCATATGCTTATTGCAGCATTTACAACAGCCAAGATATGGAAACAATCTAAGTGTCCATCAACAGATGAATGGATAAAGAAGATATAGTACACAAATACAATGAACTATTACTGAGCCATAAAAAGAAATCTTGCCATTTGCAATATGGGTGGACCTCCTAACCACTATATTCCACTGTCTCCAGTAACATGAAGGGATAATGGGGGTATCTACACTAGGAGAGATCCAAAATCTGCAGAACTTCAGACATATCCCTCAGTCACCCCCTGAGCCCCACTACCTTCTTATAATGCTCCTGCCACAATGAGTGGGTAGGAGGAGCCTGCAAAGCAAGATGGCAGAATCCTGTTATTCTAGAGTAATGAGGTACTTAGAAAGCTGGTAATGTTTATCTTGGAAAAAAGAATTTTAGGGAAACAGGTATTAATTGTAGAATACATAACAAGTATCTATAAGGACGCAGGATTATGATTCTATATAACTCCATAAGGCAGAACTTGGCCAACTTTCCACCAATGGAAGCTGTTTGAAAGTGGAAGGCACTCTCTTATGAGGGAGTGTGGAGGAACAAATACCAGAACTCTAGGAACCCCAAGAAAGCATGCATAGGGCCAATTTAGGAAACTCTACATTGCGTTGTTTTGGGTGATCATTCTGTACAAGTGTAACTGTAAACTCAAAAGTAAACTTAGGCACCAAAATCACATGTGGGAATATTCTGTTACCAAGTGGTCATTTTTAAAAAGTGTCACAAATTCTCAATTTCTTTTTAAAAATATAAAGTTTAAATTTTATTACAGAGAGACCATGGGTCCTATAAAATCTAAGTGAGGATTCTAACTTGAAAAATCCTAAGAGAGAGACAATAAAAGCCTCTTAGTTCCTTTCTAACTCTAAAAATTCTCAGAGGTGCTGGATTCCACAACTTTGGACCTGTACTTGCGTTCTGACCTTGGACATGACAGTCACATTGCCTCCCCACCTCCCAGAAAGGCTCTCCACTGAGCAAAAACTCAGTTTGAAGTAAAATACAAGGCAGCGTATCCCACTTAAGCTTTGAACTACAAGAATGGCAGGGTCCACAGAAAGCAACCTTCAATTCCTACAATCAGACTTGCTTGGTTATGTTTCATTAGCCTTCATTCAACCTCTGCTTATCTGTGAGAAAAGAAAATACAGGGTTGGGATTAGAATATAGATGTGAATTCTGGTTCTGCACTGAGGTATCATTGTGATACATATTTTTTTTGCACATACAATTTTCTTCAACTCCCCTTCACTATTACTTAACAAAGTCATGTGAGCTACAACAGATGAGACACTTAGAAAAGTTAAATCCATCTAACACATGTAACGCGTTGTTATTATTGTTTCTGACCTCCTCTTGCCTGCAGTTGTATATAAGGCATCATGACTTATATACAACTTGGCCCTGGAGAAATGAATGTGGGTGACAGTTCTCAACCTGAGCAGGTTTCTTTCTCTTCCAAAGCCAAATATAAATGATTGGGGATTATCTGATGCTTTGGATCATATTAACTTCTGCTCTTGTCACTAATATAAAAACGAAGAGTTGATAATATTTAGCTGTTTCTTTTGTTTTGTTTTTCTGAGTCAGATGGGAACTGTTTCTCCTACTTACCCTCTTCCCATGTTGAGAGTTTCCCAAAGGCAAAGATCATTTCCGTTTATGACCACAGAGCTCTCTAAATTCTAAGAACTTGTGCTTCCTTCACCAACCACCACAAACCAACCTGAATGGGAAATCTCTAGGAATGGGCACCATGTCTTCCACTGTCTATTCAAGACTCAGGTGCAATTACTCTATCACAGGGGTAAGAGGCAAGGGATAGAAGCATTCAGTCAAGGCTAAAAATAGATTAAGATGTCCAATTACCTTCTAATAACTGAATTCTTTGGGTGGATGTATCAGACAATGGGAATTTTGTAGTGGTAAGGAATTCAGAGAGCCTAAGGACAGACAGGTCCAGATATGTATACTGGTTTTGTCACATTAGCTATGTGACTGAACTTTACCAACCAGTCTTGGCCATATTTGTCTGTGAAAAAGGGGAATAATAATAGCACCCACATTCTAGGGATGTTGAGATTAAATGAGACGGATGAAAAGCCTTACCTTGAGCCCTTACACGCTCATTAAAGAGTAGCTATGGGGAGCTGCTGCGGAGAATAAAAATGACACTGTGTGCGGAAGGACTCTGTGGAGACCAGTACCCCGAGGCCAAGGCTCAAGCGAGCATTCTGGTGTCCTGGCTCAGGGTCAGCGCTCTGTACAACTACAAACGACCAGGGGCCGCCCAGAGTCTTGAGTGAAGAAAGTAACCAGGAGCCAAACTGGCTTCTTGAAGGAAAGCCCCTCCAGAACAGCCCAACGCATTCGGGCTCAGATCTCTTACTTACCCGCGAATGGCAACAGGCCTTAACGACAGCCAATGACCAAGGCACTAGCAAGAGCTGGCTGAAGTCAAACCTCGGATTTTGGAGACTCCATGTCCGACACACTAAACCTGCACCGAACTACAATCCCCAGCATGCCATGCGGCCGCCGGAGTCAGCTAGGGTCGGCGCGCCAACCTTGTGGCCCTTCTTTCCTCACACGCGACCAAATGCCCAGGACTTCCCGGTAGCTCTTGGCCCCCAACCCAGGGCAGCCGCCCCTCATGATTTCTGGGTATTGTAGTCCACGTTGTTCCGGTTTCTCGGGGATTCCTCCGCCGTAAAAACTACAAAACCCAAAGTATAGCGCAAGCTCCCTTCGTCCAATAGGAACCGCCCGTGTAGCGAGGCGCGGAGGCTGGCTCTCGCAACTTAAGATGGCGGACGAGAGTGAGACAGCAGTGAAGACCCCGGCACCTCCGCTGCCGCTGATGATGGAAGGGAACGGAAATAGCCATGAGCACTGCAGCGATTGTGAGAACGAGGAGGACAACAGCTACAACCGGGGGTAACGAGATCCTCGGAATTCAATTCCTGCCCAGTCTCCCACAGCCTGGGTCTCTGGGGTGCGGGGAAGTCAATGGGAGCTTAGTGTAACCCCACCCCCGTATTCTTATTGGCTGAGACATTGGATCCTGCTTGGCGATTGGTTGCTGTCTTTGTCATTTACCAGGGGTGGTGCTCAGTATATTAAGGGCCGGAGACATTCAATACTTTCATTATATGAAAGTTTTCCTGTGTGATGTGCCACTCGTGTGTCAGGTGCGTCCCGGGAAAAAAGCATGTTGGACGATGGTTCCTGATGGCACAGCATGGGTCAATCTAACATTACAGTGCAAAGGGAACATTACTTAACAGAGGTGTGTGAACAACGTGATTAGCAATAAACGATTAATAGAACATTTCGTTTCAGTTCTCCTACAATGAGGAAATTGAGCAGGCCATACAAACCATAATTATGTAGTAAAATATTATCAGGGGATCTCAAAATACAAATTTACCCTGTAAACCGTACGTAATTACCGTGTGGCGATGTTTTGACGTATACAGTGTCCGTTGCTCCAAATACTCTGCAAGTTTCCGGAATAATATATAATTAGGTCTTTCAGCGTCTTTGCTTGGTTAAATTTGCGTAGTAGTCTCAAGCCTCAAGAAATTGAGTGATGTCGCTTCTTGGACAGTGTTTTGAAGTGGGTCTAATACTGCATCTCCTGTACTTTAGGTTCTCGCCTATTAGAAACTGTTCCTTGGGCAGAAGAAATGCATCAGGAGTTTGAGTGTTGAATTCTATTTACAAATCAGTTTTCACTCTTGTAAGCCACACCCTGTCATCCATTTTCTTCATATTGTTATAGTGGCTGGCACTGACTGATTCTTCCTATCTGTATTTACATAGATTTTTTTAATGGAAGGTTACCAGAGACTGTTTTGAATGTATAACTTTGGCTGAGTCTGTGGCAGTCTGATTTCCATAGCCATTTTATCATTTGCAATATTGGTGGTAGTCCTGGAGGTAAACGTAGAAGGTTGATGCCTTTGGATAAACTTAAAAATTCTGTTACCCTGAAGAGATGGGAGAATAAAGGATTATTTTAAGTGATTTATAATCTGCTTGTGATGAATCCTTAGGTTAAAAGATCTAGCTTTTATGTTCTTCAACTCACATTAAAAATCACAAGAAGAATGTAGAGAAAAAGGAAGTTTGTCAAATTTGGTTTTATAAGACTATTCTTTTGCTGTGACTCACAACAAATCTAATGTAACAACCTTGTTTTGAAGTTTGAGATCCTAAGAAAGAAAGAGCTGAGAAAGAGGAAATAGAAATAGGAAGGAGGGAAAATGCAGCCCTCCAGAGTAGCAATCCCAACCATTGATGAGAGTTGTTGAATTTGAAAGTCATTCAGAAGTGACTGTAAGGCTTTTTCCTTTCCTCTTTATGTAGTTCCTTTTCTTTTTCTCTGCTCAAGTGTTGCCCTGAGCAATGCCTGTATCTTCAAGGTGGCTTTGTTCCCTATAATCTGAATCACTTTACAAAATTGTTTGGCAGAAAGTTCTGTGTTTTATTTATAGTACAACAAAGTGGTAACCCCAAAAAAACCTTTGGAGGTGTTTTTTGTTGTAGGTGGCTATCCTCTGGGTGAACAAATTAAGCTTATTAGCATCCTGAATCTAGAGGTCTGTGTGAGTTTGGAGGTGGCGAGCAGAGGACCCAGCCTGGAGGACACAGTCTACCTCTGGCACTTAGAATCTGAGGTAGAGTTAACATTTTCCCACTAGTTATGGGAGAAAACAGTTTTGGGAAGAAGCAGTGGCACAGTGGGGAAGCATAGACTTAGGAGTCAGTCAGACATGGGCTCAAAGCCTAGTTCTGACACTTACCAGTCCTGTGACCTTGGGAAAGTTACTTACCACCATTTGTAGGGATTAAATGAGGTATAATCTGGAATGCCACCTCCCCCTTTCCTCCTATTCTTTCTTCAGATCTTCCCTGTCTTCCTTCCCGGACCATGCTCCCCTACTCTTACCACATACTGTCTTTTTTTGTGGCTTTTATCATAACAATAGTTAAATAACAGGTGTCCAGTCCCTGCCTCTGCTGACTGTAAGGTGCCTGAGAACAGAGATCATGCTTTTGAGATGCCTGGTGCTTAATGGGCATTAATGAGTATTTGCTAAATGAATGAATGGCAAATGTTCAATTTTGTAGCCTAATGTTAATGGAGTTTCATTTCTCTTCATTGAGGGAGAGGATGTCAGATTTTTCTTACATGCATACTTTCACCCACGTTAGTCTCATTGTAAGCCTTACTAGTGTATTTTATGAAATACACAGAAATGAAGGATCCCCTAATTTTCCACTGTTTTTTGGCTTGAAATTTTTCTTGTCATAATATTATTTAATATGTCTTCAAAAGTGATACTAGAATTGCAGGAAAATATTTCCTTTTAATGTTAACAATTCTAAAGTGTAATGTGTAATAAAAGTTAATGATAGTTCAAACTAACCCCTAGTCTCTTAGGCCTTTTGTTCAGGATGGGCTCACAGTACTGGGTACTGATGAAATGAACTATATCCCTGCACTAGAATAATAGGAAATGCCGTGTGCTAGTTTCTTTACATCCTTTTGTGTACGAGTTTAGTTCTTGACTTTTCTAGTTATGTGTTTCTTCCACAATTAAACTGTTTGGTGAGTATAAATTTCATATGTACATATAAAAGTGCACAGACACACACACAGTATATGTATATATGTAGTTTGATACACACACACACACACACGCTTATGACTCTAAGTTTATAAGCTAATATTTTAAGTCTACTCAACAGAGGAAAGGCGAGTAGCATTTTCCTGTTACTTGCCTGACATAAGTAACCCCAAGCAATTGAGAGGAGAATCAGACTAAGATAATCTTTATGCTGCATCCCCCTCCAGCTCATGATTTATTTATATGGTTTAACATGCTTGTTTTTAGTGAAAGGCTTTCCAAGAAATATTGCTAAAGAATAAACCTTATCAGCTGGCAGTAGATTTTAATTTGGGAGAAGGGAACCAATAAAGTTTATCTGGGTGTTTTGAAACAGGAAAGAATTTCTAGACTATTTTGTTCCTAGGATTCTTCAGGAATTTGTTTTGCAATGTCATTGATACCATTGAGATGCTGGTAAGCCATGGCTCAAGAGCACTTTGATAAGGCGAGTCTCTTTCCCATCCTGCTCTCTTACTCTATGGGGACAGGTAAAAATGAGATCTTATAAGCTTTCCCCATTTCCTAATCATGAGATAGTATCCTTATGAAAAACTTAGGAAAAAAGAAGGTTTCTTGAAATTCCTTAAAGCTCACCTTACTTAACTTTTGTTCTATTTTTCAGATTCTTCAAGAGTGGTTCTTTCCCATTTTTATTTGGTGTCTTATAGCTGCATCTAGCTCTTGGAAAGAAGAAATCTTTTTAGTCCCTTTTGCTTAATTTCTCTCTTCAGCTTTTAGTTTTTTAAAACTAGAGCAACGCAGAAATGAAAAGAGAAACTTCATCACAGATATCAAACAAGTGTTCTAATTTTATTTCCCAATTAAGTGGCAATTTAAAAAGAAACTAATCAAGAGCTGCTTCAAAGAGAAGAGACTGGAAAGCAGAAGAAATGAAAAGTAAATGAGAGGCTATTTCAGGGAGACTGCTGCTCATGGCAAACCCGTTTTGCTGATTTTTCACATTGTTTAGTGTGCTCACTCTAAAATCTCCCAGCTTTACTAAGTGTGCTGTTCACCCCTTCCCTGTGGAGTTCATCGATTTTTGGACTATATATAACTTATATATGTCATAACTTTAGGGGGATGCTTCTTTAGCTGTTTCTCTTTATCCTTTTATCTGAAATCTCTATCCTGCAAGTCCTCTCTTCTAATTCCTTTAGAAAGGTGCTCTTGTGAATGTGGCATTTAGGGCACACAAAACAGGGCATTCTCTATTGAGAACATCAAAAAACCCCACTAAATTTCTTCAACTAGTTTAGTACTTGCTTCCAACATTTTTCTACCACTGCTGACTTGGAGAGGCAGCTAAGAAGGACTCACAGTTGTGAAGTGTTCAATAAATGTTACCTGTTGGTGTTACTACTATGTGCTTGCCACTGTGCCGAGCCTGTGTATGGGTTATCTCATACAGACTTCACTTTGAAAGACTCACTTAGCTTTTGTGGTGAGGCTTGGGATTTGTATCCCTACCTCTCCCTCTGACTGTTCAAGAAGAAAAATTTCAAGAAGTTTAGGATCCATTCTGAACTTCCTGGAATTTTTTTCTCTGCTGTCTTGACTTCTGCAATGGACTCTGTAGTGGTATAAGTCCTTTGAATCCATTGAGCAACCCACAGGCTTTCCCAGACTAGGGAGCTATTTGATGATGGAGGTGGCTGGCCCCTTTAAACTCTCCTTGGTAGACTAATGTCTTTTGCAGAGGTCATTCTAGTGTGTGAAATTGCTGCCAGCATTGAGTCATTGCTCAGAAAATTACTGAAAATGGTCTCTGAACAGCATTTGATTTGACCTCAGAGTTGCCAGGTTACACTCTAGCTCACCAAACCAACTCAGAGGATGTGGAATTTGCATTTCTTTATCATTCCTATTTTAAACAGTTTAGTATATCAGAGCTTTTGTGACCCTTAAAGTACCAGTCATCCTCCATGACAGGAATTGGCTTGTTCACCCTCAGAACCCTCGCTCACCATCCCAGGGAGGGCAGAGGGAGGCAGTAAAACAATCTTTTGTAATCCCTTCTACAACCTGCTGTTCTTTTCACAGGCCTCCTAGGATACCTTGATGGCAGTACTAAAGTGTTTTTATTTTTCTCATTATTTAGGATTCACAGCAGTTTTTATATAAATAACTGGTGGGAATTTGCCATGTTTGGGATATTTCATTAAGTGATCCTGCAGTCCTAGCGGTACAGAGGATAGCCACTTGATACTGAGTTGTGCCACGTGGCTTCCATCTGGGCACCCTTGTAAATGCCACTTCATTCTTTGGGTTTTCTGAGTACTGGTAGGATTGCTCGTGAGTGTCTTATACCTCACACACAAATTAGTTTGCCGAAGGATTTCCTGATACCTAAAAGTGGAATCAAAAGGATATTAGAGGCTAGGATTTATTTAGTAAGTTCTATGAAAAGTTTTATTTTTGGGCCAAAGAATTATCTTTCAGTTTTAAGTGACAAGTTATGAATTTTGTTTTCTGAACTCTTTTTCTTGGGTCTCATAATCAAACCTAAACCTGTGGCTTGTGTTTAAGACACATTGGAACTATTTGAAGTAGTTATGGCAGAGGTGTTTGTTTTAACTCCTGTAGCACGGGTCCTAAAGAGGGAGAAGACAACAAATAAGGAAGTTAATAATTCAGTAAGAAATTGATAATTTAAAATCTCATCCCGTGGCTCAAAAGAACCTAGTGTTCTACTGCTTTCATGGACTAACGCAGCTATCCCCTGGAAACATTACTAAAGATGTTTGGCTGACCCTCTTTTGGGCTCTAGCTTGTCATGGTTTTTAGTCTATTATATCTGGAAAATGTCAGTCAAGCACATATTTGTTGAACTCTTAACTGTGTACTCAGCATAACTAGAGGTACTGTGGGAAAGAGTTCTATGAGATGTGATCCTTGTGCTCAGGAAATATTTAATCTCATTGGGAAGCCAGGAAACAATATGTTATATATGAAGTATTTTTTGGGAGATCATGATCTCAGAAATCAAGAGAGCTAGAGCTGTCAGGCAGCTTTCTGTATAAAGCATGGCTCACTTTCCTTATGACCTCTAATACCTGCTCCTCTGACACACAGAAATGTGTTTTAGGGCCCTGTGCGATGAGACACTGTTCTTGTGGCTCTGGAGGATTCTCAAGTGAATTTGCACAGAAACAGGACCATAGTGTTTGAGAAGGAATGGTCCAAGTCTCTAGAGATGGGTGGCTTTATCCCTGGCTACTGGTTGGATAGTTCGTGACCAGTTTGCCTTGTATCTCTGGGCCTCGGTTTCCTCTTTTGTGAACAACAGGTTTAAGCCAGGGGGCCCCGAGATTCCTTCCAGTGCTCGTGGCTTAGCCCACACTCCCCCATAACAGCCTCTGCTCCTCAGCTACGCACTTTGAGTGGCTTTGTCGTCCAGTGGGATCTATGGGAGGCCTACTTTACACCCTATCCCTGCTTGTCGTGTTGCCTGGAGGTTCTCTGTTCTTGCTCATCTGTCAGCCTGCCTTCCCCTCCTGCCTACTCACACACCCTGCCTCTGCATTCTGTTTCTAGAAATAAGTACTGAGGTTCATTTTCCATCTCCTCTCCCAGCCCTGACTTTATACTAGAGCATCCACAGGATTCTTAGATGTTTGAACTTAGAATATTTTGACCTTCATTAAGAAATGACATTTCTTGATTGCTTTCCTTCCCGTTTCCGGCTTTGTCATTCTGCTAATTCTTTTCATATTGGCCAGGTTGGTCATTAATGCCTTGAGTTGATCAACTTCACTTTAGAAGGTAAATTTCAGAATTTTTATATGAACTCCCATCTCCATGTCCGTTATAGCTTTGCCCTGCCCCACCCCAAAGCAAATTTCAACTATCTGCTTATTATTTTGAAACCATATGAACCAGTTGGGATTTGATTTGCTATATTCCAAGGTTCTGGCCCATCTCTTTGGAGTATGCTAAGGTGACTGGCAGGCCTAGAGAAATCTCTGAGAGATTGATGTTTCAATTTACAGAATCCCAGCATGCCCTCAGATATCCACCTAGTGAATATGGACTTCAGGTGCCTTTGAAAACAAGGCTGAATCCCAGCCAGGATTAGCCTGGCTTCAGTGGGGTCTTCTGATTTGGTTCTCAGGTGCAAGGAGAAGCTGTTCTGTGAAGTGGAATTGGCTTCTCAGGAAGCTTCTTGAGGACCTCAAGGCCTCTGAGCTTGATTTATTATGGATAATTAAAATTATTATAATCACCTTGAACACTAACTAGTGGGCTTCTTGGAAGTCTCACCTCTGAGTCAGTTGTCTTCCTATTTGGGTCAACTTGTAAAGCCCCAGTGTTCTTAAGTTATTCTCATGGACGTGACTCAATACCTGGTAGCTCAGTGAAGATGATCTTTTTTTAAAAAACTTCCTTTGTGCTTTGGGCGTCTGTATGCTTGATGTACAAGTTGAAACAGGATTGTTACTTAGTACAGGGAAAATGAAATTAGCTCACTCATTTTAGTTTGGGTCTTGGAACTTATCAGGCACTTACACTGATGGTACATTGGCCTGGATCCTCCCACAGAAATGGGGTCTGTGAGGCAGTGGCTGTACAGAAATATCTCCACTAAATAGCAAGAACGAAGGCAGAAAGGTAGTTTTTCACTGATTTTGCATACTTGAAAGATTTCCAAAGTTGGAGGAAGTAATTTCTTCTATTTTCTTTTTGTAAAATTGTGTTTACTAAGTATCCGATTGGTTAATATGCAGCAGTTCTTCACCTTGACCTTTTTGATTCTTTTAATCTAGAGAATTATAAAATATTTCTTATGGTAATTCACATACAGGGACCAGATAATTTATTCCATTGGCTGAAATGAATAAGGACTTATAAATTGCATCACCAGTGGAACATTACTTTGTCCCCTAACATCAACCAGTTTTTAAGCTCTATATGATTCTGCAGCTGAAGTATGAATATCTCTGGAATTAGAAAACCATACGGAGTTGCCATAGACTGCAAATAGGCCTGTATGTGATAACAAAACTGAGTTCATTAGAAGGGAAAAATTATCTTCAGGCGGTAAATGACTTCATGGTGCCTGTTCTTTGCCACAACTGAGTGTTACTGGTCCTCCATGTTATGCCTACTGTGGCTCATTAAGGTAATACTTAGGAGGTACACTTCCATCTAGACCTCCTGACCTTACCCTTGGGATAAAGTGACCTCTAGCTTTTACTGTATCCCCCTGACTTTAGTCTCTGTGCATCAGGGACCACCAAGAGGCCAGCTGGATGGGCAGGCACAGTCACTCCAGAACAGGAGGGGGAAAGGGTGGGTAAGCTAGATGAGAACGCAGAGTTTGGGGCCTAGGGAAAAGCTGGGCTTGGTACATTCTAGGTTAAGAAGCTGCTGTCACTGTAGGCTTTCAAGCATAGGAGGGACACATGGAAAGCGATTTTCAGAGTGTGAGTTCCTCAGCTGTATAGGGTTTAGGATGATGCAGAAAGATTGTGAAGTCAGGGAGATCCGGTAAAGGCTGGTGGTAACCTTAATTTGAGCATAAAGTCATGAGGTCTTGGCAGCAGTGCTCCTCTATCAGGATTAGGAAGAGATACATTGAAGGCTTTCTACAATAAGAAATGGCAGCATAGGGCTTCAAATTGCCTTTTCCCTGCATAGTACCTCTTGCCATGAGATGATGATGAATATTAAGAATTACCCCAAGGCATTTTAAGGCCATGAAGGCTTTCTGAATTACAAAATAAAACTTAAATGGTAGTTACCATAATGGTACGGAATGTGTATTTTACAGTTTTAATTCTTTGAAGATTGGTTCTTTATTACACAGTTAAAAGAGTACCCTGTATTTAGCTGATCCTGCAGATTCAGGTTCATGTATCTCAGATTGAAGTACTTTTGACTTTTCATGGACGACCTCTAGGGAAAATTGTAGAGTAACATCAGACTGACAATGCCAAAATCAATTCAGCTGTGGCAGAAACCAACTGCAGCCATAATTAGGAAAGCGAGCTACAAGGTGAACTTAAGATTCATCAATACAGTGAGGGAAACCCAGATTCAAAACTGTTTTTCTGAAATCAACAAGAATCAAGAGAAAACATTTGGGAGCAAATGAATAGAAAATGAAAAGCACCAGTATAATAATATAATTTGTGTTTAAATAAAGATATTGAGAGACAATAAAGAAAACGCTAATAAAAAGCTAGGGAACTGTTCGGTGTGGCTAAGAAAGTGTTGTGTTCGTTGTGCCTGTCATGCAGAGCAAAGCGGCCCGAGGCAATCCACTTCGTTATGCTCATGCTTATGTGTCGCGCTCTGGCCCGAGTGGCTGGGTGCTTCATCGTGGTGGTTTTCCCAAGATCCCTAGTTCTGGGTTTTGCGTGTAGTGATCACCCAGTCCGAGCCAGCTGACAGTTCTCAATCCTCAGGGCCTGAGTTAGGCCATTTTCCTGATTGTTTGGTTATTTTGGATACAGGGTGCAGCAACGTTAAACGGCCTTTCTCCTTGTTCCTTCCTCCCTTCCCAGTACTGCCTTGTGCTTTAGGTCCAGCTGGGGAAACCCACTAAACCTAATGCTCTGGGAGGGTGGGGGTGAGGAGGGTTTCCAAACAGACCACTTTTGGCTGTCATCTTTTTAAATTCAGGGCTTTAAGGAAGGGGTGATGGTATGAATGCCCTGTTAAGAATTATCATTTGCCTTTGGTGCCAGCCACCTGGCAATTTAAAGAAAATAAATACATAAAATAAGAGCAAGTGTGGAAAAGGTGCTTCCAAACAAATAGGATATTTCTTATACAGCGCTGCCTCCCTGGGAACCGATGGGAGTGAGGGGGAGAGCTGTTTGCTGGTGTCCTCCAAATGCCCCTTCTGGGATCTGGATTCTTTAGGCTGCTTCTGAAGCCAACAGGCTTGGTTAAAAAAAGTCTGGCTCCACAGAAAGCTCTTTGTCAGTGTAGCTCAAAACAAATGATTGTTTTTTTAAACCCTGCATCAGTATTTACTTTGTCTTACAGTGGTTTGAGTCCAGCCAATGACACTGGAGCCAAAAAGAAGAAAAAGAAACAAAAGAAGAAGAAAGAGAAAGGCAGTGAGGCTGATTCAGCCCAGGACCAGCCTGTGAAGGTAACAAGGAGGCTCTGTTTCCTTGTGACTGAGAGTCACATTTTCAGATGAGAGAGTTTGGGGATAAATGTGCGGGAACAATTTAGATTGACAGTCTCCACTGGTGTTACTTCAAGATGGAGGATTCGGATCTCTCTGCTGCCCTCTGCTGCCCTAAACCTAGGTGATGAAACTGCTATCAGTGCCTTAAAAGACACAGCAGGTTAGACCTTGGCTCCCAAGCATGGTGCCCCCGAGAATGTACAGGCACATAACTGCATGTGGTGCTGGGCTCAGTGCATAGAGGAGTCACGTGGTAACAGCCCCTGTTGCTTAGAGCAGTGGTTCTCGGCCTTTCCTGTTGAAAGTCCTCATCACTGTGAGAATAAAGGACCTGTTCTTTGTAAGGCAGATCTTTCTATATCGCAGGCATTCTTCTAATGCCATAGTCACTGTGATGAAAACCATGAGGCCCACAGAAGCAATTTCTGAGTTCCACTGGCTGAGAACCACTGGCCTAGAGCTTATGACCTACGACTGACACACTGACATGAAACCCAGAAGTATGGGTAAAGATTGTTTTGTTGTCATAACTAAAACAATGTTTTAAAAAGAAAACCCTATATTTCAGGTAAGTACTGTCCTCTTCAGAATAGGCCCTGGGAAAGCTCAAGACAAATCGTAATTCCACTCTCAGAATTGCCTCCAGAACAGTTTGTAAGCCTCACAAGAAATCGTGTCATTCCAGTATACCCACTCTTTGCTTTATACCTCAAATATTATGCTCCAGTTTGAAGCTCCTACCTTGGTGAGATACGGCTTCAAGTAATTTTTTTTACTATTTTCAATATCAAGCCCACTATGAAAAAAATGCCATCATTATTGACCACCATGTTGGCTAAGTGCTTGCTAGGCACTTCATTTATTAACCCCCGAACCGTCTACATCCCCGCGAGGTTAGGTGGGGGTCTTCTTCATATTAAAGATGAGACAGGTGGCTCACCCATGTCTTTCAGTCAGAAATTCTTACCCAAGCCCATGCTTTGGCCTTAGGGGTTTTTGTTTCTTTGCCTGTGTGATGTGGGTGTTTGGATGACTCCAGGAGTCTCAGAGCTCAACCCTGTATCAAATGGGTCACTTTGTTTTTTTTGTTTTTTTGTTTTCTAATTTTTTATTAAGGTATGTTTGATACCTTAATAAAACATTCTTAAAAAACCTTTAAAAAACTCTTATGAAGGTTTCACATGAAAAAACAATGTGGTTACTACCTTTACCCATATTATCAATCCCCACCCATGCCCCAATGCAGTCACTGTCCGTCAGTACAGCAAGATGCCACAGATCCACTATGTGCCTTCTCTGTGCTACAGTGTTCTCCCCATGATCCCCCACACCATGTGTACTAAACATAACACCCCTCAGTCCCCTTCTCCCTCCCTCCCCACACACCCTCCCCCACCCTCCCCTTTGGTAACCATTGGTTCCTTCTTGGAGTCTCTGAGTCTGCTGCCATTTTGTTCCTTCAGTCTTGCTTCATTGTTATACTCCACAAATGAGGGAAATCGTCAAATGGGTCACTTTGGAATTAGAAAATTTTAGTAAGACATCATTTACATAGCTTTCATTTTCCTTTTTATGAGAATGATGCAGTTCATTGTAGAGAATTTAGAAAAAAACATAGCAAGTGGAAGAAAATTAAAATCACTTATAGTCCTACCTCCCAGGAATAAGCAATGTATACATATTGGTTGATGTTCTTTCTTTCCTTCTCATTCTAAATAAAAAAAAGTAGTAAAGTAAAAGTTTTAGAGGAAATTATAATCGTAAGCCTGACATAAGACCCAGAAACCATAAAAGGAAAATTAACAAATTTAAAATGTCTCTGTAAAACTAAAAATGATAAACAACAAACTGAGAAAATATTTACAATGCATGAATCAATGAATGTAAAATCATGAAATGAGTAGGTGGCTCAAAGAAAAAAATGTTCCAAGAGTGTAGATGGTTAAAATCGTAATGAAAGAAATTAAAATTAAAGCAGTATTTTTTTTTTCTCCTAGATTGGCAGAGATTAAGATTTAGTAAATCTAATGATAAAGGTCTAGAGAAACACATGGTCTTTGGGTTATTGATGTTAATTAATGAACACTGTTCATTGGGTTATTCATTAATATTCTTTTTTTAAAGAGTAAGTGGATATATAATTCCAAATATACACATCCTTTGACCCAGCAAGCTACCACTTAATTCTGCAAAAGTTCATATTCTAGTGAGCAAAAACAGATGTATAAGAAAGTTCATTACGACATTGTTTGCAAAACTGAGGGACAAAACCACCAAAATGACCATCAGGAGGGGGTTGGCTCAATATATTGTGGTCTGTGCACGTAGTGGACTCAGTTGCCAGAATGAGTAGGCCTCTGTGTCCACATGGAAAGGTCTCTAAGAAATAGTGTTTAAAGAAGAGCAGCTTGTAGAATAATACCATATGATCTAGTTTTAGTTTTTGAAAATTGTGTGTGTGTTTGGAGCCTGCATGCAAAAAAGTCTGGAATTATATTTGCCTCTTCTCACCCTGCCTCCCAAATTAAGACCGTTGGTAACAAGGATTATATCTGAAGGATGGGAGTGTTGGGTTTTTGCTTTTTATGTTTATTATACATTTCTGCATTATTTGAATTTTTGCACAGAGCATGTATTGTTTTTGCCATCAAATATCATAAGACTAAGCAAAGGAGAGATCCTGTAGGAAGCACCCACCCATTATATAGCTCATCGTCATCCACTCTTTCTCCAGTTGTACAATATATGACCTCTGGGATTAGGACAGAGGAACCACTCCTCTGCTTTGAGTTGTACGCCTTAACTCTTGAACTTGTAATTAGTCAAAAGTCCTTATTAACATAATGGGCCTTTTCTCTCCCCAATTTTGTTTTGTCCAGATGAACTCTTTGCCAGCAGAGAGGATCCAGGAAATACAGAAGGCCATTGAACTGTTTTCAGTGGGTCAGGGGCCTGCCAAAACCATGGAGGAGGCTAGCAAGCGTAGCTACCAGTTCTGGGACACGCAGCCCGTCCCCAAACTGGGTATGTATGTGCTTTCTTCCCCAGGCGCTGGTCATGGATGCGCCTTAGCCGCGCTCAGGGTCTCACTCTGAATTTGGGAGGGAAGACAGTTAAGTCCTGGAGTTCCTTGGTGGTTATTTAGAGGGTAGTCTTTAAGTTGCAGTTACAGGCATACCTTAGAGATAATGTGGGTTTGTTTCCAAACCACTGCAATAAAGTGAATGTCACAATGAAGCAAGTCAAATGAAGTTTTCAGTTTCCCAGTGCCTGTAAAAGTTACGTTTATACTATACTATAGTCTGTTAAGTGTGCAATAGCATTATGTCTAAAAAAGACGTACATATCTTCATTACAAAATACTTTACTGCTAAAAAATGCCAACCATCATTGAGTTTTTAGTGAGTTGTAATCACTGATCACAAATCACCGTAGAAAATACAATAATAATGAAAAAGTTTGAAATATTGTGAGAATTACCAAATGTGAAACAGAGACATAAAGTGAGCAAATGGTATTAGAAAAATGGCGCAAATCAACTAACTCAGTGCAGTTGTACAAGAAAGTTCATTTTGTAAAACTTTCAGTTTGTAAAAAACGCAGTATCTGGGAAGCACAGTGAAGTGACATGCAGTAATGAGGTATGCTGTATAGAAAGGCTATTGTTCAGGGACCTTATCATCTCACAATAGCACACTCTGAGAACAGATAATTCTCTTAGCCCATCATCATCCAATATGAATCTACAAAGAAAAACAATGTATTGGCACACAATGGATAGGGATTTCTGTATTCCCACATAGATTTTATAGAGAGACCATCTTGCTTATCTGGGCAAATGTTTAATAATGGAATGGGCTTAGTCCCCAGCCTCTTCCCAGCCAGTGCATGCTTACTAAATGCGAAGTAATTTGACACATTGCTTAACAGCGATGGCTCAACACCTGGAGTACCATACGCAGGTTTGGTTGGCACCCTGTAAAAAAGTTACACAGACTCTTAGAGGGGTGAGACAGGCAGACATCTAAAAGGATTCCAGAAGAGACCTGACATAGCAGAGTTATAGATGCCTGTTGAGACAGAGCCACAGCTAATGTCGATGGCTAACTTCAGAGGCTGCTATTGACAAAGTTTCTGGAGTGGTTGCACCATGATTCTAAGCCCAACTGATGGTCCAATTCCTATTTTCTATGAAAATGAGAAAGTATATTTGAAAACAGATGTGTTCCATCAGCAAATGTAAGTGGCCTTCAGGTTATCCATGATACTGCTCCCCTCCAGAAACACAGTGAGATTTGATAGTATGTTTGGTGGAGAGGGCAGGGCTGAGGACTGGTGAGGGAAGAGGGGCAGCTGTGCCCAAGGAAATGCAGCTGTTCCAGAGGTGAGGAGTATGCAGTGCAGAGCCTTGTTACTCAAAGTGTAGTCCTCAGACCAGCAGGATGGGCATAGCTTAAGAGTTGGAGAAATGAAAAATCTCAGGCCCCACTCCAGACCCACAGAATCAGAACTTGCAGGGGATTTGTATCTGCTCTGCAAGTTTCAGGAACTCTGCTCTGGAGCAGATGGAGTTCTTGGACAGCTTAGTCACAGTCCAGAAACAAGCTGAGGCCTGCCCCCACGGGGGGTGGGAAGTAAGGCACTGCTGAATGGTTCTGAGAGGTGAATCGGCAGCGGGCGCTATTCCAGAACCCTGTCCTGACCCATCCACCTTGTCAGGCTGCCTGGATCAGCCAGGTCCCAGGCCCACTGGCTAAATCCTCTAGCGAGGCTTTGGGTCAAAGTAATGCTTTTAGGGCATCGTTAGTAATAGGTCCCAGTGGCCACTTCCCCAAGGAGCAGGAAGAACGCAGAGCCACACACTCCACCTCTGGGTGAAATGCACGGAGGTGGTGCATTGTGGGGGCTGGCCCAGTTTCAGATGGGTTTAGTTTGATTTTGTTTTTCATTAGGAATGTACAAATGACTTAACTCCATTTTTCATAGACAGTGGGAGCTAGTGAAGAGGTGAAGTGGATTAATGGATTTCTGTTCCTCTTAGGACAGATACTCTTTGTTGTTTGCCTCAGTTTCTCCACAGTAAATGTAGAAAGTGTCACAGGTTCATTCTCAGAGAGCTCACACAGTTGCTACAGGAGCCCTGACAATCTCAGGAAGGTGGAACGAGGCTCCGTTCGAACTATTTCCTCTGAATGTGCCATCTGTGTAGCATGCTGTATGGGGTTCTGTGGAAGAGCAGTCACTGAGCATCTGACCGGTCTGCCTTGCAGGTCTGTGGTCAGTTGAGCCAAATTCAGATTCCTTTGTTTCTATGAGTCAGCCCTTAGAAAGTACCACACTGCAGGCATCAGTTGGTCTGCATGGCTGAGTTGGTACCCTGGTTCACTTCTGAGAATCCCGGGGTAGTGTGATTTATAGCTCCTTGCCTTAACTCTTCTCACTTAAATGGGAACTAATGATTGTAAAACTCAAGCATGTAAATGTACTGTGTTTACAGTACTCACCACCTTGTTGGGAGAGTTATAATTAGATCCACTTAAGTATAGATCTTTAGTATTTGACTGAAAAGACCTAGAATTCTTCAGAAGTTTAAAATCATCCTACATTCACCACTGAAAGACCTTCTAAACAGTTAAGTGTTTTAGGCTGTGTAACACTTCTCTGTGCTCCCAAATAAACTTTTGATCTCCCTTTTCAGAGCGTGTCATTCTACTTGCTTAAAGTCACCTCCTTTTCCCACTCTAGGAGGGGAGTGGTAAATCCTTTTCTCTTTTTCCTTCCTCATCTCAGTGGATTGGAATCTGACCACTCTTAGTTTTTAAAAGTAACTATCAAACCAAAGGGAGAAATGCAGATTTGGCTTCTCTGGGCTCTGAGAGAGAAGCTTCCCCACTCTTCCCCTCTTCCGTGTCCTGCTTGTTTAGTTCAATGTCTTCCAAATCTCACATTCTTTTCTCCCAAGTCTTTCCCAATTGCCCTCTTGTGCTTAGCTTTGGATCTTCAGTACTGGAAGGCAGAGAGAATTTGGGGGGAAGTACCCAGAAAGAAACCCTCTGAAAGTCCAGGGTTTTCTTTTCCATTTTCCAGTGTCCTCCTCGGTTGTTCACTAGCTCTGGGTGGCTAGAGAAAATTGGCTGTCTCCCATCCTCTGCCGGAGCCTCCCACCCCTGCTCAGCAGGAGGTGCTCAAAACCTCCAGAAGGTAGAGGGCAGGTGGTCCCCACAGGCAGAAACCCTGAGGCTGAGCACTGGCAGAGGGCGGTGCAGGCGCCTCAGGCCACTTCTCTGCTCTGTGGGCACCCCACACTGCGCATCTGTTAAAAGTGCCTTCTGCTTTCTCAGTGTTGCTATAACTGCTTTGTCAGCTATGTCTTAGAGTCATCAAGCCCCCTCGAGGTACCCTGGGAGAGCTGGTTTAGCAGTGTCGTGGGCGCTCCTCATGCTCGGTGGCAGGTGCCTGCTTCCCTATCTGCTTGGTGCCCGTGATGATGAAGATCTGAGTCCATTTCACTCGCCAGCTTCTGCCACTGATCTGGCACATTTTAGGATTCTGAACATGTGTTGTTGTGTGTTGGACCTAGTAACCAGCCTAAATGAAAAGATTTGGCCTTGAGATTTAGCGTCCTACAGTAGGAAAGTTTGCCAGTGTCCTCTCTGGAAATCATTAAAAAAAAGTAGCAATTAACAGGTTCTGAAGTCAAAGGTATTTTGGAAAAAGTGTAAATTCAGTACAAGACAGGAAAGCTTGACTAACACCTAGGCAGGGCTGGAGTAGAACCTTGGGACTTTCTAAGGGTCAGGTCCTTGGATTTAGGCTCAAAACATTTTACATGGCAGTGATTGGAAGTGGATTTGCTTACATTGACTAATTTGCTACGTTATGAATAAATCAAAAGGCCAGTTTCTAAATAGGACAGAAAAGAATAACCTTTCTCCCAAGCAAACCTATTGGGGAACCAGATGGCAAATAGGAGGCAGCCAGGTGCTTCTCTGCTATATGTGCCCTGTGTTGCCTGTACTTTCCCTCTTGTGACTCATAGCAGGTTGGTAATGACTTGTTTATTAAAGATTTGCTCAGAAGATGGTACATTTTGTGGAAACAGGGCCTTGTCTTTTCCCTACTGTGTCCCAGGGCACAGTGTCTAATGCCCAGTGGGTGCTCAGTAAATGTGATGAGTGAACGAGAGATGGTCGGTCCTGATGGTGTGGTCCTCGGCATACACGCAGCCTGATGCAGCCATTCCCACTGCCCCTGCCCCACACACCCATTACTGGGAGTGTCTAGAGCTGCCTTTTGCACCTTAGAATGACATATTTGGGCTGGAAGGTCTGAAAATCAGTAAAAGCATAAACTGAGTGCCTACTGTATACCAAACCCTATTCTGGGAACAAGCAGTATACTGAGTGGGTTCCTTTTGAAGACTCAGTTTTCAAAATGTACTAAATATTGCACTCCTTCAAGTGTGAACATGAATGGACTCTGAATTATAGGAACGAAATAATTGCAAGGGCCAAAATTAACTGGTTGTATTTGTCAAGCGTCCAAGTTTATCAGATGCGTCTGATTTGGCTGTGGGTGGGAATTAAGGCTGTATCTTCTGAGCACCCCCAAGCACTCCTCTATAGAGGAGGGTATCTGTCCAGGGTGGGATGTTGTGTCGAGGGAAACTTCCCAGCAGCATTGTGTAGACTGATTCATCCTAAAGGCATTCACAGGACTTTGTAAACACCGAGGGCTCAAGTTGGCGGCAGCAGTTAACTGGCTCCTGTTGCTGAAAGCTAAGGCTGGCAGAGCTAAGATCGAGCCTGGCGCCTAGATGCCATCATCTGGTTCAGGAATGGGCCCAACACGTTGTTGCCGTTGACACAAAAGTAGCCTTGTTGCATCTCCTTATAAATCCATCCAGGTCGGTGGGTCTGGGCCAAGGCTATGACAGTGCTCTTTACACCACCCAGCAGGCAGGAAGCCAAATTAGTCAAGATAAATGTTTGTCATTCATTAGCTAAAGGGAGTTTTAAAAGGATTTCCAAAAAACCAACCACCTTGGATCCCAGTAATTGTTCTGAAGAATTGGACCTCAGTTAGGAGCCAAGGGAAGCTGGAGAGATGGTCTGCGGTTGCCAAGCACAGAGTGTTCTTCAGATGGAGGGCTCCTAGAGACAGGAAGAATTGCTGTGGTTGAGTTTTGAGCTGAGCTGTTTCCCTCCCCCAGGAGGCAGAGGGTGAGGCTCATGGCTGTGCTCTTCTTCCAGGAGAAGTTGTGAACACCCATGGTCCTGTGGAGCCTGACAAAGACAACATCCGCCAGGAGCCTTACACCCTGCCCCAGGGCTTCACCTGGGACGCCCTGGACCTGGGGGACCGTGGTGTGGTGAGTAGGCCCAGGCAGGCCCAAGGTGTGGATTGGGCGCCACCTCACAGTGAGCCCTGCGTCTACCCAAGCCTGCTTCACGGACTGTTGAGAGCTGAGCCAAGCAGTCAGGAGCGGCCCCCATCTGTTGCCTCTGGGTCCTGCCCAGGACTCCACGTAGAGAGCACTTGGCTTCTCTAGCAGGTTGAGAGTTAGCCTCTGAAGCTCCCCATGGCTGATAACCCTTTTGTCATGCATTCATTTTTCTTGTTATCCAGTCATTCATTCATTCCTTTGTCTTAATGATGGAGTGGTTGGTTACCTGGATGACATTCTTGGTCTGCCACTTTATGTACTTGCGTCTGTCCTTCATGGCTTAGTTTCCTATTACAGCTAGAACACTTGTTCCAAAACAGTCTCTTCCATGCGCGGGATGGAAAGGATTTGTGAGTTTAAACATAGTGTTTGGTAGTTTGCCTTGTCCTTCTGAAAAGCTTGGAGCCTCAGGGTATTGGAGTTGGTCCCCAGCTGGCAGAATATCTCTGAGGCAGCTCCTTCTTTCTCTGCAGCTGAAAGAACTGTATACCCTCCTGAATGAGAATTATGTGGAAGATGATGACAACATGTTCCGATTTGATTACTCCCCAGAATTTCTTTTGTGGTGAGTTATAAGAGGGCTTTCTTATGTTCTGGGTCAAGGCATAGAGCAGAACAACCCGATTTTTCATCCCTGCTAAGTGTCAACCTTTGAATGGGAACTTAGTGTGTAATTTTGAAGTTCCCACATCTGAAGGAGACTTGCTTCCAGGGGAGCTTAGAATCAAAACCTTATGTAAGACAGAATGATGGAGTGAGAGACACCTTTGAGTCATTGGTACCCAGAAAAAAAGAACACTTATTGTGTGATAACTTAATGTAAGAAGGGTAGAAGGGAGGAAACCTACTAGATTTAAAAGAAGGGTCTTTTTCAATCCTGTTGCTGAGCATGCTTCATTGTATGAAAGTAGCCTTGCCTGGCTAAGCCATCCACCCTCCTGGGCCACATTGACTGTCCAGGAAGATATAGGCATGAGGCTGCAATGGAGAGAGATGCCTGGGAGGGGAGGGAAAGGAAGAATGGGTGAGCAGAGAGAGTGATGGTACCAGAGGGGCTTATGGAACTAGAGCTCTCAGGGCTCTACAATTGGCTCCTGCCCATGGGGCCCACTGGACTCAGAGCCAAGGAGGCCAGTCATCTGGCTTAAGTTGTCAAGGTGAATGAGCACAAGAAACTGGATTGGGTACAAAATCCTCAGTATGACAGCCTTGGATTAGGTGGATAAGTAGACTAAGCTTCCTTCTGAGCTGCAGGAAGGGGCTATGGCTCCATCTGACTTGTGTCCAGGAGGGCTTGGCCTAAATTTAATTTAGCTGTTACCCATCCAGGGAGGTGGTAGCACAAGGTTAGACTCAGCTGTGGAGCCCAAACAGCATTCCTAGCCTTTTGGCAAGGAGTACCATAGCCCCTGTCTCTCTTCTAGGGCTCTCCGGCCACCTGGCTGGCTTCCCCAGTGGCACTGTGGGGTTCGAGTGGTCTCAAGTCGAAAACTGGTTGGGTTCATCAGTGCCATCCCAGCAAACATCCACATCTATGACACGTAAGCCCAGTCCCACCCACCACCCTCACATACCCACCAACCCGCTTGGTCTGGGAGGGAGGGAAAGAAAACACACATACCTTCTACAAAAAAGAGGGAAGGACCCATCCAGGGAAGGAACTTAGGTCCTGGAAGAGAAATTTATACTAGGAACTGCCTGTTGGGCTCTTAGTTGTTGCTCGTTCTCTCGTGCGTGGCCTGGGCTAGAAGGGGTGCACCCTGAGGGCCAGTATGCACTGAACAGGGCTCAGTGTTTGCACTCTTTGCAACGTGGTCACCGGTCACATGTTGATGCACTTGAGCAGCTTCAGAAATGGGCCAGAGCCAATGTGACTCACATCCAAATAGTCATGGGGGCTTCAAGCTCTGCTCTTCATTTTCCCTGGAAACATCAGAGCCATCTGCCAGTCTTCTGGGCTTATTAGGCCATGGATTCTACAGGAGTTGGAACCCTTGGAATCCTGGAATAGCCCCCCGACTTACACTGTGGAGTGCCCTGCCTGCTAAAGGTGGAATGCCCCTAGCCCGCTCTTGGGGATTCATCAGGGAGGAGCTGGTGGTGTCTTTAAATAAAGAAGTTTGCTTGGGTCCCATTTACCTTTGGAAGCAGGGCGTGCGTGTGTTGAGAGAGTGGGTTCCTTGCCGGGTACAGCAGAGCAGCAGGTGGGAATCCAAATGCTGTCTGCTGAGTGTGGCTGATGGCGGAACACATGCCTGCGTTGGAGGCTCTGTGCTTGTACCAGTGGCTCCACGTGCCATGAAGGGAGTGATTTCCCTGTTAAAAGCTTTGTTCACTGGGTTTTCCCCTCCCTCTCCAGAGAGAAGAAGATGGTGGAGATCAACTTCCTATGTGTCCACAAGAAGCTGCGCTCCAAGAGGGTGGCTCCGGTCCTGATCCGAGAGATAACCCGGCGGGTTCACCTGGAGGGCGTCTTCCAAGCCGTTTACACTGCTGGGGTGGTGTTACCAAAGCCTGTGGGCACCTGTAGGTAAAAATCTCTTGCAAGGTCCTATCGATACTGGCGTGCCTGCTCTGGTTGAGGAGATTGTTTCACTGTGAGTCGCAGCTCTGCCTGTCAGCAGCTGTCTGTGGCCGAGAGCATCTTGCTTCTCTAAGGCTGCTGAGACGGGTGGGGCGTGTGCAGGGGAGCCGGGCAGGAAGCAAGGAGTGAAGGGAGCGGCTCTAGAACGGCCACCGGAAAGCACGTGTTCTGTCCACAGGGGTTAGTCATCCTCAGCTCCTGCTGATTCCTGCCATTTGGAAATGGGGGGTCAGTCTGCAAGGGTTTCATTTAGTTTTTTTAAGAATGAGCCCAAATGTGCATTTTTATGGTAAATGTCCAGATGCTTTAAATGGTTGGCTCGATTTTGTTTTGAATATTTTGTGAGCCAAAGAGAGCATGTGTGATTGCTGTGTGACCCAAGAACAACCTCTGCCTCAGAAAGGTGTTTGAAAATGATTCAACAGCCTCTGCCTCAAGATTTTCAGAAGCAAGACCACCAGGCAAATGCAGTAGGGGAGGAAAAGGGGGGTAAATATTCACAGAAACCAGAAGTCTCATTCCAGGAGTGAGGTTTGCCCTTCCCAGACAACGACTGTAGCAGACAGTGGCTTTTGAAATTGAGGAAGGAAGAAAAATACGGGAAGAGCCAGGGAAGCTCTGCATTCCTTGGGGGCGTTTGGAGAAGGGGAGGAGCCGCTGGCTCACACGGGGCCTGGTGTGCCTCTCCCGCCACCTGCTGGCCATCTGGAGATCCTCCATGCCATCATCCTCTTAAAGGGGACTTGCCAGAATCCTCTGAGGACAGGATGTTTGTGTCCCCACAGGTACTGGCATCGGTCCCTAAACCCTCGGAAGCTGATTGAAGTGAAGTTCTCCCACCTGAGCAGAAATATGACCATGCAGCGTACCATGAAACTCTACCGACTGCCAGAGGCCAGTGGTGCTCTGGGGCAGTGGGCAGGGGCAAGAGAAGCTGAAGAGAGTCTGGCCCAGGGGCACGGCTTTGAGGGGGAAGGGAGCTGGGGTCAGAATAGTGACCCAAACCATAGTTCCAGATTCCTAGACCTGCCGTTTCTGTTGTTTGTGTTATCTTCAGCAAGGGTTTTATTTTAGTCTGACCTTCTCAGCTCTCGTGCACCTTCGCTGGGGCTAACTTCTGTCAGTCTGTTGAGGGCTCAGAGAATGCATGTTCTTGTAATTTTAGCCTAAGGGAAGCATAAATAGAAAAATGTATCCACTTACTGAACTGTAGCCCACCCCAAGCCCAGTGCAAATATGCCTTAGAGTGCCCGGCAGGTGCAGGAGGGCTGACCTGCGTTTGGGAGGTAAGCCCAGATTTCCAGTATCACAACTCCCCATCCAGATTTTGCCATTGAAGAACCAGGCACCTAGGAATGAGCTAGTTTTCTATTCTGGGTTGGTTTGCCTCATTTCTCAGCGAAATAGGTGCTGCTTGTTCTCCACCTGTGCCTGACTTCAGAATCCTGTTGGGTCTTGAAATCACTCCTCCTCCCTCAGAGTCTTCCAGTCAGGGTCAGAAGTTACTGCCCACCTGGACTTGTTGGCTACCAAACTGGATTAGTCACCCTGGAATGGGGCTGCTCCACCACTGGATTAAGGTCACTGGTGTCACCTTTTGAGAGACCACTGCAGTGTAGTTAGACACTGCCCCAAAGACCAGATTTGGCGCCCCAAACTATCAGTTACTATGATCGATTTGCCCTGAGTGGTAGGCAGGCAGAGTGCTCTTGAAGTGTAGCAGCCAGAAGACTGTCTCTGGATCTCCCACTTGTAGGTGAGAACCCCAGCATGGCTGTTTTTTCAGTCCAGGATTTGAGATGTCACTATACGATCTGCCATGTAGAAACGAGGTCAGTAAGTGTTCCCTGGAGGCATCAGGATTAGCAAGGAGTTTTGGCAGCTAGACGTCATGGAACTGCAGTTTTAAAAGCAATTCCTACATAGGCAACAGTTGTATCACAGTGACTGAGGTATATAAACTGTAACTCCTCCCTGTTTTCAGACTTGGCTGACCCTGCCTTTGGAGATGTTCTGTCAGCCCCAATATTTACTCCAGAGCATCACATGGCTTCATTCCACATGAGCATTTTTTAAGAAAAAGCAGCTGTGGGGTGGGATTCTGGTTTGGTATTAAATCCCAGGAGTTGAGCTTTTCTTCTGAATTCAACTTGCAGCAATGTTCTGCTGGGGCCAATACTAGTGTAGCCCTGTCCAGGTGGACAAAATGGGCTTCCAGGGTAGACTGCTGGGCTCTGGGGTCCCATGGTGCCTGCAGCTAGGACTGGCTGTGAAGCATTCTAAGTCTACAGGAGAGGGACTGTGTAGGAAGTGACCAGCTGTGGTCCAGTGGGAGAGAATTGTGAGGGTTCCGAGGAGAGGTGCCAAGAAACTTTTTGCTGAAGTCCTGGAGTAGCACTGGGCTGGGCCTGCTCCAGAACACCCATGGGATGTCGGGAAGGCTTGCTGTCACAGCCCACTGACTTGGGCTGGGTATGGTCGCGGGCATCTCCCTGTGTGCGCTGTAGAGCATTTAGCAGTATTCTGGCTTCTATCCACTAGGCGCCAGAAGCACTCCTCCCCCTAGCTGTGACGACCAAAAATGTCCCTGAGTATTGTCAAATGTCCCTCTGGAGGGCAGAATTGCCCGTTGAGAACCACTGGGCTTGAGGGACAGAAGTCACACCCAGAATAGCCTACGAGTCCAGAGGCTACAGATCTTGTGCTGTACGTTAGACAGTTTGGAACAAGGGAGGGGTGTGATGGGCTGTGTTTTCTTGGGAAGACGGCCTGGGCCGAATGGATAACGGATTGAAACAACAGCCTTAGCCAGGGATGACGGGCTTGAATAGGAGGGAAGGGCCCAAAGATAGCACAGAGTCAGGAGCTGTGCCTGCGTGCGTGTGGACAGTGGGCAGGAGGGAGTCGCCAAAGGTGGTTGATGAGTCTCTCTTGAGGGTCTGGGTGGACACATACTGGGGTTAGAAGGGAGACAGTGTGAAGTTTGGAGTGTCCGTAAGACTTGAGAGGGGACCAAGATGCTCACAGTCCACACATCTGACGTTGTCTTGTCTGTCTGCCTTACAGACTCCCAAGACAGCGGGGCTGCGACCAATGGAAAAAAAGGACATTCCAGTAGTGCACCAGCTCCTCACCAGGTACCTGAAGCAGTTTCACCTCACTCCAGTCATGAGCCAGGAGGAGGTGGAGCACTGGTTCTTCCCCCAGGAGAATATCATCGACACTTTTGTAGTGGAGGTGAGCAGGGAGAGGTGTTCTGGGCCTCTGACCATACGTGGAGAGGTGTCCTTGGATGGCTGTATTTCCTGGGCTCAGTGACTGAAGAACTGACTGATGGGGGCTTGACACCCCAGACTTCCTTGACCATCTGTGCCTGGCCCTCCTTAAAAATAGGAAGTTGTGGCGCACTTGCCAAAATGGACCTGGCACAAGCCCTCCTTCCACCTGCCCCTGCCCTCAGTCCCCACTGGTGACACGGTAGAGACGACCCTCTCAGTCAGGTGAGCCTTTGGTTCCCTGCCTGCCCCAGGTTGAGGTTGTGCAGACCAGGCATCAGGGGCCCAGTCTGGGGGAATATGAACCTCAGGATGTCCCTGACGCTGTGCAGGCATGGAAAGTGTGTGTGACAGGTTCAGCCTAGAGTCCGGCCTGGATTACTACCCTCCTGACTCTGTCCACAAGTGGCATTGGCCAGTGTATTTTTCTCTTCCCTGCGTATCCTGTTTCAGTTTCCACCCGTTCATCCAGAGAGGCAGAGCCGCCGGAGGGTGTGAGAGGCATAGGAAACACAGTTCCCAGGCTGCGGTGCATGCACGACGTTGCCTCTGTTTATTGTCTTCCCTTCAGAATGCAAATGGTGAGGTGACAGATTTCCTGAGCTTTTATACGCTTCCCTCCACCATCATGAACCATCCAACCCACAAGAGTCTAAAGGCTGCTTATTCTTTCTACAACGTTCATACCCAGACCCCTCTTCTAGACCTCATGAGCGACGCACTTGTTCTCGCCAAAATGGTGAGGAGCAGACTGGAGGGTCCTGACATCTAGGGGGTAGGGCAGTGGAGTGCGGGGAGGTAGCTGCCCCAGACAGGGGGCTTTGAGCCCTCCCTGCCCTCTTGCTCAGCTTAGAAAGGGTCCCAGCAGTTTTCAGCCAGCCGCTCCAGGCTAGGAGGGAGCAAGGAGCGCCCACACGAAGTGAAGGCATTGAACTCCTGATTCATTTCAGTGAGTTTAGTTCTCACAGGAGGCGCTGCCAAGGAGCCTGAATAGCCAGGCCTGCTCGGGGAGTCAAGGGGTTCTCCTTACACACTGCCCCACCTGGGGAATGGGGAAATCGGTCTCTTGTCATGGTGAGTCATCGGAGCAGCTGACTGCAGAGCACAGGGGAGGGCACAGGCTTCTTTTATCCCCCAAGAGGCTGTTGTCCGTCAGTCCTCATCATGGGCTCTGCAGGCCGGCCAAACAGTGGACAGTCCAGTCCCTGCCCTGGGGGAGCATCTAATCAAGTTGATGAGATTTAGGAGGTGTCTTCGTCACGGTCTCAGGGCAGCGTATCAGGTGCCATAAAAATCACACGGTGCACACTGAAGGCCTAAGGGTTGGGTGTCTGGCGAGTAAGGGAGTAATGCATGTGAGAGTGGCTGATAGAGGCCAGCTACTTGAGGGAGTGTTTGGGCTCCATGTCCAGAGAGAACTGTGAGAATTACCAGTGTTTCCGGGAGGCATAACGGATCAGTGGGAGCAGTGGCTTGGTCCGAGTACAAGCATGTACTCTCTTCACCTGTTCTTGTTTGTCCCTGCCTCCGTGCAGAAAGGGTTTGACGTGTTCAATGCACTGGATCTCATGGAGAACAAAACCTTCCTGGAGAAACTCAAATTTGGCATAGGGGACGGCAACCTGCAGTATTATCTTTACAATTGGAAGTGCCCCAGCATGGGGGCCGAGAAGGTACGTGTGTGCCCTGGGCAGCTGCAGCTTGGGTCAGGGGTTTGGTGTCTCCAGCAGAAATACGGCCATGAGTCTGGGATCTAGTATCAGTCTGGGCCTCTGTTCACTGGTATTTGGGTCCTTGGTGGGTCCCCCTCTCTGATGGCCAGACTAGCAGGGCCAGTGTTCCCCTTTCAGCAGCTGGTGAGAGGGTGGCAGAGGGGACAGGCCCCAGAGCAACACAGAAGCAGGAAGGCTGTTTCCAGCTTCCCTGCCCACCAGTGAGCTGCCTCAGCTGGATGGCGGTGGGGCGTTCAGGACTATCTCAGGAGCCTGCAGGTTGCGTTGCCCATGGGTAGCCAGGAAGGTTAGAGTCTCCGGCTCTGAGGGGTTTTCATCTGGGCTGCTGCCCTCATCCTCAGCCATTGCTCTGCCAGCTCAAGGGGCAGCCCGGGACCATGGATGTCATCAGCATGACTGAATAACTGCCGAGCTAGAGGGAGACCTTATGACCGGTGGTCCTCAGGATGCAGGCAGTTGCTTTCCTTGAAGGATCTCATAGACATACCAAGCCTCTCTTTGAGGTCAAGTGAGAGCCCCAGGCCTGCTGTGAGTCTGCTTGCAGCCCCATGGCACTGCAGGCTCAGTCATTTGGAACCTCAGGACTGGGTGGGAAAGTGGGAGAGTCTTCGGAAAATTGTCAACTCAACCCTGCCTCTCCCCATTGGCTCTCCTAGGTTGGGCTGGTGTTACAGTAATCAGTCGCCAGTGAGATTCTGGATAAAGCCACTGAGAATTCAAACCAGGAAATGGAACCCCGCCACTTATTGGTCCAATTTTCACAAACGTGAGGATCCCTGGTGAAGGGAATAGAACCGAACCGGCTTTACCAAATCGCCACTGAACTTGACAGTTGTATTGCAATGGCGTAGGCTGTGTGATGTCACCTCTGGCCGTGTCTCTGGTCTCCCTGTTTTCCAACTAATCACTTCCTTAACGCAGCCATGATCAAGGGAATGTAACTGCTGAAAACTAGCTCGTGATTGGCATATTATGGAGTTAACGGGTGAATAATAAAAGTATATATATATATATATTATATATATAAATATTTTAAATATCTTTCATGTTCCAAATGTACAAGGATGTTCATTCTTGAATGAAAAACTCAATCCAGATCATTTCTCAAAATTAGAATCCAAGGATAGTGCCAGATAAACACATATTGGTACAGTGAATTATTTCCTTCCAAAAGCAGGCATGACTTCTTGGGGGAGCAAGAGAAAGAGGATGTGGGGAATTTTATGAGTCCCCCTTCTGAACTGGCTGGAATGATTGGCTTTGAGGAGGCAGGGTAAGGTGCAGGGGCTGTGTTGGAGAGGACAAATCTAAGAATGGCAGGTGGAGTCCTAGATGGGGCTGACCCTGCTCAGACTTTCCTGCAGGTGCCTGGCACGATTTGGGGAAGGAGATTTCATCCTCTTGGCCTATTTGGGAAGTCATCCTGCCAGCTAATTTTACAGAGCTCTTAAGCCAGCTGTTGCCAGCCTTACAGGGATGATTCCCCTCTGAGATTGTTTTTCTACTGCCTGGGATAACTGGCAGTTTGATGGGGACTTTGGACCCCCTTGTAGTGTCTGGGAGCTTGTGGAGCCATATCAGTGCCTGCCTTGCTTAGCTCATCCTAGAGCAAAGAGCCGGCTCCCTGATTTCCCCAGGGTGACTGGGTGAGGACGCATGGGGCCAATACCCAAACCCCTTCAGCTACCAGTCCCATTAGCCATCTCTTGTGCTCTTTTCCCAGATACACAGCCTATAAGGAATGGCAAGGAGTGCTGGTTAGGCACTGATCTGGACTTGGCAACAGAAATTATTTCATGTTGCCGTTGTCTGAGTCTTTCACTAATGATGTTCTGTGGATTTTTGCGGTGGTGGTGATGGCTATTGATGCTGCCAGTTTCCCCAAAAGTAATGGAGTGTCTGGTCATATGGCTGTCCATGTAGGCATTCCTGCTGTGCTTAGCCAAGTGGCTTGGGGAGGATTGGGCTGTGGAAGGGTCTACAACCCACACCCAGGCTTGTATATAACATTTGCTCTGGGAGAAAGTAAATGGGTGGATAGCGTGATGTGTGGTGTGGTGTTGGGGGTTTCCTTGCTGCTGTCACTTCTCAGCTACTCGTCGTGGAAAGAAGCTTTAGCCGGGATGCAGGCTCAGCCTAGTCACACTCACTGGAGGCATGGTCTGCAGGCCAATGGAGCTGGGTTTCAGGCTGCAGATTGTGGTGAGGTTTGTCAGAGGCTACTTCTGCAGAGTCCCCAAAGCTGGAGGAACTTGTGTGTTTGGAATGGGGGCCACGCCACCTTCCTGAATGCTGCTGGAGTCGCAGCTGCACTGTACCAGGTTGTCACCAGAGGCCTCTAGGGGCCACCTAAAGCTTCCTGTTGTCCCTGTGCTGCAAACTGCAGGCACCAGCAGTCATGGCTGACCTTTGACTCCTCCAAGACACCCAGACCAAAGAAGCTGCTGTTCTTAGCAAGATGTGCACTGTTTTCCACAGACCGGAGGAGTCAGAGAGGCGGGGGCTTGCCTTTACAGCCTGATGGACATCACACAGATACATGGCGCCCCAAGTCCCAGAGCAGCTCCCAGTGTGGGCTTCTAAGGATATCAAAGGACAGAGTACCACTCTTTCCTACCTTGCACAGGACCTGGAACTGGAAAGGCTCCCTGTCATAGGTATGGTCAGCCCTGGGCCAGGTCCCAGCCTGAGCTGCCTCTGAAATTTGGGGTGCACAACAGCCCCTGGAGTGAGCTTTGCCTTGGTTGACCCAGGTCTTGGAATGGGAACTGTGAGGCCTGTGGTTGCTCTAGTAGAACCAGATTTCCTGGAAAGGCCCTGTGTCTCCCTCTAAAACCATGTGGCCAGCACCTTGGACTCTGCTGTTGTCTCATGGTGTGGATCTGCCCTACCCTGAGCACCGCCACCCCCATCTGCCTGAGTGGGCTCAGCAGCTGCCGTTAGTCTCCTTGTGGTCCAAACAGTCCCTGGTGTCTTCACTCAGCCCTTCCAGGACTTAAGTCAGAACACTCAGAGAGAAGCCTTGTTTGGGGTTCGGGGCCTCTGCACAAGGAGCTTGGCAAGATGGTGGAACCAGACAAGGAGAGGACCCTGGGGCTTCCGAGCATACCACCTGGGACCTGCCTTGGGCAGCTGCTTTTGGAGGGCCTCCCAGGCCTCACCTTCTGCCACCGGTTTTTGTTGGCATTACTGGGCTATGGACTCCCATGTTTCCAGATACTCACCTCCTCCCACTGTACTGACTCTGCATTTGACCCTCGACATGTGGCACATTCCCATGGCCTCCATTCTCGTGTAGGGAAAGAGCCGGGTAGAAAGGAGGCCTCAGCTCTGGGTTGAGGTGTACATAGGGCTTACTTCCCACCCCCTATGTACCTACTTCGGAAGATGCTGACATCTTGTTTGAAGCCAGCCCACACTAAGCCACTTCTACACCAAGGTTTATGGAAAATTTCAGGCTTTGCCTGCAACTCCCTTCTACCTGCCACTGTCCCCCATTATTTGCTGGCTCACTGAAGCTCAGGATGGGTGTCTCTGTAGTCTTGAATTCTTTGTCCAAAGATGACCAGCATTTTACCAACCAAAGGATTGGCCCAAAAGGCCTGGCTGGATAGCTTCTTAGAGCTGCAGTCCAGAAGAAGGTGAGAGACTGGTCATCAGGCCAGGGAGGGGACAGGGCGGGACCATATCTCTGGCCAGGGCCTCCCCACCCAAGGGCAGCCTTTGTGTGGCCTGACCCTACTCACCACCCCATCTTCCCAGAACCGGAGACCCAAGGCTTCATTTTCACCCTACTGCCAAGTGTAGGCAGGCCTGCAAATAGACTGTCCCTAGGGAGTCTGTGTGGGACAGCTTCATTCAAGTAAATTCAAAAATACTGGCTGCAGGCAAAGTGCCACATCTGAGACAGGGAAGGGGGGAAGCTTCACCTTTTTGTCTGGCTTTTCTCTGGGCTGTGGGAGGGGCATCCGTTTCCAGGGTGGGGGAAGAAATACCAAATGCATTGTTCTACTTGATACATCTCACTTCTAATAAAGGAAGCAGCTGAACAAAACCTTTCTGCCCTCCTTGTTTTCCTCTGGTCAGCAGGTGGCAGCCAACAGAGGGAGCCCCCTGCCTGGGCTAGAGCGCCCTCTCCCTGCGGGTGACAGGGTCCCACAGGAAAGGCCACTTGAATACCTTCCTTTGTAAGGCTGCCCTTTTGGGGCAAACTTGTGTTTTTTCCCCTAGCCTCCCCAGCCTGCCATCAAGGAGCCAGTGCCCACCCACGTTCACTCCATGTAAGAGGAGCGGCTGGGCTGTGAGCTGTCACCGGGTCCCCCGCAGCAGAGCCAGTCCCAGGCATCCCTGAAGCAGAGCAGCTCTCTGGGCCAGCAGTGGCCCCTCTGATGCAGGGCACAGGCACCGCCCCTCCCCACAAGTCCAGTACCCCATCTGCCCCTCTGAGCCAGAGCCTGGTGGTTCCGCTGAGCCAGCAGGGTGCTTTTAACACTAAGTTTCCAGGCCCCACTGCACATCTACTGAACCAGTCTCTGAGAAAGGGCCTGAGTGACTACATTCAGATATCCCATGTCCCCATTCTCTTCCTCGGAACTTTTCGTCCATTCTCTGATCCCATGCTCCTTTTAGGCCCTCCGTAGCTGATGCCTCTGAGCCCCTTTGCTGAGAACCTGAGCCCTGAACTGCAGCCTGAGAAGACACTGGAATCATTTGTGAGGCCTTTCCTAGAGTACTTGACACCCCACCCTGCAAAACCCACACTTTGTGTCTCTCCCCACTCCCAGCACCCCTGCCTCCCACCCCAGCTCACCGTAGCTCCTGAATGAAGATTGCCTTCATTCCCACCCTTAGATTTAGGCTGAGAACAGCCCTGTGGGTGGTCCCCACCCAGGGACCTCCAGAGTTACAAGCTGTGGCGTCTTCACATCCACTTCCCATATTCAGTGCCTATCAGCTTCCCTGTGTTAAAGACTTGCCTTTTCAAGGCCATCTTCTCAGCTTTGGGGCTCTTACCCTAGCAGCAGCAACCCTTTTCCTGTTACACCAAGCCAAAGAAGCAAAGCAGGATCATGGATCTCTGCCCCGGGTCCAGAGCTCACCTGACATAGGACCCCCAGCCCAGGCCCTGACCGGAGCTGGCCCTGCAGGGACTAGACTCTATTGCTCTTTGTATATTAAGACTGGACTCGGCCTCGCTGCACCTCTCAGCCCAGGGCTGCAGTTTACGTGGCCCTCCTCACAGCCCCAGGCACCGGGTGCCTGGATTGCATCAAGTCATGGGATAGCAGGAACGTGGGGACAGCACAGCCTGGAATCTTGGGTGGCAGATCGAAGCCCAAGCCCAGCCCTCCTCTCGGGCCACCCTCTGGGAACTGCCATCAAGCTCTGTCCTTATTCGGTGCTGGTGCTGTTGACTGATGGAACGCAAAATACCAGGGCTCTGCTTTTAACCCCAGAAAGTCAACTTTCTTACAGGTGTTTTCTGGATTCTGTCATCTGTGTCTTGGCACGCTCTCCCAGCGTCTCAAGGAAGCCCGGAGCAACCTGCTGCTTTCCAGACCTTTGTTTAAAAGGTTGGTGGTTGGTGGAAGGCGGGCCCCAGGTCTCTGGGATTTGTCTGCTGAGCAGACAGGGGCCTCAAACCCAGCTGAGCCCAGGAAGTGGGGGTCTGTCTGAGGCCCCTCAGAGTCCTGTCCCCATCCCCTTTAGGGCTGTAACAATTCTTCCCTGGCAGAAGCCCACCTACCTGCCCCTCCCCATTCAGGGCACCTCCGTGTGCGTCTGGGGGGCGGGGCACGGGGGCGCAGTGAATTAGTGTCCTCACCATCTTGTGATTCCAGCGGCAGCTTTAAGCCAAGAGGCAGGGGTGGAGCTATTTAGAGCCGCGGCATTTCCCCCAGCATCCTCTGGCTGTCCTAGGCAGATTCAAGCCCTGCTGGGGGAAGACGCCCAAGGAGCTTTGCCCCCCAGCCCTCCTCATGGGCCTCTGGGTGTGCCTCAGAAGTGCTCAGAGAATGGCACTGGTAAAATAAACTTGCTTTTTTATTTTTTAAAGTAGACTTGTTTTATCGTCCTCTCGAGGGTTCTTCTATGACACAAGTTAAAAACTTATACCTAGTTTCCCCCAGGACTCTGGGCCTCAGCCCTGGTCCAAAAGCTGGAAGGGGGAACCCAGGAAAGCCTGGGGGAAAGGAGGGCCTAATGCCTGGTGGTGGACAAAGGGGGCGCTGGACTCTTCTGGGGGAAGGAGTCTGGGATGACCTCATTGTGGGGCAGAGGGGATGAGGGCTCATATGTCCTGCTCCCTAAGTCTCTTGGCAGCAACAGCCCTGGCTCTTCATAAGCCATCATGGGCAGGGGGTGGGCAGCAAAGCCCCGAGCAGCTGAGCCATCTCAGCAGCCCAGGGTTGCAGGGAAAGGATCAACTGCTTGTCTGGAGGGGCCGAGGCAGCCCAGCACCAGTGGAGACCAGAGTCTGGCAAGCAGGCAAAGTGAGCAAGCTGGAGGGGCTGGTACTCCCCACAGTGCTCCCCTCCAGAGGAGGAGAGGGCCTCTGCTACAGGGTGCAGACTGGCACCTGCAGAACTCCAGGCAGCGTCATTCGGCCTTCAGGAGTACTGGACACGGATGTGGACAAAAAGCGTGGCTGGTGACAGTGAGGCCCCATCCTTGGAAAGCAGGTGGATATGGCGGTACCCTGTAGGGAGGGTAGCCAGGCATCAGGTTCTCTGCCCCCAACCCTATAGGGGCAGGCCCTGGGAGCACAGCCCACCCCTCGGGGCTGGGCTCCAGCTCAGGCCTGGCTCAGGGCAGGCTCTCAGAGGAAATTCATGGCCCAGGTGCAGAGGGTCTTGGAGGCCTGGACCCCAACACCTTTCCATCCCCACCAACCCCCGCCGACCTTGCTTCAGGCTGTGGAGAGGTAGCGTGAACTGGCCCACAAAATCATTGGGGGATGTGGTGTCATAATCTTCTACCACAAACCGGACAAGCACCAGCTCAGGAGCCCTCAGCTGGAACTGCAGGGTCTGCCCCCAGCAGGGGTTGAAACCTAGGGCACAGGCACGGCAGTCAAGAGCAGCTGCTCCCTGGCCCACCCCGTGTTCTCTGTTGCTGCCCCCCATGTCCACCAGCAGGGTCCACCCACCATTGTTGAGGACGTAGTTGGTCTCCTTTTGAGCACAGTCTGCAGGCACCCCATGGATCTCGACACGCACCAGGGGGTCCACGATGGAGTTTGGCTTCTCAGCGTTCAGCTTGGGCAACTGCTGTGCAGTGAGCACCTGCACAGGGATGATGGGCAGCTTCTGTCTGGTCCCAGCCAGGACCCAAGCCTGCCATGTCCCTCCTTCAGGGCAGGAAGCCTCTGGTCCTGGGCATTTAGACACTTGGGCTGCCCTCACCCCAAGCTGTCCCCAGACCTCACCCTGACCCAGGGGACAGCTTGGTCCAGGCTGCTAACCTGGATGGTGAGAGTAGTTCTGGGGGGTCCAGGGCACTCAGGGTTAAAGTTTGTGTCAGGCTGCCACAGGCAGGCAGGTTTCAGGACGTAGCCGCACTGCCCATTGATGAGGAAGCGCCCAGCATTGAGGTCCATCTCGTAGCCTGGCGTCTGGAAGTTCAGGGCCACTGTGGACAGAGCAGGGTCAGGGCAGGGGCTCTTCGTGGCCACCTTCTCGCTGCTCAGCTTCAGGGGCCCCACTGCTCACCTCGATCCACCATGGCTTGGGGGCTGCATCGTGGTAGCCACAGAACCCAGCCCCCACTGTCACTTTATCCCTGGTACCCTCGAGGCCAGAGGGTGGGGCTGGGCATAGGCCTGAGCCAGAGCTGGGGGCTCCCATGCCTATCCCCAAGGGGACGGTATTTCCCTCCTTTGTCAGGGCTCAGCTCACCTCCAGACCCACCCTCAGCGTTGACCCAGTGGGACTCCCAGGGGCATGTGTGTGTATATGTCTGGGGGCACATGTGATGGAGGTTTAAAATTTTTACCTTCATCAAAATGTGAAACTTTTACATTGTCAAGAACAAAATGAACCTGATTTGTGTTTACCCACCTACCTTGCTGACAAATTCTTTTAATAATTGTTACTAAGAAAGCACGTCTTCCTCCATTCTGGGAAGCTGTGCCCCCCCACCCCCCTGCAGCACGCTGCCCACGCCCCATTTCTGCTGCCCCACTCACCCAGCTGACAGCCTGAGTTCCACATCTCCTGGGGGCTGTAGTTGGCCGAGTTCATCCGTAGCCCCAGCGGGTAGACACGGGTCAGATGGCGGGCATTGTGCCTGACGAAGCTGTTCCCTGAGGAGATTGGGGTGTAATGTGGCCGCCCCTGGGGGGCCCCTCACCTGGTGCCAAGGCCTGTAACCTCTACCCTCCCAACCCCAGGGACAAGCTGGACACAGAGGCTGAACCCCTACTCCAGACCCCCTGCCCCAGCTCCTTGATTTCTCTGGCCTAGGGTGAAGGGAGGATCTCACAAAGGAGACTGCTTTAGAGAGGGGCAGGGACCCGTGTCCACAGCCCGGCACAGCACCCCAGCCCCAAGTCCCCACACTCCTGACCCCAGGCCCTCGTCCCTCATCCCGCGTGCACTCCTCCAGCCATGCTGCAGACTCCCAGGACTCTTCCTGCGCGTCACGCCTCCAGGCCTTTGTACACCTGCTCCTCCTGCCTGGAAACACCTCCTCCTTCTTCCACTGGCTGCTTCCTCCTCATCCCTTGCTCAAGTGCCTTTGCAGGCCTCACCTGCTCAGGAAGCCTTCCCTGATCTCGCCCTTCTGCTGGGCATCCCTAGGTCCTGTTCATGGCCCAGGTGATTGCCTTGCATCATAATTCCCTGACTATGTCTGGCTCACCATAGGCTGTGAGCCCCGTGAAGGCAGACAGCAGCCTCCCTCCTCCCTGCACATGTGGTGCAGAGCTGGGCAGGTGCTGGGCACCTGTTCCCTGAGCCCCTCTCTGGGGTCCTCCTATTTTAATGCACTGAAGCCCTCTCAATCTCCTTTCCAGACCGACTTCAGAACACAGGATCCTGCAGGCTTCCACTGCCCTCCTGCCCCCAGATACCCGATGTCCCGACTCCTACCTGCCTCTCGGATGAGCTTCTTAGCCTTGCGCTCACTGAGAGAGCTGACCTGGCAGGGCTGGGGCAGGGCAGGCGGCAGGCGCAGGGTCCGCAGGCGGCTGGCACAGCAGTACACGGCCAGGGCCGACAGCTCCGGGGAGATCTGCTTGGCCTGGGAGACGAGCCCAGTGGAGGTCCAACTTGCTTTCCCTTGCACACTGGCCTGAGTGCCACAGTAGTACCCAGCCCCTTCCCAGCCCAGCCAGGCCCACTCACCCACCGCCTCTGCTGCTCAGCCTCCACCTCCCCTTCCTCCTCCTCTTCCTCCTCTTCCTCCCGGTCAGAAAGCATCCGAGCATCCTTGCTCTGAGCATCTGGTAGCTTCTTCCCTTTCACCAGGATCCGGCCCTTCAACTGCTGTTAAGGCCAATATGGAAGGATTAAGTCCTCCTGCCCCTACGTCAGTGGCTGGCTGGGGGTGGGGAGCAGGAAAGGAGGCACAGAGACAAGTGGTGTTTGTAACAGGAAAACCGGGGAACAGCCTGCAAGGCCATTCGGTGGCTGGTGAACCCCCTCCCGACACCAGAACACTGCACAGCAGCATTCAATCAATGGGGCAGCTTGAGACTGAAAGATCGACATGAAAGAAGTGGGTGTAGAACACACAATCACATGATCTTCCTGGGTGAGATCTCTGAAAGGGAAGATAGCTACGTACAGATAGCTTCATATAAATGCATGGGAAAATTCTGGAAGGACACACAAGAAACTGTTGAAGGCGATTACTTCCTGTGAAATAGGGCAGGAGAATCCATTTTTCATTGTATACACTTTAGCTCGTTTTTTGTTTTTTTTTTACCATTTGTATGTTATTTTCATGCTAATAAAGTCTAATCATACACACACACATGCACACACACGCAGAGGTGGATCGACATTCTCTGCGTATTTGGGGTTGGGAGTAAGGGGAGCCTTACTTTAGGCTTTCAAGGATCCTAAAGAAGATAACTGTCTTGAGGAGGCGATAAAATGTTGTGGGGTTTGGGAGGAAAGAAGGAAGGACCATCTCTGGCCAGAGAGCTGAGGAAGGTTTTAAGTTTATAAGGCCACAGGAAGAGGCCGTTTACTTTGAGCTAGAATTCTAACCAATTGGGCTTGGTGAAGACGGTGTCAACCAAGGGAGTGGCAATGACTGAATTTGCAGGGACTCTGAGCAGCAAGGCAGAGTGGGGAGGGCAGGGCCAGGTCTTGGGAGGTTTGAATTTCAGTTGAGAAGGTGGGGTGAGTCTAGTCAAGAATGGAGGGCAGGTGAGTGACAACACCTTGGTGACAGATAACAGATGAAGGTGAAGGCAGAGAGATGTGAGGGGTCCTGACCCAGGAAGGTGGCATGAGCAGATGCGGATGGATGGTGGACCACAGGCAGGCCCTACCTCCGGCCCAGGCTGAGTGTCTGGGGGCATCACCTCTGGGGTCGGCAGCTCTTCAGGGTTCTGGGAGTCCAGCGCCTGTGTCACCAGCATGTCCCCCAGGATGGTGCAAAGGTGGCGGGCCATGGCAGCCTGCTGCTCAAGCCCACAGTGGTTCTCGAGGGACAGGATGACGGGGTATGGGGACAGCTGTGGGGGGTGGGGGGCAACAGCTCAGAGCCACTCACCCCTCCCCCATCCAAGACCCCCGCCCCCCACTCCACCTGACCCCCAACCCCTTTCAGGACAGGCAGGCGAAGGCAGGGCTCTGGAGAGCCCACTCTGAGGGGACTGGGTAGGTGGGATGCGGGACACATGGTGGGACCAGTGTGTCCAGGGAGGGGCAGAGGTCAGACCTGGGGTCTCAGGGAAAGGGGTGGACTGTCTGGGAGGCTGAGAGCAGCTACAGAGATGTTTTTCTTTTATGAATGTTCTTTACACGTTAATGACATTGACCAGTTGTTTATGTTACAGATGTTTCCCCTGAGTCCACCCTTTGTTGATGGAAGGATATGTGTGGCTTAAAAGAAGTTGAAATTTTATAAAGACGCCATGCTGAGCTTCTTTTTAATGGCTTTATCTTTGGGAGTCATGATTAAAATGTCCTTCCATACCCTCAAGGTTTTCTTCTGGAAATGTGATTTTAATACATTTACTAAATCTGAAGGTGGGAGAAGGGAGCCTCTCACAAAGCTTCATTCCTCCACTGGCCAATTGTCCCAGCAGCACTTGGCGAAAGAGTGAGTCTTTGGGCAAGATTTCCTTTGGAAGGGCTGAGAATGGCTGGAGTCACCCGGAGGACTCCGGGGCTGGGCATAGGGGTCCTGGGGGCTCACCGTGAAGGCGTGGTCACGTACAACCTGGACCACATCTCGGAAGAGGATCTTAGAGGTGAGGGTGTGGCCATGGTAGATGATGGGCTCCCCTCCTGGCCCCTCCCAGCAGTCAAGCTCCACACAGCGGCATCCCTGCGCAAAGGCCCTGAGGACAGACAGATGGACGGGCATGGTATCATGTGGGTGCCACAGCACAGGGAGACAGATGGGCTAAGCCAGGTAGGTCCAGGAAGTTCACAGTAGGAGCTGAACTCCATATTGCCCCCAAGTTGGACTCTCAGACACGTTCACTCCCACTGTGCCCTGGCTATACCTAACATAGGCCTCGGTGCTGCTGGGTCCCCCAATCTGAGAGTCAGTCAAATAGGTATTGTGGGAGGAGGAGATGAAATAGTGGGAGAGGGGGTGGTCCATGTCCTGGAACACACACGTGTGGGCCGAGTCCAGGGCAGCCCCTTCAGGTGACAACAGGTACATCATAAAGCCATCCAGTGTCATCAGCTCGTGCTGCTTGGCTGCAGGGATGGGCAGAGCAGAGCATCAGGCCATAAGGAGGATCCCATGTCCAGCCCCAAATGCCCCCAAAGCTCACTCAATAAACACTATCTACCACCTGAACTCTACCTAAGTTAGGCCATTTCATCTCCACCAAACCCTATGAGAAAGGCACATTACTCTGCCATTTTACAGATGTGGCAGCTGAGTCTTGAAGAGGTGAGGTAACCTGCTGAAGATGGCCCACTTGACTGGAACCCCGACCTGTCAGATGCCAAGGTGGGACTGTGTTGACCCCAAGCCCCTCTGTCAGACCCCCCACCTGTCTCATTGAGCTCATAGGTCTGGATGAGCTGCTGGGCGTGGGCCAGCGTGGCGCCATCCTCGCCCTGGTCCTCCAGGAACTCCAGCAGCTCAGGGGCACTCAGCACGCGGTCTTCGCCTGAGTACCAGTGGAAGATGTCCTCCAACTCGGGGCGTTTCAGCAGACGCCGCAGAAACTCTTCAATCTCAGTTCCCTCTAGCCGCTCGTTGTTGGAGTGGTCACACTCCTAGAAAGCAGCAGGGGAAACTCAGAGGAAGGGGCCGCCCTGCGCAAGCTAGCCTGCCCTGACACACCTGCCAGAGCAGGAAGGCAGATTTCACAGGCTGAGAAGTGGAGAGCTAGTGAGGCTCCAGTCCCGTGCAAGCTCACTGCTGGTACGTTGTAGGGCTCGGACTCTCAAGAAGGTCTCTTGGCTTCAGTGCCAGTCCCCTATACCATGACCTACCCCAAGAATGGAGATGTGGGAGGAAAAACAGTGGTCTTGGACAGAACTGAGCCCATGCCATAATTTCCCTTGCCCATGCATACATTACCATCCTCACAGTTCCACATTCATGCCCAGGGGCAGTGTGCAACAAATAACCGAGAATCATGTGGAGCAGTCCGGGGGGAGCTGTCAGCCCAGGTGTACAGGTGCCATGGCTCTCTTCAGTGTCAGGCTGGGCAAACAGGTGTCACAATATCCACACAGGTGTTTACCATGTGCATGGACTGGGCCTTGGGTGCAGAGCCCAGCCCTGTGTGCCCCTGTCTGTGCTCCCACACATAGGGTGTACACGGTCACATGTGGAGGTGTCACATGAGCGTGTACACGGTCATGTGTGGAGGTGTCACATGCACCACAGCGGAGGAGGTGTGCACACGTGCCTGTGACTGGACTCCTGCCTGTGCTCCTGCATGCACACCACACACAGTCACCTGTGCAAAGGGGGCCCTGTAGGCCTGGAAAAATGAAAACTATGGCTTTGCTGCTCACTTTGGAGGGGTGGGAAGGCCCGAGGCCCTGCCTGTGCTAGGGCTCTGCCTGGGTGAGGAAAGAAGTTCTGGGCCGACACTCCCATCCCAGCCCAGTGGCCTCAGGGGAGGGTAAAAGGGTAACCAGGCCCAGATGTGGCCTTTCTGCAGGGAGAGGCCACTCTCCCACAAGATGGGGGGGTGGGGTGGAAGCTGATGACTCAGACGGCTGGGGGAGGGCAGACAGCAGAGGTCAGAGTGGTGGCAGGAGCCCACCTTGAAGAGGCGGTAGGCGTACATGTCATTCATGTCCACGTTGACCATTCTGAGCAGGCTCTTGATCTCCTTGAAACTCATCTTACTATCCTGGTCCGAGTCAGCCCGGTGCAGGTAGGAGTGGATCCAGGTGTGGGTGCTCAGGAAATACCAGCAACAGGCTGGGCACTGCCCCTAGCTGACAGGTAACTGACAGGTAGGTCACCTCTGCCTGGCTCCAGGGCACCCTGCAGCCTTGGACTCCCTGAGCACAGTATTGGCATGTCCTTCAAGGGACCAGGACTCTCCAGAGATGGGAGACCATGTCACCACCCACAGTTCTGAAGACAAGGGACTGTTTCAGAATATGGGCCCTCTAGGGACAGGGTCATGCCTCTCCTCGACCTGGGATCCTCCAGGGACAGGGCCTGCCCTCCCGTCACACCTGGGGATGGCCCTCCCCTCCCCGGGCAGGATATTGGTCGAGGCGCTCGCGCTGGCTCATGGCGTCGAGGCGTGCGCGCAGCTTGGCCAGGCCGCGCACCCAGCGCTGTGCTTCCTCGGCTGTGGGCGCCGCCAGGTCCAAGTTTTTGCGGCGCCCCTTGAAGGCGATGGTGAGGCAGCGTGCCGGCGCGAAGGCACCGCCGAAGCGCCGCAGGCCCTCGGACTGGTGGCCCTCGCGGACGGCCTCGATGTGCTGCACGAGGACTGTGGGGAGGGACGAGACGCGCGCGGAGGGTCAGGGCGGCCGGGCGGGCCTGGGCACTGTACCAGACCGTCCGGCTTCCCGGCCCAGGCTCACAGATATGCTGCGAAGGCGCACGCGGGATGCTCCGCTGGAACCACACGCTCAGGCCATCCTCCTGCAGCCGGTACAGCCGCTCCTTGTGCCACGTCCGTGAGCGGATCTTGCAGAGCCGGGATCCCCGCAGCATGGCACGCACATCCTCATCCTCTGTCAGGCCTGCAGGGGGCACAAGGCCACAGGGCTTGGGGTCCTGGCCCTGCTGGGAAAATCCCTCCACCCTCCTCCCAGCTGCGAGCAGCGGCCTACCTCCCTGAGCCTTTCCAAACCTGCTCAGGCTTTTCTTCCTCTCCTTGGTGTAACAGGCTCCAATACTGGGCTGGGCTTTAGGCCCTTTGGCCCCAAGGTCTGTGATCTGTGTACCCCACCCAGACCCCCTGGGAGGGGTGCCAGTAGCAGGCCACCTCCTCCCTGCCAAGCAGCCACCTCTGGAGGCTCTCAGAGTAGAGCAACCCTCCGGCAGCGCCTGGGTCTCAGACTTCACTAGAAATCACCCTCTCTGTCACCCCCTCCATCACAGCCTCCAGCCTTCAAGCCCCAAACCTGCCACCAACAGCCTTTTTCCTTGATGTGAAACCTGGACCATCAAGAAGGTCGTCTCGCTATCTAACCTAATTCTCTCTTGCTACAACTCAAGCTCCTCACCTCTGCTTTCCCAAGGACAAGGGAGGAAGGCAGAGGCCTCTCTGACTCCAGAGTCCTGGGCCAAGGACTCCAGGACCAGCCCTGCTTTGGCAAGCCTGTGGCTGATCTCCAGGGGTCTCTGACCTGGTGGGGCCCAGCCAAAGGCTTGGTCTTCTGTGGCCCCTTGCCCAACCACTGTCACAGCCCTGAGTAATCCCTCAGTGCACATGTGCTTTCTGGTCATTGTGTCCTCCTTCCTCAATGGGACAAATGCTTACAAAGCGCCTACTGCGTGCCAGCCTCTGCTTGGGTATTAACATAAGAAAACAAGTGCAGGAAAGTGTAAACACCTGCCAGAATTCCGTGGCTAGAAAGTGGTGACGCAGCTTCAAAACCTGGAGGCTTGGCTTTGCGCTTGGCCACCACACAGAACCCCTCTGCTCCCGCTTGTCTTTTCCTCTCCCCCACCTCCCTGCTACTAACCTGGGAAGGGGATAGAAGGAAAAAGTAGAATTTAAATTCAGGGGTCCATGGATTCCGATCTGGTCACTTCCCAATGACATGGCCTTGGTGGCACTGACTTGTGACTGCTCTAAGCCTCCTATTCTCCATGCATAAAATGGAGACCACAATAGTACCTCCAGCAAAATCCAAAATTCAATCGACATGCTGCCCATCCTGGGGGTGCCGCACCCTGCTCTGATTTGCCTCAGCAGGGGTCAGCACCAAGGGTTTATGAGGCAGGGAACAACAAAAGGGGTGGGAACCAGGCAACTGGAAGGCCCACACCCTTTGGAAGGAGGAGGGCAGCAGGAGTGGGTGAGGCTCCGGAGTTTCCAGGGAGCAGGAAACTGGGTTTCTATGTGAAGCATCCAGATTTTCCAATGTTGGCAAGTAAATCAAACTGAAACGATAACAAAAAAATCCCTAAAACACCACTGTGCTAAACCAAACAGGACAGGGGGCCTCTCTTCCTACTTAATTTTAACAAACCACCAATACTGGGTTTGGCTTTAGGCTTTGTGACCCTGAAGCCCCTGCTTTCTCAAGTTTCAAACTCTGACCCATGGAATCAAGTCTAAATCCCTGGGCCTCCTTCTCTCACTCTCTTAGAATCTTTGTAGGATCCTTCTCCCTTTCCTCTTCCTCACACTGGAGTACTTCAAGGACCAGCTCAGACACTGTCTCCTCCAGGAAGTCCCCCTTGATTTGTCCTCAAATGGTTATTCTCCCTCCTTGACCACCAACAGCACTTTTTACTTTAAATCACAAATGTGCAGACACTGCAGGTAAACTGGAACCTCAGTGAGCTTTAATAAACTTGAGGCAGGTATGAGGTCTTGTGTCGTCACCTCACACTCGTTCCAGAGCCAGGCTCACAGCCTGTGTTTTCTGAAAGGGGAGGCAGGTGGACAGACCACTGGGGAGCTAAGTACATTGTACCCCCAGCCCTGCCCCATCTGTCCTGAGTTCAGGGCAGAAGCCTTATGTTTCAGGGTTTTTCAACCCTGGCTGCACATCAGAATCACATGGAGGAGGATGCAAAACCCATGGTTCAGAGATTCCTCCAGCAGGTGTGAGTTGGGGCCTGGGTAACTGTATGCTTAAAAATCTACCCTGTGACTTTGAGGGCAACTGCAACTAAGAATCAGATTCTTGGGGCCAGCAGGAAAAATCTGCCATCCTTAGGAGGCTATGGACCCCTTCAGGGCCAGCCTGTGGCCCAAATGGCTCCAAGGGTCTCTCAGGAGTCAGTGCCCATTTGGCTTCCCTTGGCCAGGAGGGGGAGGTGGGACTCTCTTCTTCTTTCCGAAGAGCTAGAATGTGGCATGTACCAGACCAAGAGACTCTCCAGACCTTCAGCCCCCTATGTCCATCTCCAGGCAACCTGTGAATTCTCTCATCCTGAGAAACAACAGGGCAGGGGCAGGACAGTTGGGGAAATTGCAGGGCCACAGCTGAGCCCGGCCCTCCTCCACCTCTTCAGCTGTGGGAAAGGGGGCCTCTCCTTCCCACGATAGCCAGGCTCTGCAGCTGGGCCCCCCCTACCCCCCACCCAACCAGCCCTCTGATATGCCAAGCCCAGAGTTGGGGGGTAGGTGCGGGGACTGGTGAATGACTAAAGCCGGAAATGGAGGTGAGTCACTGAGGGCCTGCTTTGTCCAGAGTCTTCTACAAACAGTACATCGAGACAGGCAGCCAGAACTCCTGACCGGACACCCTTAGGACAGGTTCCCACACTGAGGGGGCCCCTGCTCTTGGCCCTCATCCCAGCTCCCCAAGAGACTGTTGGGGTAAAAGGTGACATTCCAGTATGCCACCCAACCAGTACTGGCCCCTGGATCACACTGTCCCCAACCACACACCCAGTGGAAAAGCGACAGTGTGGTGCCAGGTAGGCAGGCCTTGGTGCTGATTCCCAGGTGGGGGCCACTATTTCTCTGTTGCTTGAGCTTTTGAACGCTGGAGTAGTGAGGGGGCTTCAGACAGGAAGGGCAGCTCCAGCAGAGGTAAGAGGGTGAGGTCAGGAGGAGGGCCCAGGGCCTGGGCCATGATGCTGAGAGGGGCCTGGCCCTCCGGCCAGCCGCCTAGTAAATGTTTATAGGTCCTGCCAGGCACAGACCCGCAGATGTTTCCTGGACCTCACTCCTGCTTGGAGCAGGTACAGCTGCCTCCTGCGGTTTCTGTGGATTCTCTACCTATCCATCTCTGCCTGTACCCTGGGCTGGACCAGCACCATGGCCACTTCCACTGAGCAGGTGTGGGAAACAATCATGAAATAAGAGCAGTAAAGATGAAGGTGAAAAATAGCCAAAAAGTGGAAACATGTCCATCAGCAGATGAATGGATGATCAAAATGTGATGTACATGTACAGCGGAATAATCGGCCATAAAAAGGAATGAAATCTGATCTATGTTACAACATGGATGGACCTTGACAACATTATGCTAATGAAATAAGCCAGACACAAAAAGACAAATATCATACGATTCCACTTATATGTGGCACCTAGAAGAGGCAAATTCATAGAAACAGATTATATGTCACTTAGACCTTAATTAAATAAGCAAACTCTGAGACCGAAAGTACATTAGAGGTTACCAGGTGCTGGGGGAAGGGAGGAGGGGGAAATTACTGCTTAATAGTTACTGAGTTTCTGTTTAGGATGATGGAAAGTTTTGGAAATAGTAGCACAATACTGTGAATGTAATTAATGCCACTAAATAAGTTGCTTAAAAATGGTTAAAATGGCCAATTTCATTAGATATATTTTACCACGATTTTAAAAAACGAAGAATGTAATATGCCAGAAAGCGAGTATACTCTAAATGGGTGAGTTGTCTGGTATGTGAGTATCTCAGTAAAGCTGTTGAAGAGGCGCAGAGCAGCTCACTTGTCCAGGGCCACCAGGTTGGCAGTGTGCAGCTGGAATGCGTGGAATGAACTGAAGCACGGGGAGCCCTCTGTTTAGGGCCGGACCCACGTCGGGCACTCACTAAATTATAAAGAAGGAAGCTGAAGCAGTGCTCCAGGAGGGAAGAGGGATGCAGTTCTTCGATCCATCTGTCCTCCTCGGTCCCGGGGCCCCCAGCAGAGCCCCCAGCGGGGCCCTCCTCTGCCCTGTTCAGTGTTGTCAGCTGGGTTCAGACACATTCCCTGCTTGTCTCAGCCTCCAGAGAGACCAGGGTTGGTGAGGAATGGGCAGGTCCACAGTTTCCCAACTACTACCTTTAGCCTGGGCGATATGGGCTGTGTGTGGTCTGGGGCCTGGGCAGTTCTATCTGGGTAGCCAAGGCCATGGGCAGGAAACTCAACGGCAGAGCTAGAAGGGGCGTGGCAAAGGCCAAGTCCATCCCTGACCCCCAAATTCCAGCCTTTGCATGCATGGGTCCCTGGAGCTCAGGGAGGGCAAGCCCTCTGACAGCAGTGTGGCTGATAGCAGTGCGGGCTGCCCAAGGCAAAGATGGGTGGGTGCAGGGCAGTGGCAGGGGTGGGTGGGGGCCAGAGCAGGGGAGGTGGGGGTGCTGTGTGGTTACAGGCTGTGTACACAGAGGGGTAATATGCAGAGAGCAGGGTGTGGAAGGAGTGGTAGGTCTCCAGTGAGGGTGTGTGTAGGGTGTGTGTGCACTGGTGTGTGTGTGTCTGTGTGTGTGGTGGGCAGGAGGAAGGTGGGTCAGCTTAGGGAGGAAAATAGGCTGTGTGTGTGTGTGTGTGTGTGTGTGTGTGTGTGTGTGTGTGTGTGTGCCAGTGCACTCAGGAAGGGCACATGGGCTCCAGCAGGAATGTGAGACATGCAGGGAAAAGTGACAGCCCAGTCGAATGATAGTTTCATGCCAAAGGGGGGAGGGGAAGGAGAGCAGCTGTTCCTGGTGGCTGGGGCCATGAGGCTCTGGGAGGGAGGACACAAAATGGCAGGGGGTCCCAAACACCTTCGCACCCTAATCCTCTAGCCAGCAGGCAGCCCCAGGACCTCAGGTACTGAGCATGTCCCCCTTCCTGGCCACCACACCCAGTGCTATTGCCCAGTGCAGCTCAATGCCAGACTCCATTAACATTCCTGGGAGAATCAACAAAGTCAGGAAAGGCAGGCGGTACTTCTCCTGCTCCAAGGCTGGACACAGGAAAGTGGGGTGGTAGCCCTCTTCCAGGCAGGGCGAGAGTAGGTGTGAAACCTACTTGGGGACAGAAGTCATGGTGGGGTCTCCTCAGAGCTGAAGAAGGCAGAGAGAAGAGGGGTCCACAAGGCATGACAGAGCCAGTCAGCCACCCAGTCTTGCCGGGCATGAGAGGCCAGGCACCTGCCAGGACTGGGAGGCCTCTCTCAAGGCCAATCCAGTGATTGGCAGCCCCACTCACCCTGCAGGAGACGTGCCGGGCAGGCCATCGGGAGAGCCCTCTTGCTCTGCGGCCCATGGCGGAGTGTGCAGGCCAGGAAGGGAAGGGAGCAGGATTCTGCCCACTCAGGGCTCTGCTTGCTGGGAGGACTAGGGGAGGGTGGGGCATCAGGGCCACAGGCACGGATGGGGCTCTGGGAGTTAAGGCTCTCAGATAAAATTCAGATGTCCAGTTAAATCCCAATTTTGGATAAACAAATATTTTAGTATAAATATGTCCTTCATTGTCCCTAATTGTCCATTGTTTAAAATTCACATTTAACTGGGCATCCAGTATTTTATTTGGCACGCCTATGAGGATACCCCCAGAGGTTGGCAGAGCTGCTCCGGGAGAGGGGAGTAGCAGGCCCTTCCCAGGCATAAATCACTCATTCACTCATTGTGCTCCCAGCTGGGACAGACTGCCTGAGCTGGCATCCTCTCTCAGCTACTTCCCTGCTTTGAAGCTCTCTGAACCTAAGTTTTCCTCATTTCTAAAATGAGGCTAACGGTACCACCTAGCTCATATGACTGTGAGCATTAAATGAGCTAATACATGAAGTACCCCCGGCATAGTATTATAAAGGCATTAATTAGTATTCATAAATTCTGGAAATGAAGAGCTATCATTGAAAACTAGGCTTTCGGGGCAGACAGACCCGGTGGCCCTGGGCGGGTGAATTCAGCGCCTCCGCCTGAGCTCCCGTGCACTGGGAGAACAGTAGTGGCACCTTCCCCTTGGGACCGCCAAGGACCAGGCAGGATCTGGGCAGACGACGGCTCAGCCCTGTGCCTGGCCCATTGCAGGTGTGCACTGGACTCTGCTTCCACAATTCCCAGGCTTCCTGGGGCAGGCCAAGCCTGCAGCTGGCCCAGGGGCAGGGACAGGAGAGGGACCCCAGGTTCACAAGTGACTCCCAGTCAACATGGGGTGACCATTCCTCCCTCCTCCCCTTTACCCAGTTTCCCCAGTATAGCCCTAAAGGCCCTTTCTTTTCCTTGGGCACCTTTGAGCTTTTGAGCCACTCCCTGACCTAGTCTCTCGATCTGATCTGAAATAAAATCTGCTCTGTTAGCCAAAGGGGTGTGGCCATGGCTGTGACAGGGAGCAGTGTGGGGGCCATCTCAGGACGAGCTTCGGCTCCCTGTATTGGGGGGCCTGGGTCTAAGCCCTGATGGCCCAAGGGGATGGGCTCACTGGGTTTCATCTCTACCCTGTGTCTGGACTCAGTGAGGCCTGGGGAGGGCCTTCCCCTCAGACCTGACATTCCTCTCAAAGCAGTCACTCAACATGATGGGGCAGTGGTGGGGAGGGAGGGTGGCCCAGATGACATTCTGACACCCACATAGTTCCTGACAGTGTCCCTGTGACCACGTGCCCAGAACTCCCGTGCAACCTTACTCAGCCAACAGGTGCTGAGTCCTGGGCTCACCTGCACTTATTTGTTGACAAGTGTCCCCTGCTACTAAGCTGTGTGCTCCCCCAGGGCAAAGTGCTGTGTCACTCACTGCCATAGCCTCAGCCCCTGACACAGTGCTCCGGCACACTGATGGGGCTAAACAAAATGTGTGCAGAATGAAGAGGCAGACAGGTACGCAGGTACATCGCCGGGCCCTCCTGAGGTGGCCACAGCCCCTGCGGCAGCCAACTCGGAAGGATGGCTGACTCCTGGGGCTGCTCCTTTGGCCAACACCAGCCCTGATTGCCTCAGTGGCACCTCATCCCCCACAGCCATCCTCCTCTCCCCAGACTACTGCTCCTTAGCCTAGAGAACGACACTGCCACCCACCAGAGACACCTTTCAGATCCTGCAGATAGCAGAGGCCAACACAGTCTACCTCCTAGGTGGTCTTAGAATCCACCTTGGCTGCGCCCGCCCAACTCTGAACCCCACCATAGCTTGTCAACGAGTCTCCGTTGACATAACACTTTCCTGTTTCACCCACGCTTTCGTCCAACTCACTCCCTCTCTGCACAACTCCTGCCTCCCTCCTCCTGCTTGAGACCTTTCTGGGGCTCCTGCTGCCCTCCAGTGGAAGCCCATAACTTCCTAAGGAGGACCCTGAGGACCAGGCCACCACCTGCCTCACCCCCTTTGCCTCTCCTCAGTCTCCCTCCAGCTCTGGGGTGCAGCCTGGGCCCTCACTAGCTCCCACTTGCCCCCTCCTTTTATACATAGTCTTAGTTCTTCATTCCATTGTCTGACCTCCTTGCCAATACTTCAACTCTAAGGGCCAGGACTGTGTCTGTCTTGTTCATTTCGGGATCTGCAGGGCAGAACGTCCTATAAGCACTCAATAAATGTTAGGTGAATGCATGCATGATTGGTGGAAGGTAAGGTAGAGATCATCTTATCAAGATCATAAGAGATCATCTTATGTCTCTGCAAGGCAAATGCCAGGCTCAGTGCTCAGAACACTCAGCGCTCAGTAAATTCAGGTCGAATGAGTGGCGGGTGGGAGAAATAAGAACAAAGGGCGGGCAGCGGAAAAGAGAAGGCAAGACTGTCAGCTGGAACCCCTGAAGTCTACTCCACATTCGAACAGGCTCCTGGGCAGCCCTGCCCTTCTGTTCCCTCAGCCACACACTTGGCCTCTCCATCATTAACTATTCTACCCACAGCAGGTCCAATATGCCACTCTGGTTTCATGATACTTTACATTTTATAGAAGACAAATTCAAGCCACTCAGCCACCCAATCGGCCACACTTTGCTCAGACCCTGAGAGGATACCAGCGGCAGTGTGGTGCAGCACTGCCTGCATGCCCACCTCTGCCCTATACTAGCTGTGGGGTCACAGACAAATTCCTTGACTTCTCTGAGTCGATTTCCTCATCTGTGACCTGGGGATCATACCACCTACTTCTCAGGAAGGTGAAGAAGACTGACTGACACCGCTTATGTAGCTACACCATGCCAGGCCTGTCTGGGAGATGCTTAAAAAGCCACAGTCACATTCCTTCTCCCCAGCGACTTCTCCCAAATCTGAGGTAGAACTCTGACTTTCTGACTCGGAAGGCAATGCGCTCACCAGTTAGACCAGTCCTACTAGTCTATGTTGCTGTTGCAACTCTGTGGGGGCTGCAGCGTTGGAGGACTGGTTGACAGGCCAGCCTCTTCCACAATTCTCATGCCCTCCTGCCAGCGGCCAAGAACCCAGGACGCCCTGGGGAGCCGCAAACCCTAGAAGGCACAGGGTGTTGGGGAGCTGGGTGAGGGAACATCGCAAGCCTGACGTTTCAATCTACTCTCGGAGCCCTCAGGAACACCATTCCGCGTCCCTCGCCCAAACTCCCACTCCCGCACTCCCCGCGGGCGCCTCCTGGTGGGAAACGAAGGCCATCCTGGGCGCCTCGCTCGGCCCGGAACGTCCCGTGACCCCAGGTGCACCCCCAGCGAGACCGGTGCTGGCGTTCCATCCCTCGCCCTACTCTCCACAACCCCATGCAGCCTGGGGAGCCCGCGAACGGCTCGCTGGAACACCCAGGCCCTCCCGGGCTGCCCGCTGAGCGGAGTCCGCGCCCACCCCGAACCACCCCTGCCGGTCACTGACCCATCTTCTTCAGCGCTCGCAGCCCGGGTCTCTTGGTGCCGCCGTCCGGGGGCGGCAGCGCGACGGGCGCCGCGACCTGGGCCGACACCGGGGATATCTCGGGCGGGCGGCCGCGGCAGCTGCTCCAGCGGCCGCACAGCATGGCTCGGTGGGGCCCGGGCCGGGCCCGGGGTCTGCGCGCGGGGACAGGGCAGCGGGCGCGCCTCTCCAGGCCGGCCCCGGCTCAGAGTGCAGTCCGGAGCGAAGAAACTTAGCGGCCCGGGAGGGCGTCGGGAGGAGGTGGTGTCGGGAGGAGGGGGCGGGGGAGGAACGAGGTTCAGGGAAGGAGGGACCCGGAGGGAGGGGGCGGGGCCGAGAACGGCGCAGGAGGCGGGGGCGGGGAGAGGAGCGGTGACCGCAGGCTGGGACACGCGCCCTGCCTGAGGTTTGGGAAGGTGAAGAGGGGCCGGCCTGCGTCCCCCCCTCCGAGTCTCCGCGTTCGCCTCCTGCTCATGAGTCTGCCTGCCCTTTCTTGGAGCGATCCTCCTACCCTGGCCCCATCGGCGACTGGAGCCCCCATTCAGGGGTTGGGGCGCACCAGAGGGGAAGAGGGCTGCCCTCTAGCACAGCCACCCTCTCCTTTCCCCAGACCCACAGTCAATGCGGACTCAGGACCTCTCTCCATCCGCTCTTTCCCTGACCCTCCAGGAGGCCTCAGAAGGGAGCCAGACAGGGACGGGGTTCTGGGCCAAGGGTCCATGGGCCGGAAAGTCGACAGAACCTCGGGAGCTGAGGTGGGCTGCCCAGCAGCTCGACCCCTAGGGATGGGGGAGCGGGAAGTGAGGGGTGGCGGATAGGAAGGCTCTGGCTGTTATGTCACAGGATTAACCCTGTCAGTGCCAGGGCAATTGCCGTCGTCTCAGTGGTAGAAGTCTAGAAGTTGACTGATCAGGAGAGGATGGTATGGCGCTAAGTCAAGAGTCACTAGCAGAATCCCGGTTCTGAGTTCGAGGGTTGGAAGGGTTGGCACCCCAGCGCACGCTCTTTTTCCTGGGACAGCCGCTGCACGCTTCGTAGACGTCCGTGACATCAACCCATGGGGGAGCGTCAAGTGCGGGTTCTGGTACTGAGTCATGCGTTCACTTACTATACGTGAAGCCACCGGAATATTTGTGGTTGAAGGGTGGGAGGACAGGGACGAACGCTTGCGTGTGCACGCCTGTCTGGGTTGTCTGTAAGTGCCCTAGGTCAGGATCGGAGAACTGGGCGCACAGCGCCCCTCGGAGGCGGCCAAGAGCGTGGCATCTCAAAAAGAAAGCTTAGTTTCTCTGGACCTAGATTTGCCTTCTATTTGCTTCAGGCTCTATCCCATTCTCAGATATTCCCGACGCAGAGATTCTGCATGCTGGTTGGGTCCCCACCCCTCTCTGGATATCTTTCTAAATGTCAAATCTTCGTCTCTGGACTTTTGATCCTGCAATTCTTTCTTCCAAGAATGACCTTCCTCATTCTTCTCCTGGTTTGCACTTAAGTGTTCCTGGGGACACAATGTCCCTACTCCTGAACCCCTGACCCCAGGACATAACTCCCTTTTTTTTTAACCAGCACCTGGTAAGTGTCTGAATAACAGCTGAGTTGGTTCACTGGAATCCGCAGGACCTGGGTTCAGCTGACAGGTTTCCACCAGTGGGCGAGAGGACTCAGCATCATTTCACTATGTCCACCGGGGGGCGCTTCCGCCCGTCTTTGGCTGTCAAGGATTGGGGAACCGCCCAGCGGATTCGCCCCGCCTGATTGGGAGAGGCACAGCTAAACTATTTGCATAATCCTGAAAGGGCCGCACTGAGTGGTTGGGGTATAGAAGCCGAATCTGAAACGGGCTATCTCATTGGTTTAAATTTCCCCGCTTGCCTTGCTTTCCCGTCGCGGCCAGACTTGGCCCTGAGGTCAGTCGGAAGCCTCCGGCTAGTGGCGAGAGAGGACCCAGGTGTCCAGGCCGTGGGCGCTGCAGGGTGAGTGCCGGGCGGCCGGGCGGCCGGGCGGGGGTATGAGGGAGCCAGGTGGGGGGATACTCTTCGCCCCGCCCTGACTCCTCTAGGCTTGCCCATTGGCCTGTCTTAGAAGTTGGAGATAAGCATCTACAAAGGAACTGCGACCCTTGCCACCTGCTTCTCCACCCACCCACTGAGGTCTCCTCCGCCCACCCTGGCCCCCACCCACGCTGCCTTGGGTTAGGAAAAGGGGTCTTCTCAACCGGAGCTTCTGGCATTGGAGTATCTCACTCAGGCCTCTAAGAGCTTAGTCTGCCCCTCTGGAAAGTGGATCACAGGCTTACAGAGGTGTGTGCTGGGATGGACCCTGGGAAACCTATTCACACGGAGGCTTGTTCTTGCAGAGTCGCTCAAAAGCAGGGCCCCAGGGCTCGAAGCAGTTGGGTATGGGTACTGAGAACGAAAGCCCAGAACCGGACTGCCAGAAACAGTTCCAGGCGGCAGTCAGCGTCATTCAGAATCTGCCTAAGAACGGTGAGGGTACAGGGACCCGCATTTAGGGGTCAAGATGACTTGGGTCTGCCTCCTAGGAGGCTCTGATCTCTTAAGTTTCTGCAGATGAGTCCCTGCCTGGGTTTCCCTGGTGGTCCCCCCTGCCTCCTGGTCCTGTCCAGCTGCCCTGGGTGGGAACCCTCAATACTCTGTCCTCTCCAAGGGTGGTTCTCCCCCTCCCCACTCTCTTGGAGCTTGGGGTAATACTCTGCCCTCCACTCCCTAACCCCATGCCCAGGCTCTTACCGCCCCTCCTATGAAGAGATGCTGCGATTCTACAGCTACTACAAGCAGGCTACCATGGGGCCCTGCCTGCTCCCCCGGCCTGGGTTCTGGGACCCCATTGGACGATATAAGTGGTGAGCTCCCCACCAGTTGGGCAAACAAGCCTCAGCTGTCAACCAGCCTCTCATAGCCCTCTGCCCTCAGGGACGCCTGGAACAGCTTGGGCAAGATGAGCAGGGAAGAGGCCATGTCAGCCTACATCACTGAGATGAAGCTGGTGGCACAGAAGGTAGGGAGAGGCTACATCTCCTCTTTGTCCCCAAACTCTAAGCCAGGTGGCCTGCCCCCCACCCTTTCAGTGCTGACCCCCATTATGTTTCCTGTCCATTGACACTGCCACAGGAACTATCATCTTCATGCTCATCAAATCATAGACACTCCCCAACCCCACCTGTCTCTGGTCCCTGACTAGATGGAGGGGGCCCAGCTCAAGGGGAATAGGAAGGCAGGAGGGGCCAGCCCCTCCCCAACAGTTGCCTTCCTCCACAGGTGATCGACACAGTACCCCTGGGTGAGGTGGCAGAGGACATGTTTGGTTACTTCGAGCCCCTGTACCAAGTGATCCCTGATATGCCAAGGCCCCCGGAAACCTTCCTAAAAAGGGTCACAGGTCAGGCCCCTAGGCTGGGAGCTCCACAAGTGCTGAGTGAACTTTCTGAGGTCCAACTAAGGGGGGCTGCTCAGTTGGAGGGGGTCTGGGGGTAGAAGGCTCCAGGTGCCATCCCTGTAAGGCCCCCAGCCAGTGCCCCTGGTGGGGTGGGTCTCAGGCAGAGTTCATGGCTAATGCCGAGCAGGGGTCTGATGTCACTGGAAGGCACCAGCCTCTTCCCAGCCCCACTTCTGGGTGCTGCATCTTGGCAGGCCGGAAAGAGAAGGTACTGAATGGACATGCTGGGGCTGCTGCAGAGCCTCCCTGCCTCCCCAGTGAACCAGCACCCACCAGCCCAGGTCAGTGCCTGGGTAGGAGGGGAAGACAGCCAAACCCAGGCCAGGGGAGGGGGGGACAACCAGGAAGGTGAAGGGGAGAAGGATGGATGCCACGCTGTGCCTGCTACGCCTCCACAGGCACTGAGACCTACTGTCTCCCAAAGGCCAGGAGGCAGGCTCAGGGATTCCTGTTTCGGGGCCTCACTTCTGTGGGCCCATCTGTGCCTCCTGTGGCACAATCTCTAATGTGCCCTGACAGTTGCCTCTGCCCAGTTGCACACCCCTCTCTTCCCTCATACCCTCCCTCTTGCCACTAACCCTACTCACACCCTCCTCAGAGTCCCAGCTACCTAGGGACCTAGACTCTGAGGTTTTCTGCGATTCCCTGGAACAGCTGGAGCCTGAGCTGGTGAGACTCCCCCCATATCCCGTCCCCACCCCACTGCTCCCTGGCTGCTCGACCCCCACCCTGGGATCTCGTGACTCATCTCAGCAGGTTTTGGCAGAGCAGCAGGGAGCCTCCGGAGGAGAGCCTGCCACCGGAAACAGCCCCGTGCCCCCTGCAGAGAAAGGTGAACCCCTGCGTGGCCCTTCACCTCCGTCTCCCCTTCCCCGTGGTTCTGATATCCTAGGCCTTCCCTTGGCTGCCCTCTGGGGTTGGAGGTGAAAGTCCAGTGTTGGGCCCTGGAGACAGCAACCTCTGCCCAGGGAGGGTTCCCAAACAGCCAGGCACAGCCAGGATGGGTAAAGTCCCTGCCTGGTCTCCTGTCCCTGAGGGCCACCAGGAATCTGCCTTGGGCTGGCAGCTGGGATGGGAGTCCTAGCCTGACTCTCTCATCTCCAGCTACATGGCCTTGGGAGTTATCCTCTCTCTGGGCCTCCCATTTGGGACTCTCAAAGGACAAGTTCTGTCCTATCTCCTTCTAGAACTTCCAGTATGCCATGCCACACAAGGGGCACTTTCATACATAATATCTCCCTTATTCCACTAAGCAGCCCTGTGAAGGAGATGACATCTTCCCCTAATTCTCAGATGGTGAAATGAAGCTCAGAAAAATTACTGACTTGCTCAAAGTCCAACAGCTAAGTGGTATAATGTTGGAATTCAGTCCCTGGCAGCCTGTTCCTCAGGCATGTAGGTGGACTTTACAAGAGTTATACTTGGTACAAGAGATTGTGCTCTACTCTTACTCTTCTCTGGACCTGCCACCAACCCCCTGCCCCCAGCTAAGTTGCCTCCTGATTGCCCTTTGCTGTGTGTCTGCTCTGCAGAGGGCAGCCTCCTAGGGCCCCAGGACTTGGACACGTGGCTGGTGGGGACAGTTCGGGCACTGCAGGAGAACATGCAGGATGTCCAGGGGAGACTCCAGAGCCTGGAGAGCGTGAATGACCCACCCAAGCAGGTGAGCCCTGACCAAAGCCCAGGGCAAGCTTGGGGCAGAACGCTGACGGTCTTTATCAAGACCCTCTGACTTCTTCATCAAGTCACTTCTGACTTTGTCCCCACCTCTTCACCTGCCCACATCTCTGCCTTTGCCAGAGAATGGTGTGGCTCCACGCTGCAAGCAGAGAAGTCAGGGGGTCTGAAGTGCTTCCACCCTGGGAGGGTGGGAAGGGCCCTCTTTTCCTGCTCTTACCTTCCTTTGCCTGAAGAGAAGCAGAGCATGACGACTGATTTCAACACTTTGGAAGAGCCAGGATGTGTCTACTCTTTGCATTGTGGCTGGGGTCCCTTTTGCTCCTCTGAATTTCTGTTCCCAGATTTAGAGTTTGCCCCCAAACAATTCGACTCTTGCATCCTTCACTCCCGCCCCGTCTCCTACATCTGCTTGCCCCTTATACCTCTGCTCCTAAACTCCTGCAAAATAAATGACAGCTGCCATTTCTGTAGCCCCAGCTATGTGCCAAACACATTATTTACATCATCTCATTTGATCCACACAACAACCCTGTATGTTTTCTTTTAATATCCCTTTTACAGCTGAGAAACTAAGTCTCTTGAGAGGTTGAGCAATTTACCTGAAGTCATACAACCTGGAAGAACCTCACAGAGCTGTTGTGCGGATTAGATGAGATAATTCAACTAGGTGCTTTTGCAATGCCCAATACACAGGAAAGTCTTCTTGAAGGGGGTTCTGTGTTATTATTACCATTAGGTGATGGAGCTGGGGTGGCCCCAGGTCTGTCTCCCTCCAAAGTTGGCACCCACCATAAACTCTGTGTAGGTCTGTTATTAAGTTAAGCCTGAGTGGTGGGGGCAGGAGAGCGCCGACTTGCTGGATGTGGGGGAGCACCCGGTGACTCCTTGCTGTATTGGCACAGTGGGTGGTGGGAATTTCCTCAAATCTACAGTGGCTCTCTTTCAGCACTCACCCCCATGAGGCTTTCCTTATTTTACCTTTTACTAATTTTATATGTTGAAAATTTCAAAGGTTTCTACCTTAAAATTTTTGGCTTTGCATCTCTAAAAATCAGAACACACTACTACCTAGCCAAAACTACATTTTGTCACACACAATAATTAAATCCTTCATGTCATCAAACACCCGATCCAAACTAAGATCTTCCCAGTTGTCCTGAAGTTGCTTTTTCCAGCTGCCAGTCCAGGAGCACATGCTGCACCTGGTTCCTCTGTCCTTTCAGACTCTTAATCTACGCCAGTCCCTTTTCCTTGCTATTGGCTTACTGAGACTGGGCCAGTGGTCCTATAGCATGCTCACTTTTTGGGTCGGTCTGATTACACCCTCCTCGTGGCTAGTTTACATGACCAGGTTATGTCAGAAGTGACGTTCTTCACATCAGGGGATGCCTATCTGGATGTCCCACTGTTAATGATTCTAGCACGGATGAAGGAGTGAGTCTGTCCTACCATTATAAAGTCATGTTTTCCTCTTGCAGCCAGGGGATGTCTAGTTCCCCATCAGTCCCATTTGCCACACAGTTTTTGACAACAATTGATAGATAATCCTCACCTGGATTAATTATTTAGTGGTTGCAAAAAAAAAAAATGTTGACATTTAAATTCCATTATTCCTTTTACTTTTATTCACTGCCATTTTTCTGTAGCATTTCCATGATCCAGGCACATCTAGGACCTCCCTGAAATACAGTGCCCTTATACCAAGGCAGAATAAACACTTAATCTTTCTCTTCAATTATCTATTTTTAAAGTAAGGAGTTGATTTGCTGTGGTGACAAATTTCCAACTTTCTTTTTGGGTGTCATTATGGAATCATGGATTTGAAAGATTCAGTATTTCAAGCAACTGTAATTTATTTATTTTGATACACAGATTGTCACAACTTTGGTAGCAGAGACCCTTCTAAACTGGGTCTCCTGTTCTTACACCCATTACCTGATTAATCTTTAAAAGCTTCTTTGCTTTCTAGTACAATATGCCCCACATTCACATCTACCTTCCCTGTACCACTCTAAGAAGCCCTGGCTCCTTTAAGCAGAGAATGATATTCAGACTCTAAAAATCTGGGCAACCAGGGTCCTCATTTGAAATGTGTGGCACATCCTTTACAATATGGGGTCTTTGGGCTACACCAACAGGGTCACTGCTTTGTACTTCAGAGGAGAAAGCCTAGAAGCCAGTGCCTCCACCAGCCTCCAACCCTCTTGGCAGCTGGGATTGCCCTGGGACAAGAAGATGTGGGAGGGAGGTGGGGCTCAACTGTCAGGGACACCTTGGGAACCCCAGGATCCCTTCCTTTCTGGTAGTGCTGTTTTGGGGGTATGGTTTTCTCTGTCCCAGTCCTCACAATCTCAGGGAGGCAGACATTCCCACTGAATTCTGGGAACAGGTTTCTCAGGAGGGCCCAGTCTGTGCTGATGCCTGGGCTGACCCCTAAATCCTTTCCTCTTGGCAGCAGAGGCGTCTGCCCAGTGCCCAGCCTTGGCCCCTCCGGCTCTCGGGCCGCACGCTGCTCTTCTTCCTCCTGTGGCCCTTCATCGTCCAGTGGCTCTTCCGACAGTTTCGGACCCAGAAGAGGTGACTGTCTGTGATGGGGATGGGGGGGCTATTCAGCCAACTGAGGAGGCTATGAGTCCCCTGTCCTGCTGTGCCCTGAGCCTTCCTAGGGTTTAGGAAAACAGCATTAACTGCGGTTTCTCCCACCACCCAGTGGTTGCCTTGGCACCCCTCCCCTAATGGGGTGTGGGATAAGACCCCACCCTTCCCTGCAGCTTCACTTGGACGCCCGCTCCCCTAACCCCAGTCTCCCTGGGAAGGCTGCAGGAGTGGTGTCAGTCCCAGGTTCTGGGTGGGCCTGTGACTCGGGGGCGGGGCTGCCCGGGCCCAGGCTCCGCGCTCTTCACCGTCGGGTCACCTGATTCTCCTTCCACCCCAGTCTCTCCCCGTGGAGGCGGTTCTGGGGCCAGCTGGGACTTGGGCCGGGGCCTGGAAGAATGATTGGCTGGGAGGCTGCGGGACGAGGCCCGGAGGCCCGGCCGAGCTGGGGGAAGGTGGGGAGGGCAGGCCCCAGAGGAGGGGAATGAGCTCGGTTTGCTGGCCTCCCTCCCCACCCCCGCCGCACACACTCAGGACGTCTTCACTGAAGATACACTTACCGATGAATGTTTCACTAAATAAAATAAAACCTTACTCCTATGCCGTTCGGGCCCCCATGGGGTAAGGGAAGCCGGATCTGGCGCGCACGGGGGACAGCTCCTTCCCTGCCCCCTCCCCAAAGGCCCGCGGACAGCCGTCGGCCGGGGAGGCCAGAGGTCTGTGTTTGGAGGTAGATTTCCCCTCCTCCCGGGGCAAGTGATGGGAACACAGCGACACACAGACTCGGGTCTGCAGGGGAGGCGGGGGCGGCGGGGAGCGGGGACACCGCGAGCGGGGTGGGGGCCCTCTGCGGCTCCGGGCGGCGAGGCGAAGAGCGCGGCTCCGTCGGGGGGCCCGGCGACTTGAGGGTGGCGGGGAGGAGAGGAACCCGGCGGGGATGGGGCGGCTGCCGCCTTGCTCCTCGCGCTGGGCGTGGCTGGGGGGTTCCCAAGACTCGGGCCACGGAAGTGCCCACGCCCACTTCCCCGTCCTCGGCAGCCCGCTCCCAATGCTCCTCCCCGAGACATCCAAGCTTGGGCTTTCACAGGGAATTTTCTGGAAGGCCGAGACCCAGCGGGAGCTTCGTCCTGCCCCGCCCTGAGGAGTGGGGGGCGGGGACCTGCGCGGGAGCCCCTGTCGGGGTGGGCAGAATCCCTGCTGGGGCAAAGACCTCCGGGAGCGCCGGTTGCTGCAGGCCGCTCGGGCTCCGAACTTACTTTTCTCAGCGCCTGGCAGCTTTGGCCCCATTCTGGTCAGCGCCAGCCCTGTCGTCCCCAGGCTGTAAGCCACGGACCCGTATTAAGCTGGGAACCCGCCGCTCTGAGTGCCTGCTAGTGTTGGTGCCTCAGAGGCCATTGGCCAGAATCCCCATCCGTGGAGGCCGCAGCAGCTTTGAGCCCCCTATAGCTGCCACCACCTGGGATCCTGGACCTTCTTACCCCCTTGGTTTGGAACAGACAGTTTTGAAGGCCCCTCCTTGGAGAACTTTAAACTCCCAAACTCCCTCCGTCAGTCCTCTCACAGCGGGGAGAGTGTCTGCTTTGGAGACACACGGGCCTTGTTACTTCGGGGTCCAGCCCAGGTTAAGCAGAGAGGCTGAATAAATCGCTGTGTTAAAAACGGACATCAGGACAGTGGGACAGGCAACAAAGTGGTGCTGGGGTTGCAGGCCTGGGGGGACACACCTCCACCACTTGCACACACTGGCTGTGACTTGGGCACATTAAGCGTTCTGAGCCTGGATTGCCTTGCTTGTGAAATAAGGATGAAGAGCTCTTCATAATAAATCAGTCCTGGTGTTTAAATGACCAAGACATATAAAATGCCTGGCAGAGGGTTAAAACTCAGCTAATATCAAGGTGCCTGGTCTCTTGTTTGGCAAAATTCTAGAATTCCACAACTTATCAGTCTGGCCACCCTATCCATGACAAATGAACCCATTCAGCTGAGCCCCGTCCAATAAACTGAGGCTGGACTCAGCTGTACCTTCAAATCCCGATTGAGAGTACACAGGAGTCCTCTACAGTCTGAAAATGTGGCAAAAGTTTACAAGTCTCTGAGTCCCAGTCAAGAAATCTGCAAAATTTTTTTACTCAGGGAGTTCTCATTGAGAGCGGCAGCTCTTAGAGGGAGCCTCCTGCAGGACTAATGAAGCACCACAGAGAAGGGCAGGCTTTTCAGATAGACCCGAGTTCTTGAAAGGCCAGGGAAAACAGGCTGGGACAGTTGATTTTAGAACATCCGTATGTGCCCCAGAGGCACTCTTGTTTGCCTCTCCCTTTAGGCATGCTGATCACCACTTCCCCCACAGAACCATTCACAAGTTCCCAGACAAGTGTCTTTGGACATGGTTCTTGCTGTTCATAGAACGCGCGCTTCATGCCACCCTCCCTGAAAATTGTGCATCCTTCAGAGACAGCCGGGATGTCACCTCCCCAAGAAACCTGTCCACAATTCTTAACTCCTAAGCATGTTGGCTCACAAGCTCCTGCAGAGATTTTCTTCTCCTGCCATTTTGGCTCCCTGTGGCTGATGGTCTCTCCACACAATCCATGAACAGCAGAGATAACATTCTATTCATAATGTGCCCTTCTAACAGATGTTTGTTAGATGAAGAAATAAATAAGTGCCTTTTATTAGGTTGAAGCAGTAGGCAATGAAGAGAAACTAAGTCCAGAGTTCTTGAGAAAAAAGGTAATTTTGTGTTTGACAGAAAGAAAAATGGCACGGGGACACAAACACCTTTGCTTCATGCCACTTTGTTGTATTGTTGTATGACCTTGGACAAGTCGTTTCACTTGAGTCTTACAGATTTCTTATCTCTAATAGGGAGTCAATAATTCTACCCAGCTTAACTCACTGGGCTGTGGTGGGGATCAATGGTTCTCTGTGTTAAAAACGTTACACGGTGCAAAACAGTTGGAATGTAAGACACTGCTAATAAGGAAGAAAGGAGGATGGGTCATTGGGTGTGTGGCAAGGAGAAACTGAGATTACACTCAGGTTTTAGGCCCAAGTGATTCGAGCAGAGGGTTTGGGCTATTTCCAGGGCCCTGAGCTGTGGGCAGGAGCTTGGAATACGGGTGATTTTCTCAAGAATATATCGCGCCTTCTTTCCCCATTTATCTACACCACAGTACCGGGCCAAATGCCCCTGCCTCCATTTCTGAGAAAGGCCTCCTCCTCCTCGGGGAAGCCTCTGGCTGTTTCCCTCCCGATGTTGCCCAGAGCCTATCGATAAGGAAGAACCCCTGCTGATGACACCCCCTTCTCTCTTGGCCAGTTAGTGTTGATTATTTAAACTGGTTAATTTCGAACCCTTTCCCAAGCAGAAGGCTCATCAGCTGGCCCAGACTCCCCTGTCCCTTTCTCAGAAAACGTTCCCGGTCAGCTCAGTGGGCTCGAAGCAAAGAAACCAAGTTGACCCCAGGAGGCCATTTTCTTCCAACAGAAGCCGAGGCTCCGGGGCGAGGCTTTCCTGCCCCGGGTCTCGGGGGAACCCTGGGCTCACACCCGACGCTTCCCGGATCCCGGTCCAGGTGAGGGGCTCGGGCAATGCCCACCATTTTGCAGGGTCCTTGGCGCAGCGGCCGCCCTGGAAGATTAGTCTGGGGGTGGGAGTCGCCCTCGGGTCCCAAGGCCAGTCCGAGGGTGGACGTCACCCGGGACTCGAACCTGCCTTCTCATCTTCTGAGGCCTAGTGCGAAGTTGCTGCGCTAGAGCAGTCACACTTTCCCTTTAAGGCGGGACTTTTTATCCTTCATTTGTTTACTTCTTCATGCGCTGTTCTTTTTTTATGAAATATTTTTATAATATTCTCCGCAAATGTCAGTCCCAGGCACTAACCACACAACTTAAAACCATTACTAAAATCTTAAGAATCAAAAGTTATTAGCTGTGGGCCAACATCTCTCTTTATACGATTTAATCCTTTTTTTACACGTTAGGGACTACTTTTTAGGAATAAACCATTTTCGCTTTCGTTAACAAATGTTTATTATCTTCAGAACCCTTACGCTAAGGACAGGTATACGATAATAGCCTTTAAAACGCACCGTTTCATAAAACTGTTCCGTGTGAACCCGTAGAGACCATAGAATCTTCTCGTATTCCTGAAGCAGAATGGTACGGTCCAGAACCCGCCCCATCTTCTCTGCGATTGGTCTTTCTTCCTCGGCAAGGCGTCTGCCTCTTGACCAATGGTCACTCAAATTTCTTTAGTAAGGGATAAGCCATGGAAGGAGGTGTCCTGAAAGACGCTCCCTACACGTTCTGGGATTGGCTACGTCGCACGGCGCGCGAGGACAGCGGGCCTGAAAGATAGGAACTACGACTCCCATCTTCCGGCGATAGGGACTCCGTTACGCATGCGCGTAGGCGGGGCGAACAGGCCTCTATATAAAAGGGGCGCAGAGGGCTGGGAGGCAGCAGTTGGAAGTTGGCAGGTGGAGTGGAAGGTTGGGAGGGGAAGTTGGGGGAGGAGGCGGAAGAGGAGCTGTAGGAAGGGGGAGGGAGGAAGGGAGGGAGGAAAAGAGGAGGCGGAGAACTGAGGAGAGCAGAGCTTCGAGCCAAAGGGGAGATGAGTTTGTCTGTCCTCGGCTGAGGCTCCGGCCGGGCCTAGGGAACTGGGAGTTCGGGTTGGAGCGACACCCGTGGAAGTGGGAGGAGGTGACTCTGGGACTTTAACCCCTTGTGGGCTCTGCGGCAGGGGATTTAACCCTTTGTGGATGCGGCCCCTCGGAGGCAGCGTCATCTGGTAGTTTTAACCCCTTCGGGGCTGGGTTTAACCCGTTGGACTTAATCTCATCGCTTTGCCCACCAACTCCTCGGACGTGGGGGCGCTTCTCCGCCCATTACTGCTGCTGCATCCCCTTGGACCCGCTAAGCTGCCCGCATTGTGGGGGCTTAACCCTTTAGTGACTTGGGTTCCCCGAAATTGCAATTGGAGTTTCCTGACAGGATTGGCGAAAGGCATCGCTGCAAGAATTACAGACCGAAGAGGACTCTATTGGAGAACATTTTTTTTCTTTAAAGAAAAACCTCTCTTTTTCCTTAAGGACTTACAGCCCACAATTTTCAAACTTCGAGAAGAGGACTGTATCAACATGGCCGAGCCACTTCTGTCAGAATATCAGCATAAGCCTCAAACTAGCAACTGTACAGGTGCTGATGCTGTCCACGAAGAACGGAACCCGGATCGCCCCCCAGGAGCGGAGGAACGTGTGCCCGAGGAGGACAGTAGGTGGCAACCGAGAGCGTCCCCCCGATCGGGTGGCGGTCGGGAGCAGGAGGGGGAAGGGACCCTGGAGCGCCAGCCACCACCTCTGCAGACCCAGGTCTGTCCAGAACCTAGTTGTCCGGAAGTGGGTGAGAAGGGCCAGAATGGGGATGACCTGTCCGCTGGTGGAACTCCCCCACCGGCAGCCGGCGGGGAACCGAGGCCCGAGGCCGAGGCGCTCACCCAGCCGTGTCTTGACTCTGAGGCCAACAAGTTGGGGGCTCCTGCCGCAATGGGCGAAGAGGAGTGGGGGCAGCAGCAGAGACAACTTGGCAAGAAAAAGCATAGGAGACGCCCCTCCAAGAAGAAACGGCATTGGAAACCGTACTACAAGCTGACCTGGGAGGAGAAGAAAAAGTTTGACGAGAAACAGAGCCTGCGAGCTTCAAGGATTCGAGCCGAGATGTTTGCCAAGGGCCAGCCAGTCGCGCCCTACAACACCACTCAGTTCCTCATGGATGATCACGACCAGGAGGAGCCAGATCTCAAAACCGGCCTGTACCCAAGGCGGGCCGCCGCCAAATCCGACGACACCAGCGATGAGGACTTTATGGAAGAAGCGGGCGAGGAGGATGGGGGCAGCGACGGGATGGGAGGAGATGGCAGCGAGTTTCTGCAGCGGGACTTCTCGGAGACTTACGAGCGGTACCACGCAGAGAGCTTGCAAAACATGAGCAAGCAGGAGCTCATCAAGGAGTACCTGGAGCTGGAGAAGTGCCTCTCGCGCATGGAGGACGAGAATAACCGGCTGCGGCTGGAAAGCAAGCGACTGGGTGGCGACGACGCGCGTGTGCGGGAGCTGGAGCTGGAGCTGGCCCGGCTGCGCGCCGAGAACCTCCAGCTGCTGACAGAGAACGAACTGCACCGGCAGCAGGAGCGAGCGCCCTTGGCCAAGTTCGGAGACTAGACAAACTTTTGAGGGGGGGGGTGGTAATGGGGACTTTTTACACTGATGGAGAATGTAACATTATATACATCTGTATATAAGACAGTGGTCCTTTTTAATGACACATAATCCTAAAAGAAATCCCCCCTAGCTTTGGTTGATTTGGTAAATTTAGCTATGATGTAGAGCTTGTGTGCTTTTTCCTATTCTTTATGTGAAACTGAAGGGTTGCTTTCTTTGTTTTCCTTTTTAGAAATTTTTTTTATGTGTAAGTAATTTGACCAAGTCATACAATGCATTTTTCTGTTAAAAATTCCCTCCTTAAAGGGAGCTTATAAGATGGCCAAATCTGAGAACCATTAAATTCACTCATAATAAATAATATTTGTAAATGTAAGTTGCAGTGTGATTGCTAGAGCTAATTCAAAACAATACTGATTTATGTGATTGCATTTTGGAGGGTAAAGTCATTAAATTTATCGTTTTCAAAAAAAAAATTTATATGGGTGAATTTTCAATTTGCCGGATTTTTCCCTTGAATAGGTTTCTGTGTGGTACAGTGTACAGTTCAAGCAAAATATGAAGACTCAACTATCTTCAATACTTAATGTTTGCTTGCTTTCTAATGTCTTGGATTTCTTAATGCTGGAGAAATGAACCAGTTTGGGTGTTTCGGGAGCAAAAAGTGGCTACAATCAGAAGATTAAAGTTTTAATTCTATTCAGTAGCCATTCACATCTATTAACAAAAATGTAAACCTAGTTTGGCAGTTAGACGACTGACATGCTCATTTCATTCTCACAAATAAATTTTTAGTGATCCCTCCCCTCTCCCCACTAAGGCTGTAAGGAGTTTCTGGATGCTTGCAAGAAGCTCTTGCATTCTTAATGCAAGCAATGGCTGGATAAACTTGTGGGGCAGCTCTTTATGTAAAGATGTTTGGAGATAGGGAATATTGGATTTATAGAGGAAAATGGCCGGGGCATTCCAAGGACTAGACCTAATTATCCAATATTTAGGTGCTCCCGATACCCCCCACTCCCACTCCGCAAAACAACGACGCTGCCCACCTTTCCAGGAGGATCAAAGGCTGGTGGTTAAGGAGTTAAGTCCTTAGGGGCTGAGGGGAAACCAGCACATTCCCTGTAGACACTACTCTCAAGTCTCCTAGACTGCTGACAGCTGTTTAAGTTCTAGAGTTCTGCTCTTGAAAATGTGGGAAGCCCTGGGAATTAACTGCTGCCCCAAAATCACACTAGTAAGAAATCATGATTGCTCCCTCCTGCCACCATAGTTAACCCAGGCCCATCTCCACCCCTACCCTGTATCAGTATTTCCCTAGGGCCACTGTATTACTCAAATCATGAGCACAAGGGTTCCTCAACTTGGGGCCTTATAAACCATAGGGGGCCTTGGGGTACGTGGACCCCATGAAATTTTATGCAGATTTGTGTTACATGTACATTTTTCTGGGTAGTGGGTTCAAGAGAATGATGAGATTGTCAGACTCCTTGGAAGTTGAGAACCCCTGCAGGGAAAAGAAACCTCCCACTGGGGAGCTTGCTTCTGCAGTTAAATGAAATAGTGGAGATGGGGGGGAATTTCAAGAGTGAAATGCATGTTATGATGCATAAGCAGCATTCACTAATCAGTGAAACAAGTGAAATTATCCTGGTCAAGACTGACTCAGGGCTTTCAAAGCTGGACTGAGCTGGCCCTATCCTGGCAGTCCACTACAGATGATGACTGATCAGTTTTTCATTTGGCCTAAAAATTACATTAAACGTCTATTTTAAAATAGTTTCCTGGTGTTAATTTCCCTTCTATGACGTCATGCTGCTTGGTGGACTGGCAACAACACTGCCCTCTGGCTTTACAGTGCTGAGCAAGAGCTTCACTTTGACTCATGCAACAGCGATAATCTCAGATTCTAGAACCTCTTAAGATGGATTTAAGTAAAACAATCTTGTTTTCCCTAGTTACTAGTCTTGGAAAGACACTGTAAGTGCATTTATCAGAAAAAAAGTTTTACTTTTAGACAAATTCAGTCTTTAAAAATATGCAAATATTTAATTTTCAGTAATTCATAAATTACTAACTTACCTTCAAATACACAACTTTCTGAATTCTCCATTCAAAGACACTGGCATTTTATATTGCATTTCTGTTCTCGGAATGATGAGGTTTGTGTGAAATTTCAGTTTTCTATCAACACTTGCTACTGAAACACTACTCTAGCATATAATTGCTCTCAATTACCTATATTATCAGGGGGTTGTGATGACAAATAGTCCTAAGCCCACTCTAACCTTTCACTAACGTGCTCTCTGCCAAAGGTTTTAACAGCTGCTCAAAAGACCAAGTTTACACATAGGCAATTGATTTGTTCCCTTTTTCATACTGGAGCCTGGTTATCCAGCCAGGGCAAAGTGTTTCCCAAACTTTGAGACAGCTGGCACAATAACTTGATCCTCCTTTGAGTAAGGAAAACTTTCCTTGGGCTAGCCTCTAACATAAAGTAGCCCTCCAGAGACAGTACTCTTTAGATTTCAGTTTGTGGGACAGAAAACCAGGAGTCACAGATGGGTTTAGTTCAGGGTAAAAAAAACAGATGAGGTATCTCTAAAGGAAACATACAAATTAGTCCAGACTAGGAGTCAAAAATCCAGGGTCCTAGTCATAATTTTACCATAAACTAACAGTACAACCCTGGACATATCTCAAACTCTGTGTGCCTCATTCTTCATCAGTAAAATGGGGCCATGACTATTTTACATAATTTGTAAGGACTAAACAAGATAGCATGAAAATGTGCTATACAAATGTCAAGTACCATTTTTAAGACCAGCTGGCAACAAATATTCACAACAGTGTGATGGAAAATTTGGCTAGAGTTAATTAAGATAGTATGTGTGCCTAAGTACACTTGAGTATATGGGTTTTTAAAAAAAAACATATTTTTCACATTTGACAAGATCACCGGAATAAAATTCCTCATTACTATTATTTCTCAAAGTATAAATAATTGATGCTTGAAACAAAGGTAATTTTTAAAAGAAGGAAAATGTTAAAGTCAGGCCCTGCACAGTGGGATCTGCTGACCAAAGGGTAATAGTCCTACTCTGCAAGTGGAACAAAATACACAGAGGCAAAGATTCAATCTTGGGCCAATTTTTTGCCAGTCATCTTTGAATATTGGAAAGCTTACAACCTCAATCCATTTCTTATTGAAAAAACAAAGGCTGGGTTTAGGCAGATCAATAATTTAGCTCTCACAAATCCTCCTGAATAAACTTTTTCTTGGGTGTTAGAGGCAGTTCAATTATGACAAATGATGCAACTACATGGGCAACAGCAAGAATCCTAGTTTACTAATAAACCTTTGCAGACCAACAGAATTCTTTCAAATGGTTGAGCTGCTACAGTAAACTATTGGCAAGTCTTTTGAAATAGCTAGTGTGATCCCTCAATAAAGCTCACAGAGCAATTATATGTGGCTTAAACACTTTTTTTAAGAAAAGCAGAAATTCAGAAGGGAATTGTAAATTCTCACCTGAAATCACATTTTATTTGACACTTCCACTGACTTCGTGTTAAGTGTTAAAAAGCCCTGGGTCTGCAGTGAGCAAAAAGGGTATCCCTGAAGGAAAAATGTAGGGGCTTTAGGCAGCTCCAAGCACAAGAATTTGAGAAACTGATAGCATCACTTGTCCTAGCCTCCAGAGGGTCAGAATAATTTGAAGTTCTGAAACCTGCTTTAAACACAGAATTCTGCATACCTGAAGAACTCCAGTACAACTTTTAGGCACAGGCAGAAGCCCAGACTGCAGGATGGAGGGGAATATGTCTGAGAAGTCGGTTCTCTCTCTAGTTATAATTACTAAGTGTACTTAATAAATAGCAAACATTTTAACAACTTAAAAGGAGAAAAGACAGAAGATGATGGGGAGAGCCAGACATAGAGTGTAAAAAACTGATTAACTGTAGAAACCAAATGGTTCAGAAGCAAGCATCTTCATCATAAAGAGGACAGCTGTAAAGAATCCATTCCTCCCTCTATCAAGGAATCCTGCTCACACATGGCCACAGGTCGCCAGGAGTAAGCCACCAGGCAAATGCACATGTCGAGGACATCACTGTAACAACTTCTTGGTACCCAGGAAAACTGACCCTCCTTCAGCTTATCTGGATAGCCAACCTTTATGCTGCCATGGGCAACAAAGGCCACAGTTAGGTAAGGCAGGCCTCCCAACTGCCCCAAATAACCTTTGAAGCATTAAGTTCTAAAGTTCCCAAATAATGAAGTTACAGCAAGTAAATGTTTACATAGCTTTCAAAGTGATTACTCTTCAAGGTATTTATGAGGGAGGCAGCACTGATACCACTTCAAATTAGGAAACTGAGGTATATAGGGTTTGACCAATTTGTCAAAAACTACAAAGCAACTCATGTGAAAGGAGAGAGCTGAGGAAGTTGAAGGTCTGGATGAACATTAGATGAACAACAGACTCAGCAACAAAATGCCAGCCTGGTCTCCTCCTCAGATTTGGTCTCTAGCCAAGCCTATCAAGTCACTGGCAGCGCACACACAAATAGAACTTGGAGTTCCTAACTTCCAGTCCTGAGTTTTGCTCAGTTCATAACCAAGGGACCCCTCATAAATTAGTTATATTCCAAACTTTTCTTATCAAGGAATGGTTATGGTCAACCCTTAAAGATAAGTTTTCAACTGTACAAATAACCAGTTTCTGCACTTGGTACAGTGTTCTTCACTTGATAGCATCCAGAGGCTTAACTAGATTACTTCACAATGGAGCCACAAGAGGCTAGGATCCTCCTCCATTAAATTCTTGACAGAAGAACCACACAGTACTTTCAGCTCCTGTGACTATTTAACTTAACTGCTACCAAGTAGTTTCCCAACTCACATATTGACCTGTAGATCAGTGTAAAATGAAAACAACATAAGCCAAAAGCCAACCTACAGTACAAATCAAGTGTACTGAAGCTTCTTTTTAGGTGTAAGTGGTTCAAATTCTGGATTAAGAACCCAAGTCAATGGTGATCATATTTTTGCAACCTAGTTCTAAGACTTTCTCCAAGAATATCTGGGGGTAGGAGAAAACAGTTCAAGCTATGGAATTGTTACTCTTACAACTTAAAAAATACACATATATTAATAGGAGAAACAGGATTTTGGTTCTGAAGAACCTTTTAAGGTTCTTGCTACTAAGGCCAAAGGCTTCAGAATGATCTACGTATAACTGGCAGAGATTTACTGCAAGTTACGCTCAAAGATAAAGTTCATTGCCTACGTACTCGAGTCTACCTAGGCATAACTTTACCTCACATTTTTGGCAACAAAATTATTCAGATATCCCTGAGCTATAAATCTCTCTGAATTTAGATTCTGAACAGTAGGAAACAAGATAGTTTAATTTGCAATTCAGGAAAATAATTTCACATCAAACTTCAATCCTTAAGAAGCTGCTACAGCTATAATGTTTATTTTTTTTCAAAGTATGTCTTCCTAACCCACCAAAGGCCACATATGTGATGTAGCTCAAAACCAATTTCTATTTTGGTAGCATCTAGGACCTACAGAAATGATTTTCAATTAATTACAATTTCAAAATTGAGGTTCCTTAGTAACAATACCCAGTGGCAAAACAACACCCCACCACCACCATTTTGTTTACTTTGTGGGAGAAAAGTTTTCAAACTGGAAAGAATTTGTAGTTTTATGAAGATTAACATTGGAATTCTCTAGGACAGCAACCATTTCTCCACAAGTTTTGGTAAAGGTTATAGCTCAGATTTCAAAGTGCAAACAGATGTTCCTGGAGCATCCGAAATGGGCCACTCCACTTTTATTCCTAGAGCCGTCGCGACTCTTATGTGCCCCAACCCCACAAAGGGCAAAACCCATCCCCTTTTAGTGTACAAGTGCAAGAGCACACTTTCGGAGTTTCCCAAAATGACCGGCAACGTACGAACCCGGGTCGTTCCTAGAATCGGGGCTGGTCAGGAGAAATCTTGAGGGAAGGGGCGCCCAAAGATTTCCAAGCACTGGGATCGTGAAGGTTTCCACGTGCTCCTATCTAGGGAGAATCGGTGGCTGCTACAATAGGAAGAAGGCTGCTCCTTTCCGTGGCCCTGGCCGCGTAATGGCTTTGGCGTACGGTGGGGGGATGGCGGGTGCACCGGGGTCCCCGCCCTCGGAGCCTTCAGCTGACTGCCACGCTAGAGGAACGTGCGGCTGGAGCTGCGGCCTCCACCCTCCCCGGCGCCAGTCTTTAGAACCTGGCGTCGCCCCCACCTCGCCCGTCGAAGTGGGTGTCCCGCCACGCTGGGCCTCACCGCCATACCCAGGCCGCATGGGGTAGGGAAAGAACTTCGCAAATCTCGGCTTCAGAGTCTGCGTCCCCGTGGAAAGAGCAGAGGAGAGCCGTTTCACCCGATCTCATACCAACTGGGGTATTGGGAAACAAGCGGTAATTGCCTAAGAACCCCGAGCTCTGAGAGGTGAGGCTGCGGGGACGCCGGGACGGTTTGAGGACCGGGCCCGGTCGGGAAGACTCCAAACTTCACCCCTCCCAGGTCCCCGGTCCCACTCCCCGCCGCCTCCTGGGGCTGCCACTTCAGGCAGCCCACTCGGCCCGGCCTGTCCCCGCGCCCGGACCACCCCCCATGGGGTGCTCTCACTGCGCAGCGAGTCCCTCCGCTGCTTCCTCCCAGCCCAAAATGGCGGCGGCGGCCACCGATCCTTCTCGTCGCCCTTCTCTAGGGGCGAGGATCCCTCCGCGCCCACAGCCCCGCCCCTGGCACCCGGATCTGTTTTCTGCTCAGTGAAGATTAACTCCAGCAATGAACTCTTTAATTGAGCTCGGAAGAGGCGGATCCAGTTGTGCTTCTTCACAGCTAATCGTTGATGAAAGTGGAAATATTGGCAGACAAACTGGCCAATCAAAACAGGCCTCGGTGAACGCGGACGCCGCTCGCGCAAGGGTAGACGGGTTTTGGAGTCCTCGCTGTGGCTGTTGACGTGACAGTATCTTGATCCGCCTTTCTAAGCAATCCCCAGCAGGCCCCGCGCTGCCAGCCTGTCCCCTCCCCGCAACTTCAGTGCTTGAGCGGCTTGACTAGAGCTGCTACAACGCAACGAGAGGTAGAATAGAAGCGTTGGGATTGCACAGACAGGCGGTCGCACAGAAAGACACACAGACATAGTCGTGTGTCAAATAGGTCAGTTATGCCCTTGCAGAATCTTCCCGGACCATTTCCCCTCACTAAGAAGTCCATTCTTATCCCAGTTGGGTTTCCCTCCCAGCTGCGTGTAGTGCAAAAATTCCTTTTCCTTCCTCTGTTTCCCCCTCCTGAGAGGAAGGAGGGAGGGAGGCAGGCCAGGTCTGTAGATGAAAAGGCCTCAGGCCCAGCGCGGGCCCCAGCCGTGTTTCTTGAAGCATTGACTTCTGGAGCCCGGCCTGGGAAGGAGGTGGCTGGGGTGGGGGTGGGGGTGGGGGGACAGTGAAGACTGGGGGCGCTGGAGGCAGAGGGGAAACGACCCATCCCAAGCCTGCTACATATTTTCTTGGAGCCCCTGACCCACTCGACACGCAGCCTCTCCCGGTCATTGCTGGAGAGGTCATATTCTCCTCCCTGGTAGTCTCTCTTCTGGTTGTTGGGGGAAACAAAGCATATGCCTCACTTCCTAACAGTGAGCCTGGGCCTCAGTGACTTCCCAGAGAAGTCATAGGATGTAAACCCTGGCCTGCGGCTTGAGGAGCAGAACAGGGAAGATGACCTCTTAATCCCCATTTGGCCCCTTGCTGGCTGGAGGTGTGAAAGCCAGGGTGTGGGGGCAGCCTTCAAGGCCTTCATTTGAAAATGAGGGTGTGCAGGTTTGGTGCTACAAAATGGCCGCTGCTGCCTTGGTTAAAAAAAAATTCTTCTTCAGGACTTAGGTTGCTTGTTATTTAAAGCAGGTGTCATTAGTTAAAGGCAACTGCTGAAAGATTTGGAACAGAGGAACGTGGCTACTCTGAACCAGACCACTGTGATATAGAGTCACCAGCAGCCCTGGAGGAGGCTAAGGTAAGCCCCACACTGCCAGACACCTGAGTGCCCTGAACATGGATCCTGCCAACTAGGATCCTAGCATCTTGTTTCAGATGTGTCGGCATATTTAGAAAATCAGTATTTTTGAATGAGTCCTTACTCAATATGCCAGATGCTACATCTGTGCCATCTCATGACAGCCTAGTAGTCCTTCAAGGTGGGAATTATTATTTCCACTTCAAAGAAACTAAGGTTCTAAGAGCTGAAATACTTTTTCTAGTCTCATGCAGCCAGCAAGCAGAAGACCTAGGGTTTAAACTTAAAAAACCCTGCCTTGCATTTTGTCCTGGCTGAGAACCAAGTCTAATGCAAGGAAAAGAGTTTGAGCAATTGGTTCATAATTTAGGATGGAGGTGGAGAGTACAGTATCACCCAGGAGAGAGGGGAGAGACAGATTGTATCAGGCCCTCTGATATGGCAACAGGAGCCCAAACCTTCCCAGCCCATGTTCTCACCTTGTCCATTCTTCTCACCCAGTCTCCAGCTTCCTGCATGGGAAGAAGGAACTTAGCTCCTCTGACCCACTCTACCTAGCCACCGGATTTATTTATGACATGTCAGGCTAGAAAGTTTAGAGAAGGCAAATTACTCACCCAGAGCACACAGCTTGCCTGCAATAGTGGTAACTGTGGTAGAGGAACAAGTTTTCAGGAGAAGGTGGCGCTTGGGGCTGTGGGGCAGGTCTGGATAGGTCAAGAGAAAAGAGCACTGGGGGCATTTACTGAAGGCTGAGAGTAGGTGGATGATTGGGCCACCCTGCCTCAGAGTTCCCAGTTCTCTTGATTGATGATTTCCTTACAGGTGAAGTAATAATACCACGCAACAAACAACACTTGCACTTCCAACACACCCCATCCCAAATTATGAAGAGAACTTCACAATCTCCAAAACACACATAACACACCTCTAGCTCTTTCAGGCTGCATGTATTCCCCAATACATGCCCTATGCTTGCATGGACCTGTGCTCAGATGTCTCTGAACCTGTTCTTTATAATAAAACAACATGTGAATGGTAGTGGTTATTATTAGAATTTCCTAAACCACAAACTTAGAGCAGTTCATTCCCCATCCCCCACATGCAGTATTCCCACCCTTAACCATGGGCAGAGATAAACAGATGCCCTGAACACACACTCTCTTGACAGAGTCCTTTCCGCCTCTAAAATAAGTTCAAGAATTCTCTTGTCTGCAGCCTGAAGGTTGACCCTTCCTCTTCCTAATTAGGACCTCCTTTCTGCCCCTCATGTTGAAGAGTGATACCAATTTCTGCCTGGACTAAATACATTCCATCTTCTTCACCCTAGAATGACAAAAAGGAGTTTAGTTTTCCAATTTTATGTCATTTAACATATATTTATTGAGCACTTACCTTGGGCTGTGCATGGAGACCCAGTGTGAACTGAACAGACAAGATACATTCTTACAGGAAGAACCAGATGGTAAGTGGTAATGTGCTAAGTACTACATGGGACATTAACTGTGTCACATGATAGGGAGTCTCTGGGAAGGGAATCTGGGGGCTCCTCTAGATAGGATGGCCAGGGAATGCCTTTCTGAATGAGTGACATTGGAGCTAAGCCTTAAAGGATGAAAAACAGTCAGCTATGCAAATAGTTGGAAGGATCAGCTACATTATTTGTGGAGCTCAGTGCAAAGGGCTCTTTGCTCAAAAATTACTAAGTTCGAGACAACAGCAGAGCATTAAGCAAAGTTTGGGGCCTGAGCAGCTGCATAAGTGGCTTACCCGTGAAGCCAGCTCTGTCTGAAAGATAAGCTTTCTAGGAAGAGGGAAGAACAAAGTTCTGTTTGGGTTTCTCATCAAGCAAATGCATCAGGAACCACTTTCCACCTGTTTTCTCCTCCTCTTCCTTCATTCATTCAAAGACTATTGAACCCTGTACCAGTATTGTTGTAGACATTGAAATTACAGAGTGAATACACAGGCAAAATTCCTGCTCTCACCATGAGTTTGCTGGGGGAGGGTTGGGGGACAAACAGTAGACAGGTAAGCCCATAAACAAACAAATGGTTGCAAAAGGATGAGAGGCTAGAGAGGGACCAAGTTAGCTGTGTGGACAGGGAAGAATTCTTCCACCAGCTGGCTGTGATCCATCCTCCACTGTCCTCTCTCTTTAGACCTCAGGTGCTCCTGGGAGCATGGCAACACCCCCGGAGGCTCACAACCCTCGCTGTTCCCTGCCCCTGACACCCAGGATGGAAAGCCACTCAGAGGAGGATGATCCAACCTGGGCTGGCAGTGGCCTGGACTGGAACAGTAGGGGTCCCAGGACCCAGAGCCCAGGGAGCTGCTCAGTGGAAGCTGTGCTGGGTCGTAAGAAGCACCGGCGGCGGCCTTCTAGGCGCAAGCGGGACTGGTGACCCTACCTGGAGCTGAGCTGGGCTGAGAAGCAACAATGGGATGAGAGGCAGAGCCAGAGGGCCTCACAGGTCCGTGAGGAGATGTTTGCTAAAGGCCAGCCCGTGGCACCCTACAACACCACCCAGTTCCTGATGAATGACCGGGATCCCGAGGAGCCCAACCTGGATGTGCCCCATGGCGCCTCCCACCCAGGCTCCAGTGGGGAGAGTGAGGCTGATGACAGCGACGGGCAAGGCCGAGCTCATGGTGAGTTCCAACAGAGGGATTTCTCTGAGGCCTATGAGCGCTACCACACAGAGAGCCTGCAGGGCCGCAGCAAGCAGGAGCTGGTGCAAGACTACCTGGCTCTGGAGCAGCGGCTGTCACAGGCTGAGGAGGAGACAAGGAGGCTGCAGCAGCTGCAGGGGTGCAGGAGCCAGCAGCCCTGTTGCCAGGTAGAGAAACTGGCTGCTGAGGTAGAGAGGCTCCGGACTGAGAACCAGCGGCTTCGGCAGGAGAAGGAGATGTGGAACCGCGAGGGCAGCTGCCAGGGTGGGGTGCTGGGCACCTAGGGGTGCCCCCCATCCAGGTTGACCAAGGGAGAAGGTTCCATTTCATACATGTTCAGACCAGCGAAGTCTCAAGGAGGCAGGTGGCAGATGAAAACCAACCTCAGGACTCCTGAGCCCCTGAGAACAGCTAAAATAGGTTCAGACTTCCACTTTGTCATTTCTGCAATTTGTTCTTTGACACGATCTTATTTTTCCCAAAGAAATTAAATGGTTTTGATGAGATCAAATGCGAGTGGCTAGGATTAATGTCACTAGGCCTGCTCTGAGAATCAATGCACATTCATTCCAGAGAGCTCTGAGACTGGGGTTCTAGTTCCCCCTTGCCCCAAGTGTGGGAGGACAGCAAACCTCTGGATCCAGGACCCAGCAAGGTCTTCAGGATGCTTGAATTCTACTCCATGTGTCCGGGAACAATCTGACTGCTCTGAAAGTTCTATAGATAGGGATGCAGAGGTGAGAGGGGGCTCAGTTAGGAGCCACAGTGTTGAGCCAGAACTTGACTTAAGATTTCTGATGGCTGTGAGGAGCTGGGACCTTCCCCTGGAGGACAGAGGGTTGGGACTTTTGGAGAAGGCCCAAGTCCGAGGCTCCTTCAGGGTTTGTTCCCAGGCTCCCTGTATTCTCCCTATCCTCCCCACAGTTCAGAAAACCTGGCTAAATGAGGTCTGGGTGCTTCATGGGCAGGTTAGTTGGCCCTTTTCCCCCTTAACTTACAGTAAGCACTCAGGGGAAGTTTTCTCCTGATCGAAGAAAATCTGAAAATAGAGGAGGGGTGGGCAGTGAATCTATACTTAGCAGAGCTGGTGGCCTGGCTTTCTGGTGCCCACCGTGCATCATCTGGTACATCCTGCTTCTCTTAGCCTAATCACCTGTGTGATTGACTTCCTCCGAGGTGAGCCCCTCACCTGTCTGCATAATAGAGAGCTGAGTCGGCCAGGCTGATGCAGATACCACCAACATGCTAGCAGTCTCGGCTCTGAAATGCGCTTACACCCCCCGCCATAGTCACACCCTTCTGCATCACTGTTCTGTTCTTGCTGGCTGCAGAGTGTCAGGCTGTGGTGGTGGAGGGGAAGTTAGTGAACTCGCCAGTGAGCCCAGGTTGGCTCTGCCCTGTGCTAGGGGAGGGGTGAAGGCCTGGCCGGCCCAGCCTAGCTTCCCCTACAGGAAGGCTCATCTTGACGGAGCACCTTGGGCAAGAGAAGGGCTCAGGCCTGGAAGCTGCTGGGATGGAAATGTTGATGAACACTGTGTATTGCCAGGACAACTTGCATTTTCGCCCCGCCACACCCAGACCTCCCCAGCGCCTTCTACAATGAATCAAGGCAAGAACAGATTCTAGGAAGGGATGGGTTTCAGTAGAGAGATCCAGGAACCCTGGTTGAGGGCTCTAGCCCCCTGCCCTTTGATCCTGGACAGCTCTGTCAGGAAGGGCTAGAGGACTGCAGACCCCATTTTGCAGATGGGAAACCCAAGGCTCAGAGAGGAAGTGGCTTTCCGGATTCCAGGAAAGCTAGCCTGAGGCCTGCCTTCTGTGGGGTACAAGCCAGGGACCCAAGGGCCCTTGGGCCAGGCTCAGCAGCTGCTGCATTCCTCAGCCTGGAGGGAGAGAGGAAGGCCAGAGGGGAAGGCCGGGAAAGGTTGTTTACCCAGACACAGTGACACGTATGTGTGTGTGTGTGTGTCCTAGAGAGAAGCTGGAGTGTAGGGGGAGGGGTGTGGACACACACACACACACACACACACATACACACACACACACACACACACACACACACACAGAGTGGCTGAAGGGCTCTTGGTCAAGTGGGTTAAGGAGAAGGGTGCGAGGTGGGAACGTGTCAAGGGGCTGAGAGGGACCAGTGAAGGGGAGTCAGGTGTCCCTCCCTCCTCTCATCTGGTTCCCTGACTTCAGTGCCCCCAACACCAGGGTGGAATAGGGGTACTTCAGGGCCCAGTACTGGAGAGAGCCGGCTCAGCTCCCGGTGGTGGCCAGGTGCCGGTTCATTTTGCTTCTCTCCTTTTTGCTCTGGCTGCCTGGTCCTGAGGCCTGGGCTTCTCTCTGCCTTACCACAGGGACAGAAGTTCCAATTTACAGTCCCCCCACTACAGAAACCCCACCCTCAGCTGGAGGGACAGTCGGGCTTAGACACACCCCTCTCTCCTGCCCAGGCCTTTCCAGACCAGATGCCCAGGGCCTTATTCCCCTCATGCCCTTCTGCTTTCCAGGACCTTTTTGGTTACCTGGGCTGGGGAGGGAGCCCCCAAGAAGCAGATATTTCACAGCAGTGACTGCTAAAGCTTCCTACCAGCACTGCTACCCTGGCCTGGGAGCCTCCCTTCTTCATCAACAACTCCTTCACCCCCAGTGGAAGCTCCTATATCTAGTAGACAGACCCTGCCTGCAGTGGGGTCAGGGAATGAGAGGTGGAGAGGTGGACAGAGGAGTAGAGGGGGCAGGAGGTGTCTGCCACGAGTGTGAAAGGGGTCTGAGGTGGTAGGAGGGAATGGGATGGCCAGGCCCCATTGCCTCTGTTGGGCACAGACAAGGATGGCACTGGCCCTTTAAGTGGGGGTGCCAGTTAATGCCCTCCCCCAGCTAACCAATTCATGGGCACACTGAGCATGTGCAGGAGCTGTACAAGCAGAGGGGAGGGAAGTGTGGGAATAGATTCCAGAGGGAACTCCTCACCCCCCAACTTCCTGTAGCTGCCCCCACTCTCCTTCCTGGGTCTGACAAAGGAGCCCCTGGTGCCCACCCAGTCCCTCCCCCATCCCAGCCCCTAGTGGGTGGGGTCCTCTGAGGGTGCTGGGGCCTCATAGGGGTGGTGGGCAGGCCCTATCTGCCCTGGAAGTCTCCGGCAGCCTCCCGCTGTTGCCTGGAGGTGGCACACACTCAGCCCAGAGCCAGGCTCACATCCCTGGTGTGGGTGTTGGATGGTGGGTAACCTTACTGCCACTCACCATGTTTTATTTCATTCCATTGGTGCCAATGTTTTTAAAAGAAGCATCTACCACCAATGATGCTCTACTCTGAAAATTAAAAACAGCTAAAAAATGAGGTCCCTGCGCCACTGCTGGAGCTTCCAGTTTAGAGTCTCAGAGGAAGCAAACAGCTGAGAGGCTGAAGGCACCTGCCCCACTCCCTCTCCTACTTCTCCTTTGTTCCTCTAAAGCGCAGTGGCTCCCCAAGTCCACAAGGGTCAAGTTCTATCTCCTCAACCAGCTACAGCCTGCAGACCTCCCTCCCTCAAACCTTTCCCGAACCTCAAACTTCCCGTCTTCTGCACCGTCCTCCTCCTCCCTCAGACCTCAGCCCTCCTTCACCTTCCCTACCCTGCTTGGCACTTGCCCACTCTTTTCCTTCCCCTAACCTCTTAGTGACAGCTACCCTTAATTTTAATTGAGGTGAAATTCACATAACATGAAATTAACCATTTCCAAGTGTTTAGGGGCATGTAGGACATTCACAATGTATGCAACTGCCACCTCTATCCAATCCCAACTGTAAGTACGGGGAGAGGAAATCCCAGGGCAAAATACCTCTAAAAGCCAAAATCAGTCAAAAGGAGAAATAAAGTTTGAAATCTGTTTATTGCTCACAAGCTGCAGTCCTGGAACAACTCTCTTTCCTGCTCCAGCAGAAGCAAAACGGGACCTCCCCTCACCTCTCAGGTACAGATAAGCCCTCCTTTGCCCAGGTAATTACCCACTGATAAGGAGATGAACTTCTCTCCACCCCTGAGGGTATGCAAATGCACTAAAGCCAGGCGAGATATTCTGGAAATGTTACAACTTTCCCCACACCATTATGACCCCAAAAGGAAACCCCATATGCATTACAGTTACTCCCCATTCTTGCCCTTCTCCAGATCTGGCAACCACAAATCTAATGCCTCCTGCCTCTATGGATGTACCTATTCTGAATATTCTGGAGGTAGAGCCAAGAGGGAAAGCCTGGTCTCCTGGGGCCTGTATCTGAAAAGCACAGATTCCCTGAAGGCCTGTTGTGGAGGGAGCACTGGACCAGGAGTCCTGAGACCTGTGATCCAACCAAGTTCTGCTTCTAACTCAGGGACTTCCTTTCCTCCTTTGTTCAAAGGGGTGGGGAGCTTCAGGCCAGTCCAGGGTCCTGGGCCCATCCCTGCCAGGAGGCTTCTGTCTGGGATTGCACTGCCTGGCCTGAAAAAAGAATAGTTCCTTGATCCCCTCGGCTCTTCCCTGCCAGGTTCAGGTAGTGAAGGTGGCCTCAGGGGACAGTGGGATCAATACTATGGGGTTTGTGGTCAGATACAGGAGATGAGGAAACTTTGGCTCAGAGAAGTTGAGAAACTTGCCCATGGCCACAGAACTCCTGCTCCACTGGAGTAGCAGCCTGTTCTTATCCTGTTGTGTTCTGGCTCTTGACCACTGTACTCTCCTCTCTTCAAAGGGATACAGTAGGTTAAGGGCTTACCAAGTATCAGCTGTGTGGGAGGTGCTCTCATATGGAAGCATAAAGTAGTAAAATTTTACTACTTTTGGGGCACTGCATAATCGGGAAGTGAATAGCTCCATTCCAAAGTGGTTCTTGAGAGTTTCTCTCACCCCCTCCCACCCCTTCCCTTATCTTTAGGAAGGAGTTTTCTTTTGCCTTCTCTACTGGCCTTCCTAGAATGATAGCTTTTGTTGGGGCTGAAAGAGGCTACCTGTACCCTGAGACCTTAGGGCACTGGGAGTGGGAAGCATGGCTCTCCTCTCCCCCAAAGAAGATGTTACCATTGCCATCACCTGGGGTTCAGTTCCCTCATTTCTCCGTGGCTGAATGTCCGTTCTTGCCCCCAAACAGAAAGGCCTTCGTGGACCCAGGGAAGGCAGGAGACTGCACAGGCCTTGCCTGGCAAGGGGACTGGCTGAGCAGCTGGCTTCCAGTTGGCCACTGTGTTCGAGCTGCCTGTTGGCATGGACATTCCAGAGACCACCTGCCCCAGAGATCCTCCCTGGGCTCTATCTAAACTGGGACAGCCAGATCAGCCTTAAGGGACCTGCTTTTCTCCTGCCTCAGGACAACCAGGACAGGCCCTTTGCCCAGCTCTGTCCTTATCCCAGTGGCTCTGAGAGGAAGTTCCTGAGGAAACTAAGTTGTGAGGAAGACATGATGAGCAATGTGGGCACCCAGCACCCACCTCTGCCACAGCCCATTATTTCAGAGGGAAGGAAGGGAAAGGGGTCTCCTTGGGCCCGTAGTCTCATCCGGCTCTTAGTCCTCGCAGCTCCCTCCCTGGGATTCTCCTCAGGGCTGTGCATACCTAGACAAGCCAGTCAGCCTCCGTTACCACAAGGTGAGGACCTGGGCATTGTAGGAAGCCGCAGGCAGCCATGCCTGGAGCCTGGCCCTGTGGCTGTGAGGCTGACCGGCTCCTGCTCTTACCACTGGGTCCTTAGGCCCCACCATCCTTTCTGGCTAGACCTCCCTTCCTTTGCTTCTCACTCTCAGCCTCAGCTAGTTCCCTCTTGAATCTTTGAAAAAGAGGATCTTTTTTCTGTGGGTCCCTGGGCCAGTTGCCCTTGCCTGTAATTCCCATCAGCTGTGTTTGTAGCCACAGGCGCCCGTGGACCCACCCCACTGCTGGGATCCCCCAGAACAGCTCTGCCTTCCCTGGCCTCCATGTGCTGTTCACCAGCCTCCCCTTCCTCCCCTCGGCTCCAGATGCTAACGGCCTCCCCCCCCTCCAAATGGCTACACAGGTGGTCCTCACACTATTTAAAAAATTCTTTTGTCACCATGATTTCAAATTCCATGTTTATCATAAACTAGCTTCATGTATGCATTTGTGGGTTTTCTATTCCCACAAATGGGGTTCAATTCTCTCTTATTTATTGATAAACCAATAACATTAAAAAATTATTATAGCTGCATAATATGCTTTAATATCTGATATCTCTATTCTTCCTTTTCTTTTTAACCTTCCTTTTACAGAAGATGCCTGGGTATTACTGGATTTTTTATTTTTCTAGGTTACTTTTAAAAGCACCTTCTTCAGATTCCCTCCCTAAAGCATATCTTCATATATTTATATAAAGATATAGATAAGATAGATATGCAGATATAGACATAGATTCAGGTATCTCAGAAGGAAGCATACAGAGATTTCTAGATGTTGCCTAAATAAATATCCCATCTTTAGTCTGGATTAAATTGCTTTCTAAATCTGCAACTATCTCCTGTATTCTTTAACCACTTTGAGGCATACAGTTCAGGGGTATTAACATTCACGTTGTTGCGCAGCCATCGCCGACATCCATCTCCAGAACTTTCTTTTTTTCATCTTCCCAAACTGGGAGTGTGTACACATTAAATAATAATTCTGCATACCCGCCTCCCTCCAGCCCCTAGCAACTGCCATACTTCTTTTCTAGAAGCCTTTGGATATGATTGCTTCCCTGCTGCTTCCCATCCAGCTGGAGTCCAGGTTTCCTCTCCTTGTAGTATTCCTTTGTCCAGTAAGTGATTGCTTCTCAGCTTAATGCCCATTGGAATCACCTGGGAAAATTTTTTAAAGTCCTGCTGTCTGGGTGCCACCCCCAGAGATCCTGATTTAATTCTTCTGGTGTGCAGCCTGGGCACTAGAGTTTTTCAGGCTCTGTGGGGGCTGCTCATGTGCAGCCAGGGCTGAGACCCAGAGTCCTAAGAGCTCCAAATGTTCTCTTTGCCCAGCTCGCCGTGGTCAGGAGTCCCACATGTGGGTGCCTGTCACCTGCCCACATCCCTAGGAGGGCTCCAAGATGGCATGACCTCCGGTGTGCAGATGCCAGACAGGGAGTCAGGTGTTCAGGGAGCCTTGGAGGGCAGACAAGATATGGGCAGAGCTCAAGTTAAAGAGAAAGGAGGAATTTCCACCGAGAAGTTGCAGTCCAAATTGTCTCCAGAGACTCCTGGCTTCTATGGTGTGCCAGCGCTCACGAGGAAGGGCAGGAGGTGAGATCAGAAAACAGGCCAAGGGCCCCTTCAGCCATCAGATGTTGAGCTCTGCCTAGCAAAGAGCTGTTGCTTCATTGCCACAGCAGCCCAGCCCCTGGCAGTATGTGCGGGTGATGACTCCGGTTCCATCTGGGCAGGGGCCTCACCACAGGGTACCCCGGCCCCCTGCTACGGACATCCAACTGAGAGCAGGTGCTTTGTAAGAGTCTGCTGGCAGTTTCAGGATCAAATACTATCCTCACTTCTCTTTTTAGTGCCTTCTTGATTATCCCCTGCTCCATTTCTTCTCCATTTCTTCTTGTGGAGGTGGGGAGGAGAGAGGCCACTTGGGCTCTAAGGCAGGGTGAGCTCTCGCCAGCTGGGCTTCTCTAGTGTAGAAATTGTGAGTGTGTACTCTGGCTTCGGAGTGCTCAGGTTTAAATCCTGCCTTCTCCTGCCCACTGCTATTCCCTGCCCACCACGGAACAGGACAGGCACCTTCCCCATTGCCTGCCTGGACACACACATCCTCCTCTGCTGGGGAGGAGATGCCATATTTCACTGGAAGCACCCACAGCACAATTTGTTCATGCAACAAATATTTACCGCGTGTACTGATCTTCTGGGGCTGCTGCAACAATGTATGTACCATGATCCTGGGTGGCTTGGAATGACAGAAATGTATTGTCTCAGTTCTGGGGGCTAAAAATCTGAAATCAAGGTGTGGATGGGGCCCATGCTTCCTCTGAAACCTTAGGGGAAGGGGTTTTCCTTGCTTCTTCTTAGTTTCTGGTGTTTTGCTAGCAATCCTTGGCATTCCTTGATTTGTAGATGCACCACTCCAATTCTCTGTCTTCCCTCTCAGTCTGTCTGTGTCCAAATTTCCATTTTTTAAAATAAGGGCACTAGTCCTGTTAGGTTAGAGCCCACCCTCATAAGCTCATTTTCACTTGATGACCTATGTAAAGACCTTATTTCCAAATAAAGTTACGTTCTGAGGTACTGGGGGTTAGGACTTAAACATATCATTTTTTTGTTTGGAGGGACACAATTTAGTCCATATAACCCTGGGCTTCTATCTGTGCCAGGCACTCTGCTAAGCAGTGGGGATATCACAGTGAGCTTGATGGGTATAGTCTCTACCCTCATGAAGCTTACTCTCTCAGGGTCTTTTAACTTATAATTTCTTATTTAATATGAACTCTTGTTTATGAATCACTCTGGAGGGTGTAAAGCACTTTCATTCACATGAGTTTATTTTGGCCATAGGATGAGATCCCATTTCACAGATGGGGAGACTGAGTTTTGAAGAACCGAAGTGATTTGTTCAGGGTCACATGACTAATAAGTCCTAACACAAGTAAAAACAATGTTCTGCACTTGCTGGATACCAACCAGTGCAAGCTTCACTCACTTCATCTCATTTGGTCCCCACCAGCATTTTTCATGGTGAAGAAATTGAAGTTGCCCAAGCCATGGGTTATCAAGCGATTGCATCGGGACTTGAACCCAGATGGTCTAGTTGCAGGGTTCAAGCTCTTAGCCACCTCATGGCTCACTACAGCACGACACAGCCTTGTGCCATTTCCATGGCTCTGCTCTTGCTCTGTGCCTGCAAGTCAAACCTGATTAATGCCTGTATCCCTTTATGCCTAGCAGAGAGCCTCCTTTGTTCTCCCTTACTCAACTCATCTAAAGCTCCTTCTCCCTTCCTTTTTCCTTCCTGTCCCTCTTACTCTGGATAGAATTGCTTTTTCAAGTGTTTAATTATTTCATCATATTTTAGACGTAAAGCAAACACCCATGCACCCACCGCCCAATTTAAGAAACCCCAGCACTGCTGTTACTGTTGAAGTCCCTGGTGTAGTCCTCGACCTAGATGGGACCAGGATCCTAGATCGGTGGCAATCATTTCCATGCATCTTTAGAAACATGAAGTTGCTTTTGACTGATGGTAAGGGATTTTTGAGCTTGATTCTTGACAAGGAAACATAGCAGGAGGTGGGAATCAAGGTGGAAGTATAGCCTCAACTGAATCTCTTTTGAAAATATATTATGAGGAAATATTTAAGACATAGGAAGGCATGTAGAATAATAGAACAAACCTCCTGCTTAGGAAATAATACATTAAAAATAATCCCCAGGGTTTTCCGCCCTGATTGCATCCTCCCAGATGAAGCACCCACCTGAATTTGGAACTTATTTTGAGCAGAATCTTGGGAGATGAGCAGGGGTTCACAGTCAGGTGGGGGTGGCAATAGCCATCACGAACAGAGGGAACAGTAGGGCAAAGCCTTGGAGAAAGGGGTTTAGGAAGTAGGTGTTGGGCATGGCTGGCAAGCTGGGTACCTGTGTGGGAGGAGAGAAGGAGCAGTTTGGGGAGGTAAGAAGCTGTCAGCCCTGCCTTCCTCAGGGCCTCAGTTCCGACTTCCCTCTAGCATTGCCCTAATCACATGGCATTGTTATTATTTATTAGCTTGACTCTGGGTTCCTAAGGGTAGGGACCTTCTTAGTCACCTTTGTCATCCCAGCATCTATCCAGTGGCTGGCACAAATGGGTTTGTATCAAATATTAAATTGCCTAAAGAATGAATAATAACAGTTTAATTTATTACAGCCTCTTCTGGGTGGGTGAAGGGGAGTGCTGGTGAAAAGAGGACAGTCTGAATGATAATGTTTTTGAAGAGAACGGTCATCTTATTATCATAAAGTGCAGAACACCTCTACCTTCATCAGTGCTGACAGGAAGAGACCTGGCTTTACTGCATAACCATAAGGGTAAGAAATGTGCTATGCAGACAGGTGTGCAAAGATGGGATAGATGACCAGATGGGCTCATTGCAGTTTTAGCCACCACCAGCATCATCACAATGCTTCAAACTATTCGCTTTGATTGGAGGTAAGCGACTGATCAGCCTCCGAGAGAAGTAGAACCTATTTGTTTTCCTTAAAAACAATCGTCAAAGCCCATGCATCCCCTCCTATGTGTTCATGATGTAATTAGCTCTGCTTTTTGCTGCAGAAGCAGGCGGGTCGTTTGCATTCCTTGAAGCCCCTCTCAGGGCTGGGCATGCTTTGGTGGGTTTTCGGTAGAAGTGCTTTTCTCAGAGGCTGCATTCCACATGGGGCCTAACAAACAGATAAAATGGGTCTGCAATTAGTGGCATCTCTTCGCAGGCAGAGAATTAATGTGCTGAAGGCTGTTTGTTGATTCTCTTGTAGCAGCCAACTATGCCTCACAATCCTGTTTTGACCAAACCTTGAAAGCCCCCTTTTCTGTCCAGTGGAGAGGACAGTGCACTAATATAAAAGAATGAATGCATCAAGCTGGCTTATAGATAGACCACACAAGGTTTTGGAGAAAGAGGAAATTATTAAAAGATTTTGGCAGTATGATTTGTAGAAATTTAGGCCACCAGCTCCTCAGCTTGCAGAGTTCAGATTGAAGCAGTTTTGTTCCTTCTCTATGCCCTGCACTTCAGTCATTCTGGAATTCAGTTCCAATACAGAGGCCACTGAGTGAGACTGGGGGCCTCCATTATTGCTGCCCCTCCCAGCCACTTCCCACTTGTGCTCTGCACTCGGGGTGTGGTGTGAGAAAACATGACATTCAACCCTACCTCTCGCGATTTTACTGGCCAAGTGATCTTTCATTCGCCAAACATTTGTTGAGTACCAGGCACTAGGTTGGAACTGGAAAAAGGCAAAGATAAATAAGACAAAATTCTCCCCCTCTGTCATTCTTCTTTTTGTTTTTTAAAACTGAGGACTGTTTTTAACTATGACATATGTCAGACAGTCAGAAAAGTATGAAGCGAACAGAATAATAAAATGAGTACCTATGATAAGAACCACATAGCTTAAGAAGTAAAGCTAGAAAAACAGCCGAAGTTTGTAGGCATACCTTAGGAGCATTACGGGAAGTGTGGTGTGGCCCCAAAGCTGACTGAGATCAGTCCCACTTGGGTGAGTCAGGAGGAGTCACAGAGGAGCACTGGATTGAAATGGATCTTTGGACAAGTCGCCGTAGAGTAATAGTGTCCATCTCCAAAGGTCCTAGTGGGGATTTAAGGTGCTGGCATTACGTAAAGCTCCTGGTACTTTGCACAGAGCTCGCGCTCAGCGAAAGGTTTTTGAAGGAATGAGTGAACACGCAGGACTGGCAGGTCTTCTCAGTTATGGTCCGTCCTGGAGCCACAGGGGTGGACAGAATGGCCTCTCTAGGCGCTTTTCATCTTGCGTCTGCGAGGGCCGGGGAGAGCTGGAGTAAAGGCCCCCCCCACCCCCCGCATCTAGGCAGGGAATCCCACCCCGGACCCCAGCAACTGCAGCCGGGCTGTGAGAACAGCTCCTTTTACACAGGAAGAAATCACATCACGGCATCACCCCACCTAACTCTGCACCCTCCTGCCCCCGCCCCCCGCCCTACTTCCCCCACCCCCACCTCCATCCTGATCCCTGCACCCAGCAGAAGCACCAACCCCTAGAGAAGGGCCCAGGCAGGGATGGGCTGAGGAGGTGTGTGTTTGTTTTGAAAGCCTGGGGCTGCTCCAGGACTAGGACAAGGAGGAGGAGGAGAGACAGGAAGAGGAGGGAAAGGAAGGGGAGGCGGAGTGAATGGCGGAGGGGGGAGGACGAGAGGGAGACGGAGCAGAGAAAAGGGGAGGATTGATTTGCTACTCAGTCTCCAGGGCCCAGGGCTGAAGCGTTTTCCTGCTTGTCCTCTCCCCTCCTCCACCCAAGGGGGTGCCTGTGGGCACACATGTTAGGGGAGGGGTGCAGTGAAGCTGGACCTGGGATTGAGAAACTAGACCGAGGTCAGGATAAGCCAGGCTGCCTACGGACCCCGGTGGGCTGGGCTGGGCTCTGGAAGACACACCAAGGGCGCACCGCCTTCAGGTCCCGGCGGAGCCCGGGCAGGTTCAGCCAGAGGTGGCTCAACAGCGGCGCCTGCTGGCCGCGGCCCTCCCTGCGGGGCGGGGTGGGGCTTCCCGGGCGGGGCTCCCCCTCTGCCCTGGGAGCCCGCGGGTGAGTCACTCCCGGCCTGGGTCTGCGACTGCCCCAGCTGTCGGATCAGAAAATGTCGGAGGCCGAGGAATGTCCCCAGGTGGCGGGCCTCGGCCCTTCCAGGCGCCACCTGTACCCCTAATCCTGCCTTGTACACCCAGAACATTGGCCGACCCACCCACCCAGGGTCTGCCCCCGGCTAGCCCCGGGCCAGCTCTGGGAAAAAGGGCAGGATAAAGGTCCCTGAGCTCAGGAGGCTCCGGGTTTGGTAGTTTTTAGAAACGTTTTTATTTGCAAAAATTTCAAGCTTACAGAAGAGCTGCAAGAATGATGGAAAGATCCCCCATATACCCCTTACGCAGATTCATCAGTTGTTAAAATTTTGTCCCATTTGCTCCTTCTTCCCCTCTGGCTGTCTCTCTGTGTCTGTGCCTGTGCCTGTGTCTCTCTCTAGATTCCTCAGGTTGTAGGAATCCTATGTATATACATACATATATATATGTAGTTTCCTGAACTGAGAGTAATTGGCAACCATTGTGCCCATTTACCAGGAGTACGTTAGTGGGTATTTTCTAAGAACAAGGACTTTTATCGCATAAGCACAGTAGACATTGCAACTTTGGGAAATTTAACATTGATACAATACTTTAATCTACTGCCCATATTCCAGTTTTATCAACTGATTCATTAAGATCCTTTAGAGTTTTTTTCTCTCATGTGTAGGCTCTAGGCCAGGACCACACATTGCATTTAACTGCCATGTTACTTTTAGGTTTCTTTAATCTGGAGCAATTTCTTATCTTTTTTCATCCCTCATGACATTTTTCAGAGTAGAGTACAACCCATACCCGTTTTTCTTTTAATTTAATGTTCCTCATGTTGAGTTTGGTGTTTTCTTAAGTGTACACATCCCTGGTGGGAATACTAAATAATCGATATTGTGTTCTTGGAGTGGGATTCTCCACCTTAGGGGAACTCTTGAACCTCTAAGGATTACTTCTAAGCTAGAAGTGTAAAAACTTCTACCAGATTGTCAACACAGGTTAAGAATGGCACCACTGATTATGACTGTGTTTTCTTTCTGCTGATGGCCAGCTTGTTTCTCCCCTTCTCTCCTACTGCCACAAAACCTGCCCTTGAGATTCAGCAGCTTCTGTTGAAAGCATTATTCTTTCTGAAGGCCACTAGGGACACCCTAACTGCCCAACTCATCACCTTCATGGTCCTTAACCTCTTGACCTCCTCCCAAGGGAGGGGACTCACCCTTTTCCCTGGAACCTCCCAGGCCAGCTTCCCCAGTCTCCTCCCATCTTCCCTCATCAACAAAGGACAGACACAATGCTAGCCGGTGCCTGCTGGCTGCTTGGCGAGTTAGTCCGGAGGAAGGTGCTTTTTTCGGGGAAATCTGCAGGTCCTGGTCTTTCATGTGGCCTCCCCACACCTCCACTGGAGACACACTCCCAATTCCTTTCCCCAGATGGGTCTCTGCACTCATTCACCAACCTGGGGACACTCAGCCTTCTTGCCTCCCCTTCTTCACCAACTTAGGAGTGCAGCCCTGAGCCTCTGTCTCCCTGTCCGGAGTGGCCCCTTAGATTCTAGGAATCCCAAATGAGCTGTTAACGCCTCTCCCAATCTATAACTCCTCTTTTGTCCTTGTTCCTTGGAGTCCACCTGCACTCCAAACATGAGCTATTTTTCACTCTCACAAATCAAAGCGTATCCTGACTCTGGAAGATCTCTCCCTTCCCTCCCCTCTGGTTCCCTTTCCTGGTCTGCTGTTTTTCTTTCATTTTGAAATCTCTAACTGGTCTTCAGTTCTTCCTTCTCTCTCTGATGTACCCAGCTGATCATGTTTCTCCTGCCCAACCCAACCCCATCAACCACCAAGTTCAAGTCTCACATCCTTATCGTGTGTCCAGGACCTTGGATATTGAACCTGTGGATCCTACCAGACTCCCACTCTCCTCCCTCTAGTCCCATGTCCCTCATTCCAGTCATAACAAATCTGTGTGTTTCTCTCAACAAGTCATTGCCACTGGACCTTTGCATGTGCTGTTTTCTCTAAACAGCCATTCACTTTCCTTTTCCCACTCACTCACTAATTTGGTTAAATGCTCAAATGTCATCCTCTCTGTGAAGATTTTCTGACATTCTCAGGCAGCTCTGCCTCATCTTCTAGACCAGCTGTCCAATAGCACTTTTTCTGATAATGGAAATGTTCTGTCCAGTATTGTAGTCACTAGTCATATGTGGTTATTGAATACTTGAAATGTGGCTCAGTGAGACTGAGGAACTGAATTTTTAATTGATTAAATTATAAATAGTGTAAATCCAAATTTAAACAGCCCCATGTGGTTAGTGGCTACCATATTGGATAGCACAGGACTTGCCCATGCCTCAGGTACCTGAGATCTTGGGGTTCCCTGCTCAGAGGAGCGTGCACAGGCTATGTCCCAGGTATGTGTATGTATGTGTGTGTGATTGTGGCTCCTCTTAATGCAGGACAAAGCTGAGGGCAGGAAGCACTCTCTGACCTGTCATATTCCAGTGCAGAGTTCTAGAATTGTTTTTTGAACCTGGCGTTCAGGGTCCTCTTGAAGGTATATGAACCAGGGTAAGAGGACAGAATTTATTTATCTGTGTTAGCTCAATTTATAATTTTAAATGTTTAGATGAATTGTAACTGGGTTCCAGCTGACTTCTGGCCCTGGACGCAAGAGTGTCAGGAGTGGGTCCGGGTTAGTTTCTTCTGTGGCCCCTGTGACATGCAGCACCTCCCCTCATGCTCCCACTCTAGGCTGTGAGCTCTTTCTGGATGGACTTGGGTCTAATTCTCTAATACGATTAGAGAATTCTATTTTAATAATTCTGATGCAAGCATACTGCTGACCCACCATAAATCATCATTGAATAATAAGTAAATCGGTTCAACTGCTTGCCCAAGGGCTGACCTTGGATTTCATCACATTGGCCTGTGGGTTGGCCGGATGGCCTGGAGGGAGACATTTGAAAACTTCCCTGCTCCAGAGAAAATGGTAGGGAGAGCTGGGCCCCCAGACCTGGGGTCTTGTCTCTGCTCTGTCATTTTTCTTGACCCTGGACAAGTCACTTAACGTCTCTGAGCTCTGGTCTGTAAAAAGTGGTACTAATAACAGTAACCACAGAGTGTTACCATGACGAACAGACCAAACACCACCTGTTCACAGGCACAGTGCCTGGTGTTCAGCAGGTCTCCCTTAAGCGTTCCTTCAGGCAGTGTTAGTTGCTTACTACATCACACCACGTCCAAGGCTCTGTGACCCCTAGCCCAAGGGATGGGCCTTGCGGTCCTGCCCACCCTCTCCTCTCACCTGTGTGCCCCATCCGTTTGGCTGCTGCTTGGATGGGGTCTCCTCTACCCTAGTCCATGTTGGCTTCTGGGTCCTGAAAGGAAAGACCTCGTGTTTCACTTATGGTTGGGCTAGCAGAGCTGGTTGAGACAGATGGACACACAGACCAATGAAGGTAATGCTGTGGTTTGTGACCTCTCAGCTGAGCAGACACTCCAGGGTTTGAGAGGGGATGAAATGCCTCCTTGGCGGACTGTTTCAGAGATTAAAACATTTAATTTGAGATTAAGATTTGGTGTTAACCAAAAAGTTTGTCCCCACCTCCCTCAGCTGCACCTTCAGGGGCAGCATGAAAAGTGAGATGGCCAACCTGGATTGGAGTTCTGGCTTTGATGTTTGAACTAGGTGACTTGAGGACCTTCTCCATTCGCAGCCCGGGGACCTCAGTAGGAAAATGGGACCAGAATAATCCCTGGCTCACAGGTTAGTTGAGTGCCCTCCTTCCCAACTTAGTGGTTACCCCTACCCATAATCCTTAAGTTTTTACCCCTCTGCCTTTGATTGTGGAACTGACCACGGCAAAGCGTGTCTCACAGGAATCACCTGTCCACAGCCTCTTGCTTGTCTTCACCATCATCATCCTCACTTCCATTTTTAGGGCACCATGTGCTAAGGACTTTACACATAATACTTTGATGGTCTATTCTAGATATTTTAGTAATTTCTGTTAGGGGTTCTTCAATCCATGAAATGTTTAGAAGCACACTGACATTTTCAAATGCATGGAATTGTCTTTTGATTGCTCACTTTTAATTTAATTATATTGCTGTCAGATAATGATGTCTGTATGATTTTTCTGAATTGGTCAAGACTTGCCTTATGGTCTGATATGTGTTCATCTTTGTAAATGTGCACCTGAAAGCAAAAGTGTATTTGCCAATTGTTGACTGGAGTATTCAAAATATTCAACTAGATTAAGCTTGCCATTGTGTTGTTCAAATCTTGTGCACCCTTATGAAATTTTTTGTCTGCTTAATCTACCATCTCCAGAGGGAGGCGATTTAAATCGTCCTTTACATTGGTGGATTGTTCTAGTTTCCCACTATTTCTCCTTTATGATTTTGAAGCCATGTTACTAGGTGCAGACAACTGTAGGATGGTTATATCTTCTTAAGAAACGGAGGCAGGCAAGTATCCTACCATCTCTTTCTGCAGGGTGGATTTTTCTTTTTTTTCCAAATCTACCCAAGAATGTCACCTTTTGGGCACCCTTGATTTTTGGAAGGGGCAGACCATCTCTGCCCAACCTCTTACCTTATGAAGCCCCAGGTTTTGTCTTTCTTCTTTTTGTATTTGTACCTTTGAGGATATTTCCTTTCTTGCCAGCTCAGTCTTGCATTGAAAGTCACACACACACACACACACACACACACACACACACACACACACACACACACAGAGTCACATTTTATCTTTTATTTAGTGCTTCTAGTTCTCTACCAGAAGGGTTTCTTTGGACATATATCTTCCCTATTGCTACAAATTAAAGTGTCTATTAGCCCTTTACTTGAAATTTTATTTAATATTCAAAAGAACGCCATGAAACCTATTACTATCTTTGCAGATTAAGGAAACTGAGGCTCAGGGGGTTTATGATGGGTTCGGATCCCAGATCTGACATTTGCTAGCTGTGTGACCTTGGGTAGGTCAGTCACTCAAGAGGACACTGAGCTCAGAGAGCACAGCAATGGGCCTGCCTCGCCAAACTGCTGTCCAGCCTCAAATGACACTTAGGAAATACCTGCCTCTGAACCTTCCCTCCAGTTGGTGCCTGGAAAATGTCAGTGGCCACTGCTGTCTACAGGGAAGGGACATGTGCCTGATACTGGGCTTGTCCTCTCTTCACTAGGGGGTATGGACAAGGATAGTTCAGTGTCTGCCAGAGAGTTACCTGGTGGACCATAAAAGCCACAGATCCCTGACCGCACCTCCCCCCTAGAGTCTGGTGCAGAGCTAGGCTTGGGCACCTGTGTCACTTTGGGTTGTGGCTCATGAGGCATTGCCCACCCCACTCTCCTGGGCTGTGGTGGGTCCCATACAAGGGACAGTGTAGTGGGTTACTTCTCTCATTTACCACAAGTTGCCAACAAGAGGCATAGAACAGCCCTCCTTGGTTAGACAGCAAGCAACTTGCTTTTATTTTACTTTGTTTTGACTGGGTAATAAATGCATATGGTTCATAATCAAAATGGTATATAGAGAAATGCATTGTCTTGTCTCAACTCTCTCTTATTTATTATTTATTTTTAATAAGGTATCATTGATATGCATTCTTATGAAGGTTTCATATGAAAAACATGGTTACTACACTCACCCATATTATCAAGTCCCCCCCATGCCCCTTGCAGTCACTGTCCATCTGTCCATCAGTGTAGTAAGATGCCACAGAGTCACTACTTGTCTTCTCTGTGCTACACTGTCTTGCCCATGATCCCCCCACACCATGTGTACTAATCATAATACCCCTCAATCCCCTTCTCCCTCCCTCCCCACCCACCCTCCCTCACTGCCCCCCTTTGGTAACAGCTAGTCCCTTCTTGGAGTTGGTGAGTCTGCTGCTGTTTTTTGTTCCTTCAGTTTTGCTTCATTGTTATACTCCACAAATGAGGGACATCATCTGGTATTTGTCTTTCTCTGCCTGACTTATTTCACTGAGCAAAATACCCTCTAGCTCCATCCATGTTGATACAAATGGTAGGATTTGTTTCTTTCTTATGGCTGAATAGTATTCCATTGTGAATAGGTACCACCTCTTCGTTAACCATTCATCTACTGATGGACACTTAGGTTGATTCCATATCTTGGCTAGTATAAATAGTGGTGCAATAAACATAGGGGTGCATATGTCTTTTTGAATCTGAGAACTTGTTTCCTTTGGGTAAATTCCTAGGAGTGGAATTCCTGGGTCAAATGGTATTTCTATTTTGACTTTTTTGAGGAACCTCCATATTGCTTTCCACATGGTTGAACTAGTTTACATTCCCACCAGCAGTGTAGGAGGATTCCCCTTTCTCCGCATCCTTGCCAGCATTTGTTGTTCTTAGTCTTTTCGATGCCTCCCAACTGTCTCTTGTCCACCCTGTTTCCCCACCTTACAGCTTACCACTTTTATTACTTTCCCTATGCAAATTCAAGCAAATACAAACATTTATTCTATTTTCTACTTCCTTTCTTACACAAAAGATAACATACTATATGTACTGTTCTGCACCATATTTTTACTTGAAAATATATCCTGGAGACCTTGCCGTATCTGTATCTGGATCCTTATTATTATTATTATTATTATAGTTGCATAGATTTCCATTGTGGGGAGACACTATAGTTTAGTTAAACCTACACTGTCTGATATAGTAGCACACATGGCTATTTACACGGAGCTTAATTACAATTAAGTAAAATTTGATATTCATTTCCTCAGTTGCGCTAGCCACATTTCAAGTGCTTAGTAGCTACATGTAGCTAACGGATCCCATATTGGGCAGCATAGATACAGAACATTTCTATCATCACAGAAAGTTCTATGGGATTGCTGGTTTCACCAGTCCTCTATAGCCAAACACTGGTTTATCTTTAGTCTTTAGGCAGTTTAGTGATGACGAGGCCCATCCCTGGGATGCAGGAGATTGGAGTGAGAGCTGCCCGGGCACTGCTGGATCCTCAACCAGATATTGAAATCTGGGAAGCTGCTACAAGAGGGGGGCTTTTGGGGCAGAGGCCTGGAAACAAGAGTGGCCCTTAAGGGTGGGCTTTCTCCTCACCACTAGCCCTCTGCTCCCTCCCTGCAGGCCTGCCAAAATGCAGTTTTGTGTTCTTTCATTCAATATTTATGTCCTGTGCTGGGATACAGAGAAAAGACACAGTTTTTGCCCTGGAGATACAAGCAAATCATCACCTGCCTGTGACAAAGACTTTCACAGACGCCTCACCAAATATCGAAAGGCCCAATAAGACCCTCTGTTAGTGAGGATGTAGGGAAATGGTCAATCTCGTCCACTGTTGGGAATTGCCAATTGGGGCAAACTTTTTGGAGGGCAATTCCAAATCTATACAAATTTAAGTAAAAATCTATCCAAAATTTAAAAGCACAAAAACCTCTGGCCCAGCAATGTCATGATGATAAATTTGTCTTACAGATACACACACATAAGTGCAAACAATTATATGTGTACCAAGACATTTTTTGGAGGCACCATTGTTTATAGTAACAGAAGGTTGACACGACTAAATATCCATTAGGAGAGGAATAGTGAAGTAGATTGTGACACACCTATGTAATGGATGACTGTATAGATTTTGTAGAGGCAGATATATATATATATATATTATTAAATGAAAATTGCAAGGTACCAAACTGTGGAGTGTGGGCTATCATTTGTGTCACACACACACACACACACACACACACACACACACACATACATACACTGCTCGTACATTCCCAAAATATCTCTGGAAAGATACATTAGAACTGTTTTTCTTAGAAACTGCACATGTATTACCTTTTTTCCTTTTTTTAAAAAGGCACCTGGTGAGCAGGGAAGGGGAGGAAGAGATTCCTTGGGAAACCTGCTCAGTCACCTGCCCTCTGAGTGTCCCCAGTGACTGTACAATCCCTCCATCCGAGGTGACAAGGCTACAACAGTCCATAAATACCACCCATACTGTGACTCCAAGTCTATCACCGGTGGAGGCCTTGACTGTCTTAGCTGTCATACCTCCTGTGCCCAGTAGGTAGAAGCACAAACCCACTAATGCATTGGTTCCAAATATCACCAACCATCCCTTCTAGAATTTCCTTCTCTGTGGACCATAATTGCAAAGATACATTCTGCCAAGCCAACCACATTAGACAATAATTGATTAATTTTCTCTTTTTTTCCTTAACCTCACAGTTCTGACCAGCATGATAGACAATGTAGGCTTGCCAAACTGATCATTTTCCACACGAGGTCCTACTTAGCCCAGCTTTATTTCTGGGTGGATGGTGGTTGACTATGGCCTACACACCTGCAGGGCTGGCTACTGCATTACAGGATCTCCACCCAGCTTGGATTTTCAGCTGCAAGGACAATCCCCACCCTTCTACCTGCTTGAAGTAGTCCTGGGCAAGAGGCAGTATGAACAAATGGCACCAGAGGCGGACTGTTAGTAGCCACTCTCCCAGATGTGCGTAGAATCTGTCCCTTGCTGGGCTGTGAGCAGCCCACGGACAAGGACTCTTCTCATCTACCACAGAATCTCCAGGACTGAGCACAGTGCTTGCTGGTGGGCACCCGGCTGGTGTTCAAGTTTGTTGTTAAATGGAAACAGCCATTGAAGGCATCAGAAACTAATTCTTTAAAAAGAAATACAAAGAGGAAAAAAAAAAGTACCAGCTAATCTCAAGGGCCAGAACCCAAGAGCAAGACTGGTATGTCCTGGGCTGGAGATGAGGGTACTGGATCACTGTCTTAGCATGCTGAAGGAAACCTACTTTGTCTTACCTTATGGGTCCCTGGCTAGGAGATGAAATAACTGACCACATCTCTCAGCCACCAGACGTGCTGGTGACCTTGGCAGAAGAAAGCCTTAACACAGGTCAGGCTGGGGAAAGGGGTGGCTCATCGAGGGTCTTTCCTTAAAATTAGATACACTTCCCAGCTCCTGCTTCATCTCCTGTCAGTGGTTCTGAATCTGAGAAGAAGGGCAGAAGAAAGAGTAAGCTGTCAGGGGAGGAGACACTTATGGTCCTGTGCCTCATCTAGAGAAAATCCAGGGCTCATTTTACAGGCCCTCCCTCCTCAGTGCTTTGGTAAGACAGGGAGGGGTAACTGGGGATCTCCACAAATTAAATGGGGAAACAGAGGAGCAAGTGAAAGAGGAGGGCCTCAAATTCAGGCTGGATTTTGTGCCCCAGACCTGGAGTCCTACATCCCCCAAAACTCACCCATCTGGCCCAACCTGGATGAGAGGGCAAGGCGAGGGGAGCCAGGGCAGCAGCCCCAAGGCCGTGTAGATGTGGGTGGTGGCCAGAGAGGGGGCCTGTTTTTGCCCTTTCTTAGCTGCTTGCCCTTGGGCAAGTCACTTAACCACTCCAAGCCTCAGTCTCCCCATCTCTAAAATGAGATTATCAATACCTACCTTCCCTGGTCATTGTCAGGATGAATGAAAAACCTCTGGAAGCATTTCTGTAATTGCCAGACTTCTGAGATTGTTATTCTCCAAGGCGGGAGGCCACCCTCCGTCCCTGGAGGTGACTGCATGAGGATTTTATCCGCCTCTGCGGCACCTGCTCCTTTCTCAGCCTGAACGCTGGCTTTAATCCTCTGCTCCCCAATCCCCGCGTTTCTCCTGAAGACTGCTTCGATGGTACCCAGATTCTTGCAGCCTGCATTTTTCCTTGAGCGCCTCCATTCTAGAGCCGCTGGAGATGCCGGCACAGGCGCAGGGTTGGTCCAGGGCGGGATAGCTGGCGGGGGTCCCGCTGGCGTGAATCTGCACCCCCTGCCCTGCTTTGGGGCTCTTATTTGCAGGCGGTTCCCTCTGGCACTCGGCTGGTCTCTGGGCTAAATGGAGGAGGAGAGGAACAAGGGCTAGGGGCCCTGGAAGGGGGTTCCCACCTTCTCAGTCGGGAACCCGAGAGAGGGCGGAGCCTTGCGCCCCAACGCCGCTCCATCGTGGGTCTCCAAGCCGCGCTCGCGGTTCCTGACAGTCCTCGACTCCGAGGTTCGCCCCGTCGGGCCTCCAGGCCGCGACCCCCTCCGCCCGGACCCCGCCAGTGCCCCAGCTCCGAGCGCGTGGGAGCTTACGGTTCTAGGACCCGGAGGCGCCGCCGCGCACGCAGCCGCCTCTGCCTCGCCTCGGTCGCCTGCCGCTCCTGCAGGTGTAGCGGCGCCGGGCGCCCCTCGGCGAAGGTGACCCGGGTCGGCAGCCCCTTCCCCGCCGCGCCATGGCCGCGGCCGACCCCCTGCCGGCTCCCGGCGCCCGCCCCCTCCCTCCAGCCCGCCCCCCTGGGGCTGGGTGCGTAGCGGCGGCGGCGGCGAAATGCGGTTTGCGCGCACCGGGAGCGACAGCAGAAGTTAGAAAATCGCCGAGGGGGGAGACTGCGCCGCAGCTTCCTGCCCCCGGCCCAGCCCTCTGGCCCCGGCGGCCTGCAGCCTGACTTCCTCCCCCGACGCCGCAGCTCGCCGCCCGGCTCCTCGGACGGGGCCGCCCCGATGGGACCCCGCGTCCCGGCCCCTGCACGCCGCTGAGCCGAGCGCCGGTGTCGCCGAGCCCCTCCGCTGCCGCGAGCCGCTGCCCTCCTCGCCCCTCAGGCCGGGAGCCTCGTCCCCTGACCCCCGGAAAGCTGGATTTCCGAGGCTGGAGGCGCCTGGCCGACTGGGTGGGGGCCACCATGGGCAACGCTGCAGGCAGCGCGGAGCAGCCCGCGGGCCCCGCCGCCCCGTCCCCCAAGCAGCCCGCGGCGGCCAAGCAGCCGATGCCCGAGGCCGGAGAGCTGGAGGAAAGGTTTAACCGGGTCCTGGTGAGTCCGACCCAACGCGTGCAGGGCGCGGGCGGGGTCCGCAGGGTCCCGGCGTGCGTTCCCGCCCCCGGGGACTCAGGTACTGCTTGGAGATCCCTGACCCAGCGGCTGCTCTTCCATGGGGTGGGAGTTACAGTGGCTTCTTTCCAGAGTGACTTAGCACTCTCCCCCCAAATCTTTCTTCTGCAATAGCTTAGGCTCCTTCCCCAAGACTCTTCTGTTCTACCATTTCCTGTTTCCCTGCTGTGCCTGGCACAGTGCCTCCTCCTCCGGACCCCTGGTTTCCTGCATATCTGTCTCCCCTTCCCTTTCCCCAAGCGCTCTCCTAAGTACCCCATGCAGTGGCCTCCAACCCCACCCCCACCCCGCAGGTATGACATGGAGAGCACAGAGGATGGGGCCCCTGGACCAGAGAAGAGCAAGCCCCTGGAGCAGTCAGTGGAAGACCTCAGCAAGGGTTCACCCTCATCCTTGCCACCACAGCCCAAGAGTCGTCACCTGACCATCAAGTATGTGAGTCCCATGGCAGGGTGGTGGGGAGAATGACAATTTATCCCTAGACTGCTGTCCCCAGTCACCCCCACCCCAGACCCTTGGGGATGGTGGGAGGTGTAGCCTGGCATTGAGGATCAGAACAAGGGCCTCAAACAGAGCTTAGGTGATGGGTGTGTGGAGAAGCCTCTAGTGGGGGCTAGAGGCTGGAATCTTGGTGGGTCTGGGATAAGGAGGGGGTTCCTGGTTCAGTAGGTCCCCTCTTGTGCCCATCTAACCCCCTGTTTTCTCCCATGTGGCTGCAAGGTGCCCCTCTTCTCCCCGGTACGTAGCCGCCTCGAGGGAGGTGCATGCCTGGTAGGCGCCCTGGGTGGTAGTTGGGTTGGCTGGGTTGTTCCACTGATGCGCCTGGGTTCACCTGCTGTGGATATGTCCCCTCACTGTAACTGAGGGCATCCTGCTGGGAGGCAGGGAGAGGGAAGGCGATGGACCTGGAGCCTCACGGGCATGTCCCGCTTCCTCCCTCTTCGCTTTGGGTGTAGGGGACCAACTTCCTATGAAGCCTCAAACTCTCACAATATGTTTTCTTTTTCATTCATTCAACAAGTATTTTTTAGCATTTACTGTGTATCAAGCATGGTGGCAGGTGCTCAGGAGATAGACTACCTTACCGTGGGGAGCCCTTATTCTAGTAGGGGACATGTGTGACAGGCTGTTGTGGAGGTGTGACTGGGAGCTTTGAGAAGGGGGGTGGCAACTGCGTGGGGAAGGTTTCCAGGAGAGATGGCACTGAACTATGTCTTGCAGATGGATACAGGCTGTACAGGCAGTAATAGGGACAGGGAAGGGTATTCCAGGCAGAAGGAACAGCATCCGCAGACTCAAAGGCATATTTGAGCATCGATGGCAGAAGGGTGATGTGGCACTCTGAGGGAGGAGGGGGGCCTCCCAGTGTTGTTGGAAATGTGATAGAATTTGTCAGGAGAAACTGAAGTGTAAGTCACGATTGGCAGTTCTGCAACAGTGAAAAAGTCCCATATTTTTAAACAAAGAATTATGAGTCACATTCACACAGTTCTTATTATGTGAGAATCTGTTCTACTCATTTCATAGTCCTGACAACCCTCTCTGAAGGTATTATTACCATTCATCTGAGGAAACTGAGGCACAGGGAATTATGTAACTTGCCTTGTAAGTGGTGAGCTGGGATTTGAACCCAGGCAGTCTGAAGTCAGAGCCTCTAAGTCGGAAGAAAAGCCCGTGTGTCTGTGAGCGCCTCCTGGTGGAGAGCATTTCTACGGGGGTTTCCCAGCGTCGGCTGTCTCTTCCCTCTGCGGGCTTTCTACCCCCACAGCATAGCAACCCTTTTACAAGCCAAGCCGCTCTTCAGCATTTTTGCTTTCCTGACCTCCCGTCTCCTCTCCCTGCAGCGTGTAGTCCCCAGGCCTAGGGGTTCAGGAAGCCTTCCTGCCCTCAGCTGGCCTCTTTTTTGTGGGGTAGATGGGAAGTAACAGCCACAGGTTCCAAATGTGCCCTTTTCTTACTCCAGAGGCCATTTGAGTGGTGGTGGGGTGACGGGAAGCTGGGTTTGGGGCTCTGACCCCTGCTGCCTCCTCCCCACCCCGCTCAGGCTGACCCCAGCCCACAGCAGGAAGGCCCTGCGGAATTCCCGTATTGTCAGCCAGAAGGACTACATCCACGTCTGCATCATGTGCTTGCGTGCCATCATGAACTACCAGGTCGGTCAGTGGGCGTGGGGCAATAGGGGCCGTAGGGAGCCAGGCCTGTCCTCACTGGGGGTTGCCTAAGCTGTTAAAGTCCAGGAGCCAACTGTTCCCCCACTGGAGAATCCTGGGGATCAGGACCCTTAGAGTTGCCTGGACATGTAGGGGGGCATGGCTCTGCCTCATGTGAGGACGCAGGTATGCCTACTGAGAAAGGCTGGACCCCGGGCCCACGGGGAGAACAGCTCCAGGTTACTTTGTTTGGAGGAGTGATTGGTGAAGCCAGCCTTTGAGGACTCCCTGTCCTCAGGTGCTGAGCCCTCTCATTAGCTCTTGAATAGACAAATGTATTTTAAAAGAGGGACCAGGCTTTGGCTGCTGCAGAAGTGGTTGTGATTGGATATGAAGAACTTCCTAAGCTTGAGGACAGTTAGAGATCAGAATGGCATGACACTGACAATGTCCAAGGTGGGGGGCTGGAGGGTGCTGGCAGTCCTGGGGATCTGCCTGGAGGAGCTGACCTCTCCTCTTTCCCCAGTCTGGCTTCAGCCTTGTCATGAACCACCCAGCGTGTGTCAATGAGATTGCTCTGAGCCTCAACAACAAGAACCCCCGGTGAGGTCCAGGCCCCTACCTTTCTCCACATCTAGATTCTCCTGCTTTAGCCCCTTGCCTACTCTGTCCCCAGTTCTAACCCCCGATTTTAACTCCCAGTCTCATTCTACACCCGCCATCAGCTCTCCTGTCCTCCCCTAGCCAGGCTCACATCCATCCTTGGATGAGAACAGGGTCTGCCTGCTGTCACATGACAACCCTCCCTTCTCTCTGCAGAACCAAGGCTCTGGTGCTGGAGCTGCTGGCAGCTGTGTGCCTGGTGAGGGGAGGACACGACATCATCCTTGCAGCCTTTGACAACTTCAAGGAGGTACTGGAACTCTCCCCCCTAAACCAACCCATCAGCCAACAAACATGTAGCTGCTTTCTAGTGTTTCTTGGAGCCGTGCTGCTGGCAGCTGTGGCCTCTGCTGGGGATGTTGGGTGGGCATTTGGGGAGCACAGGGTGGGGACGATGTGGGATGGGGAAACTCTGAAGGTAAGACGCAAGGCCACACAGCAGCATTGCCTGGGGTGACAGGGACATCTATGGGGATCTGCTGAACCTCTGACCCTCAGCCTGACCAGATATAGACTGGACTTATCCATGTATCTCAGAGTTGCATACATGCATCTCTGCTGACACGGTTAACAGGCTCATGAGTAGTAAATTCATGAGAATATCATTCATAGGGCAGCACATGGTCATTCAGTCCCTTAATGAATATTTATTGAGTGACTACTGTATGTCAGGCACAGTGTGGATACTTGGAATACTTTAGTGAACAAAAGAAAAAGAAAGCATAGGAAGACAGAAAATAAACAATATAATAAATAAGCAAATGGGACAGTGCATTAGAAAACAATAAATGCTACCGGGAAAATATCAAGGATGCTTTTGGGAGATGGGGACCCAGTTGCAGGGCGGTCAGGGAAGCCTCTCCAAGAAGAGGAGATTCGAGCAAAGCTGTGAGGGAAGTGAGGGACTTGCTGTGGTGGCCACCTCGAGGAAGAGCACACCAGGCGGCTGGAACAGTAGGTACAGAGGCCCTGAGGTGGGAATGCCCGGGATGCCAGTGTGCCCAGAGTGGAGTAAGTGATGGGGAGGCCTGTGGGGGATGGAGAGTAAGAGGAGGTTTTGAGCAGAAGAGTGAGCTGGCCTGATTTTGATTTAACTTGAGAATAGCCTGTAGAGGCACAAGGGTGGCAGCTGGAACATGGCTTAGGACGTGTGTCACTGGGGCCTCACCGACAGCCATTCCCCCCACCCAGGTGTGTGGAGAGCAGCACCGCTTTGAAAAGCTGATGAAATATTTCAGTAACGAGGACAGCAACATCAACTTCATGATGAGCTCAGGGGCCCAGCCTGGGCTGGGCCACTCTCAGGTGCAAGTAGCAGCTAGGGACCTGGGGATCTGGGATCTGGGCTGTGCTACTGCAGAGTATGAGGATTGAGGGGTGGATTTCAGAGATGGGGAGGCAGGAGGGAGGGGTCACTGGGGAGAAATATAGGGAGGAACATAGCTGGGTCAGTAGAGGGAGAAATGTGGGAAGGCAAGGAGGCTCAGGGGTAAATGGGGAATGGAAGGCACTGAGCACACCCCACTCAGAGGTTCCTAGACCTGCTTTTGTCTCCTGTCCCCCAGGTGGCCTGCATGCAATTCATCAACATTGTGGTCCACTTGGTGGAGAACATGAACTTCCGTGTGTCTTCCTGCAATATGAGTTTACCCACCTTGGCCTGGATCTATACTTGGAGGTGAGCCTTGCATTCCCAGGGGAATTAACCACTTGCCCTTTGCAGAGTATGGCTCAGTGAGTAGCAGCTTGGGTGTTGTGGTCATGCAGACTTTGGTTCAAATCCTGGCTCTGCCACTTCCTAGCCTATGTGACTTTGGGTAGGTCTCTTCCTCTTTCTGAATCTCAGTTTTCTCATCTGTAAAACAGGAGACTCATAAAGTTAATAATGACTCTAAACAGAATGGTGTAGAACAATGTCTGCCCCATAATTGGCTTCCAGTCCATGGAGCTGCTGCTGCAGGCACTAGAACAGGCTCTAGGGGGCACTGAGTCTGGCCCTGGGAGAATGAGGCTCAGCCTCAGCCTCAGACAGCCACTCTGACTCAAGCACATAGGGCAGCCAGGGCTATTGGTCCCAAGTGGGAGCCAGCTCATGCTGGGTGGGCCTAGGCCATGGAGGAATTCCTTGCCCTTGGGGAGGGAGGCAAAGGGGCTTGATGCTTCCTGGTCCAGCCGAGGCAGAGAAACTGAAGCTTCCCTGATTGATTTGGGAGGCTTCTTGGAGGAGTGGAGCCCTTGGGATTAGATTTTTGAAAGGTAGGATTAACAAAAGATGAAGAGCAGACTAGAGTGAGATGGCCATATGATGGAACATTATGCAGCCATAAAAAAGGAATGACATACTGATTCGTGCTACCACATGGGTGAACCTTAAAAACATGCTAAGTGACAGAGCCAGACACAAAAGGCTGAATATTATCTGATCCCTTCACACGAAATGTCCAGAATAGGCAAATCCATAGAGACAGAAAATAGATTGGTGGTTGCCAGGGGCTGGTGGAGGAGAGAATGGGAGATTGCTTATATTTGCAGGGGTTCTTTCTGGAGTGAAGAAAATGGTCTGGAATTAGTGGAGATGGAATTACCTTGTGAATATACTAAAAACTATGAGTGGTACACTTTAAAATACCGAGTTTTATGGTATGTGCATTATATCTCAATAAAAAGTAAAGGAAAACAGGCTAGGGCCAAGCCCCTTCCTCTGGAGTTTGGGGGTGATGGCGGGTATTGGAAAGACTGCTCACATCAGGATTTACCGTGCTCCTTCCATTTGGGGAACAGAGGCTGCGGCTCACGGAGAGTGACAAGCTGCAGGTGCAGATTCAGGCATACCTGGACAATGTTTTCAATGTGGGCGCCCTGCTGGAAGACACTGAGACCAAGAATGCTGTGCTGGAACACATGGAGGAACTGCAGGAGCAAGTGGCCCTGGTGAGAGCTCCTCCTGGACTCAGCCTAGCACACAGTAGGCCCACAGGGCCTCACACTGGCATTGGACACTGGTTCTAGGTGTCAGCTGGGGGCGGCTGTCTGCCTGGCCCCTGAGATTGGCCTGAATCCAAATCCTGAATCCTCTGGGTGTCTCTCTCAATGAGTGTTCATTGAGCTGCACACTGTACTGGATCTCTGAGGAGGACAGGCCCCCTCCTCTCCCCGTGCCCAGAGTCTAGGCCCTGACTTGGGTGGTACTGGGTTCTGGGGGCCCCTCCTAGCTCAGTCTCCTCTCCACCCCTCTGCCTCATAATTGGTGCTTTGGTTTCCTCTCTGGAGAGAACTTTAGTGCCCTCAGTGCCTCACTACTTGGGTTCAAGTCCCAGGCTCGGCCCACCCACGGTAATATGGGCTAAGCATATCCGGAAGCCTCCCCCAGCCCTCCAGGCAGGCATGCCTGATGCCGCCCCCTCACTGGTGGTGCCATTGCCCGGTAGCGGGTGGGAGCTCACCATGTGCCGGTGTCACAGCTGACAGAGCGGCTTCGGGACGTGGAGAACGAATCCATGGCCAAGATCGCGGAGCTGGAAAAGCAGCTAAGCCAGGCCAGAAAGGAGTTGGAGACCCTGCGGGTAAGCCTGGGGGCGTGCACTGGGAGAGGAGCGGTCCTGGCTCTCAAGAACAGAACATATGGGGCTCCCAGGCTTTGCATAGCCATCCACCCTGGCAAGAAGATAGGGAATCTGTGCCAGACCTGCTGGTCGATACTGATCCCTTCCCCTGGGATCATAGGAGCGCTTCAGCGAGTCGACCCCCATGGGCGCATCCACGGGCCCCTCTGAGCCTGAGAAAATGCCTGCTCCCCACCCGGCGCGACGTTCGGCCCTTGAGCTGAAAATGGAGGACCTGGAGGAGAAGGGGTTAATCCGTATCCTGCGGGGGCCTGAAGATGCGGTCTCTGTGGCAAATCCGAGCGGCAGTGTTGCGCCGACTCCGGGGCTGCCTATGGGCTCCCCGAGCGCAGGTGCGCAGGAGCTTCCGACTGGTGGGGTGGTAGAAACGAGGGCCCTGGGGGGCGTCTCCGGCTGGAGGAGTTGAGAGACGTAGGTTTGGGTTGTAGGCGTGGCTCAGGTAGGTGCGGGTGGGTAGGCGATGGGCTGAGTGCGCATGCGTAGGGCGGGGAGGCGGCCACAAAACCATCCAAACCAAGAAGTTGACATTTCCCCTCTTCCCGTCCTGTGTTCCCTGTTCTCGCTGGGCTCAGATCTCCCACCTGCAGCGGAACCAGTTTCCGGAGCAGCACCTCCACCGCCACCTCCACTGCCCCCACTGCCCAGCCTCTCCAACCAGCAGGAAGCACCGCCCTTGACGCCTCCATTGGTCTCGCCCATCCCAGGCACCCCGGATCCGCCGCCCCCACCTCCGCTGCCGGGAGGGGTGCCACCACCCCCGGCGCCGCCCCTGCCACCTTCAGGTGCAGATGGACCGGTGCCTCCACCGCCCCCACCGCCTCCGGGTGGTCCCTCTGATGCCCTTGTAGGGCCCGGCCCAGAGATGGGCCCAGGTGAGAGGACTGCCCAGAACTGGTGGTGGGGGGAATGGAAGGAGAGACCCCACCTTTTGTTTGGGGGCGGCCTACTGTCTCTTGCCTGTTCTGTTAGTCTGGCTGGGCTCCAGCTCCCTCCAGCCGTTATACTGCCTACTGCCCAATGCTCACCACTTCCCCCTTGTCCCAGGCGTGAAGGCCAAGAAACCCATCCAGACCAAGTTCAGAATGCCACTCTTAAACTGGGTGGCTCTGAAACCCAGCCAGATCACGGGTACTGTCTTCACTGAGCTCAATGATGAGAAGGTGCTACAGGTGAGTGTGGCCCTGCCTTCCTGCCAGTGTGGGCACCAGAGGGCACTTGCCCAGATCATGCTGGGCACTGGGTGTTGTTATCTCCAGCCCTCCCCCCAACACACACACACACACACCCATTTTACAGATGACATGGAGGCCCACCGATGGGTATTAAGGCCAAACTGGATTAGTGCCTCTAGTAGGCAGTGTACCCTTACTCCCCTGGAGATGTTCCCCTCCATCTTTGCAGAGGGGTGCATCCCTCCCCCAAGTCCGACTTCTCTTTCCAGCTTTCAGACTCCCCCTCCCACCATCTCCAAGACAAGCAGGGCTCCAGCCTTATAATGCCACATTCAGTTTTCTGGAAGGGATGTGTTTTCTCGTCCCCAGGCCATTGCTCATGCTGCTCGCTCAGCCTGGAATGTGCTTCCCTTTCCCCTTTCATTCCTGGCCAAGTCAGTTCTTCCTTCAGCTGTAGCAGCTTGGAGTCTCGGTCCCCTGGGTGTGGGCGCTGCTGCTGCTTCTCAGTGTTCCCCGTTTCCCTTGGATCCCCCATCAGGGCCAGTGGTCAAGCTGCTGACGGGTTTGTTTCTCTGTGGGTGGCCTGTTCAGGGCTTGGGTGGGTGGCTCTAGCACCTAGCACAATACTCAGGAAGGTACCCAGCCCCACCCAGCCCCACCTCCTCTCCCCGTGCCTTCAGGAGCTGGACATGAGTGACTTTGAAGAGCAATTCAAGACTAAGTCCCAAGGTCCCAGTCTGGACCTCAACGCTCTTAAGGGTAAGGCAGCCCAGAAGGTCCCCAGCAAGACCACCCTCACTGAGGCCAACCAGGCCAAAAATCTGGCCATCATCCTGCGCAAGGGCAACCTGGGGGCTGACCGCATCTGCCAAGCTGTTGATACGTGAGTACCTCTGACCTGGGCTTGTGGGCAGCCTAGCTCTCTCTTCTAGGTCAGGGTCATCAGGCAGATCCTAGTAAAAGTGCCAACAATAGGACAGAACCCATCAAGCTTCATACCAACCCTGGTCAGGGCTGGGGTGGGGAACCTCATTCCATTTTTAGGCCAAGAAAACTGAGTCCATACTGTGTGTCCATGCTGGGGGAGAGATGTTTCCATTCCCTTCCTGCCTCCTCACCCAGCTATGGGCACTCAGGTCCAGATATTTGCAGCTGGTCATCTGCCAGTGAAATATGACAGGAACCCCAGGCAGCCTGGCTCGCTGCTTCTCTCAACTCCTATCTCTTGTTCCCTGAAGCTGTTGGCAAATAACAACTTGAGGACCTTCACCATTGATGAACAGACTTGCAAAACATCATGAATATACTAAATACTACTGAATTGTTTACTTTAAATGATTAATCATACATTATGTGAATTTTGTCTCTAACAATCCAGTTTGTACATTTTTTTCATTATAGTCAGTGTTTTTTGTGTCCTACCCAAGAAATATTTGGTGACCTCAAGGTCATGATAATATTCTGTGTTTTCTGCTGTATGATTCTGGATTTTAGGTTTAGGTCAAGTGACTCTTTTCAAATTAATTTCTATATATAGCATGATTAAGCATTTATTTATTTTGAATACAGAGAACCGGTTGTTACAGCAGAATTTGTTAAAAACGTTCCTTTCCTCTTTGAAATAACTTGAGTTTTTGGTAGCAAATCAATTGACTGAATATATGTGGGTCCATTTCTAGATTTTACTGTGTTCCTTTGCTCTATTCAGCCTGTCCTTTTACCAATACCACACTGTTTAGATTACTGAATTTATATCTACCAACTTTTTATCCCTCTTCAAAATTTTGGCTATTCTAGGTCCTTTACATTCCCATTTAAATTTTAGAACCAGCTAGCTTGTCTGCTTTTTCAGATGAAATTTTATTAGAAGCTGTTGACTGGGATCTCCTACATGAATTACCTACTTAGTTGATAGTAGACTGGTTTAAGATGGTTTTGAAAGAAAAAGCTTTTGCTTTATTTCATTCTTTCCTCTCCATTGTTGTAGGTTACAAGGCAAATGCCAGAACATGAACAGGAAACTCAGCTCAGAGAACAAACGTCTGGCTGTAAGAGAATGCCGCAACATCAGAAACAGCTGATGACTCTAGAAGATAAGCTAAAGGCTGAGATGGAGGAGCATCGCCTCGGATTAGAGAAAGATCTTGAAAGTCACTGTAACAACTTTGCTGGAAAAATGAAGAAACTTATCAAGAAACATCAGGCTGCAATGGAAAAAGAGGTAGTTGACCAGTATTACTAATGTATTTATTCTAACTTGTGACTATTTCAAAATTAACCAAGATGGACATTTTGATGTTAGGATATGTGTTCCCCAGAACTAGCAAATCAATTGGGGAAAGGGAGAAATATTTATATAATAGGTAAAATATCAAATGCTGAGTCGGGAACCAGTAGATATGGAATTACGTCCTGATAACTTGATACTTTTATCATGTAACAATGGTTAAGTCAGGTAGTTCAGATTAAACATGAAGATGTGAGAGGTGAGACAGAGGCCTCCTCCCAAAACCACATATAATACGAAAATATATTTAATACAACTAACCCTAAAAGATCAACAGGAAAGAAGGCAGCACCAGACTGTTTACACCTGGAGAAAAGAACAGACCTCAAAAAGGGTAACATACCAAAGCTATGATCTGGGGGGACCCATGCACTTCTCTCACCCCAGCTCACTGGCAGAAGGAAGAGAAATGGAGGGGGAGAGGGTGGAGGCCTAGGACTGCTGAACACCCAACCCTGGAGATCTGCTGTGGGAGCACAAACCTATATTGCATTGTGCTCTGGAGATTAGTGGGGTTTGAAAGCTAAGACAGCAGGAATACTTGGAGAGTGAGATTCCAGCCGCTTGTGGAAAACAGGGATGCACATCCGGCTGCTCTGGGACCAAAGAAAGGCAGGCAGTATGAGAGACTTCCTAACAGTGAGAGGGGTACTAAATGGGCAAGGATTGCACAGGGCTTGCTGCTCAGGAAAAAGGACAGGTAGACAAAATTGTCCAGATGCACTCTGCCCAGCAGGTTGGGAACTTTTCAGGAACTTCAGGCGCTCCATCCCCCTGGCTGGCTACACAGCTCTGAAGCCTTCCATCATGATATGCAGCCTACTGCACCTTCTGGGCAGCTGGCACTGGCTTGCAAACCAGCTGCCCCTTCCCTGGCATCAGTGCAGCCAATGGAGGCCCTGCCTACAGCAGCTACAAAGGCAAAGCACAGAGGGTTAAACCTGTGTACTTGGCCCACTGGTCTGTCTGTGGAGAGAGGCACAGTAGCTGTGAAGCGGGAAACAGCTCCTCCCAATCCTCAGTCACCAGTGCTGCCCCCCTGTGACCGCTGACAATTCTCCATGGGCTAAGCAGCTCCAGAGAGTAGACCTTCTGGGTACTAGAGGTTGCCACATACAAATATGAAATGTCAGAGGAGCCTGGTTCAAACCAAAATCCCCCAAACACCATAAAAAGGGTCAAGTGAAAATGAAATGAACTCTTCAACCTTCCTGAAAGAGATTCCAAAAAAAACCCCATAAACATGACCATGGAGGTACAGAAAAACATTCAAGAACTCAGGAAAGAAATCAGCACAGAGATCCATTCATTCCAGAGTACAATGGGGGGACTTAAAAGTGGATTAGATATGGTGGAGGAGAGGATAAATGAAAAAGAAAGTGGGGAAGATGAAGCTGAGGCACAGAAAAAAGGATCTTTAGGAATGAAAGAATATTGAGAGAACTGTGTGACCAATCCAAATGGAACAATATTCGTATTAGAGGGGTACCAGAAGAAGAAGAGAGAGAAAAAGGCAAAGTGTCTTTGAGGAGGTAATTGCTGGAAACTTCCCCAATCTGGGGAAGGAGATAGTCTCTCAGGCCATGGAGGTGCACAAATCTCTGAACACAAGGGAGCCAAGATAGACAACACCAAAATATATAATAATTAAAATGGCAAAGATCAAGGGTAAGGACAGAGTATTAAAAGAAGCCAGAGAGAGAAAAAAGATCACATACAAAGGAAAACCCATCAGGCTATCATCAGACTTCTCAGCAGAAACCTTACAGGCCAGAAGAAGTGGTATGATGTATTTAATGCAATGAAGCAGAAGGGCCTGGAACCAACCCAGCAAGATAATCATTTAATGTTGAAGGAGAGATCAAACAATTTCCAGATCAGCAAAATCTGAGAGAATTTACCTCCCACAAACTGTGTCTGCAGTGTATTTTGGAGGGACTCCTATAGATGGAAGTGTTCCTAAGGCTAAATAGCTGTCACCAGAGGTAATAAAACCACAGTAAAGAAAGCAGAACAATTAATTAGTAAGCAAATGCAAAATTAAATGAACTACCCCAATGTAGGTTAAGGGATAGAAAAAGAGTACAGAATATGATACCTAATAAAGAATGGAGGAGGAAGAAAAGGCAGAGAGAAAAAAATAATAACCTTAAGATTGTGTTTGTAATAGCATACTAAGTGAGTTTAGTTAGACTATTAGATAGAAAGGAAGTTACCCTTGACCCTTTGTAACCATGAATCGAAAGACTGCAATGGCAATAAGTACATACCTATCGATAACCACCCTAAATGTAAATGGTTTCAATATACTAATCCAAAGACATAGAGTCACTGAATGGATAACAAAACAAGACCTGTCTTATATGCTGCCTACAAGAGACTCAGTTCAAACCCAAAGACATACACAGGCTGAAAGTAAAGGGGTGGAAAATGATATTTCATGCATCTAATAGGGAGAAAAAAGCAGGAATTGCAGTACTTGTATCAGACAAAGTAGACTTCAAAAGAAAGAAAGTCACAAGAAACAAAGAAGGACATTACATAATGATAAAGGGGTCAGTCCAACAAGAGGATATAACCATTATAAATATCTATGCACCCGGGGACTGGCCGGCCAGGAGCGCGAGCGTGGGGCGCGCACCGTTAGGGGCCGCGGAGGGCGTCCGAGGCCCCCGAGGGGGCCCCCAGCGCCCGAGCGGTGCGGGGCGCGGCGCGGAAGGACCATGGCAGGCGCGGGCCGAGCGGGCTAAAACCTGCCACCGACCGGACGAGAAGCTGCGAGCTCTACCGACTGAGGGGCGCGGGCGCGCGGCTTCTGGGGAGACGGGCCGGGCTGTACCAAGCGGAAGGTACGTGCACCCGAAGAGGGGTCATCGTGGCCAAACCACCGCCACTAGCGGGGGGCAGCGCCGCGTACCAAGCGTCCGCGAGGGGGCGTGGCCGGGGCGTACCAAGATAGGGCTGGGGGAGCCTGAGGGAAAGGAGAGGCGGGGGCGGGAACGTGGCGTTGTAGGATAACTGGGCCGCTGTAACTAGTGAAGAGGGGACCGAGGGCTTGCGAGAAACAATTTCAGGGGTCGTGGCGGGAACGAACAGGTCAAAGGATGGAGGGGTTAGGTGAACGTAGGAAAAGTGAACCAAGTTGGTTCCGGGCGGGGGCGCGGCACCGGGACACCTTGCCCCGCGGAGCCGGGAGACTACACCAAGAAACCTCCGGACACGAGAGGAAGGAAGAATAGTCCTGGCGGCGGGGGAACCGACCCAGATGTTTGGGGATACCTATCATACCATGCACAATGGGAGGATTTAAGGTTTGAAGGCAGTGACGTGGCTAGGTGGGCAGGGGACCACAACTCCCAGCGGCTCTCGCGCGGCCCAGAAGATGTCTCCAGTCACAGCTACGTCCCCATTGGCCCCTGCGCTCTAGCCTCCGCCCGCCTCCCGTTACACCTCCTCAAGCTTCTTGTCACGTCACCCCGCATCTCAGGGCCATTCATTGATTCATTCATTCACTCAGCTATGACAGGAATGCGTATTCACTTACTGCAAGTTGTATGAGGTTTCTTGCTTCACTTTCCCGCTTCGTAAATATGGATAATAAGCCTAATGTGGTCATGAGAATCAAATAAGTATTAGGATGGGTACTCGGCACAGTAACTTAAATGTTATCTTTTTTCTTTTAAAAAATTCATTATTAATAAAAACTCTCAACAAAATGGGTATAGAGGGCAAGTACCTCAACATAATAAAGGCCTCATATGACAAACCCACACCCAACATCATACTTAACAGTGAGAAGCTGAAAGGTTTTCCTCTAAGATCGGGAACAAGACAAGGATGCCCACACTCCCCGCTTTTATTCAACATAGTACTGGAGGTCCTAGCCACGGCAATCAGACAACACAAAGAAATGAAAAGCATCCAGATTGGTAAGAAAAAAGTCAAACTGTCACTGTTTACAGATTATATGATATGGTACATAAAAAAACCCCTAAAGAATCCACTCCAAAACTACTAGAATTAATATCTGAATTCAGCAAAGTTGCAGGATACAAAACTAATACACAGAAATCTGTTGCATTCCTATACACTAATGATGAACTAGCAGGAAGAGAAATCAGGAAAACAATTCCATTCACAATTGCATCAAAATGAATAAAATACCTAGGACTAAACCTAACCAAGGAAGTGAAAGACCTATACCCTGAAAACTACAAGGCACTCTTAAGAGAAATTAAAGAGGACACTAATAAATGGAAATTCATCCCATGCTCTTGGCTAGGAAGAATTAATATTGTCAAAATGGCCATCCTGCCTAAAGCAATCTACAGATTCAATGCAATCCCTATCAAAATACAGCATTCTTCAACAAACTGGAACAAATAGTTCTAAAATTCATTTGGATCAGCAAAAGGCCCCAAATAGCTGAAGCAATCCTGAGAAGGAAGAATAAAGCAGGGGGGATTGTGCTTCCCAACTTCCAGCTCTACTACAAAGCCATGGTAATCAAGAAAATTTGGTACTTGCACAAGAACAGACCCATAGACCAGTGAAACAAAATAGAGAATCCAGATATTAACCCAAGCATATATGGTCAATTAATATATGGTAAAGGAGCCATGGACATACAATGGGGGATATGACAGCCTCTTCAACAGCTGGTGTTGGCAAAACTGGACAGCTACATGTAAGAGAATGAAACTGGATTACAGTCTAACTCCATACACAAAAGTAAACTCAAAATGCATCAAAGACCTGAATGTAAGTCATGAAACCATAAAACTCTTAGAAAAAAACATAGGCAAAACTCTCTTGAATATAAACATGAACAACTTCTTCATGAACATGTGTCCATGGGCAAGGGAAACAAAAGCAAAACTGAACAAGTGGGACTATATCAAACTAAAAAGCTTCTGTATAGCAAAGGACACGATCAGTAGAACAAAAAGGCATCCTACAGTACAGTATGGGAGAATATATTCATAAATGACATATCCGATAAGGGGTGGACATCCAAAGTACACAAGGAGCTCACGTACCTCAACCAACAAAAAGCAAATAAACCAATTAAAAAATGGGCAGAGGATCTAAACAGACGCATCTCCAAAGAAACTCAGATGGCCAACAGGCACATGAAAAGATGCTCCGCATTGCTTGTCATCAGAGAAATGCAAACTAAAACCACATTGAGATATCACCTCACACCAGCTAGGATGGCCACCATCCAAAAGACAAACAACAAATGTTGGCAAGGATGTGGAGAAAGGGGAACCTTTCTACACTGCTGGAGGGAATGTAAAATAGTTCAACCATTGTGGAAAGCAGTATGCAGGTTCCTCAAAAAACTCAAAATAGAAATACCATTTGACCCAGGAATTCCACTCCTAGGAATTTACCCTAAGAATGCAGCAGTCCAGTTTGAAAGACAGATGCACCCCTATGTTTATTGCAGCACTATTTACAATAGCCAAGAAATGGAAGCAACCTAAGTGTCCATCAGTAGATGAATGGATAAAGAAGGTGTGGTACATATACACAATGGAATATTATTCAGCCATAAGAAGAAAAAAAATCCTACCATTTGCAACAACATGGATGGAGCTAGAGGATGATATGCCTAGTGAAATAAGCCAGGCAGAGAAAGACAAGCACCAAATGATTTCACTCATCTGTGGAGTATAAGAACAAAGGAAAAACTGAAGGAACATAACAGCAGCAGACTCACAGAACCCAAGAATGGACTAAAAGTTACCAAAGGGAAAGGAACTTGGGAGGATGGGTGGGAAGGGAGGGATAATAGGAAAAAGGGGCATTACGATCAGTACACATGTAGGGGGGGCAGGGCACAGGGAAGGCAGTAGAGCACGGAGAAGATAAGTAGTGATTGTATAGCATCTTACTACACTGATGGGCAGTGACTGTAATGGGGTATGTGGTGGGGTGTTGATAATGGGGGTAATCTAGTAACCACAATGTTGCTCATGTAAATGTATATTAATTATAACAAAATTTTAAAAAATTTCATTATTAGTAAAAAAAAAGAAAAATATCTATGCACCCAACACAGGAGCACCTACATATGTGAAACAAATACTAACAGAATTAAAAGAGGAAACAGAATGCAATGCATTCATTTTAAGAGACTTCAACACACCACTCACTCCAAAGTACAGATCAACTAGACAGAAAATAAGTAAGGAGACAGAGGTACTGAACAACACATTAGAACAGATGGACCTAACAGATATCTACAGAACACTCCACCCAAAAGCCACAGGATACACATTCTTCTCAGGTGCACAGGGAACGTTTTCAAGAATAGACCATATACTAGGCCACAAAAAAGAGCCTCAGTAAATTCAAAAATATTGAAATTGAACCAGCTTCTCAGACCACCAAGGTATAAAACTAGAAATAAATTGCTCAAAGAAAATGAAAAAGCCTACAAACCCATGGAGGCTTAACAAAATGCTTCTAAATAATCAATGGATCAAAGACCAAATAAAAACAGATAAAGCAATATATGGAGACAAATGACAACACTAATTCAACACTGCAAAATCTGTGGGACGCAGTGAAGGCCGTGCTAAGAGGGAAGTATATTGCGATACGGGCCTGCCTCAGGAATGAAGAAAAGTCCAATATGAACAGTCTAGACTCACAATTAAGAAAACTAGAGAAAGTAGAACAAATGTGGCCCAAAGTCAGTAGAAGGAGGGACATAATAAAGATTAGAGCAGGCCTAAATAATTTGATGAATGGAATCATGACATTATGTAATGTCTCTCTCTACTCCTTGTAATTTTCCTAGCTCTGAAGCTCTGAATATTTCATGTAGTATTAATATAGCCTTCAGCTGTCTTTTGTTTGATATTTTACATTTCCCTTAATGGAGGTCAGATTCTCTTAGCTTTCCTTCATCTAAGTCTCTCTCTCTCTCTCTCTCTCTCTCTCTCTCTCTCTCTCTCTCTCTCTCTCTCTCTCTCCTTTTTGCATTCATTCTACAAGACTTTTGCTTAGATAAAGGATTCTCTTCTGGGTTGGCAGTTCTTTCCTTTCCTCACCTTAATCATTCAACATTCTGTGGCCTCCATTGTATTTTATGAGAAATCTGTGATCATTCAAATTGTAGTTTATCTTTGCTTTTTAGCATTATGACATGTCTAGGCCTTATCAGGCCTAACTGTTTGTTAATGATTTTAATTTTAGGCCTTATCAGGCCTAAACTCTTTTGAATTTGCTCTGTTTGGGGCTTGCTGAGCATCTTGAATCTCTAAATTTATGTTTTTGTCAAATCTGGGCTCTTTCCTGCTTTGAGTAAGAATTATATTCTCTAAAAAAATAAAATTCTCTTTTCCTTTATATAACACCTATAATGTGAAGTTTAGACAGTTTGATACTGTCCCACAAGTTTTCTAAGGATGTATTCATATTTTTCAGTGTTTTTTCCTGTCTTTCTTCAGTGTAGATAATTTCTGCTGCTCTGTTATCTTCAAGTTTACAGACCCTTCTATCATCTCTGTTCAGTGGTTGAGCCCATGCAATTTCTTTTGTAATTTCTGGTAATTATATTTTTCAGTTCTAAATTTCTCAATGTGGATCTTCTTTTATAGTTCTTATTTTTCTGCTAAGAACTTCAGTCTTTCCAATTATTTTGAGAGTGTTAACCATTACTGCATTTACTATGGTTATAATAGCTGCTTTAAAGTCTTCTGTGATAATTCTAACGTTAGGCATCTCAAAATAGGCATCTGTCCTTTCTTTCCCTTGAGAATTTGTCACATTCTCCAGTGGTGTGTGTGTGTGTTGTTTTAGCATGTACAGTAAATTTTGGATTTTATTCTGGTCATTTTGAATATGATATTGTCATTTCTGAGTCATGTTTGCATCTTCTGGAGGTTGATTTGTTTGTTTTAGCAGACAGCAACCAGTGTAGATGACATGTTCTGTCTCACTTTCTGTGGGTGGCGGTTCTAATACCAGTTCTACTTTCAAAACTTTCCCTGTGCTCTTTACATTTGGCCTGTGCTATGTCTCTCAGTGATAGTCTGGGACTTAGGCAGTAGTATATATCATACATTATTAGTTCTCTTTCTCATAGCCTTTGCTATACTTTATGAGTCTATTTTAAACAAACACAAGTTGTTATTTGTATTACTTTATACCCAGAATAGGGATGTCTTTTCCAGTTGTTTCCTCTCCATGATTTCCCCCATTCTCTTCAGTTTCCAGTGGCCTTTTCCCAGTTACTTTGGTCAGAAAGACACAGACGCCCTTAGACTTCTGCATTGTACAGTTCCCCGTAACTGAGGCTGTCCTTGCATACAGTGCAGAAAGAAGAGAGAAAAGGAAAAAAAACATAATGGCAATTCTCCTCATACTGTTTGGGCAACAGAGGCCCTGTTTCTAGCTTTTCTGGCCTGAGAGAAAGGTTTTTCTCACAGGGTTTTTCTGTTCCTCTGGCACTGCAAGTCTAGGGCGAAGAGGAAAAAGAGTAGGAAAAAACCCCAGCATATTTCCTCACTATCTCCAGGTCACAGGGTCCCCTTGGGGATAGAAGAAGGGGACTCCTTTTAAGGGTTTTCTTGTCATCACCACTATCAAAATAGTTACTCAGGCAACTCTTAGGTCAAAGCCAGGAGATAGAGGAAAACGGAATCAGAAAACTCATGACTACACCCATTATGCTTCAGGTTTTGACTTCTCCCAATTATCTCTATTACCTGTTTATGGAATGTTGAAATCCTTTGGCCATTTATATATTGGCAGATTAGGTACTTTCTGAGTGATTTGAATGATATGTATATATTTAAGGAATATTAACCCTTAATTAACCCTTAATCTGGATGTTTCTGTTTTTGTGTTTCATTCAAATTTTTTGACATAGTAATTTTTAAAAATGCGTTAGTCTTTTGTGGATTAAAAAAATTTGCTAATAGCCATTTGGGTAGTCTCCCTAATTAGAGTATGTGTTGTGGTTTTTAAAATATTCTGTTTTATTTTTCTCAAATTTAGAACAAAATTTCTTAAAATTATGAGTGATTGCTACAAAAATTTAGGTAATACAGATGTCTAGGCTAACAGGCAATGCTCTTCACAGCTCTACTTACTTTAAGAGAGAAATATTAGCATTTCATACAGATCCTTCCATACTTTGTTCATAAGTTTGCACTATATATATATAATTGAGGTATGACTTACATGCAGTAAATGCGTGTACAGTTGGAGTTTTGAAAAGTGTACACTTGTATAATTCACTATCCCAATAATATGTAGAACATTCTATCATCCTGTGAAGTTCCTGTGGTTCCTTTTGTTCTCACATCCCCTTTTCTGCCCCCTACTAGCCCCAGACAACCGGGCTTACTTTAGACAAATTTTGCCTGTTAGAGAATTTAGGGAAATTGTGTAGTATGTGCTATTTTGTTTCTGGATTTGGCTGAACATAATGCTTTCCATAGTCACCTGTGTTGCTGCCATGTATCAGTATTCTACTCCTTTTTATTATGATGCCTAGTATTTCATTGTGTGAAATTCTATAATACATTATTTTATTGATAGATATTTGTATTATTTGCAGTTTTTGGTCATTATGAATAAAGCTGCTGTGTACTAGTTCCTGTGTGCCAGTGTTATAATTTCTTTTGAGTAAATGATAACTAGTTAAGGACTTACTCTATCCTAGTAAATGTTTATTTAACTTGATAAGCATCTGTTAAAGAGTTTTCCAAAATAGTTGCACCATTTTACACTCCCATCAGCAATGTAATGAGTTTCAGTTCCCCACCTGGCACATTTATCATTTTTTTTTCTATTTTATTTTTATTATTTTTTGGTATCATTAATATACACTTACATGAACAACATTGTGGGTGCCATACTGCCTTCCCCGTGGCCCCCACACACCACATTATGTGTGGTAATCATAATGCTTCTTTTTCCCCTTATCCCTCCCTTCCCACCCATCCTCCCCAGTCCCTTTCCCTTTGGTAACTGTTAGTCCCTTCTTGGTAACTTGTGATCTGAAGACTACCATTAGGCCAAATGGTTTCTCTTCCCTTGTATGAGTGAGATTTTGTAAATCTGAATATAAATGAGGGAAAAATTAGTCCATGTGACTATAAAGAGGGCTACCAGAATCCAGTAGAAATTATAAATGCACAATAAAGGAAGAGTTGTCAGCTTCAATTTCTTTTTCTAGACAGTGTTCAATAAAATTAGTTTTTCACAAAGAAGCATTTCCAATGCAGACCCATTGTAATGATTTCATAAAAGTTCAGACCACATAACCAGACACACAGCAAAAAAGACTTCAATCAGTAGTCCTTGTGCACTAGAGGCAAGTCTGCTAAATGTACAGCACACTCTTCATCCTTTTAAGGAATCTGAGCATGGGAAACTTCCAGTTCTTACCAACTTAGAGGGCCTTTTCAAAGGCAATGCTACAAACTGGTGGGAGCCCTATCACGTTAGATGAGGCAAAACAGAAGAGCGAATTTGTTTTTCTTTAATAATGACCTGTATTTTGGTAAGCAGCTCCAAGATGGCAGCCCAAGATGTGACTTTTCCCCTTAGAGGAAGAAGTTTATCTAAAAAACAGAAACCTCCTTATATCACTAATAGCGATTCATACTTATATACTTAAACATATTATTTCCTGAATTGAATACACACTAGACACTTTACATTGGGAGAATGGGACAAAAATATGCAGGACCATATAAAATTCGTCGGAAAGGGCTGCTGTGTTGGGCCAAATCTGTGCTTATATAGTAGTGGCTCAGAAGGGGCAGAGGTGCGGGAAGAACTATTAGCAAGCAGGAAGAGGCAGCTGGAGAGAGAAAGCCCCCTGCCAACCCCATATCCCTCCCCCAGTGGCCATGGCCTGTTGACTTTAGTTTAGGAGAACCTTAGATGCCATAACCGCAACTCCTTTCTTGGCTATTTTGGTCCTTAGCAAAATTAATAGTTATTAGTATTAATGGAGTACAGAAAGTACAAGGATCAACGGCATCACTAAGAAAAATGTAGAGATAGCGCACATGAAGATTATGTGATTGGCTATCATCTTTGCAGAGGAATCACCACCAGTGTTTTTCAATCTCCATGGTTCGTTTCTCTCCGCATCACTTATTTTTTACTGTATCACGACACAGACCCATGGAAACACTAAGTGGCTCCATCCCCAGTACTTTTTACTGCATTGCATCTTATGGATCCACATTTTACCCAGCTTTCTTCCCACCCACACAAGTGCTAAGAGGGTATTAAAAAGGAAAAGATAGCATCTAATGACCATCTTTTCATAAATATCAACCCAGAGTAAGAAACACATGCATTCTTGCCTTAACTGAGGACTGAAATAATCAAGTAACAGGACCTTAAGTGCCCTAATGGAAATGTACAGTATGAGATACATCCACCTATCTATACACACATATGGGCACTCATGTGTATATACAATATATACATACAAATGATAATAGCTATACCAAAAATGTGCATACTTAACAGCTTTTTAAAAAGCCACTAGTGAATGGCACAAATGGAGAAATGCCAAAGAGGTGTTGCGAGTACAATAAAGTCATATTTCACAGGTGAAAATGAAAATACAGTATTATTCCAGTGTCCAACACAATGTACTCTATGAAAGTTTAAAATGCCAGACATTTAGTACTTAAAGCAGAAAGTTACTAAAGTCTGCCTTATGGTCTGAAAAAGACACTCATAACAGAGTTTTTGGTTTTTGAAAAGGGGGTGAAGAAACAGGCGGGAGTGGGAAGGAGTGTCAAGGACAGTTTCTTAGTTTGCTGAGTGGTGTTTATCTGATGTCTAGGCAGCTGAACATCATGATGGTTATGCTAAAAAGTTCAATTTACTGGTAAATCCTTGGCTTAGAGTACTAAGCGTATTATACCTGTGGGTGTGGCTTTAAATGCAGGACTAGTCATCTCCAGGTATAGAGATCACTGAAAAGAATGGCAGTTCTGAATAAAAATAATATAAGTACATTTTCCAGCTATCCTTATGTATCAATAAAAATACCTGTAGACACTGTAATTTGGGGATACAGCTGATTTTAATAAATGGAGAAAAATATGTATCAAAGGGAAACCAATTAAGGAACATATCAAGGCATGAGGTTTTACATTTTCAAAATGTTAATTAAAAAGAACACAGGAAACTTTTTACTGCCAAGTTCTGGATACCAGATATAGCATTTACAAATTTCTGATATGCTGGACGAATTTCCCATATTTTTTATTTTCTTAAACACATACATATTAAGTGAACACCAGCACTGGGGAGGAGGTAGTATTAGTTTAATCGAAGGTTGACATTTGTACACTGATTGAGAAAGTGCCTGCTTCTTTCTTTAGGATCTTTCAAAATCCTTCAGATTTTCCTGCTTTTACTCTTTGATGATCCCTACCATGATTGAGATTCCTCAGAAGTTAATCTTACAAACACACACAAACCAATCTGAATGATTAATCTGAATTAATTTGAATCTTTTTGCAAAGTATATATATTTTAATTCAAATTAACTTAATGGAATAATCCAGGTATAGTGATGTAAAACTGGTTGCCACACAATTCAATCAGATCTGTGTGTCAAAAACAGACCCTTACTGGGCAGACACTTGGAGTCAGTGTTCAATCACGATTTTACAAGTACATGTAGTCTGCATGAACTCACTCATTCAGTTTGACTAATTTAAGTCCATTTCGATTTTAGAGTTTTATATGCAAAACTGATCTGCTTCAGTAGTGTAGAGGAGCCAGACCTAGTAAGAATTCTTTTAAAAGATATCAAATTCCATTATATTTTTGGACATTTTATAAATTCTAAAGTTTGGTCCTATCACTTTCCTCTAAACATGTAGATATCTCAATTTGTCTGGTGTTTTCTGTTGTGTGATGTTAACATGATGCCAAGCAATCACTAAGTCTCAAGGAACTAGAAGTTTGTAAAGTATTGCAGCAACAAAACAGCAATCAACAACAACAAAAAAAAGAAGAGGACCTGCACATGCAGCAAAACCTACAGTGGTGCTGAGGGTTAGTCAGCCCTGGTAAAGTCACAGGCTCAGTGACTCCTGGCTCACTATGGCAACTAAGCACTTAAGTAACGGGCTATTCTACTTGTAAACAGGAAACCCCATAAACCAAAAGGGGATAATCGAATTATGTCTAAGTAGTGTGATGAGAATTCCAGGAGATGGCAGTCTGTAAATACGGCATCATTCAAATACCTCTGTTCTTTGATTTGTATTGGCTACATGTCTTTGTTTTTGTATAAAAAAAGTAAAAGTACTGTTTGGGGTCTTGGAAGTTAACAGAGCTTAGCTCAGCTAGGATGACGTATCACAGCATAAGCAACAAAACGTCAGGATATACATAGGCTTCATCTCCTCACTCTGCTACTGAACATACCTGTCATATGAGCTTTCAGGGGCCCCTCTCACCCTTTCTGTCTTCCCCTTTGGAGACTCACAGGTTTCATGATGCAATTTCCACAAAACTTGGGATCTCCTGAAGCACCTCCATCTCACCATACCACAAAGAAGGCACAATTGAATGGACCAAAAAAAAAAAAAAAAATCCCTGACAAGCTTGCAGCATTCAGAAAAAGAATTAGGTTGTCTTCTACTCTGAGTCAATGCAACCCTTTAGTGTTCATGGATTTCCACTTTTTCCCTACTCCAAATGAGGCCAATTTAATAAACAAAAGTCAGACAAAACACATTTATTTAATAAACAAAATACATTGGTGAGGGGATACAGGTGTGTTTCCATAATAACTTGTTTTAGCATATGCTGCCTGCTGTGAGCGGCTCATAAGAACCTGGGGTATACAGAGAAAGGCTTTAGATCTTTTCACAAATTTCTTAGGATAGACTTGTCCAAAAGTGATGACTCAAGCCATGTTGCTGAATTGTTTTTGCAGTTTTCAGATAATACACCCTATCTAACCAGTTTCTTTTTACCACGTGCACTGTATGTGTGCATGTGTGTGCGTATTTGATAAACGCACATACACACCAATTCCCCTTTACATAAAATTTCCCCAGAAGTTAAAAACAAAACAAAACACAAAACCTGATGGCTAAATACTATGACATCTCAATTAGTAAACACAAAACAGAACGCTTTACAAAAATGTATAAAATATACCATCTGTACTCAGCTTCCACATGGTAGCACCCAAGTGAGGAGGCTGCTTGTGATGATGTCTACAGGGAGTTTCCTTTGGTGGACTGTTCCAGCGGAATGGCCATTCTCAATTATTTTGATTTGGTTGTTGATCCATTGATTATTTAGGAGCATGTTGTTAAGCCTCCATGTGTTTGTGACCCTTTTTGCTTTCTTTGTGCAATTTATTCCTAGTTTTATGCCTTTGTGGTCTGAGAAGTTGGTTGGTAGAATTTCAATCTTTTTGAATTTACTGAGGCTCTTTTTGTGGTGTAGTATGTGGTCTATTTTGGAGAATGTTCTATGTGCACTTGAAAAGAATGTGTATCCTGTTGCTTTTGGTTGGAGAGTTCTATAGATGTCTATTAGGTCCAGCTGTTCTAGTGTGTTGTTCAGGGCCTCTGTGTCCTTACTTGTGTTCTGTCTGGTGGATCTATCCTTTGGGGTGAGTGGTGTGTTGACATCTCCTAAAGTGAATGCATTGCATTCTATTTCCTCCTTTAATTCTGTTAGCACTTGTTTCACATATGCTGGTGCTCCTGTGTTGGGTTCATAATATTTATAATGGTTATATCCTCTTGTTGGACTAAGCCCTTTATCATTATATAACGTCCATCTTTATCTCTTGTGACTTTCTTTGTTTTGAAGTCTATTTTGTCTGATACTAGTACTGCAACACCTGCTTTTTTCTCCTTGTTTGCATGAAATATCTTTTCCATCCCTTGACTTTTAGTCTGTGCATGTCTTTGGGTTTGAGGTGAGCCTCTTGTAAGCAGCATATAGATGGGTCTTGCTTTTTTATCCATTTTATTACTCTGTGTCTTTTGATTGGTGCATTCAGTCCATTTACATGTAGGGTGATTATTGAAAGATATGTACTTATTGCCATTGCAGGCTTTAGGTTTTGGTTACCAAAGGTTCAAGGTTAGCTTCTTTACTATCTTACTGTCTAACTTCACTCACTTATTAAGCTATTATAAACAGTCTGATGATTCTTTATTTCTCTCCCTTCTTATTCCTCCTCCTCCATTCTTTGTATGTTAGGTGTTTGTGTGTGTGTGTGTGTGTGTGTGTGTGTGCTCTTTTGTGTTTCCTTTGACTGCTTTTGTGGGTAGTTGATCTTATTTTTTGCCTTTAGTTAGTATTTGATTGGTCCGCTTTCTTTGCCGTGATTTCATTTTCTCTGGTGACATCTGTTTAGCCTTAGGAGTGCTTCCATCTAGAGCAGTCCCTCTAAAATACCCTGTGGAGGTGGTTTGTGGGAGGCAAATTCCCTCAACTTTTGCTTGTCTGGGGATTGTTTAATCCCTCCTTCGTATTTAAATGATAATTGTGCTGGATACAGTATCCTTCATTCAAGGCCCTTCTGTTTCATTGCATTAAATATATCATGCCATTCTCTTCTGGCCTGTGAGGTTTCTGTTGAGAAGTCTGAGGATAACCTGATGGGTTTTCCTTTGTAGGTGACCTTTTTTCTCTCTCTGGCTGCCTTTAATACTCTGTCCTTGTCTTTGATCTTTGCCATTTTAATTATTATGTGTGTTGGGGTTGTCCTCCTTGGGTCCCTTGTGTTAGGAGTTCTGTGTGCTTCCATGGTCTGAGAGGCCATTTCCTCCCCCAGTTTGGGGAAGTTTTCAGCAATTAATTCTTCAAAGACACTTTCTATCCCTTTTTCTCTCTCTTCTTCTTCTGGTACCCCTATAATGTGGATATTGTTCTGTTTTAATTGGTCACACAGTTCTCTTAATATTGTTTCATTCCTGGAGATCCTTTTACCTCTCTCTGTGTCAACTTCTCTGCGTTCCTGTTCTCTGATTTCTATTCCATTAATGGCCTCTTGCATCTCTTCCATTCTGCTTTTAGGTCCTTCCAGAGATTGTTTTATTTCTGTATTCTCCCTCCTTAGCTCTTGCATATTTCTCTGCAAATCTATCAGCATGGTTATGACCTTTATTTTGAATTCTTTTTCAGGAAGATTGGTTAAATCTATCTCCTTATATTCCCTCTCAGGGGAGGATGTCTGGGTTAGTCTGGTCTGTATCAAATTCTTCGGCCTTTTCATGTTGATAGAGGTAGTCATAGGCAGTTGGCATGTGTGTCAGCTGGGAGATCAAAGTCCCTTTCCACTTCCTCCTGGCCTTCCTTTCCTGGGAGAATGGTGACGCTTAGCAGCTTTTACTGGGCAGCTGCGTGCAGACAGGGTCTCTGATTCTTGCCCTGCTACTGTGGAGTAAGCTCCATGCGATTGCTGTGGGCGTGGCCACTTTTAGGCTGCTGCTTTGCTCTGGCGGGTCCGCACCAGAGGGGGAATGGGTAGCAGGCCATTTATCACTGTGAGGGGCCTCCGAGCTGTGTTGTCACCCAGAGGGTTGGGGCACCTGGAGTTCCTGGGGATTCCCAGCTGCTAGGCTGAGTGTGCTGGGATGCCTCCGTCCAGCTGTGAGACCCCTGTCCCTTTAAGGCCTTCCAAAAGCATTTGCTTTTCTTTTGTCCCAGGTGTGCCGGTCGCGGGGACCCGCTTGCAGGTTTTACTGTTCAGTTTCCCTAGTATCCAGCACACCACACACTGCACTGTGTGTCCGTGCTCTGGTGCAGATGGCTAGGGCTGGGTATTTAGCAGTCCTGGGCTCCCTCTCCCTCCCCGCTCTGACTGCTCTCCTCCCGCCAGGAGCTGGGGTGGGGGGTGCTCAGGTCCTGCCAGGCCGCGGCTTGTATCTTACCCCCTTCATGAGGCACTGGGTTCTCGCAGTTGTAGATGTAGCCTGGCGCTTGTACTCTATCTTCTGGTCTCTGTTTTAGGAAAGGTGGTATTTGTAGTATTTTCAAAATACATATGTTTTTGGGAGGAGTTTTCCGCTGTCCTACTCACGCCACCATCATGGCTCCTCCTTGCCATTCTCAATTATTAAGTTACATGTAAGACATGTGTGACCCTTTGGATATTTGTCAAGTGACACTGGTGCTTCTGTTCATGCCCTTTTCCATCCATCTCCCGGCAGCTGTCCGCCTCAGAACCCGAAGGCTATTGCGAACTCCCATACTGCTACCTCGGGGTACCCCATGCATTGGCTCAGAAGGGTGACCTGCATGGCTGGAGACCCACCTTGTATTGGATGGCCCCAGGCTTGTGGTAGCCCTCCTATGGGATGCCCCCTGTGAGGAGCTCCGGGGGGTGTTTGGCTGAATGCCTCAGGGGCAAGGTTAGAAAGGTCATTTCTAAAACCCAGTCCCTCGCTTTCAGATTTGAAAGCTTTCATCTCTTTTGCTCGACACTCCAGCAGGCTTCGTATTCTTTCAGTGCACTCATTCTGAAATGTCAATATCTCATCTTCCATCTGTTGTGGGTTGGTGGGGGGAAGCAAAAAGAAAGCTCATTTATTTTAAGAAATCTATAAACTACAGAAACAGTAATTATTCTGGTTTAAAGTGAATCATAAAAATTTCCACTCTGGCTATTTTAAAGGATGTACAAAATCAAGGAGATGTGCTGTATAAATCATATATAACTTATATTGCTAAAATGTGTAAATTCAAGTTCTTAAAAGCAAATGTAATAATCTCTAGTGAAATAATAAATCAAAGCAATTATCATCAATGGCTACCAAGTCCATTAGGTAAAAAGATTGAAAAAGAAAATGTGTAAGGAGAATCTAGCCTTCTTAGATACACCATAAGGTCACGCTAATGTAATAAATATGGTATTGGTGTAGGAACCAGTAATTAGTAAAATAGAAACAGAATGAAGTTTGTAAGTTTTTAATGCAGGACAAAAGCACTAATTAATTTAATGGGAAAAACAACACAGGCACAAGTGGCTAGCCATCTGGAAGAAAATAAAAATGGAACCTCATCTGATACCATATTCCAGAAAGATCAGAGCATTAAGTGAAAAACAAACAGAAACCATAAAGTTTCCATTAGTAAGTTAGGAGACTCTATGTACTTAGAAATCAGTGGTTGGGTAGCCGTCAGAATCAGTTTTGGACAACTCAAAGGTTTACAAATATATATAGCTGGCTAGAAATAGTTTTAGTGTGAAAAAATACACAATAGTCAATGACAATGGGAAGAAGTTGATGGAGAAACTTTTAATGAATGAGAATATCTGAGCCCACTCATTAAATATGACTTCAAAGTGGGACAACTGGACATTACATATCTTTTGATGTGATGCAAAAGGAAGTGTAACACAGTAACCCTTATGAACATTCCTCGCAAAAATTTTTAAAAGGAAAAAAAATTTAAAGTAAATATAATCATGCCCCTAGATCTAATGACCAGTTTACAGGAAATGCAAAGTAAAGAGGAATGCATTAAATGACGCCATGAGGATGGAATCAGCCAAATTCAAATGCGAGAATTCCTACAAAGCAAATGACCCAGTCCACAGTAATAAAAAAAAAGGGCATGGGAGACTAAAAGGCTTAAAAGACAATCAAATGCAATATCTATGCCATGTTTGGGCCCCAGTCTAAATAAACCAAGAAGACCTTTTTTTAGATACAAAGGGAAATCTAAGTACTGAATATTAGGTAATCTTAAACATTTATTATAATTTTGTTAGTTAACACAATGGAATTATGACTATGTTCAAGTAAAAGAGTCCTTATTTCCTTATCTGTGTTTGTAGTGAAATGATTCTATGCTGGGATTTGCTTTAAAATATTTCAGATACTCTGCACCCTATTCTGCTCCCCTAAAAAGCTGCATGTGGAGTCGGGAAACAGATGAAATATAAGCAAGATACTGATAGCTGTTGAAGTTGGGTAATGAGTATTTGGGGACTTCATTGTACCAGTTCTTAATAATTTCACTAATACTTTTTGTGTATGTTTGAAAATTTCCATGATACAAAGTTTTAAAAAAATAGGAAATAAAGAGTATTTGTAAAGAAGTATTAAATTAGGTTTCAAGATACTTGAGGACTTAAGCCAATAGTCATTGTTCTCTACACAGAAATCTAGCTCAACAGATGTGCTTAATTTGTATGTATTTTTTTTTCCTAAGTTATCATTGATATACAATCTTATGAAGGTTTCACATGAGCAACATTGTGGTTACACCCTTCACCCATATTATCAAGTCCCCTCTTATGTATCATTTTTTAAAGTGCCCATTTAAAAACACACAATTTAGCATGGAAAAACATGCAAATAAAAAACTGCCACATAATATGATAAGATGTAATAACAGATTTATAAGGTAAAGCAGAAATACAAAGGGATGGAGTACTTCGCTCTATAGGGGAAGAGGAGTAGGGCAAAGAAGTCTTCTCAGAGAAGGTGACAGAAACTGGATTCAGAAGGAAAAGCACAAGTTTTCCAGACGACAAGGGAAGGGGAAGATATTTTCAGCAGGGGGAACATGGGCAAAGGCATGCAAAATGATAAAAATGTGTGCGGGGAATTACAAATAGGCCAGAATGGACTTTGGTAGGGTGAGCTTGAAAATTATTAAACTGTAAGTACTAAAGTGTTACAAAGGTTTAGAGAGGGCACTTCCTAATGAAGGTTGAAAGAGAACCTAGATTAGACACAATGCTTCTTCTAAGGGAAAGATATCAAATTGTTAACTGGTGATTTCTGAGTGGTGAGATTAAAGACATTTTAATTTCTATTTGTTTCTCTATAATTGCCAAGTTTAAAAAATATGTATTTGTAAAATAACTTTTCCACTCTTTTAATATCTACATATAAAATACCCAATTCACATAGAATTAAATTTATATATCTGTAAGGATTCAAATAACTTCAAATTTTTCTTTTAAATCTTTTCTATTTCAAAATTTCAAAAGTCCATTTATTAAGAACATTTAATTCAAAGGACCTAATAAAGGATAGGCTTGTACTGAGTATTTAACTAATTTGAATGCCCTGTATATTATCTGAAGGAAACTCATGATAAAAATATTAAACACATGAATGCTTATCCACTTTTATCCAGTAAGCACCCCTTCAATTTTGTTTGCTGGATTAGTTTTGTCATTTAAGAAACTCAGAATATTTTTCAACAAAAATTAAAACTAAGATTTGTGATAGGTTATATTAACCCCCATTTCTTTGAAAATATCTTATTTATTACTGTAAATAAGAAAGGTAGTTTCACTGGATATAAGACTTCTGAGACTTCTCTCCTAACCTATCTTCTCTGAGATCAAATGTCTGAATATTTGCAGTTCAGTATGTCCTGTAAGATATTCCAATGGTCAATTCTTATTTAAAAACTACCAAGCATCTTGTTGATATTAAGTGAAATATTCAGGGGAAATTAAAGGAAATGTTAAGACAAAGAAAAGCTCATTTATACTTTGGAAATACTGCCACTTTTTATGCATGTATGAAATGCACATAGAATTGAACATTTATAGTTATGTTGTCATGTTGCTGAAACTTTAATGTAAATGAAGCACAAGGAAAGTTGCAGTAAGACCTCATGTGAGCCTCAACCGAGGCATCCTCTGTTGGTGTCTTGACCTGGAGGACAATTCTTGGTTCATTTGGAGGCTGAAAGCAGTCTTCAAACAGAATTATTATACATCTAGAAACAACTAACATTCTCTCTGGTTCCACCTCTATTTTGAGATGACTTTCTTTTCTGTACAACTGGTAGGCACAAAGTACAGAAAATACAGATGTTACGATGTTTTCAAATCATACCATGGGTATATCACTGCCTTGGTAGTTGCCAACTGACTGACCCCAAACTGCTTTATAGTCATGCACTTCACTTGAAATATAAACATGAGCCCTAAAAATCAAGCAGCAACTCAAAGCACTGTAGATTTATTCCACTGTTTCTTTTATTATTTTTAATACTAAATAATCTTATGCATGTCTATTATCAAATACAAACCACCACAACCAATCTACCATATTAATATAGCCATTATAAGTATTGGTTCAACTCACTTCAAGTGTGATTTGTCTTTATTTTATTCAACACCTCATAAGCATTTTTCCACATTAATACTATCTTTATAGCCATATGGTTGAGTAAGATTTTACTAAGTGGCTTGGTCATAAGCACTTAATTATTTTAGATGGTTAGGTGTTTTAAACCATTGTAAACTATGCCATAATTAACATATTTATGCATATTGCTTTTCCTGTATTCAGGATTTCTTTTCTCTAAATTCTTTGCTTAACATTTTCAAAGATCAATATATATTTCCAAATTGCTTTCCAAAATGCATTAACAATGTATGAGAGTGCCACTGCACTTCCGGCAATGGTATCAGCCCTATGCCAACATTTTACCTGGTTTGTAGAACACAAAGGCTTAGTTCATATATTGAAATGACTACACCTAAGATACTAATTAGCACTCTTTAACTCGGAGCCACTAGGTGGAGCTAAAAATACTATTAAAACAGTACCAATATTTCTCTCATGACACTATGACTGAAATACTATAGGTTTCTCTTTTAGTGATAATTTTGAAGCATAAGAGATGGAACTTTAGATTAAATTTTAAATATGCAAGCTGAAATCAGGCAGATTTATGAAATCTGTACATGGGACAACTACATTTTTCTAAAAATTTATATGTGTTTCTGTCTTCCCATCTTGAATGAGAAACACAATTGAGATAATTTTTAGAGGCAAGTAACTCTTAAAGGAGCCAGTAATGAAGACAGCTGTGCCAGAGAAATAGCAACACCTTATTCAGGTGGAGTTTTTAAGAACATATTTTTTTAATAGAAATGAGGTATTCTATTTTTATCACAAGAACTGTAGAAAGTAGAGGAATACCTATGGGCCAATTAATGGTCCAGAAGCAATGACAATTTTTAATAGACAAAACCATTAGGCACGTGTTAACTTACAATGGACCTAAGACCATGCCAGCTGCTGGGAACTTACGGCTCAGGAATTCTGGAACATAGCATTCAATCCTGGATACAAGTGATATTCTACTACTACTCAGAACAAATGTCTTTCCTCTCTTTCTTTCTCGAAAGCTTCTACCCTTTGTTCTTTCTCCAACACACACACACACATGCAGCCTCAGTACCTTAAAGGACACAAGTGAGTTTAGGGATTCTAGTTCTAATATATATGATAAAGAATAAGTAAAATAAATAAAGCTACATCTAGAAATAATATTTTCAGCCTGAATCTTCATCTGTGTAAAACTGGTTTTACCTTCTGTTTTCTAGTAATGCACCAATCTGTACAGTTTAAGACCAGGGATGAATGAATAAAGTATATTCCTGATCCCTCTTCCTTGTCTCTCTCAAGCAATTACTAAAGTTTTTTCCTTCACTATCCAAGTTTCTTTCCAATTTCTTTAGGTACAACTAGGTACACAAAAGAAGGGAGGAAGATGGAGCCAGAGCTATCCTTTTACAATTCAACTATCTTCACATAACTCCACATCATTCCTCTAGTAATTACTACTTAAGTATATTCCTTTAATACATCACACTCATTTATTTTAAGGTTCATTACTGAATCAGTAATTTTAAAGAAAAAGAAAACACTACCAAAACTAGAGTTAAGGAAATATGGTATTGTGAAAACAATCTAATGCCACCTCTGTCATCACAAAAATATATTTATGAAATGATTTTGATGAAAGCAAATCCTGGCACAATTACTTTTTTCTATTATGCATACCTGTTGTTTTAAGAGTGCCTTGCGGAAGGAGACCCTCCGTTTCAGCTCCCGAAGCTCTTGACCGTGTTGTGCCTCAGCCTGCATTTTGATCTTGCTCTGAAGTTCAGTCAACAGCTCCAGTTCCTGCTGCAGCTGCGTTTTCAAAGCCTGGCACTCTGCCTCCTGCGCTTCATCCAAATGCGGCTGAAAGAGAAAGAAAACATACATCCTCCTGTGAGCTACCTTCTCATGACCTATGGAAAGGAGGACGTGTAAGTTAAGGCAGACTACTCTTCTATAGGGCACAACTGTTCTCTTTTACATCTTGGGGTAAACATCTCTGGAAAAGGAAAACACAGCAACGAATGAGAGCATTATAAGAATAAAGCTGTCATAAGCTATTTGGATGATGCCTAAATAATCATTATTTTTGAAAGGAAAACAGAATCTGATTGATATAAGACTGGGAATGTCTTCTCTCCAATGGAAATAACTACAGAACAGGGACAAGCATGCCACAGCTTATGGGCCAAATGCAAACAGCTACCTGATTTTTTTGTTTTTGTTTTTCAATAGTCCACTAATCAGGAATGGTTTTTTACATTCTGAATTGGTCACATTTTAAACGGCTATGTAAATACCCACATAATAACCTCAGTTTTTCCTCCTAAAATATTTACTATCTGGCCCATTAAGAAAAAGTCTGTAAACTGACATAGCAACTATTTTGTGCCTGCACTCAAATGTGACCATCTGGATTCCTGGTAAAGCGCTACTTTTTGAACCCTGCTTAACAAAGCTGCTTCTCCAATCTTGATGCACTGTTGGTATACGTACTAAACCTCTGCAAGGCACCAGCAGAGAGCCTATGTGGAACCTCATGACCAAGTGTATCAAAGAGAATTACATATGCATCCTGCATATTTCCAAGCAATGCTGAGAACAAGAAGAATATGGACCACCTTCACTATTTCCCAAGGTGCAGCAGCATTTTCATCTCCAACTTAATATTTCAATTTTTGGGATTTTATTCAGGTTGTGGAAGGAAAGGGGCACTAAATTTGTTTTGCCTAAGTAAAATAAACTTACAGCTCGAGTGGAGAGCATTTCATTAATGTTGTGGTCATACTGCTCAGTTAAGATGGCTAAGTTTTGGGTCTGCTTCTCCTTAGGCTTTACTCTTTAGCACCACGAGCAAAAACCTGGAAGTCAGCTAACTAATCTTTCAAAGGTCAAAGAAAAGTTATGAGGCAAGAGAAGGGACAACCCTTCTTGTGGAAATGATAACAGAGATGAACTACATAAACATTTTTGACATAAAATAATTTGAGTTCAGAAACAGAATAACTCTGGCTTTAAATCACAGGTTAATTATTCTGTGAACTCAAGTTTCAACAAAACGTAGTAAGATGAGCTATATTTGATAAGGTATAGCCATCAAGCCTACAAGTAACAACACTTATTTGCTACACAAAGGCAGAACCTACAGTTGAAATTATTTACCTCAGTATATATACTGCCAGATATTGAATGGTTGACTAAGTGTGCAAATGCGTGTATGACCAAACACTCTTGTCAAGGAACTATTCCCACTCTTTGCTCCCATACTACAAAATCAAATATATATCCTTTTCTGCATTTTACACCAATTGAGGTACGAAGTCATAGTCATGTACCTTTATTCTGTGAAGGGTCAACAAATGTGTGGCTACAAAGACAAACTCTTGGTTTAGTTACGCTTAGCACTGCTCTTAAATACTGCCCTTGGTTAATAAAATTCCTCCAAGTTAGCCATAAATGGAACAATGAAATTTAGAATTCTCTTCTGACTTTGTGTAACAGCCTCCATTCTTTAAAAAACTTTTAAATATTCAAATATATTGCCAAGAAAACTATAGTCACTCCATATCACTAGCTAATGACAAAAAGGAATGCCCTGGAAAATTTTTTCAACAAGATTAATACTTATACCAAGAATAAACTATATTCCTCAATGTTTCACTCAAGTGAAAGCAGGATAAACATGTTCCAGTTGTTTCTTAATCACTTAATACTGACAAAATGTCACCTAATGGCAGATGAAGAAATGGGAGATAAACAATAGGTGTTTACCCAAGTCACTCCTCAGAAATGCTGCCCCAATGTCTACAAATACTGCCAGCTCACCTAAGTGTGCAAACTGAAGTCCTCCTATCCCCCTTAAAGTCTTGGAGAAAGTTGGAATAGTTGCAACTATTGAAGTTGAACTACTACTTAGTAAATACAAATTTACCTTAAAAAGTTGCAACTATTACTTACGTAAATGAAATGACATGATGATAAAATAGTCTGTTTTCTCCAAGAAGGGACTAGGGTTACCAAAAAGGAAGGGGTTGGGGAGCGTGGGTGGGGAGGGAGGGAGAAGGGGATTAAGGGGCACTATTATTAGCACTCACAATGTAGTGGGGTCATGGGGAACGCAGCACAGCACGGAGAAGACAGTACTAACTCTATAGTGTCTTACTACGCTGATGGACAGTGACTGCAGTGGTTGGGGGGGACTTGAAAGTATGAGTGAATATTGAAACCACAAAGTTGCTCATGTGAAACCTTCTTAAGATTGTTTATCAATGATACCTTAATTTAAAGAAAAGAGTCTGTTTTGTTCAAATTGGGCAAGTAGATAGATATATACAACTAAGAGGAACATGGTGATTTTCTTTCCCACTAAAGTAACAGAACAATTTCTTTTATGGAAAATCTTGAGCTTATGTATCATGAGAAGGACGCTTTCTATCTGAAGTCTGCCTATGACTGTGAGACATTATTTTTCCCCTTGATTTTTTAACAGTATCTGAAAATCAGACTAGTGTCTCCAAGCTTTCAAACGGAGAAGGGGGCCACAACAGGGAACCAAAAGGAAGGGTTAAACAGCAAACAACTAACCTATTCCAAGCCCCAGAGAAATGAAGTCCTATCAGATTCATGGTCTGACCAAAGAAAACTAAACAAGCTTTCAGTTCGGTTTACTTCTGGGTGCTGCTCACTTTAAAACTGTAATTCATTTTATAGACATGCTTTAAATATCTCTTGGTGAGAACCTCTACTATGTAACCACTACAAAGACAAAATAAATCTGGAAAATCATTATGAATTCTGATTGTGATAAGCATTAACTAATGACGGTTATGAGGGTAGTCAACGTACGAGCCACTCTGTAAACGATGTTCATTAGCTGTTTTGAAGATACAGCAAAGTATAAAATTTTACTTAGATTCACAAGAAAGGGTAAATCTTAGCTTTGCTTCTGTGTTTTGTTCAGGACAACTTGTATGAATGGAGTTGAATAGGAATCAGAGACACCACTAGGTATGGTTTAGCTTCTGGTTTGGACACAGATTACTTCTGTGAGTGAATTTCACTTCACTTCAGGAGAGTTATTCAGGTAAGTGTTGTTACCTGACAATTTTATAGTTAAATTGTCAAAGAGATTGAAGAAGGGGGTAAAGAAGATACCGTGGAACCGGGCTTTATTGGATGTAAACACAAGTTTACAATGTGCAGACATGTACAGATTAACTGAGGTACTACTGTGGGTGACAACATATATAGTGGGTTGTTTTGGTTTTTTGTTTATTAAGATTCATGTGATTATACTTCACATATTTATTACAACTTATGAAATTAGAAAATTCCTTGGAGTTGTTAACTCTGGTTGATTTTGGTAGAGGGGGCTGGACCAGGTGGCCTAAAGAACAAGGAGAGGGAAACCTTTACCTTTATAATAAATGCACTTTGGCATCTTTTGAATTTTGTATCATATAAATAAATTTCTCTATCAAAGAAAATACAAAATTTAAAGTCCTTTGATATGATATATCACCAATACTTGTCTTTCCTTATTTGTCTACAAGAGAGCATGTAGTACCTTCCTTCACCCTGATGTACTAATTAAAAAAATACACTCCAACTACACATGCCCTGGTCTTACCTATGTTACCAAACACAGAAAGAATGGGAGTAACAGTGTGATAATTCCACTATTCCTCTAAAGATGAGTATTGACAATGAAGGGAGAGGGGGTAAAAAGGCGTTTTTCATTCACTGGTTTCTGTACTAATTAAGAACTTACCACCTCTTTTGGATACAAATCACATTCAGAGGAAATAAGATTCCAAAACTATAAAACTTGGAACAACAGAGAGAAGCCAGCAAGTTAGGATGTTGATATGTAGATTGTAGTATCAACACTGGACATTTGGGTACACTTAAAATGAGAATTTTGAATCCTTTTATGTGTTCTCCTTTGCCAAGAAGCTTAGGCTAAAGGTACCTTCAGACTCTTAGGCTGCTGTCGAGCCTGCATGACGTGCTTCCGCCTTAGTTCTCGCTCTCTCCGCTTATTACGCTCCAGCTGGTCAGTGAGCTCGGCTTGATGCTGCAGTCTCATCAACTCACAGCGCATCTTCTGCACTGTGTTGAGGTGGCGGAACTCCAGTTCTTGCGTGGATTCATGCTGTCGCAGTAGCATTGCATGCTCTAAGTCCTTTTGAGCCTGCCTTTTATTTAATTCCTAATCCATAAAAAAAGACAAAGGCATAATTTGATGATGTACAATGCCAGGAGAAAAAAAATCCTAAGAAACAGAATAACCAGGATATAGATGTAATTCTCTGATTCAGTAATGGCTGCACAGTGAATATTAGAGTTTTATTACTGGAACTGTAGAAAATGGGCAATTGCCTTATCTGTTCATTTACTATTTATACTACTTTTAGCAATAAGCTTAAGACATATCACATCTGTCCCAAGAGACTTAATGTCCTTTCTACTCTCTTTCCGTCATTTAGTTTCCTAATTTTGTATCTGAACAGGATTTCTAAGTCATCCTTTGACTTTCTTCAGAGTATACATTCAATTCTACTACATGCAGTATACCCAGTATAGTGCAGGGGTTAGGAACACAAGACTCTAGGGCTAGGCTGCCTGCTTTCGAAATCCTGGCTCTGCTACTGACAAGCAGTGAGTCCTTGGGTTAATTACTTAAACTCTCTGTGCTTCCATTTCATTACTTCTCAAATGGAGACCATAACACAGCTGTTTCATAAAATTAACGTGAGGGTGAAATGAGTTCATACGTGGAAAGCTGTAGAATATCTACCTCATGATCAATAAATGTTACTACAATTTTTTTCAGTTTAAAAGATCAAATGTACAACACACACACATACACTCACACACTCTCTCTCTTTTACTATGTAGAAGGAAGTCAGACGTGCCCCCTTTGCCTCCGCTGCCCCTTCTCCAGGGGCCAACATTTGGTGCATATGTTTCCCAACCTTCCCCACGCTTATCGTGACACAACTATTACACAAAAACATACAGTTTTAAAATTGAATAACAATATATATTATAGGCATATAATATGCTTGCTTTACCTAAAAATATAATGGACAAATACAGATTTTTAAAGAAATTTTTATTGGAAGCTTCTGCTTTCTGATGCCATAGTTTTTCTACTTTTTGCTTTATGACAAATTTTCAATAAACGTCTACACATGATACACCATATAATTATGTTACTATTTCTTTAGGATAGAATTCTAGAAGCAGATTCGATGGGTAGAAGATACATGCAAATTAAATGGTTAAAGCTGCTGAATTATGCTCCAAAATGGCAGTATCAATTTATATTCTTACCAACATTGACCACTTTCCATGCCACTACTAGGACTCATCAATTTTTTAGACCGATCTTATCTAATTGATGCAATTGTCTTAACTTGAATTTCTTTATTAGTGAATTTGAATAATTATGTTATACTTGAAGTTTATTTTAAGCCACTCTTGAAAATAAATTGATCTATGCTCATAGGTATACCTGATAATGAGTACCGTTCTTTTCATTGGCATAAGTTTCTACATATTCCCAATGAATAATTTAATATTTATAAAATTATGTTAAATGGTAGTATATACCTTCATGGCACCCATTTTGGATGAAAAGGCATGTTATCCAATTAATTTTCTCATATTAAAAATTAACAGTTCTTTCATTCGTGGATTTAATATTTATTAAATATTTACTTAATACATATTTATTGAATACCTATTATGGGCCAGCCACTAGCTACAAGGCCTGGATATATCTAGCCACTGGATATAAAAGCCCTGAACAGAACCTGGGACTTGATCTAATTTCCATTCTACTTGGGGAGAGAGAGAGATCCCCATAAAAAGTGTGTGCACGTATGTGTGTATGTGTGTGTGTGTGTGTGTGTGTGTGTGTGTGGTGTGTGTATGAGAGAGAGAGAGAGGAGTGCAAGAATATTTATAGAACGGAGGAGGATTAGGAGATCAGAATTGAGGAGATATGAAGTGAGGGAGAAGGTGAATCGTATGGGTTGGGTTTCCAGGGAAGAAGGACTTAGGCAAAGGCAAGCAGAGGTGCTCTAAGGCCCTGAGGGTGGGATGTGACTGACATATTTTCAGGAAGATTCTAATTTCACACCATTTAAACATACCTCCCTGAGAAGGTCCTGCTCCAAGTTATGGCTCCCAAGTAGCAACTTTCTTTTCAAGCAACGGCATTGCAGCTCTAGGTACCGTTTCTGATGTTGAAGAAGATTGGTCTTCTCCTCTTCTTGGAAATGCTGTATGTTCTGTTTCTGGCTTGAAAGCCATTCCTGTTTTTCTTTTCTTGGGGTGCTCTTGTTTTCATTCAGCTCCTGGCAAGATAAAAAACAACTGAGTTCAAAATACATAAAAATTAACTACATGAATATACTATTTGGTAGCTGGTAATCTTCAGTAAAAATACTTAATTTGTGCCCTCTCTCATGGGCAGGCAGGGCAATGACCTTAAAGGGGGTAGGTAGTATTTTTCTGTTTCTGGAGTTATCCATGAAGTAGGACAAGAAAAGAGAAAACATACACTAGAAAACATGCACACTTTTTAGCTTTGCACAGCTATATTTAGGATGGCTCGTAGCTTTGAAAGCATGCAATGATTGGTGAATGAAGTAAAACATCTTTGTTTGAAGTCCTCCCCAAAAGGGGAAGAAGACAGTGCTTTCAAGTAAAAATCACACATGAATTAAAATTAAGGTTAAAATATAGTTATGTCTCACTTCTTGGCTTTCAACAATAGAAATACTAAGTTTTTGGCAAAGTTAAGGATGGGCTCAGTATAAAAGACCAGAAATTAAATGGAAAATCAACAAAACCACAGGAAAATAGAGACCTTTTAGAATAGATTTAATCTTCAGCACTGTAACCACTGAACAAGGCAAGACCAATGTTTTTCTACAGCATTTTAAACATCATCTCACAAACTACCTAAAAAAATTTATTTATACTGGACAAGATGAGAATACTGACAATACATTCAATGATGCAAACCCAAGGATGCTAATTAATACTAGTATATTTCAACCTACAATGCATCAACCTTGCAGAGAATATAAATCAGCCATCTTTCCTAGGTCTAAGATGATTTTTTAGAGACTATTAACCTTATGATTCTTCATCTGTTGTTCAAGAAAGAAACCAATGATTCATTACTTTCATTGATAAGATATTCAAATACATAAAAATAAATGGCACATGAGCTTGTAGTTCTCAACTTAAGGATGTCAATGAGAAGACAGGGATAATACAGGCATATACAGAAAGAATCACTTGGCTATGTTTTTCAAAATCTTTGGCCAAGGAAATTTCCCACCCACTAAGACTATAGTATGTCCCTTCCTCTATACTGATAATATTCTAAATCAACACACACACACACACACACACACACACACACACACACACACATGCAGACACAAAACTACCTTCTAAAAGAAAATGAGCTTATTAGTTAGACTATGAATTATATGCTTAAAGGATTATCTAAACCAACACATTCATTTATAAAACTAAAACTTGATTTCACTAGGAAACAACTATAGAACTGCATTTTGTTGGAGATTTATTTACAGTTGGGAATCCTGTTTACCATCTTTTCAAATTGAGTTTAACTTTTAGATTACAGTAATGGGAATACATAGCAGGTTACACTCTTTAAAGTTGGAAAAATCTTATCAATGAACCTCACTCGGCAGGGTATATATAGCAAGGCTTTGTGCCACCAATGTCCTTAATAACACATATATCTAATTATAGGTCAAATTCCTACCCACAAAAAATCACTGTACCAAAGAGATTATGGTTATTTTATCAAGATTAATTTATCTGTGTGCTAATAATTAATTACATGGACTAAAAATTTCAGTCCATCAGTCTGTAAAAGAGGGTGTAAACTGGAGAAGTCTCGGTGGGTGGGGAATTTCCTTGGCAAAAGATTTTGAAAAACATAGCCAAATGATTCTTTGTGTATACGCCTGTATTATCTCTGTCTTCTCATTGACATCCTTCAGTTGAGAACTACAAGTTTATGTGCTTTTTATATTTATGTGTTTGAGTATCTTATCCACAAAAGTAATAAAGAATTGGTTTCTTTCTGGAATAACAGGTGAAGAACCATAAGGGTCAATAGTCTCTGAAAAATCATCTTATACCTACGAAAGATGGTTGATTTATATTCTCTGCAATATAATAAAGATGCTATAGTTGACACATATCATTTTCCTGTCCTGACCACTATCCTGAATAATAATCCCCTTTCAGAAATTACCTTAGGACAACATGGCTTTCCTCACAGTTAGACTAGATCTGCGATAAAAATAAGTTCAAGAAAGCAGCACATAAAGGGCAAACACACATGAAATCCTGTAGCCATAAAGACATAATTAGCATGCTTTCCTATTAAAGAAAATGGGATAAGAAGAAATGCCTCTTATCCTTATTCTGTGTTAAAATCAGAATAAGAACAAATTATTGTAATCTGAGCCCAAAGTAAGAAGGTGTGATTTACTTTTAAAGGAAGAGATGTATGGCTCCTTTTCACAGCTAAAATATTTTTATTTCTAGTGACACAGTTACTTAATAAGTGCTTAGGAAAGCTACTATAAACAAAAGCTTTATAAAATAATTCACATTTTCAAGAGATCACTCTTTTTAGATCCCACTCAACTGAGGATCTCAGCCATTGAAAAGTAATAGGTTATAATCAATGTCCTCACTTAAACTGATATATTGTTAGTGGCCACAAACAAAAGGAAATTTTATCTTAATGGTTCTACGAGTAGATCAATATTGGATATAATCAGTAAGCAGGTAAGTGGCTTGAAAATTTTTATAAAGTAAATACCTCCTTAAGTTGTTCCTTTCGAAGTTTGTGTTCTCTCCTCTGGGACTTCAAAAGGCTATTCAGTTCTTTCTGCTGCTCAGCCTGAATACGTTGTTGAAATTTTTTCTCCTCACTGGACATCAGTTCAGCCTATAGGAAAATTTTTAAATGGATCAAATTAGCTAAGCAGATAAGCTTCAAAGCAGCAGTTAAATACACATTAGCAAGGATTATTTCCTCCCACCTAAGAATATAAAATCAGTATAATCATTACCAAAACAAGAATATCCAATAAATTATTAACAAGTATTACTCAGCATCCTTATGATTTGAATTTCAGAGAACCACTAAAATGTAACTCATCTTTAAAATGCTGATCTTTTATAGGGTCAGTGTTTTCACCGTTTCCCCCCCATTTAACTAGAGTATGCTGCCCGACCCCCCCAACTAATAAAACAAAACAAATGTAATTAAGTTATGACCTTTTTTCTAGCTTGACTTGTATATTAACTACTAAAAGCATACTGCTGACTGGCAGCCTTACCAACAACATGAACAGATATTGACACATATTCTGTATGTTGTATAAATTATATACTGTATTCTTACAATAAAGAAAGCTAGAAAAAAGAAAATGATCTTTTAAACTGTCTCCCAAAACATTTTCCAAGACCTTTATTGAAAAAAAATGTGTATAAATGGGCCTGTGCAGTTCAAACCTATGTTATTCAAGGGTGAACTATACATATTCATTGTAAAACATTTAGGAAATACAGAAAAACACAGAGAAGAAAAATCTTGCATGATTTCACCACACAGAGATAACCAATATAAACATTTTGGTGCATACCCTTCCTAATTTTTTCTAGGCATGCATAGATATTGATATAAATATATAAAACAAATCTAAAATCATATTCTAAAATCATCCTGTTTCATGAATTCCTTTCCTAAAAATGTTAGTATCTACCTCTTTACAAAGTACTCAAGAAAGTACAACACCAAACAGGATTCTAAATATTTCTACATTCTTTTGCCAAATTATTTCAAAATCAAATATTCATTTACACCAGAAATTATTTTGCTAAATTCTCTATTACTGTGAGAAGGTGATTCTTCTTTTTTTGCAGGGAAGGGTGAACAGGGTAGCTGTAAATGCCCCAGGGCAGACTAGCCAGACATATTTGAAGATATGGTGTAAATTTATTGAGAAGTTTACATTTTACTTGACAACTGTGATTATCAAAATAAATTGAAACTAAAGGGACACCAAGGAAATTAGAAACCAGTTTTCACAAAAGACTCCTAAAAAAATGCACCTTTATCATACAGTAGAATGATACTTATTTGTAGTAAACAAATGGGCTAAATGTGAATCTGAAACCGTCTTAATTCCTCTTAATTTAACATTCTCTGTATATTACAGTACTCTTCAATTCTTCTGACATAAAAATGCTACTATAAATTTAAGGTTTCCAAAAAGTACATAGAGAATGATGAATTTTTTTAAAAACCTTAATCACCTACTAACTGACTTATCAAACTCCTCAGATAACCAAAGTACCCAAGGCCTAGAACAGAATACTTAACGATTTTTTTTTCATTAAGGTATCATTGATATACACTCTTATGATGGTTTCACATGAAAAATAATGTGGTTACTACATTCACCCACATATATCATCGAGTTCCCCCCATACGCCATTGCAGTCACTGCCCATCGGTGTTGTAAGATGCCACAGTCACTACATGTCTTTTCTGTGCTACACTGTCTTCCCCATGATCCCCCCAACACCATGTGTACTGATCCTAATAGCCCTCAATGCCCTTCTATCTCCCTCCCCAACTGCCCTCCCACACACCTTCCCTTTGGTAGCCGCTAGTTCCTTCTTGGAGTTTGTGAGTCTGCTGCTTTGTTCCTTCAGTTTTGCTTCGTTGTTATACTCCACAAATAAGGGAAATCATTTGGTACTTGTCTTTCTCTCCCTAACTTATTTCACTGAGCATAATACCGTCTAGCTACATCCATGTTGCTGCAAGTGGTAGGATTTGTTCCTTTCTTATGGCTAAAAAGTATTCCATTGTGCATATGTACCACTTCTTCTTTATCCATCCAACTACTGATGGACACTTAGGTTGCTTCCATATCTTGCCTATTGTAAATAGTGCTGTGATAAACATAAGGGTGCATATGTCTTCTTCAATCTGACAATTTTTTTCTCTGGGTAAATTCCTAGGAGTGGAATTCACGGGCCAAATGGAATCTCTATTTTTAGTTGTTTGAGGAACCTCCATATTGCTATCCACAATGGTTGAACTAGTTTACATTCCCACCAGCAGTGTAGGAGGGATCCCCTTCCTCTGCATTCTAGCCACCATTTGTTGTTCCTAGTCTTTTCGATGTTGGCCATGCTAAATGGTATGAGGTGATATCTCATTGTGCTTTTAATTTGCATTTCCCTGGTAATTAGTGATATGGAGCATCTTTTCAAGTGCCTCTTGGCCATGTGAATTTCTTCTTTGGAGAAGCATCTGTTCATATCCTGTGACCATTTTTTAATTGGGTTATTTGCTTTTTGGGTGTTGAGGTATGTGAACGCTTTACATATTTTGGATGTTAATCACTTGTCGGATATGTTGTTTACAAATATATTCTCCCATACTGTAGGATGCCTTTTTGTTCTGCTGATGGTGTCCTTTGCTGTACAGAAGCTTGATGTAGTCCCATTTGTTCATTTTTGCTTTTGTTTCCCTTGCCCAAGGAGATGCGTCCAGGAAAAAGTTGCTCATGTTTATATTCAAGAGATTTTGCATATGTTGTCTTCTAAGAGTTTTATGATTTCATGACTTACATTCAGGTTTTTGATCCATTTTGAATTTACTTTTGTGTATGGGGATAGACAATAATCCAGTTTCATTCTCTTGCATGTAGCTGTCCAGTTTTGCCAACACCAGTTGTTGAAGATGCTGTCATTTTCCCATTCTATGTCCATGGCTCCATTATGGTATATTAATTAAGCACATTTGCTTGGGTTTATATCTGGGATCCCTAGCCTGTTCCATTGGTCTTTGGGTCTATTCTTGTGCCAGTACTAAATTGCCTTTGCAGTAGAGGTTGAAGTTGGCGAGTGTTTTTGCGTCTATGTTCACCAGGGATATTGGTCTATAATTTCCTTTTTCTGTTGTGTATTTGCCTAATTTTGGAATTAGAGTGATGCTGGCCTCATAGAATGAGGGTGGAAGTATTCCCTCCTTGTCTACTTTTGGAAAGCTTTAAGGAGGATAGGTATTAGGTTTTCATTTAAATGTCTGATAAAATTCAGCAGTGAAGTTATCTGGTCCAAGAGTTTTATTTTTAGGTAGATTTATATTACCAATTCAGTTTTGCTGCAGGTAATTGATCTGTTCAGATTTTCTGTTCCTTTCTTGGTCTGCCAAGGAAGGTTGTACTTTTCTTGAAAGTTGTTCATTCCCTCTGGGTTATCAAGTTTCTTAGCATACAATTTTTCACCGTATTCTCTAATAATTCTTTGTATTTCTGTAGTGCCCATAGTGATTTTTCCTTTCTCATTTCTAGACACTCTTTTTTTCTTGATAAATCTGGCTAGGGGTTTTCCTATTCTGCTTATTTTCTCAAAGAACCAGCTCCTGCTTTCATTGATTCTATTGTTTTATTCTTCTCGATTTTATTTAAGCCTGCTCTAATCTTTATTATGTCCCTCTTCTACTGACTTTGGGTCTCATTTGTTCTGCTTTTTCTAGTTTTGTTAATTGTGAGTTTAGACTGTTCATATCGGATTTTTCTTCTTTCCTGAGGCAGGCCTCTATTGCAATATACTTCCCTCTTAGCACAGCCCTAGCTGCATCCCACAGATTTTGCATTGCTTGATCTGTTTTTATTTGGTCATTGATCCATTGATTATTTAGGAGCATGTTGTTAAGCCTCCATGGGTTTGTGGGTATTTTCATTTTCTTTGAGTAATTTATTTCTACTTTCATACCTTTGTGGTCTGAGAAGCTGGTTGTTTCAATTTCAATATTTTTGTATTTACTGACATTCTTTTTTGTAGTCTAGTATATAATCGATTCTTGAAAATGTTCCATGTGCACCTGAGAAGAATGTGTATCCTGTGGCTTTTGGGTGGAGCATTCTGTAGATATGTTAGGTCCATCTGTTCTAATGTGTTGTTCAGTGCCTCTGTTTCCTTACTTATTTTCTGTCTGGTTGATCTGTGGAGTGAGTGGTGTGTTGAATTCTCCTAAAATGAATGCATTGCATTCTATTTCCTCTTTTAATACTTTTAGTATCTGTTTCAGATATGTAGGTATTCCTGTGTTGGGTGCATAGATACTTATAATGGTTATATCCTCTTGTTGGACTGATCCCTTTATCATTATGTAATGTCCTTCTTTGTCTCTTGTGGCCTTCTTTGTTTTGAAGTCTACTTTGTCTGATACAAGTACTTTAACTCCTGCTTTTTTCTCCCTATTGTTTTCATGAAATATCTTTTTCCATCCCTTCACTTTTAGTCTGTGTATGTCTTCGGGGTTGAGGTGAGTCTCTTTTAGGTGGTATATAGATGGGACTTGCTTTTTTATCCCTCATATTGACTCTGTGTCTTTTGATTGGTGCATTCAGTCCATTTACATTTAGGGTGATTATCAATAGGTATGTACTTATTGCCATTGCAGGCTTTAGACTCGTGGTTACCAACGATTCAAGGGAAACTTCCTTACTATCTAAGAGTCTAAGCTCACTTAGTGTGCTTTTACAAACACAATCTAAATGTTCTTTTTTTTCTCCTCCTTTTTCTTCCTCCTCCATTGTTTATATATTAGGTATCATATTCTGTACTCTTTGTCTATCCCTTAACCTACCTTGGGATAGTTGATTTAATTTTGCATTTGCTTACTAATTAATTGTTCTGCTTTCTTTAATGTGGTTTTATTTCCTCTGGTGACAGCTATTTAGCCTTAGGAACACTTCCATCTATAGCAGTCCATCGAAGACACACTGCAGAGACAGTTTGTGGGAGGTAAATACTCTCAGATTTGCTTATCTGGAAATTGTTTGATCCCTCCTTCAATGTTAAATGGTAATCTTGCCAGATAGAGTATTCTTGCTTCTGCTTCATTACATTAAATATATCATGCCACTCCCTTCTGACCTGTAAGGTTTCTGCTGAGAAGTCTGATGATAGCCTGATGGGTTTTCCTCTGTATGTGATCTTTTCTCTCTCTCTGGCTTCTTTCAATACTCTGTACTTACCCTTGATCTTTGCCATTTTAATTATTATATATTTTGGTGTTGTCTCTCTTGGCTCCCTTGTGTTGAGAGATCTGTGCACCTCCATGGCCTGAGAGACTATTTCCTTCCCCAGATTGGGGAAGTTTTCAGCAATTACCTCTACAAAGACACTTTGCCTTTTCCTCTCTCTTCTTCTTCTGATACCCCTACAATACGAATATTGTTCCACTTGGATTGGTCACACAGTTCTCTCAATATTCTTACATTCCTAGAGATCTTTTTTCTGTGCCTCAGCTTCTTTGCATTCCTCTTCTTCAATTTTTTTCATTTATCATCTCCTCCACCATATCTAATCTGCTTTTAAATCCCCACATTGTATTCTGTAATGAATGGCTCTCTGTTCTGGATTCGTTCCTGCATTCTTGAGTATTTTTCTGTACCTGCATGGATGTGTTTATGATTTTTTTAATCTCTTTTAGGAAGATTGATGAGTTCATTTTCACTTGACCTCTTTTCTGGTGTTTTGGGGATTTTGGTTTCAACCAGGTTCCTTTGACATTTCATATTTGTATGTGGCACCATCTAGGACCCTGAAGGTGTACTCCTGTAGTTACTTAGCCCATGGAGCCATGTCAGGGGTCTCAGAGGAGCGGCACTGGTGACTGGGGGTTGGGAAGAGCTATTTCCTGCTTCCCAGATACTGTACATCTCTACACAGCCAGACTAGTCGGCCAAACACACAGGTGTAACCCTCTATGCTTTGCATTTGTAACTGCTGTAGGCAGGACCTCCCTCTGGCTGGACTGATGCCAGGTCAGGGGAAGATGGTTTGTAAGCCAATGCCAGCCTACCAGAAGGTGCAGCAGGCTGCATATCATGGTGGAAGGCCTCGGAGCTGTATAGCCAGCCAGGGGGATGGAGTGCCTGAAGTTCCTGAAAAGTTCCCAACCTGCTGGGCAGAGTGCACCTGGACAATTTTGTCTACCTGTCCTTTTTCCTGAGCAGCAAGCCCTGTGCAATCTTTGTCCATTTAGTAGCCCTCTCACTATTAGGAAGTCTCTCATGCTGCCTGCCTTTCTTTTGTCCCAGAGCAGCTGGATGTGAATCCCTGTTTTCCACAATAGCTGGAATCTCAGTCTGTCCAAGTATTCCTCCTGTGTTAGCTTTCCAACCCCACTAATCTCCAGAGCACCATGCAATATAGGTTCTTGCTCCCACAGCAGATCTCCAGGGCTGGGTTTTCAGCAGTCCTAGGCCTCCACCCTGTCTCCACTCCATTTCTCTTCCTTCTGCCAGTGAGCTGGGGTGCGAGAAGAGTGTGGGCCCCCCAGATTATGGCTTTGGTATGTTACGTGTTTTGAGGTCTGTTTTTTTCTCCAGGTGTAAGAAGTCTGGTGCTGCCTTCTTTCCTGTTGATCTTTTAGGGTTAGTTGTATTAACAATATTTTCATATTATATGTGGTTTTGGGAGGAGGTCTCTGTCTCACCTCTCACGTCGTCATCTTTAATCTGATCTACCTGACTTTAACCACTGTTACATGATAAAACTATCAAGTTATCAGGACATAATTCCGTATCTACTGGTTCCCAACCCAGCACTTGATATTTAAACTATTATGTCCATATTTCTCCCTTTCCCCAATTGATTTGCTTCGTTCTGGGAAACAGATACCCTAACATCAAAATGCCATCTTGGTTAATTTTGAAATAGCCACAAGTTAGAATAAATACATTAGTAATACTGGTCAGCTACCTCTTTTTCCACAGCAGCTTGATGTTTCGTGATCAGTTTCTTCATTTTTGCAGCAAAGTTGTTATGCTGCATTTCAAGATCTTTCTCTAACCTGAGATGATGCTTATCCATCTCAACCTTCAGCTTATCTTCCAGAGACATCAGCTGTTTCTGATGCTCAAGTTTTCTGAGCTCATGTTCTTCCATTTCCCTTGTAATCTACAACAATGGAGAGGAAAGAATGAAATAAAGCAAAACCTTTTTCTTTCAAAACCATCATCGACCGGTCTACTATCAACTAAGTAGGTAACTCATGTAGGAGATCCCACTCAATAGCTTCTAATAAAATTTCATCTGAAAAAGCAAACAAGCCAGCTGGTTCTAAAATTTAAATGGGAATGCAAAGGACCAAGAACAGCCAAAATTTTGAGGGGATGTGAAAAGTTGGTAGATTTAAATTCAGTAATCAAAACAGTGTGGTATTGGTATAAGGACAGGCTGAATACAGCAAAGGAACACAGTGAAATCTGGAAACAGACCCACATATATTCAGTCAATTGATTTACTACCAAAAAGTCAAGTTAATTCAAAGAGGAAAGGAAAGTGTTTTTAACAAATCCTGCTGTAACACCTGGTTCTCTGTATTCAAAATAAATAAAAGCTTAATAATGCTATACACAGAAATTAATTTGAAAAGAGTCACTTGACGTAAACCTAAAATCCAGAATCAGAGAGCAGGAGAAAACACAGAATATTGTCATGACCTTGGGGTCAGCAAATGTTTCTTGGGTAGGACACAAAAAATACTTATTATAATAAAAAAAATCTACAAACTGGATTCTCAAAGAGAAGCAAAATTCAGATAATGTAAGGTTAATCATTTAAAGTGAACAATTCAGTAGCATTTAGTATATTCGTGATGTTCTGCAACCACTGCCCATTGTAAAGAAAAAAATGTACAAACTGGATTCTTAAATTGAGACAAAATTTACATAATGTATGATTAATCATTTAAAGTAAACAATTCAGTGGTATTTAGTATATTCATGATGTTCTGCAAGACTGCCCGTATCTAGTTACAAAACATATAATACTTCAGAAGAAAACCCTGTATGTTTTAAGCAGTTGCTCCCCCATCTCCCCTTCTGGTAACCACCAATCTATTTTCTGTCTATGGATTTATCTATTTTGGATGTTTCATATAATATGTGACCTGCTGTATCTGGCTTCTTTCACCTAGCATGTTTCCAAGGTTCATCCATATTGTATAGGATGTAATAGTACTTCGTTTCTTTTTATAGCTGAATAATATTCCACTGTATGCCCATACCCTCATTTGTTTATCCATTTATTTGCTGCTGGACCTGTGTGTTGTTTCCACCTTTTGGCTATTGTGAATACTGCTCTTGTAAACATTTGTGTATATGCATTTGTTTAAGTACCTGCTTTCAATTGTTTTGGGTATATATCTAGGAGTAGAATTGCTGAGTCATGGGGAAATGCTATGTTTAACTTTTTGAGAAATCATCAACTGTTTACCACAGCAGCTGACATTTTACATTCTTACCAGCAATATACAGCAGGAGTTCCAATATCTCCACGTGCTCTCAAGTTGTTATTTTCCATCTTTGTTTTTGTTTTTCTCTCTTAATAGCTAACCACCTAACAAAACAGCAGCAGACTCACACAGTCCAAGAAGGGACTAGCAGTTACCAAAGGGAAAGGGGTGGGAAGGGTGGTTGGGAAGGGAAGGAGAAGAGGATTAAGGACCATTATGATTAGTACACATAGCGTAGAGGGGGGAGATGGGGAAGGCAGTAATAGCACAGAGAAGACAAACAGTGATTCTATAGCATCTTACTATGCTGATGGACAGTGACTTCAATGGGGTGTTAGGTGGGAACTCAATAATATGGGTGAATGTAGTAACCAGTGTGGCTCATGTGAAACCTTCATAAGATTGTATATCAATGATACCTTAACAACAACAACAAAATAGCTGGCCATCCTAGTGGCTGTAAGGTGGTACTCATTATAGTTTTGACTTGCGTTTCCCTAATGAGTAATTATATTGAGTATCTTTTCCTGTGCTGTTGGCTATTTGTATATATTCTTTGGATAAATGTCTATTCAAGTCTTTAACACACTTTTAAAAATTGAGGTATAGTTTATATATTAATTTGAATAGTTTTTTGGTGGAGTCTTTAGGGCTTTTTTTATGTAGTATCAGGTCATCTCCAAACAATGACAGTTTCACTTCTTCCTCACCAGTGTGGGTGCCTTTTTGTCTTGCCTGATAATGTAGCTAGGACTTCCAATACTCTGTTGAATAAAAGTGTTGTGAGTAGGCATCCTTGTCTTATTCCTGATTTCAGAGGAAAAGTTTTTAGCTTTTTCATGGCCTTTACTCATTTTTAATGGGTTGTTTGAATTGGATTTTAAAACTAAAATTTTTAATTTATCACAGATGGAGAAAAAATATTTGCAGGACATATCTGAGATAAAATACCTGTATGTTTCTTATGAAAGTCAAACATACATATGCCCTATGACTCAGCCATTTTATCCTATTATTTGTCACAGAAATTAAAACATCATGTTCAAAGACATGTACATGTTTGTAGCATCTTACTATGCTGATGGACAGTGACTATACTGGGGTATGTGGTGGGGACTTGGTAATAGGGGGAGTCTAGTAACCATTGTGTTGCTCATGTAATTGTACATTAATGACACCAAAATAATAAAATAAATAAATAAATAAAAGTATTTATTTCATCTTCCACTTGCCCCTTAGCAACCTCTAATCTACTTTCTATGAATTTGCCTATTTTAGATATTTCGTCTAAGTGGAATTCTAATAATATTTGTCCTTTTGTGTCTGGCTTATATCACAGCATGTTTTCAAGTTTCATTCACATTGTAGCATATATCCGAACGCCGTTCCTTTTCACAGCTGAATAATATTCCATTGTAGATATATACATCTTTTAGCTATTGTGCCTAGTAACTTTTGGTAATACTGAAAGCAGTGAAGTTAAAAAGGAAGCATTCCTATCAATTGTGAAAAGGAGTTACCTGACCTTCCAATGTTTTCAAGAAAATTTAAAATCTTACACATGAAAGTGTAGCAAACATCCACATTTCCTAAACTGAGAAGTTGTAATTTTCTACAATTACACCCAGTTTTATTTTTAAAATGTAAACATTATGGAAAACGCAAAAATCACTTTCCATTATCACCCACCTTAAACCTTTCTCCACGTCCCAAAGGCAACCATTATCATTAATATCATGTTGTATACTTACTATTTTTAAATACCTTCGTTTTCATCTAAGTAACTTCAAATAATACATTACATGGTATTTATTTATTTATTTATTCTAAGATTTTAAAAATATTCTTTTTGCATTCTCAAAACATGTTTCCTAAATGCAGACATTAAACTGGGAATTAAAAAGTCTTTTGCCATTTTAAAATAAGTTGCCTAAAATTATGTTCCAACCTTCTGATACATCAAAGGAAAAAAAACTCCCCCAAACTCTTAAACTAACCAGACTAGGAAAATTAGTTACCAAAGTCAAAATTTTTTTCACTGAAATCCAAATACTCACAGATTCTGGATGGATGGCAGAATTATTAGACATGACTGTGTGGATTCCCTCTGTCACGTGTAGCTCATTCTTGTTATCTGAGGCATCTGAAAGAATGTTAACCCTACCGCTTTGACTCCTGGTCCTGTTGGACACACGGGGAACAGACTGATGATTTCCAATATTCACTGCTCCTGTCTGTCCAACACCGTGATCTTGGTCCTGAGGGAAAAGAGTATTAGATTCAAATATCTTTATCTCCTGAATTCTTGATTATTAGCATCTAGCACACCGCGTGGCACACACAGTCTTCAGAATGTTAGTGGTCTGTTTTGAGAAATTCCTTGTATTTGCCAAGACCAGAAAGTTTATCAGTTGTTAGTTGACAGATTAAAAAAATGACCAATAAGTAAATACCAAAAAGCCCAACCAACTATGTGAAAAAGTTAATCAATTCAGAGTTATTTCCAAAGGGTAGTCTTTTCTCTAAAATTTTTGACATTATTTTGAAATCCATTTCTACTACCCATCTCATGGGGTACACACAGAGATGCTGCTCATTTCTCAATTATTCCAATGGTGAAAACAAACCCCAACCTTTTTTAAAAATCCTATAAACATCCCTTTTAATTATTTTTTATTGAAGCCTTTTATATTTCTTTTCTTCCCAGAATATAGTCTTTAGCCTAAACTTCTTCCACTAAGTAATTTAATATTAATTCCTACCTATTTTTATGTAAAATTAAAAATTGTATATATATTTAATCATAATTAGAAGACTGTTCTTCCCAAGAAACCCGGCAAACTTTGGTATCTGGGCACCAATATTACAGTCTTACCATACCAAAACTCTGTCAGATATGCAGAATAATAAATACAGACCCATAGTATATGGAGGATCTTTTTTTACATCCACAGCCTTAAAAAGTTGCTGTTATTCTAATGTTTAATGACATTAGAATTTTATTAATTTCACTTGACTAAAGTATTTCATATACTTAAAATAGCCCCAATTTTCTAGTGACTAGTGTTAGAACTAAAAAATAATATGAAAAATACCAAAACTGTATGTAAGAAAGTCTTCTATTTTATAGTTCATTAATTTTGTAGTGTTATTAAAAAGAAAAGTAACTACTACTCCTGTTTTCAGAATGCAGGGATCTTTCTCAATGGAAAGCAATAAAAAAGAATCAAAGCTTTGGCATTGAGACATGAGCAAAGAAGAAAACAGAAAATACTTAGACTAAAAAAGATAGCTCCACAAATCATAGGCTTTATATTTTCCTTTGAGGAAGTTCTGTAACATTTCTACTGCAAATCTGGAAACATGGCAACATGGAAACAACTTGGTCTCAAGAGTAATATATGCATCTGAACCCATATGCTTCTACAGTAAGTTAGTTAACCACTCTGAGCCTTACTTAACTCACCTATGAAATGAGTATTTTAGAACCATGTAGAGGAATGAATTCCTATACACAACTGAAAAGAATGAAGTGTTCTTAGTAACAGAATAAGAATCCTTGGTAATTTTTTTCCCCCAGGATAAATGTAGCTAAGTCACATGTTTATCTCATTTATTTATTTATTTTTGAAAAAGCAAGAAATTTCCAATTTGATAAACATTTATCAAAGATTACACAAAAGGCACTGGGGGAGAGGTTTATACAATAAACAAGATAAGGAGAATGGTTGGTAATTCTAATGACTTCTCTGTGAGCACCGTCAACTTCCAAAACCTGTAATTTCAAATACTTCCAAAAGCGTGTCCCATGCCATCAGACAATCAGGCAAAAAAGTGTTCAGTAGACCAGAATTTTGAGAGGGACTTAAAGTTGAACAGGTTTCTCTAATAAAAGACTTCACAGAGCTTTACTATGCTGATGGACACTACCGAGAGTTTGGTTTAAAGAATGCAAAACCTTTTTCTCCACCTGGGACCTCAGAGAATCACTGTGAAGACACAATCTGGAAACCACTGATATAAAAGATTCTTGGCAAGAAAAGTTCCATAAGGAAAGAAGCCAATAAAGAGACCCCAATACTTGAGCCATTTCTAAGTCATTACCTTTCCTTCCTGTGCTTCTACTGCCGGCCCTTTATGTGCCTCCTGGGAAAGGACCTTCTTGTTTTGATTGTGCAGATTGTCCAGCACTCTTTTTTTTTCATCCTTTGCCCTTTGAAGGAGATCTATTAACACCGTTGTAGGGTGCTCCCGAAGCACAAAGGGGTCCTGGTTAAGAGTAGAAGGCAAAAGTCAGGTTGAGACCTATATATTTTTTCATTCAGAACAAATGAATCCCTTCTTGGACCCTAGAGTTACTATCCTAAATAATTATAGATAATGCATGTAATCTATGGTTATCTAATTCTGCTATGCTTTTTACTTCTTAGATTTATAAAATTTAATTTACATGTATACACTCTGTGCCTACATAACTTCCCCTGTACTTTTTATGAAAACTTTGAACATGACACCTTTGTTGGCCAAATGAAAATGCAGAGTTGAAATAATCAGAGTCTAAGTAAACATTAAGAATTAAGTCCAATTAGAGCCCTAAGTAAACGCTTACAAATTCTTAGAACTGGTTTCATAGAGGAGACACTATCAGTTCTGAATTACATTAGATCTCAACAGGAATGTGTTTACTGATGGTGAATTACATAACATACTACTTGGGTATAATGGGCTCCTTTATGTTGCTTAAATGAAACTTCATAAAACACTAGCAGTTGATTAAAAGATGTTATGTATTAGTGATTTTTACAATTAATATTTAAAAAAGCTTAACATTATCAAATACAGAAAAGTAGAAAGAACAATTCTACTATAAGATTATCATCATTACATTTGGTATTTTTTGGATATTTATGTCTTCTCAGAAATTTTCCGTGTATAGATTTTGTTTTGTAGTGAGCACACAGATTGCAGAAAGATGACTTGTGCGCTGGAGTTCATGAGATGATCTTGAATTCTTTTAAGACTTTTACCTCCTTTATTAGCTCAAATTTATTTCTTCTCTGAAGAGTTGTAACTATATATTATTCTCTTTTTATTGCTGTAAGTATTATGTTATTTCAACTCATAATGCCTACAGACTATTTCCTCAAATGTTCATGCCAAAATTACATAACCATTATTCTAATTCTGGATAATTATTTTCAGTTTTTCATTCTGAGATAAATAGCTTCATACAGTAAGTCACTTTTTTCCATTTTATTCTTTTTCCTTATGACAGACTGCAACAGAAATGTGATTAGGCCAAAGGGAAGGATGCACTTGACAGATTCTTCCTATCACTTTCAATAATGGCAATATACAAAATGGACCAGGTAAATGAATACATATGCAGGTTTGGCATCACCCAAGGTCAAGTATCCATTCCTGGTGGGCTGGGTTATTACCAAAAGAGCTTCTTTTGCCTCCATTAGGCAAATGTAAGAAGCCAGACACATTCTTCCTTTTCCTGAGCCTTAGCTTGGTATGTACCACTATTTATAATATTCGGTCATTTTTATCTGAAAATAATATATCTTGTAATTCTAAGTTATTTAATAGTTTTCTACAAATAGATCCTGCTTATTTTTCACTTACATAATTCATAGCTATACTAAACCTTTTGTTGCTATTGTGAATACCTAGTTTTTGGGCTTGAATTTGAGACTGTAAGTGTGCTTAGGGCCTAGAATTCCCTAAGTGTTACTGAAACTTTATACTGCTCTTCTACATACTGTAGTTGCAAATAACCCTACCTAATATGTACATGATCCTTGCAATATCCTTGCATATTGAACTGCGTGTTGGTGAAAATAAACTGAACTTCTTTGAAATTCTAAAATGTGCATGCTGAAAGTCTAATTTTCTAGTGAAAAATCCACAAAATTCCTTAGGGTCACAAAAAGACAGTCAACTGCTACTCACTAATGCCTTATCTAGATGTTTTAAGAGCTATATTAAATTGAACAATACTATTATTGCTATTAATAAGATGTCAACCTCTAAATGAAAACATTTTTGAGAACGAAAGCATATACTAATAATTTATTTAAATTAGGTAACCAAACCTATTGAAAAATGAATAGAATTCACATTACTTTTAAAATATTTTCATTGCTAAGTTAGAAAAACATATTTCTCAAAAGGAAACAAAAATGTGATATCCATTTTTAACAGTTCTTTAGAAATCTCTTTTCTCCCACAGTATTTATGTAAATGTATTACACATCATTTCTCTTCCTTTCATATTACTTTATGTAGGACAGATGGATATATAAAGTATGGTAGATACAAAAATTATATCCAAAGTTAAACCATGTTTTGCCACCTCTGAAATAACATTGTTGCACATGAGTTAAATTTGTAGTTGTAACTCATGAATATATTCTTGCACATATAAAAATTAAGTCATTTAGTACTACTATATTGAATATTTAACTATATATTTTATTCAGACATGGTAAAAGCAGTTAATTTTGAAAAACAAATGAAAAAACTTAGCAACTAAGAAAATTTCCAAGAAGGAATGGTATTATGAAATTAGTATTTTAGCAAAACCCAGCACAGTGTACTTAATACTGATTCAGAATCAAAGAAGAATAAAACACATTCTTTCAAATAATTTCTTAGGTGTACACAACAGAGTATAACTGACCTTTAAAAGTGTCTTTGATGTAGGGCGATCTTTAGGGTTTTTCTGGAGGCAAGACTCCATAAAGTTGTGAAAAGAACTGGACCTATTGTAAAGGAAAGTATTAAGTGAAAATATTGCTATTTCCTTTAAAAACACATCCACAAATCAAGGCATGTCCCGATGGGTGGGAGGGAGAATAGAAATAAAAAAAAGCAGACACAATACACTATATATTTCATCATGTAAGTCTATAAAAAGCTATGCAAAGCAACTAATGAATCTTTCCCATTTTCCAAAGATAGATGTGCACACATTATTTTAAAATCCTGCTCCCACATACTTAAATATCACAACTCATTCTACATTGCGGTAAATTAGGGAAGTCAATCATTTTCCTTTTTGCATTCAAATCCAAGATAATATTCTTCTTAGTATTTTTTTTTCTTTTCTCTAGCCACATCTCTTTCTTGCTTGACCGTTGGATCATCTTCCATATAGCATGTTTCAGAACATCACGCTATTTGTTTTGGAAAGAACATTTTTTATACCTAAGTATTTAGTGTCCTTGAGCAAATGGACAAAAGTTCCAGAAAACAGTAAATTTTTTAAAAATTAGAATTCTGTAACCTACTATCATATAGTGTTACTGATGAGAGTTCAGTAAGGCAGTAAGTAAAAAATATTCCATCAATGTTTGTCATCAATATTCAAATAAGATTTAATTCTTTTATACAATAATTCTTTTTTGAATCCCTAAAGTATCAACCAGTGTAAAGACAGCCTGTGTTTAGTGTATTTATTATTCAGATGTACCATCATAAACTGTGCCAAGATTTCTTTGAAACATCTCTACAGAAGGAGCAAAGACCTGTGAACTTGCCTTAATAATGTAATGATAAAAAATAAATTGCTAATTTATGCATCTTACTTGTGAATTTTAAAGCATTTGTTAAGTACGGTAGATAGTCTTCTCAAATTTTTCAAATGTTAGATACACCTGAAGACTTTCCCATTAAAATTTTCTATCACTGATAAAACTCCTTTCCTAAAATTATCCATCTGTTCTCAATAAACTTCTTTACATGAATAACAGTATTATCAAAGAAGCACTAGGAGATGCAACATCAAAGCACATTCTGAATAATAAATAATAACAATTAGAATCATCCAAAAATTATGAATTATCTGGTAATTCTGATAAATTATCAAATCATTTTTACCTATGTTTTATACCATATCAATTATAAACCATTCCCCAATTAGACATCTATACAGGTTGTGGCAATCTATATATTGCAGTTTTAAAATATGAATGTTTAAATCATGCTATTTGTTATATAATCAGGGTTGTATGTGTCGCTAAGGTACAAAAAGTATATTACTTTTTATACAAAAGCCATACTTTTTGCTCCCATGTAGCATCACCTATCTTTTATTTCTGAACTGAGTTACATATATGCTATGAAAAGTATAGAGATAATAAAGGATAAACATGATGTAAGGATAAAATAAAGCTATTTTAATATTTCTTCAGGTTATATACACTTCACCTCATTGAAATGAAATCATTTTAATAACATTATGAAAAAGTATTTAAATTTTACCATGTTGAACAATATATCAGCCATACTCACCATTCATTAGACTGCAGTGTAGGGGGGTTATTTCTGGTAATGAGATATAAGGCACGCCTTGCATTCATATGAAATAAAGGAGGCTCCCTTTCCGCTATAAAAGAAAGAAAACTTCCTGTTAAATATGTGCCTGTTATATAGGAGCATGGATGCACTTAGTTTTGTTTTTTTTTAAATAAACCCCAACTTAGGAAAAAAGTTGCAAGTAGAGTTCAGAGAACTTAGTTAAGTGAGTCAATAGAGAGGAAATTGCAGCCCTGATGCACAACAACTCTAAATAGTGTATTTTTCCAATAAACAAGAACATTCTAAGAGAACCTAATACAGTCATTAAATCAGACCATTAATATGAATGAATACATGACTATTATCTAATCCTCAAGCTCCATTGTAGTTTCAATCAAATGTCCCAATAATGTCCTTTGTAGCAAAAATGACCTTCAATCTTCTGCATCCTTAAAGGAAATTGTCCATTTTTTCTAAGTTTTAAACTTACATAAAATTGTTCATAAAATATCCTTATAATCCTTCCAATGTGTGTAAAATCTGGAGTCATGTCCCCTGTCATTCCTGATATTGGTTGTTTGTGTCTTCTTTCTGTTTGATCTAGCCAGAGGTTTACTAATTTCATTAATTTTCCCAAAGAACTAATTTGTGATCTCATTGATTTTCTCTATTGTTTTCATTTTCTATTTAATTGATTTCTTGTTTGATCTTTTCTGGGTGTCTTTGTTCATTTACTGTGGATTGAATTTGCCCTTCTTTTTCTAGTCTTAAGGTGACAGTTAAGTCATGACCTTGACAATTCACAAGTATACAATTTTGACTCTCGAATATCCCTCAGTGTGGCTTTGTGCTGTTATTAAATTTAGTTTACACATCTCTGGCAAGAATATCACAGAAGCAAGTGTCACGCTTTTCTCAGTGTATTCTATGATGATCCTATAGAACAGGCCCGTGGTTTCAGATCGTCTTGTCATTGATGGCGTTCACTTTGATCACTAAAGGCCATTCCACAAGGTTTCATGGTGAAGTTTCACTTTTTTCCTTTGCAATTATTAAGTATTTGTGAAAAGGTACTTGAGTCTATATAAATATTCTGTTTTGCATAAAGATCATTTTATTCTCTTATTGTATAGATTTAGATTCTTCATTTAATAATTTATAACCTGCTACTATCATTTATTTTGATGTTGAAATGGTTTCATTTTTGAGCAGTCGAGAGTCTTCTGAAGCCGATGTCTGCCTTTCCGGCATGGCTCCAGCATTCCCTGCTCAGCTCCTTGCTCTCTGGCCCACTAAGATGTTCCAGGATCATCTTATGCTTTCCCTACTGCAGACACGGCTCCAAGGAGCCGTGGCAGGCAGTGTGCTCACTGCTACTGCCCGTGTCACTTCTCTTAGATCCTGTCAGTGGATAAAGGAAGGGAACACACACGTCCCTCATATATTTGTATTCATACTTGCACATTAAATATCTTTAGTTGTTTACTGAAAACAACTGAGTTCACTACAATATCTCAAATCCAATGCTATGGTACTATTTATTGGAGCCTTCTCTTCCCGTTATTTGTAGCACCCTTCTCTGACAGTAGGAAACCTCACTCTCATTATCCTTAATATATTTGATGAATCGCCCCTGTACATAGCCAGTCTCCCATCTTGGCCACCACCCTTTCCCCTTTTCCCCATCAAGTTGTCAAACCCCATTCCATGCCTGTCTACAGTGTGAATGTCCACTTCATTCACTCAGGTTCTGACACCCCATCCAAACTGGATCACTTTCTGCAGTGAGGCCCCCCTCATCAGCCCTCAGGAGGGAAGCCCCCTTCCTTTCAATCAGGCACTGCCACTGTGTCAGGTGACCCACACCCAAATATGGACGTGCTGCTTGGCCTCTGACATTCCATGCTGGGCTACTTCCAGGTCTGAATGCTTTGGTTACCCCACCAGGACTCTGAATCCCCAAACTTGACTGCCGCCCTCCCTGCACAGGTTCTGCTTCCACATACAAGGCATTCTGTCTGTGGGAACTCCCTCCTCTCCTCACAGGACTCTGACACGCCACGCCGGGCTACCATGGCTCAGCAGGTGACATGGACACCTACTTTATACTGTCCTCCCAACAGCTTTAAGAATGAATAGTTTGATCCAGGAAGGGGAAGGGATTACTGAAGAAATTCTTAATGAATAAAATAACTTGTGTTTCTACTGTGATTTATTAAAGTATTCAAAAATTCTAAGTGGTATACCATCAATATATCAAACCAGAGTATGATTTTTGATCTGTCATTTACTATAAAGCTGAACATCTCTATTTAGTCAAACAACACTGAACTTATCTAAAAGCCATACAGATTTACTAAATCTAGACTGCGGTAGCCTTCAGTGGATTCAAAGGATATTTTCCATTTCAAATACTTTTTTAATTGAAGTATCATTGATATTCAATCTTATATTGGTTTCAAGTATACAACACAGTGGTTCTACAGTCACCCCTGTTAAATCCTCACCCCCGCTACTGCAGTTACTGTCAACATAGCAAAATGTTACAGAAGCAGTGCTTATAGTTTCCATGCTATTCTACTATCCTGGTGACCAGCTTATGACTGAAAATTTTTGTGCCCTTTTACTGCCCTCACCCTCAACTACTCACCCCCATCCCTCCCCCACAGTAACCACCAGTCACTACTCAGTGTCTATAAGTCTACTGCGATGGTGTTCCTTTTGTTTTGTGTTTAGATTCCACAAATAAGTGAAATCATATGGTGTTTTGTCTCTGCCTGGCTTATTTCACTTAGCATAATACCCTCTAGGTTGATCCATGTTGTTGCAAATGGCAGGATTTCTTTTCTTCTTATGGCTGAATAATATTCCATTGTGTATATGTACCACCTCTTCTTTATCCACTTATCTACTGATGGACAGTTAGGCTGTTTCTATAACTTGGCTACTGTAATGCAACAATAAACAGAGCGGTGCATCCATCTTTTTGAATCAGGGATTTTGTTTTCTTCAAGTAAATTCCTAGAATTGGAATTACTGGGTCATATGGCATTTCTATTTTTAGTTTTTTAGTAACCTACGCACTGCTTTCCACAGTGGCCGCTCCAATTTACATTCCCAACAAGAGGGTAGAAAGGTTCCCCTTTCTCCACATCCTTGCCAACACTTGTTTTTTCTTTTCTCTTGGACAGAGGCCATTCTAACTGGTCTGAGGTGATATACTATTGTCGTCTTAAGTTGCATTTCCCTGATGATTAGTGATGTGGAGCATCTTTTCATGTGCCTGTTGGCCATCTGTATTTCTACTTTGGAAAAATGTCTGTTCTGGTCTTCTACCCATTTTTTAGTCCGTTTTTTTTTTTTTTTTTTTTTTTGGTGTTTAGTAGTATGAGTCCTTTATATATTTTGGATGTTAGCCCTTAATAGGACAAATCATTTACAAGTATACTCTCCCATACTGTAGGTCACATTTTTGTTCTGTTGATGGTGTCATTTGCTGTACAGAAGCATTTTGGTTTGGTATATACTCCCACTTGGTCATTTGTTATTTTGTTTCCATTTCCTGAGCAGTTGTGTACAGGAAAAAACTGCTCACACTTATGTTTGAGAGATTTTTGCCTATGTTTTCTTCTAAGAGCTTTATGGTTTCATGTCTTACATCTAGATCTTTGATCTATTTTGAGTTTCTTTTGTGTGTAGAGAGTTATAGACAGTAATCTAGCTTCTTTCTCTTGCATGCAGCTGTCCAGTTTTGCCAACATCAGTTGTTGAAAAGTCTGTCCTATCACCATTGTATACTTATGGCCTAAGAATGCAGCACTCCAGTTTGAAAGAGACAGATGCACCACTATGTTTATCACTGCACTGTTTACAATAGCCAAGATATGGAAGCAACCTAAATGTCCATCAGTAGATGAATGGATAAAGAAGATGTGGTACATATACACAATGGAATATTCTCAGCCATAAGGAAAAAACAGATCCTACCATTTGCAACAACATGGATGGAGCTAGAGGGTATTATGCTCAGGGAAATAAGCCAGGCAGAGAAAGACAAGTACCAAATGATTTCACTCATATGTGGAGCATAAGAACAAAGGAAAACTGAAGGAACAAAACAGCAGCAGAATCACAGAACCCAAGAATGGACTAATAGTTACCAAAGGGAAAGGGACTGGGGACGATGGGTGGGAAGGGAGGGATAAGGGTGGGGAAAAAGAAAGAGGGCATTACGATTATCATGTAGAGTGTGTGGGGGCACGGGGAGGCCTGTGCAACACAGAGCAGACAAGTAGTGATTTTACAGCGTCTTACTACTGTGATGGACAGTGACTGTGAAGGGGTATGTGGGGGGAACTTGGTGAAAGGGGGAGCCTAGCAAACATAATGTTCTTCATGTAATTGTAGATTAATGATAACAAAAAAAAAAAAACCCAAACTGTACAATAAGGTATGCAGCCTGATAATCTAATCCTCATACCTAACATGAAGTATTAAGTAACCTAAGTAGTGGTAAGTAATTAATGAATGCTTTAGAGACCCTTCATAGAGGGTGAATTTATAACCATAGACATATTCTAGGTGTTTAACAAATACTCATTAAATGTTTGACACAGATAACTCAAAATTAATACCACAGTAGAAACTATTTTAGACCTAATTTAATACAGCAAATATAATATACCTAAACTAATATATATATATATATACAAATTGCCAAATAACCAAAATGACAACCTTGATAGATTTATTGCTCCCCTTAAACACTGACATAAAAATAAAAATCTGTAATTTGGTACAGAAATTGAGATAAAACATTGATCAAAACTTACTACACAGTAATAAAGAGTAATGCTTACCTAGTTCAATGCATGTTATTCCAAGAGACCATACATCGACTTTGTTATCATATTGTTGTTCATTCCTGCCTAAAATTATTTCTGGGGCCATCCTAAAACATAAAATGTTACTTAAAGTTAAAAAAGAAAAGAAAAGTATACTGTTCTTTAAAAACGTAATGACCATCCACATGGAGAATCCCTGTGTGAATTCCAGATGATATATCCGGACATAGGAATTCTTACAATGGGAAATAAATGCATTACAGGTTGTGAGGTAAATATTTACCATTGCACACACAGTGTTACACTTATTCTCACCATTTTTCATGATCACGTGCCAGCATCCTGGAGGAAAGACTCCCCAGAGCAGGGTTGTATTCTGCATCAATTCAAGTTTGCAGATTGTAATATTGTATAGCCTCTATGTCAGCAGTTCTCAAACATTTTGGTTTCAGCATCTTATTACAAACGTCTAAATTTTGATGGAAAGAGGGCATTTTATCACTGGCACTTGTTTTCTTGAAGTAAACAAACTCACTACATTTAGCTGAGAAAATATCTGCCACAATAAGCAACAATGAATAAGCGGTTTGTCGGTCTTTTTTGCAAATGGGCGTAGTGTTCTGTGATAAAAGTGGCTAGGACAGCCACTCACAACTAAATAAACCATACAATTATTAACTTTGGGGGCGTCTTGGTTATAAAATGAAACGCTAAGTCGCATCTTCAGCTAGACTCTAATGTTCTCACTGGTGCTTCACCTTATCCTTCCTTTGTACTTGTTAAGCACAGACAAACATTTAGAACAGTTTCTGACTGCTTAATAACATTGTCACCAGGCGTATGTGTGTTCCTGTGTGTAAAAGTATGTAAATATGTACATAGTGCTGTGTTCCTAATATACCATATACAAATTAATACATATATAACTTGCAATTGCCAATAATAGAGGGCTTCTAATGTGTTAAGATGTTGGGGTAAGCTTGGGACGTCACTAAGTTCAACAAAGTTAAAAAAGTAGTTTTGTTTTTAATGCACAACTTTCTAGCTCCTTTCTAGTATCTAACATTGATCACTGATTTGTAAAGAGGGGGACGATTAGGAAGCATTATTTGTCCACAGAACCCTTTTTTTATACAGGGGAAGAGGATTATATCTAAACTAGGGTTCTACATAAGAAATTTTTGGTCATACAGAGCAGTAGTCTTCAAACATTTTATTTTCCTACTTTCAATGAATTTATTTTAAAAATGTATCTGCTTGTACATTTTTGAGTTAGTATCTAAATTTTATAAACTTAATAGTTGCAAAGGATATAATGCACACATATGTATATACATTATTTTGTATATGTGCTTTACAGATATTTACAACTTGGAGCTGAGGACCTCACTCATTCATTTCATTGAAAACACTGCTGTATAATAACCTAATTAGCAAACCCAGTCTGCACGGCCATATCAACCATTCAAATCAGATTTTCTGTCAGGAAATGCCAAACTTCATTTTTCTTTGTAAATAACATGTTAGTGTGTCCTCATGACAATTGTCCCGGTTATGAGATCATTTGTGATTCACTAGAAAAGAAGATGGGAGGAAAGATAATTGGGGAAAACAAAGAGCAAGGAGCCAAAGGAACTGAGGAGAGATGACTGTGAAGGCAGAAGGCCCTGTGTCAAAACTTGGTGTCCTAGCTCTTCAATATTTCTGATGCTATATATTCTAGATGTTACGTGTTCTCAAGTTGTCCCTCTGGTGATGGTTTGAGGCTTTTAATTCTCAGAACAATGCATCACTCTACTATTCAGGATGGGTGAGAAGCCTTTCTTTAACAAACTGGGAGTTGGGAGATTTGAAACGTAGGTGGAAAAGAAGATGCAGTAGACCTGAGACACTTCTCAGCATGTACAGAGAGAGGACATCTATGGAAGTTGAAGATGTGGAAAATTATTCCCTTCAGACTTGCTGCCATTAATATGGAATTATTTATGAATAAAATTAGATGATGTCTAGAAGTCACTTCAAATAACTGGAGGTGGGAGAGAGGGCAAGAAGATCAAGTACACAGGGCAGCCAGGCCCTGGGGTAGTGCTGTTAGGCTGAGCTGACCGCTGTGTGAGCCTTCGTTATATTTTTGTCTATTTCCCTGTATACTTGAAATTCTCCACAATAAAAAATGAAAACAAAAAGTTCCTGATCAGCTACCAGTCTTCAGGGACTCTTATTCAGAAGATACTGACACACAGTAAGTACAAATCTAAAGAAAATTTCCACTTAGCATTTCTATCTTCTCCCTTCTTAAACAATTAAATTTTTTCACTCCTACCCCCAATACATGATGTAGATGATAACAGGAAAGAACCGTAGGGGGGACAAATGATACAATAGGAGGTACAAAGGCAGCACTCCAAATCTGTATCTGAAACTACAGTGCTTAGAGGAATATCTAAAGCAGCCCTGTATTTCCAAGAGAAACATAAAGCACCTGATAAAAGGACAAGCACACACTGCCTATTTCAATTATGAGGATGAATACCAGATAGGACCATGCTTACCAATGCGGCGTCCCCACAAAAGACTTGGCAGAAGAGGCCATGGAAGCAAATCCAAAGTCAGCAAGTTTCGCCTGGCCTCCTGGTGTCAGAAGGATATTTCCTCCTTTGACGTCTCTGGGTTTAAGGAACACAGAAAATTATTTGTCTTTCCTTTGTAAGATTCTACTGAAAATGATAAAGATCATATAAAAATGTATAAAAGAGGGAAGGAGAAATCAGAATCATTAAGGCCTTGGGTAATCTCTCAGTTGGGATAACGAGAGCTAAGATCCCAACTAAGAAATGAGATACACAGAATTCCTATAAGTATATAGTAACAAGTTTCTAAAAGAGAAGATAAAATACCAGTAGAAACAGAAGAAAAAAATTAGGTAATTAATAGCACATACTCGATATTTGAGTGCCTGTTTATTGGTACAAGTAATGGTTTAAAAAATTTAGGTGAACATTCTTATAAGACTGTAGGATTTATGAGTATACCCTCAACAATAAAATGGAAATAAAAGAACCTGATGCCCCAAATTTGCTTTTTTAAAAATTACTCATATCATTCCAAATTTTAGCATAGTTCTCCTACCTAAATATGAAATGAAAACTGAAACACATGGGTAAGGTAATATCAATGATCCCAAATTAAATTTACTTTTGAGCTCTTTTCTAAATCAGCAACGTACATGTGAACTAAGAAAATTATAATGGGATTGTATGCCCAATGGGCACCATAACATTCAAAAAGAAAGAAATTTCTAAGCACTTGCCAACTCATACTATACAGAATTATAATGGATGTAATATTAGGTCAATCCATTTTCTTCCATTTGTTTTTTTTTAAAAATGGAAGGTTCTTTGAAGTTGAGGAGACCTTACATTCTGCTTCCAACTCTTTCATTCTCTTATTTACTATGCATGTGGATTTTTCTCTTGGACCTTACTATCCTCATCTAAAAAACTGATACCCATTAATTTGCAATGACTCTACTATATGTTTACTTTGTATTGTCTGGTTCACGTAGATAATTTAAAAAATGCTAGCTTCCTTCTAAAAATAGGCAAAACCAATGCCAATGCTAAAAATGTAGTTTATGATGGTTTAATCTTTAAATTACTATCCATTATCAAGGATTATCAAGGATTATCTCAAAAGCATAGAATGCTAGTAGCTTTCACTTGTCTGTGTCATGGACTCAATGGAACAAATCCGGCATTAGGAGTCACCAGGAGGACAAAAGATCTAGGTCAGCTCTAGTCTAATCTATTTTGCTTCATCAGCTTTGAGAAGTGAGTCACAAATTGGGGCATCACTTTCTTCATCTGTAAAATGAACAAGTAAGAATACATAATCCCTGTCATCTTTTTCACTTCACAAATTAAACTTTTCTATAACTGAATTTCTATCACAAATCTATAAAGTGCACATACTTCGGAAAGCCCAGCAGCATGTGTAGAAAATGATAAAAATTATTCTCAACCAAGACATCATATAGATTAGTATATTCATTTTAAGACATAGATAACCTAAAAAAATATGAGTTTGTAAAACTCCAGAATACTTTTATTTAGCTAAAGCCAACAAAGCTTTCAGGATTAGTAAATTCTAGGTCTGATAAATTTGCTTATTAATATGTGGTAATTTTTAAAAAACTTACCTATGGATCATGGCACGGGAATGTAAGTAGGCTAATTGAAAGGAAAGGAGCGACACATAGCAGCAATTCACTGGAGAGTTCCGCTTTATTAGGGAAAGGTGCTGGGTTATATAGGAGGGGGCATGAATTGATTGAGGTGTCACTTCTACGGGGCTGGTGGCTGTTGGCTAGGTGCTGGGATTGGGAGGGGGGTGAGAGGTGATTGGGCTTCAGGTGGTGCCGGCGGGAACTGAGGACCCCGAAGAGAAGCCGGAAGTTTGCCATCTTACTGGTGGGGACCCTTCATTCCCCCCTTTCTCCTCTATGGGTTTGTGGACGTTGCTTTCTCTCTGGCTGCTTCCTGCTGAACAGGGGCGGAGAAGGGAGTGAGGGCTTGAGGATTGGGAGGAAAGGGTTGATAGGACTCCCCGCAGTAAGGACGAGTAGATGTGGACTTCTTCAGGTTTGGAAATCAATGAAGGTTCCCTGTAACTATAGGTTGGCCAAGAGGATATGGTTGTCAGGAGCCAGGCGTCTGCGGCTATTGTTTCCAGGAACAGTTTCCAGTGGAGAGAGGGGTCCATCTCAGCGTGTGGTGAGGAGGTCACGTGAGGGTGAGGGATCTTCTGTGGCCAGAAGCTGGTAGTTCCTGAGTAAAAGCTGGTTGAAAGCTTGATTAGAGATTTTTCCGACTTGGGATTTGATGAACTTTATTATACAGGGTAAGAAGAGACAGGCGAGGAAAATGATTATTATGGGGCCTGCAATGGGCCAGAGCCAGGTGAGGAGGGGGTTTGTTAGTATTGACAAGAATGGGTTGGAATTGGAAGCAGAGTGGAGACTGGAGGCAAGGTCAGTGAGTTTGGTAATGTCAGTTTCTACAATGCCAGATTCGTTGATGTAATAGCAGCACTCTTCCCAGAGGAAGACGCAGGTGCCGCCCTTCTCGGCTGTAAGCAGATCTAGGGCCTGCCAGTTTTGAAGGGTGACTTTAGCTAGCCTAGTGACCTGTCTTTGGAGAGAGGCTAGAGAATCGGCAGTGGATGTCAGGGCTCCCTCAAGTTTGGCGTTGAGATCTCTAACTGCCTATAGAGAGTGACCCAAGGCTTCTCCCGAAAACCCTGCCCCAATGGCTGAGGTGATCAAAGAGCTACTGACCATGATGGGAAGGAAAGCAGCTCTTTTTGTGAGCGAGGGCAAGGGAGGTTGGAGCTCAAGAAATTCTGCCATGCTGTAAAGTGTTAACTGTGGGATTAGGGTGACGAGAATGCAGGGTGTATCGGAGTTGAGAGGCAGTGAGTTGAAAAGACTGCTATTACACTAAAAGAAGTGTCCCGGTTGCGTAAAAGTCTTAGAGCTGGAGGTAGGGGTGTAGATAGAGAGGCAGTGAAGTGCGCTGGAGGCGGGTGGAGTTGGGCCTACACAGTGGTGGATGGTGAGATTATCTGCATATTCTGGTTCCCATAGGGGTATGTCTGCCAGGGGGCAGAGGGGTTGTCTTTTTGCATGGAAGGAGTAGTTGGAAATATTAAGGGGCACGGCGGCCAGCAGTGGGCGCTGTAGTGATGCGCACAAGAAACAATTGGCTGTGTTAAGGGTGTGGTTGAGAAAGATGGTGGTGTCCTGAATGAGCTGTAATGAAGAGTAGGAGAAATGGGAAGAGGGGTGGGGATAAGAAGATGAAGAGGCGCCGTCAAGAGTTTGGATAATGACTTTTTCGGAATGTCTGCTATCTGATGCAACTTGAGAGATCTGGGAATGAGAGGGAACATACTTTCGAGAGATATGAAGGGTACCGTGGGGGGTCGAGGACTCCCCGTAGTAAACTGAGGCTGTGACTCTGGCAGCCCATCGAGAGTCCCAGGGATCTGGGATTGATAAGGAGAATGAGCTGTTGGAATATTTCATGAAACGGTTGGAGGAGTAATACTGTGGGTACTGGAAGTTACCTATGTAGTGAATGGTGCAAGACCAGTAGGGACATCTCCCGTAGGTATCTGGCCATCGCCTGCAATAGGCTTGTTTTTGGTCATAGAGGAAGCAGAGGTAGGGAGAATAAGGGTAGCTGCTAGTGAACACTTCGGTGGAGGGAGGAAAGTGGAGGTATAAAGGCTCAGAGCAGCTTTTCAGAGGGCAGTCTGGTGTGGCAATAGGGCAGTAACTTTTGTTTGATGCTGTGTGTAAGTCTCTCTGACTTTGAATCGCCATACAAAGGAGGCTGGGGTGGTGGGGAAGACAATAGGAATGAGGAAAAAAAGGCGAGAGAGCAGTAAAGGAGGAAAAAGTCATGATTCGGGTATGGATGGCAAAGGGGGTGAACGGGATTTTGGAGGAAAGAGGACAGTAAGGTCAGGAGTCTGGACGGAGGGAGAGTCTGTAAACTTTTGTAGGTTAAGAGATCTTTTAGGTGATGTGGGGACAGAATGGTAAGGGGCGCCCTGAATGTCAGTTTATGAGCTTCTTCCTGCAAGAGCTGTCTAGCGACTAATGCTCGTAGGCAGGGGGCTCATCCTTGAACTGTGGGGTCTAATTGCTTGGAGAGATAAGCTACTGGGGGGCAAAGGATGGGCCATAATATTGGCCTAGGACTCTTAGAGCTTGACTGGACCTCTCATGAATGTATAATGAGAAGGGCTTCGACAAATCAGGAAGATGGAGAGCTGGGGCTTCCACAAGGGCTTGACAGAGCTTAATGAAGGAGTGTCGGGGTGAGGAGGATAATGGTTTTTTAGGGGGGCTCTTGCTGAGGTTGTATAGGGGTCTTGCCAACAGGGTGCAGGGAGAAGTTAGGGATCTACGTTCTAAAATATCTAGCTAGGCTTAGAAAGGGCCTAGAAAGGAAAGGATTTTTGTCTTGGTTTTGGGAATGGGCAGGTCAGAGAGGAGCCATTTTCTGTCTAAGGTAATGGACTTTCTTTGTTGAGATAGAAGGAATCTGAGGTAAGTGATAGGAGGGGAAGAGATTTGAGCTTTGACGGGGGATACTCGGTAACTTCTGGAAGCTAGAAAGTTAAGTAGGGAGGCAGTGTCAAGTTGAGACTGTTCCCACGAGAGACTGCAGAGTAGAAGATTGTCTATGTATTATAAGGTGGACTTGGAGTGATCATGATGAAACTGTTTGAGGTCCTGAGCTAGGACCTGTCTAAAAATATGGGGACTATCTCGGAAGCTTTGTGGCAAAACTGACCAAGTGAGTTGTTTAGAATATCTTGTGTATGGGTCCGTCCAGGTGAAGATGAAAAAATCTTGGGAGCAGGGGTCTAGAGGGATAGAAAAATGGGTCTTTGAGATCTAGGACTGAGAAGTGGGATGCTGAGGCTGTATGGATTTGGAACTAAGGGATGGATAGGGACAATGGCTATGTTGATGAGGCGAAGGTCTTGGACAAGGCGGCAAGATCCATTGGTTTTTTTAACAGCTAATATGGGGGTATGTCTTTGAGATCTAGGACTGAGAAGTGGGATGCTGAGGCTGTATGGATTTGGAACTAAGGGATGGATAGGGACAAAGGCTATGTTGATGAGGCGAAGGTCTTGGACAAGGCGGAAAGATCCATTGGTTTTTTTAACAGCTAATATGGGGGTATTAAATGGGGAGTGAGTGGGTCTGCTTGAATGATGGGTTGGAGGCCTATGAGGGCTGAAGTGGTTAGTGGGTATTGGGCCTGACAGATATACTGAGAGGGGTCACATAATTTGATAGAGGCAGGGGGACATAGGGCCACGGAGGGGCTTGTAATGTCCCAAACTTTGGGATTTATAGGGTGTATGAGGGCAGAACCGGAGCTTTCATTGGGTAGAGGGGGGTCATCGGCTATGAGGGCCATCAGAAAGGGAGTACTGGAGGCTGTGGGAGTGGATATAGTTATGGAAACGTGGAGGAGGGAAAGGATGTCTCGTCCTAGTAAAGGGATGGGACACTGGGGCATAACCAGGAAGGAGTGGGAGAAAGGTATGGGATTGTCTTGGATTGTGCATAAAAGGGTGGGTGGGGGGTTTTATGGGAAAATCTGTTTACCTCCTACTCTGACTATAGGAGTAATGGCTGGCGTGGTAGGGCCCCGGTATTCTCACAAGACTGAGAAGGTGGCTCCTGTATCTAGGAGGAAGGAGATGGGGTGACCGTCTACTGTTAGAGTAACCCTGGGCTCCTGTTTGGTGATAGAAATGGTCGGGCGAGAAGCCCCCGGGCCCCATCAATCTTCTTCTGCCAGCTCCACTACGGAGGGCTTAGGATGGGGGTTGTTCGTCCAGCCTCCCCTTCGGGTGGTTGGGCAATCAGACCCGCAGTGGCCCTTTTTGTGGCATCTGGGGCATGTGGTGGTAGGAGATCTGGGGGAGGGGCACGCCCTTGACCAATGTCCCTCTTTTCTGCACTTGAAACAAGCTCTTGGGGGGGCTTGTTTGTAGAGGGGCGCCCAGGTTGTGGTTTTATCAGCTGGGCCAACATCTGGAAATTGGCCTGATCAGCCTTTTGTTTACAGCATTCTTTCTCCTCCTCCCGCTTATGGAAGACTTTAAAGGCCACTGTTAGGATCTCAGTCTGTGGAGTAGCGGGGCCCTGTTCTAACTTTTTGAGTTTAGCTTTAATGTCAGGGTAGCCTTGAGCTAGGAAGTATGTCATAAGGACATGTCTTCCTTCAGGTGTTTCTGCGTCCAGGCTGGTATACTGTAATAGGGCTTGAGTGAGTCTGTCTAAGAACTCGGAGGGGATTTCATCTCTCTTTTGAATTATGTCTTGGAGCTTTTGAAAATTGACTACTTTACAAGCTGCCCTTTTTCAGACCTGCTATTAAGCAGGAGGCAAAAATATCTCGAGAGCGGAGACTCATGGTGGTGTTATAATTTCAGTGTGGGTCTTGTTCGGGGACAGCAGTGGGGCCAGGGGGATAAGTGGGGTCAGTCCTGTGGGTTTCAGTAGCCTGCATTTGGGCGAAGTCCTAAACTCGTCTACGCTCTTCAGGGAGGAGAGTATTGGCCAGGAGCATGAAAATGTCATGATGTGTGAGGCTGTAAGACTGGAAGATCTATTGAAACTCCCTGATGTATGTCATGGGATCAGTGGAAAAGGAACTTAGGCGTTTCTCTAGTTGGGCTAAATCTCTTAAGGAGAAAGGGATGTGAACGCGCACGCTGCCTTCAGATTTTGCTACCTCCCGGAGGGGGGCGATAATTTTGGGAGGCTCTCGGGACTGAGTCTGAGGGGGACTGAAGGGTTCTGGCTCAGTCTGTGGGGGAGTGACGCGGTCTAGCCGTGCCTGGTCGAGCAGGTCCTGAAGTGCAGAAGGGGGGCAAAGAAAATAAAGAAAGATAGAATCGGACCCACATGTCGCCAGCTAGCAGCCCAGCTGCTTACTTCTGCCGCTCTAGTTGGGCTTGAACTCATGACTCTGAATTAAGAGTCCCATTCTCTACTAACTGAGCTGCAGCAGGGCTCTAGTTAATTGCTTATGGAATACGTAAACAGAATGTTCTTTGTTCTCCATTCCTGCCACATCTGCAAGTGGGGGAAGGGCATATTTAGAAGCAGGGGCGGTGTTTCTACACATCTTCAAGGTCTCCCTATTTTCAGAGTGAGGAGTCTTGGCAAGATATGTTTTTGTGGACAGATAACTTCTAAGGACTGCACCGGTTGTTCTCTAGCTTGTGCCTTCCCATGCTGCGTTCAGACATGGGGGAAGGTGCTTTCCCATTAGCCCTACAAACATGTGAGAAGACAAAGGCGGTCCCTAACAGGGGAGAAACAGGTGATGAGGGCAAAGATGGAGGAGGCTCTTGGGACCTAGTTAAAGGGGGGCTGAAAGGCTCAGGCTTAATCTGCAGGGAATGAAGGTGGAGGAGGTGAGATGGGGGAGGAGATGGTTGGGGAGGAAGGGAGAAGGGCTGTTGTAGGAGAAGAAGGGGAAGGGAGTGAACAGGGAGGCTTCTGCGGGGGCGGCGGCTTGCAGGCTAGGAGAACTTGGGAGGGGGCGGGGAGAGGTGGAGGCGGAAAGCTTTGATATAGGGAATCTCCTTCCATTTTTTCAGGCGCTGGCAGTAGTTAAAAAGATCGGGAGTGATGTTAGGATCAAGAGTTCCCCCTGCAGGCCATTGGTTTTTATTGTCTAGGGGGTATGTCGGCCAATCTTGGGAGCAATATTTACGGAGAAGTTTTGGTTTTATATCAGGCATCAGGGAGAGGGTAGCCAGATGCTTAAGCAGGCATTCAAGAGGTGAACTTTCAGGGAGGGATGAGGAGGCTCCCATGGCTAAAGGACAGAGAAGGAGACAAACAGGGGAAGATGAACGGAGATCCTCGGACTGGAAGCAGACCACAAGGAGACAAAGGGCATCCCCGATGATCCTTGGTGGTCTGCGGAAACTCGTATATGAGTCAGAATTTCTTGGGAAGTGTGGGTCGTCACCCAGACTTCCCTAAGAAGGCAGAGTGCCGGAGTCACGAGGTACCTAGCGCTAGGCATTTTCGGCGGACGGAGCAGAAGGAGGAGGGGGGGAAAGGGAGCGTTCTCATCCACAAAGGAGTCACCTCGTTTATGGCTGTTGGAGGGGGGTGCCTGAGAGTCGGCCGCAGCCGTGAAGGCTTGAGGCGGGGATTTATGGCTGTTTGGGGAGGGGCCTGAGGGTCTGCCGCAGCCGTGAAGGCCTGAGGCGGGGAGAGTTCCCTCCTCATCCCCGAGCGTCAGGGCCTTGCCGGACGATCACGGTCAATGGCACTGCGATAGCTCGGGGAAGAGTGGCCCACCCTGGGGAAATTTTGCTTAAAAACTTTCAGCACTGATGGAAGGGATGGTGAATGCGTTTATGACTGTCGGAGGAGGGGCCTGAGCGTTCCCGCAGCCATAAAGGCTTGAGGCGGGGATTTATGGCTTTTGGAGGAGGGGCCTGAGGGTCCGCCGCAGCTGTGAAGGCCTGAGGCGGGGAGCGTTCCCTCCTCATCCCCGAGCATCAGGGCCTTGCCGGAGGATCATGGTCAATGGCACTGCGATAGCTCAGGGAAGAGCGACCCACTCCGGGGGGAAAACTTACCTAAAGGCCAGAGAGGAGTGGTGAGTGTGATGAGCCAGCGCCGGAAAAAGAGGACGAGGGCAAGCTGCTGCTGGTAGTAGAAAGAAAACTTCAAAGAATAATCTAAGCTCCCATCTTAAAAATCTAGAAAGAGAAAAGCAAATAAAACCAAAGCTAAATATAGAAGGAAATACTAAAGAACAGAATGGAAATCAATGAAACTAGACAACAAAATCAGTAAAATCAAAAGCTAGTTCTTTGTAGGGAAAAAAAAAGTCAATAAAACTGAAATAATGCTGTCAAGCTAACCAAAGAAAACAAGAGCAAATTACCCAAAAGAGGGCATATCACCATATGCCTAAAGACATTAAAAGGATAAGGAAATACAATAAACAGCTTTAAACTCATAAATTTGACAAAATAGCTGAAATGGGCAAATTACTTGGTAGTGGTAGTTACAAAACACCAAACCTCACTGAAGAAGAAATAGAGAGCTGCCTCTCCCACCCAGATGACAAAATGTGGCGGCTCAGGCTCAGACCTCAAGGAGGCACCGGCTTCCACTGCCTCAGCCCCTACAGCACGGCCATCAGCACACTGCTGCCAAAAAGAACAAGGCACAGTGACAGTATGGGTGTCTGGGGCTGGAGGCACAGCAGGGGGCATGGGACGCAGGGTGGCGTAGGCTGGAGAGCAGGCTCAGCTGAGTGGAGAAGCTGTCACTGGGCATTGCGGCATCCTCAGAGGGGGCCGTGTCTAACGGGGTTTACCCGCTGCTCAACACTGCCAATGGAGCAGTGAGGCCGACGGTGTTCAGCATACCCCTAGTGGACTTCCTGATTGCAGCTGGAGGATGCCACATCTCTATTCCCAGATGTAATGACTGGATACTGCCTGAACCATGCTGGCTTTGAGGCCTTGAACACACATGGAATTCAGCTCATCTCCCTAGCTGCCCATAAACTCATCTCAGATATTGCCCACAATGCTCTGCAGCACCACAAAATGAAGGGAGTACACTTAACCATGGAGGAGTTGACCCCTGCCCTCAGAGAGTACAACATTAGTGTAAAGAAGCCGCACTACTGACAGGATTGGTTTGAAGATGGCAGCGTGAGAGATGAGACAGAGGCCTCCTCCCAAAACCACATATAGTATGAAAATATAATAAACACAACTAATCCTGAAAGACTGAGAGAGCAACAGGAAAGAAGGGTCTCTAGGAATGAAAGAATATTGAGAGAACTGTGTGACCAATCCAAATGGAACAATATTTGTATTAGAGGGGTACCAGAAGAAGAAGAGAGAGAAAAAGGCAAAGTGTCTTTGAGGAGGTAGTTGCTGAAAACTTCCCCAATCTGGGGAAGGAGACAGTCTCTCAGGCCGTGGAAGTGCACACATCTCCGAACACAAGGGGCCCAAGGAAGACCACACCAAAATGTGTACTAATTAAAATGACAAAGATCAAGGATAAGGACAGACTATTAAAAGCAGCCAGAGAGAGTAAACAGATTACACACAAAGGAAAACTCATCAGGCTATCATCAGCTTTCCCAGCAGAAACCTTACAGGCCAGAAGGGAGTGGCATGATATATTTAATGCAATGAAGCAGAAGGCCTTGAGCCAAGAATACTCTATCTGGCAAGGTTATCATTTAAATTTGAAGGAGGGATTAAACAATTTCCAGATAAGCAAAAGCTGAGAGAATTTACCTCCCACAAACCGTCTCTACAGAGTATTCTGGAGGGACTGCTATAGATGGAAGTGTTCCTAAGGTGAAATAGCTGTCACCAGAGGTAATAAAAATGTACAGAGAAAGAGTACAGAATGCGATGCCCAAAAAATATAAAGAATGGAGGAGGAAGAAAAGGAGAGGAAAAAAAAGAACCTTTAGCTTGTGTGTGTAATAGCATACTAAGTGAGTTAAATTAGACTCTTAGATAGTAAGGATGTTACCCTTGAACATTTGGTCACCACGAATGTAAAGCCTGCAATAGCAATAAGTACATACCTATCCATAATCACCCTAAATGTAAATGGTCTGAATGCAGCTATAGAAACATGACTCAGAAATGACATGATCATATTCAAAATGGCCAGAATAAAATCCAAAATTTACTGCACATGCTAAAACAAACAACACACACATACACACGCCACTGGAGAATGTGACAAATTCTCAAGGAAAAGAAGGGACAGATGCCTATTTTGAGATGCCTCACGTTGTAATTATCACATAAAGACTTTAAAGCAGCTATTATAACCATATTAAATGTGGTAGGGCTTAATACTCTTAAAAATTGGAAAGACTAAACTTCTAGAGAAAAATAAAAACTATAAAAAAAATCCATGTTGAGAAATTTAGAACTGAAAAACATAATTATAAAAAATTACAAAACAGATTGCATGGGCTCAACCACTGAACAGAGATGATGGAAGGGTGTGTAAACTTGAAGATAACAGAGCAGCAGAAATTATCTACACTGAAGAAAAGACAGGAAAAAACATTGGAAAAAATGAATATATCCTTTGAAACTGGTGGGACAGTATCAAATTGTCTAAATTTCACAATAGAGGTGTTCTATAAAAAAAGAAAATCTTTTTTTTACATTTCCCTTAATGGAGGTCAGATTCTCTTAGCTTTCCATCATCTAAGTCTCTCTATGTCTCTCTCTCTCTCTCTCCCTCTCTCTCTCCCTCTCTATTACTTTTGCATTCGTTCCACCAAACTTTTGCTTAGATAAAGGATTCTAAAAAAACCAATCTTGTAGGGAGAAAAAGTCAATAAAACTGAAAGAACTCTGCCAAGCTAACCAAAGAAGACAAGAGCAAATTACCCTAAAGTGGGCATAACACTATATTCCCAAAGACATTGAAAGGATAAGGAAATACAATCAATAGCTCTAAAATAGAAAGTTTGATAAAATAGCCGAAAAAGGCAAATTACTTAGTAGTGGTACTTATAAAATACCAAAACTCAATCAAGAAGAAATAGAGAGCTGCCTCCCCCACCCAGATGACAAACTGTGGTGGCTCAGTCTCAGACCTCAAGGAGGCACCGGCTACCACTGCCTCAGCCCCCGCAGCACAGCCTTCAGCGAACTGCTGCCAAAAAGAACAAGGCACAGTGACAGTACAGGTGTCTGGGGGACGCAGGGTGGCGCAAGCTGGAGAGCTGGGTCAGCTGAGCGGGGAAGCTGTCACTAGGTGGTGCGGCATCGTCAGAAGAGGCCGTGTCTAACAGGGTTTACCCACTACTCAACACTGCCAATGGAGCAGTGAGACTGACAGTATTCAGCACACCTTAGAAACTTGTGGGACACTACCAAATTGTCTAAATTTCACATTAGAGGTGTTCTATAAAAAAAAGAAAGTCTTATTTTTTAGATAAAACAATTCTTAGAGCAGAAAAGATCTCAGCTTTGACAAAAATGTAAATTTAGAGATTCAAGATGCTCAGCAAGCCCCAAACAGAGCAAATTCAAAGAGTTTAGGCCTAATAAGGCGTAAACTCAAAATCAGTAATAAACAGGCCTGATAAGGCCTAGGCATGTCATAATGCTAAAAAGCAAAGATAAACTAAAATTTGAATGATCACAGAATTCCCCGTAAAATACAGTGGAGGCCACAGAATGTTCAATAGTATCTTTAAAGTGAGGAAAGTAAAGAACTGCCAACCAAGAAGAGAATCCTTTATCTAAGCAAAAGTTTGGTGGAACGAATGCAAAAGTAATAGAGAGGGAGAGAGAGAGGGAGAGAGAGAGAGAGAGACATAGACTTAGATGATGGAAAGCTAAGAGAATCTGACCTCTATTAAGGGAAATGTAAAATATTAAACAAAAGAAAGCTAAAGGCTATATTACTACCACACAAAATATTCAGAGCTTCAGAGCTAGGAGAATTACAAGGAGTAAAAAGGGACATTACATAATGTTACGATTCCATTCATCAAATTCTAAATGTATACTCACCTGACAAAAGAGCTTCAAATTACAGGAAGCAAAAATTGATACAACTGGAAAGAGAAAAGTCTGTAACTGGAACACCACCACCATAGACCAACACTACCAACCACCAGGTCCTGATGACATTCCAGTATGTGGCCTGGCCACAGAATGTACAGTCTTCTCAAGTGTGCATTATGACATACACTGTGAGATCATATACTGGGTCATAAAACTAATCTTAACAAGTGAAAAAGTTGCAATTCATACAAAATGTTTTCTGATAAGAGAGTAATAAACTTAAAATCAGTAACAAAACAGTTAAAAAAAAAACAGGACCTCAAGCGTGGAAATTAAATACACCTTGATGTAACCCATGGGTCAATAAAGACATTTAAAGAGCAAAGAGAAAATAATATGAATCCGAACACAAGGGACCCAAGGAAGACCACACCAAAACATGTACTAATTAAAATGGCAAAGATCAAGGATAAGGACAGTCAATTAAAAGCAGCCAGAGAGAGTGGTTGCCTTACAGCAAGCTACTGAGACCTCTTTGCACCTCTGTATCCTTACGTGTAAAATATGTGAATACTATCTGTACCTATTTCAGATGATTCTGAGTACTACATGGGGTAATACACATAACAAAAAGCATCAGAAAAGTATCTAACATGCAGGAAGCTCTTTAAAAGTGTTTGTGAGTCTCATTAGTACAACAGCTGGACTTTAGATGCAAAAATATAGTCTATCAAGGAATGATGTTTGATTTTACCACTTGAAATTTCAGTTCTTTGTACATAAACCTTCAAGGGCATCTTCCAGAAATGTTATGCTTTGCTGAATGTTTGCATTCAAAATGAGCATATTCAAGAATAGCGGAGGAATTGCAATCCCCCCACAAGCAGATCCAAGGAGACGAAGGGAAGGTCAGCTTTTCCTAGGTTTTAGGAGGAGTTCCAGGGTGGTGGCGGTTTCTCCTTGGCTCGGAGCAGCGGGTTAAGGCGTTGCCGGTGCGGCAAGGAGGCGTCCTCGTCCTCCGCCTCCTCCGGAGGCAGGAGATAAAGTTCCTGTGCGAAACGTGTCGTCCCTTTGTCAAAATAATTCCCATGTTCCTTCTTCCTGCTGGTTGTGCAGACTTGCGGACTGCGACGCGAGGGCTCCGTGGGTGAGAGCTCCCACTTTCAGGGCTTCCCCGCTCCATCTGCAGCGAGGTTTCCCTTCACTTGTTTTCAACATCAACAGCAGACAAGGCCATTCTGTGGCCGTGAACGGATCAAGACAGACACAAGACCAGTCCGTAGTCACATCCGAATTCAGGCAAGAAAGAAAATGGCCCAAACAACAAAATCTACCAAACACTCACTCCCTGTATGCTGTCCAATGACAGCTTTGGCCTCGCGCGACCCCTCCCCTCCTTCTGGGTAAGATTTATTCAGCTACCCAGTCACAGAATTACCTACCCCCAAGTGCCTGAGAGCCCCTGGTAGGGGAAGAGAAATATCTTTTCCCTTCTACCCTTCTAGGTTGTCGGAGGCTGGGGCTTCGTAACAAAAGACAGTTTAACAGGAGAAAGACAAATTGATTAGCGTTGTATATACTCAGGGATGAGTAACTCAGATATGTATATATGTATATATAGCCTTATACAAACAAAGAAACCTAGCAACCCAGTTACTGTCCGGAGAAGTGACAAGACCAAGGAAAAGGACTTTTGAGCTCCTAGGGTGGCGAACTGTGGGAGGGAAGACGTAAGGGGGGAATAATAGAAGATGAGGACTAGTCAGTAAAGTTTGTTACGTAGAGTCCCCTGGTGCCAGTCTCTGGGCTCATAAGGGTTCTAGGGTTGCCAGTGATTGTTTAACTTCTGTGCCAACTTTTGCCCTGCTTTTAGGCAAATGGCGGGGAGGGAGGGCAGAGAGCTAGCTTTTCTCCTATCTGCTTCAGCTCAAAATAATCCTTAGGCCAAAGCGCCATTTTCCCGGGGGGTGGCAAAATCTGCGAGCCTTCACATCCAGAGAAAGGCCCCTCTTACTTAAACTCTCCCAACCCTCCCCCGCCCAACACAAGCCCGCATCCTGTATATAATGAGCCATTCCTGACCCCCTCTCACGGAGATGCCCCACGGTTCGCCATGGCGTCGGTCCTCTCATTTTGCAGCAAGAGAGAAACGCAACCCGTTTCTCTGTGGGCGTGTTCCCTGGAGGTCTTTGGTGTCGACAAGTTCTTAAGGTCCGCTGTTGGGACGCAAGAGTAATTGCGAGATGGAATGAGTTTTATTCTGTTTAAAAAGCCAAACATTTATAGATAGAACCGCTCAAAAAAAGGAAGAAGAAAAGAAAGAAAAGAAAGAGAAAGAGAAAAACAAAGAAAGAAAGAAAAAAGAAAGAAAAGAAAGAAAGGAAGGAAGGAAGGAAGGAAGGAAGGAAGGAAGGAAGGAAGGAAGGAAGGAAGGAAGGAAGGAAGGAAGAGAAAGAAAAGAAAGAAAGAAAGAAAGAAAAGAAAGAAAGAAAGAAAGAAAGAAAGAAAGAAAGAAAGAAAGAAAGAAAGAAAGAAAGAAAGAAAGAAACAAAGAAAGAAAGAAAGAAAGAAAGAAAGAAAAGAAAAGAAAAGAAAAGAAAAGAAAAGAAAAGAAAAGAAAAGAAAAGAAAAGAAAAGAAAGAAAAAGAAAAGAAAAGAAAGAAAAAGAAAAGAAAAGAAAGAAAAACCTTTAGGGAGAGGAAAGGGTTGCTGAACTCATCTCTTTAAAAACACTTCTTCCCGTGCAAGGCAGGTTGGTAAAAGCAGAGAGGGACGGACGTATTTGTATCTGCGCCTGTGTATGTGTACATATATACAATACACGGCGGTCAAATGATGTTAGGTGGTGAGCGTTCACGGTAAACCTGTTTCAACGTTGCTGTACATTTGAAAAATCCCATAAAGCTGTTCGTGTCTATTCCCGCTCCAGCACTTCTCCAGGGAAACGAAGCTGAAAGAGCTTTGTGGCTACGCGCGTTTCCGTTTCCAGACGAGAGGGCGGGCACCGAAGGCGGGAAGGGCGGGATATGCAAATTTTAAATGGCTGGTTCCTCTGGGAGCTATGGGAGCAAAAAAACCCAAAAGCGTAAAAGCCCCAAATAAGTGAAACAGCGGTACAGATTGTGGGGCTGTAATACGCTGTCAAGTCTCGCGAAGAGACTCAGCCTTTGGCTGATGGCGAGGTTTCTCATCGTGAGCAGAAAGAAGTGTGAGAGGTAGGGTGTAGCGGGGAAGGGGCTTGTGCAGTTATCGCTTCTCGGCCTTTTGGCTAAGATCAAGTGTAGTATCTGTTCTTATCAGTTTAATATCTGATACGTCCTCTATCCGAGGACAATATATTAAATGGATTTTTGGAGTAGGGAGATGGAATAGGAGCTTGCTCCGTCCACTCCACGCATCGACCTGGTATTGCAGTACTTCCGGGAACGGTGCACCCCTACCTGGGGAACTAAGCAATTGTCAAAAAAAAGTCAAGTGTTGGTTGCTGTAGAAGACTGTATTGTATTGTTAGTGAAAGCTTGCAGTAGCTGAATTTTTCATTTGTCTATTCAGATGAGGATGTGGTTTTCCGTAGATTTGCGAACGCTCTGTACTCCAGCGGTATAGCATAATACATATGTATGTATGTACTCCGAGGGAACCGTAAAAGCGAGCCTGTCTATGCACGGGGGTTAGTTCTCGGGGACAGTGTGTAAACACGCAGGGGCTTGGGAGGCAGCAGGTTTTCTTGTTAATAGTGTGGGGCGACTCCCCGCGGTTCCTGTGGGACTTATGATTGTCTTGTCTGAATCGTTATTTTTTTGCTGCTTTGAAATAGTCTTTGGTGACGGTGAAACGGAGGGTGTTTGGTTTTTTTTGGCCAGGGGAAAATCATCCATGAAGTAGTGTATCGAGGAGCTTGCTTTGGGCTGTTTGAGGGCTTGGTTGCAGATGTCAAGGAAGCACTTTGTATTGCTGTGAAGCTGTATAGTTTTAAAACACTGGGTCCGTGTTCAGTTGCAAGCACCATGGCAACCACTAAAAAGTTCAGTTCGTTTATTTTAAATGAGAAAATAGGAAATGCCATTGCTCGTTTAAAACTACAGGAGGCAGGAAAATGTAGAAGCATTGAGCAAGGACGGTGAGTAGAAAACTAAGAAATATGGTAGGTATCAGTGCAACTATATCAATATCAAGCTCTTGAAACATAAATGGCCTGGCCTAAATGTATCAAAATAGGGATTGTAATAGTGTCTGCTGTGTTCTCCAACACCACCGAGCGATTCTCCAATTCTCCGTGGACACTGGGTGTCTTACAAATTGAACTCGATTCTGACACTATGTCCTACAAGACTGCCACTTTGACAACAATTACAAGTCCAGTTTACCTGTGCTCCTGACTGCCTGGAAACCAGGTTCCTATGGACTCTCAGATTACTTTTGCTAGAGTTGTAGTCCACAGAACTCGAGAAACATTTGCTTACATTTACCAGTTTATCATAAGGGACACAGATGGGAATCAGATAAAGGGGGTACATAGTTTAGGTAGCTAAGGGGGAGGTGAAAGTTTGTCTTGAGTGTGCTGTGTCTTGGTTGCCTTCAAGCTCAAAGTAATTCACCTGCCAAAGTGACGTTATTTGTATGTCGTGTAATCTGCTTCCCTTCAGGACAAATCCAACCGGTAGAAAAATCAGTTAAGTACATAGCGAAAGTCAATCGCATCACCAATCCACTGGATTTAATTAATATGTGAAGAACAATTCATCCGGCAATAGAATACACATCCTTCTGAAGCAAGCTCACACGGAACATTCACCAAAACAGACTACGTTATGGGCCATGAAACACATTAACAAAGCTAAAGCTCTAAAAGTCATGTAACATATACTCTCAGATCACAGTAGAATTAAGCTAGAAGTCAGTAACAGAAAGATAGGTGGAAAATCCCAAAACACTTGAAGATTAAATACAACTTCTAAGTAACACATGGCCCAAAGAAGATCTGAAGAGAAACTTTAAATATTTCAAATTAACTGAGAATGAAAAGGCAGTTATCAACATGTGTGGGATGCAATGAGAGCAGTGCTTAGAGAGAAACCAATAGATTTGAATTGTGTATTTATTAGAGGGGAAAGATTTAAAGTCAATAATCTAAGATTCCGTTTTAGGGAGCTATTACAAGAAAAGTCCAAAGTAAGCAGGAAAAAAATAACAATAAATATTAGAGCAGTAATCTATGAAATTAAACACAGGAAAACAATAGCGGGGGGGAAATAAAACCAAAAGTTGGTTCTTTGAAAAGATCAATAAAATTGATAAATCTCTAGCCAGGCTGAGGAAGAAAAGAAGATAAAATGATGTAAGAAATGAAAGGGAGGCCATCGCTACTGATCCCATGGATATTAGAAGTATAATAAAGCAATAGAATGAATAATTCTGCTCACAAATTTAATAACCTGGGCTAGATAAAACTTACGAGGCTCAGGACATGCGATCTCAAAAGAGAGCACCTGGCCATACTGACTATTTCAAGCTGAAGGGGTTTGAGAAAACAGCGAGGAAGGTCCATCTAACCTTCCTCTCCCGAAACCGGTCATAAAACCCTCATGACAGGCGCCCTCCCTCCACCTTGAGGAAAGGACTGTCCTTATGAAAGAACGCTGAGAAGCACCCTAACAGGCAGGCCTTGCTGTGTCCTCCAATTTACTGCCCTTACCTCACACTCTATGACCTATCCTTGCTATACGACTATCCATGGTCATCACACTTAGCATAAAATACTCAGGTTTTCGTTTCCTGAGAAAGCCTTCTGTGCTGTGAAATTTTCTATTAAATTTGTGTGCCTTTCCTTTGTTAATCTTCCCTAGTCTAACCAGAGGCCCAGCATGGGACCCTAAAAAGGTGGAGGAAAACTTTCCTCCCTTACAAAAGAGATTCTTCAAAAGACACAATCTTCCAAAACTCACACAAGAATACATTATCTAATTACGCCTTTATCTATTAAAGATATCGAATCATTTATGTAATCATATTCAATCATAGTATAAATTAGTCACAGGGATGAAAGTACAGCACAGAGAATACAGTTAATAGCTCTGTAACATCTTTGTATGTTGACAGTAACTACACTGGTTGGGGTGAACATTTAATAAGATAACTGCCAAATCACTAAAATCACTATGTTGTGTACTTGAAACCAATGTGGACTCTAATTTGAGTGATGCTGGCCTCATAAGGTGAGTTTAGAAGTGTTCCCTCCTCTACCTTGTGGAATACTTTAAGAAGGATCCTATTGGCTCTTCTTCAGTGTTTGGTTGAATTCAGCCGTGAAGCCATATGAACTTGGAGTTTGGTTTTGGGGGAGTTTCGGGGGAAGATTTTTGATTACCAATTCGATTCCATTGCTGGTAATGGGTCTGTTCAGATTTTCTGTTTCTTCCTGGATCAGTCTTGGAAGGTTGCATTTTTCCAGGAAGCTGTCCATTTCTTCTAAGTTGGCCAGTTTATTGCTGTACAATGTTATCAGGTAGGGTTCATCGATTAAGACATTTATTGAATGGCTACCATGTGCTGAGACTGAGCGACAGGTGCATGTAAGTATGAAAAAGAGACATCCCCTCTCAGCCCCCTGCTCTACTCCCATGACCCTCCCCCAGAAAGCTGATGGTCTCCAACAGAGAAAACAGCCATGAATCATTATGGGTCCCCGATAACTCCCTAAGCTAAGATGTCTGAAAACCATTTCTTCTCATGAGTTGCTCACACTCCTTTGTCAGCAAAATATACCCTCGGCTGATGGGCAAGGCATCAGCTTCTAGTGAACAAACCCAATGATCCAAGGAGATCCTAGATGTTGATAAGAAACCACTGGACACCCCGTAGAAAATGGGCAGGGGAGGGACAGTCCACAGGACAAAGAAAAACACAGATATCCACTGCCATCCCCACCCCAGGCACTGTTACCTGTCTGCCCCCTCCAGACAGGCTCTGAACTAAGGGGCCCAAGCCACCCGCACATCCCACAACACTCACTGGCATAGATCCATTCCCTCCGTGGCATCACACCTATGTGGCAGGACATGTGGGGTGGTGGGGCTGGCAAACCCGAGACCCTTACGAGAGAGGCACACACGTACTGCCCACATGAAAGTGGGCAGGAGAAGATGGGGAAGTGAGGGGACACAGACAACAATGGCACTGGCCCTTTAAGTGGGGGTGCCAGTTAATGCCCTCCCCCAGCCAACCAATTCATGGGCACACTGAGCACGTGCAGGAGCTGTACAAGCACAAGCTGAGGGGAGGGAAGTGTGGGGATAGATTCCGGAGGGAACTCCTCACCACCCTACTGCCTGTAGCTGCCCCCACTCTCCTTCCTGGGTCTGACAAAGGAGACCCTGGTACCCACCCAGTCCCTCCCCCATCCCAGCCCCTAGTGGATGGGGCCCTCGGAGGGTGCTAGGGCCTCAAAGGGGTGGTGGGCAGGCCCTCTCTGCCCTGGAAGTCTCTGGCAGCCCCCCACTGCTGCCTGGAGGTGGCACACACTCAGCCCAGAGCCAGGCTCACATCCCTGGTGTGGGTGTTGGGTGGTGGGTAACCTTACTGCCGCTCACCATGTGTGATTTCATTCCATTGGTGCCTATGTTTTTAAAAGAACCATCTACCAGCAATGACGCTCTACTCTGAAAATTAAAAACAGCTAAAAAGATGAGGTCCCTGTGCCACCGCTGGAGCTTCCAGTTTAGAGTCTCAGAGGAAGCAAACAGCTGAGAGGCTGAAGGCACCTGCCCCACTCCCTCTCCTACTTCTCCTTTGTTCCTCTAAAGCGCAGTGGCTCCCCAAGTCCACAAGGGTCAAGTTCTATCTCCTCAACCAGCTACAGCCTGCAGACCTCCCTCCCTCAAACCTTTCCCGAACCTCAAACTTCCCGTCTTCTGCACCGTCCTCCTCCTCCCTCAGACCTCAGCCCTCCTTCACCTTCCCTACCCTGCTTGGCACTTGCCCACTCTTTTCGTTCCCCTGACCTCTTAGTGACAGCTACCCTTAATTTTAATTGAGGTGAAATTCACATAACATGAAATTAACCATTTCCAAGTGTTTAGGGGCATGTAGGACATTCACAATGTATGCAACTGCCACCTCTATCCAATCCCAACTGTAAGTATGGGGAGAGGAAATCCCAGGGCAAAATACCTCTAAAAGCCATTATCAGTCAAAAGGAGAAATAAAGTTTGAAATCTGTTTATTGCTCACAAGCTGCAGTCCTGGAACAACTCTCTTTCCTGCTCCAGCAGAAGCAAAACGGGACCTCCCCTCACCTCTCAGGTACAGATAAGCCCTCCTTTGCCCAGGTAATTACCCACTGATATGGAGATGAACTTCTCTCCACCCCTGAGGATATGCAAATGCACTAAAGCCAGGCGAGATACTCTGGAAATGTTACAATTTTCCCCACACCATTATGACCGCAAAAGGAAACCCCATATGCATTACACAGTTACTTCCCATTCTTGCCCTTCTCCAGATCTGGCAACCACAAATCTAATGCCTCCTGCCTCTACGGATGTACCTATTCTGAATATTCTGGAGGTAGAGCCAAGAGGGAAAGCCTGGTCTCCTGGGGCCTGTATCTGAAAAGCACAGATTCCCTGAAGGCCTGTTGTGGAGGGGGCACTGGACCAGGAGTCCTGAGACCTGTGATCCAACCAAGTTCTGCTTCTAACTCAGGGACTTCCTTTCCTCCTTTGTTCAAGGGGGTGGGGGGCTTCAGGCCAGTCCAGGGTCCTGGGCCCATCCCTGGCCAGGGGGCTTCTGTCTGGGATTGCACTGCCTGGCCTGAGAAATAGAATAGTTCCTTGATCCCCTCGGCTCTTCCCTGCCAGGTTCAGGTAGCGAAGGTGGTCCCAGGGGACAGTGGGATCAATACTATGGGGTTTGTGGTCAGATATAGGAGATGAGGAAACTTTGGCTCAGAGAAGTTGAGAAACTTGCCCACGGCCACACTGACTTTTGAAGAACCAAAGTGCTTTGTTCAGGGTCACATGACTAAAAAGTCCTAACACAAGTAAAAACAATGTTCTGCACTTGCTAGATACCAACCAGTGCAAGCTTCACACACTTCATCTCATTTGGTCCCCACAGCATTTTTCATGGTGAAGAAATTGGAGTTGCCCAAGTCATGGGTTATCAAGCGATTGCATCGGGACTTGAACCCAGATGGTCTAGTTGCAGGGTTCAAGCTCTTAGCCACCTCATGGCTCACTACAGCACGGCACAGCCTTGTGCCATTTCCATGGCTCTGCTCTTGCTCTGTGCCTGCAAGTCAAACCTGATTAATGCCTGTATTCCTTTATGCCTAGCAGAGAGCCTCCTTTGTTCTCCCTTACTCAACTCATCTAAAGCTCCTTCTCCCTTCCTTTTTCCTTCCTGTCCCTCTTACTCTGGATAGAGTTGCTTTTTCAAGTGTTTAATTATTTCATAATATTTTAGACGTAAAGCAAACACCCATGCACCCACCGCCCAATTTAAGAAACCCCAGCATTGCTGTTATTGTTGAAGTCCCTGGTGTAGTCCTTGACCTAGATGGGACCAGGATCCTAGATCGGTGGCAATCATTTCCATGCATCTTTAGAAACATGAAGTTGCTTTTGACTGATGGTAAGGGATTTTTGAGCTTGATTCTTGACAAGGAAACATAGCAGGAGGTGGGAATCAAGGTGGAAGTATAGCCTCAACTGAATCTCTTTTGAAAATATATTGTGAGGAAATATTTAAGACATAGGAAGGCATACAGAATAATAGAACAAACCTCCTGCTTAGGAAATAATACATTAAAAATAATCCCCAGGGTTTTCCGCCCTGATTGCATCCTCCCAGATGAAGCACCCACCTGAATTTGGAACGTATTTTGAGCAGAATCTTGGGAGATGAGCAGGGGTTCACAGTCCGGTGGGGGTGGCAATGGCCATCATGAACAGAAGGAACAGTAGGGCAAAGCCTTGGAGGACAGGGTTTAGGAAGTAGGTGTTGGGCATGGCTGGCAAGCTGGGTACCTGTGTGGGAGGAGAGAAGGAGGAGTTTGGGGAGGTAAGAAGCTGTCAGCCCTGCCTTCCTCAGGGCCTCAGTTCCGACTTCCTCTAGCATTGCCCTAATCACATGGCATTGTTATTACTTATTAGCTTGACTCTGAGATCCTAAGGATAGTGACCTTCTTAGTTACCTTTGTCATCCCAGCATCTATCCAGTGGCTGGCACAAATGGGTTTTTAATCAAATATTAAATTGACTAAAGAATGAATAATAACAGTTTAATTTATTTCAGCCTCCTCTGGGTGGGTGAGGGGGAGTGCTGGTGAAAAGAGGACAATCTGAATGATAATGTTTTTGAAGAGAACGGTCATCTTATTATCATAAAGTGCAGAACACCTCTACCTTCATCAGTGCTGACAGGAAGAGACCTGGCTTTACTGCATAACCATAAGGGTAAGAAATGTGCTATGCAGACAGGTGTGCAAAGATGGGATAGATGACCAGATGGGCTCATTGCAGTTTTAGCCACCACCGGCATCATCACAATGCTTCAAACTATTCGCTTTGATTGGAGGTAAGCGACTGATCAGCCTCCGAGAGAAGTAGAACCTATTTGTTTTCCTTAAAAACAATCGTCAAAGCCCATGCATCCCCTCCTATGTGTTCATGATGTAATTAGCTCTGCTTTTTGCTGCAGAAGCAGGCGGGTCGTTTGCATTCCTTGAAGCCCCTCTCAGGGCTGGGCATGCTTTGGTGGGTTTTCGGTAGAAGTGCTTTTCTCAGAGGCTGCATTCCACATGGGGCCTAACAAACAGATAAAATGCGTCTGCAATTAGTGGCATCTCTTCGCAGGCAGAGAATTAATGTGCTGAAGGCTGTTTGTTGATTCTCTTGTAGCAGCCAACTATGCCTCACAATCCTGTTTTGACCAAACCTTGAAAGCCCCCTTTTCTGTCCAGTGGAGAGGACAATGCACTAATATAAGAGGATGAATGCATCAAGCTGGCATATAGATAAACCATACAAGGCTTTGGAGAAAGAGCAAATTATTAAAAGATTTTGGCAGTATGATTTGTAGAAATTTAGGCCACCAGCTCCTCAGCTTGCAGAGTTCAGATTGAAGCAGTTTTGTTCCTTCTCTGTGCCCTGCACTTCAGTCATTCTGGAATTCAGTTCCAATACAGAGGCCACTGAGTGAGACTGGGGCCTCCATTATTGCTGCCCCTCCCAGCCACTCCCCACTTGTGCTCTGCACTCGGGGTGTGGTGTGAGAAAACATGACATTCAACCCTACCTCTCGCGATTTTACTGGCCAAGTGATCGTTCATTCGCCAAACATTTGTTGAGTACCAGGCACTAGGTTGGAACTGGAAAAAGGCAAAGATAAATAAGACAATTCTCCCCCTCTGTCATTCTTGTTTTTGTTTTTTAACACTGAGGACTGTTTTTAACTATGACATATGTCAGACAGTCAGAAAAGTATGAAGCGAACAGAATAATAAAATGAGTACCTATGATAAGAACCACATAGCTTAAGAAGTAAAGCTAGAAAAACATCCGAAGTTTGTAGGCATACCATTGGAGCATTACGGGAAGTGTGGTGTGGCCCCAAAGCTGACTGAGATCAGTCCCACTTGGGTGAGTCAGGAGGAGTCACAGAGGAGCACTGGATTGAAATGGATCTTTGGACAAGTCGCCGTAGAGTAATAGTGTCCATCTCCAAAGGTCCTAGTGGGGATTTAAGGTGCTGGCATTACGTAAAGCTCCTGGTACTTTGCACAGAGCTCGCGCTCAGCGAAAGGTTTTTGAAGGAATGAGTGAACACGCAGGACTGGCAGGTCTTCTCAGTTATGGTCCGTCCTGGAGCCACAGGGGTGGACAGAATGGCCTCTCTAGGCGCTTTTCATCTTGCGTCTGCGAGGGCCGGGGAGAGCTGGAGTAAAGGCCCCCCCCACCCCCCGCATCTAGGCAGGGAATCCCACCCCGGACCCCAGCAACTGCAGCCGGGCTGTGAGAACAGCTCCTTTTACACAGGAAGAAATCACATCACGGCATCACCCCACCTAACTCTGCACCCTCCTGCCCCCGCCCCCCGCCCTACTTCCCCCACCCCCACCTCCATCCTGATCCCTGCACCCAGCAGAAGCGCCAACCCCTAGAGAAGGGCCCAGGCAGGGATGGGCTGAGGAGGTGTGTGTTTGTTTTGAAAGCCTGGGGCTGCTCCAGGACTAGGACAAGGAGGAGGAGGAGAGACAGGAAGAGGAGGGAAAGGAAGGGGAGGCGGAGTGAATGGCGGAGGGGGGAGGACGAGAGGGAGACGGAGCAGAGAAAAGGGGAGGATTGATTTGCTACTCAGACTCCAGGGCCCAGGACTGAAGCGTTTTCCTGCTTGTCCTCTCCCCTCCTCCACCCAAGGGGGTGCCTGTGGGCACACGTTAGGGGAGGGGTGCAGGGAAGCTGGACCTGGGATTGAGAAACTAGACCGAGGTCAGGATAAGCCAGGCTGCCTACGGACTCCGGTGGGCTGGGCTCTGGAAGACACACCAAGGGCGCACCGCCTCCAGGTCCCGGCGGAGCCCGGGCAGGTTCAGCCAGAGGTGGCTCAACAGCGGCGCCTGCTGGCCGCGGCCCTCCCTGCGGGGCGGGGTGGGGCTTCCCGGGCGGGGCTCCCCATCTGCCCTGGGAGCCCGCGGGTGAGTCACTCCCGGCCTGGGTCTGCGACTGCCCCAGCTGTCGGATCAGAAAATGTCGGAGGCCGAGGAATGTCCCCAGGTGGCGGGCCTCGGCCCTTCCAGGCGCCACCTGTACCCCTAATCCTGCCTTGTACACCCAGAACATTGGCCGACCCACCCACCCAGGGTCTGCCCCCGGCTAGCCCCGGGCCAGCTCTGGGAAAAAGGGCAGGATAAAGGTCCCTGAGCTCAGGAGGCTCCGGGTTTGGTAGTTTTTAGAAACGTTTTTATTTGCAAAAATTTCAAGCTTACAGAAGAGCTGCAAGAATGATGGAAAGATCCCCCATATACCCCTTACGCAGATTCATCAGTTGTTAAAATTTTGTCCCATTTGCTCCTTCTTCCCCTCTGGCTGTCTCTCTGTGTCTGTGCCTGTGCCTGTGTCTCTCTCTAGATTCCTCAGGTTGTAGGAATCCTATGTATATACATACATATATATATATGTGTAGTTTCCTGAACTGAGAGTAATTGGCAACCATCGTGCCCATTTACCAGGAGTACGTTAGTGGGTATTTTCAAAGAACAAGGACTTTTATTGCATAAGCACAGTAGACATTGCAACTTTGGGAAATTTAACATTGATACAATACTTTAATCTACTGCCCATATTCCAGTTTTATCAACTGATTCATTAAGGTCCTTTAGAGTTTTTTTCTCTCATGTGTAGGCTCTAGGCCAGGACCACACATTGCATTTAACTGCCATGTTACTTTAGGTTTCTTTAATCTGGAGCAATTTCTTATCTTTTTTCATCCCTCATGACATTTTTCAGAGTAGAGTACAACCCATACCCGTTTTTCTTTTAATTTAATGTTCCTCATGTTGAGTTTGGTGTTTTCTTAAGTGTACACATCCCTGGTGGGAATACTAAATAATCGATATTGTGTTCTTGGAGTGGGATTCTCCACCTTAGGGGAACTCTTGAACCTCTAAGGATTACTTCTAAGCTAGAAGTGTAAAAACTTCTACCAGATTGTCAACACAGGTTAAGAATGGCACCACTGATTATGACTGTGTTTTCTTTCTGCTGATGGCCAGCTTGTTTCTCCCCTTCTCTCCTACTGCCACAAAACCTGCCCTTGAGATTCAGCAGCTTCTGTTGAAAGCATTATTCTTTCTGAAGGCCACTAGGGACACCCTAACTGCCCAACTCATCACCTTCATGGTCCTTAACCTCTTGACCTCCTCCCAAGGGAGGGGACTCACCCTTTTCCCTGGAACCTCCCAGGGCCAGCTTCCCCAGTCTCCTCCCATCTTCCCTCATCAACAAAGGACAGACACAATGCTAGCCGGTGCCTGCTGGCTGCTTGGCGAGTTAGTCCGGAGGAAGGTGCTTTTTTCGGGGAAATCTGCAGGTCCTGGTCTTTCATGTGGCCTCCCCACACCTCCACTGGAGACACACTCCCAATTCCTTTCCCCAGATGGGTCTCTGCACTCATTCACCAACCTGGGGACACTCAGCCTTCTTGCCTCCCCTTCTTCACCAACTTAGGAGTGCAGCCCTGAGCCTCTGTCTTCCTGTCTGGACTGGCCCCTTAGATTCTAGGAATCCCAAATGAGCTGTTTACGCCTCTCCCAATCTGTAACTCCTCTTTTGTCCTTGTTCCTTGGAGTCCACCTGCACTCCAAACATGAGCTATTTTTCACTCTCACAAATCAAAGCGTATCCTGACTCTGGAAGATCTCTCCCTTCCCTCCCCTCTGGTTCCCTTTCCTGGTCTGCTGTTTTTCTTTCATTTTGAAATCTCTAACTGGTCTTCAGTTCTTCCTTCTCTCTCTGATGTACCCAGCTGATCATGTTTCTCCCGCCCAACCCAACCCCATCAACCACCAAGTTCAAGTCTCACATCCTTATCGTGTGTCCAGGACCTTGGATATTGAACCTGTGGATCCTACCAGACTCCCACTCTCCTCCCTCTAGTCCCATGTCCCTCATTCCAGTCATAACAAATCTGTGTGTTTCTCTCAACAAGTCATTGCCACTGGACCTTTGCATGTGCTGTTTTCTCTAAACAGCCATTCACTTTCCTTTTCCCACTCACTCACTAATTTGGTTAAATGCTCAAATGTCATCCTCTCTGTGAAGATTTTCTGACATTCTCAGGCAGCTCTGCCTCATCTTCTAGACCAGCTGTCCAATAGCACTTTTTCTGATAATGGAAATGTTCTGTCCAGTATTGTAGTCACTAGTCATATGTGGTTATTGAATACTTGAAATGTGGCTCAGTGAGACTGAGGAACTGAATTTTTAATTGATTAAATTATAAATAGTGTAAATCCAAATTTAAACAGCCCCATGTGGTTAGTGGCTACCATATTGGATAGCACAGGACTTGCCCATGCCTCAGGTACCTGAGATCTTGGGGTTCCCTGCTCAGAGGAGCATGCACAGGCTATGTCCCAGGTATGTGTATGTATGTGTGTGTGATTGTGGCTCCTCTTAATGCAGGACAAAGCTGAGGGCAGGAAGGGAAGGTAGCACTCTCTGACCTGTCATATTCCAGTGCAGAGTTCTAGAATTGTTTTTTGAACCTGGCGTTCAGGGTCCTCTTGAAGGTATATGAACCAGGGTAAGAGGACAGAATTTATTTATCTGTGTTAGCTCAATTTATAATTTTAAATGTTTAGATGAATTGTAACTGGGTTCCAGCTGACTTCTGGCCCTGGACGCAAGAGTGTCAGGAGTGGGTCCGGGTTAGTTTCTTCTGTGGCCCCTGTAACATGCAGCACCTCCCCTCATGCTCCCACTCTAGGCTGTGAGCTCTTTCTGGATGGACTTGGGTCTAATTCTCTAATACGATTAGAGAATTCTATGTTAATAATTCTGATGCCAAGCATACTGCTGACCCACCATAAATCATCATTGAATAAAAAGTAAATCGGTTCAACTGCTTGCCCAAGGGCTGACCTTGGATTTCATCACATTGGCCTGTGGGTTGGCCGGCTGGCCTGGAGGGAGACATTTGAAAACTTCCCTGCTCCAGAGAAAATGGTAGGGAGAGCTGGGCCCCCAGACCTGGGGTCTTGTCTCTGCTCTGTCATTTTTCTTGACCCTGGACAAGTCACTTAACGTCTCTGAGCTCTGGTCTGTAAAAAGTGGTACTAATAACAGTAACCACAGAGTGTTACCATGACGAACAGACCAAACACCACCTGTTCACAGGCACAGTGCCTGGTGTTCAGCAGGTCTCCCTTAAGTGTTCCTTCAGTCAGTGTTAGTTGCTTACTACATCACACCACGTCCAAGGCTCTGTGACCCCTAGCCCAAGGGATGGGCCTTGCGGTCCTGCCCACCCTCTCCTCTCACCTGTGTGCCCCATCCGTTTGGCTGCTGCTTGGATGGGGTCTCCTCTACCCTAGTCCATGTTGGCTTCTGGGTCCTGAAAGGAAAGACCTCGTGTTTCACTTATGGTTGGGCTAGCAGAGCTGGTTGAGACAGATGGACACACAGACCAATGAAGGTAATGCTGTGGTTTGTGACCTCTCAGCTGAGCAGACACTCCAGGGTTTGAGAGGGGATGAAATGCCTCCTTGGCGGACTGTTTCAGAGATTAAAACATTTAATTTGAGATTAAGATTTGGTGTTAACCAAAAAGTTTGTCCCTATCTCCCTCAGCTGCACCTTCAGGGGCAGCATAAAAAGTGAGATGGCCAACCTGGATTGGAGTTCTGGCTTTGATGTTTGAACTAGGTGACTTGAGGACCTTCTCCATTTGCAGCCTGGGGACCTCAGTAGGAAAATGGGACCAGGATAATCCCTGGCTCACAGGTTAGTTGAGTGCCCTCCTTCCCAATTTAGTGGTTACCCCTACCCACAGTCCTTAAGTCTTTACCCCCCTGCCTTTGATTGTGGAACTGACCACAGCAAAGCGTGTCTCACAGGAATCACCTGTCCACAGCCTCTTGCTTGTCTTCACCATCATCATCCTCACTTCCATTTTTAGGGTACCATGTGCTAAGGACTTTATACATAATACTTTGATGCTCTATTCTAGATATTTCAGTAATTTCTGTTAGGGGTTCTTCAATCCATGAAATGTTTAGAAGCACACTTTGACATTTTCAAATGCATGGGATTGTCTTTTGATTGCTCACTTTTAATTTAATTATATTGCTGTCAGATAATGATGTCTGTATGATTTTTCTGAATTGGTCAAGACTTGCCTTATGGTCTGATATGTGTTCATCTTTGTAAACGTGCACCTGAAAGCAAAAGTGTATTTGCTAATTGTTGACTGGAGTATTCAAAATATTCACCTAGATTAAGCTTGCCATTGTGTTGTTCAAATCTTGTGCACCCTTATGAAATTTTTTGTCTGCTTAATCTACCAATTCCAGAGGGAGGCAATTTAAATCATCCTTTACATTGGTGGACTGTTCTAGTTTCCCACTATTTCTCCTTTATGATTTTGAAGCCATGTTACTAGGTGCAGACAACTGTAGGATGGTTATATCTTCTTAAGAAACGGAGGCAGGCAAGTATCCTACCATCTCTTTCTGCAGGGTGGATTTTTCTTTTTTTTCCAAATCTACCCATAATGTCACCTTTTGGGCACCCTTGATTTTTGGAAGAGGGCAGACCGTCTCTGCCCAACCTCTTACCTTATGAAGCCCCAGGTTTTGTCTTTCTTCTTTTTGTATTTGTACCTTTGGGGATATTTCATTTCTTGTCAGCTCAGTCTTGCATAGAAAATCTCACACACACACACACACACACACACACACACAGTACAGTCTATCTTTTATTTAGTGTTTCTAGTTCTGTATCAGAAGGGTTTCTTTGGACATATATCTGCCCTATTGCTACAAATAAAAGTCTCTATTAGCCCTTTACTTGAAATTTTATTTAATATTCCAAAGAACTCCATGAAACCTATTACTATCTTTGCAGATTAAGAAAACTGAGGCTCAGGGGGTTTATGACTGGGTTCGGATCCCAGGTCTGACATTTGCTAGCTGTGTGACCTTGGGTAGGTCAGTCACTCAAGAGGACACTGAGCTCAGAGAGCACAGCAATGGGCCTGCCTTGCCAAGCTGCTGTCCAGCCTCAAATGACACTTAGGAAACACCTGCCTCTGAACCTTCCCTGCAGTTGGTGCCTGGAAGATGTCAGTGGCCACTGCTGTCTACAGGGAAGGGACATGTGCCTGATACTGGGCCTGCCCTCTCTTCACTAGGGGGTATGGACAAGGATAGTTCAGTGTCTGCCAGAGAGTTACCTGGTGGACCATAAAAGCCACAGATCCCTGACCGCACCTCCCCCCTAGAGTCTGGTGCAGAGCTAGGCTTGGGCACCTGTGTTACTTTGGGGTGTGGCTCATGAGGCTTTGCCCACCCCACTTTCCTGGGCTGTGGTGGGTCCCATACAAGGGACAGTGTAGTGGCTTACTTCTCTCATTTACCACAAGTTGCCAACAAGAGACATAGAACAGCCCTCCTTGGTTAGACAGCAAGCAACTTGCTTTTATTTTACTTTAAGTTTTGACTGGGTAATAAATGCATATGGTTCATAATCAAAATGGTATATAGAGAAATGCATTGTCTTGCTCTCAACTCTCTCTTACATGTTTATTTATTTTTAATAAGGTATCATTGATATGCATTCTTATGAAGGTTTCATATGAAAAACGTGGTTACTACACTCACCCATATTATCGAGTACCCCCCATGCCCCTTGCAGTCACTGTCCATCTGTCCATCAGTGTAGTAAGATGCCACAGAGTCACTACTTGTCTTCTCTGTGCTACACTGTCTTGCCCATGATCCCCCCACACCATGTGTGCTAATCATAATACCCCTCAATCCCCTTCTCCCTCCCTCCCCACCCACCCTCCCTCACTGTCCCCCTTTGGTAACAGCTAGTCCCTTCTTGGAGTTGGTGAGTCTGCTGCTGTTTTTTGTTCCTTCAGTTTTGCTTCATTGTTATACTCCACAAATGAGGGACATCATCTGGTATTTGTCTTTCTCTGCCTGACTTATTTCACTGAGCAAAATACCCTCTAGCTCCATCCATGTTGATACAAATGGTAGGATTTGTTTCTTTCTTATGGCTGAATAGTATTCCATTGTGAAAAGGTACCACCTCTTCGTTAACCATTCATCTACTGATGGACACTTAGGTTGATTCCATATCTTGGCTAGTATAAATAGTGGTGCAATAAACATAGGGGTGCATATGTCTTTTTGAATCTGAGAACTTGTTTCCTTTGGGTAAATTCCTAGGAGTGGAATTCCTGGGTCAAATGGTATTTCTATTTTGACTTTTTTGAGGAACCTCCATATTGCTTTCCACATGGTTGAACTAGTTTACATTCCCACCAGCAGTGTAGGAGGGTTCCCCTTTCTCCGCATCCTTGTCAGCATTTGTTGTTCTTAGTCTTTTCGATGCCTCCTAACTGTCTCTTGTCCACCCTGTTTCCCCACCTTACAGCTTACCACTTTTATTACTTTCCCTATGCAAATTCAAGCAAATACAAACATTTATTCTATTTTCTACTTCCTTTCTTACACAAAAGATAACATACTATATGTACTGTTCTGCACCATATTTTTACTTGAAAATATATCCTGGAGACCTTGCCATATTTGTATCTGGATCCTTATTATTATTATTATTATTATAGTTGCATAGTTTTCCATTGTGGGGAGACACTATAGTTTAGTTAAACCTACACTGTCTGATATAGTAGCACACATGGCTATTTACACGGAGCTTAATTACAATTAAGTAAAATTTGATATTCATTTCCTCAGTTGCGCTAGCCACATTTCAAGTGCTTAGTAGCTACATGTAGCTAACGGATCCCATATTGGGCAGCATAGATACAGAACATTTCTATCATCACAGAAAGTTCTATGGGATTGCTGGTTTCACCAGTCCTCTATAGCCAAACACTGGTTTATCTTTAGTCTTTAGGCAGTTTAGTGATGACGAGGCCCATCCCTGGGATGCAGGAGATCGGAGTGAGAGCTGCCCGGGCACTGCTGGATCCTCAACCAGATATTGAAATCTGGGAAGCTGCTACAAGAGGGGGGCTTTTGGGGTAGAGGCATAGAAACAAGCGTGGCCCTTAAGGGTGGGCTTTCTCCTCACCACTAGCCCTCTGTTCCCTCCCTGCAGGCCTGCCAAAATGCAGTTTTGTGTTCTTTCATTCAATATTTAAGTCCTGTGCTGGGATACAGAGAAAAGACACAGTTTTTGCCCTGGAGATACAAGCAAATCATCACCTGCCTGTGACAAAGACTTTCACAGATGCCTCACCAAATATCGAAAGGCCCAATAAGACCCTCTGTTAGTGAGGATGTAGGGAAATGGTCAATCTCGTCCACTGTTGGGAATTGCCAATTGGGGCAAACTTTTTGGAGGGCAATTCCAAATCTATACAAATTTAAGTAAAAATCTATCCAAAATTTAAAAGCACAAAAACCTCTGGCCCAGCAATGTCATGATGATAAATTTGTCTTACAGATACACACACATAAGTGCAAACAATTATATGTGTACCAAGACATTTTTTGGAGGCACCATTGTTTATAGTAACAGAAGGTTGACACGACTAAATATCCATTAGGAGAGGAATAGTGAAGTAGATTGTGACACACCTATGTGATGGATGACTGTATAGATTTTGTAGAGGCAGATATATATATATATATATATATATATATATATATATATATATATATATATTATTAAATGAAAATTGCAAGGTACCAAACTGTGGAGTGTGGGCTATCATTTGTGTCACACACACACACACACACACACACACACACACACATACATACACTGCTTGTATATTCCCAAAATATCTCTGGAAAGATACATTAGAACTGTTTTTCTTAGAAACTGCACATGTATTACCTTTTTTCCTTTTTTTAAAAAGGCACCTGGTGAGCAGGGAAGGGGAGGAAGAGATTCCTTGGGAAACCTGCTCAGTCACCTGCCCTCTGAGTGTCCCCAGTGACTGTACAATCCCTCCATCCGAGGTGACAAGGCTACAACAGTCCATAAATACCACCCATACTGTGACTCCAAGTCTATCACCAGTGGAGGCCTTGACTGTCTTAGCTGTCATACCTCCTGTGCCCAGTAGGTAGAAGCACAAACCCACTAATGCATTGGTTCCAAATATCACCAACCATCCCTTCTAGAATTTCCTCCTCTGTGGACCATAATTGCAAAGATACATTCTGCCAAGCCAACCACATTAGACAATAATTGATTAATTTTCTCTTTTTTTCCTTAACCTCACAGTTCTGACCAGCATGATAGACAATGTAGGCTTGCCAAACTGATCATTTTCCACACGAGGTCCTACTTAGCCCAGCTTTATTTCTGGGTGGATGGTGGTTGACTATGGCCTACACACCTGCAGGGCTGGCTACTGCATTACAGGCTCTTCACCCAGCTTGGATTTTCAGCTGCAAGGACAATCCCCACCCTTCTACCTGCTTGAAGTAGTCCTGGGCAAGAGGCAGTATGAACAACTGGCACCAGAGGCGGACTGTTAGTAGCCACTCTCCCAGATGTGCGTAGAATCTGTCCCTTGCTGGGCTGTGAGCAGCCCACGGACAAGGACTCTTCTCATCTACCACAGAATCTCCAGGACTGAGCACAGTGCTTGCTGGTGGGCACCCGGCTGGTGTTCAAGTTTGTTGTTAAATGGAAACAGCCATTGAAGGCATCAGAAACTAATTCTTTAAAAAGAAATACAAAGAGGAAAAAAAAAAGTCCCAGCTAATCTCAAGGGCCAGAACCCAAGAGCAAGACTGGTGTGTCCTGGGCTGGAGATGAGGGTAGTGGATCACTGTCTTAGCATGCTGAAGGAAACCTACTTTGTCTTACCTTATGGGTCCCTGGCTAGGACATGAAATAACTGACCACATCTCTCAGCCACCAGACGTGCTGGTGACCTTGGCAGAAGAAAGCCTTAACACAGGTCAGGCTGGGGAAAGGGGTGGCTCATCGAGGGTCTTTCCTTAAAATTAGATGATACACTTCCCAGCTCCTGCTTCATCTCCTGTCAGTGGTTCTGAATCTGAGAAGAAGGGCAGAAGAAAGAGTAAGCTGTCAGGGGAGGAGACACTTATGGTCCTGTGCCTCATCTAGAGAAAATCCAGGGCTCATTTTACAGGCCCTCCCTCCTCAGTGCTTTGGTAAGACAGGGAGGGGTAACTGGGGATCTCCACAAATTAAATGGGGAAACAGAGGAGCAAGTGAAAGAGGAGGGCCTCAAATTCAGGCTGGATTTTGTGCCCCAGACCTGGAGTCCTACAAACCCCAAAACTCACCCATCTGGCCCAACCTGGATGAGAGGGCAAGGCGAGGGGAGCCAGGGCAGCAGCCCTAAGGCCGTGTAGATGTGGGTGGTGGCCAGAGAGGGGGCCTGTTTTTGCCCTTTCTTAGCTGCTTGCCCTTGGGCAAGTCACTTAACCACTCCAAGCCTCAGTCTCCCCTTCTCTAAAATGAGATTATCAATACCTACCTTCCCTGGTCATTGTCAGGATGAATGAAAAACCTCTGGAAGCATTTCTGTAATTGCCAGACTTCTGAGATTGTTATTCTCCAAGGCGGGAGGCCACCCTCCGTCCCTGGAGGTGACTGCATGAGGATTTTATCCGCCTCTGCGGCACCTGCTCCTTTCTCAGCCTGAACGCTGGCTTTAATCCTCTGCTCCCCAATCCCCGCGTTTCTCCTGAAGACTGCTTCGATGGTACCCAGATTCTTGCAGCCTGCATTTTTCCTTGAGCGCCTCCATTCTAGAGCCGCTGGAGATGCCGGCACAGGCGCAGGGTTGGTCCAGGGCAGGATAGCTGGCGGGGGTCCCGCTGCACCCCCTGCCTTGCTTTGGGGCTCTTATTTGCAGGCGGTTCCCTCTGGCACTCGGCTGGTCTCTGGGCTAAATGGAGGAGGAGAGGAACAAGGGCTAGGGGCCCTGGAAGGGGGTTCCCACCTTCTCAGTCGGGAACCCGAGAGAGGACGGAGCCTTGCGCCCCAACGCCGCTCCATCGTGGGTCTCCAAGCCGCGCTCGCGGTTCCTGACAGTCCTCGACTCCGAGGTTCTCCCCGTCGGGCCTCCAGGCCGCGACCCCCTTCGCCCGGACCCCGCCAGTGCCCCAGCTCCGAGCGCGTGGGAGCTTACGGTTCTAGGACCCGGAGGCGCCGCCGCGCACGCAGCCGCCTCTGCCTCGCCTCGGTCGCCTGCCGCTCCTGCAGGTGTAGCGGCGCCGGGCGCCCCTCGGCGGAGGTGACCCGGGTCGGCAGCCCCTTCCCCGCCGCGCCATGGCCGCGGCCGACCCCCGGCCGGCTCCCGGCGCCCGCCCCCTCCCTCCAGCCCGCCCCCCTGGGGCTGGGTGCGTAGCGGCGGCGGCGGCGAAATGCGGTTTGCGCGCACCGGGAGCGACAGCAGAAGTTAGAAAATCGCCGAGGGGGGAGACTGCGCCGCAGCTTCCTGCCCCCGGCCCAGCCCTCTGGCCCCGGCGGCCTGCAGCCTGACTTCCTCCCCCGACGCCGCAGCTCGCCGCCCGGCTCCTCGGACGGGGCCGCCCCGATGGGACCCCGCGTCCCGGCCCCTGCACGCCGCTGAGCCGAGCGCCGGTGTCGCCGAGCCCCTCCGCTGCCGCGAGCCGCTGCCCTCCTCGCCCCTCAGGCCGGGAGCCTCGTCCCCTGACCCCCGGAAAGCTGGATTTCCGAGGCTGGAGGCGCCTGGCCGACTGGGTGGGGGCCACCATGGGCAACGCTGCAGGCAGCGCGGAGCAGCCCGCGGGCCCCGCCGCCCCGTCCCCCAAGCAGCCCGCGGCGGCCAAGCAGCCGATGCCCGAGGCCGGAGAGCTGGAGGAAAGGTTTAACCGGGTCCTGGTGAGTCCGACCCAACGCGTGCAGGGCGCGGGCGGGGTCCGCAGGGTCCCGGCGTGCGTTCCCGCCCCCGGGGACTCAGGTACTGCTTGGAGATCCCTGACCCAGCGGCTGCTCTTCCATGGGGTGGGAGTTACAGTGGCTTCTTTCCAGAGTGACTTAGCACTCTCCCCCCAAAACTTTCTTCTGCAATGGCTTAGGCTCCTTCCCCAAGACATTCCCTTCCCCCAAGGCTCCCGGATTTAAAGGTCTAAACAAAATGTCCTGTGAGGAAGGTGGGAGCAGAGCTCGCTAGGGCACCAGAGCGCCCCTTTCCCCATTGGATGCAGGCCCAGCTACGGGGCACGGGTCTGAAGCATCTGCTTGTGTGTCAGATCACAGAAGAAAGGGGTTACACTTCACCCTCCTGGTAGCTGTAGATCCAGCTGAGGTGTTTGCTCATGATTTGTTGGTTCCTGGGCTCTTTGGAGCTGGGCTGTCAGATCATTCAGAGGGAGTGTCTGTTTCCTACCCACTATGTGTCCAGGAGAGGATGCCTGGGGATCCTTATCTTGGGGCTCCCCACCTACCCACTGAAGGGATTAAGGTCAAGAAGGGCTGGGTTAGGCTGGTTGGTCCCTCTGGCTGAGGGTAGAGCAAAAGTCTGGAACTCTCCCGGCCACCATCTTCTCTGGGGAATTGAGGGGCTTGGGGACTAGGCCACTGGGGAGCCAGCCATCAGCTCAGGGTGAGCCTAGAGGCAATTGTATGTGTTTGGTGGGTGGGGGCTTCCTAAGACCCGGGGGAGGCAGAAGTAGGGAGTGGGAGGGAACACTCATTCTCACTTCCCTCTCCTTACTTCAGTCCTATTCCAGGCTCCCTTTTCTAACTACTTGCCTGGTGGCCTGTCTGCTGTCAGCTCCCCTGTGGGACAGTGGATGATAGACAAATGGGGCTGTGCATTTTCCCAGAGGTACTTGTCCACCGTAACAGGCTGGCACTGCGGGGTCTGAGGGTGGGAGCCTGGAGGAGGTGCAGGCAGGACAGCAATGCTGGCTGGTGGCACTGCTCAATTGTTTGCCCCCTTCACCTCCTTGACATCATTGCTCCTCCCCTGGCCAGTCGTTAGGCCATACTTGCCAGATCTTGTGCACGGCCCCTCCTAACAGTTCCTGGAAATCTTGGCTGCTGCCCCCTCCCCGGAGAGATGCTAGGAGTATGGAGGAGCTATGGGGTGGGGTGGGGTCTGGTCTATCCTTGTGAAGGTACCTTGCTTGGTTAGGGGCAAGGGTAGGACTCTCAGGGACACGTCACACCACGCTAGGCCCTGATTACACCATCTCCACCTGCTCCCCTTCCCGGAACCCGTGGCCTGGCAGAGCTAAGCTGAACTGAGCAGATGGGGGAGGGGGGAGAATGAGGAAAGACAGTCTCTGTGGACCATCTGGGGAGCCTGAGCTGGTGTTGGATCCCTGGACCCCTGCCAGACACATAGGTCTGTCTTTCCCCCCAAGTGTGTGTCTTTAAATGGGGGTGAGATGGGCCCTCAGTGTGAGGTCCAGGCTCCAGTCCATTCTCTGTTATACACACACTAATGGGGAGGAGCAGTGAATAATTCAGGCAAGTGGAAAATCCAAAAGTCAAATGCTGAGGTTCTGATGCCTGTGTAGGACTTGATCGCCTTGCTTGCATTTTTGGCCTTACCTCTGACTGGCTGAGTCGGACACTAAATGCCACTGGGCATCCTTGAGTACCAGGGTGTGGAGGCTGGAGGCCCAGAGATAGGTTTTATGGGGTGTCCTGCCGGAGAAAGCAGTGGTTGGGTAGAAATCTAGGTCAGCAGTACCCACTGGGGCTCAGCTCCCCAGCCCCCAGGAACCCCCATGAGTTTACACTCCATCTTCTTCCTGGGAAGGATGAGCCCGTTCTTTGTCCTCTGTGGGCAGAACACAACTCAGGGTCACTTGCCTAAGAATCTGCCTCCTCTCACTCCTTGCTGGCAGGCGCAAGAGCCCTGCCCTGGGGTGAGTGCATTGGTCTCTGCTTAAGGCTGCGGGAGGCTAAAGATTTGGATAAACCCGCAGGACTGACAACAGGTACTGCAGGGTGCACCTCCATCTGCACCCCGCCTCTGTGGCCAGAGCTGAGTCCTGTCCTTAGTGAATGTCCACAAGAAGAACCTCAGACTGCTGAGAGTGAGGGGCCCACCCCACCACCCCTCCCAGGGGTCCCCCAGTCTTGATGGGAGAAGCAAAGCCCTCCCCTTGGGATTTAGTCACATGGCCCCAGGGAAACTCTTCCTTTCAGTAGGTCCCTGGTGGTCCCTGGTGAGGAGTAGGATCTTAAAACCCCAAACCACTCCTGTCTTCTGGCTGTGGGACCCCTCTTGTGGGTGAGGGGTGCCCCCACCAAGGCTGCATCCAGGCAGGAGATGGAACTTGCTCTCCCTTTCTCCCATGCAAGAGTGGGTGGTGGGGGGCTACTTTTCTGAGGAGGCTGTGAGAGGGGTGCCCCTGCTTAAATAGGGGTGGGGAGAAGGAGCGGGTTGAGTCAGGGTTTCTGGTTGCTGCCTTAGCAACAGTGGAGGAGTGAGGGCTGCCCAGCGACACGGGCCTGCTGCAATGGGGGGAAAAGCAGCCAGCCAGGCTCCCCACTCGCACCTCTCCTATGCTGTAGCAGAGGCTGGGCGTCTTCCAGCCCCTCCCAGCATTCCCTTGCAAGAGTCAGGGTTTGGGATGGCCAGGCACAATTCCAGGCCTGCCCAGAAGGTCCATGCTTGCAGACAGGCCTAGGACACCCCTGATGTGCCTGGGCAGGGAGGAGTCTGTAACCTTGGAGGAAGGGATTCAGGGAAGGTGCTGGATGTTGTGCTTGATGCCAAGATGCCAAGAGTTGGCGGCCAGGAGGTGGCTGATCCATTTGGAGAGGAGTTTGCTTGATGGGGCTGGTACCCTGGGTTGCCCTGAGCATGTTCCCAGGGGTGTGGGCACTTGGCCAGACTGTGTGGGGAGGTCAGCACAGACCCAAACAGGGTGTGGACCCTGGGGTTCCTGCTTTTAGCTGGGCCCCTTCCCTGATGGGGCTGGTGATGCAGAGTGTGGGTGGATGTCCCCATTCATTGGCCTGTGAGTGACGCCTGCCTCCTTGTCCAGCCCCCTCCTCTAGGGTGGGGCAGATGAGGTTAGAGGGTATGTAGTTGTGGGGTCGCTCAGGCCCTGTGCTTGCCATTGCCAGGGAAGGAACCCAATGCGGTTGTGGCCATGTGGGCAGATATTGGGTTGGGCAGAGGCTGTGGGGTGACATTCCTCGCAGGCAGGGCTAGCACATTCTGACCCTGGTAGCCTAGGGATGTGGTAGGCATGATTCACAGTGACATCTGGGGCCAGTTGGCAAAGAGCTGGGTGAGATGGGCAGGAGCAGGTGCCACCTCTGCATTTTTCTTAGGAACATGGAGCTCTGGAAGGTGGCTCAGGTCTCCCTGCCTCTGCGAGTCACAGGGATTACCCTCGGTAAGGCAGGGGAGCTTCCTGGGCTTTGGGGTCATGAAGTTTGTGGTTGGGTTTTGTCCTTGCCACTTACTGCCTGTGTGACCTTAAGCAAGCTCTGAGCTTTGGTTTTTCCCAGGTATAAAAAGAGAATAATAACGGTATGTGCCGGCCTCCTAGGATTGTTGACAGGATTGAATAGATTGTGTGCACCATGCCTCACACAGAGCAATGCTCAGTGAACACTCCCCACTGTGAGAGCAGCTGGTGTTCTGGCCCCCTCCCTCTTGGAGCCCTTCTAGGTAAAGGTGCCCAGAGCCCACCTCTCCCATCTTCCCACCTCTCCCATCTTCCCACCTCCATTATCAAGACTAACCAAGCTGAGTCCTTAGCCATCACAGGCCAGCTTGCCTTCCCTGCCATCACGCAGGTCAGCCACAGAGGGGCCTAGACAGAAAACTGCCTGGTGGCCGGAAACCACGAAAGGGAGGGCCTGTCTCTCCTGGTGGGTGGGGCGGCAGCGATGCTAACGGTAGCTGGGTGCACATGGGAAGGGGGTGGGGAGGCCTCCACTTCCCTCTGAGAGACTATGTGCTGGCGGAGTGGGGGGGGTTCCCCAGTGAGTAAGAATTCTGTGTGGGCAACAACAGGAAGCGTAGGGTGCTGGGTGGCAGGAAATGGGGCTGGCTGTTCCTTGTTCCTCAGACAGGGGGATTGGGGCCAGAACACCCCTGGGGGCCAGAACCCATGTTTCTCATTGCCTCAGCGCTCCTTCTTCCAAGGAAACGGGGTGTTCATGCCCGCTTGCCAGGCAGGTGACCTTGGGTAAGCAACTTAATTGCTCTGTGCCTCAGTTTACCATTTGTGTTGAGCTTTAAATAAGCTAATAGGTGTAACACACTTAGACTGGTGACTAGCCCAGAGTGAGTGTTCTGGAAATGTTGTTATTCTCCTACCAGCCTGCAGTATACAGCCTGCTGCCCTGGCTCCCACCCTGCTTTCCCGTGTCCCAGCCTTAGGGACACTGAAACCCTGATGGGAGAAGCTGTTAGGTTTTTGGAGCTCTTAGGACTTGATCCTAGGGCCAGCCCTCCTCTAAGCCTGGGATTGTTTATAAGAGCCCTAGAAAATCTATACACTGGAACTTCAAAAAGTGGATGAAATTGATTGTCTTTGGAGATGCTCTGAGAGTTCTAAAACCAAGGTTGAGGCATATAGAGATGGGCAGAGGGGAGATGTATGGGGAAGTGGGGACTGGGGATCAGGGCCTGGCTTCTGGGCACATCAGGCTGCAGAAGCTCTGGGTGGCTGGTCTGACACTTGGATTGATGCCCAAGTTCAAGGGCATCCTGGGGCTGGAAGGGCCAGGACTTATGGGGAGAGGGTGGGCAGGTGGTTTGAGACATAGTCTCAGCTCAAACTGAAAGTGAAATGGGAGGGTGTGGTTGTGTCCAAAGGCAGACAGAGCCCCTTCAGTCACCAGGGACACCTCCCCAAATGTCAGCACTTGTGGGGAGGGATGTGGTCTTAGGGGCAGGGGCTGGAGGGGCTGGAGGCCCCTCTCACCCAAAGAGGCTGGGGCAGGTGGGAGAATGATCCCCACATATTCTAACAGAAGGGCCGGAGGGTTGGCTCCTTTGCTTGACCACACCCTAAAAGATGCATCCTATCTTACTCTTATTCTGACCCAAAGCATTCGGGGCAGCAAGGAAAAGGGGCTGAAGGGCCAGTTCATTTTTGGTCAAGCCTTGGAAACAGGTCTGTTTTACCCAGATGTTTTCACAAACACCTGCTCACCACACCATCCCTCGCCTTCAGGTCTTTAATGGACTCTCCCATCCACATCTGTGAAATGCCTCTTCCTAGTGGCACCTTGCTGAAGGGTATTATTACATTAAACACAGCTTCTCCCTGGGTGTTCCCAGGAGCTCTGTGGGTCTGTGAGGCAGGAGGGAATTGTGCCCATTTTGTGGAGGAGGAAGCTGAGGCTGAAGGAGGCAAAGAAGCCCTAAGGCTGGGTGGGCCCGAAGCCTGGGTCTCCACCCAGCTCAGATTCCTCCACATCACAGCTTCCCGCCTGCACCCTGTCACGGGAGACAGGTGTTTCTCCTCCCAAACACCTGGATTTCCCGGTCCTTTCCTGTCCCATTTGAGCAGGCTCCGCCAATCTTCTTGTCTCCTAGCCCCCACCCCCGTGGAGCTGCCTCCTTGCTGCTGGCCCTGGGCCTGGGGGTCTGATGCTGTTTTTCAGGATGCAATGGCATCCACTGGCCCTTCTCCTGCCCCCTGGGGTTCCAGCCTCCTGGGTGGGCACAGCCAAGGAACAGCTGCTAATTAGTGCTCAGCACTGTCAGAGCTATTTCTGATTTCCGAGCCTAAATTTAGCCTGTCTGGCAGGCTGGCATGTGGGCCTGGGGGCCTGAGGAGGCCCAGGTGGGGAGGGGGCAAAGGGGTGCCTACCCTCCTCCACTGTTGGGACAGGTGTGCCAGCCCAGCAGAAGCCTCCTCCACCCCAGTAATGACCATGGGCTGTACTGGGGGAGTGGGCAAGGGTGCTGGTTCAGTCGGTTCCGGTCTCAATGCCAGACCAACTTCCCTCTTACTGGCTTCATAACCTTGGGCAGGTCACTAAACGAAGCTGTGTTTGCACCTGTAAGATGGGAAGAACAAGGGTGCCAGTCGTGGTGAGGCTGGGGGGTATCATCCGTGTGCAGGGCTCAGAGCAGGGCCTGTAGGGTAAGCATCAGGCAGGGCTGGCGACCACAGTTGCTGCTGCCCCTACAATTGCCCTGGGGCCATTCCAGGACTCAGACCAGGCCCTGGAGTGAGTGAGGGCCTATGTGGGGAAGCAGCTGTGCCCTCTAAGGCCCAGATGCCCGGGCTCAGCCGTGGCTCTCACTCCCTATTCCCCCCCCCCCCCCGCCACCACTCCCTCCTTTGTGCTGGCCACTGCTCCAGTTTCCCTGGGGTTGCCTGACCTCTCTCCCTGCTCCTCACCCCCCTCTGCCCCGCGCAGCCCTGTGTCTCTGTGCCGGGGATGGATCAGGAGGGACCAGGAAGAAAGAGACAGAGACAGAGGATGGCCCCAGGGAGGCCTTCCTGACCAAGCAGGACCGTCGCCTCCATTGCAGGGCCCCTTCCAGGGCAGTGCCTCCCCTGGCGGCAGGAGTTCTTCTGGCTTTGGCAGGTCGGGGAAGAGCGGCAGATGAGAGCAGCAGGTTCCTCAATCCAGTCGCGTGCTTTTGCAATGGGGAGAAGAATGACGTAGCCCCATCCCCACTGGGCCCTGGGGGTTGGGGGCACCTGCTGGATTGGCATTTTCACCTCTCAAGTGGGGCCCTGGCTGGAAAGCTTGGGCAATGCGGGGTGAGTGCACCCAGCTTCCTGTTGTCTGGGCTGACCTAAGACAGTGATTTTGGGGGTTAGGTCTGCTGGAGCCCTAGAATTAGGCGCAGCACCCCGGAGAGGAAGGAGGAGGTGGCGGCGACGTGGGTGTGGTCCCTCTCAGCTCCAGCTGTGGCCTCCTCTCAAGGACATGTGATGGAGAATGTGTCGTTTGAGCCACCACAGCCGGTGACGTCCCCATATGAGACACAGAGCTCCCTGAGGGCAAGAACTGTCTTTCAGGGCCTGACATGTAGCATATCCTCAATAAACCTGGGGTTTAGTGAGTTGGGGTGAACTGGTATCATCTTCTGGGTCTATCAGTGAGACATGCCAAGCCCTGGGAGTCCAGGGAGTCCCTAGTGCTGGCAATGCCTGGTGATTCCGCAGCCCCAGGTGGGACCCTACATCTGCCCTGTGGGGGGGAGCTGGGCAGGAACACTGCACTTTTGTCATCTGTGGCTTGGGGGGACCGAGACAGAGCAGTGCTGACCTTTCTCGGCACTGCTGTGGGGAGTCCCAGCCTGGGTCACCACAAACCCAGCACGCTGTCTGCTCTCCCCAGTTCCTCCGGCTGGGTGACTTTCCCCCGGAATGCCCCTGGCCCCTGTAGCCATGATGTGTCTGCTTGGAGTTCCCTGCCTGTCCGACCTCAGCCCCTAGGCCTGTCCTCATCTCCTTCTTTCCAGAAGTGATGAGGCGGGAGGGAGCTGGAGAGGGATGGGGAAGGAGACCACTGTCTGTGTTCCTCACAAGAGATTTCTGGTGCTCATGGGACACTGGCACCCTGGGCCAGGACTGCACAAAGTCCCAGTTGTGCCTGGTAGCACACAGTGACAGGGCACAGTCCATGCCTGGCCACACTTGGGTCCCCTGTTAGTTTCTCACACAAATGGGAGAAAAGATGATACTCCCTCATGGTGCAAGGGGACATGAGTCCAGGGGTACCTGAGGTCCCGGGAAGGCAGGCTGAGAAACCCCGGCTCTTGCCTCTGCCAGCTGTGCCAGGGAGGTGGTGTGGGGTTGGCAGAACCCAGGCCCTTTAGTCAGGGAGACTTGGATTCAGATCCCAGTGTCACTTTCTGGTTGTTGCATCGAGGAAAAGATGCTTCACCGCTAGGCCTCACCCAGGTGTTTCTTTGGCTAACGCAGCTTATCTCCTGGGTTGAGAGGTTGCTGGGGAGTCACATGTATGACAGACCCGCTAGGGAGCTGACCGTAGTGGGTTCCCTGAAGATGCCCATGCTCCCCTGCACTCGTGTTGGGGCCCCAGGCTCAGGGTCCTTACCTTGTCCTTCCCCTCCCCAGAACTGCATGAACCTGCCTCCAGACAAAGTCCAGCTGCTGAGCCAGTATGACAACGAGAAGAAGTGGGAGCTCATCTGTGACCAAGTGGGTACCAGGCCCTTCTGCTCTCAGGGTGCCCTGCCTGGCCAGGTTTGGTCTGGCAGGAGAGGGGATACTGCCATGCTGCCCAGAGGGCCAAGACCCTGCTCAGAAGCCAGTGTAGCATCTGGGAAGGGTACTGGAGGCATCTGTAGGACTTTGGAGTCACCCTCTCTTGTACATAGGCCTCCCCAGGGACCTCATGAGTCACAAGCAGGGCTGGGTCTTCACTCTGAAGAGCTGCAGGGGCTAGACAAGGGCACAGGCCAGTGCACGTGGGGCCTTGTCATTATTCTCTTGCTGGGCTCCCTGGAGCAGCTTCTGTCAACCCTCCATCTTTGGGCTGGGGAAGAGAGAGGGTAACCTCAGGGATGGACCCCATGGGAGGTGGGGAGGAAGGGGCAGGATCCCTGTCCTCCTTTTATCTTGGGTCCCGAGATGCTGCAGTCAACCAACAACCCAAAGGCAACCGGTTCCCATGGGGGGCAGGTTCTAGAACCCCTGTCTCCTGGTGCTCAGGCAGGTGGTGTGGTTTGCCATCTCGGGGCTCACCGGCTGCCCCTGCCCCTCCAGCTTCTGGGGCCGCTGTCCATGGTAGCAGGGAGGACTCCTCTCCCTTGCTGGGGCAGGGTGGGGCCTGGTTGCTGCAGTGATTCAGTGAGGGAGGGGGCAGGCCTGTGGCTCTGGAGGCAGAGATGGGGAGCCAGAGAGCAGGGAGCCTCCCCTGGGAGCCAGGACTAGGCCTTTGGCTTCTGCTAATGGACTGGGATGGGCTGAGCAGGCTGGGTAGGAGTCTGGGGTCGGGGGAGGTAAGGGCTGAACCACAAGAAAAGGGAGGGGAGCTACCTCCAGAGGCTTTGTGGCTGTGGTAGGGGTTCCTGCTGCTGGGCCTGGCAGGGCTCAAAGGCCTGAGAGAAGTGGGAGGTTTGGTGGGGTGTCCGGGTATATCTGAGGGGTCTAGGTTGGGAAGGATGGGAGCTCCCTCTGGGTAGGGAGCCTCTGATGTAGGCCCTGCCTCTTTGTGTGAGCGGCAATGGAGCCCTGGGTGAGGTATGGGAGTTAGGAGTTGCTCTGCTGAGCACAGGAGATGAGTGTCTGCACAGGTGCCTACAGACACAGGTGATGGGATGGCTACGGTGGAGCCCTGGGGAGGGGTCCTCAGCCCGCCAAGGAGCTGGCACCCTTCATCAGGCCCCTCAGAGCGTTCCTCCCTGTACTCCCAGCTCAAGGCTAGTGTGTGATCCAGGGAGGGCCAGAGGGCTTGGAAGATACCGCCTACTGGCCTGTCTCAGTAGCACCCCCAGGATGAGGTGTTTGGCAGAACCGACCCCTCCAAACCCCACCCCAAGGCTGTGCTCGGGCTGTGGCCTGTGAGGCCACAGTGGGGAGGGAAGGCTGGGCCTGGGCTGGGCATTTTAAAGTGGTCTGGTGGATGGTTTGGTTAGACTTCTGGTATTTCAGAGGGGTCTTAAGAGAGCCTGGGTTCTGGGGTCAGAGCTGAGAATGGGTGAGGGCTGGACATTTGCCCTGGGGTAGCTCTGGCTGGTCCTCTGTACACCCCATTCCATCTCCCCAGGAGCGGTTTCAAGTCAAGAACCCCCCCTCAGCCTATATCCAGAAGCTGAAGAGTTATCTGGAAACTGGTGGGGTCAGCCGAAAGGTAGCATCAGATTGGATGTCCAACTTGGGGGTATATGTCTCCCCCTTTTCTCTGTCCTTTTCCCCCTACACCTTTCAGGCTCTGGGCATCTAGAGTAACTGTGTGTGCAAGCTTTTCTGTGGGTTGCTGTGGGTGCATGTGTGAGCGTGTCTGTAGGGGGCTGAGAGTGCCCTGGGCCCGCCCCCCTGCAGGTCCGGCTGCATAGCTCTCTGTGCTTCCATATGTCCGCTTGTGTGTAGTTGCATAGTGTGAGTGCTTGTGCACACGTTGTGTGTCCAAGCATGGATGTGTGTGTGTGTACTCTATGTGTACTTTTGTGTCCACCTATGGACGTGTGTACGCTTGAGTCCATGTATAGGTGTGTGTGTATGTGTGTCCATGTGTCCATGTGTCCATGTATGGATGTGTGGGTACCTTATATCCGTGTACCCAGGGAGCTGATGTATGGATGTATGTGTGTGTGTGTGCACTCAGGGTATTCATGTTTGAACATGCATGTACCATATCCCTGCGTATGGTTGTGTATGTATGTTCTGTAAGTTTGTATATGGAGGTATGTGTGTGCACCCTGTGTCCATGCATGAGTGTGTCTGTGCATGGGGGAGTGTGCATAGCCTGAGAATGCTTTTTCTGCGCAGGCAGGTGTGTGGGGGTGGTGGGGGAGGCCGAATGTGAGAGGCCAGTTGATGGGGGAAGGTGGGTGGTGCTGGCTGCTGTATCGGGGCTTGGTGCGCCCGAGGGAGGCTGAAGCTCCCCCTACCAGAGTCCTCTGTCCTTGGCCCCCAGTTTAAGAGGAGAGTTCAGGAGTCCACACAGGTGCTGCGGGAGCTGGAGATCTCCCTGAGGACAAACCACATTGGGTGAGCAAGGGCTCAGCTCTCCCTCTGCCTCCCGGCAGCCCCCGGGGCTCCCCCTCGCTACTCCCCTGCCCCCAGCACAGGCTGTGCCTGTGGGCCGTCTCTGGGTCAGGCGGCCAGGGCAGCCGCTCTGCCTCCTCTCCTGGGCACCCTCTGCCTGCCCCTCGAAGCACGGCTGGGACTTGGGTCCTGCCTGGGCCCCCTGGCACCCACTAGTGTTGCTGGGTTTTCTGGGGCTGGGGCTGGTTGGTGACTTCCTGGGGGAAGCTTACCTCAGGGCCCTTGCTCTGCCCGTTCTGAGCCTGCTCTGGGTAGGACCTTCTTCCTGGCTAGAACTCAGGGAGCGCTGTGCCCCGCAGGTGGGTGCAGGAGTTCCTGAACGAGGAGAACCGCGGCCTGGATGTGCTCCTTGAGTACCTGGCCTTTGCCCAGTGCTCTGTCACGTAAGCGCCTGCTGCAGCCCCGTGTTGCTTCTGAGAGCCTTGACCCATGCTTCTCTGTGCTCTGTCGCTCCTCTGGCCACTTCAAACAGTGCAGCCCAAGCCTGCCTGGGACCCCTGCACTTGGCCCTGAGAGGTGCCCTTCCTGAAGACCTGCCACGGACAGGGACGGATGTGACCTGGGCTGGCCAGCTGGGACCTGGGTGGTTTACTCTTCTGTCCTACCATTTCCTGTTTCCCAGCTGTGCCTGGCACAGTGCCTCCTCCTCCGGACCCCTGGTTTCCTGCATATCTGTCTCCCCTTCCCTTTCCCCAAGCGCTCTCCTAAGTACCCCATGCAGTGGCCTCCAACCCCACCCCCACCCCGCAGGTATGACATGGAGAGCACAGACAATGGGGCCCCTGGACCAGAGAAGAGCAAGCCCCTGGAGCAGTCAGTGGAAGACCTCAGCAAGGGTTCACCCTCATCCTTGCCACCACAGCCCAAGAGTCGCCACCTGACCATCAAGTATGTGGGTCCTATGGCAGGGTGGTGGGGAGAATGACAATTTATCCCTAGACTGCTGTCCGCAGTCAGCCCCACCCCAGACCCTTGGGGATGGTGGGAGGTGTAGCCTGGCATTGAGGATCAGAACAAGGGCCTCAAACAGGGCTTAGGTGATGGGTGTGTTGAGAAGCCTCTAGTGGGGGCTACAGGCTGGAATCTTGGTGGGTCTGGGATAAGGAGGGGGTTTCTGGGTCAGTAGGTCCCCTCTTGTGCCCATCTAACCCCCTGTTTTCTCCCATGTGGCTGCCAGGTGCCCCCCTTCTCCCCGGTACGTAGCCGCCTCGGGGGAGGTGCATGCCTGGTAGGCGCCCTGGGTGGTAGTTGGGTTGGCTGGGTTGTTCCACTGATGCGCCTGGGTTCAACTGCTGTGGATAGGTCCCCTCACTGTAACTGAGGGCATCCTGCTGGGAGGCAGGGAGAAGGAAGGCAATGGCCCTGGAGCCTCACGGGCATGTCCCGCTTCCTCCCTCTTCGCTTTGGGTGTAGGGGACCAACTTCCTATGAAGCCCCAAACTCTCACAATATGTTTTCTTTTTCATTCATTCAACAAGTATTTTTTAGCATTTACTATGTATCAGGCATGGTGGCAGGTGCTCAGGAGATAGACTACCTTACCGTGGGGAGCCCTCAGTCTAGTAGGGGACATGTGTGACAGGCTGTTGTGGAGGTGTGACTGGGAGCTTTGAGAAGGGGGGTGGCCACTGCCTGGGGAAGGTTTCCAGGAGAGATGACACTGAACTATGTCTTGCAGATGGATACAGGCTGTACAGGCAGTAATAGGGACAGGGAAGGGTATTCCAGGCAGAAGGAACAGCATCCGCAGACTCAGAGGCATATTTGAGCATCGATGGCAGAAGGGTGATGTGGCACTCTGAGGGAGGAGGGGGGCCTCCCAGTGTTGTTGGAAATGTGATAGAATTTGTCAGGAAAAACTGAAGTGTAAGTCACGATTGGCAATTCTGCAACAGTGAAAAAGTCCCATATTTTTAAGCAAAGAATTATCAGGCACATTCACACAGCTCTTATTATATGAGAAGCTGTTCTACTCATTTCATAGTCCTGAGAACCCTCTCTGAAGGTATTATTATCATCCACCTGAGGAAACTGAGGCACAGGGAATTATGTAACTTGCCTTGTAAGTGGTGAGCTGGGATTTGAACCCAGGCAGTCTGAAGTCAGAGCCTCTAAGTCGGAAGAAAAGCCCGTGTGTCTGTGAGCGCCTCCTGGTGGAGAGCATTTCTACGGGGGTTTCCCAGCGTCGGCTGTCTCTTCCCTCTGCGGGCTTTCTACCCCCCACAGCACAGCAACCCTTTTAGACGCCAAGTCGCTCTTCAGCATTTTTGCTTTCCTGACCTCCCGTCTCCTCTCCCTGCAGCGTGTAGTCCCCAGGCCTAGGGGCTCAGGAAGCCTTCCTGCCCTCAGCTGGCCTCTTTTTTGTGGGGTAGATGGGAAGCAACAGCCACAGGTTCCAAACGCACCCTTTTCTTACTCCAGAGGCCATTTGAGTGGTGGTGGGGTGACGGGAAGCTGGGTTTGGGGCTCTGACCCCTGCTGCCTCCTCCCGACCCCGCTCAGGCTGACCCCAGCCCACAGCAGGAAGGCCCTGCGGAATTCCCGTATTGTCAGCCAGAAGGACGACGTCCATGTCTGCATCATGTGCTTGCGTGCCATCATGAACTACCAGGTCGGTCAGTGGGCGTGGGGCAATAGGGGCCCTAGGGAGCCAGGCCTGTCCTCACTGGGGGTTGCCTAAGCTGTTAAAGTCCAGGAGCCAACTGTCCCCCCACTGGAGAATCCTGGGGATCAGGACCCTTAGAGTTGCCTGGACATGAAGGGGGGCATGGCTCTGCCTCATGTGAGGACTCAGATATGCCTACTGAGAAAGGCTGGACCCCGGGCCCACGGGGAGAACAGCTCTAGGTTATTTTGTTTGGAGGAGTGATTGGTGAAGCCAGCCTTTGAGGACTCCCTGTCCTCAGGTGCTGAGCCCTGTCATTAGCTCTTGAATAGACAAATGTATTTTACAAGAGGGACCAGGCTTTGGCTGCTGCAGAAGAGGTTGTGATTGGATATGAAGAACTTCCTAAGCTTGAGGACAGTTAGAGATCAGAATGGCATGACACTGACAATGTCCAAGGTGGGGGGCTAGAGGGTGCTGGCAGTCCTGGGGATCTGCCTGGAGGAGCTGACCTCTCCTCTTTCCCCAGTCTGGCTTCAGCCTCGTCATGAACCACCCAGCCTGTGTCAATGAGATTGCTCTGAGCCTCAACAACAAGAACCCCCGGTGAGGTCCAGGCCCCTACCTTTCTCCACATCTAGATTCTCCTGCTTTAGCCCCTTGCCTACTCTGTCCCCAGTTCTAACCCCCGATTTTAACTCCCAGTCTCATTCTACACCCGCCATCAGCTCTCCTGTCCTCCCCTAGCCAGGCTCACATCCATCCTTGGATGAGAACAGGGTCTGCCTGCTGTCACATGACAACCTTCCCTTCTCTCTGCAGAACCAAGGCTCTGGTGCTGGAGCTGCTGGCAGCTGTGTGCCTGGTGAGGGGAGGACACGACATCATCCTTGCAGCCTTTGACAACTTCAAGGAGGTACTGGAACTCTCCCCCCTAAACCAACCCATCAGCCAACAAACATGTAGCTGCTTTCTAGTGTTTCTTGGAGCCGTGCTGCTGGCAGCTGTGGCCTCTGCTGGGGATGTTGGGTGGACATTTGGGGAGCACAGGGTGGGGACGATGTGGGCTGGGGAAACTCTGAAGGTAAGACGCAAGGCCACACAGCAGCATTGCCTGGGGTGAGAGGGACATCTATGGGGATCTGCTGAACCTCTGACCCTCAGCCTGACCAGATCCAGACTGGACTTATCCATGTATCTCAGAGTTGCATATATGCATCTCTGCTGACACGGTTAACAGGCTCATGAGTAGTAAATTCATGAGAATATCATTCATAGGGCAGCACATGGTCATTCAGTCCCTTAATGAATATTTATTGTCAGGCACAGTGTGGGTACTTGGAATACTTTAGTGAACAAAAGAAAAAGAAAGCATGGGAAGACAGAAAATAAACAATATAATAAATAAGCAAATGGGACAGTGCATTAGAAAACAATAAATGCTACCGGGAAAAAATCAAGGATGCTTTTGGGAGATGGGGACCCAGTTGCAGGGCGGTCAGGGAAGCCTCTCCAAGAAGAGGAGATTCGAGCAAAGCTGTGAGGGAAGTGAGGGACTTGCTGTGGTGGCCACCTTGAGGAAGAGCACACCAGGCGGCTGGAACAGTAGGTACAGAGGCCCTGAGGTGGGAATGCCCGGGATGCCAGTGTGCCCAGAGTGGAGTAAGTGATGGGGAGGCCTGTGGGGGATGGAGAGTAAGAGGAGGTTTTGAGCAGAAGAGTGAGCTGGCCTGATTTTGATTTAACTTGAGAATAGCCTGTAGAGGCACAAGGGTGGCAGCTGGAACATGGCTTAGGACGTGTGTCACTGGGGCCTCACCGACAGCCATTCCCCCCACCCAGGTGTGTGGGGAGCAGCACCGCTTTGAAAAGCTGATGGAATATTTCCGTAACGAGGACAGCAACATCGACTTCATGGTGAGCTCAGGGGCCCAGCCTGGGCTGGGCCACTCTCAGGTGCAAGTAGCAGCTAGGGACCTGGGGATCTGGGATCTGGGCTGTGCTCCCTCAGAGTATGAGGACTGAGGGGTGGATGTCAGAGATGGGGAGGCAGGAGGGAGGGGACACAGGGGAAAAATATAGGCAGGAAAATAGCTGGGTCAGTAGAGGGAGAAATGTGGGAAGGCAAGGAGGCTTGGGGATAAATGGGGGATGGAAGGCACTGAGCACACCCCACCCAGAGGTTCCTAGACCTGCTTTTGTCTCCTGTCCCCCAGGTGGCCTGCATGCAATTCATCAACATTGTGGTCCACTCAGTGGAGAACATGAACTTCCGTGTCTTCCTGCAATATGAGTTTACCCACCTTGGCCTGGATCTATACTTGGAGGTGAGCCTTGCATTCCCAGGGGAATTAACCACTTGCCCATTGCAGAGTATGGCTCAGTGATTAGCAGCCTGGGTGTTGTGGTCATGCAGACTTTGGTTCAAATCCTGGCTCTGCCACTTCCTAGCCTATGTGACTTTGGGTAGGTCTCTTCCTCTTTCTGAATCTCAGTTTTCCCATCCGTAAAACAGGAGACTCATAAAGTTAATAATGACTCTAAACAGAATGGTGTAGAACAATGTCTGCCACATAATTGGCTTCCAGTCCATGGAGCTGCTGCTGCAGGCACTAGAATAGGCTCTAGGGGGCACTGAGTCTGGCCCTGGGAGAATGAGGCTCAGCCTCAGCCTCAGACAGCCACTCTGACTCAAGCACATAGGGCAGCCAGGGCTATTGGTCCCAAGTGGGAGCCAGCTCATGCTGGGTGGGCCTAGGCCTTGGAGGAATTCCTTGCCCTTGGGAAGGGAGGCAAAGGGGCTTGATGCTTCCTGGTCCAGCCGAGGCAGAGAGACTGCAGCTTCCCTGATTCATTTGGGAGGCTTCTTGGAGGAGTGGAGCCCTTGGGATTAGATTTTTGAAAGCTAGGATTAACAAAAGATGAAGAGTAGTCTAGAGTGAGATGGCCATATGATGAAACATTATGCAGCCATAAAAAAGGAATGACATACTGATTCGTGCTACCACATGGGTGACCCTTGAAAACATGCTAAGTGACAGAAGTCAGACACAAATGGTTGAATATTATCTGATCCCTTCACATGAAATGTCCAGAATAGGCAAATCCATAGAGATAGAAAATAGATTGGTGGTTGCCAGGGGCTGGTGGAGGAGAGAATGGGAGATTGCTTACAGGTACAGGGGTTCTTTCTGGAGCGAAGAAAATGGTCTGGAATTAGTGGAGATGGAATTACCTTGTGAATATACTAAAAACTATGGAGTGGTACAGTTTAAAATACTGAGTTTTATGGTATGTGCATTATATCTCAATAAAAAGTAAAGGAAAACAGGCTAGGGCCAAGCCCCTTCCTCTGGAGTTTGCGGGTGATGGCGGGTATTGGAAAGACCGCTCACATCAGGACTTACCGTGCTCCTTCCATTTGGGGAACAGAGGCTGCGGCTCACAGAGAGTGACAAGCTGCAGGTGCAGATTCAGGCATACCTGGACAATGTTTTCGATGTGGGCGCCCTGCTGGAAGACACTGAGACCAAGAATGCTGTGCTGGAACACATGGAGGAACTGCAGGAGCAGGTGGCCCTGGTGAGAGTTCCTCCTGGACTCAGCCTAGCACACAATAGGCCCACAGGGCCTCACACTGGCATTGGACACTGGTTCTAGGTGTCAGCTGGGGGCGGCTGTGTGCCTGGCCCCTGAGATTGGCCTGAATCCAAATCCTGAATCCTCTGGGTGTCTCTCTCAATGAGTGTTCATTGAGCTGCACACTGTACTGGATCTCTGAGGAGGACAGGCCCCTCCTCTCCCCGTGCCCAGAGTCTAGGCCCTGACTTGGGTCGAACTGGGTTCTGGGGGCCCCTCTTAGCTCAGTCTCCTCTCCACCCCTCTGCCTCATCAGTGGTGCTTTGGTTTCCTCTCCGGAGAGAACTTTAGTGCCCCCAGTGCCTCACTACTTGGGTTCAAGTCCCAGGCTCGGCCCACCCACAGTAATATGGGCTAAGCATATCCGGAAGCCTCCCCCAGCCCTCCAGGCAGGCATGCCTGATGCCGCCCCCTCACTGGTGGTGCCAGTGCCCGGTAGCGGGTGGGAGCTCACCATGTGCCGGTTTCACAGCTGACAGAGCGGCTTCGGGACGCGGAGAACGAATCCATGGCCAAGATCGCGGAGCTGGAAAAGCAGCTAAGCCAGGCCAGAAAGGAGTTGGAGACCCTGCGGGTAAGCCTGGGGGCGTGCACTGGGAGAGGAGCGGTCCTGGCTCTCAAGAACAGACCATTTGGGGCTCCCAGGCTTTGCATAGCCCTCCACCCTGGCAAGAAGATAGGGAATCTGTGCCAGACCTGCTGGTCGATACTGATCCCTTCCCCATCCCTTCCCCTGGGATCATAGGAGCGCTTCAGCGAGTCGACCCCCATGGGCGCATCCAGGCGCCCCTCTGAGCCTGAGAAAATGCCTGCTCCCCACCCGGCGCGACCCTCGGCCCTTGAGCTGAAGATGGAGGAGCTGGAGGAGAAGGGGTTAATCCGTATCCTGCGGGGGCCTGGAGATGCTGTCTCCATCGAGATCCTCCCGGTCGCTGTGGCAACTCCGAGTGGCAGTGATGCGCCGACTCCGGGGCTGCCTATGGGCTCCCCGAGCGCAGGTGCGCAGGAGCTTCCGGCTGGTGGGGTGGTAGAAACGAGGGCCCTGGGGTGCGTCTCCGGCAGGAGGAGTTGAGAGACGTAGGTTTGGGTTGTAGGCGTGGCCCAGGTAGGTGGGGGAGGGTAGGCGTTGGGGTGAGTGCGCATGCGTAGGGCGGGGAGGCGGCCACAAAACCATCCAAACCAAGAAGTTGACATTTCCTCTCTTCCCGTCCCGGGTTCCCCGTTCTCGCTGGGCTCAGATCTCCCACCTGCAGCGGAACCAGTTTCCGGAGCAGCACCTCCACCTCCACCTCCACCGCCCCCACTGCCCAGCCTCTCCAACCAGCAGGAAGCACCGCCGTTGGCGCCTCCACTGGCCTCGCCCCTCCCAGGCACCCCGGATCCGCCGCCCCCACCTCCACTGCCGGGAGGGGTGCCACCACCCCCGGCGCCGCCCATGCCGCCTTCAGGTGCAGATGGACCGGTGCCTCCACCGCCCCCACCGCCTCCGGGTGGTCCCTCTGATGCCCTTGTAGGGCCTGGCCTAGAGATGGGCCCAGGTGAGAGGACTGCCCAGAACTGGGGGGGATGGAAGGAGGGACCCCACCCTTTGTCTGGGGGCAGCCTACTGTCTCGCCAGTTCTGTCAGTCTGGCTGGGCTCCAGCTCCCTCCAGCCATTATACTGCCTACTGCCCAATGCTCACCACTTCCCCCCTGTCCCAGGCGTGAAGGCCAAGAAACCCATCCAGACCAAGTTCAGAATGCCACTCTTAAACTGGGTGGCTCTTAAACCCAGCCAGATCACGGGTACTGTCTTCACTGAGCTCAATGATGAGAAGGTGCTACAGGTGAGTGTGGCCCTGCCTTCCTGCCAGTGTGGGCACCAGAGGGCACTTGCCCAGATCATGCTGGGCACTGGGTGTTGTTATCTCCAGCCCTCCCCCCAACACACACACACACACACCCATTTTACAGATGACATGGAGGCCCACCGATGGGTATTAAGGCCAAACTGGATTAGTGCCTCTAGTAGGCAGTGTACCCTTACTCCCCTGGAGATGTTCCCCTCCATCTTTGCAGAGGGGTGCATCCCTCCCCCAAGTCCGACTTCTCTTTCCAGCTTTCAGACTCCCCCTCCCACCATCTCCAAGACAAGCAGGGCTCCAGCCCTTATAATGCCACATTCAGTTTTCTGGAAGGGATGTGTTTTCTCGTCCCCAGGCCATTGCTCATGCTGCTCGCTCAGCCTGGAATGTGCTTCCCTTTCCCCTTTAATTCCTGGCCAAGTCAGTTCTTCCTTCAGCTGTAGCAGCTTGGAGTCTGGGTCCCCTGGGGTGGGCGCTGTTGCTGCTTCTCAGTGTTCCCCATTTCCCTTGGATCCCCCATCAGGGCCCGTGGTCAAGCTGCTGATGGGTTTGTTTCTCTGTGGGTGGCCTGTTCAGGGCTGGGTGGGTGGCTCTAGCACCTAGCACAATACTCAGGAAGGTACCAGCCCCTGGCCCCACCCAGCCCCACCTCCTCTCCCCGTGCCTTCAGGAGCTGGACATGAGTGACTTTGAGGAGCAATTCAAGACTAAGTCCCAAGGTCCCAGTCTGGACCTCAACGCTCTCAAGGGTAAGGCAGCCCAGAAGGCCCCCAGCAAGGCCACCCTCATTGAGGCCAACCGGGCCAAAAATCTGGCCATCACCCTGCGCAAGGGCAACCTGGGGGCCGACCGCATCTGCCAAGCTATTGAGACGTGAGTACCTCTGACATGGGCTTGTGGGCAGCCTAGCTCTCTTCTAGGTCAGGGTCATCAGGCAGATCCTAGTAAAAGTGCCAACAATAGGACAGAACCCATCAAGCTTCATACCAACCCTGGTCAGGGAATTTTTAGGCCAAGAAAACTGTATCCATACTGTGTGTCCATGCTGGGGGAGAGATGTTTCCATTCCCTTCCTGCCTCCTCACCCAGCTATGGGCACTCAGGTCCAGATATTTGCAGCTGGGCATCTGCCAGTGATATATGACAGGAACCTCAGGCTGCCTGGCTCGCAGCTTCTCTCAACTCCTATCTCTTGTTCCCTGAAGCTGTTGGCAAATAATAAATTCTGAAGTTTATTTATTCAGTCAAGGAAAGGGGTAGTTCTGCTCTTCAGAAATAGTGGTTCTGAGGTGATACCACCCCTCCCTCCCGCCAGGTTTGACCTGCAGGCCCTTGGCCTGGACTTCCTGGAGCTGCTGACCCGCTTCCTGCCCACGGAGTATGAACGCAGTCTCATCACCCGCTTTGAGCGGGAGCAGCGGCCGATGGAGGAGCTGTCGGAGGAGGACCTGTTCATGCTGCGCTTCAGCCGCATCCAACGCCTGCCAGAGCGCATGACCACGCTTACCTTCCTGGGCAACTTCCCGGATACTGCCCAGCTGCTCATGCCGGTGTGGGCGGGGCAGGAAGGGCAGTGTGGGCGGGGCAGGCAGGGCCTGGGTTGAGGATGGGGAGGCAGCTTGCTGTCTGGGCGCCAAGAGGGCATCTGGGAGTACTTGAGGCTCCAATGGGCTTGCCCCCACTCCCCCCTCAATTTACCTGCCTCCCCAATCCCGTCCCCAGCAACTGAATGCCATCATTGCAGCTTCAATGTCCATCAAGGCCTCTGACAAACTCCGCCAGATCCTGGAGGTGAGATGCCAGGGCAAGGGTCTGGGAGGCAGGGCCTACCCATGACTCCTTGCCTGTTCTGGGTCGTGTGAGAGGGAGACGGCCCTGTCCTGCACTCCTAGGATGCAACAAATATGTTTCCATCTCTCACACAGACACCCAGAAAGACAAAACTAAGCTGGTGGGTGGGGACCATGTCAACAGTAGCATACCTCAGACCCTGCCTGAGGGCTCAGCTTCTTCCGGGTGGGAGAGGGGACCCGTACTGGCTTATTGGAGTTACGGAGAACCAGATGAAAAGACTGTTAGAAAGGCAGAGACCTCACAGCTTAGGAGGGGATGTTGGCAGCACAGTCTTGGGTAGGAATAGCAGAGGACGAAATGGGGTATGCTATGTTATTAGCCATGCACGTGTGTCAAACACGAACACATGCATATACGTGTGTCATGGACCTGAGGGGTCCAGGCAGGAGTGCAGTGTGGGCTGAGTGTGTGGGGCTTGCATTTTGCCATCTTTTCTTATACAATTTATACTTCAGGAGTTTCCTCAGTCCCAGCTCTCCTGCTAACTCTCTTCCCTGCCTCTCCCAGATCGTGCTGGCCTTTGGCAACTACATGAACAGCAGCAAGCGTGGAGCAGCCTATGGTTTCCGGCTTCAAAGTCTGGATGCGGTGAGGGGGGCAAAGAAGGATCCCCTAGCCTGGGGGTTGGTGGACAGCTGGTGGCCTGTGGCTTACAACAGGTCCTCTTGCAGCTGCTGGAGATGAAGTCGACTGACCGCAAGCAGACGCTGCTTCACTACTTGGTGAAGGTCATTGCTGAGAAGTACCCACAGCTCACAGGCTTCCACAGCGACCTGCACTTCTTGGACAAGGCGGGCTCTGGTATGGATAGGGGTATCCCATCCTTGGGTTGGGGAAGAGGCTCAGCCCTGGGGACTGATGTGGGCTGGGAGAAAGTGGGGGAACTGCAGGATGTAACTGGACAGGAATGCTGCTTCTCTGATTTGCTGCCACTATACTGCCCCATCCCCCACTCAGTGTCCCTGGACAGCGTCCTGGGGGATGTGCGCTCCCTGCAGCGAGGCCTGGAGTTGACCCAGAGGGAGTTTGTGCGGCAGGATGACTGCATGGTGCTCAAGGAGTTCCTGAGAGCCAATTCGCCCATCATGGATAAACTGCTGGCAGACAGCAAGACAGCTCAGGTGGGCTGGGGCTGGTCCAGTTCTGGAGGTGGGGAGGCTGGGGTGGGGATGAAGGAAGGGTGTGGCTATAGCAGCAACACACTGAGGGATGGAGCAGGAGGGCCCACCTGCCTGGAGGAGCAGAGACAAGGTGGCCAGTGTCTTAAGGGGGTACAGAGAACTGGTCAGGATCTGAAGGGTCCCTGCTGCTGGGCTGATAGGCTGTGTGCCCCCAGGAGGCCTATGAGTCTGTGGTGGAGTACTTCGGTGAGAACCCCAAGACCACGTCCCCTTCCATGTTCTTCTCCCTTTTTAGCCGTTTCATCAAGGCCTATAAGGTATGTGTGTCTGGTGTGTGGGCTGGGACCCCTGCAGGGCACTGCAGCCTCCCAACTTGGGTTCTGGGAGGGCTGGGGGATGCTTCTGTCTGGGGTGGTTTAGAGAGCCCCTCATGGAGACCCATTCTGGCTCCTCAGAAAGCTGAGCAGGAGGTGGAACAGTGGAAGAAAGAAGCAGCAGCCCAGGAGGCAGGCACAGGCACCCCAGGAAAAGGGGAGCCCCCAGCATCCAAGGTAGGCAGCTGCCACTGAGTTTGGGACTTGGTTGCAGGGCTGCTTGGTACCCTCACTGCAGAGATCTGTTCTTTCTCCACACCCTCCAGCCCCTGCCCAAGATGAGGATGGGGCCCCAGCAGCCTGGGATGGGAATGGGTTCCTTTTGCTCAAGCCAGCTGTGGGGGACCAGGCAGAAGTTCTAGGGTTTAGTGGCATGGGAAGAGGGGAGCCTGGAGCCGGAGCTATATACCTACCACCTCCATTCTCCAGTCGCCACCCAAGGTCCGGCGGCAACAGATGGACCTCATCTCTGAGCTGAAACGGAAGCAGCAGAAGGAGCCTCTCATCTATGAGAGTGATCGTGATGGGGCCATTGAAGATATCATCACAGGTGAGGGTTTGGCTGCGTCTGTTGGTCCTCCGTCTGTCCTTCTATGCTGTCTTCCACCCCACCTCCACCCCCACCCTAGGGGTCTGGCTGCCTCACTTGCCTTTTGCTACTTTTTCTTTTTTCCTTTTTCCTTTCTCTCCACCCTCTTCCCTCCTAACCCTCAGTGCTCAAGACGGTTCCCTTCACTGCCCGCACTGGCAAGCGGACGTCCAGGCTCCTCTGTGAGGCCAGCCTGGGAGAGGAGATCCCCCTCTAGTCCCCCAGGTACCTGGATGGCCTGGCTTCTGATCCCAGTGGCTGCCCACAGCCCTAGGGGCCCTTGGGGGACTGGTCATGCTGCCCTTCCCTTGGCCATGCATGACTGAGATGTGTTTGAGGGGGGTCTGGTAAACATAAACTGACTCCCTTCCAATGCACACAACCTGGGTCCCTAGAAAGTGAGGCCTATGTCCTGGAGTGGTGATCCCAGCGCTGGGCAGACTCTTGAAAGGTAAATGTCTCTCCTCTCTGCTGCCAGATCTGCGGAACCAGCCCTACATCCGCGCGGACACAGGCCGCCGCAGCGCTCGCAGGCGTCCCCCTGGACCTCCCCTGCAAGTCACCTCCGACCTCTCATTGTAGCCGCTATTTCCGCAGATCAACTCTGCGGTGGTCGGGTGTGGGAGCGTGGGTTGGGTGGCAAGCCAGGGCTAAAGGAAGGTGGTCCTCAGCTCGGCTGGGCCGGGCAGCTCCCTCCGCTGGTGTTCCCCGCCATGGGCCCACCTTAAAGGGGTGGGGGCCACCTCATCTTGCCACTGGTGACAGCATCCCCGGGTCCTCCCTCCAAATGCGACTTGCAGCACCCCTCTTCCCATAATAGCCATACTTAGCCTCAGCGGGAGCCTGGCCTATAATTTATAAAGTGCAACCTCGTCCCCCCATGCCCCGCAGCTCCGGGGACTCTCCACGGACCTTATTTTTATACAAGATTAATAAAGACGTTTGCAAAAGATCCGAGTCGGTTCCGTGCCGTCCCAACCACGCACAGCCTGTTGCGCTCAGCAAACACTTTTCTTGTACAAGTTCTTCATAGCAGGTCTCTGCAAACAGGTTGGCGAAGGGCAGAAGGGCTTCTGCCCTAGAGTTGGGGGAGAAGGAGCCATATACTTCGAGAGGCGCGTATACTCTAGTGTCTTTCTGCCGGCCCCGCCCCATTTCCTCCAGTCCCGCCTCCTACCTGGGCACACAGACCCTTTTGCTTGTCCCCGCCCTATTCTCAGTCGCCAGTGAGTATCCCAGATTACTCCGTCGGCCTGGTTCCGATTTCAGGGAGTCCTTGCTCCCACTCCGTCTCTCCCTCCGCTCCGCGGCAGCCCGATTCTACCTGTCTGCCCAACCCCATCCTTCCGGCCCCGCCCCACCCCGGCCCCGCCTCCTTCCCCAGCTTTCACCTTGGCGGATCTGCCCCTGGTTGGGCGGAGCCTGGGGCTGCTGGACTGGTAGGACTTGGGAAGTCGGACGTTGGGATTCGGGGCTCCGTTCCCCGTCTTGCGTTCTAGCCGCGTCCTCCCGGCCAGGTTAGGTATCTGAGAGTAGGGGCTGCGCGCACCTGGGGCGGGCCAGCCGGTGGGAGGTAAAGGAGGGGCCGGTCCTGAGAGCAAGTCCGACTGAGACTCCCCTCCCGCGGGTCCCGCCCAGCCCTGGGCGCACCCGCTTTGTGCAGTCTGCGCAGCAAGCGCACCAGCTCCTCGTTGGAAAGGCCGCCAAGGCGCGCGGCCTGGCAGAAGAAGGTGAGGCCCGCGTGAGCGCGCTTGGTGCGGCAGGGGCTGCGGGACCGACCTTTCCAGCTTCGGTGCAGCCGCAGAGCCTGCGGCTTCTTGGAGTAGCAGCTTGAAGGAAAGTGGAGCAGCTTCCTCAGACACCGCCTCTCCCAGTCACCTCCATCCCACAGGTGGGGAAAGCAGGAAGCCACTTGTCTCCGGCCGGGGCAAGTTGGGGTCCAGGAAACTGACCCAGAATTCAGGGCTCCCATCTCTGGGGCAGGAACATCAGGGAACCCCCTGCACGGGACAGAGGCTGCTCCCCCCATCCTAGGCCCTGAAGCTGGGAACAGCTGTGCTTACCTCATCACCTCCTGCACTGACTTGTAGGGCACGAAGCCCTGGCTCATCAGCTTGAACAGCATCTCTCAGAACAGGGTCTGCAGGCCCTGGGGGTCACAGACCCGGCTGTTCCTCACCTGGCCTGGGGGTAGAGCATATGGAGGAGGGTAAGGAGGAGCCTCCCCCAAGCCAAGCCCACTCCTGCCCCACTAGCCTTGCCCCTCACCCAAGCACTGAGGGATGCGGGGGCTGTCTGTGAGGACACCAAGGAAGTCTCTGAAGCTCACTGTTCCATCACCTGGGAATAGACAGAGGGTCTGCTGGGGGGTGCCCGCCCCTGCAGAAGCCCTACCCTGCATATGCATTAGGGGCTTGCCAGTTCCAGGCATTAGAGAGTCCAGTTCTGCCTCTAGCCAAGCATCAACCCCATTTGAGTGCGGGAGAAAGAACCCTTGCTCTGGGAGAGCCCCAAGTTAGGATGAAGATTAAAGCAGCAGAAATGTTGAGGGTCTATGGGATAGGCATGTTGATCAGGGCAGGCTTCCTGGAAGAGGGAACTTTAAGAAGGCCAGGTCAGAGATTTTGTAGGCAAGGTTAGCATTCTGCAGGACTAGAGATGAGAGAGGACAAGAGAGCAGGGTGGGGGCACCCACCATCCAAGTCAGCCTGCTGTAGAGCCTCGCACATCTCCTGTGGGCTCAGCTGGATACCCACATTGTGCAGCGTGGCTTTCATGCTCAGCATGTCCACAGTGCCTATAGTACCTGTCTGGCTGGAGCAGAACAGTTTGAAGATATCCTGGAATGCTGGGGGCAGGGAGCGGCAGGCAGCAAGGTGAACTGCACAACCAGGAGTCCTGAGATCCACACACTCTAGCTCAGGTGGGGCTGAGTACTTGGGTCACTCCAACCCCCTGGGCATTATAACTTAATATAAAGAACAACAATGTGGCTGCTGTGTGTTGGCACCTGTTAAGAGCCTATTCAGTTCTCATGTCCAAAATTCATATTTAGACTTTTGTATGAAAAACACTCAAAATTCACATCCACGGTCTCACCACAGTAGGGGCAATGCTGGGCTGTGGACTCAGGCAGTCTAGCTCTGGAGTGACAATCCCCTGAGCCTCCTGGAGCCCTGTGGAACCTGGCATATAGCAGGTACTGAAAGTTATTGATGATGATTATCTGAGGAGCCCCTGCCAATTTCAGAACTGATCTTTGGGTGGGATTGGGGCCCCCAAATGTAGAAGTGGTTTCTTCTACAGGACTGTTTTCTTCCATCCTTTCTCCCAACTTCCCTTCTCCCTTCCTCCTATCCTCTTTATCCATTCATCCATCCATCATCCAAACACCTTCCTATTTACCAATCTACCCTTTCTACCCCCTTCTCACACACACACACACACACACACACACACACACACACACACACACACACACACACACACACACACCAGTGAGTCTTGGAATTGTGGAGATGAGCAAATTAGACCGGCCTGGCATAGAGGGAGGGTTACAATGCACTGGCTTTTCACAGTGACCCCAGCCTCTGCACAGACAGCCCCTTATAGTTCTGCCCTGAGCATCCCTAATTTTCCTCCCTGCCCTCAGCCCTGGGGTCCTTACCTGTCAGCTGCTGGGTTGTCAGGGGTAGAAAGTTCTCTTCTGCAAAGCTGCCTCAGGGGGAAGAATTTGGAAAAGTCGTTGCACCTGCTGCAGAGAGATGCCAAGGCCAGGCAGGCAGTACCCTAAACCCAACACCCCAGGCCTGGCCTCCAGTCCCTGCCCTCACCTCTGAGACCCAGCACTGGGACCTGATTGTGCTGAATGGGCAGCCACAAGGCCCTTGAATGCCCTGGCCCTCTGTGAGGCCTGCTCAGCCCCCTGGGCCGTGGCTGCTGCTGGCTCCACCTGGGTCAGCAGGACAATGCCCTGCTGCTGCAGCTTCCCTTTCTGCATCTTGCCAGGCTGCTCCTCTCCTGGATCTCGTGTGAGCAGGCTTCCAGGCTTCCGTGGAGGCCTTGGAGGCAGGGAGAAGGCAGGGCAGAGGCCCAGCCCACTTGAGCACACAAACTCCAGGTGCCCTGGGACCAGGCCTGTGCACAGCTCTACCTCCTCCCAGGTCCCCTCACACTGGCCTGCACACATAGATTTAGCCAGGGGATTCTGGGGGCAGCAGCTTGTAGTAGTGGTGGACCCTCTCCCAGCCCTGGTCACCTGGACATTCTCTGTGCCGACAGGGCTCTCTTGGTCTTCTGCCCTCTGCTGTCTGAAAGGCAGAGAGCCACATGCTCTGAGGTTGGTCCAGAGCCTCAGACCTGCAGCCCCAGGCTGACATTGGGGTGGATTTAACATCTCTCTGCCAAGGATGCACTATGTCCCTTACCACAGACTTGCTCCTCTCTGTGAGGGAATCTGCTGCTCTGTTCTTTTGATTTTCTGCCTCCCTTAAGGCATCTCAACAAGGGAGAAGCAGGCCTGAGAGTCCCACAGTCAGAGTGGGTGGGAGGTGTCCAGCCCAAGGTGGGCTATGGCCCACTTTACCCCAGGTTCCCTCTTCCAAACAATGCAAGCCCACAAAACACTTTTTAAAAAGTACTTCAGGAAGATGGGTCCCAGTGACCCAGCCACTCCCCAGCGCCTCACCTCTACATCACCTTGTCATCTCCTCCAACCGCCTTCCAGCCTCCTGCCCCCTTCTCCTCTGGCCCTGGCCCAGTCTTAACTGCTCAGCCCTTCCTAAGCCCCTCTCCGAGGCCCTGGGCACCTTCCTCTGAGCTCCTATCAAGGCAGGGCTGGCTCGTGAGAATCTTCAAGACTGGGCTTCCCCTTGACAGGGAGCCTTGGCCCAAGTGGATTTCAAAGCTGACCAGGACCAAAGGCATGGCATTGCCTCCTCCTTTTCCTCCTCCCCGACTTCTCTCCTCACTGCCATGTCCACCCCAGCACTCCAAATTCCTTCCCTCTTTTGCTGCCATCTCTCTGTTTCCAGAAGCTTCCCCACATTGTCCATCCTCCCCCAACACATTTTGTGTGTTTGTTTAGTACATGTGTCTGGTGGAACGTGCTTCCTGTATGTGTGGCTGTGTTGTGCCTGTATGTGTGGTGTGCTGGTCAGCTGGTGGTGTGTATGTGTGTGCGCATATGTGTGCATGTGGAAGTGTACCATTACACATGGGCTCTCCCCTACATTTTGAGGGGCCTCCAACTCAAGGCTGTGGGACTCTGGAGGGCTAGTCCTTTGGCTTCGTTCTTCCCCTCCTTCAAGCCCCTGGACACATCCCTTCCCCAGGCCAAGCTTTCCCCATGGAGGGAGGGAGGACTCCCCTGCACACCTGCTCAGCTCCACCTGCCCGGCCCCACCCACAGGACACTCTTTCCTCAGAAGAGCTTAGTTGAAGGCCAAGAAGACACCCCATTTCCTGATCTGAGGAACTGAAGCCCCCCTAAGACTAGCCAGGAGTGTCTGTGGCTGGCTTAGAGGTCTGAACAGGCATGAGTGAAGTGGAACCACCCATGGGGACTAGGGGGGCAAAGCAGGGCTGACAGGGTTCTCAGGGGCCAGGTGGGGCTGGTGGAGCTGGGGAGCCATAAAAGGGAATGGCATCCCTAAAAAATAGAGACCAGGGCACTGCAGCCCGGTGAGCTCACTGGGCTGGGTGTGTTCGCACAAAAACTCTGATCAGGAGGCCGGCACTGGAGGCTTTATTGGTTTTGTCTAGTCAGTTCTCTGGGGAAGGGGAATTTGACAGCTTCAAATGGATTTTCAGCAATAATGGATTCACTTTCTTGATTTCTGGCACTGAGCTGTAATGTAGAAAAGAAAGTGTCACTCGGGCCTCAGTGGGAGGGTCAGGGGAGAGGGGTGAGTCCAGGGACCCCCAGAGGAGGGTGCTGTGTATGAAGGCCTCTTCCTGCTGCCTGCTGCTGGGCAGCTGACCTGTTGGGTCCATTCGTCACCAGAAAGCAAGGGGTGCTGGAGAACCCTCATTCTCATCCTCTGCTAGATGGAAGTGTCCTGAGCCAGGGCTGGGGTTGTCACGTTTTCAGCAAGGCAGGCACTAGCCTGAGCAGTCCCAGGGATGGTAAGGCCATGTGTCCTCCGGGTGAGAAGCTCTCTCATGCTGGAATGGCCCCATTTTGAACCCAGGTCCCTGCCCAAGCCCTGGCGTGCTCACCCTGCATGGTCCTCAGGCCGCCTCCAGCTCTGGCCTCAGCACGGCACCTCAGGCCACTGGAACCTTGTTTCCAGCAGCCTTTATGAGGTCACTGAGGTCGAGACGCCACGGCCTGGTCCATCCCCTACCTAGTCCCTCATTCCACTGTTCCCATCTCCCACCCAGCTGTGTGAGGAGGGGGTCCACGTCCTAGTGCAGCCGCCTTTTGGGGGCAGCTGTGGGCCAGTCTCACTTACTGTTTCATATCTCCTTGTGGCAGCAGGGACATGGTTGGTGACTGGAGAAGCTTCACTTCCCCTTCAGTGGTGGTCTTCTTGATCCCCAGCTTGCTGAAGTCAAGGTAAGTGTGGGGGAAGGTCTTGTCCTCCTGCTTCCAAGCTTTCTGCTGCTCCCCAGCTCCAAGAGGTTCCTTTAACGACTCCTTACTGAGCTTTCCCTGCCCAGGCTGTTCCAGAGCTGGCTGGGCAGCACCGTCCATGGCCTTCTGGGATGGAGCTTCGATCACATGCTCCAAACTGGGCAGGTCCATCTTGCTGGAGGCGGCCACGGGCAGGCAAGACATGAAGGTGGTTAGGTCTGCCAGGCCAATGGCAGGTGGGAGATCGGAGGAGGACAGGTCAGGGCTGGGCGGCTGCTGGGAGTCTGTGGTGGGAGGAGCTGGCTGGGCGCTGGGGTTCTGGAGCTGCTTCTTGGAGCACAGGGGGTCCGTGGGGACTGATTGCTGGTCCGGGTGGCTGTTCTTATCTGTGTTGTTCTTGTCAGGCTGCGTGCTGATTGCCCGTTCCAGGCTGTGTTTTGAGGCCTGGATGAGCTTGTCAGCCCAGAAGAGGTCCTTGGAGGTCTGCACACAGATGGAATGGTATTTGGTGGACAACTGGTCCTCCTCTGTGGGACTCAGGTAGCTGGAGTCTGATCTCATACTCCACTGGTTGATGTCCTTTAGAGTTAGCCCCTCTGTGTGGGGCAGGAGGGGCTCTATCATATACTCCTGCTGCCAAGGGTCTTCATTACAGGGAGTCGCCTTCAACTTGGGCCCCACATCCAGCTCAGCCTCAGGCTGCGGCAAATCCTCAGGCTCTGGCTCCACATCCGTCTCCAGTTCTGGGTCTACGTTCAGGTCCGATTGGTCTGGGGGCTCCAGCTCTAGCAACTCGTTATCCAGCTGAAAAGTGTCAACTGAAAGCTGAGGAGGCCTCTGCCCTTGAGGTCCTCCCTCGTGCCGTTCCCTGCCCCGCCCCCTCTCCCTCCCTCCCTGCCCTACTTTCCTACTGCTCACTTCCTCCCTAACTTGCCTCTGCAGAAGCCTGCCTGGGGCAGGGAGGCTGCAGCAGATGGTAAGGGTGGGTGAGCATGACTGTGCTAACCCTGGCCTGGACTAGGGGCCTGTCAAGGATTTAGTGAAGATGGGCTTCAAAGAACCCTGCCCCTTGCCTACCAGCTCCCCATACCTCCATCTCATCTTCGTCTGGTACCAGCTGGAACCCGTGTTGGTTTATGTTACCCCTAAGACAGAAGGAGACAGAGTGGGTAACAGGGCTTCAAGGCTTGGGGGCTGTGGCTCCTGGGGGAAGGGGATTCTGGGGCCCTCAAGGCCCCCTGCCTTGGACAGGGGCTGGCCAGTGCCCCCAGCTCAGCCACTCCCCGGGCTGTCCCCACTCTGACCAAGCATTCTGGAGTCCTATTCTTGAATCTTAGCAAGTTTAGGAAGTGCCTGGAGAGCTCACCAAGTCGCTCCCTGCTCCCAAAGAAGGATCCTGTTGGTCGGCAGGAGGCCCAATAATCTTCATTTTAATCAAGCATTGTAGTGAGCCAGTAGGGCTCACCCAGTGAATTGTTACCCAGAAAGCTGCTCCCCACAGAGGGAGAAGCCCAGAGCAATGTCCCCCGCCTGCCCCGCCCAGTTCCAGCAGAGGGGTGTGTGTGTATGTGTGGATGATTCCCTCGGTCTGGTCGGCTGTTCGCTGCCATCTCGGCTCCTGCCCTCAGCGCTCGGTCACTGTGACCTCCTTTCCTTCCTCGGGCACCTGCCCACGCCCACCTTAGACAGCTCTAAGGGGTCAGGTCCCATCCATGGGCACCCCTCCACCCCCACCCCCACCCCAGTCCTCCAATGTCAGGGTCTGTAGGCAGAAGCAGAAGAGGGCGATAGGACCCTCCCTTCTCTTCCCCCCTCCACCCACTATGGCCTTTTGGTGTGGATACTGCCCTTGGGGAGATTTTGGAAACAGGCAAGATGGAGGGAGATATTGGATGGGGAGGGGAGGCACACGAAAGCTTGGCAGTGGTGGAAGGAGTAAGGGTTAGTGGCCCGGGGGTTAGGGGAGGTCCTTGGATGATGGGGACCAGGTCTCACTGTGTTTCCACAATGTCCACCGATTCCTTGCAACAGCAGGGAAATCCACTGGCACCTGGCAAGGAGAAGGAGGTGAGGGCCAGGCTGCTGAGGGTGGGGGGACATCCCTGAGGGGTTCTAGAGCCCAGGCCAGGGGTGCTGCTCTAGCCACCTTCTCCCTCCAACCCTGTCCCTTACCACCCTGCTTGCCACCCTTCTCCCGCCCTCCCTTGTCCCTGCTCTCGCTGGCCTGTGTCACCAGCCCTATCTGCTGCCTTCCCCTGCCATGACTGCTTTTCCTCCACCCCGTGCTGCGTAAGGATGGGTGCTAAGAGAATTCATTCCATTTATTGAGTACTACTTGCCCAGGCCCTGGGCAGAGCACTTTCTGTGCTTTCTCTCATTGATTCAACATAACAAATGAGAAGAGATTCATTTGTCCGAGGTCCCTCAACTCATCACTGCTGAAGTCAGGACTTGAACACAAGTTTGACTCTTCACTGCCTTGCATGCTGTCCTACCCAGGAGTCTGTCACTGTGGGGACCCTATCATGCTTTGGTTGGCCTGTCTTCATTTCTCTCTGTGCTTGCCTCTCTGGCCCCTTTCTCCAGTCTCTCTGGCCAGGCCCAATATCTCTCTCTCATCCAAATCCTGGCATCTCCTACCCTGAAGACCATCCTCTCTTCCTCAGGCATCTCACCCCATACACCCTGGGTTGTCCATCCCCCAGGTCAGGCCACGGTTCTCACCCCAGGTATTTAGGTGATGCTGACACCTGTCTGGTAATTTATGAGCTCCAATTCCCTCTGCAGGGGAGACTGAGTGATCCCTTAGGAGAGATCCCCCCACTCCAGTCCCTTCTCTGGTGACTTGTGTCTTTTACTGCAGAAGTTTCTTTTTCATTCTCTGGAGGTGGGGCCACCACACTATCCCATTCTCTGCTACCTGAGGTACAGATGGGGGCTGATGCTGGGCCATCAAGGCAATGGGCAAGCTGGGTCCCCATGAGCCTGGAGTGTGGCAGGAAATGAGCGCCTTGGCTCCGGCTGAGAAGAACTGCTCCCAGGACTACATCGGAAGGATGAGAACGCGCCTCTTCCTAGAGATGTAGAGGCTGGGGAGGGTCCTTGTGGGGCTGGTCCTGGGACTGGAATGTGGGCACATCCATGTTCTGCCTGGGCCTGGGGATCTTGGATCAGCTGGGGGGCCGGGCTAGGGGCCCCCTCCACAGGCTAGGGGTCCCCCTCCATGGGCAGGCTCCCAACCGTCAGCTCAGTGCTCTCTTCAGAGCCTCCGTCTCAACAACCACGCTCCCTTGGCTTCCCCCCCTCACCCGTCTCTCAAATCCACGGGCCGCAAGTGTTGCTATTCCCCAGGCTTCTGATCTCAGAGCTTTGCTTGCTTTGCAGACTTTCTCTGGGCAACTTAATTAACACCCACGGCCTTAATCCTTCCATGAACAGCCATTGGCTGTGGATAAGAAGGGAAAGTGCTATGGTGTGAACCTCATTTGTCAGCAGTTTGCTGCTATCTTGGCCCTTGTCCTCAGCAGCACTGGAGGATTGGAAGCAAAAGTCTGAGGTTGACTCAACTTGGGGACTTTGTGCCTAACTTTGGAATGTTCTATAGGGAGTCAAGTGACATTCTGTAGGCATGAAATAATTTTGATTTTCAGTTGCTGGTTGCTAGTATACAGAATTGTAAACCCTGAAATCACCCTAAAATCCTATTATTTCTAGTTTCTTTTCTCTTCTTCCTTCCTTCCTTTTTTCTTTTCTTTATTCTTTCTTTTTCTTCCTTCCTTCCTTTCTCTTTCTTTCTCCCCCTCCTTCCTCCCTTCCTTTCTTTCTTCTTTCTTTTCCATAAGGTTTTTCTACATACACAATAATGTGTGTCCTTCAAGACAGTTTTACTTCCCCTTTCCAATCTGGATGTCTCTTATTTCCTTCTCTTGTTTGACAGCACTGAGAACACCAGTACCAGGATGGACAGAACTGAGAGCGCGGGGGGCAGGCACTCAGTATTTCGCCATAAGTGTGATGCTGGCTGTAGTTTTTGTCACTGGTGTTCTTTTTTAAGTTGAGGAATTTCCCTTCTATCCCTGATTTACTTAGTTTTTAATTAGGAACTGTTGTTGGATTTTCTCTGATACTTTTTCAACACTTATTGTGACGATCATATGGTTTTTCTTTCAGATTCTAATATATATGCTATATAGAACATGTTATGTTAACATATGAATAATGTTATATTTTAAAAATAAGTCTTTTATGATGGATCATTTTTAAAATATTAAAATCAGCCTTACATTCCTAGGATAAATCTCATTTGGTCATTCTATACATTGCTGAGTTTAATTTGGTAACTTTTTAGAAAATTTTTATATATATGTTCATGAGGTATATTGGTGTATAATTTTCTTATACTGTCTTTGTCAGGTTTGGATATTAGTGTAATTCTAGCCTCGTAGAAAGAGTTGAGAGATATTCCCTATTAAAATTTCTGGAAGAGCTTGTATAGAACTGGTATTATTTCTTCCTTCCTTTTGGCAGAATTTACAAAATGAAGCTTGGGAAACTAGGCCTGGAGTTTCCTTGTGGGAAGACTGTTAATTACAAATCTAACCTTAAAAAAAAAATAGATGCAGGGCTGTTTAGCCTATTTTTTCTTTTTTTGTGGTGAAATATACATAGTATAAAATTGCCCTTTTAAGGTCTTCTTAAGAATACAGTTAAGTATATAGTTCAGTGGCATTAAGGCCATTCACATTATTGTGCAACCATCACCATCATCTATTTCCAGAATACCTATTTCTTCTTGAGTGAACTTTGGGAGTTTGTATATTTTAAGGAATCTGTCCTTTTCATCTAAGTTGTCAAATTTATTGGCCTAAGTTGTTCACAATATCTCCTTATTATCCTTTTTATATCTGTGGAATCTGTAGTGCTGCCACCTTTTTATTCCTTATATTGGTAATTTCTTTTTTTGTTCCAGTTTGGCTCGAGATTTATCAATTTTGTGGATCTTCTTGGATCAGCCAGAGATATGTCTGATTCCTGCCTGATCACCCTAAAGTGACATCAGCCAGGCAATCAGTTGCAGAGCCACAGGTTTCCAATCAGGTTTTTATGATTTCACTGCTAACTGTTAAACATGGGCAACTAAGTACCACCAGGTATTTGAGGAAACCACTAACATGCAACTGACAGACCCAGAGAAAAGATGACTCCAGAGTACCAGAGGTGATTTGGGAAACAGAAGGTACCTTAAAGAAAAATTTACTATCTTCAGAGATTCGGAGATGAAGATACTCATTAATATATATCGCATCCAACAAAACAAGATAGGGATGCTACTAAAAAGAATTAGGAAAATAAAGTGCTTTTTGGCAAACAGAACTGGTAAATGAAACACCGAGGATCTTCCCAAAAAGTGGAACCAAAATATATCAAGAAAAAGTGAGAGAAAAAGATCAATAGGAAGTCTAGTTCTGAGTTACAGGAAGGAGATCCAGAAAGAATAGAGAACATGGAAACAAAGAGAAATCAAATTTTACTTGAGCTGAAGGATGAAATAAAATAAAGCAAACCTGATAGAATAGTTGACTAGATGTAGAGGTTGATAAAAACTAAGACTGTGATAAAACCAGAGTACCCTGGAAAAAGCAACTAGAAATTCCAGGAAAAACAAAAAGCTATTTGAGAAACAAAACTGTGGTATCTGTCCTATCTGCAGTGAATAGTACTTACGTAGTCACAATAATGTAAATCCTGTTTACCAACTTTTAGAGCCAACATATAGACAAAATTTGGAAAACATAATTTGAGCTGTGGGACAATGTAAATATTACCAACCTTGATATTTAAAAAAAATACATATATATATATATATAGGTTAGAGTCTTCGGGAGGTGGAAGGCAGGGAGGAAAGCTGAAGGGAAAGGTAGGGGCGCTAAAGACTTCATCTTACTATGTGGGTGTCAAGATAGTGTCTGAAGTTGATGAAAAATAAAGTATATTCAACTTAGAAAGGTATCAGCAGATCTAAAATCGATGTTGGGAGGAGGGGGAAGGTGGTAGAGCAGGAAGGTGGTAATGTCTAGAACTGATAAATCAAGAAAGACCTGAAGGTAACCAGGCAGAGAAAGAGTTCAAGTGAACCTGGTGGTGGCACTGAGGAGTGAGACTGGGGCTGTGGTATAGGAGATTCTTGCTTTCCATCACTGAATAAGCGCTCTTCAGTACTATTTAACCATACACACATATTTTTTTTGATAAAATTAAAATAAAATGGTGAGCCCTAGCTACAGGCCAGGCAGTGTGTTAGGGACTGTGGACACAGTGATGAACACGCACAGTCTCTGCCCTCTGGGAGCTTTCAAGCCTGTGGCCATAACCTCAGAAAACCCTCCAGGCTTAGTTCTCCTACTTCTGAGCTTTGGACTCAAACTCCCACCACCAGCTGCACATTTCTCCCTAAGGGGACCTCCCTCTTGTCAGAGCCTGAGGTGTCTCCTCTCTCTGAAATATCCCTTGTTCCTTATTGTGATGGTGCTCAGGGTTGACCTCTTCCTGGAGGCCTACCGGACTCCACCCGGTGGCACTGGGCTTGGGACTCCTCCCCTAGTCACCCCTGGGTTGCTCACTTTGAATCTCTGGTCCTCTGTACAGAGTCTAGCACAAGGTGGATACTCAGCAAAAATCTGCACAAAGACATTAACTCCTTCCTCTCATCTTGCCAAACCCTGCAGTTTAGCCTTCATTTCTTAATTCAAGTTCATACCCTGTGTGTCTAGACCCATGTGGATGTCTGACCCTTCTCTTTTCTAATCTCTCATCTCTTGATAACCCTTTCTCCCCTCTCCCTGGTTCATCTCATCCTATTACCCAAATTTGAAACCTGGATCATTTGTGACCCCCCCCAACCCCTCAGCTCCTGATCTTCAAACTGCTGAGATTGACCTTGTGTTCATCCCTTTCTCCAGTCTCACTGCATTGTCTCATCTCCCAACGCCAAAGTCAGCACAGTCCTAGGGCTTACCACACGCTGATGCTCAAGGCGGAGTGCTTTGCACATGATCAGTCCTCTAGTCATTCTGCACAAACTGCCACCACTCTCCTCACACAGAGGAGGAAACTTGCACAAGGTCACATAGCTATTAAGACCAGTGCCATGACTTGAATGCAGGTCTGATGGGCCCCAAAACCCATGATGCTTATCACTGTGCTGTCTGTATCTCTTTAGGCTTCTAGAAGGACCTCTACAATCACATTCCTCCCCTCCTCTGTCCCCCAACCTGGTCTTCTCAATGACCCAAGTGAACCTGCTGCCTCACACCTGCCTCTGGTTGCATCCGGACTGTAGGATGGCCTCAAAGATCCTGCATCATTTGACCTCTGCCTTCTTTTTTTGCTTTCTGGTATCCAGCTCCCTGCCTTGCCCCAAGCTCAAGCCACCCAGAGTATGGCAGACCCTTTAGTGCCCCAGTGCCTTTGTACATGCTATTTCTGATACACAGAAAGCAAAATCCTACTCATGCCTGATAGTTCAACTCACATCTCCAGTGTCATCATATCTGTGACATATCTAGCTGTCCAAGCTACATTTTTAAAGTTAACTCATCAGACTCAGGACCTACCACAAGAGTAAGCCCTGAAGGGGTGCAATAAATGCCAGAGGAGTGATTTAAGGTGTCTGCATACATTTGTTTGTGACAAAATTTGTTACCCTACAAATTTTGGTAAGGAGAAAAGCTGCTCTTTGGTTGTTGGTTCTTGGCACGTGTTAATGCTGGCCCGTATCCTCCGTGGGAGAGAAGGTCCCAAGAAGAAAGCCCCCCATTTCAGTGGTACTCTGAGCCCCCATTATCAGAAACGTGGGGGACTCAAGACCCGGAGGGGCAACTCTTTGCTTACTGAGAAGAGCGCAAACATAAAGGAGGCGCTCAGTAAATGTTGAAGCAGTCTGCTTCTCCCTGCGAAAGCTCCAAGCGTCAACCAGGGACACCTGGATGTGAATTTGGGGGTTATCTGCAGTTTAGGATAATTTATAAGTCGTTTTGCCCGTTGCACCCGGCAGAGGCTGGGTATGCTAGCTCGGATGGCACCTGCCCCTCACCCGCGCCTGGGTGGCGATGGGTCTGGCTGGGTTTGACCTTCCTTTCAGGCGCCCGGGCCTTAGGGAGCGGGGACAGGGGCCCCGGGTCTACCGTCGGCCCCGCGCCCCTTCCCCTCACTTTCACTTTTTCCCTCCCGCCCGCCGCCCCAACCCGCCACTCCCCACAACGCCGCCCCTCTGCGCCCTGCCCGCTGCGCGCCCGCCGGCTCCCACCTGTCACCCCCATGCTGACCGGGGCTCTGCCCAGAGGCGGGGACGGGCTGGTGGCTGCTGCCCCTCCGCCTCCACCGCGCTCTTGGGTTGGGGCTGTGCGAACGGGAACGGTGGGAATGCTGGGGCCGCTGGCGCCTGTGCTGTCGCCATCTCTTGTGACGTCCCCGCCGACCCCCGCGGGCAGGGCACTGCGCTCAGGATTCCTAGCGCGGGTGAGCGCGGCCTTTGGGGGCTGTCCCCTAGAGAAGGCTGCCCCGCCCCGCCCCGCAGCGGCCCGGAGGAGGGCGGCGACCGGTAAGCCTGGAGTGGGCTGGCCAGGCCCCTGCCACTGCCCCTTCCGTGTGCCCAGGACCCGTCCAAGATCCGGCTGAACCTGCAGCCTTTACTCCACGGTGTAGATGTATGACAGTGTCACACTTGCTTGGGCACAGCTTCAGATGTAGAACCAGATGAGACAAGGCACCCTGTGTGCTGGTGGCATCCACCTTCAGACAGGCCTCTGTCCTGTGACCAAGGAACCCACGGTGCGGGGTTGTCACCTCTGCTCAGTGCACTCAGGGGGCGGCTGGAAGGGCCGGCAGTCCAGACCACAGGGTCAGGAATGGGTCCTGGCTCCGGGCATTGTGGCATGCCCACACCTATCCAGGCCTGGCAGTGCCTGGGCCTTGGGGGCCTCCCCCCGCTTCAGCCTGGCAGTGTCTGGCCAGGGACTTCCCTGCTGCCACCAGGTGGGGCATCTCGCCTAACTAGTCTGATAGGCCAGAGATGGGACTGGAAATTCCCTCTGGGAGGAGTGGCGGGAAAAGCGGCCCCATTCAAGGGTTGAAAACAGTCCTTGCCCCAAACAGGGGCAGACTTGACAAGACCCCATCAAGAAGGCAAAGGGAGGCAGCTCTTAGGATCTGAGGTGCAGCAAGCAGGTGGGAAGAGTGCAGACAGCCAGGGCCCAACCACATTAGTCATCACCCCAAACTTTATTGCTTACAGAGTTCTCTATAACCCGGACTCTGTGGTAACAAGGCTGCGGTTCTTCACAGGCTAGGGGCTGGGGGCGGGGGTCTCTCCCTGGGGAGCAGTATGGCTCGATGTGGGCAGCCGGACAGAGGCCACCTTGGCAAGACATGGGGATGAGCGTCTCCCAAGGAAGGATCTCAGGGGACGCCTCCTCTGCCCCAGGAGCTGATGCTAGCAGGCCCCTCACCCCACAATGATTCACAGTTGATTAATGCTACATGAGTCCTGATTCAGCTCCCCTGTGAAGAAGAAACTGGGTTGGGGCAATGGGTGGGTTGGGGGGGCTCATCGTAAAGAAATCTGGAGGTTTGAGGGGTTACACATGTGGAAACAGGTCAAGACTTGAGTCCCTTCATCCCATCTCCTGCTTGTGCTCATGAAGAGCCACTGACCTGCCCTCCTGGAGGGCGGCCATGAAAGTGCTTTGAGGTTGTCCGAGTGCAAAACGCAGCTGGCATGCCCCTGAGGGGGGCGCCAGGCAGGGTCAGCACATGTGGTACCTGAGCTGTGTTTCCGGAAGCTGGTGTGCTCAGTGTTGAAAGCTGTGGCCCAGCTAACAGTAGTGCCTACATGGCTGCTTTCTTTCGCATTATCATGCCCCGGCCTCAGATGTGCCCCTCAGGTAGGTCTCATGTCACCCTGCCCTTTAACAGCGAAGGACACCGAGTGCTAGCTAGTCAGGGCAGTGATGGGCCTGCGGCTGAGGCTTGGGCCTGCTGCTCTGGGGAACACAGGTGGCCAGCATCAAATGGGCACGTGGCTGGGGCTTGAGAACCATTTCACTTCAACACCTTCTTTGGGCCTTGACTGAAGCTAAGGTCAGCTCAGGACCTGTGTTGCAACACCCTGAAAAGTGTGGTGTGTCCTCCCAGGGAGACTTCCCAGTCAAGGCATCCCTCCCTGACTTTGTTGGAAGAGTTTCTAGACCGAAGAGGGGGTTTGATGGCCAGGCAAGGGGGTCAGAGGGCCCCCCCATTAACCCAAGGGCAGGCATGCCTGCCACCTTGGTCATGTGATGGACTAGGTGTGGGTCCTTGGGCACTCAGCCCCCTCACACCTGCATGGAGGTCACCCAAGGGGCTTGCCCTCCCCCCGACTGCCAGCAAGTCGGGGCACTTGCTCAGGCCAATCCAAACTGCTCAGGCCAGCTTGTTTAAGCCAGGGCAGACAAGACCCTCTGTGCTCCCATGGGAAGAGGCCTCCTGCCTTCCTCCTCCTCATGTGGGTGCTCTCTGGGTGGGGTCAGGCAGAGCACAGCTGGGAAATTCTGGGAGGCGTCTGGCTAACCCCCACTTGGCTGCTGCCAGCCCCTGGTCCCAGCTGAGCCAGGGTGTGGCGGATCTCCGGGAGCAGGCGGAGCCCATGTTTCAGGGGCAGCACTGAGCACCAGAGGAAGACTGCTTCTGGCAGAGCAGAGCTGTGGTGGAAGGCTGGGTTAGGGCCTGTTCTCCAGTTGGCCATGCTTGACCCTCCAGCTCCAGGCGAAACTGCCATCGGGGGCCAGGGTGCACTGCAGGTCGATGCCTGAGTCTGGTACCTCCATGTCGTAGCGCACGGGCTGCCCATCTTTGGTCACCAAGCTGAAGGCTGCAGCTGGTATCTGGCGGCAGAGAAAACCAGTGGGCCTGAGACAGTGGCGTGGGGCTCAGAAGCTACTCAGAAGTGTAAAGCTGACAGTCTCCTCCCCTGCTGAGACATCTCCAGTCAGGCAGGCATCCCTGAGGGAGTTACCTGCCTTCCATTCTGGAGGCCTTGAAGACCTGGCCCAAATGTAGGTCCTGAGGGCCACTCAACAAACACTTCCAGTCTTGCCCTGAGACCCTGCGGGACCTCCAAGGCCAACTACCCCCTATGGAGCCACTTATACTAAGTCGAAAGCCTTCCTCCTGGAGGGCTAGGCCAGGGCTACTGGCTTCTGGGACCCTGCCTCTAGTTGTGGATCTGTCCCCTTACCTGGCTGCTGATGCCAGTTGCGATATCTCCCACCTTGACCCGGTGGAACTCTCGGATGTGCAGGTGTTCACCATTGAGAGACTGTATTTGAACTTTCACACCTAGAAGGCAGGCAGGGTGACTGTCAGGAGAGCAGCTGCTGGCTCCCACGGGAGCCCTGTGCAGAGCAAAGCAGGTCGGTTGTGAGGAAGCTGCAGAGATGACATTTACACTGGGCTGGCCCTGATGTTATACGCCTGTTAGCTCTTCCTAGCCATTTTCCATCAACATCTGGAATTTGGCTTGCACAAAGCTGAGAGCTAAGGTTGGCTTCTATGGGGAAGTAGTATTCCAACTTGTACACAAAGCAGCAAGGAACTGGAAACAAAGATACATTTAAATTATAAGTATCAAATGAGATTGTGGGCAGCTTGGATTGTAATGTTCCCTGAGTTGGAGTGGCTCCTGGCCAGGCCTTGAGGGTTTGATGCCATGAGTCACACTGGCCCTGGGATATGAGCTGATGAAACTCTGAGCTGATGAAACCCTTGTTATATCAAAATCACAACATAACCTAGGCAACCAACTTGAAAACAAAGCTTTATTTATGCTCTTTCTCATCATCTGTCTTCAAATCCCAGAAGAGGGTCCCAGCAAACCTATTGCTGAGTTCTTGATTAAAATGCTTATGTGGTCCTGTCTTCCTTTTCTATTCAGAAGACATGAATTGTTCAGTTTTCCTGACTCCAAGCTAGGAGGGACTGCTCTCTGGGCCAAGCTAGGGACCTTCTGGGACTTCATCAGCAGCTCCCGAGAGGCAGTGGGAAAGGCTCTGCATGAGCCTGGCCTTTGCCCTGCACGTACTGGGTGTCTGGTGCCTTCCTCTTCTTCCCCACTGTGTGAGGGGAAGGGGGACATAAGCCCCTCAGACTCCCTAGTCCCAGGCGGATCAGGTGCTGTGGGAGCTGCTAGGCAGGCACGTGTTGGACTGTACCATTGAAATAGCTCGGAGTGTCAGTGGGCCGCCCCCGGGCCAGCACCATGTTCCAGCTGGAGCTGCGAGCCTCTGCCTGGCTGCTCCAGGAGTGCACACCGGAACTCAGGGTGTCCCGTGAGCTCTGAGAGGCCTTTGATGGGTTCTGAAACAACAAGGTGGGCACAGACTCAGGCCCCTGGGCTCAGAACTGCTCATGTTCTAGGCTGGAGCATGGCTCTGTGGGCCTGTTGGGGCTAAATGGGGGGCTGAGGCCATGAGGGGCCCCTGGGTTGGAGGAAGTGAGGAGTGTACCTATGGGGACTGAAGTCCAAGCCTCTTCCCCACTATCCTGTAGCCAAACAGGCCCTAACCCCCCGGTGTGCTGAAGGTGGACTGTCTCATTCTGAGAAACCAGGACCACCTGCCCTGGTGAGGACCCCTCCCAGAAGCAAAGGTGACCCCCATCACCCTCCCTTTACCCACTCCTTGCACATAGCCCATCCACCGGCTGGACACAAAGCCACCTGCTCTGTGCCCTGGCTCCTGGTCCATGGCCACCTCACCTTCTCACTGTCTTCTGACAGGGAGAGGCTGTCAACACTGAGGCACGAGAGAATTTGCTCTTGCTCCTCCAGAGAAAATGGCTGGGACAGGCTGTTCAGAAATAATTCTGCAGAGAAAAGCCAAAGGTGGCTGTGAACGCCTGGGAAGGGGCTGGCTGTGCTGTCAGGGTTCTTCCTGCACAGACTGCAGGAGCCAACCTCTGGGGAGGGGCTGGAGGAAAACTCACACTGGCTGGAAAAAGGATGAAGCACTGGACTTGGTGGGGGCCCAGGCCCCAACCCAGGGACCCAGAGGCCACAGCTATGGCTGCCCATACCTATTTCCAGCTGCTGCAGTTCCTGCTCAGGGAAGGTTGCCTTCCGCTCTGGTGAGCTGGGGTTTTTGGGGGGCGCTGGGTCCAGGGAGGACAGGGGCAGTGGTTCCCACGTCCCAGGTTCCTCCTTGGCCCAGTTCAGGCTTGCAGACCTGTTCCGCTCTGGGGGTTCTGGGGGTAGGGGAGGTTGGAGCTTAGGGGCCCCGCCTGTTGTGTCCTCAGCTGGCTGGGGCCCCGGCTCCCTGGGCTGGGCGTGCACGGTCTGGCGAGAGCGGGCATGGCTTGGCACATGGGCTGGCTGTGGGGGTGGCCGTCTGGGCTCTTTATACTCCCCTCTCCACGGGCTCCTCAGACCTCCCACTACAAAACAGAGAGCACATGTGGTGAGGAGACAGCGGACCAGCACACACTCCAGGCCAGGGAGGCAGCCCTTCCAGGGAGGGAGGACTCTTTCCTCACTAAGGGACACAATTTAGGAGGGTGGTGTGTGGTCTCTGGAGGACGTCTCTTCTGTAGGAGGCTTCCTATAATGCGAATAGGGCAGTATTTTTTACTTTATTCTACTTTCTTTCTAGGTTACAATTGCAAATTTAAAAATTAGAGTTGCTTCCAGAGAAGGATTTTGTGAACATTAATAGTAAAGAGAAGATTTAAAACAGCTCTGGGGTAACACCAGTTTAGAGTTCCCAGGCAAACTGGCCTCCCTGACCCTCCCTCCCTTCCTGCCCCCCACTGCCCCCCAACAGACAGTACTTCCTGAGGCACCATTTCTCTGGAGTAAGGGGCTGTTCATCTGTATCTGGGGTGGTGGGCCACACAAGGTCTCTCTCCTGTTTTATTCCTTTTTCATTCCCATAACCACTGCCTTTCCTCTGACCACCCCATGTGATGCTCTGTTATGTTCCATGTGTCACTCCAGGTTTGAGGACCTTCTTGCAAAGTGCGTGTTGCTTTTATCAATCTTTAAATACGAAGAGGGCATCATGTTCCAGGCCTTGCCCTGTTGGTCCTCTTTTTGCCCAGCATTGTGGTTTTAAGATCCAGGCTGCTTGGTGAACATGGAGTTGCTTTAACTGCTGCAGGGTGCTCCATGGGGCATCCCTGCCTTTGGCCTCTCCTCTCTCCTGGGAGGGACACCCATCTGCACCCAACTCCCCTCTCGCAAATGATGCTGCAGTGCACGTCCTCACACATAACCCCTTGTGGATCTCGTGACAGTCTCTTTGGCAGCGCTCCCAGGATAGAGTGCTGGGCCACAGGTCACTATGTCTGCCCAAGTGCTGCCAGGTGCCCCCCAGCAGACCCCAAGGGCTGCTGCCCCACCTTCCCACCAGCACTTGGTGTTACCAACTTTCTGATTTTTCCCAGTCAAATGGTGGCAAAGTGATACCTGGCTTTATTTCATATTTGCTGATTACTAATGAGTCCGAGCCCCCTTTATATGCTGTAGCCCTTCCCCCATCTCTTGAGCACTGTCTCTGCCTTGAGGTGTAGCACGAGGTACTTCCACTCACATCACCTTGGTCTTCCTACCAAGCCCGACAGTTAGGTTGGTGTCACCTCCAAGCTCTCGATGGGAAACCAAGGCTCTGAGAGGTGGCGTGCCTTGCCCTTGACCACTACACCACTCAGCCGCCTCTTGCCCCTGCAGCCAGCACAGGGTTCTTACCGTGCTGCAGCGCCAGGCTGACCTTCCCCCCCAGCTCCACTGCAGACGCTCGGTGGACAGGCTCTCTCCTCAGCCCCTCCTGGATGGCCTGGGCTGTGAGAGGGCCACAGGAGGGTGGGATCTCCCTCACAGGCGGAGGCTCACTGGCAATCTGGGGGTCAAGAGGCAACGTGTAAGGTGTGCCTCCCCCTCATTTCCCAGCGGCCACTTTCTGTTCTTGCTCTTCCTGACCTACCCCCACCCTGCTGTGCTGGGGTCAGTCACAAGGACTGGAGTGGCCTGGGCTACAGTGAGGGCTGGTGCTTTTCTAAGAAAAGGGACAAAAGGGGCCAGTGGTGCAGGACAGAGCCAGGCAGCCTGCAGAGGTAGCCCAGGGGGTGGACGGAAGAGAGCCCTGACCTGCCATGACTCAGTTATGTCCTCATCTAGGGTCTCCCCTTGAACCCTCAGGTTTGGGTGGAAGTATTTTAGTCGGAATCCCACCTTTAGGATGAGGCCTCCTCCTGCTCTCCTCTGCCACCGAACAGTGGCCCAAATGGGAGGCCACCTCGAGCCTGCAGCCTGGGTCCCGTAGGCAGGCTGGCTTTCCCTCCTGGCCATCCCAGGTGCTGTCACTGACCTTGAGGCAGAGCGGCCCTCGAAAGTACTGGGTCCAAGGGTGGCAGCCATTGAGCATGTGCAGCATCATGCAGCAGCTGCTCCAGACATCCACCTTGGCATCGCAGGGCTTGCCCATCACCACCTCTGGAGCCATGTGGGTCTCTGTGCCGGGGATGTAGTCCCCTGAGAAGAAGAGAGAGACCAAAAAGTCACCTGTGAACTCTGACGGCCAAGAGCCTCGGCAATGACCACTTCAGGCAATTCCTGAGATACCCTGAATCTGTCTCTGTTAAAGTACTTTATATAGAGATAAGGCCTCTAAATCAAACTTGCAGGGGAAGAGCTAAGCTGGATTCTGCTGGGGACTGGTACAAAGAATATAGTAACCAAAGTACAGGCTCAGCCCTTTGGACCAAACCCTTAAAGTGCTTATTAAAAATAGGAGGGGCCTGGACATTGAAAATTAGGCTGTAGGAGACCAATTAATGGCATAATGTTCCTGAAATTTTAACAAGTGGGAAAAAAGGAAAAAGAAAACACATGTGCATAATGACTTGAAGGACTGACACCAGGTGTGAACAGTATTTTTTCCTGGTGATTTGTATTTTTTTATCTTAGCTGTCCTTTCAGCAAAAGATATTAGAAATTATTTCTATAATAAGAAAAAACACTTAAGTTATCTGGAAGTGCAGGGCAGGTGTCCCTGTTCAGTTTACATCTTCAGAATTACCAACACAGTCCTTTAGCAACAAGAAATCACTTGTGTTTGTTTTTCTTTTGCTCAAAATGAAATAATGTTATGCTTAATGCTATCAATGAATAAAGCAGGACACAAAATTGTGTTATAATGGCCTTAACTATGCATAGAAAAAAAAGGACCTGGAAGGAATTATCTAAAATAATCATGATTATCTCTCTGGGCAAGAGGAATGGTGAGAATTTTTTTCCTCCCCTTCCACTTAACTCTGTAGTTGCCAACTATTCAAAAATGGGCATGGATTAATCATCAGAAAAATAAGTTAAAAACACATTTCTCCAGTTACAGAGCCCAGGACCCTTGGATAGCTTTCCTATCATGCTTCTAGAAACTGTGCTCTCAGAGGCACGGGAGGGCTGAGATCACAAGCTGGGAGCCCAGCTCCTCCAAAAGGGCTGGACACAAGGAGTGGAGCCATGGGGGCTCTGAGGCAGAGGACCTGGGGCCGAGCACACGGTGCCGGCCCTTTGACTCCCTTCTCTGTGTAGTGGAACATCAGCAGTGAGCCCCTGACGTGCACTGCATTTAAGCCTACCAACAAAAGCCTTCTAAGCCAGGATTGTTGTGGGCTGGAATATAGTCGTGGACACAAAGTACTCACATCTCTGATTGCCATTATGGAAAGTGCAGAAGGCACATGGCTAATGTTTAGTAAAGGCTACTGGCTATTATCATGTGGGAGGCTCACCTGTGAGCAAAGACTTCCCCAGGCCATCAGGTTGAAGGCACACAGCATGGCCAAAGTCGCAGAGAGCGGCACAGCTCCCATCGCTGGACAGGAGCACATTGTCAGCTGCCAGGCCGCCCCAGAGAAGAGGAGGAACAGGTGAGTCATTTTGGGCCCCTGCCCAATCTGGACCTCCAGTGAGGCAATTTTCTGGCTGACCCTACGTGGCAGCTGCTGCTTCTGATTAGTTTCATTAGTCATGGAGGAAGGGAGGAGGGTATCAGCTCAGGGTAGGGGCAGGCATCAGGCCGGATCTCTGAGGGAGAGGGGACAGGAGCAGTTTATTCCTGGGGAGACTGCCAGACAGAGGGCTGGGAGCACACATTCCCACTTCACACGGGTACAGCACCGTCAGCCTCGCCCAGGCCCTGCTACAGGAGATGACCAGGCAGGCCCAGATCTGGGAGAAAATCAAGTAGGATGGGACGGGGAAGGAGCCCACAGGGGACCAGGGCGTGGGGGCCTGTGCCTCACCTTTGACATCGCCATGCAGAATCCTTCGGGTGTGGAGGTACTCCAGCCCTTCCAGAGCCTGGCCCAGGTAGTAAAGGGCCCGGTCTTCTGGCAGACAGCCCTTCTGCTTTATGAGCTGGCCCAGCGAGCCACCTAGGAGACCAATGGCCAGTCTTTACACGTGGCTTTTCCAGGCCTCCAAGCATGCCAGGGGCAAGGGCCTTCACAGGGCAGGCGGTGGAAAGCAGGCCTTTTCTGCTGATGTCACAGGGTCAAGAGGTTAAAAATGGATTGACTGGGGATCTAGGCAAGACTTGGGGAAATCCTTGGCTCAGAATTTTGAGGGAGAAAGAGCGGCACCTGGCTTTTTACCTTCTAGTAGTTCCATGAAGATGTTGACCCAAGGACCTTCCTTCACAGCTCCATACAAAGGGACAATTCTGGGTGAGGTCAGTCCTGCACATGCCATCAACTCCTCTGCCCGAAACACTTCTACTCGCACCTGGAAGGGCCCAGAGGTGGCTGCAAGTCAGGGTAAGGGCCTAAGGCTAGCTCCCCGGCATACCCTGCACAGAGACCATGCATTTTAAGTGACGAGTCTGAAGCCAGGTAGGACTCTGGTGGGCCTACTGCGACCTGAGAGACTGAACTGGACCCTGGGGGTCAAGGCCAACTAGTACTTGATTCAATTGCTACAGGGCTGATGTGTGTAAAAACAGTCACACAAAACTACAGTCTCCTGGCATGCTACCCACCCCCAAATTTGCCAAAGAACTTTCTTCCCCAGCCCAAATGTCTGGCAGCGTCTATCTAGGACATGAGACATTTTGCTTATCAACACCCATGTCTATTTTCCAGATGCTGGCTTTCTCTGTAGCCAGAGCTAATGCGGCCAAGACTGGCTCTGTCAGTGTCTCTGGATCCTCAGCATCCTTCTCGGCACTTCTCTCAACTCATAATTTATCCTCTTTCCCAAGGGCTTAAATATCCATGTAGATGGGCAGTGTTTGTTTATTCTGTTTGCAGCTGTTTCCCCAGGGCATAGGAGAGGCTTCTGGGAAGGGGCTTGGCCAAGGCGCCTCCTGCAGTGGACTGGCGGGCCTGGAACCACCCACTCCTTTCTGCAGGGACCAGCAGGACATGGTGGGAAGAAATAGGCCTTGGATACAAACATCCTAGGCTAAGAATCTGCCTTGGTCATTTTCAAAGGTAGATCACGTCCCCTAAGCGGTGTTTCCACATGCAAATGGTGGCGATACTGGCATCTGATCCTGAGAGAGAGGACTTGGAGGGATAACGACCAGCAACAGGCCTGGTGACCAGTGGGTGCTCAAAAATGCCAGCTCCCCACTTCCTCCCTCCAGCTCAAGTAAGAACCGCTTGTTAAACACCTGGACTTCCTATTAAAGACTTGTCCTCCTTTGGAGCTGTGGCTGATTTTCCTGTTAGCTTGGAGAGGTACCACCAGTGGGCACCAGGGGGCACAAAAGCGGCCTCTTATAAATCAGTCAGGACTGGGCAGGGTTTTGTTGGGAGACCTGCTGACTTGGCAAACAGCAGCTCTGCCGATGTGGGGCTTTGGGGCTATTGGACTTTTGCCTATCAGTGGGAAATGTCTCTCTTCTGGTTACTTACAAAATATCTGGGTTGGTTAGTCAACTTTCATCAAGTCTGACTCTGTCAGTGTTTCCAGCTCTGAACCTGAGTTGGAACTAACTCACCAGCAGGATTTGTGTTCGCACACGTCTTTGACCCTACTGCTCCTGAGCTGTGAGTTGAAATGAAACACCTTGGGATGCTACAGGCAATTTTACATATTGGAAAGAAAGAGTGATGATTGATATTTGCAGGACGCTTTGTAAACTACTAGCATAAGGTAGTTCTGTTTCAATATTAGATCATGATGCAGTCTCCGATTATTTATTTTTATGTAAGTTTTGGAGGGTGTTGTGACAAAAAAGGCACTTCAGGGAAAATGTGGAGCAGGAAATGAAGGTGAATGGTGTCCAATCTGATTTCAAAGTTTGAGAAGGTCGGCAGGCCAATGAGGCATACCTCCCATTAGTAATTATGGTTGAGAACAGAAGAAAAAATTTTCAACTTGAATGTATTGTTATTCAAATGGTGACTAAGTTGTTAGGATAAAGACTTATTTGACCTGATAATGTAATACATGGAACTGTCATGTACTTGTTTTGGCCTGGGGTGCCATGAAAAATTACTGAGACATTAAGAGCTGTAAACCAGGAAAGTTTGGGAATCTCTGATTTAACTTTTAAGAAATCCTTCAATCCTTCAGAGTGTCCCAGCAATGTTAAAACCTTCCCACTTACCCAGACCAGAGGGGATCAGAGGGGACTCTTCGAAACAGGGTGCTTTAGAAGAATGTGCCAGCCCCCGGGAGAGCAAGCTGGAAGGGCAGTCCTGAGGGAGGCTGGTGGCGAGAAAGCACCTGGGCCTTCTAACCCACCTCTCCTCTCTGGACTTCAGTGTCCCCACCTGTAAAGTGAGGGGCTGAACTGTGCTGAAGATGTTAACAAGAGCTAATATTTAATGCCTACTTACATGCCAGGCACTATTCTAAGCACTTGATAAGCATTAGTTATTTATAACTTACAATATAGCCTATGAGGTGGTATTCTCATTATCTCTATTTTACAGACAGAAGCTGAAGCCTGGACAAGGAAGCTGCCCAAGGTCACTGGGTATAAAGTATCAGAGCTGGGATTGTGGTTGGGGAAGCCTGACTCCAGAGCTGCTGGCTACCCTGCCTCACCAAAGGCCATTCCAGGTGTATTAGCCTTTAAATCCTAACGTGTTTACAGACACCCAGGAGTGAGCACACCTGGATGGAAGTGTGCTCAGCAATCACCTAATTGCCAAAGCCACAAGCCACGAGCCACTTCCCTCTGCTTAATGGTATGCTTGACACTGGGGATCACTTTTGCCTTCTGGAAAATATCCCCTCTTGTTTTCTTTAGTATGCATATCTGCTTTATTTCATCAGTAAAAAAGGAGATAACTCTCTATAAGTTCTTTTAAAGATTCCCAGGAACATAAAATACATGAAAGTGACTAGTGCAGTCTGGGGCACAGAGTAGCCTGATAAATATTAGGGGGTTTGTCCCCTATTTCCTCATCACCATCGAGATAAGTCTCCCTTCTTTGTTCTGCTTTCCTTCTCAACATTCGTCCAGGCTGACCTCGCCCATGTCCCTGGCTGACGGCTGCTTCTACCACCTTCACACCATGTAAATATCCACTCCCTGTTATAATCTGAGCCCCTTCGGTCAGGAGTGTAGATTCCGCACCTCTGTCTCCAGCCCCTGGCGCAGTGTCTGGCACAGAGCAAGTGCTTGGCAACAGCTGTCTTGATTTGGCCAAGGCCACACTATTCCAGATCACTGGCAGAGTCAAAAAGGAGGCTCCCGGAACTCCATGCTCCAGCCAGATGTTCTCAAATAAATGGTTTTTAACTCTTCCGACCACAGATCCCTTCAAAAATCTGATAAATGATACAGACCCTTACCCATCAAAAATGTGTGTGCATCCATACATGCCACACACATACACACGTTAGAATAAAGCTCCATGAGTTCATGGAGCCTATGAATTCATCCTCTAACTAGGCTAAGAACTTAGACATTGGCTGTTAAAAAGCACCGAAGAGATGTCCATGTACCAATAAGGAAATCTGTCCATGATACACCATTACATGAAGAAACATCGTGCAGAACAACCTCTAGAGTACAATCTCATTTTAATAAACTACATATGTATATATGCATAACAAGTCTAAAAAGGTTTAAGTCAAAAGATGGTGACCTCTGAGAATGGATTGGGGGAATAGGGAGACATTTGCTTTTTGGGGTATCATTTGAATTTTTTTATAATGAGCCTATATTTATTTGCAATTAAAAGATTAAACAAAACCTTAAAAGACAAAAACCAAAAACCCTACATTAAGCCCTAGTCTTGTGACCAATCAGCATCTGACCTGGGGCCACACGTCTAGAGGGAGGACCAAGGGAGTGCTGTTGTCACCCCTGTGCTGGGCCCTCCACGGGGAGCATGGGAAGGTGCACAGACTTGCTTGGATCCTATGTGCAGCCTGACCTCTGACCTCTCTCCCACCCACTCCGTGGGGAACTGTTGCTTAGATTTTCCAGCTGATAATCCCGAAGGACACTACTGCCTGCCCGACCCTCTCCACATGAAAGAAGCCATCCCCACTAGACTGCGCTGGAGGAGGCGGAGGTCTAAGCGGCGGCTCCGGTGGGCTCAAGCAGCTGCTCTGGCTCTCAGGGGTCTGTGTGCTTGGAGGTTTTCTGACTGGCTTGGGAGGTGAGAAATGGAGTATTTGCCCTCTTCTACTATATTAGGGTTGTTTACCATGTTGCCTAGGACTCTGAGAACCTCAGCAGGAGAACAGCTGAGAAGCCCAGTGACTAAGCTCCCCAGCACTGGGCATTGATCTCCAGGACACTTCACACTCTCGACCTCCGCCCCCTGCCTCCAGGAGGGACAGCTGAGCCTTCTCCGGTGGCTGAGGGAGGGACCTGCAGCTGCGGAGGCCAGGCACGTGGCCTTGGCATCCCAGCAGAAGATGACAGCCCATGCTGGCAAGAACTCAGCACGTGTTTCAGCCAGTGGGGGTGACAGGGGCAGCTTGCTTGTCTGACACAGTACACCTGAAGTCTGGGGTAATACCTATGGATAGTCCCCTCTCTCATCCCATTGCCCTGAGGCCCAAACTCGAGAACTCTTACCACCCTGGCCCACAGATAAGCCAGGGCAGCCAGGTTTCTCTGCATCACACCCTTAAAGCCACAGGCACCCATGAGTGGTGGGGTTGGTGGTGTCACTCTGCAGGGGGCCTGAGCATGCTGGGCCTGCCTGGTCTCTCTGGTCCCTTTCCTTGGGGATCAGTGTGCCCTTGACAAAGGTCATTTGAAATAAGGTCCATCTCTGAGCTAGCTTGTTTCCCCTTGCTGAGGCCAAGGAAATGGCCCACTGAAATGTTCCTGATTTCTGCCTTCTGAGGTCCTGGGTGCCAGCTCTGGGACTGTTTGGGCCAAGGACAAGGCAGCTTCCAATCACAATGAGCTGAGAGTTGGTGGTAGGAGAAAAGACATCGCAGGGGCACAGGGTCGACACCCCTCAAGGTCTGCGGCTGCTGGGCCAGGACAGTGTGATCTGACGGGAGGAGGCCTCAGTTCCAGGGTGGCTCTGTGCAAGGCACACTGCCCTCTCTGGTCTCCAGTTCTAACATTGTTGAGATGAGGCAGCGGGAGGGATGATACACGCTTCTGCCTTGAACCAAAATCCTAGAACCGTGAGTGTTCCTCCCACACTCCTTCTTGCAGAGTGGTTCAAAGCTGAATCCTAAGCCAGATAAACCTGGATCTCATTTCCTCATGATGGCCATCTCCCAGGACCTACATAGCTGGCCACCAGGAGGCAGAGCCCACCTCAGATCTGACTCCCCAAGTGCATGGCCTCCTCTGGAAGGCACGTATTAGGTGGAGGCTATTGCTCTTGTTACTACCTTCCGGTCCAGGTGTGGGCAGCCGCACTAAGTGGTTTAGGGGTTTCAGCTCAATGTGAAGTTCACAAAGACCCAACTGCGTTCTGGGTTTTGCCTGGCTCCCTAAAGGCCTGGGCGTCAGGAGTGGCTAGGGCTGCAGGCGCAGTCTCTCCCTCCCTCTCGCTTACACACATAGGGAGGGCAGCTCCCAGGCAGGGCTGTGTGACTGCGGCCGCTCCCTTCTGGTTCCAGCTGACCCAGCTGCCTAGCCATAATCAGACTCTGTTAACAGGTCAGATCCATGGCCACCCTATCTTTTGACTAGGCTGTGACTATCCTTGAAAGAAAGCAGAGGGAAAACCGCAGGCCACCTGCCTGGCTTCCCTCTTCAGCACTGGAGCCCTGGCGTGCCTTTTTGTTTCTGGTGTACCTTTTTGACAGCACACTGGAAGCCGGTCTGCTTGTCCTCCATCCTATGCACCTCTCCAAAGGAGCCTCTGCCCAGGCAGGGCTGGCGTGCAGCCCAGTGGACCTCCTCTCGGTACTCATAATCCACCGGCTTGAGTTTCTGGGGTTGGCAGGAGAGAGAGGCCAGGTTCAGTGGTCAGAGCGGTGGAGGGACGAAGGGTTACAGTGAAGAAGACTGTCCAGCCAGTGGCCCTTACCGGGCTGCTGAGCCCCCACAACCAAAGACAGTGCCAGGTCTGAGGCAGGGCTCTGGAGGGGCAGGACCAGAGTGGGTGACGGGAATAAGAAGGCAAAGGAGAGCTTCACGGATGCCCCAGGCCAGCCAATCCCTATGATGGGAAAACCTTCCCAGGCTAGGGGTTGTGGGATAGAGATGAAACGGCCAATAACCTGGACAGTGAGCCATAAAGTAGGAGAAAGGGAGGGACAGTGAAGAGAGGCAGGGCACAGGGATGTCAAAGTTGGATGGCATAAAACCTGAAAATTTAAGTCTGGCAAATCACTTAGAGGTACAAAGTGCTCTAGTAAGAGAACTAGAAGAAAGGGGCAGGCAGGCAGGTAGTGAAGATGGGCAGAGTCCTTTTTTCATCTCGGGCGTGAAAGGTAACATCTGCAGTTGATGTTTGCTTATTCCTATTTCTCAGCCTATGTATTATTTGTAAAACACAGCCACACATGTATACACCATCAGCAACACGGAGGGAACCAACCAGAAGAACACAGAAAAAGTTCAAACACTGAAAAGGGAGTCTGGGAGTAGAGTAGGGGGCCACTGCTTTTCATCAATGAGAAGTACTTCTCCATTATTTAACTCGTTATCACATGCATCAGTGACATTGATAAAGACAGAAAACTTCTCCCCAAAGGGTGGGAACCAGAAAGCAGGTCTGGCAGCTTCTGAGTGATGCTCCTCCTGCCGCAGGTGCCCCCTGACTCCTAGCTGAGGCTCTTAGCCCTGGAGTCGGGTGGTGGTGGTGTGTGTACCTGTGTTTGGGGGATCGCCTACCTCAGTAAGCAGGACTCCCTCGCTGTCCTCTGTTTCGGGGCTGGGCCCCTGGGGCTTGGAGCCCCCTGCCGACCAGGTCTTGGCCAGGCTGGCCAGGCTATGGGCCGGGCCTGAGCTCACACTGCCTCGCAGAGCATGCACCAAGTATTCCTCCACAGAAAACTTCTCACATGTGCCGCGAGTTGGGCAGCCGGGCTCCAGGTGTGGGCCAGGCAAGGGCTTCTGACTGTCTACACAGGCCAGTTTGCCCAGGTATGGACCTGGCAGGGGCTTCTGACTGTCTATGTAGGCCAGTTTGCCCAGGAAGAAGGACTCTAAGGGGTGAGGTTTCCAGGGCTGGAGAGGGTAGAATGGGAAGGGATGGGGCAGTCTACTGTAGGGGAAGGGGTGAGAGGGCTGGGGCAGGGGCCCTATGTCCTGGGGGTGGTGGAGTTTCCACACGTGGTTTAGACACTGCAAGGGGCTGATCAGTTTATGGAGTTCCGATCGAGGCAGTGCTGGCCGCAGGCTCTCCCCAAGTTTCTTAAAACAGAGTTGGCCAAGGCCTGGCTCCTTCAGAGGCTTGGTGAACTGGAGGGTGTTTCTAACATATGGGGCACTTAGCGGAGACTCATCCTCCTGTGGGGGAAAATGCAGGTTAGGACACAGGGCCAGGGATAAGGCAGCAGCACCAATCCAAAGGCCCCAGGAGTCTGGGGCCTGGGGTGTGGTGACAGGTCTCACCTGCACGGGGACTGTGCAGCTCTCCTGCTCAGGAGTTCTGGGGAGGGGTTTGGCCAAGGTCACTCCTGCCTGAGCCAGGGACTTTGAGCTCTTCTTCTTGCGTTTTTTCTGGGCTTTGCTGCGACGCTTCCCCTTCCAAAACACACGGGCCATTTTGCCCTCGGTTGCATGGGCCACATTGTTGGGAATTTGATCGAGACTCTCGGACTGGCTGTCAAATGGGACAGATAGGCGTTTTGAGTGTGGGGAGGCAGGAAGACCTAACAGGTAGCTGCCGTTAGAATCATATCCACCCGAAGGTAAATCCCAGCCTAGTTAGTACTTGTGTGAATGTGGGAAAGTTCCTAAACCACAGGGAACCTCAGTTTTCTTATTTTAAAATTGGGGTGGTATTTTCTGCCACACAGGTGGAGATGAGGTTTAAGTGAATCAGCCTATCTCTGTGCCCGACCCCAAAGCCAGCTGCCAATAAGCAGCAGTTATCACTGTTGTGACAGGTGAGCCCCTCTCCTCTGCTGGGGGGAGGAGCGTGTGGGGTAGACACAGCGTTCTCTTGCTGCTCTCCAAGGAGGGCTGCCTCTGGCAAGGTCCTGGAAGGGGGTGTGCGACTCAGAGGGCCGCACTCCACGGTGGGCAATCTCAGCTCTGATTGACGAGGGTTTGTTTCTATGACCTCTGGCAGGAGGAACAGTTGAGGTTGTTCACCTTCACCCCCCTGGTTCCTGGAGATGCCTGGCTGGTGTAGGAATGTGAGGAGTTGCACACACAGACGCCTGGGCTAGTACCAGGGAAGCCTGCCCTTCTCTGACGGCCTAGGGGCTCACCTCCGTCACAGATCTAAGTTGGCTCTTACCCTTGCCAGGTACGAAGGCACTGGCAACACAAGAGTTTCTAAAAAGGGCTGCTGCCAAACAGCTTTGGAGCAGACGGCAGCCTCAGCCACTCCCCATGGCCTCATCTTCTGCCCCCATCCCCCTGACAAGGGAGGCAGACCCACCCAAGTCCTGAAGGGCTGCTACAGGTTTCTCTCAGGCAGCTGAAAGCAGTAGGTCCATCAGAAACCCCCTACCCTGGGCCAAAAGGCATCTGGGAGAGTGTAAAGAATCTGACCAAACACTGAGCGTTTTTGGTTCAAGGCAGCAGCCTTCCCCACGGTCTTCCCCACAATCTTTTTATCACTAGCAATTTCCAAATTCCAATGGTAAAAAGGTCCACCTGGTGGTAGAGGAGGGAATTGTTTTCAGGTTCATCTTTTGCCAAAAATCATCTTTGGGGGCAGGGTGCCTGGGAAAACACTGAGCCTCCCTCCAGCTTTCTTTCCACAGGGTCCCTGAGCTTCAGGTCTGTGGCCCCACCTGTTTCTAAGCCTCCATCCCTCCTTGGGTGTATCTCTCAGGAGAAAAGACACCAGCAGGTTTCTCCCACAGTTAGAGCCCCTCCGGGCCTGCACTCGGGTCACGCACCAGTGGGAAAGTGACTCCTGTTCCCAGCACCCTCCCTATTGATGGGAAACGAGGGGAGCAGCAAGGACTCTGAGGGGAATAAAAATAAATGTCAAGTTGATGGGACCCAGAGGCAGTCATCCACACTCCGTGAAAAGCTTTTGAAAAGCTTATTTGGCCGAGAGAGCAGCTCAGCCAAGAAAGCCTGGGTGGGTTCCAAGAGTTGAACCACAGGTGCTGAGGGAGGGTGCCAGGGGTCACTTGGGAGCAGCCTGGGCAAGCAGCTGGGGGAGCGAGGGCTCCGGTTTCAGCTCCCTGGGTCCCACTCAAGCTTGCCTCCTTACCTGTACTGTTTGGACCCAGCGATGAAAATCCGTTCTGAAAAGGTGGGGCTGAACTCTTGGCTATTCTCACCTTGTAAGTAAAAGAGAAGGGGTTGAACAAGCACAGTGGAGTGAACAAACAGGAGTTCAGCACTTAGGAGAGATACTACCCTCCTGGGGCACTTCTCCTTCCCAGACCACCTACAACTGCCAATGCCAGCAGCCCTCACTGTCTCAGCCCCTCACCCCACCCTCCAGCTGGAGGTCAGGAGCAGAAGGCATGCCTCTAATATGGGACTGTGGGGGCACCCACTTACTTCACAGCTGAAGCTTAAGTGAGGTGACCCAACGCAGTGCCTGGCAGAGGCCAACAGAAACTATTATATAGTTATATATGTATGTGTGTATGTGTGTGTGTGTGTGTGTGTGTGTGTGTGTATAACATTATGTTACTCATTCCAATTTAATTTTTATCCTCTCATCTTGCCTCAAAACCAGCCAGAAGGAAGTGGAAAATGAGAGGAAGGGGTGAGTGGAAGTGCTATTGTGGATAGATTGTGGATATTGATATGATAGGGGTGAGTGGAAGTGCTATTGTGGATAGAATAATTAGGGGTGAAGTTAGTTTTGTAATTTTTATTGTTTCAAATTGTCATTTTATTTTTATGTTGTTGGCAGCTGGAAGTATTGTTAGTGTTGTGGAGTATCCTAGGCGTACGTATAAGTGGAAAAATGCTACCATGAGCTGTTGGTCTTGCAGGCTCCACCCTAAGAATGCTCCTGGGTTACAGGGTAGGTGTGGGGGGAGAGGAGGGCTCCTGGGTCCCACCCTCCTGGGAGTGTCTTAGGTTCTGGTGGCAGCTACCATTCCGAGTCATTTTGAGGTATCATGAGTGGAAGCACAAAGGCCCAGAGGGGGCCTCACCCTGCAGTGGCCTTTGGCCCCTTGACTGGCCCAGCAGGCCCCAAAGCAGGTGTTCATTCTCAGGGCGGGGCCACCTCGAGGTGGAAGGTGGTGCAAAGCCTACGGGCCACAAAGGGGCTTTCCAGGAGACCTGGCCTTTCCTGTCTGGGGCCTCTCCAGAGATGCTTAGGCTGCTCAAGGTCACAGCGGAAGGCTAATGGTCTGCTTGACGATCCTGCCAAGATCCCCAGGACCTGGGCAGCCCATGCATTCCTGCCTCCCAGCTCTCCTCCCTGCTCTGGTTATGATGGGCAGAAGCCTCCATTTGCCACTTCTCCCTTCCTGCATCCCACTCCCTAACACAACTATAGCTCCCGCGTCACACTCATTCTTAGCTTAATCCCCAAGTTGTGACTTGTGGGAATCTCATAGCAGTCACCCTGACCTCCCTTTTCCACAGGGGTCCTGAGCCTCACCTGTGCACAGCCGCCCTTGCACGAGGACTGCACCTGCCTGCAGACCCAGACGCCCGCCCACCCTGCCACCAGCCCCAATCCGGGCCCCTTACATTCAGCCTGGGCAATGATGGAGATGGCTGCCAGCCCTCCCTCGGAGCCGTCCTTGGCCGTGCCTTTGGTAATCACGTCGTTCAGGATCTCCCACTTCCCGCAGAACACTGGGCTCTTCTCCACGGCCTCAAGCTTGTTGATGGAGCTTTCTTTCTTCCCCATGGCCTGTGTCTTCTCCTTGGCTTTGGCGAGCTCCTTCTGCTGCCCGACCGCCAAGCCAGGGGCGCCTGGGCAGGCCATTTCCATCACTGCCATCTCCAAGGCTCACGCTCACACTGAGAGACCAAACACAGAAGGGGTCACTCCCAGACCCCAAGGGGCCCAGGGCTGGTTTGGGTCAGAGGAGAAAAGCAGGAGGAAAAGGGTCTCTGTTTCTTTATGCCACATTCTCCTCCAAACATCTCAAATGGCAAAGGAGACAACCTCTCAACATCTATGATTGTTCCATGTGGTGTAAGCCCCCCACAGTCCTACTGGCACACCACCAAAAACAGACTCCTCTGCTTTGCCCAATAAAAGAGGATTCCAGCCCACCTCCTCCCAGTCAGCCACAGCAGAAACATCTGGGTTGGTTCTTTCTTGCCTTTATAAATAATGGCTGAATCTTTTTCTCTTGTTTGTGGGGAAATTTGCTTCCCTAGAACACAGTGGTGGATCCTATGCTCCAAAACCATCAGGCACTTCACTGACTTTGAACAAGGCTTGCCTTCTTAGAGGACATGTCTACACTATCAACGTGGCTTTTCTCCAAGTGGGGAAAATCAAGTTTTCATTCCCTAGTAGGAAGTATATATATGCACACACACACATGCATATATATGAAATTTTACAAAGTTTAAAATATGAGCATGCAAATGACAGCCCCAGTACTTGGCGCCTCCCCAGGATCATCTGTCCGTGGCTCTCCAGGAGGAATTGACGTGATTCCTCTGTGATTTCCAAACTTACTTGCTGAAAACCTTTCCTAGGGATCACTTTTCTTTTAGGTGATCTTAGTAGTGCAGTTTACATTAGAGCTCCCAACACCAACCTATACCCCTAGAAACAGGAGGACCAAGGATAAGAATTTACCTCTCTCTGGGGTCTATCTCCATCAGCCGTGGGTGTTACTAGGCAGCTACAAGGGAGAGTCGGCCCAGCATTGAGACAATCTGTGCAAATGGTTTGTGAACTGGAATTGTTGTGAAAGAGACAGCACTAATCTGAGACTGTTACCATTTGACTGGGATGGTGAACTCTCAGAGGCCAGGGCCCTTCTGGGTCATGACTTGGTTTAGATAAAGTCTGAGAAGGCATTAAATTCAGACAGGTTTTTAATAAGTGGTGTCTGCTGGCAGGTTGGTCTTAAAGCTGTTACTAACAGATGCAGTCTTCTGCTATAATGCCATTCATTCTGGATCATGCCTCTGCTTGCTCTTGGGGCAGAAAGGCAGACCATGTGAAACCAAACCCCAAATGCCTCTGGCCCTCTGCCCTATCAGGCTGGAAGCTTAAAGGAGACAGTGGGAAGTGAGGACACTATGCTGAAGCCTTCCTCCTACCGAAACACCCAATGGCTATGAAAGGCTGAGCCAGCTCAGCTGGAGGTGGGGTGAGGGTGGAATGAGTGTGTTGGTCACTGCTAATTTGATCCTTAGAGCTCTGCCTTCAAGGGCCTACTGGCTCTGAACTCCAAGCAGCTCCAGCTTTCAGCGTGGATGCCGGGGTTTGGTCCTGAAGGCTGGATGCTGAGGGAGCTGAATGGGCACCTCCTGGTTACCTGATGACTGAAGAAGTCTAAGGGGTATTCTGATTTCCAGGTAGGGGAAAGTCCTCCAAGGCAGGCTGCTTTTCTTGTAAGCATGCTTCCGTCCCATCCCTTACCTGCTCAACCCCTTCTACCTCCAAAAAGGAACCGATCTAGGGCCTATGGTAGCGTGTACCTTTCCCAGCCTCTTTACCAGGGGAAACACGATCTTAAAAACAACCCCAAATCCTCCAAGCCTAACAATATTAGAGGCATGTTTACAGAGATCTCAATAGTATTTTAACTTCCTTGTTTTCACATGAAGAAACTGGCACTAATTAGGCAGAGACTTGCCCAAGGTCACCCAGCATGCATGTGGCAGTGCAGGGCCAGGGCCAAGACCCCTAGGCTCTAGGCTGTGCCGTCCACTCCCCACGTCTCCTGGGCTCCAGGCAAACACGGGATAGGGGAAGAGGGGACTCATGGTCTCCCCTGGTCAGAAGGCTCCTGAGGGCAGAGGTGGTGCTCTCAGTGGACAGCACAGCGGGGCACAGACAAGACAATGGAGGTTGGCTGAATGAGGGAATCGAAGGATGACCTTCAGAGACAGGGTGATCCTGAGCAATAAGGATGAAGACAGTCCCGTGGGAAAGGTGAGAGAATGAGGCCAAGTGGCCACAGTTGTTCTGACGGCGCCCAGTGGTTGGAGATCCAGCTGTGCTTGGGTGACATAGCCCGTCTTTGCCTGGCTGACTCATTCTGAGCCGGAGCTCCTCCAGGGAGGCTGTGGGCCACCCCTTGCCCCCAGGGGCTGTCCTTTCACCTTGGTGGCTATGTGCGCTGCTGGCAGGGGCCCTGATCCCCCCCTCCACAAGCATGCTGGGCTCCCCTGTCCCGGGGAAGCTGAGGCTCAGGCAGCCGAGCTCAGGGCCTCCACTGCAGTTCCCTGATGACTCATTCAGAAGCCTGGCAGGCAGAGAGGAGACCAAGCAGGTCGTGGAGAACCTAACCCAGCAGCTGGCAACTGGACCTGTGAAGGGCACGGGAAAACAGGCTGACCCTCACCTCCCAAGGCACGAAATCACGGCTGGGAGCTGTACGGCTTCTTCTGTGGCTGGCTTTCTTGTGCCACATGACCATGACTCAGACCCTCACCAACAGCCTGCAAGTTCAAGAGGCTATTCTTGGGACACTTTGGCCTGACAGCAGCTCTCACTCACATTCACACACGCTTGCTCCCTCCTTCCTTCCCCACTTCTATATGGGTTCTTTTTTGTTCTACAAAGAACAGGAGTCTGCATTAAGACTGGGACTTTTGGCCAGGTGGCCTTCCCAGCCCTGGGCTCTACCCCTTCTCTCTCCTGCAGCCTGTAGGGAATGAGGACTAAGTGGGAGTCCATTTGTCTCTTCCTTTGGCAGCGAGTCAAAATCCTGATTCATTACTCAGTCTGGACACTCTCCCCAACTCCACTCAGGCCTCAAATGCATTCTGCCTCTCTGTTCTGTGTCAAAGCTGAGGATGTGAGCACCGGCAACAGTCAAACCCACTCAGCTCACCTACAAGGCCGTGGAAATGCAAGGGGAAAGGAGAAGGTGGGATTCATTCAGTATTCTTTCAAGGGCCTAATGCATGTACACGGCCTATTCTTTCTTCTGTGCTGCCTTGATGATCCCCTGGAGAAGTCTGGGTAGCAAAGACTGAGACAGTATCAGATCAATCCTTGTACATAACTGCATGACATGCTGGCTGTGGACAAGGCTCCTGGGCCTGGGACTCAAACTCAGCTCCCTCATCAGCCAGGAAAGGTCTTCTGTTCAACTTTGGGATTTCTTAATGTGGATTCAAGGATGGCTTCAGGATGATGTGAGCCTGGAAACTATATGCAGTTTCTGTTTTTCCAGGGAAGAGGTCCAGAGCTTTCATCCTGTCCTCCAGGGGTCTGACATGCCCCAGAAGATTGCTGCAGTCTCCCCAGAAGATCAAGGCCAGGGTTAAACACCTGATTCTGGCACTGCTCTTCCATGCCAAAGAAGAGCTCACCAATGCAGCACCTTCCTACCTAACTACAAGTTAAAACAACCAGATGAGTTCTAAAATGCACTCACCCTCGGCCTCCTGAATCAGTCACTGGGCGTTCGGCCCAGAATCTGTACTTTTGACAAGTTCTCTGGAAGATTCTGATGCCAAGGGGCCAGGGACTGTCATTTGACTCCTGCTCTCTACTGTAAGGCTATGCTGTCCAATATGGCAGCCACTAGCCACAGGTAGCCATTTACATTTAAATCAATTAAAATTAAATTAAATTTAAAAATCAGTTCCTCATCTCCACTGGCTTCCATATTGAACAGTGTAGGAAGAGAACTTTTCAACCACTGCAGGGAGTCCTACCGGACAGTTCTTGTCTGAGGCTATGACACCTATGTTTTCTCTGACAGCAAAATTTCTGTTCCTAGGATTCTGGGACAGGAATGGGGTTTAGGCTAAATGAATTTTTGATTAACTGGAAGGTACAAAAATAATGTTTTAGATTTTGATCTTCAGTGATGATAACCTTTCTAAAAAGTATCATATTTCAGTTCCCTCTTTTAATAAGTACAGTAAAAACACCAGATTAGGAACCAGAAGATATGGGTTATAGTCTTTGAAACTTAAAATACAAAGCAGTGGGACTATTTCTGTCAAATGAAATCATACCTCAACTGCTGATATACAAAGGAGCTAGGAGCATGCAACTGACAGGTAATTCTCCTTAGAAACAGCTGCTGTGCTAAAGAAGGTGGACAAGAGCTGGGCTTCTCTTCATCCACTGGGGGTCTCTGCAGAATCCTAGGTCCTCTCTTCTGAGGAAGAGAATTGGAAAACCAGTGGCTGGGAAATCGTTTGAGGTTTCTTCTAGCACAACAGATTTGGCAGGATTATTTGAGGGCTGGACAACTCCAATTCAGAATGAACATTGTCTGCATTTACTGAGAACCTACCATTATTTTTATTTTTATTAAGGTATCATGGGTATACAATCTTATGAAGGTTTCACATGAGCAACACGTGGTTACTACATTCACTCATATTATCAAGTCCTTACCCCCCCATTGCAGTTACTGTCTATCAGCATAGTAAGATACTACAGAATCACTACTTGTCTTCTCTGGAGCACCTACCATTATTAATCTCATTTTCAGATGTAAAGATTTAGGCTTAGAGATACTCGGTAGCCTTCCCAAACAGTCACATAGTTACAAGTTGGCAGAGGTGGGGCTGAACTCCTGCTGCAGCTCCCTAGCCTGCACGCTAAACCTTGAGCAGACCACTGGTTTTCCTCTTAGTTGCTTCAGACTTGTTTCGAGGACTGAAGGAGGTAGGATACGTGCATGCCACCCGGTTTGCCTGGCCCACAGGTGATGCTAAATGAAAGGTCGTTTCCTTGCCCTTCATTCAGCAGGCTCATAAATGTCATCATGGAGACAATGGGACTCCTCTGTTTCAGCACCATATAGTTAGAGTGCTGAGCCTTGGTTCTCTCTATATAAAGGGGAAATAAAATCTCTGTCTTACAGGGTCATCTTGAAAATGTCCACCAAAGGGCTAGGGCAGACCAGGGCAAATCCCTCTCATGACTGTTTCATCTGGAAGTAAAAACTTGTTCTTCTCTGAGTGCCCAGAGGGGGCAAATAGCAGAAGTAGAATGACTCAACTTCCTTAATAAGATATTAGTTGAAAACCAATCTCATTCTGATGGTTCCTCTTTTAAGGCTTAGCTTGCCTGGCCACTAGGCCACAATGGGCCAGCCTCTCCCTATCAAGAACAAGGGGCTCTGCAGGAAGGGGAACCAAGGGCAAGTACCAGGCAGGGTGAGCTGGCCTGGCAAGACAAACATTTAGTCAGGTGGGCCTAGAGGTCCTCTGCATGCTCAGCCCCGGCCCCTCTTTCTGCCCTGCCTGCTCTCCCTAACCTCTCTGTCCCCAAGTCTCTGTTCCAGCCAGACTGCTCCTTTCACTTGCCTGAGCAGGGCAGCAGTGGGTAAGCCTGTTTCTTTTCCTCTGTTCACCCTGTTCCTCTGATGGAGAATGCCTTCTTCCTTTCTTAGTGTCTGTCCAGGTCTCACCTGTCCTTTATAACCTGTGTCTTCAATGAAGCCTTTTATGGTGGGCTTCAGCATTCATTCAACAAATGTTCAATGAGTGTTCTAAATGCCTGGGACTATAATAACCACTACCACTCATTAAATGTCTTCTGTGTGCTGGACATGTGCTATGTGCTTTATCAACATTACTGATGGACCTCACAGCAACCCTGCAAGGTTGGTAGTATTATTCCCATTTTACAGATGAAACTAAGGCTCTAAGAGATAAGTTACCTGCAGAAACAAATGAGACCCAATGTGTACAACTAGAGCATCTAACATGGGGTTAGGGCTAAAGCCAGGACACGCCTGGCCCTTTCCTCTAGGGCCCAAGGATCCCAGGTTCCTTTCTAGAATAAAAGCCTGTTGGCAGAGGTACCTGGAACATCCAGGAACCAAGCAACATTACTACTTATGTGGATATTACTACCCCTATTTTACCCATAGGATCTGCCTACTGCTGGGTAATTGTTAGGCTGGAGGAAGGAAAAACAAGGACATGCAAACAGAATAGAGAGATGCCATAGGGGGAGAACAGACCAGACCCCAAGGTCCGTGCTTTATATGGAAAGGGGACAGCTCTTCCTGAATTCCATCCTTCTGATGTGCCAACTAAAACTTGGATGTCAGCCTCCTCCCTCTTGGAAGGAAAAAAAGTTTCTTGTTGTCTATTATGTCACCTTTAGCCAATCATACCTCTCCACACCCCCTAGGATAGCTTGCCCACTCCTCCCCCTCCTAATCCCTTATAAGCCCTCACCTCCCTGACCGGGTGTAACTTCCCTGGCCTGTAGTACCCAGACCGCGGAACATCACCCAGGAGTGGCATTCAAATAAACTACCTGGCCCTTTGTTGCCTCTCTTCGCCTGCTTATTTCGGCTAAAATTTATCTTACAGTAATAATTTCTTAGCCTGTGTGGGTAAAAGCACAAGAATGAGGGGTCTCATCAGCAAGAGCTGAATCAGCAATAAATTGGTCAGGCTTCTCATTGAGTTACACCAGTACATGTTCCTGGGTGTTACAATTTTAAACTTGACTAGCTTTAACAAGTCATTTCATTTTCCTAAAACCATTAAAAAAAAAAAAAACCCACACATATAAACAAGAGTTCCAGGAAAGATGCTACCACCTTTTCTGAAAGAACCACTGAAGGATGTGCTTTAGCAAGCAGAAAAGTAAACTAGAGAAGAAAGGGGATGCAAGAAACAATGGTAGGCACAGGAATTGATATAATTTGTTGGTTGATTTAATTAACAATTGAAAAAAAAAGTTGAACCACTTTAAAATGTTAAGTTCTGAACAATATAAATAAGAAAGAAGGGTGGAATAGGTTGGTCAATGCGTAAAGAGCCTTGCCTTTTTGGGGAATTTACATATGAAAATGTTTACCCATCATTAGAAAAAACTATAGCTAAGTATGTATGCTAAAAGTTAAGAGTAACTAACTAAGAATAGAAATCCAATCCAGAGTTTTCAAACCAAAAGGGTAAAGAAAGAAAAACAGAAAACTTGATCACTCTAACAAAAGGGAGGAAAAAGCAAAGTAAAGGACAGTAAGTATCAAACAAAAACACAAGGTGTCAGAAGTAAGTCAAAGTATTAATATATTATTAACCACAACACACGTGACTAGATTAAGCCTACCGATTAAAAGACAATCAGATGGGATTTAAAAAGACCAAGCTGGATGATGACTAAAAGAGACAAAACAAAATCATACAAAAAGATTGAAAATAAAGGATGGAAAGAGATTTGCTAGGCTAATAGTAACCAAAAACATTTAATATTAGGCAAACTACTTAAGACAAAAGGATGTAACAATCATTTATATGCACCCAATAAAATGTCTCAAAATCCAAAGGCTAGTGGCAGGCTGAGGCCTTAAGGATGAGTAAGTCTCAGCTTCACGGTATCCTGTCAGACTGCAGAGACCTGCAGGATCTCATACACACAGTGTTCTTTGAGCGTGTACTCGGGCCGCTGGGCGTTGGGCCCTGCGCTGAGTGTACAAAGAGGAAGAAGATGCAGTCCCTTGAGGATCTTACAATCTACTGGGGGAAAGAGACTAGTCAGAAAATTACAACACAACGGTAATGCAATCACAGACACAGACACACAGCACATGCCCTGGGAACACAGAGGGATACCTAGCCGGGCCTAGTGGGTGTCAGGAAAGGCTTCCTAAAGCACGTGATGCCCAGACTGAATCTCGGGTGAGCAAAACTGCCCTAGAGAAAGAAGAGGGCATTTCAGGTAGAGGGGATGGTAAAAGTTAAGGCATCGAGGTGAATCCATGTGGGAATCACAAACTGCTCCAAGTTGCTGGTGGGCAAATCTTAGGTCAGGGAGGCGCAAGAGATGAGTTTGCAGATGGAGTTCAGGTACCTGATCATGGAAATACGCTTTGTCCTAATACAACCCAGGGGTTAAATTCTTAGCAAGAAGGGTATATATAATTCAGCGGCAGAGTTCCAGATGGAGGACCCTCAGGGTGGGGGCAGATGGTGGACACTGGGCCTTAAATGAAAACCCCGCCATTGGGACAGAATTCCCACTCCCACCTCCTGCGCCTGGGCTGACAATATCACAAGTTACAGTCTTGTTTAATTCCTTCCCTTAGGCGGGGAGACCAAACGGGCACTGGGACCCAGGAACAGATGTCCCAGGAAGGAGCACTTCCAGTGAAACTCAGCTAGGGGAATCTCAGAGCCATCCTGAGACCTGCTTCCTAGGAGAGCAATTTCTATGTAAGCACTTTCCATTAAGGAGGTATGAAATGTGAATGTACACAATCTCACAGATCAATTATAAAAAAGAAACCTGGCATGCCCACAAAAACTCAGTCTTGCTGCCAATTCCATAGGTCAAACTGCCTGGTAAATGAAGTGTATGGAGTGAAATTTGACTCTCCTCCAATTCCCACCACGTGCCTGGCAGGGTTCGCTAGGCCCACACGTGCAGAACACTGCTGTCTACAGGCCCTTCAAATGTTTAAGGCAATCAGCTCACATCTATTCTATTAGCATAGGCCTTCCCCACATCCAGTTTCTCCCTGATCCCCTTCCATCCAGAGCTGATCTTAAAACATCATGTCCTTAAGATAACCTCAAGCCCAAAACCATCTGTTGGCTCTGCACTGTTCATGGGCCTGGTCCCAACTCTGTGGTCCCTAATCTGTCTGACCACTGTTTCCCTAAACATGGGTCTGCTTGGGCCAGTCTGAGCTCTCCACGCCCTGCTAGCTACTCAAATCTACGGGTCTCTATGGGCCCCACCCCCGTGTGGGCCACCCTGTGCTTCCTGCTTGTCCTTCACAGGTGAAGCTCAGGCCTTCCACCTTCTGCAAGTCCCTCCCAACAGCTCTTCTGCACTGGCAGCCTTTTCTGACTGCCTTCAGCCCAGCATCCAGTCTCCTCACTTTCAACACGCTCACCCTGGCCTTAATCACACCCGCCGTTCCCTTACTTGTCAAATGAAATAATCTAGATCAAAGAACCCTGGAAACCACAAAACATTATCCCAAGAGGAGAGAGACATGTCTTGTGTGCACAACTCATAGAATTGCAATCTAGGTATGGAGCGAATAGACATACAGGAAAAGATGCACAAAGATGTTCAGTGTATTTTTCTAACATTAAAGAACTGGAACAAAAATGTCTAATTACAGGGGGAGGATAATTATTAATAAATCAGGTACACCATCAAAATGTTTATAAATAATTGTTAACTATATGGAAAAATGCTTATGGGAAACAATGTAACAGGACAAAGAACCAGAATTATTTCTAAAGTATGATCCCACCTGGCATGTGTCTGAATATTAGCATTTATAAAAATGCAGACACCTCACACAGGCAGCAGTGGTTCTCTCTTGGTGGTGTTTTAATATTCTGTACACTTTTCCAATGTTTTCCATATTTTTTCAGTAAGCATGTATTACTTTTCTCAGTTTTCATTTTTTTAACAGATAACGTTTCCAGTGGTTAAGAAAAACAGAGAAAGGATATACAGTGAAATATCCACATCCTTCCCACCCTCCCCCCATTCCTCCGAGGGGACCCCTCTTAGTGGTTTGGTGTATGTCCCTCCAGAGAGGTCCTCTCTGAAGCACTACTTTTATAATGAAAACAAGCTCTAACTACAAAAGGGTCTCGGTACAGGATGAGAATTCAGACAGCATCTGGTCCACATTTGTGAGTGGATTTCATAAATACGAGATGTCTGCTTCCCCCAGCCCGCACATACCACCCACACAGGAAGCCTCACCAGAATCTCTGTGGCTGGTCAGGGAGTTCCGGCACCAGGGCCTTTAAAAGAGAAGACTAGAGATGGGTATGCTCACCCCTCCTGGTTTCGGTTTTCATTTCATTCCTTTTCTTTTTCTCCCCTGGGGACTGTGGGTTTTATCAGTTGTGACTCAAGCCGGAAGGTGCTCAAAGATGGCTCCATCAGACGTCCTCAACTCTGATGGCCTCTGCTTCTCTGCTTTTATTTACAATTGTCCAAGACAAATGTAGGCAGCAACTGAGGCCTGAGCTAGTGCTGGATGTAAGAACAGCTCATGGACACAAGAGGCCCCATAAGGTGTGGGAAACACAACAGAACTGGGCCTAAGAGAAAACCACCAGCCCCTCCTTGACTGCTTCTGTCAAGGGGTGGGATCTGAGGGCTGGTTGTAATCCTGGAAACCTGAAAGAGACATTTTTCTGTGTAGGCTCTCCTACCTTCCTTAGATAACATTTGACCTTGCTTTTTTTAAAGAAAAAATTAATTTTGTTTCAAATACAGAAGTAATACTTGTTCATTGTAAAAATTTCAACCATACAAAAGTGTATAGAGAGAAAAACAAGAAATCCTTGCACCATTCCCTGCTCCCCACAATGTGAGACACATGTAAGCTTGGACTAAATCCTTCTAGTTTTATTAGTACACATACACAAAATAGTTAGGGACTATCTTTAAAATAAACTTGAGGGTATATCTATATATACACATATGCATAATATCTATGAGTAGCATCTTTCACTTAACAATAGATTATGGATATTGTTCCACTTCAGTGTATGTAGATCTAATTTTTTTTAATGGCACCATGAGAGTCTATGGGATAGATGTATCATTATTTCTCCACCTATTCTTTATAGATGGACTTGTTCATAATTTGTCACTCTTATAAGTAATACTGCAAAAACCAACTAGCTCACCCACCCAAAGCTCTATTCACTTCTTTGTGCACTTATACAAGTAATTTTAGGTGGTACATTCCTGGAACTGGAATTTCTGGTGGACCCTTTCCTTAGTGGGACCTCTCCTCTCCTGTTTCTGTGTCAGGGAGGTAGCAGCATCTGTCAGTCAAAGGCAGGTGGTTCCCAAACACCATGTTAGTTCTTTGCTGTAAAGATGCTATCCTTGCCCTCAAGGTGCTTATGATCTAGTGGATGGAAAAATAAATGATAAAAAAATCACAAAATGTCTTGGGATCAGAAGGGCCCTTAGAGTTAATTTGTTTCACTTAATAATTATACCACATAGTAATACTGAGGGATGACCATCCAATTACAAAGAGGATGGCCTTGGAGTCAAAAGATTTGAGTTTGAATCACAGTCTCTCCACACTCTGCTGTGTGACCAGGGGCAGGTCATTTAATCTGAGACTTGGGGGTCTCATCTGTTAACACAGCGATCCTCAAACTGAAACTATAGGATTTTCCGACAATTAAATGCAGAAACAATGCTTAAGTGCCCAGTACAGTGCCTGGCACACAATGGGTGCTCTGTATATACTGGCAGAACCTTCACTGAGACAGAAGCTGTTACAAGATGAGCAGTCCTATCCATTACTGCAAGTGCCAGGTGTTTAAAGTCCCTGCCTATGCAGAGCTGAAACCCACCCCCACAGCTTCCAGCAGCAGCCTTAGAGTCAGAAGGAAAGTCTGGGAAAGATACTGTCAAAGGAGGAGTGGAGAAGCCTGGGAGCAGAGGAGTAGAAGCAGTCAGCAAGAAAAGAACAACCCGTGATGGAGGCTGTTCCATGCTGGAAGAGCATTCTGTGCACGCCATTCAGCTCCTCCCTCTGCTGGCAATGCCTCAGCTCAGAATGGACTGAGGAATGACCTGCCGGTGCCTGATGAACAAGGACCCAGAATTCCTTGGAAGCTAGAGCTGAAATTAGTTGTCCTGTGGACATCTTTGGGTTTCAACAATTTGTTGCTACATGTACATACACATGATTACATCCTGGTTGTCAATAATAATACAAACAATAATGACAGCTATAATTGCTTGCCATGTATTAGGTAATATGTGCATTATTTCTTGAATCCTCAATAACTCAAGGCACTAATGTTACTTTATATGAAGGAAGAAGCTGAGGTTCAGTACATCAAGTAATTTGTCTGAGGCCACACTGCAAAGAGGTGGCAGGATTTTCACACTGGACTCTTTCATGTCAAAGCCCATACCCTTAAGCACAACACTGTACCCACTTTCAAACGATCTAAGCTTTAAAAATTGGGACCCAAACTCAGAAGCTGTCACAAGCCAAAGGTTTATAGTGAGAAACCTGGGGACTGACCCAGGAGGAAGCATCTCAATTAGGAAAGGCATAAATGTAGCCAGTGATGTTCTTGGAAAAAGTATCTTTTAAAATGGCAACATTTAAAGACAAAGATCTCAAAGCTGGGAGCAGAGACTCCAAGCTGGTCAAGCAGCAGGCCTGCATGCCTTAGCCCACCCTTGCCCAGCAGAGCCAGGCCCATCCGAAGGACCTACGCTATGACAAAATCCAAATATGCCCTTCATTTTATAAATCTGGTTCCAGGCTTCTTGGGCCAATTTACTTTTTTTTTTAATAGCAAAGCCTTGAGCATCAGCTATCTTTGTAAATAGGGCAGCACTTGATACAGGGCATTGTATAAGCTTTAAAAGAAAAATTACAATGGCATTTCAGTTCTACTTTTGAGTCCTTTGAACAAGGACAGCCAACAGTATATAGAAAAATGCCAAGACGGCATCACAGAGACAATTATGGAATCGGTATGCAGGAGAATGGGGGAAGCGGTATTGAGAAAAAACCCAACCGCATATGTACTTCATTTTATACAATAAGCAGCAAGGAATTTTTAATGTATCTTCTACTATAATATTTCAAGGGTCACTGAAATCTGTAGGTAGGTTGGGGTATTTTGTGTTAAGTGAACATTCTGATTCAGTGGGGGCTGCAGTGGGTACCATTCAATAATGACTGGTTTCCAAAAATCACAGCGCCATAAGCTGCTCCTGACACTAAAATCATGCCAAACACAACCAGCTTGCTGTGGTGAGTCTCCGCGTGCTTCTGGCAAGCCTTGAAGTCATCATTACAAGCAACCTTTGGTTGTGAGAAACAGTTCTCTTTAGTTAACCCTTCGGACTGTATTCTGAGCAGGGGCAGTTTCCTGAGCCATGGTCAACCATGCTAAAATTCAACCACTCCCCTCCTTTCTTGGTTTGTAACTGGTTTTCCCACGTGGGACTGGCTTTAAGCAGGGTCTACCTGTATTCAGAGCAGATGGAGAAAGACAGGCTCAGCCTCCCTATGAGGCAGGAGGTATCAACTTCATTGTAGTCACTGGTGACTAGTTCTGAAATTGAGGAACTAGTTTGAGGAACTTCAGAATAAACAAGAAACCCAAACAACTCGGCTTTCCACAGAAGATTTCCAATGCATAGGTGTAAATGGAAGGAAGCACAGTCCGGCTCTGCCCTTCAGCAGTAGAACCCTGACCATAGCTTCACTTCAGGTGTTGCCTACATGGCCTTTGACTGACTGGCCTGAGTGACCAGCCTCAGGACATGAGCAGCAAAGGTGCCATTGATGTCCCTTCACAGTAAGGGTCACTTTCTTGCCCTCTTCCAGGAAGCGGAGAAAGGGCCTGGGACTGGTGGTGTGACAGGGAATATTTGCAGAGGATCTCGGACCAATTCCTTTTAAAGGGGGAGCCATGAAACATCTCCATCCTCTCTCAGGCCAGCAGGGTCTAGAAGAAGGAGTGTGGATACCCATCTTGAACTTTCACTCAACAGCGAGTACCTAGCTGGTGGCTGTCAGGGCCAAGTGATGTGCTGGCCGGAGCAGATGTGATGGCAGCTAAGACAGACAAGGTCCTTGCTGTCACAGAGCTTTCACCATGAAGAAGCCTGTCATGGCTCAGGTCTCACAGTCCACTTTCGACCCTGGCTCAGAGGGGCACCATGCACCCGGGCTTTGCCAGTGCACTCTCTCCCTCTCCAGTCCAGCCTGGGAGGCTAGGAAAGCTGCCCATGTCTTTAACAGCTGGATACTCATCCTCTGCTTCCACTCTGAGGAGCACATTCCCACTGAGGTGCCTACACCTCTGCAAGGGCACTCCTTGCCCCCGAAGCGCTGAACTTTCCAGATTGCTTGCAAACTGCTTTTCCAAGCTGAGTGGTACAAGGCCCTGAGATGAAAAATGCTCAGGGCAGGATGGGGAGGTGGGGCTTCTCCCCCTGAGGAGCTCTGTGGGTGACAGTTAGCGCCAGGATAAGCTGGCAAGGGAAGGCTCCCAGCCTCTGGCACTTCATCGCTCCTCTCCCACTCCCACAGTCATGGCTCATGATTCAGCCCTGTCTGTCTGCTGCCATGTCCGTCTGTCCCCTGCCATGCTGGGCCCCTTGAGGGCAGCACCTCCGTTGTCCTCCTTTTATATTGTGGCAGCTCGCAGAGCCTGCCACATTTGATACACTGGGCAAGTGGTCATGGAGTGAATGACTGACACACACCTGAGGAATAAGTGAGAGCCGCAGGTGTGACGATCCTGGCTGGCCTGGGGTATGAGTGTCCAGAACGTCCAATCACCTGGCAAGCTGGAGGAGACAGAGCCAGCCCCCTGCACAGTGGGGCACAGCACGGTGGCTGTATTCTGACTGTGCCCCAGCAAGAAGGTAGCATGCAAGCTGGCCTTGTCATTCCATCTCCCAAATGCTGACCAAGAGACCCAATTATTTCCAGTTCTTTGAGAAGATGACCCTTCTGAACTGGACGATATCCACTTGGACTCAGACTAGCATATATGTGCTAGATGGAAGGGTGCACACAAATCTCTGCTTTCACATTTAACTCAGTAAAGCTATTCCTACCTCTCAATGCTGTCAATGGCAGTAGAAGGTGGGTGGTAAATCTTGGATACAACAGCTCTTTGCATTTATCGGAGCCACCCTCTAGAAGGGACATGGTGCTTTGCTCACAAAGAAGTACCTCTTTACTAAAAGGAGCTGGATGGATTGGGCTGGAATGGCGCCGGAGTACTCAGACTCTTTTGGCCACATGCATGCCGTGCGCAACACACCTCTTCTTCACAGGAGAAAGACGCGGAGGAGCTTCTTGGTGCCCAGTGGGTTTGTACTCTCACAATCAATCACGGATAGTAAGGCCCACTCTGGGTAAGATGCTGCTTGGCAAGTACGAAAGTGCCCTAAAAGTACAGGCAACCTTTGAGACTTCCAGGTAACCCTGCCCAGAATTGTATTTTCTTATCAACCTTGGCCTCCTTTTGGTTACATGAACCTCATGGTACAAGGCAGTGCCAAATAAATAGCTTTCTTTTTACTTTTTCTTAGACCCAAAGCAGCTGCTGCTCTGGTTCCCCCCTTCCCTGGTCTGGCAGTGCTTGCAGATGGGGTCAGGGTTGGCGATAAAGGGGACGCTAATTAAAAATTACAATTTCTGCTCCAGGAGGAGTTCCTTTGTTAAGGAAAAAGTACAGTGAAAAGCACAGTACAAAAGAGCCTGGACTTTGGCTCAGTTTCTGTTATTAAGTAGCCGAGTGGCCTTGGGCAACTTGCTTAGCTTCCTTGGGCCACCATTTTCTCTTCTGCAAAACAAGGGAGTGCACAAAGAGTAAGGGTCATTTCTAGTCTGTCATTCTAATAGCCGTGTCTAGACAGAGTGGCTGAGGCCTGGGGTAACTTAGCCATGCCTGCCTGAAGTCAGTGCTGGTGGGTTCAGACTGAAGGGGTGTGCGTATGGGGCCCAGGAGGAGTATGCAACCACTTGCAAAGTAATACTGGTTCTTCCCCTGCAGCTTCAATAAAGTCAAGCCCACCTTGGACATGGCTTACAAATGTCCCTAACCACCAGCAGTTAAGCACAACACCAAGTGCACTGTCCAGAACACAGACCTGAACAGCCTTGAGGATCACCTGGTCATGGCTTTAGTGGTAAGAGGCTCAGCAGAAGCATCAGCAGCCAGAAACTGGGTGGAAGGGATGGCACAGGAGTTCCCTCTGCTACTTCCTTCTGAGTCTAAACAGTGGTCTTTGAAGTGCAGACAACCAAGGTTTTGGTAGGCCTGGAATTAGAGTTTTCTGAAATCTGGGGTTTAATCTAGCCTTTCTAATCATTGGAGCTCTTTAGAGGCCCCCAACTCAGGTGGCAAAAAGGAACTCAGATAGAAAAGGGTTCCCCAAAAGGTCTTTCACACCAAAGTATGGTTTATATTTCTCTGCTCTTTGCCAAGGGGTTTCCCAGTTCCCCAGAGCCAAAGCTCTCCTCCTGCTTCTTTGCTGACTGTCACTGGAAGCAAGCCATTTTCCACCCTCAAGGTGGCTGGACTCAGGAGTGCAGGGACACTGCTTATCTGGGCTCTGTGCCTTGTCCACGGGACTCCCCCCTGCCTCTTACAGGGGCTCCATCTCTCAGTTGGCAAGGTTTGGGAGCCTCCTATTGCATCCTTGTCCCTGACTCCAAAGCCTTTGGGCTGAAATGAATATGATAGTTGGCAGAGGCCTTCTCAACAAGGTCTGCTCAAGACTTCCTCTGCAACTGTGCTGGGGAATAAATGGCCTGTCACTTACACCCCTGCATGGGTGACTCACCTTCCAGAGAAAGTGCTCTGCTCACCTAAGCAAAGCTGCCTGGAAAATGACTAAGACACCTATCAAATGCAGTCTGTGGGGCCAACCAGTTATTAAGCCGGACCCAGGCACACTCTGCCTTTCACCTCCAGCCTGAAATCAAGTGTGGAGCTGCCATCCAGGCCTGCTGGTTTCATTTTCATCTGAATTGAGCTCTGCATGAGGCTTGACATCCGGTGAACTATTTTTTCTAAAAACTAGGTTCACTTTAGAAATGACTCTTTGGCCATCAAGACAGCTTCCCCAGGAGAAAACAAAATGTTATTTAAAGGGAACATCAGCCTGGTGGGAGCCTGTATTTCTGTTTTGTATTAAGAAGGGGAAAAAAGAATTTAAAAAGTAATGTGAATTTGTTTTTCTCCTGGAGTGGTTTAAAGGGAAATCTGCAAGTTGCTGACTGAGGATCCAGGGCCCCCTGACATTGTACTGGTGATAAAGTGACAAAGACATATTTATAAGAGGAAAGGACAGCGAGCAGGGGGTGCCATGTGGTGGTGGGAACCTCACCCCTCAGAACCAGAATTTCCCTCCTAGTCCCTCAAAGGAGAACAAGTCCTTGTTGACTTATATTCTACACTGTATTTTCCTTTTTTTTTTTTTACCTCCAGAGTTAAGTAAAGCTGGGACCCACCTTTCCACACGGGGAACACAAGGAGCCCTAGGAAGGCCCAGCCAGCCCTTCCTTGAGCTCAAACTCCTGGGAGAGCCAAGGGTGCCCGAGGTTTAGGATCACAAACTCTGCCCAGGCAGGCCTGGGCCTTTTCAGGCTCATTTGGACAGTGGTGAGGGCAGTATTTAGTGTAAGACAGGGAGAACCTGACAGATACAACCTCTATACAGAAGAAATATCCCCCGGAGGTTGTACTGAGAAAATGACTCTGTCAGGCAATCTGACCCTTCCTGACATCATCTTACAGAAAACAGGTCTAGTCAATGTGGTAATTGGCAAGTACTACTGCTATTACTACTATTACTACTATTAACCCCACCCCAACCCCCACCCCCACCAGCAGCAACATTCACAGCCACTGTGTTCTGTGGTTTACTGTGCTCAGCACTTTACATATATCCTCTCATTTTCTACTCAAAACCCCATGAAGTATTTCTGATCCCATTACAGAGGAGGTACCCAATGTTCAGAGAAGTGAAGTGATTTGCCTGTGGTCACACAGGCAGACAGCAGCAGAGCTGGCCCTGGCCCAGGTCTGTATGACCAGACAACCTAAACCTCCACTTCTGACATGGAGACGCTATGGACTTGCTCTGGGTGAGTCACCTGCCCGCTCTGCCTTAATTTCTGTATTTGTAAAATAAGGATAAACAGACCTGTCAGGAGGATGTGCTATTTATTCATCTTTCAGCCTATTACTCCTAATTATGATGAATAATCAAATTATTGTTAATGTTAACTAATGCTATTAATACTATTGTTGCTACATAGATAAATAGAGCAGTTACTCTGGTTTAGTTACATTCAAAACTTGCCATGTTTTGGGAAAAAAAAATCCAACGTACCCTTTCGTGAGTAAGTTAGTAGAAAAGACAGTTAACTAGATGTCAAGAAACGTGGGTTTAGATTCTGGGCACGACACTGATTTCTTGAGTAATCTCATCCACTTTATCTCTCCTTACTAGGCTTCACTTTCTAGATTTCTTTCCCTGTCTCTCTTTATAGAGTTTTGTAAGAAAATATGAAAAATGGCCACGAAGTACCACTATTCTTAAGCCACGTAATTTCAAGGGGTTTCTATCAGACGGATATAAGGGCTTAAAAGATATAAAATAGCAAGAAGGGAACAGGAGCTTTTAAATTAGAATATAGAGAAGGGCACACAGGCCCCTGAGAAAAAAATGACTCTTCTCTGCATTGTCACTCAAGCCCTGAACCGAAGACCCCCTCCCTGTCCAACATGCTGAAATGTCTTGCTCAGCTCAACTGAAACTGTGTTCTGCTACACGATTTGCCCTGGGTTTGGCCTTCCATTTCTAATCTACTGCTTTCAACATTTCAGTCAGCATCACCAAGCAAACGCTAAGCCTTCACACGTGCGTCACGTTAAATGCTCACCCCACCCCTTGAAGATGCTCAACCCCTACTTCTTTCTCTTCGGAGGGAGCTCAGTGTACAGAGGCCAGAGAGGCTGGCTTATCCTTTGAGTTCCCAAATCCACTGACATGGAATAGTCCCCCTTCCCACCAATTTCACACTGGTGCCATCAGAAGTGCCCATAATGCTCAGATGTTTCCAGTTTAACTGAAGTACTAAAATGGAGCAAACAGGAAGCATCAGACACAACTGCGGTAGTGACTTATTAATCATGAAAGCAGAATTTTAGTTGCATTTTAACCTTTTGCCAGGAAAAAAAAAAGCGTTGAGATGATGGAAGCCCTTGGTACAAATAGGCTGCTTCTATGTGTATCAAGCTGACTTCAACTTTTAATTTGGGACTGAATTTGGTTTTACGATTTCTTAACTATCCTCCCAGGAAGAACATCTGTCAAGCCCAACATGAATCTGTCAGCTCTTCATCAAGGCAGTCAGGTCTGTTAGGAAAGTTCGTGTGCTGTCCATTGAGACAGGAAAAAAAATAGGAAATTAAAAGTGACTTCACAGGCCAAAGGGGTAGAACACTCTTAAGAGGGTGCCAACACTGAAGAAAACAACCCTGGGTGAAGCTTTACCTCTTTCACACCTCCACGGGCCTCTCACCAGACCCCGGCCAGGAGGAACTGTTGTCATGAACCAAAAAATCACAACAGTTGCTTGGAGCTGGACAACCAATCAGGGCAAGCCTGCTTCTCAACATTAAATGATAGACAAACACTCCAAGCAGATCACAAAGGAGTCAGTGTTCAACAGGAGAACCAAAATGAGGAACCAAACCTCCATCTGTTGAGGCGAAACGGCCAACCAGACATTTTTGTTTAATATATGAAGGCTCATTGGCAGGGTCCCTGTTGGTGGTGCCACTCCTACAAACTCTAACGGACAATATCAGGGGCAAAATCCCCCATGAGAATGGGTCCTTATAATCTGAAAATAGCCAGAGATGGCCCAAAGCTTGGTAGCTTATTGCTGTCTGATTTTACAAAAGTGCTAGAACATATACCTGGGTATGTGTTTCTGACATTAAAGTTAGAGACTATTACTTTTATTTCAAGGCCTTCTGAGAAGTTCACCACACCCTTCCAAATAAATGAGGATATCCTAAAGGTGTCTGAAAAACTCAGAGGTCTGACATTGCATCACCAAAGGAACTGACTTTGACATCACTTAAAAAAACATGTAGAGTAAATCCAAACACTTTGTAAGCAAGACAAGCACCTGCCCTTTCACTGTAGGAACATTAACACCACACCAATATTTCTCCCTTCTTCATGTAGCTAAGTCCCATGATGTGGTCCTGTCCAGGGGAAAGAGCCAGAGGAAGACTCTCATGGCCCAGGCTCCTCACCCTAAGTCCTAGCTATGAGGCATAAGGCAAGATATATACCCTCCCCGTCCCTGCACCTGCCTCAGGTACCTTATCTATAAAACAGAACAATACCATCTATCTTATCACACACACTTTTACCACACAGACGTCTGAAGGAAAAAGGAGGTAACATATGAAGATACTAAGTACAAAACACATCACTAACGTTGAGATACTATCTCCCTCTAATCGTTCACAAAGACCATGTTTCCAGTCAAGGTTTTTTTGTTTTAAATATTTTTCCTGGACTGAACTTCAGACTGCTGTTATGTATTAAGCCCACCTTTCATCATTTAACTTCAGTTGCTTTTAGAGTCCTTAATCAGGTCACCGGTGTTCACTGTCTCCGGTTAACACAAACCATTTTGCTAGTTACACCACTGATTTCTGTACCTTTTCTCCACTCATTCTCTCCTCCTGAACTCATTCTCCAGTCCACCATTTAGCACTGAGAGCAACATTTTAACTTCAACTAGGAAGGAAATGCTATTTCTGAAGTTACCCAGGCCTGAGGAGGCTCCAGGGCAGGTGGGACCCTTTGCACTATACAATTGGCCTCTTTTTGTCTGGTTGCCCTGTGGCTGCGGGTTGCCAGGGCCGTCCATGATGGGCTTCCAAGATGGGAATATTATATCTGAGCCGACAGAAGAACCTCAGCGGGTTAGGGGAAGGGAGAGGATGCTGCGCGTGGCCAGCACTGTCCTGCCGAGTGCCAAGGGCAGCCTCTGCTCCTTTTCCCCGCCTTCGGGTGTGACCCAACTTCTCAGGGAGGCCAGAGGGTTTCAATGTCAGGGCAGGTGGGAGGGTGTACGGACCTGTAGCACTTGTGTATTAGACACCTTCCGCCCCGTACCCAGGCGAGCCCGCATCCTGGGGGACACCCCGGGAACGCGGCAGGAGAGGCAGGCCTGGCGGCGGGGACAGCTGACGCGGGCGGATGGGGGTGCTGGGGAAGGGGAAGCAGGGCGCCCCGGCGCGCGCTTCGGACGAGCTTGTGGCCTGCAGGGCTGCGGGGCGAGGGCGGCGTGAGGTCGTGGCTCTGGAGGCGTTCGTGCGACGGGTGCGCCGGCTGCCGGCGCCTAGGGCTCGCGTGCGAGTGGGTCCCACCCGCGGCGCCGCAGACCCCACCATTCCCGGGTGACGGGCAGGCCACAGCCCGGCCCAGAATGGAGGGGCGACTCATCCCCGCCGTTCCCTCAGCGTCCCTTTCGGGGCTCCGGTCCCGCCCAGTCACCTACCGGCTGAGCGCCGATCTCCCCAACCAGCGAGTGTCGCGCTCCCCTCGCTTGCGATCTCCCGCTGCCGGTGGCCGACAGCAGCTCTCTGGGCCCACGGCCGCCCCGCCCCACGGTTGCCCCGCCTCACGGTTGCCCCGCCTCACGGTTGCCCCGCCCCGACCTTGGGCCCCTCCCCCTCACTGCTTTCCCGACCGCCCAAGGGGCCACGCCTCCCCCGGCGGCTGCAAATTTGCCTCGCTTCGCGCCCCCTTACTGTGGCCGCCCTCACCCTTGGCTCCGCCCACTCCCCGATCTAACCAGTAAGGTGGCGAGTCTCTCGTACCGCCCATAGCAACAATTGGTTAAACAGGCCTCGTTTCCAGAAATGGGCATTATTTCCGGGCAATGTTTATAGAGATGGCTGGGCAGACAGTTGACAGAAGGCGGTGGCGGTCGGGGTGTTGGTCTAACCACACATGCGCTCTGGGCTCTGGCAGTCATTACGGGTTGCTTGCGTCTGGAGGTTACGGGAAGGAAAGGCGATTGTGCGCATGCGTGGGCACTCCCAGCCTTGGACTTCAGTTACCTTGGAGACGGCGAGGCGCTCTTCTAGGTCTGATTATGCTTCCTCTTTGCTCGAGGCTGTGGTGGTTGAGGCACGTGTGTGTGTGTGTGTGTGTGCGCGCGCGCGTGTGTGTATGTTGCGGGGTGCTGGAAACACTTTAGTGAGCACGTACTTTGTGCGTCTGTGTGTTGTGGGTGGTGGAAGCACTTTTACTGAGCACATACAGTGTCCCTGGCGCTGCAGAGTCCGTGTAGAGTAAGACAGGTTCTAGTACTTACCCTCCTAAAGCTTAAGGAGCCAAGGGCCTTCACGACCTGCGTGTTGAAAGCCAGATCTGATGAGAGAGGATATATGGCATCATGCAACCCCTTCCCACAGCCAGAGAAGCAATGTGGTGCTAGTGCTACGCGAAGCATCTCCTCTGGATTTACAGGTTACAGAGCCTTAAAGAAGACTAGTTGTTACCTATGCAAAAAAGGCCCTGGAGTCTAAACATGCACCAAGGTGTCAACAGTGCTTTTTTCTGAATGAGGGGTGTGGGCTGAAGGCTAGGGAAGGTATGGATATTTTTCTTTTCTAACTTTTGCTTGTCTGTATTGTCCATTTTCACAGTGAGCTTGCATTTTATTTGTAATAAATAAAAAAACTACAAACTTAAAAAAAAATTTTGTAAAATAAAGGAGATGCCTCTGCGTGGGAACCCCATGCCCATCAGTGGTCTACAGCAGGGGGTAACTGGCTTTAGTGGTAGGAGTAGGCAGGTTGTCCTGGGAAGTAAGGATCATTTCATATCCGGAAGTGCTGGACCTGCTCAGAACCACTTTTCAGACAGTCCTTGGTGGCTGAAAGCCTGTTTTGGGAATTCTGCACCCAACAGACATCTCTGTTGTTGGGGGGTAGGGAAGCCCCATTCTCTTAGGCAGGGGTTGAAAACTCATAACCTAAGGCCCTCAACCACTCAGGCAGGCCACAAATATGTTTGTTTGGCTGGCCAAATGTTTTTTCTTTTTTCTAATTTGCATACCTTAGGACAGAGAGAGGAATTCCTCATAGCTCCTGCCTATGTTGTCTTATACCTAGCCACTTAACCTTATGTCAGTTGTGTGGACCCTGAAGCACTTGAGGTTGTGGCCCTGATAGAGCCCATGCTTTGGATCTGGACAGTTGCTGGCCAGCTTGGGAGATGGTGGGCAAGAAAGAAGGGGGGGGTCCCTAAAACTCTTTCCAAACCTAGGGTTTCCCATTTCAGATACTCGGAGAGGCGGAGCTTGGCCAGATGGTAGCAGGTCGGTATCAGCAAGCCCGGATACGTGGCTTGCTTCTCCACCACCTGTTTGCCTTTGGGCACACCGCTTCTCAGGAAAGATGTGGGCACAGGCCCAGAGTCTGCAGACACTCCCTGGTTTGCCTTTGCCTTCTTCCTCTTTTACCGTTCCCTTAGACACCCAATGCCCACGTACTTTACCCAGCTCCCCTTGACACTCCTCTAGTCCTGGGTTCCCTGCATTCCCCCACCCACCCCATCAAGATTAGCTGCCTTAAAATCTATCCACTAACACTAATGTGTATTCACAGGAGAGTGAATGTGCTGACCCAAAGCTGTAACTCCCAAAAAGGAATTTTGCATCAGGTTGGAATGAACCATTGCACACGAGTGAGGAACGCATTTGGGACAGGCAGGGCCCCATGGTTTCAGCTACTTTTCTGAGGCTTATCCAAGCCCCACCATGTGTGTGTGAAGGAGGGAGGTGGTGAGAAACAGCACAACACCCACTCCAACTGAGCACCGTGGAGTCTGAGCCTGGAAAGGCTTGCACCGTCTAGGAGAGCTTCAGGGCAAAATTACTTCCTTCCAGCACAGCCAGTTAAGTCACAACAACCTGAGAAGGCTTCTAGCCCTGAGTCACTTGTGCAGCCTCAACTCTGCTTTAAATAAAATAAATTGACATTTACAGGGTGACTCACACCTGGAGCAGTGAGCCAGGTTCTCAGCACTCAAGGATTTCCACATCCCGCCCCAACAGTTGAAGTCTGGAAATAGAGGAGTTAGACTGTGGTCTTCCAAAAAGAAAGCAGCTTCTGTTTTTTGAGAGCTTGCAAAACGTAAACTAGACATGTCCTAGTGCTTCACATGCATAGCCTCACTGAATACTCACTGGAGTCCAGGGCTTCTCAGCCTGGTACTATTGACATCTTGGGTCGGATAATTCCTTGTTGTTAGAGGCTATCATATGCATTGAAAGAGGTTTAAGAGCATTCCTGGCCTCTGCTAACTAGATGTCAGTAACACCACCCTCTTACACAAGTTGTGAAAATAAAAAATGTCTGTACACATTGCCAGATGTCCCTGAGGGAGCAAAACTGCTCCCAGTTGAGTATGCTTGAAGTCCAGCCCCATAGAGTAGGTACTATTATTATCATCCCATTTCACAGATGAGCAAACTGAAGCTCAGAGAGAATCAAGTGGCCCAAGGCCACTTTGCTGTAACAGAAGACCTGGGATTCAAACCAAGTGTGACCTCAGGGGCCCCTGCCTTCCTGCATGCTGGACTCTGCAAAGAGACTTTGGGCTTTGAGGAGCCAGCCAATTGCCCATCAATTCTGTAGAAAAGTGATAAAGAGTGAGTGAATTTTGTTCTTCAGTGAGAGAATGCTATTCTTGGATCATTTTTCTTCTTTTCTGTTTGCTGTGGAAGAGAGGAGGAAATGATATTCTGTTTTTTTATTGCCTTAGTCAGCACAGTTCAGGGTGTCCAGCTGTGTCTAGTAAGAAAGTGGCTAGTGAATCATCTGAATGTCTATGGTTCTCAGGTCCCAAATTCCTGTGAAATCCTGGAGTTACACTTGAACTTGGAGTTGAGGCTGAAATCAGGAATGACTGGGTTCTGGGAGTAGATGTTCCTGAAGGAGAGGCAGTTATACTTTGCCCACCAGGGGCCTACCCATGGCTGCCACCAGCCTCCACAGCTCAGACCTGCCCCGTTGCTGCCATCCAGTCCAGAGGAGGGGCCGGGGAGGCAGGAGAGGGAACGGGTGCAGGGAGTGGTGTGCCTGAGCATTCTGTCTACTTTGCCATCAGTAACCTCACGTTGGTAGCCTGAAATCAGACATGATGGGAGTATTTACACCACGGGAATTCACAAACAGTATAAGCCAGGGCTACCCCAAGCTGGTTGTTAAGCATTTACTAGCACACCACCACATGCAGATTCTGGACCCTGGCTGCCTCCACCAATTCTGCCCCACCTGGGAAGGGGAACGGGTCTTGGGGAACCACAGAGCTGTTGAAGAGGGGGAGGAACCATGGCAATGTGGGTGAGGAGGAGATAAGTTGCCCATTTCTGCAAAGCATGGAGCTGCCTGGGTGGGGGCCTTTGTGGGGCACTGGGCAAAATTACCATAGCAGGGCCTGGACATACCTTTCTGGTACCCCTCCCAACTTTGGAGCCTTCTTGGGAGCCCTGGGTTAAAGCTTGATTCAAAGTCTTCCTTCCTGAGTGATTATCCTCTCCCAACTCACCTCCTTGCCTTCAGTCTCCTGGCCGTACCATCCTCAAGCCTTCTAGTATATTTAATCCTCCTGAGGGACCACTGAGGTCATGTGTTGCACCCCCTATGTCCCAGCATTTCCTGCCCTTCAACTCTGCCCCTTTAGCTGCTCCCTCTCAACCTTCAGATGGGATCAGGTGTCCCAGCCTAGTCATAGACAAAAACAAAGAAGACTCCTCCCCTGTCCTGGCTTTCCCTCCACTGCTGGCCCAACCTTCTTTCCCCTCCTAACTCCCAAACTTCTTGGTACTCCTGGTGCCTCATCTCCCACCTGTCATACCCTTGCGGTCTGGTTTCTGCCCGCCACTACTCTCCATGGACATGCACTAACTGCCTCTTAGTCAGATGACCTTATCTCAGCTCTCCTCTGTAGCCAGACACAAATATGATTCTCTGAGCACCTATTATGTCAGTCCTGGAGGAGGGAACTCAGAACCCCAGGACCCGTCCCTGCCTTAGGAAGCTTCCAGTCTAGTGGGCAAGCAGACCTTCAACTTCAGTCATTCCAGGTGATGAAAGTGACCAGAGGGTAGATAGAGTATCAGGTAGGACCCATCCAAGGAGGCAGAATTCACTCGGAGTTTTTAAACATGGGATTTAGTGCAAGGAATGGGTTACACAGGGAATGGAAGAACTGAGAAGCCCAGCAGGAGGTGGCGAGGCACCCAGGACTCCACTACTACACCGGGTTGGAGGGACTTGAGGTGGAAACATTGTAATCAGTGGCTGGGGGCTGGGGTCAGTTGGAAGAAGTTGGCACCACAACTGAGTCCATAGACACCACCCAGAACCTAGTGGGGTGAAGATTCTCCTTTCCTTCTTCCACCTTCCACCCTCTGCTGCACATTCACCCATCATTATAGTATCATAGAGTATTCACTGCCCTAAAAATCCTGTGTTCCGCCTGATCCTTCCTTCCTCCCCCTACCCCTGGAACCACTGATCTTTTCACTGTCTGCATAGTAATAGATAAATAGATTTACGCACATCCAGACAATGGGATATTATTCAGCACTAAAAAGAAATGAGCTATCAAGCCATGAAAAGACATGCAGGAAACTGAAGTGCATATTACTAAGTGATAGAAACCAATCTGATAAGGATGATTTCTATTTCTATATTGGGTGATTCCAACTACATGACATTCTGAAAAAGGCAAAACTATGGAGACAGTAAAAAGATAACTGGTATTTTGGCCAATTTTCTTTCTGAGGCTTCAGAGGTGCTGTACTTTCTATTTCTGTTTCCTTCTCTCATTCTTAAAAATTGAGGCACTCCCCAAGTTTTAATCCTAAGCCCACACTTCTCTACACTTTCTCCCTGGGAGTTCTCATTCATTCCTGACTTCATTTAATAATTCAACAAACATTAGTTGAGTACCTACTATGTGCTGGGCCCTTGATTAGGCCCCAGTGACAGAGATGCATGAACCATGAGGCCAGCTCACAAGGAGGAGACAGACAAAGAAGGGCAGAAGGAAGCCCTGGCTGAGGTAAGAACACATAGAAAAGGGGTGGAGGGAGAACACATAGAAGAGATCAAAGAAGGCTTCCTGAAGGAGGTGATGCTTGAGCCAATTGCTCACCAGGTATGTGAGCAGTAAGCTGGTGGGTGGGAAGAGCATTCTGGCAGAAGAAATAACAAGAGTGAAGGCATGGAGACAAAGGATATGTCAAGACACTTTTGAAGAACTGGGTGTGGGGTGTAAGGGGCAAGGAGAGAGGGATCCTCAGGGTGGCCCTACAGGCTGCAATCTGGATTGTAGAGGGCCTTGTAGACCACACTTATAGTAGGCTGGGCTGGGGAAAAGACAATGAGCATTTCTAGAACAGAATTTTAGAGATGTTTCTCTGATGCAGTGTGAAAGAGTTAGGATGGGTGGTTGTGCTGTCCACAAGCTAGGAGGCCAGTTGGGGGCTTTGCAGTAAACCAGGTGAGAGAAAGTCAGAGCTGGACTGGGACAGTGCAAGGGAATGGGAAGTCAGGAAAGATTAGCAAAATAGAGAGATGCATAATTGAGAAAATAAGTCAGATGATAGGGTATGGATGGAGGATGAGAGGGGCAAATCTGGGATGCTGCTGTTGAGGTCAGAAGCATGGGAGGAGAGGTTCTGGGAAGAAAAGGTTTGTCTGCTTTGGACATAGTATATCTGGGGTGCCTCTGGCCCCTTCAGTTGACCTTGGCTGCTGACTTCCAAATTAACACCTTCAGCTCTGACCTCAATGCTGGAGCTCCAAACTGGAATTCCAGGGTCCCATAAGACATTTCCACCTGAAGCCCCCCGGCATCTCCAGCTCTGCGTAGCTGCTGTTCCTCACCCCGTCTCTGTTGATGGCATCACCACCAACCCCAGGAGTCCTGTCACCTCCTCTTGCTGTCTCACCCAGGCCGCGCTGAGTCTATCTCCATCATGCCCTTTGTGTCTGTGGCCCCTTCTCTCTCCCCTTTCTGCAACAGCCTTGTCTTTCCTCTTGCTTCCTGCCATCTCCATTTCAATTCTTCCTACTCGGTTCTGTCACTCCTTTGTTCAAAACTTTCAGTGGCTCCCCTTTGCCTGCTGATGAAGTACAAGCATGTTATCTGGCTCTTAAGGAACTCACAGTCCAGCCCCAACTTACCTTTTTTTGCTCTGACATTTCACAACTGTCCTGCAGACACCCTTACCATTGCCCCCAGCCACCCGTGTGCTGTGCATCCAGACCACACACTGTCCTGCAGAGAGATGCACCCCTCAGCCTCTGCCTGTTGAATCACACCCATGCCTCAAGGCCCCGATGAAATGCTTCTTTAAGCATCATACTTCCCAGTTTATCGTCAGCCTTATCTCCTTAACAGACAGTAAGCAGCTTGAGGGCAGCTTATAATCACCTATGGTAAGCTGGTATTCAGAAAATTGGTGTTGAACTGAATTGGCTCAAAACTACTGTTCAGCTCAGGAACCTACTGTGGCTTCATATTGTCACTCACTTCAGAAGCCTGTTCCTAGGGTCTTCCCAGGTTCTGTCTTAGGTATCTAACCTTATTCTTCCACTGTTCTTCAAAATCTGTCCCACATTCAATTTCAACTCTATGCTCGAAGTGTGAAGGATATAAACATGAACAAAACACATGCCTTCCCTTCCTTTATCTACCGGGGTGGATAAGCTATGCATATTAATGGCATATAATGGTAGTTAAGAATAATATATTTTACTCATGGGTTATCCTGCTTGTCCTTCTTTAAGGTCAGAATCCTAATTTTACTCATAGTGGCGACCTGGTCAGTTTTACATGCTTCCCCAGACTCCCTTGCAGTGAGGGCAGCCATGTGACAAAGTGCTGGCCAGTGAGACATACATGGAAGTCTCTGGGTGGGGCTTCTGAGAAAACTGGCTAAGAGGACCAGCCCACACCCCCATTATCATTGGCTTTTGCCTTATCCTTCTTCAGTCTTGAATGCAAGCCAGCTGTCAGGAGGTGTAGCAGCCAGTGTTTGAGCATAAGACGAAAACCTCATTCTCTGATGGCAGAGCAGAGAGCTATATCGACTCTGAGTCCCTGATGGCCTTGTGGAACCATCATACAACCAGAGACTGCCCACCTCCCGGGGACTTCTGACCTCTAGCTTCCCACAACATGATGGGGCCACTGCTGTGGGGTTTCTGTTACATGCAGTACTGGCCAGTATGGTGAGATTTTTAAAATTTATCCTACTTGAGAACTCCCAACTGTGAAAGATGGCCCCAGAATGAAATCACACTGTGTCAAAGGCCTTAATATGTAATAAGCTTATGCTTATAAGGCATTGAGTAACATGTAGAAACAGTAATGAAAGAAGACAGGCCTGTAGCTCATGTCAGTTAAGAGCTCTACTCCTATTTTCTGAGGAAGAGAACCTTGCCTGGCAAAAGCTGTGGAAGGAGATGAGTGACTTACAGGGCTGCTGAGGATGCTGGAAATGGTAGTCAAGGACTATGTGACTTTGGTGCTGTCAGGCCAGTCAGGAAAAAGACATATTTTATCCAATTAAGAGGAAAAGGTTCTTATATTAGGTGGAGGGGAATCCAGGTGTTAAGATGTAGAGATTAGAACAGATGTCAGTCTGTGGAGATTAGTTTGTTTTCACAAAATCTGTGCTGTCTGGACAGAGCTTTCCTATAAACCACAGCTTCCCAAAGTGGGACATGTGGTTCCCCAGTGGTGTACCCGATGATGTGTGGTGGGTCCACAGCTCTAAGTAACATTAGATGTCCTGCTGAGAAAGTCATTCTCTTTCCAATTCTTTTTTTAGATTTATCTACTCTTGAAATAGTTGATGTGTATGTTTTGTACAAATTTCAGAAGAGTGTGCTTCTCCCTCCTCTGGCCCCTGTTTCTCCTCTTTTGAAGCAACTTTTTCTTTTGTATCTTCTTCCTGATTTCTTGTGTATTTTTCCAGATACGTTTTATGCATCTACAAACACATAAATTCATATAACCTCTTTTTAAAAAGTTAATGGAAGCATGCTGTACACAACTCTGTGTATGTGTACCTCATGCCCTGTATCTTGCTATTTCACTTTACATATTAGTGAATCCCATATAGTACATATAGAACTGGCTTCTTTTTAAAGACTGCATCCTATTCCACTGTATGGTTGATATGTAATTTACCTGGTCCCATATTGATGGACTTACTGTTTCCAACCATTTCCTATTGTAAGAATTACAGCCTTGTACCTATTTCATTCTGTATATGAATTAATCTATGTAGTCAACAAATATTTATTGAGCACCTAGGCACTGAAGGTATGACATTGAACACAACAGACCCCATCCTTATATCGTGGACCTGTCATTCTACAGTGGAGAATAGCCGTAGGATAGATTCCTAGAAGTGGGGCACCTTGTCTATTAATCCTAATTACATCAAGAAGAAAGTCTCATTTGGGTAGGGGAAGTGTCACTTTAGTGCCAATATGTTTTAATACCTGTTTCTAACACTTGGTAGCCTCTTTAAGACAGAGTGCATTGCTCTAGGATTAAAGTCTTTGGCTGGCCGCAGAACCTAGCTAGAGTTTAACAACTCTAGTTTGGTTTTCACTGGATTTATTTTTACATAGCAAGTAATACTGATTTTCCATCTACAGTCAAAATATGAAGGTCCCTTTCAAAATAATTTAAGTTGAAAGCACAAAAGATGAGTCAGTTTAGAGAAGAATGTTAAATAAATAATAACATAGGTGGAATTCAGTGGTGGAAAAAACCCACAAAGGTGATAGTCAAGTGTTGAGGTTAGAAAATCACTGATGTAAACAAAGCAAGGAGAAAAGGTGATTTTTATACCCTATACTGTACTTGATTTTATTTTTGTATCTGCACTCATCCTTGGTGTTGAAACGGTCTTGCCTCCATATTTCTTCCTAGGCAGCTTTTTTTGGTATTTTTATTTTTTTGGCATCTATTATTTGCATATAATTATGCTTAGATTTCACTGAACTTCTGGTCACCAAAGTTTTTTTGTTTGTTCTGTTTTTTAATAAACTGTTATCAATTTGCATTCTTTCAGAAAATTTCTTCACTTGAATTCCCAAGATGCCCTGGGCCTCTTTGTCATCACTGGCTCTGGAGATACTTGGAGACGCCTCTGCCAGGGGGGTTCATGCAGCACCCTTAGTCAGATTTTCATAGTCGGGCTGAGGCTTGCTCAATGATTCTCTTAAAATATAACATGATGAAACAGCCAAACCCAAGCCGGCCTTCAAGGAGATTTCAAAGCCAGAACCTTCGGAACAATCCCGCAACCACCAAGTGGGCCTGTAATCACCCACAGCTTGTTAGCTAAAGACACAAACAATTAGCTTGTGGTCACAAATGTAAACAAGAGTGCATTTCACAGACGCTCTTTATGTCAAGCAGGTAGTAAGTCTCCAGCAGTGAGTGTCAGCAGTGGGTGTCAGAGGGTGGGTGGTACCTCAAGGGGCTGGGGCAGAGAACCTTTGTGGTGAGAGATAGGTAGGGCCAGGGTAATGGAGGGGTGCTGTGAGGGTGAGGGTAGACAATGAAGGGGCATCTGGGAGCTTGGAAAGTGAGAAAGCACAAAAAGTTGGACCATCTGTTAGCAGTTAAATCCGTGAGCTTTGAAATTTGATGGAGATTAACTGTTGAAAATTACTGAGGACCTACCATGTGCTAGGCACTGATTTAAGCATTTTATAAAGATTAACTCAGTGGTTCTCAAACATTTTGGCTCACTCTTAAACAACTTTGAGGATCCCCCCTCTAAAGAGCTTTAGTTTCTGCGGATTATATCTGGTGATGTGATGTTTAACAACTGGTTCTCTGGGGGAAAGCCCTGATTTTAGCATTTGCCAATTCCCATGAAGTAAATACTTCCACCATGACCAATTTCAGGATTCCAACCTGACATAACTGAATGTGATGTGGGAAGAGAGGTGAACAATCAGCTCTCTCTCCCAAGCCAGTGCAAGCTGCCTCCAGCACACTGTGGGAATGTGGATTGATATTTAAGGTATTAGAAATTAAAACGGAGAAAAAATTTAAAATATATTATCATTAAAAATACTAATAACAAACCCATTACATATGCATATAAGTAATGTTCTTTGTGGAAATGTTGTATTTCCAAAATAAAAAATATTTAGTGAAGAGTGACTTAAAAAAAATGTTTGCAATTCCCTTTAATATCTAGCTTAATGAAAACAGCTGGATTCATACATCTTCTGCATTCAATCTGTTGCAGTGTCACACCTCATGTGGTCTGTGGAAAATACTGGAGAAAATAAAGGTAAATGATGTCTTACTATTACTGTGAAAGTAGTTTTGGCCTCTTGGACCCCCAGGAGTCCCGGGGATTTCCAGGGGTCCCTGGGGGACACTTTAAGAATTGTTGTACCAATGCATTTAATTTTTCCAAACAGCTCAATGAGGCAGGTTTCTTCTTATCCCAATTTTACAGCTAGGGAAACTGAGGCACAGTAAAGTTAATTAACTTATCCAAGGGCACTCAGCTAGAACATGGCAAAGTTAGGATTCAAAATCCGCTATAGAGATGAGATTGAGTTGGTGACTGTCACTTAGGAGATGTATGATCTTGGGGAAAATTAGTCTCTGAGCCTGAGGTATTGTCATTTAAGTAACCCATTGTTATCACATAGGTTGGGTTAGACTCTCCCTCACACTGGGATTGTATTGATAAATCCCTCAGCTGTGCTTCCTTAGTGTTCTCTCTTAATTGTCACCACTGGAGTGTATACTCCATGAGAACAAATACCACATCTACCTTAATTACTATTGTCTCATCAGAGTCTGGAATAGGTGCTCGAAAATCTTTGCTAAAGAAATGGGTAAATAAATGTGCGCACATTTCTCATGAAGGCAGGAGGGAGTCCATCCTATCCAGAGTTCTCGGTTGCAGGGAGGGAGAGAGGAGTGGGATTGGCGGTTGGGGGTTATAGTGCACTTGTGAACACTGGCCCAAGCCTGTTGCATCATCATAATAACAGGACAAACCACAGGCTTAGAAAAGCCTCCTCCTAAATTCTACAAAGCAATTCTCATCACCCCCTTTTGCCTGGAGTCACTTCTACTCAATCTTCCCATCACTTGGCACTTACTCAGTTTAGCAGTCCGTGCAGATATTCTTCATCCTTCTAGAAAATTCTACATCTCCCCCTTTGTTGATAAGGTGGGATGGGGAGATCGCTGCCTTTTCACTTCATATCCTGGGCTTTGTATGTTATCAGCAACTCCCTCACCCTTCCTAGAACAGTTAAACCTTTTCATTTGATCGCTTATAGAAATGGTCAGGCCCCCAAGAGTGAAGCTCTTCTTGTTCCAGTGCCCCACAACCCTTGGCGCTAGTTAATGGCTGCCCTTCCAGAGTCTGGGCACCTTGGAGAGAGGCAGCTTGGCAGGTGGGAACAGTTTGATGGGGGCGGTCTCTCCGGACTGGAGCTTCTTAGCTTCCTCTTTCACTATCTCTACGGTCCTTTCCAGCAGTGACCTTCTAGGATTCTCAGAAGCTGCTGAGGAGAAGTGTGACTGTGGGGGAGGGAGGGAGGCAGCCGGAGACAGTTAACCAGGATTCTGCTTGGAAGGTCATGAGGCTGAGCTCTGGCCCCAGAGACCTTTAAGAAGCAAAAGGAACTGAGATACCAGGCAGGAGTCTGCTCCGCCTGGAGTTCCTGGCATCCTGCTTTGTGTGTAAGCTTCCCACGGCAGCCAAGGCCCTTCTGACTAACAGGAGATGAGAATGGGAAGCGGGAACGTGGCCTGACAGCTCTCCCCTGGGCACTGCCAGCTCTGCAGGCTGGCGCCAGGTTTTCTCCGGGAGCCAGCCTGGGTCTCCTAAGAGCCTCGCCCGTTAAGGTGGGCGGCTGCCTGCTGTGCAAGAAGTCTGCGAGTCAGGCTCTCTTCCCACCCAGGATAAAGCCCTCTGCCCGTAGGCTCTGGAGCAGGCGACCAAATGGAGGCTATCTCCAGAAGGCCGGCTTAAAAATGGGACCCTCCCCCAAGAAGGAACCCCTGACCTCATGGCCATTTTTATGGTTGAGTAGTTGTTATCTTGGAAGGCCCCATGAGCCTGGCCTTGGCCACAGCACTGCGGGATTTCAGCAGGAGGGGGAGGCAGAGGAGGGGGAGGAGCAGTGGGCGTGGGATTCTTAGGCCCTGGAGCCCTTCCTGAGGTTACAGACAAACCCAAGGATCCCATTTCTTCCGTCCACCCAATGTTAGTGCAAGTGACATCTTGCTAAAATACAAATCAAGGATAGCCGTGGCATACTCTAGCCTTTTCACCCGTTATCACTTTAGTCCTTCACACATCTGTCTCTCCCCTAACCTGTGAGCTCCCATGGGACAGAGGGCTGGGCTGCACTCACCTCTGCATCCCAGTGTCCTCCACTGGGCCTGGTATGCAGGGAGGTCTCAACAGGCATTACACAAATGAATGAAAGAATGAGTGAATGAATGAAGTCACAGATGAAAAACCACAGTCAGGGGTGAAACGTCACTGCAAGGAGGCCAGCCAGGAGGTAAAAGCAAAGACGGTTGATTGTGTGTGCCCAGAGGGGTGTTGCTCATGTCCTGCTGCTGCTTGTTGAGTTTTAGGGGTTCAAAGTGGCTTCCTGCTCCTCCTCCTCCTTCTCCCCAACCCCAGGTGCCCTGATCTCTAAATGCTCAGGGCATTAGAGGTGGTTTATTTATCCATTCAACGAATATTTATTGAGCACCTGTCGCAACAAGCCCTGGGTTCTGCATGCTTGGGAATGAGACCTACACGTCGCCTGCCTCAAGGAGCTTGCAGTCAGTGTCACTGAGTAATTACAAGTGCTGTTACCTGGTGGGTCTCATCGGGCTGGCAGGCCTGTATAATTTAGTACCCTAACTGGGACACAATTGAGAGTAGAAGTGATTGTTACCTATTGAGCTCTCCAGGAAGCAGATCCTGAGACAGAGATTCGTGGACAGAAAGGTTATTAGACACGCTTTGGGGGTCAATACCTGTGGAAAGGGAGGGACAGAAGCCAGAGTGGGCAGAGAGAGAAGTTGAGATGGGACCCCATCTCAGTGGAGGCCTCACCAACCTCACAGGGAGCCCAGAGCTGAGACAGCCCTTCAGCATCAGCTGTATTGGGTCAAGGGGGCCTGGCTTTAATACCATCGTGTTGATCAGTCATTGGCTACTGGCTGCCTCTGGAAGGAGTGTGACCTTGGGTGAGACTATTTTCTTCAGCTGGTCCTGTATCGGTGCAGGGTGGCATTAAGCTCTGGGCAAGTGGAACAAGCTTACGGCTTGTTCATCCTGCAGCGTCATCATCGTTAGCTCTCTCCCTTTCCATCACCTGTTTCCTTTGCCTTAGAGGACAGTTCACAGCTCTTGCAATGCGTTATATCATTCACTTCATATGCATCCTATCATTTAATTTGCAGCAAGGTGCATGTAATTATTATTCTCATCCCCACATCCAAACTCTCAGGAAGTCCATTCTCAGTCACCTCCAAATAGAGCCCCAAATAGTTCACTGCCTCTGTCTTCACTACCTCCACCCAGTGTAAACCACCACCGCCTCTCTCCTAACTGCTGACATTGTTCTGATTTTGAATCAAGCTGGCCAACAGCATGGAGCTACTGAAAAGACAAGAAACAATGTGAACAACAAAAAGACCACTGAAGAACCCCAAGTGGAGCACAAGAACTCAGAAACCTCAGGGAAGCTAACAACATAACATTTGATCTAAAAAATCAGGCAGGAGAGTAAGTGGTTAGCAGCATAGTCCCTGAGGCCAGAGTGCCTGGGTCAGCTTCTGATTTCTTCCTGGCTCAATTTCCTTGTAGAACAGTGGTGGTGATAACAGAACTATTAGACAGGGTCTTTAGGAGCAGTAATGAGTCATGTGGGTAAGATATTTAGAACTGTGCTTGTGGCACATGGGAGGCGCTCCTCCAGGGTTAGCCACTGGTATGACCCTGTGAACTGCATCTTGGTCCACGTTGAACATGGCAGATGTGGCTGTCGGTGGCCCTTCTGGTCCCATCCCCCTTCTGCTCCTGTCTCCAGTACCCCCTTCCCCACTCCCACATGGAGTTGTTTATCCAGTCAACAAACATTTCTTGAGTGCCCACCCACGTGCTAGGCACTAAACTCTTGCTTTATTCTTTTGCATCCCACAAGTCCTTGAGCTGACAGTCTGGCTGCTCAGGCTTGCTTTTGCTGGAGAAGGGAGGCCCCATCCCCTGCCATTCATTTCCTGTTCATGCTCAGGTCACCCAGATGAGAAGCCAGCTGCCTCTTGTCCTCACTTTTGGACCTTCAGCTGCTGGCTGAGAACGAGCATCGTGGAAGACCCCATGGACCTCCTCTTGGGCACAAGAAGGCTCAGTGGGATAGGGGCCCTCTGCAGCATGGAACCCTGCTCTCTCACGTATCTGCATTCTCCATGTTGATCCTAACTTGGCTGTGGCCCTGTGTACTCCTGACCTGTGCCTCCTTTCTCGGGATGTCTCTCCTGATGTCAGGAAAGGCCTTGGAAGGGTTGAGGTAAGGGTAAGAGCAAGTGGAAGAAAGGATGAGGCCATGTCAAGCAAAGGGTGGGAAGGGAAGAAGGACCAAAGAACACCGATGATGACATTTCATGTGAATTAACACATCCAGGCCTTAATCTGAATAATAGCCCTGGGAGGTCAGTACTAATCCCACCCCCATTTTCCAAGGGAGGGAACTGAGGCAAAGATGGGTTATGAAACTTGTCCAGAGCTATGGCTTTAAGTGGCAGATCTGGAATTTCAATGCAGAGTCTGACTGCATCCCCTGGATGGGGAAGGGTGCGGAAGTCCCAGAGGGAATCCTGAGGAGGACAAGCCCCTGGCCAGTAGCCAGCATTGGAGTGCAGAGTGTTCAATGGATGGTGGTGCAGGGTGGAGGTGGGCTGGCTCTTCCCCTAATCCCTAATGTTTGTTGGCATCGGCTAATAAAGCAGCTTCTCTTCCTCACCCACCTTGGTCTGTGCCCGAGGGAGACCTGGGGTCTCCAGTTCTGGGCTGGCACCAGCTGTGTGAGGAGGGAGGTGGTGGTGGTATGTGTACAGCTTGATGTTGGTCAATTCCTACCCCTCGGGCCAGAGGCAGACGTTTAGCCTCACTTTCCTCAGTTGCAAAATAGGAACAGTAGGCTGGGCCTCACTGGGTCACTGGGAGGATGAAATGGCACACAGGCAGAGCCCTGCGCAGGGCAGGGAGGCAGTAAACCAGCACCAGTAGCATTGGGCTCCGGGTCCCCGAGTCTACCGCTCTGATGGCTGCTGAGGTCTGTATGTTTGGCAGAGCCCTTTCCCCTCCCATCTCAGCCTGGCTCGGTCTGTGGGGGTCTGTGGGAGTATCGAGACGAGAGGACCCTCCGGGCAGAGGAGGAGGATATCCAGGAGCCCAGTGTGGCCTGCCTGCTGTCCCCTCCTTTCTCAGCCACTGGGCCCATCAGTGTGGCTGGGATCTGTTGGCCCCACACGGCTCCCCATGTTCCTTTCCAGCAGCAGCCTGACTCTGTCTACTTGGAGAAAAACAGGAAGCTGGGCTCTGCCAGGAATCAGAGCACACCCTTCCTCAGCCCAGGGCTGCGGGATGCTGTGGCAGCAGGGGGCTCTGCGGGCAGGACGCAGGGCGGGTGTGGGGTAGGTGCTCTGCCAGCCAAGCCACGGGGGCCTGCGCTCCTCAGATAGGCTGAGTTTGCCCTGGCCGGGCCTTGCTGAGCCCCTCAGGGGCCAAGAGATCGCAGGGAGGTGGGAAGTCGGGGGAAGGGGCACCCAGCTTGCTCTCCCGTGTGGGCACAGAGTCATGGGACGCCAGGGCCACATCTAACTTCTGCCTGCACGGGCCCTTTCCTTCACAGAAAATATTATAAAGTATATTATATCACTGCACTGGCATTAAGAAGGGTATAATTATGCTGGATTTATGATTATATATTCATTATAATTTTATTCAATTTATCTTCTGATTTTAAAAGGAATTAAAATGAAAACATTTTCATGGGACCCTAAAAGTATGGTGGGCCCTGGGTCTAAACGATGTCAGCCCTGTGGGAAAGCTCCTAGCACTTTCCTGTCCTGCAGAAGCTGTGTTACCCCCACCAGGCCGTGCAGCATAGGGATCAGCACTCAGAGGTTAGAGGGCAATGACTGACTGGCCCAGCCTAGAAATAGAACCTCGCTGAGCCTCAGTTTCCTCTTCTGTAGAATGGGAGGAGAGCATCTGCCTCTGAGGTTCTTCCGAGATGGCCCTGTGAAAGATCCTGTGCCTGCCCCAGGGACCCCACTGTGTTCACAGTGTACGTGAGCCCCAGAGCCGGGGGACACCACAGCAGCTGCCGGTGCCTTACTTTGGGCTTTGGGGACACTCCCAGCAGTCCCACATCTTCAGCCTCTCCCTCTTCTCTGTCTGTCCCCCTTGGACCCCTGTTTCAGAGTCACACCCAAGGTAACAATGAAGCTAATGAATCACAAACCGCTTCCACCTCCAAACCCCATCCATCCTCCAACAGCCCCATGAGGATATCTTATGTGGATTATTCACCCATTTGCCCAGAGAGGATACGAATCATCAGAGAGGTCAGTTAACCTTGTCCAAGGTCACATAGCTGGCAGGGACAGAGCTGGGACAAGAGTTTAGATCTGTCAATCCTAACCTCGGTTGGCTCTGTTCAGTTCAACACCCCAAGGTGTTCATGACAACCTGTGTGTGTGTGTGCACGTGTGTGTTAGCTCTTGTGACAAGGCAGGTGGCAAAGACTGGAGCGACGGTGGAAGGGCCTTGGGTGCAGAACCCAGGGAAGAAAGAAGCTTAAGAGAATAGCTTTCTATTTTACCTTAGAGCTTGGGGTCATCTTTAATTTTTAACATTTTATTGTAAAACAATTTACTATTTTCAAATACACAAAAAGCTGGTATTCATATTAGATTTCAGTAAGGAAGACAGAGGCCCAGGCTGAAGAAGGCCCAGCTCATGAATACTGTTTAGGCACACAAACTACCTGCCAGGTGGTGCACAGAGAATGCTTTGACCTTGAGGAAGAGACTGAATTTCCAGCCGACAGGGATGGTCTGGGTAAAGGTTTTCATTTCTGTGATGTTTCTGATTAAAACCTCCCAGCTTCTCTGGCTGAGTTAGATCACTTTGGTCTCTTGTTATTTCTGTATTTCCTAAGAATCTGAGCTGGGGCTGGATGACAAATGTGCTCCTCAGCCCATTACCCATGGATTCCGTGAGCTGTTGGCCTGAGATGCCACCGTGCAGCCCCTCCTTCGCCAGGGGAGGGCGAGGGGAGGGGCAGGGAGGGCAGGTCCCCAGCTGGTAGGTGTTGGGATTGAGAGTGAATTTACCAGGGATTGGGGGTCGGGGTCTCTTAATGACCCAAATCTGAGTCTGTCACTGTTCTGTCTGAAAACCCTCAGGGGCCTCCTCCCAATAGAAGGGGAGGCTCATTCCCTCCCCAGCCCAGCAGAGCGGTGCTCCCTGCCCACTGGAACCTTCTCGGCTCTCACTTCCTCACTTCCTGCTATTCTGGCTGAAGCAGGTCTGCCGTTACGCTCCATTTGAGCCTCTTGTTGGCCTCCTTCACAGACTTCAGCATCTGGAAATGACCTGTTTCCACACACGAGTGTAGGAGTAGAGCCTTTGAATAGAGTCCACCTGCCCCATTGGGTTGTAAGCAACCTGAGGGCCGTGTCCTGTCCCACTCCCGGCTCAGCATCCAGCCCACAGGAAGCACCCAGGAAATATTTGTTGAAGCCATTATTGTACGTAAGCATACAGTATTAATCCATACAATGATGACTGCCACAAATCTTTACTGGAAGACAGGCTTAGGAGTCACACAGACCTGGGTTCACATTCCATCTCAGCAAGCCTCCCATCTGCCATTTTCAAAGTTGGGCACTAATTGCACCGGGCTCATGGCAACTTCAGAACCAGTGACAATGGACACAAAGCGCTCAGCAGAACGCTGAGACAGAGCATGCGCTCACCAGTGGAAGCTGCTATGCTGAGGATTCCCTCTGGGGACAGGGATGGGTGAGGGTGAGGATCAGGACCCTCTGTATGAGATCACACAGCTTTGTCTACATAAATGGTGGACATTCATCACCACAACCACAGCTGTTCCAGCCCTACACTCACTTCATCTGATTTAGAATGGTTTTACAGCCATGGTTCCCAAACTTGGCTGCATGTTCGCGTCAAAGGGGGGGGTTAAAAAAGAATCCTAATGACTGAGTTCAGCCTCAGAGATTCTGATGCAATTGATCTGAGGTGTGGCCTGGACATCAGGACTTTTCAAATGACCCAAGATGATTCTACCATGCAGCCAAGGGTGACAACTGCAGCCTTAACTCCAGGTGTGACTTCAGTGGCCCCTCCCTGTCCCTGCTTTCTCCCCATGGCCTGAAACTCCTTTGACATAGCACAAAGACTTTCACTGCACAGTAAAGATAAATGGCGTAAAATGCAGAGTACTAACAGGAGAGAAATGGCTGAATCTCTCTCCCACACCCTCTATCAGTCACCTGTCAGATTTTTTTCTGCCTTCCTAGTAGGAAAGGGATAAAAGCAGAGGGGATTGGTCCTGGGAGTGGGAAAGAAAGGGGGAAATTGGATTTGGTGTCTGGAGACATGCATCCTAACCTCAGCTTTGTCACTGTGTAAACATGAACAAATCACTCCTCTCTCTGACCTTGAAGCTCAGTTCCCGCTCCGTGAAATGACATTCCTTTGAGAGCCAGCATCCTAGAGCTATAATCCACTACCGGGACAACTCTACAATCCCTACAAATCAGCCTTTCAGCAATCCTGAAAGCTGCATATCCGTGCAGAATCCCTGGACTCTAGCTTGCCCTGCTTTCTGATATTTATTTGTTTAACACAATCAAGTAATTATAAAGCTTGATTCCCAGAAGGCATCTCTGTACTTTTGAGGTTATGAAGCAACTCAAAGCAAACTTATGAGGTGTTGATAAGTAGAGGTCATGGGGGAATCAGCTTTTTATTGCATAGACAAAAACCTTCTATAATCAGCTGGAGGCTTATCTGCAGTTAGATGTTGCCTAAGAGAGTGAAAATGTTTCCTCTCTTGAGCAGGCCAACATGGAGCCACTGTAATAACTTTTTTACACAAGTTATTGAAAGGGAACCATGTTCTTGTTTCCCTGGCCACCAGCTAATTGACAAGATTTTATAGTTCTTGGAAGAAAGAAGAAATGGAAATTCTCAGGAAGAAACAGGAGGACCTATAAAGTACTTATTCATACAATGAGACACAGGAATGAGTGGGACTGAGGTAGGAAATATCCTAGAACCAGCCTGAAGGGTGGGCCCAGGAAGGTGTGGGCCACCACCCTTGGCTTTCAGATAATTTCCCAAGGCCAGGGCTGAGTGTCTCCCACCTACAGAGCTCAAGCAGGCCATGATGACCACACAGATCACAAACATCTAGTGCAGCCAATCTGGCCCAAGTCCAACTTTTTCAATGTTAGAACTTGCACATTTGAGGTCAAGTTCTGCTGGACACAGAGAGGAAGGGTATTCGGAAGGGACAGGCTTTTTCCAGAAACTCTCTGGCATCTAGTCCCGCACCCCCACCCCACCAATTAGCACATCAGAGCACAGCTTCTCATCACAGAGTTCACATCACAAAGACTTCTCAGATGCTGCGGGGAAGCTCAGATACCAGTGGATCTCTAAATGAAATTCATTCAGTTGCCTCAAAATATACATTGGTTGAGCCTCCTTTTGCCCAGCAGTCGGTTAGATGCTCAAGCAGGAGGCAGGAGCTGGGGGGTAAGTAAACTTGGCATTATCCCTATGCTCTCCCTGGGAGGGAATTGAGCAATTCTGTGTTCCAGGCACTGTGGATTCTGAGTGGGGGTTCAGAGGGGAGGAAGACCTGCCCCTACTCTACAGGTGTTCACAGTCCATAGGGGAGACAGACAACAGACCTGATGTGACTGTCCTGCTGCCCAGGACTGGATCCCACCTAGACAGACCCTGGCCCTTGGTCCCTCCCACAGTGATCATTAACCCCCCTGTACACTATTACACCCTCCTATATCCGATTGGCTGCCTGATGGGCTGTCTGAATGACCCAGCCTCCAAATAAGAATTTATCTTGATTACTGAGTTTTTTGGCACCTCCTGAAATTTATCTCTTCAGGCAAATTCCCAACTCATCTAACCCTAACAGAGGCCTGGTCAGACCTCTGACCTCCACACATATCCAAGAAGCTCCAGGCCAGAGGAGTGAGTGATTAGAACAAAGCCCCCTAAGAGTTCAGAGGGACATTTGAGTAACCTGGGTGCAGTGTTTTGCTTTGGAAACATCAATCCTGTGACGGTCTCCTCCAAAAAGAAAAGATTTTGTGGACAAATAAGTTTGGGGAACTGTGCTTCCCCCCGATAGTCACGATAGACATGAACACACTGAAGGCTTTAGACTTCTGTACCTGAAAACATTCATTTCCTAGCCCAGCCTCTGTGGCTACTTAGCTGGGCCAGCTTGGGAAAGCCTATCACTGTTTCTTAAAGTGAAACAAGAGGGCACTCATCTCAGAGGCTCCTGGGGGAGCTTGTAGGAAATATGGAGTCCTCAGCCCTGCTGCAGACTTTCTGAGTCAGAGTCTCTGCATCCAAGACCCAGGAATCTGTTCTGAACGTTTTCCCAGTTCATTGTGATGCATGTTCCCATTGAGAACCTCAGATAAACTTTCCCCAGCCTTGCTTTTTCTCAGTGCTGTAAATATCAAGAGATAAACTTGATCAAATGAGTAGTCAAAAAGAAACCTAAACACTTCCCAACTCATTTTTTGAGGCCAGTATTTCCCTCATAATAAAAACAGGCAAGCGTCACAAGAAGACAAAACTGGAGACCAATATATACATACAATGAATTATATGATGCAAAAATCCTCAACAAAGTATGAGCAAACCAAATTCGGCAATGTATCAGGATTATACACCACGATCAAGTGGGATCTAGCCTAGAAATACAGGGTTGGTTTAAATCCAGAAATCAATTGAGGTAATACACCATATCAACAGAATGAAAGATAAACACCATATGATCACCCAATACATACAGGAAAAGAGTTTGACAAATTCCAACACCACTTCACGATAAAAAAACAAAAATGCTCAGTAAACTAAGAATAGTGAAGAACTTCCTGAACTTGGTAATGGGCATCTACAAAAACCCCACAGTTAACATATTTAATGGTAAAAGACTGAACGGTTTCCCTCTAAGATCAGGAACCAAACAAGGATGTCCACTCTTGTCACTGCTATTCAACATTGTAGTGAGTAAAGAGTAGAATGGTGGTTGCTGGGGGCTGGGGCAGGAGAAAAGAGGGGATTTGTTCAATGAGTTTAAAGTTTCATTTATAAAAGATGAATAAGTTCTAGAAATCAGCTGTACAACATAGTGGCTATAGTTAACAATAATGGATTGTGCACTTAGAAAATTTGTAAGAAGGTAAATCTCATGTTAAGTGTTCTTACAATCAAAACCAAACCAAACCAAACCAAACCTAACCAAACCAAACCAAACCAAACCAAACCAAAACAAGGGGCGTGAAAACATTTTTGGAGGTAATGGTTATGTTTATTACCTTGATTTTACCTTGGTTTATTACCTTTGTTACCATTGCTTTCATGGGTATATACATATATGCAAATTCATCAAATTGTATACATTAAATATGTGCCGTTTTTTGATACATCAATTATACCTCAAAAAAGCTATTTAAAACAAAAGCCTCACAGAACTGGAGGTTCTAGTCAGGGTAGTTAGGGAAGATAATGAAATAAAAAAACTTAAAAGCTTCCAGGTTGGAAAGAAAGAAGTAAAAGTTTTTATATTCTCAGTTATCTTTTATATAAAAATCCTAAAGAATCTATTAAAATGCTATTAGGATAAATAAGCAAGTACAGCAAGTTGTCAGGATACAAAAATTAGTTGTACATCTATACACCTGCAATGAACAACCCAAAAATAAAATAAAGAAGTCCATTTACAATAGCATTGAAAGGAATAAAATACTCAGAAATAAATTTGACAATGGATGTGCAAATCTCATACTCTTGAAAACTACAAAACATTGCTAAAAAGAAGTTTAAGAATATCTGACTTCTCTAATAAATGGAAATACATCCCATTTTCATGGATTAGAAATCTTAATACTGTTAAGATGATAAACTTTTCTATAGATTCAATGTAGTCCCTATTGGAGTCTCAGTTGGTTTATTTCTAGAAATTGATAAACTGAATCTAAATTCATATGAAAATCCAAGAGATTAAGAATAGCCAAAACAGTCTTGAAAAAGAAGAACAAATTTGGAGGACTCAAACTTATGGATTTCAAAATTTACTACAAAGCTGCAGTAGTCAAGATAGTGTGGAATTGGTGTAAGGACAGGCATATAGATTAATTGAATAGAATTGAGAGTGCAGAAATAGACCCTCACATTTATTGTCAATTGATTTTTGTCATGGATGCTGAAACAATTCAGTGGAGGTAAGAAAGAATTTCAACAAACAGTGCTGGGACAACTGGATATCTAAGTACAAAAGAATAAAGTTAGATCCTTACCACACGCTATATAAAAAAATTAACTCAAAATGGATCATAGATCTAAATGTAAGAGCTAAAACTACAGAACTTTTAGAAGAAAACATAGGAGTGAGTCTTCATGACCTTGGGTTAGGAAGTGGGTACTGAGTTTTGACACTAAAAGCACAAGTGACAGAAGAAAAAAATAGATAAATTAGATTACATCCAAATTTAAAACTTTTATGCTGTAAATGATGCCACTGAGAAAGTGACACACAAGCCCATACAATGGGAGAAGATATTTGCAAGTCATATAACTAATAAGGACCTAGAATTTGTATTATATAAAGAACTCCTACAATTCAACAATAAAAAGACAACCCAGTTTTTAAAATGGACAAAGCATCTGAATAGACATTTCTCCAAAGAAGATATACAATGACCAATAAACACATGAAAAGATGCTCAACATCATTAGTCATAACAGAAATACAAATCAAAACAATAATGAGATACCACTTCTCATCCCCTAGGATGGCAATATTAATAACAATAATAATCATAACAGCAACCAGACAATAACAATTGTTGGTGAGGATGTCGAGAAATACACTGCTGGTAGGAAGATGAAATGGTGTAGTCACTTTGTAAAACAGTCAAAAACTCATCTAACCCAAATCAAGGACCCAACAGACCTCTGATTGATAGTGACACACACACAAGCAGCTGCAGGCTAGCAGAGTAAGCTCCTCAAAAGGTTAAACATAGAGTTACCATATGACTCAGTAATTCCATTACTAGGTATGTACCCAAGATAATTAAAAATGTACATACACACAAAAACTTGTACATGAATGTTCATAGCAGTATTATGCATAATAGCTGAAAAGTGGAAACAACTCAAATATCTATCAACTGATGAACAGATAAAGAAAATGTGGTTCACCCACACAATGGGATATTATTCAGCAATAAAAAGGAATGAAGTACAGATTCATGCTACAACATGGATGAATCTTGAAAGCGTATGCTAAGTGAAAGGAGCCAGACACAAAAGACCACATATTGCATGATTCCCTTTACATGAAATGTCCAGAATATAAGCAGATCTATAGAGACAGAAAGTAGATTAGTGGTTACTTAGAACAAGAAGGGGTGGAGGAAGGGAAACGACTACTAAAGGACATGGGGTTTCTTTTCGGGGTCATGAAATGTTCTAAAATTGTTTGCGGGGATGGCTGCACAACTCTGTGAATATACCAAAAAACATTGAATTGTCCACTTTAAATGGTGAATGCTATGGTGTGCAAATTATATCTCAATAAACCTGTTGCAAAGAGAAAAGAAACAGGGGACTCCAGTTGTGCCCTCTGACTGATAAAGCTCATCAGCCTAGACACAAACAGAATGAAACTGAACATGAATCGTTATTACCGACAACCTCTCCCTTCCTTGTGCTCCCCGATGTGCTTCCCCTTGCTTTGCTCATCCCGCACATGACCACACTTGGTGACTAGCAAAGGAGTCCTTGGCTGCAACCTTGGCTGATGCTTCAGGTCACCCTCTCTCTTGATGCCTAAAGCTAATTTTCAAGATCTCATTTACCCCAAGAAAGATTTATTTAGAGTCCATGTTCCTCAAAGCACTTTGAAGATAAGAAATATAGCCATTGCTCTCAATTGCTTGTAGTCTCATAGGAGAGATAAAACCTATTGTTTAGGATTCACTCAGTTAATTTAAGGAAAAAAACCCAAAATACCAATGGCTTAAACAAGAAAGAATTTAGTTCATTCATACCAAATAGAAGTTTGGAGGAGGGTAGTCCAGGGCTGGAGCTCTTTCCTAGGGGTCGTGGGGAACCCAGACTCTTTCTGTATTCCCGTTTTGTTCTAGCACATGATTTCCCACCCTGGGCCAAGAGGGCTGCTGAAGTGCTTTGAGAACAAATGGGGGTTGATGCAGAGGGGGCCAAGGAGTGGCACAATAGCTGGATGAGCGTATGATGGGGTCAAGAGAGGAATTTGAAATGGTGGGAGATAGTGGAGGCATCTGAAATGATCTGGTTCAGAAGGAGAAATTGGGGATGGCAGAACAAGTAGAACAGCTCAGGAGTCCAGTTATTGGGAAGGGGAGGAGAGGGCACCTGCAGAGAGGCGGAGCGCGTGGCCTTGGAGAGGAGCTGGACACTCTACCAACTGTCACAAGGAGAATACAGCATGTAGAGGGGAGGTGGAAAGGCAAGGGAACTCCTGAGGGGTTGCTTCTATTTTCTCATCAAAGTTGTCTCCTCCTTCCCCCTCCTTCTATCTTTCTTTCTTTCTACAAGCGTGTATTGAGCTCCTACTGCATGCCATGGCACTGTTCCAGTGCTGCAGTTATAGCAGCAAATAAAACAGACAAAACACCCCCCCTCATGGTACATACATTCTCCCCGGCACAGAGTCAACCAGTAAAATGAATATAGGTTGTATTGATGTTAGACAGTGGTAAATGCTATGCAGAACACAAAAGCAGGAAAGGATGTAGGGTAATTTAGTGGAAAGGAAACAAGGGAATAAGAGGGGGCTGTGGAGGAAAAGTAGGGGGTGACCGGATTGGAGATGTCTGGAGCACTGGTGCAGTGGGAGAATGAGAGTCAGAGCTGGAGGGAGGGCCACAGCGTCCAAGTGCGGGCTGCCTGAAATCAAGAGTCAGAGGTAGGACGAGGTCTAGAATGTGCTATGGGGAGTGGGTGGCCGAGTTGGGTGGAGGAAAAAAGCCTTGGAGGTGAGGAGGTCAAGTAACTGAGAGGCCAGAGCACCAGAGGGTCATCCATGAGGGCATGAGGTCACAGGAATGTTGGCAGGTGTGGATGGAGTGGAGTCGGTGCCTGGAGCTGAAGGTCACAAGGACTAGGAGGTTGTTGAGAAGGCAGGTGGACGCACTGGGGGAGAGGTGTGGAGGTTTCCGTGTGAGCTTCGAAGGAACTAGAGTTTCTGAGGGAGGAAGGAAGAGAAAGGGTTTGGAAGGAACAGCGGGGAGCAAGGAAAACACCTGCCCAGGCTCACCTCTTGGCTCTGTGCTACTTGGAACCTAAGAGGAAAAAGCTTCTTGAGCGATGTCTCAGAGACTAGCTTGGTTTTCATCACAGCCAGGAGGTAGGGGGACATCTCCAGAAGAGACCAAGGGTATGGTTACAGTGGGGGTTTCAGAGAGCCCGGGGCATGGTTTGTAAGGGTTAGGAGAGGGATTGGGCAGCGTGGGGCAAGTGCCTGAGTGATGATGGATCAACAAAGACTTCTTCCAGTGAACTAAGTGAACAAGGATGTGGGCCTGATGGGATAGTCCCAATGGTCTCTCAGAAGGAAGGAAAATAAATGGTCTAGACTGTGCTGATGAAGATTTGTTTGTTTTGTCTTTTTCCCAAAACATTTCATTTTGAAAAATTTCGAGCATACAGAAAATTGAAAGAATTGTACATGGGCACTCATATACCTACCAACTAGATTCTACAGTTCACGTTTTATTCGACTTGCTTGAGCATGTATCTATATATTTCCTCCCTTCATGCAGCCATCCACCACCTCACCCACCTATCCTTCCTTATTTTTATTTTTTTGGAATTATTTCAAAGAAAGTTGCAGACATCAGTATATCTTACCCCTAAACACTTCAGGATGTATGTAATTAACTAGAGGTCAATATTGGTTTATCTTTTTTTTAGGTAAAATTTACATACAAGAAATGCACAGACCTTAATCATACCTGTATCTTAACTTTGGGTGAATTTTGACAAATGTCCGCACCTGCGTAACTCAAACCCCATCAAGACACAGCACCTTACCTTCACCCCAGGAAACTCCCCATGCCCCTTCCCAGTCAGGCCCTCCCTTCCCCCCACCCAGGTAGCCACAATTCCAATTTTTTCACCTAAGTTCTAGGACTTCATATAAATCAAATCATATTTTGTGTACTCTTTTGTGTCTAGCTTTCTTCTCTTAGCATAATGGGAGATTCCTTCATGATATCACATATAAGGGTAGTTAATCCCTTTTCATTGCTAAGTAATAACCCATTATATGATTACATCAGGAGAATTGTTTATTTTTCTGCTGTAGCCTCTGGATCTGTTTCTGGCTTTTAGCCATTATGAATGAAGCATTCTTGTGTGAGTCTTTTTGTGGACATAGGCTTTCATTTCTCTTAGATGAACATCTAGAAGTGGACTTCCTGGATCATAGATAGGTTTTGTTTTAAGAAACCACCAGATCTTTATCCAAAGTGGTTGTTACCATTTTGCTTTCTTACCAACAATGTGTGACAGTTCTAGTTACTCCGCATCCTTGTCAACATTTGATGTTGTCAGTCTTTAATTTTAGTTCCTCTAGTAGGTGTATGTTGGTGTCTCATTGTGGGTTTAGTTTGCATTTTCCTAATGACTAAAGATTTTAATCACTTTTTTTCATATGCTTCTTGGCAATCTGTGTATCTTCCTTTGTGACATTTTTATTCAAACATTTTGTCTCTTTTAAAAATAGGGTTCTTTATCTTTTTATATGGAGTTGTAGTAGTTCTTTATAAATTCTGTGTATAAGTCCTTTGTCAGATATATTTTGCTAGCACTTTTCCCCTGTCTGAGACCTATCATTTTCTTAATGGTATATTTTGATGAGCAGAAGTTTTTTTTCTTTTGACAAAGTCTAATTTATCAATCTTTAAAAAATTTTGCTTTTTGTGATCTATTTTAAGATAGTTGCCTACCTCTAAGTCCCAAAGATACTCTCCTGTTTTCTTCTAAAACTCCTATGGTTTTAGCTATTGTTTGAGGTCTAACATTCATCTAAAATCATTTTTTTTTTGTGAGGGAGGGTATGAAGTTAATTTTTTTTCTCTATGGCTATTCAGTTGTTCTACAACTGGTCATTGAAAAGACTTTCCTTTTGTCATTGAAATGTTTTGGTGATCATATACGAAAATTGGATGACTGTTTAATTCTGGGTCTATTTCTGCATTCTCTATGCTATTTCATCAATCTATTGCTTATCTTCATGATAGTGCTACAATATCTCAGTTACTGTAGGCTCATGATAAGTGATGAAGCCAGGTAGGGTAAATTCTCCAATATTGCTTTTCTTCAAGAAGCTTTGGGTAGTCTAGGTCCTTTGTACTTCCATAAAATTTTAGCATCAACACGTCAATTTCTACAAAAGAATCTAGTAGAATTATAATTGACATTGAGTTGTATCTAATCATCATTTTGGAGAGAATTGATGTCTCAGTATTGATAATCAATATTAAGTATTCTAATCCAAGAACACATCTCTCCATTACTTTAGGTCTTCTTGGATTTTCTCAGCAATATTTTGTAGTCTTCAGTGTTCTTACATGTCTTCTGGGAAATTTATTTCTAAGTATTTTCCCATGGTTTTTAAAATGCTATTGTAAATAGAAAATTTTTAAATTTCATTTTCTACCATTGGCAGCAGAGCTGAACAACAGAACAAGGACAGAAAAGACAGTCCATAAGGAGGTCCTAGGTGTGGGGAACTGGGGATGGGGGACATGCCATTTATTTGTAGGCAATTATAGAGGGTCTGAGAGGGTCAAGTGGAATATGGCCATGTAATGGGAGGAGGTTAGATGCAAAATACAGTGAGGAAGACTGACCTCTTTTCTCCATCCTGGTCCTAACAAGGAAATTCTTTCCTCAACACTGTCCTAGGAAAGAGAAGCAGGCAGTGCCAAAGGGCCTTGGGAACATGCTCCTGTGCCCTCTTTCCCAGTCTTCAGAGCTGCATCTTTCAACCTGCCCACTGACGGGGGTGCTGTCGCCGTCGCCTGGGAGGAGCATGGCCCTCTGTGGGCAGGTTGGCTGGCCTCAGTGGCATATTCTGCCCTCTCTACGAGAAGCTGCTGTGGCCTCTGGTCCTTAGCTGGTCCAGCCTACAGGGAGGGATGGAGCCTTAATATCCACGCTGGGGTTTACCCTGCTCAAAATATCATAGCCACTCTCTGGGCTGGCATTCAGCTCTCTCCCACTGACTGCCACCCTCAGTGGTTTCTCTGGCCCCATTTCTTCATGTTGCCCTGCCAGTTATAGAGTCAGCTGCCCACATTTCTCAGGAGGGCCTAAAGTTCCAAGTTAAACTCTGAGGAGAGATTCTTGAGAAGCAGAAAACTGGACAAGCCCAAACTCCACCCATCCTGGCCCTGGCCCTGTTTCATGAGGAAGGGTGTATGAGGGGAGGAAGGCACGGGTGCTGCCCTGTTGCTAGGCAGAGGGCTATTGGAGAAGCAGCTGTCACCCCCCTGTACTCCCCAAGATGCTCCCAAAGCCCCTTCAGAGAAAGGCGGACTTACCATGTTTTAAGACAATGCTAGTTGCTGGACCCAGTAAGCCCCAAATACACTGTGTGTCTGTCTCCCTCATGCACTAGTTCATACAACTGTTCATTTCCTCCATGCAATGATTTAGAGGCCAGGCTTTCTGCAGTTTGAGACTTTACCATCCCCTGTCTGACTGTACTCTCAGCCACCATCTAGTAGGAGGGGAAAGAAACCCAATGGAAGACATAACAACATCTCAAAAGCGTGGCACAGACATGAAACACAGTACTTCCGTTGGCAAGAAGCAGACATGGGGCCACACTTAGATGAAAGGGAGCCTGGAAAACGCGGTCCCCGGCTGAGCAGCTCTTTCCCAGTGACAACCGGACACAGAAAGATAGCTTGGATTTTTCTGTCCCTGTCACTGAGCCCTGCTAAATTTTAACCAATCTTGTGACCCTGTGCTGTTAACTATAGGGGGATGTTTGTATGTGAGTGTTGTCCCCCACTCCATCACCAGCCTGGGTTTCTCAGGCTTTACTCTCTCTCTGAAGTTGCTTTCCACCTCACTCAGACACCACCCACACCCCAGTACCCCCTCCTAGACAATAGCCTTAATCTGACCTCCTCCAAGAAGCCCTCTAGGGACCTGAATATCCACACTGAGGTTCTCCACACTGAGGTTCTCCACTCTCTGGGCATCCTGCTCACCACAAACATGAGCAGCAGCAATGTTTAGGGGCACATCTCCCCCTTTCTCATCCCCTTGCAACGTGTGGAATTCCTTCAATTGAGGCCAAGACTTTCTCCCCAAGGCCAATACTGAGGCTTCAAATACATGTGCTCAGGGAGAGAGGGCAGAATTCTCACACCTTCAAGTCCTTCTAGGTTCTTCTGTAGGGAAGGGAAGGAGAGCAAGGGGATCCTGGGCTGAGCAGAGAAAGGGACCTGCTGTAAAGAGCAGGGCTGTGAGCCTAATGCAAGCTTTGCTGATGTCTCAGCTGTATTTTTCAATCACATGTTGAGCATCTCTAACTTTCTAAATGAATGGAGACTAATCAAATTGTGCCCATTTATTACTGCTTACCACGAGGCAATGCTAAGCACTGTTTATGAGCATTATCTGATTAATCTTCCCAGCATTCTCATAAAGTAGGGACGTCTATGTTATCCCTGCTTTGCAGATGAGGAGAGTAAGGCTCAGAGAAGCGAATTTTTCCAAGGTCGCATAGTTATTGAACAGAAGAGCTAGTGTTTGCCCTGAGGCATCCAGTTTCAGGGTCTGCTCGCTAGTCTGTGCCTCTGCCTCCCTATTTCCTGGGACAGCTGCTGTGGCAAAGGCACTTGTGCTCACTAAATAGCCACGTGCTCCTCCACATTTCCCAGCCTTCCTCGCAGTCAGGCCAGGGACATCTGACTAACTGATCAATGGGCTGTGAATGGAAGTGACATGTGTCATTTCTGGACTAATGCACTTGCATGCTGGTGTCTGGCCCTCCTGCTCTCTCTTCCTTTAGTGGTGACTCTACAGCCCATGGCTTGAAATGGGGGAGCTGGTAGAAGGAAGCAGCCTGGGTCACTGTACAAAGGACAGCTGGCCTGGAGAGTGGCCCGACCTGCAGCAGCTTTGTGTGGATGAGAAATACACCTCTGTTGTGTTAAGCCATGAGATCTGGAATTAATCTGTTACTGCAGCCAACTATACCCTCTCCTGACTAACACAGCAGAACAGGGCACCGCGTATATCACTGTTTCACCCAGCTGGCTATTGACAACATAGTAACCTTCAGGCGCTTTATTTTGTGAACCCCAGAGTAAGAATGGGGCTCAGGTAACTGCCCAGAGTGAAGCTGCCAGAAGCAGAGGGGGACATACTGAGCCCCCTGGGCAGCAGCGGCCCCAAGGCCTGGCCTTTTGTTCCAGTTGCTCCTCCATCCAACATCAGGCTTCTCTCTGCTGCTGGTTTCCAGAGCGGCTCGCCTTTGGCACAGCTCTTCTGTCTCCGCCCCCAGTAGAGAGCGTCCAGAAGCTAAGGCACTGGCGCCTCTCCAGATGCCGGCCGAAGTGCCTGGAAGTCTCTCTGAGCCTCACATTGTCTTTCATATGTGTCCCTGGGGATGCTGAGCTCTCGCAATCTGGGCAATCACCGCTTTCTGGCCCCTCCTGACTCGGGAGCCCCTGGCTGGGTGGGGCGGGCAGGAAGCCCAGGGAAGGGCTGCTCACTACCAGGTCAGGCCTGGGGAGATCATGGGGCTCTCAGGGCCGTGCGCTGGCTCCTGCCTGGGCCAGGATAGCAAGAGTACTCACTCTTCAGAAAGATCTCAAATGCTCATCTCTCGGCACCTCTGAGGGCCTGGCCCCACGCTCGGTGCAGTGGAAGCACAAACGCAAGAAGCTGTGGGCCCTCCCTTGCGGGAGCTTCCACCCTATAGGCTCAAACACAACATTAGCTACAAAAACAACAACAGAGCACAGGGGAGCATATCATTAGGGGTTTTTCAGTTGCAAGTAACAGGACATCTAGAGAGAAAAGATTATGTACTTCTCACTTCTGAAAGTAACTCAGATTCAAGTGTTATTTTCTAAAATGTTAGTTTTTGAAATGTATGTCTGGTGTGTATGTATGCCCAAATTAACATTTTCTATTTAGATTTTCTGATTGTGAAATTCTAAATAAGTTTATCAAAATTGAAACTTCTTTCCTTTTTCTTTTCCCTTTTCTTCTAAATTAATTGGTACCCTAAGTTCACTCTTTGAGTTTTTCAACTCTGACCTAATCTTAAAAACAGAGTATTTTGTCTCCGTGTCTGACAAGATCCAGCTGGCTTCAGGCTTGGCTAGATCTAGGTTCTTATAATATGTTGTATGAAAAGTGCCAGGCTCTGCTTTTCTGTGTTTTAGCTTCATTCGTAAGAGGAGTTCATATTCCTAGGACTATATCCCATTCTTATTGTCCCACCTGAAAGAATGGGTCCATCCCCTGGTTGCATCACAAAAGCCCTGATTTAACTGACTCTGACAGTTCACAGGCCTGTCCCTGAACTGTTGGCAGCTGCGCTCAGAAAATAGCGCCCAATGCAGGGCAGCCGGAAGGCCCCAAACTTCCTAATGACAAATCATCCCACACCACTAAACTACATGCTAATTGCGCCTTGGCATAAGGACCAATGAGACCCACCAAATGGTTATGCTAATAAGGCATATGGAGCCGCACCAACCAGGTCAGAGCATGAGAACTATATAAGCAAGCCTCTCCTTCCCCTCTGGGTCCTGCCCAACTCATTTGTTTCACAAAGAGCTGAAGAATAAAGCTTTCTGCAGAAGAATCCTGCTGTTGTTGCATGCTGTTCTTGCCGGCGAGGACAGGGCACCGACAAGTGGTGCCGAAACCCGGGAACCAGAACATCACCGGCACAGGGAGGACCCTTCAGACATCTGGAGAGGATTCAGAACTGCAGGTCAGAAGAAAGCCCGGAGGGGTAAGTTCCGAGAGGCCCCTGCTTTTTAGGATGATGGTTGATGGTTCTCTGTAAATAAGGAGGCACCATGGGGAATGCACCGTCATTAGTCACGGCGCTGCAGACAGCTCTCAAAGAGCGAAACTTGAAGGTCTCCAGCAAAGTCTTAGGATCTTTTGTGAAGGAGATAGACCGTGTGGCCCCCTGGTTCATTTGTTCAGGGTCCCTCTCAATCCCGAGCTGGGACAAACTGGGGAAAGATCTTGATAGAGAGGAGGAGGAGGGTAGCCTGAGGGGAGGCACCAGGCCCCTCTGGAAACTGATTAGAGCTTGTCTGCAAGATGAGAGATGTGAAAAGGTAATAAAAGAAGGTCAGAGAGCATTGACAGATATCCAAGAGAGCATGTCAGAAACGGAACGGGAAACAGAGAGCGCGCGCGGCCGAAAAAAGGCCACAAAAACGAAAGTAAAGAAACCCCAGAGTGAGGGAGAAAGCCCGCCTAGGGCAAAAGCGAAAGAGCCCCGAAAAGTGAGTGATGATCGCCTCGGAGAAAATAGTAAATACCCCTGGAAAGAGTTGAGGGACCTCCAACTCTCCAATAGGGAATCTGAGGAGGAATTAACGTCCGCAGAGGAAGGGGAAGAAAATAAAACCGCAGAGTGTAGAAGTAAGGGAACCAGCAAAGTTGAAAAGCGGACCAAGGAAAAAATGAAAGCAGGGTGTCCCCCGACGCCCATTGCCCCGCCACCTTATGTGAGTGGCGCACTCTCCTTTTGCCACCCAGATACTCTTCAGGCAATTAGACAAATGTTTCCTGTATTTGAGGATAATGGCGTACGCTCTCACCAGCCCCTGAGCCATAAACAAGTTAAAGACTTAGCGGAATCCGTCCGAGCGTATGGGGTCAGTGCCAACTATACCATAGCACAAGTTGAGAGATTAACAGAGACAGCCATGACACCCGCAGACTGGCAATATGTAACTAAGGCATGCCTTTCTAGTATGGGGCAATACATAGAATGGAAGGCATTGTGGCATGATATCAGTATGACCCAGGCACGCGCAAACGCGGCCGAAGGACAGCCTGCGTGGTCATATGATATGCTGACGGGCCAAGGACAGTGGGTAGCCAACCAGACCGCCTTCCCCTTACAGGTATACGCACAAATAAACACGTGCGCCGCCAAGGCATGGAAAGCCCTCACCAACAAAGGAGAAGTATCAGGCAATTTGACAAAAATTATTCAGGGGCTGAGTGAGCCATTTTCTGACTTTGTCGCTCGTATGATGGAGGCCGCAGGCAGAATATTTGGAGATCAGGAACAAGCAATGCCCCTAGTAGAGCAATTAGTGTTTGAACAATGTACCAAGGAATGCAGACAGGCGATAACACCCTGGAAACAGAAAGGGATACACGCTTGGTTGAAAGCCTGTAGAGAAATAGGAGGACCACTCACCAACGCGGGCCTAGCCGCAGCCATATTACAGAGCCACAAACAAGCCAGGATCACTAACAGAAGTATTAAATGCTTTCACTAATCTGTCACGAGGCCTGTCCCAGTATCTTTCAGGAAACTGGTCCCAAGACTTCGATGGGACACTAGAAGAGCTGCGGCGAGAAATTATCCACATCAACTCCACCCGTCTAGATATCTCCGTAGCGGAAGGACTCTCTTCCTGGTTCCTCAGAGCTCTCTCCCACGTCAAGGAGTGGGCGGGCATGGCTGGGATGGGCGTGTTCCTGCTTGGAGGTCTCATGCTCTTACTCTGGTTGTTATGCAGACTCCGCAACCAACATAAGCAGGACAAGGTGATCCTTGCTCAAGCCCTAATGGCGATAGACGTTGGCGCCTCTCCCCAAGTGTGGCTCAACATGCTTAAGAAGGAAGCTCGGCTTTAGCTTGAGGTAGCTCTTGCACCCTGAGCCCATGTGGCACTGCACCAGGCCCGAGTACCTCAATGCTTAATCACAGCTTTCTTTAAGAAGCTCATGGTGCAAGAGGGTTGAGAAAAAGGGTCCAAACCCTTTGTACCAAGCGGTCCCAACGCCAGCCAGAGGATGCGAGGCAAAGCACTGCAAGAGGTCTTGGACCCCTCTGAGAGGCATGCCTGACTGCATAGGGGTAGATGCCCAGAACCCCTCTCCAAAAAGGGGGCATCAGGAAGTATGATGGAGGTCAGGCCTCTGTCTCCGCCTCTGCTGGCAAGTTCCGCCTTGAGCTTCTGTTAGACAAAAAAGGGGGAGATGTTGGCAGCCGCGCTCAGAAAATAGCGCCCAATGCAGGGCAGCCGGAAGGCCCCGAACTTCCTAATGACAAATCATCCCACACCACTAAACTACATGCTAATTGCGCCTTGGCATAAGGACCAATGAGACCCACCAAATGGTTATGCTAATAAGGCATATGGAGCCGCACCAACCAGGTCAGAGCATGAGAACTATATAAGCAAGCCTCTCCTTCCCCTCTGGGTCCTGCCCAACTCATTTGTTTCACAAAGAGCTGAAGAATAAAGCTTTCTGCAGAAGAATCCTGCTGTTGTTGCATGCTGTTCTTGCCGGCGAGGACAGGGCACGCGACACTGAACCAATCTCTTCAGCAGCTTGGGTGGGGGTGGGTGAGGTTGGAGAGATGATGTGATGCTTTGACTGCTAGGCCTGGGTCACGTGCCCCCCCAGATCCTGGGGTGCAGTCGGCTTCTTCTGGTCCATGTGGCTGAAGGTGGGAGACAGAAGGTTTCCCAAGGAATATTGGGGTGTTATGATCAGAGGGGAGATGGGTGCTGGGTAAAGTAACAATCAACGCCTACTGCTGGTAGGATAATGGAATGTGCCCTCAGAGAGGTATAAACCAAGGGCTGTGGGAATTCAGAGGAGGGAGCTGTCATTTTCAGTTAAGGGGCTCAAGGAAGGCTTCATGGAGGAGGATGCACTGGGGCTGGGCCTTGAAAGATGACTGGAGTTCAAGTGTTAGATCTTGGGGCATGGGGAAGAAAGGACATTCTGGGCAGAGAGAACAATGTGAGCAAAAACCTGGAGGGAAGGAAGCACAGAGAAGGGCAATGGCTGAAGCCAGATGAGGGAAGGGCCTTGAATGCCGGGTTAAGGGGCATAGAGTAAACTCAGAAGGCATCATGGATGGTTTCAGAGATGAGGATGGAGTCATCAGATCTGAGCTTCTGGGAGCTGGAACTGTCTGCCACTGACCTGCTGCCCCCGACCCCCCAGCCCCCTGGCTGCCCTGGGTGCCCACGGGCCTCCTTATTTTGGCCCAGCTCAGGCAGGCTGGAGTTTTCCCATAGAAACGCTTCCTGAGAAAGAGTGGGAAAGGGAAAGCACCAAGTGGGCCCCAGAGCTTGGCTTTCTCCTGCCAGGTGTAGAAAGCCTGAGTACCTCTGACATCCCCCTACTCTGGGCTTAACCCCCTTCCCCCACCCCTGTCCTTTTCCTGCCCCATTCCTGCCCTGCGCTGAACAGTGTTTGTCCTGCAGCTGCCCTGGCTCAGGGCAAGGGGAGCACCCTCAATTCTCACCCCTAAGAAACAATCCCTCCCCAGATACTTGATCCACATGGTCCTTGTTGTGTCACCCAGAGGTGTCTGCAAGATATCTGCCAAGAATCAGAGGACAAGCTGCTGACTGCCAAGTGAGCACTGGTTCTCAGACCCTCAGGCGTGGGGTCTTGGACCAGTCAAAGGAGTGGGCTTTGGAGTTGGCTGACCTGTGTTTGAATTCCACCTCTATCCCTTAAGGACAAGTCACATAACCTTCTTGAGCCTCCGTTTCCTCTTCTGCAAAATGGAGCGAATAAATTCTGCCTTGCAGGATTAGTGGGGGGATTAAATAGGATCTTTTATGTCATATACTGTCACACAGTGCATCTGCGATAAATGGTGGCGACGATGATGATGAAGGAGATGAAAGAACCATCGGGGCAGGGGCAGCAGAGCCTTCCCCCCAGATTGTTCTGAGCCCAGCCTGCGCCTGAGGCTCTGTAGTGTAAGGCTGGGCAGATGCAGGTGAAGGGAGGCAGGGACGGAGTGCAGGAGCGGAGGGCAGCGCCAGTCCCAAACCACACTCCTGGACTTTGAGCTCTCCTTGCCCTGCTGGGTTCAGGGAACACCCACGTGAGCACATCATCAGGCCATCGGTACTGCAGCTCCCCAAATTAAGGGAGGTGTGGGCTCTGGGTCATGGCAGAGGGCCTCAGAAAGACAGCCTCGACTGAAATATCCTGGGTGGATCCCCTGTGAGCTTCAGCTTCCCCCACTGGTTAGGGGATCCTGGTCAGGCTCTTTGGAAGCCTGGGGCTGAGGCTCTCAACAGAGTTTCTACAAAGCTCAGTATGGCCAGAATAGTCCTGAATATTGGGGCAGGGCTGGCCAGAGGGGTGGAAAGGGAAATAAATGCTCAAGCCAGGGGTCACCAGCTTTACTGATCCCCTTAGCAAAACAATTTGAGGATGTGCCATAAAAATGTATTTATTTACTTATCTATGTCAGGAACATACACTATTACACTAATATATTATGCCCCAGTATAAAATATAGAGAAAATGGAAAATTTTATAGAGATATCAATAGGAAACAAATTGCAGCCCATCCATACAATGGACCAGTGAACTATAAAAAAGAATGCAGTCTAGTAACTCAATAACTAAATATTTAAGGAATCAGTGTATCTGAATAGACAGTTTATCAAAGAAGATATGTAGATGGCTAATAAGTACATGAAAATGCTCAATTTCATTTACCATTAAGGACATGCACTTTAAAACCACATGAGATACCCCTCCCTACTCCTTAGCATAGCTCTAATTAAAAAGACAATATGTATTGTCAAGGCTGTGGACAAATTGGAAGCCTCGTCATTGCTGGTGGGAATGTAAAATGGTGCAGTGCTCTGGAAATAATTTGGCAATTTCTTAAAAAGTTAAACATGAACTTATCACATGACTTGGCTATTCTCCAGTCTACCTGAAATAAAAATATATGCCCACACCAAGTCTTATATGTGAATGTTCATAGCAACATTATGCATAATATAAAAAATTACATAAATTTTTAAAAATCCATCAATTTGTGAACAGATAAACAAAAGGTGAAGTAGATATACAATGGAATACTAGGAACAAATTAATTAAACATGCTACAGCATGGATGAACCTCAAAGACATTATGTTCAGTGATAGAAGTTAGACACAAAAGACCACATATTGTATAACTCCATTCACATGAAATTTCCAGAGAAGGCAAGTCCATCAGGAAGGGAAGGGGCTCAGTGCGTAGCTGGGATAGGGGTGGGAGTGAGGGCCAAGCTGTAAACGGACTTTGGGGATGATGGAAATATTCTAAAGCTGGGTTGTGCTCAAAGTTATGCAACTCTATAAATCCACTAAAAATCATTGCACAGTGCAATTACAATGGATGGATTTTATGTAAATTATATCTCAGTAGAGCTTCATTTAAAAAAATGAAGAAGCTCCTTGGGCATTGGGTAGAAAGGTCTCCAAGATGTATTATTAAACAGACAAAGCAAGATGTAGTATGCTGCTGTTTGAAGTTTTTTAAAAGAAAAGGCAAGCATATATATATATATATGCTTTTAAATATATATATTTTTAATTTAAAAATTTTAAATTTTTAATTTTAATTATTTTTTAGCATATATATACTTTTATACATACTTAGATTTATACATTCATACATACACTTGTATCTATGGATTTGCTTGTATATATGCATAGCCCCTGTGTGGAAGGAGGCACAAAAATTGGTGACTTTAGGTGTTTCGGGTAAAGGAACTGGGTGGCTGTGGGATGGGAGTAGGAGAGTGACTTCTGTACCTTTACATTTTTCTTTATTTAAAAAAAAATTGTAAAAAACACACAACAAAATTTACCATCTTAACCATTTTTAAGCATACACTTCAGTGGCATTAAATACATTCACACCAGTGTGCAAACCGTCACCACCAACATCCATCTCCAGAACCTTTTCCCTCATCCCAAACTGCAACTCTGTCCCCTTGGGCACGAACCTGTCAGTCCCCTCCCCCAGGCCCTGGCAACCACCACTTAGGTACCTAATGCAGGTGGAATCACACAGTGTTTGCCTTTTGAAAGAAGTCGTTGGAGTCTTTCACTTCTCATAATGTCCTCAAGGTTCACCCACGTTGTAGCCAGCGTCAGAATGGCCTTCCTTTTTAAGGCTGAATAACATTCCATTGTGTGCATATACCACATTTCTTAGCCACTCATCTCTCCAGGGACACCTTTGCTTCCACCTTTCAGGTATTGTGTGAATATTGTTGCTACAAATATGGGTGTATGAATGGTTCTTTGAGATCGTGGTATCTATATTTTTAAAGCGTACGTTGTACTACTTATTTGAAAAAATAAATGAAATTAGAAGGTACAAGGATGAAATGCCAATTTAACAGAAATGGAAGTTGTGTTATGTCTTCCCACTTCCCTTTCAGAGGTCCCTAAGCAGTCCTTGGGCCTCCAAGGGGGGTGGGGTTTGCCCTCGGGTTGGCGGGGGCGTGAAGCGGGGGACAAGGGGGCGTCTCCCCGCCCCGAGCAGGGCAGCAGCCAGACTCTGGGGGACAGGCAGGGGCCCCGGGGAGGGCCCTGCTTAGTCACGGCCAGCGGCTCAGCCAGCCTGCCCTCGCCTGCCCGCCGCCCACCCCTGGCCGGGCGATTGGCCGGGCCGCATTCCTGCGCGCTGCCTGCTGCTGCCCGGGTGACTCACGGCCCAGGCAGCCACGGAACGCCCGGCCTCGTCCTGGGGCCCGCAGCCCTGGTTTTCCTATTTGGAAACTCCTTAGCCGCCTGTGCTCCAACCAGCCCGTGTCCTCCTGGTCCCCGATAGGACGGGGAGAGAGGGCAGGGAAGCCTCGGGACAAGCACCCTCTCTGCGCAGTGACCCGGAGGCCTTAGAGAGAACAGATGCTCGCTCCTTTACCCCCAGTTCCAGAATCCAAATGCCTGAATTGACACGAGACCAAGTTATAGTCTTTATTTATCCTGCTGAACGTGGGTGCTGGCATGTTTTGCTGCAGAAGTGTACATATCTGATTACCGGCTGCTGTCCCAGGTCCTCTGGAGGTGCTATGTAATATACAGCTCATGTGCTGACTTTTCTTTATAAAATAGGAAAAATTCCAGTTTGGTCAAAACTCATCTGGCCCCCAGGATCTTAGTTTGGTCAAAACTCATCTTGCCCCCAGGATCTTAGATAAGAGACTGTGGATCTGTGTTATGCTCATTTTACAAAGCAAAGTCAAGGCTCAGGAGGTCAGTCACAGCTGGGGATGAGCTGGTGGATCTAAGCCTGAGTTGGTCTCTTTCTTCGACTTGCCCCATTCAAGACTCTGTCCCATGTCCTTTCCCATCCCTCCCCTGGATAGCTCTCTTGTCTATGGTAGCCAAAGCTATTGCCCTCTCTGACAAAGGACCTCAGTTCCCTCATACGGAAAGGAGCATAATAACAACCCTCCTGTAGAGCTGGCGTGTGGATTAGAGAAGGTGGCCTGGCATAGGGCTGCCAGATAAAATGCAGGATGCCCATATTGCATGGGGGTATACTTATGCTAAAAATTTAATACTTGTCTACCTGAAGTTAAAATTTAACTGGGTGTCTTGTATTTTTATTTTCTGAATCTGTCAACATTAGACTGGCCCAGAATTAGTCCCCAATATAAATTTGCTAGCATATTACTAGATTTTGAATGACATGGAAGGCTTTTTTCCATAGTATTTGTATGTGCTGAATCTTCCCTACTAGATTAAAAGCACTTCAGAAGTATCCATTTATTCACTTAACTATTATTTATTGGGCACCTACTATATGCAAGTCACAGCTTCAAGCCTTGGCAAAACCAACCAGATTGGTCCCCGCCCATGTGGATTTTTAGTTTGGCAAGGAAGATGACTATTAAACACCAATTACCCCAAATGATTAATAACCGTTGTGACAAGCCCCAAGGAGAAGTCCTGGGCGCAAACACAGTCTATGATGGGCACTTGAACTGATCTGGGATGGGTGCCCAAGCCTCATGTGTTCCTGTCTCCTGCCTCCCATTCCTGCCCTCAGTCTCCAGTGGCTGGACAGGGGTGCTGATGGAGGAGGGCTTGGAGAGGATGCTCCCGATCCCTGGGGAAGGGGGCACCAATGTGTACAGCAGTGTCCCCAAGGTGGTGCTGGCTCACCCCAAGCCATCCACACTCTGGATGGAGTGAGTTAGGAGGTGTCAGGTATAGGTGAGGAGGGACTCAGTCTGAGATCAAGATGGGTGGGGCTGAAGCCATGTCCTCATCTTTAGGAACATCTCCTGTGTGTCCAGTCAGCAGGCTCTGGACAGGGGCTAAGAGAAGGAGTTTGGGGGGAATGAAGTCTCAGAGCCTAGGGCAATCGGCAGGTGACGTCAGCAGAGGAGAGAGCCTTGAAGACCCAACTGATGTGACATTTGATGGATGAGGAAACTGAATAGTCAGGAGGGAAGTGACTTCTGAAGGTCACAAAAATCTTTCCTGGTGGAGATGTCACCAAAACCCAGGCTGACTCTCAGGCCATAGACCCTGCCCAACCTCCTACCCGGCTGCGGTTACAGAAGAAGGGCCTGTGAGTTCACTGCCCTTCCTCCAACAGGGAATCCCCACAGAAGGGTCACCTGGTAACCCACAGCCCTCCCTCTCCCACATCCCCCAAACAAGTTTCAGTGTGTTTCAGGGCCCAGGCCAGGGCTCCCAGGCCTCTGCCTGCAGCTCTGAGCAGGGGAGCCACTGAAAGCCAACTTCAAACAACAAATGAGAAATTTGGCTTTGAGAAAGTTTCACTTCCCAAGTTTCCCTGTGGTGGCAGTGCAACAACCTGGGCAGCAGGACCTGACATCCCTAATTCTCCTTCACTAGCTCTGTGCAAAGACCCTGAGGAGTTTGGCCTGTGACCCCTCCAGTGAGACCGAGTGCATGGCCCTCCTCCTCCCTTCTGCCCTGTGCTAGTTGTGGATTCAGGCCCCCCCAGCCTGAAGAAGGGCTCTCGAGCCTGCACCCCCTCAGCCCCTAGAACCACCCATCCAGCCCAGTGGTCCTGAACCTCTCCATGCCCAGGCTTGTTGTCCATGAAGGACGAGACAGAGCGTTCACCTTCTTAGCATCCTTTCTGTTCCCTCTCCATGCCCACATCCACTGCCTCAGTGAAGACCCTTCCCTCTTTTCTGGTGGCCTGTATTGTGTGAAATCCTATGACCAACTGTATAGATTCTGCCATCATACACCCCAAGTTTACCTTCTGATGCCACCACTCCCAGATGTGTGTTACTAAAACATGTCCACAGATTTTTTGACACCCTGCCCATTGAGAAGTGGGGTCCATGTCTTCTCTCATTGAAGCTGAGTCAACCTTACGGGGTATGGTGACACAACAGTGTATGACAGAAATGTTGTGATGTGACTTCCAAGCCTAGGTCTTAAGAATAGTTCAACTTCCTTCAGGCTGTCTGGGGACAGTCACCTTTGGAGCTCTGAGCTGCCATGTAACAGTGCAGACCTGTGCTGACAGCCAGCATCCACCACAGACAGTGAGGGGAGCTGCACTCAGAGAGAAATGGATGAGCCAGGGATACTTGAAGCTTCTTGACTAGAGTCCACTAAGGAGTAGGAACTTGACTGGCCTCAAATCTGGCTTCAGGCCCAGATTCTCAATGTTGTCAGGGTCTCCAGTGATGGATAGGGTCAGGGGGCCAGACCCCTGGGCTCACAATAACAAGAGACCCTGGCTGGGGCTGCCCACGGTTCTTAAGCCAGAGCCCGCCCTCCCTGTGGGCTCCAGCCCATGCAGATTGCTGTCATGATGAGTGGACTGGGAGGGACCAGCGGTCTGGGCTGCTAAACCAGACCAGGTCTCTAATCTAATCTATGCTTCCTTTATTTCTTTTTTATTTAGCTCACTCTGCAGTGGAATGTGAACTCCATGAAGACAGGAGCTCATGAGAGTTTATCTGTGTTGTAATGTACTGTATCTCCAGGGCTTCCTACAGTGTCTGGCACATAGTAAGTGCTCAGTAAACATTCACCAAGCAAGCAAATGAATGGCTGGATGGATGGTGTGTCACTACGCAGCCAGACCAGCTGCAGAGTAGGTACTGCTTCTTCCTCCGAGAAAGGGCACCACGATGGGGCTGCTCCTCAGGGGTGTTGGGGGGACAGCCCGACTACTGACTAGTGCTCAGGCCTGGTGTGTCACTAATGCCCCAGTGGGGGTTACTGGGATTGTCATCATTATTGGTTGTCACCACGTTGTGTCTCCTCTGACCAGAAAGACAAATTCAGGCCTCCTGAAGGCCCTTAGCCCACTCTCCGTGAAGACTCCCAATCTTTAGTATCTTTGGACTTCTGACCCTCCCTGCAGATGAAGCACCTCCTTGGGGTCCCCATAGCCCCCTGTGTGATCCCAGTCTCAGCTCTGGCACCCTGATCACTTGTCTATGAAATTCCAGGGCTCAGGGGCCAGGCCTCACCCCTGGTGCCCGGGTGTCTAGCCCCACTTCAGCCAAGGGAGTGCCGGGAAGTGGATAGCAAGGGGATCGAGTAGGTCAGAGCTTCTGAGATGGCCTGACACCCTCCCGTCCATCAGACTCTGACCTGCAACACCACAGGCTCCCTCCGTCCCACTGTAATGGCCAGAATGCTGGAACAAAGGGCCAGTTTCTTCTCATTTCCCTCCCAGAGCGAAGAGTCCCATGTGCATCAGAAGGACAGTGGTGGTAGCGTAAACAGGTTCCGCCTGTGCACATGGGACAGCAGCCCCAGCCCTCTCAGGGGCACCTGCTCTCTCCACAGCAAACTCAGCAGGGGGCCACAGGGGGCTCATCTGGTGCCCCAGGCTCCCCACCAGCCCTCCCTGTGGTTGAAGAGCATTTCTGTGCCGTTAGGCAATGCCTCCCTGGTGCCCACGGAGATTATCTGCAAAGAAGCAGGAGGTGGGGATGGGGTCTCCCGGGGTCCCTTCAGCTACTTGTATCTGGCTCTGTGCAGCCTTGGGGCCCCAGCCAGGAGGGGACACCTCGCCCCAGAGTGAGGGGAGGAGGGAGGGGCTGAAGGAGACTGGTTCTGCTGGCCTGGAGAGAGTGTGGCTAGCAGCCTCAGTTCTGGCAGTTTGGGGGTTCAAGGCAGTTCTGGAAAAGCTAGTTAACCCGTGCTAAAAGCTGGTTAACTTCTGACCCTGCTTGGAAGGCTTCCTTCCTCCACAGGGCCCCCTCTACCACACCCCAGGTCTCCACATCTTCCCCTTTCCCTACTCAGTCCAGCTGGCCCATTCTTCTACCTCAGCTCCTTGGGAAGTCTGCTAAAGTGAGCCTCAGCTGGGCTCACCCCCTTGTCCAGGCCCCACTCCTGAATCCTCCGCAGCCTTCTCTGGGGATCTTGGGGTTCTCAGGGCACCCCTCTACCTCCTGGCCCTGGTGGAGAATTCCCAGCAGCCCTTTCCAGAGGAGGCACTGCAGGGCCGGGAGGTGGAGGCGGGCATCCTTCCTCGTGCCCCTGTGCAGCTTCCAAACCAGTTCTCCTCCTTCCTCCTGGCCCCCCGGCTCCACACACCAGCAGCTCTACCTCCCCTGCTCCTGCTGGGGCCGGCATCCACTGCCTCCTGGCCACTCCCCTGCGTTCCAGGGTCTCGCTGCCTGCCTTCTACCCTGGCCTCATTCTCAGTGACTCCACCATCCGCATGGACGCCCTGTCAGCACGCTGGCCTCCTCACCTCCGGGCACCACGTCTCTCCACATCAGCCAGCTGCCCCCTCCAGGGTCACAGCCTAGACCGTGTTAACAGCAGCAGCCCTGAATTTCCCCCCTGACCATACCCCTCGTTCTGTAGCTCACTTCCTCTCGGGCAGGCTCCTTCTGAACCCCCTGCCCAGTGACCCTCTGACTCACCTAGCCACCTCTCCTCCCCTTTTCCCTCCTCTCCTTCCCCCCTTGGAGTCCATGGTCGGCCACTTGGATTATTCTCTTGCATCAACCCCAGCTCTTGTTCCCTGTTCCCTTTGTCACCTCCTCTGGGAGAGGCTCCCTGTGGCTGAAGCTAACTCTCCATTTCTCCCCACCCACCCCAGAGAAGCAGGGAGTTGTTTGGACAATCCCACGGCCGGGCCCTCCACACACACCTTAGCCTCAATGGGCACTCAGCCCTGCCTGGAAATGGTTCCTTTGGGCTGGTGTGAACACAGACAGAACTGATTTGGTGTGGAGTGAAAGGAAGAAAGGACTTAGAAATTTCTGGCTGGAGTATAGAGTATGTCATGGTGTCTCATGTCTGAGATGGGGAGAAACAGGTTTGGGAGAGAAATCAAGGCTTCCTGAAGTTTGTTCTAACAGTTTGCCTCCCATATAGATTTTAAGCCAACGAGGATCTTCCACCTTTGCTGCCTCTAGCTGGGCCCGGCCATCTTGTTAAAACATGAATCAGAAGTATCAGCTCACCTCCTCACAGCCTCTCAAAGCATTCGCATCTCAGCGTAGTTACCTCAAATGTCTACATGCCTTTCACAATCTGGCTGCTGGCTTCCCCTCTACCTCAGACCTTCTGCTCCCTCCATCACCCCCAGGAACATTCCAGTTCTTAAGCTGCACTGAGTACGTTCCCCCTCCTCTCCTGAAGCCCCAAGCAGTGTCCCACCGCAGGCCCTTTGCACTCACTAAGCACCTGGCCTGCCATGCTCCTTTCATGACTGGGGACTTCCCAGATGTCACCCTCTCAGAGGCCTTCCCTGAGCACGCACCCAGGGCTGCCCTGCCGTCACTGCAGGTCACTCCCCGTCACATAGCCCTGTTTGTTGTGTCTCTCAGGGAACTTATCGCAGAACTTGGTGAGATGGCCTTTGTGGCTGGTTTATGAGTTTGTTCTTCCCCACCCCACTGAGGAGGGGGTCTTCTTCATCTTTCTTGCTTCATATTCCTGGTGCCTGACACATACTAAGCATTCCATACATATTTGTTAAATGGGTAGATAAATACATGAGTGGATGGATGCATGTGGGCATGCACAGGTAGACGGTCCTTTCTTAAGGGCACTGTGCTAATGAGTTGTGATACTGGAAACTGGCTGGTGCCACACCTGGCACATAGTAGGTGCTCAGTAAGTGCTGAGGCATGAACTCGTGACACGAGGCGGGACTTACGGTGTGAAGGAAATGTAGACAAAGTTCCAGGGGGCCTCAGTGTAGAGGCAATAGGGAGGAGGGCTCAGCTGCTCCCCCTCGACTGCCCTCGCCAGCTGCATTACTCCCTCACGTGTGCTGCTGTTTCCCACCTCCAGCCTTTTGCTCACAAAGGATCTCCCTTCTAGATGCCTTCAGAAAGGCCAACTTCACTCGCCCCTCACAGCTTTACTCTGCTATTACCTGACTCCTTCACAGTGCTGACTGAACACCCACTCTATGCCTGCCACTGTTCCCAACTTTCAGGTGGTGGGAAAACAACCGAGGACCAGCCGTGAGGTCCCTGCCCTCATGGAGCTTATGTTCTGTGACTGGGACAGAGAGCAAACTGATCAGCAATCAAAACATTAACCTCCTCCAGGAAGCCTTCCCTGACCTCCCCTCCCCAAATCTGGTGCCTCTTCTCTGACCACCCTCAGCCCCTGTGCCACTTCCCCACAACACTCCCCAGCCTGTACTCTGAATTTCTGGCTGTATCTGTCTCCATGTAGGAAATTGGAAACCCAAGATTCCTGTTTTTTCTGGCTCTTAACCTGACCTTGTGGGGCAGCACTCAGTGGTAGCTGTACCTTTGGGGTTGAATCCACAGGCCGAAAAGGTGCAGAGCCATATTCTGGACAGACAGGCTGGCATGAGCAGAGCCACAGTGTGTATTTGGGGGGAGCATGGAGTACAGGCAGGGGGTGAAGTGGCATGCTAGTTGGTGCCAGATCTTGGAGGGCTGTGCAGATTTTTAAATGTGTTCTTTGGCATTTGTCTTGCTAAGGGAATATATCCAGATTTACTAAACCACCAAGGGAGCCATCGACTCGGTAACATGTGAAGTCACATCAGAGCAAGTTGCCCCACTCTCCCCACTGATGACTTATAAAAGTTTAAAACAAAGTGTCACTGTCTCACACAGCAAGTGCCTGGCTTAGGGAGTCTGCTAGGCTGCCAAGAGGTTAAGTAGAAGTTGCAGGCACTCTCATGGGTGACCTATCCACCTAGGGTGGTAAAGGGAACTGGGATGACTTGGGGACATCCCTAACCTTTGAGGCTGATGTCACGGTGATAACCACTCACCCACAGCACGTCTCGTGGTGCCAGCTCTCCGGAGACGTGGATGAGGTCCCTACAGCAGGGCTGCACACGTGATGTTCTTATGAGCATGTAAAAGGAACCAGGCCCTCCCAGGGAACTGAAGAGAACTTACAATCATTTCATGAGCTGTTCATTCTTTCACCTGGCAAGTATGTACGGAGACCCTCCTCCTTTAAGCAGGTACCAGCCACTAAAGGAATAGCAAACCACACAAACTGTGTGTGTTCATGGGTGGGATGGTGCAGAGGGGGCGCAGTATCACAGCAGAGGAGGTGTTTGCACTGGGCACTGAAGGGCCGGCAAACACACTGAAGGTGTTTGCACGGTGATCACTGAACGTGATCACCAAGTGGAAGGAAGGTCTTTCCAGGGAACAGCATGCCCAGATCTTTGGGGCTGCAAAAAGATGTGAAGCAGCTGGGCTTGTTCAGGGAGCAGCAGGCAGCTGGGTGTGGCTCCATTTATGAAGTCTGCCTCGTGTGCCGAGTGCTGGACCATTGCATTCCACTGACCAGGCTCGCCACCCTCTAAGGTGATTTGCCGATGAAGAAACTGATGCTCAGAGAAGTTAGGTAATTTGGCTCAAGTCCTACAGCCAGTGGCAGAGCTCAGGTTTGCCAGATTCCCAAATCTGCACTCTTAACTACTGCACTGAATTGCCCCCTAAGTTGATGGAGGACCTGAAGAGCCAGGGATGGCCATTTAGATTTGATTCTAGAAGGCAGAGCACCCTGAAAACTGGCCATTTGCATTCCACCTTCAAGAAAACTCACGTCCTTAGAGTTGCATTTTCTTAATGCTTGTCTTTAAATGTTCACTTTGTAAAAATTTAAATTTAAGAAATGTTTTCTTGTATAACATATATATGAAGAAGTTCACACATCAATTTTCAGTCATGTGAAAACACTAATTTTTCACACAGCATTATGAACCCCTCCACAGCTGACCTTTTACCTCCTCCCAGGCACAATCCTGTAACGAACCACTCTCCAGGTTATAACAGCATTGATTTGTTTTGTGTGCTTTTGAACTTCACATAAATGGAACATAAAGACTGTTCTTTTTGTCTGTCTGGCTCAATGTTTGTATAGTTTAATTTCTTCATTCTCACTTTTGTATAGTATTTCATTATGTGAATATACTAAAATGTATTTACCCATTCTCCTGCTGGCATGTAGATTGTTTTCAGTTGTTGGCTATAATGAATAAAGCTGCTATGAACATTCTTGTGCATGACTCTTGGTGACTCCATGTACTCATTTCTGTTAGAATTATACCAGGGAGTTGAATTCCTGAGTCAGATGTGTATGGGTACGCTCAGCTTCAGTAGATATGGCCAGTTTCCCAAAGTAGTTGTTACAAGTTTACATCCTTACTACCAGTGAACCAGTTCTGATCACTCTACATCCTTGCCAACATTTGATACTGGAAGTCTTTTTCATTTTAGGTGGGTGTACAGGGATATCAAATTGTGGTTTTAATCCACGTTTCTCTGATGACTAATGCAACCGAGCATTTTTCATCTGTTTTTTTGGCCACTGTGTGTCTTTTAGGAAATATTTAAGTCTTTTGCTCATTTTCCTAATCAGACTTTTAAATTTCTAGTGTTTTTTCTTATTGATAAGGGTTCTTTACATATTTTGGATGTTGGATATTAGTCCTTTGACGGATATATGGTTTGCAGTATCTTTTTCCAAGTAAATTTATTTTATGGACAATTATTACCATAACTAAAAAATCAATATCACATGTCAGATAGTAGGTAACTGTAAAATAAATAAAATAGAAATAAGACAACGTTATGACATTCTAGCTAGATATCTTGTGGCTGGCAGCACGATTAGAGTCCCCATCTGCGTTAAGAGTGCAGCAAGTGAAAAAGAGGTGCCAGAGACATTCTAGCACCACATGGAGACTTTCTCCTTGATGTCTACAGAGGCTGGAAAGATTTAGAAAATAATTAACTTTCTCATTTTGCATCTCCATGTTAATTATCACTACCACATACCCTTTGCCCTTGAACCTTCCATAAGCATGTTATCTGCCATGCACTGTGTGCCATACACTCTGGGAAACACAAGTGTAGGGGATATGGATGCAACAAAGATTTTTTAAGTAGGGAGGGGTTGATATAATGAGACTGGTGTCTTAGAAAAATCATTCAGGTGGTAATGTAGATAAAATAAAAAATAGAGATGAGGAACCCAAGTTAGGAGCAGCTGAGGAGGTCCAGAGGGCAAATGTCTAGGGTCTAAACTAGGGCTATGCCGGGTACTGGGGTCGGTGTGGGAACTGGACATATAGGAGATAGAATCTGGGCAACATAGTAGCTGACTGGGTGTTAAGGAGTAAAAGGAGATTCTGAGATTTCTGAGATGAAGGATCCGGAGGAGAGAGGTAGCAAAAACTGGAGAAGCAAATTGTGGGGAGGGAACAGATGATGAAAACAATCTGGGATATACTGAACTTGAAATGTTCCAAGGACCTCAGAGGGAGAGTTTCTCATTCATTCATTCCATTTCATTTCACAAACATTTACAAGTGCCAGGGGTGCAGCAGTAGATCAGACAGACAAGATCCCTGTTCTGACGGAGTCAGACATGGCAAGACAGACAGTGGCAAGCAAGGCCTGCGCAGGGCTGGGGCTCTGGGCTGCAGGAGGGACTGGGGCCTGTCAGCTTGCCTAGGGACAGAGGCAGAGGAACCAGAGGGGAGGGTGATATGCCAGCATTCAGAGGCAGCCAGGGAAGGAGCATCCACAAAGAAAACCACCCAGGAGCAGAGGGGAGGAGGGTGGAAGCCAATCGCAGAGAGAGGGTTTCAAAGATCTGTCAGCTGATGAGTTAATTCATTTATTCAATCAAACTTTACTTGGCTCCCTCTGAGTGCCAGGCTCCAGGGAATCAGAGATTAACCAGAAGCCTCTGGGGGAGGCAGATGTGTACACGACAGATTATCAGGCAAAGCTGCCTGAGAAAGATTTTATTAAGGATGAACACATGACACATGATGTGGGAGCAGAGAGGATGGGAACTCACACTTTTCGAACCTACTCTGTGCTTGGCACTGTGGAGGGCTTCCTGGAGGAATGGGCATGGAGCTAGAGAAGGGGAGCCAGGGCTGTTGGCAGAGAGGGAGGGGTTTCAGCAAGGACCCGGAGGCAGGAAGCTGTGGGGCTCAAGCTCAGCATGGGTGGAGGCAGCCAGAGGTCCAGGAGTCTGGAACTGGTTACCATCCTGCCCGTAGAGTGGGCTGAATCTGGAAGGCCAGTGCAGGTTTTCAGAATCGTGCGTGTGACTTGGCTCTGTTGCACCAAGGGGACCAGAGCCCCGAGGAACGCTGCCTCTCTCCCGGGCCGGCGGTTAGCAGGTGCCTGCTCGCGGTAAGAGCCCACTCCATCCAGCCCAGCGCACGTAGATGGGCCCTGGGTGAGCGGGCGGGCGTGTGGCAGACGGTGTCTTGCAGGGAGGCCCATGTGAGAGGGGTAGAGCTCCCCCACAGAGGGTTAGCACACTGTCCAGGGGCTTGGGAGAGTTCTCTTGGGAGAAATGGGCAGGGAACTGAGGGCAATTGTCAGAGATGGGGGAGGGTGGAAGGGGCAGACGGGCCAAGGCCCAGCCCCGCAGCCTGGGCTCAGAGACCCCTCTGAGGGGGAGCCCTGGGCAGGCGTAGGGCTGCCCTCTCCCTCCACACCACGCCAGGCCTCACCTCACCTCCTCCTCCACTACACGTCGTCAGCCTCATCCGCCAGCATTGGGGCTCAGGGATGCACTAAAATCTAAGGGCTGGGGTTGGGAAGGGGCAAGCCTCCAGGGTTCTCTCGGCCCACTGCACAGCGGGCCCAAACCTCTCTGGAACCCTCCCCTGTGTTCAGGCCCGAGAATCTTGGACAAAAGGCCTCTGGCGCCCCCTACTGGCAGCTCTGCTTCCACGATCCCAGTCCCGGGGTGCCCGCGGCTGACACTGACCCACATGCCTGAACATATGTCGGTGGCGGGCAGGTGGTGTAGAGCCCTGCCAGAACTGAGGTGTGGCTCGTGGTGTTCACCTGGACTCCAGCAGATTCCTAATTGGTCTCTCTCGCTCCCATCCTCCACCCACAGCTGGGAGAATCTCCTTGACAATGTATCTGTGGACTACTATTCAGCAGTTACAAGTGACCTATTGGCACAATGACTTGAATAGGTCTAAAGGGCATTACACTGAGTGCAAAACGCCAGTGTCATAAAGTTACATACTTTATGATTCTATCTATATGACATTATCCAAATGACACGATCAGGGAGCCAGAGAACAGACAAGGTTGCCAGGCGTTAGGGAAGGGGAGGAAGAGTGGGGCTGAGAGAGGTAGTACACGGGATTGCTTTTGAAGTGATGAAACAATTCTACAGTTTGCTTGAGGTGGTGGTTTATGAATCTATAATGCCGTGGAATCACACAGTATGTAGTTCATCACACAGTGCCAATCCCTTTCCTGGCTTTCATAATGTAATGCAGTTACGTAAGTTGCCACCACTGGGGGAAGCTGGGTGATAGGCAAATGGCACCTCTCTGTACATTTATGTAACTTCTTGTGAGTCAATCATTCTTTCAAAACAAAAAAGTTCACTAAAAGAAAAGCACACCTGGCCATATCATCCACCTGCTCATCTCTACTTAGTGGCACCCGGTGGGCCATAGAGGATGAAGTCCAGGGAAGGAAATCTGTCAGCCCCCTTAATGAACCAAGCCCTTCTCTGAGGCTGGCAACAGAAGAAGAGTATCGCCTCTTGGAGGGCTGAGGGGCTGGACTTCACAAGCCCAATTCTCCCTGCAGGGTCAGGCTCCTTAATCCCAAAGGATCCCCTGGGTACTGGCCTGAGGGGCGCTCTTCCACTGAAGGTGCTCTGGCCCCCAAATGGACGAAGTATCCTTCCTTTAGCCCTGCTGGGACTCAGGCCAAAGTCTTGGGAAAAAAAGGCTGCTCTGGAGCTCTGGGAAACAAAGAGATCAGAGTCCAGTGTGTTGCTCCACCCACCAAGTATTCTGGCTGCACCCTGGGGGCCCCTCAGGACACTTCTGCATCTGGCTCCCGCTGGCCCCACCACAGAGGCTGTCCACCTAGGTTTATCCTCAGACCTGAGGAATGAAGACTAGCGAGACTACACAAATCTTCCTGTACCAAGTGCTGGGCTATGTAGGTTGTACACATCTCATTGTAGAGTAGTAAGAAGCAACTTGCCCATGATCACTTGAAAGAAAATGCCAGAGCTGGGGTTTGAACTGTGGTTGACTGTCTTTCCATGTATTAGCTCATCAAATATGTATTGAGTACCTGTCATGTGCCAGATACTATGCTGGCACATGACAGGTACTCAATACTAGGCCTACAGAGGTGATACTAGGGCTTATCATATCATGGGGGTGGGGGAAGATAGCAATGACTAATCATGGTATATGAATGTAAAAGGACAAGTGAAGAGAAGAAAAGTGGAGGGGTCTCTGATGGTGTGCAATGGAGAAGGCTGACCTAGTAGGACATTCAGAGGAGCTGCCTGAGGAAAAGTTTCCTGAGCAGAATGCTAAAAGATGACTCAGCAGAGGGAGAAGAGAACTGTGGAGAGGGTACAGCACGTGCAAAGGTCCTGGGGCAGGAGGGAGCATGAAACATTTGAGAAACTGAGGGGAGGTCAGTGTAGTTATAACCAGGAGAGCAAGTAAGGCATGAGGCCCAGCAAGTGTTTCCTAAGGGATTATCTGACCAGACTCTATTCTCAGAAACTGGAAATTTTTATCTCATGTGTGGATAAAATGAGAGTTCCTGTGGCCAGGATTCTCACCTGGCCCTGGCTGACTGGCTCACTGCACACCTGTAGGCAATACATGGCTGTAGACTCTATAAAAAGAGCTCCAGCCAGTGCTCTGGGCGCAACACAGTGGCAGGGCTGCAAGGCTGCAGGAGAGCAGAGCAGAGGCTGGAGTGGTGGCAGTGCTGAGGACAGAGGCCCAGAGGATGGCTGTGCAGACAGAGGTGCCCAGAGGCTAGGGGAGAGACGGGCTTGCTGCATGCAGACTTGCTCTGAGTGAACGGGATTTTAGTGACTAACCTGCCACCTGGAAATAAAGTTGGGTATAACCCTTTCACCCCAAGAACGTTTTACTGTCATTTTCTTTGGTCACATTGAATCCATAGCAAACTTGCCCAGGGCTGAAACCCATTGGCAAGACACATGTAGTCTTCCCAACTGTCCTGTGAGGTTGGTACTGCTCTCAGCACCCCCATTTTCCAGATAAGGAAGCCAGGACACACAGGAATGAGTCAATTACCTAGCATGGGTGCTGGGAGTCTCGGGTTTGAATCCAAGCAATCTGGCTCAGAGCCAGCACTCTGAACCACTAAGCTGCCCTGCTTCACGAAGGGCAGCTGAGGAGTGGACAGGGACCAACTGAGACAGAGCCCTGGAGGCTGCATTAAGGCTTATGGTCTTTTCCTAAGATGAGTAGAAAGGTTCTTGAGCAGGACAATAATATAATTGAGTTTGTGTTTTTAAAATGAGATTGGATGCAATGGGAGAAGGTGAGGGGTCTGGGAGGCTGCCACAATGGCCCAAGCAGGAGATGTTAGTCCCTAGCCCCTTAGATAGGTGAGACCCTTCTGATGGAGAGAGGTGGGTGGATCAGGGAGGTAGAAGTGACATGATTTGGTCATAGATCAGGTATGGAGGGTGGAAAGAGAGGGAGATGCAGGGAGAAGGCTGTACTCCCAGACTCCAGGCTTGCCCAGCCTGGGGGATAATGGAGCCATTTCCTGGGACAGGTCAAACCCTGGGGGAAGGCCAGGTTTATGGAAGAGCAGGTGTGGGGAAAAAGGAAGTTCCTATAGCCAGGATCCTCACCTGCCCCTAAACAACTTGATGAAGTAATTAGCCTACTGTTAGGCTACTGCTTCCACACCCATAGGCAATAAGCTATTATTGACTGAGTTATTATTTTAAGAGTTCTGTCCAGTGCTCTGGGAAGTCAGAGGTGGAGGTGGATTATGGACCTGCAGACTGCTGGATGCAGACATAATTCTAGTGTTTGACCTACTGCCATGAGAATAAACCTCTTACCCTAAGAACGTTCTGTTGTCATTTCTCAGGCTCACTGAATCCATAGTGAACTTGCCCAGGGCTGAAACCCTCAGGCAAGGCAGCATGAATTCAGTCTGAGGACTGTCCCAGGCAGATGTCAGGTTGTCACGGGGACACAGGAGCCTGGAGCTTCTGGGAGCAGTCAGACCTGGTGCTATTGATGAGAGTCCTTGACACTCTTGAGTGTGGGTGACATCATCCAGGGAGGGAGGGAAGGGGCTGGCCCCCAGGAGAGAGAATGAGATGCCATGGCCAGAGTGGGAGGCCAACCAGGAGAATGCGGTGGGGTGCCAGCCAAGAGGAAGGGAATGTTTCCAAGGAGGGACCATAGCCAGTGGAGGACAGGATGGGCTCCCAAGAGGATAATTGATGTGAGGACCCCCAGATGTCCAGCAGCTATCAATGTGGGGTCTGTGGACAAAATGAAAGATCCTGTGGCCAGGATTCTCACCTGGCCCTGGTTGGCTAGCTTACTACACAGGTGTGGGCAATGCATTGCTATTGACTCTATATAAAGAGCTCCACCCAGTGCTCTGGGTGACATAGTGGCACAGCTGCAGGGCTGCAGGAGAGCAGTGCTGTAGTGGATTACCTGGGCGCCACCCGACCCCCTCCAGGACTGAAGCATGAATTCCCAGCTGCGGGAGGGCTGGTGGCTGACAGCTCTCATCTGAGCCTCTCTCTGGAACATGCCCTGGGCTGAAGAGAGCCTCTTTGCCCAAACTCGCAGGCCCTCCCCCACCAGGGCAGCCCTCATCCAGTGACTGGCAGCAAGGTGGTTTAAAGGCCCAGCCCCCTTGCCACAACATAGGACAAGGCTGAGGCTCTTCCAGCCCCAGCGTTTCCTGTGGGGTCGGCTGAGGCCTGGGGTGAGCCTGCGTCGGAGCTCAATTTCTCCCTCAGCCCAGTGCTGTGGCCTCAATCCTCCACAGGTGTCAGTCCTGAGAGCATGCCCCAGTGAACTTCCAACATGCTTCTCTCCATTTCCTGGGGAATTCCACCTGGGACAGTGATTAAATGAGAAAAAGAAAAGTAACCAGTGATGGTGGATTCTTTCCGGAACAGGGAGATTAGCTGGATCCTGGGGTACCAGGGGGAAGAAGGCAGAGGATGACGTGGTAAGGGAGCTCTGAGCTCTGATGGTAGGGTGCTGAGGCTTGCCATCACTTCTGTGAGGTTAAGGTGGTCGTTTGGAGAGAGAGGGAGGGAGTGAGGGAGACAGGGAGAGAATGTGGGGAGCGCCTGGGGTGTGAGAAGTACACCTCAAACGGTTATTGCAGAAAGCAGGAGAGAACAGAAAGTCTCATACATTGCTGGAGGGCATATAAAATGATATAGAAAACTGTAGCTCAATCGCTCAACAAAAACTGTGGGTTGACAGTTCCTCAAAAAGTTAAACATAGAGTTACTGTATGACCCAGAAATTCCACTCCTAGGTATATACCCAAGAGAATTAAAACATATACTTATGGACTGAATTGTATCCACCCCAAATTCATATATTGAAGTCCTGCCCCCCAGTATGAGGGTATTTGGAAGTGGGACCTTTCGGAGATAATTAGTAGATGAGGTCATGCAGGGGGGACCTGCCATGCTGAGATGAGTACCCTAATAAAGAGGAAGAGGTGAGATGTCTCTCTCTCTGCTGTGTGAGGACAAAAGCAAGAGGCAGCCATCAGCAAGCCTGGAAGAGGGCCCTCACCAGAACCCGGCCATGCTGGTGCCCTGATCTGAGACTTCCAGCCTCCAGAACTGAGAGAAATAATTTCTGTTGTAGGCACTGAGCCTGTGGTATTTTGTTATAGCTGTGCAAGCTAAGACTGTATGTCCACCTAAAAGCCATGTACATGAATATTCACAGCAGCATTATTCATAATAGCCAAAAAGTGGAAACAACCCAAACATCCATCGGTTAATAAATGGATTTTTAAAAGTGTGGTATATCCATACAATGGAATGTTACTTGTTGGCCAAAGAGAACGACCCACTGGCACAGGCTATGACGTGGATGAACCTTGAAAACATGCTAGGACATAGCCTAGCGGGGAAGGGATCGAAGTGTGGAAGCACAATTATGATACAGTGAGGTGGGCTGACTGAGGCACGGGTGACACACTGAGGCCGAGAGGAAGAGGAGGAATTAGCCCCGTGACAGGGAGAAAGGCAGGGCAGCTGTCAGCCCAGAACACTGAGCAAGGAGCATCCTGGAGTGTGCCCGGAGCTACAGGCCTGGGCACGGCTGGTGTGCAGACAGCTGGGAAGTGAGGCTGGGAAGGGCCTCGGAGGCCACACACTGAAGTGACATGGTCAGAGGGCTGCTGGGTGGAGGATGGACGGGGAGGCAAGGAGCCCATTTGGAGGCTTCTGGGTCATCCAGAAAGAGACCAAAGGGAGGAGGCAGATCTGGGAACCATTTAGGAGGTGGAGGACAGGGACCTGGTGGTATACCAGATATTAGGCGGGAGGAGACTCCAGTAAAAGGAACTTGGGTTGACAGAGAGCAGTCCGGGCTGGAGACAGAGGTGTGGGTGACACTTGTGCAGGCTTGGTGACTGAGTCCCCAGAGTGGAATGGACGAGGGCTCTCAGGGAGGGTGGCAGGGAGAGAGCGGTGGGCTGAGGGCACAACCCGGAGTCATCACTATTTCCAGAGTGGGCAAAGCCCGTGATGCTGCCGCAAAGGAACAGCGTGTCTCTTAGAGGGCAACAGGCAGTTACGTGTCCACTCACACAAGGGTTGGGCATGTCTAGCGGACTTAGCAACAAGGCAGGCACTGACGATCTTTTGTAGGGCAGCCTCAGAGGCAGATGTCAGGCAGCAAGAGGGGCTCTGCTAAGAGAGGGCCAGCTTGGGGAGAGGGCCTCTGTGACAGCCTTTATCATCTGTGCTGTCACTAATATTAGGTCTACCCTCCTACCAGATGGCATTTTAAGAGGGCTGGTACTTCTTCTACATGATTATGTGTCTCCAGAAAATCCAATTCACTACAAAGATATTCAGTGTGCCCCTACAGGGCTCAGCATGCAACTGTGCTGGGTGGTCAGAATTTATGGCTGAGCTCAAACTTCTGGCAGGTGCACAGTAGGTCCTCAGACTGCATGAATGAAGTTCTGAGCAGGCTCTACCACTTATCGGCCTTGTGACCTCAGACGAGTCACAATATTGGCTTTCCAGGAGTTTGTTCAATGGCAGTAAGCAATTTTTAAAGTGACAAAACATGATGATTCAGGGACTTCTGTATCTGCAGCTACATTACATGCCTGCTGAGGCCTTGGCAGGGTCAGAAACCTAGGGAAGGTGTGGGAACAGAAAGGGGTGCTGATGCTTTCCAAGATGGAGCCTCCTGCCTGCTGTCCTTTGGCAGTACATTCATTGCTGTTCACAAGGCCCTGCACATACTGTCTCCTGCCAGTCTCTCCAGCATCGCTTTGCACCCACACCCACTGGCTTTGTGGACTCACAGTGGTCTTCTCAGATTTTGTCCTCCCATGAGCCTTCCTGCTTTAGAGCCTTTGCATATGTTGTTCCCTCTGACTAGACACCCTTCCCTTAATTCCTTACCTTGTTGACTCTTCACTCCTTAGTACTTGGCTCAAATGTGGCTTCTGCAGAGGGATCCTGGGTCCCTGTGGGGCAGTTATACTCCTGTGACATGCCTCTGTACTTTTTCTTAGCTCATATACAAATAGTTAACCAAGGAACCAGTTGTTTAACATGTACCTACTGTTTTTAGACCCTGTTCACCTGCTTTAGAAGCCTCTGCTCTCCACCTTCTCTGTCTCTGCATCTCTCCCCAGGATGAGGAATCTCTGGTACCCTCTTGGAGCCTAGGTCCTTCTCTTTAGACCATAGTCCTGACATGTTGGGACCCCAGAATTTCCTGCCCAAATGACCCCAGGCCCATTTCCAAAAGGGTGGACCATGTGGGGTGGCCAAGAGGCAGCAGGCTGCAGAGGGTATGGCAGTTTGTATTTGTGGACTGGAGTGTCCACATGTGAGCATGTGACTCTCCCCTGGGGTAGGATGGCTCTGCGGGTGGGAATACATGGTGGCAGGCTCAGAGCAGAGCCAGCTCTTCTTAGGCCAACACATCTGGGGCTGGAATTTGGAAGAGTCAAAGAAGTTTAAATTAGAACCTGGCCTTCCAGGTTACGATGAAAACATATTTATCAAAGTAGGAGAATAGAACATCCTTTATTGAACAGTTGTTAGCTTGATTTAGAACTTTACAATATTTCAGCGTTTGGTGTGAGGCCTCCACTTGTGCTCCTGCCCCAGCCCTGCTGGCTTTCGGGGTGGGCTTGGCCAGCTTCGTCTGCAGGACCATTAGCTCCAGCAGAGAGGCAGCATGTGCAGTACCCCTGCCCCAGAGCCCGTGCCTGGCACAGAAGAGCAGATAATAAATATTGGCTGTGAGAGACAAATGAGATGATCCAAGTAAAATGCTTGGCATGGTGCAAATGTCAATAAATATTAGCTATTATTTGTTGAATAAATGGGTGGGTGGGTGGGTGGGGCAGGGGGCTGAGCCCCATAAACTGAGGTGGTTTGTGTATGAAGGGAAGTGGGCTGTTGACCCCAGGGTTCATGCTTCCTTTCCAGAGTTTGGGCCACCCCGCAAGCCTCTCCAGGCAGGGTACTAAGACAAGGAGGCAATGTGGATACCGGTAGCTGTACTTGATAACCGGGATGCTGGGAGGGGCTAGGGGCTCTTGCCTGTGCTACTTCCCTTCCCCCCAGAGGAGAACAGCTGGGGCAGATTCCCTCTTTGCCTGCAGGGACCTCCACAGCCTCGGACAGAACCTACCCAGCTGTCTTTTGCTTTAGCTGTAAGTCCCTGCTAGGGTGGGATGGGGTCTGGGGTAGCTGAAAGACTGATTTCCCTCTCACAAGCAGCTGTGCTCTGGTGTGAGAAGAGGCTGAGCTGGGCCCTCAGATCACCCGCTGGACCCTGAACAAGTCACTTTACCTCTGCAAGCATCAGTTTCCTCATCTGTAAAACAGGATTGTGTGTGGAAATGGTGCATGGCAAGTGGCAGGTGCAGGGTACACATTCAGAGAGTATGAAGAACCCTTGCACAGAACACAAGTGGACCAGGGAGGGCAGAGGCCTGGAAGAGGAAAGCAAATGAAAATGGTCCACTGCCAGCCAGCAAGCGAGCTGCGTGGGTGTTTCAGCCAAGGCCGAGGCGGCGAGGCCGGCTCAGCTGCCGGCTCTGGAGCAGCAGATCAGTCCTGTTCCCACAGCAGTAAGGCTGTCGGGTGCTGCTTCAGGACCGGCACGGGGCTGGGGCCCCACAGGGTTTCCCTGAAGTCCCTGACCAGGTGTAGGCCTGAAGAAGCCAGGAAGCCCCCTCCCGAAGTCCTCCCAGCCCGGGCCATCCAGGTACACAAACCCTCACGACCCCATTCTCACACATGCACAGTAGGCGGTGCTGTAAGAAAGAACAGAACCTAATTAACCCCCAAGCCGGACATGCCGGGAGGAAGAAAAAAAAGGAAAAAAAAAAAAAAAATCACATTTTGCGAACTGTCCACCAGGGGTCACCATACTGCATCGAGGGGTGCAGAATTCACACCGGCTTGCTGATGGGGGCCAGAGGGTCTCAGAGACAGTCCAGTCGCGCGTGGCCTCCAGCCGTCCAGCTCAGGTTGCCGCCCCAGTCCCAGGTCCGCAGTGCCGGCAGCGCAGTGGCGGTGGGGGCCCACGGTCAGTGCGGCAGGAAGATGTCTGAGCACTGCTGCAGGATGAGCTCCACCACCTGGTTCTGGAACACCATGGTCATGGGCATGCTGGTTTCCTCCGTCTCGGGCCGCAGCAGCGTGGGTCCAAACACTATGGCCACGCTCTGCACGGACATACGGTTCTGTTCACCATGCTCGATCACCCTGTAGCGGGGGTAGGGGCAGGTCGGGTCAGAGCCCAGAGCAGGGGGCAGGTGCAGGGGGTCCATTCCCGGCTGGCCAGCTCACCGGCACAGGTGCTGGAAGAGCAGCCGCAGCGTGTCGTGGTTGGGTGCGGGCAGCGAGTGCACCAGGTCTCGCACACAGCGGCTGCGCTGGGCCTGGTCCTGCAGCTCTGGGGGAGGGAAGAGTCAGAGGGGAGGGAGGGCAGGAGGGTCGGCTCCGCGAGGGGAACTCCCAGTAGGGGATCCCAGCCAGGCGTGTGCCAGAGGCAGGCCGGCTACACCCCTACCGCACCCGCCCACCTCCCCAGGTGCTCACTGATGGCGGTGATGAACTGGGGGAAATGCGAGAAGGGGAAGAGAGGCTCAGGCAGCTCCCGGAAGAAGAGCTTTAGGGCGCCGGTGATAACGTGGACGTCCTCCCAGCGCCCGTCGTCCAGGTCCAGACGCTCATCTGCAGCAAGGGGAGAGGAGAGGAAGAGGTCTGGTCACCCTGTGGGGCCTTCAGGCCCTGGGGTCGGGGCTGGGGGCAGGCCTCACCGTGGTCCACCTTATAGCGCAGCTTCTGGATGGTGGCCAGGTTTCCACTGATGCGGTACAGGCCGTCGATGTCCAGTCCTGGGGCAGAGGGAGGCGCTGACTCCGGGTTTGGTGGGATGACCCTGGGCTTTTGTGATTCTCACTAGGGGCTTCCATTCTTTCCCCCTTGACCCTGAGCCCACCCAGGGGTGTCCATCATGGGGTCCTGCCAGGAAGCCTTCAGGCGCCTGCGTGCCCCGCCCAGCCTTCTGCCACGCCTACCCCGGGCCTCGACGGTGCGGATGCACTGCTGCACGAAGCTGGGCACGGTGCTCCTCTCGCGCTCACACAGCACGGCCAGTGCACAGCCGAACACCTGGTCTGGGGGAGAGGCTGGTCGGCGCCGCCCTGCCTGTGAGCCACCAGCGCCCCGCTCTCCGCGTCCCTCCGGTACCTTTGATGTAGCCCTTCTCCCGCAGCGACTGCATCGTGGGCCGCCTCAGCAGGAACTTGCGGAGCTTGTACCGGACCCTGCTCAAGTCGCTCTCCAGGCCCCCAGGGCCTGGGGCAGAGGCTGCTGCTGGCCACAGGGCAATGTGGAGCTGCGTCAGTTGGTGGCACTGGGATTGGCCGGGCAGGCCCCAGTGGGGTCATCACCCCCCAGTAGATGCCCTCCAGCCGGGTCACCCCTGTGCACACCTGCATGGGACCGGGCCTCATCCTCCCGCCAGCTTCCCAGGCGCTCCCTGGACCCGAAGTCGACACTGCTGTGCTCGCTTTCCTCCTCAGGGGGCAGATCTGCGGACTGGAATCAGGCAGCCTCAGAGAGGCAGAACCTGGGGCCAGCTGGCGTCCTTCTGGGATGGGGTGAGGAACCAGAACTGCCTTCCCTGCAGGCCTGGTGACCCCCAGGCAGAGTTCACTGTTCCTTGACCAGGATAACTCCCCTCACCTCCACCAGGGAAGCTCCAAACCTCCCTTGGCTGCATGGATCCCTTCAGGTGTTATCCCTGTCATCCTGTCCTCCCCCATGCTCTTATCCTGGTCACTTCTACATACCTCCTAGTTTCTGGCTCCCTTTCTCCACATTTTCCTCAGTTCCTCCATACACACTCTACTAGTTCAGTATTCCTCAGTATGTGGCTGACATCTGAGCAGTGGTCATTAGTGCACCAGCATCACCTTCCTAGATCTAGATTCCTACCTCTAGTAATATGGCCGCACACTGCACTCAGTGTTGGTCCTAAGAAATTAAGGGTCAAAAACCCCCAGTTGTCAGACGGGGCCTATCCTATTCCTACTTACGCAATTGGTATTTTGAACCTAAAAAATTGTAGACTCTTGAATCTAAACCTTTAAATTTTTATCTTCTAGTTTCAGCTTGTCCTTCCAACTTGAGGCTGTTTTTCAGATATTTACTTTTCTTCCTCCTTTGAAATGGGACATTCCTCTAGGATGTGCCCCAACCCCTACCTGGAAGGTGCTCCTGCAGGGCCAGCCCCAGAGGCTGGATTCATACACTTAAGAAAGGCTGTTCTTTATCTTACTACATGGATAGACGGTGACTGCAGTGGGGTGGGGTGGGGGGACTTGATAATATGGATGAATGTTGAAACCACAATGTTGTTTATGTGAAACCTTCATAAGATTGTATATCAATAATACCTTAATTTAAAGAAAAGAAAAGAAAAGAAAGGCTGTTTCTTCAGCAGCCCATCTGCCATACAGCCGCAGGGGAAACTGCGTCTGCAGGGATGGGCACTTATCCACCACTGCCCTGGCACTCCTGGAGCCTTAGTGCAGGGCCCCACCCACTGTGGGCACAGCTGCCCTGATAATGGCTGGCCTTCTCCTCCCCACCAGCCCTGAGACCCCAAGCTCTCCCTACCAGCTCCTGGATGCCCTGGCCAATGGCCTTGTGCCAGGTGCTGATGATGGCCTCTGAGTCATGCTGGATCAGGTACTCTGAGCCATCTCGGCTCCGCAGCTGCAAGGACACAAGTCAGTCAGTCATCTCGGGTTCCCTGGGTCTGCCCTGGGGCCAGGCCTCAGAGGCGGAGAGAGACAAGGAGGTGACCTCTCCCTGTCCCCAGGAACTCAGAGCCTAATGGAGCAAGGGCCTCACCCCAGGACAAAGTATTCCACCTCATAAAAAGCAGTAGGTGACGACATCCCTGTTACCAATGGTGTTCCAGATGGACAGGGCAAGCGGAGGCTCAGCAAGTTCAAGCAACTTGCTAGTGGACACACAACTAGTGAGAGAGAGAGCAAGGATCTGAGTGCGGCAGATCTGAATGATGCAACTGTCTGGTACACTTTCCCCTGCCCCAGATAGCCTTCCCAAGAACCACAGACTATGACAGGCCTCACCCAGAGTGCTGGCCAGCAAAACAGCCAATGGAAGAAATACCTGGTGGGAGGCCCCTGGTGGCTAGAATTAGCAGTGAAGAAAATGCTGGGAGGGAAGTTTGGAAAGCAGAGTGGGGCAGATCCCAGAGAAAACAAGCACCCCCGGCATTCCACACACGCACTGGGGAACCAGGAGTGTTGTTCCCCCTTTTGCAGCCATGAGACTATACCCTCTCCCACACTCTAGCCCAGGCAATGAGTCTCTCACCATCCACTTCATCAGGAAGTGAAAATTAAAACTCAAGGGGAGACTTTTGGCCACTTTCTGACTACTCAAAGCTCTTACTGACCAGCAAGTTGGGGTACCAACCCACTTACTCTTATTCACTCCAAGGAAATATTCACATGGTCTGTGAGCTGGAGGAAGCACCGCCCTGTAAGTTGGCTGGAGGCTCCATGCAGAACTCAGGCCATATTCTTCCTTAAGAAACCCTAAAGTCTGGGTTTCCAAAGCCACTATTTTGTAGTATTAAGGAGCAAGCAGATATCAACAGCCCAGGCTTCTTCATCCGGCTGCTGTTGTCCTTAGTCCCTAGCAAAGGCTCTGAAGAGCAGGGAGAGGTGGTCAGCAACTTGGGTAGATCTTTCATCAGCCTCTGGCTAGAGGACTGAGAATTCAAGGTTAATGTGAATGCTCCGTTGCGTGGCTCACACCAACGCTGCCCTTTGGGTCTAGTGAGAGTCAGACAACTAAATATAACGTCCAGAATCAGGGCTATCTTTTGGCTGTTCACCTTTTAAAACTAGACTTGAATGTTATTTAAACTGTTTTAAAAATTAAAAACAGAAAATGTAAAATTGCACATTCATCCCTATCCCTGCAAAGACAGAGAGCCTTCAGTGGAGAGAGAGCACAGCTCCTAAACTAAGCTAACAAGAGCCCTGCCTCTCTTATCCCAGAGAATGACCTAACAATGCTTCTAAAACAACCATTATCTTTGGCAGCTCTCTCAAAACATCAATTCACGTTTGACAGTTTCATTCAGAAGGCAAAGCTTTACAGTTACATAGCAATGTATCTCACAAAATATTCACCCTGTTGAATGCACAGCTGAGCCACCCCAGGCTTGCTCTTTTTGGAGGACTCTGGTGGGGGGGGATTAGGAAGATCTGCTATGAAAAATTGCCAGGCCCAACTAGCCCAGCTGTGTTAGAGAATTTGGGGCTGTCTCTAGAGAAAAATCCTAGAGTTGCCTGTGGGCCACCCCGGAGTGGAGGGAGGGTGGTCATCTGCCAGCTGGGAAGCTGGTGGCTCCTCAATTTCCATTTAAGACTGACAGCCTTCCCATCAGCTTGAGAAGCTTCCAAGAGCGCCATCTGCCTTCCTGTCCTTGCCAAAAAAGACAACGCAGAAGTGTTTACTCTGAACTTTCATCAGAAGCCCAGTGAGAGAGGTGACATTCATAGATCACTGGTTGAGGGATGTCCCTCCAGGTCAAGAAAGGAACACACCTAGCAAAAGTAATGTCCCTCCTCGATCTGACCACCCATGGCAGACATTGCTAGTTGACGGTAACCCTCTGACCTGCTGAGCCTGGAGAAGGCTCCACACCAACTGATCAGAGCAGCTCATGAGATGAAACTGCTTTTCCACCTGCTCTGTGGATACTCTGGGTCTAGAACTGAATGAAGGTTGGTGGACCATCAGAAAACGACACCCTCAAGCTCCTTGCAGAACTGCCTTCTCTCAGCTGAGATGTGGGGTCCTGCTTCTTTCACCATGTTCCCCGAAGCAGCCCCAAGAGTCCCTTGCTAAGTGAGGAAGGAGATGCACACTGAAAATGCCTTCAAGAGCTAAGGATCAGCGAAAAGCTTTGGTTTCCCTCACAATCTGGCAGGTTTTTATTTTTCATTCATTTTTTATCAGGAAACCTGGGGCTAACTTTTTCCAGCAACAAGCACCCTTAGCACCTGAACTTAACTGCCCCTCTCCCACACTGACCTGCTTCTCTAACTCGTTGGCCTGATCCTGGCTCTGCAGTGGATTTTGTGTGTTTCATTGTGAGAAGCCTCACACTTTGTAGTAGTGGTAAGGATAAAAGTAGTTTAAAAACAAGACAACACTGGACAGTGAAGGGTGCGACACTGTGAGGTCCTCTCCTGGCCCCACCTGGCCTCTCTCTTCCCGCTGGGGGAGCCTGGGAAACGTGCCACTGCCCTGGTTTATCCACTGAGGACAAGTCCAGGTGGAAGCTGGGCTCTGGTCAGCTGGAGGTTTTCCAGCCTGGTAGAGTAAGTAGCCAGGCATGGGGAGTCTCCTGTCTGAGGCCGGAGCAGCTGGAGGAGGGCTTCTAGGTATCTACAGTTTTGTTCCCCAGGTACCCCCTACCCCTCCCCACCCTCCAGGGCCAAGGACTGGTGAACTCAGCTCCTGGAGAGCGGGCTGAAGAATCTGTGACAGTAGAAACACCATGGACGGATCCCTGAGGTGGAACCGCCTCAGCTTTGGGCCCGGAGAATTCCAACTCCACTCTCCCCAGCTCCTCCTTCCTGGGGCTTGCCTGGGAAGGTCCCAACCCAGTAGTAGGCTCCCTCTCCTCCTCCTGACCCACACCCTCACCTCTAGCACATTCTTCTTGCTGGATTTGTCTTTGGGGGCCCAGGCAAGAGAGGCCCCCCTCAGCTCCACTGTGTACTCAGGGATGGAGAGCTTGGAAGACTGCCTCTGTGGGAGAGGGGAGAAGGGTCGGGGGAAGCTCGGTTACCAGGAGCCCTCTGCTCAGACAGGCCTGCCTCAGCTCCCTGGCTCCAATACACCAGGCTCCTTCGGCTCCAGGATGGGGTCACAGCCTGGGGGAAGGGAGCCTGAGGGTTCCTGGAACCCAGAGATCCTGGTACTTTTAACCACCTAGCCTTGGAATGACTGGTCCTTTGCTGCCTACCCACCCAGGACAGGACAGGAGAAAGGAGGGCAGCCACTGTCCATGCAGGGTGCCCAGTGCCCAGCCCGACCAGGCAGACCTCTAGGACTGCTTCCCATGGCCAAGGTGGCTGCAAGTGTCCTGGGGTGAATCTGCTGTCTGCACTCCCTGCCAAGGACCAGCTCCCTTGACACTCATGATAGCTAGATCAGGTAAGGACCCAAGGGAGTCAGAAGCAGATGGGAGGTTCTTGCCCTGGGGGCCTGGGCCTCACCAGGCCGCCTGCAGCTGAGGCCTTTGAGTCCTTGAAGAATGTCAGGATGCCACCTTCCAGCACAGTCCAGGAGGCACTCCAGTGCTTCTTCCTAGTGGGGGTGGGGAATTAGGGGTGTCAGGGCTTGGATCTGGCCCTGGGCTGAGGCCCCCCTCCCACTCCCATGAGTAGGGCACAGAATGCAGCTTGAGGCACCCAACTGTGAGGGTCAGAATCTCAACTCTGATACCAAGGAACCAAGAGACCACAGGTGAGTCACTTTATCCCTATACCTCAGTGTCCTCACAGGACCTCTTATAAGGTCCTATGAGAGTCACACAGGCTGGGCAAAGGGGAGGTGCTCAGTGAGCATTATCAGTAGGGCCCATGCTGCCCTGGCCTGGTGCACATGCACTCTCACCGGAGCCGCTTCCCCTTGTCCACTGTCTTGGTTCGATGGAGCACACCTGCCTTCTCCAAGGTCTTGATCTTGAAACGTGGAAAGAGGAGGCAGTTAAGACAGGTGGGAGGAGGGCCGAGGGAGAGCAGAGGCTAGTCTCTACCACAGCCAGCAGCAACCCACAGGCTGGGCCTGAGTCTCCACTGAACCCTCTTTGCTGCCGATGGTGGCTGGTACCTGCTCCCATGGCAACAGGACAGATTTCCTCCCAGCTCCCAACCTCACCCAACTCTGGGCCTGGGATGACCCAGACCCAGGTTCATTCAGCCCAGGCTAGGACTGGGCCTATGGGGGAGGCACGCCCAAGCCAGTCTCAGGACCTCCAGGAACCTGCCATTTCTTCTAGGGAGGTCCTGTCAGGGCCCTATGCCCCTACCCTTACCTTCTCAGGGGGGCTGGCCTGGGCTGGGGTCTCACTGTCCTGGTTGTGAGACTTGCGGAAGCTTCGAGGGGCAGGGATGGGGATCTGGGGAGAAAAACACTGTCATATAATCCCCCTTCTCTCCCCAGGACTCTCCCTTCCCCATTTGGTTACCTGGGGCAGCTCCCACTGAACCAAGTCCTCATCAGGTTTGTAGAAGTAGGGCTTTCCGTTTTGGTCCTCCAACCTCACCCACTGTGGGGAGAGGGGTGGTCAGGGCTCCGCCCGCCTCATGAGAGGAAAAGCTTCCTTCTAACTAGAACCCAGCATAACCCCAAGGGGCTTGGAGGGGCAGGTGCAGTGACTGCGGTGTCTTGGGTTGGCTTGGAGCCCCCCTGGAGCTGCAGTTGAGAGAGTTAAGGGGAGCTACTATTGAAGAAAGGGTGAGGCAACGGCCCCGGGGTTTGTCTGGGCCTATCTGCCCGCTGCCACTACCTGCTCTTGGGTGAAGTGGTTGGTGTACAGCGTCTGCCCTTCTGGGTCTACATGGCAAGACCACCCGGGGGGCGTGGCCAAGGGAGAGGCGGGCCCCGGCTCACTTAAGGAGCCCACGGGGGAGTAGTCCTCCTCGGGGTAACTGCTCAGCAACTCCGGGTAGTCGGTCTCGGGGGTGGGGGGCTGCAGAAAGCAAAAGAAAGACTCAGAGGGTCTTGGGGCCTCTGCTGACCCCTGGCCCCGCCCCTCAGGGCAGTCTCGCGGCCGTGGGGAGCCGGGGGCGGGGTCAGAGGCCTTCCAAGCCGGCCCCACCCATCCCGGCCGGCCCCGCCCCTCACCCTCTGGTCACTGGGGCTGCAGGGGCTCAGGCCCGGCTGCATCTCCAGCTGGTCCTCAGGCTCGTCCTCCCAGACAGTCTCGCCCGTCAGCGGGTTGTAGAAGAACACCTTGCGACTGTCCTCATCCCAGTACTGGCCCCACTCGGTCTCGAAGCTCTCGCGGCTGTCTACTGAGGCCGGGGAGGTGGCCGGGCTGGAGGCGCCCTCGGCAGCCTCGAAGGGCGACTCCCAGGTCGTCACGCCCGTGTCTGGATTGTAGTAGTAGGGGCGCCCGGTGTCGGCGTCCGTGTGCGTCTCCCACAGCGGGCCAGGGCCGGGGGGCGCGGCGGCGGCGGGCGAGGTGGCCAGGGGCTGCCTCTCTACGTTAGCGTACACGGGCTCCGGGGGGTCGTCCCGCTGCAGGAGGAGGAGGACGTGGCCTTCAGGGCAGCCCCGGGGTCACGAGGTTCCCACTCGGGCACTTGCCACCTGGGCAACCCTCAGCAAGTCACAGAACCTCCGTGCCTCAGTTCCCCTGGCTGCCGGGTCCAGAAATTGTAGTGAAGGGAGAATGAGCAAATGTCCTTGCAAGTGTTTGTAAATTGTCCGGAGGGGTGGGGCAATTACATTAATTATTAACAATAATAAAATATCAGTAACCGAGTTCTCCCAGCTGTACACTAACAGGGGCAAATCAAAGGATAGGCAGGAATAGCGCAGTGGCCTGGGAGCCATCCCTTCCCCAGCCCCACTCAGCCCTGCGTCGTCCCACGGCCTCCACCCTGCCTTCCTTCCTAAGGAAGCTCTGGGACCGCCGTCAGGAGCCTCTGGATTTGGGGCTGAACTTCCAGGACGTGGGGTTGGCAGGCCTCAGGATTCATTCCAGGCAAGGGAAAGAGAGGAGAGCCGGACGGGGGCCAGGAAGGAGGGGGAAAGGAAGGGGAGCTCCCCTCGCCCCTCTGCAGGGAAGGGAGGCAGCGGCAGGGTTCAGTCACACAGACGGAAACCATGGTCAGGCTCAGCACCCTCACGGCTCCCTGCCTCTGGGGCAAAGTCTAAGCCTTTCACAGGCACCGGAGGCCTTCCATCCCTGCCTGCCTTCCACCTTACTTCCTGCCACTCCCTGTCCTTGCCTTGAACTTTAAGCTCCGGTAGCACCACGTTGCTGGAGGCCCCACCCTCTCTGTGGCTTCCTCAGGCCTCGGCCCCCTGCAGTCAGCCCCCGCCCATCCCCACCCCTTTCTCACTTGGGCGCCTCCTATTCCTTCTTTAGGACTCAGCTCAGGTGTCAGGTTCAAGACCTTTCCTAAGATTTCTCCTGTGTGCCCACCACAGCCTAGCACCCTCAGCCCACCAGAGGGATAAATAACCATATTACCAAACCCCAGGCAGCAGGAGATTAATACTGTTTTTTAAGAATACAGAGTGTTAGAAGAGAAAAGCAGATTTCAGATGGTAAATTTTGCGTAATTACAATTTTGTTTTTAGAAACTCCAAAATGTGAACAGAGGTCATCTCTGGGCAGGGTAATTATAGAGATTGGATTTGTTTTTGTTTAGATTTTGTCTTTAAACTTTTTTGCAGCCTCAAAATTTTGTGCAATAAACCTTTTTTTTTTAAATCATAGTAGTTCCTCTATTGCTGGGACACCTTCGGACACCTTCACTAAGCTGCAAATTCCTCAAGAGGGGAAGCATGTCCTCTCAAGAAGGCCTCTCCTGGCCTTTACTTAGGCAGGCACATTAAAAAAAATTCATTTGTCCAACAAAGATTCACCTGCTCTGTGCCAGGCACCGTTCTGGGAATGTAGCAGTGGACAAATGGACACAGATCCCTCCCTGGCAGCCTGCCCGTGGGTGTATTTGGTGGGGAAGAGGGGAGCAGACAAGCCAGGTGGTAAGTGAAGGGCACTGTATGTCAATGGTGATCACGGCTTACAAGAAAAAAACGCTGCACAAGAAGGGGGTGATGTAGTTTCAGACAAGGCAGGTCCCAGGTGTGCAGGAGACAGGAAGGGCTGGATACTCCAGCCAGCTGTTCCTCACTCCTCTGCCTCACCCCACAAGCTCCTGTGTGGCTGAAATAGGACTCTCCACCCACTTTTCCTCTCTCCACATCCATCACAGCCCTCCTGTGGCATCCTGTATTCTAGCCACACCAGCCCACTGACCCTCCCCAAAAACAAAGGCATTCTCCTATCTTTGTGCCTTTGCTCTGGCTGTTCCCTCACCCTGGAACCCCCTGCTGCCATTCCCTGCCTACCCAAACCTGCTCCTCCAGCGTGTCAGCCGCACCTGGGAGACGCCTCCTCCCTGTGGGGAGAAGTCTAACCAGCTGGTACTGCTCATCGCTCTCTGAGGGCCCTGTGGCATTCTGCCTTGGTGGTCGTCAGGTCATTGTTCACCCACCTGCCTACCTTCTCTGACCCCAAAAGGCGGGAGTTTCTTGAGAGCAAGCCCGAGGATGACGTGCTCCCCAGCAGGCAGCCCAAGGGCCTGAAGCACACAGCCAATCCACCAAAAGCACTCTCAGCTTGAGTCTAGAAGTCAGTTCCAGGACAGACCTCAGTACCCAACAAAACAAACACACTTGACACTACAGGAGAGATTGGGGTTAGCTCAGAGCAAGGACTACCTGAAAATGAGGGCTCAAGCGCAGAAACAAGGCTTCTGGAAGGTGGAGGAAGATGGGTGATCAGACACGCTTCCTGCCACCCTAGCTGGACCCACTGAGGCAGTGGCCTTGCCCATTTGTGGGACAGGGGCTGGAAGGTCACATAGGGCCTAGGAGCTAAGGAAGGAACCAGGCTCTTTGGAGAAGAGATTTCCACCTGGCCAGCTGCTGGCCTTGGCTCTGAGTCCCTGGGGAGTCCCCAGCTGGTCGGGCTGATGGAGATCTCACACTAGGAACACCCCTGGCAGGTATGGAGGAGATCTGGGAGGTAGAACTTTAGGCCCCCACTATGACAGGGCTGTCGCAGATAGAGAAGATGCAGAATCAGAGGCCAAATTGGGACAGGGGAGTGCTCCTCTGAAGGAAGCACATTCATTCTAAGGATTGGGGCTGCCCCAGAGACACAGGTTGCTTCAGGAGGTAGTAAGGGGCCTTCACTGGAGGTGAGCAAGCAAGAGTTCAACTCTCTGTTAGGGATGCTGTGCCCCTGAGGCCCCTTCAAACTCTGTAAGTCTCTGCAGAGGCTCTGCAGTGCTAAGACCGAGGCGCTTTCCTCTCCTGCCAGAGCCTTGGCCAGGATCAGACTGGCTCCTGGAAGGCAGATGGGGCCAGTCCCTCCATGCCCTTTGGCCTTCAAGAAGGAGCTCACCCAGGTTACATAGGGTCTGACACCCCCACCCTGAACTCCTAGAGGCCCAGATGAGACCCAGATGCAGCCCATCAACAGGGGATTAACTAGCGTACCAGGGCTTGGGTCCAGACCCCAATCATAGAAATAGAGACAGAGGACTCCCAGTGGGAAAGAGGAAGTGGTCTCCTACCTCAGACCAGACGACAGAGCCAAGAGGGGCCCCGGCTCTCATCATGCCCAGCTGCTCGGCCCCCCAGTGCTCCTCTTGTGTCCAATGCCCTCCCCTCACCCACATGCACGTGACAGGCCTGCCTCTCCTCCCCCAAGCAGATCACCATGGCTCAGCATCCCTGCACAGCCCCTGTCAGAGGGGCAAGGCTGTGGAGAAGGAAAGAGGAGAGAAGAAAGGAGCCCACAACCTCTGAGATCCCCTGCTCCAGGCCCCAGTTTACCTACCTCCAGGATGAGCCTACCTGACAGGGCCAGAGGAGGGAGGCCCATTGGAGGCGCCTGACTGCATAGGCCCCTCCACCCTCCCCGTCAGAGTCTGAGCTCACACCCCCAATGCTAGGGTCCCCTACCTGTCCCCGCAGGGCCTGACTCGGCCTCCTGGTCAGCTTGGCAATCATGTCCACCATCCTGTACTCTCTGTGCTGCTGGGACAGAGCCCTGGGAAAGTTTTGGGGGTGGAGCCAAGGGGCACAACCCCAGGGCTGGCACAGGGCAGCAGGGAAACAAGAAGTTGCCTTGAGATGGCGGGAGGCTGAGCCTCCAGCCCATTTCCTGTTAGTGCCGCGGAAGTGCTGCCTGAGGATGGGGGCTGGGGGCTGTTGCAGATTGGGAGCATTGTTATGTGTCCAGGCACACACTGGCCACCCTTCTCAGTGTTCTGATTACCGGCAAGTCTTGACTTTCAGCGCCAGTCGCAGCTGAGGAGCAGGCTCCACAGACGACAGCCCTGCTGCCACAGCGGGGAGGGCTGGGCGGCACAGACAGGGGCAGGCAGGGGGCAGCTGGGTGCTGCGGTGGGACAATGAGTGGCCATCGGCTCCCCAGAGGCCCAGGGAGGATGTGATGAGAAAGAGGAAGCTTGTGTGTTGGGGGTGTCTCAAAGAGGAAGGGGTCTAGGCACCCTCCAGCCACGCGGAGGACAGGAGGGATTCTGACCATGCCACCATCTACCCGCCTGATTGCCTGAGTTGACCTCCTTCAGTTTCGGTCACTGAGATGCATGCACACACCCCCACCTGCATGTCCACATACATGCACGAGTGTGCTCATGCCCTGCCCCCACTCTCCAAGGCTCCAGAGAAGGAGGACAGGGACCAGTTCCCCTCACATCCAACCTTAAGAGTTTCCTCCTGGCCTCTCCTCTCTCCATCCCCTCAGGCAGGTGTTCAGGCCCTGGCCATGCACAATGGACACAGCATATCCAGTGTGAGAAGCTGCAGCCCCTGCCCTACGCCCTTGGAGCCCACCGTGTCTCACTCAACCCCTTACAGGCCCTTCCTCGCCAGTACCTTGCCCACCCACCCACCAGCCAAGGCTCTCCCACAGTGGCTGCCCCACGCCCAGTTCAGGCTCCAACCCCCACCCTCCCATGCTGGATCCCAGAGCCCTCATCTCCCACTCCTCCTGCCCCCAGGCCTGGCTCTCCTTTCTCCCCTGCCCATGCCCCCCAGGCCTCTCCTCTGCCCCCACTGTGGGCTCAGCATGGGGACACCCAAGTAGAGCCAGATAAGGTGTTGGGTTGGGGTGTGGGACACTTGGGAAGCCCACACCCAGAGCAAGTCTGGGACTCATGTCCTGCTCTGCCCTCAAAAGCTCTAGTATCACTTCCCCATCACTCCCTGGGCCCCAACTCAGAAGCCCAAAACCCCATGGGCAGACTGGTTCCCCAGAGAGGCGTGGAGTCCTCCCACCTGTCACACACATGTCACATAACACTGCCCCCACCCTGAGGACCCCCCCCACACACACACCACACACCACACCACAGGTTACCAAGAGAGATGAGGCCCAGCCAAGGAGATGAGAACAGCCTCTGTAAATTCCAGAGCAGCCAGAAACTGAGCCATCAGGAAGGAACTGGGTGTCGGGTGGGGGGAGAGAGGAGGCTGGTGTTGCCCTGGAATTGGGGAGCAGGGTCTCCCTGTGGCAGGGACCAGGAGTGACAGTGGAGGGGGCTGGGACCAGAAAACAGGCAGCACCCCACTGCTGCTCTTACCCAGTAAAAAACCTGACCCCCTTGCCTGGGGTCTCCCAGAGGGCCCTGGCCCCGCAGTACAGGGACCAGAGTAACACCATTCAGCTCTCCGGCCTGCTTTACTCACTGAGGTTGGCCCCTCTGGCCTCCTGTCTGGGTTTCCCCTCCCCCCGAAAGAGGAGGTGGTGACCACAGAGGTCCCCAGTGGGGTCCTCCTCCTTCAGCCACACCCTCACACCCTGAGTGAGAGGCACATGGTGACAGAACAAGTCATCTGCCTATCACCCAACTCACCAGCCCTTTGTCTTCACTCCTTCTCTCTAGAAACCTCATAGGGGTGTTAGGGCAGGAGCAGGGGCAACCAGAAAATTCTAGCAGTTCTGTGGAGCCACAGGCAAAAGAGATGCCTGCAAACCAGCAGCTCAAGCCCAGGGACTGGCTCTGGTAGCTGGGGGGGGGGGGGGGGAGGGGAGACAGGACCTCCTTTGCTGCCTCGGAGCCTGCCACATGCCTCCTGGGCCGAGTGGAGGCAGAAATGAGAGTTGGAATGGATTGTGATCTGTGCCTCCAGGGGCACAGCTGGGAGCACAGAACTGGTCTGTCACCCATGTTTCCCTGAGCATGTCTTCTCTAGGACAGAGGCTGGGCCTCACTCTTCCCACTGAGCAAGGCATCCACTCACGTGCAGTGGGTCTGAGGGTTCCCCTGCAGGGCCAGGTGCCTGCCCCCTGGCAGCTTCAGAATACTGGGGGAGCCATGCCCGATCCTGGCCCCTAAGAGTCTGTCTGATGTAACTGGTTTGGGCTGTGACCTGGGCATGTTGTGTTAAGGCCCAGGTGAGGCCAGGGTGATCTTATCGCCTGTGTGGGATTCCAAACACAGCTGGCCTGAGGTGAGGCTCTTCTCTTGGGCCTGGGGCAGAAACTTCATTCTATTAAAAGGAAAAAGAATAGGAGTTCCGAGACCTGGTTTCTTGTGTAGACTATCTCAGGTTCTCTCTGGGCAACACCTTGAATTTCTGGGCCTCAGTTTATCCATGGAGTGGGCTGTCATTTTCACTCCCTTCACTGACCTGGTTTCTGTGAAAGAGCCATGCAGGCCCCTGAGTTCCCACACCCTCTGGGACATGGAGAAAGCCCTGGTTTTGGGTTTCGATTGAGCACCCTTGGCTCTGACTCTGCCCACAACCTCTTGGTGACCTCATGGGGTTCCCTTCTTGGCCTGCTCCTCCAGGGTGGGGTGGGACCTGGGGCAGCATCTCTTTCCTGCTCTGAGTAAGGCTGGTGGATAACCAGAAGCTCTCCTGTTTCTGGGCCAGGAAGAATCAGAAATGGTCTGTCAAGGAACATGCTGGCCAGCAAAGGCCATGGTTGTGAGCCAACTAGGGAGATGGGAAAATGTGATGGGGTCGGGGCCCACCCCCCGAAATTTATCTGTGCCTGTGCCCACAGTTCCTGTCTCTCCCCCAGTGGAGGGCCCAGGGCCCCTGTGCAAGCCAGCCTTCCCAGCAGGGCCTGGGCTCTCTCACCTCCTCAGAAGCTTCCTCTCCTCAAGTCTCCAACTCCTCCCACCTCCTGCCCACCCTGATGCCTCTGCGCCTGCCTGGCTTGGGCAGTGGAGGGTAGCAGTTGGGAGATGGGAAGAAGCAGGCCATGTTTCAACTACCATGTTTGCAGAATCTTTGTCCCATGAGCAGTATCTTAAAGGGAAAGAAATAGCTTTGTCTGGGATAGGTGGGGCTGGGGGAGAGCTGGAAGGGCCAGTCTGTCTTCAGATAATAAATAATGTCTCACTACTTGGAGAGCAGAAACATTTGCCTTTGTCCCTTTGGTGTGTCAGCAAACTCACAGTCTCTCCATCTTAAAAAAAAAAAGTGCCCCCCTGACCCCAGCTCTCCCTTCCTCTTCTGAGAGCCAGCTTCTTGCAGGAGTGTGTGCACCCACCAGCTTGCCATCTACACTCTCAGAGATGCAGTCCACTGCTCACATCTCCTACAACCTCCTTGATGACAAATCTGGACCTCGTCAAGCCTGAGTCCTCTCGGGTACTCAGTCCTTACAATCCTCTCCCTCCTGTGTTTTTGCCTCAGACCACAGCCTCAGAGTCTGCAGCTTCGTCCCCTGGCTTCCCCTTCTCAGCTCTTTGGGCCCATGCTCCTCGCCCCCTGCCCATCTCCTCAGTGCTTGCGTCTCATCTCTGCTTCTCATTCTACTGTCCTGGGAAAGCTCAACCTGTATTAGGTTAATGACTCACAACTCCATCTCCAGGAGCATAACTCCAAATGCCCCCCTAGACGTCCTTGGTACACCTCAAAAGCTGCGTGACCCAGACTGAGTTCTTCTTCATCCTCCTCCTCACCATCTCAGCATCGCCTCAGTAGCTCAAGCAGAGGCCTAGAGTCATCCTTGATTCCAGCTTCGCTTGTGTCATTGTCATGGAGCCCTGGTGACCCTACATGTCTAAGTCTTTCAGACTTCTTGGTCTCCAGGTAACACAGGGATTAGAGGGGCACAGGGAAACCACCACAGAGAAGCAACACTTACATCTGAAATAGACATTCTACAGGGCAACTGGTGTGGTCTCTTTAACGAGTCTGTGTCAGGGCAGAAGGAATGGGGAAGGGCAGGCAGAGAGGGAGTTGTCCAGAGATTTAAGGGACAATAAAATGCAATACACAGTCCTTGACTGGATCCTGGTTCAAACAAACTGGCTGTGAGAGAACTGTTTTAGGACAATGGGGTAAATTCGACTATGGCTTGGGTAGATATAATAATGTATTATGTTTATGGAGAAACACATTTTTATAAGATACATGCTGAAGCTTTCAGGGGTATGGAATTTATCATTTCTTGGCAAAAGAAGAACATGGCAAATAGCAATTGTTAAATCTAGGTCATAATCATACTCATTTTAATACTATTATTGCTTTTCTGTATGTTTGAAATTTTTCATAATAAAAAGAAAAACATCTCCCTCAAACTCGTTGACTGTTTTGCATCCTCAATGTTTCTGCTCTCCAAGTAGTGAGACATTATTTATTATCTGGAGACAGACTGGCCCTTCCTGCTCTCCCCCAGCCCCACCTATCCCAGACAAAGCTACTTCTTTCCCTTTAAGATACCGCTCATGGGACAAAGATTCTGCAAGCATGGTAGCTAAAACATGGCCTGCTTCTTCCCATCTCCCAACTGCTACCCTCCACTGCCCAAGCCAGGCAGGCGCAGAGGCATCAGGGTGGGCAGGACCGGCTGGCCCCAGAGAGAATGTCTGAGCCCAAGGCTGGAACACGGGAAACCCCAGGGCAACCTGGGCCCGCCATGGCACCCTTAGGGGAGGGCAGGGTGACCCTTGTACCAGACCCCCTTTCTTTTAGGAGCAACAGGGAGTCAAACAGGCAAGCTAAGCACTCTCTGCCCTTAAGACTGGGCACATCAAGGAGGCAGGGAGAATTCTGGCTGGTGTCTTAGCAGGGGCCAGCCCAGCCCACAGACCTGCTGGCAGAACCCACACTTTAGGGACCCCCCTCTCTCATGTGGGGTATGCCAACAGCTCAGCCCAGCCCTGGTGAGCAACGACACATAAACTCCACTCCTCTGACAGCCCAGCGGCTGGAGGGAGGTGGCACGAAGAGAAAAACCAAGGCAGCCGCAGCTACCAGACCCCAGTACAGCTGAGGCCAGGACGGGCCAAAGGGCTGCCCACGCACCCTGGGAGGAAGAGGAACTCATCAGGAAGGGTGACGGGGCAAGTGGATGGCCACCCAGAAAAAAAATAATGAAGGGTAGGCCTGCATCTCACTCTATCCACTCAGATATACCCACAAAAGATCGAAGATTTTGTGGAGCCATAAAAAGACTCAAAGAAAAAAACCATGAGCAAAATCTATATTTAGAAAAGACAAACTTGGTGGTGGGGATTACAACTCATGTAATAGGCAGAGGGCTCTTTTCCCTAGTATATAAAAATCTCCTAGAAATCAGTAAGAAAAGGGCCAATAACTCAATAGAAAAATGGACAAAAGATATAAATAGACCAGAGGCAGAAAAAGAAAAACAAACAGTCCTTAAATAAATGAAAAGACGCTCACTCTCACTGGAAAGAGGAGTGCAAATTCAAGCTACCTTCAGTATTTTACTATCAGATTGGCAGAAAACAAAAATTTGAGGATGCTCCATCGGCAGGGCTGTGGGGGAAAAAAGCAAATAGGTACTGTCATTTGTGCTGGTGGGAGAGCAAATCGCTGTTAAGTCCCAAGGACAGCAATTTGGCAAGTATCTATCATTTACCCTTTGACTCGGCGATTTTCTGGGAGTTATCCTCAGTTTACCTGAACATGCACAAAAGATGATGCATTATAATACTGTTTGTAATAGCAAAAGACGGGAACCAATCCAAGTGTCCATCAACAGAGGACTGGTTAAATGAATCACGATAAATCCCTAAAATGGAAAAGCACATAGCTGTAAGGAGATGGATACCATCCATGCAATCTCCAAGATACACTGTTAAATCAAAAAGGCAAGATAAACCCAACAAGATATAGGACTCTGTGTACTGCATACTACCTTTATGTAGGAGACAGAAAATGAAGTAATCAAATTTGTATACATACTAGTTTGCACTTGTATAAAGAAACTGAAGAATAGAGAAAGAATTAATAAAAGTTGTGACTTTTGAGTTGATTAAGAACAGGGCATGGAAGCAGGTGTATGTGTGAGAATTTTTACTATATACTTTTTAATACTGTTTGATTTTTAAACACGCTGTAGGTGTATTACCTAATTTTTAAAAAGCCCTATTAGCCAGATAGAGAGGCTGGAAAATGTGATTACAACTTGAACAAAAAGTAAGAACTTACAGGGAGATTCAAATGAAGCACAAAAGAAAAGACTACTTCAAAACTTAAATACATCATTGTACTTCTAACTGAAAGAAGATAGTTACTATTGAGACTCAAATTTGTGGTCTGGAAGATCAAGCAGAAGAAATACCTCAACCTCTGAGCAAAAGTACATGGAGATAGAAATAAAGAGGGAAAAGATAAGAAACAGGGAGGGTCTAGTCAGGAGAGCTAACATGCAAATGAAAGAGAAAGTAAGAGACAATAATTACACAACAAATAAATTTCTTTACACAGAAAACAGACTGAATCTGCAGACTGCTAGGACTGTGAGCTCCAGATGGGAGAGCTGAGGAAAAGAATCCCCATCTTGGCACATCCTATAGAACATGGCATGTGATTAGAAATCCCGGGGGAAAAGCAGAAGCCGCCATTTAAATGGAAAGAGTAGCAGGACAAAAGATTAACTGGGAGGGAAAGAGAATCAACAGCAGCCTGACTGCAGTGAAAAGAAACTCACAAGATAAACCAATAAATGCAAAATAAACCATACAAATAAAATCAAGTACAGTGTATCCATTGTTAAAGGAAATATGAACAGATTGAATCATCCCATTAAAAGACACAGTCAACTTAGAGTTAAAAATATAGTAGTATGATATATACAAGAAAACACTTTTTATAAAATGATAATGGTTGAAAATAGGATACCGAGAGATACCAGCAAAAAACTAAACAAAATAAAATAAAATAAAATAAAAGTAAGAGTGGCTATGTTAATAACAAAGAGGTGGAATTTCAGGTTAAAATAAAGAATGCAATGGAACGAAAGGCACAACCTGTGATGACAGAACAGTCAAAATCTGTATTTTCCCAGTAAGCATTGTCTTCAATACAAAAAGCAACAACTATTAAAAGTAGAAGAAGAATTTTATGGAAAAAATTTGAGCGGGAGGTTTTCTAAACCTCTATCAGAATCAGAGTAAAAGACAGGGAAAAAAAAGTATACAAAGGAAATGCAAGTTTGAATAATATAATCAACAAATTTGATTTGATACATATGGAACCTTATATCCTTTAAGTAGAAAATACACAATTTTTCTATCTACGAAAAACTTCAGAAAATCACATGGTCACAAAGAAATCCATAAATAAATTTTAAAGTGGAGATTTTACAATCTAGGGGAAAAAATGTTTTCCTAGTAAAATATAAAATAGCCAAAGTTAAGTGGAGAACCGAAAATTTGAAAAGACCAATTAACATTGATGAGGAAAAAGTCTGCCATTGAAAAAGCACCAGGTCCACAGGGTTTCATGGAGGAGGCTGAATTGTAGAAACCTTTTAGATTCACCTCCGACCTCACCTTCCTGGCCAAGGGGCAATCCTGGATTCCCTCTGGCTGGCAAGACCCTGGTGGGGGGACTCCTCCAATGTTCCCATAGCGCCCGGCAGGTGAGGGAAAAATCACCACATAACCGTCAGCACACTGTGGCACCCCTATGTCTGTAAAACTCCCCAACACAGGATGGAAATAAACCAAAATGCTAACAGTCAGTAGATTGAAATCCTCTCCTAGCCATTAGCCAAACATTTGTAATGGGGGCAAATTATTTTTATAGCGGGGATGGTAATTTACCATTCAGACAAGGTGAGGTGTACCCTAGTTTGCTGATAAGGAAGGCAGGCGGCTGGGGGGATCTGCAGTGGGCTCCTTCTGGCACTTGGCTTGTCTCTCCCCACCAAGCTGGCCCAGACCCCAGGACAGACAGGGAGGCCTAGACAGGGACCTGATGCCCCACGGTGGACCTCCATCCAGGGGAAGGGGAGGATGGCAGCACCGAGGAGTCCTGCAGGCCTCACCTTGCCTAGGCGGCAGCTCTGGGAATCCCCTCAACACCAGAATCCTTCCTCAATTTGGAAACAGTCTTCGTTATTTTAGCAAGAACCCCTATGCCTGAGGCCCAGGCCTGGAAGCCCCATTTCCCTAGACACCAACCAACATTAACTGTCCCTTCACTCCTGGACACTGGCGTGGAACCCTGGCCACGTTTTCTGGTTATCAGCTATCCCTGGTCATGGTGGTGGGCTTTCTTGTCCCCTGGCACTGCCAGCCATCGGGCAGGCATTCATTACAGCCTCCCCTGCTGGACACAGACAGCTCTAGGAAGAGCAAGGGAAATAGACCAAGAGTGAGGCCAGCTGCTGGGGCTCAGGGAGGAAGCGGGGAGGCAGGTGGGCTGGCCACAGGCGGTCTCAGGAGGGAACCTCAGACTGAGAGGTGAATAATGAAACCGAGACTCAGGGAAGACTGCCTGGGGAAATGGGCCACCCTGGGCCTGCAGGGTAGAGGTTGCTCCTCTCTGCCCTGGGAGTTGGGGGGGCTTTTGGTGGCTGGAATGTGGGGTGAAGTTATGGTAGGGGGCTACCCAAGAGCCTGCTCTTTCACAAGCCAGGTCATAGTCTGGGCAGTGGGGCCTCTGGGTCAGCCCGGGGCTGCAGGTGAGTCACTGGAAGGGAAAGTTCAGGCCAGATGTGAAGAAACCAGCTGGGCCACCCCAGGGCGCTGCCCTCTGCAGGGTTGGGGATGGGGGGAGTTGTTGGGAAGAGGAATCAGGACAAGGAGATTCACTGGACCCTCTGCTTAGCCTCAGCAATCCTGCTCTTGCCAGGCCCCCTTTCCACAAGGCCCCTGGCCTCCAAAGGGGGTACCGGGTGGGTCTGCCCAAAGCCAGTTCCTTTATCTCAGCTGCCTGGGGCTGCCGTAGGAGCGCGGGAGTTTGCCCAGGGAGAGCATGCCAGGCCGGGTATCCAGAGAGGAGGGCCATCATCAGTGGGTGTTAGTAGGGTACAGGAAAGACCGATGGGGAGTTGGGAGGGAGGAGAGAGCGTGGGAAAGCTGCTGCAGCGCTCGCCCTCAACCCCAGGGGCCCAACTCCATTCCCAGCTGAAGGGTCACTCACAGTTCCCAGCCGAGGACGAAAGGAAAGAGGGCCCTGGGGCTCCTCCCGGTCCAGGCCCCCTGCTCCGGTGAGGTGCCTCTGGGCTGTTTACAGAAGAGGCTGCAGAGGCCAGACTATAACTCCTTCCTCCCTGTGGCCAATGCCCCGAAAGCAGGGGCGGGCTCCAGTCCAGATGGCCAGTCTGGGCCTCCCCACCTCTGAGGCCATGGGGCGGGGATAATGACCACACCTTGAAATCCCCAGTCACGATGGCCCCTCCCCCAGGCTGGGGAGGAGTCTCAGAGGCCCCTTCCTCACCCAGCTCCTCCTCAGACGGGGCAAGGGTCAGGTAGAGTGCTCAGGCCTCCCTCCCTCTCTCCTCCATCTCTCCCTCCTTGGAGTGCATGCTCTGCCCTGTCCTGGGCACCGTGCTGCACCCTCGGCTGCAGAGAGCAAGGCTAGGGTTTGGAACTCATGCCTCCAGGGCTGGGCACACACGGGAAGCTCAGAAAAGTGAACATTGGTTTGCCTTCAGCTTGTAGAGTCCTTGCTTAGGGGAACAGCAAGGCCACCTGGCTGAGACTGAGGCCAGGGTGGGGTTTGGGGTCAGGAAGACTGGAACTGACCCAGACACAGCCACCTCCTGGCTGGGTGACTTTTGGCTAATTACTAAACCTCTCTGAACCTCTGTACTCAAGACAAATTGGGATACCCATGCCTGCCTTCCTGGGGCTTGGAGGATGAGCCTTTTGGTGAGAGCCCACAGGACCATTAGCCCCTCTGGGACAGGATCATGTCATGTCCTACCATAGTTTGTGTCCTCAGGGTCCAGCAAAGTGACCACCACATACCAGGTGAGCATTACGTGCTAGGCGAGTGAGCAGTGAATGACAAGGATGTAAAATGCCTTACGGTGTAAAGGCTCCTCTTCCAGGGTGGGTGGTGGGCTCCCTGCATCTGCTGATTGTTCTGCCCATCTCACCGCCCTCCCCCTTGTCAGTGGCTCATGGACTGGACACTGACCCCACCCTCCCCATGACCCTATGTCATCTGCATCCTCACATCCTTGCCCCTGTGCAGAGGAAGCCAGTCCCCCCCACCCCCTGCTCAGGGTCCCTCCCTCACTCCTTTCTCCACTTACTCACCACCCCCAGCCTCCCAGCTCCCTGTCTGCCATTTGCTTAGATTCAGGGTAGCCTCCACCTCAACCACAGACCACAGCATCTGTCCCTTCACTAACAAGCTTTGGAGAGTTGTCTACACTCTTTGTCCACATCCTCACTTCATTCCTCTGACCCTCTGCCTTCAGCAACCCGCTTGACCAGTTCCTGATAAGGTAGCTGCTGATCTTCTGGTACCCGTTTCCAATAAATGTTTGATGGCCTTTACCCAACTTCCCCTTTTTTCTGGATACTTCTAGCCTTCTGGGCTAGCACTCTCCTGCTTTTCCTCCTTGTCCCTTGACTATCACTTCCTCTTGGGCTCCTCTTCCCTCCCTTTGTCTATCACCCAAATGTGGTGGGCCCGGGCCCCAGGGCAGTCTCAGTGCCCCTGTTCCCACTCTCCCCATACCCATGGCTCCACCATCACACGCTGAAGGCCTTTTCCTAGGCAGCAGGCCCAGCTCTCCCGCTGCCTTCTGGCCCCAGCCTCTTTCCTCCACTGGCATCTCCCCATTGTCCCCTGCCGCAAACAGCCCACTGTCTACCCAGGTGTGTAGACTGGGAGGCTGAAATTCATCCTGACTCCCCTCCCACCCCCCTCAGCCCCTCAGCCGCCAGGTCCTGCCAAGTCTACCCCACGAATCTTCCCTCATCACTGCAGGCCTGGGAGACCACGAAGGTCCTCTGCCATTCTCAAAGGCCCACCACAAGGGTCTTTTCTCAACCCCACTCCCTTCTCTGCTGAGAGCCTTCCAATGGCTGCAAGACAAAGTCCAAATTCCTGGCGAGAGCCCATGAGGCTCTGCCTAGCTAGGCACCACCCACTCCCCACCAGAGCCCCCTTTCCTGAGCCCCAGCTACACAGGGTAGAGGTGGGCTGCAAGGCCCCAAAGGTGCCACATCATCTTGAACCTCCCCCCTGCCCATGCTCCATAGCACCCTGAGTGTAGCTCTATCACAGACATACTGTGCCAGGCTGGATGGGGGCATCTGTCTCCTCCTGCCAGCCTCCTGACCCAGACAGTGAGCACCCACCAGCTGGGGCTGTGCCTCCTGGTGCTCAGCAGGTGTCCAGTCAACTCAGGCTCAGTGAGGAAGCAAATGGGGTGGGGGGAGGGTAGGCACTGCCTCTCCTGCTTCCTCCAAGAAGAAAACAGGCAGGCTCACCTTTCAGGAAATTCCTTCTTGAAATGCGACCTCAAACAACGAAGAGCAGAGTGCGGTTTCCTTCCTGGGAGAAACCAATTCCCCTCCCCCAGATTTTCTCAGGGAAGGGGTACCAGGGAGACTCACAGCTGACACTTGAATAGAGCCAGTCACAGGGAGTGGGTTATTATACCGATTACACAGGGAGGAACCTGGGCCAGAAATGCTCAGCCACTTCTTGAGGCTACACAGTGAATCAGCACTGGAAGTGAGACAAGGCAGAGCCTCTCAGCCAAAACCCGTATCTCTGGGAGGGGTCCTAGTTCCTCCCTGTGCAAGCACTACCCCCACTGTCACCTGTGTGTCCCCCGCAACACACACACACATTCACACACACTGCAATGCTGGGAGCTGGGGGAAGGAGGGGCAAATACTACAGGACAGTGGCCTTGGCTGCAGGGTGATTTCTCTACCCAGGAGGGTGAGCTACCGGGTGGTGTCCCCTGGGAAGACCTGTAGAGCCTGGCTTATGGGTAAGGGGGCTGTCGCCCCTCCTCCCTTGTCAACACACTCTTTGCACATGCTCTGCACCAGGACCTGTGCTTGGACGCAGGGCTTCAGGGGGCAAGGCCAGTCCCCCAACTTGTGTAGGAGTGCACCTCCAAGGAGCAAATGTGGAGCGGCCCGGGAATGCGCTGCCAAGAGCCTGCCCAGGAAACAGAGGGGCGCGGGGGGAGAGAAGCGCGGGCATCCAGTCGTCTATCCCACAGAAGCCAAGGGGCACGAGGATCCCACCCCAACCCGTCGGCCGAGTCCGGGTCCGCGTCCCCGCCCGCCGGATGCTATTCTCCGCCCTGGCCATAAGGGGGCGGGCTGCACCTGCAGAAACAACTAAGGCAGTGCAGGCCTGGGGGAAAAGATAGCATACGCGACCCTATCCAGTCTTGACAGATCGCCTTCTACGCGCCAAACACATCCATTCCTCACCTCATTAAAGGCGCTTAACAACCCTAATATTTAGGTATTGCCCTGCATTTACACACGAGGACACTGGCACTGAGAGAACTAAAGTACTTTGTCAGCAGCTGGCAGATGACTCAGTAGAGTCAAATTCGAATCTCTGTAGCCTCAAATCCTAAACTCTTTGCACTATAGTCAGACGGGACAGAGAGAAGACCCAGGAGCTGGCAGACAGGCATGGTGCCTCCTTTTTCTGAGCAGCCCAGACAGTCCTGGCAAGTGACAGGTATCAATGCTTATTATAATTACATCAAGTTCAAAGGAAAAAATCAAAGACTCACAAGCTTCAGGGAATCATCCATTCATGCTCCCGCCCCACTTTGAGCCAAAGGACAAATTGAGTCCCCTAGAGAGGAAGTAAATTGCCAATAATTACCCCATCTGGTGACAGTTGTCAGGAGTTTGTGCATTCTACCACCAATACCCCCTCACCTGACTGCCAGAAAATTTCCTAAAGTTCAAGATGTCAGGGCCGCCCGCAGGATTCTGAGGATGTAAGAGTGTTTTAAAAGCGTGCTCTATTTTCGATTCTCCAAATTAACATAACTGGATTCTAAACGGAAAAAAACACCCACAATACAACTGGATTTCTTTCTGAAACAAACTAATCAAAAGTTTAAAAAAAAAAAGGAACTGAAATGTTGGAAGTAGCCAAAAAGGGAAGCAGAGCCCGGACTTTCACATCCATTATCTTGTCTGACCCCCCAAGCTCCTATGAGAAAGGCAAGGCTGGTAGCGCCGACTGCAGTCCACAATCCCCTCTTCACTACCCAGATGCATTTCGTAATGGTTCGGATTTTAGAAAGGTAACAGGGCGCACACACCTGCCATACGTTACAGAATGCTCCCAACAAGGCTTGGGGCCTCACTCTGCCATCAAGTTCATTTGTATTTCTGTAGGAAAACCTGAATATTCGTACTAAATGGGATGAATAAAGACCATCAACGGCCTCACAGAGAGGTTCAAGTAAAATCTTGCTACCAATTGAGTTAACGAAAACCCTCTGGGCTCCCGAGAGCTTTGGCGTTTCGGAATTTCAGGTAAGAGACTGCAAGCCTGTATTTCTCTCATTTAGTGGTTTTGGAGAGTGAGGCTCGGTGTGAGGGAGCTCATCCAGAGCCGACGGACACTGCTGCGCCACAGCGAGCCGGACGCTAGGCCGAATGGGTCTCCTCGCGCCTCCCCGCTCCCAGCTGCCAGCGGCGTACCTGCTTCGGGCGCTCCTCCTGAGGCGAGCCGCGAGGGTCCCGGGCAACCTTGCGGACATTCTCGGAGTCGCTGCGCGCCAGGGGGCGCGGGCACACCCAGGAGCCAGCCACGCTGCAGGCCTTGGCGCGGCCCCCGCTCCCGAGGAGGCCGGCTGGGGGCGTGGCGGTGGAGCGCGCCAGGTCGTCCAGTGACTGCGCGGGCCGCACGGGCTTCGCGGGCCTCGTGTACAGGCAAGCCGGCAAGCCAGGCGCTATGCTGCTGTGCTGGGTCGCGGTGCCGCGCCGCGCAGGGCCGCACAGGGAGCCCGCGCGGCCCCGGCGCCCGATGGGCGCGCCGTCGGGGCCCGCTGACGCGGGCGCGCTCACGAAACAGTAGTTGTAAGAGAGCGGTTCCGGGGCTGCGGGGCCCTGGTGGGGCATGGGCGGAGCCGGGGCGGTGGCAGGGTCGCAGAGCGCCGGCAGCTCGCGCACGTACTGAGCGGGGAGGTAGAAGGGGCGGCCACCAGGCTCGCTACGGACGTGCCACCAGTGCTCGGTGCTGCGGCGCAGCAGCCGGTAGCGCTCGTTGGGCTGGATGGCGACACGGCGCCCGTCCTTGCCGGTATACTCGAAAGGATGCTCCACCAGCACGTACACGTCCCCTTCGACGGACGCCGCCATCGCGGCGGCGGCGTTTCCCTGTGGGCAACAATAAGGGGCACCGGGGTCAGGGCCACCTGGCCAGAGATGCACCGCACTCAGGGGACGCAGGACCTGGGTCTGAGTCCCCATGCTGCACTCCTCGAGTGCGTTCGGGCCTCGGTTTTCCTATCTTTAGAACGGAGGACTTGGACAAAATAATCTAAAAAATTTTCATTCTCACACTCAATAATGGGATTATGACCACCCTTTGATTCTGTGGCTTTGACTGCAACATTTGAGCCTCGCTTCAGGTTGTGGGTAATAATGGTCTAACTTTACAGCCAGGGAAGCCTCGATTTAAAGAAATGGAGTGACTGCCAATGAGAAAGTCGACACCAAATTTGCCAAAAAAGTTGGCTGGGCCTCAGTTTCCCCGTCTGTGAAGTGAAAAGAACAGCCCATTCCTCCCGCCCCCTCCTGAAGCCTCTAGCCCTCAGGGAATCGGTGTCCCCGAAGCCTCTTCCTTCCAGGGGTCTGCGCCCCGGGCCCGCTGGGTCAGGGTTGGGGAGCTCAGGGAGCGGCCCTCACGCCTCTCTACTCTGGGAGTGTCTCTTTCTCGCTTAGTCCAAGGGCCTTGGCGTAAGGGTCCGTGACTGCCAAGGCGGGGGAACCGGTTCTCTAGGTTTCTCTTTCCTTCCCCAGCGGCATAGCCACAGACGTGAACCTAGAGCCCGGCCCGCCCAGACCGGTCCTCACCGCCCCCTGCTCTCCAGCTCCCACCTCCGTTTCCCAAGAGAGGCTGGGCCCTCGCGGCCTGCCCACCTGTCTTGTGATTTTTACATTGCCCCATAGAGAATGCACTTTACCCTTTCGGTGTCCCCAGGGCCCCCCAAAGCTTTCCTGGGTGATCACCACCCACTCCCCTTCACGCCGACGCAACCTGGCTCCTGGTATGTTGGGGGAGGGGGTCAGAGCCTAACTGAATTAACCTGTGTCCCTCATAAAAGAGTCGGTGACCTCCAGAAGTGGCTGGTTTCTCCAGACCTTTACAGTGAACACACCTCCTGCCCTACAAAGGTGGCCCCGGACTAGCAGCTCGGAGCTCGGTAGCTTCTGAGGCCGAGGGACAAAGGAACAGGGTCCAGCCCCGGGGAACACAGCCCTACTCTTACTTTCTCAAGCTTGCCTCCATGGAGGAAGGGGGTGTAAACTGAGTCACTAAGCATACTGGGCCCTGGAGGCAACGTCCCTGAGCGGCCGGGAGCTGAACCAAGAAAACCCCAGCGAGGACAGCCCTTGTCGCCACCTTTCCTTGGACCCCCGCCACTCACTCACGTTGGCAGGGCGAGTCTCAGGGAGCCCATGGGCTGGATGGGCGGAACCGGAGAATGGGTGCAGGTTAGGTCCCTGCCATGTCCTTGGGCGGGGCTTCCAAGCGCTAGGCTGGAGAGACCTCTGGGAGCAGGAGCTGGCAAGGGGAGCAAGACGGAGAGGGACGCTCAAAAGGAATGCCCCCAAACTCCAAAGCAGCTGTGTCTGGGAGGGGCGAGGAGGAGCCTAAGTCTGCCTGGGTCGGTGGGGACACTGGGGGCGGGGCCCGGAGCCAGAGATGGCATGAGGGAGGGGCAAGGGTCGGAAAGGCTGCGACTGAAGGGACGCTGGCGGGTCGCGAGCTGAACCCAGGGAAAGTAGGGCTCCGCCCCCGCCTCTCCTGCCCGCCACGCGGGATTTGTCGTCCGAAAGCCTCTGCGTCCCCCGGGCGCGCTGCTCTGGGACTGCTCGACCTGAGCTCGTAGTCTCGCCAGGGCGTTCCCACTCCGAGGAGGCCATCTGCACCCTGAATCACCAACTACGAGCCCTTTTCAGCTGGTTTGCAGGCACTGCCAACTCCTGGCCCACCTCCGCCCACCACAGGCCTATCCTCGCCGAGCTTGACCCGCCTGGAAAGCCTCCGAGCAGAGTTCCCACTGCAGGGATGCCCACCGGAGCGCAGGGTCTCGGGCTGGGTGGGGAGGTGACCCGGACCTCGGCTCCTTCCCCGATATTAGGGGAGTAAGGAGAAGGGGAGGGATGGGGGGAGCAGGAGGTGCCCTGCGCGCCCGCTGCCCGGGCGACGCGAGCCACAGCGGCGCTAAGGCCTGGGTAGTTGCTGGGGGTCTGTGCCTGGGCCCCTGTCGCCCCCGGACGGAGGGCAGCCTTTGCATCCCCCTTCCTCCTGGGGGATAGGGGGTGGGGCGGCAATCTGTCCAACTCAGCCCTCCTCCTGAGCCCGCGCAGCTCCCGCCTAGCGCGGTGCGAAGGGGAGCAGGCGCATGTTGCTCACGGGTGATGACCTGCCACCTGCGGCACCCCGCTCCCCACCCTCAGCTCTTCACCCACCACCCGGTCCGGTCCGGTCCAGCCCCGGCACCTCAGGGTGTCCGCTCGCTGGCCTCGCCTCCACTTGTCCCGCAGGCGCGCATGGGCTTGGCGTCCGAGGCTCCCTCCTCCACCGCCCAGCTCCCGCGCTACCCGGTTTCCTGTTCAACAATACAGCGAGGGAGGCACCAGCGGAGAGCGCCCGGCAGAACTTCCTCTCGGGCTGGGGCTGGGCTACGGCTGTGAGAGACAATCCCCGGTGTCCTGGCTTCCTGTCCGCTCTGGGTCGGGCCAGCACCCCAGGGGCAGAGACGCCACCCCCTCTCCCTGCACCTCCCGGCATCCCGGGCCACACCTGGCTGTCTCCTGGAGGTGAAGGCAGCAAGGCCAGGATGGTGGAGTGAGGGGCAAGGGAGCTTCCTCACCAACTTCTGGCCAGATTTCCCTCCCACTGCTTGATTCCGGCCCCCCAACCCCTGAATCTTTGCTGGGGAGGAGGGCCATCCTCCAATCTGTCCATAGTGTGAGCTGAAAGCAGCCTCCAGGGGTTGGACTCAAGATCCTTCCTTATCTCTGCATGTTTTTTTCCCTCTAAACTAGGGACAGTAATGCCTACTTCAAAGGATTGTTAATCCTTTGGGAAGATTAAATGAGATGCACAGTATTATTTAATATATTATCACATTAAGAACACACATTGTATTAGTTATTATCACTACTTTTATTATGAGATGCGCCACCCTCCTCCTTGGGGTTGGATTGAGGTCTCCAACCCCTGCAGCCTCCTTTAGGAAGGAGGAGGAGGAAGAGAGAAACAGGTGTGTCCTCAGCAGCACCCTGCTGAGGATGGAGGCGGAGTCCAGAGGCAGGGCAGCACCCACAGCACTTGCCCCCAGCCCTCTGCTGGGCCTGCTTTTCCCCAGCACTGCCACCTGGTTCCTCTTGTCTCCTCCAAGCCTGCCACCTACTGCCCTGGAGCAAAGTTGGGTTCATGGCATGAGCAGTGGGTGCACCCTTGTAGGCTGAAAGGTTTTTCAAGGTCAGGAAACTGCAGACCTGAATGTCTGCAGGTCCGTTTTCCTGCAACTGCCTTCCCTTGGAATTAGTCTCTGTTCTTCTGTCCTGACAATGGGCAGTGGTGGCTTCCCCATGCAGCCCCCCCACCCCCACCCGCCCTGGGCTTCTGGAACTTGAGAGGAAGGTCAGCAGCCAAATAAAGGCCACTTAGAGCCCTAAAGCCGTAAGCGCTGACTGGGCCTCTGTTCACACAGCCTTTCCTTCCAGAGCCCCTTCTCCCGCTCTGGATAACCCAGTGGGAGAGCGCCAAGGTTTCACACATTCCGGTGTCAGGGGTCTGTGCTTTCACATTTAAAGCACAGGAAAGAAGCCATCGAGGTGGAATGTCAGGCATCAGCTTCTATTGTTACATATGCATGCCTGTGAGTAAACCTCCCAAAAGGCCCTGAAATCCTATCCCACAGGGGCCTGACTCCTAGAAGTGCCAAGGGTGGGGTATAGACTTTCCCTCTTCTCCATACCCACTCCTGGCACACAAGCCCCCAGCTTTGCAAATGTTTACCACTAACCCCTCTCCAGGCTTCCCCTGTGCCTAGGGATTGACTAACAAGAGTAGGGGGCCTCTCAGATGCTGATGGAAGGCCCATGGGCTTCCCCAATCAGCACAGCATTTGGATTCAGAAGCCAGACCAGAGATTAGAAAGATCAGGTCTTTACTGCAAAGTCATTCAAAAATCACATGACAGCAATTCCTTCAAGATGCCATAAAGCACTTCCTAGAGCAGGGGCCCCTCACTAGAAACAGTTTATTGCATAAGACATTTAAAAAATAGTGTGGGCATTACTGAGGTTCAACCTCACTTTCCGTTGGACGTGAGGGGGTAAAAGCCAACTCATCTTTAAGTATTAGCAGCATCTTGGTAATGCAGAGAGGGTCACCTCTAATGCTACTGATCCCCTGGAGGGCAGGGGGTGAGGTGGGGTAGGCCCCCCAACCAAAGTGAGCTCCTGCAGAGCTTCACTCCTGCTGCCTCCTAGGGCATCTTCTGGAATACAGAATATGCCCACAGGCCCAAGGAAACAGGGTTGGGCTCAGGTGCCACTGCCCACTGCCAGAGCCTGCCAATTTAGGGACCTGGGGCAGTTCCAGCTCTGATCAGGCTGTGTGTGGTAGAGCATTAATGCCGGCTATGGGGGAGGAGGGTGGGGACAAGGACCCACTTCCCAGTTTAGGAGGTTTTGGTGTGCTGGGCATAGGTGTGCACCATCTTCCATGGTGGGGACAGAGAAGCTGTGTGGCAGCTGCCCCCCTCCCCCACCTGCCTACCACCTCCTCTATCTATTGCACAATATATCCAGCTCCACAGGGCTGGGCAGGTGACTCAGCAGCCAAGTCACCCCAAGGGAGAGGTGGGAGTACGCTCATCTCTTGACAATGATAGGCAATCTCTACCCCCAGTCCACGCTGAGAACAGACAGGATGGCCGAGGACCTCAGGGCTGAAGGGGGCCTACTGGGTCCTGAAAAGGTGGGAGAAGGCAGCAGGGAAATAACATCCAGATTCCCCCCAAACTATAGAGTCTAAACATTACTTTAAAAACAATTCACAGCTCCCCCACCCCAAAAATCCTTTCAAAAGGCAATCGTGCTTAGGTGAAATTTCCAGTCTCTGGCAGTGCTCTTCCTGGGCCAGTCCAGCAAGCTTTGTGAATTCATGGCTTTGTAAACTGAGGCTGAGCATCCTTCCACAAGGGTGGCTTCTTCTGCATGTCCCTGCCCATCTCAGCAGCAGGGCTGGCACTCTGTGGAAGGGCAGGGGGTACGTGCTCTACAGTGTGGGGCCTGGCAGTCACGGTGCCCGAGGCTGGCCCCTGGCCCTGGCTTACTGCCCTGTGGGCCTAGCAAGGGGCAGTCGGGTAGGCTGCGTCCCCTTTGAGTGTCTGCAGTAGTGCCCTGCCCATCTGGCTTCTGGTCTGTGGGAGGAGGGAGAAGGGCATGGGGCCGAGGGGTGGGCAAGATGCTGACTCTTCCCTGGACCAAGGAGGGCTCAAAGTGCTAACAGTGCGGCTGAGTCATCCCCCTTCTCCTGCTGGGACCAAGAGCCCAGGCTATGGAACAGCCAGGGGTTCTGTCTCAGAGAAAGGTGATGGGCTTTTCAGGGGAGCAGGATGGAGCAGGGAGAAAGAGGAGAGGGAGAGAAAGAGGGTGGTTATCAGGTGACCCCACTGGCCTAGGCAGTGCGGCAAACTGCACTTCAGGCGGCAGCCAGCACCCACCGCGGGTGAAGGAAAGGCATCCTGTCTAGCTGACAGGCTCTGTCCCAGCGGCAGCCTGCCTGCCCAGCCACCCGCCTGCCTGTAGGCAAATGCTCTCACACGTTTGCTCAGGCTGAGTATGCCTGGATTTCCTGGGTGACTTATGTAGGGTCAGGAATAAAAAAATATTTTCTGTTGAAATAGGAAGGGAAAAAAACCCACCTTAAAAAACTAGACCTTTAAATCAGGAATGTGTAATTGAAAATGCACCCCAAGTCTTTTACCACAGTGTTAAACAGCCCTGATGGAGATAACATCAGTGAGGTGAGCTGGTTAGCACAAAGCTCCCCTCCTCCTCCACCTGGGACAGGGGCATTGGGTTGCCTACAACCTCCCAGGGCAGATAGGTGGTGAGGGGACTGGGGCACATCTTCACGGGCTTCCTGGGCTTCCTTGGAAGGCTTGAGCTCTGATCACATCCAAGAGTCTTCTTGCCAAGGCAGACAGCCATGATATCTTGTGGGAACGGGAGTAGCCGGGCTGAGGGCAAACCCAGCTGGGATGACTGGGCTGAACCCCATCCCACAGTCTCCGTGGGGACAGGGTACTGGGTTAGGTGAGAGCATTCTGCTCTTGGTACTTGCGTCGGCGGGCACAGCGGGGACAGCCCTTCTTCACCACTGCCTGGCAGCTCTGGTGGAACACGGTCTTGCATTCATCACACCTGGGAGAGAGTGGCCAGTGCGGCTTGTGCTAGGGGTTCTGAGGCCACCCTAGGCCTGAGGCTGGCCAGTGTTCCTAACCGGAGCCCACAGGAAGGCTGTGTTCTACCCAAAACCCACAGCACACAGGCATGGCCTCTCCATTCTGGGACAAAATTCTTGCAACAATGCCTACCCCTAGGCAATACACACAGGTACTGTATCCTAGTTCATGGTTTATAAATGCTACTTGAGACTCACTAAATGATTTCTTGCCTATGTTTAAAACATCCTGCACTTTAAAAACCTCAGTCCTAGGTCTGTTCAGGGGCTGAATCTGAGGCAGGGGATACCTACTGAAAATGAGTTAATACTCCCACCAGTTCAGATTTCTACACCTACATGGGTTGGCACAGAGGTTTGGTGGATGAATTTTTTAATTTAGAAGCTTCCAATAATAAGTGATACCTGGGACAAGGAGCAGGTACTGCCCACTAGGTGCCCACTTTGTGCCAGGCCTTGTGCCAGTATCCCAGAGCAGTAACTCAGTCAGTCCCCCCTCAACCCATTCACAGATGACAAAGATGAGATGCCCCTAACCTGCCATTCAAAGAGGCAGCAGCCACTTCTTCTCTAGGAAGACAGGCTGCTCCGCAGAGGGCAGGGGAGCCTGAGGGCTTGCCTTGTGCTGAGCTGGCCCAGAGCTGGTCGTACCTTCTCAAGGCATCGGCTGCTCTGGACCTTGCTGCCCTGAGACACTGGCAGAGAGGATGTCCAATGTGTTACCACGCCACGGCACTGGGCCTGCCTCCAGGGAGCAATGGGGCCAGCTGTGGGTGGGGTGGCAGCCTGGGTGACCCACATACCTGACTGTGGTGTCAAACTCAAAGGGGAAGATGATGTCATGGTGATGGCAGATCTGACAGATGAAGCCGCGCTGGGTGCACAGGTCGCAGTGGTAGACGTGCTGGGAGGCGAACTCAATGAGGGCCTTGAGGAAGCCTTCATATACCCCCTCTGTGATCTGTCGAGGGCATATACAGGCCACGAGGCCTTTTAGGCAGCTGTGCGGAAGCTGAGGCCTGCTCATGGCACTCTGCCCGAAGAACTCCTACCCCAAAAGAAATTTCTTCCCACATGGGCAAGAAAACCTCACAGAATCAGGCCAAGCAATGCAGGTGTCCAGCCCCTGTACACAGAAGTTGCTCGGATAACAGGACAGACAGAAGAGACCCAAATCCACCGTATCTTCCCTTAACAAAATGAATGTCCCAAACTCTCACCCCTGTGGCCTTTCCTACCCACACCCACCTTAGTCCTCCAAGTCCAGATGCAGGGAAGGGACTGAGGAGCCCCTGTGACCAGGGCTTTGCTGAAGTGCCTGCTTATTCCAGGGTGGCCTGGGGTGTGGTCACTGTCCCAGTAAGCATGGGAGAGCAGGACACCAGTCTGGGGTACTGCAAAGCTGAGGACTGCTATAAACTGCAGTCAGCTGAGGAAACACAGGTACCCCTAGCCTTTTCTCCCTGTCTGATTTCTCCAGGAATGAGGTCCCTCCATGGAGGCCTGGGGCTGGGGGATGACAGCCTCACCTGCTGGAGGTCAGCAACACTGTACTTGTGGGGAGACTCCAAGAGATAATTCCTGTGGTTGAGCCTTCAAAGAAAACACAAGAGGTCTCTTAGAAGGGTTTCCAGGACTTGGGCCAACCCGTGTTTATTTTCATTCCTTTGCTACTAACCAGGCATAAACATCTGGGAAGGGTGGTGCCTGAGACCAGTCAGCAGGCCTGGGTTTTGGATCTGGCCTTTCAGGTCACTAGCTGTTGGGACCATGAGCAAATTACTTAACCTCTCTGAGCCTCAGGTTTCCTCACCTGAGAAATGGAGCTGTTTTGAGGATTAAAGAATTTAAAGCATTTGGCACAGTGCTTACCACATAGTAAATAATTAATAATTATCAACTATGGTTGATAATACCATATTGTATCATTGAAATTTGCTAAGGGAGTAGAACTTAAATGTTCTCAACAAAAGATAGATAGAGAGGGTAATGGATGTGTTAATAACCCAGATGAGGGGAATCCTTTCATAATCTACATATATATCAAATCATCACCATGAACACTTTAAATAACTTACAGTTTTGTTAATTATACTTCAATAAAACTGAAATGTAAAAACAAATTTAAGATAAAAAAATAAATGTCTATAAAAAAATGATGACGACGAAAGCTAACACTTGGTCCCAGGAACTGGACTAAGAGCTTTATATGTATGAACTCATGTAATCCTCACAATTATTCTGTGAGGTTGGTATTACTATAATCCCCGTTTTAAGAAGAGGCCATGGAGGCACAGAGAGGTTAAATAACTTGCCCACAGTCACACAGCTAGTAATTGACAGAGCTGGAGTTTAAAGGCAGGACTGTGGCTCCAGAGCCTGCATCCTTATGTACCCAGTGAATGCCTGTAGGTGTTAGCTGTTGTCATTATTGCCACCGTTATGTACCAGGGACAGTGCTGGAGACAGACATGCATAGGACATGGCCTTGCCTTCCTGTAGCCCCTGGTCTAGCTGAGGGACAGAATTTAAGCATACAGTTTCAGTGCTATGTGAGAGGAGCTGAAATGTGCCCTGAGCACAGCAGATCCCATTTCAGAGGTGGGGTGGGGAATGGGGGAGACTGAGGACACGGGTTCAGCCACCAGTGCAGCTCTAGTTTCCACTCGCCAGTGGCAGAGATCCCAAGGGTGACATCCTGAGGGGCGGAGAGGAAACACCTGCAGAAATTCCCCTGGCACAAAATCCTGCCTGGCCTTGCTGTGTGTGTCTGTGTGGGTACTGGGGCTGGGGCTGCTCCAAGTCTGAGGAAGCTTAGGAATCTGCTCTGGGATGGCCCAGACACCTGGGCACAGAACGGTGCCTGGCCCTGGGGCATCAGGAACAGGGGCTTGGCCATGCCCCACCCTATGGCCTCAGCTGTGGTCTAGGGGGGAACCAATCCAGGGCAGAGATGGCAAGTCCCACCAAGCAGCAGGCAGGCCATGCTGTGCCACCTGGGGTGAGGATGCTGCCGACTAGCTGCTCGGTTCACCATGCTGGTTTCCCCAGTAAACTTCCAGCTTTTTGGGAACAGGAAACCACCCTTTATCACCAGGAAAACATGCGGGGGTGTGGGGGGGGCACACAGGCTGTCACTGAGCTGGCAGGAAGGGTGAGGCTGACTTGGATGGAGAGTCATCTCTGTCATCTGCCCTCTGTCCATGGTCATGGAAGCCCTGGGGGCCAGCCAGGTACAGGGCCTTCCCTGCAAACCACTGTCCCCTGGGTGTGTCACACTCTCAGCATGGCCTTGCGACGGCTCCACGACACTCAGCTGTGGTCAGAGGGGAGAGAGCAGTGGCCCAGGGGCGAGAGGCACCTTCTCATCTTGGCCTCCAGGAGAGGAACCACACCGCAGGCTACTCTGGGCCTCAGCTCTGCGCCCACACAATCAGGAGACCACTCTCTGTCCTCTTCTGGTGTGAAGCTGACTGCCTGGGGAAGGGACCAGCGGCCTTTAGGGGTTTCTGGAGGAGAGTGAACACGAGAGGAGAGCCTGCATCTTAACTCCTGTAGCCAGCTGAGTGGTAGGGCAGGAAAGCGCCCTGACAATGGCTGGCAGGACTGGTTCCAGTCCCAGCTCCTGGCCTGCCAGGAGGAGCACCTGAGGTCTGGAGGGCCAACAGCTCTGCAGGGCATTTCCATGATGGCTCCCTTCCAAAGGCCCGAGAGGCACTCAAGGGGGCTTCTCTGGCCCTTGGAGATGTGCCCAGACCTGCTGAGGATCTCCTTTCTCTCAGAGGACCCTGTCGAGGGCGGCCACTAGCAAGCAGGAGCTCTCCCTGACTTTACCTCCCATCCCCGAGCCCTGCCTGTGCCTTTTTGACCCTCACTCCTGCCCCCGCCAGGCCACCATGCCCTGGCCGGGAGAGCCAGGCCTCCTTCCCTTCCTTCACTGTGTATGTGATACCACATGTGCTGAGGCACTCTTCCCGTGTCCGAGGACAGGGTGAGAGCTGCAAGCATCCTCCAGTGGTGCTGGCGGTGGTGGCAATGGAGAAGGGTGATCTTAACTTTCTGCTTGGTTCTTTTATCCTGTTTAAATATTGACTATTTTTGTAAGAAAGAAACAATTTTTTTTTTAACTAAAAAAAAAACTCTGCAAGCCCTCAGATCAGATGCCATCTCCTCCGGAAGCTTCCCCAGGCCTCTGGGCCCTGCCAAGGCTGGGTCAGGTGCCCTCCCTCATGGCACACACCATGCTGACCCAGAACCTTCTGTCTGCCTGTCTGTGTCCTTCCTCAGACTCTGAGCCCCTCACTGTGGCCCTCACAACTCTGGGAGGCCACATGAGCAGAGGGATTACTGCTCCATTTTACAGGCAAGAAAGCTGAGGTTCACAGAAGTAAAGCCACTTCCCTGAGTCTCACAGTGGGTCTGGGGCTGGGCAGAGGCTGCGCCAAGCTCTTTCCCCGAGTTCTTTCCACTCCCACGCTGCTTCTAAAATGGGACTTCCACAGGCGTGGCCCTGCTCTCCCAAAGGCTGGGCACACAGTAGGTATGCCATGCTGTTGCCCAAGGATAGAATGGCAGGGCTGGGGAGAACAAGGCAGGGCTGCCCTTAGTACTCAGCATGCACGGGTCAGCCCAGACAGGACAGTCAGGCGGATGGCCAAACCACCTCAGCAGGGCAGGGACCAGGAGTGAGGCCAGCACCCAGGACCCCCATGGCAGGCACCTAGTCCACTCAGGTCTGCAGAGGCCCTTTGACTGGGGACGGTGTTGAGGTCCCACCTGACCCAAGATTTCACCATTCTGGTCAGGGGACAGAAGGGCAGACTCTTTGGAGTCCTGGGTCCTAGACTCTCAGAAAGGACAGGCATAAGTGGAAACCCAGGCCCCAGCTGAGGGTTGAGACAGGCAGAGCCTCCCCGGAAAGCAGCCTTCTAGGGTCCCTCACAGTGGCCCCCAGAGGGCTTTCTGTTCTTCTAGGCCTGGGGAGACCAGGGTGCAGCTAGATGCTCTGGGAGCCTGGGAGGGGCCAGTTCTCTCCCTTCTACTTAAAAGAGGGCTCCCTGCAGGAGTCCCCCGACAGTCCTGGAAAGAGAACTCCCTGCAGCAGTCCCCCCACCACCCCATCCCTACTGTCCCAGGGTACCTGCACTGCATGTCTCCCTGGCCCCTAGGAGCCACACAGGGGCTGCACAGAGGCTGGTCACTGGGACTGAAGAGGGGCAGCCTGTCAGACGGGCAGTCTGTGTCAGCCCTGAGGGAGGAGTGGCTGGAGGGGCGATGCAGAGGGAGGGGCTTGTGAGCTGCTCCAAGTCCCCAGAAACCCAGCAAAGAAGCCCAGCTGGGCAGCAAGCACCTGGCTGCACCTGGGCTGTACCCTAGGGGCTAGGAAGGGTCTGTGACAGGCACAGAAAGACCTGAGGTCTATGCTGAAGGCCAGTGTCACCTCCCAACCCTGAGCAGGGCCCCAGGCACTGGGTCTGGAGAGGCTTCTTGAAGGCCATCTTGAGGGTTTCACCCCAATCTTGCTCCCTTCTGAGGATTTTGAGAGGGATACTGCCACAGAAAGCAACACAGCAGCTGTGGGATGGAAGACTGGCCGGGGAAGGAGGGACCAGGGCAGGGAGGCCCTTCTGGTCTGGCTCTCGCCCATCTGCCCAGCTTTCCTCCCACTGCGCTGCCCACTTCCCTCCTCAGTCCCAGCAGAGGATCTCCGCTCTTTCCACATGTGAGGCCTTCATTCATGGCCCGTGCACATTGTTCCTTCTGCCGGCAACACTCTTTCCTGATAGTCTTGCCTTTCTTAATGCTGCTCATTCTTCAGGCCTCACCTTAGGTGTTGATTCCTCCAGGAAGTCTTCCCCACTCACCCTCCTCCAATCTGGGGTAGATGTCTCACTTCTGAACTTCGGGGTAGATGTCTCACTTCTGAACTTCAGGCATCCCACTTCTCTCTCCCGGCCTTCAGCCCCATTGCTGCTGGCTTACTCATCTGCCTTCCCTTCAAGAGGGTAGGACCCGGGTCTACCTTGCTCAGTGTTGTAGCCCACACACAGCCCAGTGTGTTCTCAATAAATATTTGCTGAATGAATGAATGAATATATGAACAAATAAAAGACACTCCCAAAGCGTGTGGCAATCTCCTAAACCCACCAGGAAGGGCATCTCCATCCATCTCTGGCATTTCTCCCAAGAGGATAGGGGGAGGGAGGGAGGGAGGGAGGGAGAGTGAGTGTGTGTGTGTGTCTGTGTGTGTGTGTGTGTGTGTGTGTGTGCGTGCGTGCGTGTGTGTGTGTGTGTGTGTGTGTGTGTGTGTGTGTGTGTGTCTCCCCGCATCCTGAGGACCCACCTCTTGCTTAGCTCCTTCAGGGCTCCACTTCGGCACAGGCCCAGGTAATCCCCCAGAAGCTTCAGCTGCTCCCGGCTCCTCCCAATAAGGCGCATCTGCTCCACATGTTCATACAGAGATGCGTTCACCAGCTGCAGGTTGATGAGGGGCTGGGCCCAGATGTGTGTCAGGAACCTCAGGGCCTGCCGGCAGATCTGGCGACATCCCCAGGTGGCAGGGGTGGGAGAATGGCCATTCAGTGAGTATGTCTGGGCCAGGCACTGCATCACCTTCCCACCTGCTTGCCCTGCCGCCTCCCTCCAAGGAAAGTGGTGCCATCTTCATTTTATAGATGAGGAACCTGAGGTTCAGGGAGATAATGTGACTTGGCCTAGGTCCACAGTTCATAAAAGTCAAGATGTGAACCCAGTTAATCTGCCTCCCAAGCCCACTCTCCCTCCATGGCAACAGCTGATGCCCCTCCTCGACCTGTGCTGGGATACTCTGGTCAACACCCCACTCCCTCTGGGCCTCAAAGATCTTTCCCCATTTCCAGTTCTCCTAGTCCCCACTTTCCTGCCTGAAGGAAACAGGCACTGTGTCCCAGGCCAGGTCTGGCTAACTCAGGAACCAGGTGACTGTCTGAGTCAGGCTCCGGCCACAGGAAGCCACAGACGCAGCTTAACAAGAGGTTTCCTGAGCCACTCGGCTCTTGTCAGAAGCACCAACCAGGGCTCCCCCAAGTCTCTGTGTGGAGGTGAGTGATCAATCTCAGTCTCTCCCAACTGAGGGTGAGGAAAGTGTAACCTGCAGCCCTGACCCTAACGACAAAGCCAATCATTGAGCACCTACTATTTGCGTGACAGTGGGCTAAGGACCTTGACCACACCCTTTCTTCCTAACAGCCCAGTGGGGAAGGTATCATCACCCCCATTTTATAAATAAGGAAACTGAGGCTCAGACCTCAAGTGGCTTATCCAGTGCACCTGCAGAAGTGGAGCCCAGGTCTGAACTGAGGTGTTCTCTCCACACACCTGGCTGCTTGACTGAGGGGAAACCTCTCTCCCAGGCTCCTCCCTGGTGCGGTGAGGCTGCAGGAGCTGAGATGCGTTCCCCACTGTCCACCACCACCCAGTGACTAGGAGCTGGGCTTTCAGGTCAGAACTGCGTTTGGATATTGGCTCTACCACTTCCTAGCTCTATGACCTTGTGAAGCTTACTCAGCCACTCTGTGACTCAGTTTCCTCATCTGTAAAATGCGGGAAATAAAAGCACCTACCTCATGGGATTACTTAGCCTTCAGATTAAAAGATAACCCACATAAGCTCCTGGCACAGAGCATATCCTAGGTAAATGGGAGCTGCCATCAGACCCTATGAGGGCTGGCTGGTGTGGCCCAGCTGTCCCCTGGAGGGTCAGGAATGCAATAGGGCCCCCAGGAGACTGGGTGGCTGGGGGGCCTCTGGCCTCCTGTCTCTCAGCTCTACTGCTGTCTTTCGCCTCCCCCAGCAATGGACAACTCCTTTCCCCACTTCCCAGAGCCTTGAGGTGCCAGCCCCTAGCCAATGGGCAGCCTGGAGGCAAAGGCCCCCTGACTCAGGTCAAACTGCTCTTCTCCATCCCTGGCCCAGGCCTTCTCACAACTCAGCCTCAGGCCGTGGGTGAGGCTCAGATGAAATAACACACAGGAATGTGCGCTGCAAACTGCCAAGCGCTATAGACAGGCAGGGGCTCCGTGCTCCCCCAGGACTGTTCCTGTCCTGCGGGCATGGACGGGACAAAGAAAGCAGCCAGGCCTGGGCTGACATCCTGCCAAGTGCCAGCCAGGCCTCGCACAAGTGGGTCAGTCAGTGGGAACTTTGCGAACAATAAGGCCCCTAACCTGCCAGCCAGCCGCTTTCTGTTTTGCATTTTCCTGTCCTTCCCAGGCCAGGCATCTTTGAGAGAGCACTGGGTATTTCCTGGTCCAGATATGCTGAGAGAAATACTGTAATTTTCTAGGTGGAAAAAGGAGGTGGGACAAAGTTTAAAGTGATGAATGAGGAGCTGGCTCAACACAAGTATCCGGGAGTTGTAAGTACTGAGTGTGTTTTATGGCCAGAGGGTTATTGGCATTTGCGGTGATTCTGAGGTTTAATATTCTCCATGTAGTAGTTAGTTAAATACTTAATACTGAAGGCAGGGTGTGGATGAGGTAACCAACAAAAAGCCAAAGTGAAGGTGACCTCTTTGGGGTTCCTGTTCCTAAGGGGTGGAGTTGGGGTGGCAGAGGCCTGTTCCCAGGGGGTAGAGTTGGGGTGGCAGAGACTTGGAGAATCATGTTCCCTATACTCTTATTGAGGACACATCCTCATGTCAAGACTGCACGGCGGGCAGGCCTGGGTCTTGAGAGAAGCGAACAGCTTCTTCCTCATGATTCTGTGCCTGTCTTAGCAGAAATCTATGCCTCTGGGAGAAAGTCAAGTTTGTGCCTCTCCAGGAGACCCTCACCGAGTGAATTAGGGGCAGGCGGTATGACAGGCCTCAGGAGAGCAAAAGTCACTCTTGTAAGGCACGGTCAAGGGATGAATAGACAATGTCTCCTTTGGTCCTCAAACAATCCCAAAACGGACGCTGTTATCAATCCCCTTGACTGATGAAGAAACCGACGTTAAATAATTGCCTCCTAGTAACATGGCTAGATGAGTGGGTAAGCTCGGTTGGAAAAGAGGGAAATGTAAAAGATCTTAGAATACATCTTATTCAAAAGTATTTGGTGAACATAAAAAAGCACCAAAGACGTAATACTAAGTGAGCAAAGCATGTCACAAGGCAGTATGAGTCCAGTGTGGTCCCAGCTTCACAAAAAGTAGATGTGTGTGTCAACAGATGCACAGAAAAGGGGACACACAGGCAGCTGGCGAGCCCACCAAGCCATCTACCCACCCCCCATCATTTACATATCTAATCGATCCTATCTATCCTTCCTTCCTATCAATATCTATCTAGTCGCTGGTGCCTTAAACAGTTTTGTCTGTAGCCCTGAGGAGCTGCAGAGAACCATCCTCAGATTCCCACTTGAGGACCTAGGCACGCACTGACAGAGCTCTGTTATCAGTACCAGGTTTTATTCTTGGTCAGCTCCCTGACCTCATGGGGCCAGGCCAGTGACCATGGCTTCCCTAGAGCCAAACTCTACCAGTCAGAGGAAGAGCAGCAGCAAAGAGGAGAGACCACTCCTCTGTCACTCTGTCACCTGTGTGGCCGTGACTTACCGGGCGCTTGGTGAGGTCCCAGTTGTGGATGATCCTGGCTGGAATCACTGAGGCATCATCTTGGTGGCAGATGTCACAGTAATAGAGGCCAGAGAAGGCACAGAGCTTGGGTCGTGCGAATGAGAAGCCAATCTGCCGGGAGCAGCCTGGAGAAGAAGGTGGGAGGGTGAGGGGTGGCAGCAGCTCCTGAATTACACAAAGCGACTAAAGCAGAGAGGTCCTGTTATTTAAGGAGAGAATGAGGATTAAAAAGGAGGACACAAAGATAAAAACGTCTGTCACTCATATTTCCACCACTCAGAAACAACCCTACTAATTAACCTGTACAGCAAGACACCATAAGGATTATCATCATCAGACTATGGCTGAAGGAGCTGTGCAGAGAGGTCCGAGAGCCTGCCCCGTCACACACGAGTTGAGTGGCACGGCTGCGACTCAGCAGTGGGGTTGGGTTGGGTCTGCAGCACGCATTCCTTGTCCCTACCTGCCTCTGTTCAGTGCTCCCACTGCTTGCTCACCAATGCCAGCCTCCTCTAGGTCTACCCCTCTACTGGGGCTCAGAATGGAAGCAATTAAGCCAGGGGCTCAGCAAGCAGGGAAGGGGCTGGGGACATGGGGCTGGTCACAGGGTATGGGTAGGAAAGCCTGCTGGAGGCAGAACAGTCTGGATATTGCCTGGTGCCAGCTTGGAGCCAGACCTACCTGAGCCCCCAGTAGAGTGGTGCAGAGCCCAGGGCTGGCCCCTCTGCTGGAGGTCCCTCCAGAGACACCAGAGGGAGTAGGAGTGCCAGGACAAAAGGAAAGAGTCCCCCTGCTCTCAGGACTAGAAAGGCCAGCTCTTCCGCCTACCAGCTACCTTATCCTAACCTTCACTGAATTTTTGCAAGGTTCTGCTGCAGTACCTGTAAAATTCAGCTACTATTTGCTCTTCTGTTGAGTTTTTACAAAGTTTAAATGAGACAGGGTTTTCAAACTGCCCTGCAAACTATGAAATACAAGGCAGATGTCAGCAGCTGGCATCTGCCTGGCCACAGGGCTGTGCCTGCAGTGGAAAGGAAACCAAAGCTCCTCAGTTTCAGTCTCAGCCAGCGGACTGGCGGGTGGCAGGCACAAGGACAGCTGCCCTGGGTGGATTCACAGCCCCAGGGAGAACCCTCCCCACAAGCCCTGGGGGCCTGAGCCTGCCACCCACAGGCTGCAGGTCAGAGTGTGAGTGTTAGAGGCTGGTGGGGGGGCGAGAGGAGAGTGGGTGTGAAGATGTGTTCTGCAGGCAGCTCTGCTCTGCCTAGCTTCTGTCCCCCAGGGCCACCAACCGCAGACCGCTTCCTTCCAGACGCCTGAAGCAGGCTTTCCCCTCCCGTCCCACAGGCTGCCCCAGGCAGGACAGCTCCTAAACCACTTGCAGCCAGGCCTCTCGTTTTGGCGCCACAGCAGGGCACCCTCCTCACTGTGCACCTGGAGGGCCCAGGGTGATGGAAATGGTGTCAGCACTGGGGAGAAGAGCTCAAAAATGGAATGTGAGCAGTGGAATGTCACAGTCTTGAAAAACAAGGGAATGAAGGGGCCTACGGAGACCTGGCTGAGAGCATCAGTTCTAAGGCCATCAAGGTCCCCATCTGGCTCTGCCACTTCCGAGCTGTGCAAACCTGGGACAAGGTACTTACCAGCACCTGACTTAGTTTCTTCGGTTATAAACAGAGACCATAGTGGCACTGATCTCTACAAGGTTGTTGTGAGGATTGAATGAGATGCTCCAAATAAGCACTGGGTCCAGTGCCCACCACAGGAGAATCAGATTTGACGATGCTGTGACACAGCAGATGTACTGACTTCGAATAATATCTATGACATATTCTTAAGGAGGGAAAACCACAATACAGTACTATATATAGCTGTGTTGTGCAGTATGGCAGCCACCAGCCACAGGTGCCCATTTAAATTAAATACAAAGGAAAATTTAGTTCCTTAGTTACACTAGCCACACTTTAAATACTCAGTAGCCATGTGTTGGCTTGTAGGCAGAATTGGACAGCAGAGACCTAGACCATTTTCATCATCACAGAAAGTTCTATTCAACAGCACTAAGTAGCACAAGCTCATTTTTGTAATTTTAAAAAATTGTGTGCACTTGCAAAAGCATGCAGAAATATATGGAGGGGTACCATGTCTCTGCTCGGACGGAATATAATAATATAGGAATATGATAATGAAGGGGGCCGAGCTTAGCTCCCTGGAACTCCCTGAGCAGAGAGCAGCATGCCACAGAACTGCCACCCACAGGTCCCAACCCCCAGAAGGTGGCAAGAGGGGCTCCCACAAGCTGGGGTGCAGGCCCCAGTGGCTGCTGGGCAGGAGCAGAGGCTGCTGACTGCAGCGGCCTCATTTGCTACAACATCCTAGGGCTGGGATGAAGGCACTCATCCTGGGGAGCCAGGCAGGGCTGGGAGCCTAAGGCAGGAACCCCACAGGAGGCAGAGCGGGGCTGGCAGGCTTGGGGTGGAAGGGCAGCGAGTTGGCACCTGCACAGAAGCAGCCCTGCGAGTCGAGGCCTTTCTCCGTGGGGATGGCCACCAGGTACTGCAGCAGGAAGCCATTCTCCCGTGTGGCCAGCTTCAGCACCTCTTGACAGTTTTCATCCAGACTCCCGCCGAGTGTCACTGCCTCCTCGGCCGTCTCCAAGTAGGATGCCAGGACCTTGCGCACCAGATCCCTCCACAGGGCGGCCTCCTCGGCATTCCCAGCCTGCAGCTTCAGGACAGCCTTGGCTGTGATGATTTTGAAGAAGGATGGGCCCCCAAGGCTGGTGTCTGGCAGGACATCACGGATGGTCTCAACTCCGTGGCTGTCACTTAACATCTTCTCATTGTTTCTTATGCGGAAACATTTCAGAGACTCCAAGGACAGAGAAAAAATATAGGGTGTCCAGGTCCTGTCTGTGTACAGGTACAGAAGGGATTCCTTAATAGCATCTGGCTCAGGAACTTGGGCAGGGGACCCACCAAACTGCGTGCCCTGGAGATGTCCAGGCTCCGTGAGCAGGTCCAAGCGGGTGGGGAAGCTAGCCTGGGCGGCCTCGGGGGGCTCCTCCGGCTGGTCTGGGTACTGGAGGTTGACCCACTCCTCCTCCTGCTGGGGCCGGCACTTCTGCAGGGCCTCCTGCACGCGGTCCAGCCAGTCCTCAGCCTCATCCTGGGAGGAGGCCCGCAGAGTGAGCTTCTTGCCAGAGAAGACCAGCTCAAAGCGGCCATCACTGTGGGCCGGCCCCACAGACTCGCAGCGCAGCAGGGAGCAGCTCTCCACGCACATGCGCTCCTCTCCGTGCAGGTAGAGACGGAACTCCAGCGGGGAGAGCTCGCAGAAGAGCTCCTTCCAGATGCCCATTGCCCCACGCCGCTCCACCGTGCCCAGCTTCATGAGACCGCGGAAGGGGTTGGAGAGCCCTGGGGGCAGAAAGAGGCACTTCAGACAACAGGCCTGCCCCTATAACACCGAGAACACCCCCAGAGTCTGAGGTCCTGTGGTGGGTGTGGGCAAAGTGACTGCCTTGGGAAAGCAGGCAGCCATGGGTTGCATGGGGCGTTTTTTGAGTGCCTCCATCCCAACCTCACCCTCAGCTGTGGACTTGGGTTCTGAATGTCACTGAGAAAAGAAAAGCACTCATAAGATTACCTCCGCAGGCCCCTCACTCCAGCTCCTGTACTCACCCTGACTTCCTTCCCATCTCCAAGGATGAGCTGACCTCTGTCTGAGGCCAACCCCTCTATGTGTGGGACCCCCTCCCCGCCCACTCGGGGTGGGGACAGCTCTCCAGTGCTTCCCCTCCCTCGGCTGTGCGGCTGGTTTCTCCCTTCTCTGCTGGATCGTCCCCATCTGCACACAAAGACGCTGTTATTTCTCCCATCTTCAAAAATGCCTCTGACTCCATTCACACCTCTCATTACCACCCTCTTTCTCTGTTCCCTTTACAGAAAACCCCCTGAAGAGGTATTAGAACTCAGTCTGGGGCCTTCTGCTCTTCTCTGGCAACACCCACTTCCTGGCCGGCCTTACCTACTCTTAGGGCTTTCTGCCAACAACACCCAGCTTTCATCTCCAGCCTGGACCCCGTCCTTGAACTCCGGGTTCAGATCTCCATCTGCTCCATGTATGTCTAGTAAGGCTGCCCAAAGTTGACACGTCCAAAAAGGAATTTCCTATTCTCCCACTCCAAACCTGTTTATCTCCCATTTTCCTCATCTCATAAAATGGCAAGCTTCATCCTTCCAGTTGCCCAGGCTAAAAACCTTGGAGTTATCCTTGGTTTGCTTTCTTTCACTCTCCACATCAATCCATCAGCAAATCCTGTTGGCATGTCCAGAATCTTCCACTTCTCACCACCTCCGCTACTACCTCATGGGTTCGTCCATCATCGTCCCTGGCCAGGGTTACAGGAATAGCCTCCTAACTGGCCTCTCTCCCCCTGCAGTCCTTTTGACACATGAGCAAGGCTTGCTCTCCCGCTTAAAAGTCAGATCATGTCTCTCTACCCAAAACCCTGCAATGGCTGCTATCATCCTCAGAGCAAAAGTCAGTGTCCTCTTGCAGCCCACAAGGCCCTCTGTCACTCTGACCTCACTCTGACTGCCCCCTCCCATCTCCTCCGGTCTCCACCGTTTCCCCAGACACATCCCCACTGCAGGGTCTTCGCATTTGTTCTCCATGCTTGAAACACAGAAGTCACCCCTGCCTTCCTCCCTCCTTCCTCCCTGTCTCCTCAAACAAACCCTTATTTGTGAGGGCTTCCTTAGCATCCTATATGAAATAGGACCCTCCCACCTTGCATTCCCTGATTTAATGTTCTCTGTACCAATGATCACCACCTGCCATGCTACAGTTTACTTGTTAATTTTCTTACTTCCTGTCTCTCGAACTAAAATGTAAGTCCCATGAACGCAGGGGCTTTGCATTGTTTTCTGCTGGGTTGCCAACACCTAGAATAGTGCCTGGCACATCACAGACACGCAATAAATATTGCTGAGTGAACACACGCCTGTGCACCCACACTGCTCCATGCAGCCTGCTCCCCTGGGGTCTGTCACCAACCAGGTGGTCCACAGGACACAGTTCTCTCTCTCCTGGCCTGGACCAACCTTGGGTATTTCAAGCCACTGCATAGCATCTTCCTACCCCTCAGGTCACCTGACAGCCTAGGCATGGAGCACACCTTCTCCATCATGGTTGCACTCACACGTGGGCTAAAAGAAGGACCTCAAAGGAGCCAGCATGGAGAGGGGGCTCTACCCATGCTCCCCAGGCCAGGGCCCTAGGCACTGGGCCAGAATCCTCTGCTGGGTCATAGCAAACAGAAAATGAGGAGATAAAGAGACTGACTCTAGGGCACAATTTTGTTTGTTTATGATGGTTTCAGAAAAATGAGGTTATGGTTATTTAACGCTTTCTGGAATTTCACAGGGTGTGGAAATTAAGCTGGCCTCATTGTAAAAAGCACACAGAGGACACCAAACAGATAATAGCAGATCTGATACACCCCACCAGAGCTGTTAAATAAACCCTTGAAGATAGAGGCCTTGGGCAGGAGCAGCTGAAACACCTAGGCCTTCAAGAGGCAGGGTTTGCTCTGGGCTACAGAGTCAGGGGTTCTGTACATAAGACTTAGAGCACAGTTTCAGGGAAAATATTGTCCATTTCAACATATAAAGCAGTATTTTTGTACTCCGTAGGCAGTTTTGAGCCTTTCTTTATTCAGATTTTGTGAGAAAATGCTGTATTTTTCCTGAAATGCTTCCCTGAATTACTCAGCAAGGGTGCTCCTTATTCTGGGATGAAGTTACACTTGTGAGAAGAAATCACCCAACTGGTAGTGGAGAAAGGACTTTGAACTGCTCTCTGAAAGGCACTGTCTCTGCATAGTGAGCCGCCACCGCCCACCCACCCCCACCCGATCCTGCAGAGCCACCCACCCATCTGTCGGCGGTGCACCACCCTGAAGTTCTTGCCCTCCTGCACCGCAGCCACCTCGCTTTTCCTGCTTCCTGGGAAAGGCATGCAAGCTGTGTCTAAGGCCCCCATGGAGGAGCTTTTTCTTGGTCCTTGAGAAAGCTGCCTGAGGAGACAAGGCCTTGAGCCTGGGGTCCCTCTGGAAGGAGCTGTGCCGCTCTCTGAAGGACTCTCTGCCAGTCGATCCTGGGGAGGCCGGTAGAAGTCATCTTCCGAGATCCAGTTCTTGCTTTCCTATTGGGAAACAAGCGAAGACATAGGTTGTTTCATACATTTTTAAAAAAGCATCTTTATGGAAACATGATTCATGTCCCATAAAGTTAACCCATTTAAAGTGTACATACAATTCAACGGTTTTAGTATATTCACAGAGTTGGGCGGCCATCACCACAATCTCAGTTTAGAACATTTCCATTACTCCAGAAAGTAACCAGCCAGCACCCCTTAGCAGTCACCCCCTTCCTCTCCACCACTCCAGTTCTAGGCAACCAATAATCTACTTTCTGTTTCCAAGATTTGCCTATTGTGGACATCAGGTATAAATGGAATCTTATAATGTGAATCTTTAGTAATTGGTTTCCTAGCATAACGTTTTCAAGGTTTGTCTATGTTGTAGCACATATTAGTACTTCACGCCTTTTTATGACCAAATAATATTCCAGTGCATGGAGAGACCACATTTTGTTTATCCATTCATTAGCTGATGTGTATTTGGATTATTTCCACTTTTTGTCCTCTATAACAAACATTGGCAATTATGAATAATGCTGCTATGAACATTCACGTACAAATTTTATGTGAACATATGTTTTCTATCTCTTGGGTAAATACTTAGGAGTGGAGCTGATAGGTCATCTGGTAACTATGTAACTTTTTAAGGAACTTCCAAACTGTTTTCCTAAGAAGCTGCACCATTTTACATTCCCACCAGCAACCTATGGGGGCTCCAATTACTCCATATCCTCTCCTCTCCAACATTTGCTATTATCTCTCTTTTTGATTACAGCCATCTGGACAGGTGGTAAGTACAAGCTATGGCTTTCTCTAATGTCTAATGACACTGATCATCTTTTCATGTTCATCTTGATCATTTGCATATCTTCTTTGGAGAAATGTCTATTCAAATCCTTTGCTATTTTTAAATTATTTGCTTTTTTATTCTTGTGTTATGGACTGAATTTGGTATCCCCCAAAAAGATACATTGATATCCCAACACCCAATACCTCAGAATTTGACCTATTTGCAGATGTAACTAGTTAAGATGAGGTCATACTGGGGCAGGGTGGGCTCTTCATCCATGTGACAGGTGTCCTTAAGCAAGGAGGAGACATACACGCATAGAGGAGAATGCCACATGCAGACAGACACAGAGGGAGAATGCCATGTGATGATGGAGGAAGGGACTGGAGTGATGTGTCTACAAGTCAAGGATTGCTGGCAACACCAGAAGCTAAGAGAATGGGGCAGAACATATTCTTCATCAGAATCTCAAGAAGGAAGTAACTCTGCCAACATGTGGATTTTGGACTTCTAGCCTTCACAATGATCAGATCACTCATTTCTGTAGTTTTAAGCCATCTGGCTTAGGGTAATTTGTTACAGAAGCTCTAGGAATAAATACAAATTATAAGGGTTCTTTATATATTCTGGATACTAGGCCCTCCTCAGATACATGCTTTGCAAATAATTTATTCAACTCTGTGAACTTTCTTTTTAATATCTTGATGGCGCCCTTTGAGGCACAACATTTTAGTTTTGATGAAGTACAATTTCTCTACTTTTTCTTTCGTCTCTGTATTTTTGGTGATGTAGCTAAGAAACCATTGCCTAAGCTGAGGTTGCAAAGATTTGCCCGTAAGTTTTCTGCTAAGAGCTTTATAGTTTTTGCTCTTACATTTAGGTCTATGATCTATTTTGAGCTGATTTGTGTGTGTGGTGGGAGGAAGTGGCCCACCTTTATTCTTTTGCATGTGTATATCCAGTTGCCCCAGCACAATTTGTTGAAGGGATACGGAGTTTTTTGGCTCTGCTTGTAGGGTTTGAGGTGAAGGCAGCATGGTGAGCAGAACCAAGTCCCCACTGGCTCCCTCTGCCTCTGCTCCTCACTTCTGAGCAGGCCCCTGAGGCCCCAAGCAGCCAGTCCTGCCCCTTCCCTTCCGTTGCTGTCTCTCTAAGCCTGAAATTGCTCACTGACTGGGGGAAATGGGGTGGGTCTGGGGTCAGAGTGCTTGTTGGAATGGATTCTAGCTCTTTTTTTCCCACTATTTCAAGCACTCCTTGCCATTCAAGCATGGAAGAGCAGATGCAAGAAGCTGTCTGGGACACCCTAAGTGGCTGTCTAAACAGAGGAAATGAGTCACAAAAGGGGTGGGACCAGCCCCACTGTTTCGTTAAGTGACACCAACCTCACCCTGGCATTGCTATTTCCAACCGTCAAATCAAGACAGGGAAAAGGAGGAGGGCTGGGGTTGCCCCAGAAGGATTGGTTCCGACAGTTTAATACATTCAGATGCCTTAAGAGTGGGGAGTTCTGAGTCAGGAGCTTGTAGGCCTCACCAAGCTGGGCTGCCAGGGCTTCCTCTGAAAACCCTCAGAATTGGCAGGTGCTTCCTTCTGCCAGTGACAGGACAATGTGTCAGTCGGGGTGGTTACTGGGGACCATTTACAACACAAGATTCTGAACAAAGCCTGCCTCGGTCATGAGACCCAGGGGAACTCCCTGAGGAAAATGGGGTGGGGGGCAAGCGTGGCTTACACACACCTGAGAAACCCTGTGACTCCCCAGCCCTGCAAATGGCTGTTATGAGAGAGACCACCGTCCCTTAAGACTCAGCTCCAGGTCATCTGTCACATCCTCCTAGAAGCTTTCCTTAACTATTTCCCAGCCTACAGGGCTCAAGCCCCCAGCTGGGTTAGGGATGCCTCCTGGGCTCCCATGGCGTTCTGTGTTTACTCCCATCCTAGCACCTACAAAACTGTTTGGAATGGTCATTTTTTTTTGTGCCTGGCACAGTTATAAAAGGTGAAGGAATAAATCTCCACTATCCAAACATCTTTAACATGAAATAACAAGGGCTGGGTAAGGGAGCTGGAAAGGAGACAAACGTGAGTTTGGGAACAATGTATGTTCACTGAGAGGGCTTCTCTCTCTGTGGAGGAGAGGAAGGTTACTGGGAAACATTCAGACATGGTCCAGTGACCACCGGTCAGCCACCGGGAAATCATACTCGGGAAGATGTTCGTTCTCACAAGTAATCTAGGAAAACAGTGGGAACACTGGGCGTTAGAGGAGTTTTGCACATGCCCAAGAGAGGCCTGAGAGAGCTTTGTGGCTGTGCTAGAACAGCTCCTGCCATTAGGGGCCCAAGACAGAGGAATGCCACCCTGAATTACTATGTCTACAGCAGCTAATCCCAGAGAGGAGCTGGCTGAGGACTGAGATACCAGGTCTCTGGCCTGCTTTCATAAAAGCACTTATTGTCCAGTCTTTCCTCATTATGTCAGGCAGAGGGACAGCTCGAACCTCTGCCACAGACAGGTGACCCACGAGGGCAGTGATTAGGGTCCAGTCTTAGAATTCAGACTGTTCCCTGGAAGTTAAGAATGCAACTCACAACCCTCTTCACCTCCCTGCAACTTGCCTTCCCAGCACTTATCACAAGTGTAATTATGATATGGATAATTATTTGTCTAATCTAGCATCTTTCTGTTTGTCCTCAGAAAGCGGGGCACTTGCCTGTCCTGTTCTGTTCCTCACTGTACCAAGCAGGGGCTTTGTACTGAATGAGTATAAAAATTTTTTCTTTAAAGACTGAATGATGGCCTGTGGAGTTATATGAAACTTGTCGGTGATATCCCCCAAATAAATAGCAGTGACTAAGTGATGGAAGCAGAGAAAGATGAGAACAAGAAAGGCAGCATGTAAGGGCTGGCACCCCCCGGCCCTCGTCCAAAGGCAGGGGTCCACCAGGCCAGCGTGGGCAGGCAGGCTGCACAGTGGTGCCCGGTGACTATCCCCTAAGAGGAAGAATGAATGGACCCACCACTCCTCAGTGGAGGCAGACTCAGGAAGGGCTGAGTGTCTGAGGCTGTCACGTTGGACTCAGCACCAGGTTTGACTCCACATTCCCCAAGCAACCCTCCAGCAACCAGACTCCCGTGAGGCTCACGAGAAGGGGGAGCTGCCCAGCCTGTGCACTCAATGGTGCACTTCTCAGGGCGGACTTCCAAGCTGGCATCTCAAGGGCCTCTGCAGAGTCTGAGAACTAGTAGTTGATGCCTACTCTCTCCCAGATGCAGTGCTCGGAGCTGGCATTACAGAAGTGAACAGACATAAGCTTTCCTATCATGGAGCTATAATATTCTAATCCAGAAGATAGAAAATAAACAAGTAGGCAAGTAGAAGGATAATATCATTTCACATAGTGATGAGTGTTATAAACAAAGTGAAGCAGGTAAATGGGAAGGAGAGTCACTGGGATGGTGCCTTTGAGACAGGGTGGTCAGGAATGCTGAGAAAACAGCGAGGAAAAGTCCAAGCAGAGGGAACCACAAATGTAAAAGCCCAGGACCAGAAGCAACTTGCTTTGTCAGGAGCTGCAAGGAGACCAGAGGGTCAAAACTTGGTGAGAGAGGAGGAGGTGTGTTGATGAGTTTAAGCTGCTCTGTTCCATTGGCTCTGGGATGCTGGCAAGACAGGATATTTGCTCCTGCAAAGCAGAAGTCAGGCCCTGGACAGGAGTGAACTCAGTACGGTCACTGCCACTCTGTGGAGCCCTCTCTGGGGCCCACCGCCCCCACCCTTCTCCTCTGCCTCGAGGTCCAGGCGGGGGCTGCAGGGCTTTTCTTTGTTCAGCCTCCAGAGGGTGTTAGCAACTGTCCGCTCATAACCTTCAGGGGCTCGTGATATTCGGGGCCCTAAAGCAATCTTCAGGATAGTAAAAATGGAGGTCTGACCCGCACACATACAGTCACATGATTTACATAGTCGTATTCAATAAATGGTGCTAACGAATCAGATATCCATATGGAAAAACTCTGAACTTTGAAAATATGAACTTTGACTTCTACTTCACAACAAACACAAACATTAAATCCCAGATGGACCATAACCTAATTGTAAAAGGCAAAATATTAAAACTTCTAGAAGAAAACACAGGGATTTTTATAGCCTTCATAGCCTTGGGGTAGACAAAGATTTTTAAAATAGACATAAAACACGTTAACCATAAACAGAAAGACTGATAAAATTGAAGATCATTCAAGTCAAGAACTTCTGTTCAATAAAATATGCCTTTAAGAGATTGAACAGGCAAGCTAAAGACTGGAAGAAGACATTTGCTACATATATTTTTTTCCAATAAAACATGTATCTATAATATAGAAAGAGACAAAAAGGAAAATACACACAACTCAATTTAAGAATGAAACAATGACTTAAAAAGACACTTCCAAATGAGGATCAAATGCCCAATAAGCAAATAAAAAGGTATGAATATCATTAGTAATCAGGGAAATGCAAATTAAAACCACAGTGAGATACCAGTACACACCTACTAAAGTTGCTAAAATTAAAAAAGATCAACACCACCACTGGCTATGATAAAGAGCAAAGAGAATGCTCATATATTGCTAATGTGAATATAAGTTAGTAGAAGCATTGTTAGAAAACTGGCAGTATCTACTAATACTAAACATACGCCTACCCAATGACCTAGCAATTCCATTCTTTGAGGTGGAAATGAGCATGTCGGTTTCACCAAAAGGTAAGTACAAGAAAGTTTACAGCAGCTTTCTTCATAATAGCTCAGACTTGGAAACAACCCAGATGTCTGTGAGCAGGAGAATGAATAAATACCCTGTGATATGCTCTTATGATGGAATACTATAGAGCAAAGGAAAATAACAAACTATAACCTATGCTACATGTACAGCTCAATCTCACAGACATAATGTTCTGCGAAAGAAACAAAAGAGTACATACTGTGTGGTTCCTTTTGTATGAAGTCCAGCAACAGGAAAATGAATCTATGGTGCTACAAGTCAGAATGGTGTTTTCCTTTGGAGGGGATCAATGACTGGAAGAAGGCATAAAGAAGCTTTCTGGTGAGCTGGATATGGTCTATATTTTGATCTGGATGGTGGTTACAGAGTGTACATTATATACAATTACTCACTGAGGTGAACACTGAGGATCACTTTAAATACATCAATCCTTAAAAATTCTTAAAAGGGGGAAATAATAGCCTTTTCAACAAACGGTGCTGATCTAACTATACACAAAAAAATTAAGTTGGACCTCATCCTTACACAATATACAAAAATTAACTCAAAATAGATATAGCTCTACATGTAAGAGCTAAAACTATAACATTTTTAGGAGTATCTGTGATTTAACCAATTAAGAATTCAAAATATCAAAAAAAAATTTTTTTAGAAGAAAACATAGAGGAGTAAGTCTTCACAACCTCAGGTTAGGAAATGGGTACTGAGATATGACACCCAAAGCATGGTGACAAAAGAAAAATTAGATAAACTAGATTATATCAAAATGAAAACTTTTATGGTACAAATGATACCATCAAGAAACAGAAAAAACAACTTACAGAATGGGAGAAAAATATTTGCAAATCACATATCCAATAAGGGTCTAAAATCCAGGATATATAAAGACTATTATTAGCTCAATAACAAAAGACAATCTCACTTAAAAATGGGCAAGGATTCTGAGTAGAATCCTACTTCTCCAAAGAAGATACACAAATGGCCAATAAGCACATGAAAAATTGCTCAACATCATTAGCCATCAGGGAAATGCAAATCAAAACCATGAGATAACACTTCTCACCCATAAGGATATTAAATAATTTTTAAAAAGACATTTAAGAACTGTTGGTGACAATGTAGAGGAATTCACTGCTGATGGGAGTATAAAATTGGGCAGCTACTTTGGAAAACAGTTTGGCAATTCTTCAAAAGGTTATAGGGTTGCCATATGATCCCAAAATTCTACTCCTAGGTATGCATCCAAGAGAATTAAAATATATTCACACAAACACTTGTACATAAATGTTCACAGCAGCATTATTCACACTAGCCAAAAAGTGGGAAGAAAACCATATGTTTATCAACTTAGGAAGGCATAAATAAAATGTGATACATCCATACAAGGAAATCTACAGAGCAGCGTTTCTCAGCAATGTAAAGGAAGGACAGATACATGTACAGCATGGATGAACCTTAAAAACATTATGTCAATTGAAAGAAGCCAGTCACAAAAGGTTACATACTATATGATTCCATTTATGTGAAATGTCCATAACAGCAAATCTATAGACAAAGGATGTTAGTGGTTTTGGGTTGAGGGGAGTGAGACAGGGGGAGAAGAGAGGGATGAGGAATGACTACTAATGGGCCGGGGGTTCTTTTATGGGTGATGAAAATGTTTTAAAATTAGACTGTGGTGATGGTTGCATAATCTTGTGAATATAAGAAAAAAAATTGAATTACACTTTAATTAGGTGAATTGTATGGTATGTGAATTATATTTCAATGTATCTGTTAAAAGGGGGTTGGGGGCTTCCCTCTTCTAGTTAGTTTATTTCATGGCCCTGGCCCCATTCTGAGTTAAAGGATATGGAAGCTATAGGACAAAGGAGGAATGCGCATGGATGGAGCTGAAAAACCAAGACTATATCCCAACATGAACCTCAGACTGCTGCTGGGATCAGCTCTAGGCTTTGAGTATCCATGAGCACACAAGCACACAAATTCCTACCTCGGCTTCTCATGACACAAGAACCAGTATGAATGGCAAGAAAGCTTGTGTCCGCAGCCCTGACTGCTGCTTCCCCGGCCAACAGTTCTTAAGCCTCTCTACCCATGGCTCTCCAGGACATTTCAGGGCTGGCTTCCCATGGGTTATGTAACAATAAACTGGATTGGCTTATTCTAGAATACTGTTGTCCAACAGAAATACAATTAAGCCACTGTATATCATTTAAAATGTTCTAGTGGCCACATTTAAACAACGTAAAAAGAAATAGTTGAAATTAATTTTAACATTATGTTTTATTTAACCCAATATATCTAAACTATTTTCATTTTGACATGCAATCAATAAAAAAGTTATTAATGAAATACTTTATATCATTATAAGTCTTCACAATCCAGTGTTTACACAGCTTATCTCAGTTTGGACTAACTTCATTTAAGGTGCTCAGTAGCCACATGTGGCTGCCATATTGGACAGCGCAGCTCTAAATCTGATTCCTGTTGCAAAATAGTATTTTTAAAGCCTGGTACTTTGTAACATTGATTTAATAATAACAAACACTGAGGAGGAAACCAAGGCTCAGTGAGGTAAAGCACCTTGCCCAAGGCCTTGAGCTGGTAAGTGGCCATGGTTACGAGCAGAGAGTCTGGGGTCAGATGAGCCCAGTGTTACCTTCTCCACACAGGGTCAACGATGATGACAGGAGATACCCATGGGAAGTGACTGGCAGTGCCTGGCTCACATCCCTACTCACGCACCAAGAAACATGAGATGCATCACCACAATGCTCTTAACCCTAACACTGTGCAGGCAGGCAGGCTGGTGGGGAGAAGGCAGAGGCCACTCGGGATTACTAGCTGGGGAAACCCTGCACCGCACGGAGACTTTTCACCAAGACTCCCCCCAAAACAGCTTATGCCACTCACCGGACTGGTGGGTGAGGACACGACAAGGCTCAGACCAGCTCCAACCTCCTTCGGGGGCTTCTGCTGGCCACTCCCTTGGCTGACTGCTCTGGTCGTCTCTCTCATCAGACTAGAAGGCTGCTGGCTGGAAGTGCTCCCCAAAAGGACAGTTTGGATGGTGCCCAGCTGCTGCAAGCCCAGGGTGCCAGGTGCCTGGGAAGATGCCTCCTGCTTGTGGCCGCCATCTTGAGTCCCCAGGGTTGCCTGGGTGGGGTGGGACTCTGCAGGCACATCGAAGTGCAGGTGTGAGCTAGTGTGGAGGCCGTGGAAGGCGAGTGAGGCCTGCAGGGTGGGGATCTCTGCTTCTCGGCTCAGTCTGCTGGTTGGCACAGAGTTCACCTGGGCTTTGCTGAATTCCGACAACACCCTAGAATTTTTTAACAAAGAAACCTGTGTGACGGGTGGTCAGTTAGTATGCCCAGGCTACTGGGCAGTGGTAAGAAGGGTGAACTGCTATTTTGTGATTGATTTAAAAAACAAAACAAAACAAACAAGACTCTCTTCATGTGCACTGCACTCCCCTGCCCACACAGGTCCCCTCTGCTGACAGACCCCACTGAATTTCTCCTCAGGTGGGACTTAGGCACACTGGGTGGGCAGGTGGGTTGTGGAGCCCAGGATCTCGGGCAAAAAAGCTCGGCTCACAAAGCAAAGAAAAAGGACAATGCAATTGGAAGCTGACTGCCTTTTACCTTCTGAATAGGCTACCTGTGGGCCTGGAGAGCTCGCTCAGCCAAATGGTCACGTGGGCGACCATTGGCCCAAGCCACCTGCGACACAGCTTTGGTGAATGGAATGTCTCAGAGGTGAGCTGCCTGACAGCACGCACAGCTGAGGCACCAGGACTCCACTCCTGGGGCACGGACGTAGGTGAAGTGAGGGCCCACTTTGTTCCTGGAACAGTAACTAAACAGCAGGGTTGGGGTGAGTTGCAAGGGCTGGTCCACTTCAGTGGACTGGGTGTGGAATCAGAGAAGCCTTCTCTTTCCAGAAGTTGCTGCTGGAGATCAGTGTACACAAGGTGTGGGAGTGTGTGTACAAGTATTTATGGGGTGTGGGTCTGCTCACTCCTCCTGATGAGACTGGCTCTTCCAGACCCTCAGTGGTACCTCTGGGGCCACAGGGAGCCAGTATTACTGCCTTTGTGTACATACACACACACCTGAAAACATACTTCTGGCCCTTTTGGAATGTGCACTGGCTAGTGGCTGCTGCTCCCTCTCTTGAGGCTTCTGAGAATCCAAATTCTGTTTCTGAAGTAAATCTGTTTGCTCTCTCTCCTCCTCTGCTTATGAACCCAATGGAGTACGTCATGGACAAATGCAGGTTCAAACGGCAGTAAAGCTGTCTGGAGCCTAACGGCTGAGACTGGGTCCAGAAGACATATCAAACTCCCCTTAATGTGGGCTTATAGAAATAAGGATTTTAGAACTAAAATTTTTCCTAACTGTCTTCTGGCTGAGCTCTGCTCTTGTCTACACCATCATAACTGGGAACACTTCAAGACATGCTAGTCAAGAATAGGTGACCAATCCCTACATTGATGGGCAATTATTTTCAACATGGGCACCAAGACATTTCAATGGGGAAAAAGTAGTCTTTTCAACAAATGGTACTGGAATAAGTGAAAAGTCCCATGCAAAAGAATGAAGTTGAACCTCTACTTCATACCATATAATAAAAGTTAACTCAAAATGTGTCAAACACATACAGGTAAGAGCTAAAACTATAAAACTCTCGGAAGAAAACAGGTGTAAATTTTTATGTCTTTGGATCAGGCAATCGTTTCTTAGATAAGACATCTAATGCATAAGCCACCAATAAAAAATAGACAAGTTGGACTTCATTAAAATTAAAAACTTTTGTGCTTCAAAAAGGCTACTATCAAGAAAGTGAAAAGACAATTCATAGGAATGGAAAAATATCTGCAAATCTTATCATATATCTGATAAGGGACTAGTATCCAAAATATATAGAGCTCTTACAACTCAATAATTAAAAAAACAAATAACCCAATCTAAAGATGGGCAAAAGATTTGAAGAGACATTTCTCTAAAGATACACAAATGGCCAATAAGTACATGAAAAGATGCTCAGTATCATTAGATAGTACTGAAATACAAGTAAAAACCACAGTGAGATACTACTTTATACCCAGTAGGATGGTTATAATTAAAAAAAAAAAAAAAAACAATAGCAAGTGTTAGCAAAGATGTGGAGAAACTGGAATGCTTATATGTGGCTGGTGGGAATGTAAAATGGTGCAGCCCCTGTGGAAAACAGTTTGGTAGTTCCTCAAAAAGTTAAATACAGAGTTACCATATGACTCAGCAATTCTACTCATGGGTGTGTATGTAAACCCAAGAGAATAGAAAACACGTCCACACAAAAGCTTGTACATGAATGTTCATAGCTACAATATTCACAATAGCCAAAAAATGGGAGAAAAACAAATGCCCATTAACTGACGAATAAACAAATTGTATTACCTATACAATGAAACATTATTAGCCATGACACATGCTATAACACAGATGAACTTTGAAAACATACTAAGTGAAAAAGGTGGTCACAAAAGATCACATATTGTATGATTCCATTTATATTAAGTGTCCAGAACAGGAAAATCCACAGCTAACGGATAAGGCGCTTCCTTACAGGGTGATGAAAGTGTGCTTGAATCACGTGCTAGTGATGTTGTGCAACCTTGCAGATACATTAAAAGCCACTGAAATGTACATTTATAATGGTCACTTTTATGGCATTTGAAGCATCTCTCAATAAACAAAGATGAGCTATCAGAGAAAGGTGTAAATGTGTTTGTGGAATCGTTATGGGGGTGGCAAGTGGGTGCTGGTTCTTGCTCTCAGACCTCATTCTAAAAAAGATGGATGGAAGTCCAGGAATGCAACTTAATGGAGTGGGCAACAGTGAGTGAGGAAACAAGGGGAGCTTCCCCAGGCATAAGAGGAAGAGACATTCACTACTAGCCATGTGTGTCCAAACCACGGAGCCACAATGGGAACAGCTCTGTAATGAACAAGGGAGGCAGACTTCTGGCAAATGTCTCCTGTCAGGTCCCAGCTCCTCATGGGCTCCAGGAGGCTGTGTAGTGAGGAGTTAAGAGCAGGGCTCCAGAGTCCACCTGGCCTTGGTGAGCACACTGCTGTGGCCCCACAACAGCCCCCAAAGCTCATGGACTTCCCTTATCTGTACAACAGGCATGGTGACAACACCCACCTTTTATGACCATGACAAAGATTAAATGAGATAATATAGGCAAAATGCTTAGTAGAATGTTTAGCACAAAGTAATCTCCCGTAAACGTTAACCTCAACTTGCTACTGCAGTTGTTTTTATTATCATTGATAAGAGTGCTTAGACTCCATGTACACAAACACAAGACTGCAAGGAAAGGAGTAGAGTTGGAAATACTCAGTGCTACCAAGATGGTTATCAATTATAAATGAATCCTAAATCTATACAAAGATTTTAATGACAGAGTAGACTGGGTGTTAGAATAAGTGAGTTGCTTCATGCCTAAAGAAATGCCACAAACAGCAAGAAGCTTGTGGGATAAATTAGAGTTTCCAGCAAATCAAAACCAAAGTCAAAGGGAAGTCGTGTTCACAGAGCTTTACCAGAATCAGTACTGGTCTTCAGGACCCAAGGAGAATGAGAGAGACATGTACATCAAGTGGAAAATAGTGCTAGAGGTAAGATTTTGAAGGAAAGGCAAAAAAGAAAAAGAAAACGTTTAAGCATTTTGAAGAAAATGCCACATAGAAATTAAACAGTGAAACTGCTACAGTCCTTCCACTTCTGCTGGTTCAGAGCAGTGTTTTTCAGAACTTTCTGTTCAAGATTTGTAAAACTTTGTGCTCTTCTTTAGTAAACAATCTGAAGAAGTATATGTAGTATATACATATGTATATATGTATGAGTATGTATGTGATATATTTAAGTCAAATAAATAAAAAGCATGGCCTGTGGGTTTGGGCGACCACCTCATAAAATACCCTGCCAAGTGATTCTGAGCCTGCGGTTTTCCTGAACATGAGGACTATCATACTGGCAGTACACATACTATTTGGCAGTTGAGGCCCATACAGAGGATGTATACTTAAAGCACAGGGGCTGCTCAGGCATAATCATTTCCCCCAAAGGGAATGAGAGCTCGTGACAATAACATCTGACAAATCTTACCAAGGTTTTGCAGCAGTGTTCATAGAGACAAGCAGAGGAGAACTGAGGCCACAGATACCCAGCAGTAAAATGACAATGATACCACCCCCTGAGCACCCACCATGTCAGGAGCTGCTCTAAGCACTTTACATACCTTAACTCATTTACTCTTCCCAGCATTCTTACCCCCATTCTATGGATGAGGACATCAAGGTCAGAAAGGTTGAGTAACTGCCCAAGACTGAAAAGATGGTTAATGGAAGCCTCAGGTGATCTGGCTCCTGAGTCCACGTTCTTAACCACTGGCCTGCACCGAGGCTTCTTGGTGATAATTATAATTCAGACCCAACAAACACAAAAGAAGCTATTAAGGGCAGTCAATTCTCTATTCACAAGGCAAACCGCAAGTTGGTTTCCATAAAACATTAAACTAATACATTTCATTTGGAATTTTCTGTTTATTTTGAACTTTAATTTGTAGATGTTTTGATTTTATAGTTGTAAGACCTATAAGCACAAGATACTTATGCCTCATTTTAAGATACAAACATTTAAGTACTATAATAAAAATAACAAGTGAACTCTCATGTTTTGTGACGGTCTTTACCCTTAAAACATACACTCCAAGAAATGGTGGTCTCTGTGGATGCTCTAAGACTAACTTTGAGCCCAGCTCTGAGGATTGATGGGGCTGCGTGTGTCTGTGCATCTGTGTTTAGGGTTTGTGGGCTCCTCAATCACTGCAGTGCTGTTCGGGACATCCTGATCCTCTTCCCCTGAGTTCCCCATAACATCAGCACAACACTGCCCAAACAGGGGGGATGGTCACTGATTCAACAACTTTAAGCTGGAACTTTCCAATCACAAGACTCATGAAAGACAAAGGCAAGACACATGACAAAGAGAAGGCTGGCTGGGCCATGGGAGGACTGAGGGACAACATGGGGCTAAAACAAGTTAATGAGCTTAAGTCACGCCAGGAGCCCAGCCATGTCTGGGACAGGGACTGCCTTCCCAACATGTTACATAAAAATTCTTCCATTTGCCATTTGTAATTCTATCTGATGGGCTCAGTGCTCAGAAGCTGTTTCTGGGGCCTACCAGAAGTTCTTATGTGGGCAACTCACTAACAGGCATGTGATGTAATTCTCAAACAGTCCTCTGAGACAATCTCCATTTTAAAGAAACAGAACCTCAGGAAGAGTTAGCAATCTGCCTGACACTGCTGGACTTTAAGTGGTGGAATGGGGCTTAAAACTAGATCTGCTCCAAGCCAGGCTGTAGCACCATCAATCCTGGTGGTATTTCCCTATTAGGTGGAACCCTGTAAAGACTTGGACTAAGGGTGGGTGGTGGGGCAGCAAGGGTAGAAAGAAGGTCCTCAACACAGCTGATAGAACATGGGTCTGAATAAAAGAAGTGCTTAATAAAAGGTTACCATTTTTTATCTACTAAGTGAGCAAATATCCAGAAGTTTGATAATATTTTCTGCTGACAAGGCTGAGAGGACACAAGTACATTCCTGATGGAGTGTAAATAGGCAATTATCTGTGAAACTTACAGATTAATCTATCCTTTGGCTCAGCAATTTTGTTTCTGGGAATTAATCTAATTGCATAGAACTAAAAGACCACATACACAAGGTTATTTACAGAAACAGTGAACTCCAATATCTATTAAGTACAGGGCTAATTAAATAAAAAGGTACGTTAATACAATGGAAAAATATGCAATAGAAAAAAAGATTAAGAAACTCTGATATGAAAATCTCCTCCAAAATACAGTGGAGATTAGTGTAGTTATACTAGTCTTGGTGGGAAAGGGGGGGGCATAAGAAATAAGAAAGAAATTTTAAAAATCTGTATATTCATATTTTGTTATAGATGCACAAACACTGGAAGAGTATGTAAGAAATTAATAATTATGGTTATAGCAGTAGGAAAGACTTTGTATACATTTTAGATTTTTTTTTAAACCATAAAAATAGATTATCTGTTCAAAAGTTAATGTTAAAAAGCCTGCAAGGAGGGGCTGGGAGCAAACAGCGGAGGGACTCGCTGCGCAGTGAGAGCACCCCATGGGGGGTGGTCCGGGCACGGGGACAGGCGGGCCCAGTGGGCTGCCTGAAGTGGCGGCGCTGGGAGACGGCGGGGAGTGGGACCGGGAACCTGGGAGGGGTGAAGTTTGGAGTCTTCCCGACCCGGGCCCGGTCCTCAAACCGTCCAGGCGTCCCCGCAGCCTCACCTCTCAGAGCTCGGGGTTCTTAGGCAATTACCGCTTGTTTCCCAATACCCCAGTTGGTATGAGATCGGGTGAAACGGCTCTCCTCTGCTCTTTCCACAGGGGCGCAGACTCTGAGGCCGAGATTTGCCAAGTTCTTTCCCTACCCCATGCGGCCTGGGTATGGCGATGAGGCCCAGCGTGGCGGGACACCCACTTCGACGGGCGAGGTGGGGGCGACGCCAGGTTCTAAAGACTGGCGCCGGGGAGGGTGGAGGCCGCAGCTCCAGCCGCGCGTCCCTCTAGCGTGGCAGTCAGCTGAAGGCTCCGAGGGCGGGGACCCCGGTGCACCCGCCATCCCCCCACAGTACGCCAAAGCCATTACGCGGCCAGGGCCACGGAAAGGAGCAGCCTTCTTCCTATTGTAGCAGCCACTGATTCTCCCTAGATAGGAGCACGTAGAAACCTTCACGATCCCAGTGCTTGGAAATCTTTGGGCGCCCCTTCCCTCAAGATTTCTCCTGACCAGCCCCGATTCTAGGAACGACCCGGGTTCGTACGTTGCCGGTCATTTTGGGAAACTCCGAAAGTGTGCTCTTGCACTTGTACACTAAAAGGGGATGAGTTTTGCCCTTTGTGGGGTTGGGGCACATAAGAGTCGCGACGGCTCTAGGAATAAAAGTGGAGTGGCCCATTTCGGATGCTCCAGGAACATGTTTGCGCTTTGAAATCTGAGCTATAACCTTTACCAAAACTTGTGGAGAAATGGCTGCTGTCCTAGAGAATTCCAATGTTAATCTTCATAAAATTAAAAATTCTTTCCAGTGAAAACTTTTCTCCCACAAAGTAAACAAAATGGTGGTGGGGAGGGTGTGTTTTGGCACTGGGCATTGTTACTAGGAACCTCAATTTTGAAATTGTAATTAATTGGAAATCACTTCTGTAGGTCCTAGATGCTACCAAAATAGAAACTGAAGTTTTGAGCAACTTCACTATGTGGCCTTCGGTGGGTGAGGAAGACCTACTTTGAAAAAAAATAGACATTATAGCTGTAGCAGATTCTTAAGGGAAAAAAAAAAAAAAAAGCCTGCAAAGAAGGCTACGCTCAGACTCCCTCCTCCACGCGCTCGCACGGCCTGGTTTGTCTACAACCTCCCCAGGCATGGTTCGGGCTTTGTGTCTTCCAGGAGGTCTGTGTGGTCACAGAAGGGCACCCTTATGCATTATGTCTCACTGTACTTTTGGGAAGTTGTAACGATAGCTCTGAACTGTTAGCTTCCTTCCCTCCAGATGAAGACGACAATATTTTACACCGAGCCGCACAGAGATTACCTCCTTTGAACCACCTCTGAGGCCTGTCCGAATCCCTTCTCTCACTGCCCCTGTGCTGCCTCCAGTTACAGGGGCCAGCAATTCCAGTCCCTGAGGGAGAGAGACGAGGTCCCCTTTGTCTTGTTCCCTTACAGAGGTCAGTGCTCGGGGACAGGCAGTCCCATCTACGGGAAGGAAGGGAGAGAAAGGGGAAGGGGAGGAGGAAGGGAAATGAGAGACAGGAAAGGGGTGGGGGAGGTACTCACTCCTGCAGAGATGAGTCTGAATCCTCGGCGTTTGCTGCCCCTGGGTCTGAGTCGTAGGACATGGGCTCCCCGGAATGGTCTGGACTCTTGGAGTCGTTCTCCTGGAGTTGGCAGCTGTCAGAGTTTAGGCTGCAGGACAGCTGGGATGAACTGGCCGTGTCCAGGCTGAGGGAGGAGGCAGTGAGCTTCTTGTTCCGTCGGATCTTGTGGCCTGAGTGCTGGACTTCGATGTCCTCTGAGCCTGAGGAATGGGAAACTGAATCCACAGACTCCTTCCGCTGCAGTTCCATCCCAGAGGTGGTAAGGGGGTTGAGCTCAGAGAGGGGGCAAAGCCCAGAGAGAGCCAGTGGGGTAAGTGTCCACTCGTTTAAGATGGCGGACTTGTAGGAGAGTTCGAAGGACAAGGATGTCAGTCCCTGCAGGAAGCTGAGGAGGAACTCGCCCTCCTCGGCATCCCGAAGCAGGGCTGCGGGCTGATAGTACTCGCACAGCCGGGCCTGCTCCTGGAGGAGCAGTTTCAGGTAGCACTCCATCAGGCCGTCGTTCAGGGCCAGCCGCAGCCAGGCCCGGCAGCGGCCCACATCCGTGCTGACGAAGGTCAGGTGCTCCAGTTCCGAGATGATGTGTCTGGGAATGGGGAGAAGAGCTTGTTTAGAGGAAAGCCTTCAAATCACAGAGATGTCATTTTATCCACTGGTTAGCAAGAGCCAATAACAGGTACAAATATATACAAACATGAAAAATTCTCGGATAATTGTGTTCTCATTTAGAATTTAGATATATTAAGTTATAACTCCCAACTTTTTGAGGCTGGTATCATGAAGAATAATTGCCATTTTCATTACAACTACCCCTTGGGTTCCTAACATCATCTGTTCATCCAGGACCTGTCTCCTGAGCCCCGAAGTGTAAGGTCCTCAGTGCTGCAAAGACACAGGGTAAAGACATGGTCCCCCCCTCCGTCCAGGTACACTGAGGTGAGCCCCATCATTAGTAGAGCTGGGGTGGAGGCTGGGCAATCGTTTCTGGGCTGGAGTCAGAAAAATGCCCTCGAAAGGGCAGTATCTACACTGCACTACAAGGAATTTAAAGAGGTAAAGATGGAAGGAAAACCTTCTAGGCACAAAATACTGGCAGAAATAAAGGATAGGAAAACAGCAGACTGTAACAGGAGGGTTGAGTGCTCCAATTACAACACGGGGAGGAGTGGGTGATTCGGTTGCAAAGCCAGGTAATGCAGGGTCTTGAGTATCAAACTGGTGAGGCAAAGTGGAGCAATGGTCCCCACATCTGACTGTGCATCAGAATCATCTGGGGAATTTGGTTAAGACACAGATTTTTGTTGCCCCAACCTAGTGACTCAGATTCCATGCTAGCATTTGGGAGCCGTTGGCCTACAAAGGTTTGCAGAGAGGAGCAATTTGACCATAGTTATACAGGCTTCAGGGTGGTTGCTCTGGATAAGATCAGACCCCACATGTACCAACTCAGTCCCTAAATGCCTCGGTCTGCTGTAAATGGCCCTCCTCTGACTTCCACAGGAGCGCAGACCACACCTACTGAGCTCCTGTTAGCATGAGCTTGAGCTTAAGCGTAAGCTCAGTACATGCTGATGAGCTGACTGACCTAAGGAAAGACAGAATGAGGTAAGGGGGACAATTAGAAAGCCACTGCCACCCAGGAGTGAAGTGACAACCTGAGATAGGGCAGTGGTGGCAGGCATGGCAAGGGAGATAGAAGCTGACAAGGCACCCTGGGGCTGAGGGTGGCAGATAATAGCCCTCAAGGCACAGTGCCAGCTCCTTGCTCCAAGCCCAGGCACTTGGGGACAGGGCCACAAACACAAGTGTCTCAGGGTAAATATTCAGATGCTCTACCTGGATTCCACTCTTCTTAAAAAATTACCTGGGTTTGAGTATAACACTTAGCACAGATGTTCAAACATTCTAAGGCAGGGTCAACAAACTTCTTTGATAAAGAGCCAGATAATGAAGATTTTGGGCTTTGCAGGCCACCTAACCTCTGTTGCAAGTACCTAACTCTGCCACAGTATGCTGAAAAAGGCAGCTCCTGCTAAAGGCAACCAGTCCAGGAGCTTGAAGCAGCCCAGGCTGTTGCCCGAGGTCTAACACTGGCCCTACCTTGGCCATCTCTACTCTAGAGCACAGTGCATATCTGTCCGCTTTCCCGCAGCGCTGGAGAGGAAGAGCCCCGGGTCCCACCCTGAAACTCTGCCCCAAAACAAAGCCTCCCCAGCTGATCTCACTTGTGGGTGACAGCTTTCAGGAGGGGCCAGAAGACAGGCTGCGGCAGAGCCTTCTGGGGGGCGCTTTTCTTCCTCTTCCCCCCAGACTCGGCTCGGATGTGCTTGGCGTGCAGGCCATGGATAAATACGGCCTCCAAGGCGCTGCACATGGTGTTGGCATCTCCGTCTTCACTGGTGACCACTGTGTCCGAGGACACATACTGCTTGTGCAACGCCTTCACAGATCCCACTAACTTCTTCTTGATGACCTAGACAGTGCCAGACAGGACACAGGCTTTTAGAAAATGCTATGGCAACCCCTGGAATGTAACTCTGCCTGTCACCAAATATGTGAGCACCTACATGAATGCATGTGTTTATATAGCAAACCAGCACATATTCTAATTACAGAAAATAAAGATAAAGCATAAAGAAAAAAGGAGAATTAGCCACTTATATCACACAGAGGTACTGCCTTTATTTTTTGCAAAGATATTTGTGTATTTTTTTTAAACCAAACTTCAATGAATGATAGTCGTATAAATCTTGTGTTTAAACAGACTTCATCATCGTTAGAGCTATGGGAGCTTGGGTAATCCATCAAGGACAGGGGTGAACCTTTCCACCTTATTTACATAACCAAGATTCTGCAGAGGCATTACAAGCCAAGAGGCAAAAAGTAGTGCTTTAGAACAATAAAAACATGCAGAAAACAGAAGCACAGTCTACATTAAGAAAGACTTTAGGCCTGGCAGTCAGAGGTCAGTTTAGTCTCAGCTTTGTCAGTCAACAGTTGGGTCACCTCAGACATTTCACTTGACCTCCTCTCTGAGCTTCAATGTTCTCATCTGTTAAATGAAAATACTACTCCCTGATCTACAGCACTCTGAGGCAGGACTAGGTTTTTATCATCCTTGTGTCCCCAACACTAGGCATGATTCCTGGCACAAATAAGTACCTAATAAATGTTTGTTAAATGAAGAAGTTATAAAATATACATAAAGTCCTTTGGAAATATAAAGACAGTTCTATCATACTATAAGTATGTCAAACTTACCTAAGTATTTGAAAAGGACTAGAGAAGAATGCAGAAAGAATGGTTTGAATTTTTAGATGACAGGATTATGGATAAACATTTTATTGTGTTATTTTCTTTTAACCAAAATAGTTCATGCTAATGTTCTTTGAAAAGTTACATGTTTTTTGTAACAGCTTTAATGAGACATAATTTACATAGCATAAAATTCATTCATTTAAAGTATACAGTTCAATGGTTTTTAGTACATTCACAGAATTGTGCAACCATTGCCACTATCTAATTTGAAAACATTTCCATTGCTCCAGAAGGAAACATGTATTCCCTTAGCAGTTACTCCCTCGTCCCCTCTCCCCCAGCCCCTGGCAACCACTCACCTACTTTCTGTCTCTATGGATTTGCCTATTCTGGACATTTCATATAAATGGAATCATATAATCATGTGGCCTTTGTGTCTGGGTTCCTTCACTTGGCATGTTTTCAAGTTCATCCATCTTGTACATGTATCATACTTTATTCCTTCTTATTGCTAAACAATATTCCATTGCATAAATATACCATCTCTTATTTATTCATTCATTGATTAATAGACATTTGAGTTGTTCCCACTTTTAGTTGCAATGCTGGTATGAACATTCACGCACAAGTTTTTGTGTAGACATATGTTTTCAATATTCTTGGATATATACCTAGGAGTGGAATTGCTAGGGCATATGTAACTGTGTTTAACTTTTCTAGAAGCTATCAAACACCTTTCCACAATGGCTGCACCATTTTACATTCCCACCAGCAGTGTATGAGGGTTCCAATTTCTCCACAACGCTACCAACACTTATTATCATCTGCCATTTTGTTAACAGTCATCCTAGTGGATGTACAGAAGAATCTTATTGTGGTTTTGATTTGCATTTGTCCAATGTCTCATGATGTTGAGAATCTTTTGGTCTTTTGTATATTGAGTACTTATTGGTCATTTGTATATCTTCTTTGGAGAAATCCTTGGTCTTCAGATAACCTATAATATTAAATCCCCATTGTTTTTTATGAAATTCCATTTTATCACCAATAAGATGACCTAGAAACGGCAGGATATCCACAGAACCTGCTTCTGTTATAAGTCTTTCTCAACCCGAGGCCTCTTTCTGGACAGGGCCCATTCATTTCAAAGGAAGAAAACCAATGAAATGGCTGTCCTGTGCACCCCTTCCCACACAATGCACCTTTGCCACCTACCAGGATGGCAGCCCGGGGGTCCAGTCCATTTTCCACCACTGAGAGCATTTCCACTCACGCAGCAGCTCCCTCAGAGAATCACATGACACCTGCAGAGACAGACAGCAGCCCCGTGAGCCAGTTCCCAACTCACCACCCCCAGCCAGTCCCCTGTCTCCCCTCAGAAGCCGACAGGAGGGCAGCCATCTTACTCAGACTGCAACTGAAAGACTCTGGGATACAAAAGCAAAAACCCAGAGTGGATTTTAAGGAAGAAAACAAAGTCCGAGGGCTGGGATCCTGGGGCGTGAGGAGCCCCTGTGCCAAAGGCGGGTCTGCCCCAAGGAGTCGGAGGAAGGGCTCTTCACTCCACGCCAAACACTGGCACAAAGAGCAGGGGATGCAAGGCTGATTTAGGTACTGAGCTGAAAGTGCAAGGGAGGACACTGCAGCTGAAAGGGCCAAGAACCCACAGGGACCAGGGATCAGGGGCTCACAAGTCACGTTCCGGGCCTGGGCCCTGCCACTGCCCCTCCGACACCTGTTCCAGTCCAGGGTCTGCCAGCTCAGCAGGGAAAAGTACAACTGAAAAGGCCTGCTCCACATCTGCTTCTCCTTTGCGCTGCAAGGCTCTGGCTTAAGCAGCACAGGGGCACATCTAAAGGGGACCAAAATGGGTTCTAATCTCAACTTGCCACTAACCAGTTGGGCATGCTGGGCACTGAATCAGATTTCTCAAACAGCAATTATGAATGTGAAAAATGCTCAGCATAGGGCCTGCTATGTACCAAGGATGAATGGTATCTATGACTCCAGGGGATGTGGCCACCCAAATCGATAGGCAAAGAATGGTACTGCCGAAATGAGTGTGCACAAGTAGCTGAAGTCAGTACACGGGTAGACTCCTCAGGACACCTGGCTTCCGCCTGGGGGTGGCTGAGCCTGAGGGGCTGATGACTGGCCCGGCCCAGTCCCAGCAATTTGGACAGATGGGGACTAGGCAGGCGCATTCCCATTCCAAACAAAGCCCTAGTGACCACACAGCTGAGCAGGAGAGGCCACCAAAATAGGAAAAGGTTCCCGCTGTCTCTGCTCTCAAAAACTCTTGCATGGCCCAAAGAAGAAACCAAGGCGTGCTAAATGGGTTTTGTGCCCTTTACATATATGGCCTCATTCATTCCCTATAACCACCCGAGGAGTGCTATTTTATCATCTCTGACAGATTAGAAGTAGAAGCCGACCCAGGTCGAGGAACTTCCTGAGATCCTAGGGCTGATAAGTGGGGGACTCCACCACCCATCACCAAAATGAGGCCAACCCCAGCTCTAGGAAACCCCCAGATGCCTGAACGAGTGCAGTCCCCTCCCTTCCGAAGAGGCAGAGGGAGCTAGGGCTAAGAGGCTGTGGGAATTGGGGCCGGGGGACTAGGAGGAGGGCTCCCCAGCTGGGTGGTACAGACTGAACCTGGGGTGGTGGGTCAGGCCAGTACTTATGCACTTAGGCCACTGTAGCCCTTGTAACCTCCACTGCACCCTTACCTAGTGCATCCCGGTAGGAGCCCGGGTGAGGGGGTGCAAGCCGATAGGAAGGTCAATCTGGCGGGAAAGCTTTACTGAGCGGTGGAGCATGAGGCTTGGATATGAGTGAAGCAGGGTGGCCCTAAATGGTGGGAAAAGCTCCGATTCAATCCCCGGCCTCTGGAGCTGGCAGAGCCAACTGCCCTCTGTAATGACATGCAGAGGGAGGGAGGTGTGTATGGAGGAGGCCCTTGCAGGCCCAGCTCTGGTCTGGGCGTAGCAGACCTCCAGGAACGGCACTGGCCCGGCCGGCCGCAGCGCCTGACTGCCTCACCCTTTGCCACACTCTCCACTCCCAGGGTTCCTACCCAGGATTCTCGGGGCCTCCTCTGGACACCAGCTCCACACTCACACTCTGGCCACCAAGGCAGCAGGAATTGGGGCACGTGCTGCATCAGAATCCTTCCTGAAAATGTGCCTCATCCTGGAGGCTAGGTTCCTCCAAGGCCCCCTGTGCTGCCCACCATGACCTTGGGATCCAGTCTTTCAGAAATGCCTCCCCACAGGCCTGCCCTTCTCGCCCCAGCCTTAAGTTCCAGAACTGTTGTTCCTTCAGCCACTCACAAGGCCAAGCCCCCCTGAGGAGCTTAGATCTCAACAATTTGGATAATAGCCTGGGTCCATTAAAGCCTCATTAATGAATTACCTAGAAATAATAGAGTATTCACTAGAGGGAGGGAGCCTTCTCAGTCAGTGGCTGCTCTGGCCAAGTAAGTCTGCAAAAACTCAGAGTGAACTGGCCTGAGACGGGCTAGACAAGAGAAAAATAACTGTCCCCTAAAATAAAGTGTCAGAAAGGCCACAACGTGACTGACATCAGCACAGAGGATTCCAGAAGAGCCACCTGACAATTCACAAACTAGGACCGAGGCTTTGGGGTTCACGCCACAACTCAGGGCATACCTTTCTTTATAGGAAGCCAAATCACCCTGCCTATGTGCGTCTGTTCCATAATGCCTCAGAGAGGCAGGGAAGTGGCTCAGAGGCAGGAATCTGATGGTCTCTGATGAGAACTCCCCAGTGGAAGTGGAACAGGGCTTTGGGGCTCCTGACTGCCCTGGGTCAGTGCTCCATCACTCTCCTGGGTGGCCCAGACCCCCAATTGGCCATCCTATGGGACTGGTTTCACTTCCTGTCCTCAGAACACTCTTCACTGATGCCAGGAACCAAACCAAAGAGAGGTGGGGCTTCAAGGAGACCTGGGCTGCAGAGAGGAAGGAGAGAACATGGCTACACTGTTAAAGGCCCTTCCAACACCACAGGTGGAGTTTAGCAGAAATAGTCACTTCTGTCTGTCCTTAGGAAACTCTGCACCACGCCAAGCCTACCTTTCCCCCTAAATATTGATTCACCCTATTGCATTCACCCTGTTCACACAGTTCTCCAAGCTTCTCTGACCTCATTCTCTTATCTCATTTAATTCCCACAACAATCCAGAGAGGAGGAGGGTTATCCCTGTTTTACAGAGTAGATGGGCCCCAGGCAAGGGACAGAATTCTCTGGTTTCCTCATTCCAGGTCCCCAGCCTTTTACCAGATCAAACTGCCTCAGGTCCTAGGTTTAAAGAGTTTCAGCCAAACTGATTACTTACAGACTCTTCAGAGGCACTTGGAAATGCCACTTTACCAAAGGAGGTCTGAAGCCAACAAGAAATAATCTTGCCATCAGACCTGCAAACCTGACCAGCTGCACCCACATCCTTTCCACGGTACCCAAGTTTCAGAGCTGTTCTTTCTTATTTGTTCCAACAACAGGTAGGAGGGAATTGTTCTAGTTGCTTTCTTCATTATCATGACTGGCCTCTGTACATGTCCAATTTCACTTCCTCCAGGGACTAAGGAAGAAAGGAGACTGGCTTAGATGAGACTTACATTAAAAGAAGAAATGGATGACCTGGCTTTACGGCTTCTGAAACACTTCATCCATCAGTAAACAGCAACCGCTTCTCCTTGGAGACTTCTCAGCCATTCCCACCAGCCTCCTCTCCTATACTGTTCAGAACAGCCTGGTGTTTAAGGCACTCAGCTGCTGTACCAATTGATAAGTCATGCTTTCCAGTTGGGAAAGAATGACAAAGTTATCTTCTGATTTGGAAAAACAGCTGATCTTTCAGACATGTGCGTACTGCACGTTCAAGGAGCACTCTGTCCACCTGAAGGAAGTTGGGATTTCTAGATAAGTGTCCTGTGAGGATAGTGGGGGATGGCGGGTGGAGGAGCTAGGCCTTTGAGGCAACTGAATACCAGCTGGAGACAGAGAAACTTCTAGCTTGTGATTTCCAGTCCAAGGGTTAGTGGATGAAGCCAGAAATGTGAAGTCAGTAAACACTATCTTTCTTCCCTCCTTCCTTCTATCCAAAACACCCCTCTCCCCCATATTCTTGTCCCATGGGCCTTAGGATTCTAGCAAGGACCAAACTCTGAATGGATGACAACAGGAACTTTGCCTGACTCAGTAACCATGGCATTTCTAATGCCTAGAATAGTGCATAGCACATGTGGTGCTCAAAAACTACTTGCTAAATAACTATTAAAGTAAAACAAAGGCTTAGAGCAGGTATTTCCATTTCACAGACTGGGAAGTTGGGGGTATACAGGCTTTCAGTGGTGGGGCCACTGTGAAACTCCTTCTATTAAGCCAAGAGGCCAGCAGGCTAAAAACCATTCAGCTATGTCACACCCAGATGAGGGGATACTGAAGGTAGCAGGGCATCTGGTTTTCAGGGACATGACACTACACATGGCAAGCAGAGACAACGGGTCCTCTTTGGGGCCCTTTACAATTGCTGTCAAACAGCTAACCCTATGGAGCCCAGTGCCAGAATCTGGAGGGGATGTGCACCCAAAAAGCACAGGAGATTATATCTATATGCTGAGAATGGGCCTGGAGGGCTCAGGAATGTCCCTCTGCCTCAGCTAATCTGAGATAACTGGGCTCCCTGTATTCTTGGGTAACCAAAATGGTCAAACTCAATGAGCCAGCACCTGCAAAAAGAGGAAGCAATTCAACAGCCTCTGTACCCACCTAGGCCTCAGTCTTCCCAGAACTTACTCATCTATACTCTTCACAATGTGCAACATCGCCTCCGGCACCCACTGTGTTCCCTGTGTTTAGTGTTGGGACTAAGGTGTAACCAGCTCCCACTGGGAGGAGCACTGGATGCCGGTCCCTTCCAAGTTCCAGGACAAGACACATGGACATGGCTCTGTGACCACAGCCACCTCAACACAAGGGCACTCCCTGAGTTTCTCCGATCGCCAGCCAAAGGAAGTGATGGCTTCTGTTGCCCCAGGCTCAGTGTCCTTTAAGTGGCCACCCCTCACCTTCCAGGTATTTGGGTGATACATACCATTCCAGCAGCCTGCACGAGTAATTTAATATGAATGCTAGAAACACAGTCCATGGAAAACAGGTACAGGGGACCAGAAACCTAGGAAAATCTCTTGACCCAAGGAATGGGGGGCTTTCTACTCCTCCACAATTTACCATCTGAGGCTATGCATGCATCAAACTGCTCAGTAACTGTCCAGTTCTGAGCAAACACCCAGACTTGGCTTCTAGGAGGCAGTTGGTGGGGTTGGCAGGGGACTCTACCAAGTAAGTCCTCAGAAGGAATGGGGGCTGGGTCAAGAGAAGAATGGGCCCAGAGCTGGAGTGAAGAGTTAAGGCAGGGACATCGAGACCTCACAGACTTAGGAAGAAGTGTCCTCAGGGCAGTTGGCGATGGAAAGTATTTGGTGGGTTCAGAAGTTAGGAGTTGAATATCTGAGGACAAGATGATACATAGAAATGTTGGGATAGGGCTGTGATCAGAGCTACCAAGAGTGAGCTCAGCAGAGCATCTACTTTGGTGGTGGGTCTTTCATGGGTGGGACAGAGGTGGGGTATTCAGGAAGAGCAGACCTTGGGGAGCTGAGCAGGGGACGGGGGAGTGGGGTGGGAGGAGGATGGGGTGGAGATTGGGATTAGAAAACTGAGCCAGAAAGGGAGAAACCAGAACTGTGGGTCTGGAGGTTTGCGAGGAGCATTCGGACTGCCGAAGGGGTTGAGGGGTGAGGATGCAATGTGTTAGAGGGTGGCGGAGGCATGTGGCAGAGATAAGGGTTGGAACTGGGCTAGAGTGGGATCAAGGGTGGGGCTGCACTTATGCAAGACCGGTGGGGACGGAATGGGAGTAAGGGCTGGGATCAGGTCACAGGTGGGAGAAGATGGAGGGGACGCAAATGCAGTGGCAGTGGGAGCCGAAGGCTAGGGTCCGAGAGGGCCAGGGTGCCGGCCTTTGGGCTGGGAAGGGAAAGGGCTCTGAAGCAGGGGTTTCAAGGCAACCAGGGGTTTGGGATCACGGAGAGGGCTGATGGCCCACCGCCCGTTCGCGTCTCGGACTCGCCGCTCTTCCGCTGCCCTCCTCGCCCGCGACCCCTAACTCACCAGAGGGAGCGAGGAAGGGGGGCCGCTACTTCAGGCCGTTGCAGACCCTAATCCTGTGACCCGACCCAGCGGCTTCCCGGCGACTGACAACAGGAAGCTGCGCTCTCGGAGCCTGACGTCATCACGTCGGTTCGGCGTCCGGCTCCGCCCCCGGCCCATGGAGCCAATCGCAGGGCCGGAGGAGCCTCAGGGCGGGGCCAGAGCTCTCGGAAGCCCAAAGATTCCCAGCCCGGGAGACCTCTTGTGGTCCGGGAGGTTCGCGATTCCCCGTTCACAGAGGCGCGTGGAAACCAGTAGCCACTGGCGGCGGGCGGAACGCGTCCTGACTGCCTGCCTCCAGCAGGGTCTGCGTCAGAGGAGATCCTGGTTTCTAGGTTGCTGATCCCGCCTACACTGGCGCTGTCACTTGGCCTCCTTCAGTGAAGGTTGCCCACTTGCAAAATGGGACCAATAATGTCTACTCTATTTTGGCCTCCCTGAGGGAACCAGAGCAGTCGAACAGGCAGAGCCTGGCGGATTTCAGGAAAAACAAACATGTTTCGACCATACCTTACATCAGGGGATCTCCTTGAGATCCCCTGGGCCCGCTCCTGTAACCAGCCCATCAGCCCTGCGGGGCACGAAGCTGAAGGGGTCCGGTGATTCTCGTATAGCCATGTTGTTGTTTGCTTTCTTTCCATGGTAGAAGTGACACTTTTCTTTCAAATGGACTCAGAAAAGATCAAAAGTAGCCGGACATGTCCTGCTTTGCGTCAGACACTTCACACATGCAGGCTTTGGTCAAATGGGAGCCTAGGGTCTGAGTGTGGGTGGCACTGGAGAGGTACGGTATGAGTAGGTTCAGGGGAGACTTTGGGTATCGCCACAGGGCTAGCTGGGAAACAAGCAAGCTCCCCTGATCTCGTCCAGGGTTCCTGCGCTCATTGGGCCTTTCCGGGAAGGAAGATGTCCCTTATACTTCCGGGAAAGGTCAGGGTCCTTTCTGGTCATAACTGGTGCAGCAAAAGCATCAGTGACTTGGTACAAGCACCCCCTCCGCACAAACGGAGCCCACAACATCCCTGTTATTCCAGTTAAGTTTTTGCCCAGCTGCTGTCTGCAAAAGCTGTGGGAATCCCACGGAATATCTCCTGTTTGCCTTTTTAGGAGCTTCCACATCAGGTCTTCTTACTTCCTAAGCATCTCTACCTCTCTGCAAAGTGTGTAGGGTTGTCTTCATTTTGCTCTGCACCCCTTTGTGAAGCTGAAGAAAACACTGGATCCTGGGGAGAGGGTTTGAATGTGGGAGTCCGTGGGTGTGGGTGTGGATAAAATTGCAATATTTCCAGAATCTTTCCCCTGGCTTTAGAGCATCTCCACACAATAGGCGTTTACAAGGGATGGAGAGAAGTAGTCCATATCCATATCAGTAGGTAGTTACAGGGGGGAGTGAGGGCTTATCTGTATCTGAGAGGTTGGGTGGGGGCCTCTTCTTCTGCAGCCTGGTGGGGAGAGACACAGGGGAGCAGAAGTGGACTGTTTATAAGAAATAAATGGGTTTCTCTCACTTTATTTCTCCCTTTGACTGATTCTGTTTCAGAAGTATTTTGCCCCGGGATTTTCCCCCCAGAGTTATAGTTTCTGAACCCAAAATCTGTCTACATGGGTGCAACCCTTGGGCGGGCTTTCCCTAGAGACAGTGGGGAGATGACCAGAATCCCCATTGTGCATAGTGGAGGGGGTGTCCCAGTGGCTGCAGCAGTAGAGGGTGCAGCTTCACCCGGGAGCTCCCTATCTGTTGGCTTCCAACTGGAGAGCCCCTAGTGGAAAATTGGTCTAGGGTAAAACACTTCCTAGAGGGGTAGGGCCTCCCCAAAACTAGGGAAGGGTGGAGACACCTGAAACTGTGGAATTAGCCCTCTGTGAGATAAAAGACTGCTTAGAGGCCCTGAGTGCCTGTGTAGCAGCTGGGATTGCAGGATCTCTTTTCCTCGAGATAGTGGAAAGTGTTATGGAGAAGACAGGGAGGGTTATCAAGGAGAGAAAGAGACTTTGGCAGGAGAGAGACACACTTCAGCATCACTTGGAGAAACTGGGTGATGACCTATGGGATGCCCTTAAGGAAGACAGACCGTTATTGAGAAGATGGGTGGTGCTGCTGGAAGATTCCTTAGCAGCAGCTAGGGAAAAGGCAGCCAGAGAAGCTGCGTTGCTGGAGGCCACGGGGGAGGAGAAGGAAAGAGAGTGCCTTCAGCCCCAGAGATGGTAGAGATGTTGGGAGAGGATGAGGGAGTGGGGCCGAGAGCCAATCTGTTGCTGAGGCCACCTCCCAAGGCACCAGCCTCTCCTGTATTAAAGGCCCTCCCGGTCGTAATTGAGAAAATAAAAACGCAACAATTGCAGGCTTCTCAGGGGGAAGAGCTGCCCCTCCCCAGATTGTGGAGCACTCCATGCTTCACCCCTGTACGCAGGGTGAGCTGGTGGACGTGAGCGTCCAGTATAGGCAGAAGCCATTGGAACCTCTGCTTACATGACGTTTGCGTCTCTGGAATATGGGGGAGGAAAGCATTGTTATGTCTGGTTCTGAAATGAGTAGATTGGCTTCCTTGATGACTCACCCTTCCCTCTGGTAGAGGTTGCAAAGTTCCTGTCTTACCTCAGGGAATCAGGTGCTTCTGGACTAGCTGACAGCAGCCATCAGGGAAGTTTGGCTTAACCAGGGTAATTTACCATACTTACCCACTATCTGGAAAACACATGCAGAGCTCCAGCAGGTGTTAGGGAAGCTGGGTATGAAAAATGTCATCTATAATATGGACTCCCAGGGCCCGGATGAGGAGTTGTTCACTGTAGGAATGAGAAATCTGGTGCTCCATATAGCTCCCCCATCTCTCTTTGGTCCCTAGTGACTATTCTTGCCCCCCACATAGGACAACCCATAAGCAAGACTACTCATACTTTAGCAAATCTAGGGGAGGTTGAAACAATAAGAGCACAAAAGAAAGTATGGGCTACGACTAAATGGAGAAGTGCAAAGGGCCCCATGAAGGTCTCAAGGATCCAGATGTGGGTTGACTTGATAAAGGCCAGAAGTAGTGAAAGAAAAACTTGATGGGCAGCCCAATAGGATCTTGTTAGAACTGTGGCACCAATTAAAGCCAGAGCAGCAATTCCAGCCACTGAGGTCCAGGTCACAGAAGCTGGAGTCAAAGTCCCATGTCCAGTCTGTGTCCCTGCAAGACTTCCTGGGGGACAGTACTCAGGCTCTGCCTGGGCTCTCACTTCCTCAGGAGGACAATTGGGCACTGTGGTTTGACTGAGGCAGGGGGTTCAAGATCCCCACCTTGGGGGATGTGGTGGAGACTGGAAGCCACATGTAGAATTAGCAATTCACTGGTCCCCAGAGAATGTACAATGCATCCTGACACTGGTGGACAGGGGAGCTAAATGTTCTCTGATTTATGGCAACACTGAGTGTTTTCCTGGGAACCCTGCTGCGATAGATGGCTATGGGGGCAAGGCAATTAGAGTGAAGAAAGCCCAAATCCCATTGGGGATAGGGTGTTTACCCCCAAAGGAGTATACTGTGTACATTTCTCCCATCCCAAAATATATTTTGGGGGTGGATATCCTTCAGGGCCTGTGGCTACAGACCACCACAGGTGAGTTCAGACTGAGGGTATGTGTGGTAAAGGCAGTTCTGAGGGGACATGCTAAGTACCCACCTGTAGTTCTGCCTATACCCCAGCAAGTGACAAATACTAAGCAGTATAAATTGCCTGGAGGGCACAAGGAAATTGGAGAAACTCTACAGGAGTTGGAAAAGGTGGGCATCATAAGGTCCACTCACAGTTCTTTTAATTCCCTAGTGTGGCCAGAAAGAAAGCCAGATGGCTCCTGGTATATGACCGTGGACTACAGGGAATTGAATAAAGTCACACCCCCCTTGCAGGCAGCGGTCCCCTCTATAGCAGCCCTTATGGACACACTCAGTTATGAACTAGGAACATATCATTATGTTGTGGACCTTGCTAATGCTTTCTTCTCTATTGACATAGCACAGGAAAGTTAGGAACAGTTTGCCTTCATGTGGGAAGGCTGGCAGTGGACATTCACTGTCCTTCCACAGTCCCACCATTTGTCAAGAACTTGTAGCCCAGGACTTGGCCACATGGAATAAACTGCAAATGGTACAGCTGTATCACTACATTGATGATATTATGCTCATCTCTAAGTCTCTTTTAGATTTAGAAGGGCAGTTCCTAGACTGCTGCAACATCTACAGGAGAAAGGATGGGCTGTGAACAGCACCAAGGTTTAGAGACCTGGTTTGTCTGTAAAATTCAGGGGGCAAAGTTGCAATATTTCCAGAATCTCTCACCTGGTCTTAATACATCTCCATATCAATAGGTATTTCCAAGGGGTGGAGAGAAGTGGTCCATCTCCATACCAACAGGTGATCATTACAGGGGATCCAGGGCATATCTGGACTGGAGAGGCTGGGTGTGGTCCCTGTTTGCAGCTGGGTCATGGGAGGCATGGGCGAGCAGAAGTGGACAACTGCTTTTAGGGAATAAATGAGTTTCTTCCACTTTATGTCTCCCTTTGACTGATTTCGGTTGCAAAGGTAATTTGCTCCAGCCTGGGGAAATATTATTCCCAGGAGTTACAGGGGATGAAAGAGAGGGAAACGCATACACATGGTGCACATTTCCACAAAGGATTTCATCTGTGCACCATGAGTCCACCAGGTAGACTCCAACCAGGAGAAAAACATCACATTACCATGTAATTTGAAAATTATAAAGGCACTTGCAAAGTTGTATGGTACCAGAGGAGAAGGATTGAATGGCATCCTGGAGGTGGTGACTTTTGATCTGAGACTTCCAGGTGAGTAGAGGAAAGGGCACTGTAGAAGGTATTGGCAAAGAAGGGCTTGTGGGTAGGAGTGGGGGCTAAGCTCGCAGGAGGGTGCACCAAGAAGTGGAGAGGAAGCTAGGAAGTAAGAAAAGAGTAAGGGGAGGAGGTAAGGATGAGAGGGAGATAAGAAGGAAAGGGGGAATGCACAGACATGGAGGCCAGTACAGGAAGGGCTTAAAACATTTGCAAAGGCAGCTATCATCCCACAGGTCTGTTAGCTTAGATTTCAAGCACCACCCAGAGTTATTCAAAACCAGATGGGAGAATTGCAGGCATCCAGATTCCCTTGGGACAGGTTCAACTTGGAGAATCCTGAACCCCACCCCAACCCTAAAGAGTCACTTCTAAGGAATTTAGGCTTGACACTTCCCCTCTTCTGTTCTGCCCTCACCATTGATGGATCTGAAGCACAATAAAATGTGAGAATCTCTGCCCTAACCTAGGAGATGAGGGGTAAGGGATTTAACATTTGTGAAAATAGGAGCTCTGTTTGCCAGGTAGGAATTGTGATTTGTCCTCATCAACCACCAAGAAGGTGGTCCCCACAGTACAGGTAAGAAAACAGGCTTAAGAGAGGTTGAGTAACTTGGGGGCACACACAACTAATAAACGGTAGAAGCAGGATTCTCCTCCAGCTCTCTCTGACTCAAGTTGGAGAGGTAACAAAGTTCAGTGGTGGAGCAAGTGAGCTTTGGAGCTAGGAGTGCTTAGGTTTGAATCCCAGCTCTACCCCATACTGTTTGCTGGTTCTTCCCAGAACACTGAGGGGCCCAGGGCAACCCGACAGGTGTGGGGCTGAGACAGCTGCCACAGTGTCAGTATTTTTCAAAGGCCCCCTTAGATGGTATTGATAGAAATTTCTAAATTGACTTTTATTAATGTTCAGGAAAGAGAAGTCAGTCACACCACGCTATGGCCCTTTAGCCTCAGGCAGAGGGGCCAGTGTGTGACTTCAGGGAAGTTCCCAAAACTCTGAGCCTCAGTTCTTCATCTGTAAATTGGGGAAAATAGTATCCTTAGCAAAGTTTCTGGTCTGCTGTAAGCACAGAATTACAGCTCTGGCTAATTCTCACCTTTCCGATCCAGTCAGGACCCTGCCTTTAACTGCACTTCTGAGCACTGGAGTGAGATCCTTTCTTGTTTGAACCACAGATACATCGTTACTCAGCATCTGATTGAAATCACCAAACTAGTACTAATGCAACCCTCTCTCTTGACATTGGAATAGCTAGGGTTCTGTTGTTGGAAGCTGGTTCTTCCCACTCTTTTCAAAAATGGATTTAAAATCTTTTGTTTGTCAACTATACCTCAGTAAAGCTGGGGAAAAAATAAAGATCATAAAATAATTAACTACAAAAAAATTATATTATGCACATAATATTCAAATAGTGCTAATTGAAATGAAATGTAGATGAAACATGACCCATGAGCTACTCCTCCAGACCATCCCTGCCTCCTGAGCCAGCTCCCTGCCCTGCTTATTTCGAGGTGTCAGCTTCCATCTTATGGTGCTCATCTCCACATCCCTTGCACTTCTGGTGTTTTGGTCTACCCATTTTAGACACTGTCTTTTGACTTCCTAATGACATAGTTAGTTCTTTCACACCCCTGTCCCAGCCCATTCTTGAGGTTTAGTTATGTCACTCTTTCCAGAGAATGAAGTTTACAGAATAGTGACTATGTCAATATTGTGCACCCCAGAGCTTCTTAATGTCCTGCATTTCCCTCCCCAGACCCCAGGTGTTTAATTTCCTCTCCCGTCTTTCCGTGCTGCCTGCCATTATCATACCTCAGCTCGCCTCCAGCGTTCTGGTGCAGTAGCTGGTCCCGGTTCCCTCAGAGCCCCGTCCTTGGCCTGCTCACCTCCTCCACCTGCCACATAGCGGCCATGCTGGAACCTCCCCTCCCGGCTGCCTGGCTTGGGCTTCATCCTGCCTCCCTGTTGCTTTCTTCACTCTTCTTTGCTGGAGCACATCCTTAAGTTAAGGATCAAGTTTATCTAACATTAAAAAACAGAAAGGTCTTTGGAGCACCTCAGGATAATAGTTATACCTTTAGTATCCATTCATTGAAAAAAAAATACATAAGGACCAAAAATTACCAGGAAGGCTTTTATTTTTTATTTTTTTATTTTGGTATCATTAATATAAAATCACACGGGCAACATTGTGGTTACTAGATTCCCCCCATTATCAACCAGGAAGGCTTTTAAAGGAATTTGTGTTATACTTACCACGATAGCATCTATGAACATGTGAAAGCCTGCTAGGACTTTAGGCTTATGGGCTGGTTCAGTCTCACTTCATTCTTTGATCCTCCGTGCACCCTCTTGACCCCCTCATCTTCTGGTGACAGAACTTTCCTTTTAACATTTCACTGAGCCTCCTCCACTCCCTGCAATTCAGCCAGGACTGAAGCGCTGGTTTAAGGCCCCACCCAGCATGTGCGCACGACCATGCCTGGCCAATCGGGGTCTCCTCCTCCTGGATATGTGATCAAAGCCAGCCAATCAGAGGCTTTTAGAGGAGGGGCTTTCCTCTGAGAGGTTAGCTCCCCAGCAGTGCAGAGTTGGAATTAGGAGGGACTATCTTTGCCATCATGGGGCACTGCTGAGGCAGAGGGCATCACCGAGGAAAGCAGAGTTGTGTGGGTGGGTGGGGAGAGGAGGTCATTGTTTGAGCCCTGGATGCAGCTTTAAGCCCTTAGGCCTCCCGATTATAAGAGCCAATATACTGTATTCCACTTTTGGCTTCAGCATCTTTCTTTCACTTGGAACGTAAAGAGTGGTGATGAATAAATATATTATCTCCGTGAACTTGGGCAAGTTATTTACCCCCCCACCTGCACCCCAAGTCTGTTTCCAGATCTATTAACTGGGGAGAATAAGATCTACTTCACAGGTAGCTGTAAGATTTCAATGAGACAACGTGCACCTACACTCAATATATGTTAGTGATACAACAATTATATTCGTAGGAGACACAGGATTTGCTCTCTGAACAGTGCTTAGTGCGCACATGATTGAGAGGCCCCTACTCTAACTGGCCTTCCAAGGACCTGTGGCCACAGCTTGGAAATCACTGTTCCGGGGGTTGCCTTTTGAACAGAGCAATACACAGTCTCCCATCCCCTTGGGGTCTGTGTTTATTCTTTCTCTAAAAGCATGTCTGGGTGTTGCCTAGCTCCCTGTCCCCCTATTCCCACCTTAACTGGCCTGGATGCAGGTTACAGGTAGGATCCTCACCCCCCTATTACTCCCGTACTCAAACTTGCTCAGGAGGCAAGGCGTCCAGAAGTGGTGCATTCTGCAAAACCCTTATTGCAGTTACAAAAGTGGGAATAACCTTCCCAACAGGTACTCTGGCCATGTGTACTCAGGCAGAATAAAATTACAATCATCTCACATTTCTTAGGAAAAAAAAATCTGCAACCAGGACTGCAGTTGATTGATTTCCCTTGAACTTCACCTTGCTACTTATTACTTCACCTTTTTGCCTGCATAAGAGCAGAGAAATGGTGGCAGGAGCTAAAACTTTAACTTCCTTTTTCATTCTAGAAATGAAAAAAAATTAAATGTGAAATCATAATATCGATTAACTTATTTTGCTTCAGGCAGATTGCAAAGTCATCTCCAGGGAAGTCACTGTCCTGGTAAAGTGACCTTATGGAGGGACTCCTAATTCCCAATTTGTTTTTCAAACTTTATCTTTTAAATCCCTGCTAAAAACATGATATAAGATTCCAAGGTAAATAAGGGAACACAGCACTGCATCCTCCCCATTCTCTCCCCAGGAAACAACCACCGCTACAGGTTAAGGTAGTGACTTGCCATGAGTCACTGCCCTGAAATGAGTCTCCCATTCACATGCCCACGCCTGGAATTCGGTGGAGATGGGAGCAGCATTCTTTAGGGTTCAAACGGCTCCCTTCAGGTGCTTCTCCTTTAATGCGCAAGGTTGACTGGGAAAGGCAGCAATGAAGGGAGCATCTGGGCTGATTTTGCTTTTGGCCTGAGGAGAAGGTCCAAGAGACGGTGGAGCCGTGGGGGCTGTGATGGGGACCCTGACTAGGGTGGTGCCTCCAACCAGCCTTCCTCTTGGGATATTTCAGGGGATGAGCATCTTTCAGCTTCAAATGGCCTCTAGAGAAAGAAATTCCACTAAGCTGTCTGATGTTTACCTTGTGTAAGCCTGTTCCTTCGAAGGTCCCTAGGGGTGGTAAGGGATACAAGCTTTGGTATCGGATTTGCATACAAATCCCAGCTCCAAACGGAACAGTCCCTTTGCAGCTTCTGGGGCAAACATACAGCACTATGTGCTGACCTTTAGGAGGTCAGTCTGTATTTCATAAGGAATCATATGGGGAGAATGAAGAAATGGCTTAACATTCACTCAGAAATGTGAGTCATCTTTGAGGACAGGGCCTGGAACTAGGTGCTGGGGGAGGAAGGAGATGGGATTCTTCCCTTGTCAGGGTTCCTGACCTAACAGAGAGCTGTGGCGGGTCTTCACATGGCTGGACACTATCTTTCACGATGCTCCACTTACAGGTGACAACTAGAGAAGTGGAGCTGGGGTTGGGACCCAGTCACATCCTGGGACAGGTAGAATTACTGGCCCTGATCCCCACCCCTCCCTGCACCCACACCCTTGCTGGGTCTCACTTCCTATCCCCTGGCATGGGGCTTGGCCATGCGAACTGCTTTGGCCTCTGGAATGGGCAAAGATGAAAGTGTGCCAGCTCTGCGCCTGGGCTTGAAGAAGCCTGATGGGTTTCTGGTTGCCCCCTTAAGCTTTTCTTGGGTAGCTGCTGCCCCTCCAGCCTGGGTCCCAGAACAAATACAGTGGCAAAGAGCTGCCCTGGCTGATCTGCAGACCACCAGTGAGAAGCAGAGATGACCTGGCCCACAGAGTGATGGAGCTTCACTGTGCCAGGCAGCCTGCAGACTGGTGAGAATTGTTATTCCAAGTCACTGTGTTTGGGATGGTTTCTTATATAACATTATTGTGGCAACAGCTAACATAGATATTCACTCCTTTATTAGGTGATAGTTTCAGCTACTGCAGCAGAGGCCCAATACAGCAGTGAGTTAAACAAGAATGTTTACTGATATCTCATGTAATGATCTGGTGAAATACTGTAGTTCAGTGCTAGTTTGGTGGCTCATGTGTCAGGGAGCCATGTTCCTATTTTCTGCCCCATCCTTGGGGGGTGGCCCTCATCCACCCGAAGGTTTTATACTGTGTTTTGCCAATGGGTTCCAGCCCCGGGAAAGTTCACAATCGATTCAGTGTGACCAAAGAAATGACAGTAAAGGGTTACACCCAACTTTATTTCCACAGTGGCAGGTCAGTCACTAAAATCCCATTCACTCGGAGCGAGTCTGCATGCAGCAAGCTGGTCTCTGCCTGCACAGTCTTCCCACACAGCCATCCTCTGGGCCTCTGTCCTCGGCGCTCCCACCACTCCAGCCTCTGCTCTGCTCTCCTGCAGCCATGCCACCGTGTCGCCCAGACCACTGAGCAGAGCTCTTTAGATAGAGTCAATGGCAATGTATTGCCCACAGGTGTGCAGTGAGCTAGCCAACCAGGGCCAGGTGAGAATCCTGGCCACAGGAACTTTCATTTTATCCACATACTATTTACAGGGTTGAAGTCTTAATCTCCTTCCACTGCAAGTCAAAACACTCCACAGCGTGGCACCAAATGCTCTTCCCAACATTGCCCTCTAACACAGAAAGCCTTGCCTTGAATCATTATTCCCACTTTGCTTCAGGCTCAGGACATCCCTTCTGCCTGAATGAGCAGTCTGCCCCCATACCGACCAAGCTGGTGCCCCACTGCCAGCCTCCCAGTCTCCCAGTCTCTCCCACCAGGACCTTAAAGCTGGAGTTGGTTGCACCTGGGGCTCCCTGGGAGTGAGAAGCCCTGATCCCTGTGGAGGTGGCGGCCTCTAGCGTTACATATGTTAGGAGTCCAAGGTTAGGAAGCCAGGGGTGCCCCCGGTCACCCTTGCCCTGCCCTGCCTTGCCTCTTCTACCCTCCAGTCCCTGCTGACCTCCAGTCCTGCAGAGGCCAAAGCACCTCTGCTTTCCCCGCCTCCCTGCCACCCCCACCTCCCACCCTCCCTGCCTCCCTGCCGTTCTTCAGTAGTTTAGTGAGAGTGAAAGCCTTGCTAAATGGGTCCCTCTGTTTCAGAGACTGACTCAGGAGGGGTGGGCGGGTGGGTTTGGAGGGTGACCCCCTGTCCTTGAACAGACTCTAGCCAGGCTGCTCTGTGCCCTCTTCTCAGTTCAGCCTTGGCCTAGCAGACTTGAACAAACACTAACCAAGTTTCTAACAGCTCAAGGCCAAGTCCCTAGGATGACCCCAGTGGCCCTTAAGGTGCCTGTTCACAAAGCTCAAGGCTGCCTAAAAAATTTGCTGTTTGTTCCAGCCAACACCGGAAGAGGGCCCCTGTCCCCCAGCCTGCGAGAGCCGGTGGGAGCCGACTTCGGTAAGTTCAGTTAGCACATCCAGTTGGGTTTCCTGTGGACCAACCCCTCCGTTCCTGCTTTTTGTACTCTTTCACAGAGCCCCTGCTGCCCGCTCCCCATGCTCTCATTCTGCCTTTAAAACATCTGATCACCTTGGTACAAATCCCAGTTGAGTTCAGTTCACGATGGACTCTTTCCCCTATACTATTGAGATAGTATATTACTGATTGAAACTTTTCCTTACCGCTTTAAGTAGCCTCTGGGTTGTTTCTTTTTGACAAGGGGAGATGTCCAGGATCAGCCCTTTATTTATTTTAGTTAATTAATTAGTGACTGTTATTTTTCAGTATAACTCCTGAAAAAAGATTATTTTTCAAACTCCCAAGTGTTTCTCCAAACACCTCTGGGGATGAGTGCATGTCATCAGCATCCAGTACCTTGCCCACTTTCCAGCTAGAATGACACCTTTCCAGGTTTCTGACTTAGCTAGCTCTTTTACAAAGACTTGAACACCATTAAGCCTACAAAAAAAGCAGGATATTAGGATACCTCTGAGCACAGGTGGGGTCTTCTCTCCGTACCTGTAATATGGAGGTATGCTGAATAGCATTGGTTGGCTCTTGATACCAATTTCCACCCCATTCTCTGCAGATGCTGGAAGCCCAGGAACCACATTTCACGGATTCCCTTGACAGCAGGGTTATGCCAATAAAATGTACTTGTGTGAAATTTGGAAGGTAGAAAGGAGGTGGAAGCCATTCTTTCCTCCTCTGCAACAGAAGATGTAACAGGCTGCATGCTGGCCTCCATACTCCCCCACCAGTCACCAGCCTTGTGGCTGTGGGGCTGCAATGACCTCAGCAGTGGTTTCCAGAAGTTCCCTGAGTTCTGAGTGGCAGCAGCAACTGTGGGTCTATGGAAAACAGCTACAGCAAAGTACACTGAAAGCTAGTGGGGTGCAATCCCCCCGTCCTCAACTTTCACCACCACTAACCCCTCCAATGATTAGCACCAATTGCTTGTATAAAATTTTTTTTGTTTCAAATATCTACAATGGTTTCTGTTTACCTGAAATATGTAAACATAGCTAAAATATGTCTGAAAATTTTTTGACTCCTCTTCCTTCAAAAGGTTTGAATGTGAGCTGGTTGGTGACTGACTTCTAAGCATTCACATTATGTGACAGAAGTGATGCTATGTGCTTTCTGAGGCTAGGTCATAAAAAGGATAATTTCCATCTGTCTCTTAAGATTGCTCACTTTGGAGGAGGCCAGCCATCATGCTGTGAGGACGTTTAATCATGGAGCACGGGGACAGGCCTGTATGGGGAGGACTGAGGCTCCCCCAACAACTGGCACTACCTTGGTAGCCGCGTAAGTGAGCAGCGCACCACCTTGGAAGGGAACCTCCAGCCTCAGTCAAGCTTTCAGATGACTGCAGCCCTGGCAGAGATCTTGAGACACAGTGACTTTAGGCAGGAGGTACGGAAGAAGCAGAGGGGCTGGAGTAAGCAGGAGGCTTCCCTGAATCTCCTCCCTCTTCCCTGCCTTGGCTCAGTCCTTCTGTCAGTGGGAACATTCAGTGAAGTTAGCCATCCTCAGAACATACAGCAGGAGGCTTTCCCCACAGCATCTGTCCACAGAGGTCAGGGTGGTTAGGAAGCTGTACCAGGATCCATGTTAGCAGTACCCATCTCTGGGAGGCAGGAAGCCAGCCTATGGGCACATTCGGTCATCTCCTCCTCCACAAGAACAGCTGCCACACCTCCCATCCCTTGCCTTCACCCTGTCCTTATGGGGCTACAGCCCTCCTTCAATCTGCTCAAGAGCTGGGATGCCCCTTCCTCCCCTCCTCTCACCTTTACTTGACTTCCTGAGGTGCCAGTCTCAGGGCCACAGTCAGTGGTCCCTCAGGGTGGTGGAGGAGTGGGCTCAGTAGTGGGCCCAGCCTTTTCCTAGAAAGTGCCAGGTCTGCTCTGGGATTGAATTGTATCTCCACAAAATCCTCAATGTGATAGCACTTGGAGGTGGGGCCTTTGATCATTGTATTTTGGCAAGGGTGGAGCCCTCATAATGGACTTAGTCTACTAGCGTCTCTCTCTTTCTGACCCTAGCTAGCCTCCTGTCTCTGTGAGGATACAGCAGGAAGGCCAGCAGAAGGCTCTCACCCAAACCCCATCATGCTGGCATGCTGATCTCTGACTTCCAGCCTCCATAACTATGAGAAATAAATGTCTGTTTTTTAATGCACCCAGCTTACAGTCTTTTGTAACAGCAGCCTGAATAGACTAAGACATGGTCTGAGTCCTGGTTTGTCTGAGGACAATACTGGAAGTCAGTCCAGTTAAAGATAATCTTGGAAGTTAGTCACCTGGTACCATATCACTCCTCAGTGGGGCAAGTGCAGAGCCTTACTGATGGGCCCAGCAGGAGGGAGGCTGGGGGAGGGAAGGGGTGACTAAGAGGACAGGAGTTTGCTCTGTTTTCAAATGAACAAGCCCAATGTCATAGTGCGGCCCCATAAATCATGCTGGCTTCTGGGGAGCTTCACCAAGTAGGAAATGCTTCCAGAACTATTTCCTCAAATAGAGGAGGTGGCTGAGCCAGAGCAGCCATCTTAGACCATGAACAGAGGTCACACACTGCAATGCCACAAGACAAAAGGAGCCTAGGTCCTGAGGACCCTGTGGAGAACAAGCGCACACCAGCCCTAGGCTGCCAACCTCTGGACTTCAAGGGGAGGGACGAATACACTTTCATTTCTCTTAAGCTGCTGTTCTTTGGTCTCCATAACTCACAGCCAAATATAATTGTAACTGATATTGCATTAATAAATGTTGGTTATTACCTGTCACATGAATACAACTATTTAATGTATTTAATGTATGTCTTGCCACTAGACTGTGTGCCCCATGAGGGGAGGGACCATGTCTGTCTGGCTCAGTGTATTCTCAAGGCCCAAGCCAGTGCCATGCACACAGCAGGCACTCCGTAAGTGTCTGTCGAATGAGTTGGTAACCCCTCTTCATGCCCTTCTCCCTGGGCCTGAGCAGCAACCCTGGGGCATCTTTTCCTTTAAGGGCTCCCTTACAGCCCACCCCCAGGGAAAAGCTTCCCTGCCTGGGTGCTCTTCCTGCAGGCCCTGGAACCTAGCTGCATGTTGCATAGATGAAGTTGTTCTGCTACTGTGGCATTTGGTGCTCATTTTCTACTTAGTTCCTAGATGCTTATGTCCTTGTGTAACTGGATTATAAGCCTCTTTGACAGGGAAAAACTTTCAGTGATTTAATCGTTTTGGGAGACTTAATTCCCAATTCCTCATAAATGCATATGACGGATAATTAATACTTGAAGAAAGAAAAGGAGGGAGGAAAACCTGGCAAGGCCCCAACATGGAGAAGGAATGTTGGCATTTCAAGTTGGGGAGGTGATTTTTTTTTAAAGGAGAAGTAAGTGAGGAAAAAAAAGAGCAGTGACAATGGTAGGGAGTGAGCAAGAGAGAAGTCTCTAAGGAGATGGACTTGGGAAAAATTCCAAAGGCAGGTTAGTGTGTTGAAACAGGAAAATATGGGATTCTGGAGACCTGGGCTCAACTTCTACTAGCTGCGATCTTGGGTAAGTCTCTCCACCAATCAAAATTCATTTCCTTAATTTTACTATTAGGAGGGCTGGCTTAATCAGTGGTCTTCTGACTGCTCCAAGGAGCCCAGTTAGAGGCTCCAAGAGCAGGAATCTAGCTCCTCACCTCTTCATCCAGAGAACTTTGTTCCCTACAGCTTCATGCATGGGCTTCCCCATAGAATTTAGCTTGAGCAAAAGGCTATGGAGCTAAAACCAAGTTTGAAACCCACTGGAGTTAATGACACCCGTCACAAGTACATACAGATCTCACTCCCAAAGCTGAAGCTCCTCTAAAACAGGAAGGGTACACATGGGCCTTGGTCTTGTCCTCCCTGCCAGATTTTAACTTCGAAGAAGGCCGAATTTAGGCTCACAGTTCTCAGCTTTCCATGATAAGCTTCCCATCTGGGTTCATGAAATCTCAGCCTTGGCTGAATTTATAGATGTTCCACAGAGGCCTATGGACAGATGCCCTGACGGGGCAGCAGGAAGACTCTGAGGAGTATCTAATCCCCCTCGGGGAGTTCTCGGGGCTATCGGGAGCCCCATTACAGGAGTGAGGAGGCCCCTGAGCTCCAATATAAATGAGTCTGCTCATGGGTGTGTGTCTCCAACTTTATCACATCGTCTTTCTCCTTCCCAATAGCTGGTTTTCTTGTCTCTCTCCTTTCCACACTGCTTCTCCTGACCCCCCTGCGCTCCAGCCTGAGGGCTGTGTTTCCTCTGACCCTGACACTTTCCTGTTTCCTCTGACCCTGACAGTTTCCAGAACCCTGAGTTGGAGTCCTGGGTGTGGAGCCCATGGTGTGAGCAGGGAGCCAGTGAGATGTCCAGAACAAGCAGGGCTGAATCAGGTACCACGGGCTTTGCACACAGGGGAAGAGGCACTTAAAGGGCCCACATCAAGAAACAAGAACCATAACCAAAATGTGATACATATGTTCACAGGAAAACTATTCACCTTGAGAAGGAAGGCCATTCTGACACATGCTACGACCTGGATAAACCTTGAAGACATTATGCTAAGTGAAATAAGTCAGTCACGAAAAGATAAATACTGCATGATTCCACTCTGAAGAGGTTCCTAGAGTAGACAAATTCATAGAGACAGAAAGTAGAATGGTGGTTGCCAGGGGCTGGGGGGAGGAGAAATGGGGAGCTATTGTTTAGTGGGAACAGGGTTTCAGTTATAAGATGGAAAAGTGCTGGAGATTGGTGGCACTGCAATATGGATATACTTAATACTACAGAACTGTACACATAAAAATGGTTAAGATAGGATATTCTATATTATGTGGATTATACCACAGTTTTCTTTTAAAAAGAAAAAGCAGAGCAAAGATGGGTTGAGGAGCCCTGGTATCCCTCTTCCTGCTTGCTGCCTGGAGGTAAGACAAGGTGCAGAGTGAGCCCAGGAGGGACCTCCTCCCACCCCTCAAACACAGACCCTTCCAGAGCTCTCTGCTCACAGGCCTGACCTTGGTGCTTCCAGATCGTGGGCTTTGGCCTCTGACTCCCAGCTCCCAGGTCCTATCCATTCCTCTGAGAAATATACCTGCGGCCTCAGGTGACATTATCTCACACACATACCCGCAAAAACCCAACTCAGTTAATTAATTAGTCTTAAAAACAACACAGAGACTGGTCAGAGTCAGGGCACTTGTCCCAGCCTTGCTGGAGCTGTTTATTTACAGAGGGCATCCATCCTGGAGGTCCTTGGGGCTGTGGTTAATCCAGGACTCCAGCTCCAGCCCAGTCATGCTGGGCCTCTCGCTAGGTCACCCTGGAGGGCTAAGGCCAAGGGCCAGGCACCTGAAAGAAAGTACTGGATGGAAAGCACATCTCACCCTCCATACTCCAACCCCTTACCACCAGCCCCCACCCCTATCAGGATGGCACCCAGCCCAGTGGGTGCAGGGAAGGGAAGAGGTGCAGGGTCCAGAGCACAGGCCAGGGACACGCTCTTCCACTGGGACCTGGCCTTCTCACACACAGGAGCTCACACACAGGGCCCCAGGCCAGACGGAATGAGGAGTGGTCTTGCCTTGAGAGACCCTGGGAGAGGAGGAGGTGACCAAGGAGGGTCCAGATAGGGTGCAAAGAGCAGGGAGGGTGGGAGGCAGGGCAGGAAGGGAATGAGGGAGCTGAGCACCGAGAGGGAGGGGAAATGATGGGCAGGGCCAGGCTGCCCTCACATCAGGACCCCCCTGGTTTCTAATTAGGGGTCAGTGGGGTCAGACTGGGGCAGAGGAGCTCTAGGGCACGTGGTGGTTCACAGAAGAGACCAGCACTTACCCTGGAGGGGTCTGCTTCACCCAGACATGATGTGCTTGACGAAAGCTGGGAAAGAAGGCGAAGTCAGCACTGCCCTTGGCACTCTCAGCTCTTTCGTGCCCTCTCATCCCCTAAACCTCTGCCCCCTTCCCTGTTACTGGCTGACCTCAAACCTTCCCGGACTGTGATTCTTTCTGTTATTTGGAGGTTGACAGTGAGAAGGTGGAAGAAAGGAAAAGACCTGACCCCTGCTCTGTGTCACTCTCTGCACTGATATGAGATAGGAATGAAATGAGCTACATTATCTCTGCTAACCCCTGCAAACCTTAAGAAAGATGCCAGCATCACCCCACTGCTCAGATGAGAAAACTGAAGCTGAGAGAAGCTCAGTGACTTGACCAAGGTCACACAGCTTGGGTATCACAGAGCTGTCTCTAAAATCCATGCTCAGTTACCCTGAGAGGTTCACTCCCAGATGGAAAACAGCAATATCCATGGGCCCATCAAAGCCTACCTGGTGCATGTCCTCTGGCTCCTGGGTCCCTGCTCTTCTGCAGAGCCGCCCCACCAAAACGGTGCCCACCCGCCCATCCCTGGGTGCCCAGGGAGGCAAGGCAAGGCCTGACACCTTCATAATTGATGCAGCCGTTGGCATCCTCTTGCCCAGCTAACAGCTGCTCCACTTCAGCCTCCGTCATCTTCTCTCCTGGGGGGAGGCAGTGGGCACTTAGTTACAGATGGCAAAGGAGAGACAGGTGAAACCCGAGAACTCCCCTGAGTGCTGAAGGAAGACTCCCCACGTCTGGGAAGTGGTCATAGCAGGTCTCCCCTAAAGGCTTTGGAGGGTGGAGCCAAGGGTCCTAAAGCCCCTCCTTGTCCCTCTACCCTACAGCCACCACCCAGTGACCGAGGCAAACACTAGGTCAGGAGCCCTGCACCCATCTCTCAGGCCTCAGCCCCGCTCTGCCAACCTGCTCTCCTCTCTTCCCAAGGCCCGCTGAGTGAATGAAGTTGGGGAAGGTGTTCCTACAAAGCCCAGGGAGACAGGGCCTGGATCAAGATGTGATCAAGGATGCAGGGACCCCCCTACAAGTCCCCTGAACAAATGCCACCTGGGCACCTCCACCCCTCCATTCCTCCCTCTTGGGCTTTGCCTCTGCCCAGCTGGCATACCCAGGGTGGCAAGCACATGGCGAAGCTCAGCACCCATAACTGTGCCGTTGCTCTCCTTGTCGAAAACCCGGAGCCCCTCCACAAAGTCCTCATAGGTGCCCTGCTCCTTGTTGTGTGAGATGTGCTGCAGGATGGGCAGGAATGTCTCAAAGTCCAGCATCTTGGTATTCATTTCTTTAGGCAGACACGGGCAAGGAAAGAGAATGCAAGTGAGCAGAAGCCTGAGGGGAGCAGAGAGTCAGGGGGGCTCTCACACCACCTAGACCAGGCTAGGACCTGTTCCTGGCAGCAGCCACCCTCTGGGTGGGGTACCCTCCAGTGATCCTAGAGGGCACAGAGCCATAGCAGCAGCCTGGAAACTGGCTCTGGGGCACTCTTCTCAGTGAAAGGACCAGGGCAGAGGAGAGACGGCACTGTGACTCCATCCAGACCCCTACTCCAGGTGGCCAGTTGGCAGGGAAGCTGGGGACAGAGACAGCAGGAGTGGAGGGGCCTGACAGGCTGCACACCCCAGGTCTCACATGCACAATTTAGACTTTGGACATGTGACCGACACACAGCCACAGAGGTAAAGTGATAGGATTGCAAGAAGAAAATTTTGCATAACTCTGCATTTGGGTCCCATCACTAGACTACCTTGCTTGGAGCAACTCTGAATGAATAATTTTTATAAATTTGCAATTCTCTTGTGACTAGCACTTCTCTCACACTGTAGTGGGTTAAAGATTTAATTTAATAGATGCCCCATTTTTAAATAGCACAAATGTTGGCATTTCTTTCTTTTATAACAACCCAGGAATCCCCCAAAATGGAAGTGCCAGACACCTTTTGGCTTATACGAAGCCCTGTGACTGGTCCTCCTGGTCTTCTGGCCCCTCCTGCCCACATCCTTCACCCCACACCATCTCTTCACCAGCAAGGGGAAGGAGCCAGGGGAAGGAAGGGGGTGAGGAACCAGTAAGGAGCCCAGCCTCTAGTGCCGCACCTCTCAGAACATGTGTGTTCGAGCGCTGTTAACTTTATTGTCACATGCGACAATGACCTCCATAAATAGGACACACTCCCTTGCACCACTTTCTAAACTCATTCACTAAAACCTATTGAATGCAAATGAGTGACAGAGGCACATTATTATACAGCTAATCTTGAATCTGCTCTAATTTATACTAAACAAATAATTTGCAATCTTCAGTGCTCTAACCATTATTAGAAACAAATGATTTGTGATATAACTCACAGTGGTCCCAGGACATCTCAGTGCGGTGACACCTCCCTAAGAGCTATGAGTTGGGGGTGTGCGGGTGGGTGGATAGTTATCAGATGCCCACAGAACCTCCCTGCCCCGGTGTCTTGGCACCCAAGGGTGCCAGAGGAAGACACTGAAGCAACAGAATGTTGGTCCTGCTCTCCAGGGGCTCCTAACCATCTGTGGTAAACAAGAACAAGCTGAGGGCCCATTTCTCAGGGGTCAATTAAGGGTTTCCAGATAAATTCTAGCTATGGAAAGAGGGTAACCTGGGGAGGGGAGGCTGGTCCTGAGAGGCTAAGGCGGCAGTAGGAAAGCCCCAGAGGTGGCAGGGTAGACACCAGAGCTCAAGCCACCAGGCCCCCACTGACCTTCAGGCTTGGGCTTGCCCAGGACGCGCAGCACCTCGGCGTTGGTGGGGTTCTGGCCCAGGGCCCGCAGAACATCCCCACACTGCCCATAGGTGATCTTCATCTCTCCAGTCGGGGTCCGGTCGAACAAGGAAAAGGCCTCTTTGAACTCTGCAGCAAGAAGAACTGGCTGCAGCCCCCTGGGCCAAGTGAAGGCCCTGGCTGGGGGCTGATCATCGCCACCACCCAGCCTGAAGACCATGTCAATGTGGCCCATGAAATATTTCAGTACTTCCCTTCAGCCGTCATCCCAGCCCCTCCCTGGAGCCCGGCCCCACCCCATCCTCTAACAGTGGAAGAGGCATCTTGGAGCCTCTGGGCTCTGCCCGGGCACTAGGCTGGGGTCTCTTCTAGCAGTCACTCGTCTTTTAATTTGAATGTCTCCCCTGCCTCCACCCCTTCCATGCACACGTCCTTCCCTGGTGTAGAAGACGTGCCTGACCCCTGAAAATGGCAGGAAAGTGAGAATAACACTGGCTTAGGCGGCAGGATTCCTGGTTCTCATCTTGGCTCTGTGCCTGGCTGTGTCTCAGTTTCCTTGGGTACACATGGGGAGTAAGGCTCCACCCCCACTCTCACCAGTTACCCTGAGTGTCAAAGGAGGTGGCAGGATGTGGAGGCATTCTGCAAAGTGATAGGACCTGTTGGAAAGTCAGCTAATATCAGTACTGCCTATTTCAGGCTGAAAGGGGGCTCCCAGCCAGAAAAGGTGATGTGGGGAAAGAACAGACCACCCGCACATGGCCTTGGCAAACTGTTAACCTCTGTGGGCCCTCCTATTCTTAGCTCTAAGTGGGGACACAGTGTCCACCTGAGTGGGCTGCTGGGTGGATTACACAGCATGCCAAGTATGGTGTCTAGCATGTGATTAGGGAATCAAAAACTGGTGGTTATTATTACAGCTCCTAGTTCTGGAGCCAACTCAGAACTATAGGGATCAAACTCCCTGAAGGCATCAGGGCAGGTGTCCAAGGGGCAAGGCCGAATTAAGGCACTCCTAGTCTGCAAAGAACCTCAACTCAATTCCTCATTAATTTTGATTCAACCAATTCATTACTGGGGATAATTTGGATTAGGAATGGCACTGAAGATACCTTATGCCATCGGCAAAGAAATGGGTTACTAAGCAGATTAACAATATAAACCAAAGAAGAATGTGTGAAGGACTTCAGAGGAAAGCTGCTTTTAATCCTCTCCAAATACTTTAGAAACATTTATTTCCTTAGAGGCTGCATATGGATTATTCATAAATCACTTCACATGTCAAAGCAGACTCCCCAAGTCATTTACTTGCAATTCTTTATTAGACTTCGTATGAATTTAAAAGATATAAAACCTCACATCTTTCACATTAGTGAATAATGGTGTTCAAATTCCATTTCCATTGCTTACTAGCTATAAACTTGGGCAAGTAAATATTTAACCTCCACAAACCTCTTCTCTGCTATAAATGGCACCTACCTCCGAGGATCCTTAAATTGCGTTCAAATTAAATAATATGTGAGAAATCTTAACACAATGTTCTGCACAAACTAAATGCTCAAACAATGCTAACTTGCTGAGCTTAATCCCAATTTTACCACCTAACTGTGTGATCTTGGCAAGTCACTTAACCTCAGTGAACCTTTGTTTCCTCCTCTGTCAAAAGGAAGTAACACCTACTTCACTGCTTCTAGAAGGTTTTCATTTTTTTTTAACTTTTAAAGCAATTAGCATGGCTTCTGGTAGAAATTCAGTGCTCAATGAATATGTTAGTTGAATCTGAACTCAGACTTTTTCATCTCCTAGTTCATTCAGAAGAGTGAGGTCAGATTTAATAAAAGGAGTCTCCTCATAAAGGAAGACTATAATGACACTTAATAGGGGTGAGGCATGAGGGAGAATTGCAGGAATAATCACCTATGATTTGAGCACTTACCACGGGCCAGGCTGTGAGCTAATTTTGCATGGATTACCTCATTAATCATTATAAAAACCTTACGCTATAGGTGTTATTATCCTCATTTAAAGGCTGATGCAGATGGGACTTCTGGCAACTGTTAAGGAAGCCAAGGAAACAGCCGGGAGGAAGCCGGAGGAGGAAGAGGTCTGCTGTACCTACTAATGCTGCAAGCCTGGCACACACATAAAAACCAAACACTGAAGTTTATGAATGCTGTTAGGAAAAAGCAAAGCCATTGTGATCTTGAGGTATATGAGTATGATGTTCATGGACCCAGAAGAAACCTTTTCTCAATAGTCTGTTATAGTCAGCTACTTACTAGAGCAGTGAGCAATGGTGGTAATCCCTTTCTAGAAGCATATGGAAATCTGGAGCAGTACCAGAGAAGGCAATCAACAGTTAGATGCTAATTCCTCTTGAGAGAAAAAAAAAAAAAGCATAAAAAAAATTGGGGCCATATCACTGGAGAATATAGAGCTGAAAAGGATTTTGACAACTACCTTCAAATGGATAGAGGGTATCTAGAGGGTGCTCTGGAGGCATTTGGTGGGAGAAACACAGGCAGGGGTAAGTTGCTGTAACAGTGAGACCCAGCTGTAAAGCAGGGATCACATGATGAAACATTTCATTCTCAAACATCAGACTCGTACAGAGGAGGGCCTAATGGGCAACAATCAGGTTGGACAGCGGGAAAGCCTGAGAATGGTCTTGAAGCTGCACCTAATAACACTTTACATAAAATTGAGGAAACGAATTGTCTTCATCAGAGATGGAGAAGGGTGTTGATGTAGATCATAGGTGGAACAGGCACCCTCAAGTCACCACAGGCCCAGCCACCATTGGTGTGTGAGCATCTTGTCAGACTACAGGAGGAGGGGAGAGGAAGCTAGCAACCTAAGGAGGACTTCCCCAGTAACAGAAATGGAAATGAGAGATTCTAAGTATCTTGAATAATAGGTGTTTTGGATAGAGAGAAAAAAGAAATTTTTGCTGTGCACCTATTATGCTCCAGGCAGTCTGGCAGGATAACTGAGAATTCAGGTCTGGAATCAGATTACCTGAGTTTGAAACCTGGCTGCCCCACCAGCTGCAGGTGTGATACTGGGCAAGCCCCCCAACCCCTCTGTGCCTCAGTGTTATCACCTGTAAAGTGGTGTTGTGAGAATTAGGTGAGTTAATCCGTGTAAAGTACTTTAGTAACATGCTGCAGGTGAAAGAGAGGACTAGAAAACCTTTGGCAAATACAGCTTTGCGAGGATGAGGGTGTGGTGATTACTGTCACAGTGCTGACTACAACTCCTCCTCCTCCAGGAAAGGGCGACAGCAGGGCTGGTTGTTCGTACTCACCTTCGATCTGGTCAGGAGTGAAGTCTATCTGTGGGGAGAGAAACGGGAGGAGGGCTGAGACTGCGAAAGGCTTCCACACAGAAGCAGTGGCTTCCACCGCAGTCAGCCACCTGCAGCAGGCCAACGATGAGGAGGGCAGGAGGCTCAGGGTAAAATGCCAGTCTCCCGAAGAACGGGCCACAGCTGACAGGCTATCAAACAGAGCAGCCTCCAAAGCTCCCTCAACACCACTTGTTAAGTGACGGCTCCAAGCGAAAGGGAGAGAAAGAGCATGATTCTAGATAACTCTAGAACCCACATGAACTCCCTATAATTCCTTTGGGTCAAAAGTCACTGCCTCATCCCAACTGGCCATCAGCTGCCTTCACTTCCATTGCTTCAGGCTCTCCCTACCCCCATGAGCCCCTCTTCTCTGTTTGGGTGCCCACCACTCCTCACCCAAGGCCTCCCTTTTCTACCTGATGCTGACTTTCCAACCATCTCCTTCAACGTTTTTCTTCAATCCACCTCCCTCACACGCCAGCACATGTCCCTCTCAGGGACAGCACGAGTACTCGGCGGGGGTGAGGGGTCCTCGGTGTTTTGTGGCTGTAAGGCAGGGTTCCCGTGGGGGCAGGGACTTTAGTTATTGTTCACCAAAATGCCTGGCACAGAGTAGGCACTCAAATGCATCTGCTGGGTGAAAGAATAAATTCTGGGTCCTCCCTTCCCACTGCATAATAATTGGACGCTGAGTAGAGAAGAAACAGGTGGGAGGCTCTGCAAATGAGTGACAGTGAACAAGTGCGAGTCATCACTTGTCAGATAGGACCTGTATGTCTCTTCACTGTCCTCATCTACCACCTCTCCCTGCCATCTCCTCTCCACTGGTGCTAGTAACCAATCCTGGAGCAGCTTCTTCATGCACCACCATTCCTAGTCCTAATTCTGTCCTTGTGCTGTGCCCACTCCAGGCTGGCCTCCATTAATGTGGACCCTGGAGGTGGCTGGGATAGACTAGGAAGGGGGAAAGGGGTCAACCCGGGTTGGGAAGGAAACTAGCTGTGCCCCGGGGAATGGACTTTGCCAAAGATGGGGTTGGTCAGGAACTGAAAGGAGCCCTCTAAATAGGGAGAAGCATGCTTTGCATGAACTCTCTGAGGGAAGGTGCAGTTTGCCTTACTTTGCACTGCTTTAAGCCCCAGAAGTAAATGTGTAGATGTGTAAGAGAAATTAGCATGAAAACATAAAATCAGAATGCATGGTCATAAGCACACACATTGGGCTTACATTTACTTTTGCTCTATCTTTGAGCAAAGAATCTTCTAAGCAGAGGAACTGGGTAAGTGTGATGACAGGGAAAATGGCTCTCATGGCAGACATCTGAATCTTTTTTTCCACTTTAAAGCAATATCAACAACTCCCAGGATTAGAAGGTCCAGACATGGAAAAGAGATTCCAGCCAGGGGAGAGGAATGCAGAAGTGGGTAGCCAGAGGGGTGACAGGCCAGAGGGAAGGCACTCATCTGCTACCAGCAGGCAGCAGCTGCCCAGGCCAGGGGCCAGGCTGTCCCACAGGAGTAATGCATTATCAGGAAAAAACAGAAATAAAGGTGTTCTGACTGCAGAGATGGTCAGCTTTTCTTGCCACACTCTGCCCACACAGAGTGATGATGAACAAGAAAACCTCCAGGTACCTTGAGGTCTTACACTCTGCCTCAGTTTCCCCAGACTGTACCACAACAAAGCTCAGAGATGGGGCAACTGCCTTCATCTGTTGGCCAAGCAATTCTGCTTACTCTCGTCCATTATAGATCAACTCCAGGGTCCTTGGCACAACTGCAGGGGCACAAATCCTGGGGCAGTGGGTGCTGGGAGGAATCCTGAGAGGGCCATGGAGGGTTTTAGTTTCCCTGCCTTCTCATCTCAGACCCTGGTCCTGAGGCCTTATTTTGGTCAAATTCCTCACCACCCCCAGCCCTGCCCTAATGTGGATATCTCCAGGGGCCCACCACTCCTAATCTGTTATTACAGCTCTTCATACCAGTAGCCACTTGTCCTCTCACCGTCTGGCGCCAAGGCTTAGAACTGCTCCACTGCCCAGGGGCCTCGGACCCCTCCTTCCTCGGCCCACCCCACCCTGCTCCATTCCTTCAGCAGCTGGGCCAGATAGCTGGTAGACCGCAAATGACGGGGTCAGCATACAGTACCCACACCAGCTCCAGGGAAAGGAACCTTCCAGTGAGGGGAGCAGGGTGTGGCAGAGAGGGAATAAGGCTGGGGAGGCAGAGGAGGCCAGGCCTAGCTCTCTCACCAGGTTAGGGAGAAGAGGGAAGCAGCCTCCTCTCACTCTATCTAGAGCCTCCCTGCCCCCTTACCACCCACCCACTGCAAGGGTCTTTGCAAGTGAAGCCTTTCCCAGACCCACAGCGCACAGGGAGCACACTCCCTCACCGTTCACATCGCTTGCTCCAAGTCACATTGGTACCTACCACCATGTGTCTTTTCTCCACAACAATGCCATAGCACCCCAGGGGAAGGGTCAGGCTCTTCTGCTCTGTTATGGTGGTCCCCACAACACCTTAAAAAAGGCTGGTGCTTGGGTGGTCGCACCTCCCTGCTATTCCCAGCTCTGCTGGGCAAATTTGGGGTAACAGAGCAGGGCTTCCTCAGACAGAGCAGAAACCCATTCTTGAGGGAAAGGCCTGCAACCTGGAATATCCTTCACAGGCCCCAACACCTGTTCCACCATGCACTGTGATCCGGGGCATGGACACCACGGCCCTCACCTTATCTCTAAGCTCCCAGGAAAAGAGGATTCTGAAAGTCATCCCCCCATATCCCCATCCCATCCCAGCAGCTGAGGCTCACTCACCTTTATACTCTTGGGGTCAAAGGCAGGTTCCTTAGGGGGCTCAGGAGCTGGGGCAGGGCCTGGGGCTGGCTTGGCCACTTCCTTTTTAGGCTCGGGCTTCTTGGGAGGCATGTTTTCTTATTGGGACCCTCAGTGGAGATGGGACCTAAGAAGGAATCCAGAGATGTAGTGCCTGGCGAGACAGAGGCAGGGCCACTGCCCTCCCCTTTTATCCTGGGCAGGAGCCCCCACAGAGGGGCTGGGTGAGAGCAACAGCAACTGCTGCTGGCTATAAAAGGAAGAAACACCAGCAGGGCAGAGCTGACAACTGTGCATTGTCACCAGGTTTGGGGGGACCAGCCCCTTCCCCCTGCCCCTCCCTCCATGCCTCCCCCTTCAGAGTCTCCACCTCTGGGTCAGGCGGACCCCTTACTGCCAATTGGTGGAAACCCAGAGGGGCCAGGAAAACAGACCATCTCAGAAATGCCAGTCCAGCCAGAGAGATGAGCTGACTTGAGCAGTTGATAACCCTCACACAAAGACCAGGGGAGGGTAAGGCTTTTTTTAGCCCCTCCTGAGCAGAGACAGCCCACTGCACATTCCTTTTAAGCCAAGATCCTTTAAGCTGAGAGCCACTCTGGGGCCTCAGCTCTGCCCTGTGGCTCAGCTCTCCAGCCTGGAGCCCTGAAGCAACAGCTGGTCCAGCCAACCCACTCTGTCCCACAGGGTCAAACTCTCCATCTCCCAGAGCAGGCATCCCAGGAACTCCACAGCCATCAAATCAATTGGTCTCCCAACTGCACCCACCTCAATCATTCATTCAACAAGTACTGAGTATTTTAACTTGCACCTGGAGGGGTGGCCAAGGGGAGGCAGAGAGGTGTGGCTGAAAGTCAATGAGGTAGGAGGTCCAGAACCTGGGTCTCATTTTTATTATAATTCTTACTTCCCTGTGCCCCCCAGACTCTGTGTGTGTGTGCGTGTAGTGATTACTATGTACCAGGCACTGATAACTGATGTTCATGTAAAATCTCATTATGGGAACAACAAATGCTGGCGAGGATGCAGAGAAAGGGGAACCCTCCTACACTGAAAGCAATATGGAGGTTCCTCAAAAAACTAAAAATAGAAATACCATTTGACCCAGGAATTCCACTCTTAGGAATTTACCCAAAGAAAACAAGATCACAGATTCAGAAAGACATATGCACCCCTATGTTTATCACAGCACTATTTACAGTGGCCAAGATATGGAAGCAACCTAAGTGTCCATCAGTAGATGAATGGATAAAGAAGATGTGGTTACATATATACAATGGAATATTTTTCATCTCTAAGAAGAAAACAAATCCTACCATTTACAACAACATGGATGGAGCTAGAGGGTATTACGTTCAGTGAAATAAGCCAGGCAGAGAAAAACAAGTACCAAATGATTTCACTCATTTGTGAAAGCAAAACTGAAGGAACAAAACAGCAGCAGACTCACAGACTCCAAGAAGGGACTAGCAGATACCAAAGGGGAGGAGTGGGGACAGTGGGTGAGGAGGGAGGGAGAAGGGGATTGAGAGGCATTATGATTGGCATGCATGGTGTGGTGGGAGTCACGGGGAAGACAGTGTAGCACAGAGAAGACAGTAGTGACTCTGTAGCATCTTCCTACCCTGATGGACAGTGACTGCAGTGGGGAAGGGGAGGGACTCGATAGTATGGGTGAATGTAGTAACCAAAATGTTGCTCATGTGAAACCTTTACATGATTGTATATCAAAATGATAGCTTAATAAAAAAAAAATCTCATTATGTCTTCATCACAATCCTCTAAGGTAGATGTTATTACACCCATTTTACATATAAGGAGATAGAGACTAAAAGTGGTTGAATAACAAGGTCACTCAGTTAATTGCTATGAGCTGGATGAGAACCTGGATGTGCCCGATTCTAAAATTTATTAATAATTAATTATAATTATTAACAATTATATTAATTATAATACAACATTATCAATAATATTAAAATAATAATAATTAATGAGAAATTCTTAAATAATTGGTATTGTAATCACATTTGGGGGTACATTTATGTCTGTGTGTTCATCAGAAAAGTCAGGGTGAATACACTAAACTGTTACCAGGAGATGGCCCTGGGGACCCCGGGGGTGAGGACAGGAGGATGACAGCAATTTACAGTTTTTTTACTTTTTTCACTTCCTGTGTGAATGGAAATTTTCGTAACGAGCATGTACTGTTTTTTAAAAAAACACTGAAAGTCAATAAAATGTTCAGAAAACAAAGCTTATCTACCACACAGAATTGGTTTGAGTTGCATCTTAAGGCTGTACTGTTCAAAGGATAAAGAGAAATAAAGCTGAGACAAGGAGAAAAGTGTGCTTTTCTAGGCCCAGTTTCCTCACCTATAAAACAAGATTACTAGACTACTAAATAGCTACATTATTAATGCTTGGTCCCTGTTAGGTCCTAAGCTTACCGTTCCAGGTGCCCTGGAGCCCACATCTGCCCATTCTCCAGGCTCCATGGCTCAGATATTTCAGAGCTGAAAGAGCCTGCAGAGAGGCATCTCATCCCATCTGACTTTATAGGAGAAGGGTCTAAGGCCCAGGGAGACTTCTGAGCTGCCTGAAGACATCGAGCTATTTACAGACGGAGCTGAGCTGGCTAATTCTGGCTCCCTGTGCTGGGGCTCTTACCCACCCTGCCCCTCCTGTAGCCTATACATGCTCTCATCATTTTTGAGCAGGGAAGCCTTCAAAAGAACTGAGACAGGAAAAGGGTCCAGGGCTTGCTTATGGGAATACTAGAGCAAGACCAGGACCCAAAACCTGGGCCAGTCCTGATACCGGGCTGGGCCAGCCCCTCCCTCGCTCCCTCGTTTCACTGGCCTCTCCCTGTTCTGCCTCACCTTCACTCTTCCTTCTGACTCCTTGGCACCTGCTCTCGTGTGCCTCTGCTTGCATCCTTCTGTTTTCCCTGTCTGTTCCTTTCTCAACTGCCTCATTCCCCAGGGGGGTTGGGAGCTCAGGTTGTTGGTGATGAGGAAGGAGGAAAGAGGAATCCCAGCTTCTCTTCATCTCTACTTCAACCTGCACCCCCTTCCTGGATTCGGTGTCCTACAGAGATATACAAAATGGGGTTTCTGTAGGTCAGAAGTTGCAAGACTCAGACTTTGGTCTTTTCTTTGCCAGCCACCTCCCCTCTTAGGGCCTCAGCTTGCTTATTTCTAAAATGAGTGATAATCAAGGGCTTTCAAACTTCAAAAGACACCTAAGTCTCCCTTAACTTGCTTCCAGCTGTAAGGGTACAGCAATGTGAGGTCTTGGAGCTCCCCGACCCCTACCACTTCAGTCAGTATCACTCTTGTGTGTTTTATATATTGGGGGTCACATGATAGTTTTCTATGAAATGGTTCCATGTTTTAAGAGTTTAAAGATAACCACTGAATGAGATGCTCTTATGTGTCCCCTTTTAGTTAAAAAACAAGTTATTCTAATGATTCTAGAAAGCACGATGATCCTCAAAAGACAGACCTGGATTGTTATCCTTTACAGTTCTTTCTTTCCTTTTGCTTTTTTTCTTGTGCTATTTTTAATTCCTTTAAATTGAGAGAAGTAAAATATCCAGTCTGCTTGGGAACAGAGCTATGAGGTTAGAAAGCTGAATGGGATCTGAGGGGCATCTGAACACATAGAGAGGGGGTGGGCTGTAGAGGCAGACAAGCATGGTCTCATTTCCTAATCTTGGGCCCAGGACCCTCAGGACATTCAACAGTAAACATTTCTTTCTCTAGTCATTGTGAAATTTGTATGAAATATTTTAAGTAAGGCACCACAAACCATTTCTGGCATATGGGAAGCATTCATAGCTGTTCATTTCACTTTGTTTTCCCAGGCAGATGAAGCTAGAGGTGTGCTCAGGTTTCTCAGATTTCCTGGAAGGAACTCTAAAAGGGGGGCCCCTAGGAGGGAGGGATAAGTAAGGTGGCAGTGGTTAACAGGATTGTAAAGTGTCCCATTTAAGAGTGAGGAAGAGGTGGAAAGGAATGGAGGAGGGGTAAGGGTGGCAGCTGGGTACCCACAGTGTGAAATATTTGCAGCTCAGAAAGCATTTGGCAGGTCCCTGGGGCCAGAAAGCCTGTCTGTCAGCAACACTCAGATGAGGAGCCCGCTTGCCTGAGACCTTAGGCCACAGGTGATCCAGTGGAGGAGGAGATGCTCCTCAAATCAGTTTCTGATTCTCTAATCAACCCTGGCTAAAAATTGTGTCTGGCACTTCAGAGGTCACTAGAAGAGAGCTGTGGTTTCCCAGAAAGAGCTGTGCATCAAGAATCAAGATACCTGATACTAGCCTTGCTATTACTACAATTCACGATGCCCACAGTTCATAAAGGCCCAGTGCCTGGAGTCAGGGCTGTCCCTTTCTCACGGTCCTCATTCTGCTTCATGGTCACTGACTTTCACCTTCAAATCTTCTCCATCTAGAGTATCCTTCACAGGGCCTCTGACATGTCTTAGCCTCCAATACATGTTGGCCAATCAGAGCAAAGAAAAGGAAGAAAGAAGGAAAGAGGAGCAGAAGTGAAGGGGCACGTGGAGTAGCAGGTACCGGCAGCCTCTGCAAGGCATCTAGTGCTCCCAGAGCCAGAGCTGCTCCAGCCCATTCAGAGGCTCCCTCTGGAAGGACAGTCAGGCTCAGAAGATGGAAAACACAGGCCAGAATTTCACACCAACCAGTTTACACTATGATGTCAAATTTGCATACAAGGGCACGGAAGAGGATTGACATCCGCCCTCATTTGGGCTGAGCTTACATACACACACTCCTCCTCCTCTCACCTCTATCTACACAGGGCCTGTGTTCTGCAGGGAGAGAGATTCATCAGTCTCCTGCCTGGATTAAGTGCTGCTGACAGCAGGCCTGGCTGTTAATGTCTTGTCCTTGTTACCCTCCCTCCTCTCTTTTGGCCAGTGTCTCAAGCTAGACATCACGAGGCAATGTCCTGACCAACACTACATTCATCTGTCCCCACAGAGGGCACTGGGTAAACTGGGCTCTGCTGTGAGGCAGAGATTTAGAGGCCCACTCAGGAGCCAGACTGCCTGGGTTAGCGTCCTGATTCAGTTAGTTCATTATAAGCCAGTTAACTCTTATCTCAGTTTTCCCATCTGAAAAATGGAGCCACTAGCATAACCTCATAGGGTAGTTGTGAGGATTAAATGAGTTAATATGGGTGGCATGCTTAGAACAGTGTCTAGCACAGAGCAACTGCTCAAAATCCTCAAGCTTGGGTCCTAGTGTGACTACTGCTCCCTCTCCCAAGAAAAACCACAAAAGAATCATAAAGAGAAAATACCAAGAAATGAAGAAAACTGTGAGACTCCCCTTGGGGGAAGGGGAGCCTATTTTGAGCTGGTGTATGTATGTGGTGGCTTTGGCTTGGAGCAGGAGGTGGTGAGGCATAGCTGTGGAATAATTTAAAAAAAAGGAGCTCTGGGGCTCTGATTTCTCTTTTCCCTCCACACTGTCTTAGAACAAATAGTAATGCACCATTGCCTATGTGACTCAAACTTATGATCCAGGTGCTGGTAAGGGTAACGTCAGGGTACTGAAAATGCACTGTACTTGTGAGGAGCAGATAAAAAACAGGTTCGGGGCAACAGAACTTTGGACAGTTGTTCCCCTTCCTTATCCTCTGAACTCTTAGGGCAGGAGAATTGCAACTGAATCCTCACCCTTTGCCTACCTACCTACCTACCAAAGGCTGCTTCTCCCTGGCTAGGGGATGGGAGAGTAGACAAAGGGTGAAGCCTGACATGAGGAGTTATTTTTTGGTGGATTGGGCCTGACTAACTTGAGGGTTTTGGTGCCTGGGGTTCTCAGACTTAGGGCTCATTCACACACACACCCTCATCTTCTGAGTTCAATGGCACTGTTGTGCACTGTTGGACAGAACAACCTATACGCCTGTGGGCAAAAAAATAAGACAGGTGAGGAGCACTAATTTAAAAGGATACAACCCATTTGATTACAGACTGTGCCTTAAATAGAAATATGACAATAAACAGACTGAGATTTTAAAAGGTGCTCAATAAACATGCTAAAAGAGATAAAGGAAAATATTATCAATATGACACCAGAACAAGGAAATGTAAAGAACCAAACAGAAATATCATAAATGAAAGGTGTAATAGTTAAAATAAGAAAAAAAAAACTTAAATAAAACAAGCATCATTTTAGGTATAAAAATTTAATAACTAAAATGCAGCAAATCAGTTTTATAAGTAGCAGGATGGACTCATCTGGAAAACCTGTTAGGGAATTGAAAGACAAAAGAGCGAATAGTTCATAGAAGAAAAAAAAGAAAGGCCAAGAAATAGAAAAGCTAAGAAATATGGAGAAGAGAAGTAGAAGTGCGTGTGGTTTAGAAGGGCAATCGAGGTAAGTATCCTCTGAAAGAAATCTCACATGAGTTCATAAGGGACATGAATAAGGAAGGTTGTTCACTGCAGCACAATCTGTGGTGTCAGGAGTTGGAAGAAATCTGGGTCTCTATCACTAGGAGATGCCTGGGTAAAATTTGAACGTGGACCCTGAGAGTGTGTAACAGTTAGAAGTAAAGGATTATTAGATATATACACAGAAGAAACATGGTAATAAGAAACTGAATGAGATATAAACCACAGTAATATTTCTATAAATTAAAAATATATGCATATTATCTCACTATATATTATTAAGCTAAGATTGAAGCTTCTTATTTCCAACTTAGCTAGATAGGTATAAAAATTTACACTAAAATTGAAACCTCTTGGAATGCAAATTAATACACATTTTTCTAACAAAAATATACAGAAGATTTTAATTGTAAGCAACAGCTTAATGTAAACTGGCTGCAACAATGACAGGAGAAATTTAAAATAATTTTGTTGATATTAACAAATGTAGAGTTGCTTTCCAATTTATGCACTATCTCCTTGAATTTCATTTTAGTAATACTGAATTGACACAAGAGTTAGTGACTTTACTTAGACATAGTTTTGAAACTGGTAGGTTTTTGCTTCAAAGTCAAATAAGTTCTAAAACAGATAAAGCAATTTTGCCAATTTGGATGAAAATATTAAAGGAAAATGATTTTTTTCAGTACTTGATTCAGTTTTGAAAAATTTTAAAGTATGCTTGGAACAACTCAGGTATGTGAATCTACTTTTTCAACTCAGTGATTTTTATACTGATTACATGTTGAAACAGTAACTTTTGGTTATACTGGGTGGAATAAAATATATTATGAAAAAATTAAAAATACATGCATACTAGAAGCACTGCCCATTATTCAAGAACACATAAAAATATATATACATTGAAAATATTTGAGGGTTGCCTATGGTGAGTGTAGTTTGGATGAGATGAGCCCTAATTGTCTCATCATTTAGCTCATCACTAGATGGAGTGCTAGGGAGGAAGTCAGAATTCAAGAAGTAAAAGAAAAAGTTGATGGAAAGGGAAGCCAAGAAAAGAGATGAGCTAAAAGGGAATAAATAAATAAACAAGACAGGCCTTGCATGGGCCATCGATGAAAGAAGTTTGTAAGTCAAGGAGAATAATTAACCCTATCCTCTGCATCTAAGGTTCCATGCCATCAAGGAAGGAGGAAAAAAGCAATGAAAAACTTGAAGTTCCAGTGACCCAGAGCACTAAAGGTATAGGTGGAAAAGGAGTGGAAAGGTCTAAATTCAGAATTTCAAGGACCATGGTAGCACTGGCTCTCAGAGTACTTTAAATCATCCATTTAACTGCATTTCCCCGGCTGCTTAGCTCAGGTGGAGAATGCTAATATGTTTGGCCTATCTCTCAACAGTCTAAAGGGCTGTGCTGCGATCAAGGTAGTGCCACCTAGTGTCATATCTGCAAACTGAACCCAGAGGAGGAGGACACTGGCAGAGGCCCAGTCACAGGGGTGTTAGAGTTGGCCTAAGGATCCAAAGCAGAGGGCAGGACAACTGGTGTTAGCAAAGCAATTTATAGTTGAAAAGCAAAAGAGAGCAAGTCAGAATCCTCACGAGCCATCCCAACTGTTTTCTCCCAGACATGCTGACAGCTGCAAGGGACTTTAGAGGCTCTGAGACAATGTGACTTGCCCAAGGTCACACTCATGGCAGACCTGAGACTAGAATCCAGGAACTACTCCAAGGCAACAGTGGATGGAGTTGATAGGGGTTCCCTCAGAGAGAAGTGTGGCCCCCAAAGGGGCAAGGAAGCAAGAAGGCATCAGTGAAAGAGTTGGCCTTGCCACCCACAGGAAAAAGAGACTCAAACCCTTAGCCAGCACTTTGTCCACAGCATTTGGGGACATGCTTTTAATGCTAAAGATAGTTCTCTTTTCTTGGCTTCCCTTTCCACCAACTTTTTCTTTTACTTCTTGAATTCTGACTTCCTCCCTAGCACTCCACCAGTGACTTACTTCTCTGTGGCTAGATCGAGTGGTCTTGTTTCTAGGTCTTCCCTGCTGTATTTACAACACCAAAGTTCTGTACTGGCCTTTCTCTCCTTTCTCTTGATTACTCTCATTCATTCACTCAACTAACACTGATTTAGCATGTACAGTATGCAGGTACTTTTACTAAGATAAGTAAAAGGCCATCCCAGCCCCAATGATGGTATGGAGGATACAGATAGAAGTAGTTTTAATATTATAATGAACAACACTCTCACAGAGGTTTTACAAGGTATTACAAAACCAAAACAGAATGCATTTAGTTCTGCCTGCAAAACCTGTCTGCAGCCCCAACTTCTTTTCTAAATTGTTCAAGCTTCACATTTTTCAATTGATATTTTGACACTTCTCACCTGAGTGAGAAATAAGTAACTCAGTATATTTTAAACTTGGCTCATCATCTATCTCCCAAATTCTATATTTGTGACACACAAAACAAGTAACTACAAAAAAGTTTATTCCAATTATATACACTCAAGACTGGAATATATTCAAGTCTGTGTTTAATCCACTGCTGTGCAATTTATTTAGAGAAAAATGAAAGTTTGTCTAGAACCTAGAAAAAGAAGAAACAAAGACTCTATTATTTGGTGAAGGTCCTCTCCAGATAATAGAGATATTTTTTTCTAGCGGTCAGGCATATATGTCCCTTCTGAAGAAAAGGAGATAATAGCCAGAAAGATCATTCAATTCATTCATTTGGTTCTGTCTGTATATACCAAGCAGCCTTCTGGTTAGAATCTGAATGCCCTAAGGAGAAGGAATTGGATAAGAATATTTCTCATTAGAATTGAGTAACTTGGAACTATTTTCATTTTCCATTTTTTTCAGATTCAACCATCTAGGATCCTAGAAAAATGGAAATTTAGAGCTGCCTAGACTCCTTAGCAGCCTCTTTGCTGCATTCCCAGCTACTCTCTCTCCAATTCACATAATCCTCAGCTGTTAGCAGGATCTTTCTCAAATTCTGCTCTCATGAGGTCACTCCCCAACTCCATCACCACCAGCAGCTCCCTAGATCTATTTTATCACCTAAAGTCATCAGATTGGAACCCAAAGCTTATCAGCTCTCCCCAACACCACCATTTCAACAAAGTTTATACAGTCTCCAATCCAGGCAAGCTATTTTCCTTACAGTTTATCTTTTTCTCTGTGCTTTTGAAGTCTGCCCCACCCTCCTAGCCATAGACCATGTAGCACATCTCAGAGCTCAACCTCAACCAACATTTATTTTCTGATTAGCCTCAAAACTTCAGACACTGCCTTGACTTTAAATCCCTTAAGGACTTATGTGCAAGGCCAGAATGTTCTCTGGGTCCAGAAAGGGGGAATTCAGAAAAGCACCAAGTTATGACCAGTAAGAGGTAAATTTAAGTGTTCACATCATTTAATCACAGATTATATTTATAATATTTTAATATCTATTTGTATATGTCAGGACACTATGCTGGGTGATGGGGACAACAAGGTAAGCCAAAATTCCTGTCTTAATGGAACTTATATTAAACAAATAAAATTAAAAATTACTGTACATACTATGAAGGAACAGAACAAAGATGTGTGACAGAGAATCCTGGGATGGAGCTAATAATTTATATTATGTGGGATGGGGAATATTCTGAGGATGTGATGTCACAGCTGAGGCCTGAAGGATGAGTTGAATTTAACAAGTTAAAGAGTTAAGCGAAAAATTGATCTTTTCAAAGAACAATATGGAGAAATATAAGAATTGGCTTTCCCTTAGGGAGATTAGATATAAATAATCAATTGTATTAGTCTGCTCAGGATGCTATAATAAAATACCCCATACTGAGTGGCTTAAACACAGAAATTTATTTTCCCACAGTTCTGGAGGCTGGAAGTCCATGATCAAGGTGCTAGTAAATTTGGTTTCCAGTGAGAGCTCTCTTCCTGGCTTGTAGATGGCTACCTTCGCACTATGTCTCATGACATTTCCTTGGTGTATGTGTGCAAGGGAGGATGGTAGAGAAAAAGAGAGTGAGCTCTTTGGTGTCTATTCTTATAAAACCCCTAATCCTGTTGGATCAGGGGCCTACCCTTATGACCTCATTAACCTTAATTATTTCCTTAGAGGCTCCCTATCCAAATCCAGCCACACTGAGGGGTTAGGGCTTCAACATATGAATTCAAAATTCAAAATATGGGTTTTGAGGGGAACACAAATATTAAGTATATAATATCAATCAATAAACAAAAAATAATTATAGGAACAGAATGAGTTTATTCTATTCATTCATTAAACAAAATAGAATGAATATCCATTATGTGCCAGATACTGTACTAGGTCTGCAAAATACAACCTGGAACAGGCATCCAGGTCTTCTATCTTCATGGAGCTTATAGGAAATGAACAATTAAACAAGTAATTATAGTTAAGGATGATGAGAATAAGGACAAGTATGGTAGCACTAGAGCAATAGCAGGAATAGTCAACCTATCTCTGTATTCTAGTAAGTCAGAAAAAGTCTTGAAGTGTATTTGGAGTATGAGCAGCAATAGCCACATGAAGAGTGGAATTGAGAGCATTCTGGACAGAGAGAGTAGTACATGCAAAGCTTCTGAATCAAGAAAGGGGGCCAGGAAGTTCCATGTGGCTGGAGTAGGGGAGGAAAAAACTTTGCTCTGCCTTATTTGCCTCAGTGTCTGGGGCCCTGCAAATTAAACTGACAAAAAAAACAGATGAACAGAATTTGAAAAACAAGACTTTATTTACACGTGCAATACACATACACAGAGGAGAATTCAATGATAAGTATCTCAAAGAGGTGGTTGGAGCTTACAAACCATCTTAGCAAAGGAAAGGGTAATAAATTTGTGGACAAGTGACAAAACATAGGAAAAAGCGTTTGGGTTTCTAGGGGTGGTAAATTGTAGAAAGTTAAATGTATGGAGAAACTAATGGAAGATAAATGTTATTGTCATAAGGTTAGTTTGTATAGACCCAACTCAGTGCCAGCTTTGTCTCTAGTGATCATGGTTGTTTTCCTCCTCCTGGTACAAGAGAGGGGAGAGGAAATACCTTCACAAAAGAAAAATTATGTCCTGCTCTTAGGCAGATAGGGGGAACGTAAAGAGCTCTTTCTGTGTTTGCTGCTTAATTGCTTTCAGCTCAAAATAACCGTGCCAAAGTGACATATTCTGAAATCCCCTTGGGTGGAATTAAGAGTATAAGAGGGAAATAGGTGAGAAAAGGCTGAATAAGGAGGTAGAGACTAGACCTTGGAGGGCCTTGTGAGACAAATTGAAGGGTTTGAACTATATCCTGAGAGCAATGGGAAACCACAATCAGATTTGTTTTGGGGGTAGGTAAGACTAGAGCACAAAGAAACATGAAAGTATATTTAGGAAGTAAAATTAGTAGAGTTTTGACTGCATGTTAGAATTAAAAATAAGAGTGGTTTCAGGTTTGGACAATGGAGAAGATAGAAAGGCCTTAAATTGGGATACAAAATATTTCAAGTACAAGGAATGAGGAGTTCCATTGTGAGCAAATGTGAGACATCCAGATAGAGACATCCAGTTGACAGCTAGGCATTTGGGTCTGGAGTTCTATGAAGCAGTCTGGCTGGAGATACAGACCTTGGAACAATTTGAGATGTAACACTGAGGGCACAAGAATAGATGGATTTGCCCAGGAAGACTGCGTAGGGTGAAAAGAAGACCCCTGAAGCACTCTAATGTTAGAGAGGGCTCTGGATACTGATAAAGAACAAAGCGGTAGGAGGAAAGCCAAGAGACTGTATGATCAGAGATGCCAAAGGAAGGGGATGATTTGACCAAGAGGGAGGAGCAAACGTGGTGGGAAAAGGCCTCAAGGTCAGGTGATATCAGGAGGTTAAGAGGCGGTATGCAACAAGGACTAACGACGGGTACAGAGGAGGGCTGAAGGATTCAGAAGAGTAAGTGTACTCTGGGCTATATTTCAGTGGGACCTGCATTTTTCCAATGACCCCACATCTAGCTTCTTGAACAGTTCCCTAAATGCTGACCTTCAAATCTGATTGTAGAAACAGACCAAGAAGCATGCCAAGGAAAAGAGATAATTTACTGTATTTGGAATAATGCTTATTGTAACCAAACTCTACTTGCCTATGTGGATAATGGATGACAGCAGGATGCCAAAGTGCTTGCTGCATGGTGAGTTTAAGTAGGTCAGTCAGGAACAGAGAAGTAAAAATGCTCTAAAAGATCCCATCAAAGCAAAACTTCAAACAATGTGGCCTTGCTGTGGATGAGTAGAAAACCACAACAGTTGTATTAGCCCAGTGAACAACAGTCAGAAAAGAGATGCTATTTTCTGAGAAAAGGCATTAAGCAAATTCTAAACTTAAGAGCCAGAATGCAAAGCATCACAGATTTTTTAAATGCTGACTCTAGACACACATTTTCAAACAACAACAAAAAATCATCTTCATCTATCTTGTGTTGTGAAACTTCCTACATTTAAGTTTACAAGAATCTATTGTGCAAATACAAGACCTGGGTTGGCAGCGCGTTGTGTGGAAAAAAAAAATTGTGAGTGTAAAATGACCACATGCTTAGCATGAGCAAATAGTGTCATGTAACTTAAAAACTGCAAATACAACTTTAGTTTACTTTAATAGAAGTTATCCAGATAATAAAAGCAATATTATTCTTTTTTTCTGAATTTATTAGAATAAATCTGGAGTGTTGTGTTAAGAGTATTTTGATACTTTTAAGAGTAATATATCTTACCCATCCCTTTTGTTCTATTCCCACTAGCAGATGCTCTCAGATCATACCTGGTAGATTGTTTCCAAAGATGGTCCAGCAATCAATCCCTTCTGTTGCATGTGCCTTTTGCAGTGTCACTTTGCTACTCCTCCCATCCAGAGGTGAAGCCTATTTTCTCCTCCAGTTGAATCCAGGCTGGCCCTGTATCTTATTTTAACCAACAAGAGGTAATGGGGTTTGACTTACAAATCTAGGCCTTAAGGGGCCTCACAGTGTCTATTTTCACCTTTGTTGCCAGCCACCAAGTCAAGAAGCTGGGGCTAGACTACTGACTGAGGAGAGGTCAAAGCTGTAGAGGAGAACTGAGGTACTCAGCCAACAGCTATCACTCAGGCCCCAAACATGGGAATGAAGCCATCTTGGATCTTCCAGCCTCAGTCAAGCCAATGACAGTAATACTGCATATCTGTGCTACCCAGTATGGGAGTCACAACCACATGTGGCTATGAGTCCTTGAAATGTGGCTAGAGCATCTGAAGAACTTTCGTTTTTAATTTCACTTCATTTTAACTAAACTTTAAATAGCTAGTGGCTACCATTTTGGGCAGTGTAGAAAATGATTTCCACTCTAATTCATCCAGCATAATCCTGCCTAAAGAACAGAGCACAGGGCAGAACAGAAAGTCACCTTAGCACCTGTCCTTTATGGGGCTACAAGTATAGCAGTTGTTACTAGAGGTGGCTGGTGGTGAAAGTTATAGCTCTGCCAACTGACCTTAAAGAAAAAGAAAAAAAAACCTCAACTCCACTATCACCCAAAGGAAGGGAGTGACCCACTCTAACCTGGTTTCACCTGCACAAAATGTGAGAACCAGAAGGGCAAATTTCCACACAATGGAATATATCATGAGTCCCACACCTAGCCTAGAGATGTACTGATTAGAAAATTAACCTTCAAAAACTAATTTTCTTCATCTACTCAAAACAAAATTTTAATAGTTCCCTGTTTCATTTTTGGGGGAGAGGGAGTAGGAAGGAAATTTGAGAGAGCTTAGTTATACAGCCATAAACATTAATGAATTTAATTATTTCAGTTACTTTTTTCAGACTATGGAAATAGAAGCTCAGTTTGTGACTTGCCTGAGGACCTAAAACTAGTTAGTGCCAGAGATAAGATTCAAAATCGGGCCTCTGGATCTCTTGATATACCAGTTTCCCTCCCCTATCAAGAATAAAAATTTCTACCTGCCTTCTGAGATTTTCAATGATCCAGTCACCTGAGTGATATTTTCAGTTAATGCCTTAACTCTTACCAAACTGATGACACTTTGCTTCCCGTCATTTACTAATTCCTTCTAATTCCATCCATCCTTCAAAACCCAGTTTGTCTCCCTCTTATTTTTCATAAAACTTTCCTCATTTAATCTCAAATTCCCTCTCCTCTCAATTTTTACATCACTTATAATGGTCACCACATAATACAGTACTCTTTGTTTCATCGCTTTTCCCTCATGTAGATCATAATTTCTTTTGAGGACGGGACCATACTAAATCTTTGGAGCGTAATTCCAACCAAATTTCCTATTTCCCTTTGAGCCGAGCCATGAACAGGTACTTCTGGAACGGATGAACTGACCTAAGCTCAACAAATACTTCTTGATTAATATAATCACCCCCAAAGTCTCATGTTTTACCCTTTCTTTAATCCAGCGCGGACCAAGCAGTCCAGAAACTAGGAGGGGGTGAACGGAGACCTCGTCAGGGACACGTAACGCTCCCCGCCTGCAGCGCAGGACACGCCCAGCCTGCTGGTTGACGCCTGGGCGTGGCCCAGCCCTGGGTGGCCGATTGGGCGTGGCGTGCGTGGGTGAAGGCGTGGCCGAGAAGAGGAACTTACGTGCTGGATCAGACTCGGCAGTTTCCGCTAATCCTCGACAATTTCCGGTAAGGGTATCCTCCTCCGCCGATTCACCTCGGGTATTTCCGGCTTCCTCCGGGCTTTTCCGTCTGGCTCCCGCGCAGATCTCTCCCCTTCGGGTATTTCCGTGTCCCGCTCGTAGGTACTCGGCAATCGCTCGGCCTCCCCATCCCCCGGTAACGGTCGCTGGTGAGTTTAAATGAGCCGGGGCAGGCAGGGCCGGATCCGCTACGGGGGGGCCTGAGGCACTGCAGAAAGTGGGCCTGAGTCTCAAGGATGACGGTGCTGCAGGAACCCGTCCAGGTAATGATAACCGCCCTCTCTTGAGTCTTGGCTCGCAGCCGCGGTCGGGAAGCAGCGTATGGCCACTCCGCGGCCTGCTGCGGCCTAGGCCCGGCTGCTTCTATCGCCTCCCCTTGTGCCGGCTCCTGCCTATCTTCCCGTCAGTTCGGGGACCTTGCCCGCAACCTAAGCCCTGTTATCTCTGGTCCTACTGTACTTCTTCCTCTAGTGTGAGTGGGGTTCGGCCATAATGCCTCCTCTCCCCCCGAGCCAACGTCCGGCGAGCCCCTCCTGTCAGTCTAGGGGCCTGGCCGGGGCCCGGGTGAGAGGTGAGGGGGGACCGAAAACTCGCCTCAGGTGCTCTCTTGACTAAGGGATGATTGGGAAGCACGTTTCATCGGAGCTTGTACTATCTTCAGATCCGTAGGGCAAGTTTGCGGCAGGGGAGGGGGGTGGTTTTGTTTTTGTTTTATGTGAAATGGAGGGAGAGTGGGATCGGAATTTTTAATACTAATTTATAGTTTGGCAGCAGACTTTGTAGCCTTCGTTGCTTTTCTCGCTCAGTAAATTAACTACAGGACAATGATCTGAGAGAACTCCAAGGCCCAGTGCTGAGGTGCAAGCACCTATACCAAGAGGAAGGGGTGGAAACGGCAAATCTGTTTTTTTTTTCATAACCTGTGATGGGCATCAGGAGTGTTTTATTGTGCATGTTTGTAAGGTGTTCATGAAATGAAGGACAAATAATGGTTTTTCCATCCATTTCACTGCTCTTACCACACACCAAGGTGTGCTTTGACGCACAGTGCTCTGTTAGCATGGAAGAAACCCTATTGGATTTTAAGTGTGTGATGCAGTACCAAGTCATTTTTCCACCTGCCATCTGAAGAAACTGTATCTTTTGTTCTTTGGTTTTGGACCAGGTCTGGGAGACTTTCAACCCACCACTTGACCTTTGACTTGATTAGAATACTTGACCTCTACCAACTGCTGTCATTTGGTCATGGACTTTGTTTTGAAGTTATAAAGCAAATTTATTTTAGAAATTCCTTCATATTCCCCTTAATGGGCCTGTGATATCAAATGGAAGTACACTATCCTTCATATTTCCTTAATTTTTCTTCACTGGTTGAAATACCAATCCCTCCTAGTTGGCTTCTTCTCCAGCTCTTTATCTATAGCTGAAGTTAGTGTCTGAATTCTATAATGTGGTATTCTGTCTTAGGAAATTTACCAGTTGTAAATTGTGTCAGTGCTTCCAAAGCAATTTCTTGCCATTCAGAATCTTCTTACTAGTAAAGAGTCCCTTTCAAAGTTTTTTTTTTTTTTTTGAGGCCAAACATGAAATTAGAAGTTGCTATGTGTACCTTAAATGAATAAGCAGATCACTCAAGTTGTTTAATTTCTGTTTCATATTCTTGTAATTTTGTCTTGATAGTTAATGATACATTTGCCTTTTCTGGCACCAAAAGGCTCCTAAAATGGTAAGCTAATTTCATTGCTAGCCTATAACCACTACTTAATAATAATTTCAACTTGTATAAAAATAGAAAAAAGAAGAAAATACATAAGTAGTCAATTCCTAGATAGTGTCCATCAGGTTTCCTCTTTTTCCTTAAAGTGCTCTTAGCAATAATACACTTAGGTATTTTTAAGGCTTATGAGTCAAATTTGTTGTCCCCCAGCCCCACACACTATCTTTGTCCATTAGACTTGGAGACAGTGGTAAGAAATTTTAGGCTATGGCTAGGGGTTAGAATTTGGGTTGTAACTTAGAGTATAAGAACAAGTCATTCAAGAAGTGATCTGTGAGAGGAACAAGCAACATTGGCTAAAATTATAAAAATCAGCTGATCAGGGAAAATGCTGAAAATGGGAAAGAATAAGGAAGAAAATAAGATGATTGAATGTATTTGTAAAGGAATGAGAGTTAAGTTGAAAAGTTTCTTTCTGGGGTGCCTCAGAGTTCATGGAATTACTAGGCATAGGAAGCAGTTGAGAGAAAAGATAAGCAAATGTTTTCTGCTTTTTTTGTTTCTTTAAAGGTTTAACGTGGAATACCCAGTCTCATAGACCATGTAAGCCTTCATAGAAGCTCCTCCTCCAAATTATCTCTCATAGAGCAATGTTACTTTATATTTGAGTCTTTACAAAAATCTCCTATTAAGAGACAGAAATTTTGTCAGTTGCTTTATTTTTAATACACCTGTTTGGGGAAGACACACTAGCCTAAATGACTTGAATCAGTGCTAATTTGGATGTTTATAAAATTCACCTGATGAAATTGATTTAAAGAAAGAAAACAAAGATGTTTTAATAGATTTATCAAGTATTCCTGGGGGTAGGACTTCACAGTTAAGTGTTGGATGAAGTTGTACTAGCCTTGTAAAAATCACCTTAATAAGCAGTATAGTAAGTGGGTACTATACACATAATACCATTTTAGAGCTCATTAGATAGTGAAGAATACTTTTGGCTTGAGATAAGATGTGCAGGGACACCATTTAACATGACTTCAAAGGGTACCATATTTCAAATAACTTAGAATCAGAGGTGGTGTATTCAGGAAAATTGTGTTAGATGACAGAAAAAACACAAACAAAACAATGGCTTTATTGACGTCAAAGAGGTATGTGAATAGTTCCAGTAAAATTGTTCTAGTCAGTGTAAGTTGAAAAAAATGAAATTTCTTAATCTATTTTATGATTAAAAAAATATGTAAAATATGTATGTTTAAATTGCTAAGTCAATAGGCATTTGACTATTTGATCTTTATTCAAAAAAATTTATTCAATTTAGCTAAAACACATTTGTTCATGAAATTTTCTTTTGAAAAATAGATTATATTTTCCTATTTTATATTTAGCTACAATATAGTATCTTGAAGATAAGTGCTATGTAGTACCTGACCTGAGAGAGTAAGTTTTGAAGAGTGGGAGTGAAGAAGGATGTCATTACAAATACATATTAATTGAATTCTTTTATGGACTAATGTCCTGATAATAGTCCCTTTTGTCCTTTTGTGCTTATGGTCTGTATAGAAAGAATTAGACAAGTAATCACAAATTAATAATTACAAATTGTGATAAGGACTGTAAATAGGGTGTTAGGACAGACTTAAAAGGAGGGACTTAACCTATGCCCAAGAGTCAGGTTTGTAGTTGGACCACCAAAGGAGGTAGTAGGAAACAACAAAAAAGTCCTTTTTGAGCAAATAGCATTGAAGCTAAATCTGTAATTTAAGAGCATTACAGGCAGAGACAACAGCATGTGCAGTCCCTAAGACATAGCAGAACTTGGCATTGAAAGAAGTGAAAGAAGGTCAGTGTGGCTGGAGTTGCATAATAATGGAAGACTGTTAGAAGAAATTCAGTTTTTATACTAAGTTGTAGTGGGGAATCACTGCAGGATTTCAGCAGAGGGTTGACATGATATCATGTAGATGTTAAGATCTCTCTGACTATTGTGAAAATGTAATGTGGTCAAGAATATCTGCCTAGATTTCATTTTGGTGGTACCATTTAATTAATGAATCCTTTGAAGGGGGAACAGATTTGAAGTAGGACAATTAGGAATTGTTTTGAACAAATTGAATTGGAGATATTTGTAAAACCAACACATTGGAGATACAACCTGTAATCTTCTTGGAGGGGTCCAGGCTTGTTGGGATGATAAGAATGCTAAACAAGAACAGTTGGATAATGTTACAAGATAGTATGTATTTGATTTCAAAGATAATACTAAATTCAGGAAAGAGAAAGGTCCTTGCAGACCAGAAAAATGGGAAAGGTTTCTTTAAGTAGAACTTAAAGCTTTAGAAGATTGGAAGAGTTTAAACTGGTAGAGAAGAGAAAGAACATTCTTGGCGTGGAATGGCATAAGCAAGAGCCCAAAGTTGAGAATGGTGTTTAGGAGGAAGAGAACAGTAAAGTAGTTACAGCTTTGGCTAGAATGGAATTTGAGAGGAAGAGATAAGATTTTGCTAACCAAGTAGAATCAGGTTATAGGGGACTAAAAATCCAAGCTGAGGAGTTTGATATAATATATTGGTAATAGATAGCCATTATAGGTATTAGAACAGAAGAATTATGTAATGAAAGCACTGCTTTGGGAATATTAACCTGGTTCTTTTGGGAAGGAGGGACAAGATAAGAGGGAAACATACGGCTAGTAGAATAATCCAGTTACATAGGGATATACACCAGGGCTTCTCATTTTTAGCACTGTTGATGTTTGGAGCAAGCTAATTCTTTGTTCTGAGGGTGCTGTCCTGTTTATCAGTGTTTTGCAGCATCCCTGGCCTCTATTCACTAGATGTCCCCTTTATTTGTGACAAATAAACCGACGCTCCCTGTCTGGACATTGCTGAATGTCCCTTGAGGGGGAGCAAAGTCACCCAGATTGAGAACCACTGATGTCGACCTAACCTAAATTAGAGTTCTAGTAATTAAATTGCAAGGTATAATAGGGAAATTCCTCAGTGATTTTTTTTTCTCTTTCTTATCTGACGCTCTTATTATCTATTTTTTTCATGGTCTAGAAAAAGGCAGCTATTTTCTTTTCTGACGAAACAAAATTTTGTGGTCACATTGAAATCTGAGTTGTACAACTTGCAGAGGTTTGTTTATATTTTAAACAATCATTTTCAAGAGCAAGCAAGGAAGGAAATTAGTCGCTTAATTTTTATGCTGTTTTGTCTTTTAAAGTAATGAAACTAGGACTAACCCATTAACTTAATACAATATCTCTTTTAAACTTTTGCTTATGAAGCTATGTTTGCCTTTATAACTTTAGCAGCATTTCATCCATCTGGCTTTAATTTGTAGAATTCCTGAGGTGATGCACTGAGTGATACTCTTTTAGGGACAGGTCCAATACCAGCAGTTGAGCAGAAGTAGGTGAATGACCGGGGGCTCATCTTAGCCCGCTCATCATCAGCTCCCAATTTGTGTGCCTTAGAGACTAGTCCGTTCTCTACCCCATTCTCCCAAGAGAGACAGACATCACACAAGAACTTAGAGGTACTTGAGCAGAGTGGTGATGGAGCTGTATGTGGGATTCTCTCTGTGATAAGTTTCACTTCTTCAAGAGTATAAGTTGGCTGCATTCACAATCCCTTTCTGACCCTCTTAAAAACTGGTGATAAAGGGATAATGTTACTCTGAACAAAACTTGATTTTTAAATAAAAAATGGATAGAACTCTTGAATATGATACTTTTTTTCCTTTTAACTTTAAAAAGACAAAAGAAAATTCAAAGTTCTAGGACTTTATGTCCCTAGAACATGTATCAAATTACCTGGTGATCAATAGTTCTAATGTAACTAGTGAATCATTGAGTCTTTTGTGACTTATAAATTACAAAGTAAAGAGTTGTGGCTGATATGCTGGGAAATGTTACATAAAAGAAACCTAAGTTACATTTATTGAATTTTTTAAGTGCCTAATGTGTGCCAGCAGTATGCTAGGAGCCCTTATATGTATCATTTCATTTAATCCTCACAAATCAAAGAAATAGAGCTCTGTTATTCAGATGAGGAAATTGAGGCTGAGAAAAGTTAAACAGTTCCCCCAAAGTCTCATTGCTGGAAGTGCAGACACACAAGTTTGAACACAGATCTCCAAAAATCAAATCCTGGGTATTATTATTTATTTTCACCACGTTCTTTGATTATTATTCCTTTCACCACATTCTTTGATTTATAGCAAAATTAAACAAGTAGGTTCCTAGGAAACCCCCATATTTTATAAAGGAGTAATTAGGTGATAATTATTTACATTATGAAGTAATTCTTCTATGTGCATGGAATTTCTTTCAATAGAGATTTCCAGAAACCCTTAACTATTGGATATACAAGAATACATAGAACCTTAATGCTTAGACTGACAAATAAGATGCTAACAATGGGTGGACTTTCAGAAATCAGAAATCATTTGTTTATTCTTTCAACATACATTAGTTAAGTACCTGCTTTAAAAAGTACATAATAGATGGTGGAAATACAATAATGAGCAAAACCAGATGTAATCCCTACCTTTCTCAAGTTTGTATTATAGTGAGGAAGACATTACTCAAATCTCCTAAATAAGTAAAATTACAACACTGAGAAGTATTCGAAAGGAAAGGTGCTTGGTGTTGTTAGAGGCTTAATAAGGATGCCTAATGTCATCTGGGGGTCCCAAAAAAGCTTTCTCTGAGAAAAAAGTCCAAAGAATGACTAGCATTTGTACAATTTGGAGGAAAAGAGGACTATGCCAGGTAAAGTACAATGTGTATTTAAAGGATCTGTAGTAGGACAGTAATATGGCAGGTTTGAGATGCCGAAAGAAAGTCATACTAACTCAGCATAGGAGAACATGATACAGTATGAGGTGGAGAGGTTACCATGGACTGTACCACACTGCCTATTTTGGTGGCTTTGGTTTTTATCATTAAGGACAATGAGAAGCCACTGAAGAATTTTAAGTAAAGGGGTAATATGATGAGACATGATTTCTGAAAACCTTACAGGGAGAGAATGGATCAATCCCTCTAAGATGAGATGCTATTAAAGCAATCCAGGGAAGAAATGGTCGCCTTTAAAAAGAGAATGTTTAGTAAATGCAAATTAAAACCACAGTGAGATATCACCTTACACCAGTTAGGATGGCCAACATCCAAAAGACAAACAACAACAAATGCTGGTGAGGATGTGGAGAAAGGGGAACCCTCCTACACTGCTTGTGGGAATGTAAACTAGTTCAACCATTGTAGAAAGCAATATGGAGGTTCCTCAAAAAACTCAAAATAGAAATACCATTTTACCCAGGAATTCCACTCCTAGGAATTTACCCTAAGAATGCAGGAGCCCAGTTTCAAAAAGACATATGCACCCCTATGTTTATCACAGCACTATTCACAATAGCCAAGAAATGGAAGCAACCTAAGTGTCCATCAGTAGATGAATGGATAAAGAAGATGTGGTACATATACACAATGGAATATTATTCAGCCATAAGAAGAAGAAAACAAATCCTACCATTTGCAACAACATGGATGGAGCTGGAGAGTATTATGCTCAGTGAAATAAGTCAGGCAGAGAAAGGAAAGGCCCAGATGATTTCACTCATCTGTGGAGTATAACAACAAAGCAAAAACTGAAGGAACAAAACAGCAGCAGACTCACAGAACCCAAGAATGGACTAGCAGTTACCAAAGGGCAAGGGGTTGGGAAGGGTGGGTGGGAAGGGAGGGATAAGGGGATTAAGGGGCATTATGGTTAGCACACATAATATAGGGAGGGCAGGGGGGGCAAGGGGAAGGCAGTATAGCGCAGAGAAGACAAGTAGTGACTCTATAGCATCTTAGTACACTGATGGACAGTGACTGCAACAGGGTGTGGGGGGGACTTGATAATATGGGTGAAGGCAATGACCATATTGTTGCTCATGTGAAACCTGAGCATAAGATCGTATATCAATGATACCTTAATTTTAAAAAAAAGTAAATGTTTATTGAGTTTCTTCCTTTCATTATTACTGCAGTTGACTAATTTAAAGAGGTAGCATTTTGAAAGATACTTGCGCATATGGTTCCAGAACCCTAAGTCATATGTGTTCTGGTAGAATATGAGAGGTCCAGATAAGTTCTTGTCGGGTTTAGAATTCATCCAAGCATTATGCCAAACTTATCTCAGAGATGAGTGTTTTTATCTTTATTTCACGGATAATTAAAACTAGAGGTCAGAGAAATGACTTGGTCATCTTCGTTAGTGTCAGAAGGACCCTCTTTATCTGACCTGGATTGGGATGTGGAGTTAATAAGCATTCAAGAAATAATTGTTGAGTCAGTTGTTTTCTGAGTGACTTTTCTGAAGTCATTATGCAGCCCAAATGTTGAAATTCTCTTAGGAATATGCTCATAGTTTATCTCTTTGCTGTGAGGTAGTATAGAGGAGATGTAGGCTAGATGGCAGTGTTTCTGTAGCATATTTTAACACCTGCTCTTATATTCATTCCTTGCCAACACCACATAGTTTTGTTCTAAGGCTCAGCTTCCCAGAAAACAAAAATCAGAGTGACTATGACAGTGACCAAAAAGGTGCTTACGAAATTAATGCCTGACTTTATTCACGATTTCTTACTGTCGCTAAAGACCTAAAATTCCAAAATGTTAAGGCTTTGTAAAGCCCACCTAAAGAATTTGATTTTCTCAGATTGGGTTTTGTTACTTTTTACTGACATCAGGATCATACGTTAAAGCAGATGCTCAATAAATGCTTACTGAATGAATGAATGATGTGTTTCAAAAGTGATAGGCATATTGAGTAAGATGGTAAGGCAAAGAATCTGAGTAGTATTGAGGGAAGTATATGACATGATCTAGGCTGCTATTAACCAGAAAAATCTGGATATCTTCCAGGTATTTATAGATCACACTACTGAGAGATTTTTTTGCCCAAAAACCTGAGCAGTTTCAACCTCGCTGTCAGACTGACCCCCATGTCTCCTTACCAGATTCTTGCTTACTTTGCTCTTTCATGTTTATTGTGTCAACGAAGAAATAACTAGGTGTTATTTTGTGTTGTCTGTATTGTCAACATTAGTGTTTCCTTTTATTCATATTAATAAAAGTTAATTTGGTAGGAATGTCGTAACTTGTGTTTTACCTTCAGGTTGGGTTTCTATAAGTTTGTAGGTTAGTAAATGGAAAATGGATTGATTTCCAAAACAAATACTCATTCAGCATTTATTGAGCACTTACTATGTTTAAAGGCAGTTAACTAAGATAACTAGGTAAGTAGCTAAGTAAAATAACCAGGGAATTATAGGGAAAAATAGAATCTGGTTTTGATCCTCAAGAATTCACAACTTAATTAACCAAATAATATAACCAAATCTAATAAACACCCTGAAAAAAAAGTATAAACCAAATTGTCTAGAACCTCAGAGGATAGAGTAATTACTTTTGTATTGGATAGATCAGTGAAGGGTTCATAAAAAGCAGAGCAACATGCAAGCTGAATTTTAAAGAAAGGATAACTAAAATTTCAGAAGATAGAAGTTAAAGACAAAGAATAGCAGCCCCTCCTTCCTAATTACAACCTTTAAATAGAATTCGTGCCCCATATCGAATTTACCGAGTATCATAATTCCTCCAGGTGGTAAAGATACCTCGAGACAAGTGCTGGACATAGAAGCCACAGGGCATAAATCTGCAAAGAAGTAAAAAGCTAACCTTTTCAAACAATATGGCTTCTCTCTCACTTACCAACTTTACATTTCCCTGTATGGCCCCGGAAGATGACTGGTTAGCCAGAGACGGGTAAGATTCCTCAAGGGAGGAACAACCTAAGACAGGCACAGTCACAGGGGGGCCATCAGGTGAGAAATTGGGTATCAACAGAGGTGAGGCTCAGAACATCAACCCCCCTGTTTTGAGAGAAATCTTCTGCATCCGTGGATGTTTTGCTGCCCTTGTCTAGCTTGGATTAATACTTAGTCCACAGGCACACACCTGATCATCTACATTTGCCCTCTTACAGCACTGAACTATGTTTTCTACTTTTATCTTGCATCTACCTACCACTTCAGCATTTTATTAAAAATAAAAATAATAATAATAATAAAGGGAGAAATGTGGGATCCACATATAAATCAAGTATAAAAATCAAACGAATATTCATATTTGACCTGATTGTTTATAGTTCATAATGCGTGATCAAAACCGAAAGTTTCTGTGATGAATGCCCTTGTACTGTTCACCATGTAAGAATTTATTCACTATGTAAGAATTTGTTCACCATGTAAGAACTTGTTCGTTATGCTTCAGAAGATTGGAGACTGATGAGAATTAGGTTTGAGATGGATTAATGATTGTACATTGAGCATTGCCCCCCTATACAGAATTTTATTGTTGTTAACAACCATTTGATCAATAAATATGAGAGATGCCCTCTCAAAAAAAAAAAAAAAAAAAAGAATAGCAGCCCCAACAGATGCAGACTCTGAAGTATGAAAATACAGGGATATTTAGGGACCAATGGAGGCTTTTTCTGGCTCAAGACCATAGGCAGCTTTGATGAGATATGAAAACAGCTGAGAAGGGGAGATTAAAGCCAGATGGTATTTGAATGGTTTACTAAGGAGTTTGTGCTTTATTCTATAGATACTTATTTTGTAAACTTTGTGGGGCTATTCAAGAGGAGCCTAGAAAGTTTTGATCAAGGAGGAAGATATGATGATGGCAGCAGCTAAAATGTACTGACTAAATTACTAGTTATATGCTCGGAAACCGTTATGTACTTTACTGGAATCTTATGTTTTAAGTGAGAGACTAAGACTTGAGACAGTAAGTTACTTGCTGAAGACCCAGAAGTAGTAAGTCATGGAATGAGAATTTGAAGCCAAGTCCCTCACTATCATCTTCTGTTTAGCAGTGATGATATTTGTTTAAGGAAAGTAATTCTGGGACGGGATGGATTACAGTAAGCTTGCAGGCAGGAAGACCACTTAGGAGACAGTAAGAGTTTTAAAAGAATGAAAATTTTATTATGGACTGGGACTAGGAAAGAGGGAATAGATTCTAGGTACCTTTCTTTAGGTTCAGTTCTGTAAAGGATGGTTAGATTCAGTAGCCAGTCCATTAAAACCGTTTAAATCCATAATGTACCCAAATTGAGTTACCAATATGTTTATTATTTCATGTATACTTTCCCGACATCTGTGACCTTGTATGGTAAAACACATTTTGAGTTTCAAACAAAGAACACTTTCCAGTCCTGGCAGCACTAGTGCTCAAGGCACTAGGACTGTGGTAGTCCCTAATACACGAAAGAGGAAGTGCCCTTCTAGGTCAGTAACTTGTCTTTTCCCCTTTCTTCTAAGTATCAAAATTTATTCCCACAAATATTTGTTGAACATCCATTATGTATCAGAGTAATACTATCTCCCATCAGCTAGACCAATAATTCTTAATGAACTAGGATATCTGTGAACCCCTAACACTGTACACAGGTTTTCTGTATATATGTGCCTGTGCTTTTTCCTGGGGAGGAGGTACATAGTTTTGATAAGTTTTTTAGAAGACTATGTTATAAAGAAAGGAAGAACTACATATCTAGAAAAGTAGAAGATGCGTTCTGAACTCTGCTTACTGATATAAAGGTTTAAAAGTAAAGGTACCTGAACTCAACCCCAGCTTCCAGGAATTTGATTTGGTGAATCTGAGGTATAGAGCACCATCAAGCAAAGGTTGATAGCCACTGAGCTAAACAGGAGTGACACTGAAAGGTACTGCATGAGAACAGAAACTGGTTGTTAATTACTGGGTCACTGTACTCCTAGAGTCTAGAAAGTGCCTGGCACATAGTAAGCACTCAGTAAGTATTTATTGGATGAATGAGTACTAGAGCCCTCCAGTTCAGAAAGGCTAGGCAAGACACACCCGCCCCATTGCTTTTCATTTATAAGTCATGCTGAAATCAGTAAAAAACAAAACAGAACAAAAACAATCCTTCACATAATAGTAGTGTCTACCTTTGTAGTCTAAATAGTGAAGTGTGCTGCTGCTCTCCGCATGGGCAGATGCTGTCAGAAGCAAAGCCAAGGACTGGTTAGACCCTTAGTTAATGGTATGGGGAGGAGTTATCCACAACAATATGTTACATGTTATTGGGGGTTTTGGTTGTTTCAGCACAGCTTGCTTTTTTATTTAGGAGGTTCTAATTAGGGAAGAATCATATAATGCTCTAACAGTCCGCTTAAAAAAAGTGGTATTTTGTGGCTTTCTCTTTTCCCTTCACATCTTCTTTATTCCCAGTAATATGGAGGACCCTCCTATTACTAATGAGTCTTTTTAGTGTGGTATGAAATTTCAGTATTCAAAGTATTCTTTTCTATGATACTGAGAGACACTGTGGGATTAATTTATATGGAGGTATTCTAGCAACAAGCATATATGGCAGCTGGCAGAGAACTGAAGTCCTGGCAAAATTACAGTTATATGAACACTTGTCTTCTGGAGATTATAAATAGGGCATTTGGACAAATTAGGCTTTTTGGCAAACAAATATTATGGAGTCTATAAGCATCTGAAAATTCTAGGGTTTCTCTTATTTAAAGCAGACAGATCACATTTTTATGCACATTGGTGGAATCATCTTACAGGATATGACAGCTACTTCTGAAAATATTTTGGAAAAGTCAAATGGTAGTTGGTATTGAATTTCAGACCAAAGGGACAGTTCTTTGGAGCCCAACTAATTTAGGTGGGTCATGAAAGGAGATGGTATTCGGGTTCTTTACATTGATATGAGATGTTTTAATAGGCATAAGAAATGGGTTTGGTCCAAGAAGGAACATGAAGACCTACAAACAAGAGGCCTTAAAACTTGAGTAATTCAAGACTTTCTTTTAAAGCAAGGAACATATCCTAAAGGATTAGAAATTTATCATAACATCTTGAATTAACATTGTGTGAGACAACGTCTTTGGCTTTGGGGATTCCTCTGAGCAGAGAAGTGTTTAGTTAGAATAAATCTTCTTTAGATCAGAACTTTCAAACTTTAATATATATATATATATATATAAATCACCTGGGGATCTTGTTAAAAATGCAGATTCTGATTCAGTAAGTCTAGGGTGGGGTCTGAGATTCCACACTTTGAGAAAGCTCCCAGGGGATGCCAGCATTGCTGTTCCAGGGACCACTCTGAGTAGCAAAGTTTTAGGTAGTTCTTGAAGTAGCTGGAAATGACTGGGTTAAGAACACTAACATTGGAGAAAAATGCTGCCTGTGTTAGTATATTTAATTAAAAATAAGTTTAAATTCGTACCTTCTTCCTTTCCCTTGTATATGGATGGGAATGGTCAGATCAGACATCTCTGAGACTTTATAAAATTTAGACTGTAAACAATAAGGTTAAACCAGAGATTCCAAACAAAGTTAATTTACCAGTTTCTTTCTTGAGGAAATAGAAAAGTATACCCTTGGGCTAAGTATGTCACCAGCTACTTTTGGGATATTTAATTTAAAAAATTAATCATATTCATCACAGTGTTACTGAACATTTGTTTTATTCATTCAAATGTTTTGAGTTTTTACTATATCGAAGTATACTAATCACTTAAAGTGTAATCTAGGTTTACTATTATAATTAGCTAATGATCTTCATTAGGTAATCAGATCTTACTGGTTTTATCCTAACAATTATTAAATCATTCAACAAATTATGAGCTAGTGTACATGTTAAAATAAAAAACAAGGGGGGCAGAGCCAGGATGGCGGCGTGAGTAGAGCAGCGGAACTCTCCTCCCAAAACCACATAGAATTATGAAAATATAACAAAGACAACCCTTCCTAAAATAGAGACCAGAGGACACAGGACAACATCCAGGCCACACCCACACCTGTGAGAACCCAGCGCCTCGCGAAGGGGGAGAGGAAGGCCACAAACCAACAAGAAGGAAAGCTCTTCCAGCTGTCACTCGTACCAGCTCTGCAAACTATCTCTATCACCATGAAAAGGCAAAACTACAGGCAGACAAAGATCACAGAGACAACACATGAGAGGGAGACAGACCTAACCAGTCCTCCCGAAAAAGAATTCAAAATAAACATCATGAACATGCTGACAGAGATGCAGAGAAAAATGCAAGAGCAATGGGATGAGATGCAGAGGAAAAAGCAAGAGCAATGGGATGAAGTCCAGAGGGAGATCACAGATGTCAGGAAGGAGATCACAGAAGTGAAACAATCCCTGGAAGGATTTATAAGCAGAATGGATAAGATGCAAGAGGCCATTGAAGGAATAGAAACCAGAGAACAGGAACATATAGAAGCTGACATAGAGACAGATAAAAGGATCTCCAGGAATGAAACAACACTAAGAGAACTATGTGACCAATCCAAAAGGAATAATATTCGTATTATAGGGGTACCAGAAGAAGAAGAAAGAGGAAAAGGGATAGAAAGTCTCTTTGAAGAAATAATTGCTGAAAACTTCCCCAAATTGGGGAAGGAAATAATCAAACAGACCACGGAAATACACAGAACCCCCAACAGAAAGGATCCAAGGAGGACAACACCAAGACACATAATAATTAAAATGGCAAGGATCAAGGACAAAGAAAGAGTTTTAAAGGCACCTAGAGAGAAAAAGGTCACCTATAAAGGAAAACCCATCAGGCTAACATCAGACTTCTTGACAGAAACCCTACAGGCCAGAAGAGAATGGCATGATATATTTAATGCAATGAAACAGAAGGGCCTTGAACCAAGGATACTGTATCCAGCACGACTATCATTTAAATATGATGGCGGGATTAAACAATTCCCAGACATGCAAAAGCTGAGGGAATTTGCTTCCCACAAACCACCTCTACAGGGCATCTTACAGGGACTGCTCTAGATGGGAGCACTCCTAAAAAGAGCACAGAACAAAACATACAACATATGAAGAATGGAGGAGGAGGAATTAGAAGGGAGAGAAGAAAATAATCTCCAGACAGTGTATATAACAGCTCAACAAGCGAGCTAAGTTAGGCAGTAAGATACTAACGAAGCTAACCTTGAACCTTTGGTAACCATGAATCTAAAGCCTGCAATGGCAATAAGTACATATCTCTCAATAGTCACCCTAAATGTAAATGGACTTAATGCACCAATCAAAAGACACAGAGTAATGGAATGGATAAAAAAGCAAGACCCATCTATATGCTGCTTACAAGAAATTCATCTCAAACTCAAAGACAAGCACAGACTAAAAGTCAAAGGATGGAAAAACATATTTCAGGCAAACAACAGTGAGAAGAAAGCAGGGGTTGCAGTACTAATATCAGACAAAACAGACTTCAAAACAAAGAAAGTAACAAGAGATAAAGAAGGACACTACATAATGATAAAGGGCTCAGTCCAACAAGAGGATATAACCATTCTAAATATATATGCACCCAACACAGGAGCACCAGCATTTGTGCAACAAATACTAACAGAACTAAAGAGGGAAATAGACTGCAATGCATTCATCTCAGGAGACTTCAACACACCACTCACCCCAAAGGATAGATCCACTGGGCAGAAAATAAGTAAGGACACACAGGCATTGAACAACACACTAGAACAGATGGACCTAACAGACATCTATAGAACTCTACATTCAAAAGCAACAGGGTATACATTCTTCTCAAGTGCACATGGAACATTCTCCAGAATAGACCACATACTAGCTCACAAAAAGAGCCTCAGTAAATTCCAAAATATTGAAATTCTACCAACCAATTTTTCAGACCACGAAGGTATAAAACTAGAAATAAATTCTACAAAGAAAACAAAAAGGCTCACAAACACATGGAGGCTTAACAACATGCTTCTAAATAATCAATGGATCAATGAACAAATCAAAATAGAGATCAAGGAATATATAGAAACAAATGACAACAACAACACAAAGCCCCAACTTCTGTGGGATGCAGCGAAAGCAGTCTTAAGAGGAAAGTATATAGCGATCCAGGCACACCTGAAGAAGGAAGAACAATCCCAAATGAATAGTCTAACATCACAACTATCGAAACTGGAAAAAGAAGAACAAATGAGGCCTAAAGTCAGCAGAAGGAGGGACATAATAAAGATCAGAGAAGAAATAAACAAAATTGAGAAGAATAAAACAATAGCAAAAATCAATGAAACCAAGAGCTGGTTCTTTGAGAAAATAAATAAAATAGATAAGCCTCTAGCCAAACTTATTAAGAGAAAAAGAAAATCAACACAAATCAACATAATCAGAAATGAGAATGGAAAAATCACGACGGACCCCACAGAAATACAAAGAATTATTAAAGACTACTATGAAAACCTATATGCCAACAAGCTGGAAAACTTAGAAGAAATGGACAACTTCCTAGAAAAATACAACCTTCCAAGACTGACCAAGGAAGAAACACAAAAGTTAAACAAACCAATTACAAGCAAAGAAATTGAAATGGTAATCAAAAAACTACCCAAGAACAAAACCCCAGGGCCGGATGGATTTACCTCGGAATTTTATCAGACACACAGAGAAGACATAATACCCATTCTCCTTAAAGTGTTCCAAAAAATAGAAGAGGCCGGAATACTCCCAAACTCATTCTATGAAGCCAACATCACCCTAAAACCAAAACCAGGCAAAGACACCACCAAAAAAGAAAATTACAGACCAATATCCCTGATGAATATAGATGCAAAAATATTCAATAAAATATTAGCAAACAGAATTCAACAGCAAGCATATCAAAAGGATCATACACCATGACCAAGTGGGATTCATCCCAGGGATGCAAGGATGGTACAACATTCGAAAATCCATCAACATCATCCACCACATCAACAAAAAGAAAGACAAAAACCACATGATCATCTCCATAGATGCTGAAAAAGCATTTGACAAAATTCAACATCCATTCATGATAAAAACTCTCAGCAAAATGGGAATAGAGGGCAAGTACCTCAACATAATTAAGGCCATGTATGATAAACCCACAGCCAGCATTATGCTGAACAGCAAGAAGCTGAAAGCATTTCCTCTGAGATCGGAAACCAGACAGGGATGCCCACTCTCCCCACTGTTATTTAACATAGTACTGGAGGTCCTAGCCACAGCAATCAGACAAAACAAAGAAATACAAGGAATCCGGATTGGTAAAGAAGAAGTTAAACTGTCACTATTTGCAAATGATATGATACTGTACATAAAAAACCCTAAAGACACCACTCCAAAACTACTAGAACTGATATTGGAATACAGCAAAGTTGCAGGATACAAAATTAACACACAGAAATCTGTAGCTTTCCTATACATTAACAATGAACCAATAGAAAGAGAAATCAGGGAAACAATTCCATTCACAATTGTATCAAAAAGAATAAAATACCTAGGAATAAACCTAACCAAAGAAGTGGAAGACTTATACTCTGAAAACTACAAGTCACTCTTAAGAGAAATTAAAGGGGACACTAACAAATGGAAACTCATCCCCTGCTCATGGCTAGGAAGAATTAATATCATCAAAATGGCCATCCTGCCTAAAGCAATATACAGATTTGATGCAATCCCTATCAAATTACCAACAACATTCTTCAGTGAATTGGAACAAATAATTCAAAAATTCATATGGAAACACCAAAGACCCCGAATAGCCAAAGCAATCCTGAGAAAGAAGAATAAAGTAGGGGGGATCTCACTCCCCAACTTCAAGTTCTACTACAAAGCCATAGTAATCAAGACAATTTGGTACTGGCACAAGAACAGCCATAGACCAGTGGAACAGATTAGAGACTCCAGAAATTAACCCAAACATATATGGTCAATTAATATTTGATAAAGGAGCCATGGACATACAATGGCAAAATGACAGTCTCTTCAACAGATGGTGCTGGCAAAACTAGACAGCTACATGTAGGAGAATGAAACTGGACCTTTGTCTAACCCCATATACAAAGGTAAACTCTTAATGGATCAAAGACATAAATGTAAGACATGAAACCATTAAACTCTTGGAAAAAAACATAGGCAAAAACCTCTTAGACATAAACATGAGTGACCTCTTCTTGAACATATCTCCCCGGGCAAGGAAAACAACAGCAAAAATGAGCAAGTGGGACTACATTAAGCTGAAAAGCTTCTGTACAGCGAAAGACACCATCAATAGAACAAAAAGGAACCCTACAGTATGGGAGAATATATTTGAAAATGACAGATCTGATAAAGGCTTGATGTCCAGAATATATAAAGAGCTCACATGCCTCAACAAACAAAAAACAAATAACCCAATTCAAAAATGGGCAGAGGAACTGAACAGACAGTTCTCTAAAAAAGAAATACAGATGGCGAACAGACACATGAAAAGATGCTCCACATCGCTAATTATCAGAGAAATGCAAATTAAAACTACAATGCGGTATCACCCCACACCAGTAAGGATAGCTGCCATCCAAAAGACAAACAACAACAAATGTTGGCAAGGCTGTGGAGAAAGGGGAACCCTCCTACACTGCTGGTGGGAATGTAAATTAGTTCAACCATTGTGGAAAGCAGTATGGAGGTTCATCAAAATGCTCAAAACAGACTTACCATTTGACCCAGGAATTCCACTCCTAGGAATTTACCCTAAGAACGCAGCAATCAAGTTTGAGAGACAGATGCACCCCTATGTTTATCGCAGCACTATTTACAATAGCCAAGAATTGGAAGCAACCTAAATGTCCATTGGTAGATGAATGGATAAAGAAGATGTGGTACATATACACAATGGAATACTACTCAGCCATAAGAAGAGGAAAAATCCTACCATTTGCAGCAACATGGATGGAGCTGGAGAGTATTATGCTCAGTGAAATAAGCCAAGCGAAGAAAGAGAAATACCAAATGATTTCACTCATCTGAGGAGTATAAGAACAAAAGAAAAACTGAAGGGACAAAACAGCTGCGGAATTACAGAACCCAAAAATGGACTAACAAAATCAAGGCCTAGCTTGGCTACCCAGAAAATGAACTAAGATACGATATAAGGAGGAGCTTCCGGCATCAGCACTCTCTGGAGGACTCGTGCCGGGAGATGATCATCAAAAAGCCTCCACAGGGATCCGGGCGATGCCGCATTTGTGGCTGCGTCCACCCCACCATTTCCTGGACTTGCCATTGGAATGAGGAGGGAGATGTCTAGGCTGGCATGTGCATACAGTGAGACAACGAATTTGACCGGATCTGTACTGTTGGAACTCAATCAGGTGTTGGGAGGGGTGCAAGTTGTAGCGCTCCAAAATCTTATGACTATAGACTATCTACAGTTAAAAGAACATATGGGATGTGAACAGATCCCAGAAATGGGTTGCTTTAATTTGTCTGATTTCTCTCAGACTGTTCAGTTACAGTTGGACACTATCCATCATTCATAGACTAATTTTCACAAATGCCTAGGGTGCCTAAATGGTTTTCTTGGCTTCACTGGAGATGGCTGGTAATTATAGATTTGTTTTGTTTAAAAAATAAATAAATAAAATAAAATAAAAAACAATACTGTTAATTCATGATCAGCTGGGATATATCTCAAAAGTAGTTACTAAAAATATGTAAGTTCATGAATAATTTTTTAAATTAATTGGAGAACTTTCTTATATTATGACAGAAAAGAAATCCAGAGGGGTTAAAAGAAACTCCTTTGGTGTCAAAAAATGGTAGGTAAAATGTAAACATACCCAAGTAATTTATGTGAAAGGCTAAAAGTTAATGTTACATGACACACAAAATTAAAAGAAATCTTTCTGGTCTAGTGTTCCTAAAAATGCCGGGTAATATAGTAAGAAAAGGCATGTTGTCCAATAGAAAAATGTATGACACATGAACAGGTATTTGACAGACCAATAAATAGGAAATAAATTACCAGTGAACACAGCCTCATCTTAATGTTCAGGAAAATGCTAATTTAAAACATGCTATTTTACATCTATCATTGGTTAAAATTAGAAAGTTTGACAATACTTAGTGTAGATACGGATTTGGAATAATAGAAACTCATACATTGTTCTGGTTTTTTTTGGTTTCATTAATATACAATCACATGAGCAACATTGTGGTTACTAGATTACCCCCATTATCAAGTCCCCACCACATACTCCATTACAGTCACTGTCCATCAGCGAAGTAAGATGCTATAGAGTCACTACTTGTCTTCTCTGTGCTATACTGCCTTCCCCTTGCCCTTCCTGCTCTCCCTATATTATGTGTGCTAACCATAATGCCCCTTAATCCCCTTATCCCTCCCTTCCCACCTACCCTTCCCAACCCCTTGCCCTTTGGTAACTGCTAGTCCATTCTTGGGTTCTGTGAGTCTGCTGCTGTTTTGTTCCTTCAGTTTTTGCTTTGTTTTTATACTCCACAGGTGAGTGAAATCATTTGATACTTGTCTTTCTCCACCTGGCTTATATCACTGATCATAATACCCTCTAGCTACATCCATGTTGTTGCAAATGGTAGAATTTGTTTTCTTCTTCTTATGGCTGAATAATATTCCATTGTGTATATGTACCACATCTTCTTTATCCATTCATCTACTGATGGACACTTAGGTTGCTTCCATTTCTTGGCTATTGTAAATAGTGCTGCGATAAACATACGTGTGCATATGTCTTTTTCAAACTGAACTCCTGCATTCTTAGGGTAAATTCCTAGGAGTGGAATTCCTGGGTCAAATGGTATTTCTATTTTGAGCTTTTTGAGGAACCTCCATACTGCTTTCCATAGTGGTTGAACTAATTTACATTCCCACCAGCAGTGTAGGAGGGTTCCCCTTTCTCCACATCCTTGCCAGCATTTGTTGTTGTTTGTCTTTTGGATGATAGCCATCCTTACTGGTGTGAGGTGATATCTCACTGTGGTTTTAATTTGCATTTCCCTGATGGTAAGCGATGTGGAGCATCTTTTCATGTGCCTGTTGGCCATCTGAATTTCTTCTTTGGAGAACTGTCTGTTTAGATGCTCTGCCCATTTTTTAATTGGATTATTTGCTTTTTGTTGGTTGAGGTGCGTGAGCTCTTTGTATATTTTGGATGTCAATCCTTTATTGGATATGTCATTTATGAATATATTCTCCCATACTGTAGGATGCCTTTTTGTTCTACTAATGGTATCCTTTGCTGTGCAGAAGCTTTTTAGTTTGATATAGTCCCACTTACTCATTTTTGCTTTTGTTTCCCTTGCCTGTGGAGATATGATCATGAAGAAGTTGTTCATGTTTATATTCAGAGAGTTATGCCTATGTTTTCTTCTAAGAGTTTTATGGTTTTCAGGTCTTTGATCCACTTCGAGTTTACTTTTGTGTATGGAGTTAGACAGTAATCCAGTTTCATTCTCTTACATGTAGCTGTCCAGTTTTGCCAACACCAGCTGTTGAAGAGGCTGTCATTTCCCCATTGTATGTCCATGGCTCCTTTATCATATATTAATTGACTATATATGCTTTGGTTAATATCTGAACTCTCTGTCAAATTGTCTTGATTACTGTGGCTTTGTAGTAGAGCTTGAAGTTGGGAAGCGAGATTCCCTCCTGCTTTATTCTTCCTTCTGAGGATTGCTTTGGCTATTCGGGGTCTTTTGTGGTTCCATATGAATTTTAGAACTATTTGTTCCAGTTTGTTGAAGAATGCTGTCAGTATTTTGATAGGTATTGCATAGAATCTGTAGATTACTTTTGGCAGGATGGCCATTTTGACAATATTAATTCTTCCTACCCAAGAACATGGGATGAGTTTCCATTTATTAGTGTCCTCTTTAATTTCTCTTAGAAGTGTCTTGTAGTTTTCAGGATATAGGCCTTTCACTTCCTTGGTTAGGTTTATTCCTAGGTATTTTATTCTTATGCAATTGTGAATGGAATTGTTTTCCTGATTTCTCTTTCTGCTCGTTCATTAGTGTATAGGAATGCAACCGATTTCTGTGTATTAATTTTGTATCATACAACTTTGCTGAATTCAGATAATAGTTCTAGTTGTTTTGGAGTAGATTCTTTAGGGTTTTTTCTGTACAGTATCATGTCATCTCCAAACAGGGACAGTTTAACTTCTTCCTTGCCAATCTGGATGCCTTTTATTTCTTTGTGTTGTCTGATTGCCGTGGCTAGGACCTCCAGTACTACGTTGAATAAAAGTGGGGAGAGTGGGCTTCCTTGTCTTGTTCCCAATCTTAGAGGAAAAGTTTTCAGCTTCTCACTGTTAAGTATGATGTTGGCTGTGGGTTTATCATATATGGCCTTTATTATGTTAAGGTACTTGCCCTCTATACCCATTTGGTTGAGAGTTTTTATCATAAATGGATGTTGAATTTTGTCGAATGCTTTTTCAGCATCTATGGAAATGATCATGTGGTTTTTGTTCTTTTTGTTGATGTGGTGGATAATGTTGATGGATTTTCGAGTGTTGCATCTCCCTGCATCCCTGGGATGAATCCCACTTGATCATGGTGTATGATCTTCTTGATGTATTTTTGAATTTGGTTTGCTAATATTTTGTTGAGTTTTTATGCATCTATGTTCAGCAGGGAAATTGGTCTGTAGTTTTCTTTTTTTTGTGGTGTCTTTGCCTGGTTTTGGTATTAGAGTGATGCTGGCTTCATAGAATGAGTTTGGAAGTATTCCATCCTCTTCTATTTTTTGGGAAACTTTAAGGAGAATGGGTATTATATCTTCTCTAAATGTCTGATAAAATTCAGTAGTGAAGCCATCTGGTCTGGGGATTTTGTTCTTGGGTAGTTTTTTGATTACCGATTCAATTTCATTGCTGGTAATTGGTCTGTTTAGATTTTCTGTTTCTTCCTGGGTCCGTCTTGGAAGGTTGTATTTTTCTAGGAAGTTGTCCATTTCTTCTAGGTTATCCAGTTTGTTAGCATATAGATTTTCATAGTATTCTCTAATAATTCTTTGTGTTTCTGTGGTGTCCATCGTGATTTTTCCTTTCTCATTTCTGATTCTGTTTATGTGTGTAGTTTCTCTTTTTTTCTTAATAAGTCTGCCTAGGGATTTATCTGTTTTGTTTATTTTCTCAAAGAACTGGCTCTTGGTTTCATTAATTTTTTCTATTGTTTTATTCTTCTCAATTTTATTTCCTTCTTCTCTGATCTTTATTATGTCACTCCTTCTGCTGACTTTGGGCCTCATTTGTTCTTCTTTTTCCAGTTTCAGTAATTGTGAGTTTAAGTCGACTATTCATTTGGGATTGTTCTTCCTTCTTTAAATAGGCCTGGATTGCTACGTACTTTCCTCTTAGAACTGCCTTCACTATATCCCACAGAAGTTGGGGCATTGTGCTATTGTTTTCATTTGTCTCCATATGTTGCTTGATCTCTGTTTTAATTTGTTCATTGATCCATCTATTATTTAGGAGTCTGTTGTTAAGCCTCCATGTGTTTGTGAGCCTTTTTGTTTTCTTTGTACAATTTCTTTGTAGTTTTATACCTTTGTTATCTGAGAATTTGGTTAGTACGATTTCTATCTTTCTGAATTTACTAGAAACTCAAACATTGTTGTTAACAGTGTAAATTAAACCAACCATTTCAGAAAATGATTTGATATTACTTAATAAAGATGAACATGCATATATACTCAACCCCATAATTTCATTTTAAGTATATATCTTAATTTGGATAAATTCTTAGGCATGGACTCAGATGAATATAATGTTGCAGCATTGTTATAACTGGGGGAAAAACACAAATGTTCATATGCTATAAAATGGATTAAATACATTTTGGTATATTTATACCATGGAAATATTAGTTATTTAGCAATGTAAATGAATTATCTCCACGCCCATATATCAAGGATGAATTTTCAAAGTGTAATATTGGGTTATAAAAGCAAATCATAGCAGAATATATATAATATGATGGTATTTATTTAAAATTCAAAAAGAGGGAACCTAAATATTACATTGCTTAAGGATGATACATACAAATGTATAAAAATTGTGAGGAAAACCAAAAGAAAGATTAATAACATTCAGGATGGTGGTTTCCTCTATAAGTCAGAGAGAAGTTATGTGACCAATGAGAAGCCCTTAGGGAGGGGATATCTTTAAAGAGACTGGTAACATTTTATGTCAAGCTCGATAGTGAGTACATGGTTCTGAATGTTTTTGTTTATTATTACTTAAAATGTCCTTCTATCTGATGCATACTTTACGTAATATGTTTCATAACTCTAAAAATAAAAAAATATGTTAAAGGTTTTTCCTATGATAGATTTATTTATTTGTATTCTAGTATGCTTCCTTGAGTGGATTAGAATAAAGTAGCATTACAAGTAACTGGTGGTAACTGGTGGTAAAGTGTTTGTGAGAGGGTGACATACATTTGAATATCTCCCTCACGCGTATCATGAAAAGTATAGTTTAGTGGGGTAGGCAAACCTGTAAATGAATAGCTGATATGAGTGCTCCACTGGAAGAGATAAGTTTACCGAAGAAGTGTCTGGAGATCAGCTAGAAAAGCTGCATGAAGCAGATGTTATTTAAGGTGTTATTTAAGTTGGGTCTTAGGGGTGAGCAGTTTATAAGAGGAGGTAGGTGAGCCCACATTCCCCAAAAAGAAGTAAACTGAAGTCCAAAGGCACAGAGGCCTAAAAGTCTGTGGAGAGTTGAATAAGTTCAGGTATGTTAGGATCCATGCCTTGAAGAGACTTACTTAACACACTATGGAGTTTACCACTTTGGGCATTGAGGTTTTATTAAATTAGGGATGTTGATATTATATGCAAGTCTGTGTGCTAGGAGTTACCTTGAAACTCCATATGTTTGTATGTTTATGCTCTTTTTCCTCCACTTGCAGGCTGCTATATGGCAAGCACTAAACCACTATGCTTACCGAGATGCAGTTTTCCTCGCAGAACGACTGTATGCAGAAGGTTTGTAATCTATTCATGTTTCTGGAACCATAAATAAATAAAATGTATGGAATGTCATCACTTTTTATGACTATAATCAGATTCTGGGTATCCTTTTTGTTTTTTCTTTATGATTGACAGTCATTCATAAAAACTTTTCCTTTTATCTGTGGGACTTCCTTATATGCTATTTTTAATAACTGTACAGTTGCTTCAGGTTTTACACCATGGTTTACTTAATTGTTTTCCAATCTTTAGGTGTTTTTCGCCAGGCTTTTTATAAGAAAAGAATCTGTAATCTGTATTCTGTGGCTAAGAGCATGGATTTAGAGTCTACAGCCTCCATGCAAATGCCATGTCACTCAAATGCACAGCTGTATACCTTGGGCAAATTACATAATGTCTTAGTATTTCAGTTTTCTCATCTATAAAATTAAAGATAACAATTGCCTCATAGAACTGAAGAATTAAATGAGAATTAATGTATTTAAAAAACTTGGGTCAGCCTTCTGGCATGGTAATAAATGCTCAATAAACAATCTGTTGGTAATGCGTATATATATATATATTTGATATCATTAATATACAATCATGTGAGCAGCATTGTGGTTACTAGATTCCCCCCATTATCAAGTCTCCACCACATACCCCATTACAGTCACTGTCCATCAGCGTAGTAAGATGCTATAGAGTCACTACTTGTCTTTGTGCTATACTGCCTTCCTTGTGCCCCCCCAACCTATGTTATGTGTGCTAATCGTAATGCCCCTTAATCCCCTTCTCCCTCACTTCCCACCTACCTTCCCCAGTCCCTTTCCCTTTGGTAACTGTTAGTCCATTCTTGAGTTCTATGAGTCTGCTGCTGTTTTGTTCCTTCAGTTTTTGCTTTGTTCTTATGCTCCATAGATGAGTGAAATCATTTGGTACTTGTCTTTTTCCGCCTGGCTTATTTCACTGAGCATAATACCCTCTAGCTCCATCCATGTTGTTGCAAATGGTAGGATTTGTTTTCTTCTTCTTATGGCTGAATAATATTCCCTTGTGTATATGTACCACATCTTCTTTATCCATTCATCTACTGATGGACACTTAGGTTGCTTCCATTTCTTGGCTATTGTAAATAGTGCTGCGATAAACATAGGTGTGCATATGTCTTTTTGAAACTGGGCTCCTGCATTCTTAGGGTAAATTCCTTAGGAGTGGAATTCCTGGGTTAAATGGTATTTCTATTTTTAGTTTTTTGAAGAACCTCCATATTGCTTTCCACAATGGTTGAACTAGTTTACATTCCCACCAGCAGTGTAGGAGGGTTCCCCTTTCTCTGCATCCTCGCCAACATTTGTTGTTCCTAGTCTTTTCTATGTTGACCATCCAACTGGTGTGAGGTGATATCTCATTGGTAATGTATTTTTGTTTCTGTCATTAATTATTATAATTGTCTTTCTCAGATGCTAATATAGATAATTATGTACAGCTTTTTTTTCTTTAAAGTCATTTCCTTGGGTTATATACTTTAAAATGGAATGTGCAAGTCAAAGAATATCACCAGTTCTATAACAAATTACTTTTTGCCCAGTTGATGACCCAGTAGAGAGAGGTATAATCATCTGGGGTGCCGTCAACAGTGTTAAAACTTCTTCATAATCCTGCCAGTATCAGATTTGACCATTTTAATGTAATTTTGCTCACTTGAGAATTGTGAGGTATTTTGTCTTGCATTTTTATATCTATGAGGGATTCTGGGTCATTTTCTGATGTGTTTATTTTAAATTTATTGGTACTTCTGTAAGCTGTATCTTCATTGCGTATTTGCCCCAGATTATTGCTTTTTAATCTTAATTCTATTGATGTGTATTATTCTAAATTTTTATGTAGTTTATCTTACTAGCTTTGTCATTTATACTTTCTCTCATTTATACTTTTCTCTGGAAAATTGTCATCTTTCTACAACTGTATAAATACATGGTTTTCGGTAGTTTTAAAAAAATTAAAGAACATTTTTACTTAATTATTCAATATTATTTATTAAATAATGCTTTTTTTCCTCCCACGTAGTTATTTTACTTGGTTTTATTTTAGATTAAAAAAAATTTTCATTCTCCAAGCATGATTTCAAAGTAGTTAAAACATCATTAAGCCCATCATATACCACAAATATAAAACCAGTTTGTACTGAAGTTTAGGATGTAAGCAAAAGTAGAGAAAATAAAAATTGGAAATAATACTAATATACTGAAGTTAGTATATGTAGGTGAAATATTCAACAACAAAAATGACTCTGAAGGATGGAATGGATCATACATTTATGAGTAGTACAGCACCCAGGCAATTCAAAACAGTACGAAAAAGTAATGAAATGGAATTACTTGAGCTTGTGGCTCAATGTCATGTATGTATATACCACATTAACATCAAATGACTGTTCTCAGGTATTATAAATTTAGGAGAAGTCCAATAATAATAATTTAATAGTAGCACATACAGCTCCTACTATGTGTCAGGCACTGTCCTAAATACTCTGCATATATTAATTCATTTAATCCTAAGAGCAACCCTTAGAAGTAGGTATCACTGTATCCTAATTTTACAGATGAAAAAACAGAGGGTTAGAGAAGTTAATTGCCTTAAGACACATAGCTAATAAGTGGTGGTAGCCGTGGTGGTGCTTGAACCCAAGCAGTTTGGCTCTAGAGTCAGTAGTCTAATCCATATGCTGTACAGCCTGTATGTAGTTGGTGTACTTAAAAGATAATCAAGATGAAATGTATATCACAAATCATAGGTGATTCCATAGGTTCTATGCCCTTTGAATACTTACAGCATCAGAGTTCATGACAGTGTAGCAAGCAGAGTACTCTGACCTCCAATGAGTTCTCTGTGATATTTGTATAGTTTATCAAGACTAAATAGAGAATACTAACCTCAGCAAACTTTTTAAGTCTTGCCAAAACTAGTCCATTTTGGAAAAGGTCTGCTTATGTAGGTTATAGTTCAGCATGAAGAAGAGGTACCTCTCTGGGGCGTCTCTGAAAGCACTGAAGGGCCAATTCACCTTTCTGTCTGATGGAAATGTATCTGGAGGATGCAAGTGTAAACCCTCTTAAGTATTTTGGACTTACATCAAATGACCTTTCAACTTTTAAAGCCTAACCCTTTTGTAAGAAGAGGAGCTTCAGTATTCTGCAACTTCTTGCTGTTTTTTTCACTTAACAATTCATTCTGGAAATCTTGCAGTGCCAGTTCTTTTTGACAATTGTAGTATATTCCATCATATGGATGTACTGGAATTTAACTGGCATGATTGATTTCTCAATATTATTTTTGTCTCAGAAAATAAAACAATAATTTTACAAGTCATTTAATGGCAACTATTAATCATCAAATTAGCAGTGGTTATCTTGAAAAGTTATTACTAGCTCTACTATTCATTTCTCTAGTTTGATCGAGATACGTAGTCACAGGTATTTCTCAGATGCACTATATAAATCAGACTTAGTTTATCACCAGCATTTATAAAACCGGACTTAGGTAAAGAACTACATCTAGGGACACATGCATGGTCTTAATATAGCAAATGTTATCATTATCTTAAGAGTGACTTCATGGAGTCAGTGCTCACTTTATTCCTAATTATAAAATATATTATGGACCTTATAATTCCCAACCGCTTAATTTAATTAAGGCTCTTAAGTAAAGCACGATAAATACATGTCATACTGACATCTGTAACTATTTCTGGTACCTGTTATTTTGATCTCTGCACACTTACTAGTTAAACCATGATCAGCTTTAGAATTTTCCTGAATTTAGCAGAGAGTGAGGCAGCCACTGTCAGTCAGTTGGAGTTACTGTTCCAGACGAAATTATTTGTCAACATTTTATCCTTCTTTTTTAGATTTCTTACAGCTGCCTACTACTGGTTCACTAGTTGTGTTTGGGGCTGTGAAGTTATTTCTAGGGAGCCCCCAAACCACCCATTTATTGCCATGTTTTTCACAACCCTTCAACTTATTCTATATTTTCTCCGTTATCTTACAATTTCATTAGTCTTTCAGTTTTGCTTAAACCTCCAATCCATGTTCCCATTTGAACATGCAGTTTTTAAGTTATTTTGCTTCAGAAATTTCATTGCCTTATGACACTAAAATCAGATATGTGCATGCATGCAATATTTGATATCTTTATGTTATTAGGGAATTTTACTGCAGTAAAAAAGGACCTAAACATAAGTGCTTAGAAACAAAACATTTGATAAGCATTGTTATGGCTGAAAGTTAAACAAGTATAATCAATAGATTTTAGAAACTTAATTGATAAGGTGATAAGAAACCAGGCCTCTGCAAAATCTAAAAGAAATCACACTTTCTAACTCAGTGTGAATTAGTGCTTCTAGTTCAGTGAAATTAACAATTTGTTCCCACTGCCATAGAGCTCCCCATTCATATTTTTCCTCTGAAGCACTAATACTACTACTGTATATCCCATTACTAGATGTGCCAGAATTTCTTATCATCTACTACATAACATTCATTGTATATTGTTTTTTACACTAGAGTTTCATGAAAAGTCATAAGGCGGATCAGAGAAGAAGGGTTCTGTTGGGTTTGCCTGCACATATATATGACAACAAAAAACCTTTGTAAGAGTAAAATTTCAAGTTACATTTTTTTTTTGAGGCAAAGCGCCTTACTTTTTTTTTTTGTATCATTAATCTACAATTACATGAGGAACATTATGTTTACTAGACTCCCCCATCACCAAGTTGCCCCCACATACCCCATTACCCTCACTGTTCATCAGCATAGTAAGATGTTGTAGAATCACTTCTTGTCTTCTCTGTGTTGTACAGCCCTCCCTGTGCCCCACACCCCCACATTATACATGCTAATAATAATGCCCCCTTTCTCCCCCCCACTCCTTATACTTCTCTTCCCACCCCTCCTCCCCAGTCCCTTTCCCTTTGGTAACTTTTAGTCCCTTCTTGGGTTCTGTGAGTCTTCTGCTGTTTTGCTCCTTCAGTTTTTTCTTTTTCTTATGCTCCACAGATGAGTGAAATTATTTGGTACTTGTCTTTCTCCACCCGACTTATTTCACTGAGCTTAATACCCTCTAGCTCCATCCATGTTGTTGTAAATGGTAGGATTTGTTTACTTCTTATGGCTAAATAATATTCCATTGTATATATGTACCACATCATCTTTATCCATTCCTCTACTGATGGACACTTAGGTTGCTTCCATTTCTTGGCTATTGTGAATAGTGCTGTGATAAGCATAGTTGTGCATGTGTCTTTTTCAAACTGGGCTGCTGCATTCTTAGGGTAAATTCCTAAAAGTGGAATTCCTGGGTCAAATGATATTTCTATTTTGAGCTTTTTGAGGAACCTCCATACTGCTTTTCACAATGGTTGAACTAATTTACATTCCCACCAGCAGTGTAGGAGGGTTCCTCTTTCTCCACATCCTTGCCAACATTTGTTGTTGTTTGTCTTTTGGATGGTGGCAATCCTTACTGGTGTGAGGTGATATCTCATTGTGGTTTTAATTTGCATTTCTCTGATGACTAGCGATGTGGAGCATCTTTTCATGTGTCTGTTGGCCATCTGAATTTCTTCTTTGGAGAAATGTCTGTTCAGCTCCTCTGCCCATTTTTTGATTGGATTATTTGCTTTTTGTTGGTTGAGGTGTGTGAGCTCTTTATATATTTTGGATGTCAGCCCTTTATCGGATATGTCATTTATGAATATATTCTCCCATGCTGTAGGATGCCTTTTTATTCTATTGGTGGTATCTTTTGCTATACAGAAGCTTTTCAGTTTGATGTAGTCCCACTTATTCATTTTTGCTTTTGTTTCCCTTGCCCAGGGAGCTATGTTCATGAAGAAGTTGCTCATGTTTATGTCCAAGAAATTTTTGCCTGTTCTTTTTTCTAAGAGTTTTTTGGTTTCATGACTTACATTCAGGTCTTTGATCAATTTCGAATTTACTTTTACATATGGTGTTAGACAATGATCCAGTTTCATTCTCTTACATGTAGCTGTCCAGTTTTGCCAGCACCATTTGTTGAAGAGACTGTCATTTTGCCATTGTATGTCCATGGCTCCTTTATCATATATTAATTGACCAAGTATGTTTGGGTTAATCTCTGGCTCTCTATTCTGTTCCACTGGTCTGTGGGTCTGTTCTTGTGCCAATACCAAATTGTCTTGATTACTGTGGCTTTGTAGTAGAGCTTGAAGTTGGGAAGCAAGATCCCCTCTGCTTTATTCTTTCTTCTCAGGATTGCTCAAGTTACATTTTTATCCTAAATGTTTGAGTGAAGTTAACTTTTTAGGAAGATGTGACAATTCTTTAGAACAGTGATTGTCACACCGTAGCTTGCATCAGAATCACTTGAAGGGTTTATTACAGTACAGATCACTGGTCCCCATCCTCAGAATTACTGAATTAGTGGGTCTGAGGTGGGAACCAAGAATTTCCATTTTTACCAAACTCCTCTGAGTCATGCTGATGCTGATATGGGGACTACACTTTGAGAACCACTGACTTGGAAAATCCCTTAGCCGACTAAGGTTAAGAGGCTGTAAGAGAGGTGATGGACACTTTGGGAGAGAGTAAATAAGGGAAGAAAATGTCACATTTCATTAACTTAAGATGGAAAGGGCATTTCCTAATATAAAGAATAGAGTACAGCTCTTGCCATTGGAGAGTAGTTTAAGTGTTGTTACTGTATGTAAGTGTCAAGTCTGTCAATTGAGTGTTTAAATGGTTTGGGAATTCACAGTTCAAATTTTTTCCTTTATCTTAAACTATCTTAAATGTAACTTAGTGTACATTTGGTATTAGAAATAAGTTTTTTTTTAAAAGCTGGTCCTTTGCTAATGTAGATATTATTTCAGTTTGGTAATTAGGTCTATAACCCTGAGTTTCCCTCTCTAATGAAATTTGACTTCTATCCTCTCAGAAGGTCTGTTAGAAAAATACTATATAAAAACAAGACACTTTTCTGGTAGTCTTGAAAGGTACCTCCCAACCAATCTAAAAGAGTCAACGTAAATGCAGCGACAAAGGGCAAAGAAAGAAGGAAAATCACAAATCTGTGTTTCTAAAAATGGGTTACAAAATAACCTTAGATGTGTATGTTTACTTCTCTTAGGATTTGCAGAGAAAACAATGATTGTTTCCATTGTTTTATTTCTTTGGTTCCTTGTAGGAAGAAGGTAATCAGGACTTAAGGAAATAACTTTTCAGTCAGTTAAAGCATTTCTCTTGAATTCAAATTTGGATTAATGATTGTTTTATATTAAGTAACATGTCTAATTTTTTTGTTGCTAAACTTGTTTATTACCACATAAACAATGATTACCATTTAACATAGTTGAGTAATAGCCTTTTTCTCCTCCCATTTGCGTTCTTAGTACACTCAGAAGAAGCCTTGTTTTTACTGGCAACCTGTTATTATCGCTCAGGAAAGGCATATAAAGCATATAGACTCTTAAAAGGACACAGTTGTACAACACCACAATGTAAATATCTGCTTGCAAAATGTTGTGTTGATCTCAGCAAGTAAGTTTTTTAATATTTTCTATATAATTTTGTTCTACTTACACTGTGTAATTTTGAATAAAATTCTTTTGATAGAGTAAACTGATAGATTTCTTTCCCCCTTCCTCTTTTTTAGTAGTAGAGATTAGTCTATTTCAGTAACTTGAAATGTTTATATATATTACCTATGGCATTATTGCTTTTGTTACAGAGAGATTTCATTGTTAGGCCAAAAATAGAATTTAACTCTGGAGAAACTTAAGTTATAACTAATTCTTATAATTTTCTAAAATGACTCCAAGTGTTAATTCCTTTCTTTGGCTTTCATTGATAGACCAATTGGAATAAGTTTTTAAAAACATACTTACCAGTTCACCTGAGATTAATGCTTCTGTGTGTCTAGGTTATATAATTATTTGCCTTTCAAGGTCATTCTGTTTGGGAACCACAGCTCCCACCCCTTGAAGCAAGGGCACAGATTGAGGAGAGTACTTCTTTTGCATGTTACCATTAAACCAAGTCAGCTGTCCCTATTCTGAATCTGGAGGCAGCTAGAGATATAAGTAGTTATATTCTGTTAAATTTTCTATGCTCTAAGAGATGGAATGATGGTAAAAGTGACTGAACAGTTAGATAATTGTAAAAGACTGTGTATTTAGCTGTAGGTTTAAAGTGAAAGGATATAAATAAGCCTCATAAAGTCTCCAGACGATAAATAACTATTTTATTTTCTAGTATCTAATTGATGACTTTAAAATTAAATCTAGCTAAAATATCTTTAATGTCTCAGATTGTTCTTGTTGAATTATTTGTATTCCAAAGATTCTAATGTTAAATTCTTTAAAATCTGCCTATTTTATTTGCCAATTTCTTAAGCCAAATCTTAAGTCAGACATTCTTATCCCATTTACAAATACTTGTATATATTTTTAAGTCCCACTGACAGAAAAAGAACTTTAAACATCACCTTTTATGTTTAGAATATGCTGTGTAAACTTATTTGCGAGTTTTCTACCTGATGATTTGGGAAAAACTTTAAGACACAAACCATTAAAAACTCTGATTTGCTAAAAACATATGGTGAAATCAAGCAACTTTTTTTCCTTTGGGAAACATTTATAATTTTCTATATCAAGAAAACATAACTGACAAAAGATAAAATGCTATTGAAGTTTCATTTATAAATCTAAAAATGACTAGGCTGTTAGGTATGCAGTTTTAATTAGAATATGTTAGTCTTGTTTAATTTGCTTACACATTCCTTTTTGAAAGACTTACAGAACTAAGAAGGACAACCACATCTGTTAGTGAAGAACCATTCATATTTTCCCCCCAGCATAATGGTCTTCCATTTCTTTTGACATGAGTAATGTACATGCTGCTCAGACTAGATTTGTACATACAGAGACTAATTTAACTAGTTCTATTTTAAAAACAAGACTAGAATTTTAAGATCGTAAAATTCCAGTCTCCCAAATGACTGTAAATACATGTTTATTGCTATTCTAAAGGTATTGTGAACTTTTTGCTTTGTTTTACTCTGTGGTAAGAAGTGCACTGATAATGAAGAATGTAGCTTTACATGCAATGCTTTTTATATTGACCTTTTAAAATCTGTAAATTTGTGTTTTAAAGGCTTGCAGAAGGGGAACAGATCTTATCTGGTGGAGTATTTAATAAGCAGAAAAGCCATGATGATATTGTTACAGAGTTTGGTGATTCAGCTTGCTTTACTCTTTCATTGCTGGGACATGTATATTGGTAAGAATGAGTCAAATGACCAGAAAATTGTTTCTAGTACTATAATGCTTTGTAGTTTAAAAAAACCTATGTTGATCTGTCTTTATCAGATAGTACTTAGCTGAGTTGTTACACAGTCTTATAGTTCCATGACCATGTTAACCCTGTAAAATAGCAGAGATGTTGATCCTGATTTTGACTGTCCACTTTGCCTTCATGATGATAGCTATAGCAGCACCTAACACCTGAGTTCACATATGGGTTTTTTTACCTTGGGTGAGTAAAATATCTTCATGTGAACAAAAGGAAGAAAAGAGTTACGTTTTTTTGTTTTTTGTTTTTTTAATTTGCTCCTTAGAGGCTTGAAGGAAGTTTCAGTAATAAAGAATAACAGTTCCCATCTGGTATAATGATTTTGAGGTGTCACAAGAAATTTTCTACAAAGGTAATTGAATAATAGTGATTTTGCAAATAATTTGCAAATTGATTTAAAATTTACTTATATTTAAATTCAGTCTTCTAAAAGCAAGTGAGAATAAGTTCACTGTAATAATATTTTTCTCACTGATTTTTATTTTGAAATACTCTTTGAAGTGGGGAATTAGGTAATGGAGATATAATTAGGTAATAGGAATTGTTTGACTGCCTATAGGAGTGCATTGCATGTGTAAATGTCATCCGCTGCATAGCATGGAAGAAAGGTTAAGGACTGCTTGTCTAAAGAATTAGGATAGCATCAGTTTTAAGATAAATTGAGGATAGTTTGAATAATAGTTTTTAAAAAACCTTGAAAATGTCTTTTTGAACAGAATAAATTATTTGGCTGAATTTTGGGGCTCTTTTTCAGATGATACCTCTTTTTAGAGAACAGGAGTAAGTAAAGATATAATATCAATATCTTTATTTTATTTTAGTAAAAGGACTTGGAGTAGTTCATGTAACTGTGATTCTTGTCATTTATTCAAGAAACTTGAAGACCCACCCCCATTTTGGCTAAAGACAGTACTTGGCACTGGCAATGTAAAAATAAATAGCTCGTAGTCCCTGCCCTCAAAGGTTTATGATAGAGTAGTAGGAAAGAAGTAAATAAAAGTTTGTAAGTTTTTATCATCACAATAAAAGTACTGAGATAAAGTTTGAGCAGTATTTTGGTCAAATAAGAATCAGTTCTACCAGGTTAAGAAGAGTAAGATGGTTAAGTAAGACTTGATAGAAAAACTTTGGTTTCTTTGAATTCTCAATAATAAGGAAATTAGAAAATTAATTAGAATATAGGTAAAATACTTGAACAGACATGTCACCAAAGAGGATGTATGGATGACAAATAAGCACATGAAATAATGTCCCAAATCATTAGCCATTAAGGAAAGGCAAATAAAAACCACCATTAGAAACCACTACACGCCTTTTAGTATGGCCAAAGTAAAAACTAAGAATACTAAGTGCTGGTGAAGATGTAAAGCAGTGGTATTTCTCATACTTCACTGGTGGGAATGTCAAATGGTACTTGTATATAAATGTTGATAGCAGCTTTATTCGTAAACGCCCAAAGTGGAATCAATCCAAAGTCAGTGGGTGAATGGACAAGCAAACTACATCCATACATGGACTACTACTCGACAAAAAAGCAGACCAACTCTGTGAATGCAGTAATGTGGGTGGATTTCAAGGGCATTATGGCAAGTAAAAAGAGCCAACCACAAAAGTTTACATGCTATATGATTCCGTTTATATAACATTATTGATATGGCAAAATAATAGTGATAGAGATGGATCAGTGATTCTCAGATGTTACTGAGAGTTGAGGTGAGAGTGTGGCTATACAGAGGTAGCTGAGGGGTTTCTTTGGAATGTTGGGCCAGTGCTGTGTCTTGTTTGTGGTGGGGGGGTCACACAAACCTATACATGGGGTAAAATTTCAAGAAGCTTTGTACAAATGAGTACATTTAAAAACTGCTGAAATCCAAATAAAGTCTGTGGCTTAGTTTACAGTATTATATGTGAATTTTTCAGTTTTGATAATTGTCCTGTGGTTATGTCAGATGTTATTACTGAGGAAAACTGGATATAGGATAGGTACATGGAAATTAGGTACTGTTTTTGCAACTTCTTTGTGAGTCAAATTATTTCAAAATAAAGTGTTAAAATCACAAAAATGCTATATATGTATTACTAATTATCTTTAAATAAAATTATCAAAAGTTTTTGAAGGTGCAGTTGAATCAGGTCCTAACCATGAAGAAGGGAAGTTTTTTTCCTCCTTGTTCAGAGGAATAGGTTGAGTTCTTTTTATTCATCATAAAGAATAAAAGGTTAAGTATCCAGTGGGGGACAACCCTGCTTCAAAACCTGGCTTTTCATTTCAGCCATCATATGCCTGTATTATGACCAAAATTACACCTAGTAATATAAATACATATGTGCGGTCAGTTTTGTAGCTACATACAGCTTGTTATCTTTTTTTCCCCAGTATTTTGCTAGACACTTTATTGATCTTTTTGTCTACAATAACACAATTAAGACTTGCATGTTTAGAAACAACTGATGCTAAGTATGGTTCTTATATTTACCTATTCCTTCCCAGTACCATCTAAATAATTTTTTTACCCCAATCTTTGGGAAGCTCCTCTCTGGGTTTTAGTGAAAAAAAAAAAAATTCCATCTAAATTTGGAGCACTCTTAAGTTTAATTTTCTTAAATCTTTTTCCCTTTAGATTATCTCTCTATTGAATGAAAAATTAGAGATTTATCTCCCAGATTGGGTTATTATAATTCCACTCCTAACTTCTTCCTCAGTTAGCTCTTATGTTATTTATACATATATCTGTAACAATGCATGTATATGTTTGTATCTAATCTCTTCTTAGCAGATACTAATTTTGTTTTAAATTTCTTCTATTTTATGGTATTAATTAGATTCTAGCTTATTATAAAAATCAGCCTTGTCAACTTATCAGAATTTAAGAGAATTTTTCTTTTGCCAATGTAAAAAGAAAATATAATAAAAATAATACTGGAGAAGAGGATTTCCATCACAAAGGATCACTCCTTACATTTCCAGAATATATTTCCTTAAATAGGTTATTTTATCTTTGCTTAAATCAGTTTGTCCAGTGCTTTTCTAGCCATTCATGTAATTTAAACTGTCCAGTGCAACTTTAAAAAATAGTTTTTAGTTATTAACAAAAGTGTCTGTTAAATTGTGCAAGCAAAGCAAGGGCTTTAAGGCTAGTTGAAAACAGGAAAGAGATAATACAAAAATGAGAAAGATCTAATTTCCTATCCCTAGAAGTTTTAGAGTCCGTTGCAAGAGAGTACACACAAAGGTCTGGGCAAGCTATAGTTAGTTGTAAAAGATAAGGGGGCCAAATAACATTCATTTAGTTAAGTTCCAATAAGAACTGTTGGGTTTAGGATAATCCTCAAACATTGAGATTTCACTGCATTTTCCTTTCATGGCCTTTTGTTAAAAGAGTTCCCAAGCGGATCAACAGAGGTGAGGCTTAGAACCTCACCCCCCCTGTTTTGAGAGAAATCCTCTGCATCCGCGGATGTTTTGTTGCCCTTGTCTAGCTTGGAGTAATACTTAGTCTATAGGCACACACCTGATCATCTACATTTGCTTTCTTACAGCACTAAAGTATGTTTTCTACCTTTATCTTGCATCTACCTACCACTTCAACATTTTATTAAAAAATAATAATAATAATAATATAATAATAAGGGAGAAATGTGGGATTCACATATAAAGTATAAAAATCAAACGAATATTCATATTTGATCTGATTGTTTATAGTTCATAATGCGTGATCAAAACCAAAAGTTTCTGTGACGACTGCCCTTGTACTGTTCACCATGTAAGAACTTATTCACTGTGTAAGAATTTGTTCACCATGTAAGAACTTGTTCGTTGTGCTTCAGAACATCGGAGACTGATGAGAATTAGGCTTGGGGTAGATTAATGATTGTGCATTGAGTCCCCTCTACAGAATTTTACTGTTGTTAACTGTTAACAACCATTTGATCAATAAATATGAGAGATGCCCTCTCAAAAAAAAAAAAGAAAAAGAGTTCCCAAGCACTGATTGGTCACTTACCACTCCTATTACTTTCAAAAAATTTTCTTTCTATGTCATTTTTTATTTCCTATTTTTAAGTTACCCTTTTATCCATGGTAAATTATTATTTCATTCTTGTGACAATTATTTTTCCTTTAAAAAATTTCATCTAAACAATCATAGATATAGACTTTGATAAAACTTATTTTTTACATTTTCTGAAAGTCTGCCTTCTGCTTCCCTCTTTGTCCATGTGTGTATTGGCTCAAATTAGGCAGATGTGGGAGGCTAGATATCCCTCAACTGGGGGTACTTTCTATCACTATTAAAAACATTTATTCTAGTTTTTACTCACAACAGTTGAAAGTAAGGCAAATACCTACTTCCTCAGGTGGGAGGGTATTCTTTACAGTTCTCGAGATCACACTGACAGCATATAAACAGATTATATAGTGTAGCTGACAGTTTCATTTGAGGGTTATTTTGAAAACCTTAGCTAGATGCCATCTGATCCTTTATAAAACCTTAGTATTTTGGAAGAATTGCTGTATCTTAATTTTTTTCCCAGGTTGTTCCAAGTGTAATGGTCCAGGGATGCTTTCTATGTTTTAAATATAAGCCTTTATACATCTGATTTAGAAGAACATACATTTTCCTTTTTTAAGAGCTACAACCTCTGCTTTTAGAAAATCTGGTCATTTAAATATGCTATATTTGAAGCACTAAGACACTTCTGAAATTACTGCTAGAGTATTACATCAAAAATTAAGAGTAAGATTCTGAAACATATGGATGTTTGCCCTATCTCCTTCAGTAATTCTATTATCTGTGACAGGAAATGAAAAGCAATTATAATATCCAAGAAAGCAATGGTAGTTTATTTCATTAGCATTCCCTTCAATTCATGTTCTACTTGCTTTCACCTGACTTTTGACTTGAACTGCCTCTAAACAAGAGATTGAAGGATGGTAAGATGGGGAAATTGGTAATTTAGAGTAGCTTCAAGAGGAGTACTCTCAGAATTTATATAAGATTTATCTAAGTTTCCTAATAGCAAACATTTCTTTGTAATAAATGTAGCTTGTCTAATCTCTTTGTCTTTACAGCAAGACAGATCGGCTTGCCAAAGGATCAGAATGTTACCAAAAGAGCCTTAGTTTAAATCCTTTCCTCTGGTCCCCCTTTGAATCATTATGTGAAATAGGTAGGTTTGTAGAGATGGCTGGGGGAGGGTTACCTCATTTCCTCTTCTTCCTTTCCCCGTCTAATTTTCAGAGTGACACAAATTATCCACAAGAAAAATATTTTTCCAAGCTAAGGGCTGTTAAAGTTGAGATCAAGAAATAAAGTAGAAGCATATGTTTTAGGGAGTAATATAGCCTTTCTTGTGTCCTCTAGAATGAGTTATATTGTAGGTATAACATTAGTCAAAATAGCTTTCTGAGTAAGAAAAGATACTAATAGAATGCTCAGAGCAGAAACTGTTACATAAATAAAACCTGGACAGTATAGGGAGAGAGTATGTCAGTACATATACTCTGGGATGCATGAAGGATCATTTTAAAACACAGTTGTGTCTATATACATGGAAGTGCTATTTAAACTTTAAAGTCTACTGGGTTTCAACTTGCCACCCTCCTTACTTTGAGCAAAATGAGATCTAGTTGCTTTCTGTTTTAAAACAAACAAATCTGCACTTTCCTGTGACCTTGTTATATTTAAAATCATTGTCATTGCAGTTTAGTTTATTTCTTAAATTTGCAGCTTTATCTGAGAGGTAAACTTTTACAATAAATTGATGGATGGGTTTTTCAGAAATAAATTTGATTAACTGAAACAGGAGAGCTTTAAAATTCTGGATAAGGCCTTATTTCCACTGATTTAAGGCATACTTGAAAAACAAATTAACCCTCATTTCCTCAGAGGCTAACTTTTTTTTTTCCCTTCATAGGTGAAAAGCCAGATCCTGACCAAACATTTAAATTAACATCTTTACAGAACTTTAGCAACTGTCTGCCCAACTCTTGCACAACACTAGTATCTAATCATAGTTTATCTCATAGACAAACAGAAACAGTTCTTATGGAAACACCCCAGGACACAATTGTAAGTATATTATATGCTACTGTTCATTAAATTATGGAAATGAAAATAATCAAACTATAAATAATGTATTGTAAATGACATAGTAGAAATTTTCTGTTTCAGGAATTAAACAGACTGAATTTAGAATCTTCCAATTCAAAGTACTCCTTGAATACAGATTGCTCAGTGTCTTATATTGATTCAGCTGTAATTTCACCAGATACTGTCCCTCTTGGAACAGGAACTTCCATATTGTCTAAACAGGTTCAAAATAAACCAAAAACTGGTCGAAGCTTATTAGGAGGACCAGCTGCACTTAGCCCATTAACCCCAAGGTAAGACAAACAAAAGATGTTTTAAAATGTGCTGTAATATTAAATGATCTTATAATAATAATAATTCATATTATTAGTAATATAAATTAATATGAACAGCAACTTCTAAATCATTATGGAAATAAGTTTAATAAGTCAATAATGGACCTATTTTGTTTTCAGAAAATGAAGTAAAAGAAATATATTACCAGTGACAAAAATTTAATAGTAAATATTGGAGAAAAATTTTAAACTCTTAAATATGCCTTATTCAGCTAGTATGCACTAAAGGATAATGTCTTTGTGGCTGTGCAACAGTGAATAGCAGTGAACCTCTGGAAATGTTGTAATGCTATGATAAAATCAGAGCAACAACAATAGTTATTATTAAAAGTAACTGTTTTCCAAAACAATCAGTATGAAGTCTTTCGTCAAAATTAATAGAAATATGTGTGTAATAGAAGTAAATGTATAGGAACCCAGCCCAGAGGGGAAGTATCAAAATTAGAAATTACATGCTAGAACAGTGTATGAATTAGGTCCTGGGGCCAGGAAGCTAATAAAATAGCATGACCATGAGATTTCAACAACTCATTAAATCCACAGATGGAATCAGTGGTCTCTAGAGATATTTATCTCTGTAATAGTGTCTAAACTCCATAAATTCCAAGAATTTGAGATAATATGATCATCTGGATCTTAGCTTTTACAAAGCACTCATCTTTATTTCTAATCTCCTGATGTCAGTAGTTGCTGCTCAATTTAGTTACATGTTTGTTTGTTTTTTTTTTAAGTTACGGTGGGTGGAATAGTCTACATTCACAGCTTATTTTTAATCTGCCCCTCAGATCCTCACTGCCCCCAAGACTGATTTGCCATTCTCTTCCTTTTAGACCTTCTAATTTAAGTATACTGCTGCTTTATATATGCCTTGATGACTTTTTGACACCTTGATTTCAACCTCTTCTCAGTTTTGGGATTTTGCCATTAGAAACCCCAAGTCCTGGAGATGGATCCTATTTACAAAACTACACTAATACATCTTCTGTAATTGACGTGCCATCCACCGGAGCCCCTTCAAAAAAGGTATTTCCATGTAAAATGCAGTTTTGGTATTTGTGAAAGAAATTTGTTTGAAATTCCAATCTGTTAAAGGCAATTTCAGAGAGAATCTAACTTTATATAATTGCTATTGCCTTAGAGTTGCAGATCTAAATGTAAGAGAAGGTCATCATTGTCATAGCCTCCTGGTTATAGCAGGTGACACAAAGCTAGTTGCTCTTTTGACCACATAAAATTAACATATTCAGATTTTTATTTTTTAATTTTTTTAACAAAATTAAGATTGTGTTCATCACTTTGAATATAAATAACAGAAATTATACTTGCCAGTTTTCACTTGTCTTCACCACTTTTTTTATTGTACTAACATTAACATGAAAAAAATGGATTCATGTAAAGCCAGCTATTTCTGAGAATAAAGTTTTTGTGGTGGATCCATGTAAATGTAGTAAATGTGTAGTAAAATGAAAAATATTTGACAATATCCTTATAGTAAATACTGTAACCATTTTTGAGACTCTTTTAACAATGTTCTCTTATATAGGTCTATGGCAATGGAGGCCAAAGTGCCATTTCTGTGTTGCAGGGTTATCTTCTGTGAGAATTAAATTAGGTTACATATGGAAAATGCTTTTTGCCATGCTTAACTAAGGCATACTAGTTAGTTTGTGAATGACTGAGAAAGCCCCCTTACCCTTCTAAAGACATGTTTTTTCGTGTTGTTTTTTGACTTTTACTTCTGAACTTCCTTCCTTAGAGTCTTCAATTTTTTTTTCTATAATGGTGCTTTAATGAATGATAATAGGAAGCCCAAGAGTAGTAAAAAGTGGTTGTAAAGTAGTTAATGTGGGGATTATTTTAAATCTGATATTTTAAAGTTGGCAACTACCTTCTGTTATACTATTATGGGAGTGAAATATAATTGTGGAAATTAATTTGTTACAGTTACGAAAATGCATATTAGGGTGGTGGTTGGCATGCCAGGTGAAGTAGGCTAAAACCAGGTGAGCCATAGCCATGAAGGACAAGTTAGGCAGAGAACCAGGTACATGATTTGAGGACCCAAATAATAAAGGCCACTTGCCCTCTCATCCTCTTTTGCCTCTGTTCTCTTCTTACACTATTAGAAGACCTTCTAGAAAAGTTCTACTTGTAAATCTGCATGCAGTAACAACTAAAAGTATCACACTGAGTAGAGAGTGCAGTACATACTTTTTTGTTAAATCAGAGAAGGTCAGAATTGACTTTAAGTTTTGTCCCTTCAGTGAATCTAAAGGTTCCAATTTGAGGAAGGAGGAGGAGGAAGGATTATAAAGTTTTATTTTGAGGTGGTGGTAGATTAGGTGAAACTATTCAGTGGTAGTTAGTCATAGAGGAAAGAATATGGCCTGGTGATGGAAATAAAAGTAAAGAATATGGCCTGGTGATGGAAATAAAATTAAAGCTGTCAAGATGGCCAGGCACTCCTAGGGAAAAAGAGAAAACCAGAGTTTTGAAATGGTGGAAGAAAGAGAGGCCAACAAATCAAATGGTAGGACAGTTAATTCAGATACTCTACTATTCTGGAAGTTAGACAGTTTCAGAAAGGAGCAGATGATCAATGCCATAGAATGCAGGAAAAGCCAAAATAAGACTTTCCTATCAGGTGAGAAAGTTCTTATTAGTGATTATTTGTAATGTGCAGTTGTGTACATTGGCTTATGTATAGAAAATACATAAGTTTTGAAGAAAATTATCTGGTAGTAATTAAAAATACCCACTGGCACAATAGTCATAGATCACTTTATAATGATGCTAAGTGATGAAAATGAATAGAAATAAGGTGATAAGTCACAGAAGACAGAAGGAGCAAGCAAAAAAATTTTTCCCTTTCAAGGGAGCAGAGACTAATAAAAGATTGAACATACCAAAAAGAAATGTTAATTCTAAGAGCAATGTCCTGTATTTGGAAAATCAAATTAATTTTTTTTAATCTGCTCCTCTAAACTATTACAGAACTATTAGTTTACCAAGTGCCAAAGAAAGGTTAAAAAATCTTATGTTTTTTTCAAAAATATTATATAATATATAATATTGTATAAATTATGTATACTGATAGATCATAAATCTTGGGAATTGTAGCTGTCTTAAAATTCTTTAGCACTTAGCCCCAACTGGAAAAGATACGTAATAAATGGCTTGCAGGAATTTTGAGCCTTTCCTTGGGAAGTAAAGTGAAAGATGAAAGGATAGTATAAAGATAAAAATACTGATGTTAGGGTAAGATTCCTCGAGGGAGGAACAACCTAAGACAGGCACAGTCGCAGGGGGGCCATCAGGTGAGAAATTGGGGATCAACAGTGGTGAGGCTTAGAACCACACCCCCCTGTTTTGAGAGAAATCTTCTGCATCCGTGGATGTTTTGTTGCCCTTGTCTAGCTTGGATTAATACTTAGCCTATAGGCACACACCTGATCACCTACATTTGCTTTCTTACAGCACTAAACTATGTTTTCTACCTTTATTTTGCATCTACCTACCACTTCAGCATTTTATTAAAAATAAAATAATAATAATAATAATAATAAGGGAGAAATGTGGGATTCGCATATAAATCAAGTATAAAAATCAAACGAATATTCATATTTGACCTGATTGTTTATAGTTCATAATGCATGATCAAAACTGAAAGTTTCTGTGATGACTGCCCTTGTACTGTTCACCATGTAAGAACTTACTCACTATGTAAGAATTTGTTCACCATGTAAGAACTTGTTCGTTGTGCTTCAGAACATCGGAGACTGATGAGAACTAGGCTTGGGGGTGGATTAATGATTGTGCATTGAGTCCCCTGTACAGAATTTTACTGTTGTTAACTGTTAACAACCATTTGATCAATAAATATGAGAGATGCCCTCTCAAAAAAAAAAAAAAAAAAACTGACTTAAAAAAAAAAATACTGAGGTTAAAATGAGGAAATGGCTGATTTCATTCTAATAAAACAATAATTACAATAGGACAAAAATAACAACATTAATAGTTTGTGTTTTCATATGACAGTATATATTACGAAATCTTGTATGGGAAAATACAGATGGGAGCATCATTTTGTCTTTTATCATTTACACTGTAATTCACAATTCACAAACCTTTGACATTTTGTGTTTTACAGTCTGTTACCAGAATTGGCCAAACTGGAACAAAGTCTGTCTTCTCACAGAGTGGAAATAGTCGAGAGGTAACTCCAATTCTTGTTGCGCAAACACAAAGTTCTGGCCCACAAACAAGGTATTTATTATGGTTATTATTTGATGATGTTCACCTTTTGTTGCTGTAAAACATGATCATACTTTTTCAGTTAAGGCAGGTTTGACTCCCAAGAATTCTGGAATGACTATTATAAATTTTGAGTATGTCAAATTTGAAATTTCTAACTTACTGAAAAGATCACTCTAGGTTTTAGTTGGAAATTATAATGCATCAAAACAAGAATTAGCTGAAATGTCTTTTTAGCTTACTCTAATTCCCTCATGAATTTATTTAAATCAGATATTCTGACACTCCTTCAAAATAACTTTCTTCTTATTTACATGACTTCTCCATTGGTCAAGTACAGGGAAGTTGTATTCTTCCCTTCCCTTATTATGCCCTTGTATAAACAGATCATAAAATTAATCTTCCAATAAATTTCAAATAATCCAGAAAGCATTAAATAGAAGTTCTTCTCCTGTTCAAGGACTCAAAAATAAATTATAGCTAATATTTTAAGAGAAAGATACAACTCTGTCCCCTTCTAAAACAGTGAACATGTACCATAAGTCTTAAAACAGACACTTATGTGTATATATACCTTGACTATATAAAAGGCCTCGATCAATAATCAATATTCCAAAAATGCCAGAATGGTAAGTCTCTTCATGAGTGCCAGCTTGCAGATAGACAGGTGATAGTGATCACCAGGGGCTCAGTTATGAGAGGGATAGGCCAAGGATATGTCAATCCTAAAGAATATATAAACATAATCTACTAAATTATACATTTCACTTGAAACTAAGCAAATATACTATTATAGGCATCAACTGTTAGTTTTGTGTTCTTTGTATTGATTGCCCTTTACCCCCTTTATCACCTGTGTTAGTTTCCTACAGCTGCCATTACAAAATACATCGGTGGCTTAAAAGAACGGAAATGTATTTACTCACAATTCTAAAGATATAATCCAAAATCCTGAAGGTGTTGACAGGACCATTGACCTCTGAAGCCTCTGGGGGAAGATCCTTCCTGTCTCTCCCACTTCTGATAGCTCCAGTCATTTCTTAGTTTGTCTCAGGATAGCATGACTCAGGATCTGCCTCTTTCTCCACATGGCCATTTTGTGTCTATGTATCCAGATTTTCCCCTTTTATGAGGACTATTAGTCATATTGAATTAGGGCCCACCCTAATGACCTCATCTTAACTTGATTATATCTGTAAAGATTACATCTGTATATAAGGTCACATTCACAAGTACTGGGGGCTAGGGCTTCAACATAATCCTTTTGGAAGACACAATTCAACCCATAACATTGCCGTATTAACAATTACTCTTTATATTATCTTCTTAGAGGTTGTTTTGTGATTCATAATATACATTTTAACTTACCGAAGTCTCACTTCAAGTAATATTGTACCATGTCATGTACAGTATAAAACCTGGTGACAATATACATTCATGCCCCTCTCCCAGGCCTTATGCTGTGGTGGTATATGTTTTACTCCTACACGTTATAAATCCCATACTGCATGGTTGTGGTTTTTACCTTCGGCAGTTATCTTTTCTAGAAATTTTTTTTAAAAGTCTATGTTATCTTTACTTATATATTTACTATTAGTGGTGCTTTCTTGCTTTCTTTCCTTTCTGTAAATCCAAATTTCAATTTGGTATCCTTTTCTTCCATCTTGAAGAAATTCTTTAAACATTTCTTATAGTCCAGTCTGCTGGTGATGACTTTTTTCAGCTTTTCTATGTCAGAAGAAAGTTTTATTTCATCTGTGTTATTGTTTTTGAAAGAGATTTCACCTGATACAGAATTCTAGTTGAGTTTTTTCTTTAAAGGTGTTGTTTTACTATCTTCTAGCTTGCATTGTTTCCAACAAGGAGTCTGCCGTCATTCTCATTTTTGTTCTCTATATATAATCTCTTCTCTTTAAGGTTTTATCTTCATCACTGATTTTTAAGCCATGAAATTATGTACTGTAGTGTAGTTTTCTTTCTGGCCTTTAGATTCACTGAGCTTCTTGGATCTGTGAGTTTATAGCTTGCGTCAAATTTAGCTAACTTTTGGCCTTTATTTCTTCAACTATTTTTTCTGTCCATGTCCCCTTCTCTCTCCTTCTGGGCCTCCAAATACATGTATACTAACCTGTTTTAAAGTTGTCCCATGGTTCACTAATACTCAGTTCATTTTTGTTTTCAGGCTTTTTCCTTTCTCTGATTTTGGATAGTGTTTCTTGCTATGTCTTCAAGTTAACTAATTTTTTGTGTGTAGTATCTAATTTGTTAATCTCAGTATGCGTATTTTAATACAGACATTCTGTTTTGCATGTCGAAGTTTGATTTGGTTCTTTTAACATGTCCATGCTTTCTTCTACCGTTTTGACATATGGAACTTATTATAATAGCACCTTTAAACTAGATATCTTGTCTACTGAGTCTTAGTTTGCCAATTCTTGGTCTTACTGGTTGATTTTTCTTGTCAATATAGGTTATATTTCCCTGTATTTGTATATATTTTTTTGATTAGATATCACTTATGGGAAATTTTACTTTGTTGAGTGCTGGAATATTTTATTCTTTCAAGCATTCTTTAAGTTTATTCTGCGATGCAGTTAGGTTACTTGTTAACTTTGATCTTTTCCAGTCATGCTTTTTAACTTTCCTTAGGTGGGACAAGAGCAGCCTTTGGTCTGGACTAATTTTACTCCACTGTTGAGGCAGTAGTACTTTGAATACTCAGTGGCCTGTTTAGTATGAGGTTTCTTCACTCTGGCTATTAAAAATGTGAGCTGTTCTCAGCTCAGGGTGTATGCCAAGATTTGTGTTCTGTCTGCTTCTTTCCAGTAGTTCTTTCCCCAGATTTGGGTCATTTCCTCACTGCAATACTGTAATGCAGTTCTGATGCTAACTACCCAGACTTGACATAGACACTGCAGACTGAGGTCACAGTCATCAAGTTGCCAGTTGTCAGTTCAGAGGCTCCCCAGCACTTATCCTTCTGGCCAACTGACTTGAAACTTGAGGTTCCTGCTATCTCCTCAGGTTTAATAATTTGCTAGAACAACTCACAGAATCTAGGAAAGTTTACAATTACAGTTTTATTATAAAGCATACAAAGTAGAACCAGACAAATGAGACTTATAAGGTGAGATCTGGGGGGGTCCTTAACACAGAGCCTCTGTGTCCTCTCCCCATGGAATCAAGATGTGTCACCCTACTGGCATACGTGTTCACCAACCAGGAAGCTCAGCCGAGCTTGATAATTCAGTTTTTATTGGGGTTTCATTACGTAAGCATGGTAGATTACATCACTAACCACATGACTGAACTTAGTTTTCAGCCACCCTTCCCTTTTTGGAGGAGGTCAGATAGGTATCACCTAGCTTAAAGCCCCAACCCTGTAATCACAGTTTCTCTTTCCAGCAAGCCAGCCCCCTATCCTGAAACTATCTAGGGAGCCCACCATGTGTCACTTCATTAGCATAATGAACTCAGGCATAGTTCCAGGGGCCCACCTTGAATAAAAGACTCCCAGTAGTTGGAAAAAATCTGAGGATTAAGAAGCTGCCCCCAGGAATCTAGGAGAAAGACCAGACAATTAATATACAACAGTAAAAAAACTTGTACTGATGAGCTTTCAACTGAAGATTGTAGGGAACCTGCAGATCTTTAGAGCTCCGCTGTAGCTCTCTCCTTTCATACTCTGACTTGCAAACTCTGGCTACCTAGGCTTCCCTGAATTCTCAACATTTTCTTCTCAACACAGGGAGACCATTGAGCTCTAATTTATGTTCCTCTTCTCTGCACTGCATCCTCAGGACTTGCCTCAAGCATGTGCTGCCTGCTGTCTGATGTCTAAGAAGCAGTGCTTCATATATTTTGTTCAGTGTAAAGATAGGAGAGTCGATCTGGCCTATATTACTCCATCATAACTGGCCGCAGAAGATTGTTCTTTTATTTAGAATGTTGTTTTTAGACATGATTAGAATAGCATAGTTCTCCAAATTACCCAAGAAAATTTGTGTGTCATCATTTTTTTTTTTTGAGAGGGCATCTCTCATATTTATTGATCAAATGGTTGTTAACAACAGTGTCATCATTTTTAACACATTACCCTCTAAAAAGAATTTCTATAATCTCTCCAAGGCATTTTCTTAACAGCTACTAGAATACATTTCATACATCAAACAACGCTATTTACAAAAACTTTTCTAAAAAGTGTAATCGCATGGGGTGTCGTAAGTGATAGAACCTGCTTTCATACCTCAACAGTCTGGTCCTGGAGCACACTCCTTTCATTGTTAGACTTGGTTAAAATCACACACACACGCATGCACGCACACACACACACACACATATATTTAATATGCTATGACCCATGTTTCACATTCAGTATCTGGCTTCATTTTCTGGTGCCTGTCAGACTTAGGGCATTTTTCCCATTTGTCAGAGGGCCCTTTGGAGCTAACAGAACCCTAACAAAAACTATGATACAGGAAGAGATTATTTTCTTTAACCTCCCATACCCAGAACCTTCTTCTTATTATTTTTACTTCTATCCCCACAAGATTTATCCTCATGTAGCCGTTTGTAGATTTAAAGAAATCTCATCTTTCTCAGGTTTGTCTTCCTCATAAACTGCTCCAAATTATGAAATTATCCCCCTCACTTCATAGGCAAAACTGTTTTCTGTAATTAGGTAATCTCATTGGCAAAATACAATTTACATTGTAGTACAGATGACACATAGTTGTACCAAAAAAGCATATTGTACTTTTAAAAATGAATTGGTTTCTGGAAAAGGCAAAACATGCTGAAAGTAGAAAGATGAGTGGTTGAAGAGGGAGATGGACTTCGGATAATTATGATTCTGTCAGTGTAGGTTCATCAGTTGTAACAGTTACCATTCTGGTAGACAGTGTTGTTGGTGGGGGAGGCACATGTGGCAGGGGGTGCACGGGCAGGAGGCATATGGGAACTCTCTGTACTCTCCCTTCAATTTTCTGTGAACCTTAAACAGCTCTAAAAAAAAGTCAAAAAATTTTGTCATTAAAAAAAATACTTAATTGACCAACCCAAATGACCTCACTTGCTGAATCCTGCATTGAGATTCTATCTTTTGAAAGGCTTAAGGAAGGACTGCTTGGGCATTCTTAACTCACAGGGCAGCATCTCCTTACTTAGAACCCTCTGACCCAAACTCAGGTAACTAGTAGATTTCCCATAAACTGTAACCAGTTTAGTCCATAGACTTACTCACTCTGAGTGAGTTTACATTTGCTTGCTTTCTAAGAATGGAATTCTTGTTTTTTAAGGTTTGCTTTTAAAGTAAAAAATGTATCTATGTGGTTATTAGATTCCTTTTAGTCTGAACATAATAAACTTTGATATGGCTATTTGAATTTATGGGAAAATAACTCCTTGTTCTGTTGGTATTTATTTGTTGTCAAATATCCCACATTTAGACTTTCCATGTCTAACTACCTTTTCCTTTTCCCTAAGTTGGTATAGTTACAAATGAGGGCTAAAGATAATCAATTTATAGAGGTGTTTACCATTTACTGACCCACCATTTTTATGTAGATTATTTTAAGTTCAAATTAGTGATTTCAGAATGAAGATCTGTACCATAATCTTTATTATTTTATGGTAACACAAATAGTTTTTAAATCCTAAGTTTTCATAGAGAGATGAGAAAAGGACTAACCAAACTTGTCAACTTTGTAGTGCAAACATATTGAATGCATGTTTTTTAATATACCTGGATTAAAACAGTTAATGGTCAAACTTTTTTTTTAATGTATATTTTTTTATCAATTGTTTTTTTAGTACAACACCTCAGGTATTGAGCCCCACTATCACATCTCCCCCAAACGCACTGCCTCGAAGAAGTTCTCGACTTTTTACTAGTGACAGCTCTACAACCAAGGTAATAGATTTCCGTATGTCATGTTTACTTAATGCTCCTCCAAGATTTCTGTATTGATGACTCCATCTCTAAGAAATTAAGAAATTAAGATTAAAAAAAAATGTTTTAAAATTTGGATAGCCATCTATACCATTTGTAAATTTCTTTTTCTTTTAATAAATATTATAAAACATTGTTCAGATGACAAAGTTAGAGTGATGGAGAGTAGATCAACGGTATCAGGAGTCAGGACTGGGTGGAGGGTGTAGCTGCTAGAGAGTAGCACGGGGAGTTTCCTTATGCAGTGATTGAATAGCCCTCTATCATTGTGACTGATCACACAAATCCGTTCATATGATAAAATTTCATAGAACTATATACACCAAAAAAAAAAAAAAAAGGGAAGAAAAAGTGTATGTAAAAACTGATGAAATCCAAATAAGATCTATAGTTTAGTTGATAGTATTGTACCAGTTCCAGTTTCCTGGATTGATGGTGTACTATAGTTATGTTGGATGTTATTGGGGAAAACTGGGGAAAGGGTAAATGGAAATTTTCTGTGCTTTCTTTGCACATTTCTTTGCACAGTTGGAGGCCTCATTATGCCTAGGTAAATTTTACTGGTCTAGCGACAAATATGGATAATCTTTAACTTTGACATACACTGATTAACAATTTTATAACTTAACAGTTACGGTGCTGTGAGAAAATTACAGTATTACATTGACTTATTTTTTCAGTTTTAAAAATAAATGAAGGTGATATACTTCCAGAAAAGGGCAACACTTACTGTTGATTTACTTTAAACACTAATGTGGTTTATTTTTAGAATTATTACATTTCAAATTAAATGACTTTGGAGTCTTTTGTTTTTATAAAATTTCTGAGAAAAATATAGCTTCATCAAAATTTTACATTTATTTCATATCTGATTTTTGAGGAGGGGTTGGGGGTAAGTCTAAAATACATAGTGTAACAAGTGTGGGATTTTCCTCCTTTACACAGGAGAACAGCAAAAAATTAAAAATGAAGTTTCCACCTAAAATCCCAAACAGAAAAACAAAAAGTAAAACCAATAAAGGAGGAATAACTCAACCTAACATAAATGATAGCCTGGAAATTACAAAATTGGACTCTTCCATCATTTCTGAAGGGAAAATCTCCACAATCACACCTCAGATCCAGGCATTTAATCTACAGAAAGCAGCTGCAGGTCTGTTTTAAATCCTTACCATCTTTTTTGTGTTTTACTTTATTCACTTATTTTAAGTAAATTTCTAAGTTCACTAAAGTGCAATCCATTTTTTCTAGATAGATGTTGGAATTTTTAATGAATTCTTTTATAACTAGCCTTTCTAGAAAACCAAACTTTTATTGTGTTCTCCTTTATTTACTATATTGTTTTCTCCTAGAAGGTTTGATGAGCCTTCTTCGTGAAATGGGGAAAGGTTATTTAGCTTTGTGTTCATACAACTGCAAAGAAGCTATAAATATCTTGAGCCATCTACCTTCTCACCACTACAATACTGGTTGGGTACTGTGCCAAATTGGAAGGGCCTATTTTGAACTTTCAGAGTACATGCAAGTAAGTATAGAAAAGAGTTACATATGCTTTTCTAGAGATAATTTAAATTTAGCTAAAATGCTTTTGCTTGAAAAGGCTAGATTTAAAAGGTCAATATTTATTGCATAATATCTTTATTTCTCAGTATTTATAATTTATAAATACAATTCCTACAAATGTTAACGGGTAAGTAATTAAAATTTTTTGGAGTTGCTGGAGGTAGATTTATAGAGAACTAAAGTTATCCATATATTCCTATGTGGAATATTTGTACCCTGCTTGGTTGAATCTGGAAATAGAGATTTACCACATAATAAATATTTACAATCAAAATTCTTTCTACAATATACAGAGTTCATACTGGGATCAATTTTTGGCATTTAATATACTTTATAACTTAAAGAATGCTATGAAGAATATAGTACATAATCTAGGACACAAGGTCCTTATCATAAGGCTTTTGTCCTTTTAATTTTAATTACGTTCATTACTTAAGTTATATGTTTATAGCAGAAAAGGAGATGAGTAACATGAAACCAAAGAAAATCTAATTTTCTATTTAAATTTTTCTCCCCAATTCTCCTTCCAAAGCAATTTCTCTCTAACCCCTAAACTTAAAAAAAAAATTAAAGAAACAACTTTAAAACCTGTAATAAAATTTCTCTAATATAAATAAAAGATATAATATAAATACTTTTTTGGTCTGTTACTTCCAGCTCATTTATTCGGTATTTATTTGAATGTGTGTTGTGTCCTAGACTCTCTTCTAGATTGTAATATAGCCAGCAGGATGACTGCTTGCCTTCATAGAACTTAGCATTCTAGTCAAAGAGACAGATTATAAGCCAATTAATGTATAAGGATAAGTAGCAATTAAGTCATATGAAGAAAAATTGAAGCATGGTAAGATTGGGGGCCACTGAAGTATGATACTATTTTTATAAAAGCATGCTCAGTCAAAAAAGGTTATTCCTCCCTTCATGAGTTATGCAAAGACCTAGGGGTGAAAATAGAGAATAAATGTAGAAGATAGCTTATTCATGTAATTTTGTGTAGTGAAGATAGCTTATTCATGTAATTTTGTGTAGTGAAGGAAACGAATTGTAGACAGAAAGACTTAGTCATTGCAGGGTGACCAATGTTGGTCCTTTACTGGTACACAGGCATAAGTGTGTTTGGCAAGTCCTATTCAAAATTATTTCTAACTTACTATTTCATGGGTACTTTAAAATACACGAATCTTGGTATTTCCCCTAATTATAGAGCAGTGACTCATATATTTAAAGAAAGTCTTTATTTCAACTTAATTCAATGAGTATTTTTTCATTTTTCATCTATGCCACAATCACTTTTCAGAGGACGCAATGGATTCTGAAAAATTTGAAACCAAAAGATTTCCAAAACCTGTATTTAGCTGGGGTTAGGTCTGCTGTCTTATAATCAATGCCTGTTTGAAAAGCTTACCTTTATAACCTCTAAGAGATTTCAGGGACATTACAAATCATCAAGCTGATCCTAGGTAAGAAATGACCATTCCTTGGAATTAAGGTCCTAGTTTTATAATGCTTTTTCCTTATTTTCTGTAACTTCATTTCATTAAGGACAGTCCAAATATTCCTTATTCTAAACTAAACTTGATTTTCAGAATTTTAAACATTTTGAATTTTGATAAACTTAGGAACCATTTGTTTTATATAACCCAAAGCCTCAAACTTCAGAGGGAAAAAAACACAGAAGGGAGCTGTGTGTGTGGTTGTCGCGTGCCCTGTCCTCGCCGGCAAGAACAGCATGCAACAACAGCAGGATTCTTCTGCAGAAAGCTTTATTCTTCAGCTCTTTGTGAAACAAATGAGTTGGGCAGGACCCAGAGGGGAAGGAGAGGCTTGCTTATATAGTTCTCATGCTCTGACCTGGTTGGTGCGGCTCCATATGCCTTATTAGCATAACCATTTGGTGGGTCTCATTGGTCCTTATGCCAAGGCGCAATTAGCATGTAGTTTAGTGGTGTGGGATGATTTGTCATTAGGAAGTTCGGGGCCTTCCGGCTGCCCTGCATTGGGCGCTATTTTCTGAGCGCGGCTGCCAACATCTCCCCCTTTTTTGTCTAACAGAAGCTCAAGGCGGAACTTGCCAGCAGAGGCGGAGACAGAGGCCTGACCTCCATCATACTTCCTGATGCCCCCTTTTTGGAGAGGGGTTCTGGGCATCTACCCCTATGCAGTCAGGCATGCCTCTCAGAGGGGTCCAAGACCTCTTGCAGTGCTTTGCCTCGCATCCTCTGGCTGGCGTTGGGACCGCTTGGTACAAAGGGTTTGGACCCTTTTTCTCAACCCTCTTGCACCATGAGCTTCTTAAAGAAAGCTGTGATTAAGCATTGAGGTACTCGGGCCTGGTGCAGTGCCACATGGGCTCAGGGTGCAAGAGCTACCTCAAGCTAAAGCCGAGCTTCCTTCTTAAGCATGTTGAGCCACACTTGGGGAGAGGCGCCAACGTCTATCGCCATTAGGGCTTGAGCAAGGATCACCTTGTCCTGCTTATGTTGGTTGCGGAGTCTGCATAACAACCAGAGTAAGAGCATGAGACCTCCAAGCAGGAACACGCCCATCCCAGCCATGCCCGCCCACTCCTTGACGTGGGAGAGAGCTCTGAGGAACCAGGAAGAGAGTCCTTCCGCTACGGAGATATCTAGACGGGTGGAGTTGATGTGGATAATTTCTCGCCGCAGCTCTTCTAGTGTCCCATCGAAGTCTTGGGACCAGTTTCCTGAAAGATACTGGGACAGGTCTCGTGACAGATTAGCTGCCCGTGTAAAATTTTTATATTGAATGCTAGTGATGCAGAGGGCACGATATTTCCGCTCACATCCCAATTGGGCCATTTGCCAGAGCACCTCCATTTGTTCCTCCACGAGATCTATGCGTTGATTGAGGATCATTATTCCTCCTTTCAGTTTGCCATCAAGTGTGGACTGTTGGTCCAGGGCAGAAGCTACTGAGGCTGCAAGGTTATTGAGCTCTGTAGCCGATTTGATGGAGGTGTCTAAAGCTATACCAGCGGCGGTGGCTGCGACCGCGGTCGCGGAGATCAGGAGCACTATGGCGGCTGTAACACCGAAATCGCGCCTTTCTCGAAACAGAGTCATGGTGTTAGGGGCGTCTACGGGAACAGGGACCCAACGGGGGATGCGGACTACCAAAGCATTGGTAAAGTTACGCGCATCCCAACACTGAGACAGAAAGCAGGTTTCATTGGAGCAGGAGTCAAAGCTACTATTGGATAAGATAAACAGAAATGGGGGGTATACGCATACTGGAGAAGGTGGAAAAAGGGAATTAGGTGACTCTGGACCTGATTTTGCTGAACACGTGTAGTTCTCGTTGTTATGGGTCATGATCATGTTCCAGTGTGCGCGCATGTGGTTATTCTCGCACCAAAAGGTGATATTTTTTACACCGATTCCCCCACCCTGGAGGGCGGAAAAGGGGGAGAGGTCGGTACACGAGCCATTGACTCCACACAGCATCCATTTATGGAAGGGGTTCATGCTCAGCTGCTGACGAAACTCGCCTTCAAGCACCTTTACTGGCCACCAAGCCTCATTGGCTGGCCGTCCCTCCATATCTGGGGAGATGGTAAACTCCTGCCTCTCAGTTGCCCACGTTACTACAGTTGACTGACAGTCAGTCCAGGGCCACAGCTCTCCCTCATAGTCGCCCACACAATGGGAGGCATATTTGGGTTGACGAGGCCTGTCGGTGGAATTGTTCCTGGGAGAGTGTACAAATGTGCCATTGATCCAGAGAACCATCTGGTGGATAGTCATGTTCTTATAGGACGGGCTCCCTTCCTTATTAGGCCCTTCAAATTTAGCTGACATAACGGGGAGGCTACTGGCCTCTAGAAGTATGTCACTGAACCATCCGTATTTCCTCCGTTTCAGGGAGATACAGCCAGCTAGATTCTGAGTGGTGAAGCATAATGACCCATTAGTTACGAAGGATCGGTTTTCTCCCAGGGGAGCTACTAGGGTGTCTTTAACTAAGTAGGGCAAGTTCATACTAGTATTGGTAGTGAAAAAGCGCGGAAAAACGGCTGCATTGAAACGGACAGGCATAGGCTTAGGAAAGGCAGACAGGATTCCCCATCTCAATACTCCCTGAGTCGGGGTCTCCAGTGTCAGGAGCAGGGTCAGGAGGTACAGCGAAGTCATCTCCTTTGTTTAGGACTTTCCTCGTTAGGCGCTCCGGGATCCAGAAGGGATTTTCTTCACCCTGGGGGAAAACACACACAGCTCCCCTGGATCTGATTATGATTGGATCCGGGCCCTTCCATTGGTTAGATAATACGTCCTTCCATTTTACTAGTTCTTGTGGGTCTTTTGGCCACTGATTATGGCGATCCGCTGCTGTATGGCTTTGAGCATCCAGATTCAAAAAATTTATAGTGAAAAGTGCTAGGGCTATGGCAGTTTTTGGTGTGGGGGGTATATCTTCAATTCCCCCTTTTTGTTTAAGTAAATAGGATTTGAGCGTGCGGTTCGCGCGTTCCACAATCCCTTGACCCTGTGGGTTGTAGGGAAGGCCAGTGATATGTTTTATCCCCATGTGATGACAAAATTGAGCAAATTTTGTAGAGGTATAGGCTGGGCCATTGTCTGTTTTCAGAATCTGTGGTAACCCCCATGCGCTCCAAGCTTCAAGGCAGTGCTGGATGACATGGGAAGCTTTCTCTCCTGACAATGGGGAGGCAAAGATGACTCCTGAACAAGTATCCACGGATACATGTACATATTTCAGTTTCCCAAAAGACGAAATATGCGTCACATCCATTTGCCAAACTTGTAAAGGCCTAATACCTCTGGGGTTGATCCCAACATGAGGTGTGGGAAGGAAGCTGCAGCAATGTTGGCAGCTAAGGACAATGTTCCTAGCTTCGGCCCTGGTTATGCTAAACCGCTTGCGCAGTGTTTCGGCAGTGACATGAAATTGTGTATGGAATTTTGAAGCTGTGGTGATAGGGTCTAGCAGGGGAAAAGCTATATTTCTGGTTGCGAGGTCTGCCAGGTGGTTGCCTTGGGTCATAGGCCCGGGAAGGCCTGAATGTGCTCTGATATGAGTTATATACAAAGGAGATTGCCTATGAAGTAGTGCTGATTGTATCTGTTTGAACAAAGTGGCTACTGGGCTGGACGCTTTGATTAGCCCGGCCACTTCTAGAGATTTGACTGCATTAACTACATAACAGGAGTCAGACACAATATTTAAAGGTTCAGGAAAGATTTGTAGGACTTCTAAGACTATGCGACATTCCACTATTTGTGGAGTGTCAGGCGTGTAGCTTTTTGTCACAACTTTGCCATCATGGACATAGGCACCTGTGCCTGTCTTAGACCCGTCCGTGTAAACTGTTTTTCCATGAGGCAGCGGGGTTAGGCTAGTGACCCGAGGAAATACTAGGAGATGATTTTTGGCGAAGTTGATGAGGGGATGTTTAGGGAAATGATTATCAAAGGTTCCTGAGAAACTGTAAGCAAGTATGGCCCAATCATCGTTCATAGCACATAATACTTGTATCTGTTCTACGCTGTAAGGGGTTATAATTTTAGCTGGAGCCTCTCCGAAATGTGTCATGGAGGTTTTTACTCCTCTCAAAGCAAGTTTGGCCACGGCTGCTGGATAGTACTCTATTGTCCTAGCCTGAGAGGCTTGGGGATGGATCCAGATCAGTGGGCCGTGCTGCCATAAAACTGCTGTTGGCAGCTCTGGGGTGGGAAGGACACACAACTCAAAGGGTTCATTCGATTGCACTCTATTTAATTGTGCTGTCATCAAAGCCTGTTCTACTTTGCGAATGGCTTGTAATGCCTCAGGTGTGAGGGAGCGCGGTGACGTTAGTTGTGGGTCTCCTTCTAGGGTTTTAAATAGTGGAGTCAATTCAGTGGTGGGTATCTTTAAGTATGGGCGCAACCAATTAATATCCCCTAGGAGTTTTTGGAAGTCATTCAAATTTCGCAATTGATTATGTCTTATCTCAAGCTTTTGGGGGCAAATTACATCTGTGTAAATGGTTGCTCCTAGGAATTTGCTAACACTAGATTTTTGGACCTTCTCGCTTGCTATATTCAGTCTCCAATCTTCTAGGGATCTAGTGAGATCTATATATGCTTCTTCTATTTCCGCTGGTTGTGGGGAGCAAAGAAGGATGTCATCCATGTAATGGATGATCTTTAGCGTGGGATAGGTCTTACGAATTGGGTCTAGCGCTCGCTGAACGTACAGTTGACATATGGTGGGGCTATTTGCCATTCCTTGAGGGAGGACCTTCCACTGAAATCTGGCATCGGGTTGTTCATGGTTAATAGCTGGCAAAGTAAAAGCAAATCTTTCCCTGTCCTTGGAGCTTAGAGGTATAGAAAAGAAACAATCTTTAATATCTATTATGAGCACTTTCCATTCTTTGGGTAAGGCAGAGAGGAATGGCAGTCCCCGTTGTACGGGTCCAAGCATTCTCATTTGAGCATTTACTGCTCTCAGATCATGAAGCAACCTCCATGATCCTGACTTTTTCCTGATTACAAATATGGGTGTGTTCCATGGGGACACAGAGGGTTCTAGGTGTCCCACTTGGAGCTGCTCTTGCACTAAGCAATGAGCTGCTTCTAATTTTTCAGAGGATAGGGGCCACTGAGGAACCCATACGGCCTCCTCTGTGAGCCAAGGTATGGGCATGGCATCTTCAATGGCCCCTATGAAAAACCCAGGCCGTGACGGTCATTCTTTACTTTGGGCAGGATGGGCTCTATGTGTCCCTGTTGGTGTTTCCCCAGCCCCTTGCCAGGGATGTATCCCATGTCCATCATCATGCCTTGGGCGGGGGTGGAGTATTCATTAATGAGTTTGAGGCCTAAGTCTCTCATGACATCCCTCCCCCATAAATTGACCGGTAGAGGGAGTACATAAGGGGTGACTGTACCCTCTTGTCCTTCAGGGGCTCGCCATTTCAATGGTTTGGCACTAATTGAAGGGCTTGACTCATATCCTAAACCTTGTAATGAATGTGAGGATTGGGTCACAGGCCACTTGGAGGGCCACCAGGTTGCAGAGATAATACTTTTATCTGCTCCAGTGTCTAGGATTCCCTCAAAGCTCTTTCCCTCTATTTGAAGAGTTAATTTTGGTCTGTCTGCTAAATCTAATACTATGAAGGCTGAATCCCAGTCAGAGGAGCCGAAGCCCCTTTCTCCCCTCTCCGTGTTGGTAGCAGGATAATTGGCGTGGAGACTAGGTAAAACTAAGAGCTGGGCTATGCGGTCTCCCGGGGATATAGGATAGATTCCTCTGGGAGCCGAACACATGATTTTTACCTGTCCTTCATAATCTTGATCTATGACTCCGGGATGAACTACCAGGCCTTTCAATGCAGCAGAAGAGCGCCCTAGGAGTAACCCAATGGTATTTGGTGGTAGGGGGCCTTTAAAGTCTGAAGGGATAGGCTGAACTCCCATCTGTGGAGTCAACACTATTCTGGTGGTGGCACGGATGTCCAATCCCGCGGAACCTGAAGTGGCTCTCCTTGGGGGGCCTGGTTGTTCCCGAATGACACTTGCGTGCTGGTTGCCCCATATATTTGCGGGCCCTGGTGACGGGGGCCCCTCTGGGCGTTTTTTGGCAACTCTAAGGGTTTCCCTTCTATATCTTTAATAGACCGGCACTCATTAGCCCAATGCCTGCCTTTCTTACACTTAGGGCACAACTCAGGGGTCTTTTGGGTTGTTTGTTCTGAAGCTGGGCTCCTACACTCTCTCTTTATATGTCCTAATTTCCCGCATTGAAAGCATTTGATACTTCTGTTAGTGATCCTGGCTTGTTTGTGGCTCTGTAATATGGCCGCGGCTAGGCCCGCATTGGTGAGTGGCCCTCCTATTTCTCTACAGGCTTTCAACCAGGCATGTATCCCTTTTTGTTTCCAGGGTGTTATCGCCTGTCTGCATTCCTTGGTACATTGTTCAAACACTAATTGCTCCACTAGGGGCATTGCTTGTTCCTGATCTCCAAATATTCTGCCTGCGGCCTCTATCATACGAGCGACAAAGTCAGAAAATGGCTCGCTCAGCCCCTGAATAATTTTTGTCAAATTGCCTGATACTTCTCCTTTGTTGGTGAGGGCTTTCCATGCCTTGGCGGCGCACGTGTTTATTTGTGCATATACCTGTAAGGGGAAGGCGGTCTGGTCGGCTACCCACTGTCCTTGGCCCGTCAGCATATCATATGACCATGCAGGCTGTCCTTCGGCCGCGTTTGCGCGTGCCTGGGTCATGCTGATATCATGCCACAATGCCTTCCATTCTATGTATTGCCCCATACTAGAAAGGCATGCCTTAGTTACATATTGCCAGTCTGCGGGTGTCATGGCTGTCTCTGTTAATCTCTCAACTTGTGCTATGGTATAGTTAGCACTGACTCCATAAGCCCGAACGGATTCTGCTAATTCCTTAACTTGTTTATGGCTCAGGGGCTGGTGAGAGCGTACACCGTTATCCTCAAATACAGGAAACATTTGTCTAATTGCCTGAAGAGTATCTGGGTGGCAAAAGGAGAGTGCGCCACTCACGTAAGGTGGCGGGGCAAAGGGCGTCGGGGGACACCCTGCTTTCATTTTTTCCTTGGTCCGCTTTTCAACTTTGCTGGTTCCCTTACTTCTACACTCTGCGGTTTTATTTTCTTCCCCTTCCTCTGCGGACGTTAATTCCTCCTCAGATTCCCTATTGGAGAGTTGGAGGTCCCTCAACTCTTTCCAGGGGTATTTACTATTTTCTCCGAGGCGATTGTCACTCGCTTCTCGGGGCTCTTTCGCTTTTGCCCTAGGCGGGCTTTCTCCCTCACTCTGAGGTTTCTTTACCTTCGTTTTTGTGGCCTTTTTTCGGCCGCGCGCGCTCTCTGTTTCCCGTTCCGTTTCTGACATGCTCTCTTGGATATCTGTCAATGCTCTCTGACCTTCTTTTATTACCTTTTCACATCTCTCATCTTGCAGACAAGCTCTAATCAGTTTCCAGAGGGGCCTGGTGCCTCCCCTCAGGCTACCCTCCTCCTCCTCTCTATCAAGATCTTTCCCCAGTTTGTCCCAGCTCGGGATTGAGAGGGACCCTGAACAAATGAACCAGGGGGCCACACGGTCTATCTCCTTCACAAAAGATCCTAAGACTTTGCTGGAGACCTTCAAGTTTCGCTCTTTGAGAGCTGTCTGCAGCGCCGTGACTAATGACGGTGCATTCCCCATGGTGCCTCCTTATTTACAGAGAACCATCAACCATCATCCTAAAAAGCAGGGGCCTCTCGGAACTTACCCCTCCGGGCTTTCTTCTGACCTGCAGTTCTGAATCCTCTCCAGATGTCTGAAGGGTCCTCCCTGTGCCGGTGATGTTCTGGTTCCCGGGATTCGGCACCACTTGTCGCGTGCCCTGTCCTCGCCGGCAAGAACAGCATGCAACAACAGCAGGATTCTTCTGCAGAAAGCTTTATTCTTCAGCTCTTTGTGAAACAAATGAGTTGGGCAGGACCCAGAGGGGAAGGAGAGGCTTGCTTATATAGTTCTCATGCTCTGACCTGGTTGGTGCGGCTCCATATGCCTTATTAGCATAACCATTTGGTGGGTCTCATTGGTCCTTATGCCAAGGCGCAATTAGCATGTAGTTTAGTGGTGTGGGATGATTTGTCATTAGGAAGTTCGGGGCCTTCCGGCTGCCCTGCATTGGGCGCTATTTTCTGAGCGCGGCTGCCAACATGTGGTGAGGAAAAAATCTGACCTGATAGCTGAGGAGGGACCCTAAAGTCCAGAGAGTGCTCCCCCAGAAAAGGGAATTACTAGGTAGGGACTCCAGCCCCCAGCAGGTATGACATTGCTGGATGTGTTCAGAGCCCGTGCAGTAGGGTTAGGGCCAGCTGAACCTGTTCTCCTTGAACTCAGGGCAGAGGTAGGTCTTGTGTTATGGAAATCATGCTTCTCCCACCTTTCCTGAGAGAATTACTCTGTAAAGCCATTATTAGAACTTGGAAATGCATTTTTTGAGAGTAAAATTGTTGACTTGTCCTTTTTAAATTATAACCTTTTGTATAGATTACTCTTCTGACTTTTTTGGTGAAAACTTAAATTATCTTTTCAGAGTCCATGTTCTTACCATGATTTACATATAAAAACTAGGTTAAGTGTGAATCGTATATATTTGACCTACCATGGAAAGTTACTCAATTTGTTCTTGTGTTTTACCAATTCACATAAATGCTGTGTAAAACAAGGCAGCATTTAAGTCCTGTGAAAACAGTGCCCAGTGTTCTCCCTGTATATAAGTAAATTGTATCAACTTGTTTTCCCCTTACTAGTTTTTGTATTTCAGGCTGAAAGAATATTCTCAGAGGTTAGAAGGATTGAGAATTACAGAGTTGAAGGCATGGAGATCTACTCTACAACACTTTGGCATCTTCAAAAAGATGTTGCTCTTTCAGTTCTTTCAAAAGACTTAACAGACATGGATAAAAATTCACCAGAGGTATATATTAACAAAAGCACAATGCTTATATAGTTATCTTTTGATCACCCTTACCAAATGGAGATGAACCAAATAATTCAAACAGCATTTAGTATTACCCATACTTATTTTGCACCCTTCTTTATATAGGCAAGGACTCAAGAGAAAAAGAGAGTACTAGAATATATGGTGCAGATTTACAAACAGAAAAATCACAAAGCATATAATTTCATTTACGATTAATCAGGATTTGGCTGTGTTAAAATAGCAGTTGTCACCTGGATTACCATTCATTAAGCAGAAATTATGTAGATTGAAAAAAGTGCTAATTTTAAGTTAAAATAGTCATTTTAATTGTTTTAAGACATAGGCACAATTCATTAATATGCTCCAGTCCTGTAAAAATTTTATTTCGGTGCATTTTGGGAATATTTAGTGATACTTTAACATGCTTAAGCTTAGAATTAAAGACAGTCAATTCTCATTATTCTTGGTAGTTATGTTCTACCATTTACGTGAACACTGAATTAGCAAATTCTGAGCCATTGCTTCTAGGAGAGATACACATAGACACACACATGTATCTCACACAGTTTATAATCTTAAACCCTAAAAACAACTCACCCTGGTAGATTCTATTTTCCTTATTTTGTAAAAGAGGAATGAGATTTAGAGGTATTAAAGTGACTTGCCTGAGGCCACACTACAAACAGGTGCCAGAGTTGGGATTCAGAATCTGTCCACTGGCCCGGAGCCAGAGCCTTGAATTACACTGCCCCCTATAGTCTCTGTCCTCTGATCAGTTCTAGATGGGAGCTGAAACAAGAAGGCAGTCACCTTTTTTGACCTGAAGTGAGTACATGCCTGTTGAGCAACTCAGATGTTGGACCCACCAGTGGCCACCAGAACACTCTTAAGTACTGATTTTGTCTTGACAAATGTTAGTCAGCAGACGAATTTACAAATATGGAATCCATGAATAATGAGGATTGACTATACCTATTAAAACTCTAGATTTTGTCTTTCTGTTTTAAGTGAGATGAGTCAGTTTTACTCATAGATTTAGTTTTTTTAGAAAAACAAGATTTTAATTGCATTTGGTTTTTGTTTCCATTTTTTAAAGGCCTGGTGTGCTGCAGGGAACTGTTTCAGTTTGCAACGGGAACATGATATTGCAATTAAATTCTTCCAGAGAGCTATCCAGGTTGATCCAAATTATGCTTATGCCTATACTCTATTAGGGCATGAGTTTGTGTTAACTGAAGAATTAGACAAAGCACTAGCTTGTTTTCGAAATGCTATCAGAGTCAATCCTAGACATTATAATGCATGGTAAGTGCTAATGAAGTGCAAGGATGATGTCTCTTTGATGGGGCTAATACTCAGTACTTTTTCTTGTTACCAATTGTCATGAGTTTGGTTACTAATACTTAGGATTGATATATACTGTTTGAGAACTTGGAACCAAAATGTTTTTTATGTGAAATTTATACCTTTAACAAACTCTTAAATGAATTAATGATGATAGAATACCTGATCCTTGTACTCAATAGTTTCAACGTTCTCTCCTACCAAACTTTTGCAAATACTTGGTTCTCTTACTTGATTTGTTGCTTTTTCTTAGAACACTGAGATGGTCATTGGGTTAGAGAGTGGTTAGGTACGGGGGACAAATAATATGATTCACCTGTTGGATTATAGAAAATAGACATTAAAACTATCCACTATGTATTGCTTTTTGGCAGTGTTCTAGTTTATTAAGTAGTAGTTTACTGAGTTTATTAAAAACTCAGTGTTCCAGTTTATTAAGTAATGTCTCTGTTAAGGAAGTTATTACCTGGCTCATGTTGTTACCACTCAAGACATACATAAGTTTGTTCTTATTTCTGCCTCAACTCTTTATTTACTGCTGACATTTTATTGTATTTTTCTTGGCTGACTTAATAGTTCAGATACCAAGAAGTACAATTCTGATATCATAACTCTATGATAGTTTTTATGTCAGACATGTTTTTTTTTTGTCTTTTGGATTAATCATAGCCATTGGATTTTATCATTCTATTTGTCACTAAATCTGAAGCATTAGATTACTAAAATACACTTTTTGATTTGTGTATATGTGTTTTTTTTTAATGGATTATATCTCATCTCAGACAGTTATATTGCCTGAAAGATGTCCTGACAGGTCATACTAGCTTTGACTGACATATTAGTCTGGTTTACCAACACTGCCTTCTCTTCATATAATATAAAGTTTTCTGTAATATTTTAAGTAATCAGTTCTTAAAAGGACTTGTGTTTGTTTTAAATGTGTAGTGTCTGTTCTGCTCTGTTGCAGTAGTTGTCTTAAAAACTTTGCCATATCAAAAATCATGTTATAAAAATAATTCTTTGCATTGGGGAGAAGGAAGAATATTCAGATTGGAAGGCTTCTACTGGGAATAATTTAAATATTGAGGTAGTTAGGTAAGTTTAACTTTCTAAGTAAACACTAAGCAGATTTATTGTTCCAACTCCAAAGTAAATAGTCTTTCATCATATCCACCTTCACCATTTTTAGCACACAGATTTTATACCTTTTCTTCACTTCTAACACTATTACGATGATAGATAAAGCCACTCAAATAAACAAGATATATTATACTTTTTTTCTTATTCATTTGGTGCTTACTCCACATCATCATTATCTAGTTATGACCAAGAGATGCCTCCTTAATATAAATCAGTCATGCTATATTCATTTGATGTTTTGAAAGGGCAAGAGAAATACCTGTGTATCAACTTATTATATACTGTTATATAGCCTTTAAAGTTTATGATTTAGAAGTCTATAGGAGCATGCCTTTAATACAATAAATAGGGAGAAGGGAAGCAGAACATGACACTATGCATACTGTAATTATAATGATATATCATTATATTTGAACAAAGAATGTGGAGATAGCATTGTTAAGAGTTTAGGGCTGAGAATCATAAAGGAAGGATCTGGTTAGAATCCTTGTTAGATATTTAACTTTGGGGCAAGTTATTTACCTTCTCTATGTCTCAGTTTTGTTATTTGAAAATGTGAATGATAATGGTGTCTGTCTCCTTGGTTCCTCCTAGGATTAGTTGAGATAATAATTCACATAAAGAATCTAACAAAGTTATTAGTACACACATAATAACTACTCAGTAAAAATTATCTAATAAATGTAGACTATAGTGGTGGGTTTAAGGATGTGGTATCTTTTTTCCCCTATTGTCATAGTTTTATTTGTTTGATTGTTTTTACTTGTAAAAGTGACTTGTATACAATGCTTTGATAATTTTTATCATGACTGTTAGTTTTTGTCTTCCCTAAAACCACTAGTATTTTTCTATTGGTTTATTAAAATGCCAGGTACCATGCATATTCTTTTATTAGTTGAACTAAATTAACAGCCAAATATCATATCCCTAAAACTGTACTTTATTCTATACTTTCAGGTATGGTTTAGGAATGATTTATTACAAGCAAGAAAAATTCAGCCTTGCAGAAATGCATTTCCAGAAAGCACTTGATATCAACCCTCAAAGTTCAGTTTTACTTTGCCATATTGGAGTAGTAAGTTGCTTTCTAAACATTGTTCAGTTAATGTCCCTTTGAAAATGTGTTTGTTATTCGCTTAATTGCAATGATAAAAATTAGGACTTTCTGTTATTCTTGAAACAATATTCTGGATTTTTTTATAGCCAAAAATGTCACTTTTGCTTGACATAAAGAGATATCATTGGAGTATCCTTTTCTGTTGGGCAAGTCACTTAATTTCTCTGAGCTTCTATTTTTTATGAATGACAATAACACCTTGCCAACCTCATAGTGTTGTTATAGCACTCACATGAGATACTTCATTTTTTTTAAAGCACTTTTCCATGTTAACATTTAGCTACTAAATTAAGTCATATTTAAGGCAAATAGTTCCCTGTGGGGTTTTTTTGTATCATTAATCTACAATTAAATGAAGAACATTATGTTTACTAGGCTCCCCCCTTCACCATAGTTCCCTGTGTTTTAGCCTCTGCATAAATCAAAACTAATTAGTTCTTACAAGGCAATGTGCATCACTGTTGTTTTTATGTTTTTATTTTTTAATGTATCTGATGTTAAGTTGTACTTTGATAGGAGAAAAGGTGGGTTCACTTTTTAAAATCTCATAAGCTTCTCTGTAAGCATGGTACTACCTCAAGTTCTTGTTCTTGTCCCCTCACCCATCTCTCTCTCTCCCTCTTTTCCTCCCCTGCCCCATTTTCTTTCTCTCAGCCAAATTTGGCTTTGTGGGAATGGGCATGCAGGATGAGGAAATTGTTATTCTGGTTCACTATTCATTTTGGGGACAGAATTCTAGTTTTCTTTAATTTTCTTGAAATTTGTCATGGCAACTTTGTAGTTAACTATGCAAAATACAGAAAATGTATTTTATTAACTTAAAAACTTTTTTTCATCATATAAGATAAGCAAGTCAAACTTAAATATCTCTTGATACCTTTTAGTGAAGTTGGACATTTTTTAAAGCAGGCTTTTTTCTATTATTTTGGAACAAATTGTTATAAAATTTGAGTGGATTATTTGAGGGAGTTTTAGATAAGAGAGTATGCTTTTCTATAGGGAACTAGTGTTTCGGATTTGCATCCTGTGGGCATAATGTTGGCCGTATGTAGCACTGACCTGCGAAGATTGTTGCATAGATGAATTTAGCAGCCAGATTTTGGTAGCGCCTACCCTTACTTTCCTGTTACAGTGATATTTGTTAAACTTCCACAGCTATATCCATTTACTCCACTTTGTTTTTAACATACTTGTCCAAGAAGGAACACAGCAGAGTATGAGTATATTCACATGAATGAACAGTGCAGTGCAGTTTGGGTTTTATTTCAAAATTAATTAAATAATCAGGTTATTTTAAAATTTTCAATAATAGTTTACTTCACTTCCCATATTACAGATGAATGATTTTCAAATATATAAAGCAGAAGAATTCTTACTTAAAATAAATTCCTTAACTAGGGAAAAGTGTAATTGTTCTGAGTGAAACAGAGTTGGGAAAATTCATAGACCAATCCACTCTGGGTTCTTGGAACACAGTTTTGAAAAGACTAATATTTAGAAGACCATAATAAACTGATTGAAATGGATTTTCTAGCTAAATTCTTCACAGGTTTTCTTGTGAAGAGAAAAACTAGTGTCTTTCTTGTCTTTTAGACTTAAAGGTAACCAAGTATCTGCTCTAAAAATAGAATCTTATCATTATAGATACATGATGGTAGCTTTGTGTACTGGAGGACCCAGGTTCTGATCCCAGAGCAAGTTATTTAACACCTCTGGACTTCAGTATTCTTATCTTTAAAGTGGCTGCACTAGAATTGGAAAAGACTTTTGAGAATCTGTTAGTAACTTAGTAATCAATTATTAAGTCCAGTTAACTCAGTGGACAGTCTAGTTAAATCATACAACCTTATTTCTAGTAGTATTATTGTCTTTGTGTTGGTTTTGAGTCACATTTTGTTTTCACTTTTCTTCATAAATATTAAAAAGAGACATATTAAAAAGACCTTTATTTCTTACAGGTTCAACATGCACTGAAAAAATCTGAGAAGGCTTTGGATACCCTAAACAAAGCCATTGTTATTGATCCCAAGAACCCCCTATGCAAATTTCACAGAGCCTCGGTTTTATTTGCAAATGAAAAATATAAGGTAAGATACATATATTTTAGTGGTCTTCAGCATTGTATTGCTTGCTTAAGTTTTGCCCCTTAATAAGCCAGAAGTTACTTATACTTTAATTTTTATCTCAGAATAGATCATTTTCCCCATTTTCAAAAGCTATAAATTTCATTTTCTTTCGTGATTTTATTACTTAATGAAACACTCATAGGAAGGATGGGTGTATGGGTATTTAGGAATATATGGTTATACCTTATAAAGATTCTGTATATAGAAAGACAGTTTTACTCAGAGAGTTACCTAAAAGGTAAAAATTAAACCATCCTCTTAGGACCAAAATATGTGAACAAGTGACAAATGAATGTGTGTATATTATTCAGTACATTTTTATTGAGTACTTAGTATATGCCAGGCACTAGGAATATACTGGTGAGCAAAGCAGCCACGTTTCCTGCCTTTGAGAGAAAATGAAGAACTTACTACCTGGTACCTTTCTAAAGGGAGAATAGACATTAATCAAACAATCACAAAAATAATACATGTTGAGTAGATAAAAGGAAAAGTATACTGAGTTTTAAGAACTTATAACAGGCCCTTTGGCTTCTCTAGAAGTTAAGCCTTCTGGAGATGGTTAACAGGACTTCAGAGACAGAGATATATATAAGACACCACAAGTGACTAGTAATCCTGGCTCCAGAATCCACCAGGTCTTGAGGATAATGAAAACAAATTTAATATTTAAAAAAAAAGAGCTTATAAGAAGGAAACTAAATCTAATCTAATGTATTTCTCTTTTCTCACTCTGTTTTACAAATTAGGGAGCTATAGCCTAAAAAATTTATTGAGGAAATAAGGAAAATTGAGAAAGAGATAAGAGACATAGAGTGACATGGTATTTTTATTATCATTTACTCAATTATAAACCATGAATCCAAAGTTTTGATTTAAAGTCCAGGTTACTTTTTTAATTCAGGCTCATTCTTACTAAAAAGAGCAAAGACTTATCCAAAAAAAATACCCAAAATTTAAGTGCACAGAAAAGCTTGAGCCAAATAATCCATTTTACTCTTTACCTAGAAATCTATTCTTCCAATACACATTGAAATTGCTGAAATTGAAAAATACAAAACCAATGATAAGCTCTTAAATTTTCAAGACTAATAAAGATATATAAAGGGATCAAATATATAATTAATTTTTTTCATCTATGCAGTAAGTCTCTAATCTTACTATATTTCTTTATGAATTAGTGTATGTCTAGTTCTACTGTTTTTGTCCTTTTAAAAAAGGTTCTTTAACTCTAATAAACTTTTCAACTTATAACTTGCCCTTTCAGTACTATAATTATAATTCAATATTTGTTTTCAGTTTTTGCTTTATTATGCTTCTTTAGATATGTGGTCAGATTCTTTGATTGAAGGATTTTATTCAATTATAATATTCAGTTTATTCAGTTGTTATTCTTAAAGCCATTAATGCCAACACACCTACCAGGTATGCCATATAAATCAGCCCTGCACTTGCTTCAAAAAGCCCAAGTTCTAATCTAACCCGTTGTCACAGTTATAATGGTTGTAGCTACTTTTGAGTACCAGTTTGGGACTTGGCTAAATTATAAGGCCTACTTTGATGCCTGGGTTGGATATAGGTATATCCGATATACCTACATTAAAATAATTTTAAAATTTACCAATTGGAAAAGTTACTGATTGCTGCTGAAATGTCTTGGCTCCAAAATGAAAATCAAATGGTGTTAGAGGGTCACCTCAACCTCTCTGAGGCAAAAAGATTGCTAGGTACCAACATATTTGTGTTGTATTGTTATCTAATCATGTAAGTCTTAAGTCTTGTAGGGCAAAAACGAAAACTCTGATGCTATGTTAGACACTGTTTCTCAAAATCTTTGTAATTAGATTATTGGGGGGCATGATAGATACATGAAATTTTGATGACAGTTATAACATGCATTCATAGAAAGAAAACATCAATTCTGAACTTTGTGTGGTGTGGCAGTAGGAAAGTCCAGCTGTCTTCCATTAACCAGAGATTTGTAAATATGTTTAGCAGTGCCACTCTTCTCATTGACTTAATATTGTTCTGAAAAATAATATTTTTCATTAAAAACATTGCCTATGTTAACATATAATGGGTTTGTTTTTGTTACCTCTAAATTAATAAGGGACAGATACTTTTTAAACTTTTCAAGTTTTAATTTCTGAGAAGGTAAATATTGATAGCTATAACCCACATTAATAAAAACTCTTTGGGTTCCTCAATAAGCTTTAAGATTGTGAAGAGGTCTAGAGACCAAAAAGTATAAGACCTGCTGCTTTATAGTAATTAAAATCAATCTCACAAAGAGTATAGATTATGATACCTAATATATAAAGAATGGAGGAAGAAGAAAAAGGAGGGGGAAAAAAAAGAACCTTCAGGTTGTGTTTGTAGTAGCATACTAAGTGAGTTAAATTAGACTGTTAGATAGTAAGGGAATTACCCTTGAACCTTTGGTAACCACGAATCTAAAGCCTGCAATGGCAATAAGTACATACCTACCGATAATCACCCTAAATGTAAATGGTCTGAATGCACCGATCAAAAGACATAGAGTCACTGAATGGATAAAAAAACAGGTCTGTCTATATGCAGCATACAAGAGACTCACTTCAAACCCAAAGACATACACAGACTGAAAGTAAAGGGATGGGAAAAGATATTTCACGCAACTAATAGGGAGGAAAAAAGCAGGAGTAGCAGTGCTTGTATCAGACAAAATAGACTTCAAAGCAAAGAAAGTAACAAGAGACAAAGAAAGACATTAGATAATGATAAAGGGATCAGTCCAACAAGAGGATATAACTATTATAAATATCTGTGCACCCAACACAGGATCACCTATATATGTGAAACAAATTCTAATAGAATTAAAGGGGGAAATAGAATGCAATGCATTCATTTTAGGAGACTTCAACACACCACTAACTCCAAAGGACAGGTCAACCAGACAGAAAATAAATAAGGAGATAGAGGCACTGAACAATGTATTAGAACAGATGGATTTAATGGACATCTACAGAACACTCCATCCAAAAGCAACAGGATACACATTCTTCTCAAGTGCACATGGAACATTTTCAAGAATAGATCATATACTAGGCCACAAAAAGAGCCTCAGTAAATTGAAAAAGATTGAAATTGTACCAACCAGCTTCTCAGACCACAAAGGTATGAAACTAGAAATAAATTACACAAAGAAAATGAGAACACATGGAGGCTTAATAACATGCTCCTAAATAATCAATGGAACAATGACCAAATAAAAGCAGAGATCAAGCAATATATGGAGACAAATAACAATAATTCAACACTGCAAAATCTGTTGGATGCAGCAAAGGCCGTGCTAAGAGGGAAGTATTTTTCAATACAGGCCTACCTCAGGAAAGAATAATGCCATATGAACAGTCTGAACTCACAATTAACGAAACTAGGAAAAGAAGAACAGATGAAGCCCAAAGTCAGTAGAAGGAGGGACATAATAAAGATAAGAGCAGAAATAAATAAAATCAAGAAGAATAAATAGAATCAATGAAAGCAAGGAACTGGTTCTTTGAGAAAATAAAATGGATAAACCCCTAGCCACACCTATCAAGAAAAAAAGAGAGTCTACACACATAAACAGAATCAGAAATGAGGAAGGAAAAATCACGATGGACACCACAGAAATACAAAGAATTATTAGAGAATACTATGAAAAATATGTGCTAACAAAATGGATAACCTAGAAGAAATGGACAACTTTCTAGAAAAATACAACCTTCCAAGACTGACCCAGGAAGAAACAGAAAATCTGAATAGAAATTAGGTATATATAGGTATCATAATCTGTACTCTTTGTGAGATTGATTTTAATTACTGTAAAGCAGCAGGTCTTATACTTTTTGGTCTCTGGACCTCTTCACACTCTTAAAGCTTATTGAGGAACCCAAAGAGTTTTTATTAATGTGGGGTGTAGCTATCAATATTTACCTTCCCAGAAATTAAATTGAATCGGTAATCAAAAAACAACCTAAGAACAAAAAGCATGGAACAGATGGTTTCACTGCAGAATTTTATCAAACATTTAGTGAAGACCTAATACCCATCCTCAAAGTTTTCCAAAAAGTAGAAGAGGAGGGAATACTCCCAAACTCATTCTATGAGGCCAGCATCACTCTAACACGAAAACCAGGCAAAGACACCACAAAAAATGAAAATTACTGACCAATATCCGTGATGAACATAGATGCAAAAATCCTCAAGAAAATATTAGCAAACCGAATTCAAAAATACATAAAAAAGATCATCCATCATGATCAAGTAGGATTTATTCCAGGGATGCAAGGATGGTACATTTGAAAATCCATCAGTGTCATCCACCACATCAACAAAAAGAAGGACCAAAACCACATGATCATCTCCATAGATGCTAAAAAACATTCAACAAAATGGGCGTAGAGGGCAAGTTCCTCAACAATAAAGGCAATATATGACAAACCTACAGCCAACATCATACTTAACAGCGAGACCCTGAAAACTTTTCCTTTAAGATCAGGAACAAGACAAGGATGCTCACTCTCCCCACTATTATTCCACATAATTTCTGGAGGTCCTCGCCATGGCAGTCAGACAACTCAAAGAAATTAAAGGCATCCAGATTGGCAAGGAAGAAGTTAAACTGTCACTGCAGATGACATGATATTGTACATTAAAAAAACTAAAGAATCCACTCCAAAACTACTAGATCTAATATCTGAATTCAGCAAAGTTGCAGAATGCAAAATTAATATGCAGCAATCTGTGGCATTCCTATACACTAACAATGAATGAGCAGAAAGAGAAATCAGGAAAACAATTCCATTCACAACTGCATCAAAAAAAAAACAAAACCTAGGAATAAATCTAACCAAGGAAGTGAAAGACCTATACCCTGAAAGCTACAAGACACTTATGAGAGAAATTAAAGAAGATACCAATAAATGGAAACACACTCCGTGCTTATGGGTAGGAAGAATTAATATTGTCAAAATGGCCATCCTTCCAAAAGCAATCTACAGATTCAGTGCAATCCCTATCAAAATAGCAATAGCATTCTTCGATGAACTAGAGCAAATAGTTCTAAAATTCATATGGAACCACAAAAGACTCCAGATAGCCAAAGCAATCCTGAGAAGGAAGAATAAATAAAGCAGGGGGTATTACACTCCCCAATTTCAAGCTCTATTACAAAGCCACAGTAATCAAGACAGTTTGGTACTGGCACAAGAACAGATCCATAGACCAATGGAACAGACTAGAGAGCCCAAATATAAACCCAAACATATATGGTAATATAAGATAAAGGAGCCATGGATATACAATGGGGAAATGACAGTCCCTTCAACAATGGTGTTGGCAAAACAGGACAGCTACATGCAAGAGAATGAAACTGGATTGTTGTCTAGCCCCACACACAAAAGTAAATTCAAAATGGATCAAAGACTTGAATATAAGTCATGAAACCATAAAACTCTTAGAAGAAAACATAGGCAAAAATCTCTTGAATATAAACATGAGCAATTTTTTCCTGAACGCATCTCTTCAGACAAGGGAAACAAAATAAAAAATGAACAAATGGGACTACATCATGTTAAAAAGCTTCTGTACAGCAAATGACATCATCAGAAGCAGAACAAAAAGGCAACCTACAGTATGGGAGAATATATTTGTAAATGACAGATCCGACAAGGGGTTAACATCCAAAATATATAAAGAACTCAAGATGCCTCAACACCCAAAAAGCAAACAACCCTATTAAAAAATGGGTGGAGGATATGAACAGACACTTCTCCAAAGAAGAAATTCAGATGGCCACAGGCACATAAGAAGATGCTCCATATTGCTAATCATCAGGGAAATGCAAATGAAAACCACAATGAGATATTACCTTACACCAGTTAGGATGGGCAACATAGAAAAGACTAGGGACAACAAACACTGGCAAGGATGTGGAGAAAGGGGAACCCTCCTACACTGCTGGTGGGAATGTGAACTAGTTCAACCATGTGGAATATGGAGGTTCCTCAAAAAACTAAAAATAGAAATACCGTTTGACCCAGGAACTCCACTCCTAGGAATTTATCCAAAGAAAACAACTTCTCAGATTCAAAAAGACATATGCACCCCTATGTTTATTGCAGCACTATTTACAATAGCCAAGACATGGAAGCTAAATGTATATCAGTAGATGAATGGATAAAGAAGATGTGGTACATATATACAATGGAATACTATTCAGCCATAAGAAAGAAACAAATCCTACTATTTGCAACAACATGGATGGAACTAGAGGGTATTATGCCCAGTGAAATAAGTCAGGCAGAGAAAGACAAATACCAAATGATTTCCTTCATTTGTGGAGTATAACAACGAAGCAAAACTGAAGGAATAAAATAGCAGCAGACTCACAGACTTGAAAAAGGGACTAGTGGTTGCCAAAGGTGAGGGTGGGTGGGGAGGGAGGGAGAGGGGGATTGTGGGGTATATCATGATTGGTGCACATGGTATGTGTGGGTTCACGAGGAAGACAGTGTAGCTCAGAGAAGACAGATAGGAACTCTGGCATCTTATTACACTGATGGACAGTGACTGCAATAGGGTACGGGGTGGGACTTCATAGTAAGGGTGAATATAACTACATTGTTTATCTTGTGAAACCTTCATAAGAGTGTATATCAATGATACCTTAATAAAAAATAAATAAATAAAATCAATCTCAGTCTTCTTTATTGTGATATAGGTTGTCATCTGTCCTTATCAGTAATATTTGACAGGTGAACTGAGTGATCTTAAGTAACTAATAATTAGGTGATTCATTATTAAATAAGTAATATCTGTGACCACAGATCTTTCATTTTGATACTATATTTCAAGTATATTTTACACTATTACAATGGAAGGAAAAAAGGTGTCTTGCCTCATAGAATTATCATATGTAATACATCTTCCATTTCCTGACATACAGGTGTAATTCTTAGACACATTCAGCCTTGGAGTCCTCTGAGTTTATTTCTCTTGGGTTGCCAACAATTAGAAAGATGGTGAACTGTTACTTTTGCACCAGGGCCTCCTATATACTTGTATAAAATACATAGTATTTTAAACAAATACCGTGCCTGTGCAAATGTGTGTATATTGCCTTCAGTCTTCTTTTTTATTACTCTTTTTATTATAGAAAATTGTAAACATCACTGTAATATAATAATGAATCCTTGTGAACCCACCACCAAGCTACTTCATAATAATTCCCACAAAAAGATTTTAGATAATGCCAATAAAAATTTACAGAAGCCAAGAGATTACCTTTGGCTTTAGGTTAAGGGGAAGGGAAGTACTGAACTTTTTTAGAACTGTGAAATAGGATTGGTTCCTTACTCTTTATACCTTTTTTAGAGAAATAAAACTAAATTCTTAAACAAAGCAATGAAGAAAAAAATTGCCCTTGTGTTACCTAAGTTCCATAATCCTCTGATATCTTTATGATCCCACTGTATTTGATCAGTGCTTTATTCTTTATGTTTTTGGTTTTTTTTTTATGAAAGTAATATGCTTATTACCAAAAAAATCAAATAATATAAAAGTATAAAAAATACAAGCTGAATGCTTCCTAAGCTTACCCCTTCTAGGAAGGAGTACTGTTAACAGTTCCGAACATACTTCTCCAGATCTTTTTCTCATTACTTGTATATTTTTAAATTGTTCTTAACTGAATAGGCTTCTACTATTGTGGTAGGCAGAAAAATGGCCCCGAAGGATGTCTCTGCCCTAGTCCTCGGTACCTGGGAGTATGGTACCTTACATGGCAAAAGAGACTTCGCAGATGTAAGGTTCTGGACCTTGAGTTGGGGAGAGTATCCTGAACTCTTCAGGTGGGTCCAACCTAATCACATAAATCCTTAAAAATGGAAGATCTGACCCAGCTGTGATCAGAACCAGCATGAAAAGGACTCAGCCCACCTTTGCTGCCTTTGAAGATGGAGAAAGGCAAGCTATAGGTCAGGGAATTTGGGCTGCTTTTAGACACCAAGAAAGGCAGAGAAACGGAATCCCTCCAGAAAGGAAATCAGGCTTGCGATCAGCTTGATTTTAGCCCAGTGAGACTCATGTTGGACTTCTAAACTGTAAAACTAGAAGAAAAATCTGTCTCAAGCCATCAAATTTTTGCTAATATCTTATAATAGCAATAGGAAAGTAATACAATTATACATACTGTTCCACAACTTTATTTGCTTAATACTCCCAGAATACATATTTGGTGTTTTATCTCATTCTCTCTTTTTTTAAACCTAACTTTGGATTTTATTTTACTACGAAGAGCTATAGAGAAGAAAAAACAAAAAGTAGATAACCTCTGCAGGCATTAAGGGGAAATAAAGTACAATATTCATAATATTAGAAAGTTTAAAACATAGAGAAAGCTACCAAGTGAAAAATAGAAGGCTTCCCTTCTCCCATTAACTCAGTCATCCCCCTTCCCAAAAGTAAACTGTTCTTACCTTGTTTAGGGGCATATATGTATTGATTTCTGCCAGAAAAAAAAATAGGCATAAACCCAGATAAATATTTATGTGACTACCCATATAACTGCATTTGTATGTGTCTGGTATGTATGTTTTATTACAAAAGAAATAGTACTGTGCATACTGTTTTGGATCTTGAATTTTGCTTTTTGTTTAAGCATATAGTTGAGCACCTACAGACCTACTGTTCCATAGATGATGAACCATAATTTATTTAACTAGGCTGCTATCAGACACACCTTGGATTACTGCTAGTGTTTTGCAGTAATGTATTGGGTTAAAAATGGCTTAGTGAGCTTTTTTCGAGTATATCCGTGGGACAGATTCCTAGCAGTGGGATTGCTGAATCAGTGGTTGCCAGGTTTAATGCAGTTTTTTTTTGTTTGTTTTTTGTTTTTTGAGAGGGCATCTCTCATATTTATTGATCAAATGGTTGTTAACAACAATAAAATTCTGTGTAGGGGACTCAATGCTCAATGCACAATCATTAATCAACCCCAAGCCTAATTCTTATCAGTCTCCAATTTTCTGAAGCATAACGAACAAGTTCTTACTTGGTGAACAAATTCTTACATAGTGAATAAGTTCTTACATGGTAAACAGTACAAGGGCAGTCATCACAGAAACTTTCGGTTTTGATTATGCATTATGAACTATAAATAGTTTGATTTTTATACTTGATTTATATGTGAATCCCACATTTCTCCCTTATTATTATTATTATTTTTTTTAATAAAATGCTGAAGTGGTAGGTAGATGCAAGTAAAGGTAGAAAACATAGTTTAGTGTTGTAAGAGAGCAATTGTAGATGATCAGGTGTGTGCCTGTAGACTATGTGTTAATCCAAGCTAGACAAGGGCAGCAAAACATCCACGGATGCAGAAGATTTCTCTCAAAACAGGGGGGGTGAGGTTCTAAGCCTCACCTCTGTTGATCCCCAATTTCTCACCTGATGGCCCCCCTGTGACTGTGCCTGTCTTAGGTTGTTCCTCCCTTGAGGAATCTTACCTGTCTCTGGCTAACCAGTCATCTTCTGGGGAAATGCAGTTTTAATGTAATAAATAGATAATGCCAAATTGTCCTCACAAACATGTTGCATCAGTTTACAGTTCCACCCTTGGTTATGAGAATACCTGATTCTCTTCTTTCATGGAAAGTTTATGTAACCCCAAATCATTTTTATTTTTTCCATTTGCTGGGTAAAAAATGGACAATCTCATTTGGGGAGCCGGTCTTTACACACACACACACACACACCCTCCCACCCCCCTACCCCCCCCCCCCACCCCCCCAAGGGAAGGATGTGGTTACATCACTGGGACTTATCACAGGGACAGCTGCACCTCAGGGTCCTATGAGTTTTATCTCTATTTTTATTCTGTTGTTTTATTATTTTAGTTTAATTTTTAATCACGTCTTTAAATACAAATCTAATTCTCCTATCTTTCTTAATCTCCCCAACCCTGTAGCAATGGTCAAAAGATTACCATTTAAAAAAAAACAAAGATTACCATTTTAACTCAGTTCAGAGGGTTAAATATTAGGCTCTTTATCAGTACTTAAAATGTCAGGTTGGCACTCAGTTTAGGTCTTGTGTCTGGGAGAAGGTCTATTACTTTAGAATTGTTTGTTCTGCAACTTAGTTTTCAAACACTTTCTCACACAGTGTGATGGAATGTTGTAATTTTAAATAAAATGGTGACAAACCAAAAGTTGTCACCACCTGCTTATGTGTGTGTATATTTTCAGTGTACTCTGGTTATTTCCTTCCTATTGTCAAGTATTTTTCATGCATTCTGTTTTCACAAGAATTAATGTAATAAGGAAGAACACTAAAATGCTGTCAGTTTATTAAGATGATTTGGGAAATCAAATAAAAACACTTGCTTAGTTGAAACTAAAATTTTGTTACTCTGTTTTTCTTTGCTTTTTTCAGTCTGCTTTGCAAGAACTTGAAGAATTGAAACAAATTGTTCCCAAAGAATCCCTCGTTTACTTCTTAATAGGAAAGGTAAAGCTTGGGGCCATGGTCGTACACTGTGAGTTTCATAACAAATATTAACTTCTGAAGAGTAAATATAATACTTACTGTATAATATCTATTAAGCAAATTCAATTAGAGAGCTCTAAACTAAATACTCTGGGAATGAAGAATGGATTTAGTTTTGGCTTGGAAGAAGATATCCTAATGAAGAAGCAAAAACACATACCCTATCAGCCTAACCCTGCTAGGGTTTTGGAAGTATTTTAGCACTTACAGCCACTGCCCAGTAATGAGTTTATAGCTTCCTACTTTTTCCAGGAGGACCTCCTGGAGAAACCTTAGCTTCCAATTATCAGTAAAGTACTTAGATATTCCCCAAGAGAAGGAAATTAATGGTACTTTGTTGTCTTAATTAGAAGAAAAGGCCAGACTAGTTCGGACTTCACAGACTGGACCCCACATACCAAGTGAACAGTGAATTGAGTGAACAGAGATTGAGAGTTGTTGTAATTCCATTTAAGATCAGTGTAAATGAATGTTAAATAACTTATGGCACGTTTCTTTCCATTATCATTGTTGCAATCAGAGTGTTATTTATTGGAAGCTCACTACCTGAGAGAGAGAGGCAAGGAATTCTGAAAATATCTTAATACATTAAAAGGAACTCAAAAGGTGGTGTGAGTTCTTCCATGGGATGAAAATGTTCTACTTGGCAGATTGGGGTATTGGCTCCCAAGTCAGGAGCCTAATTGAACTGGTAAATGTTTAGGATTTTATAGTTGAAGCTTACAACTTAATGGAAAATGTAGTGCTGCTGTTTATTTTTAGGTTTACAAGAAGTTAGGTCAAACGCACCTCGCCCTGATGAATTTCTCTTGGGCTATGGATTTAGATCCAAAAGGAGCCAATAACCAGATTAAAGAGGCAATTGATAAACGCTACCTTCCAGATGATGAGGAGCCTATTACCCAAGAAGAACAGATCAGTGAGTATCACGATGTGAAGTAGATTTGTATGTGGTTACTCAAACCAGAGAGCGAGTGAAGCACAACATCAGACTAGGGCAGGGTGGAACAGATGTTTCTTTGTGGCACAGAATAATCATGGAACATTTGAATATTCAGAACACTATGTTTTGTGTAGGGATTTGGGGGCTGCCTTATGTTTTTTCCAACCAATGGCATATTCTTTATACCAAATAGAATTTTAGGGAAATTGAGTAAGGTGATAATAAAACAAAGTATAGGTAACTAGTTTCTGTTCAGGATCTAGTGTGCTGTGTGACTTTGACAAATCCATGGTTGATTTTTCTTTGGACTTCAATTTAAGTTTAATATGTAACTAATGCCTGCTTTATCTGCTTTGTAGGAATGCCGTTGGGGGAGGAAAGATGATAGATGTGACAGTATGTTGAAAACATTGTAAGTGCTAGGCAGATGATAAATTTATGTACATTTTAAAGTATTGACAGATCTTATAGTAGCTATTCAAATTCTGTAGCTCTGGCAAATACAAAATCTAAAAATATGGCTAATATATATAAATTGAGGGGTCAAGTAAAGAGGAGGAACAAAGAATTATAGTTTAAGGCAGTAAATACCCTCTCTCTAAATTGAGTGTGTATCTTAAATGTGTCAGTATCAATGAGACTTGAGATATCCTAAGATGACTTTGTTCCAGAAATTAAGACTTAATGTGTCAATATCAATAAGAGAATTGAGATAACCTAAGATGACTTTGTTCCAGAAAACTTGGTGAAAGGCTTTAATTAAACTGTAATTCCTGTAATCCCAACAATGCTTTTTAAACTGAAGGTTATAGTCTATATTCCTGTGCACTAGCAGGGACTATCCCCAAAATGGTGTCAGTAATTTTTTTAATGTCTCAGAGAACTAGCTCTAATTCCTAGGGTAGGAATAGGAAATTGATTAGGGAGTGGCAGTTTTAGTGGTTAAAACACTTAAAGGTTAAATGCAATAAACAAATCTTCTCAGACATGCTGTAAAATAAGAAACTTCAACTGCACTTTCTTGAAGAATATCAGGATCTTTAAAGGCCTTTATTTAAGGTCTCATCTCTCTAAATATAATAGTTTCCTTGTTTTCCTGAACCAACAAGAAATATTCATCAGACACCTCACTGTGGACTTTTATTTTTAAAGTGGGAACAGATGAATCCCAGGAGAGCAGCATGACAGATGCAGACGACACACAACTTCATGCAGCTGAAAGTGATGAATTTTAACTTCTGGAAATCAGACGTTTGCAACTGGATGTGTGACTAGTGCTGACATGTTTCTTGTCCCTCCATATACTGAGTCTTCACTCTGGAGCCACCAGTGTCTTCATCCATCCCTTATACCATGAGTGTGCCACTTTCATTGGACGCTGACTGAACACAGAATGAAAGGCAGTGCAATATTGAGCTGCTAACAAGACTGGCTCTTTCACCAGTATGAACAACAATTTAGGGGGTTAGGGTGGGAACTTTCTTTTGTTTTTCTTTTTTTCTTTAATCTCCCTTTGTTGGAAAACTATCATGGAAGGAAGAGTTATGTTTTATTTTGAAGGAACCATTAGATATGGAAAATAGTGATGAATCAAAATTTCTTGGTTGTTTTCCCAGAAATTTGTTTTTATTTGGTTCTGTTCCTGATAAACAGAGGGACTGACCTTCATTTCTAGGTTCTTCAAGAATGGTGTTAGCAAGTGCCAGATGGAATAATAAAAGACATTGCCTATAACAGTAACTTGATTGCCAAGGAATGTAAATTACCTTCAACTTGCAGTGTCTCCCATAAATGTATAGCATATTGGGGCTGATGTGTAGGAATCAAATATCCCTCCATAACAGTGTACAAGAATGCTTTACTGTCTACCCAAGAATTTTAATTTATTCATCTTGCTTCAAAGTGTTGATCATTGTTGTCTTGGTATTGCAAACTTCAAAGCTGGTCCTTACCACATTGCCTCTTCTCTTTGAGCTCTGTGGGATCACCTTTAGGACTCAGAGATGGTAGAGTGGTTGCCCACTGAAAAGCCAAAACAAGGCCCGTAACCAACCATTTAAGTTCACCATAGAAATTAAAATAAGAACACTAAAGTGGAGAGACTTTAAGAGATCATGGTAGTGAAAGCCTTAATACGGTCAGAATTGTACCATAACCTTGAATCTGTATTTGTTCAAGACAGTACCCTTTGACTTTTCTAAGTGTTTAAGCAGGGTGTGAGGATATGTAGTTACCCTTGGTTGAGGTCATTTCCCTTCTTTTTGGCTCTCTGCTTCAAATTATTTTCAGTAGTGAGTCAGCAAAACTGAGAGTGATTGGGTTTAGGGTATCAGAAATATTTAGCTGCAAAAAAAAACTTCTTATAAAGGCAATAAATTCTCTCCTGAGTTTGTCATTATAGTAGTTGGTGTCTTTAGGGAATGGCCACAGTTTTAAAGATCTAATTATGCATACTAAAATGGGAATTACTGGGATTTCACAGTAACAGATTTAAAGTCTTAAATTGTGTATCTCCTTTATTGTAATGTATTGAAATTTTTAGAGAAGCTTTAGTTAATATTTTATTAAGTGCCAATGTTAGAGTATAACAAATGATAGTTTCTTATGAATGACAGGCCTACCATTTTTATTTTGGATTTTTTGATGAAGGACAAACTTATCTACTGGTTACCTGTATTTGTTAGTAAAGCTGTGAAAATAGGTGGATTACAGAAGATGTGAAAAAATTTTAGCCTGTAGGCTCATTAATTTTCTATCATTTACTATTAATCTGCTCATTTAAATGTGGATTAGATACCATTATAAATTAATTCAAGTCAGAGTCTTAGATATTGGGCACCAGAGAGATATTTAACAAAATTTCGTACCTAAATCTATGTAATATGTGCTGCCTAAAAAAATAACTTATGAGAAAAGGAAAGGTTTGGAGCAAATAAATATCATTTAAAGTTCCCCAAGGAATTTTTGGGTTCTAACAAATATTCCATTTTATCATCTGTTAGTCCTATAATATTTAATTTTATATTCTTTTATTTTTTTAATTGGCAAATCATAAGCCAGCTGTATAACAGTATCAAATACAAAGTTTCACAGAAAGCTTCAACCTGAGGTCTATGTCACAAAGCCTAGAGAAAGCTAAGCTCAGAACAGAATTTGTTGATATATAATTAGTTATCTTTTTAGAGTAGGAATTTATGTCCTGTGCCAGAGGTGAGAGTCTTTCTGGTACTACTTTTGAGACCAACGATAAAAAGATAGTTGTGGAAGACACACCATGGCAATAGCTGGCTGAGGGACACTCAACCCAAGCTTGGCCTGGTTTCATTTTTCCTCGCACATACTTTCAAAGTCATTTAAGTATTTGAAGCCTTACTTTCCACCTAGTAACTATTTCTGGCTTTGTCCTTCTACCCTCCTTCCATTCTTTCTTTGCATGGAATGGGGATCAAACAACCAGAAGAGGACATATATTTTGATCAAGCAAAATGTTTGCTTCAAATTTCAGAAGTTACTTTGAAGGAAATCAGAAATACTAAGTACTTTAACATCCTTTTTTGTTCTTTAAGCGTTCACACACACACACACTCTCTCTCTCTCTTTCATTCAGAAGTTATGTTGTGGCATTGGGTATTTTTTCCCCTTGGAAATGGTTCTTAACTCCAGGATTTTAGAAAGTTGGAAATATTTTTTCAAGAGAACAACGGTACTCAACATAATGAAAGGTGGTCCCTACTTTTTCTGTATTTTCTTACTTTAAAATTCTTATTTTTTCCAAGAACTGCAAGTAACATTTGAACCATGCTGCTGTTGTACCTTAAACAAAAACTCAGTGATAACCAGTATTTAGTCTATTAAAAATGCTCTTTTTGAAGAAAAATGTTTGGAAGTCTCTGATTAGCCAGAGTATAGAGTGGGTCTTCACTGAGAAATATGGTGACCCGACCCGTTTTCTTTGTGAAAACCTGGGAAAATGCAAGTGTGGATGTGATGTGTGTGTTCTATTTGCATTGAAACAATGTGATTTTGTGTCTTCCTTTTGCTTTTCCTGACTTATTTCAGAAATTGTACAGTCTTGGGGGGGAAAGTCTTTTCTGTTAATATATTTGCAATTCATTAAAGGATGTGGAAAATCCAAATAAATTACTTTTGAAAGCAATTTATAATCAAGTTGTTGAAGCTATATAAGAGCTGTGCCATCTGTATTTTTATAGTAAGGCACAGCAAAATAGTGAAAGATAATACAGTTTTATGTTCCACAATAGTTTAGGGAAATGTTTATCTAATTTTTTTAACTTACACTCTTCCTTTTTTAGTATTATTTGAAATTTAAAATAAATATTGTAACAAAAAATGGTAATTAAAAAAATTTTTTTCAAACTACAGAAGTCCTTTGCCAACAGCTGCTACTTTGCAAGTTAACTGCTTATTCTTTAATGTGATTTATGAAATTTCTTTAAAAGGGACCATAAAGCTTTTTTGTTCCAATTAGAATCTATTTTTAAAATCTGAAAGAAAAAAGATCTGAAAGAAGTAGAATATAGAAACTAAATTTTCCTCTGCTTCGGTACCTTAGAGAAGGTGTGGAGAGCTGAAGGGCTTTGCTGAGACTTGAAGAAAGGGTACCAGTGGGGAAACACATGAAGTGGGATGAGCCGGGCAGACCAGAGGGCATCACTCAGACTTCATGACCTTCTCTAGGACCTGCCATTTACTGTCAGCTGGACAGGGATAGCTGGAGGTATAGACAGGAATATATTCTTTGGCTTGTTTAGCTGCTAATTAATGGCTTGTGAAGGTGCAATATAGGTTTAATTTTTTTCATAAGTGCAAACCACTAAATGTTTAATGAGATCTTGCCACACGTACTCTGCTTTGTGTACAATAATTTCAATCCTCAAGCCCAGATAGTAGATACTTCTCCATTCTACAAGAAAAAAATACTGAGGCTCAGCTATTAGATGATAGAGCTGGATACTTGGTATAGGTGTATATTCAAACCCTTTTATTCAGTTCTGGACTTCCTCTAAAAGTTTCAAATTATGGCTAATGTTAACTATTAGGTTTCTTTTCTAGCATTTGAAATTGTCTACTATAGAGTATCATAGAAGTTTGGGTTTTATAGAGGAAACTTTATTAACCATAGATTCAGATCTATCATATATGCATAATCCTTCGATGGTGCTTTGATCTGTACCCTGTCTCTACTTCTCACACAGAAATTAAAAGTGTGTTATCTCTCAAGTGAATAGAATTTGCTTTGAAATAGAAAATTTCAAATCCTCAATTTCCTTTCAGTTCTTAACATTTTTATTACCAATTTCTCCTATCACAAACATTCTTCTTATGTTTAACACCCTCAAAGTAGAATTTTCTATTTGGAGCTAAAAGTTGTATATGGGAAGAAAATTCAAGTACTTGAAAATGCATAATGCTTCACTGGAGTTTGAATAAAAAGGAGTAACGGTGGAAGCTAAGAATAATAAAGTAGAATTAAGTTTTCTAATCATGCATTTTTAAAAAGCATTAAACTGATACCTAGGAAGTGTTGTAGATTTTGCCTCTCAGGAGCTGTGTGACCTTGAACAATTCACTTAAACCTTTTTCTCATCACTACAAAGAATATCAAATCTACCCTGCTTAGCTCACAGGGGACTGAAGATCAGATCATCTTGGAAGTGCTTTGTAAAACTAAAGCAATGATAACTATGAAGTGGTATTAATAGGGTGGAGATGATGTTACGGAAAACTGGGCTGATGCCAAGACATGATTCTGTGAAACAAGTTTGCTGTAGAACTTAATCTGGAGCAGGGATTGCCTGTGGCCTGCAGATCAAATCAGCCTGTTGCCTGTTTCATTTTCCTGGAACAAAGCCATGCCCATTTGTATCCATATTGTCTATGGCTGCTTTCTCACTTCAGTGACAGAGTTGAGTAGTTGCACAGACTGGCCCACAAAGCATTACTAATTATTTTCTGACTATATGTAAATATATACATATACATACATGCTATATATGTACAGGTTATAGTCTACATATAATTTGACATTTTACATTTTCAACCTCTGATGTAGAACTTACAGCTTGCATTGGCATAATCCAATAAGTTTTCTGAGATGCTAAATTCTTCATGCTTTGTGAGTTAGTAAATCACTGCACAAGGTGCTACACGAGAAAAATTCATCAGTAGTTCTTAGTTTCTTAATGAAGACTTGATTGAGTAAAGGGATGTCCTTGTATATAATAGCACTCCTTAAATTTACTGCCAGTTTATAGTACTTAACACTCATCAGTGTTTCAACTGTGCCCATAATCATTTGCATGTCTTGAATAATAGTAGCATTTGCCTTTTATTTAGTATTTATTGGTCACTTTGAAATGAGAGTAGTCTCATTTCATCCTTAGAGTCTTACAAGGTAGGGCACATATAACTGGCTTTATACAAGAAGAAACTAAGGCTTTGAAAAACCAAAGCATTTACAAAAAGTAGAAAATCTTTCCCAAGAACAATCTAGTACACATTATTCTATAATCATTACTAGCCACAAGAGATGCTGGTAAGTTTGGAATCTGGAAAGAGGGAGTGGGTTTCCCATGACTGGTTTAGATAAATCATGATTTTGTGGGGTTGGATACACAGAAACAGATTTTAGCAAAGGTGGAATGGCTGTCGGCTCGACAGCCTGTAGCCCCTGCCACACTGCTGTAGACGAGTTACTGCTTTTAGGCACCTCACCTTGTATTCAACTTAGTGTACTTCCTTTTTTCTAAGGGTTTGTGTAGGATTTCTATTTAAGATTGTATTATTTGCAAATAATTATTTTAATTCCTCTCTAATCCTATAAAATACTTCATCTTTTTTCCTTCTTAATGGCTATGGCCAGTATCACCAATATATTGAGCAGTAGCAGCTATAAGGGCAAGCATCACTGTCTTCATTCCCAGTCTTAAAGAAAATGCTTCTTAATTTTTTCAAGCTTTCAACTCAATGACACAAGCTAAAGCCACCAATATGCTGTATGTTCTTCCCTTTGCTAATCTCACTGCCAATCCCCAACATCCAACTACCATTTATAACCATTGATACTCAAGATACCTCCTTCCTTTCTGTTGCTAGTTTTCAATGGCTTTCATCATAGCTACATGCTGAAATGTATCTGCCTACTAAGAAAAGCATATTGAAATTTCTGGGCAGAAGCCTGATTACAAATCTGTCCCTAACTCTCCCAAAACAACCATAAAATCAAGTAGAACAAAAAACTATACAGGATTCAAGCCTCCATCACTAGGAGAATTCTGTAACTTTAAATTACCGTTAAGTAGAGAAAAAAATTTCCTGTAGAGATCCTGCTACCACCATAAGCCTACAGGTGAAGAGAATGAGGAAAGAGGGATGGGAAAGGGCAGAATGGAATAGGGGACTTGGAGGAAGCACAATCTACAGGGAAAACAAAATAATAAACGCAAAATACTCAACACAGGTTGGGACTTCGTAGACCAGAGCCCTTGATGCACAGGAATGTTTGAAAACATGGGACTGGGTGTGGCAGCCCCACAGAAGCAGTGTTTCTCATGGAAAATCATATACAAAGAGGTGGTGAGAGAAAAAGGGAAATGTAGACAAGCAGAAAAGAAGACAAGTCAACCTTTCTTCCCACCCCCACCAGCAAAACCCCTAAACTGCACAAAATAGAGTGGAACTCTCAGATTAGGACTCTGAAACTAAGGATTCTGTCCGTGAAATTATTTGGAATAGAGAATATGCCCATACATAACTATTGCAAAAGCTATAAAATGTAAATGACCTGTTCTGCCGATGAAAAGGTTCCCTCAACTACAAAGCTAAAGAAAAGAAATACCCTTTTAAAAGCATACAAGAAAGTGAAAAGCCACCTCAATAGAAAAATAAATGTTAAATTTGACTAAATCAAAAACCTTTTGCATAACAAAAAAAAATACAAATGATAAGCTAGGAAGAAATATTTTCCCATACATTGCAGGTAAAGGGGTAATGCTCCTAATGTATTTAAAAAGTTAATTTTGAGGTAAAGACATGAACACACAATTCATATAAGATACAAAAAATGGCCCTTAAGCATGAAAAGTAGTTCAGCTTCAGCTCAATAGGAGAAATGCAAATGAAAACTACATTGAGATACAATTTCTCACCCAACAGCAAAATTTCAATTCTGCAAAAATTCAAAATGACTAAACACTGAGTTGACAAAGCTGTGGGCAAACAGGCAATCTACATTGGTGGTGGGAATGCAAAAATGGTACAACCCTTGTGCAGAGGAATTTGGCAGTATACAACAAAACAATTGCATCTGTTCTTCAACTCAGCAATCCCACTTCTAGGAATTTATGAAGATACACTTCAAAAATATGAAAATACATATGCATAAACAGTTACAGCATTACTTGTCATTGCAAAATATTAAAAACTAAATGTTCAAGCATAGAAGATTGGTGGGATAAACTGGCACACAATGGACTTATAAAGCTGTAAAACAAACAAAAAAGGAAGATCTCTAGGAACTGTTACGGAATGCCTTTCAGATGTTAAGTGAAAACAGTGCAAAAAGATTGTTACTTTTGTGTAACGGGGAAAATAGGGAAACAAATATATGTCTGCCTGCTTATCTTCACAAAAGGAAACACTAAAAGAATAAAGCAGAAAATAGTGAAGTTGTTCACCTAGAAGGGGTAGGGAGGAATGGAGTGGAAGGGATTCAGGAGGGAGTGTACACTTTTCTGAGTATACCTTTTTGCAATATTTTTACTTTTGGAAGCATATTAATATGCTATGCATTCAAAACACAGAAAGAATGGAAAGAGGCAGGGGACTAAAACAAATCAACTGAACAAAATGAACTTAGTACTTTTTTTTTTGCCAATAGCAGTATAACTTATTTACAATAAAATCCACCAATTTTAAGTGACAAAACAATGTGCTAAGTTTTGACTTACATATATAGTAGTGCAACCACTACCCAAAAGGTAGTTTAGAACAATGCAGTCAATCCCCATCCCTAATCCCCGAGCTATCCCCTGATCTGCTATCATCACTATAGATTTGCCTTTTCTAAAACTTTTCTACAACACAAATACATGCACTATGTTGAAACTAACTATCTCAAATGAATACCATAACCACCCTGGGAAAGGGAGCAGAGGGAAGGAAAAATAACTAATCAAAGTAGTTTATAAACACAGTATTTGACTTATATACTCTCAGTCTTGGACTGGGGCAGGGATGCAGACAAAAGTGCAAGCAAATCCTCAACTCTTTTTAATAGGTTTGCTTATTTTAGTAGTATGAGTGAAGCAATGGGGAAACTTAAATATATTACAGGATTGAACAAATGAATAATTACCTTGATATCACTGAAGATCAGAGTTCTCACTGTGGAAGACATACATACAAATATCGAGAGGAAAAAAACAGAAAACCTGTGGGCATTAATTGGAGTTGAAATTGTTTTGAATTTATGATTTCTAAAATATATGTATGTGTATATAGGCATATGTATGTTATATACACAAGTATTTAATATACATATATTTGTAGGAATGTATATTTGTACATATTCATACATATCGTTCAACTCTACCTACTGAAAGGGCCAAGATTCAATGACAGCCCAGTAGTAATGAGCATTCTTAGCGCCCAAATCTTGGTCTCATACTTTCCCCACTAAAAGAACCATGGCTCAGAGAAATGGCTGGCTCTAAGACTGGGACATGGAAAGTAAACGTTTTGCTATGCCAGAAAGAAAGTTAAAAAAAAAAAATGACGGAGGTATGTCACAGGACAGAAGGGCCAACATGAAGGGGCTCCCACAGCCAAACTTGAGACATTTGGTCCCCAAATAAGTATAACAATGAAGTATGAGCTATTGAATAAAAAGGAATTTGTGAGCCCAAATCAACAATTAATGAAAAAAAAAGAAGAAAAGGACGGCATTCAGGCTTCTGTAACAAAAATGCCATAGAACTGGATGACTTAAACCACATTTTCACTGGAAGTCCAATATCGAGGTCCCAGGAGATTCAGTGTCTGATGAGGGCCTGCTCCCTGGTTCATTGAAGCTTGTCTTCTAGCTATGTTTTCACGTGATAGAACACGTGAGGGAGTTCCCTGGGATCTCTTTATAAGGGCACTGATCCCATTCATGAGGGCTCCACCCTCATGACCTGAGCACCTCCCAAGGCCCCACCTCCTGATACCACCACATTTGGGGGTAAGATACCAACATGTGAATTTGGGGAGGACATAAACAGCCCACTGTATTCTTTCCTTGACCCCCCCTCCCAAATTCATGTCCTTCTCACATGCAAAATGCATTAATTCCACCTCAGCAGCCCAAAAGTCTTTATCTCATTCCCAAATCAACTGAGAAGTGTGAAGTCCAAGTCTTGTTAAAATCAGACTTAGGTGAGACCTGAGGCAAATCCCTCTCTAGCTGTGAACCTGTGAGATCAAGAAGTTAGTCATACGCTTCTAAAATACAATGGTTAAGACTGCCATTGGATAGGCACTCTCATTCCAAAAGGGAGAAATAGCGAGGGGAGGCGGGGGGGAGATCCCAAGTTAAGTCCAAAGCCTAACAGGGCAAATTTCACTAGACTTGAGGCCTGAGAATAATCCTCTTTTGTTCAGTGGTTCTGCCTTCCAGACCTTTTAGAGTGACGATGTCACCCCCACAGCCAAAAGCCAGTAAATGTAGAGGGAGTCCTGGGTTCATTTTACAACTGTGATATAAAGATTGGATCAGGCCAAGAGTCATCAATGGATGTGAAATCTGAGAAGCACTATGTTTGCATGGTTTTAAATTGTGCTCCCCACACACAGCTTACTAATTGCAAAGGACAAAAAGGAATAGCAGTGGAGAAATTGGACAATATCTTGAAATTGGACAATGTCACTTATATCACCAATGAAGGACAGGTGGATACTGTGTAACTTCATCCTGAAAGAGACACATCATCATCTATATTCCAGCGAGAATGCATAACCTTAATTTAAACAAAGGAAGCATTCAACAAGTACAAAATAAAGAATAAAAAAGCATCTGGGTGGGTACACTTCAAGAATGTTAATGTCATAAAGATGTCTGCGGAAATGTTCCAAATTAGAGATGAAAGACATGACAGTAAATGCAATACCAACCTAGAGCTCAAGATGGTGAAATAAGGAGGCAAGATGGAAACCCCCTCCCACACACACACCAAGGAAGCAATTACAGCAAATACAACTAAACCTGAAAAGGAACTGAAGACCGCAGAACAGACCATCAACACCTAGGGAAGAAGAGAAGGCAATATAGGGAAGAATGAAGTGACAGAGCTATGATCAGGGGGACCTGAGCCCTTCCCCCATCCCAGCCCACAGGCAGGAGGAAGCAGCAGAGTGGGGAGGGGATAGGTGCCCAGGAGCTCTGTATACCTGCCCTGGAGATCTGCTTAAGGAACAGAGTCCACAAGCATTGGGTACTGAGACATCAGCCACCTCTGGAGGAAAGGTAAACTGCTGGTCCTGTCAAGATCCAACACAGAGGCAGCAGTTTGAAAGACTTGCCAGCAGTGGGAGAGGAGCTGAGGGGCAAGGGTTGGATGGAGCTCTCTCCTCTGGAGAAAGGGCAGGTGGCCAATACCTCCCCAGCCCTCCCTTGGCCCAACAGGTCGAGCACTCTTAAGAGACCCAGACACTATATCCCCGCAGCTGGTGGCTCAGCCCTGAGGCTCCTCCCTGTGCACCACTAATGTGCCAACCCATTTGGCCCAGCAGCTTTGGACTTTGCTGCCTGGTGGGCAGGAGACACTTCCACCCTTCACAGCCCTGTTTCAGCCCAACTGGGGAGGTACCTGCAGGAGCCAACTCTAGGAGCTCCTTCCTCCCCAGGGGTGACCAAGCGGGGTGCTGCACTCCTCACTGCTGCTAGAGAGTGCCCACAAAACTCACTGTTGCAGCAGCTGTGGGCCACTGCTGCCCGAGAGACCTCCTCGCACAGCACTCACTAGTTTCCACAAGCCCCAGCACCCTGCCACTGTACATGCCGTGCCACTCTGCTAGCCCATGTACTCTTCCACCCGGTGAATGGCTGCCTCAGCACACCTACGCACCCTCCCACAGTAGGGCTTGCTGCCACTGCCAAGAATCTCTAGACCAGGAAGCATAGCAGGACATCTAATACAAGGAAGGAACACAGAAGCCCTGACAAAATGAGGAGGCAGAGGAATATGTTCCAAACAAAACTACAGGATAAGACATCAGAAAGGGGGCTAAATGAAAAGAAGTCACCAATCTTCTTGATTAAGATTTCAAAATAAAAGTCATAAACAGGATCTGCAGAAGTATATTAAAGATCTCAAGGAGGACTTCAACAAAGAGATACAAGAACTGAAGAATGCAGTAACTGAAATGAAACACAAATGGAGGGAATGAATAACAGATTGCTGCAAGTAGAGGAGAAAATCAATGAGATAGAAATTGGAGAGTATGAACACAGTGAAGCTGCGGAACAGAGAAAAAAGGATCTCTAGGAATGAAAGAACGATGGGGGGCTGTGCGACCAGTCCAAATGAAACAATATTCATACAATAGGGGTACCAGAAGGAGAAGAGAGAGACAAAGGGATAGAAATTCTCTTTGAGGAAATAATTGTTGACTACTTCCCCAGTCTTGGGAAGGAAATAGACACTAAGGTCATGGAAGTGCAGAGAGCCCCCAACAAAAGGAACCCCAGGAAGACAACACCAAGACATAATAATTACAAAGACAAAGATAAGGATAAGTAGGGTATATTGAAAGCAGCCAGAGAGAGAAAATAAGGGAAACCCTACCAGGCTGTCAGCAAACATCTTAGCAGAAACGTTGAAGGCCAGAAGGAAGTAGCATGAAATATTTAAGGTATTGAAGCTGAAGGATATTCATCCAAGAATCCTCTACCCAGAAATATTACCATTCAAATATTTTTTTGGTATCATTAATCTACAATTACAGAAAGAATATTACGTTTACTGGGTTCCCCCCCTTCACCAAGTCCCCCCCACATACCCCTTCACGGTTACTGTCCATCTGCGTAGTAAGATGCTGTAAAATCACTACTTGTCTTCTCTGTGTTGCACAGCCCTCCCTGTGCCCCCCATGCACTATACATGCTAATCGTAATGCCCTATTTCTTTTTCCCCACCCTTATCCCACCCTTCCCACCCACCATCCCCAGTCCCTTTCCCTTTGGTAACTTTTAGTCCATTCTTGGGTTCTGTGATTCTGCTGCTGTTTTGTTCCTTCAGTTTTCCTTTGTTCTTATACTCCACATATGAGTGAAATAATTTGGTACTTGTCTTTCTCCACCTGGCTTATTTCACTGAGCATAATACCCTCTAGCTCCATCCATGTTGTTGCGAATGGTAGGATCTGTTTTTTTCTTATGGCTGAGTAATATTCCATTGTGTATATGTACCACATCTTCTTTATCCATTCATCTACTGATGGACATTTAGGTTGCTTCCATATCTTGGCTATTGTAAATAGTGCAGCAATAAACATAGGGGTGTATCTGTCTTTTTTTCAAACTGGAGTGCTGTATTCTTAGGGTAAATTCCTAGAAGTGGAATTCCTGGGTCAAATGGTATTTCTATTTTGAGCATTCTGAGGTACCTCCATACTGCTTTCCACAATGGTTGAACTAATTTACATTCCCACCAGCAGTGTAGGAGGGTTCCCCTTTGTCCACAGCCTCGCCAACATTTGTTGTTGTTTGTCTTTTGGATGGCAGCCATCCTTCCTGGTGTAAGGTGATATCTCATTGTGGTTTTAATTTGCATTTCTCTGATGATTAGCCATGTGGAGCATCTTTTCATATGCCTGTTGGCCATCTGTATTTCTTCTTTAGAGAACTGTCTATTCAGCTCCTCTGCCCATTTTTTAATTGGATTATTTGCTTTTTATTTGTTGAGGTGTGTGAGCTCTTTATATATTTTGGATGTCAATCTTTATCGGATCTGTCATTTATGAATATATTCTCCCATACTGTAGGGTACCTTTTTGTTCTATTGATGGTGTCCTTTTCTGTACAGAAGCTTGTTCATTTTTGCCTTTGTTTCCCTTGCCCAGGGAGATATGTTCATGAAGAAGTCACTCATGTTTATGTCCATGAGATTTTTGCCTATGTCTTTTTCTAAGAGTTTTATGGTTTCATGACTTACATTCAGGTCTTTGATCCATTTGGAGTTTACTTTTGTGTATGGGGTTAGACAGTGATCCAGTTTCATTCTCTTATATGTAGCTGTCCAGTTTTGCCAGCACCATCTGTTGAAGAGACTGTCCTTTCCCCATTGTATGTCCATGGCTCCTTTATCATATATTAATTGGCCATATATGTTTGGGTTAATGTCTGGAGTCTCTATTCTGTTCCACTGGTCTGTGACTCTGTTCTTGTGCAAGTACCAAATTGTCTTGATTACTGTGGCAATATCAAGGATATCGGTCTGTAGTTTTCTTTTTTGGTGGGGTCTTTGCCTGGTTTTGGTATTAGGGTGATGTTGGCTTCATAGAATGAGTTTGGGAGTATTCCCTCCTCTTCTATTTTTTGGAAAACTTTACGGAGAATGGATATTATGTCTTCTCTGTATGTCTGATAAAAATCTGAGGTAAATCCATCTGGCCCGGGGGTTTTGTTCTTGGGTAGTTTTTTGATTACCGATTCAATTTCGTTGCCAGTAATTGGTCTGTTTAGATTTTCTGTTTCTTTCTGGGTCAGTCTTGGAAGGTTGTATTTTTCTAGGAAGTTGTCCATTTCTCCTAGGCTTTCCAGCTTGTTACAATATAGGTTTTCATAGTATTCTCTAGTAATTTTTTGTATTTCTGTGGGGTCCGTTTTGATTTTTCCTTTCTCGTTTCTGATTCTGTTGATGTGTGTTGACTCTCTTTTTCTCTTAATAAGTCTGGCTAGAGGCTTATCTATTTTGTTTATTTTCTCAAAGAACCAGCCCTTGGTTTCACTGATTTTTTTTCTATTGTCTTATTCTTCTCAATTTTATTTATTTCTTCTCTGATCTTTGTTATGTCCCTCCGTCTGCTGACCTTAGGCCTCATTTTTTCTTCTTTTCCAATTTCGATAATTGTGACATTAGACTATTAATTTGGGTTTGTTCTTCCTTCTTTAAATATGCCTGGATTGCTATATACTTTCCTCTTAAGACTGCTTTCGCTGTGTCGCACAGTAGTTGGGGCTTTGTGTTGTTGTCATTTGTTTCCATATATTTCTGGATCTCCATTTTAATTTGGTCGTTGATCCATTGATTATTTAGGAGCATGTTGTTAAGCCTCCATGTGTTTGTGAGCCTTTTTGCTTTCTTTGTACAATTTATTTCTAGTTTTATACCTTTGTGGTCTGAAAAGTTGGTTGGTAGGATTTCAATCTTTTGGAATTTACCGAGGCTCTTTTTGTGGCCTAGTATGTGGTCTATTCTGGAGAATGTTCCATGTGCATGTGAGAAGAATGTGTATCCTGTTGCTTTTGGATGTAGAGTTCTATAGATGTCTATTAGGTCCATCTGTTCTAGTGTGGTATTCAGTGCCTGTGTGTCCTTACTTATTTTCTGTCTGGTGGATCTGTCCTTTGGAGTGAGTGCTGTGTTAAAGTCTCCCAAAATGAATGCATTGCATTCTATTTCCTCCTTTAATTCTGTTAGTATTTGTTTCACATGTATTGGTGCTCCTGTGTTGGGTGCATATATGTTTATAATGGTTATATCCTCTTGTTGGACTGAGCCCTTTATCATTATGTAATGTTCTTCTTTATCTCTTGTTACTTTCTTTGTTTTGAAGTCTATTTTGTCTGATACTAGTATTGCAACACCTGCTTTTTTCTCTCTGTTGTTTGCATGGAATGTCTTTCTCCATCCCTTTTAATCTGTGCATGTCTTTGGGTTTGAGGTGAGTCTCTTGTAAGCAGCATGTAGATGGGTCTTGCTTTTTTATCCATTCTATTACTCTGTGTCTTTTGATTGATGCATTCAGTCCATTTACATTTAGGGTGATTATTGAAAGATATGTACTTATTGCCATTGCAGGCTTTAGATTCATGGTTACCAAAGGTTCACAGTTAGCTTGTTTACTACCTTACTGTCTGATTTAACTCGCCTATTGGGCTGTTACAAACACAGTCTGATGATTATTTCTTTCCCTTCTTTTTCCTCCTCCTCCATTCTTCATATGCTGGTTGTTTTGTTCTGTGCTCTTTTTAGGAGTGCTCCCATCTAGAGCAGTCCCTCTAAGATACCCTGTAGAGGTGGTTTGTGGGAAGCAAATTCCCTCAACTTTTGCTTGTCTGGGAATTGTTTAATCCCTCCTTCATATTTAAATGATTATCGTGCTGGATACAGTATCCTTGGTTCAAGGCCCTTCTGTTTCATTGCATTAAATATATCATGCCATTCTCTTCTGGCCTGTAAGGTTTCTGTTGAGAAGTCTGATTGATAGCCTGATGGGTTTTCCTTTGTAGGTAACCTTTTTTTTCTCTCTGGCTGCCTTTAATACTCTGTCCTTGTCCTTGATCTTTGCCATTTTAATTATTATATGTCTTGGTGTTCTCCTCTTTGGATCCTTTCTGTTGGGAGTTCTGTGTACTTCCATAGTCTGAGCAACTATTTCCTCCCCCAGTTTGGGGAAGTTCTCAGTAATTATTTCTTCAAAGACACTTTCTGTCCCTTTTTCTCTCTCTTCTTCTTCTGGTACCCCTATAATGTGGATATTTTTCCTTTTGGATTGGTCACACAGTTCTCTTAATATTATTTCATTCGTGGAGATCCTTTATCTCTCTTTGCATCAGCTTCTATGCATTCCTGTTCTCTGGTTTCTATGCCATCAATGGCCTCTTGCATCTTATCCATTCTGCTTATAAATCCTTCCAGACTTTGTTTCACTTCTATAATCTCCCTCCAGACATCTATACTCTCCCTCTGGACTTCATCCCTTAGCTCTTGCATATTTCTATGTGGCTCTGTCAGCATGTTTATGATTTTTATTTTGAATTCTTTTTCAGGGAGACTGGTTAAGTCTGCCTCTGCAGATCCTTTCTCAGGTGTTGTTTGAACTATCTTGGACTGGATTAAATTTTTTTGCCTTTTCATGGTGATAGCGGTGGCTGTAGGCAGGTTGTGGGTGTGTCAGCTGGGAGAAGAAAGTCCTTCCCTCCTTGCTGTATGCCTTGCCCTTCTCTGCTGCCTGTGACTGTTACCTGCACTCCTGGAGCAGCACCGGGTTAGTCCCCTAAGCTGCTGCAGGCGGGGTCTCCGTCAGAGCAGCACGGAGCCCTGTGGGGAGTGGCAGGCATGCCAGGTGCACTCCTCCATGCTAGCAGCACCCCTACCGGGCAACTGTGTGGCAGCAGCGGCCTTTGGGTCTGGCCCGGGTGGCTGTGCGTTGGGCTGGGATTCCAGTCAGCTGCTGGGAGCGTGCCTGCTCCCTCTGGCTCTGCTGCAGGTGCACGTGGGGCTCTCCCGCATGGGCCTCTACTGGGCTCCTCTGGCTTCACTGCTGCCAGTACGCATGAGCCACGCCCAGGCTGTTCGGTCACGCCGCTGCCAGCTCGCACAAGCCTCTCTTGGTTCCATCTGGCACCGCTGGCATACGGATCTGCTCCCGGTCCCTTCCGGTGCTGCCGTCCCTGGCACGCGCTCCACTCTCCCGCTACTGGGCCTGTGTGTCAGGGTCCGCGCCAGTTGGAGGAATGACTGGTAGGCTGCTTAGTGCCATGAGGGGCTTCAGAGCTGCACTGCCTCCCCAGGGTTTAGGGCGTCTAAGTTTCCCCAGGATTCCCAGCTGCTGGCTATGTGTGCCGCGACAACTTCGTCCAGCTGTGGGGTCCCTGTCTCTTTAAGACTTGCAGAAAGCACTTGCTTTTCTTTTGTCTCAGGGGTGCCTGTTGCAGGGACCTGCCCACAGGTTTTACTTTTCCGTTTCTCTAGTATCCAGCACCCCATGCACCTTGTGTCTGTGTTCCAGGTGCGGATTTCTAGAGCTGGTTGTTTAGCAGTCCTGGGCTTTCACTCCCTCCTCCTTCCAACTCCTTTCTTCCTGCCAGGTTTTGGGCTGGGGGAGCATTCGGGTCCCGCCTGGCCACAGCTTATATCTTACCCCCTTCATGTGATGTTGAGTTCTCACGGCTGTAGATGTATCCTGGCTGTTGTACTGCATCCACTGGTGTCTCTTTTAGGAATAGTTGTATTTATTGTATTTTCATAAATATATATGTTTTGGGGAGGAGATTTCCTCTGAACTACTCACACCACCATCTTCCCGTGATCTCGTATTATTCAAATTTGAAGCAGAGATTAAACAATTCCCAGATAAAGGCAGAAGGAATTTATAACCACTAAACCAGCATTACAGGATATGTTAAAGGGACTTCTGTTAAAGATGGAAATGTTCCTAAGGCTAAATAGTTTTCACCAGTAAAAACAAACCCATAGTAAAGGTAGTAGACCAATTAATTACCAAGCAAATATGAACTTAAAACAAAAGTAATAAAACCAACTATACACAAAATTAGTCAAGGGATAGACAAAAAGTGCAGATTATAACATCTAATACATAAAGTGTGGAGGAGGAAGAAGAAGAAAAAAGGCATACTTTTAGACTGTGTTTAAAGTAGAGCAATCATCAACTTAATATAGAGTGTTACATAGTCAGGAAGCTATCCTTTAACATTATGGTAACCACAAACCTAAAGCCTATAAAAGATACACAAAAAATTTAAAAAGATAAACCCAGTCACAGAGGTAAAGAAAACCATCAAATAGCAAGACAAGAGTATAAGAGAGGAATAAAGGAACAGAGAGGAGCTGTAAAAATGAACAGAAAACAATGAATAACATGGCAGTAATACCTATCAATAATTACTTTAAATGTCAAAGGACTGAATGCACCAATCAAAAGACACAGAGTGGCAGAATGAATAAACAAGACCCATCTATACTCTCCCTATAAGAGACTCTTTTCAGACCCAAAGACATACACAGATTAAAAGTGAAGAGATGGAAGAAGATAGTTCATGCATAAAATAGGGAGAAAAATGCAGCAGTAGCAAAGCAGTACTTCTATCAGACAAAATAGATTTCAAAACAAAGAAAGTAACAGGAGACAAAGAAAGACATTACATAATGATTAAGGGGTCAGTCCAACAAAAGGATATAACCATTATAAGTATCTATGCACCTGACACAGGAGCACCTAAATATGTAAAACAAATACCAACAGAATCAAAGGGGGAATAGAGTGTAACACATATATTTTAGGAGACTTTAACACACCACTCACATTAATAGATCAACCAGACAGAAAATAAATAAGGAAGCAGAGGAACTGAACAAGACAGTAGATGAGGTGAACATACCAGACATCCACAGAGCATTCCACCCAAAAGCAGCAGGATACACATTTTTCTCAAGTATACATGGAACTCTCTCCAGAATAGATCACATACTAGGCCACAAAAAGAGCCTCAATGAATTTTAAAAGTTTGAAATTGTTTCAAGCAACTTCTTAGACTACAATGGTATAAAGCTAAAAATAAATTACACAAAGAAAACAAAAAATCCTACAAACACATAGAGGCTAAATAACATGCTTCTAAATAATCAATGGATCAGTGGACAAATTAAAATAGAAATCAAGCAATACATGGCGATGAAAGCAAAGATACAACAGTCCAATATTTGTGGGATGCTGCAAAGGCTGTTCTAAGAGGGAGGTACATAGCAATAGAGGCCTACCTTAAGAAACAAGAATAATCCCAAATAAACAGCCTAAACTCACAATTAAAGAAACTAGAAAAAGAAGAACATAAGAAACTCAAAGTTAGTAGAAAGAGGGACATAATATGGACCAGAACAGAAATAAATAATATAGAGAAGAATAAAGCATAGAAAAAAATTAATGAAACTAAGGATTGGTTTTTTGAAAAAATAAATGAAATAGATAAACCCCTAGCCAAACCTTTCAAGAAAAAAGAGAGTGCACAAATAAATAAAATCAGAAATGAAGAAGGAATAGTCACAGTGGATACCACAAAAATACAAATAATTATTAGAGAATACTATGAAAAATTATACATCAATAAACTGGGCAACCTAAAAGAAATGGACAAATTCATAGAAAAAGACAACCTTCCAAGACTGACCCAGGCAGAAACAGAAAATCTGCTCAGCCCAATCACCAGCAATGAAATTGAATTGGTAATCAAAAAACTCCCCAAACAGAAAACCCAGGATCAGATGGCTTCACAGCTGAATTCTACCAAACATTTAAAGAAGAGCTAATACCCATCCTTCTTAAAGTATTTCAAAACACAGAAGAGGAGAGAATACTTCCAAACTCATTTTATGAGGCCAGCATCACGCTAATACCAAAACCCAAAGATACTACAAAAAGAGAAAATTATAGACAATAACCCTGATGAACATAGATGCAAAAATCCTCAACAAAATATTGGCAAACCAAATTCAAAAATACATTAAAAGGATTATCCATCATGGCCAAGTGAGATTTATTCCAAAGATGCAAGGATGGTGTAATATGCATAAATCAATCAATACTGCACACCACATTAACAAAAAGAAGGATAAACACTACATGATCATCTCAATAGATACTGAAAAAGCATTTGACAAAATTCAACATCCATTCATGATAAAAACTCAACAAAATGGTCATGTATGACAAACCCACAGCTAACAGCATATTTAAAGGTGAAAAGCTGAAAGCTTTTCCTCTAACATCAGGAAGAAGATAAGTATGTCCACTCTCAACACTTTTATTCAATATAGTCCTGAAGGTCTCATCCCTGGCAATCAGACAACACAAATAGATAAAAGGCATCCAGATTGGTAAGAAAGAAGTTAAACCCTCACTGTTTGCAGATGACATGATACTATACATAGAATATCTTAAAGACTCCACCAAAAAACTATTAGAACTAATAATTGGGTTCAGCAAAGTTGCAGGATACCAAATTAATTTTAATTAATAAAATTAGAAATCTGTTGTGTTCCTATACAGTAACAATGAACTAGGAGAAAAGAGAAATCAGGAAAATAACTCCATTTACAATTGCATCATAAAAAACAAAATACCTAGGAATAAACCTAACCAAGGAAGTGAAAGACCTATACCCTGAAAACTACAGAACTCTCTTGAGAGAAATTAAAAAGATACAAATAAGGGAAATCTATTCTGTGTTCATGGATGGGAAGAATTAATATTGTCAAAATAGCCATCCTGCCCAAAGCAATTTACAGATTCAATGCCATCCCTATCAAAATTCCAACAGCATTTTTCAATGAACTACAACAAATAGTTCTAAAACTCATATGGAACCACAAAAGACTCCAAATAGCCAAAGAAATCCTGAGAAAAAAGAACAAAGCTGGGGGGTTCTGCTCTCCGACTTCAAGCTATACTACAAAGCTACAGTAATCAAAACAATTTGATACTGGCACAAGAACAGACCTATAAATATATGGAATGTTGGTAGGAATGCCAGAATAGAGAGCCAGATACAAACCTGTGTGTGTATGGTCAATTAATATATGATAAAGGAGCCCTGAATATACAGTGGGAAAAAGACAGCTTTTTCAATAAGTGGTGTTGGGAAAACTGGACAGCTACATGTAAGAGAATGAAACTGGATCACTGTCTAACCCCATACACAAAAGTAAACTCGAAATGGATCAAAGACCTGAATGTAAGACATGAAACCGTAAAACTCTTAGAAGAAAGCATAGGCAAAAATCTCTTGAACATAAATATGAGCAATTTTTTCCTGGACACATCTCCTCAGGCAAGGAAAAAAAAATAAAAAATGAACAAGTAGGACTACATCAAACTAAAAAGCTTCTATACAGCAAAGATCACCATCAGTAGAACAAAAAGGCAACCTACAGTATGGGAGAATATGTTACTTTCTTTGTTTTGAAGTCTATTTTATCTGATACAAGTATTGCAATTCCTGCTTTTTTCTCCCTATTGTTAGCATGAAATATCTTTTTTCATCCCTTTACTTTTAGTCTTTGGGTTTGAAATGAGTCTCTTGTAGGCAGCATACAGATGGGTCTTGTTTTTTTATCCATTCAGTTATTCTATGTCTTTTGATTGGTGCATTCAATCCATTTACTTTTAGGGTGATTATCGATACATATGTACTTATTGCCATTGCAGGCTTTGAATTTATGGTTACCAAAGGTTCAAGGGCAGGTTATTTACTATATAGCAGTCTAACTTAACTCATTTATTATGCTATTATAAACACAATCTGAAGATTTTTGTTCTCCCTTCTTTTTTCTTCCTCCTCCATTCTTTATATGGTAGGTGTCATATTCTGTCCTCTTTGTGTATCCCTTGACTGACTTTGTGGTTGGCTGATTTAATTTTGCATTTTATTAGTAAGTAATTGGTCTACTTCATTTACTGTGGTTTTATTTTCTCTGGTGGCAGCTGTTTAGCCTTAGGAGCGCTTCCATCTAGAGCAGACTCTTTCAAATACAATGTAGAGATGGTTTGTGGGAGGTAAATTCCTTCAACTTTTACTTATTTGGAAATTGTTTAATACCTCCTTCAAATTTAAATGATTATCTTGCTAGGTACAGTATTTTGGTTCAAGGCCCTTCTGTTTCATTGCATTGAATATATCATGCCACTCCCTTCTGGCCTGTAAGATTTCTGCTGAGAAGTGTGATGATAACCTGATGGTAGGTGATCTTTTTTCTCTCTCTGGCTGCTTTTAATACTCTGTCTTTGTCCCTGATCTTTGCCATTTTAATTATTATATGTCTTGATGTTGTTTTCCTTGGGTCCTCCCTTGTGTTGGGAGATCTGTGCACCTCCATGGCCTGCGAGGTTATTTCTTTCCCCAGATTGGGGAAGTTTTTAGCAATTATTTTTTCAAAGACACTTTCTATCCTTTTTTCTCTTTCTTCTTCTGGTACCCCTATACTGTGAATATTGTTCCGTTTGGGTTGGTCACACAGTTCTCTTAATATTCTTTCATTCCTAGAGATCCTTTTTTCTCTCTCTGCCTCAGCTTCTTTGTATTCCTGTTCTCTCATTTCTATTCCATTTACTGTCTCCTTTACCTCATCTAAATCTGCTTTTGAATCCCTCCATTGTATCTTTCATTTCAGCTACTGTATTTTTTACAGTGTGTATCTCCCCCCTAAATTTGTCCCTTAGCTCTTGAATATTTTTCTGTAGCTCCATTAGCATGCTTATGACTTTTATTTTGAATTCTTTTTCAGGGAGATTGGTAATTTCAGTTTCACTAAGCCCTCTTTCTGGTGTTTGAGGGATATTGGATTGAATAAGGTTCTTCTGCCTTTTCATAATCCTTTTGGCTAATGAGAAATATTAGGTGTGTAGGCAGTGCCCTTTAGTGCCCAGAAGCTCTGGTCTTTGGAGCTGCCCAGTACCTAGAGTGCTGGTAGTGGTCGCAGGCGAGAAGTGCTGGTGCCTACCCAAATGAGTGAGCTCTTTCCTGCTTCATAGCCACAGAACCAGCCTCCACTGTCAGGGCCAGTGAGCTACACGCAGGGAGAAACCTTTGCGTTAAGGCCCTAAGCTGCCATAAGCGGGGCTGCTCTCTGACTGGTTTGCATGCAGGTTCCAGAGGGGAGGAAGGAGTAGTGGCAGGCTGCCTATCACAGTGGGGGACCTTGGGGCTGCATTGCCAGCCAGAGGGATGGAGCATCTGAAACTCTTGAAAATTCCCAACCTCCTGGGCTGAGTGTGCCATGATGATTTTGTTCACCTTTTCCTTCTCCTGAGCAGCCAGCTCTGTGTAATCCTTGCCCCTTTAGCAGCCCTCTCACTGTTGGGAAGTCTTTCAAAGTGCCTGCCTTTCTTTTGTCCCAGAGCAGCTGGTTGTGGAAACCTTTTCTCTATAAGCAACTGGAATCTGTCTCTGACTTTGCTTGTCAACTCCTCCGATCTTCAGAGCACCATGCAATGTGGGTTTCTGCTTCCAGAGTAGATTTCTAGGGCTGAGTATTTTGCAGTCCTGAGCCCCCACTCTGTTTCTTTTCCTCCTGCCAGTGAGCTGGGTTGAGGGTAGAGTTTGTGTCCCACCGGGTCACAGCTTTGTTACTTTACCCTTTTCCGTGATGTAGGTTTTCCGTTCTCTTTTCCCAGATGTACACTGGCTGGTACAATCTTATTTCTGGTCAGTCTTTTAGGAATAGTTTTATTTGATGTATTTTCATATTATATGTGGTTTTGGGAAGAGATTTCTGACTCACTTCTCATGCTGCCATCTTTTTTCCCAAATTCTAAGTATAATTTTTATATTTTGCAACTTTTTGGAAATTTGAAATTATTTCCAAATAAAAAAATATTTTTAAATCATGTAATTTTTGTTCTTTAGTTTGTTACTATAGTAAATAAATAACATTGCCAATTTTTTGGACATTGAACTCTCTCACATATTTGGGATAAATCCTCCTATGACAAGGTATGGCTTCTTTTTTAAAAACTGTATTTTATTTTTTATTCTTTTCAAAGATACACATTCATAGAGTTTAAATAATGAAAAAAGTTCTCAAAATTGCAAAAAGAGTCATCTTTTCCCCAAAGGGAATCACTTTCATCTTTTTGCCATTTCTTAATATTTATCTCCATTCTCCAAATACAGTGTTTGATTTTCCAGTTTTAGGAGTTATCTATTGAAGATTTTAAAAAAATATTTTCTCCCTTGCTTCTCCCTGTACACATAAGCTTCCCATCTTGCCTTTAATATAGTTATAATTGTGATTAGAGCAATATTTAGGGTTTACAATTTCATGACTTCTTAAACCCTGTTCACAACTGAGCCATATAACAAACTATTATTTACTTTTTGTTTACCCTAGTTATTTGCCTTGCTTCTCATTTTCAACTTTTAAATACTTATCATTAATTCACCTCCAAATTCTTTATCACTCGTCCAAATCTCCTCTCAGTGTGTTCACTTATGTCAGTTATTCTATCAATTTCATCTTCTAGAAGTACTTTCTGCAGTTTGCAGAACTGCTTCTGTCTGGACTGGTTGCATTCTAGTTGTCATTGCTTTATCTCCTTTTGCCATTGTCCTGGGGATTCCATTGCTCTTCCTTTATGACTGTTCTCCTGTTTCCTGAAACCAAAGGCTTTCTCTTCCTTCATTTATAGCCCCATTTGGTGGAGCTTCCTAAAAGACAGTTGAAGTGAGGTGTCATAGATGGAGTTCTCCAAGGGAGCAGACTCTGAAACAAGATTAATGTACAAGGGTTTATTAGGGAATGTTCTTGGGATCAACATCTATGGACAAGAAGGAAAGGAAGCAGAATTGAACAGAGGGAGAAGTTGAGGTCTGATGAAGTCTCAGTGAAGGCCTCATTTGGCTCTGAGAAGTTCTAAAGCTGGATATGTTATAGGAGTATTAACTCAAGGTTAAACCTAAGCCCCTTAGGTTCAGGATGTCAAAGAGTAGGCAATATGAAAGAAGTTACTGAAGACACCACGCTTCTTTAATGCAGCACTTTACATTCATTCAACAAGAGTTAAGCAGGGAGTAAGTCAATAGAGGGGGCATGGGTGAAAGAGACACAAACATATCTGAAGAGCCAGTCCCTCTCTAGTTCAGCCACTGAAGCTCTTAGGGATGAAGTTCAGGAGGCTGTTTTAACAAGGGTAGATTTTGTACACATTAAAGGTTGAGGACCACTATTCCAGGTTAGTGTTTTCTGGTTTCCTTTCTTTAACACCATGCTTCAGCTGTACTGAACTATCAGTTTCTGGAAAGCAGCTGCTATTTCTCACCTTCTGGGCTTTGGATCTGCATTTCCTCTGTGCTTCCCTGCATCTCACTCCCATGCTTCCTTCAGTCTCAGCCCTTATCCCATAGGAATGGCTTTGCCTGCTTTAATCTGTCTTTCACACCTCTGTATAAACTTTGAAGGCAAAGTCACCTTCTCATTCACCATCGCATTTCAGAGTCTTGGCAGTGACCAGGACATAGCAGGTGCTCAACAACTGTTTGTTTGTTTTTTAATTTATTTTAATTTTAATTTTTAATTTTTTAAATTTTGATATTGCTAATGTACAATTACTTGAACATTATGGTTACTAGACTCCCCCTGTTATCAAGTGCCCCCCACATACCCCATTACAATCACTGTCTATCAGTGCAGTAAGATGCCATAGAATATAGAACTTGTCTTCTCTGTATATACTGCCTTTCCCGTGTCCCCCCCCCCGCTACATTATGTGTGCTAATTGTAATGCCCCTTTTCCCCCTTATCCCTCCCTTCCCACCCATCCTCCCTAGTCCCTTTCCTTTTGGTAACTGTTAGTCCATTCTTGGGTTCTGTGAGTCTGCTGCCTCAACAACTGTTTTTTAAATGACTACTGAGGTTGAGATGGACAGAAACCTAAATGCTAAGAGCAGGCAGCATTCAGCCACTGGGGTTCATGAGGGAGAACCCAGTGACCTGTGCTGTTACTTAGGAATTAATAGAGTCAATGCACATCTACTTGCATTTTACTCCAGCCCTACTGAATATCACTGCCCAATATCTCTTAACTAAGATGATGACAGTGGGAATAAAAGGAAAAGATAAATATGTGATGTTGTAAAGGAAAATCAATACAAATGAATGAATATGGGGTCAGTATGTACAACTCAGGATCTCATCTCTTCTAATATTTTAATCCAGAGTCTGAAGGGCTCAACAATAACAAAAGCACCAGTCAACCTTCACTGAGCACCTACTATATGCTAAACTTTACCTTGTTAATCTTTACAACAATCCCAGGTGGTAGATATTATTGAGAAAATTGAGAGATAGAGTCATTAACTATTTGCTTAAGATCATACATGGTAAAACCATTGCTGTTGGAATTTACTGTTAGTGAGTTACAGGGTCCCAAATTATATCCCTACTCCTGATGTTCACAGATTGATTGAGCACAATGAGGCCCACAGGTGCAGGTAATTGGATCAACCAAACTTAAGGAAAAGGTTTTCTGATAGTGGTTCAGGTGTATCATCTTTGACTAGGAAACATGAGCTGTTATTATTACAAGATCTAAATGCAATTGTTGGGGCAACAAAACTGGGGGACAGAATTTGCTTGCCCCCCTAATATACGCACCATGGTCCCCTGAAGCTCCATGAACTCATCTCTGTGTATCACAATAACTTGCTGAGGATGGAGGTTAGTTTTCCTGTTCACTGCTGCACTCTCCTGCTCCCCCAGCACAGCACCCGGCAGGTGGAAGGTGCCCCAACTTAGCACAGACAAACCAGTCTGCGACTAGCACAGCTTCTTAGCCTTATCTGGTCTGCCTAGTCACCAAGATTTTCTCTAGTTTCTCTGTAAGGTACCACATAGGAGTCTGTGAATGGAAACTTGAAAAAAAAAAGAAAAGGATGGAAATTTCAAGTTTACTTTAGATACTGTAGTTGAGAATTGAAATTCCTGTCCTTACTTTAGAATGTTACATTTGATACCAACATGTCTGATTTAGAAAAAAAAACAAACTCATAATTGATTTTATCCACTTAGTTTTTTAAGAAAGATTTCAGCCAACAATTATTTATTTAGGCTACTGTGCCTGGCAGAACACTGGGTAAAATAAAATGTAATAGACATTTAAAGTGTTTCACAACTTATTTTTGAATGAGTGATACTTTGACAAGGTTTAAAGCCTAAAGAGAAAATTCTCTCATCTCATCTTACAGCTACTCGTTTCCTCTCTTTGGAAGCAACCAGTGTTATTTAATTGTATATCCTTCCAGAAACAGGTTTTAAGTGTATACCAGTACATATGTAAAGACATTTTCTCTCTCCTTCCTTACATAAATGGAAATGTCATAAAAACTGCTGTACCTTTCTTGTTTTTTACTTAATATAGTTTAGATACCACTTTCTAGCTGGCCATGTAGGTAGAACTTCCTGTTTCTTTTTTATTGTTGGATATTATTCCATTTTGTATTTGATAATAACAACACAATAATCATGATAATAACATTTAATACTTAGGTAGTAGCTAAAGACTATTCTAAGAGTCTCACTTATATTAGCATATTTAGTCCTCCTCTCAATATTATGAAATAGATATGATTATTATTCCAATTTTGCAGAGATAATAACTGAAGCACTGAGTGTTTAAGTATCTTGCCCCATGTCACAAAACTACTAAGTGATGGATAGGACCAGCTACCTGATTTGAGAGACCCAGGGCAAAGTGAAAATGTGGGCCACTTTTTTAAAGAGCAGAAAAGAAATACTATTGAAGGTACTAAAATATAAAGCTTCTTCCTTCCTTTCACAGACTCTGTCTTGACTTACACTGTTTTTTTATTTACTACTTAATGTCATCTAAGTAAAGAAAAATTAAAAATTTAAATCATTAGCATGAATTTTACCATCCATCTTTATATTGTGCAATGATGGTTTTAAAGAAGCATTTAATTCATCTGTTGAATCTCTGAAATTATACAATTTGTAGCTTGAACTTCCACACGTATTTTATTTTTATCAGAACAGTGGGAACTCTGGATAAACTAACTCAAACATTTTGATTTCACTTATTGAAACACACACATTCTCCCAATACTCTACTTGCAGCTTATGGATGAGTAAGAAGAGACTGAGAGGCAAGGGAACTCCGGGTTGTCTTGTATGCCTTTTCCTTCTGTGTTATCATTTTCAGCCTGAGCGACTGGCTAATAAAGAGAAGTAATGTGAGTAAGAAAAGAGACCATACAGTTTCTAGGTCTTTCATGTTTCTCGGAATGCCACTGTCTTCTTTCTGGGTCCAAAGCAAATTCTAGTTCCAGTGGAAAGCATGGCCTTTCAGGGCGTACTCGGTCATACAGGTAACACACTTACTTTGTACTCAGTTTGAGTCTTGCTAAACTCCCATGTATCATGGGGCTCACCAGGATTCTGTGTTCACGGGAGATCATAAGTGCTATTTGTGAATGGAATGACAAGGAATGGTGACACCTAATTGCACATAGCCCCTCTGGTCTCGCATTTGCTTCATTGTCCCATTGGACTTCACTTTAAAAAGCCAAGTTTAAAAGTAAAATTGTTAAGAATTTCTAGATGGCAACAGCAGAGCCAGGGACCTATCAGAACGTGGGCCCTATGTGAAGTACATAAGTCACATGCTCACGAATCCAGCCCTAGTGACAGAACAGGATTCAAATAATAATTTATTTAAACAGCCCTATAATGAAGTGCATTTAAGTTTTTCTTTTCTTGTTACAGTGTTTGTTAAAAAGCAAACCAATAACCTTGTATATACAGATTATCTAAAAATTTGCAAGTAGGGACAATATTTATTATACTTTCTTCATTTTATTTAATGTGCTCTGATATAATCTTAAATATATTCTCTGGTTGAGATTCAAGCCTTCAACTCTATGATATCAAGGGTAACTCAATGATAATAATGAAATAAACAGCCATGTTTCCAGACTTTACAGAGAATATATTAGTAAGATAAATTCTAGAGCATAAAACAATCCCTGCCACATAATAGGTGCTCAATAAATATTTGGGGACTAAATGAATAAATTTCTAGAGATAGAGTTGCTTAGTTAAAGTGTATTTGCATTTATAATTTTGATAGCTGTTGTCGAACTGCCCTCCATAGACATTGAACAACTTACATTTTCTCCAGTGATGTATAAATATGGCTACTTCCCTTCTCCACACAGTATGTTAGCAAACGCTGCTTATCTTCACAACCGGTTCAATGAAAACAGTATCTCAGTGGAGTTTTAAATGCTTGTCTTTTAGTGAAATTGAGCATCTTTTCATTAGTTTAACAGCCATTCCTATTTTCCTTTTTGTGATATTTCTGTCATCCTTTGTCCATTTTTCTACAGAGGTGCTGTTTTTAACAATATTTTCATTGTGAAATGTGACACACAGAAAAATAGATAAAACTTTTTGGGTACATTTTCATAAATAGTTATGGAGTAAGTACATGTGTACCCACAACTTCATCAAAAAGGAGAACACTGGGAACTTTCGCCTCAGACCTACCCCCAGGCCCAAACAAAGAAGACTCCCTCTGCCCCCTACTGGCTCTCCGGACTTTTATTGCATTCACTTTCTCTTCCTTGTTATTTTATCACCCATCTGCATCCCTAAGTAATGGAGTTGTTTTGTTTGTTTTTGAATTTTATGTAAATTGAACCATACTATATATATATGTTTTACATCTTGGTTTTTTGTTTATGTTCAGTATTAACTATGTAAAAATTTATTCAGGTTGTGGATTAAAACCATAGGTTATTAATTTTCATTGTAGAAATACACCACAATGTAAGCATTTTATGCTTGGTAGCCATTTGGAATGTTTGCAGTCTGGGGCACTGACGAACAATGTTACTTGGAATAGTCTTGTACAGTAACCCTGACACTTAAAATTCTGCATTTCCTTATGACATATATCGATAGTGGGACTGGTGGGGTAGAGTAGGCATATTTTAAATTTTACTGGACTATATCAAAGTCTTTTCCAAAGTGGCTGTACCAGTCTACCCTCCCACCAGCAGTGTAGGAGGCTTGCTTGTCTTTATTTACTGATTTGTAGGAGGTCTTTATATACAGCATTATGGAAGTTAACCCTTTGTAATCTGAATAGCTCATATTTTCCCCCAAGTCTACAATCCCTTCAAAAAGGTGCTGGTTTTTTTAAAAAACCCACATTCCCCACTGCTAGAGCAATGAAAATGTAGCTGGAAGGAATTCTAGTTTTGAAGCATTTAACTGAAAAGAAGTGTTCTGGGTTAACCTTATTGCTCTTAATTTGTTTTATACATATCATTAATACAAATAATCAGTTTAATTAATTTGAATTAATTATTTTATTGTAGTTAATACACATAAACCAGAAATTTTCATGGAATGACCTGGAATACAAGATGCCAAACATAGTAATAATGATAGTTAAAAATTGTGTGTTTAGCCTGTGTCAGGTACTGTTTTAAATCGATCATATGTATTAACTAATTTAATCCTCACAAAAACCCTGGGAAGTAGGTAATATTTTTTGCCCCATTATACAGACATATTAAATAAGGAGCTGGACTGAAGATGTTTTCTATGGCTGATTTAATCAAAATTAATGAACTCAAAGAAAAGATTCTTTCTTAACTGATAAAGATATTTTCATTTTATAATTTGTTTTCCCTCTTAGGAAGGAATGATACCCCACCCTGGGCGCCTCTTCTCAGATCTGCAGTGTGCCTCATAGCTTTCTCTTTTTCCTTTGAAAAAGACAAGATGTATGTATTTTTCGTCAACCCTCATTCACAATTCCTTGTTTTCTGTGTCACAGGGAACCAGACATCTTTAGGCAGGACTGGGAACCATAGAATGCTTGGAGTAAGTGGGGACAGAGACAGAAATAAGGGGTGAAGGCAGGGTCAGATCCCTGTGTGGGTGTGTGGAGGGTGGGAAAGTTGATTTCTTTAGAGTTGAGTTTCTTAACCTGTGGCCCTCAGATTAGGAAACACATGAATTTTAGGTCAAGAAAAGTAATATGCCTTTGTTTTTGCCGAAGTCTAACAAAAAATTAGCTTTTCCTTCAATTCTGAGTGGAGACAACAAACCAAGTAATATTAGCAGTACCTGTGATCTTTTCACTAATAGGAATCATAGATATTGTCCTGTTCCATGACAGTTGTCACAGGTATCTTGAAATATTTATGCTTACTTACTACTTTGAAATTGTGGTGGTCCTTAGGCCTGCCATGAGGTCTTATTATTTAATATACTATATAAAGCACATATATTAGTATATAACACTTTAAACAATATTTTGACAGTTGTATTTTAATATAATTGTTTTTTTAAATTCTTAGGTATGTTGTAGTGTATTTAAAAATATTCTGAGAAGGGGGCGGTATGCTTCTCCAGACTGCCAAAAGGGTCTGTGGTGTGAAAAAGTTAAGAATTCTGCTTTATGAGTATTTTCCTGGCTTTTGTTCTTATTGAATGAACCTAAAGAGGGTCCCTGAAGTGAGCCTCAAAACCAGTCATGCTCTCATAGTTTTGTTACTCGGTTTTTTCAGAGACCCTTCCTCCTTTAACTTTCATGTTTCTTCAATACTGTTTTCTTGCCTCACTGTTTCTTTTCATCCTCCTGACTTTAACTGTGGGTGTCTTTTTATACTTCTATGGAGAGTTTACCAGTTAGCAGGTCATTGATCACCCTAGGTAGATGAAGAACCATAAATCTCTTCTAGATTGTTCACCCTATCCCAAGTTCCAAAATTCCAGTTGCCTATGGGACACTTCCACTTGGTTTTATCACTGGTACCTGGAACTAAACATTTAAAACTGAGATTGCTCCCTAACTTGCATGCTGCACGACCATCTTGTCTGTCGCCCTGATTTTGCCGACTCGGAATTACTTTAAAATTTAAATCGATTAAAAAAAACTATAATCTTTGTGAATGGCACGAACAGTAAAAGCTACAGCAGTGAAGTGTACGACTTCCTCCTGCCCGGTCCTCTGGGCACTCAGTTCCCCTCCCAGGAGGAAACCACTGTTACTAGCTCTTAAGAGGGATTTTTAGTCCCTTCTATTTGATTATATCTCAAGTCCTTCCCTGTAAAATGTGTGCCCTTTCATCTCCAGGCCCTCGTGGCCTTATATCTGGTTGACTTTGTATGTAAGTATTTGTATGTGTATATTTTATATACATATATAAAATCCCCATTTGGCCTTCCGGCCTTGAGTATTCACCACGACGCTTCCTGGATGAAGAACCTACAGGGGTGAGGGACCGGGGTTAGGGGTGATGGAGAAGAGGATCTATTGGGGACTTAGGTAGGGGGTTCGGAGTGGCAGACTGTTGGGGAATCCTTAAAAGGATTCCTATTTCTATTCCTACCACTTTGGGCCCTTTTCCTATCGCCTTGTCCAAATGTCTCTCGTTTCCCAGTGCCGAGGTAGAGACAGAGACAGAGAGATACAACAGAGACAGAGACGCTGAGGCACCAGCATCCCTCTCCTTCTGTCCCGCCCCACCGCTCTGACGGACACCCACCATCAGCCAATGGTGCTCACGATATACGCCGGAAAGGCCAATGAGAGACAGAGGAGGGCGGAAGATTTCCCCGCCCCCACTTCTAGGCTTGGTTGAGCCGTGCAGGTAGGTCCGGGGCCGGGGGAGCTGCCGTTGGCCCTGGTGCCCGGGGGGTGGGGGGCCGAGTCGGTGGAGGTGATGGTGGGGAAGGGGGGGCGGCCCCGACCGCGGGAGGTCGACGGGGTGGTCTGGTTGTGAGGCGGGGGCCGAAGGGCCCGGGGAGCGGGCGCCGCCGAGGGCCCTGGAAGCGGCTGGGCTGGGGGAGCGGAGACGCGTGTGTGGGGCACAGGGACCCCCGCCCTCTCCCACCCGCAGGTCTGGGCTGAGGGATGTCGGCCGAGGGGCCTTGGGGCCTGGCTGCCGCGGGGGTGGCCCGGGGCCGGGGGCGCCGAGCAGAGCCCGGGGCGCCAGGCCGAGCCGAGGTGGGACGGACCGACGCGGAGAGGAAGGGAAGCTGCATCCCGCGGGCCGCCCCTCCTGAAGCGAGCCGGGCAGCGGCCGCGGGCGCCCCCTCCCTTAGCCCCCTCCCTCATTCGCCCCCTCCCTAACAATGGGGATGGGGCAGCTGGAGTCGCCCCGCCGAGGGAAGGTGGGGGGGTTAGGTTTGGGACAGGGGTTCAAGGTGGGGGGAGGGGTGGGAGCTCGGGCCCTCCCCTTTCTCTTCTCGGTGGGGATCATGGAAGGGCTTTAAAACCCTTCCGAGACTTGGGTCAAGAGTCAAACTCCTCCCCCCACCCCCAATTCCGAGGAGCGGTTAGGAAAGTGATGCCAAGTCTTCCAAGCCGAAGTGACAAACGCGTAGCAATAACCATCTACTTCAGAGGTTTGATTTTTTTATTTTTCTTAAAAATGAGGGTACCGTAGTCTTTGAAAATTTCAAAATTTATTTTACAGTGGTGGGTGCTGTTATTTTTGTCCCTACTCAGGCAAGCCTCCATTTTAAGCGAAGCAGTAACTGGTTAAGCTGGAATTTTCATTCAGGCCTAGGAATTGAACAAGGATTCTACCAGAGGTCATTTAATCCATCCTCCTGCCTCCTGGCAAACTTGCCTTTCTCCCATCCTCAAAATTAAGTTCTTTGGACTGCTCCTAAAGATCTCTAGGAAGGAAGGGTCTTTTATTTGCTAGTAGCATTTCAGTCATGGATAGATACTATTTTTGATGTAGAATGGTCTCTGAAACTTAAACTTGGTAAAATTTAGGGCAATCAGAATGATCAGAGAGGTTTTAATTTATTAAAATTAAGTGTGCAAGGGTCTTTTTTACATGGTCAGTTAACACATCACTTTTCAATAGTTTTTATGAGGTACCCTAGATAATCATTTTTCTATTTGGGATTTTGGTTTTCTAATTCTTGGATAAGCCATTTTATATTATCTAAAATAATGTGTTACACATTCAATCCACTTTTTAATGTAAATATATTTCTACATATATATGGAGATGCACATACGCACATTTGCCCTTTTCCAAAGGGGTCTGTGTGTTGTATATGTTTTTAGGATGGTGAGACAAATAGTACTACAAATCCCTGTCAAAGAAACTTAAACTGTGTGCTTATTCTTGATTATTTTTTAGTCTAAATGAGAGTTTCCTCTTTCAGATACCTTCTTGAAACAGTATTTTTCTCCCTGCTCATACTTGGTGACTGAGGAATTACTAAGACTCCCTTCTCGCTCATTTCTGAATATTGTCTGAACTCTTCCTGACACTATGAATGCTATTTGGATGCATCTTAAGGTAAGATGTGTTATTTTTTAATTAGAGGTCTCATTTTCTGTCTTTTTCTTCAGAATTGAGAATATTCTAATTCTTGAATTTGCAGTTCTTCAACTCTCTTACCTGACATTCCTTTCCCCTCAAAAACAATTGTTTGCTTCTTAGAACTGATTGGTTACTCCTTACATGATATTGCTTCTGTTCTTAACTATTGGTGTTAAAATATTAATGAAGTTCTCAAATTCACTCCTCTAATAATGATGTGGGTTTTTTTAAACTTTAAATTATGACAGCCCACATAGTTGTAAAATTCTATTCCAATCTTAGTAGGATGGATTGGCAATTCAGACACCTAGGTCCACTTTCAAACAGGTACTTTAGAGTCATAGGCACTAGGGTGTGTCCCAGTCTTGCAAATCTCGCTGATTCATGTGCTGCCAAAGATGTGTCATTAACCATTTGTTTACTCTGAAACTTCGTATAGTAGAATATTCTAAGACCTGTTGGTTTACATGTACAGCTCTTCTGGAGAGCTCTGCTGCTGCTCCCTAGTCGTTTGCATGTGAATTTACACCATTTTTTTCAACTGGTAGTACTTTGTGCCAAGTTTCATCTAACAGGATAAAAGAAACCTCTTTTGGGCAGTGTGGACAGGTGATCTTTAGATGAAATAGCTCTTGTCGATGTGGTGGCGGCTCTCTGGTCTCTTGGCTTCTTCCAATCTCTTGAACGGAGATGGCCAAGGAACTTGTCATTAGGATTAAGCACAGGGAAAAGCTTAAGACAGACGAAGGGAGGAAAATGGGAGGAAGGATAGAGAAAAAGATATGGAGTGGTGGAAGCCCTCCATCAGCTTCACCCGGTGCCACAGGTTCCTTTCCTTCTGAGCTAGATACCAGTGTAGTGAAGATTGCTGTATGGTAATTTGCTCTGTGGAACTGCAGATTAGTGCAGTGAATAAATCAGAGAATAATGCAGAATATTTTGTATAACCTAAATATTTGGACTATGAGAAATGTTTAGGTAAATGTAGACTGAGTTCTCATCTTCATTTATATTCCAGCTATTGTTGGATATAGAGTGCTTTTATTAGTATGAAGGAAGCCAAAGTGACACAGTTTTTCCAGCCATTCTCCCTGTAGAGTTGGAAGGGTTGCATGGGTGACCCATTCATAACTCTTGAACCTACAGGAATTGGAGGACCTTGTACAAGAGTATTTCTCTTTAGTGCTTAGTATTTAGTGCCAGGACCTGGTGGCCTCTGTTATCTTTAGGAAGCAGGCAAGGGGACATTAGCAGGTTCTAGTATCCTTTTTAAAAACCCAAAGAAATTGGGACCCATATATCAGATTTTATTTACAGGTTTTAAATATTATATTATGTACATAGAGATACTCCTTTTTGAGATACATATGATGTTTAAGATTTATCAGTGGTTACCAGTGGGGAGGGGTTGGGGTAGGTTCGTGAGGAGGATGAGGGGGATAAAGGGGCACAAAAATTCTCAATCACAATATAAGTTGGTCATGGGGATAGTAGTACAGCATGGAGAATGCAGTCAGTGATTCTGTAACATCTTTCCGTGTTGACCAATCGTAACCGCACTAGTGGGGGTGAGGATTTAATACAGGTAACTGTTGAACCACTGTGTTGTATACTTGAAACCCATATAAGATTGTATATCAATGATAGTTCAATAAAAATTAAGAAAAAAAAAGATATACCTCTGTATCTCTGAACTAAGTGTGTTAATAATAACATAGTTCCACATTAACCACTGAAATTGTACCAAAGGCCTCTGGCATAGCAGGAATACAGAATTGAAGTCAGTGCTCCGTATTATGCCTTACCAACTGTTAACTACTTAAGAATGTAGCTATGTGGCTGCCTTAATTTTATATTCCCTACCAATCAGTGGAAGACCTCTTCTGAGTCTAAACAAAATTTTTATTGACTAGCATTTTCTTCCTCCTTTTATTGCTTAAAGAAACTAAAAAATTGGAAGTGCTTGATTTAGGTAGCAAAAAAAGGGCACTTTTTGGGGGAAGAGGATAGAATTGAATTTGCAGGGTATTTAATTTGGAAAATAAAAAGGGGAAGAGAATTTTATTTTTTCTCAGTTGTGAATATCCTTAAAATGTTTCTAAGAAGTATATTCAGATTATAGCTATTTATTTTTAAGTAAAAAAAAAAGGTAGGCCAGTTAAAATGAATCCTTAGGAGCCAAAATGTTCAATTTTCTATAGTTCTTACTATTTGTTTCTGATTATCTTGTTTCAGAATGAACCGTTTCTTTCAGGCATTACTTACACATTAGACTTGAGTATGTGCTTGTCTCCATCTTGTAGAAAATAGTGCCAATACTCACCCTTTTCACAAAACACAATACCAAAGAGAACATAAGTAACAAAGGAAAAATAACTCCAAAAAGAGTCCTTAATTTAAGGCATTCTTGTTAATTTGAAGTTTCCATGGATATTATTTACCCCTTTCTCTCTACATCAGGAGTCTGCAGCTCTTCTCCTCCTAGCTGTGCCTGAGCAGTATGGGTGATGTTTGATGAGTTGTAGGTCTGTTGTCCCGGTTAGGGCCTGGGGGAGCTGGGGGAGAGGGAGGGAGGAGGAAGAGAATCGGGCAAGTTGGAGAGAAGAGCAAGGAGAGAGCCCTCTCTCGCCTCGGCCCTGGGTGTGGAACCTGGGTGTGGAACGGGGCTGCTCTCATCGTCTCAGGCAGCTCTGAGGGACTGCTCGGTGGTGCCTTGTGTGCTAGACTGACACATATAATGAAAGTAAGTAAGAAGTATTCTTGACAGACGAAAGGACAGTAAGAAGTATTCTTGACAGAGGAAAGGACAGAATTAAAATACAATTTCTGGGAATGGAAAGATCTCCAAAATAGATAGGTACGTGATAAAAGTAAGATGCAGAACAGTTGTATGATGTTACCCTTTGTGGGTTTTTTTTTTTTAAAGAAAGTTGTATTGGCTTATTATAAGCATACAAGCTTTAGAAGAATAAACAAGAAAATGGTGATACTGGTTACTTAAGTTGAGGAACTGAGCAGGTAGAAGACAGAGCGGGGAGGAAACTTCTCACTGTATTATGTGTTTCTATATTCTCTGGTGTTTGTATGAAATTTTAAAAATTACAGAATTTTAAAAATTAGTACTAATTTTTTACTGTTTCTTCTCTTGTGTCTGAAAGTCAGAGTAACAGCAAAGGGCTCTCACTGAGAGACCAGTGGTGAAGGAATCTGTACACAAAGGGCACCATAATCTAGGACATACATTCTCCTGAGATGGCTAAGAATTTTGAATTTGTGGATGTATGTTTCTAGTATTGAATTGCAAGATCAGGCATGAAAAAATTTCACCAGCTCTTAAAACTTTTAGTTAAAAAAAAGATTTTCATTGTTTATTCCCTCTAATTGGCAGTTAGATACACTATACTATTCTTGGTTGTATGACTTTGGGTAGTTAATCTCAGATTCAGTCTTCCCCTTTGTACTGGAAATAATATTAACATTTGCTCTGGAAGATTGTTGTGTCCATTATATCTGTAAAGGACATAGTGGCTGGGTTAGTGAACACTACTGTTTTTTTATTGCTATAATTACTATTAATAATAGATCCTCGTAGCTTAGTGGAAGAGTGGGGGCTCTCATTGATGGTGGGTAAATTCCTAATCCCTTAGAACCATGGTGTCCTCGTCTCTAAAAAGTGTATCCTTATAGTACCTAGATCCTAGAGTGGACTTTGTAATGTCTAACTGAGTTTGTTGATGCCAAGTGCTGAGAATAATACTTGGTACGTGCTCAGTAAACACGAGCTGCTAGTATTCTTCATGGCATCAGTTTGTCAGGGCTGCCATAACAAAGTGCCACACAACAAGTGGTTTAACAAAAGAAATTAATTTTCTCTCAGTTCTAGAGGCTGCAAGTCTGTGGACAGGGGCATGCGCCCTGTGAAAGGTCTAGGGCTTCTCGTAGTTGTAATTCTTGTCTAGGTTCTGATTATTGTCGTTGTCTTGTGGCAGCATAACTCCAGTCTCTACATAGAGTTCTCCCTGTGTGTGTGGCTTGTGTTCAAAAATACTTCCTTTTTAAAAGCACAGCAATCATGTTGGATTAGGGCCCACCCTCATGACCTCATTTTAACTTGACTTCTGTGAAGACCATATCTCCAGCTAAGGGCACATTCTGAGGTGGGAATTAGGAGTCCAAAATACTTTTTTTGTTGGGGGGGACACAGTTCAACCCATAATAACATCCAGTAGCCTTATCAGCCCCACAGACTTAGTCACTCATCATGGGTGGCAGACCCTTAACATTTACACATAGGCAATGAAAATTTTGGTGTAAATAGGTAACATGACTTAAAGAAGCAGATTATTTCTTTAGGCTTCTCATTTATCTTTAATATGTATAGATTTTTGTTATTGAAACTTAAGGTTTATATAAAATTGAAACTTTAGAAAGATTATTCTTTTTTGGCTATCAGTAAAATTCTGTCTCATTAATTAAGGCCAAGAATACAGTCTTGCTCTCCACGTCTTACTTTTGTGGAAATTGGTGGAGCCTTGGGCTTTCCTTAATTGGAAAGAATTAGGCCCAGGTATATGTCTCTTTGGGTTTGGAAGCTAAGGATACTCAATAATGTGGAATTAACACCCCCTTCCCTGTGTGAAGAGAGATGCTTTCTATTTAGTCGAGTGTGATATTTGAAGCTGGAATGGATATCCTCCAACATTTGGCTTCAAACTGACATTTTTGGAGTAGACAGTGTGGGTCACCCCAGAAATAGCAAGACCTTGAGGAAGTTCCTCCTCTGGCCTGACTGATTGGCCAGCCCTCTGCTTCCATTCCCCTCCTATTTGCCTTGAGGGTGAAGTTCAAACTTTTTAACATAGAATATAGACCCCTGATGATGTGACTGCTGCTTACCTATTTTGTGCTTGTATGTGGTTTCCTCTCCTGAAACTTCCAGTATTAAAACTAAAAAAAGTTAGAATTTAGGTAAAAGTCTTTCGAAAGGTGTTACATGCTTCTCTGTCTCCTTAAAGAAAATACCCTACACAAAATTTTATCTCATAATAATCCATAGTTATTGAAAATCCTCACTATGCCTGTGAGTTACTGTACCATCTGAAATATGTGTCTTTGGAGACCATAAAATACACGGTGTTGGTGGACTAGTATGTACGTATTAACACACTATCAGGCTATTCTCAACATTTTTTTGGTCTGTTACTATCTCCTTGGACGATCTACCTTAGGATCAGGCTGTTACTGTCCTTGTGCCAGCCTCCCATAGCTCTCCCTCCCCTCTCTTCTAAAGCTTCTTTCTGTGGCAGGCCAGGCTACCAGCAAACTAAGCTTGTATAAATTATTTGCCAAGGACAAGTAAATAGATCTTTAGTGATGGCTGGAGGGACTTGTCTATGGATGGAATATGTGAAGAATGACAGTTTTTGGCAGTCTGATGCAAAATGATGTGGTTTTGCCTGTGTGCGTTTTATGGAATGGAAAGGTCTGTTGTTTTTCTGATTTTTACAGTGGTCTGGGATTGCTCTAGATAAATACGTGTTATATAATTGCTTTGTCACTTGTCATCAGAGGTGAGTTCCCAAATTCCTTCTCCTGTCTCCCTATACTGAAGTGAAGGAGTTCATAGTGTAGGGTAATTGTTGGAACTGTACAGCGAGGTCAGAGAGAGTGCTGGCCAGGCTGGGCAGAGATCACCAGTGTAGGTGCTGGTGTGGGGGAGAGATGTCAGACAGTGGGCAGAAGGCAGCTCAGGGCATTTGTTGGCTGGTTTGCCCCAGAGGACAAAGGGAGTAGCCATAGTAAGTTCTGGAATCTCAGAGAATATATTCAGGTACTTGATTTGAAGAAATTGAAAAATACTATCTTATAAAAAAATTATCTTTTTATTCTGAAGAGTGTAGGTATTTTAGCTTTTGCTACATTTTTTTCTTGCTTAGAAATCATCTTGTGAAATGTTTGCAACCCAGATTGTAATTTAATAAGTGAGACAGCCAGATGAGAGTGAAATTGGGTAAAAGAATCAGATAGAAATATAGATTAATATTTGAAAAGCATTACTGTACAGGCTTCTTCAGAAGTTAAATAGCTGCCTTGCTTATAAACTAAACCTCCCTTCCCCTAATGACTTTGCCTCTTAGATCATAGAACACACAAAGCCTATCAAGGAAGACTTTCTTTGGGTCCAGCCCTGTCCCTGTCTTTGTCTCTTCCCATACTAGGCCCACCCATCAGGTCTCTTGAGCTACTTTCTTACAAGAACCTCTGGCTGGCTGTTGTCTCTTTTCCCAACCAGTTTTTCAACCTCCCATTCCCAGTAGGATTTTCTCCCCAGCTTATAAACACACTCAAGTCTCGTTCACTTTTTAAAAATAAAAAATCTTAAACTGTAACCATGGTCCCTTTCTAGCATCTACACATGTGTTCCACTGAAACTATCCTTATAGATTCATCCCTCCTGCCAAATTCGGAGGATCCCTTCCTTCCCTTCTCTTCTGAGGCTTCCTTGTAGTCTCTGACACTGTGGACCATTCCACGTGGCTGTGGTGGTGGCAGTCCCTCCTGGCCTCTTGTCTTCATTTCTGAGAGGCTTTGTAGAATAGTGGTAACAGAACATGGACTCTTGAGCCAGACTCCTAGGTTCAAATTTCAGCTCTGCCACTTGCTGTGTGACTTTGGGAAAGTAATTTTACTTCTCTGTATTTCAGTAACCTCATTTGAAAAATGGGAAAAATAATCAAATAATAGCCCCTACCTTACAGGACTGCTGTGAGGAGGAAGTAAGCTCATGTATGAAAGCACATAGAATAGTGCCTGGCACACAGCAAAGTAGAAATGGGGGTGCTGGCTCGTTCTGTCATTGTCATCTTTGGCTGCTCTTTTTCAATTTTTTTTGCAGATTTTTTTTCCTTTTTCACATCATTGTTTGTCTTAACCTTGGCCCTTTCTCCTTTTACCCTATGTAGATCGTGGGGGACATCTTAGGTAAATCATTTGTCATCTAGTTACTGATGATTTGGAAGTGTGTTTTTTCCAGCTCTAAATGGTCTGCTGATCTCCAGTCCCATACACATAGCTGCCTCCTGGACATCTCCACTTGGATGTTCTATGTTCATTTCAAAGTGACCTCATTATCTACTTCCCCAAGTCCCATCTCTTCCCATCTTTATGTCCCCATGAGTGGTACCATCATCCATCTGCCACTCAAGTCAGGATCCCTTCGTGCAGCACATTAGTCACATTAGTCCTAGCTCCTAATGTCTCCCTCGTCATCCCCATTTCTCCCTTCTGAGTTCAGACCTCTGTCACCCTTTGCCTTGATAACCTTCAGTCACTTTCGGGTCATTCTCCTTGACTGTTTTCTGCCTTGCAAGGTGTTGCCAAGGTGTATCTTGTAAAATGTGGATCTCATCGTATGATCATAGGCCTCCTCCCCTTATGGCTAACCTGACTTCCAAGGTAAAGCTCAAATGCTTTTGCCAAGCACCCAGGCCCTTGGTGTCCTGGCCCCAGTCAGATCACCTCCTCTACTCCTTCCTAAGCACTGCACTGCTGTTCAGGATAATGTGAAATATATTAATAATGTGCTGAACTGCTTGCAGTTCCTCTGTACACCTGTTGCTTCTTTGCCTCTGGGCCTTCATATAAGTAGTTGCTTCTGTTTAAAGTGGCCTCCATCCTGTTCTAGAAACTTACTCCTCCTGGTTTTTTAATAACAGTGATGATTCAATAATAAAAGCAGTAGCTGACACCGAGAGCTTCCTCTGTTCACAGGCCCTGCCTCTGAGTGTGTGTACGCACCCAGCACTGCTGTTGTATAGTGACTGCAGGTTTGCCTCTCGCATTCAGCTAGTCTCTGAGTTCTTGGAGAGTCTGAATCTTGTCTTTTATCATCACTGCTTACCATGTGATAGTACTTAGTGAATGTGTGTTGAATGAATGGTCTGAGGACTGCGTCTTTGAAGGGTATTGGTGGAAAAGGTGAGGCAGTCACATCCATTTGCCAATCCTGGCCTTACCCTTTGGAACCTTACTCTAGAGAACCCAGTCTAGTCAGTGGGGGCACTCTGTAGCTTTGGAATAAGGATTGCAACGAGGTTTTGTTTTCTGTTTTTAAATAATCTTCTGTTAAATGATGAAGGGCAAAAGTGTTTTGTTTTCTTATTTTTGCTTTTGAAAAAAAGAACCAGTTTACTGGCAGACCAATGTCATCTGGTAACTAAAATGTTTTCACATTATTAGAATAAAGTATAAGGAAATGAATACCATGTAGGCTTGTGGTATTCCAACCAGGTAGTATATTTGGCAGTGGTGATTATAATTTTAGAATTCTTTGTAACATTAGTTCTTATATAGTTAGTGATCATTTGTACCTCCCCCGTTCTTCATCACAGCTCATTTAAGTATGAGTTTAGACACATAATGTTTTATCTTTCATCACTGTGTATTAAATTATGTCGGTAGCAACAGCCCAGAAAATGGACAAGCATACAGTTGTCACCTGTGGTTTCTTTTTATCTGTCTCGATGATGGTAGTAACTTTTTGGCCAGCAGGGGGAGCTGAAGCCACGGATCCGTGACTCATTCTCAACTGGTTTTTAAAGTTTTTTGTAGCCAAAACATTAAGAAAAAGCCTTACTGACCCAGAACATGATCAAAGTTCACAAATGACCAAGAGGTATATGAGAAAATTTTCATTCTGAAAAGTAATCAAAGGAGTACAGATTAAAATGATGCACTATTTTTTAAACCTATCAAATTGGAAATTGAATTATGCCATCAAAAGTAGTTAAAGGGGTCAGTCTCCAAAACTGCTAGTGGAAATGTGCACTGGGCACAGTATTACTGGAAATAGCTCAGTAATTCTACTTCTAGGAATTTATCTTAAGGAGAAAAAAATAGAGATATATGGAAAGATTTGTGAACAAAGATACGCATTGTAGCATTATTTATACTAGTGAGAACAGCGACATTATGGCTTATGTAAAATGGATGATTATGTAGCCATAAAACAATATTTTCTAAGAACTTATAATGTCCTAGAATGTTGAATATATGATAAATGAAATAGGGAGCTATATAAGGAGGATCCTATATGTATAAAAGATAATGTGTATATGTGTCTGTATCATGTGTGCGAATGTGTGTGTGTGTGTGTGTGTGTATATCAAATGCACATGTTCATACATGTATAAAAGAATGAAAGGAACTCTACCAACAAGCTTCACTCAATCTATTAGAGAGGGGGCTATAGGCCGATTGTCTTGTCTCAGTTGGCACCAAGGGATGTTTTGAGGTGAGGCATTGTCATCTTACAAGATGTTAACCACAGAAATTTAAGGAATCATCTCAGATGTCACTTCTGTCCTGTAGGACCCACAATGGACTCAATATACATAAATTTATACATTCTGGAGTATTCTTAACACTAAATACTTCTTGGTAATAACACATTCCACAAGTTTCTTTGTATCTATAGTGGAAAAAAGACTCTATCTTTTCAAGTTCAAAAGCTTGATACATTGTACTGAGATTTGGTGAATAATTTTACCATATTGATATATATTTTGATTTTGATCATTGTACCCCTTGGTTTTCATGTTTCTCAGTTGAAGCTGATTTTAAAACATAATCTTCAGTGTAACCTTTAGCTTCTTAGTCATTCCATTTACACTTCTTTGGATCTTTGTCAGCATTGCTTTGACTTCTGGATTTATGGTAACTAATCAGAACTGCATTTCAGATATAGCTAAATTATGATTTGTTAGAAGGATAGAAAAAAAATATGTTCTATTTACAGTCTTTTCCTTTTCCTTGTTGTTGACAGTAGAGTTTGCCCCCCTCCTTTGCCCTCCCCACCCTTGGCCTTTTTTACATAGAACATCTCATTGATTACATTGTCTTTAGGGAACTTTCTATATATAAGTACTTGAAAATTCCTTGTTGCCATGTCTTGAAGCCATGAATCCTTTAGATACAACTTAGATTTTTTCCTGTAAATGCCTTACTTATACTTGTCCATTATATAATAGCTGCCATTTTCCTGTCTGCAGTATTTTAGCTTCTTGTATCTCAGTGGGCTCTTAGAGATAATTCAGGGAAGAATCTTTTTAGTTGGGTCTGATGGTTAGGAAGTTTGACCTTGAAATGTGCCCCTCTGCAATTTCCATGTTAGGCCTAATTTGTCTACACAGGAACTGCCTAGAGCAACTCTAGTTTCTCTTCTGCGGGATGGCCCTTCACATCCTTAGACAACTTACATGCATGCCAAAGGTATTCTCTAAGCTGGAAATAAATCCTAGTTTTTGCAAATGTTTCTTATTTGATACATTTAAAGATCCTTTCCACCATTCAGTTCCTTTATTTTTCCAACACAGTGTAGCATTTCATTATCAGGAAGCCCACTATTCCATCTACAAAGTGGGGAATTCTCTGTATATCTTTCATATAATTTATTAAAATGTTAAGTGTAGCATTTCCAAAACATTACCTAAGATCAATTTCTGCTTACAGTTCTTCATTTGGGGCAGTGCCTCAGCATCTGTCCATAATTTTGTTTCTAAATCATGCCCCATCTGTGGTAAATATTCTCAGTTTTGTGGTCACTGAGGTTTTTTCTTTATAAGTAGCCTTTTATTTAAAATCTTACCTAGACTTTTGTAAGTGTCCACATATATTGTAATCTCATACTTTATCCTCAGATAATTCGGGTAGATGGGTGTGGTACGGGTTTGATTTCCTCTTTGAGAAAGCCATGTCGTCTTTTCCTCAGAAGGTTATTCATGTGGATATGTTTTCTCATCCCATCCTGTGCTAGAGGTTGCCAGTTTGGCAAATTTGAAGCTTGCAGCCAGAGCCTTTCTCTTGAGTAGAAGGGAGTTATTTTGATGGCATATTTTTGTTCTTCAAATATTTTTGAGTGCCTAAATACACCAGGAGCTGAGCAAAGGGCTGGGTAGACGTTGCCGATAAAGGAACTAGATCTGGATTCTGTCCTCCTGTGGCTATGGGAGGCCACTCCTCTCATGTTACTATCAGCCAAGTTCTTTCCTGCAATTTTATAATTTTATACTTAAATTCTCTTAAAATGCAGAGAATATTTTGGGACTCCATGACTACCTAACATCTGATGTGTTAGTTGGGAAGCATCTTGTTTGTTTAATGATGGATTTGATTCACTATGGGTGATTTGTATGCTTTAAAGAGTAATTTAGAAATAGGTTTTTCTTCCTCATACTGTCTCAGTAAATACTGAAGCAAATTAAAATAATGAACTATCAGCTGTCTTGCTTTTATCACTGTGTATATCCTGTTTATCAAGTGACCCATCCAGTATTTATTTGGCATCTGGCTTTTTATATATTTAAACCACCTCTTTGTTGCTTTGCATTTTCTTGCAAGATTTTAATTGTTGTTTTGTTGACATAGGTCTTAGTGTACCTGATCAGCTACAATTTATGGTCTTTTATTGCTTTTCCTCCTTTATTGTCTTTCTATTTAGAGAAAAGTCATTTTCCTCCACCCTTCCTCCCAACTCCTTCACTAATTAGCAGTGTAAGTAGTTTGGTTAATGGAATATTACTCAGCCATAAGAAGAATGAAATCCTGCCATTTGACAAAGTGGATGGACCTACAGGGTATGATGCTAAGTGAAATAAGTCAGACAGAGAAAGATAAATACCATATGATTTCACTTATATGTGAAATCTAAAAACAAAACAAATAGAGAAACAAACACCCCCCCACTTCTCACCCTAAGAAACAGACTCATAAACACAGAGAACAAATGTAGTTGCCAGAGGGGTTGGGGTAGGGAGATGGGCAAAATACAGTGAAGGGCCAAAACAGGCACAAACTTCCAGTTTATAAAATATAATAAGTCATGAGATTGAAAAGTACAATATTAGGGAATCTAGCCAATAATATTGTAATACCTTTGTATGGTAGCTATACTTATTGTGGTAATCATTTCATAATTTGTATAAATGTCAAATCACTATATTGTAAACTATTATATATGCAATATAAAAAATCTTTAAAAGTTTGAGCACCTGATTTTTTTGATCTCTTGTATTCAGTAAAGTATTTTAAAGTCCACCTCTATGCTTTGTGTTACACATTTGCTTTTTAGACTTAATTTTATCCAACTAAAGTGCAGATTTTCTTTTCTCAAATTGGGTAATCATGTAATATATTTTTAGTTTTTTCTGACTTTACAGAATGTCAATTTAGTGTGCTTTTTTATCTCTATTACTAGTGGGTCCTATCTGTAAGTTTCTGATTATAATTTAGAACCAAGTTCTATGTGTATTTTGTAGGAGGTTCTAATTTATTTTGAGAAAATACTTATTACTTAAAATTTTATATCAGTTCCCTCCAAAAGAAGTTTTTGTGTTGTTAAACATTTAAAGTGTTGAACCCCACATTGTTAAAATTTTCAGATTTCTGAATCATTGAGCTTTAGAGTTGAAAAGACACTTTTAAGTCGGTCAAACTTTCTTATTTTCTGCATGAAGAACTGAGAGCAGTGAAGTCATTGACCCTGTCACATAGCTACTTAGCGGTAGGGTGAGAACTTGAATGCCAGTCCAGCACTAATTTTATCAGTTAATAATTACTGGGTGATAGACTTACATGCTAATCACATTTATATTGGGCTATATGCAAACAAAAAAGAATTACTGATTTATGGGGGAAAATAAAATGATCAATCTGGCTTGGAAATAAGTTGAACTGATGAGCACATTCTCTTTCCAGGTCTGCACATAAACTCTTCTTATGTTCTGTATTTCTGGATCAGGGCATCTTCTTTATACTCTGGACAGTGTTGGGCATAACAATGTCAAGTTTTTTTCTCTTTGAACTATCTTCTTGTAGAAGCTTTGCCAACCATCTCTTTTAATAGTCTTTGGACAGATAAGTGTTGCTTTTCTTTAGGCTTTTAAAATAATAATACATTCAATCCTGTATCACTGAAGTAACTCTTCCAGTATTAGGATTTTATGTTCCATAAATCCTTCACTCACTTACTGTTGTCCTAGTTTATATCATTCCTATAGATGACTAGTCCTATTGATGACATTTTGGGTCTTTCAGTTCTTTCTCACATAGGCAGTAACTTAAGAGTAACTTAAATTTGATGGGAACCTAATTTTTGCTTACATAATCTGTTGGCAATGAGATTGAAGGCAGATTAGTGCTCTGAGGTAAACTCTCCTTAGGGGAAATAAATGACAGAATTATGGCTTGTCTTCTGATATTTTCACAAGTGGTTCAACTTTTTTTATGAGGTGAAATTGTTTAGAAATTAAGTGTTATTTTGGCTTCATCCCCCCTTCCCACCCCCCTACCATAACTTTATTGAGACATATTTCACATACCATAAAATGTGCCCATTTAAGAATACAATTGTTTTCTTTTAGTCTGTTCACAGAGTTACGCATAGATCACCACAATCTACTTTTAGGACATTTCAGCACCCCAAAAAGAAATCCTGTATTTATTGACAGTCATCCCCTATTTCCTTCTGTACCCTAGCCCCTGGCAACCACTAATCTACTTTCTGTATGATTTACCTGTCTATGCTAGGCATTTCATATAAATAGAATCATATGATATGTGCTCTTTTGGCTTCTTTCACTTAGCATGTTTTCAGGGTTCATATGTTGTAGCATATATTTGTACTTTATTCCTTTTTATTTATGGCTGAATGATATGGATGTGGCCCATTTTGCTTATCTGTTAATCAGTATAGACATTTGGGTTGTTTTAATCTTTCAGAGCTATTACAAATAATGCTGCTGTAAACAGTCTTGAGTAAGTTTTTGTTTGGACACCTTTTTTTGTTCTCTTGGATATATACCTAGGAGTAGAATCGCTAAGTTACATGGTAACTCTGTCTAACTTTTTGAGGTACCACCAAACTCTTTTCCAAAGTAGCTACACTGTTTTATATTACCACTAGCAATATATGAAGGTTCCAATTCTTCACATCCTTGGCAACACTTATGATAGTCCCTCATTTTGATTATAGCTATCCTAGTGGGTGTGCAGTGGTATCATCTTACAGTTTTGTGTTCATTTTCCTTATGACTAATGATCATATTTTTTTCATATGCTTTTTGGACATTTGTATCTCTTCTTTGTAGATATACCTATTTCTGTCCCATTTTTTAAACTGAATTGTCTTTTTATTGTTGAGTTGTAAGTATTCTTTATATATTCTGGATATAAGTACCTTGTCACATGATTTTCAAAAGTTTTTTCCCATTTATGGGTTGTGTTTTCAATTTGATGGGGTCCTTTAATACACGAGGATAGGGTCCTTTCATTTTTGAAGAAGTCCAATCTACCTATTTTTTTCTTGTCACTTGTGCTGTTCATGCCATTTCTAAAAACCATTGCTAATCATGATAATGAAAATTTATTCTGGTTTTCTTCTAGGATAATTTTATGGTTTTTACCTCTTATGTTTAAGTCTGTAATCCATTTTGAGTTAATTTTTGTGTATGGTGTGAGATGGGGGTCCAACTTTATTCCACTGCGTGTTATTATCCAGTTGTCTCAGCACTGTTTGCTGAAAAGACTATTTCTCCTTCTCCTCATTGAATTTTTTTGGCACCCTTATCAAAAATCAATTAACTGTAAATGGGAGGGTTTATTTCTGGACTGTCAACTATATTCCATTTATCTATATGCCAACACCGCATGTCTTGATTTCTATAGCTTTGGATTAGGCTTTGAAATCAGTAAGTATGAGTATTTTAACTTTGTTCATTCTTTTCAAGATTGTTTTGGGTATTCTGGGATCTAATGAATGTAAAGATCAATTAGCCATCTTAACAATGTTACATCTTCTGATCCATGAACACTTTGTCATCCCACATAATTCAGACTTCTTTACCTTCTTTTGACAAGTTCTGTAGTTTACAGAGTATGAGTTTTATACTTCTTTTGTAAGTTCATTTCTGAGTATTCTTTTTGATGCCATTGTAAGTGGAATTGTTTTAATTTCATTTTCAGATTTTTCATTGCTAGTGTTATCAAAATACAACTGATACTTGTCTAGTGATTTTGTATCCTGGAACATCGATGGACTTGTTTATTAGCTCTAATAGTTTATTTGTGGGTTCCTTAAGATTTTTTTTATACAAGCTTATGTCATGTACAAATACAGTTTTACTTCTTCCTTTGTTACCTGAATGCTTTTTATTTCTTCTTCATGCCTAATTGCCCTGGGTAGACTCTCTAGTACTAGTGTTGAGTAGAAGCGGTGAGAGCAGACCTCCTTGTTTTCTTCCTGATCTCAGGGAGGAAGTATTCATTCTTTCCATTAAGTATGTTAACTGTTGAGTTTTTTATAGATACCTTTTGTCAGGTTGAGGAAGTTTCCTTTAATTCCTGGTTTGTTGTGTGTTTTTATCATGAAAAGGTGTTGGATTTTGTCAAACACTTTTTCTCCATCAATTGAGATGATCATTTGGTTTTTATCATTTATTAATAGGGTGTATTATATTAATTCACTTTCAGATATTAAACCAACCTTGAATTTCTAGGATTAATCACACTTATCAAAGGTATACAATCTTTTTCATATGTTACTGGTAGAAACATAAAAATGATCCTTGATATTCATTTGCTAGTGTTTTGTTCATGGGTTTTACATCTATAGCCATAAGAGATTTTGGTCTGAAGTTTTCTTTTGATGTCTTTGGTTTTGTGTCAGGGTAATAACAGCTTTATCAAATGATTTGAGATGTGTTCTTGACTTCATCTTGAGATAATTTTGGTTTAATTTTCTGTGTTCATTTAGAAATAGTAAATTCTAATTGCCTAATTACTGAATGAAGATAATAATTAATATAACTAATATTTAAGAAATAATATGTTATTGAATTTGTGACAGTCAAAAGAGACCTAGAAGCCTCCCCTCAGGGCAATAACAAAATACTTGAGAATGAAGGGGGCATACAGAATTAAATACAGCTGGATTAAGCCACAAATTTTCTTTTCCTTGATCTTTTGCCTATTTGGAGACATTCAGAGTAGAGCTGCTTAGGCCAACACTGTAGACCCTTGTCTCTTGTTCGGTTCACTTAACATCTTAGGATACTTAACTTCTTGGGGTACTTGCTTTCTTCTTCATTCTGCTTTTGCCATAAATAATACGTAATTTTAGCCTTCTTGGGGTGGTTTAGGCAGGCTTCACAATAGAGGCCAGGAGAGAGTGGAATTGGAAACATAAAGCACTAAAATTTTGCTATTTTGCTATTTATTGTCCAATTCCTTCTTAGCTTTGAACTTTTAACCTTTTAAAATATCAGTGAATAGAAGGGATTTTTCTTCGTTACCACAAAGATTATGATGGTAACTCAATATTTTTTCCCAGAAGTACTACAGTATTTAGTATTCAGTAGGCACTCAATAAATATTTATAAATGAATGGGAATTAATGATAGGGTTCTAAGGAGATACCCATTTTTATTGAAAATCAAAGAAAATCATTCAAGGCAGGAATATAAGTATTACTGTTACATGTTATAAAAACTTAATGCCCTAGCCTAAATATTACCCAAAAGATGACATTTTGATAATGCCACCATAGATATTCTAGGAAGTGCGAGTAGTTTTTCCCCTCCCCAGCACAGAAGGATTTTTTTCTTGTGTATACTACAGAAGATACAGTTTCATTTAGCTGTTTTTTTGTTGTTTGTTTTTCTCTTCTGCTAGTTGAAGTTAGTTCATTTGGGACAAATTTTGTTAGATAAATTTGTGTCTAAATTTGGTTGTGAGAATTAATTTGGAATATGGCTAAAAATACTGAATATTGTGTTCTGTTATTTGTATCCGTCTAATTCAGAAATGATAAAAGACTGCTGTTAAGAAAATTATATATGATTTCTTAGTAAAGGACTGACAGATAAGACAGGAACTTTAGCATTTCCTGAATTCCAGGCATGTTCTAATTAGCTGGTGGTTTCATTTATATATTAAATGTTGTGCCACAACAATTTTTACACCAGATGTTTTCAGGTTTTATTATTTGTATGTTCAGGGTTTTTTGTCATGCATATTTCTCTATAAATGATCTAAAGCAGTGCTTCTCGAACTTTCCCTTTAAAGTACTCTCAGGGGCTGGGGTTGTCCAGAGCACCATGTCACAACACAGACATTTCTCTGAAGACTGCTCTATCTTGAAAAAAATGAGAATTTTGCATTCTGCTCTGTAATATATTTGTGTTTATTTTAACAAAAGTGTATCTGATTTTACTGTAACCTTTGATTAAATTAACATTCCAGCAAGGTCTCTCCCATTTATTAAGTGGCTTCAGTTATTCACTAGTCCATAGCTGTATGCTCCAGAGTATACATGAGAACCCAGTTCAAGAATCCAGAAATTAGTGCATTAAAAGTAATATTCTTTTCCAGGAATGGTGTGCCTCTCCATTGTAGGTGTTGCTATCTCCTGAATCCTTAGGTTTGCAATGCCATCAGGGCAAGTTTTAGAAGTTGCATCTTGACTTTGAATTCAGCAAAATTAAAAAACTTCAATGCCTTTTGCCTTGTGCATCTGTTGCCTTCTTTTGTCTTTGAACATTTTTTCCCTTTGACTTTTTTATCAGGCCTTCCACAACTTGGCTGCTTGTGGGTTGAAGTTCTTCCACATGTTTACTTTTAACGTAAATTTGGAAAAGAAGCCAGGCAGTTTCTCGGTTAAATTTTGGGCAAATTCTGACTCAAGTTTATTATCTGGTAGCGTTTAGGTCCTGGGCACATTGTTTCCTTTGACATTGCCTCATATGCAAAATTGTATGTTAGGGCACTCCTTCTATTATATTTGGTCAGTTAACTTTTTTGATTAATTATTTGAGAATTTTAAGATGTCATACATTGAAGTTCAAAGCATTATAATGAATTAAAATCCACCTAGTTTTTTGTTTAACTACTTGAGAAGCTATTAAAATATTCATATAACATCTTGCTTAAACTGCATGCACTAGACTAAGTCTGCTTGTGTAGGTACTATCTTGCACTGCAGAGGTGAAAACCGTCAGTCTTGCATGTTAGGTCTTAATATAGCTGATGGCCTGAGAACCTGACTTGTTTAAGTGGTACAGTTGTATTCAGTTGAATATTAGTGCTGTCTTCTGAATTATACCAAGATAAGTTATTTCCAGATTTAGGATTGCTTTTAGGGTCAATCTGTAAAACTTTGTTTTTCTCATTATTAACACTCTTAAATCATGAGGCTGCTAAGATTAGTTTTTTTCCTCAATGAGTTATTGGATCACATCTATGGTGAAATGGTAAGATACTATCTTTATGTAAATTTGGGAGTCTGTATCTTTAGTATGAGGAAGAAAATTATCTTTTTAGGTGGGATTGAAACTAAGGAATGCCATGCATTCTTTTAATACTTTGCCATTTAGAAAAGTTTTTCAAATGCCTTAAGTTGTTTAATCTTACAGACAGTTTGTTGCTGCTGGACTGAGTACAGAATATATAATATTTTGAATCAGTTGAAACCTCCATTTAATGAAAAAAATTAATTTCTGAGCTTCATAGTCATTATAATCAGTGTGAGAATTTTCTTTTACTTGCCCTTGAGAAATCTTGGTACTTGTGAAACTGAAATAGGTAGTATTGTTTGGGTTTAATACCTTTATCATGTTTGCACTTCTTCATGGCCAAGTGTGTGGCATGTTTCTGCTGGAAGGATATAACTCTAGAATAGACAGGTGATACAGTGGGGGACGTGAGAATTGGAGGACGAGAGCCAGAACCGAGCATCTCCTTCAGCTTTGAGGCTTTGGGCAGTCTCCTAACTGTTCTCTCTTGAATTAGATGGTCTTCCATATTCCTTCTATATCCAAAATTAATTTTTTTAACTTTTATTCATTTTATTCTGTCTGTTCTACTTAATATTTAGCTGGTTACATATTAATATGAGCACATGTATCAATTTCAGTTTAAAGATCTTTCTTTTATAATTTTAATATTGTCCTAGATTGGTGTGTTCATTTCTATGATATCTGGAAAAAGGTCTTTAGCTTAATAGGTGCTCACTAAATATTTTTGAATAAATGCATTGAACATTTTTTATATGGCTTTAGATTTATGATTATATATAATCTTTTTCAAAATTAAAGTATGTTTTTAGGGAGGTCAAAGTATTTTTGCATATTGTGTTGCCTGAGTTTATGGGTGAAAACATTGTTTACTGAAATCTGTAGATAGGGATTTGAAGCTTAAATTATGGAAGAGGTACTGACCTTCACTTACCTCATATTTTAAACTTTCAATTACTAAACTTTGGAAAATAGCTTCATTAATTAATAATAGTAATAGTTAAACTTATGAGGTGGGCACTATTATTATCTCCTTTTTACAGAGTAGAAACTGAGGCTTATAGATTAAGTACTTTTTCAGTAATACATCTGATAAGTCATGGAGGCAGGATAAAATCTAGGGCTACCTCTGGACCCTGTACTCTTAATTACAACGCTACACCTTTTTTCACTTACTCAGTGAAGTGCCTGTTTTGGCAAAGCTCTGCACTAGGTTCCTGGAATGCAGGGGTAAATAACAAAAATGGGTCCCTATCCTTTTGAAACGAAATGGTTTAGGCTTTAGAACTTTCTTCTGAGTTAACCTAATAATTGCAGATCAGAATAATCCCCTGTCCTTTTGAGATTAGCATGGAAATGTGAAGTACTGAATTTGTGGTAGAATGTTCTGTTTAAGAATTTCTGGCTTTCAGAAGGTTCATGTTGGGAAAGTTAGTGCCTTTTTGGAATATGTTTATTGTATTGATGAGAGTAATAAATCTGAAGTTGGAATAACGTGGTTCCTGTTTTAGGGGCTTTCAGCTTAGGCCAGCTTCAGGAGGTAAGACTGATATGTGAAAACAACCTCAGAGGAATTACAGAGAGCATTAAACAACAACAGGGTATTACAGTACCAATTATTTATGTTATTGTTAAGTGAAGTAAGTAAATGATAATGGCGGTGTCATGGAACATGACACATCTTGAAGGAAAAAAAATTTGAGGAGGATTTGGGGAGAGGAATGAACAAGGAATGTTGATAAGGAGGGATGATCCTCTTTTTCTAGGCATAATGAACACATGTATGGGTACAGAGTTGTATATAAAAGGGAGGGCTTTTCTGAGGAATAACTAATAAAGATGTAATATGACAATATAAATAATAAAGTAATATAATGCAAATGTTCTAAAATATGAGAAAATAATTAGTATGTTTTTGACCTCAGGTATAACAAACTTAAATTGGCTTAAACGATAAAGAAATGTTTGTTGTTACATTGTTCTCATGTAGCTGGAAGTCCAGATGTCAGGACTGTTTGATATAATGGCTTAATCCTGTCACGAAGGACCAAGGTTCTTGCCAGCTCTCCATTCTGTCCCCCTTTGATGTTGGTGGCATCTTCAGGCTTGCTGTACTGTGACTGTAGCAGTTAGAGTTACCATGTTTAGCACTGTCTTAAGGAAGAGGGATTATTTCTTCCTCATCTCATCTTTAGGATTGAAGAAGCTTTTCTCACAATTCTCTCCTAGCTTTCTAGTGGTCTTCCACTCACATCTCATTGATTAGGATTGGGTTCCATGGCCATTCCCAACGTATCATTTTAAAAAAGAATGGGTTAAAACTAATCCATTAGGATAGAGTGGATAGCAGAGTCAACCACATTGACTATTCCAGGAGCAATTTGATAAGTTACTATAGTTGACCCCCCCCTTGACAGCATGGGGGTTGCTGGGGCTAGGGGTGCTGTGCAGTCAAAAATCTTATTTTAACTTTTGACTCCCCAAAAACTTAATTACTACTAGCTTACTGTTGACCAGAAGCCTTACTGATAACATAAGCAGTTTGTTAACACATATTTTATATATGTATTACATTATAGTGTTCTTACAATAAAGTAATCTAGAGAAAATAAAATGTTTTTTAAAATTGTCACAAATCTCTAAAAACTTTCCTAGTATATTTATTGTAAAAAATCCACTGTGTAGTTCAAACCCACGTTCAAGGGTTAGTTATAGAAAGTGTGTTTGTCTTTAATCAGCCTTAACATACACTGTGTTTCTGGGAGAAATTTTAAGAAAATGTATTTCTTTCCCTAGGAGTTCTGTCTGTAGTGGCTTATCTTTGCTCTTATTTGTAAAAATTGGTGCTTAAGGAGAAAGACATCTGATTTGAGATAACAAAGTAAAACAGGTTGGTTTGATTTAAATACCACAAACACTGTGAACTCCTGACTCTTGGACCAAGCAGTGAGAGAGGGAAAGTTGGAATTTATTTTTCCCCAAAATACATGTTTTAAAAGGATCATTTCTACCTTTTCCTGAATCTGTTGAGACATTGTATTTTGTAACCTTGGTTATTTGTAATATTGGTTACTTGGTTATTAAATCTGGCAGTTGAGTTTTAAGAGTTGAAGCAGTAGTAAGATTATTTTGTGGTGGGTGTCTGAACATAACTACAAAGGGCTTTGCCTTATTTGGTGCTTTTCATTCTGCTCATTTAGGTTGCAGAATTCTCTGATTAGGGCTCTAGTTCGCCATCTATTGGTCCTGGAATTTTGTGTTAAACACCGTTCTGCTGTATTTTGTGGGACTACCAGTTATATGGAGCTATATTTGTACATTTTTAAATGTACAAATTTAACTAAATTTTTCTTCCCCAGGATTGTAAATTAACAAGCCAAGACTAGGATCTCTGTTGTATGTGTATACAAGTATGTATATGTGTGTGTGTGTGTGTGTGTGTGTGTGTTTATTCTTTGTGTAATTTGACCCTGTGACTTACTTAGCTGCTTGCTTTTGATATCTTAGAACCATGATTATGATTCAGTGTGTGATTTTAAGAGTATAGATGGAAACTCACAGAAACATAGATGCAGATGCTGAAGGAGCTGGTGAGTTAGTGTATGTAACTTTGTGGGAGGACTAAAACTGTCAGGGTGCTTTTTTGACTAACAGATGTGATGCATAACACCGGATACTGGTTCTGGTAAGCCACAAAACAGTACTGAGCATTTCTCATCTTCCTTTTTGTTAAGTGCCTTGCCCCTCATCTGTTTAATTTGATGATTTAATTGTTGGAAACATTTTCTTCTTCACTTAAAGTAATATGGTGAATCCCAGAGTTCCTTTTTTTAAATCTCATGGCACTGAATTTATCTTTTGGGTGAATTATAATTTGTGTAAATGTGACAGTTTGCATTATATTGCTGAATTTTTTTAATCTAGAAAAAGTTCCATTATTTTAAGGCCATGTGGGAAAGGAATAAAATACTGTACGGACAAACTGGTCATGAGAAATTATAAAGTGCCACCACTTTAAACCAGTTCTGGTAGGAAAGTGGGAAGTTTGTTTTTGTTGTGAGATTTGGGTTTCTCTACGGAGTTCTTTGTTAAACTTTTAGCATAGCAGTGAACTTCCTTTTGGTGGCGACAGGAAGCGTAAAATGCTCATTGTGTAATGCCATTTGCCTGTTTTGGCGGATCTGCCAAGCCGTGACACTCAAAACAAGACGCGTGCTTCTCAACGAAAACTACAGTTCCCAGCGGGCCAGGCGCTGGTGGGCCATCACTTCCCCTCTAGCTCCTGGCAGTCCTTTCCCGGGCTGGCCCGGCGCGGGCCCTGGTCCGCGCCTGCGCAATGATGACGTGCGCCTTCCCCCTCCCCTCCCCTCTACGCTGGCGCCTGCGGAGCCCTGCGCTGGGGCTAGTGCCCAGGCGTGCTGCAGTGTACGGAGGCAGGCTGCTAGGACAAAGGGCGGCGGAAAGCGCTGCACTGGCCAGAGAGCTTCCTATCCGATAGAGCGCCCGTTTAGCCCTGGAATAGTGTGGCACCGACGGCATTAGCCTAATTTACTACACAGTGCAAACAGTTCCTCGGTCACGTTCTGTTGCTCCGCCGCGCCAGCCCGCCTTGCCCCTTAAAGCCCGCGCGCCAGCCCCAGCGCCGAGGGAATGTGACGGCGTCAGTGCTTCAGGTTAGCCTCACCTCGGCCGGAGCAAGGGGCTCCTCGCTGCCGCAGTGCCGCGTGCGGTCGCTGCACGTCTGGGAGCAGCTGGGTCCCGACAACGCGACCTCGCCGCAGATGGAGGTGCAGAGGCAGCAGCCGCGGCGTGGAGCCATGACTGAGGCGGCGGCGGCGGCAGCGGCCGCGCCTCCTGGCGGCCCGCGGGGGCGGCGCGGCAGGCGCCCCCTGGCGGCGCGCCGGGGCGGAGCGGCCCTTCGCCGCCGCAGCCGCAGCCGGCGGAGGCGCTGCTGTCCCTCCTCCCCGTGTCCCCGGCGCTCGCCCGCTCGCTCGCTCCATTCTCCCTCCGCTTCAGATTAAAGGGGGGGGAGGGAAAAGGAGCTCGGCCGCCATTTTCCCAGTGCCGCCGCCACCGCCGCCACCGCTCGTGGAGCCGGCGGGAGAACCGAGCACCCTAGCGAAGCCGAGTCGACTCGCCGCGGCGGCGCGGGGGGCGGCCGGAGCGCGCTCCCCGGCCGGGAAGAGGCGTTCGGGGGTGGCGGTCGGGGTGCGGGCTCGGGCTGCAGACGGCGGCGCTTGTTTGTGCGGGGCGGGGGGGCGGCTTCACCCTCTGCCCCCGCCCGCCCGTCCTCCCTGCCGGGCTGCGGTCCCCGGCCGTGGCCGGACCCCGCCGGAGCCGAGGAAGGCCAGAGAAAGGGCCCGACAGAGAAGAAAAAGCGGCCGCTCCCCGCCGCCGCCGCCTTCCCCTCCCCCTCCGCCTCGCCCCCCCGCCCGGAAAGTCAGGGCGGCTCCGGGCGCCGGGGGGGAGGAGAGCGGCGGCCCGCGCCGGAGCCGCCGCCGCCGCTGCGCGCCCCCGCCCGCCGCCGCCGGCCCTCGGCACCCAAGCCGGGGGCTGTTTGCAAACTGCGCCCATTTTGTGGGGCTGAATCCTCCCGGGCAGCGCTCCTCCATCACGTGGTAGGTGCTGCTCCTCTCCTCCTCCTCCCGCTGCCCTTTCTCCTTCTCCTCGCTCTCCCTGTGGCTCCCATTTCTCCCTCTCTTTGTTAGTTGTAACTAGAAAGGCAGGGCTGGGCAGGAAAAACCCCCGGAACTTTAAATGGCCTCTCCGGGCTTCCCCGCTGCGGGTCCGGGGCTGGGGAGTCGCCCCAAGGGCGGGGGTGTGCGGGGGCCCTTCCCCAGCAGCTGCCGCCTCGTTCGCCAGCTTTTCCTTTGGCGTTCTATTTAAAAATGCGGCCTTAAGAACACGATTTGTTCCCGTAGAAAAATCCAAACAAACTCTGGGTCTCGCCTTGAACTTCTTTTGACTGCAGAAGGCCTTTCTCTGCTCTAAACACACATCTTGCTCGTTTCACGGTTGTGTATCACAACTCTTGATTGTTTAGTAAGGTAGTTATTTGTTTCATTATCTTTGTTGCCTGTAAATTAAGGTCACTTAGGTTTTCAGATCTCGTCTCTCAGGCGGACTTTTTTTTTAACTAAAGAGGAAGAGACATTTGTTTGCTTTTAAGTGAGTTTGGGGGGCCTGTTTTCCGGCTGACGGTCTTTAGATTCTCCAGCATGTAGTTTGATTGTTTTTCATACGCTAAACAACCCAATCCTTATGTTTTACTTAAAAATCCTTTTGTTTTCCATTGTCGGGATCCCAGTGTGGTTTTTTGGGGAAACACATTACTTAACTATTGCTTATTGATTGCCTTAGGGGAGAAGGGTGACATGATGGCGCCACTTTAAATTGCTCTCTTTTCCTCCTCCCCTGTTTTTTCTCCCCTTTATTCTGGAGGTCACTGGAGCATTTTTCGTGATCTGATAATAAAACAGTACTTGAAAGTCTTAACAGTGCAACTCGTAGGGTTTGAGTTTGGTATCTTAAGGGTGGGGAGACCCGAACCTCGAGGTCCCCAAAGTTCCGAGAAATCTCCCCAGTCCCCCTGCCTCGCCTCTTTCCTCTCCATTCACAATCCTGGTGTTGCCATCTCCTTTGTCACGTGGCTAGCAATCATTGTGTTTTTTGTTTGTTTTGGGGTGTGTGTTTATATTTTAAAATTGTAGCCTGGTTAGAGCCTTCCCTTTCCCCATTGGAGAAATCAAAACGTTTTAGTTTTAGAATCGGAGAACATTTATAATAAACGATAAAATTACATAATCTTTGCCTTGCATAATCATGATATGGATTGTTAGAGAACTTCGTCTCTAAAGCACTTTGAAGTATGGAAAGTAGTACATTGGAATGTTTTCCATTTCTCAGAATAGTCTGCAGTTTCTGATTTTCTCTGCTTTTTGGGTCATTTGAAATACCACTATTTACAAAGCCTTAATGGGTGTGTTTCCCTTCCCTGTATACTTGGTTCCGTTTTTACCTGACCAATTTAGAAATTTTCAATTGTCTGCAGGCGTTATCATTAAAACTGTTTTTCTTTTTTCCTAACAACAGTGAATGCTTTTGAGTAATTTGTTTTTCCTACCTAAAGGTATTTCATTATGTTCTGTTGAATTTTGGATCCAGAGACTTTGATTTTAATCCTATAGTTCTTTAGAAGAATGTTGTGTTCTATGTTTCTTCGTAATAGTCTTCCCAATAATTGTGTAAATTCTTGTCTTTTAAAATACCAAGTACATTTCTCTGTTGTTTCTACTTGGGTTACTAGTCACCTTCCAATTAAAAAAAATACGAGTTAAGCATATTAAAGTAAAAATAAATATGAACTGTAGTGATTAAGTATGCATTGATTTGTTTCCTCTTACAATGTATATTTTCAATGGTTTGGGCCATTTTCTTTGCTAACAGTTACATCATGTCATGTGATATATACAGTGTGATGTGTAGTTCTAAAAATAATGTGAGGTAAAAATGCTTATCCCTTGGGAATTTAAAAAAAAAGTGATATAAATGTGGGATAACTCTTCCTTGTTGTGGAATTCTGATTTTGAGTTCCACTGGGTTTATCCAACAAAGTATGCAGTTCCTGTGATCTTCAGCATATTTTTGGTGTATTTGTTAGTGATCTCATGATTCGAGGTGGTTAACTTTATTTCCCAAGTGTGCACTTTTTGAAGGGAAGCATTAGACGTGACATCTGTGTTAAGGTGAAGATAGTTGGTCTTTAATGACCACCTCATTTAACTGTTGAAAAAAGTAATTTTGATTTGTGTCTGTACAGTTTAAAGAGTGCTCAGTTAAATATTGCTCAAGTCGTGAGGTAGGGTGGAGTTTTTGGTCCTTCCACCTATACAAATCTATTAAGTGAAGTATTTGGAAGTGTTCCTGAATCTTTCCTGAAAGCCTTATTCGGAACATTAGTATTTGACTTTTGTGCTTTACCAAAGTAAGATGCGAAATTGTTGTCTCATTTTCTTTCTTCCTGCCTACACACATTATTTTTATGGTTAAGCCTGCAGAGCTTTGATTGTTAGATGAATTATCATTATACTGTTGAGGAAAATTCTGGAATCTAAAATATGAGAAAGCCTTAGTTCGCTTTTGAACTTTTCCTCAGTTGAAAAGAAAGGAAGATAACTAATTTTTTCTTCTTCAGACACTGCCAAAGCTCTTACATCTCTAGTAACGTTAGTTAACACCATAACCAGTGTCTCTCTACATCCTTTTGATTTTATTGGGTTGACACAGAGATATTAAGTGTATTTTTGTGCAAGTTTTAGATTTGTTTTAGATTTGTTCTTTTTGATATAACGACTTCATATAACCTGTAAACGTAGTGCCATTGTGGTTGTTGAAGCTGGTTTGAGAAGGTAGGAACTTTGGTGAGTAAAGCTGAGTTATCTTGTTATACTAGAACAGATACTAGTATGTAAAGGACCTACTAATCCATATTGGATTTGCTAAACAATAGTCATTGAAAATACTGTGTTGAGAGAGAGTAATGCTTATATCTCTTATATTTAGTCAGCTTCCTTGGTGGGTTTGGTAGGGGTTATTTTTTTTCTTCTTGGTTAAGGCCTTTAGGACACAGAAACTAAGTGACTTCCTTCCTGGAGACAGAGAAAGAGAAAAGGAGAGGTATTTATTTTTTTTAATTAATTGATTTTTTTCCCTGTAAGGGTCTCTCCATTCCCTTGAGTTTGGAAAGGAGGGAATCGTGCAAACTAAGTATGTGGTCTTTGGTTGATTGCCCCAGAGCATATCTCATCATTGAGTGGTTTATTTAGAATTTTAAAGAACCTTTGCTCTCTTTCTCTATTTTAAGCAAGTTTCTGCTTTGCTTGGTTTTACTGTTCTAGGTCTCAGGGAGGACATTTTACATTAGTGCCCTTTTATGTGATCACTTTTTGAAGGAGTACAGTGCAGGTGTCTCTAATAAAATGACCCCAAACACCTGGCCTGCCTACTGTGGCAGGGCAGAGTATTTGGACTATCTCCTTTCCCTGAAAGAGAACTGTAACTATTTTTTGGAAATTTATATTAAGACTGGTTTTTGAGACATGATGTTGTTTCTCTGAAGATGTATGTTTAAATTATAGTTTTTGTCTTTACAAGTTGTTTATTAGCCTCTGGGATACTAAAAGTTGTACAAAAAAATATTCCTGCTTAGAGTTGTAATAATTTGTAACACAAAGTAAGACTCTTTTCATCAGTACTTCCCAGTCCCTGAATTGTGAGATCAAAACTCAGTGAGCCATAGTAATGGTCAGAAAGGACAAATATCCCACTGTTTGAGAGGTCACCAACATTTGAAGGCCATAAAGAGAGGTAGGAGGTAAATGGCATCCTTTGGTATCACTTGCAGATTGTGTGGAGAATTGTGGGTCATGGAAAGAACCATTATGCATGGTTGGGAAGGTCACTTAATTTCCAGTTCAGTTATCTTTTGTTCCTACATTATGCCATGTACCTGTTTTTTAAGATGTAGGTAACGTAAAATGTACAGGGTATAATAAGCCAATAACCTGTGATTTATCAATAAGCCTAGACTTCAAGAAGGCCTGAAATAGATACTTTTTCTTTATGTGTTAAGCTTTTTCTTGTCTCTTTGAGATAGTAAAAGTAAAGCTAAAATGCATGGTATGAGGACTTCAAAGTAGAGAGCACATCTCATGTTTATTATCAAGAAAAACAAACTTGTATAGTCTGAAAGAAAAGCTTAAAAATTGCATGTGAAGATTTTAAACATTTATGCCAAGAATCCCTTCAAGGTGGAGGAGTTTTAAATTCTTGTTTCTTTGTTCTATCAGTGTCCGGCGAATAATAGCTGCTCAATAAATGTTGCCTTCTGCAAACCTTGCTTTTCCAAGATTTTAAACTAGCTCCATACAACTTTTATTTCCATACAATTTTAGTATTTGAATGCCCTAGCCTATGAGGGGATTATTAGCTGAAAATTAGTTAGCTATATATTTTATTGTTGTTGACTGTATACTTGCCTTTTTTTTCTTCAGTTTAATAGAGTTTCTCCCCAAGCTTTTGAGTCAAGTCAGGAAATGCAAGGTGGAGGTAAATTCAGTACAGTTTTATCTAAACGTCATAAAAAACTCTGGTTGTTACTTGAACCAGGAATCCCAAATGAGATCTCACTCTGAATTTAAGTATGGCAGATTCTGCCTTTGTTTGGAAAAAGTTGCTTGAATGGAATCAAACTTACTTTTGCGTCCTTCACCTTTTAATTTCTTTTTTTAAAGGGAGCTGCTTAAGATCAGACCTGTTTAAATTCAGTTGGAGGGAAAGTGTTGGGGAATAAAAGAGATGAATAATAATTTTGTTAGGATGTTAAACCAGAAATTTCTAAAAACTGAATTTCTAATAACTGATGCCCAAGTTTTCTCTTGCTACTTGCTATTTGGCCTTTGTGACTGCTTTTTAATACCTATACCCTAGGGTGTGAAGGTACAGAGGCAAAAAAGCTACTTAGTTTCTGATGTTTGCTAGTAGAGAGACTTTGTAGAAATACTGGTCTGATAAGTTGAAGTGTCAGGGAAGTTTCATTAAACTGATTATGTATTACCATGGATAACTGAGGATGTTTGAAGAATTTAAGCATATATATGTATGTACATATACATAAACCTGGACTGTTGTTATTTTCAGGTACTGATTTACTTCTTACCTCCTAGTTTTCCCATTGGCCTCCCAAGGGAATGAAAGAAGGGTGTTAGTATTGACTTTTAACATTTCCCTGGTGTTGGAAAAATTTATTTTTTATCATCAGTTCAATACTGTAAAGGAATAAGTTACATTTCAGTGGAATTCCTGGATTCTGGTTAAGGATTCTTCCCCACCCCCAAGAATAATCTATTGAAATTGCTTGGACCCTTCAAGAAGTCTCTGTTTTTAGAGTGTTCAGAAGTACTTGTATTATTAAAGTTTGTTAGAAAGAGATGAGATAAAAGTGTATTTTCCCCTCTTTGCCTTTTATGAGTCGGACTGGTAGGAAATTTGAATTCAGTGTAGACTAGAAATAGGATAAACACCAGCAGATATTTTGATAGGTAGTCCTTCAAAACAATTTTGTTTTCAAATGGGATTATACTTGTTATGTGACTTGACCTTTTTTTTTTCCACTTAGCTATATAGAGGTTTTTTATATCAACATATATAGCTCTGTTTTTAAGTAACTGCATAATATTCAGGTAGTGTTTTGTTTTTTTTAAGTTCAGAGGTGTTTTGGTGGATGGTGTTATTCTTCAGTGAAAGAATTGTGTATACATCTTTATCAGTGAGACTATTTTTTCTGTTGAATAGGCTCCTAGAAGTGCAGTTACTTGATGAAAGTTTGGGTAATTGCATCTAAAATTCAGATAGCTAGTGCCTTCAAAAAGCTTATGTAACCAAATAGTTTTAAAAGTACAGTTAAAAAGTTCGCCAATCCAAGTGCAGGTGCTTGGCAATGTAAATGACTGGAATTTGAAGTAGATGAGGTCTGTCCTAGATTGAGTTGAAAACCTGCTTCTTCTTAGGTTGTTACCACTTTATGATCAGACATCCCCATTAACTTCATAATGGATCTCCATCTGATGCTTTCAATATACAATGCTCAACTGGTCCACTGCCTGCCAGCTACAGTACTTCATGTAGGGGATGGAGATTAAAAAAATCAAAACCCTCCTTTTAAGAAGTGTACAATCTAGGGAAGGAGGGGACAGACAAATTTGGGAGTTTATGTTACATTATGAGCTGTGTCCAGGGTGTCATAGTGCGGAAAAGACCCTAGAGAGGAAAGGATCCCTAACTTAACCCGGAATGAATGGGGAATACATGAAAGGGCACGTGGTCTTGAAGCCAGAAGAGAAGCATGAACAAAGGTGCAAGGCATGGAAGTGCCAGGAACTATAAGATTCAGGTGGCTGAAATGGGGACAGGTTGGGTGAGGGTGAGTCTAAAAAAGGAGCAAATACATGCTGTGTGGGGTTTGGATTCATTCTTAGCCTATAGCTGCTGAAGGATTTTAAGCAGGAGCACAGCATAGTCAGATACCTGTTCTCTTTCTTCTCTCTCTCCCTTCCTTCCTTTCTAATAGTCATTTTGGTAGTGGACGCTAGATTGAAGGCTTGCTAAGACAGGAAGAAAGAAAAGTTGGAAGGTTATTACTGCCTGGATTACTGTAGTACATAATGAGGTTCTGAACTAAGGCAGTGGCATAAAGGATAGAATGAAAGTGCCTGTCATTCTGCCTATTGAATGCTCCCTCTTCAGCCTTCAAAATTCAGTCAGAAATGTCATCTCTTTCTGGAAGCCTTTCTTGACCCCTCCAGTCAAAACAGTGCTTTATCATACGGGATTACCTTTGTATCTACTGTTTTATTTCTTTGGCATTAATAAAACTGCTATAATTCTTAGTGCCTCCAATATTAGACCATGAGATCCTGTAGTCTTTCTGTTATTCATGTCTATATTTAAATGAGATTATCTATTATAGACTAAATCTGTGACGGATCTGGATTCACTCACATAGGGAGTGTTGAGGAACAGGAATTAGTTTTGGATTTTGCGTTGGGGACAGGGAATGGATTTTTGATAGGGGATGCTTGGAGTAGCTGAATGGGGGTTGCTGGGCCCTACTTAATTCTCTAGGTTTCATCTTAGATGTTTCCTCTGGGAAGCCTTTTATGACCTCAGCCACTGTCAGCCTGTGTGAGGATTCCCTAATGTGATGCCGTCCCCCTTTCCATTTCCTAATCACACAGTGTGGTGTCTCTCTGCTGGTCCTTGTAGGCACTAAGTGGGGTGCTTTGAGTGCTGTAAGCATTTTAATAAGATATTCATTGGACATAATAAGTTGGTATTCATTCCTTCATTGACTTTACTCCAAAGACTAAAATTTGAAATCCAGTGTCTAGCAATTAAGGCCCTTCCAATTTAAACCTAGCTTTAATCTACCTAGTATAATAATCAAAATTAGTTAAGAGATTTGAATTGGAATCCTGCCTTTGCAATTCAGTAACTGTGTGATCTTGGACACATCACTTGACTTTTGAGCATCCAAGTTTCCTAATCTATAAAACAAGAATGAGAGTACTTTATAATGTTACTGTGAAGATTAAATGAGAATGTATATGTAAAACACTTAGCACAGTGACTGACATGTAAAAGGTCTGTTGATGTTGGCAGCAGTCGTAATAATCTATTCTCCAGTCAGAGCTATTGTATTATAGCTTAGTAATTATAAAACTTTTTCAGTTAAGAGGACCTGTTGACATAGAAAAAATGTGTTAGGGACTGGGTTGTGAAGTCCGCATTATTTCTTTGTTCCATAATAAAAATTTTGCCTCTCTGTATTGTATTCTATAACTTACATGTATGTATTTCCATGGCAAAGAAATACTTTGTAGTGTGTCCCATAATGTAGCTTTCAGTATTTCATTAAATCACTACGTAGCTGTTTTCTTCCTGTCTTCCTCTTCCTGAGAAGCTGTATGTGTGCCACTTGGTTCACTCAGGTGATCATCTCCCAGATCCCTGTTGTTTTGATTGTGTCAGTTTCTTGATTCGAATTTCCTCATCTTTCTCTGATTAGCAAAATCTTACTTACATTGAAGGCCCACTTCACTAGGTCTTTTTTGACTACTGTAGCCCAGTCAGTAAGTGCTTACAGTGCACCAGGCTCTAAATGCAGTTAGGGAGCTGATGAAAGAAGGATACTAAGTACATTGCCTATTGTGGAAATAGAACTAAGACATCGATGATTAGGGAACATTCCAGTAATTTGAATTGAGTGATAGGGACTTTAAGTGCATGATAACAATTTAAGCAGAAAGAAAGCAATGTGAATCTGAATAATGTGGAAAAGTTTTGTGGAGGTGCTGTATATTGAAGGATTAATTATGTTTGGGGCCTAAAAGGTAAATGAGCAGCACAAAGACTATGGATTTGGGGATCGGGTCAGTTCTAGGTCCATGCCACCTGATGCACATGCTCTAAGACTGTTCTAAGTTTTCATCTTGGAGAATTGGGACTCATGAAAAAGGCACTAGGAGCTTTTCTGGATAAGAGAAAAGTGAGGTGTTGAAAAGGTATGGAATAGATTGGAGGACTAAGGTGTTAGGAAATTGCTAGGATAATTTCGTTGTGAGTGATGACCCATGGGGTTTGGGTTGGTAGCCTTCGGAATAGAGAAGATGTACCAAAACTGAATAGTGTTATGAGAAATGAATGAAGGATTTCATCATTAAAGGAGGTGAAGTTATGTTGGAAGAGACTTCTATCTCTAAGAGCCTTTATGTTTTCTGTTTGTATCACTTATTTGACCCGTGTGCAGACTTCAGCCCCTTCCAATTTCTGGATTTTAAGCTTGGAGGAAACTGACCATTCTGCTGTGGTGTGACCACCTTAAAGTTCTTGTTGCATTCTTTCTGGATTGCACTAGCTTCTTGATTGTCTTTGCATTTTTGCTTTTTTTAAACCATCTTTCCTAGCTGGTCTCTCTAAAGCACAGTTATCTAATGTGTCACTCCCCATTTGAAAAAAACTTTAATGACATTTTGCTGCCTTTAAATCTGAGAAAAGGCTGGCTATTCAAGGTTGTTCATTAATGATCTGGCTTTAGACTGCCATTTTTTTCTTTTCCTATACTACTTGTGCTATTAAAATATACTTTGGATTTCAAGCAAATTGGTCATTTTTCTAAAAACCTCCTGCATGTCTTGTGTTTTCCCACAGCCTTACTTTTTCCCATGCCATTTCCTCTTACTTGAATGCCATATGTACCATTCTCTTGCCCTTCCCTTTTACATATGAAATTTTAGTTAATTTTCAAGTTTCAACTGAAATTTTGACAAGCTCACAGACACTTCCCTAACCATCCTTCCTCCTCCAGTTTCTTTTGTTGCTTTGTGCAGAGTAATGAGGTAATGGTGGGGAAGAGGTAGGGGAAGCCACATTATGAACAAACTTTTCTTCCCCATCTGATTTTTGCTTCTGTTTTCAGTAAAAGTGCAGTTGTTGGCCAGCCAAATGGCCAGACCCTTCACCTTGGTTCTCTGTAGTTTATCAAAAATTTTGCAGTGTGGGTGCTGGCAGATTATTCTTGTATACCTGGAGTTCTGTCTTGGGAACTTAGAAGGAATAAAGCTTTTCATTTGTAGGTGTGGAGTTGGTACTGACTTGCAATATTTGAAACAATTGGATATGTTTTGCTTTCTGGAAAGAATTACCTGTCTGTATATTTATCTGCCTCGAGTTTATATCTTTAGGCAGTGGTTCCCAATTGGAAAGTGTGATTTTGCCCACAAGGGGACACTTGACATGTCTGGAGGCATTTTTGGTTGTCATAATTTGTAGGAGAGTGCTACTAGCATTTAGTGGGTGGAAGCCAGGGATGCTGGTAGTGTCCTACAATGCACAGGAGAAACCCCTCTTCTCATAACAAAAAATTATTCAGCACAAGTTGTCAGTAGTCTAAGGTTGAGAAACTGCCCGAGGGATATATTTTTGTGTCCCAAGTGGTACTTGTGTTAGGTGGAAGTTTGTCCTTGAACCAATATTGCAATTTAGAATTAATAGAATCATAAGCACAGAAAGGGACCCTAGAGGTCACATTTAAACCTTATCCTAACTTGTATCCCTCAGAATAGTGTAAGGCAAGATATTAATAAGTGTAATGAATAAGAAGTGTTTGTTAAATTAGTTTGGTAGAGGCAAACATTTGAGTATTCAGTGTCAAGTGCATTGTGAATCTCCATTAGGAAAGTTTTTCCCACATGTGTTTGCCTGCTGAACCCGTCTGACATCTTCAGTCTCCAAAATGCTCTCTTGAAACTGGAGATTCCATTAATGCCTAGCCCAACCTTTTATAGAGTTAAAGGACCTTGATTAGATAGCCCCTCTCCTTTGTCTCTTTAAGTTTACTGCAGAATCTTAATCTGTGTCTGTGACAGCAGGTACATTTGCTCCATCTGTGTTTGTCCAATTGTGGTTTATTAGGTGAATTAAAAATCGGGCTATTTTAGGCTTCTTTATCTGAATGTACAATATAACTTTATTATCTATCCCCACCAGTAAATTACAAATTAAAATCCCAGCCCAAAACCTACTACTGTCCAGGTTGTTATGAGGATTAATATGTAAATTAATTACAGCTTTTAATGCATTTGGAGAAGGGTGATTTAGCTATTGTGCTGTTTGGTAAAACTGACAATCTTTCTCTGCCTTAAATTGTTGGGAAGAGTGAAGCTTTTGGGATTCAAGTGGGAAGGGAACCAGCAGTTTACTTCAGTAAGTTAAATTTAAGAAATTTGCTGAGACATTTTTGCCTTGCTCAGATTTCTCAGCTCTTTAAAGAATATGCATTATTTTTTTTTTGCTTCCTTTAATTTTACAAGTAATAACATGTTTATGGTGAAGACATTACATAAGCCAGAAAACAAATGACAAGTCTTCCACCTACTTTTTAAAATTCTAAAAAGAATAAGATCATAGTACATGTTTTGTTTCATAACACTTTTTTTTTCCTGTTTAACAGTGAAACAAGCACCTTATCACAGCAGTATATACTAATGTGCTTTGTTGTTATTTATGGTTGCATAGTATTCTATTGTATGGCTGTTTCATAATTTAAACTGAATTTTTGGACATTTGATTTGCATTCTTTTTATTATGAGCATCATAAAATACTAAAAGTAACTGTAGACATGTATTAAAAAGTTCTAAGCTTTGGTGGTTTATAGCAGTTGTGACTAATATTGAGTGCTAACTAGATATATGCCATGTCCTCTCTTTTTTTTTTTGGTATGTGCTTGGGTCCTTAAATACATTGTTGAGAATTATTTGCTTTATATTTTTCCTTGTGTTAAGAAGTCATATCAAAAACTATTCCTTTTTTTATTTGCTTTTTGTCTATAGGTTATAATAATGCAAATAATGGGTGCATGTGCCAGGCACTGGGCTAAGTAATTGAAAGTGATACATATAATCACAGCAGCCTTGTGAGGTAGGCTCTGTTGTTTGCAGTTGAGAAAATTGAGGGAACAGAAGAAACTAAATAATTTAACCTGAGGGTAGAGCCCAGGATGTGGACCCAGACCTGCTCCCCTTATCTGTGAGTGCCTTTGGGGGTGATACTGAATTTTAGCATAGCATTTCAAGTCATTAAAAGGACAGGATGTAGATTTCAGTCTTTTTTTTTTTTTTTGAGCAGTATTGTTTTCGTATAGAAAGATAAAGAGTTAGGAATGAATTCCTCCTGAACAAGTCACTTTTCCCCCTTCTCTCCTTTTCCCCCTCCCTACTTTATTTAGATGACTCTTTTAGTAACTACTATTTGCAGTGAATTGTGGGGATACTGAGACCAAGGAGAATGTGTAAACAAAGTAAATTTTTTCTTTTGAGATGTATGGGATTGCTGTCAAGCTCACAGATGTACTTTCAGAGGGTCAGACAAGGCTTCTTGAAAGAGGTGGGATTTGTGCCAGCAGATTTTTCTTTATGTTGTGAACTTTAAAGAATTGAGTAATTCTAAAATGACTTTGGAATGCGCACTGCTTAAGTACCTTCTGTGGTGTGATGCTAATTGTACACTCTCTGTGTGTGCTTGGTGAGCCTGTTTTTCCTGAGTAAATTTTAAGTTTTGTGTAAGCTGTGTAACATCTGTGTCTCTGTTTGGGTCCCCAGAGAGAGGCTGTTTCCTGACATTGCTGACATACTGTAGTGTTCTTGGGTAGTAGGCTACAAATACTCTTGTCACCTGTTGTATTTAATCATCTGGCACTGATAATGCGCCTTGTTGCATTGCTACTATCAACTATATATTGAAATCAATTCAAAAGAGAGAGGCGATTGAATTGATTGGAAAGATCTGATGTCATTTTTGTTTATGGGAGAAAACGCTTTGTGTATTATAAAACCAACTCAGTGTGTTTTGAACAAATAACTCATTGATTCATCTGTCAGTTGGTCTGTAACACAACTGTTTATATACTGTATTAGGAATTACTATTAAATTTAAAATCAGAAATAGAAAAAGTGGACACAGAACAGTTTGTGTTACCCAGAATGCTATATGCTAGGAAGTCCATAAGGATAAAACTCTGTAAGACCCAGTCTACTTATTCCATGGAATGTCCATTAAAATGTAATTTTAGAATGAGAAACTTACATAGTACAACGAACAAATTTGACCCAAGTGTATGGTGTTTGTATGGATATTTTTTTCTGAGTCATTCACTTAAGTATTTTGATATTAATAATTTGAGTTGTCATACTGTAAAAATCTTAGTGTAGTCCTATAGGATCTACCATTCTATGTTGGTATTGATCTAAAGATAAGAGTGTTTGATCAGATTGGAAGTTAGTCTTTTTGGTGTGTGAAGGGGGAGTAGGTTGCTTTAGTTTGGTGAACACAAACCTTTTGGTTTCAAGGCTCCTTTTCACTCTTAGAAAATGTGAAGAACCACAAAAATATAGATTATTATCAATAGTTGATGTATTAGAAACTGAGAAATTTAAAAATTAATTATTTACTAATCCATTTATAAATGACAAAACCCATTACATATTATGAAAAAGTAACTATCTGAATAACCTTGCAGTGACAGGTTCACTTTGTGAACATTTTCAGAAAAATGTCTGAATAACTTTAGGTTTTCAGTCCTTTCACCAAGTAAAAATAGTGTTCCATGAAAAAAGCTAGTTCAGCTTGCAGCTCGGTTGCACAAGTGCTTTTTCTCAGACTTCTTAAAGAAGCTAAAGTGCTTTATGCATACTTTTCCTTTTATCACACAGAATATTAAAAAATGTAATAAAATTACAATAAAATCAGTAATTTTCATAATTTCATTAGGACAATAAGTGGAACTGACTTTTTCTTTAAGTGAATAGAGAATATGATCCGTGACTGTTAGGTGCCTCTGCCTTGACTTGTGCCCAAGTGCCTGTAGTTTTGCTTAGCCTTGTTTTTGCATACTCATTGCAAATGTCAGTGTGGTGAAAAAAGGCAAATAGTGTTTCAGTATTACTGTGAAAAGAGGTTTTATTTTGTGGAACCCTGAAATGATCTCTGAGCTCCCAAGAAGTCCATAGACTGCATATGAAGGATAGCTGGCTTGGTTCTTCACATAGATTTATTTCCTTTTGCTTTCAGACCAAATAAATCAAAGGGGATAGAGAAGAGGCAAGGATGAAGAAGAGGGTTTTAGCTTGGGTTACTAATGAAAGCAATGCCATTACCTGAGATAATAAAACAGGATGAGGAGTGTGTTCGAAGAAGTAAATTTTGGATTTCAGGGAGCTTGAGGAACATAGACGTGGGACAGTTGACTACTAAAGCTCAGTAACTGTTTCTGAGTATTAGGAGGCCTCACCAGACTAGTTGTTGCCAAGAAAGTAGGTTGAAAGAGAAGAGGGAAGAAGGGATCTTGGTGTCAAGGACATCAAGAAAGGAGAATTTCAAGAATAGTCAGTACTACCTAATGCTGCTTTAGTGAAGTCAGACAGAATAGGGACTGAGACTTGGCCATTAGATTTGATAATGAAATTACTGGTAACCTTTTCCAGAGGAGTAGGCAGGCATAGGAGCCAGATTATGGAAGAGTACAGAGGCAGTTATTTATACTATTTCAAGAAGTTTTGGGGTAAAGGGAAAGAGACACATTGGGCAATTAATTTGAGAGGTGGGCTGTACTGAGAACAGTGAAAGAAAAGAAAATTGGTGAAGCAAACTGGTATTACAGGTGTGACTATGGGTGAGTTAGTCTTGTAGTGTGATCTCATGCAGGGAAATGAGAAGTGAATGAACACTGGATTCTCTGGCCAGAAAAATGCACAGACCTATGACATTTGGCATACATACTTTTTGGTAGGGATGGAGAGTTCTGTATTGATTCTTTTCTGTTTAATTGCTAGATGTTTAGTTTGATACATTTGCTTTAAATCCACTAATTTCAGGATGTTTTAAAGGGATTTTTCTTTTAAATGCGGATGCTTTAGCTTTAACAATTTGTGATTCTGTCAGAAAGGAACTTATGTTGTGGCTACTTTTTTTTTTAACTGAATATTTTTAAATTTATTTTTTATTAAGGTATTGATATACACTCTTAAAAGGTTTCACATGAAAAACTGTGGTTACTACATTGAGCCTTATTATCAAGTCTCCCTCCATACCCCATTGAAGTCACTGTCCATCATTGTAGTAAGATGATGTTGTTGCTACCTTTAATCTGTGGTAACAAGTGGCAGAAAAATGGGGTGGAGTTCTTTCTCTTGTGCAGGGATTGTCCCACCCCACCTCACATTCCTCCTCCATGAAGGATATTTGAGTCTGCAGAATGGTTTTGAGTGTTTTTCTTCTGGGGGCAGAGTTTGGAGCCTTAAGTAGTGTTTGTATTAAAAACATGTGTGTTGTTTTCTAATTTGCTTGTATTTCTAACTTGCTTTTCTTCTTTCTCTTGTAGTCTGTTCTCTGGGGAGGCAGTAAGGGGCTGTGGAGCTGGCCTTGGCACCAGGAGAGGCTGGACTTCCTGTCTCTCTGTGCTGAATGGCTGCGATGGCGCCCGCTCTCACTGACGCAGCCGCTGAAGCACACCATATCCGGTTCAAACTGGCTCCCCCATCCTCCACTTTGTCCCCTGGCAGTGCTGAAAATAACGGCAACGCCAACATCCTTATTGCTGCCAACGGAACCAAAAGAAAAGCCATTGCTGCAGAGGATCCCAGTCTAGACTTCCGAAATAATCCTACCAAGGAAGACTTGGGGAAGTTGCAGCCACTGGTGGCATCTTATCTCTGCTCCGATGTAACGTCTGTTCCGTCAAAGGAGTCATTGAAATTGCAAGGTGTCTTCAGCAAGCAGACAGTCCTTAAATCTCACCCTCTGTTATCTCAGTCCTATGAACTCCGAGCTGAGCTGTTGGGGAGACAGCCAGTTTTGGAGTTTTCCTTAGAAAATCTCAGAACCATGAATACAAGTGGTCAGACAGCTCTGCCACAAGCACCTGTAAATGGGTTGGCTAAGAAATTGACTAAAAGTTCAACACATACTGATCATGACAATTCCAGTTCCCTCAATGGGGGAAAACGAGCTCTCATTTCATCTTCTCTTCAAGGTGGTGAAGTGGTGGCATCTGAATGTGGGGACTTGAAGGGAGGTATGACCAATTGCACTCTTCCACATAGAAGCCTTGATGTAGAACACACAACTATATTTAGCAATAATAGCACTGCAAACAAATCTTCTGTAAATTCCATTGAACAGCCGGCACTTCAAGGAAGCAGTAGGTTATCGTTATCACCTGGCACAGACTCCAGTTCTAACTTGGGGGGTGTCAATTTAGAGGGTAAAAAGTCTCCCCTGTCTTCCATTCTTTTCAGTGCTTTAGATTCCAACACAAGGATAACAGCTTTACTGCGGCGACAGGCTGATATTGAGAGCCGTGCCCGCAGGTTACAGAAGCGTTTACAGGTTGTGCAGGCCAAGCAGGTGGAGAGGCATATACAGCATCAGCTGGGTGGATTTTTAGAGAAAACTTTGAACAAACTGCCAAACTTGGAATCCTTGAGGCCCCGGAGCCAGTTGATGCTGACTCGAAAGGCTGAAGCTGCGTTGAGAAAAGCTGCCAGTGAGACCACCACTTCAGAGGGACTGAGCAACTTACTGAAAAGTGATTCAATTTCAGAAGAATTAGAGAGATTTACAGCTAGTGGTATAGCCAACTTGAGGGGCAGTGAGCAAGCCTTCGATTCAGACGTCACTGATAGTAGTTCAGGCGGAGAGTCTGATATTGAAGAGGAAGAATTGACCAGAGCTGATCCTGAGCAGCGCCATGTACCCCTGTGAGTAAAACCCATGCAGAATTTCGTTCTTGAGAAATGTTGGGATAAGGGAGAAAAACTTAGTGAATTCCCATCGCAGGGAGAAAGGGGTTCTTTATATAGGTGCTTAGGTTCCATTTGTTGTTGTTTTTTATGCAGGTGGGTGCAAATATACCTGCTAGTGAAAAAATGGAAGATATTTCTGGTATAGTGTTGTGCTTCTGTAGGCTAATAGCTGCTAATTTCCTTTTGAAATCTTACTAAGTAAAAACTACAAGACATCCTATTGGTAAAGCTGTATACTTATTTCAAAAGAATAATTAGATACATTCTGAAGCTGCATGTAGGATGTTTTTTGTAAGTTTCTATGGCTTGTCTTCAGCTTTTGTTTCTAATAAGTGGGGACAAAAATTTAGTTGACCCAGTTAACTTGGCTGAAATTTATAGTTGCTTTTAATTGAGCTTTCAGCAGAGAGTATTCCCAGTCTTCAATTTGAACACTTGTCAATACCCTTATGTTTTAAGGACCAATAATCAGAAAATGCTTCAGAGTATTTTAATAGGTTGCCCCCAAACACAACTTGATTCTCTTCCTAATAGAGCCCATCTATCAGATTTGGATTTTATTTTCTCTCAGCTAAGTTAAATGTATTGACATATTTGGGATAAATTTTTAGTGGTTTTCCAAATCTGTTTGAGGAGAATTATGCCAAGCTTTCCGTGGCACTTCATATTGGCATGGTGGAGACAGAGGTGCTCATGTTCTTTGCTCCTAATCCTGCATTCAGCTCCTTACAGATAAACAAGGGACTACAGTATATCTCCATAACAAAGAATCAGTCTTCCTTTATCCACTTCTAAGTATTAGACTTAGGAGAGAGGGAAACATGAGTAGTTGAACAAGAGGGGCAGAAGAGTTGACTAAGTAGGTCCTCTTTCATTTCCTCTTTGGGTAGGGATATTATAAAGGTTGGATTATTGAAGAAGGCTGAAATAGGTGGCTATGTTGGAATAATTGTTCCTTGGCTGTAGTAAAAAGTTGACTTAAGATTTTCACTGGAGATTTCATTCAGACAGCTATGATTTTAAGCAGAAATAAATTTCCTTTTTTGTTGATTTTTATATTGCCACATGGATGACACTGTGAAATTTGGTTTATGTTTCAATTTGAGGGGAAAGGCATGGATAATTTTGCTGAATCACTTCTTTGTAGCCCTAGTTTCATCACCATTAGTTAGTTTATGGCACTGGAGTATACTTCTGTATATACATGTTTTCTATTGCTGTAATATGTTTTTTCCTTAAATGGATTAGTAACAAATTAGCTTGTCAATATTTGTGGCATTATCCTCACTGACTGCTGCATAAACCACTGCTTTAAAAAATCTTGGTTAATACTGAGTATTTTGTGTTTAAGAGTAATTTCACATAACAAATAGTGTAGTTGGAGCATTTTAAGTTTCATGTATTATTTTGTGTATTTGAGAAGAAAACAATCTGTAAGTTACTGTTTTGTTTTTATTTTTTTTATTAAGGTATCATTGATATACACTCTTATGAAGGTTTCACAAGAAAAACAATGTGGTTATTACATTCACCCTTATTATCGAGTCTCCCCCATACCCCGTTGCAGTCACTGTCCATCAGTGTAGTAAGATGCCACAGAGCCCCTATTTGTCTTCTCTGAGCTACACTGTCTTACCCATGACCCCACACACCATGTGCACCAATCATGATACCCCACAATCCCCTTCTCCCTCCCTCCCCACCTGCCTTCCCCCACCCCTCCCCTTTGGTAACTACTAGTCCCTTCTTGGAGTCTGTGAGTCTGTTGCTATTTTGTTCCTTCAATTTGCTTCATTTGTTATACTCCATAAATGAGTGAAGTCATTTGGTATTTGTCTTTCTCTGCCTGACTTATTTCACTGAGCATGATACTCTCTAGCTCCATCCATTTTGTTGCAAATGGTAGGATTTGTTTGTTTCTTATGGCTGAATAGTATTCCATTGTGTACATGTACCACATCTTCTTTATCCATTCATCTACTGATGGACACTTAGGTTGCTTCCATATCTTGGCTATTGTAAATAGCGCTGCAATAAACATAGGGGTGCATATGTCTCTCTGAATCTGTGATCTTGTTTTCTTTGGGTAAATTCCTGAGAGTGGAATTCCTGGGTCAAATGGTATTTTTATTTTTAGTGTTTTGAAGATCCTCCATATTGCTTTCCACAATGGTTGAACTAACTTACTTCCCACCAGCAGTGTAGGAGGTTTCTCCTTTCTCAGCATTCTCCCCAGCGTTTGTTTGTAAGTTACTGTTTTTAGGATACATTGCATTATAAACATTTCTAAGTTAATACAGTGGGTAACTGTTTCAATCCAGTGAAATCAAAATACCTAAGAGAGAACTTTCCTTATTTGGTGGGATAATCTAGTAATTTGAGACAACTTCATTCAGTCACTGTTTAGTTCTGGGCATTCTCACATAAAGGTTTGTTGATTGTAAGGGTATAAAATATAAGGACAGCTAACATCACTTTAGGAAACTTCTGGGGATCAGTTGAATCTTCTTAACAAGTCAACTAAATGATGCTTTTAAAATTCGAATTTCCATGCATCAGAACATACTGAATTAAGGAAAATTTGGGCTAAAAGTACTGTCAAATAAATAGTTTTGCATATTATGATATAATTGAATTTAAATTAAAAGCACCAATAAAGCATAAATACTTTAAAGTTCTTATTGAGCAAGGTCACCAGATAGGCCAGATATTTATTTGTTGACCTTCTTAGTATTTTAAAGGTTTTCAGCAGTTGGCAGCAGAGAGAATGGAAGCATTACTTTGATTAAAGAAAGAAAAAAACAGGAGGGGAAATTTTTCGGCATCCAGAAGTCTTTTCTTCATGATTAAATAGTTCCTCCCAAATCTTATTACCTTATTTATAATTTTTTAAGTCCTAGAAAGTTAACTCTTCAGGAGCTTGACCCAGCTGGGGAGTTTCAACTTTTCCCCCTTCCAGTAGCCTGTTTAATATTGCACTCCTTTGCTGAAGTACTTCTGCCTAGGTTTAGTCTAGGCAGCTGTGATGAAAGTATTTAATAGTGAAAACTGTTGAAATAAACTGTTTTTAAATCATGTTGCTTAAATTATGAGTGGATGGTTCTGTGAAAAATGATAAACCTTCACTAAGAATTCATTTGTGTGTGTGTTTTTTTCTTTCCTACCTGTAAGAGGAAAAGCAATGATCCATTGTAAGGCCTAGGCACATGTTAGGAGTAGCAGAATGATTGATTTTTACATGTTCTTGGATTTTTGGTAAATTATGTGTTTGTCATTGTGTTATACTTCACAGTAAACTCTCATTTGATGAGACATGTTAGAGAAGTTCCTTTTTCTTAAAGTTTTTTTTTAGTTATCTGATTTTACGTTCAAACTTTTATTTTAAGCTCTTGGAAAATCTTCCTTAAATGTTTTATATATCTTCCTGTTTTTGTATAGATGTAAACAATTAAAAAATTCTGCACTATATTGGGTTTCAGCTATATAATTGTTCAGTAAAATAACTGGAAAGGAGCAGGAATTTAAACATCATCTCCTTGATTGAAAGAAGAGCATGCAAGCTCTGTGTTTCAGTAAATACCTTAACGTTTCTTAACTGTAGACATAAAAATAAAAGCTTAGCTCTCTAGTATGTGCGTAACAGAACTATTGAGTGAGGGCATGTGCGTGTGCCTGTGTGTGCTCTCTCTTTAGCTTTTCTTTTTTTTATACTCTCTACCCTCTAAGAGTTTGTTGTGAATTCCTGGACCCATACCTCATTTTGCTAAAGTGGGTTTTCATTTTCTGGGCCCCTGTGCTTATAAACTTCTGGCAACCACTTGCTGTTAGGAAAATAATTTTTTTCAAATACTTCCTTAAATGTTTTCTTAGATCAGAAGTGTTGTGAGTACCTGCATATTATGTAGACCTTGCTTCCCTTAAAAAAAAAAAAAAAGTATTTTTTTTTCCTTCCTTAACTGTATATGCTTATCTTGATGGTCAGTCTAAAACATTTCATTGTGCCTATTGAAATATATGTTGTCTTAGGTATGTTAAATATATCTTTATATTACACAATATCTTCTTAGAACTTCAGCGAGAGTGCTGTGCAACCAAGAGTAATTATTTTTCCTAAGTTTCAAGTCTGCTTTTATTGCCTGGATGCTCTAATTTTTGTTGTTCATTAGGTTTCTATTTTCCTATTGGCTTTTGGAAGTTTAGAGCCGGCTTGTAGGTCATATTGTGTAGTACCTTTTTCTAAGCTTCATGTTTGGCCTTGTTTTAGTTTTCCCTGGTTTTGTTTTTCATATTTTTGTTTCTGGCTTGTTTTATGCTAACCTATGCTTTATTAGCTTGATAGCTTTCTGAAATCTGCTCCAGATCAGGGTTGGATAAAAATAAACTAGATGCTCAGTTTAGTGACACTAGGAAAATTATTTAGAGTTTGCATTGTCTTGATTGCATTGACTTTACTTCTGAGGATTTCACTCTCTTGGAGTTGCTAATGAAAATTTCAAGGTATAATGACTTACTAGTGTGCTTGTACGGTTTGCTTTTTAGGTATTCTGGAATGCTTTGTGTTGTAGTCCGTTGAATTTATTAAGCATGTACATGATGTTGCCAGTGGTGGCAGTTAACTTGATTTGTCCTTATTTTCCTATTCCTTATCCTTACAGGGAGTGATGAAGTAAGAAATAATAGCCATGAGACCTAAAATGTCACCCTTCTTTGCTACGAACTAGCTATAGGAGTAATCAGTCATGTAGCCACTTTTGTAATACAAACATGGGAATTGAACTATATGATCTCTAGAGCTCAGGCTACTTTGAATTATAACTACACATCTTTGGAGCTGTTTTCAGCACCATTTTTTTGCATTTGGGGAAGCTGAGGCAGAAGTCCTTTAAAGTCCCTAAGCTTCAAGTCTGCTTTTATTGCCTGGATGCTCTAATTTGTGTTGTTCATTAGGTTTATATTTTCCTGTTGGCTTTTGGAAATATAGAGCCGGCTTTGTAACTTGAAACAAAATAGCTTTATTGACCTTGTGACTTAGAGCTTTAATTCCTTTAACGCCTTAGTTTTTTGGGGTTTTTTCTCCCCCTAGTCCAGTGAAGTGATTATTGTATTTCTTAGTGTATGGGATACATATGTGGGAAAAACTCCATTGTGTTCTTAACGGAAGTTACTTCAGAGCTGAGTAAACTTTCATTTGCTGAACACCTTTGCTTTAATGCCCCTTGTTTTTCTGCTAGCCTGCATATGACATCCAGTGGCAGAAATAGGAACTTCTGTATTCCTCTGCTCCCAGATATGTAGGTAGTGAGAATCATTCTTGCTGCTTCTTGGGCGATTCTGAAGGAAGTTAGGACAGGAATTCGGGGTTACCCATTTGCTGCAGATCTAGTTGCTACTGATATTTTCTTTTGCTTTGTGTCTGGTATTTTCATTCTCTCGAATTGAGTGGAAGTACTCTTTTGTGATAGTGTTCAAGTGGTCATATAATACTTATTGAATGATCAAATGTGTAAGTACAAGAGGTACCAGAGGTGAGTAAATGGATTCTCTATCCTCAAGAAGTTTATAATTTTGATGGGGAGACATGGAAAAGAAGAATACTAGTCCCTGGCACATAGTACTAAAAGGTAAATGCTAGGTGATACAAATGAAATAGGAAGAGATCACAACTGATTGATGGAATTGGAAAGAAAGGATATTAGAAATGAGCCTTGAAGAGTGGCTAGAATTTTGATAGGAAGTTTTGTTTTGGTTGTGGCCTACTTGCTAGCTAGGTCAGCACAGATAGAGACATGGCATACACAGAGGACAGAGATTAAAAGGAGTGGGGCTTTGGTGCCTAGAGGGGAGGATATTTTTGAGAACTAGTAATATAGGTAAGGGTGGTAAATGTAGTGTAAAAAGGAAAAGAGAAAGTTCCAGAGATGATGCAGAAGTAGATTTAATGGAACTTAATAACAATGGTTGTATGGGGCAATGAAAGAGGGATCATCAGAGATGATTGCATTTTCAGACTTGGGTAACTAAGAAGAGATTTTGCAGAATAACTCTAATATCTCATGCATGTCCAGGCTCTTAACTAGTGTCTTGAAAATAAAGGTTTCTGTATTCCTTATAAATTCCAGCAACTGTCAAAAATCAGGAAATGGGCTTCCAGTAGTTTTCTGTAAAGAGAGGGAATTGACCTGTACAGAAAGGCAGCAAAGCTTTACATTGGAGACTTTGGAATGGATTAGTTCATTTATCAGATGTGTTGAATGCCTAGTGTGGGCCGAAGTGCTAGGTGGTAGGGATATATAGTGGTAAGAGAGTGGTCTTTGCCCTCCTCTCATGGCAGTAGAGGTTAGAAAGAGAGATTAAATATTTAAGCAGATAACCACAGTTAGTGATATATTTACAGTGGTGGGTGCCATAGAAACAAAAGTTCAGGAGTGCTAGGAGGATTCATATCAGGAACTAAGATGGGTGGGGATGACATAGCAAGTATCCTGAAGAAAACATGTAAGCTGAGACCTGAATGATGAGTATTAATTGGTGGTGGGGAAGGGGTGAGTGCATTACAGACTAGAAAACAGAATATGCTAAGGCCTTGGCAATGGGAGGTGCCTGATCCTTCGAAGAACAGAGCAAAGTGTAAGGAGACTGGTGAGAAATGACGCCGGCAAGGTAGCTAGAGGCCAGATCATACAGGTGGCCTTGAAAGTTATCTCACTCAGGTTTATAATTTCACTGTCAAGCGACAGACAGGGTTTATGTATTATTGGATTTTTTAAAGACTCTCATTATTTTGTGAAGAATGGAATGAATATGAACTTTGGGACACCAGTTAAGCTGTTTTGGTAAGCCAGATACAAGAGAATGGCTACTCAGCCTTTGGTGGGAAAGAGTGAGATATTTGGATATTGGAGCTGAGGAGATGATTGTGATAGATGAGATGTGATGAGTGGTGTTAAAGAGGGCAGAGAGGTTAATTATGGGTGATTCCCAGGTTTTTGGCAGGAGTAACTAGATTGGATGTACATGCTGAGATGGAGGGGGTTGGTGAGTGTGGTGGGTACTCACTAATTTTCATTTAAACATTTTTGTCTGTTGGGTATACCCAGAGGTTTCAGCATCATTTGCAGAGCACCCTATTTAGATTTCATGGGCATGGTAAAAGGAAAAGACTGGGGCCACATTTGATTCCAAATTTATAGTACTTTAGTTTCTCTACTCTCTCCCTAAACAAAGACCAAAAAGGACTAGATTATTTTGCAAGCTAGGCAGAAATTCATGCCTACCAGTCTTTTTCCTATTTCCCACTGTGTATCTGGGGAAATTATGCTATGTATTCATTGTAAAGAGAGCATTGAGTTTTTATAAATTTAGGAAGTGTCTCAGTATATAATAAACACAAAAAGTAAATTTTAACTAGTTTTGATTCCCAACTAATTAAAACTTTATGGCAACTTTAAACTGAATGATTTTATACTGATATAATTATGAAGAAAGGTTTTTGCATCAGTGGTAAACAAGAGTACTTTGAAATCAGTTTCAATCTGATAAAAGTAATTGATTCCTCAAACAATATAATAAAACATGGTTAAATTGCAAGTGTTGTGGGTTGCTCTGGCAACCTATTTAGTAGCATTGTAGCAAGCATATACATTGTATAGATTATATTCAGAACACAGGTAAGAGGATTTGTGGAGAAAATTAGTTTTGGAGGGAAGGTGGAGATGGAGAAATGGCGACCAGGAAGAGGGGTTATATTCTGTTTTAAATCATTTTCCTCTAAGTTGTTTTACTTTTGCCTAATAGATTAAAGGACATGATCCAGGGAATTGAATGGTATCATGTATGTGTAGTGACCATTTCCTTGCTTACCCTTTAACACCTGTTTCCTATCTGTTCTTCTGGTACCTGAGAGATGCATCCTGGGGAGACAGAAACTGAAGGAGACAGAGTTTACCACCTTTGGGACTAAATTAGTCTGAAACCTGGGAGATGATGGGGCCCCAGGAGGGTTTTGACTGAACTGATTCGGTTTAGTAGGTGACAACATTTTTAACCAGTTTTGCCTAATCAGACAATAGGGTTGAGACATGTTGATGGGGAAAAAAAATAATAGCTTACATAAGTTGCATACTTTGAAGTAGGCAATGCTTTACACTCATTAATTTATTTAATCCTCAGAGTACAATGAGGTAGATACAATATATTTTAGTTTTACAGACTCAGACTGAGGAACAAAAAGTTTTAAGTAACTTGCTTAATACACACAGTTAGCTTCGTAAAAAAGTCAAGATAATCTCAGGCTATTTATAGCCTAGGCATAAAAACTAGCTATATTAGTGGAAACAGAATCAAACTGCCCTTTTAGACTTGGTTAATGAAAGAGATCTACCAAACAAAATGTCAAAGATGGCATTTAACTCTATGTTCTAGAGATTTTATGTTAACTAAGTAATTTGGAAATACATTTTGAGGAAAAGTATCATGGTCTGTATCTTAACCACGTTTTAACCAGGCTACCCCGTAGCCTGAAGTACCTGTGTTGTGGAATACAGGTTGAATGGGTTGGGGTGCGGAATTTTGCTAGGGCAGACCAAAGCATTTTAGGAAGCAGTGGCTAAAGTGATTTTTAAAAAGACAAGGAAGCAAGGGAGTTAATATATATATCAGTTACACTTTATATTAGGTGGTTACATTTGGTAAACGGTCATGATAAAGATGATATCGCCACTTTACAGCTGAGATCCAGGACTATAGATACGTTAAATATTTGCTTGGAGTCATGGTGAAGATAAAAGCTACTTCTTTTTCATTGTTCTTTCTACTACTTTTCCCTGGGAACTGATTTGAGGGGAGCAGATGATGATTCTGTTTAGACAAATGGAACAACCTGAAGGCATATAGCTCTTTGGACTCCTTTCTGACTGTACAGTACATTGATGAGCTTGACATTGACCGTCAGGGATGATGAGATTACATGGTTTTCCTCTGCTATAATAAATGATCCAGAGAAGTGACCTCCATAATTTTTTTCCCATGGTGTGCGTAAAATAAACATTATTGACATTCTAAAGAGGCCATTTATATTTTAACTTACTTTGAAAAATCCTCTTCCCCAGTTGATAGAAAAAGAAATATTTTATGAAAGTATTGTATGGTCTTTGTCCTTTTCTCTTCTCTTGTGCTTAGAGCCAGATGTATAAATTGTAAGCATGTACTTAATGTTTATTAAAGTATTTTCCTCAAGAAGTGTCTCCTGGTAAATGTAGTTACCATAAGAACTTCAAAGACATGACATGGCAATTGAAGAATATCCTGATTGGTTTTCTACCCACTCATGTAAATGTCTGTGAGACTTACGATTATCACTAGATATTTTTATTGATTTGATAATCATCAGAAAACCTGAAGGATAAACTAGAGGTTGTTATTTTTTTTAGCATTTGTGGGATTAGCACTGAAGAGGTAGCAATATAGTAGAAAGCAAGCATTCTGGACTACCATTGAGAATTGTTAATTTTAGTTTTATCTTGTAGTGTTCCTAGGCATAAAGTTCCTTACTGATAGCATCAGGATTATACCTTTCTGAAGAATTTTGCTTATTGTTTTGGAGTGATGAGACCCAGATTGGGATGGGAATGGCTTTGATCGCTGTTAGGCATACCGTCCATTTTACTGAGGTATGCTAGGTTGAGTGGCCAGGTGACCCTCTGTGTACCATCAGGGAATCACTGGCAGAGCTTACAGCATTCTGCTCACTTGTTTTTCTTCTTTTGAGGCAACCTGGTCCCGGTGTGTGTGCCTGTAGTAACTGTTGTTTTATTTTTTTATTGTACTTATTTGCAGCAGTGAAGAAACATGAAATCAGGGTACAATGGACCTTAATGGTGGGGTGTAGTGAGAGAGTTAAGACAAAGGCTTTTACCAAATGGGTATCCTTTTTGCTTCATAAGGTTGTTGGTATTGTTTATGCTTTGCAAATATATATCCCTAATGAAAAACAATCATCTGTCTATTCCTCCTCCCAAAATAAGCAAAACAGTAATAAGAATTTTATTTCTTCTAAAAACAAAACAAAGCAAAACAAATTTTTCTCTTGATTCTTTACCAGAAACAATTAAGAACCATTACAGGCTGTGAAGTTCATTTGTATAGAACAAATGAGGGACTGGTTGCCTTTTGACACTGCGAAATATCAAAGGCAGAATTTTAGTTACTGTTTTTTAGGTAAAAGAAGTTAACATAGTTATATCTTTCATGGACTCATTTACTTGTCTTGCATAGAATTTTGCTCTGAGAACAAAAAGATCTGGGATTTTTCTAAAAAAATATTTTTTCAGATCTTGAGAGTTTTCAGCTGAGTTGCTGCAACCACTGTTTTCTCTAGATTTCCAACTGGGGGAAAATGTTTTTCTTTGTAAACTGGCACTTCCCCAGCAGATTTTTCCAGCAAGTATTCTTTGGGCACACCCTTTGCATTGTGAATTTTGCAAGATCTTTATTCACAAGGCAGGAAGACAGGCTAATCTTTGTAAGATGAAAACAGAGTGAGTGAGACTTACTTAAGACTCACTTTGCTTCGACCCAGCAGTATTTGAAATTGACCTCTTATGCATATCCATACAGGCATTCACAAAAGTAATTTGACTTAGACATTTAAGTGGAAAGGCTAATTTTGTGTTTGCTTGGTGCAGTGATTGTCCTCCCAACTGAGAATACTTTTATTTTGTTCTTAGTGATAGCAAGGAGGTCTCAGACCCAAGACTTGAGAGATGTGAGGTAATTTTGATGTTTTCAAGTGTACATTCAAGATGATGTGGATTAGTTTTGAATTTTATAAGGTTATATCCATTAATGTTCAAAGCAGTGTTCGATTATTTGTTATTTCCATGGTTTACTGTAAATAGTGTAATGGAATTAACAGATGAGGTAAATTTCCTTAATTTCATCCATAAACATTAAAACTGGCTGAGAAACTTACTCGGAAGGGTGAGGTATATACCCTGTTGTTCTTGAATGTTTCTCAGCAGGCTAGCCTTCAAAGAGCAGCAGTTCATATTCCTTTAATAGGTAGTCTTTCAGCAGTGATCAGTGGAGTAACTAGAGCTGATAAATTGAGTAGAAACTAAGATGTGTCATGAGGACAGTCAAAAGTGTCCCTGTGGCAATTTCGGAAAAGGAGATCTGGAATTCTCTGACCAAATGATCATAAATGAAAAGATTTCAAGGTAATTGGAGACTTGCCTTTCAGGATCATCTATCATCAGGATAACCTTGCTTCCGAAGGGCAAGGAAACATTTCTCTGACAGTAAAATAAGGAATGATGAAAACGCTTAGGAAGAATTGAGAACTTGGTTCCTGTCTTCAAGGGATAATATATTTGACTGATTATATCTCCCCAGTGTTCAAGTAGAAAGTGAAGCATTAGAATTAGGCAGTGTATACTGAGTACCAGACACATGGTACAGGGATTAAGTGCTGAAATTTAGGAGGAAGAAGTGATTACTAGGGGCTAAATTGATCCAAAGGCCTGAGAAGAGGTTGAACTTCAGTTTGGATTAAGGATGACATTTAGGTTTCCAAGAGGAAATAGGGAGCTCAGATAAGGATGTTGTGTTGGGTAACAGGGAGGAGATTATCTGCTAGAGATAAAAGCCTCAAGGAAGTGGAAGATGAAGTTGGAAGGGTAAGGTGGGGTCACATTGTTTTTGAATGTCAGCCTAGTGCATTTGGATTTTATCCTAAGAGTAATGGAGAATCAGTAACGTGGAATGGCATGACTTAAAGTGTTCATAAAAGTCTTTGATAGTGATGTGTGCTGGATGGATTGGAGGTGTAGGATGGTTTGGAGCAGGGTGAGAGTTTAAAAGCAGGTAGCCTAGCTGTATATGAGAGACAGGAAGTGGGAGAAGTCCAGATGTAAGATTGATGAAATAGAGTGCTCACTATGGAGATAAGCACAAATTTATCATTTACAGATGAAAAACCGAGGGACAGAGAGGTCAAGTGACGGTGCTGAAGATTAGGGTAAGAGTCCAGTTTGTACTGGAGCTCTTGACTCCCAGCAAATCTAACGTATTGTAAAATCTAACATACACATTAGGAAACTTGGTGATGTGATTGGATTTTGACCTTAGAAAATAGGCTTAATATTGATACAACTAGGAGAATCAAAAAGAGATGTCAAATACTAGGGGAAGAAAAGCAATGTAATGAAATTACTTGGAGTGAAAATGCCTTTTGTTGGAGAAGAGTTTCCTAAGAGGAGAGTGACTGTGTTCTTAAAGTTTTAAATTTTTTAAAAGTATTATTTTACTGAGGTGATTTATTTTATAAAGTTTGTACCTTTTGACTCCCTTCACCTGTTCTGCCTACCATCGATTTTTTTTTGTGTATGATTTGAGGTAAAATTTTAACTTGTATCACCCTTCTCCCCTTAATTAACCTCATGGAAAACCAGTTGTCCCTAACAATATACTGAGTAGGCTATGCTTTTTCTATGATTAGGAATGCTACTTTTATTGTACACTAAGTCCATATACATGAATGGTAAAGTGTAACCTTGTTTCATTGATCCCATGTCAATTTCTGCATCCACATCACACTGAATTACTAAAGTTTTCAGTGATAACAATGTATTTTACATACAATAGAACTATATATTATTATGTATATTATTTGCTATAGCTTTAAATATCTGATATGCTCTCCTTTTACTTAAAGTTTCATTTATATATTTTTTTAGAGTACTATTCTTGCTCATTATCTTTTTTGCTATGAATTTTAGAATCATTTATCAGCTTCGTTTAAATTATGTTGGGATTTGGATTGGGATTGATTTGTGACTGCTCAAGGTAAGATAAAGACATCTTGAGAGCATTAGGTCTTCCCAAGTTTTGGTATCTTTTTCTTTTGAGGTCCTTCATGTCTAGAGTAAAATTTATACTTTCTCTAGACCTTGTACATTTTCTGTTTATTTCTGTGTATTTTACAGATTTGAGTGCTATTAAGAATGAGATAATTTCTTGTATGTTGAAAAACTTGATTTTTATGTTGATTTGTTTGGCTGCCTTACTGAATTTTCCTACTCTTAGCAATTCTTTCAATTATTTATATTTGATTTTGCTAGGTGGGTAGTCACCTAGTGACAGATGGTGACATTTTGTTTTCTCCTTCTCAGTTGTTAGTCTTGTCTGATGGCACAAGACTGGAACCCTCTAGTACATAGCTGAATAATACCAGAGGTAGGGGACTTGCTTATCTGAGTCCTCATTTTATTTAGGGAAATTGCATTTTGCCATTGAATGTGATTTGTGCTGTGGGTTTGTAGTAATTGTCCTTTGTGAAAGGGCAGGCACAGTTCTTTAAATTTTTAATTCAATAAGGAATTTTGTTGCAAATGAGTATTGAATATTATAAATGCTTTTTTCAGTCTCTGTGAAAGTAGTAATTTTTTTCCCCTTAGAGCATTTAAATGATTTCCTGATGTTGATTGACCCTTGAATTTATTTAGCAAGTAATTATTGAATGCATATTATTTGCCAGGAGCTCTTCAAAGCAGTGGAGATAGACAAGAAAAAATGGACAAACATCTCTGCTCTCCCTTCAGTTTACATTACAGTGGGGAGTTCTTAGGCCAAACATTATCAGAATTGGATTATTTGGATGATCTGGATTATTCCTGTAACATATATCAAATGGGATTTGTTAAATGTTTTTTTGAGGGAGAGCTGCTTTCCTTCTCCCATTGTTCATAGCTTTGATGGCCTATAGTCTTACCTTTAGACTGTCTGTACTTATGGCAGGCTCAGAGATTGATTTGGTAAGTTTTCCTATCTTTTTCTGTTCGGAAATAGTAAACAAGGATTATGTATTGATATTTTGATAGAACTTGATTATTAAAATGGTTTGAACTACATAGTTGCCACTTTACTTTTATGAGTGGGTCTTTGCTTTATTTTAAAGTTCTACTGGTTTAAGGTTTTTAGTCTCTCCCTTAGTATATTTGATAAAATTCAATTTTTGCCATGTATTTTCGTGGTTTATCACTCATTTTGCTTAGATGTTCAAATTTATTGGCATGAGATTCTGCCTGGTGATCTCTTGAAATCTCCCCATGGATCTATTATTTGTATTGCTTTACTTATATCTACTCTTGAATTTTTTTTTTTCTTTTTGGATACAAAGCTTTCTGCTTTATCAATGTTTTTCTAAAGAAATAACTTCTGATTTTATTACTAACATTTGTTTGCAGTTGTTATTTCATTGATTTTGCTTTATTCTTCTTGGACTTTTTTTTTCAAAGCTTATTCACATTATACATTTAGCTCATTTATTATCAATCTGTCTTACTTTCTTAAATAAATGTTTAAGTCTGTAGCACTTTTTCTGAGTTCTTTGGCCAAATTCTAAGAGTTTGGTGTGTCATATCTTCATTGTTCATTTCTAAATAGGAGAGCACTTCTGGTTTCTCTTCATTGTAATTATTTAGAAAGATGTGTTACGTTTTCCAGTTTATTTTTTTTACCCTTCTAAAAATCTGTTGATTTATAGTCTTGTTGCATTTTGTTCAAATAATGTGGGCTGTTCCTTAGTGATTTTTGGATTTTGAGCTGTGTCTTTGTGACCCAGGACATGGTCAGTTGTTAAAACTTTCATGGGTATTTGAAAAGTATGTGTTCTATATGTATCAAATATACATAGTTTTATTTTTACTAGATGCATAATCCATCAAATTATTGTCTCAATTACTCATTTCATTCAGTGTAGTACAGTGAGTGGAGCTTTAGAGTCTGATCCACCTGGATTTGAATCTAGGCCCTCTCTATAATTTGCTAGCTCTCTGTTCTAGAGAGCTAGCAAGATTGGTCATGAAATAGTCTGTTGCACTGTTAAACTCTTTTTGCTTTCTTACCTTCCTTCCCTAACCTAGGCAATTAACTCTTGGGGTTGGGTTTTCCCCCACCTTGCAGTTCTGTTTGCATCAGATTTTCTTAGCTTCTCTGTCATCTTCCCACTGATAATTTTCTTGTTTACTCTGATGTATGCACCTTAGTTCCTTGTGTAATGTGCTATGTAGAATACCTTACAGGGTTTTTGTTAGGATAGAGGAGACACAGTATATGTAAGGTGTTTATATACTGTCCCAGTGACTGGCACATAAATAAGAGTAATGAAATTTAGATTTTTAATGTATATCCATTGTTGGACATTGTCAGTTTTTCATCATTTTAACATTATGCAGTGAGTACTGTGGTACATCATATCCTTTTAAATTAGGTTCTCAGGTCAAAGGATATCATTTTTATGGTTATTTTTGCTGCCAGATTGCTTTCTGAAAGAGTTGTATCACCTTATTTTAGTGTGATATATGAGTGTGCCAGCTTAACTTCAAGCTTGAATTTTATTATTTACTTAGAAAAATGCATTTAATAGGTTCTCATTGATACTTTATCTGCATTAAAAAATACTACTTAGGAGAACAGACCTCTATAGATTTTTCTGACATTTACAAGCTTTTTTCCTAACATTTGTGACATTCTCATTTGTCAATTGAGTAATAGCTTCCATAAGACAGGATTGTTGTTTTTAGACTACCTCTGTAAATAGGTTTCTTACAGATGGGAGGAATTTTATGGACTGTTTCTCTTCTCTTCCATGTTTATGTAGCTTTGCAGAAGTGAATTTGTTTAGGTGGGGTTTCCCAGAATGAGCAGTTATTGGCATTTTGACCAGATAGGTTTGGGGGTAGTAGTGGGGGTTGGGCACTGCCTTATGTATCATAAGATGGTTCACAGCATCTCTGCATCCCTAACCACCAAGTACCCGCAGTGCCCTCCCCCTAGTTGTGACAACAAGATATGTCTCTAGACATTGCCACATGTCCTGGGAGATAGAAGTCACCCCTGATGAGAACCACTGTATCATCTTTATCTCTCTTTGGAGGGGAAAGGGCACTAATGTCAACTTTATACCAAAGCCAGAAATGTCCTTTATGAAGAAACTAAAATTGAGATTAAATCTTGAGGCATCTTATAAACTGTATTGTATGGGTACTTCTGCTCTGTTTGGTCCTTCCCCTATCCCATCACTGGCCCTAAGAAAAGAATGTATTTGAACTGTATTCTAGTAGTGTTTAAAGGCTTTGCAATGAATATGGACATTGATGAATCGAACTGTACCTTTAAAGTAGAAATTATGTAAGGACAATCAGGAGGAGGAATATCCCCATAAGGGACAAATCAGAATCAATTAGGCCCTGCCCCCATTTTCAATTACATAGATTGAAACACATAGATACATATGCCAGTTAACCCTCCTCAGTTGAGGTACACAAAGCTGCTGCTTTGTTCTTCCGTCTCTTCCCTCTTATCTTTCAGCTCTTCTCTTTCTCATCACTTTTACACCTTTTCGTCTTTTTCCCTTAACACTAGATACCCTTTTATCCAGGTGGGTATATTAGCCTCTACTTCAGAAGTTAAGAGGGAAGGGAAGTGGGACTGATTTCAAAATGCTGCATTTGATTTAGAGGGATATAGTTGAGTTCAGTATTACCTAGCTGCAAGAATAACAGACTACTGAAGCAGTGTCTAGAGCGGAGGGGAGAGTCCTTTGTATAATATCAAGCCATCAGGTTGGTCATGAAATAGTCTGTTGTACTGTTTAACTCTTTTTGCTCTCTTACCTTCCTTCCCTGACGTAGGCAATTAACTCTTTGGGGCTAGGTTTTCCCCCACCTTGCAATTCTGTTTGGATCAGATTTTCTTAGCTTCTGTGTCATCTTCCCACTGATAATTCTCTTGTTTATTCTCATGTCACTAAATTAAAGGGAATGAGTTGGTTGTAAGCTTTTTGGGTTAACCTACTACTGAATAAAATGACCTAGTCTCTTGATGTTTCATGAGGTCTTCAACTCCTATTTTCTCCAGGCAGCCCTTTCTTTTAGTGTTCATTTCATTCTTCTCTATGCCAGTGTTCTATTCCTATTGTATGAGACTCATGTACATGAAAACACTTTGTGAACAGCCAATAGAATTCACATCTTGTGCTGCTGTGTTTTCATTTCCAGCCCACATTTTGGGAATGTGTATCTATGGCTTCATTTATCTGTTTACTAGTTAATCCCAGAACATTTATCCATAGGCTCCTGGTAAAAGAGAAGGTTACTCATAAGAGGACACTCTTTTATTTAGAGTAAAATGACACAGCAAGCTAAATCTGCTCCTGTGCCCATCTGTGTAGAAGGGAGATTTTAAAGAGGAATTTTCCAACACTGAGTTTTCTTTTTCCTATGCATTTCAAGTCTAGTCTTTCCCTAGTCTCTTCAACTAAAACGGGTTGATGAGTTTATGCATTTTGTCTCTTTGTTCCCACTTTCTCATTAAATTTATTTCACTTAACTTGACAAGAGAACTTAATAATGTTTTGAATAAAGTATCACTGCAGTATGACTTCTTGGTCATACCAGCTGTCCAGCTTCCTTCCCCAAAGACCTGCTAGATTTAAAAGTTGTTCCTTTAAGTTTCTGTTGTTCTGTAGGTGGGCTTGTGATCTGGTGCTTCAGTGTCAGCAGATTTCTCCATACATTCAGTAGTCAAGACATAGGAAGAGAGGGGTAGGTGGAATGAATTCTCAGTGATTCTAAATAGCCAAACACTTAAGACTATTTGACACTGTGGACTTCAGAGTCTCTGGATTTATTTATTTTGCAAATATTTAGCATTTTGCTGCTTTGCTCTCTTAATCCTGGCAATTACTTTTTTTAGAGGGGCTACTTGGGTAAGGGTGTACCATGTGATAGTCTGGGTTGGTAGCAATGAATTGGCTTATTACATGTTTGCTTGTAGGACTTTCAAACAAAACAAAACAAACCTACCACCTGTATCATTCTGACACCTGCTCTTTTCAAAACCTTGGCATGATCTACATAAATCTCTGAAATTCCCCTTCCATCTTTCTCCTTTGTGTGTGTTGTCAGTATCACCTAAATCTACTGTTTGTCATCCTGTATAACAGTAGAAGCTAAATGAGGGCACTGACTGGTATAAATACATTACTTCAAAGAAGTTTTTGGCATTAAAACTACAAAGGGCTTCATAGTTGTAATAGTCCTTGATTAGTCTTCAAAAGTCATTCTCGATATGTTTAGGTTTTCTAATCTAGTAAATTATTAAAAGTGAACTTTTTAATGAAAAATATGAATTTTAAATTAAAAATGTTGTGATTTGTCTTCTGGGGGTAAGCTCTAAAATCCCAATGTCAGATAAATATTTAAGTGGAGGTAGAGATAATTTATCTTTGTTTTAAAATGTTTTTATGGTATAGTTATTCAGGTAGTTGTATATTAATGTTTGCCAGAGGTAGAAATGCTTATTCTTCAGAATTTTTAGTTTACATATTTTATTTTCTCCCATGTTCAGTGGCCTTGAGAAATCTGATAATGTTTTAACATCTGTTTCTTCCAAGTTGCAGGCTTCTCAGCTTTAGCTGGGGCTCAAACCTGGTAGCTTAAGAAAAAATACCCTGATGCCAAGTGTGTACCCCAGATGAGGTAAAACATAATCTCTGGAGTGGGGCCCAGACATCTGTATTTCGAAAATTCTCCAGGAAATTCCATGGTGTAGCCAATGTTGTGAATCACCGCTCCTTAGATGTTTTTGTGATTTAGGGACCCTTTAGAAAAAAAGCTGTAGACTTTCTGTCCAGAAAAGTGGGTATAATGACTTCCTGAAGCCTCAAATTAACCCCTGTCCTAGGAGTAGCCTTGACATGCTAGATTTAATGGAAGGCAGTTGAGTATAAGAAGCTGTGTAATTTGTAACAAAGGAATATTTCTCATCACTCATAACATGTCATTCATATAACAAATAACATGTGTATCAAGGACTCTGTGTTCCAGGTACTGTTTTAGTTGCTAGGGATACAGCTGCCATAAGACATTACTATTTTCATGAGTTTTTATCCTAATATGGTAGGCAGATAACGAGTAAATGACCGACGATCAGTTAATGATGACTATAACGAGAAATAAAGCAGCATAAGGAGATTGAAAATGATAGTTCACTGAGGGGAGGTGGTTATTTTAAATAGTGGTCAGGGAAGGGCTCTCTGAATAGCTGACATGTGCTGAGATCTAAATGAAGTAAGAGGAAGTCCTGTAAAGATCTTGAGGAAGAGCATTCTTGAAGAGACAAATGCAAAGGCCTGAGGTGGGACTGAGTTCAGCTTGTTGGATTTTCAGCAGGAGAGCCAGGATGGCAGGACCATACATGGTGCTCCATCCAAATATAGAAAAAGTGATAGGGATAAAGTCAGAAAGCCTGTAGGCCACTGTAAGAAGCTTGACATTTTAATTTCAGTTTGATAGAACTTAATTTGATTATAACTCACTGTTAAATATAGAGCTTTAATGCCTAAAGTTATTTTGAAATAATCTTGTTTGCATCTTTTAAGAATTAGTTGGAAGGTTAGCATTCAATATGTTGTTACTTATCTGTGAAAGGATCTTCATCAGACTGAATTACTCTTGACCAGAGACCATCCATTTCTTTATTTTTTATATTTGTATTGCTGAGCATGGAAGATGTTCAACAATTTTTGTTGAAAGAATAGGGACCTTGAAATCAGCTTACACAGGTGTTCTTTTTTTTTTTTTACAATTTTTTAATTAAGGTATTATTGATAATACACTTATGAAGGTTTCACATGAAAAACAATGTGGTTACTACATTCACCCATATTATCGAGTCTCCCCCATGCCCCATTGCAGTCACTGTCCATCAGTGTAGTTAGATGCCACAGAGTCACTACTTGTCTTCTCTGTGCTACACTGTCTTCCCCATGATCCCCTCCACACCATGTTAACATAGGTGTTCTTAAATTTAAATGGAGTCATAATACATTATAATTTACTGGATGCCTGTTACGTGCTGATAGGTATTCCTAGTTCCCCCAGGTAGGTAATGTTGCCTGTTTTACAAAGGAGGAAGCAGAGATTCAACAACAGCAGCAGAACTAAGATTTGAATCCAGGCCTTTTCCTGCTCTTCCCACTTATCATGCTGCCTTCTGAGTAATGCGATTGAGGCTGATTTTTGACAGCATAATTTGCTGAGTCAGTGTCATTAGTTTTTTTGCAATATACTTTATTAATACAGAATGAGAGGGCCTCAAACTTATTTTCTTGGAAGTGCATTCTTATGTGAAGGCTTTTAATTGTAGAATATTTTCTTTCAAACAGTAGGCTTTATCTTAAATATTTGTTAAGTGTAAAGTACTAAGGGAAAGATGGAGATGAGTCATAAATAGATCCTGTCCACAAGGTTAAGAAAGCTGAGATCCTTACATAATTCACTGTGGTATAAGATAATGACAAGGCAGTCATTGTCACAAAAGATATAAGTAAAGTGCTGTGGAAGTTCTGCTAAGGAAGAGTTTCTTGGTATAAGGAAAGGGACTTGGAGAGGAAAAAGGTAGGCTTTTGACTTAGATTAGGGCGAGAGGAGTAAGGGGGAGGTGTAGTATTCTCTACAGGGAAAGAAAGAAGAAAGGTCATGCTGCATACAGGATGAGCGTAAGCTTGGAATTGGGGAGTATAAAGAGCCACATCAGGGAAATAATCATTTTATCTGTTTTGTGGGGTGGAGGAAGGGAAATAACTATAGATAATGAAAATTAAATCCATACAGAGAAAGCCTTTGTGTACCAGGCTAAGGAGAGTTGAATTCTTTGAAGGAAAAGAATCTTTTTGATCAGAAATCACATGATTTGTATTTGAATTTAGGAAAGTTGATGTTGATTGGATTTGTAGGGGTCAGCGAATTGGCCTGTAGACCAAGTACAGCCTTTGGTTAGTTTTTGTTAGTAAGTTTTATTGGAACACAGCCATGTTCATTCACTTGTATATTGTCTATGGCTGCTTTAGTTATACAGTGGTAACTTGAGTATTTGAGACAGAGACCTACGGCCTGCAAAGCCTAAAATATTTACCATCTTAACCTTATGAAGAAAAAGTTTGACAACATCTGAATTATGGGGCAGAACCAGAAATACTATTCATCATTGTTAGGCTGGGGGCTAGATCTGTGTCAAATGAAGGTCAGAATTGCAGTAGCCCTAGTAGAAAAATAAAGGAGAGAATGGATGAGAGAGAGGGAAAAATTTATTAGGTTTGGCAGTTGACTAGGTTCAAGAGTCTAGGAAGAGGAGAGGAAGGAATCAAAAACAATTTTTTAAATGTGATTGTGGATGGTGTTTGGGATAGAATACACTTTTAATTGTAAGCCATTCCGTATGTTCGTTATATTACGACTTAACGTTAGATGCTGGTTTGGAGCTCTGATCTTTGGAAGCATGAGTTTTTCCTACCTTTGATCAACAAATACTCCTCCCTGTGTCTGGTTAGGTTAGGAGTGGGTTTTACTTCCTGTCTTACCAGTTGATGGTTGTATATGTGAACATACAACAGCTTGTGTGTAATGTTAAATTCTGATCCTTAAAATGTGACAAAACTCTCCATACTCACCAGCTGGTATTAAAACTTGAGGGAAAGAATATTGATTTGTGCCCACCTGTGACCCTGTCCCTCCAGTTCTCTTCAAATCATGTGAGTGACTCATTTTTGAATACTGCTTTCTTCCAGGAGTTCTTGTAGGCAAAGGAACAGAATGACACAACAGTGCATAAAGCCTGATGTGCTATTTACTCATGTCAAAAGTGCTAATAAAAATATTTATAAATACAGGAAGTTTTCCACTATAGTTGTTGCTGTTTATTGCTGTGTCAAAACTGTATGCTAAGTGCTTTCTGTAAACCATCTCCTTTAATGCTTTAGAACTTTTCTATGAAATAGGAATATTGTGTTAACTACTGTTAAAAAACAAAACTGAATCAAATACATTTGAAGATCTAATTGGTTTTATTAAGCGATTCATGAATCAAGCAGTATCCACTCTGTCAAGTAGAGAAATGCTCTGAGGAGTTGTACAAAATGGAAAGTTCTTACAGACAGAAGGGTAAGGCAAGAAGCAAAAGAAGAGATTAGGATTGTGTCAGGTGTGGTCATCCTCCCTTAGAAGGAACTGGGGTTTTATGCAGATGACCTCACTAGTGATCTGGAAATTCCTGGCTGATTGGTTTAAAATTTCACTCCTGGGAGAAGCTGCAACTGCAGTTAGGTAAGGCATTAAGTGCCAGTTCTGTGATTTGACCTAGAAGTGACTGCTGCTGGGCCTGTGTTTTTAGTACTACCACCCCTGTTTTACCATGGAGAAAACCAGGGCTCATGGTAAATAATTGCTCAAGTTATACAGCTACCAAGGCCAACCTAACTTCTAAACTCATCCTCAGTTTGTACTCTGGTGGTTATTAAACTTTATGTTCATTAGACTAACCCTAACACTTTTAAAGATAGGATTCCTGGGCCTTTTTCTACCACGGATTTTACCTTACAGATAATTCTAGTATTTGTGATCCTTGCACCAAACTTGGAGAGAAGACTGCCCTATAGCCTTCTATTAGGAGATAATGCCTCCTGGGGAAAACATTTTCCCCCAAGCCCCTATGCTGACCCAAGTTTTTACTTCTTGTAGGCATACTGAAATATTTAAGTTAGTCAAGCAAGAGATAATGAGATGATATAGTATTTCATCAGTTGAGGTTTTTCGCCCCTAAAACAGGTTTACAATTTTGCAGTAATGCAAAATACATATATTGATTTCTTACATTTTGAGCACATTCACTTTTTTAATTGGATCATATTTTTGCATCCAAATACTGTGACTTTTCCAGGTCATTCTGATTTGAAGCAACACATTCCTTAGTTGATTGGATCTTCTACTTTTTAGAAGAAACATTATTTAGATGTGGAAATCTTCAATCTGTCAAATTTCTGTGATAGATATTTTTCAACTTTACACTTAGGATCAGTATAGAAGAGCAAAAAGCCCCGGAATGTTGAAAGATCATATACCAACTCAGCTAGCTTATGATTTGGTTATGCCATGTAACCTTTCTTAACCAGTTTCCTTACCTGTAGAATGGAGATGATGCGTGGCTTGATGGCTTGCCGTTTCCTATTATTTTGATCAAATGAGTAAGTGAAAGTTCCTGTAAAAATGAAAAGCATATTCAGATATTAGGTGGTAATACTTTCAGAAGTTTGTGGATGTGTGATGCATTTATTTTAGTGCTTTTCACAACTTAGTTTCATAATAATGAGTGCTTGCTGAGGGGGGCTGTATGGAGGTACACTAACTGTCTCTTTAGGAGATTTTTCAGCTATCTAAAATGGAGAACAAAAAGACTTTAGAGAAGCTAATGTAGATGGAGCACCTCCAAGCTCTTCATTTCACTTAGAGCTTATTATTTTAGACATACTTAAGTAAGTTTTATAGTTTGATTTCCTAGTTCGTAGCAGAAGGGGTTTTTTAAGCTGTACTAGCTTGACAATGTACATGCTCTTTTGATTTAAAATAAATCTCGTGGAGCTGTTGCTGAAAATTCAGACCTAAATAGTTGCTTACTCCTGAAAGTAATGCTGTGTTTCAGCATAGCACAGCAGTGTTTTTCAGGAAGATAGCTTTTCTGGATAGCTGTTATCTTCTCAAAATTCCGTATGGTGGAGGTTTGGGGAGTTTAGAGTCATTTCCAGATACTACATTATCAAATTGCTTAAATAGGAATAGAAAATTGGTTGCACAAATCACTATATTTGTCTTCCTAAGAACCTTAGGAAATAGGAAAGGCCTGGTAGGTGGGTGTCTGTATTTGAAATATGGGATGGGCCCATAGAGGGTGAGTTGGAACGTGACAGTAAGTGAATGTGTACTCTTGAGTTTACCAGTACTCTTAAGTCATATTAGAAAAGACATTTTCTCATGCAAAACCATTCCCATGGTTTTCTTCGTGTGAAGTGGGTTTAAAGCAGAATATAGAAGCAGATTTTTGGATGGGAACATGGAATTTGTGTAGTGCCTGTCAGTCCTAAAAGATCTATTTTTAGCCACATCTTTTTACCACCTAGTAGTTTGACCTTGTTCCCACTGTTAAGAATTGGAGACCCAGTTTAGAATATCCAACTTGCAGTGAAATTTTAAACAGATTAGTATTTGTCTTGATACTTTACTTATTTTTTATCATGTGTGCTGTTGAAATAATTTTAAATAATCTGGGGAATTAAAAGAAGTGCCATCTGTTTTGTATGGAAAAAGACACAAGTTATTTTGCCCAGTAGGCTTGGCTTAATAGTGGTATTTTCACATAGAAACTTAAGCACAGTATCATTATCATTCCTTTGTGGGAGAGGTTAACTGTAAAAGCAAATTATCACCATCAGCTACTCTAAATGCTTTTAATTCCATTCTTAGGATTTACTTTGTGTTCTGTAGTGTCCCTGGCTATATCTTTTGGGAAGAAGGAGTGGTGGCCTCTTTCTGGATAGCATTCCCCTTTATTTGTTGTATACAAGTTAAGTACGTGGTGACCTATTCCTGCAATTCCTGGCTGTTTATAAAGGTTCAACAGACTCTATTCCTATGTGCTTTTATTTTCTTGAATGATTAGAAAGAACGCTGAATTTGAATGTGTGTTTTGATATTGAGTTAATTTGAGAGCCATAGGAATTGGCAGAGTTTGTTCAACTTGTCTTTGGTTTAAATTTGAATATGCAATTAGTTTGCTGGTGTTTCAGAAATTGTTTATTGTAGGCCTCTTGTACTGAGGTGATAATCTGGAATTTCTTGTTCTATTTTAAATTAGTATTTCATTCATTCATTCAACAAACATTTCTTGATTATCCCTAGAGGTCTGGTATCACCGTGGCAAATCTAGAATTATACAATCTGCACCTGCTGTTGTGAATAATACGAATTTTGAAAGGACTTGAAAAGTGAACCTTTCTCTCCTTCAAAATGATAGTTCTAAGATTTTATCCTTCCTTGGACTAATTTTTTTAAATTACTGCCTTTTTTCTTGACAAAAGAGTAATAAAAACTTGTAAAAAGCAAAGAACCACAGATGTGTGAGACAGAAGTATTTTACCTCTACTGTTACTTCGGTTTGATGCAACTGTAGAAAACATTCCCTTCGTTTGGCGTACTGTAGAGAAATATCAGGTTCCACTTCCATCATTTTAGTAGCTTTGTGGTCCTTAGCACATCACTCAACCACTCTGGACCTCAGGTATTCCCATCTCTTCTCCTGGAAAGACAACAGCCTCACAGAACTGCTGTGAGAAATTTAATGTATGATCCCATAATATGGTAGTTGGCTCTTAAATGAATATTCTCCGCCCTACTTTTTGCTTTTCCCTCAATTTCATATGAAGGTCCTGTATTTTTTGTTTATCTCATGGCCTTTGAGAACTTTTTAGTTTGGGTATATGGTATCTGTATGCATGTGTCTGTCTTTACAGTGTACTTACGGAGTTGGATTTTTATGAATTTGTGATTTTTAGTATTGATTAGATCGAACATGGTATGAGAAGAGAAGGCGTAAATGATTTCCGTTACTATGTACTTGCTTTTACCATTGATGGACTTTTCTAGTGTTTGCTGTTTGCACCTAAAGCTCTTTCTTTTTGTGTTATTAGGTTCTCAATCTATAAAAGAGGGCATTCAAAAGACTGCAGGTATATCCTGTTAAGTTGCTTTCCAAGAAGGTTTCTTCTTCCACCATTCATACCAGTGGTGTGTTGGGTTGTTTAATCATACTCCAGTTAACATGGAGGATGATCCTTTAATATTTGCTAAACTGATGGGTGAAAAGTAATAATATCTTTACTTAAAGTCTCCATTTAAAAATTATTAGCGAGGTCAAACATTCTCATATGTTTTAATGTTTTAAAAAGTAATATTTCCTTAAGCATTTTTATGAGTCTTATAGCAGTGCTGTAGTTCTTTGTTGAACATACTGGAAATCAAAATCAGATAAGATACAAATTACAAATTGAATTTTTGTCTGTTAGTGATCTTTTCTCTTGAGCTTTCCTTCTCAACCTAAAATACTGGGAATCTTCCATCTTTCCAGATATTAGCAGGAGATTTTTGCCTATTTTCTCTAAGTTTTTAGTGGTTTTATATTTAGAAATTAATTCTTTAATCCATCAAAACATTTTTTGTTGCATGCTGTGAGGCTCTAAGTAAGCCTTCTCCACCTCGTTCCCCAAATAGCTAACCAGTCTCTCAAGATCACTTACTTTTCTATTTCCTTTGGGTCTTTTGAAGTTGCATTAAACCTGTATGTTAATTTGAAAAAGAGTATCTTTACATCCAGAATATGGGTTGTCCAGTTTTCTGTATAAGTCTGTTTTATAAGAGTATTTTTGAGCATTTTGTATTTTTCAGTGTTTTTATGAGTACCATCTCTTACATTAGGTATTTTTATTGCTGGTAAGTAGCAAAAATCCTAAGTACTAAAAAAAAAATCATTTTGCATCTTTGCTTTCTTACCTAATTCAAAAATCTAGGAATAAGTAATATCAGGAAATAATACATTTTTGATAAGCAACTTAAAATTGTATCTGCATGCTTCCTCTTATCCCTTTCTCCAAAAGTTTGAAAGAGTAATGGCAAGATAAGTGATATTTTAAACTAAAACTATTCTGGTGATTTAATTCTTATGAAATCAGCAAAACACCTAATAGTGACTTTGCACATCTTCAAAATGTTAAATAAGATAATATAAGTGAAAAATCACTGCCTGCCAATTAGTTGGCACTACTAATGGTGGTGTGGTTACGTTTTCCTTAATCTAAGACTTTTATGAACTGTTGGTTTTGATAAAATTTATCTGTACATATTTAAAATACTGCCAGTGTTTTTGAGGCAATAGTTCCATGGCATGAAAACCAAGTCTAGTCAGTTCATGTGCTCTAAAGCAATCACTTAATTTTTTCCTTTTACATTAATATCCGTATTAATGTAAGAGGAAAAAATTGAGTTATGAAATTTGGTAGGAATTTTAAGAGGCCTTGGATGGTACCTGGGCTACCCTCTTTATTTTGTGGTTGGGGAAACTAAGTTCTAGATAAATGTACTCATCTGTGGACTCATAACTTGTTAGTAGTAGACAGGGAGCTAAAATCATGAATGTAGCACAGATTCACTCATATGTAGGTCAGTGGATTATATTACATTACATTCATGTAGGTGAGTGAAGTATACTACTATACTACATTATAGTAACTGTCCTAAAAGGGTTGTCCATACCTGGTTTGAATGAAGATGTCACCACTTCTTAAACAGGGGAAAGACTTTACATCTGTGGAGGGAAATTTTTCTTTCTGCAACTTCTATGTTGGTGTTAATTTTGTTGGTTCTCCCCACTCATAGAATGTCTTCTCATTATAGCTGCTCTAAGTATTTGAAAGTCACTGTTCACCTATGGACTGATAGTAGACTAGCTTATGTTTTATTAAGTGAATTTTAACTAGGATTATTTCATTTAATGAATGTCATGTGCTTTTGTTTTCTGTCTATAAATTTGCCTGGTTTCGTTTACCATTTTTAGGTCTGATGGACCATCCTTCTGTTGTGTTTTGTTTGTTACTTCTCTTTGTGTTTCTATCTGGATCCCTCCGTTAGACAACTGCCTTGTGTCTTGATTAATATTAGAGTCGAATGGTCCTATGCTTAAGCCCTATTCTAATAATAGTACTTTTTATTATTGTAGTTCAGCTACTGCCACAGTAGCAGAACTGCTACTGCTACTGTGGCAGTCTTATCCATTCTGTCAACTTAAACCTTTGTCTTTCTCACATATAGTCTTCCCCATTTTGTCTTTGTGCAGCTGGCTTTTTGATCCTAACCCTAAAGCAGAGATTTTGCTTTAATGATGTGTCTGCAGTTGATTAGGTTAATTAGTTCTTAACTGGTCCTTGTCTTTCTAGGAGAGGGTACAACTGTTGAGGATGTTCTGCTTGATACTCTGAAGAGCTTGGATCTCTTTCTCCAAATTTTAATTTAGTTAAGAGAACATGGTCAGTCAATAAAGGCTCTGGGAAAGGTTGGAATATGATGTTTCATTATTAAAGCTTACCATTTTTGACATTTTCATATAGTTTAAAACAACAAAGAGCCCACAGTTGTAATTACAATCCATTATTTGGGATCTAAGTTGAAAATTGCCTTTTTCTTACTTTGCATCCACTATTTCCACAGTATCCCAGTAGAATGTTTTCATCTTAGTTTTAAGAGAGACCTTTTGTGAACTCAAGATACTGCATGGAAATATTTGTTTACCAAACACTTTTAAACAGCCCCCTCCTTCCCTTCAGTGAATTTGATTTAGGAGTGTAGCCAACCTTGAGAGAAGAGGAGGGCACTTTGGCTGTTTCTTGTCTCTGTAGCTAAATCTGTGGTTCTGTGAAATGACTCCTAGTGACAGAGCTTCAGTTTGGACCCTGTTCCATGGGATAATCTCTGAGTTTACTTGTGGATATTCCTTATCTTAGGACCTATATTGGTCTTGACAGGTAGGTTTGTATTTTGAAAATTGAGATGGCTTGGGTTCCTAGTGTGAGGTGGGAGATAGGTTTTAGTCAAGTATGGTATCTGAACCACCTACCATACTAGGAAATGAAATGTGACCAGAAACTGCAAGATTTCTTTCACATTATCTGCCTTTTATCTAGCCCAAATATGTGGTGTTAGTGATCAGTGGCATTGATCCTTGGCTGGGCACACTCAATGGCTGGATTGCAGAGTTGCCATGGTTGTTATTAAATTGTGTATAGCAGCAGGGAGGTTACTTGAGTCAGTTGTGGACATTCTTCTGAAAAGGCTTGGGAGGAGGAGTTCAGAATGCTTTTATTTAAGCACTAGGAACATTTTTGCTTAGGGTTCTGACATAATGAAATTCATGATTTAAGATGACTCTTACAGATGTATGCATTTAATACAACAGAGAAAGGCAGAAGACAGCAGTTAAAAAACCGTTTTGCAAATACTTAATTCATTATGGTAACACACAGTAATAGCTAACTTTACCTAGAACTATCCATGTTTACCAGTGCCTCTTAATATGTACCCCCCTCTACATTCTTCTTTGATTTTCTGTGGAAAACTTTTCTAGTGAGAACTTCTATCAATAGTTACTGTGCGAACAATCTCGTTTTTAGGGTGGACACCATTGAAAGCTATTAATTTTGTGTCAAAGTTAGAAGTTTTCAGAGGCTAAGCTTATTGATCTGCATGCTTAAGCTCAATATATATATATATAATTTTGAGAAATAAGGAAAACACAAGCAAGAACTTCCAATTTCAAACTTTTTTTGCTTTCCACCCCAAATCTTCACTGAGGTGCAATACATATACAATACTGATATTTTAAATTTTATCTAGACCTTTAAATTTGCTGTTAGATTCTGATTTAACAATGGATCTCAAAGTGTGGTCCTCCAACCAGCAGAATGAACATGACCTTGGAATTTAAGTTCCAGATTCTCAGGCTCCCATCAGAAACTCTGGGTATGGGGCAGTGTATGTGTTTTAGCAGACAAGCTCAGCTAGTGATTTTGGTGCAAGATCAGGTTTTGTGAACCACTGATTTAAAGCAAGGGAAAGATGTCATTTATTTCATCTGAATTATGTAAGAAGGAAAGGGTTGGGATAGATTATATAATTAATGGAAACTCATGACTTTTGTGGGTCACTGTCACTGTTAGTGTAAAGGTTATGATTGGCTCTTCATTTATCTTAAACTACAAAAATAAATTTGGACTGTCACAATAATTGACTGATCATATTAATTGAAAATGAAATTTTGGATTATTTTTGTAACTTGAGTGGCCTCTTGCTAGATCATTTGTTAAAGATTTCATTCCTAATCCATTTCAGAATATTGGCTAGAGGAAGCAGTAAAATGACAGCAGATATTCCCAGTGTTCCGGCCCTGGAAATATTTCACACTGATTGTGTGGGTGGGGTTCTGTGCTAGGCTGTATTTTACCTTATTTAATATGAATGAGAAAGAATCTCCATCTGTTTTTACAGCTTTATTGAGCTATAATTCAGTCATTTAAATTATACAGTTCTTGGCTTTTAGTTTATTTTCATAGAGTTGTGCAAGTATCAACAGAATCTAATTTTTCCTAATAAATTGATTTACTCCAGATAGTTATTGATCACATAAAAGATAAGTCAGTGAAGCAACTGGGAGTATGCTTCAAGAGATGAAAAAACAAAATGTGGCATGGGCATAAAATGGAGTATATTTTGCCTTGAAAAGGAAGGAAATTCTGACACATGCTGCAACATGAAATCAGCCTTGAGGAATTATGTGAATTGAAAGAAACTAGTTACAAAAAGACAAATACTATATGATTCTACTTACATGAAATACCTAGAGTAGTCAAATTCATAAATAAAGTAGAATGGTGTTTGCCAGGGCTTGAGAGAAGGGGGAATCAGTAGTTACTGTTCAATGGGTATGAAGTTTGCAAGATGAAGAGAGTTCTGGAGATGGATGATGGTGATAGTTTCACAACAAATTGAAAAAAGAAAATGTCTTTGTAGAACCCTCCTTTTTGTAAACAGGAAGATTTTAGTGTTAAAACATTTTTTGTATAAGTTGCTAGGTACCAGTTAACATTTGGTCTGACATGGTGCGGAGTCAATAAATTTTTAAAGATTTTTACTGTTATTTTTTAAATACAGATATAATTCATATACCATAAAAACCTTTGAAAAGTGTACAGTTCATTGTGTTAGTATATTCACAAAACTGAGCAGCTATAATTCTGAACAATTTTCATCACCCCAAAAGAAACCATGTATCCTTTAGTAGTTATTTCCCCATCATTTCTTCCTCCAGCCCCTCAAAACCACTAATCTATCTATGGATTTGCCTATGCTAGACATTTCCTATGAATGGAATCATACGATATGTGGCCTTTAGCATCTGGCTTTCTTCACTCAACACACTATTTCAGGGTTTATACATGACAGAGTATTTATCAGTACTTCATTCCTTTTTAAGGCCAAACAATATTCTATTGTTTGGTTGTAACACATTTTGTTTATTCATTATTCCATTGATGGACTTTGAGTTGTTTCCACCTTTTGGCTATTATGGATAATGCTGCTATGGACATTCTTTTACAAGTTTTTGTGTTGATGTGCTTTGAATTCTCATGTCTGTGCCTGGGAGTGAAATTGCTGGATCATATGTTTAATATTTGAGTAACTGACAAACTGTTTTACAGAGATACAGACAGCACTTTTTTTCATTCCCACCAACCATGGAAAAGGGTTCCAATTGCTCTGCATTGTTGTCAGGACTGTTTATTGTCTCTTTTTAATTTTAACCATGTTAGCAGGTGTGAAATGGTATCTCGGTTTGATTTATATTTCTCCAGTGACTAATGATGTTAATCCATTTGTATATCCATTTGTATATCTTAGGTACTTCTCCATTTGTATATCTCATTTGGAGAAATGTCTCTTTAAATCCTTAGCCCATCTTTAAAATGGGTGGTTTGTTTTAACTGTTGTGTTTCATATATTCTAGATACAAGTCTCTTGTCAGATGATTTGCAGATACTTTCTTCCGTTCTGTGAGTTTTCACTTTTCTTGTTGTGTTCATTGCACAAAAATTTTGTTTTGAATACAGTAAGTTTTATCTTCTAATTTTGTTCCTTTTGCTTTTGTGTCATATCCTAAGATACTGCTTAACCAAAGGTCATGAAAAATTTGCTCCTTTTGCTTCCTTCTAGGAGTTTTATTGTATGAGCTCTCACATTTAATCCTATGATGCACTTTGAGTTAATTTTGTATATGATGGGACATGTAGGGGTCCAAATTCATGCTTTTGCATTTTGTCCCAACATCATTAGTCATTAATCATTGAAAGGCTATTTATTCCCCATCATGTGTTTTAAAATAGAAGTGAATATAATTTGAAAATGGAAATGTACTTGTTTTTAAAATTTTGGTGGTTGATTAACAGGTATTTTCTTCTTCTTTATGCTGTTCTTTATTTTCGAAATACCCATAACAGAACTTTGGTACCAAAAATATATATATCCAGAGTAATAGTGATTATTTCTGAAGGATGGGATGGGAATAGAGGAAGGGGAAATAATGATTTCATTTGTTACTTTAATACTTTCAAAATGTATTATGAGGTTTGTTTGCTTTTTAATTTTAAAAAAGTAGAAAATTACTCTTTCTCTCTTGATTGTGGTGATTTACTTAAATTATTATAGCAGCTTTCAGAGCAGGGCCAGAAGTGTGTTGTTTCATTTTAGTGTTTTGTGTTTTTTTAGGACAGTGTTTTTTAAGAATGCTTTCTGGTCCTGAGTGATAGTTCGCAAACTCAAAGGGTCTATTACAGGAGAGGGAAGGGGGAAGGAAACTAACACTCGATTAGTGCCTACTGTTGACCCTATGCTTTCATATACATATTAATCCTTAACATCTTTACAGATAGGAACAATGAATACTAGGTATAATGAGTGACTTGCCACCATGACATGGCTTAGTAATTGGTTAAAAGCAAGAATTAGAACAGGGTTGCCTCACTCCACAGTGTAGGTTTTCTGTGTGCTTCTGTCTCCTGACTAGTACATAGTAAGCAATTCATTGAATGCTTGGATAAGCATGTGTCCATATAGATGGTTGAGTGATATAAGTGGAGGAACCCAGGTGGAGAAATAGATATTGAAAAGATTAATAATGAAACTATAAAATGACTTGAGGGAACTAGGACTTTTGAAATTGGTGAAAGCAAGTATTTAATTGTATTTGCATGTGTGGGAGCAGTGTTCTTCCGAAGTCAAGTCAGGAGTCAGGAAATGTGAATTCTGTATCTGGATAGCTTTTTGTACCTAGGACGTATCTCTAAGTGGCCTCAGCTGCAGTTAGCCATGGTGCACTTCTGATGGCAGCTGGAGAGGCTTGGGAGCTAATTGTAACACACTTAGCTACCTTTTCATCTGGATTTTTCCACTGAAGGATGAATCATCCTTGTGAAACAGTTCTCAAAACAGGAAGATGAAAGCCACGTCAGATTGTTTTAAGTGCACACTGAAAACTTACCACAATTGTTTGTATTGGTGGGGGCGGGGTAGATGTGGTGAATTCACCTTATTTTTCCAATACATATTGAGTATCTGCTCTACTATAAAGATTTTTTGCTGGGCTTGGAGGATAACATGCTATAGTTTAAGCTTTGACTAAGGATGCCAAATCAGATGTATAAATAGTCTGTGATAAATACAGAGCAGAATAAGTATACATCCTAAAAAATCTTGTAATAAGCCTCTAAGATTTAGAGAAAGGGGGAAATGATATCTGGAAATGTTTAGAGAATACTTTAGCATGAAATACTATTTTGACTATCAGATATTGAGAGGGGGTGAGGTTGGGTAGACAATAAGTAAGAGTAAAAAGGGGATTGAAGTAAACCAAGGGAATAAGTGTGAACAGAAGCTTAGAAGAAGAGATAAGCCTAGTGTTTTGGAAGAATGGTTTGACACTCTTACTGTGTAGTATCTGCTTTCTATCCCTCTGTTATACTATACTCCAGCTATGCTGTACCCCCACCCAAATAACAAAACAAGTATTCAGGAGTAGTATTTTGATCTGGAAATAATTGAAGAATTATGATTGTTTTTTTTATAATTTTTATTTTGGTATCATTAATCTACAATTACGTGAGGAACATTATGTTTACTAGACTCCCCCCATCACCAAGTTCCCCCCACATACTCCATTATAGTCACTGTCCTTCAGCGTAGTAAGATGTTGTAGACTCACTGCTTGTCTTCTCTGTGTTGCACAGCCCGCCCCATGCCCCCGCCCCCACACACATTATACATGCTAATCGTAATACCCCCTTTCTTTTTCCCCAGCCTTATCCCTCCCCTCCCTCCCATTCTCCCCAGTCCCTTTCCCTTTGGTAACTGTTAGTCCATTCTTTGGTTCTGTGATTCTGCTGCTGTTTTTTTGTTCCTTCAGTTTTCCTTTGTTCTTATACTCCACATATGAGTGAAATAATTTGGTACTTGTCTTTCTCCGCCTGGCTTATTTCACTGAGCATAATACCCTCTAGCTTCATCCATGTTGTTGCAAATGGTGGGATCTGTTTACGTCTTATAGCTGAATAATATTCCATTGTGTATATGTACCACATCTTCTTTATCCACTCATCTACTGATGGACACGTAGGTTGCTTCCATTTCTTGGCTATTGTGAATAGTGCTGCAATAAACATAGGGGTGCATCTGTCTTTTTCAAACTGGAGTGCTGCATTATTAGGGTAAATTCCTAAAAGTAGAATTCCTGGGTCAAATGGTATTTCTATTTTGAGCTTTTTGAGGAACCTCCATACTGCTTTCCATAGGGTTGAACTAATTTACATTCCCACCAGCAGTGTAGGTGGGTTCCCCTTTCTCTACATCCTCGCCAACATTTGTTGTTGTTTGTCTTTTGGATGGTGGCGATCCTTACTGGTGTGAGGTGATATCTCATTGTGGTTTAATTTGCTTTTCTCTGATGACTAGTGATGTGGAGCATCTTTTCATGTGTCTGTTGGCCATCTGAATTTCTTCTTTGGAGAACTGTTTGGCTCCTCTGACCATTTTTTGATAGGATTATTTGCTTTTTGTTTGTTGAGGTGTGTGAGCTCTTTATATATTTTGGATGTCAACCTTTTATCGGATCTGTCATTATGAATATATTCTCCCATACTGTAGGATGCCTTTTTGTTCTACTGGTGGTGCCCTTTGCTTACAGAAGCTTTTCAGCTTGATGTAGTCCCACTTGTTCATTTTTGCTTTGTTTCCCTTGCCCGGGGAGATATGTTCATGAAGAAGTTGCTCATGTTTATGTCCAAGAGATTTTTGCCTAAGTTTTTTTCTAAGAGTTTTGTGGTTTCATGACCTACATTCAGGTCTTTGATCCATTTGAATTTATTTTTGTGTATGGGGTTAGACAGTGATCCAGTTTCATTCTCTTACATGTAGCTGTCCAGTTTTGCCAACACCAGCTGTTGAAGAGGCTGTCATTTCCTCACTGTATGTCCATGGCTCCTTTATCATTATTAATTGACTATATATGTTTGAATTTTGATTGTTTTTTAAATTTAAGTTCTGTGTTGTTTGTGGGACTAAACTCCCAGCCCAGAAAATAAGAGTGATCATGACAAATTAAACCTTGAACAGTTTGCTTTGTTTTTTAATATACACTGATTCTAGGAAATACTGTGTTTTGTCATAATTTGGTCCATATTGGCAGTTAAATTGCACCTGTGTTTTTGCCTTCTAGGTCATTAGTGCTTTGACCTTGTGGTTTCTTGTCAAGGTTTTGTTTAATTTTGAGCTCTGGATGGAAAGATACTATGTAAATTTTTAAAAACATTTCTCTTCCCTTCCCTTTTTGGCTTTTCCTGAATCTTCATGGAAGTTTCTGGGAACAGAGAGCCTGAGGTGGGTTGGGGAAAGGGAAGTCCCACAAATTCGGCTGATAAAGGTCAGTAAGAAGTGAGAAGGTATTGGCCTTTGCGCAACCCCAAAGTTACTTAGTGCATTTATGTCGCATGCTTTACTGTTAAGGACTTCAGTTTAAGTGTGAGTGCTGATACTGCCAAATTTCTACTTTCTGTGGATCATTTCAGTCCTCAGAATTTCTAGGGGAAATTTTTAATTTTAGCAGGAGGAGGCAGAGACTTGGTTTGTGTAGGATTATTATGGGTATGTAAATATACACGTATATATGTAAGATAAAATTTAAACTTTGTGATGCACTCAGTAATTGTCAGGTTTCAAAAATGAAAGTTTTGATCACAGAAAGGTACATTAGTCTATGTAGTGTAGAGAAGAAAGTAATAACTTTATTTAAAGAATGTTTAAATTAGGAGCTCTCATCTTGAAATTGGAGTCTTTGACGTGAGGACTACTGTGGATTCTTTTTTTCTCCTAATTGACTGATACATAGGGTTATTACTCAGAAGAGCAAGCAGCACCCAACTTCTCACTGGTGAACAACTTGAGTTTCACAGAATGTGTGTGTGATAAGTGATTTTTCACATATGAACACTTGATGTCTACTCAGTTGTGTGTAAATATTTTTATAGCTTCCCAAACTAATGTATGAGATTCTCAAGATGATGAAATTTTGTTAAATTCAAGCAGACGTCTTAAGAAATGAAAGTGTTGAGTACAGCCTAGTTTGCCTTAGCCCTTGGGAGAATTGTTGAGTCACTGTTTTGGTAGACGTGGGCCTGACTTTATTTAGCATTTGTGAGACATTTTAAGATAACAATACATAGTTTAGGAAAAAAATCTTTATTTCTTAAAGTCCATTGGTATGCCTTTAATCTTCTAGAATGTCTGAGTCAACCCCTTGTGACCTTGACTGTATCTCAGTACTCTGGATAAAATCCAGAGGTTCCTCTTGGGCTGGTGTTAGCCAGCTGCCCTGTCCCCTGCTCCTACTTCACCACCTTGTCTTACTGTAGAAGATTCAAGCTTACATTACAAGTGGAAAGAAGAGTGCCATAAACTCCCATATGTGTATCACCTGGCTACAACAGACATCAACTCTTAGTAGTTATTCTAGTTTTATCTAGACCTTGCTCCGACACACACACCAGCGTACATACATATACACTTTGATTATTCTGAAGCCAATTCTATTTTAGCATATTTCTTCGGTAAATATTTCAGAATCTGTCTCTAAAAGATAGTAGCTCTTCTGCTGCTCCCCACCTCACCCCCTCCCCCGTCTTTTTATTTTTAAAACTATTCCTGTGTGTGTTGGAAAAGATGCAAAGGAATGAGGTAAAGACTGTATAGTGGGACAGAAGAGTAGAAATGAGGTCCACCTGATGGTTGACTTTCAGAAGAGAAGAGGATTGGGTAGACCCAAAACCATAAAGGGGATACCTCCTAGAATCCATTTAATTATTAGAAGATGGCACATTTCCCTGGGCAATCCCTGTCCCAAGGCCTCTCTATGTGGATTTTCTGAGCCCCCTCCTCTTCCTGCCCTTTGGATGTTGAAGTGCCTCAGGGTTTCATTTTCAGCTCCCTCCCTACCCTTGCCTTTATCTGAACCCTTCCTAAGTGATCTTCAGTCCTGTTGTTTAAGTATCATACATATATCAGGACTTCCAAATTTATATCACCAACCCAGCTGTATCTCCGTTCTGAAGCTCTGATTTATATCCAATAATTTGTCTTAAGTATTTCAAATTTAATGTATTTAAAATGGAGTTATTGATTCCCCTTGCTAAAATCCAGCTTACTCCACTATGATCAACTCCGGTCTCACCACACCTGGTGCTACCCCACCTCCACACCCTGCCAGCCATTACAGTATATAATAAAGTCTATGGAGTGTATCTTTTTGTTAGTCCAGGCTGCTGTAACAAAATACCATAGACTGGGTTGCCTTGCACAATAGAAATTTCAAACAGTTCTGGAGGCTCTCCATCAGAGATCAGGATGCCAGTTTAGTCAGAAGCTGACTGGGGTCCTCTTCTGGGCTGCATGCTTCATACTTCTCATAGGAAAGAGAGCTGGAGAGCTCGTCGTGGTGGTGGTGGGGTGTCTCCCCTAAGAAGGGCACTAATCCCAGTCATAAGGGCTCCATCCTCATGATCTAATTACCTCCCAGAGGCCTCACTTAATACCATCACACTGAGGTTAGGATTTCAGTATATGAAGTTGGTGGGGCGTAAAAATTCAGTCCTTAACAACCTTGATAACTGTTTGATCACTCCTACTTTCAGTCTTCTACAAGACTTTTCTGGTTGTCTCCAGAATATATCTTGAATCTACTGACTTGACCTCTGTAGCCACCTTCATCTCTCTTGGAACCACTGCAATAATCTTCTAACTGGTTTCCTCGTATTTTTTCTCTTCCTAAGTCTGTTCTTCATATTGCAGCTGAAGTAGTAATTTAAAAATCTATCATGCTACTTACTTGCTTTAAAAACCTTTAATGAGTTTCCTATTGCTTTCATGATAAAACCTAAATGTCTCACCATAGCCTTTAAGACCTTACATGCCGTTGTTCTGGATTGTTTTTCATCCTCTGCCTTGTGCTCTAGCCTCCTTATCTTGAACCAGTCATATTCATTCCTTTCTCAGAGCTCTTGCTCTTACCTGTTCCCTGTTAACACTTTTTTCTCAGCTCTTGGCAAGACTGTCTTAGTCTCTTCCTTAGGAAAGAGCAAGTATATTATTATCAGCTTCAAATATGCCAGTGATTCCTTTCTTTACCACTTTTTCCAAGATGGCTTTCCCCAATTTGTCCCATCATCCATTTTTCTTCATGGCACCAATCATAAGATATAAATACGCTGTATGTATTGATTTCATTGTTTTGTCTCTGAACCTCAGTTTCCCTTCTATTAAATGGGACCTGGCAGGGTTAGGAGGACAGAACAGCTGTAAAGTAGCCATCCTAAACAGATGGTCTCAGTTACTGTTACTTGGCATGAGTCACTTAATCTTTTCAGGTTTGTCTTTCTTTATGTGTAAGAGGTTTGACTAGAAAGTAGTAGTTCTCCCTCCAACTTTGGTGCTTGTCAGAATCACCTGGAGGGCTATTAAAACACAGGTTGCTGGACCCAAGATTGGGTTTATGCTTTGGTGGGTCCTTGGCAGAGAGCCCTTGATAGCGAGTTTCTAGAAAGTTTCCAGGTGATGCCAGTGCTGCTGGGCTGAGAGTCCTGCCTGGAGAACCTCTAGGACTTCTGTCATCAAATAATACTGTCAACACAAGGATTTTACCGTTGTGTGTCTAACAGTAATGATAGTGATTGCCAGTATTTGAAACTATGTGCCAGATATTGTGCAAAGCACTTTATACTTATAGCATTTAGTTCTAATGATGATTGGAAGGTACTATCCTCTTTCAGCGGTATTATCCTCAGTCAGGTAAATTGTTGAAGTTAAAAGGCCTAGTAACTTACAAAGTTGGGACTGCCCTGATCTGCATGCATAGACAAACCACCTTTTTCTTGACCAAATGAGTGGTGTCCAACCTTCTCAAGTTTTTAGGACTCCCACATACAGTTTTACTTCTTAACTATTTGACTTACCAACAAATTTTTTTGTTGCTATGTCTGAGATTCCAGGCTGGGAACTGTTGCCAAGACTTAAGTTTGTTTTGCTTGATTTTAACCCTTTGTTCTATTGCTCTCTTGCTTTATCTCCTCAGTTAAATCTATTAGCTTCTTGAGAATATGGACCTTGTCTTTTGATTGTTGTATAGTGCTCAGCAGAATGTTGTTCACATTGTAATGGTTCAGATGGTGAAGGTGATGGATTGTCATTGTAATCCTTTTGGCAGGTACCTATTAGGCACACGGTTTTAATGCATAGGTGTCACCAGTTGATTTGGAATCTGAAATGAAAAGTCCTATGTTCTGATTTTCTGACTTGCAGATATCAGAAATATAAGGGAAATTGTGTAGATCCTTTAAGCCAAATACTATGCCTTAAAATGCTTCCCATATTTTATTTGTATTCCTATCCACTTGTGGTTTGAAAAATCAATTTATTGTAGAAGGGGCTGAATCAGTGTAAAAACGAGACTAAGTTTTCCTTCTCTTTTATCATCGATCACAGTAGGAATTTTGTCATTCTCTGATATTTAAAAATAAAACTGGTGGCAGTTTGAACACCTATAATGGGGTGAAGATCAACTTGTAGTTCTAAAATATACTAGGACATAGGGTTTTAGAATGTAATTGAAAAAAACTATGGCAGCCATCTTGATGTGTTCAGGAGGATAGGAAGGTATGTTTTTTTACTAAGGTTTTGCTTAACTCTTACACTCTTTCTTAAAGAGGACTACAGAATTGCCACTGAGGACTGGAAATTTCACTGCCCTGTACTCTAGTGATACAGTGAATGCACAAACTCTTTGTTTGTAGTGGGCTGTTGATGAGTGATGAGGGAGAGATAAACTGGGACTATTTTATATTCTCTAGAAATATTTCTTTGGCTGGAAACACATTTAATTATGCAGCAGTTATTGCTGTTCGTATTAAGGAAAAAGACATCTTGATTGATTCTAGTTTTGTTGCTGTGGCAGTGCAATTAAAAAATGAAAGTTCTAGGAAAGAATGTGGGTGGGGTTAGCCAGGGCTTTTACTTTTTAAATTGTGTTATTTTGAGAATTTTTTAAAGAATTATTTAAGAATTTAAAATTTTAAGTTCTTAACCTAAGCTGTTTGAGTGTGTATGAAACAGAACCTTTTGCCGTTCTGAGCCTAGTCATTTTACTTGTTGTCCAAAATGCCCACTGTGAGCCATATATTAATACGAGGACTCAACTTTGTTGACTCAAAAAATGTTGGGTCCTTAAATCCTTCTACTTTAATTTTTATTACTGTAGGTTGGTGGCTAGCAACTTGAGCTGCTAAATGGAATCACCTGGAAAGCATCTACGAAAAACTTCCCAGGCCCTTCCCCCATTAAGTTGTTTATTTTTTTTGATTTTTTATTTTGATATCATTAATCTACAATTACATGAGGAACATTATATTTACTAGACTCCCCCCACCCCATTAAGTTTTGATTTAATTGATGGGGATATGTGTGAGTGTGTGTGTGTGTTGGGGTTGAGGGGGGTTTCTCCAGCATTCATGTTTTTAAATCTTCCCAGATAATTCTAATGTGTGGCCAGCATGAAGGAATACTGCCCTAAGTTCTGTTTTTAGACTCCAATAAATTTCTTAGAGGAAAATAGGTGTGAGTTGTGTGTGTGTGTGTCTCTCTCTCATACACACACAACCTTCTGTAGATCCTACAGAGGGAAATTAAGAATGCCACATCTGAATCTCACTTAAAACATAGAAATTTAATCCTGGAATGCTGCAGATGAATAGAGTAGATATTCAGTAATTTTTTAAATGATTTCCATTCTCAACCCTTTAACAGATTTTGTCTGCTAACATTATTTTGTCTCTGTTTAAAAAAAACATTCAGCACACTTTGGTTTATGACTGATGTACCAGGTTTCTGATATCACAGGACTCCAAGGACCTCTAGTTCTACTTGGTGTGAAGCAGGTCTGTCAATTTAAGTAATCCTGTCAGGTGGTATAGCCGGTCTTGTAACTCAAAAAAAAAAGCACAGTTGCTCAGATAGTATGATTTATTTAACTAAATGATCTGTTTTTATATGTAGTCCATTTTCAGACAGACAGGTGGTGCTTTGAGGTAAGTTTGCAAGTTCAGTGAAACATGGGTCTCTGGGTTTTTTTAGTTGAGAATCTTTTAATGTCCTCCTCATTCTTCTCCCAAGGTGCTTAATTTCCATGTCTGGTACCCTACCAGTATTTGCCAGTAAAACTGAATGCTTGTATTTTTATTTTTTTGAGAAATAGGCTATTCATTAATTAATTTGTCTAGAACATACTGCACTGTTCTTGTATTCAAGGATCTCAGTAAGTCAAACATGACCCCTGCTTTCATAGTGGTCAGATAACATTTTCATACAGGAGACACAAATACCAGGTTTTTCTCTTCTGTGTCCACGTTGATTCCATTGGCAGATCTTGTTGGGTTCACCTTCAGAATACATTCTGACTGTAAATAACCATCCCTCATTTCAAATGTTACCTCCCTAGTCCAAGCTACTGTCATCTTTTGCTTGGACATCCTTAGCAGCTTCCTAATTTGTCTCCCTGCTTCTGTTCTTGATCACCTACAATGTGTTCACACAATAGCCACAGCAAACTTAAAAATGTAGTGGTGCCCCTGCTCAAATTTCTTCAAAGACTTAATGTCACACTTAAACTAAAAGTCAGCCCTTTATCATGGGCTACCTTGCCCTGTAGGATCCAAGTCTGTCTGCCTCTGTTTACCTGTTTGGTGCATTTTATTGCCTTTCCCTTGGCTCACTGTGTTGCACCGACACTGGTCATCCTACCCTTACCTGGCAGACTAGGAGGGGCATTTGTGCCTGTTCATTGACTATTCCCTGTGCCTGGAAAGCGTTTCCAGAGATGTGTCATGTTGGCTCGTCAACATACACACACACACACACACACACACACACTCTCTCTCTCTCTCTCTCTCTCTCTCTCCCCCACCTTCTCTCCCTCTCTCCTCCCCCCTCCCCCCCTCCCCCTCTCTCCCTCTCTCCCTCTCTCCCTCTCTCTCTCCCTCTCTCTCTCTCTCTCTCTCTCTCTCTCTCTCCCTCTCTCCCTCTCGCCTGTTAATGTATTGTCTTTCTCCACCTCTGGAATGTCAATGGGGATTTCCTTCTGTTAACTACAGCAAAATTATTTTGAAAGATAGGCTTCCAAAAAAAATGGTTGTAAATCTAATAACGATGAACATAGCAAAGGACAAATAGAGTTTTGTGAGAGGGGCTGCAAGAGAATTTGCCTTTGGTCTCTCTTAGTGCAGGCAGAGCATTAAAGAGCAATGACAAGCTTTGAGCCTGGTTTCTAGAGATGGTCATACCTGGCAGGAGCCAGATCAGGCAGGACCTTTTGATCCTTGTTAAGAATTAGGGAAAGGTGTGTGTGTGTGTGTGTATCTTTGATGTAGTTACTGTGGTGTTTTCAATTTATAGTTCGATAAGGGGGTGAACTCTTGACAGGTACTTCAACTAGTAACTGGCTTGAGAAATGCCTTACAATGGGGAATGTACAGAGATGCTGTCTGTGTTCAGTCATCAGCATTTTACTTTGTCTAGCTATTATGCTATTTCAAAGGTTATGAACACAAATTTTATAGCTCATTTTGTGTGTGTTTGTTTTTTTTTCCTTTCAGTGTCCCCATTATTGGGAAAGGAAGATTCTTGAAGGGAACACAGAATAGAATTCCTTTTCAGAAAGTCTGGTTACTCTGAGCTGTGATTGACTTTCTTAATACTTACAGGAGCTGTGAGGAGTGAAAATAACCTTTTGAACTCTGGGGAATGTGGTGGTGTTCCATAAAAGACATTTTTAAAGATACAGTTCTTGCTGGCTCCCGTAATCCTACCTATCACCTGACAGCTGGTTAGATGCAGTCTATGCGTCTGATGAGAGTGTTATAAATTACCTCTTGAATTTCCTGTGGCTTCCCTCTTTTGTCCTTTATTAGCATGATAATCCAGTTGTGTAGATTGCATAGAGGTTAGGTTAATGACCATAACCAATATTTGAAGAAAAGATTCCATATTGGTTGGACAGTTTTTGTTGAGCAGTACAGCCAGAAATATCTTTTGCATTGCTTTTTCTATTTACCAAACAAAGGAGATAAATATCCAGGCTATTTATGTACTTGTTTTTGGGATACTCAAATATCTTGGAGGAAAGGACTGTGGAATATGAAAGCCTCAAATTGATTTAATTCGAAGTTAAGAAAAAATAAAACAATTCTTCTTAGGTAAATATTTTCAGAATTTAAGCCCTTTTTCCTTTATTTTGCTAAAACATTCTACTGATAGGATTCCTTGATGTTGTGCAGAACCCAGTGTTCTTTATATAATTTGTCACAAGGACTTCAGTTTTCACTAAGAAAAGTGGTGTGGTCTAGTGGAAAGAATGTGGATTCTTTCATTTTTTAAAACAGCTTTATTGAGGTATATTTTAGAATGCAGACATCTTTTGAGTCAGACCTGAGTTTGAATTCCTGCTGGCACTGATTAGCCGTGTCATTTTTTTCAAATTGCTTATTAGTTCCTAATAGCCTTTGCATACAATATTTCCTTTGTTAGGTTGTTAAGATTAGAAAATTATGTCAGAAACCAGGCCCTTCAGGTTTGAAGAAGTGATAGTTATTTTTAATATTACTAATAATAGTGTGTAGTATACTCATCAGTTTCTGTTCTTGGGATTTTAAAGCATGGGAACTGAAGTGAAATGGACAGTAGAGATGGCAACATCTGATACTACCAAACACAAACACACATATTGCTCTGAAAGGCTGAAATTGTTGGTTCAACTGCATTATTCTTTAACTCATCTTTCCCTCGTCAGGGCACACTTGTATGAGTTGGTATTATTGTGTTAATGAGCAGGGTTTCCTTATTTTGCCCATTTTATGAGTTTTCCACTGAATGTAACTGTGTGCAGAGAATAAAGAGTAGCCAGATGTGTTACTGTATGTATGGAATTGCGTGACTCTGCTTTCCCCGAGCCCCCAGGGCCTTGGGTGGTACCCCTGTATAGGGAGACGTATTTGCCATCTAGAACTCTAGACTTTGAAGTACCTATATTCACATTAAAGCTTGATAATATGTAAGTTGATTGATCAGGATGGATTAATTCTCTGTTTCTGTCTTTGTAGTTAATGGGAGATCCCTCCCCCCATTATTTCTCAGCCAATTAATCTTGCAGCATTTTTGTTATATGATTAGAAATGTTTTGTATTTCACAATGTGCATACCTGTTTATCTTTAAGAGCTATGGCTAAGTGCATCTTTGTCTTTATAATAGCAGCCTAAACGTGTTTTGTGTCCCTTAACCCACAAATTTCTTCCTGTCTTTTAGACTTAGTGGCTATCTAAGGACTAGAAAATAGACTGTCTCAAAAGGGCAGGAGCCCAACTTCTCAGACCCTGGCCACTTTTCTAGTAGAGAAACTTAATGCCTTTAACAGAGTGAAGGAATTTCTGTGTTTTCCGTATTATTCTCTGAATTGTTTAGAACTGAGACCTTGTCTCTATTAGACTCTTAAGTGTTAGCACCTATATTCTGGTTTTAATTTCCTACCAATACCTAATTTTATTACCTTCAGGACCCATTACCCTATTGTTGAATGCCAGGCACCTGGTAGTTCTTGCAGAGAACAAAGCATCAAAATCCCTGCCCATATTTTCTAGTTTGGAGGTCAGGACAGTACATAAGTAGAATGTTTATTATATTAAATGGCAATAATTGCTGTGGAGAAAAAGCAGACAAGGAGGATGGGAGTGCAAGGAAAATGGAGGGGATGCAATCTTAAAATAGGGTAGACTGGCATGGGGGGGTGTTCTATGGGGAAGACACTTTGGGCAAGGGGAACAGCAGGTGCAAAACCCCACAAACAAAACCTGCCTGTAACCATTAACAGCAAGGGAGCCCCTGTGTAGATTCTGCTATGAAAGGGAAATAGGAAGGAGGTAAAGTCAGAGTGTGGTAAAGAGGGCTGAGGTGGGTGGAGGTAGGTTGTGTGGAAGAAACTAGTAGATCTTAAAGGATTGTAGCTTTGAGGTAGAAAGCCCATGTCACTTTTGAGCAGAGGAGTGACATAAGCTTACCTAGTTTGAAAGAAATACTGACTGCTGTGGATAGAAGCAAGGAAATGAGTTAAACTGGGGGTATTGTAATATCCTAGTGAGAGAGGATGTTGGCTTGGGTCAGGGTGGTAGTGGTATAGTTTGTGAGAAGGGAAGCAAAGCAGGTAAGAATTGCTGATGGGCTGGGTATGTGGGTTGTCAAAGACAGTTTTTTTGGTCTCAGCCAGTAAAAGGAAGGTGGTGTTCTTTAATGAGATGGGGGAAGAGTGGGAAAAGTATGTGAGGACAGGGGGAAAGATTAGGAGTTCAGTTTTTATTACCATGATAAAGATATTGTGAGATGCTAGCGTATCACTTTATTTAATAAAGTTTACCTATTTACATATTTAAAATTTGATATGGATACATGTCATTATACATTTGTCAAAACCCAAAACAAAGATGAATCCTAATGTAAACTGTGGGCTTTAATTAATAATGTATCAGTTGTCTCATCAATTGTAACAAATGTACCACACTAAAGCCATATGTTAATCACAGAGGAGATGGGAGGAGGGGTGTAGTATATGGAACTTTGTACTTACTGTTCCATTTTTCTGTAAACCTAAAACTACTCTTTGAGTCTCTCAATTACAAAAAGCAATCGTGCCAATATATTATATCATGTTTTCTTTGATCTTGGTCTTTGGTTCATTGCCAAAGCCTGTCTTTTTTTTCTTCTTTTGCAGTAGCATGTCAGATCATCTTTTCCCTCCAGTTCAGATCTGTTTCTAACATAATTTCGTACCAATTAGATGCCTAGAGTAGGCCTCTTTCACATTCTATTCAGTTACTTAGTTCTAGATTCTTACCTTAAGCAATGGTAAATACTGTTGCTCTTCATAGCATTCCTCCCAAAATTTTTTGTCTTGGACGTTGCCAATATATTGCAGCAGTTTTTATAGTTAATGACATGTGTAAGAAGAGAGAACCATATGTGCTAACGCTTAAGAACATGATTGCTCTGATTTATAATTTTTTTTCTTCTTTTATTCAATTGGTTATCTCCTTCCCTTTGCTTTGCAGGGTGGTTCACCCATTTGTAGGATGTCTGCTGAGCTTTGTAGAATAGTCTCCATGGTCCCTTCAAGGGATTGTAACCAGCCAGTTGTTGACTTTTCATCTTTATGCCTTTATGTGGAGGCAGATTTTAGGGTGAATTGAGTATCTGTTTTGCATTCCATGTTTCAAATGCGTGGACTATGTGTTCTATTTTGTGTATCTCACATGGAGCTGTACAATGTTATTAATGCTATTATGATGGAATGTCTGTGCTTCCTTCTCTAATTGAGAAATAGTACTACTCCAAGAATTTTAAGTTCTCTTATATAAAATGTTCTTTAGACGAGTGATTTTCAGCTTTAGGGGCAGGGCAGTGTGTTGGAGGTAGGAACAATGGCATTTGTGGTAATATATAAGTTGTCTCTACTTGAAAGTTGCTTGTTGTGATGAGAGAATTTATGACAAGAGTTTATTATGCATGTGCATGTTGGGGAGGAAGGAAAAGAAATAATAGGTCATTTGGGTCTGTCTTTTTCTAATATACATTAAAAATTCATGCAATATTTTATAAAAAATACTTTCATTGAAACATTTAAAATCATAGGAAGCAAGACAATGAATTACTGTTATTCCCATCACCCTGTTAACTCTTAACACATTAGATGACAGGATGAAGAAGAGAGGAGGTTGTTAATGTTCTAGTGCCTTTACTCTCATGTTAGGGACATGAAACACATGATCTCACTAAATCACTATTCCAACTCTGAAGTTAGGTAGCTTCTCAGATGAAGAAACTGAGGCTCAGGGCAGGAGGGGGAGAAACTTGCCCAGAGTGGCATGTCAGCTTTGGAGCAAATATTCCAGTTTAGTTGGTCTAGTTTCACCTCTGCTCTCCTTAAAGTGCTGCCTCTTTCACATTTTATTTAAGGTAACAACTTGTTACATTACCTTAAAGTTAGTTGCTGGTATCTGACTAGGCAAGATATGGCTCCTCAAAAATGTATTGTGTGGAACTGCATGGCTTATATAAATATACTTGAGGAAATTAGGCTGCTTTCATACAGGCTAAAACACAGGGATTCCTGTCACAAGCAGCTTGGAGGTCTCTTCATTTCAAACAAGTTCATACAGGGTCTCTAAAACTTTGTTCTGTTTTGAGATTGGCAGTCCATAGCTGACCCTAGAGTGAAACTTGCTTAGGTGTTCAGATTTTGTTATGTTGGGGTGCTGCTGTGGTTAAAGCATTCTCCGCCTGCCCCACCCCAGCTTTATTGAAATATAATTGATGTATACATGTGTAAGGTTAAAGTGTAATTAAAGATTCTTTTTAAACAGTTAATGGCTCCATGAAAAAGGGGTGTGTTAGAATGCTCTGGTTGCAAAGCTTATACTTTTATACTTAAGAAATGATGCTTTTTAAAGGTTGAACATTGTTTCTCTTAAAGTTTTTTTTAAAGTTTTTCCATCCCTTCCTCTTCTCCCTCAGAAATCAGGAAAGTTCTGCATGTGTGTTGGTGTGTTTTAAGTTCTTATCTGTATGTGGACCAGAGAAATGGGTCCAGAAGGTACCTAAGATCTTGAATTCCCTGTTATCTGGCCTTTAACCAAAGGCAATGAGGAGCACAGCATTCTTGGTTGGGGGAAGACTAGAGGCAGAAAGACTAGTTACTTGACAGATGGTGAAGAATGCCTAAAGGACTTTCAGATCAACTGAAATAAAAAGAAAAGGGACAGATAATAAAATGTAATAGGACTTAATTATTACAGGAACTTCATGATTTGAGCCTAAGTAGGAAGGTAAGAATTGTGACACTCATTAAGTTTAAAGGAAGAGCTAGTTTGGATGAAAGTTGGAATTTGGATATGTTGAAATTTAGATGATCAAGGCAGTGCAGTGAAATGGTTAAAAGTGAGAACTCTGGAGTCAGATTGCCTTGGTTCAAACATGGAGCCTGTTCTTCTCTGGGCAAATGACCTAATAATCCCTTGATGCCTCAGATTCACCATTTGCAATATGGGGATAGTCAGCACTGTCTCATAGAGATGTTATACTGATTGCATAATGAAATTCATGTAAAATTTGTGTAGCAATGCCCTTAACAAAGGAGGTATTCAACAAGTGTTAGCTACTATATATATAGTGTCAGCTGGAGAAAGAAATCAAATTCACAAATTCAGTAGAAAATATTAGGGTGGTAATAATACATTTGTTGGTCATGAAATATTGGAGTTATAAGGTATCTTTTACAACAGTATTTGCGACCCATATTACTTTATACGTGAAATGTAGAAGATGTAATTAAAACTTTGGGAATAGATAAAACCCATTAAGGATGTAGAATTTAAAAAATAGTACTAAGAATTTAATCTAGGATTATTTATAAACAATATAGGGCAGTGGTTTTCCACCTTTAATGATTAGGGGGAAAGAGTGCTATGACATCTGCAGTGACTATTGGTTGTTTTATCCATTAGATTCTAATCTCCCCTGCCATTAATGGAATCCCCAATATTGTTTCAGGTATCCTGTAACTGTGTGATACGTGGGAGGCTGGGTTCCTTTCTGGCTCCAGTGAGGAAGCTTCCATCAGTGTAAGATTCTCCAAGTACCCTCTCTGGACCCAGGCTTGAGTATCACCTGGGAACTTAATAGAAATGTAAATTCTGGAACCCCACCTCGATCTACTGAATCAGAAATTCTGGGGATGGGGCCCAACAGTATTTGTTTAGAAAGCCCTAGAGGCTTAAAGTTTGGCTTCTAGTGTAGGGCTTTCAACTCAGATAATTTAAGATCAGGCATATAATATAGGGGAATCAAGTCAGTCTTTCAGGATGGGGATGTTCTTGAAACTGTCAATATGTGCCACATCTGATGGAATCAGCTGCTGTTCAGCTAATAGTCATTGAGAGACTTGCAAGACTCAGCATCAGCAGATCTTGTCTTTGTGTATAATAGAAAAAAATCTGACACCCTTTTGGAGGCCAGAGAAATTCAGTGACAAGCAAATAAAACCAATTTCAGGAAAGTGACCTGCTTGTGATCTCTTATGTAGGAGTTTAAAAAATATTGTGAGTAATGCCTACTCCATATCACAGATTATTATCTTAGGTTAAATTTCTAGATTGGACATTTTTTTGGTCATGGGATAAGGACAGTTTTAAGATTTTTGATAAACGTTATATTTTTCTCCAGAATGAAACTGCTGTTTTGTCAACAATGTTTCCCTGAAACCTAACAGATGTTAAAAATGTTAAAGACTTTTTCAATTTGCTAGGCAAAAAGGCACCCTTTAATTTTTTTATTGTTTTGATTGACTAATGTAGCTTAACCCTTAATATTTACTGGCCATATTTTTTATATAAACAAATTTTCTATAATCATTTGCTTGTCTTTGAATTGGTTTGTACGTACAGATTGTTTTCCTAGCTTTTTATTTGCCTTATAATTTGTATGCTTTTTTGAGTTCTAGAAGTTTTAAATTTGTGGTCAAATCCATCAGTCAAATTCCCTCCCCACACACAAAAATACCCATTGGGATTTTACTTGGGATTAGATTTAATCTATAAACTAATATCCCTTGGTAAAGATTTTTGGCTGACTTCCCAGGCATGCAGATACTTACTACTAAGAACCACTGTGAATAGGATACTCCCTCACCTCCACCATCACCAGTATTCATTCATTTAATATACATTTATTGAATGCTTACTGCATATGAAGAGACTGTTAGGTTTGTGGAGATACGTTATTGAAAAAAAGCAAATAAGAATTCCTGCCCTCTTGATACTGGAGGACCAGAGACAATAAACAAATATATGTTAAGGGATAAATATTACTGAAAACAAAACAGCCTGGGCACGGTGGTAGCAAAAGAAGCAGCTTTACTCTTTTTTTTTTTTTAAGTACTTAGATAATTTATTGAAATTTTAAGCATGAGAAACTACTTTGATAAAACAATTAAAAAACTTTTTGCAATTTTTTTAACATTAAAGCAGACTAATAATTAAACTTTGTCCTTATAGCTAGCAGCTTTACTCTTTTCTGTCAAGAAAGGCTGCTTTGGTAAGGTGACCTCAAGGAAGTAAGGGAACATTAACATTGTTCAGTGATATCTGGGAGAAGAAACTGTTGTAAGTCAAAACTGTTCTAAGTCAGAATGAAAGGAGATGACAAATAGTCAGGAACCTTGTAGGTGCTGTGGCTTTTTACTCTGGGTTGGATGGGAAGGTTCTGAGTAGAGGAGTGACATGTAGGTATGAGGCAGGACCCCTCAGGAGGCTGGTGCCATTTCTATGCAGAAATGATGTTTGCTTGGTTGAAGTGGTCAAGAGTGAGTGGTCCGAGATGAGATATATTTTTTTCTTTTTATTCTTTTATTCATTAAAAAATTTTTTTAAATTCATTTTATAGATGTATTTTGAAGGTAGAGCCAAAAGATTCTCTGGTGGATTGAATATGGTGGTGAGACAAAGAGGGAGTAGTTAAGGATAACAAGGTTTTTAGCTTGAGGAACTGGACTGAAAGAGTATTGTTTTGTATTGTTTTACAGAGGAGGGGAAGAATATCAAAACACACTTTTGTAAGGATGTGAGAATTTTAAGTTTGGGGACATTATTTTTTATATTCTGTAGGCCACTTTTGTAGCCTGTACTACAACTCTACTTCTGATAGTTTCCCTGTTTTTTTCTCTTGAGATTTCAAGACAGGCAGTTCTTTTGCCTAGAAGAAAAGGCCTGTGCAAAGACTTAGTGTTAGCAGGTAAACTACTTGGTCCTGTGTCAGTTGTTGCCTTTTCATTTCCTACTTCCCTCTTTTTAGGTGCTACTCACTGGACTTGATGATATTGATGTTGGTCAGATGTGCTGGCCTGAGGAGGGATTTTCTGTTTTGTCACATTGCCTTCCCATTCTAAGTAGTGTTGCTTCTTGGGTGGCCTGATCCAATTGGTTTGTGGTCTTTTCCTTCCTTGCTAGAAGCAGTAAATGAGTACCACTTTCAATCTTTTATCAGCTTCAGCCTCTTCTGGTTGTCAGCTAAATATCCTTGGATATCAAATGGTTTTCTATGTTTTAGCTTCCATTTCATAATCTGAAATGTAATGAAGGAAAGAAAGAAATTCCATTTCTCTTTAAAGGTTACCTGCAGGGACTGATAGTAGATGCTTCACTGTCTTTTCCTCATGTGACCCTACTTTTCTTTGTTTTATACTTTGGTTTCCCTCCACACCCCTTAATGCTTCTAAGTTTTGGTTATTGGAAATTTCTCTGAATATTCAGAGATTAATCAGTGTTCTTGATTTCTAGCTATGTGAAACTTTAACCTTGTTATTTTCATAAGTATTTAAACAGAAGTGAGCAGAATGCAAATTGGACTTCAGTAACTATCTGCTATCTTAAACTAGAAAAAGGATTTTTCTTACCCTAATGATAATGTGGATACTGTCCTACCAGTCCTGTCATACCATGTCCTCCCATTTTATGTACTTTCTATGTGCATATATTTCTTTCTTTTTTATTGGATTTCTGGGCTCATGACACTGTTGTTACTACTGGTCCATGCATCATGGCTTTATTTTTAAAAAGTGACACTTCTGCCCCACCTCTGCAACTGCTGTTACCAAGAACTTACCTACTGTTCTTTATCCTAAATTAATGTTTTTGTTTTTAGTTTTTATCAGATACCTGTCTTTGCCCAAAAAAAAGGTATAGGGAAGCCAAAAGATAGAATTTTTTGTTGGAGGGCCAGAAATGCTAAGGTGATCACAAAACATGCACACACAGCTTTTTAAAGTTTCCCTGGGGATCTTTAGGTTACTTTTGATTATTTTTAAAGAGATGGATAGTAAAGTATGCAGTTGTTCAGTTTGTTAGATGATGATTATTTCTGTTATTTATTGAAGCTTAACAAGCAACCTCAAAATGAATGGCATTGAGACACGGTTCATGTTATTCTCACAGGTTCTGTGGGTCAGAAATCAGGATACATTTGGAATGGCTTGTCTCTTCAAGGACATCTGGGGCCTCAGCTTGGGGAGAGTCAAAGGCTAGGAGCCAGTTAGATGGGATCACTTCCAGAATGGCTTCACTCACATGTGTGGCACTTTGTTAGGGATACTTGGGGGGTTTTGCTCAGCTGGGACCCTTAGCCAAATGTGCCTACACTTGGCCCCTTCAGCATGACAGCCTCAGGGGTCAGACCTCTTAGATGGCATCTCTATATTAAGCAAACAAGGGTGGAAGCTGCCTGTTCATTTATAACCTGGCCTGGGAAGTCTGCTAGATAAAATTCCACCATATTCTATTGACTACAGTGGCCATAAGCCCTCTCAGATTCAAGATGAAGAGATAGAAGTCAAAGAATTTGCAGCCATCTTTTAAAACCACCATAACACAATGTTTTTCAAAATTGCATGTACCAGTTTACACTTTAAACATACAATTTAAAACATTACATGTTACTATTGATCATTGAGATTATTTTGCCATTAAAAAATATTTTAAGCACTTTTAGTAGCTACAGACCTACAGATTTTTGTTACATGTGTAAAATAATTCCTTCGTGCCAAGCTGTGAAAGAAAAAAAATGGAACTTTTACTTGGTGTTGGAAAAGTCTTTGAACTTTATTGGAGAATAGAAGTTGTTAGAGGACTATTAATGAAGACTTCTTAATTTAAAGTTGAGATTGCATTGTGCTTAGCAATGAAGGGGGAGTCACTGGTAGAGGCTGAATGGAAGAGCCACAGATGAATATAGATTTACTCTTCCTTCCTGATATATTTTTAATGCTTTATGCCTTAATAGAAAAGATTCTAATAATTTAATAGGTTATTTGGCTTTTATCAGCATTTCCCCCCTTATCATTTTCTGTGATTTGACTTACCTCCTGTCAACCTTGGTTGGAAGCACATGATCCCCATGACTCACTGTCAGAAGGTCACTAGGAGTCTAGTGCTACATCACAATGCCTATGTCATTCATTCACCTCATCTCATTACATAGGCACTTTATCATCTCTTTATCATCTCATATCACAAGTACAATGGTGGGTAGAGCACGGTTAAGGTATTTTGAGAGAGAGGGAGGGAGATCACATTCATATAACTTTTTCTACAGTACGTTATTGTAATTGTTCTATTAGTTGTTGCCTTTAATCTCTTATTGTGCCTAATTCATAAATTAAACTCCATCACAAGTGTGTATTTAGAAAAAAGCACAGCATATATAGGGTTTAGTACTCTGTGGTTCCAGGCATCCAGTGGAGGTGGATATGTGCCCCCCACCCTTAAGGAGAGACTACTGATTATGTAACTGGGCTATTTCTAACATAACAAAATTTAAATCACTAAATATTTGATTTTTGTGTGGTAGAAAATCCTCTCATTTGGCAGTTGAGTCTAGTTCTCTGCTGTTAAGTCTTGGCAGATCATTTGCAGTATCTATGAGACTGGCTTTTGGGTTCCTTTCCTTTCTTCTGTGATTCTATAATTAGTAATGGGAGTTCTAAAAGTAATCAGAAAATGTTTCATGAACCAAACTGTTTCCATTGTGTTTTTCAACCCTGACTGTTCCCTCTTGGCTTCAGGACTTGGTAACTACCCTGGGGGATAACTCACTCTAGCAGTCTTGTGGCATTTGCCTGGTGTCTACAAGCAGCTAAAGTATTTTATAGTCACCCTCTATGATGACCCTAGTGATCTCTGAGGAAACATTAGAAGCTGTGTGTGCATGTTTGCACTTGCTTTACCATTTCTGCCCATCTATGAAGATATCTATTGTTTGGATTGTTTGGAGCTGTTTGGACTGTTCAAAAACACACTTTTTGGTGAGAGTGGGAGTGCCCTTCAAATAAACTGTTGTCTCATTTGTAATGTCATAGTGGTCTTTAATTTAGTTTGAAATCACATACAGGTCTTTGAAAAGCTATATATGCCATCCTGTACTACACCTCTAAAATCCTAAAATCATCTCTGTCTCTACAGTATATGTTTTCCCAAGGATCTCTGTTTAGTTTTCAGGAGTTGTATAATTGGTGGTAGGCGGATGGGGGTGTGGGGTTGATTATAGAGCTGTTGCTATTCTCTATACCTTTATACTATTTCCTCCTCTGCAGTAGAAAGACTTGTCGCCTCCTTTTGTTCCTCCAAATAATCTTGCTTGCTTTACTTATAAAAACAGCTGAGTATTGTAAAAGAAAAATTGGAGCACATTTAATTGTGGTCTTTAGTACAAAATTACAGTGAGATAGACCTTTACCTGAATAGGTTCTTTAGAGAGTACCTAAATCAAAAGGAGAGATTGGAAAAGAAAAATTGCTCCAAACATCTAGACGGAATTGTTCTGTGCAATGAATCTATAACCTTCTGGGAAGAAATGAACATTTTTGTTAAAATGCTGAAGCATTTGATGAACTTTAATGGGATTAAGACTTGTCTTGCTGAAGCTAGTTACCTACTCCGTTGACTTGTCAACTGTTAAGTCAGGAGTCTAATGATTTTTAATCAGGCACTGCTTTCATTTTGTTACGTAGTTTAAAGGGATTTTACATCCCTTTTCCTTTAAAACATTCTTTCAAGAATTAGGAATTATTAGAGACCTTTTCCCTTGCTTATAAGATGGTGATGAAATGTTGACATGGTCATAACTAAACTGTCTGGGAAAAATTACTATAAACTCTATAAAAAATGTAGAATTCCAGGGGGAACTTGATAGTAGTCTGCTTAAGAACATTGGGTAAAATTTTTCTAGTTTTAGTTCAACAAGTTAAGAAATTTGTATCCTCCTTCCCTCTTCAGAAGAATACAGATTTGAGAATACAGTTGTTTTGATACTTAAGTCAGTTTGATTCATGTAAATAGACTAGTTTTAAATGTTGAGTTACTTAGGGTCTGTTTCCAAGCTACTTCTGGGTCCAGGGGTCTTAATAGTAAACAAATTGGTAAATACATAGTTCGCAGTTCAGGAACTCTGGGTAACTTCATAAAAACTAAAGAGACAGACCCTACTTTGACACACCAGTTATTTCAGTGTGGAATTAATCATCAGTAGGCACCTTGTTGGCAGGAGCATGCTTTCAACTGTGAGCAAAATCTTGAGTCTCCTGTTTATAATGATATTTAGGAGCAAAGATGATTAGAATTTTAGAGCCAGAAGGACCTTAGTGACCCATTTTGCAAGTGAGGAAATGTGAGTGAAGGTCATGCAAGTACACAATAGGTTGGGAGCTTGATTTCCTCTAATGGTGGAACTCTTTATTGGTTAAGCATAGATATTGCCATTTGGATGGCCAGTGTATATTTTCCTATTATTGTTTTTATGTTTGCCGCTTGCTTCTAGGTATAGGGCATTAGGCTTAATTTTATATATTTTTATTAAGGAGGAAAACGTCAAACATGGTATTATCAATAAAGTTCTTATTTCTGGGTCAGTAAAACAGTTGTTGAAATTTTAAAAGACATTTGAGTCACAGTTACCTGTGCTATTTAAAGAAACCAAAGTAACTTTAAAAATCAGAATGTGACTTTTAGCGCAGGTCAGCATGCCAGACTGTTCTGAGCATCTTTCTGTGATACTTGCTTTAAGAGCTTGACTGACTGAATTGACTTAGGACTCTGAGAAAGCTGTTCACTTTTGGGTACCATTTTGGTCCCATTTGATCATTTAAAAATTGAGATGCTTAAGAGAGAATCTCTTAAAGTTTCTTCTGATTTTAAATTTTTGGGCACATTTTGAGAAGGGTGAGAGTTAGATTTAGACTTGATCTCATGGTTTGATCAAGATCCAAGGACTTACAAAGTCTTAATGAGTCTTAGAACTAAGGGAAATAATTTTGTTGAAGCATGAAGAATGTTGAATTGAATCTTGCCAAAAGCTACCTAGTTATAAATAATTTCCCCCTCCTCCCAGTATAAATTACAGCTGTATATACAGAATGTTCTTCATGCTGCATAGGTTTGTCAATAACTTGTAAATTAAGTATCTCATAGGTTTTCTAGCCCAGCTTACTAGTTTTATGGATGAGATAACTGAACAGTAGCTATAAGGTCTGTCTTAGCATGATCTCTACAGTAAGATACACAGTTTACATGACTCCTGTACTTGTGCATGAATCTGGAGACCCACTGGCTTGCATATACCTAATTGAAATAAAAGTTACTAACCCTTACTACATACATACTCCACATATTACATAGTCTAATTTTCTGTTGTATTCATTTCATTGTTTTGAAAAAAATGTTGAGTCACAGCCTCGACTTTCCCTTGCCATTCATCTGATTATGAAAGAACCATAAGACTTTGGTGGCTTATCCACTAAAAAGCCTACAAAAATGTGGGGCCATGATAGGGCCAAAAGGAAAGATTGACTTGGGAAAGGTAAGATTTTGTACTTCCAATAATTGATACAGAGCAGGGTTTCTCAACCAGCTCTATTGATACTTTTCTATGTATTGTAGTTTGTTTAGCAGCATCACTGGCCTCTGCCCACTAAAAATGCCAGTATCACTTCCCTCTCTTGTGACAAAAATGTCTCCAGACATGCCAGGTGTTCTCTGGAGAACAAAATAGCCCTGATTAAGAACTTATAAAGGAAAAGCATAACCCTCAGGAAAAAATGAAAATACCCTTTAAAGGAATTCTCATTGATGGCACAGAAAACCAGGAGTTAAATTCTCAGCATTCAAGGGGCTTCAGTTTGTCTCTTCAATACTCTTTGTAGTCTCTGGAATTTCCAGTTACTCATGCTTAAAATTCTGTTCCAATTTACCTTGAAAAATTTTTCTTAATTGTAAAATATGTGCTCAGAACAATTTAAAGTAGTACAGAGGTCTTTTCAGAAAAATTCTTTCCTACGTCAGTATTAACAGTTTGTGTTCCTCTGCATGTCTTTTCTTCATACTTACACATGGATTTACTTTTTTCACTTTTCTTTCTTTTAAAACTAAAATTGGAACATGTTTTGAAATTTGCTTGTTAAAAATTAACAGTATATTTAGACATCATTTCAGCTTAATCCCTTACAGTCTTACCCATTCTTAATGACTGCATAAATCTTATAACAGATGTATATAATTTACTCAGCCATTTATCTTTAGAAATTTTTTTCAGTGATCCCAATAGTAAATATGATTATATTGCTGTTTTTGTTTCTTGGGATGGAATCTTAAAAAATGGTATATAATTGGGTCAAAGAATGTGAGAGTTTTTAATTGACAGTTTTCCCAAAGAATTAACTTTTCTGGTTTCTGGGTTTCTTCTGTTATTTAAGAATGCCTACCCAATGTAGCAGTTATGTTTAACTCTTTAGTACATTTGAGATTTATCTTTGCACGTAGTGTGAAATAGAAATTTCCTCCCCCTATTCCCCAAGTGCATAGTTGGTTATACCAGTACTATTTATTAAATACATGACTTTCCTTTGACAATCGAAATGAACCTTTGTTGTATAAGTTGCAATAATATATGTACATGCATATTTGCATATAGGGTTATAGTGTATTTTTTGGTCTGCTGATCTATTTGTCTATTCTGGTTCAAATACCATGGTATCTTTATTATACTAGCCCTATAGATAGTAAGTTTAATAATTAGTGGGGCAGATCCTACCTTATATTCTCTTTCAGAGTATTCTTGGCAAGTTCTGAACGTTCATCGTTGTGAACTTGCAAATTACTTTGTCAAGATTGTTTTCCACACTTCTGTACATTATGTTCACTTCTGAAAACAAAACAAACAAAATCTCTTAAAGTATGCATCAGACTTAAGAATTTTAAGAAGAATTCACAATTATGATACAAAGTTACCACAACCAAGAATATGAAACTTTCTTTGTATTTCCAGAGATGTGCTTTTTATTTCTATCTTGTATTATGCCTGAAAGTTTCAATGTTCTTTATCTTCTTTTCAGTTATGGGTTAAGTACCTGATAACTAATGGCAATGCCATTTTATTACTAATAATACTAGTATAACCTATCACTCCTGTTCTGTGTCCAGGACATACATAGCTTTTCTTTTCTGCTTTTGCATGTTTATCTGTGCTGTTCCTGATTTGCTTTTCCCACTCCTTACCCAAATCTCATTTCTGTGCTCGTGTCTTTCAGAACTCAGCACAAATATTTCTGTGATTCTTTCTTTGACCACAGTATTATTTACCAGTATTTTTTTTTCTAAATTGCATGCATTGGACAATTAAAATACTCTTCATTTGTTTCAGCATCTTTACACAGAACTTTTCTCCAGTGAATTAAGCCCCCTGCCTTTTGACATAATTCTGAAAGTTAATTTGGCAACAATACTCCTTTAAATTTATATCCCAGCTGTTAAGAATAAGAACTCTGGACCAGAGTGCCTAGGTCAAGTCCTGGTTGTGCTTCTTAATGGCAGCGTGACCTTGGACAAATTACTTAACTTTTTGTATTTCCTTAAATTCCTCATTGTAAAATTGTATAATAGTGATAATAGTACCTCTTGACAGGGTTTCAGAGTTACATGAATTAATATAATGTGCAGTGTTCAGCCCAGAAAAAGCCATATTTGTGATTCTTATAATTTCTATGTCACTTAATTCTCAAGGAAACGTGAGTAAAATGAAATAAAACTTAAAAGTTTCCTATTACCTGACTACTGTGCTTTTTCTCACTAGACCAGTTGAGAATCAGAGCCTCTAACGTAACCATATTGCTTTTATTCTAGGAGCACATAAAAGATTTTTCCTGTGTTCTAGGGGTTTTTGTGAGCATTGCAAGAACAGGTCATTATGAGTTAAGATGAACAGTTATTGTGCTAACTTGCCAATGATCCTGAGCTCGTGGATAAATTTATGATCATTACTTTTTTCCCAGGAGGGGCCTCTACTGTGAAGCCATCTCCCTTATCACCCTCCATTCCTCCATACACATCCTGCCAAGCATGCTGGAACTTGATTCTGAACAAAAGATATTTGGTCTCAAGTTCTTGTTTCTCAAGGAATATATATGTACCAAAACAAATGTTTGTCATTAGATAGAAGGACATGGAATACCTTGTGGTAGCTGAGTTAGTTCAGCCAAGTGTGATAGAAGTTAGAGCAGCAGCACCTGCCATTTATTGAGTGCTTATTGTAATCCTAGGCATTGTGCTTAGTACTGTAATGCATTTTGCTACTTACAGAGGTTTCCCAATTGTTAGTACAGTAAAAATGTCCTTCTTTGTGCCTTAGTCATTTTTTACTGCAGGCTAGTTTGATCTCTGAGGACTGACTAGGTCATTACAAGTTACTTTTAAGGTTTTTTTTTTGTTAGAGGTAGAGTGGGGAGCAGATGTATTTATATATAATAAAAAAGAACCTGACAATTTTCAAGTCTGTATGTTGAGTAGGAAAGTGTACATAGGGATGTTCAAAGGTTGCCAAGAAACTTTGAAATAGAGTATCGTATGTAGAGAATTCAAGATCCTGACTATTAATAAATGGTTTGAAAGCATGGGGGAATTGAGATGTGAGAATTTTATATTTTATTATTTGTAAAAACATTTAAAACACTTTGTACCCTTAGTAATCATCCATTCAAGTTGTGTGTCATTGGTGTTAAGAATATAAATCAAATGCCTTGCAAAATATTTTGTGATACAGCTTTATTTTCTCCGTCTGTGGAGGTTTGCACTTAAGAGTGTGGACTATAATTTCTTGTTTTTCACTGTGGCCAAGATTGGCTAGAGTGGTTTGGGATCTGTTGGCACCAAATGAGAAAGAAGTTTACTTTACTCTAGGATGACTTTGGTTTTTATCTGTTGCAAGGAAGTTAGGATCATGATTCTAACCTCCATCCTCCTTCCTTGTCTCCCTTTCTGTTTTCCTCCCTCTCTTTCACCCAATATATGAATACCTACAACGAAGAAACCACGGATGTAATAGTAAAATATCCCTGCTCTCCTGTAAAGGATTCTAGTGGGGGAAGCAGACAATAAGTAAGATAAATAATTAGAATTATTTATATGTAAGTTGTAATCATAAAACTGGATAGGGGAGAGAGAGGTGTGTGTGTGTGTGTGTGTGTGTGTGTGTGTGTGTGTGTGTGTGTGTGTGTGTGTGTGTGTGTGTGTGTTTCAGAGGAAGGGTGAAGACTTGGGATTTTAAGATAGAGTAGTCAAGGGAGGGCCTCATTGGAGTGACTTTTGAGGAAAAGACCTGAAGTGAGGATGTCTGTCTCAGGAATGACAAGTTAAACGCCCTGTGGTCCATAGCTTGCTTGGCATGGTCAGTGAATAACAGTGAAAGCAGTTACTGAATAGAATGAGCCAGGAGGAGAACAGGAGATGAGAGGCCAGAGAGGTAGCAGGAATGGGGTGGTAGTGCTACATAACCTTTTGGAGGCATATAGGTCATTGTAAGGACTTGGGGCTTTTACTCAGAGGTGAGAACTAACTAGAATGGATTTGGGCGGTGGGGAATTGGTGTGCTCTACTTGCCCATTTTTTTAATAATATTTCTCTGGCTGCTTATATTCATACTGAATAGCCTGAATATGGACAAAGGTGAGAGCGAGACCATTTAGGAGGCTCTTTAGAAAAGTAGTGATGGTAAGGTGGCAAGAAGTGGTTGGGTACTAAATATATTTTGAAGATAGTGCCAATAAAATTTGCTGAAGGACTGACTGTAGGGATGGGGTGGTGTGTTCATGAGGGAGATGGGGGTACAAAATTTGCAGTTAAGGATAATGGGTTTTTTACTTGAACAGATCCATCCAGTTGAAGCACGTTTGTAGTAGTATAAGAGAAGGGGAAGTAATCCATTTTGAACACAGTACATTTGAGGTGCTTTTTGGATACTAAATGGTGGTGCCCTGTATGCAGGTGCATATAGGAATCTGGAATGCCAGGGGGTCAGTCTTGACTGATTCCTATCTCTAAAAAACTTTGAAAATCAGAAACACAGCTGATACTTGAAGCTGTGAGATTGAAAAAAACCACCTAGGAAGTTAGTGTAGAAATAAAAGAAAGTTGGAGATAATAAATGTCAATATATTGGAGATAATAAATAATAAATAAAATGGGCAGTTGGAGTCTTAGAAGGAATTCAGAAGTCAAGGGAAAAACCAGGTTAATAGAATGTGTTGAAAGACAAGTGAAGAAAGCATTTTAAGAAGGGCGAGAATGATCGCCTGTGTTACTGTTCATAAGTAAAGGCTCAGAACTGGATGTTGGATTTATTTAGCACATGGAGACCTTGACTAGAAGTTTTAGTGTAAGTTGGGGTAAGAACTTGGACTTAAGAGATAATGGGAAGGGAGAGAATAGACATGATGAATATTTGAGGTAGAAAGAAAGATAAATGGAGTGATAAAAGAGAAATCCACGTCTTACTGTTAGCTAATCTCCTGATGGGTCCTATTTGCTGTTACTGCAGGGTTCATCTGGTATTGTGGGTGGTACTCCCTGATCCAGGGGAGTGATGAGCCTGTGTGGGCCGATTTTTGTTGGAAGGTTGGAAGTCAGGAAATGCCAGGCCTTGGTTACCTTCTGTTGAATGGGATTCTTTTAGATGCTCTGTCACTATATTGTTCTAGTCCAGAAGTCCCACCGATTCACCTTCCTCTTTCCACCTTTCAGTTTTTCTTTGGTTGCCCCTTCTGTTATTTACAGGGTTTATAGTAGTGTTTTGCAGGGATGAGCTGGCAGAAAAAAGTCTACACCATCTTGTCTGGACCAGAAATTCTTTGGTTTACCTTTAGAACTGATTAATGAACCAACAAATTGGTTTTTTGATTTGACTTCATTTTCTTGAAGATGTGTCCTTTGTTCCTAAGCCTCAGTAGCTCTGAGTAGTGTTTTTATTTAAAAAAATTTGTTTTTATTTTGGTATCATTAATCTACAATTATGTGAAGGACATTATGTTTACTAGGCTCCCCCCTTCACCAAGTCCCCCCCACATACCCCTTCACAGTCACTGTCATCAGCATAGTAAGATGCTGTAAAATCACTACTTCTCTGTGTTGCAGAGCCTTCCCCGTGCACCCCCACCCCACTATACATGCTAATCATAATGCCCCCTTTCTTTTTCCCTGCCCTTATCCCTCCCTTCCAACCCATCCTTCCCAGTCTCTTTCCCTTTGGTAACTGTTAGTCCATTCTTAGGTTCGGTGATTCTGCTGCTGTTTTGTTCCTTCAGTTTTTGCTTTGTTCTTATACTCCACAGATGAGTGAAATCATGTGATACTTGTCTTTCTCCACCTGGCTTATTTCACTGAGCATAATACCCTCTAGCTCCATCCACGTTGTTGCCAATGGTAGGATCTGTTTTTTTCTTACAGCTGAGTAATATTCCATTGTGTATATGTACCACATCTTCTTTATCCATTCAGCTACTGATGGACATGTAGGTTGCTTCCATATCTTGGCTATTGTAAACAGTGCAGCGATAAACATAGGGGTGCATCTGTCTGTTTCAAACTGGAGTGCTGCATTCTTAGGGTAGATTCCTAAAAGTGGAATTCCTGGGTCAAATGGTATTTCTCTTTTGAGCACTTTGAGGAACCTCCATACTGCTTTCCACAATGGTTGAACTAATTTACATTCCCACCAGCAGTGTAGGAGGGTTCCCCTTTCTCCACATCCTCGCCAACATTTGTTGTTGTTTGTCTTTTGGATGGTTGCGATCCTTACTGGTGTGAGGTGATATCTCATTGTGGTTTTAATTTGCATTTCTCTGATGACAAGCGATGTGGAGCATCTTTTCATGTGTCCGTTGGCCATCTGAATTTCTTCTTTAGAGAACTGTCTGTTCAGCTCCTCTGCCCATTTTCTAATTGGATTATTTGCTTTTTGTTGGTTGAGGTGTGTGAGCTCTTTATATATTTTGGACGTCAAGCCTTTATCGGATCTGTCATTTATGAATATATTCTCCCATACTGTAGGGTACCTTTTTGTTCTATTGATGATGTCCTTTGCTGTACAGAAGCTTTTTAGCTTGATATAGTCCCACTTGTTCATTTTTGCTTTTGTTTCCCTTGCGCTGGGAGATGTGTTCAAGAAGAAGTCACTCATGTTTATGTCTAAGAGATTTTTCCCTTTGTTTTTTTCTAAGAGTTTTATGGTTTCATGACTTACATTCAGGTCTTTGATCCATTTTGAATTTACTTTTGTGTATGGGGTTAGACAGTTTCATTCTCTTTCATGTAGTTGTCCAGTTTTGCCAGCATCATCTGTTGAAGAGACTGTCATTTCCCCATTGTATGTCCATGGCTCCTTTATTGTATATTAATTGACCATATATGTTTGGGTTAATGTCTGGAGTCTCTATTCTATTCCACTGGTCTGTGGCTCTGTTCTTGTGCCAGTACCAAATTGTCTTGATTACTGTGGCTTTGTAGTAGAGCTTGAAGTTGGGGAGTGAGATCCCCCCCCCACTTTATTCTTCCTTCTCAGGATTGCTTTGGCTATCTGGGGTCTTTGGTGTTTCCATATGAATTTTTGAACTATTTGTTCCAGTTCATTGAAGAATGCTGTTGGTAATTTGATAGGGATTGCATCAAATCTGTATTGCTTTAGGCAGGATGGCCATTTTGACGATATTAATTTTCCTAGCCATGAGCAGGGGATGAGTTTCCATTTGTTAGTGCCCCTTTAATTTCTCTTAAGAGTGACTTGTAGTTTTCAGAGTATAAGTCTTTCACTTCTTTGGATAGGTTTATTCCTAGGTATTTTATTCTTTTTGATGCTATTATGAATGGAATTGTTTTCCTGATTTCTCTTTCTATTAGTTCATTGTTAGTGTATGGGAAAGCCACAGATTTCTGTGTGTTAATTTTGTATCCTGCAACTTTGCTGAATTCCGATATTAGTTCTAGTAATTTTGGAGCGGAGTCTTTAGGATTTTTTATGTACAATATCATGTTATCTGCAAATAGTGACAGTTTAACTTCTTCTTTACCAATCTGGATTCCTTGTATTTCTGTTTTGTCTAATTGCCTTGGCCAGGACCTCCAGTACTATGTTGAATAACAGTGGGGAGAGTGGGCATCCCATCTTATTCCCGATCTCAGAGGAAAAGCCTTCAGCTTCTCGCTGTTCAGTATGATGTTGGCTGTGGGTTTATCATATATGGCCTTTATTATGTAGAGGTACTTGCCCTCTATACCCATTTTGTTGAGAGTTTTTATCATGAATGGATGTTGAATTTTGTCAAATGCTTTTTCAGCATCTATGGAGATGATCATGTGTTTTTTGTCCTTCTTTTTGTTGATGTGGTGGATGATGATGATGGATTTTTGAATGTTGTACCATCCTTGCATCCCTGGGATGAATCCCACTTGGTCATGGTGTATGATCCTTTTGATGTATTTTTGAAATTCGGTTTGCTAATATTTTGTTGAGTATTTTTGCATCTATGTTCATCAGGGATATTGGTCTGTAGTTTTCTTTTTTGGTGGGGTCTTTGCCTGGTTTTGGTATTAGGGTGATGTTGGCTTCATAGAATGAGTTTGGGAGTATTCCCTCCTCTTCTATTTTTTGGAAAACTTTAAGGAGAGTGGGTATTATGTCTTCTCTGTATGTCTGATAAAATTCTGAGGTAAATCCATTGGAATTTTTTTGTTCTTGGGTAGTTTTTTGATTACTGCTTCAATTTCCTTGCTGGTAATTGATCTGTTTAGATTTTCTGTTTCTTTCTGGGTCAGTCTTGGAAGGTTGTATTTTTATAGGAAGTTGTTCATTTCTCCTAGGTTTTCCAGCTTATTAGCATATAGGTTTTCATAGTATTCTCTAATAATTCTTTGTATTTCTGTGGGGTCCGTCGTGATTTTTCCTTTCTCATTTCTGATTCTGTTGATGTGTGTTGATTCTCTTTTTCTCTTAATAAGTCTGGCTAGAGGCTTGTCTATTTTGTTTATTCTCTTAAAGAACCAGCTCTTGGTTTCATTGATTTTTTTCTATTTTATTCTTCTCAATTTTATTTCTTCTCTGATCTTTATTATGTCCCTCCTTCTGCTGACTTTAGGGCTCCTTTGTTCTTCTTTTTCCAATTTCGATAATTGTGACATTAGACTATTTATTTAGGATTGTTCTTCCTTCTTTAAGTATGCCTGGATTGCTATATACTTTCCTTTTAAGACTGCTTTCGCTGCGTCGCACAGTAGTTGGGGCTTTGTGTTGTTGTCATTTGTTTCCATATATTGCTGGATCTCCATTTTAATTTGGTTGTTGATCCATTTATTATTTAGGAGCATGTTGTTAAGCCTCCATGTGTTTGTGAGCCATTTTGCTTTCTTTGTACAATTTATTTCTAGTTTTATACTTTTGTGGTCTGAAAAGTTGGTTGGTAGGATTTCAATCTCTTGGCATTTACTGAGACTCTTTTTGTGGCCTAGTATGTGGTCTATTCTGGAGAATGTTCCATGTGCACTTGAGAAGAATGTGTATCTTGTTGCTTTTGGTTGTAGAGTTGGGAGGGATAAGGGCGGGGAAAAAGAAAGGGGGCATTACGATTAGCATGTATAGTGGGGTGGGGGGTGCATGGGGAGGGCTCTATTAGGTCCATCTGTTCTAGTGTGTTGTTCAGTGCCTGTGTGTCCTTACTTATTTTCTGCCCGGTGGATCTATCCTTTGGGGTGAGTGGTGTGTTGAAGTGTCCTAAAATGAATGCATTGTAGTCTATTTCCCTCTTTAGTTCTGTTAGTATTTGTTTCACAAATGCTGGTGCTCCTGTGTTGGGTGCATATATATTTATAATGGTTATATCCTCTTGTTGGACTGAGCCCTTTATCATTATGTAATGTCCTTCTTTATCTCTTGTTACTTTCTTTGTTTTGAAGTCTATTTTGTCTGGTACTGCAACCCCTGCTTTCTTTTCACTGTTGTTTGCTTGAAATATGTTTTTCCATCCCTTGACTTTTAGTCTGTGCCTGTCTTTGGGCTTGAGGTGAGTTTCTTGTAAGTAGCGTATAGATGGGTCTTGCTTTTTTATCCATTCTATTACTCTTGTGTCTTTTGATTGGTGCGTTCAGTCCATTTACATTTAGGGTGAGTATTGAAAGATATGTACTTATTGCCATTGCAGGCTTTAAGTTTGTGGTTACCAAAGGTTCAAGGTTATCTTCTTTAGTATCTTACTGTCTAACTTAACTCACTTATTGAGCTATTATAAACACTGTCTGATGATTCTTTATTTCTCTCCCTTCTTTTTCCTCCTCCTCCATTCTTCATATGTTGGGTGTTTTGTTCTGTGCTCTTTTTAGGAGTGTTCCCATCTAGAGCAGTCCCTCTTTAGATACCCTGTAAAGGTGGTTTATGAGAGGCAAATTCCCTCAACTTTTGCTTGTCTGGGAATTGTTTAATCCCTCCTTCATATTTAAGTGATAATCGTGCTGGATACAGTATCCTTGGTTTAAGGCCCTTCTGTTTCATTGCATTAAATATACCATGCCATTCTCTTCTGGCCTGTAAGGTTTCTGTTGAGAAGTCTGATGATAGCCTGATGGGTTTTCCTTTATAGGTAACCTTTTTTTTCTCTCTGGCTGCCTTTAATACTCTGTCCTTGTCTTTGATCTTTGCCATTTTAATTATTATGTGTCTTGGTGTTGCCCTCCTTGGGTCCCTTGTCATGGGAGTTCTGTGTGCCTCTGTGGTCTGAGAGGCCATTTCCTCCTCTAGTTTGGGGAAGTTTTCAGCAATTATTTCTTCAAAGACACTTTCTATCCCTTTTTCTCTCTCTTCTTCTGGTACTCCTATGATGAGAATATTGTTCCGTTTCTATTGGTCACACGGTTCTCTTAATATTCTTTCATTCCTGGAGATCCTTTTATCTCTCTCTGCATCAGCCTCTCTGCGTTCCTGTTCTCTGATTTCTAGTCCATTGATGGTCTCTTGCATCTCATCCATTCTGCTTTGAAGTCCTTCCAGAGATTGTTTAATTTCTGTATTCTCCCTCCTTAGTTCTTGCATATTTCTCTGCAAGTCCATCAGCATGGTTATGACTTTTGTTTTGAGTTCTTTTTCAGAAAGATTGGTTATATCTGTCTCCCCAGATTCCTTCTCAGGGGAGGATGTGGAAAATGTCTGAGTTAGTCTGGTGTCGATCAAATTTTTTTGCCTTTTCATGTTGATAGATGTAGTGGTATGCTGTTGACTCGTATGTCAGCTGGGAGAGCCAAGACCCTTTCAGCTTGCTCCTGGCCTTTCTTTACTGGGACAGCGGTGACCCCCTAGCGGCTTGTGTTGGGCAGTTGCGCGTAGACTGGGTCTCTGTTTCTTGTCTGGACGCTATGGAGGAAGCTCCCTTGCTGTGGGCATGGCCAGCCTCAGGCTGCTGCTCTGCCACGGTGGGGCTCCGGAGGGAGAATGGACAGGGTGCTGTTTATCACTGTGAGGGGTCTCATATCTGCTGCTCAGGGGGTTAAGGCACCTGGAGTTCCCCGGGGTTCTCAGCTGCTGGGCTAAGTGTCCCGGGACGCTTCTGTCCAGCTGTGGGGTCACTGTCCCTTTAAGACTTTCAAAAAGCAACCGCTTTTCTTTGTCCTAGGGGTGCCGGCTGCAGGGACCCACTCTCAGGTCTTACTGTCCTGTTTCCCTAGTTTCTAGCACCCCACGCACGCAGTGTGTGTCTGTGCTCTGGTGCGGATGGCTGGGGCTGGCTATTTAGCAGTCCTGGGCTCCCTCTCCCTCCCCGCTCTGACTCCTCTCCTCCTGCCAGGAGCTGGGGTGAGGGGCGCTTGGGTCCTGCCCGGCCGGGGCTTGTATCTTACCCCCATCGCCAGGTGCTGGGTTCTCACTGGTGTGGATGTAGTCTGGCTGTTGTCCTGTATCTTCTGGTCTCTCTTTTAGGGATAGTTGTATTTGTTGTATTTTCAAAAATATATATGTTTTTGAGAGGAGATTCCCACTGTCATACTCACGCCGCCATCTTGGCTTCCGCATCTGCCTGAGTTGTGTTTTTTTAAGTATGGTCTTACGCCCTTCTTGCATGAGAACTAAGAAGTTTCTTATTTGTGCAGGTCCCTGCGACTCGCTTTAACTCCACCATTTCTTGCATGCACTGAAATCAGAACATCACTCCTGAAGGTTGACTGAAGGTTGAGCATTGATAGGAACTTCTGTTCTTTCATCTTTAAATTAGCTGGCTCAGTGATAGTAGGTAGCCGAGGGGCAGGGCCAGGATTTGAAATCTCGTGTACACTGACTCCAAACAATACTTATTCCAGCAAGCTGTATTTTATTTTTAAGTCAAGGCGGAAGTGGCCTCTCTTTTGGAATTCTGTTATTTTACAGTTAATTTATTAGGCTAAATACAAGGATTTCTTTGACTGCTCTAGAGAGAGTCAGAAACAAGTTCTCACCATGAAATAAGTGCTGGTGTCCCTCCTCCTGCTTCCCTCCTTGTCAGTACGTTTGTACTTTTCTATTCCTTCATGCTCTTTTATGGAGTTGGGGAATGGTGAAGACAGGAGGATTGTTTTTCTTGTGGCCCTTCTCACAAAGCTAAGTGAGAAGGTGAGGTGTGAGAAGTTTCTTAGTCCCCTGCTGCTTAACATCAGGTACTTTAATTTGTAAGATGTTATTGTTTGTAGTCAGTCTCTTGCTTAGATGAGTGAGCTGGGTCAAACTCGCTAGACTTTAATTTACAGCTTTTGAGCAAATGGGATTATTTCACTGTTTAGGATTTTCAAAGGAGGAATTAGTATCATACAGAATTTGAATATTTTAACCTCTCTTTGATTTTTGAAAGGTTCTAAAATGGACTCCGTTCTAAAAAGATGGACCCTCTAGGCAGAAAAGTAGACAGAAACTGATTGGCTTGCTCTGGAGTGGCAATTCTCTGACTAACTGAACGCTTTTCAGTACTAGCTTTCCATTTTGCTTTATTTTTAAAACATAAGAGTCCTATTCTCAAAAAAGATGTAGTAATTAGTCCAGTGTTTTCTTTCAAATCTTCATGCTCTGATTTCATGTCCAGTTCTACAACCAGCCTGTAAGCCACTTCCAACCATCTTTGTCATCCTGTATTTTTCTCCATTAGAATACACTTCAGGGTATCCAAGGAATTCTGTCTTTCAGGTTCGTTTTTTTTTAACAGTTTGAAAATTAAGATTTCCTGAGAATTCTTATTTGTAAACTACATGTATGTGCAGATATCATTGGAAATTGGTTTACAGTTAAGACACAGTGTCCATAAGGAGGCATGGATAATCTAGTTAAAGACCAATCCTGTATGAAATGCACGAGACTTGGAAATACAGAATACATAAACAATAAAATACAGAATAAATACTTAAAACTATAGAATACATAAATAAAATGAGAGATCACACTAAGTTTGAAGAATACAAAGTAATGAATTGTGTGATGCAGTTCACTGAACTTCCCCTTCCCCTCCCCCCAAAGGAGGTGGCTTTTAGACATAAAAAATGCTTCTTGATATTTTCAGTTTGGAGACTTGCATAGGGGTATGACAAGCAGATTGGCCTGAGTACTGCTGACCAGCTGTATTAGGGAATCATTACATTTCTTTCTTTTATTGTGCTTGGCAGATTATATATATTATGTATATATTAACCATGTTTAATAAAGTCTGACAATAGACATTGAGAGGAGTTTGAAGTACCTTAAATAATTATTTAAGGTTAAGTGTCTTCATGGGTAAAAATTGAATTCACAAAAGTACAAATAATTTAATCAGCTGACTTAACAGATTAAACAAAGTAAAAGTTCAGAGGTGTCAGTTTAAAAAATTCAAAAGTTAAGGTTTTTGTGACAAGGATATACAATCAGCAAAATCCACAACATGGGAAATTGTAAAGGACAGATAGCTCTGTTTCCACAAATAAATTGCAAGAAGAGAGGAAATTTTACAAATTTGACCAGATGCAGTGTGTGTATCTTACTTGACTTGGATTTGGACAAACCAGGAAATTTGACCGATAACTGAATATTTGATATTAAGGAATTACTGGTTTTTTAAAAATATTATATATATACATATATGTGGTATTTTAAGTTAATTTACTTTTTCAAGAGACTCATAGGGAAATATATATACATGTAATAATCTGGTGATGGAGATTGGTTTCAAAGTTAATTCATGGGGTTGGTTATTAGATGTTGGAAATGAGGTAGGGTTGGCCAACAGTTGATAGTTGTTGAAGTTAGTTGATGGGCATGTGTTCATGATCTATCAGCTTGTATTTGAAATTACTTATTTTAAAAAAGGCTGAGATAAATGGAAACGTGGGCCAAGATCAGCACTGCTTTTATTGTTTCATAAAACTAACATGGATTACAGAGTTCTTACATGATCTGGCCCTGCCTCCCCATACCAGTGTTAACTCCAGTACATTCTTCCCCTTGTTGGATGTCTGAGCTCCAGCTTCATAACCTGTATCTGTGTAATTTCTTGTTGCTAAGGCATTCCACGATCCCCAGTATCTTCTACACCTTTCTATGGACCCTTTCTCTGCCCCTTCATTCCTGGCGAGTTTGCTTATTCGAATTCTAATTTTTCTTTGGAGTGCAGGTTAAATGTTTATAGCACAAAGTCTTCCAGGTCCTCCAATCTAAGTCTGATATAATAAAGATCTCTTATCTCACATCTTGTCTGATTATTTATTAACATTTGTCTTCCCTATTAAACTGTAAATTTATGAGTCACAGTTCTTATTTGTTGTTATTGTATCTCCAGCACCTGTTATAATGTCTGATAAATAAATAGGTGATTAAATATTTGTTAAATGGAGAAGGGAGGGGAGGAAGAGTTCCTAGTGAGCTAAAGGTTTGGCTTAAATAATCTACCAAAATACACAAATACTATTCAATTTCAGAGTAATCTGAATGTAAACAGTAAAACAAGGGGTAAGTGTTCAATCCTCAGAGTCTTTATCAGAATGAATTGGCAGTTTAGAATGGGCTCTGGTACATTTGTTCCCTATTATTATAGACCTCTCCAGAAAACTGATGTAACCTAGTGAGAGTGACAGATAGAAATGGTCTCTTACCCCATTTTCATCTAAGCTTTATTTTACAGTTAAAGCATGGAATATTTGACGCTAGACAATTTAGTTCCTTTTTACACTACATACTTCTATTCCTCATCTCTTTGAATTTGGGAAAGGGGGGTAATGTCATTGAAGTTATGGCTGAATGCAGTGTCTATTCTAATGAACTACTTAGGTTTTACTCTTTATAGAGTAGAACTTCACATTTAGATGACTATGAAGTCCGGTGCTCAAGAAACTCAGAATTCTGTTGCTAACCCAAAACATCTATTTCCTGAAGTTGTCTGCCTTTTAGAGATTTCTTTCCATCTATTTATTTCCCCTTTTCCCTTCCTCTTTTGTATCTTCTATGATATGGAGTTGAAAAGCAAGGTTATATTTATTTAGTAGTTCTTTCCTAACATATAATACTTTATAGTCAGGATTGCATCATTTTATGGGTGCTACATTCCTGTGAGGCAGATACTACTGTTATTCCCAGATGTCAGTTTTCACGTCTGGGATCATCAAAGGTAAATAAAAGTGAGCATTTGGTTTGAACCCATCTTCCTGCTCTTCCCCTTCATACTGCTTTTGAGCCTAGGTAGTGAATACTTGCATGTGCATTTTTATATGTGACCCTCAGCAATGTCAAGATTTTCTTTTCCTGTTCCATAGTGACCCTAACTCTTACCCTGGATACTATGAATCTAACAATTGTATGCTCTGGATGCTTGGGGATGATCTCAGTTTTACTTTATTGGTTTTATAAATCATATAAAAAAGTGGAGATACCAGAATTTAGGTGTCTCAGAGTTTCTTACACACTTGGAAGTAGCACGTAACTGTCAAATAATTTACCTACCAGGTTTTGGTTGAACATAGTTCTTTGTAACTTGTCATGGGCAGCCATTTTACTTTAAATTTGTTAATAGAACCTTTGTTTGAGTAAGAGGAAAGAAATGGAGATGACTGAAATCAGAATCGAAGATGGAATTATCACCATTTAGGTCTTTCCAGCATATTCATTGTTACTTTAGTGAGATTTTTAAAAAAAATTCCAGATCAGGGTAAAGTATAATCCACCAGCAGTGTTCTACTAGACTTAGAGATTTTCCATCTTGAAATTGAACTAGGTGACTTAATTAAAGGCAGTGCTAAGTCACGTGTTTGATGTGGTTCATGCCTAGCTCTAGTGTTATTTTTACGTAAGTCAGCTTTTGCTGTAGTTTATCTTTGAGAAAAAGAAAGATTCTACCACTGTTCTCTCTTGCTCTGCTATCGATGGCAGTGCTGTAGACATTTAATATAGGTTTTATCAAATACAGAGTTGATATTGGTAATCTCTTTTGTTGAACTCATTTTGTTATAAATTGACAGTAAGGGGTATGGAATTGCAAATCCCTGTTTTTCTCTGTGTTAGCAGAAATTGCATTCCTTAGTGCTTTTTTATGTTAACAAAATTAGCTGTAATGCTCTGAGTTGGGTGTTTCAGATCATTACCACTTACGGTGCAAGGAAAAGGTTTTATCAGTGACATCTTTGAGAATGTATACTTTTGAATAGAAGGAGCTTGGTCCCCACAATTAAGAGAGGATAAATCTCCTTACATAAGTCTGAGATTGATCTGTTTGCCTTCTTCTAATGAAACATCCATTAACATTACAATTCAAGATGATTTTAAATAATTAAAAGTCAATGCCTTTTCTGTTTTGTTTTGTTTTTTTTGCATTGTCCATCATGTAAGCTGAAGTCTAATGTTGCATTACTTCCCACCTTACAGTTTCAAAGTGTTTATAAATGTAAGTTTTTTGTTTTGTTGTTGTTGTTCACGTAGATACAATAAATACCCTTTATTCTTGGTATAAAACATCCCAGGTTCTGGGTATGTGGCAATGTTCTACTATCCCTGTAAAAAGACCTATTGAAGTGTACGTTCATATAGCTTTAAAAAATGTATTTATACAACATACATTATTTGATACAAATATGTACTGGTATATAGCTAACAACAAAAGTTTACTGTTCATGTGGTATTATAAAAGCAAATATTGGTACTGTGTCTTCCTGCATTTAGGCAACTAAAAAGCAGTTTATCGTGTATAATTTCAATGAATTTTTATACAGTACATGCAGACAAAGCAAATTTTCAAATACAACATTCATAAAAGCAAGGAGCAAAATATGAGTCAAAATGAATATCACTAGGCAAGTAGCATAGTACATGTAAACAAATATTTTGATACAAACTGGGATGAAATGTACATGGCAGAAAAAGACATTAGAAGACATTCTGGTGTCCCGCACAGACAGTTAAAGGAGTTATTTCACCACTTGTTAGCACAGAGTAGAATGTAGTAAGAAAAAGTTTAAAGGCTCATCAGTAGTGGAATCTACATCGTTTTCTTCATTGTTAATAACCGCTACATTAGAACCAACTCATCATTATTTATAAGTATCATCCTGCAACCTAATTCATGTGTCCTTTTTTGAAGTCTATAGGCGTGACCCTCATATTATGTTAAATCAGTGTCTCTTGGTTTTTGAGCTGTAAATTATCAGAGTAATAAACTTAGGTTTTGAATATTAAAGGGGAAATCCACCTCTACCTCTGGCAAACAATTTCTGTGACCTGTTGTTTTTATTAAGGGAAAAAAAGGTAAGATGTGAATTCTTACTCTTGTGGGAATGTTTTGTGGTGGTCTACTCTTGAGTTTGGTAACATTTTTAGCCGTGTTAACTGTACACTGTACACCTCACCCCTTAGCCAGCAGTTAAACTTTCTGCCCATATTTCTGGTATTTTGAAGACGACAGTTTTTGGACACTTGGGGTGGGTTTTCCAGTTTTTCATCAAATACAGTACAACATTGTGACAACTTTCTACTAAAAATAGCTTCTGGTTCTGCACTATAACAAATGTATTTGTAGAATGGAACTTTGTCATAAGTTGGGGATTAAAGTAACACCCCCTTACTAATGCTGTCTGTCATTCATTAGTTTATTGGCCAGTCTCCAAAAAATATTACCAGAAAGTCTGGTTTCATATTGATATTTAGAAGAGTACTTGTATAGAAGGTTTTCTCATTTTGACCTTAGGACAGTTGAAAAGGGCTTTTCCTTAATACTAAAAAAAAAAAAAGCATCCATCAGAGTTCCTATGAATGGAAATATTTTAAGTAATTTCCTTTTGTATTCTAAAACTTTGAAACAGATTTTCAAGTGTTTGGGTTTTTTTTTTCATCATTGTTTTTTTGACCTCAAACAAGAGAGAAAAAATTGTTTCTTTTACGATGTGTCTAAATTGAGAGATAACAGCTAGGTTTCATCTTTCTTGCCAATTTAGAGTTCTTAGTGTCCTGGAACACTGCTGTGAAATGGCTTATAAGCTAAGTTGTGGGGTCTCTGGGAGAGACTGCTAGGATTCTTTGTCCACCAAGGGTGACTAAGGAGGAAGTTCTGTAAACTTGACAAGAAATCTTTGCTTTGCTTTGGTTTCCGGTATATTGGGCTTTTATTTTGGCCTCGCCACTGTCAGTTGTTAAAACAAATTTGTCTGAATAAACTGTGATTAAATGGATGTTGTGTTAATTTTATTAATCAGTTTTTGGCCCCACATTGCTGTCTACAGTGTTTGACTCCCTTAGAAAACAATTTGTTTCCTTATAGAGCTAGGATTTGGAAAGAAACAAAGGAGCCCTGTGGTTCCTTACACATGAGTGACAGGAAGAAATAGGTTTGAGGGGAGTTTGTTTAGGAAAAGTCGTATGTGACTTACATTAGGAATAGTAGCTAAGGAAGTTATTGGAATAGCCCAAGGGTGACAGATTGGGACGTGGTAATTTGGTAGCCTCAGAAATGAGATGAACCTGTAAAAAAACCAAGAGATTTTACAGTAAATGGTGAACATTGAAGAGTAATCAAAGTTGGTATTAGGATATAAGGATTAAACTAGCTTTGTCTCTTAGAAAACGAGGGAAGTTTTTTAGTTTAGGAATGATCCAGAGGTTATACTTGACCTCTTGAGGTTCTTTCCTGAATTTGGGCTAGAACTAGACCTGCAGCCAACAATGGACCAGATAATTGTACCTAAAAAAGAATGTATTTTTATATCTTGTACTGATTGAATCAAGGTTAAGGAACTGTAAGATGCTTCTTTTTAAAAGAGAAATAATTGGATAATACTTTATCACAGTGCTTGACTCGAGTGGTTAGTTCTGGACCATAAAATACCATTGTCACCTTTGGTCTTTTAATTATTATGGTATGATTAAGTATCATCTGATTTCTAACCCTTCTGTGGTTAGATTTGTTCTCTTTTATTAATATATGTCACCTTATCAGTGGATTATGTTAAAGTTCACTTACAGCCATTTAAAGTTTTTAGTAGTGGTTATATATATCCTGAATGAAAGCGGGACTAAGTGAAGTCAAACATACTCTAGAGAGAGCTGAAATCCCACTTCCCCATTCCTCTTCCCAGAGGTAATGAGGATCCTGGCCTGAATTTGTTGTATATCAATTCCATGCATGCTTTTATACATTTACTATTTATTAATAACAATTCTTATCATTGTATGTTTATTCTTTTTTAGTTTTCATATAATTTTTCTGTTCCACAGTATTGAGATTTAGTCATTGCTGATACATAGAGAAACTGATGAATATACTGTGTGTATATCTGTCATAGTATTTTAGTTTAATTTTAGTTTCTACATGGTTTTTCCATTCAGCATTATCTTCTGAGGTATAGTCATATTGATACAGATTGTTACAGTTTAATTTGTTTATTGCTATAGAAAATCCATTAAAGGAATAAATTACAATTTATCTACTCCCCTATGTTAGTAAATTAGACTGTACCTAATTTGTAGCTATTACAAACTCTTGCAGTGAACCTGTTTCCTCACGCAGATGTGTAGGTCATCTCAGAAACAGAGTTTCATGATGGTTGGGTATGCACATTTTCTACCTAGCCAAGTATCTCCAAATTATTTTAAGAGTAGTGGTGCAAGTTTTTAATTGTTACCAGCAGTTACATGAATTGCTCTTTTCCACATCTCACCAATAGTTGGTTTTTCTAACCTGGATTTGAAATGATGGCTTAATATTTGACCTAATACTAACATTTTAACCCAAATCTAACAGGTGTGACAGATTTTTATGTATTTATTGGCTATTTGGATTTCTCTTACGTGAATTTTCTATTCGTCTTTTATTAGATTATCTTTTTTTTTTTTTCCTATTTGTTGGTGTTGGGTTATATATTCCAGTATTTGATCATAAGTTTTGTGTGTTACAGATATCTTATACCAACAGGTGGCTTGCCTTTGACTTTATTAAATCTTTTGTTGTATGTTGAAAATCAGCTAATTTTTTAAAAAATCTGACTTAAATCCTTCCCTGCTCTGAAGTTCCAAAGATAGAATTCCTTAAGTTTGGCTTTTCAGATTTAGGAATTCCAAAATTTCCTTTGTTAAAGCTCTTTAGTGTATAATACTAGCACTTGTTGGTGTTGTGAATTATGCTTTTTTAGAAAATGAGGATTTTCTGCTTGTTGGCATATTAAATTATATGGCATATTAAATTATGGTATTATTTCATGAAGAAGGAAACCAGTAAGTTTACTTTTCCATGTAAAGAATTGATCATATCCAGTACAGCACGGAGAAGACAAGTAGTGACTATAGCATCTTACTGTGCTATAGCCAGTGACTGAAATGGGGTGGTGGGGGGACTTGATAATATGGGTGAATGTTGAAACCACAGTGTTGCTCATGTGAAACCTTCATAAGATTGTATATCAGTGATAGCTTAATTTTAAAAAATGGGCATATCAATACCATTTATTGAATAGTTCATTCTTTCCCCCGCTGATATGAATGCCATCTCTTTTGTAATTCCAGTTCTGAGTTTTGGGGCTCTATATTCTGTCTCCATTGGTCTGTTTTTCTAGACTGTCTCTGTTATTGTAGCTTTTCAGTAGGTTTGTAGTGTGAGTTTCCACCTTTCTTTAGAATTTCTCTACTGTTGATACATTTTCCATGTGATTTTTCAGATCTGTTTGTCAGCTCCCACTAAAAATCCTGTAGGGGATTTGATTGGAACTTCAGTTTATAGATATATATGGAATTTGCCATCTTAATAGTATCTCACTATTTGTGTAGGTCTTTTATATTTTCAGTTTTTATTATTTCCTCTGTAAAACTCTTTAGTGTATAATACTAGCACTTGGTGTTGTGAATGATACTTTTTTTAAAAATGAATATTTTCTGCTTGTTGGCATATACAAACTGTTAGTTTTTGTATGTTGATCTTTTCTTGGCAACTTTGGTGAATTCTTGATTAGCTTTAATAATTCATGGTGCATTTGGATAAACTTTATTCTTTATATATGTCTTACTTTAAAGTAAAAATATTTATCTCTTGAGAAATTAAAGCAGTTTCAAAGAAATTATGTGCCACAGGATGATGATACTAAAGGCAGTTTTCATCTAGTTAATTCAGGAAGTATCTGTATGTGAAGATTTTTATCCACACGTTTCTCATGACATTCATATGTACATACGTACATACGTATAAAGTCTTGGGGGGTTTTGGCACAAGAGTTAGTCTATATAAGGGCCTTCAGAGGTTAAACCCTCCCCACTCCCATTTGGTATAAATGTTACTGATACTCTTAGATTTCACTCAGTTTATTTCCTTTTAGGAGGCGCAGGTCAGAATGGAGATGGGCTGCAGATCGAGCAGCTATTGTCAGCCGCTGGAACTGGCTTCAGGCTCATGTTTCTGACTTGGAATATCGAATTCGGCAGCAAACAGATATTTACAAACAGATACGTGCTAATAAGGTAAGGAATAAACGTCTGGTCTTTTTCAGCCCGTCTAAAAACTACCATTATCCTTTTTCTCCCATCCCTCAATAGCTCTTAACTGTGTCAAAAGAATTAATATGATCTGATACAGTGGTTTAATTTGCTTAAGAGCCTGATGTTGCTTAGTGTAGTGCAGACAACACAGCTAGAATATAATGTTAAATTGAACATGTGTTTAGAACAGAACAATTTATGTATCTGGGCTAATGGGAAACAAGAAAAAGAAACTCATTTTTTATATTTGTGAAAAAGTGGTAATAATTCACCTTGCTTTTTTACATAAATACATTTCTATCTTACTGCTAAGCTCCCCTTGCTTTCTTGAGGAAAAATAGGGTTTTTTCTGAAAGATTGTTTAGGCAGAATTAGAAACTGGTGATCAGAATTTTTATTTTCCTGTGCCCTCCTACATAGAAGACTGCAGAAGATGGGTTCTTACCATACAGCTTTGATCTTTGACAATTACACCATGTATAGTTTTTCTTCTTAAAAATCAGCTTAGAAAGTATTCTGCTGAGTTTGGGTTTGACTGAGGGATAAATGTGCATGGAAGAGAAATCCATTCAGCAAATAGTTGAGTGCTTACCATGTACCAAGCACTGTTCTCCATAACGGGGTCATAGCGGTAAATTAAAAAGCCTGCTTTCATGAAGCTTAACATTCTTGCAATGTATTTTTTGTATTAGCTTGATGCAGTTGAGTCCCATGACTAGACACATGGGTCTAGTTGAAGAGCCTACTGCTCTTAAATATAGGTCATGCTTTTTTGTGCTACCCTAATACTGGTCAAAGTCTTAAGAGAAATACTGTACTGTGAACTGTATGCATTAAATTAAATAGTAGGCCAAAAGTTAAATGATGACTAACTTGACAAGATGAACAAAATTATGAAAGTTTCAAGTAAAAGTTCTGCAGCCTCTTGTAGATATCATTTAATTTTTTATTCCAAAAATTCCACTCAAGTGTTCTAGCTTCTTTCCACAATGGGTTTATGTCTAATTCTCCAAAAGTTTAGTAGAATGTATTAGAGAGGGCAAAGTCCAGAGGGCTTAACTTTAAGTAATTTGATCCCTTAGGATAGGGGACAAATTAAATCCTAACTAACTTTAAAAATTAGCTAGAGCAAATGAAGAATTAAAACTAAAAGTACTTATCAAGTGTAGTGAATATTTTGATTTCCTTAGCTCTTCTTCACAAAGGAAATTGAAATTTGTAGATAATGAGCTGGAATGGTATGGTAATAAGAGTAGTTAAGAGGTGACTAGATATGCCTATCCTAAGGAGAAAAACAGTCTTGGCTCTGTCGGAGACACCTTCAGTATTTGTCACTAGGTTTTTATATAGCCAGTAATTAGTTAAGTGGGAATTTCCATATTTGAGAATTAGAGTTTCATAGTAACAACTGAAATCTGGTACTATGGTAGGCATAGTTGTTGCTTTATCTTATATACATTCATAAATATGAGTGTTACATGTGTATATATATTAATTTCCCATTATAAAGCTGCTATATTTCATAGACTCAAATATGCTATTGTTGTAAGATGAATCATTTTTATGTACCTATATACCACACCACTAAGAAATAATTTAAATTAAACTGAGATATACTATTAATTACAAGATGCACCCTGATTCGATAAGATGTTGAGATGTGAAAAGCATGTCTTAGATTTGATGAAATACTGTGCATCAGTTCTTATGAATCTTGGAAAATGCAGAGAAATACAAAAAAGGAGGGGGGAAAATTTACCATGGGATAGCTGTACTTTCTCAGCTTTGCTATGAACTTAACTGCTCTTTAAAACAAACAGCCTTAAAATTAAAACTCAAGAAAACAAAACCTGAACTCAAAGTTACCCACTATGAACATCTTGGCATATTTTCTTCCACTCATTTTTTTCTGTGCATCTAAATAATTTGTTTAAACCTAGTTGTTACATACAGACCTTGAACATTTTCCTATTTTTTGGGAAAACATTTTTATTGGCTACATTCTGTTACCTTTCCTGGTTGACCATTTTAATTATGTTCTTCATTAGAATTATGAAGCATGCCATAGTAAACAGCTGCCTAAGTCACAGCATGGATACTTTTATATTCTTGATGCATACTTGAGGGAAGTATTCTGTCAGTATGCTCAGTTTACATTCTCACAAGCTGTGTGTAAGAAGATACTCTTAATTCATTTTTGGTTCTTATTCCTCAGCAGTAATGACAGAGCAGTATCAGGAAACTTTCAGAAATCTAAAGTATTTCTAAATATCTGGAAAGTAGTTATTCTGAAGTTTTGTGTATGTATTTGATTACCTAAGAGTTTGTCATTCAGAACACAATGTGTTGAAACACCAGACTTGGACTTGGTAATCTTTGATTCTAGTCCTGGCTTCGCTACTGCATAGCTATATAACTTTGGAGGAAAAGTCACTGACCCTTTCTGAGCCTCAGTTTTGTGGTCTGTAAAATAAAGCATTCTCTATTATAATACGTTTTCTTTGTTTACAGTCTGAATACACAATGTCTATTAAAAAATTCTGACAAAGTAAAAAGTAGAATTACAGTCTCAATAAGTAATATGTCAAGAAAACCCACAGCTTTATTAAAAACTTACATTTATACAATGTCTTTTTAAAACAAATGTATTTGTTTCCTGGGGCTGCCATAACAAAACACAAATTGGGTGGTAAACTTAAAACAGCCAAACTTTATTTTCTCACAGTTCTGGAAACTAGAAATCTGAAATTAAAGTGTAGGCAGGGACATGTTCCCTCTGAAGATTCTAGGGAAGAATCCTTCCTTGGTTGTTGCTGGCAGTTCTCTGTGTTCCTCAGTTTATAGCTGCATCCCTCCAGTTTCTGCCCCCACCTTCACATGGCCATTTTCTCTGTCAGTGTGTCTGTGTCCAAATTTCCCTCTTACAAGGACACCAGTCCTATTGGGATCTAGGACCCATACTAAAGAGCTCATCTTAACTTGATTACATCTGCAAGACTGTTTCATAGGTTCTGGGTGACACATATTTTGGGGGAGACAGTATATAGCCTGTATAACAAATAAGCAATGGAATTTCCCCAAAATATATATTAACATTCATTTGTTCTTCATGTTTCAGTATAATAATAGTCTTTAAGCATTTACTCTGTGCCCTGCACTATGTAAGCATTTTGTTGTTAGAAATTTTAATGTAAACAACTGGAAGGTCAAAGTGGTCAAGTAATTTGTTCATGGTTATACAATCAAGTGAATGAAGAGCTGAGATTTGAGTATTTGTTGCTCAAGTTAGCAGTTGCTTTTAGCACTTGGTTATTTTTTTAGTTGCTGAAAAGGGAGGTTTTTAACTCACTGTGTTTTAGTAAAGTGGGTTGGTGTTCTATTTCTCATCCTGCTCCAAGATTTGCGAGAGTTGCCTGGGTTGTACAGGTATTTTCATGAGATGATTCTAGGTTTGATGGTCAGCTGTAGAGTTACAGTACTTTGTCCTTGAATGGGGAAGGTAAGGCTTTTCTTTCTTGTTTTTAAGGATTCACTTCCTGGCACATTAACCTTGACTTTCTTAAAGTGATGTATTCCAAAAAAGAAAATGTTTGGGAACTGCTAGGTAATTACCAATACTGTTCTATCAGAAGTTAGTTATTAACTTCCAGGCCAGGTTGTATAGAGTCTCTTTTTGGGAATAAGTCATGTCACTCTTTAGAGAAAGGATATGGTTTCTAGGAGCTCCTCTGTACTCTTCTCCATACTTCTGTATTTTGACCTTTATATTTGAGTAACTTATTTTTTTAAAAATGCTCTCATGCCTTAGAACGAGGAAGGAAAACAATGTATGTACATTGAGTTTGTACAGGTACATTCATGCATGTTGTTTAATGCACAGAATAAATCTTACGGCTCAGAGGCTTTTAAGTGGTAGAGATAAATTTGAGCTCAGGCTATTTATCTTACTCTAGAGCATTTTCTATGTAACACACTGCTTTTGTAGACTTTGCATCATTTTGCTTGAACATAAATGTAAATTTCACACCTGTTAAAACTGATGGGGGACAAGACAGGACCAGGTGGGTTCCATTGCTAAAGGAGACTTCTTTGTTTTAACATAGTCTTCAACATTCATGTCTAGCATGACATATTATATCGTTTTTTAATCCCTTGTGACTGATCTGTGAAATTACACCGCAATTGCTAAACTAAAGATGGAAATATCGGGAATGAGAGGTAGAAGAGCATTGATGATTCTGATTAGAAAAGGAACTGAATGGGAATAGCAGAAGCCTAGAACACTTTTGTCTTCAAAATTGGTGTAAAGCAGTTGAAGTTCCCATATAAATAGAGGTATAAGGCATTGTGGACAACTATCTCTCATCCATGTAACCCAGGATGGTTCTTTTGGAACTGGTCTATAGTGAGGTCACTGACTTAACCTTAAGATGGGTGGGGAAGATAACTTAATCAGAATGAAATAGAGTAAGTGAAGTTGCATCTTAATTTTGTATCACAAATTCAGAGGTGGTGTTTTTGTTTATCTTGTATTTTGACTCCTTATATTATCTGAAATTGGTAAAGGGGGAACAGTCTAAGTATGCAGCTTAGTTTTTCCTTTTGCTTGTTTGCTTTTGCCCTGTTTTGCAATCAGGTTTAGCACAATTTCTTCTGTCATTTATTTGACCTTTTTCAGTTCTGGTTCATCTTATTTCTTTTCTTTTTTTGACTCATGTAGGACAGCTTTGTTTTTCCACAAAGGAATAATTTATTTGGCTATATGATGCAGGCAGTATAACCTATCCCAGTTCCTTTGGTTGTTATGTAGGAGTCCTGTATGCCTGAGCAGCCAAGGCATGATCCTGGTTCTGACTTTTGGGAAGTGGTGGTGAAGGTTGGGGAGACTCTCCCAGCCATTTTTACTTTGGCCTATGCCAGTCACTGTCTATTTTAGAGGGCAACAGCCCAGAGGTTATTGCCATCCAGGATTGATGCCACAACCATGCAGCATGGACCCAGTGTAAACCCAGAGTGCCAGGAAAACCCAGTTTGAGGTTGCTACAACAGGTGTGGAGTGAAACTTTATGGTTTTCATTGCTGTTAATAACCTTCCTTTTCATGGCTATTAAGTATTTTTAGGGTATTTTAAGTCGTCATATAGACCCCCTCTGTAAAGCCTTACTTCCACTTCACTTAGTCTCTTCCTCTTTTCTGCTCTCATGTCATCTTCCCTAAACTTCTGCACTGTCATTGTAATACTTTGCCTACCTGTCTTTCCAGAGTAGTCAAAGATAAACTGTGAGTGGAATGTATTTCATTTCTTATTCTGAGGGTTTCACACCACCCAGCACATGGTAGACACTCAATAAATGTCACCTGAATGAACAAATTTTGGTTTTTTGAATGCTTTTTACTTGCTCATCCTCTTTTTAGTTGTGTTCATCTTTTTTGTTATGAGATGCAGTATAAAGAACCTGATGGTTGGTTTTGTGTTTTATAGTGAACTTAAAGATTGTGGGGAAGGGGGGTGGAAGGACAATGTATAGATGAATATTTGCTGTGTCATTATAGCACTTGTATATATTTGCAAAAATAGATTTGATTAAAACTAACGTGCAGTTGAAAGACCTCTGAACAGATTAATGGGAGCTCTATTCTTGTTGCAGAGGCTGGAAACGTTGGCTGGGTTTCTGACTCACTTCTCTCACCTCTCAAGAAGTATATTTACATAGCTTATTGATACTTTCTTCAAATATATATATCCAGAATCCAACCACTTTGGTCCAAGCAACTGTTCTGTTTTTCTATATGCCCCCTGCTAGTTTTCAAGGCAGCACAATAAGCTAGATTGATTTTAAAACATAAGGCAGATCATTTCCTCCTCCTGCTTGAAACTTTTCAAAGACTTGCCATCTGAGAATAAAAACCAAATACTCATAATGAATTACAGTAAGGCTCTGCAAGATTCCCCTTCCCCCTTACCTCTTCTGACTTCAGTTCCTACCATGAACTCCATTCATTCATTTTACTCCAGCCATGCCAAATTCCTTTCAGTTCTTAAAATCTTCAAGCTGGCTTGAACCTTGTAACTTTGGCATTAGCTCTTAACTCCAGATATCCCTAAGTTTGTTCTTCTGTTTCTTTTCTGTATTTGCTAAAATACCACCTTCTTAGTGCAGTTTATCATGACTGCCTAATAGGAAATAATACCCATTCCCACCTCTTAATCCTCTTACTGTCCCTTTCTCCATAGCATGTATCACCTTCTAATGTACTGCATAAAATTTACTTCCTCATATTGTTATTGCCTGCTTTTGGCACAGTATTAGAATATTAAGCACTTTGAGGGGATGGGTGAGGTGGGGCAGAGCAGAGAATTTAGGGGGTGTGGGTAAAGGATACATCTCCTCCTTTCTATATCCCTAGCACCTAAAAAGCCTTGATGAGTGAATAAATAATGGTCTGACTTGAATGAACAAAAGCAAGAACGAAGAGTAGTTAGACTCAGCCTTCAGCCCTAGTTTTGCCATGGATTGGCCTATTGACATGACCTTTGACCTGCATCCTCTGGGTCTGTAAAATGAGGAATAAATGGACCCTATCAGGTCTTACAAAAATTTCTTAGAAGGGTTCTTCATTGTCTCTGTGAGCTGTATTTTTTACAAATTACCCAGTAGCTTAAGGAAAAATACTTTCCTTTAGAAAATATAGGCTGTTGCACCTTGACTTACCTTCTCACCTAAAAAAATTGAGAGAGTAACTCTATACCTAACAGTTGGATTTATTTAGTTTCCTGGCTATAATTAATATAAACAATATTTTCCTGTTCAAGGGAAAAAAATTAACATTAAACTCAAAAAATAATTGTCATGCATTTCCTTCCTTGGCGTATGACTGTGCTAGAAAATATGGGGGATTCAAATATATTTGTATTTGTCAAGTCTTCAAGGAGCTTACCATTAGTTAACATTTTAAATACCAAACTGAGGCAACAATAAATGAAATAAATAAATCAGCCTAAGGTTCTGCTCTGGAAATGAGATTTAAATACACAGAATGTAATACACAACCATGATGCTTTAGGAAGTCTGACAATGTGGATAAAGTAAGTAGGGCCTCAGCTGTTAACCAGGAACATTTTCCTGGAAGGAGATGGGACTTGGATTTGACAAGCTCTTTGAAAGGATGAGTAAGATTTTGGATAGGTAAATGTAGTGAAAGGGCAGAATCAATATGAACAAAGACATAAGAATAGGTAGTGTAGTAACCTTTATAGATTTCTAATAACCCACTCTTACAGCAGTGACAACTTGATATACATTCATACATCTTCTAGGAGATAAAGAGACTGATGTAACTGTAATCAGAATTTAGAGAAAATTGTTGGAAATAGATAAAGTAGGGACAGATTGGGACTTCATATACTGAGGTGAGTTTGGGTTAGCTTTATTACAGGAAATGGGGAGGTGGTTGCTGCTCTTAAGTAGGGGAGATGTCAAATGCAATATTTTGAGAAGGGAATAGTGTGCAAGAGCTGCTATTTTTACTAATAGTTTTTACTTTGAAATAAAGTTTGTGAGGTCTATTTTATGCTTGTGATTGAGGCAAGAAAATGTTTTGCTACAGAAGTTATTTTAGCAGAGAAACCTCATTTTGAAAGCTAGGGCAAATATTTCTTGCTTAGTTAATGACCTTTTCCTCTTCTCTGAGGAGTGTCCACTTCAATTGCTACATAGTCTAGTCATAGTCTTACTCAGAATAGGTAAATATTGTTTGTTTTCCTTGCTGTCAGGGGGAAAACAAGTGTTCAGTTATCCTTTTTTTTTTTTTTTTTACTGAGGTATAATTCCTTTGTCTTAATGTCCCTCTCTTCCACCCTTTTCATCTCTTGCACCCCCTAGTTCATAGAGATTTTTGAGTTAGAAAGGACCCCAGGGATGGATCATCTGGTTCATTGGTTTACAAAAACCTATGTCATAACGGCATTGGAAGCTCAGATTGGTAACAGTCAAAATCTCTAGGCCCTGAAATCTGTAATTTAGGATGTTTGCTGAGGGATTCTGATGCTGAGTCAACACTGATCAAGTAGTATTTTTTAAAAGGTGTACAATATCCACCCCTTTCCCCCCGAGAGTCTGAGTAGATTTGATGTTGGACCTGGGCAGATATAGTTTGATAGAAGGTTCCCCAGGTGATTCTTAATACAAAATTTCCATTGAAAGCTTCTTATCAGTCACATCTCATTTTCTAGACTAAAAAACCAAAGGCACAAAGTCCTGGTCATTTGTATCCAGTTCTTCTGTTGTACAATGTCAGAACCTGAGTTTGGTCTCCTCTGCTTGCATTCATGGGGGAATTCGTTTGTGTGGTTTTTTGTTTGATTTTCTTAGTGACCTAACTTCTGCCTTTGCCAGGCTGGGTGCATTTTTACAATGGAGAGGATTTGCGGAGTCATTTTAGGTTTCTATTTACATTCTCTATTTCCTGGGTGGGATGAATGTAAAATCTGAATTTGAAATTGTCAAACAAGCAGGAGCCTAATCTGGAATGAAATTTATACTTAAGAGAAACGGGTACTTTTGGAACAATTTTTTGTTTTTCTGGTTTGTTTGTTTTTAAGTTCTCCATTTCTAGTATATTGTAGTGACTTCGTTTCACCCAGTAGTTCTGGTTGCTGAAGCTCATCATTTACAGTTGTAGCACATCCATTGCGGTAATCCTTAAGCCACATTTGTGATCAGCTTAACTAGAAAGACTACATTGCTGCTATTAATACAGTATATAGTCTAGTTGATAATATAGTATAAAATACTGTATTCTGGTAAAGTTTTCAGATCTGGAAGATGTTGAATAAAAGGTGCTAAATGGTAACAACTATCTGTAGGTCAGGGCATTCAAGTGGAAGAAAGGGCAAGCTTGGGTCTGAGGCTGAGGCTGTACTCATTGCCATTGCCATTGCTAGGCTTTGTGTTGAAAATAACTCTTGGGAAAGCAAAGCTATGGTGGTGTGTTTTATTTCAGAGCTATAGCATAAGGAAAAGGCCTCTGGTAAACCAGTCCCCGGCCTCTAAACCTTTTGATACTAACTCTTAAATTAAAATTGGAACTTACATTGCCACTCACTGAAGCTGTTTTCTCTCTGTCCTGCAGGGTTTGATAGTTCTTGGGGAGGTGCATTCCCCAGAGCATACAACAGACTTATTTCTTCCACTTAGTTCTGAGGTGAAGACAGATCGTGGGAATGAAAAATTGGTAAGTATAAAAGACAGTGAGTGAGAATTTAGGGTATAGTGTCAGCTTGTATTCTCTGTAGCGCAAGGATCCTTGTATTGGCTGAAGGAAGGACTGTATCCCCTTTGATCGCTTTGGACATTTAAGACCCGAATTTCTGAATGGGGCAGTGCACGGCCCCTTATGCAGTTTTGTAGCTCACTTTAGAATTTAAAAGCATATCCTAACTCTTAAGACAACAGCCAGAGCAAGTTGGTGCTGTGGAATATTACGGGGATCAGGAGACTGGCTTTGACACCTTTGAGAATTAAGGTAACCTTTCTGAACCACTTTAAAAATGAAAAGGTTAGAATAGAGGTTTAACTCAGATGTTGAAATATGAGTTCCCCTCTTTAACTCTGTAATACGGGTAAAGCTGTCTTTTTCCATAATCTTAAGTATCTTTTAGAGCCTAGTTCAGATCTCCCTCTTCCATAATTCTTCCCTTTCCTTTTTTCTCTTATTTCAAGAGCACTCTTTTGTTTCACTTTTTCACTTTCTGTAGAAGATCAGTAGCTTTTATGAATGAACATTTCTTGCTTTAAATCATTTGTTAGAAATTCCAAAGTCCTGTGACAATAGTTTGTTTAGGAGGCTAGTGGTTGTGCTTGCTCTGTAAATTGTGTTAAGCCAGCTAGTCTGCCTGCATCTGCAAATCAACAAAGCTTGCTGTTCTTTATTATTATCATTAGTAGGAACTCTCATGATATGGTGGTAACCAACTTCCCTAATGAGAGCTTAAAGCCAGCTGCTTATGCTAGGGATACATGTGAAGACATTAAGAGATTGATGGTTCTTAATTAGGAAAGTAGTTTTAAATTAATAGAATGCCAAATTTTGCTCCATTCATGTCCATAATATGAGTTCATAATATACTACCTATGGATTTTTTTTAAGTGATTAAACTGTTTTAGAGATTGCTCTAACTAGGATAAACTGTTACAAGTGACAAAAAAACCTTACCAGTTAGTTGGAAGGTCAGCTGGTGCTGGTGGTATGATACATACAAGAAACATGAGACTTGAAGCATAGGTGAATGAGACTGAATTTTATGAAAGACATTTGTATATTTGTGTACAATATTCCAAAATTTTTCAGTTAACCTATAGTCATGTTTTCTCTCACCTCAGCTCTTGTGAAGGATAGAGCATAACAGTCTCGCTGTGATTGATTCTTATTGTTATATTTATGCACATTTGCGTATGTGCTACATGCTTATGCACCGCTTAGGGACCTGTCCGTTTCCCTACCCATCATTCATTTGCATGTGTATGCCATATATTAGATTATAAGATTCTTGCAGGTCATTACCATCTTCCTCACTTCTCATTGTGTTGGCAACAGTAGTTTCTACATTGTACAGCGGAACGCTTTTTGGATTCACTAAAATAAATAATAATTATGAAAACAATTGAGTATGTATACACTGTCACTATATGTCTTCAAGGAGAGGTTAACCCACTCCCTTTCTTGTGAAATTAGATCTGCATGCTTTCTGAAAAATCTTCAGTGTCTTGCTTTCTGAAGGGAACAAAGGAGACAGAAGGCAGTACATTTGTATTGGGGGGGTAGGCGGCAAAGCATATATTTCTCAAAAAACATTAAGTGTTTTAAGGTACTTTATTTTTAAAGTGTCAAATATTTTTAAGGCTGTGTCTAATAAATACATCAGTTGTCAGGCAAAGTTTTTCATTGTAGGAGGGCACTATTCGATTTTGCCTTTTTGTTATCCAGCTGTTTTTTTTTTTCAAGTGATTTATATCTTGTCTTCTCCATTTTGCTTTAAAAAATCTTAGGTCACACTTGATAGGGGCAGTTGTGAATTTTCATACTCACATTTAACTACCCTATTCTCCATTTTTATTTATTAATTTCTTTTTCCAAAATGGAAATATTTATTGGCCTTTTTGTTATATCTGTCTTTGCTTTCCCCAGAATTGAAGACTTCTGGTTTAAAAATAATTATGTCAGAGGTGGTTTTTATTTTGTTGTATCTATTTTATATTTTCATTTCTAAAACTCACTGAGATTAACAACATAGAAAAACCAAAGAGAATTTTTTTTAATCGTCAAAATAATGGTTTTAAGAAGTTAGACATAATTTTCAAAGGAATATACAGTGATTTACTGATTAAGGTGGGAATCATGATGGTGGCAGACTGGTAACAGTATCTTGATACCAGACAATGACTGGCATATATATAGCCATTGAAGGGAAGAGTGCTGGAACAAGATAACTCAGTAATACACAAAATTCATTAATATCCTACAGAATAATAAAGCCATATGGTTTGGAGTTGTTTTCACTTAGACACAAATCCATTGTAACTCTTCAGTGTTCTAAAAAATCTATTTGACGGCATCTGGGCCCTATAGTAAAACAAATTAACTTATGCCTTAGTTATATGATCCACAGGATCACCTTTTTGCCTTATTTGCAAATAGAATGTTTCTTGACAGAAGGTATGTATATATATCTGCTTTGGTTATGAGCACAGCACAGATACTGCTGAACTAAGCTTTTCTAAAGGGGCCCAACCAGTGATCAAAAACCCTGGGGACTGGATATATGAGTGAACCCTTTTTTTTTTGGTGTTATTGATGTACAGTTACATGAGCAACATTATGGTTACTAGATTCCCCCTGTTAACAAGTCCTCACCACATACCCCATTACAGTCACTGACCATCAGCATATAGTAAGATGTTATAGAATCACTACCTGTCTTCTCTGTGCTATACTGCCTTCCCCATATCTGGCCCCCCTAAACCCCCCCCCCCCACTACATTACGTGTGCTAATCGTAATACCCTTTTTCCCCCCTTATCCCTCCCTTCCCATCCACCCTCCCCAGTCCCTTTCCCTTTGGTAACTGTTAGTCCATTCTTGGGTTCTTTGAGTCTGCTGCTGTTTTGCTCTTTCAGTTTTGTCTTTGTTCTTGTATGAGTGAGCCTTTTTTGAGACAAGGAATATTCCCTGATATGGGGAGGGAAAATCTAAGTAGAAACTTGTACAAAAATGCCTTAAAAAAAAAATCCTTCAATCTGATTTCTAATTCAAAAGCAGTTTGAAAGTTAAGAGTAGATGGAAGAGAGACTAAGGACGTCTGGGTTTGTAGCTGTGATAAAGTCAACTGCTTTAATAAATTCTGATACGAAATTAAAGAGCCTTCTGAACAAAGAGAGTATGTCCCTGGGAAGAGAGAATGTTAAAAGCCTTGAGAGTTCTCCAGTGTTCTGAAACATAACCCTTTACCTCTTTCTCCTTCTCTTGAATAAATAATACTCCCCTTTCCCCTAATCAAGAAAGAGTAACAAACAAAAAAACTAACTTGGAGCCTACTTATGCCTATTACTAGGTAGGAGAAGAATGCATTTTAAAATAACCAAAGAAAGTCAACAAAATTTCAGACAAAATATATTCTCAGAGATGAAGGCCTGCACAGTCCATGTGGTTACAGGGTTTCTGGAACTCAGCTGGAGAGTCATAGTCTCATTGGCTTGTATATTGTCAGCAGGTGGAGTTCATAGCTGCCAAGTAGCTAGAAACTGAGAAGGAATAGTGGTAAAGAGGAGTCACGAGGGGCAGGAGACTTAGTTCCACAATCTATATAAGTCCCTCTCAGTTCTTGAGCTAACCCCTGAACTGTACATGATTGTGCAGTTTGGTAGAGCCTAGTACAAAGCAACAGTTGGTAGACTGAAAGAGCTGAACAGAAAATACAGTCACTGCCCACTGTAGGGAGACAGAATTTGGAGTTTGAATACCAACAAGACTTGCTAAATGCCTTGGACCTCACACTAAAGTCAGAGAGGGCTCCTACTTTAGGGGTTAAAGACTTTCCCAGAATTAAGGGACTCACAGTAGTATTAAGGAGAAATCCAAAATAGTCTCCAGTATATTTCTGTGAAAGCACATAAAACCAGCTCCACAAAATCAAAAGTCGGTTGGTTTCTAACCGATTAGAAATTTGCCTGCTACAGCAAAAATCACTCCTCAGGGAAAATTAGCTGAATCCAGGATCTCTCCAACATATCATACACGATGTCTATATGTAATAAAAATTTATTAGATATATCGGTGAACAGGAAAATGTTATCCTCAGTCATGAAAAAAGTTAGCCAATTGAAACTGATCCTGAGACGGTTCAGAGATTGGAATTAGGAAGTAAGGGCTTAAAAGCATCTAGTAAAAATATGTTTGGTGATTTAAAGTAAAAGTGAGCAAATAATGCCAAGGCATCTCAGAAGAGAGATGAAAATTTAAAAAGTATCAAATGGAACTTGTAGAACAAAAATTATAGAATTAAAAAGTACAGTAATAAAAAGTTTATTGATAACAGCAGTTTGAAAACTACACAAGAAAGGGTCAGTGAACATGACAACAGATCAGTAGAAATTACTCAATGCAAGAAACAGGAAGACTGAACATAGAAATGTTCAGAAATGACTTAGTCCTAAGTAAACAGTAAATATATATAGTTAGTTTCAGGAGGAGAAGGAACAGTACAGGGGGAAATTGAGGAAATAATGGCTGGATATTTGAATGAAAAAGATCAGTTTTCAGAGACAACAACAATTTGTCGGCAGAATATCTCTACTAAAAGAAATGTAAACACATCGTGGGGAATAAAAAGACAGGAAAAGATACTTTCTGAATAGTAAGCATAAGAAAGCTATTGTGGGTATATTGATATGGGCAGAATAGTTTTTAAGAATCATTAACAGATAAAGGATAAAAAGGGTCAGTTCATCAGGAAGACCCAACATCCATGAACAGATGGATGCTTCAAAAACATGAAGCCTAAAATATATGCAAGTGAAGGGATAGATAAATCCATGGTTGTACTTGGAAATTTCAGCACTTGTCACTCAGTAATTGATAGAATTGTTTAGAATGATTGAACAGAAAATAGGTTTTAACAGATGCAGACACTACCAATCACCTTGGCCTGGTTGACATTTATAGAACCCTATTTCCGCCCCACATTTCCCATACCTTCTTGTGTAAAGTAGAAATAATAATACAGTTCCTCAGTCCTTCATCTGCATTTCCAATATCCACAGATATCTGAGAACCAATTAAAAGTGTTTTCTTCCCTTTAGTTCTGAATCAGACATTTGGTGGCAAAGTTCAATATATGACTTCTTGAAAGTCCGTAGGAATTTCCATAACACTTCTGTCCTCAAGCTTCTTGGGTAAGAGTGTGATTCTGTTCTTCATCTTTAGGGTTGTTGATAATTAACTATTGAAGAAGTGTAATATGCTTTTAACATAGTGTTTGGTCCATAATAAACACTTGGTAAAAGCTCACTGTTTTTCCAGACTGTGGGGTGTGTCTAGGAAACACCTGTAAGAAGAACTAGGTATCTAATAAACCTCAAGGACTTCATACTCTTCCAAGAGGCAGATACCTAGAGAATGGCGGGGGAAGAATTCTCAGTTCTTCTAAAGGAGGTCGGTAAAGGTAGCTTCATAGCAAAGGATGTACTTTAACATTCACCAAGCCCCCCACGCAAACCCCATTACAGTCACTGTCCATCAGCGTAGTAAGATGCTATAGACTCACTACTTGTCTTCTCTGTGTTGTACAGCCCACCCCATGCCCACCCACCCTGCCATATTATACATGCTAATCGTAATGCCCCCTTTCCTTTTTCCCACCCTTATCCTTCCCTTCCCTCCCATCCTCCGCAGTCTGTTTCCCTTTGGTAACTGTTAGTCCATTCTTCGGTTCTGTGATTCTGCTGCTGTTTTGTTCCTTCAGTTTTCCTTTGTTCTTATACTCCACATATGAGTGAAATCATTTGGTACTTGTCTTTCTCCGCCTGGCTTATTTCACTGAGCATAATACCCTCTAGCTCCATCCATGTTGTTGCAAATGGTAGGATCTGTTTTTTTCTTATGGCTGAATAATATTCCAGTGTGTATATGTACCACATCTTCTTTATCCACTCATCTACTTATGGACACTTAGGTTGCTTCCATTTCTTGGCTATTGGAAATAGTGCTGTGATAAACATAGGGGTGCATCTGTCTGTTTCAAACTGGAGTGCTGCATTCTTAGGGTAAATTCCTAAAAGTGGAATTCCTGGGTCAAATGGTATTTCTCTTTTGAGCATTTTGAGGAACCTCCATACTGCTTTCCACAATGGTTGAACTAATTTACATTCCCACCAGCAGTGTAGGAGGGTTCCCCTTTCTCCACAACCTCACCAACATTTGTTTTTGTTTGTCTTTTGGATGATAGCCATCCTTACTGGTGTGAGGTGATATCTCATTGTGGTTTTAATTTGCATTTCTCTGATAACTAGCGATGTGGAGCATCTTTTCATGTGTCTGTTGGCCATCTGAATTTCTTCTTTGGAGAACTGTCTATTCAGCTCCTCTGCCCTTTTTTAAATTGGATTATTTATTTGCTTTTTGTTTGTTGAGGTGTGTGAGCTCTTTATATATTTTGGATGTCAAGCCTTTATCGGATCTGTCATTTATGAATATATTCTCCCATACTGTAGGGTACCTTTTTGTTCTATTGATGGTGGTGTCCTTTGCTGTGCAGAACTTTTCAGCTTGACATAGTCCCACTTGTTCATTTTTTGCTTTTGTTTCCCTTGCCCGGGGAGATCTGTTCGTGAAGAAGTTGCTCATGTTTATGTCCAAGAGATTTTTGCCTATTTTCTTTTTTCTAAGAGTTTTATGGTTTCATGACTTACATTCAGGTCTTTGATCCATTTCGAATTTACTTTTGTGTATGGGGTTAGACTGATCAGTTTCATTCTCTTAAATGTAGCTGTCCAGTTTTGCCAGCACCATCTGTTGAAGGGACTGTCATTTTGCTATTGTATGTCCATGGCTCCTTTATCAAATATTAATTGACCATATATGTTTGGGTTAATGTCTGGACTCTCTGTTCTGTTCCACTGGTCTGTGGCTCTTCTTGTGCCAGTACCAAATTGTCTTGATTACTGTGGCTTTGTAGTAGAGCTTAAAGTTAAGGAGTGAGATTCCCCCCCACTTTATTCTTCCTTCTCAGGATTGTTTTGGCTATTCAGGGTCTTTGGTGTTTCCATATGATTTTTTAACTATTTGCTCCAGTTCGTTGTAGAATGCTGTTGGTAATTTGATAGGGATTGCATCAAATCTGTATATTGCTTTGGGCAGGATGGCCATTTTGACAATATTAATTCTTCCTAGCCAAGAGCATGGGATGAGTTTCCATTTGTTAGTGTCCTCTTTAATTTCTCTTAAGAGTGTCTTGTAGTTTTCAGAGTATAGGTCTTTCACTTCTTTGGTTAGGTTTATTCCTTGGTATTTTATTCATTCTGATGCAATTGTGAATGGAATTGTTTTCCTGATTTCTCTTTCTATTAGTTCATTGTTAGTGTATAGGAAAGCCAGAGATTTCTGTGTGTTAATTTTGTATCCTGCAACTTTGCTGAATTCCGATATTAGTTCTAGTAGTTTTGGAGTGGAGTCTTTAGGGTTTTTTATGTACAGTATCATGTCATCTGCAAATAGTGACAGTTTGACTTCTTCTTTACCAATCTGGATTCCTTGTATTTCTTTGTCTCATTGCTGTGGCTAGGACTTCCAGTACTATGTTAAATAATAGTGGGGAGAGTGGGCATCCTCGTCTTGTTCCCGGTCTCAGAGGAAAAGCTTTCAGCCTCTCGCTGTTCAGTATGATGTTGGCTGTGGGTTTATCATATATGGCCTTTATTATGTTGAGGTACTTCCCCTCTATGCCCATTTTGTTGAGAGTTTTTATCATAAATGGATGTTGAATTTTGTCGAATGCTTTTTCAGCATCTATGGAGATGATCATGTGGTTTTTGTCCTTCTTTTTGTTGATGTGGTGGATGATGTTGATGGATTTTCGAATGTTGTACCATCCTCGCATCCCGGGGATGAATCCCCGTTCGTCATGGTGTATGATCCTTTTGATGTATTTTTGAATTCGGTTTGCTAATATTTTATTGAGTATTTTTGCATCTACGTTTATCAGGGATATTGGTCTGTAATTTTCTTTTTTGGTGGGATCTTTGCCTGGTTTTGGTATTAGGGTTATGTTGGCTTCATAGAATGAGTTTGGGAGTATTCCCTCCTCTTCTATTTTTTGGATAATTTTAAGGAGAATGGTATTATGAGAATGGTATTATGTCTTCTCTGTATGTCTGATAAAATTCTGAGGTAAATCCATCTGGCCCAGGGGTTTTGTTCTTGGGTAGTTTTTTGATTACCACTTCAATTTCTTTGCTCGTAATTTGTTTATTTAAATTTTGTGTTTCTTCCTTGGTCAATCTTGGAAGGTTGTATTTTTCTATGAAGTTGTCCATTTCTTCTAGGTTTTCCAGCTTGTTTGCCTATAGGTTTTCATAGTAGTCTCTAATAATTCTTTGTGTTTCTGGGGGGGTCTGTTGTGATTTTTCCTTTTTCGTTTCTGATTCTGTTGATGTGTGTTGGTTCTCTTTTTCTCTTAATAAGTTTGGCTAGAGGCTTAACTATTTTGTTTATTTTCTCAAAGAACCAGCTCTTGGTTTCATTGATTTTTTTTCTATTATTTTATTCTTCTCAATTTTATTTATTTCTTCTCTGATTTTTATTATGTCCCTCCTTTTGCTGACTTTAGGCCTCATTTGTTCTTCTTTTTCCAGTTTCAATAATTGTGACATTAGACTATTCATTTGGGATTGTTCTTCCTCCTTTAAGTATGTCTGGATTGCTATATACTTCCTCTTAAGACTGCTTTCACTGCGTCCCACAGAAGTTGGGGCTTTGTGTTGTTGTTGTCATTTGTTTCCATGTATTCCTTGATCTCTATTTTAATTTGTCCGTTGATCCATTGATTATTTAGGAGCATGTTTTTAAGCCTCCATGTATTTGTGAGCCTTTTTGTTACTTTGTACAATTTATTTCTAGTTTTATACCTTTGTGGTCTGAAAAGTTGGTTGATAGAATTTCAAGTGTTTTGGAATTTACTGAGGCTCATTTTGTGGCCTAGTATGTGATCTATTCTGGAGAATGTTCCATGTGCATTTGAGAAGAATGTGTATCCTGTTGCTTTTGGATGTAGAGTTCTGTAGATGTCTGTTAGGTCCATCTGTTCTAATGTGTTGTTCAGTGCCTCTGTGTCCTTACTTATTTTCTGTCCGGCTGATCTATCCTTTGGAATGAGTGCCATGTTGAAGTCTTCTAAAATGAATGTATTGCATTCTATTTCCCCCTTTAGTTCTGTTAGTATTTGTTTCATATATGCTGGTGCTCCTGTGTTGGGTGCATATATATTTATAATGGTTATATCCTCTTGTTGGACTGAGCCCTTTATCATTATGTAATGTCCTTCTTTATCTCTTGTTACTTTCTTTGTTTTGAAGTCTATTTTGTCTGGTAGTAGTACTGCAGCACCTGCTTTTTTCTCCTTGCTGTTGCATGTAATATATATCCTTGACTTTTAATCTGTGCATGTCTTTGGGTTTGAGGTGAGTCCCTTGTAAGCAGCATATAGATGGGTCTTGCTTTTTTATCCATTCTATTACTCTATGTCTTTTGATTGATGCATTCAGTCCATTTACATTTAGGGTGATTATTGAAAGATATGTAGTTATTGCCATTGCAGGCTTTAGATTTGTGGTTACCAAAGGTTCAAGGTTATCTTCTTTAGTATCTTACTGTCTAACTTGCTTATTGAGCTATTATAAACACTGTCTGGTGATTCTTTGTCTCCCTTCTTAATCCTCCTCCTCCATTCTTTATATGTTGGTTGTTTTATTCTGTGCTCTTTTGTGCTTCCTTTAACTGCTTTTGTGGGTAGTTGATTTTATTTTTAGCCTTTAGTTAGTATTTGGTTGGTCTGCTTTCTCTGCTGTGATTTTATTTTCTCTGGTGACATCCATTTAGTCTTAGGAATGCTCCCATCTAGAGCAGTCCCTCTAAAATACCCTGTAGAGGTGGTTTGTGGGAAGCAAATTCCCTCAACTTTTGCTTGTCTGGGAATTGTTTAATCCTTCCTTCATATTTAAATGATAATCGTGCTGGATACAGTATGCTTGGTTCCAGGCCCTTCTGTTTCATTGCATTATATATCATGCCATTCTCTTCTGGCCTGTAAGGTTTCTGTTGAGAAGTCTGATGATAGCCTGATGGATTTTCCTTTGTAGGTGACCTTTTCCCTCTTTCTAGCTGCCTTTAAAACTCTGTCCTTATCCTTGATCTTTGCCTTTTTAATTATGTGTCTTGGTGGTGTCCTCCTTGGGTTCCTTTTGTTGGGAGTTCTGTGTACTAGCATGGTCTGATGGATTATTCCCTTCTCCCCCCACAGTTTGGGGAAGTTCTCAGCAATTATTTCTTCAAAGACACTTTCTATCCCTTTCTCTCTCTCTTCTTCTTCTGGTACCCCTATAATGCAGATATTGTTCCTTTTGGATTGGTCACACAGTTCTCTTATTATTGTTTCATTCCTGGAGATCCTTTTATCTCTCTCTGCATCGGCTTTTATGCATTCCTGTTCTCAGGTTTCTATTCTATCAAAGGCCTCTTGCATCTAATCCATTCTGCTTATAAATCCTTCCAGAGGTTGTTTCATTTCTGTAATCTCCTTCTGGACGTCATCCCTTAGCTCTTGCATATTTCTCTGCAGCTCCATCAGCACAGTTATGACCTTTACTTTGAATTCTTTTTCAGAGAGATTGGTTAGGTCTATCTCCCCAGATGCCCTCTCAGGGGAGGATGTCTGGGTTAGTCTGGTTTGTATCAAATTCTTCTGCCTTTTCATGGCGATAGAGGTAGTTGTGGGGAGCTGGTGTTTATCGGCTAGGAGAATGTCCCTTCTTGCTGGTTTGTGGCCTTCCTCTCCTGGGAGAACAGTGACCCCTAGCAGCTTGTGCTGGGCAGCTGCGTGCATACAGGGTCACTGATTCTTCCCTGGCTGCTGTGGAGTAAGCTCTGTGTTGCTGTGGGCGTGGCCGGCCTTAGGCTGCTACTCCAATATGGTGGAGCTGTGTCGGAGGGCAAACAGACAAGAGGCTGTTTATTGCCGTGAGGGGCCTCTGAGCAGTGCTGCTGCCCAGGGGGTTTGGGTGCCCTCCGTTCCCTGGGATTCCAGCTACTGGGCTAAGTGTCCCTGGACGCTTCTGTCCAGCTGTGGGTTCCCTGTCCCTTTAAGACTTTCAAAAAGCACTCGCTTTTCTTTGTCCCGTGGGCGCCAGCCGCGGGGACCTACTCACAGGTGTTGTTGTCCTGTTTCCCAAGTATCCAGTGCCCCACACACTGTGTGTCTGCGCTCTGGTGCGGATGGCTAGGGCTGGGTGTTTAGCAGTCCTGGGCTCCCTTTCTCTCCCCGCTCTGACTCCTCTCATCCCACTGGGAGCTGGGGTGGGGGGCGCTCGGGTCCCACCGGACCGCGGCTTGTATCTTACCCCCTTGGCGAGGTGCTGGGTTCTCGCAGGTGTAGATGTAGTCTGGCTGTTGTCCTGTGTCTTCTGGTTTCTCTTTTAGGAATAGTTGTATTTGTTGTATTTTCAAAAATATATATGGTTTTGGGAGGAGATTTCCATTGCTCTACTCACACCACCATCTTGGCTCCAACTGCATTTAGTTTTTATATCTCTTTTAAGTCTCTTCCAATCTGTGAGAGTTCCTCAGTCTGACTTTCATGACTTTGACTCAAGAATACTGGTCAGTTACTTGTACATTCCTCCAGTTGGAGTCACCTGTTTTGTCTTACGGAGGTTATACTTTTTTCACATTCATACCACAGAAGTGATATGTGCCTTTCTCAGAAGTGCACTACACTGTGGGTACATGATGGTGGTGGTGATAACTTCTTTCACTTAGGTGAAAGAAACCAGTGCCTGCTGGGTTTCTTCAGTGTGAAGTCAGTATTTTCCCTTTGTAAGGAGTGACTATCTCCTAGGGAGATACTGTGCACTGTTATGTTGCTCATTGTACTTGAATCCATAATTTTCTCCACTGGTGATTTTTGCCTGCAGCAGTGATTTGTGTTTACTAAATGTTGATTTTTCTACATTTGTTAATTGAAATTCTGTTAGGAAGATTTGTCTTTTCTTCTCTATTTAGTCAGATAGTTATTCAGTTTATATCAGAATGGATTCATGGATATTACTTCTATTGTATGGATTATAATTTTACTGTTACTCATTCAGTTGCTCCAGTTGTCTCAACTTTTGGTATTGGGACCTCCTTCAGATTGGCTTCTGTGTCCTTTAAACATGCCACCCTCTTATTTTGAGTATTCACTTACTGGCACCAGGTGTTCTGGACTCATCTTGTATTTTACCTGCTCTCCCCTGGTTCTATTTATTGCCAAACAGGATTTAGAAAACAAGATATGGGTACTAATTGTGCTTATTGCCACTTGTATCATTGCTTCTAGGACTTCCCAACAGACAAAGCTAGGAAATACATATATGTATAGCTAACACATACATATACACACATCTGCATTTCTTTACCCATCTGTGAATATGTTAAAAACCTTGAGTTCATACTAATACCAGACCAACACCAGAGCCTTTCTCCTGATGCTTATTGATACTTATTGTTCAACCCTAGTTCCACACAAAGTAGTTTCATAACTGCGAACTCATACCCCTGTGAGAAATACATTTATTAACCAAAATACAATATACTGTGTACAATATACAGTATGTTTTACATTATTTTACAATCAAATATACAGTCAAAATACTGTTTTCTGAAGTGATGTTTAGGTAAGTTCGGATTCTTCATACCTTTCAATGTGAGTAGTTAATCGTTTCATAATACAATTAGGTTCTTTTGTTACTATGGTATTCCATGTCTTGCTCCCCTCCCACACACCTTTGATCTTTTGAGTATGTGAAACATAGAGTTCTAAGAGTCACAGCTATACAAAGGCTATCATTCCCTCCTAGCCTCTTCGATTTTCCCCTTCTTTTCCATCCTTTCCCCATTCCCTGTAGAGTGTAGCCAGTTTCATTAGTTTTTGGGTTATCCTGCCTATATTTCTTTTGTACAAATGAGCAGATACATGTAGTTTCTTATATCCTCTTATTTGTTTTAGCAAAAACATTGCTTCTGTGGCTTTTGACAGATGACTTTATTATTTTTGTTTCTATTTGTAAAATAAGCCTCATACTTCTACCCTTTCCTTACTTTGCGGGAATGATGGAGATAACAAATGAACTATTAAGGATAAATGCTTTCTCAGAAGAAAGGCATGCTAAAAATTATCCCTCCTAGCCTCTTTCTCAGAAGAAAAGCTATTGCTTTTCCTTTTTTTTATTTTTATTTTTATTTTATTTTATTTTGGTATCATTAATCTACAATTACATGAAGAACATTGTTTACTAGGCTCCCCCCTTCACCAAGTCCCCCCCACATACCCCTTCAGTCACTGTCCATCAGCGCAAGATGCTGTAAAATCACTGCTTGTTTTGTCTGTGTTGCACAGCCCTCCCTGTGCCCCCACACACACTATACATGCTAATCGTAATGCCCCCTTTCTTTTTCCCCACCCTTATCCCTCCCTTCCCACCCACCCTCCCCAGTCCCTTTCCCTTTGGTAACTGTTAGTCCATTCTTGGGTTCTGTGATTCTGCTGCTGTTTTGTTCCTTCAGTTTTCCTTTGTTCTTATACTCCACGTATGAGTGAAATCATTTGGTACTTGTCTTTCTCCGCCTGGCTTATTTCACTGAGCATAATACCCTCTCACTCCATCCATGTTGTTGCAAATGGTAGGGTCTGTTTTTTTCTTATGGCTGAGTAATATTCCAGTGTGTATATGTACCACATCTTCTTTATCCACTCATCTACTAATGGACATTTAGGTTGCTTCTGTATCTTGGCTATTGCAAATAGTGCTTCGATAAACATAGGGGTGCATCTGTCTTTTTCAAACTGTAGTGCTACATTCTTAGGGTAAATTCCTAGAAGTGGAATTCCTGGGTCAAATGGTATTTCTCTTTTGAGCATTTTGAGGAACCTCCATACTGCTTTCCACAATGGTTGAACTAATTTACATTCCCACCAGCAGTGTAGGAGGGTTCCCCTTTCTCCACAACCTCGCCAACATTTGTTGTTTGTCTTTTCTATGATGGCAATCCTTACTGGTGTGAGGTGATATCTCATTGTGGTTTTAATTTGCATTTCTCTGATGACAGTTGCTTTTCCTTTTTAAACAATCTGTAGTATAATCTTCCTGCCATTGGTTAGGTAGGAATAACTTTTTTTCTCTTGAAGTTTTGCAGTCATGGGGACTAATAAATGGTATGTTGGCTCACCTAGGGTTTTGACATAGAGATTAGGGGGATGGATACTGGTGGGGGAGTATTCCATCCACAATTATTAAAAAACACTGATGGGCCAATTAGGACTTTTAAAGCATTATGCTGCTTGAAATTTTTAAAAGTGAATAATCCAAAATTGCTTTCATGTGAATGTATAAATTTTAATGTCCAATGTGAAAACATAGGAAAGTGAGGCTGTAAATCCCATTTTACATATGTAGAACCTAAAGCCTAGGTAAGTAACTTGGTGTAAGTGGAATTTTCAGAACATTCCACTCCCAATTTTGCATAATTTCCAGGTCATGGTGCTAGTTCATGGAAATGACTGGTATGCTATTTATGGGCCAGCAATATTTTGGTGATTTTAAGCAAGACTTTGCTAAGTATCATTGTGATGGGGAGCTCAAAACATTAAATTATTCTTACAAAGTGAAAAACTGAATAAAAATTGAATTCCTTACACCCAGTTAGTCTTTCTCTCCATTTTGATAGTGTTTGTCAGAATTAAATTTTCTAGACAAACAAATATGGTACATTTAAGAAAATGGTATTTCGATCAGTTGTTACATGGCATTAAATGAATGACTAAAGTAAAGATAGATACATATCTTGCAACTAGAGTTTAATCTTACTATATATGTTTTTAAGTGTGTGTCTTTTAGTTTTTACCCTTTGTCTTTTTTGGTAAAATTAATTCAGTGGACATGGGTTCTTAGACCACAGAAAATACCCTTGTAAGACCTTAATTTAATCTAGCTCTTTGTCACACTTCACTGGTCTGTCCAAGAGGGTGGTGTAATGAATCAAAGGATGCCTGTTTTTATGAATAACACATTTGAATCCTATCACTGTGTTAAACATTTCAATCTGTGCACCTGGTCCTTTCAGTCAGGGAAAAATCACTTCGGTAACTTGCTACCTTTAACTCTTAAGATTGCCCCAAAAGCACTCTCTTGGGGCTCTTCTTCGAGGAAAAGGGGTATTAAAGTTCTCAGTCTACCACTTTGACTTTTATACTTTCCTGTTTCTGGCTTTAATAACTTCTGTTTTATGAAAGGAAGAGCCTTAAATTCTTTCAGCCTTTTTTCAGTTTCCCATTGGGTGACACATAACTGAGTCATGCTTCAGTTTCCTGAAAATACTAGTGAAGTAAACCACTGCCATAATAAAGATCACGTTTAAATTTGTGTGTGTTTAACATTTGTGAAGTGCTTGATAATGTTTCTCTACCCTGTGTCTTTGTAGTCTTTGCAAGAGAGGGAGTGTTCACTTCTTAAGGCAGTGTGAATGCATTAAGAAGCTCTTAAATACAATTACATGTGTTTGTGAGTTGTAGTTTTTTTTTCCAGGTGGAACACTATTGGAGGATTGGGGTTAATACTTAAAGCTCTTTGCATTTGAGAATGAGTGATGAACTTAGTTCTAGTTCCCCAGTGCCTTGGTTTGGGATCTCAGCCTGACTACAGAATATTCCAAGGTCTCCTGAATATTCTTGTGCCTCCTTGTGTAGTTGGGTCTGAAAACTAGGCACATTCCCTCTCTGACTGATGTTCATGCTCTTGATTGCTGTGTGCTTCTATATCCCTGACAGACATTTCTGTGCTAAACAGTGCTTTGTCCACTGACTTAAATTCTAATTTGGGAGCAGAATGACTCCCAGGGAAGTTGAGGTTTCTCCAACAAAATCAGTAAAATTCACGTTGAATATTAGTTACATTTATCTATATTATACCTGTAGGCATGAAAAACAAGATAGGCTATTAGCAGTTGTTATCTGTAGGTAATGAGACTACTTGTGATTGGTGCTTTTTCTTCTTTAGACTTTCTGTAAGAAAGGTAAATTTGTTTTGAAATGAGATTTTGTTGAAGAGTTTTGTCTTGACAGGTTTCCTTGCAGTTAACTCTCCCGTAATTCCTATAAAAGAAACACTAATCCAGTGGAGGAGGTTCAGCCTATTAATGGCACCTTGTAGAGCATATTGTAGATACGTAAATCAGAGCTCTGCCACAATTTAATGCTAAAGCTATTATTTTAAGTGAATCTAAAATTGACAGAAGTTCTTAAGATCAGTATATCAGCAAAAAGTTCATAGTCATAGCATTTTCATATTGAAAGGAAAATTCTTCATGTGAACCAGAACTTCTGAAATCAAGGAAAGCTGTAACATGCCTGGAGTCACATATCTGCTAGTTAATGCCAATCTGAATCTTAAATCCTTTTAGTTTTCCAGTCCTCTGTCATACCATAATATTTGTTAGGGCTTTTTGAGGTTCCCTCTGAATTGTAAATTTTCATTAACATCCAGGGAGGTACTTGGGTTTATTATTTTTTTTATGTAAAAATATTATCTAAATATACAGAAAATTTCAGAGTAGTTCTATCCCTGTAACACTATTTTTATCTTGTCATTATCTGTGGAAGTACATTTTTAGTCACCACAATTGTATTAAAAATAATTTGAATTTAAAATCTTTCTAAAATTGTTGCTGCATAAAAGACTATTATTTTTTATGTTAATGTTTTCTTCTGCCATAAAGGAAAAAGAAATAACTGTAATCATTTTTAATATTCTCATTTGGTGTGCTATAATTTATAACGGCCTCAAATGTTGAGCATTTAGATGATAAAATTTCAGTGACTGACTGCCTTTGTGTTTGAGATTTTGGGGATGTGTTATTTCTTTAAGGTAGATTATTAGGATCAAGTAATATATTTTGTCAGAAGATATAAAACATCTTTGCAACTCTTAGAATTTAATACCATATTACTTTCCAAGAGAAAATAAGTGTAACATAGAGGCAATCAGTATGTGTTTCCAGATTCACCATAATTATGACATCACTGACTAATAAAATTGTTCAAGATATTTGTGATACCTTACTAGTTGTATAACACGTATAACGAGGAAGGCAGAACATTTTCCCAGTGTTCATTAATGGTAGTTTACCTAAACATGTTGTCTGTTTATATACTTTGATCTAGCTTTTTGAGTAATTTGCATTCAAACTTTTAGTTAGCTTCCCAGTCTGTTGTCATTTCTTGATACTTGTCTACAACGACTGTCAGGGCTGCAGATCCTTTGGTGTTTCTCCTTGTGAGCATAAAGATTAAAAAAATTCAGCAATTCTGATAAATAGAATTTCAGCCTCAAGAAACACAGTGGTTGCAGTTACAGGAAGACCTTCAGAACACCCCAAAATCAGTTACAGTGTAAGGAGACAAAGACCACAGTCCTTCTGTGGTATTCCAACAATTTCCCGAGCTGAGGTACTACTGTGTCTGTGAATTTATTGCCTACACTGCAGAGACTCCATATAGTGACATATCATGGCTGCACCTATCCCTTTTTGAGCCTTGTAAATATTATGTAATTTGTTTTGAAATAGTGAATTCAAACTTTCCCTAATTATTTCCTACCTCTGTTTTTTTTTTATTTTATATTGTAAGCATATATTTGATTTTTGTATAGTCCAAAGACAATACTTGCTACAAGATAGCATTAGGTAATTATTCATTGAAATTTTATTTAATTTTTTAAATTTCTTTTATCACAGGAATATATATAATACACACATATGTATATATTATATAAATATATATACACCCACACACACACAATGTACAGTTTTCTGGAAACATGCTTCCAGAATACACTGTGAGGTTAAGCAGACACTGACTACATTTAAATTTCCTTTTAGTTGTCTTGATAGTGAACTCATGTATATCCCTCTCAACCCTTAGTTGAAGACTTTAGGTAATTTGCTAAGCTTCTGTTCCATGCAGTCATTACATCATTTCCCTGTCATAGGCACTTAGTACTTTTAGTCTGTTAAATATTTTGGTTCCTTACCCCCTTCCTCCCAGAGCAAAACCTGATTCTCTTATTTTCTCTTTTCCTCAGTCTTACAAGTTTTGTTTTTCAAGCTGGTCATCAAAAATATAGATGTTTCATTTAAATGAAATGATGCTGCATTTCAGGCTGGGTGCTACTGGTTTAATTTTGGTAATGTATTTTTATTTATCTTTTTCTTATTCAGATGGAATCTGTTTCTCAACCACTGGAAAACCATGGTGCCTGTGGTCATCCTTCAGAGTCACTGTCTACCAAATCATGTGCCGCATTGAGACCTGTCAATGGAGTCATTAATACGTAAATTTTATCTCTTCTGTTGCTTACACTTGGTAGGCTTGTAAATGAGTTTGGGGCTTTTAGTTATCCATAGCCAGGACTAACTGGTTTAAAAGAGCAGAAACCTTATCACTTAATATTATAGCAGATATATTTTAATTAGCATTCTGGCATATATCCCTTTTGCATACTATGGCCTGAAAGTAACTCAGCATGGAGAAAAACAAAATCCTGCAGTTATTGTGAATCATTGTGATTGGTTTTAGTCTTAATATAATTCCTCAAGTTTATGTAAGATCTCTACTCTAGAACCGATTAGTTCCCTAAAGGCTGTCTTTATAAAGCTGTATTTATAAAAGTTCAAGGAATCCCTCTACAGGTGGACAGTGTATAAAGATTCCTTAAGTTGAGTTTCACAGGAGAACTGACTCTTAGGAAGCAGCTGCTCATTAACACTTGGAAAATTCGTCATTCTTACCAGTTGTAATTTTCTAGGCTTTATTTATATTTCCGTTGGAGAAGAAGACTTCACAACTAGGACCTGAGTGCCTCACTTACTGACTTTTGTACTTTTCAAACATGATGGAGTTGAAGTAACCAAGAGGCTTACAAATAAGCACAGACACTGCACACACCTAGATTAGTAGACATTAGCATCAATAGATAATCTGCTTCTGCTCCACTATACCTGTTACTGTTTGTGAACATTTACAAATAGAGGAGGGTGAACCAGTATTAGAGGCTTTGTTTCCTTGTGTCTTCTGAGAAGTAAATATTCTTCCTTCCCCTTGTGTAGTCTTCAGCCTATGTTGGCAGACCACATTCCAGGTGACAGCTCTGATGCTGAAGAACAGTTACATAAAAAGCAACGACTGAACCTGGTTTCTTCATCAACTGATGGCACCTGTGTGGCAGCCCGAACACGTCCTATACTGAGCTGTAAGAAACGGAGGCTTGTCAGACCCAACAGCATCGTTCCTCTTTCCAAGAAGGTCAGTATTAGTCAGACCTTGCAGAAGGTCAGTATTAGTCAGACTTTGTCATTGTTAAAAAGGGAGCCAGGTGCTCAGGTAGAGGTGTTAGTCTCTTGCCAACTTTGGTTCACTTAACTTGTATTTTCCAAACTTGGCTAACTGCCAGTTTCCAGGGAAGCTTTATAAAATACTGGATTCCTGAGCTGTTTCCTAGAGCTTTTGATTTGGTCACTCTGCAGTTAGGCCTGGGAATCTTGTTTCCAGAAAACAGAAAGCTTGCAGGTGACTCTTCAGCCACATTTGGAAAACCCTTGCCTTGAACTTTTTAATAGAAATGAAAGAGAGGAAGTGCTGCCATCACATTCTGAAGGAGAGTGTTATGCTTTCTCACTTGTACTGGTGTCACTGAAAATGGCAGTGTCGGAATGCTTTTCTTTTCAATAAGAATATCCATTAAAATTTCTAAACTGAAGTTACTAAATGTATGTCTTCACAGAAAAAAATGGAGATTAATTACAAAACTACAGGAAACCTTTGATTGCTGACTCTTGAAATAGTAGAGTTGGCTTTATTCTGAAAGTAATGAAATAATACTCCAGTAAAAATAATACCATGCAGTGGTTAAGAGTATTAACTTTGAAGAGAATAAACTTGGGTTTGAATCATGGCACTGCCACTTACTAGTTTGTGATTTGGAGCATGTTAACACCCCTCCGCCTTACACTGCAGCCCTTTACCCATCCCCCCAACCCTGCCCCCACAGAGCCTCAGAGGTTTCATGGGGTTGTTCGAAGGTCAAACGAAGTGTATGCAACTTCCTTATTGGAGTGTCTGACTTACTAGTCAAAGTGGCTGTTAATCTTACCACTTCTGTTCATTCACTAATTCAGCATATACTTACTGAGATCCTACAGTGAATGAGATCTGTTCTGTAAATTGGTAATACAGCAATAAAGAAAAGCAGACAAAAATCCTTACCCTCATGAAATACTTTAGTGGGCAGAGAGAAAATAATATGTAGTATGTATAGAGTATTAAGTGCTGGGGAGAAAAATGCAGCAGAGGAATGGAATAGGGAATGCTGGGAGCTCAGACAGAGCTAAGCCTTGAGACATTCTGAGAGTTGGAGACATGAAAAGGAGGAGTTTGGAAAGGAGTGACTAGTGAAGCAGAACAAACCAAGAGAGTATGATATGTGGAAACCAAGCAGAGAAGGCATTTCGGAGAGGAAGGATCGCCTGTGTTCTGTGCTGCAGACAGGTCGAGCTAGATGAAGACTGAGACCCTGACCATTGGATTTGGCCAGGGCCAAGGTTGTTAGAGACCTTTGTTAGCAGTTTTGTTAGAGGGAGAAGTGAAATACTGATTGGAATGGGTTCAGGAGAGAGTTGAAGGGAGAACAGAGAAAATAGCTTGTGTGATTGAAGGAGAATCTTTCTTAAGATAGAGCTATTACTATGTATTTGTTAATGAGAAAACAAAGAGGGAAGAGAAGGGAATTTTTGGAACTATAACTATTTGAACAGTAGATTCTTGCTTGGCTTGTTTTGTTATAGTATGCAATCGGACTGTGTTATTTTGCCATGGTCTTTTTTTTTAAGGGAAAATATTATAAGTGAAAATTGACTATCGGACTTTACTGTTTCTTTCTTCATTGTCTGTTCTTCAAATCACCTGAATTACCAAAATGCCAGACAAGAATAATATGCTGGCAGGTTTCTCATTGACATTTGAGTCTTAATTTTTTATTAACAGTCATATAAATTAAATTATTCTCTGAGAAGCTGAAGAGTTGACATTGGGAAATCAAGAAAACAGTAAATTACTGTCAAGTATGAGAAAGTAGTTTTGGTCATGCCCCTGGTGCTTTTATAACAAAACAAAAAGACAAAAAAACTCTCATGAGGAAATATCTAGTGCCTTTGCTCAGTTTGCTGATGGCATTTACGGGGTTAGAAAAATTATCTGAAGTGTAGCATGGCCTTCTGGGATTCTTTCCTTTTTTATCTGGGAAGTAGCAAACCTTTCTTGTTGATATTGACAGTAGCTTCTTCTGGTCCATGTGTAAAAACTAATGTACTCTTTTGAAGATACATATAAATTTTTTAAAGACAGTTGAGGCAGGGGTTAGCATAAAGCATTACTAAAGACCCTTTGATTCCAATGCCAGTTTCTAAAAATATAGCCAGCCTGACCTGCAAAAGTAAGCTGCATGGGAAATAAGACAGATAAATAAAGAGTGGGAAATAAACCATTTGTTGGTTATAGCAGAAATGCTGGAGTTCTGCCAAAGTAAAGAGACAAAGGCCATTCTCTAAGGTGCTCACTGTGTTTCTTTGCTCAGTGAAACATGCTAGTAAGCAAGCATCTTGCCTTCTAGCACCTTCTTGAGGTGCTAGATTTTGTCAAGCAAATTTATTAAGCCATTTTTTTGAGTGTCCATTGTGTTCAAGGTATTCTTCAGGTCACCTGGGTTTCATTGGTGAACAAAAAAAAGTCTTTGCCTTCATGGAGCTTGCTTTTAAATGGTAGAGCTAGGTGGCAAAGAATTTAACAGATAAAAAGTGTTCTGATGTTGGCAAATGGCAGAGAGTTCACATTTATTGTAGTAAAATTTGCGTTCAAGTTTCTAAGAAAAAGGAGAATCTTAGCAGGAATTATGTATGTTTCTGGATTAATTCAAATTACCTTTGTTATCTCCATCCCCATGCTTCTGTCCCCCATAACATAGGAGGGTACTATCATATTTGCCAGAGTATAGAATATAAAAAACAGATGTTTTTTGCTAATTATCTGAGAAATGCAAATTAAAACCACAATGAGGTATCACCTCACACCAGTTAGGATGGCCAAAATAGGAAAGACTAGGAACAACAAATACTGGTGAGGATGCAGAGAAAGGGGAACCCTCCTACATTGCTGGTAGGAATGTAAACTAGTTCAACCATTGTGGAAAGCAGTATGGAGGTTCCTCAAAAAACTCAAAATTGAAGTACCATTTGACTCAGGAGTTCCACTCCTAGGAATTTACCCTAAGAATGTAGGATCCCAGTTTGAAAAAGACATAGGCACCACTATGTTTATCACAGCACTATTTACAATAGCCAAGAAATGGAAGCAACCTAAGTGTCCATAAGTAGATGAGTGGATAAAGAAGATGTGGTACATACACACAATTGAATATTATTCAGCCATAAGAAGAAAACAAATTCTACCATTTGCAACAACATGGATGGAGCTAGAGGGTATTATGCTCAGTGAAATAAGCCAGGTGGAGAAAGACAAGTACCAAATGATTTCACTCATCTGTGTAGCATAAGAACAATGCAAAAACTGAAGGAACAGAACAGCGCAGACTCACAGAACCCAAGAATGGGCTAACAGTTGCCAAAAGGAAAGAGACTGGGGAGAGTAGGTGGGAAGGGAGGGAGAAGGAGAATAAGGGGCATATTACAATTAGCACACATAACGTGGGGGGGAAGCGGGGCGCATGGGGAAGGCAGTACAGCACAGAGAAAACAAGTAGTGACTCTACAGCATCTTACTATGCTGATGGACAGTGACTGTAATGGGGTACGTGGTGGGGACTTGATAATGGGGGGAATCTAGTAACCACAATGTTGCTCATGTGATTTTATATTAATACCAAAAAAGACCGCTGATGTTTAATGACAATATTATTGGCTTACCTGCGTTTTAAATTATTCCTCTACTGCATTCCAGAACCAATATAAAACTCACTTTAGGGAACTCACTTGGTTTCTGTGTTTGATGGGCTATCATCCTGAATCATGGCTAGCAGCATTTCTAAAATTAGAATATATCTTACAATTGAGATGTACTTTTAGTGTAGTAGCACCTTTGTGTTTCCAGTATCTTACAATCTTAACACTGGTATCTTAAAATCAGTGACTACAACAAAAGGTTCAGTAAGATAAACTTGATGGAAATAAAAGGAAGGTAGTGATATATATCAGTAAATAATGAAAGGCGTTGAATGCCCAAACTATTGATTTGGGTTTTATGTTAGAGAATGAAAAAGAGTTTTGAGCAGTGAAGCATCATAAGCTGTTTGGGGGAAGATAAATCTGCCATTTGGAGGAGACTGGCACAAAAGAGACAAGAAGTAGAAAGGAAGACTAACAATAGTAAGCCTGGAAGAAATAATTTTCCAAAGGCTCCAAACCTCTGAAGATGCATTAGATTTTAATACTAGTCTTAAGGAAGAATCACTAGGGTGGTGTGGTGACTGAGTATCAGAGTTGGAAGGGTAGAGAGCTTTGAGAATGGGAGATTGAATTGTGGTTATTTTCCATGTAGTAAAACCCAGGGAGAACATGAGGTGCTTTCCTTTATCATGATTTCATTGTAATATTGGGACAGATCATTACAAGTAGCATATATTGTTACGTATTACATGTTTCATCACTTTAGGGGTCTAGTATGGTAGATGTTAACAATTAGCTAGTGAAGAAACAATCAGTGGGAAATTATAATATATGTCATTATGTTTATTTCCTGCCCTGCTGCTTCTATGAGGTAGATGTTTATAACTTAATCTGAAACATTAATTGCTCGATACTGAGATTTCAGATCAATAAAAATTTTAATGTAAATTTGGGGCAAATAATAGGTTGCTTTTTACTTTGTCAAGTAAAGTTACTTTATAAAGTAAATAATAGTACAAATAGTATTTTAAAAGGAAAAAATAACATACCTTGAGATTTTTGGATTGGCCTTAGAATAAGCTCCTCTTTTTAATTTTTTTAAAAATAGCATTTCTTACCAAATGGATTGGCAATGTTCTGGCATGATTTTAGAATTTTATAGTCTGTGTTGGAGTGTAATTACATAGGATTGCTCTGGGTTAATTTTTTGGGTTTTCTTGGTATCATTAATATACAGTCACATGAGCAACATTGTGGTTACTGGATTCCCCCCATTATCAAGTCCCCACCACATACCCCATTACAGTCACTGTCCATCAGCATAGTAAGATGCTGTAGAGTCACTACTTGTTTTCTCTGTGCTGTACTGCCTTCCCCATGCGCCCCACTTCCCCCCCCCACATTATGTGTGCTAATTGTAATATGCCCCTTATTCTTCTTCTCCCTCCCTTCCCACCTACTCTCCCCAGTCCCTTTCCTTTTGGCAACTGTTAGTCCATTCTTTGGTTCTGTGAGTCTGCGCTGTTCTGTTCCTTCAGTTTTTGCGTTGTTCTTATGCTGCACAGATGAGTGAAATCATTTGGTACTTGTCTTTCTCCGCCTGGCTTATTTCACTGAGCATAATACCCTCTAGCTCCATCCATGTTGTTGCAAATGTAGGATTTGTTTTCTTCTTATGGCTGAATATTCCATTTTATATATGTACCACATCTTCTTTATCCATTCATCTACTGATTTAGGTTGCTTCCATTTCTTGGGTATTATAAATAGTGCTGTGATAAACATAGGGGTGCATCTGTCTTTTTTTTGGTATCATTAATATAGAACCACATGAGCAACATTGTGGATACTAGATTCCCCCCATTATCAAGTCCCCACCACATACACTCTGGGTTAACTTTTAAAGTTGAAACCTGTAGAATTCCCACTGGTCCTCTACTACTTGTATCACATTTGAGGACACATAGGAAATTACATACAGGACATTGTCTTGAGGCTTAGTGTCATGACATTTGTGGTTGAGGACTAAACTGAGTTAGTATTAAAACTGAATAATTTGATATCAGATGGGATATATTCTTTATTGTTGTTGTCATTGGCTTTGGAGGCCTAACTTTTCAATACTACCCAAACTTTTGGGAAGGAGAAGGAATGTCTTGTGAAAAGTTGTAGTTCCTTAGGAATTTAAAGATCCTTAGAAATTAAAGCCCCCAAGGTACTCAACAATCATCCAGTATTTAGAACAATAACCTCCAAATGCTTATGTGTTTTTGCATATGCATTATAACACACTTAAAAAATAAAGTTTGAAAGGCTGAGGTAAAATAAACAGAAGTAGAAGCTCCTATATTTAATTTATAAACTGTCCTCAAGCCCAAAGATTTTCTTAATTCTTTGAGCAACTATTTTGTGATTAACAGCATAATGAATAGAGCCCAAATAGTTACTTGGATAGTGAAATTCCTCCATAAGCTTTGCTTTGGATTTTTAATGGTTGTTCCTTTAGTGAGAATTATTTATTGTTACAGTATTAAGAGAACATAGAATTTCTCCACATTACCAAGTATTTTATCTCTTCATTCTGTTCTTACATGTTCCCTACATTCTTGGTATATTCATGATATAAGTGAAATATTTTCTGTTAGTGGTACTTCATGAGTGGTAATTTTTAGATAATGTATTTTGTAATTGAATACTTTTCTGAACTCTCAGCAGTGTTTTAGTTGATTATTTTTAATTTTCTAGGTAGGCTACCTGTCACTGGCAAACTGTTTAACACCCCTTTATGCCCCCGTTACCTCTTTTCCTTGACCAGATGCACTTTCATAACAGTGTCAAATAATTGGTCATGGTGAGGCATCTCATTCCTGATTTTAATGGCAATACTTTTAGAAGTTTATTGATTTTGATGTAGGGTAACTTACTGAAAATGGATTGGGATACCACCATTTGCTGTGCTATTGAAAAGTTTAAAGATTTTTGAGGAAGTATCAATTTCTCTAAATTTAGTGGAACTTGAGGTAAAACCATCTAAGACCATCTCTTTTACAGAAAATTGTCCATCTCTCAGATGTTTTCAAATGTATTCATACGGAATTTTACAGAAAGCATTCTTAATTTTTAAATCCTTGTATGTGGTTGTATCTGTTTCTCAGTTTTAATGCTGTGTGTCTTCTCTTGATCTTGTCAGCAGATTTTCTATTTTCTTGTCATTTTGAAGCTCAGTTCTTTTCTGGTCTTGTAGTCTTATGTGCCCCCTAGCCCCGCCCCCCCACTCAAATGTTCATTTTATTAATAAAAGCATGTAACTTCTTAAATTTTCTTCTGAGTGTAGTTGGGGTGGCATTCCATAGCATTTGATGTGTGAAGTGGGATTTTGGGGGATGGGAGGAGTATTTTTGTTTTTGAGCTCTTTTCCCAGTAGTTGAGAATTGAATTTCCAAATCCTGAGTCTTTTCTTTTTAAACCTTTGTTAATGAATTACTAATTTTTATAGCATTTTGGTCATAGTGATGGTTCTGTAGGTTTCTGCTTCATTTGTAGTCTGTTGTGTTGACTTAAAATTTTTTTCATTGTTGTCCTGAATAGTTTTCTATAGTTAAATCCTCTTAATGGCTTAGAGCTTCTATCTCACCAGTAGTTGTTTTTGCTTTACATTCTACTTTTCTTTGTATTAACATAATAGTATATGCATCTTTCTCTCCATTTTTAGCATTTTCTATATGGTCTTTGAAACATAAAAGCAGATTCAAGGTTTTGCTTTTTAATCTAATAGAGGCTTTGAGTTTAATGGGTATTTTATGTAATGCAGAATAGTTTTTCATTTCATACTCAGTTTTGAAACTGGGTTTAAAGGCTTATTTTGATTGTAACATTTCACTCTTTACTGGCAGTCCTTTTTATACCTTTGTATGCTTATTTATTAGAGTTCTTAATTTGGATTTTTTTTCAGTAATTAAAGTAACAATATGACCGACTGTGGTTTAACGTTCTTAGATCATAACCTTTCCCTTAAAACTTAAAACTGTTCCACTGTCTTTTTGCAGGGGAAGAAGGTGACTGTTCTGTTTGTTTTGGCATAAAATAAGACTAATGTCAATCTTATTATTATCATTCCTTTTTTTATTAAAGTATTATTGATATACACTCTTATGAAGGTTTCACATGAAAAAACAATGTGGTTACCACATTTACCCATATTATCAAGTCCCTACCCATACCCCAATGCAGTCACTGTCCATCAGTGCAGCAAGATGCCACAGATCCACTGTGTGCTTTGTCTGTGCTACACTGTTCTCCCGTGATCCCCCACACCATGTGTACTAAACATAATACTCCTCAGTCCCCTTCTCCCTCCCTCCCCACTCGCCCTTCACTTTGAAAACCGCTAGTTGCTTCTTGGAGTCTCTGAGTCTCCTATTTTGTTCCTTCAGTTTTGGTTCGTTGTTATACTCCACAAATAAGGGAAATCATTTGACACTTGTCTTTGTCTGGCTTATTTCACTGAGCATTATGTCCTCCTGCTCCATCCTTGTTGTTACAAATGGTAGAATTTGTTTCTTTCTTATGGTTGAATAGTATTCCATTGTGTATATGTACCACATCTTCTTTATCCATTCATCTACTGATGGACACTTAGGTTGCTTCTATATCTTGACTATTGTAAAAAGTGCTGCGATAAACATAGGGGTGCATATGTCTTTTTGAATCTGAGAAGTTGTATTCTTGGATAAATTCCAAAGAGTGGGATTCCCGGGCCAAATGGTATTTCTATTTTTAGTTTTTTGAGGAACCTCCATATTGCTTTCCACAATGGTTGAACTAGCTTACATTCCCATCAGCAGTATAGGAGGGTTTCCCTTTCTCCACATCCCAGCCAGCATTTGTTGTTCTTAGTTTTTTCGATGCTGGCCATCCTTACTTGTGTGAGGTGATAGCTCATTGTGGTTTTATTTGTCAAGGAGATGCATTCAGGAAGAAGTTGCTCATGCTTATATTCAGGAGATTTTTGCCTATGTTGTCTTCTAAGAGTTTTATGGTTTCATGACTTATATTCAGGTCTTTGACCCATTTCGAATTTACTTCTGTGTATGGGGTTAGACAATGATCCAGTTTCATTCTCTTGCATGTAGCTGTCCAGTTTTGCCAACACCATCTGTTGAATAGGCTGTCATTTCCCCATTGTATTTCCATGGTTCCTATATCATATATTAATTGACCATATATGGTTGGGTTTATATCAGGGCTCTCTAGTCTGTTCCATTGGTCTATGGTCTGTTCTTGTGCCAGTACCAAATTGTCTTGATTACTGTGGCTTTGTAGTAGAGTTTGAAGTTGGCATAATACCCCCAGTTTTATTCTTCCTTCTCAGGATTGCTTTGGCTGTTCGGGGTCTTTTGTGTTTCCATATGAATTTTAGAATGATTTTCTCTAGTTTGTTGAAGAATGCTGTTGGTATTTTGATAGGAATTGCCTTGAATCTGTAGATTGCTTTTGGCAGGATGGCCATTTTGACCATATTCTTCCTATCCATGAGCATGGGATGTGTTTCCATTTATTGGTATCTTCTTTAATTTCTCTCATGAGTGTCTTGTAGTTTTCAGAGTATAGGTCTTTCACCTCCTTGATTAGGTTTATTCCTAGGTATTTTATTCTTTTTGATGCAACTGTGAATGGAATTGTTTTCCTGATTTCTCTCTCTGGTAGTGCATTGTTAGTGTATAGGAAAGCCACAGTTAATTAACAGAAAGTGCGTTAATTTTGTATCCTGCAGCTTTGCTGAATTCCGATATTAGTTCTAGTAGTTTTGGAGTGGATTCTTTAGGGTTTTTTTATGTACAATATCATGTCATCTGCAAACAGTGACAGTTTAACTTCTTTCTTGCCAGTCTGGATGCCTTTAATTTCTTTGAGTTGTCTGACTGCCGTGTCGAGGACCTCCAGTACTATGTTGAATAGAAGTGGGGAGATTGGGCATCCTTGTCCTGTTCCCGATCTTAAAGGAAAAGCTTTCAGCTTCTTGCTGTTAAGTATAATGTTGGCTGTGGGTTTGTCATATATGGACTTTATTATGTTGAGGTACTTGCCCTCTATACCCATTTTGTTGAGAGTTTTTATCATGAATGGATGTTGAATTTTGTGAAATGCTTTTTCAGCATCTATGGAAATGATCATGTGGTTTTTGTCCTTTTTGCTTATGTGGTGGATGATGTTGATGGATTTTTGAGTGTTGTACCATCCTTGCATCCCTGGAATAAATCCTACTTGATCATGATGGATGATCTTTTTGATGGATTTTTGAATTTAGTTTGCTAATATTTTGTTGAGTATTTTTGCATTGATGTTCATGAGGGATATTGGTCTGTAATTTTCTTATTTTGTGGTGTCTTTGCCTGTTTTTGGTTATTAGAGTGATGCTGGCCTCGTAGAATGAGTTTGGAAGTATTCCCTCTTCTTCTCTTTGGATAACTTTAAGGAGGATGGGTATTAGGTCTTCACTAAATGTTTGATAAAATTCAGCGGTGAAGCCATCTGGTACAGTTGTTTTGTTCTTAGGTAGGTTTTTGATTACTAGTTCAATTTCATTGCTGATAATTGGTCTGTTCAGATCCTTCCTGTTGGTAACTGAGTTGAGTACTCTGCACTGTCCAATACGGTAGCCACTATCCATGCATAGCTATTTAAAATTAAGATAAAAAATCAAGTATGTCATTCATACCCGCTACATATCAAGTGTTCGTTCAATAGTTCCACATGACTAGTGGCTAACCATATTTGGTCAGACAAATACAGAACAGTTCTCTCATTTCAGAACTGCAGTGTGTTCTCTATAGCTCTGTCAAGTTTTGCCCTAAAATAGCTTTGGTTTTTTTATTCCCTTAAGTTTGTAGTTGCCTTCCTTTAAGTATACCAGTTATCTATATGTTATTATTTTCTATCCTTTTGATGTAGCTCTTACTGCTTTACATTATTGTAGTCATTATAATAGATACCAGAAGTAAAATTGGCACAGTTTGGATGCATATAGGAAGTATTCATATATTGTCTGTTAACTTTTCTGTCATTGTTTTCATCTCTGATTCTCCCATAGTGCAAAGGAAAAAGACAATTAAGTTTGTTGCCCACATCCTATTTTAATTTTCTGTATCATCAATTCTGACTTTCGTTTCCTCTTTCATAGGTTTTAATTCTGCTACCATAGGTTAATATTTTCTTTTCTCTATTCAGATTTTATATTTCCTTTCTATGTCGTTCTGCTGCCCTTTCATCACATCCTGTTGCCTTATAATAGAGACTGTGTTATTTTTTACTCTTTTGGAGGTGCCAAAAGTTTTTGTTAATTGTTTTAACCAGATGTGTTTACTAGGTAGTTTTCCAGAGCTATGTTCAGTTTGGCTTTCTTTTTTTCCCTTTTTCTGCAGTGTTCTCTACTCATAGTCTCCATGCTGAGGTTTTCTTTTCGTTTCCCTTTCATCATTCTTTAAAAGTAAGTCAGTCTATCCAGACTTTGTATTTATCACTAGAGAAATTTAGTAGCTGGCTGTATATTAGCTTCCTAACACAGTTTTGGTAGCTGGAAGTCAAGGTGTTAGCCCTTGTGCCTCTAAGGCTCTAGGTAAGAAAAATTTCTTGACACTTCTTGCTTCTAGTGGTTGCCAGCAGTCCTTTGTATTCCTTGGCTTATAGCAGCATAACTCCTCTCTGTCTTCACAGGATGGCCTTTCCTGTGTGTTTTCACATGGTCTTCTTATAAAGCCACCTGGCATTTAATGTTTACCTAATCCAATTACTTGATGTCAAACTAATTACATCTGCAAAGACACTATTTATGAATAAGATCAGATCCTGTGGTTCTGGGTTGGTATGAATTTTAGGGTAGGGTCTGTGGAGGGGGCGACATTATTCTAGTCACCCAGTAAACAGCATTGGTCCTTGTCTCTGCCACTCATGGTGGTTGAATCCTTTTCTCAATTCTCAGTGGGAGGCAGATTGATAGGTGCTATTCCCAATTCAGTTCTTGGGTATCGGCAACTTTCATACTTAGCAGTCGTTGTTTACTTAAACTACGATTTCTCTGGAGCTCCTTTGCACCATTGAATTTGTTGTGATGAAGAACTTGGGTTCCTTGTGTATGGAAAACTTGACAGTTTTACCTGCCTCCGCTCTGATTTTTTTTTTTAATTCTGTGAAGTACAAAGGATGATGTAACAAACATTTATGTACACACCACCCTAAACGTTAATATCTTGACTTTTTTTTTTACTTCATGCGTATGTTTAATATTTAAAAGACAATTACAAGTAACATTCCTTTTATTTTTGTCATCTCCTTTACCTGTTCCCTCCCCAGAGATAACTACTTGCATGCATTTGGTGTTTATACCCCCAGTTCTCGTTCTTATACTTTTACTACACATACGTGTATCTAAGAGTAAAATGCAGTGTTGTTTAAAGTTCATACAAACGTTATAAATGCTGTGGCAGTATGCATGTTCTGTAGCTTGTTTGGTTGTTTTTTTTCTAATTCACTTTGTTGTGTTTTCAAGATTAGCATGTTGATGCAAGTAAGTTTCATTCAGCTCTTGTAAATAGTCCACATTTCCTAAACAAATCAATATGTGGATGTGAGTATATCCATATCCTGTTTGTTGATTTCAGGGCTCTTGAGTTTAACTCACATCTTAGACTTACTAATTATGCTCATATAGTCTATATCCTTTGCTCTACTTTCTATTTGTTTTGGAAATGTATTTGATATATAACATTGTGTGTAAGAGTAAGGTATACAACATGTCGATTTGACACGTGTTTTGGGACATGCTTGCCATTGTGAATGCCTTATCTAATAACATCTCTGCCATGTCACATAATATCATTTCTTTTTTGTGGTGGGAATAAAGATCTAGTCTCTATGCAAATGTGATATTTATAATACAGTGGCATTGTCTGTAATCACTATACTGTGTAGTAGTTTTCTAGGATTTATCTGCTAGCTGAAAGTTTGTGCCTTTAAACAGCATCTCATTTCCCCACTGCTCATTTCTATTGTTTTTTTATTCATGCATACATACGTCCAGGATGACTGGTTAAATATGTGAAAATTCATTATTGATACCTCTTCTGGGTCATTTTTCCTTTCATCATTATGTTGTTAACCTTTTGATCCTCAATTAATGTTTTTTACTCTAAATAGGTTTCTTTGGTGTAAGTACTTGTTTGATACATCTTTTTCCATCTTTTTGTTTTAAGTTTTTCTGTGTTGATTTGTTTTAGGTCTGTTTTTAGGAGGTGAGTTAAATCCATTTACATTTACTCTGATTACTGTTGTATTTGGAATAATTCCTGTCATAATTTTTTTTAAGCCTTGCCTTGCCTTTTCTTTGCCTGGGTTTTATGCCTTTCCTGCTGTCTGCTGGGGTTGTTCTTTTCATCTGTAGCTGCTTTGGGAACAACAGAACTTCAGAATGCCTCTTTTTAAAACTCTGGTCTTTTCTTCCCGTTATGTATAATTTATCTTTATTACTTTAGTTTCCTTGTTTTTAAATCCCTCCCAGACTAGTCGTTTGTAGGTTCATATGTATTTATACACACCAGCACTTTCGCCATTCCTGTCCATGGTTACATCCTGCACCCCACTCCGTCCTTCTAGCAAAATACATCCGTTTTTTAGTAAGTAGCCTTCCAACAATGGTCTATGTGCTTTAAAGTCAGTCTTTATATATCAGGGACATACAGAATTGTATTTTGTGTGTGAATCTGTACATTTATGTATTTTTTATAGATTGCCTTTATTCTTGATGATGGCTGACCTGCTTGTAAAATTTTGTATTCAGCACTTTGAAGGTATTTCATTGTCTTCCAGTATTTATCGTTGATGAAAATGCTGGTGTCAGTTTAATTGTCATTCTTTTATATATTTTCTATGTCTTCGCTCTGGTAACTTAAGTCTCCCAGCCCCCTAATTTTGGTTTTGTTTTTATAATTTGCAAAACTCTAGATGTTTGAATTAGTTTTTAACCACTTAGGGTCTTGATGTGCACCCTCATCTGAGAGTCTTGTTTGTCTTGAGTTTTGAAAAAATTTTAGTCATTATTTCTTTAAATTTTTCATCTCTTCTCTCTTTAATATAGAATATCTTTCAGATAATTGTGAATCTTCTTGTTCTTTCTTCAATATCTCTTAATTTCTTTTTATACTACCTAACTCCATCTTTTTTTTGCCGTGCTTTATTCTGTATAATTCTATGTTGTGTTCCTCCTGTTCACTGCAACTGTGTTTAATTTACTGTTAAACCTGTCAGTTGTGTGTAACTTGTGTGTGCTTTTCATTCAGAATTTGTAATTACTTGTAGAAACATCCTTCTTTGTCCTTTCCTGTTTTTGTTTTATGACTTCCATTCCTTCATCTCTTCAAACAATTTTAGTGCACCTACTTTAAAATTGCTTTCAAATTTTTCTGTTTCTAGCTTGATGAGGACAAACAAGTTCTTCCTATTTTTGTGTATATTATGACTGCCTCATATCAGTCTGTGTGTTCTTGTATGACTCAGCAATCTTTCACAATGAAGGTATGAGGGAGGTGAGTTTTCTCCGGTGAGGGAGGCATGTTTTCTGTAGGAGTCATGTGATCCCTGGGCTGTTCCAATATAGTTTTCCTTTAGCTCCTGAAGACGCCTCAGGAATCTAGGTGAATTTTGAATGGCAGATTCTTAGCTTAAGATCCCTGCCCATACACAGGAAGTATGAATTTGGCCCTCTTACCTGAGAATTGGGCTTTTACTTTCTCTCAGGTGACTTTTGCACTAAGGGCCCAGGGTTAGGTGTTAAATTTCCTTGCCACTTTCCTGGCTGGTTGATTGAGACTTTCCTGTCATTACCTTGACTTTGAGTTCTCTTTCTGTTTCTCACTCCTTGGAATTTCTTACTTTTCATTCTGCCTATAGACCCTTTGGCAGTGTAATAAAGCCTGTGGATTTCTCAGAATAAATTTTGAATACATAAAATGTTGGATTATAGGAGAAACCAAGTTAAAATAATTACTAAAATACTAATTTGTGATATAGTAACATGTATTTACTATTCTTTATGTAATGCATTCCTCTTTATTAATGCATTAAATAACAAAACTTAGCAGCAGGTATGATGACTATCATAATTTTAAAGTAGTGATGAGCATAAACTTTGAAATATCTGCCACCACTGTATGAATAAGATAGGTGAGTCAATTTAGAAAGCATTTCATGCTGTGTCTTCTGCTCCAAGAATTCATAAAATATGTTAAAGAAAGACCTGAAAGTCTTTTGTAAAAAAAAAAAAAAAGAGGGAAATACTTTACTTTACAGTTGACCCTTGAACAATGCTGGGGTTAGGGGCATTGACACCCCCCCTTGTGCAGTCAAAAATCACATAGAGCTTTTGACTCCCCAAAAACTTAACTAGTAATAGCCTACTATTGACTGGGAGCCTTAAGATACCATAGTCAATTAACATATTCTCTATTATATACTGTTTTCTTATAAAATGAGTTATAAGAAAAAAAAATTTTTCAGATTGTTACATATTGCCAAAATTTTAAAAAATATATTTATTGAAAAAATCTACATATAAGTGGACCTTTGTGGTTCAAACCCCTGTTCAGTGCTCAGCTATATTTTGTTTCCCCAACTTACTTGACAAGAGAACCTTTGTAAAGCAGTAGTGATAGAGCATGTTCACAGACTACTAAGTTTCAAGAGAAACATTTCAGAACATCTGCTTTCTGTTCTGTACTCTCTTTGTAGGTGATGTTTGTACCCTTCGCAATACTGAAATTAAAAAGTTTAAAAATGAAGCCTTTACCACCAACATTTCCACTTCTTACAAATGAAGTTTTTAAAAAGTGGATACAATATTTTTAAATATCCTAAAGTAGATAGAAAGGATAGAAATTTTACTTGCAATATTGACTTAGTTATTGATCCCATTTTATTTTCCAGTGTGGTCTAAATAAATTTACAGGAAATTAAAAAAATAAAAAGATTGCACATTCTTTATTTGGTGCACTTACATTTATTGGTTTTAATTGCTATACACATATACTTTTGATTTATTAGTTGCTTATATGTATTTTTTAATATCAATAGTACTTGACATTTTAGATGTCACATAGGAAATGATGCAGTGGTTTAACCATTCCGCATTTCATCTTTCACTGCTATATGCACAGTGAACCATTTGCATTTTGGCACAGATTTCGAAATCTCTCCGTTTTATTCCATTGACACTTGAGACTAGTTACTTGGGGTTCTACTTTCTACTTACCAAATGAAAAGAATCTACTGTTACAAGTTCTGTATATTGCAAATTGCAAGTTCAAGCTATTTTAAGATTGAATCAAGTTGTACCATCTTCAGTGTTGTATGCCACCAGTAATGCTTTTAACTGCCAGTGATTTCTTACTGTTAGCATGAATGACTATGTTCATATTACCAAAATACTATCATAAATGATTTTTAAAGTTTATTTGAATCGATCCATATAAGGTCTACATTCCTGTGAGTTTTTTAAATCTAATTTTATAGGTTTCCTCTTCATCTCCTTTTTTCCTTTTAATTTAGACAGCTTTATGATATGTTTAGAGGTAGTTTTGTTTGTGTTTTCATACTGCTTGTTAATCTGTGGATTGGTGTCTTGAATCAGTTTTAGCACAAACTGGGTCATTAGCTCTTCAAATCCTGCTTTCTCCATTCTCTGTCTTCTTCTGGGCCTCCAATTACAAGTACACTGGACTTTGTCAGTGCCCTATGTGTCTTTTACATTCTGTATTTTCTTTTTTCCCTTTGTTGCTTAATCTATGTAGTTCTTACTATCTACTGGTTCTTTGATCCTTTCTTCTGCTCAAATTCATCTGTTGAGTTCTTAAGCTTCCTTGTGATTTATTTACATATACGTATTTAAGACTTTTTTGATTTTTTTATCTCTGTATTTTCCTGAACATATTGATAATATTTATTAAATCCTTATCTGCTGACTCCAAAGTCTGGATCATTGGGGGCTGTGCTCCTATTGCTTGTTTTCTTTTCAGTCAGTGTTGGATATTATATATTTAAAAGCTTTTAGTGATTCCAGTGCTTGCTCTCCAGAGCAGATTCACCCTCTTGCCTTGCTAGGCATATAGAATGGGGCTGAAACTTTAATGCTATTAAGGACTGAGCTGAGTTTTGGCCAGGTTCCATTTGTAGAGCATAACCTTGTCTCTTACCCCCACTTCCAGCCAGAGAGCCTCATATGTTGGCCAGTTAATATGCCTAACTCTGGTCTCCTCATCAAAGTGAGATTGCCACAAACTATTCTTTACTTTTAGGAGGCTTTCTGCTTAGCTACTTATCCTCCTGAATCCATCACAGCTTCAGAATTTGCCAGATGTCTTAAGGTGAAGACCTGACTTGTGTCGTACTTAGTTTTCTGTCTTTTCTTTTCACTGAGAATTTGGCTCTTCTAGTCTCTAATGTTTCCCTTCACCCCCTCCCTACAATACCATCAGAAGCTCTGCTCATTTCTCTGTCCATAGAAGTGGCCCTCTACCAAGGCACCAAATTCTAAGCATCTTTTCCCGAATCTCCTGTTGTCCCCAGGAGGAGGCAGCTCCACATTTCATGACTCTTCCCTTGCTGGAATCTTGGCTTCCAATATTGTTTTAGCATTTCTCTCATATCTTGAAGTTTTTGTTGTATTTTTTTAAGGTCTAGCTTCTCTAGTTACTCTGAGAGTGTTGGTTTGCTACATCCATCATACCCCTTTCCCTTTTATTCGTTAAGAAAACTGGGTTATTTATCCCTTTGAATCCTGTAGCTTACATTTGCCTGAGTGTATCCTTGAAGCATAACTTTCTTGCCTTTTGGCATATCCAGCAGTGTTTTATTGGATGCTGGACGTTTAATTTTACATGGTTAAAGCATATATATGGATTGTTACCTGCCTTTGAAGAAGCTTTGTTTTATTGGCAGATAAGTTGGTTAAGGGTCACTTTTCCTATATTAGGGAGGGTGTAGAGGAGCCTACTTTGTTTAGCTCTACTAATAAATCAGGATTGTGTGGGGTCGTTCCAGAATGTTCCATGAAATTTGCAGGTCACCATTAGGAAGCCTCTCCACCTGTGTGAGCTCTGGGACCATTTTGTTGATAGCTCCTCAGTAGTCCTTTTCCTAACCGATGGGTTTTCACCCAATATGTGGGCTTCTTAGTAGTATTCAGCAAGTTTTCAAGGGGCTCTCATGAAGATCTCTGGAGCTCTTTTTCTGTGTAGCTTTTCTCTTCTCAAGAATTCTCCCTCACAGTTTTCAGTCACCTGAGCCTCTGAACTCTGATTTCTGGGAGTTTGTTTTGTCAACTCAGTGCAACCTTCCTGCTCTGCTCAGAATCCCTCCGCCTGGTGTCCATTCTGCAGTGTGCCTGCAGGCGGAGAGCCAGTGCAGCCTCAGAGACCGCCCTGTTTGTTTCTCAGTCTTAAGCTGCACATTGTCCAGTTTTCCAGTTTATGGCCAAAGGGTACATCTGATCACTTATTCCATCATGACTAGAAGAAGGCCTCTGGTGGTATCATTGTTTTCTTTTCCAAATTTTCATTATAAAATTATTCAAATAGAGTAAATAAATTTCACAATGAACAGCTGTTTATTTACCCCCTAGAGTCTACCATTAACATTTTACTACATTTGTCACATACCCATCTTTCCATCCATGTATTAATCTATTCCCTGCATTTCCTGAAAACTGGTAGTTGGATATAGACTTGGACAAATCTAAGTTTGAGTTTTAGCAAAAGGACAAAAAGGTGGCTTGTGTACTAGGATCAGAAAACACATGTCTTCTCTTTCTTTCTTTTTGTGTTACCAGCCATTGATGGTCATTGACTGGGTGTTCCATTAAGGAGTTGAATAATAGTGATATTCTACTGTATCATCTCTTTTATTTATTGATTAGACTATGTTCATAAAGAAAATTGCCCTTGTCAACTATTGGTTTACCCTGAGATACAGTTTGTACAAAAAAAAGCATGATTAGTGTTTATTCCCTTTTATCTACCAATTTTCAAAATAATAAATTGGTTTCCTATCATCTTCCAAGGACAATCAGTGAAGTGTTTTGGTGGCAGGGGTAGTGTGAATGATTATGAAATCATCAATTTAAACATATTTTAATTATTCAAGCCATTGAAATTCTTTTTAATGCTCAGCTTTTCACCTTTGATTAGTGGAAGGAATCCTCTTCAGGCTTGCTCTTGAGTCCTGCTGCCTTGACTGCAGTAGTCTTGAAAACTTTCTCACCATTAATATTTAGTACAGGCCTGTGCTTTGAATTTTTCTAGGAAAAATGACCATAATATGAGCCTCCCACGGTTCTCAACAATTTTGTCCTCCCAGGAAACATTTGGCATTGTTTTTTATGTTGCACAAAGAGACGGGGAGGTTGGGAAGGGGGGGTTGCCTTGCTGGTGTCATAGGTAGAGGCTGGGGGCGGTGCTACTACGCAGCGAATGGACCAGCTCCTCAGAACAAGAATTACCCAAACCCAAAATGCCAGTAGTGCTATTGCTGAGAAACCTTGCCATATACTAGTTTATTTTAGCTAACATTTGCATAGTGTGTTAGTAGTTATGAAACCATACTGCCTTTCCCACAATGCTGGCCAATTAGCATTATCAGATGAGTAAATTTGGGGAAATCATACAACTAACAAGAAACTAGAATTTGAAATCAGGATCTTTGATTGTTGATGTTCTTTGTTCCTTCTCCCATTAAATGAAAATAGCTGTTTTTTTGTGTTACTAAAAGTAAGAGTTGAGAGCCAGACACTGTTCTAAATGATGTTATCCTCCAAACAGCCTTATCAGATAACTGTTATGGATGAACCCATTAAGTAATTCGTCTAAGGTCGTATAGCTAGTAAGTAGGCAGAGTTAGGGGTCAAACCTAGACAGTCAGGCCGCATAGCTCACACGTTTAAGTACTGTGTTACCTCACAATTTTTTCTTTAACAAGTCAAGTGTAATGTTTGTATATTTTAAGTCTTTAATTCAGATTATATTTTGATGTGAGGTAGGAATCCAGTTTTTTTTTTCTACATGTCTTCTGGTTTGATCCATTTAATGAAGAAGTCTTTTTTTTTTTTAACTAATTCCTTTAGACACACTACCTTTGTTACACATTAAATACTTTGGTATTTTCTGTTCCTTAGTCACTAGCGGATTGACTGGATCACTGGGGGCTCTGCTCCTATTGCTTGTTTTCTTTTCAGTGTTGGATATTATATATTTAAAAGCTTTTAGTGATTCCAGTGCTTGCTCTCCAGAGCAGATTCACCCTCTTGCCTTGCGTGGCATGTAGAATGGGGGCTGAAACTTTAATGCTATTAAGGACTTTTAAATATTTTTAATACGGGCAAAACACTCCCCTCTATATTTGCTTATCAGAAATTTTCTGGGAACTTTTCCCCAGCTTGTTTCTTTCACTTGCACTTTTAAGATGGTTTACATACCTTTTGCCTCTTCTCCCTTTAAACTATTGTTTTAAGCTTTGTGGAAACTAACCATCTTAAAACTACTTGTGGAAACTATCTTAAACTATTGTTTTAAGTGCTTAAAATTCCTTGTTAAACTTATTTCAGGAAATTATTTCATTATTGTTACAGTGAAGAATAGAATTTTTTTCACTTGCATGTTTTTAAAGAAAAGTTCTTTTTAAGAATGTGACATTTGAGGAAAAGATGACATGTGTGAGGAGAAAGGACCGTGAAGCCAGTTTGGAAGAACTGCAGTCAGGAAGTTTTCCTGCGTGCTGGGGGAGTAACGAGGGAGTCAGAAGAGCTGGCAGAATGAGGTGGGAGGGAAGTAGGAAATAAAAGACAGTGAAGCCAGAGAGTGGATAGAGGTATAGGGCTTTTTTTGTGCACCATTGCAAGAACTCTGGTTTTTATTCCTCATGAGTTCAGGAGCCATGTGGAAGGTTATGAACCGAGGACTGGCATGATCTGACTGAGGTTGTAAAATAAGATTACTACTAGTATGTTTGATTAGTTGGAAGGAGGAGCAAGCCAGGAAGACCAGTTGAGGAGGCTTTTTAAGAAACCCAATGAGAAAAGATAGTGATGTAGACCAGAGTGATTGCCATTGAGGTAGTATTAAAGTGGTTAGATTCCAGATACATTTAGAAAGTGGAAACAATCGGATTTCATGATTGGATAATGGGGTATGTGAAAAGAAGAGACTTTAGGCTGAACCCAGGGATTTAGGACTTAAGCAGCTAGCAGACAGGAAGAACAGGAGTTCAATTTTGAACTGAGATGTCTATTAAGACATGTAAATGGAGATGTTGAGTGGGCAGTTAAAAAGTCTGAAATTGTGTTAATTGGTAGCATGTTACTGAATAATCTTGATGTCCAGGAATAAATCCCCACTTGCTCATGGTAGGTTTTTTATATTTGTTGTGATTTTAAAATAAAATAAATGGATACTTGCGTGCAATTTGGCATCTTGTTTGTGTGTGTGACTTTGTGTACTTAACAAGTATATCTATAGGATCAATTCTGGCTGTGGGTTTGTGCAAAGCAAGTATGAATTAACTAATTTCAAAGTTGTCCAAGCCTGTCCTTCAAAAAAAGTTCCAAAAATTACATTTTGTATTAATTTGTACTAAGATATTTTTATATACTCTTATGTTCTGTATATTAATACTTCAAGTTTTTTTCATTCAAAAGTGAGATTGATATTTCTGTGTGTAAATATCCTTTGTCAGGGTTTAAGTCAGAATTCCATTTTTTAAAAAGAACTAGAGTGTTCTTGTTTCTTTTTGCCAGCATCAGCCATTTTAATTGAATAGAAAATTATCTGTACTTAAATGTTTTTAAAGACACTGACGGACTAGTCTGTGCCCCTTTTTTAGGACATGTATATTCCCTGATTAGATGGAATACAAAAATATGTAACGTCTCAGCATTACACAAATGCACAATGTAGAAAGTGAAAGCCCTCTTAATCTTCCCTCCCCCCCAGCCCACCCCCTTGGCAAGCACATCACTGGTTTCTTACACATTCCTCTATTCTCCTCTCTGCATATTATGTTTTATTTGGATAGTAATTTACAATAATAACTAAAATAGAACAATTATAATAATATAGTATAAAAAATTTATGTGAATAAGGTCTTGCCCTCAAAATATACTGTACGATACCCACCCTCTTCCTTGTGATGATGTTGAGATGATAAATGCCTGCGTGATGAGATGAAATGAGGTAAATGACATAGGCATTGTGATATAGCATTAGGCTACTGTTAACTTTCTGATAATGCATTTCTGATCTTTTAATGTTTAAAATTTGGTCCTGGCTTTAGAACTTTATTATCCCCTAGGATTTTTAGAAAATCGAAAAGTAATTACCTAAATCCTCCCATTCATCTATGTGTGGTCTGTGGTTTTCGCCCCTGCCAGTGTACCCCTCTCTTTATCTCAAAATGTTAACTCCTTCAGAAAGCCAGCACTGATTAAATAGGGTGCAAGGGATTTTTTTTTTTTTCCAAAACAGTACCAGTTACTGTCTACACAGAAGTACTATGTTTAGTTGATGTAATTCCCTTTCAGTAGCATCTGCAGCAACGGCTTACTGGCTTTCTCTTACTTCAGTGCGTCTGCCCCATCTAACCTTCACAGGACCTTCTTTGCATGCCTGTCATCCATGTGGTTGCAAGAAGGAGGCAATTGGGGAATGTTGATAAAGACCACATTGTTCTCATATTCATCCTAATCCTCTACATGTCCATAAGGGTAAACAAACAGCTTTCAAGACATGTCTGCCTTGAAACTAAATGCAGCTCCCCTGGTTGTTATAGAGCTTTCACTAGCAGAATTAAACGTTACCCTTTTGTCTTTATGTGACAGCGCCCTTCTATCCCTAACAATCCTTCTCAGTGAGCCGTTTCACAGCCAAGTCCTTTCCTTCCAGGACTATGTGCTGCCCGATGACTCTTTTTATGGGTCATGATTGGGCAAAGGCCAGACTTGTTCCTCATAAACTAGAACCTAGGGATCCTGCATTCAGCATAACCTGAATTTTTCTCCTCAAAGCATGAAATTATAAAAATCCCCCCCTTTTTTTATAGGATTAAGTCTTTAAGACTTAAACTATATTTCACTGTGGACTTAGCTAGAGAGCTTATTTCTTATCCTGCTTCCATGTATACAAAGGAAGCTTCATGGAAATAATTTTATCTCCTTGGAATTAATCTAACACAAAGATTGGTTGTGAACACTCACCATGCCAAATTATTTTCATTGCTTAAGCGTGAGCTTTATGTAACAGTGGGCTTTGGGCTAGGTTAGAGAGTAGCTGATGAGTTCTATATAGTCCAGTAAAATATGCCACCATGTTTGAGACCACTGAAAGTCTTTTTAGGAGGAGTTGGGAAAGAACAAGAGAGGTGTGGTTGGTTATTAAGGTTCTTAGGTAGGTGAAGTTGCTGAAGAGCACAAGTTAGGTCCCACCTGAGGCAGGAGCCAGCTGTTCATTCACCTTAGCAGGTCGAAAATCACCAAGGTGGTAGAAGCATGCAGGTTTGTAAAGTGTTCTCAGAAAACAGTTTCAGTAGCTTTAAACTTTCACAAGTTTGATACCTAGATAATAAGCACATAAGTCTTCAAATAATTGGATTTCATCACTGAAGAAACAGCAAGTTTATTTTATTACTTTGAAGGTTAGTCCATTTCAAAGTGGAAATCTTTTAACAAACTAATCAAACTTTCTTTTAGCATCATCATGTAGGTACCTAGAAAGGGTGGGGTCCTCTGCATAATGAGTTGGGGAACTGGGTTTTTATCAGACACTGAATTGTCGGTTTTGTCTGGCTTTTCACAGGTTCACCGGAACAGCACAGTGCGCCCTGGTTGCGATGTCAACTCTTCCTGTGCACTCTGTGGTTCAGGAAGCGCCAACACCATGCCTCCAGAAATCCACTATGAAGCCCCTCTGTTGGAACGCCTTTCCCAATTGGACTCCTGTGTTCACGCAGTTCTAGCATTTCCAGATGGTAAGAAAGGCCACAGAACATCAAGTCTAATAAATGAGACTTAAAGGGTTCAAAGTGACCGAAAGCCAAGATCCTGGTACAACCCAAGTACTGTAAGGTGTCGCTTTCTACCCACAAAGACTTCTCTTAGAACTTGCCCAGAGTGTGCCACTAAAAGATTGCAGCTTGCTTAAGAGAGATTACCACATCCCTTCAATATAGTTGAACCCTTGTACATTACACCTCAGTGTATCTGTAAAGTATTTTTTGTGTGTGCCATGATGTAAAATAGGATGGGCAGTGCTGTCCTGGGAGGATGTCTTCATACCAGAGGTGTGCATATTACTGTGGTCACGTGATGGCCTTCCAAGATTGTTGATACACGTAGATCCTCAGTGTTAGTATGTGTTCTTTTTCTAAAGTTAATCTGCCTGATAAGCCTCTGTGGCTGCCAGTTTTCCTTTCCCACTTCCCTTTTCATAATTTCTCTTCTCCCGTTTCACAAAAGAAAGCCATTCCTCATGCCCATGTTGAGTCTTGCCCCAAAGTATAAAAACCTTGTGCAGTGGGGAGACCAAACAAAGGGACCGTTTCCAAGAGTTGGTGGCTCCTGAAGGAGAATCCTGTGGAAGTTAAGTAAAATAGAAATATGAACTCAAAAAAATGAAGATGGAGGGGGAAGGTACCTTATTTTGTTTAGAATATAACTTCTAGCAAGATTCTATGCCTTGTCTGTCACCTTAGGATAAATATTAAGAGAATATCTGCAGTTAGACTTTGACGAAAGTTAGATTGACTAGGTTTAAAAGAAAAATTTTTCCTTCACTTAATTAAGCTAAGTATATTTACATGCCAGGATGTTGATAAAAATATTTTTAAAGCATGTGTAATATTCTAGAAAATACATACTTTACAACTAGTTGGAGTTTTTTCAAAATTGTTTTCAAATGGTGGGGGGTATGCACACAAAATGTTGAAACCACTGTTCTAGATAGAGAGCACTGGAAGCCAGTGATTTCATAGTTTGGATTGGTTGTTGATTTTCAGGTCATCTTATTTTCTGGCCCAACCTACAGAGTGTAAGCATTTCTTCTCAAGTCAATCTTGAGATAGTCTGTCTATATGTTATGGCTTATATTATGGCCATTTATAGACTTGTTTTCCCTGACTTGAATTTAAGCTCCTGAGGATAAGGGACCAGGTTTTTCTTCTACCCTGTCCTTAGTAACACCTTACAGATACAAGTGCTTGAAAGGAAGATAACTGAAATAGGAGTACAGTACAGCTGACCCTTAACATGGGTTGAACTGCATTGTTCAACACTGTAATCCTGAGAAAGTAACCCAGATGTTTTTTGATAAATATGTTGGAAAATTGGGGGCGGGAGGGATTTGCCAGTTTTGAAAAAATACTTTTTTCCCTCTGGCTTAATTACAGGAATACAGTATATAATGCATACAGCATACAAAATATGTGTCATTCAACTGTTTAATGTTATCAGCGAGGCTCCCAGTCAACAGCAGGCTACTAGTAGTTAAGTTTGTGGGGAGTCAGAAGTTACATGTGGATTTTTGACTGTGCAGGGGTCAGTACCTCTAACCCCTGTGTTGTTGCAGGGTCAGCTCTACTTGAGAGTAGGATAGCTGAAGTAGGAGTCTGAGGAATGAGAATTACGTGGCATATAAGATTTAGTTGGTGTGGTATGAGGAAAAAACCAGAAGCTTTTAGCATGAGTAGTATATAAACTTTTTCTTAAAGGGACAGATGCTAAGTGATTTCAGCTTTGCAGGCTGTACTGTCTGTGTTGCAACTATACAACTCTGCTGATGTAGCACAAATGCAGCCATAAAAAGTATGTGAACAAAATGGGTGTGGCTGTTCTAAAAAACTTTGTTTATAAAAACAATCATTACTGATACCTGTCCTAGAGAATCCCATCTTCTGATTGACAGTTGATCCAGCCAGCACTGGATGACGCTGTAATCCCCTCTTTATCTGTTTTCAAATTATTGAATTCTTTCTTGGCCACCCAAATCCTATACTGTCTGATGCCTTGTTATTAAAACTCCCTTCTGCTGTGAGAACGAGCACAGTAGAACATTTCTGCTGCCACGTGACTTCCCTTAAGAGCAGAAATATTTAGAAAACTTGGAGCATATGGACAGCAAACTAGATAGTGTTTAGGTTAGGAGTGGTGGAGCAGTAAATTAACTAGAACAAAACTGTTTACTCTGGGCGTCCGATTCTCAAGCTGATGACTTGTACCTTCTCTTGCCATTTCAATTATAGCTTATATAACTTGAGTTAATCATTTGTATAGCAATTTATGGGTCGCAGAGTGCTTCTCTCAGTAATCTTGTAAGGTGCCACTTCAGTTTTACAGATTCAAAAACAGGTTTGTAGAAGTTGTGTTCTGTCTTAGGCTAAATGGCTACAGAGTTTAGGTGGCTCTCGAATTCAAACCCGGGTCATCTGATGCCTGTCCTTTGTTTCACTGTATTTCCATGTTCCTTCCTAGCCACGTTATTAAGAGAAGTCAGGTTTCTACCCATTTCTAGACTCTGGCTACAGATGTAGTCACCAGGAAGACTTAACATTTTTGGGGTTACTCTCTCAGGATTACAGTGTTGAATTATATTATCTCATATTTGAATAAAGAAGCCTGAAATGTCTCTAGTTCTGTTCTGATTTTGATAATGCTTCATACTCATTGAATATCAGCTGATAATGGTCATTTCTTTGTCTGCAGTATTGCCATGTACAGTTGTGAACTGCCTCCCTCACCCCCTAATCAAATAAGCCCAAACCATTTGCCTGACATCTGCTGCTGCATCACTCACCACCACTACTAGAGGTACCCATCCCCTAGTAACACTTTCCTTCTGACTGCATCCTGTCTTTGTATCTGACCCCTGCCGTTAAGCTTCCCCTTCCATCTCATTCTAAACAATTAACGGTAGTAGTGAGAGGGAAAGAAAGGGAAGATATGGAGCACCCCTTTTTGTGATCTCCATCATCTCCATTTTCCTGCTTGCCTCTAACCAGTTTTCTTTGTCTCTCTTACACACTCTGGTGTTTGGACAAGAGAGTTGGTTATTAAATAATTCTTATGAGACTTGGAAAGGAGAATACATATTTTGTTTATTATCCCAAACAGGATGTATGAACATATTTGCCTATGGATAAATTAGACTTTATATGGGTTGACCTGGGGACCCAATCACTGTATCTAATATTGTTCCTGTTGGGGTAATTTTGCTTTGATCCAAACAGCTATTACATTCAGAATGCAGGCTTTTTGCAAATTGGAAGATTCCCAGGTCCACAAAGATGCCCAACTCCAGAGGGCACCATTATTCTGTGAACAGCACCTCCTAAGTATTGAGAATCCCCATTTATTACTGTGTAGAATAGTAACAGTAAAGACTAGAAGACATCATAATACTGTGAGTCACATATGTCTGCCCCTAACCTGACCTCTGAGCCACCCTTTGCAAACCTCTTTTATAGATACTTAACGATGGCAGGATTTCCAATTTTTCGTTTTCAAGTAGTTTTATTGATGTTTAACTGGTTTTTGTAGTTTCTTAGGATGGGAACCAACTGCAACTCTTTAATCCTAGAGTCTCCTCCCTTGACCACACCTCATCCCCATCCTCCACCTGTGGCTAGAGATGATAGAAACGGCTGGAAGGTGGAGGCATTAGGGTGTGATATCCCTTTAGTACTCTAAAAGGAGGGGCTTTTGTTTCCTTATCTCCTCACTTAATCAAGGCAGTTCATCTGTAGCTTGAATGTACAGGATGTATAAACCTTGGGGAAAAGAATGGTAAAAATACGCTTGGGTTTAATAAGAGCACCACCTGCTGGCCATGAAGATCTATGCTCTTTTGAAAGAGCTTGCCAGGACAATTAGTGGCTGTGTGCATGAGGGAGGCTTCTGCACCTTACCAGTAGGAGGAGGAAGTAAGCATTACAAAAATATCCAAAGAAAGTGTGCCTGAGAAAATGGTGGAAAGTATTGAGCAGAACAGTCAGGTAAATCATGCTGTCATACCCTGGTAGGCCTGAAGTCAGGGTCTTTTCATTTTGTTTGAGGAAGTAGTGGCTCAAGATGATGTTATTAATCACTTATTTTCCTTTTACTGACCTGATCTGTCATCTTCACCCTCTTCCCTGATAATAACACTAATGCTGTTCCCAGTGCAGGTAGGAAATGTGTGAAGTCCTTCAGCTTATTGTGTTCTATTTCAGTTTTAGCTCTACACAGAGACCAGATGTTTAGACCAGCAATTCCTAAATGATTGTTTTTGTTCACTGACTGAGGAATTTAACTGAATTCCTGTTTACTCTCACATGAAAATAGTTAAAATACAGCACACTTACTAGCAAAGTGTAGAGGCCTGAGTCTCTTAAATATTTTATGATTGTTCCTAACTGCTTTTTCAGTGGGTTTATAGGGGAGGTTGCTCTTGATTTGGCAAGATAACCACAACTCCAGGGCACAAAGAGGTGTATTCTACAAGGCACAAAGCGTTACTCTACAATTGCACCAGTTTCCACTTCAGAGCATTTAAATGAGGGGAAGAGGATTGGGAGTAGAATTTTAGTTGAAGAACCATTAGTTTAAGAAGTTGGAGTTGAGAGGAGGACTTAGTAGTCAGTTGTCTAGCAGGAATAAATAGGTTACTCTCTTGTGCTTACTTGAGTTGATAGATAATGGCTGTCTGGATTCCATTATTTAATTTTTTGAGATGGATCTGAGGTCTTGGGGTACAACAGGAAATTGTGTTGTGGTTGCTTAGCCTGTGTCTGCAGCAAAGGAAAGGAGAGCCAGAACATGTGTGCTAGGAAGTTGCCAGCCCCCATGTAGCCCTGATCTTGCCAGTCCATGACTTACAGTTGAAACGGCTCTTTAACTAAAATTTGTTTTACAGATGAAGCCCAGCTGAGTGGTTTGTTCTTGTCTCCTCCTCCTCAGCAGTGGAATCAGGACCTGAATCGAACCCTATTTATTTTTAGCCTATTTCTATTTCTACTATAACCAGGTCTCTCATATCTATATCTTCTTTTTTCTGTGGCTTGATTTTCAGGTTTGGGAGCGCACTGACTGGGGAAAATAAAAAGGAAGAAGAGAAATCATTGAACTCCTATTATATCGCCTTTGCCAAGTAGAGTAATTCATGGACTGACGTGTATTCTGGGGTGTAGAGGAAGTGTTCCCCCCTCTCTTGAGCCTGCTTGATACAACCCAGTTAAGCCCAGATATCAGAATGCCTCTAACAATACTTAATTGTATGTTAGAGGGTGTTAGTACACCCCTTTCCCTAACCACACTAAATTAAGGATACCATTAGAGCTGTTAAACTCAGTTCTGATTGCTTATTAATGGGAAATCCTTTACTTTAGTGTCGACCATTTTGGGGGGGCAAAGGGGAATCAAGCTATTTTATTGAGGTTTGAGGGAGGAGTTGAAGGTCTGGGAGCACAGTGAGATTCAACATCCTTGGCTGGGGCTTCCCCAGGTGGCTGAAAGCTTACTTTTTTCTTTTAAAAGGTTGAGATAGATGAGTTTATTTTTAGGGAAAAAGAAGGATGATTGTGGGGGGGGGGGGATTCTGAAGACAGCAGTGTCTTCACAGACTGTAACTCAGTACTTGGACATGTAATAAATATTCATTATCAAAAGGTTTATAGTTTTCCTAATTTGTTTCACTGCCTTAAGGGCTACTGGTCTCTTCTCAGAATTAGAAAACAATGTCTGGTGCTGAGGCTGCCTGTCCATTGGAGGAAATCTTGAGAAGGGAACTATGTTACTCATTCAGGAATATGTTCATTCCAGTTCTGAAAGGCCTGGTGTTCAAACTTGTTCTTTGAAGTGTCATGAAATCCATGGTCTGTGCTACAGGAAAGAGTGATTAAATGTCTTTACATAAAGCTGCAGAACTCTTTTGAGAAATACTGCATTCCACCTCAAAATTAAACCTCTCCATTCTCTGGACCAAAGAATAAATTTCATGGTGTAGTGACTGAGACTGTGAGCTTTATGGTTACACACACCCTGAGTTTGAATGTTGTTGTTTGTTCCTCAGCTGTGTGACTTTGGGCAGTTAATTTCCTCTCTAAAGTGTGCTCTTTAGAAGGAGCATGATGATACTTACATCATGGAAGTGTGAGGAAGATTGATGCCCACATGGTGACACACACACAATGCTAGCTCCACAGCAATGGGTCCACTGATCCCCCTCTTCTCTGCTCCCCACTCCTGGCTCAGAAGGAACACATCCTTCATCCTCTCTGGGAGCCAAAATCCCATAAATGTTTGGGAAATAAATACATCTGTAATAGTTTAGGGGGTGGAGGGAGCGTGCCCATTGATGACTAGAATTTGGAGTGATTTTTGACAGATGAAAGAACAGGATAACTGGAGAAATAAAACTAGAAACAGTAGCCCAAAGCACATGGAGGAGTGAACGCCTGTGGGGTAGGAGCTGTATGGGGATGGTTTTTCTCCCACAACGGGAAAGAGCACAGAGAAGTGGGGGTGGGACATGGGCATTTGTCGGGGTGATAAATTTGGGCTTGTCTTGGAGTGACTAAGTTGGATTTTCCTCCTGCCCCCCATGTCTGCTTCCATCTAGCAGTGGTATTGCATTCTGACCTTCAGCATTGGGTATGGACTTGGGGGCTGAAACTTTTAAGTATGTTCCAGTTGTTAGTGGTTCCCAAGAGGAACTGGGAGGTAAAGAGAAATGTGCTGGTTTTCAGATTTAAAAGGGACCCTGGAAAACTCAGAACCATGTAAAAAGACCCATACAAGTATCCATGGTGGTGAAATTTTAGAATATTGAGAATATGAAAAGGGAAATTTCAGTTTCAGCTAGAGGTTCTTGCCAGCATAAGAGGGCAAGAAGTAGAGGTAAAAGGCATACAAATTGGAAAGAAGTAAAATAATCTCTATTCATAGATGACATACTTGTGTATGTTGAAATTCCTAATGAATCCACAGCAACTTTAAAAATCCTGTTAGTAATGAGTTTATTAGCAAGATCATAGGATATAAGGTCAGTATATTAAAAATTACCATATTTCTATATACTAGCAATGAACAACTATAAATTGAAATTTTTTAAGTGCTATCCTTTATAATAGCATAAAAAACATGAAATACATACTTTGTTAAGTTTTTGGTTGGTTTTGTTTTTGTTTTTGCAAAAAAAGATCACTTGTAAGTGAGTAAGAATCAGATTCCATCTTATCTGTAACAGTGGATGTTAGAATATAATGGAGCAATATCTGAAGGTCTAAGAAAATTAGTTTTAATCTAGAAATACTTTTTCTAAAGAAATGACTCAAGAATATATTCTTAGAAAAATTAAAAGCGTAACTAAGAAAATGGAAAGGTACAAGAAATGGTGAACAAAATAATAAATTATTTAAGTCTAAAGATGAATAGGTCACATTGCCTATTAATTAATAGCTAAGAAAAAACCCTAGATAGTTGGAGGTTGTGGGGCTATGGAGGAAAGAGGGGAAAGAATGGTATAGTTCTTATTTGGGGGGAAGATGTACCTAGTACATACGGTCCCTGATGAATGCTTGTTGAATAAATACATCCTGGTTAATTCTAAACTAATAGAAAGAAGTAAGTTTGAACATTTTAAATGTCTCTGAAAGAATGGAAACAGGATGTTTATAAAATAAAGTTAATAAACTTAGATTACATCAAAAAAAGATAACTACATCAATCTAACAAAGGTATTTTAGATGTTTTTTTTTGTTTTGAACTTGAAAATAAAGGCAAAAGTTACTTGCTTATTAATACAACCATGATCTTCGGTCAAGTTCAGATAAACAGATCTTCCATATGACAGTGCCTGCCCTATTGGTCATCACGCCACTGGGCAAATCAGAAAAGGGTGTGATGTGTTACTCTTTCCCAGGGTAGAGCCACAGTTACTGGTGGACACACCTCACTTGATGAGAGAGGAGCCCAAAGGCCAGGTGTCTGGACTCACCTGCAGTGTTTCATGTTTCTTGCAGATGTTCCCACAAGCCTGCACTTCCAGAGCATGCTGAAATCTCAGTGGCAGAGCAAGCCTTATGACAAAATCAAACCTCCCAAAAAGTTTTCACTTAAGCACAGAGCACCCATGCCAGGCAGTCTGCCAGATCCAACTCGTAAAGACAGGCACCAGCTGGTCAGCTCCTTTCTAACAACAGCCAGTAAGTTTCAGGGGACCGGGGAGTCCTCCAGTTATTTTTCTGTTCCTTTTATATTCTCAAGTTACTGGGGGTCGGGAGAGGCAACGGACTGATAGAAGTTCAGCTCACAGTCTACTTTTTCTGCTTGTCTTTGATGAATTTCAAAAGCTATTTCAGACACCATGCGTCTTGGGGCAAGACCCAAAATGCACAGTGAGCAGCCATCAGTGGCATGGCCTGGGGTCCACCTGCGGTCAGGCTGTTTTCTGTAGCCTTGTGGCACTTTCTCTGTGGTACCGCTGTGGGGTCCCTGGCTGTCCTGGCCATTGTGCTGTTTGTTAGAAGCTTCAGTCCCTGGGGGGCTGCCCTGCTGCCCTGGGTATCTGTCACTGGCCTAGAGAGAACTCAAGAGCTTGGAACTCAAAAAAAGATTGAGAGAAGATACTTCACAGCTCTTTTTCTGTTCCCCTCTTCAGAGCTGTCCCATCACCAAACCCGGCCTGACAGGACCCACAGGCAGCACTTAGACGATGTGGGGGCCGTGCCTGTGGTGGAGCGAGTGACAGCGCCAAAAGCAGAGCGCTTGCTCAACCCACCGCCACCCGTGCACGACCCAAACCACAGCAAAATGAGATTGCGAGACCATTCATCTGAGAGAAGTGAAGGTAGGGCCAGGCCCGGCACCTCTACCTGCATTTGCACCTGCTGAAGGCTTCCTGGGGCAGTCGGCTTCTCTTAATTGCCCACAGCTATGTCCTTCACTTTCTAGGAAGGCAGAGTAGAGGAACCCTACTGCTTCTAAATGCAGGACACTTCTTAATGCTGCAACAGCCTCTGCCCGGTCCCTATCTCCATTGACCAGTTTGCTTCATCTTTCTATCCTCTAGGCTTAGAAAGCATTTTTACTTTTACTGTGTATTGCTGGCCTTCCTAGCTTGCGCTAGAAGTAGAGCTGTCTGAGATAGCCATGTATTCCTCTCTTCTGTTGACCTCTGCAGTGTTGAAGCATCACACAGACATGAGCAGTTCGAGCTACCTGGCGGCCACGCACCATCCACCGCACAGTCCCTTGGTGCGACAGCTCTCCACCTCGTCAGACACCTCTACACCCAGCAGCTCCAGCCCACAGATTCCAGCCAGCACGTCTGTAAGTACCTGCAGGGAGTTGGGCTGGACGTCCCTATGCAGTTGTATCTTGGTCAGGTAACTGTAGCACAGCGTCTCCAGACGGCTGTGGAGGCCCAGGGTGGTTGTGCAGACTCAACACATCATGCTGTATGGTCATTTATTTTTAAGTCAAAGTGGTAGTATTTCACCTGTTCAGTTGTTTTCCTTGAGTTGCTTTTCGTAGTAGAGATGGAACTGTGCTAAGCCATCCTTAGGAAGCTTGATGGAGAGACAAACTCTTAAGGTGGTCTGTGACTATTCGAGATCAGTGGGACTCAGTTTCACACAGGACTCAACAATACCATGGCTCTAATCCTGTTGGTCCAAGAAGTAAACGTGAAAGGATGATAGAGGAGAGACACCTGTGGGCATTGGAGACATTTGGTTTCCTTTTCACTGTGTGGTGAGTGCGAGTCTGGATGGGAAGGGAGAAGGTGGAGCCCATGCTTTTTGGGTGTACAGAGCGGAGGTACAGGTCCAGCAGGCTGCCCGCCAGTACTTATGTGTAGTCCATTCACAATGGCAGGCTGTTTGACGCTCCGCCTCAGCTTTTACAGTGCCACACTCCATCCCAAAAGCTATTTGCACAGCCATTCCACACACACATTCCCATTAATTTCATTCTAATGTTTTAATTCCTTGGCGTGTGCTTCCTTGAACACATATACCTGTAGCTACTTTGTACCCACTGAAGGGTTCTTCATAAAGTAATTATAATAACAGTGGTGATAGTAATAATAAAATGCTGCAACTGTAATGTTTATTGTGTCAGTGCTAAGTGTTCTGCAATGTCATGCCATTCATTCCTGTAACACCCTCTGAGATGTAGGTGGTATTCAGGTTGCCCATTTGTAGGCAGTGAGACTTGAGGCTTTCCAAGGGTAAGTAAACTGCATGAAGCAGGCAGCTTGTGGGGGTTATAATTGTGATCCAGACCCAGGCAGCTCTTCAATCATTGCACCTCACCAGTGAGCCTGGGTTGGGGCACTGCAGAGGTGACTTAGGCAGGTGCTCTGAAATCCCTTCACAGTTTACATTAAGAAACATCTAAGCCCACAAAATGTGCTCAGCTAGTCTCCTGTGATCAGGTAGGAATTCACCTTGCTGTCTTTGCTCTTAAAAAAAATCAGGCATTGTTTTCCAAATGACCTCCTTGTTCTCCTTTTTTACCTCCCACACCCACAAATTTTCCCAACTAGGTGTGTAGTATCTATCACAAACTCAGTTACTCACCAGCAAAGGGTCTCAGGTAACCAAAGGATTTCACAGAGTTGAATTCTGATAGAAAATCTGAACTCTTGAGATCAGGACCTGGTGAGACTTCAGTATTTTCTCACCTGCCAGCCCTACTGTGTCTGGAGAATGTTAACTTAGGCCTGTATCATTTGATATTTTTATGTATTACTTACTACATACAAACTGTGCATAACATTATGCTGACCCTTAAGGCTCTCGCTGGCAATTTTTTAAAAAGAATCCAGGTTCATTTAATAGAAGAGTAATAGGCCAGATACTTAAGGTAGAGAAACCGGAGGACACTGGAGAAATGGGAGGAGGGTGGTGTGGTGTGGTGCTACTTCACAAAAGCTGGTGGGTGCATCAGAAAGGGGGGCGGGGAGACACAGACTTTTTAAAGCACTCTTTATCTTGCTTCTGATGTGGGACCAGGTTTGGGAACCACTTTCCGTTCCCATCTCCTGCTCTCTACCTCTGACTCTAGAGCAGGAATAGTTAAGTTGGCCCAAATGAGTGCCTGATGGACCAGGGGCATCTGGGTGGAGGTGGGAGCTCGAGACCACCGAACAGTCCCACCACCCACTCCCAGCGCCTTCCCACGAAGGTACTAGCTGCATGCCCAAGAAGATGGAGGGAGAATAGACAGCTGTTTCCACCAGCCACATTAATTTTTAACCAAGTAAGAAAAGCTCTCTCTTGAGGCTTCTTTAAGGCACACTTCTTATAGTGGACATGGAGTTTCAGCAGAGATGTGGCACTGGCAGAGAGAGGCCTCAGTGCATGAGGTTACTTATCCTCAGCCACAGAACTCGCCAGGCCAGATTTGCAAAAGTTTCTCCAACCATTTTGGTTATTAACCAGTTATCTTAAATTTGTGAGGTCAGTGACAATATTTTCATTTGGTGGAGAAGGAAGGTGAGGTGGAAAGGGTACTGTGAAAAGCTCAAGTCACAGGTGACAGCAGCTAAAATCCTGGACAGGGAGCACTGCTTTTCAACATTCTGAGAATGTCCTGAAGTGATGGAATGAAGCAGCCACATTACCTTCAGAAACAAGAGTAGAGTGGTTGGTTGTAGGAAACAGCCTCCTCATCTTGCTTCACTAATCCCTCCCCTCTGGGTGGCCATACTTGATTTGGGTTTGAATAAAGCCTCACAGGTGTTGCCAGCCGGATTGTTGCCGTGGCAGCATGTGTGTCATCCCACTGTTACCCTCTGGCCTCTCACAGTTTGGTTGCCAGTCTGTTTCAGGATAGGGTGTTTGCTGTCTGGACACCAGCAGCTAGGGGACTTGTCCCCGCATGGAGGAAGCCAAGCCTTTTGGCTCCCTGCTTTATTCTTCTTCTGATCTTGCAGCCGCTGTAGATGCCGGCCCCTCCTATAAGGGATCCTTGTCTGGCTTCTCTCCCAAGAGTGTGATCTCAACTCCCTGTGGAAGCAGGACTGCTTTCTCCAGGACTGGGATCTGTTCGGCCAGGTCCTCTTCCTCAGTTTCCCTCCCCCATCTCCACTGATACAGCTAGAAAGCTCTCAGCTCTTTCCCTAAGAAGAATGATCAGAAAAAGGGGAAATCACCTAAGGGCTAAGCAGATGGTGAGTGCATATTTAGCTGAAGAGTTCAGATCTACCAGGAGGAGGCATTTTCATGGCAACCAGTGTTAGATGAACTGTTGAGCTGGGCCTATCTTTGGGCATATTTCAGTGTAAGGAACTCGTCTTTTTAATCCAGAGCCACTGCTAGGCCTAAGCATTGCTTTTAGGAGCTACTGAGTCATAGACAAGGATAAAAACAGGAGCATTTAAAAGGTAGGGGGCAGTGAAAGTGTGTGTGGAAGAGTAGGAACCACACAGTAGTTTTCTCAAGGCCCCAGGGTACCTGCCCCTGTAAAATTACACAGAAGTCTGTCCACTTGAGCCCATGAAGGGATGAGGTGGCCAGTGAGGCTTATGACCAGGTTACTACTCTTCAGGGCCTCCTGGCATTCCTCCTGAGTACTTCATCGTTGGGGAGCACCTCCTCATGCGCTGCGCTGTGCCCCCCCTGCTGCCCAGTCCCCACCCAGGGACCCAGGGCCGGGTTATGGTGACCCTGTTTTATGATTTGATGTTTGTATAATTGTGCCTCCCTTTTAAATTTGCCTTTGTCTTACAGCAGCCGGTAAGGAGGAGAAGGGGAGAGAGTTCATTCGATATTAACAACATTGTCATCCCGATGTCTGTTGCTGCAACAACCCGTGTAGAGAAACTACAGTACAAGGAAATCCTAACTCCCAGGTAGAGACCGAAATAATCCTCCCCTCTCCCTTTCTCCCTGTTAGTCCTTTCTCCCTCTTCTATCACTGAGCTTTGAGCCTTAGACTCAGGTTCTGTCTGCTCTGTAAGAGAAGGTCTTGCCTGTTAGGAGTGAAATTATTTCTGTATATAATTCTCATTCCATTATATGAGCACCATCTAGACCATAGGTCAGACTGGCTATAGACATGTTTTGTTTGACACATAAAATGTGTTATAAAATACCAAACTTGTGAGTATCAAAGCAGAATTTCACATATTTCCACCTTGGTTGACAAATTGGAAGATGGGCCAGCCCTGTATGAGCACTTCCACCCGGTAGCAGTCAGCGCAAGAGTGCTGGTCCCTCTGAGTTTGTCATAGTCTCCCCTCCTGCTTCCCCTGTTTCTGGCCCTTGAAGGCATTTGAGTGTAGGGCCTCTTTGAATGGCCTGCGGGGCTCCTCTTCTTGCACGAACGCATGTATCCTGCCCCAGGCTGCCTGCCTGCTCATGATGCCCCTTCTTGGTTTTGCAGCTGGCGAGAGGTCGATCTTCAGTCTTTGAAGGGGAATCCTGAGGAGGAGAATGAGGAGGTAACTGCATGGCCATTCTTTCTTAGAAGAACACATGTACACACTCCAGATGCCTCAAGATCTGTGGGTGTCAAGGGCAAGCTCATTGTATTGTCCCACCTGAGAAGAACCTAGTATGGGGTGGGACTGCTTCTATAACTGGTCTGCCCATAATTACCCTTGGCTTCTGGAGGAAAGAGGGCATCAATGAAGCTGCTCTGTTGCAGATTGAAGACCTATCTGATGCAGCCTTTGCCACCCTGCATGCCAAATGTGAGGAGATGGAGAGGGCTCGGTGGCTGTGGACAACGAGTGTGCCACCCCAGCGGCGGGGCAGCAGGTGATGGGGCAGGCACAGGTTCCAGGGCCCGTGGAGGGAGGGTGGAAGGGGAGTTTGGGTTCTAGCTGTGCCCATGGAATTGCCACTGTCTCTCTGTTGCTCTTCATATTCATGTGCTGGCAGTGGCTGGGAATGCAGTTTCCTTTGTGCTCCTTGGAATAAAAGGGGGTGCAAGCAGTTGGATGCTGGGTCCTTGCTGAGTGGTTGGTTACTGTCCAGTTCTGACAAACTCCAGTACAATCTCATGGGCTCCAGGAGCAGGCTGTCTATGGTGTTTGGAGGCCTCACCATCAGTTAACTTTCCCTCAGACAGTGGAGTGTGTTTTTGTCATCCCTCTTCAAAGAACTGTCCCACCCTACCTGTTGGTTGCGAACAGTGGCAGAAAGCCTCAGGATTCTCAAGTAGAAAGATTTAGGGCTCTTAATCTAAAGTAGTGTGTTTTAGGGCTTTTTTCTTTGACTATAGTTTTCAAAGTCTGCACGAATTCCCTTCCCCTGTGAATTCACAGGACACCTTTCTCTTGGGATGATAGGGGTGCACCACTCTTAAATGGCATATAGTGTACCTACCTGTGTACCTAGCAGTGGGAGGAAATGAAGGGGGTTCATAGTTCGCAGGAAAGAACCATAGGTGCCAGTCCCTTGGTCCTCCAGTTGGGATGCTTTTTCGTGCTTTCTCACCAGCCCCCTGAAACAAACATACAAGAAACCCCCTGTTATACAGGCCCTCACGTTTGCACTTCTTGGTGTTCAGGTCCTATAGGTCATCAGACGGCCGGACAACACCCCAGCTGGGCAGTGCCAACCCCTCCACCCCTCAGCCCGCCTCCCCCGATGTCAGCAGCGGCCACTCTTTGTCAGAGTTCTCCCACGGTCAGTCCCCTAGGAGCCCCATTAGCCCAGAACTGCACTCGGCCCCCCTCACGCCTGTGGCGCGGGACGCTCTACGGCACCTCACCAGTGAAGACACCCGGTGTTCCACCCCAGAGCTGGGGCTGGATGAACAGGTGAGGGGTGCTGCCTTTGTGAGGCGGGTTGGCAGGGTGAGGGATGAGTCTGGGAAGGGAGATACCTGCTGAAGGTGGATCTTGATCTTATGACACTCCTCCCCGTTTTGAAGGGGACAAGGAGTGCCCTTGAAATTGACCTTCTGAAGGTATCATGGAACTGGCCATTGTTCGAAGAGTGCCCGCTCTGGGAGGGGTCTTCCCCATCCACCCCAGGAACTGTAGAGAGACTGGTCATGGACTCCAGTCCACACATTTTGGGACAAAGCCTTGGGGCAGGAGGCAGGCTGGGACAGGGTCCTCACCCCTTGTCTGCCCACAGTCTGTCCAGCCATGGGAGCGGCGAACCTTTCCGCTGGCGTACAGCCCCCAGGCAGAGTGTGAGGACCAGCTGGATGCACAGGAACGGGCGGCCCGCTGCACTCGGCGCACCTCAGGTGGCAAGACTGGCCGGGAGACAGAGGTGGCACCCACCTCACCTCCCGTTGTCCCTGTCAAGAGTCGGCATCTGGCAACACCAGTCACAGCTCAGCGTCCAGCTCACAGATGAGCAGGACAGGAGAATCTAAACAGACTCACTAACTATTGGCATTAAAGCTTCAGAAATCTCTGCGTTTGATATTCAAACATCATATGCTGGAAATTTTCACAGTTTTTAGTGAATTTAAGGAATTTAGATTCTACTTTGGTATTTTTTTTCTTGTTTTGATTTTTGTTTTGTTTGGTTTCCATGTTTGTTGTCACACACCTGAGCACTTCTCCAGTCGGCAAATGGAAGGTCAGAATAAGACCCTGCTGGCCTGGCCCTGCACATCCACTGCACTGTTGAATCACTGGACTCCGTGATGCTAGATGGTCACCCCTCCCTCACTGTGGGCAGGGTGGGGCAGCCAAGTGGGCAGAGAGCACGGAAGCTCCGGCTCAGTGTTGCCGCCTTCGGTCAGGGTGGGCAAGAGCAGCAGGCTCTAGGCTCTTGCCCCTCCCTCTCCTCCTGCCTGTGCCTGGCTTCCCCTGGGCCAGCTGTGCTGGAACCCCCCGCCCCCAGCCCCAGCCCGCAGCCCCTTCTCACTGAGCGCTCAGCCCACAGAGTGACTTGCCCTCGTTATCCAGATCTTGGAGCCCGACTTTGGGTTTCCTCTGCATGTGGTCACCTCTGTTGTGACTCCTCCTCAACTGCAGTAACCTGGCTGCAGCTGCTCAGGCCCCCGTTCTGCCCCTCCGTGCCCTCTTGTCTGCTCCCCCATGCTCATCCACACACACACACACACACACAAACCAGTCCTTCCACTCAGTCCTTCTCACCACCTAGTCACTGTTAGGACTACTTAACCTCTCTTACACTCCTCTGCAAACTAGGGGGCTGGGGAAATGAGCAGCCGTCTCCCCTGTGTAATTCTGTTCTCACTGACAGATCCCTTCGTCACGTTCTTCCCCACCGGCTCCCCGTCGGTGCCCGGCCCTTCCCTTCGGGCGCCCTTGCCTGTGGAGCGCTGTCTGCTCCTGGCTGGGGGTCCGCGCCTCTCCCCCTTACCCACCCCTTGGCTCACCTCGTGCCTGTCTCATGTATGATCACAGCACCAAAAAGGGGGGGCAATAAGGACTTCTTTGTTTTATTTTATTTTTTGCCATTTTGTAATCGTATAAAAATAGTAGACAAACTGCTTAATGGTTGGGGTTTTTTCACAATTTTCAACATTAGTGATTTTTTTGATTCTGTTTGCAAGTTAAAGGGTTTGTCATTGTTTCTTTTTAAAAACAATAATGCACCATATCCCTATGCATAAAAGTGCTTCTTCTATTTATAAGGTTGAAAATTCTGAATAACCCTTTTAGCATTGTTAAAAAAAACAAAAACAAAAATGGAAAAAAAACCTTGTATTTTGTAAATATTTTCTTTTCCTGCTTTGAGCTGTGTATTGGCAGCGAAACATGTAGCTGTCTTTGTTCTATAGAAATGCTTTTCTTCAGAGAAGCTGATCTTTGTTAATGTCTTGATTCTGTTCGCACAGCACAGACTAGTGCTTAAAAAAAAAAAGGAAGGAAAAAGTGAAAAAAATAATAAAAAAAAAGTTACAGAATGTTGTGTGCCAGGCCTTTCTTGACATTGCCCACAGTAGTGGTGGCAGCTTAGGAGCCAGCCCTCCTGGTGCAGTTCTCTGACTTGCTCTGAACCTTGGGAGGGCGCCATTCTGTCTTAACGGACACCTGGCAGGGCCATTTGATGGTCACCGGGACGGGATGTATTTGTTTCCATGAGTGGGCGAGGTATGGGGGTGCCAGGAGGACAGGGGAGTCTGTGTAGATCTGGTTTTTATTTTTGTTGGGTGTAATGGATCCATTGCCTCTTGATGTCCTTTCTCTAGTAAGGCCACCAGTATGACATTTTAGCTCTATTCTAAATTGCCCTAGAGATTTCATGACATTGGCCCTTTCCGGGTGAGGGGTCAGTGAGACTGAATGTACTTTGCATGAAGCCTGAGCTTGTTCTCACCTGCTCCCTGAGGCGGTAGCATCTTTCTGCTGAAGAGGCTAAGTGCTTGATTTTCTATGTACAAGATAAGTGTAAGGGCCTGGTTCTCCCTTTACTTTCTTTCTTTTCCATGGCAGTCAAGGTTATAAAGCCAAAAAGGCTGCCCGTCCTGACTGTGAGAGCCCCACGTCCTGCGGCAGCCCTTCTGTTTGGCTGCCTGTTGCTGCTGGTATAGTTGCAGTGAAGATCTGCTCTACTTAAGCTGCTGTCTTCAGTGGCTAGAACACAACTGGGGAAGCTGAGTAAAGTATTGTGAAGTTCTGTGTGAAAATATAAGGGTTCATTGTTATGACCTTGACCTAATAATTAGTAAGGAACAAAAATTGACATGATGGGTTACTGGGTTCTTTGTTGTTTTCCTACAGATCTTGATTTAGTGGACACATTCCCTAATCCAATCCGTAACAAGGCTCCAGAAGAGAGCCTTGTTGCTGCCTGGTATAGTTGCAGTGAAGATCTGCTCTACTTAAGCTGCTGTCTTCAGTGGCTAGAACACAACTGGGGAAGCTGAGTAAAGTATTGTGAAGTTCTGTGTGAAAATATAAGGGTTCATTGTTATGACCTTGACCTAATAATTAGTAAGGAACAAAAATTGACATGATGGGTTACTGGGTTCTTTGTTGTTTTCCTACAGATCTTGATTTAGTGGACACATTCCCTAATCCAGTCCGTAACAAGGCTCCAGAAGAGAGGGAGACAGCACTCAAGCCTGGAAGGAGATCTAAGCCATTTATTTAGCTGATTGGCCTCAGGTCCTGCCTCAGCCCCAGGCCTCCAGGCTAATTTCCAGGGACAAAAAAAGCTCATATACCCACCACAGTCTTCTCAGGTTTGAATAACATACACTGGTACGGGTCTTGAAAACTCTTGAGCCGCAGCTTTGAGAGTTCAGCCACAAGGAAATTGTCCTTGCAGATGGACTAGCTTGGTTTATGAGCGCCAGAATGAGAGAAATAACTGAAAATGAACAGCCAGACAACTATTTTCACTTTCAGGGCCCCAGAGAAAGCTGGTAAATCCTGATATCCAGGTTTTAACATTATCCTTTCTTATTCTGAGCTAAGTGCTGTAAGGCTGGGAAAGGACTTGCAAATCATATACATACGTCCTATATAATTTTCTTGTCCTTTGAATCCATGCAGAGAGACCTTATTTAACCAGTAATAACTTTATTTCCAAATTCACTTTTACAGCAACAGTCAGTGTAAATCATTTGTTAAAACACACAATACACCATATGGACATTCACAGACAGGAAGCTAAGCTAAGATGGTTTCATGTCCCTCCCCCCACCCACAAAATTACTGAAGAAATCATGGGACTTGCAAGTGCCAGAAATGGTCCTGTTTAACACTGCAAATGCACGGGGCTAAGTCCATTAGGAGCTGGGACTCCGGGTCAGTGCCCAGGGTAACCCTTCTCAAAGCTGAAGAGAAACCGGAATTTTGAAGCCACCCATCTGCAGATGGGACAAGTTGATGATCTCTGCCTCTGCCTTCATCCCAGCTCTTGGCTTTACTTGAGGGACAAAGCTATAAAGAGTGATGGGAGAGATCCTGACAGGCTGCATATCCAAAGCTGGTGAGAAAGTGCCAGTGGCTTAGAGGAGGTGCTGGGTTGGGAACCCTGCAGGAGAGCAGCGGGCCAGAGCAAGCTTCTCTCCAGATTCTTCCACAAGCTCACTGCGTGCACCTGCCTGGGAGGGAGACGGAACTGCCTGGCAGCCTGCTGGACCTGGGCAACCTGTCGGGTGGAAAGGTGAGACCCCGAGGACCTTTAGCGAATGCGGAGGCCTGAAAGGGTTGCACGGCAGTGAACTGCCGCCTCCCGGACCTCCCTTTGGCTGTGGTTAGTATTTCACAGGTTCCTCCCCCCTCCCCCCTGCAGCACGACAGGCAAATCTCAAAGGGTACAGTCTCACCATACAAGTCAGCTTAAATGGAGCTATTGATAAAGTGAGGGGAGAGCTTGAAGGAACCAGGAGGGTGCACATCCTCTCCAGCTCATCCAGGGGTAGGGAAGTGCCCAGCTCGGAGGAGGGGATTCTCCTCATTTAAGGTCACGGGCCAGCATCCCTTTGCAATCTCCCTGCCAGCACAGACTTGACCACCCTAAACAATGATCTTTAGGCTCATCCCCAAATCTCACCCACAGGGAGGGAGAGTCCAGAGCCCTCAGAGGAGATGCTGGAGAGCAGGGCCCAGGACTGGGAGTAACGACAAGAAATGGAGCCCAGATTGGGGCAATAATGAGGGAGCACATCTCCAACAGCTACCAAATCTTTACCCCCACATCTTTTTCTTCCTCAGAACCCTTCTAAGAACAGCTGGGACTTAAAGCAGTGGAGAACCTCACAATGGAAAGTTCTGGGCCCGGATGATTCCTTGAATGGGAAGCTCTAGCTGCAAATGAAGCTTCCAGCCTAGACAGGAGGTCCAGGCCTCTACCACCAACCCCCAGTGTTGGCTTGAATTGAACCCAAACCAGAAGTGGCAGGACTGGGCCTAAGGTTGCTGAATTTCTTTAAGCAGCAATTTTCCACAAAGGCTGCTTCCTGTTCCCTGTGGCAGCAAACAGGCCTGGTGCGAGCTCAGCCGGTGCCCTGGCCATGGCTGTCAGAATGGTGTCTCCTGACTTGTCACCCTGTTGGGCAGCTTGGGCCCCTGGGGCCCATCCAAGGGCAGGCAGTCCATCCCCACCCCTTGGTGGGAGGCATAGGCTGCCCTTTGTGAGGAAGGGCTTGGAGAAGGACCCCAGGCAGAGGGATGGACCGCAGCCCTCCCCCTGGCGGCGCTGGCTTCATTTCTCTGGTGTTGCAGGGAGTCATGAGGCTCTGTCAAGGCTGCCATGGGCTTCTCCAGGCTGTGATCAGAGAGGGCCGGCCACACAACAGCACACGGCTCTCTGCCCTGACCAAGCCCTGACCAAGGGATGACGCTCTGGGCTTCAGGGAGGGGGCACCACAGCTTCTGTCCTAGCCCTGTGCTTCAGGCCTTCTTTGCAACTGAGGGTTCTCAGATGTCAGAATCTGGTCTCTGTTGGGTCCCAGATGGTGATGAAAGCCCTTCAAAAATTGGGAGGCCCCAACAGGGCAGAGCCACATGGGCCCCTTGGAGCCAAGTCCCAGTGCGGGGTGGGGGGATGGAGGGGGAACATCTAGGACCCCCACAAGGGTCAGAAACCTCTTTACAAGCATTTCAAGGTACATGCGTCCTTTTTTTTTTTTTCTTTTCACTATCATAGTCACTCTGGTGAATCCAAGCATGAACAGACAAAGCCGACTACAACGCGACAGGGTGTGGATAGGGAGGGAAAGGCGACATCTATGTATATGTTCAGCTGCTCCAGCGGGACAGACAGCACGGCTCCCAGCTGGGATGGGGAAGAACCATTTCCGAGGGGTGTGTACCCCCTCCGGGGGTGTGGAGGGCTGGTCATATGCACTTGGGGCAGAGCAGCGGCTGGGCCCTCTGGAGGGCTGGCAGTCAGAAGCTGAGGCAGAAGTGGGGGACACAGGGACTGCCCTGGGGGCATCTCTGGCAACCAGGACAGCTAGCCTGCTGCCAGCGACACAGGAAGGGAGCAGGCCTGGGAGGGAAACTAAGTTGACAAGGCAGAAACATCCTAGGTTACTGCCAAGCCCCACCCTGAGTCACATCTGTGCCGGGAGGTAGGGGACAGTGAACCCAGTAAGTCCTCAGGTTCATTGTGAGGGATGCACCAGCTGAATGAGTGTAACTCAGACGGGAGACAGAAGTCCCGCCTGGGCTGGCATCACCTTCCCTCAGCAGCACCACTACCTTTAGGGCAGGTGCCTCTGTCTCTAAACAAAGTCCATGACAGAAGGGGGAGGGCTGAGGCTCGGAACTTGGGACTGTGACGTAATGAGGGGCACCGGCAGTGACTGGCCTGGCGGGGGTAGACAGGTGGCTGCAGTGGCTGTGGGAGGGTCGAGAGGCTCAGGACCCACCTCCCAGACTCCCACCCACTCCAGAGGCCCAGGCTCGGGAACAGGCAGACAGACGCCCCCCAGGAGGCACAAGTCCTTGCAAAGAGAACTCGTTAGTGGTGAGGTGGCCAAAGTCGTGGCTGTAGTTCCAACCTTCAGAACTCAGTAAAATAGGGTTTCCGCGGGGCAGAGGAAAGCCCCTTAGCTCAGGACCCCCACCCTGCAGGGAGGCAGAAAGAGGCCAGTGCCCAAGACAAGGTCAGTCTTCTCTGAGGAAGTCATCCAAAGGGTGCCACCCTCCTGCCAACCACCATCCTCCTCCTGCCCACCGCCCTTGAGCAGTGTGGGAGGGGCCGGAGCCCTTCTCCCACCGGCTGCCCTCCAGAAGGGGGCACACCTACCGCAGCCGGCCGCAGGCCACCAAGGACAGAAGGCCCCGAGCTCCGAGCTTGCTGCAGGCGCCGGGCTGCTTGCCTCTCCAGGCAGGGAGCAGCAGCTCCCCGGGCCCCACCCCTGCCTGCCTCCGCCCCTCCTGTGCCTCTCCCCTCCCGACCCCAGCCCACTCACACAGGTTGGCATCTGCCTGTGGCCCCAAAAACGCACCGTGTTTCAAATCCTTTTTTGCTGCCGCTGCCGCTGCCTCTGTGACACCCCCAGGATGGGGCCAAACAGGGGTGCCCCCAATCCCTTAAGAGTCCCTCAGAAGCAGCTTTCTGAGCCTCCTTCTCCCTCTTCTACTCAGGGGGGGGAAAAGAATCAAAAGTAGTTGCCCAAGGAAATGTTGGGTGTGGCCACCTTTTCAAATGTTTTTAAAAATATTTTATTAGTAGTAGCCCACCCATCAATTTGGAAAGATGAAATTTGCTCTTACTCCCATCACTGATTTTGAAGTCCCAAGCCAGGGCCGAGCAACAAAAAGCAGGTTAAGTGATTAACCAATTAACCGATCTGTGAGGAGCAGCTGGGGGAGGGCAGAGGGCGAAGGGCCAGACCATTTTTCTTTTTTATCCCACACTCTCTCTTCTCTCCACGATTACCGACCGCCCCAGGGGCCTGATCACAAACCCTGCTTGGCCAGGGAGGCGGACACTTCGTCGGCCAGTGTGGCGAGCTGGGGCGAGTCGACCATGTCGATGCTGCCCGTGGAGGAGACGTTGCTGAGGTGCCGCGGAGACGTGTCCCCAGACACCACAGGCGACTTGTACACGATCTCCGCCCCGTGGTCTGTCTTGGCTTTGGCATTCTCACGGAAGGTCAGCTTGTGGGTTTCAATCTGTAAGAGACGAGGGGAGGGAACATGAGACGCAGAGCCAGAGAAAGGGGGGCAAACCCTGCCAGCCAGCACCATGGCGGGAGGAGGCTGTAGGTGGCCGTGACTTTTGCATCATTTTCCAGTGGCAAATTTTGTGCAGGGTTCTTCCGACACCTGGCAGCAAGCCACCCAGTACCCCTCCCCAGAGCAGTGACCATTGTAAGTTTCTGGTGTACCCTTCCAGAGATGTTCCGTACATATGCAAACGTGTCTGTGTGAATATATCAAATATATATAATGTATTATCTATATTAATAATATGGCAACAATATCCATAGGCTTTTGCACTTGGTTCTCAGATTTACAGCCTCCCCTGAGGAGTACCCAGGTCCCGTGTGCTTTCTGATGCTTGTATGGTACCCAGTCGTAGCAGCCGCACCAACATTTATCTATTCCCCCACGCAGGGATGTTTATTTAGGTCCTGTCAGTCTTTGGGTGTCACTAACAGTGCTGTGTATGAATAACCCTGATAACCTTGTGTGCACATCATGACACATGTGTAAGTGGACCCTGGAAGTGGGGTTGCTGTGAGGAGCTGGAGAGCGCTAGGCCATCCGGGGGCCAGAACCCCACCCTCCCTCAGCTTTTATGGGGCTCTGCCACAGTCAGGCCTGTCCTGAGGTCTCTGCATGCGCCCTCTGTCTTAAGCCCACACCTGCAAGTGTGTCTCCGAGGCGGTACTGCCAGGCTTTCACTGCAAATGTATGATGCGGCATCTGTCGCTCAGAATCAGAGGAGTGTATGGAAGGAGGTGCAGTGATGTGCCGTGAGGACCCCTAGCTGCCACTGAGCATCACGTGGTGGAAAGATGGCTGCCACGTCCAACTTGCCAGGCCACCTGGGGCCATGCCCTTTCTCACTCAGAGCTGGGTCTCAGATACTAGGCCTATTCTAGAACATCCTTCTCCTTCCGCTGCTCCTCAGTTGGCTGCTGGAAGGCTCTAAAGACAAAAGCGAGCTGCTTGCCGAGCTTAAGGGCCAGCGTGGTGGTGACCCCAGAGGGTGCATGTGCTGCATTTCTGCAGCGGAGAAGGGGTGCAGCCACAAGACCCAGTGCCGGGACGGGCACAGAGGGTGCTGGCTCGGACCACACACACACGCTGCCCCTTCCTTGAGCTCACACATCCTCACCCACAGCAAGACCTTAAGTCTCTAGAAACAGCCAGGAATGCCAGGGTCCTTAGTGCCACAGCCTCCCGCGGGCACTCATGACAGGTAGGCAGAGGCACAGCTGAAATCTGGATTCCAGCATCATTGCTTTGCTCTGCCTGTGACCCATTTAGAAAATGGGGTTATGTGCCCATGACTTGTTCATGGTGCACTGGCCTGCTACTACGTTTTGTGGATGCTCACCAACCCCAGGGCCTAGGACAGTGGCTCTCACCTCTGACTGCCCTAAAGAATCACAGAGAGGCTTTAAAAACTCCAGGTGCCTGGACTGTACCTCAGACCCATTGCAGTTGGCTCTTGAACAATACAGGTGTGATCCCCAAGGGTCCACTTATAACTGGACTTGTTTTTAATAAATATATTGGAAAAGTTTTTTGGAGGGTCACAACAATTTGAAAAAAACTTCCTTTTCTCTGTGAACTCACAGGGTATGATTTCAGGTCAACAGTGGGCTAAATTTTGGGGGGAGTCAAACATTACATGCAGATTTTCAATTGGGTGTCTGTGCCCCTAATCTCTGCAATGTTCAAGGGTCAATTGTAGTTAGAATCTCCTGGGTGGGATCCCAGTCATCAAATTTCTTAAAGCTCCCAGGTGACTGCAATGGGCATCTAAGGTCGAGACCCACAGTCCTGGTAGTTGCTGAGAGTCCACATCAAGCAGCCAATACGGGATCCTCAGTTTTCCTTCTCTGAAAAGCTGGACCGCTTGCCCACTTGACTCCATTAACAGCCATATCCAAGTGCATATCCTCCCCACCCGGCCCCTTTTACCTTTTTATTCCCTCCACCAGGGACGTGGGTGATATTATCCAGGGACCCGATCTTCGACTGGACTCTATCCTTGAAGTCCAGCTTCTCAGATTTTACTTCCACCTGACCACCTCCTGGAAAACAACACACACAAGAGCACCGTGCCTTGGATGGGGGCTAAGCTAGCGATTCCAAGCAGACACCAACCTTTTGGAGCAGGTAAGACTATCCTTTATTTAGAGTGTGGTTTGGGCACAAATAAGTCCCTCCAAAGGGCTTGAAAACAGTATGCTTTCACCATGATTGATGCACAATCAAGGTGTGCATCAAATATTTACTCAGCAGACTCGCCCTCCTTAGATAATGCAAAGGTAAATGACAGCACAGTTCAGGATAAATTATTCTAAATTCTAAATTGGTTGGCTTCCAAAGGGCCAAAGAATGAAGTCTTTCTAGTTAACATCCTATAAGCTGCAGCCCTATAAGCCCTTAAACTAAATGGCAAAATGCACCCTAAACAAGGGTGGGGCCTGACTTCCCTCCCCACTCGGACACTAGGCGCCTTGCTGAACCACGGGGTACATGGCTTGAGGAGGACATGAGCTCCATTACTTTCTTGGGAAGCGTAAAGTCACCAGAGAAAGCTGCACAGTGGGATCATGTTACCAATTGAGGGGTGGTTCTCCCCCCACAGGAATGGTTCAAATAAAGATCTCTGCCCTGAACAGGGCCTAAGGCAGAAGCTCCTGTTCTGGGCCCCAGATCCAGAATCCAGACCGGCACTGTCCAATAAGGTGGACAGCCAGATGTGGTTCTTATATTTTAATTAAATAAAATTAGTTCAGTTCATCCACTGCACGAGCCACAAGTGCTCGACAGCCACATGTAGTTAGGGGCTACCATGCTGGACAGAAATACAGAACAGTCCCACTGCTGCAGAAAGATCTATAGACAGCACTGATTTCTGTACAGTGTGGGATGGGGAGGGAGAGGGTAAGCACAGTAGGACTCCAATAGTATCTTCTGTTGAGACAAAGTCAAAGCAGGAGCATGTTGATGGCCCAGGGGTCCCATGTCATAGCTGCTACAGTTGGTGAAGTGGTCCCCATGTTGGCTGGGGACCAAACTGGGACATCCACAAGCCAGCCTTCAGGGGCCAGATCAGGCCCTTCCTCAGCCCTCAAGGCCATGTGTGCAGCCCTCTTGGAGAACCACGGGTTAGGGTTTAGGACCAGCATTTGTCCCCCATCCTGACCTTGACTGGCTCCATGGACCTGCTCAAGAGTGAGACAGGGCAGCCACACCTCATGGGCCCCAGCAAGTGCCACCCTCCATACCCTCCTTGGTGGCCCATCCCACCAATCCCTCCCAGCCATTTCTGGAGAAGGCAACACCCAGTCCTGTCCTGTCCCCACCCAGACCTTCCCACTCCGTCCTCGCCTTCTACAAGGGCTACCTGGCTTATGGTGGATGTTGCCTAATGAGCCACACTTGGAGGTCACCTTGCTCAGGTCCACTGGTTTGTAGACTATTTGCACCTACAGGTGAGAGAGGATGAGCAGGATAGAGACAAAGAGAATAAAATAGGAGTGTTTTATCATGAGTGCAACACAGTGAAAAGCAGCTGTACAGGTCCAGGCCCTGCTGGACAGTGTTTCCTGTCTGCTGAGAGGAACACACCCCAGTCATGGTGGAAAATGTGTTGTTGGAATTCTGCCAACCTTGCCCCAAGAGAGCTGGGTCTTCACAAAATAACTGGGACTAGAGTGCTTTAAATCCCTCAGGGACTATAGGGATACTGTGTCATTGTGCAGGGCCATTTGTGTAGCGAACACATGTCAAAAAGCCACTCACTTTCCTGACTTGAAACTCACAGGTCACACTCAGTGAGGACATAAAGAAGGGATCAATATGATCCTTCTGTGCAGCATTTCAGAAATCTCATTGGAAAAGCAAGAAAACTATCTGCTATGCCTCAGAAAGGAGAGGGTGGGTGGGCTTCCTCCCAGAAGCTTCCACAGATCCAGTGCCCCCACAGCAAGAGCAGTGACAGTCACCAAGCAGGACCCAGAGCAGTTGGTTACTCAGTGGTAAGAGCCAGCTGGCACCTGGGCGCACAGCATCCCGGACATTTCGGTTCTTTACCGAAAGGTGCAAAGCGACATCAGCAGGAGGGGCAGGCGGCACAGCAGGAGCCACAGATAATGTAGTGTCTCGTGGAGCTGGACTCGTGGAGGGACACGCACAGCCGGGGGAGGCCTCGGGGCTCCAGGACGCAGACTCGCCTGCATGTGGCCAGCCCGAGCTGCCCTCTGATCGCAGCCCAAGTACCAGCGCCCGAGAGGGGGCTCCCCCGCGGGGACCCCGCATCAGCGGAGGGTCTCCTTTTGGAAGTGTCCACGAAGCTATGGCTGTGAGGGGGTCCCTGCGTGGTCACCGCGCGACACCTCCCAAGGCCTCCAGCAGGGCCCTCATCTGAGGGGGAAGGCGGCCAGTCAGCGCCCACTCGGAGTGACCCGCAGAGCGATGGCCTCGTGTCTGAGAACGGGTTTAACAAGGACCCCGGGAAAAAATGGGTTTCTACTCGGCTCTCAGCCTTCTGGAACAATGCCAAATTATTTTAGTTAATGAAAATCGTGTTGATATTTGCCGCTTATTGACGGAGAGTTGACTGAGGCTGACGGGGGGACACGGCCTGCGTGCGTCAGTGCGGAGGACGAGGTGTGGGAGCCCACGGTGCAGCCGGCCCCCGCGGGACAGCGCGCGCCCTGGGGTGGGGCGCTGGGGAGGCAGGCCGGGGCGGTGCAGCTCCGCCGGCAGGAGGGCGGGGCCGTGGGAGGGGCCACGCGGACCCGGGTGTGGGCGGGGCCGCACGGGGCGGGGCCGTGCGTGCGGCCGGCCCACGGCTTCCTTCCCTCCCTTCTCTTCACAAGGTAGCTTGTGAGAGCGGAGGAGGTTGTGGTTGTGGAGAAGGCGAGACCTAGAATGGCAGAGGGGAAAGAAGGGGTGAGGGTGGGAGCCAGGGCGGGGCTCAAGAGGACCGGAGGTCAGGGGAAGGGAGCGGCAGGCCCAGGAGAGGGGCCAGAGATGGAGGAAGAGCAGGAGGGCCTGCCTGCTGGAAAGTCACCTCCAGATTGCGGAGAGAAGGGCGCAGGAGGAGGCCGAGCCCAGGCCTGGGGTCCAGTGTCCCCCAAACACCTGAGGCTGGCGTGGTACAGGTGCTTGTAAGCCTCCTGCCTTCCGGAGAAGAGCTTTCTGTGAGGGCTGCTGCTGCTGCAAGCAAGCAGTAGCCATGAGCCAAGGACGAAGCTCAGGGCTGGCCCAGGATATCCTGTGGCTCTTTGCCAGGTCGGAGGCCAGCCCACAGGCCGGCAGAGAGTGCAGGACAGATTGAAGATGCCCCCAAGGAAGTCCCTTGATATCCTGCCATCAGCAGTGCGACTGTACTCTCTCCTCTCCACTTTGGCTGGAAGGAGCTGTCTGCTGTTTGTAGCCCGCTGCACCTCAAGGCCCTGGCCTCAGCAGCACAACCTTCCACCAGCAGACCAGACACAAGCTAAACCGGAAAGCACCTGGCCTTCCTCCTCTGGCCAGAGCCCAGTGTCCACAATAAAGCCAGAGAACCAGAGTCAAAGCTAAAACAACAACCAGCACTCGGAGCCCATGACACAGGGGCAGGGATGATGCCACACCTTCTTTCCTTCTCATGCCAGAAGACAAGGTGGCAGTGGAACAGGAGAGCAGGGGCTGGGGCACAGAGGAGATACTGAGCAGACACTGGTGAGGAAGCATTAGTGAAGCGCCATGCAGCAGCCAGGGCTGAGTGCCCGCTGCTCCAGCAGAGCCAGGACCCAGGTGCTCAGGGCAGGAGGCAGCAGACTGAACACTGCAGATGATGGGCATTTCTGGAGAGCAAGCCCACCTGGGACTACCCATGCCACCCTGGTGCTGCCAGCTGGGAGCAGATGCCTGCCTTCTGAAACATGCCCCCCGCCAGGGGTGGACCTCCCGCAGGTCTTGAACCTCCACTCCCCAGTGTGTTGAAACATTTGCTTCCAGCTAACCCAGAGAGGTGGGGAGGGAGGAGGAGGCTGCAGAGAAGGGGAGCCGAATCTCAGGACGCTGGGTTTGCATCCACGAACCATGAACTTAGAGTAGCGGGAGAACAGCAGAGTTGACCAAGTGGGTAGGTGAGCAGAGAGCATGCCAGGCCCAAATCTCAGAGCTATATCCACTGGGGATGCAAGGAGTCTCCAGGAACATTTGGAGGAAGCCAAATGTAAAAGGGCCCAATGCAGCATTTCTTTGTCAACCCTCAACTTGGGGAGGGGAAGGCCCCTGAGGCACTTCTGCTGGGCACTTCTGCATCTGGAGCTTCTGCCAGTGAAGGAGCTGGTTGTAAACGTGAGCCGGGGCTCATACCTTGAAAGTGCAGAAAACAAGTGAAAGCAGAGACTGGACAGTTAAAGACCTTTGTGTTGGCTGGTCACAACAAACAGGCTGTCTGTCTGTAGAGGAGTCCCTCAAAGTGAACCTGCCCAGGGAACAGGGGGAGAGGTGACAGCCCAGTCTCAGGTGCCTCCACCTTCAGCCCACCTCAGGCCGTTGGGCTTGTGGAGCCCTACTGGGCAGGCAGTGAGTGGAGTGGCCTGTGGTTACTGGGCATCAGAGAAAGGATCAGTCATCTTCCCCATTCTGCCTGCACAGGCTGGGGACCTAGAGATCCTGGAGCATGTCTCCCAGAATGGTGGGCACAGGTGTGGGGAGCCAGGGACACGGATAGCCCCCGGGGCTGAGGATGCTTTATTCCATGCAGTGTCTTGCAAGTGTAGTTACTCTTGCTGCTGCCTAAACCCCAGAACCACAGTTCGGCGCAGGGAAAGTGTGAAAGTACTCACACTGCCGCCTCCTGGCACGTGTTTGATATTATCCTTTGAGCCACACTTGGACTGGACGTTGCTAAGATCCAGCTTCTTATTAATTATCTGCACCTTTGATAGCCAGAAAAAAGGATGAGTGTCACACCACACCCAGATCCTTGTGCTCTGCACCAACACCGGCTCTCTGGCTCTCTGACCTCAGGCGGGGGAGAGGAGGCCCCACGGAGGGGAGGAGGTCTGAGTCACACCTCCCCAGGGGAGCTGCCCTGGAAGGCATTCCAGAGCTCTGCGTGATTGGAGGTGGGCCCCACCTTACAGCACTGGGTTTACAAACATTCACCAGGAGGCAAAGCTTCACTTCACAGAAGGATTGCATTACGGAGGCCCTCAGGGAGCACCTCTGAGGCAGAAACAAAAGTTGAGGGTTTACCAGGTGGGGATGGCGATGTCACTGAATGAGTAAATCAAAAGGCCCACCTGTGTCCTCATTCACACACCTACCATTCACATGCCATCAGGACATTCATCGAGACCTTTGTGGGGCCCTTCTCACACCTGTTAGGCACTTGAATCACCTGAAGGTAACTTTTTAAAAAATCTCAGACCCCACCCCACCTAGAATTATGATCGTGATTCTAGGAGCATTCTAATGCTCCCCTGGTCCGTTGCTCGGATGCACGGCTAGGTTCGATCATCATAGGGAGGGTGTGGATGGCTTCATGGAGAGCACAAATCCAGACCCCATCCATGTGAGGGTTTTGTCACATGGAGGGCCGGGTAATGCCCGCCATTCCATCCACCAGCTGACCCTTGTCTGCAGTCCCACCAGGTGCTAGTGTTCCAGGTGGTCCTCGCTCAGCTTTCCAGAGCAGGTGTGGCCCAGAGGGTAATGATCCCATTGTCTTTCTGCAAGGATCCTCTTTCTCTGGGCGCTGAGCAGAAGGTGTGGGGAAATCAGTGTTTTAGTGGAGAATATTATTTTTGCCCACTTTGTCTAAAAACTATGAAATACAAGACCACCATGGCACAGAGGAGAGCTGAAAGACCCTGGAGCAGTCTTTGTTTGCTAGAGCAGTGACATCTTCACCGGGAGTCTTTCCCCTCAGGGGCTCCGAGTTTGGAAACAGTGTGCTTTAGTTTCTATGAATCACAGAAGTAACTGCCAACCTAGAGCTCCCAAGTAAGATCCAGCATTGCTTCAAAATCCCGGAGATGGCGTTAAGACCTCGGTTGCTGCCTTTGTGAACGTGGGGTGGGGGCTGCTGCCAGGGGCCCAGGACCTGCTACGGTGGCTGTGGCCGGGGGTCAGAGCCCCAGCCTGCTTCCTCTAGGGAGAAGAGTCCCAAACTCTGACCCAAACAGAGACCGCCATTAAGAGGCCCACAGTCCTCGGCAATACAGGGAAGTGAGAACATTATAGAAAAAAATGTCCATCTGACTTTTTGGTGTTAAAATGGTCTTTCCTTTGTTAAATATTAGGTATTAAAAATCACAATGATAGTAGATACTATTTATTATTTTTAGATGTCCTAAAACTGGCAAAATAAAAATATAGTGAGTTTCTCTCAGACCCTATCCCCAGTTTTTCCTTCATTTCATTGGTGTGAATCTAAAAACCAGGGAAGCACATATCTTACCCACTTCTGATTTGCTTTGATGTTCCTTTTAAATAAAAAGCTGTTTTTTTTCCATTGGAAAAGTAACATAATATTATGATTTTGAAAAATAGACATTAAAAATTAGAGCAACAACAAAACAATTTTCTTGTCACCCTAACACACTGCTATTGCATTTTGTTGTATTCCCTTGAAATCTCACATATATAAGTAAAATTACCATCCTATACCTATAAAAGGTAGTAATTATTGTGTACATATAATTTTATTTCTTGCTTTGTCAAGTAACATCATATCCTAAGCATCTGCCATGTTCTCCAGTCATCAGAAGCATTGTTTTAAATAACAGACGATATTCCATTTTGTGATATCTGTGCTCTCAGATATTTGTCCTGATTCCATTTTGAATAATGTAAACAGCCTCACCACGAACATCTTTCTGCAAGGATTTTTTCCATATTATAGATTACTGGTATAGCATAGTGTTCCAGAAGTATAAGTGGGTCAAAGTAATTAATAAATGTACTAAATACACTCAGTACAGCTCTCCAGATGGCTTTCCAACAGGATCAGATTAATTTATGCCCTGAGCACTGTTGAGAATGACAGTTTCACCATATTGCTGCCAGCACTGGGCATTTAAAAAACTCCTTTGCTTTTACCTTTGATTAAAACTTCCTGGCGTTCCCCTGGTTTACCGACGAGGCCATTTGAGGCACACAGAGAGGTTCAGGACTTTCTCAAGTCCCTGGCAGAAGCCACATAAAACCTAGATCTGGGGGTTTCTGTGGCCACAGGCTGTCTATGTGGCAACAAACCTTCACCTGAGCAAAACTTCATTCATGCTACCCTCAGATTTTAAGGAGTCCCATGTGAACTCCTTCTTTGGGGATCTTTTTTTTTTTCATAACTCTATTGGCTAAGTCCCAGACACAGACTTGCCTGCTTTCACAAAGGAGCAGTTTAGAATTAGCAAACACACACACACACACACACACACCATTATGAAACAAGAAAATTTAAAGGATAGTGGTTAAAAATTTTTAAAGGGAAGTCCTCAGGACTGACAATTTTAAGACTAATCATTACAATTAGCTCTGAGCTTCCTGGAAGCCAAGGCAAAAAGGAAAACATGATGAGTTACATAACTCTCCTTATCTGACAAACTTTGTTTTCTGTACTAATCCATACAAGAAATCGATCAACCAAATCAAGAGACAGAAAAGCAATAATAAAATCTGCACATACATAGAAATGGAAATGTTGGAAATATTTTTTCCACGTGGCTTTTTCTTGTTCCAGTCCCACAAAAAGAGGCAACAAGCCCTTGTGGGGTTTGGCAGTAGGTGTAAGGATATTTACAAAACAGACCTGAATTACTGTTAACCATCAAATTAAACTAACACCCTTTACAGAATGCTAGCTCTACAAGGGTAATGGTTGGCATTAAAAAACTGGAATCCCGAAACTTTCTCACCTAGAGTAACATGTATATCGAGCCTCAGCTCTGGACAGACATTGACAATACTCATCAAAGGAAATAACAATGGTTTGAATGCTTGAAATTTTTGATCTGGAAGAATTCTAGTCAAGGGAGAAATTCCTGTGGTCAGGGTTTGACCCTGGAAGAGAGGCAGCGGTAGGGTGGGGCTGTGGCTGGGTCCACTTTGGTTTAAATCATTTCCTGGAGGACCCCAAGCTGTCCTAATTAGGCCTTGATCTGGTTCTGTTTGGGCTCAGACCTCTTGAGGTGCTCCAGATGGTCCAGCCCTCCTCCCAGAAGCACCCAGGCTGGCCCTGCATCTGCTTGCCATCCCTGGCAAGGCATGTCTCCTACACTGCCTGGTGCCTGAGGGGCCCAGCTTGGTCTCCCTCGGTCACCAGGCCCAGCGCTAAGGACTGGGGATGGGGATGCTGGTGGGAATTTAACCTGCAGCTGGCACTGGACAGCCACAGCAGGCCTTCTCTTCAAGCCCAAGGTGGTCAGCCTGAGAACGGACACAGGAAAACTTACCTGGGATCTGTCAAGAAAGTGCCAGAAGAGAGATCGCAAAACCTTTAGAATTATTTAGTTTCTTTAAACAGTGACTGCCCCATGCTTCTGTAAAGTGATGGCATTTACACAAGGTTTTTCAGAAACGCAGAAGCTGTGTAGGGAGAAGATGCCCAGAGGGTCTTGGAGTGACAGGACTGTCCCAGAGGAGGGTCTCAGCCTGGCTCTGTGTGGCCTGACCCTCAGCTCAGGTTCAGTGGAGCCCTGGCCCTGATCCAGGTGATGCAAACTGTCCCGGGTACAATTCACTTTACTTCCTCCACGTAAATGTCTACATGTGTGCTTTTTCAAAACAGAACTGGGACTTCGTCAGTAAATATAATGAAGTTTAAAAATTTATCAGTTCTCCAGTACTCTGATAGTCCTGCGCAGCATCCCAGCGCCATCTCGTGGCAGGCTGGAATATCGCATCCCAGGCTCTCAGAGGCTTTCGGCTCTGGTAGCGGCCGTCCACCTGGGTCTTCACATCCCAGGGACCGGCCTGGATGTCCTCAGAGGAAGTGACTTTAGCTCCAGCTGCTCAGAACCAGCCAGCCCAACCGCACACTCGGGACCCTGGGCCCTTTCCTGGACTTGGCTCTGCACATCCCTTCTCACCGTGGGCAGCCACAGGGCTCCCCCAGTTCTGACCAGGCAGCCTTGCCCCAGGTGAGCCCCTTCTCTCTCTCCCTGGACAGCACCTGAGGCCTCCACTGACCACACAGAGGGGCTGCCTAGAGCGGCGCTGCCCCAACTTTGGCGGGGCCCTCCCCGGCCCTCTCAGCACCGCTCCCCTCGCCCCTGACAGTGGAGTGGAGGCTCTCAGCGGGCCATCCCTCCACTGTCCCCTTGCTCTCTCCGGTCCTGACCAGTCAGGGCAAATGCCCTGCTGGCCCACAGCACACCCAGTGGGGACCTCCCTCTATCAGCCGTTAACTCTCCTTAGCTCTTGGTGAATGAACACTGCTCCAGCCTAACCCCCGCCCCCCAGCCTCCCCAGCTGGTGCCAGCCTTCACTCTATTCTCATGTGCTCTGAACATCAAGTGGGTGCAGCCCACTATCCTCTCGGTCCCTGTACCCAGCACTGTGCGGGCAACTGTCCTTTCAAAGACCAGTGATGATCCCAAACAAGGGTCTGTCTTGTCTTCTCTGACTTGGTGACACTTGACATTGTGGGTGACACTCCACAACACGGGTGACCTTCAGTGTGAGTGACCCTCGATGGTGCAGATGACCTCAGTGTGGGGAACCCCCAAGGGTGCGGGCTGCTCTCCGCTGCAAGTCCTTCCTGGGCCAACCTGTTCTCTTGTGCCTTTTTATCCGCTCACCTGCCTCGTGCCCCTGGCCCGGGCCCTGGGGAGGAACACTCAGCACAGAGCTTGGCACTCAGAGGTGCCTCAGAAACGCTGGGAGAACGAGTACAGAAAGGAGGGAGGGAGGAGCCAGCTCTCCACGCTGTAGGTTCTTTTTACTGGTGTCTTCTAATATATTTCTGCTCTCATTTTTTATCTTGTTATTTCTGTTTTGGTGCTCGTATTTCTTGTGTTCTTTTTTTCCCTCCCCTAAAAACCATCATTTTTATGATTGCAGTCATTTCATTTTTTAAATTACAAAAGCACTTAAAATTATGAATTCCTTCTAAGTGTAATTTGGGGGCAACTTTGCATCACTTACAGCATTTGTTATCAGTACACTAGGAAAAAGCATTCTTAATTTCCAAACCGAATGAGTGGGACGTAGGAGAAATTAATTCTCATGTGGTAATGTTGGTGATATGTATACAGTTAGGGTCTGATGTATTACAGAGAGGTTATGGAGCAGACAAGCACAATTCCTGCTTCTCCGTATTTATAGGTATTGTTCCTTTATGGACTAAATAGAATATTTGCCTAATATCTGAACTCCTACCAACAGACAAGCCCTCCGCCATATGATTTAAATCCTGGCATTTGCTAATATCCCCTTTCAATTAATGAACTTTCCATGTTCTTTCATCTTTACTATCATCTACTATAACACGTTCAGTTACAACTGTATTTCTATCCATTTGTAGAAAATATGAGAAGGGGTAATAGATAATAATCGCCATCTCTAGGAGTCGCTATTAGCGTTTTGTCATATTTTGCTTTCTATGCACACTTCTTATAGAGATAGTAGGCATAACCTACATAATTTATACAATGTTGTTTCTAACTTAATAGTACTACATTTATAATTTTTTATAAATATAAAAATTCCTTTCAAATATGATTTTTAGTGGTTACACAGTATTTTATAGGATGGCCACCATCGTTAATTCTCTATTGTTAGACATTTAAATTGTTTCATTTTACAAATTATAAACAAAGCTCAATGCACATTTTTGTGTTTAAAGCTTTTCCTGAATTTTGGGTTTTCTTTCTTTCCTCAATTTTGAGTATACAGCACTTACTGTATAGCAGGTTCTGTGCGAGGCCAGTAGATCTCAAGGTAACCTGCAGTCCAGTCCAGAGGCAGGGGAGAGGTTCTGGCAGGTTTACAAACACGACCGCCTCCTGCTGCTTCTTCCAAGCGATCGTCTAGTAGGGAGTTGAGTTGCTCTTCAGACCTTTGGGGCGTTGTCCCTTCTGGAGCCAAGTGAACACCTACGGGGCACTCACTGCATGTCAGGCTCTCTGCAGGCTACAGGGGCCAGGGGATCTCAGGGCGGCCTCGGGGACCTCAGGCCAGTCACTCTGGGAGCCAAAGGCCTTCTCTCAGGGTCCCAGGTGTCTTCTTTCTCCCTCCCTTTTCTTTGCATTTTTTCCTGGTGATTGACGTGATCTTTGCTGTTCCCGCTGAGCTTTTGTTTCAGACATTCTCTAGGTTTTCTGTGGAATCTGGGAGAAGCCGTTACTCCTCCCTCAGCCACTTTGCTCCCTCTCCTCTCCCAGCAAGTCCCAAGGAAAGTCCCTTTCTCCTTTAACTCTTCAGTGGATGTGGACACCTGTCGGCACTAGAGAGGTCAACTGGGGGCACCCTGTCCCCTTTCCAACGAGCGCCGAGTCCCTGGCCTCATCCTCGGATTCCTGTCCCCCAGACAGGGCGGGCAGCCCTGGGTGCTAGGCGCCGGCCCTCTGGGCGCCCACAGCCGCATGAACAGCCCAGCCCGCCCAGTGGGCACACTGCTGCCAGCAGAGCTGCAAGAATGGGGCCAAGTAGTGCCAGAATGAATTCGGGGCAGATGGCGTGCAGTGCAGTGGGGCTGGCGGGAAGGTGGCTGGCAGGTGGGTGACAGCCCTGCGGGCTAGGGGACTGATGGTTATGGTTCCCCTTGTAATGAGTCATCATGCGCATGCTGGTGACACTGCACAGTCTTCTCAATGGTGCAGAGCTGGCCTTGTGGGTTTTGTATTTTGTTTTTCAGTATGGGGCAAATAGTCACTTTGCTGTGTGAACAGGGCACACGTGGACACTCACACTGCTGTTGTGTGTTGGGGGCTGTGCAAGCCACCAGGAAACATCTCACCACCATGAAAACTTTCTCCCTGGTGCCTCTCAGGACCTAGGCTTCACAGAGAGGTCACCTTCCAGGCAGCACCCAGTGCTGCCTGGAGCCCCTTTAGGAAGGAGACAGGCGTCTTTACAAAGAGGACAACAGGCACACACTGCAGGGAAAGTAAACACAGGCCGAGGACCAGCACTGAGGAGAGCTGGTGCTCTGCCGCAGAGGCACCCTGGCCTTCCCACCGGGCAGGACCCTGGGGCCCAAGGATGGGAAAGGCCAGCGGGAGGTCCTGAGGCTCCATGGAGAGCCAAGTGGAGTTTTAGGTAAGGCACCAGCCCTCAAGACGCTCTCCCTCCATGGCGACCCAGGCCCTGGCCAAGAGTGATAAAATAAAGTCAGTGTGGCAGGTGGAGGCGGGTGGTCCCAGCTGAAAGGGAAACGTTGGCTCAGAGTTCTGTCAGCTCCCCCAGCCACGGAGGCATCCGGCCTTGTAAATGGCCCAGCCCATCTGCCATCTCAAGAGCGGGTCTGGCCCCGTGCACTCCACACACGCCTCCCCTTCTCCCTTCTCTGTTCTCCTCCCTGCTGCTGCCTGTGGAGGGCTGTTATGAGAAGAACCGTATCCCCCAAAATTCTTAGGCTGAAGTTCTAACCTTCAGCCCCTCAGAATGGTCTTTAAAGAGGTCATGAGGTTAAACTGAGCCCATTAGGGTGGACCCTAATCCAATATGACTGCGGTCATAAGAAGGGGAGGTTGGGACACAGAGACACCCAGAGAAAAGACTGTGTGAGGACACAGAGAAGGGGGGTCGCCTACAAGCCACGGAGGGAGGCCTGAAGAGACAAACGCTGCGACGCTTTGATCCTGGGCTCCTGGCCTCCAGAACCGGGAGGAAGGAAGTTACTGCGGTACAAGCTGCCCGCCCAGTCTGTGGGATGTTGTATGTCAGCCCCAGGGCGCAGGGACGAGAAGAAGAGCACGGGGTCCAGGCCAGGCCCCACCTCCCCGCACCTCAGGCCCTCAGAAGCTCAAGGTTCCCCACCTTTAGCAGACCCGAAGACGTCCCGAGCACCCACCCACTGGCCCTGGAAGAGTCAGGCGTTCAAGATGGAGCCCTGAGTCCCCCCAGAGCAGAGGACGAGGGAGACAGCTGACCTGAGCAAATGTCCAGCGAGGGCCAGAGACGCCCACCTATAGACTGTGTCACGCTCTAAACACAAGGCGGGCAGGGGAGCCTCTGTGGGCTCCCCCACTTTGAGAAGCCTCAGGTCACAGAGACACCTCAGGTCACGGAGACACAGCCCTGTAATCTGTGATACTGTCCCATCAACAGGGGCTGAAAGGGCCAGGACATTCTCTGCCCTGAGCAGAGTGCTGATGGCTCGGTGGTGACACCAATGAAGGATAGAACCAGAGCGACCCATTGTCTTTCCCTGGAGGGACCGGGAGGGGGCTGGGTGCTCGCTCTGTGAAGGTTGGGAGCAGAGTCACCTGCCGCCTCCACCCCAGGTGTGGGGGTCCCACACAGCTGCTGGTGCTCTGGGGCCGGCACGCGCACTGCAGCCCCCGCGCACCCTTACCTTCCCGCCTCCTGGCTGGTGCTTGAGGTTTTCAGTGGAGCCGATCTTGGACCGGACGTTCTTCAGGTCTGGCATGGGCACAGGGGCTGTCTGTAGGCGGCTCTTGGCTGAAGATGGCGACTTGGGTGGAGTGCGGACCACTGCCACCTTCTTGGGCTCTCGGGTGGGTGGGGTTGGCAGGGACGGGGTGCGGGAGCGGCTGCCAGGAGTGCCCGGAGAGCCGGGGCTGCTATAGCCACTGCGATCCCCAGATTTCCCAGGTTCACCTGGAAAGGAAGGAGGAAGTGAGGCCAGGATTGGGGTGGGTGGGAGTTAGACCAGGTCCTGGGGGCTGCCTGTCCTGAGGGTCCGTTCCCAGGCTGGCTGGTGGGAACAAGGTTGGAAACTCAGCAAAACTAGCAGGTGGCTTCCCTGCACCCTTCCTCCAGAGAAATGTCTCCTCTTTCTAGCCTTGTTGCTTAGGGACAAGACACCCCATTTCCCAGGGAAGCAACAGAATGGCCAGTCACCAATGACCACCCAGTACCCCTTCTCAGACAGGGGACAACTCTGCCCCATGGCCTTGTGGTCAAGAGACAGGTGCCAACTAGCTGTGTGGTCTCAGACAAGTTGCTTCCCCTCTCTGAGCTCAGGAGCCTCAACTCTAAGACATAAATAATTATAATGCCTGCAGTGAGGAAGGCCAGGTGGGAATGCATGTAAATGTGCTTTGTAAAACTCTAGTGCAATTCTTGGTGGCCGTTTCCTGGAATGCGGGTGAAGTGGTGAGGGGCCCAGGGGCTGCCCTCACCTGGATCTGTCTGACCCGTTAAGCAAGGGTGAGTTTTGAGCTGTTTGGCTAGCTCAAGGCCCCTTTCCCACCAGACCCCTGCCAGCCCTCCCCAACTCCTCGGTGGTGCCTGGGCTCTGGAACGGTGCGCCTACTTCATGTCCACCTGTCCCTAGCTCTCCAGACAAGCCATGCTGCTTCACGCTGCTGCTCCCTGCCTTGTGGTCCCTCCCCAAGAACGTCCTTCCTCCCACGCCCACACACTGTGCACCTTTCTAAACACAGTGCATGCCAAGCCCTCCAGGAGGGCTGCTGGGCTGCCCTCTCCCTGCAGACCCGGCCCTGTGCTCCCAACACGCTGCTTTCTATCCCGGCACCTTCAGGCCTGTTACTCCTCCGGGGTCCACCATTCCCCCAGCATTCCTCCGAGTGTGGCCCAGACACCCTGCCCCGAACCTCTGGGGCCATGATGGGGCAGGACCCGTAAGATGCAGATGCCTGGACCCCACCCAGGCCTGATATGACAGCTTCTCTAGGGGCAGGGCCTGCAAACCGGGTTCTCCCCACACCCCCAGAGGTTCTGGAGTGCACTCGAGTTTGGGCCCACTGGGTGGGATGCTGTGCCGGCTGATGGCTCATTTCCTCTCAGCTCCAAGGGCATCTGAGTTCTACTCCTGGCTCCAATCTTCCCACAGCGGTGCCCCTGCCCTGGCCCAGGAGCCAGCTCTACTGGACAGGAACCTGCAGGCCCAAATCTGGGGAAGGGCGACTCTTTGTTGGAAATGCCATGGAACCAAAGGGTGGCTTCTCTTGTCCAGGGGAGAACAAACACCTCCATTTTCAATGTTCGGACTTCCACATCTGTGGGACATCCCTAAAGTCATCAGGCTCTGTAGCGATAGGACAAATGAAGTCTTTACTCCTTTTTCACACAAGGAGACAGGAGACGGGTCTCCGGGCTCAGTCCTTCTGGCTCCTCAGCCCGCTGCTCCCCTGCCTCCAGGCCCAAGGCTGACCGGTGGTCTTGCTGGTGGCTTCACATCCTTTCTGCACCACGTAATTGCAGAGTGACCTTAGGTAAGCCACTCAGTCTCCCTAGACCTGGGTCCTCATGTGGAAAATGGAGAGCAGCCATGGCCCATGGCTCTGTGCTTTGAAGACTGTGTAAGAAGCAACAGGTACAGCGTCTGACGCAGCAGCTGACACTCACAGGGCACACATTTACTAAACACCAGTGGGAATGTCACACCTAAGCTTGGTTAGGGACAATCCGAGTCGCCAGCACCACAAAGAGGTCAGCTGAAGTAAATGTGAACACGCAGGATTGGAAACATCCATCCAAGCCATACACAGGAAGAGGGGCAGGAACCTCATTGCCCTAGCTTCAGGCTCAGGTGTGAAACCTAGGTTTCAGAAGCAGGTTGTCCCAGCCATACACACACACACACAAGCACACACACATGCACACACGTGAGCTCTTGTGCACAAAGTAAGTGTCCCCACTGGGCGACACAGGCTCAGAATTACCTCTGTCAGATTTTGCCCCCACAGGGGGTGATTTTCTCTGCATTTGCCTGGTAGCTTAAAAAGAAAAAGCCACAGAAAACCTCATTATAATCAAGCTTAAATGGGGTCTTAATGAGCTCTTTTTAATGCCACGGGCACAGGCGGTGCCTGGCTGGGCCATGCAACAGAGGCAAGCAAGGCAAGGCACGGGTTCAGGGAGCAGGGGCCCATCTGGCAGGAAGCAAGGTCAAGACACCCTGAGGGGGGAGATCTGTCCACCTGCTGTGGCCACCCAGGAGCAGGTAAGAGCCAAAGAGAAATGCACAGTCTTCTTTCCAGTTATGACTCCAGTTGTGTGAGTCAACTGGCATAATGTCAAGAGAAAAAAAGCAGGATCAGAATCATATATAAAATCCAGTCATAATTCTGCAAATTACTCCCTACCATATGTATTATTTACATAAGAAAACCGACCATGGGTCTTAATGAGCAGCTGTCCTTGTGGGCACCACCCTATAGCAAACTGGGGCTAAATGCCACGGCAAAAACACGCACATCAGGATGAAGGGCTGTGGGCCACCACCAAGGGCCAGCCACCAGCAGGGACACTACTGAACTGACCCAGGCCTCTTGCACAGCTTGTGTGAGGCCCCTTGAGCCCCACTCCAGAGCCACCGCAGGCCAGATGCCCCTGAGTCATGCAGAATCCACACCCAGCTGCCCCGGGTAGGCCGCTACTAGTGGGAGGGGGGAGCTCGGCCTGGCTGTCCCCATGCCCCAAAGAGCACCACTACTCTTAATAGGAACACTGGACGCGAAATGGCTCGACCGAAGCCTGCCTGGTACTCAAAACGGACTGAGTTTCACAGGAGCCCAGAGCAGCGGGCGCAGTGTGCAACTGCTCAGCTAAGACACTCGCGCCCTGGCAGAGCAAGACCTCCCTAGCAGTTAGGCTGCGCCAGCGCGCCCTGTGTGAGGCCCCCCCGAGTGACCTATCCAGGCCGCCACTCTGTCTCCAGAGAAAGTGCCTCAAGTCTCCACAGGGGCTGAAAAGCACCTCCCAGGAGGCCTGGGCTTGGAGTCAGGGAGGCTTGGAGAAGCCCCTGTCCTGCCACTTGTTTGTCACCTGGCCACATTTCCTCATGCTTAGAATGAGCTTATGCATGCAAACTCTCAGGATCTTGGTTTCTTCACTGATAAAAAGTGGGGATTCAACATCTACCTCAGAAAATTGTCATAAGGAGTAAAAATAAAATGAACATTCTGGTGGTTAGTAAACTGCAGGTGTGATCAGCTGCCAGAAGTTATTCATCGGCAGGGCCTTCAGCGATGAGGACCATACAGACAGCACTTCGGCTGACCCGGGCTCCGGAGAACATTCTTACCAGTGCCTGGTGGGGTCTTCGGCGAGGGCGTGGTTTTCGCTGGAATCCTAGAGGCGTTGGCCGTGCCTTTCTGGCCTGGAGGGGCCGCTCCCCGGGGTGTGGCGATCTTTGTCCCAGTTTTACTGTCTGCCCCCTGTAAACGGAAGCATGGTAGAGCGGGTCTGACCCTGGAGAAAGGTTGCTGTCATCTAGAGTCAAAATGCCAAGCGCACTGACTCAAAATGAGGCTAAAATGGGGTGACCCTTTGTCTATGAGATGCAACCTTCTACAACCACAGAGGTTTGCTGGGCACACACTCCCTGACTGCCGTTTCTTCCTGGAGGGATTGGTTACAGGAGCTGTCAGTGTAAGGTGTGCTAATGTATTTTATAAAACAGCAGTAGAGTGTAAGGGCTGGTCACCCGGGATGGATCTTTGGGCAGGACACGGCAGATTCCTATGCAGACACCCATTTCCTGACTCTTTGGGGATGTATCTGACTGAGGACGCTTGGTTTCACCAGAGGCCCTTGCAGACGCTGCTAACCTGACCAAGAGCGCTAACAGAATTGGACAAGCAATAGGTCATACTCTTCTGTTCTTTCCCTCCAGCCCTAAGGTGTCAGTAGCCCCTCAGGTACGTTTGCTAAGAGCCCTCGGCAGGGTGAATACCAGTGTCAATCAGCAAACAGGCCAAGGGTTGAGCGCATGCGCACAGCAGCCTGGGAAGGAGCGGTTACTGAGTTTGGTTACCGAGTCAATGACCTCAGCACATAACACAACTCAAAAAAGAAACTGACATTAACCAAGGACCACAGGATGGTTCAGGAGGGAGTGAACTAGGGGCTCAGGCGCGGCGGCACAGCGATGTGTCCAAGCCAAATGGGCGCAATGTGGACGCACTCTCAGCTACCCGTCAGGCAGGGACCGAGCAACCCAAAGAGAGCCGCCATTGCAGACGAGGGACCCACCCGGTGCCTGAGGGGCCGCTGCTAGGAGGGCCTAAGGGAGCTGAGAAGGACGGCACGAGCCCTCTTTTCTCCATTTCCACCAGAATTTTAACTGTTCTATATGGTGATTCTTATCTGAAGAAAGGTCTTCACAGCTAAAAAAACATACATTTGAAAACCACATTAAAGCAGCCTGATTCTTTTCAGAGGTGGTTTCCTTACCTTGGCTTTCATCTCCTTTGCTCCAGAACTGCCAGTTCGGGGTGTGACAGAAGAGACGTGTTTAGGAGAGGAAGATGACTCTGGGCACACAGCAGGGCTGGAGGGTTTGATCAAAGGGTCTGAGCTACCAGGAGTGGGGCGCTGGGGACTAAGGCAAGGCCTATTTTTCAGGGTTTTAGAAGAGGAAGGTGTGGATGGCTTAAACATAAACATAAATAAAATCAAAATAAAAGTCAGCACATGGGGAAGTGGAACAAACTGAAAAAGGCAATAACTAAAAATAAACAAGGCAGGTAGCAGTTTAAAGCAGTGATCTCCAAAGTGTGGGGACCGTGTACCCTTATCAGTCCTGCTGGTCGGTAAGAACAGGAGTGGCCCTGATCCCTGATTTGTACTTATTTATCAGTCAAATGCATGTGCTAGGATTCCAACAGCTGCTGTGCACTATCAAACTTATACATGACAGATTCTTAAAAACAGAAAATGAAAAATGGCCAGAAATTCTAGAATGTTCTTTCTCCAGCCCATTGCATCTTTTTGTGCCCCCCACTTTGGAGACCACTGTTTTAAAGGTGTTTCATGCCCAAAGAATCAATGGAGATTGCCGAAGTACATGATTCATGGGATGTTTCTCAATGTGTCATGGGTCAGAAGTACCCCACTTTCTGCTCAATTCCAGGTAAGGCGCTCATGCTGGCCTACTAGCCCTTGGCCCTCTTCCACCATAGTGAAGGAATCATACTTGCTAAAATCAGCATTGTGCCTGCCCCAAGTCTTAAGATTCTGCCTGACATCACTTAGGTTACACACACACACACACACACACACACACACACACACACACACACACACTCTTTCTGACTGAAGTGTCAAATAAAACTAATCTTAACACTGTCTGGTGAATCCTAATCTGGTCAGTGTTTGCTCTTGAACACATTTCACCTAAGGACACAGCCTGGGCTTGGCAGGTGCCAACAGGACAGGTGTCTGCAGAGCCGGATGGCCTCCCAGAGAGAGCTGTCCCCTGGACAGGAGGGCACTGGATGGAGGGTGACTGCCACTCGTGGTTTGTCCTAACTGCCTCTGGGGAACTTCACCAAGAAGCATGGCCCTGGGAGGGTGGAGGAGGGTGGGCTGGGAAGGGGAGTGGCCACACCCAGGAATAAACCTGAGAGCCAGGTCTGGAGGTGTTCCAGGGCGGGAGTCAGCTGCACAGCAGGGGCCTGGCTGGCGGCTTTTGAGTTTGTGTCCTCACCACCCTTGGATTCCCCAACAAGTGGCAGAGGCCATCTCTTTGACCAGCCTTGGTGAGGAGGCGGACCCAAGGAATGGGGTGGAGGCGTAAGGGGAGGGACACAGGCTGAGGTCCTGAGGCTGGTGATGAGAAAAGCTGAGGATGGGTTCTAGCGAGCCCTCCTTCTCCAGGAAGGAGGCCCCTCTCTCCCTGCACAAGGCACCCCCAGCAGCACTCCCTACCCGACCAAGGTTCAAGCGAGAGCTGACCCCCTGCTGTGAGGCTGTGAGCAGCTCCAGGGCAGGGTCGTTGTACCCATGTGTGCAAACAAATGACCGAAGGGTATGCAGGAAGCCGGGATTTCCCTAAGTGTGCCTCACGACTGGCCCACAGCTCTTGCTGCTGCTCCAAGGGCAGAGGCCCTCATGTCCCTACAGGACCCTCAGCTGCCCCGTCAGGCAACTCCTGACTTCCTACAGGGTAGGTGTTTTGGGAGCAGCTCTCAACACATGCTACCAACTTCCTAGAGCTGCATTCTGCTTCTGGGGACTCCACCTGGGGTCCAGGACTGATTAAGACCCAGATGTTTCAGGAAGAATTTATACTGGAAATTTTAGATGCCTTTAAGGAAAACAGGTCTTCATCTAGGGCTACAGAAGGATTTTGCTGGGAAAACACTATTGTGCGGTTACAGGAGAATTTCCTAAGTCATTAAGGAAGTCAACTAGCTGAAAGCAAGCGCTGAGGACAGGCGCGGCTCTGGATCACTCAACAGCAGCAGGCTGCTTCACTTACTGTTCCTCAGGTTCATTTCTGAAGACTGACTACAGTCTGCACATCTCATTGCTGCCATGGCAAGATTCATTCACTGCAGCTACACGTGGCCACTTAGCATGGAAGGTCAGGTTTCCCTCCTCCAATATTTTCCCAACCATGCACCAGCCCCGCTCGGAGCCCCAGCAGCCAAGCCAATCTGCTCAGAGTTTTCAGAATTCATGCTGCTGTCCCTCTTTGCTCCTCCGTGCTCCTGGGTCTTTGTGATGTTCTTACTCCTCTGAATGCCTTTCCTACCCCTGCCTTCCCAGTCCTCTCTATTTCCTTACAGCCTGCCTTATAGGTGCTCTGGTCTAGGGCTTTTCCAGGACCTTCTGCTTTAGGGCAGAGACCACTTCCCTCATCAATGCTCTCTCAGCCTCCTAAGTAAATGGTATTTTCTATACATCATGTGTGTGTGTGTGTGTGTGTGTGTGTGTGTGTGTGTGTATGTTTTTGCTGAGCCTAGATGTGTAGTGGAAAGTGTAAGATGGGCAAAATTCAAACTTGCAGGAAATTAAAATATATACCTTCATTTACTGGGAACATTTCATTTAAACCATGTTAATGAATTGCAGTTAGGTGCATTAATTCATTGGCATAAATGAATAAATGCTGGAATTTTAAAAATTTGCATAAAAAATACAAAGCACTTTGAATGACAGTTGTACCTCAGTGACAAATGCTCCCCTGTTACATGTATGAATTAGTTCAGATCTAAAGCTTGGCTTCTCTATAAACTGGACGGTTTCATCAGCTTACCTTGGTTTTTTTGTCATCGGTTCCAGCCCCATCTTTGCCTTTACTGACCATGCGAGCTGATAAAATAGAAAATGAGAATGTGTGTTACACCATTTGCACAGCACAGGGAAAGAGCTGATGTAGTTAAGCCAGTTTCTTGGGATCAGTACAACAGGCTTTGTTCAGATGGGCTTGGTGGAAACCCAGTTGGTTTTCTTTTCTCTTGAATCTATTAGCTCTCTCATTTTTAGTATCAACACAGCACACTGGGGTCATTGCTTGGAGCACCCCAACAACAGGGGGCAGCAGGCTGGCTGAGGGTAGGGACATGCAGAGGGAAGGCAGTGGAAACTATCCCAGGCGCGTGTTGGCACGGGGCAGTTAGGGTAAGCGGACGGTGCTGGCCCCATCTTTCCCATGCTCCTTCCCGGTCTCTGCCGGGTCAGCCTCCCCTGGCTGGGGCCAGCCGCACTCTAAGGAGGGGTGTTTGAAAGCAGCCCAGCCAGGCTCTGGCCTTCCGCAGGACCGCCACTCATGCTGTCACCCAAGGTCATGGTGAGCTGTTTTCCTACAGCCTGCACGTCACTAGGGGCTTTGGTGACCAGTTCCGGCTCCTCTCTGATAAGCTCATCCCACCCCTGACCCGGCCCTGGAGGATCTCATCACCTATAGCTCTCCCAAGGGGGACTAATCCTTGCTATTTTTCCAAATTAGCCACTAAGTAGTTACCATCAAACATCCTACAGATACTGTCTGGATCTTAGGACCAAACCACGGACAGCTTTTGTGTTTAGAAAGCCACACCTTTGGTGAAAGTAATCCATTTGATAACCAGTGTCACATCTAATTCACCATTTCCCTCTACTGAGATTCATTGTTGAAAACTGATTACAGCTTTTCTTCTTTGGTTTCAATATTGTGTTCCCCCTGCACCAAGGACAATAAGGCCTCCTAGAGCCTCCTCACTGGCCACTAGACACTGGGCTTCTGGAGTGACTAGCATTGACATCTAGACCAAAGGTTTTCAAACTTTATTGTGCAGCGGAATCCTGGGAGAGGCTGCTAAAAACAGATTTCTGGGCCCACCCCAAGACACTAAGCCTAAGTGGGGCCCAGGAATCTGCATTTTAATGAGTCCCAGGACGACTTGATTCAGGTCCTTTGTCCAAATCAACCACCATATCATCCATATTATAATAAAATCATCTGTTAGATCAGCATTTCCCAAACTGGGGACTACTGAAAAAGCCCTCTTCCAGGAGATTTTAGCAGGTGGGATCAAATAAACTTGGAAATTTCATACACCGTATTCCTCTCAGAGGGTCATTATGTGTATTAGAATAATAAAGGCTCTGACAAGTCCTGTTGCAGCAAACCCTGTTTAACTTTGTTTAGCCTGTTTTTTCCACACTTATTGGACCCTGGGACTCTTTTATCCCTGGACAAACCTATCAACAACCAGTGGACAAATACTCAATAAAACACCATTTCAGGAAACACTGCTGTAATCTACCATGCCACAGTTATTTGTCCCCTACTATATTGGAATTCAGAATATTTTTTAAGTAGGATATAAGATATTTTTTCTGTCTTAAAATTTAAATATGGGTTCCTTTATCTATAGTATCTCAAATTTCAAAGTTTTCTTTACAAGTAGAATCTAATAAAAATTTAACAGATGTTTGCAATTGGCAGGCTTTAAGTGGCATCAGTTTCTGGGCCCCACAAATAACTAAAATGCTAGGGGTCCTAAATGTGTGAATGTATTGGACCTGCGACCATGAGGCCTCTGGGCTGTGAACTGCCTTCCCTCTGGCAGCACCTAAAGCCTCCCCTCCCACCTGTCCAGCTCCTAAGCCTGCTGTGGTCCACAGGGCTGGGCCTGAGACCCCTGCAAGCCCAGCACACTGAGGGAGGAGGAGGGGGTCTGGCCAGGAAGATCTTGTTTCTCTTCTGCCACAGGCAGGGTGGGTGGGGCTGGAGGTTGCCGGGCCAAAGGCTCAGCACGGGCTCCTGGCTACCTCCAAACGCGTTTACGTCACAGCGGCATGCATGTGTTGCCCGCAGACCAGGGCAGCGGGAGACCGGGTGTATCCTCTGCGTCTGTGGGTTAGAAGGGCACACTTCAGAACCTTCTGGAAGGCCCCGATGCTTATTACTTGGTGACCTTCAGCCAGTTACTTCCTTCACCTCTCTGAGCTCAGTTTCCTCATTTGCAAAGTGGAGCTAATTATGCCCACTTGGGAGAGTGAGAAGCTTCCAGGCATCATCAGCCCTCAAAAGTGGGAATAGTTGTTATCCTCTCTGGGGAGGGCAGCACACCAACCTCCTCCCACGGCTGACGGACCGTCATGGATAAACCAAGTGGCCAGAGACATGAATGGGGCAGAAAGCACTGGGTGGGTGTTGGGGACATGCAGAACGACGGCAAGCGTGAGGGACAAGAGGCCGAGGAAGGGTGAGCAGTGGGTCCAGGTGGCTGGCTTAGTGGCTGTCCCTAGGAGCCTTGGAAGCAGCAGGAGTCAAGGAGGGGCCGGAAGCTCGGTGGCTGCGCCTGCAGCCTGGATGGCATGAGGTCACTGGGAAGGAGCAGAGGAGCTCAAGACACAGACCTTTGAGTTGAGGGACCCGGCTGACGGGCTTCCCCGGCAGACCGGCTGCAGGCTGCTTTTCTGATGCGTCAGGAAGGTCAGCGTTTTTTGTGGCCTCTCCCTCAGAGGGGCCCAGGGGCTCCTGCTCCTCTCCAGGGGCCCCTAGAAGGGCAGCCCCTTCCAAATCCACTTCTGAACGTCCTTGTTCCCTCTGCACGTTGGCTCTGATTTCCACGTGGAACAGGAACTCAGGGGGTGCGTCGGGCCCTTCTGCCGGGGGCCCTGAGCTCAGCCCGTTGGGCTCTGAGACCTGGGTCTCTGTAGGAATGTTGGAGAGGAAATCGAGAGGGAGGGGGATGGCACCCTCATCTCTGTGAACTGTCTGGGGGGTTGGCCCACCTCGGAATGGGGAGCTCTGCAAACTTGGGGAGACCTGGGAGGGAGAGGAGTCCTGGGGCGAGGACTCGTCGATGTCACGGTCTTCATCAACACCCTCACCCCCCAGCCTCTCTTTGCTCTGGTCCCCCTTCAGTGGTGGCCCCTCCTGGTACAGGTCTCCCAAAAGCGGGCGCTCCAGCAACTCAGAGCGATGGCGGCTTCCCTCTGTGTGGTCGGAGGCTGTCCCTGAAGGCTGGTGCATGGCCTCTGTGGGGCCCTCAGGCAGGATGGGAGCCCCCTGCATGTCAGACACACGCTGGTGGGCGGGACCCTCAGTCTCAGTCCCATGGTGCCCTGGCTCCCTGAGGAGGCTGTCGCGGTCAGGCCTGCTGCTCCCAGGTTCCGGGTGGAGATGGCCAGGGTAGGAGGGCTTTGGGAAGAGCAGCTCTTCCTTGGCCCTGTCGCCTTGAATTGGTCCCCACTCCTGATGGGGCTCCCGAGGACCTCCTGTTGGAGAAGGTGGCTGGCGGACGGGATGATGCTGGGAACGGGTAGAGCTCACTAGGATGGGAGCTTCCAGCTGTTTCTCCCCTGGAGGCAGCACAGAGACCCATGAAGCTTCGCTGTGTCCCGGCAGGACCTGAGAGCTAAGCCCAGTGGCCAGGGGCCTCGCAGGCACCTCCCTCTTCTGGCCCGGGACTCTCAGCTCCTCTGGGTTTGAAGAGGCAGTGGTGGTAAAAGGTTAGCAAGGGAGGGTTAGTTGTTTAAGAGGAGGAACACACTCTTGAAATAAGAAAAGGATGTTTAAGTGGTGTCACAAGCCCACCGAACAAAGAAACCCAAGTGCACACTCGGGACTTCTCCTCGTTGCTTTTCTTGGCTTGGAATGAACCCTCTCTTGGTCTGTCTGCCACCAGCTCATTGGTGACCCTGGGAGAGCACCTCCCTGCCCTGGGCCTCAGTTTTCTCATCTGTAAATGTGGGGCTTGGACCTGGTGACCTGGAGGCCTGTCTTATTCCTCTGCCTATAGTGGCTCTGGTTGGGCTCGGAGCACATCCACATATCCAGAGGCGCCTCATGCTTAATCCACTGTCTACAGAAACTTCTCTCCAGGGACACTGAGCCTCCTGAAGATTCTGGCTTCCGATGGGACCTGACCTGGGTGCAGTGAGGACCCCCTTTCCTCCTTGCTCTCTGACCCCTTTTTGCCAAATGAAATCAGCAAGTACCCAAAGCCCATGCTCTTGATAGATTTGGAAAATCCCCAATTTTTCACCCTCAGGGCTTGAATCTTTACTAATAGACCTGCCACAGGAGTCCTAAAAAAGAAACATGATTCAGATTTATCCAGGTCATGGATCACGGACAGGCCTTTTGCACAACGTGAGGCAGGGCACCGACGTATAGGGCTCTGCATGGCCGGCGCACAGGACCATGGCTTCCACCTGGCGCCACGACCTGCCACGCCGACCCAGGCAACGGGAATTCCTCCTCAAAGTGCCTGACTATGTATCAAGGACAGGAGAGATATGCTCTTTGCTTATCCTAATAAACCTTAAAAAAAAAAAAAATTCCCACCACCTCACACATCCCATGTAGTCCCTACAGAAGAACCCACACCACTCCACAGCCCTCCTCAACACAAAACCCAGAACCCCAAAGGATTCAGGGTCTTGGAAGAGAAAGAGATTGGATGAGGGGAGGGGAGGGAGGGAAGAGACCGCATGTGTCCACACAGGTGTGCAGCTAGGGAGACACACGGGCAAGGCATGACCGTCCCTCTCTGCCCCACCCAGGCAGAGTCTGTGCAGCTGCCTGCTGGCTCATGGCCAAAAGGCCTGGCCATGGCTCACCCTCACCTCCCACCCTTACCCTGGGGCCCGGAGCTCATGACCTCATCCATTCCATGCTCCCAGCCTCAACCGTAGTGCAGCAGTGATCAATAAATGAAGCCTGCATGGAGGAACTGGCTGTGCTGATTTCTGCTTCAGGCAGGCCTACAGGCTCCCTAGGGGGCCCTTGATCATCTCTGGGAAGAATAGCCCAACAACAGAGATGCAGGAAACACACACACCACACATGGCGGGAGAATAGCTGCTGGGCACTACACTTCCCCGACAGCCCAGGGCTCCACTGCCTTTCAGAAAAAGCTTTCCTCTCAGAGCTTCCTAGAGATTGCTCTTGACTGGGATGTTGCTGTACTCTGATAAATGGCAAGGCTTTAAAAGACCCTCATTATAAAAGAGAGAAGGGCCCCAAACATAAAGAGGAAACATACCTTGAAAAGTCATCAATATACAATTGTACAGTGTGTGCATGTCGATGGATGAGGAACTAACACAATGCAATTACACTCCTGGGTGAAGGAACCAGGCTGGAAGCATAGCCTTCCAGGTCCCAGAATACTGTCATGTGCTCAGTAAGTATTACATGTAGCAATCACCAGAGGTGGAGGGTGGGTAGGTCCAGGTGAACAGTATCTGGATGAATACAATGCAATGGCCTCAGGAGTCCAGATAAATCCCCAACACCCCCAGCGCCCCTCTCAGGAGGCCTGGTCCTCGTGACCCTTACAGAAGCAAGGTCTACCCCCGGATGTGGGCAGAACATGGGTAAGGCCTTCCCACACCTCACTCTCCGCATACTGCAGCGCCATCTTGAAACATCTTTTTCTGCCTTAGGCACTTCATGAACACAGGCTGCCAGAGGTTTTCCTTCTGCAGTAAGAAGAGATCTAATAACTGTGCTTTTGTTCATGTGGCTTTTCCTAGATCTGATTGATTAATACCCAATAGACCACAGGCCTTTGGCAAATAAGATGGGTTTGTGGACCACCAGTGTGTCTGATTTCACAAGGTTTCACCGGAGGGAATTGGGTGTGACAGTTTGGACAAGCAGTCCCAATCAAGCCACTAAATATTGGCCTTGGGAGCAGAGGTAGAAAGAGATTTGGGGCTCATTTTCCATTGCAGATGTTATCTGGTGCTCGTCTTTATATCTATACGATAGTAGGCCACTGTCACAGGCACTGAATTCAGTTAGCACAAAAGTAAATTTTTCAGAAAAAGTGTTGGCCTGATAATGCTGCACGGCATATGTTTTAGGGACATGTAGACACAGCCTGCAATAAAAATTTGTAGAAAAATCTCATATTCCCTTCTTTTTATGGCAATAGATGACCATTTCCAGAGGTTGGAAAGGCCTCTAATTTTTACCGAAGCTAAAAATCATAACTCAAAAGAAACAGGAGGTGGGATTCTAGTTGTTTAACACATAGACTGAGGTTTCTCCTTATATTGATTATCCCTTCTAATATTTTTGAAGCTCTTTGTAAGCTTAAGAACAAAACACACCTTCCAGCACCATGGGAGATGAGAAACATTAGTCCACTATGGGACAGTGACCCTCTGGGAGCAGGAATGTGTGGTTAGGCTTCAAAATACCCTCAGTGAGACACTTCTTTGGGCCCAGAGACTTCCTAAAGCCAGATGGCCCAAGTGGTGGTGCTAAACATTGAACAAATCCTGGATCACTTTCTGGAGAAACGAACATCATCTTCCCAGCTCTTCTGCAGTCTAGAAGCTTTCACAGTATACACTTGGCTCTCAAGTTCATGTATGCAATGAATGATAGAAAACACACCCAGCCTATGTTGTATCAGAGGTCTCCATTTCCCAAGACAAGGAATCTCTAGGATTTAACAATTAAGTTCTTAATTTTACGCTAACTGATTATAGGAAGCGGCTTTCCGTGAACACAACAGTTTTGGTGCTGGAGAAAGTCATAGTAAGGCTTGAAGGTTGCAAAGAACAAAGTTGAAAAGGAATAGCTTGGTGGGGATATGGCTACGGTGGTGCTCCTAGGACAGGCCCGAGGGCAGCCTTCAGGGAGGATCTCCCCTCAGACATACTTGCGTTTCTGTTGGGCATTCATTCTTGACTTCCTGTGCTGCACAAGGCCAGCTTCTTCCACAACACTACATATCTTAGGAATGACTCAGAAATTGTGTTAGGAGGGAAAAAAAAGGCTAAAGCTCTTTCTATATCTGAATAGCCCATCTTTGGTAAGAAACAACTCCTAAAAGTCTCCTGGACCCACAAATTAGGGCCCAGGTTCAAATCTGCTTTTCAGGATGAAGTCCATCTGAGCGTTGCCATTTCCCTCCTCCCACTCCCCAGTCTTGGTAGACAATTCCAGCCCACTGACCTTGAGTCACATGCCCAGCCGCTTGGTCTTCCAGGCTGGGGGTGTCTCCAATGCCTGCTTCTTCAGCTGGTTTATGTGTCAGCAAATGAAGAAGATAAAAGCAAAGACAGTTACTGCTTGCCAGAAACAAAGCTCTCTGCATCTTCTGGTATTTTTCTGAAAACATCCAGGAAAGGCACATTTTATAAGCACCAAGGAGCTGCACCTCTGGTTCTTTGCAAATGACATAACTGGGGATGTCAATGAAAACTGTTCACTAAACAAACCCCACCACACACACACACACATTACAGGCGATCACCATCTATTAGGAAGGGATCTCCGGGGACCTAGGGTCCTGAGTGCCCCACTCAACAAAGGCACACAAAATGGGTGGGGTCTGAGAAGCAATCTGCTGCCCAGCCACGGCCACAGAAGCCGTGTCCAAGTGGCAGCTGCACTTCCAGCCCCCGCCAGTGCGCTGGGGATGCCCAAGTGCAGGGAAGGACCAGGTGTGGCTTTGGAGTCAGGCTAGGTTCACACCCAGGCACCACCATTTACTTAACTTCTCTGAGTCTGTTTCCTCATCCAGAACCCCGAGGGATGAGAGTGGTTCATCTTGCAGGAAGGTGGTGAAGGTTAATATGAGAATTTGTGTGAATGTGTTTAGCAAAGAGCCTGGCATATGGTAGGTGCCCCAAAGCTGCTCAGTTTCTTTTCTCCAGCATGCCAGAATAGGTGCTACCCAGTTAGAGGGAGACCAGCAGTGCCAGGGAGCAGTTTTGGGGATGTCTTGGGCTCCCACATAGGGAGCCACAGCTCACCCCAAACAAAGAAGACCTGAGCGACAAGGTGGCCAACACATTGACACGCACTGGTCTCATGGCCCCAGCAGAACCAACAGGCCCCGACGGACAGTGACAGAGAGACCACCTCCCCCGAGAAATGCCTACAAGTTGCTGGCTACGCCACCCATCTTTTTTTCGCAGACCTGTGACTCAGTCTCTACATCCAAAACAGGAATGCCAAGTTCCCACCACCAGCCAGCACAGGACCACCGTGGAGAGCACACATGAGGGACAGGAAAGGTGCCCGGGGGGCTGGGCAGCTATAGGGCGGCCTCATAAATGCTGAGCCCATGGGCTGTCCCAGGGCAGCCGGGGCCACAGTGGGCTCCGGCAGCTCCCACCTGCCAGTTCATTGGCACCCACCCTCTGGACCCCCATGAGCTGACCCTCTGCTGCCCGGTCTGATGGGGACAGTTCCATGTCATTTGACAACAGCCAGCTGTCTGGGAAGCATGACTCTGAGCACAGTTTTGGTTTGAGTTTCTGATGAGGTTGTAGAAGAAAGCCTCAGAGGGTCAGGGGGTCCAGCTACAAGGCAGAGAGTCCTGGAGACAGAGAAGATGAGGAGGCATGCCAGGATGGCACCACCACCGCGGCGCTGGGAAGGCGACCTGCTTTGGCATGCCACAGCAGAGGGGCGATATTCCAGCCCTGGCCCGAGTCAGAAATCGGAGGCTGCTGATCACTCTTTGACAACCCCCTGCCCTATCCCTGCTTCCCAGCCAGGAGTGTGCTCATAGAGGCCAGAGGGAAGGATGGTGCGGGACAGCGGCCAGGTTATCGCATCACTGCATGGCGTCTCTATATCCCTGAGGCCTCGAGAGGCAGGGGCTCCCATCCCTGCAAGGGAGGGATTCCTGCAGTGGGGTGACCACACTGCACCCCCAAATGGTCCTCAAATTAGATTGTCAGCAGAGCACCAAGATATAGCACACAGGACATGGCAGAAGCTGAGGTTCATATTGTCAAAGTAAACAGCTGAGAAAATGTCCCCCCAGCTCTAACCCTCCCCATCTCACTGAGGATGTAAAGTGGAGAGAAGAGGATTTTTGAGGAAGATTTCTATGGAGAGAGAGGCTACACGGCCACCTCCTATCTCAGTCCTAGGGAAGGGCCTCAAGGCACCACCTGGTGACACTGGTGTATGTCCCCTGTGGTTAGAGACCTGGAGGGCTGCTATCAGAGCCCCACCTTGAAAACTAGAGGTAGAGAGATGTCTGGTCCTGCTTTGGTGGTGGAGCAAAGGAGCGCAGCTGCAGCCCTGCGACCAGTCTGCACAGTCTATGTTTGCTTGGGCAAAGAATGCCCATATGTTTCCCACAGACCTGATATGGGGGCAGGGCAGCAACGGCATGGGGCACCTTAGGCTGTGTCCAGTAGGCCAGCAGCAGGAGCAAGCCGACCTCAGCAGAGGTGAGGCTGGGATGGATCTTGACTCCAAGGGGCTGAGGAGAGAGGGGATGTCTGCTGGAATCGTGCTCAGCAGAAGGCACCTTCATGGGGGTAACTGGGATAGGGGAGTCTGGAAGAATCCAAACAGGTTTCCACCAGAGAGACTTAACTTTACACTCTGCAGAGAGTGTGACACCAGCTCACAGCAGTGCCGACCCAGCAGGAACTTCCCTGCCCCCATCCTCTCCTTGTCCGCAGCCCCAGAGAGGAGGGGCTACAGCCCTGAACGAGCTTTGACTACGAATGGGACATTCTACTGAGCATTTTGCACTGTTTTGTGACTATGGAGACAAAAGTACTTTTGATTGCTAGGAATGATCAGAAACTCAAGAGGGGACTAGATTTCTTGTCCTGAGCAGAGGAAGAGCTCCCCACTGAGTAAATAGTAAAGAGACAGCAGGAGACAATCAAGTTGCCCAGGACCTCATCCCATGAGTCAGTCCATGGCTTTCAAATGACCTTCACTGCCAGGCTGAGGTCCGCTTGGCTTGGAGGCCACCACCCTCTCCACCCATCTCAGAAGACCAACTCACAGAGCAGAAACAATTTTGAAGGAGTCGGGGGTGCTGCTGGGGCCCCGCACAAGCGTTGTCAATATGTGAGCCCTGAGAAGGGGCTGCAGGCTCCCCAGATGGCTGCCGTGAGCACTGTCTTTAGGGGGATGCTTCCCCACTCTCCATTGTGGGCAGAATCCTCTCCAGAGCTCATCGGCATTTCTCGCTGGGCACTCTCCAAGTTGCCAAGCCGGCAGCTGGAGACTTTACATAAGCCAAATGCAGAGGATGTGAAGGAAATGACAGCAAGAGCTCTGGGCTAAGCCAGCTGCTTCCTAAGGGCCTGGGCAGCTCTCGATGGCCTCTGGCACCCTGAGGCCGGTGCTATTTCTGGTTGGTGCCCTGTCTGAGTCACAACTCTCCATTACCTGTGTTGACTGGACAGTCCCAGGTGCCTGTTCTACGCAGATACATTTGAAAGAACGGTCCTGGAAATGGATGGTAGATTACATTGCTGAACTCCGTGGGCAGTTCAGTCCAATTAAGGTCCCGCAAAGGTGTGGGTCAGTCATCTGGACCCGGCTGCCCACTGGGGTGGTCCTGGGGATAAATCAGCCCCTGGGAGCCAACCCTGTCACTGGGCAGAGTCCCAGCAGGAGGGTGGATGAACACAAGATTGAGGAAGGCAGGACCTGCCATCTACCTGCCTCAGACAACCTTTGGGAGAGCTCTGCCAAGCTGGTGTGCTGGCCACGACAGGAGAGGTGAAGCTAGGAGGAATCCAGGAGGTCCTCTGCCCTCTGGGAAGCTGGCAGGCAGCCAGGGAAGCAACAGGGCATCAAGGTCTCAAGCTTGGAACAACCCAAGATTCCCAGAAGCGGACGTTCCCCACATTCCTGCCTCACTCAGACGCGGGCATGACCCCTCCTCGCACCCACTCCTCCAGCAGGTCAGCCGGGCACCCAGCAGGGGCTCTCCACACCCAGTCCTGGGGGTCACCCTCACCTGTGGTTCCTTCTGGGATCTCCGTGTGGGGCTGAGCGGCTGCCTGCTCACCAGGGGCTCCCTCATCCACTAAAGGTGCTGTCACGTCTGGAAACCATGGAAAGTCCCCTTAGGGCGCATGGGATGAGCCGGCCCATGCCCCTCACCTTGCTTCTTCTGCGGGAGCAGTACAGGGAGGAAGAGGGAGGCAGGAGAGGACGCAGCTGCATGCAGAAAGGCGCCGCCACAAAGCAGGGCCCAGGGCTGCGCTCCGGCCACCTCCCCCAGGAAGTAGGTTAATGCACTGCTTGAGTGGCACTACTCACAAAACACCAGGTCACATGCCAAGAAAGCAGGGACACCCCCACGTAAACACTGCAATGAGAGAAACTGCTGAGAATGGCCCTAGGGTTTTTAAAGAAAAAATGTTGAAAATCAGATGACTGCTGCGAGTCTCAGATGATTGGGCAAATCTTTAAACCTCTTGGGGCCTCAGTTTCCTTGTCTGCAAACTGGGAGTATCATCACCAGGTGACTTTCAAATGTTCTTCCAGTTGGAATCTCCCTGTTCCGCTGAGGCCATGACTCATGGTTTTAGCACCGATGTCCCTGGGTGGCAATGGGCAGGCCAGTCCTGTCCAGGGTTGGGTGCTTGACAACAGGCCTGCAGATGGGCCCACCATTAGAGCAGAGGCTGGAGGTGAAAGAGCCGCCACCAGGAGCTGCTGTTGGTGTCTTACCACCATGAACACTTCCAAATTGGCTTTCTTCCCCAAGTAATGCCCTGGCACACTCCCAGGCCGTTCCGGGCAAACGTAAGGAGTCATTAGCTTTGAAAGCTTCTCAAGAGCCTGAGTCAGTTGAGTTAGATGGAGTCATTGTAATTATGGTCCTCTGGGGAGCAGCCCTGCAGAGCCCGGCCCAGCAGGGTGCCCTCCCTGTGGGGTGAGCTGAGCTGCAGCTGCGGCCCACACATGGTCCAGGGTCTGGAGGGCGGCAAGACTTGGCTGGAAGATTTTTCCAGAGGAAGGCTGATGGCGCGCTGGAAACCACGATCTGGGAAGCTGGCAGGAAACCTGGCATTAGAGTTTCAGGACTTCCTCAGGGTGGTAGGCAACTTGCAGAACTGTCCTAACAAGATCAGCGGGAAATGTCTTTCATCTCCTGCTCTAAGAAGGAAGGCAAAGAGCATTTGGCCTGGGTATTCTCTTCCCTAAGCTGAGAGGCCTAGGGGAAGGGCCACACCTACTATATCCCCTATGGATGCACCCTTATCCCAAGCAGTTGGCAGGCCCTTTACAGTCGCTTTCTGAATTCATTCAAAGGCGTATGCCTGGGGAGATGCTGGGCCAGGTTCCCATCCTGGGACACAGCATCCAGTAATAGGCAGGGCCAGGAGGAGTCCTGAGAGCAGAACAAGAGTCTCCTTGGGGAGGCTGGACAGACCAAAGGGCGATACCACAGACTGGTTACTCAAAAGCCATTCTCAGTGCCCTTCTCCCTTGATTTCTCCTACTAAAAAGACCAAAAAGCAAAATGTTTGATGTCCTAGCCTCCCTTCTAGCCAGGGTTGGCCATGAGACCCAATTCTGGCCAATGAGACAAAAGTGGAAATCAGATAGGGCTTGTTTTCCTAATAAAATGGGAACATACTTGGTTTCAGTTCCCCTTTGGGCCACTTTGCCTTGTTACTTTCTTCCTGCTTTGAAGGCACAAGTGATAGTTGGAATACAGCAGCCACCTTGTAACCATGAGGCAACAATCCAACCATCAAGGCTGAAAGAACAGCATTGATGACACTGGGAGCTGTTGTCCAATTCCAAACATCTTATGTTTGACAATATGTGAGACAAAGAAGCCTTTTTTTATGGCCCAGTCAGCTGGGTTTTCCCTATCTGCAATCAAACACAGTGTTGACTGACATAGATGGGAAGCAAGGAGAGTTGGTCAAAATAAGGACCAGGGAGCCCTTTGGGAAATACATGGAGAGCTTTGTGCTAATCTAGACAATCAATGTCTAGAGAGGACTAGAAAATGAGTCAAAACTCACACTACAACCAAGGTTCAGAGGCCTAGGCCCAGAGGCCCAGGCCAAACCCAGAGTCCAAGAAATTAAGGATATTAAACCAAGACCAGTCCTAAGGTGTGAGCCTGGACATGTGCACAGACCAGCCCCTTTCCTCAGCCAAACGGCTGCTCTGGGACCTGGTGGCTCATGAAAAAAGAGCAAGGTGGGTGGGAGCTTCCAAAGGAGTTTGGGGTGGACAGTCGACATGGACCAGGGGCTTTGTAGAGCTGTGTTTGGGCCCTGCTTTGCCACGGATCCCAGCCTCTCCAAGCACGGCCTCAAAGCGCACACGATGGTGCCCATACCTGGCCCTAGCGCGCAGGCATCAGAGCAGGGCTTGGCTCCAGCCTTACGGGGCCTGAGCCCCATCCTATGAAGCATGGAACAAGCATATCTCTCAGTCAGAGGGAGAGGCGGCAGCAAATGCAGCCAGCAAGGGTGGCACATATGGGCTCAAAGCATGGCTAAGCGCAGGCTGGAGGCATGGAAGGAGCTGTCTGAACAAAGCAGTGAAAGCGGGGAGACCCCACCTTCGGCGGTCGGAGTACTCTTAGCATCAGAGGTTTCAGAGCCTGGTTCCTCAGATCCATCATCGGCGGGGGTCTGCAGGGGAGACTCTGGAACATACATAGTAAGCCCCTCAGAATGGCTGCCTCTCCTGCCCCCACTTTTGACCTCAGGAAGAACTCAGGAGCAGTGTCTTTTGGAGCTGGAAAGCACCAGCATGGATGGACCGTGGCCGTGTGATAAAATCACAAGGGGGACCAGTCCCATCCCCAGCCCAACACAACTGCACTCCTACACCAGGGCCACCAGGCAGAGATGTGGGTCATGTGTAGCTCTTGGGTGAGAGGAGAAACTGCCTTTCAATCAGCCAGTGGTTCCAACTGAGGCAAAAGCTCTAATACTGACAACGGGAGAGCAGGTACCAGAGAGCTAAGCCACGAGCAAACCTGCTGCTTGGGTCTTTCCTTACTGGAGAGGTTACTGGGAGGTCGCTGCCATTAATGAATGACAAGTAGACCCTTGGAAAAACACTCAGAGATTCAACTCCTTCTTCCGAAGAGGAATTAGCGCAGAGCAGACACACTGCCTTCTAACTGGGCACTGGGTTGCATCTCTGGACTTCGCCCAGCAATTCTCACAGGAAGATCTCCAAATACTGACCAGCAGGCCCTGAGTTACACCTGAAATGTCAGCCACAATCACCTAAAAGAAAATTCCTTTCAGAATTTGAAGCCAAGGCGGCTCTGGTGGACTCTGGGAAAGCACCCCACTGGGGGTGAGGGCAGCCTTGGAGTCAGTTTCAGGATGGGGGTGAGGCAGAGCCCCAAGATGAGGAAAGACAAGTGGTGTTCAAGTGCACTTTGAGATCAGACACCCTGTACCCTTTTGCTGAAACGCCGTCCCAGGACACCCAGCCCTGGCCGCACCCACCCAGCCAAGGAAGGGCTAACTCTCAACAAGCCCCCAGCACACACATAGCTCCCTGGGTCTGGAGCTTGCAAAACCTGCGAACTGCCTTGAGAAGGCTTTGGACAAAACTGCCTGGTAAGGAAGCGTCATGACACACGGTGGGGAAGACTGCCTGCCAGGTCTTGCTATTACGGACCAGCCTTAACTGTCAGAGCATGGGTGCAGATGGGCATGATGGTGCCCCCCAAGCATGCTTGTCCCCCAACCACTCCCTCGCCCAATCTGTCCCTAGCCTGCAATCCTCATTGTTTGCATTATCCTTGTTAAATTTCTTGGAGGGAGGGAAGGAAGAAGAAGCCTCTTCTGAATGTATTATCTGGATGGTACAAAAAGTTAACCCATGGATACCTTTTAATCCTCAGGGTGCAGTATTTTATCTTAACCAACTGTCACTCACTTTGCAGCCCTCTTTGGTTGTATCTAGTCCTATTGCAAGTTTCAGCATCCACTTAAATGCTCTTTGTTCTAGTATTTTACATGTGGTTTCTTGTCATTGTTCAAAGTAATCTGTCACTTATCTAAAACGTTGCTAGCAAAGTGACACCTTCTGCCAAGTCATACCTCTCGCTTCCAATATAAAAATAACTCATTCTAAATCCTTAGTGGCAAGAACAAATTTGATGAGAACAGAAAATCTCTTAGGTGTCACTTGCTTTCTTGGGAAGTATATTTTTTGGCTAAGCAAATTATCTTCGAATAAATTTTTTCCTGTCATTGCAGTGACAAAACAGTTAGCAACTTAAATTCTGCATATAGATGATATATATACATGTTTTATCATAGACCATTTGACCCTGTATGTGTCAAAGAATTGAGTTTTAGCAAACATACTTTAGGCGATTCTGAGACACAAAATATCTTGGTTAACATATTCTTATTTTACAAATTGAATTTAATTTCTCCTTCAAAAAATAAGCGGTGAAAAACACTTCTTCCTGAACTTTTTAAAAAATGACCTTTTTTATTTCAGAAGTTTTAGATTTACAGAAAAACTGCAAATATGCTATAGAGTCTATAGCCCACATACAGTTTCCCCTAGTATTAACATCCTACATTATTATGGTATATTTGTTGCAATATGGTATGTATTTTTAACTTAATTTTTAAACCAGTCTACCCTAAATACAGTGTCACTGGCATAACTCATATGGGGCAGAATTAAGTATGTTGTGATTCTAAGTTGGAGTCCACCCATGAGCATTTAATTAATAGGTGGTGTTCAAGGAGATTTGGCTGAGAGAGTGCCAGGAGGCAGACAGAGCTGAGGCCAAGCCCAGGTTCTGATCCTGCAGCACCTATTCTAGCCCCGTGATCTTGGAGGAAACTCCAGATGTCGTCTGTCAACTGAGGAAAGTAACATCTGTCCTCACTGGTTATTGTGAGCATCACTGGAGGAATGCGGACAAAAGCCTTTGCCAGCAGTAGAGTTCCACAGAAATGCCCCAATTATCATTTTTAGGAGGTTCCGGGATAAGCTGGGCACCCATAGACTTTATCACCTAAATTGGGACATTTGAAAGTGAAAGCAGCCATCTAATAATGACCTGTATGGGGACGTGGGCTCAGGTCCTCAGGGGACGGAGCTCTTAGGGCCTTGGTCAGGGAAAGAGGTAAACTGGGTCCCCACCCAACCTGCTTCAGCAGGCAGCCTGCCATGCTAACCTTGGGACTGAGGTCATGGGGCCACCACCCCTCACTTAATGCTCCTGTGTCAGGGCTGGAGACGGATGGTTGGGGAGAGAGGCGGGCAGGAGGAAAAAAGGCAGGCAGAAGAGAAAGGGGAAGTAGGAAAGGCCACGTGGAGGAAGGGGAGACAGGTGGAAAAATAGGGTGGGAGACAAAGGGAGGGAGGGGCTGAGAAGGATTTAAAGGAGAAAACAGATTTCCTAACTGGGAGCAACCCAGCTCCATGGAAGCGGCAACTTAGCAGCTTTGGCTGGAGCCAGGCTATGGTCCGGGAAAGGTCAGAGTGCACATTTATTGTCACCATGCCTGACACCTGGCAGGAGTGGTTTGGCCCACTGGGAATGCTGGCTGGAGCAGGCATTTCCCTCTCCTCCCCACTTCAGGCTGGGAGGGCTCCCAGAAAGCCAGAGGGCAATCTCTGAGCTCCCTGGACAGCATGCCACTCGGCCTTTGCTCCTCCAGTCTGCAGCCCACCTGTCTGATTCCCTAAGTCCTGCCTGACTCCAAGTCGTTCTCCACCCACACCTTGATAGACCGAAGTCAGTCTTTGAAACCGGGCTCCCCAGTGAGTCCTGAAACTGCTCCAAGGTAGGGCTGACCACTCCTTGCGCTTTCCCTACCCAGGGACCTCCTGGGACCCCACCTCCTGCAGGGAGCCTTCCTGGACAGATGTTCCCAGAGGAGGTCCCGTCCTGCCTTGGAGTTCCACCACTTCCGTCCACTACCCACACCACCCCACACCCCAGGCTGCAAAGTGCTCTACTATTTTTAGCATTAAAAGAGAGGTTAAGACTGTTTGCCCTTCTGTCTCCTTAGAAATGGGTCTGGAGGGCAGGGACACAGTCCTGCTTTGCCAGGGCTTGGTGCTCCCAGCAGTGACTTGGGGGCTGCATTGTGCAGCAGGAGAGAGGGCTCTGTGTGTTCCATGGGGGTCCCCGAACTCAGTGGTCAAGACAGTTTGGAAGGGGGAAGGAGGAGGCAAGCCAATGCAGCAATAAGGTTATGGACTTATGGCCACATGACTATATTTTGGAATATTTAGAAGTTATTAATGAAGGTACACTAGGAATCTCAGCACTAACCAATTCTTGCTGGATAGGGCCCAGATAGACTTGTATGGAAGAGATAAAAATAACGCATAAAACCATGGATTTTGCATGCTAATGAATACTGTTGATTTATAGGTTAGCAGGTGTGGCTACAGACCTGAGAGAGCAAGCACCCTCCCTTAGTGTAACAAGCCCTGGCAACCGTCACACTACATCCACTCAGGGTCACACTACATCCACTCAGGCGGCAAGCTCTCCATTGGAAAGTCTATTTTTAAATAGCCTCACATTTGGTGATATCTTGTCCCATTCAAATTAAGAGGCTTCACTCTACTGAGAATTTAACACAATAAAGTATTTAGAACTTCTTTCAAAATCTGGAAGTGAACCTTTCCAGCCAACCCTTTCCGAAGCAAGCAGCTGGCTTCGATGCCCAAGGTGCCTGGGCCTGCGCTGGAGGGCTGTGCACTGACCTTTCAGGCTGTGGTCCACGTCGCCCCCACGGTCTTGCAGCAGGGTGTAGTCCCCTTGAGAGGGGAGGTCTTTCCTCTCTCCCATCCCATATGTTGCAGCATGATCTTCTACCACGTTAAAGTCCTGGCGGGGCTCAGCCATCCTGTTTCAAGGCCCACCTGGGGAAGGAAGATGGGAGGATGAGGGCGGGATGTGAAGCCAGGGACCTAAGCACTTGTGGAGTGGGGTGGGGGTGGGGCAGGAGAGGGAGGTACAACCTTCCCAGTCTGTGGCAGGTGGATTTCTGCCTCCTCCTACCTCCCCAACAACCAGAGGCCCCACTTACCCCATGCTCCCAAGGATTATTCACATGTATGTGCACCTTTAATTCACCAGCATCACATTGGCCCATATTCAAAACCACCAGGTGGTCAGGTTCATGGGGCCTGACTTGTTATTATGCCCAGCACTCTTCCCACTTCATTAAAAAACAAATGCTGCTGAGTAGTGGTTCGATCTTTTCTTTTACGGGAGGGTAGGACCAGACAGGAAGAGCCTGGCACCCCTGGTGAGGACGAGGAGGCACAGGGAAGCTACAGGATTGTCCAGTCGTGCGGCAACTGTGCAGCAAAACCAACTCTTGACCCAGGTGTCCTGACTCCCCCAGCTCTGAGTTGGGGGCTCCCCCGAGGTCAGGGCTGTGGCCTGCTCTCCCCTCACAGGCACCCACCAAGACTCCCAGGTGTGCACCCCAAGGGCTGGGCCGAGCAGTCCCGAACAGGGCCCCTGGGGGCCTGAGGCTTCTGAGCTGAGTGACTCGCACCCTCTCCTTCCCAGAGCTCCAGCAACAGGGCCTGCGGGCAACCACCACTTACTCACATTTTGCCCTCATCTGTATTGAGAATAGTTAGTTCTTTATGTTAAAAATAACATAACTTTGAACTTTTGGACTTTGCTATGGGTCATTCATGCTACGTTAGGTTGCTCTACTGATTTTCAGTCTTCTCTCTCCCATCTGAGTCTCCTGTCTTTTGCTTGGATATTGTCCTTTAAAATTATCTATTCATCTCCTTCATTTTCTACTTGATATTTATTCTCAGTCATCTCTTTGAAACTCCCCTGTTCTAGTTTGTCTCACTTCCTCCCTCTCTTTTGTACTTCTCGGCGGTGATTTTTATTTCTTACCCTTTAAAAATCTCAGCTATGTTTTGGCTTATTTTACATACATTTGTTTTTATATATTTACTTAAGTATATATAATAAACATACATATGCATCTATATGTGTAATGAATATAGTTTTATTTACGTATATGTGACTTATTTTACATATATTTACATCCTTATATTGTTACATTATTTTTGCTTTTAATTTTTACCCAAGATTCATGTCAGCTTTTCATTTAATTGATATTTTAACTTTGGAGGTAATTTTAGACTTACAGAAGCATTGCAAAAGTAGCTCAGGGGATCATTTAGTTATTTTGAACCTTTTGAAATCCCTTTAAAACATATTTCCCTACATAATCATCTCTCTAGCCTTTTACATTGCTTACTTTTCTTTTAATCTTTTCTTTCTATAATTGAAACTTTCATAATTTTTTCCTAATCTTAATCCAAACGCGGTCTTCATTTTAATTTTTAAAATTTGTGCTGCCATTTCCCCTTCTTTCATTGCCTTTTCTTTACATTCTTATCTATATTCAAATTTTGCTTGCATTCTTTACTTTAAATCTGTAACTTGTTAAAACATGCATTCTACTGTTTCACCAAAGAAAACTATTGGCCCATGAGAAGCACATGATTTATTTATTTTGCAGAGTGAATAGCCTATGTTTTTAAGGATGATTCAATTTCTCCACCCGAGCCTGTAATCCATTCAGCTTGCTATTGGGCTTGCTCCAGCCCTGCAGGGGCGGTGCTGCTGGTAGGGGGTCACTGGAAGCCGGGGAAGTGAGACCCACTGCCTTGTTATCTGCTCCCTGGGACTGAGTGGGCAGCCTGGTAGCTGAAGGGCTTATACCATGGATGCATGTTGCCAGGCCCCAGAACAGTGTGGTGTTGCCCCAAGTCCCAAGAAGGACCTCAGGTCTCCTCCTCCTGACTTGCATCCTATGGAAACCTCTAGAAGCTGCTTAAGAAAACCCAACATCAAATGCAAAAATCCACCTGGAGAATATAGGGGCTGATCAAAATGCACAGGGCTTCTTGCCAAGACTTAATTAAAGACTTTTTTTTTTACTATCAAGAGAGAAGAAGAAATACGTGGGAGAACTCTCTAAGCAGGGAGGCTCACCGCCCCTGCCCCTCCCACCAATCCCAGATGGCAAATGCCCTAGGTTCATGGGCCTTCCCGTTCAGCGAGACCACGGGAGCTGCCTCTTCAACACGCTGGGCTGGGCCGCCTGCGCCTGTGCTGATGTTTTGGTACCTTCTGGCCACGTTAAGAAAGACAAGTCCATGTTCTGGAGCATCCCTATGAGTTTACTCCACACAAGCAGAAACTAGGAAACAGAAGGAAGATGTCCTTGGACAGCAAAATGAAGTAACTCTTGTTCTGACTCTTCAGACAAACACTGCACAAGAATGCAAGTTCCACCGGCGTGGGACCTGTCTGGGTCACTTACAGCTGTAGCCCAGGGCCTGGCACACAGTCGGGGCTCCCATGGCCCCTGTCAGAGGAGCATTTACCCCGTGTGGGCGCCCCCAAGGAGGGAACCTGTGCAGCAAGCCTCTGAGTGGATGTCATCATCATCATCACAGACACCGTGTTTCCCGTCCGGCTGAGGAGGAGCCTGGGAAGGAACCTGCCCGAGGCCACACAGTCAGTGGCCATGCCTGGAGGCAAAGCCCATCTTCCTGGAGCCCTCAGCTGCCACTTACCGTGTGTTCTTCCATCTGGGACCACAAAACACTGTTGGGGCACAGGTCTGGGAGTGGAAGGAGTGCAGCCCAGAGCTGACACCCTGAGACTGTGTGACCAGGTCACATCTCTCAACTTTCTTTGTCCCCAGAATGTCGCTTGATAGCCCTTGAGCTCCCTTCCTGCTCTGATACTTTATTCTAAGTAAGTCGAGTGGGCCTGTGTCCTCCGGCTCAGGAGGCCTGGTGGTCGGTCACAGGACAGCAGGACCCCTCTAGCCCAGGCCTGGGTGAGAGGCAGGGGACCCTGGGAGCTGAGCCAAGGTCCTTAGTCTCAGCCCTGCCTCCTTCGAGAGAGGGGTGGGAAATCTAAGGAGACACACACTGCTCTCTGATCACTGTGGTCTTCTCCTCGAGGGTCAAGGGCAGGATGATTGATCTGGAAGCACTGCACACAGGACATGTAAACCAACTGACAAATGGCACAGCCAGACATTCCAGCCCTAAGACTTTCACGCAGAAACAGCAGACTGGAAAAACACAAAAATAAGCACAGCTCTGAGGTGGGTCCACAGCTAGACTAGACGTGGTCATCACCCCAGGGATCCCTGTAATCTAAGAGAGACACACAGACAGGAAAATAAACAAACCAGAGCTGTTTTCCTGCACTTGGTTTTCTTCTTCTTCTAAGGCAACCAGTCTCTCTCTCTCTCTCTGCTTTCCTACCTCCTGCTTTCCCAGGCAGTGACTTGGAGGCAGCGGGGTGGAAGGTAAGGAAGATAATTTTAGGAGAGGCACAAGTTGAGCTAAACCTGGAAACTAAAACGGGCCACTTTTTAGGGACCCTTGGAAAAGTACTACCTCCTGACAAGAGAAAACAAGAACCAGAGGGTCCTGGTGCCCATCCCTGTCATTTCGTAGATGAATAATTTGAGGCCTGTGAGATGACGGGCTTGTTGAGGGGCGCATGGCCTCATCCTACAGGGTCGCACCCCTGCAATGCCACCCTGCCAGGGGCCAAGTGGGGAGGGGCAGCGGAAGGGAGAAAAGCGTCCCCAGTGTGGTGAGAGGCAGGCGAACCAAGAAGCCTGCAGGGGAAGGGGCAATAAGGGCAGGGCAAGGGGTGGGGGTACTGGGAGGGATGAACCCCTGAATCAAATCACGGTGCTGCCACCCAATCTTCCTTTTTTCTTTTTTGAGTTTTTTCGATTGAGGTAAAATTCACACAACAGGAAGTTAACCACTTTAAAACACATAATTCGGTGGCATTTCAGACATTCACTATGTTGTGTAACCGTCACCTCTATCTAGTTCCAAAACATTTCATTCAACCCAAAAAGAGACCCTGTGTCCATTAAGCAGTTTCCCGCATCCCCCAAATTCCTGTCAGCCTCTTTGCTATTTTCTCTCTATGGATTTACTTTCTTTGGATATTTCAAATAAATGAAATCATTCAACACGGGGCCTTGTGTGAGTGGTTGCTTTCGTTTAGCGTTGTGTTTTCAGGATCCATCCACCGATGAAGAGCATCAGCCTTTCACTCCCTGAGTAATATTTCATTGTATGGATACACCACCTTTTGTGTAACCACTTATCCATTGATGGATACCATAGTCTTTTAATGTATTAAAAGTTTAGAAACAAGATAAAGGGACTTTTTACTGTGACTTTTGTCTGATAATGGTGAAACTGGAGTGGAGGGAGAAGAAAGGTGAGAGCTGGAAGGAGTGGGATGGCAGAAGGAGGGACCCTAGACAATCTTCAATTTCTTCCTCCTTTTTGCCGAGGGGCCCCCTAGGGCCCAGGATGTGTAGGTAAGACCCTGAGACCCTTTTACTCCTAAAGAAGAGGGCCTTCCAGGCTGCAGGATGGAGCACTTTCTGCCTAGTGGAGCTCATGTCTTCTGAGCTGCTTGCCTGAAGAGGCACCTTTGTTTTCTGATCATCCCAGGCCATGTCTAGAGGTGGATAAGGGAACCCAGGCACCTAGGCCAGCTCAGAGGTGACCTCCAGAGCATCACCAGGGCACCTGCTCACTGCCTGGAGCATGTCTGCCATTTCCCTGGACACTTTCCCATGACAGGACATCCAGGATCACTACAAACCTGTGAGGTGGGCAGGACACAAGATCCAGGCAGGTAAAGGGACCCCAAAGGCTAAATGACTTGCCTAAGGTCACCGAGGCAGCCTGGGACCTGGTTTGGATTCAGAATACCTCTCTCCTGGCCCTGCTGCTCTCTGGGACATGGGCCCTTGGCAGTCCTGATGTCTCTGCTCCCCCACCTGGCCTTTGCTCAGGTTCTCCACGGGGTCTGCAGATTTTGTGTGACCAAGGGCAGTCTCTACCGGAAGCAGATGAAGACCACAGGGCCCTCCCTCCACTACCACCATTCTTCCTATTCCTCCTGATTTTCTTGCTCACAACACTGCATTTTGATAATGAGTAATTCAGGTTCTAGAAAGCTCCTCGGGTAAGCCAGGGTGACACTGGACACCCATTTGGCAGTTTTGGCATATTAATAGCATCTGTTTATTTGAGCCCTGACCATAAACCAGCCACAGGGGCTTCAGAGACAGTATCTCTATAACACAAGGACTCCATGAGAAGAAGTATTGTCCCTACTTTCCGGATGAGGAAGCAGGCTCGGAGAGGTTCAATAACCTGTTGAGGGTCACACAGCTAGTAAGTAGCAGAGCAGGGTGTGAACTCTGACCTTTTGATGCTAAAATCCACTCTAGGCCACTGTATCCTACCGGTGACTTCCCAAAAGAAAGTTAAAAAAAAAAAAGCCCTTTTCTTCCCTCCAGGACTCAGGGAAATGACACCTGTCCTGGCTGGAGACTGAGTGGCCGAGATCCTGGTGCTGCGCCCTGGCTCATCTTGCTCCGAACCGGGAACGCCGCCCGCGTAGACCACGCTAGGGAACGAGCTTCTGGAGCCTGAATCACGCGGTCCGGCAGCGCAGCGCGTGGGGCGGCGGGGTGTCCCCGGGCCGCGGGCAGCCTCGCTAGGGGGCAGCAGACACCGGCGCCCGCGCGCTTGTCCCGGGCGAACCGCAAGCCGCGGCCAGTGACTCAGCGGAGTCACCGCCTGCAGACCCGCGGCTCCGTCCGTCAGGGGAGAGCGAGCGCCCTTGAAGCCCCTCAGGTTGAAACACCCAAACTGGGAGTAGTGACACTGCACAACTTCGTGAATATCCTGACAACGCTGAGTCCTACCCCTGAACGGGTGAATTTCACGGCACGTGGCATATCTCAATAGAGATGTTATTAAAAACACAAACACCCTCAATGGATCTCTCCCAGATCAATAAATCTCGAATCTGAAAATAACCTTAAAATAAACTTTGCCCTCCCAGGTTATTTTTGGCTCGTGCACCCGTCTTGCCTTCGCTCCATTCCCGTTTTTGTAACGTTGCATATCTGCCACTGCGCTAGGGTGGAAAACAGGATTCCTCATAACAATAGTAATTTCATGAATTTCCAGTTATTCACTCATTTTAATTCACACAATTGCCTCTATCATTACGCCTGCTTACACGGATTGGGGAACTGAGGCACAGGAAGGCTGAGTGACTTGCCCAAGGTCACATTCCAACGCCTGGAAGAGAGTCAGGGTTCCAAGCTCAGGCAGCCTGGCACCAGGATCCAACCTCATTAAGCCGGCTGACAATGATAAAATCAGGCAGGGACTGAGATACCAGTTTAGGAATACAGGACACTCGAGCTACTGAACTAAAAGCTCTTGTTACCTTCGAAAACTTTCTTGTATTTACATCCTCCTCTTTAATGCTTGGGGTCCAACTGTTTTAAGATACAAAGATTAGAGAAAGGGCAGGCCTGCTAGTCTCCTGGGCCAAGGTGAAGTCTGGGCCTAAGGTCATTAGGAAATCCATTTACTCAGTAAGCAGGCAGCCCATGGACTTCAAGGAAGAGAAAAAGCCTCAAGGGCTTAAATCACACCCCTTTGAGGCTGGCATGGTGCAACTCTGATGCTCAGAGGTTCTTCATTAGAGCCGGTCCCTGGGGAGGGTCTGAGGCGCTGCACCTCTTTCGTGTGGCTCCTCTTCCCTGCTGCCCCAGAGGCAGCACCCGGCTGGGACGGGGCCACAGGAAGTCCTCAGGAAAACTTGCTGGAGAGAGGATGGCATGGTATACCTCAGAAGAGCTCTGAAGTGTGAGATGGTGGTCACATCACATCACAGTGTACCACAGAATGTTCTAGAACCAAATGCAAATAATAATGTCACCCAGCTTTCAAGCAGAACTGCCACATTAAGTGGAGAGAAGATAAAGGGGTCCACAGAGAGGAAAGACCTGTGTTGGTGAGAAGAAACAGAATAGTCTGGGCTTCCATCCAAAGGGAACAATCAACAATTGTATGAAAGCATGAATGAAGCAGGCTTTCTGGGAGGGAGTTGGTGCCACTGTGCGCATACAGTGTGTCATGGCTGATGTCAGCTGGCTGACGTCCACCATCGTAAGAAAATTCACAGCTTGTGTCAGAGGACAATTCTGGTTTTAAAGTTTCTGGGTTTTGTTTTTTTCACTAAAGGCATCTTTTTTCTCCAACTTGTAACTGCTGGGATAGCCCAGTAGTGCTGTAACATCTGCTGGGGGCATATCATGCTTGGGTGGCCTTTGTTTTCAGAACTGCAGTAGCTTCCTCTCCAACACTCCTCTGATACATTTTTGATTAGTTACAGCACTGTTTGGTCACACCGGGATGAGGAATGGAGATGGCTGCTGAGCCTCTGTCCTGTTCAGGGATGGCCAACATCCCTGGTGGCCACTTTAATTATACCTGAGATGGATCTCCTGAATTCAGAGCACCAAATGGGTAAGAATTCTCTTCTGATGTCAAGGCCAAGAAAATGAGAGCAAAAATGTGCTTTTCTTGGGCAAACCACTCTTGATCCTTAGGGAGAGTGGTAGAGAGAACTTACTGTTTTATAAAAGTGATTCATCATCATTATTTAAAAGTCAAATATAAAAATGTGAAAGAGGAAAGCAAAAAACAGTGTTAACATTCTAGGGAACTTCCTTGCAGCACTCCTATGCACACATGTAACAATCTTCCCTAAATGCGACCACATCACACTAGTGTTTCTGTAGCCAACTTTATTCACTTAATAATATGCTGGTATTTGTAAGCTTTCTCTTAATTTTTGGTTGATCCTCCATGGATGTAATTTCCAGGATTGCTGCTGTGTCTCTGCCCTCCAGTTCTAACAGGCAGCAAATGGTCCACAAACCACCACAAGATTACACTTTAAAAGTGCTGGGGGCCTTTAACTGTCCCTCACCTCCACCATTTTTTAGCCACCCATAATCTTCCCTTAATAAGAATAAATACTTCTGTAACAATGCATATTTACACATTTCATCTCATTTAATCTTCCCTACAGCCCGTGTGAAGTAGGGAATGTTATTGCCCCATTTTATGCATTGATGCTCAATTGCCCAGGCTGAGGGAGGGCATAATATGGCTTTGAATCTGCAGTCCTAGCCTTCAGTGTGACACCAAGTGGTCTTGGGAGAGCACCACCAACAAATCATGAAACCCCATTCCCAAGCCCTAATGGAGGAGGAGATACCCCAGCTACACCTTTGTGAGGGGCCCAGGTTATCTTAGCTCCATTTTGCAGCTGGAGAAACTGAGGCACAGACAGGCTGAGGGACATCAAGTGAGCCTAGAGATAGTGGCTGATATGGGGACTGATTTTGGCATGTGGTGATTTGCTGGAAAGCTCAGCGTAGCAACGGGAAGTCAGTTGGGAGTGAATGTTGGAACTGACTGGGCAGCAGATCTGCGGGCAGACGTGTAGACTCGGCCATGGCTGAAGGGGCTTCCTCAGTTGGGCTCCCACTGCAGCAGGGTTCAGGTACTGGGAGGTCTCTCAGGGGCATCCTCGGGCCACTTACCAAAGAGCATATGGTTTCTCAGAAGCACTTGCTCCTCCATTCACCATTACCAGGACTGATGAATAGCACTTAGCCTGCCCATCTCTCCAGGCACGTTGAGAACACTGCCCAGCCTCACCGTCACAGCAGGGGCTGGGGAGGCACCCTCCATCCTGCCCCCTGTAGCCCAAGCCCAAATGTGAGCCTGGAGGGTCCCTTGCTTTGTCTCCCCTTGGGCCCTGGGCTCTCCCATGAATCAGGGTCTTATGACCTGGAGATGCCGTCTTGTGTCTACCCCCACGGGTGTGCCCAGAGGCCACTCAACCCCAGCTCCTCTCGTGGAATGCGCCAAGTCCGGCCTTGCCAGTTGAATGAATGGCTGGACTTCCTGAGCCCTTGGCTTCCGAGGTACAGGCATCAGCTCCAAATCTTCCTGAGGTACCCTTGTTCCTGGCTCAGATCGCCATGGATTTGGGTGAACAGGACACCTGGTATGGAGTCAAAAGCCCTGGGTTCAAGGCTTATTAAGGACCACTCACTAACTGGTCAATGCTGAAGCAGTCACCTGCACTCTCTGAACCAAGGATTCTTATTTGTATGTGGGTATGATGACACCTGTGTCAGAGGGTGACTGTGAGGGTCACTGATACATGCATGCTAGTGACACCACTTGAGTGAACTGATGTAAGGTACTAGTGTCATGACATGTGGGTTATGAGCAAGGAGAAGCTGTCTTAAGATGGAGAAGAGGACACTTGATCTGAAGGAATAATATCAGGGGCCAGGAAGAGAGCCTTGGGCTGTACCTCTGCCCCGCAGGTGGGGGAATAACAGTGTGAAGAAGCCGGGGCAGCTTTGGGTCTGCTCATGGAGAGGAAAAATGAAGGGCTCTTTCTGGAAGGTCTGGATGTGGTGGAGCAAAGGTAAATGTCAAGAAAACAACTGTGGAGCTTTGCTCCCCATTTCTCCAAGCACTCACGCCCAAAGTGACGGGCCTGCAGAGAGGATGAGGAAGGTGACCCGCAGAAGGATAGACCAGCAGCAGCGAAGCCTCAGCTTGCGGGGAACATGCCCAGGACCAGGGAGGGAGGCGTGGGTGTGAGGCCATGAGGAATGACCAGAAATTGGCTCTTTTTGCCATGACATTTCATGGCAAACAAGTAGGAAATGGAGGGAAGAGAAGGATAGGAAGGATAGGTTGTAGTTTTAAAGATGTGTTCATTTCTATTTCCTGTGCCTGAGCACACACTCTCCAAGCACAGCAGGAGCCTGCAGTTAATCAGCAGGTGTTCCTCAGCAGTGAACAACCTGAATCCAGCATGGGCTTGGAAGGATGAGAAATAAAAAGTGTCTTTTGAATGCACATAAGAAATGTCACACCCGGTCAAGCACACCATCCTTGAATTCCCCCTCTGACAGAGGTGCCCCAGCATGGCATCAGGACCAGAGTTAATGATCATGCAGTTCAGGGGGGTGTCGAGCACACACTCGGGCCAGGCTGCCTGGGTTCCACTCTGGATCTGTCACTGGACGACCTTGGGCAAGTCCCCCAACCTCTCAGAGCCTCTGCTGCCTCATCCATAAAATGTGGGGATTAAACAAGTGAATGTAGGTCAGTTACTTGGAACTGTTGTCAGCTCCCCGTAAATGCTCCGTAAGACCAGCTGGAGTTATTACCGTGACAGCCCTGTCACCCACTGATTTAGCCTGACCTTTCTGTATCCTGTTTGTATTTTCAGACCAAACAGCTTCTCAGAGCACAACCGCCCCCCCCCCACCTCACTGTGGATCCAACCACACATGGTGCCTCCCAATGGGGCCTCCGGCCAGGCAGGGCAGACGGCAGACCCAGTGAGATCATGCCCTGCACCTGTGATGCCTGGAGATGAGGCCCAAACCGTGTCCTGAGCACCCTGCTGAAGCTGGCCCCTCTGTAAGAAGGATGGGGGGGCCATGAGCCCACAGCAGAGACAGGGCCACCCTGTACTACCACGTGAAGAAAACAGTTATATAAATGTGCAGGTACATAATTTTCATAATCAAGAAAATAACATCTATATATATATGTTTATGTGCAGACAATAAATCCTAAACATTATGTGCTGGACAGAGGTTTTTCTCTGGGAAAGGAAGTGAAATTAGGGACATAGTGTCTACATTTTATTTTATTATACTGTTTTACAAACATGGATTATGTTTATAAATCTGATAAAAACGCAAAAAATACATTCCCATTGTGGCAAAACTAAATACCCTTTGTAACAAAGTCGAGGATCTGTCCACAGATAAAAGTCGCGGTTCTTTGTATCCACACATCACAAATTGCCTGCAGCCACTGGCGTAGCTGACAGGACAAGGTGGCCAAGACACTTAACACTGACTGTGGGCATCAGGGGCACTCTGTGCTCAACCATGAAGACAGAGGCCACTTAGGGTGGCAAAGTATGTGTGGGTTCTCACCTGAGACTGTAGGAACACCACCAGAGGCACCTACAGGAGGAAAGGCCTACGGAGCCAGTGGTGGCCCTGGATGGGAAGGAAAGTCATGAGGCAAAGGGCTGGGGGTTGCCAAAGCACATTTAATGCAGAGCTCTGGTACTGTACACGGCACTCTGATGGCACAAACGCTTGCCTATTTCAGGCACGATTCTCTAGATCTAGTGAGCTAAGGGGTGACGTGTCTTAACCCCACAGAGAGCAGTAATTGTTTATGTATTGATATCCACCTTGTTCCAAAGGGATTTAAAAAAGCAGGGTTGTGAGCAGCCCCCCAGAGCTGAGGTTTACAGCCTTCTGAGCCCTAGAAGACATAACTTCCGAAAGGAAGCGTCCATGGCTGTGTCAGAATACAAAAACAGAGGTTTGTTAGATAAAGAAGAAACTAGACAATTTTGCTGCATCTAGTGTGGGGGTCAAAGGAATTGCAAAGTTTATCATTAAGACTTCTCATTTAAATTAGAATAAGGAAATGCAAATATTACCCAGCGTGGGACCCTGGGTCATGTCCCTCTTATTTAGATTAAATAATTATGTTCGACAAAGTGGAGTAGCCAGCTAGAGTTGGAGAAAATGGAAAATTGCATGGAATGAAGAAATTATCTTGGAAGAAAAATGTCAGCAAAACTTTGGAACCAGATCTAACCCAGGTCTAGGAATATCTGGGTCAATCAAAATTGACACATCAAAATTCAGATCAGGGAGAAACAGGAAATCAAAGTCAGAGGCACACATTTAGGTTCTAAGCCCCAAGGATGTATTTCAGAGAAAGCCCAGGCAGCCTCTGTCTGTCACAAATGTCCATTACCCAGCAGAAAGGCCTGGACAACATTTATGTTCAGAAACAGAAGTTACAGTCAAGGAGGGGAGGAAAAGAAAATGACCAGAAAGAGAAAAAGCTGGAGAGAAAGAAGTGCGAAGAACTCAGAAACATAACAGGAAATTAAACTCTAGTTGGAAAATGAGAAAACACTATACCCTGGGGGTGGAAGCCCAGGGGACACTCCACACGCCTGTGACTCATTAATCAAGAGATTAGGCAAGAAGCACGACTCCTGGCCATCCCCCTGCTTGTGTCTGAGCTGCTTCTGGGTCTTTACCCAAAGCAAAATCATAAAGGAATACTAAAAACCACTGGATTGTAACTTTAAATGGGTGAATCTTATGGTATGTGAATTATAATTTCAATAAAGATGTTTTGAAAACACTGCAAAACACTTGAAATTTAATTTTTTTTAAATGAATACAGACAGATGCCCTTAATCTTCCTGTAGGCAGGGAATTGGAGCCTTCCACAGGAATGAGTAGAATGTGGTTCACTCTGAGGAACAGCTGAGATTAAGAAGCTTGTACACACGGCAAAGAACATCATCAACAAAACAAAAAGGCATCCTACAGTATGGGAGAATATATTTGTAAATGACATATCTGACAAGGGGTTAATATCCCAAATATATAAAGAACTTACACACCTCAACACCCAAAGAACAAATAACCCGATTAACAAATGGGCAGAGGATATGAAGAGACAGGTCTTCAAAGAAGAAATTCAGATGACCAACAGACAGGGAAATGCAAATTAAAACCACAATGAGATATCACCTCACACCAGTTAGGATGGCCAGCATCGAAAAGACTAAGAACAACAAATGCTGGCAAGGATGTGGAGAAAGGGGAACCCTCCTACACTGCTGGTAGGAATGTAAGCTAGTTCAACCATTGTGGAAAGCAATATGGAGGTTCCTCAAAAAACTAAAAATAGAAATACCATTTGACCCAGGAATCCCACTCCTTGGAATTTACCCAAAGAATACAACTTCTCAGATTCAAAAAGACAAATGTACCCCTATGTTTATCACAGCACTTTTTACAATAGCCAAGATGCGGAAGCAACCTAAGTGTCCATCTGTAGATGAATGGATAAAGAAGATGTGGTACATATATACAATGGAATACTATTCAGCCATAAGAAAGAAACAAATCCTACCATTTGCAATGACATGGATGGAGCTGGAGGACATTATGCTCAGTGAAATAAACCAGGCGAAGAAAGACAAATGCCAAATGATTTCCCTCACTTGTGTAGTATAACAATGAAGCAAAACTGAAGGAACAAAATCACAGCAGACTCACAGACTCCAAGAATGAACTAGTGGTTACCAAAGGGGAGGGGTGTGGAAGGGTGGGTGGGGAGGGAGGGAGAAGGGGACTGAGGGGTGTTATGTTTAGTATACATGGTGTGGAGGATCACAGGGAGAACAGTGTATCGCAGAGAAGGGACATAGCAGATCTCTGGCAACTTGCTGCACTGATGGATGGTGACTGACTGCATTGGGGTATGGGTGGGGACTTGATAATATGGGTAAATGTAGTAACCACATTGTTTTTTCATGTGAAACCTTCATAAGAGTGTATATCAATCATACCTTAATAAAAAATTAAAAATAAATAAAAAATAAAAAAAGAAGCTTGTACACAAACCTCCTTTCTGCTGGCAATTGGCTTTGGCACAAAGTTAACCTCCGGGGCAAGTTTTTCTGTGATAAACCACAAAGGAGGCTTCACATTGTTAGTACAATCTCAGAAGCTTTCCCTTCTGTGGGAAGGGCAGTGGTCCTGGCCTTGGTGGAATGGGGGATTGTGGCCCACCAGGAGAAGCTCTGGACCAACGGCACCTTCCCAGGTGGATCGGCCAGTAGGGACTGAAGGCAAATTCTGGCATGCTAAGACCCCCCACCAACGACCAGATGGTTGCCCACCCCTTATGATCCAATCCCCAACACATAACAAACCCTTACCCCTACTCCTTAAAAACGGGCGTCCTCACCCACGAGCTGCTGCTCCCTCTCTCCGGGGGCAGCCATTTTCTCTTTCAGATAATAAAATCTCTTGCGTGGGCCCGTGTCTCCTGAGTTGTTCTGGGGTAAGGAGGGTCGTGGCGAGATACCCTTTCAGGGATGGCAGGTCAAAACATCTTTGCAGGGGAGGCACAACGCCACATCCTGGGCTAACCCTGTTAGGACGCCATTGGACATGCAAAGGGAAAAGAGAGAAAATGAACGAAAGCAGGTGGAGGGCTCCCTTGGGAAGGCTGTAAAGCTGCAGGGAAGGAGGGTGGTTTTCTGATGGACCCTCCCAGCCAACAGGCTAGGTGGCACTTACCATCTCCTCCTAAAGTTCAGGGGTGCAGAGGCCAGAGGCAGGGAGGCAACCCCCCACCCCCCACACCACGGTATCAGAGAAATGGAACCACCAGAACTCTCGCACTTCCAAAGAATTCACACATCTGCCTGATCCCACCTTTCTGAGATTAGGCTGGAAACTCATAAATCCTGAGGCACGGGAAGGATTCCCTCCCGTCCTCCTTCCACTCCGTGCTGGGTCTGGTCTTTCCCTGGTACCTGTCACATTCGTCTCCCCATTAGCACACAGGCTCTTTGACAGTGGAGATTCCTGTACTTAGTTTTTTAAGCCACTGAAAACAACTCAGTACTTAGTGCAGTGGTTGGTGTGGGGAAGGTGCTCAACATACCTTCACGAGCGGCTCAGTGAAAAGTGAGCGTGAACCGAAAGCCACGCCCCCTACTGGTCAGGTGACCTGTGCCGCCCTAACTGCTACATCCTTCTTCACTTCCCGGCCTTTGACACGCTGGTCTCCCCTCCCCGGAAAGCCCTCTCCTCCACTTTCCTTCCCCAGGCTCACTCGTTCTCAAGCTTTGCCACAGCAGTCACTGCTTCTAGAAGCCCTTCCTGCCTCTGCCAAGCTCCCTCCCACGTGCCCTTTGTAACACCCGTTTGCAGGACTCCGTGATTCTCCGGTCACTTGTCTCTGGCTCTGCAGTGCTAATGCTGAGAGGGGGCGGCCCATGCATGCCTCCTCTTTCACCACCGTGTCTTCAGCACCTGACCCACACCTGGCATGAGGAAGGCCCCCAGTAAATGCTGCTGAACAATGAGTCTTGGGGGTGGGGAGGTGGGTTTTGCTGGGATGGAGGAGAAGATAGGACATTTATCACTAGCCAACTCAAGCTCGTAGCTCATAGTTTCAGATCTGACAGCCAGCCTGTTTTCCTGTGGGCTACCCCAGCTCCCTGGATAACAGTGGTACATCTGACACCCCACTGGACAGAATGTTCCTCTGTGATGAGGGAGGGGGCTCAAATTCACCCATCCCTTTGTAAACCTCAAGAGACCAAAATAAACGAGCTAGAACTGCTGCGTTGGCGGAGCGTTGGCTGATCAGGAATGACCTTGAATTTCTCACTTTGTCATTAATAAGGTCTCTCCCATTTTGATACCTTCTCCCTCTCCCTCCAAAACAGACTTGTTCTCCAGGCATTTGTCTGGATGCCCCTGCTTGGCTACGTCAGATTCATTAATCCCGGGTTCTCAAGACTGGAAAGAACTTTAAAGAAAGAGTCCCTCAATAGCAGAGAGAGGTGAAGTAACTTGCCCAAGGCCACACAGCCAGACGGCAATGCAGCCAGGATTCACGTGGACGTCAGGAGAACGTTTCACTGAAGATACCCTGAGTAAGGCAGACAGCCATTGCTTTCCACAGCATCAAATCCTTGCATCTGATATTGCAGGCGCTTGTCTAAGGCATCAGCTGGTAAAGTGGCAGAGAGCCCAGGTGTGAACCAGGTTGGTGTGCCCCCAGAGTGATTTCCAGTCTACAGGGCGGCCTTCCTTTCTATCCAGCTAAACAGTGGGAAAGCCCACAGGGCCTGCGCCGTCTGACTGCACAGGGACAACCCCAGAATGGCAGCCACACCCTCTCCACATACCCTGCTGGGCCCCTCCTCCCTGCTCTCCGGTGTCAGCACCACCAGCAGCTTTCCAGAGGGGGCGGGGCTGGAGACCAGGGTGGAGGTAGGAGAGGGCCGCTGCCCACAGACAGCTCTGGTCTTCCCGTGGCCGCACCCTCTGCAGTGTCCATCGGAGGGGGCACAGCATAGTATGATGCACCTGGTCTGTGCTTTTTCTCCCCCTGAGATTTTCCTAAATCAGGTGGGGAGTCTGATCATAAGCCACACTGATGACAGCTAACTGATGTGCTCCAACCACATATGTATCTGCAGAGTAGGAGAGGACATGTGCGGGAAAGGAGCGCTCCTTTTTCCATTATGACAGTGAATTAGATGCAAGAACTTTCCTCTCCCAGGTGGGGAGAGATGGAATGGAAGTCGTCTTTCTGGACCTCTCACACTGCTGTACAACCCCAGGCATGCATAATCTGTGTGCTTAGGTGCCACATGTGGCTTTTACAGCTTCCTGGGCCTTCAAGGTAACACACCTGGGATAAGCCTGAAACAGGCATCTACTTTGGAAGCTGTCTGGATGTGGGTTGTTAATTATGCAACAGGAGAGGGACTTTTCCAATGAAAGGATAGAATCTGGTTAATTAAGAGCAGTGCTTTGTGCTTAAAAGGCACAGATTCAGACCCATCCATTAGTCTCTTCAGTTAAGATCCCTCTTAGATCAAAGCTGCCAAGCTGAGGCTGTAGGAAGCATCTATTATTAACAGACAGAGAGAAGAGTGGCCTCCTAAGTGAGAGGCTCACCAATCACCGCACACTTGGAGATGGATTTGGAGCTAATTCAGATATGTCAGCTGTGTAATAAATAAAGTTTATAGCAGCTCTCCATGCACAAAATGCATTACTGATGCCGTGCTTGGGGGCTGTGCATGTGTATCATGTCCATGGATGTGCATGTATGCCCTCCAGTCCTGAAGGCGGTCCCAGGACACCTGTGGGCCGGGGAGTGGGCCAGGCAGGGAGAGGATGGTGTAAACAGGACAGAGCAATCCCTTTGGCCCAGCCCTGGCTGAGCAGCTGGGGAGATCTCAGGGCAGGGTGCACATTATGAGGAAGGCATGTACGAGTCCCCACCAGGGATCTACAGAAAAACAGCACATGTGGTCCCTGCTCTTAGAGATACTCAGTCTGGCCAGGGAGATACATATACAAATACTGAATGACTCAGGGATAATTTCAGAGCAAAGTGACCCCATGGTCAACTCCATTTCCAGAATGCTGCTGCCGTGCAGGAGCTCCAGGCTGGACAAAGGGGTAGGAAGATGGGCTCCTTGCCCTCCTAGGGTCTGGTTTGGGAGGCAAGACAAAGTGAAAAACACAGTTCAAAGCCACAGGTCAGAAGAGAGAAAGAGAATAGGTGCTAGAGACAAAGGCTGTTGTAGCTGAAGGGAGATGGGGGTCAGGAAGGCAGGAGAAGGCTCTGGGAAGAAGGTGAATTTGAGCCAAGACCTGAAGGGAGGGCAGGCTTGGAGGAACCTACTCCTCCCTTTCGGCTGCAGAGGGGCAGTGACAAGGTCATTATCAGGCAAAGAGATCATCACCGGGCAAAGAGGTCATCATCTAGCCAATGGCTGTCAAAAGGGTGATGGTTGAGAGATGAGACATTTTGGAAGAACCCAGATCAGAGAGACTTTCGGGGAGGTGCCAGCTAAAAGCCCTGAGCCAAAGTCAGGGAAACAGCTCCCTGAGGAGCCAGAGCAGCCAGTGGGCTCCCTGTGACAGTCCTGGTTGCTGGAATGAACAACGAATGAAGACAAGCATCCTTCAGGTCTGGCTCTGGGGCCAGTGGTGGAGCTATTAATTCCTGCAGAGTCCAAATCCCTGCACCAGCTCTGAGTTCTGAGGGGGCGGGGACAGTACATAAATTGACCCTGGCTGTATGCGCACCTCTGACTGCTGTTCCAGGGCAATCCTCGGACCAGAAGCACTGGCAAGGTACATAATTAACCTGCGAAGAAGCCCTGGCCAGAACTTCATTAGAAACGGTTGCAGCAGCATAAAGCCTTGTGAGAGGGATGCGGGAGATGAGCGGGGGCAGGAGGTTGGGAGAAGCACCACAGGGCCCAGGGTCTCCCCAGGGAATGGAGAGGCCTCTTCGGAGGGACAGTTATCAATACACCATTAGCTGTGAAGGTCAGCAGACCCTACCACAGTGGATTCTCAAATTCTGGTGATGGGCTGCTATACGCAACCACCTTCCCCAGAGTGGTGGGCCCTGGAAGGCTGCAGCTGCAGGCAGTTACCTCCCAAGTCGCGCTTACATCTTTCCAGCCAGAGAAATACAGAAACACACAGTTATCTACACAGAAGTGTTCCTTTGCTTTTCCCAATTATTAACCTGTGGTTGTTAAATAGCTTTGCAGGATCAGAGGTTCTTCCAAAGGGAAAAAACTTTAAAAAGGCTGTGAACTCTGGGTCCATTTTCTATCTGGTAAGAAAGTTATTATTCTATTTTGCACATGAGGGAACAGAGAAGCTAAGCAAGTTGCCCAGTCACCCAGCTAGTCATCAGCAAAGGGAGACAAGAAATTAGCTTCAGCCTCCCAGACCAGAGGACTCCTTTGATTGTACTACAGTCCTGGAAAAGCAGTTTTTGTTTTCCAGAGAATTGACGGCTTTACATCAGCCTTGTGATGTGCCCAAGTCCATATGCTGGTCAGAGTCTCTAGCCAATGGCTGTCCACAAGCAAAAGTCGCCTGCAGGATACACACACTCTCAGCTGAATGACTGATGATATCATCTGGGCAACTGTCCAAGAAAAGTTTTTTAAAGCTAGATTAAAACCCACAATATAAATTACTCTCTGAAAAGAAGAATAAATGCATCATTTAGATCCCAACACACCCATTTAAATATCCTAATGACTACTAATGCAAAGTATAAATAACAAACAGAAGCTACTTTGTGAATTCAGAGTAAATCCATTGCAAGTGACAAATCGTATCATTCCTCCTAAGAAAAACTGGTTAGAATTTAGTTCAAACCAATTGCAAACTTCAGCTTCTCAATCCTAACACTTTATTAGTTATCTGTTTTTATTTTAAAGGAAGTTAATATAACAGAGCAAAAATTCCATCAAAATTGGAAGTACATGTTCACCATGTAAGAACTTATTCACTATGTAAGAATTTGTTCACCATGTAAGAACTTGTTCGTTATGCTTCAGAAGATTGGAGACTGATGAAAATTAGGCTTGGGGTGGATTAATGATTGTGCATTGAGCATTGACTCCCCTATACAGAATTTTATTGTTGTTAACAACCATTGGATCAATAAATATGAGAGATGCCCTCTCAAAAAAAAAAAAAATTGGAAGTACAGAGACACTTGGGAGTACTGGAGAGTTGGCCTTGAACCCAGAGCTGAGGCTTCCTGTCTGGGAAGAAGGTCAAGGGACCTGGGGTCTAGCAAGTGGCCTCCTCTTCCCTGAATAAACAAGGCATTGCCTCAGTTTCCTAGGAGGACTGCCAGAGATATTCTACAATCTTCCTTCAGCTCCCCCAGGACAAGGGACTGGAGTGGGAACTGAGAGTGGCAGAGAAAGTGGCTGCCTCACAGCAGGATGATAAAGGGTGGACTATCCGCAGAGGATCTAAAAACAATAATAAAACCAACTAAAAGTCAGCCTGCTTTTATGAGCATCATGTGCCAGCAATCCTAAACAATGCCAGTGATACAATATTTTTCTGGTCTAAGTTATAAGCAATTGGTGCTGTTGCTCTTGAGTGTTAACAATATGTATGGAAGCCTCAATTTACCACTTTTAAAAATGTATCCTTTAGTAAACTTTGTTTTCCCTGTGGAAGTTACTGGGAGAACTCCCAGTTATCCAGTTGGTCCTAACATATGTGGAGTTGGCTACATGGCTGTTTCAAGAGTAAGTTCTCAATAGTTCACAGTCTCGAGCTGTGTTTGTGCCTCCAGCCTCTGTGAGACCACATATTCCTACATTTATGCAGTGGATTCTAAGTTTGAACAGCCGGAGCGCAGTGATCATACAGATGCTAAGTTACTTTAATTCTGTCATCCGTGTGGCCACTTGGAGTTTTTATTTGTGTTTAAAATTTAAATCAGTGACATGCAGTATGAACTGCAAAGTGAAATGTTTTTGCTTGGCAAATACAACTTTTATTCAAACAGGATATATTTTACTGACTTTGAATAATATTTTTTAATGGAATTGATATTTTTAAATTATGCATTGTAATGTTTAAAAAATTAATCAAGAAAATAAGGCAGTCCATCAATGGTATGTTTTAGTTGTTGCTGAATTATAGGCAACTTTTGCAGATGTCTCACTTTTATTAAAGTTCACTTACTAGAAATTGAACAATGATCTACAGAAAATATCATCATGCCAGGCTGCATCCAAAGGACCAAAACTCAGAAGATGTAAAAACGACTTAATAAAGAGTTGTGCTCTTCTCCTTCTTTTGTACTAGAATATTTGTTTTTCTTTAAAAAAATCATGGCTAATTATACATACAGAGTTCAACAAGAGAAATGTTTTATTATCTGTGTTTCTTTTCTGGTCATTATTATGATCCTTTCCTTTCATGATTATTTCTGGAGATAATTTTGTCATATAAAGGGGGGAGAGTTAAATGACTGAGTATCAAGTGGCTCACTGTTCTGTAAAGTGGCCTGTGATGACTGAGTAAACCCCTTCAATGCCAGTGAGTCTCAATCATCCACAGATCTGCAAGAGAATGAAGATTAATTTTTCCTCAAGCCATAAATTTCCCTGTTAATGCCAGATGCTCCTTTCTCTAAACACCAGCTCACAAAGCAGCCAGTGACAGTGAATTCTAGAATGTGAAGTTCAGTAATGGGAAGGTTTGTGATGACTTCAGAGCCAGGGATGAGAAATTTGAGCAGGGCCGCAGGGGGTGATGCTCTTGGCAGCATCTGGCCCCTGCCCAGGCGACACCAGAGACTGGCCCTCACGGCAGCCAGAGCGTGTGGTCCCTGCAGCCGTGACCTATTTCCCTGCCTTCCAGCAGGGGAACCAGGCAGACGTGACAAAGCAAAATAAAGTAAATTTAGAGTGAGCCCATGCTAGAAGAACTTCTGAATAGTGTTCACCTTTTTCTAGGGATGGGAGGCAGGTGTCATGGATCGAGGACCAGGTTAATCTTGGAAATTAAAAAATTAACCAGGGGGTAGTGGAAAGAATACAAGCTTTGGAGCAGAAACATCTGGGTTCAAATTCTGATTTCTTCAGTTTACTGGCTGTGTGATCTTAGGCAAGTGACTTAACCATTCTGAGCCCCAGTTTCTTTACTTGTAACATGGGGGATATAACCCTACTTCTAAAGGCCATCCTGAAATGATGCAAAATTGTGTCTGTTTCCTGAGTATCTGGTACCATCTTAGTTCCTTCTCCTTTAGTTTTCAACAATGACATAAAATATTCCATAATGACAGAGCCAAAGCCTAGTGGGGCTTATGTGTCCCACCTCAGGGCTGCCTTAGTGGTCAGGCACCAAAACTTCTCCAAGAATGCAGAGTATACTAAATTTTTCCAGGCAGGAAATTAGTTTGCCAGAGGTGGGCAGCTTGCCAGTAAGGGCTGGGCACCCATTACCAATCCACCAGGAGCCTGAGCTTCAGAGATCTGTTAGCAGCAAAGGATGGCTTGGTAATCTTGGCATTTTCAATTAACCCATGCAAACTGTGGTAACAAAGAATCCATCATCAGATACCCTATACTTAGGAATTAGGGGACTAGACTGCAGGCACGAGAGAATAATAAGGAAAGAAGGAAGGTCTGAGCTGTGATTTTAAAAAGTAAGAAGGTTTTGTTTTTGTTTTGTTCTGGAGCTAACATTTATTGAGCTTTCCCTGTATATGCTTACTAAATAGGACACACACCTAGTGGTACCAACGCCATTTTTACCGTTACTGGAGAAAGACTACTCAGAGAAAGTAGAGCCGAGGCATCAGGTTCTTGGTGACATCACTTGAGTGACTGGATCCAGCTGTAAATGAATTACCCCTGACTTTTAAAAACCTGGAAGCCAATAAGCTATCTCTTGTGTTTATGCCAGTTTCTTTGGGCTGCTGTCACTTGCCATTGAAAGCCAAATATACCCTGGCTGAACCCTGAAATCCTTTACTGCCTATTGGTGCACCCTCACCTGCAGATTTTTCCTCATCTACATTGTGGGTATATACACACCCTTCCCAGGCACTGGGTCTGGGAAAATATCCTTACCATCCTGTCTTTTGGGGGAGATTAGGAGAGGTTAAATTTCCAGAGATTTATTCATTCATTCAAAAAATGCTATTGAGTGCTAAGCACAATCAGGTCCGTGGTTCTCAAGCTTATGCCCTGGTATGCCTTATGGCACTTTAAAAATATGCCTATTGATGTCTGGGCCCACCCCAGAGAGAAGAACTCATTTGGTCTGGAGTGGGGCCTGGGCATCGGGAGTGTTAAGAGCTCCTTAGGTGATGCTAGTGGGTAGTTAGGTTGACAACCAGGGTGCTGGGACCAGAGAGGTGAGTGACACAGACATGTCCTAGCCCTCGTGGAGGCACCAGTGGAGGAGCGAGTCCATGCTTAAGTGAGACAAGCGTCACAAGGAATGGGTGGCAGGTCACAGGTATCTAAGACAGGCATTTCTGTGGTCTGGGGGTTGGAGAAAACTTCCCTGAGGAAGTGATGCTTATGCTGAGATCTGAAGGATGAATACAAGCTAACAGGTGAAAGGGAGGGGTAGGAAGGAGCACCCCTTACAGAAGGGATAGCCTATGCAAAGGCCCTGGGGCAGGAAATGGCAGTTTTCAAGGAACTAAAAGACGACACAAAAGCTGGCATATGAGGGAAGTCATGGTGCCAGATGTGTGAAGCCTCTGGAATTTCCAACTTGTTACTGCAGCAAAATCCTGGCCTTGCTGACTAATATAAGTTGTGACAGTAAAAAGATAGAGGTCTGAGTCCAGCATGGATCCAGCTAAGAAAGACAGGCACACTGGGAGAAAACGGAGGCTGCAAAAGTGTCGGTGATGCATCACAAAAGTCTGGCTGAGAACAGGAGAGAGCTCGGGTGGTTTATTGAAGGGGCATTTGTTTTATTTTAAAGAGGGGAATCATTTAAACCTCCTAGAGGCTGACAGAAAGGAGCCAGGAGAGGAGAGGACAGAAACAGGAGAAGGGAAAAAATAGAAGCTAAGCAAGGTTTCTGAATGGTAGGAGAGGTGAAGGGATGGAATTCGGGGCATGGGGTTGGGGAGGACTTGGCCTCAGCAGTCACCCAAGACTGCTGCCAGGAGAGGTGTGGGGAGTGTACTCTGGCCCAGAACAGAACATTGCTGAATTAGCACGTGAGATGCCCAGGGCCTCCTGCTAGCTCTGCTGAGTAAAGCACCAAGGCCCCTGAGGTCTGGACATTACCTTCCTCCTTGCTAAGACTACCAAATCCCAATACCACCTACGCCCGACATTTAAGGACCATTTGCCCATTACAGAAAACAAATTAAAGACTGTCAAATCACATGGTTGTATTTCCATCATTCATGAGAAGATGGTGAGCTCAGGGGGAGCCAGGTACTCCCTCTCCCTGACTTTTTACTTTGAAATTTTTCAAGTCTATGGAGAAGTTGCATGAATAGTATAATCAATACCTAATATCCTCCTTGACTTATAAATTGTTAATATTTTAACATTTACTTTCCCTTTATATAATATGTGTATAATTTAGTTTTAAACAATATTTTTCTTATTATAAAAGCATTGCATGCATATGTAATAAAGTACAGAAGAGTATAAAGAAAGTACTTACATATAATCCTACCACCAGAGACATCACTATTTTCATATATTTCAGTGTGGTTTTTCCTATGCATTTTAAAACAGTCGAGGTTACAATGATTGTACAATTTGTACCATGCTCTTTTATTATGTCAGAATTGTTTTCTCAAGTCATTAAAAATTCCATAGACATCATTTTCTAAAGGCTAGCTACTATTCTACATAACCATTTTCTAGAGATTAGACTTGTAGCCTGCTTCTGAGATTTCCTATTATAAACAACACTTTGATGAACATCTTACTGTATACATCCTTTTCTGTTTCTAATTATTTCCTCAGGACAGATTCCTAGAAGTTAAATTATGGGTTAGAAGGTAGCAACATGTTTAAGCCTCTTTAATACATCCTGCCAAACTGCCTCCTGGAAATTTTTCCAAACTTTTTCTCCCACAGCATCTTATGGGAACAGACTTGAATAAATGCAGTCATTGAACTGGGGAGGGACCAAGGGGCACAGATGGAGGGAGGTGTGGGATTGCAAGGGAGAGCCCATCACCAATCACCTTTCAGAGGGGAAACCAGGAGAGGAGTGGAAACCCTCCCACCTCTCAGAGCACCCCATTCAGCCCGGCCCACTGCAGGCACTAGGCAAATGGGTGCTGCACGAATAAACAAATCCATAAACATGTATTTCTGCATCCCTATCATGTGTCTAACACAAGAGACAAGTAGAGAAAAGGAAAAGGAAAACTAGGGCTCATGGATGAAACCTGCCAATGGGGTGTATGAGTCAAACTAAATTTACCCCACGTTCAATACAGCCTCCTGGAAATTTTTCCAAACTTTCTCTCCCACTAGCATCTTATGGGGGCAGAGTGAGCAACTGCAGTCATTGAACAATCTCAAGTTTTCTTGGGATGGTCTGACCACTGCTTCCGCTTGTCGTCTACAGACTTCCGTCCCCTACAAGACAATTCCCAACCTAATTCAGATCCCAAATCCAAGCAGCTAAGAAGATGCAAGAAGGAAGAGGCAATTGTATATTAAAGGCCGGTCCTCAGCATTGCCAGGAAAGGACAGCGACATTACCTAAGGAAACAGCAGGCCCTCTCGCCGCCTCTTCTCTGCCAGGAGCGGGTTGACAAAGAGTGAACCTCGGCTATAGAGGTGCAAGGCAGTTCCCTGCCCCAGTGGTTTGCATGGACGTCTGTCACTCCATTGGGCTGACTTTCCATAAACAACTCCTGGTTGTCACCTAATTCCAAACCAGCAGGGAGCCCCTGATGGCCAAGATGGGCTGAGTAGGGCCTGCAGGGAGGCTATGGGCACACACAGCTGTACATATGTGATGGGACTGAGCCGTCATGCCTGTGGGCCCCCAGGAGCTGCACGTCCAGGGAGGGCAGGCATGATGTCACAGTCACCAGAGGAGAGAAGCCAGGTCTGTGAAGTCACTGAGTTCCAGGGCTTCTGTCTCCCTGCTCTGAGCACCGTTTTTTGGTCTTGTTTGAATTCAAGGAGGAAGTGATGTGTTAACAGGCAAAGGACAGTGGAATGGAGGAGGCTGGGAAGCCAGCCCATTGCTCTGCACTATTTGGGAGTTGATATGCACTCCTCTGCTCCCCATGACCCCTGCTAGTGATGAACTGAGCAAAGGCGTCTTCAGGGTCACAGGTGACTTAAACTCATGTGATTCTACACTTCATTTGAATGGGCTCTGCAGATTCCACACTTCGAGCACCTGATGGGTGGCAAGGACGAAGAGGAGGAGGCTATGTTCTGGTCTCACCATCTCGGACTGGGGGCTGCTTTCTCTCCTCTTCACAAAGACTTGCTGGGGCCTGTCTCATGCTTGTGAAGAACTATAATTGGATGCCAAGGGAGACCACACTTGGTTATGAAATGCAAAATGAAGGGCTTGTGACATCCACAGAGAATGGGCTTAAGGGTCTTTTCTTCTAAATCCAAATACTTAGCACTTGCTACATACGAGGAGGCTCTTTCCTAAGCACTTTACAAATATTAATTCATTTAATTCTCTTCACAATTATCATCATTTCAATTTCATAGATGAGGAAACTGAGGCACCGAGAGGTTGAGCGACCTTCCTAAATTCATACAGCTAGGGCATGGCAGAGCTGGGACTCAGGCACCTGGCTCTAGAGTGTGCGTGTGAAACCACAGAACAAATTGTCTCAAGGCAGATAACCCTCCCAGAGGTGACAGCTGAGTTTTATTTCCCCTCTGGTTTGTATTCAAGAAGGGGGCCATTAATAAAGACTGAAGTGGGTAGGTCAAGGTCCCGAGCAACGGTAACATTGGCTGAATCAATGAACAGCTGCAGCCTCATTACAAGTTGCAGAAGTAAGAAAGACCATTGGGGTAGACCTTTTACGGGAGGAGTCCAGAACCACACAGAGCCCTGAGGGCTGGTTGGCCGGCCGGCTCCAGGCATTTCCTCAGCACATGAGTAAACCTGAGACTGCCGGACCACATCCAGGCTGCCCCTCCCTGGGCATGTCTCATGTTCTCGAATCAGGAGTAGGTGGTATGCAGTTTCTGGCCTAAACCAGCCATGTAGGGGCCACTATTTCCTGATGATTCCAGGGACCTGCCACCCTGGTGGGGATCCAGTCCCAGCATCAGTCCCATCTTTGGACTGCATTTCCATCCCATTCTCAGTGAAAAATCCTGAGTTGTGATAGAAAATAGCCAGAGCTGGACAGAAGGCTTCAGTAACACATGTTCTAGGTGTCTCTCTTTTAAGAGAACCTTCGTATACCAAGATGTCTCAACATAAGAATGTAACACCTTTATTGTACATGTGAAACTGATTTGTAAAACTACTGTGTGTGTGTTTCTTGCCTGACTAGACTCAGCTTCTCAAGGACCAGGACTGAGGGTCTCCCAAGCAGTCTAGTGCTGGCACATGGTAGGCATTCACCTGGACATGCCGGACTTTTTCAAAGTTTAAGGTATAATTTGTTTGGACACTTCGGCTGGGAATTTTGATAAAACATCCCTAGTCAAAAGACAGCAACCAACAAGTCTCGATGGAAGAAATAATCAAAGAGTAAAATATACAGTCTTCAGAATGAGCATTCCCAGGCTCTGCAGAGGGATCCTGCAGTCACCCAGAGTCAGCCATTATGCAGAGCCAGGGAGAGGGCTCAGGAGTTTCCATCAGTCAAAAAAATCTGCTGAGGGTCATGGGCTTCAGTGCGCTGAGTGTCCCTAAGGGAAATCTATGAGTCCCTCCTCCTCACTTCCAGCAGGATGGCACCAGAATACCCCAAAGACACACAAGGTCTTACGACCCCACCTCATAAAGTTCTTCCTGCTATCTAGCTTGAATTCCTCCAGCTAGAGTTTAAACCAGACAGCCCACAAGTATCTTGCAGAGTTACAAAGCTAAATTAGTAACCCACATTGAAAAGCGGGACATTTCACCAAAGTACAATTTCTGATTTATCTTGAAAGGTTGGAATAATCTGGCCATGCAGGGCCCACATTCCCACAAGACCCTATCGTTGGCTGGAGGCCTCCCCAGCTCTGCTCCTATGTGGGCATTTGGAGACATGAGGCTCCTCTGGGCTCTTTGCACCTTGCCTCTTGAGTGACAAGCAATTTGTTGTCACTCACTTAACTAAGCAATACGTGAACCCCTCAGCTTTCCCTGCAAGCGAGGTAGGCCAGGCCAGGAGCTGTGCTGCCTCCAGGGCTCGCTGTCCTGCAGGGGCTGTTAAGGCAAGGAGGGGCTGCAGCGTCTGCTCTCTCAGAGCACCAGTGTGCCGTCAGGAATGCTAAGCAGCCTTCACACTCTGACCCAGTTTGTCTTTTAGGACACACTCTCCAAATGGCTGCCAGGGCATCATTTCTGGGTCTGGAGAAGAGGATTTTTCTGCAGGGGATACTGATCGCCCATTCTGGGAGAGAAAACTTCCCATAGCCTGTTCTGCAACCAGCTCTCACAGAGTGAGAAACATTCCAAATTTATGCCCAAATCGAAACGGAGAAGCATATGAAGGTTCAGGTCCCAGTTCTTTTCATTATAAATCCTACTACAGGGACATGGAAGGGAAATTGTCCCTCAACTTTTATTTAAAAGTCTGGGAGGGAAGGGAGAAAGAAAAATCCTTGCAATCAGATTTTTCTCACATTTACATTTGTCCCTTGTTAACTGCTAATGGCTTGTTCATCGTGCTGTGTAACAATTGTGCAAAGATTCATACATTTACTGCATGCTGACCTGTTTGATGCTCATTATGAATTTAATTATTATTAAGTACCCACATGCATCAGGTGCTAAACAGCGGATGAGGGGCGGGATGGGATGAAGGCTCCGTGTGGCCAGTCAGCTGCTAATGTAACTGCTTAGCTCTGCTGCTAGCATTCCCGGGCTCTGCAGAGGGATCCTGCAGAACCACCCCGCTGCCTTGGAAACTTCAGATACCTCCTGTGTGGGTGGGGTGACTGAGGAGGGTGGGTCTGTGGGATTCCCAGGCACTGGGAGGGGTTTGGAGGTGTTGGGCCTATGCGGCCACCCCATACCTTGCTGGGTGTTCCAGTCTGGTGTCCTTGTTGGACAGGGGAGGGGCATGGGGCAGGGCTGAGCTCTGAAAGTGGCAAGGTGTGGGAGCCACCTGCAGGAGGTCCACAGTGTGGGGAGAGGAGGTCCCTTGAGGCAGCACTGCTTGGGCGGGAGTGGCCAGGGTGACAGTGGCGAGGTGGCAACAGGCAGGGCGTAAGTGGTTAGCGCTGCCGGCAGGTGGAGGGAACACCAAAGACTCAAAATACCAGAAGGGTGGAAAATGGAGTTGAGGAGATGACGTTTCTCAAAACAGGATCTGTTTTTTTTTTCTGATTATAAAAGTAATTCATGCTGCTGTCTGAATTTTTGATGACAATCTACTCATGTATTAAAATAGTAAAAGTTTTTAGCCACACACACACAAAAGAAACACAAACCTATCTAATTTGGGGGAAAATGCAAGTGAGGCAAGTAGAAATGAGAGTCCCTCTGAACCCACCTTCAGGTCTACAGCCTACCCTCTGCAAGTTTACTAAAGCAGGGGCACGTTTCCAGGTTGCTACATACGGGTCTACCGTGATGACAACTAGTCATGGTAGGTGTCAGTAGTATAACTAAAGGCCAGTCACCTGCCGTGCTCTGTGGCTTACATAAATCACTGCCACGCCTTAGAGCAGCCCTGAAAGAGGTGTTATTACTCCCATTTTAAGGTGAGGAACCAGGCTCAGAGAGGTTGAGTTACTTACCCAAGGTCACACAGCTAGAAGGGGGCAGTCAAGCGTCAGTCCTAGTTAGCCCTTCTCCAAGGCCCGGACCCTTTCCACCACATCTCATCCACAGTCCAGGATGGCAGGAAGAGGTGGGTAAATCGCATCTCATATCCACTTATTGATTAAGACACGGTAACAGTAAAATGGTTAAATCAATGCTTGGGGAAAATTGAGTGGCTCAGAATAGGCCAGGCAGGTGCAGGGAGAGATGAACTTCAGGGAACCCCTTGGCAGCTTTTGCACTGACAGTGGGATGGGCTGACTTTGGAAAGGAAAAGAAAAGGGGCTCCAGGAGTCAGCAAGAGAGAAAATGGCCAAAGTGGATGGAAAAATCAATCAGACCACTCCTGGGTGTCCCGGGCTCCTCCGGGAAGCTGGGGTGCCCATCAGGACGGTCGGGGGCATAATGCAGGTCTAGCTCCTGCCCCCCACTCCTATGAAGGGTAAATACTCGGTCTCAGTATTGATTACTCAACACAGGCTGATGAGATCCCTCCAAGGCAGAGTTCATGCTCTCTGCAAAGTGAAATGATTTCTCAGAATCAGTGAAACAGGGGATCCCAGGGAGGAGACCAGCAAGAAATGGCAGAAGAGGTCTTCCTGCTATAGAAGAAAGTGAGAATGTTCTGGAAAGTACTGCTGAAGGGATGCATCTGCAAATTAGATCGTGTTTCCCAGAGACCATCTTCTGTCATCCAAGAGATTTCACCTTCATTTCTTGGAATCTCAAATATTGGTGCTTCCTGGCCAGGCCTCCACCATGGGCGGGCCCCAGTGGCCAGGTAGGTCTGAGGGTTCCCCTCTGGGTGCCCTAGCTGTGGGAGGGAGGCAATGTGGGACACAGGAGGAGTCTGCATGGAGAGGAAGGAAACCTGTGATAGTCCAGCTTTGTCATGAACTTGCTGTGTGACTCTGGGGAGGTCACTTTACCTCTCTGGTATGTTACCTCATTTCTCAAGTGACTCTGGCACCTGTTAGAACGTCAAACTTGTGGTCCTTAACACCTTGGGTGGGCACCTCAGTGGCTTTTTCTCAGTAAAACCTTAGACAGCAGGGGAGGTGTGGGGAGAAGAGAGGTCCTGTGAGCAGGAGAAAAGGAAGCTGAAGGGAAGGTGGTGATTCATTTTAAGGGTGTCACGTGTTGAGGGACTGCTCCCAGTGCTTCCACCTTTCTCTCCTGGCCCTGTCTCTCTCCTCCCTCCTAGTCCCTTTGTCAAATGGTTGATGAGGCTGTGAGCTGCCATCCTCCGGGAAGCTGGGGTGCCCATCAGGATGGTCGGGGGACATTCAGTGTGGGGGGATGGTAGGACTTGGGTGGCCTCGGGGGTTCTTCACCTCCACGTTGCTGGGAGTTCAGGGCTCTGCAGCTAAACAGAGGGGCCTTTAGCTAACTAACAGTGGGAGGTGCTCAGGCCTTGGGGGAGGCTGTGGCTGTATCCATCAGCCTCTGTGGAGAGAGCTAAGCGGACAACATAATTAAAACTGAAAGGAGGCCCTGGGAGGATTGGCTGGAACGTCTCTGAGGACAGCTCTTCTGAGTCTGAAACAGGACGTGCCTGTTTGCTTTTCCAGGTATGGGAAACATCCCCAAAGAGCAGGGTCTTGGGGCTGTACTCTGCGTCCTTCAAGGAATGTGGGGATTCTGGAGGAATTCCAGGAAGCCCTGTGGAGCAAGTGTGGAATTGGCACCATGGAAGTTACTCCAGAAAAGACAGGAGGTGCTGGGCTGGAGACAAGCCCCCGCTCCAGGGCAGGACTGACAGCAGAAAGCCCCTCACCCTTGTCCCCACTACTGAGGCTCTGGAATGGCCCTCCATTTCTTTCCCTTCCAAACAGGAAGTGCCACTTAGTCTAGAGTGTCTGGGAGGATGAAATGAAGTCATGTGTGTGAAAGCAGTAAAGAGAAAAAATATCATTAGGGTTGGTTTTGATAAAAAAGCATTGGGCATTAAACTCATAAAGTGGCACATCATCCAGCCTCCCCTCATGGAACTCGTCCAAGGGGGTCGCCCCTGGAATGCAGGTTACCAGGCCCGCTGGGGACTGGGATGGCTCATGGGGCTAGTTTCGGTTGTCAGAAACCAAGACAAGGATTAGACACCTAAATGACACCGGGGTCCACCTCCCCTTGCCCTCCTCCTTCCTCTACTTCCATTTCAAGGGTGCCCTCTGTGCTTGATTAAACCCTACACACACTGTGGTGCTCCTGGCAAGTTCGATTCCTATGGCTCCCCTGGGAGGTTGTGACTCACCCAAGCTAGCCCACAAAGGCCTAGAACCAGAGCTTCAGTCCCCTCCATGACATTAGAGGGCAAGGCTAGGTCAAAGCGTCTGCTCCAGAAGGTACCATGCATGCCAGCATGGCCTGGGAGCCATTTAAAGAACTCTTCTTCCAGATACTTTTATACCTTAGAAGTGAGCTGGGGCCTGAGCATATGTATGAATTTATCTTTAAAAAAAGGTAATATGTACACATGACAAAAAAGAAATTAACAGTAGAAAAGAATATAAAGTGAATACAACATCTCCTTGTCCCCACCCACAATTTCTCTTCCCAGAGACGACCGTCAAAGCCTGATTTTCATCTTTCCTTCCAGCAGGCTCCACCTGCAGGGCCTCATTCACATGCACCCCGCCTGCTTTTGTGTAAATGGTAGCGCTGCATACCCACCTTCTTCCTCACTCAGCAATGCACCTGAGGGAGTGTCCACAGCCATGTGTAGGGACTCCTGCATTTTTGGGGGGATCACACGTTAATTAACCAGTCCCCATGGATTATTTCCAGACTTTTGCATAACAGATGATTCCCCAGTGAATCCCCATATGCTTTGCTCATATGGAAAGGGGAAATTCTTAGAAGCCGCAAGGCTCCATCAAAGGGCATCTGGTCGATGTCCACGGCTCTCCCCGGAGGGATGGCTTGCCACTCCCACTGGAGGCACGCCCTCGGCCTACCACCCCTCCAGATCTTTGCCATCTGATGCAGGAGCAGCATCGCACTGTGGTTGGATCAGCAGTCCTTTTATTATGGGCGAGGTCCAGCATCTTTTTGTGCTTAGTCTCCACCCCACCTTTTTCTGTAAACTACCTGTTTTTCTCTTTTCCCAGGCATGGGTATTTTGGTAAAGCATCTGGAGCAATTCTGGGGTGTCCTAGGACCCCCTCCCATCTGTTCTGGATGACTCAAGGCCCTTTCATGCTTTAATACTGTGAAATCTGTGAGTGTCATTAAAAGCGCAAGTCCAGGGGTTGTCTGGTTTCAGAGAGCCCAAGGGTAAGCAAGAGAAAACCTGAGCAGGATGGCAGTGAAAGAGGCGGCTGAGCCCCGCCTCGGGCCTAGAGAAGGACGTCCTGGCTGGTCAAGGCAACCCTCTTTGCAGGGGACAACGGGCCATGCTTGTCTTTAACATTTGCCCCTTGTCCCACACATTTTACAGTATGATTCAACCGAAAACGATGGAGGCATTCTGCATCTACATCCGCTGAAAGCTCCTCTCAGGAATCCAGGGCCAGCACACTCTTGCAACATCTGCCTCCTCCCTCCATTTCAGGTCAGCTGTAGAGTCTCCCCTTCAGCGATCAGGAACTACCTGGTTGTACCACCTGGGCCCCACCATCCTGAAGGGAAGGGATGAAGGAGTCCCAAGGGTAGCTCAGGTATCAGAAATGCACCGCAGAATCACCCGAGCTTAGTTATCAGCAATATTTCATGTGATTTATCTGGCATGGTTTGCAATGTCCTGGATTAATGTCTAACTCATGCACCCTTACACAGAGTTTCTGTTTTATAGAAGTGCTCAAATAACTGTTGAAAGAATAAATCATTAACACCTGCATGACTGTCCTCTTCTTTTGCCCAGAGGGTAGTTAGTAAGTTCAAACTGGTTCATTTCAACTGTGCTTACAAAGACTCCTAGTATAAGGAAGCCCAGCTTTCCATAAAATTTCAAAAGCCCCTTTCTTTGGCTGGGAATATAAAATAAGGAACTGCCCAGTTAAATTTGAATTTCAGATAAACAACAGATAATATTTTTAGTGTAAGTATGTCCCAAAGATTGCATGGGACATACTTATTGTATTAGTTTTCTTTGGCTGCTGGAACAAATTACCACAAATTGAGTGGCTTTAAACAACAGATATTTATTCTCCTACAGTTTAGGAAGCCAGAAATCCAAAATCTGTATCACTGGGCTGAAATCAGAGTGTTGGCACAGACCCACTCCCTCTGGAAACCCTGGGAGGAAACCCTTTGCTTGCCTCTTCTGGCTTCTGGGGGCACCGATACCCACCTCACCGCAAGTCTCTGCCTCTATCACCACATTCTATCCTCTTCCCTTCTTTTAATCTCTGACTCCCTTTTATATGGACAAGTGATTGCATTTAGGACTTGCCCAGATAATATAGGATAATCCCATCTCAAAATCATTCATTTAATCTCATCTGCAAAGATCTTTTTTCCAAATAAAGTCACTGAATTCATAGGTTCCAGGGATTAGGATGTGATATCTTTGGGGGGTGTAATGTAGTCCACTCCACCTATACTAAAAAAAAAATTGTTTACTTGAAATTCAGATTTAACTAGGCATCCTGTGATTTAATTTGCTAATTCTGACAGCCCTACTGGGCATGAGACTCTCATGAGAGGGCAGGGACTGAAGTGGTTTGCCTTTAAATGCTACCAACTTTCTAGGTATGAGCCTAGGGACTAGGCCATAGTCCCAGCCCTGCTCCTCAAGATCTTCTGTCTCTGAAGTAGGGCTCACTGTTCATAGTGAGATTCTGATTTTTGGGAGAATCTAAAGGCTTAGATTAATATTAAGTCTTTTTAAAGGACTAATATAAAGTTTTTAAAAAGATTACAGCAAATAGTACATGTATTTCTACTTTTAACACTCAAAACTCCAAATGCAGACCTGTATCCCCCCACCCTCCAGGTCATTTGTATGAAAGTATTAACAGGAAAAATAGCATTGAAGGTGTTTTTTTTTTTTATGTAAAATGGTACTTTAAAATTCTAAAACGGCGCATCACCTATGAATATACAAGTCAGGCACTTGTCCTTTCTGTTCTTGAGTCTCTTTAAGAAAGGCCTTAAGTTTTAGTCAGTACTGAGCTCATGCACTCATCCATTTATTCATTCACCAAACAATTGCTGAGTGTTTATTCTGTGCCGTGTGCTGTTCCAGGCACTGATCATACAGAAATGATCCAAACATTGCCCAACAGACAGATGAATGAGTGAGCAAGCCTGGTTCCTTGGGGAAGCCCCAAAAAGTGGAATAGGACAAAGTTGTGGAAATTAAACATAAAATGATGGGCACTAATAATGTGAAAACAGAAAATTATAATCAATTTTCTTTGAAATCAGTAGTGTGGGAAGAAACCCAATTGACTTATTAATTATCTTTAAATTCTAACAACCATTTTTAGCCTTTAGTAAGGGAAAAAAAAAACTTTGCATTACAAAGTGTGTTACTTAGCCAGGTCTGCCATAATGGGATGGAGGCTCTTCCTCTTTCTGGGTCTTCTGGATGCCTGGAAATGTGGGTGATGGGCAGCAAACCGCCAGGGCAGCCCACTGGTACAGCCCAGAGTGGGGATGCTTCACATGGTGATTTCTCCCATCACCTGTGGCTGCCACCTGCTCCCCATTACTAGGATGCAGGGAGTTCTTTTTTAACACAAATTATGCCCACACCCCAAACACGTCTTCTGCTGAACAGACTTTTCTTAAGAGAAAAAAGCAATCTTTCCACTTATTTATTGTAAGGTACAAGTCCTCAAGCTAAAATTCCAGGTCTCTGCCCTAGTGCCCTATAAAAGAATAAAAATAAAAAATGATTTGTCTTTGGGTCAGGGGGAGGAGCAGCTTGAGGTCTCCTCTTCTGGTCTCTCCCCCACGCTCCCTTCACCCCAGTTTAACAAATGGTAGGACCCCTTAAGCTAAAGCAATGAATGGAAATCCAAGGATGGAAAGACCAGGATGAACTCTGGAGGGTAACAGCCCAGGCCTAAAAAGCCCAAGTCCTGAGTTCAAATTCCCTGTTGGTCTCAAACTAGCCAACTGATTTCAGGTCCCATTTAGCTTTCCTGTCCTGCTTAACCTCCCTGACCCTCAGTTTTGTAATCTGGAGAAGGGAAAAGAGTTCTTAACTCACAGGCTCATGTTGAGAATTAAAAGAAGTAACATAAACTGTAAAGTACTATCTGTTTGTTATCCATTTGGGGAATGGGAAGACCTCCCAGCACCCTGAAATCACATCATGTAGGCCCCCCAAATGTGAGCCCGTCCCATGCCTATGTATTTAAAGAGCTCCTCAACTACTCCCCTCTCCCAGTCACCACCTAGGGATTGACTTCCAAAGAAGAGTATTAAAATAACTAGGATTTTTAAATGAGTGACCATTCTCTAGTTAGTCCAAATTAGAACAGTGTTAGTGTATCCAGAAAGCCAGAGTTCTTTGCAAATTTTGGGCTCACTGGGGACACGGTTTGTTCCACTAGAAGGTGACAATCCCAGGAGTCCGAGTGACATAGGGTCTGCTGTCTATTTTTGTGGCCATATCCTTTGGCAATGAGGTCCCTGCACCTAGGGCACAGATGCAGCCTGCATGCCCTGGGCTGTCCAATGGGCAATTGGAGAGCTGGCCCTGCCCAGTGTCCCCATACTCCTAACTTTGCATCCAGGGCTGTGTGCAAAGGGACCCACAGCCTGCAGCTTCCAACTGGATCCATGGGAGCTAAGCAGGCTGTGCTTAGTGTTGAGATGGATAACGTTCCTCCACGTGGCCCCATCTTTCAGTTTGGGGGTTCCTATAAGACTTTCCTTGAAGAACTACTCGCTACCCACCCTGAAGACAATTTATAGACTGAAATGATCCCTGTTCTTCCTTCCCCCCAGAAAAACCCAACAGAACAGAAGCTAGGGTGGGATCTCACATACAGTACATATGGTATGTTGGCTTTATAACTAGTGGACTTTTAAAAAGGTTGGGGAGAAGGGGGAAGGCAAGAACAGAACTGAGAAATGACTCTTGTTTTAGTAAGATGGAAGGGTGACTGTGGGAAATGTATTTCAATACCACAAAAGTCCTGTGGGGTTCAGTGAGGTTGTAAATTCTAAATAATGCAGTATGCATGACCCCAACTGCATCTGTGTGAGCCCCTCTCTTTTCTGTTCCCCATCATCCCCCTTTTCCTGGCCCTTGAGCATGAACCACAGGTGCAGACAAGGAGGAAATAAAGTGGATTGTTGAGAAAGAGGGATTGGGCCAGGAGGCTAGATGATGGAGGCTTGTCTCCTTCTCTCCCTCCCCTCCCACTTTTTCCTGACAGCAGAGGGCTTGCTTTCTCTGCCTTGCCCAAGGAAACTGCAGTTTTCATACTTTCTGTGAGCCAGAAGCAAAACGAACTTCTCTATTATAAGTATGGACAAGCCCACAACACTAAATTCGGTTCTGCCGTCACTGATGACATGAAGTGGCAGCCCAGTTTAGAGGCTAGCTTTCCATTTAAAATATTTTCTTCAGGCTCATGTTACATATGACCCATTCACAGAGGCTGGAGGGCACAGCTTCTTCAGTCATCAGCGCTAAACACATGTCCTTGGCCAGAGGAGAGGCTCAGGAGTGAGGGGGGTGGATAGAGAACATGATCTGGGTCCCTCCCTAGCTGTGAGGTCGCTGGGCCTCAGTTTGCTCCTCTGCCAAATGAGGATAATAATCCCTGCCTCATGGGGGAGTGAGGGTTAAACATGGCAGTGTTTTCAGTAAAATCAATGCAATCCACTACTACCAGTATTAGCAACATTTACACAGGGAACCTAATTTGGACTAATAGGGAGTGTGTTAAGTTGCTCTGAAGTAGGGCAAAGCAGGAATTATAGTAAAGGAATGTGTTTTTATTATTTTCAAGTATATAGTGCAATAGAACCATGTACTAGTAGGTAGAGAACTTACTTTGTTTAAACAGGTAAAACTCATCTGACATCAGCCTGTTTGATTTATTAGCATCCAGTTGCATGAATCAAGACTAATTATTTTGAGCTCCATACGTGGCTGGGCAAGGCACCCAGGGGAGCAGGAAAGCCGCTTAAGACAAGCCTTGCCGCCAAAGGCCGTACAACCAGAGGGATGTTGAGACCTGCACACAAAGCAAGGTAAGAGGGAAGCAACGACGCATCAGCCTCCACAGTGCCGATGACTGGTGAGAACTGCAGTGTGTACAGACCTCCTGGTCTTGCTGAGCGCAGCAGCTTGGAGGAGGCTTTAGGCGGGACAGAGACCAGTGAAGGTCAGCAGTGGGACTGGACCAGTAAGACTGGTCAGGGAGGCTGAGCCCAGGCACGGTGACCTGGGCAGGCAGCGCGAGGTGGGGTTTGGCTCAGCAAGTAACAGAAGACCCCTGAGTGGACTTACGCAGGCAGGGCAGATGACAGGGCTGCATGGGCAAGAAGGATTTGGCAATGGTCTGCCAAACAGATTGGGTAGGAATTTGGAAACTGAAATTGGGAACAATTCATTATTGTTTCCATAATGACCTGAGGAGAAGTGCTAAGGTCTAAACTCATTTAAGCACTGGTGAGCACGGGACTGGAGAGGGAGGGGCAAACCCAGGCAATGTCTGGGAGGAAGAAACTGCTGGTTACATATGTTCCAGGATGTGGAGGGAGGAGAAGAGTTTAAAACATCCAAGGTCTGCCACATCAGGATTGGAAGATGGCGGGTTCCAATGACTAACGTGGAGGAGACCAGGGCAGCTTTGGGAAGAGTGGGGTAACCAGAAGTCGATGATATGGGGCCACCAGACACCCAGACTGGTGCTCAAGGCCAGCCACACTAGAGCAATCAGGATGTTTGTCAGGGTTTTGTACCCCGAAACACTACCCACCATCTGCCTGCATGAGAAACCCTCCACTGACAGGGTGAAGGCAAATAGGCTGGGGCCCGGCTCCAGCTCAGTTCACATTCCAAGAGCAAAAGCAGTTCAATGAATGAATCTTTACTGGGCTCCTGTCACCAAATAGCCATCAGAATTGTTACCATCAAAGTCAAAGCTAGCCTTTAATTTAATCACTCTTGCCTTAATCGACTCCTATCACATGCTAAACCCAGAGTGGCAGGAAAAGCCTGCCCTTGGGCATGATTGGAATATGTGATTCTGTACCAGACCCTGTCTGATTAGTAGAAAATGGAAAGACTCCCAGAAATTCTATCTGAGGGTCACAACACAAGCCAAGGAAGTCCCAGCCCCTCTCTGGAGAGGTGGGTACTAGCAGGGGCAGGTTATCATAGGAAGTTACAGTAAAGGTACCTGCTGATGTGCGCTCACCCCTGGGAACCAGCCTGTACCTTCTGAGAGTGAGGAGGTGGCAGCTGTACTATTTCTGGAGTCAGGCTCCACTTAGCCCTTGAGACTTTAGATCAGACTGTGGTTCCCTGGAGGCAAACAGCCTCCCTGAGGCACCTGTTTTCTGAGCAGCTCAAAGGAAGCCCCGTAGATTTTCTTTCTCCAACCTGTGACTACTCAGTGAGAAGGGAGACCACGTCATTATCCATGCCAAGGGGGCAGACTGTGTTATTCCCATTTTACAGATGGAAAAATGGAGGCTCAAGGAATCTTCATCTTTGCTACAAGTCTCTCAGTTGGTCAACAGCAAGGCTGCGGTTAAATTCAGGGCTTGGTAGGCCCAAGCAGCAAGTGATAACAGAGGTCCACAAATGAGGGTATGGCTAACTTCCGGAATTCAGTCTTGCCAGCGATAAACAATAGGGAGATCTTTTTAAAAGTTTTTTTTTTCTAATTTTGCCCAGATCATCAATTTATAACAGGAATCCTGCCAGTTAGACATTTTCTCCCCTTGCATTTCCCATCAGACATCAAACATTGGTTCATAATTATTTATAGCACCTTAGTGACAGTGAAAAGGATTTATGTCAATTTATTCCATCTTTATTAACACTCTTCAGGGAACAACAAACAGTCATCACTCACTGTGGTGATAAGAAGGAGGAATTCAGAACTAGAGGAGGAAGAATTGAACCCAGTGGAGAGACGCCTAAGAGCCATGTTATCTTCACAGGATTAACTCTGGGGAAGAGATTAAGTAGGTTTATAGAAGGTTCAGGTGAGTTTGTGAATGATGATTCCATTAGTCAAGCGGATTTAGGGATTCTTCTGCAAAGTCCTTCTTTTCTAAACTGGTAAAGGCAGAAAATAGATACACCAGACAGACAGGGAGAAGACAGACAGCAGATGCAGAAGCTGAACTGCTGCACTGTAGTTGAAGCCAGCACAGAATTTTCCTGTTCTTAGGAAAACGACATGTCAGAAAGTGGATGGGAGAGGGCTAGTGACTCTTCCGGGGAGCTATTCCTGGTGATTCTGGCAACAGGCAGGCAGTTTGAAAGGGACAGGTTCATGCAAATCTACACCATGATTACTATGGTACCCCAACATATCGGGTTATGTACAACTATTTTATTTGTATATACAACCTTTATTTGGCTGATTAACATATGTTGATTTAAATTCTAATGCATTATCAATACCAAAGTTGAAAGCTGTTCAGATTTTCAGCAAACCCAATATAGAAAATCCAAAGAAAGTAATGAATATTCACATTTAAATAAATATAATTTATTATAGAGTGTGTGTATATATATATATATAAAATGTAAATATATTTATATGTATATATATTTTCAACCGAAGAGATTCTTTAATTTGTAACCTTCCCTTGGACATTTAAGCATTTGGCTTCTGATTATTAATTATCCAGTCAGCCTCCTTTTGAGGGGTAAGGCATGGTGGGGAGTGAGGTAAGAATGGTTTCATGCCGCTGTCCAATTAAGAACAACTGAAAAGAAGCAGCTCTGAGATGGCCTGTAAGTTAACGGCAGAAGTGGATTTGATCTAGGACAATTCTGCTGACAGAGAATTTGGAAGGCAGAGCTGTCCTTTACCCTGGGGGGAGGGGCACAGGTCCACAGTTCCTCCATGAACTGGTCGTTCCCTGCACTTCTCCTGCTTGGCATTGTATGTTAGCTGCAGATCACATGCCAGGCAATTATGGACCCAGGGGTTCTTCTAATATCTTTGGTGTCCTGGGGATGAGGACATAAAGATCAAAGGGCATCCCTGGACTCTGCTGTACAACTGCAGACGTGGTCCCCAAATGACATCATCCAGCCTTCTGGGAAAATGGAAAACTGGGCCATAGGCTGGTAGGAAAACCAGCATCTGGGACCAGAGATAATTACGTATCTTTTTCTTTGATGCCTGATTTAGCAGTGGAGTGGACAAGTCCAGCGGAAGGGCTATGAATGAAACATCATTATCAATGGCTTCAGATTTTATTCTAATTTGCTGATTTAAATGTTTTTCAATTGTTGGATCTTGATCTAAAATTCCTTCACTTAAGGGAGTTAATAGAGTAAAGAGAACTTAATTTTGAGTCTTATGGGGAGAATTGTGCAATGCTCCCTTAAATTGGGATCCTATGTGAATGGATTCCAAGTGCTGTGCTAGAGACAGGCAAAAGGTCGGGGGAGAATATGCCCACTATTTCCTTAATACGAAAGTCCCCACAGGAGGCCCTCTCCTCACTGACACTGTGTAAGAAGCAGAAATGAAGCACTATAAATATTCAAGGCTGGGTCTTCAGGGTCTGATGTCCACAGCCAAGGCCTCCTTCTACCGTAGCCAAACTTCTAGGTCCATCATACTTGTTATAGTAATCATATAACTTAAATAAGGTGCAAGCTAGTAAAATACAAGTGTAAAATCAAAGATGAACTCTTAAAATCATTAGTTGATTATAAGAGAATCAAGTTGAATGCTTTGGAAAGACTTCATAAAGGCAATTTTTTAACTGTCAAGTGAGATATCAAAGGTTGAAAAAGACAGTAAAACTGCAGGGATTCTGCATTCAGATCACTCCACAGTGTAAGTCCTTGTTGCAAGGCACCGAAACCAGAAGACCTGGATATGCTTTATGGGTGTGGCTTAGGCAAACAAGGCAAGGGATTCCGACCAGCTGACCCAAACACCGAGAGAAGGCCTGGGCCCTGCCCCAAAGATGCGGTAATACCTGTGCGGCTATCTGGTTTAAGTCAGTCAAATGTTTGAACTATATATGGATCATTAACGATTTTCTGGTTTAATGACTTAAAAAAATGATGTATTATGACTCTCAGTCTTCATTTCATGGTTAAGGCCTCTTAAACCACAATTATTAATGCAGATATGACATGCTTATTGGATACTTGAAATTCCCTGGATTCAAAATACAAGTTTGCTTTATTTAACATTTTTCTATAAAGCCCGCTTGTCAGTTTACCAACTTCAACACTCTGTTTAATGATTTCATTTGTAAAATCTCTCCTCCACTGCCTTCCATTACTTTCTTAATCCTATCAGCACTCTCTTTATTCAATGAGTAAAACTAGTAAGATCTCTGAACCCAACATACTAAGCCAGGTGGGAGGGATGGTGGGAGGGAGGGCAGTTCAGCTCAGGCTGGTGTGGAGAGTACACAGTCTATTCTGGGCACAGAGCAGATTTCAGGAAGGAAGGGGACAGAGCAGGGACAACAGATGATAAGTCACTCTGCTTGCCTTTGGCAAGAGTCCTGTGTGTACATTTATACATGGGTATGTGTGATTTTTAGGGGGCCCACTTCCACCTAAACAACAATGCCTGGTTCCAGGGGAGCCTGGCAGCTGCCCACTTGCATCCTGATCCCTAGTCAGTGTGACATTCTATTTGTTACAACTGATTCTGTCCCCAGGGTCAATAGACACCTTTACACATTCATTCAATCACAAGTGCCCTTCCAGAGGCTGCTGCCCATGAGGTCATTTACTGAGCAATTACTGTGTTCCAGGCATTGGGCTAAGCACTGCATCACCCCATTTAAACCCCACAACAACCCACGAGATAGGTACTACCATGCCCCCAGTTACAGACAACAAAAAACTCTCCAAAAGGCTAAACAACAAGGCTTAGGTCCCATACTGAGGGAGCCAGGATATACAGCCAGGAGGTCTGATCAGAGCCCACACCCTTAACCATTAGGCCAGACCTCATGTCTCTAACTGCAGGACGCTGCCCTGCACTGGGAGCCTGTCACAGTGAAAACAGCATCTGCCCTCAAGGTGCTAACAAACCTTTGAATAACTGAGGCACAAAATACATTTTTGGGGATTAATCTATAGAGTCCCTGTTTGTGGCAAGCACAGAGCCTGCTGGAATATTAACAAAGCAAAACCAAATTCAGATAATCTGCCTGGAAGTCATTCAGGCTTGCATTTTGTGGAAGCAGATTCTAGCTGCACATCTGTAGAGTTTCCTAATCAAGAACACAAAAAGCTCAAAACCATCACGAACCAGCCTCACATTGTCTCCCCACACTCAGGCGAGGGCCATCTGTGCAGGAAAGGAACCTGGCAGAGGTGGAAGGAGCATGGTGCCTGGCGACAGGAAAAGAATTCTTGGGCAGCAACCCCTTTGGCAAGATAATAGGGTGAGACCGGCATGCATGGGACATGTCTGACTGTTCACACAGCAGGGCCCAGAACTGCACCTACGTCGCACGTTTGCTTGGGTGGGGTGGCAGCGAGTCCTGTGGATGGAGGATTCCAGGCAGTCCATCTACACCACAGTATAACAGAACAGTTATTGCAGAGCCGGGGCCCCAAGAAGTGAGAAAAGCCTCCAGGTCCACCCCTGCCAAGGGAGACCTGAGATTTTTACGTGAGGACCTTCTATGCTCTCCTGATGCCTCTTGCACCCACAGGCTCAGAGCTGGTCCCATCAGCAGGTATCAAAGCTTCAACCTCTTGGAAGGGCAGAACCTAAGATGAGGATCTGAAGTCCCTAAAACTTGAGTGATTTGACCCTTACTGTAACTGAGTCAGTCATGATCCCCAATCTTCATTTCCAGCCTTCTCTGAGCCAATTAGACCTGGCTTCTCCTTTGTATGACAGAGTAGTCCTGAAATCCTGGATCTGGGGGAGAAGGTTTAAAGTCCCCAGAATATTTTTCTCTTTGCTCTATAAACAGAGGCCCAGAAGTTGAGTGAAATCCCTCACTCGATGTGTCAAAGCCACATCAGAAACCGCGAGCTTTAGGTTCCAATTCCAGACTCTTGCAAAAGTTGGTTTGTGAGCCAGTGGTTGCGGAATTAGAATATTCCACTAGGTCAGTGTTTCAGGTCATGCTTGGGTTCCCAGGTCGGCCCACAAAACCTATTAAGCCCACAGGTAGCTAAGAGAGGGATGCGGCTAATGTCAGACACCCAGCTCCACTACTCACTGGCTGAGTGACCTTTAATAAGTTACTAACCTTTTTTTACTTCAATTTCCCCATATGTAACACAGACATCGTAACAGCACTTGCTACACAAGGGGTTGTGAGGATCAGACGAGATGATCTCTGGGGAGCTCTTAGAACAGTGACTCCTAGATGACAGTGAATATAAGCCTCCAGTAAGAGAACAGTGCCAGGGTGACAATGTTTATATGGCACTAGTGACATTTGTGGCTGGAACATTCTGTGGTGAGGGCGTCTGTCCCGTGCTTTGTAGTACGTTTAGTGGCATCCCTGGCCTCTACTCACTAGAGGCCACCCCACCTCAAGATAAACATTTTTTAAAAAAACAGATAAAATTTTTCATTTTATTGTGAAAAAAAATTGTCTAAATATTTAATTGGCCCCAGGGGTTGAGAACCACTACTTTACAGGAAAAATGTGGAGAGTCCCAGCTGGAATACTGGGCTCCTCTCCTGGCTGCGGCCCAGTGGGTGAGGCTGGGGTCTTTTCCCCTCACCTACTGAGGTGCCCCCCATGCCAGCCCCAAGTCACTAGTGGGAGCACCCAGAGTGGCAGGTTAAGAGCGGTCGGTGAGGTGGGCATTTCTGCGGATGGTAAGGGGTTGGGGGGGTTCATCATTTTTTTCTTTGATGATTAAGAAAGCAGGGTAGGAAGGAGAGGGAGGAGCAGAGGCAAATGGGGTTTCCCATCTCCATCCCTCTGGTCTCCCCGCATGAGGAGCATCTGCAGCCCCTTAGGTGGCAGGGTAGGGTCTTCTTTCCCCTGGGGTGGAGTGTGGTCTCTCCTCTTCCCTTTTTTCTGCACCCTTTGGGCAAACAAGGGTGAGGTGAGCAGTGGGAACCAGGCTCTGGGGCCATAAGCAGGAGGTGCTGCAGTGGGAGGGGATAAGGCGTGGAAGCAGGGGAAGGCATGGAGGTACACCAAGGGGTACGGACAGCTTTCTGGGTGTCCCTTGGACACAGCAGGGGACAAACTGGATTGAACTGTCCCCAAAGCTTCCTGATGCCATGACCTTGAATAAAGTCCCCCTCTCATTCTGCTTACTCTTCACCAACTTTTGGACCTGCATTTCCCCACTTTATCCATCTATTTGTTAAATGAGTAAGGGCCTAATACCTGTTGTATGTCTAGCACTCTATAATAAAGTTCCCAAGGATGTTTTTGTTTTTGAGTGATTCCTTTTCAAGGTGGGAGTAAGGAAGATACTATCTAACTAAATAAGGTGGCATAGTCCAGTTGTAAAACTATCATGTGTTTAATTAGAAAACAAACACATGTTGGTATACACAGCTGTGGAGCCACTCAAACCATACATATAAATGCTGAGGGAAGGTGGGATAGAACACAATTTCTTAAAATTTTCAACAAATGTGCTTCACAAGCTGATAAAGGGTGAAGGAAAATTCAGCCTAAACAAAGAGCACCAAAATCCTATTACATCCCCAGGCTGGCACTGCCATCAAAGGACATGTGGGTCAAAGAATATGTTCAACAGGAGGGGCTCTTTTTCCAATTGGAATTAATCTGACCCTTCCTCAACCAAACCAATTCTACATTTTTTTCTTGGGATTTGTGGGAATAATCCATTTCTTTTGTTCTTGTCAGGAGAGCTGTTCCTGATACTAGAAACCACTTAAAAGCCACGCCTTTCTCCAATGGGCATGTACAGAGGATGCCTGTGCCCGGGCTGGGCCACACAGTCCTGGGCCACTCATCCAAAAACCAGCAAAGCCAATAAGCCCCTCCCCCAGATTGTTCAAAGACAACCACAAGAGTCAAGCCAGGTTATTGTAGTAAACATAAGCAAATGTTGGTTAAGGAATTATCAGCTTCAAGAGTCATTCTGGATTGGGCACCAGGGAGGGGAGTAATTTACTTATTTGTTTAAAAGAAGGGTTTGGAGATGGGGAAATGGAGAAGCAAGTCTTACAAGGTAAACATAAGCAAGGTAAATCATAAAACACAAAGTAATGCCCTAATTCATGATGCTAAAAACAGGCGTTTCTCTTTTTGTTGCAGGATGGGTCAATTGGAGGGGCAGTGATCAGGTAAAATCAAAGCATTCCTGCTAAGCCAGTGGCCTTGGAGGAGCAGGCCGGGTAGGCAGAGGTCATAAATTCCACCATCCATCCCAAGCCGGGCATGGAGTTACAGGTTTCTGAGCGTTAGAGGCCAACTGGGGTCTCCTTGAACGCAAACAAGTCCCGGCCTGATTCAGGGACAGTAGTCGATAGCCCTTGGATTGGTGTCAGGCTGGCTCAGCGCTCCACCGTGGGAGCACGGGAGCAAACATTTCACCCCTCAAGATCCTAAGAGGAGGCCGTTTTGTTAAAGAGCACACAGAGCCAGGGATGGAGTTTCAGGATCGGCATATGATCTGGCCTTGGGTATTCCGTTAATAGCCCCCAGGCCTTGACCACCTGAGAGCCCCAGCGTACTGCCAACACTATGCAAAATGGAGCGAAATCGCGGACGCCTGGCCTGGGCTTTGTTCTCAGCATTGGGCTAAATGCGCTCTCTCCTGGCCTCCTCATTCCCTTTGCCCCAACCGACCAGAGGTGAGCTCTCTGCCAGCGGTCCGCCCCGGGGCCGCCGTGCTACAGGCTCCCCTTCCTAGAGCCGCTCAGAGATGCTCGCTCTGTCTAGAACCAGCATCCTGAGCCCAGCTCTATGGGTGGTGGGAGGCGGGAGCGGAAGATGCTGGAATGATCTTGGGATCAGGTTCTCCAGAAACCTGCCTGCTTTGCAAGGAGGCCTCCCGGTGCCAACCTCGACGCCACAGCCGGGAAGGTTCGGTCTGGCCGCCGGCGGGCTCTCTACCCTGAGCCGAGTCAACCCCCAGATATGCAGATCAACCTGCGAGGCTTGCGTGGATGCTTCGGCCCCCAAGAAGCTCATCCTTTCAGAACTGCGCCCTCACTCCAGCATTCACTGATCGCATTAACCAGAGAACCGCGCAGACCCGGCTCACCGCTGGAAGACGAGGTTGGGACTTGCTCGCCAGGGATCCGTACCCGCCCAGCTTTTCAGGAGCAGCAGTAAACTTGGGCTCTTAAGTGAAAATCCCACACGTTGGTAAAATAATATTCAGCCGCAATGTTAAAAATACAAGACGGATGCCTATCTGGGTGGCTGCCGGAGGCCAATTAGGAGGAGCCAAGGGCTCAGGGTTGGGGGTCTCCCTCCAGCGCCCCTCAGAAGACAAGAGGGGACGCGGCCGGCCCTAACCCGGGTTTTAAATTTCTATTGGGAAAGGGCGGGGCAACGCCGCTAGTCGGTTCTGTGAACGCGTGTGGTGTCCATGGTAACGTCCCTTCCAAGCCCCGGCCCCCCAAGTCAGCTCGGGGAAAAATGGGTGTGGTCCGAAGCACCAGAGGAAGCCACTTGCCCTCTCCTCACATTCTCCCTCTTGGCGAAGCAACACGGCGTGAAGCGGAAGGGACCCTGCCTGCGAGATCCCCTCAACCTCCCGGGTGTAGCCGGTGCCTCTAGATACGCAGCCTAGTGGGGTGTGGTCCCCCCAGAACGCGCCGGGTGTAGGGAGAGGTGTGCTCCCTCCGCTGCCAGGCGCACAGAACGCGGAGACCTCGAATCCCAGTCCTTAGGCCCGGCGGCCGCTTCCTGGCGCGCGGCCGGGCTCCGGGAGGCAGCCGCGCAGGGTCACGCCAGTTTCATGGGTGCCCTCGGGACTGTGACTCGAGTTCACCGACCCTAGCAAGCCCCAAGATCTAACAAAGGGCTGGGAAATGAGGGCGAAAAATGGGGGGGGGGCTCCCTTATAGAATAAAAGCCAAAAAACCACGGCTGGCAACGCAGACCACGTAATCCCTACAAACAAAGCGGCGAGCCCCCGAGGAAGATCCTGGGTGAACGCCCCAGCAAGCCCGCAACAGCAAAACGCCAAAATTTCTGCGCTGATTGCCACCCTCCTCTCCCCACCTCCCACACTTTAATGACAGTCCCCGCCCTGTCCGCTGAAGCTCAGCCACCGGCTTGGAGTGGTACAGTAAAGATAGGACACGCCGCAAAAAGATGGCACCTCGCGTTCGGAGGGGAAAAAAAACCAGGGGTGTCAGTGGGAGGAGGCACAGCTTACCCTCCCCCTCCTCGCCCACCCAGATCCACACCCACTGCCGCAGTGAGGGGCGAGCCCTACGCGCCAGCCCCAAGCCTCCGGCAGGGAGCGCACATGCCGGACGCCCAGCGAAGGGCGCAGAGAAAGGGGCCCGCCCCGAAATGCACCTGCAACCCCCGCGCGCGTCTGTGCCGGGCTGCGGCTGTGAGCACCAACGAGCAGGGGTCTGCAGCTGCTGAGCCCTTCCACCTTGCAAGGCCAGGTGACCCCAGCCTTTCCCAGCCTCTACGTTGGGATCCGCGTATTACCTTCTCTCGCTCGGGCACGGCGCTCCTCGCGTCTCGGTGCCCGGCAAGCGCAGGGGGAAGGGCAACCAAAGTGACAGCGCCTGGACCCCTCCCCATCTCCCCGATTCCACTCCCAGCCCCCAAATGTCCCCTGAAGGTTTCTGAAGGAGGAAAACGGTAAGAGGCTGGGCCACCGCTTGAAATCAGGGGCAGGGAAAGCCCCACGGAATCGCTGTCGGAGATTTGGGAGGGGCAGGCAGGGAATCATCTTTTCTAGAACCCAATCCTTTAGGGCTGATGGCAAACCGGGCAGAGAAATCGAATTACAGGTCTGGTTTTGGGGGTCGTCATTGGACACCCCCCGCCCCTCACACACACACATAAGACACACGCCCATTGCGGCAAAAGGCGGCGATCGGGAGTGCATAACAGCCTCTCCCCCAGGTCACCGCCATCCGTGCCCCACCCTCCGGGCACAACCTCTACCCGGGTCCGCGCGAAGAGGGTCGAGTGTACCCCCGTCGGCGCGCGCGCGCGCACACACACACACACACACACACACACACACACACACACACACACACACACACATTCTCACACGCGTGCGTGCATCCCTTGCATGGATCCCTTTACAAGCCGCCCTATCCCAGTCCCTGAGTGCCCAGGGCATAGGGAAGGGTTCCCCGCCTCGCCCCCGACCAATGCTCACCTCATGAAATCCATCTCTGTGGCGGGGGACGAGGGGCGGTGGCATGAAGTACAGGGGGCGCGGACCAGGAGGCAGATTTCGAAGCCTCGCGCTTACCTGATAGTCGACAGAGGGCGAGGACAGGAGAGGAAAGCAGAGGAGAAAGTGGCTATGATGGTGGCGGCAGAAGGTGGGCGGCGGCGGTGGCGGCGGCGGCGGCGCTTCTGCTGGTGCGGGAGCTGGTGGGTGGCGGAGACTGCGGGCGCGCGCACCGGGGAGAGAGCGCGCTCCCGAGCCGGCGGGCGGCGCACGCGCGAGCAGCGGGAGCGCGAATCTCCCCCGGGGCCGGGAGGGCTGCTAGACCTCCGCGGGCGTCTTCTCCTCCGGCCACCAGTGGGCGCGCGCGAGCGCCCCGCCGCTCGGCCGTCCCCCGCCTTCTGGCTTGCTCCTCTCGGCGTTTCTCTTTCCCGGTCTTCAGTCCCTGGAGGCCTCGGGCCGCGGCTCTGACCTCCACGCGCACGCGCGCACATTGGCGCACGCGCACTCTGGGTCTCCTCTCACCGCTGGAGCCTTTGTCTTCTTTGAGGGTTCTCCTCCCTCGGGAGGGAGGCTCAGTTGCTTCCTGGGGTCGGGAAGAGGCTCCGCCCACAGCTCTGCTGTCTCCTTCCAGCGGTCCTTGGGTGATGTCCTATCTCGGAAAAGTCCTGGACGGGTTTCCACATGCAGGCCTCGTCCAGGCTTGTGCTGCGGCCGCTGGCCAGGCACCCAGACCCTCCCCTGAGTCTCCTGAAATGGTCCCCCTTGTCGGGGATCAGTTTCCCTGGGTCTTCCTTTCAATTTTCTTTCCATTTTTTTTTGTTACTGACCAAGGTGAATTCTTTCTTTAGCGAATCCACTTAAACAGGCTCGGTTGTAATGCAGTAGTACAGTTTTTTGTTTTTAAACAAAGAGCATTCGAATCTGTTAAACCTTGACTTTAGAATTAAATTTAAATTGGATGAGGGTTCAAATAGTGCTTATCGCATTGCAGAGCATTTTCACAATTATTTTTATCTTATTTGTTGAAAAAATACCGTTATACTGTAAGTAGAGCTTGAGATCTGAATTTCTAAGTGCCTGCTGGAGATTCTCACCTGGATGGCACACCTCAGACTGAAACTGACCGGAAGCTTCCATTCTCCTAGTCACCTGCGCACACCCACTCCACCCCTCCCTCACCTCACGGGATTTGGGGGCAGCTATTTTGTCATGGGAGGATGGGAACTTGTCTTAAAGATTTAATTTACATAACACACACACACACATACCTATAACCAACATTGTATGTTGTGGATTAATACAAAAAACAGGTTATTAAGATGCTTTATTTACATGGTTTAGTTAACATTATTATTGGGAATACTGGGTGGGTAAGGGAGACAGGGGCTAATTTCTTAAGCCACTGGTTCTGAGTCTCTGGAATTGACCTTTTTGTTGTTATTCTAACTAACATCATCCTGGTTAAAGACCGCTGCATTGATTCTGGACATGGGGTGACATCGCTGGTCTCCCAGCTTCCTGTTTCTCCCCATCTCAGATCAGTTTTGCACTCCCTAGTTGGATCAATCTTCAGAAACAGTGATTTAAATCATGGCACTCTCTTGCTCAAAAATACCTAAAGGTTCCAACTGTGCCCAAGTGAAATTAAACTCTTTAGCCTTAATCTTCTCAGCATTCAAACCTCCCCACTACTAACCTGACCCCCTAATCTGAGCCTCTGTCCTCTCCAGGTTTCCTTCATCCTGCATAGGGCCAACTGAGCTTGTTTGATTGGAACTCTTCCCCCTCCCTTTCTCCTTATCCCTCCTTTTTGCTGAAATAGAAATCTCATGGCCACATTCAGCCCACCATCCCTACCACACAGAACCATAGAAGGCAGAATGGCATAGGGATTGGATTGGGTTCAGAAGAGTTGGGTCCTCATCTTAGCCATATTGCGTGACCTTGGACCAATTCATTAACTTCTCTGGGCTTCAATTTCTTTATGCAATAGTGTTCCAGGGAGGATTAGAACTCCAGATTCACAATTTGGGCTCTCTGCTATCAAATCTATTCACATACTGTTTCAGTCAAGGTAAGCTAACTGTTGTAACAAAGCAATGGCATAAACACAACTCTCCTAATGTCTAGGAGGTAGTATTCCAGGTAGGTGGGTGACCTCCTCCTTGTAAGGCTCGGAAACCCAGGCTCCTTTCATCTGTAGCTCTGCCATCTCTTAAAGCCTTTGCATGGTTAAGGTTGGGCCATTGCACATGGGGTCCAGCCTGCAAAGGGGGAAGGATCAAATGGAGGAAGCATGCTGGCTCTCCTAGAGGCTGGAAATGTCTTTAAATCAACATCCACTGTTAGGATTTAGTTACATGACCACCCCTAACTGCAAGAGAGACCAACAAATGTAGGAGAGTTTTGTGCCCAGGAAGAAGAGGAGAAAGGATTTGGTGCAAGGTAAACTGTCTATGCACTGACTTACACGGGAGGTAAAAAAAGATCCATGGGAAAAGATTCTGAACTTGTCTATCATGAGATTCTGACATATGTGAATATATCAGCAGACCTTGAGGGGGTTGTGGTAACTAGAGAGAAAGATAAAAGCCAGATTTCAAATTAAGTTCCTGCGAGAGAAGGCAGCAGTGTAAACCTCTATAGCAGAGGCTTTATTTATTTATTTGTAATTAATTTTATTTATTTATTTTGCTATCATTAATCTACAATTACATGAAGAACACTATGTTTACCAGGCTTCCCCCTTCACCAAGTCCCCCCCCACCCCACTACAGTCATTGTCCATCAGCATAGCAAGATGCTGTATAATCACCACCTGTCTTCTCTGTGTTGTATAGCTCTCCCGATGCCCCCCCCACAACACGATACATGCTAATCGTAATGCCCCCTTTCTTTTTCCCCGCCCTTATCCCTCCCTGCACACCCATCATCCCCAGTCCCTTTCCCTTTGGTAACTGTTAGGCCATTCTTGGGTTCTGGGATTCTGCTGCTGTTTTGTTCCTTCAGTTTTCCTTTGTTCTTATACTCCACATATGAGTGAAATCATTTGGTACTTGTCTTTCTCCACCTGGCTTATTTCACTGAGCATAATACCCTCTAGCTCCATCCATGTTGTTGCAAATGGTAGGGTCTGTTTTTTCTTATGGCTGAGTAATATTCCATTGTGTATATGTACCACATCTTCTTTATCCATTCATCTACTGATGGACACTTAGGTTGCTTCCATATCTTGGCTATTGTAAATAGTGCTGCGATAAACATAGGGGTGCATCTGTCTTTTTCAAACTGGGCTTATAGCAGAGGCTTTTTAACCTTTCTCATGCCATGGAACACTTTGGCAGCCTGATGAAGCCCCTTCTCAGAAGAATGTTTTTAAATGCATAAAATAAAACACATAAGATTACAAAGAAAATGCATTATGTAGTTATTAAAATATTTAAATATCTATGATATGGTATATGACAGATATTCCATATGAAATCCATAAGCAATGTGCTAAAAGAGGGGCATCAATATAAAAGGTTGAGAGAAACTCTTTTCTGTAGGTCAGGCCTGCATGGGAGAAGTTCTTATAGAATTAGGCCTATTGAGAGCAATGGGAATGATAGACCCCCAAAAAGAGAGGCCAGGTGTGGCCTATAACTATCTGTGTAGGTGCAGGGTTAATCTTATCTCATTTGTTGCAACCCTGAGTTCATCTTCAGGGGGATCCTAAAGAAATAGTGCTGACACTGGATCCATCCAGAATGGAATTAAACTAGTGATCAATGTAGCTCTGTGCTGAGTCCAAAAATCACTAGGGACAGTCTGTACCAGCTTGTCATAGTTGTTTATAGAAATTGTACAGATTGATTGTTCACACCTGGTTTCTGTTATGTAAATTTAGTTTACCTTATTAAGTCCAATCATGCAGGCTCTTTTGGCCATGTAAACAGAAGGATTTTAAGGACCCACCCTTAGATGAGACTGTAGCCTCTCTGAAACTGAGGCATTTTAAACATATCCTAATGGTTTATGATCTTAAGATGAAGAATATTCTATGTGACTGACAGGAAGCTGCACATGGATGTCTTGGACATCTCCAATGTTTGCCTGTGATTTCTTGATCTTACTATGTTATTTCCTTTATTTTTATTAACATCTTACATGACTGTACTCTCCAGGGTCTCATAAGTCTTTCATTAATCCAAAGAAGTATAATTGGTGCACCATCAGAAGCCATGTGGACAGAAGCATTTATCACAATGACTGTTGAGGTTGAAGTGGAGGCCGACAGGCCTGACCTACAAAGAATTAGGGAATTGGGTAACACAACACAGATTCCCTGGGGGCAAAAGAGACAGGCAGCCAGAAAGGGTATTATTTAACTCATACCATCAGAAGAAATCAAGGATGAATGGTCAGGAAGCCAAGTCAGTCACCCCAATAAAAAGTCACACTCCCCTGCCTGGTTTTCAGACATGAGCCAGTTTTCAGATCCAGAACCAATTGATTGAAAGGAGGCTGGTTCCCCATTAAGCAGGACCTGAAACACTATGGTAAATATATTCTGGGGAAAGAGGAATACCCAAGTATTTTGAGGACTCTTGGACACAGGGTCTGATTTGACACTGATACTGGGAGACCTGCAGTATTATTACGGCGTTCAGTAGAGTGTAGGCATATGAAAGCTGGGCAATAAATGAAGTCCTGGCCAGGGTCTGGCTGATAATGAGTCTGCTGGGTCCATAGGCCCCATCTAGTAGTCCTCATTTCTGTGGTTTGTATCTCTGACTCTGACGCTCAGGTTTCCCTGTTTCATTTATAATCCTTATGGTTACGTTGGGCCTACCCAGATAATCCAGGATAATCTCATCATTGAAAGATAATTAATTTAATCACAGTTTCAATGTCCGTTTTTCCATATAAGGTAACATTCGCAGGTTCCAGGTCATGAACATCCTTGGTGGGGGCATTATTCTGCTTACCACAGAAGGGCAAGGTGACAATGACACTCCCCCCACCCCCAGGAAAGAGGGCCTGGGTCATGCAGTCAGGTAAGCCCTGAGACTAACAGAGATGATGGACCATAGGATGAGGGGAATCTAGAATGGATAGTGGAATGGGGAGATGAGTATCAGTTGTGAGTCCAAGACCTGTTACAGCTGTGGGGGACTGAAAGTTAAGAGAGAAAACTAACCTTCCTGTTTTCTAAGTTTCCTCCAAGAAGAGAGGCCCACTGCGATACTGAAAAAGCTGCTCCCTGAATGTGTATTAAAAAGTGGGTCTGAATGGTGCAAGGGATGGATGGTGATGGACTTGGAGAGGTACTGCCTAGATTCCCTCTAAGGAAGGACTTGCTGCCCCACCTACTCGTTGTACTGTCAGCTGATGGCTTGCAGTTGTCATACCTTTCAGGGATGGCCTCAGCTGCAGAGAGCTGCCTCCTCAGGCTGTGTCCTTCCTGGGGCACCCCACATCTAATGACTTACCCTGGCAGAGGGACATTCAATGTGAGGCAACTCTGATGGCCCATCTTGGCTCCAGACAACCCCAAGCGGTCAGCTGAGGCTGCTGCTGGCCTGTAGCATAGCCTGGCTTCTCCTTTCCTGCAATCTCGCTCCTTCCTCTCCCTTCCACAGGTATTGCTCCCCAGGACATGACCTAAATATCTCACATGCTAAACTCTGTCTCAGAATCTGCTTCCCAGAGAACCCAGCCTGCATCTTCATTAATGCATGAAATGACAAAATCTAATAGTGGGTTTAATAGCTTTCCTAGTTTCAAATAGGGACAAATACAAGTGATATTTTGAGGTATCTGTAACACATGTACTATGATATGAAAATATCAATATGATATTGATACACATTCCTTACTGCAAGTGAAGACAAGCTTTTTGCCTCCTAAATTCATGGGCCCTGAGCTTAAGAACCCCTGTCTTCTTTTTCTATGTAATGGGGGTTTAATAAGTTCATTTAATTAAATTATATACAAGCTACAGTGAGATGCGGTGAGCATGTTCTTAATGACTGGGTCAGTTAGTCTTAGATTTAACTAAGTGACAACAAATGCAAAGCAGCAGTGATTTAAATGAGACAAAATCTTATTTCTCTCTGGATATAGTAGCCCAGAAATAGGGGTCAGTGGCTGTTTTAGAAACTCTAAGGCCTCTTGGAGCGCATGTCCATCTATTTGGTTTCTCTCCCATCCTTAGCATGCTGCCTTATTGTCTAAAATGGCTGCTTCAACTCCAGACATCACATCCCCAGAAAGTGGTGAAGAAGGGAGCATCTCTGTCTTTTTAAGGATACTTCCTGGAAGTCACACATGATATTCTCATTAATATCCTATTCGTCAGAATTTACACAGTTACGCATAGTTGCCAGTGAGGCTGGGAAATGTAGTCTTCATGTGAGAGGGCCTGTGACCAGCTAAATACTAGCACAGGGGGAGGAGGAATATCAATTAATACGCCATAATAATGCAGTCCTCTCTCAAAGGCAACATAGGGAAATATCAATGTAAGACAGCTAAATTAGAAAGTGAGTAATAACATTATACCCAGAAGGAACCATCGCCAGGTTTCCTAAAGGAAAACCCTAAAGGTCAGTTCCCCAGCTGCAATTGAAATGGGAGTTAATTTACATGCAAATTTGTAAATACCTTAATTATGTAAAGTGAGGCAGATCCATGCTTTAATTTCTCTGGACTTACCTCTCACTAATTATTATTTAGGCTCAAGTTTTCCGTCTTTACACTTCCTGAATGCCTCTTCCCTACCTCTTTTTCCCTTCATTGCCTCTTGTCTAGGCTCCCTGGGTTCCAGCAAGAAGCAGGATGAACACAGATGAGGGTTCAGGTTACACATGCCTCAGCAGCTTAGCTCTATTGTCAGCAAAGCAAGGGTGATCCTGGGGACCAGAAATAGGGACAAGGCATAACGGATCCATGAGGTCATCCTCTCCTTATATTTGACATTTCAAATAAAGAATACTCTGGATTTCCCTGCCTAGAGGAGTGTCAGGTAACTTGGGGAGTGTTCAGAGGGGCGCCCCAAATACAAAACTTGAAAAAGTTGAGCTCAAAATCTTTTACTTAAACCATGCTATCAGCTGCAAGATCCTACTCTATGGAAGATGCAGTGAGAATTCTCAAAGTTACCAAAATATTAAAAATTGAATCAAATCTCATGACTTTACATATCTATGTATGGAGACAGTCTGGTGTTTGTCCTTTATTTTTTACAAGCTCTTCATTATTCAGAGTAGATATCATTGTCATTTCTTTTTCAAGTAATACTAAGTTCTGAGTACTACCACTGACTGTCATCAGTATCCTTATTTTTTTTAATGGGAGAATCTTATTTTTTTTAATAAAGACAACACCCATCCATCCTTTCAACAAACAGCTAAGTGCCTCCTCTGTGCTGGGGATACAACAATGAGCAAGACCTCAAGCTGCTCACAGCTTATCGATTTGCAAGAGACAGATTAATTGATATTGATCTTATACATTCAGGGTTAGCCAATCTGAAAAGGCTACATTCTGTGTAATTCAAACTATATGACATTCTGGAAAAGGCAAAATTACGGTGCCATAAAAGTGTTTTTCAGGGCTTGGGAAGAGATGGAGCACAGAGGATCTTTAGGGCTGTGAAACTATATTGTGTGATTCTGTAGTAGTGGGTATGTGTCATTGTACATTTGTCCAAAGCCATAGAATGCACACCACCAGGAGTGAGCTCTAATGTACACTGTGGACACCTTGGGTGAGATTGATGTGTCAATATAGGCTCACAGATTATAAAAAGGTACCACAATGGTGAGGGATGTTGATAGTAGGCAAGGCTGTGGGGGGGGTGCAGAGGGACTATGGGAACTCTCTGTACTTCCTACTCAGTTTTGCTGTGAACCTAAAACTACTCTAAAAAATAAAGTCCATCTTTTTAAAAAGTAGATTTTTAAAAGTTGGGGAAATGCAAAAACAAGATGATTAGGTATCATCTAGGCAGCTTGTAGCACACATTCTTTAAAAATAAAATTCTAAGTAATGAATTACCCTTTAGTGATAAGAGAAAGTCATTGATGAAATCAGTGAGGGAACAATGTTCTATAACTTTGCTTTCCTATATAAAAGACTCCCTGTATTTTAAAATATCAAATACAACCTATTAGTCCCATGTCTACCATTTCAAATAAATAATTTTCTGGGTTCCTGGGATTTAGCAGTTTATTTATCAGTCTGTCCCAGAAAATTCTGAAGCACCAGGCTGCCCAGACTGTTCTCATAACACATTGCTGGGCAAAGCCTGCTGCATTTCTGTCAGCAACTGGCAGGCCCAAGACGCCATGATTTCCTCATGCTCCTCCGCATACGAATAAAGACGGTGTAAATGCTGACAGCTGACATAAAAGAGAAGCCCTGTGGGGCTCTGAGGCTCTTTGCTTTGCTCCAGTCAGAAATAATTCTGTTAGTTGAGTAGTCTGGCTTCTCTGGCACCAGGGAGTGAACTGCAAGTCACCCTCTGACAGGCTGTCCTTCTAGAATGACATAGGATGGTCTGTTTTAAACCCTGCCTCAGGGTAATGTCATTTTACATGAGTTTGCAGATCTGTAGTCTTAACGTTCATAGATAGCTCTAAATTTGCTCATGCCTTTCTCCTGTATTTCAGGAAAAAATCAAAATGGAGAGAATCAAAATGGTCTGTGGAATGTAATGGTCATGGGCGGTCCCAAGAATTTAGGGTTTTATGTTTTTGAAATGTGATCCTCATTATGCAGGAGTCCACATTTGTGAATTTGTGTAACTTCCGAATCAACACACGTGGCCTTTTGCAGTTATTCGTGGATATGTGCAGTGTGGCAGAAAATGTAATTGGCCCAACTGCGCATGTTCCCAGCAGAGGTCAAACGAGGCAACACTCTGCCTTCTTGTTTCAGCATCTGTACTGGAAACAAATGTCCTCTTCATGGTCTATACAGTGCCATGCTATTTGCCTTTTTTGTGTTTTTTTTTTATATTGGTAATTTTGCCACTTAAAATGAACCTCAAACATAATGCTTAGGCTGTCATGTGCCTCACAGAGAAAATATGTACATTAAATAAGCATCATTTAGGCATGAGTTGCAGTGCTGTTTGCTGTTAACTGTAAGCTAAACATTAATCAATCAACAATGTATATTAAATAAGGTGTTTTAAAACAGAAACACACATAAAACAAGGTTCTATATTGTCTGGTTGATGAAAATGTCATGATCAGAGGCTTGCAGGAATCTAAGCCTGTATTTCCTCTAAGAGCAATGGTTCAGAATTTGTTAGTTCAGTGTTCATGGCAACTTTATAGAACATAACTGTGTGAATAAGGGGAATGTGTATGATAGGAATCATAACTTGGTTAATGAGGACAGAGGCTGAGACAGAGCTCCTTGGCCTGGCAGATATAGGCCAGCCAGCTTGGTGTTATACCTCAGCATCTTCTCTGAACACTGCTATCCAATCACATGTTTTTTATAGGTCAGTGAGTCACCAAATTCTCTCTTGCTTTTGTGCCTTTCATTAGCCTAACTTAGCCCTGACCCTCTCCACCCCAGACCTTCCTTTCAGGGCCAGGTGCTGCCCCAGGTGTCCACTTACCACACTGGGGTGTGACCACCTGCCTATGTGTGACACCCTGGAAGACCTGGGCGGCATCTTCTTCACCTTTGTGCCCTCAGTCCATAACACTGTACCTGACTCACAGTAGGTGCTTTATAACCAGCTGATGAGTGGCTGACAGACTGGATGGACAAAAGAATGACTGGATGAAATATTTCTGAGAAATAGGTGCTGACTGTATATAGCCCAGCCTGGGAACTCAGTTAATTAGCAATCCAGAAAAGTGTTAATGTGGCTAAAAAAAAACCTTCAAACAAATACAAACCTAAGACAAAAGATATGCATAAACCCTTTTTACAGGACCTAGAGTGGAAAAGGCCATTCGGGCTGTCTCTTCTGGCTTTTGAAAAACCCTGAATCATTGTTTAGATTGAACAGCCTTTTATTAAATACCTCCCACTCCCTTTCAAGTCCACTGTCAAGCTTTATTGGATCCTGAGATGGACCAGGAAGAAATGTGGATGGCAAGGAGCAGCAGGCATCTCTCCCTTACCTCCTCCGCCCCTGTCTTTATTTACAGCTGCACAAGAATCAAGAGGCCAGGAAGGGACCAGCAAATCTAGTAATCCTGTGATGACTGTTTTTAAGCTTACAGGCAGACTTAGGCTGAATTGAAATTGTTCATTTAGCAAGGATATAGCAGAGATGTGCCTGCACACACACACTTCCAATTCTGGGGTGCCTTGATCTTTTCTCTGTGTCCTTTGCTTGCAATTTATCTTCATAACTTCTCCTCCAAAAATCCTTTACCAGCCCCTTGTCCATCTCTTCTATTCATTAACCCAAAGGTGGCTTTTTAGTGGGAGGCACAGGGTCAGCCTTTTGGTGCATTCTGGATCCCCACTGCTACTGCCACTCCCCAAGCCCCCCACTGGCTGCCAGCCTTCCATCCTCTTGGTCCCCTCACCGCCCTCCTCATGTCATTTGGACTATGCTGCTGTGCAGCTGAAATTCTCCCTCCACACTGTTTTGGGGAGATTGTGAGGCTATGACTGGCACAGAGTTAGAATGGGAAGTTCCAGAACCCAAGCCCTAGAGCCTTAGAAGCTCTGAACCAACTTTCAGAATTGTGCTGTTCAGGCTTCTCATCTTACAGAGAGGGCAACTGAGGCCCAAAGAAAGAAGCCACTGAGTGATTTAAGGACAGAGCTGGATCTAAAGTCAGGCCTTACAGTTCCCAGGTCAGCACTTTTCCCTCTGTGGCATGACTGAACGGGTGCTCTGAAAGCTGATTAGAACAGGGCTCCTGCTGGGGAGATTTTGCCCCCAGGAACACTTGACAATGTCTGAAGATGTTTCTGGTTGTCACTGCAGGGGAGGGAATGCTGTTGGCAGAGTCCAGCCACTTGTACGCAGTTCTCAGAAGCAGGATCTGGTTGCTTCCCGTGCAGGGCCTGGCTGTAGCCATCCCAGGGACACGCCTGTGCACCATCTGCAACTGGAGATGCGACCTTGCAGCTATTCCACCAGGTGGCACAGGACTCTTGGCAGATTTTTGTCTGTTTTGGTTTGGGGATTTGTTTGTGGTTTTTCTTTTCAGAACGTGACCTTTGCATTACTTTATACAAGATTTCTCACCAGCACGATTTTGGAGTGTGTAAGTCTTTGTTGTGGGCCCTGTCCTGTACATTGTAGGGTACATCGCCTCATCCCGGCATCTGCCCAGTACACGTCAGTAGCACCTCTATGACTTCTTATCTTCATGGGAGAATAGGTGGATTAAAAAAAAAGTGAGATATAACTTACGTACTATAAATCAGGTGAAAAATTTCTATGGTTTTGGTTGTCTACATACCTACTTCGTATTCAGAATTCCTCAGTCCCATCCAGACCTTGCTCACAACAAGGACCTAAATGTTTGAGTGCAATCAATTTGGCATTGTGCTGTCCTTGGAGAGGCTTTTACTGGTTCCCAGAGGAAGGTGGGATTCTGGTGAGTGGTGTGGGTGTATGCTGAGGCTGGGTGGGCCAGCAGGACTGCTCTCCCCATTTGGGGAACAGATAGAGCATATACTTACTGGCGCCCTGTGGTGGCATGGGGTCATGTGACTAGCTTTGACCAGTGAGTTGTGATGAGAAGTTATGGGTGTCACTTCCAAGCAGGAGCATTTATTGCTTATGCAAGTCCCTCCGGAGTTCTCTCCATCTGCTAAGGTGAGTCTGGAAGCACATGTCAAGATGGAGCCTCCTTCAGCCAGCATCCCTGAGTGATGACAATAAGCTCCCAGCTCCTTCCTGATCCTCATAGGACATGTAACATGAGTGGTAAACAAAATGTTGGTCAAACCATGGAGATTTGGGTATTTGTTATTGCACCACAATCTAGCCCATCCTGACTATCACAAGGCACAGGCACAGAAATCAGCCTGTAGCCAAAGAAACCATCCAATTCAAACTAGCCAGTGGAGTCCATTCAAGTGTAGAGATAATCTGGGGTTAAAAAAGAAAGCCATTGAAGTTAATTAACAAGCATTTAATTGAGTTAAAAAACACCAGCAAGCTAAAAAAGAAAACCCAACTTGTTTGTGTTATGTGTCAGTTGTTTACAAATTCAGGAGGGATAAGCCGAGCGTGAGCACAGTGTGTGCCCTTTTCTTGAGCTGTGGGTGTGGGGGATTGGCTCTCGCAAGTCACAGAGGGGCTTTTGTGTCCAACAATAGCATCTCAGGGCCACGTGTTTGCTTGTTCAACCACAGTACCTGCTTTCTCTCAGCAGTCACAGCCTATGACTTTGGGTTTGGAATCTGAAATCAAAATTATGAACAAACTAAAGAAGAAAAATTGTACTAAGCATTATAAATACAGGCGTGTATGTCTCTTTAACGCAGACAAATGTGTAGATCCAAACTAGATACACCAGAAAGAGTGCTCAGTGATTGAAGCAACTCTTTTGCACAGAACTCTTTGGTCCGCATTCCCTTGCTCAAGTGTTCGCTTCTGGGTCCTTAAATGCCTGAGGTGGAGGTGAAGGGAGGAGAAATATAAAGCTAAGATGCGTGCCCCCTGAAGACCAAAGATGTGAAGATAAGGAGTTTTGTAGGTAGTGCACAAGGAGAAACAATTAGATTTAATATTCACATAGTGAAAAAAAAATCTATGTCCTAAATTTAGAGCCTTAACAAAAAAAGTAAGGCATACCTGTCCCGGATAACTTCATCACCATGTTTTTCCTTCAACAGTTTGTAAACATCAGATGGAAGCCCTGAGCCTTGATTCATTTTTAGGATGCATTGTTGCCAGTGCTACTAACTAGTTAATATAATTGGGCAAAATGCTCAACTTCTTTGTGCCTGTTGCCTCGTTTGTGAAGTGAGATGGTTAGAAGAAAAGCCTCTGGGGGTCTCTTAACTCTAAAAATATCTGATTCTCTGAAAAGCAGCATCCTAGTGAGAAGCCTGGGCCCATCCTCTGTACACAAAAGATGCATTTTCTGAGACAACTGACCCTTCAAATCTGCCATTTTTTAGGTCTAAAAATAACTTTCTTCCAGGTAGGCTGGTTGCTGAAAAAGTCATATTTGGCAGGATCCAGGGCTTTCAGTGCCTTGGAAGCGAATGCCTCGAGAGGGCAGCTGGTGGAGTCAGGAGCTAGTGTACTCTGGGCATGGCACAGGGGTGCAGGAGCTGGGGGCGGAGATAAAGCAGCAGCAACTGGAGGTGCCAGGCAGGTCTCCCACCGTCTCCTTGCCACCAGCCTTCCTTTACAGGAAGGCCAGACCATGGGCTGCACAGGGAGCAGTGTGGCCACACCCAGTTTTGTTTTTGTCTGCCTAGGACTCCTTCCCCTTCTTCTTTGGGAGAAATGCTCTTTTTGTGCATTTGAACTGTATCGTTCTGATGGGCTGCCCTAGCGTGGGGTCCATCCCTCTGGTCATGCAAGTGGGCATGTGATCCAATCTGGGCTGAACCCTGGGCTCTTCCATTTCCAAGAGAAACAGAAACAGGGAATGAGTCCCTGGCGGGACCTTTCCCTGCCTTCTCGGCAGCCTGTTCTGAACCACCAACCTCCCCTCTCCGGCTAAGTGACTTGCAGGCAACCACTGACAACTCATGAGGCTGGGCTTGTGGGAAACAAGGAGGAGGAGGAACTCCTGGAAGCTTTTCTGTGTATTCAGCCTGCTTCTCCTCAACAGTGCTACCTCCCATGCCGGATCTTACTAATCTTTATAACTCTTGCTACTATGTTGGGTAGATAGTAGTCTCTTTTTGTTGTTTTCTGTAATGGTTGTAGTCATTGTTTACCTTTCTATTTTGCAATGAATTTAGGCTAACAGAAAAGTTGTGAAAATTCAGAGCCCTCAGAGACCTTTCACGCAGCTTCTCCTAAGGTCAGGGCCTTATAAAACCATAATACAGTGATCCAAACTAAGACATTAACATCGGTAAAATTCTATTAACTGAACTTCAGACTTTATTCAGACGTCACCAATTTTTCCACTGGTGTTCTGGTTGTTTTAAGTTTTGTTTCCCTAATTACTAGAGCGATGGAACATCTTTTCATGTATTTTTGGGTCATCTGTGTTTCTTCTGTAAAATGCCTGTTCAAATTCTTTGCCCATTTTTTTTTTCCTACCCTCTTGGACTGTTTCTCTTTATCTAATGATTTGTAGAGGTTCTTTATTTAAGAACACTTCCAAGCTCACACAGCTAACTAGAGGCCAAGCTGGGACAAGAACCCAAGACTGACCCCCTCGCCTGTTTCCCTGGAATGCCCTGTCCTCCTGGTTACTTCCTTTCTCCCCTGGTCCATATTTAATGGTGCGCGGCTGAAGGGACTGGTGCTTACAGCAGCCCCGAGAAGCACGGTGGGGCCAGGGCTGCTTCTTCCCCATTTCCCTTGTCACTACTGCTGGGCTGAGCTAATGACATTAGAGGCCATCCAGGATGGCCTTTCCTGGACACCAGCTCACTTTCTGGAAAATCTCATTTCCCTTGGCCCCGAGACAGGCTGCACAGAATGCTGGCTGCCGAGGCCCAAGAATGCATCGTTTGGATGATTGTCCCCTCGTTAATTGCCATCCTGGCAGTCATCACACCTTCTGCATTGGCAGAATGGAAGCTGCAGAAGGGAGGGCAGATGCATCTTGGGAGCCTGGGGGCCCTGTCATTCCCAGGACACCATCCATGTGCCCTGATCCCCCCTCAGGGATTCTCTCATCCTCCAGCTGTGGCTCCCAAAACTGACAGGAGGTGGTGGGTAGGGGGTGGGCAGCACCTCTCTTGGCTGCTCTGGTCCATCCCACCATGGGTCCCTTGAGAAGGGGGGCTGTGCCTTGTTTCTTTGATATTTTCCCTTTGGCTCTAATTTGTGACTAACCAGAAATCTTGTCATTTGTAGTTCCACTGGAGGAGGATAGAGATGGGGCAGGGACACCACTTGTCCTATGGCAGGGAGGGTGGTGCAGTGTGTTGAATGGTGTCCCCCTCCCCCAAATACATGTTCCCCTGGAAACTGTGAATGTGACCTGATTTGGAAGAGGGGGTCTTTGCAGATGTAGTCCACTCAAAACCTCCAGATGAGATCATCCTGGGTTATCCAGGTGGTCCCCAAAAGGAAGAAGGGAGGGCTGCATGAGGATGGAGGCAGAGGCTGAAGCTCTGCGGCCACCAGCCTGAGTCACCAAGGTGGAAGAGGGAGCGAATGGCTCTCCGTCAGAGCCTTCAGAGGGGGGCACGGCCCTACGGATGGATGCTCTGGCCTCCAGACTGTGAGAAGTAAACTATTATTTTAAGCCACTCGGTTTGTGGTAATTGTAACAGCCGCTAATACAGGTGGGAACCAGCCAGGACACTGCAACCCATAGTCTGTGAAGGGACAACGGAAATCATGTGTCCCACTGTCGCCAGAACAGGAAAATGAGGGCTGCTGGGAGAGCTGACCCACTTCTGACCAGCATAAACGAACATCAACGTGTTACATTTATATATAGCAGCGTGTGGGATATTTCTTTTGGCCAGCCCCACAGGGGACAGGCGGAGAGCAGGACGCCGGGCTCCATCACGGAAAGAAGATGGGAATTTTCTCATGGAAAGTAGAGGGCAGGGTGGGGCTCACATGGAGCACCTGTCTGAAGCACCCAACTCTTTCCCAGGCCCCCTCTAGGCCCTGGGGTGGGGCCTCAGACTCTGCATTCTTGAAAAGTTCCCAGGGATGCTGAGGTTGCTGGATCAGGGTCCCTCTTTGAGAACCACTGCTCTCTAACTGTGCTTCCTAAACTTTAATAAGCACATGAATCACTGAGGGATCTTGTTAAAATTCAGATTCTGGCAACCCTTTGTACTACCTGACGCTGCTCTCCTTGGCCTCTATCTCCAGCCGCAGCTGATTGAACCAGGTATAGACACCTGAGTCCAGGGCCCATGGGCTCACCAGCAGCCAGTGACAGCATCCTGACCAGACAGAGTAAGTCTAAGCCAAGTTGATTACCTCCCTTGAGATTCTGAATGGTGTCCAAATGGAGACCACTGCCCACTGGTGGTGATCCCATCACCCCACTGGTGGTGCTGAGAGACCGTCATGCAGTTGGGGCAGGTACCACAGTGGGCCAAGGGCAGAGTGAGTGCGCAGAGGCAGCTGGCTCAGGGAGGGGAGGGGAGGAAGTGGATGTGCAGAGACCATGCAGCCGGGAGGGGCAGGATGCGGCTCTGCTTGCTGATGGTTTTCCAATTCCCAGTTCCCATGAGCCCCAACGGGGCCGCTAGCCCTTGTGTTCTGAGAAAGCCAGCATCCTTCCAATAAGCTCCTCTTTTTTGCTTGAGACACTTTGAGCAGTTGTTCCTTGGAGCCACAAGTGCCTTAATTAGTCAGAAGTCTCTGCCCATCTCCACCTGCTCCTGATGGCAAAACCCCAAGTCAGGAACTGTATCCTGTTGACTTGCTGTCTCCAGGACCTTGGACAGGGCCTTGCCCGGGTGTGGGGTGGGGATGCTGGAGAGGGTGGAAGGCATCTGAGTGGATGCCATGTGCATAGGAATTAGGGGAAGCTGGAAGGAGCACATTCCGAGTGAGTGGAACAGTGGGGCAGAAGCATGGAGAGAGGCTGAGCATGTGTGGAGAGCTATACACACAGGGTGGCTGGGTGCTGCTACGAGGCAAGGTTGGCTGGTGGGGAAAGGTGATCTAAAATGGCCTTAAACACCAGGCCAAGAAGCTGGGTTTGGTTTCACAGATGGTAGGGAGTCATTCAAGGTCTTTCAGCTGGAGGGACATGACCAAGAAGAGTTTTTCTCTTTTCTTAAACAAGGATCCTATTAGCCCAGGTGAGGGTTGAAATAAGTCTGTAAAAATAGGAAGAAGAAAATGGATCCCAGAGATCTTAGTGCAGAATCAACAGGAAATGGTAACTCACTGGACATTTTGTGAAGCCCCAGAATGGAGAGCATTTTGTTAATAAAGCCAGAATATGGAAATAAAGACCCAACCTCACTATTAATCAAGAGATATGTGAATTCAAAGAGATGCAGTGTTTCATTGTACCAAATTAGCAAAGATGCTGGTGAGGGTGAGGTAAAATGGTCACTTCCATATTATCAAGCATCCACAGAGGATAGATTGACAAACAAGTTTTGGTAAGTAATTTAGCAAAATGAATTACAACCTTTAAAGATTTTCATATCCCTAGTTTCCTGGAAATAAAACTAGTAGATCTAAAAGAAATCCTCTAAAATACATAAATAAATTTTCAGCCAAATACATTCGTTACGGTGCTGTAGGAAACAGACCACACATCCAATAAGACATTTTGAGAACTATGTAATTATATCCAGTGTGGAAACTGCATAGCCCATTCCAAACAAAGGTTCTAAGATTATATAGAGTATTTCTAGCAAAATACCAATGTGTATATACAATTTGATTATAACTATGAAAATGAAACACACATAAAAACCTATGAATGGAAAAAATGGCTGAATGAACTATACCAAAAATTTAACAGTAATAGCGCTTTTTTTCATCTGTGCTTTCCTCTTTTTCTCCAAAGTACAATAAAATAACAGCAAAACAAGTTCCTGAAGCCTGATATAGTGGCCTGAATGCAGAGCACACACATGTGCTATTACAACCAAGACCCCAATTCCCGCCTCTCCTTCACTGACTCCCCTGTACCTGGCTCTCCCCTGCAGGAAGGAACATATGGTCAGAGACTGGGAGTTTTGCTGTTTTTCTGGGTCTTTATTTTCTCTGCTTTGCGAGAAGTTTAATTCTCAAGTGCAATGCAGGACACACAGTCAGCCTGTGACATGGATGTCTGTTGACCAGTGTATTTGTTTCTTGGGGCTGCTATAACAAATTACCATGAACTTGGTGGCTTAAAACAACAGACATTTATTATCTCAGAGCTCTTGGGGCCAGATATCTGAAATCTGTCACAGATCCAAAATCAAGGGGTCAGCAGACTGATGCTCCTCCTGGGGGCTGTAGCGGGGAATCCCCGTCATTTTCCTCTTCCAGCCTCTGGTGGCTGCTGGCAGTCCTCGGCTTGTGGCCACATCACTCTGGTCTCTGCTTCCATCATCCCATTGCCCCTCCACTTCTGTGTGTGTAATTCTCCTCTGCCTCCCCCTCATGAGGATTCTTGAGATTACATTTGGAGCCAAGTCAGATAATACAGAATGATCTCCCTAGCTCACTGCCCTTGACTTAATCACATCTGCAAAGTCGTTTTTCCCTCCTCCATATAAGGTAACATTCACAGTCAGGGATCAGGATGCTTGTATTAGATTTTGGTGGGGAGGCCAGTGATAGGCCAAGTCAACAAAGCATATTCAATTCACCACAGTTGGTTTTAAAGACTCAGGGAAGTGGGTTGAGGCCAGCCCAGCCTTGGCTCTCCCTCTATGGCTGCAGGAGTAGAGAGCCCACAACCAAACCTGGGCTGTGAAGGACAAGGATTCTCAGGAGGGCTGCATCTCCCGCCCAAGCTCACGGTGTCTGTCAGAAATGCAGGTGGCGGCGAGGCTTTGCCCAGGGTGGGTTATGAAGGGTTGAAGATTTTGCCCAGATCAGTTCTTTTCACTCTGGACTCAGGGGCCTCCTGCTCTAAGAAGACTAAAAGTGTGGGAGGAAGTGGGACCTCATGAAACCACCTCTGAAAGGCAAATGCCTGTGTCTGAGGTTTCCTGTTCCTGAAAGATTCCAGGGTCAGTTTCTAGGTGCTTTGTTGTCTTGGCCTATCACTGGCTGGCTGTGTGACCTTGGGCAGACCACTTTCCCTCTCTGTCCTCAGTTCTGGAGAGTTCTGGAAGGTCTCTGGAGGCTCTGCCAACACCTCACTCAGACCTTACATACCACTCTCCCTCACAATCTTCTCCACCACTCAAGGCCTTAAGAGGCTCGGGGAGCTGCTTGAAGGCATTTTTCAGAACAATTCCTCCGAATTTTAGCAGCCCAGCATTCTCCCAGTACCAGCCTCAGCTTGCCTTTTTGGCCTCCCTCCCTGGGGACTCTCTGAGACTGTGTCCCATGATCGTGGGTGGGCTCAGGGGGTGAGTGTGAGACTGGACTCAGGCTCCCCTGCCTGGAAGAGCTCTAGACCAGAGAGCAAGAGTAGGTCCTGGGAAGAGTTACTCCTAAAGATAAAACTAAGCCTTTGGAAAGTAAACCAGTAGTAGCAGAGATTTGTTTGCAGACAAAATGAATAATCGCTGCTGTGAGCGTGGGAAGGGGCATCTGTGGGACTACAAGGACAAGAATTGGGTCTGGGGCTTTGTGGTAGGAGGCCAATATGGGGAGTCAGCCCCACCCCAACAATGGCCCAAGTGCAGGTGGCCTGACGCTACCAGGCGGGTAAGCGTCAGGGCACACATCATCCTCAAGCTTTGTGCTGGGGCTACTTCAGTTCATAAAATACCAAAGTACGCTCAGTCCCTTCTCCAGGACACATACACCATCCAAGGGTTAACCTTGGGTCCATTAGGGGCTTCAGAACTTTGCAGATGGGTAGATTAATATATATCTTTTGACTATCACCCCTGATAGTAATTACTCCAATGTTCCCCCGTGGAATGCCCCTGGCTGCCCTTAGGATGATGCCACCTGCACTTATCCTACGGACCAGCAGGTGGCAGCACATAGAGCTTAAAGTTCAGAGTTGCAGGAAAAGGAAGGCTCCAAACCTTCTGCCTTTCTGTCTGCAGGGGGACCCCTCTTCTTGACTCTGATGGTGTCCCAGCTCACACACCCATCAACCCACATATACCACATCCCTCTGGGCATGGACTGGCGACACCCAGGGAAAAGGATGACTGCACTTCTGGGAGCTCGACCCTGAGGAGCCGTAAGCTGACTTGGGAAAGAGGCGTGTGGGGATATGCAAGGCCGTCCTCGAAACTCATGCTCCCTAAGCTGGGCGTCATGTAATAAGATAATGTGTATATCCAACCTGTTACTGCTTGGCAAACACAGACTGCAAATGCACATACCTCACCTCACTGAATCCTTACAAACTACCCACAAGGTGAGTCTTAGCAACCCAGTTTACAGATGAGGATATCAAGGCACAGAGGGGTGCTTCAGTTGCCTAGTGTCACGTGTCAAATGAATAACAATGCTGGGCTTTGAGATTCCAGGGCCCTGGGTCTCAGGTGACTCAAAGTCCAGCTGTGTCCTTCGGCACTGGCTGAGGAGATGATGCTGAAGGAGATGGCTTCCTCGTCAGGCAATGCACACAACTACTTCTCCATGCGAATGGAGGGTATACCTACTGGGGCACAGGGTAAAGGAGTGGCAGCCTCAGAGCTTTCCTGGGAGGCACACCAGGGTGTGCGCAGGGGAGCTGGTTCCAGCAGAAGACCAGAGTTGTGTTCTATTTCCACTGTCGAATTGCTGTGTGCCCTTCAGCAGGTCCTGACCCTCTCTGAGCTTTCTTTTCCTTGTCATTGGATTAGAGCATCTCAGGGGTCCTGCTGGTTTGCACTATCCAGGGAACACAGAAGCTCCAGCACCAAACTCTTCACTGGCTAAAAAGAACTAAGGCTGCGACAATGCAACTCACAAGGTTCTGGCTGGGATTAAATGAGGCTGCAAAGAGAAATGCTGGGCAGCCTGAGCCAAGCACAGCCCCAGAGCTGAGTCTGGGCCACCTGGAGTCCTGGGTGTGGCCTCGGGGGATCTATTCCTGCCCTGTTTCTGCCCCGAGTTAGGTCTCACCTGTAATAGGCTGGACTCTCCAGGAAGCAGATGCCAAGATAGAGTTAGGAGTGCAAAAGGAGGGGAGGAAGCAGGCAGGACAAGGGGGGCCATCAGACCGGGCTGCAGGCCTGCCACCAGCTCTGCTAGCCCCGTGGGGCCCCAGGACAAAGGCCACCTGTTAGAGGTGGCAATGGCCAGGCTCTCCTACTGCTGCCTTTGCTCTGTCATTAGCTGGCCATCCATGTCCACCATCTCCCTGAAGAGCCACTAGGGCTGGAAAGCAGAGGCAGCCCCTGGGGGAGGCCAGCTGCCCTCCCTGAAGGGGGATCTGAGCCTGGGTCTCAGTGCCCACCTGACCAGGAAAGGGCCACCCTGCCCTCTGGGGTGGGAAATGCAGGCATAGCACCTCCTCCCACCCCAGCCCGTGCACACCTGACAGGGAACGGCTGGGTCTGAAGGAAACAGCAGCAGCAGGGCAGAGCCGTGTATGTGTGGGTCGGGGTGGGAGGGTGTACATAGGTGTTTTCGTTTGTTCAGTACAGGGGCCTGTGAAGGTGTCTGTACACACATGGAGGTGTTTGCACATGCAAGCGTGCCTGAAGGTGCAGTACAGGTGTGCACACATGTCCATAGATGTGCAGTGGACATCTGCACATCTGCAGTTGGGGGCTGCCAGCTCTGGGCACCTTTGACAGGTGGCAGCTGGGTCCAACTGCCTGGATTCAGCCCAGTCCCTGGGAAGGTGACAGGTAAAGTGAGGCAGGGCCCACAGCTGCAAGACTCTGGCTCTGGGGTCAGGGCAGGAGCAGGGGACACCTCCCACCCCCATCAGAGAACAGCAACACTACAAGATTCTGGAGCCCAGGCTCAGCTACTTCCCTATAAGGTTTAATTCTTGCCATAGCCCCTGAGGTAGGCAGTACTGTTCTTTGCATTTTGTAGATAAAATGCTCTCTGAATGTTTGCTCTTTGGGGTAAAGCAGTGAGGAGAGTTGGACTCTCTCTTCCCTGAATCTGTGGTGTTTGGATGTGGACGGAGGAAGGGGGCCTTTCCTCCTCAGACCCCCACCTTGAGAATCCTCTCCGTGGAGGCAGTCATCAGCCCCATGGCAGGGAACTCTAGTCCAGTGTTCTCAAAACCACCCTGGCTGCAAATTCCTGGGACAGAGGATTTCCTTTGTCCCCTAATCTGGTGGTAAGGGGGGCTGAGAGCCCTTGGTTCTGTCCAGCCCTCCCCTTTGGGCCTGGCAGAGGGGTGTAGCCCACCCCTGGCGGGCCCAGTGACGCAGATCAGCAGTGGGGAGGCCACCCAGGCTGGGGGTGAGCCAGGGCCTGCGGAGGCCCCTCTGTCCAGGCCAGATGGCCTCTGGCTCCAGTGGGTGGGGCTGCCAACACCTCCGGTCAGGGTCCTGGCCCGGGTTCCTCACTCTGCCCTTGTCCAGCCATTTGCTGAGGGGACGAGTGAGTGGGGCTTTCTTTGAGATGCCCATTCCCTGAAGCCCCACCACTGGGCTCCTTATTCCTGACCCCAGCATCCGACCAGACTCCTCAGAGTCTCATCTCCACACTGACCAAGGGCCTGCAGGAACCCAGAGAGGTGGCCTGGGCAGTGGGGCCTTCCCTCGTGGTGTCCCCTTTTCCTCTGTGGTTCAGGCTGGATCAGCTCCTCATTCATTCATTCACTCATTCATTCCTCCAACAAACGTAAACCGAGTGTCTGCTACATGCCAGGATCTGTTCTGGGCCCTGGAACTGTGCAGATGAGTAAGACAGGTCAGTCCCTGCCCTCATGAGGCTAATGCTTGCCTTGGGGAGATGAGAAAACTAGCAAGCAGGGTGGACAGTAACGTGGTTGAGGCTGGAGGCTGCTTTAGAATGGGTCATCAAGGAAGGCCTCCCCAAGGAGGGGGCATCTGAGCCAGGGCTGGGAGAGGCCAACCCAGCCTGGGGGTGGGAGGAGCAGGTGGAGGAGCCAGCACCTGGGAGGGCCCTGCTGGGGGAAGATGGGTGTGGGGTCTGGTGTGTGCTCACTCATGGTGGTAGAAGCAGGAATGCTGGTTGCGGAGGGAACGAAGTCAGGGCCGGAACGCAAAGGCCTTGCAGGAGTTGGATATGATTCTGAAAGGCTCTCACAAAGTGGAGCAATATAAGCAGAGTTAATATTCATACAGCTGTTCCTCCATGCAGGGCATTGTGTCAATCACCTTACATAAAGCCAACTCATCCAGATGTCCCCAAAACCCTACGGTAGGTCCCATTATCATCCCATTTTACTGATGAAGAAATGAAGACACTGAGAGATCAAGTCACTTGCTCAGTGACACACGACAGGTCAGTGGTAGAGCTGGCATTTCCAGTGAGCAGCTGGTTCCAGAACACTACCTCTTGGGATATGATTCCCTCACCTCCAACACAGCCTCTTCCAGGAAGCCTTCCCTTGCCCCAGAGTTTGTTTGCTCTGCTGAAGCAATATATAAACATACCATAAGACCTAAAAAACGCTGGGATTCACAAGGGGTCATCCTGTACCTGCCCCTGCCTGCCGGCAGGTAGACATGGTATTATAAGTCCCATTTTGAAGATAAGACTACTGAGGCCCAAAGGGGTAAAGAGACTTGTCCATATCAAAGTCAGCGAGGGAAGCATGGGAACTGGAGCCATGGTCTCCTAAAGTCTAAGCTCCCATCTCTCCTTTCTGGTTTTGGGATGATTCTCAGGCTGTTTCTTGTCTGTTTTCCACCTGTCTCCCTTCCCCCAGCCAGACAGCAGCCTTGCTCTGTGCCCACCATGAGGCCATGCACCCAGCAGGGAGTGTCTGCAGATACAACAGGTGGGTGAGTGCAGGAACACGCCAGGCACGGTGCTGCTGCCCAGGGTGCCTTGAGCAGGGATGTTTGGCAGCAAGGACGGATGTGAAGGATGCTTAGGAACATTTTAGTGAGTCTGGGAGCTGGGTTGGGGTATTTCTGTCTGGGATGGGAAGGGCACCTCAGCCAGAAGGAACAGCATGTGCAAAGAGAGGGAGAGGATGTGGCAAGATCAAGGAACAGCAATGGTTCAGTTGGACCTGAGCAGGAGGACAGGATGGGGATGGGGTCTGTCTGCAGGCTAAGGAGCTGGGGCTATGCTCTGGGTGGGAGGTGGGCAGTGAGAGGGGAAGTCCCTGCCCTGGGAGCCCTGGGAGCAAATCCCGACCTTGCTGAATAATGCTGAGCAAGCCATGTGCCCTCTCTGAGCCTGTTTCCCCCTCTGCACCATTTGGGGATGGCACCCATCCTAAGGACCCATCTGGGCCGTGCATAGACTCATTCCATGGATTGCTGCTTTCTTACAGTCCTAACAAAGAGGCTCTGTTGGGTAGATATGGGATATTTTTAATGCCCTGATTTCTTTTTGCCACGTGTGGCTTTGCTCTGTGCTATTTTACCAGCCCTTCTGGAGGCACGTGTCCCAGGTGCCCCATTTCACAGAGGAGCTTGGGTTGACATGCTCGTCTTTACCTTCAAGCCCTTCCTCTTGTGGAGCCCCATCCAGGGCCGGCCAGCATCATGGGCCTGGGCCTGGGCATGAGTGGGGCCCAGCTCTGAGGGCCGTGGCACCAGCAGCATCAGTGGTACTGGCATGGCTACTGGCATCAGTGGCATTAGCTGCTCTGAGGCCCCAGGGCAGGCTTGGGGCAGCTCATCAGGCCCAGGCTGGCATCACTCCAGCCCTTGGAGCTGTCACTGTGGCCATCCAGCCCAGTGGCTTCCTCCTCGGATATGGTAACAGTCTCGGGTGCGTCCTTCCCAAGGTTGCTGTTTAAGACCCCTGCTGAGTGGTCAGCGGCCCCCTCAGACTTGCTAGTTGTGTGGACATCTGTTGCATCCTGCTTTGGCTCAGGGCCAACCGAAGGGTCAGCACAGAGCCCTGCCACAGGCTGGGTGGGTGTCTTGGCTCTGCCCTGGCCAGTCCAGAAGAGGGTGAGCTCTTGGCGGCAGGCAGCCATGGCCAGGCTGGTGAGCAGGGTGCTGGACACCAGGTAGAGCAGGGCAGGCTGGCCCATCTGCATGAGGGCCGTGGTGATGAAAGTGACCAGCAGGCCCACAGCATAGGCTGCAGTGCTGGCCAGGAAGTAGACCTGGCGTGAGTGGATTCGCACATCAAAGCGATGGCAGTAGGCTACCAGAAAGCCCGGGACCACGATGTCACCAAAGCCAAGGATGGAGAAGGGCCGGTCACACAGGGTCAAGGCTGAGAAGCTCAGCCGGGGCACTCTGAGCACCATGGGCAGCCTCTCATGGCTCAGGGAATCTGCCGGGCCTGCGGCTACCTCCACCATGATGCTCTCGCCAGTCCTGGTAAGGAGGGGCGTGACAAAGACGAAGAAGACATCAAAGGCCAGCAGGGCCAACAGGAAGGAGGTGCAGTTCTTGAATGTGGGCAGCCGCACGCGTTGCAGCACGAAAAGGCAGTAGGTCATGCCCAGCGTGTCCTGCAGGAGCCATGCCCAGCGGTCCTCATTGCGGTAGGCAACCCAGAGGACAGTCACCACCGTGCACAGGCCAGCCAGCAGTGGCAGCTGCAGACAGGCCCAGCAGTCAGGCAAGGGCCGCTGGCATTGCTGCAGGGGCGGGAGGTGCACCAGGGGCGTGAGGCAGCTGTAGAGGCCAGTGCCCGCACCCAGGCTGAAGATGGCGATCATGACATAGACGAAGCTGTCGTAGAAGAAATAGAGTAGCAGCAGGATGGAGCTGGACATGGTGAGCACCGTGCCCATCGTGGCTGGCGTGAAGTCCACTGGTGCATCTTCGTCTTCCTCCTGCCCTCCCTGGGCTGCCATTGCTGCCCGCTGATTGTGCCCACCAGGCCCTCCTCCTCTGCGGGCTCGGCGCTGCCCCAGCTGGTCAGCCTCAGTCAGGCCAGCCCAGTAGCCGCCAGCAGCCACAGTGCCTACAGCCAGGATGAAGATGACCACCATGTTGTAGTCGAGAACAGGCTCTGGGGGTGCGTACAAGGCCACGTGGACCACGGCACTGCCCCGGGCGTGGCTGAGGATGTCGAGCATGTCACTGTAGCGGAGCACAGCCACGGGGATGGTGAGGTCTGGCAGGGACTTGTGGGGGGCCTGGGACACAAGGGTGGTGTCTGAGCACTGCTGGCTGCTGACCTGGCTCACGATGAGCAGCCCGTGGGCGCCTTGGCTTTGAGCCAGCCAGCCCTTGGCATACAGGCTGCAGTTGCCCTGCATGACCATGGTGGAGGCCCGGTGGAGGGGCCGCCGGCCAGGGAAGCCATACTGGGCCCGGTGGGAGGAGTCCTTGCCTGGGCATGAGGGTGCCATGGTGCCATCACACAGGGGCAGGAGTGGGGCGTGGTTCAGGTCCCGGGGTAGGGTGATGTAGTCGGAGCTGAGCAGGATGCAGTAGTCCTTGCTCCAGTTCTCTGACACCACGTGGACCACGCCGTGCTCCCCCGGGGCCATGGCGCTGGAGAGGAGGAGGAGGAGGAGGAGACCCAGGCGTGCCATCCTCCTCAGCCACCTGGCATGGTGTCCCAGTGTGGCAGTGACCCTCAGTCCATTTCCTGCCCCCGGGGATAAGGGTGTGGGAGGGTGTGGCCCTCTGTCACAGAGCAGCGCTGCCTCCCCCCTGGAAACCAGAGCCACACCTACTAGTCACAATAGAGCTGTGAAGCCTGGGCCCAGGGCACTGCTGCCGAGCCCCGGGCTCCTCTCAGGATCCTGTCCCCCAACCCTGCCTCCAGTAGAGAGGTCATCTGGGCCCCTCTCTGCTCAGCATCCAGGGGTCTGGACCCGGTGATTTGAAATAAGAGGTGGGAGGATGGGGTTGAGGGTCCCAGATGGGATCCTAGACCATGCCTCTTACCCACTGGAGAACCTGGGCAGATGCCTCTCCTCCCTGTGCCTATTTCTTATCTACAAAGCAATGAAGACTTGGGACTGGAGAATTTCTAAGGGCCCTGGGAGCCCTGAACTCAGTGATATTGTGCACTTTTATTGAGCACTTATATATACCAGGTACTTTATCTGTACTTATTACACCCTTGCCAGAAGGTAGTACTACACCTACCCGGCCTGAAGCTGCATGCTGTCCTTCAAAATCCATGCCCCTTTCTACTGGAATGTGACCAGAATTTCATTTCCAGCCTCCCTTGGAGTTAGGAATGGTCACATGGCCAAGTTCTTGCCAATGAAATTGAGCCGTAATAATGTGAGCCTGGACAGAGGCCCTGGGGCTCCTTGTCCATTTCTCCTTTATTTTTGCACAAGTCATGGACAAGCCATTGACTTTGCAGAGGAGGACATTGTCTTAAGGGATGGGGAGAAAGGAAGCAAAAGGAACCGGGCCCTGATGTCTGCATGGAGGAGTGGCATGGATCACCGAGGACTGTTAGGGGGAGGCATCACCTTCCTTAAGCCGGTGGCTGATTGTGGATCTCTTTGGTCTGGCAACTTAACCTTTCCCAAGTACCCCCACTTTATGGGTGAATAAACCCAGGGCTCAGGAAGCCCAGCCCCGGGACACAGGTCCGGCGCTCACACCGGACACACCTCTGAGGCCTCGCCTGTCCGGGAACTGCGCTGCCCCCTGCTTCAGGCCTCCTGGCTGTGTGGCTCTGCTCCCTGCCCCCTGCCTGCTCTTGTCCTCAGGCCTGAGCACCAACATAGTCTCTGCCACAACATCCAGGAGAAAATAGGCCTCCTCCTTAGCATGGCATTACCCACAACTCAGGCTTTCCCTTCTTCATGGCGCTCGCCACAGGCTCAGGTTTTTGTTTTCTTTGCCTCATTTTCTGACTCCCGCTGGTCAAGTTCCGTGAGGACAGAGGACCTGTTCTATCTGCTGCTCTCAGATTCTGGAATAGAAGGTGAAGCTCAGAAGTATGTGTGTGATCTGGGGGGAGGGACCCTGTTTCGCAGTGTAAGGGACCAAGGTGCAGGGCAGTGAAGGGACTTCTCCAGGTGACCCATGAGCGGTGGAGAGGAGAGTCAAGCGCAGCCTGGGTGAGGAGCTTCTGTCTAGCCTGGCACTGTCTGTGCTGAGCGCTCAAGGGACAGCCGACTGCAGGGGTGGCCCACTTATCCCAGATGGCCGGGCCTGGGTAGGAGATGGGTTTATTGAGAAAGTCAGTTAAAGAGGGGAATCACTAAAAAGTCACCTACACACTTTACACTCTGTGTTAGTCCTTGGCTGCCTTACCAGGTGATGGTGGGTGCTTACAACAGCAGAAGTTTATTCTTTCACAGGCGGGAGGCTGGAAGTCCGCTGTGGACTAAATGTCTGTGCACCGCCCACCCCCAGTTCATATGTTGATATCCTAACCCCGAGTGTGATGATGGTACTTGGACGTAAGGCCTTTGGGAGGTGATCATGTCATGAGGGTGGAGCCCTGGTACATGGGATTGGCTCCCTAAGAGCACTGAGAGAGATGGCCTTGCTTTCCACCATGTGAGGATACAGCCGGAGGCAGCCCGCACAGCAGCTAGGGAGCTTCCTGAGGAACCGAGCACCGGTGCCCTGATCTCAGACTTCCCAGCCTCCATGAGAGATGCAGGCTTGTTGTTGTAGCCACTCAGTCTGTGGTATTTGTTACAGCAGCCCAAGCTGACTGAGACAAAGTTCAAAATCGCGGTGTCAGCAGGGCCATGCCCCCCCACCGAGACTCTGGCTGAGTTCTTCCTTGCCCCTTCCTGATTTTGGGGGCAGCTGGCATTGCTCCAGCCTGTCTCTGCTGTCACACAGCTTTCTCTCTGTGTGCCTCTTGTCTTATAAGGATACGTGAGTCATATTGGATCAGGACCCATCAAATGAAGTTATCTTAATTTGATCACATCTGCAAAGACCATATTTCCAAATAAGGGCATATTTACAGATACCGTTGGTTAGGGCTCCAACATACCATTTTGGAGAACACAATTCAACACATAAACACATTTTATTTTAGCTTCCAAGGACTAAGCAGACAGTCACTGCTCTTTTTGTAAGAACTTCCCTTTGGCGGGTCTCCCCTTACGGGTCCAAGTCGCCTTCCTTGTGAAACTCACCCCAGTGAGTCGCCATCCCCAGCGTCCAGCTTTGGCTTCTCTGAGGTGGAGTGCATGCTGAAAGGACCTGGCAAAGGAGAACCAGGTAGACTTTGCCCATCTCCGGTCACCCAGCTATTTACATCTGTCTCACCAAAACCTAATATGACAGATAGTGTTTTGTATGACTCAGATTGTGTCTTTCAAAGCATTTAAATGAGTTTTTATAAGAGACTTCTCTCCTGATTTGTGCAATTCTATTTCATCCATAGCTATAATATTTGATTAGTTTACAAACAGTAATTACAAGGACAAGTTAGCTGTCAGAAATACATTAGGGAGCAATGACAACAGACGGATGAGTGTCCCGCCAGCCAAGGTGGGGAGAAGCCACAGGGCCCAGGGCAGGAGGCCGCCAGCTGCCCCTCCAGCAGGCTCCCACTGCAGAGGAGGGCCGGTGCGCTGGTTCGGGCCAGTTAGGTAAAAGACTTGGCTTAAATGCTTCTTCTCAGAGTGTAGCAGTGTCCACACTGGGTGCACCCCTCTGTAGCCAAGCACAGCACCCAGATGCTGAGCACAGCCGGGCAGGCCAACCCCTTACTGAGCACTGTGCTAATAAAACTCTGGCCACCCAGATACTGATGTTCAGCTTAGACCCTCACTTGGGGCCCCACTCTCCACGTAGGGAGTCTTAGGTCTCCTCACCAAGGACCAACACACCCTTGGGGTGCCTATTATCAAAAACACAGGTCATAACGAGTGCTGGCAAGGATGTGGAGAAATTAGAACCTTCCCATGTTGCTGGTGGGAATGTCAAATAATGTGGCTTCTGGGGAAAACAGTTTGGTGGTTCCTTGATAAATCAAACATAGTTACCATATGACCCAGCAATTCCAATCCTCGGTATATACCAAAAAGATTGCAAGCAGATGTTCAAAAAAAAACTTGTACATAAATTTCATAGCACACTATTCACAATAACTTGGAACAGGTGGAAAGAACCCCAATGTCCTCCAGCCAATGAATGGATAGTGTGGTCTATCCATACAATGGAATATCATTCAGCCATGAAAAAGAATGAAGTTCTGACACCTTGAAAACCTTGAAAGAACCCAGGCACAAAAAGGACAAATACGGTATGACTCTGCTTTTGTGAAAAATCCAGAATAGGTAAATCTAGAGAGACAGAAAGCAGGGTTGCGGTAGCCAGAGGCTAGAGGAAGGAGGGAGGGTTGGGTGGCAACTGCTTAATGGGTGTGGAGTTCCCATTAGCGTGAAAAAGCTCTGGAACTGCCTAGTGGTGGTGGTTGCACGACATTGTGAGTGCATTAAATGATGCTGAATTGTACATTTTAATGGTAAGTTCTATGTTATATGTATTTTACCATAATTAAAAATAAAGCAAAATAAGACTGACACCAGTCCCTCCAGGGACACTGCTCAGGACAGACCTCGTTTTAGTCCGGACCCTGTCCGACTGGCATGTGCCCTACTTGTGGTTTGGCAACAGGCTGCCCCACAAATAATCTGCTTGCCCTTCCTCCCTGATCTACCCTTGCGCTCCGGTGCCTGGGCTCGGAGGATTCCCCCGAGGTTCATTCTCTCCGAGGCTCTCTTCCTGGGGCCCTCTCAGCGAAGGCTTTTGGGTGTCTGTCCAATCGCTGCTTTTCCAGCAGGTCTTTCCGCATCCTGCCCCCCATGTCCCTAGTCCTGGAATTGCTCTTTGTGATCACGTTGTGCCGTGACAGCACTTGCACTATGCCCTGGTGGGTGCGGTCACATGAGGGGTTGATGCTCTTTGAAGCCACCATCCACTCCCCAGCCTGAGTTTCTGCTCCAAAACTCTGCAACAGGCCCCAGATTCCATACCTTTCCTGGAGGGCATCCATCCCCCTGAATGTGTAGCTTCTGCTCACTCTGTGCCACCCCCCTTAGCTACGGCCTGGGCTCTCAGGCTCGCTGCCCAGGACAGTCCAGGGGCAACGTCTCTGTCCCTGTTTGAGGACCTTGGTGGTGCCAGGAGCATTTACCTTCATTGACTCAGGGCATAGGTGGTAGCAGGCCCGGGCAGCGGTTCTTAGCCCCGTGTGGCAGCTCAGGAAGGGCGGGGAAGGTGTCCAGCTCAGTTGCCTTGCCTCCTGGGCCACTGCAGTCCTAGCTGCATGCCCAAGGATGGCACAGACACCAGAAGGGCCGGATTGCCACCTGCTTCCTCCCCCACTCCCCCAGTAGTGAAGGCAAGGGAGGAAGCAGCTCCCGGCCTGTCCTGCGTCCTTGGCAACCACCCTAGCTGGGTGCCCGCTGCACTCTCCCAGTCTCGTACTAGGTACACTTAGCACGTGGTGCCCACCTCTGCGTCTGCCCCCATCTTCCTTGCCCAAGAAGCAATGTGGCTGAGCAGCAGACCTCTGCCCAGGACCCATGGAGGGGCAGAGGGAGTGGGTGGCAGTCTCGTTGCTAAAGGTGGTCTCTGGAGTTACCTCCAAATGAAGACCTGGTGTTTCCAACATGGTGAGAATTTTGAAAAATATAGATGGTCCAGGTCTCAGCTCCAAGCCTGCCCAGCAGGATCTGCAGAGATTGGGGGCTGTAGAGGGTAGGAGATAGGAAGCGATGGTCTGAGTTGGAGCAGGGACAGGCTGGGGACACTGGGAGGCTGGCAGCTTGTGGCCATCCTGGAGGCTGGGCGGGGTTCAGGGAATGGACCGCCTGAGGCTCACGCTTTGTGGTGCCAACTCCTAGATCTAGCTTTGTCTCTGAATATTGTCTGTTCACAAACTGCAGAAATGGAGGAATTTCCCTAGGCAGGGTGCTGGAGGGGTAGCGAGCAGGGAGGGCTACCCTACAAAGAACTGCTGCACAGGGGTTATACATGGTGGGGCCGAGTGAGGCCAGCCTGGGTTAACAGGCAGCCATGCCACTGCTGTGTGCTCTTGGACAGGTCTCTCCACCTCTCTGGGCTTTGCTTCTCCCATCTAACTGGGGACAACAGCACCTGCCTCATAGTGTGGTGTGAAGAGTAGATGAGATCGTGTGAGTGGCTTAGGAGCGCCTGGTGCCCAGTAAGCAATCAATGATAGTATTGCTGTTGGTGAAATGCAGAAAGCAACCCCCTCTGTTTGGACCAAGACTGAGCAGCTAGGTTTGAAGTCAGGAGGCTGGATGAGGTGATCCCAAGACCCTTGAGCTGGAGGCCACTGGCATCTTTGAATGGGCTGGGCAGAGCCTGGGTGGGTGCAGGGAGACCCACAGAGGCTTCTCGGGGTCTGGGCTGCTTTGTTTGCGGTTAAATGTCATTCAAGAGTGGAGGGGTGGATGATGTTAGGAAGGTGGGGAAGGGGATGCTGGGAGCCAGGATGGACGTCAGAAATCTCATTGCTCTCACCCAACTGGGCTCATTAACTGGACACTGGCTGGATCATTGTTGGGCTGGTCCCATATTCACTTGGGACGTGTCCTCAAGTAGACAATCTGAGATCCTGAGGCCTCTTTGCTGCCCCCTCCTCCCAGAGCTGCTTAATCAGGGCTGACCTCCAGAAAGTAAGCCCCCTGGCTTCATTCAAAGGAAGGAAAGGAAAGGGCCCTGGTCTTGGAGCCAGAAGACCTTTGATCTCAGGGGTCACCAGGTCTGCTTCCTTGGCTGCAAAATGGACTGGTTTCTACCTCCACAAGCTAGTGGAGGATTAGGTAATACATGTTATAAGGGATCTTGTGAATTGCAAAACAATATACAAAATACCCACAATTAAGGTATTATCTGAATCCTAAGACCTCTCTTCCTCCCAGCATATGGTCTTCCCAGATCTGGCTCCCTGGGCATCTGATCCGGCAGCAGCAGAGGGACCAGGGTAACCTGGAGGCAGGGCTGGGGACCCCGGGGTGGAGGCTGTGCTGTCACACTGACGGAGCGTGGGGGTCTGGGCTGGAAAGCCAGATCCCCAGTGTGGTTTTCCCCCCACCGCGCCCTGTGTCGAGGGAGAGTCCCAAGGAGAGATGGGCTCGGGCTGGGAGAGTTTTAGGAGACTGACATTTCTGGGTGTGGCATGGAGAAGAACTCTCCTGGGCTTGAGAGAGGGGTTTGTCCTGAGGTGACCCGCACACTGTAGCTGCCCAGCCCTCACAGTGTGGTGCGGTGTATCTGTTGGCCCACCACACTCACCCACAAGGGACTTATCTTCCTAGCCAACCCTAGCTAGCTGAGTCCCAGGGCAAAGTGATGCTCAGTAGCCCTCTCTGGGGGCTGCCTTCCCCCACAGCCCCAGCACCCAGGGCCCCACTGGCAGTGGAAGGATTAGACTCTGGGCGCCACCCTGCAGCCTGAGGGGCTTAAGTTCTTGGCACCCAGAGGTTCCCACATGTGTCCACAGCAGCAGCTTCTCCCTTACAGCCTGGATGGAAGGAGCCCCAAGGCTCATCTGGACCAGCCCCTGCTGCCCAGGGAACCCCCTGCAGCTTCTGAAGCCACCAACCTTGCCTTGGAGATGTCCTCTAACCACCTTCCGGAGCTGGCAGCTCTGAGCTTTGCAGTCAGCAGCTGGGCCGGGTCCTGGGGTGCTGCTCACCTCTGCCCCTCGTGCAGGGCCTGGCAGTGTGTGTGCACACCGGGGCTTGCAGGGTGCCCATCAGCTAAAGCAACTAGGAGGCACAGGCTGGAAGGTGGGTACCACCCCAGCTTGGCCCCTCAGATCCTTTCCTGGGCTACCCCTGCAGAGGGTCACCTGGCCCCTCAGGCTCCTCCATCCTGGGGGTGCCCCAACTCACACATCCTGACATTGTCCAGGACAAGCCTTGCTGTCTTCTCCACCTTCTGGGGTGGAATGCAGGGCTGCAAAGAGGCCTCAACTGCAGCCACTTGAGACTCATCAGTCACTCCCTATTCCTCCTCCTAGCCAGGACCCATGTGGACCTTCCCCTCAGCCCGTTGCTCTGGAAGCTGTCAGCCTAAGTCTGTCCTGGTGGCCCTGGTCCACTCCCCTGCCCTCCTCTGCCCAGCTGCCCCCCACCATCCCTCTACTCAGTGGGACAAGAACTTTGGGAGTTGGCAGAGCAGGGAACCCCATAAGATCCTCAAAGACACCCCCAGTTCCTCCCTGGGGTCAGACCCTCCCTCATCAGACCTCCCCTCCCTCAGCATCACAGTCATCTTTAGGGTACCCTGCCCTCCCTGGCCAGACCTCCAGATTGCTGGTCTGTGTATGCTGGGGGGAGTTTTGGTGTCCCACCCCCCTCCTGCCCTGGGGGCCTGCTGGCTTCCACCACCCACTGCTGTGCCTGGGTGGTCTCTCTTGGCCTCCTTGTGGCCATGTGACTGTGGGAAGTGCAAGGAGCTTCATGCTGTCTAGAGCAGCCTTCCCCCGGCCCATGGAGTGAGTAAATACCCCTTGCCCCTCAGGTGGCATGGTGAAGGGCTGGGTCCCAGTGCAGCTCCCAGGCTTCTGCAGCAGGTTAAGCGTCAGTTGCCCAAGGTGGTGGCTGGCATGTGCACATCCTCTCATCACCTTCCTTTCCTAACCTCACCCCACCCCCTCCCTGTGGTCCCGGGGGGTGCCAAGGTGAGACAACAGTCAAGGCCTCTCTGCTTCCCCACACTTCTTGTTTCTAGCTCAGCTCCTCCCCTGACACTGGGACACACCCCTGCTGGTCCCATTTCTATCCCTTTGCTCAAGCTGTACCCCCAGTCCTTTGCTACATCATTCAGCCAATGGCCCTTATAACTCACCCCCTTATAAGAGCTGTCCTCACCCCTGGGACCCGGCCAGACCCTGCCCTTCTCCTAGTCCCCACCTGCACACTGTCCTGGATGGGAGTGTGAGTGGCATCAGGTTTCCCAGCCACACTGTGGCCCTAAAGACCGACAAGTGGCTTCCATTTCTCTGTGGCACCCTCTCCACCCAGCCCCAGCATAGTTCAGACCTTCACAAATACTAGTTGAAAAGATAAATATTATTTACATCAGCCACAACCCCCCCTCCCCCAGTTGACACCCTTGTCTCCCAGCCCCACACCCCCAAAGCCCTGCTCAGGTTGTCAGAACACCTCTGATGTGGGCGGGTCCAGTGGGGACTGGCTGCTGCCCCAAGAGCCACTTGCTGCTCCATGGTACTGGGGCAGAGAGGGGCCAAGTGCCCTGCCCCTTCCTGTTTTTGCTTAGCTTATCATGCTGCCCTGGAGGCCCTCCAGGGGTCACAGGCTCCCTGTGACCAGCAGAGGGGCTGCCCCAGAGGCCAGACCACAGAAGCCAGCAGGCTGGCTGGCCCCAGGTAGTCTCTGCCCCCTCAAAAGGGGACTGGCTTTGTCTAGGCACACCCTGGCTCTTCTCACAGGCCTATCACGTTTCCACTTCCATCTCCTCACAAAGGGGTGACACACGGGCAGGAGGTGACAGGAATCAGGCTGACAGTATTGGTGGTAAGGAGGTGGGAGCCCATGTGGCATGGAGGGCAGTAAAGGTCCAAGGGTGCAAGGCAGAGAGGCAGGGCATTTCTGATGCCGGTGCCACGGTGCACAGAAGTCCTGGGGGCTTGGAGGGATTTCTAGTGTAGCCTGATGTCTGATGATGGCACCAGGACTCCTGACAATGTAGTCTTGGTTCCCAGTGTGTTAGAAGGCATTGCTAAGGCCCCGAGGCATCATCACGGTGGCTGCGGTGCTGTCACAAGTGTCCCGTGATGCCCCTGGGGTGAGCGGCCCCCACAGTCGCTGGGGACAGACGCCAGGTCTTCGAGGGCTGGCCCTCTGGTGGTCTGGGTGGACACCTCTTAGAGGGCCCCACGTGGGCTTTGGGCTTCCTGGCTGCCCCCATCACTCTACTCCCATTCCGTTCTCCAGGGAGGACTGGGGGAAGGGGGGCCAGAGGACCTGGGCCAGCCCAGTCCTATAGGTGGCTTTCCACCCGTCCTGTGATCCAGGCTGTGGCTGCTCTCGTAGGCCTAGAGCTCCCGCTCAGCTGGGGCTCTGGGAGGGGCCTCCCAGGCTCTCAGTGCCAGCTGCTCCCGGGGGGCCCGGCCATGGGAAGGAGCATGTTTCCTCCACAGACAGGGCAGCTGGCTGAGTCTGGCGACCATCTTCCCAACGGATCTTGGGGCCAGTCCATGGTCCTCTGGCTCAGAGCCCTGTGGACTGCTTGATGCTATGAAAGCTGACACGGGTGGGGGAGGTGGGAATGGACATGGCGCGGGCCACACGGGCGCGGATCGAATGCTTGTCCTGCCATCGGTGCCACCTCTTCCGGATGGCAGAGCGGACCTGTGGGCACAGAGCAGAGCGTGACACAAGCCCACACAAGCCCGGGTCCCAGGACCCTCCTCCCTCCCGTAAGGCTGCCACAGCAGCTGTACAGGGGAGCAGTGCACAGGTGTGAGGGGCACAGGGGGTCACACCAGAGGGGTGACAGTCACAGCTCTGATGTTGCTGATTTGCATATTTGTTAGGATGATTTTCTCAAATGTCTGAGGAAGGGGTGCCTTTTTCTGATTCACACAAAGACATCACAGGGCTCTGCCATGAATTCCTATCCTCAATCCACATATATCCCATGCGCCAGGGCTCAGCCCTTCTGGTTTCAACAACCCATTTCACAGACTCATTAATGAGACTGAAGCCCTGGCTTCTGGTCCCATACCAACAGCCCTCATGGGGTTCCCAGCTGTGTCCTCAGAGACCTGGGAGCAGGGAGGAAAGGGCTGGCATGGGGAGGCCGGGCAGCAGCTGTGGAGAATCTCCAGCCCCACCAGGCCTCACGCCATCCTGAGCCTTGGGCCCAGGGTCCTTACCTCACTGTTGAGGAAGCAGTAGAACACAGACACGAAGAAACCCTGGGGTGGAGGGAGGCAGGTCAAGGGCCTGGGGTGGGTGTGGTCCCCTGGCTTCCAGGCCACCCCCTTCTCCCCCCAGCTCCTGCCCCTCCAGGGCCCTGCCTGGGAGAATCCCCACCCAAGGAGGCAGCGGCCTGGCCAGGGTGCAGTGATGGGCAGCAGTACCTGGAAGGATTCCAGGAAGGAGTTGAAGTAGATGAAGACGACCCGGGAGACCTCATCCTCCCCGGGGTTCACGAAGAACAGCATGTACGTGATGCCCAGGAGGGGAAGCAGCACCAGAGTGGCCTTCACAGCCTTCCTGGGGTGGGTCGGGGTGGGGAGGCTGAGTCACAGCCCACCCCAGGGTCCTCTGGCTTGCTGGAAGGGGCTGGGGCTGGGGGAGGCGGTGGCAGGTCCTGGGAACATCTGAGGCGAGGGAGCTGGGGTTTCAGGAGGGACTACGAGGCCTGAGGGGAGACCCAGGTCAGAAGCTGAGTCTCTGAAGCCCCCAGGGTGGGGAGGTGGGACCGGTTACCTGTACTGGATGGTCTCAGACGTGGTGGATGCCCGGAGTTTGGTCATGAGAATGCGGACAATGTTGAAAAGGAAGATAAAATTGATCTGCAATTTGAGCACAGTGAGGCGATGTGGCTGTAGGTGCACAACTTGTTGGAGGGAGGGCAGGTGGAGGGGTCAGGGACTCGGCTGCCCCACGCCTGGTCTCGGTGCCCCTGCTCTCCCTCCACCTTCACTAGCGTTTGCACCTGCTTGGCGCCTTGCCCCCCACAGTGGGCACTGATGACCCTCCCCACCGTGCCCCTCTCTCCAGCCCCCCTGTGCGGGTTCTTACCAGCAGGACCAAGATCATGGGGCCCTGGTAGATGTAGTCAGTGTACACCCCAGGCTTTTTGCCAAACCAGCACCTAGAAGGCCACAGAGGGAAGGGGAGAGGGAGGGGGTCACTGGGGTCCAGTTCATTGGCACAGGGGAGGGGCAGCACTTCACTGGGGTGGGACTGGGGCCAGTGAACAATTGTAGCCCTGGCAGAAGGTCAAGACCCAACCCAGTGCCTCATTTATTCCATCTGTAGAATGGATAGCATCTTCTCTTATAAGATGTAAAGCTGGAAGCAGGCACTACAGCAGGGAGGGAGATTGTGGAGACCACTGAGTGGAACGGGCCTGTGCCCGACACACCACTGTCCCCTCTGTCCACACTGTGGCTCTGGTACACACCTACTAGTGGAGCCTTGCCCTGGACCTGCATAAAGTGGGCAGCCAACAGCTAGCAACCTTTCACTCTGCTTAACAGGAGCCTGAATGACCTTGAGGTAGAGAGTCCACAGCCTCCACCAGCCTTGAGAGGCAGCATTGCTCTGCACCAGCAAGCTCTAGGGAGGTCCGGGAGTGGGTGGGGGCATGTGTAGACCCACAGGGCCTACACCTCACGATGCTTCCATAAACTAGAAACTGATATTTTTATGTAAAACCTCTTGACTTTTTAAAAGTTGGCAACAAATTTAAGTTCAAAAAAATAGTGCAGACCAAATGCAAGCTGTCTGGGGCCTCACATCTGCAAGTTCTCACGCCTGGATCCTGTCTGAGGCAGTGTTAGCACGTTACCACTAGGTGGGGCTTCAGAGCCACCCAGACCAACTCTTCCGCAGCTCAGGCTCACTCTTCACTCACTCACACTCTCTTTCTCACACACACACGCAGAAACTGAGCAGCTTTTGGAACCTGCTCTTCCTCTCCTTCCCTGTACTCACCCGCACAGCTGCAGGCATGGGCACGATTGTCCAGGGTTACGATGCTCCTGCTCCAAGACCGGAGCCACCCTCCAGGCATCACTGCCAGGCCCCATCCTGCCAACTGGCTCCCTCCTAGCCCAGGTCCCTAGGCACTGGCTGTGCAGAGCTCCCCTGGCAGGAGTCAGCAAGGATCACTCTGATAAACATGAATATAATTTTCCAGGTGCCTTGTTGAGCCTGGAGAGGTTGTGCTGAAGCCCCCCCTCTACGGTGTGAGGAAGAACCGCCACGGTGACTGACGCTGCCTGAGCCCTAGTCAGGCAGTGAGCTCCTGACGGCACTTCGGTGAAGAGCATCCTGGCACCTCCCCTGGCTGTCCATTTTTTTGGCCTCTCTTGGTTATCAATCTTAGCTGCATGTTAGAATCACCTGGGCAGTTAAAAAAAAATTCCAGTGCCCTGGTCACACTCCAGACCAGTTACTTCCAACTCTCTGGAGGTCAAGTCTGAGCACTGATATCTTTAAAAGCTCCCAGGATGATTCTAACGTGAGCCAAGGCTTGAGAACCAGTGCAGAGGAAGTCCAGTTTTCAGGGTGATTAGGAAACTGAGTCCAAAGGCACCTCAGGACTTCACAGTTTGAAGAGGTCTCTGAGATTTGCCCAGATCAATTATCTATGAAATCCATGGAATCTTTTAAAAAAGTAGTCTTAATAGAAAACATTTATATGGCATTTACTATGTGCCAGGCACTATACTAAATGCTTAACATATATTGATTCATGTCATTCCTATGGCAACCCTTTGCCAAGAAGTAGGCATTATTATTAGAATGCCCACTTTACAGATGAGGAGACTGAGGCACACTCTAGTAACTAGCCCACGGTCATATACCTACTTACCAGTAACCAAGAACTTGGCTCCAGGGATTGCCAGTAACCCTTTCACTGCTCTGCCTGTCTAGCCCCACCTCGAGCAGAACACTGCTAAGGGGTCTCTCACTGAGTCCAGCCCCCAGTGTCCATCCTATACAGAGGAAGACGCTGTGGGCCTGACGGGGAAGGTGATGAGGCTGAAGGCCCTTGGGAAATGTGAGGCAGAGCTGGACCAGGAGCCTGGACCTCAGGGTGCAAGGGGCCCTGAAGGCAGTGAAGGGGAGGTGACTTACTTTTCGTTGTCATAGTACAGCTTCCCAATGGCCCAGGCCACAATGATGGGGAAAGGTACACCTGGGGGAGACACCAGCTGTCACAGAGCCTGTCAGTGGGGTCTGGGGGATCCCAGTGCAGCCCAGAGCCTAGAGGTGGGCAGGGGTTCCTCCAAACAGAGCTCCTACTCACCCAGCATGCCTCCTTCAAGATGGCCCCACCGCCCCCGACCCGAGTTGCGGCAGAGGGCAGCGCTGCACATACCACCCCAACCCGGCCTCACTCAGCTGGCCGGGTCTGAGTGAGGAGAGGGCAGCCTGGCTGGGGCAGGGGGCCAGCCGCTCACCCCAGCCGATGCAGATGAACATCCACTTGCGCAGCCAGTCGGTGGAGTAGGTGAGCACGATGGCCGTGTGCAGGTAGCAGCCCTCACCGAACATCCAGAAGAAGTTGGTCACGTGGAAGTAGTTGTAGGCGGCTGTCACCAACCTGCACCAGCCCTGCCACCCCACCCCCACCAGAGGTGATGGTGAGCCAGGGGTCAGGGCGGGGGCTGCAGCAGCTCCCCTTCCGGGCCCACAGCCTCCTCTTGGCAGGATGGGGCACCCCCCAGAATCCACTCCTATTCCATGCGCCCCAAGGCCTGGCCTTGGCCCCTCCTGTGCCAGGGCAGCCCCACCTGGACCCTTCCTCTGGCCTCAGCCCTGCCCCTCCAGGACACACCACATTGCTCTGGTGGACTTCAGGGCTCATGGTGAGCTGGACCACAAACCACGTGGCATTGCGCAGGATGAAGGCGGAGATGAGGTTCCAGTGGATGATGTTTCTCAGGCACCGGATGCTCCTGGAGGCAGGGGAGTGTGGGTGATGGGAGCAAGGTAGGAGAGAGAAGATGAGGGACAGGCGTCCAGCATCCAGCGCAGCCCGCATGTATGGGCGGGGAAACTGAGGTGCACAGCAGGGCTGACTGGCTAAGTCACCCTGGGTGGCGGCAGAGGCGTTCCAAATGCCCCACAGGGCCCTTCATACCTGTGGCCCACGCCCCCGAGCTCCAGGGGCAGAGCTTGCTGCACAGCTGGTGCTCCAGGGACCAGGAGCTGCTTATTTACTGTGGATGCCCCTTCTCCTGTGGGCACCCTCCGCTCTTTGTAGTTTCAGGTTTAAGGGTCAGAACACATAAAAGGCCTCTAGTGGGGTGCCTCTCTCCCAGCATTCAGCCCTGATGCTTGGCTCCTGCTCCCACCCCATTCCCAGCACAGACCTGCCTGGTGATGCCCCTTGCTTCCTTGGCAATAGCGCTGACCCAGGGAGGTTCAAACCCAAGGGGGCCCCACCTGCCTGGTCTCCCAGGTGCAGCCTGGCCTGGGAGTAGGTGGTACAAGCAGTGCCTAGGCTTTAGCCACCACCACCCTATGGTTAGTGGGCAGGCGGGGGCAGAAGCAACCTTGCCAGAGGTTCCAAGAGACAGGGTACTCCTATGTCTGTCGCCCCTCCCGCAGAGGTGAGGGGACTGGACTGCCCCTTCCCAGCAGCCCCCAGCCCAGAGCTACCCCTTATCTTACTTCTGCACCTGTTCAAGGCCTGGGGACAGGGGCCTTCTCACCTGAGCCGCAGGAAGAGGAAAAAGGCCACCAGGAGGGCCGCCAGGGAGATGCAGTGGCCCAGGTAGTTGATGATGACAGCGATGTGGTAGTGTACTTTGCTCTTCTTCTGAGGCAGGAGAGAAGGGCAGAGGTAAGGCTCCCGCGCCACTGTACCCTGGACTTGTGAGGACAGCCCCCTTGGGTGGCAGGGCAGGTTGTGGCAGTAATAGTGCTCCTCCCTTCTGAGCCACTAATGCGTCAAGCATCGCCCCGGAGCAGTGCCGTACAGAGTGAGACTGTATCTGTCTGTCCCTGAGTCCTGCGCTCTGTCCACTGCTCCATGCCTTCATCTCCACATGCACGCACCATGTGTGCAAATGCGTGTGCCCAGCTCACTGACGTGCTCTCACAGTCACGTTTCCGTTCAGTACCAATGCCAGGTGACCTCATGGGCGCAGACACCAACCCTCTAGGACATCTTTCCTCCACCCACTTCTGAGCTGAGCCACCATCTTCGGAATCACCCCTAAATCCTGCTGCATCTAAACTTGCTCCTATCAGTGAGGAGGGGGAAGGGCAGGCACTGTGGATTAGCATCCACGAAACCATTAAAAGTCTCTCCAGGATCCCTTACTCACTTCCCAGGTCCCACCCTGGCCTGAGAGGTCGGCCTGAAGTGAATGGGATCCTCTCCTGGGACTGTAACCGAGGTCCCAGTGTTATTATTTAGTTCATTTCACATACAGATAGAAGCTGGACAACACCATGTCCCCTCTTTCCAATCAACATAAGCCCTGTGAGTGATGAAGCCTTCCTGTTTGCAGAGCATTTTTCACATCTGTTATCTTCTCATACCCTCATGCCAGCCCTGTGGGACGATCTGGAAGGGGTTCTGGACTTGATTTTACAGAAGAACAGGCCCAGAAGTATGCTGACCCATTCAAGGTCACTTAGTGTCAAACTACCTCTTACCTGCAGAGCAGCAAGGGTCTGAAGCTGCAAATGGGTCTCCATCCCATAGGGGGGGCCAGTGGTTCCCAGTGCCCACCTCTATGCAGCCTCCTGACCCCAGAGAGCAAAGCCCCCACTCTGTGTTTTCTAGGTCCCGTGAGGGCAGGGCCGGAGAGCCAGACTGAGGCATGCGATGAGCTCCAGCACTGTGCACTGGGTGAAGGGGGGGAATGGTGTCGGAAAGAAACTGATTTTGTGAATGGAGCCCCACTAGCGCCTCCCTCCTTCCCCTTTCCAGGTTCTGGGTGGGGCTGGGACATGATGATCCATGGAAACCAACAAGGCTGAGAAAAGGACGTGCTCCCGGAGGCCTTGTTCATCTTTTCAGAGCCGCCAAAGAGCTCCTGGCTCTGCATGGACCTTCCTGCTGGAATTACAGAATCTATGGATGCCAGAGCTGGTCCTAAGGGAGCAAATCCAGCCCCACCTGTCATCCAGATGAGGAAACTGAGGCCCAGATTCACCCACCCAAGGACGTGGGACGTACCTCTGCAGCAGGGCACGTGGTAGGTCCCAGAGAAGGTGCCTCCTGCTCTCCCTCCCCTGCTCTCCCCACCTCCCGTTGCACCCCTTCTGAAGATGCGTCCTCACTGAAGAACCTCTGAGGTCCAGAAGGCCCAGGAAGCTCTGTGGCTGGTTTGCCTGGCAGAGGCTTCCAGGAATGTGGCATGAAATCACATTACCAACTCAGGCTCGGAAGGGTCGAGACCCATTGAGGTATAAATGGAGGCAGGGGTGCAGCGCGAGACAGACACAGAGAGAGGAAGCGGACAGAGGCAGCCAAGCCCGCCATGCACGTGGCAGGGTCTCTGGGCACCAAAGTCGGAGACTTCGGAAGTATGCACACAGCCAGCCTGTCTGGAGCTGGCACTTAATTTCCTTTTATTATATTTTCCACAAATCCACACTGTGAAGCCTCTGGGGAATGACAATGTGGGGCCCAGCACTGCACATCACTCCAGCTTTGATCAAGGGCCCAGGTGGACAAGGTGAGGAGAGCGTTCAGGGAGTCCCTTCACCACCGCCTGCCGTCAGCTGCCCCCTCTCTGGCCCCCACAGCAGGCGGTGCCTGGGTTGTATGGTCTGGGGTAGGATGAGTCATTTATTAAGCACCTACTGTACGTTGGGCACCATGCCAGGCTCTTTACAAATGTCATCTCCTTTTTTCTCACAGCTACCCTTGGAAACTGTCCTTTTGTCCATTCATCCAGCAACAGGAAGAGACTGCATAACCGGCCCAAACTACTAGCCAGCAATCAGAACCCAGGTGTGCTTGGTCTTAAAGACCCTCCTTCCCTTGTCCCTGAGGTGCATTTCTTGGGGGATAAGTGGCGTCTGCAAACAGAGGCACTCTCTCCGTCCTGGGCCCAGAATCCTCTGAGAGCATCTGGTGGGGAGGATGGGAGCTCAGGAGGGATTTTCTCCACTGAAGCTGAAAGGGGAGATGGGCCAAACCATTTCGGGGGCCGCCTCAGTGTGCCTCCTCCAGCTGGAGGCCCCGGCTGGTCTGAACCCTGACTTCACCCGCCATGGCAGCCTGATCAATCTGAGAAGCAGCAAGCCAGCTGCGTGGGCTGGGGAGGGTGTCACAGAGAGAGCAGCCCAAGAAGACTGCCTGGATGGCAGTGTCACCTCAAGAGAGGACCATCATCACCATGAGAATGGCCAGAGACACCCTTTAAGATGGACAGCTGTGCCCGGAGTGGTGGTCAATGTCACCCTGAGAGAACAAGCTGACATCCTCTTAGATGCCCAGAGATGCTCCAGGAGATCCTGATGATGCCCTGAGATGCAGTCCGAGACCGCCGGAGAGAAAGCCCCCATTAACTGCGGAAGCAGCCGGGTGCCCAAAGGACAAATGGACGCAGCCAGTCCCTGAGAACCTGATCACCTGTCCCTGTCCAGTCTGGAGACCTCAGGCTGGCAGGTACCCTGAGGTAAGTGGCACAGTGTGGCACTGGGCAGGGGCCACTCCGCTGCACCCTCAATGACTAGAATCCAGTAAGTAATCAGTGCCCAGCCGATTCTGACCAACCTCTCTGCAAGAAGGACCTTGTCCCAAATGGGGGCAGTGCCAGGCCTGTCTCCAAGCCTCTTGGGGATGGTGCAGTGAGCTCTGCCCGCCTGTGCCCATTGCCCTGCCCATTCCCCAGCCCTGGTCTCGGTTCCCCACCCGAGGTCTTCTCCACCGGGATGGCTGCAGCTCCTGCCCACCCCACCTGCAGGCACGTCAGCCACTTGTCTTCCACGTGTGGCCCCACACCAGCGCCAGCAGCACCAGATCAGAACCTTTCTGCAGCACCAGCTCAGATGCAGGCATCTTCAGAATGAGACCCACCGAGTGGGAATCTTCATTTTAGCAAGAAGCCCAGATGATTCCTAAGCATGTCAGAAGCCCTCCCCAACTACACCCCTGTGAGCAGTGAACCCCAGCCCACAAGCCTAGACCCATGGAGTCCCTTTCCTGTCCACAGAAGTGTGCCCTCCAGGATGTGCTGGTGCTGGGGCTCAGTGCCATCCCAGGGGCTGGGCCACACACCAGCCAAGCCTCCCCAGCTGGTAGTGAAGGCTGTGGGCAGGTCTCCGCAGCCTGGCCTCTGGGCACCCTCACAAGTCTCATTTCACAGGCAGCAGTGGTCTGTGAATCCATTATCTGCAATCCCCCCTGGGCATTGGCGCTTAATTAGGGCCTAGCCCAATCCTAGAGCTGGGAAACTGGGGTGCTGGATTAACTGGAGACTTGGCTCTTCCTTTTTGCAGGGGCTCCAGGAGGGGACAGAGAATCTTGGGAGTGGGGAGGGGATCTGGTGACGCTGGAGGATGGCATTTTCACTAATTAAATTAATTGATTACCAGAATGCTAGGCAACTGGGCCAAGCAGGGACTGCCAGGGAAAAGGATGGTGTAAAGCCAGGCAGGCGCGGGCCAGGGTGGGGGTACCGCATTGCACTGAGTATGGATGTGTGGTACCCCCACTGAGTCAGCAGCCAGAAAAGGGGGGTGCCCCTGTGACCCATGATCTCTCCTCAATGACCACCCGCCCCTAGGTGTACACTACACCCTACCCTGACCTCAGGTGAGATGAAAGGGAGAGGAGCGGCAGGGGGATGGAGCACTCTCCATAGGTGGGCACAGGCAGACGCCCCTCTCCCTCTACCAGCAGACAGAGACGGACCTACTCTCAGCCCTTTTAGGGACAAGGAACCTGGAGTGCAGTGAGGCTAAGTTACCTGCCCGGGATCACTGGGCGCATGTGTAGGAGCCAGAACCCTAACCCCAAACACCTCCAAAGCTGGTGTTGTTCCTGCTGCAGTGCCAAAGAGAGAGTGATGGGAAGCCCGTGCTCCAGAACCCTCCTTGCCCTAACCCCGCTGCAGAGAGAGGGAGACCCCTGCCCTGGTGGAAGGGGTGGGAGCTGCAGGGTGGGGAGAAGGGGAGGCTGAAGGCGCTGACCTCTGCGTTTGAGCCTCTAAAGGGAGTTGGAGGGAAGGGAGGGCTGCTGAGTGGCCCCCATCAGCCACCTAGAAGGAAGGGGCTTAAATTAGAGCAGGGGAGATTTGTCTGAAGCATGACCTTCCCCTGACGCTCAAGAGGCTCCAGTGAGGGGGGGAGGCTGGGAGAAGCTGTGGCATCTCCCAACTTGCTGATGTCCGAGAGGAGGACAGACGCCTGCTCCTCTGGGGTCGGGGAAAGGTTGTCCATCCTAAGGCGGGAGGTTGGTGACTTGACCTCCAGCTGGAGATGGACCATCTGCCCCGGGCTCTGCAGACACAGCAGGATGATCAGAGCAGGGTGGGGTGCAGTCAGGGGCTGAGACTTCTTGCCTTAGACACGCCTCCCCCTACCATTCTCTCTCTGGGCACGAACCGCGGTCTTAAAGCGGCTGACAGCACTGACATGCGCTTCTGAGCATGAGCCCCGTTCCCGTCCTCCCACCTCCTCTACTACGTGCCAGGGTAGGAGCTCCCCACCCCACCGAGGGGTCTCCTTGCCCAGCTACCTACACCCAAGCCCATCTCTTCAGGCTCAACTATGTTTCCTGACCTGGAACCCCACTTCCCTCCCCCAGTTCAGGGGATGCTCTCATCCCTAACCCTAGGACTTCCCAGGTTGGCTAACTGTGTGGGCCCTTAGCAACCCGGGGGCTGTCTTTGCTCAGATCAGGCCCCTGGGAGCTGGGCCATGGCACCACAGCCTGGGGTGGGCCACAAGGTCTGCCCTGTGTGATCTGAGATGCTCGGAAGCCCCTCACCCTGCACCCCAAGCAACCCTCTCACCCTGCCAAAGCAGCACCACAAGGGAGCCTGTCCTTATTTTAGGCTAAGCTCTTCCCTGTCTTGGCAACTTCCAGAAAAAGACAGCAAAGCCCAGTGTCTCATGACATGTAGCCTGGCGGATGGACTCACAAAGGCACCCAGGGCCGTGTAGGGTGCGAGGTGGGGAAGCTGTTTTCCCACTTCAGCCTCATTTCAGGCCAAGCACCTGGCGGCGGGCAAGGGGGAGCCTGGATGCTGAAGCCCCAGGTTCCAGGCTCTAACTCAGCTCTGGCCACGCCACAACCTCGCATGAGTCACTGCCCCTGCTAGGCCTCCATCTCCCCATTGTAAGGCGAATGGGTTGCAGTAGATCAGAATTTCTTACTTTTTCCCCATGAGGGCCTCCCTGGGGCACTTGTTAAAAGTACAGATTTCCAGGTTCTCCTTAGGAGAGTTTGATTTAATGGGTGTTGGGTATAGCCCTGGGGCCTGTATTTGAACAAATGCTTCAGGTGATACTCATTACCAGGCAGATCAAGACTGGACGGAGGGTCTCCAAGGTCCCTTCCAATTTAGATCTTTCAGGTGCTAGAGCTCCTGGGACTGCCGAGACCAGCTCCTCTTCACGCCCGACTCCTGGGCCCTCCGACAGCACAGGCATCCTCCCTTCTGCCTTTTGCTTTCTGCTCACGGTTCTCCAGCTCCATGACCCCCCACCTTCCTCAGCACCCCCTGAAGGGGTGGGTGCAGATGGTGGGGAGAGGGGGAAGGGGAGCAGAGGACAGATATGTCTGTGCGTCTGCCGAATGGCACCCTTAAGATCATTCACTGTGGCCCTGTTTCTAATAACCAAACACTGAGAATAAAGGTTGGTCAAATAAATTAAGGTGGACCTGTACCATGTGGTATTAGGAACATGTAAAAAAGAATGAAGACTCTCCCTGTGTACTGATACGGGACAACCTCCAAGATGGATGATTACATGAAAAGAGCAAGGTGTTGAACGGTGTGTATAGTATACATTTGGGTAAACACGAAAAGAATATATGTACATAATTACCCCCATGTGCAGAGAGCGTCTCTGGAAGAACACTTAAGAAACTGGCAAAATGGTTGCCTCTGGGGAGGGAACCCAGTGGCTGGATAGGGGCGGAGGGTGACTTTTCTCTGCATTCCCATGGGTACCTCTTGAATTTTGTATTATGTGTAAGCATTATCTTCACAAAAACATTTAAATATTTAAAAGGCTGTCCAAAGGCCTTTCTGAACTGCACTGTTACCCCGCCTCCATGCCTGATTCTGATACAGGTTGGACCTGGATGGGTCGCTCGGGTGGGCAGGGTAGACGTGGATGAGAACCCACCCCAGGAGCGCAGGGGGAAGGGAAGGACGGGGGGAGCCCGGGACAGACTGGCTCCCAGCTGGAGTCCCTGAGGCAGGGCCTTGACCTCAGCCTCTGGCTCGCCCACCCTGACTAGCGCAGGGCACGCACAAGCCCCCGTGGGGCCGCTGACCCTCCCAGCGACACAGCAGCGTCCTTGGCCAGCCTCACCTCCCCGCCAAGGATCTCCTGACATTCCGAGTAGTTGACGCGGGCGGCCCAGCTGCCGTTGGCCAGGCACTCCCGGTAGCCATTGTCTAGGAAAAGGAGAGAGAGTCCGAGTGACCCATGGGCTCCTCTTCTGAAGAGCAACCAGGGCATCTGTCTATCCATTTGTCTGTCCATACATCCCTCCATCTGGGCCAGCACAGGGCCTTCCTGCTGGGGGCTCTGGACTAAAGCTGGGGAGAGGGATCTGACTACGACCTACTACCCCCATCTTCCTGTCTCTTTTGCCCACTGACACCCGTAGGGGTACAGCAGTGACCCCACCCACCTGGCCCATGAGCAGGCTTGAGTGGCCCACTGGGCTCTTTCCTTGTAAGCCCTTATGTGGTGACAGGTTACTTGTTGGGGGCCTTCTGAGAAATCTCCCATTTCAGGGTCTCACATGGCAGCAAAGAAGAAAGGTGAGAGCTGACGAGTCGGTTCCCACTCAGGAGTCCTGGCACGACACAGTGGAAGGGCATGTGGTGCCAGCTCACATGGCACATGAAAGTGACAGGGTCCCACTGGTGACTGACCATGGTGAGCCGTCCCATGCAGGTTCCCCACGTAGTAGTTTCACATGTGGGGCTCCCAGGGCAGGGGGAGGGGATGGGCCCATGCTGGCATTTCTCCACAGCAGGCCTTATACTGCAGGGTCATGTGGTGGGAACGTCCACAGTGGAGGTCTCTTGGGATAGAAGATGACAGGTGGCGGGAGTGCGCTGGGGGATGCCACAGGGGCAGGGGGCTGGGAGCCTCATGTAGCAAGTATTGCATTATTAGGACCTGCTATGACTCGCTCCCAGCCTTGCTCATGGCACTTGGGAACAAAGACAGGAGAGTGGCCCAGGGAGAGGTGGGGGTCGGGGCAGCCAGAACCTGTCACCTTCTGTGGAGATGGGGAGGGGCCCTGTGGTCTGAACTGAGGCCTGACCTCTGGCTCTGGGATGGCTGCAGCTGCACAAAGGCTGCCTGTCACCCTCTTTCCTGCCGGCCCGCCAGGGGCACCAGGGTCCTGAAACCCAGTAGGGAAGGGACTGAAGGGGATCCAAATCTTGAATTTTTTCTGCTTTGCTGGTGGGGGTTGCCCTGCCCCATGCAGCACCCCTGCCAGACATCAGTGGTTCTAAACATGTTTCCTTTAATCACCTCTGGCCCTGACTCCAGAAGGTTGGCTAGAGGGAAAATTGAGCTGTGAGCCTCCTTCCTTGCAGCCCCTCCCCTCCCCTGCTATGCGCCTCTCCGTGGCTCCCATTGACCCTCCTGTCACAGCCCCACCCAGCAGGCCTCAAGGAGGGTTGGAGAATCCTGACATGCCTGAGCCTGGAGCCTGGCAGGGGCAGGGCAGCACATGGGACATGGAATGGGGACACTAGGCCTGGGCTCAAGGGCCAGCCTCTCGGGCCCCTGCCCTCATGATCCCCAAGGGGCCAACCAGCCTGGGACCTGCCTCTCTGCTGGCAGCATCAGGACAAGGAGAAGATGGGGTGGGCAGTTGAGGGAGACACTGCCATCCCCACCCCTGACAGGGGGCCCCTCTCTAACCCTGCTCCCTGGCCCGTCTGCTGAAAAGTTGCTCACCTCACTGTGTTAGTGGGGAAGTGAGGCTACATGGATTTTAAAGCTCTACTCAGCTTCCCTGCCAGTGGACCTGAATCTCAGCAGAGTTGGGCCCTTGAGTGGAGTTGGTGAAGCAGCTGCCCATTCTCTCCTAACTGCTAAACAAGGATAAGCTGCCAGAGGGCTGGCGGGCTGAGTGACTGGGTTTTCAGCAAGGTCTAGTGGGTGGCGTGGAACTGGGGGAATCAGTGTGTCAGCCACAGCCTGGAAATGCCTGGGACCCAGGACTGCTTCAGAATGTCTGCCAAGAACAGGGCTTGGGGGCGGAGGTCTGGTTGGAAGGGGCATGAGGGCTGGGACAGAGCAGGGATCGATCTTGCTCTAAGAGAAGCAGTGCAAAGTAGTATCAAGAGCAGACAGTCTGGGTTCAAATCCTGGCACTGCTCCTTACTAACTGTGTGAACTTGAACAATTCACACAACCTCTCAGTTTTCTTATCTGCAGGGTGGCAATGATCTTAACTGTGGTTGAGTGAGCATTTTTAGTTAGCATGTGCAGAGTGCGTGGAGCTCCACCTGGCATGTGGTGTGAGCTGTTACTTTTATTATTATTGTCTTGGAGCTGTATTTCTATAACCTTATGTAAGATTCAGAGCATGTCACTTAGCCCCATCCAAGTGGGTACTGGTGGGGATTAGAGGCGGCACCCACATGTAGGCCAGGAGCCCGGAGTCCCTCCCAGGCCAGTCGTCCAGAGGGAGCAGATTTAGGGGAAGGGAAGAGGTGATCCCGAAAGAGAATAGTCCCAAAAAGCAGCGAGTCATTGCCTGGGAGGATGCAACCTCCTTGCCTTTAATTGCTGAGCTGAGCAGTCCTCCCAGAGAATCATGGGAAAACGGATATTTTTGGCAGTGTTTCCCATCCCTCTGAAGATCAGATGCAGAGGAGGGAGGGCATGCGGGGGGAGGCCTAGAAGTCCTGGCGGCGCCTCATCAGTAAATGGATTAATTAGTGCCTAATGATTAGGTGCGACTCTGCGTTCCCAGTCGCTACTGATTCCACGGGCGTGTTCCTCAACATTCTGGCACTGGGGGTACCTGCAAAGGGGGCATCTTCCAGCCCAGATCCCATGCCAAGGGACCCTCACCCCCTGCTCCTCTCCTGGGAGCTGAGAGAGCACGTGTCCCAAAGCTCCCACCCTTCCTGCAGGGGGAGGAACTGAGGCCCTGGGCAGTTCCTTAACCAATTACAGAAGGAGCCGGAGCTAGAACCCAGGACTCCTGGCTTCCATTTAAGGCAGGGCTGGCAAATCGAGTAGCACGAGCCCAGGCACTAAAATGTTTATTTGGAGCATGTCAAGTCACCCTTGGGGGTGAGTGGAGGGAGCTCATAGTGGGTGGCTGCAGAGCAGGCGGGGCTGTAGCCACCGAGAGCCTGGCAGCCCCCCTCAGGAGCGTGGACTTGACCATGGAGGCAATGAGCAACCACGAAGGTCTGACTCCAAGCAGGGCAGTGATGGGGTGAGATGAGAAACTGGGAGTAGAGATTGGGTACCTTGGATGGGGGCTGTGGCACTGGGATGGAGGGAAGGTCAGACATGAGAATTGCTTTGGAGGACCCAGTGCTGTCCTAAGAGAGGGCCTGCTCCCCTAGCCCACTCTGCCTCCACGTGCCAGCCCTAACTAATGCTGTCTCCTTCCTGGAACCCCGGGGGACTGGGATCACAGCACTGTGAGCTTCCTGACCTTGGGTAGTTATCAGCCTCTCTGCCTCCATTCTACCTGTAAAATGGGCCCTCCTAACTCAGAGGCTGGCAGACTGCACCCTCCTCTCAGGTCCTCTGCTTCCTGCCTGCATCCCCTCCCCACACACTCCGAGCCTCTCATCTCATCTCAGGGTCCAGAATGTGGCTGGTGACGCAGGAAGCTGTGTGGTCTGGCTGTTTCAGCCTCCTGCCCTGTCTCAATGCCTCCTTAGGGCCTTCCCACCCCTCCTTGGCTGCAGCTCCCAACCCCTAACCCACTCACCCAGCTTGTAAAGAGGGAGGGGCAGGAGAAGGAACTTGGGAGTTCTGGACTGAACAAAGTCTCAGAAGCCATGCCATCCAGCCCTCTCCATCCTCAGACCTTGGGCCAAAGGGCCACAGGAGGAGGAAAGTGTGCTAGAGGTCACCCAGCGAGTCTTTGAGTGAACCACCTGCTGTCTATGGTCGCCCTCAGTACCCTCCTGGAGCTTGAGCTCAGTCCCACCAGACCCCAGGGGCCCACCCAGGGACCCCCAACCTTCCTTTAGATAGGCCAGGGCCCCAGGCCTGCAGCTGTTGTTCTGATAATCAGGGACTGTGAGTCTTTGACAGGAGAGAGCAAATTAATTCCAAGGGTGGCAGGTGGTGTAGCAGGGAGCTGCAAAGCCTGGGAGCAGGGGCCCAGGGCCTCAGGGGAGGGGAGAGTTTACATGGGGATCAGGTATCCGAACAGACCCTGGGTCAGTCCTCCCGCACCTCCCTCCCCACCTGTGGGCCTCCATGCAAAGCTAAGCCCCCTGCCTATGGATCTAAAACTCTGAGTCTCTGCCTCCTGGCTGGAGGCCTCTGGAAACATGTCCTAACCTCTCTGAGCTTGGGGTTCTCATCCACAAAGTTGGGGCTATTCTGTTGATTCCTGTCCTAATTCACAGGCTGTGTGGTAGGCTTGTGCTGACCTATCCAGTTTGTCAACTACAGGAAGTGTCAGACAGCGTGGATGCAGTTCTAGCTTTGCCTCTTACAAGCTGGTGACCTTGGACAAGATCCCTCTGAGCCTTGGGTGCCTTAATTATATAATGAGCACCACAAAGCTACATACATAGTGTCTTCCAAGGGTATTGTTGAGTATCAGCAGCCATGAGCATGGAGTGCCCAGTGGAACATAGAGCTGGACTTTGGGAAAAGGGGGTTTGTACCCATACCCACAAGAGGTATTATTAGTGTTATTACTGCCATTATCATTATTACTTCCCCATTTCCAGCAAGTCCCAAGCTCTCCCCACCTTGTCCCACCTCCCAATGGATGGTTTGCCCTTTGTAAACCCCCTTACTTGTAGTGTTGTAGCGGACACCATAGAAATAGGCAGGGCAGGGTCGAACCACCAGCTGCCCTGCAGGGCTCTGGGGCCAGCAGGTGCCAATGAGGTCCACGGATGCATTGCACTGCAGTCCTGGAAGCAGAGATGGCTAGTAAGGCAGAGCAATATCCCCACTCTAGTGCCCTCCCCACCCCCCCACTGGGCCACACTCACACACCAATGGGTTATAGGACAGGAGGAGTAACACGGCAGAGATGAGCTTGTCCTACGCAGAGAAGACACCAGGGGAAGAAATCTGAACTTGCTGCTAAGGCAATAGGGAGTCAGCATGAGTTCCAGAGCACAGGAGGAGCAGAGATGACTGGGGGGGGGGGCGGGTAAAAGCGGAGGTCCTGGTTGGCATTTAGAGAAAGGCTGGACATGCTTCAGATCCTCTGCTTTATAGCCTGAGGGCACTTCTTTTGGCCCCTCACTTGGTGTAGACTGGCCCTCTGAGACTTCACAGCTTCGAACAGCCTGGAACAGACTCAGCTAACCTCAGACCCAGCCCCCTCACACATCCCTGGAACCAAACCACATCTGCTCTGGTCCTGCAGTGAGCAACCAGATAAATGAAGTTGGTCCAGCTTCCAGCTAGCCTGATAACCAGATTCACTAAACATACACTGTTTATAATTTGGTCTGTGCTGGACCCTGGGAGAGGACTGATGGAGAAGTGGAGCATGGGGAGAAAAGGGAGGGAGACACCATCTGGGGGAGCGGGCGAGAACTGAACCAGTAGTCTGGAACCCTAGCTTCAGACTGGGCACTACAACTAATTTGCTGTGTGACTGTAGGCCAGTTTCTTGCTCTCTCTGCACCGTAGTGTTTTTATCTATAATAAAATGAAGAGGTTGGATCTGATCAGAAATTCTTAATCGCAGTCTACTGGAAGCTTTAAGAGTTCATAGAGACTGAGATTAAATGAAAGACTTGGTCTATACATGCCTTCTAATTTGGGAGAGTGAACATGGCTTTCATTAGATTCCCAAAGGGGCCTGTGACTCAAGAAAGGATGTAAACAGCTGAACCAGAAAGAGAATATCAAAGTCCCTTCCAAATATTTGTCCTTAATTAAAGAGCTTTTTGGAGTGGAGTGTGAGTGTGTGTGTGTGGACGGGGGGTTGGAGGAGAGTTCAGAGCCCAGTGGCCCTTCCGGAGGGCAGGGAGGCTCTGGCCGCCAGCGGGCAGGGGCCGGGCTGAGGACAGTCCTGGCACCCTCTGGTCGTCCCTTTTCTCTCTGCCTTTGGATGCTCTTATGCTGCAGGAGGCTGGCACACCAGTCCTGTCAAGACCTAGTGTGCCCATCACGACAGGGGGAGGTTAATTCTTAGGACTGGCACGAGAATGCACAGGTCAGTCAGGGAGAGCCATGAACCCAAGGGGCGCTGCCTCTTCAGAGCTGGACAACAGCGCTTGCCAAGCCCGCTGCCAACTCCTCCCCAGATTAGCCTGTCCCCTGGTCTCTCAGGGTTGGACTGACACCCTTTTCCTGCTGGACGCAGGGCTGTATCGAGCAGCGCCCATACCAAAGGCTGGTTTTCTTTCTAATCAAAGCATTCTTAGGGTGCTCATGCAAATCAGAGCTCAAGGGGACAGAAGCCTCGAGGCCAAGTGCTTTAATTGAAAGAGAATCTAGATTGGGGCTAATGGGCACCAGAAGATGGCAGGCCAGGTGGCTGGGGTGGGCCAAGCCCCGGCACTGTGCCACAGTAGAGCCTCTGTGAATGGCATCAGAGCAGTGAGGGGGGATAGGGTAGTGAGGGAAGCAGGTTGCAAGTTCAGTCTGTCATGGGTCATGCCTACAGTGCCAAGTCCAGACCCCGGGGGATGCCAGAGGCGTGTGATCCTGGGGAGGGAGGGAGGGATAATATACAGACTATACTCTAGGTTTTCAAGGCCTTTCTTCATGTATTTCATTGATCCTCATCCACCCTGTAAAGTCATTATTCCCCTTTTACAGATGAGGAAACTGAGGTCTTGGGACGTTAAGTGACTTGCCCAAGGTCATGAGTGACTATAAGAACCAAGACTCCGGCCAGGTATTTGTGACTCTAAATTGAGTGCTCTTTCTAGTTCTCATTTCATGCCGTTAAAGGGAGAGGGGACAGTCAAGGAGGTGTCAGGAAGGGAGCAGCATTTATGGAGAGCTGACTGTGTGCCAGGCACATGTCAGGTGCTTTACATACATCTGATTTAATGACCCCATCGTAACTCCCTCAGTAGACTGTTCATTTATTCACTCACTCACTCATTCATTCCTAGTATCTCCTGAGCTAGGCACCAGGAAGACTGAATGGTGAACGTCAACTGAATGAAGAACACCCTGTGTGGCACACCTGGAATATGCCTCGCATGCCCTCAGCTGGTGTACCACTGCCCCCCTTCTTCCTCTCTCCTGCCCTGGACAGATCCCAGAGCCCCTTCTGCCAAGGACAAAGGGCACCTGGACTGGGAACTGCTACAGCCAGGACCAGAGCCAAGGCAGGGACCCACTGCTGAGCAGATGGCCCTCATGACCTCTAGGGCCACGTGCCAGCCAATGCTCAGAGCCCTGCCCCGCCCACAGCGGGCTGGGATGCGGGGCAGTGGAGCGTGGGCAGGGTAGCACTCTTTACCCTGGTCTGTGGGACGGATTAGGGTTCTGTAGCATCTAGTACGGGGTCTCACACCACCCGTTGGGTGCTAATTCTTCCCACATTTTACAGATAAGGAAACTGAGGCCCGAGCAGTCAAATTGTTTATCCAAAGTCACATGAAGAGGCAAAAGTGGGTTTTGCATACTGGCTTTGACACCTGCCCATGGCGTTTGGTTGCACCCATCCATGCACCCCAGCTTCTCTGCGTCCCCAGGACTGTCACCTAGCCTCTCTTCCTCCAGCCCTCCTGCCCGCACAGCTCACAGAAGGCAGCATGGAGGGGTGAGGGAGAACACTGCAGCAGACATGACCTTTACATTGAGAGCCCAGAAAATCCTGGAGGGAATGAAAGTCTGTGTGCAAGACAGGAAGTAAGGGAGGGAGAGGCTGCGGGAACAAAGATGAGAAGCCAAATGAAAGGGGTCAGGAGACGAAGTTCTCCCTCCTTCCTGAATAAAGGCCAGCGTGCCAGCCAGGGGCCTTGGGCATCTTGGCTGTCTAGGCAACCACATACTTAGTGGTGGAAAAGTCCAGAATTAGGCCTATCTAGTTCACCTTGGGGCCACTGCTTAGTAACTGTGTATGCTTGAGCAAGTTACTTAACCTCTCGGAGACTTAGGTTCCTTTTCCATAAAATGAGGATAACAATACTTTGACAATGTTGTGATGACTAAATGAGATTAAAGCACTTAGAATGGTGTCTAATACATAGTAAGTACTAAATAAATATTAGCTATCATTAATTGTTGTTATCATTCATGACCTTAATATAAGGGATGGGGACTGATGACCCTGGGTCCCTGTCGATATTTTAATTCCATTTGCCTCTGATGTCATTAGTCAATAATTCTATTACTTTCTGGCATTGTCATATTCATGCCATGATTTTATGAGTTGCCAAGTCTGTGGATGGAGACTTGGCCCTGGGGACCCACCCTTCCCTGCTCCCGGCATATGAGAGGCCCCCCCAAAGGCCCCAGCTCAGTGTTAGCTGCCCCAGCCAGACGCCCATCCATCTGTCCCAGTCCCTCCATCCCACCCTCACCATCTGTCTCTACCAGTGCCCATCGCTCGGGGTAGGTCTCAGTGTTGGAAGACAAATGGCCTGTTATCAGGCTGTTGTGGAAGGTGATGGATTGTGGGCCATCAAGCCAGCCAAGCTGGGCTGGGCTGGGGGTAGGAGCACAGAGTACAAACATCGGGGACCCAACAACATTCGTCATGGCCTGCTGCCTCCAAGGACAGGTGACACCTGCTTGGACTCAGAGGTGTCACGGCTCCAGAGCCCAGCAGGCAAGTTCATGGAGACTGGCCTGGCCCCAGGGCACATGGGGGGTGGTGGGGCAGCAGGCTGGGCCTTTCATCTCAGGCTCAGCCTCTGAGCAGCTCTCTTCCTTCCCAGCTCCACCCACTGGAACTCAAGAGCCTGGCCCAAGAGCTTTCCTGTTGTTCCCCAATGGCCCAGCTTAGCCTGCTTTGCAGCCAGATGCTCTGGGCTCCAGTACCTCTCCAGGCTTGCTGCTCTTCCCTTCTCACCCCTGCCCTGTCCTTCCACCAAACTCACCTGCTAATCCTTGGTCAACTCTATCCTTGGCTCAGCGTATTGGCTCTTCTCAGAGACTCACCTTGAAACTTCCTCCTTCATGAAGCCTCCCTGGATTTATGCCATCCTGACCTAACCTCCCTGCCACCTCCGCTGTAGTGAGCGATTCATGGCAAGTGCCCTTCCCTCATTCAAGCTATTTGGTAAACACTTTGAAGAGCCTTCTGATATTGCAACAATAATACAGAATACTCAGCAGTGGTACGGCACATTGCAGTTTGAGAGACACTGCCATAAAACCTAGGGTGTTTAATCATAACAGGTCCTGGAGGCAGGTATCATCCTCTGCCCCCACCCCGCCAATTTTACAGTTTGGGTAAAGTGAGGATCAAGGGCGTCAAGGGCACGCTCACCCCATAGCTCCTGGTGGGGGGCCCCTAGGGCAAACAGGACCAGACTGAGCAGCACTGTCAGCACGGGCACCCAGTCAGCCTCTAAGTCCAGTGCTCACTGCTCTGCTGCCCCTCACCATCCCCAGCTCTCCCTAAAGGTGGACCAGCAGGCCAGGTGGCAGCCGCTCTGAGCTGTGGAAGCTTCCTCTTCTCACAGGCCCAGGGTCAGAAATGAATGCCTCCTGCTTCCTCGCCAGCACACGCCTTGTGCTCTCCCTCATAGTATGTATGCTTACGGACTTCACTCTCAGACCAGACCTCGGGCCCTTCCGTTTTCCCAGTGCACAGTGGGTGCTCAATTAATGAGTTGGACTGAATCAGGAAGAGACCCGAAGAGCAAAACCAATTACCAAAGGACAGCGAGCTTCCCGCAGACCCTCAGGCGCAGGGGAACCTCCCCACCTTTGCTGGGAGCACCACCCCCAGGACCCTGGTTAAAGGGGCCAGAGTGAGGGGGGTCAGCCACCACACCTCAAGTCAGAAACAGCACGGCCTTGGACGCCAGAGACCCAACCCCCCTCTATAACCCTCCCATGTCTCAGTTTCCTCATCTGCACAAATGTTGGCTCTTAAATTCTTATGAGCATGAAATAATTATACAAAAGAACTTTGTAAATGGTAAAGTTATACAAGTATTAGTGATATTTGCAGTTACACATATTTTCTACTGAGGAAGTGTAGAGCACGGTGTTAGAGAACAATCTGGAAACCGGGCTGCCTGGGCTAGAACCCCGGCTCCAGCACTTCTTACGAGTGCTTCGCTCTGCCTCAGTTTCCTTGGGTATAAAATGAGGGTAACAACACCCAAATTACAACGTCACTGTGAAAAACTGGTTACTGTATCCCAAACATCTCCCACAGGGCCTGGCACAGAGTTAGCACCCGACCGACCGTATTAGCTCCGGCACTTTTAGCAGCAACGAACAGCAGCCTTTCTTCGTTACTGATGCCCGAGTCACAGTCCAGAGCTCTACTCTGTTGATTCTCACAGGAACAAGGATTGGGGTGACTTCCCCTGGGGCCCACCCCAAAGCAGGGAAGATAACTACTTGGCCCACTTGCCACATGCCCCTCCTGTGCCTGTGGCAGATGCTGTCACCTAATTGCAGCTCTTTTTCCCACCACACTTACACTTGACTTCAGGATCCTCCTCAACACAGTGTTCCATGGAGATATGATGAATTGCCTGGAGCCCTAGAGAGGAAATCCCTCTGCTATTCCTGCTAGAGGCCATGGTTCTGTGTGCAGACCCTGGGAGACCTTGGCGGTGTGGGGGCTGTGGTGACCTGGAATCTTGCAGGACAGGGCTGGGGGTACTCACCAGAGATGTTGCTGGCCAGGGACAGGCTCTCACAGTGCTGGTCCTGGAGGGAGGCGGAGATGGAGTTCAGCCCCAAGAGGAGAAGGGCCTGTGGGCACAGGGAGAGAGGGCATGCCGTTAGACTGTGCAGTGAGCCAGTCTGGCCTCAAGCTTCCTGCTTTCTTCCTTACACGTCTCTTCCCAAACACCTTCTGCCCCCCAGCCTGCTTGCCCTCCTCCCCCAAGTCCTCTCTGCATGGAGTTGCCTTGCCCTTAGAGGGGCCTGGAAGGGAGGCTGGTAACAGCAGGAACCAGGTTCCTGGGACAGAGGTGAATTTTTTCCTGAAGGGCTGGGGGCCTCCACCAAGTGCTGCCTGAGGAAGCTACCTCCATCCCTGAGGGATCCCAAGGATAGCCCCACTGTGTCACAGCGTGCCCACACACGCACACCCCGTCCCACCTGCCCCCTGAGCACCTGTGAGCTGCCTGCTTCCTCCTGTTTAACGAACCGCTTCCTGGCCCAGGACTTCAGTCCCACCCAGCTAATTACTGGTGACCACAAACTGTGCCTTACTGTTTACCAAGCCCTTTACATCTGCAATGGCACTTAATTCTCCCTGGGGATGGTGTGGTTGCCTCTGTTTACAGATGCGGAAACTGAAGCCCAGACACAGAAGGAATAAATGTGTCTGGAAAGATGGCTGCCTTATTCCAGGGAGAACCTTCGCCCCTTACCCTCCCAGGGGTTCCATGTCACTCTGATCCCAGAATTTCAGTCTCCTTGGGAGGAGAGTGCCATGGGCCCCACACCTGGAGGGCTACCCTTCTTCAACTAGTACCCCCTTACCACCACTGTGTCTCCTCCCTTGAGGTCACCACCCTCCCTACAGATTTAGAGTCAAAAGAGACCTGGCACCCAGCATCAGTTTCACTGTGCTGCCATGGGCATGTTATGTGACCTCCCTGTGCCTCAGTTTCCTCACCTGTAAAGACAGATCCTAGACCCCACTCCCTGTCTTACGTGATCCAGTATGCATAGAAGTCCTTTGTGAGTAGTGCACATGCTCCATGTGGGGATTTTGTTCATTGCACTCAAATTTGCTGAATACGTACTGAATTACATAGTGTTTGAGGTCCACAATAGGGCGCAGTGTGTCATGTGGGCTGATTTGAACTTGGTGATCTTCATTTAGTCATGGTTGGAGGGGAGGCAGTTGTTTCCCCTGGGATTTGATTTGCACAGGATAAGAAACAGGTGGAGGGTTGGCACTGGGGGCAGCTAACTGGCTCCTGGGACACCGGAGTTATTAGAACAAACCCATTCATCTCTCTGGCCCCAAGGAACTTCCAACACTTTATTAATAAGTAATTAAACTTCAGTATCCCCACAGAGATGGAGAAATATCTTTACCCTAATTTTCCAAACGAAAACGCAGAAGCAGAGAGCGTAGGAAAGCCACCGGGCGAGCCAGCGGCTCTTGCTAGCTAAGCAGAGAGCCATGTCCTCACTGACAAGCCTGCCCTGCTCTGCTCAGCACACACACACACACACACACACACACACACACACACACACACACAGTAGGAGTGGGCTCCCAGACTCAGCCCAGCCACAGGCAAAGTTAAAACACTAGAAAAACCATATCTGCAAATATCAGCCCCACTGCCCGACATTCCACCATCATCCTTCTAATACTGAAGCCGTGCTTCATGCTTCATTCTTCCTGCTTTGGTCTTTCAGATCCCCCTTGACCGCAAGCCACGTTCTATTTACGTTGCGTCACTCAGCAGTTCCCCAGCCCACGGATCCTGCTGGCGTCTGTGCAGCTCTACCCTTGCGGTTCTTTGCCCCCTCCTCACCCTGACCCACTCCTTCACCCGGGCAACTCTGCAGTCCTCAAGAGCGGGGTCCCGAGCCTTTCCCCTTGGCCGCATCTTCCCCAGCCCTCCAAAGCAAAGCAACGCAGTCACCCCATCAATGTCCCATGTCCCCTCTGCACACCGTTGGACGCTGGCAGTCCTGATGTCGCAAATGGAAACCTCAGACTAGTTCTGAATGCACGAAACCACCTCAGTACAAGCATTTAGGCCCCAGGGTCCTAATTAGATGGCAAATACACAGGCCAAGAGATCTTAGCCTTTAATATTAATGCACTGGGGTTCACAGAGGAGCAGAGCAAATCTGGATTCACCATGAAACCAGACCAAATGCCACGGAGCAAAGGGCTACCCAGTCTGCCCTTAGGTGGCTGTCTATAACCCTGACCCTCACGTCTCCTCGGATGTGATGGTTCACAAGGTCATTTTCTACCAATAAAAGGCTGGTTTCACATAAGCAAAGAAAAAGGCTCCTTCAAATTCCCGAACCCACTGCTCCTCTCAGGACAGGTCAGTTCTGCACAGAGTCTGGGCCTGTGCCACCTCCTGCTCTGCAGAAGCATTTGTAAAGGCTTCTGGCTTATTCTTGAATCACATTTCCATGAAAAGTTGAATTTTTCTGTGGATTTTCTGCCATCACAGGTTAATTTCCTCTTCAATGTTCACTAGTTTTCCATCTCCATCAAGAGGCCATTATTGCACAGTAGGAACAGACCTCAGAAGTTTTAGCAAAGTTGTTTCTTTCTAAAGCTGAGAGTTCTTAATCTGGGGTCCACGAACACATGAGGTGGAGGGTGTGAAATCCCGTCACTGAGGGCAGAATGTTGTGTCCCTCCCCTTCTCGTCCAAGTCTAGCTCCCACGACAAAATATGGCTGGAACGAATGGTGAAGGGGTCACACATAAGAGGGCTTCCCCCAAATCGGGCATGCCATCCTCTCTTAAAGCAAACCAAAAGGTTTTGGCTGAAGGACTGCCACTTTCTTGGACCATTCCCCTCCATCATTAGCCCTAGAGCTGGCTGTCTTCTCAGAACCATTTTTGAACCAGGTTCTCAGGACTTTGTGAGGTTTACCATTTTCCAACAGCTGGTGGACAAATCCAAAATAGCACTGAACCTCTGAAGCTGGCAGAGTGCTAGGCTCACTCCTAGGAAACGCCTCGCTTCTGTCTGCCAGCCCAACAGCCCCAAGGCCTAAATAAATCTGTGCCTCAGCTCTGGTCTCTCCACGTGCCCAAGAGCCAGACCTTGCATGTTAAATCTGAGAAAGCCGAGGAGTGACACAGCTCGATGATAGCGTCACATAAAATGACTGTCCAAGGAACCAGGGGGTCCCTGACGTGAAGGGGCACTGCGCTGGAAAAGCAGATGGGGCAGGGTTTTTCAGTCGAGGTGCACAAGGTCACAGAACCATTCTTAGCATGGCTTAGGGACTAGGGTCAGGGCAGCAGGTGATCCGATTCTGTCTTTCAAATGGGTGGAGGATGGACGATGGCGCTTTCTGGCCTGGCCAGGCCAAGGTCAGGACAAGACATGGGGAGAAGGGATGGGCAGCGGCGGCAGAAGGGTGCTGGCGCCCACAGAGCTGGGTGGGAGGGTTGGAGCCTGACAGATGCTGCCCAAGCCCCCACCCCCAGGCCTGCGCAGAGCGTGGCTGGAATTGAAGCTGCCATTCCAATTCCCAGTGTGACTTTGGCGTAAAGGTTAATCACACTCAGAAAATGCTTATTAGAGACTGTAAATAACTATGTTGCTGAAGCTCTGTTCAGCCTTTGAGGCACAAAGTGCAGTTTCCTTTGATGGGATGGTTGGCGATTAACCTTTGAGGGAGGGCCCTGAAGGGCCACTTGAGGGAGAAAAGGGGTGGCCTCGGGGCCCCAAGGGGCTGCACCACCTCCCCAAAGTTGTGAGGAGCCAGGAGAAGGGAACTGCCTTCCCTCCCCTCCCCGACTACATCTGACACTCAGCTTGGGCAAGCCCCCAGGAGCCCCAGGATGACCTTCTGTGGGGGTCAGGGGCCAAGCTAGCACTCCGGCGGAGCCACAGCTGCAGCATTGGAGAGGGATCCTGCAGCAAGTCGCCTCCTCCTGCTGCTGAGCTCACAGCCCAGCCCTGCCACTGACTGTGCGGCTTCGGGTGAGTCCCCTGGGCCCTCTGGGCAATGGGATTTTTCTTACTTGTGCCACAGGGATGTTTTCCTGGGGGAGAGCAGGCAGAGAGATGCTTTCTGAAAGTTCAAGTCCCCTGCAAGCGTCCATCTGGTTGTTACCATGACTTGGTCCCCTGGGCCTCAGGGTCTTCCTCAGTTACCCAGAGGGCTGACCTAGAGCACGCTTCCTGCAGGGGTTCCGGCCAGGCGTGGACAGAGGGGCTGCAGCTCTAGGGGCTTCACTTGCCTCAGTCAGGCCGTTCTGCCTTTTCTGTAAACTTTTCCTTGGGAAGGGGCTTTTCAGCTTAAAAGAAAGGTGTTTCGTTTTTTTTAAACCACCAGATTTAGTGACCTCACCCAGTCCCTTGCTTCCTGGGGGAGGCGTTTAATGGCAGAGTGGAAGTGGACTGTGAGAAGGAGAGAGAGGGCTTCCAGGTAAGGGCAGGGTCCTGAGCTTTGGGGAGAGGACAGGCAGCCCGTGGAGGGGCTCAGACACCGAGCTGGAATGGAATGGATCCAGTAAACCTGGTATGCCAAGGGGGTTCCTGAGCAGCAGGCTATCATAGCCTGGCAACTTTATCACCTGAAGGTGGGGAAACTGAGGCCCAGAGAGATGCGGGGGCCCAGAGGTACCTGCTCCACAGAGGCACTTCAGGACATTGGGGATAGAATAGGGTTTTATTGCCTTCCCTGGCCTTAAAGACTGCAGTGGACTCTGACTTGGGGCCCAAAGAGAATCCCCAGTGCAGCCAAGATCACAGCCTTCCCTGGTGACCCCCAGAGGCAAGTCCCCGACCCCAGCAAACAGTGCCACCTGCTGACCAAGGAAGGCAGGCCTGCTCCTGGTCCAGGGGTCTGCGTCCAAGCCTCGTGCCCCCAACTCCATAACCCCAGTATCTAAGCGTTCTGACCCTGCTTTGCTCTGCACTGTGCTCAGGTGTAGCCTGGGTTTCTTTCCAACTTTATTGAGATACAACTGACATAAAACAAAGTGAGTTTAAGTTGTACACATAATGATTTGATATACGTATATGCTGTGAAATGATCACAATATAGTTAGTTAACACACCCATCACCCCACAGTTACAATTAATTTTTGTGGTGAGAACCTTTAGATCTACACTCTTAGCAACTTTCATATATACAACACAGTATTATTCACTGTATCACCGTGCTGTACATGACATCCCCAGAACTTACTCAACTTTAACTGGAAGCTCGTACCTTCTGCTCCCCTCGCCCTTCCCACTCTCCTGCCCCTGGCAACCACCAGACAGTTCTCTTTCTATGAGTTCAATTATTTTTTGGATTCTACATATCAATGAGATGACACAGAATTGGTCTTTGTGACGTATTTCACTTAGCATAATGCCCTCAACATTCATCCATGTCACTAGTGGCAGGATTTCCTTCTTTTTTATGGCTAATGTTCTTTTATATGTGTATGCACACACACACATAGTCTTGTCTTTATCCACTCATCCGCTGATGGGCACAGGTTGTTTCCATGGCTTGGCTATCCTAAGTAACGCTACAATGAACATGGGGAATGTAGATATCTCTTTGAGAGAGTTATTTCATTTCCTTTGGCTAAATATCCAGAAGTGTAATTGCTGGCTTATAGTGGCTGCACCAATTTACATTCCCACCAACAGCACACGAGGGTTCCCTCTTCTCCACATCCTGGCCAACACTTGTTCTCTCTTGTCATTTTGATTAACAGCCATCTAACATCTCCCGGGTGTTACCTCCTTGCGGTTTTGCTTTGCCTCTCCCTGATGATTCGTGATGTCCGGCACTTTTTCAGGTACCTGTAGGCCATCTGAGTATCTTCTTTGGAAAAAATGCCTATTTAGGTCTTTGTCCACTTTTAAATTGGATTATTTATTTTGCTATCAAGTTGTATAAGTTCCTTATGTATTTTGGATATTAACCCCTTATCAGATACGAGGTTGGCAAGATGTAGCCTGTTTTTTTAAGTATAGCTGAGAGAAGAAAATCTAAATATGAAGAAGAGGAGAGGTCATAAATCAAGAATTCTTAAAAAAGCTGGTTCCCCTGTTGCATTTAAAAACTATGATCTAGTCTACAGAAACAAATCATGCACAATCAACTCTCCTGGAACCTGCCTGCGCCTACAGGGGATACAGCTGTAGTTAAAGACTGAAAATGCAGGGAGAGGGGAGGCCCATGTGCAATTGTGCAGTTTCTGCCCTGCACAGAGATGCCAAGTGGAGGCGTCACTGGGGGGTAGAATTGCAGGCTGAGCCCAGCAGAGCTGGGACCCTCAGGGGGGCCTTTTTCTGATCCACACAAAGGTGCTCTGAAGACGAGCCAGGGTAAAACGGGACTTGGGACAAAGGACAGAGATGCCAGGTGCCCTTGCTCAGCCCTCTTGAGTGCCCAGGGCATCTGCCCACTGAGCAGCCTCCTCGTTCCATCCTGCCCACCCCCAGGTCCTCCCCCAGCAGCCTTTTCCTTTGACAGCCACAACCTGTCCTCACCTCAAGGCAAAGAACCTGTGTGTTCCCCAAAAGTGGGTGAGCAGTGAAAGATCATTCTAGGCAGATGAGAAATAATTTATTGTTGTATTTAATTAACTTAAATTGCTGTGGTGCAGAGTGGGAAAAAGTGTGAAGGGAAATCTGCCTACAGTCAGAGAGCGGGGCAAGCCTGCGTGTTCTCCACCTCTACACCGTCTCCCTGGCCCCCGGGCTGAGGGTGTGCCCAGCCCCCTCTCCCTGCTCCTTCACTCCTCTGCTCCCCTACTGGGGCTGCACAGCAGAGCTAAAAGCAGTGGGTCAGCCACCTGCTTCATCCGTCCCAGGGGCAGTGAGGACTGAGGCCCCAGTTCTGGAAGCACACACGCCCCACCCTCCTGCAAAGGTCCCAGATATACTTTCCAGTTGTGTGGTAAGTTCCCTGAGGACAGTGTCTGTGTTTGGCTACTTCTGTACGCTCAGTGGGGCCTGGCACAGACTAGGTTCCAATACATGTTTGTTGAATGAACAAATGACTGACCAAGCGAATGAACAGATAGATGAGTTTTCACTGTCTGCCTCTTTGACCAAGGGGTCCCATAATGACTTCCACCAGGACACTTGACAGACCCCCTTTCTATTCCCCATCTTCCTGCATCTCTTTTTCTCCTGTCCACGAGGACCATTGTCTTACTCTTGGTCTTCACTTCCTGCATTGATCCCCACCTCAGGCTCCAGAAGGATGTGCTGAAAGCAGAAGTGTTTTGGGGTAGGAAGTACAGGGCTGAGATCCTTTTTCTGACTGATAAACTTGTTTGGTCATGGACAAGTCACTCCCCTACCCTCTCCCTGCCTCAGTTTCCTTTTCTGTAAAGTGAGGACAGTGTGTTCCTTGCATTCCTTTCCAGGCTAGAATATGCTCTGCATCCAGGACTTAAGGAGAGTAGAAATCCAGTCCTCTAACTTTGGGGCCAGAGAGATCCATGGTGGAATCTTTTATGTGCCCCTTCCTACAGGTGTGACCTTGGGTGACTGAACTTCTTTGAGCCTCAGTTCCCCTACCTGTAAATGGGGCTAACAGGTTTAAAATATTTACATCCTAAAGTTCTTGGAAAGATTCAACGATATGGTGCATTTATGACAGTTCGGAGCTGAACACACGGGAAGCAGTGAAGAAACAGTGGTGATCCCTGTTACTCAACCGTGTGCAGGCTGCTTCCTTCCTGACTTGGCCTTCCTCCCAGAAGCGCTCCCTGATGGGGCCCTGCCTGCCCGGGGCACGCACACCCCCTGGCCCCCACCACTCTGCTCCCAGTGGTGCTGCCAAGTGGAGCATGCATCACTGGCCAGGAGGCAGATTTGCTGGGCATGGGGAAGGGGGGGTGGGCAGCGCCCTGGAGCACTGCTGGCCTCCTGCCCTTCCCTGCCTCTCATGCACTCACTCTGTCCCCTTTGCGTGGGATTTGCCCTCGGATTCACCCACTAATGCTTTCTCTTGGCTCATGCCTTCTTGGGCTACCCGCCTTCCTCGCGCTCCTGGCCTTCATCTCCTCACCTCTCTCTCCTTCCCTAGCCTCCATTTCCTCTTTATTCCTGTCTTTCATACTCCTTTCCTCCCTCCTTCCTTCCTTCTTCTTTTCCACCCTCCCTCTCTTCTTTCCTCCTTTCTTTAAGTTCCAGCTCGTTTACGCAGTACAGACTTGGGGATTGTTCTCAAATGCTCTTCTCAACACCAAGAGGTTGGAGCCTTTCTCTCTTCCCACTGTACGGATGACAAATGGACACACACAGAGGTGGGAACATGCTCAAGGTTGCTCACCACAGTAACTGGAGCCGTGTTCCAACCCTGAGACTGTGCCCCTGGGCAGGACAGCCTATTTCCCTGCCTGTTCTGCCTCCCTTCCTCTCCCCACCCCAGCATGGATGGTCCAAGAGGAGGTACAGGTCTCCTATGCCTCTTGGCCTCTAGGTCTGGGCTGCATCCTGGCTCCCCAAAAGCTGGCAGTGGGAACTAGATGGAGTAGACACTTCCATCAAGAAGGGTTGAGTTTAGTTCTTGCAAAGAAGCGGAGCCCTGCAGGGGTTCTGATCCAGGCCCCTGCCCCTCATTCCATAAGCCATGTGAGAAGCTCCCAGACACTGGGAAACTGTTCCTGAGGGGGTGGGAGAGGCATCTGCTATTCTGGGAGACAGAGCCGAGGTGCCAGGACAGGCATGAAGTCCCCAACTATGCAGGTGGCACTATCAGCTTAGCCTGCTCCCTGACGCATGGGAAGTGAGGGGGATTTTATGTCAGCAGAAAAGGGATGTCCTTTAAGAAACTGCATTTTAAAGGGCACTTGAAGAGGGTCCAGGAAGGCAAAAGGACATCATCTGATGGCTGAAAATTAGGTTCTATTAGAAAACAGCTAAAGGTTTTGAGGCTATTTTTCCTGGAGAAGCAACTGCTTTCCAAAGCCATGGGGGTTGGTTTAAAGGGGCCACTGGACCACCAAACCCCACTGAACAGGGAGATTTAGGGACATTAGTAATAGCCATATACTTGTCCGTAAGATAGGCAATGACTCTGTCTGTTTCTCTGCCTGTAAAATAAGTGATTTAGATGGAATCACAAGTCTTTCCAGAGACTGCCTGGCATCTGAGAGATAGAAAATTCTGTGTCTCATGCTTTACCTCAGACATTCAGCTTCAGTATGCCCAAGGGGAAGCTCAGGAGTCACTCTGTTTTTTAATGCTCTCCAGGTGATCCTGAAGGGTCCCCAGATTGAGCATACCTGAACTAGTCCAGTGGTTCTCAATGAGGCAGTATCGTTCCCTCGAGGTGACTACATTTGGAGACATTTTTGGTTGCCGTAATTGGAGCAGTGCTACTGGCATTTAGTGGCTAAAGGCCAGGACAGGGCTCAACATCCTCAGATATGCAGGACGGCTGTAACTCCAGGAAGAGGAAATCCCAGGGCAAAATACCTCTAAAACCGAAATCAGTCAAAGAGAGAAATAAAGTTTAAAACCCGCTTATTGCTTACAAACTGCAGTCCAGAACTGTTTCTCTCTCCTGCTCTTGCAGAAGCAAGCAAGACCTCCCCCTGACCTCGGTGGCCCAGGTTATTACCCACTGATATGGAGATAAACTACCTCTCCACCCCTGAGGAATGCCTGTTGATATGCAGATGCACTAAAGCCAAGTGAGAGATCCTGGAAATAATACAATTTTACCCACAACAGCCCCCACAGCAAAGAACCACTGGCCCTAATGGTCAGGACTGCTGAGATCGGGAAACCCGGCTGTAGGGTTTTTCAGTGCCTTCCTAGCTCTGAGAAGACTCACCTGTTGGCAGATCACACAAGTTGGGAAGGAGAAGGAAGATGGTGAGGCGGAAGTGAACCTTGGAAAGAATGGGAGAACAAGAGACACAGGCCTGCAAGACAGGAAGAGGCCCTGGAACTGTCTGTCTAGCAAACGCCCTGTGGGACATTGGTTCAGTCCCTCACCCACCTCCTGGCCTCAGTCTGAAGGCAGGCGACTGGCAGGAATGAATGACTGTTCCTGGACAGTTGGGCAGATGGGAGGTCTTTTCCCTCCATGCTGTTCCAGCATTCCCCCGTCAGCTACTCCAGGGAGATTGAAGGGCAAAGCAGGAAGGTACCTGCCTGACAATGTGGCCAACCTCGGGAAGCATGGGGCAGGCAGGCATGGCCAGGGCCAGTGAGTGGGGCCCACCCAGCCTAGGCTCTGGAGCGGGCTGTCCCCTGGCCAGCACCTTGGGGGCAGGAGGCCGAGCCATGTCCTGGAGCACTGGAGCAGCTGAGCTCCTTTGTCTTGGGAAAGCCCAGGGACAAGAGTTAAAAGCAAGGTGGGCTGAATTCTGTGAGCTTTGTGGGGAGCCCATCACAGAGAATGGGCTTCCCTGGTTTAACCAGTGCTCATGGCCACTGACTGTCATGAGTCTTCCCCAACCTCAGGGGCAAGGTGCAGGCTGACGAATGAGAATCAGAGGGAAGGGGCCTACCCAGACCTGCCATGGGGCAAGGGCAGTTTCCTCCCTCCTGGCCAGAGTTCTTTCTGCTTCAGCAGCCCAGCCTTTGCTGCCAGAAAGAGCCACTACACCCTTGAGTCCCGATAGCGGGAGGCACACAGCAGGCACAAGGGTGCAGAGCCAGCAGCCAGACCCGTGAGAAAAGCGAACCAGGGATTCTGGGTCACGAATTCTGGCCCCAAAGGAGGGCTTCAGACCAGTGCTACTCAAGGGGCGGTGGGGACTGCTGCCAGCACCATTTGTTAGTGCAATCAAGCATTTGTTATGTTGATGTGAATTGTCCTTGTTATGCATCTTCACCTGCTGTCAACAGACTTACGTTGTTGAAAAGGGTCTAAACCAATTCAGATGTTGTCCAACTTTCCGGGCACAGGCTACACCGTTATCATGCACAAGAGGACCATGTGCCAGTCTGATGAATTCAGCATCTACTGTGTGCCTACCATGCTTGGAGTACTGGACTAGGGGCTGAGGAGTCTTGTGTTTTTAAGGGAATCCTCCTGGCCCAGGCAAAGCTCAGAATCTATGGTGGAAACAAGGGCTTGGGTTAGATGAGAGTGATCAGAAGTCCATATGGGATCTGGCTAATAAGTGTTTTGAGCCTCCTGTGGGCAGACTCACCAAAGAGCTGAAAGGCCCTCTGGTATTTGAGAGCCCACCATGAGCTAGAGACTCCTGTGAGGAGGAGATGCAGAGAAAGCAACCACCGGTAAGAGATGGACTTAAACTGGAGGGCTTCCTGGAGGAGGAGATTAGGATGGTTCAGGAAGACTGGTGCAGACAGGACTGGTGCAGAGACACTGTGAGGCAGAAGTCTCAGAAGCAGCAACAGCATGGCCAAATGCAGAGTGGTGTTGGAAATGAGTACTCTGTGGGGGAGGGGGGGTAGGAAGGACAGCAGTGTGACTGAGAGGTGAGGACCGAGATATGAGCAGGACTTCTGTTCCTTCACTTCTAGAGTGGGACCAGCCTCTTCGCCTCCCAGCCAGGTGTATGTGGCCAGGGGAGGTTGTTCGACCTGCCGTCCACTCCCACTGCTGGCCCCATGGCCCTGGGTGCCCAGCTGCTCCTCTGGGAGTCAGTCCTCCAGCCGCGGCCTGGAGCTGGTGGGTGCCACACACCTGCCTGCCAGTTAGTGCTCAGAGATGAGTTCATGGTAACAATAGAGTAGCATCTGAGGGGTAAGAGGTGGGGGTGTAAACTACTATGAATGCTGCAAAAGTGGTTCACTCCCTGGGGTCCCAGCATGTGTATGTGTGTGTGTGTGTGTAAGAAAGAGACTGCACATGGGAGGCCAGCTAGGACCACAAAGGCAACAGGCTCTGTTCCTTCTGAACTCCGTGGGGAGCCAGCCCGGGGCACTGGGAGGGTGTGGGATGGGGAAAGCTCCATGGCGGGCCTCAGAGCGTCCCTCCCTGCTCTCCAGGGCTCTCCTGACAGAGGAGCAAGGCTCCAGGCGGTGGATTTGGGACGGGGTGGTGATTCTTCTAAGAAATGGAGAGAGGAAATGCTACCTCTGGCCTCCGAACCAGGCGCACATGTTCTTGGATGCTAGGGAGAAAGTACAGAGCAAGACAAGCAAAGATGAAGCACAGGTCTTCTTCCGGCTGCCACCTCTCCCCGTCTCCCTGCCAGCCTCCGTCCTCTCCCCTCCAGGCCTTTCTGTCCTGAGCTCTCCACCTCAGGCCAACTTTAGCCAGTGCTTCCCATCTGTGCATCACCTTTAGTTTCTCTTGCTGTCTTTTACTGCTTGTCTGTCTGTCTGCATGCCCATTTCATATATAATAATAAATTGTACACCCTGAGCAGGCTCATGGATTTGCTGGGCCTTTGCTTCTGACAGTGGGAAGCTGGGCCTTAGACAGCCCAGGGCTTTCCCTCAACCCCTTTCCAGGTAGCCAGGCCCTCCTGGACCTTCTCCAGCCCATGCAGCCCAGCCCTCAGCCCTGGGCCTCCCTACCTCTCCCTATCCAGCTTTGACTCCACAGCGGCAGGGCTGCTCCAGGATCGGCTAGGACATCTGGAAATCACTGAGCCCTTCACATACCCTTCCAAGGAGGCTGAGGAAGCATGGACCAACAGGGGAAAAATCCCTGCTATAAATGGAAATGCCACAGACATCTCTCACCCTAGCCCATCACTGTGGGCAAGCTGCCTTCCAAGTCTTGGGCTCCATGTATCTGCAAAGGATACTGAGTGATACATCGTCCCAAAGGTCCCAACCTCCCAGCACTTAAACGTTCAACCAAGTCTCCCACTGTGCCGCAGGATAGCCCCACTAGCTCTTAAAACTCATGGGCAGATGGACCCGAAATTGTGTAGAACAAACCCCACCTCCCTGGTTCTTCAGCCACGGAAGCAGCTGGACCAGTCGGGCCAGTTTCTGTTCTGTGCTCTGACCTAGGCATCCTGTCTCACAGCCAAATTGGCTGGAGGCTGGGAATAGACTGACAGGTGGAGGGGGTGGGGACAGGTACACACACCACAAGCCCCACCTCTAAGCACCTTGTTGGGGCTGCTCCCTGGGGCCCAACTGACCCAGGGGTGGGATCATGAAATTATGTGTTTATAGGGCAGAAAGAGCCCCCACAAACATCTTCATTTGTCCCTGAACCAGTTTCATGGCTGCTGGGTGGACAGTTGGTAAAGAACATGTTTGGCTAAAGCATTTGAACACACAGTTCTGTGTAAAGGACTGCATCTCAGTCCTTTACTCAATGCATCTCAAATGCTCATTTTATAGCAAAGGCAGTATATTTCCACATTCCCCAAACCTTCCTCCCTCTCTTCCCCCCTTCCTTCCTTCTCAATTTTGTTGAAGCAGACACCATTTATACTGAACAGGCATAGTTAATAATTTGTTGTTTAATAGAATCCAGCTAGTTGTTTTCAAAATAATTGTTCCCATCAGTGAGTTAATCATTTTGTATTATCCTCCCTACATGCCTCTACTTTTATTATCAAATGTTTTCACACATCAGAGATGTTCAGAGAGCCAATTGCAGGCACCTCTGTCCTCTGACCTTTGAACAAGCCAATGGCAGGTGACCTATCCCTTCTTCCCCGGGACTGTGAAAAGGACCCTGGGCAAGAGGAGATTCTGTATTTCCAAGCAGTCCTTCCTCCACCTCCCATCTCCTCCCCACTTCTCCTTTGATGATCTTCCTTGGATTGACAAAATTCAGTGAGTGACTACTATAGCTAATATTTATTAAGTACTTACATGTGCCAGACACTGCAATTTGTGCTTAATTTCAAACCTGACATCTCATGAAGTCATTATGATTATCCCATAAAGTAGGCACTATTTTCCCCCTTTTTACAGATGAGGAAACTGAGGTTCAGAGAGATAACCTCGCTTGCCTGAGGCTTCATAGCAGTCAGGATTCAAGCCCACATCTGCTTCACCTCATGTTCTCATCCGCATAGGGATGCTGACTACCACATTGGATGAAGTGAGAGATGGCTGGCTGAGACAGACAAGTCCAAAGGCAAGCATTTCATAATGACTTACAGTTGCTACTTCCAAGGGACTTTGGCGACAGGATCCCCCTGAGAATCTAAGTAGACAGTAGTCATTTGTAATTAACAAACTCATCCTTTGAATATGAAACTGCAGCTATAATCTCGACTTGGTGTTAACTCCAAAATGGGTTCACTCTTTCTTCTGTTGATACCATGAGCAGTTAGAGAGAGCCAGAGCTGGGAGAACTCATCCCAACCCCTCTCCTCACAGGAGGAAACAAGAAAGTCCCCAGGCCACCTGTTACCAACCTGCTCTCCCCCAAACACAGCAAGGGGCTGGAGTTTCACCAGCCCAGTCTCCACCCTAAGCAGATTCTCCAAACCACTAGGGTGCTGCATCAGCTGTTCAGTGCTTTCTTTCTTTCCATTTTTATTTTTTAAACACAGTGGGCTTAAGGGGCAGTTCCAGTCTTTTCTGCCAGGGTGGTTTTGGCATCTCTCAGCCTTCTCCTTTGACGTGACACTGGCATCTCATGGGAACAGCAGTGGGTCCGCTCTGATTATACAATACTGAACTAAGTAACACCATCCATCCAATCAACAAACATTTGTGAAATGCCTACTACATGCAGTAGATTATTAGGTCCAGTTCCAGGTACTTCCTGTGTATTCATTTCATTCTTACCTCACCCTCATTAGTTAGGTACCACCGCCATTTCACAGGGGACATGGAGCTCAGAAGGGTACTTGGGTCCAAACACCAAGTTCAAGGCCCTGCAACTGGGACTTCAACCTACTGCACCCGGCCCTACCTGTGTCATAGTCATGGCCCTTAGGAGTGTTTGGAAATGGATCTTTCACAGAGATGTGAAAGGTAACATGGAATCCAGTCCAATACCTCTGTTTATACACAGAGAAACTGTGGCTGAGTAAGGGAAGGTGACCCACCTAAAGTTGCACAGCTGATCAAAGGCATATCAGGGACAGATCAGGTTTGCCAGCTTCCAGGCTGATGGTCTTTCCACCCCAATAGCTGATGAAATGATCCGTCCTGGGCCTAATCCCTTCCTTCTAGGTCATACCGTGGCTGGGGCTTGGGCCTATAGGCTCAGCAAGCACTGTGGGGACTTGGAGTGCTGCCAAGGGGCACCTTGGACCACCCCCCCAAACTCTTCTGTGCGACTGAACCCCACTGGTTGCTGAAGCTCTCTGAGATGCTAAAGGGTGGAGAAGGTGAGAAATGGATTTTCCTCTTGAGCTCATCCTCACTGGCCCTTAGTCAGTGTCCTGCTTTCCCAGGAATCTATACTCTCCTTGAAAACCAGACTGGCCCGAGTCCTGCCTCTCCTGAAACTGGTCACGTTGAATCTGAATTTGGGCTTGGCTGGCTTTCAGCCCCACTCTCCTGCTGTGTTCCTGGTCTGTGGCCAGGTCAGTTGTCCCCATGCCCCACGGCAGCCATGGCCCCACCCTAGACTCACCTTTTTGCTCTCATTATCCCTCCTGCCAATGCACTTTTCAAAAACCCAGCTCCATATTGTTTGTCAAAAAACAATGTGGAAAATGGTCCAAGTGTGCACTGATAGAGGAATGGCAGAGAACACCCACTCACAGGGAATACACAGAGGTTGACGATCTCTCTCTGGAGGCTGGGAAATAACACGGGACAGACTGGGGCTCTTGTGACACAGTAAGTGAGCAGGTGTGCCCAATGGCCCAGCTGTGCCCAAACCTGCACTTGGAAAAGGGCCTGCAGGGACTATTTAAAGAGTGGTAATAGTTAATGGTTGTGTGGTGCGGTAATGAGGGTGCGGTGGTAATAATTTTCCCAGGTGGTTTCCAAATTTTGTGTCATGATCCTAAATCTAGCTTTACGATAAGAGCAACAGAGATTAAACCAGCTCCTTCTTCAGAACTCACTGTACCCCAGCCAGGCCTTGATTTCTGCACCCTCAGACTCAACAGAGACCACTGTTTTGATCCACACACAGGTCTTTCTGTGAGGAGCTGCCCCCCCCTTCCCTGGGGGCAGAGACAATATTTCACTTATCTCCTCCTTTGCATCCATGCATTCACACACACATCACCTCTCCCTCATTCACACACCACCACCTTCTCATGCACACTCACATGCCTGCTCTCCCTCTGCACTCCTGTTCTCAGTACCAGGACAGTGCTAGGCCCACAGTAAGCAACCTAGCTTGGATTCTTTCTCAACCCTGGCTGACTGGTTGGGGACAGGGCTGAATTTTGTATTAACTCGTCTAGATCCATACTTTCATACTCATAAAACTACCCAAACTCTCATCTAGCAGAAGTCTAGTATGAGATTTAAGTGATTTAGAATATTTTCTGGTAAAAGCTAACAAAATGAAACCTTAAAGCCACAATGCCTGTGTTTGAAATCTGGCTCCTCCACTGTGTGAACTTGAATAAGTTACTTAGCCCCTCCATGCCTAAGACATAATTCCTACTTCTTAGGGTTGTTAGGAGGACTAAATGACTTAATATTTGCAAAGCAGGCAGAACAATATCCAGCAAGGTGCACAGGCTACATAAATAAGAGAAAGATGTCAGTATTATTTGAAACCAGCATTAGCTGCCCATTCATTCACTGCATCTCATTCATTCAATATTTATTGAACACCTAGTGAGTTCATTAAGCCAGACAAGGGGCATACACCTCACCATCTAGTAGAAACACACACTCCCAACAACGTGATTTTTTTTTTTTTACTTTTAGGAAAACGTGATTATTCTAAGTAGAGATTTGCACACGATTCTAAGAAAAAGGCTGGAGAAAGAACATTGACCTATTACCATGTAAGCTTAAATAACAAAACAAAAACCTACAGTTCAATCCTTTGAATCCATTCAAAAGGCTGAATTTGGCCTGATTTGTGAATTTAGACCAAGGTTTGGTACACACAAGCATTCTGGAAAATAACCATTTAATGCCGTCTATTCAGACTCTCTGGATGTTTTTCTCCCTCCCTCTCCCAACTACCCCTGATCACCCAGAAAGTAATCTCTGGGTCCACCCCCAGTCCTCAATAATTAACGAGATAGTCATTTTTAAAAAATCAACATATAAATATTTGGGAGAGGGAGGGCGAGGATGGAGAACGCCTCAGTAACCGATACCGTCTCCACTGATGAACCCGCAGCAATTGCATTTTAAAGTCTTGGTGGTTTAACTCAAAACCACTTTGTGAGCTGGGATCCGTACAGTTGGTTTAAAAACTGATGGAAAAATGAAATGCAGTCAGTCCGCACCCCTCCCCAAATCCATTCAATTCTTTTCAATGTAATCGCTTTTATACGCATTGAACCCAGTCAAGCTGGTGTTCGTAGCTCAGGTCGTCCACACAGACCCAGCAGAGTCCGGAACCTCAGGCGGAGGATCCACGCGCCGGAGCCGAGGCCCACCCACCACTCCCTCCGGCTGCGGTTGGCGAGCCAACACCCAGCGAGACGAACCGCTTCGGGAAGCACTCAGCACTGGCAAGTGGCTGCTGTGGCCCACCGCGGGCCAGGCTGTCACCTCTCCAGTCCCTCCCAGGCGTACACGAAGCGAGGGCAGCCCTACCGCTCCGAACTTCAGCCGGCAGACGCTGGACATGCGGTTTGGCGAGTTTCCCAAACTCCGGGCGCCGGAATAGCTTTGCCAGACCCCAGGCGGGAGCGAGCAGGCGCAGCCGCCCGCGCAGCCGGGGACCCGCGTGTGCAAAGGCTCAGAGAGCCGGCGTTGTGCTCCCGCCGGCGGCCCGGCCGCGACACAGGACCGGTAACCACCGCCGGATGCACAGTCTCCTCCCGGGAGATTGCGATATTGATCAAGGGCTCCGAGGAGCGGGGACATTTATCTCCCTGGACTCTCAGCTTTCCACGGAGGGGCAGGGGCAGCGGCAGGAAGGAGCTCCCAAGAACCGGGCGGGGGCGTGCGGGGTGGGACAGCTGATGGGAGTGTGCTTGGACTGGGGGGGGACCCATCTCCAGACCTCCTATCCCAGGGTCGGGGTCTGCATGGGAGGGGAGTGAGGTGGAACCAAATGCTGACTCCCAACGCCTAAAGCGATTCTCCACACGGAGCTGGTTAGGCGGGTGGGCGGGCCCCCTCCTCCGCCAACATCCCGGCAGCTTCGCCACGAATGCTTTTTTCACCCGAGTTCTCCCCCCACGCACTCTACGCCGGCTCCAAAGGTCCAGAGAGAGAGGAAGCTGGACTGCCCCTCAAGCCCCGGCCGCCCCCGGACCTGTGCACAGTCTACCTAGTGACCCCAGCACATCCACAGCCCACCTGCGCCCGCGCCTGCCGGGGATGGGGGCGCCCGCGCCCGAAGGCGGGCCGGCTTGCTCTTACCTTGACGAGCCGCAGCTGCGGGCGCTGTCCCATTCTCGAGCTCGCTCGGTCACCGTCCTGGGCGTCTGGGTCCCTCGGACATCCTAGGGGGGCTGGCCGGCGGTGGCGCGCTCGCGCGGCGCAGGGTGGGCGGCGGGGCTCCTCTGTCCCTGCGCGCACGGAGGTGTCCGCCACCGCGGTTCCCGGCCCCCAGCCCGGCGCGGCCCCGCCGGCTGCCGCGCTCCCCTCCTCGGGGAAGTCCGGCTGCCGCTTCTTGACTCAGCCCGGCCCGCAGCCGCCGCTCGCCCGCCGCTCGCCCGCCTCGGCCCCGCCGCCTCCCCCTCGGCCCGCGCGCTTCTCGCCTCGGCTCCCCTCCCCTTCTGTCCTCCCCCGTGCCTCGCCCCTCTGCCCCACCCCGCCCCGCCTCCTCAGTCCCCACCCCTTTCCCAGTGCCGGCTACCCGCGCCCTCGCCGCGCTGACCCCCTTTCGCTGAGCCCGGGTTTGCGGCAGTCCGCGGGGCGCTCTGGCGGCGGTGGCGGCCGCCGCAGCCCGGGGAGAAGCCGGGATGGGGAGGGGGAAAGCGGCGGGGAGGGAGGCAGCATCCTTCCTTCCGCCGGCTTGAGGTCCGGGCCTGGGGAGTCCAAGGGAATATGGGGAGACTTGGGGGGCTCCGGAGACTGTGAGAGCGGGGCTATTGGAGGCTGGGGAATAGGGGCAGCCCCGACTGAGAAGAGCCGCCGCGCAAACCTGGTGAAGCTGGGAACTGCTTTTGGGCAGTTCCCGCCCTGTAACTGGCCGGAAGGTCCCCGCCGCCCCGACTTCAGCAAGGCCTGGACATTGGGACCGACCCCCAGAGCGGTCGGCACTGACACGCTAGGTACACGCAGACGCGCCGGCTCTGCGGCAGGATACCTCATTAATTAATTTGTTCGCTCGTTCACCCATTCAATTTACAAACTAAGCTCCTGCCCAGTTTGGTCCAGGGAAGGAGCTAACCTGGGAACCCCAAGCTGAAAGGGAGACCGCAGTGCCCTGCAGGACGGGTGGGCCTCTGAACGCCTCAGCGGGAAAAGTGGAGCAAGCACTGCATTACGGAGGGGAGAGCATCTAGGAACCCAGCTGTCAGGGCGTGGGGGCCACAGCGCCCCCTCTAGGCCGAACCCTCAGGGTAGGGGTCAGCTGCCCGGGCAGACCTGGTCTTCCTCTGGCTTGGCTCCCTAGCTGTCCATCCCACCGCAGCTCTGAGAGGCAGCTTCCACCCCTTAAACTTTTCTCTCCAACCTTTCCAGTTGGACAGACCTTCTGACTGCTTCCCACCTCTTCCATCCTCCCGCCAGAGCAGAAAAAAAGGAGGTAAAGAAATGACTCTACCCGGCAGAGCCTCAGCCTGCTGTGCCAACTGCAGCCAGGGGAAGCCAGAGCACTCACAGAACCCTGGCCCAGAGTGGCAGAGAGCCGGTTTTGAAGTCTAACTCTGAACCTAACTACCCTGGATTCTATGCCCTGCTGCACTCACCCCCCTCCTCCCTTCCACCCACTGACTTTGGGTAAGAGCCAGCACATTTACAGGTCCCACCTTTAAAAGGGAAGTTGTAAGAGATAGTGTGTTCTAACACTGAGTTCACAGGTGAGGAAACTGAGGCACACAGACCAGTGGCGACTTGTCCAAAGCCCCATAGCTGGTGAGCCTAGTTCTCAGCCTGCTGATTCCCAGCTCAAAGTGCCAGGAGGGCTGGGCCCTGATGGGGTTTGGAGCACTGAGTGGGGAGGTGCATTGCCCAGGAAGCCAGCTGGTCACACTGGCTTAGCCACAGAGGGTGGCACTTTCTAGATGAAGCACACAGTCGCGAGTCTTGCAAATCCCCATGAGGTTAGTGCCTCCCACCTGAACTCACCCCAACCAGTCTCCAAAGAGATGGGTGCACCAATCAGATTGCCAACTTATTCTCAACAAAATCAAATGTAGAGTGGTCTAGGGTAGTGAAGGTTCTGGAGACAGACAGCTCAGTAGGAGGCTTGGCCCTTCTGCTTAGAAGTTGTATAAATGTGCAAAATTATTTAACAGTGCTTCAATTTTCTCACCTACTGGGGGGCAGGCATAACTCCCTCATGGGGTTGTTGAAAGGTTTAAATGAATTAATATCTGTAAATGGCTTGGCACAGTGCCTGGCATACACCAAAGGCTTGATGAAGGTTAGCTATAGTCACCATCAATGTCATCCAGTGGACCAGAGGTTCACACATATGGGCAGCACAGTCTCTCCTTCTAGGCAATTCCTTGTGGAAAGTGGACTTCCTGATTAGGAGGTCACAGCACTGGTGGACTGTGGGATCAGAGGGAGGAAGCTGGCAGGTCCTCAGGGAGGTTTGCTCAGGCCTTGCCTAGGCCTCACTCCCCAGCCCTGCCTGACCTTGGAGCTGACTCTCCTGCGATGAGACAGCTCCAGATTTCCAGATTCTGTTTCTCTTTAATAAACACCATCTAAATTTGCCTTTCTGAGCCCCTTCATTTTCCCCTTGGCATGTTCTTTAAATATGCTAATACCATCGATTAGACTGTAATCAAGCCTTGCTCTTCCTGCCTTTTGGCCTCCGATGCAAACCTCTTTCTAAAGGGGCATCTACTGATGGCACTTTTCATCCTCCCAGTGTTGATAGTCTGTGTTGCTTTTACTGACTTAACACCTCTGCTCCCACAGGGGGCTTCTGTGTTACTCTGTTACCTACCTATTTATAGTTTTGGCCTTGACCGTGTCAGAGGGTTACTGAGAGCCTCATGTTAACACCTATTCTTTAAAAGGGTTCCATATCCCTTTCATTTGTCCTGAAATTACTTCCTTCCACCTTCAAGAGCCCAGCTTTCATCTGCTTGGCTTGGTGAAGGTGCCAGTTCTGAGGCCTTTCATGCCCTCCCCCCACCTCAGCCCCAGCCGTCCCAGCACCAGCCTAGGCTCAGGGTGGTCTCCTTAGGCAGCCTCTCCACCCTCCTCACGGTGGCCTCCTGCTCCATTTGAGCATTTTCTTCCCCTAAACGCTCTTCCGACCTCTCCTTTGCCCACTCCTCTTCCTGCCCAGGCCCAGACCAGAATCAGCTTTCATTCAAGTAACCTGCCAGATTTGAAGAAAGGAGAAATAGGAGGAATCCAGACAGGAATAAAAGAGACAATTCCATGTCCTTCCAAACAGGAGGAGAGACAAATGTGAGAACAAGCAGTGATGGATGGGGCTCAGCAAGGTGAGGCTTCCAGTTGGCTTTAACCGTGGGCATTCAGTGGGTTCCGTGGTCATGTATGCCAAAGAGCCAGTTCTTGATTTAAAAATTTCTGATCTGTTGTGGAATGAATTACAAAATACAGTGGAACTGAATTATTAGAAACATGAAAAAAAACATATAGACATACAAAATAGTAGCCAATTTTTTAAAACTCTTAGATCCAATGGACATAAAACTATTCTGTCAAATTGCTTTAAATTTTCTAAATGCTTACTCTCAATTTCTGCACTTATCTTGTCACAGACTGACAGCAAGTAGTTGGCAGACGGATCATGCTTGGAGTAGCACTAGTCTAGAATGCTTCCGAAGTATGAGGTCAGGAAACTGGCCTCATGGAGGAAGTAGCTTATAAAATGACATGAACATCAGGGGAGATGGTGTTAATTGCTCCATTCATCTGTGCATTCATTCAACAAACATTTAATGAACAGCAACTATGTGCCAGTCACTGTTCGATGCTGAGGTTAATAAAGATTAATAAAAAAGGGCCCTAGACCTCAGGATGTTCACCGACCAGAAGGGGAGACAGCCACTCAGATAAATAATTAAAAGCTACTGAAATTAGGTCAGTAATGGACCAGACACCATGGGCATGGAAGCAGGAATATTAATTCTGCCTGCGGCCATTGGGGAAGGTTCTACCAAGGAAGTGATATTGTGTTGGGGTCTGGAGGCAGAGAGGCAGATGTTCAATCCCATATGGCAGGCCAGCACTCAAAAAAAGAGTTAATGTGTATAAAGTGCTTAGTGCAATGCCTGGCACAAGGTAGGGTTCAAGAGTGTTAGCTGTCTTTATTATTAAACCTTATAAATTATCATAATCATAGTCCACCCAGATCTACCCCATACTGTGCATACTTTGGATTGAGGTTGTAGGGTAGCTCAGTTGGAGGCAAACTGGCCTTGACCAAAGGAAAGATCTCGAGCAGGTGGGTTGGGAGTTGGGTATTGAAAGAAGTGGGTAGACAGGTGAAGAAGAGAGAGGAAGACCTTCCAGGCAGGAGTATCACAACCACAAATACGAGGCAGGGAGGAGACAGGCCTGATGGGGTCATGTGATGGGGGTGCCATGGCTGCGTGAGGCTGGATACAGTTGGCATGGGGCCGGGGACAGGCTTAGATCTCCTTGGGTAAAGGGCTTGATCTTATTCATTCTCTGGTTTAGAACAACAGGTAATATCAATGCTAATCAGGATCTGTACGCCAGTTTGTACTGCATAGCTCTTTAATGAACATTTTCTCATTTAATCCTTGTAACAACCCTGTGAAGGAGGTATTAATAGCCTCACTTTACAGATGAGAAAGCTGAGCTCAGAGGTTGATCCCTTGCCCAGGGTCACATGGCTGGCTTTGGCACAGGCAGGATTCCAGCTCTCGCTCCTGCTCCAGATATTTTCCGATACACCAGAGAGGTGACCTGAGCCTAGACCCTCAGGGACCCTCCTGTATCACCCAAAGGAGACCCTGGCTCCAGGAAAATGATGCTCTAGGACCAGTTTTTCCCTTTCTTTTTTCCCAGTGGATGGACAAAAGGGCGGAGCAAAGGCAAGCCATGGAACCAGCTTGGCAGCGACAGCAGGCAGGCAGGGGTGGGCAGCTTAGCCACAGAGGCCTTGGGTGACCTGCCCACTCCTTCTCCTCTCCCTGAGTCTGCGTCTGTATCAATCAAGGGCCAGTGTGCATACCCTGCGTACAATTACCGTATTTTTGCATCTATTAAATGTAACCAAGAGGGCAATTGAAATTGTTTGTTTTTTTAAGAAGACTATTTAAGGATGGACTGAAGTAAGAAGGGTTGACACCCTGGGGAAATTTTGGAAGCAAAAACAGATCAGAGATGCTAGCCATGTGTGCAGAGTCCACAGGACGGCCCACACTCACTTATCTTTATGAGAAATAGCACCCCTCTAGCCCAGGCTGGTGGTTTTCAACCTCGGATGGTTTTGGCCCCCAGGGAACATTTGGTCATGTATAGAGACACGTTTCATTGCCACAACTGGGGGATATCTACTGGCATTTAGTGGGGAGATGATGCTAAACACCCCTAATGCACAGGATAGCACCCACAGCAAAGAAAGATGTGGCTCGGCATGTCCACAATGCTGAGGTTGAGGCCTTTTGCCCTAGACAATAGTTTGGTACCATGGACAGCAGAAACCTGGGCTTTCCATGGGGCTAGGATCCAAATGCAGACATTCTTTTCGAAAAATCATAGAAAGGCAAAGATTCCCCACTCTACATTTCCTCAACTCCATCATTTCCAAAACACTGAGGCCCTAGTGTAACGTCGATGTAACACTGCTGGTGGGAGTGTCCTGCTTAAGGCCATCCAGGTGGTAGTTGGGTGTAAGAACTTGGGTCTGCTGAGAATGTTTCTCTCCCTTCCCCCAGGTTAGTGCCCTGCCCTCCTCCCTCCACCTCTTATGGGTATAGTTCATTCTTTTTTTCCTATTCCTACAATCTCATTTAGAACTAGGAGGGCTCTCACAGAAATCTGCTAGTCTAATAGATAAGATGCTATTATTTCCATTTTACAGATGGGTACACTGAAGTCTAGATGTTAGATGTACCCTGTGCCTATATGTTTCCCCAAAGAGCTGCGAGCTCCTAGAGGGCAGGTACTGCACCCCATTTGTCTCTGCAGTGCCAGCCTCTGGCAAAGCCCTGCATCTCGGCAGGTGCCAAATGAAACATTTGCAGTTAATGGTCAATTTTACTTGGATCAGACCTGCTTCCAGGGCTGTGCACTGTGTAGGTACCTGTTCTCTTATGGATTCTTCTCACCACCAGTGAGGTACCCCCCTTCTGGGGCTTGACCTAACCACAGCCTTGGGTGGGAGCCCCCCAAAACAGGCAGTTACAGCTTGCTGGTGGGAAACCACAGCACTGAGCCTCAGCCTGGCCTTTTCACCCCTTTGCTTCCCTCCCCTCAGGTGCTGAAAAGGGAATCTGGGTTGAGCAGATTCCAGTCCAGGCTCCTGGGAATGTCCTCACTGCCCCCAGAGAAGCCCACAAACACTGGCCACCCTGACCTTCACTAGCTATTTACAACTCACAGAACAAGACAAAGAGAGACCAAAGGGACATATCAACCAGCAGCAATTTGTGGATCTCATTTGGACCCTGATTCTAACAAACTGAATAGAAAAGGTCTATAAGTAAACAATTGGAAATATGAATTCTGATTAGATATTTAAAATCGTGATAATGGCATTGTGGTTATGATTTAAAATGAGTCCTTATCTTTTAGAGACACTACCTGAAATATTTGCAGATGAAATGACAGGATGTCTGAGATTTGCACTGAAGTAATCCAGGAAGAGGGGAAATGGGTGGGGATATTAATGAAACAAGATTAGCCATGAGTTGTTAAATGTTGAATCTGGGTGATGGGTACATGGGAATTTATGGTAATATTTTGTCTATTTTTATGCATTTAAAAACTCACAGCATATAAGAGCTGCCTGGGGCCACTCGGGGAGCACACAGGCCAGAGTTTCCAAACCATTTTCTGTAGAACCCCAAGATTTCAAGAGATGTCTCAGGGGCTGGGGTGGGAGCAGGAAGTGGTGATGGGGTGACTGAGGAGGAGCACTGAAGTGCACTTTTGCTTGAACCAGTTTTAAATACTGGAGTTCTATAGGAGCTCTTATTTTGGAAAAGGGTCCCGCCCAGAGGAGGAAGCAATTTTTCCAAGTGTGGGTGTGTTGGGTGCAGAGCTATGCCCCCAGCTGTCGGACTCCTGTGCTCTGCACTGCACCGCACTGCCTTCCTCAGGCTTGGCTGATGCCCCAGGGCCCCTGCAAGACTCAGGGGACTTGAGGCCTAGATGCAGTCAGCCACAGCCGGGATGAGGCTGGCCTGTGCCACCCCTGCCCTGAGGTGCGTGTGGGCAAGCTGCATTCTGTGGGCCACTCACTCACTGCCTGATTTCCAAAGCCAGGCCTGTGGCTCAGAGCCAACTTCAGCTTTGCTGGCTGCCATCTGGCCAGGCCCCAGTGGCTCAGCTGGATGGGGGCCAGCACCCCAGGCATGCCTGAGCCAGAGAAGTGCAGGCCAGGGCTTGGCCCAGCAGCCACACTGCAGCAGCTCATTCCTGAAGAGGAAGGCCTCATGCTTGCCCTTCCCTTATGCTGGCATGAGTCCCTCCTGTATGAGAGGCCTGCCTTGAGCTTGGCCAGATGGTTCCATCCCTATGTAGTCAGGATGAGGGGGTGATAACGTTATTAGGTCTCCCCTGCAGGCCTGGTGAGGGAGAAGCACAGAGGGCTCCTGAATCATGGGACAGAGGAAGAGATGAAGAGGGGGAATTATATGAGACAGGTGGGGATTGCATTTGCAGGAGCAGATCCCAGTAGGACTTATGAGGACCCAAAGGGAGAGTGGGAGTGTCAGTGAGGGAGAAGGTCCTGGGTGTTCAGGGGACCTTCTATTTGCCCCTGCACAACCACCCTCGTCCTTTCCCTACCTGCTGTGTGCCCCAGGGCTGACTGGTGTGAAGTGTACTCTTGAACTTCCTCATCCTCCCACTTCCTGTTGGGTTCAGCCAATAGGAAGCCCTGGCTATAAATCCTGGGCTGGCTGTGTGCCTTGACTGAGGGTCCTGCTGCTCCCATGGCAGCCTCTCTCCATGACTTTCCTTCAGGGTTTTAGTGACCTCTTCCTCCCCTTGTCTCTTTGAATCTCAGGATAGTGGCCTCAAGACACTGCATGACTTTGGTGGTTTCCCTGATTTGTGCAAATCTTTGTAAACAGTCCCTTTAATAAACCCTTCTCAAATGAGCCGACTCAAGTGGGCCATTCGTTTCCTGCTAAGACCTTGGTCTGATGCAGGCTGCTCAGAAGCTGAGTTTGCAAAAGTGAGTGCACAATGAGTCCTTTCTTGCATGTGACTCCAGTGAACTGGAGGGATGCTGAGGCCTCCCTGGGGTGCCTGACAACAGACAGGGTAAGGGCTGGAAGCAGGATGTGAGGCACCCCAAAACAAACGAGCAGAGACCCCAATGGAGGGAATTCAGCTGGAGACTGGTTAGTAGAAGTGTCAGGAGGAGACCTAGGGGTCTCCCTAAACCTCACTGGAAGGATATTGTTCTGGGGTAGGGGGCAGCAGCAGGTGGGGAGGTCCAAGACGAAGAGCAGCAAGGCTAGGCTGTGCCCATGCCTCTCCAGCTGTGCTGGTGCGGACAGCTGTGCACTTCATGACTCTGGGGGTCCCCTGGGGGTCCTGGCCTGGGGCTGCTGAACTCCCAAGGATGAGCCCTGTTAACTGGTCAGGAATCTCCTGCCCAACCTACCTTCCCCCGTAACATCATGCTCCCAGGCTCCCTGCCTTGGCGCTGGTCCTTGGCGCTCTTAGCTGCCTGGAGTGCCCTGCCGCCTCTCTAGGACCGCTGGCATCACTATCCTGGACTGCCACAGTACTCCAGGCCCACTTCTCTCCTGCTTCAGTTCCTACCTTATGTTAGGGTTGTGTCCCCGAAACCTGCCCTCCAGCCCTGGCCTAGTTGTTCACTTGCTGTGTGACTTTAGGCAAGTCACATCTTCTCTCTGAGTCTCAGTGTCCTTGTCTGTGAAATGGAAGTGGTGGTGAATGGTATATTAGGGGACCTCTTCTGTCCCTTTCAGACTTGCATAAATCCATGGATCTATGTCCTTTGTCCCCCTGATAAATGATGCAAGAGGAGACAGCATGCTTCATTCATTCATTCTGTATTCCCCATAGCACCTAGCAGAGGGCCCAGCCAGTAGGGCTGGTGGATGGATTGGTGGTGGGTGGCTGATAAATCTCCCTGGTGGGTGGCAATTCATTCCATGGCCCTAAATTGACAGAAATGTCCCCTGGGAACTTCCCACCACTTTTGCCCACTTCCTGACTAATCCTGCATGATTTCATTTGTAACCTGGCCCCCTGGGCAGACTTCTCTCTAAAAGGTGCATCGAGAACCAGCAATGAGGAGCATGAGAGACCACTGACCACAGGTAACTATGGGGTGTGAGCTTGGGGGGCTCAGGAAAAAGAAAAAAATGTTCATTGTATTCATTTTTGTTCTCTCTGGATTTTTTTAAAACCATAATTACTTTTAAAATATAAAAGAAGTCTTTTTTTGAGGGAAAAAAGGGCCTACAGGAGAGGCTGATAATTGTTTGTTGTTTCCAAGGAGGAAAAGTGAATAGCTGAGGATTGAAGCAGGGCTGAGAACAGGGAGGAGACTCATTTCTCAACTCATATCCTTGGGCACCTTTGGCACTTGGTACCATGCGCATTCATGGTCGGTCAAAATTAAATACAAACGTCAGAAGTCACTAGATACATTCTTTGAGAGAAATGAGGTAGTGTCACATGCAATCCTCATTACAACCTGAAGCAACCATCATCACCCCTACTTTCAGATGAGGAAACCAAGACTCGGAGAGGGTGAGAGGTTGACCATATAGCTGGTGTGATGTGGCACTGAGACTCACACTCTGGGCTTTCCAATTCCCAAGCAGGCTGCCAATGAGGCTTAGCCTGCCAAATATACTTCCATTACAGACAAACAAATTGGCATTTTGATGTATGACTCAGCCTCTGTAAGGTTTATTTACTGTGAGTCAGCCCCGCTGAGCTCTATCCCATTGGAGGCAGCTTCAATGATAAAGTTCCTGATGCTGCACAGCCAAGGAGACCCCGCCAAACCGCAGACCCAAGGGGCTCCCGTGGCCACCCATCACATTCCAGCTCCTCATCTGGACTCCTCAACTTCATCTTTGGCAATTTTACCTTAAACCTCACTCCCTCTAGGAAGCCTTCACCCATGCACCAGGCTAGCTCTGTGGGCTTCCCTGTGTCACTCAAAATACCCTTGTCCCGTGTCTGCTTTCCCTGCTACACCCTAAGTTCTATGTCATGTTCACAGCTACACTCCAGCACACCTAGCCCTGGGCCTGGCACACAGCAAGAACTCGATAGATACTTGTCAAATGAATGAATTGCCAGGCTCCAGTTTCTGCCAGGCCACCCTACTTGTCTCCTTTTCTGTGTTCTGCATCTGCGCCCATCACAGATGCACAGCAGGGACAGAGGGCAGTCATGGGGGATGGCCACGTGAGGAGTCCGTGCTTGCCCACTCCAAGTCTCTTGCTGTCCAAGGACATAGTATGGCAAAGTAGCTGCCCATCCTGTCAGTGACTGTCCCTCCTAGGCTGCCCAGCTCTTAGCTCTAATTTTCCGTGTGGCCTGGGACTTGATGGGAGACTTCTAGTGGGTTGCTGAGCTCGTGGCACCTCCCCTCTGGTGGATGGAGGGGGTGGCAGTGGTGGGGGATGAGGCTGTGGGAAGTTCCAAGTGGCTCCCGGCCACCCGTGAGCAGCGTTGCCTCTGATGTTTACTTGGTAGAGCTGTGTCAAAATTGCTCATTTCTGCGTCTCCACCATCTCATTTCTCTCTTTGCACATCCCTGCTTCCCCTATGACCTCCCAAGCTGCTTCTCCCAGTTCCATTCTCTCTGGAGCTTGTTCAGATTTTCAATGACCACTTACACTCTGACACCCACCCCATCACCACCACCCTTGCCCACCTTCCCTCCAACATCCCTTCCCTGGTGAGATCCGCCTCTCTTTCACGCTCCCCCCACTGCAGCAGAATTTCTGCTCCACGGTGCATTCCAGCATCTCAGCATCCTAAGCCCTGGGAAAGCCCAGCATGCTAACGAGCTGGAGCTGAGCTGGTCTCCAGGCTGAGGCACTGCATCAGGACCATCACCGACTTCCCAACACTTTCTCATTATTATCCCACCAGTCCAACGGAGCCGTTTATTGGGCACCTACTATGGGCAAGGCTTTCACAGAGGGAGGCAGGTGGTGCTGGGGAAATGATCCTTTCCTTGTGGACCTACAATCTTGCAGGACCAATGGCAAGGGCTTCGTGTGTGGTAGGAGGGAGTCTCTGCAAAGCTGGTCTGGGTCTTGCCATCAGTCAGCTGTGTGACCTTGGACAAGTCCTTTCCTCTCTCTGGACCATGGTATTTCTATTAGCAAAATAAGGGGTTGAGCTAGATCAGCATATTCTAAACTGTGGTTAGCAACTCATTACCAGATGTTGAAATAAATTTAGGGAGTCAGAACCACATTCAAAAAAAGGGAGCAGACCTATGAGAGCACCACTTATTACAGAGGCAACTTCTCAAAAAGAAACGTGTATCAGTTGTGGGTAGTGTGTATAGGTGTGTGTTTTGTATCTGTGTGGGTTTGCATGTGCGTGTACATGTGTACCTACTCATGCGTAGTTGAGTGTGTATATGTATCACTGTGTATATGCATGTGCATGTATGTTTATGTGTTTTATGCATACGTGTATGTGCTGGGTCATAGCACAGAGTGGATTTCTTACCATGGGTCACAGTCAGAATACTTTGGGAAACACTTGTGAAGATGGTCCCTGTGACCCTCCGGCTCTGACACCACACAGTTCCAAGTGCTGTTGGAAGAGGGACACTGAGGGGGTCATTCGAACCATGGGATGAGGAAGACTTCTCAAAAGAGATGGTGGCATTCATATTTTCAAAGACGAGTAAGGTTTCCACCGACAGAGAAATGTGGTGTGGGACAGAGGGGCAAAGGGAAAATGGCACCCCAGGTAGAGGCACCGCTGTGAGCCAAGGCCCAGGGGTGGGACTGTGCTCAGGCCGTTCAGGGAACAGGAAGTCCTGTAAATCTGGACCATAGCACGACTGGGAGGTTTTGAGGTTGGAAAGATGGGCTGGGGCCACAGCTGTGGAGGCCCGTGGCTTCCACATGGGGGCTTCTTATAGGAGTGGTGGGGAGGCTTTCAATGTCCTAACATGATGGGTACCCCCATGAGGGACCCCAATACTCTATGCTCCTCTTCCAGGAAAGGACTTTAGAAACTCATCCTAAGATGTGACTGACTTACAAGACTTCATGAACAACCTGTTTTATAGGGATGGTTGGTGTTTTCCTGTTGACTCTAGTGAGAGAGAGTAAGACAAGTAGCTCTGAGACAGGAATTTGGGAATTTTTAGAACTTGACAGGATTTTAAAGATAACTTTAAAGTGATTTCTTTTCAGAGGGAAAATTAACATACAGGGTCTGACAAAGGCTTGTCACTCTGCATGTGCTGCCTGAGGGCCTGTGAAGGGGTTTGCAGCTGATATGTTGGCATTTCAGGGCCCTTGATGTTTGTGAGGACATTTGAGACAACATGCTGGAAATCGGGAGTCCACGGTGTCTGCACATCAATGCCTAACAGGACTCACTTAATCCCTTTTTCTGCAGGTGAGGAAAGTGCAAACCTGAGAGAACTGACTGGCCCAAGGTGACAAGTGGGCCAGGAGCCTGCCCTGTCTGTCGCGCCCCTGAGGCGTGGTGTGTGCTGCTGTTGAGTGAGTCAGGGTGTGGCAGGTGCAGAAGAGGTTGTACTTCAGGAGGCCACCCAGGGAGTCCTCTGGGAAAGTGGCCACCTACTCAAAAAGCCCATGGATTAAAATAAAACATCTTAGCCTGGCTTCCCTCCTCTTCAGAAGGCGCCTCCGCCTCCTACCCTGCTGGATAATTCCTTGACAGTGACCTTAGTTAAAGCTGGGTTAACCCTTGCCACTCAGCCCCCCAGCACCAGGGCAGGACCTGGACCCCAGACTCATTCCTTTTCTGGCACCAGTGGAGACTGGATGTCAAGCAGGGAAAGGTGAACCCACAAGCTAACTATTTTTAGTCTGAGAATTGGTTGCCAGGGATATTAAGCTAATTCCGTGTTGTACATCAGAGAAGCGACAGCAGCGCTGTTTGCAGGGGCTAATTGTGGGGATTTATTGTAAAATGCAACTTGTCAGGGCTGCTGGGCCCAGGGTTCAATGTCCTTGTCACCAGAATCTCAGCTATTTGCCAGCTCCTTGGGTGGAGGGAAGTTGGGGGAGAAGGGGCAGGCCTGTGCCCTGGAACCCTGGACAACTCTCAGCTGACCTTGTACTCAGAGTTCTTGAGCCCAGGAGTGGGCAGAGAGGATGAAAGGGAAGGAGACTAGACTGGGGGCCAAGTGGGAGGGCTGGGGCTGCTGGGCCCACAGTTGACAAGATTCAACCTTGACTGCCGTTGTGCCTTCAGATCCAGAAAAGGCTCCCGCGGGACGGCACTGACAGCTTTCCCTCCTGCCCAGGGACAAGAGTATAGGAGGCCATGCACTCGGGCTACAGCAAGAGGATGTCACTTAGACAGAGGGAGGACCTTCCCGGCACGAAGGAGACTGATGGAGGCAAAGGGGGGATGCTGGGGGACATGGTCTGGTCTCGGTGGTGGTCATTCTTCTGCCCCAAGGAGGGAGTCGGAGAGCCAGACACCTAGCAGAGCCCACTGGGTAGGCAGCCCCTTGTGGAATCTCATCCGATCCTCTGCACACATCGCATAGATGAGGGAACTAAAGCTCAGGTGAACAGACTCACCGAAGGTCACGTGACAGCAGGAGAGCTGAGCTGGGATGTCAAGCTGGATGTGTCCACCTCCAGAGCGCTGCTCACCAGCTCCCACCGACCTTGGACACCAGGCGCTGGAAGGAGGGGGTCCTCTTCCCCTTTGTTCCTCCACGCCTGGAATTCTGGGTCAAAAAGACATCCATCCATCCATCCATCCCATCCATCCATCCATCCATCCATCCATCCATCCATCCATCCATCTTCAACAAATGTACCAGGTGCTGCACCAAGCCCTTGGATACAGAAACAGAACAGGGCCTGCCCGCAAGGAACTCACATGAGAGGCCATGTCACCGAGCCCGGCGGCGCCTCCTCTCATCCTCTCAGAGTTGGCAGTCTGCGTGCCGAACAGATCACTAAAGGAATGGCTGCAACCTTCCCTGTGTCAGGAAGATTCAGGAAACCTCTGGCATCCCAGGCAAGGGCTAGGGGAAGGACGGCTTGGACTCTTAGCATCTTGGGGCAAGGCTGGACACCGGCCTCCTTTCCTCACTTAGAGGCCTGAGGTAATGGTGTAGAACCACCTGACGGGAATGCTAAAAGAGAAAAGGCAAGTTGAACACCATGGCTATGGGTTCAACATTCCTGAGATGAACTAAAATTGGATTGTTTGTTATACCAAATCTCTGTGGTCAGGTACCCAGGCATATGGTTATGCTTTTTACAATTATTTTATATAGGTACATATACCACAGGACTAGCACATGATGCAGAAGTCAAAAAGTGCCCAGGATCTATCCTAAATATTTCCCTCTCTTCCCTGCTCTTAGCCACCTAATTCCTTTCTCCAGAGGCTCCAAGGTTATCCATTTCTGGGTACAATTCTAGATAGTCTGTCTATTCACATAAACCAGCAATTATAGCTGTATATTCCTTCTGCTTCATACAAACATGCTTTCTTGTACCTTGCTTCTTTCCACTTAACAATTTGTCTTGGAGATTGTTCCAAATCAGCCCATAAAAAATGTCTCTATTCATCCCTTTTTATGGCTGCATAATATTCCATGGGTTTGATGCACTGTAAGTTATTTAATTTGTCCCCAGTGATGGGCATTTAGGGGTTTCTGATTTTGGCTCTTTGAAGGAGTGGTGCTAAAAATAGCCTTGTTCCTAAATCCTTGGGCATACATGGGTATACCTGTAGGATAAATTTTTAGAAGTGGAACTGTTGGCCCATGAGCATGTATGTTTATAATTTTGATTCTTATTGCCAAATTGTCCTCCAAATAGATTGTCCCAATGTACAGTCTTAGGGTGGATTTCCCCAGAAACAGACCCTAGGATAAGGAGTCAAGAGCAAGTGGTTTATTTGGGGGTGATCCCAGGAAGCACCAGGTAGGGGAGGGGGAAGTAACACAGGAGGGAAGGGAACTGAGCAAGTCATCCCTGGAATGACTGGGGCTTCGTCCTACTGAGGAACTTGGGAAGCCCCTGTGGGCACAGGACTCAGTTACCCCAGCCCAAGGGTAGGGCTCCTACAGAAACCTGGGTGTCCTGTCACCCCACACTTTTGCCAACGGCACATGGTTTTTCTGAAAGCCCAGTCCTCCTGCCCTTGACCCTACCTACCTGCGCCCCCCTCTCACACCAGCCTGAGACAGCCTACAGAATGGCCGCTCACCCTGCCGCCCCACTCCGGGGCTGACACTGGATCATTCTGCCCTTGCAGGGTCCCTCCTGGCTGCTTAGCCCTGGAGAAGATCCAGAGGCGTGTCTGGGGTACCTAGATGCTAACCAAGCTCTAGGAAACTATCTCCCCTGTGTCTTTTGTGCCCCACCCCACCCTCCAGCCATCAGCACAAAATGTGTGCACCCCATAATTGTTAGTTGGTCCAAGATACAATTCTGCCCTTATTTTCAGGAAACTACACCCTGAATGTGGCCCCCAAGGAGGGGCAAGGCACCGAGGACACAGACATAAACACCAGGAGACACACATGCCAGGACATAAATGCTCCCCTTGCTCTCTCTGAACCCTACACCTGCTCTCCCAGTCCTGGCCCCACAGGTGGTGCGGAGTTCCAGGCTCTCCCTTCCTGAGGCCCCTGAGGAAGACCGGAGAAGGGGCCGAGTTGCTGATGAAGGCTCCCTCTCTGTTGCTTCCAGGATGCCCTGTCCTCACCTGGCTTATTTAACTGATGGCTGCTCCCCCCGCTAGGACACTCGTAGTCAGATTCAGACACAAAAGAAGAAGCACAGTCCTCCACTCACCAGCCTCCGGGCAGGACGAAGGTCAGGGGCTTTAGCTTTTAAACCAAACCTGCAGCCACCAGTGACCTAAACAAGGTAATGACGAGGGAACAGAAATGACCAGCCCACATCTGCCAAACCAAATGGAGACACTAGCTGTGGTCTCTCCCTACTTGAGTCTTTTTCCTTCTTAAGTGTTAACAGAAATGCCAGGGAGAAAACCCAGCACTCATGACAAGCGGCTCAGTGTCGGGGAAGGGGAGGGGGCAGGCACTGATCCAACCGGGGAACGCTGGGGTGGCCTGGCTCCTCCCTGGGTCTCAGCTTATTTCTCTGTAAAAAAAAAAGGGCACTGCACTAAATCACATTGAAAATTGCATTCCAGGTGGTAGGGAAACAAAGTTGAACGGCACATAGCTCCTGCCTTCTGTCTAGCAAGGGACAGACACAATCAAACAACACATGAAATGAATAGAATAAAGTGGTATGTGAGGGCCACGGGGCACAGGTAAACAGCTGGTTAATTCTTCCAGTAGGGAAATACCACAGAGAGCTCAGGGGCATCTGAAGTGGGCTTCAAGGGATGGGTAGGAGTTTTCCAGAGGGACCTCAGTGACCTTTCCAGTACTTCCAGTGCCAAAATTCTCCTCCCAAGTCCACCTCAGCATTTCCAAGCTGCATCCTACAAAACTCTAGTATCTTCAAAATGTGGATTAAGCACTCTCAAGAAAAAAAAATTTCCAGGATGGAAGAGGTTTGGGAAACAGTGCATCCAAGTTAAACAGCTTTCCTTGCTGCCAGATTGAGTGGCTTCACTGGGCTCATTGCAACAAGAATCTCAAGGAAGGGGCCAGAGGCTAAGGATCCCCCGTGCTCCCTCTTCTTGCCTCGGAGAGCCCCGCAGAGTCCAGCTGCGAGAAGGCTCTCTGTGGACCTCCAGCTGAGTGTGGGCTCTGGCAGCCCCCCCCTCTCCCTTGGGTTGGGGCACAGAGGTCTGGACTGGCTGCCAGGCCCCTGCTTGCCCCACAGCTGCAGTAGCTGGCTGCCCATCCACGCTGGCAGGCCTTCATGAGCCCAGTCATCTCCAGAGGGCTCTTGTCCTGCTTCCCTCTCTGCCTACAGCCAGGCAGGAGCCCCCGTGCATGCTAAACAGGCCTGCCCCTCAGCAAGGCCTCAGGAGGAGGGGGCAAGCGTGCCTTGCACCGGCCAGGCACCTGGATCTGGACGGGCTGCTTCTGCCACCCCTGTGCTGTGCCTTGCCTGGCCTGGGTGGGCATTCCTGGTGCTCGGGGCAGTGCAGGGCCTCTGGAGCCAAGAGCTATTACCTGGAGGCCCCTGTGCGCCCCAGGGGGATGTGGAGCTGGGGAGGGAGGGAAGTCCGGGCCAGGGGCACACAGACTGAGGCCACGTTCCCTTCCCCTCTCTCCTTTTCCTTTCCTTCCTTTCTTCCTTCTTCCCCTCCCTGTACCCATACATCCATCCATCCCCACAAGGTGCCTCCAGCCCCTACTCTGCACCTACCACTGTGGAATTCACAAGATGCCTGCTGCTGATGAAGGATTCCTTCCTTTCCTTCCTGCCCTCATGATTTCTTTCTTTCTCCTCCTTTTACTCCTTCCTTCTCCTCTCCTTTCCCCTCCTCCTGTCCTTCTTGCTCCTTCCCTTCCCCCGCCTTTCTGGCCCCCATCTCCCTTTGCTGTACACTGGGTGCTCCTTCCCTGCAGAATTCAGCCCTGTCCCTGGGTGGGGTGGGGGGGGAGACTGATGCCCACCACACTGGGTGCACCAAGTCGAGAGAGGGGTAGGCTGCTTTGTTCCCAGGATAAACTCAGGCATTTCAGCGCCCAGAAGCTGAATGAAGGAGCAGGCACAGACGGGCCCAGAGAAAGAAGTCCAACATTACTGAGAGCTTCTCAGTGCTGAGCACGTGTGAAGGGCTGTTACATATATTAGGCGGTTCCCTTGACCCCAAAGTGCAGTGGAAGTGGTGTTATTATCCACATTTTTATCCCGAGGGACCTGAGGCTCAGAAAGGTTATGCAGTGGGCCCAAGGTCACACAGGAATGAGAGGAGCCCAGAGGTTGTTGACTCCAAAGTGCCAGCTTCTTGGTTGAGGAGACATGGAACCACATGTGGAAGGAAAGGGTGAGCTGGTCTGCTGGAGAGGCGGGGCACTGAGGAGGGGAGCAGGAGTGAGCCTCTAGGAGGCTGGCCGGGGTGTTGGGGGGAATCTGCCAGGCTGGAGACAGAGACAAGATGGGAGGAGAGAAGGGCTGCCCAGCAAAGCTGCTGGCAAGACAAGAGGATGGGGCTGGCTTCTCAGAAGTGGCTCATCAGCGACCCCGTGACAGATTTCTGGCCAGAGTGGAAGGGACACTAGGGAATCCTTGCAAAAGGCAATGAGACTGACACGGAAGCTTCTTTGATTTATCTGCTGCAGGTTATGTTGTGGGTATCGATTTTCTTTTAATAAAATTTCATTTCCTTTTTTGCAAAAAGAAAAATGAATCTAGATGCATGGGAGACAGGGAGCTTGGTGGCAAATGGTCTGGTCTAAAGTTTCTTCCAGGGCACTTGGAAGCAGTCCCCTGAGGAAGGGGGTGGTCCCTCCAGTGAGTGCAGGAGGGTGCTTGGGCTGGGTGAGCAGGCATGAGAAAGAACAGAGGTCAGAAAGGTCCCCCAGACTCAGTCCCTAACCACTTCCTTCCCTCCCACAATCCACTCTGGGTGGGAGCAGACACTGCCTCCACCCATCATGCCTCTGCTTGGATATCCACGTTCCCCACCTGTCACTGGGGGCCCTTCCTGCGCTACCTGGCAGCTGTGTGCCTAGGAAAACCACATCACCTCCCTGCGATGAACACATCTCACCTTTCCTGCAAAATGGAGATAATGCCACTTTGCAGATGCTCTTTTGCCTTCTCCATGGGAATGCTGTGATCACAGAAAATTCAAGCACTTCACAGAAAAGGTACCAGGAAGGGGTGAGGGGTGTTGAGCTCACCCCTCTGCAGGCCAGAGCTGCCCCCGAGTCAGATGCCTCCCTCATGCCCACTCTCCTTCCCCCAGCCCACATCCTATCTGTATTCTGTTCCCAAAATGTGGGTGGCATTGGCAAGGCAGGACGGTGCCCTAGAGGGGCTGGTTAGTTTCCATTTGACAACTTTCCCCAAATCAAGTAGCTGTCCCTGCAGAGCATGAGTCAGGGGGATGGCTGATTCCTCAGGAACTGCCATTCATAAATAGATTGGTTTTTCATAAAGCAGAGACATTAAAACAATTATATGAATATTTATCTAATTCCTTTCTTTTGCTTGTTGAATTTAAGATAAAATCTCATTTGGAGCAAGATTTAAACTAACCCCAATCCCTGTCCAAAAAGACTGTTATCAGTTTCTGCTTTAAATTAATTCTGGATTCTCTTTAGCCTCTCTAGAAAGACTTCAGTTTTCAAAATCCATGGTCTGGAACGCTCCATAGACATTTGCAAGCAGTTTGCAATTTTTCTTTTAAAATAGCCTTCCCAGGTACCTCCTCCTACGATGCTAATTGAGCCATTGACAACTAATTTGCTAGGTAGGAATTTGCCTGCTTTCCTCCCCGTGGTGTCTTTCCAATTCTCTCTCCTCAAGAAAAGTTTGGCCTTTGTACAAAATAATCATAATATATCTGGAAGATCCATCATCCCAGGTCTACAGCCTTCTCTAACCCAGGCCTTTCAGCCAGGAATACTCTTGGGCTGAGAGGGGGCTTCCTTCCAACCCCTTGTGCGGAGACCTCTTCCACTGCCGTCTCCCATCCCTTTCATGGTTCAGCCTCCCCAGCACCCCGCCATCACCACTGCTGTGTCCTTGGTCTGGAATATACACGCCCCCACCCCGCTGGCCCAACACACACACACACACACACACACACACACACACACACACACACACACGCCACGCCTCCTTTACAGCCCAGAACTAATGTCACCTTCTGCAGAGAGCTCTCCAGGACCCTACAAATGAACGTGAACCCTCCTTCCATTGAGTTCCTTTACACTCCACCTAGTGAATTGGTTAAGAGCATGGGCTCTGGGCTAAACCATCTGGGTTACCGTCCCTGATCTGCCTCTGCTATACAACCTTGACAACCTGCTGAACCTCCACAAGCCTCAGTTTCCCCTTGAGTAACAGGGATGATGATTACAGTACCTACCTCACAGGTCGTTTGTGAAGATTAAATATGAGTCCATCATGTGCCTAACCTGACACATGCCAAGGGTTCCCCAAATGTTAGCTGACTGCATTGTGGCCCTGGCTGCAGATAATGTGCAAACATCTGTTTCTTCTACCAGACAGTGAGCTCCTGAGGACACAGGCCTCATTCATCGCTCCCCATTATCCATCAGGACTGGCCCAGTGTCTTCTGTATGGCCTTCTTCGCATCCTCTGACCCTCATGGTCCTTGCTGCCCCCTGAACTCTCACCACCATTCGTTCTACCCCCTCTGTATTCATTAGGATTAAGTTTGGGAACAAATAACAAACAAACAAAAATAGGAGTGGCTTGAAGGAGATGGAAGTTGATTTCTCTCTCACACAGAAGTCCAGAACAGGGCTGATGTAGTGTTTCCATTTCAGGGTCTCACACCTGATGGCTCTGCCAGGTGTGACCCCCATGAGCTGGAGACCCCCAACTTCATTATCCAAGGTGACAGCACCCATGCTCCTAGTCAGTGGAGGAAGGACAAAGAGGAGGGATAAAGGGTGCACTGGTGCTGTCTCTTAAGGAAGATGCCTGAAGCTCTCGCAGGACCCTTCCACTTACATCCATTGGCCAAACTTAAGTTTCTCAGCCACACTTACATGAAATTTTAGCTGGGTGGCCTTGTGCCCAGCTAAAATTTGTATCTCTATGGAAAAGGGGGACAGGGGATACTGGGAGGGAAATAATAGTCTTTACTACTCCTACACAATGTAGCACAATTTATGGTTGATACACAATCTCATGAAGGTTTCACATGAGCAACATTGTGGTTTCAACATATTATCAAGTCCCTCACCCCCACCCCATTGCAACCACTGTCCATCAGTGTAGTAAGCTAATGTAGCACAATTACAAAAATTTTTAAATTGTGGTGAAGTACACGTAATGTAACATTTACCAACGTAACCATTTTTAAGTGTACAGCTCTGTAGTATTAAATATATTCACACTGTTATACAACCACTACCACCATTCATCTCCAGAAAGTTTTTCCATCTTGCAAAATGAAATTCTGTTCCCATTAAACACTAACTCCCCACTCCCCAGCCCCCTCAGCTCCTGGCAACCAACATTCTACTTTCTGTCTCTATGAATTTGATTCCTCGAAGGACCTCTTCAAAGTGGACTCATACAGTATGTGTCATATTTCACGTAATGTATCGTCCTCGAGGCCCACCCAGCCCGTAGCATGTGTTAGCACTTCACTGAATGTACTAATTTCTGCTGTTCCTTGATTCTGGACTTGCCCTCCTACTGGAACTGAAGCTCCTCACTCACTCAACAAACTTGTCTTGGAGCAGTAATATGTCCCAACAAGAACGCTAGGCACTGGCGTGGAGGCTTGAGGCAAGGTCATGTTTAGACTCCTCTTTGCCCTAAAACACCTTTCCCGGGCAGTAGCAGTTGACATTGTTGCTTAATAAATATTTGTTCAATCATTGGAAAGTCATGCTAGCCTACCATCACTGCAGCTCTTCAAATATTTAACTTGGAGACACTTAGACCAGAGACCCCACAGCTCACCTACCCCACCTTCATGCCTCTTACCCTGTCCCCAAGCCCCTCCCATGTTCCCTGAAAGCTCTTCTACCCAGGCTCTTCTCAGCCATGGTTTCCTTGCCACTCCCATTGCAGGCAGAAGATGAGAGCAGGTCAGGGTTCACTTCTGGCTGTTGACCAGGTTTGGGAAAAGGGTAGGTGGGGGGATGGGGCCAGAGAAGAAGATGTGCTCTTCTGGGAGACCTCCCCTTCCCCAACCCACCTCTTCTCTTGGCTTTCTGCTCTTGAAGGTTAAGCATATGCACATAGTGGTGTACCTGCATACACCTGGCCCTGTACCTAAATATATCTGGCCTTGTTCCTGAATCTCCTGGGAAACTGTTAAAATAGAAATAAACAAACAAACAAAACCAGATTCCTGGGCCCCACTCCAAACCTGCAGAATCAGATTTCTGAGGAACCAGAAATCCTAATTTTTAACAAACTCCCCTGATAATTCTGATGAAACTAGCTTGGAGCTGGGAACCACTAGTATACAGAGGGAAGAGTGTGGAATTGGACGGTCCTAGGTGGAAGCAGACAGCTCTAGGTCTAATGTCTGTTCTAGCAGTTGTGTGTTGTGCAACCTTACCAAGTTACTTAACCCCTCCAAGCCTCTTATCAATACCTGTCTTATAAAGGGGGTAGTGAGAATTACATAAAATGGTTCATGTAAAGCATTTAGCACAGTGCCTGGTGTGCACAGAATCCTAATAAGCAAGGAGCTGATTTTACAGTTGTTATTACATCATTAATTATTATTATTAGTATTATTATTATTACTCAAATGTCTAGCATAGCCCACTCTGCAGTTCTAAAGAGAGCTGTCACCAGGCAAGGCCCCTGGAGAGAGTGTCTCAAGTTGAAAGCCAAACAGATAAAAGGCAGCAATGGGGCTATTTGTTAGATGCTGGGCTCAGTGATAATAAAAGCTCCAGGGAGATGAAAGGCAGGGACTCACCATGCTGGTGATACTGCCCTGCTGCAGTGACTTCTGCCAAACTCCCTTACCCCAGGTAACTCCAGTCGCTGTCACCCAGCAGCTTCCTGCAGCAGCAAAAGAGGCTTTGAGAAGCTTCAGGGCAGGGATATCATTTGGGGGAAGGTCCTCTGGACTGGAGCAGGGTGCAGCTGGCACCACAGTAGAGCCCCCTACTCCTGGCAGGGGAAGAGAGGGAGTCTTGGAGCAAGTCCATAGTGAGAGAAGGACTGAGGGCTATACTGGACCAGAGAGAACTGTCAAGTTCAGCCTTAAGTCTTGGTGTCAATGTTGCCCCTTCCAGGCTGGGTTCAGGGTGTCCCTGCACATTCCTGCCTCCATTGCACTGGCTTCCTTTCTGGTTCTCAAGTCCACTGAACTGTTTCTAGACCCAGGGCCTTTGCACTTGCTGTGTCCTCTCTTGACTCCTGACTCCCTGCTCCTTTTCCTCAGACTTCAGGTCCTAGAGAGGCCCTCCCTAGATTAGCCCCGTCCAAAGTAGGCCACCAAATTGCTCTCCATCTCAGCACTTACATATTCCCTTTACAATACTTAAAACGATCTAGAATCATTGTGTTTCTTATGTATTTGCTTATTGTCTTTCTCCTGTGGAGGGGACCGTATGAACTCTGTGCAGGAAGGAATATCTGTCCTATTCACCTCTCTATGTCCAGAACTCAGAACCCAGAGCCTGCTACAGGGTAGAAACGCAATGCATACTGGTGAATGGTTTCTTTGTCTGACCATCTCAGTCCTTAGCACCTGGCACAGTGCCAGAAACCTAGAGCTTCCTAACAAATGCTCAGTGAGTGAACAGATGTTACTCTGAGCCCCACCTGAATTGGTTTATTATCAAGAAATCTTCTTGGAGTGATTCTAGGGCTAGAAATTCATTTAGTCAATAGTACTTACTGAACAACTACCACATTCCAGGCACGGAGCTAGGCTCAGGGTACCACAGAAATCAGAGTGCCTTCATGGGACAGAGGAAAGGTTAGCTGGGAGAAAGGAGGGGATTGTTTTGGGGGGTGACTATGGATGCTCTCAACATCCACTTTTCCTCCTGTCCTTTTTCCTGAATTCTGGGATGTTCCAACATGCTACCGTCACTGTAGTTTTGGTTTGTAGATTTGGACATGTGCTGGCAGGGGTTTGAAAATTGGAGGAGGTGCCAGAGGAAATTGCTCTTTGTAGGCAGAATCAAAGCAGCCACAGCTCAGTGACAAAGCTTCTCCCCTCTCCCCGTCCCTGTCCCTCTGCCTCTGCCCACCTGCAGCCCAGACAGCATGTAATGAGGCACCTTCATTACGAAGACTGATGGCTCTCAGATGAGGATCTGAGAAAGCCTCTGCTGTGTCTGATTCTCTTGGTAGGAACTTAGAACCCTGGGTAAGCAGATGAGCACAGCTCGGTTACTCTGCACCAATCAGCCAGGCTGAGGCTAAAAGTTCCTATGAGGCCCCGGAATGGGTCCTGGGGGCCGATGACAACAGCCAGCTGGATGAGACGTCCCAGAGCCCAGGGGGTGGGCTTTCTAGCCAGCCTGCAGGGCACTAAGAAGCAGAGGCCGAAACAGGGCCAGCCTGGGGTGGAAGAGAAGTGGGGGGGCAGGAGGGGCTGGACAGGAACTGGGGAGCCCTCACGTGGCCCCAGGGAGAGAAGCCCTGGGGCTGCCGGCATGCACACCCTGCCAGTGGGGCGGGTGCAGCCGGAAAGGGTTTCCAGCGCCCTGCATGTCTGGTGGGGAGTGAGGGATGCCAGCAGCCCTGAGTCCTGTGTTCCCTCTCCCTGCTGTCGTGCCCAAGCAGCCTCGAGGTCTAGGGAAGGACCACTGCCTGGAAATGAGGAATTGCTGCCCTGAAAATTGGTCCTGAAGTGTCAGAGCCAGATGGGCCCGATCCCCTGATTTCACAGAGGGGAACTGAGACCCGGAGAAAGCAGGGACCTGCTCAAGGGCTGGTGTTGGAATCCAGTTTTTCAGACTCTCCCCCCACAGTTATTTTTATTGTACACACTGCCAGTACACAGTAGGTGCTCGATACATACTGGCTGAATAACTGAATGACTGGATGGATGGGTGGATAGATGGGTTGTTTCATATCTTTAGAAAAGGAACAAGGACATCCTTCTGATTTCCTGTGTGCAGTTAGCTCCACAGACCATACCTTGGACATTTATCAATAAACCAAATGATCAATTAGACACCACCCAGAAGTGCATAACACACTACACAGAAGCGACCAAATTGGCTTTGGGAACAGCAAACTGAGCCAGACCAATTTAATTTCCTCTCCAGTGATAGAGTGACGGGCCTCGTTGGCGAGGGGCGAGAAGGAGCTGTCATCTATTTTGATTTCAGGGTGGCTGTTGGTTCTGTCCTACATGACAGTCTCATCAACTTGCTCAGGAAACACTGTGTTCCTGTGCGCCCCAGGGGTTGACAACCAGCCTGAGGCTTCATGCCGAGGCCCTGTCCCCTTGTCAATTCCCAATGGGCACTGGGCTCCCATTCAGTCACTGGTCTGTAACTTCATGCAATGTGGGTGCTCTCACACTGAAAACATGGAGAGGTCCAGATGCAGAAATGCATGCATGCGTGGATAGGAACATTTGTTCACAAAGCCACAGGAATACATGCATGTACTTGCAAATAAGCATGAGATATACCAAGATCAGCATGCCAGGTATGGGCCACACATAAGCCCACGGGGGCCAGTGTTTGAGCCTGAAGGTTTTGGGGAGGGGACGGCAGGGTGGGGGTCTGAATCATATGCTAGATCAGTGGTTTATCATAGAAATGGAATTCAAATCACCTATGTAATTTCAAAATTTTCTAGTAGCCACATTTAAAAAGTAAACAAAAATGGATAGAATTAATCTAAAGATATATTGCTGTTCTTTGCTCTCTATATTAACTCAGTAAATCCTAAATATGATGTCAACATGTAATCAATAAAAAACTATTGAGATATTTTCTTCTTTTTTTATTTTGTATGAAGTCTTCAAAATCTAGTGTGGATTTTACACTTATAGCACATCTCAATGTGGATGCCAAATTTAGAGACCAGTATTTTTCATTGCCTATGCTAGATCTATATTTGGATTTCACCAAGTTAACAATTGAAAAGGCAGGTTCACATACCCAAATTGTTCCACATATACTTAAAAGTTTTTCAATAACTGTATCGTGTATCAGTGTTTAAATTTAAATTGATGGAAATGAAATGAAAAGCTGAGCCCCTCAACTTTGAGGAGTGGGGTAGCCAGCCACCGGACTGGACAGCAGGTGTGAAGTCCCAGCAGGCTTAGGTTTGGCAAAGTCATGGCAGGAACCACACAGAGGCGGTCATAGGCCCGCAAGGGAGGCCAGTGAGGCAGGAGTCAGGCCTTATGCTGGGGTCACATTGGAAGGACAGGCAGGCATCCAAGGTCTGGGGCCACTGGGCCACAGAGGGGCTTCATTCCACAGCGATCAAGAAGTAACTGGAGATGTTTGGGCAGGTGGGTGCTGTGTGCTGTGATGAGGGGGGATGGCAGAAGAGTGACAGGGGGAGGGGCAAGTTGGGTGCAGGGAACCAGAGGGAGGCCAAGCAATGACCAGCTGAGCCAGGATCTGACAGGAAAGGAGAAGAAAGGAAGAGTGTGAGGGCCCCCAAAGCAGGAAGCTGCAGTGTTCCCTGATGGCTGGAGGTGTGGCAGGTAAAGGGTACAGAAGCTGACTGAATTCTAAGACTGCAGGTGGCATTGCTAGCCTCCTGCGGCCATCTCCCAGGGCCCAGGGCCCAGCCTCAGGACCCCTTTCTTCTCCAGGAGGAATGCTGGGGCTGCCTATGACCTTGGCTGGGTTCAGCCCAGCTCTTTAGCCACAAGTCTTCCCACCTTGGCCCCTACCCAGAAGTACCCCCACGGCCGCTCCCACCTTGGGGTCCCTAGAACCCCCCTCCAGCCACTTGGGCAAGCTTTTGCAGGCTTTAGTCTGGGGAATGGTTTCCCTGGGGGAAGTCACAGTCGCTGTGCGCACCCAGGCTCGCAGGCCTTCCTCCCCAACCCCCGGCCCACCAGGACCCACCCTGGGGAGGGGCTACGTGGGACCCCACCCTACAGTGTTTCCTATTCTTCCCCAGATAGTGAACTGGTTTCCAAACTGGACTTCTAGAAGGAAACTGAATATAAACTGGGACTTCCCCAGGGCTTTGGAGGCCTAGGCAGAGGAGGGCTTGGGGAGCAGAGAGGATGGGTGCTGTCTTAAGTGGGGGGGGGTCACAGAGCTCCCCGGCGCCTATACCTCCCACCAACTTTTGGTCATTGGCTGATGTACGGCAAAGGCCCCACAACTTAGTGGCTTAAAACAACAAGGAATTATTATCGTATCTCATGATTTTGTGGGTCAGGAATTTGCACAGGGCACAGAGGGGATGTCTCCTCTCTGCTCCTGCATGTTCGGGGCTGAAGTTCAGATGACTCTAGGGGCTGGGAGCTGGAACTGACAGAGGGTGGCCTGGCAAGTCTCTCCCTCCCTCCCAGTCTCTCCACAGGACACCCGGGGCTTCCTCATTGCAAGGCAGCCTCAGGGAAGTTGGTCTCGCAGAGCAGCTCAGGGCCCCAGTCCCTAAAGGCTCAGACAGGAGCTGCAAGATGCTTATGCTCTTTCCTTTGAAATTCCGAGCGCCACTTCTGCCACATTTTACAGGTCACTAAGAAAATCACTAAGGAAGGCTGGATTCACGATGGGGAGAGAAATAGATTCTTGCTCTTGGTGGGAGGATGACATGCGTACATAGAAAAGGAGGATGTGGATGACGGTCATCTTGGGGACAAGCTACCACACCCTCCAAACCTGGGTGGAGCAGTTGTGTGTTCTACCAGCCCCTTCACTTCTGCCAGCTCAACAAACTTTCTCTTGCAGCGCTGCCTTCTGCCAGTAAGTGACATGATGAAATGCTTGCCTTACCTTCTTAGCTACAACATAAACCCTTAAGGGTTGAGACATCTCTTTTATGCCTTGTTGCCCTGGCCTTGACATTTTGGGTGCCTTACCTCCCAAATAGGTGCTTCTCATCTTGTCCCACCAGCTTTCTGCTGCTGGCTGCACATCCTTCCTGGAAATATCCTTATTGAGTATTCTGGCCCCCAGTCCTGCAGGATGGAAAGAGGTCTCACTGACTCACCACCAGCTCCAGTGCTGGGATGAACAGAGGAGGAAAACAGGAGGAGAAGGACAGAGGAGTGGGGTGGACAGAGCAGAAAGAGAATGACTGGGGGGCTGTGGCTACGGCAGGTTTGATCTAGAGGAGCTGTAGTTGCTGGCAGCCACCTGGATTTATGCTCTTGGGTGCACATATTACCATCGCTGTCTATGAGGCCCCAGTGCTGCATTTCAATTCAATGTTCTAGCCCTACAGTGCACCTGTGCTGGAGAACTACATTGCTCCTGTGGGAGTGGGGGAGATAAACAACAAAAAGAGGAGAGAGGAATAGTAGTATCTTTAAAGAAACTATTTGTCAAAATATTTCTAAATAATGATGGCTGGAGTAGATCTGCTTTCAGGTCCTCATGTAGAAATGAGCATTCTTGCACTGAGTTGCCATGTACTTGAATGCATTCTTCTGGCCCCAGGTGGAATTCAGCAGAACAATGAGGCTGAGCCATGCAAAGCAGAAACTGCTGATGGAAAAGATGATTTCTGCTCAGGAGGGCAGGGGCCTGCCTCTATCTGGATCCCTTTCATTGCTCCACAAAGAGCCCTATTGTTCCTCCCAGGCTGTATTAAGTAATAACATCCAGAGACTTTTTCTCCTCCTGATTTGTGAACCTCTTCAAGCGTCACCTGGTTAGCAATAAAATTCATACCTGGAATTGTGTCTTTGACCTTGGGCAAGTCTACACATTGCCCAAGTGCCTGGCCCTTTTGTGGGATTCTGGGAGAAATAGCTTGGTTTGGAAATATGATGGAAATTGGGGACTCCCTGGAATGTTGCCCAGTCATGCTTATATATTGCACTTTTGTAGAGTAAGTCATTTTTCCTATTGACTGCTATTAGATTGGAAGAACTGCATTGAGCAGAAGGAACTGTATAAGCCCCCTCCGTGTGCATCCACAGGCTGCAGTGGCCCAGGCTTCTGCTTGCTCTGTCTCTCTGGCTCCAGTCCAGCAGGTTTGGGGTTCTTGGGGCTGCTAGCCTTGCTCTTGGTCTCTGTGTACACCTGAGTGTGCCTTGCTGCCCTGACCTTGCCATTTTGGGAACTTTGCTTCTAGAATTGGTATTCCTCACCTGGTTGCATCAGCATGTGGCCACCCATCCCCTGAGTGACACTGTGTCTTATAGGGTGGGGTGGTGAGAGAGCCTAGCCAGCCTGGGAATGGGGGCTGGTTTCCAATCCAGGGGATGAGATGAGGCTACAACTTTTGCAGGCTAAGGGTCTGGCCCTTGAAAGTGCTCAATAAATGACAGCTCCTCTTAGCCCCTTGCCCTATACACTGATGGTGGCAGCAGGGAATTGCTCCATACACCACGGCTGTAGGCTGCCTGGCCAAGATCTTTGTAAAGATGCCCACTTGGGGAGCTCATCAAGAGGGGTGAAGGAGAAGCCATCTAAAAGCCATGGGGCTCCTACCACATCTGGACATTTTGCTGGGAGCTCCAGTTATCTCATTAATCCTGAAGGAGCCCTGGGAAGGCGGCACTGTTATTATGATCATTTTACGAAAGAGGGAGTAGAGACCCAGGGCAGAAGGTAGGTGTAGCTGCAAAGGCTGCAGATCTGGGATCCAAACCCACAACTGGCACTGGGCCCAGGGTGAGGCTGGATTCCAGTGGAACTGGAAAGATAGCAGGTGACTTGATGCTGAACCTGTGGACCCCTTAACTCCTCAGTCTGGGAACAGGACTAGAACAGAGCCTGGGGATGGGGTAGTGCTGGGGGGAAGGACGATGGGCAGCCCTTTGGAGTCTAGTTCACCGTGGTTGGCACATGTTCTCCTCCTCAAGACTTGCTGACCCACTTGCCGGTTCAGCACAGGTTCCCCGGACAGCGGTGCCCAGGATGGGAGGAGGAGCAGGAGAAAGTGGAGGCCAGGGGGAGCCCTCAGCCTCTAAAGACAGCCCACTTGAGCCTGTCCAGTCTCTCCCACCGCCTGCTTCCTAGTGCCCCTTCCCTCCAACCTGCAGCCACTCGCTAATCACTCTCTTTTCTCTCACCAATACTCTGCACCCTCATCTTCTGAAATCACTCCTTCCTTCCTCTCACTGGGATCCAAAGCCCAGAGAGGTGCTCACTGGGCTGGAGACACACAGCTGGTCCACTGCCAGGACCTATCTCCAAGCATCCTGAGGTCCTGTCCCCTGAGGTCCCATCACCCCAGCCAGGCTGCTGCCTCTCCTCTGGGTAGTCAAGGTCTGTCTTCTTTTTCCTCCCTGAGAGAGGAGGTGGTGCAGCCCCTTAAAGCAACAGTACTTGTCCTCCCATTTATAGGCAAGAGCCCCACAGACTGGCTTTTACAGAGCCTTTCACAGCTGGTCTGCTGAGGGGAATGCGCACTATCTCCAATCTCCCCAAGCTGTGAAAGTGAACCACAGAAACAAAGGCCCTTCTTCAGGAGCCCTTCATCTCTCAGCCAATCGTGGCCAAAGAGCCCTCTCTCCCAGATCACACCTGCCCGGCTTAGGTTTAAAGCTGAGGGCACAGCAGACAAAGGGGCAGCAGAGCAGGTGAAGAGAGCGCTATCGTGTGTCCTGTTTAGTCTTGTGGTCCCAGCCCAGCCACAGGGAGGGGCAGTGTGGTCTGTCTCACTGTGCTTGGCACAAGCTCCACACGTAGACTTGTTAAGCCACCTGTCAGTTTAGCACAGGCTCCAGGGCCAGGGGCACCTATGCTAAGAGGAAGAGCAGGGGACAGTACTAGCGGTGGGAGGCTAATAGAACAGAGTAACAGAGAGCTAAATGCCCAGCTAGTAGCATCAGAGGATACCTCATAGCCCCAAATGGTGGTGGGGCTCGGAGATGGAGGGTAGAGAAACGGCAGCCCAAGCCCCTCCCCCACAAGAGCAGACCCCAAACCCTGGTTATCCTACCCAGCAGCCCTGTGACTTAGCAGTTGGTGGAGTCCCCTGGGAGGTCCTGGGTGCGCACCCGCGTCTCCTGGTTTGGGATTAGATGTTCTGTTCTGGCAATGGCTGTTAAGGAGGATGTCACAATAGGAGACCCATCGTTGGGGTAACTCCAGACTTGATAACAATCATTAACAGGTGCTGCCTGATGAGGCAAACATGGCTGGGCACAACCACCCAAAGTGCTGGGGCCAGAGGAGAGGGAGAGGCACGATTTTCAGCTTAAAGAGTCCCCATCTAGCCCTGCCATCCTCCTGGCCAGGACCTGCTCTTGGCAGAACATGTAGGGAGGTGAATGACCAAGGGCTTAACACTGGGCTTTGTCATTGGGTGACTCTGGGTTCAAATCCTGGCTCTGCCACTTCCTGTTGGTAGCCTGGCCTCTCTGAGCTACCATGTCCCTATCTGTAAGAATGTGAGAATACAGTTTTGTAGAGTTTCTGGCAGATCAGGTGAGGTCAAGCTGTAAAGCCCCCTGTGCACGGGGCCATCGGCACACAGAAGTGGGTGTTACCAAGATGCGGCAGCCCAGAGAGTGTTGGACAAATATTACCTAATAAGGATGAAAAAATTCTGGGCTGACAGCACTGCCTCTGACAACCAGGGCAGCGCTCCTCCTTCACTATCTGTGGGAAGACCCTCAGAGCATCGTGGAATTCCAAGGCCCCTCACCTCCCAGAGGAGAAAGGGAGAAGGGAAGGGCCTTGCTCCATGCACCCCGGGGCCTGGGCTCCCAGCAGGCCCCCAGCAGGAGCAGGGGGCGTTCTCAGGCATGCCCAGAGCAGGGAGTGGATGTTCCCTTGGGGGAGATGGAACTGCCCTGCTCCTCTCACACCGACTCTGTAAGGACGTTGGGAGCAGATGGCAGTGGGGGACGTTACCGGCTGGGCTGACAGAGCCTCATTAGCCTGGAAATTCCCTCCAGTTCCAGGGAATCCCTCCCAGATGTTCTCACCCACAGCCTGGCTGAACAGGAGCAATGGGGAGCTGAAGTGCTAGACCTGGAAAGCTGAGCTGGCCTTATACATAGACAAAGACAGCAGCCACCCATAAGGCCAGTCCAGTGACCCTACTGCCCTCAAGTACCTGCCCACCACCAGTTACACCATCCCGGGTCTCCACTATTAGATTGCCATTCCTTTGGGTAAGTCATTCCATCTCAGGGGTTCTCTTTCAGACTTTAATCCCCCTGCAAGGGATAACACGGAAACCCTTACCACTTCAAAACTGTGACCCAGGAACACCAGGTATTACTTGTTAGACTCTTGGGCCCCACCCCAGATCTACTGACTGAGAATCTGCATTCTAACAAGATGCTGCACTAAATCATTATTGACCCTTAACTTTCTGGAATGCAAGCTCCAAGAATGCAAACCAACAGGGATTGTCATCTGTCTGACTCACTGCTATGTCATCAGCACCCAAATAGTTCCTGGCACAGAGCACATTAAAAGCTTTGTAAATAAAAGAATGAGCACGTTTAGGGCCTAGTTTCCCATAGCCCCAAGGGAAAGGTACATGGGCTAGGTACATTTTGATGTGGGAGGAAGGAGAATGAAATAAAAGGGGACAGTACCAGAGGCCAAGGCACTCCAAGGAAAGGCGGGCTAGAAAGGAGGCAAGGGTGTGCAAAAAAGTATGGTGGCCCCCAAATAAGCTTCATCATGACTCCCAGAACTAGACATGAAAAGAGAATTCGGGAGAAAACAGACCTCTCCTAGAAGCCTCCTCCTGTGCCTTCACCTTCAATCTGACCCCTCTGCGGCCTGGCCTCCTCCTGCAACAATCCCGGCCGCCTTCCACGCCGGCCAAGGCTCCTGAGCATGTGCCGTGAGCCCCCTTCCCACTGTGCAGACTGCTCCCGCCGTGTCCCCACGAGGCACCCCCTTCCCCGTTCATAGGGTTGCGTCCTTGGAGCTGGCAGGCCCCAGGACTGACCACCTAGTGACTGCCAAGCTGAACCCTCCTCCAGCTGGGGAAACTAAGGCCCAAAGAGATAAAGCAACATGGCCTAGTTCACACAGGTAGGAGTGGCAGACGAATGCCCAGGGCTCTGCCTCTGGATTGGGGTTCTGTCCATGCCACCTTTGGACAGCTCAGGTGATCCTCCCCTGGATACCTGACAACTAGCAAGTGGAATAACTGTGGAATGAATGAGTGAGAAGCACAGGTCCACTGGGAGCCAGAGCATGCACAAGGGCACCATTTACCCAACTCCCCCTGCATGCCAGGCACTGCGCTAAGTGCTTTACACAGGTTTTTTGAATCCTTATAGCAACCCTATGGAGGAGGCACTGTTAAGGCTATTTATAGATGAAGAAACTGAGGCACAGACTGATTAAGAAATGAACCGTAATCCTGCTGCAGCTGGGATTTCAACGCATTTCTGCTTCAAACTCTACAGCCCCTGGTCCTTGTCAGGGTGCCACGCTGCTCTCTTTGGGGTGAACTCTTTTCTTTAAAAGAGGCCGCTGCTGTCCAGATGACTCGGCCCAGGCTCTGAGCCAGATGAGTTTTTAATTCACGTTGATGGCGAGCAGAATGCGTCCCTGCTGGCTCACCAAGGAGCCTGAGCCTCCCAGAAATTCTTTTTGGATCCTGTCCCCCACCTGGGATGCCCTGAGTCCCCAGTTCACTCTGGTGTCAGCTCTTCTGCAGGCCTCTGTGGACCCCTCAGTCTAAAATAGCACCCCACCCACCTGCCTCCCCCTATCCTCTTCCCCTGCTTTATTTTTCCCCATAGTATAAAGCATTGCCTGGCGTTGTTGTGTGTGTAGTGTGAACTGTGTTTGCTTTTTAACTGTCTCCCCGCAGGATGTGAGCTCTGTGAGGACAGGGATATCAGCTAGTCTCCCACTCTATTCCCAGGGCCCCGGCACGGCCCAGACTAGGTGCTCAGTACATACCGACTGACTGACTGAACCCTCACAGTGTGATACATGAAACAGTGCTTTTCTACACTGGTGCAAATTCATGGTGATCCAGTGCAAGATGTGCCTCTTGGAATTGGTTGGACTAATAACAAATAGTTGTTATTTTTTAGAGTTAAAAGCCAACATTTGCCAGAGGTTTAAAGAAATCCTAGCAGATCCTTTTGCTCACCCACACGTACTGAGCACTTCCACGGGCCAAGAGACGTGTTAGGTTCCAGACATGCATCAAGGACCAAGCCCTGCCTCTCACCCTGTCGCAAGGGTTGCATTTTAGTGGGAGAAATGGACTTTAAATAATTGGCCGAGACAAATATCAAAACTGCATTGGAATGGTGCTGGACCTGATTACACCCTCGACCTGGACTGCTGGGAGGGGCACAGATTTGAGGGCTGCCTCTGACAAGGTCACTCACATGGGTCTGCATTCTTGCAAGTCTTCCTGAGTGGCAGCGAGGGTCTGGAGCAGCAGCCAGCATGCCCAGAGCTGCATATGCCCAAGGGCTGGCCTCAGCAGGGACAACATCCATCATGTCAGCTGTGGGGGAGCAGGCTGGAAGTGCGAGGAGACTTTCTCCTGGGAAGGCTGGGTCCCCAGGTTTGGAGGCTCAGCTGCAGAGCATAAGAAGTCTTCTAAGTCTCCTACAAAGTCCCCTCTGATTCTGGGCACTAGAAGTCTGCTTCTCCTGCTGTAAATGCTGGAGGTCTGTTTCCCTATAGGCAAGGGATTAAACAGGGATTCCTAGCTCAGAGCCTGGTTTGCAGGAGTGACCTGTGTGGGTCTCTAAATGTGGGACGAGGTGGAGATTCCTGGGGGAGGGGTTACAGTGAAGGGCCAGTGAAAGGAAAAACCACAGTAGGGATTGGGATTGTCCCATCTGGAGAGCAGATGGCTCATATACCTTAGTTTCTTTGTCTATAAAATGGGCCACTGGCCAGTTGTGTTCCACAAAGGACAGAACAAGGAGAAATGGACTTTGACCAAAGCAGAAAGATTTGCAGTCAGATAGTGGGAAGAACATCCTGAATCTCAGAGAATATAAAGAATAAGCCTACGAGAAGGAGGGGTAGACACCGCTGTAAACAGAATTATAAAGCCGGAGGGAACAAGTCACCCCCTGAGTCCGTGGCCACACACCCGCTGGACTTCAGAAATTAGGCTCCAAAGGGAGAGTGGCCTGTCTTTGGCCAACTGGTGGGCAGGAGGAGAGCTGCAGCTAGAACCTTCGGCTTCTGACTCTAGACCCAGAGCTCTCTTCCTCTTTGCCCACCCCCAGCTCTCAATTTCATTTTCTTAGGAGAGAGTATCTAGCATTGGCTAAGCACTCCCCACATGCTAGGCACTGTTCTAAGCCTCTCCACAGAATTTCAGGATTAATCCTCAAAGCAATCCTGTGAAGCAGGTATCTTATCACAGATAAGGCAACTGAGGCACAGAGAAACTAAGCCACAAAGCCCCAGCCATGCAGATCTGCAGGGACGGATGGAGGATCTGAGCCTGGACCTTCTGATTTACTTGCTGGCTTTGCAGCCTCTTGGATCCTAGGCCTCCATCCTAGGGATGGAGGCTTATTTGTTGTGAGGGGGCCTATTTGTTTGGACAAATCAGAGCCTCCCAACCTGTTCGGAGCAGTGGCCTCCATGGCTCAGTGCGGCAGTGCTCAGACAGCATGCACTTCAAAAAATGACTGCAATTCCCCGTGGCAAACGTTGCATACTCCTGCACACCACAACCGGACTCCCCTGGGGCACAGCTGCCACCTGCACAGTCACACAGGGCCCCACACTTAGGAGCCCACCTTCGGCATAATGCAGTCTGAACACTTTCTGAACACGTACTCTACATTTTTACTTTGAGCAGGGTCTTGAAAATTATATAGCTTGCTTGTCCTGATTTTGGACACAAAGTTCCTTGACCTTCACCTGAAGGGGTGGAGGGGCAGTGGTTCCACACTGGGAAGACCCCCCACCCACGGTCTTCTCTGGCAGCAGGGGCCTCGGCTCCCGTCCCTGGGTTGAGGGGGATTCCACCACCTTGTTCCCACTCAGCTTTCCCCAGGCGGAGGTGTGAAGGGGGCTTAGGGCAGTGCTCTCATATTCTCTCTCTCCTTCTCTCTTTCTCCTTCCCACCAGCCATGGATGAACCAGGCAGAGAGGAAGCCCCCTCCAGGCTCAGAAGTGACAACCTATCCTCAGGCGTACTGGACCACCTCTGGCGTCTTACTGACCCCACTGCGTTTGTGGCTGAACGCAGCCCATCCAGCTGCCCTGGGACAAGAAAACACACAAGGAAACTGCACTGGCAGGTGGGAGACATTCACGGTGGAATGCAGATAAAAGGGATGACTGAGTTAGACCTCACACATAAAATCTTGAGATGCCCACAGTTAACACTGTAATAGATATGGCAGGTGTAATTATTATTCCCATTTAACAAATGACACAACAGTCAGAGAGGTTGAGGCATTTGCCCACCATCACAAAGCCAGGAAGCAGAAAACCAGGACTCTTGAGTCCTTCAAGCAGAGTCAGGTACAGTGGGGGTGGACTGGCCAGGCTCTGAGTGGCCATTTATTCCCTAGAAGTCAGTCAGGGTTTGTGGGCTTATAGTGTCCTTCCAGGCTGAGGCAGCTTCTCTAAGACCTGCTGAGTCTCTGAGCAGATATGGAATGTGTCCCACTCCCCTTCCCTTGCTCCCACCCTCTCCTTCTCCTCCTGAACCCCAAAGGTGATGCTCTTCTAACTGCATCACGGTGCTCAGAGCTGCACCTAAACAGCAGTGGGCAAAGAACTGGGGCTTCTCTTCTCAAAGACTTCTCTCCCAAGGTGCCAGCCCAGCTCTCTCCCTGCCTAGATTAAACCCTCCGTTGTCTGCATAAGATGAGCCCCAGGCCTGCTGCATCCACTTCTGCTGGTTGGTTCCCACCTCTGTCTCCTCCTCCTTCTTGGCCACTGAGTGGCACCCCTGCTCCGGCCCCTCCCACCTCCCTGGACCAGCCTCCTTAACTTGTGGCACAGCTGCCACAGGCTGGACTTAGTGAACTTCTAGGTCATGGGTCTCCCCGCTGGCTGCCCAAAACCCCACCTGTGGAGCCTGTTGAAGATCCAGATGCCAGGGCCCCAGGCCCAGAGATGCCGATTCAGTAGGTCAGTGGTGGGGCCCAGGAATTGGTTAAATCTAAAAACAAAGACCAGGTGATGCTAATATTTGGTGAAATTTGGAAATCACTCAAGTCCACCTTTGAGTCACAAATCAGGGAAATCAAAACCCAAAGAGGCTAAGTTGCTGGTCCAAGATCACATAAATAAGCTGTCTCCCTATGACACCCTCCTCATGCTGCAGACACATGACACAGATGCACATACACACCTCACACACCCTCCCGAACTAACTGTTTAGGGTCCTGTCCTGGAGCACGACTAACATCTGGTCTTTTTACTTCCAGGCCAGACCCAAAGTCTGGGCCACACTAGTCTCTGTGGGGCTGGGAAAGGACAGTGATTTCTTGGTGAAAGATATCACCCAGCAGGGGCCAGGGCCTGGCATCATTCTGCTGCCCAGTCAGAGCCCAGGTCACACACCAAGCAGTGATGAAATCTGAGCTGCCCCTCCCTGTCCCTGACTATCCCAGGAGTCTCCAGGGACCTGGCCCTTTAGCCACCCGCCCCAAGATTAGGGTGTCACACAACTGTGCTCAATGCCAAGCTTTTGGTTCCCAGGCCCCACCACTGCCTCTAGCCTGTGGGGATCCCAGGAGATTGCAATTCTCTGTTGGAATGGCTGGGGAGGCTGGATGGCTTGGGAGGGCAGAGGGAGGGCACTGAGGCAGTGGGGCCTCCTCTGGGACTGGGGAGACCCCTTCCCCTTACCAACAAGCCCTGAATGAACAGGCCAGGTCGTCCACATCCTGCCACTGTGGATCACTGCCCCCAGGCCCTTCACTGCCAGCCCTGTGACCCCAGGGTCCCTCCTGCCCTTCCCCTGGTGCTGATTCTCCTCGCATTTCTCCACAGTCACCCCTTCCTAAAAACTGCTGTCCTGAAGTTTCTAGTGTCCAGGGGGATTCTGAGAGGCACTCCTCTGGGTCTCCTGATTGTGACTACACCCATCCCAACCCACCCTGCCTCACCGGTACACATGGTGGGAGCAGCAGAGAGAGAAAGAAGGTCTGTAAAATTATGGGGCTCACAGTAAAAAGAATTGCTAAAATTGTCAGTTACTTTAACCTGACAATACCAAGTGCCCACTGAGCGAAGCAACTGGAGCTCACACACATTGCTCTTTGGGAATGCAAAATGGTTCAGCCACTTTAGAAAACAATTTGTCAGTTTTTTATGAAGTTCAACATGCACTCACTATACAACCTGCAATAATCCTCACAGGTATTTACCCAAGAGAAATGAAAACTACACACACACACAAACCTGTGTGTGAATGTTTATAGAGATGTTATCGCATGGAAGTCCCCAAATGTCTTTCTACTGGCAAATGGATAAACAAGCTGTTATATCCTTACAATGGATTACTATTCAGCAATCAAAAGAAATGAGGTGCCAATACAAGCAACAACGTGAATGAATCTCAAATGCATTTTACTGAGTGGAAGAAGCCAGACCCATCCCCCCACCCCACCCCAAGAAAACTACATATTATATGATCCTATTTATATGACTTGCTAGACAACGCAAACCAATATGGGTGCATCAGTAGTTGTCTGGGCTGAAGATAGGGGAAAAGGTTGACTGCCAAGGGGCAGGTGGGAATTAGGGTGTGATGGAAGTGTTCTATGTCATGACTGTGGTGGTGATTACATGACTGTGCGTGTTATCAAAACCCACAGAGCTGTACACTGTAAAGGCTGCATTGTACTGCATGTTAATCATATCATAGCCTTTTTAAAAAACCTTTCTCATGTCCCCATTTCATCTCCACAACAGCTTTCTGTCCCTTTGCTGAAGCCTTAATGCAAAGACCAGAAAAATGACTAAATGTGATATGGGATCCAAGATTGGCTCCTGGAACAGAAAAGAGGACATTCCTGGAAAAACTGGTAAAATAAAGCCTGGAGTTTAATAGTAGTGGACCAAAGTCATTTCTTAGCTGTGACAAATGGTAATGGGAGATGTTACTATTAGGGGAAACTGGATGAGGGGCATGAGGGAATTTTCTGTATTATCCTTGCAACTTTTCTGTAAATCTAAAAATATTACAAAAATTATTTAAAATTATGTTAATACATATATTACAATTTCTATATAATACATAGTATGTAAAATACAAATACCGTCTATATAGTTTTATATGTATATATATTTATGTATGTACTTCAGTATATATATGTAATTTAAAAAATCATTTTGAAATAATTAGTCCCAGCTCCTTTGCACATAGAAATGAAGACTTTTTCATACAAAAACCCATACACAGATGTTTATAGCAGCTTTATTCCTAATAGCCTCAAACTGGAAACCACCTGGTTGCCCTTCAAGAGGGGAATGGTTAAATAAACTGTGGCTACTACTACCATGAAATACTCCTCAGCAATAAAAAGGAATAAACTATTGATATGCATAGCAACCTGCATGACAATTATGCTGAGTAACTATACAGAAATAAAACAACCCCCAAAGGTTACACAGTGTATGACTTCACTTATATAACATTTTTGAAATGACAAATTATTGAAATGGAAAACAGATTAGCGGGTGCCACCAGGTAAACAGAGGATAGGGTGGAGAGGGAAGTAGGTGTGGCTATAAAATGGCAAGACTCTTGCAAATGGAAGATCCCTGTGGTGATGGAATGTTCCCTATGCGGATGCATCAATGTAAGTGTCCTTGTTGTGATATTCTAGTGCAGTTTAGCGAGATGTTACCATTGGGAGAACTGGGAAAAGCGTGCATGGGATTTCCCTGTATGATTTCTTACAAGTGTGTATGAATCTAAAATTATGGCCTGATTTAAAAGTTTAAATAAATAAACTTGAAAGAGGAACTAAAGAAAAGAGGGAAACAGCTACCGCTTCTCCAAGAAGAAATAAGAATGGCTGAGGCTTCCAGAGAGGCACTGGACTCACCTGGAACAGACTGGTTGACTCAGGAGGATGGATGGTCAGCTTCTCCACTCTGCATCCAGTCTCTTCCTCTCTCCAATACAGCCTCAAGAAGTCCTCTCAAGCCCTCTTCCGCCTTTCCCCTGCCAAAATGGGAAAAAGCTAAAACCTCTAATACCTAATCACAGATAATTGTTCAGACAGTGAGCGCTGCTCACAAGGACACACACAGTTTAATGTGAATAAATCCTGTTACACCAAAAAGTGTATCTCCAATAGTGAAATTGCTGACACATCAGAGGAGAGAGGACATTTAAGATAGCTGTAGGAAGGGGGAGCTTCCTTGAGCTCAGAAAAACCCATCAAGCCTGTAAGCCCGGCTAATTCAGTCAGGCTAAGTAAACTGTGCCCAACGGGTAGAAAGCCAAGGTGGAAGCACTAGGAGCAGGGGACAGGAAGTGGCAGAATGTAAATTCTGTAGTGGCACTTCTGTATTGGATGGGAATGAGGAGAAACAAAACTGGGATTTGAAAAATAAAAGATATTAAGTTTGCTCAGAACTTTTCACCCATCTTTTCGGGGCAATGCACTGCCCAGTCCCTCTTTAGTTAGGGGATTGGACTGGGAGCAGCCATCTTGCTCAAACTGATTGGCCTAAGTCTAATCACCTGATCCAAGCCTGGCCAATCATGGCACAGTTCTACTTCTGGGTCTCAATAAGTAACTTGCTCAGGATAACACGATAGTAAGAGGCAAAGTCTGGGTGGGGATACAATTATTTTTGACTTCCAAGCTAGTTCCATTTCCGTTTGCCATCCTCTTCTCCAGGAGCATGAGGATTTCTCTCTTGGCACGTCTCCTCTGCTTAGATAAAGCTTTTTTACTCCTCAGACATCTCAGGTGCTCTGAACCTCCAAACCACGGAGGTCCTGGTAGCCCAGCAAGACTTAATGGTTAAGATTTGGTGTCAGAAGGATGTGGGGCAATGTCTAGGCTGGATATGGGACCCTGCAAAGTTACTTTACCTCCCTAAAGCTTAGTTTCCCCATTTTTCATTTGAGTTAATAGTAGTAACAACCTCCTAGGGTTTTCCTTGGATTAAATGAGACAATGAATGGAAGGTGCTTAGCACACAGCAAGTGCTCTGGCAGAGCTCAGTGAGCAACCTCTAATCATTATGAAAGAGGAACCCAGACCAGGCATCTCCTGTCATGATGTCAGCCGTCTGATGTCCCCAGTCGCCCAGGCTCTGACCTTCTCCCTCCTCCCAAGCTCAGCCCTGCCCAGGCCATTCTTGTCTAAATGTTCCCAAATGTCACTCTTTGGTTTTTTACTCCTTTATGCTCTGTGTCTTTATCTGGGTGACATTTTTCTCTCCTTCCACAGGGACCGCTACAAGAACAGGACTGAAAATAACAACAGGGCCTCTGGTCAGACTCTGTCCAAAGAGCAGGAGGACATTTTGGCCTAGAGGCACCCAGAGAGAGTCCCAGGGGAGTGAAGGCGGGGGAGTGGGGGGCGGTGAGTGCGAGCTGAGGGAATGCTGTGGGCAGTTCTGCAGCTAAGTCAAAGGGCAGGCCTCCCTCTCTCGGCAAAACTCCACTGACAGACCTCAGGTATGAGCCAGGGAAATCCAGCTCTGGAATTCTTGACAAACCTGATGCCTTCCCCATAGGAACTTGGTGAGCAGGTAAAAACACCTTCTTGCACTTTCTGTCCGCAAGTGACTGTGCTGACTGGCTCAGACCAATGCTAAGCGTCCCCTGGCTGGGTGAAGAAACCAAGATATACAAAGGCGACAGCAGCGGGCCCCACCACAGCCAGGCTGTCCTGAAGCTCAAAGGCCCTCAGCCTCACATGCCCATAGTCGGTAGACTTTGCTCATCTTCACAAGGGGTGTGAGGACTGTCTCCACAGCACCTTGCACTTCAGCAATTACAGGGTCAGGGAGGATCAAAGAGTGACAGAGACTCCCTGGGAAAGGGGGGAGGGGGACCTCCTGAGAGGAGGTCTGAGCAGATACCAGAAGAGGACACTCCATGTACAAATTTGGCTCCTCAAGTCTGCTAAGCTCACCATGGCCTCCGTCTTCTCCAGAGATGGGCCATCCTCGGGTGTGGGCCCCGGTGTGTTCCCAACTTACCCTCGCCCGGATTTAGCTAATAGGAGCAAAGAAGAACACCTGACTAGGGCTAGCCAGTCAGATTCCTTCCACCAGAAATCTGAACTTTTTATCTGAGAGGATAGCAGGTGAGAGGCAGAAATGGTGACCCCTGGAAGGAGGTCCGTGGCACAGGGCTCAGTCCCCAGAGTTCTCATTGCTCTTCTTCCCAAGGTCCACGATGTTAGCTAGAAGGCCCAGTATCTCTGTAGCTCAACCCCCCTTTCGTCTTGAGCTGGCAAAAGTCCATCTGTGTTACTTGCAAGCAAAAGGGCCTTAACTGCTCATCCCCACATGTGCTCAAGGGCCAGCCTAGAGCCCGGTGTTGAGTGCGCATGTGCCACTGTCGTCCAGACGTGAGGACAGAGCAGTAGCTAGAGGTGCTTGGAGAATGTGAGCCCCCTGCCGTGTGCTTCTTCCTACAGTTCCAGGGGGGCTGAAAGAAGGGATGCCCTCTGGATGCAGTAGGTAGCTCAGAGGAAAGGGCCCTGGATTGGTGTCAGGAAGCCCAAGTCCTAGGCTTAGTTCAGCCATCAACTTGCCATGTGACCTTGGCCCTTGTCACTGCACCTCTGAGCCTTTGGATCTTTTATTCTTTCTATTGCTGGCTCCCCATGGCCAGGCTCCTTGGGCACCTCCTTTCCTGTGCTGGTCTTCCCTTCAAACTGGTATCTCTCCTTTCCTCCCATTCTTCCCCAACCCACGTATACGCACACCCTCCACCCCAACACACACACTCACACTGTCTCTATGGTGCCCATATCTGTGTGTACTTTCCGTCTTTCTCTCTGTCATAAGATGCCTCAAGTTAGCTGTGTCTTTGCAGTGAATGGAGAGGAGGCAGGGACTGGTCAATCAGAGTGTGAGAGGCTGTCCTGTAATAACAGACAACCCCCACCTCAGTAGGTTTCTTACCCTTGCTACCTGACCATGGTGAGTCCACTGGGGGCTCAGCGTCCAGTCGTCCTCACCTCAGGATGACAGAGCAGCCACTCTCTAGGAAATTGCCAGTTGTTTGGTCAATGGATTTTCAAGGCGGCAGGAAAGACCATTCAGAAACAGCCCCAGAAACAATGATGCAAGTGCGAAAGTTTACTTGGGAGTTGCAAGGAACTCCCATTTGGAGTGGGAAAATGCAATGGGGAAAAGAAAGCAGCAAATAAAGGATGCATATAAAGCCAGCTACCACTGTGGGTATGTGAACATAATCCCATGGGAAATCCCAGGGAAGTGGTGAGGATCTCATGTCACAGGGTGAGCCCACCTGCAGGCAGAGAAAGCTGGGGTATTCATAGCCCAACTCCCCCGTCACTAACTAGAGTTGATGGAGGTGATGGCGTGTAATTTTCCCGGCACTCCCAGCCTGTTGTGCATGCAAGCAGAGCTGTCTTTTGTGGGCTGGAAAAATCCCCAGGCACAGAGCTGCAGGTGATGCAGGTAGAAGTTGGCAGGATGACCCAGGGTGGGGCACTGATGGGTGGCTCTGCAAGCCCCCACCTGGAAGGGATACTGTCCTGGGCATGTCAAGCTTCAAAGGCACAGAGGTTGTAATTCTGCTGTGTACCCAGAGAGAACACCAGAATTATTTGTTCACAACCCACTGACAGCCACAGAGGCCCAGTCTGTATCATTACTGCTTGTGCAGAAAGCAACTGGATTGACTCTTCCAAGAGACACCCAAAATCTTGCCCGCTGGCCACATTTAGTCTCCCACCAGAACACTCCCACCTGTCATCTACTCTTTCTTCTCCTCCTTACCTCATGTGAGGGGGACTGTCTTCAGTTCAACAGATGGGGAAACCAAGAATGAAATCTTGCCATTTACAGCAATGTGGTTGGACCTAGAGGGTATCCTGTCAAATAAAATAAGTCAGACACAAGAGAGACAACACCATATGATTTCACTTATATATGGAATCTAAAAAACAAAACAAACAAACAAAAAAGAAATAGACCCATAAAAACTAACAACAGATTGGTGGTTACCATAGGGGAGGGGGATAGAGGGATGGGTGAAATAGGTGAAGGGGATAAAGAGGTACAAAATTTCAAGTACAAAATAAATTAGTCACAGGAATGGAAGTGCAGCATAGAGAATATAACCAATAATATTCTAATGTCTTGGTATAGTAACAGGGGCAACTACACTTACTGTGGTGAGCATTTAGTGAGGTAGATAGTTGAGGAATTACCGTGGTGCACATCTGAAACTAGTATAGGATTGTATGTCAACTATATTGCAAAAAATATATAAATAAATAAATAAACAGATGAGGAAACTGAGGCAAAGAGGAAGAGAATGACCTGCTCAAGGATGCACAGGTCATGGCAGACCTGGGCTTTGAAAGTCAGGTACCTTGGCTGTAAGTCCAGCACTCAAACTTCCCCCACTTGTGGCTTTTCTGAGATTAGCTCTTGACTCCACCCACCAACCCCGGGCCACCAAGGCCACCTCCCTCTCACCATCCTAAGTGGCCAGCACACTGTTACTCTGTTGTTTCACAACTCCACACCTTTGCACGCACTGTTCTCTTCCTTGCAAGACCTCCTCCATCTTCACCAGCCAGAGGGCACCCCAGAAGTTGTCCGTCTCCCTCGGACTGCAAGTGCAGGAGTCCTGGGTCTTCTCCCTGTAGGCTGGAAGTGCTGGCAGGTGACTTCCTCCCACCTGTAGTTAGAGCCGCTCAGATGCCAATTCCATGTCTCATCGCCTAAAGTGCAGCCTAAAACTCCCTCCTGCCCATCAGCCCACTCCCTTAGTTCAATTGCCTGTGCCAGTGAAGCTTACGAGCCTGTCAGCGTTGGCAGCCAGCCCGAGGACTGGAGCTAGCCAGTTCAGCCCACTCCCTCTCTTTGGAGGGCAGTGACTAGAATCTTCCTGCCTAAGTCACCCTCCTTGGCTCTGCTCTCAGCAGCCCACAACACTGGCCTGGGACTCCTTGTGCTGGGTCCAACCTGGATTCTTTGTCCCTGTCTCAAGGCTTCAGACCTCTGGTGGCCATCAGGAGGGGACAGGAAGGGGGTGGAGGATGGCACTGAGTAAGAGCTTGGAGGCGGAGGAGGAATTGGGTATCCTGCTGCCAACACACCACTCCAGCCTTTCTTTCTGCAGCCTCCACCCTGTAGCCCCCAAGTTCATTAGTTATCTACACTTCCAGTGGTGCCTGCATGCCAGGCCCTATGCCCCATACACAACCGCGTTGTCTCCTTTCATTCTAACACACAACCCCCATTTTATGGGTGAGAAAGTAGGGAACGAAACAGATAAAGAATCAGAGGAGTGAGATCCAATTTGTGTTTTAAAGGCCCACTCTGGTTGCAGGGGAGGAGAGACTGGAGGTGGGGGCTGGAGTAAAGAATCACCCAAAGTCACTTGGCTAGTCAGGGCTATAGCTGGACTTTGAACTCAACCCATCGGACTCCAAAGCCATTGGGCTACAGGCCTCCTGAAGTGTAATGCACAGATGTCAGCTCTTACCCAGACAATTGCAGTGGTCAACCTGCCAACCCTTCTTCAGCCTCTGGGAAACGGTTCAGCACACTAGGTGGAGATAGGTTTCAGAGTAAGACAGGCCTGGGGTCGAACCTGGCTCTGCTCCTAGCAGTTATAGGACCTCTCTTGCCTCACTCAGCCTTGGTTTCCTGTACTACAAAATGGTGATGATAATGTCATGTGACTCATAGAATGGTTGTGAGCATTAAATGGGACACTGCATATGAAGTGTAGTGCTGGGGCAGTGACTGCACTAGAGAGTCCAGGGACAACCTTGTAGGTACAGGTCTAGGAGCCTTGGAAATGGGACCGCTGATTCCCAATGTTTCCTGGAAGTCTGGGATCCTGTCCTGTGGGCTTAAGGCTTTGCCTCCTATTACGATGCAAAGTCCCCTGAGAGAGGGGACACATCCCAAAGTCCCTGTCAACTCCCTTTGGGGGGAGAGATTCAGCAAACTCTCCCCAGAATCCTGCTTGAATGAGGGTCTCAGGGCCCAGTCCATGGGAGAGGAATACCAACAGAGAGAAAAATGATCCTCAAATTAGGGCCAAAAATCTTCTTTCCCTCTTGGACAATTTTGCCCACTCTCCCACCCCAGAATTCTCTCATATTCCTTGAATACATTCTGGGAAGGAAAAAGGTTGGCCAAATTCCGGTTTCTCTGTGCTCATAGTTGGACCTCACAGGACCTTGCCAATGTGAAGAGCTGGGAATGAAGGGTTGGCATTGACATTTGAATCTCTGAGGATCAAAACTTTTGAGTTTTTCTGATGCATAATGCTCACAATGATTCAAAGGAGGAAAGCGCCCAAGAGACTATAAAAAGCTCAACCTGCTCCTGGCTGAGCACATTTTGACATGTTGAATAGTGATGGGTTGAGGAACTCTAGATGAATAAAGAGAGATTCTGACAAGTCTGTGCAGAAGGTAAAGGCTGAGGGCATATGCTGGGGTAGTGGAGTGTCTGGGCGGTTCACAGGTCACATTAGGGGCTGGAGGTGGAAAACCAAAGGGAGGACCTGAGGACATCTACCAGGAGCACTGGAGAAAACATGTCAGAATGTCTCCTTAGGACATGGAGAGCTAACAGCTGAAGTCTAGCAGACAAGTGTGGATTCAGTGTGGACAGAAGGAGCCAAAGAGAAGGGATAAAAAGGGAAAGAGGAGAAAAGGAGTTAAAAGACTTGAGAGACAACGGGATTTCAGAGTCCACTGACCACCTTGAAAACCTCTCCCACCACACAACACCTAGAAACGCCAAGCAAAACACAACAAGCACCCTTTTGAGGAAGCACTGAATTCACAGGCAGGTGAGGCAATCCTCAGAGGTCCCGAAGGAAGAAAAAACAGAAAAGAAAGTAAGCTAAGATGATATTGAAGGGGGCAGGTTCCCTCAAATCATTAGCCCACCTCCTTAACATAGGGTCTTGAGTTTTAAAATCCACATGGGGACCCAAAGAAGGCAGGAGGTTAGAATTAAGACCCCAGTATAAAATCTAGATCCTTGAAGGGCTAAATCTGGAGTGAAAAAGTTGATCGGGGGGCAAAAAGAGTCTGAAGAAAACATGTCCGTCTTGACCTGGGCTCTGAGTTGAAAAAAGTCAGTCTCTGCTGAGAATCTGGAATCAGAGTTTCCTCTCTTCTGCTGGTTGGAATAAATGTACACTGTTTATGTGATCTGAAACACCCCAAACCAAGAAATTTACTTCAAGTGGGGCCAGATTAGTGGCACCCTGGGGTGCTCATGCTAATCCTCTTTGAAGCTGACGCTCTTAACCCAGGCCTCACAGAATTCCCACAGATAAGAAAGCCCAGGTGAACATGAGCTCACAACCTGAAATTACAAGATACACAAGAAAATAATTTTCACTGTAAGTGAAAATCAGCAGATAAAACAAACAGCAGAATTAGGTCTCCAGAGGACTGAGTTTTTGAATCCAACTGAGAAACTGGAGTGATCAGACTATAAACAAACATGTTTCAATTACTTAGAGAAAAATACTTCAAAAGACACAAAGCTTTTACCCAAACATTATTTTGCTTTACCCTCACAAAACCTCTCTACGGTATGCAGATGAAGTTGCATTTGTTCCTTTTTTTTTTTTTTAAAGGACTCAGAGCAGAGGCCAAGCTATCTGCCCTGGGATCATACAATTGGCAACTGGCAGAACCAGGACATGATATCCAGGTCCCCGATCTACAAAATCAATGCTGTTTCTTGTTGTACAGTACACCTTCTTCTTCACAATTGCATCCTCAAGCACCACTTGGCCTGGGGATGGCTCAGCACATGAAGTGATCAAAGCTAGTATATGGAAAGCAGTTAGGGACACACATCATTGTTGTTAGTTCTGACCAGCTGGGGCATGGGTGCACACCTAGAAAGTCCATCTTACTTATCCTAGGAGTTCTGAACTAGATGAGGGAAGAGGTGGAAGAAAACCCAAGGGTGAGAGGTGTGGTGAGGGAGAAGGAGTAGGGGAAGAAAGAGCAAGGAGGAGGGAGAGACAGTAAATGGACAGATGATGCTGTGACAGCCCAGTCCCCTGAAGCAACTGTCAGAGGGGAAAGCAAACTTTGGATTGACACCGTCTTCAGAGATCCAAACTTTATATCCCCTTCCTTCCTCAGTAATAAAGTATCCAAGCACACAAGAGCCTAACTGGGGACTACGTGAGCCAGGCTTCCTTGCAGTTCGGTGTGACTGTCAGACTAAGTTTTCACCAACAGAATGTGAGCAAGGAGAGGGGCTCAGTTGTAGGCTGGAGCCATGGATGGGGCTGTGCCATCATGGAAACCCAGCCTTGATTCTTGAACCCAAGTCTGCCGGCCAACAGAGCCACACCGCAGAAGGCATCTGGGTTCCTATGTGTTTGTCTGAGTGAACAGAGTTGCCCTCTGACCTGCAATGTTCACCTAATTATGGAAGAGAGTTAGACTTCTATCTTCCAAGTTAATATTGGGCCTCTTTGTTATAGCAGCCTGGCCTTGCCCTAACAGAGATGCCAAGGAAAAAAACACAGCTGACTGCTGCTGAAAATGATCGAGGGAGGATCAGAAGTATGGGTGCTGAGTGATGCAAAGCTCTGCAAAATTTTGACATGAAGTCCATGCAGGGTTGCAAGGTTGGGCAGAGATGATGGATCTGAAGTGTCACTGTCACTGTCATTATGCTGCAGGGTTTGTGGGATTTTTTTAGTTTGTTTTTTTTTCTTGGTTTTTCTTTATACTATTTCATCACAAATGGACTTTTGGCTTTTGTTTCATAGTTTACATTACTGACTTTATGTACTTCTGCCAGTTCTCATGTTTCTTACTGTCATGAAGCATATTTTTCCCTCTGAGGACTCAAGAGAGCAAATGTTCTTTCTGGGGGTTCCCCTGGCTGCCCTGACAGAGCAGAGCCTTGGGGCAGGAGGAGCCCACTGGGTTGGCCTGTCAGTAAGGAGAGTTTTCTGCTCACATGTTTCTTTCCTCCTGGGCTGAATCCTCCTACTGGACTGGGGCATCAGGCTCATCAGCAGCTACTTGCCTTCTAAAAATGAGATGTATGTGAAATGCCTGGTGATTGGACAGTAAGTTCTACCCACCACTGATCTGCTGAGCCAAAGATGAGGAGAAGGTGCAGGCCTCTCCTAGGGAGGCCTAAGAGGGCCTCACCCCCATCTGTACTGGGGTGCTTGGGACATAGTGTCATTGGCCTTACAGCCCTTTGAGAAAATTAGAGTAGGTCGGAGTTGAAAGAGCCTTCCAAGACTACTTAATCTAATCCCCTCAATTTACAGAATGGGAAACTGAGGCCCAGAGAGAGGAAATGACTTCCAGAGAGCTTAAATTTTGGGTCCTCAGCAAGAGCATTTTCTATTGAGTCCCACAGGCTCCCTATGGATTTGTGGTGGTGGCCTCATATCCATAGCTTGTATTTTACATCAAAAAACCCAACCACCAACAAACAGTCCGTCCACTGTAACACAGCTCCTCAAAGTACTGACCCCTGAGCTCAGTAAAACCAAGATACCCTGGCTCTTGGGAAGGACCATCAGCCCCGGCTCCAGACCTAGTGTACAGGCAGACTCCTCTGGGTGTGAGGATGTGAGCCCAGGAGTGGGATGCTGAACATTCCCCACAGCACACAGGGAGAGGCCCGGGGTAAGTGGAAAATTTGCAGCTAGAAGCCAGTGAGCAACCTGGATTCTGGTCACATCGATAACTTGGTTCACTTTGCAGCAGCACGGCCTCACATGCCTTCTCTGAGCCGCGGTGTTTCAGAGGGGGTTGGACCTGATGACATTCTGTGATTTGAACTGCCGAGGAAGGAAACCTTGTAAGGTCCTCAGGTGGGCAAGCAGGACCCTGCTCCCAGGCCAGAGGAGCCCAGGAGGGAGCGGAGAGAAGAGCCAGCTTTAGGGTGCAAAGAGGGAGGAGAGGGGTCCAGCCATCCCCTACAGGGGCTCAGATGGTGGCACTGCGGCCAAAGAGCTCATCGCATGTGGTCTGCCAGCAGTGGACCTGGGGCTTGCCTGGGGCTAAGGGGCTCCTCACACAGAGACATTCCCCTGGGGTGAGAGTCGCTCAGACTGGGGCTGAGTGAAGCTTTGGGCAGACAGAAAACCTCCAGGCTCATTTTCACCCAAGCCCTCGTTTCCTTCTCCATCCACCCTTTGCTGGAATCTTCCAAGGCTGCGGGCAAGGCTCAAGCTCCAGTGCATACAGCGCCCCCTTCCTTCCCACCAGGGCGGGGTGGGGGCGTGAGCAGGAGAGGCAGTCCTGTCTCTGCACCCCTTCCCAGGCCTGAGCTCCTCTGCCTCCTTTGGTCTGGAGAATTGTAACTTCTAATGAAACCACAACACCCCCTCCATGTGCTTCTGTTGTAGCCCAGATAGACAACCAAATCACCAGCTCCCCAAAGCGGGCTTCTGATGCCTCTCAGCGAGCAAATGCACCCATTTGATCACAGCAGTAAAGTTAAAATGCTATGCCACAGGTCGTCGTGTGGGAGGGACTCTCTGTCACCAGAAGGAAGAGGAGATGGAACGACAGGCCCGGGTAGGACGACTGGAGCTCCTGACTTGATTCCGGTCCGACCTGTCTTCTACCAGCCGGGGTCGCTCAGCCGGGTAACTAAAGCCTGGCCTGTGTGACTCACAGCCCAGCCTCCTCTCTAATCATGCCTTTCATCAATTCCAGGCCACCCCCCACCTGCCTGGGCTTGGGCCTCCCAGCTGGCCTCCACCTCCTCGCCCACCCACTCCTTTCCAATCTCAGGGAAACCTCGCTGCAGCTTCGATTCTGGCTCCTCTTCCAAAAGGCCTCATCCTACCCATCTCTTCTCCCCAGGAGGGAATTGTCATCAAATCCTCTCTGCCGGGAGGGCTCTTTTCTTCCTTGCTCTGAGATTCTCTTCTACCTCTGCTTTTCCTCCTGTTCCTTCTCCCTCTTCTCTGTCTCCTTCCCTTCTCTTCCTCCAGAAAGCCCTCCTTGATTAAGGAGGAGAGGAGGGAGAACGTCCCTAAGTCACGTGAAGTATCCAGTTCCATCTCACCTTCTCTGTCGGATACGCACGTCAGGCCCAGTGGCGGCAGGCAGCAGGCCCGGCCCCCACACTCCACTGCCTCAGCTTCTTCCTTTTGGCATTGGCTCATCCTCAAGTTCATACAGAAAAATAACCACGTAATGAGAGGCAGAAACCTAAAAAAAAATAGTGAGGGGGTCCTAAACCTACTGGATATTTAAAATAGTATAAAGCTATGGTGATTAAAACAATATGAATAGATCAATGGAACAAAAAAAACCCCTCTAGAATGAGAACAAAAAACAGCAGCAATTTGGGATATGTTGAAAATCGTGTTTCAGATCACTGGGGACATGATGGATTAAAAAGCATGGAACAATGGGAAAACAAAGTTGGATCCCTGTCTCATACCTTATACTAAAACAAATCTCAGAGGCATCAAATGCTTGAGCATAAAAAATGAAACCATAAAGATACTACTAAAAGATTTTAGAAATTAATTTGGAGGTGGGAAGACCTTTTAAAATATGATACAAACTCTAGAGGCCATAACGAAAAAAGCAATAAATTTGACTACATAAAAGTCAAGATTTACTCCATGGAAAAAAATACCACAAGCAAACAACAAATGGGCATCTCTTAGCAAAGGACAAAGGGATTGTTTTGTTAATATGTAAAAATTCCTCCAAATCCATAAGAAAAGGAACAGGGATCCACATGCTAAACTAGCAAGTAAAGAACACACACAGCTCTTGAGGAAGGAAGAACAGCTCGTTCTCAGACACATGAAAAGATGCTCAGCCTCATTCAGGAAAGAAATGTAAATTAGGCTTCTCAGAGTTAGCACTCTTTTTACCTATCAAATCGGCAGTTTTAAAGAGTATTTGCTAACACACTTTACTATAACGCTGGTGAGAGTGTAAATTGGCATAATCTCTGAGGAAGGCAATTTGGCCCCATCAAAATTAAGAAATTCTTTCACCCTCTGATCCAGAAATTCTACTCCTAGATATTTATCCCACAGATTAAGTATAGAAGAGCCTAATTGCAGTGCTATTGTACTGAAGCACCTCTTGTAAAACAAAGATGGGAAAATGACCTACCTGGCTAATACAGGATCAGCTAATTGTCCACAAATGGAATACCAGCACCTCTTAACAGTGTGGCGACCCTCTATGTGCTGAAATGGAAAGATCACCAAGGTAAGTAAAGTGAAAAAATCAAAGGGCAAAAGAGTATGGATAGGATGTTATCTTTTTGAACAGAACAAAAGTGATTTTCCCATGCATGCATTTATAAACATAGACTGTCTCTGGAAGGATCTGTAAGAAAGTGGAGAAAGTGTGGGGTGAGACTGAGTGTCTGAAGTGACAAGGGCACTTTTCAGGGGACACCCTTTTATAAGTTTTGGATTTTGCTTTGATTCTAACAAATAATATCATTAAAAAAAAAAAAAAAGCTCTTTCTACAGTCTGAGCTTTCCTGTCATGGTTGACCTTTATTTCTTACTGATGGTGACCTGCTCTTATTTCAAAGCCCACTCTGATGGCCCATCCCTGTAACTCTCAAAACAAAAAAAAAAAAGCATGCATTTCCCATGGGATACTCTCCCCCAAAAACTGGAAACAAATGAGAAAGTCTAGCCATCCCTTCCCCCATCCTGTCCCCAGCAATTTCATACAACAGCTGTTTCAAACTGTGGACAAAGGCCTGGACAACACCTCTGATTGTCCTTAGTTTGCAGGTGGGAGGTGGGGGGTGGGGTGGGGGAAAATGAGAAAAGGAATCTCACTACATCAACCTGAATCTTCCCAGCCAAGAAGAGCCTCATCCCCAGTAGAAAGTGGAAACGGTTCCAGTGAAGCTTGTGATTGCCCCAAGGTACCTGGCAAGATTCCTGTGTGACTTGGAAAGTCACTCCTCTTTCCAACCAGCAAGTCCCAGTCCCCTGTTGCATCCACCCAGCCCACACTGGGCTACCTAGGGAGGGGAGCACACAGAGCAGGCAGATGGGTACCTACTTGGAATAGCAGCCTAGCTAGGGGAACTGCAGGGAGCTAAGATCCTAGGCTGATGGTTCCCACACCTGTGGGGGGCATCAGAATCACCTGAGGAAACAATTAAATATACAGACTCCAGGCCCCATCCCATCTACTGAAGCTGATCTTCCAGAAGGTAGGGCCAGGGTCTGTATTTTAAAATATTTTTCTAGATGATTCTGATGCGGGCCATCCAAGAGAAGCTATCTGGTCTGCCACTGAAGGGACAGGTGGGGAAACTGAGTCCCACAGAGAATAAGTGATTCACTGACATCGCCTAGAGGCCTAGAGAGGAGTGGGTGGAGTGTCACCACATCCACCCTGTGTTGTGTGAAGGTCAAGCACAGAACAAGACACTACAGAAGGGCCCAGGGGCTGATGGCTGGAGCCTCCCTTAGGACCAGCCCCACGCATCAGCAGAGAGGGAGGCGGCCCGGGCGGAGGGTGACTGGAGAGACCCCAGCTCCAGAACAGGTGGGAAAAAAGAGGATTTCACATTTCTCGAGCGTCTACTCCATGTCAGCCACCACACTGCACTGCTTCGTGCCCCAGAGTGCGTGTGATCCAAGCCACAAGTACGCTTCATTCACTCGCATTGTGCAGAGGAGGAAACAGGCTGAGGAGTGCCGAGAACTTGCAAAAACCCAGAGGCAGTGAGCCGCACACTGGTTGTCAACCCCAAAGGGTCTGGCTCTGAGCCAGGTCTATTCACAGCCCCACTGTTTCCCCAGGGGTTCACACCACAGTGTGACTCAGGCATGACAGTAGGTGTGAGACAGTGTTCCACATGGACACCCAGGAGGCATTTGTTTCTCCATCGGACACAGTGGCTTCCCACAGGTTTAGTTATAAGCAAGGGCTTTTGAGCTACATAGAGCAGGTGCAATGCTGCTTATTTGCTGTTACTTAGCTTCCCTGAGTCTCCATTCCCTTATCTGCAAAAGGGGGAATAAAGTCAGCTACTCCATAGAATTACTGGGAGAAGTCATCTCATCATCAAGATACAAAGATATCTGACAATTCTTGAGCTCTTCTGACATGCCAGTCACTGCAACAAACACTCTATAAGCATTGTCCCCTTTTAGCCCCCATGATGCCCTACGGGCCCTATTTTAAAGATGAAACAACAGAGACTCAGAGAGGCTAAGTAATTTGTCCAAGGTCACACAGCAGAGCTAGGCTCCAAACCCTAAACTAGAGCTCTTACCCACCACACTTAGAACTGCTTCTCAGTGCCATGCCCAGCACAACTGGATGCTCAGTCAGTCCTCGCTATCAGGAATATTAATATCCATCCTGCCACTGTCCTCAGAGCAAACAGCAAAAGGATAGAGGTAGGGACACATGGATGGCAAGAGCATACACTCAGGAGCTCGATGCAGGCCATTGTGGTCCAGTTAGAGGTGTGAAAATAGGAGTTCTGTGGTCTCTCCTTCAGCCAGACACTCCTCCTGCCTCATTTAGTCCCCGCCTGAGGGGAATCCAGCTACAGTTCTGTCACGGAGAGTAATCAAGTCTTACAGGTGGGAGCCTGGCTGCACCATGAGCGCCAGGTGTGACAGGCTGACCCCGCCTGGCCTCAGGTAGTACAGGCAGGTGTGAAATTGGTAGAGGCTTGAGAAATCCAGTTTGTCACTAGCTGCCGTGCACTAATTGCTGTAATTAAGGTGCTGGATGGTAGGTCAAAGGAGCACATGATCATGGCTGAGGCAGGTAAACAGGATCTTAGATGAATCTGTGATTAGGTCTTCTGTGTTACTGACATCAGTAGTGACTCTATAGCATCTTACTATGCTGATAGAGATTGTAATGGGGTTTGTGGGGGGGACTTGGTGATGGGGGGAGTCTAGTAAACATAATGTTCCTCATGTAATTGTAGATTAATGATACCAAAAAAAAAAATGAGGTCATGAGTCTGCTTGCTGGCTCCCGCGACTGCTCTGGCTGTGGGTGGGATCCAGCTCTGCTCCACATGTCTCTCAACCTGGGATCCAGCTTGAAAGAGCAGGCATGCTCTTCTCGGGGGACAGAGCTGGAGCCCAGGAGGCCCAGCCATCCATGCAAGCACATTTAAGGTCTGTGTTTGGATGAGCTGAAGTCATGCCCACCCATATTCTGCTGGCAAAGCCAGAGTCAGCGGGGCAGGGCAGTGTACTCAGCCACACAGCAAGGAGGGGAGAGTAAATATTTGCTGAACAGTAACACAGTCTACCACAGTGGGTGACTCTGCCCACAGCACCTGGGTGGGAAGGCCTGGAGGACCAGTCTAGGGGAGCAGATCCCAAGAGGCCAGAATTTAAAATCCATAGGAGTTTTAGACCTGGGCACATATGACTATCACCTAATCAAGGATGGAGGCCCTTTGGAGCCCTTTGCTGGACCCAGTTCTGCACTGCTCTGCCCAGGGCACATTCCATTTGAGTTATGGTGGCTTCAGGCTTGGCACCTCAGGACAGTTGAGCCAGCCCCAGCCCAAGAGTCTCTCTTAATTCCCCAGCCACACCCCACTGCCCATCTCAGGTCCTCCATCACCTCTTAAAACATGCACTTCCCTTAATTCAAATATTTTTGCCATTTAGAAGACTTGTTATTATAGTATATCAAGAAGCATTTAAAAAAAATCATTCTCTGCTCTGGCTGGGGCAGTATTTCATAAATTATTGATTTCTTCTGGCAGGAGATGAGGATTCTCTTGCTTCTTGAAGAGAAAATGCATCGCCCTGGATAAGATCTCAGAAGGAGAGTCAAATTGGGGCTGGTGCAGAAAGAGGGTATCTGCCCACTCAGGGCAAAGGAAGGAAGAAACAGGCCCCCTTTGTCCACCCCTAAACGGGGTTCCAATTCCTGGCCTTCCTCACCTGATTTAGTTAAGAGGCCTGGTGGAATTCCTGCTCTGCCTCTGGCCAGCTGTGTTACCCTGGGCCAGCTGCTTGGCGTCTCTGTGCCTATAAGTAGAATATGCTGCCTGCAGCATAAGGCTGTTGGAAAGTGAGGAATAAATGAGATGATGCCTGAAGACTTCACCATCATCCACCAGGTCATAATATGTGGTAATTTTCTTTCTGTTTCCTCTGGCTGTAAGTTCCATTGAAATGCTTCACCCTCCACTTTGAGCCTCTGAAATCAGTTCAGAGTTGGCCTAGGACAAGAAAAATGTTCAACCTGGGTTCACCAGGTAGGCCCTTTGTGCTGCCTAGAGGCTCCTGCAGGGCGATCCAGCAGTGCCCTTGAATCTGGCTTGTCCACCTGGAGGTAGGAGTGACCTTGGTCAGGGCTGCTCAGCAGCGTCAGAGCCACTGCAGCCCGCAGTGCTTAGCACTCTGGGGGGAGTGGGAGCCGCCTGCGCAGTTTGCCTTCCCAGCCTCTGCCACAGCCTGTCATCCCCAGGGGATCTATTAGCATCTTGTGACTCTCTCTCAAGGCCTGGTAAATCAGGCTCCCTGTGTGGCAGAGGAATCTGGGCATTTGACAAGCTCTTCCTGCCATCAGCCCTGGCCCAACTTTGCTCCCCTCTGAGTGGACGAGTACTGGGGCACAGCCAGAAAGCGTCTCAGCCCTTGAGCAGGGGAACCTAGGAAGGCTGGAGTTTCTCAAGACAGTGAGTGATCCAGGTGCTCCATAGATCATCTGTTCCTAAACATCAATGCAAAAGCCTTGAATTTTGTTATAAAAATGAGGGCAGGTGCATGGGCGTCGTTGCAATGCCATTCTTGGTCTTTGCTCTGATAAATTTTTTGGAGCAGGGGATGAGGGTTTGCATTTCAGCCCCTGGAGCAGTTCTGAAGTAGCTGGCTGGGGTGCAAGCATGTGCACTCATGGATGGAAAAAACTATTCTGAGAGTCATTGATCTGGCCCAACCTCTACAAATGAGTGAAGAAACCCAGAAAAAATAAAAGGTTTGGGCAAAATGACACGTCCACTTAGGGTGGAGATCACACCAGGACCCAAATCCCATCCCTATTTCTTTTCTGCCTCATGATTCTCTCTGTACCCACTTAGCCACTGTGGGGCTCAGTCTTCCCCCTTGCAAAATGGGGATAATCACACATTCCTTCTTGCCCTCAAGTTCTACACAGGAAACAGACAAAGGAAGGTAAGGTAAAACAGTCACAGCTGTGCCCTTGTGCAGAGCCTAGGAGCAGGCCCTGAAGGCCAGTTCTCCCCAGGAGCTAGGGAAAGCTCAGCCCCCACTCGGCCTGTGCTGGTCAGCTTAACCTGCTGCTCCCTCATAAAGCAGAAGAACCCTGATAATAAACATTTCATTGAAATGTATTCCTCCTGGATCCCTGGACTGGCTATTTTTCAGATCTCCTGTCAATTGGGAAACATACACCACGCCCATGGCCAGAGCCAGGCTGAGAAACAGGTGAGGTCGTAAGGCTCCTCCACTACTGCCTCCACTTTCCTTGCAAGGAGGGCCCAGCCAGCACGCTCTGCAGCCATCTCTTAGGGGCTGTGTTTTAAAAGAAGAAACTGGGGAGCGCATGTTCCCCAACACACAAATGACTCCTGGTAGAATATCAGGCTCTCGGTCCCTCCAGGGAAGGGTGGGATTCAGGCATCTCTGGGTCACCCCAGGTGGGTGGCCACTTACTCCCCGATGTGCGTGAGGCCTCCCTGGCTGCCCCAGCCGCCTTGGCTCCAGGTTACCATGCAGCCTGTGACACCAACTTCACGGCCAGAGCCCCCTCCCTTCTTGTCCTTCTCTCCTGGGCAGGGTGCTGAGAGACCCAAATTCCAATCCCAGCTCTGCCCCTGACTATGTCATCTTGGGCAAAACGTTCCACTTCTCTGAGCCTCAGTTTCCATATCTCTAAAATGGGGAGATTTGACCTGAAGATGGTTAAAGGCCCTCCAGCCCTGAAGGGAAATGCCTGTACAGTTCTATGAGGATCTTTGTGTGCCCAGCGAAGGCCTGAGGGGGGGTCCGTGATGTCTGTGCTGTCAGCCAGTTGGAAAGACAAAGCGAAGTTACCAGAACCAAACAGCAACATGAGGTGACCCTAAAAATGCCATGGGAAGGAGAGGAGAGAAAGGGGAGACCAAGGGGCTGGATGATTAAGGAAGTGTTCGGCAGAAGATGGGGTGGGGCTGAGCTTTGAAGGACAGGCGGGATGTGAATCAATGGAGAAGAGCCAGGCAGGGAGATGGCACAGGCAGAGGCGGGCATTGGGGGCTGGTGAGTGAATGAAGGGGCAGTGAAAGTAAAACTTAAAGTTCAGTCAGGGTCACTATGATAATGGCCCTTTATCTTTCTCCCAGAATCCACCCTGGAGCCCTGGCCTGCAAGATGGTATTGAGGACTTGAACTCAACCCCCAGCCATTGGCTTTCCCTGCCCAACTGCCTTTCTCGATCAATGCTCCCTGCCCCCCAGTGCTAAAGGAGGAAGCCACGTACCCCTTGGCATGTACTGTGTGACTTGGTCTCCCTCCAGACTCAGGGACTTGGATGAGGAGTGAGCAAGTGGCTGCTCCATGCACAGGCTGATTCCAAAGCACAGAATTGCTCTCTCTTGAGAATGTCATTAAGACACATTGAAAGTATAGTCAGGAATGGGAGGAATGGAGACTGAAACCAAAAAGCTGTAGCATGGGGAGAAGGCAGGGGGCTGAGTTGGTCCTTGTGCAAAGTGAGTAGGCTGCAGGGCCCCAGGGGAAGGGCCGGAGTCCCTGACCTTCCAGCTCTCGCCTCTGGAGGCCCGTCTCTACAGCCCCGAGGCCAACCAGCAGCGCACCAAGGCCGTGGAGAGGGGCAATTCCTTGTATGGATGTCCCGTGTAAAGTGCAGCAGCTCAGCAGTCGCTAGCCTGAGAAGTTGTGGCCGCAGCAGCAGAAGCTCCCCTAGTCCCTTGTGTCTTGACTCTCCACAGAGGCCCCGCCTCTCTCCCACCCCACATTCCTTGTTACTCTGGACCTTTGCCAGTGTCGATCCCTGGACATTTAGAGCCCAGCTCAACACTCACTTCCTCCAAGAAATCCCTAATTGCACCAAACTCCCCTGACCACACTGTCACTCGGGTCAGCCCCACACAAAATGGCAGAGTCAGAATGAGGAGGACTGTGAGGGGCAGCCCTTTATAACTCTCAGCTCCTTCTTGCTTCCATTACCTAGCCTGGGTGTCACACACCTGGCCTGGAGGGAGGTAGGGCGGGCTGCCTTACCTGCTGGAAAGGGGTAGGGTTGAGGCTCAAGCCCAGCTCTCCTGAATCCCAGTCTGACACCTTATCCACTTCATCCCCTACAGTGGGTGACCCATTGCTGGGCTTATAATCTGTCCTAACAACATTCAGAAGTGTCTTTGTAGTTTCACTAATTCAACTAAGATTTATTGAGCACCTTCTTCATGCCAGGTGCTTTTCTAGATGTAGGAGATACTGCAGGGAATGAAACAGACAAAAATTCCTACCCTTGTGAAGCCTGTACTCTAGTGGAAGGAGGTATCCAGTCAACATGGTAAATAAGTAAAAGATATGTATGCTAAATGGTGATAATTATTACGGAATAATGAAGCAGAAAAGGAGGACAGAAAATGCTGGGGGAAGGGTGACATTTTTAACTACTGTGGCCAGGAAAACCTCACTAAGAAGGTGATACGTGAACAAAGACCTAAGAGAGGGCCATCCAGATACACTGGGAAGGAGCTTTACATGGGAAGGGAGTATCATGTGCAAAGGCCCTGAGGCAGGTGTTGCCAGTCCTGTATGGCTTGTGGCAAGGCCCCCCTGCTCTTTTTCCTTGTACATTTTGGCCTCTGCAAACCATTTTGCCCTCCTGCTCCTTTCAAGATACTGGCCACAGAAGGAAGGCAGCAGCCCATAGTGGCCAAGATAATATCCCTCTCCCCATTTTCCAAAAAGAGAGACTCACACAGCCCATTGCCACGTTCAGTGGCTAAGACAGACCTTTAAAAGTCTTTCTCCATGGCAGACTCTGCTTTAAAACTCAGGCTAAGACACTGGCCACCAGCTCCAGCCCCTCTGATGGACACAGACCTACTAGTTGGGGAGCTGCTGGCTAAAGAGTCCCTGAAACTTTTATTCACCAAACTCACTGGGTACGAAGGGCAAAAGGGACCCAGACAAACACACAAGGAAGTGTCAAAGAATGCAGAGGGGACAGGGTCAGGAAGACAGTGCTGTACACATCAGTGACCCAAAGAGAGACCCGAGAATGGCAGGGCCATCAGGCCAATGTGGCCTCAGTGGGCACCAGCTGTTTCCACTCCAAGGCACCTGAGTTTCCATATTTTCTTGGACAGGTAAAGGTTTTCAATCCTCTGTCTTCACCCACATTGTATTTTCTTAACTGAGTCATATTCTCTCTGTCATGTACTCCCACTCAGAGTGACTCACTCATGTCCACAGACCCAGCATGCTTTCCCCACCCTTCCTGCAGCTCCCCAGACTAGACTAGCCCCTGGTGCAAGTGGGACCAGAGGGGGCAGGGAGTGGTGAGACCTGGCACTGGCTCCAGGTGTCGATGCTGCTGGGGAGCAGGGAGCAAGAGGGAGACTGGAAAGGAAGCCCCTGGGGCCCCTGACAAGAAAGGCTCTTGATTTCTGCTAAAAGCAATACAACATCTAGAAAATAGGGTAGAAACTGGAGCTGGAGGTAAGAGGTGAGGGATGGCTGGATCTACAGCGCTGGTGCAGCCCTGCGGCCCATCCAGGGCAGCCGGACTTCCCTTTAAGAAGGGCCCTGGACCCTCCTCCTGGTGACCCTCCCAGCTTTTCCTCTCCTGTGCCCAGACATGCCAGATGTGACAGAATTTCCAGGGCTGTGTGTGGGATGCAGGATCCACTGGGATAGGAATTGACAATAACAAAATTGCTGAACTGTAGAGAAAAAAAATCCATTTCTCTTCCCCAGCCTAATATTTACCAAACATTGAAGTCCCATTCTCCTTATTCCTGGCAGGGAAGCAATCACACAGCCTGACAGCCAGTCTCTAAGGCCTGGGCTGAGTTGGAGCTAATTACCAAATACTAATAAACACTGAATTAATACTCCTGACCAGATTACAACTAATTTGGATGAAACCATAAAGACCCAAATGAATTCTATCTCCATTGTCTCTTCAACACATACCAACTTATGCCTGTGCCCCGTCTCCCCAGGTTTGGGAGTCCCAGAACAAAAACCCAACTCACAGAAAGCCGGCATCAGGACCAACATCTCTCTTGTTCCTACTAGAAGCACTTCTAGACTCCAGCATGCAAGGCCCTGGCCATCTGGTTGCCCCACAGTCCTGCATCTCTCCAAACCCGTCTCACACTCCTGTTGCCTGGCTCACTGGAGCCCACTGAGCTCTCCTGCTCCCCAGACACAATGAACTTCCCTATTACTACTTGTCTTCACAACATAATTGTCCCCATCTCTCTGCAAATCCTGATCCAACGTCCCTTCTGAAAGCTTCTTTGGGGAAACCTTGGGTAATCTTGATCACCCACTGAATTGGGGTTTGTGTCTTATCCCTACATTCCCATCTGCACCAGCAACCTCTTGGCATCACTCAGTCCCTTCCTTAAGACTTCAAAGTGAAGGCTCTGTCTGGAGGAGTGAAACCCTATTCTTTCCTCTCTCTCTTCTTTCCTCCTTCCAAGGCACTAAGGCTCTGGGGTTGGTCATGCCCCCTGCCTTCTCCCTTGAGAGTCCATGGAAATAAAGGAGGAGTTTGCTAGTGAGCCTGGCTCTGGGTAAGGTCTCAGGGGGGAGATGAGTAAGGGATCCTTTAGGGTCTGTGCTGTTGGTTGGTTAAGCCCAGCTCTGTTGGTAGAAAACCAAATAAAATGGAAAGCAGCAGTCCCACGTGAGAATAGAGGATGCCTGTGAGCGGCGAATTCCTTGAGTATTAGCTCTCAGGGAGTCAGGACATCAGGGAGTGAGGGGGATGAATGGGGTGCACATATGTCCAGGGTAAGTAAGGACCCGGCCATTACCTTCTGACTCAGAGATGGTGAGGATGAACCCTGCTCAACCACCCAGTCAACTCCTCTTGTTTCAAAGGAGAGACAGGCGAGTAGGCATGAAACCTGCCTCTCATGCAGCAAGTTAGCCAGGGATCAGTGTTTCAGTTTGATGAAAGAGTAATTTTTCCAGTGACAGAGCTAAAGCAGGTCCTTTCCTCTGCGAGTAGTGACCATGCACAAAGATATAATCCGGATGAAGGCGCAGGCAAGCTGCCCCCTCCTGAGACCCACTTGGGAAGGCAGGGAGGCCCCTCGCTAAAGAGGGCATCCCAAGTTGCAGCCTCTCCCCTTCCAAAGGAGGGCACATCCTGAGAGTGGAGAAGGGGGATGTACAGTCCCAGCAGCTCCGGTCCTGGGACTGCTTGGGCAGAGGTAGGGTGGGCAGGACTCCCTGAGCGCCGAGTCCCTGGAGCCTCATGCATCCAGCTGGGCACCTGGAACAAGCAGGGCTTGAGCGACCGTAGCCATATGGTCTGGGGATGGGCTCCAGACAAGAATTACTCACCAATCCTTTTTAAAGACATAACTAAAAAGCCAATCACACGCTTTCACTTCAAACATAGCATTAGTACCTAAATTTAAACTGCAGTTAGATCAACTAGTTTTATATCCAAGGCCTTTAGGCTTTAAATATTCTAGGAAATGGTATGGTGACTAAGGAAAGAACATTTCATTAGAAAGTGTTTTTTTTTCTTTAAAGGTCATAGACCCTAAAATCGGGCTTGCCTCAGGGACCCTTTATCAAGACAGCCAGAACCCTTTCCCCCATCTGGTTTCCTGAGACCCATGATTATACGGACTGTTTAGATTATTCCTGTGTTCTCATGTGGGTGTTTTATTGTCTCCAATTTGCTTAAAAGACCCTTTCTGGCAGGAGCTGGTTCCCTCTGTCCTTTGGGGTCCTCACGGTGCCTTGCTGGGCACTGAGCCTCATAGAGAAGCTCTGTGACTAACGTCCAGGGTTGCTGTCAGCCCCGTGGACAGAACCTCTCTTCTCCCTCCTGCTTACCTCCCTCCTCATTTCCTTCAAGGTGAGGCCTCCTACTGCCTTACTGATGGCTCAGCTCCACTCAAGCCTGCCTTTCTCCTGGGGGGCCTGCATGGGGATCCAGAAGCCATACTGTGCCAGGTGGGAGCAGAGATGAAGGACCTGGAAAGAAGAGGACACTGCATGCTCCTTGCTGTGACTAGAATGAGAAGATCATCTCAGTCTGTGCCCCAGCCAGAGCCACAGTCGCCAACTCCCCCATGAGCTGCATGTACCCTTCCCATTAACGCTGAATGTGGTCTGTGCTCATGGGCCTATGGGCCAGCAGAGCACCTGGCCACCCAGGGCAATGCTGGGATAGAGCCTGGGCTGGGCTGGGGAGGCCCCTGGCACGGCAGGAGATGGATGGGATGAGGAACATGTCTGGGCTGCAAATGAGGAGGGAGTCAAAGGCTGAGGGACGGCCAAGGGAGGGCAACCTCAGTCATCAGAGTCACGGAGGGTCTGCAAAGCCCTGGGCAGGGGAGAGGGAAAGGGGCCACAGCTGAGGTCTCCGGGAATGATTCAGAGAAAACTGAAAATGGCATGTGGCGGTGATAGGTTCATGACAAAGGCTGTAAATAATACTATGGGGCTAAAAGCTTCCTCCTGTTTGATGCTGGCTGTGGGGTGGAGGTGGATCACCACTTTAAAGTGGGGTGGGTAGGGGATGCCAATGGGACACATCATGTGGCTGGAACAAGATAGAACTTCCAATAGGCAATAATCCCGTTAGAGGTCAAATCATGCCACTCCAGTGCTGGAGTTAGGAAATTTGGTCACCCGTAACAATTTCAAAGACCCACTCACTTACTGTATCTCTGCTATGATGGCTGCTCCACTGGCTGGGATAAAACAGTAAGGAGTTCCACAACACACACAATGCTTCCTTACACTTATTGCCTCGCCACCTCCCTCCACATTCTACCTGCCCTTCAAGGCGCACTTGGAGTTCTTCCCAATCCCGGCAGACGTCTAGGGCTGGAGTTAGGATAGATAGGTGCCATATGCTTGTTTTGCTGACTGGATGCACGGCCCTGGTGATCGTGGGGTCTGATAATCCTCAATGTTTTTTGAACTACCTTACTTTGGATTACCTGGGAAATAGACTCTGAATTGGAGGTTTGCACATGGGAAATTTATTAGGGTGCTTTTGGCATTAACAGCTGGGGGTGAGAGCAGGGAGGAGAGCAAGAGATTAGCTGAACTGGGATGCGGTTTCAACAAAGTTCTTGGCCAGTCCTATAGGGACCTCTGGAACTGGGATGACCCTTCTGAGTCGTCCTGTCCGGGGGCAAAAAGAATGTGTATTTACAACCCCACATCCATAGTTGGATGCAGTGGCCCCAGGAAGCAGGAAGGTGGCATGACTTTGAGTGAGATGGCTGTGTGGGCTGAAAGCAATGCCTGGAGAGGGACCCAGCTGACAGTCACTATCTGCCAACACTCCCAGCAGCTGGAGGAATGAGGACTTCAGTCCTGAAGGGGGGATCAAGGTGACCCCATAGCATCTACTATGTGTACCAGAAACTTGGATGCCATTAGGTGGAGGGCCCATATCAGACTCCTGGGAGGGGACAGAGTTTAAAGAATTGTCCAAGGTGATTGTTGCAACCACTCTCCTCACCCCACCCACACACAGACCCTCGTGATTAAGAGTTGCTGATCTACTCCAACCCACCCTGAGATAAAGGAGGTGATTTGCCCAGAAATACACACCACAGGCAATGGCTAGGGTGAAAGGAGCCCAGCTATTTGTGGGCTGCCCTCCGTGGTGGTGTGGGCCCCATTTCCCAAGTGAGCGCAAATGTGTCACCTGCTCCCCAACCCTGTAAAGACAAAGCCTAGCATACACCCAGTCCAGAGAATATGGGGACACATCTGTTGGTGGAGGCAGGAAAGGAGGTGTGTGTCAATAAATGTATGCAGAACTGAATTGGTTTTTTGAAGCAGTTATCGTGCACAGACATGGCCTTTGTGCTGTTTATACATGACTTAACCTGATGAACAAATCCCCTGATTCTTCATTAACCTTTTCATTTGAACTCCTTGACCAAGCAGCAAATGGAGGTCGGTGAATTGGAAATGACAGCCTCACCTCCCCCATACCTGGCTGGCCACCTAGGCTGATAATTACCTCGGCCAAGGCTGGGAACTTTTTTACAGGTTGATGAACAAATCATTTCCCACTACAGCTGTGATAACCAGAGCCCAGTTCTCCCTTCATCTCTTTCCTGATTACCTTCTGTGAAACCAGAGGGCAGATAACAGTAATATTCCTCTCTCTCTCCTTTGAATAAAAGGGAGACCATTTGGACTGAGGATCAAGAGAAGCAGCATAAGGAGTTGGGGGACTGCCTGCAGAAGCCTCTCCCCCCAGGAAAAGCCCAGTGCCCCAACCATGTCCTTTAGCAGACCTGGTGAACAGCTGTTACTCCTGGAATGTGCTCCTCAGTGGATGTCAAAGCAATTTGGAAGCCTGGCTCCCAGCCCACGATCACTCGGAGGGAATGGGGAGGTGTCAGCAAAGTTTTTAGCTCCCAGGCTCCCAGCAGAACTGAGGAAGGAGCGGCAGGGAAGAAAGGGAAAAACTGATGGGACATAGAAAACCAAAGAGGAGGATGGGGAAGAATGCAGGAGAGAAAGCAGACTGAGTGCCAGCTGTTACAGGGGGTGTGGGCATAGAGAGGCGGTCCTACCAGTGGCCTGGGTCCCTGCCACATTCCCCTAAGGCAGCTCATTGCTTCTGCCTGGAGTGTCTTCCCTGTCATACACACCTCAAGGTATAATAATAATGGTGGAATCATGTACAGGAGACTTACTTTGGGCCAGGTCTGGGATGAAACGTTACATACAGTATCTCAAGTGAGCCCCAAGCAACCCTGGCAGTAGGTATCATTCTTTGCATTTAACAGATAACGAGCTAAAGCACAGAGAAGTGAAGAAATTTTCCCTAGCTTCACATAGCTAGTTTGAGAGGGAGCCAGGCTTTGGAACCAGGCAGTCTAACTCTAGAATCCAGCCCTCAGCTATTCTGCACAACTCCACGGCCCCTAGAGCTCTGGGCACCTTTCCTGTGTGTGCTTGATGGGGCAGAAAGACCACCAGATTTGAGTTCCAGCTCTGTCCCACTCAGCTGTGTATCGGTGAGCAAGTCAACCTGCTTGGGGCTCAGTTTTCTCATTTGTAGAATGGGCATGAGGATATCTGTCCTGCTTACTTTACAGGACAGGACAGGCACAAAGATCAACTGAGACAGTATTTTGAAGGCCCTTCAGCACCAAAGGGCCCTGCATTCATCCAGCGGCACTGTCCCCCTCCTCTCTTCTGCTTTGTGAGCTGCAAGGACTGTGGCTCTTCCTTGCATTGTGTGTCCAAGCCTGTCTCTCATGTGGTGGGCGCTCAGGAATTGTATGCTTCCTGGAGAGCAAAGAATGAAAGAAACAGAGGGCCCAAACCCTCACTCCTTCCTCCTCCTCCCCCTCCCCGCTCTGCCTCCCCACCCCCCTGTCCCCTCTCCTCTCTCCCTCCTCTCTCTCCCCTCCTTCTCTCCCTGCCATACTCCAGAGCTTCCCAGGCCTTACATTCTAATGGGAAGGCACCTGCACCTCTCTTGCCATCCATTCCACGCTTTCCAACCCACCCCACGCTTTACTTTGAGGTCCAGTTTTCAAAAGCACAACTGAGACCGCATCACAGCCTGCTCAGAATCCTTCACTGAGCTCAAAGGAGAGGGTCCGCGCCTCTGAGTCTGGTCCTAAAGCCTCTGCGATCTGGCCCCACCTCTTTCCCAGCCTCTTTTCTCCTGCCTTTTTTCCGGGATATTTCTATCCTCCCTCATTTTCACTGTTTCTTCACTTGTAACAACCTCATAGCTGAGGGGCTAATGGAGCCTGACACGTGGTTCACACTCAATAAATGTAATAATACACTGAACAGGACATTCAGCCAATATGTCCTGTTTCAAAATCGCACGGTTTTGGACTTTTGCCTAAGGCCCCAAGGCTGGGAGCTTCAGACATGAAGTGCCCACACATTCCAAAGGAAGACGCCAGGCCATCTAGAGGGGAAGTGCTAAGACAGGCCCCACGCCAGTTCTGCAGCCCCTGGCCCATTACACATCTCAGCCTGGGCAGAAGAGAAGGCTAGAGATTAACCAGGGTGACTGGAAGGCAGTGGGGTTTCTTATGCTTCCTATTCCTCGCTAATCTGAGGGCTGGGGTGACCCCACACCCACCTGTCTCCGTCTCTCCAAGCGGAGGGGGCGTCACCGCCCGACACCACCATGGCGCTGGAATGAGCGTTATCTTGGGAAAATCTGACTTGAGTACCCCCAGCCCAGAGCTGGGACCACACAGAGACTGGAGCCTAAACTTATCCCTGAGAAAGTCCAAACCCAAGAGACCAGCTGGAGCAGCCTGAGTCGGCAGCCCAGAGAACAGACACTGCTGAGCCGGGCACAACCCCCACTTGCAGGGCTCAGGGGGACAAAGATGCCAAGGTTCTCCGGGGTCTGAGTGGATGTGGGTGGAGGTGGACATCCTAGCACCATGTGGAGAGGGCCCACCCCAGAGGCCCTGAGGCCCACCTCCAGTGGGGAGGCAGCCCTGGCAGAAGGAGGTTATGTGGGTGACATATCCAAGAGAGGAAATGAGGAAAGGAGCTTCTGGGGAGACACAAAGTGGTCTAGGCACCATATCACCCAAGGTTATAGGGTCCCCACTGGCTGCAGTTTATTTTTATTATCTTTTCCAACACTAATCCTCCAACCTCCTCTACAGGGGCACTCAGGCAAGACTAGTTTGCTCATTGTCTCCCACACACACACACTGAGTGTATTTCCCTTCGCTTCATTCTTCCTCCTGCCTGGAATGCTTTCTCCACTCAGTGTCCACCTCCCTCATCCAGCCTCCCAGGCACCTGTCCTTTCTGTGAATTTGCTACTTGCAGTAGCCAAAGCTAGCTAGTTGCTGAACCCAGCATTCGTTGCCCTCTCTAAAAACAGAACCTCTTAGTGCTAGCTGGGCACATGGCCACTCAGAATAAAGACTGACTTTTTACAGTCTCCTTTGCTGCTAGGTATGGCCAACTAGACTTAAAGAGCAGTATTTGGAGCCAGCTTCCAAGAAACTTCTGTAAAATGTGTGCCAGTGTGGATCCTTTAATCCTCTTCTTTTTTGCTCCTTTCTCCCTTCCCGTGCCTGGGATACAGATCTAATGGCTGGAGGTTTAGCAGCCATTTTGAACCATAAGAAGACTTTTTGGAATGGGAGCTACATAAAATGTTGATGGAGCAAAAGGAGAGTATCCTGGGTTCTTGACACTGTGAGACTTCTTGTTTAAATAGCTGCTACTTTGGGTTTCCTAAGGAAGCAGCCAAACCCAGACCTAACTGATATACGGCCTAAATTGCTCACACGCTAACACAGGTAAAAGGACCTGACACAGTAAGTCCCAAATGACAGCATCTCACTCAATCACTTTTCTCTCCTAAACTGATATCTCTGATATGATAGTTTTATAGTCTTTATCCCATCAATCAGCTATTCGTGGATACATATAACCCCAACTCTCTAAATACGGCTACTCTTATAAAGTGCATTTCAAAATTATTTTATTCCTTAGATTATTTAATTTTGCAAAGAATGCATAACTGTTCCCATTCTGCAATGTGGTTCTGCACATTCCTTGGGCATTGGGCCAGGAACCCAGACCTTCTCTTTCCAGGTCCCCTGCTATTCCTCCTACCTCACACCCACAGCAGCTAAAACTAAGCTTCTTGATTTATCTTCAGTTCTTTCCATGGAAAAGAATGTGAACACTCTGTGCTAGAAAGATATGCACACAGTAGGTGCTCAATAAATGTATTATAGGAACCCTCAAGAAGTTCAGCAATTCTGTATTCCTATTATGTTAATGTGTGTACACAATTTAATTAGTAGTTTAAAACTTATACATGCTTAAGTTACTCTACAAGAAGATATGTCAAAGAAAAAATCAATCTTCCCATGTTTTCTTCTGCCTGCTACTTCTATAGCTTTTCTTCTTCCTTCCTAATTACAACCCTTAAGTAGAATTCGTGCCTCATATTGAAATTACCGAGCATCATAATTCTTCCAAGTGGTAAAGATACCTCAAGACAAATGCTGGGCATAGAAGCCACAGGGCATAAGTCTGCAAAGAAGTAAAAAGCTAACCTTTTCAAACAATATGGTTTCTCTCTCACTTACCAACTTTACATTTCCCTGTATGGCCCCGGAAGATGACTGGTTAGACAGAGACAGGTAAGATTCCTCAAGGGAGGAACAACCTAAGACAGGCACAGTCGCAGGGGGGCCATCAGGTGAGAATTTGGGGATCAACAGAGGTGAGGCTCAGAACCTCACCCCCCCTGCTTTGAGAGAAATCTTCTGCATCCATGGATGTCTTGCTGCCCTTGTCTAGCCTGGATTAATACTTACTCCATAGGCACACACCTGATCATCTGATCATCTACATTTGCCTTCTTACAGCACTAAACTATGTTTTCTACCTTTATCTTGCATCTACCTACCACTTCAGCATTTTATTAAAAATAAAAATAATAATAATAATAGGAGAAATGTGGGATCAACATATAAATCAAGTACAAAAATCAAACGAATATTCATATTTTACCTGATGGTTTATAGGTCATATTGCATGATCAAAACCGAAAGTTTCTGTGATGACTGCCCTTGTACTGTTCACCATGTAAGAATTTATTCACTATGTAAGAATTCGTTCACCATGTAAGAACTTGTTCGTTATGCTTCAGAAGATTGGAGACTGACGAGAATTAGGCTTGGGGTTGATTAATGATTGTGCATTGAGTCCCCTATACAGAATTTTATTGTTGTTAACAACCATTTGATCAATAAATATGAGAGATGCCCTCTCAAAAAAAAAAAAAGAAGTTCAGCAATTCATTCAAGCTAGTTTCCAAGTTATGTCTGGACCAGGGGTTGGCAAACTAAGGCCTACAGGCAATCTGTCCCACACTCTGTTTCTGGACAGCTCAGGAGATAAGAATGAGTTTCACATTTTTTAATTGTTATGGAAGAAGGAGAAGGAGAAGGAGAAGAAAGAGGAGAAGGGGAAAGGGAAGGAGGAAGACAGGAGGATGTGACAGAGCCATAGGTGTCCCACAAAGCCTAAGGATCCGGCCCTTTACAGGAGCAGTCGGCCACCCCCCAGGCTAGACCTTCCTTCTGCAGCTGGAGGTTTTGTCCGCCAGCATACCTGAGGGACGTGACTCCCCAGAGAGACGATTCCCCAGCAAGCTCGGAGATGAGGGTGCGGGATCGGTCTGCCCGCTTGTGCCAGACCCTGAAGGAACCCCTGGGGCCTCACTCCTGGCATCTCTACCTCCTTCCAAGCAGATGGGGATGAGTTTCCTATTCCCCCAACCATCACCACCTTGAGACTTGGAAGCGTTTCTGGTTCACTTGTCACATACTCAAGTTCGATTTGATTAAAAATTCATTGTCTTTTTTCATACAAAGAGTAAATAAATGAGCAAATATAGCAGTGACTGAGGCTGTAAACTGAAGTGTGAAAACCTAAACACGCTGAAACCATTACAGGAAAAACCATCAGCTCCAGAGCTTTTCTATTTCCAGAAACGCCAGACTTCCAGAAGGGAAGCTGAGCTGGGTTCCCATTTCCAGTGCCCCCGATAGCATGTTCTCCCATAAGGCCCCTCAGTTATTCACTCAGCATGGATTTGAGTGGTTAAAAGAATGGGGTTTGAAGTCCGACTGGCTTAGTTTCACCAGCTGTGTGTCCTTAGCTGAAGCACGTAGCCTCTCTGAGCCTCAGATTCCTCCCCTGTAAAATAAAAATATTAACATTTACCTTGTAAGAGACACAAAGCACTCAGCTCAGTGCCTAGCCCTGAAGTGCTCACTAAACAGAAGGCATGTATTTGGTATGATTATACTGAGCAGCCTTGCTGTGTCTCCCCTCCTCCTTCAGACTCTTTATTTCTCCCTCTTAATCACTCCTCAGTTACTTGCTAAACCCCATCCTTGAAAGCAGTCCAACCTGCCTCTCTAACTTGACCCTCCCTTTCTGGCCATGCCCTGCTGCATCCGCCCAAGTCTTCCTTAGCTGAGCTTAGACCACTATTCTCCAAGCCTCTCACCAAGGGTCCCTTCCCATTCTTTCCTTCCCTCAGGCCAGCTTTCTGCCCTTTGCTGGCACACAGGAAACTAGAGACTAAAAAAATCCATCATCATTTGATGAAGCATCTAGATAAATCAGTCCATTTTGAGAGCAAGTCCCTGCCTTACTGATTTACTGATTTACATCTGATGTGGGCACATAGGAGGTGTTCTATAAGCATTGGTCTGCAGCCTGGCCAGGAGTGGGTCCCTGTCCCATGACCAGTGTGAATCCCAAGAACCACTTGGGCTCAGGACCACTTCATTTGGAACCCAGACAAAGTCATCCAGTCAGAGGGCTGCCTGGTGTAAGAGAAATAAGTGTGGATTTGGAAGTGACATGCTTGGTTGAATTTTGACTTTGTCTCTGGCCATGTGAGTGTACTTGGACAAATTGCTTCACCTCTTTGAGCATTAATTTCCTTATCTATAAAGTGGGATGAGCCTACAATGAGATCCTAGTCCACACCCACTAAGATGGCTATAATCAAAAAGACAAATAATGACAAGTGTTGGTGAGGATGGAGAAGAATTGTAGTCCTTATGCACTTTTGGTGAGAATGTGAAACAGTGCAGCCACTTTGGAAAACAATCTTGTAACTGCTCAAAAGTTAGAACACAGAGTTACCATATGACCCAGGAATTCTATTCTTAGGTATATAGCCAAAGAAATGAAAGTGTATGTTCACCAAACACCTGTATATGGATGTTCACAGCAGCATTATTCACAATAGCCAGAAAATGGAGGCAATCCAAAATGTTCATCAACTGAGGAATGGATAAGATGTGGTATACTCATACAATGGAATACTATTCAGCCACAAAAAGGAATGAAGAATTGATACATGCTACAGCATGGACGAGTCTTAAAAGTACCATGCTAAGTGAAAGAAGCCAGACACAGAAGACCACATGTCATATGAATCTATTTGTATGAAATGTCCAAAATAGGCAAATCCATAGAGACAGAGAGTAGATTAGTGGTTGCCAGGGGGCTGGGAGGAGTGGGAGATGAGAATGATGAAAATGTCCTTTTTTTGGGTGCTGAAATGTTCTAAAATTAGTGGTGATGGATGTACAACACAGTGAATACATTATACAACACGGAATTGCATACTTCAAAAGAGTAAATTGTATGGTATGCAAATTTTCTCTCAATAAGGCTGTTTTAAAAAAAACATGGTGTGGGGAAGGCCTCCCCACCCACTTTGCAGGGTTATCAGGAGGCTCAGAGGGGGACCTGTGGGCCAGGGTTCAGGACACTGCACCCTGCTACTGCAGATGGGGAGGTGGCTGCGGCCCTTCATACAGATGGAGCTGTTTTCTGTCCTTCCTGCTTTTCTGCTTGGGCTCGGGACCCTTCAGGGAGAGAGCTGCTAAGAAGTGACACTGCCACCTGGCAAGGACCAGAGGAGGCTCTGGGCCTCCAATATGTCCGCCCCAGAGCTGCAGAGACAAGTAGTATCTCCTCTCAGAGTAGCAGACCAGGAGGGACGTGACCCTGCCAGGACACTCCTCTGCTGCCAGCACTGCCTTCCCCCTCACTCGGAGAGCCTAGGGCCAGCTTCCCACTGGAGGACGGAGGGCCCCGTAACCTTCAGGTTCTGGAGTAAGTGGACGCAAGGGGAGGTAAGCAGAGCAGGGCCGTGGGTGACAGAGTCTATTTTAAAGAAGGGTGGCTCTAGCCCTTTCAAACCCTCAGCAAGCATCAAATGCTAACAAGATAATTATGAGGATGACGACTAATATTTTTGAACAAGCATGTGCTATCTGCCAGGTACCATACTAAGCACTTATATGTATTGACTTACTTAATGTTTACAAAGGTCTTATGAGGCAGGGACATTATCAATCCCATTTTACAGAGGAGAAGATGGAGGCACGGGGTTTCGAGTCATTTGCCTGGGGTTACACACCTAACAATGGCTGAACCAGTACTGGAACCAGGCTCCATGGCCTGCACACTTAACCCCTCTGATGGACTGTGTAAACCCTGCCAGCTGCACACAGGGGAAGACCAAGGCTATTGCTAAGATAGTTCAATGCACTCTCCCCACCAAGGAAATAGTTCTCAAACCTCAGTAAGCATCAGAATCATCTGGAAGGGAAGAAGGGGGGCAGGGCTATGTGAAAAATACAGAGTCCTGGGCTCACCCCACCAAAAGAGATTCACACACCTGGGTGGCCCTGGAAACTGCATTTGAGCCTGGTATCCCAGGTGACACAGATGAAGGCTTTTCAGGATGTACTTAGAGACACTTGGCCTCCCTGAATCAAGACCCTACTTCTGGGCACGGCCAGCCAGATCCCAGGCCGCACCACATCTACCCCAACTCTTCTCTCCTCATCTGAGTCCCCCTGCCTTTAAGGGCCCAGGTCGCATTCCATGTAGTCTGCTGAGCCCTCTACGGGAACAGCAGCCCACTCTGGTTTTCTCTTCACTAAGCCTGTAGCCCCTTGGAGGAATGTGCATTGCGTCAAAACCTTATTATAAGCTGCCTGGCATCCCTACATCAGCATCCCCACGCAGGTCCTTTCCGATGAGCTAGACCCTCACAAGTGCCATAAATGTGGAAGCTTTCTTTTATATTCCCGATGAGTGTTCCCACAGCTCATAGTAGGGCAGCATTCAATAACAGACCTGTGGATTTGGTTACAGACCTCATGTGCCGACATGCTCCTTTTTCAAGGATCAACATGACATATGCATGACTGGCCAATTCAGTGGGCACAGTCCCAGGTGTCTGGATTCCTCCTCCACAGAATCTATGCCGGGCCCCATTCTAGCACTCTAGCCCCCAGAGGAAGTGCCTCTCTGAGGGCCAACACACCCAAACAAAACTCCTTCTAAGTTTGGGTTCCATTACCCACTCTCCCCACCCCCACCCAGGGGACATTTGGCAGTGACTGGACACATTTTCAATTGTCACAGCTGGGGTGATATGGCTACTGGCATCTAGTGGGTAGTGGGTAAGGGATGTCCTACAATGCACAGGACAACCCCCACCCCAAAGTCCCAGATAACAGGCCCAAGAGGAATGACTATGTTAAGACCCACAGCTAACACAACAGGGTCAGGAGCCCCAAGGAAGGGCCAATTAACCCCTGAGGGAGTAGGAGATTGTAGGAAGAGGATTGACAGAGGAGATGCTTAATATATAGGAATTGATTGACGAACATGATGGGAGTGCTTTTTACCAGACAGAGGCAGGGGCGTTCCAGCAGCGAGGTGTGTGAGCGCTTGGCGGGTTTGGGAAGGTATTTGTTTGGCATGATGTATCCAGAGAGCCTGGTGCTTCTTTTCATTCATTCAACCCATCTGCTGCCATCTTATTTTTATGAGTCATTTGCTCAGCAAACTGTCACCAAGCAGAGTGGAACAGTCAGTTGTGGCCCTGGTTTAATTATCCCAATTCCAAATCGGTGGTCTCTGAACAAGCAAGATTTTACTTCGAGGCCATTTAGCTGCCCTGAGAGGTGAGACCCGGGACAGTTTGCAGCTGTGAAAACACATTAGTACTTGAAAGGTTTTCAGTGGCAACATTGCAAAAGGCTCCCTCCTGGGGTGTGATGTCTTCCTTCCTGGAAGTGTGATCGCTGGGTTTTCTGCCATGGCAAAGGAGGGAAATGGATCTTGAAGGTCTGTGCTTCTCAAAGTATAGATAGGAATGAAAACACATTACAAAGTAATTCTGAAAAAGGAAGCAGTTCTGCTAATGCTTGTATCTTAAAAAACAACAGCCAGCCAGCCACGGCCCTAGTGATTATTTTAAATAGCTCTTTTCCTGGATGAGCTCCATCTTTGCCTGTCTTCCTCTCACACCCTCTTTGCCATTTCTTTCCCTTGCTCTGGTCTCCCCAGCAATGTCTCTCTTCTCACCAAGCGCCTGTGTTTGTGTTGTGTGTACAGGCTTCTCCTCTGAACTTTGGTGTTTCTTTGAATGGGTCTTTTGTCCATTTCTCTCTCTCTGTTTCGATTTTCTCCCCCTTATTTCTAGTCACCTGCTTTTGAATCTGCTTGTCTCCCTTCCCCCATTTCTTGAGCCTCTTTCTCCTCCTCTGCCTTCAGTCTCTCTCAGTAACTGGCCACAGTATATAGCTGAAGTGTAGTTTTATTGCTGGTTGTATTTGCCGGATAATGTTAAGTGCTCCCACTCCTGATTTTTAAAGACAAACGGCTGCAACCTTTCTATTTCTCTCTCCCTAAAGCTCCCTGAATGGAACTGCATTTTGCTTTTATCTTCCTCCATTGATTTATTTTTCTATTCTGTGGATCAGGACCTTGACAGAAAGAAGTAAGTTCTCCACACTCATTTTAGTCTTTCAGAGAATGGCTGGCCCGGGTGGTGAGCTGAGCACCAAGGCGGGTGGCGGTTAACCACCTTTCTGGGTTAATCTGATTTCAATGGAACCAAGACCTGCTTTGGGTTTAACAGGTAGCTATAGAGAAATATCTATAGATTCTTAATTCATCATCCCAAATTCTCTCACCTTCAATGCTGCCTGTAGTGCCTGGAAAAGGAGAGAAGGGTATTGAAGACAAGTCTCAGGGAGCAAATCTTTTACATCTTAGAAGGAAAGATATTTTCAGCCTGGGAGGAACATTAAAATAGATCCAGGAGCTCTTTAAGCTTCACACTTGCCAGTTCTGCTCGAGCCTTTGATATGCAGGATGCACTTCAGCTTAGTTAGCAGGCCTGGTGTCCTGCCCTCTCGCGGAGTTGCCTTTCTATCTTTTGCCGTGGTCCTTATCCTGCTGGTCCTGGCCCCTGCCAGGGGTCATTACAAATAGAGTCACAAGACATGGAACATGGCGGATGGAAGGGACCAGATTGCCTTATCTTATAGAGAAAAATCACAAGGTGCCCTGGTGGCAGGTGTCCAGTCCCCTCCAGGCCTGTCAGCACATCTACCTGGCTGGGGTCTGTGGACTGGATCCCCATCTCTGCTGTCAGTCCCTGGATCTGGGCACACAGCCTGCCTGGCAGAATGAGTAGGTCCATATGGCAGCCCTTGAGGACCATCCCAAGGCACATATGACACTGCCCCATGGGGATCTTAGATGCCCCCTGCAAAAGTGAAAGGGAAGGAGGAAGGGAAGCTATTAAAGCGAGTACCCTGTACCCCGTTCAATTGCACTGAATTCAACATCATTTATCAACCCACTAATGTAAGCCAGGTGCTTTGCTAGAACTGGAGATAAGGCACAACGTTTGGAGCCTTAGGGTGTAAAACTGAGGAATGTGTGGAGTGACAAAGGGGCAGAGAATCAGCCCTTCTTCCAAACTGAGCCTGCAGGGGCCGTCCAGGAAGGCCAGGAGGAGGTGATATCCTAAGAAATAACTGGACTTTAGCACAGATAAGACAAGTAGTGACTCTGTGGCATCTTACTACACTGATGGACAGTGACTACAATGGGGTATGGGGGGGTCTCGATGGTGGGGGTGAATGTAGTAACACATCATTTTTCTTGTGAAACTTTCATAAGAGTATATATCAATGATATCTTAATAAATAAATAACTGGACTAGTGTTCCGTTGGACCACTGCCCAGAGCTCCCAGTCAGGGCCCTCAGAGGAATACCATTTTGAGGTATTAGAAACTCAGATCAGAGTACTTAGTGTTTCCATCTCAGCTTCAACACTCACGATTACCAGCTATGTGACTACAGGCAAGTCACATGACCTCCTAAGTCTCCTTTGCATGCCCCGGGACCCAGGTAAGCATCCAGCAAAATATGATCTGGGAATGCATTTTGCACTTTTTAAAGTGCTCTGACATCATGGGCCTTTATAGCCCTTAGGATTCCATTAAAATCCTCTGACTACGATGTACCAGCTGCCTTGAAGGTGCAGAAAAGGAACAGAGAATTAGGGCCTCAGATTCCATGTCCCCCAGCACACCCTGAGCCTCTCCAGGCCTCAGTTTCCTCACCTAAGAGATGAAAGCATTGGCCTTTCCATCTAAGGTGAGGAACTAAGGGAGGCCTGCACCAATGCTCCATAAGCCGCCGATCCTAGGACAACAGCTAAGAGGCAGAGGCTCGGGCCCTTGAACACAGCCAGGGCTCTGCCAAAGCAGGTACTGCCGCTGACTGGCCTAGTTTGCCCCAGGCTGAGGCCTGCATGACCTCGGACCCAGCTTGCTGCCTCAAGCTACACCCAGCGGCATGCAGCACTCTGGGACACCGCCCACAAAGCAGGGGCCCTGCTCCATACAAGAACCAAGATGCTGGAAATGAGCTCCATCTCCAAAGAGGTAGCTAAGGGAAAAAAGATCTGCCATCTTCCTCAAAATAAAAACAGAGGCAGATGGCTGGGAGGGTTTCCATGGTTAATTAAATATGCTTTAGTCTCTAAGTTAATTATGAAGTGATTCCTGCAGGGGGAAGCTCTGCTTTGCATGCAGTGGATTCAGGTAAATAGCCTGGGGGGGCTGCTGGGGCCCCTTTGCATCTCTCTCACTTGAATAAAGATCCTCTGCCCAGGTCTAAGAGGCAGAAAAGGCCACCCGCTCAGGGGGTGACAGGAGCTACTTACCTCCCCAGGCAACTGCAAGGAGAGGTATCACACAGCAGGGCTGTGACTATAATTTCCCTTCTGAGAATTTCTTTTAAGGAAATTATCAGAAATCCAGATAAAGATTTCCTGGACAAGAATATTCACAGCATCATTTATAATCATGAAAAATAGGAAACTGCCTAGAAGCCTGCAAATAGAGAACTAGCTAAATAAATCCCAGTACCACCAGACAATGAAATATTATGTAGTCATTAAAATGGTATTTTTGAAGAATAGATAATGACATAGAGAAATGCTCTGGGTATGCAAAGTGAGAAAAGCAAGTATAAAATTGTTTATAAAGTACCACCTAATTTTTTTTTTTTTTTTTTTTGTTGTTGTTGTTGAAAGGACATTTTTACTTATTAGATTAGAAATGCTAACAAGAGACTGAGTATTTGGGAAGGAATTGGAGGAACAGAAAAAATAGGCATTCATATTCTAGGACTTGTGTAAATTGGTTCATCCTTTTTTAGAGAATTATTTAGCAATATTTTAAATTTAAAACAACTTGAGATCAAAATTTTCTTTTTTTTTTTTTTTCATAAAACCAGTAATGCCCTTGTTCTTAATTTTTTTTTTTTTTGAGAGGGCATCTCTCATATTTATTGATCAAATGGTTGTTAACAACAATAAAATTCAGTATAGGGGGGTCAACGCTCAATGTACAATCATTAATCCATCTCAAGCCTAATTCTCGTCAGTCTCCAATCTTCTGAAGCATAACGAACAAGTTCTTACATGGTGAACGAATTCTTACATAGTGAATAAATTCTTACATGGTGAACAGTACAAGGGCAGTCATCACAGAAACTTTCGGTTTTGATCATGCAATATGACCTATAAACCATCAGGTCAAATATGAATATTCGTTTGATTTTTGTACTTGATTTATATGTTGATCCCACATTTCTCCTATTATTATTATTATTTTTATTTTTAATAAAATGCTGAAGTGGTAGGTAGATGCAAGATAAAGGTAGAAAACATAGTTTAGTGCTGTAAGAAGGCAAATGTAGATGATCAGATGATCAGGTGTGTGCCTATGGAGTAAGTATTAATCCAGGCTAGACAAGGGCAGCAAGACATCCACGGATGCAGAAGATTTCTCTCAAAGCAGGGGGGGTGAGGTTCTGAGCCTCACCTCTGTTGATCCCCAAATTCTCACCTGATGGCCCCCCTGCGACTGTGCCTGTCTTAGGTTGTTCCTCCCTTGAGGAATCTTACCCGTCTCTGGCTAACCAGTCATCTTCCGGGGCCATACAGGGAAATGTAAAGTTGGTAAGTGAGAGAGAAGCCATATTGTTTGCAAAGGTTAGCTTTTTACTTCTTTGCAGATTTATGCCCTGTGGCTTCTATGCCCAGCACTTGTCTCGAGGTATCTTTACCACCTGGAGGAATTATGATACTCGGTAAATTCGATATGAGGCACGAATTCTATTTAAGGTTTGTAATTAGGAAGGAAGAAGAAAAGCTATAGATGTAGCATATGAAGGAAACTTGGGAGGATTGATTATTTCTTTGACATATCTTCTTGTATAGTACCTTAAGTATGTATAGGTTTTAAACTACTAACTAATTTGCACACACATATTAACATAATAGGAATACGGTGACATAAACAAAGCAAATCTATAATTACCAGCCATCTCCAGTGAAGCCAAGAAAACCATTTAGGCACCCTAGGCATTTGTGAAAATTTATCTATGATATGATGGATATTGTCCAACTGTACTTGAACCATCAGACAAATTAAAGCAGCCCATTTCTGGGATCTGTTCACATCCCATATGTTCTTTTAACCATAGATAGTCTATAGTCATGAGATTTTGGGGTGCTACAACTTGCACCCCTCCCAACTCCTGGTTGAGTTCCAACAGTACAGATCCGGTCAAATTCGTTGTCTCACTGTATGCACATGCCAGCCTAGACATCTCCCTCCTCATTCTTATGGCAAGTCCAGGAGATGGTGGGCTGGATGCAGCCACAACCGCAGCATCGTCCGGATCCCTGTGGAGGCTTTTTGATGATCATCCCCCGGCACGAGTCCTCCAGAGAGTGCTGATGCCGGAAGCTCCTCCTCATATCGTATCTTAGTTCATTTTCTGGGTATCCAAGCTAGGCCTTGATCTTCTGCATAGAAACAAACAGACCCTTTGCCCACACTTTGACATGCCCTCTATACCACTGTGCAGAACTCATTGGAGGTCAGCACACAGTAACTGCTTTTTTTTTTTTTTTTTTAATTAAGAGAAAGGAATATTATCAGAAAAGAGTACCTCCATAGCTGATCATCTGACACCCTTTAAGTGATCAACATTAAGGATATTTAAAGCATGCGTTGATCTTTGATTTACCAATAGTTTTATCCTGTTAAGGAGTAATCCCCCTTTTCTTTCTTTCTTTCTTTTTTTTTTTAAATTTTTAATCTACACTTACCTGAAGAATACTATGTTTACTATGCTCTCCCCTATATCAGGTCCCCCCTAACAACCACATTACGGTTACTGTCCATCAGCTTAGCAAAATGTGAGTACCACCTAATTTTATAAATAGTTGTGCACAGAAAAAGGATGGCACATTAAATGCTAATGGTTATTTCTGAGAGACAAGATTCTGGGAGATTGTATTTCTATGTAACTTTTGATATATTCTTAATTCTTTGCAATGAGCATGTATTTCTCTCATAATCAGGAAAATAATAAAATGTTTTAAATGCCAGAACCCCTTTTAATGGATTTTTGAGTGGTCTTGGATAATTTTAACACACCTTCTTTGAAGTAAATGAGTGAGCTTCCAGGATTGATAAAGGTAGTAAGAGTTTAGTGTCTAGAACTCTCAAGGTAAGGTACTTTCAAAGGGAAGCACTGCACATGTTAAATGCCCATTCCTGCTGGTGGAATGTGACACGGCATCCTGCTCTGTCAGCTGTGACAACTGTACAGGAGTCTGGCAAGAGGAGGTAAGCAGGGGTCCCTGGAACCACCTAATCTGAGAGCTGGACGAGACCTTACGGCTAACGAGAGCTGCTAGGATAGAGATGCGCAGCTCTGAGGCAGAAGCAACCCTTACGGTCTGGAGAAATATAAGGATGGCAAGGCCAATCGTGAAAGCTCAATCTGGCCAGGACCGTAAGATTGGACTCTCCTCCATCTCTGGGACCTCCGGGGAGTCCTCAGAATTATGTAGAGACAGTGGAAGCCAGACTGAGCGACGCAAGCTTAGAGGGCATCACTGATCTTACATGCACACTGGCATGACAGGAGTAGGGAAAGGAGATAGAAAACACCACTTGACATTGTAACAGTGTCCATCCCTTGTCAGTTTAGCAAGCCCCATCACTAAAAGAACTCACATCCCAGCATGAAAATGAAGGGCGCATGGTCACCAAGGGGATGGGAATTCAGTATTTAGTCCTTTTGAAGCACCGTAGGGCGATGGTCCCCCCACTGGGGCCCTTGGTAACTTCTGTCCACGGGGCCATCCTGTCAGCGTGTGAAAACCCCCATCAGCATCAGGCCTCTCTTGATGTTTCAGAGTCTGCGTTGCTCAGAGTCACATGTGAATCCCCCAACTTCTGGAATCTAGCCATCAAAGTAAGGAAAATACCAAAATTCCATTAGCCCTACTTATATGGTGAAAGAGAAACACCAGCTCTACTTAACCCCAGTCAGTCACAAGTGGGATAAAGAAATGGAGATGTTAGTGAGCGTTATCAAGTATAATGCAAGATATTCTCCAGGAGGACAAAAGTGGGGAGGGATCAGGCCACACCAAGAAGGCAATCCTGAGGGTCTGCCGCTACCTGTAGCACCCTAAGCAGAGTGCACAGCAAAGTTCACCACAGTTCCATTTAAGAATTTCCCTGTTTTACAGAGAAGACAAGTAGTGATTCTATAGCATCTTACTATGCTGATGACAGTGACTGTAATGGGGTAGGCAGTGAGGACTGATAATGGGGGGAGTCCAGTAACCATAATGTTGCTCATGTAATTGTACATTAATGATATCAAAATTTAAAAAAATAAAAAATCAAGGATTTCCCTGTTTTAAGCTTCTGCTCTGGGAAGGAACAGCAATTATTAAAAGTGCTCTGAAATCTCACTGCAGTCCCTGGCCCCATCATCAGAACTTTCCAAAGCCACCCACTTCCCTGTATTTTATCATAGAATTTAAAGCATATGACTCACATTCTGAATGGTCGCTTTATAACCAGCTTACTTGGAATGAGTCTGCTATTAAAGCGAAGGGTGCCTGCCTCCAATGTCATGGTAACTAATTGTCCCTTCAGTAAGCACCTCAGGACCTCAACCCAGAAACATGTCCCAGCCTCAGTGATCTTTGGCTTTTGAACCATCGCCACCATCACACATTGGACTTTGACATTTCCTAAATTGACTTTCCTTCACCAGACCTGGACTTCGGCGCATTCCCTGGTGAACAGGTTGAGATGTCATTAGGCAATCCAACCACCAGTCAGCGGTCCTCTTCTTGAAGCACTGCTGTTCCATTTGGCCTGTACCATATGTTAGGTTGATGCAGTTGTTTGAAAATGTTATTGTTTATTGTTGTAAAAAATGAGCAAAAACAGGAAAACAGAAGTACAAGTATTAGTAATAAAAAGTTTTCACAAACTTACTATAATTGAAACTATGATGAATATCATTAGGATGCTGAAAGCAGAAAATCTTCAGCTTCAGTCAAGTGTTCGTTGGTCTTGATTAACTTGTGAAGAAAACAAAGTCTTAGAAATAGATTGCCAGTGAGTATTGTGTCTTAGAGGCACAACGTTATTACGGAGTTCATCAGTCTTTTCAGCTTTCTGAAAATAGAACCCACCTCAAATCATAAAATCATTCGCACAGATAGTGCCTAAGACTCTGTTCTAGGGCTTTACCTGTATTAAACCACTTCATTTGCAGAGAACCCTACAGGGTATAGGTATGACCGTTCCCATTTTCAGAAAACTGAGGTGCAGGTTACAGTTGTACACCAAGGAATGGCAGATTTCTAGCCAGGCCACCAGGGTCATTATCCATGTCCTTAACGGTTAAGCCACACTGCCTCTGTGGAGCAGGCGATCATCACCCAGCTTTGACACACTGGCTATTCACAGACACTTTGTGGAACTTAGTACACGTGAAAAAATAAGATGAAGTTCTACCGGGACAGGGCAATCCTTGAGGAAAACCTTCCTCTGCTGCACTTGACTTCCACGAGCGTATTATAGTCAGCTTTCAGGCCTCATATTAAAGCAGGATTGAGGAAGAATTTAGACAAGACCAAGACGGAAATCATTTTTGCCATGATAGGGTCACTGGTGCATGAACAACTTTGTACTTCAAGTTAGGAAGCTGTGTTCAGTTCCAGGAAATGCACAAAAACTCCTATAAGGCAGAAGCCCACGCCATTTAAATTAAAATTTTTAAGAAGCCTTCGGGAAAAGGCTGCTGAGACGCAGGATGTCTGGATGAGGCAGATGGTTTCTCTGTAGCTAGGCATGTTACCTTCAGCCTGGGGGTGTGGTTGAACAGGAGACCAGTTCACTTTAGGTGCCGAAAACTGAGGTCTGCCTGGGAGGAAGAGGATCAGAGGATGCAGGGTAAATGTTAGGGTTTCACAATGAAGAAGTGAGCACTTCTTCAGGGTGAATGCTGGCAACCTTTAAAGGTGGAAACTGGATTTTCTGGAAGTAAACATCCATATGGGTCCAGTCTGGATAACCTGATACCAAGTTAAACAATTTATGGGTCACAGACCCCTTTGAGAAGCTGCAGACACGCCAGGAAAAAATGTACATGTACACAGCCATCAAATTTAACGGACACAGTGCATCCAGAAGCACCACTCCCTCCCCAGACCAATGCTTGTCCCCTCCCCAGAGTTACTGTAGAGGGTAGGGGCATTTGGGATGTGAGCCCCGAAGGAAGCCTAAAGGGGAACAGCAACTTGGATCACGTGACTTGCCATCTGGTTCAATGCCAGGTCCAGAAGGTTACAAAAGGTCTCCTCACCAGGCCCTGCCATCAGAGTCCCTTGCAAGCTGTTCTCATTCACACTCTCAGCATCTCTGCGAGAGGTATGGGGCAGCGACCTCATTCCTCCTGTGGCCATTCAGTAAAGGGGTGAGCTGGGTGCCTTGTCCATCTGTCCATCCTGGGGCCTGCCTATCTGCCTGCCTCCACACTTTGCCTCTCAAGCTGTGCAGACACCCCCATCCATCTGCTTTTCCACTACCCCTAGTGTGGAAGATGGGTGTAGGGCAGTGGGGGTGTCTACGGAAGGGATTTCAGCCCAAGGAGGCCTGGGGAGCCCCGCCTCAAACCACTTGGAGACAGGCTGTTGAACGGGGCTGGGCAGTCCATGGCCCAGGGAAGAGTTTGGAGGGCCCCGAATAGCAGGAGGAGGACGACAACCTCCTCACCATGCACCAAGGAGCGCAGGTTCTTCAGGAAGAGGGCGGGCAGGATGGAGGGGGGGCTGCAGGAGGCTCCCTGGGCAGTTACACCGCCTGCAGGCAGCGTGGAACTCGTGGAGGCTATCAGCCAAGGCTGTGTGAGCCAGGGGAGGTGTGGGCCGGAGCTGGGGGCTGGGATGGAAACTGTGTCCCTTTGGAGAGACAATGGAGCAGTGGAGGAAGGGTTCCGGGGTGGCATCTGTGCTGGCCTGGAGAAGGTGGTATGGAAGCAAGTTCAGACCCTATGAGACCTCAGGAGACAGACAGGAACTTCAGCAAAGGCTAAACAGCCATCTTCCCAAAACTGCTCTAGACCCTTGTTTCTGGCCCTGATCTGACTCTCCAGGAAAGCACCCCCACGGGCTGGGTTTGCCCCTTGGTCAATGTTTCCCCATCTTGTCCCTGTAAATGGTGAGTACCTTTTGTGACCTAGTGTTTTGCCAGTGGGTTTCAGCCTTGGGCAAGTTCACTCTTGAAAGGGTTTATACCCAACTTTATTCCCACGGTGGCAGGTCCTGTGCTAGGATCCTGTCCGTCCATCTCAGAGCGAGTCTGCATGCAGCAAGCCGGTCTCTGCCTCAGGACCTCTCCACCCCCGCAGCCATCTCAGTTTCTGTCCTGGGCGCTGCCACCACTCAAGTCTCTGCTCGCCTGCAGCCCAGAGCACTGGGCAGAGCTCTTTTACAGAGTCAATAACAATGTATTGCCCACACGTGTGCAGTGAGCAAGTCGACCAGGGTCAGGCGAGAATCCTGCCCATAGGAGCTTTCATCTTTACACCTAGTCTCAGAAGTTGCTTACCATCATTTCCACTTCACTCTATGCATTGGAAAAAAGTCACTAAGTCCACCCACACTCAAGGGGAGAGGAATCAGCCTCCACCCCTACAGGGTGGAGTATCAGAGGATTCACATACATATTTTTAAACCACTATACTTTGAAACAAACATCCCCTTCAGTGCCTTTTGGCATTTCCTACACAGACCAGAAGCAAATAGGCAAGGGGCCTCTGGCAAACAGGGAGCCCCTCAACAGCAGGAGGGTTGGCTGAAGTGGAAATAAGACACCTATGTACCTGAGGACACTTGGGAGGTCTCTGATGATCCTAAGCAAACATCCCTGGAGGACACAGCAGAACTGGACAGAGGAGGTGGAGGCACTACCCACACCTTCCTACCAGCCCCTTTATGATATCCAAAGTTGGACTGGGAGGGAAACGTTGCTACATGAGCAGCAAAACCCACAAGACTTGTCCAAGTTTCAGAGGGCAAGTATTGCAATTGTGGGCATAGTTGTGGCAGAGATAGCCAGGGTCTTGCACCTGAAATGGGGGGAAAACCCTGCACCCAATAGGGGTCCCATTTGCTGGTATTTACCATTGTGGGTAAAATTGTAATATTTCCAGAATACCTCACCTGGCTTTAGTGCATCTGCATATCAACAGGCATTCATTAGGGGTGGATAGAGGTAGTTCATCTCCATATCAGTGGGTAATTACCTGGGCGACTGAGGGCTTATCTGAACCTGAGAGGTTAGGGGGAGATTTTGCTTGCTTCTGCTGGAGCAAGGAAGAGCAATGGCCCCAGACTGCAGTTTGTAAGCAATAAACGGCTTCTAAACTTATTTCTCCTTTTGACTGATTTTGGTTTTAGAGGTATTTTGCCCAGGGATTTCCTTTCCCTGGAGTTACATCCATCATCCTTGATGATGAGACTCATCTGGGGTACCTGTTAACAGGAGGTTCCTGGGCCCCAGCTCTAACCTACTGCATCAGAATTTTCAGAGCAGAGGAGCAGTGATCTGTAGTTGACAAATGCCCCAGGTGACTCTTATCAATAGGGACATTTGGGAAATTGTAGGGCTGAGGAAAGAGGATAATCCAATTAGGAGCCACACAGCTTCAATTACTGATTCTGTAAAATGGGAATACCTGGGATTACCTCAAGTGCCTAAAGGCAAGACTGGAACAAATGGCTTCTCAGGGTTCCTTCCAGCTCTGGGCCAGAGCAGAGAGGAAGTGAGAGAGAGATTTTAGCAACTGGAGCTAATGAACTCCCTTGGGGAAAGAGACTGCAACTGCAGCAGATGAAGCAGGGCATGCCCGTCTTTCCCTTGGGTACGGAGGCTCATCTGAGGAGTTGGTGTCGGGGCCCCCATGGGACCCCCTGGGACTGCCCACTCACTCTGCGGCTTGGCAGGGGAAAATGTGTCAGCTGGGCTTGGCAGCTCTCCCAGCACCGACCCAAGATGGCTTGGAACAGAAATAAAATCTGCCTTCTCACTCCAGAGGATGGGCTCTTCTGCTCCCCTGTGAGTCAGTCACACACGTGCAAACCCAGAATATGCAGGGTGGACAGATGAAGGGAAGATGGGAGGGGAACCCAAGCCAGGCTGTGCAAATTCAAGGAGTTCTGTGGCAGACAGACCCAGGTCCAAATCCTACCTCCTCCACCTCCTGGCTCTGACTTTGAGCAAAGTACATGGCCTCAGTTTCTTTATCTGTGAAATGGCAATAATAATACCATTGTGACTGATATGAAGAGAGGTAGCAGAGCAGCCAATCAATCGCCCGGCTCTGGAGCCAGACTTCCTGAATTGAATTACTACCTGTGTGACCTTGTGCAAGTCACCTAACCTCTTAAAATGGGGGCAGTGATGACCCTAACCCAGAGGGCTGCTGTGAAGATACAAAGAGTTAATTTACATCAAGCACCTAGAGTACTGCCTGGCACACCCTGAGTGCCGTGGAGGTGCTCACTGTATAGAGGAAGGCTCACACATACCTGGAGACTGCTCTTTGTGACTCTACAGCATGTGTGGGGAAAGGAACCGGCCTTTTCTGAGCCCTGGTGACAGGCCACTGTGCTAAGTGCTTCCGCATCCAAGTCCTGCTCCTGCTCTGTCACTTTCCTCCCCCTGGGTTTTCTTCCTCCTGTTTTGTTTCCATTTCACATCCTCTCACTGCAGTGAGGCTGTCCCTCCTCTTACCCTACTCTTGCTAGAGGTGGGCAGATTGACAGGTTGGAATCAAGATCTTCCCGCATCATGATGCCCCATACAGAGTCCCCAGGAAGAGCCAGGGTGCTGGGGGGTTGGGAGGTGAGACAAAGGAAGAGACCAAATCCAGATCTGAGGAAGCACAGGGTGTCCTCCTTGGAGAAGGGTGTGATTAGTAGGCCCGGTGTTTTGGTAACAATGCTTTGAGATGGTACTTCTCAAGGCCGGCTGTACCTCAGAACCATCTGGGGAGCTTTAAAAATGCTGTTACCCATCGAAAAGAGTAAGAACAACAAACGCTGGTGAAGATGCGGGGAAAGAGGAACCCTCTTACACTGCTGGTGGGAATGTAAGTGAGTGCAACCATTGTGGAAAGCAGTATGGAGGTTCCTCAAAAAACTAAAAATAGAAATACCATTTGACCTGGGAATCTCACTCTTTGGGATTTACCCAAAGAAAACAACTTCTCAGATTCAAAAAGACATATGCACCCCTATGTTTATTGCAGCACTGTTTACAATAGCCAAGATATGGAAGCAACCTAAATGTCCATCAGTAGCTGAATGGATAAAGAAGATGTGGTACATATACACAATGGAATATTGCTCAGCCTTAAGAAAAAACAGATCCTACCATTGGCAACAACATGGATGGAGCTAGAGGGTATTATGCTCAGTGAAATAAGCCAAGCAGAGAAGGACAAGTACCAAATGATTTCACTCATATGTGGAGTATAAGAACAAAGGAAAACTGAAGGAACAAAACACCAGCAGAATCACAGAACCCAAGAATGGACTAATAGTTACCAAAGGGAAAGGGACTGGGGACGATGGGTGGGAAGGGAGGGATAAGGGTGGAGAAACAGAAAGAGGGCATTACGATTAGCATGTACAGTGTGTGGGGGACACGGGGAGGGCTGTGCAACACAGAGAAGACAAGTAGTGATTTTACAGCATCTTACTATGCAGATGGACAGTGACTGTGAAGGGGTATATGGGGGGTACTTGGTGAAGGGGGTAACCTAGTAAACATAATGTTCTTTCTGTAATTGTAGATTAATGATACCAAAATAAAAAATTATATAAAATTAAAAATTAAAAGAAAATTTAAAAAAAGAGAAAAAATAAAATGCCACATTTTATAAAAACAAAAGAGAGAAGATGGCGGCATGAGTTGAGCAGCAGAAACCCCTCCCAAAACCACATATATCTATGAAAATATAACAAAGACAACTCTTCCTAAAATAGAGACCAGAGGACACAGGACAACATCCAGACCACATCCACACCTGTGAGAGCCCAGCGCCTTGTGAAGTGGGTAAGATACAAACCCTGGCCCAGCGGGTCCCGAGCACCCCTCCCCCCAGCTCCCAGCAGGAAGAGAGAGATCTGAGTGGGAGGGAGAAGGAGCCCAGGACTGCTGAACACCCAGCCCCAGCCATCGGACCGGAGAGCAGACACAGTGCATGCGTGGGGTCCTGGATACTAGTGATACAGGGCGGCAGGACTGGTGAGCGGGTGCCTGAGGCCAATGCCAGAGAACAAAGAAACAGGAGCGGCCATTTTTTTTTTTCTTGGCGAGTGCTCTTTGGAAGTCTTAAAGGGACAGGGACCCCAATACTACAGGGACAGGGAAAAAGGGCAGCAAGACCGGTGAGCGGGTGCCTGAGACCGGCCACTGAGGACAAAGAAAATCATGCATTTTTCTTTTTTTTTCTTTTTTTTTAATTATTTAATTTTTAGAAAAAATTATTTAATTTTTTTTTTTTTTTTTTTTTTGCTGTTGTTGTTTTGGTTTGGAGAGTGCTTTTTGGAAGTCTTAAAGGGGCAGGGCAGGACACAGTCCAGAGGCAGGGAATCTGGGGATCTCTGGGCACTCTAACCCCCTGGGCAGCAGGGAGCACAGAGGCCCCTTACAGAGATCAACAGCCTCCCGGCCGCTCCCCCTCCATCGGGGCTCCACCATTTTGGAGCAGCAGCCTGAACCAGGTCACGTCCACAGCAACAGCAGAGATAAACTCCATAGCAGCCAGGCAGGAAGCAGAAGCCCTGTCTGCACACAGCAGCCCAGCACAAGCCACTAGAAGTCGCTATTCTTCCAAGAGAGGAAGGCCACAAACCAACAAGAAGGGAAGCTCTTCCAGCCGTCACTCGTACCAGCTCTGCAAACTATCTCTATCACCATGAAAAGGCAAAACTACAGGCAGACAAAGATCACAGAGTCAACACCTGAGAAGGAGACAGACCTAACCAGTCTTCCTGAAAAAGAATTCAAAATAAAAATCATGAACATGCTGATGGAGATGCAGAGAAAAATGCAAGAGCAATGGGATGAAGTCGGGAGGGTGATCACAGATATCAGGAAGGAGATCACAGAAGAAAAAACAGACCCTGGAAGGATTTATAAGCAGAATGGATAAGATGCAAGAGGACACTGAAGGAATAGAAACCAGAGAACAGGAACGTATAGAAGCTGACATAGAGAGAGATAAAAGGATCTCCAGGAATGAAACAATACTAAGAGAACTATATGACCAATCCAAAAGGAACAATATCCATATTATAGGGGTACCAGAAGAAGAAGAGAGAGGAAAAGGGATAGAAAGTGTCTTTGTAGAAATAATTGCTGAAAACTTCCCCAAACTAGGGGAGGAAATAATGGAACAGACCATGGAAATACACAGAACCCCAAACAGAAAGAATCCAAGGAGGACAACACCAAGACACATAATAATTAAAATGGCAAGGATCAAGGACAAGGAAAGAGATTTAAAGGCAGCTAGAGAGAAAAGGTCACCTATAAAGGAAAACCCATCAGGCTATCATCAGATTTCTCGACAGAAACCCTACAGGCCAGAAGAGAATGGCATGATATATTTAATATGATGAAACAGAAGGGCCTTGAACCAAGGATACTGTATCCAGCACGACTATCATTTAAATTTGATGGCGGGATTAAACAATTCCTAGACAAGCAAAAGTTGAGGGAATTTGCTTCCCACAAACCACCTCTACAGGGCATCTTACAGGGACTGCTCTAGATGGGAGCACTCCTAGAAAGAGCACAGAACAAAACACACAACATATGAAGAATGGAGGAGGAATAAGAAGGGAGAGAAGAAAAGAATCTCCAGACAGTGTATATAACAGCTCAATAAGTGAGCTAATTAAGGCAGTAAGATACTAAAGAGGCTAACTTTGAACCTTTGGTAACCACGAATTTAAAGGCTGCAATGGCAATAAGTACCTATCTCTCAACAGTCACCCTAAATGTAAATGGATTTAATGGACCAATCAAAAGACACAGAGTAATAGAATGGATAAAAAAGCAAGACCCATCTATATGCTGCTTACAAGAAACTCACCTCAAACCCAAAGACATGCACAGACTAAAAGTCAAGGGATGGAAAAACATATTTCAGGCAAACAATAGTGAGAAGAAAGCAGGAGTTGCAGTACTAATATCGCACAAAATAGACTTCAAAACAAAGAAAGTAACAAGAGATAAAGAAGGACACTACATAATGATAAAGGGCTCCATCCAACAAGAGGATATAACCATTCTAAATATATATGCACCCAACACAGGAGCACCAGCATATGTGCAACAAATACTAACAGAACTAAAGAGGGAAATAGACTGCAATGCATTCATTTTAGGAGACTTCAACACACCACTCACCCCAAAGGATAGATCCACCAGGCAGAAAATAAGTAAGGACACAGAGGCACTGAACAACACACTAGAACAGATGGACCTAATAGACATCTATAGAACTCTACATCCAAAAGCAACAGGGTATACATTCTTCTCAAGTGCACATGGAACATTCTCCAGAATACACCACATACTAGGCCACAAAAAGAGCCTCAGTAAATTCCAAAATATTGAAATTCTACCAACCAATTTTTCAGACCACAAAGGTATAAAACAAGAAATAAATTCTACAAAGAAAAAAAAAAGGCTCACAAACACATGGAGATTTAAGAACATGCTTCTAAATAATAATGGATCAATGAACAAATCAAAATAGAGATCAAGGAATATATAGAAACAAATGACAGCAACAACACAAAGCCCCAACTTCTGTGGGATGCAGTGAAAGCAGTCTTAAGAGAAAAGTATATAGCGATCCAGGCACACCTGAAGAAGGAAGAACAATCCCAAATGAACAGTCTAACATCACAATTATCAAAACTGGAAAAAGAAGAACAAATGAGGCCTAAAGTCAGCAGAAGGAGGGACATAATAAAGATCAGAGAAGAAATAAACAGAACTGAGAAGAATAAAACAATAGCAAAAATCAACAAAACCAAGAGCTGGTTCTTTGAGAAAATAAACAAAATAGATAAGCCTCTAGCCAAACTTATTAAGAGAAAAAGAGAATCAACACAAAACAACAGAATCAGAAATGAGAATGGAAAAATCACGACAGACTCCACAGAAATACAAAGAATTATTAAAGACTACTATGAAAACCTATATGCCAACAAGCTGGAAAACCTAGAAAAATGGACAACTTCCTAGAAAAATACAACCTCCCAAGACTGACCAAGGGAGAAACACAAAAGTTAAACAAACCAATTACGAGCAAAGAAATTGAAATGGTAATAAAAAAACTACCCAAGAACAAAACCCCGGGGCCGGACGGATTTACCTCGGAATATTATCAGACACACAGAGAAGACATAATACCCATTCTCCTTAAAGTTTTCCAAAAAATAGAAGAGGAGGGAATACTCCCAAACTCATTCTATGAAGCCAACATCACCCTAATACCAAAACCAGGCAAAGACCCCACCAAAAAAGAAAATTACAGACCAATATCCCTGATGAATGTAGATGCAAAAATACTCAATAAAATATTAGCTAACAGAATTCAACAGCATATCAAAAGGATCATACACCATGACCAAGTGGGATTCATCGCAGGGATGCAAGGATGGTACAACATTCGAAAATCCATCAACATCATCCACCACATCAACAAAAAGAAAGACATAAACCACATGATCATCTCCATAGATGCTGAAAAAGCGTTTGACATAATTCAACATCCATTCATGATAAAAACTCTCAGCAAAATGGGCATAGAGGGCAAGTACCTCAACATAATAAAGGCCATATATGATAAACCCACAGCCAACATTATACTGAACAGTGAGAAGCTGAAAGCATTTCCTCTGAGATCGGGAAGTAGACAGGGATGCCCACTCTCCCCACTGTTATTTAACATAGTACTAGAGGTCCTAGCCACGGCAATCAGACAAAACAAAGAAATACAAGGAATCCAGATTGGTAAAGAAGAAGTTAAACTGTCACTATTTGCAGATGATATGATATTGTACATAAAAAACCCTAAAGACTCCACTCCAAAACTACTAGAACTGATATCGGAATACAGCAAAGACGCAGGATACAAAATTAACACACAGAAATCTGTAGCTTTCCTATACACTAACAATGAACCAATAGAAAGAGAAATCAGGAAAACAATTCCATTCACAATAGCATCAAAAAGAATAAAATACCTAGGAATAAACCTAACCAAAGAAGTGAAAGACCTATACCCTGAAAACTACAAGTCACTCTTAAGAGAAATTAAAGGGGACACTACCAAATGGAAACTCATCCCATGCTCATGGCTAGGAAGAATTAATATCATCAAAATGGCCATCCTGCCCAAAGCAATATACAGATTTGATGCAATCCCTATCAAATAACCAGCAACATTCTTCAATGAACTGGAACATGTAATTCAAAAATTCATATGGAAACACCAAAGACCCCGAATAGCCAAAGCAATCCTGAGAAAGAAGAATAAAGTAGGGGGGGATCTCACTCCCCAACTTCAAGCTCTACTACAAAGCCATAGTAATCAAAACAATTTGGTACTGGCACAAGAACAGAGCCATAGACCAGTGGAACAGATTAGAGACTCCAGACATTAACCCAAACATGTATGGTCAATTAATATTTGATAAAGGAGCCATGGACATACAATGGCGAAAGGACAATCTCTTCAACAGATGGTGCTGGCAAAACTGGACAGCTACATGTAGGAGAATGAAACTGGACCATTGTCTAACCCGATACACAAAAGTAAATTCAAAATGGATCAAAGACCTGAATGTAAGTCATGAAACCATAAAACTCTTAGAAAAAAACATAGCCAAAAACCTCTTAGACATAAACATGAGTGATCTCTTCTTGAACATATCTCCCCGGGCAAGGAAAACAACAGCAAAAATGAACAAGTGGGACTGAAAAGCTTCTGTACAGCAAAAGACACCATCAATAGAACAAAAAGGAACCCTACAGTATGGGAGAATATATTTGTAAATGACAGATCCAATAAAGGCTTGAAGTCCAAAATATATAAAGAGCTCACATGCCTCAACAAACAAAAAACAAATAATACAATTAAAAAATGGGCAGAGGAACTGAACAGACAGTTCTCCAAAAAAGAAATACAGATGGCCAACAGACACATGAAAAGATGCTCCACATCACTAATTATCAGAGAAATGCAAATTAAAACTACAATGAGATATCACCTCACACCAGTAAGGATGGCTACTATCCAAAAGACAAACAACAACAAATGTTGGTGAGGCTGTGGAGAAAGGGGAACCCTCCTACACTGCTGGTGGGAATGTAAATTAGTTCAACCATTGTGGAAAGCTGTATGGAGGTTCCTCAAAATGCTCAAAACAGACCTACCATTTGACCCAGGAATTCCACTCCTAGGAATTTACCCTAAGAACGCAGCAATCAAGTTTGAGAAAGACAGATGCACCCCTATGTTTATCGCAGCACTATTTACAATAGCCAAGAATTGGAAGCAACCTAAATGTCCATCAGTAGATGAATGGATAAAGAAGATGTGGTACATATACACAATGGAATACTACTCAGCCATAAGAAGAGGGCAAATCCTACCATTTGCAGCAACATGGATGGAGCTGGAGTGTATTATGCTCAGTGAAAGAAGCCAAGTGGAGAAAGAGAAATACCAAATGATTTCACTCATCTGTGGAGTATAAGAACAAAGGAAAAACTGAAGGAACAAAATAGCAGTGGAATTACAGAACCCAAAAATGGACTAACAGGTACCAAAGGGAAAGGGACTGGGGAGGATGGGTGGGTAGGGAGGGATAAGGGGGGGGGAGAAGAAAGGGGGTATTAAGATTAGCATGCATAGGGGGGAAGGAGAAAGGGGAGGGCTGTACAAGACAGAGAAGGCAAGTAGTGATTCTACAACATTTTGCTATGCTGATGGACAGTGACTGTAAAGTGGTTTATAGGGGGGACCTGGTATAGGGGAGAGCCTAGTAAACATAATATTCTTCATGTAAGTGTAGATTAAAGATTAAAAAAAAGAAAGAAAGAAAAGGGGGATTACTCCTTGATAGGATAAAACTAACTGTAAATCAACGATTAATGCATGCTTTAAATATCCTTAATTTTGATCACTTAAAGGGTGTCAGATGATCGGCTATGGAGGTACACTTTTCTGATAATATTCCTTTCTCTTAAAAAAAAAAAAAGCAGTTCCTCTGTGGTGACCTCCAATGAGTTCTACACAATGGTATAAAGGGCATATCAAAGTGTGGACAAAGGGTCTGTTTGTGTTTATACAGAGGATCAAAGCCTAATTTGGCTACCCAGAAAATGAACTAAGATACAATATGAAGAAGAACTTCCAACATCAGCACTCTCTGGAAGAGTCATACCAGAAGATGATCATCAAAAAACCTCAACAAAGATCCAGGCGATGCTGCAGTTGTAGCTGCATCCATCCCACCGGTTCCTGGACTTGCCATTGGAATGAAGAAGGAGATATCTAAGCTGGCCTGTGCTTTCAGTAAAACAACAAATTTGACTGGATCTATACTGTTGGAACTCAACCAAGAATTAGGAGAAGTGCAAGTTGTAGCGCTCCAAAATCTTACAACTGCAGACTATCTACTGTTAAAAGAACATATGGGATGCGAACAGTTCCCAGGAATGGGTTGTTTTAATTTGTCTGATTTCTCTCAGACTGTTCAAGTACAGTTGGACAATATCCATCATATCATAGACAAATTTTCACAAATGCCTAGGGTGCCTAACTGGTTTTCTTGGCTTCACTGGAGATGGCTGGTAATTATAGATCTGCTTTGGTTATGTAACTATATTCCTATTATGTTAATGTGTGTGCACAATTTAGTTAGTAGTTTAAAACCTAAACATGCTTAAGTTACTCTACAAGAAGATATGTCAAAGAAATAATCAATCCTCCCATGTTTTCTTCTGTCTGCTACCTCTATAGCTTTTCTTCTTCCTTTCTAATGACAACCCTTAAATAGAATTCGTGCCTCATATCGAATTTACCGAGTATCATAATTCCTCCAAGTGGTAAAGATACCTCAAGACAAATGCTGGGCATAGAAGCCACAGGGCATAAATCTGCAAAGAAGTAAATAGCTAACCTTTTCAAACAATATGGCTTCTCTCTCACTTACCAACTTTACATCTCCCTGTATGGCCCCGGAAGATGACTGGTTAGCCAGAGACGGGTAAGATTCCTCAGGGGAGGAACAACCTAAGACAGGCACAGTCACAAGGGGGCCATCAGGTGAGAAATTGGGGATCAACAGTGGTGAGGCTTAGAACCTCACCCCCCCTGTTTTGAGAGAAATCTGCATCTGTGGATGTTTTAATGCCCTTGTCTAGCTTGGATTAATACTTAGTCTATAGGCACCAACCTGATCATCTACATTTGCTCTCTTACAACACTAAACTATGTTTTCTACCTTTATCTTGCATATACCTACCACTTCAGCATTTTATTAAAAATAAAAATAATAATAATAATAAAGGGAGAAATGTGGGATCCACATATAAATCAAGTATAAAAATCAAACGAGTATTCATATTTGACCTGATTGTTTATAGTTCATAATGCGTGATCAAAACTGAAAGTTTCTGTGATGACTGCCCTTGCACTGTTCACCATGTAAGAACTTGTTCACTATGTTAGAATTTGTTCACCATGTAAGAACTTGTTCGTTATGCTTCAGAAGATTGGGGACTGATGAGAATTAGGCTTGGGGTGGATTAACGATTGTACATTGAGCATTGACTCCCCTATACAGAATTTAATTGTTGTTAACAACCATTTGATCAATAAATATGAGAGATGCCCTCTCAAAAAAATATATATATATATATATATATATACTTTTGTCAAAAAAGGAACAGATTATTTTGGTGTCCAAAACTCACCTGACAAATGTCATTGTTTAGATTTTTGCTTCTGGCATTAATAAAAGAATAATAAAAAAAAAAAAAGAAGAAGAAGAAGAAAACAAATCCTACCATTTGTGACAACATGGATGGAGCTAGAAGGTATTATGCTCAGTGAAATAAGCCAGGCAGAGAAAGACAAGTGCCAAATGATTCCCCTCATTTGTGGAGTATAACAACGAAGCAAAACTGAAGGAACAAAATAGCAGCAGACTCAGAGACTCCAAGAAGGGACTAGTGGTTACCAAAGGGGAGGGTGTGGGAGGGCAGGTGGGGAGGGAGGGAGAAGGGGACTGAGGGGTATTATGTTCAGTACACATGCTGTGGGGGATCACAGGGAGAACAGTGTAGCACAGAGAAGGTAAATAGTGAATCTGTGGCATCTTACTACACTGATGGACAGTGACTGCATTGGGGTATGAGGGGGGACTTGATAATATGGGTGAATGTAGTAACCACATTGTTTTTTCATGTGAAACCTTCGTAAGAGTGTATATCAATAATACCTTAATAAAAAATTTTCAAAAAACAAAAAAAAGAAGATAAAAAATGAAAAAAAAAGTGCTGATGCCTGGGTCCCACCCCAGGGGGCCTAAATAATTATCTTGGGATGTGCCTGGGCATTTCGAGCTTTGAAAGCTCCCCAGGCAGTGCTCCAGCACAGCCAGAGCTGAGAGGCAGGGCCTCGAATGGTGGTTCTGAAACTTCAAATGCATAAGAACCACCATTAAAATACAGATTTCAGGGCCTGCCCCCATGTCTGGGGACTGGCTTATCAAGCTGCCTCTCTAACAAGTTTCCAGATGTTGCTGATGCTGCTGGGTCTCTGGGACTACACTTTGAGAACTACTGTCCAGTAGGGGTCAACACACTACAGTCCCTGGGCCACATCCAGTCTGTAGTCTGTTTTGATAAATAAAATGTTGCTGAAACACAGCTACACCCATTCATTTACATACCTTCTATAGCTGCTTTCATGATACAGCTGAGCTGCACTCTAAGGACAGAGGCCATATGCCAGGCATAGCCTACAATGCTCACTACCTGGCTCTTTACAGGAAAAGTTTGCCAACTCCAGATGTAGGAAACTGGTCAAGGCTCAGATGGGTCCCTGATTGACTGCCTGGAGCAGAGCTTTCCTACTGACCTGGGGCTGTTATATGAGAAAGAAATACACATCAACATTCTTTAAGCCACTGTATGTGTAGGTCTGTTTATTACAGTAGCTCAGCTTTAGCAACATTTCAAATTCCAGCCCAGCACATCCTGGCTGCTCCTTAACTTCTCTGAGCCTCAGTTTCCCCATCTCAAAAATATGGATAGGGGGCGGAGCCAAGATGGCGGCGTGAGTAGAGCAGTGGAAATCTCCTCCCAAAAACACATAGAGCTATGAAAATATAACAAAGAAAAATCTTCCTAAAATAGAGACCACAGGACACAGGACAACATCCAGACCACATCCACACCTGCAAGAACCCAGCGCCTTGTGAAGGGGGTAAGATACAAGCCCCAGCCCGGCGGGACCCGAGCGCCCCTCCCCCCGGCTCCCGGCGGGTGGAGAGAAACCGGAGCGGTTTTTTTTTTTTTTTTTTTTTTTGGCGAGCGCTTTTTGGAAGCCTTAGAGGGACAGGCCCCGGTTGCTGGGGAGGCAGGGTGGCGGGACCGGTGAGGAGGTGCCTGGGAACGGCGCCGGAGGACAAAGAATATCCCGCGTTTCTCCCTGCGAGACCTGGGGGCGGGTGCCTGAGACCGGTGCCTGAGGACGGAGGAGGTCGCGCGTTTTTCCCCTTTTTTTTTTCTCTCTTTTCTGCGAGTGCTTTTTGGAAGCCTAAAAGGGACAGGGACCCCGGTGCTAGGGAGGCAGGGCGGCGGGACTGGTGAGCGGGTGCCTGGGACCGGCACCTGAGGACAAAGAATATCCTGCATTTTTCCCTGTGGGACCGGTGGGTGGGTGCCTGAGACCAGCACCTGAGGACGGAAGAAATCGCGCGTTTTTCCCCTTTTTTTTCTCTCTTTTTGCCGAATGCTTTTTGGAAGCCTTGAAGGGACAGGGACCCCGGTGCTAGGGAGGCAGGGCGGCGGGACTGGTGAGCGGGTGCGTGGGACCAGTGCCTGAGGACAAAGAATATTGAGCGTTCCTTCCCTGCGGGACCGGTGGGTGGGTGCTTTTTGGAAGCCTTGAAAGGACAGGGACCCTGGTGCTAGGGAGACAGGGCAGCAGGACCAGTGAGCGGGTGCCTGGGACCGGCACCTGAGGACAAAAAAAAAAAAAAAATCGCTTGTTTTTTCCTTTTTTTTCCTTTTTTTTTTCTCTTTGTTTCTGTTCCCTCTCTCATTGTTGCTGCTGTTGTTTTGGTTTGGAGAGTGCTTTTTGGAAATCTTAAAGGGGCAGGACAGGTCACTTAGACCAGAAGCAGGGAATCTGGGGATCTCTGGGCACTCTAACCCCCTGGGCAGCAGGGAGCACAGAGGCCCCTTACGGAGATAAATAGTCTCCTGGCTGCTCCCCCTCCAACGGGGCTCCACCATTTTGGAGGAACAGCCCCAGCCAGGCCAAGCCCACAGCAACAGCGGAGATAAACCCCAAAGCAACTGGGCAGGAAGCAGAAGCCCTGTCTGCGCACAGCTGCCCAGCACAAGCCACTAGAGGTCGCTATTCTCCCAGGAAAAGGCTACAAACCAACAAGAAGGGAAGCTCTTCCAGCGGTCACTTGTACCAGCTCTGCAAACTATCTCTATCACCATGAAAAGGCAAAACTACAGGCAGACAAAGATCACAGAGACAACACCTGAGAAGGAGACAGACCTAACTAGTCTTCCTGAAAAAGAATTCAAAATAAAAATCATGAACATGCTGACGGAGATGCAGAGAAAAATGCAAGAGCAATGGGATGAGATGCAGAGAAAAATGCAAGAGCAGTGGGATGAAGTCCGGAAGGAGATCACAGATGTCAGGAAAGAGATCACAGAAGTGAAACAATCCCTGGAAGGATTTATAAGCAGAATGGATAAGATGCAAGAGGCCATTGAAGGAATAGAAGCCAGAGAACAGGAACGTATAGAAGCTGACATAGAGAGAGATAAAAGGATCTCCAGGAATGAAACAACACTAAGAGAAATATGTGACCAATACAAAAGGAAAAACATTCGTATTATAGGGATACCAGAAGAGGAAGAAAGAGGAAAAGGGATAGATAGTGTCTTTGAAGAAATAATTGCTGAAAACTTCCCCAAACTGGGGGAGGAAATAATCGAACAGACCATGGAATTATACAGAACCCCCAACAGAAAGGATCCAAGGAGGACAACACCAAGACACATAATAATTAAAATGGCAAGGATCAAGGACAAGGAAAGAGTTTTAAAGGCAGCTAGAGAGAAAAAGGTCACCTATAAAGGAAAACCAATCAGGCTAACATCAGACTTCTCAACAGAAACCCTACAGGCCAGAAGAGAATGGCATGATATACTTAATGCAATGAAACAGAAGGGCCTTGAACCAAGGATACTGTATCCAGCACGACTATCATTTAAATATGATGGTGGGATCAAACAATTCCCAGACAAGCAAAAGCTGAGGGAATTTGCTTCCCACAAACCACCTCTACAGGGCATCCTACAGGGACTGCTCTAGATGGGAGCACCCCTAAAAAGAGCACAGAACAAAACACACAACATATGAAGAACGGAGGAGGAGGAATAAGAAGGGAGAGAAGAAAAGACTCTCCAGACAGTGTATATAACAGCTCAATAAGCGAGCTAAGTTAGGCAGTAAGATACTAAAGAAGCTAACCTTGAACCTTTGGTAACCACGAATCTAAAGCCTGCAATGGCAATAAGTACATATCTTTCAATAGTCACCCTAAATGTAAATGGACTTAATGCACCAATCAAAAGACATAGAGTAATAGAATGGATAAAAAAGCAAGACCCATCTATATGCTGCTTACAAGAAACTCACCTTAAACCCAAAGATAAGCATAGACTAAAAGTCAAGGGATGGAAAAACATATTTCAGGCAAACAACAGTGAGAAGAAAGCAGGGGTTGCAGTACTAATATCAGACAAAATAGACTTCAAAACAAAGAAAGTAACAAGAGATAAAGAAGGCCACTACATAATGATAAAGGGCTTAGTCCAACAAGAGGATATAACCATTCTAAATATATATGCACCCAATACAGGAGCACCAGCATATGTGAAGCAAATACTAACAGAACTAAAGAGGGAAATAGACTGCAATGCATTCATTGTAGGAGACTTCAACACACCACTCACCCCAAAGGATAGATCCACCGGGCAGAAAATAAGTAAAGACACACAGGCACTGAACAACACACTAGAACAGATGGACCTAATAGACATCTATAGAACTTTACATCCAAAAGCAACAGGATATACATTCTTCTCAAGTGCACATGGAACATTCTCCAGAATAGACCACATACTAGCTCACAAAAAGAGCCTCAGTAAATTCCACAATATTGAAATTCTACCAACCAATTTTTCAGACCACAAAGGTATGAAAGTTGAAATAAATTCTACAAAGAAAACAAAAAGGCTCACAAACACATGGAGGCTTAACAACATGCTACTAAATAATCAATGGATCAATGAACAAATCAAAATAGAGATCAAGGAATATATAGAAACAAATGACAACAACAACACTAAGCCCCAACTTCTGTGGGATGCAGCGAAAGCAGTCTTAAGAGGAAAGTATATAGCAATCCAGGCACACTTGAAGAAGGAAGAACAATCCCAAATGAATACTCTAACATCACAACTATTAAAACTGGAAAAAGAAGAACAAATGAGGCCTAAAGTCAGCAGAAGGAGGGACATAATAACGATCAGAGAAGAAATAAACAAAATTGAGAAGAATAAAACAATAGCAAAAATCAACGAAACCAAGAGCTGGTTCTTTGAGAAAATAAACAAAATAGATAAGCCTCTAGCCCAACTTATTAAGAGAAAAAGAGAGTCAACACAAATCAACATAATCAGAAATGAGAATGGAAAAATCACGACAGACTCCACAGAAATACAAAGAATTATTAAAGACTACTATGAAAACCTATATGCCAACAAGCTGGAAAACCTAGAAGAAATGGACAACTTCCTAGAAAAATACAACCTCCCAAGACTGACCAAGGAAGAAACACAAAAGTTAAACAAACCAATTACAAGCAAAGAAATTGAAACAGTAATCAAAAAACTACCCAAGAACAAAACCCCGGGGCCGGACGGATTTACCTCGGAATTTTATCAGACACACAGAGAAGACATAATACCCATTCTCCTTAAAGTGTTCCACAAAATAGAAGAAGAGGGAATACTCCCAAACTCATTCTATGAAGCCAACATCACCCTAATACCAAAACCAGGAAAAGACCCCACCAAAAAAGAAAATTACAGACCAATATCCCTGATGAATGTAGATGCAAAAATACTCAATAAAATATTAGCAAACAGAATTCAACATTATATCAAAAGGATCATACACCATGACCAAGTGGGGTTCATCCCAGGGATGCAAGGATGGTACAACATTCGAAAATCCATCAACATCATCCACCACATCAACAAAAAGAAAGACAAAAACCACATGATCATCTCCATAGATGCTGAAAAAGCATTTGACAAAATTCAACATCCATTCATGATAAAAACTCTCAGCAAAATGGGAATAGAGGGCAAGTACCTCAACATAATAAAGGCCATATATGATAAACCCACAGCCAGCATTATACTGAACAGCGAGAAGCTGAAAGCATTTCCACTGAGATCGGGAACCAGACAGGGATGCCCACTCTCCCCACTGTTATTTAACATAGTACTGGAGGTCCTAGCCACGGCAATCAGACAAAACAAAGAAATACAAGGAATCCAGATTGGTAAAGAAGAAGTTAAACTGTCACTATTTGCAGATGATATGATACTGTACATAAAAAACCCTAAAGACTCCACTCCAAAACTACTAGAACTGATATCGGAATACAGCAAAGTTGCAGGATACAAAATCAACACACAGAAATCTGTAGCTTTCCTATACACTAACAACGAATCAATAGAAAGAGAAATCAGGAAAACAATTCCATTCACCATTGCATCAAAAAGAATAAAATACCTAGGAATAAACCTAACCAAGGAAGTGAAAGACTTATACTCTGAAAACTACAAGTCACTCTTAAGAGAAATTAAAGGGGACACTAATAAATGGAAACTCATCCCATGCTCATGGCTAGGAAGAATTAATATCGTCAAAATGGCCATCCTGCCGAAAGCAATATACAAATTTGATGCAATCCCTCTCAAATTACCAGCAACATTCTTCAATGAATTGGAACAAATAATTCAAAAATTCATATGGAAACACCAAAGACCCCGAATAGCCAAAGCAATCCTGAAAAAGAAGAATAAAGTAGGGGGGATCTCACTCCCCAACTTCAAGCTCTACTACAAAGCCATAGTAATCAAGACAATTTGGTACTGGCACAAGAACAGAGCCACAGACCAGTGGAACAGATTAGAGACCCCAGAAATTAACCCAAACATATATGGTCAATTAATATTTGATAAAGGAGCCATGGACATACAATGGCAAAATGACAGTCTCTTCAACAGATGGTGCTGGCAAAACTGGACAGCTACATGTAGGAGAATGAAACTGGACCATTGTCTAACCCCATATACAAAGGTAAACTCAAAATGGATCAAAGACCTGAATGTAAGTCACGAAACCATTAAACTCTTGGAAAAAAACATAGGCAAAAACCTCTTAGATATAAACATGAGTGATCTCTTCTTGAACATATCTCCCCGGGCAAGGAAAACAACAGCAAAAATGAGCAAGTGGGACTACATTAAGCTGAAAAGCTTCTGTACAGCGAAAGACACCATCAATAGAACAAAAAGGAACCCTACAGTATGGGAGAATATATTTGAAAATGACAGATCTGATAAAGGCTTGACGTCCAGAATATATAAAGAGCTCACACGCCTCAACAAACAAAAAACAAATAACCCAATTAAAAAATGGGCAGAGGAACTGAACAGACAGTTCTCCAAAAAAGAAATACAGATGGCCAAGAGACACATGAAAAGATGCTCCACATCGCTAATTATCAGAGAAATGCAAATTAAAACTACAATGAGGTATCACCTCACACCAGTAAGGATAGCTGCCATCCAAAAGACAAACAACAACAAATGTTGGCGAGGCTGTGGAGAAAGGGGAACCCTCCTACACTGCTGGTGGGAATGTAAATTAGTTCAACCATTGTGGAAAGCAGTATGGAGGTGCATCAAAATGCTCAAAACAGACCTACCATTTGACCCAGGAATTCCACTCCTAGGAATTTACCCTAAGAACGCAGCAATCAAGTTTGAGAAAGACAGATGCACTCCTATGTTTATCGCAGCACTATTTACAATAGCCAAGAATTGGAAGCAACCTAAATGTCCATCTGTAGATGAATGGATAAAGAAGATGTGGTACATATACACAATGGAATACTACTCAGCCATAAGAAGTGGAAAAATCCAACCATTTGCAGCAACATGGATGGAGCTGGAGAGTATTATGCTCAGTGAAATAAGCCAAGCGGAGAAAGAGAAATACCAAATGATTTCACTCATCTGAGGAGTATAGGAACAAAGGAAAAACTGAAGGAACAAAACAGCAGCGGAATTACAGAACCCAAAAATGGACTAACAGGTACCAAAGGGAAAGGAACTGGGGAGGATGGGTGGGCAGGGAGGGATAAGGGGGGGGAAGAAGAAGGGGGGTATTAAGATTAGCATGCATGGGGGGGAGGGAGAAAGGGGAGGGTGGGCTGCACAACACAGAGAGGACAAGTAGTGACTCTACCACATTTTGCTAAGCTGATGGACAGTAACCGTAATGTGGTTGTTAGGGGGGACCTGATATAGGGGAGAGCATAGTAAACATAGTATTCTTCAGGTAAGTGTAGATTAAAAATTTTAAAAAAAAAGAAAGAAAGAAAGAAAAGGGGGATTACTCCTTAACAGGATAAAACTATTGGTAAATCAAAGATCAACGCATGCTTTAAATATCCTTAATGTTGATCACTTAAAGGGTGTCAGATGATCAGCTATGGAGGTACTCTTTTCTGATAATATTCCTTTCTCTTAATTAAAAAAAAAAAAAAGAAAGCAGTTACTGTGTGCTGACCTCCAATGAGTTCTGCACAGTGGTATAGAGGGCATGTCAAAGTGTGGGCAAAGGGTCTGTTTGTTTCTACGCAGAAGATCAAGGCCTAGCTTGGATACCCAGAAAATGAACTAAGATACGATATGAGGAGGAGCTTCCGGCATCAGCACTCTCTGGAGGACTCGTGCCGGGGGATGATCATCAAAAAGCCTCCACAGGGATCCGGACGATGCTGCGGTTGTGGCTGCATCCAGCCCACCGTCTCCTGGACTTGCCATAGGAATGAGGAGGGAGATGTCTAGGCTGGCATGTGCATACAGTGAGACAACGAATTTGACCGGATCTGTACTGTTGGAACTCAACCAGGAGTTGGGAGGGGTGCAAGTTGTAGCACCCCAAAATCTCATGACTATAGACTATCTATGGTTAAAAGAACATATGGGATGTGAACAGATCCCAGAAATGGGCTGCTTTAATCTGTCTGATGGTTCAAGTACAGTTGGACAATATCCATCATATCATAGATAAATTTTCACAAATGCCTAGGGTGCCTAAATGGTTTTCTTGGCTTCACTGGAGATGGATGGTAATTATAGATTTGCTTTGTTTATGTCACCGTATTCCTATTATGTTAAAATGTGTGTGCAAATTAGTTAGTAGTTTAAAACCTATATATACTTAAGGTACTATACAAGAAGATATGTCAAAGAAATAATCAATCCTCCCAAGTTTCCTTCATATGCTACATCTATAGCTTTTCTTCTTCCTTCCTAATTACAAACCTTAAATAGAATTCGTGCCTCATATCGAATTTACCGAGTATCATAATTCCTCCAGGTGGTAAAGATACCTCGAGACAAGTGCTGGGCATAGAAGCCACAGGGCATAAATCTGCAAAGAAGTAAAAAGCTAACCTTTGCAAACAATATGGCTTCTCTCTCACTTACCAACTTTACATTTCCCTGTATGGCCCCGGAAGATGACTGGTTAGCCAGAGACGGGTAAGATTCCTCAAGGGAGGAACAACCTAAGACAGGCACAGTCGCAGGGGGGCCATCAGGTGAGAATTTGGGGATCAACAGAGGTGAGGCTCAGAACCTCACCCCCCCTGCTTTGAGAGAAATCTTCTGCATCCGTGGATGTCTTGCTGCCCTTGTCTAGCCTGGATTAATACTTAGTCCATAGGCACACACCTGATCATCTGATCATCTTTATTTGCCTTCTTACAGCACTAAACTATGTTTTCTACCTTTATCTTGCATCTACCTACCACTTCAGCATTTTATTAAAAATAAAAATAATAATAATAATAGGAGAAATGTGGGATCAACATATAAATCAAGTACAAAAATCAAATGAATATTCATATTTGACCTGATGGTTTATAGGTCATATTGCATGATCAAAACCGAAAGTTTCTGTGATGAATGCCCTTGTACTGTTCACCATGTAAGAATTTATTCACTCTGTAAGAATTCGTTCACCATGTAAGAACTTGTTCGTTATGCTTCAGAAGATTGGAGACTGACGAGAATTAGGCTTGAGATGGATTAATGATTGTACATTGAGCATTGACCCCCCTATACTGAATTTTATTGTTGTTAACAACCATTTGATCAATAAATATGAGAGATGCCCTCTCAAAAAAAAAAAAAAAATATGGATAATCATGTCGACTTTAGGGGTTACTGGAAGGATTAAATAAAATATAAAGCCCTGGCTCAGAGGAGGGGCTCAATAGGTCTTAGTTTCCTTACCCACTACCAGCTTTGGGTGCCTGTGATTTGATGGAGAACATCAGTTCTGCCCCCTAAGCCCTCCATCTGCTCAGGGAAAGCAGGTCACAACCTGACATGACAGAGAAAGCTGCTAAAACCTCTAGATGCTTTGTTTTGCTCTTAACCAAAACACTCCATTTCCCAAACCCCACCCCCTGCTACAGATGAGTACAGTTTTCTGTTATTTGGAGGCTGGCACAGCTGTTTACTTGCGGAAATGTCCTTCTCAACTCCAATGAGCCGATCTTAGAGCTACTTTAAAATAACAGTCTCTCCAGGTGGGGAACCCTCCAGCTGGGCTGGAGGCTGAGGAAACCAGCTTAAGGGTCCACCCACAGCTCGAGGGGGCTGCTCATCAACACTTCATACCAAGGTCAGTAATTACAAGGTTTCTGCATGGCTCCACTTAGTGCCAGCTGTGGACTGGGGCTGCCTCTCCCTGCTACTGATGGAAACTAGGTCGGTTAGTTCAAAAGCATGTCTTGATTATCTGCTGAACTTTGAATACCGTGCTAAGGAGCTGGGGAGGAGGGAAACGGAGGGGACGCAATACCAAACAGACCCAGACACACCACCGTCAGTACTACTTCGCAGGACTGCTAGAGGTCAAGAAGGAACCAGGTCTAAAGGGCCAGGGCTGCCAGCGGCATTGCGTTAAAGCCTGTTCCACATGCCACACGTGGCCAATCATCCAGTCACCTGGGGAGTTGCTAAGTATACAGATTCCAGGTCTACCTGGACCCTCAGAAGCAGATTCCCCAGGGTGAGGACCCAGGACTCTGTATTTTTAACAAGCTCCCTGGGTGATTCTGATGGTGCTTGCCTGGCACTGGTCTGAGGAGAGATTTTTGAGGAAATACTACACTGTAAGTACTAGAGGAAGGACTTTGAGGCTCACACATCTGGGTTCAAATTCTGGGTCCAGGACACAAAAGCAACCAAGCACAAAAGAAAAAATCAGTAATGTGAACTTTTTTTTTTTTTTGCATCATTAATCTACAATTACATGAAGAACATTATGTTTACTAGGCTCCCCCCTTCACCAAGTCGCCCCCACATACCCCTTCACAGTCACTGTCCATCTGCGTAGTAAAATGCTGTAAAATCACTACTTGTCTGCTCTGTGTTGCACAGCCCTCCCTGTGCCCCCCACGCACTCTACATGCTAATTGTAATGCCCTCTTGCTTTTTCCCCACCCTTATCCCTCTCTTCCCGCCCATCGTCCCCAGTTCCTTTCCCTTTGGTAACTATTAGTCCATTCTTGGGTTCTGTGATTCTGCTGCTGTTTTGTTCCTTCAGTTTTCCTTTGTTCTTATACTCCACATATGAGTGAAATCATTTGGTACTTGTCTTTCTCCGCCTGGCTTATTTCACTGAGCATAATACCCTCTAGCTCCATCCACGTTGTTGCCAATGGTAGGATCTGTTTTTTTCTTACAGCTGAGTAATATTCCATTGTGTATATGTACCACATCTTCTTTATCCATTCAGCTACTGATGGACATGTAGGTTGCTTCCATATCTTGGCTATTGTAAACAGTGCAGCGATAAACATAGGGGTGCATCTGTCTTTTTCAAACTGGAGTGCTGCATTCTTAGGGTAAATTCCTAGAAGTGGAATTCCTGGGTCAAATGGTATTTCTATTTTGAGCATTCTGAGGAACCTCCATACAGCTTTCCACAATGGTTGAACTAATTTACATTCCCACCAGCAGTGTAGGAGAGTTCCACTTTCTCCACACCTCGCCAACATTTGTTGTTGTTTGTCTTTTCAATAATGGTGATCCTTACTGGTGTGAGGTGATATCTCATTGTGGTTTTAATTTGCATTTCTCTGATGATTAGCGATATGGAGCATCTTTTCATGTGCCTGTTGGCCATCTGGATTTCTTCCTTAGAGAACTGTCTATTCAGCTCCTCTGCTCATTTTTTAATTGGATTATTTGTTTTTTGTTTTTTGAGGCATGTGAGCTCTTTATATATTTTGGATGTCAATCCTTTATTGAATCTGTCATTTATGAATATGTTCTCCCATACTGTAAGATACTTTTTTGTTTTATTGGTGGTGTCCTTTGCTGTACAGAAGCTTTTTAGCTTGATGTAGTCCCACTTGTTCACTTTTGCCTTTGTTTCCCTTGCCTGGAGAGATCTTTTCATGAAGAAGTCACTCATGTTTATGTCCATAAGATTTTTGCCTATGTTTTTTTCTAAGAGTTTTTATGGTTTCACGACTTACATTCAGGTCTTTGATCCATTTGGAGTTTACTTTTGTGTATGGGGTTAGACAGTGATCCAGTTTCATTCTCTTACATGTAGCTGTCCAGTTTTGCCAGCACCATCTGTTGAAGAGACTGTCATTTCCCCATTGTATGTCCATGGCTCCTTTATTGTATATTAATTGGCCATATATGTTTGGGTTAATGTCTGGAGTCTCTATTCTGTTCCACTGGTATGTGGCTCTGTTCTTGTGCCAGTAACAATTATCTTGATTACTGTGGCTTTGTAGTAGAGCTTGAAGTTGGGGAGCAAGATCACCCCCACTTTACTCTTCCTTCTCAGGATTGCTTTGGCTATTCGGGGTCTTTGGTGGTTCCATATGAATTTTTTAACTATTTGTTCCAGTTCATTGAAGAATGCTGTTGGTAATTTGATAGGGATTGCATTGAATCTGTATATTGCTTTGGGCAGGATGGCCATTTTGACAATATTAATTCTTCCTAGCCAGGAGCATGTGAGGACTTTCCATTTGTTAGTGACCTCTTTAATTTCTCTAAGAGTATCTTGTAGTTTTCAGGGTATAGGTCTTTCACTTCCTTGGTTAGGTTTATTCCTAGGTATTTTATTCTTTTTGATGCTATTGTGAATGGAATTGTTTTCCTGATTTCTCTTTCTATTAGTTCATTGTTACTGTATAGGAAAGCTACAGATTTCTGCGTGTTAATTTTGTATCCTGCAACTTTGCTGAATTCCGATATTAGTTCTAGTAGTTTTGGAGTGGAGTCTTTAGGGTTTTTTTATGTACAATATCATGTCATCTGCAAATAGTGACAGGTTGACTTCTTCTTTACCAATCTGGATTCCTTGTATTTCTTTGTTTTGTCTAATTGCTGTGGCTAGGACCTCCAGTACTACGGTGAATAACAGTGGGGAGAGTGGGCATCCCTGTCTAGTTCCCGATCTCAGAGGAAAAGCTTTCAGCCTCTCGCTGTTCAGTGTGATGTTAGCTGTGGGTTTATCATATATGGACTTTATTATGTTGAGGTACTTGCCCTCTATGCCCATTTTGTTGAGAATTTTTATCATAAATGGATGTTGAATTTTGTCGAATGGTTTTTCAACATCTATGGAGATGATCATGTGGTTTCTGTCCTTTTTGTTGATGCAGTGGATGATGTTGATGGATTTTCAAATGTTGTACCATCCTTGCATCCCTGGGATAAATCCCACTTGGTCATGGTGTATGATCCTCTTGATGTAGTTTTGGATTCGGTTTGCTAATATTTTGTTGAGTATTTTTGCATCTACGTTCATCAGGGATATTGGTCTGTAGTTTTCTTTTTTGGTGGAGTCTTTGCCTGGTTTTGGTATTAGGGTAATGTTGGCTTCATAGAATGAGTTTGGGAGTATTCTCTCCTCTTCTATTTTTTGGAAAACTTTAAGGATAATGGGTATTACGTCTTCTCTGTATGTCTGATAAAATTCTGAGGTAAATCCATCTGGCCCAGGGGTTTTGTTCTTGGGTAGTTTTTTGATTACCGATTCAATTTCGTTGCCGGTAATTGGTCTGTTTAGATTTTCTGTTTCTTTCTGGGTCAGTCTTGGAAGGTTGTATTTTTCTAGGAAGTTGTCCATTTCTCCTAGGTTTTCTAGCTTGTTAGCATATAGGTTTTCATAGTATTCTCTAATAATTCTTTGCATTTCTGTGGGGTCCGTCGTGATTTTTCCTTTCTCATTTCTGATTCTGTTGATGTGTGTTGACTCTCTTTTTCTCTTAATAAGTCTGGCTAGAGACTTATCTATTTTGTTTATTTTCTCAAAGAACCAGCTCTTGGTTTCATTGATTTTTTCTATTGTTTTATTCTTCTCAATTTTATTTATTTCTTCTCTGATCTTTATTATGTCCCTCCGTCTGCTGACCTTAGGCCTCATTTGTTCTTCTGTTTCCAATTTCGGTAATTGTGACATTAGACTATTCATTTGGGATTGTTCTTCCTTCTTTAAATATGCCTGGATTGCTATATACTTTCCTCTTAAGACTGCTTTTGCTACGTCCCACAGAAGTTGGGGCTTTGTGTTATTGTTGTAATTTGTTTCCGTATATTGCTGGATCTCCATTTTAATTTGGTCATTGATCCATTGATTATTTTGGAGCATGTTGTTAAGCCTCCATGTGTTTGTGAGCCTTTTTGCTTTCTTTGTACAATTTATTTCTAGTTTTATACCCTTGTGGTCTGAAAAGTTGGTTGGTAGAATTTCAATCTTTTGGAATTTACTGAGGCTCTTTTTGTGGCCTAGTATGTGGTCTATTCTGGAGAATGTTCCATGTGCACTTAAGAAGAATGTGTATCCTGTTGCTTTTGGATGTAGAGTTCTACAGATGTCTATTAGGTCCATCTGTTCTAGTGTGTTGTTCAGTGCCTCTGTGTCCTTTCTTATTTTCTGTCTGGTGGATCTGTCCTTTGGAGTGAGTGCTGTGTTAACGTCTCCCAAAATGAATGCATTGCATTCCATTTCCTCCTTTAATTCTGTTAGTATTTGTTTCACATATATTGGTGCTCCTGTATTGGGTGCATATATGTTTATAATGGTTATATCCTCTTGTTGGACTGAGCCCTTTATCATTATATAATGTCCTTCTTTATCTCTTGTTACTTTCTTTATTTTTAAGTCTATTTTGTCTGATACTAGTATTGCAACACCTGCTTTTTTCTCTCTGTTGTTTGCATGAAATATCTTTTTCCATCCCTTGACTTTTAATCTGTGCATGTCTTTGGGTTTGAGGTGAGTGTCTTGTAAGCAGCATATAGATGGGTCTTGCTTTTTTATCCATTCTATTACTCTGTGTCTTTTGATTGGTGCATTCAGTCCATTTACATTTAGGATGATTATTGAAAGATATGTACTTATTGCCATTGCAGGCTTTATATTCATGGTTACCAAAGGTTCACAGTTAGCTTGTTTACTACCTTACTGTCTGACTTAACTAGCTTATTGAGCTGTTATGAACACAGTCTGATGATTATTTCTTTCCCTTCTTTTTCCTCCTCCTCCCTTCTTCATATGTTGGGTGTTTTGTTCTGTGCTCTTTTTAGGAGTGCTCCCATCTAGAGCAGTCCCTCTAAGATACACTGTAGAGGTTGTTTATGGGAGGCAAATTCCCTCAACTTTTGCTTGTCTGGGAATTGTTTAATCTCTCCTTCATATTTAAATGATAATCGTGCTGGATACAGTATCCTTGGTTCAAGGCCCTTCTGTTTCATTGCATTAAATATATCATGCCATTCTCTTCTGGCCTGTAAGGTTTCTGTTGAGAAGTCTGATGATAGCCTGATGGGTTTTCCTTTGTAGGTGACCTTTTTTCTCTCTCTGCCTGCCTTTAATACTCTGTCCTTGTCCTTGATCTTTGCCATTTTAATTATTATGTGTCTTCGTGTTGTCCTCTTTGGGTCCCGTCTCTTGGGAGTTCTGTGTGCCTCTGTAGTCTGAGCAACTATTTCCTCCCCCAGTTTGGGGAAGTTCTCAGCAATTATTTCTTCCAAGGTACTTTCTTTCCCCTTTTCTCTCTTTTCTTCCTCTGATACCCCTATAATGCAGATATTGTTCCTTTTGGATTGGTCACATAGTTCTCTTAATATTGTTTCATTCCTGGAGATCCTTTTATCTCTCTCTGTGTCAGCTTCTATGCGTTCCTGTTCTCTGGTTTCTATTCCATCAATGGCCTCTTGCATCTTATCCATTCTGCTTATAAATCCTTCCAGAGTTTGTTTCACTTCTGTAATATCCCTCCAGACATCTGTAATCTCCCTCCGGACTTCATCCCTTAGCTCTTGCATATTTCTCTGCAGCTCTGTCAGCATGTTTATGATTTTTATTTTGAATTCTTTTTCAGGGAGACTGGTTAGGTCTGCCTCTGCAGATCCTTTCTCAGGTGTTGTTTGAACTATCTTGAACTGGACTAAATTTTTTTGCCTCTTCATGGTGATATCAGTGGCTGTAGGCAGGTTGCAGGTGTGTCAGCTGGGAGAAGAAAGTCCTTTCCTGCTTGCTGGATGCCTTGCCCTTCTCTGCTGTCTGTGACGGTTACCCGCACTCCTGGAGCAGCCACCGGGTTAGTCCCCTAAGCTGCTGTGGGCAGGGTCTCCATCAGAGCAGCACGGAGCCCTGCGGGGAGTGGCAAGCACACCAGGTGCACTCCTCCATGCTAGAAGCACCCCTGCCAGGCAGCTGTGTAGCAGCAGTGGCCTTTGGGTCTGGCCCGGGCGACTGTGCATTGGGCTAGGATTCCGGTCAGCTGCTGGGAGCGTGCCTGCTCCCTCTGACTCTGCTGCAGGTGCGCGCGGGGCTCTCCCATGCGGGCCTCTACCGAGCTCCTCTGGCTTCACTGCCGTCGGTCCATGTGAGCCGTGCCTGGGCTGTTCAGTTGCGCCACCGCGGGCTCGCACGAGGCTCTCCTGGTCCCATCTGGCGCCGTTGGCGCACGGATCTACTCCTGGTCCCTTCCAGTGCCTCCACCCCTGGCGCACGCTGCCACTCTCCCCCTATTGGGCCGGTATGTCGGGGTCCGCACCAGTTGGAGGAATGACTGGCAGGCTGCTTAGTGCCATGAGGGGCTTCAGAGCTGCAGTGCCTCCCCAGGGTTTAGGGCAACTAAGTTTTCCCTGGGATTCCCAGATGCTGGCTATGTGTGCCGGGACAACTTCATCCAGCTATGGGGTCCCTGTCTCTTTAAGACTTGCAGAAAGCACTTGCTTTTCTTTCGTCTCAGGGGCGCCAGTTGCGGGGACCTGCCCACAGGTTTTGCTTTTCCGTTTCTCTAGTATCCAGCACCCCATGCACCTTGTGTCTGCATTCAGGGTGCAGATTCCTAGAGCTGGTTGTTTAGCAGTCCTGGGCTTTCACTCCCTCCCTGTTCCTACTCCTTTCTTCCTGCCAGGTTTTGGGGTGGGGGAGCGTTCGGGTCCCGCCTGGCCACGACTTGTATCTTACTCCCTTCGTGTGATGTTGAGTTCTCACAGATGTAAATGTATCCTGGCTGTTGTACTGCATCCACTGGTGTCTCTTTTAGGAATAGTTGTATTTATCGTATTTTCATAAATATATATGTTTTAGGGAGGAGATTTCCTCTGAACTACTCATGCCACCATCTTCCCATCTGTGAACTTTATCAAAATGCAAAAACATCTGCTACCCAAGAGTTACTATTATGAACACAAAGAAACAAGCCCCAGATTGATAGAAAATACCTGCAAAGCATATGTCTAACAGAAGACTGGTATCCAGAATATAATATAAAAAGAACTCTCCAAACTCTGTAACATTCCAATAAAAAAAAAGCAACCAACCCAATAAACAGCCTTTTTTTTTTTAAGTGGGCAAAGAATTTGGCCCTGCTTGACTCACACATCCATTTTTTGGATGAATCACCTTTGCCAGGACAGGTAGTCTCATGCTATCTGCAGTTGTATTCCCCAGAATGCAGAGCCAAAGATGACCTGAATGCAAGTAGTTCATCTGGGAGGTGACTTCAGGAAGCAGAAGTGAGGAGAATAGATCAGGGTGGCAGGAAAGCTGGTGGAAGGTGAGTGACTGACCGCAGGATTGCCCCCGATGGAGGGGAGGCTGAGGCACTTCTCCCCCTATTTTGCCCCACCCCCAAGCCCAGTAGTTGAGGGCTGCCCCTCCCCTTCTCCCACCCTTCCAGGCTGCACCAGGGCATTCAGGCCAGGGGGCAGCTGCTTGAGGCAGATGGAACTTGTGAACTGGAAGTGGGCCAGGGGAATGAGATGCAAAGGCACGTGGACATCCACTCCTGTGGCCAGGAGAGCAAGCCTGAGCAATGCAGGAGGGGCAGGAAGGCTTTGGGGGCAGACCCACTCAGTAGCCCCCATAATCTAGCACAGTTATAATACCACAAAAAGGATGATAGTGTGAAGTACCTGGGGCAGGGGGCAGGGGGCAGGGGGCAGGTGGCGGCAGTGGGGAGCTCTGCCCAGGTGCAGGGTACTCGGAGATTGCTCTCACAGAGCTGCCCCCAGCTAGGGTCAGTGGGACCCAGAGCAGGTTCAGACACTCCCTTCAATCCACCCCAACCCCACCTGCCCCCTGGCCTTCCAGCAGCTGCTTGATGATTGTAGCCACCTTTAGCTGCCAGGCAGGCAGGAATGCCACTCTGTCCCAGCAGCTAGACCCTGGCTGGCAATGATGGAAAATCCATCCTGGGCCTGCTCTTCCCATTCTTGCACAGGGGAATGGAAAAGAAACATATCCCAGCTTGATACAGTACTTTCCTTCTTTCCACTTCTCCAGGGCCTCCTGGTCGGGAAGATGAAGTTCTCTGCAATCCTTAAGAGAAGCAGACACTCAGAAGTGCGCAGCAGGGTCCTCACAGCAGAGTCCAGGGCTGTCTTCAGCCTGGTCCAGAAGGCCAGGGTTGGCTGCATCTGTGTGGCTTAAACCCAAGCATATTGGGGATGAACCTTAAAAGTATGGGATCTTTGGGTGGTAAAGGAGGGATAAGGGGGAAAAAGGGGCATTACGATTAGCACACATAATGTAGGGGGGAGCATGGGGAAGGCAGTATAGCACAGAGAAGACAAGTAGTAAGTCTATAGCATCTTACTACACTGATGAACAGTGACTGTAATGGGGTATGTGGTGGGGACTTGATAATGCAGGGAGTCTAGTAACCATAATATTGCTCATGTAACTGTATATTGATGATACCAAAAAGAAAAAAAGTATGGGATCTAGGAAGGAGGGTGGCTGCTTACCTGGTTCTGCCTTTTTTGGGCTTCCAAGTCTTGGCTCTCAAAGCCAGTTTGGGCCCACCTGGCGCAGGTATCCATAACATCTAAAAATGTTCTTAAACTTGGACTTCATGGAAAGGAGAAAGACATGATATTTCAAATGACTGAACCCTTCCTAGCTTAGAATGAGAGGTCAGTATAATTAAATATGTAGAAAATGTTTCGATTATCATTATTGGCCAATACTTACACAGTATATACTATGTGCCAGGCCCTCTTCTAAAGGCTTGTTTAATCATCACATCCTATAGGGTAGATACAATTATTATCTTCATTTTACAAATGAGGAGACTAAGTTCCAGCAAGATAAAATAACTTGCCTAAGGGTACACAGCTAGGAACCAGCACAGCTTACCGCCAGTACCCTACGAGGACTGTCAATCATAATCAACAGCCATAGCAACTTGTAGGAAACCTATGGTCAGAATTGGCTGAAAGGGCACTCCAGTTCTTTCTCTGATTAAAGTAGAATTCGTTCTTTATTTTGTGGACTGTGGACATTCTCGGGGCCCCATGCTGTTTTCACCATATAGGTAGATTAAGGGTTTGGCATTGTCTCCGGCCCTTGGTTACTATTTGCAATTTGTTTCATCCTCTGTCACTGTCCCACGGTCACCTGAGCACAGATTCTTCGGCAACAGTGTTCCTGAGAGGTTGTACTCTCTGAGTGACCAGCTGCAGGATGCCAGCTCCGGACTATGCAGGGCAGTGGCCCCCTTCTTGGTGCACCAGTCTATCTCCGACCTGGGTGCTCCATGACTGCACTGCCCACATGGTGCCTGGCGTCCTTCAGAAGTACTGAGCATGGGTGGGGACTGACCTGCATCTTTGGGCAACAGAATAATTTCCTGATTGAAATAGATACTCCACTGAACAGAAATGTAAATGTCTCGACCCTTCCCGAGTAGCATAATTTATCATCCTCCAGTTTCAATAGCCCAGCAATGCTCGTGTTTAACCTCCTTTCTTAGCCAAGACCCCACGGGCTCCACTGCTGGTGAGGAGTGCCATCAGTCAGAAGGGCGGGGAGCGTGAGTGCCCTGGAAGAGCTCTGGAGCCTTCGTGATTGCATGCGCAGCAGCCAGCTGGAAGCGGTTCCAAAGGGCTGAGCAAAGGAAGCAGGCTGGGGAAGCAGGGAGTACCTCCACCTCCAGAACCTCTGAGTCTGGTCCCATGAAGAGTAGAGAGGAGGGGACAACGAGGGAGACCCCAAACCTCAGCAGCAGTGGCAGCAATGGCTGGTCTTTCCCATCCAAGAGGCCAGGATATTCTAGAACTACTGAGCCTGCCCAGGGAGAGTTCTGAGGTTTGATTCTGCCACCGGTGTGAGACCTACCATGTCTATAACTTTTTCCAAGACAGAACAACACAATCTGGTTGGAAGACGGGACGTGCACACAAGATAAGAGGTGAAGGCTCGGGAGGGTTATCTGGAGGGACTGCTGGGAAGAAGTCAGCCATAAAAGAAATAACACACCTTGGTTGGCCATAAGGAAGACAGACATATTCCAGAAAAAAACTGTGTTTGTTCACTCATTCATTTATTCAACAAACATTGATCTCCTACTGTGGCTGGGCACTGTTTTATGCCTTAGGGATACAAAATTTATAGAATGTGGCCTCTCTGGTGAGCAGGGCCAGTCTAGGGTAGGCAAGTAAGGTGCCTGCAGAGCAAAACAGGGACTTAGTCGCTCTCGCAGGCCAAGCCTGCATTTGCACAGCTCTGAGAGTGAGTGTCTCCTTACGTTTTGCTCCCCAGGCACCTTGCTTGCCTTACCCCAGCTTGGCCATGCTCCTGAGGGGCTTGTTGTCTAGGATGAGCAAAGGCCTGAAGGTGGGAAGCCAGGACCTCCTGAGCACAGGATTCAAGGCCCACAGGATTTGGCCCCACCTATCATTTGAGGACCACCTGTGCCCTTTCTCCTTTAAGCCTTCGCCCAGCCAAACCATGTTTATTCTTCATGCTTCCATCCCCCAATCTGGAAAAGTCCTGCCCACCAGTCAAGACTAAGCTCCAGCAGCGCCTGCGCCCTGGTGCGCCCTCAGCCACTGGGCCTGTACCTGGCAACCAGGCTGCCCAGGGCCAGGGCAAAAATCAGCCTAGCAGTGCCTGTCAGGCTGGGGGTGGGTAGCAGGGTATTATTAAGTGTGCACCTGGAAGCTTCCTATTTTAAGTAATCATTCTTCCTATCAGGTGTCTTGCTGTGTAGGAGACATCAGTAAATGCAGCAACATTTTTTGTTATGAAATCTAAAATCATTTTTTCCGCAAATGTCACACCCTCTGTATTTGGCTGGTCTGGAGCAAAACCCTGGTTCTCTGAGTTCCAGCTCTGCCAATCACTCCCTACCAGGAGATGAGGGCTTCCCTCTGTGAGTTCTGAGGCCCCCTGTGCATTCTGCCATTAGCACATGCATCCCATGAGTCTCTGAGCCCCTTCTTGCCCAGGTGGCCAGTTCCCCAAGGTCAGAGGTTGTGGGGGTGGAGAACCCCTGTTCATCTCTGGGTCTCCAGGACAGAGCACAGGGCCTGGCGCAGGGTTGGAGTGATGGTTGAACTGAACCAGATGTGCTGGGGGATGGAGTGGCATCAAGGAGCCCACCTGGGTCAGAGCATGAAACAGAGGTGATCAAGATGTGGGTAGGTGCCACTTGGAGCAGAGACAGCTGGAGGCCACAGGTGAGTCTGCCAGAGAGGGAGAAAAGAAGGATGATAGGTCCCTAATTGGCCCCCCTGTTTCAGAGCAAAGCCGAGGGCCTATGGGAGGTGGAAGGAGCCATGAGGCCAGGTCACATCCGTGAGATACAGGCCCTGTAGGCTCAGAAGAGAATCTCCCCACAGCACTCCAACAGATGCCTCACTGAGGAAAGACATTGCGGAGAAATTACAACCCCTTGTGATTTCTCCCACAGAACTAAAAACAACCTGTCAGTCCCCCGTTCTGTATCCAGGTGGATCCCACCATCTCTCGCCCCTAGGGGGACTGAGAATGGAGCAGACACTAGCCTGGGGGGATCCTTGGAGGACGACAAGCTCAGAGGATGAGCAGAACCCCAGGCTGGGGCTGCGGTCCTGGAGGAAAGCCTCACAATGTGCCACTTCCATGACGTCCCCAGCCCCAGGGAGCCACAGGAATGCAAGGGGCCCTCCTGCCCCCTTATCTTGATGAGGTAGGTCAGGTTTGGGTAGGTTAGGGCACATCAGCACCAGCTGATAAGCCGACCCCTTTTCCTCAGGTGGCCCACAATCTCTGAGCCCTAAGAAAGTAACCAGAGAGTTTACTGGCATGGCTTGAGAAGCCTGAGAGAAGTCACAGGAAAGTGTTTCCTCAAAGTTATTATGCTGTTACTATAGCTGCAAAGGATGAATCAGGATTCTGAATGCAGTTGTCACCTGTGGCCTAGATGGATGGCTGCAAATCGACTGCACCTAGTTCCCTTCCAGGCCCACCACCCTCCCACCTACCATTGCTGAGACCAGCAAGCTAGTGAGGACACTGGCCTCTCCCTAGCCGGTCCCCTCCTTCTCAACTCTCCCTGGGCCGGGGGCAGGCTGCCCTCTGTCAGGCAGAGTGGCTGCATGGGTTCAGCTTTGAGTGAAGGGATGGATTGCAAGCTCTGGGGAGGAGCTGCTATGTTCAACATGCACATGGAAGGGTGTGACGGTGGTGGGCAGGCAAGCACTCCCATCCCAGCCCGGGCTAAGGTCCCTCTCTTCCCAGAACAGAAGACCTGGGGGGCAGAGCAGTGCAGGGTCTTCAGGAACCCCTGCAAAGCTCCTGTTTACAGATCCCAGCTCAACCAACTCTGGCTTCTTGCATCAAATAGAAGCTCCTTAGCCTCCCTGCCCCGCCTCTCTCACCCCGATGTTTATTAGAAGTCACTTTCTTTTCAGCCTGACTGGTTGTACCTACTGGGCGCCACACAGAGTACTAGGCACCTTGGAGGCCACCAACATAAACAGCATGCTGGCCTTCACATGGGGGGCAGTCCTCAAACCAAAAGGATGCAGTTAGACCTCTACCTGCAGGGGACCAGAGCTCAGGGGCTGGGAGAGGGGGACAGACTCTAGAGCTGGAGCCTGAAACAGGCAGGCCTGGTGACATGTGATTGGGTCCTCAGCTTATCACAGCTCAATCATTCCCCCACCCCGGGGCCTTTCCCCAACCATTCTCTGGAATGCCTTTTATCCTCCAGCTGGGTTCCCGCCTCTCAGTTTGCTAAGCGTACCACACAGAACACTCCGGGAAGCGCAGAAGTGAATCTAATACCAAGGTGAAATAAAAAATACCGTAACAGCTTCTGTTGATGAGCCCGAGTTCTATGCCAGGAATGATGCATAATCTCTTCTAACATCCTCATGAGGCAGGTGTTATTGCCCCTGTTCTATAAACGGAGAAACTGAGTCTCAGAGGGGCTAAGTAACTTGCTCAAAGTCACATGGCTGGTAAATGGAGTTATGTTCCTCTCTATAGCCTGCATTCACAGCTTCCCTCTAGCAGGACTTCCAAAACAGGTGAGCTTGAAACTCTGCTCCCCGAAGACAGCCTTCAGGGTGCCCCCAGCGTCACATATTCAACTTGGCTCACAGATCGGGCTGTCTAAATCTTAACTGGGGGAATCCACCTGTCAGAGGAGACAGCAGTTACACCGAAAGATGACAGATAGCAGGTGCCCTCTTTCTGGCCCTGAGAGACAGTTGGGGTCAGGGATACAGGGCTGACTAAAATTTAAAAAATCAGATCCTACTGATACTTGCCACCTTGGATGTCCCTCAGTGCAGATTTACAATGCGGACTTGGACATCTTGTTTATTCTCCCTGGGCTCTGATTTCCTGGTAGATAAAATGATGCAGTTGGATTAGGCCAGGGGTTTTCAGTATGGATTGCATATTAGAACCACCTGGGGAACTTGAATTCAACTACCCATGCTCAGGCCCTGCCCCCAGAAAGTCTGATGAAATTTGTCTGGGGTGGAGTCCAGACACGGGTATTGCTGGAAACCTTCCTGAGTGATTTTAATATGCCGCCATTGTTGAAAACCACTTTTGTCTGAGGTCCTTCCCAGTGCCATGCTTCTCCAGGAGTCTACTCCCAGCCAGCCTATTTTTGTAAGTAAAGTTTTATTAGAACACGGCCACACACATCATTTACAGATTGTGTGGGGCTGCTTTCAGGCTATGCTGGTGGAGTTGAGTGGCTGCTATAAAGACCTTAGAAGCCTAAAGCCTGAAATACCACCTGGCCTTTTATAGCTGCAGCTGGAATGCTACTTCTAACCTCTCAGCAGGGGTGGGAGGGAACAGGAAGGCTCAGGACCTGCTCTCCATGAGAGCCAGCTACTTTTTTACACCTGTTTCCTCAGTGCCGAGAACTGTGTCCAGCACACAGTGGGTACACAAAGTATCTGTTGGATGAATGGGTGGGTGGGTGATGAGTGGATGGGTGGTTGAACAGATGAGCTCAAACCAACCTTCCCTGGAACATCACACCTACAGAACCATCCTGGTCATTCCTCTGCCTCTAAGCAACCAGAAGCACAGCACAGAAGGCTGAGTAGAAGCAAGACTACCTCACTCCGCTGATGAGGCCCAGAACCAAGAAAGGTGCTTTGCGCTCTGCAGCCGCCTCCCTCCAGCCCCAACATCCCTCATCTCCAGCAGCCCTTTCCTCAAGCATGAAAATGTAAGTATTCCCTCAGCCCCTTGGTTTCTTTGGAACTGCACTGCGGGGCTTCTCTTCGCTGAATGTGCTTAGGGAGCCCCAGCTCAGGGGGCAGATAGGGTTTGGAGAGAAGGCTATGCCTGGGGGCTGTCTCGTCCCTCAGCAGGACCAGCTAATTGCAGTGGAGGAAGGGGATGGACAGAGTTTTCTCCACACCCACTGGAGTCAGGAAGAAGCATGTGGTCAGACAAGAGAGTGAAGGAATCCCTCGTGGTCACCACCCTCACATGTATGTATTCATGGCTTTTTCTATTTGAAAACCTCACTTTGGAAAAGTAACTGTTTGGTGCTGTGTACCAATGCTTCTGCCCCTCAGTGATTAGGGTCAGGGGTTCAAAGTGGGGGTTCTGGAGTCAGCCTGTCTGGTTGTCTAGTTCCCTCACTTTTTGGCCCAGCTGGATGAACTTGGGCAAGTTCTTTTACTTCTTCTCTCAGCCTCAGTTTCCTCACCTGTAAATGATAATTGTGCAGCTCGGCATAAGGGCTTGGTGAATTGTAGCTTCAGTGTCTGTCACACTGTGGGGACCACAGAGATGTGCTGCTCAGATCCCCCTTCCAGGAAGGACTCCCTGCCCCACTGTGGGTCTGGGGCGGTGAAGGCTCAGCACAGCCTCCAGCCTTCAGCTCCTTCGGGGAGCTCTGCACCCCAGGCCATGCCCTGCCCCTCCTGCAGGGCAGCCTGCACTGAGAGGCTGAGCAGCAGGCAGATATGATGGTCCCACCATTTTCCTGGATCCAGGGCACGCTGACAGAGCGCCCCTGGAGGGGTGAGCCTTTTCTGGGCTCACAGGCCCACTCTCCCTCTGCCCAGGCCTGCCGCACCCCTCTTCTTCACGTGTGTTAGTACCCAGGAAACTCTCAGCCTTGGCTTCAGAACCCAGCCTATGGCATGTTTCACTATTTGCAACCATTATGGTAGGCCCTGGTCCAAGCTCGGCCGCTGCTCCGAGTTCCCCCTGGGTGATCCCCCAGAACCAGGTCATCTGCAGACCACCGTGCTGGAGTGCTGGGGACCGGAGCCAGGACAGTCATTACTGCCCCTGTAGGAGGCGCCCTACGCCGGATTCGCCAGCCTCTCCCAGGGTTCGGTGGAACTCTTCCTCCTGCCCGCCCCCGACCTTTCCTTCCTCCCTTCTCTGGCATTGTGCCAGCTGTGAGCACTCTGGGATTATTCAGATGGGGAGCTCACAGTCTAACATGAAAACAGCTCAGCATGATAAGGTTCCAGTTAGAGGGCACCAGGGATGCACACAGGGGCACCCGAGGATCGGGGGGCTTTCTGGAGTAGGAGGTGTATTTGTTGAGTTGTGAAGGGCAGGCAGGATTTGGGCAGCCAAAGGGAGTGGCAGAGATGTTCTAGAGAAAACGGAAGCTCATATCAGCATGGACCAGGCACCCACGTGTTTGCTGGGATGCTGTGGGCAGTTGCCACTTTCCTCAAAGGCAACTTTGCTCCCTAAGGACTCAAGTTCGGAGAGTCGCGGAGCAGTCAAGTTCGGAGAGTCGCGGAGCAGCCTGTGGACATCGCCCCCTTGCAGTTAGCAACCCGTTTCCCAAAGACAGTTACTAAGCTGCCCTTTGTCCTCATCTTCAGCTCACAGCCCACACCTTTCTTGTTCCCTGCAGGCCCCCTCCAGCCCCGCCATGTGCTCAGGTTCTGGTCTGCCTTCCCGGTCCACATAGCCACCTCTGCAAATGCACAGCTGATCCAAAGTCCTTAATGCCGCTTCCAGCCCTGATGCAGGTGGTCAGTGGGCAGGGGGATTCGGAACACACTTCTCCAAAATATGGCATCTTGACTTTTCAAGTATTTTATGCTGGAGGGGTTTGAGGAAATGGCAGAAGCAGGAAGGACTTTCTGACTTCCCCAACCCCCTCCCCTGAGGCAGGTCATGAGACCCTCACAGGAGAGGGGCCCTCCCTACACCCAGAGGAAAGGAGCATCCTTCTCTCCAAGAGGGAACCCAGAAGAACCTGAATGAGCAGGCCTTGCCAAGTTTCCCCCAGTTTACTGCACTTGCTCGGACCCTTTGACCTGGCATATTTCTACATGACTGTCCACTCTTTGTCAAACTTAGCATGGCAACAGGTTTAATGTTTCTTCAGGTCTTTGGTTCCTTATACAGGCTCGGTGTCATGTCACACTTAGGTTAAATTAATTTGTATGCTTTTCTCCTGTTACTCTATCGGTTTCTTTTTCAGACCCGGCCGAGGATCCTAAGAGGGTCAGAGAAGACCTTTTCCTTCCCTCCACAGGCCTGGGGTGATTGTTCTGGCAGGCTCCCCAAGGGATGCCTCTGAAAAGCCTCCACTTTCCAATACCACTGACATCCAGGCCCTCTCCAGGCTTGTGGGGGCTTACCGTCCTGTGAAATTGGTCAGGCAGTGAATTGCGATAAACAGAAACTTATTTTTCCCACAGAATCCATTCTAAAATCAGAGGTTATTTCCAAGCATGGCAAAGAAAACCTTAACAAGCTGGTTTTCTAATGCTGCATGGTGGTGTCCTGGCAGCTGTGCAGGAAATGGGAGAGATGGCCACCATCTAGGGATTAACCTCTCCTCTCTTTAATCCAGGAGCATCCCTCCTCTCCCTCCTCCTTTTTTAAAACAGCTGTATTGAGCTATAATTCACATACCATACAATTCACCCATTTAAATTGTGTAATTCAATGGCTTTTAGTCTATTCACAGAGTTGCATATCCATCACCACAATCAATTCTACAATATTTTCATCACCCCAAAAAAGAAGCCCTGTACCCCATTAGCTGTCAACCCCCCAAATTCTCCAGCCCCATCAGCCCTAGACAACTACTGATCTCCTGTCTCTATAGACTTGCCTATTCTAGACATTTCGTGTAACATTCCTCCTTTATTGGCCATTGTCTAAATCATCAACATCATCATCAATATCATCTGTACAACCCTTTGCAATTTACAAAGTCCTTTCATATATACTATGAGGTAGATTGACTGTAAAAAAATGAAAAACTGCCCCAATTCATCTCCCTCAATTTGTCATGCAACTTGGCAGTGCCCTCGATTGTGGGTGTGGCATCCTTCTAACCCCTTGATTCTGGCCTCAGCCTTGCTGCTTGCTTGGACCAATGGGAGTCAAGGAAGGAAGCAGAGGCTTGAACAAGTGCTGCGTGTTTCCACTTCCTCTCCTGCTCCCTGCTATGGCCCTGTGAACACAGTCAGGCTTCCTGTGGAGGAAGAGGTCCATGGCCCAGCTGCCCCATCCCCTCAGCCAATAGCCAGACAACTGCCAGCTGCCAGCCTTGTGAGGGAGCCAGCCTACATCTCAAAGTCACAAATCTGTGAGCCGAAGAAATATTTATGGTGGTATGCCACTGAGGTTTTGTAGCTATTTGTTACTACAGCATTATTGTGGCAATAAATAACAATTATCTCATTTGTTTCTTACCACAATCTGGTGAGGTTGGTAGGGCAAGAAAAAAAACTAAAATCAGCAGATGAAAATAGAGAATAGGGAAGACACTAGCATATATTGAACACCTACTCTGAGTCAAGTTTTAGGCTTGGAATTTTCCCATATGTTATTATCTTGTTTGATCCTGTGAGAGTGCTGTGTTATAGGGAGGAATGCCTCAGCCACAGGTAACAGGGTATCTGATATTGTCTTATGGAATAAAGATTCTTCACTATCTCAGAAAGAAGTCTGGAGGGATAGCCAATCCCAGGGTTGATGCAACAGCTCAGGAAAGTCATCAAAGACCCAATCTTTTTCTCTTTCTGCTCCACCATCCTTGGTATGTTAGCTTTTCTTCCTCAGGTATCACCTTATGGTTACAGGATGGCTGCCACAGCCCCAAGCATCACATCCTTCTCCAACCTCATCATAGCAGGAAGATGGGAGCAGGACATCCTGGCACATAAGGAAGAAAATTCCTTCCCAGAAGTCCCCTGATAGCCTTCCCCTTATAGCTCATGGTTTAAAATTGTGCCACATGTCTACCCCTAAGCCAATCAATAACTGAAAGAAAATGGTATGACCATGCTTAGATAAGACCAATTGTAGTTTATCTACTGAGGTTGCAGGAGGCCTTCTTCCCTGTGCATGCTCCATTTTAACAAAATCTATGGAGAAAAGAGAGATTAGCTTTTAGATGGATGACAAACAAAGAATCCACAGTTATTATTATTCCTACTTTACAGATAATGAAAATGAGGCTTGAGAATTCAAGTAAGTTGCCCAAGGTCATGCAGCTAAGAACTGGTAGAGCTAAGATTTAAACCCAGCTCTGCTGGCTGCAAAGCCCTTTCTACTACATTATAAGGGGTCTTGGCCAAATTTATGCAGCTAAGAAGTGTCAGAGCAGGGCTGGAGCCTGGGTCCCCTGGGTTGGAGCTTTGTCCTCACTGCAGGCTGCCTATTTCTCCCTTGCCTGGTGCTCCCTTCACACACACAACCCTACCGCACCACTCCCTTCCTGTTTCTTCCCTTCAGGTATTCGCTGTGCCCCTGGAGTGGCCATGGTCCCACAATTATGGCACATCAACAGACGGTGCTCCTGCCCATAATATATTCCAGCCTGAGAGGCTCCGGTCATGGCTTCAGGGTCTGTAAACTGACTTAGTGACCTACCTCTCTCTCACTGTAGATCAGAGGCCTGTGCATCACATTTCCCAGAATAAGGATATGTATACCTGAGCCTGATAAGAGATATCCCCCCATGGGTCCCTCCTACCCCCCACCCCTGGTCCCCTGCCTACTTCCCTCCAGGAGAAATGGCCTCAGCTCCTCCAATTCAGTGAATTTTACTGTCTTCCTACCTCTTTTCTGGCTCTGAGAGATGTGTCCTGGGGATGCCCGTTTTCTCTCCTGACTGATCTATATGCCAAGCTTGTAAATCATGCCTACTGGTTGCCCCACCAACTTTACTCATGGCAGGTCAATTTGCTATCCAGAAAATATCCTCACAGGCACTCCCCCTTGACTTCTGCTCTGTCTACTGGGCCTGGAATTTGCTGGCGTTTCACACAGGCCTGCCACAGGGATGGTGAAATGGGTTCCTCCTCCTTCACAGATGGCTTCTTCCTAGTGGAAAACACACCACAAAAGGGCGTTGGTGTCTACCTACTCCAGCCCTGTCCACCCGGCCTGGAAACTCCCTTCCAGACAGGTCAGTGACTAGAATAGTGGCCAGCCTGCCTCGCCTGCCACCCCCTAGCCCAGTCCCGGAAGAAACACAGGCTCCTGAGCACCGAGTTTCGGAAACTCAAGAAAAATCTCAAGGCTGAGGTCACATATGGGTTGAGACTTGAAAAAAGATGTAGAGGTCAAAGGTCTACAGAATATAGAAGATAAAACTGGAACAGGAAAAATCTTCAAGTTCATCTAGGCAGTGATTTTCAGATTACCTTTTAGCAGCAGAACTTCTGTCTTTCAAATGAGAGGTTTACATAGAACCCCAAGGTGTAAGGTGAATACAAGTGAGGCCACTCTAATAAAGCGGAGGTGGTAGACTTAGCATATACCTTGACCCTCAGCGGAACCCTGGGCTCTGTGGAACACAGTTTGAAAACCATTGCTCTAATGGAGTTTCTACCAATGAGAAAATTGAGGCCCAAATAAAGGAAGTGATTTGTCATGCAAAATGGGCAGTCAAGCTGGAACTTAGACGCTGGAAACTGTTCACCAAATCCAGAGCCAAGGGTTGGGCAAGGTTCCTGTACTAGAGCTTGCAGAGGGGAGCAGGGAAAGGGTGGGGAAGAGGGATGCGTTGGGAGCTGAAGGACTGTGCGATGGTTGGCTACCAGGGACAGAGCTTCAGTAGAAGGTTCTGGGGCCCTGGTGAGAGGCCCTTTACCCTGAGAGGCCAGCTTTCATTCTTTTTCCCCCACACTGGGCCTTGGGGAACTACTCCCAAGGTAATCTTTCACCACACACAACTCCCATCAGCCATCTAACACACTGAATAAAATATCAATCCCACACTGAGAAACAGCTCCAAAGTGGAAAGTGGATTGGAGCTGATCCGAGGCTACACTGGGGCTTCAATTCTTGCCACGCTGTCAGCCTCAGCAAAAGCCTTGTTTCCAGAGTCAGAACAGAGTGCACTTGCTTTCCGAACAGAGCAGGACAAATAGGTGAGGGGCTGAGAACCGAGGAAGGAAAGGGCTCTCTTCCTTCCCTCCCCCTACCCCACCATCCCTCCCTCCTAACAAGATCTGGGGACAAGGAGCTTGAAGTATAATTCAGGTGTGGGGTGCTGTTGTTTTATGCACATTCAGAGGGGAAAAAAGAAAGCAGGGACCTCCTAGGACAAAGTATAAGAAGTGGTACCTTAAGGATGTGCTTTTCAGGGCGGTCCCCAGCAGCTGCATCAGCCCCAGCTAGGCATTTCTTAGAAATGCAAATTCCAGGGCCCCATCCCAGGGCCACTGAATCCAAAACTCCAAGGGTGGAGCCCAGCAATCTATGGTTTAACAGCCCTTGAGGGCTACCAATGCCCATTCAAGTTGGAGAGCTGCTGTCCTGGTGCAGTGGCATGTGGCACTTGGACGAGGAGCCTGAGTGTGAACATGGCCATTTGAGATCAGGTCCTTCAGAGAATAGAACTGCTGGGGGGTGCCCCAAGATGGCTTTAGAGACAGAAAAGGGTCCTGCTTCCAAAATAACGGCAGTAAATGCAGGTTAAGCCAGGCTTCCAGACTGGATGCAGTTTATCCAGCACCTCTTCACACACCCAGGGTCCTTTCCTAAGGTCTAGAAAGGCAGGTCCCTGCCTTTTAGGGGTTTTAGTTTCCTCTTCCATAAAATGAGGAACTAAACCTGAGGAGTCTCCAAGGTCCCTCCTGGCTCTGACCTGGGACTTTAAGAAGAGGGTCATGGCTTATAGGGCACAGGGTGGGGAGGCTTGAGGGAGAATGGGGACAGGCAGGAATGAACTGGAACCCATGGCAAGGGGGTGGTTGAGGTCTCTTCTGTTAGTATAATCAAAAAACCCAATGAGCTAGTCTTTAAACACCATGTGGGGCCTGGCACAAGGGAAGCTCCCAATCTTTGTTAGCAACGATGATGACTGTGATTATCAGCAGCCCTGATTTATAAAAGGTCCTCCTACTTAATCACTGGTACCCACAAATATTTGAATTGCTGCATCATCAGATCAAGAACTGCTGAGTCACTGAATGCACAAAATTCATGTTGGACCATCAGAAATGAGGGATCATTAAAAGTGAGCCTCTCAAGAAACAGCACAGAAGCATCGCTCTACTCATGCTGCCCTCACTACTCCTAGATCTTTCTTAAAACCAAAACCCACTTCAATCCGTGGTTCCACTGTGTGAATGGTTTCATCTGACTCTCCCAACTCTGAATTAATTACCCTTGTATTGTACTGAAAAGGCAATTGAGGTTCTCAGAGGTCACAGACACAGCCTGGACTCACAGCCCAGTGTGTCTGACCCTCAGGCCCATGCCACTCCTGCTTCTGGGTGGCCTACCAGCTTCCAGACTGAGCAAACCTTTTCTCTCTCAGTGCAGCCCAGACGTTCCCTTTATTTTCCTTCATAGCACATACCATACTGTGTTGTAATTTCTCTGAACACCTAGTTTCCTAGACTGGGAGTCCCACATGGGCAGACAAGAACAGTGTCTAACCTTCCTCCTGTCCCCAGAACCCAGCGCAGTGCCAGGCTCACCTTGGGTGCCGATCTGGGGCTTTGGTCCATCCACAGAAGGCTCTGGCTACTTGCGAGGGGGCATGACCGCCACGGGGGCAGACCTCATAAAAGAAAACATGTATTCTGAGATTCAAGTTTCCCCTTCCTCTAGGTACCTGGCTGACTCTGAAGTTGGGAGTGGCCTACATTCCCCACCCTCCCGGTGAGTCAGCTGGAATCCTGTGTAGCTCTGCCTCCTCCTGCCCCCAGCGTGGTCTACAGCGAGGGTTTTCTGTTCTGGGGCTTGACTCCGTTAGAGAATACAATGAAAACTCAGGGCCCCTCTTACCAGAAGAAAAAAGGAAATCCAGCCACATGAAATTTTTTCACACACATGATATTTTGCATCTATAGTGAGTTTAGCATTTCCTGCAATCCATCCATGAGGCCCCTAAAGACATTTACACCTAAATTTGATGACAGCCCAAGAAGTTGGGGAAGCAACTAGTATAAATAGCAGAAAGCAGGGCAATAGAGTTTCTTAGTAGAAATTGGGGCCATAATTACCCTTGAGTGGAGCCTAAACCAGCCCTCCCCAGAACTGCTCTGGCCACCCTGACATCTCCCCCACCCTGTCCTTTCACCCACCTTCTCCAGCTGGGAAAGCCTTCATTCTCCCCATCTGCCACAGAGGTTTACCTAACGTGAGTTGTTTTGCATCTGCTTCATTAGAAAGCCTTTTAAAATGCATTTTCAGGTATATGTTCAGTACAGTGTGTCTCTGTGTAAAAATCTGCAGGCAAATCACTTTAAGGAGGTTGGTTGTTTTTATTCCTTTCACCCAGGCTTGCCAGGCCTCAGCTCAGTGTAAACCATGCAAGCATATCATAAATCAGGGAGTAAATTCAGGGTCTCCAAGAGCCCCCTGCCTAATTATCTCCATTATACCTAACTGGTTGGAACCCCTGGCTAGCACCTGCAGAGCTGGACCAGAGGATAGACTGTGAGATGTCAGTGCCCCTTTCCCACCCCCAGGCCCATGCTGACCTCACCACAGTGACAAAGATCACCCACCACAGGTGGTTCTCTTAGTTTTACAGATGAGGAAAAAGAGGTTCAGGGAGATGAAGGTGTCTTGCAAGGTCACCCTGTGCATCGGGGGCCTGGTCTTCTGATCAGATGAGAGCACCTCAGAAACCACTTCTGGTTTGAGATTTTCTGCTGGTTAGAAATTCTAAGAGAAAACACTTGGAGGTTGAATTGCAGGATCCAGCATTGGTCTGGAGTTTTCCAGACACTACAGTTCGATCAGCTCTAAAAGGCCCAGAAAGTGCCAGGGACAACTGTGGGGACAGGGCTGACAGCTGGGCTTGAGACCAAGCGTCTGAGTCCAGACTGCTGACTCCACGTGCTGACACTTGAGCCCAGCCCCACGAGAGGAGTGATGTGTCTGACAGAGGGGCCACAGGAAGCAGCTGGGCCTTCTGTTCCACAACAGGTCTGAGATCTAGGCAGTTTCTGCAGGATTATTTCCTCTTAGAAGCAAGACAGAGAGAGGCACTGATTCACCTCTGGGCACAGGGGTCTAATGTCCACAGATGGCCCTGTGTGTCCTCAGGTCACATGTGGCCCTGCTCTCCCAGCAGACTTTCTGTGCCTGTTCTCCTCCTTCGCCCTGGTGCTGCCTGCATGGACTCAGGAGCTCCTCAGGGCAGGAATGATGCTCCCTGGGCTGGTGCCCTATTCAGCCCTGCAACACAGGCAGGTGATGAAGGGTCCAGCCCAGCCCCTTGCACATGGTGAGCATTTAACTTTTTGCTGTTAAAGAGTTAGAAAAAATCAAGAAGGTGATCTAGAATCTGGAAGAGCAAGTCTGTTGGGGAAGATGCTTTTCTATCTTCTGGTTCCAAAGGAGCAATAGGCTTGTTACTGGGAACCTAATTAAGCTTCTTCTCAAGGCTTCCACTTGCAAGGGCCCCTTCCAAGCCCTGTACCAAATTTTACATCCATAATTTTGAATTATTTTTCTTACAGAAGGTTTTGAAAGCAGTATAAGCATCAAGCTGTACAAAACCTGGATCCATTCCTGGTCCTGACCTTCTAGCTTTACAAACTCTGAAGCGGTGTATTTGACAGTAGAGTCCCAGAATTAGGCGAAATCTCCAAAGATACCTGGTTCATCTCTCAAGCAGACAGATCCATCAATTCCCAGGAACTATTTTCTTAGGGATCCCCAAGGGTGGAGGTCACCTCTCAATTGCCTAGTCTAATGTTTGACTCCATTAAAGTCAAGAAATTTATCTTCCTGCCTGATTGTTGTGTCCTACTCTAAGTAAATATTATTTCCTCTTGATCAGGTGTAACTCCAGGGGGGCAGTCCCGGAGCAAAATACCTTTGAAACTGAAATCAGTCAAAGGGAGAAATAAAGTGGGAGAAACCTGTTTATTTCTTACAGCAGTCGACCACTTCTGCTCTCCCATGACTCTTGTGTCCCGGCTGCAAAAGGGGCCCCACTCAACCTCTCAGTCCACTTTAACCCTCCATCCTTACCACAGTGCATCCTACTTCAGAACATGCAGGAAGACCACATTTCCCATCCTCCCTTGCAGGTAATTGGGGACTATATGACAGAGTCCTGGCCAATAAATATGGATAGAAGTGACATAAATCACTTTATCTTGGCCCTTAAAAACATCTTACATGATCCTCCAGTTCTCTCTCCTTTTCTGCAGGACCTTGGAAAGCTGTGTGTTCCAGATAGCATAGCTATGAGACAGATATTGCCTGGTCCCTGGACCACCTCTTGGAGGGAAATTCCAAGCAACAGTAAGATGGTGAAATGAGGGAGGAATGAACCTCTACTGTGTTAAAACACAGAAAGAACATTTATTTGTTATTACAGCATAACTTAACCCATCCCCATTAGTAGTCTTAATCTCTACTCCACACCTTCACACTCTCAAGTTTGGGATGCCTCTTCTAAGGCAACTTAGAAGTTCACTCCAACACAAAACAGGGCAGTGGAAGATGTATCAGGGCAGAAGTCCCTTCAAGGAAATAATTCAAATGAATAACTAAACCATCCCTGAGCCTCCTACCCTAGTTAAACAGCACCAACACCTTAAAACTTTGCCCTGGATCCAAGGTCCATCTCTTTGATCATCTCAGAACTCCTTTCTCAGGATTTCTTCCAGTTTCCCATATTTTTTTAAGAACAAGTGACCCAGATTAGAGAGATCACTCTGATAAGAAGAGAATCCATAACATATTTAGCATAGAAGACAGGAGACCTCCTCTTGTTTCTCCTTATGCCTATAGTTACAAAAACACAATACAGCTTGAAAAATCTTTAATCCCACATCTCAGGTTAAACCTGGCAAATTAAGCACATGAATTTATCGTTTCTCTCTGACGTTTCACTGAAATGTGAGTTAAGGAATAAAAAGGCCCAAGCACACAAGAATGAAAAGAATGAGAGAAAGAAAACAGCAGAAGACAAAAGATTTTAACAGATTTTTGGAAGATAGAAACAGGTGGAGGAATTATCAGAGCTGAGAAGTCCACACACCATGTGCCTACACAGGGGGATGCTAATGAGAACAGAGCCAAATCAAGCTGTGGGATCTTGGCAAGACACAGGGTTCGCAGGCACTGGGGACTGCAAAAGACAAGGATGAGTTGTAGAATTGAAGCTGGGCAGGATCAGCCCAACTGGAAACGGGGGGGTGGGTAGGGAGATGTCTCAAGTTCCCACCCCCACTCAGAACAGCCAGGTGATCACCCTCCCCCTAGGGGGGTTTATTCAATGGAGAAATTGAGGGTCTAAGCCCGATCAACAAGAACAGTAAAGAGAGGTGCCAGAGGGAAACCAGGAGGATTAAATGGAAGTCTAAGTGCAAATGGTTGTACACTGGGTCCCCTGCACCACACATCTCCAAGGACAACGGCGACTGGATCTGTACTGCCCAGCCTTCCCCATCCACTCCACCCCAGGGAGGAGGTGGATGAATTCTTCTCTGTAGCAATGGAATGGCCCCTAGAAAAGAGCCACTGCTACTGACATTTGGGGAACCCCAAAGAAATGGCCCTCATCTAGCTCCTACAGTGAAGCTCATAAAACAACAAATGACCTCCATGCACACAAGGTGGCCTTTTGATATTTTACTTGTAAATATTAGTGGCCTGCAAAGGATAACCAAAAATTTGAGGAAAGGCTCCAATGTGAAAGACAGAAACAGACCAACTGACCAACAACCAAACAGAAGAAAACATCAAACAAACGATCATTAACATCTTCAGAGAAGTAAGGGAAGATATTTCACCCACGAAACTGGAACCTAAGACAAGAAGGAATAATTCAAACTGGATTGTGGTGATGGTGGCACATCTCTGTAAATTTACTAACCATCAGTGGATCATACAATTAAAATGAATGGGTTTTATGGCATGTAAATTGCACTGAAAAAGAGCAGCTTTAGAAAAGGGAATAATCAGGAAAAAAGGAGTCAGTCAGTGGATATTGAAAATATGAGAGCAGAAATAAAATAGTCAATAGACAGGTTTGGAAGATAAAGGCAAGGAAATCTTTCAAACAGTAGGGGAAAATAAGGTATGGAAAATAGGAGACGGAAAAAATAGGGAAAATAAAAGATTTACTTAGGGTGCCCAACAAAAGAAATAGAGAATAGAGAAAATGGAATGAGTCCATCATCAAATAAATAATACAAGAATATTTCCCAGAACTGAAGGACCTGCATTTCCAGATTTTAAAAGCCCATTGAGCACCCAACACAATGAATGAATAAAAGTCCACATGAATTTCATGGTGATGTGTATGAAGATAAAAGGAGATCTTGAAAGTTTCCAGAGGGAAAACATTGTAAAAAAAAAATAAAGATCAATAGTAAGAATGGCATCAGATTTCTCACTGGCAGCAAATACCACATTCTAAAAGTCAGAAAACAATAAATATGTGTTCAAATTTGACCCCTTTAAAATGGCGCAAACAACAAGTAAATTTTAAAAAGCGAGTCTTTGATGAGGTCAGAACGTCTATGATCCTCTCCTCACCTTCCCGGGCTTTCTCACCTGCTCCCGGCCCTCCTTCCATGCTGCTCTCCCACCTGCCCCTCTCGACTCTCTTCCTTTACTGGCCAGCACGGAGAAGGGAAGGAATTTTTTTTCTAATTAGTTTCTTCCTTTGTTAAGTCGTTTTATGTTCTCTGTTCTCCATTTGGAAAGCAAACATGTGGAACACTTTGTTTCTGCAATACAAAACTGAAATTAAACTGCTTTTTGTTTTTTTTTTTCTTTCTGTGGTTGGTGAGACATCTCCCTGGACCTCTGCCGCCAGTGAAGCCCTCCAGTGGGTGTCGTTTCCAGTTTGTGGGTCACCTCAGATGGGAGTAAAAGGCTTAACTAGTTCTGAGCTCAAAGCCTTTATGTAAATTTAAAGACAATTCCAAATTGGTTTCCCCTAGTTCATTAGGAAAAAAAAGTTTAGGTTTGGTTCTCACTAGGAAAAGGCTCCCTCATTCTAGATCCTCCTATCCAGCTGGCCTTCCAAAAATCAACACCTCACAAAAGCAGGTCTGTTGCTCTCAAGCAGGCATCAAGCAATGACTGGCTTCTGCTCAGCATTGAGGCTTGTGTAGAGGTGGATAGTGATGGCAATGACATTCCATTCCTCAGCACACATTTGTTGAGTGCCAATTGTGTGCTTGACCCTAGTATACAGAGAAAGCTGAGACCTTGCCTCACTGTCTGTGGCAGGGAGAACAAACACCTAAACAAATGATTATCACTCACAGGCCCACTGTGATAGTAAAAGGATGTACAGGGCGTCAGAGCAGCGCGTAGGAATGGATTCCTTCTATCCCAGAGGACTGAAGGCTTCCAAAGGAGATGACCTGGAAACTCTCTCGAAGAATACATGAGATATTGTCAGATGGAGAAGACCTGAGGTAGAAGGCCTGACGTAGGGGAGGGCAGACTTGGCAGAGGGGAGGGCAGGCTCAGCAGAGGAAATAGCCTGTGCAAAGGCACTGAGGTGTGTAAGACCACTTCTGTGTGTGACTCTGGGGATGTGACATCATTGTGAGGGAGAGTATCCCAACTTTCCCTTTGGATCTCCCTAGGCCCCCATGACATCTGTCATCCTGTCCGGAGAGAGCCAGCAGTGTCTGGTCCCGCACAGTTCTGTAGGTCCCTGTGAGTGACAGTTCTGTTATCAGCAGGGCAGAGGCATGCTTCTCTGGATGAGGAACTCCTCGATTTGACAGCCGAGCTGTCAGCTACCAGCCCCATGTACTCCCAGCCAGACTCTTACCTCTGCTGCCATGTCTCAGGAAGGAAGATTCCCTCCCCCATAATCACCAGCTCTCCCTGGGGCTGAGGGTGACAGCAACCCTGTTTTGTGTGGTGCTGGGCTGGATTAGTCATCTGGGCCTGGGAGACCAGTTCCACTGTAGAGATGGTAAAAAACATCAGTGGCATGGACAGAGCACAGCTCGGACAAGCTGTGGGGCCTTGAAGAGGCCTGTGCAGGGCTCACTGCATATTCCATCTCTGCGACCCCCACACCCTTCCTCCCCAGTGCCTGACATACGGCAGACAATTTATACATGTTTGCTGAATGAATATTGTGCTAAGATGGGGAAGAGGAGAGTAAGAGAGAGAGAGATTGGTTGATTTTTAAAAAGGAGACAAGGTGGCATGTGGGGTACCAGGGACACAGATGTACCAGATCACACCACAGGGCACAGGTTAAATGCCAGGCCTGCTGCAAGCACCTATGGGTATTATTAACTTTGTGAACCCTGCCAACAATTCCATTTTGCACTTGAGGAAACTGAGGCAAAGTGGGGCTAAATAACTTGCTCAAGTTCATGCAACTCATGCCCATGGAAGCTGGGTGTGAACCCAGGCAGTCTGCACTGCTAACCCTGCAATGTGATAAATACTGCAGTCATGGTAGGGAAGCATCTTCATGGGACACAGAGGAGACTGTACTCCTGGGGGATGGGATCACTGACCAGGAGGGAGAGAGAGTCCTTCAGTGATGTGCTCAGAGCAGGCTCTGGCCCTCAAACCTCTGCACTGGCTTCTAGGATACCAGATCCTGCACTTATTGGCCTGAGAATTGCTCATCAGGAGTGTTGTGGTCTCTAGCAGGCCTTGGCCTCCACTGCCAGCTGTGGGAGTTCAGCTCTCAAAGCCTCTGACATCATCTATTTCGTTGTAGATACAGCTGGCCAGATGGTTAGCTCACGTAGCCCAGATCCCTGCCATATGGCTGCCACAGGGGGTCAGCAGAGTAAGGGTGGGTTCCCACAGTGGCTTTCAAAGGTCACTGAGAAATCCTTTTCTCCAGAACCCACTGTTACTTCCCTCAGTAGCTGTCTTTGTCTTCTCCCTGCCCTGATACCCCCACCCCATCACCTCTGCTCCTCAGTGAATAGTAATCACCATCATTTGAGTATCACCTTGCACCAAGCCTATTGCATGATTCATTTAGTCTTCATTTTTTATACTGGGAGGGCATCGTTCTTTGTTTGCAAGCAGGGAAGGGAAGCTTAGAGCATTCCTCCTTAAAGACTCCCTGGTAACACAAATGCTGGCTGGTGGAGCTGGATTCAGACCTGGCCACATTGGGGCCAAGCCCCAACCTTTAGCCTGGGCCTTTGTCCTCTGAGAACCACTGGGAGTCCTGGGGCCTTCTCTCTCTTAGCACCTCCTTAGAGCCAATTTTCCTCATCTCAGTTGGGAAACAGTCAGAACAAGGATGCTTGCAAGAATGGAGCCAGTGGCCTCTGTCACAGGTGGTTAGAACCCAGGAGAGTCATTTCAGTGCTAAAATACCCCCAAAGGGATCAAAGAGGCTGCACACACTGCCCCCTACAGTGGTTCACAGAGGTCAAAGGGCATGGCTGTGCAGGAGAGGCCTGCCCAGAGGAAGGGAAGACCCACTGTGCTGGGGAGGGCAGAAAGGACAAGAGGATCACTGATCGAGCAGTTAACTGGTCCCATGAGAAACCAAATGTGACGGCGGGGGGTACCTTTAGGGAGTACACACCCAAGACTAACAGGAAGTGGAAACCTAGCCTGGATCTACCTACTGACAAACTCTCAGGTGTTGCCCCACCTGACCCGGTTTACTGCTAGGAGCATTCTCTGGGACACAGCGCCATCTGCAGGCAGGCCCGCAGTAATGGGGAGGCAACAGGGGCTGGTCCTAGGAGCTGTTGGTCGTCAGCTTCGGTGCAATGACTGTGGGCAACAAACCCAGCACCACTACAGCCCTTACAGCTCAGGCAGTCTTACAGCCACCAACATCCCCCTTTCCAGCAATCTTCCCAATGATTTGGGCAGATACTATCGTACCCGTTTTGTAGATGGAGAAACTGGACCTCAGAAAGCTGGAGTCACCTAACTAGCTGGTGGTGGAGTCAGGTGGATTCCAGTTCGGGTCCTTTGACCAAAGCCTCTGTGTTCTACAACTATCTCTCTTGTTGCAGAAGAGAAGAAGTTGGAAGGTGGGAGACAGAGTGAAACCTGCTGGTCGGAAGGGTCGGAGAGCGAGTAGTCGTGGCTGGGTTCTGTCACACGTGCTCTCAGTGAGGCCCTGCTGCCTGCCAAGCCCCAGCCACCCCGGCCAGGGAGGGCAATCCCCAGACAGCCCACCCTCCCAGGCCTGTTACAGATTAAAATACAGGGAATTGAGCTGCTTAAAGGGGACTGTCGATGTGGGTGAGGTGGATTTTTTACAGGTCTCAGTAACTGGCAAGATAATTGGGAACATTGTTCTCTACTCCCTTCAGTGCCCATCTCAGCAGCAAGCCCTTGTCAGCCAGAACTGAGACTGTCTATTCTAATGAGGAGAAGATACTCAAGTTGTCTAAATTCACCAATTTTTTTGAAATTTGAAACTTATCATTTCCTGAGCCACACTATTAGCCACCCAAATTCTTGAACTTGTTGTTACTGATACAAAACCGAGCAACCCAATCAGGTTTACATTGATGGGTAATGTTTCATCAGCCCCATATGGAGTACCCACTCAGAAGTGGTTCACAGTGGATTTATTCCTGGGACAGCCTTCTACTATCCAATTTAAATCTCCCAGGAGTTTGTTCCAAGAATAGAAGATAACTCTTACACTATCCCCAGCTAACTGCAGTATTATTGTGATGGAAGCCTAACTAGAACGGTTATCTGCATAGCTAGCCAATGCTTCCTACTCCCTGAACACAGAGCACGTGGGGAGATTCTCCTGCTCTAGGGTAACTTTGTTACTTGATTGTCTATAATGCAGCTCATTCTAATTTACCACTTTTGCATATTTATACCCCTTAATTAGTCACCATTTATTAACTGCCTACTGCATGCTTATCCCTAAGATATTTGCTTTGGGTTGGGGAGCCTAAATGAGAAATATTTGCTCCTTTAGGGTGCTGGTCTCTTCTGGGGTCTTAAGCAGATGAACAAATAATATATGTTGAGTAGTCTGTGTGTGCAAAATATTTGCCTGGAAATCCATACATCTGAGAACGGATGCATTGTGGAGACTTTCTAGGATCAGTTAAAGGAGAAAGAAATATAAACGATATTGGGGACCCTTCTCTACACTAGCCAGCCAGAAGAGCATAAGGAGAACACTTTGATTTCACTCATTAATTCAGCAAATATTTGTTGAACACCTACCCAGTGCTAGGCTCTAGAAGGCAATTTTGCAAAAAACAGTCCCTTATCTCAAACAGTTGACAGCACAGCTGCAGAGGCTGTAACTTTTTTAAAATGCAAATCACAGAATGGAACAGAAGATCCTGAAGAGATGAGGAAATCCAGCTCTTTGGAAATCATTAGAAATGCTCAATCTGTTAAAAGTAGAGCATCCTATAAGGTCGTACCTGCAAGTTGTCAGCCTCAGTCCTTGGCACATTAAAGAAGTAGGGGAAAGAGCCTGGACTCATTTCTGAACCTCACTGTTGAAAAAAGAAGTGATATGTGGGGGGAGAAACAGGACCAATAGGATCTATAGTGATATATGAGAGATTTATTATGATTTATTATTAGATTAGTTGTGGACGCTGAGATATGCCATGAGATGATGTCTGCAAACAGAAAACCCAGGGAAACTGGTGGCATAATTCAGTCTAAGGCCAAAGGAGGATCAACCTGGTCTAAGTCTCAGAGTCCAAGGCCCAAGAACCAGGAGCTCTCATTCCAATATCCAAGAGCAGGAGAGATGGATGTCCCAGATCAGAGAGAGAGAGAATTTGCACTTCCCCCACTTTTTTGTTCTATTCTGGCCCTCAGTGGATTGGATGATGGCTGCCCACATTGGTGAGGATAAGTTTTTTTCTCGGTCTACTGAGTCAAATGCTCATCTCTTCTAGAAATACTCTCACAGACACACTCGGAAATACTGTTTTACTGGCTATCTGGGCATCTGAAAGGATCACCATCAAGTTGACGTGTAAAATTAACCCTCACAGATGGGTTCTAGCCCGCCTCCATCCAGAATGACTTCCTTCTCTCTACTTCCTGACCATTCTCAGATTTTAACCTTTGGACTCCTTACCCCTAGGGCCCGACGCTCAGCCCACCTCTCCACCTTCTGCTTCCTTCTGTGGTTAGATTTTAGCTTCTCTCCTCCCTTACATAGCCATCAATTACTCTGAGTTAAGACACTGCACCGTCCATCCAGCTCCAGAGAACCACTCCGTACTGGAAGGCAGGACCCCTCTGTACCCAGCTGTCCGGCCTCAGAGGCAAGACACACCCACCTCAGAGGCAAGACACACCCACCCAGGAGAAAGCAAAGAGTGGTAGATTTTAAAGAAATGCCAAATGGCCACACTGGGAGCTCATAGCTAAACTCAGATTTTTAAGAGGACATGAATTAGAAAAACAAAAGGACAAACTATAAGAATGGATGTTTTCATAAATGTTTACTAATGAGATGAGTATGTGTAAGGCATTTAACACAGTGCCTAGAACATGGTAAGTATACAATAAATATAAGGTGATATTAATGTTACTATTATTGAGTCCCAGAATGGCAAGGGCTTATAATAAAATGTAACAAAAGAAGTCTTTAAAAGCTAAACTTTTCAGAGCCAGAATAACAGAGATACTCAAGGCACATGACATGACGTTAACAAAAGACTGGAAAAAGTTAAAGCCTCCTTTCTCCCAATTTTCTTCCATTTCCTTTGTTAAAGAGAATAATCTTCAACCTGGAAAGGTTAACAAACATGATTATGGGGTAACTGGGACCCAAGACAGATGCTGCAGCGCTCAAGGAGGGCCCTGCTGCTTTACATGAGTCCTCTCCTGATTCCAACTACATATATCCAGAACCTTCTAGCGTGATTTCAGAACCCCTACTGGTAAATGCTGAGAAATCAGGAAGCTGAGAGGAGTGGGGGGGAAACTGGAGGTGGAGAAATGGTACCCAAATGTGACAAAGTGGATTACAGAAATTACAGATTGGTATGTCTGATGATGCAGATCTGTAGACAGCTAGGTTTTGGGCTCTTATAAAAGATGGTGGTGTTTCTAGTGGACCAGTGTGACTCCCTAAGGGTAACTACTGGTCAATTAACCTCATTTCCATTGTTGATAGGCACACAGAAGCACTGCTGTGCATATTCTATACTTAATTTTAGTGAAGCACATGAGAATCTTTCAGGTTTCCTGATGGGCAAGATGAAGAAATAAGGGCTTGATTTAAAATGCAAGGCTCAGAGAGGTTGGTATTTTTAACATTGACACACAGCTGGCCTGTAGTGGAGTGAGAATTTGACCCAGAGAACATTAACTCTAGGACGCAAACCACCACAGCACTGGGCTGGCATCTACAGAATATGGGGCCCACCACTGGCCCCTCACATTTTAAGAAGGATGCTGACAGATCAAAGCAAGTGTGGCAGAGAGATACCAGAATGGAAGAGACTGGAAACCTTATCATATGAAAAGCCTTGGGGGTCTGTAGGGGATAAAAATGATTTTAGGGAAACACAATGACTGATCTCAAGTGCTCAAAGAAATGTTACATAGTAAAGCAAAGAGGTTTATTCGGCATAGAATAAGGACAAATGACAGATTCCAACTTTCTAAGGACTAGAGTTATTGCAAACTGGGATGGGCTGCTTTATGAGATACTGAGCTCCCTGGCACTGGAAACATTCAAGCAGAGGCTGGACAGACATTGGTCAGGCTTTCTACTCTGAAATGCTTCTCTCCCTCTCTCTCTTCTCAAAATGCCTACAGCACTGCTGAGACCTACTGATTCTGCACCCCTATTGGGATTGGTTTCGTGATTATAAATTCCACACAGTTTTGTTAGGTATCATTTATGTACCATACAATTCACCCATTATAAGCAAACAATTTTCTGGTTCTTAGTAAATTTATACAGTTGAGTAGCCATTACAATAGTGATTAGTTTTTGCTTCCCAAAGAACATTATTAGCATCCAGAGTAGGTCCAAGTCTCCCTTGGCTACGATCCCCACTGGCCTGTGTCCTGGCTCCTCCCGCTCCGGCCACTGCTCGTTCCCCACTCATCCCCCCTCGCATGTCAGCTGGCATGGTTCTTTGCATGCTGCTCCGTATCCCTGGGCTCTGGACCCTCCCTAGATGTCACCACTGGGCACTTTTGCTTCCTTCCCTCCATGTCTGCCAAGCTCTGGAAGCCAATGTCCATGTATTAGCAGCAGTGTAAACTGAAAGGATATGGGCTCTGGTGCCCAGACCCGCAATTGAATCATGACCACATGGCCTTCAGCAAATCACTTTATCTTCTGAACCTTGGTTTCCCCCTTTGTAAAGCATATATATTGCACATGCTTGCTGGGTGTGAAGATTATAGAGATGATGTATATAAAGTGCATAGATGGTATCCAGTATGCTCAATAAATAGTAGTGATTACTGCTTTAACATGAAAATTACTGCTGCGAATCCTGCGGCTGCTTTTATTATTGGCAAAGTCCTCTGCTCTGGGTGCCTATTTTGCCTTTCTCTTCCAGGCATATCTATGGCATTGTCGCTGTTTTCTTGGTCACGTTTGGTGTCCAGATAAGAAAATGGATTCTATTAATCCCCATGGCCCACCGCAGCCAGGGCTGCCTGTGGGTCAACAGGATGGAGCATCAGCACCACCTAGTGGGGAAACACAGCAGCAACTGCTTACTGGCTGGACCCGGGAGGCCTTCTGGTTCCGGCTCCATCCAATGCTTGCCACAGCATCGTCCTAGAGCCCTTCCCACACCATGCATTAGCGTAAAAGAGGATGAGAAGAGTAAGTCAAAATAGGAGAGACATTCTTAGTGTGGTGCGCCTCAGAGACCAGCAGTGGTGAAAAGGCAAAGTTTAAAAAGCACCTCCCCAAATCTACAGAGACAGAAAGGGTCAGTGCTTAGCGGTTGCCTAGGACCGGTGGGGGGTGGGGGGTATGAGAAATGGGGAGTGGCTGCTAAAGGTACAGGGTTTCTTGTCAGGGCAATGAAAATGTTCCGGAACTGGCTGCTGTGACGACTGCACAATTCCATGAGTACACTAACACCACTCATGTACACTTCAGGATGAACTGAATGGAATGTGAATTGTTCTCAACAAAGCTCCTACTGAAAAAGGTGGAAAATTTCAAAAATTTTAAAGGGAAAAAAAGCATTGCCACAGCATGTATCATCAGATTCTCTGCATACTATCTGACAACCTCTGCCACATACCTATGGACAAAGGACCCAGGTGTCATATTTCATTCTACTTGAACCTTCCACGGGAGGGAAAACCCTCCTGTCCTGCGAAACACACAGGCAAATACTCAGCCCTGTTAAGGCGTTACTTAAAACAGTTCAAATGACATGATCCACAATATACAGCTTTGACCCATGGAGCCTCCACATCACCCCAAACTCTTAGCATTCAGAAAGCTGCACCCCGGGTATGCCTGGGACCTTCCATTTCCAGGGGAGAAAATCAAGGGTCAGGGCTGAGTAGTCCAGCTCAATTCAGCTAGTGAATGGGTAGAGCTCTAAGTTTAGCCTCAGCCTGATTCCAGATTCAGAGCTCTTGCCATTCTGACACAGGATGACATCGCAATTTTCACCTGGCATCCCTACGTAATTATTATCCTGTTGCCTCTGCAGATAAATCCCATGGTCACCTAACTATGGCTCTTTCCTGGGGCTCCTAACTCAGACTGATGCCTCAGGACAGCTGCTGCCATCAGGTCAGGCCCTTGGCACCCCAGCAGTTCTAAAGCACCCACCAGCTTACCCGCCCAGAATAGGCAAATCCATGGGGACAGAAAGGAGCCTAGTGGATGTCAGCGGCTGGGGGAAGGCAGGAATGGGGAGTGACGCTAACGGATCCAGGGTTTCTTTACGGAGTGATGAAGAGCCTACAGTTAGTACTGGTGGTCACACAACTCTGTGAATATACTAAAAACCACAGAATTTTCAACAAAAAAAAAGCAAAAAAGAAGAAAAAAGAGGAGAGAGTGGACATAGTAATGTGCTTTTAAAATAAGCATACAAGCTGGTCTCATTCTAACCATGGCTAAAAAAGGACTGAGCTGATTAGGTGAACAGAGCAGGACAGAGAATAAATACAGCCCCATCCCACCCCACTTCCCTTCTCCTGTAAGTAATGTTGATCAGTTTGCAGCCAGCAAACTGGCCACTTTGGACTTCAAGATGTCCTCAGGGAAACACCAGAGCCAGGCATACAAAGGTCTGAGACATGTAGTCCTCAGAATCTTACTAGGTAGGTATTGTTATTCCCCATTTAAGAGTCAAGCAAACTGAGGCTCAGAGAGATGGAGGCTAAGAGTAAATGGTCTGAGCCAGCAGCTAGTGGGGGACACAGCTGGGATGTGAACATGGCTTTCAGGGGCCCAGATCTTTGTCCAAAGCCACTACACTGAAGTGTCTCTCACTTACCCTGCTCACCAGTTCCAAAATCATAGAAAGAGTAAGACTGTAGTTGAAGGTGCTGTGAAGAACAGCAGAGAGGAATGATGCTACAGGTGTAAGGGCGGGCAGCACCTTTGTGGTTGTCTTTTGTACAAGTACCCTGGGAGTTTTCAGCAGCAATCTGCTGAGATGAAAGAAAGGGGTTTTAAAGTAGTTCAAGACATTTAGAAGCACCTGGCTGTCCTCTCCTCCTTCCAAAGCAAGTTCTTTATTGGCCAACCAATCAGCAAGTGTTTAACGAGGCCTAGCGCTGTACTAGGTACACCGTACTAAGCATAAGTACGAAAGTGTGAGACACTGTCCCTACCAATTTGAGGCGTACAACCTAAATACTAAATGGTTAAAAATCACATCTGGACTCGGTTGCCAGTAGTGCAATGAACATTCTTTAAAATTAGTATTTTAAAGAAAAACATTATGCTCCACATTTATCATGGTGTGAAATTTCTTCCTAGTAAAATCAACTTCATTGTTATCAATAAACAAAGTTCACTTAGGTTAAAACTCACCTTCTGTTCCCCTCCTCTGTAATTTGAATAAAGATTTTTTGAAAAAGGAATTTTAAAAGGTAAAGTAGTGGAAGCGCTTGGGTACAAATCTGGCCAACAGCTATCTGGGCAAAAGAGCTCTAGACTACTGAATGAACCTAGCTCATCTCCAGACCATTTTTATTAATATTTTGAGGACATCATAAAGCACATTTCCACATAAGACATTATTGCCATCCAGAAGAGGGGGTCAGTGCCACAGAGAGCGGTCTAGACTACACAATTTTCATAGCAAAATTTAGCACCAACTTGGGGGCAATACCAGGGATGCCGAGAATCTTGTCCCCAAAACTAACCTCTTGACTCTCTCACACTCTCTCAGAACTCACAGGTGAGTGGTTCTGGGCACAGAAACTAACCAACTGAAAGTTGGGCTAAGGTAACTGTACTTGGTGATTCCATCCCAGGAGTGAGCCTCCTGCTTCGAGCACAGCACATTCAGCAGAGCAGAGAAGTGGGAGCAGCAGTCTCAGGAGCCTGAAGCCTGAGGTGGTGATGCAAGGACACAAACATGACTATCACCTTACTTCCTTAACCTGACCCTCTGCTTGGCTGCGAGGCCCCAGTAGAGCCTTAGCCTCCCCGCTGGGTTACTACCCCACACAGTCTCCATTTGGCAAGTAAGAGGCAAACAAGGGAAGGAACTAGTGTAAGGGAAGGGCTGGATAATATTCTAGTGTTACAGAGTCTTGATCCTCTAAAAAAAGAAAAAGACCACCGATTCCTTTAAATAAAGCATGTTAAACCAGGAAGTCTAGGCTAGAATATAACTTAAGGGGAAAGTTCAAATCTGAACCTCAAATTTACAGTAAGCCAAGTGCCTTTTCTTCTTGAGGATCATTTGCTTTAAAGCACTGAAAAGTGAGTTGCTAGCTCTGGCAGTGATGGGAAAGAATGAATTTCTTCCTTTTCACAAAAGGACACCAAAGTCTAACAGGACTCTAGGCACGCAGAAACGCCAGGTCCAGGACTGCACAACTGAACACGGTCCACATGCCGACTCTCCTCCTCCTCCCCCATCGCACCGAGACCACACTGGCTATCGTGCACCAATGAGCCCTCCGGACTTCACATCAATGACAACATTGATCATCAAAGTTACTGACATGGAAGGTAGCACTTAAAATGTAACACTGGTTTTCCTTAAAATGTTAAGACTGGTTTTCTTATAGCATGTATAAGGCACAGTGTGAGAAAGCTGCTCCCACTCCCAGCCACACATCCACACTTGGCTCCTCACACGCACACATGCACACAGAAGAGGCCAGCTAATTCTGCCACGATGCACAGGGAATGGGGTGCTTGCAATCACTTCTGGTTTTTGAGCTGGTTGGAGAGCCAGTCCAGGCCTTCGTAAAGTCCATCTCCACTGGTGGCACAAGTAGCCTGAATGTACCAGTTTCTCTGGCGGAGGGAATGTAAGCCAAGCTTGTCTGTTATCTCTGCTGCATTCATAGCATTGGGAAGATCCTTGAAAAAGAAAATTCAGAAGTCATATTTTATTTTTATATTCAAAAGTCAGTTTGTACTCATATAATGAAATCTTACGTTCTTTCCCAAAAACCTACTCCAATCCACAGTCTTACCTCAGCTAATGGTAACTCTAGGCTTCCAGTTGCTCAGAGTCAAAACCTTGAAATCATCTTAATCTCTCTTATTAACTCCACATTAGGAAATTCTATTGGCTCTCCCATCAAAATATATTCAGAATCTGACCACTTCACACCACCTCCACAGCTACCACCCTGATCTCACATCATTTCTAGCTTGGATTCCTGAAATAACTTCTTAATTGGTCTCACTGCTTCAGCTCCTGCTCCTCTAAAGTCGATTCTCAACACAGAAGTCCCTGGAAGTCAGATCGAGTCATTCTTCTCTCAGAGCCCTGCAAGAGTTCCACCTCTTCTGATAAGACCCCGAGTCCTGACGATGGACTGTAAGGCCTTCAGGACCTAAGCCCCAATGCCCCCACAACCCCTCCTAATGGTCCTGCTTAATTTTTTTAAATACAGCACTCACCACATGTTACTATATTATAAAATTTGTTTATTTAGTATGTTTATTATTTATTATCTGTCTCCCTTAACTAGAATGCAAGCTTTGACAAGGACAGAAATCTCTTATCTTGTTCTCTGATGTATTCCAAGTGTGAGGCACATAGTAAGCTCAAACTAAATTAGAATAAATTAGCATTAAGGAGCAAAGTAGGTCTAAATGTACTGATATGGAAGGACGTCAAAAGATATGCTACGTGATAAAGCATGATGCAAAATGGAATACAAAATATGATTTCCAGAATTTAAATGTGAATACAATCATATAAGCTGCTTATATAGGCATAGAAACTATATATACCTCCAGGAAGTTTAACAATGTTTGACCCTGAAGAGTGAGCCTAGAATATTTCATTTGATATTTGGAACTATTTCCATATTATACCATGAGCATGTTCTGTTCTAATAATTTTAAAAAGCAAATGTTATTTTCTTTTTTGAAAGTACATTATGTTCACTAGTGAAATTCTGGACTGACATCAACCTAACAGCAGGGTAATGGTTAAGTGAATGATGATCCATCCACCACTTAAAATCATTTATAAAGAGTTGGATGACAAGAGAAAATGCTTTCAATAAATCTGAAGTGACAAAACAGGATGTAACACTGTCAGAACAGTATGATCTCAGTTACCGAACAAATGTATTCCTGGAGGAAAAAGCTGAAGGAAACACATCAAAACGTAACCATGGTTATATTAGGCTACATTCCACATGATTCTACCATCCTTTCTGTACTTAGTCCACCTGGAGTCCTGAGGCTTGGCCCTTCCCCCACCTTCTCTTACTGTTGTATGTTACCTGTATGTAGAAGCCCTCCTTCTTCCTGACCATAGTCCCCACTGATGCGATCATCTCCTGCCTTGTCACCTCCCACCCCCTTCCAGCTGCACTGGCTGACTTGCTGTTCCTAGACCCATGTGGCTCTCTTCCTGCTGGCCTTCAGGTCTCTGTTCACATGTTATCTTATCAGAGAGGCAGCTGGCTCTTCCCTGCACCCATCCTGACCCCTTTCTCTCCTTTATCTTCCTCCACACCACCTCCACCAGACACATTACCTATTATTTATTGACTGACTCTCCTCCCGCTAGAATGTAAACTTCACAAACATGGAGATTTTTGTCTGTCTTGTTCATCTGCTGTATCACCAATAACTAAAGTAAGACCTGGATCTTAGTAGATGCTCAATTAATATTCACTGAGTGAGTGACTGAATGGATTCAAGACATATGCTAAATAGGACATGGACAGAAAGGTTATGGTAGGGACTGGAGAGAAAGAGGCAGACATCTCATTTCAGTATCTATATTTTTAAGTAAGCACCTGGCAGGAATTTCAGTCCCTGTATTCAGAAAGCCAACAACATACCTGTTTATTTACAAACACCAATAAAACTGCATCTCTGAGCTCATCTTCTGCTAACATTCTGGTTAGTTCTTCTCGGGCCTCATTGACCCGCTCTCTGTCATTACTGTCAACCACAAAAATCAGACCTGGAAAGAAACCCAAGCACGTTAGTAATCTGAACCTGGAAAGTGCAGCTGTTTATATGTCCTGACAACTTTTCCCTGCTTACGTGTGCGGTTTCACTGAAAGCAATCAATATAAAAGGATACATAATCTCTAGAGGTAGGAAGTCTGCCTTGCATTCAATGAGCCTATCTTTTTCAGAATCATCACAGCCTTTACTAGATTGACAATAAAAAGAATTTACAGAGAAAAGGTTAAGCTCATTTTTAATCATTTCATTTCTACATCATGCCGATATATTAAAGCTCCAATAAAACCTATGGACATCAAAGTTCAGATAAGCTACCTTGGGTGGCAATACTCTGCATGTGTGCCAGAGGGTAGTGCATCCTGACTCCACGGAAAGAAGACAGTGGAAGCTTTGTGTTTGGTATCTCACCTTACGTGTCTCTCCCTTTGGCCCATACATCCATATCCTTTTGCTATAATAAACTACAATTTTAAGTATAGTGCTTTCCTGATTCCTGTGAGTCATTCTAATGAATTATTGAACCTGAGGGGGTAGTAGGAACTGCCAAGTGTGTAGCCCGTTAACCAGAGTGAGGGTGGTCTGGGACCCCTGAATTTGCAACTGGTATCTAAAGTGAGGGAGTCTTGGGCCTTTAGCCTGTGAAGTCTAGCCTGACTCCACATAGTTGGTGTCAGAAGTCTCTGCAGCCTCCCATGCTATATATCATCAGAGAAACAACAGGAAGCAAAAAGAAAGGTACATGAGCAAAGGTGTATCTGAGCAAAAATGGCTGAAACCTGCATAGACCTGGCCACTGCTACACTGGCTGAAGTCAGAGGTGGAGCCAAAAGGATCTCCAGAGAAGGTGCCCTGGAGGAATCCAACACACTATCCGAATACAGAACATGGAAGACTCTGCCACAGCAGTCCACGTCATTCTCGGCCTGTCTTATAACTGGGACATCAGTTTTCCCTTGCCTTCAGACCAGAATTTACACCATCAGTTCTCCTGCTTCTCCAAATCACCAACTGCAGGTCCAGGGACTACTCAGCCTCCATAACCATGTGAGCCAATTCCTTATAATAAATCTCATATACATATAAACATGTATATATACAGTTGACCATTGAACAATATGGGTTTGCACTGCATGGGTCCATCATAAGTGGAACTTTTTCAATAAATATATTAGAAATTTTCTTGGAGACTTGCAACCATTTGAAAAAACATTTTCTTTTCTCTAGCTTACTTTCCTGTAAGAATTGTATATAATAGGTATAACATACAAAACAAGTGTTAACAACTATCTATATTATCAGTAAGTTTCCGGTTAAAAGTATGCTACTGGTAGTTAAGCGTTTGGAAAGTCAAAAGTTATATACAGATTTTCAGCTGCACAGGGGGTCAGCATCCCCAACACCTGCATCATTTATGGGTCAACTGTATAACCATCCATCCTATTGGTTCTATTTCTCTGGAGAACCAGACTAGTAACACAGGCTCCTATCTGAGTACCTATTACCTTCCAACCACAGAACTAAGCATTTTACAAAATTAAGTTCATTTAAGTAGGTGTTACCTACATTTTATAGATGTGGAAATTGAAACAGAAACTTTCCAAGATTTCATAGCAGAGCTGTGGTTTAAACCCACGTTTTCTAGTTTATTACTGATGAGGAATTGCAATAGTTTGGCCAGTATGGCAACTGTCAATCCAAGATAAGTGGATATTCTTAAGTATCAAAAAGTCTATTCTGCAATGGATTGAAACACAAAGATATAAAAATCTAAGTAAGAGTCATCACTGAAGTTGCTAGAGTATCAAGCTGTTTGTCTGAAAATAAAGAAAAGTATTTCTCCTGCCTTTCTTGTATAAACTGTATTTCAGAAAAAACAAATATTTGATGAAGGAATTCTTTGTTTAGAAGAATTTCAGCTAACAAATGTAGATGGAATAACAAGATGTAGAAAAATCACCATTTTGTAACTCCCCATGAAATAACAGGCCTAGGTAATAGTATTCAATGAATGCTAAAGTCATTGGGTGAAGAAAGGTTAATAGCGAACTTCATTTTAGGAGAATTAGGCTGATACTATCTAAATTCACTCAGCATCACTGCAAGTGTGACAATGAAACTTTTGTGCTAAGATGTGACACAGTATGAAGTACTTAGCACCACTTATGAAGTATTCTTGCCCCCAAAATGAATCAGAATATAATCAGACCTCTAGAACAAACTACCATTTTACAAGATATCTACAGACAGACCAACAAGTTAAATGACATAACAATCAGCCAAATTGTTATCTCTAAATGTGAGATAAACATCTGACCAAAAAATGTCATAGAAAAAAAATGGAGTGGAGAACTGTCACAGAAATAAGAGATTAAAGAGACATAACAATAAAATGCAATGTGCAGACTCTGATTCCTGATACAAACAAATCAAACTAGGAAAGGACATATTTGATACAGTTGGAGAAATTTGAATAAGGACTGGGTACTTAGATATTAAAGAATTAATATTAATTTTGGAGGTACGATAATAGCATGCAGATTGTTTTTAAAAATGACTATCAGTTTGAAATGAACACTAAAGGATATATGAATGAAAGGCATCACATCTGGGATTTGCTATTACATACTCTGGCCAAAATGTCAATAAGTAAATGTTGAAGCTGGGCGATGGGTATATGGGGGTTTGTTACATATCTTTTCTCTTTCTGTAGCATTTATTTTTAATTTTCCACTAACAAAAGTTGCAAAAAAAGATAAATGCACTATTTTGAGGAAAGACATTCTAATATCTACAGGCTGATAAAATAACTGCAAATAAAATGTTAAAGGTAATATAGCTAAAACAATGATACAAAACAAAGGGACGGTCAACTTGTGTATTTGGTCCTAAAAGACTGACAAATTTAAACCTTTGTTATGAAACACATGCAATGGAAACATCACAGTAGTAGAATCTTCAAAATAAAAAGAATCCAAATAAATTGTAAAATGAGTATGGAGATGCCATATGGTTATGATTCTACATGAGAATCAGGGTGTAAAAATTATGTGAACAGTCTACAGATATCTTGATAGGCAATGTTCTGTAAGATATCATTTATGCAAAATATCCACCAATGAAAAAAATTCAGATTGATGGGCAAGTGGGATACATTAAAACTCAACTTTTAAGAAACCAATGATAAGGAAATATGGTAACAATCTGGAATATTCATGCTTATGGATGCACCTGTAGACAAGCAGGACAGCAGGGGAAGGACTGTGGCTACACACGATGCTGGAATTTGGGGTTCTAGCTTTCCCTGTTCATCACTTTCTCGCCAGAGGAATGGTATTTAGACATTCTCGATGATTTAAAGGAGTTTGCTGAATTCAGATTCTTCAAAAACTGGTACTTTGTCTAAGACACACATAGTTCTCAATTAACCAAAAGATAATATTCATCAGGAAAACTATTTTCTTAACTATTCTGGATTAAGATTTTCCTATGCAGGGAATTAAAGCCCAAGTACTTTTTCCAAGAAGGCAGAGACCATTTCTCAAGAAGAAACCCTGCCAGTAAGTGTAAATGGATCATCAGAAGAGAAGGAATGACTTGACAGTCCAAATAAAGCACAGCACCACAAGGTTTTGCTTCAAGCATCCATCTTAAAACACATGTAATAAAAACGGTTCCCAGGCTACGGACTAGAAAATCTTTACCTTGGGTATTCTGGAAATAATGTCGCCACAAAGGTCTGATTTTGTCTTGGCCACCAACATCCCAGACTGTAAAGCTGATATTTTTATATTCTACTGTCTCCACATTGAAACCTAAATTGGGAAGATGGAGGAAATTTTTAATGAAGACTTTTGCTGGGTGAACAATTCAAATTAATGTCAGCTAACATTTGGGCAGTACTTTAATTTATAAAGCAGCTTGCTAGTCTAAGATCTACTGCTTTACAAAACAGAGTATGTTAGTCAGCTTGCTTTTCCATTCATCACAACAGGTGTCTCAACCTCCCCTCCTTTCCTCAGCAGATCTTACAGTGTACTTCAGAGCAAACAGAAGCCATGAATGGGACTGACTTCCACTTCCCACCACACAAGGTAGAAACCTACCTACATCTTCACCCACACTTTTCTCCAATCTTTTTGAAACAATAGCAGGGGACAACTATCTAAAGCCAGTCCCACCCACCCATGTGCATCCACCCACACTCTGGAAACTTTTACTATTGTTATTCTCTCACCCTATTCAAAATCTCCAACCTGTTCTTCTCAGCATGGTTAAGTCTCTCTCATCTTCAAAAAAACCCTTCCTTGACTCCACATCTTCACCTGCTACTACCCTCTATTTTCCCTTTTAAAGTTAAACTTCTCTAAGAAGATTAGCCACTTCACGGTGTCGTGTCACCTCTCACCCAACAGCACCTTAGCTCTGCTTTACTGTGTTTACAAAGCTAGTCTCGCCAAGGTCAACCACGATCACGTCAATAAAGCCAGCAGAAGCACCTCAGTTCTTACATAATTTGATTTTCTATCTGGCACTACTGCTCACTCCCTCCTTGAAACTCTTCCCTAGCTTCCCCATTTCCTTCTATGTCTCTGGCTGTACTTCCCTGGCTCCTTAGTGCGCTCAGCCACATTTAACTGATCCTTAAATGACAGCTTGCAAGGCTCTGTCCTGTCCCTTTCATTGTCCTCTTTCCACAAGGTAATCTCACTCACACTTAGGGCTTCATTACCATTGTGTGCTAACAACTCTCAAATTTATATTACCTCAACCCATATTTTCTTCCTGAGCTTCAGGCTCATGATCCTACTTTCCATCCAACATCTTTGGTTAGATGTCTCTCAAAGGCTCCAATAAAGGCCATATGCCAAAACCTAACTTTTAAGATCTCCACTCCATCCCTGACACTGCCAACTCTCTCATCCCTAAAAATGCATTACCAGATCTTAACAATTCAACCTCTAAATATTTCAGTCCCCCTAACCTAAGAGACTGTCATTTCTAGCCTCCATTACTGAAATAGCCTAATCTACCTGTAGCTACTCTTCCTTTCTCCATCCATTTAACATTTTCTAATCAAAGCTATCAAAAACATATAATGTGGTCATATCACTTCTCTAACACATTTATGTTTGAAATCTTTAAAGAAGAAGAAGAAAAGAATCTTGCCTTCGCTTCCCACACCCAAATCCCAAACATGACTGTCAAGGCCCACCACAACCTGGGCCTGCTCGATTTCCAAATACCACTTTGAGTCCTGCCTTGTTGCAATGAGAGACATTCATTCCATTGCAGCAATCTAAATTCGTACTAAACAGATGTATAAATTCAATGCCATTCCAATCCTGAAGTGATGGGGGAGGGGGGTAGGAAATTTAGCAAAATGATCTTAAATTTAACCTGGAAAAATAAACAAGCATAAGCAGGAACTCTGAAAACAGTGAATTGTTTTTAAATATATTATCAAACTCTAGTAATACTTGAAGTAACTGAGTTTAAATGACTACAACAGGAAGTTGCCCAGAAAAAGACACACACATACCCTATGAGAATTTAGTATATGATGAAGAAGGCATTTAAAATGAGCATGGCAAAATTATTCAAAAAATGGCATGGGACAACTCTGTCTCCCTGTACATGTTTAACATACGCATAGCTCTTTAGATTTAACAAAATTTAAAAGGTGAACAATTAAAAGTTCAGCTCCTCCCTCACACTAGCCACATTTTAAGTACTCAAAAACCACATGCAGCTAATGGCTACCACACTGGACAGTGAAGGCAAAGAACATTTCCATCATTGCAGGAAGTTCTATTGGACAGCACTGACCTACTCATTTGAAAAACGAGACTAAATACCTGCTTTACTCATAACAGAAAAACAAACTTCAAATAGATAAATGGATATTTAAATGTTTTAAAATTTGAAATAAAAATAACCCATAAAACCAGCAGGAAACATTACTGGTGAATATTTTTATGATCTTGGCATGGGGAAGGACCTTTCTAAAAATTACACCAAAACTTAAAAAAGAAAAAAAAAACAGGTAAATTTGACTACCTCTTAATATTTAACTTTTGTATGGCAAAAAACAGAAAAACAAGGCTGGAAGACAATTAACTAGAAAACAAATAACACATAACAAAAGTTGTTCTTGACCCATGATGGCCTTCTTCAAATTGCTCAGAGACAGATAAATATCCTAACAGAAAAAGAGTTGAACAATATTAAAAACAAGTACAGAATACAAATGGCCAATGGTCATTTGAATATATACATTTATAACAAAAGAAATCCCAATAGAAGTCAGGGTTTTTTCCCTATCAGATTGGGAAATTCCCTGGAGAAATGAACAATTTTAATAGTTGGTAACACCATCTTTTTGGAGAGCAGTTTGACAATTTGTACACACATTTTAAAGGTACATTAGTTTTAACATACCAATCCTTCCTCCAGGGATTACTACAAGGAGAGAAAGAACATGTTTGCAGAAATGTTCAAGATGCTTACTTCAGCATCTTTGACAAAGAACTGTTGCAAATGACCTAATCATCCATCACTGGAAATTTGTTTAAAACATATCCACATAATGGAATATTATCCAGTTACTAAAATTTGATGTTGCATTCAGCTAGTGAGACCACTGGGGCTTGGTCTGGGCCCCTCTTTCTATACATGGTCTTTTTATTCTCAAGGAATGCTGAGCTTCCTTATAAGGTGGGGGCAGTTTTCCTACCCCCAAGGCCCAAGCACTTACCACATCTGTGTTTGAATTACATTTGCTGATGTCCCCTTGGCCAAAGCAAGTCACATGGCCAAACTCAGCATCACTGCACTGGGACTGCACAAGGGTGTGGACACTGAAGGGCATGATTCGCTGGGGACCACCACTTCAACAATCTACCACAAGATCAGCATTCAATTCATTCACCAAATATTTACTGGACATCTACTATTTGTCAGGTGTTTTACTAGGTGCTTGGGGACTGTGGTAAGTAAGACAGACGTGATTCCTGTTCTTATTTTCACTGTAGGGAGGAAAAGAGACAGTGAGCAAGCAATGACAAATGTGCTGAGAGTTACTAAGAAGTCCAGGTTGCTATGGAAACTTATGCCAGGGGAAAACCAGTCCAAGGAGTCAGGAAAGGTGTCCCTGAGAAATAATGTTTAAACTAAGACCAAAAGAATAGCTGGCATGAGCTACATAAGTGGGGGAAGGGAGCTAAGGAAGAAGGCAGGAAAGCATTCCACAGAGAGGAAATAACAGAAAGAGCTCCAAACATACTGTCTAATGCAAAGTAAGCTGGAAAACAACATGCATATGATTTTATAAGGAAATTCTTAAAATCATAATAGTAGAGTGTTTTTAACACTTGTTTATGTTTTTCTGTATGTATGTCATTATGGAAGCATGTAGTATTTTTATAATTGGAGAAAGCAAACAATTATGATATTTTCATTTTTGGACTATAACACTTTTTAAATTTGGGGGTTTGAACATTTTCACCATCTGGTTTCCTCCTCCTTCAAATGTTGCAATATCTGATGATACTGCCCAAGTTGGAAGGTGACCATTTGATTCCTGTACCCACTCCAATATTCAGAACACTACTGATGTTCACACATGCCATCTGTGGAGCCTATTCTTGCCCGGGAGTTTAGATCTAGAGGCAGTTCATAAGGCAAAGATTAAGTTCTGTCAAAACTGCCTTTGCAAAACTCTTAAATAGCCCTTAAAATACAGTGCTGGTTTTCAGGAATAACTAAACTGCCAGACTTCCTCCAGCAGTGGACAAATCAGGTTCTTCAGGTGATACTAGCTCAAGTAGTTGGCTTGAGCCAGAGTGAAGAAAAAAAAAACACTGCATCTTTAAGCACTAGGTGTGGAGAAACGCTTCCATTTAGAAAAGCTGGAACAAAGACTGACTGAGGAGGCAACGCAGGTTCCCATTCCCCAGCCTCCATCTCAGGCTTGGGATGGAACACACACTGTGTCCCACACAATTAATAAGAGGAATGGAGGGCCTAACTGCCCCCACTGCTTTAATCATTATCTTTCTCTTTTTTTCCAAGAAGAGTGAAATCTGCTTAGCTTAATGTGTTCATCTGACTCCCCTGTAAACCATGTGCTAGAGAGGCTGGGGAGCAATTAGGAAATTTTGTATTACCTAGTATGGGCCTCAAAAAGTTTACGCTCTAGGGGCAGACAAGATTTTCAAAAAGAAATATTCAGTAATATAAGAGGCATGTAAAAGTACAACATACTAAACTGTGAACTGATCTTGTCACAGGTCTTAACATACCTATTGTAGGGATGGTAGTCACAATCTCTCCCAGCTTCAGTTTATACAAGATGGTGGTTTTTCCAGCTGCATCCAAACCTACCATAAGAATCCGCATCTCTTTTTTCCCAAACAGACTTTTAAACAGTTTTTCAAAAACGTTCCCCATTGTAGTGAATTCTGTTACCTGAATAAAAAGAAAGGCAAGTCAAGTTGCAGAGATATGGAAACAAATACATAAAATACAAGTCTCTATTAGAGGTAGCTCCTAGCAAAAATTTTAAGTACAGTTTGGTCAATAAGAAGTAGTGTGTCTTGTTTTCAAAGGGAAATTCAACTAAGCCTTTTGATGCCTTGCCACACAATTCTCTTTTCCACTGCAACATCCAAGTGGGGTATGTGGAAGAGAATCTCAATGTACCACTACGGTGGCAGGTTTTAGTCACCTTATGAATGGAAAAAATGCCACAACAAATACATCTGAGTTTTCTTGAAATGAGAACTAACGAAGCAAAACCAGTTTACTAGAAAGGACATGAAGCAAAGTCCTTAAGGCAGGTTAAATACCAATATCTCTTAGAAACTTAATAGTTGCCTTTGGCTAGCAGACAGTATCAATATCCAGAAAAGAACCTAAAAAATGTCAGAGGTAAGTAAATATAGCACTGGGAAAGTGCACTACTAATAGAAACTAACTAGGCAAAAAACTGAGGAGATACCGTAGCATCCAGAGTTGACCATAAACTTACTCTCAACCAAATTTTTTAAGTTTTTACTTAAATATAATTTACACGTATGTAAACACACATGGTAACTGTACTGGTCAATGAAATGTCATGTCACAGATCAAAACAAGATGATTACCAGTGACCTAGATCTCCCATCATTATCCCCGAAAAGGTAATCACTATATGGATTTCTAACAACATAAGTGTTCAATATTTTATTTTTCAGTAGAGTGCATGATAGATTCTATAAAAGAAGGCCATAGTAAAGACAGAGTAGCTTTGCAGAAATTTAGTTTTTTCTTTTAACATATCAGCCTCTTTGAAGTGTGAGCTTGACATTCTAATTAAAGACTTCTAAGTAGTACTGGGCCTACACCTCTAGCCAAGCTCTTGAAACTCTACGAAGATTTCTTAAAAAAAAAAAAAACCTTGTTACAAAGACTACAATTTTCCTTTTAAACTACCAACTAAAAAGGAAAACTACTCCCGGACAGAGAAGGGAGAAGATGCAGTAAAGACAGCCAATCTCCCATTCATAAGGACCCTAGAGACCTCAGAGGGGAGGTCAACAAACTCAAGCAGCCCCACCTCTGAAGTTCAAAGGTTTCCCGCAGTTCTTTAACATCACGGGTGATGTCTAAGCACACACCATTCCATTCTACGACCAGAGAAAAGGAGCACAGCATTTATCCTGTACATAAATGAGGTATAGGTGGACGGCTGTAACCAAAGAATAATGACTGCTTTAATCATTCATAGACGACCCATATAGCAAGTATATAAAAGGCCAGTGCATTGTAGCACTCAAAATCTTCAGATGGACGACATAACTAGAGATTCCTTGCTTTTGCTTCCGAAAAAAGACTGATATCACAGATGAGAGAAGCCGTACGGAACAAGGGTGAGGGAAGGTACTTGCCAGTTAGATTTGAGGCAAATACTCATTCATGCTCGATTCCCCCTCCGAACCAACACACAGCACACCTCCTAGGTTCTCGCTACTGCTTCTGTTTTCTTCTTCCCACTCATCTACCAGAGGCGCCCAGACTGCGCTGCGCCGCTCAAGACCCTCTGGAAGGAGACGCCGCCGACCCCGGCGCCTCTCTGGCGTGCTCACACTCCCCGGCCCCGAGCACCAATGTCCATCAAGTAGACACTGCCAGAAACCTCCCGGGTACGAATCACAGCGGATGGCCAAGTGGTACCGGCAAGCGCCCCGGTACCGGAGAAAGGCCTCCGAATGCCCTCTCAGCCGGCAGCCAGGCCGCTCCCTCTCAACCGGACGGCGCTCCAAGTCTCTCTCGGATGCCTGCAGCCCCGGACCCACGGAGGGCGGAGAAGGGAAAGGGAGCCCAACCCCTTTCCGCAGGCTAACCGCTGCTCTCCAGTTCCCCTGCTGACAGGGTAGAAATCCAGCCAGGCCTTGAGTGCCGCGAACCCTTTCCTCCAGTCAAAGACTCACCTGCCACCACACTGAGCACCGCTACTGACACCCCTGCCTTTCCGATTTGGGTTTCGCTCTGCAAAATGGCGACAGGAGCGGGGGCGGGAACAGCAATCACCAATCACCCACCGCCTCTTGGAGCTTTGCGGCCTATGAGCTATGAGATTTGTGAATGACGACATGTGTGGCCAATGGCAAGGACAATAAGAGCCTGGGCAGGAGGAGGCCTGCCCCTTGCGACCTAGGCGACGGCACGAAGCTCTGGAAACGCCGGGTTCATCTTCCAATGACAGCTCTTCGCGTCCCGACGAGACACGCCCATATACCCCGCCCCAATGCCCAGCGAGACCAATCAGAAAAGTAAAGGGATTTCCTATTTGCCCGGCCAATCAACTCGGAGAAATCCCAAGGATTGAACTAACGCCCGGAGCACTCGGACCAACCGGGAGAGGGCATGCGGGCGGGTCCAAGTTCATAGTGATATTTAAGGAAATTTGCCGCGGTTGAGCTAAAAGTAGAAAGTACTTTGGGGAGGCTTTGCCCGTGTCAACCATTTAGACACCAACACCGAAGTTAGGATTAGGGGAGGTTTCCTGTTCAGTCTGAAGCTAGACTGCAGCCCTACCTCTAAATATATTTTCAACAGTTGGGCAAAATACTAGCCATCTGCACCTTCAGACATCGCAGTGCAGCCGTCCTCACTTCTCTAATAACTCAGCCCCAAAACACCAACTTGATTAGGTAAGATTACAAACTCCTATAAATGGTACACAACTGAGGTTAAAAAAAAAAAAACAACTAACATCTATTGAATGCATAATGTTACAAGAACCATGCCAAGAATTTTACATACCTGTATAACCATAATGCCCGGTGAGTTAGCAATTGTCATTTACATTTTACAAAGAGGAAAATTAGCCGGACAGATTCAAGCCTAGGTCTCAACCTTCTTAACAAAATTTTTTCCTAGGCACAGTAATTGTATATATGATGTAAGCGTAAGTACATATGAGGGAATTTTCTACATGACTCTTTATAAATTATTTTTTCTAACTATACAATTTACACAAAGTAATTTTTAAAAGGCATCCCTCACCAGAGAGAGGAAGAAAAGGAAGGGGAGGAGAAAAGAAAACATCACCCATCGTCCTAAGCAGAGGCAATCACCATTATCATTGGTTTATTTCTTTTCAGTCATTTTTCTATGCAATTTTTACATACTTCAAATTATGAATCCATACAAATTTTTTCTAATTAACATTTTAATCTGGCATTTTCCACATTATTTAACATTTTCCTTATACATTTTTGATAACTGTGTGATATTCCATCATATGGTTGAACCCTGATTTATTCATTTTCAGGTAGTTCAACATTTAGATTGTTTTTAAGTTTTTCTATCATGAATAATGTTGCAGTGGACATTTTTTCTCCTTCATGTATTCCTTGATATTTTTTTAGGAAAGGATTCCAAAAGTGGAATCACTGGACCAAAATATGAAGATGTTTAAGGCTGTTGATCCATACTACATTGCCAAATTATTTTCTGAGTAGATTATACAAATTTACACTTCCATCACCTAAGTGAAAGCAATTACTTCATCATTTGGTAAGCTCTTTTTAGAAAGAAGGTTTTTAGTGTTTTGTTTGCTAACTTGATAACAAAAAAAGTATCTTATGTTGGTTTAATTTTCATTTCTTTGATCACTTGGGGTTTTTTTCAAACGTTTACTAAATATTTTTATTTCATCTCCTACAAACAATCTATTCATGTCCTTCTGCTAAATTTTCAAGGCAAAGATGTAACGTTGTTTTGCCAGCAATTGTGAGATTGTTTGAATGGAGTCATCATAACATAAAAAAAGTGAAATAGCATAGATAAAGTTTTTACCTATCCCTGTTTCAATCTACAGATGGAATGTTGGAGCTGGTAATAATGGAGCTTTATCCCTCCACCTCATAATATGTATTATTTTCTCAAGATCTGCATTGTGCCTATGAATAAAACAAAGTCCCTGCCCACATGGCACTCAACTGTTAAAGGATTACAATGATATACATACACACATTCATACACAAAGACATATGAAATATATATAGGTATGGTTTATACATGCATATGTTTCATGTATATATATTTTTAACATATACATGAGAATGGTATGGCGAGGAGACTAGAAGAAAATAGATTTAATTTACTAGTGTTTGTACTCAGGGGTTGGGGCTGTGATTTTTTTTTAAGTGATTGAGAGAAAATACATTAATTTTATAACGCAAGACTCAACTTATTTTTTAAAAAATACAAAACTGACTATTAGGAAGGAGGCTTAATTGAAATCATGATAGCTGTTCAGGGGAAGTTTGTTAAGCTCAACTGTGGTGACTCAATAAACATAAATTGCTTACGGTGATATTGAGTGGGGTTTTTTCCTAACAGAAAGCATTCTTGTCAATATAGCATTATTTGTCAGCATGGAAAGTACAAAGTACAGAGAGATAATTTCACCCTGAGAAACATCTTATTTGGAGATAGCTCCCTATCTCTGAGTTAGACTTTAAATTGGTTGATAGCATTATTAGTATCATTATAGTTATGGTACTGTTGGTAGTGGTAGTATCTGCTGTGTAACTGCTGGGTCAGATGCTGAAGTATTAGATGCTCTGTGATAATTATCTCATCTAATTCTCACATGAAAACATTAAAGTTCAGAGAGTTTAAATATCATGCGGTATATCCAGACCACCTTCACCCGAGTATCACGGAATTTATCCCTTTATTCTGGTCATACTTCTGCACAAGGGATATCTTCTCCCTCTCTTGGAAAGCCCCGCTCTACGTTTCTTGCCTTAGAAACAGTCCTCCAATAAACTTAACCTTAGGCAAAACCTTACGACACACCTTCAGTTTTTCTCAGGAGCTCTCTGGAGAACTGTCACAGATAGGCAATATAGTCACCCCCAACTGTGGTTTGTGGGCCTCTAGTGTCTTAAGGTTTTTGGCAACTCAGCCCCTCCCAGGAGACTCTGATTTCCTTTTCTCAAGATGCATAGAAGCTCATCTGACGAATATCTGAATAATCTCTTTAAAAAGAGATGCAGGCAAAACAAACAAACAAACAAAAACAAAAAACAAAAAAAAGAGATGCAGGCACCTCTCCGGACCCACAGTTAATACACAGGGTTAGGTAGCCTGGCAAGTGCATTGGGGCTGGTTCTAAAGGAACGTCTGGTTTCCATAGCAACATTCATTCCTTTCCATGGAGGATTCTGTCATCTCCTACCCACTCAGACTTTCCAGACTGAATTGATTTTTTGTGACTATAGGTGTTTGTCCTTGATCATCTAAAGAGAAAAGACATACTTACAAAAAATAAAAAATCTGACTGCACCTGAAATGCTGCATTGCATCAGCTGGTCTTCCTTTCTTTTAAAATTCCATTTCCTTTCTCCACCTTGCTCTGTTTTCTAGCCTTATCCATCATTTTGGGAAATATGACAAAAAACAAACAGATGGCAACTCCATCTTCCTGAAACTGGCTATGAGGGGCTGTAAAATGAAGTTTTCAACAGGGCTCCCTGAATGCCTGGGCTTAGGGTATGGGTGGCTGATCTGTGGGTTATGGTTGAAAGGGCAGGAATAAGGATTACTACCCACATATAGCTCTCCATGGAGATATCATGGTCTCTGAAGTTTTGCCATTAGAGATTTGTTTCCTTAGGTTGAGCATTGCTCTCTCTGGCAATATTCTCTTAAATTTTGTATACTTCTGGGAAGAGAAATATTTAAGGTTACTAATGCTGGAAGAACTGGGGAAAGAGTGAAGGTGGTGCAGAGGGATGGGCATAGAAGGGGCTCTGTAGACCACCTTTGCTTCACAATGACATCTGCAAGAGAAGCAGTGCAGATTCTTGTTACACAGCCACTGGAAGATACGCTTTGACATTTACATTGCAGTGGCAAATTTACTGCATAGCACTATTCTGTGAAATACCTGTATGCAGTTTTGCTGGAAGACTTTGAACCCCCACCATGAAATGACTAAAGTTCCTCTTTAGTCCCCAGCACTATTTGTTTAACCCTTGAGTTTTCACAGACAAAATGTAGGAATAGGGATAGTGTCAGAGAGGAAACTTCCTTTGGGTAATGTGGAAGGCAACAAAAAGTCATGTTGCTTTCTTAAACTGAATGACATTGAATTGATTCAATTCTGTATAGCTTAATATTGCCCTCACTCCTCAAAACACAGAAGAAATTAATTTCCACCCAGTTGTTACCACAATTGGTAAAACTAAAATGCCTGTGTAGCCAAAAAGTTACTCAGCCACATTCTAATAGAGCATTTATTAAGTGATATTTAACAGGATCTAATTTGAACATGGATTTATATCCATAGAGTCTTCAAATCTTTGAGACAGGCCTCTACCTATAGACGTTGCTTACCTGTCAGGAAATAACAGGTGATACTTTCACTATGTTACAGCCTGGAATCACTTCCTTGCCACTGATAGGAAACTAGGTGTAATAGGTTTATCTGGTGAAACAAAACCTATAGGTTATATATATGCATTCATATATATTAATATATATATATTCATACACACAAACACATATATGAATATATATAGAATTATTTTAAGGAATTGGTTCATGTAGTTGTGGAGGCTTGGTGAGTCCAAAAACCTGATCAGGAGGCTGGCAAGCTGGAGATTTGGGAAAGAGCTGGAGTTTGAGTCCAAAGGCAGTCTTCTAGAAAACCAGCAAGAGCTGATGTTACAGACAAAGACAGAAAACAGTCCATTGGAGAATTCCCTCTTGCTCAGGGAACTCAGCCTTTTGTTCAATTCAGGCCTTCAGCTGATTGGATGAGGCCCACGCACATGCTGGAACATAATCAGCTTTACTCAAAGTCCCCTGATTTAAATGTCAGTCTCACCCCGAAATACCCTTATGGAATCATCCAGAATAACATTTGACCAAATATCTGGGCACTGTGACCCAGCTAAGCTGACACATAAAATTAACCATCACACTGGGTCACACAGTGGTTGTGTGACCTTTCCCTTTTCCCTCCATGCCTCATTGTTCTTTATGGTAGGTCCTGCTATCTCCATTTCATCACATCATTTTCTCTCCCTGCACTTCAGGTGCCTAGTACCCCTTTCTTCTATGACACTATCCCTAGTCCTACCTCATCTATTTCTTCTCCCCCTAAAAAGCTCTCTGGCCCTTAGAAAATGTTAGTCATTTACACCTGTGGATAAATTTAAACCATTGTTAGCAGTCTCACTTTTGTTTTCACTGTAAGAGGAAAGCATATTAAAAGGTTTTCAGGGATCAATGAAGACCTGAAGAAGGTTTTTTTGAGGAAGGGAAAGAAAATAAATGACCAATAGAAATCAAGACAAAGGGGAACAACCCAATTTTGCAGAAGATAGAAACCAGTACAATTTCAGCGGTGTAGATAATTAGTGGATGGACTTTTTAAGATGTCATCATTGGGGTCTAGGAGCTCTAGCTGTTTTCTGTCTGTCTTCCTCCATATTGTCAAGATTGCAGTTGCTTGAGAGAGAGAGTATCTGCTTGACTGAGCCTGGGTTCTGTGCTCCCTCCTGGGCCAGAGGAGGGCAAGGGTACCTTGTCTGACAGTGTTTCCACAGCTGCATGAATTGGGGGAGCTGTGATCAGAAAAGCAGGGAATGAATTTAGGGCAGCAGAAGTATTTGTTGTCTATTGACCATCAGTGCAAGAATTGCTCAGAAGGTGATGAAGAATCAGCTCCACTCTGTTTTGAAGATGATCTTGAATATTAGAGCAAGGCACAGATGGGATGTGCAGACACATGACAGCCTGGTAATGTCTCTGAATCCCTCCCTCCAGCTGGATGCTCCCCAACCCATCCTGTTTTTGTAGCTTTTTCAAGTAAAGAGATCAGAGTTCAACTAGTTCCCTGTCTTTCCTGATAAACTCTCTGATCCACTGATGATTTAGTTAACATCTCATTTGTTCAGCAAAGCACTCTGGTTCTCAGGTACAGTATGAGAGTTTATGAATCTGGCCTGATTTTTTCTTCTGTTCCTGGCCCATCTTCAGGCACCTGCTGATTTTTTATTAGTTATCAATTTTAAATCACTAAGAAGGCCCAGCTCTTCTTTCTTTCCATTCCTCCTACTGGAAAAAAATTTTTCTCTAACAGTGATAAATGAAACTTAACAAATCCTATTGTTTCTTATTGTCTTCTGTAAACAAGAGGAGAAATATGATACTGGGGGCAATAAAAGCATCAGAAAACCCATTAGGCAGAATCTCTCTTCTTACAGGATGCTGTTATAACTATTCTGAGACTCCAGGGAGGAAACGGTAGGGTAGAAATCAAATAACAAGGTAAAAAAACGCAGAATTTAGGGCGTATTTCATTCAAGTTCCACCACAAATATTGTCTAAAATGAAACAACACTGGGGAATGACAAAGATTGTTAAACATAAAGATTAACAATAATAGATATGTATCTATAATGAAGATACAGAAATTATCACAATTCTCTTTTAAATTTGAAGAAAATACTGAGTTTTCCAGGCTACACATAAACCAAGAAATAATGCCACGATGATAATCTTCAAGAGCTAGGAAAACAAATCCACCCAAGGAGAAAAGCCAGAATTCACGTAGAATTAGAATTCAGAACCAACTACCCATACAGATGTTCCCTGGGCGCAGGCCAGTACCGGCACCGGGTGCTGTTATGCACAATGTCATATTTCAGTGGGTCTGAAAGCTCAAAGCTAAAGGTCATTAAAGGGCAAAGAGAAGCAAAGGCTAAGTGATTATAGCATCAAATGCCGAGCCAAATCCAACGCAGACGATCGGCTGAGAAGAGATTCGCAAAAGAAGCCCTTGAAGAAGTCGGCACAGGACACACTTTGCCGAAATATTGTCACAGGTCGGCCTGGCCCAGCAGCCACCGTTCAAAATGGCGCCGCCGCCCGACCCGCCAGGGGCGGCCGCCAAGCCCGCGCGATCCCCGCGCGCCGGGAAGCGCCGGGAACGCGGCCGGGCGCGCGCGTGCCTCACCGCGGCTGCGCGCCTGCGCGAGGGCGCGCGGCGGGGGTGGGCTCTACCCAGCGACCGGCTGCAGTCGCGGAGCCGGACGTATCCGCGAAGATGGCGGGCCGGGTGAGTGCCGGGTCGGCAGCCGCGGCTCGAGGCGGGGGCTCCGGGCTCGCGGGCACTCGGAGGTCCAGACGGCCGCAGGGAAGGGGGAGTGAATCTGAGCAAATGGAAGTCGTACGGGGCGGCAGGCCAGAAGGGCTTGAGGGTGGGAAGGGGGGCTGTGACGGGGGTTAGCCCTCCTCAGAAACTCCATCCCCTTAAGGAAGCTCGAGGGGAAGTGCCTCCCTCGCTACCCGGGTCTCCTGCGCCTCCCTGGTTCTCCCTTTCCATCCCTTGGGGCTTGTTCCCCTCGTCCCTCAAGGCAACCGCAGAATTGTGGCCGTTCCCGCCCCGTCTGATGGGCGCTGTGGGTTCCTCCGCACCCCCTTGCGAGGGCTTATTAGATGCGGGTGTTGAGTAACTGCCGGGCATCCGTCTGCTGCTTTGGGACGAAGGCTGTGGGAAGGATCATTAGGAACCCGTTTCTGGTTCTTCACAATGAAAGGTCTTGGGAAAGGAAGAGGGGGTGCAAATGACTTTTAGTGTTAAACCCCGGCCATCTGGAGGACCTGTCACTGTCGGAGCAGGCAGGAATGCCTGTGGCTTGGAGTGGGTATAGAACTGGGGGGTCGCGTTTTGCTTTTCTGAGTGACAGTCGCTTCGGATGCAGCAAGATATGTTGTAGTTTCAAGGGTTTTAAAATTTTACTTCCTTCCTTAGCTTCTACCATCGCGGTGTAGTATGGGTTTGGCGGGGGAGAGAGGGCTGAATCTGTGCTGTATTGCAGTGTGCGTTGGGCTAAAAGCTCTCTGAGGAATGGATCCTGCCCAGAGATTATACTGGTCATAAACCTGGGACATTAGCTGCGTCACTGGGGTATAAGGATGTGCTTAACTGATTTATTGATACTGGAATATTTGAATAAGCTTGCATAGATGTATGCATACATGTAAATATCCTATCCAAAGGAAATTGTAAGTCATGAGATTCGAGGGTGAGGAGAGACCTTAAAGGTCATTTAATTCGGCCTCTTTCTCTTCATTTTCCCGGTAGCCTCTCCTTTTATCTACCACCACTCCTTTCACTTATGTTCTGATTTTATCTTTTCCCACCTTCTGAGGAACCCCACTTCTGTTACTCACCTGCTTTCTCTTAACATACTTTGCTTCTCCCATCTTAAACCCTCCACCCCCACAGCTGTCATCTTTTATTTTATAGCCAGAAATCTTGATAGAGTTGTCATTTATTGTCTCCCATTTGCTTACCGCCTACTCACCCCTCAATCCACTGCAGTCTGAAGTCCCGCCCTGTCATCCCATTGAGACGTGACCCTAAACTTAATTGACATTTTTCATTCCTTGTCTTACTTGATGTCTTAACAGCATTTTACATTGTTGACCATTGCTTCCTTCGTGGAAAACACTGTTCCTATGGCTTCTGTGAAGGCTTGCTCCTGTTCTTACTCTTACCTCTCTTTTGCAGACTCACCGTCCTCTACCCTGCTGTTAATTCAATGCGGGTATTTTTCAAGCCTCTCTTCTTAGCCTCTATTTTCTCCTCAGGCAATCTATCCTAAACCCACAGCTTCAGCTACTACTTATATGCGAGCAATTCTCAACATTTTACTCCCAGTTCAGACCTAACCTTTAAATTTCAGATCAGTATGTTAGACTGCCTATTTAAAACCAAGGCAACTCAAACTCAACTTGTTCAAATCCAAACCCATGATCTTAGCCCACCTAAATCAGTACTTTTCTTTGTTTCCAGTTTCAGTGAACGGTATCACCATCCATCCACCTATGTAGGCTGGAAACATGGCGTTTGGCAGGGGGTGGAGGTGGGGGGTTTCATCCTTTATACCTCTTCTCTATCACTGAATCCTCTGTCCCCCAGTAAAATTCATCACTGATATCTGTGCACCACCCACCAACCCCCAGAAAAAAGGTTTTAATAGGGCCGAAGAATCTGGCTTGGTTTAAACTATACTCAAATAACCCACTGGACTGGTCACACAGATTCTGACATTTTAACATCCTAAAAAATCTGTCCAGTCTGTCTGCCTCTTATATCTTTATTCTCACCTCCTTTTCCCAAATTACTGTCATTTCTGGCCTGGACTACTGCGGAAAGCTCACAAGGGGTCTCCTCACGGCATTCTCCACATTGATTGTCCCTCCGGTGCCCACAGCTACTTAAACCCCTCCGTCAGTAGTTTTGGGAGAAGACCGTATCTTAACCAGGCCTTTAAGGCTCCTTCTGCCCCTGCTTTTTTCCACTCACCCCCTTACTCCCTGTGCTCAACTTACATAAGCCTTTTATTTCCTTGAACCTGCAAGGTTCTTTTACCGCAGAGTCACGTGGGCTGTTTCCTTTCTTTGTGATGTTCTGCGCCCATCCATTTACCTTCTCCTGATAGATCACTCAGGTACTCTAGGGAAGCCTATTCTGATCCCACACTACAAGTCAGGATATTGTTATATGCTCTTGAAGAACTGTATTCCTTTCCTTAGAGATTTATGTTTGTGTCTTTTAAATTTATTAGTGTGGTTATTTGCCTCTATCATTTACCTTCCGTGAAAGTAGAGACCGTGTTAGTTTTTACTTACTCTCATCACCTGTGCTTTGCACACTGCCTGGGACCTAGATACTCAATACATTTTTGTTGAAAATGAATCTAATGTCTGTTTGAGTACTCTAGTGATAGAGTGTGTTGCCATAAAGATAGCCCATTTTAGTGTCATGTTAGAAAGGTATTTTTAATATGGATTTCCATATAACTTTTATACATAGATACTATTTCTGTTGTTGAGAGCCACGTAGAACTGAACACAATTCCTTTTCCATTTGATAGCTTCTTAGATATTTGAAGACAAGTTACGTATTCAATGAGATTTTCTCTTTTGCAAATTAAACACCCCCAATTCCTTAAATAGCCTATATTCCAAACTCTTCATCATTTAGGTTACCTTCCTTTGGAAATACTGTTTTGTCAGTCAGTCTTCTAAAATGTGTCTGGAGTGGAACACAGTGATCAGTGAAGAATGTACTTGAATTCTAGTTCTCTTGAGCTAGATGCTAACATTATTAACAGAGTAAAATTGTATTTCTTTTTCTGCTGTAAATCACACTCATGGCTCATATTGAGCTTATAGGCAGTTAAAACTCTAATGTTCTTTTAAAATCAGTTCTTCCACCCCCATTCGAGGTGCTGTGCAATGGTTTTATTGAACCTGCGTAGACCACACTTCATTTTTTAGGTCAGGGCATATCTGCTACTTGTTAAAGTTCTTCTTGATTCTTGATTGTTTCATGTCATGCCACACAATAGCTTACTCTTCCCATTGTGTTTCATCTGTAAGTTAAAAATCATGACTTCTATATCTGCGTTCAAGTCATTAATAAAAGGTAGAATAAGATGGGTCAGAAAGAGCCCTGGAGCTTGGTGCTAGAGCACCTCCTCCAAGCTGATCCACATCAATAAATACAGTTTGGTTACCGTTTCTTAACTACAAATGGATCTCATTTAATCCTGACAAACCCACCCTGCAAGGTAGGTGGTATTAACTTTTTTTTTTTTTTTTTGGTATTAACTTTTTTACTCAGGGAGAGGGGCTCAGTAATTTGCCGGGTTCTTAGCTAGCAAGAAGTAGAGTCAGGATATGAATTCAGGTCAGTTTGATCCTCTTACCTAGCTCACCAGTTTAATTGCAAGGGTGTAAAAAAGACTAGATTTCCCTTACCCAAAACTCTTTGGAGGTTGCTGTCAAAGTTTCATTTTCAAAAACTACCTGCTACTTTTTGGAAAATCTCAACACCTTTGGCCCGTCTCTGATTGTCTTATCTTTTCTTCCAATAGTCATAATTTTCTAGTGACTACGTGCTGATGTCCAGAAAAGAGTTAGCTTTGTTATAATACTCTTAAAATGGGTTTCTGTATTTGTGGGAGAAAAGCTATTTTGAATGATTATTGTTGCTTATGGTTAGAGAATTTTGGCTTTCTGGCATCATCTTGTAATGGTATTTATATTCACTATGTAATTGAAGCTTTTTTTTTTTTTTTGCTGCATCACTGATGGTTGCTGCTGATAGCATTAGTAACCAGTTTATCTTGTCCTTTGCTTTTTCTGGCCAAAAAAGAAAGCATCATGTTTAGTTCATCTGGAAAATTGGCTGAAGACTAAAATGTGTGATGTTATTCAGTGTATAACATCTGGGTCATCAGAACCTGATTAATCCCTAAACTATCTTGAAGCCCCTAATATGAAAAGCAGAGAACCTAAAAGAAAATAACTTCTGTCATTATTCTTTTTGTGTATTCACTATATGAGGAAAAATATGGTGTATTTGGATACATTTTATAATAAATGGTCAACTGATTTAAACTTACCTTTGGCCTTTCAAAAGATTTAATTAGGTAGTAAGTTTTCTCAGCTGTTTTAAGTTTTTGCTAATAATAAAGCAGATTCTTAAAGTTACAATTCTTATTCCTTACATTGAATACAAACTGATGTATAACTGAACTCCACGTACAGACGGCTACCATTACCCCAGGGCTCTACGCTGTCTTTCAGAACACTCATGTTACAGCTGCTCTGGAATCATGGAACCAGAAGGAGAGGAAAGAATCTGAAATGCAGCCTAAATAGCTTAGGGGAGCTGACTCTGTAGGGAGAGGCTCCCTAGGAAAGCTACTCTATTTGGTGTTGCTTTCTAGGCCCCTTATATAAACCGCCACCCAACTACTGAAAAGAAGTAAGGTTTTCCACATTGCCTGAACTTTTTTGTACTTTATCACTTAAAATTGCCAGAAATCTCACTGGAGAGTCAGCAGTCCCTTTCTGAAGACATGTATACATTAATACAAATAAAACCAATGAATCACTTTCTTCATAAGTTCTCACACCTAGTTGGGGTGATTTGTTGTGAAGAAATAGGAGTGAGGTGATGTTAAATAGCTACCTAAGGGAGAGAACTCTCTTAGGGGTTGAAAGGGATGTAGTAAGATGTTAGAGTTAAAATTTACCTAGTCCAATGTTTTGACCAGGGCAGGCTAGTATGTTTAGTATCAGTATATTGAAGAAGCTTTTGTAGCCTAGTCCAAAAACCTAGCCATTTATAATGTTTTATGGGTGAATGACATCTTTTCAAATAATCAAACTTCAGATGAAGTTTTGGAGCACAAGCTGTAAATTGGGGATCACTCATGGGCAGGAACCACAAGTCAAAACAGGTAACGTAAACCGTTCCATAGTCCCATTTCCTAAATCAACATTTTGCTATCCAAAGCATACCAACTTTCTGAATCTTAAATATTGTTTTTGTATATTACTTTAGTGGAGATTTTTAAAAAAGTATCTTCAAGTGCAACAATACAATTGAATTCTTCATAGCATTATCAAGTAGTTTCTTATTTCTGAAACCCAGAGGAATTTAAGATGGCTGCATTCTGAAGTGTTTAAATCAAGGTATGCATGTGTAAGGTAAAAGTATATTTTCAGACTGTTGAAAATTATTGAATTGACCAAAAAGTGAACCAAAACACCTAATGTTGGCAATACACTAGATTCTTGCTATAATGCTGTTCGTAAAGGTCCATATTCGGTGTGGATTTTAGGTAAAAACCTCTTAATGATATCCTTTTTCATACTTTCAGTACTAACAGACTTTAATGGCCTCAGAGGCTTACCTTATGCTGCCTTCAGTTTCCTAGTGACTTAATCTCCTAATTTCCAACTTACTTTTTAGGATGAAGACTAAGTATTTCTTGTGTGATTATAACTATTTATAAAAGCTCTATGAATTTTAAACAAGTGTCATTCATATAAACTGCAGAGATGTCAAGCATGCTGAAAATTACAGCAAGTAACATATATCTGTGTGCTCATCATCCAAATTTAGGAAGTGTTAACATATTGTGATACTTACTTCAGAACTTTTAATTTTTGGAAATAAAATATTACAGATCCAATTGAATCCCCTTTGCATCCCCTCTTGATTCTACCAACCTTTGCCAGAAATAACCACCATCAAAGTAGGTATAGGTCCTTTCTGTTCACAACTGTGTGTGTTTGTGCTCAAAATAATATATTGTTTTGTGTTTGAAAAATGTATATAATGGTGTCATGCTGTGTATTTCCTTCTGCAACCTGCATTTTTTTCATTAAAAATGGAATTTGAAATTTAGTTGTTTTGATATATATATATATTGATATATAGAGGGCCAGTTATTTCTGGTTAACTATTGTCTATGTAGTATCCTATTTTGTGAGTATATCACAATTATCTCTTTTCTTATCAGAGGACAATTTAGGTGGTTTCCAGTTTTATTTTCCCTGGAGTGCACATCCTTGTACATGTCTCCTTACATATATATGTAAGAGTTTCTTTAGGGTACATGTCTAAAGACATAGACATAGCCCTGTGTAGAATTGTTACATAGAATTGCTGGGTGATGAGCTACCTTTATCTTTCCTAGTTAACGGATCAATTTGCATTATTACCAGCAGTATGAGTGCCTGTAACACATGTCCTCTCTAGCAATTAGTATATGCAGACATTTTAATTTTCATAATATGATAGGTGTAAAATAGTCTTACTGTTTAAATTGCACTTTTTTCCTCATTGCTAGTGATACTGAGCATTTTTCATGTTGGTCATTAGGATTTTCTCTTCTGAGAATTACCTTTATATATCCTTTGCCCATTTTTTCTGTTGGGCTGTTAGCTTTCTTTTTTTTAAAAATTGATTTGTATCATTTTCCTTTTAGGGAATACAGGGTATGCTTTGCTTTCTAATACTTTGTTAGTTGAAAGCAGCCTCTCCCTGACAGTGATTAAATTATAGTTATAATTACCCATTTTTTACCTCTATGATTAGTGTGTTTGTGTGTTTTTAAAGAAATCTTCCCCCACCTTGAAGTCAGAAAGATTTTCTTCTAAAAGGTAAAAAATTTTGCTTTTCACATTTTGGTGTTTAATTCATCTGGAATTTATTTGTGTGTTTGATGTGAATTAGGAAGTTTATTTTATCTTTCCATATGTATGACAATTTGTCCCAATATCATTTATTGAGTCCATCCTTCTCCCCACTGATTTGTAATGCTATCTCTGTTTTATATATATATATATATAGTCTAAATCTGAACAGTATTTTGTTTCTTTTTTTGTTTGTATGTGCACCATGACCACTATTTAATAATCGTAGCTTTAAAATTACTCTTGCTATTTGATAAGGTAAGCCCCCTCTTTATGTTTCTTCATTTGGCATCTCTTGCTTGGTACTTTTCCATATGAAATTTAGGAGCAACTTAATTTCTCCTCCTTTAAAAAAATTATCTTTACATTTAAATTTACCTTTATCTGTTGTTATTGATTTTGACCTGTTTTTTTCCTTATATTTTACAAGGGCAGATAGATCATTGCCGTAAAATTCAGCTGAGTTACTGTAGGATGCTGAATTTCTTTTCCTTTTTTTGACATTAAACCAAAAAGTGCTAATAACTTATCACAACTTTGTGTGCCATAGATTTGAAACCAAATGAATTAGCATCAGCTGTTTATGAGTAATGTTGGGTATTTTGGTCCTTTGCTAAATTCAGAATGAAGTGCTAAAATTCTGATGTATCTTGCACTAGCAATATATAGATCTTAGGTAACAGAGAAAATAGGGAAATTATTAATTTAAAGTAAGAAGTAACATCATTTTTGAAATCCAACATTCACTTACTTTTAAAAACTCTAAATAATAAAGAGTATTTCAGGGTTTCAATAGGGTTTTTTTTTAAATTGTATACTGTTTTTAGTGTCATGTGCATGTGAACAAACATTTTCTTACTTGGTTTTGGCAAGTAATAAAAATAGCAATTATCAGTAATTCTGGGTCTTCCAAAAGAATATGTATGGTGTGGGGGGGAGATTTTTAAGAATTAATTATTGTAGTTACTTTTCTCCTAGAGAATAATATTGACAAAATTTTGTGAGATGATAGCAGACTTAGTTCTCACTGTTTAGAACAGAGCCTGGCATGGAGGTATTATTCAGTAAATCGTCGAATGAATAAATGAACATTTATTTCAGAAATAAATGTTGGACAAAGCATATAGTTTGAAATTTAATGTTATTAATGTCAAGCTTTTGAATACTCTGCTGTTTATTCTGTTATCCAGATCACTAATAATATAGCATAGATTTAACTTTACACAGCTGCTGGACTCCATTACTGTTGTTTTTCTCTACCTGCAGATGTTGAGTCTAATAACTTTTTTGTGTATATACTTTTCCAATTTACTGTTACCAATTTTTTACTACTTATCAAGCATTTACTTGATTTACTACTTATCAAGCATCTAAGTGAACAATTATATTTACCAAGTTAAATGTTGAAATGGCTAAGTAGCTTATTTCTGAAGTTTATTTATCCTTAGTTACTACAGTGATTCTCAAAGTGGAGTCTACAGATCAGCTAATGGCATCACCTGAGAATTTACTAGAAATGCAAAATCTTAGGCCCAACCCCAGGCTGATTAAAGTAGAAACTCTGGAGTTGGACCCCTGCAGTCTGTTTTAACATATTGTCTAGGTGATTCTGATGTATGCTGAAGTTGAGAACCATTGACAGTATTTTGAGCTCTCTAATTTAGTTCCTTACAAATTGTTGAAGATAAATTTTCCAGATTTCTTCCCAAATGCATACTACTCAGCCTTTTTATTTCTAGGTTTCAGGGTTATTGTCTTTTCTCCTCTTTAATAGCTTCACCTATATCCAGTTTTCAGACATTTAAGAAAGCATAGTTACTACTTGCAGTATTGTGGATTTGGTGCCCTGACTGACCTTCCTATAGAAACAATTTAAAATGCTCGATAGCATGGTAACTAACTATAGTTAATAATAATATATTGTATATCTTAAATTTGCTAAGAGAGATCTTAAGTGTTCCCACCACATACACACAAAATGGTAACTATGTGAGGTGATGGATATGTTAATTAGCTTGATTGTGGTAATCATTACACATGATCAGAACACCAAGTTGTACACCTTAGGCAAAATTCCCAAAAGCTGAACATACTCGTGTATGCCTATGACCCAGTAATTCTAATGGAGGCTGGGTGGGTGGGTGGGTGGGGGCAGGGAATAGATCCAATAGAAATGCATACGTGTGTTATTCAAAGGACATGTACAAACATGTTAATGTCAACAGTATTCATAATTAAAAACTGGAAACTCAAATGGATAAATAATGGTGGTATAGTCATTTATACACTATAAAAAGCAATGAAAATGAACTGCTATATGCTATAACATTGATGCATCTCACAATGTAATATTGAGGGGTAGAGTCAGACAGTAATACATGCCCTATGATTCCATTTGTATAAAGTTTTCAAAAAATAGGCAAAATTAATTTGATTTCTATCTCAGGTGACAGAAACAAGATAGTGGTTATCTGTGCTTGGGGGTGAAGGGCTAGTGACCAGGAAGGGGCAATAGAGAATGCTGATTAATGTTCCCTGTCTTGAACTGGGTGTTGGTTACCCTGGGTGTGTTCACTTTGTAGAATTGAGTCAAACACTGAAAATGTATGTACTTTTCTGTATGTGTACTTTCCTTTAATAAAAAGTTGATTTAAAGAAGTGGCAATGTTCTTTTTCTTAAACTGGGTGGTAGATACATGGTGTTTGTTTAATGGTGTATATCAATATAATTTATAAGTAGTTTATTCTTAATCAGTGTTCAAAAAATATAAAACTTAGTCACTGTCATTGTTGAGTATCTCTTGCCTGGAATTCAATACCTGGGACATGATAGATATTCATTAAATATTCATTCCATTGAACAGAATCAGGCTGGTGATTACTTTTTGCCTGCCAACAGCCAATCTTTTACTCAATTATTTGAAATAATTATTCCTAAATAATGTAAATAATAGCTTACATTGTGTTTGTGTTTGTTATCAAGCTGATCTGTTAAATGAGAAACCTCTCAACATTACAAGCACTTACATCATGAATTATTAACATATTGTGTTTAGTTACAGTGACTCAGATTAACAACAGCAGTTTAAGTAAGTATAGTGTAGATTTATGGACATAAGTCAGTAGATTTTGCAGATTTGAAGATGTGAAAGTTATTAGACCTGATATTTTCAGATGTCTCACTTTTTTTTCATTGGCTTCTAAGGAACTGAAATCACAGCTAACTTTTTCCACTAAAACTTGTGATCTTTCCTCTGTAACCTGATGCCTTTTTGCTTCTTGCCTGTTTTGCATATCTACTTTCTGCTTTCCTGTATCCCCTGCGTCTTGCCAAGGGAAGAGTCTATAGGTACAAGACTTAGGGGGTTGGGACTGGGGAGAGACCTCCAGGCCTAGTGTCTTTGTTCTGATTCCATCGCCAGGTTCTTCTCTTCCCCTTCACCCTTCAGAAGCACATTGGTGCTAAACTTTCACTGGGATGTTGGGAATTTTTAAAAAAGAACTTCACATACAGTGTTTTGATTTCTTTAACAGTGTTTGGAGTAAACTTTCAGAGTAAGAGCACTATACTGAATACAAATACGTTAAATTGAATGGTATTTTATTTTTGAAAACTCCTTCATAGATCTTTTCTTGTTTGATACTCAGAGCAACCTTTTGAGTTGAAACTGAAAATTCAGCTCAACAAAATTCAACTAACAGAAAAACCCACAGCTAACGTAACACTGGTGAACACTGGAAGTTCTCACCTTTAAGATCAAGAACAAGATAACGATATCTGCTCTTTCTACTTCTGTTCAGCACTATATTGACGATTTTAGGTAGAGCAGTTAAACAAGAACAATTTCTTAAAGGCTTTCAGATTGGAAAGGATAAAATTATTTGCAAATGACCTTTTGTATATAGAAAATCCTAAAGCATTTACAAAAACAAAAATTATCTTACTTAGATTTTGGCAATAGGGAAGAGATTGTGGGCTGGGATGCTAGCAGGTATGTAAACCTATTAAAACAGCGCCTGGTACATAATAGGCTATCAAAACATACTAGCTATTATTATTAACACCCCTATCCCAAATACAAATGCCACAACATGGAAAGTCAGTTGTCTTATCACCATTTATTGAACAGTTCAACTTTCCCCACTGATTCTAAACTTAATATTAAGTTCTCATGTGTATCTGGTTCTGTTTCTGCGATGTTTATTCTACTCCATTGAACTCCTCCTCTGTTTCTGTACCACTACCACATTGTTTTAATCACTGTATATGGCATGTTTTGATGTCTCATAGGGGCTGGTCCCCCTCATTCTTCCTGAATTTTTGCTGGCTACTTTCACAAAATAAAAAAACTACCTCCCATTTCCCCTGCTACATTTACTTTGCTAGTTGCCACTTAGATTGGATTTATGAAAGACCCATTGGGGTCTATAAGATTTTGCTTATAATTACATTAAATTTATAGGTTAATTTGGAGTTGATGATCCCTTACAGCACTGAGCCATTGTATGCAATGACATTATCATCTCTACATTTTTTGGGTATTCTTTTATGCACATTCATTGGTTTTGTTCATATGGGTCTTACACATTTTTGCTAAACTATTTTCTGGTATTTAAAAAATTGTTTCTGTTGTAAATGAAATCTGTTGTCTATTTCCTATTTATAGCAAACTATTTTATCTGTTAAGATAGGTATTCATTTTCTTTACTTTAGTATCTCTGAGTTATCTCTAAGATAGACAATTTTATAGATTTATTTCTCCAAATTTTAAAAAATTCAACAAATATTTATTGAGTGCCTATTAGGTGCAAGATATTCTTCCATGTACTTCTCCAAATTTTAAAATAATTTTTTTTTTGAGAGGGCATCTCTCATATTTATTGATCAAATGGCTGTTAACAATAAAATTCTGTACAGGGGAGTCAATGCTCAATGCACAATCATTAATCCATATCAAGCCTAATTCTTGTCAGTCTCCAATCTTCTGAAGCATAACGAACAAGTTCTTACATGGTGAACAAATTCTTACATAGTGAATATGTTCTTACATGGTGAACAGTACAAGGGCAGTCATCACAGAAACTTTCGGTTTTGATCACGCATTATGAACTACAAACAATCAGGTCAAATATGAATATTCGTTTGATTTTTATACTTGATTTATATGTGAATCCCACATTTCTCCCTTTATTATTATTATTATTTTTATTTTTAATAAATTGCTGAAGTGGTAGGTAGATGCAAGATAAAGGTAGAAAACATAGTTTAGTGTTGTAAGAGAGCAATTGTAGATGATCAGGTGTGTGCCTGTAGACTATGTGTTAATCCAAGCTAGACAAGGGCATTAAAACATCCACGGATGCAGAAGATTTCTCTCAAAACAGGGGGGGTGAGGTTCTAAGCCTCACCTCTGTTGATCCCCAATTTCTCACCTGATGGCCCCGTGTGACTGTGCCTGTCTTAGGTTGTTCCTCCCTTGAGGAACCTTACCTGTCTCTGGCTAACCAGTCATTTTCCGGGGCCATACAGGGAAATGTAAAGTTGGTAAGTGAAAGAGAAGCCATATTGTTTGAAAAGGTTAGCTTTTTACTTCTTTGCAGATTTATGCCCTGTGGCTTCTCTGCCCAGCATTTGTCTTGAGGTATCTTTACTACTTGGAGGAATTATGATACTAGGTAAATTCGATATGAGGCACGAATTCTATTTAAGGGTTGTAATTAGGAAGGAAGAAGAAAAGCTATAGAGGTAGCAGACAGAAGAAAACATGGGAGGATTGATTATTTCTTTGACATAACTTCTTGTAGAGTAACTTAAGCATGTATAGGTTTTAAACTACTAACTAAATTGTGCACACACATTAACATAATAGGAATATAGTTACATAACCAAAGCAGATCTATAATTACCAGCCATCTCCAGTGAAGCCAAGAAAACCAGTTAGGCACCCTAGGCATTTGTGAAAATTTGTCTATGATATGATGGATATTGTCCAACTGTACTTGAACAGTCTGAGAGAAATCAGACAAATTAAAACAACCCATTCCTGGGAACTGTTCACATCCCATATGTTCTTTTAACAGTAGATAGTCTGCAGTTGTAAGATTTTGGAGCACTACAACTTGCACTTCTCCTAATTCTTGGTTGAGTTCCAACAGTATAGATCCAGTCAAATTTGTTGTTTTACTGAAAGCACAGGCCAGCTTAGATATCTCCTTCTTCATTCCAATGGCAAGTCCAGGAACCGGTGGGATGGATGCAGCTACAACTGCAGCATCGCCTGGATCTTTGTTGAGGTTTTTTGATGATCATCTTCTGGTATGACTCTTCCAGAGAGTGCTGATGTTGGAAGTTCTTCTTCATATTGTATCTTAGTTCATTTTCTGGGTAGCCAAATTAGGCTTTGATCCTCTGTATAAACACAAACAGACCCTTTGTCCACACTTTGATATGCCCTTTATACCATTGTGTAGCACTCATTGGAGGTCACCACACAGGAACTGCTTTTTTTTTTTTTAAGAGAAAGGAATATTATCAGAAAAGTGTACCTCCATAACCGATCATCTGACACCCTTTAAGTGATCAAAATTAAGGATATTTAAAGCATGCATTAATCGTTGATTTACAGTTAGTTTTATTCTATCAAGAAGTAATCCCCCTTTTCTTTCTTTTTTTTTTATCTTTAATCTACACTTACATGAATAATATTATGTTTACTAAGCTCTCCCCTATACCAGGTCCCCCCTATAAACCACTTTACAGTCACTGTTCATCAGCATAGCAAAATCTTATAGAATCACTACTTGTCTTCTCTGTCTTGTACAGCCCTCTCGTTTCTCCCTCCCCCCTTATGCATGCTAATCTTAATACCCCCTTTCTTCTCTCCCCCCCTTATCCCTCCCTACCCACCCATCCTCCCCAGTCCCTTTCCCTTTGGTACCTGTTAGTCCATTTTTGGGTTCTGTAATTCCGCTGCTGTTTTGTTCCTTCAGTTTTTCCTTTGTTCTTATACTCCACAGATGAGTGAAATCATTTGGTATTTCTCTTTCTCCGCTTGGCTTGTTTCACTGAGCATAATACCCTCTAGCTCCATCCATGTTATTACAAATGGTAGTATTTGTTTTCTTCTTATGACTGAGTAATATTCCATTGTGTATATGTATCACATCTTCTTTATTCAATCATCTACTGATGGACACTTAGGTTGCTTCCAATTCTTGGCTATTGTAAATAGTGCTGCGATAAACATAGGGGTGCATCTGTCTTTTTCAAACTTGAGTGCGGCGTTTTTAGGGTAAATTCCTAGGAGTGGAATTCCTCGGTCAAATGGTAAGTTTATTTTGAGCATTTTGAGGAACCCCCATACTGCTTTCTGCAATGGTTGAACTAATTTACATTCCCACCAGCAGTGTAGGAGCGTCCGCCTTTCTCCACAGCCTGCCCAACATTTGTTGTTGTTTGTCTTTTGGATGGTTGCCATTCTTACTGGTGTGAGGTGATATATCATTGTCGTTTTAATTTGCATTTCTCTGATAATTAGCAATGTGGAACATCTTTTCATGTGTCTGTTGGCCATCTGTATTTCTTTTCTGGAGAACTGTCTGTTCAGTTCCTCTGCCCATTTTTTAAGTGGATTGTTTGTTTTTTGTTTGTTGAGGTGGGTGGGCTCTTTATATATTTTGGACGTCAAGCCTTTGTCGGATCTGTCATTTTCAAATATATTCTCCCATACTGTAGGGTTCCTTTTTGTTCTATTGATGGTGTCTTTTGCTGTACAGAAGCTTTTCGGCTTTATATATTCCCACTTGTTCATTTTTGCTGTTGTTTTCCTTGCCCAGGGAGATATGTTCAAGAAGAGGTCACTCATGTTTATGTCTAAAAGGTTTTTGCCTATGTTTTTTTCTAAGAGTTTTATGGTTTCATGACTTACATTCAGGTCTTTGATCCATTTTGAATTTACTTTTGTGTATGGGGTTAGATAATGGTCCAGTTTCATTCTCTTAAATGTAGCTGTCCAGTTTTGCCAGCACCATCTGTTGAAGAGACTGTGATTTCCCCATTGTATGTCCATGGCTCCTTTATCAAATATTAATTGGCCATATATGTTTGGGTTAATGTCTGGAGTATCTAATCTGTTCCACTGGTCTGTGGCTTTGTTCTTGTGCCAGTACCAAATTGTCTTGATTACTATGGCTTTGTAGTAGAGCTTGAAGTTGGGGAGTGAGATCCCCCTTACTTTATTCTTCTTTCTCAGGATTGCTTTGGCTATTCGGGGTCTTTGGTGTTTCCATATGAATTTTTGAATTATATGTTCCAGTTCATTGAAGAATGTTGCTGGTAATTTGATAGGGATTGCATCAAATCTGTATATTGCTTTGGGCAGGATGGCCATTTTGACGATATTAATTCTTCCTAGCCATGAGCATGGGATGAGTTTCCATTTGGTAGTGTCCCCTTTAATTTCTCTTACGAGTGACTTGTAGTTTTCAGGGTATAGGTCTTTCACTTCTTTGGTTAGGTTTATTCCTAGGTATTTTATTCTTTTTGATGCTATTGTGAATGGAATTGTTTTCCTGATTTCTCTTTCTATTAGTTCATTGTTAGTGTATAGGAAAGCTACAGATTTCTGTGTGTTAATTTTGTATCCTGCATCTTTGCTGTATTCCGATATCAGTTCTAGTAGTTTTGGAGTGGAGTCTTTAGGGTTTTTTATGTACAATATCATATCATCTGCAAATAGTGACAGTTTAACTTCTTCTTTACCAACCTGGATTCCTTGTATTTCTTTGTTTTGTCTGATTGCTGTGGCTAGGACCTCTAGTACTATGTTAAATAACAGTGGGGAGAGTGGGCATCCCTGTCTACTTCCCGATCTCAGAGGAAATGCTTTCAGCTTCTCACTGTTCAGTATAATGTTGGCTGTGGGTTTATCATATATGGCCTTTATTATGTTGAGGTACTTGCCCTCTATGCCCATTTTGCTGAGAGTTTTTATCATGAATGGATGTTGAATTTTGTCAAATGCTTTTTCAGCATCTATGGAGATCATCATGTGGTTTTTGTCTTTCTTTTTGTTGATGTGGTGGATGATGTTGATGGATTTTCGAATGTTGTACCGTCCTTGCATCCCTGGGATGAATCCCACTTGGTCATGGTGTATGATCCTTTTGATACGCTGTTGAATTCTGTTTGCTAATATTTTATTGAGTATTTTTGCATCTACATTCATCAGGGACATTGGTCTGTAATTTTCTTTTTTGATGGGGTCTTTGCCTGGTTTTGGTATTAGGGTGATGTTGGCTTCATAGAATGAGTTTGGGAGTATTCCCTCCTCTTCTATTTTTTGGAAAACCTTAAGGATAATGGGTATTATGTCTTCTCTGTGTGTCTGATAAAATTCTGAGGTTAATCCGTCTGGCCCAGGGGTTTTGTTCTTGGGTAGTTTTTTGATTACCGTTTCAATTTCTTTGCTCGTAATTGGTTTGTTTAACTTTTGTGTTTCTTCCTTGGTCAGTCTTGGGAGGTTGTATTTTTCTAGGAAGTTGTCCATTTCTTCTAGGTTTTCCAGCTTGTTGGCATATAGGTTTTCATAGTAGTCTTTAATAATTCTTTGTATTTCTGTGGAGTCTGTCGTGATTTTTCCGTTCTCATTTCTGATTCTATTGATTTGTGTTGATTTTCTTTTTCTGTTAATAAGTTTGGCTAGAGGCTTATCTATTTTGTTTATTTTCTCAAAGAACCAGCTGTTGGTTTTGTTGATTTTTGCTATTGTTTTATTCTTCTCAGTTCTGTTTATTTCTTCTCTGATCTTTATTATGTCCCTCCTTCTGCTGACTTTAGGCCTCATTTGTTCTTCTTTTTCCAGTTTTGATAATTGTGATGTTAGACTGTTTATTTGGGATTGTTCTTCCTTCTTCAGGTGTGCCTGGATCGCTATATACGTTTCTCTTAAGACTGCTTTTGCTGCGTCCCACAGAAGTTGGGGCTTTGTGTTGTTGTTGTCATTTGTTTCTATATATTCCTTGATCTCTATTTTGATTTGTTCATTGATCCATTATTATATAGAAGCATGTTGTTAAATCTCCATGTGTTTGTGAGCCTTTTTTTTTTCTCTGTAGAATTTATTTCTTGTTTTATACCTTTGTGGTCTGAAAAATTGGTTGGTAGAATTTCAATATTTTGGAATTTACTGAGGCTCTTTTTGTGAGCTAGTATGTGGTCTATTCTGGAGAATGTTCCATGTGCACTTGAGAAGAATGTATATCCTGTTGCTTTTGGATGTAGAGTTCTATAGATGTCTATTAGGTCCATCTGTTCTAGTGTGTTGTTCAGTGCCTCTGTGTCCTTACTTATTTTCTGCCTGGTGGATCCATCCTTTGGGGTGAGTCTCCTAAAATGAATGCATTGCAGTCTATTTCCCTCTTTAGTTCTGTTAGTATTTGTTTCACATATGCTGGTGCTCCTGTGTTGGGTGCATATATATTTATAATGGTTATACCCTCTTGTTGGACTGAGCCCTTTGTCATTATGTAGTGTCCTTCTTTATCTCTTGTTACTTTCTTTGTTTTGAAGTCTATTTTGTCTGATATTAGTACTGCAACCCCTGCTTTCTTCTCACTGTTGTTTGCCTGAAATATGTTTTTCCATCCCTTGACTTTTAGTCTGTGCATGTCTTTGGGTTTGAGGTGAGTTTCTTGTAAGCAGCATATAGATGGGTCTTGCTTTTTTATCCATTCTATTACTTTGTGTCTTTTGATTAGTGTATTAAGTCCATTTACATTTAGGGTGACTATTGAGAGATATGTACTTATTGCCATTGCAGGCTTTAAATTCGTGGTTACCAAAGGTTCAAGGTTATCTTCTTTACTACCTTACTAACTTAACTCACTTATTGAGCTATTAGAAATACAGTCTGATGATTCTTTATTTCTCTCCCTTCTTATTCCTCCTCCTCCATTCTTCATATGTTGTGTGTTTTGTTCTGTGCTCTTTTTAGAAGTGCTCCTATCTAGAGCAGTCCCTGTAAGATGCCCTGTAGAGGTGGTTTGTGGGAAGCAAATTCCCTCAACTTTTGCTTGTCTGGGAATTGTTTGATCCCGCCATCAAATTTAAATGATAGTCATGCTGGATACAGTATCCTTGGTTCAAGGCCCTTCTGTTTCATTGCATTAAATATATCATGCCATTCTCTTCTGGCCTGTAGGGTTTCTGTCGAAAAGTCTGATGTTAGCCTAATGGGTTTTCCTTTATAGGTGACCTTTTTCTCTCTAGCTGCCTTTAAAACTCTTTCCTTGTCCTTGATCTTTGCCATTTTAATTATTATGTGTCTTGGTGTTGTCCTCCTTGGATTCTTTCTGTTTGGGGTTCTGTGTATTTCCGTGGTCTGTTTGATTATTTCCTCCCCCAGTTTGGGGAAGTTTTCAGCAATTATTTCTTCAAAGACACTTTCTATCCCTTTTCCTCTCTCTTCTTCTTCTGGTACCCCTATAATACGGATATTGTTCCTTTTGGATTGGTCACATATTTCTCTTAGTGTTGTTTCATTCCTGGAGATCCTTTTATCTCTCTGTATGTCAGCTTCTATATGTTCCAGTTCTCTGGTTTCTGTTCCTTCAATGGCCTCTTGCATCTTATCCATTCTGCTTATAAATCCTTCCAGGGTTTCTTTCACTTCTGTGATCTCCTTCCTGACATCTATGATCTCCCTCCCTCCGGACTTCATCCCATTGCTCTTGCATTTTTCTCTGCATCTCCGTCAGCATGTTCATGATTTTTATTTTGAATTCTTTTTCAGGAAGACTGGTTAGGTCTGTCTCCTTCTCAGGTGTTGTCTCTGTGATCTTTGTCTGCCTGTAGTTTTGCCTTTTCATGGTGATAGAGATAGTTTGCAGAGCTGGTACGAGTGACCGCTGGAAGAGCTTTCCTTCTTGTTCATTCGTGGCCTTCCTCTCCTGGGAGAATAGCGACCTCTAATGGCTTGTGCTGGGCAGCTGTGTGCAGACAGGGCTTCTGCTTCCTGCCTGGCAGCTATGGAGTTTATCTCCGCTGTTGCTGTGGGTGTGCCCTGGCTCGGGCTGCTGCTCCAAAATGGTGGAGCCCCGTTGGAGGGGGAGAGGCCGGGAGGCTATTTATCTCCGTAAGGGGCCTCTGTGCTCCCTGTTGCCCAGGTGGTTAGAGTGCCCAGTGATTCCCAGATTCCCTGCCTCTGGACTAAGTGTCCTGCCCTGCCCCTTTAAGACTTCCAAAAAGCACTCTCCAAACCAAAACAACAACAGGAAGAACAACAAAAAATTGAAATAAATAATTTAAAAAAAAAGAAAAGAAAAATGCACAATTTTCTTTGTTCTCAGGCACCCGCTCACCAGTCTTGCTTCCCTGTTTCCCTAGTGTTGGGGTCCCTGTCCCTTTAAGACTTCCAAAAAGCACTCGCAAATAAATAAATAAATGGCCACTCCCATTTCTTTGTTCTCCAGTATTGGCTTCAGGCACCCACTCACCGGTCCTGCCACCCTGTTTCCCTAGTATCCAGGACCCCACGCATGCACTGTGTCTGCGCTCTGGTCCGGATGGTTGGGGCTGGGTGTTCAGCCGTCCTGGGCTCCTTCTCCCTCCCTGCTGACTCCTCTCCTCCCGCTGGGAGCTGGGGGGGGGGGGGCGCTCGGGTCCCGCCAGGCTGGGGCTTGTATCTTACCCCCTTTGCGAGGCGCTGGGTTCTCGCAGGTGTGGATGTGGTCTGGATGTTGTCCTGTGTCCTCTGGTCTCTATTTTAGGAAGAGTTGTCTTTGTTATATTTTCATAGATATATGTGGTTTTGGGAGGAGATTTCTCCTGCTCTACTCATGCCGCCATCTTGGCTTCACCCAAAATAATTTATTTTGACATTGATGAATTTTCCTAAATTAATACAGTCTTGGACAGGAAATTATTCACAGAGCCAAGGATTCAGTTAACTGACTTATGAGTCAGTGCTCATTTTAATGCTGTCATTGATTAACCTTCCCAGTATGAACAAATCTTTGTATTTATCTGTGCTTTAGACTGTATTTTATAGCATCTTACTGAGTTTACTATAAGTCCTTTTTCTTTATTTACAAAAATGCTTCTTTCACTGTTATAAAAGAAAATTAGATTTAACCAATATGATTTATTTATGAATAAAATACATAGAAATGATAAGGTCATATCTTGTATTTCATGAATAATAACAATGGCCTTTCATTAAACATGTCCTTTGAGTTATTTTCCTAATGTGCATGGTCATCACTGTCTATACAGAATCCAACAGAGGTCTGAAATGAAATATACCTTCAGTTAACTTAAATAACAAATTTTTAATTTGGTTAATAACACCGATCTGTATTTTTTAAATTGGACAATGCAGAAAAGACACAATTAAATTGCCCATAGTTCAGTTATTCAGTCACAATTGTTTTTTACATTTTGGTGTGTTTCCACTTAGGTGGTTTGTTAGAGCTTTAAAAAAAAATCAGGCTAACAATACCCATTATCCTTAAATTTTTCAAAAAAATAGAAGAGGAGGGAATACTTCGGAACTCATTCTATGAAGCCAGCATCACTCTAATACCATAACCAGGCAAAGACACCACAATAAAGGAAAACTACAGACCAATATCCCTGATGAACATAGATGCAGAAATACTCAACAAAATATTAGCAAACTGAATTCAAAAATACATCAAGAGGATCATACACCATGATCAAGTGGGATTCATCCCAGGGATGCAAGGACGGTACAACATTCGAAAATCCATCAACATCATCCACCACATCAACAAAAAGAAGACAAAAACCACTTGGTCATCTCCATAGATGCTGAAAAAGCATTTGACAAAATTCAACATCCATTCATGATAAAAACTCTCAACAAAATGGGTATAGAGGGCAAGTACCTCAACATAATAAAGGCCATATATGACAATCCACAGCAAACATCATACTTAACAGCGAGAAGTGGAAAGCTTTTCCTTTAAGATCAGGAACAACACAAGGATGCCCATTCTCCCCACTTTTATTCAACATAGTACTGGAGGTCCTCGCCACGGAAATTAGACAACAGAAAGAAAGAAAGGGCATCCAGATTGGTAAAGAACAAGTTAAACTCACTGCTTGCAGGTGACATGATATTGTACATAAAAATCCTTGAAGAATCCACTCCAAAACTACTAAAACTAATACCTGAATTCAGCATAGTTGCAGGATACAAAATTAATACACAGATATCTGTTGCATTCCTATACGCTAATGATGAACTAGCAGAAAGAGAAATCAGGAAAACAATTCCATTCACAATTGCATCAAAAAGAATAAAATACCTAGGGATAAATCTAAGCAAGGAAAGAAAAGACCTATACTCTGAAAACTACGAGACACTCATGAGAGAAATTAAAGAGGACACTAATAAATGGAAATTCATCCCATGCTTTTGATGGGAAGAATTAATATTGTCAAAATGGCCATCCTGCCTAAAGCAATCTACAGGTTCAGTGAAATCCCTATCACAATACCAACAGCATTCTTCAACAAACTGGAAGAAATAGTTCTAAAATTCATGTGGAACCACAAAAGACCCTGAATAGCCAAAGCAATCCTGAGAAGGAAGAATAAAGTGGGGAAATAACGCTCCCCAACTTCAACCTCTACTACAAAGCCACAGTAATCGAGACAATTTGGTACTGTAGCAAGAACAGACCCATAGACCAATGGAACAAACTAGAGAGCGCAGATATAATCCCAAGCATATATGGTCAATTAATATACGATAAAGGAGGCATGGACATACAGTGGGGAAATGACAGCCTCTTCAGCTGCTGGTGTTGGCAACACTGGACAGCTACATGTAAGAGAATGAAACTGGATTATTGTCTAACCCCATACACAAAAGTAAACTCAAAATGGATCAAAGACCTGAATGTAAGTCATGAAACCATAAAACTCTTAGAAAAACACATAGGCAAAAATCTCTTGAACCTAAACATGAGCAAGTTCTTCATGAACATATCTCCCTGGGCAAGGGAAACAAAAGCAAAAATGAACAAGTGGGACTATATCAAACTAAAAAGCTTCTGTACAGAAAAGGACACCATCAGTAGAACAAAAAGGCATCCTACAGTATGGGAGAATATATTCATAAATGATATATCTGATAAGGGGTTGACATCCAAATTCTATAAAGAGCTTACACACCTCAACAAACAAAAAGCAAATAATCCAATTAAAAAATGGGCAGAGATGCTGAACAGACACTTCTCCAAAGAAGAAATTCAGATAGCCAACAGGCACATGAAAAGATGTTCCACATCCCTAATCATCAGAGAAATGCAAATTAAAACCATAATGAGATACCATCTCACATCAGTTAGGATGGCAACCATCCAAAAGACAAACAACAACAAATGTTGGTGAGGACGTGGAGAAAGGGGAACCCTCCTACACTGCTGGTGGGAATGTAAATTAGTTCACCATTGTGGAAAGAAGTATGGAGGTTCCTCAAAAAACTAAAAATAGGGGGCAGAGCCAAGATGGCGGTGTGAGTAGTTCAGTGGAAATCTCCTCCCAAAAACATATATATTTATGAAAATGCAATAAATACAACTATTCCTAAAAGAGACACCAGTGGATACAGTACAACAGCCAGGATACATCTACATTTGCGAGAACTCAACATCACACGAAGGGGGTTAGATACCAGGGGGACCCGAACACCCACCAACCCCAGAACCCGGCAGGAAGAAAGGAGTTGGAACAGGGAGGGAGTGAAAGCCCAGGACTGCTAAACAACCAGCTCTAGAAATCCGCACCTGGAGCGCAGACACAAGGTGCACGGGGTGCTGGATATTAGAGAAACAGAAAAGCAAAACCTGTGGGCAGGTCCCTGCAACCGGCGCCCCTGAGACAGAAGAAAAGTGAGTGCTTTTTGCAAGTCTTAAAGAGACAGGGACCCCACAACTGGATGAAGTTGTCCTGGCACACTTAGCCAGCAGCTGGGAATCCCGGGGAACTTTAGGTGCCCTAACCCCCTGGGGGGCAGTGCAGCTCTGAAGCCCCTCATAGCACTAAGCAGCCTGCTAGTCATTCTCCCAACTGGCACAGACCCCAACAAACCAGCCCAGTAGTGGGAGAGTGGCAGTGCGTGCCGTGGGCGGCAGTGCCAGAGGGGTCTGGGAGCGGCCCATGTGTGCCAGCAGTGCCAGAGGGGACGAGGAGCGGCTCGTGCAAGCCTGCCTCGGCAGCGACCGAGCGGCCCGGGAGCGGCCCGCGCACACCGGTGGCAGTGTCGCCACAGGGGCCCAGGAGAGGTCTGCACAAGCCCGCAGCAGCAGTGACCGAGTGGCCCAGTAGCAGCCCGCGTGTGCCAGTGGCGGTGGTGGCACCAGAAGGGCACGGGAGAGGCCCGCGTGCACCTGCAGCAGTGCCAGAGGGAGCAGCCGCACTCCCAGCAGCCGACTGGAATCCCAGCCCAACACACAGCTGCCCAGGCCAGATCCAAAAGCTGCTGCTGGCATACAGCTGCCCGGCAGGGGCGCCACTATCATGGAGGAGCGCACCTGGCGTGCCTGCCACTCTCCGCAGGGCTCTGCGCTGCTCTGATGGAGACCCTGTTCTCAGCAGCTGAGGGGATTAACCCGGTGGCTGCTCCAGGAGTGCGGGTAACCGACACAGGCAGTGGAGAAGGGCAAGGCATCCAGCAAGCAGGAAAGGACTTTCTTCTCCCAGCTGACATACCCACAACCTGCCTACAGCCACCGCTATCACCATGAAAAGGCAGAAAAATTTAGTCCAGCCCAAAAAAGTCCAGACAACCCCTGAGAGAGGATCTGCAGAGACAGACCTAACCAGTCTCCCTGAAAAAGAATTCAAAATAAAAATCACAAACATGCTGACGGAGCTGCAGAGAAATATACAAGAGCTAAGGGATGATGTCCAGAGGGAGATTACAGAAATGAAACAATCTCTGGAAGGATTTATAAGCAGAATGGATAAGATGCAAGAGGCCATTGATGGAATAGAAACCAGAGAACAGGAACGCATAGAAGCTGATGCAGAGAGAGATAAAAGGATCTCCAGGAATGAAACAATATTAAGAGAACTGTGTGACCAATCCAAAAGGAATAATATCTGCATTATAGGGGTACCAGAAGAAGAAGAGAGAGAATAAGGGATAGAAAGTGTCTTTGAAGAAATAATTGCTGAGAACTTCCCCAAACTGGGGGAGGAAATAGTTGCTGAGACTACAGAGGCACACAGAACTCCCGAGAGACGGGACCCAAAGAGGACAACACCAAAGCACATAATAATTAAAATGACAAAGATAAAGGACACGGACAGAGTATTAAAGACAGCCAGAGAGAAAAAAAGGTTACCTACAAAGGAAAACCCATCAGGCTATCATCAGACTTCTCAACAGAAACCTTACAGGCCAGAAGAGAATGGCATGATATATTTAATGCAATGAAACAGAAGCGCCTTGAACCAAGGATACTGTATCCAGCACAATTATCACTTAAATATGAAGGAGGGATTAAACAATTCCCAGACAAGCAAAAGTTGAGGGAATTTGCCTCCCACAAACCACCTCTACAGGGCATCTTACAGGGGCTGCTCTAGATGGGAGCACTCCTAAAAAGAGCACAGAACAAAACACCCAACATATGAAGAATGGAGGAGGAGGAATAAGAAGGGAGAGAAATAAAGAATCATCAGACTGTATTTATAATAGCTCAATAAGTGAGTTAAGTTAGTAAGGTAGTAAAGAAGCTAACCTTGAACCTTTGGTAACCACGAATCTAAAGCCCGCAATGGCAATAAGTACATATCTTTCAATAATCATCTTAAATGTAAATGGACTGAATGCACCAATCAAAAGACACAAAGTAACAGAATGGATAAAAAAGCAAAACCCATCTCTATGCTGCTTACAAGAGACTCACCTCAAACCCAAAGACATGCACAGATTAAAAGTCAAGGGATGGAAAAGATATTTCATGCAAACAACAGAGAGTAAAAAGCAGGTGTTGCAATACTAGTATCAGACAAAATAGACTTAAAAATAAAGAAAGTAACAAGAGATAAAGAAGGACATTACATAATGATAAAGGGCTCAGTCCAACAAGAGGATATAACCATTATAAACATATATGCACCCAATACAGGGGCACCAACATATGTGAAACAAATACTAACAGAATTAAAGGAGGAAATAGAATGCAATGCATTCATTTTGGGAGACTCTAACACACCACTCACTCCAAAGGACAGATCCACCAGACAGAAAATAAGTAAGGACACAGAGGCACTGAAAAACACACTAGAACAGATGGACCTAATAGACATCTATAGAACTCTACATCCAAAAGCAACAGGATCCACATTCTTCTCAAGTACACATGGAACATTCTCCAGAATAGACCACATACTAGGCCACAAAAAGAGCCTCAGTAAATTCCAAAAGATTGAAATCCTACCAACCAACTTTTCAGACCACAAGGGTATAAAACTAGAAATAAATTGTACAAAGAAAGCAAAAAGGCTCACAAACACATGGAGGCTTAACAACATGCTCCTAAATAATCAATGGATCAACAACCAAGTTAAAATTGACATCCAGCAATATATGGAAACAAATGACAACAACAACACAAAGCCCCGGCTTCTGTGGGACGCAGCAAAAGGAGTCTTAGGAGGAAAATATATAGCAATCCAGGCATATTTAGAGAAGGAAGAACAATCCCAAATGAATAGTCTAATGTCACAATTATCGAAATTGGAAAAAGAAGAACAAATGAGGCCTAAGGTCAACAGACAGAGGGACATAATAAAGATCAGAGAAGAAATAAATAAAATTGAGAAGAATAAAACAATAGAAAAAATCAATGAAACCAAGAGCTGGTTCTTTGAGAAAATAAACAAAATAGATAAGCCTCTAGCCAGATTTAAGAGAAAAAGAGAATCAACACACATCAACAGAATCTGAAACAAGAAAGGAAACATCATGACGGACCCCACAGAAATACAAAGAATTATTAGAGAATAGTATGAAAACCTATATGCCAACAAGCTGGAAAACCTAGGAGAAATGGACAACTTCCTAGAAAAATACAACCTTCCAAGACTGACCCAGAAAGAAACAGAACATCTAAACAGACCAATTACCGGCAACGAAATTGAATCAGTAATGAAAAAACTATCCAAGAAGAAAACCCCCGGGCCAGATGATTTACCTCGGAATTTTATCAGACATACAGAGAAGACATAACACCCATTCTCCTTAAAGTTTTCCAGAAAATAGAAGAAGAGGGAATACTCCCAAACTCATTCTATGAAGCCAACATCACCCTAATACCAAAACCAGGCAAAGACCCCACCAAAAAAGAAAACTACAGACCAATATCCCTGATGAATGTAGATGCAAAAATACTCAACAAAATATTAGCAGACTGAATTCAAAAATACATCAAGAGGATCATACACCATGACCAAGTGGGATTCATCCCAGGGACGCAAGGACAGTACAACATTCGAAAATCCATCAACATCATCCACCACATCAACAAAAAGAAGGACAAAAACCACATGATCATCTCCATAGATGCTGAGAAAGCATTTGACAAAATTCAACATCCATTCATGATAAAAACTCTCCACAAAATGAGTATAGAGGGCAAGTACCTCAACATAATAAAGGCCATATATGATAAACTCACAGCTAACATCATACTGAACAGTGAGAGGCTGAAAGCTTTTCCTCTGAGATCGGGAACAAGACAGGGATGCCCACTCTCCCACTGTTATTCAACATAGTACTGGAGGTCCTAGCCACGCAATCAGAAAAAACAAAGAAGTACAAGGAATCCAGATTGGTAAAGAAGAAGTCAAACTGTTAGTATTTGCAGATGACATGATATTGTACATAAAAAAACCCTAAAGATTCCACTCCAAAACTACTAGAACTAATATTGGAATTCAGGAACGTTGCAGGATACTAAATTAAGACACAGAAATCTGTGGCTTTCCTATACACTAACAATGAACTAATAGAAAGAGAAATCAGGAAAACAATTCCATTCACAATAGCATCAAGAAGAATAAAGTACCTAGGAATAAACCTAACCAAGGAAGTGAAAGACCTATACCCTGAAAACTACAAGACACTCTTAAGAGAAATTAAAGAGGATACTAACAAATGGAAACTCATCCCATGCTCCTGGCTAGGAAGAATTAATATTTTCAAAATGGCCATCCTGCCCAAAGCAATATACAGATTCGATGCAATCCCTATCAAATTACCAACAGAATTCTTTAACGAACTGGAAGAAATAATTCAAAAATTCATATGGAACCACCAAAGACCCCGAATAGCCAAAGCAATCCTGAGAAGGAAGAATAAAGTGGGGGGATCTCGCTTCCCACCTTCATCCTTTACTAGAAAGCCACAGTAATCAAGATGATTTGGTACTGGCACAAGAACAGAGCCAAAGACCAGTGGAACAGAATAGAGACTCTATTAAGCCAAACATATATGGTTTACAATAGCCAAGATATGGAAGCAACCTAAATGTCCATCAGTAGATGAATGGATAAAGAGGATGTGGTACATATACACAATGGAATATTTTTCAGCCATAAGAAGAAAAGAAATCCTACCATTTGCGACAACATGGATGGAGCTAGAGGGTATTATGCTCAGTGAAATAAGGCAGGCAGAGAAAGACAAGTACCAAATGATTTCACTCATATGTGGTGCATAAGAGCAAAGAAAAACTGAAGGCACAATGCAGCAGCAGAATCGCAGAACCCGCGAATGCCCGCGAATGGACTAACAGTTACCAAAGGGAAAGGGGCTGCGGAGGATGGGTGGGAAGGGAGGAATAAGGGTGGGAAAAAGAAAGGTGGCATTACAATTAGCATGTATAATGTGGAGGGGGTACGGGGTGGTCTCTACAAAACAGAGAAGCCAAGTAGTGATTTTACAGCATCTTAGTATGCTGATGGACAGTGACTGTGAAGGGGTATGTGGGGGGGGAATTGGTGAAGGGGGGAGCCTAGTAAACATAATGTTCTTCATGTAATTGTAAATTAATGATACCAAAATAAAAAATAATAATATTACAAAACTAAGAATAGAAATATAATTTGACCCAGAAATTCCACTCCTAGGAATTTACCCTAAGAATGCAGGAGCCCAGCACATATGCACCCCTATGTTTATCGCAGCACTATTTACAATAGCCAAGAAATGGAAGCAACTTAAGTGTCCATCAGTAGATGAATGGATAAAGAAGAAGTGGTACATATACACAATGGAATATTACTCAGCTGTAAGAAGAAAACAAATCCTCCCATTTGCAACAACATGGATGGAGCTAGAGGGTATTATGCTCAGTGAAATAAGCCAGGCAGAGAAAGGCAAGTATCAAATGATGTCGCTTATCTGTGGAGTATAAAAACAAAGAAAAAACTGGAGAAACAAAACAGCTGCAGACTCACAGAACCCAAGAATGGACTAACAGTTAGTTACCGAAGGGAAAGGGAATGAGGAGGGTGGGTGGGAAAGGAGGGATAAGGGGAAAAAGGGGCATTCCAATTAGCACACATAATGGGGGGTGGGGAGGCATGGGGAAGTCAATATAGCACAGAGGAGACAAGTAGTGACTATAGCATCTTACTACACTGATGGACAGTGACTGTAATGGGGTATGTGGTGGGGAATCTAGTAACCACAATATTGCTTATGTAAGTGTATATTAATGATAGAAAAAAAATCAGGCTGTAAAGTAAAATTTATATATGTATACATACACACACATTCATATTTTGTGGTATGAATCCCTCATTAATATATTATGAGGATTTTGATGGCTGTGATATGTAATTAAGTGGATATGTTGTAGTTTTACATAATCATTACTTGGAAATAGGACTTTAGGTTGCACCTGTGCATTACTGTTAAAGTAATGCTGTAGAGAACAACTTTGTAAATACAATTTCTGTATTTAAAATTATTCTGTATTTAAAATAACCCTAAGACAAGGGTTATTTATTGTAAAAAGTTCCAACAATTCGAAATTGTGAAAAGTGAAGGTGTTTCCCCTACAACTAGTTTTTCCTCAGTGGTAACTACTGCTAAAATTTAGTGTATAGTTTATTTATTTTTTTAAAAAAAGCTTACTCTACATATTGTTTTGTAACTTTTTAAAAACTTACAACTATATTATGGACATTTTCCTTTGTCAGTACATTCAGAGATATCTTGACCTTTTAAATGGCTGCATAGTTGTGATTCTTTTAACCATGTTCCTATTTATAGAATTTATTTAAGTTTAGATTTTCTATGATTTTTTTTGCTATTTCAAATAATTCATTCCTGAGTTCAATAATTTCTCTAGGATAGTTATAATAATAGCTGAGATTTATAGAGTATTTACTCTGTATCAAGTAAATGAGGATTATCTCATTTAATTCTCATTGTTGTGTATGTGTGGGTAGGAATGCATTTCTTCCTGTTTCCTTATGTTTCCATCTCTGCCTATAGGGAGGGTAGAACTTTAGTTCAGCCTTCCTTGTCTCTTAAGGGAAGACTTAATATTGGGGGGTGAAGGGGAACCTTAGTTACTTTTCTCAGCAGGAGGAATTGCCAATTTGATGGTCAGTGTGACATTCATGCCCGTTGTAGCTTTTAATCTTTCCTTTTTTACTTCCTGTACCCAGACTAGCAGGCCAATGTGGTCAGCAACCTTGGACTGGCTTTGTAAAGATAGATATGATCATTCTTTTCTTCTCTGTAGTTCTACAGCTGGGATGAGCATTGGTTAGGGAGTGAACTGAGTCTCTTCTGCACACCTAGTTATCTCTGTCTTCCAGTAGGTATATCTGAGATGGACATGCCAAGTTCTAGGTCTTTGTTGCATGGGTGTGGGGGCGCTATTTTGACCTTGTACCTAAACTGTATTTCCTAGTTTGATCCCATCTTTACAGAGATTGCCTGGCCGTTAAAAAATTAGAACATTTCTCAACTTTATTGACATACACGCTATACACAATAAAATATAATCAATATATAGAACATTTGTGTCATCTCAAAAAATTAATTCCTCTTTGCTGCTCGTTTTCCCCAAGCAACCACTGATTTGTGTGTGTGTGGTTACTTTAGATTAATTTTGCCTCTTCTAAAATTTTATCTAAATATGAGATAAGTTTTATATAATATAGGATGGATTCTTGTTTTACATCTGACTTTTTTTCCTCAGCGTTATTTTTTTGAGGTTAGCCCATATTGTTGCATTTATCAATAGCTTCTTCTTAATGGCTGGGAAATATTACCTTGTATTTGTTTATCCATTCACCTGTTGGTAGACATCTTTGTGCTTTCCAGTTTTTGACTCTTATGAATAAAGCTGCTGTGAACATTTTTGTATAAGTGTGGCTATATGTTTTCATTTCTCTTGATTAAAACATTAGGGGTTGATGTGCTGGATCACATTAACTTTATAAGAAACTATCACATCTTTGCCAGTATTTAATGTCAGCTTTTTTCATTTTCCTTTGCATTTCCCCCCAGAAAAGACAAAAATGGGGACTTAGTTTTCTTGTTTTTCAATATAAATTATAAAGGAATTTTAAGGCCCAGAGGAATGTCAGGAGGTTCATCTCTGTGAATAGTTACTGGTCTGAAATGGATAATGTGAAGGGTATCCCTACAGGCTCTTTCAGGGATAATTAAGGGACATACACGTTTAACTTATTTCTATCTTATTATTTCTGGTCCCACATGACTTCAGGCTTTTAACAGAAATTATTATGATAGGAGTTTATGGCACATAGTGATTCCAGAGGCCTGAAGACAGTTGTTACTGTTGGCCTGTCTCACATTTCTAGACTAACTAACACTAGCCAATGAAACGTTCTGCAGTGATATCTACTGGCCACATGTGGCACTTGAAATGTGGCTAGTGCAACTGAAGAAACAAATTTTTAATTTTAATTAATTTTAATAGATATATGTGTCTAGTAATTATTGAACAGTGTAGTTCTAAAATGTCATTTTTCTGACAAGAAATAATTGAGTGAGACTTGTCAACTGAGCTAGCTCTGGGGCAACTTCGTTTTCTATCCTACTTCCCTTTCCTGTGGGGTGTTTGTATGTCTGTACAGAGATGTAACTGAGGCCTAAAACACCACAGAGGAAGAACCAGTGGGCTCGTGAATGCTGCTGTTCAGGTGGGGGTAGGTATTTGGTAATGAGCTCTGCTCGTCAGGTACTACACTCTTTTTTTGTCTGCTTATTTTGCCCTAATAAATTCTTTGTAAACAATAAAGTGTATACTTAAATAATCCAATTTTTAAAGTGGATTTTTGGATAAAACTATGTATTTAAATTTGAAAACTATATAATATTGCCCAGAGAAGTTCTGGTTAAATCCCCCAAATTTATTTGATTAAGCATATTCTCTTTATGTACTCTAAAGGCTCTCAAATAAGTAATGATATAATTACTTCCACTAAAGTTTCCATTAAGATTTTGTTGAGATTTTCATTCTTTTGAGTAGTAATGAGTTAATAATTTCTATATTTCAGGTTATTAATGAAAACATTTTACAGCCTTCAGACAGTTAAATATTCTAGTAACTCAGGTAACTAAACCTATATAAAGTTGCCTACCAGTTTGTATTTTCATTTCTTACTAGCTGCATGGCTATAGTAGCTGGGCTTTTATTATTGTTTTCTGGAGACAAGGTCTGTGTGAGAAGAATTGTGGAATTTTCCCTTGGCGTTACTGTGGTAAGTAAACAGCTACTATTTATAGGGACTTAAATTTTGATGAGAAAATGAGATACCCTACTTCACTTACCATAAAAACACAGATGCTTCTAGATTCCAGTAGGGAGGAATAGCATCTGTTTTAGTTGTCTAGCCAGATGACTCCCAGATTTTTTTCACTCTTTTTTGAAGGACACCACCTCTTTGACAAGTAAACAAGTTTACAAATGAAAAGGTTAACTTAGCATTTTGTACAATTTTTATTACTTGGCTATATCAATTCTGTTTAATTTTAAACTATTAGATAATTAAATTATATCATGTCCTCAATAACCTTGACACATACTTTGTGTGCTGTTTATTCTGCAGTTGAGATAAATTTGTATTGATCCATAAGTTCATTTATTCAGTAAGTGTTTTGTGATCACTCAATTGTGCCAAGCCCTCCTGTACTAGCCCCAGGAACCACAGATGTAAGATAGAATTTGAGCTCTTTGAGAAGCTTACAATCTTTTATGCAATGCAAACATGTGAACAGACAATAAAAATACTGTAGTGTGCTTCTACCTGAAGTTTATTTTATCAGTTTGGTGGGGAAGAAAAGGTGTCTAGAAAGGTCTTCTAGAAAAAGTAATGTGTGAGCTGAATATTATACAATGAGTAGGAGTTGGCTAAGCAAGGGTCTCAGAATTAGGGGAGAAAAAAGAATATAAAAGAAAGAAGCTTGTAGGTGAGAGGAACTCCAGGGTATGTGGAAACTAAAAAGGATTGGCACGTTTTTGTCAGATGGCTTGTTATACTTTGACTGTGGGCATAGTATGTGGGTCACACTGTGACTGCCTCATTCAGAAAGCAAAGTTATGACCTAGACTTTATTCAGCTGACATTTTAAATTAGTGATTTCTAAACATTTTATCATGAATCCCATATGTGTAAGAAATGTTTTGGTCATGTATCATCAATATATTTGCATATTTATTTATAAATGATATTCTAATAGTTTATATTCATAGTAAAACATCTAAAAAACAAGTATGGGCTAGAGATGAAATATACTCATTTTAATTTTTATTAATATGTAGAAAACAAAGTAATGCTTAATTACTCTTTAAAATCGTGGTTCAGTATTTTGTGATACACTTATTCAGAGGTCTGTTTCTAAATTTAGTTTATTTCAATACTTGGCTTATCTTCCAAACACTTTAGTGCACGTATCCCACTTTAGAGATCACTGCTCGGTAAACAGCTGGGATAACTGTATTGAAACTAGCCTTTTCATTAAAATCAAAACAAAACTAAAGTAATTTATTTTCCTTTATGAATTTGTATTTGTGAGACAAATTTAAGAAAAATCAGCTTTGGCTTGAGCTTTGAAGATAAACACATCAGTCATAAACAGACTATGACTACAAGTGTCATATTTCACTAACTAGGAAGCCCTAGAGAATGGGGAAAAATTATTGGATAAATAAGTTACATAAAAGAAATGAAAGAACATTGTGCTAGTAATTGTTGATCAAAAAGATTAATGGCTGTTTTTTAAAAATAGTACCCTGTAATTATATTTGTTGGGTGATATCGGGAAGATGCTTTTTCTGAGCTATAGGAGATACAGTTCATAGCCTCTTGGGATGTCTTATAAAAGTATACTTCTTCGTGATATACTCCATCACTTATTGCATTTGCTTTATTGCATTTGAATCAATCAAATTCTTTTCATTGGAAGAGATGGAAAACCAACTTGAATAAGCTTGAGTAAAAAGAAAACTTACTGTCTCATAATCAGTATTCAGGCCCATCTCAAGGGCTTTAACTTGGTTGTCACTTCTGTGTTTCAAGGTGTCTTTTTGTGTGTTTCTCTGTCACCTTGCTTTCTCTGTGATAAATATACTCCCTTTTAGAGCAGAACATCTTCCTCCATGTGGAATTGAGGCAAAGGGAGAATGCCTTTCTTCTAGCACATATATACCAATCCCATTGGTGAAACAGGAGTCTCTGTGGTGGCATGTGTGCTGTGATTGGCAGGCCTACCAAAACATGTGGAATGGGGAAGGAATATTAGGGTTTGCTGTTATCACAGAGGAAGATGCTAGGAGTCAAAAACAATAGGTGTTTACTACAGGTGATGAGGAATAGAGTAGAGGAAGCATAAACTATTCTTTAAGGTTATAAATGATGACTTAAATTTATTTTCCCTATCATTGATTTTTATAGAGTATGCAAGCTGCAAGATGTCCTACAGATGAATTATCTTTAACCAATTGTGCAGTTGTGAATGAAAAAGATTTCCAGCCTGGCCAGTGAGTATCTAACTTTGCTTTCTTCTAACATGATAAGTGGTATTTTAGAAACTTCTAGGGAACTCTTACTTTTTAGGTACCTTGAGAATAATTTTTAAAATTATTCTTGCTGAACAACATGGATGGAGCTGGAGGATATTATGCCAGGCGGAGAAAGACAAGTACCAAATGATTTTCTTCATTTGTGGAGTGTAACAACGAAACAAAACTGAAGGAACAAAACAGCAACAGACTTACAGATTCCAAGAAGGGACTAGCAGTTACCAAAGGGGGGGGTGGGGGAGGGCGAGTGGGGAGGGAGGGAGAAGGGGGTTGAGGGGTATTATGACTGGTGCACATGGTGTGGGGGGGATTATGGGGAAGACAGTGTAGCACAGAGAAGGCAAATAGTGACTCTTGGGCATCTTATTATACTGTTGGGCAGTGACTGCAATGGGGTATGGGGGGACACGAAAATATGGGTGAATGTACTAACCACATTGTTTTTTTCATGTGAAACCTTCATAAAAGTGTATATATCAATAATACCTTAATAAAAAAATTATTCTTGCTGGGTTGGAAAGTGAAAGAGGTGAGAAAGAGCTATGTATTTTAGTCTTCACTGTATTTAATCTAAACTGATAAAATAATGTTTTCAAAATCATACATACCTTTTTATTAAAATATAACCTGTTTTTTATCGATTTTCTTAGCAGAATTAGACATACTAGTTATATGAATCAATCATATATAACCTAGTCACTAGGTTTTTGGCTCTGGAGTCAGATTGTCTGAGTGAATCCTGGCTCTGCCAGTTACAAACTGGGTGACCGTAATTAAGTTATTTACCGTCTCTGTGCCTCCGTGTCCCAGCCTATGAAATGGGGATGATGATAATGTCTTCCTCAGGGTAGATGTGAAGAATGACTTAGACAAATAAAGCACTTGGAAGAGTGCCTAGCACATTAATAAGCCCTCAATAAATATTAATTGTTTGATCATTATTACTGTGATCATCTAAGAGACATGAAAATTAAAAGATGTACAACAAATGTAGAATCTTTATAAGCATCTTTTATTGTCACTTATTTTAACTGATTCCCTACATCACCCACTGTCAGAATTTCTGAAGACCATACTACCAAGTTCCATGCCATCCATATGCTTCTGAAGTTGGTAGAGGTAAGGAGGTGAAGGGGCTGTACCAGAAGGCAGACTAGGGAAATAAGGAACAGAGAAGCAAGATTTTAACTGAGCCTTTCTTTGGTTTTTTTAAGGTATTCTATGAAATACTTGAGTTTCGTAGAGTTAGAATTGCTAATCATCTGTGGCTTTCAGCTTCAGAGTAAGGGGCTGTACTATGTGATTATATTAATATTGTTTCCAGTCCTAAAAATTCTGTGATATGAAGTTGAACACAGAGCTTTCCACATATAAGCTGGAGTACGAATACTCAGGGTGGGAATTTGTTTATGGAATTCTTTTGCATTTGTCAAATGATCACTGTACTCATGGTAGGGCCACTTAAAATTTAGTAGATATAAGGAACTTCTGTTCTTAGTGGCAAAACAATATGTATAGAAACATTAATGGTGAATAATTAAAAATTACAGCATTCTACAAAATAATTTTTAAAAAGTGCTCTTGCATAAGAGTTTGAAGCTTCTATCTCCCAGTACTTGGTAGTGTCTTGGTGTAGGAGATTGTCATGAGATGACTATATTTTATTTGTTTATGGGTAACTTCTGAGCAGAGTGAATTAGCACAAAATGCTTTGAAATAGTAAGCACTGATATCTATATGAAAACATGTATTTTGTGAAAGTTTTTCATTTTTGCCATCTCTTAAATTTTACAGGTTGTTACTATTTCAAACTCTTGTGAGAGTCTGCAAAGAAATTTAATGAACAGTCCTAAAAAGTAACTTTTTTTGGACTGTTATGTCCTGGCTCTTCTATCTTTGGTTCTCCTCCCTTTATCTACTTAAGATGTGAAATAATTCTCAGTAGAGGAAATTCACCTAATTTTTACTTAATATCAAGGACTTCAAATCACTCCTCAGTTTTACGTAAACTCAAAGTGTAATGAAATTGAAGTTTTGGATATTATGTGCTCTCTTGAACTTGGTTCTGATTCTGCTTCATGTGTGTTTGGCCCAAGGTTCTCCTTATGTCTGGAAAACATTTTGAAGTGCTGACAGTTTTTGGAAATACAATTTGTGGTCCTCTTCCTTCAGGACTCTCATCTAATGCCATGTTTCCACCTGATAATCATAAAGCATCAGTTGTTGGAAATGTGCTGGAACACATTTGGAACTGATGTTCTTTATTTCCTTTATCATGGAGTATTGTATGTGTTTCTGACTTCTAGGCACGTGGTTGTGAGGACATCTCCCAACCACAGGTATACCTTTACACTGAGGACCCATCCATCAGTGGTTCCAGGGAGCATTGCATTCAGCTTACCTCAGGTAACTCAGATATTAATTTATATTCTTCTTTGCTTGAAAGTTACAGAAGAATCAGTTCATTTAAAGCAAGCATCATCTTATAAACATGTTGATATATAGTGATGAAAAACATCTAGGTATTTTATAATATAAGGAATTTAAAGATATATTCTTAATTGCCAATTTTTACTATATCTGCTTTTCATTGTCTTGATTTTTCCCGAATATTAAAAAATTCTTCAGTAATATCAATTAGCTATCAGATAAAGTGTCAGTTATCTTAGCGTTAACTTGCAGGGTAACACAAAAAAATATAAAAACATTTACTCCTAAGATTGACATTTAGTAAGAGTGATTTTAAAATGCAGTGATGTCAGACAGAAGAGTATGATATGAGTAGTTGTTATCTCAAATTACAACCTGACTTTCTGAGCTTCCATAACCAGTGGAAGGATTATGATTCCATTTGTAACTATTGGTGGATTTTGTGGAGGGAATGGGTGCCTAGCACTGTCAAAAGCATCTAATACATAATCTAGGAGCATCACAAGTACTAGTCTGTATTCTTTCTCCTTTATCATCTTACTCATGCTGCTGATCCCACAGTCCTAAGCAATGTAAAACACAACCCCTGCCTCCTTCTAGTATGTTAATAAGCATTCATTTACTGCCCTGGGGTTTAGGGAAAGAGATCAAACACTAATTAGGTAACTACTCCAGATCTCTTCAAAACCTGAAAAATTAAGGAAAATTTTCACCCTATCTCTCTTTTTGGATGCCTTAGCATTATCAGGACTACTTTTCACATTTGTTTCTATAGATCAAAGGTCTGGTGTATTTCCTAGAGTTTGCCAGCTTTTACAGAACTACATTTGGAATTCTGGTCATCAGAAATGGGGTTTCTGACTATTTTTTCTTGTCTCTCTGCTTTAAAAAAAAGGATCCCCAGAATTTACTGTAGGCCAAGTACTATTCTAAGTTCTTTTTTGTATGTTAGCTCATCTAATTCTCAAAACAACCCCATATGATAGATAATATTATTCTTATCCCTTGAGCCTGTCTTTGGGATTAAAGCGCAGAACCTAAATGTGGCTGCTTTGTAAACCAAAGTCTGGGCTTAAATAGCATGCTGCTAAATTTCAGGTTGGCTGAAAGTGAAATGGGTAATTACAGAAGAGGGAGGTGAAGGGCAGAGGGGCAGGAGAAGTGACCTGTGGTGAGAAAGCTGGAAGGGAGAGCACTATTGTTGCACATATTCAAAAAGCAGCATCTTCTTACCTATCCCCCACAAAATCCACCATGTTCAGATGTGCAAACAAACTATTGATTTTTCAGCCAAAAATTACTTTTCTGCTGTTCTTTGGAATGTTATCAGTAATTACGAATTCTGAATCTATACTGAGCCAGGCCTGGCATTCTGCCTAAATACTATCTGTTCCACCTCTGTACATTCTTGCCATTGTAACCAGTCAGTACCTAAGGAGAAGCTAACATCTCCTTGCAAATGCCTGAAAATCCTTTGGCTAGTATCCAGAGAGAAGTGGTGACCATCTAATGATTTGAATCCCTGCTTGGGTATCAGTAAAGAATATCTGACCAGTTCTAATTTAGTTTTCCTGAACTGAATGGCTTTCTTTTGGTGACACTTTAACAAACAGTATAACTAACCATAGTACATTTAGAACACTGACATATTATGATACTACAAAGACCTTCTAGAGGATTATATATGCAAAGGAACATCCTACTCAGTGGGGCCAGCTTTAGTGTAAAAAGGCAAGCTTTGAATGTTTGGGATAGATGTTCAATATCAACTAGCATGCAAGTTTCCTAGGGCTGCTGTAACAAAGTACCGCAAACTGGGCAGCTTAAAACAACAGAAATTTATTCTCTCACAGTTTTGGAAGCTAGAAGTCTGAAATCAAGGTGTCAGCAGGGCCATGCTCTTTCTGAAGGCCCATGGAAAAATCTGTTCGTGCTTAGCTTCTAAGGTGACTGACAGTCCTTAGTGTTCGTTGACTGGTAGATGGATCACTTCAGTCTCTGCTTCCATCATCACATGACTTTATCCCCGTGTGTCCATGTGTCTCTTCACTTTTTATAAGGACACGGTGGTATTGACTTAGAGCCTACCCTAATAAGATATGCTCTCATCTTAATGTGATTGCAACTGCAAAGACCCTATTTCCAAATATGCTCATATACGCAGGTGATGTGGGGAGGCTAAGACTTCAACTTAACCTTTTTGTGAGACACAATTCAGCACATAACAAGCATACCATGGTTTGTTCTTTGAATGTGCTCCTGAAATTCATAGAAATTCCTCTTTTCCTCATTTCTCCAATTTCGCTTGATTTGCTCTTAAGCATCTTTTTTCCTTCTCTTTTATTTTTACAGCGAAAATGGGCTGGACTTTCTATTGGACAAGAAATAGAAGGTAGGTAAATTTTTTAGCTACCTGAGGTAGATTTTTCTTTATGATTTTCTCACAGAGAGGTCTGTACAATTTTCTGTTGCTGGTTGCCAGGCCATTAAACATTCATCCTATTCTTATTACTGGTTAGATCTATGAAAACAGCAAGTAAATAGTTATAGTGTCTTCCTCTTACTGACTTGCTATTCTGCCTGGAAGTTGGAGTCTAATGGGGGGAAGAATATCTGCATATTCATAACTAGCAGAGTGTGTAAAAGGTAAATATGTGCACAAATATTACCATTAGGAGTTCTGTGTAAAAGTGCCAAGATAAAGTGGAACAGGGTGAATTGGAGACTGGAAACTTAGCCAGAGAAATCTTTCTAGGCACTGGAGTTTTGAGCTTGATTATGAAGTAGGGGAAAAGCATTACATGTTAGACACAAGGAAGAGAGGCTTTTAAGATGAGAAATAATATAAATAAAAGGTTTGAGACGGGAGCAAACAAATCATAGACAGTGCTTGTGAGGTATGTTTGCCTGATTGAAAGGACTTGTCTGCCTGGGTTGTATTTAGAGGTGAGAGTTGAGTAAGCTGTTAGTGGAGGGCCAGGAAGTATGTACTGAAAAATTTGGATTTTATGCAAAGACAATTGAAAGCTCCTAAAGATTTCTAAAAGAACCTATCAAAATCCTACCTTTAGAACAGAATTCTAATGTCAATGTGGATAGAATGTAGTGAGGGGTGGGGAGAGCTTAGGAGTCAAGGAAAATAACTTGGGGGTTATTTGCCTTGCCTAGAATTAAGTTGAATAGGACTTAGTGAAATTGTGGCTTCGGAAAAAGTTTTTTAGTCTAAGTTATATTGAAGAGGAATAATTGGTATTCCTGGGTGATCCATTTTACTGTATACTGAAATATGTTTTCTGCTGGGTTTGGAAAGATAAATCAGGAGATATCTTATTTATCCAAAGATAGGTTATCCTCCCTTTAACCAAAGATAAATTTAGATTAAAGGGAAGAAATGGTGGCAATACTTGAGCGAGTGATGTATATTTTTTAGTAAAGTATGTTATAAAGTCATCATGGGAAAGGGCATAGAAAGCAATTTATGACTTGAGAGGGAAAAAAGGATTAAGCCACTTGCAGATTATAAGCCAAAGAGCTAATAAGCAAAAACTTGGCATCCTGTCTTACGCAGTGTGGCAAAGTTCAAAAAGTAGAGTATGAATCTTATTGTCAGATAATTGCATGTCAACTTCATAGATACAGTAGGAGAAGAAAATAAAATGCAAGTGTAATTAAGCCAGCTTTTTTTCTGCTTGCTTTTAAAACTTAAAAAATACATGTTAGGTGAGGCGCTAGGTGGGTTGGTGAGTTGGTGGGTGGGCCGGGTCGTGCGGCCTCGGGTCCCGGCCTTGCCTCCCCTCGCTTTCCGCCGCGGGCCCACGATGCTGCAATACCAGACTTGGGAGGAGTTCAGTCGCGCGGCCGAGAAACTATACCTCGCCGACCCTATGAAGGCACGTGTGGTTCTCAAATATAGGCATTCTGATGGGAGTTTGTGTATTAAAGTAACAGATGATTTAGTTTGTTTGGTGTATGGAACAGACCAAGCTCAAGATGTAAAGAAGATTGAGAAATTCCACAGTCAACTAATGCGACTTATGGTAGCCAAGGAATCCCGCAGTGTTGCCATGGAAACGGACTGAATGGTTTGAAATGAAGACTGTCATGTTCTTAGGAAATAAATATCTTTTGAGTATGAGGAGTGTTGGAACAGAGAATACTTTATGTAACTAAGCGGGCTGTTTAAAAGCCTAGAGGTCATCCTGTGTACTTTGCTTTTTAATGTTTACTTTAGAGAACTAGGAATGTAAATGCTTTCAGTCAGAAAGCCTTTATTTATTTTTGGAAATTGAACAAGAAATGCAGCTGTCTTGGAAACTTTTTGCAGATTATTTGATGTTACGCAAAAAATACATAATTATTCTCTGGTAAATTTGTATCAGTAATTTGAAAATGAGACCAAGAAAAGCCAATTCTTCCTAAATTTACTTAATCTTTTCTTAAAAGAAAATTGAATGTAACCATTTTGCTGGGTTGATATATTTCTTTTGGACCATAAAATTTGTGCTATTGGTGACCAACAAATATAAATATGGTAACTGGAATTGACTGTGCACAGCAGTATAACTGATGACCTGTGGTAATATAGTCTCAATTATATCTAAAAGTAATTATGAAAACTTAACTTTTGAAATTCAAACTATGTTTTTTAATATAAGGAATTGTAGTATCATTACCTTGTTGAGCAAAGACTTACTTTGAATCTGGTTTTTAGTGCTCACAAACAACTGAAGTTACTTTAAATGCATGAAGAGAATGATCACTCATGGGCTGAAACTACCGTCTACAGAAATATTTGTCTCGTATTTCCCATTAATATTTTCTCAGAAGGGCTGATTATTTGAACTGTTAAATCTTTGCATACCTCAGTGGTACCTTGTCCATTTCCCTGTTCACTTAACCATTGTTAAGCATGATTGTCACAAATTTTATGTTTTCCATTAAACCAGAAGTATGATATTACGTGATACTCACCATACATTTGGAATCTGAATTATATACCTAAATGTAATGGTCACATCTTGATTACTACATTAATATATTTTTTGTTAGGAATCTCTTTTGTTGAGCAAAGTTCCATGAGCCATATGGATTTTGGCATGTTTCAGAGAGGTCTGTAAGTAAAATATTAAATGAATATATATTATTTCTCTAAAGGTTTAAAAAAAATACATGTTTACAGAAAGGTTGTAAAAATAATACAGAGAATTCCTATATGCTACTTCTTCCCAGACTGACCAACTGTCATTTTTTTTTCTTTTTTTAGTATCATTAATCTACAATTACATGACCAACATTACGGTTACTAGACTCCCCCCATCATCAAGTCCCCACCACATATCCCATTACAGTCACTGTCCATCAGCATAGTAAGATGCTGGAGAATCACTATTTTTTTCTCTGTGTTGTACAGCCCTCCCTGTGCCCCCCCACCCCCTACATTATATCTGCTAATCGTAATGTCCTTTCTCACCCCTTGTCCCTCCCTTCCCACCCATCCTCCCCAGGCCCTTTACCTTTGGTAACTGTTAGTCTATTCTGTAGTTCTGTGAATCTGCTGCTGTTTTGTTCCTTCAGTTTTTTTCTTTGTTCCTATACACCACATATGAGTGAAATCATTTGATACTTGTCCTTTTCCACCTGGCTTATTTCACTGAGCATAATGCCCTCTAGCCCCATCCATGTTGTTGCAAATGGTAGGATTTGTTTTCTTAAGGCTGAGTAATATTCCATTGTGCATATATACCACATCTTCTTTATCCATTCATCTACTGATGAACACTTAGGTTGCTTCCATTTCTTGGCTATTGTAAATAGTGCTGCGATAAATATAGGGGTGCATATGTCTTTTTCAAACGGGCTGCTGCATTCTTAGGGTAAATTCCTAGAAGTGGAATTCCTGGGTCAAATGGTATTTCTATTTTTAGTTTTTTGAGGAACCTCCATACTGCTTTCCACATGGTTGAACTAATTTACATTCCCACCAGCAGTGTAGGAGGGTTCCCCTTTCTCCACATCCTTGCCAAGATTTGTTGTTGTTTGTCTTTTGTATGGTGGTCATCCTAACCGGTGTGGGGTGATATCTCGTGGTTTTAATTTGCATTTCTCTGATGATTAAGGATGTGGAGCATCTTTTCATGTGTCTGTTGGCCATCTGAATTTCTACTTTGGAGAAGTGTCTGTTCAGCTCCCCTGCCCATTTTTTAATTGGCTTATTTGCTTTTTGTTTGTTGAGGTGCATGAGCTCTTTATATATTTTGGATGTCAATCCTTTATCGGATATGTCATTTATGAATATATTCTCCCATACTGTAGGATGTCTTTTTGATCTATTGATGGTGTCCTTTGCTGTACAGAAGCTTTTCAGCTTGATATAATCCCACTTGTTCATTTTTGCTTTTGTTTCCCTTGCCCGGGGGGATATGTTCATGAAGAAGTTGCTCATGTTTATGTCCCAAGGGATTTTTGCCTATGTTTTTTTTCTAAGAGTTTTATGGTTTCATGACTTACATTCAGATCGTTTATCCATTTTGAATTTACTTTCGTGTATGGGGTTGGACAATAATCCAGTTTCATTCTGTTACATGTAGCTGTCCAGTTTTGCCAACACCAGCTGTTGAAGAGGCTGTCATTTCTCTATTGTATATCCATGGCTCCTTTCTCGTATATTAATTGACCATATATGTTTGGGTTAATATCTGGACTCTCTATTCTGTTCCACTGGTCTGTGGGTCTGTTCTTGTGCCAGTACCAAATTGTCTTGATTACTGTGGCTTTGTAGTAGAGCTTGAAGTTGGGAAGCGAGATCCTCCCCTGCTTTATTCTTCCTTCTCAGGATTGCTTTGGCAATATGGGGTCTTTTGTGGTTCCATATGAATTTTAGAACTATTTGTTCCAGTTTGTTGAAGAATACTGTTGGTATTTTGACCAACTGTCATTTTTTGAAATCATTTTCTCTCTCTATTCTGTCAATTCTAATTGGTATCTTTTGACTGTCATCTATTACCTATGCAACAGTTAACAATCATATTCTGCCTTCCCATTTCTCTTCTCATTTTGTTAGTTGCTTTTTTATAAGTTTTAAGTCTTTTAAGTGGAAGAAGCAAATTCTTTAAAGAACTGTGATGTAATTGACATATATTAGTTTGACATATTAGTTTCAGGTGTACAACATAATGTTGTACATAATGATTCAGTGTATATCTATATTGTGAAATGTAGTTGAAATATAGTTCCGCAATAAGTCTAGTTAACATTGTCACACTTCGTAGTTACAAAAGTTGTCTTTTTTCATATGATGAGGACTTTTAAGATCTAAAAAATTCTCTTAGCAAATTCCAAATATGCAATACAGTATTAACTATAGTCTCCATACTGTACATTTTAGTTGTTTTCTTTCTACTTTGTCAGAGCATATTTACATGCTATTCTTCACAGATGATCATACACTTATTTTAGTCTTAACTCTACAATTAAGTCTCTTAAATGATCATAATCAGTCATTTTGCTAGTTTCTACTTGGTTGGATAAAACCTATCCTCTAGTAGATTCCTCCAGGAAGTATATACATTACCGTGTTCCCTAAGTTCTTGCATGTTCAAACTATTTTTCTGTATCTTTGATATTTTAAGCACAGCTTGGCTTGTTATAAAATTCTTGGCTTAAAGCAATCCTGAGAAGGAAGAGTAAAGCAGGGGGAATTACGCTACCCAACTTCAAGTTCTACTACAAAGCCACAGTAATCAAGACAATTTGGTACTGGCACAAGAACAGATCCATAGACCAATGGAACAGATTAGAGAGCCCTGATATAAACCCAACCATATATGGTCAATTAATATATGATAAAGGAGCCATGGACATACAATGGGGAAATGACAGCCTCTTCAACAGCTGGTGTTGGCAAAACCGGACAGCTACATGCAAGAGAATGAGACTGAATTATTGTTTAACCCCATACACAAAAGTAAACTCGAAATGGATTAAAGACTTGAATGTAAGTCATGAAACCATAAAACTCTTAGAAGACAACATAGGCAAACATCTCCTGAATATAAGCATGAGTAACTTCTTCCTGAACCCATCTCCTCAAGAAAGGGAAACAAAAGCAAAAATGAACTCATGGGACTACATCGAACTAAAAAGTTTTTGTACGGCAAAGGACATCATCAACAAAACAAAAAGGCATCCTACAGTATGGGAGAATATATTTGTAAATGACATATCCAACAAGGGGTTAACATCCAAAATATATAAAGAACTTACACACCTCAACACCCAAAAAGCAAGTAATCCAATTAACAAATGGGCAGAGGATATGAGGAGATGGTTCTCCAAAGAAGAAATTCAGATGGCCAACAGACACATGAAAAGATGCTCCACATCACTAATCATCAGGGAAATGCAAATTAAAACCACAATGAGATATCACCTCACACCAGTAAGGATGGCCAGCATCGAAAAGACTAAGAACAACAAATGCTGGCGAGGATGCGGAGAAAGGGGAACCCTCCTACACTGCTGGTGGGAATGTAAGCTAGTTCAACCAGTGTGGTAAGCAATATGGAGGTTCCTCAAAAAACTAAAAATAGAAATACCATTTGACCCCAGAATCCCACTTCTTGGAATATACCCAAAGAAGACAACTTCTCAGATTCAAAAAGACATATACACTCCTATGTTAATCGCTGCACTTTTTACAATAGCCAAGATATGGAAGCAACCTAAATGTCCATCTGTAGATAAATGGATAAAGAAGAGTGGTACATATATACAATGGATTACTATTCAGCCATAAGAAAGAAACAAATCCTACCATTTGCAACAACCTGGATGGAGCTGGAGGACATTATGCTCAGTGAAATAAGCCAGGTGGAGAAAGACAAATGCCAAATGATTTCCCTCATTTGTGGAGTATAACAGTGAAGCAAAACTGAAGGAACAAAATGGCAGCAGACTTAGAGACTCCAAAAATGAACTAGTGGTTACCAAAGGGGAGGGGTGTGACCAAAGGGGAGGGATGTGGGAGGGCGGGTGGGGAGGGAGGGAGAAGGGGACTGAGGGGTATTATGTTTAGTACACATGGTGTGGAGGATCACCGGGAGAACAGTGTATCACGGAGAAGGGACATAGTGGATCTCTGGCAACTTGCTACACTGATGGACAGTGACTGCATTGGGGTATGGGTGGGGACTTGATAATATGGGTAAATGTAGTAACCACATTGTTTTTTCATGTGAAACCTTCATAAGAGTGTATATCAATCATACCTTAATAAATAATTAAAAAATAAAATTCTTGGCTTGTTTTCATTCCTTAAATTTCTTGAGAATGCTGCATCACAACTGCCTAGCTTTGTATGATACTCTTGAGAAGTCTAATGCCAGCCTAATTTACCTTTATAGGTGGTTTTCCTGCTGGGGAACACTGAGGTTTTTTTCTGTCTTTAAAGTCTAATATTTTTATTAGTATATTTCTTGGAATTGGTCACTCTGGGTCAATGACCCAGGAATACAATGGGTCGTTTCAGTATGTAGATTTAAGCTTTCTCTTATTGCCAGAAAATGTTCTTAGATTATGATTTTAAATATGAGTTCTGGACCAATTGTTTAGATTTTCTTTTCAGAGGCTCCAGTTATATGTATGTTAGACTTTCTCTGTCTGTCTTCCATTACACCACTTTCTGTTCTTTTTAAATTATTTATCTTATTTTTATCATCTTGGTTGTTTTCCTGTCTTTCTTCACTCCCTCTTATTATATTTTAATTTAAATCTACTCTCCCATGCACTTTGTGATTTATTATTTACTGCTCTTTCCTTTTCTTTGTCTTTTTCTTTAATTTCTTTCCTGAGTTCAATAAACTTTCTTTGCATTTCTTTTGTTTGTATATTTCTGTTCTTAGTTTTTAATCTTCTGATTTTAGGTGTTTTGTTTTTAGTATTATATGTCTAAATACTTGTTGAGAATATTTAATTCAGTTTAAAGGTACAGTAAATATATATTTTCTATTTCAAGATTGATATTTTGGGGGAAGACGCTTTATCAGCTGAAATGCTACAGTATTTTGTTACTTTTTTTCATAGTAACTTTGTGGAGTTATTTTGTTTTCTCATAACTTTATAGTCAAGATTATTAGTTCAAGAGCATTCTCATCTGTCAATATAGAGAAGTACAGTTTCTTTAATAAATAATAGTGGTGAGATGGGGTAGAGAGGTTGACATAGCTTGTTTCTCTTTTGTTTGTTCATGATCCTTAATTTTCCACTCTTACTGCCTTTTTTGTTTAGTGTTTTGGTATTTGGTGTTGGACTTTTAGGAAGTTGGTTTTGTCTGCTCTCCTCTCTATGTCCTGCTCTCCTTTCTCCTTTTCTTCCACAATGGGAGTGCTGTGTAATTTTGTTGTGTGTTTCTGTACTTTCAAGTAAGTTGGGTTTCATGGTATTCTCTGTCTCCTAGTAAAGCTGAAGGTGTGGACTGTATGTGGCATTATTTGCCCTTGTTGTTCCCAGGGGTTTTGGAGGGTGTATGGGAATGTTCAGATTCATGGACCACCATTATCCTCTAGATCCAAAACTTTTGAAGATATTCAAGGGTATAGTAACTTTAAACTTGTTGAAAGAAGACAAATATGTAAAGCAGTTGCCTGGAACACATTACTAGCCTGGTTTAGACCAGGCTACTATAGAGATGTCCAAGAATAGAAGTTGGTAAAGTGACAAGAAAGAACATCCTACTTCTCATTAAGGGACATGGCAACTTAAATTTCTTTTCTGAGTTAGAAGGAGCATAAATATTGGGGCTATATTTAGTTGGCTTTTTTCTTTTTCTTTGTGTAAGTAGTATAAGGGATACATTTTTTTTATTGGGGGTGAAAGTAAAGGAAATTACTTTACATATGGGCTGATGGAAAGGGTTGCATAATTAGTGCATTCCAGACTTACCTGAAAGAAATGCCTGGGGAGTTTGTTTTTTTTTTAAAAAAAAAAAAGATCCCCAGGCCCCTCACTTGGGGAGTCTGATAAATGAGTCTGTGTTTTAAACAGTCACCCTTAAGTGGTTCTTACCACCCACATTTTAGGAAACACTGACATAAGTGATTCCCTTAGTTACCACCTCCTCACCTGAAGCACAGTTAGAAGCTGAGACAGTGGAAGTGTTCAGCACCAGAGTGACGTAGGTCAGTGCATAAAACCAGGGTTCCCTATATAACACAAATAAAAATGAACACTTGTTAAATGTAATGAGAAAATCGGTGTTTATGTAGCTTAGATTTCTAACTCTTTTAAACTTATTTTTCTAAATATAAGGTTAAGAGTGTGCTTAAATTTATCTTTTAATGTAGATAAATTCTGTTGTGAAAAGGTATGAAAATTCAAGGTTATAAATCTTGATGAATTGATAAATTTGTATTATCAATTATTTATTTAACTTAGGTGGCTTAAATTGTGTTTAAAGCATTCTCCTGCTTCCAGAAATGCTTATTTTGATTGTAAAGTTATTTCTTTAAAAGGTGATTCAACTAGATTTAATAGGCAAAATTATAAGACTAATTTTGCTTAGGTGGGACTAAGGTGGAGTAAGCTTGAGGCAGGGAAAGGTTTGAGGGTCTAGGGGATGTGGATGATGTGGCCATACAGGTAGAAAACAGATTCATTTAAGTAGAGATATTGGCAGAGACAGGATAGGAGATGTGGTATGAAGAGGAGGGCTAATTCAGAGATTCTGGAACAGGTGAGAATTTTTTAGTTAAGTCAGTGATTTTAGTCTGAGGGAATTTTCTAGAAAAATCATTTAGTCTTCTCTCCATCTAGAAATGCTGTATTTTAAGTATTACAGAGTGGTGTTCAATGAACACATGTTTTTAGCTATTATAGTATACCTATCCTTATAATGTCTTTTTATTCAAAACATTGGCTATAAATTTTTTTTTACTTATAAAAATATTTTTATTGGTCTTTTGACATTATATTGCTATTAGTCATTAAATTGGAAAAAAACCAAAATCATTTTGGCCTTTTTCTCTTGGATCATCCCTCAGGGCACCTGTTCCTTTAGGGCGACAGTGGTGCTGACCATGGTGCTGCCTGCGATACTGTCCATGGTCCTGCCCATAGCATTTGAAACTGTAACAGCTTGGTCTTTTCTATTTAGGAACATTGACCATAAATTAAAGTGCATTTGAAAACTATAGTCAGTAATGATCATATTTTAATACACTTACACAGATTTTTTTATATAAAGGTGGCATACACATGTATATATACATGCATATGTGTGTACACACATATGTATTATGACATTGTGGAATTGTTTTGGAGTCTTTAATGCACACAGTGATAGCATACTGTACAGATCTTTCTGTGGTATATGTTTTTTACTCAATATTATGTTTCAATGGGCCACCCATCTTTATTAAATACACATCAAGTTTTTATTTTAATTGCTGTACAGTATTCTACATTATGAATATGCCATCTTGTATTTATTCCCCTACTGATCTATGTTTTTTCAATGTTTGACTATTACAAATAATGCTACAATAAAAATCCTATAGATCTTATAGATCTCTTTTTAGGCAAATGTTCAAGAGTCTTTCTGGGACTGATACCTGGAAATGGAATTGCTGAATCAAGTTATTTATTTTTACATTATTATTTCTTATACATATCTGCACTATGTGGGGAAACAACTAAGCTTTCTTGCTTATGAAAATTTCTGTCATATAACCTATACTCTCTAAGAAGTATTTAGAAAGAACAAAGCATCCAGAAGGGGAGGCAGGAGAATATTCTGAAATTTTCAGCCAAGATTTGAACTTACTCTTTGATCTTCAGTGAATTTTCCATTCCTCACCTTAGCTTTCTTTGTTAATTTGCTTTTGAAAATGTTTACCTTTAAAATATGTGTGTCCCCCTTTACAACAGCAAGCCAAAATATAAAAATATGATTACACAAGCATCTTCATTCAAAGATTTTTATAAGAAATACTTGTATGTAACTTAAGTGGCTAGTCTACAAAAATAAGTTTAGGACAGAATTTATATTCTGAGAGAACCATAAAGATTTATCTAATCCAGTCTTATTTTATAGATGTGACAAATCAGGACACAGAGAGCTAGATGATTTACTTAGATTCTTCTAGTTACTAACAGAATCTGTTGAAACACACAGACACCAAAGTTCCTTTGTCTTGCCTCCTTTGTTGTTAGCATGGACACTATAGGTTTTAGGCTGTTTCTGTTGTTTCATTTAAACAGTGCATTAATATATTAAGCATCTACCAAACACTGTTAGGTACTCTTAATACAAAGATGAGTTAAAAACATGGTCCTTGCCGTATTCTACATGCAGAACTTACTGTAGTTCCCTGGATATAGTAGGTACTTAGAAAGTATCTTTATAGTATTAAAAAAAATATGCCAAACTCTAACTTGCTCTGGAGCAAATCCCCCTAGTAGACATTGTTTTTCAAACTGGTTTTTTTTTGTCCTGCATCCTAATTTGTTAGGGAAAAAGAGTCCACACACCTCTCAGCTCTTTCTTGTGTCAAACAAAAATCTTGTTTGAAAACAGCATGCTCTGCCGACTCCACTGGGACTTCCCATGCTGTCACTTTGTCCTCTGGTAAATGAGAAGGAGAGAGATGCAGAGGCCTTGGAGGGAAGGCTGCGATTTCCCCGTATAAGTCAAGTGAGGGGTAAAACTAGAGAGGAGAGTGCTATTCAACATGTTCTAATTAATTCAGAGGAGAAGAAAATCTATAGTGGTTACTCTTATTTTTTAATCTGTGCCTATGTGTCCCTCCAAAGAAGGCCATGTAAAGCCCCTCTTGATCAAGTTCTGTTTGATTCATTTATGTGAAACTTTTAGTTGCTCAAAACCCAGCAAGTATTTGGTGTCCCTGTTTTTTAAAAAAGTTTCTTTTTTTTTCTAGTGTTCTTATATACATTTGACAAGGCCAAACAGTGTATTGGCACAATGACGATGGAGATTGATTTCCTGCAGAAAAAAAGCATCGACTCCAACCCTTATGATACTGACAAGATGGCAGCAGAATTTATTCAGCAGTTCAACAACCAGGCATTCTCAGTGGGACAACAGGTGGTTTTAAATTTTCTCTTATTCATTTCACTTTATTGGCATTCTAATCTCTCCAGTTGTCCAAAGTTAACTTTACTATTTAAAAACTGAGAGGAGCTTTGCATATGAACATGTATACCCAAGGTGAGTGATTAAAAAGTGAGGGGGCGTATTTGCTGAACCTCTAGGAGTTACTTCAGAAAAATTCTAAAACAGCTTTTAGGTTACAATGCACATATAATTATAGCTTTTTCCTCTGTAAATTTGGGAACACTGCACACATATATGTCTAAAATTTCTTCTTTTCTTATTGTGGGATATTTGTTCTCTATATGGATGTCTTTCTGTTTACTGGTATATTTCTGTAGAAAATAATTGTTGGTTGTTTTGGTTGTGAACTCAGAATCTTTAAGTTGTGTATATGTATTTTTAGGCTTATCATGGAATCTCTAAAGCCCATATTTTCTCTTATTTGAAATGATATTGCCCCTTTTTTTGGAACTTCGTCAATATATTGTCAACCCCCTAGAAAGAAACTGTGTTCTTTTAAATTTTTACTTATATGAGTTCATAAATTGCTTTGTACACATAAATAATTATCACTCTGTTGACCTTCTATGTTCCCTTCTTTTTGGCTTTTCTTAATCATTCCTAACTCTAAGCTCCATAGCAGTGATTCTCAAAGTGTGGTCCAGAGACCTCTGGTGGTCTCTGAGGCCCATTCAGGTTTGCGAAGACACAGCTCTTTTCATAATACCAGGATGTTACGTCTTTTTCTTCTTACTGTCTCATGAGCCTGCAGTGGTGTTCTGCAGACTGTGGGATGTGGGCTAGCATGGCACATTGACTGCTGAAGTAAACATGAGGGTCCAACTGTCTTCCATTAAGTGTGACAGTAAAGAGATTTACAAAAATGTGACAGTGCCACTCTTCCTGCTTATGTTTTCTATTTTGGAAAATGGAGGTTTTTAAAATAACTTAAAAATGTTATTTATATCAACACAGTGGATTTATTGTTATTTTTAATAAATAATTTAAAGTTTCTTGTTCTCATTTCTAATATGGTGAATGTCAGTAGATGTAATCCATATAACAAAGGCTGTTTGGGGCCCTCAGAAATTTTTAGTCATATAAAGGGATCCTGAGACCAAAAAGCATATAGTATAGCATTCTGATCTCTAATGGCTTAGTGAGATTCTCCTTGCAGTTGCTCACATGGGAAAGTGTGTAAGATGGGGGATAAGAGAGGTAGTAAAGGGAAAACTGCTGGAATGAACAAAGATTTCCACCTTTCTTTTGATTCTCTTGTCTAACTGAAATGGCATTAATCAGGAAGAACATAACTCTAAGGCTCTGGATAATCCATATGTTAAATATAAAACTTTCCAAGTGGAAACTGAATTACTGACAGACAGGAAAAGGATACAGCGCATTTATTATTATTTCTAAGAGTTCTATAATTGGAATGATACTCATCATCTTGTCTAGCCTCATTTTGCAAAAGAGGGATTTTAGGTCCAAAGAAGGTAAGTGGCATGTACATGGCTCCACAGCTAGGGACGTAGCTGAGACAAGAATGTATCAGTCAATTGATCAGTTCGTTAATTAAATAAGTACTTACTGAATACCTAGTATGTTTAAACTATTTTGGGCACTGCAGATCAGCAATGAATAAAATAGCTGCAATTTCCACTCTCATTGAGCTTACTTTCTAGTTGGGGAAGAGAGAAAATAAGAAAGAAATGCCATATTCTGATAAGTATTTTGATATAAATAAATGAGGAGAGGTACTTGAGAGCCCCTGTGCTGGTATTTTGGATTAGATGGTCCAAGAACGCTCCCCAGTGACATTTAGCTGATAATTTGTTGACTACCTGTCCATATTCCTTCTGGATTTCTACCCTTTTTGATTAATAGTTGTGCTTATATTGCCTAGCTAAACTTCATTGTTTTTATCTTTTCCTTTAGCTTTAGTATTTTAATACTAAATGTTTTGGTATTTGTAGTAATTTAAAGCCCAGAAACATGCAGATGTCTATTAACCCATGAAAGAAAATCCTATATAATACAGAGAAGAAATAAACACCTTACCCCATCACTGTCGTTAGTATTTATTCCCATTTGTAGTATTGGCAGAGGCAGGACTGACACTCAGTTTTGTCTATTACATTTACTGTTATCCCCTGGCATGTAGAGGAGGGTCTAGCTTGTAGAAGGTACTTAATAAATATTTGGTGAATAATGAGCATTCAGAAGCTGTCTTTGTACTTGTAAGGCAGGCACTTTGTATTGGTTGTAGAAAAGCATGACTTTTAGAGTCACAGACCCACCGTTGAATCCTGGTACTACCATTTACTGTGACTCTGGGTCCCATTGCTTAGCCCTTCTCTGGATCTCAGCTTCATGACTAGTAAAACTGAGGAATAATTTGTTTCCACGAGAGTTTTCGAGTATTAATTATAGGACCTCCTGTAGTGTTCATTTGGAACATAGCAGGTACTCCGTACATGTTAGTTCCCTTTTATTCTCATTGGCTATGTGGGTAGTTTGCCTGTGGAGAAGATTTGAGAGGGATGTACAGGGGAAAGCTGCTTGCCTTGTTTGGAAAACATTGGTGATGATATGAGAATCAAGCTATTATTATCATGAAATAATTTTTCTCCCTTTACCTCCTTTCTACATAGCTTGTATTTAGTTTCAATGAAAAGCTTTTTGGCTTACTGGTAAAGGATATTGAAGCCATGGATCCTAGCATCCTAAAGGGAGAGGCTGCTACAGGTAAAAGACAGAAGGTATGTTGTATTTTTAGTAATCTTTATTAGATATAAATTTATAATGTGACTTATGCAGATTAATATAATTTTCCTACCCACTCTGTTGTTCAGTGATTTATTTCATATTATGTATGCTTTCTTCTAAGACAGTAGGGAGAAAAAATTGCTTTTATAGGCAGAATTGTTATTAAAATAGTGTAAAATACACAAATTTTCACACCTAATAGTAATTTGAAATTTGTATATGTATTTATAATCCTTGTTGAATGCAAATGCTATTTATTATAAATAAATAAATAACAATAAGACATTATCAAAAGATATATGCACTGAAATAAAATAGTAATAGTAGAAGGTAGTTATGACAAGAGTAAGTGTAATTTAGATGATAGTTTAGAAGATTTGTTTTGCCCAGAGATACCTAATTCCCTTTTCATTTTTGGCCTTGCTTTGAGAAGTTCAGGTGTCTGCTATTAGACTAACTCCTAATTGTTATCTTTCTATACAGATTGAAGTAGGACTGGTTGTTGGAAACAGTCAAGTTGCATTTGAAAAAGCAGAAAATTCATCACTCAGTCTTATTGGTAAGATTTACAGTTTTTAGAAGATTCTGAATAAAATGGAACTATTTCTGTTACTATATATGGCTCAACTACAGTGATTTTCAAGTGGGCAAGGAAAATAGAGGCTCTTCCCTTGAGAAGGCTTATCACAAAGTCATGGAGTGTTCCATATTTGCCAGATGTAGAAAAATGTTTAAAGCCTTCCCTAGATCAGCATTGTCTAATAGAAATATAATGTGAGTCAAATACGTAATTTTTAATTTCCTAGTAACCATGACAAAATAAGGAAAAAGATACAGATAAAATCAGTTTTTAAATTTTTAATATTGAGATCAGTTCAGCCTTAGAGAAGATTTTCAAAAAGAGTTCACAGAGTTCCTATGTACCCTTCACCAGCTTCCTCTGATGTTACATCCGAAACAAAAATGTACTGCTATCAAAACTAAGTTAACATGGTTACATTGCTACTAACCAAACTACAGATTTTATTTGGATTTCACCAGTTTTTTTATTATGTTCTTTTTCTGTGCCAACTCAGGATCCTACCTTGTGGTTTGTTATTTAGTTTCCATAGTCTTCTCTGGTCTCTGACAGTCCCTCAGACTCTCATTGTCTTTCGAGACCTTGAGAACTGGTCACTTACTCTGTGGACTGTCCATCACCTGATTTTGTGTTTAATGTGATACTAGCATCACTTCTATTAGTGGTTGCATTAAATGATCAATGTGCAGGTAAGGAAAGTCTTTCCAGCAGATTCATAGTTCAGTCTTATTTTTGTATACTAGCCCTACTTTTGTTATATTAAAATAATGCAGATTGGTTTCTAAGAATAAACTCATCAAATCATGATGCCATTAACTGTATAAAAATTTATTTAGTTGATTAAACTATGTTAATGTCTACCCCAATAGGAAGTAGAGGATTTTCATTGGTTGCACACCATAATTTCTAAAGGTATTTAACTTCACCTGTAAGTCCTTGTTTCTTGATTCATAAACTATCATTCCTCCCTTATTGGTTTTTTTTAATCATAAAATACTCCTTTCATAAGATATGGATAGGCACTCAAAAACAACTCACACACTCTAAAATGTTTTAAATTTGATTCTATTTTCATAATGCTTTATAATTTATTCTTTGTGCTAAATGTATTTCAAGCATCTTAATAAAACACTTCAACAACATCTTTTTAATGACTTGTTTTATGGACATAGGATATATCATAATCTGTTATTGATCCAATATATTTCCAAAGTTATTTCTTTGTGTTTCATGTTTCATATACCTTTTGTTAAGGTATCTTATCCAAAAAGGGTTGCGTGACTTTCATAGTTTGGATATTTCTAAGTAATTCATGTAATGGTGTGATAGGTTTGTTTTTCCCCATTGGAAAATAAAATTGTATAGTGATTTAGCATGCAGTAAAAATGGCCACCAGAGGGCAGTAGAGTGTAAGAAAAATACTTCTGATAGTTTCATAAGGGAAATGTGAAGTCCACAAAACTTAACCATAAAATTACCATCTAGGATAAACTTTACTAATGTGATCTTTTCTAACCTAATTTTAGAAAATTGTAATATTGCTTTCTTTTTTTATTTATAGTAGAGGGTACTAAGAAGGCACTTTTATTCTTTGTTTGAGTTAATGTTGTTCTCCTGAGTCACTTTAGGTGGCACTATGACATTTCAGTTAAATAATTTTCATCTTTGTGAAAGAATTTGCAAACATGAATTTTGAAATCATTAAAGACTTTAGGATGGTCTTAGACTTCTGTGTCAAGAGAAGATACAACAAAGAAGACATCATACTTATTTAGTGCATCTTCTCAGGCTAAGGGGTTATATGCCCAATTATAAGCTTAATCTAGATAAATATATATATTTTTAAATACACACTTGCTCGAGGAGCCCTGGGGGACTGCTAGATTTCATTTGCAACAAGTGTTGTTGTCATCATCAGATACACACATGGTGTTTCTTCTAATCAACCAAGTTAGTTAATTTAGGATTAGACGTTAATAAGACCAAGCTCTATGGATTGATTACAGATGGACAGCATGAATTCAGCTAGTCATTTTCAAAGTGTTTTGCTGACCCTAAGTGGAGACCAAATAAAGTAGTTCACGTAGCAAAATTCATCCTTCTTACTAGAAAATCAGCTAAGAGCATGTTGTTCATTTTTTAAAAGTTTAGCGACTCTTTATTTATTCATTGAGGTTGCCTGGGGAATTCTGCTCTTTTAGAGAGGAAGTTCTTGTTTCATATTTGGTTATCTTTGTTTGACATAGGCAAAGCTAAAACCAAGGAAAATCGCCAGTCTATCATCAATCCTGACTGGAACTTTGAAAAAATGGGAATAGGAGGTCTGGACAAGGAATTTTCAGATATTTTTCGACGAGCGTTTGCTTCCCGAGTATTTCCTCCAGAGATTGTGGAGCAGATGGGTGAGTTTAAAAGGAAAATTTGATAAAATCTTGTATTGTTAAAAAAAGAGGTGAGGTGTGATATTTCAATAATATTTTAGAATTATTTTTCAGACCTGCTGAAGTATTCTGTTTTAACTTCTTAAAAAATGTGTTCTAAAAAAATATTTGAAGCATTAAAACTTTTAAAATTACATTTTAGTTTTATGGGGAAATCGTAGAAAATGTTTATGGTTCCATTTTATTTATTTATTTATTCATTCATTCACTCAAGTATGGTTTTCTATAGGACATATTTAGAAACTTTGTTTTATTTATTTATGAATGTTTTTCTGTTGGACATATTTAGTAGTTTCACCTGACTCTGAAGATCCACTATGGGTCAGATTTACCCTGCTCAGTAATCATCACCAATAGACTGCAGGCATTTTTCTGATACTAGCTACTGCTTCTTTTTATTGTGTTTTTGGGTTACCCAAATACCTAGTAAATGGATACTTGGCATGTTTTTAAATTAGATAAGTTTGACCCAAAAAGACAAATGCAACATATTCATGGAAGTTTTCCATATTGCATACAAAAAAATGCAGTCTTCATTTATCACTTCTTTCTTGAAGGTTTATTTAATTTATGTGTATGTGAAGTGGCTCTATTTGCCCTAGTGGAAATGCTGTCATGACTGTTCTCATATCCCTATCATAGGTTGGATTGGAATGTGAGCAACAGAATATCTGAGAAAGGAATTTATAACAACAGTTTCTGGCAGACTATTAGTGTAAAAACAGTGTCCAAAGAAAACCTAAAGGAATATGAAGATATTACTCCCCTCACCTCAATTATTCTTTATCTTTAAATTGCTACCAGGAGATAAAAGTATATTCATCATGGTGGGAATAAGAACTGCTTTCTAGGCACTAAGTGCTTGGTTCTATTAGTCTCCTATTGTTAGTAGCTTTTCTGCCTGGTTGCTCACTGTGATAAATTATAGGCACAGCACACACCTGTTCACTGGGTAAAGGTCGAGTTTGGAATTGGATTAAGAGAAAATGACAGAGACCCTCATCACCTGAGTTTTATATGCCCTGAAATGGCAATAACAGACTTTTTAATCTGAAAGATACAAAGGCCAAGCCCATAAAGAAACAGAATTTTAATTTGGAAAATAACAACAAATATGGTAGTTCACTATTTTGTTAATGTGTACTTTGAGGCACAGTAAGTCCATAAAGTGTTTTCATCAAGGCATGGAAATATTGTTTATATTTTGGGTATAAGCAGACACAAAAGGATAATTCCAAATGTTCAAAGCTATTCTTGTGGAATATTTTTACTGGTTTTCAAAACTGAGCACTGACAGCGTCTAATGATACTTTTTTTTTTAAACATTTATACTGTCCAGCCAACAAGTAGAAAAATAACTGATGTTGTAATATGCCATGTCTTTTAATTGTATTATAAATATTTTCTCACAGTTTGGAAGCTATCACGGGTTCAGTTTTTAAGATACTAGTTTCCTGTTTCTGCATCATCCAAACCCAGCTCATTAGGGCCACTGTCTGAGGCTGAGTAGATGTGCATAAAGGAGTAAATTTCTTATTGGTCAATTTGTGACTGTCAGCTGTTGAAGCGTTTGAAATTAAATCAGAACAGATTTGAAGTTTCTGAGTGAATTTAATCTGTTTCTACAATCCAAATTGAATTTAGTTAAATTATAGTAGTATGCCTTTTGTTACCAGGCTTTTTGACTAAGGACTGTGGATTTGAATTTTGTTTGTGAGTGCTGCTGTCCAGAACCTTCTTTATGGATTTATTTTTCTAATATTTTTGCACTAATCAGACAAAAAATTAGCTCTGTCCTTTTCAAAAAGTAGTATGTTTTTTCTCTTTATGGCTTTTTGCTACCAAGAAGCATGTATTGCCAATTTAATTTGAAAGATAGTAAATATTAAGCTACCTTGGCTTTTGAGCTCAATTGAAAGACATTATTTTCTTTATTCTGAATGAAAATTCTCAGTGTCAGGCTACTTTTTAATGGCAAAATGGCTGAGAAATAATTCTCTTGCTGTGCATGTGTCATTCCTTATTTTCCAATAAAGACTTCTTTTTACCTTCGAATTTTGGAGGAATTACATAGTATACATTGCACCCCAAAAGCAGTGCAATTATAAAGTTCTCATTAAGCTCTATTAATAAAGGTATATAAAAATTCAAATTGCTACATTTGAATAGAATATGACATGACATTACGCAATCCTTTTTTATATATACCCTGTGTTCTTTTACCTTGCCAGGTAGGAACAAAGTTGGGTTATTTTTTCCTCACTCACTGTTAACTAAATACATAAACCTGTATGGATTGGGGATCCAAGTGGATACTAGTTGGATCTGAGAAATCAATTCAAATGGAAAAAAACATTGATTAGAAAGTAATAATTTATGTGGGTTATGGGGCTATTTTGTTTTGTTTCAAGCAGAGAACTTTTTTTTCTTTTGGCTTGAGACCAAATCATTGTCTTTACCATGGAGTCTAGAGTTAAGTCTACATTGTAAACAGGAACCTTAACTAAATGGATCTTTTTGCCTATATATCAACATTTCAGGTTCACAAAGTGATAAATTTAGAATTCTCTTCTGTCATTGTGTTTATGAGACTGATAATTATGCTTCTGGGTAATATAGTTCTTTCCTTTTGCTTGTAAAACTTCATGTTGTTTCTCAAAATTGGAAATATAGTTTAGATACATACAGAATGCTGTGGATGAGATAGGAAGACTAAAGGACTAACCAGAGGCACACAATTATGCAGTAAAATTAGGGTTCAAATGAGGCAATATACACAAAATAGTGTTCTAGAGTTTACAATCTGTTAGTTTCTCTCTTACTTTCCAGCACATAGTATGTACCTTCCTGTTATTGTTACAGATTTTTATAGAATTAAAATCAAGGAAAGCTTTAAAGGGGAAATCAAGTCACATACAGCCCCCTACAGAAAGAGGAAGAAGGGTTATATGTAGGAATAGGAAAAGGGCTTACTTAAGGGGTACATCAGTTTAGACTTTTGTTTTCATTGTTGTTTTTTTAATCAGTGTGACTCTTTACTTTTTCCTTGCTGTAGTAATTGGACTTACCCAGACCCATATGGGGTAGCTCTTACTTGGAAATATCTAAAAACATTAGTAGAGAAAACTAGACTCACACCTGCACTTAGTAGGTACAAATAGCTGTTTAGTTAGAATGTTCTCCAGCCCTCCTCTAGACATTTAGTTAGGAATGACCTTAATCCTTAGTTTGTGGGATATCATAGCACCTGTTGAGTCTCAGGGTAGAAATGTGGGTATAAAAAAACAGTATCTGGAAGTCCAGGTGAATAAACTCAGCAGCTGATTGCTGTTGAGCGTGCTCAGGTGTCAACTGCATATATACTCCCTTTAGACATTTACCACATTTACTCCCTTGCATGCAATTTTGTGGGGAGTGCTCCGGATAAATAACTGATAGCTCTTTTGTTGGCAAAGGTAGAGTTTCTGCAAAGAAACTCCGTTTTTCAGCATCCCTGGCAATTGCTTCTAAACTGCAAATGTCAGAGCAAAAAAAAAAAAAACAAATACAAATCCTTTTCAGAGAACAGTAGAATAATTGTTAAGGACTTAGTCAGCATCTCTTAATGTCATTTTAGGACTAGGTTCACAGGTATCCAAGAAAAGGGGCTTTGGCAGAAGTTATCCGTTTTAGAGGTAGAAGGAAAAGGGTGTGTGGAGATGTAAGCCTCCAGCCTCCCAGTGTCTTTGGTGGATCTAAACCTTGCAGCTATCCAGGCCACCTAGGCAGAGGAAAGCCACTTGTTATGGTCTTGTGCCTCCCTTCTTTGAAACTGACACTGTTCTTTTTGGTCCCCTTTCCCTTGTGCCTCTCTCTCTAAGCCCATTTTCAATCTGTATTTTTAAGGTTTCTTTTGAAATTCTAGAGGAAAGCAAGTCTTTTCTGATATCATAAGTGAAACTGCAATTACTCTATGAAGTAGAGCTGCAGAGAAGATAAGGAGCCTTTCAATCACATGCAGACACCTTTCACATGCTTAGAACTGTGCAAATAAAACACAGTGGAAGAAAGGGCCACTAAGGTTTTATACATGCCATAATCGGGAGAGAGGGAGTTCTTGCTAAGATTAACATAAACACTGACACTCTTAAAATGCATTTTCACACCCCCACTCATGAGGCGAGATTGCAATTTAAATGGGGGTTAAGACATCTCGCAGAACTCCAGGGCTCTGCAAAAGGAACCCTAAGGCTAAAGAGCTTATCTGAAATTTGAAAAAAAGAAAAAAAAAATGAAGCTTTCTGACATTCATCTTTTTTCCTTGTATTAGTCATAACTTGCTTTTCAGCTATATTTTAGGTTTTGAATGCCAACCTGACATCTGTTCAAGTCTGCCTGTAATTTATTAGGAAAGGAAAAGAAAGCAATTGCTCACTAGTTAGAGATGCAAAACTTCCCCCTTCTGCTTTTCCACAAAGTACTTAGAGAAGATACTTGGATATGAAGAATGCAATAATTTACTAATTTACTAATTCTAACTTAAAGCTGGGAAATTTATATATATATTTTTTTAATTAGAAGAAAATGGCTTATGACCAGTGATTTACAAAATCTCTAGAGCAGAATTTATAGATAAGGCAACACCCTAAAAAGTTACTGTAGGTGTCTTTTTATAAATTGAAGTTTTTAACCTTGAATTAATTTTTCCATTGGTTTTAATTTTTTAAGTTGAATTTACTTATATTTGAATAGAAATTATGTAGCTGTCATTATATCTCAAAGTCAAACTATGTAAAATTCAGCTGGCATTTTTAAATTATAGACAGACTTTTAGAAATAAATCATTTGGGGAATCAGAGCTAGTTGTAGAGTCACCAGTGTATTAGATTTGCTGGCAACTACAATTGAGTTACTTACAGATCAATAATTGGGTCACTATAAAGTTGAAGTCTGATTAAACCTAAATTTCCACAAATAAGGGAATGATTAAATAAACTGTTATATCATCCAATCCTCATTATGGAATGTAGTGAAGAAAATCTTAAAATTATATGGCTCTAACGTACAGAGTTGTTTGTTTTAATAAAAAAAAAAGTAAATGTGTTATAAAAATTATGTGTAAAAAAATGAAAGTAAATATAAAAGGCTCTGCAGACAGACCTTAAATTGAAAAAAATTATTTTTGTGAAAGGAAAGTTAGGATGGGAAATGTAGGGAGATCTTTGTTCTGATATTTTGTGTCCCTCTGTGTCTGAATGTTTTACTGTGATACTGTAATTCTATCTCTGTAATTTAAAAAAACAACAAAAGATAATATCACAGGCTGTTGCTCTCTCATGGTGTTTCCACTGTCAGCACAGCAAGAGAGCTGGGAAAACAGGAGCATCCCACTCCCCTCATGAAGTCTCTGTGGAGAAGAGTGAGGGGTGAGGGCCTGCATCCTAAGGGCTTTGATTGCAGCCCCTAAAAGGAGGAGGAGATGACCAACTGCCCCTCCAGAGATTGGAGAGAGGAAGCTAAGAATCAAGTGGTCAATAAAGCCTTGAATTTTATGTCAAAGAATATCCTACTATGTGCAAATAAGTTCCACTTTTGCCTTTCTTCCTCAGTTAATTCTCAAAGAAATTTACAAAGCTTTCCATATATAAAGGTTCAGAGAACTTAGACATAATAGCTTTGGGAGTGAAAAGGAAGAGAGGAATGATTTAAACACTATATGCATTTATAAATGACAGGCATAGCATTCAGAGATCATCCAGTACTTTAATAATTCAGTAGAACCTACATATTGAGTATATATAGAGGTAGTTATAAACTACAGAATCTGCCCTTTGTGTTTAGGTATCAGACAAACCAACAGTTTAAATGTTTCCAGCCTCTTTTCCTCTGCTAAAGAATCAAACCAACCTCTTCCTCCTCCAACCCCCGGCTCCTCCTGCTTCTCTTCTTCCTTCTCCTCTGCCCCACTCCACCTCCTCCTCCTCCCAACCCTTTTCTTCTGCTTCCCCTTCTTTTTAGTATTAGAGGCATTTTCTAAAATCTCAGATTTTTCTCAAGGCAGTGAGTATACTGACTAAAAGCATGTCTTTATCTGTTTGAGTTTTAAAATTTGAGTAGAGAAACTATCTCAATTAGGATTTCTTAATTTTCTTATTTCTGGCAGATTTTCTGGAACTTGAATGTGGCAAGAATCAGTGGACTTATCTTGGCCTGAAGTAAGACATCTAAGTGCTTAGTGTCTGAGCGTGAATGAACTCTTAGACACTATGGTTTTATAAATAAACTTCTTTTCTAGTAACCTGATATATTCAAATTGTCATGAGCTCAAGAGGCAAGAAGAGTTGGGTGGTAGGTCTGTAATGTCTAATACCCAAAAACTCTAGTCCACTTTCTTCCTGTGTTTCTTGGCACCTGTTATAGCATGATACAGGAAGGAAGTGATTGCTTTGGGTGTGTCAGAAGCTCTGGCTTAGGTGAATTGTCAACTTAGAGATCGAACATAAGTGTTAAAATTAAATAATAATTTAGAAGTTATGCAGTATAACCTAACAAGTGATATTAAGCCAGTATACAATAAACTGCCAAATGAGTAATATAGACCATAAGTCCTATAGGAAATTTAAGGGAGAGAATCACAGAAGACTTCACGGAGGAGGCAGAGCTTGAGGGAGGCCTTAAATGCTGAATGCTTTTGGATAGGAAGAGGGGAAGGGAGTGAGTGATTGTCCATATCCTGAAAAGAGTGACAGACTAAGCAAGGAATAGGATTCACAGCTGAGATGGTCTAGCAGAGCTGTCGGGAAGAAGCAGGAAGTTAGATTTAAAAGGTAAGTTGGGGTTGGGTTGTGGAAGGCTGTGAATCAGCAGACAAGAACTTTTTTGGTAAGTACTGTCTGTATTTAAACTCCAAACAGACTCAGGTGCTTCTCTATGCTTCCCCTGCATCTTGTATGTACCTAGAATCTAGCTCTGCTCTTAATGCATTAAGGCTTTTCCTTTGCATTACACTCATAAGGCAGTTTCTCAACCTTGGCATTTTTGACATTTTAGGCTGGGTAATTTTTGTTGGGGAGGAGGGGAGCTGTCCTGTTCACTGCAGGATGTTTCTTGCAGGATGCCTTTATCCACTTGATGCCAATAGTTCTCTCCTTCCCGCTATGTTGACAATCAAAAATGTCTCCCCTGAATGGAGAAAATCACCCTGTATTGAAAACCACTGCTTGCTCAATGGCCTTTGAAGGCACAACCATAATGTCTATTTTATCCATCTATTATTAACCTCAGGGCTCTTTGGAATGTGGCCTGTAGGTGGTTGCTAGACTATGAATGATTGTTATCCATCCACTGTAAGATAAATATTGAAATTGAAAGTACTGATTTAGAATCTTTTTAGCAATTTAACATTACCACAATTTTTTATTGTGTTTTACAAAAAAAAAGATTGGAAACTTAGAAGAAGAAAAAAATGGACTTTAGCATAGACAGTTTGAGTAGTACTGCCCTACATAAATATTTGCTAAATGAATGAATTTTTTTGAACAAGTGATTATAATAGGAAGTCTTTGGGGGAATTTTTAGCAGTGGAATAAAACAATTAAAGTTAACGTGTTAGGATGATTACAATTGTTATTCTGCGTGAAAAGAATTGCTCTAGAGTGGAGGTGGAAGACTGCAGAGAGACCAGTGGACTCCCATCATCCAGTTGTGTGGTACTTAGAGCTGGATTAGGGAATGGCCAAAGAAAAGAAATAATCTGAAATGATTACAAAGATGAAATTGACAGAATTTGGTGATTATTGTGGGTGACAGAATTTGAGGTGAGCCTTAGCTTTCAGTGAGAAAATAATAGAAGTGAGAAAACCAGGAAGACGTAGTTTGGGGGAGTGGAGAACATCATTGCATATATTTTCATGTGATAGAAAGAAATGCTGCCATTTTTAGTTACTGAAGGCTAGCTTCAGTCAATCTGCAAATGTTTAAGAAGCACGCTGTCGCTCACTCTTTCTTGAAACCTCCTCTTTACTCATGTCTTATTCTAGGGTTTCTGATTTTCTTTTTACCTCTCTGGCTGTCCCTGTTCAGTCTCTCTTGTGTCTTTTAAAATGTTGGAGTTCCTCAGGAGTCTGTCTTGGATCTACCTGTTCCTTTCCTCACTCTACAGTTGTTGTCCTCAAAATTAACCACTTTTCATTTCCCTAGCTTCACTTAATTCTCAAGTGTGCATATTCTATCTCAGTTCCAAAGACATTTTCCAAGCATAACCTATCTCATGATCATACAGTAAGTTCAAAATTGAACTCATTCAACTGACCCCTCCATCTTCCCTAAACATGCTTCTACTTGTGTTTTCTACTTTATGCAGTACTCTAGCTGAAAATCTAGGCACCTTCTTTACTCCTCTCTTTCCTTCACCTCCACTTTCCAGTGAGTTACAGAACAGTCTGTCAGTGATGCGGTCTCTCTAGTACCTCAAATCTGTCTAGGCCTTTCCATCTCCCCTGCCACTGCCTTCCTTCAGGACACCATTATCTCTTGCCTGAATTGCTCCCTAAGCCTTCAGCTTTGCCCTTCTCTAATCCATTCTCCACACTGTAACTGGAGCAATTTTTATAAAAAGGCAAGTCTGATCCTGTCACTCCGCTGGTTAAAACTCTTTAGTAGCTCTCCTTAATGCCTGCTGTGGCTTACGAGTCCTATGTGGTCTGGCCCCTGCCAGACTTTCCCATCTCTTCTCTCAGCCTGTGCCCTCTCCCCCGTGCCCTGGGTTCCAGCCAATCTGTGCTGTTTTCAGTTCCTCTAATTTGCCATGCTACTGTCTCTTACCTGTTTATCCAAGGGTATTTTTTCATTATCTTTTCCTCTAACTAGTATCCATTAGGCCTCAGCTTTTAACCCCACTTTTACCAGAATGCTTTGGCTTTAGTGCCTCTCCTGTGTTACAGTAATTCTGTGCATTCTTTTATACATTCTTACATAGTTTATAGTTGCTCATTACATGTCTGTATTCCAGCATCTCCCCACCACCACCACCATTACCACATTCCTTCCCATACAAGCATAATATAAATTCAGTAAGGAAGAGACCTTTTTTATTTTGGTCACTGTTCTTATCCTGGTACCTGGTTCATAATAGGAGTTTCCTGTAATGAATAAATGCCAAGAACTTAACTAATCTCCATTGTTGAACACTTAGTTAGACCCAAGGCCTGCCCTCAAGATGCTTACAGTGTATTTGGGAATAACATTGTGTTTGTAGATCCCAGAGCAGTACTGTGTAAAGCATAAGGCACATTGTGAACCTAATCAAGTAGGCAGTATGGGGAAGCAGCACCTACACTGAAGAGGTAAAGACTTGAACTGTGTCTTTTAAAATCAGAGCAGATAATGATGTTACAGTTCATTACTAAATCTATGTAGATCCTCTTAGATTCCTTCTTATCTAAGAATGACCTTTTGCATTGGCCCCAAATGTAATTAGACTACAGGACAAGTATTTTGCTTAGGCACTTGTCACCTACCATCTGCTTCACTGGGAACTGCCACTTTTCATGTAAAAGTACTGTAACAACAGTGTCCAAATTTAAATGTATTGGGTCAGTAGTGTGTATGTGTGTGTTTGTGTTTGCATATGCATGCACGGTTGCATTTTCTATTTTACAAATTATAAGAGTAACGCAGCATTATAAAACAACACATATGTGCAGAGTAAAAAATTTCTTCATTTTGCCCACCCCAATTTTACTCCCTAGAGGTAGTCACTGTAAAAGGGTTGGTGTGAATATTTTCAGACCTTTTCCTAAGCTTTAATACATACATGCATTTTTGACTGTTTGTACTTATGTATAGATTTGCTTTTCTTTTTAAATAGGATCACAGTAGTCACTGTTCTGTGACTAGTTCTGTGACTTTTTTTTTTATGTAATAGTATATCATGGGCTCTTTTCCATGTAAGAACATAGAGATAACATTTTGTTCCTTAAGAAGATAAATAGTATTAGCAAAATTATATCCAGCTAAGTCCTGTACTGATAAATTAGCATATCTTCCTCATCAGTAAGGGTCACTGCATACCAAAACAAGGCAGGATTTGAGTCTATCACTACCACTTATCACTTGAATGGCCCTGAGCCTTTTAATATTAAGGGCCCTGGGCCCTAAATTCTCTTAAGCCTTGATACCCTCACCTGCAAACCAAACCTTACATTGTAGGTTTATTGTCAAGGTAGCATTGATGTGTATAAATTTTCTAACATAAAAAACTCTGTACATAATAATTGGTTGGTATTATGATATTGCCAGAGGTACTTTTATAGCTCTGTAAAAGGCAAAACTCTTTAATCCATTCCCTTTAATCAAATGTTTAGGTGTGTTTCCTTATTTTAAATTTGTTGCTGTTGAAAATAGCGCCTTAGATTATCCTCTTATGCTGTTTTGTAATTACCCATTTTCAACAGTGTTTGTTGATAAGGTAGTCAAGGGGACACTTAGAAATATTTTTTCTTTGTGAACTCATACTTTGGCTGATTTATATTTACTTTTTATCACATTCCATCAGAGAGGAGCTGATAAATGCTCTGCCACTTCTATAAATCTTGTCAGTTTCTTATGTGTGATATACTGACTTGGAAAAACAGCAACCATCTTGATAGACACAATAGAGAATAGGGTGTTGGAGGAAGGGAAGTGGAAGAAAAAATTAGTAATGTTAGCAAAAAGTTGCTCACAACTTAACACAGTATTGTTAGAAGAGTAGTTTTACCATGACTCTAGCAAGAATTTTCTCAAGAGTTCCCAAGGATTTGTTACTTGGAGCAATCTACATTGATAATATGTCCATAATTAAAAAAACAAACTTGGGTTTTGCTTTTTTCTCTTTAAATAATTAACATGGTGTTCTTTCAGGTTTTACAAAGAAGTTAGACAACCATAAATCCCTTCTATATACCGTTGTACTAATAGTGTCATATTTGACATTCAAAGTTACTGTAGATAATGAATCCAATACCCAAAAGATTTATTTGTGGTTTTTAGTTCTTCACTAACACCTCTGGCTTTAACACAGTATCTTTTCTCTGGACAACTAGTAGTTTGGGTCCTTATTCCAGGGTGATTGAAAACTGATATATAAAGATACACACATCTGTAGCTTGAACTCCTTTTACCATTTATACATGTATTTACTCGAATTTATCCACAATGACATAATTTTTTTTAGAAGTGCTTTGATTTTTTTTAAATCTACCTAGAATCCTGTCATGAGGGAGAAAACTTACTAAGACTTAAGAGTCTTTTGATAATGAATGGTTACCATAGGATAAACCTATAATTAGTATGCTGCTAAGCCACACATTAGATATATTCAGTCAAATCTCAAATATACATAGGAGAATTATCCAAATTGCAGATTATTAGTGCATTCCAGGGACACTTCCATGGTGATCCACAACTTTTTTTTTGTCTAACGCTTTTCCTGTTACTGGGCTTCTCTTTGTTGGTTCATCTTGCTTTTCTATTACTACTCTACTTTGGCTTCCTCTGTAACTCTTCATTTAGGCAACCAATTGTGGCTGTGAGTTGCTTAGAAAAAGTGAGATAGGGAAGACTCACTTCACTGAGTTACAAATTCCTGTAGTCTGATCTTTATCTGGCTGTAGAAGGCTGACCGTATGTGACACTAAAAGACATAGAACTCAGATGGCTCAAAATTCAGAATTGTCTTTTATAAGTAGTAATGGCTCCAGGTGGGATATTCTGTCAACATAAGACCACAGTTTATTGCCATAGTCAAAAGATTTAATCTTTCTCTCCATTTTATCTAACCACTGAATTTTTAAAAAACTGAATGGGTTTTTGAACTTGTACTTGAGTCATTCTATTTTTAGCAACTCAAGAATTTGTGGGAACAGATCATTTAGAAGGATAGACAGAAACAGAATAAAAGACATTGTTTACATTTGTTACTTTAATTATTCAGTCTTTTCTCAAACACTATTTTTGCCCCTCTTGCTAGTAGATAATAGACCCTTTTCTTTCTGCTCTCAGTTGCTGCTGTCAAGGTATGAAATTTTCTCAAAAGGATTATCGCCCATTTTACTATCTAATACTCCTTTCTATGAGGTAATCAAAAGTAAACAGTATGCCTGTAGATATATATGTAGTAGATTTAAATTCATTAATATTTGAATCAGAACTAGATCGTGTTAGTATAAGAGACCTTAAAAATGATCTAGTCTCACATTTTCCAAATTTACTTAAACTTACTTAACATAGTTACATAAAGATACACCTAGTAATATTCCAAGGGACATCAGTTTGAGAAATGCTGATCTTGTCCATGTCATTCTTATTTTATGGATGAGGATGTTGGGGCCCCAGAAGAGTAAGCAATTTAGTTAAGGTAAAGTCGCAGTAGAGTCTAGAAAGCAGGTTATCTTGTTCCAAGTCTAATGCCCTTTAGGCCTCTTGATTCATTCACTTAAAATGATATGATTTATTATTGTTTTTCTTTATTCCAGATTTCATAACTTGGATGTGAAGCTATACTTCCCATTCTTAGGAATAAGCTTCACTGTTTTCTAGAGTCTAAATCTGATTGAGATTCTTCCTGCCTTTAGATCACTACAGGCTCTTTGGTGGGCTTGGAGGGGCCAGGCAGTGCATCTTTTTTTTTTTTCTCCTGGTCATCGTTTCCCCATTTTTAAAGGTCTCTTAGATCTAAGATCTGTTTATGAAAATTCTTTATTCCTTTAATTATGGAAATATAGGTTTATTTTTTCAGAAATACAAATTAATTAAAAAGAAGATAATCACTCAATGTAAAAAAAAACCCTTAAAGCTACTGTTAATATTCTGAAGTATATCATTCTACTAAGTTTTGCTTTGCATATGTATGTATTTTTCATTTGTTTATTTGTTTTGTTTTATTTTGGGGGCAGGATATATTTTACCATTTTGCAACCTGTTTGCTCCACTCAGGAACTTAACAGTTTTTCCCAAATAGCATTCTTTATTTCATAGAATGATAATGCTGTGGTTTATTTAATCAGTCATAGTTATACATGTAAATTATACTCAGTTTTTTACTATTATATACTATCTGGTGACAAGGATGCTGAAACTAAACATTTTTTTCAAGTCTGTATTTCCTTAGGATAAATTCCTATAAGTGGAATTGCTGAGTCAAAGAGCATTCACAAGGGTAAATATCTTTTTCATGCACTGTCAAATTTAGACTTTCTTCTTAAAAAGTCAAAATGTTACCTAAATAAAATCAGTCACTAAGTAGTTGCTCTGGAAGAGAGAGAGAAATATGAGAAACACAGAATGGCTTAGTGGGAAATTGATGGACAAGGTGTCAAGAGACATGGGGCCTAGTCTTAGATTTGTCGTTGATTGTGTAACTCAAGTCTCAGTTGCTTCGTTAGTAAAAAGTGGAAGATGGACTAGATATAGAAAAATTTCCAGACCTGCTACCATCTGAATGCCTCATTTTAGTGAGGTATGAGGTCTGTGCATAGACTATGGCAGAAAGCTGCCATATATGCACTCATCCTTCAAGTTTCAACCTATGGAAGCTCCCTCCACACATCCTCCAGTAAGAGCAATTGTTTTCTTCTTTGGCTTCTCATAGTCCTTTATCTTGTATCTCTGTAGTCATGTCTTTAATTTTTAATATTGAGCTACTTATAATGGGGGTGATCTCATTTATCACCTGAAAGAACTCTGCTTAGCATTGTTTTTGGGTATATGGTAGAAACTTAGTAAATATCTATGGAAGTTGAGAGTGAAACCTAGGTATCCCTCAGTCCTCAGGCACAGATCTATACTGCTCAAAGAGGAAGTTTAATAATCCATTTCTAAAAGATACTATTTCATATTAATTTAATCCCTTTTATCCAAGCATTTAGTGGTAATTTTTTAGATTACCTTTACTGTTTGTAATATATGGCTGTATCTTCAGATGCTTTTAGCATCTCCCATTAGAATTCTTACTGAAATGAATTCTTGAAATGTTCAAAACTTTGTTATGTTTTGAATGTTAGGTTTGGACAGGTTGTCCTATCCCACAAATATCCAGTTACCTCTATTTTCTAGGCCCTTGGAGTCACGTTTTCTTCCTTTTTTCTTTTGCATGCATTTTTTTTTTTATTGAGGCTTTTGTTTATGGCAGTTTTAGGCTCACAAAAAAATTGTGAGGAAGGTACAGAAATTTCCCATTTATTCCGTTTCCTTACATAACCTCCCCATCGTCAACATCCCACACCAGAGTGGTACTGTTGTTACAACTGATGAACCTACATTGATATATCATAATCACCCAAGGTCCATAGTTTATATCAGAGTTCACTCTTGGTGTATTGTACGTCTTATGGATTTGGACAAATGTGTAATGACATGTATCCATCATTATGGTACCATACAGAGTATTTCACTGCCCTAAAAATCCTCTGTGCCCCCAAACCTGGAAACTACTAATCTTTTTACTGAACCCACAGTTTAACCTTTTTCAGAAAATCATGTAGTTGGAATCATACAATATGTAGCCTTTTCAGACTGGCTTCTTTCACTTAGTAATATGCTTTTAAGGTTCTTCCATGTCTTCTCATGGCTTGATAGTGCCTTTCTTTTAAGTGCTGAATAATATTTCATTATCTGGATGTACCACAGTTTATTTATACACTCACCTACTAAAGGACATCTTGGTTGCTCCCAAGTTTTGACAATTATGAATAATTATGATAAAGTTCTTATAAACATCTGTGTGCCGGTTTTAGTGTGGACATAAGTTTTAAACTCCTTTGGGTGAATACCAAGGAGCATGATTATTGGACCATATGGAAACAGTATGTTTAGTTTTATAAGAAGCTACCAAACTGTTTTCCTAAGTGGCTGTACCATTTTGCATTCCTACCAACAATGAATGAGAGTTCCTGTCCTCCATGTCCGCACACATTTGGTGTTGTCCATCTTCTGGATTTTGGCCATTCTTACAGGTGTGTATACTGGTATCTCATTTTAATTTGCTTTTCCCTGATGACACGTGATGTAGAGCATCTTTTCATGTGCTTATTTGCCATCTGTGTATCTTATTTGGTGAAATGTCTGTTATTGTCTTTGGCCCATTTTTAAATTGTGTTGTTTGTTTTCTTACTGTTGAGTTTTAAGAGTTCTTTATACATTTTGGATAACAGTGCTTTATCAGATGTATCTTGCAAATATTTTCCCCCGGTTTGTGGCTTGTATTCTCGTTCTCTTGACATTGATTTTCACAAAGCAGTTTTTAGTTTTAATGAAATCAATTTATCAATTATTTCTTTCATAGATCATGACTATGGTGTTATATTTTAAAAGCCATTGCCATACCCATGGTCAACTAGGTTTTTTCTCATGTTATCTTCTAGGATTTTTATGGTTTTTTGTTTTACTTCTAGGTCTGTGATTTTGCATTAGTTTTTGTGAAGGGTGTAAGGTCCATGTCTAGGTTACTTTGTTTTGTAAGTGTTGTCCACTTGTTCCAGCACCATTTATTGAAAAGACTATCTTGGCTCCATTGTATTGCTTTGCTTCTTTGTGAGAAATCAGTTGGCTATATTTATGTATGCATGCATCTTTAAAATCCATTATTGAATACTACTGATTTTTTTTTTGGAGAGGGCATCTCTCATATTTATTGATCAAATGGTTGTTAACAACAATAAAATTCTGTATAGGGGACTCAATGCACAATCATTAATCAACCCCAAGCCTAATTCTCAACAGTCTCCAATCTTCTGAAGCATAACAAACAAGTTCTTACATGGTGAACAAGTCCTTACATTGAATACTACTAATTTTTTTTATCTGTCTTGTTTTTTGGGTCATTCCTTTTCTCTTTTTCGTAGCTCCAGTAAATTATACTTGAACTATAGCAATAGCCTTCTTATTAGCTTCCTAGCCTTCAGTCTCCTTCCTTCCAATTCTGGTGTATTTATTTCACTCTATTTGCAAAACTGACTGGTTCCATCAGAGAATATCAAAGGAGTTGTAGAATCTCAGCATTGCAAGAAATCTTAAAAGTCATTTAGTTCACACACTTCTCCTTTGTTTGAATTTTCTCTCCATTTCTGGTGAATAACTTCTGCCAATTTCATTAGGCTAAGCTTAACTTCCTCCTGTGATGCAAAACTTATATTCTCTGAATGCTGCATTCCATGTTTTAGACAACCATAGGTTTAATTTTAGTCTTCCTTATGCTAAGGTGAGGTGTTATATTTCTAGTTCTCCCCCAAGACTATGTGGAACAAAGATAATCCTACTTCCTTAGAAAAACGCTTTAAGTTGGTGAAGAAAGCTACTCTGTCCAGACCTAAACTCCTTCCAAATTTATCTTTCCTCTAAGCTAAATCTCCCAGTTTGGTTGGTTCCTCCAGCCAGTCCTTTTAATAGCTTGATTTTTGTCCCTTTACCGTCCTACTTACTTTTTTCTGAACTTTAACTTTTGTTTATATTCGCCTTAAGTTGTGAAACTGAGAAATCAATGGAGTGCAACAAGTGTGGTCTCTGTTTTAAAACAGACCAAAACTACCCATCTTTAGTCAAAGTACCAGTGTTCTTTTAATGCAGGCTGAAATTGTATTAACATTTTTAACATCCACATTCTATCTTGACTCATACTGAATTTACTGTTGAGTAAAACCCCCAAGTCATCTCTCACAAAACCATACCTCCCCCAGCTGTACTCAAGTACAGAAATCTTGGATTTATTCTCAATAACTTTTATCTTGTTAGAATAGCTCTTTACTGTTCTGTAGCCACAACTTGTCAAGGAATAAAAAAATGTATCCTTATCAGCTTATAACTTAATTAAGGCGATAGAACATATGTACTAAATAAAATAAAAACCTAGGACTCTTAGAAGGCAGCTTAATATAGTGTCAGTTGTAACTATGAATGATGGTTCTCAGTGTCCTTTGGCCTACATTAGAATCACCTAGGGGAGCTTGTAAAATATTCAGTTTCCTCAGCTCCACTCCACACTTAGCAAATTTGAATTTCCAGGAGTGATAGCTGCCTGGAAATCTGCATTTTCACAAACTCCATTGGATGTTGGTGCACATTAAATTTTGACAACTGCTACTGTAAATATTGAAGAATAGAACCCAAAGATAAGATCAGAGCTTAATGGTAGGAACAGATGTGATCAGTTAGGCATTAATTAAAGTGTGATACCTGAAGAAGAGAACATGAACTGATAGAGTAAGTAGAATTTAGAGGAAAAGGAAGAAGTTGTTGTGTGCTAGAGAAAACAAGATGTTTGCTAGTCTGAAGCAGAATCTTTATAGAAGACAAGGAAAATGAGTTTAAAGCTAAGGGACAGAGGAAAAAGAAAAAAGGAAAAGAAAAGCTGTAAAATTCTGAAACCAGTAAGGATACATGCTGCCAGGTGGCAGCAAGGCAGGACCTGCTATGGTAGAAGCATGATCTTTGTCATCAAGAATTCATGAAATACCAGGCCACACCCTGAAAGGGAATGTAAGAGGGTGGGGGTGTCAGCAGAGATTAGTTGGGAGAGTTGCTACACATACCCCCTCTTAGGTCTAGGCTATCTAATGAGAGGATCTATATTAAACCTCAGTTGACTAATTTGGATATAGACCAGTCAGGTGGTAGACATCACACAGCTGCTTGATGCTCAGGGCAAAGGCCTTTTTCACTTTATCGTAACAGAACTTGAAGTGCTCTTGGTATTTTAAAATTGGTGGGTAACCGCAAGTCTCTACTAGACATAATGATACCCAGAAAATGGATAATCAAAGCCCTGACTGCTCAGATGGGGTCAGGAGCTGTTTTTAGTCTTAAATATTTCTTTTTCTTGAAGTTTTGATAAGTGCACAGCAAAGCAAATATAGCTGATAACCTGTTTTAGATACTGATTGACAGTCTTAGAAGCAAACAAACAAACAAGAGACCCTCTGATAGTGTAAGTTGGCAGTTATGATCCAAGTCCTCATTGCGTAACTGGAAAATCAAAACTGTTAGAGTAAATAATCAGATTGTACTACTAAATTGGTAAGTTGAATGGAACTAAGAAAATACCCATTAGTCTAGAAGTTGGAATTATGCAAACTTTAAAACAAAAGATCAAATACTAATATTAATTTGTGATTGTATTTCCAGGTGCATGCGCCATTTAAAAATAAGCATTCAAATCTGGTTTGCACATCTGCAGAGAGAAGCTTGCAAGACTTATAACTATGTCCTGACTTGCCACTAGTCTGTTGATAGCCTCCCTCTTTGGCAAACACGGCAAGTCTGTCTGCATTTGAACTAGAAGCTACTTGGGCTTCTTCTTTACACATCAGTTATTGTTCAAAACCCACTTCACACTTCTATTCATAAATCATATTACCCGCAAAATGAAGTAAACACTCCTTACCCTGATGCTAATTTGACACAGGTCACTTCTAATTTATTATCATTCTGTTCACTCTTGTGTGAAATTAGTGTTTCTATGATTTTTCCTCCTTTGGATACCTAAAAGTTGACCGACAGTTTTTCCTCAGTGCAGTTTGCCTCTGGTTTCATCTCAAGAAAACAAAGAAAATTCACTGCTTTTTATAATAGAAGAGCTTAGCAAATACAAACTCATCACTTTTTTTGATAATGTTTTAAAAGATTGTAAACAGTAAACATTACTGCTGATTGCAGAAGTAAGGCTATGTGTTTTGCATTGAGCTTTCTCAGGAGAAGAGATTTACAACTAATATATTAGATATATTTTTGTATCATTTTCATCTGATATATCATTTTCATTAGAGGGTTAGATAAGCTTTGTTATAGTGGATAAGGTCCTATTCTATTCAGACTTTTAAATCAGAAGTCATTTCAAGTTATCTGTAGCACATACCCTAAAGTCTCTTAAAGTTCTCCCCACCAAAATCTCTATGATTATAATCACTTAATATCAATATCTGGGCTCAAGCAGCATTCCAGATTTTTTACATTGTTGGAGAATTGTTAATTCAACTGAAAAAAAATGGTAGCTAGAAGTACAGTGAGAAGGCGTATATACTAATCTGTCTCAGACTGAGAGGCAACAATGGGATGTGGTAATCTAACAAACATCCTTTTGTGGGTGAAATACCTAGAAAAAGCCTCAATTCCTCCCAATACAACCAAGTCATCCCAGGTGAGTGCCATCAGAGCAGAGGGGGTACTCCCTAAGAAAGGCAAGTAACAGCTTCTAGTATCTGTCGGGGACTATGAGAGTAGTTAAATGGGGAGATTATGGGAACTTTAAAAAAAAAACATACTTCTTATGATAGAACAAGGGGGGGGAAGATGGTAGAAGGATGTAAACATGTGGAACTGAAAATCATGGTAGGTTGGTTTTTATGGGTGAGCTACATATTGACCCTAAATAAGCTTGGAAATCTTGAGAAACAGATATGAATTGACTCTACCTGAGGCGTAAGTAAAGCAGACAGGATTGACTCTGATAGTAATCCACCTGGAAGAGAGAGGCTAAAGCTTCCTGCCTTCCTGAAACACTAGTAACATCTTTGTGAAACTTTGTGAAACTGCTGTGGTCCAACTCATTTACTGCTTTAGAGCTTTAGGTTCATCAGTGCAATGTGTACTGTAACTTGCAATGGTCAAGTGGGAATAATGTTCCATAAAGTGTGTGTTAAGGGGCTGGATGGCCACAGTAGTCAGTATCAGAAAGAATTTTATAAGAAAAACAGTCATTTTATTTTCCAATTTTACAGTTACCTAACAATGATGTAATTCTCACGTAACAGTTGGGAGTCTTGTCTACTTCATCATTCACCTATAGAAAGGTGATAAAAATTAAGCTAATGTTGATTAATAACCAATAGGTATGAGCTCTTACCACATGCCTGGAAGTATGCTAAATACTTTTTGTGCACTGTATTTATTTTTCTTTATAACCTCCTGAGGTGGTTGCTTATTTCTAGCTAGTAAGTGGAAGAACCAGAATTTGAAACCAGGAAAACTGATAGCAGAGCTCCTACTTTTCACAGTGTATATAAAAGTTTGTTTAATACAAAAAGACTGGCCTTGATTCTGAGATTATGTCCATCCTACCTTTTGATATTGAAATATATTTTTGTATGAAATGGTAACAGAAGATGTCAGGTTTGATTTATTTGTTTGTGAAATTTTTATCTTGTAAAATAAAAACTAAGCAACGAATGACAGCACTGCCCCCACTTTAAAAAAAAAATCTTCTCCTCGCTTGTAAAATCTAAGTCTGGGAACCACTGGTCAGAAAAATGGGACTCTTATATTTTTAATGTTCTCTAGAGATTTTTCACCCAATTTATTTCCTGATTCGTTTAATCCAATCAGTCTTCACCTGTCTGGCACCTGACCACAAACCATACTTTCATCCTTTAGACATACATATATTGTGAAACATAATTAACATGCAGCTTTGTGGTTTATATTCTAGGAAATCATTAAAAATGCTTTATGACAATGAGTCTAGAATAAGATACAAACAAGTCTTAGACTGAATCCTTTACAGAGTATAGTCTTACAGTGAGGTTCCAGTGTCTTGTTCACTTAAATCCTCAGTAAACAGTGCATCATCATATGCTATATTTATTTCTTTAGCATTTTATGTTAGTCCTGCCATTGGTAATGATATGCTAATAAATATCAACACTTTTCGCTGTTGGTAACATTTGGACAACAAAATGAGAGCAAGGGTAGCCCTGCTAGAGAGGAGAGGACAGGGAGCCAGGTGGAGGAGCTGTCTGCCTTACTTGTTCTTCTCAAGTGCAGTCTTCGCTGTATATTTTGTTTGTCTGTGTGTTCTTGGTGACTTTAGCATCCTTGTTGGTGATTTGTCCAGTAGTCAAGATTTTTTTCACAGTTCTTTGACTGCCTCATTTCTGTTGAATTTTCTTTCACCACCTCTCAGCCACCCACTCTTCAGTCTTACCCAAGGTTGTGCTATTACCAGTAACCACCTCTTCAGGGATCTCAGTTTTAAGCAGCCTGCTTTCTAGCCACCCCCCATTTGTTTCATGCTTATTGCTAGCATTCCCCCCACCATAACACTGGCACATTTGATCCCATGGGGATCCTCCAGTTAATTTACTCTGTCACTTCCCAACCTTTTTGTCCTCTCTTCCCTCTACCCAGCTTACATTCCGAGGTCTCTCATGTTTATCCTCCTTGCTTATACTCGTAATGGCCGTGCTCCTCATCTTCTGTGTGTCAAAGCCCCAAGTATTTCTCCACTACCTGCCTTCTCTGTATCAGTACCCAGACTGTTAAATATGGCTTAAGATAAACATAAAACCATGGTGTTCTGATCTGACTTTAAATTTAAGATCCTAATCTCAGTGGGCCCTCAGTATTTCCTGGTATTCGTTCTGTATTGTCATTTTACTCTCCTGCCCTCTCAGAAGACTAGTTCTTCTCCATCATCCTCAAATACTACTCTTCTCATCTGTCCTTACCAGCAGCTGATGACCTGGAATCTTTATTTCACTGAGAAAATAGAAGTGATCAGAAGAGAACTGCCTCATCTTTTTTTTAAAATTTTTTATTAAGGTATTATTGATATACACTCTTATGAAGGTTTCACATGAAAAAACAATGTGGTTACTACATTCACCCATATTATCAAGTCCCCACCCATACCCAATGCAGTCACTGTCCAGCAGTGCAGCAAGATGCCACAGATTCACTCTTTGCTTTCTCTGTGCTACACTGTTCTCTTCGTGATCCCCCACACCCTGTGTACTAAACATAATACCCCTCAATCCCCTTCTCCCTCCCTCCCCACCCGCCCTCCACACCCTCCCCTTTGGTAACCACTAGTTCATTCTTGGAGTCTCTGAGTCAGCTGCCATTTTGTTCCTTCAGTTTTGCTTTGTTGTTTTACTCCACAAATGAGGGAAATCATTTGGCACTTGTCTTTCTCCGCCTGGCTTATTTCACTAAGGATAATGTCTTCCAGCTCCATCCATGAGAACTGCCTCATCTTCCCACCACCAAATATAGCATTTGTTGAGTGAGTGAAAGACTAAAATATCCCAGAACTTCATTTACTCCTGTACTCAAATATAATTAGCAACTTAAATTCCAAAACCATATATAAATCTATTTTTGGCCATTTGGGATTATACTTTTCACTACTACCTTCCTTTATGTTTCTATAACCAAGAGTCGTTGATTTGTTTGTGCCTATCCAAATAAATATTAGGTATTTTTAAGAAGATACTTAATAGAAGTTAGTAAAATAAGTAGCTAAGTAATTGAACACAGGAAATAAGAGAAGAAATCCTTTGGAACTACATTTAGTTACACTGTTAGCTCACAATCTAGGTTATAGAGGATGGGGAAATGATGGGAATGACTTAGGAATGAACATTAGAGCCTTTGTGGAAACTTTTTGGAAACTGGAGGAAAAACGTAAAGAACAAGCCATATGGTAGTTTCAACCTCACACTTTGGATGGGAAAATCAGATAATTGAATTGAGCTATAAATATGTTGACTTCGAATTAAATTAATACTGCTATTCACCTCATTTTGCTAAACTTTAAGATTCAGCATTGAAAAAAAGAGTGATTTGAACTAAAGTCAGGATTCTTTTGCCAGCTTTCATGACATTTATATTCATAGATTTAAATAAAAACCTACACCTTACCTAACACAGTAAGTTGTTTATATAATTAGAACAAAGAGGAGAGTCCCTCGGTGACCTGAATTTCATGTGCTGAGTTCATTTGTCTAATGGTATCTGTCTGCTCAGGCACATTCTCCCACTTTTTCCCATTGCTCCACGAGCTTTCCAAACCTTTGCATCATTTCTCACTACCATTCTCTCATCCCTCAGTGCATATGACCTTGTTCCTACTTCCCATACTAAACAGAACCCAGCAGGAAGAACAGCAGCTTTATTTAAACTAGTTTCAGAAGAAGAGGTTTCCTTGCAAACCATCTACCTAAATCCCTCCGCTGTGTTGCCACAGTTCCTGAAAGTGTGGCTTCAGTCTGTTACTGCGTATATTGCTTAGCTTCCCTCTCCTACCTCACCCCGAAATGATCTGACTGTGTTCTAAGACTCTAGAGCCCAGATCAACATGAACTTCTGATTTTTAAACTGCCTGTGCTCTTCGCAGGCCTCATCCTCTGTATCTGCATCATTTGTCCCTATTGTCACATTCCTCTGTTTAACAGTTTGTATGTCCTTTCATGTGCCCAGAAGAGGCATAAATATTGAACCAGTAGTACAAATCTTTTCTGAGCTTTCAAACTGTATTTTTTAATTAATTAATTTATTTTTATTTTGCTATCTTTAATGTACAATAACATGAACAACTCCCCCTATTATCAAGTCCCCTCCACATACCCCATTACAGTCACTGTCCGTCAGCGCAGTAAAATGCTATAGAATCACTACTGCCTTCTCTGTGCTATACTGCCTTCCCCGTATCCCTCGCTGGCTACATTATATGTGCTAATTGTGATCCCCCTTTTTCCCCCTTATTCCTCCCTTCCCACCCATCCTCCCCAGTCCCTTTCCCTTTGGTAATTGTCCATTCTTGGGTTCTGTGATTCTGCTGCTGTTATGTTCCTTCAGTTTTTGCTTTGTTCTTATACTCCACATATGAGTGAAATCATTTGATACTTGTCTTTCTCCACCTGGCTAATTTCACTGAGCATAATACCCTCTAGCTCCATCCATGTTGTTGCAAGTGGTAGGATTTGTTTTCTTCTTATGGCTGAATAGTATTCCATTGTGTATATGTACCACATCTTCTTTATCCATTCATCTACTGATGGACATGTAGGTTGCTTCCATTTCTTGGCTATTGTAAATAGTGCTGCGATAAACATAGGGGTGCATATGTCTTTTTCAAACTGGTCTCCTGCATTCTTAGGGTAAATTCCTAGAAGTGGAATTTCTGGGTCAAATGGTATTTCTATTTTGAGTTTTTTGAGGAAGCTCCATACTACTTTCCACAATGGTTGAACTAGTTTACATTCCCACCAGCAGTGTAGGAGGATTCCCCTTTCTCCACATTCTCCCCAACATTTATTGTTGTTTGTCTTTTGGATGTTGGCCATCCTAACTGGTGTGAGGTGATATCTCATTGTGGTTTTAAGTTGCATTTCTCTGATGATTAGCGATGTGGAGCATCTTTTCATGTGCCTGTTGGCTATCTGAATTTCTTCTTTGGAGAAGTGTCTGTTCAGCTCCTCTGCCCATTTTTTAATTGGCTTATTTGCTTTTTGTTTGTTGAGGTGTGTGAGCTCTTTATATAATTTGGATGTCAACCCCTTATTGGATATGTCATTTATGAATTTATTCTCCCATACTGTAGGATGCCTTTTTGTTCTACTGATGGTGTCCTTTGCTGTACAGAATTTTACAGCTGTACAGAAGATTTTTAGTTTGATATAGTCCCACTTGTTCATTTTTGCTTTTGTTTCCCTTGTCCAGGGAGATATGTTCATGAAGAAGCTGCTCATGTTTATGTCCAAGAGATTTTTGCCTATGTTTTTTTCTAAGAGTTTTATGGTTTCATGACTTACATTCAGGTCTTTGATCCATTTTGAGTTTACTTTTGTGTATGGGGTTAGACAACAATCCAGTTTCATTCTCTTATATGTAGCTGACCAGTTTTGCCAACACCATCTGTTGAAGAGGCTGTCATTTCCCCATTGTATATTCATGGCTCCTTTATCATATAATAATTGGCCATATATGTGTGGGTTTCTATGTGGGGTTTCTATTCTGTTCCATTGATCTATGGGTCTGTTCTTGTGCCAGTACCAAATTGTCTTGATTACTGTGGCTTTGTAGAAGAGCTTGAAGTCAGGGAGCGTAATTCCCCCTGCTTTGTTTTTCCTTCTCAGGATTGCTTTGGCTATTCGGGGTCTTTTGTGGTTCCATATGAATTTTAGAACTCTTTGCTCTAGTTCATTGAAGAATGCTCTTTGTATTTTGATAGGGATTGCATAGAATCTGTAGACTGCTTTAGGCAGGATGGCCATTTTGATAACATTAATTCTTCCTATCCATGAGCACAGGGTGTGTTTCCATTTATTCGTTTCTTCTTTATTTTCCCTCATGAGTGTCTGATAGTTTTCAGAGTATAGGTCTTTCACTTCCTTGGTTAGGTTTATTCCTAGGTATTTTATTCTTTTTGATGCAATTGTGAATGGAATTTATTTCTCTTTCTGCTAGTTCATCGTGAGTATATAGGAATGCAACATCACTTTGTATTAATTTTGTGTCCTGCAACTTTGGTGAATTCAAATACTTGATCTAGTAGTCTTGGAGTGGATTCTTTAGGGTTTTTTATATACAATATCATGTCATCTGCAGTGACAGTTTGACTTCTTCCTTACCAATCTGGATGCCTTTTATTTCTTTGTTTTGTCTGATTGCCGTGGCTAGGACCTCCAGAACTATGTTGAATAACAGTGGGGAGAGTGGGCATCCTTGTCTTGTTCCCAATCTTAAAGGAAGAGCTTTCAGCTTCTCTCTGTTAAGTGTGATGTTGGCTGTGGGTTTGTCATATATGGCCTTTATTGTGTTGAGGTACTTGCCCTCTATACCCATTTTGTTGAGAGTTTTTATCATGAATGGATGTTGAGTTTTGTCAAATGCTTTTTCAGCATCTATGGAGATGATCATATGGTTTTTGTCCTTTTTGTTGATGTGGGTGATGTTGATGGATATTCAAATATTGTACCATCCTTGCATTCCTGGGATGAATCCCACTTGATCATGGTGTATGATCCTCTTGATATATTTTTGAATTTGGTTTGCTAATATTTTGTTGAGTATTTCTGCATCTATGTTCATTAGGAATATTGGTCTGTAGTTTTCCTTTATTGTGGTGTCTTTGCCTGGTTTTGATATTAGAGTGATGTTGGCCTCATAGAATAAGTTTGGGAGTATTCCCTCTTCTAATTTTTGGAAAACTTCAAGGCAGGTGGGTATTAGGTCTTCACTAAATGTTTGATAAAATTCAGCAGTGAAACCATCTGGTACAGGGATTTTGTTCTTGGGTAGTTTTTTGATTACCAGTTCAATTACCTTGCTGGTAATTGGTCTATTCAGATTTTCTGTTTCTTCCTGGGTCAGCCTTGGAAGGTTGTATTTTTCTAGGAAGCTGTCCATTTCTTTTAGGCTATCCAGTTTGTTACCATATAGTTTTTCATAGTATTCTTTCATAATTCTTTGTATTTATGTGGTGTCTGTAGGGATGTTTCCTTTCTCATTTCTGATTCTGTTTATGTGTGTAGTCTCTCTTTTCTTCTTGATAAGTCTGGCTAGGGGTTTATCTATTTTGTTTATTTTCTCAAACAGCCAGCTCTTGCTTTCATTGATTCTTTCTATTGTTTTATTCTCGATTTTATTTATTTCTGCTCTAATCTTTTTTATGTCTCTCCTTCTACTGACTTTGGGCCTCAATTGTTCTTCCTTTTCTGGTTTCATTAATTGTGAGTTTAGACTGTTCATTTGGGATTGTTCTTTCCTGAGGTAGGCCTGTATTACAATATACTTCCCTCTTAGCATGGCCTTCACTGCATCCCACAGATGTTTGCAATGTTGAATTATTGTTGTGATTTGTTTCCATATATTGCTTGATCTCTGTTTTTATTTGATCATTGATCCATTGATTATTTAGGAGCATGTTATTAAGCCTCCATGTGTTTGTGGGCTTTTTTGTATTCTCTATGTACTTTATTTCTGGTTTCATACCTTTGTGATCTGAGAAGCTGGTTGGTACAATTTCAATCTTTTGAATTTACTGAGGCTCTTTTTGTGGCCTAGCATATGATCTATTCTTGAAAATGTTCCATGTGCACTTGAGAAGAATGTGTATCCTGTTGCTTTTGGATGGAGTGTTCTGTAGATGTCTGTTAGGTCCATCTGTTCTAATATGTTGCTCAGTGCCTCTGTCTCCTTACTTATTTTCTGTCTGGTTGATCTGTCCTTTAGAATGAGTGGTGTGTTGAAGTCTCCTAAAATGAATGCATTACATTCTATTTCCCCCTTTAATTCTGTTAGTATTTGTTTCACATATGTAGGTGATCCTGTGTTGGGTGCATAGATATTTATAATAGTTATATTCTCTTGTTGGACTGATCCCTTTATCATTATGTAATGTCCTTCTTTGTCTCTTGTTACTTTCTTTATTTTGAAGTCTAAGTTGTCTCATACAAGTACTGCAACACCTGCTTTTTTCCCCTATTTGCATGAAATATCTTTTTCCATCCCTTTACTTTCAGTCTATGTATGTCTTTGGGTTTGAAGTAAGTCTCTTGTAGGCAGCATATAGATGGGTCTTGTTTTTTTATCCATTCAGTAACTCTATGTCTTTTGATTGGTGTATTCAGACCATTTACATTTAGGGTGATTATCGATAGGTATGTACTTATTGCCATTGCAGGCTTTAGATTCGTGGTTACCAAAGGTGCAAGGGTAATTCCCTTACTATCTAACAGTCTAATTTAACTCACTTCATATGCCATTACAAACACAATCTAAAGGTTCTTTTTTTTTTTCCTCCTTTTTCTTCCTCCTCCATTCTTTATATATTAAGTATTATATTCTGTACTCTTTGTCTATCCCTTGATTGACTTTGGGATTTGTTGATTTGATTTTGCATCTTCTTAGTAATTAATTGTTCTACTTTGCAATGGTTTTCTTTCCCCTGGTGACATCTATTTAGCCTTAGGAATACTTCCATCTATAGCAGTCCCTCCAAAATGCACTGTACATGTGGTTTGGGGGAGGTAAATTCTCTCAGTTTTTGCTTATCTGAAAACTATTTAATCTCTCCTTCAAATTTAAATGATAACCTTGCTGGGTGGAGTATTATTGGTTTGAGGCCCTTCTCTTTCATTGCATTAGATGTATCATTCCACTCCCTTCTGGCCTGTAAGGTTTCTTTTGGGAAATCTGATGATAACCTGATGGGTTTTCCTTTGTATGTGATCTTTTTTCTCTCTCTAGCTGCTTTTAAAAGTCTGTCTTTATCCTTGATCTTTGCCATTTTAATTATTGTATGTCTTGATGTTGTCTTCCTTGGTTTCCTTGTGTTGGGACATCTATGCACCTCCGTGGCCTGAGAGACTATCTCCTTCCCCAGACTGGAGAAGTTCAGCAATTACCTCCTCAATAACATTTTCTATCCCTTTTTCTTTCTCTTCTTCTTCTGGTACCCCTATAATGCAGATATTGTTCCATTTGGATTGGTCACACAGTTCTCTCAATATTCTTTCGTTCTTAGAGATTCTTTTTTCTCTCTGTGCCTCAGCTTCTTTGTATTCCACTTCTCTATTTTCTGTTCCATTTAGCATCTCTTCTACATCTACTCTGTTTTTAAATCCCTCCATTGTATGTTTCATTTCAGGTATGGAATTTCTTAATGATTGAATCTCCATCTTAAATTCTTCTCTGAGTTCTTGAATATTTTTCTGTATCTCCATGAACATGTTTATGATTTTTATTTTAAACTCCCTTTCAGAAAGATTGGTGAGTTCAGTTTTATTTGGCCCTTTTTCTGGGGTTTGTGAGATTTTGGTCTGTCAAACTGTATTTTTTAATGGATGTTAATGCCTGAATCTCAAATGCTTTATAGCCAAAACAAAGTTATGATTTCTTTTATTCTCCTCTTACTGACTTCTTGGTTATCTTCTGAGGTTATCATCATTTTAGTCATGTGCTCAGGCTAGATACCTTAAGGTCATCCATGACTCCTTCTCTCTTTTATTTTCATTTGATCTTTAAGCTCTGATGAAAAGCTCCTGTATCTACTGTCTTTTCCTATTACTGTTTCTTATGACTGTTGCCTCTTTCTGTTTCTGGTCTCTTGTGTGGATTAGTTCAGTAGTACATTCAGTGGTTTCTAATTTGGAGTCTGTGAATGGACCTGAAAGGATCTAAGAATTCCCTCAAAATTGCATGCAAATGTTTTGTACATGTGCATTTTTCTGGGGAGGTTCATTGAGACTATCCCATGGGAAAGAAAGAAAGAGGTAGAATGAGAGAATATGACAAATTAAGTCTGTTCCACTGATTTCTTCTTCTTCCATACCTGCCCTTTGCTATTTAGTTCCCTAACCCAGGACACTGATCTCTGAATAATGAGGGGGCATGTAAGACGTAAAGAAAGAAAAAGTAACAACCATCATTACAGCTTGGCAGTCAGACAGTCCAGCAGCCAGAGATCACAGGCTCCCCAACATCAGAGTTAGGCCTTAATGTCCTGGAAAAGCTCAGGAGAAAGCTGGGACATCAGTAGGGTGGTGTCCTCCTAGGCTTCTGAAGTCATTTGTTCATGTGCTTCCAAAGAACTTTGATACGAAAGCTTATTTGGCAAGTATCCAGAGCCATCAGTAAGGCAGTGTCCCTAGTTAAAGGTTAAGAACATTCCTCCAACTAGATTTTCACTCTCTGGTCTTCGTTCTCTAGTCCTTCCTTCACTCTCTAGCACCAGGTAGTTTTTAAACACATATCTCATTGTGTAACCTTCCCTGATTAAAAACTTTAGGGTTTTTACAAAACAAATTAAAAACTCCTGGGCATGATGTCAAGGCCTTCCATAGTTGGGAACCTGTCAGCATCGTCTTCAGGCACTCCCTTCTCTTCACCTCCAAGGCTCTAGCCACAACAGGTTCCTACTGGCTGTTTTGAGAGGACAGCTTCTACATCCATACCTCTATGCCTTTGATCATGCTATTCTCTCTCTTTAGGGTGCCATTTCCTCTCCCTTGCCCAACCGTGAACCTTCCACAGTCCTTCAGGTCCAGACTGAATGTTACCTCTTTCCTTGTGTCCATCTCTAATGTTCTGCCATCACCCTGGCAGAATCAGTCTTTCTTGGCTAGGTTCCGAAAACATTTCATACATGTCTCTGATAATGTCCTATTTTATTATAGATAACCTATTTTCATTTCTGTCTTTCCTACTAAAGCAGAAATGCCCTGGAGGTAGGGACTGCCTTTTTCATGTTTGTATCTTTATAACACCTAGTTTCTTGCTTAGTCCAAACAGGAGCTTAATACACTTTTATTGAATGGAATTATTTATGAAGAGTTTTTATGACTCATTTAAAATTAGAGACCAATGCTTATTTAATAAGTCAGAATAGACTCTAATAACAGTAGTAATAACAAAGTCCCATTTCCACTGCTTGTTCAAGTAACTGCTTCCTTTGTGGAAGTGAATTTTGAAAACCTTCACATTTCAATGTATATTTTTGATGGGCTTTCTTGAGATCCTAAAAGAATTATATTCTAATACATACTAGAGCTTCTATGACATTCCTGTTGATCTTAACACTAAATAAATTCTGTCATTACATAGATCTGTAATATCTAATATCTGTAAGTTCCACAAGTATGCATTTCTTTCACTCAAACTTGATGGTAATATTTTGTGAATTGTTTTATAAGATCTGAATCAGTTTACTTCAAAACACATTAAATCAAACATTTTACACATACAAAAACAAAGTTAAAGTTTCTAGTGCACACAGTCCCCTGGCTTATGATGGTTCAACTTACAATTTTTTGACTTTACGATGGTGTGAAAGCAATATATATTCATTAGAAGCCATACTTTGAATTTTGAATTTTTATCTTTTTCCCAGGCTAGCAATATACCTTACTAAACGCTGCAACAGCAGTGAGCACAGCTGCCTGTCAGCCACGCAATCACAAGGATAAACAACTGACACACTTACAGCCATTCTGTACCCATACAACCATTCTGTTTTGCACTTCCAGTATAGTATTCAGTAAATTCCATGAGATACTTTATTATAAAATAGACTTTGTGTTAGATGATTTTGCCCAAATGTTGGCTAATGTAAGTGTTCTGAGCATGTTTATGTAGGCCAGGCTAAACAATTATGGTTCCACAGCTAGTTGTATTAAATGCATTGTTGATTTAGTGATATTTTCAACTTATAATGGGTTTATCAGGATGTAACCCCATCATAAGTTAAGACCTCTATTTATATATTATGTAGTTTGTTATGCTAAATTTGCAAAGTCCCAGTCATTGCAAATGTGTTTTAGGTATGTAAATTAGTTTAGCAATGAAGGTAAGCACTGTTCCATAAACTAAGAGCTTCAAATAATTTTTTAAAGCAGTCTTCTCTCCCTTATTGTCTTTGAGTTTTTATAGGAAAAAAACCAACAATTTACTTATTCAGCCATTTATTGAGTACATATTATGTGCTAGGCATTATTCTAAGTGTTTGTGATCCTGGATTGATGAGTACATGCTGTTGAATAGCTTCACAGTCTAATAGAGATAAAGGTATATAAACAAATAATTGTAATTTAAACCTTGTAGAAAAGAGAGGAAACTCCTTTGAGACCCATTGAGAATTGATGTGTCTGTAGATAAATTTTTAGATAGAGAAGGAGGGAGCTGAAGGGAGTTCATACCTGATGATCTTTTTTTTTTAATATGCAAAGTAGAGTCTAGATTGTCTGGAAGACTTAATGGCATGGCGTAGCACTTGAGAAGACTGATAAAGATCTGGATAATTACTAAGGAGAGTAGGAAATTAACTAACCAAAAAAAACGTAAAGGATGGCAATGCAGTATTGAGAAAGCAGTAAGAGTAGAACTGAAATTGAATAGCATGAAATTATGAGGCTATCAGTCAGCATAGTGAAGTAATTTCCCCTGGCTGGGCTCTGGAGCCAGTGTGTAGGTAAACTGTATGCAGTAAAGCCATACTGCGTTCAGGGCTTGTGGGATGGGTATTACAGAAGAATAAGAAGACCAAAGAGTTGATAATCCTTGAAAGAAAGTATGGCTCAATATGGAAGGAAGTACAGTCAGGAGGAAGTTGATAACTTGGACAAAGTTAAGAAACTGGAGATGAGGTTTAGGTACTTAGGTATTTTGTAGGTACTTAGCAAATCTTCATGTTCTCCTTTCAGGCTCTACTCAATTTATGCCTGTTTCACCATCAGCACCACCTGCCTCTGCTGTGGTTTATATGAGTAGTTGCAAATCATGATTGTAGCAGTTGAATTAATGGGGAAGACTAGGAGCCAGGGTCCAAGGTTTTCATCAGCTGTTTCCCAGTGGCTTCCCTAACACTCATGCTCCAGGGGTGGGTCAAGGGCAAAGACGTTTTATTGGGTCATCGTTTTTAGGACAGGAATTTACTCTGTGATGAGAAGGGCTTAAGATCCTAAAAGAGTTTCCCCTAAGTTCCCCTTGTCCCTACAAACTTCATCATAAACACAGCTCTCATTTCTTTGAAGGATTTAAAAGGGAGTGTTTTTTTTTTTACATAAAGACAGAAGCAGTGACCATACTGGGAAGACCCAAAGGGTCTTCCTTCTCAGAATCTAAAATATATAGTAGAGTTGGTTATATCTTGTGATTCCTTTTATATGGGTTATTAAATGTTTTGTCATAATTTTTTCTTAAAGATACAATTTTTGAAAGCCTTTTTTCTAAATGAGGAAAAGCTGTTTTCCGTAGAAACTATTTATATTACATTTCCAGAGATTTTCTTTTTCAACTGTAGCTTTAACTTTATTTAATAACTCATCATTTCATAGAGTGCTCTTTTGGTATAGTATAAAGAAAAAACTCCTAGGAAAAGGGCGATGCATCTTAAATGGAAGCTGCTAGACAAGTGAGAATTCCTAGAATGAGTAAACAGAAACCACGGGTCATCTGTATCTTAAGAAATGGAGTAAATGCTCCTGTAAAGTTGGCCAAAGAAGTACTGGGGAGTCTAAGTCATCAGTCTTGTTATTTTGCACTTGTTGATCATACCTTCAAAGCATTTAGCAATGCTTCCCTAGAAAAGAATTGAACACTATTCTTTTGAAACTTCATCTTCATTGGGGTGGCTCTGAGAAATCATGTGCCTTATATTAGTCACATGAAGTAGGACATTCACGTTTATCCACAAAGTCTGTAACATCCATCTGGATCCTATGGATTGCTCTACACCAGTCCAACTCAGACATGTTTGCCCTTTCTTTAAGGGCTTGTATTGACAGGTAAACCTGTAATTTCTATGACTAAGATACAGTTTCCATAGCCTACTGTATCATAATAGATTTGTGTTGAGTTAAATTTGCCTAGAAACAGATCTCTTTTTTTCCCTGCCTTCAATATAAAGGGTAATGAAAAATAAGTAATAGTTCCTAATTACATATATAAGTCAAAGAGAAATATTCAGAGTTAAAAATATTTGTTCTAAATGATAGTTAAGTATACTTTTCCAAAGACCTTTAATTGGCAGCTTTCCCCCTCAAATATTGGTGCTGGTATAGGAAGTGTTTCTAGATTTTCTACTGAAAAAAGAGCTTCAGTTGTTCATTCTTGTTCTGTTCATGGCACCTGGGCATTAATATATGTTAATGGCATGACTGTATTTTTCCTAATATGCATATGAAAAAGAAGGAAAACTTTCTTTTAGATATCTTGATTAGATTTTAGTTAGTTGATGTAAGACTGTTTTCTTTTTCTTTTTAGGTTGCAAACATGTTAAAGGCATCCTGTTATATGGGCCCCCGGGTTGTGGTAAGACTCTCTTGGCTCGACAGATTGGCAAGATGTTAAATGCAAGAGAGCCCAAAGTGGTCAATGGACCAGAAATCCTTAACAAATATGTGGGAGAATCAGAGGCTAACATTCGTAAACTCTTTGCTGATGCTGAAGAGGAGCAAAGGAGGGTAATGTTAATATAATTTAGTAAAAGTTTGTTATCACTTATATGATAAATGAAACTCAGGAGTTATGGTGGAAAACTTGTTACTATGATCTATACTTAGAAAAACTAGCAAGTGAAATGTATTTAGTACAAGTTATATCACTGAACCAGGTATTATGGGGGATTTGCATGATGTAAGTAGATGTCATTACCCACATGTTCATGATACTAAGAAAGATGATTGTATAAACCAAAGGCTTTGCAAAAACAGATCATGAATGTATTTTCAGGTAACACTTTTATTCCACATTACATCTAGAGATTTGAAGTCACTTATCCTTTGGAAAAGGGGGAAATTAAATCCATAAAGGGACTTGTAGAATTATATATATATGTGAGGTCCATGTGCAGAAAACTAACTTGCTTACTACTGAGTCAACTCATTTGTAGAGTGACAGGTATGAGTTGTTAGGTCTCAAAGGAAAGCTTGGTTTGAGTCTTAAAAAAAGAAAATAAGTTAAAAATCAAACCAGTTTTCTAATTGTAATAGTTAATATTATGTGTCAATTTGATTGGGCCTCAGGGTACCCTGACATTTGGTTATTATTCTAGGAGTATTTCTGGGGATATTTCTGGATGAGATTACCATTTGAATTAGTAGACTTAATAAAGCAGTTGCCCTCCTGAATGTGGGTGTGCCCTATCCAATTAGTTGAAGGCCTGTTAGAATAGAAAGGCTAACCCTCCCTTGAGTATGAGGGAATTTCCTACTGCCTGACTGCCTTATACTAGGACATCAGATTGTCCTGCCTTCAGACTCAAACTGAAACATCTCAAGTTTGCAGACCTGTGAGCTGGAACTACAACATTGGGTCTCCTGTGTCTCCAGCTTGCCAACTGCAGATCTTGGGACTTGTCAGCCCCCATAACTCTGTTAGCCAATTCCTTATAAGTAATCTCTCAATAGATAGATAGATAAAAATATAGATCTAGATATATATATCTGTACTTATGTATACATGTTTTTATGTATCTATGTATATCTTGCACAATAGGATGGACCTACAGATACATAGATATCTATAGAGATATAGTTATATATAGATGTAGATATCTATAGATCCATCCTATTTGTTCTATTTCTCTGGAAAACCCTGACTAACACACTAGTATAAACATATTCATTTTATTGACAGAAAGTTTAAAAACAATGCCATGGATTTCTGATTCTGGCAATACAGTAGACTAGGTCACCTGAAAACCTTCCTCCCTCAAACACCTCTAAATACTGGGTAACACAAAGTTAAAATCATTTTAAATGCATAATTTCACTCTCAGGAAAGAAAAAGAAATCTCCAGAAATGAAAAGAAAACTATAAAATTAGAGTGGTAAAGATATGAGCTACAGCTTTCGATTTTGATAATGTATGACTTTGGGTTTTAGCAGCCTCTATGGAACAGAAAACAAGCCCTTGAACCCACTTACTGTGTGGACCAGGAACTGGAAACTTCAGAAGGATTGTGTCCTCAATGAAAAGAATCAGATAGAAAATATCTGGCTACCAGCACAGAGAAATAACAAAAACATTTAACTATCTGCCTAGGTTCTGGAGTGAGAGCTGTGGAATTTCCCATTAAATTCTAAACCATGGATCCTTAACTCTTGCTTAGGGTTTGAAAAAAAAGAAATACACGCATACCTATATGGTCTGGAGCCCCAAGCTGAGAAATTAAAGGTGAATCCTAAGCTGACAATACCATAAGCTTGTTAGATATAAGCATATATCCCAAGGAATGCTTCAACAATGCAGGCCACAAGAGATTCTCACAGGAAAAGCTAAAGTAGCTTCAAAAAATGGAAAATATCATCATCAAAATTTGAAACTCAGCAGCCAGGTTAAACATAAGCTAATAAGTTCAGCTATAGAGAAGTGATAAATGGGAGAATAGATCTAAAGAGCCACCCAGAATATAGCATAAAGAGAGAGAGAGAGAGAGAGAGAGAGGAGATGGAAAAAGAAAAGAGAAGTTGAGAAGCTTAGAGTTAAAATGAGAAGTCCAAATAGGAGAATAGTATAGAGGCAATATTAAAAGGTAGAATGGCAAAGAATTTTCTAGAATATCAAAAACATAAATATTCAGATTCAGGTAGCACCATAAGCCCAAATAGGATTAATAAAAATTAAGTTATTTCTAGACCCATTGTATGAAACTAGAGAATGCCGAGAGAGAAGAGAAACACCTTAATATCAACAAAAAAATGATGATGGTAATCAATATCCATTATGTTGACAGCAAACTTTTCAACAACAGCAATAGAGACCAGAAAACAGTAGACTAAGCTTCACAGAGCTAAGTGAAACTGTCAACTTAAATTTTTTATACCCAGCTGAATTCTTATTCAGAAATAAAAGTGAAAAAAGATATTTTATTAGGCAAAGACTAGTAGAACTAACTCTTCACAGAAGCTTGCTAAAAGAATATGAAGTAGGATGTACTTGAGACTGAAGGAAGTTGAACCCAGAAACAGTTCTTGTATCTTGTATCCAAGAGCAGTGGAATTGGTGAAAATGTAGATAAAATTGGGAACTTCTGGTTCTGGTAGTGGCACATAAGGTAATTTGAATCATGGCTGCCACTGAAGACTACCAGAAAAGCTCAACAAAATATTTAAAAATTTTTTGCTTAAAGGCATCAAAGAGCTTATTAAATCTAGGGGGAAAATGGACACCCAGAGAAAAGGTCCTGGTGTATGGGGTCATTGTTTGTCTAGAGAGGTTAGCCATTGCTGGAAGAGTCACTCACAGTTAAGTAGCCCTTTTGACAGGCTAGTAAAAGTAAGGGAAGCAGAGATTAAAGCCCATGGCCTACAAAGGGGGATATCTGATGAATATGCTTTATTGTGAATTGGAACCCTGAAAGCTACACCATAGAAGCAAGGGTTAACCAGAAATAGACATGGTCTCACAGAAGCTACAAATTAGCTTTGAATCATGTCATTCTCTAAAATCAGATTGAGGGTTCCTAAATTGCCAGTGCTCCAAGGCATCTGGCAAAATTATAGATCCTTCCTGGAGGAAGGTAATATGTAAGTCCACAGATTATTTCTATAGTTTTCAAATGCAATGCCTGACTTATAACCAAAAGCAACCACAAAAGACATAAACAACATGAAGAAAGAGAAATAAAAGATGATAGAAATTGGACCTGAAGACATTGGAATTCTCAGATATAGACTTTAAAAATATCTACATTTATCATGTTCAAAGAGAAACACAAGACCAAGAATTTTGGCAGAGCAGTGTAAACTGTAAAGAAAATAACAAATAGAAATTTTGGGAATGAGAAATTCAGTAACTGAAATAAACTCAAGTGGTTTGTGGGTTTAAAGAGCACATTAGGCACATCTGAAGAGAGAATTAGTGAACTGAAAGACAAAAATAGAAACAAGGATGAAAGGAATGCCAAAAGAAAATACTGTGAGAAGGTCTAGTGCATATACTTGAAGTTCTAGAAAATCGGGAGAAAGAGAATGGGGCAAAGCAGTATTTGAAGAGAACATGGTTTAGAACTTTCTAAAACTGATGAAGTACATCAGTCCATAGATTCCAAAAGTGATACGAACCTCAAGCAAAAGAAACACCAAAGAAGTCTACACCTATACAATCATTGTCAAATTGCTGAAAACAAAAAACAAAGAGAAAACCTTAAAAGAAGCTAGAGAAAAAAAGATTACCTTCTTTAGAAGGCAAGAAAGGAATAACAAGACTCAAAATGTGAAGATACTGAAAATGTACCTTAAAAAAAATTTTCATGTACAACAGCAGTCAGAATGATAAGATACCTAGAATTAAAGCTAACAGGAAAATTAAAGGAGAAAATTATAAACATTTTGAAACTTTTAAGAACTAATAAATGGTAAGATGTAACATGTTCTCATGTGAGAATACTGAAAATATAACTGAAGATAAGCAAGTGAATCAGGAAAACACATAATAAAAAAGACGTTATTTTATAAACAACCTGGCAGAATTTAAAGAGTAACCACAAAAAGTTTGTGAGGTTGTGGAGAAAGAGGGCTTTATATACATTACTATTCATAGTATCTAGAAGATTATGCCAAGTCAGTAGTATCTTGCAGATTAATTTGACAACATCTTATAAAAATGAAGATACACAAACTCCATGACTCATGAGTTCTACCTCAAGGCAACTGCCCTAGAGAAATCCTCTTGCACTTGTGCACAAATGACATGTATTAGTATGTTGATTGCTGCACGATTCATAATGGGGGAAATAGTAGGAACATCTTGATTCTTCCTCAGTAGGAAATGGAATATCAAACATTAAAATGAATAATAGATTTACATGGATCAACATAACACTCAGAAACATAATAACATGTAATATATATTTTTCAATCTAGTAAGCATTACTGAATTTAATCTATGCTGTCATTTCCTACTTTTTTATATTTTTGTTGAAGGTAAAAATAAATTTTAATCATTGTCTTTATAACAATACTTTTAATGCTTTGAGTCTGCTTGTTGAGTGCTTAATTTTTTCAGTTTTACATAAGGTTATTTTCTCCTCTGCTTTCCTACATCCCATTAAATTCTTGTTCATGTTCAAATCTCTGGCTATCTCAGCTACATTTGTTCTACCAGGCAGAAGCAGATTGGTGCAAATCCAATAACTAGTCTCAATTCTTCAGACAGTCCCAGAACCCATTCAGGTTTGCAGTTCATCCCTAATATTACAATGTTTTTTGCTTTAAATACCTGTTTAACACTAGTATACCAAGAAAAATAGTTATCACCATTTACTACCTAGGTTGAAAGAACTTTTAAAATTTATTTTTAAGTTATTTAGAAATCACTTACAAACATGATAATAAAGGAAAGTGAAAGACTATTAAAATATTTAATGAGAACTCAAATATAGCAAACCAAATTTCAATTCCACATTTTCTTGATTTTTAAGACATATATGTATATATACTAAGAGCCTCTAAATATAACTGTTTATGAGTTATCATACACTAACTTGCACGTACTTATTCTAAATTTAGAATACATCTCTAATATAGTCTAGCTTATCATTTCTTCTGGTTCTTCTTCTTGTGCTTGCATCATTAAGACACAATATGTAGCTCTCAGGCACCCCCTCCCCAGATGACCAAGAAAAGAAGGAACAATGGTCATGCCAAAAAGGGCTACAGCCACATGCAGACTATTTATTGCACTAATTGTGCCTGATTTGTGCCCAAGGATGAGGCCATTACAAAGTTTGTCATTGGAAACACAGTAGAGACTGCCGTCATCAGGAATATTTCTGAAGCGAGTGTCTTCAACTCTTAGGTACTTCTAAAGCTGTATGTGAAAATACATTACTGTGTGAATTGTGCCATTCTCAGCAAGGTAGTCAGGAATCGTTCTAATGAGGCCCAGAAGGACTGAGCACTCCCCGCCCTAATTTAGACCTGTGGGTGCTGCCCCATGATGTCCACCAAAACCCATGTAAGGAGCTAAGTCCTTAAGGACTGAAGAAAACTTGTTCTCTGGAAAAAATAAAATAAAATGGAAATTATACTTAAAATTTTAAAGACACAATACTTGAAGAATTTTTTGTAAAACATTTGGCTCCATTTTGTTGCAGCGAGGATCACCATCGAATGCTCCATATTTGCAAAACATTTCCATTTATAGATTTGTATACTCCTTTAAGAATGGTCAGTTCATTTTTTAAATGTCTATGTCATCCATTTCTTCTGGTTATCTCTCTATAATACCTGCCCTTCAGCATCTGTCTGCTTAGAAACCATATCAAGGAAATTTTGATGCACAGATGAAATAAAAGATGAGAGGACACTATCAAGTGTTCTTTTAGAAAAATGAGATGGCCTGGTTTCTCATCACAAAATATGCACAATAAAGACTTTTTGTTGAATAAGTACTGGATGAAAATGCCACATTTTTTTTGTCTTTAGAAATATATTATTCATTTATTGTTGAGTTTGAGAAAATTTATGTAGGATACCATCACCTGCCGGTACAGAGTATGAGATTTTACTTACAAATGATCAATTTCACCATCTTCATTACTCTTTGCATTCATCTTCAGATTCGTCCAATAGTTGTGAAATATCTTCCTCTGTCAATTTTCTTTTCTTTATCATTATGGCCACAGAACAAAAAAATCGGAATTCTCAAGTGTGTTCACTTAAAGGCAAAATCAGGCAGCAGAGATAGTGGGTGGTGTCTCCAGATTTCTTCTTACACCTTCTTGAAGTATATTATAATACTTCAGGCAATGCAGTAAGAAAACTGCAGGATGAAGTCAGAGTGACATTTATTTCACTGTTGCATCATTCTTCTAACCAAGTTCATCACTCTTCCATATTCTAATTATTTTACTTTTTTTTAGTATAGTTGGGAGTAATTGATGAGTAATGATGACATAATTTCTAGAATGTTGAATTAGCATAATATTTCTTAGATTTGTAAAAGTATCCAGTGGACCTCATATGATAATTGCAAGATAGAATTAGTTTAATTCTATTTTTCTGAAATACACCTTTTTGTTCTATGGAAGACTTCTAAGAAAAAAGTCATAAAATATCAATCTTTATAAATGGTTAAAATTGCTCAATAAAGAAACTTAAAAACTGAAATTTGTGTCTAATGGGCCCTGATGGGATACTGAGGATTAAACACTAGGTATAGTTAAAATGCCCTGTAAAAAAACATAAAATCTATTTTGATAGCTAACACATGGCTGGCTGCATAGGTATCTTTGGTGCTATTTTGAAACTTGCAGACAGATTAACTATGACACTATTAATGATAACACTGAGTTGGCAAAGAATTTCTAGGTAGATAGTAATGATAGCCCTTTCAATTACACGTTCCTCAATCCTTTCTTCTGGAAATGGCTCGGTATACTCAGCTAATAACCCCATGGAAGGTACATGTGCATTACAGAATAAAAAACTGCATCACCTTTGTGATTGTGGACAGTCCAGGCTGATAGAGATGAACACTTACATATAGGTCAAACCAGTTAAATATAGAACAGCCATTTCTGAAGGCTGTTGCCAGGGGCTCAACAGTATCGGCTGTGTTCTATGAGGAGGACTTTGCAGATAGTAAGAAAGAGCTTAGAAGCCAGCGAATTAAAGGTTGCATTGTGGAAATTTAAACTCTGGCAAAGGATTTATTGATGATTCAGTTATATTAATCCATGAACATTAATCTTGACATCTTCTTCACCTGATTCCTAATTTATTGCAATAATAACTTGCCTTATTTAAGTAACACATCTGTAAAAATTAATGTTATTGTACTGACTGCTTAGGGAAGGGACCTGCTGACAGGCCACAACATTAGTAAGGTTCTGAAAAGGTCAGAATTGTACTGAATTATGTTTAGGACAGATTGCTCCTGTGATTATTTAATCAAACACAGTGTTCTCGTTGTTGCTTGCTTCCCTTCCACAGAAATGATTTTTGACGTTGGACTGAGAAGGAAATCATGATTCCAGTGTCAATATAAAGTACACTGACAGCAAAATTCATACATAATACCAGCTTTTGTTCCATGCTGTATTTGCAGACAACTTTGAATAAAAATATGAAAACAATGTAGAATCTTACAGTTTTTCAGTCACAAAAAGGTGTGTCCTTATTTTGCACCGAAAATGGCAAGAATTAATCCCTTAATATGTAGAAGTGTTGGCAAAACTAAGGTTGTAGTTCCAATTCTTCATTCTGTCTTTTCTATAGATGGAAAGATGAATAGTTTATGGTGTTGAACTTTTTTTAAGTAGAAAGCTATCATTTATTATCAGACCTATGTTCAGTAAATATGATGAAACTGAGAAATTCATTTTTTTTCAGATTTGACTTTAGTTTTTAAAACATTTGTGGAAGGAGAAAAAGTTGTAGGTAATGTTCAGAAAAAAAACCTAGTTAAATTTTGGAAACTTTGATGAGCATGTGACTGTCATCTTGCATGGGATTGCATTAAAGAATAAACAATACTCCAAATTTGAATAATAAAATTTAAGTATTATAAATTAACTTTTTTGTTTATTATTATGAGGTAAAATTGAGTTTTCTGGTATACAGTTTTATGAATTTTAGCACATGTAGTTTCATGTAACTACCACCAAAATCTAGATACAGAACATTTACATAACCCCTCAAGATTCCCTCATGCTGTCCATTTCTGGCCACTTTGCAAATAACTCCTGGTAGCTACTGATCTGTTTTCCATCCCTATGGTTTTGAGAATGTCATATATATGGGATCGTAATATGTGACCTTTTGAGACTGGCTTCTTTCATTTGGCATATTGCCTTTGAGATTCATCCAAGCTGTTACATGTGTCAAACATCCCTTTTTATTGTTTAGTGTTCCGTGGTATAGATGTACTTCAGTTTATCCATCCATGGTATAGATGTACTACAGTTTATCTATTCCCAGTTTGGGCCAATTATGAGCAGAGTTGGGCCAGTTATGAACAAGGAGTGAAATTGCTGGATATAACAGTGTTTTATCTCTTTTTGACTAAAAAACAACACTATATATATTCAGGTTTATTTTAGACCCAGTCTAATTTTCTTCAGGTCATTTTTGGAACTGTTTTTTTTCCTACTTCTGATGCAACATTACATCTTTAAGTTTTGTCGTGTTTTCTTGATTCCCCTTTTCTTCACGTTGTGTTTATTTTATGCATCTTCTGGTATTGTAGCCCAGAATCTCTTGCTTTTATATCCCTCCAGCTTAATTGTACAATTCATCTTCTTACAGAATCTAGTTTACTCCTAGACTCTATTGTTTGTAGATGACTTACAAATCTTTTTATCCTCTTTTGTGCAGGTGTGTGTATCTTATTCTATTAAGGACATTACTAATTAGATGTCCTATTAACACTTTAATAATACCATGGTAGAAACTTTTAAAAACTTCCCTTCACCTTTCCCTTCTGCAGCTTTATCATAACTGCCAGGTTATTTCTTATCTTTGCTATTGCTTCCCCCTTTCTCATGCAGACAGTAACCAAACCTAGGACTTGCTTTTTAGTCATCACCATTCCATCTGCAAAATTGTCTTACAGATTCTGTTTACCTCATTTATGTACCATTGTTTCTCACTGACCTTGTAACTGTCAGTAACTGTCTTTTTCATGCTAAAGTCAAGATTAAGATCATTTTATGCAAAGAACATTCTGCTTTTGCATATCCTTTAGTGATCTTCCTGTTTCAATAGAAAGGCCTGCTTCTGGATTTTAGTCCCTGTACTATAGTAACTTCCTCTCATATGGGGTAAATTTTATTCTCCCTTCTATAAGGCCTAGATTGCCTCTGAGCCTTTTGTTCAGGTGGCCCTGTGTGCTTCTGAATTCTTATATGTTAGGCCCTTTCCTTCTCCTATATATCTTTGCTCAGGGACAATTTCTCATACCCAAAAAGAAGTATACCCATTAGTAAGGAGAACACAAAATGGTATTTGTAGATGGTATGATTGTCTGTCTAGAATTCAAGAGAATCAATTTTAAAAACTTAGGCATTATAAATAAGAAAATAATGTGTCCAGATATAAAATAAATATATGAAAATTAATATAGTTTCTTCATACTTATGTACTATTTCTGAAATATAAAGGAAAAAACTCATGTACAGTCACAACCAAAAAAAGGCAAATAGAAATCTTTATGGAAGAATTTATATGACAAAAACTATACTTTGTTGGAAAATATAAGTGACTTGAATAATAGAGATATATCATTCTTCTTAAGAACTGCATATGCTATAATGATTTTAGTATTTGCTAAACTAGTTTAGAGATTTAATCTAATTTCAATCAAAACTGGATTTTGTGTTCATTTTTTTCTTTTCTTTTTTGTATTTAATTGGTAGAGGTTGTTTTACCTGGTAGAATGATTTTCATGTTTATCTGGAAGTAAATACAGTTGAACGTGTCTAAGACACTTAGGAAAAAGAAGAGTAGTATGTGCAGGGAAAGGGCTTGCCCAACCCGGTACTCTAGTGGCACAGACCAGTAGCAATCTACCATGCATAGACATATGAAGCCCGACAGAAACGGCATTTCAATCAACGAAGAAGGGATTATTTATCAGTATTGGATCGGTTAGTTAATTATTTGAAGAGGAATTACTTGGATTCTTCTCTTGTACCATATATAAAAATAAAACTCCAGATAGATTAAAGAATTATATATAAAGTAAAAATTTAAAAGAGGAGAAAATGTAGGTGAACATCTCTCTGTAAGGGGGTGGATTTTAAGGATAAAAGTGGAAAACATAAAAATAACAATTATGTTGGCTATTTGAACAGTAAAATCAAATTTTTAAAAACCCTTCCATTTGTCAAAAATACCATAAATAAAAAGGTGAATGGCAAACTGGGATAAACTATTTATAACAAATATAATAATATTATTATTATATAAAGAATTTAAAAAATAAATCAATAAGGAAAACTTAAATCCTAATAGAAAATGTGCAGAGGATATGAACAAATAATATGAGAGAAATTATCAATGGTAAAAAAAAAATACGATTTAGAAAGTGCCAGCCTCGTCAATAATTAGACAAATGCCAGTTATTTGACAAACTACTCACTTCTATAAGTATATAATGTATATTTTTGTTTTATTAAATGAACCTATTAAATATGAGGTTCTGGAATGCGTTTTCAGTTTGCAGAATTCTGAAGATGCAGTTCCAACACCTTTTGGAGGGCAGCAACCATGATTATACTTGCTGTATTTATTAGTCAAAATGAAATGAAGCCAATCTCGAAACAATTGTTCTGCTTTTCTGATTAGTTTGGTTAATACATTCAAATTACGACCTTTAATATTCTGTAACTTCTTCCTTACTAGCTTGGTGCTAACAGTGGTTTGCACATCATCATTTTTGATGAAATTGATGCCATCTGCAAGCAGAGAGGGAGCATGGCTGGTAGCACAGGAGTTCATGACACTGTCGTCAACCAATTGCTCTCCAAAATTGATGGGGTAGAGCAACTGAACAACATCTTAGTCATTGGTATGTTTGCTTAAAAAAAAAATACTATGATTTCAAAAACATTAGACACAGGTTCTGAATTAAGATCTGTGTAGTGTTGTAATTATACCGTTTTGCCAATGTTTGCAGATTCGAATCAAGTGGTATTGAAGAATTTGAGTATTTTAATGTCTGGTTTAATAGGACAAATAAAAGATGGGTTTTAGTGACTCATGGGTTTACACTTCATGCTCACACATGAGAAGGGAAACACAGTGTAATGCAGTGGCCTTCAAACTGGGTCTTGCACACCTCCAACAGTCCTTAGAGGTGCTTTAGGTTCTGTGAGGGCCGGGGAGCGAGCTTCCAGTCATGCATCCCTATCATAACTTCTTCTTTTAATTGTTTTATGTACTGAGGTTATTCTTAAGACGACTTTGGGGGGCAGGGGGGAGAAACCCCTACTATTTATGAAGGTTGAAAAACATTGGCCTACAAAAACAGGAAGAGACTTGAGGGTCAGGCAGATCATGTTCACATTGCCCCTGTCTCCCTTTGGTAGGATACTTACCCTCCCTGAGCCTTAAGTTTTCTTTTTAAATATTTGAGGTTTTCATTATATTTATATTTCATTTACTAAAGCAAAGTCTTCAGGTATTTTCAATAGACCAGTTCAAGAACAAATGTTATTTTTCTTATTTATTATTATTAGAAAATGATATCTACTTTGGTTTTCTATTTGACTTTTATAATGTGTCCTCTTAGTTTGTCAGGGAAATTATCTTTCTTACATATACTTAAGGGACATTTCATCTTATTTTTGAACTCTGATAATTTGAATGTTGTTTCATTTTTAACATCTGTGCTCAGGAATGACCAACAGACCAGATCTGATAGATGAGGCTCTCCTTCGACCTGGAAGACTGGAAGTTAAAATGGAGATCGGTGAGCACTGTCACTGACCGGGAGAGTGGGTAGAGTTCATTAACAGGAGCAAAGTCAGAAAAGTTAAAAGTTTGTTAGAGAAGTTGTACATGATGAGAAGCAAATGTTTATATGCTTGAGTACCTATAAGAAAAAATGTGTTTTATTTTCAATTTTATCAGGCTTACCAGATGAGAAGGGTCGACTACAAATCCTTCACATACACACAGCAAGAATGAGAGGACATCAGTTACTCTCTGCTGATGTAGACATTAAAGAACTGGCTGTAGAGACCAAGAATTTCAGCGGTGCTGAACTAGAGGGTCTTGTGCGAGCAGCACAATCCACTGCTATGAACAGACACATAAAGGTCAGTAAAATCAACTAACAGATTAGGAGTCTGCCATCCTGTCAATACCATGTCACTATTCTTTCTCTTTCCTTTCAAGCTTATCACAGGCTACTATAATGATGACTTTTGACATGGAAGAAACATGGTAAAAGAAATAGGAATTGTCAACTGCTGAATCTTAAGAGTAGCAAAAAGAAAGATAATGGTAGCATCTGTTCCATGGTTACCATTAACCCCTCTGTCTTAGGTTGCCACCATTTGACACAAATGTGAAGATGAAGATTTTGAAGAATTTATTTTTTAATCTTTGTGCTGTGTAGAGTTGTTAGTAAGATTTTCTACATGCTAGAACTATGGCAGTAATTCAGCAAATATACTGAATACCTGCTATTTTTGAAAAAGTAAGTTGGAGATACAAAGATAATAAAGCATGATCTCTTCAAAGAATTTAGAGTCAGGCAAATGGACATATTTGCAAATTAGTACAATAATGTTATTGATACTATGGTAGAATATATATCAGGATACTTTTATTTTGATAAAGTTTGGTAAATGAAGTACTCTTGGTCCTTTACCATCCCTTCTCTTCAGGTTTTAGTTATTATCTGTAGGTAGGTCCTCCCAGATTTATGTCTCATCTTTGGAAAGTATCTTTTAGTCACTTTCAGATTTATACTAAATACTTCCATCTGGATCATTTATCAGGCCCCAAATTTAATATTCCAAAACTAAATTATCCTGTCATTTTTTTAAACTACTTTCCTTCCTGTTTCTGTTTCTCTGTTTATCCCAATTTCTCAGTCTTAAAACTTCAAGATTATCTTTGATTCCTGCCACTCTCCTGTGTCCTATATTAAATTCCTTTTCAAATTTAGTCATTTCTATCTTGGCAGTGTATTTCAGTTTCTGCACACTTAATGTTTGATTAATCTTCTTGTTTTATATCATTCTGCCTCTCAGAAACATTCAGAATGAAGCATAGACTTCTTAGCCTGGTCTTTTAGCTCCTCTAGATCTGACCCTAAACTGGCCCTCCCAGATGTGTTCCCAATTATTCTCCATACACTTTAGCCAAACGGAAATAATCACAGGTCATCAGACATTAATTCATTTTTTCACTTCTCTACTTTTTTTTTTGCCTCATTAAGAGTCTTTACCTTCTACGTTTTATCTTTTCAGTACCTGGTTCATATGTCACCACTTTCTTCAACCTTTTCTGATTCTTCCTTTCAACAATGATTTATTAGCTTCCTTCTTGATATAGTAATGTATCATTTATGATACCTTCAGTTGAGTTTGGTTCAAAATAGATTTATTCCTCACCTACTATATGCCAGACCTTGTGCTCAGAGTTAATGATACAACTGAAAAGAAGTAAACTGCCTACCATTGAGCAGCTCACAGTTTAATCCTCCAGATGCAGTAATAGAAAGTACATGCAAGGTAAGAAAATGAAATGATGTCAAGTGTGGTCAACTTGTGGGGTGAGGGATGCTTCACAGAGGAATTTCTGGGTGGATGTGTCTCTTCATGGGGTAGGGCATTTTAGGTAGAAGGAACAACATACAGAAAGGAACAGAGACACAAAATAGCATGGTGTATTATCTAGTATTGCTTCAGCATGAAAAGTAGGGGAGGAGAGAGAGAGAGACATTGTGGGGAATAAGTCAGGAGACTAAAGCAGGAGATGAAGCACAAAGAGCCTTTTATACTGTGCTAAGGAGTAGGGACTTTTTTTCTATCAGTAGTGCAAGCTATTGAAGAATTTTAAGAATAGTAGTGGCATAGTGTTAAAACATAAGCTCACTCTGGCAGCTGTGTCGAGTGAAGTATTAGGGGAGTGGAGTTGGCAACACAAGATGAGGGGAACTTTTATAACAATTCTTGGAAGAAATAATAAAAACCTGAACAATTAGGCTGAGTAAGTTCTAGTTATTTGGGCACATCCTTTAATGGTTCTAAACCAAGGGTCAGCAAACTATGGCCCATGAGCCATATCCAGGTAACCACCAGTTTTTATAAATAAAGTTTTTTTCAGAACACAACCATACCCATTCATTTATGTATTATCTATGGCTGCTTTCATGCCACAACAGCATAGTTGAGTATTTGCAACAGGGATTGCATGGCCCACAAAGCCTAAGATATTTACTGTCTGGTTCTTTACAGAAAATGCTTATCAGCCCCTGTTCTAGACTTTAAGCCCATCTCTTATTCAGTCTGAATCTCCCATAGTACCCCCAGTAGGTTTATATATTTGAGAACATGGCAGGCATTTAGTAAATATTTTTAAAATTAGTAAACTTACATGTACATTCTGAATCAAGCTCTATCAATAAGTCATACTTTTGTACATAATGGAGGTGACTTTGTTCTACCTCAAGAATGCCAGAGGTCTGGATAGTGTGGGAATGTAGTATAATGGGTTCATTCCTTGATTCATCCTTTCTTGCTATAAGAAATGTCTTCATAAGGAGTGATCAGGACTTCAGGAAAAATTGTGAAAATGATGTGAAAATTGTTCCCCACCGTATGATGTTTCATCTCACACCACATCCGTGCTTCTTGATACAACCCACAATAACTAGTTTACTAGTTATCAGATTTTTCATACACATTGGCAACTGGTTTTCTATTTAGTCATTTGTCATTTTTACCACAATAATCCTACCCCAAAATGTCACTCTAAGCCATTTTCTTAGTAAGAAACATGCTTTCTTCTACTTCATCTGTATGTGCTTTATCTACACAGGAGACAATGAGAAATGGTGGAAAGCTCATAAATTTCATAGTCGTTGTTGTGCATTACAATTCTTACACTTTTTTGTTTCTGTCAAGGGAAAATACCTATCTCAGGTTTTGGTACAAATGAAATCAATATAAATATTAGTTATTTCCATTTTTGTTACTGGCTGATGAGAGAGAATACTATATATATCTTTTTTAATATCTGAGTTTCTGATTTTTGTTGATTATTTGCAGTTACAGTTTTTTTTTAATTGTACAGCTAAAATGTTAGTTACCACTGTACAGAATATATTATCCTTCAGATTTGCAAGTAAGAAATAGTGCGAATAGTTGGCATTCTTTCTTTCAGTTTTCTCATGTGGTTACTTTTAAACTTTAGGTAATGTATAATCTTTTGATCTTCTAATCATTACCTTTTATACCAAACAGCTTTTTTATTTTTTACAGTATCTATGGAATGTCTAATACAAGAGACTATGTTGGCACTTTGAAGAACTTAACATTTATTTCCAAACAAGAATCCTCCTCAGCTAAACAGAAGGCATACAGTTTTAGTATATTCTCATAGCTGTAGATATTCATAGCTTTACTAATAGTGACTGATGAATAAGTAACTTGAAATTTATGATCTAAAGTTGGTATAGAACTTCAGAACATCCGCAACATTCAACTGTTTGTTCTGATGTTCTTTCTTTGTGTTATAAAAAATCCATTATTAGTGTTATTTTGCTCCATTTCAAAAGATTTAGGCTTAAAGTCAGATGGACTAAGTTAAACAAGTCTTCCTTGTTAAAGTGTTTTTTTCAGAAACAAGTGGAGAATCCACTCATAAACAGCTGAGGTTCATGTCATTTGTACTTGAATCCATGTTTGTGGTCAACTAAAATTTATGTGGTATTTGGTTGTTTTTATCTTGAAAGAATTTCTCCTTCAGTAGAGAAGATTCATAACCCAGTTTCTTCTGCTGTACTCTATAGTGAGGAAATAGAGGGCACACACACATACATACACACTTTACAACTGAATCAAAGATGTGATTTATGTTTGAGGAATTTTGATAAAAATTATTTATTTTCTGTAAACTTTTGATAAATTAGGGTCATTCTACCCTTAATTTAAGAGGAATGATAAAAACTTTGAAAGGTCAGATTTAAAAGGTTATGAAACTTAAGGGTGACCACTTGATATTTGCTGGTGTTGAAATACAAGTTTATTAGTTTCTGCAGATATAAACTGAAAGATGCTGCCTCTTCTGTATTGATTAGCTGTTATAAATAAAATACAGGAAAAAAATCACACTAATTCAGACAGGTGAGAGGTTTTCTGAATGAGTAAAATTTCAGATTTATCAAATTTTTAAAAATAAGATTTTACTAGTTTTGATAAAATAGTGAAAGTTAGCTAAGAAAAGTCCTTAGAAAACTTATTTTACTGAATAGGTAAGAATAATTTACATTTGGAATATTGATTGTTTACAATTTAGGTAACTTCTAAAATTCCTGGAGTACCTAAAAACATTCAAAAGTAACTCTGCCAGCCATCTTAATTCACTTTTAATTCATTGGGTGAGTCCTTTCTAAATAGTAGAAAGACAAATTTTACACCTGTTTCAGTCCTGGAATCTATTACATTTTTTGGCAAATGCTGAAAGATAGCATTTTCCCTTCATATGTTATATGATAGATCGTTTGAATTATGTTTCACTGTAAGAGGAAATAAAAATATAAAACATTATAGTAAAAGAGGAAGTCATTTGAAATGAGGCTGGTAGCTTCATTGGGATTTTAATATGATTCTGTCAGAGCTCACTTCTTCACTGTTACCTGAGAGCTTACATTTTGTAGAGCCTCTTTAGATGTGTCAAAAAGTTTTAATCTGAGTTTAAAACCTTTATAAAAGATTACTTAGGAAGGAAATCCTATATCTATGCTTAATTAAATTACACTTGCCCTTAATTTAGGCTTGCATAAGGATAAAATGAGCTAATGGATATGATAAAATGAGATAATGTATATAAAAATATTTTATAAACTATAAAGCACTATAGAGATTTATATATTATTACCTGAGCACCATAATTCTTTCATAGATAAGCTTGTTTACTGTTCACCATTTCTCTTTTCTTTAACTGAGAAATGTCAAATATATGATTAATATTTATTGAGTGCCTAATATGTGCCAATGAAAACCCTATTAATTTAAATGCTAATTAATTCTCTTTATTTAAGTAGAATATTTGTCTATTTAAATGTCACTTGTTACTTTCTTTTTAAAAATCTAGAAGTCGTACATGAATACCTTATCTTTGTAGAAGACTCAAGGATGCCAACATACGTAGGGAATATTGAGAAAGGCCGTCTCTAACACCCCTTCTCTTTCCCTCTGCAGAGGTAGCCAGCATTTGGATTATATCTTTGTAGTCTTGTTTCCTTTACATTTACATTTATATACATGTATGCTTTTTTTGCTTTTTTTAAAAAGCAAATATTAATAGAATTGTACTGCAATTTATATTTTTCACTTGATAATACATCTTGGATAGATTATCCTGTCAGTATATATATGTACATCTTCATTATTTTGGACAAATTCACAGTATTCTAGAATATTACAACATAATTTAAAATGTAAGATTCATGAGGGCAGGGACCTTGTCTGTTTTATATACTGCTATGTCTCCAGTACCTCAAACAGTAGGTATATAGGACTTTTTTGAAAATGCGTATAATGCTATCCCTGTGCCTCTATATGTACATATGAGAATCCTTTGCTAGCCAGGGTAGATAGCCAGATGTATTTTTGAAGACATAGTGTTGCCAGTGAGAGGTTTCATGCCAGTTTTATTATGATTCCCTTGCAGGTAACCTGTTTTTGTCTCTCAAAAAGTTCTAGGACTTGCTTTTCACCTTTGGTGCTTGTAGTTCACAACAGTGTGTCTAGATAGGTGTAGGTTTCTTTTCATTTATCCTGATCAACACTCATTAAACCCTTTGAACTACAAAGACACATTTTTCTTCAGCTATGAAATATTTATTTTTTTCTTTTATTGTTTTTTCTCTATCATTATTTTTTCTCCTTCTGAGACTCCTCTTAGATCCATGTTAAAATTTCTAGATATCTTTTCCATGCCTTTTAACCTTTCTCTCTTACTTTCTGTCATTTCATGGGCTTGGCACAGGAAGGGACATAAATGTGTTCTGTTTACCATCTTGATTCAGTTTTCTGATACAGTTCTCTTTTTATTCCAGAAGACCGACTTTTAAAAAATGTCTGTCATTTTGTCCCAGCTGTCTGTTCCTAAAAGAACATGACTCATATTTTATTATAATCAATGGAAGGTTGATATTGCTCAACATACTTTTGTTTTACAGTCAGATTTTTTTGAAGATAACTTTTTAAAAATCCGTAGTACCATTTAAAAAGTTAGACTCACTTGCCTTGTGCTATTGGGAGTGAGCCCAGTCACATTAAAAAAATGTGTTGGTATATCAATCACTCATCACGTCCAGGCAGCTCCAAGTGCTGATAAAGGCCTTGATGCTTCTCCAGATGTCTGTTCTGTGTTAGCTCCAGGTGCAGTAAGCAGAATATTTGGAGCTGGCTCACCTAGATTCTCAAGCACAAAGTATGAGTACAAACTAAAGTTGTATGTAGGTCCTTGGTCTCCTAGAACAATGGTTCACAAACCAAGTTGAGCATCAGAATCTCACCTCTGGCACTTTATAAAAATATAAATGCCTGGACCCTCTGCTTAACCTATTAAATCAAAATCCTTAAGCAGGTGGGGCTGGGTGTCCATGTATCTTTAAAGGCTCCAGGGGTTATTCTGAAATGCTGCCAAGGACAGTAACCACTGTTCTTAGAGACCCTCTGTATATGTTTTCTCCTTCTTGAAATGTATTTGAAATGTCCAGTGTTCTTTGGTACAGATGTGACACAACTTACTCAACTGGTACCCTTTTGGTGGACTTCTAATTTGCTTCCAGTCTTCCGCTATTACAAATTACTTTAGTAGATATCCTGGTACATATAACTTAGCACTCATTTGTTAATATATTTTTTGGGATGAATTCCTAGAACTGGAATTGCTCAGGCAAAGGGTATATATGTTTGTGGATTTAAGAAAGGTGTTTTTTGTCTGTGAAAATATGCTTTTAAAATCCTTAGGTAGTATATCTTAGGCTGGAAATATTCTTAAATCTTACAAGTCCTTACATTTGTTTTCATTTCTGACTAGGCCAGTACTAAAGTAGAAGTGGACATGGAGAAAGCAGAGAGCCTACAGGTGACAAGGGGAGACTTCCTTGCTTCTTTGGAGAATGATATCAAACCAGTGAGTATGAATATTCAGTGATATATAAGCCAAAATTAATAATAATTCAGGAGAAAAATAAGTGCCATTTTACTCGGTATTATGGAAGCACTTATGGATTTATCATATGTAATTTTTTAAAAATTAGAAAATCTCAGTACTGGAAGTATCCATAAGAGAAACATGTATACATTAAATCTGATGGCTGGTTAACTTACCAATACTTAATGAATATTTCTGATGGGAAGCTCACCGTCTTATAAGGCAGACAGTCAATTTTGAGACTTTCTAATTATGAGTTTTTACTTTATACTGAGCTAGAATTAGTTTTCTCTTTGATTCTTACGCAGTGTGAAGCTACTATGGAAACCTGAATTCAGTCTATCCTCCATATGTCAGTTATTATGATATTTAAAATTAACTCTGATATCTTCCTCTCTCTCTCTACCTTTCCCAACCTCCTCAAGGCATCCTTTTTTCTTGTCAATGCCTCTAGTTCCTCTAACTGCTATAGTCTCTGACACTATTAATCTTCCTAGGTGCCCTTTAAAAAAAGGTGTCAATTTTCTTTAAATGTACTCAAAACTCAACAGTTGCAATTGGAACTTTAGAATACACTATGATGCCATTAATCCATTTTCCTATAAAACAACCACTGATGTTTAAGTTAACCATTCTTTGGAGTCCTATGTTATATCTCCTTTAAAGAAAATCAGTTTGTTTTAGCCCTGCCTACATTTTTATGACTATTGTGACTTTTAAATATAAAATAAGACTTTCACAATTACGGAGCAATAGAAATGGTTTTAGCTTTTGCTGTTGTCATTTATGATATTTACCAAAAATATTAGAGCCCAGCTTAACTGATCTATCCCAAGATTTTTTTAATGACAAATAATTTGGCTATGAAGAAGGGAAAACTAAGATAAATAACCTAAGTAAGTAGTAACTTACATTTATTTATTATAAGAGTCTGGAGGATAAAACAAAAAAATGAAGTGACAGGATAAGCAAGGAAGACTCATACATATTGTGTAGCCTGGGAAGGTCACTGTTTCCTGGTTCAGGTATCTTAAAGCTGCTTGGAGTGTATACTTAGAATAGTTAAAGCCAGCCACTCGATATATTTCCTACAACAGCCTTTCAGTCAGTACTTACTAAGCTCTTCCTTTATAACTTTTTACAGGGCCACTGAATTTACCACATCCAGACAGGCGATGAGGACTTCCCTCTGTACTCAGGATAGTGCGTTCAGGGGCAAAGAGTGGTCTGAAAAAATGATTCCATGGCAAAGTAATAGCGTAATGAAACTGCTATATATTGTTTAGAGACAGTATTACAAAGAACAACTCTCTGTGAGGTACAAGTTCTAAGGGACTGTTTAAATTATTCCATACATACAAGTAATGAAAAATGGACTTTTTGAGGGATGTGATAAGTTTTAAAAGTTGAAATTCTCAATATCTATGACCTTAACATGACACTGGGTTATGTTTTCCTACTCTTTAATTCTCCTGCTAACCATATGAAAATGCAATTCACTTAAGTAACTTAAGTACCAAAATTATTGACTGGTTTTGGCAGCTGGTTTGGTAGGAGTTAACAATTGAAATTAGAAGCTGAAAATGAAGAGGATGTGATTTAAGCTCCAATATGTAGTGAGCACAGATAAAATTATTATATATAGTAATTGTTTTTATTTCCTTTTCTAACCCTTCAATTTTTCATTACAGCTGCTCATTTCTACCTCATTTTAAATCTTAAATTTACACATATATGTTTACCTTGGTGCCATGTAATTTATATCCCCTCCCACCAAGCTGATACCATCTTCTCTTTACCATTTCATTTCCCACTTTAATCCATGATGCCTATAGCCAGTGTTAGGAGAGTATCTTTGTCTGCTGAGCCAACAGTTTCTAATTTCTAAATCCATAATCTCCTTTTCTCTTTGTTCTTAACAGAAGGGTACAGCCCCTGTACTCCTTACAGAAGCAAGGACATTGGAATATACCTTCTCTCAGGGACTATGAGGACTTGGGCTCTGATAGAATCTGAGCCTAGAATACAGTTTTATTCCATTAAGTCACTCAAAACAGCTCCCTCCACCCCCACTGTTAAATGAGAAATTATGAAACAGTTTTTTTTTTGCTTTCCAGGCTTTTTACATTAATATGGGGTATTGCTCAATACTTTTAGTGAGTGGGGAATGGGGATTATTACCTTTTATGCTTTTAAATATTTTAGTTTTTAATACTAATGCTCAAAATGCTTTTAACTATCCATTTCCTCCATAGGCTTTTGGCACAAATCAAGAGGATTATGCAAGTTACATTATGAATGGTATCATCAAATGGGGTGATCCAGTTACTCGAGTTCTAGAAGATGGGGAGCTGCTGGTTCAGCAGACTAAAAACAGTGACCGCACACCATTGGTTAGCGTCCTTTTGGAAGGTGAGAAGGAATGATGAGATGGCACTGAGATTTTTTTTTAAAAAGTGTTTTTACAAAACCATTTAGCACATTCCAGAAAGATGAATTATTTTCAGCTCTAAACCTGCCCATGATCTGAAAATAGTAATCCTGTCTGTATACCAATATTGTATACAACTTCTCTTGGGATAGAATGCAGCTAATTTTCTTAACAGAATTGTATCTAAGTGTCTATGTTACTTAATAGACTATATAATAGTACATAGTACTAAATTTTCACTGAGTACCTACAATGTTTTAGGCATTGAACTAGTTGTTGAGTATACAAAGACATTCACAGAATTCAGTCTGGTCATAAAAAAAGATGCATCAACAAATTCCTAAATATAATGCATATGTGTAAAGGTGTGTGTGAACACGGATCATTTTACCTGAGGGTAGTCCAGGAAAGCTAGAGGTAGTATTTAATGTAGACTTTGAAGAAGAATCAGTTAGGATTTTCCCAAGTAGACAAAAATGGAAGGACAATCTATTCACCAGTTACTTATTTATGCTTATGATTAGTACAACAGAAAAGTTCAGTGAGTCCATGTGACGGAAATCGAACTACTTCAAAAGGTCTGGGGGTAAGGGTTCTTCAAGAGAAACAAGCCAAGACCTGAAGGATGAGAAGAAGCTGGCCAAAGTAGATGGACATGTTCTAGGTAAAGCATCCAGCATGTGAAAAAGTCCTGTACAGGAAGGAGATGGAAACTGAAGAGAGACTGGTTAGACATGAGACTGAAGTAGACAGGAGTCAGTTCATGTAAAGCCTAGACCATGTTAAAGATTTAGAGTCTATCTGAGAGCAATGGGAAGCCTATGTAGGGTTTTAGGCAGTGACATGATCAGATTTGTATTTTCAGAACATACTACTTTCTGGTAGAAAATGGATTGGCAAAAAAAGGTATAGGAAAGACCAATGGTTAGAAGCAGGTGCGCTAGTCTTGATGAGAACTGATTGTGGCCTGAAGTAACAAAATAGTAGTAGAGATAGAGGTGCATAGACTAATTGAGAAATATTTTGGAGGTAGAATAGAAGAATAGAAGAGGCTTTATTATTATTACAACTGAATAATCATTAATCACAATTAAGGTAACATAATTTTGAATTCTTACTACTTCCAGTCACTTTACCAGCACTTTACACCTATTATTTCCTTTTACCCACTTCAATCCTATAAGGGTGGATGCTGCTGTTATCCCTATTTTGTTGATGGGGAAGCTGAAACTTAGAAATATTAAGTAACTAGATAGAATATGGAGAGAGGTATCAAACATGATCCCCAGGTTTCTAGTATATATGGCCTGGTAAATAGTGCTATTTACTAAAATTGGGAACCCTGGTGGAGGAGCAGACCTCAGGAAGAAAGATCATGAGTTCAGTTTTGGACGTGTTGAGTTTGAGGTTCCTTTAGGATAACTGAGTTGGGAATGCTGAGTATCCCTGGATATGTGGGTTTGTTGCTCAGAAGGGAGGTCTGGCTGGTAATACACATCATGAGTTATCAGTATATAGGCTGTTGTTGAATCTATGGAGTGGGTGAGATCACATACAGAAAGGATATAGGTTGAGAAGAAAAGGAAATCTAGAGGACTAAGGAGAGCAGGAAGAATTGACTAATGAGGCTGAGCAAGAGTAACTGGAGAGGTAAGAGGAGGAAAAGAGAATGTGCTATCACAGAAGCCAAGAAAAATGTTTAAACAAAGAAGAGGGACACATCAGTTGTTACCAAATATTCCTAAGGGGCCAACAGACAGTGTCTGTTGGATGTGGTGGTATGGAGGTCATTGATGACCTTGATGGGAGCCTGTCCCATGTAATGGGAATGGATGCCATTGGGTTTGTTAGAGGACAGATGCAAGGTGAAGAATGAAAGCAACAAGCATAGGTAATTATTTAGGGAAGTCCCATTTTGAAAGGAGAAGAAAAAGTAGTGTTAAGGGGCTTGAAATCCAGAAAGAGTTTTTGTTTTGTTTATTAAACTATCAGGTAGACTAGAGCATGTTTAAATGCTGTTGGAAAGGCTTCACGGAAGAGGAAGAAATAGAACATATAGGGAAGAGGGTGCAGTCAATAATGTCAGGTTCCTGAGAAGATGGGAAGGAAGGATTGGTTGGTTTATGGAGTGAAGAGGGACACATCTCTGTTATATAGACGGGAGAAGATGTCTAAATACATGTAAGTTTGTAGATTTGGTTGCCTTTATGAGAAGGCCTAAGTCTTTAGAATTCTAGCTTTTTAAGTCACATTTGCTCCTATTAAGGCAACTTTTCCCTGCCCGTAATTTCATTTCCTAAGAAGATTGTATTTTTGTGTTAGTCAATAGATTTGAAAGAACTAATAGCGTAAATACTGATATGCACTTGAATACATTCTTTTTTTTTTTTGGAAACAAAACCCTTGCATTTTATATATTTAGCAAAAAGTTTGCAAGAATAGGCTGTGTGAGAAAGAAAGAAGGAATGTGTTTCATCATACCTTTGAGAAATGCTAATCAGTTCATAAAGTTTAGTTGCTAATAAATAAGAGAAAACACGTCTGCCCTGAAATTGTGTCAGAAAATGTTAATGAGCAACTAGTTGAGACCTCAGTACATTGTGGATAAAAGTTTAAACTTGTTTTATTCCCCTTTGCTTAGGTTGGCTTTTTTCCCCTGACTAGCTCATATCTTTATGCAGGCCCTCCTCATAGTGGGAAGACTGCTTTAGCTGCAAAGATTGCAGAGGAATCCAACTTCCCCTTCATCAAGATCTGTTCTCCTGATAAGATGATTGGCTTTTCTGAGACAGCCAAGTGTCAGGCCATGAAGAAGGTATCAAGATTTTTACTTTCATTTTAATTTCCTATCCGAGATGTGTATGTCTGTGTGTGTGTGTGTGTGTGTACACAAGTACATATATATCTATCTTTGTACATGTATATATGTAAAAGCCATAGCGACTATGTTCTTAAGTGGAACTAAATTATCAGCAGAATTTGGGAGGGAACAATGATGTTTTAGATATATTTAACTTTGTGATACACTTTTATTACTCTAATAAAAATGTATCACAAAGTTAAATTATGTTTTGTTTAATACTTACTACAATTAATTTTCATTTCTTTAGTTTGTATCAATTGAGTGAAAGAGTAGAGTGGAGTAAATTCATTTAGAATATTTTTTTTTATTTATTTAAATGAATAAACTGCTTGGGGTCACTTAAGTTGACTGTATAGTTTTGGAAAGAACAGAGGTTTATCATCAGATAGATTTCTCAAAACTCATACAAAGGATGGTGGTGTATTAAGTAATAGTCAGAGTCTGCTTGGCAATTTAGTGCCATCCTCATCCTTCTTCCTGTCTCCAAATGCAACGTGTCACCTTCTTAATATGGCTGCTTTGAACCATCAGTGAACATTAGAACAACAGAATAGAATCCCAGAGCTGAAACTACTCTAGATCATCTGGCCATGGCTCTACATTCAAGCAAGTGCCATGAAAAGTATCTAAGACATTTGGTGGCTGCTTTTTAAAAAACAAAAACAACAACAAAAATCAATAATGAAGACTTAATGGCTATTTCCTCTCACTTGCGATTGTTTCCATTGATATTCTGATTTTGTGTACTCCCAGTGCAGAAATTATTTTTTATATTCACCTGAAGTATTTCTTTTTACTTATATCCTTTTTTTCCTGCTTGATCTTTTGTAAATAAGAACTGACTGTAAGTTAGAGATGTGAGAAAATCAGAATCCGGGAAAAAGAGTCTTGAGAATTGGAGTAAAGATAGCTCAGGTGTTCTTTTACTTGCTTTATAAAGATGTAGGGTAGAATTACTTCAGTCAGTTTTTCTTTAGGGAAGAGACTGAAGAGGAAAAATATATTTGAAAAGAAGCAGACTCCAAAAAAAATATAAGCTTGAGAAGTTAGTCTCTTGTCTGCAGGTGGCAGAAAACTGTAGGGTGCTTGAAATGGATGGAGGAGGCAGAGGTTGGAGCAGGATCCCCAGTCCTCTAGACTGAAATGTCAAGAGAAATACTGTGTATAAAGACCTTTGCAATTGAGTATGGAAGAGAGGGAAATGTTACCAGACACAAAAAGAACTTAAATGTCATAGTTTATTCTGTGTCTGAGGTTCAACTACTAGTGTCTGTTCTTCCCAGGAAAATCTGGGCAGAATCACCAGGACCATGTATTGTAGGTTGGGGTTGCTTTTCTCAGATTGTTTTTGTTTTTTCCCCTCTAAAGGGAACGCTTATATGACTTCTTCTGGTGAAAATATAAGTAATAGCCCTTGGAGTCTGTGGCCATTGAATATAACACTTAATGGAACAGCTTATTCTATTTGTTTCCCTAGCTTCATCTATTCCTTGTACTTGCTCAAAAGCCATCGCCTCCTGGGCAGATGGTAAATTACTCCATTGCTTTTCACCAGCTGCCAGCTTCTACCTCAGATGTACTCTGAGATGTGGGTGGATGGTCCTGCTTTTTCTATAAAGTTTTTAAAAAGTACTTTAGGCTCCTGCAGATCAAAGCTACTTTGTAAGTGTAAGATATTATCTTTTTTATTATTTTAATCTCTTGCAAATTGACTTGAGGGGGGAAGGTAGTGTGTAGTGACTTTAGAGGCTTAAATGGTTAAATTAATGGCTTAATAACTTAGGATTAATCTTTAAATTGCTGAAGCCTTTCAAGGTAGAGTTTTAGATGAGTAGAAGGAATATAAAAATAAGTGTGTATACAAGCTTATTCAAAATTGTTTTGATTCATGATTCACTGTATCATCCATGCATCCTTAAAGTTACAAAAATTATGCCAGCATCAGCAGTATAATAAATTCAGATGAGACTTTTGGTTTTCCTTAGGGAAAAATATTATTCCCTGTAACTAAAGTATACAACAGAGAAAAGAATGAAGCATAGGTATCTTAGAAATATATTAGGAATATTGCAAAATCTTTGCCTGCAAATAGTTTTCACATTGTTGCCTAATGATAGGTTGACAAAAGCCTGAGGGCTCAAACCAGTCTAAAGGTGCTAAGTCTTCCAGGTTGCTTTTGCAAATGAAATATAAATGCCATTCCTTAGTAGTTCTAGTTCTACCTCCCACCAATGTTGTCTTCTCCTCATTTTAAGTGTGAGGATACCATTTTTTTTTTTTTTAGAGCACAGATAATTTATAACTTATTATCATTCTGCAGAGGACATTTCTTCCTTCCTTTAAAATTGAAGTATACTTGATATACAATATTATGTTAGTTTCAGGTGTACAACATAGTGATTTGACATTTATATGCATTACAGAATGCTCACCATGATAAGTATAGTTATCATCTCACCAAACCAAGTTATTGCAATTTAATTGAGTACGTTCCCTATGTTGTACTTTACATCCCTGTGATTAATTTATTCTATAACTGGAAGTTTGTACCTCTTAATCCCCTTTCACCTATTTCAGCTGTTCCCCTCCTCACCCCCTTCCTCTCTGGCAACCATCAGTTTATTCTCTGTATCTATGAGTCTGTTTCCATTTTATTTTGTTTGTACTTTTGTTTTTTAGATTCTACATATAAGTCAAATCATATGGTACTTGTCTTTCTCTGTCTTACTTATTTCACTTAGCACAATACCCTCTAGGTCCACCCATTTTGTTGCAAATGGCAAGATTTCATTCTTCTATAGCTGAGTAATATTCCATTGTATACATACCACATCCTTATCCATTCATCTATCATTAGGCACTTTGGCTGCTTCCATATCTTGGCTATTGTAAATAATGCTGCAATGAACATACAGATGCATTTATCTTTTCCAGTTAGTGGTTTCATTTTTATTTTGAGTAAATACTGAGTAGAATTGCTCAATTATATATTGGTATTTCTATTTTTAACATTTTGTTAAAATGTTACCATCAACAGTGTAGGAGGGTTTCTTTTTCTCCAAAGCTTTACCAGCACTTGTTATTTCTTGTCTTTTGGATAGTGGCCATTCTGACTGGTGTGAGGTGATAACTCATTGTGGTTTTGCTTTGCATTTCCCTGATGATTAGTGATGTGGAGCATCTTTTCATGCGCCTGTTGGCCATCTGTATATATTCTTTGGAAAAATGTTCAGGTCTTCTGTACATTTTTTAATTGGATTGTTTGTTTTTTTTGGTTTTGAGTTGTATGAATTCTTTATATAGGCATTTCTTTCCTTTTAAATGATTCCCTTCCCCACTCCCCCAAAAATGTAGCCTTTCCTAATTAAAAAATAATTTAGAAAATGCAGAAAAGAACATAGAAGAAAAGAAAAAAGACTCTATATTTGTCCTTTGGTTTCTTCTCTACTCAGACACACATGCACACACATAATGTATGGGGGATCACATTTGGACATACTGTTTTAAACCTGCTTTTTTCACTTAATATATTACAACCTCTTTTCAATATCAGTAAATGTATCTTAATATTATGTTAAACTAACAGCTGTATGATATCCAGTTAAACTTTCCCTTTTTGTTGAACATTTAGGTGGTTACACAATTATAAATTATACTATGTAGAACTACCAAACTAAGGAAATTACCACCCCCATTTTCTTACTAGATTTTTCTTAGACTAACATGTTTTACTGACAGAGAATTTGGGCTTAACTTTTAAACAGATTGGAATTTGAAATCCCAGCTCCACCACACTTATCAGTTCTCATAGTCACATAACCTATAAGCTCCTGTTTTCTTATCTATAAAATGAAAATATTTTTAATAGCTGCCTCATAGGCTTATTATAAGAATTAAATGAAATGGTCATTTATATAAAGTATTACACAATGTCTTGGAATATAATATGTGTTAATAAAGTACAGTGGTTATATTTTCTTATCATTATTATTGCACATACATTTCTGGTTATTTCCTTAGGGTAAATTCTCAGACTTAAGATTGCTAAGATAAAGATATTAATATTTTAAAGATTTTTAAAATAAATATTGCTACCAAAACTCTTACATAAAAATACTAGTGATGTGTAAAGCCCACCTCTTCAGACAGTTGTACCAATTTACACTGGCAACCCCATCATATGAGATTGTCAGTGTCCTTGGGCTTTACCTCATAGTTGATGTTATTAAAATATTTTTTGCCAGTTTGATAGGTAAAAGATTGGCATTTAATTATTTCTTCAGCTATATTTTAATGACTAAATACTTAATTTTACATATTTTCCAAAATGTTTTCCAATGGCAATAGTTTCTGAAACTCAGAAATATTATAACACATTAATTTTTATTGAAAAAGAGGTGATCTGATTAGTTAATTCATAGAATATTTTCATATGTCATTACTTAAACCAAGAGGTAAGAATATTTGTCAGTAGAGAGGGCCATTAGTTTGCTTTAATGAAACTCTAAGATTTAATTCTAATTAAGTCACTGCTGCTTGTTCACATATGGATGGTGCTAAAATACACGAGGTAGTTTACTCTCAATTAATTAAAAATTTACCTTGTACTTCTCTTAATTTGCTTACCAAATTCTTTCTCTATAGATAAACTCCCCAACATTGCCAAAGCCTGCATGAGGTAGTATTCTCACATTCTGTGGGGGGCGGTGCCATATGTTCCATTAAGATATTTTCGGTATTCACAGATCTTCCTCTTCTCCCCCATTTTATGTTTGTTTCCTTTATTCTATTTAAAAATTTTATTTCCTTTAACCATTTTTGCATCTGCACTTTAAAAAAATCTGTTTCTCTAGTTCTTTTAGTAGCATTAAGTGAACAAAAGAACAGAATTTTATTTTAACTAATTATTTTTTAACTAATCTTGATACTTTCCAAGTACACAATCAGTACCAAGATAAAAGAGAACAATCTGATGTCACTAAGTTGTTTGAACAAAATTAAGTAAAAATATAAGTGATTTAGATTTATAAAACTACCCATTAAAAACATAAGATAGTCTTGTTTTTAAAGGACTGAAAATTAATGGAAGAAATTTTCCTTTCCACTAGCTTTGCAAGAAAGAAATAATCTTCTTTGACTATCCTCCTGTAAATCCCACTGCAAATTGTAGTCTGCACAGAACAGAATCATGGTGCCTAATCCTCCTCTTTTCATGGTTTAGTCCATACAAAGAGCAGAGCTGGAAATTAGATCTTTTGACAGCAGTTACTAAGCAACAGAATTTGGATGTTTTTAGTTAACATCCTAATATATTGTGTAGCTGATTTGTCGAAGTTTGTGCATGTATTAACTGAGAGAAATGGACACTCCGGAAGTGACTATGAGTCCTTGTACTGCTCCAGGGGTGGGTGCTTTTTGTTGTTGTTGTTGTTTTTTGCTTAATATACCTTGTCTTCTGGCATTTGTATCTGTTGGCACACAAAGGAATATGATGCAAATCTTTAGTAGAACTTTCAGACCTTGTGAAAGTTTTATAGTACTAAGAATACCCCACTTGGTGGCTCATGTTATGAGAAAATGTAAGAATTTTTCCTGAAAAGCAGGGAGAACAAATAAGGGATTCTAAGGTCATTCCGGGAAGCTTTAGTGCTTTGCCAAAAGTTTGGGTCCACTTCCTGAGGCAGTTTCATTAGAAGACAGCTAATGTTTGCTTGGTCTACTCCCAAGTTATTTTTAGAAACTAGAGATTATTACTGATAGCACCAATTTAAATTTGCTCATTTATATTTTTATATGCTACCAAATATGATTAGGGTATGCTTTCAACTAATTGCTGACAGGTTTACTACATTAGGGATTTTCTAAATCATCAGATTCCTACTGTCATCAGATTCCTACTAACTAGGTGCTTCATGCCAACCACTTCAGAATTGAGATAAACTCTTTCAGTCCCAAAAAGACCAGAGAATTTGGCTTCACTTACCACAGAGCACTAAAGAGGTTATAGAAAATGGAGGTCGGAATCTACTTAGAACACACTTCACTGTGGTTTGTGATTTTGAAAGACTGGGATTAACATGGAGCTAATGCTGGCATGTTCCCATTTGTGTTCATGCAGACTCCAGAATCTGCAGCTGCAGCCCTTCCCCTATCCACAGGTGGCTCCTAGCTTGTCTGAAGATTCCAGGAATGGGCTCTATGCGTTGAGAGCTTGCAGCATCCCTAAGGACCTTATTCAGCCCTGCCCCTAAGCCTTATGTGGCAGGAGCCCCATACCTCCTTTTTCTCAGTGTTTACGGAGTGCATCGGCATGCTCTTGCCTCAAGCCCAGGCTCCGCACATTCTAGGCTGTCTCTTAGACCCACTACCTGCCTTTGCACACAAGAGCGGTGGTACCTGAGAGTCTAATGATGACAATTTTATGTATCTACAGCTAGAAATAGACTTTGGGATTGTATGTTCTCTAGATATAGTCTTCATCTTCCAGAATAGACCTCTTGCTATTTCCATGTTGACTGTCCCAACTGTTTTCCACACTTTTTTCTTTCTTCAATTCTTTCCATTCTTTTTCTTCATCCTTCTCTTTCAGACCTCTCATCTGACTCTAAGCATACATATATGCTGATAATTTCACTTGCTCTACAAGAAACCTCCTGATAAAACTAGGATGACTGTACTTTCCAATTTACTTTGTGTGATCCCAGTGTTTACCTGTTGCTCCAATGTGATTAATAACAGCTCTCCCCCTTTCAATCGTCTTGGTTTGCATGATAATTTATATGATCCCTGACTGATAACCTCTCCAACAAGAAAAGCTCGAGCATCTTACTTTTATCATACTAAATGAGAGGATCAGAATTTAAGTTAATTTTTTAAAGAGTCTTTAAGCTACAACCATTAGTTCCAGCTTCAGCCCACCTGGCCAGTCATTGTTTTGGCATCATTTGATGTGGAGCAGGCACTCTGTATCTGCTGTGTGCTGTTACTCATAGCAAGTTTGGCACTTCAGGTATATATTCTAGCTGGGACAGTTTGTACAATTTTCCTTTCCTGCATCTTTCTAACACCTCTTCTCCTTTTCAGATTTGTCTGTCTAAAGGTGTGGCAGAACTTCCTAGCTCACTATGTAAATATCTCACTTGGATTTAGTCTAGCAGCTAATTGCATATACTTGCCAGTCAAATCTCAGTATCATCTTAGTGAACATTCATTCTCCTGGGGCCTTGGGCGTAGAATAGGAGAGGCTGAGGAGACTAGGCAGAAAACAGAGATACAGAGAAAGAGTGAAGACCTTATATTAACACTCGTGATTGAATAAGAAAAAGAATGTGTGTATAAGAAGTGGAAGGGGTGTGTGTATTTAAATTAAAGCAGAATTGCTACTCCAAGGAGTTTCAGTTGACCTGTCCACGGAAACTGGTCAAGTTACAACTGGAATTACACAGCCTTTGTCATGGTTAGTATGTTGTTAAGGGAGTCAGCTGTGAGTGCTCCTCTCTCTGTGATAGTAATTAGTACATTAAGCTCTGTCTGCTAAAAAAATTACATTAAGTGACTGCTATAAGTATTTTTCTTCTAAATTCTTACAGGTAGCCCATGCAGTCAACTGTAAAGTGATTTGTAATGCCTCATCAATCAGAGTCTCTGAGATAAGTTGGTGAGACTACATACCAATTTACGATCAGTCTTGATGCCAGCAATGTCCTGAGTGAGGTTCCTGTGGTTGTGTAAGCTCTACGTTGTCCTTGAGAAGAGAGAAGGGCTTATTCAGGGAAAATGTAGAAGTACTACAAGTATCTAGTGCATGATGTCCCAGCCCCTGTGGCTGTAACCCACCGGATTACAGCCTGACAGGATTATATGCTTGCATCAGAACCTTTAGTAGAATTCTGAAAAGTGTTCTGAAGAGCAAAACATTGTTTTCAACGACTCCTTGAAATCACCCAAGTTTACAGTTACCACATTAGCAGCTGTATTGGTCCAGTGTTCAAAATATCAGAAAGCCACTGTGGAACTTCTTCCAAACTTTTCCATTGTCTTGTTCACCGACTTAAAGCCAAAAGGAGCCATCACTATGTATCAATTAGAAATAAATATCCTATCTTCTCATTTTTTCTTCACTTTTTTGGTGGGAAAAGGGATGCAGGTGGGAGTAAGAAGGAATAAAGAACTCTTCTCACAGCAAGATGAAATTAGAACTTGTGTTTCAGCCATTGGATCTATTGGACAAATATCATTACTAAAAACTAAATTTAGTAAAAATTACCTGAAAGTATTCTGTGCTGGGCACTGGAGATAACATGAATAAAGTTTTTATCTACCTCACAATCCAGTGGGGAGAGACAGCTAAGGATAGAAAGGTAAATGGGATTTTAACACAGTGTGAGAGGGTGACTGACAGGTAAAGATGGTGCAGAGGAAAGCAACAGAGGCATTCTTTCATGCATGCATATAGCCAACATTTAGCACCAGTGAGGTGTCAGACCCTGAAGCATTATACTGAGGAAGACAACCCCCACATTAAGGAACAGAGAGTGTGTTGGTAGAAGAAAACATAAGCAAAAATCTCTTAAATATAAACATGAGCAACTTTTTCCTGAACACATCTCCTTGGGCAGGGAAACGAAAGCAAAAATGAACAAGTGGGACTACATCAAACTTAAAAGCTTCTGTACAGCAAAGGGACACTGGATTTCATTTTATTACCTGTAAGAACAAAAAGGCATCCTACAAAATGAGAGAATATATTCATGAATGACATATCCGATAAGGGGTTGACATCCAAAATATATAAAGAGCTCACACGCCTCAGCACCCAAAAAACAAATAACCCGGAGGATCTGGACAGACACTTCTCCAAAGAAGAAATTCAGATGGCCAACAGGCACATGAAGAGATGCTCCACATCACTAAAAAAATAAAAATAAGAACAGATAGTATGTTGGGAGGAACTTAGCATTGAGATTGCCAGCATGAGTGGGATTTTTTTGTCATAATTTTTGTTTTTGTTTTGTATCTCTGAGGGTGACTTCTGAGCATAAAAGAGACCCTGTATAGCTAATTTGAAGTTTAAAAAGTAAAAATTCAATGTATTAAATTATGCAACCTAAATCCTGGTTTTTCAACACAAAAGAAAACTCAAACTTTAAAAAAAGTCCCCTAACATCTCTTATTCTATTTTTAAGTCTAGCAAAATTTAGCAGTTATTTAAAAGGGGACTTTTAAAACTTAATTAGATTTCTTTATTTCAAACTATGTTTGCACATTCAGCATATTTTATTTTCTCTGTGAAGTACTTCAGTTGTTTGTCCAACATTCTGAGTTTTAAAGTAAATCTATATTTAATAATAAATTAAAACATAATAGAAATATGGTGAATCTTAGATCATCTTTACTATTTAATAAGCTACTGAAGTTGTCTTGTACTTTCTAATGTAAAAGCTTATCAAAATTCTTCAATTGCAATTTTAAATTGGACTAGCAAGGCTAATTTATTCACCTAGTATAGTAAATTTTCTTAACTATTACGAATTCTTTAAAGACCAGGTATAAACAGGTTCTCTTTGAACTTAATATGAAAAACAATAGTATAAGTTTGATTTACTTTATTTCTATACCTAATATTTAATATTCTATAGTTAAAAGATTAGGAATTATGTGGGGGTGTTGCCCTATTGGTGCACTGAGGTTACTTACCAACCAGAGAGACTGGGCTATGGTGCAGGAATTCTTAGATATGACACCAATGGGCTGTACTGAGCCCTAGTTGTAATTGCTGGAATAGGAACCCCCAGCGTTGACAAAAGGCTGGTCTCAAGGCCTTAGTGCTGATATTCAACTTATGCATAAATTAATTCTGTCAGGCCTGAAAGTGCCACATTCTTGCCAGGATATAACAACCCCCTTCGACTTGCTTCACTTTGCATTTCTTTCACTGTTTTAAGACAATGTACGATTACATTTTGTCTGTATCTAAAGACATGCCTATGTGATTTTTTGTAACCAACTCTTAATTCTTTTGTAAACATTTTTTCATAATTGGATTTGAGTTGATGGAATTCTGTTCTTTCAGTGTTATTTCTGCTTAACAGATGACAATTCTTACAGGTAATAAAATGAAATCCAGTTTTATCCCACACATCCCTTGTGGCTCCATCTAACTCCTGAGTCACGACACTGACGTTCATGTCCCTGACATAGATAGGAGAGACCACTGTGATAAACTTGATGGGCTCTGTCAGTTGATTAATGACCAGTTGTGCCTCAGCATGACCAGGTGTGACACATCCAGCTTTTGGAAATGGAAACAGCATTACCTTGCTCCTTGCTCAGCCATGATCCAGTTGTGTTGTCTTGGGCAACTGAGGACACAGTTTAACTGCTTTGGGCCTCAGTTTTCTCATTTTTAAATTGCAATGACCTTTTTCTAAAATCCTATTTATTAAATTCTAATGTAGTATAAGTCTGAACTATTGGTGTTTTACTGTGCTTTGTTTAGGCATTGCTCACGAATTAACTAAATTTTATCTTGGAAATTGCCGTAATTATGGAGAGCAGTGAGATAAGTGGTTTTGCTTTCTTCCAGATTTTTGATGATGCATACAAATCCCAGCTCAGTTGTGTGGTGGTGGATGACATTGAGAGACTGCTTGGTGAGTCATAACTTCTGCCATTGTACGATCTTTGCCATGTTACAGCTAATGTCTCACAAATTACAAGAGAAAAATAATGGGCATTTATAAACTATAGGACAGTAGAAATGCCTTTCTTTGGTTTATAAGGAAGTATCTCTTATATCTGAAATAATAATGGTATTCAAGTTAAATATGCTTTATGACTATAACTCTATTATAAACTGCTTTCTCATAAGAGCCCATGCCTCATATTATTTTTTTGTTGATGGATAATTTTTGTTGATAGATACATTTGCTGTTTAGTATCTCTGAGCTGCCTATACCTCAGAGGTTCCACTTATGAACTCTGACAGAAATAATGAAAGAAGTGCTTACAGTTGAAGTGAAATAACACTTGGGGCAGAAGCTGTTAGTTCTCTGTGTCTTTTTCTGCTCTTAAAATACAGACTGTATTCCATTTCTTACTTAGCCCATATATATAGTAGTCCGGGAGACAAAAATGGGATAATAATGTTGAAAACTGTGTGAAAGCTAAAAGTGCTTTATAGTAAGTTTTAGAGATATTTACTCAACACCTCCTACAGGGTCAGAGATAAATAATACAGGCCCCCCACTCAACTCATCAGGTATAATCTACAAGCAAAATAACAGAAAACTGTTGTTACTTTTACATTTATTTCATTGCCAAAATTAGATGAATCTGGAATAAATTCATCATGAAAATGGCTCAGGATATTGTGATGAACTCCATTTAAATTGAGCCTACCTGGTGACTTAATAAATACTTGAAAATACTACCCAACACCTGATTAATCCATTCTTCCTTAAGTTACCCAAAATGGTATAGTAATGATTTCAAGTTATCTGTTCCTGCTACATTTTTCCCATGATTTTTAGGCTTACTTTAGGTCCTCTGTTACTTACTTTCCTGTTTCCTAAGGCAGTAACTATTATAAAACAAAGCAGGTATATCCATGAGGTTTTCTTAAATTAATAGTTTTATCTGGTGACCTGGGTTTTTAGTCTGCTATTTTTGATACATTTCAGCCCAGTTTATAGGATTACTTCTTTAGAAGCTTTTAGGCACATACTCATAGCTCTGGGTGAATTCCTTTATCTAAACACAATTGAGACATGTGGTCATAGCAACACTACTATGTCAAGAATGTGTACCCTCTGAGTATATTTTCACTTGTGTGAATAGTTATTATCTGTGCTTGTTTGTTCATTCATTCAACAAGCATTTGCTGAGCCCTTACTACTGTACTAGAATTATTGGGGTCCCAGAAAAATAAGATGCTGTCATAACATATATTGACAAAAAATTAATGCAAAGTAGCATGAGCCATGTGCTCTGGATATGCAGAAAAGGGAAGGATCACGTTTGACTTCAGAGGGCTGCTGCCTAAAAGTAGCTGTAAGGGCAGGGCAAGAGTGCATATGCAATATGCAGAGGAAGCTGTTGGAGCATTCGTGCCGAATTTTGGGGGATTGGTAGAAGTTTAACAGGCAGAAGGTTCTTTTAGAAAGTTCTCTGTTCGCCATCTGAGGACTAATCTTGTTCTATCACTTCAGCCATATGGAGTACTTTCTTACATTAATATTACTTGCCATTTTCCCATCTACCCATTTTCTAGTATGACATGTTGCCTTTGTACTTACTGTATTGCCATGGTTTACAGTAGTTTCTTGGAAATGCTTACTAGATACACCTGAGCCTTTTTTCCCTTAAAATGAAATGTTTCTGAATGTCAGACAAAGATGTGTACATAAACTCAAAATGGATATTTAGAAGCTTTTTTAAAAATTGAAAGATGAGAGTTCTTTTATAATATTTTAAGCATTTAAGTTATTGGGGGTATTTTTTGCTAATTATTAAGTTGCAAGACAGTACTTTGAACTATTTACTCTTGATGCAGAAAAATCCAAATGTTTTGAATATGTGCATATGTGTATCAAATCCCTAAACATAGCAATGTTTCTCTTCTAGATTATGTCCCCATTGGCCCTCGATTTTCTAATCTGGTATTACAGGCCCTTCTTGTGTTACTGAAAAAGGCACCTCCTCAGGTAAAAATAATACAAAGAACATTTTCAGAGTTTTTCTAGAAAATTGCATATAATAATAAATAAACAGGCTATCATAAACATATAAAATCCTGTTGTTGAAGGGATTTTGAAAAGTCATCTAGTCTGGCCTTCTATCTTAAGGTAAATGATTTTTTTAACAATCAAGAGTTTTCCATTCCTTTTCTGAAGATCTCAGAATCCCACAGTTAGTATTCTGTTCTGTTTATAAGTTCTCCACCGTATTACGCTTCCCTTCCCCTCTTCATCTCCCATGAGGTGACGATCTACATTAATATTATTATTAATGTTATGATATTAATGTAGAAGGGATTAAATACATGTTCTTATTTGTTTCATTTATCATTTCATAGGTTTTCCTAAAAATTTGTATTTATCTCACGTGGTACTTTTGAGGAGTGACTTTATAGCCAGTATCTTGGCACTTGAAGGTTGTATTTTTACTGATGTGGCTCTTGGAGACCGGTGATTTTGATAGCTTAACACATTTAAAACTAATCTATAAGGATTGGTTAAATATGTTAATTATGTAGAGGCTGCCAGAGCATGTTTGGCTATGACACATGACACGAATTCTCTTGATTGATTCTGCATGCTGTAACCTCAAAGAAATGCCAATCAAAGACAGATACAAAGGGGTTAAGCACTAACTGAAAAAAACATCTAATATCTCTATGGGAATCTCATATTTGAAGTTAAAGATATAAACTAGGCTGTATGGAAAATATTTAATGTTAAGCTGGTGAATCTAATTTTTAATTTAATAGTTAAAATTGTGTGTGCGTGAGTATGTGTGCATGCATGCACGCGTGTGCATGTGTGAATGCTAGACCTAAAGGTAAAGGACTTGTCTTGATTTTCTAGGTTTTCTCTTTTTACAATATTGAAAAGAAATTTAACCTACAACATCCTTGAAAATTCACTACATATATGCAATGTGAAAATATTTTTTAATCATCTTTTCATAAACTGTCATTTCTAGTAACTGGAATTTTAGCCTATACTAAGGCTGAAATTAGAGAAATTAGTATATATTCCCTTATTTGATTCCTTCAGTAAATACATATATACATCTAAAGTTACTGGAACACAAATAAATATATATGTCACATATAAAAAAGTCCTTTTTTATGAAATGAGCATTTTAAAAACTGTTAGATTGGGAGACTTTTTCCAGATATTTAAATTTTTTCTAATACTTTTCAGTTTTAGCTAAAAGTAATTTATGCTGAAAGTCGTCTTGGAGAAGGAAGAATAATTTTTCAATCTTTTTTTTAAACTGCTTGTCCTTCACATTGTTAAATATTATATACATTGATTTAAAGAGAGACATTCCCTAACTGAGAATTATTTGTAATCCAAAATAAGTTTTAACAGAAGTAAATAGAACACATTAATAATAACTGGTAATAGGAATAATTTCTGTTTTGTAAAAATAATTATGAGACTCTTGAGGAAAAGTCCATTATGTTGTACTTTCAAATCTTACAGCATCTGGCACAGAGGTTCATGCAGATGCACTTGATGAATAACTTACTCAACAAAAATATGTGTAATTTACTTTTTAAAATATTTTTTGAGTGTCCCCTTCCCCTCAATTTGGTGGGATCACATTTTTTAGTATTGCTGTAATTTATATTTGGCAAGGTATGATTAAAGTGAAAGCATTTAAAAATAAGTAAGATTCAAATGGCCAGTAAGCACATGAAAAGATAATATCATTAGCCATCAGGGAAATGCAGTGAGATACTACTTCACACCCACTAGGATGGCTATAATAAAAAAGTCAGATAATAACAAGTGTTGGAGTGCATGTGGAAAAATTGGGACCCAGATACACTGCTGGTGGAAATATAGATACTGTGCATTTTTTGGAAAACAGTCTAGCAGTTCTTAAAGGTTAAAGATAGAGTTACCTTATGACCCAGCAATTCTACCTCTAGGCATATGCCCCCATGAAATGAAAATGTATGTCCATACAAAAGCTTGTGTGTGAATATTCATAGCAGCATTATTCGTAATAACCAAAAAGTGGAAACAACTCAAATGTTTATCAAATAAAATGTGTTATATACACACAATGGAATATTATTCAGCAATAAAAAGGAACGAAGCACTGATATGTACTGTAACATGGATGCACATTGGAAACATGCTAAGCAAAAGAAGCCAGTCACAAAGACCACATGTTGTTAGATTCCATTTATATGAAATGTCCAGAATAAGCAAATCTATAGACACAGAGTGTAGATTTGTGGTTGGGAGAGGTAGAAAGGGAGAATGAGAGGTGACTCCTAATGGGTATGGAGTTTCTTTTGGAGAGGATGAAGATGTTCTAAAATTGACTGTGTGACTCCTAATGGGTATGGAGTTTCTTTTGAAGAGGATGAAGATGTTCTAAAATTGACTGTGTGATGGTTGCACATATCTGTGAATATAGTAAAAACCACTGAATTGAATACCTTAAATCAGTGAATTGTTTGTTATGTGAATTATCTCAATAAAATGGTTACCAAAAGAAAAAATAGTTTCAGAAGCTTGATGAAAGGAGGCTTATCTGGAGAGCTAGAAGTAAAGAGTGAGCACTCAAGGTGTATGGCCTACCTTGGGGGAAATCTTAGAAACAGGAATTGGATCATTAAAAAAAGATGGGAAACGAATTTCTCTAAGGATGGAAAAGGAAGGCTATAGGAACACGTACGAAGTAAGACAGATGTGGTTGCCTTAGCACTTGGAAATGGCAGGGATTCTCTTTTGAGAGAATGCCAGCCTGTCATTAATCAGAATTTGGTAACTCTAACCTGGACTGCTAGATGACCTGCTGTATAAGTGAATGTGACAAAAGAAATTAATGTTTAAAATATTTCTAGTTGGCATATATTTAACAAAATAAAAATATACTTTTCTCTGTACCTCCTTGCTTTTTAAATTAGTTTGTATTCTCTCAGGAAAAGAAGGGAAATTTGTAGGCTGATCCAGTATCATGTAGGTTTTTCAGATGTTTTCAATTAAATATTAAAAGTATATGAATCTGAATGTTGTAGAAATGTATGGAATGGTAAAAAACTGTTATTTTTATCACTATCAAGAAAACAGAAAAGTTGTAGGCCTTTTTCTTTAAAAAGAGGAGCCATACATGTACTCAATAAGCATATCAGTCACAGAATCCTTAATTTTTCATTTGTTGTAATTCCAGCTTTCATACAGAAAATGTGTGTGTGCATGTGTGCACATGCTCAAATAAAAGAGGCCCTTCAAGAGCACCATGTTGTTATGTATCAAGATATTCTCTTTTCTACCTCTTCCCTCCCCCATTCCCCTCCCTCGTTGTAAATTGGCTTATTAAAACTGGTTCACAAGCCTTCCTTTTTTCCCTTTGTGATTGCTTTGGTCTTGGATTTTCAGTGTAGGACTAAAAATTCAAGTCAGATTTCAGTTACTAGGATAATTTTCTTTGAATTTAAATTTTTTCTAAGTAGCATGGATTTTTAATGAAGCTGGTATTCAGTGGATTGCTTTAAATTTAGCTGGAGAGTTAATTTCATGATTGATTTATTAGCCCTTTGGAAGTATAAAAAGTGGTATCTGTAGTTCATGAAGACTGAAAAACATCATCACATTTTGTTTAGCATCTTTTTAAAACCAATTAAAAGCTTTTCTAAAATGGATTGAACAGGGGAAAATAAAACATGTTCCCTAGGTCTTTATTTCAATCAAGTTTCCCTGTGTTCTGCAGGAGAAGAGATCGAGGGGGGATAGAAAAATTGAAAAGGGCTGCCCCAGCAGGGAGCCAGGCCGGAGAAAAGGGCTGCGCTGAGAACTCAGCAGCAGCAGCTAAGAAAGCCCCCAGCCTGCTTCATCTACATGCAGAGTCACACAAGGCATGGGGGCGCTCGCCGTCACCACAGAGGTTTCACATGTGCTTCCCTGCTGATTCCTGTGAAAAGCTAACAATTGGCTTGGAGGGTAAAAGACCACTGCAGTTCACCCTCCCTGAGCTGGATGTACAATTTGTCCAGTGTTAGGAAATGTCCGGCTTAGCAGTGAGAGGCCCGAAGACACCCCTCCTTCCAGTGAGATTCCTAAAGCCGGCTCTTGTACTTGATGACACTGGGGCTCTTTTCAAGTTTTGCAGATTTATGGAAGTTGAGTGGAATGTGCTTTTCATGATCAGAAGGTTGAAAAGCTTAGTCTTAATGTGAAGGAAGAAGCAGTAGTCAAGCGGTGAGGCAGGTAAATATTCCACAGCCTGGAGCACCAACAGCTTTATTATTTTCCTCATGGATCTCTTCTGGCACCTTTTTTTTTCTTTGGGGGAAACAAAATTAAGCACCTGAAAGGGAACTCCTCAAGCTATAAAATGACACGACTTACTACTTTCCTCAACAAGTGTGAGAGTAGTTAGTTAAGCCCATTAACCTGACCACTTTAATACTAGGTTTACTTGATACTTTTGGGAATCAAATTGGGAGACTGCAAGTGTATGTACCAGAATAGCCTTGTAATTTTACGGAGAACCATTCCTTTTTTAGTTCAGTGTTTCCCAACCCTTTTCATATCATGGCAAACAGAAAATGTTGGGCAAATGGATGAAGCCATTCACAGCTGTCCAGAGGGGCAGCCACCCTAAGTGCCTTCCCCATGGCTGCCAAAAATTGATTTCTTACTCTACCTGTATAACTCATTTGAAGCATATGGAGTTGGAAAATTGTTTGGAAACTAAATTTTTACAAAAGAAGATCACTCCAAAGTCATAGCAAGACTACTGAAGTAGAGTTCTGACCTGACAAAGTTTTAGCTAAAGTATAAAATTGTTGGAAAAAATAACTTCCTCACTGCCCTGGCACCTATGAATATTACATAATAAGAAAGAAGGAAGGTTTAGAGCTGGGCAAGGCATGACATGTGAACCAATAAACTCTTAGTAAATCCTGATGGTAACTCAGGCAGATATATTGGTGTCTATATGTTTCATTTTAACATCACCAGCCTCTAGACAAGATTGCTTTTTATGTAATCCTTATATGACATCTTAGTACAGTCTGTTAGGAAGTCTTGGTAGTATTAAGCAATTCCTAAGGCTTTGGGTTGCTTTAGCAAAATAAGCAGATAATGGGAAGAGACTCCCAATCATGCAGGCCTAAACCTGAGTATCTCCTCATCTGTTCAAAATTAACTCTGGGTAATGACTACAGTATGACTCAGTAAGATATATAACCACTTTAGGAAAGAGATTTAGTTATTTTGCCAGACACATTAATTGTAATCACTGATGTGACCTTTGCATTGGACTTCTTTACTGAAGAAAAGCTGTGTGATGATAATTAGTGGCCCAATTTTCCCAATTATTAAGTCAGTAACATTAGATGGCTACTATGTTTTATGAAATTCTCTGTAAGTATACTTTGCTTAGTATAACAGATTGTCTCAGAAAGTTCTATGTAAATTAAATATATATAAATGCATTTATATGTAGAACAATTTCAGATACATCAAAAACAGTGAAAGAAACTTAGTCCTTTTATAAAACATTGCTACAGATAATGCTGAATAAAACCGTGTTTTCAAAATAGGTTTTTTGGGGTTTTTTTGGTAGAGCACATGTATAAGAGGTATTAACGAATACCAAAATTTTTTAGGGTGTGTGTATATATATATGTAGACCATTTTCAGATAACTCAAAATGAAATATCAAAATAATCATCAGAGAAATGCCAGTGATGCTAGAAAAAATATTCTCTTACTGCCAGGATGTCTTCATCTAACCCCATTTATATATATTACTGCGACATGGCATCAGTGTTAGAAAAGGGTTGATTATTATATCATAATATTCCATGGTGTCATGAATCTAGTTCTGAGTACCCTCTGTAGAACTTACTCTTTCTGTTGGACTTGGAGTCAGGAAACCTGAGTTTGAGCCTTAGCTCAGTCATCTTTTGGCTATATAACCTTAAACTAGACCCTGAATATCTTTGTGTCTGTTTCTTCATCTGTAAAATGGAAGTAATTCCTCCTGCCTTACCTACCCATTGAGGACCAACTATAATAATGTATGGTGAAGTTCCCTGTAAACCTATGGACTACACAGATAAAAAGTATTAATGCCTTATGAAAAGCATGGAGTTACTGAAAAGCAGGAGTATTGTCCACAGAGAATGCCATTTGTAAAGAATTGATTTATAGCATTATCCTAAGATCTTCAAAAGGGAATGGGTATTTGTCCTGCTTGATTTGAATCTTCACATTGCTTGGGGCCCAGGGGTTGACATCTCAGATTCTATTTCTTCCTGTTTTATTGCTGTTTCAAAGTTCTTAGAGGGTCTTGTATTTTTTTCAGACTGTTATATGGAACTAGAAGTGTGTTTTTCAGTTTTTTCTTTAAGGAGGTGCCTTTAGATAGTCCACAGACCCTTTTCAGCATGTAAGATATGAAAACTAAGGAGTGTCAATGCTGTATGTGGCAAATTTCCCAGGAAAGTGAGTTCAGAGTCCCAACTTCAAGCCCAGGCATAGCTTCTCTCATTTATAATACTAGGGAAAAAAATCAGTGATATCCTACTGCCCTATCTCCCCCCCATTTGCTGAAATTTAGAACTTCTTAAATCCTAAAACAAATAATCTGGTATGGAGATTCTCTGTTATTAAAGGAAGAATAAAGTAGAGACAGGAATTTGGGAGCTCAGCAGGGTAAGGATTAAAGTGGAGGCCGGGCTTCTGGCCTTTGTGAGACCCCCGAAGATACTACCCATTGCGCTGTCCTCAGCCTCCAGGCACTGGCCCACTACATTCTTTGTCCCTGAAGCTTATGACTAAAGTCTCCCTTTTCTCGTAACTCAAACAGAATAGTGTTCTACAACTTCTCTCCTACGTTTCCTGTCCCTGAAACAAGTACCCAGATCTTTGGAGATTTCCTATGAGTTTATAGTACATGGCATAACAGCTACTGGGTAAGAAGGGTCAAGAAGAGGAACCTTACAAAGCTTCTGGAACAATTTATCAATATTCCTGATAGTTATTAGAATGCAGTGGAACCAGGCCTTGATCTTTTCAAGTCAACACTTGGTCTATAACCACATCTTCATCTTGACAGTCCTATTTACTCCTCACATTGGGAAATGGAAAGAATGTTTTTCGTAAGGAAGGCTCCAGACAACCTGCAGGACAATCTCTGTCCTTCCTCGTTTCCTTCCTTTCTCTCTGTCTCTTCCCTCCCTCTCTCCCTTCCCTCCTTTCTTTCCTTCTCTCTTTCTTTTCTAAAACTGTTTAGATTATGTGGATGATTATATTTGTTGAATCAATATTTTAAAGATGGTGAGTCTTAACTAACAGAACTGGCATTGGCAGTAAATAAGAGCACAGGAGTTAGAATTTGAAATCTTGCATTTGAATTCAGTCACTTAACTTCTGAGCCTCAATTTTCTCATTTGTAAAATGGAAACAATAGTAATGTTTAAGTTCTGAGAATTACATAAGATAAATATTGATTGTAGTTCTTTGTAAACTGCAAAGCACAACTCAATTATTAGTTTATCATTCACTTCAAAGAGAACTCTGTGTGTTTCCTCACACAAAAATACATAAAACCAACCCATATCAAAGGAGCTTAGCTCCATGTTGCTAAGGCTGCTGCTGCAGAAACCATCCCTGGAAAGGTCAGTCAGAAAGAGCATAGCAGCTTTTTTTTACCCTAGCTACCAGCCATCCTGCTTCCACAGACGCAGCATTAGCCAGCCCTGAGCCAGTGGAAAAAGGGGGATTTCTTACTCAAGTTTCTGGAATAAGAGGAGTAATGGGAACAGAGGACAGGGAGAAAGACCAAGTGATAGCAGTCAGATGAAAAGCTCTGGCCATCCAGCTAGTAACCCATTAATCTGTATATTCTGGGCCTATGTCAGAAACTGCCAGTATAACTATCAGATCACCTCACTTAATCATAGTGTGATTTCAGTTAGAAAGAGGAAAGTACTGGAGAAAGTATGCCAAAATTGTTAATTATGACTGCCTTTATACCAGTGGCCTCCAAACTTTTTAAACACATATCCTGCCAGTTAAAAAAAGACATTTGAGCCCATACTCCCAATATTTTGTTACATGTGTTATTCTGTAAGATGATATTCATTTTAAAACATATATAGAAAAGGAAAATTTTTAAAGAATGATATTATAAATGAAAGTAAAAGGAGTTGTATTAAGTTGTTTTATTTCTCCATTTTAAAGACAACTGCTCTATATTTGATGGTAGAATCCGAGGTGATTTTTTTTTCTGCTTTATTGTTTCCTGTGTTCTGCAAATTTTCTACAATAAGCATTTATTATTTTTTAATAAGGAAAAAATAAAAACTGTGTATACAATTGTTTTCATTTTTAATTTAGCATAACTGTCAAATTCTTTAATTCCAACCCTTCCAACTAATTGGCTGCTTGACCAGTTAAATGAATCTGCCTTTATCTCAAAGCTTATCTATATGTAATTTTTTTAAACTTGTTTTTTAATTTGAGGCCATTTTAATTTAAGGTCTGGTCTATAAGACACGTTGTGGTCCTGAGAGTAAAAGAATGAAAGTGCCCTGTGACTCTCACTCCCAGTTGTCCTTGGAAACGCACCTGGCATTCAGCTCAGTGCTGTGCTTCCAGTCGGAACTTATGGTAGGTGAATGCCAGTGTGACCAAGATTGACTAAGACAGATGGGGACAACTGTATGAAGCTTCATGGAAGGAAGATGGGAAGTTTCTTTTCCAACCAAAAATATTTCTTTTGTCACTCAAATTTGAAATATTACTTTAAAGAGTATATGATTTACTAGGATATGCATTTAATAAACATTTGTTCCACACTATAGAAATACAAAGATGAATAAGATGTTGTACCCACCCTGCATGAGCTCATAATCTGGGACCAGCTGTTCAGTTTCACAGTTTGTGCACAAGGTGTGCACAAGGTCAGGTGGCAAGTGGGGGTTAACATCTAGCCCACACCCTACGTACCAAGCTGTCTACCTGGTGTAGGGCTAAATCTGCCCTCGGTGGGCTTGCCAGGTTTAGTAGATAAGAATATAAGATGCCCAATTAAATTTGAATTTCAGAAAGACATCCAGTACTTTTTTAGTGTAAGTGTATCGCATGCAGTGTCTGTGATATACTTAGGCTCAGAGCTCTGTCTGGCAACCCTAGACCTAAGGAAAAGGAAAGTGGTACCTTTTTACTCATACATACAAGTTGCTAAAGCTTTGGGGAATGAGGGCAAGAGTGGATGCATGACCCAGACAACTGCTTTTTTCTAATGCATGCACCTAAGAAGAGTATTTTTTCTATTCAAACCAAGGCTAACTGGTGTCCCTGTCACAATCCCCCAGTGAGGGAAAGAGATGTGTTAACGTGGTTTATATAGTTAGGTTTTACAAGTTATAATGGGTTCCAGTGGGATGTAAAGGAAAGCATGGTCCATTTTACTGGAGAAAATCTGCAAATGTTTCATAAACAGTAGTTCTTGATCTTGGTCTTGAAAGATGAGTAAAAGAGAGATGTATCAGGACCATAACGTTATGCCATGTTAAGGAATTCCAGCTCTGTAGCATGAGGAAAGACAGTAAAAGATGTGCCTATGCCAGAAATAGCAAATTGTTATTTCCATACTAACTGATAGTAATTCATAAGACATCAAAGGTTTCATTTTTTCCAAGCAACTAAAGCTTACCCTCTTTAAGTATCCATTGCTGTTACACTTTAGCTTCTTTTAAAAGGAAAAGGTTGCTGCATACATCTTTGGTGTCTGAAGCAAAGTATAATGAACACTATGTTAATGAGTAAGGATCTTCATTATAAACCATAATCACATGGATCAGCAATATCCTGAGGAACAGCAAGAACTATTGGAATGTATAAAACTGCCCTGTAATCATTAAGTAGGCCTATCGTGCTCTGTTTTTTAATTTTGTACCTCTTGTTTTTAATGGTTTGGCTGTCCTCTGTTACTTGCAGAATCCAGGTACGTTATGTCACTCTGCCTGCCTCTGACACTTCCCCCTTCTACAGCTTCTGGTCAGCTGTGAACTCAGCGAGGCAACCACCAAGAACCATGACTGACTTGTAAAGTAAGAGGAACTAGGCTCTTGTGAGAGCTGGACGAGCTTTCTCGTAAGCAGGGCCACGTTTTGACCTCCGTGGACCCTTTCCTCCATAAAAATAATATTTAAATTTTTATTTTACAGCTGTTGGTACTTAAAACTTTTCTTTGACCCGAAAGTCCTTTTTCTCTTCTGATTTTAAAAGAAACTAGAATATTTTTGTGACCCTCTCAAGAGTTTTATGGGCATTTGCCACTGTGCCTAGTAGATAAGACAACACCACCTGTGAGTAAAGCCGCTTGAACCTCACTTTCTTTTGTTGTTGTTTTCATTCAGTCCTTGAAGTTAAAGGATTTTGCTTCTTTCTTGGTTCTTGGCTGTGTTCTGGTTAGTTGAAATTGTTCAGCAAGTTGGCCTCCAGATAAGTGAGATGTTATTACTGGGCACACTGAAACCATGTTCTGAAAGGTTGGGACCTAATGGAGTAAACTGGGTTGTGTAAGGTTAAATTAGGGCAGAGTGTGAAGAGAAGACAAGTACTGAAATATCTGGAACATAAGGGGTAGTTGAAAACTTCGATAAAACTCTGGAAGGCATTTTAATGAAAAGAAATGCTATGGATAAAAATCACAGACGTAGAAATTAAATGAGAAAGAAGAAGACAACTGACCTGATCAGAGCACAGGGGTCATTTTAGGGCATGTAAGCTAAACACTGCAGAGGTGAGGAAAATCTGGGTACAGAGTCACGGAGTTTGGATTTGCTGACCCACCAGTGGCCATCTTAGGTTTCTCATGAGAGGGTGTGCTATGAAACTGGGCCACTGGACATTAAGAATACTGTGACATGGTCAGTACAACTTTGTTTTCTTAATTTATTTAACCTTTTCTCCCAAGAACTCAGAGATCACAATTTCTGGGTGATGTATCTATGTAACTGTAATTGGGAGATCAGCCACTGCTATTACAAGTTAATGACACAAATAAGAAGAGTGGACAGCAAAGAACAGCAATTTCAGAGGCCTGAACTCTGGTTGTACCTCCCTGGGTGTAAAAATTTCTAACAGGTCATTCTACCCTCACTTCAGGTTTCTTGTCTACGAAATAACCAGAGAAGGAGAAGGAGAAGGAGAGGACTAGGTAACCTTTAGACTAGGTCATCTTTAAGAGCTTCTCCAAGTGTAGAATTTGATTATTCCATGTCTTCTTCATAAATTGGTACTAAAATATTTTTTAATATCATAAGGTGGTCTGCATTTGCCTAGAGTAATTATTTTAAATTATGCAAGGTGAAGGTTCTCATTTCACATCCAAACTGCTTCATAGATTCCCCTCCTTATTATCCTCTGCCCTGCCCGCAGCACCGTGAGGATGGTTACAAAGACAGTAGACTAAGAATTTGCTTCAGGGTAAAATCTAATGGAGAGTTGAAGCATAGTTGTCTGCCTAGTTGTAGCATGATTTATTTGAAACATCCTTCCTTTGGTATTCAACTTAAACATTTAACTACCCCAGAAAAAGAAGTTACAGACATTTGAGCATGAGAAATCAGAAATGCGTGCAGGATGTTCAGAGAGGCCCCATTCCTCTCCCCTCATGGTCCAGGCTCCTGATTGTTTTTAATGGTAGTCAGTTTTTACCCCTGTTGTGGGGAAACCAAGAGTTTTAGGAGATGCTTAATAATACTTGTTATCTCACTAGCTTCAATTAATGGCATCTAAAGAATCTTATCTTTTCTCTGTTAAAGTCTGTATTTTCCAACCAATAGCTTAACAGTTGATCAACCTAAAAGATCCATTTCTTTGGTTATCTAAAAGAAAGAAATAGGACAGTCTTTGGTTTCTACTTATTTTGTAAAGGAAGCATATATGCCATTCATTCCAGGTTATTTTCTTTAAAGCTAGGAATATCTTCTGTGTGCCACGCATGCTGTGCTTAGAACTGCAAGGATATAGATGAATAAAACATGGCTTCTACCCCAGAGACTTGACAGGCTAGAAACAAGATTCAGACTTGCGAACAAGTGCAATGATAAAGTTATATGGGTACTATAGTAGATAGAATTTTTTTTAAAGATCTCTATGTTAGATAATACAAAGTAACAATATGAGAAATTATTTCCATTTCAAGCATGAAGCTAGGATAAGTGATGGACTACACACCTCTTACCAGGAAAGCTTGCTTTTTTGCACCCTCTGCCCTGAATTGGTCTGTCCCTCAGAAGTCACTGCCTCTTCCTGAGGCCCCTCACTCTCACCCGCTGCCATGACTCTCTGCTCTTCAGCATCAGGCCTCCTCCCTGCCGCACGGTAACCCTAGAGAAGCCAAAGACAGACAGACGCTCTCACCTTCCCTAGCACACAGTGAGCCTTGGTCCTCTGGGAGAGTGCTCTCTCTCTGCATCATCTGCTGCCAGTACCCTGCACTGTTGTTGGGAAGAGAGGAATTCCCAGGCACCCCACTGCTCACCCACCCAACCTAATGCTGTGGATTCCTGACATCCTAGGCAGAGAGAGTTTTTCCGGTTCCTCCCAAAACCATCTGTTCAAGCTCACATCCTTCCATTCTTGCCTCCTCTGACAGTGATCGCAAAGGTGCCCCTTCCCCAAGCATTCTTTACCTCATGCTCTACTCTGACAGGTAGATAGGGTTCTTAATCCCATTTTTATGGTTGAGGAGGAGACAGGTGCTGGGAAGCTGAACAATCACACAGCTCTGAATGGTGGGACCTGTGCTTTTCTACTGCACCAGGCCACCCATCCATCAGGGCACGCCTCTCTTCCCCTGCCTCTGCCAGTCCTGGGCTTGCAAGAAAAAGGGTGTCACGTGTGAGAGGTATCAGTGAAAAAGTACAGAGCCTTCCTAGGCACGCTTCCTCTTAGAACTGGCATGTCATTCATGCAGCAGCTCTTCACCGGCCATTACTGCCCTGCATGTGCTGCCAGGATCAGCTTTCACCTGGTCACACTTCTTCCTCCTCACTAACCTCCTTCAGTTTCCTGTTGCTTCTATATTAAATTTCCTCCTTTAGTTTAGCACTCTGAGTCTTCCTTTAATGGCTGCCCACCCGCCTGTCTCTAAAAAGACTTGTTTGCAGCCCTTAGTGCTCTGGCTTGGCTACCTCCACCACCCACATAGGATCTAGTGGCATTAGAGACCTGTCCCTTCTCCTCCAGGGCCTCCTTTTTGTCAGTATCTATAATACTACAGGACTCTACTCAGATGACTTCACTCCAATGTAACTGTCCCCATATGCTGTGTCCTCCCAGCCACTGTATTTGCTGTTGGGTTACTTGGTATGGTCCCAGAATATTTATTTGCTCTTCCTTGCTAAAATGTAATCACTTTGAAGGCACAAACCAGATCTCACAGTTACCTAAGTACCTGAACAGAGTAAATTCTTGTTAATGGTCTGATCGGCTAATTGATTTATCTTTTCTTACCAGGTTTATAAATTAGTACTATTCTGAGATTTTTCACTCTCATTTACAAAAACCTCAAATTCTAACACTCAAAAAATAAAGTTTAAGGCCCTCCCCAGCACACAGCAGTCTTGAGTTGCACTTTTAAACTCACTTCTTAATCCCCATTTCAGGGTTTCCAATTGTTCACAGTTAATTCTTCTTATCAAGGGTGTATTACACTTGCTCAGCATTGAATGATAGGGAAAGAATGGCCTTTCTTTACTGCATAACTGACTTTACTTTTGTTCACAGGTTAAAATCAGCCCCTCCATTTCACTGCAGTATTATATTGGTGGCATTTTTGTTTTAGGTGGGAAAAAAAAAGCTTTCTTCCACATGAACTTTTGTTACAAATCAGTTTATTGGGGCCAGTCAATGGGCAGGACCTATGAAAGGGTGTGGATTATCTGGTAGTCCTTTGTGTGGCAAAAGGCTTAGATACCGCTTAGTACTTTGCTCATTCTTCATGATGTAAAGAAGTGTTTTTTTGAAGGATCAACACCTGACTGAGCCCTGCCTTTTTCATGGTAATATTTTCACCTGAGTTGCTTCTTATGGTACTAAGAATTAGTTAACTAATACTTATTTAACCTTGGAACAATGTTTATCATAATCCGATTGGCAGATAGTCATTTTATTTAGGCCTTTGCTTTGTTGCTTCAAGACTAGCAAATCTCAGTAAAGAGTATACTGGGAATAAATTTTTTTTTCCAAATGAGTTAATGCTCTACTGTTTTTCTTTCCATGAAGGGGCACGTTTCAGCGCTGTGGACTTAAGACTAGTAGTCACACATTAACACATTGGATTTCCCCTCTTGGGCTGAACTCTACTTTTATTTTTAAAGCTAGCCTTCCTATTTTATGCTGCTGGCAGCTTTTCCCCCAAAATGTTCTCCAATGTTATTTATTACATTAATACGTTCAGAGCTGTTTTTTCATGATTAAGCTTCCTCATGAGCATTACCACTAATTAATATACAAAATGATCCAGCACAATTTAATTATTTGGTAATGTTTTTCGGTGTTTTCCTAAAGATGATGCTTTACAAGTCAAGGCCTGAACTTGCCTGGGTCATGACCTCTCTGCAGTGTTTGCAGTCTTGTTAAACAAGAAGAAAAGCAAAACATAAATTAGCATCTCCATTATAAGTTGCTCTCCATTTCCCAGTCTTTCAACACTCTGAAGAGCACAGTCACTGCTGATATAAAAGTTTCACTGTAAAAATGGCAATTCCTGCTTTCTGGAATGAGTAAGAAGCTGCTGCTTCAATGCTGTTCTTCCAGGACCAATGCTGACCTCTGTGAAAGAGGAGCAAATTGAGGGAGTTTGAATTATGGGCTGTGAAATGTTAAAAACCCAAGGAAAAAAGAGAAGTAACAGTTACCGTTAATAGTAATGAGAATGTCCTAGCCTGTGTAGCCTTTGACATCTAGTAGCGTTCAGGGATATGTTCCTAAGCTTACAGCTAGAATTTAGTGCTGAAAAATAATTTAAGTGTAAAAGCACCACTTTTCTGTTACATTAGAAGTTTTATGTCTTTATGTGTTCATAATTACCCCAACAGCCCAGTTTTGGTTTTGTTATTTTGTCTTTAGACTTAAGTATTTCTGCTCCTTCTGGCTTGGTATGTCCTTCCCTTCATCTTCCTAATCAACCTACTCATTCCTGAAGAGTCAGTTCACGTATTGTCTCCTCCAGAGAAAGAGGAGGTGTTTCTCTGCCGCATGTTTCTTCCATTTACCATCATATCCTGTGCATATACCTCCAGCCTTCCTTACTGTATTATAATTCTCTCTTTTGTATCTGTATATATACAGTCTACTCCATATTCATCTAGGAGCTTGGTAGGTCTGTTGACAATGTGTTTGATTTTTAGTTGGTTGATTTCTTCAATAATAATAATTACCCTTTAATCTGTGTATTTCACAGTCATACTTCTCTCCCATAGTCTTTGCACTATTATCTGGTATGCCAATCACTAATTATACCAGAAGATCCCATCTTTGTTTTTTTACTATGCCTCTGTTTATGTTGGTTCATTATCCATTATTGGCACTACAGATGGACAAAAACAATGAGTAAAATTGAGAAAGGGTGGCATGCTTTATTGGCAGTAGCAGTATAATATTTACAAAACTCAAATTGAAATTGTTTTAGCCTCTGATATTCAATTTCTTAAAATCTTTTCTTGCATTTAATTTCAACATTTTTTTTCTCATTTATTTTAACACCCTGAGTTTCTAAAATTCATGAAAGGTTTAATGATTTTATTAAAGGCCTATCTGTAGAATGAATGTGTATCATAAGTCTAGTGACATAAATTTAAAATGTGTTCCTCTTCCATTTCCATGCCTGGCTCTATCATTTATTCACCATCTGACCTTATATAAATTACTTATATCTGTGAGATTCAATAGCTTCATCAGTAAGATAGAAATAATACTAGTACTTAATTCTTAGGATTCCAGTGAACATTAAATGAGATCTAAAGAGATACTGCAAATAGGAGAAAGTGGAAACCTCCATACTAAATGGTGACATACCCAGGACTCTTTCCCCATCTACTTCCAGTGTGCTAGAAACTATGTTTTATAGCCCTAAAGAAGGAGACTGGAAGGTTCTTCTCTTGGAAAAATTTACACATCCTGACCTTTGAAGGACGCCCCCCATAATCAGCCAAGTCTTATCTGATCATCCTATAGTGATGCCCTCAAGAGTTAGCACTTCCAGTCATTAGTTTAATCCTTAAATGTGAACAGCCATCCAACAATACAAATTAGTTTAGCTCCTAAATATGAATAGTCATTACCAGACACTTGAGGAAATCTTCCAGTGAACAAACAGGAAAAAAGGAACTCAAAGGAAATGCACAAAGCAGAGAACAGAAAAAAACATTTCTGTAATACCTGTAATATTCACAGAGATCTAAAATAAGGTATTGTATCCACAATATAAAATAGAATGTAGTAAAAAATCAAGAAACAATAAAGAGCTCTTAGAAATAAAAATATAGAAGGAACTTAGTATAAAGGTTAGAAAATAAAGTTGATGCTGACCTAGAAAGTACTAGAGAAAGAAAAATCAGGAGCAAAAAAAGAAAAGATTAGTAGTAGAGCAGTGTCCATCCCATGGAGTTCTAGGGTGGAGGGTAAAACAGTGAATGGAAGGAAATCTCAAGAAATAATCCCAAATTATTTCCTAGAACTGAATGATTGGCATGTCCATTTAGAAAGGATCCATCTAGTGCCAACAAAATGAGGAAAGAAAAACTTATCTCAAGGTACATAATTTTGAAATTGCAGAACATAGGATAAAGAGAGGATTCTTTAAAAAAAAAAAGGAATTGTCAGGAAATGAGTGGCATCAGTCTTCTAGTCAGCAACACTGAAGACAGCAGAGCCAATGCCTTCAAAAGTCTTAGGAGAATATTATTCCTAACTTTGTTCTCTATACCTAGTAAAACTATCAAATATAAATAGAGTGTACAGTACTAAGGGTGGAATAGTATTTCCAGACATTCAAGGTCTTTAAATTTTTACCTTCCATACACCCTTTCTCAGGAAGCTTTTGAAGTATATGCACCAAGAAAAAGAGGGAATAAATGAATAAAAAGGAAGGCTAAGATACAGAGAATCTAACAGGTGAGGAAAGTTCTCGAACTGCTGTTGTGCAGCAGGTCTAGAGAGCAATTGAGTTCAGATTGAGCTTTGAGAACAGAGGACTACAGAAGGGGAATATCTTTAAGGGGGGAAAAAAACTTTAAAATTCCCTAACATGTTTGGATGTACTGAAAGGATGTTCATTGTTGTACTTGAACTTGTGATAGGTATCTAGTAAACTAAGCAAAGGGGGGGATGGCAATTTTTAACTCTATTAAAAATATAATGTTGCCTAAGAAAGAATATTTAATAATATACTATCATGACTTAGTCTGTAAATCATATTTATGGAATCATAGTAGATACTGAATATAGATTTAACTAAAGACTGAAAAAAACTATACTGGAAGAATGCGAAAAGGGACATATGGGGATCTGGGTGCGGTAGGTGGGCACTAAGTACAAAATGAATATTAAATCCCCATCTTCCATAATGGGAATTCAGCAAATAATATTTAAAGCTGAAAACAAAAATGTAAAAATAGTAGTATAGCCTTGTTATTTAAAGATAAGGAAGTAACTACAAAAAGAAAAGCTGAGAAACAATGAAAATGGTTACTTTTGGAGAGAGTGAGTCAGGAAAGGTGGCAAAATCCTGGTATAGTTTTTAAACAATTTTTGTGTATTTTGGGGTTAAAAATAAAAGCAAAATTTAAAAATATTAAATCACACAATTACGTATAGCATTTAGCAACATGCCTTTCACATTAAGTGTTGCATAAAGGTAAACTATTGTTATTATTCTACTCCTAAAAAGCAACATAAAGCCATGCTAAGTGAATGATACAGATTTGCTATTCATTCATTTCCTTTTATTCCCTACTTCCCACCATACATATACCATATGAGAAATGCATTACAAACATATACTTCATTGTCTTTCTATTTGGTTTGTATATCTCCCTGATTTGCTAATCCATTATTTTACTGATGTGAATGAGAAGAAATAGCTGTTGCCACTTTGTAAATCATTTCTGAAGAAAGTGTTACTCTTTCTGAATTATGTGGTTAATACTTTTCTTTAGATTTTCTTGAGGAAAATTCTGGATTTTTTTTCCTTCTCTTTTGCCTAATCATTTACATTTCTGCAATTAAATAAATGGATATCCTTTAGGCCTACTCTGGTTTCCTAATCAGCCTTATCCTATGTTTTTTAACATGTTTTCTCTCTCTGATCAGGGCCGCAAGCTTCTTATTATTGGGACCACTAGCCGCAAAGATGTCCTTCAGGAGATGGAAATGCTTAATGCTTTCAGCACTACTATCCACGTGCCCAACATTGCCACAGGAGAGCAGCTATTGGAGGCTTTGGAGGTGAAAATGAGTCAATGGGTTGCACACTGTTTATGAGAGAAGTTGGGACTGAAAATAATGCTAAGTGGTGCCACAGACATTGTACCTGGTGTTTAGTTTCTATGTTAACCTAGAGTAAGGGACCTGGGATATGTCTTAACATGTTTTCAGGAACTAGAAAAAGAAGTTATGAATATAAGTGAGAGTAAATTAATTTCCCATTCCGTGGTATAAGCAGGAATGAATTACTCTGTGCCCACCATGATTATGTGGACCAGAAACTTGGAATGGGGAGGGAAGGTAAAGTAATCAATATATAGAAAATGTAGGCATTCATAGTAGTTTTCAACCCATTTACTTGCACTTAATAAGTTTTACCAATGATTAAAACCTTAGAAACTTAGAAACTTCAAAAGCTACAAGAATAAAAGGAACTGCTTTATTAAGTTCATAATATAGAAGTGTTTTCTTAAATATTTCTAAGTATAACAGCCTTTAATTTAAAAAAATAATAATCTTTCATTAAACTTTTGATGAATATCAATGTGCACAAATGATTTGATGAGATCTGTCAGAAAATACTATCCAGTGACTTGTGCAGCAGTGATGAAGGCTTCTTAAAACCATCAGGACTCATACAATTGGGGCATACTCCCAGCAAAATAGAAATTATCTATATGATAAATATCTGCAGGTTACCTGTTTGAGCAGCTTTCGTTCTGGGGTTGGGTAAGAGAATTAAATTTCATCTGCTTTGACACATACAGATTGTTCCTAGAAAGGAATGTTAAAAATTTTAACTGATATTTATTATGGATTGAAGGTATTTTTTTCTCCCAGCAAATATATCTCCAAATTATAATGGAACCCTTTAGGAAAACAGGATTTAGAATACCAGTTTTCACTTTCATAATTATACCTAATGGATTTAGGAAGGTCAGGTTGGATTTTAGAAGATGATAGAATCCTGCCAACTTGAACCAGTCAGGTGGGTCTTACCACTCTTCTTTTGAGGATATATGTGAGAATTAACTAACATTGATGCACAAAAGTGCTTTCATTATGTTTATTGTTTTTGTAGCTTTTGGGCAACTTCAAAGATAAGGAACGTACCACAATTGCACAGCAAGTCAAAGGAAGGAAGGTCTGGATAGGAATCAAGAAGTTACTAATGTTGATCGAGATGTCCCTACAGGTAAGATGCTCCCTTCGCCATGTGATTCAGACATAGATGCTTCATGACGTACCAAGAGGTGTTATATTTCCTTTGCTAGGGTTTTAATTAACTTGTTACAATTCTCTTATATTATTTCCAAACTCAAGCCTGCCTCTGATATCCAACAACAACTTATTGGTACTTTTCTTTCCCTCTTCTTAAAATTCAAAAGTAGAAGAGAAGATAAAGTTAGTTTAAGTTTTCATTTAAACTTTTAGGAGTCACTAGAACTAGCCAGGACTCCAAAGAGCAATTGTCCTGCTGCCTCCTCATTTTAGACATGGGTACCTCCATCTTGTCCCACAGTTTGTCGGCAGGCTACCCAAGGTCGAGGGGAAAAGGCACTGTTCATCAGAGGTCAGGAAGCTACTGCATATACGCCAAAGGGGCTCATTGACTGAAGGGACAGGTTAATTGAGTTGTGCAGATTAGATTTAGGCTCTGTGTATTTTCCCCTGGCTGGGCTCCTAGAAATTTCATGCAAACTACTGTAGGATTGAAGCACCCAGGATCACATAGGAAACTGAGCCCCAGGCCACTACCTGGGTAAAGACATAGAAAACATTTGGGACTTTCTCATGTCTACTGGCAACTCACCTTTCTTCTTTTTGGAACTCCACCCCTCTGTGTGCCCATCTGGTCTCCTTTTCCTTATCTGACATGCTAGTTAGATAATAAATGTATTCCTGCTGAGCTCTATTGAGTTTAGGGACCTTGGCTGTCACTCATTATCAAATCCACAGCCCTTGGGAGACAGCCATACACACAGTAAGGTGCTCAGTAAACTTGAGTCAAATGAATCCATCCCAGGTCCTTGGTGGACAGACAGGCTGCATTCTAAGCATGGTTACTGCTCAGTCCTGCCCTTGGGTCTGTGTGAGCAGCAGGTGCGGAGGTGATTTAACTTCACAGTCACATCTGAAATAGGCCCTTGGACCAGTAACAAATCGGACACACAAAGTGAATACTTTTTAACCTCTACCAGTACATTTATTTTAAAATAAAACTGTGTCTTTCAGAAACCTAAAGTTTAATCTACTGAACTTTCAGCTGGACTGTTTTTAAGCTAGTTTATTTATTTTCCATTATGAACAGTAAAGTTACAGACTAATCATTTTGCTTAGGATTATTCTTGGTAAAGCTATGTATACAGATGTATTGGCTCTTTCCTTGGAAAAAGATAAATCTGTCAGATAGCTCTACTCTTCATTTTTTTTGGTTTCAGCACAAATTTTTTTCAATAATTGCATGGAAGAAACTATGTGGGTTTTTCTCTCCAGTCCCTACCCCTTCCTCTTCCTTTGATGCCTGCAGGTCAGTGATCAAGTTAATTCCTCTTATGTATGGGGGGTAGAAAATGAGAGTGGGGTGCTCAGGCCTAATCTTCAGCAACTGACACTTCATAGGCCTCTGAGTTTGAACCCCTTCATGTCAAATGGATTTCGTGCAGCTGAGTGAATTCTCTTTAGATCTGCCTTAGAGAGACTGCGCTGAAGTGAAGAGGCATGTAGTTTAGCAGAATGTAAGTCATGTTACCTCTCTGCTCACTATACATGATTCTGTTAAAACTTGCACAGTGCTGAGGATCTGCTCTGACTGGATGTCACCTGAGGGAATAAAGTCATTTATCTAGATTACTTTTTTCCTCCCTTTCTCTTGACTTTTAATTCCATAGCTACAGGCAAGTCAGTAAGTCGTTGCTCACACATATTAAATATATTTAATGGGCAAAGACCTGCAAGTACTGACTACAACTGAGCTCTAGCCTGCTTCTTTTTTTTTTTTAAGAAGTTGACAATTGATTCATATGTAATTCTATTCCCAAAGAAGGAAGATGTTTCTTTTGTTGGCTATTCACACTTTTTCTTAGTCCTTTGTAGTCTGACCTCTTAACTTTGATACATTTGAAACTTCTGTTCAGTGTTTTCCTGGGATAGAAGAGATCTTAAAAAAAGACATGGTTGGAGTGGGGGATCCAATTGCACATTTACCCACAGCTGCACTGAGCATTTGAAAGCTATTCCTGGAGGGCAGGGAGTTCCCTCTTAGGAAACAGACTCCTACCCTGGAACATTTTTTAAAAGTTAGGTGTGTTTCTTACAATAAAAATTTGTCTTAAGAAATTAAAGATGTTTTTAATGATCATTTAGATAACTTCACATCTTTGCTGAACCAATAAGAATAAAATACAGTTAAATGAATTAGCATAAATGTGAATATAAAATGTAAATGAATAGAGATAATTGATAATAACAACCTCAACCTAGCACCTGAACCAAAACTCCATCTTGTCCTAGACTCAATGTGCTTTTCTCAGTCACAGGCAACCTGGATTATCCAGAGATCATGTCAGAGAAGTCAGCCATGCTCTTCATATTTTTAGTTACAGCACAATTTTTTTCAATAATCGCAAAGAATAAACTGTGCAAGGGATGAGAGCAAAGCTAAGAAAAGCAAAATTGTCAATCATAAAGAGGTAATAAGCCATTTTTTAGTCATTTAATCAACTTCAATTGATTTCTTCGAGTTTGGTCTCACTTTTATACTTTAGATGAGTTCTATGAGTTGGATACCATTTGAACCCCCCCGAATGGCCACTGTGTAGTTTCTCACTGGTCCTCTCCAGCATCACCCAGATTCTGCCTCACACAGCACCAGCTAAGGGAGCCCTTGGCTGAAGTGCCTGTAAATACCCAGCTCGGTTGTTGGGAACCTTGTGTACAGCGATTCTCTGTGCTGGGAAATCCCATTCACTTCTCTTGAATGATGTAATCTACTTCCCTGTGTATCAGAACCCTGGCTGAGGAACAGGGAACATCAGCAGAGCACTGATGGAAGTGTGAGGCCAAGCATTTCCTTGGTGTGAAACAAGTGCACAGTTACTAGAAGGTACTATTAACCCATCTTCTTTATTTCTTCTGATGTATTTAGATGGATCCTGAATACCGTGTGAGAAAATTCTTGGCCCTCTTAAGAGAAGAAGGAGCGTAAGTACATACAACACTTAAGACTGTCAGCCACACTTACCACTCTGTTAAGTCTCAGTGCCTATTCTAAGAGTTGCTGTACAGTGCATATAAAGATGAATTCTCAACTTTTCTTGGACATCTTTGTTTCCATTTATTAGAGTTCTTTGCTGTGTTGTAGGTCTGAGAGACCAAGCAAGGAAATTGGTTGCACTGTTGGTTTGCTCTCCCTGTCCTGCTTCGCAAAACTTCCTTGTCACAATGCAGGAAAAAACTCGATGGTACATATTTATTGGAACCTGCTTCTAAATGCATGGAGCTATGACCATTTTCTTTTGTGAAATGCTCATCTAATAGCAAATGCATAATGAAAAATATAGAAAACCATTAAGATGCTTTTAGCGATTTTGAGGTGGTGTTTTGCAGACGCTTATGTTTTGGGTATTTCTTTCTCAGTAGCTCCCTTGACTTTGAAAATGGACTACTTGCAAACATACAGTGACCAAGGTGAAGATGGCCTGGGATCTTCACTGAGTTTACCCAAGATACTGGACACAGAAATGTTGCTACCTTCAACATGTGCTCACTCTGCATGATTAGTGCAATCAACTCCCTTGTGCTTATTAAGATATGCTACTTTTTGTGGAAGGCACAAATTTGCTTTAGAATGCTGTGCTTACCTTTCCGTGCAAGCTAAGGTGATTCCTTCTTCCTCGGTCTTTAGTGTGGGAGCTATACTGTAATTGTGAACACTACACATTGTGAGCTCCTTACCACCACCACCTCCCCACCCCAAAACTCAATGAATGTGATGATATTGCAAGACACTTGGCCCCTTAGAAGGAAGACTTTCTATCTGTAAAGCAGGAACAGTGACCAGATGTATGGGTTTGAAGCAAGTATTTTACAGCTTCCCTGTGCTCACACTAAAGGCATTTGGTTAAATCAGATATTTGGTTATAAGTTCTCTTAGGAAGTTTGTTGTTACCTTTGCCTGAAGAAGCAGGGCTTGAATTTCCAAGATGCTGTTCTCAATCATTTTTAGAGATGTTTCCAAGTTGCAATCAGGTGCTCTTTCTTAATAGAAAGTCAGATGACTGCTATGTTGGCTATGACATTTCCGTAATGGTACTAATGTGCTTTGTGGTAAAAGATAATGCTAAGCATTGCATTTGGTAACTGTTGTTAAAGTCTTGTGAAAAATACATGTGGAAAAAGTGTACACCCTTAAACTCCTTTCTGTTTATAAACCTCTCAGCACTAATTAGTGTCCAACCCTAAATGGGTCAATTCCTTAGTATATTAAAGGCTTATTTGTATACCCACTTTTCATTTTCCTTAGCTTAATGACTTACTTAGAATTTATCCTTCATTTTAAGTTATCTATACTATCTAACATCTGAAGAAAACACTATTCTCCTGAACAAACCAATTCTAGCCCTCTCCTTTCAGTCTTTTAACATCCATTCTAATACATTTAACACATTTTCTTTACTCTACACACTTCTTCGAAAGGGAAGGAGAGTAGGTGGTTTGTCTTATACCTGAGTTAGAAGGAGTTTAATTAGGTCATCATGTTTGTGATGAGACTTAGGGAGCATGCCACTGTCTCCCCACTGCTGCTTAAAATGCAGGGACCAGCATTCAGAGGCCATCTGAAGGTGCTTAGCACCTCCCGGGAGGCTTGTTGCCATAGTGCCACTGGGGTGTAGCTCTGGCATTTGTCCCTCTGGTGGAAGGCACATTATCTCCAGATCTTGCTATCTGTATATTTTTGGTAGACTTGTATGTCATATCTACTTTCTTTTGGGTTTTCATCCCCAGCTTATTTTGTGGCATTTTAAAAAGTGGGTTGTATTGTGAAATTCTGTGATTCCTGGTGGGCAGTATCCTGGATTCCCTTATCCGTTTTAGATCTCCTTTCTCTTCCCATGGAATCAGCATAGGTCGTGTTAACTTATGTCTCTTGTTAAATGAGGTTAATGTCTTTGTTTTGTCCAAAACTATATTGAAAAATAGAAATATTATATTGTTTTAATGCAAATGAAGGAATGAATAAAGAGTACATATACTTGAAAACATTCTGTAAACCATTATTTTGTACAAAACAGCATATATAACTGATATGAATATATGACGATGGGGGTTTAGAAAAACAGATCAATAGCACATTTTGAAAAGTTAATGCAGAGCAAGAATCTCTATACTTAGATGTAGTGAAACTTCAAAACCTAACTACAAAAGTGAAGTGTACCAAAGCCACAAGTGAGTAATAAACCAGCAAAAGGAAAACTGTCACTCAGTTAAAGGCATTCCTTCTTGTGAAAGGTGTGAACCAAGGGACTCAAATACTCTGAGATTTTTTCACATGTTTGGTTTTGGTATCCTTCATCCTTTTCGCCTTTTTCTGAGCTTTCGGATCTCTTAAGCCTAAACGCCAGTCCTTAGAGGTGGCTCAGGTTAGGATAAAAGGCAGCCCAGAGAACTGGCAGGCTCTGCGGGAAGAGGCTGCTTCAGACGTTGGTGGAGAGCAGGGCCGGGGCCCCAGGAGTTGTCCACACCCTATGAGAAGGAAGACCCTGTGGCCACCACGGTCTCTGCGTAGCCTTGAGAAGGTGGAGTCCGGAAGCTATCCCAGGGCTCTCAGAGCCAACACTGGGCAGAGTGGGAGCTCATAGGCCTGATGATAAAGCAGAGGACACGCCAACTGGCTGCCCTCTTAGAGTCTGTGGATAAACTGTTCATGGGCAATTTTTGTCAGAAGATGTAGTGAAACTTCAAAAAAGGAGGTTATTTTATCCTTTCTAAAAAATGTGTCCATCTTCACTGAAACTCTTTCTAATATAACACAGAAAAACTGTATAATGGTGGTTAAAATCTGAAATAAGTTTTGCTTTTAAGCTATTAAGTCTGTTTGTTCAGATCCTAAAAATTTTAGTGAACAGCCTCCCCATGAAGTTTCAATAGCAAGTCATGGAGCAGATTCAAGTGTGTATGGTAATCAAATCCAGGTAAACAAACTTGTTGAAGCATGGGGGCAGCTATAAACAACCATCCGAGCCCAAACACCAGACTGCATGTTCCTTGCCTGGCGACTTGATCCGTCAGCCTCTTCAGTGAAGTGCTTGGGTGAGGTGCGTAGGAGAGTTCAAAAAAGCACGTAAATTTTAGAAGTTATTGTAAAATGATCTAAAGTTTCTCATCAGCTGGCATGCAGGGCTGAGACTGGGTCCCGGCGCCAAGCCCACAGAGGGTGTGCTGTGGGGACACTGTGGCATTAAGACACAGAAGATAGCACCTTGATGGGCAAGAATCCCAAGTAGGGAAGACAGAATTCACAAGGAGGACTCATGCTTGACATTTCCCAGCATACAGTCTCCACACAGCTGCCTTTGTCACACTATTTTGGGAGTAAAAGATTAACAGTCATGTAATTATTTGCCTTCTAGAAAGTTCTCTTTTAAGCTAGGAGAAATAAGGACAGTGTGGTGGCCGTAATTTTGCTGCATTAACTTCACTCATGTGTGTGGATCAGCCACGGGCATTATTACATGTCCACATATGCAGGGCCAGCACAGATACACCACTGGGTCCCTGGACACCATCACTGGATACATCTACCCACCGCACCATCATCCTTTCCCTTGCTTTGCTCCACCTTCTCCCAACTCTCCTTTCACTTTTATTTGTACCTCATCCCTCCGTCCTTGAACCCTCTCACACACTGTCCTTCCTTTCTTCTTCATAGAATAATACTGTTTTGAAAGGTTATCTTCTCATTATATTGTCTCTTTTTCTTTGGGATCTCTTTTAACTTCCTCTTGTTTTTAAATGTTTATTAGTATTTATGCTTATGGAGAAACTAAATGTTCAAGCACTGCTATAAACTGCATTCTCTTTAAACACAGAATATGATTAATCATAGAAAGGATTACAACTGACCTTAGTAAGTGTGAATAGGAACCGTTTAAGTATTTGGCAGCCTTGATAGGTTAAAAAAAAAAAAAAGTACCCAGAATGCTGGTGTAGATGAGTGTGTTAGCTTTAAGTAAAAGTGAAATACAATGACCAAAACTGTAAGACATGGGGGAGAGCTGTATACTCTCCCTGTCCAGTTTCTTGCACAGCTGAAACAACCATTTGTGGTTTAAGCTTTTCAGGAACTAGATAAAGACACATCATGGGCAAAATAAAGTTTGTGAACTTCTAGTAGCCATTCCTAATCTAAGAGTGGAGGTCTGAATGGAGCACAGTGTAGCCCATCACCACCGCATAAGGCTGACTGCTTTATTTTTCTGTTATTTTTTTGCTATGAAGTGAGACAAGTAAGATTTGTCCCTAATAAAGGTAAATCGGGGGAAAGAAAAAGAAAACACTTCAGCTGTGCCAGATAAACCAAAGGTGACATTTTATGGGTAGGTCTGGAGACCAAAGGATTGTCTGCATCATAAAACTGAGTTGTAGCCTCTTGTTGAGCAGGCATGACTTGTGAGCTTCAGTGGAGTCCTTTTGAAGCAACAGTCCAAGGAGAGAATGCCCTTCCCCATGGCATGCCCACTGGTAGGTCCCTTCTGCCCAAACCAGTATAAAACTTCAAGTGACACCTGTTCCAGACAACTCAGAGCCCAGGGACACCATTTCGTCTTCCCAGCCAACCTACCCCTCTCAGTTTAGCTCTCAGTGGAGCTGTCAGGCGAGAGCAACTCCAGTCAAGTGTCATTTTCAATAAAGCAATATCCTCTTCTCCCAATAAATAGAGCTGAAAACATAGGGAAGGAAAGGATTAAGCCAGTGGCCAACCCCATGGTCTGCTGGCCTTGAGCTGCATCTTTGAGTGTCAGGTAGTAATTTGTGCATATAGAGTGTGAGACTCTATGAAATGAATTAACTGCCCAAACTGTTTATTTCTAAAACTGGAAATTGTTTGTTAGAATTGATTTAGAACAAAGCCTGTAAGAAGTCCTATAGTAGATCAGACCTACTTATATGACATCTCAGATAATCTGGTTTAGAGAACATAGGACATGACATCAATTTGGGCCACTAATTTAAGGGTGAAAGGTGAGGCCACCACTTTCAGAATCGGGTATTCTTGACTCCTGAGCATTAATCTGGAAACTCCACACATTGTACAATGTATCCATTTGAAGTTTGTTTACCTTTTCTTTAATGACTTAACAGAAAAAAACTGCATGATGAAATATATTTTCTCCAAATATATATATATTTATATAATATATATAATCTTAGTTAACTCAAAGGTATATACATTGTATAATAAATAATATTTATAAAAAGAGACTTTTTGAATATAAAATCAAAAAGATCAACAACTTCTACAGCTTTTTACAAAACTTTGGATACAGCAGGGTGGTAGGAAATTTCCATTGGATACTATTACCTGACTACGTCGGGAATAATTACAATGCACTCAATGTACTATTATTAAATAATTACTTGTCAGCTACTTGAATACGCCCCAGAAACATGACTTTATCACTTTTAATATAGAATACATAGATATGAAAAGACTGTTTTGAAAATTTGTATCCATTCTGCTGAAAAACTGCCACACAAAGCAAGCATTATCCCGTTGACATGTTTTAAAACTTTTCAGTCTAAGCTGAGATGGGCAGGGGCATTTCAGACTCTCTGTAGAGGGAATGGGATGTGTGTCTTTAGCAAGGCTCGTTGCCAGCAGATTCGAGAGTGTAGGCATGGCCATCTTGGCAAGCCTGCCCGAGCAAGCAGGAAGGTCACTTGACCTGGTATGTTAGGTCAGTGTGAGGAGACCAAAGAGAGAAGAGGGCAGAGGAAGAAAAACCATGTTCTTTTCTATGGCCCTGCTGCCTCTCTTTCTGGGTCCCCTTTAGCTAGAGCTGGTGGCTTGATTCATACTGTCAGATCTGTTTGCTTCCATTGTGCTAGCTTCCTTCGGGACATTCTAGAGGACCAGTGTGGAGCGAGGAGACCTCAGCTGTGAGATGCTCTATCCAAGGGAGCAAGTGAGTGCTTCTCCCCCTTTGCACACCTAATCCTGACCCTTGGTAACTGCATGGATTGATGCTACCCTAGCATACAGGGGAGCCTGGAAGGTCTCTGTGAAAGAACTTGGTAGTTCTATTTACTCACACAGGCCAAAGAAAGAAAAGGATGCAGAAAGATGTATCCTTATTGGAGAGGAAATGAAAGAATCATTTTTTTCCTCCCTATCTACTAGTTGCAAAATTGGAACTTCAGGGATAGATTGCTATTCTCTCTCTCTGACCCTCTGTCTAATTTATACTAAGGTGACCTAGAGTCCAACTGCTCTACTAGAGTTGTTTTTATGGAGACTGAGGTGAGCAGGTCTGGGAGGGATTGAATGGCCCCTTCTAAAGATACCACTTCTTTCTTTAGGAAGGCATTTGAACTGGAGAAGGCTTGCTCCTGTCATCCCCACCCTGTACATAACCTATTTACAAGATCCGCCACAAAAACCATACTGCATTAATGGTGGAAACTGCAGAATGGCAGCAAAAGATGGAGATCTGACTTCAGTTCACAAGAGCCTCTTGTGCAGAACAGGGCTACGGAGAAAATGAGACTGAGAAGCTGCTCTTCAAACAGTTTGCCAAGTCCCCTAGAACTCCTAGTTCTTCGAAATTCAAAATCTTACTCTAACAATTGCCTTGGGCCTCCCTACCCCTTTATCCTAGCTAAACCTATGGCTTTTATCAGAATGTGAAAGTATCAGGTTTGAATGGGAGTAGACAGAAGAAAGGAGACTGGGGGGCTTTGTCTTCTTCCATGACTCCCACCTCACAGGCATCTTGCATGTCACCATAAGAAGCAGTCTGGAGACAGAATCTGGCCCACGCTGATGTCTTTACCACTAGGCAGAGAGCTCACATTAGACCTGCCTGTTCTGTTGGAGTAGAATTTTTTTTTCCATTTTTATTTTCTTTAACATGTGCAAAGATAAGCCTTGGGTCTATTCCTTTCAGACCCTAGAGAACTAAAAAGAAAGCCCCTTCTTTAAAAACCACACACCATCCAGAGTAGGGTGAGAAACTTAAGATGAGAAGGAGGGAGGCCTCCCAGTCAGCAGGCGGATTGGATCCAGGGGATTTACCACACGTGCACCTGGCAGCAGTCCGATTCCTTGCTGTCTGACGTGGGGGGCTGAGCCTGGCTCTAGGTCCTGCTTCCCACAGAACTTCGTTGAATCTGCCCAGCCACATGCTTCACCCGCTCCCAGTGCCCTTTGAAAAATAAAAAGGAAGAGTTAGAAAATACAGTTCCTTTCTCAAAGAGACCACCCATTGAGATGCAGAGATCAGAGGCTGCTGACAGGAGATCTCAACGTACTTGTAGGTAAGAGGGATCTTGAGTAGCTTTCTGAGCCCCCTCCCATACTTTGGGGTCTGCCACTAAGTAAGGGCATGTGGTTTATAGAACAGCAGGGCGTTGGCATCCACAGCCTTGGCTCCGACCTCCCCCACCTTCTAGCGGAGGGCTTGGGTGGCAGGAAGCCCTGCAGCAGGTCACTGCCCTAATGCAGGAATCTGTCTTGCATGGAGACAGAGAACCTTGCCTGTCGGGGGCCCAGTTCATAAATAGAATAGACCCTGTGTACTGTGTTTTCTCATCACACCAAATAGTTTGATGATGAGCTGTCCAAAAAGGAGCAAGTCTACCTAATTGATTATAAGTAATTCCTTCTAAGGGGGTTACCAATATACATCTTATTTGTATATTTACATCTCTCAAAAGATTTAAGGCCCAAAGCACTTTCGGGGGCATTCCCAATCAACCCTCCCTCCACTCCTTGGGGGCCTGGGCCAGTGTAAAACTATTTTGCAGGAGCAGAGATGCAGCAAGATTAAAGGCACATGTCCAAGGCCTCACAGAAAGTCAGTGACAGATCCAGCACCTGCATCCAGCTCAGCCAGGCCACCTGCCTCTTGCCAAGGGCCCTTTTTTTACTATGCTCACAACATCTGAATAACAAGGAATAAATCTGATACTTGGAAGGCAGGAAATCAATGGTTAGCCTGAGACACTGGACAAAAGCTGCAAGTTATAGACAAAATGTTTTCCCTCCGGGGAGGTGCCAGGGCCTCCTGGCCTTCCTGTGGCATAATGCCATTTTGACTGACCAAGCAGCACACCTGGGGGAAACTTGCTCTTGGAGGTCAGCTCTACTTAGCCTAGACCGCTGCTGTGCCAGGGCTCTTGGTGTGCACGGCCTCTAGTCCACCCAGCAACTCTGCAAGGGACACGATTCTTCTCTCCAGTTCACAAATGAGGAAACCAGCGTTCAGAGAGGCAAACAGCTTGCTCAAAATCACTCAACAAGGTATTTGTCAGAAGGGCACCACATTGGGAGAGAGGCCTCCACTTGTCCCACAGCGAGGGCTCCAGAGTATCCACACAGGAGAGGCCTGGGGCCATGATCTTAGACTTGGTGTCTTGAAATCACATCTATGTAGCACTTCCCATGAGATTGGGGAAAACACCATTCTATTTCAGAAGTAGGGAGAAAAAAGAACTGATGACAAATACTAATTCTTCCATGATCGGTACTAATTACAGGTGGGGATTATCTGGACACTGAGGGCCAACCCAGCACCTCCTTACCACCTGGTAGATGGCTCATTTCGGCTGCCCACTTAGGGGAGGGGAGATACTGGTACAGAGATGCTGGGGCCTGAATCTGTGACACCCGAGAGTCCCCTGGAGCCACTGACGCAGCCTGGGCTGCTGCTGTTGTGGTCTCTGTAGGACCCCTATATGGGGCTTTCTGGAGGCAGAGACCTGGGCTCAGTGTCCCTATCTGTGCAATGGGAAGCTAGACAAATGGCCCTCTAGGCCCCGTCCACTGTTAGTGACCTAAAACTGACTTCCCCACAGACACTCAGAGGGGCCAGAGTATGTCCTGCTTGGGAGGGGGACAGTGTTGCCTGCGAGCATGCTGGACATGCCACAGTGAACCTGTACATTCTTATTGCTGACTTCTATCATTTTGAAAAGCAGTAAGTGAAATTGCCCCAGTGATGATGCCATTTCATTGCATGATACTGCCCTCGTGTCATGGCTCTTTGATGGCATTTACCATGCTTTCTATTAGTATTATATTCAGACAGGCATTCATGTCTGTTAGCTCACTTGAGCCTCATAAAACTTGTTAGGCCCCCATCACCACTCTACAGATGAGGAAACTGGGCTTCAAGGTTTGATGGCTGGTAAGTTGTGGAGCTGGAACCAACTTTGTCCTCTTTCCACTTGGCACACTGCTTTCATTCAGACACCAAGGAAGGTGGTGCTTCCTACTGCCTTCCTGCGCTCTGTCTCTGCCAGGTCATAACCTGAGCTGTACGAAGGGGCTTCCCAGATGGGTGGGGTAAGTTCCCCTCAACCAGAGCTTTCTCCATGATGTCAGGTCCCTCCACACCCCAGAAAGACCTGGTCCCCGTCCCTAGTCCCACAAAGCAAAACTGTGTGCCACCAGCTCCAAGGTGCCCTCCACTGAAATGCATCACCCAGTGGGGTGCTCTCCCCGGCAATGCAGGAAAGTCCTCCGCAATGAACCAAGTTCTGTCACCAGTGTCCTTTCTTTCCTTCCTCACAGCATCTCTGGGGAGGATAACAGAGGAGGACAGGTCTGTAAAGAGTGCTGTCTGGGTCACATGGCTGGTAGGTGTTGGAAGCTGGACCCTGTACATCCTAGGTTCCTTCTCAGGGCAAAGAAAAGGGAAAGAAGGCATACCTGCCTCAGAAGCCTTCCACATCCAAGACCACCCTATGTCAGTCCTGACCTTTCCTGGTGACCTACGGATCAGAGGGCCAGGCAGTGTCTCCCACGCAGGCCACCTCTGGGAAGCTTGGGAACATAATCCACCAGCCTTTGATCCCTTGATTACTCATCACCGTCACTCTGAACTTGAGTCCCTCCTCCTCCCCATCACCATCCATAAACTTGGAGAGAGCACCCCTGCTCCACCCAGGCTTCAGATCTGCCAGGATATGGGCTTAGATGCCGCTTCCCCCCACCCACCTCCTTGAGGTTGGTAGGGTTTATGTGTGTGCAAAAACTTGCCCTCTGAGTCCAAAGTGGATGCAAAATGACTCTGCCCCAGGGGTAGAAGAGACTTTTCTGCCTACTATTTGAAGCACCCCTCATTTTTACAGTAAGAGAACTGAGGCCCAGGGAAGTGAAAGAATAGAAAGTTATAGGCCCAGCAGGGACCAGAAATCAGGTGTCCCAGCTTCCAACCCCATGGGGCCCCACCTCTGCCTCCACAAATGCTCAATGATAGCCAGTGGCTGTGCAAAAATTTGACCTGGCTCATGATTTACTAACTTGTATAAGAATTTTAATCAATTTCTTGCAGCCTCATGTGCACACACTTGGCTGTTATCTATGCTTTTTGTAATCAACCAAGCTGCTGCCCAAGGACCATGCCCACTGAAGCTTGGGAAATCCTGGCTTCCCATTTTGGCTGTGGAAACTTGCGTGCCTTGGATGACTCAGAAGTAGAAAGAGGCTGTCAAAAGGAAGAGATAGGTAAACCCAGTGCCCTGCAGCCCAAGCCCCCGGCTCCCCACCCCGCCACCCTACCTGGCTCCCTACTTGCAGGTGTGCACGTCGTAGATGCGGATGCACTCCTGGCAGCTCACATAGCAGCACCAGTGGAAGATGCAGTGACACTTCTCCTTCCGCTTCTCCGTCCTTGTGTTGTGGCCACGGCCACAGCAGAGCAGGTCGCAGCCATCGATGCCGTGGGAGGTGACATTGCAAGTTCGGTCCCTGGTGCCGAAGGAGCCTGTCTCAGGGTTGGGCTCGCAAAAGTTGGGGGAGTTCTCATAGTAGACCAGGTCCCTCTCAGTGGGCGGTTTGAAGAGTGCGTACTTGGCGCGGAGGGTCTCCACCCAGCCGCGGGACTCGCGGTGCTTCTCTACCACCATCTCCGAGGCACTGTCATATTTGTCCTTAAGGAAGTCACCAATGGCACGGAAGTCAGGCTGTGCCCACCAGCAGGTCTTGACCTCGCAGCTGCCTGACAGCCCATGGCACTTGCACTTGAGGTGCATGTGGTCCAGGATGGTCTGGGGAAGAAAGCAGCAGTTGGCACGCAGACTGACTCCCGCTCGAGCACACCCAGGCCCTCCCACTCCGCCCACCCTCCCCATCCCCGGAACCTTCTCTATGCCTACTCTGTCCCAGGAAGAGGACTGATTGGGGACTGAGCCATGGACCTAAAGAATGGTGACCACTGTTTCCCTCCCGTTCACACTCCATGCACTGGCAGAAAGCACACCCATTTCTCAAAGCTGTAGGAAATAAGGACTGTTATCCCATTGAACAGATGGGGAAACTGAGGCTGGGAGCATAAGTGACTCGCCCTAGGTCAAACGACCATAGGAAGGGGAGGAGGCTGAACTCACAGCCAAGCCCATGGGTCTTCACAGCTCTACACAGGCAGCCCAAGTGCACAGGATGGGCTGGCCATGACTTGCTCCATGGGGCTGCCCCACTCCTGGGCTGACACATCTCCCAGCAGGCAGAGACTGGGATAAAGGAGGGTGAACAGAGGGGTGACTGTAAGGTGGGGGCCAAGCCCGGCAAAGGGAAAAGAGGAGACCAGGGAGCCCAGGATGCGCAAGTGCCATTGGAAGGGGCAGCGCAGGGGCGAGGCCAGCCTGTGAGGGGACCCAAGGCAGGGCAGGGCGAGGTTGGCCGCAGCTCACCGTGCGACCCGCTTCATTGTTGTGCTTGTTCATGGCTGAGCGTGCATCCGGCCTGTTCTCACGTGCATCCGCAAACTCCCGGGACACTAGCACCCCGAAGTCGGCGTCCTCGCTGCAGCCGCCCCACTTCCAGCCCTCGCCAGGTGGCCCCTTATGATGGGAATCACAGCCGCAGATGGTGGAGGTGCCCTCAGCACAGGAGCGTGTGACAGCAAAGGCCACACCAGCCGAGGCAATGGCGTGAACAAAGGCTGATTCACGGGTGGCTGTGGGAAAATGTGGGCAAGCATTGCTCAGGCCGGAGGCCAGACCTGGGACACGGACCCCACCTCAAACCTCCGCAGCTAAGAGGGCTCATCAGCACAAGGGACAAGGAAGGAACTGGTGTGCCCTTCCCACTCTCTTTGGCTGACCAGGCCACTCGTGGGTATCCCTGCTTTATGGCTAAGCAAACAGCCCAGGGCAGCTAACTGATGAACCCAGGAACTCAACATCTGGCACGGGGCAAAGCAGAATCTGTTAAAACACAGGGGTGGAAACAGCTCTAGCACATTGCTGAAGAGATAGTCCTGTTCTGTCCTGGCTCCAGGCCCCTCTGCCTTCCATGCGCCCAAACTCCAGAGGCCTGGGCACAAACCTGAGCCCTCCCACACCTAAGAGAGCCTGAGATCTGTGGTGGAGGCGGCCTGGGAACGCACAGTCCAAACCTACCCAAGTGCACCCGTTCGACCTAGGTGCACTCAGGCAGACTTTGCCTTTTCTGCTCCTGCTACCCTCTTAGTGATGTGGGTACAACTTCCCTCTGCCACCAGAGTTCCTGACCAGGAGGGCAGGGGCCTGCATCTGTCTCCCCCTTACCATTCTCCTGTCCTCCACCTAGATAGGGCCAAGGTTTTGCGGGAAGCCCAAGCCCCTCCTGGAAGGATCAGAACATAGGACAGTTCCTCTGGTTCTGCCGCAGGGTCCATCAAGGAAAAGGAGAGATTCTCAGGAGGGCCCCCCAACCCAACCTCATATAATGATAACCACCTCTGAGTGCTCCATAGGCACCAGATTCTACCTTTCACGTGCTTTATCTAATTTAATCCTCTCAACCCTATGAGGCAGAAAATCTTACCATAGGCCCATTTAACAGACATTGACGTTTAGGGGACAAAGGCCTGAGAACTGTAGACCAGCCATCTCCTTACAGGCGAGGAACCCAGAGCGGGGAGGTGACCTGCCCAAAGTCACTCAGGTCGCAAGATGCCTCTCTGGCCTAGAAGCCAGGGCTCACGCCTCCTTTCCGGGGCGTGACTCCCGTTCTGAGTGCTGACATCAATGCTCAGCAGATGAGAAGGGCGCCTAGGCTGGTAACCCCTCGTAGCCACTGCAGGCCCTGGTGGTCCCAGCGCCATCTGCAGAGGAGGGGTGCGTCCCACTTGCACCCGCAGGCCGCCGGCGAGTGCGGAGCGGCGCGTCAGCTCAGTGCGGCCGGCGCGCTGCGGACGGGAGCCGGCCAAGGCCTGAGGCCCCTCGCCCGGGGTCTCTCCCGGCCCCGGCTCCTCTCCGCCCCGCGCCCCTCGCCCCAGTTCGAGCTGCCGCCCACCCCTCAGCGCCCGGGGACAGGGCGCGGAGGGCAAGCGCCCCGCTTCCGGACGGGCCCGCGGCCTCTCGCGGCGGCGGCGGCGCCCGGGCCTCAGGCGGCGCTCGATTCCCAGCGCCGGGGCGGCGGGGGCGGCGGGGGCGGGGCGGGGATTAGCCTGGGAGCGGCGCTGACAGCCCCGCTGCGCCGGTCCCCGTCCGGCGGGGCCCGCTGCGCCGCTCAATCCGCCTTTGTCTGCGCGGTGTCACACCGCATTACCCGCATAATGCGGCCGCCGGGCCCGGGCCGCCGGGCCGGCCGCCACCGCGTAGCAACGGGCGGCTCCCGCGGCCGGGCCGCGCCCCCGGCCCCGGCGCCGGCCCGCGAAATCCCCATTGAAGCGGCGCCCCCCGCCCCCGCGCCGCGCCGACCGGCCAGAGGGCGTGTGAATGGCGCGGCGGCCGCAGCGGGCGCGGGGCCGGGCCGCGCGGTGGGGGGCGGCGCTCGGGCCCTTTTCAAGCCGCCTAAGCCCCTCCGGGCCGCCCGGCCCCGGCCCCGCCCGGGGAGAGCGATCTCGGGCTCGCCTCTGCCCCGCCGTCGCGGCCGGTCGCCTTCCGGCTGCCGACCCCGACGCCCCCGTCCACACAAGTGCCGCGCGGGCCCCCCGGCGGTGGCAGCCCCGCCCCAGGCCGCCCCTCCCGGACCCCGGGAAGCCGGTCCCCGGCCTCCGCGGAAGACGCGCGCTCCGAGGCAGACAGACTCCCTGGCCCCCTGGGTCTCCCCCCACACAGCGGGGGTGGGGGGTTGGCCAGGGGCGAGCGCAAGCGTGGAGCCCAGGGCAGGGTTAGAACGCGGGTTCACGGTCCGGGCTCTAGGCGCGTGGGTGCGCACCCTCCTCCCGGTCGGCGGGACTCCTTGGATCTCATCAAATTCCTGGAGTCTCTCACATTACCCATTCATCCCCATCACAAAACTGCCCCCCTGCAATCTAAAGATGAAGGCTTATCTCTAGAACTTGCAACGGTGGTTTAAAACGTCAAACACAGATGTGAATGGGTCATAAACTCAAAGACCCGATTTTCTCTGGCTGATGTCCCGAGAGGGAAAGAACAATCAGAAGGTGAGTCTTGTTTTTGGGGAGCGCGTCTAGACGCCAGGCTGTTTGATTAAGCGCTACCTGGCCCGAGGTGGGGCACCGGAAGGCACTGAGACTGACACACTGGCAAGATTAGGTTTGAAATGCAAACCGCCGCCACTTGGCCCCAATTAGAGGCCAAACCTTATATGTAAACAAGGAATAATTAGCTTTGGTAAAAGAAGCATGAACAGAATCATCATCCATTGATTGGCTAATTGCCCTTCCTCTCCCATGAATAGCCCGTTGGTCGGACAAACCCTGCCCACCTGAGGAGCAGGTAAAGGGGGACTGCACTATAAAAGGGGGCGGGAAGTGGGGCAGGGGAATGTGTCAGCTTCGCCCCACCCATTCCCGCGCCGCTGACCCCACCAGGTCCAGCTAGCGCTCAGATCCCTTTTCTTTCTGGCTGTAAATGCAGCTCTTCTAAAAGAAAGAAAGGCTCACCAGTTTGGGTGGCAAAGCCTGGTGGTGGCCGGAAGCGTTCAAGCTGCTGTGAAAAAGGAGTGGTGGCTCTCAGGAGGCCAGCTGGGATCAGTAAGTTCCTGGACACGGCAATTCCTCTATGAGTCGCCCATCTTCGGCCCATAACTCACCAGCCCCAAGTCCCCTTCTTGAGAGCAGTTGTTCCCCCTCATCCCTCTTCTCCCGGTGCCTTCATGTGCAAAGTGAAGTTGTGTGAATCCCATTCATTTGAGGCACAGGCATTTAGACTCCCAGGTTGCAAGCCCCACTACAATCCATGGGCATATCCAGCTTGCAGGGCCAAAGGGACCACCAGAAACTTCTCACAAAAGCATTTAGAGACAATGCAATGCCACCAGCATGAGGCAGCTTCCTCAGCTCTAGAATTTTCTTTATGGAAGGGACCTAGGGGTGGAAATGTCCCCACCCCACCCAAAAACTAGATTTGCATAGCACTTAACACAGCATTGGGAAACATCACAAATGTCCATATCAAAGTCTGGAGCCACTGCTGGGCAAGCCAGGAAGCAGGAAGGCTGCAGCCACCTAGCCTGCCCCAGGATCTCAGGTCCCAGAGCATCTCAAGGCTGTCCTGCCTCCAGAAGAACCTGGGAAGATGTGGCAGCCATGGCAACAGCCTAGGTAGGTCCAGAGGAGCAGAGGCTGCAGGTCATGACCAGCTCTATTGCCCTCCTCCAGGTACCCTGGGCTCCGAGCTGAGGAACCCTGAGGTGGAAGATCACAGCAGCCTAATGCTCTCCCCCCACCCAGCCTCTTCCCCACATCCTGCCCGGCCCAGAGACAGTACCTTTGTCGAGGACTGGCCCGAAGATGGCCAGGCTGTCATCTATGGTGGTGCAGTTCCAGCGGCGGCCCCGGAACTGGTGCTGGCACTCCTGGATGCCCAGCTTCACACCCTCAGCCACACTGGGCATGATTTCGATGTAATTGCGGCAGAAGCGCAGTTGCTTGGGGACCAGGCCTGGGATGGAGCCGCAGAGTAGGGGCTGTGAGCCCAGGGATGTGTACTGCTGGCCCAGGGCCAGGGACCTGCGGGCAGAAAGATGGCAGGGCACTGCAGGCACAGAGCACACGGCCCAGAGGCCTCGGGTGGGTGGGGTGACAGAGGGCCCGTGAGCCCAGACCCATGGCCCCAGAAAATCCAGCCCCCGGATGTGCTGCCTTTGACATCAGGAGTACACTGCCCCTTGTAGGACAGAGCTCTGACCCAGACAGTCAGCCCTCTGTCAGGGGCACTTCCAGCCTGCAGGGGCATGGGGACCGGTAGAAATCTTCCCTGAGGGCGTTTGAGGGAAATGCAATACCATGAAATGAAGCTTGGACTGGAAAGATGGTACTAGGGGCCCAGGGCAAGTCCCTTCCAGGCTTGGGGTCAGTTATCTTGGTGGGCATTGAAAGGGTTGGGCGGGGCAGTCTTCTATGGAGTCTAGATTTCTGGAGCCACACAGGGACTTCCAATGACCCAGGGGAAGAAACTCAAATCTAAAGACAGGAAGCCAGCAGGATCTGGCTTGGCCCCAGCTGCAGAAGCCTCAGCCCCAGCAGAGAGCTTGGAGGCACCTTACAGGCCCCTCTCGGCAATGCCCCTCCACCTCTTCTCCAGATGCTGCCTGCCCAGCCCAGTGCCTCCCAGTGTTTCCCCAGGGAATCAGTGACTTGCACCAGGTCATCTGCTTTTTGTTCAGTAGGGCCTCCATGACCATCTTTGCAGCAAACTAGAAGTTTCTAGAGTGCTATCCCTCCTTTTATCACAAATTAGAGCTTAGCTTTGTTTCAAGACAAGTTTAGTTTAGTGTCAAAGGGAGAAGATTATACACCCCCAACCCAAAACTACATGACCTTGGTCAAGTCACCCCACTCTTCTGCCCCTCATTTTTCAGTCAATATACTGTCAACCTCAGGTTTGACAAAAAAGCCAACAAAAGGAAAGTTCTGGTGGGCAGCCAGGGAGGAGGAACAAGAGTTTGAATACTAGAAAACCAAGTTGCTACTCTTACACTCTCTCCTCTCTGCACAGGCCCAGCAGGAATGACATTTCATGGGAGAAACTGAGAAAACAATCCTTGGCTCTCAGTTGACTTCAAGGTCAACTGCAATTAGCCCGGGAGCATCTCGGGGGCCATATCCTCTCCCTTTGTGTTCAGCACTCACCCAAGGCTCTGGCCTGGCAGAGACCCTGGTCCAGTTCCCCACACAAAGTGACGGCAAAAGCCTTGGGAAGAGGGTCCAGAAGACTCCAGGTGCAGATCAGGAAAAAGACACGCAAAAGCTTGCTGGACTAGACATGGGGATGAAGCAAATGCGGACCATTTATCAGCTCTTACTGTGTGCTGGCACTTTACGTGGGACATTACCAATCAGTTCTTCAAAGTGGGGGTTACTATCCCCAAGATGGGGAAGCTGAGGTTCAGGGAGTAAGTTGGCTTGCTCAAGGCTTTTTGGAGCTGGTCTGTGGCAGAGCAGAGCTGTGGGTCCCAACCTTCTGAGGGGATCTCTGCTCCCTGGCTCCTCCAGGTCCTCCCCGCAGGGTCCGAGGCAGGCCTCCCCAGCAGAGCAGAACGCCCAAGCCCTGAGCACTAGCAGGCAAGGCCAGAGGTGCTCCCCAAACGTCTCCCAGCAGGGAGATGCCACAGTCCCCTCCACTTCCCTGAAGACACCAAGCCCTTGATGGCCAAGTCCTTCCTACTGGACCACTGCAATCTCTCTTCAAATCAAGTGGATTTCTTCTTGTCCTCTACAGTCACATTCACCACTAACAATCTTGACAGCCCTTTATTTAGCACTTATGTGCCAGGCATGTCACATATACTCTCTTATTTAATCCTCACCACAGCTTTCTGAGATAGGCATTGTCATCCCCATTTTCCTCGTGGGGAAACTGAGGCACAGAGAAGTTGGGTGATACAAGGAAGTGGCTGAGCCAGAATTCAGCCTCCGGGTTTGTCTGACAAGTGCGGTGCTCTCTGAGAACAACTCCCAGCCTCAGAGATGATGAGTTCTTTTCCCCCCTCCCACCAAACCCTCTCCCTCCTGCTGCTCAGGTCCAACCAGTCGTGCCCCTGGGAGCCAGGCTGCCTCGGTTCAAATCCAGCTCTGCCATTTCCTAGCTACTGACCTCAAGCAATTTACTTAACTTCTCCATGACTCAGTGTCTTCATCTGGAAAATAGACATAATGGGAGGAGTAAGTGAAATACAGCACCTAGCACATAGGAAGCCATTAATAAATGGTGGTCCTTGTGGTTACCGTGTGTTTAGGGGCTGTCCCCAGGACCTTGTCCTCACCCTGTTATCAACCTCATTCCTCCTGCCCTCCCGTGCCTGATTTGATAGAACCCATCAGAATTTTCAGAGCCCCTTCCCATTCATCACTGGGAAGGATGCTTAGGGTCAGAGCAAAGCTGTACCCTTCCCCACTGCTCAGTCCTAACCAGAGTGGCTGAACAGACATTTGTAATCAAGCTGAGAGTTAAAGGTAACTAAAGGGCAGGGGCGTAAGGAGATTTCCAGGGTGCTGCATTCAAGGGTTTCAGCCCAGAACTGGACATCCTGCCAGTAATTAGCAAGGGCCTCTGGGGATAAGGGTTTAGGTCCATGGGCTGGTGAGGCTGTGGCCATGGGGTTGATTTCTGCAAGATAGCTGCCCTCCCCACATATGCCCTGCCACCCCTGACCCTGAGCCTCCTATCCCACACCGCTCATGTCTGAAATTCCACTGCCACAGATGCATCAACAACCCTTGTCCCCGTTATTGAAGTGCATGGTCCCCCAGGGGAGGTCACACAGTGAGCCTCGTTCTCCTTAATTCTTCCTACCTAAGTGTCAGGAGCTTTGAGCCCCTGCTGAATGCAGCTCGGCTGTTTCACACTCCACCTGTGCCTGTCAGGCTGAGCCCTCCGTCAGGCGCCTGTCCGCTGCCCAAGCCCCTGGCACACAGCTCACCCATCCTTCAACATGTGGCTCCTGGGTCACCTCCATTGTAAGATGTGGGCTCCCTGATGGAAGGAGCTCTCCTCCCTCCGTGTTTCTTTCTGCCTTATCCAAACCTTATCACAAAACGCTGAACTGATTCCAGCAATTCCGTGTGGCCGTGCTGGTGTAAGTCCCCTGAGGACCGAGGTTGTGTCTCTTCCATTCTCGCGCCCACCCCCACCCACCCCACCCCCACCCCAAGCACACTCGGTCTGCCAAAAGGCTGGGCCCATGATAAGCACTTGCTAATTCTCAAAGGAAGGAATGAAGGAGCCACTCCTTCCTCCAAAAGGCCAGTCTAATTGCCCCCATCTTGCAGTCCCTCGGCCCCACTCCTCAGGCCTTCAAGCATCCAGAGGAGGTTCCGCCAACACACAGGATAAGACTCCTCAGTTCCGCTGAGGAAGTTCCTACATTTAGGACCTGAGATGATGGCCAGGCTCCTGAGAGAGGTAGGGACCCGCTTGGCACTGGCAGCTGGTGAGGGGGAAGCAGAGGGCCCTGCCAGGCCTCCCCAGCTGGCGGGGGCTATTTACACCCAGCTCCCGGCCTGCCCTGCCTAGAGCCCTGCCACCCCGCCCTGAGGATGGTTCATCCTCCCCGCAACCACCCACCACCCAGCTGGGCTGAGGACAGACAGGCAGCCCGGGAGACGGGCAGCAGGTGCCCGCAAGCAACAGGCTGCATGCTGAGGCCACCCCCCACCACCACCACACTGACCTCCCAGGGTGAAATCCCCTCTCCAAACAGGCTGGACTGAAATGTGTGCACTTAATTATGGACTAAATATGAGCCTCCTTGGACTCCCACCATCCCCACCCCAGCTCGTCACCTCTACCCGACGACACGCTCTGTCTCCAGACAGCTGATGGTGGGCCTGCATGGTGAGCACTGGGTGGAGATAAAACTTGTAACCAAAGAATTCAGGGCAGCTTAGATGCTGAATTGACTTGCACATGTCATGTGATGAGACACCCACAAGTGCCCCACGCAGTTCTTTGTACCCAGTGACGCTGACATTGTTGACCTACAGATTCTGCCATCCACCCAGCATGGCCTGAACCACTTTAAACTGACTACATACTACAGGGGATACTGTCCCTACCCTGCTCCCCTTAATGATCCACTGGGGTTGCGACCAGTAGCCTCTCCTGCACCCAAATTTGTCTATATTTTTTACCTGGGAACCTCCCAACATAATAGGATTTTAGAGTTTAGAGGGGCCTCAGGAGTCGTCTAGGTTAGGGTGTTTTTTTTGTTAGCCATTTTTTCCAAACAGAATAATAGATAACCTGCCCCCTTTCCTTTATACATAAACCAGATGAAAAGAGGGGCCTGTTCCTCAAAAAGCTAAGCATAGAATTACCATAGGATCCAGCAGTTGCACTCCTACCCAAGAGAAGTGAAAGCAGGGACTCAGACACTTGTACAACAGTGTTCATGGCAGCACTCTTCACAATAGCACCAAGGTAGGGAACCCCAAGTGTCCACCAACAGACGAGTGAATAACACAATGTGGTCTAGCCACACAGAGAGGCATTACTCAGCCATAAAAAGGAATGAAGTCTGACACATGCCACAACACAGATGAACTTTGACAACACTGTGCTAAGTGAACTAAGCCAGTAGTAGTAAAAGGACAATCTGGTGTGATTCCTCTTGTGTGAGGTACCCAGAATAGGCAAATTCATAGAGACGGAAAGTAGATGAGACGTGACCAAGGGCTGGGATCAGAGGGGAAGCTATTGCTTAATGGGTACAGAGTTTCAGTTTTAGATGATGAAAAGCTCCAAAAATAGATGGTGGGGATTGTTGCACACACTGTGAATGTACTAACACCACTGAACTGTACACTTAAAAATGGTTAAATTAAATTGGAAAAAAGTGGGGGTCCTGGAGCCCCATCCTTGACTCCCCTTGCCCCTACGTAGGGCCCCTCTGCAGGATGCAGGCTCAGAGCCACTGGCCTGGGCTAGTCCCTGCCTTCTCCAGATGGGAAGGCTTAGACCCAGAGAGGGTTTCCCATTTCCTCAGGTCACACAGTCATGTCATATATGGGTGGGGCTGTGGAAGGCAGATCTGGGGGCCCTGCCCAGGCAGACTCCCCACCTCACCCCTCCAGTCTTGGGGTGAGCTCCATGGCCAGCCTTCCCCAGTCATGCCTTTTGGAGTCACGGTCCCCCACCCTCACCTGTCCCCAGGGCAAGGCCTGACCAACTCTGCCAGCCCTAGGCAGGGCACCTAAAGAATCTGACCTAAAGAATTAGTGTCTCTTAAAATGTTTACATGGTGCTGAGAGAGAGGGAGGAAGATGGAAGTGGGAGGGAGTCTGAAACCTTCTCCTCTGTGGTCATTTGTCCCTCTCCTCCAGAGCGACCGCCATGTTTCCGGAAACCCTACAACTGCCCAGTGCTCGGTGCGCCACCTGCTGGCTCCTGGGCAGTAGTGGACAGACATTCTCCCTGCTTCTGGGCCCAGAGGGGACCCACCCTGGCCTGGGATAAGACAGAAACTTCCAGAAGGTGTGGGAAAGGTTTGAAAATGGGCAGGAAGTTAAGAGCCAAGCATTGGCCATGGAACTCAATGACTGCCTTTCCACTGAGGTCAAGGGCCATCAGGACTGGTGGATGTCATGAGGTGACCTGACAAGTTCAGGGGCCTTGTGCCCTATTGGGCAGGCCAGGGCCCTGGTGCACCTAGCTCCCGGAATTTCCAATGAGCTGAAACCTAGAGTGGTAGAATGGCAAGCCAAACCCTGCTGCTGACATGGGAGGCCTGAGGCCCTGGCCTGGAGCCTCTCACCCTGGGACCTTGTGATGGAGGGAGAGAGAGGCGGGACCTAACTCAAGATTGACAAGTCATCATCTGTCGTGGTTCATCCACTCTTCCTCCCTGGAGCACATGTGGGCCCCACGGGCGCTGAGCACAGCTCTGTAGCCCCCAACTCACCTCTGGGCAGACCAAGGGTAGGGAGTTGCTTCTGAGTCCAAAAGGGCTCACGTGGTCCCATGGTCCACGGAGCAGGCCTAGACATAGCCCAGGAGATGCCTTTCATCAAAGAGGCAGGGATATTGCTCTGGACCTTTCCTGTCAGTGGCTGGTTTATGCTCTCAGCAGGCACAGACGGAGCACCGATTGTTTATGTACAGGAAGGAAGGGAAGGTGAGGCTGGAGAAGGTCCACAAGGAGCTGGGACCCAGGGTCCAAAAAGAAGTCAAAGAGGGAGCAACTGCCAGAGCTTCTGAGCCCCTGAGGGCCTCCTGCTGCACTTCCCAGCCTGACTCAGTCCCAGCTAAGCAGACTGGGGCCCCAAGAAGGTGAGAAATGTGGAGTGAGTGGCAGTGCCTGCCTTTGGGAGAACAGGTTAAAGTCTTCCCTTGGTAAACAACTTCATTCCCCGCCTATTCACTCAACACACATTAGAGTGATGACTCTGAATCAGGCAGAGTGCCAAGCACTGTGACCGTGGAACTGAATTAAGCCACACCCATGGAGGACGCAGACCGGGAGGCATCTACCAATTACAGCACCTATTAGGTCTGGGGACTGTGGGTGCCATGAATGGGTGACAGGGTCCTGAGGCTCTTGTAACTTACAACCCTAGGAACCACCATGCCAGAGCCTGGTAAGAGCATGGGCAGCCTGGAAGGGAGAGGCACGGGTCTCAGCCAGTAGCAGGCAGGAAGACACCATGCAGGAGCAGCTGCTGAGCTGGTGAAGGATGGCTGGGGCTCCCTTGGAAGGAGGTGGGGTGGCAGGGAACAGCCCCAGGCAAGAGGCAAAAGAGGAAACCGCAGCTGGTCCACCCCAGCTGGAGTCCTGGGACCAAACAACTGGAGCGAAGGAGAAGAAGGGGGCCCTGAGGGGCCGACTTAATCTAACTGCAAAATGCAGCCTGGGGTGGGAGCCGGGAGGGGGCAGGGGACAGTAGTGGCCAACGGCTGGGAAAGCAGTCAGGAGGCCAGTGTGACAGTTTATGCCAAGGAGAGTCTCAGGCCTGGCTGCACATTACGGCCCCTGGAGGATGGGTTTCCCTGGTCAGGGGTGGTCTGGGGCTGAGCACCACCCCTCTGTGTTAGGAGGGTCTGTGGCTGTGGTCTCAGGGCAGTGGCACCAGGAGCAGAGAGGAAGCAATGAATGAAGATGGGCACATGGGTATCAAGAGGAAGGAGGGGAGGATGACTTAGGTTTTGAGCCAGGATGACCTAGAACATGGAGATGATGTCAACCAAAGAAGGGAAAGTAAGAGGAGGGGCAGGTTCGGGACAAAGGTAAAGATAGTAGGTGGGGTCCAGAGACCCCCCAAGCACCCATGTGCTGACAGTGTTGGAGAAGCAGAGCTGGGGCCCAACAGAGAGACGGAGGCTAGAGATTCAGATCTGGGAATCTGTCCTGCAGCTCATAGCTGGATAACTTTTGAGGCACAAGGTAAAGGTGACGACACAAAACTAGGAGCCTCATGGCATGGTGCGGGCCTTGATGCCATGTGCCAAGGGAGGGGCCAGTGGTTGCTGGAGGAATGCAGGGCTCCCCCAGGAGGGAGGGCACCGGGATGGGCACTGGGACCTCACACCAAGAGGTGGGGAAGGCTCTCCTGAAACCCTGCAGGAAGCAGGTGGGTCAGGCCTGGCTCAGCCCACACTTGCCCCCTGTGCCCAAGTCTGGCTTCTCTTTCCCAGAATTCCTGATGAGGTCCCCAAGGAGGTACAGCCAGTGTACTTGGACAGAGTGAGTCACCACCCACGTGCTCCCTTCCTTTCCTCTGGGCTTTCCTCTTCCACTTTAGTCTCCACTGTCATCCCTAAGTGAGAATTCTGATGCACCCTAATCCTTCAGTCCACGGCCTCGCCCCCTGCAGGGCCCTCCCTGTGCACACCGGTGGGACCTCCCAGCCCTTCTCCCTGTCTCCCAGGGGCCCAGGTTCTAGGCCTCTCCCTCCCTCCTCTCCGCTGAAATCTGGGCCCTTGGACTTTGGTCAGCCCTTCCTGGACCTGTCACCTTGTACAGTGTGCCCAGGGTTGCCATGAGCATGCCAGGAACAGGAAAGTGGGGCCCGAGGAGAAAGCGAGGGAAAGGATGCTGCCCTAGGCCAGGGATCCACATCACCAGGGATGTTAAAGCCACATACCCCAAAAACTGAGACCAAAGTAAAAAGCCCTTCCCTCCCATTGGGCAGCAGCCCGGGACAACTGTCCATGGAGCCTCTGGGGGCTCTCCCCAGCCTCCTCTCCCTCCTAGACTCTCCAACACAACTCAGTGGCCCACAGCTTCTCCACTCTGTGAGGGCTTGGACAGTTCTCCTCTGCCCCCTGACTTGGAGACGTCCCCTGGCAGGGCCAAGCGGGGTCCGCGGAGGACGTAGAATAAGACCACCTGAGAGCCTCTGTGGGCAGCTGTGGGGGGCGGGTGAAGAGAAGGCTCAAAGCCAAGGGGTCGGCCCAAGACTGAGCTCCCAGTCGCAGGAGGGGACGGAGGCGCTGGCCTGCTCTATCCCTGGAGCCCCGTGGGGTGCTTCTCTGGGCAGAAGGGGGCGGGGAGCGTGGGGAGGGAGGGGCAGGGCCTCCGCTGGAATGTTACAGCTTCTGTTCTCCTAGCAGCTCCCAGAGTGCCTGGCCTGCGGCTCCCGGCTGATCTGATAAGATGTGACAGGGCAGCCTGAAAAATGTTGAAACCTGTAAAATGTTGAGACCTGTTTTTTGTTGTGTTGTGAGCATGAGAGGTTTTTTTTTTTCTTCGATTTCTTAGGAAAGTGGAGCTGATCAGAGTGGAAGAGAGGGATTGTCCCCTTCAGCCAAACTGAGGGGGAGCACAGAGCAGGCGGTGAGACCTGAGGAGGCGGAAAGGAGGGTGAGAACGGAGGAAGAGGGGGAAGGGGCCTGAGCAAGTGGGCAGGGAGGAGGGAGGTGAGGAAAAGGGGCAGGAATGTCCTGCACTCACAGCGGTCTGTAGCTCGGCCTGGGCCTCAGCAGCTCAGGGCCGCGGCCTCCCTCAGCACCTGGGAGGGCCCTGTAAGCTGGGGGCATCTCCCTTCAGGCAGCTGTTCCCCAGGAAGACTCACTTGTGGGGTTGGGAGGTATGGAAGGGCCTGAGCCCAGGTGGGTGTCCAGAGTGAAGGGAAAGGGGTCCAGGCCCGGTGGGGACTCCTCTGACTCCCAGAGGGTCTCCAGAGAGGCACCCAGGCCACAGGAGGGTGATGTTTACAGGTGACCGCAGAGGCAGAAACCATCTCCAAGTGCACTTGCTTTGCTGAGCAGCTCAGAATCCACAGGTGAGCCTGTGCTTGCACACTTCTTCAGTAGAGTCCGGCCCCCTTTGGAGGTAGAACCACAGTCCAGCCTCTGCCTTCAGATACCCAAAGGGTTATTGCACTCTGTTTTACAGATGAGGCCCAAAGACACCAAATGACTGTCTTGGGGTCACCACACGCCTACCCATCAGGTTCAGGCAACTCTCTCAAAGTTCCCTCCAAATAGGTTGTCTTTCCAACTCCAAAGATGCTGAGCTTCTAGAAACCATGGCGGGAGCAGGTGTCTCTGGAGCGCTCACTGGACACAAGGTAGATGCTTATTAAAGTCCTGTTGAATAAAGTGCCTGAGAAGGTTCTGCTGCTGGTCTCTTGCTAGTTGGAGGGGTTGGGGGTAGGGGATTAAGATGCCCTAGGAAGGCTGTAGAAGCATTCTGCGCATGGCCACGTAGTCTATCACAGTATCAGCCGTCAGAATGTCTGAGAGGGTGGGAACCTTGGGCATCATCTAATCCAGGTTCTTGGGGGAAATAGAAGCCCAGAGAAGCAATGTGATTTGCCCAGGAATCCTCCATTGGTTGGAGGGAATGCAGCCCAGCTGGGACTGTCTCCCTTACACCACACAGTTCCTTCTCAAAGCCTCCTGTCTGAAGGCTGCAGTGTCATGTATCACATACCTGCCGTGCATAAGATGTAACCTCCACCCTCACCAGACAGACATCCCCGCAGCTGACCACAGTCAGTGGCAGAGGCTGTGAAACCCCATTTGCAGTAGAAACACCAGGGAATGGGAGTGCTGAGGGAAGAGGGACTGAAAAAGCTGAGAGCTGGGCCTTGAAGTTCAGTTCGGCTAGGACGTCTTTTAGTCCTGAGTCTCTGCCATTTATTTCTTCATCTTCCATTGCACCAATCAGAATTCTAGTTTAAACTTTTCCTAAACTATGTTTGCTTCTTAACTCAGTTTTGCCTTATAATACTTTTCCCCTTCCCAACTCCTCCAGGCCCTACATTATATAAGGCACGGGTTAGTGGCCCATTTCTCGGATGGGGAAATGAGGGCCTTAAAGGGTTATGTGGCTTGTTCTGAGAAGCCAGTCTGCTGGTTCCCAGGCCAGCACTCTGCTGGGTTCCCAAATACTTTACCCTTCAAGTCCAGTTCAGGTAAAAGACAAGACAAAGCCTGCCCAGCCCAGTTCATTTTGGAGTCCTATTCATCCATCAAGGTCTGATTTTAAAATCCCCTCTTAATGTGTCCAGTTTAAACTACTCTCTCATCTCCCAGCTTTTATACATACCTCAGGAGGAACCTTAAGCACATTTTATTAAATTGTCCATTCACTGTTTCTCCACTAAAACTGAGGTTTTCGAGAAGAGGAATTATTTCATTCATTTTTGTGTGCTGGGCAGAGTGCCTGACTCACCAAATGGGTACAGCACTCCCCCTCCCCCCACTCCTACCCCAGGGGGCAGTTCCCCCTGATTGGCCAGGCATTCTCACCTCCCCTGGATCCCACAGGCAGCCACCAGGACAAGCTGAGGGCAGGTGGTGGCCCTCTTGGTTCCCTGGGCCTTGTCACCCCCTGCTTGCTCCATAGCCTGTAAGTCCTCTGTTTGGATCAGGAAGAAGCCTGGGGGGAACACAGCAAGCAGAGCCACTTCTCTGGAAGTTCCCAGGGCTCCTTTGGAAGCCAACAATCTGGTGTGTGTCTTCATTCAACAAACATTTATGCCAGGCCAGGCCAGGTGCTAGGAGCAAAGAGGCACATGGGGGACCCGTGGTCTTGGAACTCCTGGCTGAGCCTGGGAGCTGCCCCCAGGTAACCCCTACTCCTCCCCTACTGGGACCTACCCACCCTGCTTCACACCCTGACCTCCTACCCTGGTTAAGGGCTGAGGCTTCAAGGACTTCACCTACCTTGACGAACTCCCTTACCCCATGCCCTTCGGAAGACCAAAGATATGCACTTACCAGCTGACTGCTAGTCAGGGATACAGGCCATTGCACTATGGTGCTCATACCACTTGGGGTGGTTTTGAAAAGGAGAGGTACCTCGGCTCCAAAGCCAGCCCTGCTGTATCAGATTTTCTGGGAAGGAGTCCAGGAAACTGGATCATTAAAAACCTCCCCCAGAGTGTGACAATAGCACAGTCTGAGATAATGCAATACTAAATACCCAGCATCCCCTAGGAAGGTATCTGGTCGAAATGCCTAATCTGAATCTCCACAAGGTTTTAAAAGCTACTTTCAGCTGCCAGGAAACATGAGGGACAGAGGAACAAACTAAATGACACTCTGGGGAAGCAACCAGACAAATTAAGAATATGGGACAGTACACAAGGCTTGACCTCTCCAAAAGTCTAGATCATTTTTTAAAAGTGTGGGTGTGTTTGTTGTGGGGGGAGGTGGAAGAATATGTTTTAGGTTAAATAAACACTTGAGACATAACAATCAAATAATTGGAACACAGTTTGAAAACTCCTAGCCACGAGGGCATTTCGAGCATAATTGGGGAAATCTGAGTCATTAGGAATCATTAATAATTTTGTTAAGCGTGATAATGTTACATGTAGTCATGGGAGTCATCCTTATATTTTGGAAATGCAGGTGTGAAGAGACATGATGACTATAACTTACTTTGAAATATTTCAGCAAAAAAGCAAACCGAACCAAACAGGAGGTGGGTGGGGTTTGAGGAAAGGAGAGGGGACCAACTATGACAAAATGTAAACCAGCTGAACTAGACAGCGTGCATCTGCGCGCTCCTTGTACTATTTTTTTTTCTGATTAACAATTTTCATACTAAAACTTTGAAGGAACGCTAATAATAAAAACCAACCAGCTCTTGGGGGCTTGTGGCCACGGCCCGGCAGGGCTCGGGGCAGGAGGAGCCGGAGGTGCCAAACAATCGCTGTGGCCCAGGGCGCCTTCGCTGCCTGCCTTTCCAGGTGGGTATTTCCACCTGGTCCCCAGGATCGCTTCCTTGCGCCTAGTTCTCGGACGGCCCTGAGCTCGCACAGGTGAAAACAGCCCTGCCCGGCACCTGGACTTCCCCCACCCTGCTTAGGGAGGCTGCACGCAAGTTCAAAGCGCTGCCTGCCCCTCCCTCCCAGCCCCATCTGCGTGCGGGCAGAGCGAGCCTCAACATCTTCCTTTGCGCAACCCCTCCCCCAGATTCACCGATCCCGGAGTCCCCACCACCACCACCCCCGCCCCGCCAATCCCTCTGTAGGGGTCGCAACATCCACTCCCTTTGTCATTTCTTTTCAAGGGGCTCGTTGCCAGCGAGTTTCGCAGGCATCTGTTCAGCACCTCTTAGGAGCTGTCTTCCAGCTGCAGCGTAGACCCATGCAGGACCCCACTGGTGTTCCAGCACTCAGAGGCGTGGGTCACTGGTTCTCAGCCCGGGCCGCACGGCAGATGGCCCCGGGGCCCCGGAGTACCCGCCCTGCCTGCATTTAAGAAGGCAGGCACTATCCTAGGTCACAGACGAGGCTCCGTACCTGCCCAAGGTCACGCGGAGGAGAGGGGAGGGGTGGCTTAGCGGGGGCTCCAAAGCCCGCTGCCATCTATCCCCGGGGGCCCACCTGTTGCCCCTCCCGGCACCACCGTCCTTTCCAACTTTGCTTTGTACACTTGCGCTCGTGAAGTAGCCCTCCCTCATTATCTCTCTCCCGCCCTCCCAGCAAATCTCTGTGCAGCAACAGAGGCAGAAGTTTTTGATCCAGCAGCAGCGCGTTAGTAAAAGGTGTTGGGACTTGCTCCTTCATTTACATACACTTAGGTCTAAATCTCAGCCAGCTAGCCACCGGGCTCATCTTTTATGTGCGTTACAAACCAGACGCTAACATACAGTGGGGTAAGATAAACAGTCTATTTCAAAGAACTCTGTTCCCCCACAGCCTAATGCTTTAACTGGCGACCCATGTGCATGCCTTCAGTCCTGTCCTCTGGTTTTTCCTGTCATTATTTCCCCTTCTTTCTGATTTTCAATGTTCTTTTCTTAGCTTCAAAATGGGGTGGATAAGTTTGTAAGCAAAAACTCTCTGCAGAGATGCTGGAAAGCAATGACACCCAAGCCATTCAAGGTAGCAAGGCCTTTCCCTGCTGGGGTCCCACGTCTTCCTTGGTTATTGCCTACAGCTCCTTTAGGTCTAGGACTTTGAGTTCCCCACTCCTCCCTCACAGCAGATGCCCTTTCCACAAGCCTCTGGTGGAGCCCCCTGACCACCAGCCCCTCTCCTCTGTCCTGGCTTCCTGTCACCCTGTCAGCCCACTAGGCAAGTGCTGGTACTACAGAGAATTCCTGTATTTTTTGTCCTGTGTTTTAGTCACATTCATTACAAAAGTAGAAAGTAATTTCTTCTGGAGAAAGAAGATAAAACCACATACATGTACACAAATAACAAACATTAAAGTAAAAAAAAATGTTAATTACCAATTTCTCTACAAAAAGGATGTGTGTTCAGCATGAGGGCAAACTATCAAAGCATATCAGCTCCAGTTAAGGTTGCCTCAGGAATCACCGAGGTCTAAGAGAAGGTCCGAGTCACCACCCAGAGGGGGGTGCCCACCCAACACGGGGACATGAGGTAATGGAGACACTCAGACCCATAAATGAAATGAAGGGGAATGCTTTTACAGGTGCACACCCAGTGGTGAATAAGATAATGTGGGGTGTATTTATTTGGGTAGACAGTGGTTAATAAGGTCATGAGGAAATGATTTACTGGAACTCTGTAAGTAAGAGAGCGAGGGAACCAATTTACCAGCGGCTCTCAGCGTGGTTATTATTAATAATAATAATAATAGCTAACATTTACAGAATCTTGACCAGGACCAGGAGTCCTGAAAAGCATTTTACAAAGAATGTATCTCTTAATTTGCCAAAGAACCGTATGAGATTGTTATTACCCCCATTTGACAGGAGACGCAGGTTCACAGAGGCTAAGTAACTGGGTCTGGGGTCACACAGCTAGGAAAACGGCGGTGCTGAGATGGCTAAGGAAGCATGAGGGGAGACATTTACAGGCAGACCTCATCTCACTGCACTTCCCTTTACTGCACTTCGCAGCCACTGTGTCTTTTACAAACTGAAGGTTTCTGGCAACCCTGTATCAAGCAGTAAGTTTATTGGCACCATTTTTCCAACAGCATTTGCTCACTTTATGTCTCTGTGTCACATTTTGGTGATTCTTGCAACATTTAAAACTTTTTCTTTATTATTATATTATGGTGATCTGTGATCAGTGATTACAACCCTGAATGCTCAGATGATGGTTAGCATATTTCAGCAATACAGTATTTTTTAGTGAAGGTATGTACATTGTTTTTTAAACACAATGCTATTATAGCTTAAAAGACTATAGTATAGTGTAAGCCTAACTTTTTTGTGTGCTGGGAAACCAAAAAAATTCATTTGCCTTGCTTTATTGCAGTGGTTTGGAACAGACCCCGCTGTACCTCCGGGGTGTGCCTGTGTTAGGACAACATCTGCGTGGAGCACACCGATGCAGCATGATAATGAGGGGAGGGCTGGAGGGAAAGGGAAAGGAAATCCTCAGGTCTGTCCTGTCATTCCGGCTGTGCTCTGGATTCACAGCCCTGTAAATTCAAACGCTGGGGCCCCTGCCTCTGGATCTTTTTTCTTTTGAGTGTTGTCATGGATCTTCCACAAGGGTGAACCCACACTCACAGCCCCACTGGGGAGAAGACCTCTGTCTGCAGGCTGGAGGCACTTGTGAGACAGGGCATATGAATTCAGGACTTCTTTCAAGAGGAGTCCAAGAGAGAGCAGAGTTCTAGCACCTTCCAGTCACAAAGCATTTTGCCACGGCCTCTCAGTCAATCCTCCCCAGCCTGAGAGAGAGATGTTCTCTCTACTTCACCAATGAGGAAACTGAGGTTCAGACAGGGAGGCACAAGCCAGTAAGTGGCAGTGGGGTTGGATCCCCCATCTGTCCAACCCCAAGTCCCATGCTGTTGCTATTTTACTACTCTGTCTAGATCTCACCCTCTGGTTCACTGGAGCAGAATGCATTTATCCAGCACCTGCTGTGTGCACTGAACTGGGTGAAAGACGCTGTGTCAAGAGGGAGGAAGGGGTAACCTAATGGGAGGCCAGGGGCACAGGGACAGAGGTGGGAGCAAGGAGACCAGCCAGCTTATACACCATGCTGGTGGACACGGGGAGACCAAGTGAAGGGGGACCCCGGGTGTGGGGGGGGGGCATGGATAATCTAGGAGACCTCAAAGGGGTGTACTCTGAGACAAGTGTTGATTCCTTGAGAGAAAGGGAAGAGAAAGGGTCCTTTTAGAACAATAACATGACTCAAAACAGCAAAACCCAAGGAGGCCAAAGCCTGGTAAGTTCAGATCCCATAGGCTGCAAGGCAGGGACCATCGGTGGGCCTCCTCCAGGCCAGCCCTGCCTGAGGCCCAGGCCTCCCGGAAAGGAGCTTGGCACTGCTGAACGGAACACCGCGGGTCAGCTGGCACAGAATGAAGGCCCGCAAGAGGCAGTAGGACCCAGTGTCCACACCCACTGGCTCCAAAGCCCCAGTCTGGGAGCTCAGCTGGGATCCTGGGGGCTGAGGAGCCAAAGAACTCAGCCAGTGGTGAGAAGGAAATCCTCCAAGTCTTTATGGAATTCAGATTCTCCTTTTTCACAGAACATACAGTAGCACCATAGGGTAAGAATCCACAGCCCGACACCTTCCCAGATTCTCACACGAGCAGGCTTCTGATAGACCAGTCAGGCCATAGATTCCTGGGAATGCCCTCCACTCTCCAGGCCAAAAAGATCTTAGCCCTGCTTCTCACTCTGCCAGATTCATAGGCTGCTTCCACGCCTGGACACCTTTGCCTTGGGACACCCGATGGGGAACCTTATCTGTTTACCTCCCCTCCGTCCTCTGAGTCACCCCCTGGCCCTTGTGTCCTGTCCTCAGTGCTGAGGGAGCAGCTACTCCTCTTCCTGGAATGAAGCTCCCCCAGCTTCTCGGCTCCAAGATAAAAGGCCCACGGCAGGTGCATTTTGAATCTTGTATGTCCACATCACCATGTTCAGCCCCTCCCCTGAGGCCCCCTGCTCACTTGTGTTGTGTGGCCAGAGCAGGGATGGGGCTAGAATGAAGCCCTTAGCAGGTATGGAGAAAAGAGGACAGTCAGCACCATGACTTCTGGGGTTCTCCTCCTCTAAGTGGGGAATAATGGAGTCTGCCTATGAGGTCTGAGAAGGTACCTGGGGAAGGGATTCCAACATGTTCATGCCCGAAGTCAGGGATGGGCCCCCAGTCCTGATGCCCCCTCATGACCATCCCTAGTCCCTGGCTGCTGAACTCTTCTTCTTCCACCTGGATAACCTGCCTGGGTAAAAGCGACCACAGATGTCCTGCCTGCAAGCGTTTCCTGGGCACACGGGGCCCCGGGTAAGGTGCTGTGGGCGGTGATACCAAGCTGAATTCTAGATCTCTTGTCAGTTCTGCAGCATTGCTGACTCACAGGTGATTTTTCTACTGTGTATTCAAAGTCCTGCCTCAAATCTTTGTCTTCCTGGATCTACCACAAAGGTGCTGGCAACTCCCAGGCCTCTCACATTAACTCATTCTCACCTGCTTACACTCTGTCATGTGCGCACGTGCACAGAAAACCCAACCAGGCAGTGCCATGGATTTCTATCTTTTGGGGAAGGATAGAGGGTTTAATAAAAATAAAAAAAAAAGACTGCCTAGGTTCTCAGTGGGGTAATTATAGGTGAAAAGAGGTGTGAAAAGGTAGGAGGAGATGCCCAGTCCCCAAGGGGTGAGCAGTACCGCTTACTCCGGCTGACTGGCTGGCCTGAGTTCGGGCCCCATCGCCAGCACCCACTACTGAGCTTCCTAACTGGAAAAATGTAAAATCACCTACTTCACAGACACTGGAGGGAGGAGTCACTGAAATAATGTAGGAAGAGCTCTTACTGTGGCCCCCAGCACAATAAATTCTGGTCTCTTTCATTATAAGTGCCAGGCAGTCTCCTGTGCTTTCCACAAGTTAACTCATTTACTCCTCTCAACAACCTGATGAGGAAGTACTGTTATCATCACCCCCCTCCCCACCCCACCTCCATTTGGACTGGGAACTGAAATGCAGAGATTAAGTAAATTTGCCTGAGCTTCTCCGGGCAGTGAGACACATCCAGCCTGGCTCCAGAACCTGCAGGCTTGAGCACAGCGCTCTGCCACCGTCCCCCTGGAAGGAGGTGGAGGGGAGCCTGGCATTCAGCGGCCAGGCACTGAGGACCTCCAAGGGAATACAGCCCCTGCCCTGCAGGATCTCCCAGTCCCGCAGGGAGACAGATGCCCAAAAAGAAAGTTACAGGAGGCCTAGTGTGGAAGAGTGAGTCATTCCAGCTGGAATGATGGGGTGGGCTCTGTGGAGAGGGCCTGACACGGGCCAGATAGACCCGTGTCCCTGGGGTACCATGACCAGCTGGGCCTGGTTTCCACTTGCCTGACAGGAGAGGCGCTTCAGCTGGATGACTGACCCATTGGCTGGTTGCTTCATTCATTCAGTCATGCAGCTGAAGACCCTCTGGAATGGGTGCTCTGGACTGAGCTGCTTCACACAGGATGATTTGAAAGTCAGAGGAATCGCAGTCTGACTGCTGAGAAGAATAAGACCACAGGACAAACTGATGTATGAAAGGGGCAGGAGAATCTTTAGGTCACATTTTTCAAATGGGTAATAGTTACTGGGGAAGGACAGTGGAGGTGGAGCTTTAAGGTTAAGTATTTTTGGAAACCACAGTAAACAAACCAAAACAGGGGTCCTCCCTGCCAGACCGGTGCTGCTAATATGCTAATGAGCATCAGAGACTCCAAGAGGCTGCAAGTAGCAGGTGGAACTTTCCAAACTTATTTAACCGCGCAAGTCCTACTGGGCAGAAGCAAGTGGAACTGGACGAAGAAGCACATTTTGCAAAGCCTTGCTCTGGCCCAAAAGGTGTGCGGAATTGTTGGGAGGGCAGGTGGAAGTTAGGCTGGGCAGATTCCCAGCTCTGACCTGGATTTTGAAAATTTCCAGGAAGGTCACGGCCAGGTGGAAGAGTGATAGGAGGGGGTTTTTCGGTTTTTATCTTGATAGTGAAGGCCTGAGGCTTTTGCCCCCGGTGGGAAGGGACAGCGAACCAGGGCAGAGCTAGGAGGGCAGATTCCCACAGGAGATGGCTGCCCCGTCTGCTTTCTGATGGATGCTGAGTAGCTCATGGCTTTCCTCTCAGAAGAAAGGAGTCTCAGGGTTTTCATAAAGATCTAGCAGAAAGATTCTTCACCTCTGGTCCTCCCTGAAGTGACGCCTGAGAGATGCTGTCATTCTCACTCAGGCAGGGAGAGGGCCGGGAGGGCAGTGTGCCCTCAGTCTGGTGGGGCTGATGGGATAGGGCCTCCAGGAAGGAGTGGTGTTATGTCTAGAGAGCCAGCCCAGCATTCCGGGCCCACGAGGGTGCGTTTGAGGAGCAGAAAGGGGAAGAGGAAGTGGAGGAGGCAGGAGAGGAGGCTGGGTCTCCATTAGCTAATGTTGCCCCACCACAAAATGCCAGTGATGCCCTCTGGCCCTGAGGTAGATAATGTGAAGAGCCTGAGGGACTGCAGGCCCGGGTCAGGGAGGATTTCCAGCAGACACACCAGAAATGGGCCATATGTTCCTCCCAATGTGCCCTTTCTGGGTCGACATGAACACTGGGGTCCCAGCTCTGGGACCTTGAAGCAATCCCATGTCTACAGATGAAGATGTGAACAGGTCACATCTGTTAGCAGTCAGACTGACAAAAACAAAGTCCCTTGACTCCAAGTATCAGTGAAAGTGTAGACCAAAGATGAGACTGCAGATGACACGAGCTCTTCCCCCTGCACGTTTGTCATCAACGTGCAGGGGGAACATCCTGCAACCCGAAGTTCCTCTCCTAGGTAGGCGCGCCCTTGAGCTACTCTCCCTCCTGTGCGTGTCTGTGGACAGGAGATGGAATAGACAGGTTGTGAGATATTCAGATAAGGGTGATTATAAAGCTGTAAAGATAAAGGAACTCTAGTAATATCCTTTAACGTAGTTTGAAGTTCAGAGACATAATGCAGAGGAAGAAAAGCAAATCACAGAAGACTGCCTACAGTATAATACCATTTTTATAATGCTTAAAAATAAGCAAAAGGAAATATCTATTGTTTAGAAGCTTTCTTCGCTGGGAAAACTATTATTTTTAAGTAAAGGATAAATATGCAAAATTCAGGATGTGGTCATGCCTGGAGGGGGATAAGGGAGTGGGGTGGGGAGGAGCCCACAGAGAGAGCCCGTGACCTTCACCGTGGTCTGGGTCTTCAGTGACAGGGTGACTTCCAGGTTTCCATCTTGCTACTGTGTCCTACATATTACATAGTATGTTTTCTTTCTTGTGTGTGTCAAGTTACACATAATAAATATTTTTATCAGTTTCCGATCGAAAATATGTTTAATAACAAAAAGCATTTTGTGGCCTCTTCGTGCCTCTGTTTCCTCTCATTCCTTCCCACGGTTTAGCAGGCCCCTCTCACCTCTCACCGCCATCCCCGATCAGTCTGCACCCCACACAGGCTCTTGGTCCCCCAGGAAAACCTTACTCCTGGTGCTTAGCAGGGCTGCGAGGGCCAATGGCTAAACTGTTAACTCAGGCCAGATTAAGCCCACACAGACCAGTCCTTGGAACCCCAGTAAAAACCCCAACAGCCACCACATTTGATTTACCTTCCCTTCCTGAGGGCTGAAGGCTTTTGTGAGTATTTTGGCTGAACAGGACAACAGGGCACAAGGTCAAGCCACAGACCACATTTGCCTTAGGTCCACTGAGTCACAGACTTTCACTACATGCCCATCACCCACTTCTTTCCTCAAACAGGCTGATTAGTTGGGACTGACCCACATAAAGCATATGGCTTTCCCTGAGTGTAGCCATTTCTGTTGTGGAAGGAATTCTGGTCTTTTTGTTGCAAAGAAGCCTGGCCTGGCATAGAATATTGTTTTAACCCTTGCTACCCTGGAATGACCTGCAGAACATCCTTAATTCATTCATTATTTATTCACTTTTAATTCATTTCCGGTACATTATTTCATTGCATTCTCACAACTGCTCTGAAATCAGAACTTTTACCCCCATTTTACAGATGATCATGTGGAGATTGAGAGATTTCTAAGAAACTACCCAAGTTTCCAGAGCTACAAAGTACCATTCCTGAGATTCACACCATGGCCATTTGACCCCTTATCCTAGAACACTGGGTTGTCTTCCAGTCCCGGAGCAACAAGTTCAGGGCTGGACCCTCTGGGGAATCACAGAGTGAGAGGAAGCCCGGTCCCAGGGAGTGGGAACCAGCTGATCCTGGATGTGAGCTTGCCTGGCAAGGAGTATGGCTCCCTGGACAACCAAACAACAGAATTACCAACTGTGCTCCTGCAATATTCAGTGTTATGGGAGGCCCACCAGGGGTACAAAGACATATAAAGCAGAATCCTGCCCTCAGGGGGCTGAGTCTTTAGTTGGGAAGACAAAACAGATGCACAGGGAAGGAAAGTAAGAATACAAGAAAATATGTGACTCATGTCAACAGGTCTTCTTGGGAGGGCTTTAGGGAGGCTGTGAGAATCCAGCCAGGGCTGGAAAACTAAGCCTGTGACTGGCTGCTGACTCTCCACAATGTCCCTTCATCCCACAACCAGTCTTCAAGGACCCACTGTGTGCCTGTGCTACACTTGTGAGTGCAAAGCTGATGGAAGCCTGGTCCTGCCCAGGGGGACTCCCAGTCTAGTCGATGAAACAGGTCCTCTGGTAAGGGGCTGAGTGGGGCCGAGGGAAATTGCCCAGGGAAATTGGTGCTTGAACTGTGCTTTGAAGGATGAACATGAGTTCACAGAGGTCACTCCAGGGACAGACGGGGTGAAGCACGAAGGCCTAGAGATAACAGGGGAGTGTAAGAACAACACAAACAGTAAGAGGAGATTGATGATGCCAAAATGTGTGGACACCAGACCGTCTACAAAGTCTCACATGTGTTCTGTCCTTTACTCCTCTGAGCAGACCTCATTTTACAAAGAAAACTGAGACTCAGGCAGGTCACCCTGATATTAAAGGCAGAACCATCTAGAGCCCGAGACTGCTATCCCTCAAAGCCCACACTCTAACCCATGCACGTGAAAGTAGGTCATGGGGAGAATGTGGGGGTGGGACATGAGATGGGCAGAGAGTCAGGAGGGGGCTGGATCGTGCAGGCCTCACAGTCAGAGCTGCTAGTTGAATGCCCTTCTGATTGCGCCATCTAAAAATGACAAAACTGACCAACTAAGAAGATTGTTTGAGGCCAAGAATGGGTAAGATAATGTGCCAGTTTAACAAAAAGGGACTTGAAGGTAAGAGGTGCCCATGGCCTGCACAGGAGCCAGAAGGGTCAGCGTGGAAGGCAGTCAACCCCCTAAGGTAGCAAAGGTGGAGAAAGCAAGCCTTCTACCGATTTCACGCTAGTCAGGCCCTGAGGAGCCCATTTCTGTCCTAGTTCCAGGTCTGGCTCACCTACCATGTGCCCAGTGTTTGTAAGTTTCAAGTCGGCTTAACAAATGGTTACATATAATATATTCTATCCAACTTGAGGAGCTGTACTCTTATCATCTGTGTACTTTCCTATAGGTATGCTTCAATAATAAATAAGGATCATATTATCACCCTGTCTTGGTAAAATACCTTATTTGCTACCTGGAAGGCAAGGAGCTCCAGGGAGTTGTGTGCTAGTAAAATGACGTGGGGGAGCCAGCCCCCACCTACAGCCCACTCGTCCCCATCCCACCTACACGGGACACACCAGCCGACAGCCTCCAAGCTCCTTCCACAGCCCCTGCAAATGGCTTCCCCTTGACTACCTCTCAGGCCCAGCAGGACCCACACCAGAGCAGGCCTGCCTGGTAGAATGAACACCAGGCCGAGGTCTACACAGGCTCATGGCCATTTGGGCAAGAAAGTTCAGGGCCCGAGTACCTGGAGCATGGTTACGGGGTGGGAGGTGTGGGCTCTGGGTGGGTATGGCCCCCTGGACAGGAAGGGGCATGGCCTTAAGCCACCGGAGTGGAGTCCTCTAACTGGAGGGCTGGCAGCCCCTTTGCCTTGGTCTGAAGGCAGTTCTGCAGGCCACAGCCCTTGCAAAAAGATGTATAGAAGCTGAAGAGCGATCAGAAGAGGGGGGACAAGGTGGCTAAGAGTGGACAGCAGACTGGGTCTTCTGGGAGGGATTACTCTGGAGAAGGGAAGACTCGGAGAAATGTGTCCTTGCCCTTGATGCAAGCTGAAAATCTATAGTGATGCTCATGTCCCCAGGAGACCAAACAAGAGAATCTGGACTTGGACCAGGTCAAGAGAGGCTGCAGTCAGACCTAAAGAGGAACTTCCTGACTGTCAGGATGTGGTGTGGTATCGCCAACAGGGCTGTGAGGCCCCGGGCAGCGGTGGGGGCTGGGGCTGGCTTCAGACTATTTTTTTTGTGACTGGGGCTCTGGAGTTTGCCAGTTTTGGAGCCTTGGGCAATGGAGCGGCTCTCTGGTGCCTCAGTTTCCTCATCTGTAGAATGGGGATAGCAAGAGTAGCAGAACTTGTACTTTACAAGCTGACATCTGAGGCTTCCCTCCCCATATGGGGCCGTGTGTGCGGTTCAGCCCCTTCCCTCTGGGAAAAGGCAACCAACCCTGAATCTGGACCTCACACTTCTCTTCTGAGGCTGTTGGGAGGATGTATTAAAGTGTGTGCCGCTGCCTCAGCACACACCAAAAACGATGGATATTAGCTGACTGCTAAATCCTGCCTCCCCACTTGCTTCTTAGCTCCTTACCTGGGCTCTGTGAGCCTTGTTTTTGCTCACAGATAAAGTGGGGATGAGGATGCCGATCTCATGGAGCTGTTTTAGCTTCAAGAACAGTACTGAGGTCATAGACTCCATCCTAATGATAGCTGAGGAGGGTTCCAGAATCTCTCCTTGCAGCAGATGGAGGACCACCCAGTCTGTGGTTCGGCACTCTCTTTCCTGAAGTCAAGGGCCTGAGGGGGGTGGTCTCCACAGGTGCTGCTCGAGGACAGAAGCACTCAGAGCTAAAAGGACGCCTCGCTGGCCTGGCCTCTATCATTGGCTGCTCTCCTCTGTCCCTGCGTGATACTCCTTCATCAGACGGGAGCCTGGCTCCTCCCAGTGTCCTAGAGGGTTTTGCTAATGGGAAGGGCCTGGCTGGCAGTGGCAGATCCCGGTGCCTGTCCTGCATGACCCTGGGCCCAGCCTCCCTCCGTTCTGCCCTCCCACCTGTGCCTTACAGCGACAGCAGTTCCCACAGTGGCTGCTGTGGAGGTGAGCGCAGCGCAGCTGGAGAGATGGGGTGGATGCTACTATGGGACCCTGCCTGTCACCTGCAGAATGGCAGCAACAGGGCAAGGGCCCGTGGAGGAACCAGACGTCCAGGGCACCAGGGGAAGGGGACAGTACAATCACCAGCTGGGAACAAAGCTTGCCAATAGGAAAGTGACGGGCCAACTTCAAGTTTAGAATGAAGCCAATCATGGAGAAAAGAAAAAATGGTGACTTCCCTAAAGACAAGGCTTTTGTAGATTTGGAGGGGAAAGTAGGCAATAAAGAAACAGAGAGAAAATCATGGGAATTCTTACAGCACAACCTGATATGGGAAGGTTTTTTTGTTTGCTTGTTTTTTAAATTTACATGTGCCTTGCCTCTTTCCTGGAAGGATTTGAAGTGGCCAACAGCAAACCTTATTCCATAGACAACAGTTTATTGAGCATCTACAATAGAGCTGCCAGGCATCTGGAGAAAACAGCAGTGTTCAAGACAGTGCCTGCCCTCAAAGAGCTTATAATACAAAATACAGGGGACTAAATAATAACATGAACACACAAAATCAGGATCAAGGTGAAGGACAAGACAAATACATCAAGTCAAAGTCAATCCAGGTGCAAAGACTGAGCTTCAAGTCTGACTCCGGGTTTCCGAACAGGACATAAAAAGAAGCATACTTTATCTGAAAGGAGAGATCATGCTAGCTCCTCAGGGAGAATGAACGCTGAATATTGAATTGTGAAGGTCAAGGGGCAAGTTTGCCAGTGACTTGAGCACATCCCCAAATAAGACACTTCCCAGAGGTTCAGAAATAGTGTCAGTAAACCCAAAGTAGAAGCTTTCAAGTTGAAGGTCAAATGTAATCTTGCCTCAAGGCCAACCTTTGGGGAATAAGGTGGAATATGAATAAGTAAATTCTTGTTCCAAATAAGAAGTCCTCTTCTGAGCTGAATAGTAGTAGAAGGAAAAGCTTGGGGCCCAACAGGACATGGACTACAGGTACAGGCTGTGTGACCTGAGTCATCTGTGGAATGGGGAGCGTTCACTTCTAGATCATTGTCATGTGTATAGGGACCAGCACATAGATGCTATCAACAAACATACAGACTTATTCCTGGGTGGAGAAAAAAGTCCCATCAAATGTGACTTTAAAGACTTGAACACTTAAGCATTGTGTGAGCAGTAGAAGAAATAGTACACAGATAGGAAACATTTGCAAATGGAGCTAGGATGGAAAACAATCCCAGGAAACTGACACTCTGGAGTTAAGCCTCTCCTCAGCTTCTGGGATGGGAGCCTGCCCAGGTCATGGGTCCCATTCTCCTGGGCACCCTGCACAGTTCAGGGTTGCCATTCAAAGTCAGCAGAAGCAACGTGCCCTAAGCGTCAGGACTTGCCTAGGATGAGGTTTTTATTCATTCTGCCCATTCAGTTTGCTCATGGCAGTGTCACGACTCATGCATGCAACTGGCACTCTTAGAAACATCTTTTGTCCATGTGCCTTTAGAGAATGTATTCCATGCTTTGTGTTCTTGTTTACTGAACCCCACTATATACTAGGCACTGGGAGAGGCACAAGGAGACTGAAACACAGGTTCTCCTGTAAGGGGGACAACTGCAGTAGTAGAGGAAAATAAGATACCCAAAGTAGAAGGCAACGGGAATGTATGGCATGTCTGTCCCATGAGGGAGAAGAGGAGGGGGTGATGCCATTTGCAAATTGGAGGGCAGTGATTTGGGAATCTAGGAGGGCTTCCCTAAGAAGAGGGTTTTGATCTGGAAATCAGAGGTAAAATGAAATTTTGGCAGCTGAGTTTGGGGAGGGGAAGGAGGAGGTGGGGAGATATTTCCATGAAAAGGCATAGAGGTCAGTGTTCCAGTATAACAGTAAACAGGCACAGAGGAATGTTGGGGGGCTCATGAGCAGATATGAAAGGTGCAGCTGAATAGGTAGGTAGAGGCCAAATCCTAGGGAGGCTTGGTGCCAGACAAGAAGTGGGGAGCCACAGGAGATTTTAGAGCACAGGAAAGATACCCTTAGAAATCCAGGATAGTAAGATAAGTGGTGAGGAGCCAACCTCGCCACGGGCTCCTATTTGCATTCCTAATGGCCCTGCAAGGGGAGATTGGTTTTCCTCGCTGGCCCAGCTGGCCCTGGCAGATAAGTGGGACTCAGCGCCCAGGGGCAGGTTTTGCAGAACCGTCCTATGGGGGGCGCTTGGTCCTGTTGCTCCCATCCCCTCCTTACCACCCACAAGGCGTCACAGCACACGCGCACACACACACACACATGCAGTCCTCCCAGATTCCACACTTACTTCAGTGAACGTTAATCCTCATCTAGATGATTAGGATTTCCTGACGACCACAGGCCTAGGAAGAGTCCCTGGCAGCTGCCAGCCCTTTACCCTCACCCCTCCTCACCTCCACCCGCACTGCCCACCACTGTGGGTCCCTGCTCAGAAATCCTACTCACGTCTGGCTGAGCCAGGCCAGAGACCTGTGGTCTGCACATTAGGTCTGGAGGACTCCCAGGCCCCCTGCCGTGAATCTATGAACTTGGGCATGCCCTGTGGCCACAGAGCCTCCTCCTGAGCTGAGAACTCCCCTGTCCAGCTCTATTCCTTCCTCCTCTGCTGGAAATATCAAGCTCAGAGGTTCAGAGTCCTGCTGGGTCCATTTGTAGCACCCTATGACCAGGGATTGGCTCTCACTCCCCTTTTCTGGTAGGACCAGCAATGATGGCGCCTTCTCTGGAAAGAACTCCATGCTTCTCCAAGGGCTTTCTGAAGATTATTCCCACCAGTCCTGCAGGTAGGTGGGCAAGTAGTTGTGTTATTGACATCAACCATCTTGCAGATGAGGAAACCGAGGCCTGGAGGTTAGAGACTCGTCTATGATCTCACAGCTGATTGGGTGTCACGTTTTGTGCTCACTGCTCCCCACTTTGCCCTGAGGCTGGCTCTCAGTGACCCTCTACTAGGCACTGAGAATCCAAAGGGCTGGGTGAACAGAATCTGGAACTAAGATCTCAGAGCTGGAAGTCTAAGGCCAGCAGCCTATCCAACTACTCTTTTTACTGAGGCCTAGAACAGTGAAAGGATGTGCCCAATGTCATACCAGAACTGGGGGCAGGACCAGCTCTCAGGTCCCCTAACTCCGTGCCCAGAGACCTTCCACCCCACGCTGCCTGCTCTTGTTTCGCAGCACCCTTCTGCATCTCCATCCTTCCTCTAGATGTATGGGTGTGCCTGACATTTCTGGAATTCACCCCACACACATAATGAGGCCATTTTGAGAAGGCCTGCCTCAGGGGGAACCAGAAAGCTAGCTGTCTAGTGTCCCCATCCTGACCCCTGCCAACTCCTCCCGGCTGTACACTCCAAGCTGCAAACAGATAAACAGACTCTGTTGGCCTAGGCTACCCTCCCCCTCACCCCAACACACCTTTCTAGCCTCAAGAACTAGAGGTGGAGCTTGGGCCTTCAAACCTGCCACGGAGATTGCATGGGAGCTAAGAAGCAGCAGGGAGATGTCAGGCTGGTGGCCGCATGGGTCAGCGTTCACAAAAGGAATCCCAATGTCACTACCAAACTATGGAAGAGAATTCGGACGGCTTGTCAACATGCAGAAGGGATTTTAGCTTTAGCTATTGAATTGTAGTAACTCCCTGAGACGCTGTTTTAATACGAGGATAGGAAAGTTCTCCCTCTGATACAAGGTTGACCCTGCCTGGAGAGCCCTCCTGGCCATTGAACACAGGTTGCCTAACATGAAAGAATTGGGTTTCAAGCTCAGAGCACAGAGCTCCGTCTCCAGTCCTCACCCCCCAGCCCAGGACCACTGAGAACAGGAAAACAGAAAAGGAGCACACCGGAAGGAAGGACCCTGAAGCACAGGATAGGGCCCTGGAGGGAAACTGTGGGATTGGCACCCTCAAGAAGATTCCAGAAACCCTCTGCACTGGTGGGTTAGCTATTCACCTGCTGGGAAGCAGGGAAAAGACCAGATGGTCTTCCCCAGGCAGTCCCCTATCCGACTCCCCTGGAGGAGTCCCAGGAAGTGGGTCTCTGGCCTCTTCCCTCTCTCCTCACCACCTCCAGCCCCAGAAGCTCCTCCTGCTCTGGCCTAGTCTCTGAGAACAGGGATTCCCTCTACCGCAGCAGGAAAAAGAGGTTGGGGTTGGGGCACCTTGGGACTGGGGCAGTTTAGGGTTGGGGCAGCTACAGGGATAGGCCTGAGGGGGAGGGGACGGACTTCAATCCCCTGCTGCAGCCCCACTCATACCTCCACCCCTCCAAGAATGTAATTAAGCAGCAGGCCTCTGCCAGGAGCCAAGCTTTCTGTCTTCCGTCTATAAATCACCTTCTGAATCATCTCTCAGCTCCTGGAGGAGCAACTTCTGCTCGGGCTGCTCCAGGCGGCCCCAGTGCCACTCCCCCCCCCATGAGCCTGCCTCCCCCACCCCTCCCCAGCCCAGCCGAGGTGGCTCCAGGTCCCAGCTGGAAATGGCAGTGGCTGCAGGAGTCCCGGCAAACTGTGGGGTGGGAAGAGCGGTAGCGGAGACTCCAGCACCCTCTCAACCCTCCCCTCCCTTCTCCTTTCCGGGCAGGCAAAGAGCTACAGTTAGGCTAGCCTGGCCTAGCTCCTTCAGGTTAAGAATAAAGCTACAAGCTCATGGTCACCAGTGCCAAGTAAAATGGGGCAAGCTGGTTCTGAGGATAAGGAGAAAACTGAGTATGGTGGGGTCACTCTGGGGAGGCTTCTTGGAAGAGGCGAGTTTGGATCCAGGACTTAAAGGAGTCAAAGTAGCTTGCAGATGGGGTAAAAATAACAAACATTTATATAGTACTTGCTGTATGCCAGACATTATTCTAAAAGCCTTACATATATTCAGTCATTTAATCTTCACAACACTATGAAGTAGAAGTAATCACTATTCCATTTTACAAATGGGGAAACTGAGGCTCTAAGCAGTTAATTTGCCCTAGGTTACCCAAGTAGTACATGAAAAAGCCAGATGTGAATGTGAGCAGCCTGGATCCAGAGGAACATGAGTGTTTGGGGTAAGTGAGGTTTGGAGGTGCAAGCAGGCTGTCTTGGAAGTATTGAAGCAAGCAGCTTTGGGATTTAGGTCAGATGGAGCTGCAGAAGGAGAGGACTAGGCTTCCCAAGGCAGGCTCTGAACTCTGAATGGGCCTGCAAAGGGTGGAGCGGGCAGGCTCACGGGGTGGGCGGGGGCCACTGGGACTCCATGCTTCACAGCAATGAATCAGGTCTCTGTCATAGCCCTGTGGGCTCCAAGAGGCTGAAGGGATCCCCCAGGTGTCAAGGAAAATGAAGCCAGAGGAAGACAGGAGGAGCACAGAGAGGGAAACGACTCATCCTAGGTTACACAGCCAGTTGGTGGTAAACTCAGAGCTCAAACACTGGTCAATCCACTTAGCTCTAACCCCTTCTTGGTACACAAGGTGACATGAATGTATAGATGTAATATCGGGATGACCCTAACCTTTGAGTGGGGAGTTAGGCATGCCCCCTCCTCCAACTAGAGGTAAGGGGTAAAGGATGTCTTTTCCTCCTCGGTGGCTTTAGAAGGACTCTGTGGCTCATAGCAATGTGGGTGGAAAAGGCTAGAAGACTAGGTCCTCCTCAACCACTGAACTCATCACATTCTGAGCCAGAAAGATCTTCCACTTTCCCAGTCTCCCTGGAAGGGTCTGCTACATCCTCCTCTGAGAAAGTCATGTCTCCTGCTCCGACCCCAGGTACCTTGACTCCTGCCCTGAACAAAGAGAGACCTATTCAGAGTATAGCCAAAACCCAAGGTTTTCCTTGCCATACCTCCTGTCCATATCACCCTCTAGATCCTACATCTGCCCAAGTACCACTTAGGGTTATTAGCATTAAGTTCTGTAGTGAGTGGGATGGGAGATGCGTACTTAGCTGAGTCTGTTCTTTGGGGATTTCTCCCTAGAGTCTTCTCTGCCTCAGTTTCTCCAACTTCATCAATGATTGAGCAAGCCACTAGAGGCCAGAGGCCACTGGGGAAGCCGCAGGGAGGGAACAGACAGAGAGTGCCTGATAGAAGAATTGGCACCATAGTCCAGCTCCTGTCTCTTTGGGCCTCCCTGAAAAAGGTCTTCCCACCGGGCAGCTGTACCAGACTTGAGGCCCTTGGGATCCCTGGGGTGGGGGTGTGCTCAGAGCCCAGACTCTACCAGGGGCTCCCCTCTTGGCCCAGGAGCTGTTGATAAAATTCTCTGAGACACTGGGAGAATTTTCACTGACTATTGCCGCCCTCTGTCCACTAAAGCAGGTTCTTCCAAAAACATAATTCAGCTCCAGTCTCCTGGTATTATAACATCTGACCTGTTTTTTTTTTTTTTTTGAGCCACATGCCATCCCATCAGAAGAATACAAACAGATCAGCCACCAATTTTGCTCCCCGTGGACAGCAAGCCCCACCCACAAGGGCAGGAGGGCTGTTAACTCACTTCCCAGAGACCTGGATTAATTTCACTGCCACATCGCCCCAGGGAAAGAAAGGCCTGCCCTGGAAGGGAGACCACCCGGTTAAAGCCTGGCCATCCGATCTGGTATCTGCCCATCTGTCTGTCTGTCTGTCTGTGGGATCACAGCCTCCAGCCAGCTCAGCTCCTCGCCAGCCCCAGCCCCAGCCAGCTGTAATTCCTGCCTGTTACAAGTGTTAACACCTGGCCCGGGGCCTTCCTCCCCCGCAGTCTCCAGGTGCCTCCTCGGGCCCAGCCCACTGACCCCCACAGGGTTTGACTGAACTTGTTCACAAGGCTCTGAAAGGCAGGTGGAGGTGGGAGTGGGTGGGGGAGGCAGCAGGACCTCTGACACAGGGAAACCGAGGCAAGGCCTAGGGCGCCTAAGGAGAGGAATAGGTCCCAGTATGGCGGGAAGAGAGGTCAGGCGTCTTATTTCTCAGGTCGCTGCCCTTGACTTCTGCACAACACCTTCACCCAAGCCGTGAGGCCGACAGTCCTGGACAGAGAGATGAGCAACAGGCCCAGGTCAGTGGGTCCCACAGAGGCAGGGTGTGCTCCTGACCCCCCACCACGGGCCTCTCATCAGGTACCTGGACTGTAGCAGACCCTAGATGGGCCCTGATAAGACAGTCCATTTCCCCAAAGAAAGAGAAGAAAGACAAGTTCCTCTGCCAGGAGCTAGCTGGGACTGACAAGAATTATAGAAATCTTGCTGCTGTCACCGCTTCCTGTCCTAGCTCTGCCACTACCTGGCTATGCAGCCTTTGAGCACAGCTCTTCCATGAACCTCTGTCTATGGCCTCTTAGCGCTATCGCCTGGTCTGCCTTCTCTTGGGGCTGCGGCCCGTACAGCTGCAGGGTGGGAGTGCCTTTCCTGAGGAGTGGCATGGACAGAAATCCCAGCTACCTGACTTCCCCTGTAATCCCTCCTGGGGAATGTGTGATCTGGGTGGCCCACAAAGGGCAGGCAAGCTGTGATGGGCTCAGATGCTAAAGGGCCTGGAATCTGACTGCCCTGGGGGCAGAATGGGAGCAGGAATCTGAGGCCCTTCCACTCTACTGTCCCAGACCAAAGGCAGACGGCCTGAGGCGCAGACTGCTGACCACAGGTCTCAGGTAGGCAGGATGAGTTTGTGCCAGGGGAGCCTCTGCACCTTGTCCCACACCACCGAGTCTAGGATCCCAGATCAGCTGTGCCCCTTGCAACTTGTTAGACCTTTGTCTCCTGCTATAATGTCCCTTCAAAACCACTGGCGCCCACCAAGCACCCAAGCTTAGGATGTCCCTGACACCCACAGGTCATATATCTGCAAACACAGCCACAGTCATGAGTCCAGCCATTGTCACTGTCACTTGAAAACAGGGTCACAGAGGTAGACCCAGACACAGTCCTCACACTCCTACTTACAAGCACAATCAGGTCATGGCCATGATCACTGAAATCCATGCACAAAGACATTTGTGGGGCTTTCCTCTTACACTGTCATGAAGGCATGTGTGCACATACACACACACACACGTATGCCCCATCAGGAACACTGTCATGCAGTGTCACAACCAGACACAGGTGCTGGCCTTTACCAGGCATAGACACTTCTAGACTTTCTCTCACACACACATCATGGAATCAGCCACTTGCTGACACTTGTATGCAGAGACACAGTGTATCCTGTGACGGGCTGTGGGTCCCACAGGCACATCTCACATGAGTTCACATCCACAGTCACCCAGCTACAGGCAAACACTCCCACATACAGAGACACTAGTGTACAGTGGATCCTCTTAGGGTCACGGACCTAGAACACACACACACTTCTCTCCTTGGCTCAGACAAAGCGGCGTCCCTGTCCATCTCAGCCCCCAAACAAGCCATGTGTCCAGTATTACGTTAGGGCAAATGTCCTGGCTTTTGAGGCTTTTCCAACATCTTCCTATTGGGTGGTCGCTCTCTAGATCCTCTCCGATACACTATCACGCACCAGACTCCCACCACCACTGCCCCAGGAAGTGCACCCCTCCAGTTCATAGGGCACGGGGCCCTGATCTCTCTTCCTTGTCCCTGCAGCCTATGCAGCTCCAAGCCTTCTCTTCCCACCCTCCCCCTGCCAAGGGCACTGTGAAGGTAAAGACCAGCATGGCGTGGGGTGGGAAGAGGGTCATGAAGGGCTGGAGAGGCAGTTTCTGCACTGGCCTTCCCCAACCAGCAGAGCCCACAACAGGAATCCGGGCGGCCCCAGCCACCTCCTGGACTTCTTTATGTACAGGAGGCCTCAGGCCAGCCCAACGCCATGGGCAGGGTGGGCTGGGTTCCCCTTGGGTGGACGTCCAGGGAGCAACTCTCAGCACCCAGAGAGCCCTGGCTATGCCCTGCTTCTGCCACATCCAAGCCCCCAAACACCTAGACACAACTGCTGTCACCCCCAAACAACTAGAGGCAGATTGGGGTGTGGCCCCCAAATCTCACTGGCTCTGCTCTCCCTATCCCTGGCTGGGGAGAGGGTGGCAAGGCAGGAAAAGGGGGACATGCAGGTGGCATCGCAGCCTGGTGGCACTCCTCTCTATCACCCAGGGGCCACAGCTTATCCTACTCACAGATCCCAAATTCTTCCTCCTCACCTCCCACCCCCAGGCCGAGGCTTTCCTGCGTCCAGGAGGGGAAGATTCTTTAATTAAAGTTTTCCGGAATGCAGGGGGCTGGAGACTGGGGAGAGGCGGGGTGTAATTTAGAGAACTGGTTTCAGTGTGTCTTTCCCCTCCGGCCTCTGGGACCTGCCGGGGGGCAATGGGGCCGCTTGGAAAACAAGGGGACTCCCTAGAACCAGGGCTTCCAGAGGGCTGTTTATTCCCGTCAGTCCCCCATACATGCAGACCCCCCACACAAACACTGCGCCCGGTTTCCCAGCCTTATTTACTAAAAATGTCTTTTGTATCTGCATTTCTGAGGGACAGAATTCTCTTCCCTCTTTCCCTTTCTCCTCTGTCCTCGGTTTTCCAAAAGGAACGAATTTGACATGGAGAATTGGGTTTGAGGTCAAAGAACAAACCCACCCCCTCCCAAGCAACTACATTTTCAAGACCACCCCTTTTGCCAGGATGGACAAGCAAGAAATGAATAAAATCTGAATTCAATGGCATCTCGGATCAGCAAATACCATATTCACTTCTAAGGCTCAAGATTAATCTAGAGCAGAGTGGGGAGAATCTGATGAAACCCCCCCCACTCCCCTGCCCCAGGGATCCCCGAAGCCACTGGGGTCTGCAGTATGACGGCAAAAGCGGGTTATTGTGGGGAAATCTCTTGATGGAGGCGCCGGTGGAGGTGGGGGCGGCAATGAAGGAACAGGATGATTTTGCTCATGAAGACCCCAAAATGGAGAAGAGGAGTGGCTGGGCCCCGGGGACAGCGCTGGGTTTCCAGAAACCCAATTGCAAGCAAATGGAGGGTCTTCAGGTCCCCCAGATTGGGACGGGTAGAGAGCTAGGATCCAAGGATAAGAGACCTTCTGAGACGGGTAAAGTCCTCCAGCCTCTGCAGCGAGTAGCAGGGAAAATGGTGATTATCAGAGAAGCCAGGAGTTGGATTCTGAAGGCGACACCAGCAGAAAATCCAGGAGGGGTGAGCGAGTAGGGGGCTGGGGGGAGGCAAGGAGAAAGGAGCCCCCGCCCTGCTGCGGCCCACCCCGCCGCTTGCCGCCCCCACCTCCCCGGACTCGGCGGAGAAATCGGGCCGCGGGCAGACAAGAGGCGAGTCTTACCACCAAATTGGGTAGCCGGCGAGGACCCTGGTGCCACAGAGCAGGAGGCCGAGGAGCAGCCCGAGCAGGTGGGGCTCCATTAGAAGCGGCGCCGAGGAGGAAGTTTGCCCGCGATCATGAAGAGGGGGAGCGACGCCCCCAATAGTTGGAACAAAGTCCACTTGAGATTGGAAATGACTTTCGGGCTTGTCAGAAGCGCACCTCCACCCGCAGCCGCCCCCCTCCCGAGCCCAGCGCGGAGCAGCCGGGTTTGAGGATGTCAGCGAGCAGCCAATCAGCGCCCGCGGCCTAAGGTAAGAGATGAGTCTGTAGTTCAGCCTGTCAATCACGCGCCCCTCCCGCCTGGCCCACGAGTCGGGCTCCGGGAAGGGCATCGCCCGGCAAACTTGGGCAAAGCCCGCGCCCCGGACAAAGTGGGAACTTGGGGGGACCCGGCACGCTAGACCCTCTGCTGGCCCAGGACCGCCGCGGCCCCCAGCCAACCAGGTTTAGGGAGCCGGGGCTTTGAAGGGGGCGTTCACGTGGTGCCAGGTTGGCGTGGGCATTGATGGGTGGTTCCTTTTCTCTAGGGAGACGGTGACCCCTTGGGACTTGGGCGCACGAGAAATCGAGAGTGGAAAGCACAGGGATGTTTCCTGATGCCTCGCTCGGGCAGGACAGGATCCGATGGTCTCTGAAGGGGTTGGGAAATGCAACCCCTCCCAGCCTCCAGCCTCCCGAGCCCCGTAGCCCGCCGGCCACTCGACCCGGCCGCAGGAGGTCTCTTCCCCGGTGTTCGAGAGGCGCTCAGAAGGGTCCGTGGAGGCTCATAGGTCTGGCTGCGGGCGGCGCCGGGGGACGGAGCCGAGTGTCATTTGAGTCTTTTGTCAGGGATCAGATCGGTATCGGGACCTCCTGCTGCCTTTGCATTTCCTGCAACTGACACCAGCGGCCAGTTGCATTTCCTGCTCGCGGAGTCGGGTCACTTTCTCCTCCTGGAAGGGTTCGGGCTCAGTCTCCAGCTCCCGTTAGAAGGCCGACCCTCAGTCCCATTTGGATCTTGTGAATGAACCGTTTGGGGCAGGTGAAATGCCGCAGCCGCAGCAGGGAGCCGCTGGGGGCCTCCGACGAACTGCGACTCCCCAGGCCCCCCTCCCTGCCTGAAGCCCTGGGCTCCAACCTGGGATTTGGTGATAACCGCTTTTCCTGGGTGGACACCAAATACAAGATACTTCACCTGTCACCACAGGAAAGGAGTCCTGCCGGGCCCCCTGGGTTTTCTGTCCTCTCCCTCTCCAGAGTCAAGGAATTAGGTCTCACTCCTGACTGGTGCTGAGATGGAGGCCAGATCTTGGGGGGCTTGCCCATTGTCACCTGGGCAGCCTGCCTCCCCAGTACCCCCTTCCTGGGCCACCTGAGCCTCCCAGAGATACCCGGAACCCTGAACAGCCCAGGGCCTAGGGGCAAAAAATGCAAGGCCAGTGACAGGGGGCAAGGGCAGCTGTTCAGGGAGCTGCAGCAGAAGGGGTGTGGTATGAGCAGCCCCTAAGTTCTGCTGAGGCCTGGGATGGTGGGCACTCCACCAGGTGGGGGGGGCATAGCTGGAGAAGGTCCATGCCAGGGGGCCAGACATTTCTGCCCTGTGATCTGGGCCTCCTGTGCCCACAACTCAAACCCCCTGCCCCTGCCCATCCCAAGAACCCTCTCCGCACATGGCTGCTGTGGGCGCGGGAGCTCCTGGAACTGGCCCGGGGGCACCAGGGGTCGGGAGAGCTGCCTGGGCTTGTCGGGGCTTCTGCAGCGTTCCTAGCCTGGTCGGTGGGTGGAGGGAGAGATGAAAGAGAGGAGGGAAGGGGAGAAAAGAGAGAGACCAAGTGAAGTGAGAGAGAGTGAGAGACCTACAGAGAGACCGAGAGGGAGGGAGACTAACCGAGGGGCCCGAGGACCGAGAAGGGGAGGGAGGGGGAAGTGGCGAGGCTGACAGGGAAAGGGTAAGCCAGGCAAAGAAAAGGCCCTTAACCTGCCCAGGAACAGTGGCTGCGGAGATGGGGACCTTTAGCGATGTCCCCACGGTAGGCTGATTCTGGGGTGCCTTGTTTCTGACTCATCTGGAAAGGGGAGGTCACATTGCATTTACCATTGTCCCTGACTGCAGAGCTCCAGGGCCCCGACTCTAGGATAGAGGGCTGCCCATACACACCCCTCGTGGCCTGCGAAGTCCTACCCAGAGTTCTGTCCCACCCAGCAGGAGCTCTCAGCTGGTTTTCTGATCAGAGGTGCCTCCTGGAGCTCAAACTCTGCCTGACAGCGTAGGGGGGCTCCCCAGCCATATAGTTGTTCTGAGACCTGAAGAAGCCTACCTTCCCTGGCCACCAAGACACCAAGATTCAGTGTGGCCGAGAGGTGGGGGCTGGACTAGATGACCTTTGAGGTCATTTCAGGGCCCCAAGATTCCACAGGTGCCAGCCCTAGGAGGTGGGGGCAAAAGGTCCCCAAGGCTGCTGGTGGGCTGGGGGTTGCTGAGACATGCCCAGCCAGTAGCCCTGGACAGTGTAGGCAAGATGGGCATTCTCTAAAGGGCCATGTGTATCTGATGCCTCCTCCAGGAAGCCTTGGAGCATGGGGAGACCCGGGTCATGAGCACCAGCCAGGGAGCGGAAGAGAGGCGAGGACATCAGGATTCCGGACTTTTGCCGGCCTCAGAGCCTAAAGAAGCAAAGAGGAAGGGGCGGGGTGGGAACCTCCTAGCGCCCGGCAGTTGTGCCCCGGAGAATGGACTTCTGTGTGGGGATTTCCCCGACATGAAAGCTCCTCAGAGGAGGGGATTCCTGAGCCCTTTCTCCTCCCCTGCCAGGTGTCTTTCCTTCAACACAGGCTTAATTTCCTCCCTCCTGCCCACCCCCAAACCCCAGCGCTGCCCATGGGAACACTGGAATGGTCCCCGACGGAGAGGGAGAGGTTGTCCCCGCACCACGTGTCACAAATAGAAACACCGTCCATTAAACACCCCTAACCACAGTGAGAGTTGCGCTGGATGGAGAAAAGGGTTAAAGTCACTGCAAGGCCAGCAGTGTGGGTGAGGTGGAGGCGTCCGCGCGGTGGTCCCTGAGGCCTCCGCCCTAAATGGGAGGGTGGTCTCCAGAAAGAAGGCAAAGAAGGTGGGGAGGGCCAGGGCCTGGAGGCTGTGGGCTGGCAAGTGGGAAGCACTTGTGTTGTGCGTGTGACTACCAGGGACCTTAGACCTGCCGAGTGACTGCCCGTCCCCGTCCCGCCCCTACCTTTCTAGCTGCCCCGAGGTTCCTTTTGATGTGCACACCTCCGGGGCACCCAGTCAGCAGCTGGATATTCAGCGTCGCTCTGACCCGGCCTCCTGCGGAGGCACCGCCAAGACATTGAATACAGCGACCAGGCCCCCGCCCGCCCGCAGGGGAGTGCCGGTCTGTAGCGAGAAGGGCGGAGGAAATCTCCGATCACGCACGGTGTGATTCATTTTTGCTGGAAATATGCCCTAGGGCTGCTGGGGCCCAGGAGCCAGGCACCCAGACCAACTAGGAGAAATTGAATGGAGGGCGAAGCTGCCGCAGGCGAGGGAAGCAGCAAGTGCTAAAAGGCCAAAGGCCTAAAACGACGGGACTCGCGCGGGGAACCGCACCAAGGGGGCTTGTGGGGGCCCACAGTCTCTCCCTTGGAGAGAGAGGCTTTTAACTTTCTTCTAAGAGCTATGGGAGCCGCAGAGTAGCTCCTTGGAGACCACTAGAAGGCTGGACAACCACAGAGGGCAATCTGGAGGCTGGCAGTCCATAGTGTGGGTGATGGGCACAGGAATTAATTGAATAAGATTTATTGAAACTGCCCAGCATAGATGCAGCGTCCTGTAAATGCCGGAAGCCTACACAGAGTAATCACACAGGTGACCAACCTATGTCAACGGAACACCCAAGGATGCCGGGAGCCTGCCAGCCTCTCCTTCTCCCGACTCCGGGGCGCCCCTTAGTGGCGGTGCTGATAAGGTAGGAAGTCTTTAGGCGGGTGGAGAAGGTGGCCCCGCCCCGCTGGGGCCTCCGTTGGTGAGCAGGCTAGATCTGTGGGGATCCCGTTTAAGTAGGCGTCCTCCTGAGTGAATACCCTTAATCTACATGTCAATCCTGGAGTTTACTGGCGGATACACTGTGGCTTGGGGCTCCTCTCTTCTCCCCACCCAGGTGGTTCCCTTGGGAGGGCAGGCAGACCCAGTTAATGTGAGGTTCCCAGCTAACAGTCCTGGGCACCGCCAGACGGGAACCATACGGCCTCCTCAGCCTTGTATCTAGATATGTACAGGAAGCCGCAAACTGCAGGGTGATGTCACCGAGTCCTTTCTAGCCTGGCCCACCCGCACCCCAAGGTCACAGGTTCCACCTGTGGGAATGTGAGGATCTCCTTGTCACAGTAGTTTCTCATGTCTTAGTCATCTCCAGTTTCCCAAGGGCATTTTGGAAAGTGATTTGGGGTCAAAGTCCTTTAGGAGGGAGGGAGCCGTAGAAAGCATGGAGGGGCGCCACTGGCCCACTGCCTGTTATCTCAACCTCCTCTCTTCCCTGGGAGGCGCGGATAATGCTTTATATCTCACAGGGAGTCCTCAGCGTTAAATGACAGTGGCACTGACAGACTGCCCCACCACTAGAGTGAGTAATAAATATTGGGTTTCTTTCTTTTCCTCTTCAGGGCTGAGGCAAGCTGCCCTCTTGTGCTGCCCCTCCTGCCCCAGTCAGCTGCAGCTAAGCAGGAGCCGCCTCCAGAAGGATTTATCCAGGAAAATCTTGTCTGACATCCCAACTGGAGATAGCCCCCTCCAAAATCTCTTCAGAGAGACCCCTATACCTTAGCTGCTCCCCTGCTCTGACCTTCCCAGCCTCTTATTCTGCTTTGCTTTTCTGCATACCCTATAACATTGATCTTAAATTACATATATTACATACCAAGTATGTCTGTTGTTGCTCACTTAATGTTAAACTGTTTCTTACTCTAAAACCTAAATTCTGTGGGACTGCTGAGACCCCAACACCAGAGCAGGGTCTGGCACATAGCAGGCCCCATATAAACACTGTTGATGACTGGCTGAGGAAGGGAGAGGAGGCAGGGGCTGAGCCTCAGATGGCAGGACTGCTGTCTCAGGTCTGGGCTCCTCATGGACCTTCAGCGTCCTCATCTTGAGTGGATTTGGCTGCTAGCGCTCCCTGATCACCCCAGCTAGCCCACTCTGCTTTCTGGCTCCTGCCTCCCTCTCAGATAACATTGGCACTGCCCACCGTGGGGTGAGCCCAGGGTTTGGCCGCCCCTTGGCACCTGGGGCTTGGTGGTCCCAGGCTGCATGACCTCCTTCTGCCCCTTTCCCTCCCTCTCCTTTCGTTTCTTCCTCCTCTTCAGCCTTCCTCCATCCTCCTTCATTCCTCGGGGCTCTAATTCACGGTCAGTTCCTGCCAGGGGAAGTAGAGCCAGTGCTCTGCATGGCACTCTGTGTGGCTAACGTGGTTTCTCTTGGTTAGGACGGCTGCCCCTGGGTTTTCCTTCCACTCCGCAGCAGGTGGGACACCACCAGGCAGAGGAGAGGGGGAAGCCCTGGATGCAGACCAGGAGCCATCCCTGTTTTATTCTGGCCCCAACCCCCGCCGAGCCAAGGGCCCCCTTCACTCTGGCTCCACAGGCAGGAAAGGGTTTGTTTTTCGTGTCACCCACGAACATCCATTGGTGCCTGCTGTGGGCCAAGCCCGGGGTTGTGCTCCTGTAGAGGAATGGCCCATCTTCAAGGAGCCTGGGCCTTTAATGACCCCTCTCCACTGCCACCACAGCAGGGGGCTCTGTGTTCACGGGAGGTGGCTCATTCATTCAGCACTTCCCTGAAAAGCAGAGGTGAGCACTGGTGACCAAACAGTCCAGATTCTGGCCTTGCTGTCCGCTGGGGAGACAGTCATCCATCAGATGATCGAATGTTTCCTTTAACACCAAGATAAGATCTGTGAAGGTTCTTTCCATTTCAGGGGTTTTGGGAGGAAGACTTTTGTGGGGACACATTGGGGAGATGGGATAGAAGAAGCCTAATACTATTCTTGGAGATGGTGCAGAAATTTCTTGTCATACCCTGTTTGTATCCTTCAGAGCTCTGCCAGCTAATTCTCTTTCCCACAGACCAGTGCGGCTGGCAGCAGCCACGGCTGGAACTTCAGGACAGGTCCTAGGAGCCTGGGCACATGGATGGGGGCCCAGTGGGCTGGCAATGGGGTCAGAGCTGCCTCACCAGCAGGGTCCCAGGAGCAGGCAGCTGTGGCTGGGACAGGTGTAGCAAGGTCCTTGGGCAGACCATGGGTACCTGTCTGGCATTACCCCATACCTGGCAGAGCTCATCTCCTTTGTTCCTTCACCTTGGCTTCCAGATAAGTCCTGATGGGACTTCGTATGTCTGGCTGGGGAGACCCTTTGTCTGAGTGGCTGTCTTGGAGCCCAGATCTCTTGCCACCACCACAACTCCAATGAATCTCAGCTCTGCCTTTTACTGTGTGGCACTGAGCACATTACCTAGTCTCTCTGAGCCTGTTTCCTCACCTGCAAAATGGGTACAATGATACCTGCCTCAAAGAGCTGTTGCCTGTTTGGTGGAATGACATCTGCGGTGTCTGAAATGGCATCTGGGACATGTTAAGTGACCAGTAAGTGGCCCTTCCATTCTTTTATGTCAGTCAGCTGCCTTTTCTTAGCCTCTTGAAGGCAAAGTCTTCTATTTAGTTGTAGCATGGCTCACACAGCTGATGACCCTTTCCTCCAGATTGTCAGAGGTCCTAGTTTGTTCTGATATCTACCTCCACCACATCAGGCTCAGACATAAGTCCCTGTTGGTCTAAGCCAATCACAAGGACCCACTCCCCTTACCAGGGATTGGTTTGGAGGCAAGCATAGGACCAGTTTGGGCCAATGTCATGTGAGGTGAAGTCAGCTGGTGGGTGCAAAAGGATTTATAGGAAATGTTTCTCTGGGCTTTTAAAATGTAACCCCAAAAAATGTCCCTTTCTCCTGTTTTGGGGCATCATTGTGTCTGGGTGGGATGCATAGAGCTGCAGCAACCATCCTGTGACCCTGAGGGAAGCTGTCTGAGGATGAGGCAGACCATTAGAGGAAGAAGAGAGCACAGGGAAAGAGAGAATCTGGTCTCTGACACCCCTGCTTCGTAATTTCTTGTGTGAAATAATGTATTTCTCTAGTTGATTCGGCCACTTCAGGCTGTTACTTGCAACCAAAGTCCTTCTAGCTGAAATCTAACTGGCTGTCCACAGGGTCTGGTACAGGGCAGCTAGATTAAGTGTGGGTGGTTGATTTACAAGTTGAGTTGCCTTATTTTAAGTGCTGGTTAGGCTTCTTCTTCTTGGTTTGAGGATTTAGTATGGGTTGGGGTGAGGTTGCATTTGGAGCCTGGAACTAGGGGAGGCTCACTCTGAGATGAGCTTGGGGGGTGGGGACAACAAAAGAAAGGGTGCATGGCTGAGATGGGGCTTAAATTTAATTTAATCCAGAATAGCAAATTAAAACCACAATGAGATATCACCTCACACCAGTTAGGATGGCCAACATTCAAAAGACAAACAACAAATGTTGGCAAGGATGTGGAGAAAGGGGAACCCTCCTACACTGCTGGTGGGAATGTAAACTAGTTCAACCATTGTGGAAAGCAGTATGGAGGTTCCTCAAAAAACTAAAACTAAAAATATCATTTGACCCAGGAATTCCACTTCTAGGAATTTACCCTAAGAGTGCAGGAGCCCAGTTTGAAAAAGACATATGCACTCCTATGTTTATCACAGCACTATTTACAATAGCCAAGAAATGGAAGCAACCTAAGTGTCCATCAGTAGATGAATGGATAAAGAAGATGTGGTACCTATACACAGTGGAATACTACTCAGACATAAGAAGAAAAAAAAATCCTACCACTTGCAACAACATGGATGGAGCTAGAGGGCATTATCCTCAGTGAAATAAGCCAGGCACAGAAAGACAAGTATCAAATGATTTCACTTATCTGTGGAGTATAAGAACAAAGCAAAAACTGAAGGAACAAAACAGCAGCAGACTCACAGAACCCAAGAATGGACTAGCAGTTACCAGAGGGAAAGGGACTGGGGAGGATGGGTGGGAAGGGAGGGGATAAGGGGGGAAAGGGGCATTACAATTACCACACATAATGTGGGGGGTGGGCACGGGGAGGGCAGTATAGCACAGAGAAGACTAGTGACTCTACAGCATCTTACTACGCTGATGGTCAGTGACTGTAATGGGGTATGTGGTGGGGACTTGATAATAGGGGGAGTCTAGAAACCATAATGTTGTTCAAGTAATTGTACATTAATGATATAAAAAAAAAGAATTAATTCAGAATAGAGTTTCACTGGGTGCTGCCTTTTCCTTAAGGAACTGCAGCTTGATTGCTGATGGGTACAAGCGTCTTCCAGAGGTGACAAAAATGTTTTGGAATTAGATAATGGCGATAGTTGTGTGATTGAATATACTAAAGCCATTAAGTGGTACACTTTAAAATGGCAAATTTTATGGTGTGTGAATTAGATCTCCATTTGAAAAAAAGAAACAAGGCTGCATCTCAGCTGCCTGCCTTCCTCTGTCTCTCCTCCACCCGTGATCTCAGCCCCGCGTTTGCTAGCTCGCTCAGGTTCTCACGCACCCACATAGCGCTCCTGAAGGGGGCTGCTCCCAAGGCTGGTGGAAGTCTTGTCTGGGCACAGAGGGCCACGTTCTGCCTCCCGGCCACCATTTTCAGACCTCTGAGAATCAGCCTCACCCTTTTATCTGGGGGACCAGTATCTCCTAAATTCTGTCCCCACTGGTCAGATAGCCTCGGGTTGCGGGGAAGTCTCAGAATAATGCTGTAGGGATAGCATGGGCTCTGTGCTCAGACAGAACAATTTCAATTTCAAATTGCCCCAGAAGAACAAATCATTCTGACTAGAGAAGGAAGAACAGAGTGAGGAGAGAAAAAATTTGGGTCTCTAGCAACAATGCTGAGAATCCAGCAACCCCAGGCAAGTCCTGCTTTAGAACAATTCAAATCCTGGCTCCTCCCACTGCTTAGCTATGACTTCAGGCAAGTCATTTAGATCTCTGTGTACCTATTTTCTTATCTGGCAAATGGGCATCCTAAATGGGTTCAATGGGATAATTTGCCCAAAAAGCCTGAGAACATATAGTAGATAAAAAATGCTATTGTCCCACCCCCCACAAAAGGCAATCTTGTCCAGACCTTTTAAAGATTGAGGGCCAATGGTGACAATGATGAGGTTCCCAGCTCTCCTGTACTGCTGGGCCTGGAAGTCTTCCTTCCCTGTATCCTCTTCACCTTCCCCTACCTTGGCCCTCCCCAGACCTCCTTTTTGTTCTGCACATTGGGGGTGGGGGATACTAAGATGAAAAATCGTTTTTTTGAATCCCAAATCAGAGAACATGGTGAAACCAAAATATTTTGTTTTATTTCATTATTATCTTCTCTAATTTCTGCTCCAGAATTTAAGAAAGTCTGAAATATGGTTTGGCCAAAGGCTGGATTTCGAACATTCCCATGGCTGACAGTAATGTTTCTCAGAGGCTGAAGAGGATGGTGGATGCCCCATGAGATGAAGTGTGGTTTTAAATAACTGAATCATACAATGAGAAAGCTCATTTATTCATATTCCTTATTCCATTCTCCTTCACTCCTTTTGAATATCATCAAGAAGAAAATCTGTTTGGTGCTAATACAACACTTACTAAGACCCCTTTCTAATAGGGAAGGTCACACATTCAGAGCCTTTGAGTGGCCATAATATCTGGTTAGAATGAAATCACACTGTTGAATATCATAGTAATCTGTTTCCTTTTTAATTGAAGTTGTTAAGAACAAAGGGAATCAATTTTAAGACAAGTGTGAAGAAAGTAACAGAACAGGTTGCATGCAGCTATGGAGTGAAGGTGCCATGGAAATACCTGGAGCCTGGAAAGCACTGGATCCTGGGCCCCACGAGCTGAGTGCAGGCAGGGTGCCGGCCTGTGTGGTCAGGGCATCTTCTTGGTGGCCCACACCTGCTGGTTGGCCAGGAGCCATGGAGGTGAGTTAGTCTGGAGCTGGCAGAACCGGAGGGCACCCTCCCAAGAGCTGAAATTCACTCCCAGCATTGACCCTCTCCTGAGGTATCAGATACAGTTGGGGCCACCCATCCAGCCTTATGAGTGGGTTGGATGACAGGGTGGCCCAGCGTCAGGCCTCTGTAGCCCAGATACTTGCGGTGGGGGGAAGGGAGGAGAAGGAAACTTAATTGTCTCCCCGTTGTCCAGAGATGCTGGGTAAGGTCCTGGGTCATCCCTCTAGTCCAGGCCTGACAGAAGCTTTCTGCATGGGGTGGTGGAGGGACTTGAGGTAAGAGGTCAGAGCACAGAAGGTGCATCTGTTTCAGAGAACCACCTGTTTCCCTTCTATGAGGAGTGTAAAGAGCCACAGAAGAGGGAGACCGGAAGCCAGGGTTCCAGCCCCAGCTTCCCCCTGACTGGCTGTGTGACCCTGGGCAAAGCACTTACCCTCTCTGGGTGTCAGTGTCCCTCTAGATTGAAGTGGCCAAATGAAGAGTCCTTTGGGTTTGGAGGGTCTGCCTCTCCATGATCCCTGTGGCCCATGACCCTTTGTATTCCTGCCCCTTTCAGGGCAGACCAGGACACTGGGCCAGAGCCAGGTGCTGGCCTCTGGCTGGGCTTGTCCCCGCCTTCAGCAGAGTCTAGTCCTTCTAGGTGACAGGTTGGAGTTGGATCCAACCCTAGCAAGACTGGGCATTGCCCCGTGGCACTACTGGCAGGCTTTCAGCACTAAAAGAAGAGGCTGGGACCCAAGAGGGAGGGAAGGGGGGAGAGAGGGAGAGGTGCCGGGCCAGGGCTGTGGGGGTAGTGGGGGCGTCCAGGGGATGCCCCTCCTGAACGTGCCGAAGGTTGCCAAATTGAGTTTAAGCCTCAGTTCCAGAACACAAAGCCTCGTCTCTGGGGGCTTGACCCTGCGGAGCCCCCACTCCCAGGGCCGGCTGGCTGAGCTGCCCCAGAAGGGCCTGCTTGTTGGCTGCGAAGTGGCTGGGAGGGAAGTTTTAATGATACACAACACAAGACACAGGGGGGAAAGGAGAGAGGGGGGTGGTGGAGGAGAGAGGGGAGATGGGGGGGAGAAAGAAAGACCTCCTGCCAGGCCTGTTGCCAGGAGACGGCTAGGCAGCTAGAATCAGGCCTGCTCTTTTCACAGTTGCCTTTAAGCACTGAGAGAAAGCCGGGCCATAAAGGGGGACATGTGTTGCTGGGTGTGTAAGGCTAGCCTCTGCAGTTAGGGGAGCCCCTGGCCCCGCCCCCTGCCGCTGCCTGGAGAAAGCCCCTTTCGCCCCAACCCTACCCCTGCTCCTGGGGGTTATGCATGACCGAGATTGGAATACAGAGCAGTGGAAGAGGACTCCGGAAGGCTGTGGTCCTGGCCACCAGAAGGCTGCAGCCACCTCTGGGGTGCAACTCACCAGTCAGGGCCCCAGAGCACTGGCAAGGGCAGGCGGGGGTGGGAGACCAGAGAATCTAACATGGCACATCCATGGGAAGTGCTGTGCTGGCTCTGGGTGGGCCATGGGGGCATCGGGTGGGGGGTCTTGGTGTCTAGGAATCCTCAACAGGGCACTTGATGAGAGTTGGCTGGGGAGCTGCTGAGTCTCCCAACCTATACTTTGGCCCCTGGTCCTTGGCACGGATCTCATAGTGGGAACAGGCCCCTCTAGGCTGTTCCTTGGCTCTTGGGGACAGTGCCCTTGAGCCTGGTCAGGGACTGCACCCCTTTCCATGAGGAGTCCATCACACCACCTGAAAGTAAATAGAAGGTAGGGCTGTTGGCAACACAAGGACTCAAGTGTCCCAGGTCCTGGCTGTCAATCAAAAGATGTCAACTGGGGGACATGCACGGTGCACTTGGTAGAGGGACTGTCAGTAAACAAGGCTAAGGCATCCTCTGCCTAGGCAGCTGGGCTGGAGCCCCGGTGGATTTTATCTGAGTCAGTGTGAGCTTTCTAGTCAGGGCTCCTTCAGCATTGCGTTCTTGGGCCCTGCTGACAACAGCCCGCAATTTCAGTTGCTTCATGAAGCAGTCATTTTAGACTTTCTGGCTTCTGTATGAGCTCCAAGGACACTCTGCCAGAGGCTCACCTGCTCTCATGCACCTGTCTGCTGCTCAGGGCGGCGGGCAGCCCTGCTTCCCGCAGGATTGCCAGTGGAGCGAAGGAGGCAGCGTGTGTGAAATAGGCCAGTAGAGGCCAGTTCTGGACAAAATGGAGAAGTCATCGAATCTTCTAAGAAATCTCATACTCGCATATATGTGTGCACTGAGATGTTTTCCACAGAAGCCGGCATCCTGAGGAACAGGACTCCCGAAGGAAGGAGTGGGTTGATACTGCTCACTACAAACAGTCTGTCAGAGGTTCTTGTTGGGAGGTTTACTTTTCCTCCAACTTGTTTTGCATCTTGTTCCTGCTGAAGTATGTGTTTTTACTAGTTCTCAAGTCTTTCCTATCCCCATCCGAGGCCAGGCCCCACCCCAGGTGTCAAGGCTTGCTTCCAGAAGGGCCAAATCTCCACGAGGTGATAACCAAAAGGGCAAAATTGCCAATTCTCAGAGAGGCAGACAGGATGGGAGTAGGGGGTAGTGGTGTTTTGGGTAGGGGCTGAGGGTGGGCGGTGACTGGTAATGATTACAGGAGAGCCTCTGGGGGTGGGCAGGCTGGCTGGGAGGTGGGGGAAGCAACAGAGATGTGTTGGGGGTGGAGAGATGGGCCATCAGAAGGTGCAGAGGAGGGGACTGGGAAGTTCTGCCAGGCCCCCTGAGGTCTGGTGAGGATTCACAGCAGGAGGTGCTGAGCACCTTTTGTGGAAAAGCCCATCTCCCTGGCTTGTTACTGACTTTTCACTCCAAGAAAGCAAGGGCTCAAGGAAGCAAGACTCAGCCCTGTCCTTATGGCTGGGCACAGGTCTAGCCCTTCCTCCCCACCTCCTCTCCCACCCATGCCTATCATACCCCTCCCTGACACAGATAACCCAACTTTACCCTGCAGAAAAAGCCTCCCCCTCCCCTCTCACAGCTCAGCATCCTGTTTCCCCCCATGACCCCTGGTCAGCACCTTCAAGGCGCCTCTCACCCCCCAGCTCCCCAATACCTTTCAGTCTGTGACTCTGCTTCTCTGGCTGTGAGGGGAGAGTCCCTGCAAGCCCCCCGGACTCCAGAAATATTCCCCCAAATGGCCACTGATGCCCTCACCTGTCAGCACTCCTCCCCCAGGCAGAACCAACCCCCTAGCTTGGCCCCTCATCTCCCTTGTTCTTCCTGTGAGTTAATCAACTAGGTCCACACTCACCTCCTCCAGGAAGCCTCCCTGTGCCTTTGGGCTTCTCATCAGTGTAGTGATTCCTGACCCCAGGTGGCCCTCATCAATCACCAAGATCTGTCCCCAAAGCTCAGCGCAGGTGGTCAGATGAGTTGAGGACCAGTATTTGGGGTGGGGGTGGGGGACACTATCCTAATGCAATGGAAAAAGAGACACTGTTGGATTGGAGAAAGAGAGGAGGGTCTAGGGTCCCTCTTTTCCCTTCACTCTCCACCCTTTGCAACCCCCTTCCCAGACCCTTCACCATGAGGTTGAACCTTCACTGAACCACAGTCCTTCCTTAAAATGGTCCTGGGAGAGAGTGAAGCAGAAGCAAGACCCTTCTCTCTGGAAAAGCACTCTCCCTGTGGGTCCTTAGAGGTGAGGTCCTACCTCTGGGAGCCTCCCCAGGCCTCACAAGTGTCTGTGTGCCCAGGCCCACAACAGGGGCCTGAGGATGGTCAGGGTCACAGTGCCACCTGCTGGGGTTTCTAGGAACAGCAGCTGGAGGGGCACTGCCAGGGAGTGTTTTGGGGGGTTGAGTAAAGGCAAGTAACCTTATACCACAGATCATGAAATTCACCTCCAAAAGTAAAGCCTCATCCCTTTTCCAGGTGAGAAGCACAAAGAAGTACAGAGGGAATGGGGGTATTGGAATTCCAAGTGGGCCTTCCAGGGAAAACCAGGGCCCCAGGGACAGGGGCTGCATTCCTCAGAACTGGAATTCAGAGTCTGGTTTCTAGAGATGTGTCTGGAAGGGAGTCTGAGATCGTTCTTTGCATTTCTATGTGAAGCGGAGTTTTAAAGGCCAAGAATAAGTAAGTGCATCTTCTGTACCTCTTTGGGTCGAATTGCATGGACAAGAGGAAGAGAAGTGTGTGATGCTGCAGTGTCAACGATGAGAGATGATGCAGGTGATCGTTGTAATGTCAACTTCTAAAGAAACTGGGAGGACTAAATAAGATAATGAAATGAATCAGCACAGTGTCTGACATGTAGTAAATAGTCAATATGTTGGGGCAATTCGTTGATAAAAGGAAGCCCATGGTGGAGAGAGCCATCAGCCTCCCTGGTGAGCCAGCCTGGAGGAGAGCAGGTGCCTGGGCCACAGGGTGATGCCTTGGTTGGCAGCCACCAGCTGACCTGTGTCTGTCTAAAGCACAGGTGTGCTGTTCAGTAACCTCCCGGAATAAATAAAAAGCCAAGCCTGTGAATAAAGAAATCCAGGGACAAAGATTTCAGTTTGTAAAATAATCCCCCACTTCAGGTAGAATCCAGCATAGGACTATTGTAAATTTCCTAGATGATTGTCTTACCCTATAACACTTGGATTGTGTGATCAAATTCCACCTGCAAGGAGGGGTCTGGCAAGAGAGGCTCGGTAAGCCGGATGCTGATGCTCCTTGGGAAGGGTTGGAGTATAAATGGGAAAATATTGTGCAGGGTGTGGAAGCTGAAGGGTGGGGACCTCAACAGACCCCAGGCCTTGATCCTAGTTCACTACATTTGTTTCCCCCATCTAACCCCAGGTAAGGGCTGGCACAGCTCTCACTTCACAATAAGGGACTGGTGGTTCAGGGAGGCCATGTGACCTAGCCACGGTCATAGTCCTAACAAGTGCTAGAACTGGGATGTGTACTCCCAAACCAGGAAGTGAGGGGTGACTCCAAAGGGCTGAGGCTGGCTATGCAGGAAGGTGGTGGTGTGCCTACTGGGAATGTGCAAGGGAGAAGGTCTGGTGGGATTGCTGATGGTCAGCAAGACTCAGTTTCCCACTCACAGGGCAGAGGACCAAGCTGGTGTACACTTCTGGGCTGCCGTGCACAGCAGGCTTTGTACTACAAAAAGCTACCCTGTGGAGAAGGGCACCATCTACATCACAGGCATATTTGCAGTGACCATTTTCTGCCATTTGGAAGTGAAGTGCCTGGAGGAGGAGTTATCTGCTTCTAAATCATGCAGAGGGGCTGTGTGGGTGGGCAGAGCCCTGCCAGTCTTTCCCACACATACATCACCTCTTCCTCCAGCCCTCCATCCTAGGGAGTGAGCAGGTGTTGGGGCAACTCCAGGCCATAGGCTGGGAGTAGAGGAGCCTTGTGCATATTCTGCCCCATCTCATTTCTCCCAAGCAGTCATCCAAAGGGCAGCAGGGAGCAAAAGCCTTCCTTGTACCACTGGTCCATCCTGCTGTTTCTTCTCAGAGGCATCTGGCTGAAGACTCAGGCCTTTGCTCTCTTTGCCTGGAGACAGGGGAGGGAAGGAGGAAAGAAGAGGAAGGGTCTCAGCCCAGTGGATGAGTGGAAGGGAAGATGCAGAGCAGGGGTTGGGTTTTGTTTTGTTTTGTTTTTCACATCACAGATTCACTTTTTGAATAACATCACAGATCATTTGGGGAAAGGGGAAAGCCCCCCTCTGAGTACCATCAGTCAGGTTGGGGACACTGAGACTGTTTCTGGAGCATCATTTGTTGTAACAAGCATATGAGTATATCAAGCTTCAAGCAGACACAGTTCATAAAAATCTGAATGTACTAAACATAATTTGGCATGGAGGTCTGTGCAGGTACATGGGATTATTCACCATCTAAAATAGTTCACAAGGGGTTGTTTCCTAATGAATTTCAAATTACTTTCAAATATTATTATTTATAACAGTGTTTTTTGGCTGCTTATTCTATTAGACGTGCAAAATACGTCTGTGGCTATGCTTCGCAGCACATACCCTGGCCCTGTGACCATAGCCACCTGGACCAGGTGTGGATACCTGACTTGCTAACTGCCCTTGACAGGCAGCACTAGTGTGTTGTTCCTTTTTTCCCCTCAGACACATGTTGGGATACATGGCAGATGGCACTGGGCCGCAAAGCCAAATGGCCATGGTACCGTAGCCGTGATCGGCCACATGCAGGCTGTAAATTCTAAGAAGCAGGAACCAGGAGTTAATAGAAGCAGAGCAGAAAGACATGTTCAGGAGGAGTGCAGGGGAGGAAGCCAGCACAAATCCAGGAGCAAGAGAGGCAGACCCAGGTACCTGAAAGTGGGGTCAGTGGGAGGATGCGCCCCATGGCTTGGTGACCCCCACTGTCAGCCTTTTCTGTCTTCTGACAGCATCCTCTTTTCCTATGCTCCTTCCACAGTCACTGTGTGGCCCCGGCCCTGGCCCTGCTCACAGTAGGAGGATTAGGTTAGAAGGTTCATGTCTGGGAAAGAGGGTGCCGAACAGGAGAGGGATGAGCCCAGACAGACCAGTCTCAGGCTCCTTGGAAGTCTGACTGATCGCTCTTGCACCTACTGTGTTCCAGGCACATTTTATACATCATCTCATTTAATTCTCACAACCATCCCAAAGGATAGCTGTATTTTACAGTCAGGGAAATGGGGGCTCTGAGAGATTTTCAATGACTTGCTCAAGGTCACCAGCTAGGAAGGAAAGCTCCAAAGCCAGCACAGGCATCCCGGCTGTCCAGGGCCATAGACACTGCGGGGAGGCTTTGCAGTGGGAAGACAAAGCCATTCATCAGTGTTTTTCACCAGGTGAGAGTTCAACCCTATACAAGGCACCTCAGGGTGGGGAAGGTCTGGGTGGGTGAATGTAGAATCCAAAAGAAAATAGCCTCAATTATGGTCCCCAAGATCCTACCATCAGTCTGACAAAGTCCTGTCCCAGAACTGAAAGTCATTTAAACTCGTGGCTCCTGGAGACCTGGGAGAAGGGAGAGAGCCCCTGGCGCTGCAGAGTCAAGGGTTCTCGGAGGAGATGGGCTGGTGGGACTTGGAGGAGAGAGGAGGGATGGGGGCTGCCGGGCGCAGGCTGGAAGAAGGGGCTCGATGGGCTCCGGAATGTGGGGTGGGAGGGGAGGGGAGGTGGAGGGCTCTGCAGGGTAGGCAGGACTCTTGGGGAAGTCGCATCTCGCTGGCGCCGAGAGCCCTTGAGCAAGTCACTTCCTCCTCTGAGCTTTGCGTTTGCATGTGCAGAACGAAGAGGTAGGGCCGACCTCTCTGGGTTCTGCCTGCTCTAGATTGTGGGGAGGCTCGGATGTAGTGGGAAACAGCCCCTGGGCTCTGAGCATCCTCCTCCGTCCGAGGCCGCCGCAAGCAGCGGTATCGGTGACCAGCAGGGGGCGCTCCTGCAGAAGGCTGGCCGCGGCGGCCGCCCTCAGCTCGGTCGGCGAGCCCGGGTGTCAGGACAGGAAAGACCCACCTTCTGCGTGCCTCCCAGCCCGCTCAGGTCACTTGTCTTCCCTCACTGCCCCTCCTCACCTCACTTTCTGGAAGTTATTTGGAAACCGTGTTCTTGGGCAAGTCACTTGCTTCTTTGTGCCTCAGTTTCCGCATATGCAAATTGGGCTGTGTGAAGAAGAGATGAGTTACTGGGTGGGAGAGGCTTCCAGCCCCAAGCTGAAGTAGACGTCCTGCCACTTCACATCCTATTATCTCTCCCAGGGCCGGGGATGCTAGAACTTTCTCCCACTGTCAGTGGTCCCGGTTGCATTAAAACTTTTATTCGAAGTCCTTTTATGCAAAGGTAGAATTAATTTCTGGATTCCATACAGTCCCTGGCACAGTGAGTGATTCTCAAAAGGTAGCTGTGGAATGATGTGTTTTTTTTTTTTTAAATCATCTGGACAGGAGCTGCCTCTTCTGAATCACCCTGGAAGATGTCCACATTCATTCACCTTTCCCACCACTGTCCTGTGGTGGTAACCTGTAGGACCTAGCTTAATTAACTACAGATGTCCCACTCCATTGTACTCAGCGACCCCTTTTGGACACATGCAGTATTACATCCAGGTCGTAGTAGACACTGAATGCCTGGTAATGAGGAAGGAAGTAGGCACATCCTAGATGCTAAACCCAGAGAGGGAGAGACCAGGGTAGACCTTGACATTGGTGCTGGGGGTGGAAATGATATTTCAGAGTCAATAACAGAGTGGCAGGGTTCAGCAAATCTCAAAGGCATTTTCTATTCTGAAGCCCCCAACGCCTTTCAATCTACTTCTCAATCCCAAGGTGAGCTCCGCATAGCAAAGGAAAATGCTCTGCAGTGTCATCCCTTAGAATTATATGACAGCCAGTGGTAAAACTTGGTTCTTTCTTAAACATCTGTGGGTAAATTATGATGGACTGTATCATTTGGTAAAGTGAAGAAAGATGTACTGGAAAAAGTCACTCTGTAAGATCTAGCTCAAATACTACTGGATCTCGGTATTGTCCTAGACACACCTTCCCTGGAACAATGAATGGATTGTCACATCTCGCTGGTACCAAGAGCCCTTGAGCAAGTCACTTCCTTCTCTGAGCTTTGCGTTTGCATGTGCAGAACGAAGAGGTTGGGCCGACCCCTCTGTATTCTGCCTGGTCTACACTGTGGGGAGGCTTGGGTGTACTAGAAAACAGCCCCTCCGGCTCTGAGCATCCTCCTCCGCCTGCATTCCCATTTCATCTGGTACTTTCTTCTCTTTACTGCAGCACAGTGATGACACCTATGGCATCTGGGGCCAGCCACCTGTGTTCTAATCCCGGTGCTAAGATCACTAGCTGGCCAGTTACCCTCTCTGTGCCTCAGTTTCTTCGCCTACAGCATGTTGTGAGGATTACATGAGTCAGTATTCCCAAAGCACTTGGAACAATGCCTGGCACATAATAAGTATTCAATAACTAGCTTACACTTATATTAAAATGCCCAAATGCTATATGCATTTATTTACATGTCTTTCCCAACAAGCTGTGTTCTCCTCAAGACAAGACCTGGCTTAATCATCTCTTATTCTCAAGGCTCAGCACCAGATGCTCAAAGTTTGTTGAACTGAATATTATATAATCATATTTCATATGAAATGGAAATTTTGCAGTACAACAGTTAGTCACTTTTTTTTTTTTTGAAGAGTTAAGCCTGAGTTGTTTCCCAGAGATAAATCAAAGTTTGAGTCTCTCCCAGTTTAAAGAAAAACCTCTTACTAAGACACTGGAGTCCCACACTGAGTTCAGGAAAACACGCTGTGGTCCAGTTGTCTATTAATGAAGACTTTATTAATGAGCACTTCCTGCAAACTTATCTGTAGTTCTGCAAATGTGACCTGGAGGAAATGGTCTGCGATGGCCATCTCCTAAAACCGCAAGGCCCTGGCTGCATTCTGAACTTCAAGGCGGGACCCCTTCCCTTTCAGAAAGCAAGAAGTTACTCAGATGAAAACCAATTAAAAGGAGACATTGAGAATGCCTTGCATGGAGTCAAATCTTGAGGATGTCATTTAGTAAATTCAGGATTATTTTTCATTTCTATTTCCTAAGAAAGTTACTTTTCTTTCCACCTTCTTTCCCTTCCTTTCTTCATTTTTCTTTCTTTCTTCTGAGCTATATTAGCAGCAGTGCCCTGCATGGAACATCTTCCTGTTGTAAAACACCCCAAAGCAGAGTCTTCTGTTAGTGCCTTACCTGTGGGAAGGCAATTCACAGTAGGGAAAGATGCTAATCATCTCACGGTGTTCTAATGCTTCTGGAAGTGGGAACCTGGGGGGTGGGTATATCCTTGGTGAGCCCAATGCCCAGGCAGAGAGTGGACATATATGCCATCTGACATTAATGAGTTGATGTATAGGGTCAGTGGAGCAGGCTATTCAATATTGGGATTGTCTATCCAGATTGTAGTCTACCTACCTATGATTACTAGACAGAACTGGACTTCTCAGAACACACTCCCCATTTCCAACCATGCTAGGGTAGGGGGCAAAACATCCTGTCTCTCCTGAAAATTATAAAATCAAGGGCAAAGTTTGTAGCCATCAGGAAGTCAGGTCTGACATCTCCATAGTTCAGTGTTTATTCATTCATTCATTCATTCAAAAATTTAATGATTATTGTGGGCTGAAGCTCAGTACCACTGTGGGACCCCATGTGTGATATAAAAGAAGCAGGTGACAGGGTCTCAGTCCCTGAGAAATCTGCAATCTATACGTAGCAGGAGTTCCTAACACCCCCCAAACTCAAGGACAGTGTGCATTACCATAGTCACTAGCATAAAATTAAGCTGTGCTAAGAGAGTCCCTAGGGCCAAAGTGGTGAGTGAGCAGAGCCAAGAGTGGTCAGTCAGGGCGGGCTGCCAGGAAGTAGGGAACACACAGCCTTGGTAAGGGGAGCATGGCTGCGTGGGAGAAGCTCAAGGGCACCCCTCTGGATTCAGCCTTCCTTGGCTAAACTCAAAGGTGTTACTGCACCCAGGGTTGGAGAAGGGCCTCAGGCAGGCAGGGGGAAAGGGAGGGCCATACAACCCTGCATACACACAGCCTCCACTCAGGAGGTGAGAAAGGGAGAGGTGAACAGAAGCCAGAGGGCCTCGAATGGAGCTGCGGTGGGGAGGGTGAGCTTCGCTAACTCTGGAGCAAGCTCAGCAAAAGGGGACAGGGGCCCTTCTCCAGAAGGGTATATGGATGGGTGCCATAGAAGCATGTTCAGGAATACTTGCCTCTCCACCTCCTGAATATCTTTCCTGCCATGCTTCAAGTTATACCATTGGAGGTTTACTCTTGTGCATTTGTCCCTACCCCTTTTTGAAGGAATTTTCATTATGACTGTTAAGCATAATGACTGTTCTGCTTGTAACAGAAAATCTTGAAAAAATAATGAGGATGAAAAGTTTTTACCCACACTCCCAACCCTAAAGGTACCCACTTTTTTTAACACTGTGGTGTCTTTTTTCCACCATCCTTTAAAATTGTATTCAAGCATAGCCATGAGCCTCCTGTGTGTGGAATATAGTAGCCCACTTGCCCCACTTAGTTTCAGCTCTATTCAGTCTCCTGACTGAAATGTTATGAAAATATCAAATCCCCAACCACCAGCGAGTTCCATGAGGTCAAGGAAGTTTTCTGGACTTTAGTCAGAAAATTCACCTTTTTGGACTTCAGTGTCCTCTTTGTATGCTAATGTCTGACTCACTGCCTCACAGAGCTTGGGAGCCACATAATGCAAGTGAGAGTCCAATCCAGTTCAAATGTTCGGGGGTAGGACCAATGGGAGTGATCAGAACAGAAGTCATAATGAGGCCACAGCAAAGAAGGCTGGGTCACAGGGAGGCGGGAGGGACCCGTGAACACACCCATAACTGTCCTGTTGGGGCCTCCCCAGGATGGGCTGTCCTGGGCAACCTGGCTACTTCTACCTGGCCTGGGCCCTGGTGCCTTTCCCGCAGCTGCCAGAGCATTACCTGCCCCACTTCCTGCAGGGTTGAGGCCCTTTCCAGGGCAGCCTTGAGGGTTATTACAGAGAGATGGCCAGCCTGGACTTTCTCGTTTGTGCTTGCTCTCGGCCTGGGGGTGAGCTTGGAGCTTGTATGATTGCCAGGCTCCCCCTGGGGCCTGAGCCGAGTTGGGGTTTGCAGCCAGGAGATCCTGTGGCCAAAGATGGGTGGTTCCTGAGAGTCAGCTTCAGGCCAGGTGGCCTGGCCTGGGGGCAAGGTGGGGGATGGAGAGAAAGGTCTGGAGACACACTGGACTGGGATTTGATGCAGCCATCGAAGGCTTTTCAGCCTCCCAAGTGTGTGTATGTCCACTGGGGGAGGGGAGGACTGCAGCCCCAAGCACGGCTGCCTTGGGCTGGTTAACGGAGACAGGTGGCTGCATGTGGCTGTCTAAGAATGTTTCTCTTGCATACCTGTGTGAACGTGTGGGTCCAGGAGCAGCTGTGGGTCTGCCTAGGAATTTAGACATCCTTGGGGGAGGTGTGGGAATCTGTGTCACTGAATGCCTGGACTTGTGTTGCAGAGAGAGAGAGAGAGAGAGAGAGAGAGAGAGTGTGTGTGTGTGTGAGAGAGAGAGAGAGAGAGAGAGAGAGAGAGAGAGAGAGAGAAAGAGAGAAAGAGAGAGACAGCACATGTCTGAGCATGGGAGAGGATACTTCTGTGAGCATGCATGGTGTTAGTATGACACTGCCTATCTCTACAGACCCTTACAAAGGCCACAGACCAAAGTTACAAGCTGGCAACAACACATATTTCCTGAGCACCTACTATGTGCTGGGTCCTGTGCCAGGCTCTGGAGATACAGAGAGAAGTAAAACACAGGCCTGCCCTTGAGAAGCTCCCAGGGCAGAAGGGCAGGTGGGAGCAGCAAGACATCTATGGCATGAGGCTCTAAATCCTGAGGGCCACCCTCATGCTTTCCTCAGGGGTCCTGCAGCACTACAGTTGTGGAGATGGGAGTTTTCACTGTCATCTGCCCTCCAGAGATGAGCCCCTTGAGAATCAGCACTTGAGAGGTACATGATGCTCCGTAAGGATGAATTATGCAAAGTCCACTGTGAGTCAGGCTGTGCCAGTCATGAGTCACAACAGCCTGACAGTTCTGCTGGAGCTGGGGCCAACTTCTCCTTCCCGTACTTACAGCTGGGTTACGTGCACCGGCTACTTAACCTCTCTGAGCCTCCAGCTTCCTCGTCGGTGTAATGATTGCTCTGACCTCGCAGGGCATGTGTGGCTTCTGTGAGACCTGTTCCGGGCCAGGCACACACACACACAGAGCTTGGTATGCAGGAGCCGTTGTTGGAAATACTGTCAGCAACAGGAGCTGCCACCTGGGCAGGTGGTTCTGTGAAGCCCTGTTGACCAGGAAGGCAGAAGCACAACTTGGAGGTTTTCACGGTCATCCCAGCAGGCAGAGACCACAAGGTTCTAACAGCAGGTGGAAGGAGCCCAAAGGAGGGAGTCATGCCATTGACTGGAGGGGACTCAAGAACATCCATCTGGGTATTTCCTGTGTATCTTACAGTCCAACTACTGATACCTCCTTTGTATCTGTGGCGCTTCCTCCAAGTTCTTTGCATCACAGCAAAGAAGTTAGCTGTCAGCTGTCAACATGTAACTTTGATGAAATGTTGAAAATGTGTCACTTTGGTCTCCCTCCCTTATCCCCCACCTTCTGTGCTTCTCCCTCACCCTCCACCTTCTCCAGGCATGCATGCTTGTGCATGCTTGTGTGTATGGCACATGCTTATGGACATAAGGACAGGAGGGGCAGCTGGGGCAGCCCAAGCTGGACATGGACCTGCTCCCTCCTCGCTGCCTGCACTTGGGTGCCCCTTGGGCGTGGCAGAGGCCTCCTGGGGCTCTTCCTCCCCTCTGACTCACACTGGTCCACTTTACCCGACCCTCCCACCCCCAAGCCTCCCTGAGCCTGGTTCCAGGTCTTGCTGGTGGTGTGCTTGAGCCCCCAGCTGGGACTGGGACTGGCTTGCAGAGCCTCCTGTGCAAATCTCTTCCTAACTCCAGTCCTCAGGGATGATGTCACACTGACAGCTTGCAATCAGCCACAGTGGGAATCTTTACAGGACAGAAATTGGCAAATGATACAATTCAGACACCCATCCACCACTTCTCCGCAACCCAAAGCATGTGAACAGTCAGCTTACCCACTGGTCCTGTTTGCAGGTGTGACAACCACCCTGAGTGCCAGCACCTGCTAGGCATTTGGTGTCACTCTTATCTGCACAGAAATACTGAGATATTTGTCATCATATCCATTTTGTATCTGGGGTTCACAGTCTACATGTTTTGAGACCCCAGCCTACCTCAAGGGGTTGTGTACCCAGTAAACAGAACCATGAGGTTTGACAGGGCTGGCAGAGTTGTTAAAGATCACCCACCATCGAATCACTCTGCCCATTTGACAGGGACACTGAGCTCAGAGATGCTCATGATGGTGGTGGCCTTCCTCTGCCAATACTGCCTAACATTGCAGCTGCCATCTCCCCATCAGTCTCCCAGCCTGTCCATCATGCTGGTGTCCACCCCAAAGCCAAGGTTGTTGTCATCTGATGTTCTACATGCATGGCTGATTTTTTGGAAACTTTACATGCTGATCTTGACACTCAGTGCAGCTTGATTTGACCTGGTGTTCAAGACTCAGAAACATTTAAAATCTTGCTTGTATCATTTTTTGTATGTCTCCCTCCTAGACTGGTGCCACCCACTGCCTTGATCACTGCTCTTTTGCTGCAGAAATTGGGGTTAATCTTTAAAATGGAATATGCCAGACAGCTTTGTGGCCCAACAGTGGAGATTCCCATTCTGTCTGACAGAGATTCTGGCATCTACACACTTTGGAAAGCAGGTTCTTCACTGCCCCCAACCTCCACTTTTTCTCACTGACCAGAGAATCTGGATTTTTGTCCCCCAAACATCAAGAGCACTTTGTCAAATGACAACTGAGACCAGCTCTGTGCACCCTGCCCTCGACGCAGTTTCCGGTGTAGAAAGGGGGCTCCATTTTCCCTCTCCGCTGTGGCTAAGGGACCCTCCCCAGGTCTCCCTTTGCCCGGCAGGAGTGTCCCCTCAGCCATTAGACGTTGCCTCCTCGCCCACGGGGAGCGGCTCGCGTCAGGACTCTGCCCTTCCCGCAGAGTCCCGGATCTGGGGCAGAGAGACCCGCGTCCGGCAGGGAGCGGACACCACTTGACTTCCCCGCAGACTCCAGGCATCCCCCGCTTCTACGTTCCCACCTCCTTGCTTCCGAGGAGAGAATCCTGAGTGTCCCCCCACCCCACCCGCAGTTACGGAAACTCCCTGGTTCCCGCCTCTGCAGACACTAGAGGGTGAGGGGTTTTACTTTCCGCTGCCAAGTACCCTGGCGGGCGTGGCGTCAGGTGAGCGCTCACCTGGGGCAGGTGGGCGGGGCAGAGGCGGGCCCGAGGCGAGGCCCCACCCGCGATGGGGCGGGGCGAGGCCGGCGGGCCAGTAGAGCTGGGGGCTCGCCACCCGGGGTTGGGGGGGCCGCCTGCGCTGCGCCCTCCCCTACCCGCCCCGCCCCTCCCGGGTTTAAGGCCCCGCGGGCAGCTGGTGGCAGCGCTGCAGGAGCTGAGCGGCGCGAGGAGATGCGCCTGGGCGCCGCGCCGCCGGCATCATGCACCCCCAGCCCGCGCTGGCCCTGGCTGCGCTCTGCCTGCTGGCGCTGCCCGCTGCCGCCGCCGCTGCCTACTTCGGGTCAGTGCCCGCCGCGCCCCGGCCCGCCGGCCTCCCCCTCCTCGCGCTCCAGCCGGGCCAACTTTTCCCTTCCGCCGACCCCGGCTGATCTCGAACTCAAACCTTAGCTCCGGCGGGGCGCAGCCCCACCTCGCCGGAGGAGTTCGCTCCCCAAGCTCGGTCTCTGGGTTCCCCGGCTCAGGCCGCCATCGCACCTTCCAAAGTCCGACTCTGGTCCGCTTCGCCGCCGCTTTTCTCACCCCATCCTATCCGAGACCCCCGCCCTGTCTCGGACCCCAGCCCACGCTCCCGGACTCTGCACAGGTCTCGGACCCTGGCCCCGGCGCGCCCTGGCCCTGCCTGTCCAGGAGTCTCTCCCGCGCTCGGATGCCTTCTCCGGATCCTCCCTCACTCGGCGCCCTGTCTGCCCCCGTCTGGGCTCTGTCCAGCCTCAGTCCCTGCTTCGGGCTCTCTCTCCACCCTCTATTTTCACCCTGAGGAACGTAGACCCGGAGAACTGGGTGGGGTGAGCGGTTTCCGGGGCCAGGGGAGGGGAGCCCTACAAGGGGAATGGAGCAACTTGCGGACCCTGGGATGTCAGCTGGAGACGTGGGAGGGAGCCTTCCTCTTGGGGAACCCGACCAAATCTCAGGCCTGGAGTCGGGTGAATTCTCGGTAGAATGAAGAGAGAGTGAGAGGGGAGATCGTGTACATGATTGGAAAAGGAAGCTCAGAATTGAGGCGACCCCTGGGGAGAGTGGGACGGGCGCGGGGAGTATTTGGAGCGCAAGTTACAAGGCAATTAATTGGACTTGGGGTGGGAGGTGGGGACGTGGGTGCGGGGGTACTTTCCTGACTTCCACCCAAAGCTCACTCCAAATATCTAGTCTATTACTTTAAATCTTGCCAGGGTGAGGTTTAGTCTGACTACAGCACAGGCAAGTAAACACACCAGGGACCTGCCAGAGACTGCTCTTAAGCACCTGTCAGGGCGGGGGTGTAAGGGTCTGAGAGGTTCCCCCCAGGCTGGAGTAAGGGCTGTGGGCTCATTTCCAGGTCATGACCTCTGGTTAAAACGTGCCTTGGAATACATGGAATGAGGGTCAGCCTAGCTCTGAACTCAGGTCGCTGGTGACTTGGGAAGACCACTCAGTGTCTGGGACTCAGTGATCCCTCTGGTACAATAAGGGGCTGAACTTGATATGACTGAGCCCCTAGATGCACACCATGAGCAGTACAAAAACATATTTGTTTCCCAATGATATCAGGCTTGAAGGGACTGCTGTTGCCTCAGCAGGCAGAATATAATAGGGCACAGACCCTCGGTTCAGTCCTCAACGCTGCTGCTTGCTAGCTGTGTGCTCTAGGCCAAGTCACTTAACCTTTCTGTGCCTAGGTTTCTCATCTGTAAAGTGAAGACAATGTGTCTATTTCATGTGAGGATTATGTGAGTTGCTACATGTAAATCACTTAGGACAGTGTCTAGCACATAGTAAATGCTCAGCTAATGCTGGTAATTATTATCATTAAGGAATCAGGCACATTACCTTGATATCCCTGCCCAGCTGGAATGGAGAGGAAGAGGACAAATGGTGCCTGAATTCTGTGGTGCACCAACTCATTTCCACAGTTCTTTTGTTTGTTTGTGTTTTGGGGGTGAGAATGGAGCAAGGGCCAGGTGGGGTGGGAGGAGAGGTGCTCCAGGAGGCCTGGACCACCCTGGCTAGTGTGGTTGGAAGAGGAAGTTTGCAGCAGTGCATGGGGTTAGAATTTGAGGGTTGTGAGCAAGGGGGCAGCCCTGGCACTGAGAAAGGAGATGGTTGATTAGGCCTGAGTTAGAGCTGTGAGTGCTAGGGCCACCATTCCTGTGTCATGAACCCAACTGGGCAGAGCTGGCAAAGCACGTTCAAGCCACTACCACCCCAGTCTAGGGAACAGGACAGATAAACTCAAAGAATAAGCTAAAATTGGGGCCTCCTGCTGTTACATTTTGGTCCAAGAGATTCTTGGGATTCAGCTAGAGTTTTCACTGAAGAAACCCTGCTATGACTCGGTCAGGCCAGGTTTTCCAGCTTCCCATCAGAATTTGCTCCCAGGAAGGAATCTGGTATCAGTCACTCACACTGTAGTGAGAATGAGAGGCAATGTGCATCTCCTTTCTCCAGGTCATTTGCATTTGAATCTCATTTCTAATTAGAGTGTTTTATCATCTTGATGAAAGAAAATTCAAGTGTCAGGAGAGCAGGGAAGGCCAATTTTCTTGGGGTCTTTGAAATCATAGAATCATAGAGTTGGAAGTGACCCCAGGAGGATCTCTGGTCCAAATCCTTGCTTCAAGCAGGTCATGTATTATTATTCCCATTTTTCAGATGAAGCAACCATCACCCCCAAACCCTAGTAAGCTGGCAACTGCTTCTGGTGCTTTTGTATGAGCCTAGAGCCTTATTCTGTTTATGGTGATAATAACACAATAACTAGTATTGCAGTTTACTAATCACTTTCTCATACAGCCCCTCTCTCATCTGATCCACAGGGTCATTCTTGAGGTATATAGGATGTGTAGAAATAACTCCTAAAGGACACCAAGGATCTGAAAGTTTCAGCAACTCACCTAATGTTACACAGCAAATTAGTAGGAAAGGCAGGATAGAAACCAGGTCCTGCCTCCAGTCTGGGCTCTTTGCCCTACAAGGATCAGCCTCCAGAGCTAATGCCAGTTGACCACCTAAAAAGCAGCTGTTGCAGAGGAGTTGCAGAGGGTGAGTGGGTGGAGGGTAGCCCTACCCTGCTTGGTTGACTCTTAGACCCTCTTGGCTGTAGTGGGATGGGTGAGACTGCAACATTCATCTCTGCCCTCAGCAGTGTGACAGGATGCATTGGGCCCTGCTAGGGTGTCAGGTGGGCTCCCAGAGGATGGTATGCTGACAGTGGGATGGAAGGTAGGCCAGAAGCCAGGGGCCTGGGTTTGTCCTGGCTCTGGATCTCTCTCTCTGTTGTCCATGGTCAAGTCACTTGCCTCCAAGGTCTTTAGCACCTAGAGGTCTAAGATTCCCTAATCCTAACAGGCTGATCCTGGCCTGGAAGGTCTCAGATTACTCGAGAGCTCACATGTTGGCATGGATGGCTTGGAAATTTTGCAAACATTAGCTCTTGTGGTGTTTTATAAATGAATACACACTCTATATGTGATGAGCTAGGCATACGACAGGCCTTGCCATCCAAATCTAGTCTGTGGGTCAGTGGCTTTGTAACTAGAAATAGGTCCTGTGGATGCAACTTTTTAAATCATAGTTGATTTTGGTAGTGATTTTTAAGTGTGGGACCTCCATGCTAGCTGGATTTCTTTCCTTTCTAGGGACGGTGCAGGGAAGTTTATGAAAGCACAGACTTTTGAATCAGACCTGAGTTTGAACCCTGGCTTTGCCTCTTGCTAGCTGTGTGACTCTGGGTAAATGTTTTAATATCCTTGCTGGGTGGTGATAATAAACATTTTAAAGGCTGATAAGACAATGAAAGAGCCCAAAAGGTTCATGGCACATCCTAGGTGCTAATTTTAGGCTTGCTCTTGGTGGTTGTGGGTTCTAAGCAACTTCTTTCATGTTGAGGTGTCATCATTGTGAAGAAGTAAAACACAACCTTAATTCCTTTTTCCAAATCAATGTTACATGCACAAAATACATGCATTCTAAATGCACAGTAAGGGAGGGCTTCAACAAATGCATACCCCTGTATAACCATCACCATAATTACCATATGGAACATTTCCATCATCCCAAAGGATCCCTTATGCTCCTTTGCAGTGAGCCCTCCTGCACCAGCCCCAGGCTATCACCTCTCTGCTTTCTGTTACTATAGATGAGTTTTGCCCATTGTAGAAGTTCATATAAATGGAATCATATGGTATATAGACTTTTGTGTCTGAATTCTTTTGCTCAAGATAACATTTTGGGGATTCATCCATGGTGTTGCATATATTAGCAGCACATTCCTTTTAATTGCTGAGAAGTACTCCATTGTATAGATATACCATCATTTGTTTATTCATTCATCAGTTGATGGACATTTGGATTGTTTCCAGTTTGGGGTTCTTCCAAATAAAGCTGCTATAAGCATTCATGTACATGTCTTTTTGTGGACATATGTTTTTATTTCTCTCGGATAAATGTCTAGGACTGGATAGTTGGATCCTGTGTTACATTTAACTTTCTAAAAAATGGCTAAATAGTAATCCAAAGTGGTTGTTACACAATAATGCATGAGGTTTACAGTTACTCCACAGTCTTGTTAGTTATTGCCAGTATTAATTTTGACCAGTTTAGTGAGTATGTATTTGTAAAAAATCTCATTTTTTTATCTGGTCTTAATTTGCATTTTCCCATTCATGAATGATGTGTACATTTTTTCATGTGTGTGGTAATTATTTGAATATCTTTTTCACTGGATTGTTTGTCTTCTTATGAATTGTTAAGAATTCTTTATATATTTTGGATACAAGTCTTTTGTCAGAAAGTATTGGCAATATTTTGCACTGTCTGTGGCTTGCCTTTTCATTGGCTTACTGGAATCTTACAAAGAACGGAAGTTTTAAATTTTTATGAAGTACAATTTATCAACTTTATCTTACGTACTTTGTGCTTTTTATGTCCTACCCATGATATCTCTGCCTATCCAGTGGTTAAAAAGATTTCCTCCTAGATTTTCTGCCAGAAGCTTTACAGTTCTAGCTTTTGCACACAGGCCTGTGACTCCTTTTGAATTAATTTGTGAGTATGGTGTGAGGTTAAAGGTCAAAGTTTATTGTTTTCCATGTGGGGGATATCCACTTGTTGCAGCACCATTTGTTGAAAAGTCGATCCTTTATCCTTTATCATTTTTGTTGCAAATTAATTGATCCAATATGTGAGGGCCTATTTCTGGACTCTATTGTATTCCATTAATCTATACGCTTTATCTTTATGCCAATACCACACAGTCCTGATTACTGCAGCTATATAGTAAGTCTTGAAACCAAATCCTATAGGTTCTCTAACTATCCTTTTCCAAAATCATTTTGGTTATTCTAAGTCTTTTATATTTCCACATGAATTTTAGTATCAACTTGGCAGTGTCTGTAGGAAAGCCTGCTGGATTGACTTTCTCACAACATTTAGTCTACTGATTTACAAATAGGCCACATTTCTCTATTTTGGCATTTTAGTTTCTTTCAGCAGTGTTTTATAATTTTCAGTCTGTAAGCTTTGCAAATATTAAAAAATCATTCCTAAGTGTTTCATTTATTTGGGTGGTATTTGTTTTTATTTTAAAACATTTTTAGTAATTGATTGGGTCTTGGGAGAAAAACAGGGTTGGAGGGAAGAAAGGGTAAAAGAAATTTTACTGCTTTGGGGTGGTGGATTGAAAACCAAACATCACTGATAAGAATCATTGTGTTTGGGGAAGGAATTCAGGCAGGCTTGTCCCTGGCTGAGTAACCACCCCCTCATCCTCCACCTACAGAGCTGAGCTCTAGAGTTGGGCTTAGGGTCAAACCAGCTTCCTTGGTGGAGGGTGGTGGAGTTTCTGAGGCCGAGGAGGGGGTGAAGCATTGAGGGGGTACTCCTGGGCTGCAATCTGCTAAGGAGGGGAGGTCCTGGCGCCTTTAGGATTATGGGCTCATGTAGAAGTTGGGCTCAGGGGAAGGTGGACCAGATGCTGGGAGGGTAGCCCCAACCCTAGCATCAGGCTGAGCAGGATGGGGGGCAGCCCAAGGCCCTGCTATAGTGTAAGGAGCACTGGACTTGGAATCACACAGATAGGGCTCAATCTCCACCCAACCACTTATTAACTATCACCCAAGGCAAGTCAGCTATTCTGACCTCAGCTTTCCCATCTATAAACAGATTAATCTTCACCTGGTAAGGTTATTGTGATGGTTAAATAAATGCATATAGAAGTGCTGAAATGCTATCCATAAATAGGGAGTCCAAGAAATCTAGTGGTCTGTCTTAGAGCATCCCATTAAGGAGCATCTTTGGTGACATCTGTTCCTTCCTCTCTTCATCTTTATCCCTGTCAATGTAGAATTTGAATCCTTTCTGTGCTCAGAATTTTATGTATATACATTTAATCATTGTAACATCCCAAGAGGTAGGTGTTCCTATAATTATCCTCATTTACAGGTAAGTGGAGGAAAAGCTTAGAGAGGCCAAATGCCTTGCCCAAAGTCACACAGCTAGTGTTTGGCGGCACCAAGATTTGAATTCTAGTCTGCCAGAATCCAGAGCCAGCCTCTTCATCCCAGCCTCCTGCTGCCTGTTGAGCCCCAGCAGAGGTCTGCCCTCCTGAGCAGCTCTGATCCTCCAAGCCTTCGACTCTGTCTCCATGCCCTCCACTTGGCATATGTAGGTGTCATCTCCTGCACTGTGTATCTTAAACTCTTGGTTTGTTACCCACATTTTCATGTGTTCATGTTTCCAATTCATGCATAGCTCCCTTTAGGCAGAGGTCTTGGGGCCCTGATGTTGGCTAACTCCCCCCGCCCAGTCCCTAGCATTGTCTCCTGATCCCCGATGAATATCTGGGTGATAGCCCCTCTCCCTTTTGCTGGCCCTTCCTCTACCCCAGCATCTCCCTGTCTGCCCCATCCTGTTTGCTTTTCATCTTCTGCTTACACATGGCTCTTTTGAGTACATGCTGCCTTGCCTTGACCTGGCCTCTGTCACAGTAGGACCTGGAAACAGAGCAGAGAGCAGAGACTTAACTCCCTCGGACTCCAGAAGTCAGTCATACGCTGTACGTGACCTTCCATGGGATCCCTAGCAGCAGCTGAGGTGAGCTGGGGGGTCGGGAGCTGCCTCAAGCCCAGACCCCCCTCTGGAGAGACAAAGACTGATGGCAGAGGGCTGAGAGTCTCAGAGAGCCAGGAGACACTTAAACCCCCAGGTTCGGTCCGTTCCTGGAAAAACCAGATTCCTGGTTTCAGGGCAAGAGCGGGGAAGATCTGGCAGTTAAATCCCTTTGAGGCCAGATGGTTTCTGAATTCAAGAATTTGTGAATCTATGGCAGATAATAGAACACATATGCCACGTGTAACAGAACATGCTTAGCATGGCCTCGGGTGGAAACCCATAATCAGACACTTCATTATTTCTGCAGGACTATGTCTACACATTGGGATAAAGACCACAAATATCCTCGCTTTGATTTGGGTCAAGACTTGCTGCCATATGAGTTCACTGCAATTGTACCAAATATTTGTGGCAGTCCAAACTTTCTAGAGTTGGGAAATGTGGATAAAAGTTTGTGAACCGATAGTACATTTTCAGCATGTGTCACCACTGGAGGTTGTGCAGGCTGAGTTTTAAAGGAAGGCTTGGGCCAAATTCTTGACTGGTCCTCACTGGCTATCAAAGGGAGGCTCTGGCTGCTTGAGCTCAGCTCGTCCCCAGGAACTGAGGTTCAGAGGGAACCGGCCAGGCTCTCCTGGCCCCCTGAGGGGCTGAGCCGGCCAGCTGGAGGAGTCGGGATCTGACTGACCATGGCCAGGTGGCCCTGAGATTTGGCAGCCGGGAGAGCACATGCCAGTGATCATAGCCTGAGGACCAGGCCCTCCCAGAGCCCACAGGGCCCAGCTGGGGAAAGTTGTTGGGTGCCCCCTGCAGCCTGCAAGTGAAACAGGAGGGAGGCCAGTGGTGTGGGGGTGGGAGAGGCTGAGGGCCAGCCTGGAGCTATCCTCTCTGCCTGAGGCTGGACCACTGAGGGATTTATGCAGCCAGCAGGTGTCTAGGAGCATCTGCTCAGGGTAGGGGACCTGGGCTGGGGTTAGGGACTTCAGGGGGTGAGAAACCAGGACCTCTGCCAAGGGGTTACTTGGAAAGACTGTGCAGCCCTGAGGAGGAAGAAAAAAGCACCAACCTCATAGAACTAAGGGCATTACATCCACAAAAGTGGGAGAAGACAAAGAGGATGGTTAGAGTGAGATGGGGCTGGCAAGTAACAAGGGCTTCCTGGAGGAGGCAGAAGCATCAGAGCATGCTAGAGCTGGACGGGTCACCAGCATCACCTTTCCCATTCCCTGAAGTTTGGAGTTAAGCATTGAAAAAGGCCATGGCTATGAAATTCCAAGTGACACATGAGGGCTTTTGAGCCAGGAAGGGCACCAAGGTAGGGGTTTCTGTAAGAAGGACACGCAGGTTGGACAAGTTAGCCGTGGCAGGAGGTCAGGGAGGAGACTGGCCTGGCCTGAAAGGAAGGCCCAGGACCATTCGAGGTGGGCAGGTGTTCTGGTCCTGCTCTGGAGGACTCTGCTCTAGTTCTGAGGAGTTCCTTACCACATCCCCTGGGGCTGTCCTGGCCACTCTGGCCCTTCTGCAGCATACTCAGGGAGTGGCTCCTTGACCAGGTTTGGAGGTTCCTGCTATGCCTGGAGCAGAGGGGAGAGGTGTGGGCCACCCCTGGGACCAGCAGTGATCACAGACAAGGCATTCCCCAGAGACCTGGCTCTTCTAGGGCCCGCAGCCCAGCCGGAGCCTGCCTGCCTGTGGGGAAGAGGGTGGCCATTCAAGAGTCTATAGTGCTAGTTAGTTGGTCAGCTGACCATAGTTAAATAACTTGGCTGAAGTTACCTAGCTCGGGAGCCAGGGTCCCATGGTTGGGCAGAGCCGGGTGGGGGTGTTCTCGCCACAACGAGATGCAGCCTCAGTGACTACTTGCCTTTCCCTGCAGTGCCCACCCTGTGCCTCCTAAACTAGTCTCCCCAGGGCCAGTGCTGGGCCTGTGAACCCAAGAAACTGGGGAAGTTTGTCATAAAGCTTCCAACCCCCCTTTTCTCTACCCTTTCCCTCTTCCTTCTCTTCACTTCAGGCCTCCCCTTTCTTTCAGTCTCTTCTTGATCCCAGACCTTCTCCTTTGTTCTTCCTTCTATTAGCGAAGTATGTTCTCAGGCACTGGTCTATCAGACACTCACACTTTGGTATGAATAGGCAGGCCACTTCTCTGAGCCTTATTTCTGAGTTTTGACTGAAAAGAAACTGAGTTTTAGACCAAGGAAAAGTAGTCTTTTAAACAAAGGGTGCTTTTCTCCCTTCAGCTGCCCAGGGGCCTGGAGGAGTCCTGACCAGGCTTCCTTCCCTTCAGACCTACTTGTCTTGTGTTCCTATCACCATAGTCATTTGCTGTAATGGTAGTGGCTGACTTTGTTTCCCTGAAGTGTTACATTGAAACTGAAGCCAGAAACCACCAGCCTTAAGAGAAGCAATCAAGAGACCTGGGACATAGTCCTAGCCCTGCCACTAACTGTGGGTCACATAAATATTATACGACATTCCAGGGCACCAGACAGAGTTGCATACTTGGCAAACCTCTTGCCCTCCTTCCTACCCCCAGAAGCCTCTGGGATACCTCCCAGGAGCCATCAAGGCAAAACCTCTGGACTGGGTGGTCTTGAAGGGCTTCTTCAGCCCTAAAATATAATGTTTCAAATGGTATGCATTTGGACCCAGCCAGGTAACTGGGGGAGATGTTTATGATTCCAGACTTGTACAGTCTAGGGATTCCTCTGCACAGGAGTGACTTTTGGGACCCTCCATGGCCACCATGCCACCTGATCCAGGCATGCCAGGGACAACATTTTCCTCTCAGCTGGAGCCTGAGTCTGAATGGAGAGGAGAGGGAGAGACAAGGAGGGAGGAAGGGGGAAGCATTTCCTCCCCAGATGTTGCATTAAATACCCAAGATTGTTGAGATGCAAAGCATGCTTGCTGTGCTGGCTGCTTGCTGCCCACGTACTTGTGAGCACACGTCTCCCCAGTGCCATCCTCAGCCAGCAGCCCAGGCTGTGCCTGCGAAACAGGAAGTGGAGCTGTTCTTGGAGAGACAAAGCCCACAGCTGGGCCAGGCGCTTTGTCTCTGAGCTGGGGTGGGGTGGTAGACCAGGCTCTGGGGTGGGCTCTGACTGGGAGGTGACCAGGGGTTCAGTCCTTGAGGAGGTTCATGCGGTCCTGAGGTTAAGAGCTGGGAGGAAAGGAAGGCTGGACCCAGGGGGCTCAAGGGGGGCCCAGAGAAGGAAGCAGTGACTGATCTTTGTTTATTTTGGTCTTCTGTGGGTGGACCTGGACCAGGACCTGGAAGCTAATGCTCAATAAAGCCCTATATATTTATATTTAAATTGAGTGAGTGAATGAAAGGAGGGGGCGGAGTTTGTTGGAGTGAAGGTAGGAAATGGTAAGTGCCGAATTTGTCAGGTGCCCATTAAGGACATTTTTGAATTCATTGTTCGAAAGATGGAGGAAAAGATGTGCTCTTCAGCAGCCTAAACTGGAGCCCCTCAGCATGACAGGGGGAGGGGACAGAAGCCTGGGGTGGGACCGCCTAGAGCCACGTGCCCTCTCTTCTTGGGCCACACACTATCCTTACTAACTCTCCTCTGCTGGGAGGAGGGGCGTGGTGGAGAGCAGGGTAGGGTTGAGGAGTATATGTGTGCGTGTGCAGGGGGATTTAGTAACTGCCCGGGAGAGGTGGACTAAGATGTTTGAGATGAAAGCACAAAGGGAACACTTACCATGCAAATGGGCCAGCCGCGGAAGCCTGTTATCAGGAGCATCTAATGGGGTTTTGCAGGGCCAAGGCCAATGCTCCAGGCAGCGCAAGGCTTTCCTGGTTCCCAGGTCCCTGCCTGCAGCTGGCATGGGCTCTGGTGGCAGGCACAGCTCCTGGCCCCTCCAGCTAAGGATCCAGACACACTGGCATGACCTGGTGCCCTGGGAAATGCGGGTCGTGTCCTGCACCACTCACCCACCTACATCCTGGGAGCGGACTCCTCTGGAGCCATCAGACCCTCTCAGGCAGAAACAGGGATGGGGGTGGGGATGGAAGAACAGAGCCCAGGGCGCCCCCAGGTGATGGGAAATGCTCTACACCTGCCTGGTCTTCCCCAGCTAGCCAGGGGGGCTCTCTGGGAATTTCCTCCTGCTTCCTCCGCACCCCCAGGCTGCCCATGATGGGTGGGATGGGACTGGCCAAGTTCTCACCCAGATGGGGCTAGGAGTCCAGATCTGGGTCCCTGAGACCTGCTGATTGCTCCTCAGGGAAACGGTCTGGTTCAAAATTTTCTTCTCATTCCCCTGATCCTTGGGGCCCTGAATCCAAACTCCCTCTAGACTGAGTCCTTGAGGGCAAGAGTATGTCCCAGCAGCCAGCACAGCACCCTGCATATAGCAGGTGCTCAAGAAGGACCCTTATCTGGAGCTTACTATGGGCCAGGCGCTATGGTAAGAGCTTTACAAATGTTAACTCATTCAGTCCTCAGGACAGCTTTGTGAGGGAGGCACTGAGATTATCTGCAGTCTACAGACGAGGCACAAAGAGGTGAGGTGCCCTGTCCAAGGTAGCACAACTACTAAGGGGTGGAGGTGGGATTTGAACCCAGGCAGTCTGGCTCTGGCCATGCTCTCCCACTAGTCATTCTGAATGATAGAGGGAATGAGCTTAGTGGGTGCGTAGATGTCCCAAGGTCACCAGTGAGCAAGGACAGAAATCATCAGACCCGCACAGCCCTGAGGGCCCAGCGGCCTTGGGTCCCCTCGCTGCAGCAGGAGGTGGGTGGCTGTTCCAGGGTGAGCCCTATTTCTTCTCAGGGGTCGGCGGTTCTGGGGTCCTGATGATGGTAGACCAAAGCAGTCTCCCAGGGGGCTTTCCCCAAGGCCTAGGAGAACCTTCTTTTCCTTCCTTCAAGGTCATCCTAGATAGGGCAACTTTAGACAAAACTGTGGATGGCGTGAGCATTGGAGAGTGTGAAAGGGGGAGGCAGAAAGGGCCAGGAGTGAGCAGAGGAGATCGGGGGGCTGGGGGCTCTGTGAGATGAAGTCCCAAGTTGACTCTTCCCACACTACAAGAGGCAAGGCCCCCTGGGAAGCGGCTGGAGATGCTCCAGAAGCATCTTCTTGTGTGGAGGTGAAGTCTCCAGTCTTATCACTAAGCTAAGGGCCATGGGCCAAGGGTACGTGCACGAGAGCAGAGGGGCATGGGTGGGGGCATGGAAGGGGGCAAAATGGAACCGGCTCCATGGCGTTTTTGCTTTCTCAGTGGGAAAAGAGAGGCTGGAAGTCAGCCCGGTGGGGGGGCCCACTGGAAGCCAGAATGGGAGAGACCAGCCGGGCCAAAGCAGGTACTTACCCAACGGGCACGGGGTGGCCCCAGGTGGCCCAGGAGCCCTTGAGTCAGGCAGAAGCCTGAAGGAATACTTGTCCCCCAGCTCAGAAGAACAATTAGTAAGTTCTCAAATTATCCATCCTCAGCTTCCCAGTTCAGAACACTGATGGGCTTGCTTGGCTAATAGTATCTGACCTGACCATGGGGCAGTGTCTTTATTAAAACCCCCAAATTTGCCTGAATTCTTAAGACTGATGACATACACTTGATCTCTGGTTATGCATCTTACTCCATGGGGCTCAACTAACATGTGGGCAATTGAGATTCTGCAGAGGGATTGGTGGGTGGGATTCTCAGGCCTGGGTGACAGAGTGTAGTTTCTTGAAAGGAAGGGCTCATGCCCACTGACCCTGGAATGGACTGGAACCTGCAACACCTGGAGCACCTAGAATTCTTCTGAGGTCCAGGAAATCTTCCCCAGGGGAATCCATGAGATGGCTTGTGGAGCAGAGCTCACTAGCGTCTGTTTAAGGAAGTAAGTGGAGGTGTTTTCTAAATTTGATGTCATGGCACTATTTCTTCAAAGGGAATCTGATTGCAAACTGTGACACAGAAAACAAATGAAAGGGAAGCTGGGTCCTGGAAGGCCTCGAGCTGTCTTCCTCAGCCCTGTGGAGGTCCCGAGGGAGCCTTCTCTGACTGCAGCCCTGGGCAGACCAGGGCCCAGTGTGGCCTGAGGCCTCTGTGCGGTTGACTGCCTTTCCTGACCATTAATCGCTACTAAGTGTCATTACTGCTAATAAAATTAACCGACTTTATACTGGACTCCTGGGGCCATCAATCACACTGTCTGTTACAAGAAATTTTTAAAAACCTAGGTGCCTGTGGATAGGGGAAAGGGTGTTTGCTGAGCCTGGCGCCCAGCATGTGGGTACTCTACAGCGGTCAGAGGTCATGCTCAGGGAGCCTTAGTTAGACGAGGCAAGTCCAAGCCTTGCCACTGGACTGCAGACAGGAGTGCTTTCTGTTGTTCCCTGCTGGTTCTCTCCTCTGTCAATCAGCTGTTGCAAGGGAGTTCCGCATTTCTGAAACACACGAACTGTGTGAGCAGAAGTTGTCCCTCACACCAGCCCCTGGTGTGGGGAGGAGGACATCTGGGGACTAGATGGCTGGTGCCCCCTCTGTTCCCCACAGCCTCTGAGCTGCTGTCCAACCTGGAAGCCAGTCGGGGTGGGGTCTCCTCAGCTGGAGTGGACATCAGGTTCTGCTCTGGACCTGCCAAGGCTCAAGCTCTAAGGGTTTCCTGCCAGGCTGCAGGGAGGGCTTTGGGTATAGACTTGGTGGACTGGAAATTTACCCATTTGCCCCCAGATTAATGATTAACAGGTCCCTGCCCTCACCCTGTCTCGGAGGAGAGCCCAGGGCCAGGTTGGGCCAGGAGGAGCCTGATAGCATCTGTCTCTGCTCAGAGGTTTCGGAGATATGCTCCACACTGGGTTGGCTGCATCTGATGGATTGGGAATCTGTGGGCACTTTCTGGGGGCACCTGGGGCCTGGCCAGGACCCACGCTCTCCCTGAGGCAGAACAGGAGGGTGTGGCCTCCAGCCAGATGTCCTGACTGGGTCAGGTGACTTTGAACTGGACAGCCATGTCTTTGGTTCTGTGGGACATGGGACTCTCTGACCACTTGGGGCCTGGCCAGGGCTTGATGAGCAGCAGTGATAAGTGTCAAATCGAAGCAGGAGCTCTTTTACCTTGGCCATGGTCCAGAAAGGGGCTGCTTCCCCTAGCACGGATCCTGGAATGATGTATATGCCACCCACAGTGAGAGCCACCAGCATATGGGACAGCAAATATTTTGAACTAGGAGAGGCACCTCACAGAGAGCTTCTGGGGAGAGGGCGGGTGAGCCCTAATTCTAGTCCCCGTCTTGCTGCTGATGTGCTTTATGACTTGGACCACTCACTGCCTCTTCATAAAACCTTTGTTTCCTTATCTGGACAAAGGGAAGACTGTCCAGGATAGAGAGTAACACATCTTGCAAGGGGAAAGGATTTGGAGAAACTCCAGCTAGCAGGAAGGTGACCCAGCATGCCCCAGGCACCACGGTTGGTACTTTTCACATAATCCTCCCAGCTGCCCTAGCAGGTCGAGGTAATCACTCTTTCCAGAGCCGAGAACCAAGGCTTCACGGGGATGCAGCTGGGAAGTGGCTGTCAGCTTCAGATTTGGGAGCCTGACTCCAGAATCCGTGGACTTCAGAACAAGGAGTCTGGGGCTGATGGCCTGATGAAAAATCAGCTCTTTTCCCTTCGTTTGCCCATCTGCCAGTCCATCTGCCCATCCATGCATCCTCTTCTTTCCTTCCTTCCCTCCTTCCATCCATCCAGGTATTCCCCAAGCATCTCTTTGTAACAGGTATCGAGTGGCCAGATGAAGACGTATTTGGGAATTATGGAAACAGATTGGCCTGAGATTACTTGGGTGGCAATGTAGTGTAAGGGAGAGAGGGCTGTCAGGGGACTGGCCACGTGCCTGCCTGACATCAGCTGCCTCTGCTGCACCTGCCTTAGGCACATGACTCCGTCTCCAGGCAGCAGCCAACACTACATGCAGCATTTCCCAAACTCCCCTGATCATAGAAGCTGTCCAGGGAATGTGGTAAATATACAGATTCCTAGGCTCCACTCCAGACCAATAGAATCAGAAATACCAAATGTGGATCCCTGGAATCTGGATTTTTAGTAATAACCCCAGATGATTTTTATGATTGGGCAAGTTTGAGAAATGGAGGTGGGGGTGGTAAGAAGAGCAGAGACCTTGGCATCTGGAAAACTCGTGTTTGACATCCTGTGCCAGCCCTTGTTATGAGCTCCTTGGTTTCCTACTCTGTAAAATGGGGACATAACCCCCAGGGGGCAAACCTGCCTCCAGCAGGGCAGTAAAGACCCCCAAGGGTCGCTCACTTGTCTCCCTTCTCTCGATCTTTCTAGCCTGACTGGGCGGGAGGTCCTGACGCCCTTTCCAGGACCAGGCACGGCTGTGGCCCCAGCCCAGGGAGGGGCCCACCTGAAGCAGTGTGATCTGCTCAAGCTGTCGCGCCGGCAGAAGCAGCTGTGCCGGCGGGAGCCTGGCCTGGCTGAGACCCTGCAGGATGCCGCGCACCTCAGCCTGTTGGAGTGTCAGTTCCAGCTCAGGCAGGAACGCTGGAACTGCAGCCTGGAGGGGAGGACAGGACTGCTCAAGAGAGGTAGGGAGGAGGGCAGAGTGGAGGAGGAGGGCAGGGGGCAGGAGGAGGGCAGAGGGGAGGTGGGCAGAGGAGGGGCGGGAAGGGGAGGAGGGCAGGGGGAGGACAGAAGGTATGAGACACAAGGAGAAAGCCGCCCTTTCAGCTCCCCTGGCCTCTGTGCAGGCCACACTGCCCTTGCAAACCCAGCACAGTCTTGAGTGAGAAGAGTCTGGGAGTTAATGAGGCCCAGCCTTCCCCTCACTTTTTAGGGAGAGAAAGAGCAAGGTGACTCAGGAGAATAGGCAGCACATCCCATCCCGGAGGAGCCCACAGATGAGATGGGTGGTCTGCCAGTCCCCTCTAGCAGCCTCCTCCGCGTGCGTGCGCGCACACACACACATGCATGCACAAAACAAGGTGCAAGAACATACAAGTATGGAAGGCAGTCTTCCAAATAGCATGAGACAGGCCGAATTCATTGTTCACTCAGCATCTGTTTCTTTGTTCAGCACATCCATTGCTCCATCATTCCCTCCTCCCATTCCCGCAGCCTTCTTCCCTTCCTCCTTGCACCCCTCCAGGCCTCCAAGGCCATTCTTTCACTAAGCATGTGGTTAGGCTTGCCCGGGATGGAGCTGGGCACGGTGCCAGTGATACAGAGCCAAATAAGACCCCATCTGCCCTAGGGAAGGCTACAGGCCTGCAGCCTGAGGCAGAAACAGGTCATCCCGCAACGCAATCACCAAGCAGCAAGGGCTTTTACAAAAAGGCACTGGTGGTAATAGGAGCAACCAGCCCCCTTCTAGGCCAGCTGCTCTCTGTGGCTAGGGAGGATGTGCGGTGGGGCTGATACCATCGTGCCCACCAGGGTCACCAGCCCCCAAAGTGCGCGGGATAGCAGGCAGGGGGAGAATGGGTTTGGGCGATGCCCTAACAGTGCAGAGTAGTAAAAGTTCTAGATGTGGGTGGGGTGGTTATTCTGGGACTACTCAGGCAGGAGACCCAAAGTCACCCTACCATCGGGTCTACTCCACAGTAGGTCACAGGGAATAACATCTGAGAGGTATCATGACGCGCAGGATGCCACAGGGCATATTTCAGGCATCAGGGGCCCCAGAAACGTATTGGTCCAATTTGCTCACACATTGATTTGGAGTCAAGATCAGTGGTTTAGCTCCAGCTCTGCCCTTTGCCAGGGGCCTGTGTCCTTTCTCTGGGCATCACAGTGTCCTCATCTATTCAGTAGAGGCAGTAACCCCTGTCCTGCCACCCTGGGACTCCTGGCACAGACTTCATAGTGAATTTGAACATTTCATTTAAGCAACAACTTGCAGCCAGAGTTTAAGGGGCAGGTGACAGGAAGTTGCCCTGAGATCTGTCCACATACCCCTCTTCTGGCTCACCTCAGTGCCCCCAGTGCCCCCTTCTGCCCTCAGAGAGCACCAGGCGGCATCTGAGCCCACTCTCCTCCTCCCTTCTGGACCCCCCTGCCTGGCCCAGGTTTCAAGGAGACGGCCTTCCTATACGCAGTGTCCTCGGCGGCGCTCACCCACACTCTGGCCCGGGCCTGCAGCGCTGGGCGTATGGAGCGCTGCACCTGTGATGACTCTCCGGGCCTAGAGAGCCGGCAGGCCTGGCAGTGGGGTGTGTGTGGCGACAACCTCAAGTACAGCACCAAGTTCCTGAGCAACTTCCTGGGGCCCAAGAGAGGGAGCAAAGATCTGAGGGCACGAGCAGATGCTCACAACACCCATGTGGGCATCAAGGTGAGCATCTTCCTGCGCAGCCCAAAGCCCTTCCCCAGCCAGGGAACATTTTACAGATGGGGAGATGGAGGAGGACCAGAGTGGGAAAGGGACCTAGCATAGGACACACAGTAGTAGGAGGGCTGGAGGACAAAACTATCTAGGTCTATCAGGATGAGAAGGCTGGGGGACGCTAGGGTTCTAGTTCTTTAAGAAATCGAGTTCTGTGTCCTGTGTTCTCATCCCTGTGTTGGTGTGAACCAGGGCTGCTATGTTCAGTTGTACAAGCTCTCTACTGCACAAGAACTCCATTGCCAAGGGAAGGATCCAGCCCACACTGCTGTCACCAAGGTGTGCATGTTGGCACAGGGCTGCTTCTGCCCAGTGGAGGAAGGACTTGGGCTAGTGTGCACAAAGGAGCCACGTGGGCTAGCTGGAGTCCTGTTTACCCTGGCCATGTGAACCGTCCCCATCTCTCTCCCATCCTCCCGCCACTCCCCTACCAGGGTTGGAGTTCTGGAGGCAGGCTGGGGCTGTAGGCTCTGGGCCTCTGACCACGCCTCCATTCTGCCTCTCCTCTCAGGCCGTGAAGAGTGGCCTCAGGACCACGTGTAAATGCCACGGTGTGTCAGGCTCCTGCTCTGTGCGCACCTGCTGGAAGCAGCTCTCCCCATTCCGCGAGACAGGCCAGGTGCTGAAGCTGCGCTATGACTCAGCCGTCAAGGTGTCCAGTGCCACCAACGAGGCCTTGGGCCGCCTGGAGCTGTGGGTGCCCTCCAGGCTTGGCAGCCCCACCAAGGGCCTTGCCCCGCGGCCTGGGGACCTCGTCTACATGGAGGACTCGCCCAGTTTCTGCCGGCCCAGCAAGTACTCGCCGGGCACAGGGGGCAGGGTGTGCTCCCGGGAGGCCAGTTGCAGCAGCCTCTGCTGCGGGCGGGGCTATGACACCCAGAGCCGCCTGGTGGCCTTCTCCTGCCACTGCCAGGTGCAGTGGTGCTGCTATGTGGAGTGCCAGCAGTGTGTGCAGGAAGAGCTCGTGTACACCTGTAAGCACTAGGCTCGCTGCCTGTGTGCCCTCTGGGGACTGCCAGGAACTCCCACGGTGCCCGGCCACCTGGAGGCCACCCAGCGGTCCAGCCAGCGCCCGGCAGGCACACACAGTGTGCACGAGCTCACCAGTATGTGCCAGTGTAGACACTCCTCCCTCCACCGGGCCTGAGCAGCCTTCTCCTCCCTCAATACTCAGCAAAGAGAAGTTCAGGCCCCACCCCTGAACCTGAGGGCACCCAGCCTTGTTGAGGACTTGGAGCAGGAGGGCAGTGGGAAAGAATGTGAAGGAGAACAGGGAGACCAAGAGGAGGGCAGGACTGAAGCTTTGGAGGAGGAAACAGGGTTCATCCTGCCATCTCAATTCCTGGGCTGAGAGGCCTGGAGACAGCCGGATGCTGGGAGGCGAGCCGCTGGGCCGGGAAGACCTGGGGAGGCAGGGCTGGCTGGAAGCAAAGGCTGGCATCTGGCTGGAATGGGTCCGTCCAGCCCGCAGGCCCTGCTCAGATTGCAATGAGCCCGGGGGCCGTACGTCTTCACTACCCCTGTGGTTTTGCTGTGCTAAAGAAGGGGCCAAAGGCCAAGTGGTAGGAGCTGTTTCTTTGGAGAAAGGCAGGCTTTCTGGGCTTGAGGGGACCCAGCTCAGATATGTGGCCAGGAGCCCTGTGTCCTTGATTTGCTTTATAAAATAGGCCTGCACTGAGGCTTCATGCTTGTGTTAAGAGCTGAGTTACCCACACCCGCCCACTCTGCTCAGTAAGAGCAGCAGGGATGCAAGGCCAGCAGGGAGGACTGGTTCCCCGGGTGGGGCTCAGACAGTGCACCAAGGTTGCTCAGGAAGATGGTGACCCCACACCCACTTCCCTCATTTACCCTGGGACATGGAACCTTTAGTCCGTCCCGGGAGAGGGTGACAGTAGCTCAGTTTCTCAGCCTGCTTTGGTCAACTGCCCGTGGCTGCAGTCCACCTGTGCAGTGAGGTCCTAACGCGGCTGACATTCATGATACAGGGGAGATGGTTTCTGAGTTCTGATGCTGGTTACGTTTCTACTCTTACAGCTACTCACCTAATTAGGTTTTGTGCCCTGGTGGGAGGTATTGGTGCAGGAAAGCCTTTGCTAAGCCTAGCTCCTTGGGGACCCCTTCATTTACTAATGGCCCCTGTCTTTGGTTCTTAACTGAGGAATAGAAGTGACTTTGCTCTGATCCTGTGGACATTTCCAAGGTCACCTCCTAAGCCCTGTGTGGGAGGAGGAAAGAGAAACTGGAATGGACACACACATATGCACCCCTTAGGCCTGCCAGGCTGAGGGTTCCTGTCTAGTGGCACACCTCTCTGGTTCAGGACCAAGGTGTCAGTGGCAGGGGTCGCTCTGCTGGAGGCTGTGTGCTTCCCCGGCACAGGGCCCAATGCCAGCCAGGGGGAGGTGCCCTCCTTTGGGAAGCCCTTGGCCGCTTTGCCTGTCCTGCCACACCCTCCGTCAACTTCCTTTCTCCTTGAACCCAGAGGTGCTGACCCTCTGGTGAAACAGGAAGCTTCTGAGTTAGCTGAATGCTCAGAAGCCATCGTGCATGCCCCAGGAAGAAGCCCCTGGGGCTCCCTGAGACCTCCAAGGGGTAGGAGGCATGGCCCGTCCTTAGGCGGATCAGGGAAGCCTGGGAGGTGCTGGAAGGATTTTTGGCTGCAGAGACTGATGAGAAGCCAAACGGACCTGAGGGCCCCCCAAGACTGGCTTTGCTGACCCAAGCAGTTGGCCCACATCTTGGCAAAAAGAGCAGAAAGGAAAGAGGGCTGATTTTTCTAGTTTCTTCCATTCTCCCACCACATGGAGACTTCCTCTCTGCCAGCCTGATCCATCTTGCTCCGTACACCTGGCTCAGCCCCAGGCATGAGGCAGTGGAGGCCTCACTGGCAAGAAGAAGGGACCTCATCTGCCAACATGCCGTCTTTGCCCCAGCTTCATGGCCACCAGTGCTGGGGCTGAAGGAGGATAAAGGGCCGGCTCTGAGGGCCCCTCAGCCTGCAGGGCCCTGTCCAGTCCTCTCCCTCTCTCCTCTTCCTTGCTCCCACCCCTATTGCCCACAAAGGTCCACCTCAGCCCTGCTAGGGCCCCTGGGGACCAGTGACCACAAACCCTTCTATTCTACAACTTAAAGGGAAAGACTCACAGGGTATTTTTTTTTTTTTTTTTTGTCTACCTCACATATATAGTTTTTAGGGCAAAAGAGTATAATTTATATAGCTAAGATATATGAGAAAATAATTTATCTTATTTATATAGTTTCTATATTTCACGCACAGCACCTGTGGGTTTTGGTGTCTTGCCAGAAGCTGTCTGTCTGGACCCCCACTGAACTGGACACCAAGTGGCCGGGGAGGAGGTCTCGTAGGCTCCTGTGTCCCACAGTCGGGGCTGTCTTGAGGCTGGTGAGAAGGTGTCCCCTCTGTGCAGAAGCCCTGGGGCGCTTGATCCAGATCTGCCTTGTGAAGTCTTTGTAAATTCTCTGCTCCCCTGGGTCCCAGGTCCCTCTTCTGCCCTGGCCAAACTGTCCTGCTCACAATAATAATGACAACAGAGGTGACCACACCTTGCATTTGCAAAGCACTTTCAATCTTCAGAAACACTTTTGTCCTTTAATCCCACTCAATTCCCCCACCGTCCCTGTGAGGTTGGTGGGGCCACATTACTATGCCCACCCGCCTGGTATATAGATGCGGCCCAGAGAAGGAGGGCTGTGCTCAAAGTCACACTAAAAAGGTTCATTCAATGATATTGAGTGAGTTTCTATGTAGGCCACCTGACTTCCCCTGACCTGGGAGCCCCAGGCTACACCCTGGGCACACCCTGAGCCCAAGAAACCAGGGAAGTGGCTGCTTCCGGGGCTGTGTGTGAGCCTGGCTTTTTGGGTCTGGATGCAAATCAGCATTCCTCCAAGTGGGGTCCTGTGTGTTAGGGGCCCGGATGGCCACGGAGTCCTGGAGAGATGTGGCCCCCTGGAGGCCACGCCGGGGGCTCCACCATCTGGCCCTCGCTCCTGCTGCCAGCACTGCCCAAGAGGGCTGGGCCCTGCCCAGCCCAGCCCACAGATGGGTTCTGTTTGCTCTCATTTGTATTTTTCTTTTAAAGATGTGTTGCTTTCCATTGGATTTCTGACCTGTCTTATAAAATCAGCTGTGTTGGCAAACTGGACCTACAGCCCCACAGTCAGGTAGTTAATCCTCTCCGGACGCATGGGGGCTCCCCAGTTTGCTGAGTACCCCCCACCTCAGCCCACCTCACTTATGGACATTCCTGCCCGGCTCTTAGGGGCTCATCGTGTCTGTCCCCACGTCCAGATAAGCCAAGCTTCCTTGGTTCGTCCATTGCCTGGCAGACAGACTGACAGACAGACTCATGTCAGCCCTAAAGATTATTTCTTGCTGTCCAGTTTCCTTTGTCAACAACCATGAACTTCAAATTTTTGTCTCAGCCATTTAAAAATTACAATGGGAACTAGCATATATCAAGCAACTGTTGTGTTCAACCATTCAATCAACAATTATTTAGGGGGTGCCTACTGAGCTCCAGGCGCCTCTCTGGGTGCTGGGGGGCAGCAGTGGGCAACACCAGTTCCTGCCCCATGGGCTGACTCTAGTCAGGGAGCAAACCAATAAACTACATGTCAGCTATTTGTACCTGTTTTGTCTTGATTTATTGCATTAACCCTGTACATTGGACGCAACCAGTGAAGGCTCCTGAATGCCAGTAGGAAGCAGTGATATCAGGATTTAAACACAGATCTGCTGGCCTCCAAAGTATGGGTTTTTTCCTCTCAGTACAGCTGCTTCCCCTCAGATAGATCACCCCATTTTCTGGATTCTGGGTAAAATAAGGCCTAGATGAAGGAAGTAACCCATTCAAATTACATATCAGTATAGCCAGACCAGACTGGAGCCTAGGTCTCCTCCCAGTGTTAATAAATATTTCTAGTGCCCTCATCCGATGGCCAGCAATTTGGTTTGGAGTTGGGGGTTAAGGTAAGACCAAGCAGGAACCTTTAGGGACTTGTGGTCCAACGTGCAATGGTTTGGGTCATTTACACGTCAGTCCTGGAGTTCCTCCTCTGGCTACACTGCCTTCCCAGCATGCTTTGGGAAGTGCCTGTCCTTAGTCACCACAGCTCCTGCAGGTCTCATGGGGGAGGAGGCCCCTTACTGCGCAAAGGCAGCAGGGAGCTTGGCAGTTGCCCTGCCCCAGCATCCCAGTCCTGCTGAGAGCTCCCAGGGAGGGAGGCGGAGGGAGGTCCACAGCCCAGGTGGGAGACTACCAACATTTCCACCTGCACACCTGTGCTAACACGTTCCTTCCGCTCTGTGTTCCCGCCCCAAGACCAGCTGATGCTGGGAAGTGACGGATGTGTCCACACGCAGCAGCAGGCTCTGCGTACCAAGGAATTTCTCACCTTTTTTCTCACTTGAGCCTCACAAAGCAGGCACCCTTCTTCCCTTTTTACAGATAGGGCAAATGAGGCACAAAATAGGTGAGTGGCACACTGAAGTCCACAGGACTAGGAAGTCAGCCCAGGGCTTTGCCTCCAAACCCTATATTTTCCTACTGTACACTGCCTTGTGCCTCCCCTCACCCCAATCTGAGACTTTCCTTGCTTTTGCCCATTAAGCGGCTCCCAGACAGGCCCTCAGGCCACTTCACCCTTGGCTGCGGGCCCACCACTCTACCTCAGCTGCCGCTGAGATGGTTGCTAGTGGCACCTTACTTATGGTAACCCTCCTTTTAAAAACATTTAGCCATGTTTGCTCTTCCTCTGTCTCTCCACGTATACACACTTATTTTGTGGCACCATTTGTGAGAACATTTTAGACACCAAGACACTTAAATACGTCATCACGTGTCTCTGAAAAACAGGAACATTATCCAAAAGAATCCCAAAGTCATCATCACATCCAAGAGATTTAACATGGACGTGATATAATCTACCACACATTTCCTATTCAAACTTCCCCAGCTGTCCCTCAAAAGGTCCTTGATAACTTTTTTCCTGATCCAGGATGCAATCAAGAATCAGGCATCGCATCTTGTTGTCAGGTCCCCCTAGCCTCCTTAATCTAGAAGATTCTCCTTGTGGCTTTCATGACACTGATATTTCGAAGTGTTCAGGCAGGACGTCTTGTAGAACATTTCTTGACTGAGATTTGTCTGTTTCCTTATGATTAGTTTCTGGTTAAGTATTCTGGCAAGAAGTCCTCATGGGTGATGTGGGTCCTCTGTGCACACTGTGAGGAGCTGTTGGGTGTCAGTTTGTCAACATCACCAGTGATACTGAATTTCATCACTTGGTTGCAGTGGTTTCTACCAGATTGCTGCTGTAAAGTTGCCCCTTTCCTTTTGTGATTCATGATTTGTCTGTGGGGTAATGTTTTGAGACTGTGGAAACATCCTGTTGCCCAACTACATTTTACCAAACGTTTCAGCATCCATTGGGGATCCTCTCCCAAATCAATGACAAATGGTGATTTTTTAAGCCCACCATTCCCGGCCTGTTTTTTAGTTGGCGTTACTCTCTGCAGAAGAGCTTTGCCTTCTCCCTTACCCTGTGGTATTCCTCTCACTCTGCACCATCACCCTGCAGGGTTTGAATTGTTACCCCATTTTATAGATGAGGCAGCTGAGGTTGAGGGAACTTCATTCATTTGCCAAGTGGCAGAGTTGGGATTCAAACTCAGGCCTTTCTCATGTCAGACCTCTCACCATGGCCCTCTGCAGTCTTCCAGATTCTGGGGTTTCTTCTCTGAGGACTTAGCTCTGAGCAGGGAGTGGGGGAGTGGGAGGGACTGCCCTCTCCCAGTAGAATTCCTGTAGCAGGTGGGGAAGGCATGTAGAACAGCGTTGGAGGGGGTAGGGGAAGATTTCCTCCCTTGAAATCATGAGACAGACTTGCTCCTGCTGTCCTGGCCAACCCCCCACCTTGGACACTCGGCAGTGCCCAGGCTGCCTTCTCAGCTGAGAGCCCCTTCCCCACAGCCCTGCTCTGGCCTTCGCTAGGTTCCTGGCCCTGTGGAGCATAACTGTGCTGACCCCAACTCCTGAGCCCCTGCGATGGGCCCAAGGTCAATTACTCTGCCCCACGGACTCTTAAAGGCTCATGGGGTGATCCTGTATGCCCAACTTCCAGTTGGGAAATGTGGTCACTGCCTAGCAACAAACATAGCCTGCCCAAGCCTTGCTCTAAAAGAAAGGCCTTAGAAGACCAGAGAGTGACCCCTGACTGGGGTGGGGGACATCCTGGAGGGAGAGCAGCCGGGTGGAGTCCTCTGCCTATCCCCCACCCTTCCCATTCATTTTCCACGCTTTACTTGGCACCATCTCTCACCTGGTGCCCCTGCATGTAATCGCTCACTCGGCAAACTGGTGTGCCAGGCATGTGCTGGGTGCTGGGGTCACAAGACTTAGACCCAGCCTTCAGGGAGGTCACAGACAAGGAGACAGAGATCACCAGTGTTAAACGCTGGGAGAGGTGCCTGACTGCACCGGAGTTCTGGTGCTGTTTCCTCAGATTAACCACTATGGCAACCTTAGGGGTACATATAAGCAGGAACCCTATTTTATACATGAGGAAACTGAAGCTTAAAATGGTTCCCAACCATGTCCAAGGCCCTACAATAAATAGTGGGCTGGGAATGAAACATCCCCTTCGTGCACAGGGCCCAGATTGTGCAGAAGCCTGGATATTTCGGTGAGAAGGGAGCGTTGGGGAGCTGCAAGGAGCCAGTATGGCTAGTGGCATCTTCTTCTCGGTCTGTCCTCCTTGTCTTCCCTTTCCTTCCCTGTCCTCCCTACAGACCTGCAGAGCTGAGGCTGACTGCCTCTTGGGTGTCTTATCCCCTCTACTCCTGTCCCTCCTGAGTCCCCAGGGGTGGTGGGGCCCACATTCCTCCCTGGCCCGCTCAGGCCCATTAGTGTGTTTACGCTCCCCACCCCACCCCCACCATGCAGCGTGGACAGCTGAGAGGTGCAGGCTGGTCAGAGCCACAGGAGAACCTGACCCAGCATCCAAATTCCTGCCCCCCTGTCTGAACAAGTCCAGGGCGGCCAGCGGTAGCCCTGGGGTCCCTGTGCCTCTTCCCGCACAGTTCCTCTGGAGGCTGACAGGCCCTAATCTCAGCTGTCTTCATGCAGCCAGCCCTCCAAGCCTGGGGTCACCTGACGCCAACACATTTTAATTCAGAAGCTGATTCCTGCTTGTTGGCAACATGTCATTTCTGAAATTGCTTTCTCTGCCCAGAGGCAGGAGATGTCAGATCCATGCAGGTGTTACAGCAGAGCTGTCCCCACCCTCCACCCCCCACCCCAAGTTCAGGAAGGATTAAGGGGTGTGGGGAGGCACACATTAGACCCTCAAGCTCTGCTTCTCATGTTTCCCCAAGGGCTGGGGGCCTCGGATGGGGAATGCTGGGAAGAGCCTCGGCTTTCCTCTCCTGATGGCAGACAGAAGCCCAGAGCTGGGTCACTGAAGGTGCTGCTGCTGCTGAATCTGACAGTATCAACAGCCGGTTGTTTTGAGCGTGTTCTGTACAGGTGCCAGGCACCCTGCAAAGTGCCTCTCATGCATTGTCATAGTCGAAGAACATATTTGAACCCTCCAAGTTGGTGTCATCTCTACTTTACAGCTGAGAAAACTGAAGCTCAGAGAGGTTAGATCACTTACATAAGGCCTCACAGCAAGTACATGGCAGCAGCACGAGGACTCAAACCCAGTAAGGGCAACAGGCAGCCTGCGATTTGGGAGTCGGGGAAGAGATGGGTCACAGAGGCAGGGAGGACTTGGGGGCTGGCTTCCCTTATGCCTGCTTCATGGTTTAGCCTACATATCTTCAGTGGAATTTTTCTGCCCCCCTAATTTCTCCATCCTCCAACCCATCAATAGTTATTTGCCCCCTCTTTTACATCTTAGCATTTTGCATATATCTTGATTAGCAATAATCTCTTAATATCAGCATCCTTTGTTTTATTGGATGAATGAATGAAAAGACGAATGAACACGTGAATTTGTAAGTCTTGCTCTACAGACTGTTCCCTGTCCCCATCTCCCTCCCCAGCAGCATCCTACCATAGCAAGCTTCCTGCTTTAGCTGGTGTTATGTCCCTCCCTGGCACACTGGCTCCTCGCTGCCCTTTTCTCTTCTCCCTTTCCTCCCCTTCCCTCCCTCTTGCCTCCCCTTCCAGACTCCCTGAACTCCTGGCTGCCCCAAGCATCAGGAACAAAGCTATGCAGATGCCTGAACCTGGAAGAGGGCGGCCTTCTGCTGCCCCAAGCAGAGACTGAGTTTCTTCCTCCTCCTCTCTCTCCTGTTCTTCAGAGGACCCATGGCTTTGTGTACTTGACCCTTGACCAGGGCCAGAGCTAGCACATGGCCAGGCTGGCTGGTGCACAGAAGACTGTCTTGACCTACCTCATGCATTTGTTGCATTGCTATCAAGGATTAGCTTTAAATCAAAAGGTTTTCACATCTAACATTTCATTTTAATGTTGGCACAAAACTGTACGACAAGGGGTAAAAATAGAGAAGATACCAAAGATTCAGCACTTCAAACCTAATGGGCACCTTTCCATCTTACAGATAAGGAAACTGAAGCCCAAGGTGAGCAGCAGGAATAACATCCTGAACACAACATTGGGGTCAGGACGAGGTGGGCTCCAGGGGGACTTCTGAAGGGTGGTCATATTCCAGTTTCTGCTACCTGGCTTTTCACTTTGTGATAATATACTGAGGGGTAATAGTTATGTTCTGCAAATAAAATTAAATTAATAAAAAAAATTAAGCTTAAAAAAATGAAATTAGTATATATTTCACAGAGGATGGTCAAATGTCCAAGAAGCAGGGACAAGTGGTCTTTAAAAGCCAGCTCACACCGAGTCCCAGAAGAGTACTGTCTTGGGAGTTAGAGCCAAGCAGACAAGTTACCCTTCTTTTCTGAGCCCTATTCAAGAAAACACATAAACAAACGAACAATAAAAACCTTTATATAGGTATGTCTCGATAAATAGTAAGACAGACAGACAGGTAGGTAGGTAGGTAGGTAAGTAGGTAGACAGACAGACAGACAGGTCTCATGCACAGTACTCCTACTGTGTGCCTGCACTGTGCCATCCCCTGGGATGAAGCAGTTAACAAGGCAGGCACAGTCCCTGCTCCTGAAGGACACAAGACAGATAAACAAGTCATCACTATTCAGTGTGAAGAAGCTGACAACCCTGGTCGCCCCAGGCAGCTGAGCCCAGTGGCTGGGGAACAGGGGTGGCGGAGCAGGCAGACTTTTCACTGTAGTCCATGCTGCTTTTGGATTGTGAACTATGTGAATACATGACTTACCCTCAAAAATAAATAAAATAAAAAATAGAATAAAAATAGTGTGATGAGTGTTAGCAAGGGGTAAGTGCAGGGTGCTTATGGGAACACTGCGGAGGGGCGGGGTGCAGACCTGGCCTAGGGGAAGTGAGACTAGGCTCCCCAGAGGTGTGATTGCCCGGCTTCAACCTGAAGCTCCATGAGGCCTTGGCCAGGGGAGGAGTTCGAGGGGGAGGCGGCAGCTGCCAATGGGGAGGTTCTGGCATGGGGTGATAAAACCAACGTGGAGGGTCACTGGGAGGATTAGGGGCCATATCCAGAAAGTACCTGGTAAGCAGGATGTGCTTAATGTATAGTAGCCACTACTGTTAATATTCCTCAATTATACTTTCTGTCTTTGGTGAAAGCTGGGGAAAGGGGGCCCTCAGGCTGCCACTGACTCTATGCCATATGTCCCTCGGTGGCAGGGACTCCTGGCACAGCCCTGGCATTTTACAGCTTATGTGGCTCCAGCTCTGGGGCAGGAGGGCACAGAGAAGGCCCTGGCTGAGGGTGCCCTGTTCAAGGGGGCCCTTGATTCTTCTAGAATCAGCTCCCCTCAAACATAACCCCGACAACCAAAACAGCCCAACTTGTGAGGCAGGAGGTGGCCGCCCAGGGTGTTTCGTCTCCTGCCACAGACTGAGAAACCTCCCCGAGCTGGGAAGGGACAGCCTCCTCCCCAGCTGCCAGCTGAAGGCCATGCTCCACACAGCAAAACCAGGGCCGTGAGCACCAGTGATGCACTAACGCATGCTCGCCACCACCTGACCTGGAGCCAGGCGCCAGTATTAATACCACCATTTTGCAGACGAGGAAGCTGAAGCATGCAAAGGTTAAGTAATCTTCATGAGGTCATATTTGACCCGGGAGGCCTCTTACCCACTTACTGGCCCTAAGGCAGAGCTCCCATGTGTCAAATTTCTCTGCCTGCTGAGCCCTTCCCTACAACAGGAAGAGCACCATTTCCTCTGACTCAGTAGAGCCCACTAAAACCTTTTTTGTGTCCTAGACTTAGAGCCCATGATGACATCAATAAAATTTTGAAAATCTGATTTCCAGGGAGGCCGGATGGTCAGTAGCTGACTACACCTAGATTCAGGATGAGGTGGGGGTGCACAGCTCCCTTGGAGGTGTTCCCTTTGGAACAGAACTTCTGGGGTGTGACAGCCTTAGCCTAATAGGAAGTGCTTCCCTCAGGAGGGGACTTGGCAGGTCTCCCGGTGACCCAGGGCCACAGAGTAAGAGCCCTGACCCCCGGAGGTGTGAGCTAGCAAGCCACAGGGAAGCAATGCTGGTGACCAACCCCTTTCTCCCTGGAAGAATGCAAGAGCCACATAGGCACCAGCTTCAACGTGGCCTCGGCAGGGTTCAACCAGCTGTCAGTGGTCATGGCCTCTACCTCTGGATGGCTACATGGACCTCTGATCCTGATTCCTAAAGGCTAATTTAGACTTCTGACTACTGTGTTCCTGGCCCCCGTCATCCATGCCTGTACGGTAGTTACCGGAGCAAGTAATTTTTTCCCTTCCAGATCCTGGAGGGAGGGGCTCCCACGACTCTGAATGTGGTAGTTGCACCTCATTGACTCCTGAGTGAGGACTTTGACTTTTGACCTGCAGAGAGCAGAAGGCCTCTGCCAACAGCAGACCCCGGCCTCGCAGCAGGGTCAGCATTCTTTATTGATGGACCCCTCAGTGCATGATTTCTACATCATCTCTGAAATGGAGATAGTAATACTAACACCAACGACGCAAGGATTACACTCATTAATATGAGAGCTTGGAATGATGCCTGGCACCTTGTCAGCTCTAGACAAGCATTAGCTGCTATTATTATTATTATTATCACTATTATTCTAAGACTCTGCCCCCAGGCTCCTGGGCACCCCCCCCACACCACCACTTGGCCCTGCTGATTCTCCATCCCAGAGGCCCTGCCGCATTCTCACATCTGCTCTGTGTCTCTTCGGCCGGTTCCTCCTCCTCCTCTCTCCCTTGCCCTCCCGCTATCCTGCAGCTCCTTCAGCCCTTGACTGGCTAATAATGCTGCTGTCAGTTCAGATTAGAGCCCATTACGTCCCTTCATCTCAGCTTAACATTTTTGTGGTTTCCCAGCTCTGCCTAAAGTGCTCCAGGAGGGGCAAGGGCTGCCCAGCTGGAGGAAGATTCGGGAGGCAGTGGTGTACAGGTCTGTGAGTTTCCCAGTGGGCTCTCCTGGACTCCTGCCCGTCACAGCTGGAGCCCGTGGGAGGGTGGGGGTGCCAGAAGGGGCGGCCCCTCCATGGGCTGCCAACAGGAGACCAGAGAAAGGAGGTCTTGGAATCTCGGCTTCATCGCCCCGTGGAAGACTTCCAGCCTGGTGTCCCGTGACAGGCAGAGCCATTCTGGGGACTGTGCCTTGGGTGCTCAGGCTGAGCAGAGTCCCAGAATCTCAGAATTCTGCAGCTGGGAGGCTCCTGGTGAAACCACTGGGCTTGAGCTGGGGTCCAGCACTGTCAACTGCAGGTGCCACCTCTCTTCTCAGCCCTTCTTGGGCTTTGCCACAAGCCCACCCTCCTTAGGCCCAGGCTCCGGGGATCTCTCCACCACAGGGGTTCCTCAGGAACTTTGTGCAAGGCTCACAGGAAGAGACAAAAATGGGAGCAGGGGAATGGGAAGGGGCTGAGTGCAAGATGGGGAGGAAGACAGACAAACAGCCACCCTGGTATGTGTGCTCAGTGGCCTGACCGTGTGCCAGGACTTTGCAGGCCTCATCTTTCTTAATGCTCACAGCAGCCCCCTGAGATAGGCATTTCTATCACTGCTTTACAGGGGAGGAAACTGAGGCACAGAGAAATGAACTGCCTTGCCCAGGGTCACACAAGCAGGAGGGGCAAAGCAGGATTTGGATTCAAGTTGGCCTGTTTCCCTTGCAAAGCATCTAAGGAGAAGAGACAGGGGAGGTCCCTAGCAGAGCCTCAGGGCTCTCTCTGGCTAGTCCCAGCCCCTAGCTAATTTGGGTGCAGAACCCTGATATTTTATGTCTGGGTTCTGTGTTCTGTAACTCAGGTATAGTGTGTTAATAATCACACCTAATTGGTGTGTAGGGCACTCCCATTGACAGCGTCTTTCATGTTGTTTATTCCTTTGCTGAGCCCCCACCAGCTCTCAGGGAGGCAAGGACTTACCATTCCCTTTTGCAGATGAGGATACTGAAGCTCAAAGAGTTGAAGCCCTTTGCCAGGGTCACAGGTGGACCTATTCCACCTGGCCCAACAGTCTTCTAGCCAAAACGTCCTCACCCATGACCCAGTCTCTCCCTGCCACCAGATCCCCATCCTTTGTGCTCTGATTATGCAGGTCAGAGAATTACCCTCTGCAGGAGCCTGTGGGACCCCAGAGCTTTCTGGGCACCAGCCAAAATGATCTGTTTATTGGGCAGGTTAATGCCCATCCTCAGAGTTTCAAAGTCCTTATCTTTACACTCCTCAGTGGCTGGACATGTCACTCCCCTGCTTGAAAACCTTGAGTGTTTACCCCAGGTGCGTTCCTCAGTCTTTCCCCGCTATCCCAGCCCATGTGTCCAGACTCCCCTCAAGGTGCCCCCATCCTGTGAGCTGAACCATGTGACCACATCTTCCCACCTCTGTGCCTTTGCCCATCCCAGTCCCACTGGGAATGTTCTTCCCTTTGTGCATCTAACTCACTCCTGCCCAGCTTTATAGACTTAGCCTCAGAAGCCATCCCAACACTTCCCAGAATGAATCACTCGCTCCTCTGAGCTCCCACCACCAGACTCTTTTTCCTTCATGTTTGGACTAACCACCCTGCATCCTCGGCAGCTGGGCCTCCATCTCCCACCCTGACCCTTACACACACACACACACACACACACACACACATGCACACACACACTGGACTGGGAGCTATCATAGCAATCCAGCATTGTGTTGGCCTGACTCTTAGAATATCCATGTGGCCAGTGCAGTTTCAGCTTGTGGTCCTTTATGAGTCCCAGATTCTTTTCATCTGTCGTTGCTCAGACTCACTCATTCCCCCAGCCAGGCATTTATAGGGACTCTACTAGCCTGATCTAGTCCAGATCATTGGGGATAGAGGGTGTCTACCTGTGGGACAGTGTATGGGAGGTACTGGAAAGGCCAGGGCCCCCTTGATTTGGGCAGATCATTGTCCACATGTCATTTCTGGGATTTTTTCTTACCTTGGGGCAAGGTGAGAACAACATCAAGTTCTGAATTGAGGTTCGAAATCCAAAGAAACCAAACCAGAAAGGCTCTGGCTTCTAAAGGCTGAGTGGACAGAAAGAAGCAAGGGACCTGATTCATTCTCCTGGGGAAAGGCAGGTCCTCAGAGGAGCTGAGCTGGTCAGAGAGGGCTGTGAGTCCCTAGCGGGGCCAGCCAGTGGACTGAGGTCATGCTTGCAGGGTCTCTGTGGGGGTGGAGATGTCTTAGCGATGTCTTTGTCAGGACCCAGTGAAGACTAGCACAGCTGGCCTGGCACAGCTAGCTGCCTTCACACCGCCTGCCTACAGTCAGTCTGCCTGTGGTGCTCAGCAGCCCACTCCCCACCTGTGCCTTGGTTGGTCCTAGTAACTCAAGACCATGATACTCATCTACATCCATTCTGCATGGCCACTGGCTCCCAAGATTCGGAGAATGCTCAGATGATCATCTTGCTTCTTAGATGCTACCTTTTCGTCATCTACACAATCAACAACCATTCATTGAATACCCAGTGTGTCCAAAACACTGTTAGGTGCAATGGCATAATGAGGTCACCCTGGCCTTGATTTCCCCAAGCTAAGCACTCCAGTTCCTTTATCCTCCATACTTAAGGCATAAAGAGGAGACTTGAAGATGTAGTGCCCGTCCTCAAGGACTTTCAACCTCATGGAACTAACCGCACAGCAATGTGATTGACAGAATCCCTTACCTGCTTTGGGCCTTAGGCTCCTGCTCTGGGAAACAAGGATCAGGCTCCCTGACCTTGAGCCCTTGCCAGGCCTCATGTAACTCCAGTGTAGGCTCTGCACATAAGGTCCCTGGGTGATGAACAGGAATCATTTAGGACTCCCTAAGACAGGTGCCAGGAAACCTACCAATTGGATAATTAGGCTTGCCCCGACCCCTCATCCCGTGAGGGAGCAGACGTGGACCTCAGCTGCCCTCCCAACAGTGGCGGGCGGAAGTGCTGGGCGCCGCAGGGGTCCCCTGGCGGAATGTGGCCATGGTGGGCGCTGGGACAGAGGGCTTGGCTGACAGATCTAAGGCTGCCGCCTGCCACCAGGTCTCCATAGGGCGGTCTGCCGGCCTCCCTCCTGTGGAATGACGAGCTGCTCCCCCCTACCTGGCGTTTAATCTTTAATGCAGCCCCAGCTGCCCTCCGGCAGGACCCATCAACCCACCCGCTCTGATAAAAGCGATAATTAGCTCTTTTTCAACTTTTCACTTCTCCCCCCTCCACTCTGATGTGTGAGCATTGGGAGAATTCCAGCTAATGGGCCTGCCCTCCGCCAATTCTCTGGCCCATGCAGGCCGGAATGCACAGGGTCATTAGCGGGGCCTCCCAGGCAGGGGCCTGTGCTTGGGACATGATCCCCTGCCTGCTGTGGGGTGCCCCAGCCACCCTGGAGAGGGCCCAGCCTCAGCAGAGCAGACCTGCCCAGACCTGCTCGATCCCACTTTCCTCAGTGGCAGCCCTTTCTGCTCCTCAGCAGAGTCCACTGGGAGGTGGCCTTAGGCTCCCATGGGGCCAGGCTGAGAGGACACGGGGCCATCTGTCCCCAGGCATCATTCTGTTTCCAGGGCAGGCTGCCCAGCCCGGGTTCAGCCTCCGGTCAGTGCGAAGACTGCTGGCTGGGATCCCCACAGTCCTGCCCTGTCAGTGACTTGTAATAACTAACTTGTGCACGGGTGCCTGTCCCTTACGAAGTGCTTCCAGAGAGCTCAGCTCAGAGGCAGTGGAAGCCCAGGGCTTAACCATGGCTCTGGAGCTGCATCTCAGGAGCACAGGACAGTTCTGGCTTAGCTCCTCTTTCCTTCTTCTCTGATCAGCGCTGGCCAGTGTTGTTCACCTAGTGCCAGAGGCTGGCGGCACCAGAGACATGAGGCCTCCACCATTACTAATGCCACCAGGTCACCAGTGCCCAAATTGCCCAGGGTTACTAAAGTCAAGAGCCACAAGGGTCATGAATTGGACCATTGATGCCTAGAATTAGAAGTGGCCATTAGCCAGGGCCACCTTCACCTAGAAACCAAGGACTACCTTCACCTGGTGCTATTGACACCTGGAACCACCTAGACCCACAGGACATAGGCACCTTAGAAACCCAGAAAAGCCCATCCAGGGCTGCTGCAAACTAGAACTCTAGCGTCCCCATGAACCAGTACGTTGAGCCACAGAGCCACCGATGTCCATCCTAGGACTTGTGTTAGACTGAGGAACGTTATATGAAGGTTATGCTGGCGCTCAGTGAATGACTTTCCTCATAGAGGCTTTGGGTATATTTTTCTTTACTGACTCTACTTGGCAGTGAAACATCATGGATACTTCTGGGCCACTTCCCCCATGGCTTGAACCAAAGGTCTCTTACCTACCTGGGTCCTGGGTGGGTCTGGCACACCTAGCATCTGTCCCTGAGTGGAGCCTGTTTAGCAAGAGAGGGAATGCACGGACTTCTAACGTGGTTTCCTCTTTTTCCAGAAAGTACTTGGGGGACTAGGATCAAAGGGCTTCCTGGAGGAGGTAGCATTAATGTCCCAGAGACAGAACAGAACAGAACACTATCAGGGATGGGTCACTGGGGCCAGGGCCTCCCTAAATACACCCTCTCCATCCCACCCATTCAAGGACCAACATTTCTCCACACTTTTCAGCCTTGGACACTACTGTGACCTTGCTGAATACCCCAGGAAAAATGTGGGAAAGGACTTTTCTCTTTCTACTTCCCTGCCCTCTCCCAGTCAACAAATGCACGACTTCAGAATATCGCAAATGTGCATTGTTTTAAAAGTTCCAAGTTCTTCACAACTGATATCTTAGTAAATCAATGAAGAAAAAAAGCTGTACATTTTAAATAATTTGCATGGGGTGCTACCCTCAAGGGTTTCCACCATCAAATTCAAGGGTCCCGCAGGAATCTGGCTACTCAGCTGCTCTCCGCCCGCTCTGGCCATGGCCCAGGCCCATGGCTGTTCTCATGAGACCTGGCCTCATCTCTGGCCACCGGGGCCCCCGCCACCCCACTGCTTGTGCAGAGGGCATGCACAAGAGCTATGGGGCAACCAGGCTGGATTAGTGCAGATTAGTTCAGGTTTGGGAAAGCAAGGAGGAAGGTGGAAAAGCACCAAACAAAGACAGCCTTGACAGTGAGTCAGATAATTGTGTGTTTCAATAGTAGTAACAACAGCAACGAGCACCCTTCATGTACTGGAACCCTTCTCCACTGCTGGTAGGAATATAAAGTGGCTTGGTTGCTTTGGAAAACACTCCAGCAGTTCCTCAAAACATTATATGTAACGTTGCCCTGTGACTCTGCATTACACTCCTAGGCATTTACACAAGAGAGGTGGAACATATGTCAGTATAAAACAGGAAATGTTCATAGCAGCATTATTCATAATAGTGAAAAGGCAGAAACAAACACCACCAACTGGTGAATGGATAAACAAATGTGGTCCATCCCTACAATGGACTATTATTCAGCCATCAAAAGGAATCGAGGATTGATCCATGCTACAACATGCCTGAGCCTTGAAAATATGATGAGTAAAAGAAACCAGACACAAAACACCACATAGTGTCTGATTTCATTTGTATAAAATGTCCAGAATAGAAAAATTCATAGGGCGATCAAGGGGAGAGGTGCAGTCACAGCAGGGGCCCTAGTACGCAGAGCGAGTGGGTCTGCATTAGGGGCCAGGCTTTTGTACACAGTGCAGTCAGCTGCCATGGGAAGGTTCTCTAGACTCCTCTCTCTCTCTCTCTCTCTCTTTTTCTTCTCTCTCTGTCTCTCAATTTCTTGTTGGGGGGAACCAGAATAGAACAGCAGAATCTCAACGAATATGTCCAGTATGGTGTCTCTATGCTTCCAGCTGAAGTGAGGGTTGACTCTTTTGCAACAAACCTTTTGGTTTCCTCCACAATGTCAGCTGCCATGCATTGTCATTGGGGCAGATGGAGCAAGATTTTTACCACTGCAATTTCTTCAGGTGCCTGCTGTGTTCCCAGCTGGATAAGAAGCCTCTCTCCCTGAGTGCTGCCTCATGAGCATCTTCCTTCTGGTCAGACCATGTGGAGCACATGAGGTTAGGTATCATTTTTCCTTTGCTTTAGATCAAGCCGTCTTTGGCTGTGAATTCTTCATGAAGAAATGGAGGTTCATAGATGCCTACTTGTGCAAACCTTGTCAGAATCAGATGGGGGTACGGACCTGTGCCACGGAGAGGCAGTGCACAGGAACAGGCATTTTCCTCATACAGATGTAGGGTTCAGAGTAATTCAGTGGACATCTAGGGAGTGTATGCGTGTGCATGCATGTGTGTGTGTGTGTGTGTGTGTAAGACTGAGGAAGAATGCTGTGGCAGGAAGTTTTCACTCGGCCAAATTTTAACAACAAACAAGGGGCATTTTGTGGCCAAGTCTAGGGGGAAAAACAGACAGAGCACGGGGCTGAGAAAGCAAGGGATGGGTTTACCAAGCTGCTCCTGGGGTGGGAGAAGAAACACAAAACACTCGAATCTTTCATCTGGCTGTCAGTGGACATTGAGAAGCTAGTTCCCCTTCTTCTTGGGGAAGAGAACCCCAGTCCTGATGAGCTACCCATTCTCTGTAGAGAAGGGATCTCCACCCCAGCTCAGGGATAAACCCAGGTGTGACCATCAGAGATCAATGTGAGTGTGGGCAGGTGCTGCAATGCTAGCCAATGAGAGTTGAGGGCAGGTCCTGCTGGGGCTTGTGGGAAAGGTCTCCTCTCCCTTAAAAAGGGATGCAATAAGAAACGGTTCCTCTTACACGTCAGTTGTGTGTACTATTGGCCTGCAGTATCTAGATGCTTGGTGACCAATTTGATACCATGAAAGGAGTAATCAGGCAGAAAGAGAAAAAAAATCCAAGTTCTCAACAATGTTAGTGAGTCCCTGAATTGACGCATCCCAGAGCCTCCACCCTCTGGCATTCTTGCTTTGTGAGATAAGTTTTCCTTGATATTTAAGCCATTTCAATCAGGTACTTCCCAAGAACTTCTATCCTAGTCAATGCTGTCTCCCTCAGTGGAAAACAATTTGAAGGTAAGGACCGTGGCTTCCCCACCTCTGGATCTCTAGCACCCAACCCCAAGCTCAGCTTATTGTGGGTGCTCAATAGATGGATGGATAGATGGCTGGATGGATGGAACTCACTACCTCTCACAGAAACTTCTTTCCAGACAGAAACTGCTCTTCCAGAGCTCTGTCTAGCTCTCATTTTATCCTTGATCAAAGTCAGAGTGGACTGAAGAAGTACAAAATCCCAAACTTAGATGAGGCATGAAACCTTCACACAAACACAGGCCTGAGCTCTGCCTGTGGCAGAGGAAAACAGGGGCCTTCTCAGCAAAGATCTCAGAAAGAGCCCTCTTGCCCAGGGCTTCCTGCAGAACTCCGCCTCTCCCTTGGGGATGAGGCATTCTCGTCTCCTGGAGCCGCCTCCCTGGGCCTCACCTCACAAAACACAGAGCAGGAGCTGCCCACCCCACCACAAGGGAACCAACTCTGGGATCTTGAAGTAGGTCTCCACATGTCCTCCATTTGTACATTGGATAAAGGGGAGCCATAGAGGCCCAAGTGAGCTGATCTCAGACAGCCTGTGTCACAGAATCCACAAGTCCTCTATGAAGATGATGCTTGGAATAACCCACCCCTGGACAGGGTGGGCAGCAGCAAGAAGACACATCTTTATCTTGCTGCTGAGTCATAAGCTGATCCCTTTTGTCCAAATTGCATATGTGTGAGAGAGCAGGCCCTGGTGCAGGGTGGCATCTGTGGCTATGGAAGAGAAGGATATCTATGGACCTATCTAAGGAGTGACCCATGACCTTGACCTCTTGGTCAATGAACACTGACAGCTAAGACATCACTCCGAACAACCCATTGTGCATCCACACAGCTGGGCCCTGCAACCTGGGCTAGCCCAGAGGAATGTCAAGCAGACAGCCAAGTCAACAACTGGTTGCTTCATCCTGACAACCCCTGAACTGTGTGTGTGTGTTTATGTGCGGGGCAGATTTGCGCCTGTGAGTGTGTGCGCAGCCTGCAGATCAGGGTCCTCCAAGGGACCTGCCCCAGTGTGAAGGAAAGACTCCGCCCAGCAATGACGAAGTGGCTAGGACATCTTTCCACAGCATCTGGGAGGAACAGGCAGGGCCGGATGTGGGCTGCTGACCTTCTCCCTTCCTCCTAGAGAGGAAGCTCCTCCTGCAGCCACCTTTGTGCTGACCACGGGGAGGTTACAGCTTTCCCTGCCTGTTGGTCTCTTCCTGAGCCGTGAGGAGCAGCTCACTCCGTCCAGCCCAGTCCCCACTCCCAAGAAAGCCAGCCCAGGGAAGGAGCTGCCTGCCCTGGCTTCGGACCAGTGCTGACGGGCGAGGTGGGAGGCAAGGACCAGAGGCCAAGCCAAGGCCTTTCGTCGGCCCCTTCTGGAGTTTGGCCCTCTCCGCTCTCTCATAAGAAAATAGACACAGGGTCAGAGAGGACTTCCCTGAACTAACAGGAGTGGGCCTGCAAAAGCCTGAACTGGGGCCAGCAAATGGATGGTGAACATCTCTGGGCAGCAAAGGTAGTCGACAAATTTAACAAAACACTCCTGTAGCGTGCTCCTGCACCCTTTATAATTATACTTTATTTAAACCCTATGACAACCCTATAAGGAGGATGCCATCATTGTGCCCATTTCACAAACGAGGTAGTTGATGCACAGAGAAGTTAAGTCACTGGTTTGAGATTGCCCAGCTAGTAAGTGGCAGAGTCCAGATTTGAACTCAGGCTGCAGTGATGATGCTCTTGACTAATATGCAAGCTGACCTCCCAAAGGTGCAAAGATAGGAGCATTGCTTGAGCACCATGAGCATACTAGGTACTGTCACAAAGTCCCGCTTGGAACCCACCCCTAGGGAGACTAGCATATAACTATGCTATAGCTACACTGCCCTTAGGGCAATTAGGGTGATCAGAGCTAGATTGTGAAGGCACCAAAGGCAGCTATATGGTGAAGTGGGAGGGCAGGAATTAGAAATATAAAGTCCATCTTTATATGGCAGCAACCACTGTGTATCATGCCAGGTACTTTCAAATCCATAATTTCATTTATTCCTGTCATAAGCCTCAGAATCCTCAGAGTAGTAGTCAAGTCACTTATCCAAGAATACATAGCCAGCTACTGGCCCAACCCAGGTCTCTCTGCTAGCAAGTCCAGATGGCTTTCCATTATATCTGGTGCTTCCATTAGAAACTCTTTTCAATTAAGGAATCAGGCTCAAAGAATTCAAGAAGCCTGCCAAGGTTCAACAGACAACAGAGAGCTGAGTCAGGATTTGAACACAGGGCTTTCTGATGCTTAAATGAGCAACTGTCAAGGCTTCAGGTTCTTCTCGGCCCTGCTGTTTTCAGGACTGCAGGCCCTGAGTCAGGGCTCCCTTGAAAGGGAAGGAGAGAAAATCCATGCTCTTGTCCCACCTGGCAGGGAGGGCTTGACTGCGGCCATGAGCACTCCAGGCCCCTGAGGCTGGAAGACCCATGGTTTTTCAGGAGGGTGAGCTAGGTGCAGGGGTTGGGTTCTGTCGGTAGGACTGCTGGTCCTCTGTTCTTATCTGAGGGACCCTTCCCATTCCCTAGCACCAGCTCTTGACATAACAAGGCTGTGGAAACCCCTATTGCAACCCAGCTCTCCTGATTTAAAGAAAGGAAAGATAGTAAAGATCTCCTTTCAAATTGGTTTTTTCTTAAAAGCAGGACAGATGAAAAGTCCTCACCAATTTCTATCTAGCCCTGGGCCCCTTAACCGCAGCTCCAGTTGTGGGAAGAGTTTGGTCCCTGCACTGTGGGTGAGCCTGGGCTGTGACCCCCTAGTCCCCCACCAGTGGAATGTACTTGATTTCAGGAGGCTAAGGTTTGGGGGGTGAGGGAGCTGCAGAAAGTCCCCTGTAAAAAGCTAAACATTCAGGCAGGCCTGTGGCCCTGCTGTTTGACGGTTCTTGATGGATGAGTCTCTGACCCTCCTGTGGAGCCTCCTTGTCCCCCTCCTCATGAGCCCCCCTCACTCTGTGAGGTCTGGCTTGTGCAAGGAAGCCTGTCAGTGTTGGGACACGTTGGCCCCATGGCCTGCAGGTGTTGAAGGCCTCTGGGAGGTGCCTGCTGTCTGGCCCTCTCCTCGGAGTGCTCCTCCAGCCCCATGCCTCGGGGTCTTAGGCGCTTCCCTTTCAAAGCTGTAAAATTATCACCATTAATGCAGCTTGTCTCCCAGAGGCAATGAAAGTAGGGTGATGGGGCCCTGGCTGCACAGGACCCAGGGCTGGATCTGGCTTCTTTGGGGCCCACTCAGTGGGTGTTGAGTAGGGTTTTTTCCCTTGGGAGGCAGGGGCTGTTGGGACCACCCGGGGACCGGGGTGAGTTCAGCTCAGACCTCAGTGGAAATGTGACTCCTGCCTGGGTCCCATTGAAGGAAACACACTCGAGCCTGACAGGGCTGGGAGGAGGGCAAATGGCAAGCGAAGTTCCTAGGGTCAGCCCGTGCACCACCTAAGAGTGAGTGCCTCTGTGAATTATGAGCCCTTGACACCTAGCTTGCCTTATACTGGTCCTGGCCTTGAAGCCCCATTCACCTCCAACAGAAAGCCTGCCTTGATTGCCCTCATACCCTACTCTGATGCTCTGGATCTGAAGGACCTCAGAGGAGGCTATTCCGTCTGGAGGACTGGGGACCCATTTGTGCATCTGCATTTGCCAGCCCTGGGATGCCAGGCTGGGAGGAGTGGGTTGAGGGGAGAAAATACCACCTAGCTCTGTCCTCAGGGGCAGGCAGTCTCACAGGGGAGCCAAAAGGAATACCCTAGACCAGCGCTGACCAGTAGAAGCATAGCACAAGCTGCAAATAGTTAACTTAAATTTCCAGAAGTCATATTAAAAAAGGAAAAAGGAAAACAGGTGAAATTCATTTCAATAACATTATTGTTTCAACATGAATCAATGTAAAAAGTATTGAGACTATTTTATGTATTTTTTGCACTAAGTTTCTGAAAACCAGTATATATCTCACAGCACAAGTCGATTTGCTCTAGCCCCACTTCAAGTGCTCAGGAGCCACATGTGGCTAGTGGCTAGCATATTAGACAGTGCAGCCCTGGACCATGTGACTTGGGCTGTGGAAACAGCACCTTCATTTCAAGGGGAGAAAGAAGCAGCCTGCACCAAGGTACAGCAGGCTTGGGGACCTTGGGGAGGGATCAGCAACTCCTTCCTGGAGACTTCAGTCTGGGTTGGACTGCCCCACTTCCTGGCAAGTTGAAGGCAATGGATGCAGGATGGTTCCTGGGCTTTGGTTCCTAGGTCTGCACTTCCAGAATCCCTGTCGTAGGATCTTGCCCTGCATGTGTGTGTGTGTGTATGTCACCCAAGGGGCAGCGGGAGGTGGGGAGCTCAGCACTACACTGGAGTCAGGTCATGCAGATTCCAGTCCAGCTAGGCTTTGATCTCTGTGTGATGTGGGAAGGCCACATGCCCTCTTTGGTCCTCAGTTTCTCTGTGGGGAAATGAGCAGAGAGATTTGTTATCACTTCATTGGTTATCCAGGGTATGGAAGGAAATTACTCAATAACCCTGCCTCCCTCCCCACACCTGAAACCCTGAGGACTTGCTGAATGGCAGAGATGAAAGGGGGTGACACAGGGGCTCCTGCATGCTCAGGGGAAGCCTTCTGGGCCATAAAATAAAGGGCTTCTAGGTTGGCATGCTCTGCCATGTTCCACAAAGTTGCCACTTGCTGAAAACTATCCACCTGCTCCACACCGACCTGCCATGGGTTGAGTCAATTCGTGGATGGATATTAAGCCCTCCAGCAAGCCAGATCCTCACATACCACTGCTCAACGGGCTCATGTCTGTGGTTAGGCACTCTCTTCCAATTTGACTTGTAGATGGATTGATTCCTGAGAATCCCCCTAAGCACACTGCCTCTCTAGCCTAGATTAGTTAAGCAGATTCATTGAAAGACACCAGACAGGTCTTTGTCCTCAAGAAGCTTTTGCTCTAACCTGGAAACTGATTATTCACAGAAAGCCAGCACTTCCAGGAGGTGAATGCTAAGGCTCACAGAGTGATAAAGACAAGAGGGTGGAGAGGCTGGGGCAGGATGGGTGGTCAGGAAGCTGGCTAGAGAAGGGGCTGGGGTCTGAGCCAGCTGGAAAGAGGGAATGCATCACTTCAAGGAGCCAGCACGGGCCGACAGTATGAGAACACACAGTGTGTTTGGATACATTGACTAGGATCTGTGACTCGAGCCCATGGTTGGGCAGGAAGAAGAGGTTCTGGGTTTGGAAGCAGGAAGTGGGCCAATTCAGGAAAGGCAAGTTACAGGCCAAGGAAGCAGTAGTAGGGAGCCACTGGTGGTTCCTGCATATGGGAGCCATGCACAGGATGGTATTGTAGGCAGGTGAATCTGAAAGCAATATATGTGGAAGGGCAAGTGGGTGATGGGGGCAAAAACTGGAGAGAAGAAATCCGTTCAGGGGGTCCCATGGTAATCACCGTGAAAATAATTATACTCAAATTATGTGCAAAGCCCTTCATTTCCCTTCTTATCTAATCCTCCTTCAACTCAGTAAAATACATAGGGTGGGTTTTATTGTCCACATCTAACAGATGAAGAAACTGAGGCTCAGTGGAATTAAATGATTTGTGCAAAGGGACCAAGTTGGAAAATCAAATTCAGGCTCTGTATCAAATCTTGAACTCTTTCTGCTTCTCTATGCCTCAATGGTCCCAGAAAATGGGGACCCAAAAGAAGGAGACAGAGATGACCAAGGAAGGCTCCCTGGAGGGGTGAAGTATACTCAAAGGAAAGTAGAATTCTCTTGAGCCACGCATCTCTCAGAAGTCTTCACACTTAAATATGTGTCTGGCACATCTGATACAAATAACTCTGAAATGCCCTGGCCAGAAAAGTCAGCAAGGCCCAAGTTCAGGTCTCAGCTGGCCACTCACCCACTCTGTGACTTTGGGTGCTTAGCCTCTCTGAGCCTCTGTTTTCTCATCTAAAATTAAGATGGAGCCGTATAAGGAATGAATGAGATCATTGGAGCCTAGGGAGACTGATCTCTGCCAGTCTTTCAAGACTGAGTTGAGCCAGCCCATTGCACCACGTGCTAACACACAAGCTGCCTTCTCCCAGACGATTGACTAGGAGACCACCACCCTCCCCTTGAAACTGCCCCAGCTGGGGCTACCTCTGCCTTCTTCAGACCTCCTCTCCTCCCAAGGATGGCCGCACACATGCCCCAAAGAGCAGGGGGCTCTGAAGGCATTTCTCCAGTCCAGCAGAGGGCTTTCTGGAAACTGTGCTGAGCCCCATGAGTGCCTAATGACCATGGGAATCACTTAGCAAGAGGAAAGCCCAGACCTTTGCCCTGACTCTGTTCACAGGTGATGGGGTTAATCGGGAATTCTCTTTCCTTCGCTCAGGGCTGCTGGTGGGGGTCCATCTACCCAATGACCTGAGGACACATTACTCAGTGATAAGTGGGGCTTTCCAGCCCCTTTTATCCTGTTTACAATACACGGGCTCTCCTTGGACAAAACCCTGCTGCTCCCATCTTGCTCCTGGCTGTTATGGCTACATGAGACAATTTGCTGATGGACTAGTGGAGGGCAGCTTGGAGACCCCCCCACACCCCGCCACCTCCTGCAGCACCTGGGGCAACATCCCCTCCACTTGGTGGGTCCTGGAAGGGGCCACAGATGCTTGTTTTTCTCTGCTCCCTGCAGCCTCTTAATTCAGAAATGTCATCCCTTCTGTCTGCTCAGCTTTAATAGAAGGGGTTGGGGAGCAAACCCAGAGGCAGTGAGATTATGTTTCTCCGATTTTGGTGGGGTGATGAGGGTTTTGTTTCTGTCCAAAGCAAAAGCCATCAGACGTGTCTTTCCTGGCTGTGGCAAAGTTCTCTTGGAGTCGAGAAGGCAGATGGTACAGCAGCTATCTGGAGGGCAGTGTGTGACTGCAGCCTGGACCTAGTTCTGATTAAGATGGGGGAAATGGCCAGGGATGTGGCCAGTAAAGAGGGCTCTGCCTGCCAAGATTAGAATTTTTACTGTGTTCTGTAGGCACCAGGGAGCTAATGAAAGGCTCAACATGTATATGACATCAAATCTCTGTGTTAGAAAGATTTTTCGGCTGCAGAGAGTGATTGGAAAGGGGAGGCAGGGGTTGAGAAATGATGAGGACCTCATGACAGGCTCTTACCGTTTTGTAGGCGCGGTGACACAGTTTGGTAGGGGAAGTGCCACAGCTTGTGCAAAGTGGTGCAGGAGCATTTGGCAGAGGTGAAACAGACAATAAGGGCAAAGGAGGCTCAGAAGGAAACAGGATCAGAAGGTGCACTGGGAGTGGTGCAGAGACCACGGAGGGGGAGTGTAGAAAGAACCGATGGTTTGGTAGAAGGGATAACAGAATTTTTCTGTTCACCCTGATTGGGATGGCCAGAGAGACACAACAGATAAATCCGGTTTCAGAGATAAGAATGAAGTTCCAACTGGACAGATCAAAAACACTCTTAAGAGTATATTCAAGTTAATCACACTGCAAATGGAGCAAACAGGCTAACTATGGATTGGTTGGCCAAATCCTGGAAATCCTGGAAGTGTAGAACTGTGGGGCACCTCTTGAAGCTCATATTAAAAGGAGAGCATGAAGTCATCATACTGATTTTCCTGAAATACTGCTCGATTCCACTGCCCAAGGCTCAAAGCCCTCCAGATGTTCCCCGTGACCACAGATGGAGTCAATACATTATTCCTGTCCAAGGCGCGACTGACTCACCACCTCCATCTTCCTCTACTGCAGAAACCTTCTGCTCCGTGCAAGAGGAACTACAGAGACTGCCTGCAACTATGTACGCCTTCCCAATTGTACCTCTCTGCTTGCCAGGAATGCCTTCTGCCTGCCTCTCTGTACGTCCTAGTCCCTCTTGTACTCAAGGTCCAGCTAAAAGTGCATCCCTTCTTGAGAGACTTTCTTCATCATCCAGATTCAAAGGGATCTCTTTTTTCCCTGTGTTCTGACAGAACTTGTCTTTACTATTCATTACACATTCATACATTGTTTTGCACTGAAACCTTTTATAAGCCCTGTACCTGTTTCTTCAACTAGATGATAAACTTTTTAAGGGCAGATGTCTACTGCTTCATAGCAAACTACTCCAAAATTCAGTGGCTTAAAATGTTATACATCTCTTGATTCCCCAGGATAGGAATTCAGGCATGGGCTTAGTAGGGTGATTCTTCTGTTTCGTGTGGAGTCTACAGAAGTCACTTAGTGGGATTCAGCTGGTGGGTAGACTAGTCTAGAGGGTACAACATGGCTTCACTTCCATGTCTGGTGCCTTGGCTGGAAGACTGGGCCCAACTGGGCACGTTGACTGGAGCACCATCAGATGTGTGCTTTCCAGCATGATGGCCTGTGGGTAGTTGGACCTCTTCCAAGGATGAATGCTCCGAAAGACTGGGTGGAAGCTGCAGGACTTCTTATGACCTGGCCTTGGAAAACTCAGAACTTGACTTCTGCCACATTCTATTGGCTAAGGAAGTCATTAAGTCACAGCTTAGATTAAAAGGGAATGGACTTAGACTCCACCTTTTAATAGGAGCAGTAGCAAAGAATATGAAACCATCTTTATTCCAATATACAATATTGTCCTAAAACCTAGGCAAGCCACGTCCCTGGCCCGGGTCTCAGGCCTCAGGGCCCCACAGTTTGGAGTGCCATCTTTGACTTTTTATCAGTTCCCTTTCAGTGGCTGGAATCATTCCAGTCTGTTTTTCCTCTTCAGGATACTCTCCAACCCTCTAGCCTGTGCATGGGGTCGGCCAGGTGCCTGAAAAGCTTCAGGGCTCAGGCTTATGGGTTTTCCAAGGCAACCTGGCAAGCAGATTGCTTCTGTTGACCAGCACAGTATTTCTTTCATAGCATTACACAAGATCAGGCCACCAGAATGGTACCAACTTGTTGATTTGGGGTGATTCCCATTCCCACTGGATACAGGATGAGTTCAGGACTCTGAGCTTCTGACAGCTCACCACTGACCCTTGAAGTTGAGCCACCTGTGTGGATCCATGCCATGGTTCTTGCCAGCCTGTGTTCTGACCACAAGACTGTCTAGCACACCAGAATAGTGGGGATGGCAGCATCCTTTGCCCTGTGCGGGGCTCCCCACCTCCATCTCCATGGAGTAAGGGAGTCACCCCACCACCCTCCACAGGCTTTGCACCACATGTCAGGCCCTCTTCTCAAGGAGGCCATGCCTCTCTTCCCCACATGAGACCATTACTCTGCCAACTGGCTTTTACAATTAAGGTTCTCTGTTCTGATCAGTGTAGTGAACCCAGCAGCCACTGGGTCAGTCTTAAGCAGGGATAGTTGTGAGCCTTACATTCCTTGCATGAATGGGACTTCTTTTCTTGCTCAGGCCCCTAGCTTAACCACCCTTCCCCCTACAAACCAGTTTCAGTGTGTGGAAGGCAGGGGTGCAGTCAACACTGGAAAAGATCGTATTCTAGGAATGCAGTGATTAAGGCCTACAGAATTCAGGAGAAAACACTTTTGGAAGTATCGTATTATACATTTATACTACAAAATTCTGAACAGTGAATTATTATTCATATTTTCCTGTGTACTCTAGGCAAAACTTACCATTAGTGTCGTCATCAATGAAGCACATAACAAACTTGAGGTCATGGGAAGTCAGTATTTATGGGCAGTGTGAAGGATGATGCAGCATCACGAGTACTGTAACCAGCATTAAATAAATAAATCAAGACTCAGTTCAGGTATCATCTTCTTTCTGAAGCCCTTCTGAACCCCAAACTAGGCTGTGTCCCTTCTTTGTCATCCCATAGTTCCCAAGTATCTCTAACCCCGACATATCACATAGTATTCTAATTATCTGTGTAAATGGGTCCCTCCCAATATATTAAAGAACTTCTATGGCAAGCTGATGTCTTACTCACGTTTGTATGCTAGCCCTTGCATTGGCACCTGATACATAGTATGAGCTCAGTGAATATATGTAGGATGCATCATGGAAAGAGACCACTGGACTAAGTCAGGTGGACGCTGATGAGCCTAAAAACCATTTCTAGTAGAACAAAGGAGAGGTTAGAGGGCAAGCCACCCATAGAGAACGTTGGCAGTGTAGATCAATTGTCCAAGTGGGTTAGCAAAGAAAAAGTAAGGGGATGGAAGTTAAAAATACAGCAAGATGGAGGGATGGAGTTTTCTTTTCTTTAGAGTAAAGCCTAAGTACATATAAAAGCCTGAGACTGAGAGATAGAGGGGAGGTCCTCTGGTCTTCAATTCCCTTATCTGCCTTGCCCACCTCACAGGAATACTATGAGGTTCAAAGAAGAAGAATGTAACATAAAAATTTATTTGGAGAAAATTTAAAATTTCTGTCCAATTTCTGATGGCTTCCAACTATCTATAGCATGACAATCTATAAATAAAATTCTAACCATGACATTTAAATCCCCCATGATCTGGCTCTGACTTTCTTTCTAATACTATTATTGTCCCCAGTCCCCGTAAACTCAGTCACAGGTGCTCCATGTTCTTTCCTCCTAAATTCCCTTGCTCAAGCTATCGCTCAGCCTCAAAAGCCCTCTCCTTCATCTCCACCAGGCCCAAACAATAAGCATTTACAGAGTGGTTAGTGTGTGCAAGACACCGTTAATGCTCTGTTGATTCTTGAAGGCCCTATTCACATGCTATTTAGTCTAGAAACCCTTCTTGCTCTTTTTCATTGAAATGGTACTTTGTGTCAGTTGTAGCACTTATTTTACCTGATAATATAGCTTGAGGACATGATTAGCCTTTTCAACAGACTGTAAAAGATGAGAGATTTGGGGGCTGTATCTTACTCGTAGTCCTACCTCCAATATCTGTGCCTGGTAATAGTAGTTGCTCATCAATAAATAAATATCAGAATAAATGGAAAAATAATGGGGAAGAATGTACATGGGTGGACAAAGTTGGGTGGGCTCCAGGATACAGGAAAATAGGAGCATCAACTTGTCAAAGGAAAAGGAACATCTCCTCCCTCGGGAGGAACTGCAGATAAGCGTGGGAGGGTGGAAAAAGGTTAGGACGACGGGGAGAGGCCGAAGTGTCCAAACCCTTCAAGTCCTAATTCAAATGCCGCCTCCTACCTTAAGACTTTCCTGCATCTCCTATCTAACCTTACACCAGTTTGGCTCAGTCCCTCTGGACTTTATTTCTTGTAGATATTTATTTGTATACATATTGTATTTCCTTTCCTAGACCGCGACCTCTTGAGAGCAGCAGGAACCGGGTTTCTCGTACAGCACACGGGACACGTAGTTACCACTCATTCATTGTGGGTTTATTGGATAAATAAATGGCGACGGGGGCGGGGGGAGGGACGCAAGAGAGGACAAATTTGACATGAGAAGCTTGAGCCAGAGACTCCAATGAAGACAGAAAACTCCAGACCCACAATTAAACAGTTTAATACGAAGCCAATCAGGTACGCGCCCCTGACCTTCCTCCCGCAGGAAAGAGCGGGTACCCGCCCACACGCTCTAACCTTGCTGTGGGGACCTCATGTCACTATTCTACGACTGCCCTCGCGAATGCCTGACTGTATGTTGAAGATAGCCTCCTGTCAAAACGCACACATCCTCGTTCTCCATCCCAGGCAGAACCTCTGACTACACTTAACCTTCTTCTTCAGGCCTCTTTCCTCACTGCCCTTCTCTATAGCAAACACCACCAGAAAGGCGTAGATGGGGGGCAGCCCCAGCCTGCCAGGGGAGCGTGGTAGGGGTAGGGGTGGAGTGGGGTCCCGTGACCGGAAGCCGGAAGTCAGGAGGGGGTCTGTGAAGACGTGTTCCGGGGGAGCTCGAGCCGGACCCGGCGGGGCCGGTGATATGGAGCCGCTGTACCAGCAAACGCACAAGTGAGGGTCGAGTCGGGGCAAGGGCGGGGGTGAAGCCAGGCTGGGCTAGGCAGGTACCCCGTGCTAGAGCCTCGGGCGTCCACCAGTGTTGGAGGCCGAGTCCTTCCGCCCGGGCTCTGCCGGGGGCCGCTGGGAAGTGCTCAATCTCTGACAGAAGGCCCGGCCTAGGAGTCGGAGACGTAGGGCTGCATGGCTCCTGGGGTATTCCAGGCCGTGACTGCGTACTGGGTAGACGAGTTGAAGGGACAGTCACACCTGCGGGTCATCATACTTTGTCCAGTACCTGGCAACTCAGTACTTCGGGTTGGTAGAGGGCCCTGCATATAGGAGTTCACTTTGTTGTTGGAGAACCAACACATGTACGAAAAAAGAGGTAACACGTGTGGCAGGATGGTGTGGAGGGTAAATGTACAGTACAAACAAGATCTTAAGCGATTGAAAGGATCCATTACTGGGCTAAGGTCCTTGGGAAAAACACGTGTGGCAGGATGATGTGGAGGGTAAATGTACAGTACAAACAAGATCTCCTTAAGCGATTGAAAGGATCCATCACTGGGCTAAGGTCCTTGGGAAAAAGGTTCATTATAGCTCACAGCTCCTAAGTGACGTCAGTCCCTACTCTTGATTGACCGTAATCTTGTTGCTAAAAAAGACTTTATTTCTTTTACTCTGGTTTGGTTTATACTAAAGACCGTGTATTTATGGTACAAGGAAATTTCTGTACAAGTAGCGTTCAGTAATATTTGTTATTCATACTTGATTACAAGTTATCTTTAAGGAAATTGAATTTTGGGTTAACTTTTCATAACTTAAATTCCTTGGTCGAATCCTTTATTCGTCTTGTACTGCATTTTTAGAACTTAATGGGATACATAATTGAGTATGGTAATAGGGTCATACCTATCCTATTTTTTTGGAGAAAATTTTTATGATTTTTTTATTGTAAAATATGGATAACAAAATTTTCCATTTAAAAGTTAACCATTAAATTTTTTAAATCAAAGTATCATTGATATATAATTAACCATTAAAGTTTAAGTTAAAACTAAGTTACTGTTATCCTTTAATTTACCATTAAAAAAATGTACCATTCAGTGACATTAAGTACATTCACAATATTGTGTGATCATTACCACTGTCCATTTCAAGAACTTTTTCAGCATCCGAAACAGAAACTCATGTACCCATTAAGCAGTACTTCCTCATTTCTTACCCCCCAGGCCCCTTGTAACCTCTGTTCTACTTTATGTCCCTGAATTTGCCTATTCTAGATATCCTATGTAAGTGAAACTATTCAGTATTTGTTGTCCTTTTGTGGTTGGCTTCTTTGACTTAGTGTAATTGTTTGCAAAGTCCATGTCATGGCGTGTATTAGATATCCCTTTTATGGCTGAATAATACTCCTCCTTAAGTAAATGTACATCCATACCACATTTTGTTATCCATTTATCTGTTGATGGACACTTGGGTTGTTTCCACCTTTTGGCTGTTGTGAATAATGCTGCTATGAACATTGGTGTACACATATCTGTTTGAACCTCTGTTTTCAGGTTTTGGCTTATATACCTATACATCCTATTTTAACAACTCTTCGAGTTTATCGTGTAATTTGGTGCTGATAAAAACACTTAAAATCACACCCCCAGGGCCTGGCCATGAAATAAAATAGGGAACTGCCTCTCTAATGAAGTCACAACAAAAGTCAGTACTTTGAAGCATTAGGAATAAGAGGATAATGATCCATTTATTGATTCATTTTCTCAGTTTATGGGGTTTTTTCTTTTTACTTTAGTGATGAAGTTTGGTTTGTGTGGGTAAAAATATAGAACTTCTTTGTAGAGGTATTACAGTGGAAGAATTTGCTCTTACACTGGGAGCCCTATTCTCATAAAAATTATAAGAAGGGACTAAACCTGTGAGTCAGTTGGAAAAGGAATGAAACAAAATCATGCTCAAGTTACTAAGAAAGGGCAAATCCATTACAGTCCACCTCTCTGCTCAAATAGCGAACCAGGATGAGGTCCTGGTTTTCTTCATCTATAAAAATTTTGGTCTAGTGAAGCTGTAAGGCTCTTTGCAGCTCCATAATACTGGTGATTGTCTTTAAAAGAGAACACATGGAATACTGTGAGCATCAGCAGTTTACTTTTGCAGAATTGCAGAAATTAATTATTGTAGCTGAGTTGACACAACAGTAACTGAAATATTAGTTTTATTGGAACTTTGAACCCAATTTGTAGTATCTCTTGCCATGTCCCTGAAAGTGCACTGGCATTAGGTGAACATTTTAAAGTCATATATCTTGAAAACTCTTACACTGCCTTAACAATGATTGGAAAAGAAAGTGAAAATCAGAATAAACATTTTACACTTAAATAATACTGCATTATGAATTTTATAGAGGAACTAATAGCCAGGTTATTGTTTTTGAGATCCCAGTGGTTGTAAAGGTACCCTGTATGTCCCCTAAGTAATCCAGGACCATTCAGTGCCCTGGCCCTTACTATCTCTAGTAATTTTGATTTGGTAGATCTGGAACACAGGAGGTTCTATTTTTAAAAAGCTCCCCAGGTGATTTTGATGAAAATCACTTTCACCTTTAAACTGTTACCTTATCTCAAGACCAGTTTTTCCTTTTTTAGTTTTGCTTTCTGATGAGAGGTTAACTATAGTAGAGGCAAGAGCTAAGTTGAAAATGAAACTGATAGTTCCCACTGCTTAGGAAAAAAAAATGCTTGTATAAATGGACCTGCTCAGTTCAAACCCATGTTGTTCAAGGGTCGCCAGTACTTTTAAGAAAAGGTAAGTAAAAACAACAAACCTTTGTATAATGCTGTTTAGATTACCCAGCAGTTTTGTACTGCCTTTAAATCTATGACCCTTTAAGTAATTGTGATTAATAATACTCTGCTTTACAGTCGAGGAAACTGAGGCATGAGGGAGTTAAATGATTGGTTCTTTGCCCCTCAGCTACTCCGTATGGAAGTAGAACTTCAACCCAGATCTTTTAACTCCAAAACCCTGTATCCTGCTCCCAGTGATCAAAGGCAGCATGGATGCCTAGTGGTGTCTAGTTCCATGGGCTTTTAAAAAGCAATTTTATTTTTAAAATCTTCCTTGATATTCTACAGTCCTTTTTAAAAAAATTCAACAACAATGACTCTTGCTTACTTGCTAATAGGTCTCTGCTTATTTATGTTACCACCCAAGCCCACCATGGACCCCATGCTCGGCAGGGCTGGGACTCCCCATTTCTGGTGTCCACACTCCCACATCGTATTTGTGTATCACCTGTTCCTTGCTGGCTTGGAGTGTGTCGTCTGAATCCTTAGTTCAGTTTATGTATGCACTTATTTCCTCTCAAGCGTGAAATGTAGAGATTGGTTAAGTCTCTGCATTTGTTGGCTGTTACATTTTCTAGTTTATTCAAAGCATGGGAAAAGTTAATAATGTTGCTCTGCAACTTAGTTTATCCATTTTAGCTTAGAAAATAGAGCATGTTCATAGGGTTCATACAGTTTTGTGGGTGTTGGCAGCATCTCTCCCCAGTTTCCTCATTCAATTTAAGAATTTAAAGGGACTGGCAAGATCTTGCATTCCAACTCACTTTGATCAGGAAGACCAATTTGTATACCCTGTGTTTCAACATGCAGGAGCTCCACCCCAAAAGGTACAAATCTATCATCTTGAAATTTGTACCTTTTGGTTCTGGGTCCTTAAGGAGCAAAAACAGAGTACAAACCCATTCTTCTTCCTATATGTCAATTCTAGATGTTCGAAGAGTACGAGCTGCCCATTTAATTTTTTTTCCTTTTTCCAAATGTTTTAATATCACTAGCTCTTTACCCATTCCTCTTCATGACTTAACTTCTAAACTCTCAGTCATCCTATTCATCTTCCATTGGGGAAAACCTTTGACAGGATTCCTTTGACAAATAGTTCCCAGAATTGAATGCTGTTCTGTATTGTGCATTTCACTTACATTAAGTCAAAATACTTTTCATCCCTGACAAATATCATCTTAGTATTTTAGCCTAAATGAAAGATGTTGATACTTGCTTTGTGGCACAGTAGCCTCACCACTCATTATAGCAAGAACTTTTGAAAATTTCATAAGCATTAGTTGATTATTTTAAAATACTGGACAAAACATAGAGCCAAAAGCAGTCCTGTGGTGGAATATTGGAAACTTTCCTACCATCCCTTAGATACCATTGTTTAGCCTACCATGAATCCCTCGTCCTTAAGTTTAAAATATGCCAATCTAATGGGAAAAATGTGGTATCTCCTTTTTTATTTGCTTTTTCCTGATTATTAGGAAAGCTGAGTACTTCTTCATATACTTATTGACCATTTGGATTTCCTTGGTCAGTTGCCCTTTACCCATTAAAAAAAAATTGTTTTGTTTGACTTTTCATATCGATGTGTAGCTGCTCTTTATGTATTCTGGGCACTAGTCTTTTATCTGCTGCAGATACTTCTTGTCTCTGTCTGTCTTTTTATTTTTTTTTAATGGTACATATAACACAAGTTTGTTTTTTTAATTTAGTCAAATTTATCAGTCTGTTCTTTTGTGATTTCTGGGGTTTGGAGGGTAGTTTTGTTTTTTGCTTAGTTTAAGAAATTCTTCCTTAACCTGAAGTCATAGTATGCCCTCCTGTATTTTCTTCAGCAAGTTTGAAAGCCTTGCTTTTTACATTTAGACTTTAGACCGTCTTAAGTTTATTATTGTGTATTACGTGAGGTATCTTTTTTCCATATGGATAACAAACTGAGCCATCAGTATTTATTGTAGTCCATTCTTTTCCCACTGATTTATATCACCAAGTCTCCAAATATGTAGGACTGCTTCTGGCTTCTAGTCTTTCCACTTGGGTCACGGGGTTAGGGTTTGTCTCTTTGCCCCTTTACTACTATCATACTGCTTTTATTATTATGGCTTTGTAGTAAGTCTTAGTAACAGGCAGAACAAGTCATCCCTTTCATACTTAAGAGCTGTCTTGGTTATTCTTTGCTCCCCACAACCTTTTATTATATTCCTATTCCTGACGATAATGCCACTAATTCTCAGATTTTCTGTGTTAGGCTACCATTGAAATCTTCATTGCCTACATCCAGGCCTTCAGTAAAGGTCCCGTTTCTCCTCACCATCAGCATTACCCTCCAGTCCTCTATAGTTGTTTCCATGGTTAGCCTGATCCAGATGTTGGTTACTTCAAGCTGCATTCCTACATCTGGCTCCATCTCCACATGCCCCCATTCTAAAATACCTGGACTTACCTTTACTGAGGCAGCTGTCTGGTCTCTCAGACTCTTAAGTAGTGATTTCTGGTTATCTCTCAGGGCTGCAGATCTTGCCTGGGAGCACTCTTGAGAGTCAGTAGAGAGCTGGCCTTGCTTCTGGTGCCACATGTCATGTTTAGAGACCATAGGGAAGCCCTGGGAAAGACAAGAAACAAGTTGAAACCAAGTTTGGGTTCCTGGCTTGCACTGGTCATATTGGGGGTCATACTTTGCAGTGCTTGCAGTAGAGACTGGTTGCTGACCTTTCCCTCAAGGGTTGGAAATGATACAAGAGCTCAGCAGGCCCCTTTCGTGTGGCTCTAAAGTGGAGACCAGAAGCACCAGGAGACAGTTGTTGAGGGGAGATCTTAGAGGACCGCTAGGAAGGGCTCAGCATGGCCTTGGTCAAGCCCTGTGTCACCTCCAGAGAGTGTTCTGGGGCCTGTTGTCTGGCAGAAGTCTAGGGTACAGCGGTTGCATTTCCAAAGGAGATGGCATTTGCTTGTGTTGTCAAGGAAAGATGTTTACCAAACAGGAGATCTCTATCTTTCAGAGCCTTCCTCTGATGGTTTTCTCCAGCTAATTGCCTCTTTCCCTTCTCCCCTCTGACCCCAGCTCTCTTTCAGGCAGGCCAGCCTGCTGGCAATCCACGTGACATGTTGGCATATCATTTTCTTCATATCTTCCTTCAGCAGGCATGTCTCCCTTCTTTAAAATGATGTTCAGAACTCCCTTCCTCCAAAACACTTGCCCCAGCTTACTCTTATTTACTCGCCTTTGCTTGGTACCACTGTGCATCGCTCCTCAGCTTTCTGCTTGTTTACGCTTACCTGTGTTAGTGTTCTCTTAAAGGTTCTTGGGACTTTTCAGGGCTCTCTAGCCTGTTGTTCCTAATTACATTGTTTCTCAAGGACAAGGATTATATCTCTCTTGTCCTTTGACTCTCCCTAGTACAGACCAGTGCTCAGCACATTGGGTCAAAGAACCCAGCTGGGATTGGCTGGTTCCAGATTGAGGTTTATCACTTGCTTTGTGACCTTGAACAAGTTACGTAACCTTTCTGGGCTTCAGCTGTCTTATTTATAAAATGAGGATAATAGTACTTTCCTTGTAGGGTTATTGACTGTACACAATGACTCAGATCCGGTAAGCACTCAATAAATGCGGCCCATCAGTATTATTAATACTAATGTCAAAATATCAGAAACCATGTAGCCTCAAGTGCCACATACAAACTTCACAGTTCAGTGATGCTGTCAATTTTAATCAGTTACATGTTGGCATCAGAAAAATTGTCTTTCCTGACCGAAGTGCTGTTGATGACTCCTGCCTCACTCATTTCCTCCCTCTCCCTTTGATAGACAGGTCCACGAGATCCAGTCTCACATGGGACGCCTGGAGACAGCCGACAAGCAGTCCTTGCACTGTGAGTAATTCACTGTGGAGACCAGTCTTTTCTCTGCTGACACGGGGCTAATGGGCTGGGTTTCCTGACTGCATTTCTGCCTCAGGGGCTAAATGATTCAGTGTGGAATGAGTTGTGCTGTTAGGGTAGACAGAAAAACCCTATGGCAAAGTCACTGATTTCCCTTTTGTGGCCTTTGGAATCTACAAGTCTTATCCCCCATTACCCCTCCACTCAACCTGACATGGCTCTATGGGAATGGAAGCAGCCCTCCATCTGTCTTAATCTAATTACCTAGTCCTTAAAGGAATGTGTGCCATAAAAATTCAGAGATGTTTAACCGGAATTGGTCATTTCTTCTGAGCTGAGAGCTGTGGCGTTTTAGGAGGATTATTCAGGAACAAATGGCAGTGTTAATTAGTTTAATTCCCACACCGTGGTTTCTTGGAAAAGACTGCTGTGTTTTACTTTTTGAAGTTTCTTTTCTATTATAAGAAAAGGTCTTTTTCTGAGTCGATCGTACCCGTCACCCACACCTTGCTGAAGCTGCCTTCTTATCTCTTCCTGGCTGTCTCCATGCCTGTTTCTCCTGCTTTCTCCTGTCTCCTTTCTGCACCTTCAAAAACAGCTCTTGTTTCTGTGCCTCATGTGGTTCTCATTTAAACTGTATTTGGTGGCTGTAGGCTAACCGAGGAAGGTGACATTGCTGTCTTTACTGTCATTTCTTTGTGAGGTAAGAAGCAGTCTGGGTGCCTCTTCTGGTGCACAGTTTAGTTTCTATCTATCAACTTTGTTTGCCTTTCCAACAATCTCATTGTTGCATGATTAGAAATGGAAAAGAGGTCATTTTGACTGTTTATCAAAAGGGATAAGGAAAATAACTGTATTTATCATATCTCTACCTCTGTGGATTCTTTCCTGGGCCTTTCCTATTGATATTTGGTCTATTTTGGGGACTCAGCATTAGCCTGCCCATTCTTATGGAAAGCATTAAGGGAGCTCTTCCCTGTGTTTCATGTATTAATTTTCTCCTTTGTGCTTTCTTTTTAACCTCATTACTATAGGGAATTCAATCAGGAGTCTTTTCACTAGGTATTTATAACTCATATCTGAGAATAATCTCAGGAAAAGAGACCACGTTCTGTATCAGAACTATGCCATTTTTCTTAAAATATTTACTTGAACAACCTTTAAATGTTCACTTGATTTTCTAAAGGCAGGAAATTTATTTCTACAGATTTATCTTCAGCTTTTTAAAAAAGTGGTATTGCTGTGGCCCTAACAGCTATATATATGAATGAAACATTTACAGAGTCACTTAGTATAACTTGAATTTGTTTACATGATTCATTAGTATGTGCATTTTTCTCCTTTTGAAGTACATTTTTTGAGTTTATTAGAGATGGAAAAAAGTTTGATTTATCAATCATCTAAGCTAAGTTTACTATCTTTTTTTCAGCAGTTTTTTTTTTTCTTTTGTGCAGTAGTAGAAAATGAAATCCAAGCAAGCATAGACCAGATATTCAGCCATCTAGAACGTCTGGAGATTTTGTCCAGCAAGGAGCCCCCTAATAAAAGACAGAATGCCAAACTGTGAGTGTCCTGGTACCCTGCCCCAGCAGGGCAGGCTTCCTCCCAGGGAAAACTATTGAGTGTTCTGAAAATCTGCTTGAATGTTGAAAAATGAGACTGTGCAGAGATAAGTCCCATACATGGCATGATTCTCTTCGAGTGAGACTTCCTCAGAATAAAAAGACTGCGGGGTTAGTGGCTCAGAAGCCTGGGGTCTCCCTACCTCACAACTGTCAGTGGTAATTTTGCCTCCAGTACTGTTTTTCTGATCAGACTTGTGGCCACTTGAAGCCTTATGCAGCTGGGAGTTTTACTCTGCCCTTTGGTTCCCACTACATTCTTGGGTTGAAATGAAGTCTTGCTCTTAATCATTTCAATCAGTCTATTTATAATGAAATACTGATCTTACATTTGATACGCCCCCATGAAATTAAAGTGAAACCACCCTCAACACCTTTATTCCAACCCCTGCTCCCAAAAGTTTATGAAACTTCACTGATACTTTACTCCAAAGATGCCCTTGGGCTTCTAGGAGACCGATGTAATCCATAGAAGGTCAGGAAGAGGTCATTGACCCTGCTTCCTGTCACCTGTTCTCTGTCATGCATCCAGAATCAGAGACCTGCAGATATTTAAGTAAAGCTGCTGGAATCTTGTGTGCTACAACCCTTCTTTAACCATAAGCTATTTCTTTATTTTTGACATCACTGATCAAAATCAGATTATTTTGGGAAAGTGTGGAGTGGTGTAGTGGGAAGGAAGGAAACATCTTTTTTGAATACAAAGCATGGCCATCTCAAATTATGCCGCTCTGGGTTTCTGGAATGTAATCTCTCTCTGTCAATTCCAGTCGTGTTGACCAGTTAAAGTATGATGTCCAGCACTTGCAGACTGCTCTCAGAAACTTCCAGCATCGGCGCTACACACGGGAGCAACAGGAACGACAGCGAGAGGAGCTTCTGTCTCGCACCTTCACCACTAATGTAAGCCCGGTGCCTGGGTGGGGGGCTGCAGAGACTTGACAGCCTGTCAGAGCTAGAACTCACGTCTCTGAGCTTCATGTGTTTAGGGGTTATCTGATGCAGACTGATGAGGAGGCCAACTGGAAACGACAGTAGACTTTGTGCATTACCACAGAGACTAGACGGGGACAGGGAATCTTTTTTCTTATATGAAAACCTGAAGAGGAAACAGTTAAATGGAAGGAGCTGGACAGAGATGGAAATGACCTGGTTTGACTGGTCCGATGTAGAGGGTGCAACTTCTCATGCTACAAGCGTTTTTCTGATCAGATAGAGACAGATGAGACCTTAGACTGTTAGTAGTGAGGGCGGCACTTCAAAGCTGCCTTCGGGCACTTGCCATTGTGCCATGTATGTGTGTGGTTCCAGTGTTAGATGCATTAAAATGTTTTTGCTCCTAATCTGAGCAGCAATTTGGAGGAATTTGTTAACAGATCGTTTGTTTTAGATGGATTGCATGACTTGAGCCTGTTTAAAAGTGGCCTGTTGGTTTGCATGTTTGATTTTGTAGAGCGCCCTTGGCCCTGTCCTTTTGTCTCCATAGGATCATTTCCTGCAAATGGCTGTAGAACATAACTGCTTTTTTCATGTCCCGCATAATATATTTCACCAAATGAGGTGGGTTTCAGGGGTTTTTGGTTTTTTTTTTTTTTTTTTAATAGATTCATTTTCTAAAGAGGTCTTAGCTTTCTAAGCCTGCCATCCAAATTCAAATCAGTTCCCACTTCGCAGATGTTTAACACTCTTTGCTGTGTCCATACTTGCAGTAAATTTCTCTGAGTGTTTCAGAATATTTTTTGTTTCTCTAAAGTAAGCAGTCAAGGGACAGTGATTAACAGTTCAGAAGTGTAGTGAGGACGTGTTGGTGATACAGTGGTAAGCGTAACTTCCTTTCAAAAGTATAATGAACTCTACACTGAACTACAGTGAACTGTAGTGAACTAAAAGATGTTCTGGGGGCTTTCGACAGAGCCTTTTTAAGGCCAGGGATGATGGCTTAGAATTATTTTGTTTCTTACCAGCTTGGTAGGCACACAGTGGATGCTTAAGGAAAACTGACTTACCGAATGAACTACTTCCCTGTTCTTTTGCAATCTGGAGCTATAATACATTATTCTAAGATATAATGGCCTATTAACATACTGTTTAAGGTGGGAAGGTAAGAAAGATTTATATGTAAGAGGCATTCAGTAAATGCTTGTCAGGTAAATGAAGAGAGGTCTCTACTTGATTCACTCAAAACACTGGAGTCTTTTGACTCACTGAGCATTAGCTCTATGCAGAACACTTTAAGGTGCTCCTGATTAGCAGGGGGGATTGAAAACCTGTGTATGAATCTGAAGTTGAGCAGCACAAAAAAGGTGGTCTAACTTCTTGGTGATGATTGAAAGTGATAAAACCAGCACTGCCTGGCAGAGGAGTTTGTGATTAGCAGGAGGCAGGAAAGAGAGCAGTATTATGGCTAGCTGTGACTTGCTTCTGTGTACAGGCTACTTTCAGTGTAAAATGAGAGCCCGAGAGTTGGTCTTGGTGTTTCTCCCTACAGGATGCTAAAGAGGGCAGGCTCTGCGCTCAGTACTGATTCATGCCCCGCCGGACATCTTACCAGCTCTGTGTGATCTTGGACAAGTTACTGCACCTCTCTAAAATGGAGATAATACAGTAACTCCCTTGTGAGGTTAGAGTGGGGATTGAGCGAGCTTGGGGTAATGAACATGCGAAGTGGAAAGCACTTGATCAGTATTAGTTTTTTCTCCCTTCATTTCTTGAAAGACTCCTCTTGCCTGCTGAGGAGACAGTCCCATCCTGAATGCCATCAGGCCTTCAGTAGAAAGCACAGTCTCTCCTGTGCTTTGTCAGTCTCAGTCTAATTGGAGGGATAAGCTACAGATAAAAGTCCTAAAGAACAGAAGCAGACATTTAATGCTATGTTACGGGGAAGCCAAGTAAAGGAACATTGGGAGCAAGCTAGGTTACGAGTTAGAGAAGTGGTCAGAGAATGCTTTTAGGAGAAGCACAGTGAGTTCTCGAAGGAATAGTGTTATTCCTACGAGGAGGTAATGATACAGAGGCAGGAATTAACAAGACTTGTGTAGCGGAACTCATTTGAAGATGGGTAGGTCTGAGGAAGATTCCTCCTCACCTCAGTGAACAGAAGCCTCCCCAGATCTTTGCTTTGCTTTTTCTTCTCTGTTAGGTTCCTCCGATTCTTGCATCATTCCCTCTGGCTGTTCTTCTGGCTTGGCCTTGGTCAAAAGGCAGAACAGTCAGACACAGTGGGACCCCAGGAGCTGGCCAGCAAGCAAAGTTAATCAAGTGCCTGCATTTCTTTCACAGGACTCTGACACCACCATACCAATGGATGAGTCACTGCAGTTTAACTCCTCCCTCCAGAAAGTTCACCACGGCATGGATGACCTCATTGGAGGCGGGCACAGTATTCTGGAGGGACTAAGGGCCCAGAGACTGACCTTGAAGGTGGGGACCCTTCTGGGGGACAGGGAGAAGGTCTCTTGTTTGGCCTCGCCCACCCAACAGTTTGGTACCTGCATTTACATTTTGATTATGAATTCCCAAATTGGGTATTTGGATGATGGGGCAGAGCCCTTGAGTTTGGGATTCTTCCTCATGGAGATGAATTGTCGAGTCCAGAAGTAACCAAATTCCCTTTGCCAGTAGGTATTTATTGTGCTTGCAGTGAACCATGGTATGGCATCTGTTGGTATCTAGGTCTCTATCCATTTACTGAACTTAGCGTGAAAATGATCGCTACAAGAGGAGCCAGTACCAGAGTAAGGAATTCTGCCACAGAGTATCTACTCTCGCAAGGAGGAGGACGTGGCTGTGCTCAGCGCCCCACTCCCAAGTGTTTTCTCATAGGGCCTCTACTGTGGACTGCCTTATAACCAAGACCTTTTTTACCCCCGTGACTGAATCTGCAGCGGTGGGGTCTTAGGGCTGCAGTGGTTGGCTAGCAGCAGTTAGCTTCTAGAGCACGTGGCTTTCATCCACGGCGACTCTTCACTGTTTAGTCACAGGTCTTCCTAGAAGCCCTGCCCCATTGGCTGGGACTCAAACCCCTGGGAGTAGATTGCAGGAACATTATACAGTTTCTGATGTCAGTCATGCTGTTTCTGCCTCAGCCCATTTCCTGTATCAACCCTGATGGATAATGGGGTGTAGGCTGTGCCTGTTATCAGGGTGTGGTCCCCTGTGAACGAAGCACTCCCAGCCACTGAGCTGTGAGAAACAGGCCCTCGGAAGTGCGAACTTATCTTAGTCTTTGTTGGCCCATGTTGAGCCTGTCAGCTCTGCAGGACTTCTGTCCCTTCTGCATAGCCCCTGCCATCTTTACCAGGGAGAAGGTCAGGCAAGCTGCAAGGGACACCTCCTGCTGATGTTTGCAGCGCTTTACATGGTCAGGAAGTGTGGTGTCTGACAGTTTCACGGGTGCCCCCCTTTCAAAAAGGCCTCCTGCGTAATCTAAACCGATACGTGATTAATCTGCCCTTTCTTTAGAAAACTGCTGGTTCCTTCCCATATCTCAGGAAAACATTAAAACCTTTTAGGAGAAGACTCTCCTGCACTAACATCTACCTAGTGGGGGTTAGAGCTTATGGCTAAAGCAAATTTAGTTTCTTCCTGAAGTCTGGTATCATGGAGGAGTCCAAGCAACTTGTGCCCCTACACAGTCACCAGAAGCGAAGTGCTGGGAGCCTGGTGAGGTGGTTGGAGTTAGAATGTGAGGTTTCTAACTCGGTTTCTTCCGCACGCCTACTGCTGCCTCTTTTGTCTCTTGATTCTCTCACCCACTGTCCCCCCATTTCTGCCTAAACCAATTTGAGAGGAGCTGGACCTCGATTTAGGGAAATTCATGGTTGAAAATGAGCACATTCTTTGAAATGTGTGTTAATTTTCAGTTGATTTTAGAAGCTTGATACTTGAACTTCATAGGGTAATGAATTAATCCACATCTTCAGAGCTAAGCAGAATCTTTAGTGAGAGTCTGTTTTTTACCATCACTGTTGAGGAAAGCAGGACTGTGCCCCCCTCTGTCATTAGTCACGTTTGACTTGAGCGATCTCTCTCTCGGTGAGGCTTGTTAGTCACTGGGCAGAACGGGCTTTGATTTCGTGGCCATGGTGCCTTGTGGTGTTCCCAGTGCTCTTGCCTCTTCCCAGTTGGTCGCTAATCTGTTGTCAGTTTAAAAAATGGATATGGGGCATTAGGTAGATGCCATCCACACAAATGCAATTGGAGGTGTGTATATAAGCAAGTAGGGGTCTTCCCAGCATTCCTGTATATTTGTTACTTCCCAAGAAATTGAATGTGCTTAAAAATGGAAGTTAGAAAGCAGAGAAGGAGAGCAGGCTGGGTGGGTGGTTTAGGCTGTTGGTTTAGGAATCAAATGCCCTTTTGTTTTTGGTGGTAGGTGGTAATGTTTATGTAAGGGGTTTGAGGTCGTCATAGTTCTGTCTTTCCATCTTGCCTACCTCAAACCCTCCCAAACGTGGACATTGACCCGCACATTGTACTCAGCAGCATCCCTGAGGTTTCTACTCTACAAAGCGAGCAATCTCAAAGCAAGGATCTTGGAGCTAGGGAGAAGAGAAAAAGGTTTTGTTTTCTTTTTTTAGTTAAAGTATCATTGATATACAATCTTATGATGGTTTCACGTACACACACACTGGTTTGAGAAAAAGTTTTTTGATGCTTTTTTTAATATATAAAATGTTCTAATTTTAAAAATTCTTACTGAAATAATAATGTATGGATAGTAGGCATACCAGTCTTACTTGTGCTGGTCATTGAATTTTGACGAATGCATATTCCTTTGTAATGCACACTGCTGTCAAGGCGCAGACCATTTTCATCACCCGCAATGATCCCTCACGCCCTCCCCCTGTCAGTCTGCCGCCATCCCCACTCACCCCTGGCAGCCATTGTTCCGATTCATTTCACCATAGATTAGTTTTGCTGGTCATTGAACTTCATACAGATATATTCATGTTTCTATTTTGTGTGTGGCTTCTTCCTCTCAGGAATGTTTTCCATGCTCACTCATTGTTGCATGTTGGTAATTAGGTCTTTTTTATTGCCAAGCAGTATCCCATGTGCAGGTATACTTTGTCTCTCCATCCTTTGGTAGATGTATACCTGGATTGTTCCCAGTTTTTGGGTATTCTGTGCTTTTTTCTTTTTTCTAGATGCTTCTATGTTTAATCTGTGATCCACCTTGAATTAATTTTTATGTATAATATGAATCATTTTTACATACATGTATATGATACATATCTGTGTATGGTACATACATGTGATAGTTATTATTTGTTAAGTTGTTCCAGCACATTTGTGGAAGAGACATTTCTTTCTCTCTTGCTTTGCTCTGGTACCTTGATCAAAAGTCATTTGATCATATGAGATCTGCTTCTGGTTGATGCTGCTTTTTATATGCTTTAGGCATGACCAGGAGACTATTGTTTAGTAAAGCCCAATCTCATAATGACATTCACCCACCCTTGGCAAAGCAAAGATGATTTTTGTTACTCTTTCTCTTCTCGTCCGTCCTAGGGGACTCAGAAGAAGATCCTTGACATTGCCAACATGCTGGGCTTGTCCAACACAGTGATGCGGCTCATTGAGAAGCGGGCCTTCCAGGACAAGTACTTTATGATAGGTGGGATGCTGCTCACCTGCGTGGTCATGTTCCTCGCGGTACAGTACCTGACATGAGCCAGCCACACCCAAGACCTGAGCAACGTGCCCACTGCGTGAGAGCCTGTATGAGTGTGTGTGCGTGAAAGAGAGGCGGCCCTCAGGCTGCCTTCTGAAATGTATGCCCACCTTAACTGTGAAGACCACTTGCAAGTAATTGTGATCTGTAACTTCGTGGGAGTTTCCAACCTGCTGTGTTTTCTGTGACTCTTGGAGGGGGGAAGTTAGTGCCACCAAGATGCATGGTGCTTAGGAAATGAAAGAGTACCTGTCTCTCTCTCTCACTGGGGGAGGAAGTAATGTAAGGGTAAGGGCTGGAGAAGGAAGTGGGGAGGAAAAGAATGGTGGTGATTTTGTTCACATGTCTGGTGTGTGCTCCGGAGGCTTTCGTGGTGAGCCCTGTGGACAGGACCATCCACACTTGGTCATCACCTGGTGGTCTGGCTCCTGATGGGTAGACTGGAGCAGAAGCCAAGAGAAGTGGGGGAAGAGACCTTTTTTCCTACGCCATTAGAATAGATGGACTTAACATGTTTTTGCCACTATCTAACCTCCTCTCTGCCCCCAAACGACATTCAGATGACTAACTGCTAATACTGTCACCTTTCCCTGGAAGCAGCTACCTAGAGGAAACAGAGGCATTGACGCTATTGCTGGCAGTGAGTAAGATTTTCCACATTACAGCTGTTGGGTGTTTCTCCTTTCTAAAGTGAGGCCAGTATTATTCCCTGGGAGTGTTCAGTCTTAAGGCTGAAGGTCCTAGTCACTGATTTTTTTTCCAGTAGTAATAGATTGGTTGGCTTTTAAGGTTCTAGGATTGTAGCCTGGTGGGCTGTTGCCCCTTAGAAAGTAGCTATGAGCAAAGATAGTGGTTTGTCCATGACAGCCTCTTCTCTAGTTTCAGCATCTCCAATTCTTTGACTCTCTTCCCTTCCCTGGAATATATTAGCACCTGCCAGCCAAACCCCCATTCTGCCCAGCCAGTATGGACAGATGCCGCCCTGGAGACATCCCTCGTCTTTGTCCTTGTGAGACTCTGTTTTCAGGGACCAGAACCTTTTTCCTTCTGGATTAAGGTTGTACAAATACCTGGTGTATTGTGGGATTTACTGTAAAGCTAGTCTGTCTATTGTGATCAATTGCTACAAGGAGCAGAAAGACCTGGTTAGCCTATTTTTTCATCGGTCACAGGCCCTACCAGCCCTAGGCTCAGTAGCCTTATGGTAAGACATAAAGTAACACTCAAAATTTCCCAGAACTGGAAACCTGGTCAGTATTAACTCCACCTTGGATTGTCTTGCCCCACCTGCTTCCTGCCCTTGTTGCTTCTCACTTGGACTATCTTCTGTCTTCTTCCCCATTTCTGTGTATGTTCCATTCTACCTGCCTTACCTCCTACCTGTTTCTGTAGCAGTATTGGTCTTTTCAGGCACATTTGTGGCAAGGCCCCTTCTTGGTGAATGTTCCTGAATCGTCACAAATTTTTAACTTCAGTTTCCTAGGTTCTTATTTCACACTTCAGTGGGGTCGCCATTGCTCCTACCTGTTCAGGCTAAACAAGGGCCCTGGGTTTCCAAGGAAGGAAGATCTACGACCCCTTCATGAAAGGATTGAGGACCCTGCCGGTGTGAAAATGGGGGGTGGGAGGGTAGACAGAAGGGTCAAGGTATCTTCAGACCTAGATCTAACTTTGAGAAGGCACAGAAGGCACAGTTTGACATTTCCATCACACCCAGCACCCTGCTAGCACGGGTGTCTTGGCAGTCTATAAAATGGGTTTTTAACCTGCACAGACCTGGCTGTCCTGTCCCCTGGGCACCTACGATCCTGCCAGACAGCACACTTTGGAGGAAGGTGTGCAAGGAGCAACTAAGCCATTTGGACTTGAACTCTGGGAGCTGGGAACTCTGTCCCTACCGCCCTCCATTGGCTGAGGTGATTGGTATTTGTAGTGTGTACCATTGTGTTTCCAAGCCTGCCTTTATAGGGATAGTCGGCCTTGATGAACCAGAAGTAAGGCCTTTGTCCTGCACCTTGAGAGCCATTCTCCCTGCTTTCTGATAAAAACTGTGGAGGCGTTTTGTGGGTCTTCACACCCATGGCTAGGGAACAGCAGCCAGTGTGGAAACCCAAGGGCACTAGGACAACATGTCATTCCAAGACTTCCTACCCTCCTGCACGTTGGGTTTTTCGTGCCTCCTGAGACTCTCCTTGGACTAACTGGCTCTTGTCAAATAGTCCCCAGAGTGTAGGGAAGGGTCCCAGACCAGGGAAAGAGCACCATCTAGTGGACTTAGGGGGAATCTTTCCGTCAGGCTGGTGCAAGAATCTCCAGTAGACAGTTTCTGCGACCTTGTACAGGATTTTGGTGTGTCTATTATAGTTTTAAGTCAGGCGGCTGGCAGGGTACTTGAGAATATCTTCATTCCACCAAAGTTAACTCCAGGTGTGACCATCTTAAGAAACCAAATTCAAAGACTAAGTAGGAGAATCTTAGTTTAATAGAAGGCTTTACTGCTGGGTTTTTTCCTAAGTCCTTTGCTATAATGAATTTAAGTGGATTTGATTTGCAGATTTGGGTTTACCCCCATTGTTTTTGAAATACATCAGTTGAATAAACTTGATATTTATTTTATTTACAAAATTATATTTTGCAAAGGAATTTGACATTCATTGTTATAATTAATATCCCCTTTTTTTATGTTTCCAGACCAGAGATTCTCAAACACTGCTCCATGGTCAGGAGCCAGGCTGGCTCTCAGAAGCAATTGGAAAACTTAAAATTATGGATTCCTGGGGCTTACCCCAAACCTGAATTAGAACATTTTTTTTAAATCTCTAAGGTCATTGTGATAGAGTATTTTAGAATCACTGTCTTTTGGAAGGCTTTTGTCTTAAAAGATGATAGCGTTTGAAAATATATACTGAACTAACTCAGCATATATGTGTGAAGAGTAGAACTCATCTGGTTCAAAATAAAATCTTACTTGTTTATACCCTATCTTTTTCCAGGAAAGATTTGAGAGGACTTACAGGAAATAACTAAAATAGTGATATCTAAAGATGTGAGGACCAATAATAAAGCAGAGTAGACTGTCATTACCAATAAAAGAAATTCAAATGCAGGTCGTGAAGCCCTCACAGAAATGCTCTGGGGAATCCCTAATTTGGCTTTGAGTCCTAGCAGCCAAAGCAAAGAAGTACTGTTACTGTTTGAATAGGGGTTGGGAAAATGTCATATTTGTTCAGAGGAAAACCCAGACCATTAATACTGCCAGCTTGGAAGTGGCCCTTACTGGGAGTCAGGCTTGGTTATTTCCCTGGGTTGCACCTCTACTCTTCACAAACCCTCTGAATTAGGTCCTGTATTATCCTAAATGTGCAGGTGAGGAGGCTGAGCTTAGTGACAGTCCCAGGGCCCTGCAGGGAGCCTTGGAGGAGTTGGCCCCGTTCTGTCTTGCTTGATAGCCCAAGTTCATAACCACTGCACCAACCGCCTCCCATGCTGGGGATGAGATGCAGAATACCAAGGTGGCCTGCTAGGATTGGGGCTCTGAGCCATTTGTTGCACCTTGCATGGCAGGTTCTCCGTCCTAAAATATCTTCCTAGTTGAAAGTGGTAGAGTTGTTGGGGGCGGTGGTATTGAAGTGGCTATCAGGAGCTGCATGCAGGCTTTGCCCCTAGGGGGCGGCATAACCCCATCTGTGGCTGGGTTTTGGAACGCCGCTCAGTGCGATAGGCCTGGTGTGCTGAGAGGAGGAAACAACCACAAATTTGTATTGGTTCCTTTTAGATGCAAAATTTCCTGCTGAGTGGTGGTTCTGGGCTGTTTCTTGAAGCTCTCGGGTTGTGGCCAAAATGGACCTGAAATCCTAGTTCTGATTTCCAGGACTCCTCCCCTTTCTGTCCTTCCCTCAGCACAGGGGCATATTGAAAACAAATGTGGAAAAGCATTTCTCAAAATGTGTGTTCACTCCAACTCCCTTTTCTGTGCCCCCTCATTTGATTAGGCACATGGGAGAGAAAGGAGATAGGATGGAGGTGGGGGATCTGGCAGTTCCCTGGCCTCATCCCTGGTGCCCTCCAGCGCAGGATTAGTAGGCTGGGATTCCTTCCTGAGCTTTTAGATATTCACGTGTGTAAGAATTGCCCTGATCCATTCTGATTTAACTGGCCTGGGTTGCATCCTAGTCATCAGGAGTTCTAAGGGTTGTCCAGGCCCAAGAAAAAACTGTTCTAACCCAAGAGCATTCTGAGGCAAGGCAGACCTCAGCGGACTTCCCTTTGGCCACACCAGGGGAACCACTGCCCTAGACCAGCTGGGTTGGGGGTGTGTGGTGGGGGAAGCTGAATTCTCCCATCTGGTTTGGGAAGGGGCAAAGTCCTTCCCGGCCCCGCTCATTGATGCCTCTGTGTCTGCTGAGTAAAGCACCTTAGTTGTGACAGACCAGCCTTCCATTGCCCCCTCCCTTACACCTCCACTACTTCTCCCTGGTTCTCCACATTCCCTGGGCTGTTCAGCCTTCTCGGACATGCCGTAGTCTTGCACATCTGCACCTTTGGACAAGATGTTTCTTCTGCTTTGGGCCACGGACACTCCGCAATCCTACGGTACCTCCATGAATCCTGGCGCCCTGCCTGGCCATGCCTCTAGTACTGCACATTGCCTGGGGAATGGTAGGTGTTCAGGCGTGTCCTCCCTGTAGGGACCTTTTGGTATCCTCTGCCCATCATAGGTGTTCAATAGCTGTCGGGCCAGTGGCCTGCAGGAGAGCCCGTGATGAGCCCAGCCCGTGTGGGTAACAGACTTCTGAGAAATCGGTGCAGTGGTTTAACTGTTGTGGCCAGGCCAGGAAGAAGCTGGAAGCTTCATGGCCACTGATGCCACTAATAATGTGCTCATAAGCCCTCAACAGCAACGATGATAAAAGGAGAGGCATGGGGCTGACTCCATGAGGGAAAATGCATCAACCAAGCCTGGGGAGAGAGAAGTAGGGTGACCAGTTTGTCCTGGTTTTAAAACTAAAAGTCCTGAATTCTGGTAACTTTCTCAGGCTGAAGTGAACCAGGAAGGGTGGTCACCCGATGTACACTAAAGGCTAAGACAGCTGTGACTAATGCAGAGCACCCAGGAAGAGGGGACTGTGGCCTTGAAGGCTGACCCATGACCTGTTGATTCCACTATTGGGGTCACTGGCCCCTCTTTTTGGGCTTCTGTGACACTGAGACTTCTGGAGAGACCTAACCGGGCCCAGAGGGAAGTACTCCCAGCTATCAAAGTCCTGGCATATGCCCAGCATCATGTTAGCTATTTTAGGGCAGACAGAGTTTGGGAAGCAACGGGTGCCCTCTGCAGCTGGTAGTAATTGGAAAGGCATGAGGCTGCAATAAAAGTCCTGAATCTGTGGTGCAGACACCCGGCTTCACACCCAGCCCTGCTGCAGCTCCGTGTGGTGGATGCCTCTCAGAGCCTCAGCTTTTGCTTAGAATGGGGTAACACCTGTCCCATGGTCCTTCCCAGGGTGGACATGGAGCTCGGATGACCTAGTGTTTATAGGAGACTGGAGGTCTGGAGCAGTGACGGTCAGCCTTGATGGTTTACTGGAGAGCTTGAAAACCCCTGATTCTGAATCTTGTCCCCAGAGGTTCTGAACTACTTGGGGTGTAGCCTGGATCTCAGGATTATTTTTTAAACTTTCCGGTAGATCCTCACATGCAGCCAAGGTTGAGCACCACTGCTCTAAATGCCTCCAGGTGTGAGTTATTATTATTGTTTAACTGGAAAGACAGGAACTGTTCACTGGAAACAACCGAAGGACAAAGTGACAGGCAGAATCTCCAAGGCTGAGAGACAGTGTAGAGTGGCTGTCGTGGGGGCATTCCCAGGAGGAGCTTTCTAGGAGAGCAAGGGGAAGGTCCCCGGTCAGCTGAAGGGCAGGAAGTGTGAGAAGTTGAGGGGAAGGGGCCAGCTGGCATGGGGTGCTAATAAGCTCTAGTCAGCTTTTACCTTCCAGAGGCAGTCGCGGGGAGCTGCAGGAGGGCTGACGGCCATGAGCTGCTTGGCTCACCGCTTCCTCTCCCGGCTCAGAGCCCCGAGAAGCCTAAAATGGGGCTCCGTCCTCAGTGTGCAGGTGGAGGCAGTCCCGCCCTTTTTCCCACAGCCTGGCCAGTGAGCTCCATGTTCTTTGGCCCAAGGCAGCTTGGGCAGAGCTCACCTCTGGGCACTTTAGGCATGCTCTGCTTAGATTGTCTCATGCCTAGGCATGTGCAAGGACCACCTAGGAGAGAAGAAGAATCAGCGTTGCCCTCAGGCCACTCCATGTTGTTGATATCAAAAGATAGAGCCCTGAACACTCTTGGACGTTGTTCCAAGTTTTTGTAGCTTTGTGCTTGGGGTGGGCGTAAATTCAGTGTCCATGGTGATTTCTTCCAGGAAATCATTTTTTAGTTCCCACTCCTTTACCTTTGTGGCAGAGGGAAGCCTCTCTTCCTGTAGCCAGGGTCCTTGGGAGACCCAGAGCAGAATCCAGATTGGGAGCCATGGCCACCTCCTTGGATGAGAAAATACCTTGGAGTAAATTTTCTGAGGTCACCCATTTGGAAGGAACAGCACTCGAAGATGTAGAAGCCCTGGATACTCACGGAAAAAAAAATAGTTCAGCCACAGTATTACATCCTTTTAACGTAAAAGGTCAATTTAATAATCACAAGAGATGTCATGGGGTAGTGATAGGTGCCAAGCAAGTGGCGTGGACCAGAGACTGTTCAGAGGGCAGAGAGCTCATGTGGAGAAGTTGCGGGAGTGGGGGGAAGGCAGTGCTTCCTGTAGAAGGGGGGACTTGAGCTGGGAGCTGGGTAGAGAATGGGTTAGAGTGCCTGGAGTGGGTACTGACTGAGGTTCCTGGGGAAATCGGGAAGGGGAGCTGGTTTGCGAGGAGGCATGTGAGCCCAGTTCCCCATGGTTGGGTTGGAGTGGCCGGTGGAAAGAGTGGGCGGCAAGTATTGGCTGGGAAGCTGGGGAGGGGTGATGGAGGAAGACCAGGAGGCCCTGGCATGAATGCAGATGTGAGGAACCCTAGTTGTTACCCAGAAACAAATACCGGGAAGAATCCTTTCTCATGCCCTGGACTCGACCCAGGAGCCTGTGCCCCTAAGCCAGGTTCTCTTCAGTGTAAGTGTACTAGGGCTCTGGGTAGCTGGTCTCTTTCAGGAGCACCCAGCAGCCTGGACTCCCCGGATCTGATGAACCACCAAATACACAGAAGTGTGGGGCTGGCACTGCTGCACCTGCCCTGAGAGCTCCCCACAGCCCATTGTCATTGATGTGCTGATGAGACTCAGTGTAGAAGCTGTCAGTCTGGTGTGGGGTGTAGACAAGCTCAGCTCTCTTGGGCGAACCTGACCACCTATGACGTTGGATGCAATCTTTTTCATGTGCAGCAGAGCATGATGGGTATTGCTAGGGATGGAGATGGCAGACATGGCTTAAGAGTCCTGACTTTAGCACCCTTAGCAGGGTAACCTTGGGCTTTACCAAACCTGTTTCCTTGTCTGTGTACTCGCCATAATAGCTACCTCACAATGGTGGTTCATGTACCTCCACTTGAAATCTGGACAGTCAATGGAAGTGATTTGTAAGGAGGGAGAAGAGCTCAAGTGATTGAAATGGATATGCAGCCCAGCTCTGTCTCTTATTAATTGTGTGAATTTGACCAAGTCACATTACCTCTCCAAAGCATCTGTTCTCTTACCTTCTAGGGATAAATAGTGCCCACTTTACAGGATGGCTAGGAGCCAGTGAATACTGCAATGTATATAAAATGCTTTTTGCTGAGCCTGGGACATAAGATGGTAGCTGAAGTTTTGTTGTTAATTAGCATCACCCAAGACCTAGGTCTGATCTCCCCTTATTCAGCTACTGTGGTTGGTAGTCAAGGCCCAATATCCCCAAAGAAGGTACTGCCAGTATTTACCAGCTAGACTGTTTTTGTGCACAGGTATAATGTCATGGACATAACCCTGAGTTTGGCATCAGATCTGAATTCAGATTCCCACTTTATTCCTTACTAGCACTCACTCCCTCTCTTCCTCAGCCTATGTTCTTGTATGTGAAATGAGGGTGGGAATGATGACCTACTTCACAGAACTGTAGTGAGGACAGGACCATCAAGCATGTGGATTGTGATGATGCTGTGGGCTGCAGGTACCCCAGCCCCACCTCCAGATAGCCTGGGTTCCCTGAGAGCATTCCTCTGGGGAGGGGTTGTAGGAGAGGTGGGAGTGATGGAGGAAAGGTCCGAATGGAATTGTTGCCTGTTGAAGTCTGTTCATTCAGTAAATACTAATTGAGCACCCACTACGACCAGTCCTGGGGCTGAGTACAAACATGATCCCCCAAGGCCCCCACCTGCATTAGTCATCTGTTGTGTAACAAGTCACCACAAAACGTAGGGGCTTAAAACAACAGTCAGTTGTTATACCTCAGTTTCTGAAGACACGGAATTAGGACAGGCCATGGCTGGGAAGGCTCATCTCTGCTCCATGATGCCTGGGATCTCAGCTGGAACGTTCCCAGGCTGGGGAGGAGAAGCATCTGATGGTTCACTCACATGTCTGATGCTTCATGGCAGCTGTGCTCCTTTGGTGTCGTCCGCTGGCACCGGTGCCAGGCTTCTGCATGTGGCCAGGGCCTCCTCACGGTATGGTGGTTAGGTTCCAAGGGTCAGCAGTCCAAGGTAGATACCCAAGTGAGAGCTCTGTCCTTTTAATGAAGCCTCAGAAGTCACATGACATCGGTTCTGCCATACTCTTGGGCTGTAGCAGTCATAAGTCCCCCCACCCCAACCCACCGCTCACAGGAGGAGTGTCAGTCACAGTGTTAAGAGCAGGTGGGATGGGTACACCAACTTGGGAAAGTACAGTCTGCCACACACCCTTTGAATAATGTACAAACCTAGCTCACAACAGAAAAACGCACAAACCCCATCACTATAGGTACCAGATAGCATCTACTGAGACACTGGGGGAGGTAAGTGAGCAGAATCTCAGCTGAGTCGCGCCTGACAGGTGCAGCTTGGGAGGGGGTGGTCTCGGAGTAGTGTGAGCAAATGGGTGTGCCCGGGAGGGGCAGGAGGTTCCCTGTGGCTGGGGCTCAGGCTTGAAGTTGGGAGTGGGCCAGGGACAGACACAGGTTACCTGAGAGCAGACTCATTATTCTCTGCCCTCCTCTGTTCCCATCCCTCTGCACACAGTAGGCACTTTATAAACATTGATTGAAATTGGAGTGAACAGTGTGTGCCAAAGAGAGGAAACTGTATCCCAGAGTGATGCAGTGAGGCTTCTGGGGGAGACATAGGATGAAAACAGGCAAGAATCCCCTTTCTTACTGTGGGAATGAAATCATTTCTCAGTTGCTGGCTTTCCCATATTGTTCATCTCTGAAACAGCTCACAGGAGCTGGTACCAGGGCCTGAAACTTCTTTCCCACCCCTTGCCCATAGTAGGGTGCTTGGGCCTGCCAGACCCCAACCCACATGCTCTGCTGCCTTGTAAGGTGGGGAGGAGGCTGCTGGCTGAGGAGACGAGGACTGAGGTGGCCAGGGGGGAGTGAAAGGCCCAGGAGGGAGGAGATAGAGAAGATGAAAGAAAAAGGAATAGAGAGAAAATTAAATCGGTGTGTGCTCAGTGCCCAAGCCCAAATCCCACACTGCAAAGTGCTTTTTCCTTCATATTTGTCCCAAGAAAAGGCCCAATTAAAATAGCACCTATTAGAAATGGAAGAGTAATTCTAACAGGCAGCTGATTAAGCGTGACTCCTGGGAGCATGTGTGGGCAGCCGTGAGCTTCAGGAACACCCCCCTGCATGCTCAGACACCTCTCAACTGAGGGGCAAGATGGCCACAGGCAGCAAAGGCCAGCAGGATGGGGGCTGCCCCAGCATCCTGCCTGTCCCCAGACTCTGGGAAGAGTGAAGAGCCTGCACTGGTCTCTCTGGGGGGCAGTCTGTGCCATAACGGGGTCGTTCAGTGGGCTGAGACATGGGCTGATGAGATCAAAGCTCAAGTTCCGAATCCCAGAACAGAGAAGAGCAGAGCTGGATGAGGCCTTAGAGAGTACCTAACTTGACCTTCTGGGGGAGAGTGACTTGCCAAGGGTCACTCAGCCAGTTGGTAAAGACAGATCTGGAGCCCTGTGGAGGTCACCTCCTCCCAGTCCAGTGCTCCTGCCATTTCACCCTGCTGCCCACAGGTATGCCAGCTTTCCTAGCCCTTGTCTGTGGCCCTCGCCTCAGCTATGGCCTCATGACCAATATTCTTGCCAGGCACAGCTAACTCTGGGGGACAGGAGCCATTTGCAAAAAGGAAAAGCTTTTCTGGTTTGGGGCATCTCCCCAGGCTCCTCAGATACTGACATGAACTGACACACGGATTGCCAGATTGTGATGCCCCTCAGAGAATGGAGCAGAGGTGGACAGAGCCCACAAGCACGGCTGGAGCAGTGGGTTCCGCAGCGAAGCCTGGTGAGTGGCATGCTTCCCACCGGTTACCCATTCAGCCATACCTCATCCACCCAGAGTTGGTTTCCAAGGCAACAGCAAACTCCTTACCCATCATTTTCATCCTTAAAGATTCCCACCCCAGCTGTCTGGGCCTGGGATCCTTGCCCAGCTGTCATACCAGCCATGGCTCCAGATCCCAGGTTGAACAGTGAATTCTTAAGCTACCAGCTAGAGCCTCCTGGGAGGTGGCTGGTAACTGGTATAGTCCTTAAAAACGACCATATAATCACTTCTTATTTGGGTTAGGAAGTCGCTCCCAGTGGCTCCCTCTTGTTGTATCAGAGCCACCTCCCTCCTCTCCTCGAACTTACCACCAGAAATCTTGCCTGTTCCCCTCTGCCCAACCTCCCAGGCCAAGATAATGCTCATCAAGGGTGCTCTAAAGCCAGCTGCTGACCCAGGGGGAGAATGATGCCTCCAGTTCTCTGGGACCCAGGTATACTCGAGGAAACCCAGCCTCCATGCCTACAGGACTGGAGAACCTTCCAGGTGGCCGTGCACCCCCATCTTTCCTCACTCTCACAGCCAGCCCTGTGTCTGGCCTCTGTGTGGTGCCTCTTCCTCTGGGCTTCGGCCTCCCTGCTTCCCCTGTGCCCATCACTGCCTTCACAACTTGGCTGCAAATGCACTCCCACCAGGAAGTCTTCTAAACCATTTTTCACTGCATTCTCTCAGCATTGCTATATTTGGTTCTTGCAGCCTAACTTTGTACATACACGTCAGGGAGAGGAAGAGATTCCTAAAGGTATTTTTTTCTGAAGCTTTTTTTTGATAGATTTTCTTTGTATGCTGGAAAATTTTTGCAATAGGTGTATGTTGTTTATCTGCTCAGCATCCTCCCTTTGGATTACAAACCGTTATCTTCTGCTGGTAACATAATCCCTCCTTCCTGGGGAAAACTTGTTTCCTGGGATTCAGCTAGGGATGCCTCCTTCAGCCAGGGAAGCACCAGAAGCTGGTCTGGCCAATCAGAGGACTCTGTAGGCTAATCTGTAGGCCATAGTGGTTGGTTCAGGGGTGATCCCGTGACTGCAGAGCCAATCAGAATCTTCCCTAGTATTCCTATAGACTCTGCTGGGTGCCTGACCAAGGTCCATTCTCCCCTTGATTCTCACTAACAAACCCTAGTTTTGTTGGTCTAACAGGAAGCTCCGTTGAACATACTTGTCTCTCCCAACTTTCAGCCAGCAGAGGGTCCTGTCACCTAGTTCTGGTAGATAAGATACAGGGAGAAGTTGCTGGGAGGAATTCTGGGAAAGGGTTTCAAGAAGAACAGACTCTGATGGCACAGCCCCTTCAGCAGTAGTCCTACCATCACTGCCTCTGTGAAACGAAGACACTAACCGGAGGCCTTTATTCCAGCCATGTGGAGATGCTGCCTGAGGATGAAGCCTTCCAAGAGGAAAGCAGAGCCAAGAGGTGGGGGGAGAGAGAGGTGTGACAATATCAGGAAAGCCCCTGGATTTAGCCATGCCTTAAGCTTCAGAACTTACCAATTTGGTGAACCGATAAATCCCTTTCCTACTTAAGGTTTACATTGGGTTTCTGGCTCTTCTGGTGAAAGAGCCCTGAAGGAAACAGTCCACAAGACCACAACCACGTTTTTGTCTGTCTCTGATCTTCTATCCCAAGTCACCCACATTATAAGATGTTAGATACAAGTAGGCACATGGGAAATGTGAATTCAAATAGTCTTTGAGCCCCCAAAATTCTTAACTCAAGAAGAGTCAAACAAAAGCTTGAAAGGGCTTGATGTCTGATAGACTCATGAAGGAACAAACTCACCAATTCTCTGTGCACATCTTGGGCCGAGCAATCCTGAGAGACTATGTGGCTTGGAATCCCTTCTCTTCACCAGTCAAACCATTCAGCACTCACCTCCAGGAAGCCGTCCACACTAGGCCTTAACTGTCATCCTTTCCACTTTTGTGATTACTTTCTTTAACTATTTCTGTTAGTTAGTATAACTGGTCCAGCTGTACTTGGTTGGATGTATCATTTGAACATAGCTTGTGTGTGTCTCATCCCTCCCTCCCCACCTCCTGACAACAGACTGAAGAGCTTTTTAGAACAGGGACTGTGACTCCTGCATTAGACAAGGAACATTTGGGGGCAGGGGCCATAACTCTTCTACTGGTCTGTGGACCCAGATGCTACCTCTCCTCACATCAGACTAGGAACTATACAACCTAGAATCATCTCTCCATGCCTCATGAAGCCTCATCAACAAGACGAGAAAATACGGAACTACAACCTTATAGAGATGAAGAGTGGTGGGGAGAGGTGTAAGAGTGAGCAGTTAGCAGGGGGATCCGTCTTAACCTTCAGTGAAAAACATTAGCAGCCCTAAGTTTAGTCCTGGGTCAGAGTCTGCCATTCAGCAGTTCTTGCAATATTCTAACTCAGATCTGTTCCCGCCTGTGTAGCAATATAAACAGAAATCTCCCCACTTAAGGCCAGAATTCGCCTTATAAGCTTTCTTATCTCTCTTGTTCCTTGGACTGTTGTGCAATAATGAATCTTTTTAGTAGGAAACTTGTTAAATCTGAGTAGACACCCAGGAGGCAGCCATGTGTTTACTGCCTCGTGGTTCCTGTTGGATGGCAGCTCTGGGGGAGCCTGTGGCCCTGACAGTGCTGGAGGGACAGGATACCACCATCTTGCTCTGTTCAACATGCTACCCTGTCCTTGTATCCTCCCACCTCAGTCCTAACACTAAAGAGTTTAAGCAGCAGCTATGCAATGAGTCAGGGAAAGTCATTCATTCCAGAAGGACAGATAGCCCGAGTGACTGTGCTGTGAGTGAAGTGGGTGAGAGTGAGACTGCCCTCAGACCCTCAGAGAGCTGACTTGGAAGGCAGAGGTGAGGAGGGCTGAGGCAGAGAGGACTTGAAGGGCTGGCTGGCTTGGTGGGAGAGAAGGGAATTGATGGAAGCCCTTGAATGCAAGTTGAGTTTGTAATTGGTAGAAATAGCAATGGGGAGATAAGGCCGGATCTTGGATAGGAGAGAGACATGATAAAAATAGTACTAATGATCATGTCATCTGCATGTGGGAGGATGAGCTCTCAGGAAAACGCAGGCGAGTCGCTAAGCAAGGATTCTGCAGTGGAAATCAGTGTGCATGGTGATGGCTATAGAAGTGGATGGAGTTGGGGTCTGGGTAAGTGGCTCCTCAACTTTCAGATAGAACTTTCTTGGAGGAAGATGCTGGAAGCTCTAGCTCAATTCCCCATCAAGGGGCTGATGGCTGCAGAAATCTGGGCTGTTTCTTTGGGAATCAGTTGATGCCAAATGTCACTGGATCTGGGCAACCCTGTTCAACCCATGGAGAGGAGGTCTGTTGTCCCCAGCTGTCCAGGACTTTCTTTCCATTGGCAGTGACTGGCCAGGGGGTTCTCAAAGAAGCCAGGCATGGGGAGCAAGTGGCCAAGAAGCTTTGGCCAGGTAGACCAATTGGAGGGAAGAGAGGTGAAGAGCCTTGATCCTCACCTTTCACACATCCGTATCACACACCAAATAAGGAGAAAGATGGGACACATTTGCACAGTAACTCTAGACAGGGTCTCCATGGCAACAATTTCCCAAAAATCCACCCCTGACAGTGGCAACAGCAGGAGCCAGCGAAGAAGACTGGGGGTGGAAGACATGCGTGGGGACTGAGGATGCCTTCCTTTTATTCTTACTCCGAAGGAAGTGCTGATGGCAGGAACCAAGGCGTCTCAGAGCCTGGCTAAGCCAAGAGCCACTGGAAGCAGGAGCTGGAAGGAGTCTTAAAGATGAGCTACTGTGAGGCCTAAAGAGGAGGCCTGGCTGTGGGACATTCCAGAAAGATATGCTGGCCCAGGGCAAGGACTGGGCCATCAGGAAATCGCCCCTCTAAGCACTCACTTCTGGTAGATGAGTTCTCCCTGCCTCCAGAGGTCTTGGGAGGGGGGCAAGGCATGGACCCAACTTACTGGGAATCAAAGGCTCGGGGAGTTTGAGTCTGCCTGAAGACTGAATCCAGTCCCCAAATCTCACATGGCATGAGGTGGGAGAACTGAGCTCTAGCTCAGTGTGCCTCCCAACTTGTTATATGACCCTTCAGTTTCCCCCACAGAAGTGTACAACCTACCTTGAAGAACTGTTGCCACACTGAGTGAGCAGCGTGCAGTGGGAATGCTTTACCAATGTAAAGCCCAGGGCAAAGACGAGGTCTTACGGCCATGCCCAACAGCTTGACAACAGCTGTGCCCAGGGCGTCCTCCACAGTCAGACGAGTCCTAGGACCAGTGAGTCATTGTCAGGAATGCAAGGGGAAACCTTAGTTGTGGCCAGAGAGAGGTACCAGGGACATGGTGGGAAGGTGGGGCTAGAGGGTGGCTTAGTAGCAGAAGCATCATCTGCTTCCTATGAGGAGACAGATGGACAGACTGACAGAGTGAACTCAGAGGCCGGCAGCAAAGTGCGACCTCCCGCTTTTAATTTTTTAATAAGAGGTTTGGCTCTTAGTCTGCTTCTTTTGGGTAAAACCTAAATCCACTACCCCCACTTCTATGTTTATTTCTCTTTGTCTGGAAGTACATGAGAGACACGACTATTTTTCAGATCCTGTAGCTCAGGCTGCATTAAAAACTCTGAAGAAAGGAGATGTTTTTATCCTTCCTTTAGGAACTAAGAAAGGAGGCAATCTGACTCTATCTCTAGAGCAAAGAAAAAGGCTCTGTTGGGTCTCACCTGAGAAGCTGACCACGTTGGTGTGTCCTGGCCCAACTGAGCTTCTGAACTGTGGTGGTCCCTCTGAAGTCACCCTCCGGGATCCTGCATGCCTGAGGACCAGCCACCCTTCCTCAGGCACTCTCTCTCTCTTGCATCTCTTTTCCCTGCTCAGTCCAGGATACTGTTAAAAATCTAGATGTTCTGTTCTAGGAGAACAGAAATAAAATGCATAGCTTCCAAACCAGCAGAAGGCATGAAAGCAGGGATAAGCAGAAGCAAATAGAAAGAACGGTAAAAATAAAACTCTATAAACAAGGTGGTAGAAATAAATCCAAATATATTAGTTATATGAACAGATGAAACACACCAGTAAAAAGATTATATTCTTTAGTCTATCTGTATTTTATATGTCTAAAATATATTGACAGAGAAAACTTGCAAGGAAAGGTTAAAGAAAAGGTACACAAAGAAAATACCAAAATTAAAGTTGGTATAGATATATTAGTATCCAACAAAATGTGCATCCTTTGTTTAATGCCTACTGTACGCAGAGCTCTGCCCTAGGTTTGTGGGGAAATGGGGGAAACAGAAACGTGATTCCTGTCCAAGGGGACCGTAGCCAGGATGGTGACCCCTGACGCTGAATTACTCTGTATAGTCAACAGATACTTGTTCAGTAAGTCTGTGAAACCCAACAAGGGGTGATACTTTTTTAAAAAAAAAGAATAAGGGAGTGGAGCATACTAGGAATTCCATTCGTAAAAACCATTTCTTGATCAATGTAGCCGCACGAGGAAGGGAGGGAGGTCCAGCCACCCCAGCTGAGCCTTGCCTTCCAGCTGTCCTGCCGAGGCGCCAGAGTTGGGCACTAGCCAGTCAAGCCCCGAAGGGCTGCAGTCCCTGCCGACACCCTGTGCAGTAGAAGAGCTGCCCAGCCGACCCACAGCTGCCCAACTACAGAACCATGAGAAATAATGAAATGGCTGTCATTTCAAACCATGAAGTTTTGGGGTAGTCTGTCATGCAGCTATAGATAACCAAAACAGTCCCTTTCAATGTGTGCCAGACACTGTGCTTGCTAATCATTTTCATAAGTGATATTATTTAATCAAATTGCAACAAATCTCAGAAATATGTAATTAACCCCTTAGAAATGAAGAAACTGAGGCTTGGAAAGAATGTCCTACAACTAATATGGAGCAGAAGCAGGGCTTGAATCATGGGCCCTTCTTAATTACGGACTCCACACTCCCAATGGTGGCACTTTGTGGCCCCAGTGGGGGTTGAGGGGAATTGGAGGATGAAAAACACAAGACATTTCAGAGCAAATCACGATGTCTGGTCCTTCCAAAGGTGAGCTCCCTTTCAGCTTTCCCTCGGTTTTGTTTTTTTTTTTAATCTTGTGCTACTGCCAAGTGAAGCCAATTCTAGAAAGCTGATCAGATAAGTAGGCAGATGATATAAGTTGGAGATTTTATTATGGTTTTGACACATTTCATAACAAGCCCTAATCATCCTCAGTGTTCAGTTGTTGTTGGAGAAAATGTAAATGCTACATCTGTTCACTATCTTTTGTCTTTTCTTCCAGACAAAAGAACACATGTTCCAAACAAGGGAGTATGCTTTATTGCTCACCCTCAGTCACCACCAGAGATGCCTGAGCTTTGTGGGGAATGGCTGAATCTTTATGGACTCTCCGCTCCCCCATAGCCCAAATCAGCCTTCAGGATTCCTCTGGGCCCAGCCTGTGTTAGGGATCATCTTAGTCTCCACCTCAGTTTCATAGACAGAGGAGGAGGTGTGGTTTCATCAAAAACCCACTGAGGGCAAGTGTCAGAGTCAGGCTAGGGCTGCATCTCCAGATTCCTCGTCCAGTGCTCTCTGAACCCCAAGACCCTCTGGAGTGTCCTCTCCAACTGTAGGTAGTCCCCTAGACATCAGATGGATAAAACCTGAGTCCAGAAGTCTCTCACAGAGTACAGAGAACAGCCGGGATCTGTTAAGAACAGGACGTCAACCAGGAGTTCAACAACCAGACATTCAGCACCACAGACAGCTCAGCTGGCCTATTAACTTGAGAGGCTGCTTGCCCTGCAGGGCAGAGTGCCATGGGAGAGAGAAAAGTATTGCAATGATCTTAGAGACTGTCTAATCCAACCCCCTCGCTTTGCGCAGGAGAAAACAGAATGACCTGTCCAAGGTCACATGGCAGGTGAGTACAGAGCCAGAAGCTCATTTCCTCACATCTCTGCAGGGCCTGCAGATCCCCAGTCCCTATGGCTTATTAGTGGCACAGCCAGAACTTGAATCAAGGTCTCTGAAATTTAAATCTCTTGCCTTTGGGGACAGCAACTAAAAAAAAAAAAAAAAAATAAGGAAAAAAGAAACTGAAAGGGCACCCGGCCCTGATGGGAAGGTCTGTGATTTGGCCTCTAAGTGCAAGTCCCTGACAGGAGCTTTCTGCTTCCCTAAGGGGATGTGGCCTTTTAGAAACAATTTTGTTACCACAACAACCTCATTCCAGGTTTCATCTCCATGGCAATTCATTGGAGTTTTCCACCCTTCTGTTAAGTATACATATGATGGCCCATATGTATACTGCAGAAAAATTAATATAAAATCACATTTTTAGAAGTGGAGGGTCCCATTATCCAGGTCTGCAGTCAGGAGGATGCCAAGGCACGTGCCAGGGTGGAGAGAGCCATGGTATCAAGGACCTAGGACAGTCTTTGGGGCAGCGTGACCTCTCACTGCCATTGCAGACCTCTCCCAGTCTTTACAGATCAGTGTATATTAAGCTCGCCATGAGGCATAAATAATTTCTCCTTTTCTATATCCTCCCTAGCAGCTTGCCCATGATACAGCCCCAGAGTTTCCTCTGATGGCAGGAAGTTCCAGGACAAGGAGGAAGAGGCTGATCCTGCTGAGTGTAACCCCTGCAGGACCCCAGGAGTGCCCCCTCCTGCTTCCTTTGTCCAGGCATCCCAGCTGGGGGCACCGTTCCCCCAGCACAGTTCCCTCCTTTTGCCACAGAACTTGCTTCCTGATCCGTGGGCTGCAGACACCCTAATGACCTAACCTGCCATTTTTCAGGAACTTTTCAGTTTCTAGTCCACCGTGGGCACCCTCCTGTTTTTCAGCAATGCTGTGGGTTTTCTTTAACATCTGTCCTGGCGTTTACAGTGAGGTAGAGCTGGCCAGAGTGTCAGTCCACCATCTTGACAACGTCACCCTCTCTCTCTGCACCATTAGGGTTTATGATAACAGTGTGTCAACCTCCAGTCTGTCTAATGACGGTGAAGGGCTGTGGCTTTCACCATCACTGATAGAAGCACTACTTCATGACTGAGGAGTCGCCATCCCATTCTGCAACGAAGAAAAGTGAGAAATGCCCACAAAAATATTCCTCCCACATCCCAAAGGAATAGGAAAATCAAGACATGATTTCATTTCAATATTTCAATGAAAATTATGAGACATACCAGCCATTCATCTTACAAATATCTTTTGAACCGAGATAGACTTGAATTTGAATTAAAGTTCCATTGATTGTTAGCTGTGGCTTTAGATGAGCGACCTAAGCAATTTGGTGCTCGTTTTCTTAAGTGGAGGTGACAACAATATTGCCTGGCAGGAATTATTAGATATGGGGTATGAAAAAATCAGACAGGATTATGAGATAAAATAGAAAAAGCTTTCACACCATTCCTGGCATGTGGAAGATCTCCAAATGACAAGTATGCTTGTTAGCACCTAAAAGGGGAATCATTCTCATGGAACTTCATTTGCATCTGACTGAGGAGAAAGCTCACCCTCCTGTTTTATTTGATTAGATGTCTTTGATCCCTATGGAGCATGCGTGCCCTTGAAAGGAGGGACTGTATCCTCAGTTCAGCAAAGGCTTGTGTTCCTGAACTGAATAAAGCATCATGCTGGGTGCTGTAGAAAATACACAGGAAAGACAGTTCTGGCCCTCAATGGTAGTGTAGTGAGGGAGACAGACATGGACACCAACATATGCCGTACACCATGGCAGGGTAGCCTGGTGATTCTGTCAGCTCAGAAACCAGTCTGCCTGGATTTGGATCCCAGCTCTGACCTCAAAGGTGTACAGTCTCAAACGAGTCCCTGAACCTTGCCGGGCCTCGGTTCCCTCAAATGTAAAATAAGGATGTTAGTAGATGCCTCCTCTTAAAACAACGCCGAACACATAGAAGGAAGGGCTTCATAAACATTAACTGTTGTTACGTAGATGCACAAAGATTACGTAGATGCACAAAGATTGTGTGGTGGGGATCTGTGATGGAAGCCTTTGCAATTCTGCCCATGGGTGAGATTGCACTTGAGCTTGACCCTGGATGATGAGTAGTTCTCAAAGGGCAGAGAAGAGAAGCATTTGAGGGAAGCAGAGCAGCAGGAGCCAAGGCCTGGAGAGTGAACTCTGCAGCATTCCCAGGGTAGAGCTTGGGGGCGGGATCACAGGGGCATAGAGAGAAGTGCTGGGTAAGGGGCTGGCACGGAGGTTTAGGACAGCCCCAGAGAGTCCTGAGCATTTGCAGGTAATACCCCTGTTACAGGTCAACCAGAAGGGGAGAGACATGTTGGCCACCTGGCTCAGGGCAAATTGCCTGCCTTGCTGGCAAAGAAAGATGGATCAGGAAAAAGGGAAGTGGGTTGGCTCAGAGACACAACTGGGGGCCTGTAGCACAGCCCAGGCAATAATCTCAAGCATTTAAACCAAGGAGGTAGGCAGGAGAGGATAGTCAGACATGGTTTCCCGCTGGGTGGCAGGGAAGATGGTGACAGCAATGACCTTGCACAACCAGGGCCACGGGAAGAGGCCTGTCTTGGGGGTGGGGCCTTCCTCAGCTTAGGGCACATGGCGTGGCCCAGCACAGACTCTTCCATCCCTCGCCACTGTTCCTCTGCAGCCCTCGCAAAGCCCCACAGCACCTCCTGCACACATCAGATGCCCAGCGAATACCTGTGAGTAAGGAGTCAGGGCAAGAGAGCTCCAAAGGCCCCTTCTTTCTCCATTCCAGGTCCAGCTGCTGCCTCCCCCTCTTCAGACCAAACAGGACTGCAGCACGATGTACTCTGCCACTGTGGGTCCCCCTAAACATCTCCTGTTTCTGAATCATTAGGGAAAAAATGGCCCAACCCCATCTCGGCACTACCTCCCCCTCACCCATCCCAACGGAGCTGTGACTCGTTCCCCTGCTCCCATCCCAAAACCCTGCTTGGAGCCCCTCCCCGGGCACTGCTGGGCCATCAACCACCAGCATCTGCACCACGATGGTCTCCAAGGTCTTCAGGACACAGGTGACAAGCAGGGACTTTGTCAGACTGAAACACCAGGGGCACGTCTCTTGTGATGAGCACAACCTGGCAGTCACTGAATGAGGAAGGGTCTTCTAGTTCCAAGGCCTGGATTCTAATGTAACTGGTCTGGGGTGCCAACTGGTAGCAGGACTTTAAAAGCTCATCCAGGTAATTCTCATGAGCAGCCAAGGTTGGAAAGCATCATGCTAAAGGGAGGCCTTGCCCTGAAAGTGCGGCTGCTGACCCTTGGCCTCGCCGTGCCTGCCCTGGGCCTGCTCCGGTGCCTCGGCCCTGGCCGCCCCGTGCAGCAGGGAGCCGAGCCACAGGCCTCCACCTCTCTGCGTCCTTTGCCCTATCCCAGATCTTTCTCTTCTTCTCTCTCTTCCTAGGTGTCCAGAGCTCTGTTGTGGCCCAAAGCTCTCCATCCCCATGAGAGGCCTCTCTGCCCACCCTCCTAGAAAGGACTCCAGACCTCACACTGACCCGACTCCCCTCCTTGATCCTGGCTGGAGCATGACTCTTGTTTTTCCCTCTGTGGGGCCCACTTAGAGCAAGGCAGGCTGGCTGGCTGGCTGGTTTAGCAGAAGAGAGGATGGTGGCACCTATTCTCTTCCCTCTCCCTCCCAACACTGAAGGTGAAGCTTTAGGGGAGAGAGAGGGGCTGAGCCCCCTGCCTGGCTTTGGGGAAAGGTCAGCCTTAGAGCAAGGCCTGGGCCTGGTGGGGTGGGCAGAGCTCACAGTGCTCCCGAGCAAGAGGAGGAAGCCCCCAAGGCAGCTCCCTGATTTTTCTTCAAAGCCCGACCATAATCACCCTCGGGGTTGCTACTTCTCTGTCTTCCTGCAGAGAGACCTAGACCTGGCAGAACAACAGTCAGGCTGGTGGAGGCTGGGGAAGGGGGCAGGGGAGCTGCCTGCTGGGCCTCCTGCTTTGCTTCTCCTACCATCCTCTTCTCCTCTCCCTTGATTTTCCTCCTCTGGCTCCTCCTCTCTCTTCGGTCTTCCTTTCCAGTCCAGCTATAATGGGGAGCTACCCCTGCACAAAGCCCAGGCTTCTGGCCCAGAGGAAAGGAGGACCTGGAACAGGACAGGACCCCAACAAGAGAGCAAGGGCTGCATGCAGGGCACTGGAGCGCTTGCTGAAGTTCACCATTGGAGCACAAGACAGAGTCCGTGTCTGCCAGCCTGGCCCAGACCGGCAGAGAAGCTGCAGTCTGTACACGTGACAGTCGGTGACACGGCAGCTGGCCTCTGCCCATCCAGCTGTCATCAGCAATGTCAAGTCCCACATCCTGGACTTTCTGCCCAGGCATTCCCCTGCAAAGCCAGCCCCATGAGAAACTGGGTTTACAGCCAGCCTGCAAGCTCCCACCAGAGCCGCAGACCCCACTGGTGCTGGTGGCCCAAAAAGGAAGAGTGCGGGTATGGAGGAAGGCACCTCTAAGACCCCGTGCCTGTGGCTGTGGCCGTGGTCATGTCGTCAGCATCTTGAGAGAAGTCTTCCTTCACTGAGCAGCCAGCACCAGGAGTCACACAGGGTATGCCTCATACATACTGGCGCTGGCTGGCTCCTTCAGAAGACCTGGGTTTGCATATCACCTCTGCCCCACTTTGAGCTGACGGTGTGACCTTGAGCCTTTACCTAACCTCTCTGACCCTCAGATTCACCATCAGTGAAAAGGTGCAACGGAGACAATGATAGTGCCTGTCTTAAAGGGTTGTAAGCATAGTAATCATAACAGAAAGAGTAGTTTATCACGACCATTTGTTTAATGCAGGACCCATATGGATGCAAAGGAGGCATCAAGACCTCTGGTGTCCGAGGATGTGTGTCAGGGTCAGCCTGGGGGGAATCTCTGCTGACTTCCAGGGCTACCAGTCCCCACTGATGTAAGTCTTCCGCTTCTCCAAGATGAAAGAAATAGGGAGAGAGAGAGGGAGGGAGGGAAGGAGGGAGGGGGTGGCTTCCCTCTCTCTCCCTTTCTCTCTCACACGCACAGATAACAATCTTGTAAGAGCTGATTTTCTGACTCTATTGCTTTTTTTCCCCTGAAGATCCTACAGTGTTCTGCATGGATTAAACTCTATCCATGGACTGGAGTGTACCTATGACAGATTCCTGAGTTTAGAGGCATAGGGTTGCAAGGGTAAGCAGGTGCTACCTCAGAATACTCGCCCAGCTGCCATCTCAGAGGCCTAGACACTTGCCTGGCCTCTTGAGCAATCCCATACACCTAGTGTGATCCATGGACAAGAGTGCATTGCACTCGAGGGATGCTACTCAGAAATCCCACTAAAGTTCTTTGAATAAACCGTGTGTGTGTGCGCGCGTGCACGTGCATCTGTGTACTGCATGCACGCACACATGTACCTTTTCCCCAAAATTGGAATGTTGGATGTGGGCCATTTTTATCTGCACCCACCACTTCTCACCCTTCACCCCTTCCATCTGAAACCTCCCCTAACACTTCAGGCTGCTCTTGGTCTGCTGCTGAGTTGGGGTCGGGAGAGGCTCTGGGCAGGTGACTTTCAGTGGCCAGCCCAGCATGGCTGCATGTGAAATGGGTTTGGACAAATAAATGGGGAAGTAAGTGGATGTTGTGATGTAAGCCTTTCCTACTGACCCATTCCAGAGGGTGTCTTGCCAGTGACAGTACTTCTGACCCCAGAAATTGCATCCCTAACTCAGGAAAGAGGAGGGCTTGACTTAGTCCTTGAGATCTCTGGAACCATCTACCCCCAACTCCAGGGCTAGTGGCCCTGAGGAGTAATGCAAGTCTCTGGGGCTCCAGGGTCTGCAGGCCAGGCTAGATTCCAGCTCTGCCATCCCTGTGCTCATCCTGGTACCTGGCACAGTACCTGGCCCAGAGATTTGCAATAGACATTGGCTGAATGAATGAACTTGGTCAAGTGCCTTAAACTGAACTGTAGTTTCCTCTCCTATAAACATACAAATGGGACAGTGTCAGCTCTTACTCACCAAGCTGTTGTGCAGGGCAAACAAGAATATGTAGAGACTGGAGTCTCACAGCCAGGGTTGAATCCTAGCTCTGCCCCCTTCCTAGCTGTGACGTCAGATAACCTCTCTGAGCCTCAGGTTCCTCAACTGTGAAAGGGAGTAGTAATGAAACTTTCCTCACTAGGGTGGGAGCTCAGTGCTTGGCACAGTAATACACAATACAGTATTTTCATCCTACTTATGAAAGTGCTTTGAAACTACAAAATACCTTGCAGATATGAATTACTATTTCTCTGTCCAGGCATCCTATTTCAGAGAACAAACTCTCTTTTGCTGGGAAAGAGTTCATACAATTAACAAACATAGCAATAATCATAGTGATTATGTTTATTGAGTATCTATTACATGCCAGGCACCATGTTGCCTACTTTGCACACATCATCTCATGGGAGCTATGAGTTCTAATGCTTCCATTTTGTAGGTGAGGAAACTGAGGCACAGAGAGGATCAGTTATTTCCCCAGAGTCCCAGAACTAGGAAGCAGAGCAACTAGGATTTCCAAGACCGGGATCTCTTCTAAACCCAGGACCTTCAGAGGCTCAGCCCCTGCATTGCCGGCAGGCCTTGTAGGAAGAGCTCTCCCTGCCCAAGGGTGGGGATCAGGGGAGAGCTTTGGAGAACCAGGCTCTGTATCCTCCACCTGATGACCCAGGCTCAGGATTCTGATCCAGTGGCACCTTTCCCCAGGAGCACAATGCCTCATCTGATCTTACATAACTCTCTTCCCACCCCCATGGTTTATATAAGACACCCAGTAAAAACACTGCCGGGTATCAGGGCTTAGGGAGAACTAGGATGTGCTCCAAATGTGCTCTTGCCCTCCACTCCTCCCCACGACCCCCCTCATGCTCACTCTTTTCCTCCTTGCCTCTGCACATGCCTGCATGCATGAACACACCTGTGCACACGTGCCCATGAGTGCATATTTGTACAGAATAGAGGGCACAGACACACGTTAGTACAAACATGTTTTCACTGTCCTTTTCCTTTATACAGTGAGAAAATCCTGCAAAGCTTCCCCACTAAGGCTTTCCTTTTTCAACAAATTCAGGAACCTTAACTCTTGAATCTCCTCCTCTTGCCCCAGTCACAATTAGTAGCAGATCCATCTGATTAGAGGGAAATTCTCTTAGTGGTCACTCTAGCTTGGCCAGCCAGAAACCAGCATCTAAGCCTGTGTTCCTCCTGAAACCGTTTTCCAGTCATTTTGGGGTTTTACGTCAACTCCTGTGGCTCTCTGAGCTGCATTCTCCTGGGCATTGTCTCAGCACAGGTCTCCACACCTGTGCTATATGAAGCCGGACATCCAGGCTGACTAAATCATTAAAGGTGGCTCTCCCCAGCTTCTGGTCCCTGGCCTTTCCTGGCCTGATCTAACTGAATGAACTCTTCAGGTCTGAGATTGGGGTGAAGGGGTGGGGGGTGGGGTGGGAAGGTGAGGCGTCCTGATGATGATTCTGACCACACAGAAGGGCTTGAGAGCCAGGCAGATTCTGGATCCGTGACCATGTATACCCCCTCCCCTCGCATGGAATAAGTGCTCAAGACAAGAGATGGTGTTCTCTTCACTTCTCTTCCCAAAGCCCTCCTCCTTCCCATCCACCTACACTTTCACCCATAGCAAAAGAGACTAGAGGGAGAAATCCATTAGAACCCTACCCCCAAAATCTTCCAAGCACTGGGGTGCCTGCATGGGGTTGGCACTGGGGCTAAGGGGGACTTACACAGGCTACCAAGTCGCCCCCGTCCCTGTCTGAGCTGCCCTGTCTCCCACCCCCTGGCTTCAGCACTGTCGCAAACAGACACCTGAAGACAGCAGAGCCACTCACTCCCACTTGGCCAGTGAGTGCCAAGGTGCTTACTGCTTAACACTGCCATAAGGGAATTCTGCATCTAGGAGAGGTGCCAAGGTTCAGGGCAGCCAGGGGCACCTCCAAATGGGAGGCTCCAAATTCCCTGAACAGCTGTATTTGGGTGCCATTTCCTCCATTTTAAACATCCTGGGTCCATGGCACCCTGAAGCCCTCTCCCAAGTTTACATTACAAACACACATAGCCTGGGATGCAGTGCAGGCACTTCTTTAGAGTCTACTCACCTACCCTCTGCAAGGATGGGGTCAAAACAAGCCCTTAGATGGCCCGATAATTAAGTTTTAATTAGATATTGTACCCACCCCAATTAAATGTATATGTTCATTGTCTTTATTAATATTGCTGTTTTCTCCCTTTTGGAGTCAAGTTACTGATTTTTTTAATGTCATGGAAGGGTCTCAAATTTCCCAAAGATTTAATTAACCCCACCAGAGGTGCCAGCGCCCTGCACGACCTCCCTTTTCCACTCCTAGGCTAGTGCCTCAGAGTGGAGCCTCAGGAGACCCCCTACCTGTCCGGAGACTCCCCCGTCGGGAGGCCAGGCGTCGGGTGAGCCGCTTCAAGTGCTTACTGCTGGGGTGCACACCGGCCACCCGCCCCCGCCCACACAACTCAACACACACACCACAGAGGTGGGGATGAGAAGCCCCAGGAAGCCGGGCGGCTGCAGTTTTATTACGAGATTTCTTTCCAGATGCATAATCAGACCAACAAGCTCGGCGACTCGGATTCTTCCACAATTCATTCCGACCTTCCTCGTTACTCTGCCCCGCCTCACCCCACCTACGTACCACACAAAACTCCTACACGAATGACCTCAGCCCAAAACGCTGCATCTCAGCCCCTCCCACCCTGCTTCCAACTTGTTTTTTTAAAAAAACGGTTAAGAACCCCCATCCTCCTCCATCCCGCGCCCCACCCCCCACTGCCCCCGATGCCGAAGCGCCCACAGGACTGAGCAGGGTGTGTAAGTCCCTTCCCGCGCCGTAGCCACGAGTCCCGTAGTGTCCCGGACCCGGGCGCCCCACGGCACGTCTCTGTCCCTCGCCCTGTCCGTCGTGGGATGCTGGCAGTGCCTGGGGAGGGGATGAGGGTCCTGCTCTCCCTTCTCCGTCTCCTTCCAGCCACGCCGACGAGGGCGGCCCAGGAGGCACTCAGTACAGCCCCAGGATGGCGGCGCCCACGTCCTTGGAGGGCCGGCGCTCCTGCACCAGAAAGTTGATCATGCTCTCCGACTTGATGAGCAGGTTGCAGCCCAGGAAAAAGACGCCGAACACCACGGTGAGCGACAGCACGCAGAGCACCGCGATCTGCGCCACGCGGGACACCCACAGGCTTCGCTCGTCGGGCGCCAGCCCCGAGGGGACGCCGTCGCTGGCGGCCAGCGGCGCGCCCCCGGGGCAGCAGCCCAGCCACGTGCCCAGCCCTTGGCTGCGGTTCTCCAGGGCGGCCCCGGCGCTGCCGCCCAAGACGCCCGCCGCCTCCAGGCCGCTGTGGTTCAGGAAGGTCACGTTCATCGCCGCTCGGCGCCCGAGGTCTCGGCCCGCGGTCCGGGGCGCGCGGGGAGGCTCGCGGGCGCCCGCCTCTCCGAGACGCTCGGGTCCGTCCGTGCGCGGGGAGAGGAGGAGATGGGGAGGCTGCCCGCGCACCGGCGCCCCCTCGGACCGCCTGCTCCTGGGACCCGGACGGGAGGCGGCGGCCGCGAGGACAGAGCAACAGGCGACGCGGCGGCTGGAGCTGGAGAGCCGAGCACTGCACGCGGCTGCCTGTAGCGCGGCCCGCCGCCCCGCCCCTCGCACCGGCCCCGCCCCGCGCCCGGGCCCCCGGCGGGCGGGGCGGGCATCCTGCTGCCGGCGCAGCCCTCGCGGAGTCGCAAGGCGGGCCGCGGTCGGGAGATCGGGCAGCCGCAGACGGACTGTTCCGGGCTGGAAAATCTCTCCAAGGTGCCCATTCCAGAATTTGTGCTCTTAGTTAAATTCTTCCTGAAGTCTGACCTAAACCTCTTCTCCGCCCTTTGCTTCCGTGCCGGTAAGTCTCCGTCGACATCCGAGCTGTAGCTGGACGCCAGCGTTGGCCTCCCATTCCTCTCTGCCGTCTCCCCGGGGCCGTGGCCGTGGGTGCTGGAGCCCTCCGCCGCCCCCCCCCACCCAGCCTGCCCCGGGCTGAGCGCTGTCGCGGTGAGGAGCGCTCTCTGTCCCTTCTTCCACTCCCACCCTGCCCCGTTTGATTTGCTTTAAGTTTTAAAGTAAATTATTGCGGTTTTTCTTTTTTCTCCACTCCCTTTACGAAAAACGCGTCTTCGTAAGATAGAAAGTACAGATTAGCAAAATGAAAAAAATCTAAAACCCCATAATCTTACCACCCAGAGAGTGTCGATATTACCACCTTTGGTACAAAACCTTCCGGCTTTTTTCTCTGCGTCTCTCTAAGTACGTATACTCAAAATAGGATGTACTCTCCGTTCATACCGTTTTGTACTCTTTGTTCTGCAACCTTCTGTCATTTCATACTGTATCTTTTAGGACGGATAAATATGCATCTAAACACTGGCTCCGAATTGCCTGAAGGAGTTCTTAAAGCTGGATTGCTGGGCCCAGCCCAGTTTCTGAATCAGTAGATTTGGGGTGAGGCCCCAGAATGTGCATTTCTAACAGATTCCCAGGTGATGTTCATCTCTTCAGGGACTGCACTTTGAGAACTACTGCTCTGTAACATCATTTTTGATGAAAGTATGGTGTTTCGAGCTAGTACAGTTTACTATTTTTGGATATTTGAGTTGTTTCCTTTTCTGTTTGTTTTTTTGTATCAGAAACAGTATTGTCATAAAGGGCCTTGTAACAAAGTCTTTGGGCAGAAGCTGTATTTTTAAATTAGGATTTTATTTTGCAAAAGGGACCTGCAGAATCAAAAAATTACATCCCACCAAATTTCTTTCCAGAAATGTACCAGTGTACACTTCAGCCCTACGGGGAAGGGGGCCCTTATACCCAGTCATGATTATTGTCATTATCTTTTAAATCTTTGCCTGAGTTTATGGTATGGGGATGGTTTCTCACCATTGAGCTCATTTGTATTCTTTGATTGTTGTGAAGAAGGAAGGAAAGCATTTTGGAGCCTTTGCAGTAGTCCAGGCAAAAGATGCTGGCTGGAGGCTTGGATTCTGGTGGGGACGGTGGTGGTGGGGTGGGGGGTGGAAGAGGCAAGTAGATGGCAAGGGCTTGGCAAATTGGAATAAGGGGATGCACAATATCCCCATATGTGAGCATCTCAAAGCCCCTGCCCCACCATTAGTAGAATACTAAGGTGTATGTGTTTGTGTCCTGAGAAGCTTTAAATTTCTTATTTTAGGTATGAAGAAACAGATGCACACACATAAATACACACACAGAGACATGCAGGAGATCCTGAGAAAAGCCCTCACTCTCCTGGTCCTGAGAAAGCAGCCTGGCACAAGGGAACTCAGAGTTTTTTGGGCAGGAGCCTCCCTTCCCTGACCACCCCTCAGAGCCAGGATAGAACAGGGACACAACAGGTGTCTGGCCCCGACATTTTCTCCTCTGCTTTTGACCAGTTGGGTTTCTTTAGAAAAATGCTTGATTATGCCTTTTGTCCATCCTCCTCCTGAGAACCAACCCCTCTGATATCCCTGGACCTGGAGCTCATGGTGTTGATGCCACCCAGCTGAGGTCAGCCTGTCTGCTGAACACAAAAGGGGCTGGAGTGGAGTAAAGGCAGGGGACAGGGGCCTGCCTACAAGAAGCTGGGGGAGACTGATGGTCGGCCTTTCCTTTATTGAGCACCTACTATATGCTCAATACGTTAAATATATTACTGAATTCTTACACCATCTTTTGGGTCCCCCTGGATTGTCCCTTGATATGAGGAAACAGGCTCAGACTAGTTAATTGACTTAGTTAAGACCACACAGCTAGTTAAGCATCAGAGCCAGAGTTTGAGCCCACATCTGTCTGTTCCAAAGCTATGCTCTTTAATTATTCCTGTCATCCCTCTCTTCCATCATCCCTGAACTGGTTTCTCTGGATACCTGGAGGGAGAGGAAGATGTTGTCTTTGACCTGGGAACAGGAAAGGAGAGAGAGAACTTGGGCCACTCAAATGAGAACAAGCAAATGTTCTTTATTTATTCAGAGCTTGCTACAGCAAGAGAATCATCACTGGAATTTGACAGAGACACAAAGGCAGATAGGGTGGGAAAGCTTGGTATGAGAAAGAGGTACGCTTTCAGTTGTGTCCTGACTGGGGACTGTTGGCCTGGAAAAGCTATAGGTGGATTAACTAGAAGTATGGCAGGAAAAAGTCAAATATTGTTTAGGGAAGCATCTTTGACTTTTCCCACTTTGTCTAATACTGGAAGTGGGAGCAAGACATTTTAGGCTGGTTCCTATAGGGCGTGTGGTTTGGCTTCCTGGACTAGTTGCTGCAGGGCAGAGTTGTGTTTTCATATGTGGTCTGGCCATTGTCAGTTTATATATTCAGTTCTCAGACTGGTCCTGGAATTCAAGAGTAAGGCACCTTCCTGGCCTGGACCTAGATAGATGCTTCCTATCCAGGGCTCCCTCCTCAGCTTTTCCCTTCTGCCCTTTCTGGAGCCACAGTCCCAGCAAGTCTGGTGGCAATTTAATGTGCATTAACTCTGAATTCTTACAATAACCCTGAAAGGTCAGTGTATTCATTATTTATTGCTGCATATGTGCAAATTGTCCCTAAATTGAGCAAATATTTATTATCTCACAAGGTTTCTGAGGGCCAGGAATCAAAATGGCTTAGCTGGGTGGTTCTGGCTCAGGGTCTCTCATGAGGTTGTAGTCACAGTGTTGGCCAGGGCCACAGTCACTACAGGCTTGACTGAGGGTAGAAGACAGCCTCCAGGATGACTCCCTGACAAGGCTGTTGTCTTGAGGCCTCAATTCTTGGCCATGTAGACCTTTCCATAGGGCTGCTTGATTGTCCTCCTGACCTGGCAGCTTGCCTCAGGGCCATTCTTGAAGAATGTGCTGGAAGGTGTGCAGCTGGTGGAAGGGAGAGGGACAGAAGAGTGAGGTTGCAGAGTGACATTGTTAGCTGTCATTGTTATTTGATCTTCACAGCAAGCCTTACAGAGTGGAATCGTTAGCCCCATTTGATAGATGAGACAGTGAAGACCTAGAGAGGAGGCAATCTTACCTGAGGTCACAGAGCTGGTAATTGGCAGTCAGGATTTAAACTCTTAACTAACTACCTTATAACCTAGCCCAAGCACTTTCCAGCACTTAGTGCGTGTCTGTTGTGGGGAGGAGACTTCATTGTTAGGGAAAGACACCTCCCGCCAACCCTCAGGGCTTGGGAGGGGCCTCAGGAGCCTCAGAAAGTGCCTGTCAGCTGGGCTGCCTTCCCTGCTTTAGAGATAAGGAAGTGGGTGCCTCTGGGCTCAGCTGCCACCCACTCAGAACTATTTTTACCTGCCACCTCAGTGACAAGTCTGCATCTCCCAGCTCTGGAAAGGCCATCAGGGCAGTCTGGCTGCCCCGGGGAAGAGCCTCCACCCAGAGGCCACTGTTGATGCCCTGCTATCCCTGCTTCTGTTTCTAGATGAAGCTTTAACTCCCTGGTGTGTCTTGTCCTTCAGGGGTCAATAAGATGCTGCCCTCCCCTAGGTTCAGAGGTTAATAAATCCTCCCTCATTAGTACCACTTGCCAGATGAACCTATCTGAACTAAAACGTTTAAATCTGCAGATATTTTAAATTGTTCACATTTCAAACAAGGTTAAAAAGTTCTCCATGCATGAGTTATTTTAATGACAAGATAAGAATCATTTATTTGCATGCTCAACTGTACACATACACACACACACACACACACACACACATGGGTGCACGCAAAAAATGTAAATATATGACTGTGGTCTGACAACATACTTTGGGGAGGCCCAAGAGCCCTTGAACATAATTTATTTTCTGAAGTGGTTTCAAACAACCTCCTAAGATCCTACTTACACTATTCATTTGTTTGGGGAACGTTTCCTAGAGCAGACAAAGGTTGCCTCCTGCCAGATTCCTGTCCAAATGATCTCACATTTCATGTCAGCAGAGGGGAAGTTAATAACATTTTACTGCATATGGCACAAAATTAAAATAAACATAGATTGCTGTGTTTGGCCTTTGCCTTCTAAGAGACTTCAGAGTTGGACCCTGTGCTGTTACCCATACACAGTGGAGAGCAGAGAAGGGCCCGCCAGGCAGTTCAGGCCTCCATGGCTTTACCCAAAGCAGCAGGAGAGATGCCTCAGGGTGTCTGTGCAATAGTAGATGGGGGCCTGGGCCAGTAGCATGTGGTGGAGAACTTGAGACAGGATCCCAAGTATCAGGGAGCTTCACATCCACCTCCTGCCACCTATATGATTTGTATTTTGGAGAGTACCTGGAGTTTGGAAATCTGGGATCTATTTCTTCCTTTGCTCCCAGTTGACTGTGACCTTGGACAAGTCAGCCATCCTCTCTGGGCCTTGATTGGCTCATCTGTAAATCAAGGGAGCTAAATCAGGTAATCTTCAATAAAGCTTTATTTACAAAGACTGGGAGTGGGCCAGACGTGCCATTGTCAGCTTTCCTCTGCTGTGTTTCCTGTGGGGTACAGAGAGCCTGTACCCCACATCTGCTTAGCCCAACATCTGCTTAGGCCTTCATTACCAAATCTGTAAAATAAGGAGCAGGTTAATGTCTGCATTCCCCAAACTACTCAATAGAAGTGACACTGACATAAACAGGTTTCTCTGTTATGGGACTTCTCAAGGTCTTTAGTATGTCAGTGTGCCTTGTGGATTTCTCAGAGGGAATGCAAGTTGTAGGGTTTGACTAACACATCTCATATTTTTTGCCACTGTGGTCCACTCAGCACAGTTTGGGAAATGCCCTGTAATCTCCTTAAAGCCTCAGTTTCCTTCCTGTAGAATAGCAATGACAGTGGTACCTGCCTCCCAGAATTGTTGGGAAAGTTAAATGAGGTAATGCCTGGAAACATGCCTGGCATGGGGCCTGGCACAGAGTAAGTGTTCAGTAAGTGCTTGTAGCTATTATTTATAATAAGGTTCTTCCTTTTCAGCTCTGACATTCTATGCTTCCAACTGCAGTGTATAATTAAACTCCAAAGCATCTGGCTTCCTGAGTTGAAAGAACAGCCCAGAGGAAGGAAAAAGGAAGAGAAAGATCCTCCTGGGTTGTCCATTTGTACACCAGCCTCACTGCCAGTCATCACAACAGGGGAATGTAATGTAGCAAGATGCCAACCCCTAATGACAAGGCGCAGGGTTGTTGGCGGTCCCCGGTTTAGCTCAGACGCTGTGGGGTATATTTGAGAGGTGGAGAGGTAGGAGGGAGATCGGGGCTGCTTTAAGGCCATAGAACCTGAGAGCAGTCTGCATGGATCAGCCAGCTTCCTTTTCCCACACTCTGGGCACAGTGCTTCCCGCCACTTTCAGGTATGGGACGTGCTAGGGAATGGTGACAGGGAGAGCTGTGTCAGAAACGGCAAGTAAGAGGATTCGGGCGAGAAGGGCAGGATGGGCAATCCACAGAGGAAACAGAATCTGCATGGCTCATAAACCTCGAGGACCATACGGTTGTAGTCACAGGGACCCAGGGGACACCAGGAACTTTACCCAAGTCAGTGGGGAAGCATTCACAGTTCCCTGGATTAAAAAAAAAAATCTCTTTTCTGTATTATTTAAAAATTTGACAATGAGCATGTATAGCTTTTATAAGAAGAAAATTGATAGTTTTGAAAAAGAAAGGAAAATGATCACCCTTGGAACCATACAGTCAGTGGCCAGGCTGGAGGCTGATGCAATGGACCAGGCCAAAGGTACTGATGAGCGATTCCATTCACAAGTATACGGCCCAAAGAATTGAAAACTGACAGAGATCCATGCACACACATGTTCCTACAAGCACTGTTCACACTAGCCAAAAGGTGGAAACAGCCCAATGTCCATCAACAGATGAACGGGCAAGTAAAATACCGTCTACATATACAGCGAGATACTACTCATAAAAAGGAATCAAATACTGACACAGGCTGCAGCAGAGATGAACCTGAAAACATCATGCTAAGTGCAAGAAGTCAGTCTCAAAAGGTCATATGTTGTATGATTCAGTTTACCTGAAATGTCCAGAATAGGTAAATCCATAGAGACGGAATGCAGACTGATGGTTGCCAGGGGCTGGGAGGAAGGGAACAGGGAGCAACTGCTTATCAGATATGAGAGGAAGTCCCAGCAGTTAGATCCCGAAACTCTCATAGTTTGGTAACATAAACCATTAAATACCTCTGTATGGCTTAAGCTACCTTGAGCTGAGTTTTTTTTCACTTAGACAAAAAAAAGAGCCCTATCTAATTCACCTGCTACCATTCCATAAGCCTCTCTGTCAAAGTTCTTGGATCAAGAATAAAATGATCATATCATTCATGTTGCTGAGAGCCGTGTTGAACATGTGCAATGTGAGAATCTTAAAGAACTGGCCACCAGTCATGAGGGCCAAGATAAGGGAAGGAAGTGGTCACATCGCACCTGGAACCAGTGTTCAAAACATTCACCAGTGAAGGCCAACTTACTGACAGGAAAGTGTCTGTATTCATCTGAATGTTAGAAAATGTCACTTTTCTCTCTCCTTTTCTGCAGGGCCATTTGACAGCATGCATAAGCTGCTTTGAACAGGTCCAGGCCCTTTGCTCCAACAGTTACATTTCCAGGAATCTATCTTATTGCAGTGGTTTTCAAATTGTGGCCCTTGTGGAACACTGGGGTGCCATACAGGTGTTTTGTTGGTTCTGCAGACTTGGATTTGAATGCCTGAAGCATTCAACTTGGATTTGAATGTGCTGAGGCTGACAAACAAACCAACCCTGCGACCATCACCCACTGACCGACTCCTGACTTCCTAAAATTGAGATGTGTATTTGCATTTGTAAAATATACTTAGATAGACAAAGTACCGCTCTTACCTGTTGTTTATATGAGTTCTAGTTACAAATTTTCATGTAAAAAAAGATGCTCCTTCTAAAGATAAGCAGTATAACATCACCGTCCTGTGAAAGTGATCATTTCATAGTAGAAGGTTAAGCTTTAAGGAGACTCACTGCAGCACCCTTGATGACAGGGGTCTGCAATCCATGGCCTGCAGGCTAAATTTGGCCACCACCTGTTTTCGTTAATTAAATTGTATTGGAATGCAACCACTGATGTACTGTGGCTGCTTTTGCACTGCAATGACACAGTTAAATAGTTGCGACAGAGACCTTGTGCCCTGCGCAGGCGAAAACATGCATTATCTGGCTTTTTACAGAAAAGTTTGCTGACTCCTGGCTTTTAATGATGAAAAATTTGAACCAACCTAAATGTTCATGAAAAGCATATTGATCCAGTTATGGTGCATCCCTTCTAAATAGAGCATAAGTCCACTATTGAAAAATGATTCTGTAGCACAGTGGCTCTGAAACTTGGCTACACACTGGAACCACCTAGGGACTCTAAAAAATCCCATTACCCAACCCCATTCCAGACCCATTAAATCTGAGTTAGGGTGGGACCCCAAATCAATATTTGTTAAGCTTTCCCAGAGGTTTCTAATGCAGAGTCACTGTAGTAGAAGAATATTCAGTGGTATAGAAATATGGCCACTGTGTATTGCTAAGTGAAGAAAAGCAGATTTATCTAATAGAGTGTACTATATGACTCCTTTTTGGTAAATTTCTCTGTATATGCACACACATGCATGCAGACTCGCGTATATGAACAACAGACACTATAACATTGACAGTGCTCACAGAGCTCTGTAGGGTAGGGCTATGAGAGATTTTGATTTTTTATCTTTTTGCTTATCTGTATTTTCTGTATGTTCTACAGTGAACATTGTTATCTTGTAAAAAGTACGAAAAAGATAAAGTAGTCATCCTACTTTTCATTTTGGGAAAAAAATGCAGAAATGAGCATCTAATCAAACAAGGGGTCCCGGGGTCATTTGTGTACACAGCACACCCTTAGGGGTGCTGGCCCTGCAGCCCAACACAGAGGCAGGTCCCAGCCTCAAGGAGACACCAGGGCTCTGTGAGTTAGGCAGCCAGAGTTAAGCCTCAGGCTTCTCAGGCGTTAAATGGGGTGAGCGTGACCACCTCGCAGGATGAACGGCATGAATGTGCAAATACCTGGCACAAAGTAGATGCTCAGCCAAGTTTGCTGCTTTTTCCATAAGCAGCTCACAGAGTCATAGCCTGCAGCCAGTCAGCTTCTTGTTGTTCTTGCTGAAGGAGTATTAGCATTGCCGGAACTGGATCTGCCCCAGTTCACACGCAGCTGGCTCTGCTGCTATTGCTGGTGGGATAAGCCAGCAGCCACCACTCCTCGGCTTTGGCTTGGAATCTCTGCTGTCCCTGGAACTTCTGCACGCTACCTAGAAAGACTCTGGCTTCTCATCAACACAACCTGTTGACCCTCCTATCAACATAACCTGTGTGTTCTACAACAGCACCCATCCCCAGACTGGGTCTCATCTACATAAGAAGGGTTTTCAGTCTTCCTGAGGAAGATTCCCCCCTCCTTTTTTTGCCATGTAAAGTTCAAAGTTTGTTTGTTTATTTGTTTATTTTTATTAAGGTATCATTGATACACAATCTCATGAAGGTTTCACATGAGCAACATTGTGGTTACTACATTCACCCGTGTTAAGCCCCCCCCGATGCCCCATTGCAGCCACTGTCCGTCAGTGTAGTAAGATGCCATAGAGTCACTACTTGGGAAGACTCACTTTTTTTGTGTTTTGTTTTGCACTCATTTATATTTCTTAGAAGTTCGTATAATACAGCATATGCCTTTTTTCATTTAGCTTCTTTCACTCAGAATAATTGTTTCAAGGATTCTTCTATATTGTAGTACATATAATTAGTTCATTACTTTTATTTCTGGGTAATAATCCACTGTATGGCTACACAATAGTTTATTCACCCATTAAACATTTGGATTGTTTCCAGTTTTTCAATATTACAAATAAAGCCACTATGAAAAGGTATGTACAAGTCTTTGCGTGATCATATCTTTTACTTTCTTCTGGGTAAATGCCTAGAAATGAAATGGCTGGAAGAATTAGTAAGTGTACATTTAACTACCAAAAAGTTTTCCAAAGTGGTTGTATCATTTTACATTCCCACAAGCAGTATATTACAGTTCTAATTCTTCTGTATCCTGAACAACAGTTGATATGGTCAGTATGTTAATCCCAGCAGTTCCAGACGTAGTGGTGTCATTGTAGTTTTAGTTGCATTGCTGTTGTGACTAAGGATGTTGGTCATGTTTTCATGTATTTGTTTTCCATCTGCATTTCTTTGGTGTTGCCTGTTCAAATATTTTGCTTGCTTTTAAAAAACTATTTCCTTATTGAATTTTGCGAGTTCTCTATGAATTCTGATGCAAGTCCATTGTCACATATGTAATTTGAAAATATTTTTTCCTAGTCTGTGCCTGATCTTTAAGTTTTCTTAACGGTGTTCTTGAGAGCAGATGTTTTTAATATTGATAACGTGATTTAACAGTTTACACTTCAGTGAATTTTTCTTTCAGTGTCATAATTCAAAATCTTTGCCAAACCCAAGGTCACAAAAGTTTATTACTTCTGTTTTTTCCTTCTGGCTTTATAGTTTTAGGTTTTACATTTATGGCAAGTCATTTTACATTATGTTTTAATATGGTATGAACTGTCGGTCAAAGTTCCTTTTTTTTTTTTCTTTTGGCGTGTGGCTATCCAGTTGTTCCAGTGCCATTCGATAAAAACAGTACCTCTCCTTTCTCCACTTACTTGCCTTTTCACCCTTTTTGAAATTAGTTATTCACAAATGTGGGCATCTGTTTCTGGACTCTCCATTTTGTTTCACTGTTCTGTTTGACAACCTTTATGTCAATTCCACATGATCTTGATTGTGGTAGCTGAATAGTAGGTCTTGGATCCTTGATGTGTGGTCTTCAGATTTATTCTTCTTTTTCCAAAAATTTTTGGTTATTTTAGGCCATTTGCATGTCTGTATCAATTTTAGAATCATTTTATCAATTTCTACAAACAAATCTACTGCAATATTGATTGGGATTTATTTGAACTAGATCATTTTGGAAAATTGGTATCTTATCAACATTAAATTTTCCATCTCCCCAAGAAGATGATATGTATCTCTATTTCTTTGGGTCCTGTTTTCGTCAGCAATGTTTTGAAGCTCTCACTGTACAGGCCTTTCTCATCTTTTGAGATTTAGCTTCAATTATTTCATATTTGTTGATGCTATTATGAATGGTATCTATATAAGTTTTTGGGTGCTGAGAAACAAGTCACCACAAGCTTAGTGGCTTAAACATCGTCTAGTTATTATGTCAGTTTCCATAGGTCAGGAGTCTGAGCATGGGTGAGTCGGGCCCACTGCTCAGCGCAGCCAAGGTTGCCGTTAACGGATGAGCCATGTCAGCACTGCTGGGCTCAGTCTCACCCAGGTTGGTGGCACAATTCAGTCCCTTGAAACTTTCAAACTCATTGGGCTTCCATCCATCAGAAGACTCACTTTTAATGAAAATGACAATAGTAGCTGGCCTGTATCGACCCTGTACACCCTGGGCTTGCATCCTTTGCATCCTCTGTCTCTCCACCTCAACACTACAGGGTATGTGATAGTATGCCCATTTCACAGGTGAGGCTCAGAGAGGTGAAGGAACTCATTCAAGGTCACACAACTGGTTAGTGGCAGGCCTGTGTGGCTCTCAAGTTTCTTTAGTGTACCACAATGCCTCTCAGCTGTCTCTGGCCTAACTTCTACCTCAAAAGGCAGACACTCCCCAGCTGATTCTAATGTGCAGCCGAGTTTAATAACCATGGTTATGAAAGCAGTGATTCTCAACGTTGACTATGGAATCGCCTGGAAAACTGTTTCAAATGCTGGGGCTGGGGGTGGGACTTGGAGGACATAGAGGGTGGTGGGAAAGGTGGAGTTGGGAGGAAGGGAAGTGGGCAGCAACTGGAAGAGGACACTTGGGGCCTCCTGGGTCGCAGGAATGCGCTTCTTGATCTGGGTGCTGGCTGCATTCATTTTTGTGAAAATTATTGAGCTGCACATTTATGATCTGTGTACTTTTCTATGTACCTGTCACTCTGTAGTAAAAATTTTTTAAGGAAATTTTAAAAAGCAGTCATCATCAGGCACTTGACTGCCTCCTGGAAAAAGGCCATCTGTGGCCCTGGATCTGTCATCTTGAGGGTGCTTTTCACAGCATCATGCAGTTGTTGGCCTCTGTGTCCCTGCCTGTCCTTGACAATGAGCACACTTTCTTGCCGCCGACGCTCTTCCTTGGGCTGATGCCGTGCTCAGCTACAAAATGCTCACTGCCGCTGCAGTAGCAAGTACAGCAGTCAGGCCCTGTGGCTGGGCTCCGCAGCTCCTCCCTCCCGGCAGCTGGACTCACATGACCCCCTCCTGCCCAAGGCCTGGGACCTAGGGCAGCAGGGATGTCAACAGCAACAGCCCAGCACCTGGGCTAAACTATGAGTCTCTTGCATTGTGTCATAATTCGAGTCTTGGACATGTTTCCTGGTCTTCACTTACAGACTCTGATGTTTAGCTGGGTTCACGGATGTGTGAAATGAAGACTGTATTTCCCTTTGTCATTTGCTGCTATGTGCAGTCAGGTGACTCAGTTCTGGCCAATAGAATGTAAGTGAAGTAGTCTGCACAATTCTGGGAGTTGCCTTAAAAAGAGAGTGCTCTTCTACTTCTACTCTTCCCTGGTATCTGGAATATGGCATGGAAAGGCTGAGTTCCAGCAGCCCTGTTGTACCATAGGGTGAAGCCACGTTTGAGGAAAGGAAACAAGAATGGCGAGCCTGGATCCTCTCTCTGTGTCCCTACTTTGCACCATGAAGCACCCTGTTGGCTGTGGACTGACTCAGGTTGTCTTCACACGAGAAAGGAATCATCTACCTGGTTCTAGCCAGTGATATGTTGGGTTTTCCATTCCTGTCAACCCAACTTAATCCTAACTAACACTTAGGGCTTCTAACTTGAGTCTTGGCCTGCGTTCTGGGTTAGTCACCCGCCTACTGTGACTACACGGGTTCTGGCTTGCTCCTCCTTTAACTGATACACTGTTTCAGCCCCATCTCCATGGCTAGACCCTGCCACTTGCTGGTGTGCCCCGTCCACGCCGTCTCTAGGATTTTGTGCTGCTGGGTTTGCCTCTGGCCAGGAGGGAGTCCAGCCCACTCCTCTGGTTGCTTTCCTGGAGTGAGCCCTGCTTCCCTCTCAACCCTTTACACTTGGCTCCTGTCCACAGGCTGGCCACAGGGCCAATGCCGACAGCACCTCCCCCAGTGGACAGGTCCAGGAGCAGCCAGGTCCTGAGATACAAAAACAATGGCACCTTCATTCATTTACTCAACTGATATTCATCAAGTGTCAGTCATGGACACTGGGAACACAACTAAGATGAGATCTGGTGGCAGGACTAGTGCAGGGGGTACACACACAGGCTGTGCAGGGAGACCACTGGATACGGTGATCACAGAAATTTTCAGGGGTTTCCTTTAAGGATATGCCCTTGACCTTGGTTACATGTGAAAGCCCACGTGAATCACTACACCTCCCCAGTCAGCTTCCCCGTCTGAACATGACTGGGCTGAACTGGATGATGTTTAAGATTCTGTACAGGTCTGTCCTCCCGTGAAGGGAGAAAGGGGCCCAGGAGCCCTTAGGCCCGGCTTTGCCACCCTGCCAGACCCGTGGTCTGCTGCCTGATTTAGGGTCTTAAAACATTCCCATTAATTATTTATTCTGCTTCCATGGATTGAATAGGGCTCAGTTCTTCCAGGGACAGCTCCCTTAAGCCCTGTGAGCTCAGTGTCCTCACTGGAAAGTGGGGATAATCACATGTACCCAGTATCTTCACAGAACTCATGAGATGATACCTTGGGTGACTGATAGTAGATGAGAGGAAGTTTCTCTTTATAGAACTAGTTTAGCTCATAAATGTGGAAGAAATGGCAGAATTAGAATACCACCGTTTTTCACTTCCAAGGGATTAATGGGTTGAGGCATTGAGCATCAACAGCTGCTAATAAAGAGGAATCCAACTAGATATTAAGTCTCTTCTATGGAGGAACATAGCACCTACTATGAAGTAGTCTTGCCAAAAAATTCAAATCTTACTTTGATCAAATCTCTAGACTCAACTCTCAATTTATGGGACCTATAGAAGACAGACCAACGTGGTCGACTACATCATGGGTTTGCAATCATCAAAAACCAGACTGTGAACAGTCTGTAGGGTACATGGCATGCTTTCTTCAACAATAAATTGCAAAGAAAACGAAAGATGAAAGAGGAACCTATAGGTTCAGAGACTTAAGAGACATCAATCAATCACAGCTGAGTGCATCTTATTTGGATCTTGATTTAGTCAAACTGCTTAAAACGATTTTTGCCATGAAATGATTGGAAATTTGAATACTGACTGAATATGTAATGATATTAAAGAATTATTGCTTTAAGAAAGACATGTCATGTGTAAATAATAATCGACAAAGTGAGATGATGTGTGAATAACAATCGATAAAGTACCAAGAAGTGCCAGCAGCAAGGACCTATAATGAAATAAGGCAGAGGAGCATGGGAGGAGAGACGCTAGGGGTCTTATGCCCAGCTTGGCCATTAGCTCAGTGTGTGGCCTTGGTCGTCCCTTCCCCTCTCCAGGCCTCAGTTTTCCCATCTGTGAAATGAGGCCAGTGGACCCAATGGGTCTGTGTGGGCCTGTTTAACTCTGGCCTTTTGCTTTCTCCTCACATGTTCAGGCTGGAGTCTTTACTTGGTGCCTGTATCAACCCCTCCATGTGTCCACGAGAGCAGAAAAGCAGCAGGATGGGCAGAAGCCCAGAGCAGTTGGCCCCTGCAGAACCTGGAACAGAAGAGGCCACCTCCCTGAGGCACCACGCCCAGAGGATCAAGCTGCATCATCCCAGGTGGGCTGGTTCACAGCCAAGGGAGGGTGTCCTGTAGAGACACCGTTGGAGGACTTCACATGAACCATAGGCAGGGGTATCTGTTCACTGAGATGCTTTGGCCTTGTTCTGATGACCAGGGCCTTCTGGAGAGTTCCCTGGGCCTGCAGCTGGTCTGGTCCCCTGCTCTGGTCTCTAGTTGAGATGGGTTACTGCTGCCTTTGACATACTCCTGTGGGCATAAATGAACCATGTCACTGGATGGCTAATATCATCTGGCCCTCAATTCCTTGTTGCTGGCTTCTGCCCACCTGCCCTTCAAATACTATCATTATGAAAGTTATCAGTCTAAGCACAGAACCTCACATACTGTAAATGTGCAGCAAATAAATGGGGAGGACTTCCCTCCTGGCCCATCAGAGGTGCTTCAAATTCTCTTGAAATATCAGAAACTTTATCTCCAGAAGCTTAAGCTAAAACACCCCACCTGCTACCTATATCAACCAGTTCAATACACAAACTAAATAATATTCTAACCCCAAAGAGCAAGAAAGATAATTCTATTAAAGTGGAATAGATCATTTCCTTAAAGCAGTATAGAATATCAGCTAAGACTACCATGTTGGTGTCAAACCTGGATTTGAATCCTTGCTCTGCCTTCTACTAGATCTGTGGTTTAAGATAGTCTCTTAACCTCTCTGTAGCTAATTTCACAACAGTACTGTGAAGATGAACAGTTTCACGGCATGCAGTGTTTAGCATCGTGCCTCACACACTGGGAGGGTTCAATCTGTGTTAGCAAGGGTTTTTATTGGGAGGCCTCCACTGGAGTATCCCATGGGTGCCCCACCAGCACCTCCCTACCCCTAACTAAACCTCCCCCACTTTCCCTCTCCCTTTTAAGAGTGATCTTTCCAGTGCTTCACTCTTTAGCCTGGTTGACTAAGCCTCTGATGTTGCAATGTCAAGTAACAGAAACTTGCCTTGTTTTATAATGGTGGGGTTACAGGCAAGGTCAGTGCAGAGGGTACGCTCAGCCTGGGGTTCTTACAGAGGCATCTTTAGAATCATGAACCCAGTTCTTTGCCAGAAACCATGGTTTGGTTCCAAAGCCCAGCAGCTGGCCACTCCACGCAGAAAGGTACAATGCCATGTGGCCCGAAGCATAGGGACTAAGATTAAGCAGAGAAGGATGCAGGCAGATTTTTAGCTCAGTGGAAAGATTTAATAATTCTCAGTGGGCTGACCACCAGGGGGTATATTTCTTTTTAAGATGTGTGAATGGTATGTTATGTTTGGACCGGACCGTGTTGGGATTTTTCCAGTCTATCAATTACCCAGCCTCATTCACTAAGGTCCATGTTTGCTTTTCCAAAGGCTTGCTTGTTTTCACTTATCTTATATTTCACAACACAATCCAAGGGCTTTTCATTGGCACTTCCCTGAACAGAAATAAGACTTCCTTCTTGCCCAGTGCTCGCAGACCAGCAGCAGGGATTGGTGCTTCTCAACCTGCTGGGGGCCTCTCTCAGGGCAGAATATAATGTTATGGTAGAAAGTGTTTAGTAATGCTTTTGAGGCAGCAAGGCTTTAGAAACAACCCTCTACTGCAAATGTAACTTGCAGTTATATTCACCTTCTTGCATAACCTACCCACCTCATCATTATTAAAGGAGTCTGTTAGCGGTAACCTTTGTCTTCAGGGTGGCTTGTCCTTGCGAGGAATTCATTCCAGAAACTTTGAAGAATTCAGTTGACCCAACATGATACTACAGAGAAGGATCAAAGTCCATCGCAAGTGTGGTGGGACAGGTAATAGGCAGGTTCTCTAGTTTTTGTTTCTTAACTGCGTTTTTAACATACCCCCCCCCCCGCATTTCCCCCTGAATCCAATTAAATATGTTATGCATTCATTTGTATGCTTCGCTTTTTCCTGTGTTCCTTGGGTTCCTTTTACTTGTTCTGGTTTCTTGAGTTGAATGCTCAGCTTGGAATGAAGACTATGAATTTACTTCTAAATACAGTTTGGTTATATTTCAGAAACTTGATACGTTAGTGTAATTTCCATTGTTTGAGAAGCCTTCATTCCAGATCTTAATGTGTCTTTGGCCCAGTAATTATTCAGGGGATAAAAACTGTGTGTGTGTTATTCTTTTAAAGCTACAAGAAATTGGGGGTTTTAATTGTAGCCAGACTATAGGGCCTATATAATTCCCCCTTTTTGAGAAACTGGAGGTATTATTTGTAGCCTGATTTATAATCAGTTCTTTGTAACCTAGGTTATAATTAATTTGTGACACTATTCCTGAAGTATTTGAGAGTGTATAGATTCTGTGGCAGTAAAGTACAAGCCTGATAATAAAGCCAAAAATTTTGGTCTTGTTAATATATGGTTTAAATATATCTCAGTGGTGACTGTCTTCTCGTGTATTTTTTCTGGAACATAGAATGCCTGTCAGATCTGCAAGCTCTCCTTTTTCAGCTCTGGTGTCTTTGTCCCCATTTAAGTTTCTAGTCCCTGTCATCCATATCCATCCTTTTTTTGGTCTCATGGCTTTCCACATGGCTTTCTGTCTGTATTCGGAAAACTTCTCAAATGTACGACTCCAGCCTTGAGTGACTTTTCTGCAGCATGGATTCTGCTTTCTGCCTTCAATGCAGATTTCATTTTTGTCGCTAGATTTTATTGCTTATCTTCTACATTTCAGCAGGCTGTATCTTTTTGGGGTTTCCTCATACGTTATTACCAACTCAAAGCAGACATTCTTAAATTTTCCTGTTTTTGATAGTAATTTATCTCTGGAAGCATGCTTTTGCTGTTTTGCCCTTAGAACTGATAAGAGAAGCCCCCAATTGGTCTTATGCTTTAGGGAGCCCCAAATATAAAATAATTAAGTTTATTAAGGACCACAGGATGCCTCCCTTACTCAGAATCTGGCACTCCTCACCGGCACAGCACCACCGAACCTGCAGTCTACTGACTAACAATGACCAGGCCCCTGAGACATGCTTCTTCACCTCTTATCCTATGCCCATGGGGAAAAAAAAGGCTTCATGAAGGCTTAATGGGGCCCCTGCTAGATACTGTTCCAGAGCACAGAGAGGCTTTGAGAAGTACTTACATAAGAGAAAAGACTAATTAACCTGTTAGAGCTTTCCTCTCAGATAGCCTGGATGCAATAAATTTGAGGCCAATGAAATATCATTTTCCAGCAGTGCTGAGTGTATAATTTCTTCTTGTTTTTGTGTTCCTATTCATGGTTCTGGAGGTAAACATGAATTAGTACAGTATTCGCCTCAGTTGTAAATGGAAGCTGAGGACATTTTTGCAATATTACATAAATCACATTACATACCACTCTTAAATTTGTGCATATGTCTAGACTTTAGACATAACATGACACTGGTTCTTTACATTGGCAAGGAGATGGACACTGAATGATAGAATTACAAATTTAAAAAATTTTTAAAGAAGTTATTTAGGTTTATAACTTCAAAAATAACTATATTAGGTAACTTATTAAAACTTAAAATTTTAAATAAAATTTATAAGCTAAGTAAAATTTAAGTTAAATTTTAAAGTTAAAAGTTATTTATTGAAGTTTAAGCTTTCAAAGAGTAAAATAACATGTTTGATTTATGTGAATAATTTTGGTAGAAAAATTCATATTCATTAATTTTAATTTGTACTTTGCCTTTTGAAGTATTAGGTATTTTTCCCAAAAAATGCTAATTAAAAAAATTAATAAGTAATCTATATATAAATGTATATTTTTGAAGAAAATATATTTAAAGATTTATGCTTTGAATGTTTTTAACCCTTAAATATATTTTAAAATCTTGATAATAATATGTAATTAATAATTTTGCTGGAAGGAAATAAGAAAAATGAATTCCATGGAATATTTATAATCGTTTATGAACTATATATATGTTCATTACTCATCTTAACATTGTCAGCTCATTAGCAGAGGACCCAGCATGTCCTGGGGCATTAAATTCAATCATCTTTGGTATTTTGTTGACTTTTAGTCATATACAAACCACCGTTTCATACACAATTAAAAATGTTATCCTTTTAAAAGAATATCTGTCAGAGTATGAGGACAGAACATATTTTATTTAACATTAGTTTGATAACTTGTAAATATTTAGACAGATGATCTATGGCCTCCTTCTCCCCAGGCTGTGACATCCAGAATTTATTCCTGGGCCCCAGGTTGGATTTTCCAGTTCCTTTGGTAGAATCCATCACAGTTCCTGTCTGTCACAGTTTCCCATGGGGGCAGAGGGTCCTTCCGGTGTTACCATTATCCCCTGTAAGATTTTAAGCTGCAGGGAGCCCCTGCCCAGGCCAAATTGGAAGCCTCTCGTCCCACCCAGGGCTCTAATTCTGTACAGACAAGTTTGTTTGGATCATCTGAGACAACCTGCAAAATTTGGGCCACGATGGGTACCTCATAAAGTGCACTTGGAAAATGCTCCTCTCCCAGGGTTCTGCCTCCTCCCCAGCTCCTTCCGGCTTCACATTCCAAGATGCGAAGTGCTGCTGCCCTGCTGGGAAGAGAAGTTTGCTGGCAGAGGGCTTGGGGCAGCACTGCCCATTTAGAAAGCTCTTCCTGCTTTCTTTCTGCCAGACCCTGGCATCCTGTTTCAGAGGGTAGAGTAACCATCGCTAACAGGACTTCCTCGTGCCTCCTTTTTGCTACAGTTGGTGGAAATGTCTGACAGACTTCCTTGGTGACTAGTGATACTGAGATGTGTGGCCTTCATGGGGGGTGACAGGTTGTCAGGTCACCATTGCACAGCTGGTTAACCCCATGCCTACTCTGCTATGCAAATCTCTTTTGGTTGCCAGTGATAGAAAGCCAGGTAAAACTTGTTTACATTTATTGAATTACAGGATTGCACTTAGGGCAGGAGTGTGTTTAGGTTGCAGAAAGGGTGGATTCGGGGGCTGGAATCCTGTGTGGACTCTGTTCCCTCTTCAAAGAGATTTATCTTCTCAGATGGGCTGTATCTGCATGATTCCAAACTGTTGGCCTCTGGCCCCCTGCCCAGAGGTGTCCCCTGAGAAGCTGAGCTGCTCCACTTAGTTCCCATTCAAAATACACTCGTTGGGCAGTAGGCATACCCTGTCACCTGAAGCGCGGTGCTCTGTGACTGGCAGCCCCTACTAAAGCCCCACAGGGGAAGGAGTTCCCCCGAAGGTGGTACTGTTCCCAGAAGGGAAGGGAGGTGGGCAGGCAGAGCAGTCAGCACTCTCCACCCTGTCCCACCCTGGGATCTCCCTCAAAGTCGTCACCAATCCTTCCAGGCCCATTGCCATTTCTGCCTGAAGATTGGATAGGCCTCAAGACAGAACCAATCTGCATGGTTAAGACCAGAGTATTTCCAGGGGAGTGATGACATCACAGAACTGGGGTTCCAGAAGGTGGGAGTGGCCCAGCACTCTGGCCTTTTTAGAACATGGAGGGCTGAGAGCGGGGTGGGGCTAGAGTATAGTTCATGAGGAAGAGGCGGCTCCTACCCAAGGGCTTTGTTCTACAGATTCTCACAGAAAGCTCAGGACACATGGGACCCGAGGTCAGAGAGGGATAGGAGAGAGGTAAGCTTGGGAAGGGGAGGTCGGAATGCATCTGCCAGACCCACTGTTTTCCCCAAGGAAACCCCAAGAAGGGACTTGGTGGGCTGAGGTGGTGCTCCCCGCTTCCTGAGGCTCAGTGACATCTGTTTCTGGAGGAACCTATTGAGGGCAGAGTAGGGTTGCATGAGACATACAAAAAAAAGTATGTGTTGTTTGTCTGATATTCTAATGTAACTGTAGTTAGGGCATCCTATCATTTTATTTGCTAAATCTGGCAACTCTAGGGTGGGAGAGAGAAGAAAAGAATGGTCACAAGCTCAGGCTGGTATGGAGTGGGTCTTAGACGACAGAACAAAAGATGCCTGAGGGAACAAGGCCATTGGGCATCCACCTTGTCCTGGCAGAAGCTGCTTGACTCATGGAGCTGGTGGGTGGAGGAGGCCAGGCCTTGGCGCTCAGGCACACACACCCAGCTTAAGGGGAAAGCCGCAAGTACACATGCACGCACACACACACACCTAGTGACAGAAATAGCCCCATTCTTTGGTTGCATAGTGTTGACTGCTTTGAAGAATTTAGCTCAGTTGTTTTGTGGATTTTCCCCTCAGTTTGTCTTTATCCAATTTTTCCTCAAGAACAGATACAGGTTATGCATCCCTGGTGAGAACACTGCCTAAGTGATGCACGTCCTCAGGGTTACACAGCTGGAGGCCCATAATCTCTGTGACCCTTATAGGTGGTGTTAATTTTGATTGCAAGGCCAAAATGCCTTCTGGTTTCTCCACCGTATACTTCCTGTTTTTCCCATGTACCTAAGGTGCATGGAGCTTTAAGACCATGTACATGTCCAATTCTTCATCAAGCTTCCCACGTGAGAGTTAGCATCCACTGCTCGTTCTTGATCAGACCAAACTGTGATGGTTGCCTTAAGGTGATTTTCCAACTTTCTGACTGCCTCTACATTTGGTGGTCAGCATTTTTTTGTCAGGAAGAGCTCCCCTCTTCCTCTCCACTGTGTATCTATTTATTTATTACTATTACGGGCTTACAGGTTCCTGTCTCATTCAGTGGGCTATAATCCATCACTATCATTATTTATTTTGATGGTCAAATTGTCCCAGATAACCCTGGAACCATTAGGCAAAGTTTTCTCAGCTATAACACCAAAAGTACAGGCAGCAAAAGAAAAAATAGATAAATGAGTCTTTATCACAATTTAAAACTTTTGTGTTTCAAAGAATACCATCAGGAAAGTGAAGGGTAACCTACCGAACATGTGGATATCATGTACCTGATAAGGTTCCAATGTCCAGAATATATAAAGAACTTTTATACCTCAATAATAAAAGGACAGATAACCCAACTAAAAAATAGGTGAAGGATCTGAATAGACATTTTTTTTTTCTTGAGAGGGTATCTCTCATATTTATTGATCAAATGGTTGTTAACAACAATAAAATTCAGTATAGGGGGGTCAACGCTCAATGCACAATCATTAATCCACCCCCAGCCTAATTCTCGTCAGTCTCCAATCTTCTGAAGCATAACAAACAAGTTCTTACATGGTGAACAAATTCTTACATAGTGAATAAGTTCTTACATGGTGAACAGTACAAGGGCAGTCATCACAGAAACTTTCGGTTTTGATCACTCATTATGAACTATAAACAATCAGGTCAAATATGAATATTCATTTGATTTTTATACTTGATTTATATGTGAATCCCACATTTCTCCCTTTATTATTATTATTTTTTTTTTTTTAATAAAATGCTGAAGTGGTAGGTAGATGCAAGATAAAGGTAGAAAACATAGTTTAGTGTTGTAAGAGAGCAAATGTAGATGATCAGGTGTGTGCCTGTAGACTATGTGTTAATCCAAGCTAGACAAGGGTAATAAAACATCCACGAATGCAGAAGATTTCTCTCAAAACAGGGGGGTGAGGTTCTAAGCCTCACCTCTGTTGATCCCCAATTTCTCACCTGATGGCCCCCCTGCGACTGTGCCTGTCTTAGGTTGTTCCTCCCTTGAGGAATCTTACCCGTCTCTGGCTAACCAGTCATCTTCCGGGGCCGTACAGGGAAATGTAAAGTTGGTAAGTGAGAGAGAAACCATATTGTTTGAAAAGGTTAGCTTTTTACTTCTTTGCAGATTTATGCTCTGTGGCTTCTATGCCCAGCATTTGTCTTGAGGTATCTTTACCACTTGGAGGAATTATGATACTCAGTAAATTTGATATGAGGCACGAATTCTATTTGAGGGTTGTAATTAGGAAGGAAGAAGAAAAGCTATAGAGGTAGCAGACAGAAGAAAACATGGGAGGATTGATTATTTCTTTGACATATCTTCTTGTAGGGTAACTTAAGCATGTATAGGTTTTAAACTACTAATTAAATTGCACACACACATTAACATAATAGGAATACAGTTACATAACCAAAGCAGATCTATAATTACCAGCCATCTCCAGTGAAGCCAAGAAAACCAGTTAGGCACCCTAGGCATTTGTGAAAATTTGTCTATGATATAATGGATATTGTCCAACTGTACTTGAACAGTCTGAGAGAAATCAGACAAATTAAAACAACCCATTTCTGGGAACTGTTCACATCCTATATGTTCTTTTAACAGTAGATAGTCTGTAGTTGTAAGATTTTGGAGTGCTACAACTTGCACTTCTCCTAATTCTTGGTTGAGTTCCAACAGTATAGGTCCAGTCAAATTTGTTGTTTTACTGTATGCACAGGCCAGCTTAGATATCTCCTTCTTCATTCCAATGGCAAGTCCAGGAACCAGTGGGATGAATGCAGCTACAACTGCAGCATCGCCTGGATCTTTGTTGAGGTTTTTTGATGATCATCTTCTGGTATGACTCTTCCAGAGAGTGCTGATGTTGGAAGTTCTTCTTCATACTGTATCTTAGTTCATTTTCTGGGTAGCCAAATTAGGCTTTGATCCTCTGTATAAACACAAACAGACCCTTTGCCCAAACTTTGATATGCCCTTTATACCATTGTGTAGAACTCATTGGAGGTCACCACACAGGAACTGCTTTTTTTTTTTTAAGAGAAAGGAATATTATCAGAAAAGTGTACCTCCATAGCCGATCATCTGACACCCTTTAAGTGATCAAAATTAAGGATATTTAAAGCATGCATTAATCTTTGATTTACAGTTAGTTTTATCCTATCAGGGAGTAATCCCCCTTCTGTTTCATTCTTTTTTTTCCTTTTTTTTTGTTATATTTAATCTACACTTACATGAAGAATATTATGTTTACTAGTCTCTCCCCTATACCAGGTCCCCCCTATGAACCCCTTTACAGTCACTGTCCATCAGCATAGCAAAATGTTGTAGAATCACTACTTGTCTTCTCTGTCTTGTACAGCCCTCCCCTTTCTCCCACACCACCATGCATGCAAATCTTAATACCCCTCTTCTTCTCCCCCCCCCTTATCCCTCCCTACCCACCCATCCTGCCCAGTCCCTTTCCCTTTGGTACCTGTTAGTCCATTCTTGGGTTCTGTGATTCTGCTGCTGTTTTGTTCCTTCAGTTTTTCCTTTGTTCCCCTACTCCACAGATGAGTGAAATCATTTGGTATTTCTCTTTCTCTGCTTGGCTTATTTCACTGAGCTTAATACCCTCCAGCTCCATCCATGTTCCTGCAAATGGTAGGATTTGCCCTCTTCTTATGGCTGAGTAGTATTCCATTGTGTATATGTACCACATCTTCTTTATCCATTCATCTACCGATGGACATTTAGGTTGCTTCCAATTCTTGGCTATTGTAAATAGTGCTGCGATAAACATAGGGGTGCATCTGTCTTTCTCAAACTTGATTGCTGCGTTCTTAGGGTAAATTCCTAGGAGTGGAATTCCTGGGTCAAATGGTAGGTCTGTTTTGAGCATTTTGAGGAACCTCCATACTGCTTTCCACAATGGTTGAACTAATTTACATTCCCACCAGCAGTGTAGGAGGGTTCCCCTTTCTCCACAGCCTTGCCAACATTTGTTGCTATTTGTCTTTTGGATGGCAGCCATCCTTACTGGTGTGAGGTGATACCTCATTGTAGTTTTAATTTGCATTTCTCTGATAATTAGTGATGTGGAGCATCTTTTCATGTGTCTGTTGGCCATCTGTATTTCTTTTTTGGAGAACTGTCTGTTCAGTTCCTCTGCCCATTTTTTAATTGGATTATTTGATTTTTGTTTGTTGAGGTGTGTGAGCTCTTTATATATTTTGGATGTCAAGCCTTTATCGGATCTGTCATTTACAAATATATTCTCCCATACTGTAGGGTTCCTTTTTGTTCTATTGATGGTGTCTTTCGCTGTACAGAAGCTTTTCAGCTTAATATAGTCCCACTTGTTCATTTTTGCTGTTGTTTTCCTTGCCCAGGGAGATGATATGTTCAAGAAGAGGTCACTCATGTTTATGTCTAAGAGGATTTTTGCCTATGTTTTTTTCCACGAGTTTAATGGTTTCATGACTTACATTCAGGTCTTTGATCCATTTTGAATTTACTTTTGTATATGGGGTTCGACAATGGTCCAGTTTCATTCTCCTACATGTAGCTGTCCAGTTTTGCCAGTACCATCTGTTGAAGAGACTGTCATTTCACCATTGTATGTCCACGGCTCCTTTATCAAATATTAATTGACCATATATGTTTGGGTTAATGTCTGGAGTCTCTAGTCTGTTCCACTGATCTGTGGCTTTGTTCTTGTGCCAGTACCAAATTGTCTTGATTACTATGGGTTTATAATAGAACTTGAAGTTGGGGAGTGAGATCTCCCCTACTTTATTCTTCTTTCTCAGGATTGCTTTGGCTATTCGGGGTCTTTGGTGTTTCCATATGAATTTTTGAATTATTTGTTCCAGTTCATTGAAGAATGTTGCTGGCAATTTGAGAGGGATTGCATCAAATCTGTATATTGCTTCGGGCAGGATGGCAATTTTGACGATATTGATTCTTCCTAGCCACGAGCATGGGATGAGTTTCCATCTGTTAGTGTCCCCTTTAATTTCTCTTAAGAGTGACTTGTAGTTTTCAGAGTATAAGTCATTCACTTCTTTGGTTAGATTTATTCCTAGGTATTTTATTCTTTTTGATGCAATGGTGAATGGAATTGTTTCCCTGATTTCTCTATTGGTTCATTGTTAGTGTATAGTAAAGCCACAGATTTCTGTGTGTTAATTTTGTATCCTGCAACTTTGCTGTATTCCGATATCAGTTCTAGTAGTTTTGGGGTGGAGTCTTTAGGGTTTTTTATGTACAATATCATGTCATCTCCAAATAGTGACAGTTTAACTTCTTCTTTACCAATCTGGATTCCTTGTATTTTTTTGTTTTGTCTAATTGCCATGGCTAGGACCTCCAGTACTATGTTAAATAACAGTGGGGAGAGTGGGCATCCCTGTCTAGTTCCCGATCTCAGAGGAAAAGCTTTCAGCTTCTTGCTGTTCAGTATAATGTTGGCTGTGGGTTTATGATATATGGCCTTTATTATGTTGAGGTACTTGCCCTCTATTCCCATTTTGCTGAGAGTTTTTATCATGAATGGATGTTGAATTTTGTTCTATTGCTTTTTCAGCATCTATGGAGATGATCATGTGGTTTTTGTCTTTCTTTTTGATGATGTTGATGGATTTTCGAATGTTGTACCATCCTTGCATCCCTGGGATGAATCCCACTTGGTCATGGTGTATGATCCTTTGATATACTTTTGAATTCGGTTTGCTAATATTTTATTAAGTATTTTTGCATCTACATTCATCAGGGATATTGGTCTGTAATTTTCTTTTTTGGTGGGGTCTTTGCCTGGTTTTGGTATTAGGGTGATGTTGGCTTCATAGAATGAGTTTGGGAGTATTCCCTCCTCTTCTATTTTTTGGAAAACTTTAAGGAGAATGGGTATTATGTCTTCTCTGTGTGTCTGATAAAATTCCTAGGTAAATCCGTCTGGCCCGGGTTCTTTGTTCTTGGGTAGTTTTTTGATTACCGTTTCAATTTCTTTGCTCGTAATTGGTTTGTTTAACTTTTGTGTTTCTTCCTTGGTCAGTCTTGGAAGGTTGTATTTTTCTAGGAAGTTGTCCATTTCTTCTAGGTTTTCCGAATAGACATTTTTCCAAAGAAAAATAGCCAATGAGTACATAAAAAGATAATCAACATCATTAGCCATCAGAGAAATGCATATTAAAACTGCAATGTGATACCACTTCAGACCCATTTGGATAGCTTTGATCAAAAAGACAAATAATAATAAGTGTTGATGAGGATGTGGGGAAATTGGAACCTGCATACACTGCTGATGGGGATGTAAAATGATGCAGCCAATTGTGAAGTCTTGCAGCTCCTCAGAAGTTTAAACTTTAAATCACTGTATGACCCAGCAATTCCATTCCTTGATATACACCCAAAGAAATGAAAATGTTTATTCACATACAAACTTGAATATTCACAGCAGCATTATTCTTAATAGCCAAAAAGGAGAAGCAATCCAAATGTCCATAAACTGGTGAATACATTAACAAATGGGGATAGCTCTACACACTGGAATACTAGTCAGCCATGAAAGGGAATGAAATACTGATATATGCCACAGCATGCATGAACCTGAAGACATTATGTTAAGTGAAAGAAGCCACAGAAAAGGCTACATATTGAATGATTCCATTTATATGAAATGTGAGAATAGGCAAATCCATAGAGATAGAAAGGGGAGAGAAGTGGTTGCCAGAGGCTGGAGGAAGGTGGAATGGGGAAGGACTGCTAATGGGTACGGGTTTCTTTTGATGCTGGTGAAAATGTTCTAAAATTGACTGTGGTAATAGTTGCACAGTTCTGCAAATATACTAAAAAACTGTTGAATTGTACACTTTAAATGATTTAATTATATGGCATGTGAATTATATAGTATGAATTTTATCTCAATAAAGCTGTTACCAAAAAATGTTCTAGATTTGGCCAGTGGGTGTCCCTTTGAGCGAGCTGTCATGGCCATTTGACATGCCCAATTCCGTATTTTGAGCACTTCCTTTTTCTGGCACAAGATAATCCAGACTTATCTCATACTCTTTCCTCCTCCAGCCTGGGAATCAGCTATATTCCCAGGAGTCCTGCCTCCAGTTCAGGGGGGAATGGGAAACAAACATCTGTACATTTAGTATTTCCTTTAATGACTATGACAACCCTATTAAGTAGGTATTAGCATATCTTCATTTTATAAATGAGGCCCAGAGAGGTTAAGTATATTTCCAAGGTCGCACAGCAACCCCACCTTTGAAAGGAGGCAGTGTGAATACAAGGTGAAGCCTGTGTTCCTCACTCATCCCTACACACACACACACACACAGTGTGAAAGTGAAATTTATTCTACCACAACATCACTCTTACTTGCTTTATGATATGCACCTTTGAGTGGAAACCAAAGGATAGCAGTTATAACCAGCCACCTGGGAATTGTGCAAGGCAGGACATACTCTTGGGGAAGGTTACATGTCATGTGTCCGGATGCTCAAATAAAACACACAAAGACTGGTGAAGCACAATCCTCATTAATCTCCTTTGCCAACCTCAGTCCCCACCCCAGTACCCAAATGCCCACAGCTGGGTGACCATTCCTACAGTGAGAATAGCTAAAGGAGGGATGGACACTTACAGAGGAAAGGAGATTGGCCTTGGTTTTTAACTGTTTAAGCTGGGCAGTGGGTACATAGAGGTTCATGTATTCTCTCTCCTTTTGTAAATGTTAAAAACTTTCTGTAATAAAATTTTTTTCTGTGTAAAATGTGTAATAATAAGTAATAAATAAGAGGAAAGGGACTGGAAATGCCAGGTGGGAGCAGTGGGTGAACGAGGCCATTTGGCTGCTCTCTGCAGATTCCTCAGGCTCTGAGAAGACCAGCAGGATGTCTGAGATGCCAAGAACCACAGGCCCCTGACTGCACCTTCTCCCCTCTGAAGATGCCGATGGTGCTACTCTTCTCCTTGGTCAGCTGCCTGCTTGCCATACACCAGGCCAACTTAATCACCCGCTGTGACTTGGCCAAGGTGCTGCACCAGGAAGACCTGGATGGGTTTGAGGGCTACTCTGTGAGTGACTGTGAGTGCCACTTCCTCACACCCACCCACCCGTTTCTCCTCCTCTCCCGGTTATGCCCTATGTAGCTATTTTTCTTTCTCTCTCATTCATCTTTAAAAGCCAAGTTCAAAAAGTCACTCTCTCCAAGAAGCCTTTCCCAACATTCCATATTCATTCCATAGTTATCAACTATGCACTTATTTAATGTACCACTAACTATTTCAGGCACTGGGAATACAGACATCAACAAAGCCCCTTCCCTTCTAGTGTTCATGTTCTAGAGGAAGAGACAAGCAATAAAAAACACATAATTGTGGGAAGTACTTCCTGCTGGTGATAAATGCAATGCAGAAGAATAAAGCAGGGGTGATAGGTAACACCATTCTAGAGGAAGAAGTCAAGGAAGGCCTCTCTGAGGAGGTGACATTGAGCTGCATGACATTGAGGGCTGCATAAAGTAAAAGACCTGGTCCCCGTTCAGGGAAGAGCATTCCAGGCAGAGGAAGCAGCTGGTACAGACGCTGTGTTCTACTCCATGATAGGGATGACTCCCTTTTGCCCAGAATTGGTGCACACCTATCTCACAACACTTTCTCCTGTTACCTTGCTTTGTGCTTTTTTTAGGTACATATCTTCATTCTTGTTCTGTAGGCCCCTTGAAGGCAGCATTTGCAGTTGATCCAGTTAAATGCCCCTTACTGGGCTTTGCACAGTTCCTGGCACACAGTAGGTGATCATTAAGTGCAGGGGTGGGGGTGAATGGACCAAAGGATGAGAGGAGATGCTAGTGGGTGTTTCTAGCCCTCTAGTCCCATCTAGCCTGTTAGGCCTTACTCCTTTCTTCTGATTCTTCATCTTGCCTTCAACTCCATTTTCCTTCTGCCTCAGCTTGGCCCCCTCTAAAAACTCTTCTCCCTGTTTTAAGGGCTGTGCCTAGCTTTTGTGGAAAGTAACTTCAACATATCAAAGGTATATGAAAATACGGATGGCAGCTTTGACTATGGCATCTTCCAGATCAACAGCCACTACTGGTGCAACGATAACCGAAGTCACTCGGAAAACATTTGCCACATGGAATGCCAAGGTCGGGTCAGAGCCCCAGGGTGGGAGAGGCGAGAGAGATGACCAGGCTTTACTCACAGGACTTCTCTCCCCACTCAAAGCCTGGGAATATCCCCAGGGGGATTGACTCAAGGAATCCCAGGATTCCCTTTGCTGAGCAGAGAGTTTGACTGCTGGTCCTAATACCCAACCAGTTAGGAGACTGCGCAGAGCTCGAGCAGCCTCCAGAGGGCGCTGCACAGTCAGGAGTAATGGAGCAGCTGCAGAAGCAGCCAGCACTTACTGAGAATGTATTATATACTCAGCACTTCCCATGCACAGTTCATTTCATCCAACTTTCCATGCAATAGAAACTATTATGATCCCCACTTTTACAGATGAGCAAGCTGAGGCTCATAGAACCAGTGCTGTATGCCAGGCTGGTGGCCCTGAAGGCTCAGCTCTAACCACTAAGTACCACTGTCTTTGGCTCCTGGTCTGACCCAAGGCCAAGGGCAAACTCCCAGCCTCAGAGCTGAGCCAGAGGGCCTCACAGGTTCGTGACTGTCTCTGACCTCTTCCTTCATACTCTGATTAATGTCCCTGGGCTTTTCACCTGAAGAGCCTTCTCTAGTTAGGCAGGACTTTACCCCAGTCCTTGTGCTGCCTGCTTAGGCATTTCCTTTGCTTAGCAATCCCCAAACTCGAGGCAAACCACCATCTACTCTGACCAGGAAGGACGGTGGCAAAAAGGCCCAAATCTTAGTCCTGCTCCTCCCCCCAGCCACTCCTGACCTTCAGCAGCCAGACAGAGAAGTCTAAATGGGCCTCTGGGGAGGGTCTTGCCTAATCTGGAAGGTCTCAGCCCCTGGGTGGGGTGTGACACCTGGGAACCCCAGTTTCTGACTCAGTCCTGAGGCCCTGCCTGTCTTCTGTGATCTCAAGGTGTTCTCTTTCTCTCTTCCAGAACTGATGAGCCCCAATCTCCTCTCGACCATCAACTGTGCAAAAAAGATTGTGTCTGGAGCAGGGGGGATGAACAACTGGTGAGGAGGACCCTGTGGGCCTAAGTTAGCAGGCAGAGCCCCAAGAAGCATGTGACAGAGAAAGGGACAGTAGTAGGCAAGAACTAGACCCTTTCTACAGTCCAGAAAAAGGTGGGAGAGTGGCAGTACTTAGAACTCTGATTTAGAAGACCTGGGATCTGGTCTTTCTCTGCTATCGTATTAAATAAAACTCTCCTGGTTGTAGTAACAAAACAACCTGAGTTAGCTGAAGATTTATTCTGAGAGGGCATGGCATCTGACTGAGCCCTCAAAAGGGGTGCAGCTGGGCCTCAGGAAGAGATGGAAGCAGAGTTGGAAACTGCCAGCATCCTTTAGCTGGCAGGTTTCTGCTTCTCTTGGTGCATTTGCTTCACTGCTCCCTCTGCACATCAGTTTTCTTTGCTCCACATTCTGCAAGACACACTTTGGCTGCCTCAAGTTTATAGGCTAACATCCTAAGCGACCATAGAGACTGGCTAGGCTCAGTCCTGGTCCAAGTGCCTGGGATAGAGAAACTGATTGGCTCAGTCCCTGTTTGGACCTGCAGTCCCTGTTTGGTTCAGTCAGTTGTAGGCATGGGAGCAACTAAGCCATACAATCATAGCTGCCATGCAGACACCATCTCCATAATTGGCAGCAACATTTTCTTTAAAAAGTGTGTTGCTCATCAGTTAGGCAGACACCCCAAAAACTGCCAGCTTACCAGTGGATAGTTACTTAACTTTTATGAGCTTCAAACTGAATATATAAATAATATAAGTGGCAGCCTTTATAGGCAACTGTGAGGATGGAAGGAATAAAGTGCTTTACATACTATAAAAACAACACAAAAGAAAGGACATTGATCACTACAAGGGCTGAGCTTTTTCTGACAGTCAATGGTTGTACCTGGGAATTCTTTTTTTTTTTGTAACTCAATTCTCTACCTTCAGAGGAAGATTAATATGTAAAAATGGGGAAGCATACTGAATGGGAGAAGAGGGCAAACACCACAGATAAAGGAAATTTAAAAGAAGAATCAGACCATAGGAGGGCAGACAGAGCACTAGGAATGAAGGGGATTCTGTGAATTGCTGTGTGTGGAAGACCAATTGCTGGGTGCTGTGTAGCCAGTTCACATGCAGCTACTAAGTAAGAAGCAAAAGCCAATCTTTTTTTTTCTCCACAGGGTAAACTGGAAGCTGCACTGTTCAGGCCGGCCACTCTCCTATTGGATGACAGGATGTCACCTGGAATGAGATGGGGGGCAGGCCTGCTGTGGGGTCATTCCAGAACTCTCCTCACTTGGGAATTCTTCATTTCTTCTTCCTCTTGCCTCCACTTCATGTTATTTTCTTGCCTTCCCATTTATAAATAAAACTGACCAGAGGCCCAGGAATAGATGGTTTCCTCGGGCTTCTGTCTTGTTTCTATCCAGGCACAGGCCCAGGCCCCTGGTTCCTGACTGTCATTTGCAAAGCAGGAGGGCTACAATGAAGAAATTTCTATATTTGGGGAATTATTAAAGCATTACTTGTGCTAAGAATGTGTTACTTTATTTATTATTAATTCCACATATATTTGAGTACTTATATAGTAGGAGTGTGCTAGGTACTAGGAGATGGAAGATAAAACTTAGCTATTATTGAGGTATCCATAATGAAGGTAGAATAGCAGAGACATACAGGAATAATGGAGACAATGAATGAATGGATATATACCATGAATACAATCTATAATGAAATGGGTAATGGGATCTATAATTATTGGTTTGAAACAGCATCAGGATCTGAGTAATTCCTCCAAAGCCAAGTATTTTTGAAATAAACAAAACTCAGAAGTATGTAAGAGGTGGGGCTCAGGGTCTGGTATATTGAGGTGGATAAATTAGTGATAGGGTGGAGAGATGGTGCCAGGTGCCAATGATTTGGGGGTACATTGGGAGAATGGGCTAGAATCTAGATGATTTTTTAAGGGTTCTCTGGATAGGATCTGAATGCTTGGAAGGTGTTCAGGTGGAGTAGAACCTGCTTTAGGACCTGCAAAGGCAGATAAGGAGCAGTTGGAGGAATGGCCTGCACATACCCACCATCAGTTCTGTATACATTGTAGTGTTTTCCTGGGCCACTCATGTTCCTCCTTCTATGCCTTAATTGCTTTAACTATAAAATGAGAGATTTGACTATTCAGATTCCCAGACTTCTGGATTTCACAGACCAGTAAAATGTCAAAAAAATTAAGACCATGGTAAGACTTTCTATTTTAATGCCCAAGTATTATGCCAGCTATTCTCTATCAGCATCTCTTCATAACACAATTTTTAGTATCAAAATTAAAGGAAGGTCATACTTGTAGGATAATAAGATGGTAGGATAATAAGATAATAATAGATTTCATGAAAATGTTCTTTTCTTAACATTCTAGAATTAAAATAAGGATCTTTAGAATTTATTTTCCCTTTCAGTTTGCTCCTCTGCAAAATAGCTATTAGGCTGCCTTGAACAGCCCTTTTTCGGCACCATGAACTCCAATGTTGGGCCCCTATTTGGATCTACTGATTTTTTCAAATCTCTCTCTCACCCTGCCTCCCAACCTCCCACATCATACCACCCCCACAAGCACGCGCACACACACACACACACACACACACACACACACACACACACACACACAAGTTCAACAGAATCACGTAGGAAAATCAGGGAATTCTTAAGGATTTCGTGTTAAACTGCTAATGGTTTAATGAGTGATACTTTGATTTGCATATTTAAAACTCAAAACACCCAAAGGATTCCATCTCTGGTGGTCTTTTCTCACACACTGTCGGGAAATTTAAATGTTTTAAGTTCAGAAGGTGAGGATTAATTGCTAGTACTCCTAAGTCTTTGGAAGTGAAGATAAAGCTGATTGCTAGAGATATACATCCGTATCCTCTGATCCTGTCAGCTCACCCTTTAGACTCTACCGTAAAAATGCAACTCAATAGAAGTGCTAAACTCTTGACTTTGGGGGCAGTGGGGCTGCATGAGGGAAAACTAGAGGCAGAGACCCGCCCAGAGTGGGCGGGGAGAGGGAGCAGTCTCAGTGGCCCCGCCCCGCGCATGATCCTCTTTCAAAAGCGCGGGCTCACCTTGCGCAGGCGCAGTGCAGTCTGAGCCTTAGCCGCGGATGCGCAGTGTCTGAAGAAGCATGGCGGAGTTGGTACCTTTTGCGGTTCCCACCGGGAATGACAAAACCTTACTGGTGTGGGAGCTGAGCCCTGGACCCACGGCTGAGGCCTTGCATGTGAGCCGGGCTAGGGTGGAGGGAGGGATGGGGAAGGCCGCCCCCTCCGGTGACCAGGACTTCCGGAGTCCCGCCGTAGTCCTCCCCGCCGAGAGGAGTCAGTTCTGGAGGGATCCTCAGCAGTCAGGTGGCCCCGGCGGATTTTTGAGAGGAAACTCTCAACAGCACATGTTGCCTTCTAATGCTTCTCGAATCCTAGGATTTCAGAGGAAAAAACGCTTGTTCATGAAAGAAGTGTTTTGAGTTGCACCCTCTCCACAATTACCTGGGGAATATGGGGGAACGGGCAGTTTTGTTTTCTGGGCGTGAAATTTCATGTACTTACTTAGCGTGGGCCCCCCCCACAGCATTCTCTGTTCACAGTATTCTCCCAGTTTGGTCTTCTGTATTCGGTCCGAGTCTTCCCAAACGCTGCAGTGGCCCGTCCTGGTTTCTATGCCATCATCAAGTTTTACTCGGCGAGGGATGCCCGCAGAGCCCAAAAGGCATGTGACCAGGAGCAGCTTTTTCAGAAATCTCCAGTGAAGGTGGGTCCAAATATGGAATTCCTAGCTCTACGGGGGTGAAGTGCTGAATTCAGTAATTAATAGGCTCGCATTTGTACAGGACTCTGGTTTACAGAATGCTTGTAGGTGCATTGCTGCACTGATCTTTTGGTTCTCCCCCTCCCCCTTATTTTTTAGATGAAGAAACTTGAACTCAGGATGGTTAAGTAACTTAAGGTTCATGACAATAACTGGAAGCCAGAGGTCAAACCTGAACATACTGATGTTATACCCCATGTCATTTTACGCTAACCTCTTAAGAAATCCTCACAAGACATTTCTTGCTTATGTTTACTGTTATGTGGATTTAAAATGTGTGAGCTTGACGAACTCTTTCATCAGCTGTAACATAAAAGAGGCTTCATCGTCATAATCATCACTCTCAAACTGCCTATTCAGAACTGCCTTCAGTGCCCAGAAAACAGTTAAAGTGTTCTTTATTGCATTGTAGAAACCATATTCCATAGATCCAATTTTACTTTCCCAGAGCTCCAGAATTATATTTCATTTTGCATCTCAATTCAACCATCATTCCTTTATCAAGGACCATTTCAATTCCTTTAAATAAATGAGTGAAGCTTAGATTTCCCAAACATTTCACTTTATGCTTGTATGTTTTCATAAACCTTCTCAGATTGTTCTTGATCCGGTTATTTGCTGCTGACCTAGATGCCTATTCTTACTATATTCCTTTCCTCATTGATTTAACCTGGATCAAATTTGATAACTTTCCTCAGATGTGACTCCACTTCTGTACCCTGTTGAACACCCCTTCAATCCTGGCTCTATTCCCTGTGATCGCAATGATTGCCTGTCAGACATTCTTTAATTTGAAGACTATGATCTGCTTGCTTCTAGCCTGTGACAGTTTCACATAGCCACTCAGATATTACAGATGGTATTGGAAAGATTATGAAACAATTACTTGGTATCAGTTATGAGTAATGAGCTTTTTTTCTTTCACTGGACATTAAGACCATTTCGTAAGGTTTGGATTTTGAGATTTTCACAGCATAAAGCCCATCACTGATAGAATGATGAAGGAAATGTTCTACAACTCAATATGTAGTTGAGAGGGCATTCATATTAGATTTCTTTCTTTACTTAACACAGAGCTTTGGGTTACTAATCTACCCACCCCACTCCCTAGAAATTGTTACCTAGTTTATGTGTTCTTCTACACTTTGGCAAGTATACAGAGTTCCTGTCTTTTTTGCCTTTTATAAATACAGAAAAGAAAAATAAAGGCAAAGACCTAAGGCATCTGAGGGAGGTGTTTTGTTTGTTTTGTTTTCAATAGCATGAAAGAAAATGGTTGTCAGCAAGAACTGTGGCAAGGTTATCCAAGGTGCCAACTGTCTTTACTACCCAGAGGCTCAGAGCTCTTAAGCTTCCTAGTTGTCCAGAATAGCTCGCCTGTGGCTCACCCTTTAGGCTATCTCCCAGCAGCACTCAACATTTAAAAATAGTGTTCATTTCTCCTTCCTAGCAGGCAGCTTCAGGGGGAGAAAGTAATTTCATTTTCTTATTTATTCATTCATTCACTCAATCAACAGATCATCAGTTTCCTACTGTATGCCAAGACCTCTGCTTGATTCTGGAAATGAGAAAAAAATAAGATGGTTCCTTCATGCACTTAAGGAGCTTATAACTAGTGATAATAGGAAGATGCACAAACAAATAAATAACAGATTAATAATGCCTTGACTTTATTTTATTATTTGAATTTTTATGAATATATTCATATATTGCACCCTGTTTAAAATTGAAATACACATTTAAGAAAGAACTGATAATTAAGAAATTCACAGTAATAAAAGTTATTTAGAGAGTAAACAATGGAGATGTTTGGAATCTCAAAGAAGCTTCTTAATGCACATGAGCCCTTAATTGTTTTAGTTGCTTATAAAATTCATAAAGGTATGTAATACTAACCCTTCTTAGTAATTTGGGAAGTGGCTGGCTATAGATTAAGGTCCTACCTCAGTGGCAGGTCCATCTTAATCTGTTCTGACCATATTCACAGGCAGGAGCTACAGGATGAGGTGACTAAAACAATTTACTTCCTTTGCTTACTCACAACCTATAATTTGCTTCTGCAGGTTTCTTTCATTTTTCTCATCACCACTCACCACCAGACATCAGAAAAACCTTCCAAATAATCAGGGCCCTGGAAATGATGCAGAAAAGTACTGTGGCTTAAAAATAATAACATTTATTTAGGACTTACAATGAACTCATTACTTAAAATGTTGTATCCACACTATAAAATTGGTATGATAGATCTTAGATGTATCCAAAATAAGTCTCTGTGGCACATTATGATATCTTTAGGTCTATCTTTATGTCTCTAGGTTCATCTGGGCACCAGACACAAGGCAATTCAACATCAAGCCCTTGCTCTAAATAGCTTCCGATGCCAAGAATTGGCAAATTACTACTTTGGTTTCAATGGATGGTCAAAAAGGATCATCAAGGTAAACTCTGTAGATTTTCTTTGACTAGCCAGAGAAGAATAAACTGGATTGTGGGGAGGAGATGTGAGAGGCCTCTAAGTAAAAGTATCTGAGCATTGGCCTGCCACCTAGAATTAATAATCTCAATGACATGGGTGGCAGTGTCCATAATTCTCTCCAGTATTTGTATAGCATATACTAAAAAATAGTTGTCTATATCTAGTAATTCATTTGAAAGTCTTTTTTGATTTTTGAAGCCGTAAGACACCTCAATTTGTTAGCTGGAATTGCTGGAATTTAGTTTTTATTTCTAATAAAACATTGTGAAGTCTACATTGAGATCCCAGGGAAGGTCTCTAATTCAAAATCCTAACAGCTTCAGGATCTATCTGACCTTGAAGAAACAGATAATGAAGATACTGTTGCACCACTGCAGAAGCAAAGCCTGAAGTTCTTCTGTGCTTTAGAGGTGGTATTGCCATTCTATGAGTGCAGGAGTCCTGGAGTTGGTGTGGCTGAGGAACCTTTGGATAAGCTGGAAGAAGGTCTGTTTCCAGAGTGTGGGGTGGGGAGGCAGGCAGGGAGAGTCTCTCCTTTTTAAAACTCTTCAGTACATCATCAAGTCTTCTCCTCGCGAAGCTTAAAGCCCTGGGCAGAGTTTTCCTGTCTTACAATATGAGTTTTTATCTTAGACAATATCTGACAGAACTTTTAAATTTATAATTTTGAACTGACTTCTTCCAAGAAGCTTTGAAGGGGGAAATAATTTTTGGTTAAGAATTTTCTTGTGCTAAAATAGTCCTTCAAAAACAGATCTCTTTGAGCCTTCAATTATCCCAGCAAAATCATCATCTAAAGAGTTAAATAAACTCTCGTGTAAATGTTTAGTCCTTTGCCTCCTGTGAAAGGGCTTTAACAAAATAAAGTCAAATACAGAAAGGGTGTTCTATATTCACTATCTATTCACATATAGAAAGGACCTAGAAAGGATATTCCAGTTGCTACTGAGTTTCTTCCAAGAATATGGCACTCAGGCTTAGGGTTTTAAGGCAGAGGTAGGGCTGTTAGCAAATGAAATGGGGTAAGCTCTTGGGGGTGATGCACAGGGAGAGACCAGATCATCTTGCGCTACCACCAAACCCTTTCTCACTGTGTGATTCCAGCTTTTGATGCACAGGACCGTAAGGTCTGTTGGAATGTAGTTTTTGCTTGTCCATTTGAAATCTGTGTGATGTGAGGATTGAGCCATGTTCTTTGCTTGCATCTCCCTTCTAATACTTCAAGAACTCCCAAAATAGACTGGGGCAGTAAAAATGTGCCCTGCCAGGATATACCTGCAGCAGAGTTATTGAACTATACCTTTGTGTTGTACCTTCCTGTAATTGCTAAGTTAATGATCTAAGAATCATGGATACATTTTTACTTTTAAACATACAGCATAAAAATCAATTATTGTTCAGATGGACATTTAAATCCGTTTGTTTGGGTTGGATTTAGGGCCCTTATCATTGCTTATGGGAAGGAAGACAGTCCAGAAGCTTGCTATTCAGAAGGCTATGTCAGATGCATTCCAGAAACTGTTGATTGTGGTTTTAGGTAAGATTTCTTTTTTATTTTTCTTGAAGTACTTGAGTTTCAGTGAGCAAATAAACTCATTTTGGAAAGTTAATTGGATGAAAATAATGTCTAAAGCACTCCATATTCTTTTAGTTGCCAAATGCTTTCACAGTAACAGTCTCAAATTTCTTCTTTTGTGGCATTTATGAGAAAAATGACAGCAAATATTATTGTACCCATTGTATACATGTAGAATGACTTGCCTCAGTTCACACAGAAAGTAAGTGTTTGATCCAGTTCTTCTTTCTCAATTTTGCCAGAGTAGTATAGTGATTATAAGCTTTGGACACTGGGTTTGAGTGCTAACTCTGTTCCTTAGGTTTCTTATGCAATTTTAGGTTTTATAGCCAGAGAGATTTGACGGTATTTAACATCTCTAAGCTGCAATTTCTTTATCTGCAAAATAGGGTTAGTAATTCAGCTTACATCACAGGAGATAGATAATAAGAGTAAATTAGATTAATGTAAAATCTTAGAAATACGCCTGAAAGAAGCCACTCTGTCCCATGCTCACACATAGGAAGAATTAACATTGTCAAAATGGCCATTCTGCCAAAAGCAATTTAGAGATTCGATGCAATCCCTATCAAAATACCAATGACATTTTTCAGTGAACTAGAGCAAATAATCTTAAAATTCATATGGAACCACTAAAGACCCCAGATAGCCAAAACAATCTTGAGAAAGAAGAAAGCTGGGGGTTTATGCTCTCTGACTTGAAGCTATATTACAAAACTATAGTAATCAAAACAGTATGGTACTGGCTCAAGAACAGACCCATATATCAATGAAATAGAATGGAGAGCTCAGATATAAACCCACCCATATATGGTTGATTAATAAATGATAAAGTAGCCATGACTATATGGTGGGAAAAAGTCTCTTCAATAAATGGTGTTGGGAAACTGGACAGCTGCATGGAAGATAATGAAACTGGATTATTTTCTAACCCCATACACAAAAGTAAACTTGAAGTAGATTAAAGACCTAAATATGTTATGACATGAAACCATAAAACTTTTAAAAGAAACAGGCAAATATCTCTTTAATGTATCCATGAGCAAATTTTTTCCGGACATATCTCCCTGGGCAAGGGAAACAAAGTCAAAAATGAACAAGTGGGGAAAGTATTAAAGATGGCATGAGAGGTGAGACAGAGAACTTCTCCAAAAACCACATATGATATGAAAATATAGTTAATACAAGTAATCCTAAAAGGGCAACAGGAAAGAAGGCTGCGCCAGACTGCATACAACTGGAGAACACAGCAGCCCTCACAAAACGGAACCAGCACCGCTTCCCTGTGACCCCTGACATCGCTCCAGGGACTGAGCAGCTCCAGGGACTAGAGCTTCTGGGCACTAGAGGGCACCACATACAAATATGAAATGTCAAAGGAACCAGATTCAAGCCAAAATTTCACAAACACCAGAAAAAGGATGAAGGGAAACTGAACTCACCAATCTTCCTGAAAGGGAGTTCAAAATAAAAATCATAAACATGCTCATGGAGGTACAGAAAAATATTCAAGACCTCAGGGACAAATTTAGAGCAGAGATGCAATCATTAAATTCCATATCTGAAATGAAACATACAATGGAGGGATTTAAAAGCAGATTAGATGTAGTAGAGATGATAAATGGAATAGAAATTAGAGAAGAGGAATACAAATAAGCTGAGGCACAGAGAGAAAAAAGGATCTCTAAGAATGAAAGAATATTGAGAGAACTGTGTGGCCAAACAGCAATATTCACATTATAGGGGTACCAGAAGAAGAAGAGGGAAAAAGGGATAGAAAGTGTCTGAGGAGGTAATTGCTGAAAACTTCCCAATCTGGGAAGGAGATAGTCTCTCAGGCCATGGAGGTGCACAGAACTCCCAGCACAAGGGACCCAAGGAGGACAACACCAAGATATATAATAATTAAAATGGCAAAGATCAAGGATAAGGACAGACTTTTAAAAGCAGCTAGAGAGAGAAAAAAGATCACATACAAAGGAAAACCCATCAGGCTATCATCAGACTTCTCAACAGAAACCTTACAGGACAGAAGGGAGTGGCATGATATATTGAATGCAATGAAGCAGAAGGGCCTTGAACCAAGAATACTCTACCTGGCAAGGTTATCATTTAAATTTGAAGGAGGCATTAAACAATTTTCAGAAAAGCAAAAGCTGAGAATTTACCTCCCACAAACCACTTCTACAGTATATTTTGGAGGGACTGCTATAGATGGAAGTGTTCCTAAGGCTGAATAGCTGTCACCAGGTGAAATAAAGCCACAGTAAAGAAAGAACAATTAATTACTAAGCAGAAGCAAAATCAAATCAACTACCTCCAAAGTCATTCAAGGTATAGAAAAAGAGTACAGAATATGATACCTAATATATAGAGAATGGAGGAGGAAAAAAAAGAACGTTTAGGTTGTGTTTGTAGTATAGCAAGTCAGTTATAATTATACTGTTAGATAGTAAGAGAATTACCCTTGAACCTTTGGTAACCACGAATCTAAGGACTGCAATGGCAGTAAGTACATAGACCAATTGATAATCACCCTAAATGTAAATGGTCTGAATGCACCAATCAAAAGACATAGAGTCACTGAATGTATAAAAAAATGACCCATCTATATGCTGCCTACAAGAGACTTAACTTCAAACTCAAAGACATACACAGACTGAAAGTAAAGGGATGGAAAAAGATATTTCTTGCAAGTAATAGGGAGAAAAAAGCAGGAGTTGCAGTACTTGTATGAGACAGAATAGACTTCAAAATAAAGAAAGTAACGAGACAAGGACATCACAATGATAAAGAGGTCAGCCCAACAAGAGGATATAACTATTATAAATATCTATGCACCCAACACAGGATCACTTACATATGTGAAACAAATACTAACAATTAAAGGGGGAAATAGAGTGCAATTCATTCACTTTAGGAGACTTCAACACACCACTCACTCCAAAGGACAGATCAACCAGACAGAAAATAAAAAAGGAGACAGAGACACTGAACAACGTATTAGAACAGATGGACCTAATGGACATCTACAGAACACTCCATCCAAAAGCAACAGGGTACACATTCTTCTCAAGTGAACATGGAATATTTTCAAGAATAGATCATATACTAGGCCACAAAAAGAGCCTCAGTAAAATTCAAAAAGATTGAAATTGTACCAACCAGCTTCTTGGACTACAAAACTATGAAACCAGAAATAAATTACACAGAGAAAAATTACACAGAACTAAATCCCACAAACACATGGAGGCTTAATAACATGCTCCTAAATAATCAATGGACCAATGACCAAATAAAAACAGAGATCAAGCAATACATGGAGACAAATGACAACAATAATTCAACACTGCAAAATCTTTTGGATGCAACAAAGGCCATGCTAAGAGGGAAATATATTGCAATATAGGCCTACCTCAGGAAAGAAGAAAAATCCCATATGAACAGTCTAAACTCACAGTTAATGAAACTAGAAAAAGAACAAATGAGGCCCAAAGTCAGTAGAAGGAGGGACATAATAAACATTAGAGCAGAAATAAATGAGATCAGAAGAATAAAACAATAGAATCAATGAAAGCAGGAGCTGGTTCTTCGAGAAAATAAACAAAATAGATAAACCCCTAGCCAGACTTTATCAAGAAAAAAAGAGAGTCTACACACATAAACAGAATCAGAAATGAGAAAAGGAAAAATCACTATTGACACCACAGAAATAGAGAATTATGAGAGAATACTATGAAAAATTATATGCTAACAAACTGGATAACCTAGAAGAAAAGGACCACTTTCTAGAAAAATAGAACATTCCAAGGCTGACCCAGGAAGAAAGAAAATCTGAATAGACCAATTGCCAGCAAGGAAATTCGATTGGTAATCAAAACACTACCCAAGAACAAAACGCCTGGACTAGATGGTTTCAGTGCTGAATTTTATCAAACATTTAGTGAAGACTTAATTTCCATCCTCTTTAAAGTTTTCCAAAAAGTAGAAGAGGAGGGAATACCCCCAAACTCATTCTATGAGGCCAGCATCACTCTAATACCAAAACCAGGCAAAGACACCACAAAAAAGGAAAATTACAGACCAATATCCCTGATAAACATAGATGCAAAAACACTCAACAAAATATTAGCAAATCGAATTCAAAAATACATCAAAAAGATCATCCATCACAATCAAGTAGGATTTATTCCAGGAATGCAAGGATGGTATAACATTAGAAAATCCATCAACATCATCCACCACATCAACAAAAAAGGACAAAAACCACATGATCATCTCCACAGATGCTGAAAAAGCATTCGACAAAATTCAACATCCATTCATGATAAAAACTCTAAACAAAATGGGTATTGAGGGCAAGTACCTCAACATAATAAAGGCCATATATGACAAACCCACAGCCAAAATCATACTTAGCAGCAAGAACCTGAAAACTTTTCCTTTAAGATAGGGAACAAGACAAGGATGCCCACTCTCCCCACTTTTATTCAACATAGTTCTGGAGGCCCTAGCCATGGCAATAAGACAACACAAAGAAATAAAAGGCATCCAGATTGGCAAGGAACAAGTCAAACTGGCCCTGTTTGCAGATGACATGATATTGTACATAAAAAACCCCAAAGAATCCACTCCAAAACTACTGATCTAATATCTGACTTCAACAAAGTTGCAGGATACAAAATCAATACACAGAAATCTGTTGCATTCTTATACACTAACAATTAACTAGCATAAAGAGAAATAAGGAAAACAATTCCATTCACAATTGCATCAAAAAGAATAAAATACCTAGGAATAAACCTAAGTAAGGAAGCAAAAGACCTGTACTCTGAAAACTACAAGACACTCATGAAAGAAATTAAAGAAGATTCCAGTAAATGGAAACACATCCCATGCTCATGGATAGGAAGAATTAATATGTCAAAATGGCCATCCTGCCTAAAACAATCTACAGACTCAATGCAATCCCTATCAAGATAGAGCAAATAGTGTTCTATTTGGAATTCATATGGAACCACAAAAGACCCTGAATAGCCAAAGCAATTCTGAGAAGGAAGAATAAAGCAGGAGGGACTATGCTCCCCAACTTCAAGCTCTACTACAAAGCCATAGTAATTGAGACAATTTGGAACTGGCACAAGAACAGATCCATAGACCAATGGAACAGAATAGAGAGCCCTGATACAAACCCAAGCATATATGGTCAATTAATATGTGATAAAGGAGCCATGGATATACAATGGGGAAAGGACAGCCTCTTCAACAACTGGTGTTGGCAAAACTGGACAGCTACATTGCAAGAGAATGAAACTGGATCATTGTCTAACCCTGTACACAGAAGTAAAATTGAAATAGATCAAAGACCTGAATGTAAGTCATGAAACCATAAAACTCTTAGAAGAAAAGATAGGCAAATATCTCTAGAATATAAACATGAGCAACTTTTTCCTGAACGCATCTCCTTGGGCAAGGGAAACAAAATAAAAAATGAACAAATGGGACTACATCAAGCTAAAAGTCTTTTGTACAGCAAAGGACACCATCAGCAGAACAAAAAGGCATCCTACAGTATGGGAGAATATATTTGTAAACGACATACCCAACAAGGGGTTAACATCCAAAATATATAAAGAACTCACATATCTCAACACCCAAAAAGCAAATTACCCTATTAAAAAATGGATGGAGGATATGAACAGACACTTCTCCAAAGAAGAAATTCAGATGTCCAACAGGCATATGAAAAGATGCTCCACATTGTTAATTATCAGGGAAATGCAAATTAAAACCACAATGGGATATCAACTCACACCAGTTAGGATGGCCAACATAGAAAAGACTAGGAACAACAAATGCTGGTGAGGATGCAGAGAAAGGGGAATCCTCCTATACTGCTGGTGGGAATGTAAACTAGTTCAGCCATTATGGAAAGCAACATGGAGGTTTCCTCAAAAAACTAAAAATAGAAATACCATTTGACCAGGAAATTCCACTCCTAGGAATTTACCCAAAGAAAACAACTCAGATTCAAAAAGACATATGCACCACTATGTTTATTACAGCACTATTTCCAAGATATGGAAGCAACCTAAGTGTCCATCAGTAGATGAATGGATAAAGAAGATGTGGTACCATATACACAATGGAATACTACTCAGTCATTAGAAAGAAACAAATCGTACCATTTGCAACAACATGGGTGAAGCTAGGAGGTATTATGCTTAGTGAAATAAGTCAGGCAGAGAAAGACAAATACCAAATGATTTCCCTCATTTGTGGAGTATAACAATGAAGCAAAATTGAAGGAACAAAAAAGCAGTAGACTCACAGACTCCAAGAAGGGACTAGTGGTTACCAAAGGGGAGAGGTGGGAGAGGGTGGGTGGAAAGGGAGGGAGAAGGGGATGGTGCAGTATCATGATTGGTGCACATGGTGTGTGTGGGGTCACGGGGATGATGGTGTAGCTCAGAGAAGACAAATAGGGACTCTGGCATCTTACTACACTGATGAACAGTGACTGCAATGGAGTATAGGGGACAACTCGATAATAAGGGTGAATGTAATAACCACATTGTTTTTCTTGTGAAACCTTCACATGAGTGTATTTCAGTGGTACCTTAATAAAAAATGAACAAGTGGGACTACATCAAACTAAAAAGCTGTACAGCAAAGGACACCAATAATAGAACAAAAAGGCAACCTACAGTCTGGGAGAATATATTCATAAATGATTTATCTGATGAAGCGTTAATGTCCAAAATATATAAAGAACTCATACAAATTAATACCAAAAACAAACAAAAAACCAAGGAGCCCAATTGAAAAATGGGCAGGGGACCTGAACAGACGTTTTTCTAAGGAAGAAATACAGATGGCCCACAGGCACATGAAAAGATGCTCCTTATCACTAAGCATCAGGGAAATGCAAATAAAAACCACAATGAGATACCACCTCACACCAGTTAGAATGGCTGCCATCCAAAAGATAAGAAATAACAAGTGTTGGTGAGGATGGGGAGAAAAGGGACTCCCCCTACACTGTTGATGGGCATGTAAATTGGTGCAGCCAATGGGGAAAGCAATATGGAGGTTCCTCAAAACACTAAAAATAGAAATATCGTATGACCCAGTAATTCCACTTCTAGGAATTTACCCAAAGGAAACAAACTCCCTGATTCAAAAAGATATATGCACTCCTGTGTTTATTGCCACATTATTTACTATGCCAAGATATGGAAGCAACCAAAGTGTTCTGTCAATAGATGAATAAATAAAGAAGAGGTGGTACATGTACACAATGAAATATTTTTCAGCTGTAAAAAAGAAATCCTGCTACTCGTTACAACATGGATGGACCTAGAGGATATGCTAGTAAATAAGCCAGGTGGAGAAAGACAAATGTCATATAATTCACTTTTTTGTGGAATCTAAAAATGAAACAGAACAGCATTAACAAAAGAGCAGTAGACTCATAGACACTGAGAAGTGACTGGTGGTTACCATGAGGGGGGGAGTGTGATGAGGATAAAGGAGCACAAAAATCTCAAATCATAATGTAAGTTGGTCAAGGAGGGTAGTAAGCATGGAGAATATAGCCAATGGTTCTGTAACAGCTTTCTATGTTGACAAATAGTAACTGCACTAGTTGGGGGTGAGGATTTAATAATGTAACTGTTGCACTACTGTGTTAATATACCTGAAACCAGTATTGTATATCAACTATAAAAAGAAATATGCCTGGAACATGGTAAGCAGACAAAGTATGCCATTATAAATATCATTGTTATCCTGTTGGAGAATTTATTAGATTATGTTTTTGGAATCAGTTAGAGACTAAGAAGTCCTAGCGTACTCATCAGATACCTTACCTGCTTTTAAGAGCCCACCTGGGATTGCTCTTAGCCTTCCAGCTTGGGCAGCCCTTGTAGTGAAGGTTGACTTACCTGGTCATCCAGTAGGATCTCCATCAGCTGTCAACTCTGAGTAACAACCTTTAAGAACCAAACTAAATGTTTGAATTGTTTACCTCTCCCTAATTAGGTGTCCTTGTACACGCTTAAAACTCCTTAGATCAAAAAGCCTGTGGCTCTAGTTTGCCTTGCGGAAAGTTGTGTTTCAATAAAGTACATGGGCCAGTTTCTGCCAATTAAGTGTCAAATGTTCTCTCTCTCCAAAGCTTTGTTCATTGTATCTGGTGGAATTTTGGTTCCCAGGGAGTAGATACTTGCCTTGCTTGTAATATGACATGTCTACTATAGTCCGAGGGTCTCTACTCTAGGTTTGAACTCCCTTTGACCCTCATCTAATACCTTACTATTTAATCGTACTGTGACTGAACATTTTTGTTTCCACGCTTTTTACATCCTATGCCATTATTCCTTAGATTCTCTAAGGGATCATAAAATTTTTTGTAACAGTTGATACTTTGTACATATTTTTCCTCAAATAGTTATAACAAAAACTGAAGTGTGAGATGAGGTTACTTCTAGGAAAATGCCCTTATTTTCTGCTTTTGAAAATTAAAAGAATGTCTAGGTATTGGGTGCTACTGTTGTATATAGGACGTTTTAGAATAAGAAAAATTCTGAATTGATCCTTGTTAACTTTATTTCAGAAAGTGGTAAAATAGCTGTGGAATATAGATCCTGTGAGGAGATCACAGATGCCAGAATCACAGAGGACCTGCAGGATTTAATTCAAGTATGTAGAGATAAACATTTGAGGGTTATATAGGCCGTGTAGCCACAATTCAAAGCAAACAGCAGGATTTGGGGAAATTTGGCATGTATGGTCAACTCTATTACTGTTTGGACAATGTGAAACTTCGCAACTACTTTTGATTGCAGGGAATTCCTGGAGCTTTTCCTGAAGTTCTGGCCCTTGGCTCTGACTCCTTATTTAAAACTTGGAGAGCAGGATTGAGGACCATCAGGGCACTGCTACAGTTGTGGATATTTGAGGGGACACCAGCCTTTAGGACTTCCCTCAATCAGGATCCCAGGGATTTGGGAATAAAATAACTATAACATGAAGTGTGATTATGCTACAGCATTTGGAAACTACTTTTCATATAAGGTATATAACCCAGATCTCAGCATCTCCTGTATATCTTGCATGAAATATGTTGCTGAAAACCCTTTCTGTAAATTAATTATATGGATGCCCTGAATTAAGGATTGAGTTGCCAAATTTCTAAAACAAAATACTAATGTGTTGTTACACATAGGATGTTTAAAAAAAAGGGCCCAAAATTATGTTTCATGTCATTGAGAGCTTAACTTGCGGCTAGATTTCTGATTACATGTGACCATTGAACTGCACAGGTTTGAACTGCCTGGGTCCACTTATATGTGGATTTTTTTCCCATAAATATATTAGAAAAAGTTTTTGGAGATTTGCTATAATTTGAAACTATTACTTTATTTTATTGTAAGAATACAGTATATAATACACATAACCTACAAAGTATGTGTTAATTGACTATGTTATTGGTATGGTCAACAGTAGGTTATTAGCAGTTAAGTTTTGGGGGAGTCAAAAGTTGTATACTGATTTGCTATTGCATGAGGGTCAATACCCCAATCCTTGCATTATTCAAGGGTCAGCTGTATTTAACTCATGCCAAAGTTGAGAAGTTTGTTTTGAAGGGTACGAAGTAGAGAAAGAAAAGGTGGTTATGTTCTGAAAAAGGTCTTTGAAGTTTTTTCTATGCAAAATACTTTTCTAAATTCAACTTAAACCAGTCAAGGAATCTTCAAACTTATCCAAGTTTGGGCTTTAAGAAGTCTAGCTTCTTGTGAGAAGGGGATTCAGTATTGAAGCTAAAGATTTCAGAAACTTGATTGTAACAATAGATTCATTTCTAAATGAATGAACAACAGATTCATTTCCAGTTTGGAATCAATTCCATTTAAAAACCATTACTATGTAACTGGACACTGGAAGTAAGATGAGACCCCTCCTCTCGGGTTTACATGCTAGAGGTTGTACCAGACAACAAACAAGGACTGAAATACAATAAAAAGGGCTGTGAAGGAAGCAACTGGGTGCTGGTTACATTATTTCAAGAAAATCATTTAACGTACTGACTTTAACATCCATGTGTCTCCATATGTGCACACAGGGTAGACCTCTGAAAGTAGTGGTGTTAGTGCTTCTGGATGAGTGGCTGTGGTGAGCCACGGTGGGATGGGGAGGGTTTCCCACGCCAGTGTAGACGGCTACTCACTAACCGCTGAGAGAGGTTCCAGACCCTCTTTCCCAGAATGAATTGTTCACCGCAGAGCCCTTCCTATAGAAATTTTGGAGTCATCACTGAGTCAGCGGTAGTCCTTATATAATAGAGTGGTGAGTTGATAATCAGACATGGATATTGAGAGTTCAGAGAAAACGGCAACATTTTAGAATAACTGTAAAGCATATTTCCCTCCCCACCACCCTAACAGGTGCTCATTTTGCAGGTGAGCTCCTTCTCTTGGAAGCAGTGTGGCCAAGGGGAGGAAGAATGTCTCTCAGATTTCAGCCTTGAGGAGGAAGAGTTCAGACTGCTGGGACTGGAAGAGCACTTTTGAATTTCCCAGGATGCCAGACTTGGTGGCTTCCTTGGGAAGCTCGGAACCCACTCCACCCTGACCCCTCTCTTAACCACCCCACCACCACCCCTGGGCTGCCAGAATCCAGGGCCACCCAGAGTGCAGCCTGAATCCTGTCTCTCTGAGTGGGAAGGGGGTTCTGGCAGGAGGTATTTGTAGCTTTGCAAGGGAAGGGGAGGCTTGGACTCCCATAATTCTTGGAAAGGGCTTGCTCAGGTGGTGCAGAGCCTATCTCAGCGCTCTCCTAATAAAGGTGGTGTAAATAAACGTGTCATAAATAAATGGTGGGGTGTAGGCAGGGGAGGGGTGTGCAGTTGCTAAGGATGCATAAGTGTTAGGGAGCTGTCACAGTGGTTCTGCTCTGGCTCAGAGTGCTGCACTGGTGCCCTACTGGCCTGGGCTGCTGCGCCCTGGAGCCTTTGCATGCCCTGTCCTTGCTGCGCTTCTGGGCCCCATGGCTTCTCCTTATGTGGCAACCATTGTGGCTGCTGGTCCAGGCAGCTTAGCCTCTGGAGTGGGCCCTGGACCCTGTGCAGCTGACTTCTGACCCCCCAGGACCAACTGAGTCCTGGTCTTTGCATTCCTCTAATCTCCCTCCTGAATCACCCCATGCGCTTACTCCCCCAGCATTACCTGGGGCCCTCTGCTTCAGCCCAGATGCTGGGGCCACATCAAGAACTGACCTGTACTCTGGGTCCTTTCCTGGACTCGGATTCAGCTGCAGAGCTGCACCCAGGGCCAGAGCAGTTTGCTGTTCCACATCGGGACCTGAAGGATGAGCTAACCCAGCATCAGGGTCTCCCAGAGGTGGTTCTGGTGGTAAGTTGGGAGCAGAATCAGGTCCCAGGTCTGCCTCCCTGAATCAAAACTAAGTCTGAAACTGTAAGTGTAGATCAGGCCAAAGATCAGTCATTTGAAATACTTGTTTCACCTCTAGGTAGTCGTAGTTCAAAACCAACAAGGTTTACTTTTTCACTTCCAAACCTGAAGAAAGATCTAGCTCAGTGTTGGCAGCTTACCAAAGTTCTTACTGGAACTCCAAGCCAATTTGCAAGAAAATGTCTAGAACAACAGTTGCAGGATGATTATTTATATCCCAATACAGGTATCTTCTTTCCTGAGGAGAAGCTACCTATAGAATTTCTGGGGGGCCCTGAGGAGGTTGAACCTTTCTCCAAGAAAAGTGTCCCCACTCATCATGGACAGAAAATTGAGGAGACTGAATCTTCATCCAGGTGGATTCCCAGGATCGGCATCCAGAGCCCCTGAAGAGACAGACCCCCCTCACGTCAACAGGGGGCTTCATCTCACCCGAGTCCCCTAAGGAAGATGAAAGTTCTGCAAACCCACAGGAGGCCCTAGCTGAGCCTTCAAACACTCCAGAGGAGGCTGAGCCTCCAGAACAGGAGGAAGCCCCAGCTCAGCCTCCAGAGTCACCTAAGGAGGCTGCAGCTCCACCATGAGCACAACATGAGGTAAACATTCCATCTCCAAGTCAAAATGAAGCTCGGCAGTCAAACTTGCACCCTGTCACCGTGCAACCTGTGGAGCTGGCAGTTACCCTATCTCCAGAGGTCACTAATGAGGTTGAACCTTCTCCAGCCCAGCAAGAGGCCCTGGCTCAGCTCTGAAGAGACCGAGCCTCCTCCAATCCAGCAGGAGGTCCCTGCTCAGCCTGCACAGCCCCCTGAGGAAGTTGAACCTTTTCCAGTTCAGCTTGAAGCCCCAACTCAAGCTCCGGAATTCCCAGATGAGGACATAACTCCAATTCCAGTGAGTGATGAGCTGGGAGCTGGACCTGTGGATTGGCATCAAGCTCATTCAGACTTGCCCAGTGTTACATTTCACCTGGTGGATGTAGAGCTTACCATAACTCCAGAGCCTACTGTTGAATCTCCAACATCCCGCAGGAGGCCCCACCTCCTGAGGAGGCAGAACAGCCTCCAACTCAGCAAGAGACCTCAGCTAAGCCTCCAGAGCCTCTTACAGAGGCTGAGCCTTCTCCGAGTGAACAGGAACCACCAGTTCAATCTTCTGAGCCTAATGGGGAAGCTGAACCTCCAGCCCAGGAGGAGGCCTCAGCCCAGCCTCCAGGGCCCCTTAGTGAGACAGAATCTTCAACCCAGCAGGAAACCCCAGCTTATTCTCCAGGGGAGATAGAACCACCGGCAATCCTGCAGGAGCAACCAGCTGAGCCTCCAGAGCCTTTTTCTGGGGAGATGGAACCTTTTCCAACGCAGCAGGAACACCCAGCTCAACCTCCAGGTTCAGCTCTGGATCCCCGTACTACTCAGCATGTATCTCAATGCCACTTGCAAAAAAAACATGGCATAGAAGCTACATAACAAGGATTCTTCTGATGAGGAGGAGATTTTCAACAAGAATGGAGGGTAAAAGATTAGGGATAATTTAAAATTCTTATCTAAGATGAAGAAATAACAGAAAGTGCAATTATTCCTTTCAAGAGTAAAAGCCTTGGCATTCTCGTCCCAGGGAGCTTGGTGAAGCCCCAACAGAGAAGGTTCTGACTTGAGAGTTGGCTGCTGAAGAGCTTGGGGAGGGGAGTGAGGTACAAGACCCCACCACAGAGTGAGCCCCAGCCTGCTCTGGGCCACCTACAACTTTTATTTTCTAATATTGGCTTCTCAGCATTGCTTGTAAAATACTTTTCTCTTATTAAAATGAATAAATGCATAACCAATTCTAGCCATCTGGTAAGGAGAGTATAATTATTAAAATAACAAGTGCCATAGGCACAAAAAGCAGGGCTGAGGCCAGAATCCCCTGTGGCAGCCACTCCTTCCACAGAGGTAATGCGGGCAAAGAAGGACAAATGAGGTTTTCCTCCCTCATTTCCTCAGTATCATCAGTCCCTGGAAACTGGAAACCATACCATCCTCAAGGAGTATTATTAAATCAAATAACAGTTTATTCTAGGGCTCTCTCTTCCCTGGTTCGTCACGTACCAGTTATTTACGACCTGCTGACGTCCTGCCTGCAGAGGATCACCCACGTCTGGCCCCTCTCACGGGGTCTTTGTTGTTGCCAGGATACTGGGATCTTTGAGCCTGGCTCCGCTGGGTGCCAAGGCCTGTTTTCCCAGGCTTTCAAACCCGTGCAGTGCATGTGCCCCAGCTTGGTAGTAGGGGGTTCTTCACCCTCATCAGCTAGTGGAAGATTCACATTGGTTTTTTCTTTCTTTTAAAAAATCCCAGCTCTTGAATAGCTAGCTTGCAGGGAGGTGTTGGAGGAATAGGGTAAAGGCAGTAATTGCCTAAGACTGCCCTCTGCAGGCCTTCTTTCAGAAAAACGTATTGGTGGAGCCACTTCCCCATTCACCTGTACTGCCCTGGACTCTCCTGACCCCACTGAGGGTCAGATGCGTGCTGCTCTGCTCCCTCCAGTTCAGCCCAGCTCCAAACCTACCCACTTCCTTCCTTGTCCAACACAGATCCCCGGCTGCATGATTCCAAGTGATAATACAGTGCAATCTGTAAAAGATGCAAAGGTTCCTCCATTCTTTCTGGAAAGAAAGTCATTAATAAATTACTTTTAGTTAAGTCAGTAAGTTAGATACGTTATTGAGTGAAAGAAACTGAGTGAACAAGCTTTGATAATCTACCTAAATGGCCACAAATAAATGCTGGTGGTTTAGTGATATGAGATGGAAAGTGGTGCCAACCATGGAACCACAGCTCAGAGCTCCCCAGCGTAGCCGTGTGAGGGGGTAACAGCCCAGCATGTGCTGCTGGTGAGGTGGCGTTCCAAGCAAAGTGAACAGCCTGCTGTTCCTCATCTGGTCTGCGTGCTGGTGCTGGGCGAGAGACCCCTGTTCCCTTGGTGCCTGCCCAAGTTACCTCCCAAGTTTCTTACTAAGAATGACAAATGTTTTTGTCTGGGTGGTGACTTCAGTGAGCCAACAAATATATACTGTGCTTAAAGCACAAGACTAAATAGTAGTAATAAAAGGAAGCAGCAGCTAACATTTACTGTTTGCTTACTTGGTGCCAAGCCCCAGGTTAGGCATTTCAAAGTTTCATTTAACCCAACAATCCATGGAAGCATATTTTGTTATCCTCACTTGAAAAGAGGGCTTACAGAATGTAGGTAACCTGCTCAGGGGCTCAAGGCCACACATCCAAAACTGTGAGGTAGGCCTTAAAGTCAGGACAGACTCCAAAGCCTGCAAACCATTACACTGCCCTGTTGGATGGTAGAGGGATACAGAGAAGTGTAAGCCATGGTCGTCATCAAAGCATCGAAACAATACTAATAACCTGGGTGATGAGGATGATGGCAGCTGTGCCGACTGAGCCTCCTGCGTGGGCCAGGTATCGTCCCAGGCACTTCAGTTATACTGTTAGGTCACAAGGGCAGAAACGCCCCAGACCAGCTCAGGCTCTAATGAGTTTGGGGTTGATTCTAATAAGAGAGGTGGATACAAAGATAGGGAGCTGAAAAAAACTAAGATTGGAGAGTCCTGTACCGCTGGGTTTCCCAGTATGTGGGCCAGGATTGCTGGCAGCTCCATGTTCCAGTTCTGGGAGATTTCCCTTATTTCAAAGTCAGTACAAAAAGTGAGGCTTAGGTACTATTTTTTTCATATAATACTACCTCAAATTTGCACAATACTTAGCCTCAAATGCTACCGTACTATATTTCTAAATTTAAATTTCCAAGAATAAGACTCTGCTTTGCCCAGGTTGACCTAGTGGTTTTGCCAGAGCCTAGAGCTTCACCCGGCCAGTCTGGACGGACTGTCTGTCCCCAGGTTGGGAACACAGCCCTGGCTGTGGCCTGGAAGGAGGGAGAGGTGCCCAGGTCAGCTGGTACACACATGGCTGCATAGGGCTGCTCCTTCTCCTTATTGATGGGCACGTTAGCTCAGCCCAGCTCCTCTCGGAGATCGGAGTGATGGGAGAGAGGGGCATAGAGCGCCACCAACTACTAAATGAATGAAAAGTCTCCTGAAACCTGTCAGAGACATTAGTCATTTTTTAAAAGATAATGAAATGAGACTATGATTAGGGCAAAAATGATAGAAAAGAAATGTTATAGGGATTCAGAAGAGGGATGGTTAGGCAAGCTAGGGAGAGTCCGTGGAACTTGTGGAACTTGAGCTGGCCTGGATTATGTGGCAGACACTGTACCTGGTGCTGGGGACAGACTGACTAGGACAAAGTCCCTACCCACTCAAGGGGCCCCTAAGACTGGGAGGAGGGACAGACCCCTGAAGATATATGTAGAAGACGGTGTTGGGCATGACAAGGGCAGGGTGCCAAGGAGTGGTTCAGCTCTCGGTTGGCTGGGAAGGAGTAGGTGAGGGATGGCTCGGTGTGGGGGATGTGGAAGAAAGCCAAGTAGTAGTTTAGGCTGACAAGGGGAAGGCAAGGCATCCTAGTCAGAGGACAGCACAGAGACAGAGACGCAGGAAACCTCGCGTGTCCTTGAACTGCATGCAGTCTGGTGTTCGGAGCTCGGAAAAGGCAGCCCGTGAGTCTGCGCAGGCGAGCAGGGAGCCGGTCCCAGAGGGCCTGGTGAAGGCGCACGGACCTGACCAAACAAAGCGTGAACTTCTGATGGTTTAGGCAGAGAAGAGGCATGACCAAGCTGGAGTTGTAGGAGGAGTAATTTGATGGTGGCCTAGAAGCAGAGAGGCCACTTGGGGGTTTAGACTAAGTAGGAACTGGGGGAAAATGGGGCACCAGATAGGAGGTTCTGCGGCAGGTAAAGGACTTGGATGGTGGATCTGCGTGAGTGAGAACTGGAAGGATGAGCTATGTGCAGAGAGTGAAAGATCGGGCTTTGGTTATCTTTATGGTACATTGTAGATGATGATAAGGTTCAAGCATCACCTAGGAATGGGGATCAGTGAAGTGTCAGGGATCTAGGAGGTGACGCCAGTTCCACAGTCTGGGAGATTCATTTCCTTTCCCCTTTCAGCAGCTCAGCAGAGCTAGTTCAGCAGCTACCAACAAGCCCACTGGAAAAATAGACTTCACCTTTCTAATGAGGTCATTTCTTTCATTAAGCAGTTTCCACTGTTAGTGGTATAGATGTTCCCTACCATGCCATCCCATAAACATGATACATTCCAGGCAGGAGCCCTCCCTACAGGACCCCTAGCCAATGGACACATGGTCCAGCTAAGTCTGGCCTAATCCCCTTCCCTGAAAACTTAGGGAATTGAATGCCGTCTGTTACTGTTCTGCTTGTAAGTTTCCCCAAGAAACAATAAAACCCTACTTTATATTTGCACATTTGGTGCTACTGTCCTCTTTACACAACAGGGGTCAAGAAATTTAGTGCCCAGGAAAGTCTACGGGTTATTGGCATGGCAAATATGGTAGAGAAGAGCTAGAGCTTCGAGTCAAAGTCCCAACCATTCGAGGGTGTCATTTATTAATACACCAGCTCGGAGAGTCTCAAGCCTGTCTGGTTCAACCCCTGTATCAGACAGTGTATTGATTATCTGGTGCTATGTAACAGATTACACCAAAATAGTGGCCTTAAACAACAATAAACAATAAACACCTCTGTGAGCCAAGAATTCAGGAGTATGGGCAGTTCTGGCTCTGGGTCTTCCATGAGTCTCCTGAACATCTGAGTGAGCCTAGAGCCTCTACATGTCCCCTGGAGAGAAAGCGGGTAAGGAGGTCACCAGAGCTACGGTGATCATAAGGTGGGGCCTGCTGATGTCAAAGACAAATTTCAGAGAGATGGTAATAGCATTATCAACTTAGTGAACACCTACTATGTGCTGGGCACTGAGCTAAGCACTTCACATTTTCTCATAACAGCCTAGGAGATGAGATATTGTCCCCATTTAAGAATTTTTAAATATCACAAAGTGTAGGGACAATGGAAGTTCCTATGGCCAGGATCTTCACCTGACCCTAAACTACTTGATGATGTAATTGACCGATTGCTAGGCTACTGCTTCCACACCTGTTAGCAATGAACTATTATTGACTGAGTCACTACATAAAGAGCTCTGCCCTGTGCTCTGGGCAGAGGCAGAGACGGATTATGGGCCTTTAGACTGCTGGACGTGGACATGATCCTAGTGCTCGACCACTGCCATGAGACAAGACAGGTATAAACCCTTTTACCCCAGAAACATTCGTTGTAATTTCTCGGTCTCACCAAATCCATAGTGAACCAGCCTGGGGCCGAAACCCTCAGGCGAGACACACAAGGAAGAATAACAACAAATGAGGCTCTTACTTCTTTTAAGTTTTCCCCCTCCAGTTGAAGGCTGAGGCAAGACATACTATTTATTAATAGTCCTAAAATGCCATTTTTAAAAAATTGTTTCCCCACTTAGGACTTGTAAAACCTCCTTAAGGCCTGCTGGTCATTCCCAAGTCCTACGGTCAGTTTCTAAGGCCTTCCTTTGTGTGTCGCTACTCTCCCAGGAATGCCACTTGCTGCAGCCAGCTGACCTCTTTCCCTCTCTTAGCTCCTCTACTCTGCCTTCTCCTCTATCTTCTCACCCCCACAACCTCAACCCATCTCGTTCCTCCCTTCTGTTGTGCACTCCTTCTGCCCATTCAAATGATTCCTAACCCTCCAAGACCCAAGTCAGGCTCACTGCTTCCCTACAGCAGTCTGGCAGCCAGAGGTCTCTGCCCTGATTAGCGATGGCCACAATTTAGTCTCCTTAATGCAGCTGCCAAATTGGAACTGAAGATACCAGCGCTAGAGAAGACCCTATAACTTGTAGTAGAGTGTAACCACCTGAGAGCATTCAGTGTTTGGCATCCTCTAAAAGCTCTCTTTGGCTAGTAGGGCTTTTAAGGTAGAATGTGCGTAGGTTGAATCCTGGTGGCGCAACTTCTGACTTGTACCACTAGGTGGCACAATTACAGAGGGATGCTTCCAACAGGATGCTAATGTGTGATCATCACACAGTGTGACCCAGAGAATTAGAAGCAAACTGATTCCCAGCCTGGGCTGGAAGGAGCCTTCAGAAGTCACTTAGACCATCTCTATGCCTTCAGGCAAACAGAGATTTTATTCACTTTCAAAGTCTCAAAACTGTTAGCTTGCTTCGGTACCCCCACATAGGTTTTGCAATGTGGAGTCAAAGAGAGGACAGTGTTCTGGACCTGTGGAGACCTGGCATCTTAGTCTAATTCTGCTCCTGAGTCACATGTGCACTCAGCTTCAGTTCCACAGGCTGCAAAATGAGGGAGTTGATTAGATCATCTTTTAGCCCTTCCAGGCCTCTGATACTGATCATTTGGAACTGGACTAAGTTCTTACCATATTCAGCTTTAGTCCATTTGTTTTGTTTTCACCCTTACTGTGTGTATGTGTTTATAACCTTAAGTGGTAGAAAGGATTCATTCAAAATAACTATGGAGTGCACAGTAGTACACGTTAGGACACAAAAAACAAAGTCACCCATGGTTTTTCACTCCATAAGTTTAAACTCTACTGGAGGAAATGTGATCTACATGTGAAAAGTTAAACCATGTTAAAAGACAAAGGTCGGAAGAAATCTCAAGTTCGAACCCTCCTGCAATAGTCCTATAAAACAACTGCCCAGTGTACCTTCCAAGGCAGCCCGTTCCGTTTGGGGTTTTGCAATGTGGATATTCTTCTGAATGGTAATCTGACACCTACAACCCTGAGATTTCCATTCCCTGGGTTTGCCTTCTGAAGATCCGGAAAGGATGTAAGACCATCTCACATGAAAGATGGTGTTTCTCTTTCCTCAGCTAAGTACCTCCCCCAAGTGCTTGTTCTAGACCAAGATTCTGGAATCCACTTAAGGTGGCCAGTTGCTATCTAACTTGTTCTATCCTAGGACTCAGTTTCCTCTTGGCAGTGTAGTTTCACACTTTAGAGTCTGGAAATTAATCTTGAGAGAAGAGATGGAACTGAGGTCAACATGGAGTTTGGGGAATTATACTGACGTCACACCGCCAGCACAAAGGACTGTGCCCTTCCTGTTCTTCTTGCTCTGAACGTAAGTACAGCATATTTTTGTTGATTTTCGTATTTAAAAAAATTTCACCTCATTTGGAGCTTCTGCCTTCTTGGCCTTGTTCTCACTGTCACGTGCCACAACTTTATGTTCATAATTAGCTCTCGGCTGCCCCTCCTTCCATCTATCATGGATGAGAACCCTACAGGAATATCTTTTTTTTTCCCTCAGTTCCATCAGCCTCTTCAGAGCTCCTTCCCCATCTGTTTCCTTATTTAGTTTGCAATACACTTTTGAGTACCATCCATTCCTCTGGGGATAGGAACAGAGATTCTTAACCGTAAAAGACCATTGTGGGCACATGTACGCTCTCTTTTCCAAGAAGAGAATTTGTACTTTTCATCATATTTTCAAAGGGGTCAGAGACCCAAAAATGTTAAGAATCACTCTTTCAAAGCCTTTGTGGGATTCTGTTTATCTTTCCCCTGAATGTTTGACATTGCATCTGGTGGGCCAGCCTTCCTTCAGGGCTACCATGCACTCCGAGACAGCACTCTCCCTGTCCCGGTACTCTCTTCACTTCAGCCCTTCTCCCAGATATACCTTGGGTCACACTTAGGTGTAGAGATGCAATCCCCCCTTTACTTTTACTTCCTCTGTGGCCCTGCTTTTAGCTGAATGAGCATTCCAACCAAGTTCCAGAGCAAGACTTGCTCTGGACTGTGCTGGTTATGCATGAGTGGACACGGCCCAGGGCCCACAGGCTTATCACGCCCCTGCAGTCACTTCTGCTCCTCTCTTCCTTTACCAGGTGCCAACAGCCTCCACTCACTGGACTTCTTTTCTCAGATGGGGGGGTTCCCTGTAGATCTGAATCTTCCTGATGGGCTGTATTCACATGCTCACATGTCCACTCGCCTACCAGTTTTATTTTTCATAGAACAGAGTCCATTGTCAATGGAGATGGTTTCCACCTCAGAAATTCTTGATCATACCCAAGAGCATGTGCACTTTCTTTAAAAATCTTAAGTCATTTTGATTTTGTGTGAATCTTATATGATGTTATTTGTTAAGGACAGACATGTCACTTGGGCAGTGGCTGGTGTAGGGATGGGGACCTGAGGGTATCTGTGTGTCACTTTTCTTTGCAGTGTGTCAGACTTTGGTCTCAGTACCTGAGGATTTGAAACAGCACATCTGACATTGGTGTCCCAGGGCTTCCTCAACTTCCTGGCCCTTGGGCATCAAAGGAGATTCAAATAAATGGTCACCTTGGCCCCACCCCTTCTACCATTCTATTCCCACCCATGCTGCAGCTCTCAACTCAGTCCTCCATGCCCTACATGTTAAAGAAGCTGGAGGTCAATGATCTATCGTTAAAAAGCTTGGTTACCAGTTGGAATGTGGAGGGTTTCACAATCATTTACTTAATGCGTTTTATTGCTGGTACTGCAAATTTTCGTTCTGATGTAGAATTTAGTTTTTGCAATATTTGTCTAGTGTTTAGTTTCTTAAAATGGCAGCCAGCATTTTGCTGGCCTTTGGGGTTTATAAAACTGAATAGGATCTGGTCCTTGTCCTCAAGGAATATCAAAACTGATAGGTAAACTAAGACATGTATTGGGCACAAACTATCAAGTAGAAGACAAAGGCTGTAAGGTAGATATTAACAAAGAAGTGGGAGGATTTTAAAGGGAAAAGCAGGATTATTTCCAGTTTGGAGATAGAACAGGCTCTTTGGAGGAGAAGGAGCTGGCATTGGAAGCATAGAGGATGGGGTGATTTTGATACACACAGAAGCAGTAAAAAGCAGTGGTTGAGAGTGTAGTCTCAGGATCAGTCTCATGAGCTGTGTGACCTTGGGCAAGTTGCTCAACCTCTCCAGGTCTCAATTTCCTAATCTGTAAAGTGGGGATAATAGTAGTATTGACTTTATTTGGTTACTACAAGGATCAGATTAATACATGTAAAGCACTTGAAACAGTATTGGTAACATTGTAAGGACTCAGGGGAGAAGGGTATTCTTTTTAAAAAAATTGACATATAGTTTATATATACTATTATATTGGTTTCAGATGAACAACTTAGTGATTCATCAGTATATACATTTCTAAACGCTCACCATAAGGGTAGTTACCATCTGTCACCATACAATGATAGTAATATATTATGAGCTATATGCCCTATGCTATATGGAGAATGGTGTTCTAGGCAGAAAGAACAGCTCTGGCAAGAGAAGGGAAATGAAAGGACTCTTATTCTTTTGGGAAGCCCACAGGAGTAGACATCCTGGGAAACAAGTGCAGAAAGAATGCTCATCGCGAAGTGCCCCCACGTCATACACACCTTGAATGCTAGATCTCTGCCCACACTGCTCTTCCTTTAGTTTTATTATTATTAAAGTGTCATTGACATAGTCTTACATTGGTTTAAAATACACAACACAGTGGTTCAACATTTACCCATATTATCAAGTCCTCTGCCCTCCAGTGCGGTTATTGTCCATCAGTGTAGGAAGATGTTACAGAATCATTAACTGTCTTCTCCCGTGCTGTACTACCACTCCCTATATTATTCTATTGTGATTGTGGATTACTGCGCCCCTTAATCACCTCCCCCTCCCCTCCCCACCCTTCCCACCTCCTCGCCTTTGGTGACCATTAGTCCCTTCTCAGTGTCTCTGAGTCTACTGCTGTTCTGTTCCTTCTGTTTTGTTTTGTTTTTGTACTCCACAAATAAGTGAAATCATCTGGTATCTGTCTTTCTCTGCCTGGCTTATTTCGCTGATCATAATACCCTGTAGATCCATCCATGTTGATGTAAATGAGAGGCTTTCTTTTCTTTTTATCCCCATTGTCCTTTTACTCTTCCCAGTGACTCCTTCCATATTCTACAAATAAGAAGCTGAGGTTGATAAAGTCTACATTATTCTCACAAGGGCACCAGTGAGGCGTGGAGGCTTCAGGAATCAGACCCACGCAGCTTGCTGCCTAAGTCTGGGTCCATAAGTACCAGCTGTAGAAGTACTGACGCCCCCCAACCCCCACCCCCAGCCCCTCTGCCTCCGGCCTGCAGTTGCCAAGTCACTTTCTCACTCCGGGCTTCAGTTTTCCTTTTGACATGAAGGCATCAAGGATGCCCTGAAAGTCCCTTCCAGCTCTAAGGTAACTACTCTCCTTCTCACGCCTGCCCTCAGAACTTGTCTTCACTGGGCTGTTGATTATCATTCTGGCCCCCAAACGTCCTGATGATGGAGTGCACAGGGAAGGACAGAGCAAAGCACCAAGGCCTCCCATAAAAACCTGTCAGTAGGTTAAACAAACAAAAAAATCAAACCATGTAACAAAAATCAGAGCAGCAACACCAAGGTGATTTGGAGTAAGTCAGCAGGCGTGAGAGGAGAGTCAGAGACCCTTTCCAGCAGACCACAGGGGGATGGGGAATGCCGCTCTGGGCTCCACTTGGGAGGGTGCAGTACGGGGGCATGGCCCTGTTGACCCGCCCCTCCGGTCCTTGCTTTGAAACATCTGGGGCATCTGGTTGAGCTGAATCTTTAGGGTTGTTGGGGAGAGAGATGGGGCAGGAAGAGTGAGTGTATTGAAGGGCAGAGAGGGGAGGCAGTCGGGTCACTTGAGTGATGTGATTAACAGCTTAGGGAGTCGTGTTGCTAAATTTCTTTTTTTCTGAGGACTTGGACTCATTAGGAGTAGTCTTACTGCATAATCACTCTAATGTTTTTATTTGATTTTGTTTTCTATCTTGATTTAAAAAATACAATAAAAAATATTGTCATAGACAAACAGGGCTGGGGCTTATGTCTTATAAGCTATGGGGTCAATTTCATCTGTCTTTGGCTAGTCTGTCCTGTGTCTCTCCTCCATCTTCTGCCATGCTATAATTCTTTTTTGAGGGACTTTGAGAGTTCTGTCCCCCTACTTAAAAGGGCACCATGGTCACCTGCCATAGTGTCTCAATTGTACATTGTTAATCACCTTTTTGGGGGTAGGCATTCAAGGCTCCTAGATCTGGCTTGTTCATTGAGTGTTTGGGCTCTGAAGCCAGAATGCCAGGGTTTGCAACTGAGGACTACAGTTTACCAGTGAGTGACCTTGGACAAGTAACTGTCCCTTTCTGAACCCCAGTGTCCTCATCTGAAAAATGGGGATAAAAACAATGCTCAAGCTCATTAAGGAGTGTTGTGAGGATTTTACAAGGCAATATGTATGAAGCATGTAACACAGTACCTCGCACATAATAAGCTCTCAATAAATGTAAGGTATGAAGTTGTCAACACTTTGTCATTTTAGCTTAAATCTTAGAGGATTGCCCAGTAGAATTCGGACCAAGTAGGAAACAAGTTCATTTTGTGACCTGGGCAAAGGAAAGCTCTATAAACAGGGCATTCATTGACCAGGATGGTCCCAGTGGAAGGTCTTGCCACACATGACGCCCTCTGAGCATTAAGGGGGTGGGCGGGAGGGTGCAGAGTTCCTGGGAATTACCAAAGAAACAGGGTCAGGAAAACAGATGAGCGGCAGTTGTGAGTAATCACAGGGCTGGGGACACAGCCCTTGGGGCCGTCGCAGGTGTCTGAGCCCCTGCGCGGGAGGAGAATAAGCGGAGGCATGGAGAGGTGAAAGGGAGGAGGGCCAAAGAGGCCCCAGCTGCTGTCTGGCCAAGGGTCCTGGTTAGAGTGAAGGTGGAATGGGCGCTTCCTGGCCACATCTTCCTCAGGCCTCTTGCTTCTGGGCTGGAGACAGCCAGCGCCGTGGGGAAGTGAGGCGTCCTGCCGATCACACTCCCAGCCCACAGTCATCCCCCTCTTTGTCATCCTTTCAGGGAAAAGCTGAACCCGAGGGGCCCTCTGTTTGGCCCAGACCTTGGTCTAATGCCCAGGTTTTTCCGGTGTGGCCGTCATATCTCACGAGTCAGTCGGGCCTGGCTGATAACTTCTTATTATAGTCAAGAAAGGAAGTGGTCAGGACCTGGAAATAGGGCAGCCTTAGGAGGTGGGGGTAGGGGGGGTAAGGAAAAGGCGTTTTCTGAGGGAAAAGGCCTTGCGTGCCCTGGGATAGAACCCTTACACACAATTTCTGGACATGGCCTGGGCTGCAGGAACTCTAGGGACAACTTCTTTACGGACTTCCCAATTTCATCTAAGAAATGGGAGATTAGGGTGTTTTATTCCAACAGGAATTTCTTCCATTAACATAGCAACATCTGGGAGAGTCTGCCATCCTATACCCAGACTTGTAATAAGGGAGACAGTGGGCTGTAGAGTCAGACAGACCTGTTTTTTGATCTAGCTTTGCCACTTCCTACCTAGGTACTCTTCAGCTAATTACCCCATCAATCTCTGTCTCCATTTTTTCACTTGTAAAATCCTATTCCCATGCCTATCTTGTGCTGACTGAATAAAATATGAAAAAATTCTTAGCATAGTATTTTGCACCTAATTACCACAAAATAAATGGCTAAATATAATGATAATAATAACAATAATTGTCCTCTTACCCCTTCAAGCATTAGTTTCTACTTCTGTAAAATGAGCTATTATGAGGCTTAAGGGAGATGATGAATATTTGTGAAGAAGGTTGTGTATAAAAGAAGAGGGCATATAAACGATATACCATACATTATATATATGTGAAAGATCAGCCATGGATTCGTACAGGGCCAGGGACCTGACCTGGGAGCTGTCAGAGGATGGGCAGTTGACCAACTTGGACCCTGCCCATGGCCTCTAATGTCCTCCAGCCTCAATTTGGACACCAGTGCCCAGGGGGCTAATGACAGGCAGTAATAATGAAGCAGTGGGTGTCTTGACTTATAGACAGAATTTGGGGATAGACTAGGAATTGAGCATAGATACATGAGTTGGTCTGAAGATGGAAAAATTAGCTCACATTTATTAAATACTCACTACATGACAGTTACTGTGCTAAATGGCATACATTAATCTTTTTCCATTCAGCACCATTATACCGTTGGGGAAACTAAGGCTCAGTGCAGTTAAGTAATTTTCCCAGGGTCATTGAGGTAACAAATGGTGGATCTACTTTCAAATCTTGACCACCTGACTATGGAGTGGTCAAACCTTACATTACTCTGTCTCTCCAGAAGGTTAGGAGGACCTGAGAGGTCTAAATACATGTCTAGAGTCCAGCTGAAAATCTGGATTCCCTGGAGCAGGGCCAAAAGTAGGATGAGTGGTGGTTTAGAAAGACACCAGTACAGGAATTAGGGGCCAGAAGCCAAGCAACAGTTCCATTATCCGAAGGAGGCATCACCCTGGCTTGAGTGTTGGGTGGGGAAGGGGCCTGAATTGGTCAGAGATGCAGTGTGAGCAGTTATATGATGCCCTCTGGGGGCACAGAGCTTGAATCCAGGCTTGGCCACCTGGTTCTTTGTAGCTGAGCTGGAGTGGAAAGTCCTGGGACTCTCACTTTTTCTGCTCAGCACAGGAAGGTCTGCTTCATGTGAAGATGCATTCTAAGATGGAAGTGAATTGTCTCAGGCCCAGCTGGGCTCAAGCCCTGGGAGGGCAGGGCGTGGCGTTCCTCACTACTGCATCCTCAGTATCCTGAGAAGCACTTGGAACGGCAGGCCCCTGATGTGTGCTTGTGAATGAATGTTAAATGCCAAGGCTGAGCTCATCTCTTCACAACTACCTTGATAAAAATCTAGGAGTACCTTCTCAGATAACTCCCCAGAGCCCAGAAATTCCAAGCTAACCATTTTTAGTCAGTGTAGACTCGGAAAAGCCCATTTCCTTCCAGCCAAAGAAACAGCTGGGTCATCTCTCTCTCCATGACCAGAGGAGCCTTTGCCAAATGTGCAGGAGAAGATTCTGAGACAATATGCTATTCCACACTTAGTCTCATTAACTAGAGGAGGAGATTTGCACTGGAAGATCTACAGTCTCTCCACAAATAAGAACAATAATACAAACACATTCCTCAGTGCTTTTCAGATTCCAAAGGGCTTTCATATCCAAGGTCTCATAGAATCTCATAATCGTGAGAGTGTGTGTGTGTGTGTGTTGGGAGGGGGTAGAGTGGGACTGGGGGTGCAGAAAAGGGCAGGGAATGGATAGTTGTTTTTTTTTTTACAGATAAGAGAAATGAGAATAGAGAGGATTTGGATCATGCTACTAGTAGGAGTTGGGGCAAGGACCTGAATCCAGAGACCTTCTGACCCTTACTAAAAGAGAGAATTAAGGATGGCCTTGTAGGCAAGAGGTTCAGGAAATAACCACAGATGTGGGTCCCTCAATTTACAGTGGTGACAACTGATGAACCTAAATAGAAGTGGGCTTCCCAAGGGAGCAGACTATTGGTGAGAACCCAGGGAAAAGATCACAATTTTGCCTCTGACATGGGTCCTGGGGAAGATCTTCTACCTGTCCTGAACTGGCTACTCCTCCATGTCCTGTCAGCTGGGCTGCACGGCCCTGGAGAAAAATCATAGAATGGATGGCTCAGGTCCCCCATCATCTTTGCTCGATTAATATTTTATTAAAATTAATTTTCAAGGGATGCCAAGAAGGTCAAAAAATAAAAGTAATTATTTTATTTACTAAGGGCCTACTAGGGAATACAAAGGTAATAAATTACAGTCCCTCCTTTCAAAAATCTCACTGTCCGGTAGTGGCAGAAGAGGCGTAAGTAAATAAATTATGAATCACAGAACTTCACTTCTGACTGTGACAGAGTGACTGGTACAGGATTTGCTCTCCCACAGTAAACAACAAATTTAGACAAAATATTTGAGGAGATGCTTTAGACACTGAACACAGGCAACAGAATATAACCCTCAAGGGAAGGGAAACACACGAGCTGGGCCTTACATCTGCACAGCTTTCTGCTGGGGAACTTTCTGGACTGCAGCGCAAGAAGGGGAACCTAGGAAGTGCGAGATGGTCTCACTGAGCTTAGGAGCACAGACTAGAGTTCAGGGCTGCTGAGGAAGCTGTAATGTGTGGGGAAGACTTTTAGAGAGGAAGGAGCTGAACGGAGAGATGCCCCTTAAGTCAGCAGAGTTGTTCTCCAGGGTCTTTGGGTGAGGGACGGGCTGCCACATGCATGTGGTGATGCTGTGTAAGGCTTAGCAGAGCAGCAGAGAGCTGAACAGAGCACACAAGGCTGTGCGTGGCTTAGAGATGTTGGAGTTTCATTCTAGTCAGAGTGGAGAGATCTCACCGAACAACACTGGTACTCAGATGATACAGAATGTCCACATCTTATGAGTAAGGACTGTGTTCTATCTAGATAAAGATAATCTGCCAGTAATTTAACTGCCTAATAGAATAAGATTCAATACTCTTCAAGGGAAGACAACATAAACTCTAAAATGAATAGTTCACAATGTTTAGTATGCAATCTAATATTAATATACATGTGAAAAACAGTAAAATGGGACCCACAATTTTTAAAAAAGAAAGAGAAATTGACGGTGGGATGAGTTGGAATTAGCAGACTAGAATTTTAAAACACTGGTTGCAAACACATTTAAGGACTTAAAGGAAAATATAGACATAATGCTTGGGATATGGGGAATATCAGCAGAGAAACTGAAACTATAAGAAAAATAAAGGGCAATTCTAGAACTTAAAAACAATGTCTGAAAAATTCCCTGGATAAGATTAACAGTATATTAGAAACTGCAAAAGAAGGGATTGGGAAATTTGGAGATCAATAGACTATTTAATCTGAAAAACAAACAGAAAAAGGATTTAAAATAAATGGAGCCTCAGCAGACTGTAGGATAATAATCCAAATATTAAATTATATTAAGTATTAATATAATTAATTTACATTAAAATATAATTTACAAAATTATAAATACTTTTATTTAAAATATTTAAGATGTTAAATTATAAATATTTAAACCATATCCAAAATATGTATCATGGAGCTTCACAAAGTAAGAAGAGAAAGAATGGGCAGAATAAATATTTGAAGAAATAAGTATGAAAAACTTCCTATATTTGGTGAAAAATAAATCATTTATATATCCAAGAGTCTCACCAACCCCAAGCAGGATAAATATAAGAAAAACCACACCTATTCACCTTCACCAGCCTGTTAAAAAACCAAAGACAAACAGAAAACTTAAAGGTAGTCAGAGACAAACCTCAGATAATTTGAGCAACATAATGATAGCATTGGATTATAAGTCACTGAATAAATAAATATCCATAAATTCATACTGATACATATAAGCAATTGTGCTTCCTTACTGTGGAGTACCAAGCGGTAGCTGTAGAAGGAAAAAGGCAACAGAAAATCACTATTACTCAAACACCACAGAAACTATGCAGTCAAGAACTACTAATGGATGCTCAAATTAGTGGATGAAGGTATGAAGAGAACAGGATACTTGCATAGAGTTGAAATATCTTTCCATAAAACATTTATTAATTACAAAGAGAAAAATGCTAATTTTATAGTGAAGAAGCCTGACAAACACCACCTTAACCATTGTGATCAAAAGTTAACACCATAAGTAGTAAGATATATGGTTATCATGTACCCACTGAAATGACGTTTCAATGAAGCACATCTTTTTTTTTTTTTTGGTATTCTTGTCTCCAATACCTGAATACAATATCATGAGAAAACATCAAACTCAAGCTGAGGGACATACTACAAAATAACTGGCCTAATAACTGACACCAAAGTGTCAAGGTGATGAGAAAAGAAAGACTGAGAACATGTCATAGATTGAAGGAGAATAAGAAGACATGATGACAATACAATATGGGATCCTGGGTTGGAGTCTGGACTAGAAAAAAGGACATTAGTGGGAAGACTGGCAATATTCAACTACTGTATCCAGATTAGTTAACAGTATTGTATCAATGTTAATTTCCTGTGTTTGATAATTATGATATGGTAAGATGTTAACATTAGGAGAAATTGGGTGAAAGATACAAGGGAACTCTCTTTAGTATTTTGCAACATTTGAATAAGTATAAATTATTTCAAAATAAATTTTTAAAAAGCCAGAGGGAAAAGACAGGGAAACAAGAATGTAAATGATGGTTGATGTCTCATGAAAACAGTGGAGCCCAGAAAACCCTGGAACAAAATCTTTAAAGTACTGGAAGAAAAAAAAAAATCTGTGAATCTAGAAATCTGTATCTAAGAACTATCATTAAAAATGAGGAGAAACAAATGAAAGTTGAGCATATTTGTTGCCAGGAGATCTTAATGACAAGATTTGCTGGAGAAAGTTCTTCAGGTTGAAGGGGCAGCATGTTTGCTGGGCCATCGTCCACCCCAAGCGGTCAGTGGCAGCAGACCCAGGCTGAGGACACGCCTAGGTGACTGGGAGATTGGTTCTACATACGGAAATTGAGCAAATAAATAAATTTCTAGGCTGAGATGTAATCAGGCTGCGCGACCTGGGTTTTTGTGCCAGGGCAATGACAGTGCTGTTAAAATGGCTTCTAGCCTCCAGGCCCTCCACCAGCTAGGGGAGGTGTATGGAGCTGGAGTCTCAAAGCCCTGTCAGGACGCCTGGCTCCCCTCTGTGGGCTCGCTCCTCCCCTGCCCACTTACAGATTGCAAGTGACTCTTCTGCTTTTGCGTGCTACTCTTTTGGCTTATTCCAGTGTTTGTGAGGTCAGAGGAGAGGTGCCCACCTCTGCAGAGTGGGGGGCTGGAGAAATGGGGAAATCAGACAAGCTTAGTGGAAGAGATTACATCTGAGATGTTTTGAAAGATATGTGGAATTTTTCAGGTGGAAAAAGGAAGGAAGATCAGTCAGGCAGTCAGAATATTGAGGAATGCTAAGTATCTTCCCACAGTAGGCTAGGAGATGAAGCGGGAAAACTGAGTCAAGACCAGTGTTCAGGCATCTAGGGTGTCTTAGGAGAGGGTTTAGGGAAGCCCAGGGGCAGCTTGACAGCCCTTTGGGGTGCCCAGGAGCTGCAGAGACCTCTAGATTCTCTCAGACACATTGGGCCTTGCTTTTAATAATCATTAGAACTACTATTGTGGCAGCCTGCACCAGCCCCAGACACATGTGGCCTCTTCCTCACAGTCCTAGCACTTCGGCCCTTCAAGAGTCGAGGTTTCTAGACACCTAGAGGAAGGACTGGGGGGAAGGCGGGAGGCCTCTGAGGAAAATATGACAAAACTCCAAAGCCTGCGAGTTTGAGTTTAGAGGCAGTATATTGACTGTGTCTTGAAACGTGTAGCAGATACTGTGCTCCGTGGAAGTGTCTGTAGAGAAAGGCCGTTATGGACATCACCTACACAAGCTTGAGATGTGGTCTTGTCCTCAACAGGCTTACAGTCTACCAGAAAATCAAACCCAAGAAAAAGATCAGTGAATAATGAAGGACTAAAGCAGTGCCCGACACAGTGTAAGCATACATACAACAGGTTTGTCAATTAAATGTATGAAACTCAAGATACAGAGGCACAGAACCCCAGGAATTCAGGTGGCAGAGAAAGCCTTGTGGGTGTCCCCCTAGGCGGTGGGGCTACATCAGGAGAGGGGCCCGGGGCTCCTGGCCTTTCTAAGCTACCAAACGCTGGGCGCGAACCCGGGGGCCAGGATGTCTGCGGAGGATGCGCCCACCACCCATTCGCGTCCCTGGCCCGCCTGGCCTGCGGATCGGGGCGGACCCTCGCCCGCGGGGAGAGAGGAGCCGCGGTCTCCCGCCGCCCCCTTGCCGGCGCAGGGTCCGGGGAAGGGCCCCGGGGAGGAAGCGCGCGCCCGCGGCCCGCCCCATTCCGTCCCAGCCCCCGCGGGCCCTCCCCTCCGGCTGCGGGAAAAGTCGCCGTGGGCGCCGCTGCTCAGTGTGGGGCGGGCGGGCGCGGCCGAGGCGCGGCGGGCGACGAGATGCGAGCGCGGCCGCTCTGGGCCGCGGCGCTGGTGCTGGCGGCGCTGGCGGGAGAGGCCGTCGGAGGTGAGCGAGGCTCCCGCGCGGCGCCGCGCATCCTGCGGCCGCCAGTTTACAGACGTGGAGCGGCGAGGGCGGTCGGGCCCGTCCCGCGCGTCTGCGCTCGGAGTGTGCGGGCCAGGCGGGGGCCGTCGGAGCCCGGAGCTGGGGACCCTCCAGCCCCGCGGTGGCGGGGGTGACAGGCTGCCTAGGGGCGGGTCATCCCGGGCGCCGAGGCCCTTAGCCGGGCGATCAGCCGGGGCTGCGCGCGTCGCAGGTGGTCTGCGCGGCGCGGAGGAGGGCGCCCGGGGGCCAAGGCGGGCGGGGGCCCAGGGACGTGGTTGTAGCCCCTCGGTGAGGGTGTGTGCGCGCGCGCGGGTTTGCCAACTACTCGACATTCCTCCTCTTTTCTCTTGTGTTAAATTTTCTCCCAAGTTTTTTTTCTCTTTCCTTCTTTCCTTTTTTTTAAGTTTAAACTTGGTGGCTCCCTACCAAAGCGATTCGGAGGGGGAATGAGGGCTCTGTCTCCTGCAGGGTCCCCGGGAGGCAGAGGTTTCCGGGATCCCACATCCGAAAAATGTGCAGTGTACGTGAGGAACCACGCCATCAAGGGTCCCGGAGCCGGCGTGGGTCCCTGGCTCTGTCTTTCTTGCTGCCGCACAGCACTGTCAGCTGCCGAGGCACTTGTCATTAGGCGTCACTGGTGCTGGGGAGCGGGTGGAGTGCAGAGTGGAGCACAGCCCACGGGCGCTGCCCGTGCCCTTCCGGAGCCCCGGGACCCTCCCCGGGGGACCGGCTCCTAGTCCGCTGGGGCGTCCCTCTGTAGAGGAAACGTGTGCATACGCGTACTTTCAATGAAAAAGAGTAGTGCTCATTGAAAGACAATTTAGATAACTGCAGAAGGTATTTTTTTAAAGTAAGAGTTATTGGTAAGTCCATTTCAAAGTTAGCAGTTCAGAAATATTTTGGTGACTGCCTTCTAGACTTGTGCATATCTGTATCTAAGAGATACAGGACTGAGCAACAAAAATCTTTTTTAAAAATCGCTTTTTTGAGATATGATTGGCACACAAAAAACTGTATATGTTCAATGTATACGGAGGGATGTTTAAGTTGTTATTGCTGATGCTTCCCATGTGTTCTGATGTCTTTAGTCTGTAACAAACAGCCTGATGACCACGCTGTTGGTGATGACCGTGACACAGAGACACGAAATCTTGAGCATTCTGCACTGGGAGATGTCGGAGCCTTGGTTGGGAGGCTGCCTGCTTTGATGGGGGCAGTGGAGAAATCCGGAAGGGCAACTCAGCTCTCTCCTGCGGGGATGCCTACTTCTTTGAACTTAATTTTTACTTTCTTTTCACATCTTCAAGTTTGTGAGTTCTGAATGATTTCCAAGTCTAATCATTGTATTTTCTTGCAGTTTTAAAAGTAAGTAAGGTAGCATAAGGCAGAACCTAGCGTGGTGCTTGGTTCAATATTAGCTAAGATGAAGAGTGTTATTTTGATGTCTCTCCCTCCACCCCTCACTCCTAGTATATCTTTTGTTGATCTGGTTTGCAGAATTGTAGTGATCCATATAGGATTCCACTGCATTGACATAGCTAAGTTTGCATTAAATATCCTCTAGGAGATCTGGTCATAGATTGGTTTCTGTGATTGGGGCAATTCCAGCAGTGGGGATGGGTTGTGAGATAGCCACAGACCCTCGGTGAGAGGCAGGTTAGAGGAGTTTAAGAGCATAGGTTCTAGAGTCAGACTTCCAGAATAACAAGCCCTCAGTAAAAGCAGTTTCGATTATATTTGAATCCCCCACCTGCTTGGCTGGGTTGCAGGTGTTATCAGATCCTTGGGGAAGCAGTTGGTAGGAAGAGAGTAAGAGAGTTTTGCTGGGACACAGGGTCGAAGGAACACAGAAAGAGCTGGACGGGAGAGTCCGGTATGGCAGACAAGAGGTTGTTTGAGTGTAGAATTGAGTTTTGGAATTTATGTACAGAGATCTTTTTAGCTTCACCCAAGAACTTTGGGTTTTGTGGCTTCCCCATACATAGGCCCTTATTTTAAACTGGGACCTAACGGATGACATGTTTTGTTTGCTTTTATTATCTCAGTTGTTAGTTCTGAGTTCAGGTGCTACTTTCTCTTCCTGAGTTTTTTTAATGGAAGCTTTCCAACTGAAGCTCTCTGAAGGAACCCTCAGGGCCTGGAAACACGTGGGAGAAAGGCTTGTTGGCTGGGGAAAGAGGTAGCTATGGTTTAAAGCCAGTCAGATGTGGGTTTAATTCTTGATTTTGCCTCTTATTGGTTGTGTGACCTTGGGTAAATTACTTAATCTCTCATGTCCACGGTTTCCTCATATGTAAAGTGGACAAAACAATCTTTCTATGATTATGCCAAGTAGATGAGATAAAGGCACAAAATAAGTATTCAATAAATGACAACTACTACTGTCGCCATGCCTCCTGTCCATGGTATCTGTTGTGTATTGGAGGCAAGAGCTGTTACTGCTTCGTGCTTGAGTGCAGTCCGGGCCAGAATGAGACTGATGTCCCACATCTGTAGGAAAGGGTCCCATCTTGTTTCAACTCACTCCCATTGGTGGCTTGGAGTATCTCAGTCACTCTCACCCAGCAAGAACCCACAGAAGGGCCGAGGAGGAGAGACGCTCATTAACTTTATCTGTGAGAAAACCTTAAGTTCTGGCTCTGAGAAAAGAGGAAAGTAAAAGACATTCACAAGATTTCAGGTTGCCTGAGGAGAAGGTCGTGTCTATTTGGTTATACTCTATGCCCAGCACCTGGCACATTGGCAGCCCAAATGAGTATCTACGGAGTGCTCTGGGAAGGGATCTAGAAGTGATGTGCCTCACTGTAAGAAACCCAATATTTGAATATCTGCATTCATTCACAGAGGATCTCTTGTGCCCCATCTGGGCATTCTGAACGACGTTAGAATGCAACCGAGACCATGAATTCTTTGGGCATTTGGGTCTCTGCACTACTGTGCCATTTAGATCTCTGATCTGAGGGCACTGGAAACTCAGAGGAACCTCTGTGAATTGTCTTCCCTTTTCCCCCTCCAGGGAGGAGAAACATGGAAGGGGAGCATTCTCCCTTTACCCTCCTCAACATGGTGAGTGTGGGTGGCAGAGGTCTCCTAGGGTCAGCATAAGATGGGGTGAGGAGGCAAAGGGGAAAAGGGGGTGTCTGGATAAGACTCTGGAATTTCCTAGTAGAAATTCCTCCTCTGCAACTCCCCACCACACTGGGGATCTCTGGTTATCATCCCTTCCCAGCCCTAAGAATCCTTCTGCCCTTGTTGTCAGGAATAGCCAGCAAGCATGCCCACAGGAACCACAACTCATGAATCAGCAGTCAGATAATTAACTGGGGGAGTGACTGAGCAGCTTTGGGGGTAAACCACATGGCTTGACCTAGCCCCCACTGATGCCCACAGAGCTGGCCTGCTACTTCACCCCATCACCTCTTCCTCTTTCTCTTGAACCCAGACCCTTCCTGAGTGGGACGGAGCTCAGGCCACCAGTGGAAATGCAGGTGGGAACAGGGAGATGATATTGCCTATTTTCTCTGTGTAAATTGCTGGCATTTATTTAAGTGTGAAACTCTCCAGCAAACAGCTTACAAAATCTTCCTTTCTCTCCATGCACACAGCATCTCCAGGAACACTCTTCTTTAAAATTAGGTTTATTGACATATGATTTATGTGCAATAAAGTCCATCCTTTTTAGGTGTACAGTTCTTTGAATTTTGACATGTCTACTGCCAAAATCATCGCCATAGTCAAGATAGTGAATATTTCCATCACCCTAAAAAGTTCCCTTGAGCTCCTTTGTCATCAGTTCCCTACCTGCACCTTTAGTTCCTGGAAACCACTGATTTGTTTCCTGTCCCTAGAGTTCTTATTTCTACAGAATGTCATATAAATGAAATCATATGGTATGTGTAGACTTTCAGTCTGACTTCTTTCACTTCACCTAACACATCTGAGATTCATCCATGTTGCATGTAGCAGAATGCTCAGAGGTTACCTGGGGCTACCTACTCATCTGCTGGTGCTCAGACAGTTACACTGAAAGCAGGGGGCGATGTGGGCGATGTGTGTTAAACCAGATCCAACTTTGAATTTCTAAATTATCTAATTGAGTAGATGCATTTGGGCCACATATAAGCTGTTAGGTTTCCTAAGTGCTAAGTAGTAATATCTTTGGGATATTGGAGAGGATTTTGCAACAACCAGCAATTTTATTATTCTTGGTCCTAAAATTTTGTGGCTAAATATGGTGTGTCACAATCCTTGGAGCCAGAAACCATTAAGTAAACCTGGGGCTTTCCTACCTTTAAACATTCTGGGGAACATCTCTCAGAAAAACAGCCTGCTGTTAAGTCTCCCCTCTGTTTTTCTGTCATGTTTGCACATAAAGACTATTATTCCCCTCCGCCCCAGCATTTCTTAGTTCACCTAGTGAGACATCCAAACATTTGAGGAGAGAATGGGGTGATATATGCTCGTTTTAAGCAAGTCAAACATTGGAGAATAAAATGGCTGATTCCCTTCTAATTCTAGCCTCCCTTAATGTACACTGTTAATTAGGTGGAGTGTTCTAGTCAGATTGTTTTCCCTTGCACATACAGTAATTCTCATGTGTACGTATTCCTTTATCTACATTTGTGTTATGTTTTTTAAAGTTGCAAAAGCCACTTCCTTTCATACAGAAAAAAAACCCCCAAACTTCCATGTGAACTGTGGATCTGGAATTGGGAAAGGTCTGTTGATTCACACCTCTGCAGGCCTTCTCATCAATCTGCTGGGTGACTTTGAACAAGTCATCTCACCTCTGGACCTCAGGCTCTTGGTGTCTCCAGGGCTGCAAAGTGGGTGAAGGAGATGAAGGGAGAGACTTCAGTTTGCTCCTGCCCTCCCCACTGTCAGCTGGAGTTTTTCCTTTAACTGACTAATAACATGGAATTCCATGTAAGGATTCCCTTTGGGGAAAAATAGGGAGATCTGCAGTTAAAAACAGGCCTGAAAGGCTTTACACTAGAAGAAAGTTCCAGAAGTTTGGCAAAGGGCACATTTGGTAGCCACATTAAAGGTTCCCATAGCCAACCCTGAATTCCTTTGCTATTGGGGTTCTTAGACAGAGAAAACCAGAGCCTAAGAGACTCTTGTATGGTCCCAAGCCCCTACTCTAGCCACTATACACAGTAAACACCCCCAGGTCAAACCATTGCCAGAGCTGTCTGCAAGGGGTAGGTTTGACCAATGCCCCAGAAGTGGAGGGGTGTGTGGTGTTGATGCTGGGGTTCTTGTTCGCGGAGTCGAAGAATGAACCTCACAAACACTCAAGGTAGGAGAGTAAGGCAGAGGCTTTTATTTAGAGAGAAAGGGAGAGGACAGAGCTCCTGGCTCAGGCCAGGAGGGGACAAGAGAGCCCCAGGGTGGTGCGTTGTCTAGGGTTTTATAGTCAGTTGAGAGACAAAGGGCTAGGGATGTACACCTGCTAAGGGGTCCCAAAATGTTTATCTTTGAAGAGACATTAAGTTTCTTATTAGTCTTCCTGGTTATTTACAAGAATTTTACTGCTCTGATTTCCTCCCAGGATAGCAGCTACCTGGTCTGGGAGCATATCACTCAAGACTGCCTGCTTTGCTCCCAAGGTGGGCTGAGTTATGGTCTGTTTGTTAAAGAGTAACATACTCTTTTTACAAATTGGGTTTTAAAATGCAATCTAATTTTCAAGATGGCATCCTTCCTGTTTTTACTACATAGTTTTGGGCTTGCTTGCTACATTGCCCATGTTGGGAATCATTTGTTTAGGGCTGGGGAAAGAAAAGCAGCACCTGGGTAAAGTCAGAAAAACAAGCTGGGGTCCCAGCAGGCCAAAGCAAATCCCCAGTGGATTATCTTGCTTTGGTCCACCCCTCCCCCCGGAGGCATTCACCCTACTCTGTCTAAGCCCGTGGTCCCTGGCTCAGTGTCTCTGTTCTGGGACTTCACCAAGGTGAGAAGAGACCGTGCTCTCTCCTGGGCCCCTCCTGAAGACTGTGGGAGTGGGTCAGGCAACATTTATTCTTGAGCTTTGGGGTGCCAAGAGACTAGACTGTTTTGTTTTGTTTTTTTCATTACCAGTTGTGTTTTTTTAAAAGTATCATTGTTTCTTATGTTGGTTTCAAATATACAACACAATGGGTTCAGCAGGCTATGGGGTTTTGATGCTGAAGTTGCTCCAGTTTGTAGAAAGCCTGGCCTGCTCTGGGAAGCCTACATTAAAATGTATGCAAGTGCAGAAAGGCAGGCAGAACAGAGGACATTTAAAATTAGCTTTCATTTTCTTTTAGGTTATAAAAGTAATTCAGATTGTAAAAAATAAAAAAGCCAAGCAGTATGGACATTGAATAATGTAGAAAATACAAGTTCCTTGTAGTCTTGTCCTTGAAGGTAACTGCTGTTGAGTTACTCCAGAGCTTTTTTTTCTTAATATATGTGTCACCATTTGTAATTATTTATAATTATTGTTATTTCTCAAATAGGATCATCCACGATAGGATCACTGTCAACTAATAATATGTCCTAAAGCATCTTTTTATGTTAATTTATGTCTTTCCTTTATTTATTCCAAGACCTATAATTCTAGCCAAAAGGCATGCTTTTATATGGATATACCACAATTTACTTAACCAGTTCCCTGTTGACATACATTAGGATCCTTCCCAATTATTTACTACTAAAAATAAAGCTGCAGGGAATATCTTGCTCATTATTATGCACCTTTGTTCAAGTGTATCTATAGGTTAAATTTCTTGAACTAAAGCTTCTGGGTCAAAAGACATGAATATTTTAAATTGAGATTTTACTAGGTTTTGCCCAATTGTCCTCCAAGATGGTGGGATCAATTTGCCTTTCTACCAAGAGAGGCTGGCAGTGAGGACTGTGTCCATATCCATCAGACATGAGCTGGAGGAGGAAAGTTATAGGGCTGACAGCTGGATGCCGAGGAGGTCACCTTCAGGGTGCTGCTGGGCTGGGCCTCAGACAGAGCTTGGTACGGGCTTGTCTCTGCTCTACTGAATGAGTCAGATGGGAGGTGGGGCCCATGCTGGTAAAATTTTCCAGGATTTGAGATGCAGCATTGAATCAAATATTAGGCCATTAGGAAGAAATGGAGTTGGGTCCTGGGTCTTGGACACACTTGTGCATTGTTGAAGGGGTCTTGGGTCCTGGGAAGGTAGGCCTTCTAGAGTCTTAGTCCCCCTGTTTATGCATTCTGGCTGGCATATATACTTCCAGGGGTGGCAGCACCTTGCAGGTTAGCTAATCCAATACCCTTTGTTTTACAGAGAAGCCAAAAGGGAAGCCCTGAGAGGTGAAGTGACTTGCCCAAGATCACACCAGTTTAGTGGCATTGGTGGGGTCTAGCCTTGGGGGCTCCTGTCTTCTGGCCAGGGATTCTATCACTATATCCTGTTAGAGACAAAGGACCCTCTCGAGTCTGACCCCGAGGTAGAGGGAAGGAGGAAGGGTACTCTTAGTGCAGGAAGAGATTGGAGGGTAGGTAACAAGGAAAGAAGCCAACATTTATTGATCATCCAGTATAGATGGTTCTTTCACATATATATCTCATTTAATGCTAACAACTCATGAGGTAAGTATACCCACGTTTGGGAGCATGGGGGAAAGGAAGTAGCTGTTTCAGGTCTCCAGTGTTTGGCTGATGTGGCTGGGTTAGATCTGTTAGATTCAGGGGAGCAATGATAAGTTCTTGAATAAGGATCTGACAGAGAATCAATGAGTCACTGGACCTTGGAGAGAGCACCAGAGAGAAGGGACATGCCTGAGGTCACACAGCCAGTGGAGTGGCAGAGGTGGCTTTGGACCTGAGATCTTCTGCCTACTGTGGCGTGTGCCTTCCCAACCACACCTGCTGTTACATAGTAATGTGTTCATTGTTTTACTACCACTGCCTTTACGGTGTTTCTCAGGGGCTAGGTGTTAATTTTAGATTACAACCATACAGAAGACAAGACTGTCTGAGGATGGGCTTTATGCAGTGTTCCTGCACATGGCTACATAATTAACTCAGTTGGAGATGATAACCAGACATATCCTGGCTTCACTTACAAGGACAGGGCCTGCTGGCTGAAGGGTCAGTGGAAGGATTGGCCAGTGGTCAAAATATTTGAACTTTGTCTAAGGGGATCTACTTGCTCAGGGCAAAATCCTTCCTGTCTTTCCATCAAGCCCCACAGGCCATCCATCAGCAGGTCCTCAGAATGTATCCACAGCCTGACCACAGTATTAACACCACTTCCATCCGAATCCAAACCCCTGCCTTCTGTTGCCTGGGCTATTGTAATTCTTCCTCATTGGTCTCTTTCTCATCTTGCTTCCCTACAATAGCCAGAATGATCTTTTATCTGCTCACCTCTACTCACGTTGCTCTAGGGGCTTCTTACCCCATGGAGAAGGAAAGCCACACTCCCCACCACGGCTGCAGTTCCTGTGTGCTGTGTCTCCTAGTGTTCTGACTGCTTCTCCAGCCCTCTCTCTCTCTCTCTCTTCTTGCAACTTCCTTAAGAGACCGAGGTCCGTCTAGCTTTCGTCTGGGAGTTCTTTTTTCTGCAGTGCTCATCCCTTAGATCTTTGCATGACTCATGCCTTCATGACATTTGAAGTATCAGCACAGGAGGCCTTTCTTGACCACCTTCTCTAAAGGCCTCCCCTCATTCATGCGACTCCTTTATCCTGCTCTATTTTTTTTCAGCATTTGCCACATTTTGAAATCGTACATTTTTGTGGTGTATGTTTTTCTTTTCATCTTCCCACTAAAATTTAAGTTCCACAAGCGTAGGGAGTTTGTTTAGTTCATCAGTGTGGTTCCAGTACTTAGGAAAGTGCTGGGCACAGGTATAGGTGCTTAATGAATATTTGTTGAGTATATGCTGAATGAATGCTGATACCATTGATATATGTTAGCAGAAAAATGTAAAGCTAAAGCAACCCCTTGCCGTTATCTATAGGCAGATTAACCATAGCAAAGTTTTCATTCCAGGCTGGATTTCCTCAATCGTGCTGAATATTTCAGGGCCATGTTCCTCAAAGTCACATCCCATGTTATAGAAATAGAAATATATTCTGTACTAGCTTCTTAGGGCTGCTGTAACTGCGTGGTTTAAAACAATAGAACTTATCCTCTCTGGAGGTTAGATCTGAAATCAAGGTGTCACAGGGCCGCACTCCCTCTGAGACTCCGGATGGAAGCCTCCCAGCTTCTGGGGGCGGCTGGCACTCCGTGGCGTTCCTCGCCTTCAGTTACATCACTCCAGACCCTGCCTCTGTCCTCACATGTGTTCTCCCTGTGTATCTGTCTTCCTGTGATGTTTTCCTCTGGTAAGGACATCGGTCATAGTGGATCAGGGCCCATCCTCATGGCCTTATCTTGATTACATCTGTAAAGACCTATGTAAAGGTACTGGGGGTTAGGACTTATCTTGTGGGAGGACACAATTCAACCCATAACACATTGTACTGTTGGTAGATGCAAATTACACACAAATACCTTCTGATGTTACATACCACATTTAATTGGCTCTGATGTACTTCTTAATTTTTAGCATTTTCGAATCTCTGAAATCAGGATGCATCCTACATCCATAGTTTTAGATTTGCTGAAATATGGTAGTTTGGTTTCCCTACTGCTCTGGGTGATGCTTCCTGGAGCTTTTTGCTCAGAGCACAGAGGTACATGCTACCTTGAACTGCACCCTCATGTCTCCTTCCCCTTCCTTAGAGTACCGAGCTGCTTCTACCTGTAAAAAAGGCAGAAAAAAAAAAAGAAACTTTTTTAGCAGCCTGCCCCTGAGAAGCTGCTGGTGCAGCCACAGGGCGGTGAGCATGGGATCTTTTGTTCTTGGATGACTCACTCAGCTAGGTAACTGCAGTGGAAGACCAGGCACCACCTGGGTCACCTGCTGTCCCCGTGGACCGAATCGGGAAGTGACCAGTCAAAGGTCAGTGGCGGAGCTGGGGATCCAGGCCAGAACTCCTTTCTGGCAGATAATAAGAGAGATGTCCATAGTTCTTGCAGTAGGACCGTCCTCCCTTCTGGCTAACACCTCTCTCTGTGACTTAGCCTGAGGTCCCCTGGCCTCATTGGAGTGGCCTGTCCCTGCATTCTGATATCCTGTTTCATTGGACAACATGTCCTCAAAATAGCTCTCATTGACGCATTATGACTTCCACTGTTGCAATTCCCTTCCCTGTTCCCCTTTTTTTCCTTCATTTTTCCCACCCTTTGTCTCTGGTTCTGTGAATTGAGCTGATGTGCCAAACCACAGCCTTCTTCTACTTTCCAGGCAAATTTCTTGGCCGGTCTTATCTATCTTTTATAATTGGCCTTCTCTTCTTGGCTCTCTCTCCTAGATTGGGTTTTTGAACACTAATATTCCTAATTCCATTTAATGTTAGATCTGACAGCTGATCATTTTACCCTAGTTGATGCTTTCTGGTTCCACACTCCACACTCTGGGTGTACTCAGCTGTGTGTATAGTCCTGGAGAATGGTGGCTTCAGGGGGAAAAAGAAAAGTAAAACATTTGCCTGCCTTAAATAGTTTGGGATTCGGTATAAAAACAGAAACAACAAAACAATAGCCACTGTAGCAGCTGCCGTTATTGAGTACTGTCTGTATGCAGCTGTTGTGTTCAGCGTTTGACCAGGACTGGTTCATTTAACCTTTACAACCAGCCTGTGAGCACCAGGGCCAGTCTTCCTTGCTGTACTGTCAGAGGAAGTGGGTGGTAAGGATTGTTAATTCTTTTTAATGACAAAGATCTGATGACATCCCCACGTGTCTGGGGAACATAAGTCTTCTGAACGACAGGGTGCAGAGGCCCAAACTCCCTCCACATGTTCAGGAGGTGGGGGTAGCCTCGGAGCAGCAGTTCACTGAATCAGCCTGGCCTGGGCACAGAGACTCCTGCGGAGTCAGCCACTTTCAGCCGCTGCATTCCGGGGAACTTGCCCTGGTGGCAGGTCTTGGTGGGGGGTGTTGTGGGGGATCGTTGGTTCTCACGGACTCAACCTGTAATTCATTAAAAAGAAGAGGTATGGGGAAGGGGGTAACCATGACTCCCAGGCATGATTTCCCACAGGAAAAATCTCAGCAGCTTCTCTCATCCTCTGGGGCTGAGGTCCACCCAGTCACTGAGAGGGCACCCATGGTCATTTATTTCACATCTGGAAAGGCTTCCTTTTGTGGCTACAAGTCGGGGACTCAAAGGGATAGACTGGGAAATGCTCTTAAAAAGAATTTGACAGCATCCACACTCCTGAATCTGGCAGCTCTGGGAAGACTGGCCACCTTTCTTCCATTATGGACAGTGCATGGCTGAGGGCTGCCCCAACTCAGACGTGGCCTGCCTTAGGGCCGGGCCTGGAACCACTGCCGTAATTCCTATCTCACGTCCTCATCTCACAGGGTAAGGCTGTAGTCAGGTTGGAGGATGGAGTCTCAGAGATTACTCATGGACTTACAGTAGTCTTCCATGTACAGAAATTAAGAGTTGGGAAATTTTAGACAGACTCAAACCTGAGGAAACCTGGGGCTTTCAGAGGTATTTTAAGGATTCTACATATAATCAAGTGTTTTTAGGAGAGTAGTGAAAGTTTAAATTGTCTGAGGCACTGTTTCAACCCATTTGCATGTTTTATATTGAAATTATATGCATAATTTGGAGATGTGAGCTTAGTTGCTTAAAAAATAGAACTTATCTAGTCCAATACTTCTCAGTTTGCTTCAGTGTATATTTATTGAGCATCTCTTTTGAGCTAGGACTGAGGCAGACCTGGGCTGGGCAGGGTAGGTCTCATGGGGCTTAAAATCTATTGTGTGTCAGTGTTGTTAAGGCAGATACATGAATAATTATAATACATTGGGAATATTGGACTTGAAGAGACTGAGGCTGAGAGGACCTAAATGACTTACCCAAGGCCCCATTATTATTTGTGGGTAACTAAATTAGGACCACGGTGTATTGATGTGTGCATACCCTTTTTGTTAGATCCCCCAAGCCCATTGTGAAGCCCTAAGATGGAGATTGTTAAAATCTAATTTTCAGAGAGTTGAAAGTATGACTCTCAATACAAATATAAAGTGAACACATGTCAGAGATTGTTATTCAACTTAATTAATGAGGGAACCCATAAGATGTTCAGACTAAATCAAAAGAGAATTCAAGGAAGGGAGATTTCTAGTTGGCCAGTCAAAGGAATGCTGAAATCAGTTATCTAATATATTCAAAATTGGTTAATGTTTTCCAAGGCAGTAAACTCTGACCTTTCGGGGTTATCTTTTCTACCAGACAGAAATCAGTTGTGTTGCTGTTGGATAAGAATCAGACACATTGCTCTCACTGAGAATCATGTCCATTGTTGTTGGTTTTCTGCAAGTTGTAGAAACTCCTAGAGTTATAAAATATCCTAATCATGAGAAGTCAAACGAAGGTATCCACCCTGGAAAATCAGTTAATCCCTAAGCATGGTGAGTCTACTGATCTACACCCTGCATAACAGTGAAAGGACACCCAGTATTTCATTGGCCCATTTCCAAATTTTGGATAATTTTTCCTAACAATACTGTGTGTGTGTGTGTGTGTGTGTGTGTGTGTGTGTGTGTGCGTGTGCGCACGCACAACACATTTTCTGGGTATGTTTTTGTTCAGGTATTGGAAGGGAGTTCAGTCACACAATAATAAAATGGACTGTGACAGGTCTATGAGAAGTTTTGGAGACACTGGGAAAACCCCTAATGATCAGGATAATTTCACCAAAATAGATGTAGTCGTCTTACTAGATGAAGGCAAAGGGATCACTTTAGAAATCAGATAAAGGAACTGTCAGGATCACTGGCTCACGGGCAGGAATGGGTCTTCTCCATTCTGCCTCTCATATTGGCAAGAGCCCTCCTGGGGGCACTGCAGGAAGAGGAGGTCGGCCTGGCGGAGGCCAGGAAGGCTGAGATGGGGCAGCCTGAGTTTTGCTTCCTGGCTGGGCTTTGCCAGGCCATGTGGTCTCACTGGTTGTGCTCCTCTACCCAGGTTTTTCTCTGTTCTCTGGCAATATGAAGACTGTTCACATTTGGATGGTGTGTTGTAATGTACCAAGTGCTTCTCCTTTGCACGAATGCTGTGAGATAGACCTGTCACTTCGTAGAGGTTCACTGAGTTGCTCAAGGTCATGACATGGCTAGTAAGAACATTCAGAGTTCAAATACAGGCCTTCCATTTCCAATACCATGATCTTCCATCTTCTATCAGCCAGCCTTTGCTAACGATCCTGCGGTTCTCCCTGGAGCACTGGATCCCAAGATATATGTATTGGGAAGCTTGAGAAGATTTCCGATCTGTTTTCTCCTGGCAGGCCAGCGCATGCTGCTATGCAGGCACCTTCCCCCCATTCTCCCAACCGTCCTCATTCTCCTGCCTCCCCCAGACAGTCCAGGTTTGGTAAATGTCTGTGTTATGGTTAGGGTGTGTTTGTGTCACCTGAGGGTGATAACACGGGCATTTGAGAATGTTAGGAAGGATGGGGCAGGCAGCGGCCTTGTCAGGCCAAATCTGGTGCTAATACCTTTGTCTCTCTGTTTCAGGGCCCAACATCTGTGCCACACGAGGAGTGAGCTCCTGCCAGCAGTGTCTAGCTGTGAGTCCTATGTGTGCCTGGTGCTCAGATGAGGTAGGAACAGACATCTGACCTTGCTTCTTCCCCAGACTTGGCTGCCCTTCTGCAGGAATGGACCACAGGGACATCTCCTCCCTCCTAAGTACACAAGCCCCTTGTCCCTTCTGAGCAAAACCAGGGTGAAGCCTTCTCACTGACGCTGCCAAAGTGAGCTGTCATGAGACTGTTGCTGGGAATGCCCTCAGAGTCTACCATGTGGCCCTGGCTCTAGCCAGTTTGGCCTCCTGGTTTTCCTGTAGCCATTGCCACCTTTACCACACTTTGCTTGCTTTTTGTTGGGGTGGAACAAACAGAGACTCATATCTTCAAAACAGAGATAGGAAAGGCAGGAGAGGGTCATAGGTATGGAGGGGATGCTGGCTTACAAACATCCGAGAAGTTTTCAAAGATAAATAAAAGAGGGATCTTGGACTTGAGTGGGGGATGTGTAGTCAGAGGATCTTCTCCCTTTTCCTCTGATGATCGGGCCCCACGGCCTTACCTTCCCCTCTCTCTCCTTTCCCTCCTTCCTTCCCTCTCCTAGGTGTCAATGAGGGAAGCTGCTGAGCCGATCTGGTGAGGATGGGAGAGCGACAGGAAAGGGTTAGCTGTGTCTAGGCAAGGGTTTGTTGTGTCTGGGGCCCTGGGGAATGAGTGTGTCTGAGGGGATGGCTGTGTTTGTGGCTGGGATGGGAATTTGGAGCTGGCAAGACTTGGGTGGCGGGGGGAGGTGAGTGTGGCTGGAAAGCTTCCAGTGACTGCAGGGGCCGCGGCTGAGTCATTCACCTGGCCTCCAGCAGGGGCTCACCTGAACTCCCGGCCTGGCGGCATCTCAGCCACCCGAAGCGCCCCCTCTGTCATGACAGCATGTCCTTGTCCTCTGCAGTTTTATAATAGCTCTGACCCAGTCCCTCATTCTCAGTGTTTCTTCCTGATCTGCTGAGTTTCCTAAAAAGGCAACCTCCCTGGCAGCCTTGCGGGAGGAGCGTGTGTATGTGTGGGAGCTGCGAGGCTGTGTTTATCCCTAGACAGGAGAACTGCCAGGACTGCAGGGACCAGCCCAACACTGCTTTGGCCTCGGTGCAGTTAAACACGGCAACTGCCTGAGCTGCCCAACATCTGGGCCACACTGACCTCATTAGCAAATGAAACACTCCCTGGGGCTAGGAGTGGGGAGGAGGAGGGGTGGGCCTGGCCCCTCCACCCCCACCAGTTCTCCACCCTCTGGGCTGAGCTGGCCGCTCAAGTGTGATGTGGCCTCCTCCCTTCTCATTTGCCATATCCTCCTTCCTGGGTTGCTATCATAGTATTATTAAGCTTCTCTTATAAGGGAGCTGCAATTCTGAAACCGAGTTTTGAAGAAGGGAGAGCCATGGAGAGGGGGCCTCATTGGATTGGCAGGTCTGAAGCTGGCTGGAGCTGAACGGAAGCCAGGGGGAAAGCCTGGTGCCACTCACAGGATGCCCCCACCCCCCCCGGTCCTCCTCCGTCCTTTTCAACCTAAAGCAAGAGAAAAATGTAGGCACCTGTGGCCCCAGGAGTCGGTGGGGGTGAAGGGGGGAGAAAATGCACTCTTGGAGTGCCTGTCACATGTCTTCCTCTGTGTAGAGACAAGCCATGTAGCTGAGGTCTGCTGAGGCCTGACCAGATAAGGCTCTTAGGTCCATGACTGTATTTTAGAGATGCAATTGTAGAATATTATGCACGATTGTGGTGAATTTTGTCCCCTGGGGCAGACCAGGGTTGGGCAGGGGAGACGGTGCAGGGCTACCCCTGCACAGGTCAAGTTTACCTGCTGAAAGTGTCTTGGCAGTTGACTTAAAAAACCAAAAATGAATCATCTGAGACTTTTTGTATGTAATTTGTTGAATACTTGATCCTGGAGAGCCCTCTGCCTCCCCTACCTTGACTATTGCAGGCAGGGGTGGCAGTGCCTGGAAAAACAACTGGTTGGGCTCAGCTTTCTCTTGGGGCTGGAGGACAGCAGTCCTGGGTGTGTATAGCAAGCACTTGGCCTGGTAATAGGAAAACATAGCCAACATGGATGAGTGCAGAGTTTTGTTCCATCAGCAAAGGGTGTGTTCTTGGGGGGTTGGATACTGATACGGGTGGTGTGCTGTCTCTGGACTGTGAATCTAGCAAAGAGGACAGCCTCACGTAGAAATTCAACTTGTGGTCTTGGCCTCAGTGGTGATATGTTGGACTCTAGTATCTCCCAGACTTGCCTGGTGAGAATCTTTTGGGGTGCTTATTAAATATAAAACTTCTCAGGATGGACCCTGGACCTATTGCATCAGAATGGGTTGTTATGATAGCATGTTTGGTAAATACCGTTAATCAAAGGGGCTGATCATTGGGGTCATGGTGGCTAGAGGTGGAGTTTTTTTATGACTTACATCACTTGGTATAATACCCTCTAGGTCTGGCCAGATAAAATACAGAACACCCAGTTAAATCTGAATTCAGTAGCAATTAATTTTTATATAAGTATGTCCTAAATGTTTGCTGAATTTGGCAACCCTAAGGTAGAGGGAAATACTAGGAATTATTTAATACCTCAGAAGGTATACTATCTCATACTCAGCCTGACATCCAAGGATGAAAGAAGAATGTGTTTGGGTCTTCAGGGAAATTTTGGGCCACTATATATATATATATATATTTTTTTTTTAAATTGAAGTATAGATGATATACAATATTATATTGGTTTCAGGTATACAACATAGTGATTCAACAATTATATACATTATGAAATGCTCCCCACTGTAAGTGTAGTTACCATCTGTCACCATACAAAGTTAATACAAAATTATAGACTATTCTCCCTATGCTGTATTTTTCATCTCTGTGACTTATTTATTTTATAATTGGAGATTTGTACCCCTTTATCCCCTTCACCCATTTTGCCTGTACCCCCATTTACTCCCCCGTGGCAACCACCAGTTTGTTCTCTGTATTTATGAGTCTATTTCTGTTCCTTTTTTAATTTTCCACATGTGTGAAATCATATGGTATTTTTTTATGACTTATATCACTTGGTATAATACCCTCTAGGTCTGTCCATGTTGTCACAAATGGCAAAAGTTTCATTCTTTTTTATGGCTGAGTAATATTCCATTCACACACACACACACACACACACACACACACACACACACACACACACACACACCACATCTTTATCCATTCATTTCTATGTTGACTTCAGACAACTAGTTAATTCCTATTTAGTCTCTAACAATTTTATTTTTAACCTCTCTGCTGCATTTTCTTTTCTTTTTTAAATCTGAAGGATGAATGTTTATCTTGAGTGTTTTGCTCCAATTTATTGTAAAAAAAGTATAATATTAAGTGTTCCACCCCCTGTAAACAATGGATATGAATACTAAGAACCACAAATTAAAATGCTTTCCTTTTCCTCTTCTTTCTGTTCCTTTTCCTCTCCTTTCTGTCCCCTCCATACTTCTGTCTCTGTATGTCCAAGTGAATTCTTGTTCTCACCAGATGCCAATCAAAAGAACAATGTTAATTTATTTGGATTGGAGGCATTTGTTAGCTCTCTGGGAAAATGAAATACCAGGGCATATTGTCCCTTGTCCTTTAAGGAAAGAGTATAAAATAATAGTAGTAGTTATAACAGTAATAGAAGGAGAGAGTTACTTTCTATTTGCATTTATTTATTTATATCATATCAGAAAGATTTGAATATATTTGACTTATATTGAGATTTTTGTATTTTGAAAGCATTTCATGTTCATGGTCTTATTTTATCCCCTGACCAACTGTGTGAGTTAGGTAAGATAATGACAGTTATTCTTGCTGTACTTTCCCAACTTCCAAAATGGGATTAATGGAGGATGGGACTAATAGTATGTGTCACTCTCCCAGGAGAGGGAGAGAATTCAGCTCACACAGCACGTGGGCTGGAACCTCCCACCTCTGTGCTCAGAATGTTCCCCTGGGTCTTGGTTATTTTTGCCCTTTCTGTGTAACATCCGGTTTCACCGGAAACTGAAACTTTAATATTCCTCCTCCCTGCTTCCAGTTTTCTCTGAGTAACCTGGAGATATTCCTTCTACCTTCTCAGCCTGGGCTATTAGCATAGGGCATGTTGCCCAAGTGTGTGAGGGCATTGCCGTGGTAACCTGCCGGGTCATGAGGTTCTCAAGGAGATCAGGGCTGAGCAGCAGGCCTGTTATGTTCTTGACCTCTGATGTCAGTGACCACAAAAGGAGGGAGGGAGACAGTTGTTTCCTAAGTGTTTATATTTCTAAGGAAATTCATAACAAACCATAAAGACTGTCATCAAGGCTTAGCACTTCAAACCTTCTTCTAAATAAGCATTGTCATGTTAGAAAATGGGGGTCAGGAAAGCCCCATCTAAAACTTCCTCTCCTTTTGCTGATGCAGCTTCAATATGCACGACAGCTCGCTGTTCTCATCAGTCTCACAGTACCCCCTGCCTCTCTCCATCAGCACGTGGCTCAGTCCTGGAAAAGATAAGCTTCTCCGCACTGTCCCGCGGCTTGTTCTGTCCAAGTCACTGCCTTTTTTGGAAGGCTTTCTCCTTGGGGCTTTGTGGGCAGCTGGAGTTAGAGAGAAGATAGGGAGTGTTTTGAGCAAGAAAGAGACTGCTTCCTGGAGGAAAGGTGGAGAGATGGGCAGAGGCAGCAAGAGGAGTTTGGGCACAAAACAGCCAAGGGCTCACAGCACTTCTGTCCTCAGCCAGAGCGGGGTGTGGGAGGGGATTTGCTCTCTGGGACTTGGAGGATTTATTGTGTCCCTGTTGGAATCTTTTGAGCCAGGAAGATTAAGTCTTATGCACTGTGTCCCATTACTGATCTACTTCATACCTGTGAAGCTGAGAGACAAAGAAGGAGGCTGCTGGCTTCTAGAAGCTTTCTACTTTCCGCCTGGGCCAAGTGGTCCTCATGCTGTTTGTCACAGTTCATTCAGGCTGCCATAACAAAACACCATAGACTGGGTGGCTTGATAACTAACAATTATTTCTCATAGTTCTGGAGGCTGGGAAGTCCAAGGTCAAGGTACCAGCAAATTCTGTCGTAGATGGCCATCTTATCATTGTGTCCTCACATGGCAGAAGGGCCAGGGAGCTCTCTGGGCCCTCTTTAATAAGGGCACGAATCCCATTCATGAGGGCTCTGCCCCATGACCTAATCACCTCCTAGGCCCCGCCTCTTGAGACCACCACTTTGCTGGGTAGGGTTTAACATATGAATTCTGGAGGGTTACAGACATTCAGCCCATAACACTGCTCATGTTCTCATCCATGTGGGGAAGCCCTTCAGCCTCTCAAGAGGAGGGCTAGGCGGGAGAGCGGAAGAGGCTTCGAGCAGGAGCCTCATTCAGGCTACAGTTCTGATCCTTTGAGTACCGATGGTCCCTTGTGGCCCAGCCCTTCTGGAGCTATGATGACCAGGCACCTGAGGGAGCCGGAGAGGCCGTGTTCTCCCTCCTCCCCACACCTCCCCATCTCGCCTCCTGTTCCCTGCAGGGGCATTTTCAGCTGTGGCTCTTCCTGGGACCATCGCTTCTACACACTTGGTTCCCCACTTTGGGTCTCACTCTACAGAATGTAATAAACTTATCATCTTATGAGGATAATTACAGTCAGACAATCTAGTTAGCATCTCACTTCTGTCACTTCCTAGTTCTGTAACTTGGGGCGAGTTACTTCGATTTCTTACCTTTAAGACTGGGTTCCTTATTTGTGAGGCCTCCAAGCTTCAGGTTCCTCACTGACAAAGCAGTAGTAGTTCCAATGTTATAGAGCCGTGTCAGGAGGATTACAATGATCCATGTAAAGTGTTTTGTCACAATGCGGACATGCTGTCAGAGCTCAATAAATGTTGGCACTAGTTGTTCCGGGATATTGGTATGGGTTTTTCAGCTGACTTCTGGAAGTGGTTGTGAGAGGGAGTGGGCAGGGATGTGGGGCCCTGAGGGCTTGAAAGCCTAGATATTATGAAATACGTCCAGGGAGGGGTTTTCCAGCTTTCCAGACAGTCCCTGCAGCCTGGCACGGAGCCTCATGGGCTTGTGCCCACACAACACTGGATAAATTTGCCAAATGTCAGAGCAGGAAGGGACTGAAAGCACCATGTCATCTAACCCCTTTATTGGACAGGTGAGGAAACTGAGGCTCAAAGGAGTGAAATGACTCTCAGAGGTCACATGGCTAATTGGTGGCTGACCTGGAATTGAACCTGTTTCCTGATTTCCAGTGTTCTTTCCAGTACATTGTGTCCCCCACTGAGTACCTAGGTATGAACACACACAGAGCACCAGAGGACAGTGGGATACACACCAGGGTTTTGGGAAGAGTACTAAATTTGCCCTTTGTCCAGGGTGAGGAGGAAACTTAAAGTGACAGGACAGGCTCTGGTCAGTGGCCTGCATCATGGGATTAACCCAAGCTTGTTATTCATAATTTATTTATCTAGGAATGATTTATAGAGCATCCCTAATAATTGCTAACACTTACTGAGCACTTACCCTGTGGCAGGCACCATGCTATGTGCTTGACATGTATTGTCTTATTTAGTCCTGCGTAACATCCCTGAGGGTGGGGCTATTATCTTCATATTACAGGTGAGGAAACAGGTGTGGAGCGTTTGGATGACTCACCATAGTAACGAACTAGTCAGAGATGATGCTGAGTCATCTCAGCCAATGTGCTCCTGTACACTCAGCCCCTTCTTTCGGCTGCCTCTCCAGCCTCCTTCCCCCGTCACCTGTGTGGGAAGTTCTGGTGGGTGCTACAGGTAAGGAGGGAACAGTCCCTGCCATTATGGATCCCACACACTAACCAGGGTCTTAACACAGTGGCTTCCAAACTGTTTTGATCCTGACCTGCAGAAAGAAATACATTGTATATCATTATTTGTTGTACATATTATCTGCAATTTGTAAACAGTTTCACAAAACACTTACTTCTACTATTTATATACATTGATATTTTCTATTCTATTCTATTGCATTTCATTTAATAAATTGATGGTTGAGACCCACTACATTGATTTTGGGATTCATGAGTGTGTTGCATTTCACGGTGTGAAGAACGCTGGTCTAACAGGCATCTTACTGTACTGACCCTCTTCCTAGCTACCAATCTGTGAGCAGGCACTCACCCAACCCTTCTGATGCCTCAGTTTCCCCCTTCTGTACAAAGGGCCTAGGCGTTATTTTAGGAGGGCCAACATGAGTTCATTGGTGCTGGTTTAGCTCTGAAACACTGGACAAGCTCCAGGCCCCCGGCAGGAGGCAGAGAACCACCGCGGCCCCTCCAATCACAGGGCTTCCCCCTTGGGCTCCTGTCTTACAGGCCCTGCCTGTGGGCTCGCCCCGCTGTAACCTGAAGGAGAGTTTGCTGAAGGATAACTGTCCCCTGGAGTCCATCGAGTTCCCCATCAGTGAGGCCAGCATCCTGGAGGCCAGGCCCCTCAGCGACAAGGGCTCTGGAGACAGCTCCCAGATTACTCAAGTCAGTCCCCAGAGGATTGCACTCCGGCTCCGGCCAGGTAGGGATGGGGTTCGTCACAGGGAGAGGCCTCAGACAGATGGGCACAGGGCACAAGGTGGGAGTCTAAGCAGGAAGCCATGGGGGAGGTAGCTCACAATGGAAAGGGGTGGAAGAAGAAAGTTGTTGTGGGAGGTGTGGGCAGGAGAATGGGAGAAAATGAAAGGTGTTGGGACTTGAAGTCAGAAGACCTGAGTTTAAATCTTGACTCTCCCGTGTTAACTATTTGACCTTGGGCAAGCTACTTAACCCTTCTACCAGAGGAGGTACTCAAAAAATGTTTGTTTCTTCTCCCCTCCCTGCATCTCCTAACGCCTGTTTTACTTAGCTCATAGCTTTTCGTTGAGACTCAAATGAGATATAAGATGAGAAAGCAATTTGTAAGCCCCCTTTCCATGTGAGATTACGGCAGTGGCATGGGGGCAGAGGAAATAGGGGCAGAGACCTTCAGAAGGAGGAAGTATTAGGCTAAGAGACAGGCTTTAGGAAGCATTAATTTTGGCTTTCCAATTAAATCCAGAATTTAAGAAATTTCCTTCTACATGCAAGGTGTGTGTAGGGAGCTAGGGATTCAGAGGGGTGGACACAGTTTCTGCCTTTTACAGGAACTGAAATGTAGTGCCTGCCCAAACCTCTGTGACTCAGGGTGGTAGACCTTGGAACTCAGAGGGTTAGATAGACGGACATTTAGAGAGGGTGGAAGATTTTAGAATGGAAAAGAAGAGGTTAGAAATAGGACGGTCCAGAGACTGGAAGAGGAATAGAATTGTAAGGGGAGTGGAGAAGGGAGCAGGGCTTTCAAAGTTGGTTTGATCAAGAAGTTGCTTAATCCCAGCTGTGCCCAAATCCACTTATGAAGTTTTAGAGGGAAAAGAGGAGAAAAACTAACATCCTTCTGCCTTCCAGATGATTCGAAGAATTTCTCCGTCCAAGTCCGGCAGGTGGAGGACTACCCTGTGGACATCTATTACTTGATGGACTTGTCTTACTCCATGAAGGATGATCTGCGGAACATCCAGAACCTGGGTACCCAGCTGGCCTCCCAGATGCGTGAGCTCACCAGTAACCTGCGGATTGGCTTTGGGGCTTTTGTGGACAAGCCCGTGTCACCATACATGTACATCTCCCCCCAAGAGGCCATCAAAAACCCCTGCTATGAGTAAGTCCCTTCTCTAGAAGCCAGGGCAGAATCCCTCCTGTTTGCCCCAGCCAGGTCCAAGTCCGGGTTTTCACTTCTAGCTCTGATGTAGCTTTGTTGCTGCCTTCTGGCCAAATTTCCGCTCTACGCTGGTCTTCCTGTCTGGCAAGCAGGCCAGCCAATTGATTTGGAGTGTTGTGTCAAAAGAATCTGAGGCTGTTTGGAGACCTAGAAAAAAAATTCATCAGCTTCTTGTCCTTGGTACAAATAATTGGAGATAAGAGAGAATGGAAGTGAAATGAGATCAAATGTAGAGTTAAATTCGCAGATAAGTGTATAAAGGAATTACGATTTCGGAAGGATTAAGTCCATTGTTATTGTCAGCATTGTCCTCCTCCTCCTCAACAGTATGAGTCCTACAGGGTTAAAATGCAAGGAATTCAGTCCTAGAAGAATATAAATAAGTGGCCATAGTATTTATTGAGCCCTCTAATAGTCTGTAGGTTGATAAGTGTGCCTCTGTCGACACTTTGGCTTATAACTGAGTGGCTTGTTTATTTAGTTGGTGGGGACTATGCAAATTCACTGGTTATAATATTTTTAATGATGCTTACTGAACCTGACAATGTATGAGTTTACTTTTTCATTTTTAAAGTTATATAATATGCTTTTCAAACCTTCTGTCTGCATTCATAGGTTCCCCAGTAAATATGTCAGCCACCCATGAAACAAACCACTGGGCTGGGGACAGAAATGCTCCTGTCTGGCACAAAAGTATCAATATGTTGATGGTCCAGGGACATAAAATTATTGATGAACTTTTGCTTTATTGTGTTAAAGTTACTTTAGAGACGTATTCAGTATAAGATGATAACAATAACTATAGCCTCACTCTGATCAAAGTGTTTTACATATATTAACTCATTTAAGCTTCACAACAGTTCTTATAAGATATGTGCTATCATGCCGCATTTTTATAGGTTAGTTACAGAGAAGTTTGCCTAGGGTCCTGTGACTAGTAAGTGGAGGAGCTGAGACTTGAACCCCGGCAGCCTGTTTCCACAGCTCACTCTATACCCTCCAGGCTGGCGGGAGGGGAGGTCTAGGTGATGCCTCAGGTAATTTGAGGGGTTTGGAGTCTGAACTGCCTGGGTAACTGTGGTTGTATGGAACTGGCTGGGCATACCACTGGCCATATTTATCCCTCTCTCGTTTCCTCCTGCTCTCCATCAGGGTATTTGCTTAAATTATCTCCCTCCCTCCCCAGTATGAAGACCACCTGTTTGCCCATGTTTGGCTACAAACATGTGCTGACGCTAACGGACCAGGTGACCCGCTTCAATGAGGAGGTGAAGAAGCAGAGTGTGTCACGGAACCGAGATGCCCCGGAGGGTGGCTTTGATGCCATCATGCAGGCCACAGTGTGTGATGTGAGTTTGGGGTGGCTGATGCAGATCAAAATGGGGAAGGGGGTGGCTCGCCTGTGGGGATTTCTGTGTGAAATAAGACATAGGAACTAAGCAGAGCTTCAGAAAGTCAGAGCAAAAAGTCCCTCCTGAAATGTAACCTCTGCTTGTATCCCTGGCCAGAGCTGACATTTCTTTGAATCTTGGCAGTTCCAGATGTTTTCTGGGGAGAGCATTTTCCTACCTTCTCTGGAAGTGTATCAGAGTCAAGGCTGGGTTAACTTAACTTCAACAAAGTGGGCAGATGTTCAGATGTTATTTCTTCTAGCCCAGCCCAGCTCTGAGGATGTAGGTGGGTTTCTAGATGGGCCATGTGAGTATCATTGGAAAAATTACATTTGGAGTTGAGGTAGGTGTCTTTGAGCCTCTTGAACTAGTCAGCTCCGAGACTGTTTTCCTAGATAGCAGGAACCCCTGAGTTGGAAAGCTCCAGTTTGTGTTCCAAGGACCGGGACTGAGGCCCTTCTCCAAGACAACCTGCTCAGTCTTTCAGGCAAGGAGGTCCTTGGGTCTCTGTTTTCAACCAATGACATGACTAAAGTTGCTTTCTGTCTTTTGCCTTTTTTTTTTTTAAACAGGAGAAGATTGGCTGGAGGAATGATGCTTCCCACTTGTTGGTGTTTACCACTGATGCCAAGACCCATATAGCACTGGATGGAAGGCTGGCAGGCATTGTCCAGCCCAATGATGGGCAGTGTCATGTTGGCAGTGACAACCATTACTCTGCCTCTACTACCATGGTGAGATTCTTGGTACCACTGGGTCCCTGTTTACTACAGCTAAGGATCCTCTGACCCAGGCAGAGTCTTTTTGCGAATATGAAGGTGGCAGCCCTTCCTCGGGGCAGGGTGCAGGGCTTGTTTCAGCCTGCCTTCAGCCCCCACCAACTGGACACCCTCATCCATGGTACACCCCGCACGAGCATGAGAAATGGCCCTGGCTGAGGTCAGTGTTACCACTACCCCCACCGCCTCCAGTCCTAGCCCCAGCAGCATGGCCCCCAGAATGGACCGAAGGACTTTCACAGTGCCTTTTGGAAAGCTGGAAGGCAGGCCTTCCTATCTACTGTGCACAAATTAGCCCCTTCTTGAAATACCATGCTCACTTGTGGTTGTTGGAAGAGGACAGAGGGAAACAAGGCAAAGATCACTGGACACCTGGAGAGCCAGTCCATGAGCTCTGTAAGGAAAGGTTAAAGGGCTCAGAGTCACTTAGCCTGAAAGAAAGAAAGCTAAAGGATGACTTAGACATAAGACATGAGAAGACTTCTCTTAAGTTGTTTTCTATGGCTGGAGAAGGTCAAATGAGAGGAAAGGGGTTTAAATTAACAGGAGAAATTGCTATAAGCCATAAAGGACATGTACAGACCCTCAGAATACTATTAATCTGGTATTTGGGGGAGGTGTGAACTCTTCATCTTAAAGACAATAATAGCGACTACCTTGTCTAGGTGGCTTAATGGCACACTGGTGTAAAGACAGGAGCCTAAGCTCATCATGAGCCGGGATGGTCAAGAAAGGCCTCCCGGAGAAGGTGGGGCCTGAGCTGGGTCCTAAGGAAAGACGAGGATTACCAAAAAGAAGACCACTCCATGTGGGAGGAAGGGATGGGCCTCAGTGGTAGGTGGAAGAGGGAGAGGGGTGAATGGTGATTGGAAAGGAAAGCTGAGACCACATGGCGAGGGACTGCGAACCTGTCCAAAGCTGCAAAACAGGAAGGAGCTTCAAAACAACGAGGCTTAACAGTACCTGGCTCGTGGGAGGTTCTCCTTGGTAGGAATGCATCGAATTCTAACAGGAAGAAAGAAGTGCTTGTTTTGTCATCACCAGCCTGTACCTCTCTAACTATCCCCAGAGTTCACAGCTGGGTTTGTGCTACTGCTTAGCCCCTTTCCTCACGTTGATCATAGAGTAAAAAGGTTTAAGCACCACTATCCAGACCATGGCTCAAATCAGCCAAGTTCTAAGGCTTAGAATCCAGGAATATATGTGAATAAACCTCTTAACTAACTGCCACATGCCCCCTTTTTATAGGATTATCCATCCCTAGGGCTGATGACTGAGAAGCTATCCCAGAAAAACATCAATTTGATTTTTGCAGTGACTGAAAATGTAGTCAGACTCTACCAGGTGACTATGCCTTTGGGGTTTCTTAGAGTGGGTGTGGGCCTGCTCAGGGGAACGGTCTGTGCTGGCACAGGTCATGGTCTTGAACCAGGGAAGACCCTCCTCCAACCTCTTCCCAGGTTGGTGAGTCCTTTCTGTGCCCTCTCTGCTCCAGTCTTGAACCTAGCAGGATGGGCGTGATGATGTTTTCAGGGGTGGTGGGAAGTAATTTAGTGGGATAAGGGGTGACAGAAGTTCTCTATAATTTTTCTCAGGGCCGAAAAGCTGCTAGATTTTTCCCTAACAAATAGACTATCCCATTCTTCCCTCAATCTTCACTTCAAGACCCTCAATCTGATTTGGGGAGGGCTTTTGGAGACCATCAGCTACATTCAGTCAGCCATGGAAATCTTTGTCTTCCTTTCTAGAACTACAGTGAGCTTATCCCAGGGACCACAGTGGGGGTTCTGTCTACTGATTCCAGTAATGTCCTCCAGCTCATTGTCGATGCTTATGGGGTAAGTGCTTTGCATCTGAAGAGCCTGCTAAGAGTCCCCCTCACTTGATATTACCCAGTAGAGTTTAGGCGGGGGAGTCCTAGCTGCTAGGCTACCATGCAGCCTTCACTGCCTTCCTTTTGTTCTTCCAGAGGCCAGGTGATGGCCAGTGCTGGGAGGAACGCAGCCTTCTGAGAAAGTAATGGCTCAGAGAGAAATGCCAGGGAGCGTAGGAACAACGGGTGAAGAGCTTGGTGCAGGCGGAAGGGGAGAGAGGATGGGGTTGTTGATAAGGAAGGAGCAGAGCCCTGAAATTGTGTTGGGGATGGGATGAGGAAGAGGTGGGCTCCAATGATAGAGAAAAGAGGGAACTGAGCCCCAGGCAAGGGGATGTTGATTAAAAATTAGGTAGAAAGGGCTCCTACCCAAGGCGACCAGTATCAGCCTACCTGGTGTACATCCATGGGGCCTGCAGGAGGGTGTAGCTGGCTTAGATTTTCCCCAGAGTCACCTAGACATAAGTGGGGACGGAGTGAGGGAGCAGGTCCCAAGCAGGAAATACAGCGGGAAACAGGCTCCTGGGAGTGTTCTCCTCTGGCAGCTTCCAGGCAAACCGGAGCATCTGGCGGGCTGAGTCCATGGCCACCTGGTAGACTTGGCTTGAGATGGAATTGGCTCCCACCCATTTCCTCTCAGCCCATTTCCATACCTTCTTTTGCCCTTTCCTGCTCAGAAAATCCGCTCTCAAGTGGAGCTGGAAGTGCGTGACCTCCCTGAGGAATTGTCTCTGTCCTTCAACGCCACCTGTCTCAACAACGAGGTCATCCCAGGTCTCAAGTCTTGTGTAGGACTCAAGATCGGAGACACGGTGAGGTGGGCTGGGCTGGGCAGGGCTGAAGCTGCAATTCTGAGCCTGGCGTGTGCCCTGGAGCGTCTCCGGGCACCCCACCCACTCCCTGCCTGCACCTTCTTCCCGAAGTTCGATGTAACGGAGCCGCCAAGCTTTTCCTCTGGGACTTCTGCTGCCTAAACCTTCTCTGTCTGTTAAGTGAACTTCAGCATCAGGATTTTAAAAATCTTGTATTGAGGTTACCTCAGTTTGTTAGTGTTGATTGCAAAGAAAATATTTCTTACCTTCGGCCCCTAACCAGTCTCCAACTTTCCCCAAGATAATGTCTTCTTTCCTCCACAATGTCAAATGGCAGTGTCATCTATAAATATTTATTGAGCACTAACTTTGTGCCAGGCACTTGTCTAGTTACTAAAGATTCGACAGCAAGCAGAACAGGCAAGAATACCAACCCTCTCACAGAATTTTAGAATGCCAGTGTTCATTTTACCCCTCCAGTCCTTCCAGGGCCTGCCTTCCTTAGTGGCTGGTTCTCCTATGCTTCTGCCTAAGGGCCGAGGGGCCTGGGGAGGGAGGAAAAGAGGGGAGTATCTCTATCTATAGGGGCATCTATATATGTGTATATATATCCATATCATATCTATCTCTATCCGTCTATCCATCCATCCATCCATCCATCCATCCATCCATCCGTCTGCCTATCTATAGTCTAGGCCCATGTGCACATATGCCATGTGAGAAATATTGGCTGGATTTGATTTGCACAAGTTGGATTGCATAAGTGATGAAATGTTACATGGAAATTGAACAGTAGCTCCTGAGCCTGTGGTCGGCCACTATGTGGCATTTTGTGATGCAAAGGATGCCCGTGTGCCTTGCTGATATTATGAGGTCGGTTCAGCAAGCTTCATTTTCCAGAGCAGGGTGTTCACCAGATCACAGGTTCTGTTCTGCTGGAGATAGTTTATTTCATATGTGGAATTAAAAAACCCACTGTCTTGCTAATGGGTTTCAGCCCCAGGCAAGTTCACTATGGATTCAATGTGACCAAAGAAATGACAGTAGAACGTTTCTTTGGGGTGAAAGGGTTTATTACCCAGCCTGTTCTCCCGGCGGTAGGTCGAGCACTAACATCTCTGCCTCCGCCCAGAGCATTGGGCCGACCTCTCTATATAGTGCAATAATAGCTAATAACCTACGGGTGTGGAAGCGGTAGCCTAGCCACAGGCCAGGTACATCATCAAGTGGTTTAAGTTCAGTGAGGATCCTGGCCATAGGAACCCCAACTTCCCCACACCCACATAAACAACGACCTATGTCATGACTGTAAATCATGTCTCTGCACCCGGCTAGGTATGTCACAACTACACACCTAGCCCTGGACTCTCTTATTTTCGCTTCACAGGCCTTGGTAATGGGACGGCTGAGGATGAGACGTCCAGTGTGGATATTCATGGGCAGGGAAGGAAACGGCTTCTTACCCCAGGGCTGGAGAGTAACAGAGTCCACCTGTGTCTGACTGTGATCTTACTTTCCATCCAGGTGAGCTTCAGCATCGAGGCCAAGGTGCGCGGCTGCCCCCAGGAGAAGGAGAAGTCCTTCACCATCAAGCCCGTGGGCTTCAAAGACAGCCTTACCGTCCAGGTCACGTTCGACTGCGACTGTGCCTGCCAGGCCCAGGCCCAGCCGTACAGCCACCACTGCAACAACGGCAACGGGACGTTTGAGTGTGGGGTGTGCCGCTGCGCACCCGGCTGGCTGGGGTCCCAGTGCGAGTGCTCGGAGGAGGACTACCGCCCCTCCCAGCAGGACGAGTGCAGCCCCCGGGAGGGCCAGCCCATCTGCAGCCAGCGGGGCGAGTGCCTCTGTGGCCAGTGCGTCTGCCACACCAGTGACTTTGGCAAGATCACGGGCAAGTACTGTGAGTGCGACGACTTCTCCTGTGTCAGATACAAGGGGGAGATGTGCTCAGGTGAGTGAACTGCGCACCCCTCCCACCCCATCCCCAACTACACACTCATGCATCACTGACCCCTGGAAACATGCCAGGGCTTGAGGTGGGCGCCAGAGGGCCCAGAGGGCGGAGCTGAGTAGATGGCGTTCTGCTCCAACGGCAGGAAACAGGAACAAGGGTCTGTTTTAATTCCTCTTGGCTCCTTGTGTCCTTGCTTGTGGGGTACAAGGAAGCAGAAATGAGCTTCTGCTCACTGGGGCTTCTCTCCTAGAATAGTGTAGGAAGGAGTGGGGAAATCTGAATGTGGAGACAGTCATTTTCTTTTCTTTCACCTGACCTTCTGTAATATTTTAAGTTACTGATTCCTATGATTTTTGAGGATATGGACCAACCCCTTTCTAAGGTAAAAAGAAAAGTCACTCACTGATGGTAATTAAATTTTTAGTAGTTACAGATTTGGAAAATACATGATTTCAGAATATATAGTAAAATTAGTAATAACTACTTTACTTGAACTTATCTTTTATCACAAAAGACTTGAAAAATAGAGCATATATGCAAGACACTGGAGCACATTTAATGAATTAATATACTTGGAACAATGACTGGAAAATAGTAAGCTGTTATTAAACATTGGCATTATTTTGTTATCATTGGTACAGTATTACTTTTTAGATTCTAGATCTGAGCTGACCAATATGGTTGCCACTTCACCTGTGGCTATTTACATTTAAATTAACTAAATTCAATTAACATTTAAATACATTTAAATTAAATCAATTACATTTAAAATAAAAAATGTGCTTCCTCTGTTGCTCAGGAGGCATGTGTGGCCTGTGACTGCCACGTTGGGCAGCACAGATTTACAGAGGAGAGCATGGCCACAGAGTCCCAGCCTACAGACTGGGGATTAGGATTTTGAGTCCTTCTGCCTGCCAAGATACTGAGTTGGTGTCTTTCTCATTACGAAATTCAGCAAAATCTTGAGACCCACTAATAATCTCAAGTAGGTTTCTTCATTGCCCCAAACACCACTTTCCCAGCTAGGAAAGTCGAACTAATGTTAATGTAGTCCTTGTCTGCAGACCCTGACAGTACTCTCAGTGGCAGACAGGCAGGCTGCATTGTTCCTGGGGCCCTGGGGACAGGTCTGAGCTGGGCTGTCATCACTGTGGCCTAATTCCCCTTGAGAAAGACAGATTGAAGACATTTGTGAATTGGTTGGGACTGGTTTGTGGGTGTATTGTATGGCCAATTAACCCAGGAACAGAGATTATTATAATTGGCTTCTATAGTGATTAAATCCATAATACAGATTGGCTTCATTTGCATTGGGGTTCTGACCAGGTGAGCTGATCCACCCAGATGTTCACTTTGACATCAGCCTTTAAAAACCTTCATTAGAAATGTGTTATTCTAGAGCCTTCCCAAGTAACATAAAAATTGCTCCTTTTGATTATGTGCAACATTGTTCACTTTACTCTGACCAACAAAATTTGAGAGCTTAGAGAAAAACATTATCAGACAGATTAGGGGAAAGAGAGATCAGGTACCCACAGATATACACATACAAACAGCAGTTTTAGAAGGTGAAGCAGGAATTTCAGTTCACTTTATAAGTTAATAGCATTTGCATCATGTTCAAATTTCCAAAGGGCACAAGTAAGTTTGATGTGGGAGACCTGTGGGGACAATGGGGGGCTGCGGGGGCAAGGTTGCCCTAGGAGGGGCCTACAGATAGCCTACTGGGGACACTAAGGACCGAGGCCCACTGCTCCCCCATGACCTGGTTGTTCCTGGTCTGGTGTGAAGCCCTCCGATTCCAGCCACAGTGTGTTTCCTTTGGCTGCTGGCCCCACTGAAGTCACAAAACGAAGCTGCCTGGGTCAGCAGCCCCGGTTCCCGCTGCGCACTGGTGCAAGAACAGCTCACCCTCAGTGGGCTGCAGTCTAATCCACCGGGGACCCCAGGCAGCCACTGTGGCCTCTCAGGCTGCCCCCACCACTTCCTGCCAGGGTGTTGGGTGCCCACAGCCCTCAGGTCTGGATTGTGTGGTGCCATCATTTATATGTTCTCCAGTGACAGGTTCTCAGGGACACACACCCACTGAAGACCTGCTCTGTGCCAGGCACGTGGTCCATGTGGGTGAACTGGGGTCATGTGGGATTCCTGACTTCTCAGAGCTTGGAGCCCAGCTGGCCGTTGTCTCTCTCCAGAGCTGCTGGTCTGTGGTCTGTTCTTTGCTACACCTGGTGCTCAGGAGGCAGGAGCATCATGATTGGCCATTTCCTTAGCCCCTGGCTTCCCCCTCCTCCCTCCCTGCCAGAGGCGTGTCTCATTGCCAGCATCCCCACCTCCACCATCAGAGAGTGTGCCCTGTCCTCAAGGGGTTCTTTCACCTGCGACATCCATGAACAAGACTGATGAGGCACCCCCCACACCAGGCTCTGTGTCTTAGCGTTGTGGTGTAGAGAGGCATGAACAAGACAGTTTTATCCTTCATTAACTTACCTGAGGATAATTCACAACACAGGGCAGAACCTGCCAGACCCCAGAAGTAAGGTATCCATCCCCAGGGAATGTTATAGGAGTCCACTGGAGAGAGACTTAACTATGGATGGGGGAGGCCAGGGTGGCTTCATGGAGGAGGAGGGATGTCAGAGGAAGGGCTGGCTTACCCAGGAGAGGAGCAGAGTGATGCATCAGCCCAGGAGGCCAAGCTATATAGGGAGAGTGGCTGCATTCTCTCTGACCTGAAATACATATTCTTCTCTTTCCTCTCCTCCTCCCCCGCCCCCACCCCTTGCTGCCCTCTTCCCTGCCTCCTCCCCTTTCTTACACTTTCTCTTCCTGTCTCACACAGCTCCCCTAACTCTCCTATGAACCCAGGCTCAGCCAGCCTTTTGCTGGAGGGGTGCCAGTCCTGTGACATTACCACACTGTGGCTTCCTTTTAAGGGCTGACCTGCCAGGGCTTAGTCTGCCTCTGTCCTCCCAGCCTCCCTCCCTGGCTGGCCTGGCAGACTGTCTTCTCAAAGATCACTTTGTTTGGGCTCACAAAGGAAACACTATGGGACAAGGGTTTCTGAGGAAGATCAGGCCTCTGTGGTGCCGGCCTTTCCCTGTTTGGGAGCTGTGGCAAAAAGCTGGGGATAGTGGACACTGTGGGGTCCCAGTCTGCTGGCCGGCATAACCATCCCCCAGCTGCTGTTAGGGCTGCTGATAGTGGCTTACAACTGCCTTTCTCTGGAGAATTACATTCAGCTCACAGGAGCTGTCCTGCCCTCAGACTTTGGTCAGTGACTTCTGGACAAGGGACTACACAAGACCCCAGGGTGGGGCTAGCTCTGCGGTGCCATTCATGCCCTGGAGCCCACCATGGGATCAGGCTCCAGGGAGTCTCTGCTGAGACTACATTCCTGCCAGCTTTTGCCTCCTGCCCTGTCCTGCCTCCCCCAGGCCTTTCCACTTCCCCACTAAGTTACCCGAACAAGAACCCGTGCCACAAGCTGTACTTCTAGGGAGCTTACCCTCAAAATGCTGTCTTTCCTGTCTCCACTTTCTGCCAGCCCAGTATTGTTACTCTTCAGATACACTTGGCAGCTGGGACAGATGTGAAGTGTCCCATCCTTCCTGGGAAATAGACATTTGTCTCGAGCCAGAGAAGGTGTGTCTGAGCCTTGAATAGCACGCACTCACTAGAGAATGGTACTGGGGTCACTGGTGTACGGGCCTATCATGACCAAGAGCCACTCAGGCCCACAGAGGCTGCTGGGGAGCAGTGGGTGCCTGCTCGCTGCAGTTTGAGCCTTTTCATGTGCCTGCCTCCTTCTCCTCTCTCATCTTAAAGACCGACTGCTCACACAGTAGCATGGTTTTCAGACTTTGGGTTATTTCCCCTTGCTCCCTGCCTTTCCTCTGATTAACAATCAAATTCTTATTATTCATCCTCTTCTTCCTGATTCAGAGTCCTGGAGAATGAGTCACCTTTATGAGGAGTTAGAAGCCATGTTTTACAGCCTTGTTAAGTGAATAATAGGGGTTTATAGCCTTGAGACTGTAAACAGTCTAACCCCCAACTCTAGTCTCGCTCTTGCATTCCTATACTTATGAAGTAAAGTGAATAGGTCTTTCCTACCTGGGCTGGTGGCTTTATGTAATTCTATGGTAATACAACACAGGGCACACGCTGGTGAATGTATGTGTGCATGCCAGGAATTTAACTGGGATTTAAGCTCCATGATAGTAGGAACCTTGCCTGTCTTGTTCACTGCTGGTTCTCCAGTGCCCACCATGTGGTATGAACTCAAGAAATATTTGTTGAATGAATGGATATAAGCAAACATTAAGATGTTATGCTAATCACTAGTGATGGAAAAGTTAATTATGATATGTGATTCCCCCATTAAGAAGCTCACAATCTAGAAAGAGAAACTAGATAGGCAACCAGATGGGTTGAACATGAGGGTTGAAATAGAGAAATTTGTACACGCTGGGAGAGCACAGGGGCAGACAGTTGATTTGGCCTGGGGAGATCAGAAAAAGTTACAGAGAGGAAGGAACCTTCGAGCTGAGGCCAGAGGAAGCCCCTATTCACCCGTGAGAGTTTTGTAGTAGTCATAGGACAAAAGGGTACCGAGGCAGTGGTTACAGCATGAATAGAAGCATGAGGATAGGAGGCATGGAGGGTGATGACCAGTCCTGCTGATCATGCTCGTAGCCGTCATTGGATGGTGGCTGATGGGTGGTGGTGGGAGGGGGCTGAGAGGTGAAGCTGAAAAGCCGGCTGAGCTGCTGCCTCAGGGTGGGGCCCTCACCAGCTGTCTGCCCCTGGGGCTGTGTGCTTCCAGGCCACGGCCAGTGCAGCTGTGGGGACTGCCTGTGTGATTCCGACTGGACTGGCTACTACTGCAACTGTACCATGCGCACGGACACCTGCATGTCCAGCAACGGGCTGCTGTGCAGCGGCCGCGGCAACTGTGAATGCGGCATCTGTGTCTGCACCCAGCCAGGCTCCTACGGGGACACCTGTGAGAAGTGTCCCACCTGCCCTGATGCCTGCACCTTTAAGAAGTGAGTGGGCAGAGAAGTGAGCTGGGGAGAGTTGGGGGTCCGGGATTGGGGAGAGGATCTCCTAGATTAGAATCCCGAACTCTCCAGGTTCTGCCTCTCACACATCAAACCTTTTGGGAGAGGAGTCTGTGCCAGCCAAATGGTCAGCTTTCCTCTTTCCCCGGAATGCTTGGAGGAAAGCTGGAGGCAGAGCCAGCTGTTACAGGGCCACAGCAGTAAGTCAGACTCCTGCTGGAGAAGCCCCTCCCCTAGGGTGATATCCTGAATCCCCGGGTTCAGAGGAAGGCTAAACTGGACAGCTTTGGAGGAATATTCGGTACTGATCTGATTCTGCGGGCGATGTAGAGGTGAAGTTGTGAAGGACACTATGTGAAATAAAATTTCACTAATACAAGCTTCACTCCATGGGGGTCAGAGGAAGCCCCTCAGCCCAAGCCCGTGGCATGGTCACTTCACTTACCACAGTAAGCAGGGCCGGATCCACAGGCACGCAACCCGTACATATGCACAGGGCCCTGCACAGAGGCCCCACACTTGTTTAATGATCTTACTATCTTGAAATTCTCAGTAATTTTTGAACAATAGACCCAACGTTTTCATTTTGCCCTGGGCCCCCAAATTACATGACAGGGTCTGACTCTAAGGATTCACCCTCCCCTCACAGTCTTGGATGGGATATGAAGAAGTTTAAAGAGGTTACATGGGGGCCTCTACCTGCCAGCCCCTTCCTATATAGGTGGGGAGGGCACTCCCACCCATGCCCTCCAGACCTGACTATCTGGGCCGCCAGGATTGCCTTACAGATGCTTCCTTTGGTTCATCTGTGGTGGAGCAGCTTCCTGGGTACAGGGAGGTCAGAGCTGGACTGAAACAGTGTTGCATCTCCCTTGCCTGAATCCCTGTGTCCTCTCTCCTTTAGGGAGTGTGTGGAGTGTAAGAAGTTTGACCGGGGAGCCCTCTTCAAGGAAAATACCTGCAACCGTTACTGTCGTGATGAGATTGAGTCTGTGAAGGAACTTAGTAAGTCAGCATGTCTTAGTGTTGCACACACCCAGCTTCTAAGTTTTTCTGGTTTAATTCCAGAAGCCATCCCTCTCTCATTTCTAAAAATGGAAGGGTAATTCTTACCTCAGAGACATGTTGTGCAGGCCCAATGCCCAGGAGGCACTTAATAAGAGAGCCCTCCTGCCCCTCTACTCATTTGTTCTGCAGTCCCTCCCACTTCTGCTTCCCAGAGCCCACAGACTCAGCAAGATCCCACAAGTTACTTTCAAATCAGGCAACCCTAACTTTACTCCACAAGGAAAGCAAGATAATGCACCCCATTTTATGGATGGAGAAACTGAGGCACAGAATGGGGAAGCAGTTGCCCATGACATTCTGCGCTTAGTAGGCTAGTAAGCATTTACTAAGTTTACTTAACTGAGAGTATTAAGCAGTGCCCAGGAATCAGCTTTACTGGTTTGGAGGGAAAGCTTCATTCACCCTTAGGGGTTTGTAACCAAAACCATTATCCTGAATCCCTTTTGGCTCTCTGGGGCCTCTCCTAGAATAAGATAGACAGAAATACAGTGGTCTTCTGGAGGAGACAGGGTTTGCTATGACTAGCTTGGGGGAGACAGGCTGCAGAGATGTGAGGTGTTTTTATTATCTAGCTCAGAAGGGTATTACAAGTTAGTTGATAAGTATTTCTCCCCATCCCCCTCCTCATGCCATGATAATCATAAAAAGGAAGGCATATTTGTACAGAATTTTGTAAGTAATGAAAGTATCTTTTCATACACATTATCTTATTCTTTTCCCAACAACCTACTGAAGTAGAACTATAGTATTATTGTTACCTTCATTTTGCAGATGAGGAAATTGAATCTCAGGAAAGTTAAATAACTTGCTAAAGCAAATTAGCAATAAGTTAGATTAGAGCTAAATCCAGAAATCCTTACTCTTTCCACTGTACTCCAATACCACTGTTTCCTGAAGGTTTATTAGGTTCAAGTCTGTAGGATATGCTTTGGGACTCACCGTCTAGTCCTGCTCCATTACTTATTTCCTGTGTGACCATAGGATATTTGCTCAATTTCACTGTAAGTCAGTTTTATCCATCAGATTTCATCAGTGTAGGAGGGTAACCCATAGTTTTCTAGTCAGAATAACAGATTTTAGAATTAGAAAGGATGAGGTCTACAAAAAATGATCATAGTAAGAGAAGAGAGGATGGCCCTGACTCTAGAGAGGAACATTGGCTCAGATGCAGAAATGGAAGAAATGTAAACAAACCATTGAGTAAACAAACTCAGTGAGTAAACAAACCATTGAGGATCTTTGAGCAAAGAGAGAAAAGAAAGAGAGGGGAGAGAACACCCACTCTGTGTTAGGTACTGTTTCCTTTGCACCATTTAGTTCTCTCCCTGCTTTGTGAGATGGAGGTATCACTTTCCTTTTATAGATGAAGAAAGGGAGATTCAGTGAGGTCAAGTAACTTACCCAAGATCACACAGCTGGTAGGTGGTGGAGCCAGCTGGTTCAGATTGTGTAATATGTTATATCATGTGCCTTGCAGAGGAAGGATAAGAACCAGGAAGGACAAAATATATCTGGAGGCAATTGCCAGGTATGACAGCTACCTCAAGTGCAGCCACCTTGCCTAATGTCAGTACTTCCTGTTGCATACTTTCTCAGAAGTCCATGGCTGGTCTTTGGTGGTGGCTCCGTCTTCCAGAAATTGATTTGTTCTTCATTTTCCTATTTTTCTCCTCTCCCTCAGAGGATACTGGCAAGAATGCGGTCAATTGTACCTATAAGAATGAGGAAGACTGTGTTGTCAGATTCCAGTACTATGAAGACTCCAGTGGAAAGTCCATTCTCTACGTGGTAGAAGAGCCAGGTAAGTGAACCCTGAGAGCGTCTGGCTCTGCATTGTAGGCAGCAACTTCCACCCATCACTCCTCTTAAACAGAATAGCCAGGCTAAGCCTCACTTTACAAGTGATCAGTTAGGGCCTATCATCTGGGTGTGCGGGATATCTAAGTACAGTATCAGCAAGAAATTAGAAAGTAAAGAGATAGAAGAGATAGAAAAATAAGGTGAATGAGGAGAGGAAGCAGGTAGATATGGATCCCATCAAGGAACAAAATATATCATGGCATTTTTCGAGGTGATAAGGTTACAAGGAAAGACATTTAAATTCTAGGACTTTCCAACACAAGGCATTTGCTTTACTAAAAGTTAAAGGGTTGCCAAGAGCAGCTGCTTGCTGCCTCAGAGGAAGGCCTGATAGTTCAAGGTACTGTCCTTACCAGGTTCACCATGAGACATGGTGAAGGGCTGGAGGCACCAACCCAAGGTGTCTTGGACACCGAAACAATAGCGCTTGCTCTCAGGGCCCTCTGGGAGCAGGATGAGCTCAGCGCATCCTACACAGACCATCCACAGGTTTGTCCCATCCAGCGCAAGACACTGGCTTGCTTCCCCTATCACCTTCGTCTCCTCCTTTTCTCTTAAACAATAGATTAAGATATGAATCATTGGAAAACATTTTTAATACTTATTGCATATCAGACAGTGGGCTCGGTGCCGGACTGTAACAGTAAAAAGGCAGATGTGTCACTGACAAGGCCATGGGGGAGAGAGGCATGTAGATCAATAATGACACTGCAGAGGGATAAGGGCTTTGGTATGGAGGCGGGTGAAACAAGAACGTTGGGAGTGAAGGAACAACGACTGAAAGGCAGAGGCTGAATCAGTTGGTTGCTTGACACATTTTATAGCTGTAGGAATTTCTTCAAGTCCTCCTTCAGACCAGGGGCCAGCAAACTTTCTGTAAAGGGTCAGATGTTAAATATTTTAGTTTTCGTGGGCTATATGGTTTCTGCTGTGACTATTCAACTCTGCCATTGTGGTGGGAAAGCAGCCAGGGACTATGTTTAATGAACGGACCTGGCTGTATTTTCGAAAATAGGTGGCGAGCTGCATTTGGCTCCTGGGCCATGGTTTTTTGGTCCCTGCTTTAGGGCACTGGTTGTTAAAGTTTTGTATGTTCATCTGTTAAAATCTCCAGAGTCCTGAGCCCTGTCCTCCTTCCACAAGCCTATGCCTCTGGTTCCTTGTTAGCACTGCTGGTAATTGTCATGCACGTCAATATATGAGTGTCACTGCTTTAGACACACCACTCGCCCTGAAGAGCCTTCTCAGACCGCCTCCATCCTCCATTTTGCTGACTAGGTTTGGTGCTCCTGTTGATTCCCATCAAACTGCTCTGCTTCCCTTAGAAGGGCCTTCATCTATTATTAAATTGCTGTTTAATTGCTCATGTCTCAACTGTTTAATCAGTAGATCATAAGCTCCATGAACACAGGAATGGTATCTGTCTTATCTGTGTTATATCCCCAACTTGGCTCAATCATCAACAGAGAAAATACTTAATAAATGGTTTTTGAATGAATTAATCTTAGGAGACAGGTGGGTTTACCTGCAGGGGAAATTTTGGCTACTTGGAGAAGGGAGGGGATGGCAGGAAGAGAGCGCCTACATCTGTCACCAGGTGTGCCTGTCTCTGTGGATTGGGACGGCACTGCGCCCCCATCTGTGGTCCTGTTCATCAGCCTTTGCCAGGCCCTCACCCCCTCACCCTTTATGAGGGAGAAGGAAGGTAAAAAGAAGGGCAACACTTGAGCTTTACTTAGGGACTCAAAGGAAAGCCAACATGGGGAAGGGAGAACAAGGAGGCTGGGCACGTCTCTGTGGCGAGCAGATGCTGGCTGTCTGGCTATGGCCTCCTCACACTTCCCCGTTCACCAGTGTCAACACATTTCATGGATTTGTCTACACACCCCTGTCCATACCTTCATCCTTCCTCACTTCAGAAGGCTGGTGTGTCTTGCTTTTGGGTTTAACATTACTTCATCTCTTTGCTACAACAATCCTTGCTGGATCATTTGGCTTGGGTGCTGAGCCTGGAATCTACTGCCCGGAGCTGTGGGGAACAAGGACAATGGCAGCCTGGGGTGGTGTGAATACTCCCATGGTAGGGTTCACACTTATAGCCATGGACCTCTTGCTTCACGTTGGGAGGAGAGACCCAGATCCATATTTCCTATCTCATTGCCCCAGAATTCCAAGTTTCCCCTCTCTCCTTACCCCAGACCCCCAACCATTTTCAGGGGTGGTGGATTTGAGTAGAATGTAGCATATGGGGCTCCAGAGTACAGCAGGAGATCATTCTCTTTCTTTTCCCCAACACATGCACTTGCAGATGCTCTTTTTTGGGGGGCTGAGCCACTGCAGGGCAGTAAAGAGAGCACTACCAAAGGGTTGGGCATTGGCTAAATGGGGTTCAGCCCACAAGGACTGGGTTCCCCCGAGCCGGCCCCTTATTGTTCCTGATAGGGCTGCCTGAAAAAATACAGTAAGTCCCATGCAATCTTTAGTACATACTTAATGTTATAAAGTTATTTGTTGTTTATCTGAACTTCCTGTGCTTTTCTTTGTTAAATCTGCTAACCCTATACAGTGTCCCCTGACCTTGGGTCACCTTCCATGGGTCCTCATCACTGTGGCTGGGAAGGCTCTCTAGGGACCACCTGATCCTATCCTTCACTTCCAAGAAGGCTGCCATCCACCCCTTTCAATTTTTACCCCCTGAAAACCTCCTGGCATTCTAACTGTCCTGCCCATACTGATGTGCAAAGCTGAAGAGATTGCACTTTGAGGTTTGAGGGTGGGCCTACCTCAGTCTTCCAGACAATTCATTACTGCTTTTCCCAGAGGAACTGGGGCTCTTCACTCTTTGGAATTCAGACACTGAAACCTCACAGCCTCTCTCCAGATACTCTTTTTATTACAGACAGGTTATAATTTGGTGGCTTGGGAAATAGCCAGCTTGGGTTTGTGGTGGTGGTTGTTGTTTTTGGGGAGTGTGTGGTAAGCATAGGGTGTATGTTTAGAGAAGAAGGTAGGAGACAGTGTGGAAAGCAGATATGACCTCCTCTCCAGACTCATCAGTACGCACATATACCAATTACGTAACACTTGAGAAGTTACTGGAGTGAGGTCACCCATCAGACCCCTGTGGTTCATGGGAAGCAGAGCTCTGCACAGCAAATTCAGCTTGGCCCTGGGAGGGGTGATGCACCTCTGTGTGTGTGTTGGTTGTTGGCTGGAGTTGAACAGGAAGTTGGCTCTCATAGGGTTAGGATTTTAGATGACTAAATATTTTGGGAAGAAACCCAAAATATTGTCTTGTTTGGCAGACCTCCTGGTCTCTAGGATGCTAAAAAGATCATTAGGTTCCCAGTCCTTAGGGATATAAATATCTGAACCAGGGTAACAAACTCAAATGCCTATTGGAGCTAGGTAGATAAGTTAGTGAAAATAGGGAGTAGAACAAGAATATTAGTAATAATGGTAGCTGATATTTATTGAGCACTGACTCTGTGCTGGGCACTGAGATGTTTAAACATATTTAACCTATTTCTCCTGACAAGTTTTTTTAAGTCAGCGCTATTATTTTCTCTATTTTAAAGATGGAGAAGCAGGGAACAGACACCCAGAAAGGTTGAATAATTTGTCACATAGCAAAGTAAGAGGTAAGCCGGGAGGCAGTCTGGCTCTAGAGACTTTCTGTCACAGGCCAACAACCCACTGTATAAAGAGGCCACGTCCACCTTCACCAACATCACCTACCGGGGCACTTAATGACGAGCAGGCACCCGCAGATCACTGTCAGACTGTCCCAGGACCGTGGGTGTCTCTGCAGTCGTGTTTACAGGGAAGGATACCTGTGGGGCGGGCTGGGGGCTGGGAGTGGGGTGGGTTGGAAGAATGTCAGTATGTGGGTCGCTGTGCACGTGTGTGTGTGTGTGTGTGTGTGTGTGTGTGTGTGCGTGCGTGTGCTGCGTGGTGGGGAATGTGTCCCAGATAAGCAGAGTTCCTCAGCCTTTGTCCTCAACATGCCTCCTTCAGGGATCTTTCCTGCTAAACCCAAGGGTGGTCTGCGTAGCTGAGCAGGTGTTCTTCAGTGCCTCAGTGGGCAGCTGGCCTTCCTTCTCGGGCCATCCTCCCTGGAGCGAAGGGGAGGGACCGTGACCCTGCCCTGAGTCTGTGGTTCTTGGGCCTGGCTCTCGGCCGCTGTGGCAGGAACTGCAGCCTGGTTATGCTCAATGACAAGCTACACTTTGCCTCTGTTTAGTGGAGAAAAGAGAGAGTGGCGAGAATTTAGGAAATTAGAAAACACATCCCATCTATAAGGGGCAGCTGTTCCTCACCACGAGCCAGGTGCTGCCTTGTAGAAATATGGGTTCAGCGTTTCTAGATCTTTTTTTTTGTTTTTAAGACAAGAAGAGGAATCTGAAATTTTAGGGCGGAGAATCCCCTTATTCAATGTTTCCAAAAAAATCAAATTTTTACACTGGTGTGAACTCACACCAAGTAGGCTAGATTCTGCTATGGGAGACCAGCTCACAACCACTGATTTAAACTACTCAGGACAGATTATCTCTGTCCTAAAAATTGGTCTCCCCTTCTTTTAAAATTTAATTGATTCATTTTCCAAGTTCTGTTTCCATCAGAGAATTTTCTAGAATTTGATTACTTTGTCCAGAGATCTTATTCATAGCCAGTTCAAGCGAGTCCTACTCCATTCACAAGCACCCTGCCCTGTGCTCTCTCCTGACAGAGTGTCCCAAGGGCCCTGATATCCTGGTGGTCCTGCTTTCGGTGATGGGGGCCATTCTGCTCATCGGCCTTGCTACCCTGCTCATCTGGAAGCTCCTCATCACCATCCATGACCGGAAGGAGTTTGCTAAATTTGAGGAGGAGCGAGCCAGAGCAAAGTGGGACACAGTAAGAGGCTTGGCCAGGCAGGGCTGGGCGTTTTCTTAAGACACGATTTCAAGAGCCCGAAGCGGAAACAGATGCTTAGGGTGGCCAGGTTCAGCCGGTACCATAGTTTCCCAGTTAGCCTCTGTTCTGGAAATTGGGAGATAGTCTAACAATTCCACTGTCCTTATGCTTGCTGGAAACCACCCGATTCTCTCTCTACCACGTGGTGAGCACAGGCCACATCAGTGAGTACTGCTAGACCACAGAGGGGGCCCAGCTTTGCTCTGGACACTGTGAAGAGGTGAAAAGGAAACTGAGGGAGTTTCCAATTGAGGAAGACAGGACAAACGTGGAAATCCTACACTGAGAGCATGGAATTCACTATATACTAATGAAGTCCAAGGCATTAAACATACAGAAAAAATAATAATAACTAGCTAACATTTACTGAGAATTTACCATGTACCAAGAACTGTTCTAAATGCCTTTTATGTATTAACTTATTTCATCCCTCTACCAATGCTATGTGGTTTTTTATTCCTATTTTATAGATAAAGGAACTGAGCCCAGAGAAGTTAAGCAGCTTGTCTGAGGGTAGGAGGGAATTAGGTTATGATAGGTCAGCTTCTTAAAAATATGCTCCTTGCAGTTTATTCTGATTAACTTCAATCAAATAATCATTTTTTGAGACACTTCCATATACTTAATTTTGCTCTATTCTCCTTCAGCTCATCTTTTACATTTTAACGCTTTTTTCTGGACCCCCTGCAAATGGCTGTTTTACTCTATGAATGTCCAGGGGTAGGCTGAAAAGTTGTTCCCATTTGATGGTGACCTCAGCCTTTGTACCCAAGGGTCCCAAGAAACTGAGATGTTTCTTTTAAAACAATGTAGAAATCCTGAACCTCTGTGGTTTATGAGAATGTGTTGTATTTCTTGAAACTACTGCTAAGGACTACCAGGTCTTATAGGATTTGTCACTTTTTGTTAGGAAATAATGTGGGAAACAATGAGGGTATTGCTTTTTCCTAATACCATGACAGTTTATGGGTAGTGCTTAAAGGGAAGAGATGAAAACAATTTAAGAATTTTTTGAGCAAAAGTTGTCCTGTACGTTCCAACTACCACCCACCACACTCCTCTTCCCCGTCCACACCCCTCCGCATGGGAACGGGGAGAAGAGCAAAGGAGAGCATTCAGGAGAGGGAGAAAATAGGCGATATTGGCTAAAAGGTACTCTGAAATGTTTGGAGATCACCAGAAAGTTGACAGGCTGAATTTAACGCCTTAGAAACAGTGGCAGGGTGGCATTCCCCCTTATCTGCCCTCTCACTTCAAATCCCTTCCCATCCTGAAAGTGAGTGTGTGAGCACAGTGGGCAGTAGGTGCTCACTGATGATCTGTCCCGGGGAGGGTGTCCTGGGTGAACTTCTCAGATGAGATGTAAGCCTTGGGGGTAGGCAAGAAAGAGGGACTGCACTGTAAGACCCTTTTCCATTCTCTCCACAGGCCAACAACCCACTGTATAAAGAGGCCACGTCCACCTTCACCAACATCACCTACCGGGGCACTTAATGACGAGCAGGCACCCGCAGATCACTGTCAGACTGTCCCAGGACCGTGGGTGTCTCTGCAGTCGTGTTTACAGGGAAGGATACCTGTGGGGCGGGCTGGGGGCTGGGAGTGGGGTGGGTTGGAAGAATGTCAGTATGTGGGTCGCTGTGCACGTGTGTGTGTGTGTGTGTGTGCGTGTGCTGCGTGGTGGGGAATGTGTCCCAGATAAGCAGAGTTCCTCAGCCTTTGTCCTCAACATGCCTCCTTCAGGGATCTTTCCTGCTAAACCCAAGGGTGGCCTGCGTAGCTGAGCAGGTGTTCTTCAGTGCCTCAGTGGGCAGCTGGCCTTCCTTCTCGGGCCATCCTCCCTGAAGCGAAGGGGAGGGACCGTGACCCTGCCCTGAGTCTGTGGTTCTTGGGCCTGGCTCTCGGCCGCTGTGGCAGAAACTGCAGCCTGGTTATGCCTTCTGGGCCTCATCTCCTCTCCCCTCCCTCAGGCGGGAGGGGAAGCCAGGGGCGAGCTGGGCCATCAGTGCTGCCTGGGCCTTTTGCCGTCACCTCAGCCCAGCATGATTCTCTCAGGAGGGGAGGCCATGCCACCTAATTCTTGGGTATGTTGGGAGGGAAGATGTCACGGCCACCTAGCGGTCTTGCATGGCCTGGAGGAATGTGCCAGGTTCACCAGTTCATGATCATAACCCTTCAGATTTGCTTCTTTGGCAGCTTCACTCTAGAGGTTCGTTTAGAAGAAGTGTGTCACCCTTAGACCACCACCTCTTTACCTCCTACTTCCACGCTCTCCCTCCTATAGGTATTTGCTACATACCGGGAATTTCCCCAATGACCAAAGGCTTTTCCTCCCAGGGAGTGTTGTGGTTAGAGGCAGAGGTCTGGCCCCACCCTCCAGACCTTCCCTGCCCCTTGTCCAAGGCACTTCCACATGCCCATCCCTGTGCTTCTGGGTGCTATTCCATCCATGGGGCTGATTGCATTTATCTACCTCGTGGGTGTTTCGTGAAGGAGTCACTCCCATGAGTCTCTGAGTGGCTGGGTGGAATGATGGGCCAGCCATAACTGTACCGGAGGCCTGTTCTTTTATGGGCCATGCAACCTCATTTTAACTCAGTCTTTAATCTGCAAGGCCACAAGTGCAATTTATTTTATTTTTCTCACAGGGCTCCTGAAACTGTTTTTGAGGCTTGCTTAATCTAAAGAACATGTATATGAACACACTGGCATTATATTTGTAATTTTATTTGATGATGAAGAAGGACAGTGCAAAAAAAAAAAACCATACTGACTCAGGCTGAATATAGACACCCCAACTTGGCACCATTCATAGCAAGTTACTGCTGAAATGCTGGATCTGCAAGGGGTCCCTCGTCCTGAAATCCCATGGGGATGGACCCATGGGCCTGCTGAGCCTTTTCTGAGAAGGAGAGAAAGGGCTGTCTTCTTAGCCGTAACAGTTACTCCATTGGTGTTTACATTAGTCTAATATTAATAACCACTTCCCATCCCTCAAGAAAAAGGGAAGGACCTATAGACAATGGTCAGATGGTCAGAAAATTTAAGTCCTGGTCTCAGTGTTACAAGCTAAGGAACGTTTAACCTTAACTAAGGCAAGTCACTTTCTTTTCCCTGGGGCTTAATTTTCTAGTCTGAAAAATGATGGACAAGTCAGTCTAGAAGGTCTCTCTTAATATCAACATTCTAAGTAATTGGGGTATCCTTTGGCATCACGCATGAAGTCAGGGTCCTGTGGGATGCTGGTACTGTTTACTTTTCCAGTCAGGAACGTTGAGAATCCTGGCTTTGGCAGGAGAAAATGTGATTCCCCATCACCTTTCTCAATGAAAAAGCTTCATTTGGTCCTCTCTCAGAATCCCTTCTCCAACTTTTGTGAGCAGTTACATCTTCTGATGTAGGTTCCACTTAGTTATTATTTCTTCCATTTAGTTATTATTTCTTAGTTCATTTTGCACATATTTGCATCCATGTATTAGAGAAGGGGAGTCAATCCATGGAAGTAGCTGAAATGTGTGTTCTGTACTCATGTGTTAACACTGAGAATAAGCCTTGGAATTAGGGATGGAGACTAATGAGTGACTAAGCCCTGTCTCAGACATGGATTGCCCTTTACTGTAGGGGATGGTGATGTCATTGAGGGATAAATGGGAGAAGGAAGAAGGAGGGATGATAATGAATCCAAGAAGTTAGACCTTAACCACAACTTTCACATAATGAGACAAGGATCCATTATAGTAGTAGCTGGATATTTTCCTGAAATAAGATGGTTTATATAATGAAACTATATCAAAGGAGGAAGAACCTGAATCCAAAGGATGAAAAAATCAGTGAGAATCTTGTCTGAACTTCTGGAATGCGGTTCCTAGGCCTTGAGGACCAGTACTGTTTGTCTAGATGTGGGGAGAACCTGGAATTGTGTTCATGAGATAGCAAATGACAGTGAGTTTTGGCATCAGGTAGGGTGGACATCTAAATAGTATTTTGGCATTAGACAACACAGCCCAAAGAGGTTATTTGTGCCCAGTTCTTTTGGAGATAATTTATGTTCAATCTCAGGGTCTGTGGACAATAATGAGAAACTCTGAAACATCCCTGACAAGTTGTCGATTAAGGAGTCTGTTCTTTACCTCTCAGATATGCCTAGACTATCCATAATTTCAAGATACTTTTTGTTTAATATTCCTGGTTGAAATCACTTAAGTGCCTTTTTACTTCCTAACCACCTCCTCTGTTTGGACTTGTGCAACCCGTGAATTAAATATGCTTCCCAAAAAGACTTGGCCTAAGGCTACCCAGTGCTTCCTGTGTTGTTATTTCTGCTTCCTTTGGGTGAAAAGAATAAGTGTCATTGCCTCACAAATGATTATTTTAGAATTCCAAATGTAACAGAATGCTGACCGCTCTGGGAACCCAAGTTACCTCCTGAACCTGGGCTTTTGTTTACTCTAATCACATTCTAAAATGAGGAAGTTATGACTGTTCTAAGGATTAGAGGGGTTTTTTTGTTTTTTTAAATTGGGGTAATCTTGACAGAACAGACTATCGATTTCACTGAGGGTTTGTTTGCAGGAAGCATAAATAGGGACAATTAAGGCCCAAAGGGAAGTTATTTACAGGACCATTTCAATGCCTTTATTTAAGTCATTGCATCTCCTAAGTGTGGCCCCAGGACAAGCAGCATCATTATCACAGAGAAACTTGTTAGGAATGAAAATCCACAGGCCTTACTCCAGAACTACTGAGTCAGGAAATCTGGGAGTGGTGACCGGTGTCCTGCTTTAATAAGCCCCCCTGGCGGTTCTATGGCACGCTCAAGTTTGAGAACAACCAATTTAAAGAGTCACACACCTATCCTTCTGGCCTAGAAAGAAGTTTTACAGTAAGTCAGCTCAATTATTAAAAATATTAAGAAAAGAGAAATTAAAGAGGACACGAATAAATGGAAATTCATCCCATACTCTTCCCTAGGAAGAATTAATATTGTCAAAATGGCCATCCTGCCTAAAGCAATCTACAGATTCAATGCAATTCCTATCAAAATACCTACAGCATTCTTCAATGAACTAGAGCAAATAGTTCTAAAATTCATATGGAATGACAAAAGAACCCGAATAGCCAAAGCAATCCTGAACAGGAAGAATAAAGCAGGCAGAATTACGCTCCCTGACTTCAAGCTCTACTACAAAGTCACAGTAATCAAGACAATTTGGTACTGGCACAAGAACAGACCCATAGTCTAGTGGAACAGAATAGAGAGTCCAGATATAAACTCAAGCATATATGGTCAATTAATATACGCTAAAGGAGCCATGGATATACAATGGGGAAATGACAGCCTCTTCAACAGCTGGTGTTGGCAAAACTGGACAGCTACATGTAAGAGAATGAAACTGGATCACTGTCTAACCTCATACACAAAAGTAAACTCAAAATGGATCAAAGACCTGAATGTAAGTCATGAAACCATAAAACTCTTAGAAAAAAATATAGGCAAAAATCTCTTGGACATAAACATTAGTGACTTCTTTATGAACATATCTCCCCAGGCAAGGGTACTAACAAAAGCAAACATGAACAAGTGGGACTGTATCAAACTAAAAAGCAAAGGATACCATCAGTAAAACAAAAAGACATCCTACAGTATGGGAGAATATATTCATAAATGACATATCTGATAAGGGGTTAAATTCCAAATTATATAAAGAGCTCACACACCTCAACAACCAAAAAGCAAATAAGCCAATTAAAAAATGGGCAGAGGAGCTGAACAGACACTTCTCCAAAGAAGAAATTCATATGGCCAATAGGCACATGAAAAGATGATCCACATCCTAATCATCAGAGAAATGCAAATTAAAACCATAATGAGATATCACCTCACACCAGTTAGGATGGCCAACATCCAAAAGACAAACAACAACAAATGTTGGCAAGGATGTGGAGAAAGGGGAACCCTCCTACACTGCTGGTGGGAATGTACACTAGTTCAACTACTGTGGAAAGCAGTATGGAGGTTACTCAAAAAACTAAAAATAGAAATGCCATTTGACCCAGGAATTCCACTTCTAGGAATTTACCCTAAGAAGGCAGCAGCCCAGTTTGAAAAAGACATATGCACTCCTATGTTTATTGCAGCACTATTTACAATAGCTAAGAAATGGAAGCAACCTAAGTGTTCATCAGTAGAGGAATGGATAAAGAAGATGTGGTACATATACACAATGGAATATTATTCAGCCATAAGAATGAAACAAAATCCTACCGTTTGCAACAACATGGATGGAGCTAGAGGGTATTATGCTCAGTGAAATAAGCCAGGCAGAGAAAGACAAGTATCAAATGATTTCACTCATCTGTGGAGTATAAGAACAAAGAAAAAACCGAAGGAACAAAACAGCAGCAGACTCACAGAACCGAAGAATGGACTAACAGTTACCAAGGGGAAAGGGACTGGGGAGGATGGATGGGAAGGGAGGAATAAGGGGGGAAATGGGTTATTACAATTAGCACACATAATGTAGGGGGGGCACGGGAGGGCTGTACAACACAGAGAAGACAAGTAGTGATTCTATAGCATCTTACTACACTGATGGACAGTGACTATAATGGGGTATGTGGGGAGGACTTGATAATGGGGCGAGTCTAGTAACCATAATGGTGTCTAAGTAATTGTACACTAATGATATCAAAATAAAAAAATAAAAAAGGTGATTATTTACCCTAGATAGTAAAGTAAAAAATGGCATGCTTTACTGTTAGCAATTCCTTCTCTCTCAAATAAAATAAAGCACAGATCTTTAAATACTATGATTTGAATGCTTTTCTGTTCCCATAATTCATATGTTGGAATTCTAATCTCCAAAGTGATGGCATTGGGAGGTGAGAACTCTTAGATATGATTGTTCGGTCGTGAAGTGATGACCCCACAGTACTGGAATTGTCTGCTCATAAAGGAGGTTTCAAAGAGCTCCCTAGCCCATTCTGCCATGTGGGAACAGAGCAAGTAATAGGGAATCTGTGCAACCCAGAAGAGGATCTTCACCAGACCTTTACCATGCTGGCACCCTACCTGATCTTAAGCTTTCAGCCTCCAGAACTGTAAGAAATAAATTTCTGTTGTTTTGGAAAAAAAAAAGATTAAGAACATAACCTTGACTGATAGATTAAGAAAACCAAACATCCACCCACAAACAAATTGAAAATCTACTTTTGATCCATTTTCCATGTTAAGTGATCACGCCTTCTTGGGTTCACTCATAGCCACAAATACCAATGAAAAACTTAAAAAAGCAGGTGAGAATCACAGGGAGAAAAACAACTAACATGACACTTGGCAGGTACTTAAGAAAACCTTTTATGTGTACCAAGCTGAAGCAAGACAATATTCTTAGAATATTATTCATGGGAGATGGGATTGAAATCTTTAATTATTAACATTATCATCTTACAGGATGCCAGAATAAGATTTGAAAATTATTCACTTCGCTATTTGCTATTTAAGATTTTTTGAGCACCGTCAGTAAGGATTGAAGTACTTTATAGAACACACATAGTCTTTGCCTTTGAGTCTTACATTCCTTACATAATGTACATTTTTTTAACACAGTGCAGTGCATGACATCATAAGATTATGTGGACACTGAGTCCTTTTATGGTAAAATTTTGTGACATTCACTGTTTTATTTACATCATGGTAACTGATAACTAAATGGGGCACTTTATGTGAAAATGAAAAGCTGTATGTCACATTATATTTGTAATCCTTTAACTCTCAGCCTCCATAGCCTGAACTCTATAGTAACAGGCATCTAATGACCACTGGGAACAATTATAAGCAGATTTTCTTGCAATTCCAGTGCACTCATTTTTCACACTGATGTAAGGAAACAGCATTATGCTTTGCAAACAAGCTATTTAGTACTTCGCTTGAAAAATAATTTGTTTGGTTTTGTAATATATTTCTGGAAATATATATTTTTGTTTAAATTTGACTGAAGCACACAAGGAGGTAGTTTAAGAGCTTGTGAGCAGGGTTAGCCATATTGTTAAGTAAAATTTTAATAATTCATTTAATGTGGCTACCCAAGAATGAAAATTATAGGTCAAGAACATGATTGTGTTCTTTGCAACTGCTGTCATAGTAATGTCTCTGCAACCTCTCACATGGGGGAAGCATGTGTCATAAGTTGTGTGTTTTCTGAAAACCCACCAATGTACACAGAATATAAGTATCTAGATAGTAACATTCAGAAAATTTAAGACAAAACTTCCATTGTAAATTACTCTTTATCAAGAAGAACTTTGCAAGGAAAAGGTTCACAATTCATTGTGTTTTACCTAGTATATCAGTCGGGTTTTCTCGTGACTCATATACAATCATCATGATTCTTAGGAGAGGTCAGAAAGATGGGTGTGTAAATACCATTTGCTGGCACATGGAAATACTTTGTTAAGAGAAAGGGAAAACATTGATGGATGTATGCTAGACTTTGCTTTTCCCGACCTCTATAATCACTCACTGTGACAAAGATTGCTTACTGAGCCCCCTTACTGCTTTCCGCTTCTCACGTAGTATTAGAACTTCTCATTTTTAGTTGAGCACATGGCTGCCCAGAATAAATACTGTTTTCTAGTCTCTCTTCAACTAGGTGTGCCATGGCCATCTCATAGATGGTGAGATGTAAATGAAGGAGGTGCTGACAACTTCCAGCAAGTGTCACTTTAAGGAGGGAGCATGCCTCCTCCCATTTTAGGCAGGCATCATGGATCAAGATGTGACCTATCTATTACTGCTAACAAATTACCCAGCACTTTAGCAGCTTAACACAACCAGCATTATCTTGCAGGTTCTGTGGCATGGCAGCTGGCTCCTCCCCAAGTGAGTTCTCAGAGAGCAAGGAGGAAACTGCAGTGTCCTTCATGACACATCATCACCCCTGCCCTACTCTATTCATTATAAGTAGCTCACTAAATCCGACCCACATCCAAGAGGAGGGGACTAGATGTCACTTCTTGAACAGAGGCACAGTGTGGTAGACAAATCATTGTCTGCCCTTCCCTGCAACCCAAAGATATCCATGTCCTGATCCCCAGAACCAGTCACAAAACCATGTCACCTTACCTGGAATAAAAGACTTTGCTAATGTAATCAAATTTCTTGAGATAGAGAAATTACGGTTTATCTGGGTAGTCTTAATGTAATCGTAAGGGTCCTTATAAGAGGAAGGCTAGAGGGTCAGAGTGAGAGTAGTAAATGTAATGATGGGAAAGGTCAAAGTAGGGTGGCCATGAGTCAAGGAACGCATACAGCCTCTAGAAGCTAGAAAAGGTGAGGAATAGATTTTCCTCTAGAGCCTCCAGGAATGCAGCCCTTAATTCTAGCCCTCTAGGATCCATTTTGGACTTCTGACCTCCAAAAATGCAAGGTAACAAATTGTTGTTTAAGCCACTAAATTTGTAGTAATTTGTTACAGTAGTAATAGGAAACTAATACAAGCATCAAAGTATTTATGCACATACGTTGAAACCATCACAGTCCAGCTTCTGGTCAAAAAAATAATTTATAGTCCTTCCACAGGCAAAATACACTTACTCCTCCTAAGGTCCACAAAGTCTTATCTGCTTATAGCATCAGTTCAAAGTTCAGAGTCTTCTGAATAGGTCCAGAGGTAGATGAGTTGCTGCATTATTTGCTCATAGTCAAGTACAGTACCTCTCAATCTGAAGTCCTGTGAACTAAAAAGGAAAATACTACCTATTCCTTTCCTACAACCACCAATGTAAAATGGTGTGACAGATGGGATAACTACAATAGACACTCCTGTTGCAACAGCAGAAAATAGGAGATGCACAGAAGTCCCTAGTGCATAGCATTCCTAAAATTCATGGGTGCAGTTTTTTGGTTTCACATTCAACACCTGGGAATAATTCTCCATGGCTTTTGGTTCTACCTCTAGGCTCTTGGTTTTCACCCTCTAAATCATCCTTTTTTCACGAAAGGTAGCATGTGTTTGCACCTAATAGTTTTCTTGGCCTGCTTCCTGCTTACAGAACTTGAGGGTCCAAAGGCCTCTTTCCTTTTCGGGCTCTTTCAGCCCAAGCTGGCAGTGTTTCTCACAATACAACTCTCTTTAAAAATTGTGAATTTCCTGTAAATCTTACTGGGCTTCTCTCCATGAGATAAAAGTCATATCCATAAATATCTGAGATAAATCTTTATCTTGGACTTCTGCTGAAGGACTGACTATCTCGGAGTGATTATCTGAACCTCTTGAATGTGAGAGAGAAATACAACTTTATCATGCTTAGGCCACTATTACTTAGGGATTTTCTGTTACTGGCAAAGGAATCTAAAATCCTAACTAATATACCTTTGATGCTATTGGGGGTCTGTAAAACTAATAGAGTAACCAGCTAACTCATCAATAGATTCAGTACTAAAAAGCTACAAGTGCTCAAGATTTGTTAAACATCCACAAACTCGATCGGCACACACTGACTGAACCCATTACAATCCTTACACAGTAGAAATTGATGCTTTGTGAATAGGTGCAAAATAGCCTGAGTCCATTAACATAGGTGACTGTAAACAGGGATGGGGTGGGGAAGTAGGGAAAGGGGGGGGTGGGAGGGTGTTTACAAAAATAAAAGGGCATTAGCGCTTAGATCACTTTTAAAGAGATAAATAGTATACATTTTAAAACTACTGAGGAATACTTACAGAGCAGTGTTTAAGATACAAATGAGCACAATAGCAGGTGGCACTGAAGAAATGAACTATTGTTAAAATTCTATGCACATTTTTGAATTATCACAATCCTGGAAGAATGAGAAAACTGAGGTTTAGAAAGCATAAGTCATTGGCCCCACTGCATACAGCAAATAGCTAGAATTTGAAATCAGACAGATCTGTCCCTAAAGCCCATTCAGTTCACCTGTATGAATGTTAAATAATTTAGATTGGAGAGCTCAGGTTAGTTAGGTCAATCAATGTGAACAAATTTATATGTTTGTAAAGAAAAGGCGTTTTAAATCGTGGGCTTTTGGGGGAAAATATTTTCAAAATACTCCTTGCTTGACAGAGTATTTACAACTTTGTTTGGCAAACCTAAAAAATGATTAATTTCACCAGATTGGTTATATGCAACGTTTTAGAGACGTAGTACTGGCCAAAGCCAAGAAAAATCGATCTGTCTTCTCTTTTACCAGTATCATTTAATTTGCTGGACGCACGAAAAGAAAAATTGGTTTTCAAAAAAACCCCAGAAAAACAGAAAAAGCATCTCTTCCAGTAAGCGCTAGTCCTCTGAAGGGGGCAGCTAGGACTAAAGTTTGGCAAGATATGTCCTGACAAACGGCGTCCAGCGGCTGACCGTTACTGTGTAGTACAGACCAAGAAGGATGGAATGTTTTAGAAGGGAGGGCGGGTCTTCAAAGGATGGAGAGAAGACAGAACTGAAATAGGATCCGACTAGGGCGGACAGGACAGCGCACCAGAGAGTGAACAGAGCAGGAGGAGTAGGTAGCGCGTGCAGGACGGAGGGTGCAATGGAACCCGGCTGCGGGGGGAGGGGGGAGGGGAAGCGCGAGGAGGAGCCCCCCCAGCGCTCGTGGCCGGGCGCCGAGCCCCGGCCCGGTGACGTCACAATCTTGTGAGGCTGGCGCGGCCGCCGCGCCGAGGCGGTAGCGAGTTCCGGGGCTCTGTGCTGCCCCGACGGCCCTGACCGGTGGCAGCCGTCGCGGAGTGCGTCGCGCCGCTCTCGGGCGCCGTCCCAGGCCTGGTGGGCGGAGCGGCGTGCTCGGTCAGGTGACCTGGGGGCGGGGCGAGGGCTTCGTGCTGCGCGAGGGGCCGAGTCAGGCTGACCCTATGAGGGGCTGAGGGAACGAGGGGCTGGCGGCCGGTGCCTGCGGGGCCCGCGGCGGGGGCCTCTGGCTGTGAGGGAAGGAGGAACAGGCCGGGGGCCCAAGGGGCCGACGTGGGGGGGATCCTCAGGGGACAGAGGCTGGGAGGTGAGACTTGCGGAAGAGATGGCCAGGAAGAGCCCCTGGGGCCTGAGGGAGCAGATGGAAAAAGCACTGTGCTTGGGACAAAGTAAGACACGGGGCTGGGCGAAGGTTCCCGAAAGGGTGATGAGGTGCGGGAGCCGGACAGTGAGCGGGGACGGGCCGGCGGCCCCTCAGGAACGGTGGTAGCGGTAGAAGGGCAAAGGGAAGCGCCCCTGCCTCTCCCGCCTGCACTGGGACCCCTGAAGAGCACTTGTTTTCCGGGGCAGGTAGTTTACGTGTTTACAGGACCACGGACTTGCTTCCCAGAGACGCTACGGTTGGTTAGCGCGGGGCCTCCTGCAGCCGCCCCAGCACAGGTTCTCGCGCGAAGCGCCCGTTCACGGGGTCTCTGGGCAGAGGCGCTGACGGGGGTGGCAGGTGTCGGCGTGAGCTTCCCCTGCCGCAGGTGCAGGTGGCGTGGCCGCGAACGGTGGGCACGTGTGGAAGGCCAGCGCGGGAGGCGCTCTGCGACGGGAACTGGGCAGCAGCGAGTCACCCCGTGCAGGTGGCGATGGTTCACCAAGTGAGAAAGTACAGTTGTGAAAGGAAGCACAACGTAAATATTAAAGCTAAAAAGATCAAGTATTACGGTGAGCTTTTGGGGTCAGAGTCTCCCTGTCTCAGCTCCACCGCTTGGTTTACTAAGTAGCTGTGGAATTGAGGGGAATTTAGCTCCTGGTTGTAGGAGTCAGAGGCAGGAATATTGCTACTATTTTGTGTACATTGTGTGAGCAAATCACAATCTCTGGCAGTTTCCTAATATATAATGAAGGGATTAGACTAGAAAGATTTCTCAAATCATTCTCGCTCTGTTATGGATTCTGTGATTTCATGTAACAATAAGCAAGGAATCCTCTTTCACCCCTCCTCCCCCAACATTGATCTGTTAAGTCACAAAATTTTGAAAACTCTATACTCCACCAAAGATTGGAAAAACCCTTTAGTAATAATACAATAGCTTGATATACATAGGAAATGAATCAATCATGATACTTAAAAGATTACCTTTGGTATATCAGAGGGTTTTAATCAGGGTTTCCTCACTCCTTTTTGGTAGTTTTTGATGAATCAGATGGTGACAGCCAAGATATAAGAATGAGAAAGGATGTGTGTGTGGGAGTGTGATGGGCAGAGTATGGCTACTGGTGGCTATTTTCTCTCTCTCCCAGTGCCACTGGGACCTGAGCGGCAACAGATGCTCTTCTTGATTTTCATAGCTGCTTCCAGAGCTCTCTTTGCCCCTTTCTCAAAATGCTCAGTTTTGCATCTCACATCATCAGAATATACTACCCACCACCACACCTTTTTGCAGTCCAATCTCAGCTCCTGGCTTCCTGCCATTCTAACACTACTCCTGTCATAATTTTTGTGATTTTGGTGTTCATGCAGATAATCCTTCCAATACCCCAATGTCTCAGTTCCTACCCTCCTCTCCTACAATAATTTCACCTTTCTTCAGTCACTTGCTCCCTTCCTCATACCCTCAATCTTGTATTACCAGTTACTGCAACTCCGTATCTCAGTATAGTAGTCTCTCCTTCTCCAAAGTTTTGCTTTCCTCAATGAGTGGATAGATGATTGGTGAAGAGGGATACAACTCTTCATTTCTCTTGGTTTGTCCTTGCAAGTTCACATATTTGTCATAGGATTGAAAGAGTTGAGAAGCAATTCTGTTGTCAGACTTAAGGGGGAAGAGACTTTCTTGTACTGTTTTTTCTCTTAGCTTAGAGAGGGTTATGGGGTATCTGATTCATCCAGCAGAATAAGACATGACAACTTTTTGATAATCAGTTCAATATTTACTGATACAGTTCTTCATATTTACTCTGCTTAATTAAATACTTTGATGACTTATGAAATCTTAACAAGTAAGCTCAATAGAGAGAAAACTCCTTCCTTCCATCCTTCATTCTTCCCTCTTTTCCTCCCCTCTTCTGTCTTTTCTTCATTCATTATATGTATATGGTATTGTGTTTGGTACTGTGAGAAATAATTCAAAGAATGATAAGATGCCAGTCCATTCCTTAGAAATTTAGTCTGTAGTTTATATAAGAACTGTACATGTGATAACTAAATAAAAATACAAGGCAAATGAGTAATACCAGTTGAATAGTGAAGACAATAGGAATAGTGAAGACAGTAAGTGCTATGCCAAATAGTTTAAAAGTGAAGATTAAACTGGTTAGAGAAGATCTAAAAGAGTTTGCATAGAGCAGATTGCTGGAGAAACCTGTGTAGCCATCTAATGTTGTCTGAGATGGGTATTCTTAACCTGGTTCCATTTTATTTTGCGTTGAATTCCAGGAATGCTGGACATACCATACTGAACAGTAATTACTATAACATATTTCAGAAGTAAATGATTTAAATTACTTTCTCACTATAGGCAGAATGCTAATACTTGCAGTTAAACTTTGCAGTATAGAAGATACTGATAATTGCAACTAACATGTAGTATGTAATAAACTAGCAATATAATAAACAGCTTATCAAATGTGACTTAGATGATTTTAAAAATTGTGAAAATTGATAAAATTGGTTGGGATTTAAAGTTGGTCATTACATTTACATAATGTGGAAATCTTTTGTTTAAAACAGGTGAAGGCATATTTTGTTTGCAATAGTGTTGTTTTGAGAAGCAACATTGTATGGTACTGAAGACCATGAGTTAGAGTCCAGAGTTAAAAAACAGCTCTTGAGTTAGGCTGCCTAAGTTCAAATTTGACTCTGCTATGCTGGCTGTGTAATTTTAGACAACCTGATCTAAGTCTTTACTCATCTGTAAAAGTGGGTAATAATTCCTTAAAGGATAATTGTGAGGAATAAATGAAATAATTCACATCAAAGTGTTTATCATAATGTCTAGTACACAGTATTTAGTAACATTAGCAATTATTGCCATGTTTAGTAGTTCTGCTTCTCTGGGTTTATTTGAATAAATAAATATAACTGGATTTTCTGTGCTTTTCATGCCATTCAAATTTGGATTTCTTCTTATGCCATGAAAGGTAAAGTTAAGGGACTGGATGATCTCCTATGATTTATGATCTATTTGTTACTTTTTCTAGAGTTTGTATGCATATCTGGGTTGGACAATATCTTTTAGGTATTATTCCATAAGTGGGTGTTACATTGAAAGGATAACTTCAGGTAGGTAAATATAATTACTTAAGTCTCCTAAACAGGTATATGATTTTTTCTGTTTCTTTTTCTTTTGGCAGGAAATCTGTTTGTGCTGTTGTTCATTCACAGTTGTTCATCAAGGCCTTTGAGTCCTCAAAGGTAGAATTTACCTCTAAATAGAAAGGTGGCAACTGAAGTACATCTATCTTACCAGGTATTTTTTTCAAAACAGTTTTCTAAAGATTCCTTCCTTTTTTAAAAAAATTAGCTTACATTACCTCAGATCCATAATCAGTAAGCAAGTTCATAGAGTAATACAGTCATAGGATTTTGCCTAACAACCTATGTGACTTTTGAGCTCATTTAATGCACATATATCAAAATTTCATCCCAGAAACCCATGTAGTATCAAGAGACCTGTGGTGTATGATGAGAGTATATTTGGGGATAAGGATTGGGATAAATTTTCAGGAGACCAAAGGATTTAAACCTACACAAGAGTCTATATATAATGTAATTAATGATGTGGGGGTCTAACCAAAAAGCAATATAAAAGATACCAAGTTTCTGTAGCTTTCTTATCTGTGATTCAGGGGATGTTCTTATCCATTGGCTAGTTTCAACTAAAAAAGCAATCTGGATTTCATTCAAAAGGATATTGCAAAGGAGAAAAGGGCCTATTGAAATTGTAGGAGAGGGGACTATCCCAACAGGGAGAATGCTGTGTCTGCAAGATCTGCAGGCATCTCAAGGGCTAGGCAAGAAGGGGCTTTCTTTTACAGAGAGGAGTAAATAAGGCTAGGAAGAACTGGATATGGGGAAGTGGGATGATCAGGTCAATAGATCAGAATATTTTAGGGGCCTGGAGGAAGGAGAGAAGCTTAACCAAAGTTTGGTTAATAAGCATTTGTTGTGATTAATTAGTGGGATAAAACAGTTCAGCTAATCATTTATGAGGCAAAGAAAGTGAATTTTGAAGGTGTTGGCTTTGTCATAGGTAAACAAGAGGGGCATCTGTGAGTCTTACCTTTATCACTTGGGGAAGGGTGATTTGCAGTAAGCCATTTACTAGAACATAAAAGGGCGAGGGGATTCCTTTAATCTTCACTGTTTTCCAGGAGCACAAGGCTTAGGTGAAATTCAGCATTGTCAGCTGGAAATCTTAATCTTTTAAATTTATTCTTATAATGGATCTGTTGCCACCATGTAAAACATGTATCTATACTATAATCCAAAAAACAATTTTAGGGCTTCTTGCTAAATGCTGATACATATAATTCCTTCTTTTTGTACTTAATACTTTGTTGAATGTGCCTTTATAAACTGATTTTAAAGATGAATCTTCAAAAAATTAGCAGTATTAAAATATTATGCTAGTTTATTTTCCTTAGGCTTTATGGTCTATACTTCACAGATGGTTCATCTTTAACCATAGAGTTTCAGAGGTTCCTTTCTTTTCTCATCAGTGTTGTCAACATTTCTATTACTGTTTGTTTCCATTCATCTGGCTTTTGATCAAGTTTTTGTGCCTCTCTTTTTCTTGAAATATCATTGATATACAATCTTATGTTGGTTTCAGACATAAAACTGGTTCAACAATTACCCATATTATTAAATTCTCACCCCCTCTTTTGCAGTTACTATCTATCAGTGTGGGAAGATGTTACAGAATCACTGACTATACACTCTATGCTGTCCTGCTGTCCCCATGACCAACTTATATTGTGATTGCAAATTATTGTGCCCCTTTATCCCCCAACCTTCCCCACCCATCCGCCCCAACCCCTCTACCTTGGTAACCACTAGTCCTTTCTCAGTGTCTATGAGTCTACTGCTACTTTGTTCCACTTTACTTTTTTTTATATTCCACAAATAAGTGAAATCATATCATATTTGTCTTTCTCTACCTGGCTTATTTCACTGAATGTAATTGCCCTCCATGTTGTTGCAAGTGGCAGGGTTTCCTTTCTTTTGATGGGTAAATAATATTCCATTGTGTATATATATCACATCTTTATCCATTCATCTATTGATGGACACTTCGGTTGCTTCCATTATCTGTGTGCCTCTCTGTCTTTTAAGATGCCCCTCCTTTTTCTATTTTGTCTATTTAGATCCCCCTCCTGGTTTCTATTTTGGATCATTTTCTCAACTTTTCTAGGGATCTTTTCATCATTTGTAATAAACATCTATCTCATCAAGGCAGCAAATCAGGTTGCCTTTTAGAAACAAGTTGTTAAAGTTGTGCCTCTGTTGTTAAGACCAATGTATGCAGATTGTAAAAGTCATTGAAATAGTTCCATCAATTTCCACCTCATGTGGAAACACAGGTTCTCTCTAAACTTCCTTGGTAATATGTTTTCTTGTTGTTGTTGTTATCATTAATGTACAATTATATGAGCAACATTATGGTTACTAGACTCCCCCCATTATCAAGTCCCCACCGCCTACCCCATTATAGTCACTGTTCATCAGTGTAGTAAGATGCTATAGAATCACTACTTGTCTTCTCTGTGTTGTATAGCCCTCCCCGTGCCCCCTCCTACATTATGTGTGCTGACTGTAATAACCCATTTCCCTCCTTAACCCTCCCTTCCCACCCATCCTCCCAGTCATTTCCCTTTGGTAACTGTTAGTCCATTCCTGGGTTTTATGAGTCTGCTGCTGTTTTGTTCCTTCCGTCTTTTCTTTGTTCTTATACTCCACAGATGAGTGAAATCATTTGATACTTGTCTTTCTCTGCCTGGCTTATTTCACTGAGCATAATACCCTCTAGCTCCATCCATGTTGTTGCAAACGGTAGGATTTTCTTTCATTCTTATGGCTGAATAATATTCCATTGTGTATATGTACCACATCTCCTTTATCCATTCATCTACAGATGGACACATAGGTTGCTTCCATTTCCTGGCTATTGTAAATAGTGCTGTGATAAACATAGGAGTGCATATGTCTTTTTCAAACTGGGCTGCTGCATTCTCAGGGTAAATTCCTAGGAGTGGAATTCTTGGGTCAAATGGCATTTCTATTTTTAGTTTTTTGAGGAACCTCCATACTGCTTTCCATAATGGTTGAACTAGTTTACATTCCCACCAGCAGTGTAGGAGGGTTCCCCTTTCTCCACATCCTCGCCAACAATTGTTGCTGTTTGTCTTTTGGATATTGGCCATCCTAACTGGTGTGAGGTGATATCTCATTGTGGTTTTAATTCGCATTTCTCTGATGATTAGCAATGTGGAGCATCTTTTCATGTGCCTGTTGACCATCTGAATTTCTTCCCTGGAGAAGTGTCTGTTCAGCTCCTCTGCCAATTTTTTAAATTGGCTTATATGCTTTTTGCTTGTTGAGGTATGTGAGCCCTTTATGTATTTTGGATGTCAACCCCTTATCAGATATGTCATTTACGAATACATTCTCCCATACTGTAGGATGTCTTTTTGTTTTACTGATGGTGTCCTTCACTGTACAGAGGCTTTTTAGTTTGATATAGTCCCACTTGTTCATTTTTGCTTTTGTTTCCCTTGCCTGGGGAGATATGTTCATAAAGAAGTTGCTCATGTTTATGTCTGAGAGATTTTTGCATATGTTTTTTTCTAAGAGTTTTATGGTTTCATGACTTATATTCAGGTTTTCAATCCATTTTGAGTTTACTTTTGTGTATGAGGTTAGACAATAATCCAGTTTCATTCTCTTACATGTAGCTGTCCAGTTTTGCCAACACCAGCTGTTGAAGAGACTGTCATTTCCCCACTGTATATCCATGGCTCCTTTATCATATATTAATTGACCATATATGTTTGGGTTAATATCTGTACTCTCTATTCTGTTCCACTAGTCTATGGGTCTGTTCTTGTGCCATTACCAAATTGTCTTGATCACTGTGGCTTTGTAGTAGAGCTTGAAGTTGGGAAGCGAGATCCCCCCTGCTTTATTCTTCTTTCTCAGGATTGCTTTGGCTGTTTGGGTTTTTTGTGGTTCCATATGAATTTTAGAACTATTTGTTCCAGTTTGTTGAGGAATGCTATTGGTATTTTAATAGGGATTGCATTGAATCTGTAGATTGCTTTAGGCAGGATGGCCATTTTGACAATATTAAATCTTTCTACCCAAGAGCATGGGATGAATTTCCATTTCTTAGTGTCCTCTTTAATTTCTCTTAAGAATGTCTTGTAGTTTTCAGGGTATAGGTCTTTCACTTCCTTGGTCAAGTTTATTCCTAGGTATTTGTCAAAATGGTATTTGTCCCATTTTGTTGAGAGTTTTTATCATGAGTGGATGTTGAATTTTGTCGAATGCTTTTTCAGCATCTATAGAGATGATCATGTATTTTTTGTCCTTTTTGTTGATGTGGATGATGTTGATGGATTTTTGAATGTTGTACCATCCTTGCATCCCTGAGATGAATCCCACTTGGTCATGGTGTATGATCCTCTTGATGTATTTTTGAATTCGGTTTGCTAATATATTGTTGAGTATTTTTGCGTCTGTATTAATCAGGAAGATTGGTCTGTAATTTTCTTTTTTTGTGGTGTCTGCCTCATTTTTGTATTAGAGTGATGCTGGCCTCATAGAATGAGTTTTGGAGTATTCCCTCCTCTTCTACTTTTTGGAAAACTTTAAAGAGGATAGGTATTAGGTCTTCAGTAAATGTTTGATAAAATTTGGCAGTGAAACCATCTGGTCCAGGCGGTTTGTTCTTATGTAGTCTTTTTTTTTGTATCCTATATAGCCTCTAGACAATTTTATTGTAGAATATTTAATGATACAGAAAAATATTCATCACATATTAATAATACAAAATTAGCAAATCATAAAACAGTACATTGTATATTAAAGCAGTGGGCAAGTGGATTATGCAAGTTAAAATTTGTGTGTTTTTCTGCTTGTATCAGTTTTCTATTGCTGTGTTAAAAATCACCATAAATTTAGTGGTAGTTACACTTATTGTCTTATAGTACCTATGGGTCTGGAATCCACACAAGGCTTAGCATGATCTTATGCTGGGGGTTTTACAAGCCTGCTATCAAGGTGTCAACTATTGCATGGTACTTTGCTGGATCATGTTTCTTCAGGATCCTCTTCCTAGCTTATTCAGTTTGTTGGCAGAATCCAGTTGCTTGTGGTTGTAGGACTGAAGTTCTTATTTTCTTGCTAGCTGTCAGATGTGTCTTATATAGTTTTTTTATTACAAATTCAATTTCATTGCTCATAATTGGTCTATTCAGATTTTCTGTTTCTTCCTGCGTCAGCTTTGGAAGGCTGTATTTTTTTAGAAAGTTGTCCATTTCTTCTAGGTTATCCAGTTTGTTAGCATATAATTTTTCATAGTATTCTCTCATAATTCTTTGTATTTCTGGTGTCAATAGTGATTTTTCCTTTCTCATTTCTGATTCTGTTCATGTGCATAGACTCTTTTTTTCTTGATAAGACTGGATAGGGGGTTATCTGTTTGTTTATTTTCTCAAAGAACCAACTCCTGCTTTCATTGATTCTATTATTTGTTATTCCTGATTTTATTTATTTATGCTCTAATCTTTATTATGTCCATCCTTCTACTTACTTTTGGCCTCATTTGTTCTTCTTTTTCTAGTTTCTTTAATTGTGAGTTTAGACTGTTCATTTGGGATTGTTCTTCTTTCCTGAGATAGGCCTGTATTGCAGTATACTTTCCTCTTAGCATACCTTTGCTGTGTCCCACAGATTTTTCAGTGTTGAATTATTGTTGTCATTTATGTCCATATATTGTTTGATCTCTGTTTTTATGTGGTCATAGATCCATTGATTATTTAGAAGCATGTTATTAAGCCTCCATGTGTTGGTGGGTATTTTCATTTTCTTTATATAATTTATTTATAGTTTCAAACCTTTGTGATCTGAGAAGTTGGTTGGTACAATTTCAATCTTTTTGAATTTACTGAAGCTCTTTTTGTGGCCTAGTATAAGATCTATTCTTGAAAATGTTCCATGTGCACTTGAAAAGAATGTGTATCCTGTTGCTTTTGGATAGAGTGTTCTGTAGATGTCCGTTAGGTCCATCTGTTCTAATATGTTGTTCAGTGTCTCTGTCTCCTTATTTTCTGTCTGGTTGATCTGTCTTTTGCAGTGAGTGGTGTGTTGAAGTCTCCTAAAATGAATACATTGCATTCTGTTTCCCCCTTTAATTCTGTTAGTATTTGCTTCACATACATAGGTAATCATGTGTTGGGTGCATAGATATTTATAATAGTTATATCCTCTTATTGGTTCAACCCCTTTATCATTATGTAATGTCCTTCTTTGTCTCTTGTTATTTTCTTTGTTTTGAAGCCTATTTTTTCCGATACAAGTACTGCTACTCCTGCGTTTTTCTCCCTATTAGTTGCATGAAATATCCTTTTCCATCTCTTTACTTTTAGTCTGTGTATGTCTTTGGGTTTGAAGTGAGTCTCTTGTAGGCAACATAAAGATGGGTCTTGTTTTTTTATCCATTCAGTGACTCTATTGTCTTTTAATTGGTGCATTCAGACCATTTACATTTAGGGTGATTATCAATAGGTCTGTGTACTTACTGCCATTGCAGTCTTTAGATTCATGGTTACCAAAGGTTCAAGGGTAATTCTCTTACTATCTAATAGTATAATTATAACTGACTTGCTATGCTATTACAAACACAACCTAAACGTTCTTTTTTTTCTCCTCCTCCTCCATTCCTTATATATTAGGTATCATATTCTGTACTCTTTTTCTATCCCTTGAATGACTTTGGAGGTAGTTGATTTGATTTTGCTTCTGCTTAGTAATTAATTGTTCTACTTTCTTTACTGTGGTTTTCTTTCACCTTGTGACAGCTATTCAGCCTTAGGAACACTTCCATCTATAGCAGTCCCTCCAAAATACACTGTAGAGGTGGTTTGTGGGAGGTAAATTCTCCCAGATTTGCTTCTCTGAAAATTGTTTAATCTCTCCTTCAAATTTAAATGATAACCTTGCCAGGTAGAGTATTCTTGGTTTGAGGCCCTTCTGCTTCATTGCATTCAGTATATCATGCCACTCCCTTCTGGCCTGTAAGGTTTCTGTTGAGAAGTTTTTTGATAGCCTGATGGGTTTTTCCTTTGTATGTTATCTTTTTTCTCTCTCTAATTGCTTTTAATACTCTCTCCTTGTCTTTGGTTTTTGCCATTTTAATTATATGTCTTAGTGTTTTCGTCATTGGGTCCCTTGTGTTGGGAGATCTGTGGACTTCCATAGCCTGAGATACTATTTCCTTCCCCAAATTGGGGAAGTTTTCAGCAATTGTTTCTTCAAAGACACTTTCTATCCCTTTTTCTCTCTTTTCTTCCTCTGGTACCCCTAGAATGTGAATATTGTTCTGGATTGGTCACACAGTTCTCTTAATATTCTTTCATTCCTAGAGATCCTTGTTTCTCTCTCTGCCTCAGCTGCTCTGTATCCCTATTCTCTGATTTGTTTTCCATTAACTCTCTCCTCCACCTCACCTAATCTGCTTTTAAATCCCTCCATTGTTTGTTTCATTTAAGTTGTCTCTCTCCTGAATTAGTCCCTTAGCTCTTGAATATTTTTCTGTAGCTCTATTAGCATGCTTATGACTTTTACTTTGAATTCGTTTTCAGAAAGATTGGTGATTTCAGTCTCACTGAGCCCTCTTTCTGGTGTCTGAGGGATTTTGGGTTGAACAAGGTTCTTCTGCCTTTTCATAGTCCTGGAGCAATGAGAGTGGGCATCAGTGAATGGTGTGTGTGTCAGCTGGGGGGACAAAGTCCCTTCCTGCTTGTCAGTCACGATGCCTGTCTCCTGTGTCTGTGCCAGTTAACCATGCACAGGGAGCGACCTTTGGATTAATCGCCTGAAGTGTTGTGGGCAGGGTGGCCCTTGGGATGGCCTAGGGTGATGGTGGGGTTTACAGGCAAGCAGTGCGGGTTCTGCCATGAGAACAAGGCCCTTTTGTGCGTCCCAGTCTCAGCACCTGTCTTTGCTGTCTGTTCCGGTCAACTGAGCAAAGGATGCAGCCTCTGGGTCTGGGCCAATGGGCTGTGGGCAGGGAAAAGCCTCTCTGCTAAGCTGCGTAGTTGCTGTAAGTGGGTCTGCCCTCCAGCTTGTCTGCAGCAATGGCAGGGACAGCCGGTTTGTGCACAGGTGCTGGCATGGAGGAAGGAGCAGCAGGCTGCTTATTGTGGTGAGGGGCTTTGGGGCTGCATTGCCAACCAAGGGGATAGGGCACCTGAAGCTCTTGAAAGTTCCCAGCCTGCTGCGCTGAGTGTGCTAGGATGATTTTGTCCAGCTGTCCCTTCTTCAAAACCCTTGCCCCTTTCAGACTTTTAAAGCGCCTGCTTTTCTTTTGTCCCAGGGCAGCCAGTTGTGGGAACCTGTTCTCAGTCTTACTCTCAGACTTTGCTTTTCAGCCCCTCTAATCTCCAGAGCACCATGCAGTGTGGGTCTGTGCTTCTGGAGTAGATTTCTAGGGCTTGGTATTTAACAGTCCTGTGCTTTCACTCCCCCCACCACACTCCCCGCTTTGATTCTTTTCCTCCCACTCACGACCCAGGGTGGGGTTAGTGCTCAGGTCCCACTGGGTAGTGGCTTTTTACTCTACCCCTTTCTGTCAGTTGTTGACTTCTCCCAGATGTAGACTGGCTGGTGTACTGTTACTTCTGGTCACTCTTTTAGGAAGAGTTGTATTTGCTGTATTTTCAAAATATATGAGGTTTGGGAGAAGAATTCCACCACAGTACTCATGCTGCCATCTTTTTCTGTCCCCATTGCATCATAAATTTTAGAAGCCTCAGTAACATCACCTTATCTGATTCTGCAGATTATTTCCCTTGCCTTACAGGTGATGAAACAGTTGGTCTAAATTATTTAATGGACACTGTCCATGAGTGCTCAAGGGTGAGTTGCAAGCTTTGATGAAAATGTTGTAAATAGCATCTAAGTACTTTGCAATTGGTAGATTAAAATATTTACCTTCATAATGTTAAAATTCTGTCATACAACATACATTCAATTTTTGTGGATATAGCTGAACTTGACTAAATAGTGTAAAGATCTGCTTCTATATCAATTCCTAATATTCTCTGACATTTTCTCCAAAAGAGCTCTACATTGTAGTAATAGATATCAAGAGCCAAAGAACTATTCCTTTTCCCACTAATCCCACTCCTAGGAATTTCTCTTGTGGAAATAATTTAATTGAATAAATGAAATAAATCTTTGCATAAAGACCTTCAGAAAAATTTGAAACACTCTAAATATCTAACACTTTTGGAATTGCTATATAAACCATGGCATGTCAGCCTAATGGGATTTCGTGTTGAAATGCTAAGTATAACGATTATGTGGTAACTTAGAAACATGTTTATGAAGTTATGGTGTTAGGGTAGAAAAGCAGAATATGGAATTGTATGTATATAATTAGATTTCCACATTCTAAAAGTACAGCTTTATTGTCAAAAGCCAGAAATGGAATATGAAAAGCTAAAGAACAGTTCTTGTGGTAGGTGGGTGGAATTATATTTTTCCTTGTTTATTTTAATCTTTGATGTTGTTACATTATTTTCACAATGAATGAGAAAAAAGTACTTTTGACTGTTGACTGAGATGAATAAAGTTGTTGGGATGCATAGTGATTAGAAAAGCAAACCATAGGCAAATTGTTTTTTAATAAGAACACATTTTAAAACTGGTCTATATTAAAAAAGAATTGAATTTTCAAGTGGGGTAGGAGGAAGAAAACAATAAAACCAAATCCCTATAAGTAGCTTAATTTTCTATGGATTTTTCAATAACCCAGCAGTTAATTTCTAATCAACAGCATACATTCTACCTTTGTAGCCTCCTTCCAATTCCGTAAACCAAAATTAATGATACAAGATTTTTTCCTGACCATCATTGATTCTGGGTCTATGTGGGCAATGGTATATATGAGAACAGATGATGTATTTCAGCCCTTGAAGATTGTTCTGTATATCTGCAATTTATTTCTCACTTTTCTAAGTAGCGGTGATTGATGTACAGGACAACATTCTAGTGAGTGAGGGTTGAGTTCAGAGAAGAAATGAAGGATCTGATTCCTCATGTGACATTTAATGGTGACGTTCTTAAAAATTCTGTGGTGTTTCTGTTAGGCAGAAAGACAAAGGTGAGAGGGATGAAAAGGAGAGAGGTGCCTCCCCCAAATGACTCAAGCAGTTAGTCAGATAAAGCCAGAGAGCCAGAAATGACTCACAGAGCTAATCAGATGAAGGCATGGGTTTAAGAAGGACTAGGAAAGGTCTAGGGTCTCCACAGATAAGAACCACTAAAAGCATAGGCAAATACGGTCCAAACACCCATTGGACAAATCAGAGAAAGCCTAGAGGGCTAAGAGCTATCAGCCAAGGACTTCTGTGGCCTGCCAGAGTGGCATAAAGTGAAGGTTCACAATAAGGCCTGCCCTGTTAATATCTATAGAGTGTACTGAAACTTACGTTACTTTCCTGATTTAGGTTGCACATGTCACTGCGAGTACTTTGCCACACCGAGCAGAGTTCCTGCCTTCCCAACATATTTTGGAACCAGGACTCAGAAAGAGTGGTGCCAAGTTACTCTTACTTTCCTGTTGTGTTGGGCAGCCACCCTGGCCAAAAGCGGGCATGGGACAGCCACACTAAAATGCCGCTAGGGCAGGCCGCCGCTAGAAGACTCCCGTGAAGGGAGGATTAAAGGTGGGGGTGTGAGAGGAGAGACAGAGGCTTCCTCCTAAAACTGGATACAGTTAGAAAATATAGTTGGTGCAACTAATCCTGAGAAAACGATAGGAAAGAGGACGGTGCCAGACTGCATGCACCTGGAGAAAAGAGCAGATGTCACGGAACAGGGTAATGTACCAAAGCTGTGGCCAGGCAGGACCCAAGCCCTTCTCCCACCCCAGCTCACCGGCGGTAGGAAGAGAAACGGAGCAGGGAGGGAGTGGAAGCCTGGGTCTGCTGAATATCTGGCTGCAGAGATCTGCTCTGGGAGCACAAACCTACATTTCATGGTGCTTTCATGATACTTGCATGACTACCAGGTTGGAAAGTTAATACAGGCAGAATTCCTGGAGAGATGGAGATTCCAGCTGCTTGTGGAAAGCAGGGATCCATATCCGGCTGCTTTGGGACAAAATCTTAAACCTGTGTGCTCGGCCCACTGGTTAAGGCAGTGGAGACAGGCACAGCAGCCCAAAAGCGGGGAACAGCTCTTTCCTCCCCCCAGGCACCAATACCTCTTCCCTGTGACCCCTGACATTGGTTCAGGGTCTGAGCAGCTCCAGAATAGAACTTCTGAACACTAGAGGGCGCCATATACAAATATGAAACGTCAAAGGAACCTGGTCCAGAGTAAAATTAATATAACTCTGGAGAAAGATTTAAATTATGTAGAACGTAAGACTCTTCCTGAGAGGGAGTTCAAAATAAAAGTCATCAACATGCTAATGGAGATATGAAAAGATATCCAAGAACTCAGGAATGAATTCAGGTCAGAGATACAGTCGCTGAAGAGCACGAGGGAGGGTATTAAAAGCAGGCTGGATACAGTGGAGGAGATGATAAATAAAATAGAAACTAGAGAAGAGGAATACAAAGAAGCTGAGGCACAGAGAGAAAAAGGATTTCTAAGAATGAAAGAATATTGAGAGAACTGTGTGACCAATCCAAACAGAATGATATTCGCATTATAGGGGTACCAGAAGAAGAAGAGAGAGAGAAAGGAACAGAAAGTGTCTTTGAGGAGGTATATGCTGAAAACTTCCCCAGTCTGGGGATGGTGATAGTCTCTGAGGCCATGGCGATCCGCAGATCTCCCAACACAAGGGACCCAAGGAAGACAACATCAAGACATATAGTAATAAAATTGGCAAAGATCAAGAATAAGGACAGACTTCTCAGCAGAAACCTTACAGGCCAGAAGGGAGTGGCATGATATATTTAATGCAATGAAGCAGAAGGGCCTGGAACCAAGATTACTTTATCCGGCAAGATTATCATTTAAATTTGAAGGAGGGAATAAACAATTTCCAGAGAAACTTGTAGGGTTACCTGTGGATGTTCAATGAACAGAAGATGGAATTCCTGTACCCTTGTAGGACTCAAGGAGGCTAGGGATTTATGACTCCAAAGATCATGTAACCAGTGTGGGGAATACACAGTAAGGGGCTGTTGGAGAGTTAATTTCAGGGCTTCTCGGGCCAAACTTCCCGCAGCTACCAGGGCTCAGAGGCAAGGCTGCCACCCCCTGGCGGTGGTATCTGTTTGGAGAGAAAGGCAATAGGATGGTACCCTGGCCCTATGGCTGTACTAGCACCCCAGTTGCCACCCCTGCCCTTTCTGCTGAAAATAGGGTAAAGGGCTTAGTTAAGTTGGGGAGCATCAACGGGGGGGATGAGAGCAACGCATCCTGCAACTGATTGAAAGCAGAAGCTACTTCGGTGGGTGAAGTTAGTGGCCCAGTAGGAGTCTCTGTGGCAGCCACATAAAGCGGTCTGGCCAGAGGGCTAAGTTAGGCACCCAGTGTCTGAAAAATCCTACCAACCCTAGAAAGGATAGTATCTCGGCGCCTGAAGTAGGTGGCAAGAGAGCTTTAATTGCAGCCACTCGGTCCGCTGTTAGGGCTCTAGTGGTGGGGGTTAGAGCTAGCCTGAGGTATGTAACTTGAGATAGAGACAGCTGTGCTTTGGCAGGGGATACCCTGTATCCCATGTCTGCCAGGAAATTAAGAAGGGATGTGGTGTCTAGAACCTAGGTCTCCTTCGAGGGGCTGCAAAGTAAAAGATCACCTATGTATTGGAGGAGAGTACTCTCACCCATTGAGTGTCACAAGAGGTCCTCCACCAGGACCTGTCCAAAAAGATGGGGGCTATCTCTAAAACCTTGAGGTAGAACTGTCCAAGTTAATTGCCTAGACCAACAAGTGTCAGGGTCTTCCCACGTGAAGGCAAATAGCGGCTGTGAGTCTGAGTGGAGAGGTATAGTGAAAAAGGCATCTTTAAGGTCTAGTACAGTAAAATGAGAGGTACTGGAAGGGACCTGAGACAGAAGAGTATATAGGTTAGGCACCACTGGGTGTAAGGGAATAACAGCCTCGTTAATTATTCAGGGGTCTTGAATGAGGCGATACGCTCCAGAAGGCTTTTTTACCGGCAAGATGGGAGTATTGCATGGAGAGTTAATGGGTACCAAAAGCCCCTGCGAGAGGAGACAATTAACAATAGGCTGTAGTCCCCTTCAGTGAGCCTGCGAAATAGGAAATTGCAGCCGAGAAGGGAAGCAGGATGGGTCCTTAAGGCGTATTAAAACTGGGGTGTGGTGAGTTGCCTCTACAGGGGTGGAGATGTCCCACACGACCGGACTAACAGCAGTCCAGGGGGTTGGGAGACTCAGGTCCCCATCATCCAACCCCTCTTCGCCGACCAAAGCAATGAGGGAACTTCTGGTGTCCTATAAGCATTCAGAAGGTAGGAGGGAAATAGAGGCTCTTAACTTATAGAGCAAATCCCATCCTAACAGAGGGGTAGGACAGGAAGGCATGACTAGAAAGGAATGGGTAAACAGGATGCTTTGAAAGGTGCAGGCCACTGGGCCCATCTCTAAAGGCCTGGAGAGGGTTCCCATGACCCCAACTACAGAGACTCTGGCAGGATATAAAGGCCCTTTAAAGGAGGGGAGAAGAGAGTAAATAGCCCCCATGTCCACCAAGGAGATGGGCTTTCCTGCTACCTGCAGTTTGGCCTTGGGCTCGGCAAGGGTGATCGGGGTGTCCGAGTCCAGGCGTCTTCAATCTTTGAGGATGCTCAGCAGGTCTGAAGGGTAGGCTTTTGAGGTCATCTGCCCCCCACGGGGCTCTGCCGCTGGAGGAGGACCACCTTCTAGTGGACAGTCTACTCTCCAATGACCTCACTTACCATAGCTGGGGCACAGTTTGGTCGGTCTGCGTGGTTGGTTGGGGCACTTCCGTGCCCAGTGCCCTTCTTCGCCGCACCAAAAGCAAGGGCCTGGAGGTTCGAGTCAATCTTCAGGGACACCATGTCAATCTCTATGAGCCGGCTGCAGAGCAGCTGTTATGGCGTGAGTCTGTTCCGCTATTCGGCCAGCTGACCTCCTCTCACTCTCGTCCTCTCGGGCATGAAAAACTTTAAATGCCATATCTACCAGGTCTTCTTGAGGGTTCTGGGGACCATCTTCAGCCTTTTTAAGCTTGCGCCTGATGTCAGGAGCCAACTGAGTTATAAAATTCATGTCCAGGAGAGAGGAACCTAACGCTGAGGCCAGGTCAATCTTAGTAAAAGCCCCTAGGGTTTCTTTTAGGAGCTTGAGAAATTCTGACGGGTTTTCATCAGACCTCTGGGTAATCTCTCTAAGGTTATCGTAATTGATGGTGTTTTGGGTGGTTGAGTTCATACCTGCCAACAAGTAGCGAACCATGCGATCCCGGCACGCCTCACCCTTGGGAGAATTTTAATCCCACAGGGGTTCCCTTAGAGGAACAGGCTTCCTGCCCATAGGTTCCTGTTCATCTGTGGCATGGGCCTCATTGGCACAGTGCTGTGCCGCCGCCGTGACACAGTCATATTCCTCCAGGGTTAGGGTGGATTGGAGGACTATATGTACATCGTGCCAGGTGAGCTTGTAAGCTCAAGTGAGATATTTAAACTGTTTAGTGAACATTACGGGGTTGGAGGAGAAGGACCCCAATCCCTGTTCCACTTGGAACAAGTCTGCCAGGTAAAAGGGAACATGAACCTGCACCACCCCTTCAGCCCCCACCACCTCTCTCAGAGGAGCCATCACTTGAGCTTGAGACCACTGTGACTTAGAGTGGGGTATGGGAGGGCTAGACCATTTGGGTGCTAGCCACAGTGGGTAGAACGGTGGCGGGTTTGAAGGAGGGGACGGAGGAGGCAACACTGGCAGTGGGGGATACAACCTGGGAATCGATGCGGAACTCGAAGGCTGGGGACCCGGATATGGGGGAGTTTGATCTGTTTTTTCTGAAGTGGAGTGAGCACCTGTGGAGCAAGACAGCAGCATGACCGGAAGAGAAGAGGAAAAAGATGGTGGAGAGACTGGAAGAGAAGGGGAATAAGGTGGCAGAGAGACCGGAATATAAGGGGAACAAGATGGCGGAGAGGCCGGAAGAGAAGGGGAACAAGATGGTGGAGAGACTGGAAGAGAAGGGGAACAAGATGGACATTTAGGAAAGGAGCTAGCCCCCACAGTGGGCCTGGAGGAGCAGGATGGGTGGTAGCCGAGATCCTCCACTGAGTCCTTCAGAGAAGAGCCTCCCAGTAATAGGAGTGGTAGAGATCGGCAGTCCTTGGCAGAGGCCTGGGCCAACAAAACTTGGGAAGGAGTACACTTAACACACAGATCTGGGCGGGCGTGCAAAGTCCAAAAAGCCTGAACATACGGGATTTGACCCCACCTCCCGCTCTGGTGGCAATAATTAGTCAAGTCAGTGAGGAGGCCAAAATAGTTCCCTCAGGGGGCCAGCGAGATTGGTTGTCCAAGGGATACTGAGGCCAGGCCTGAGAGCAAAGGAAGACTAGCTTCCGGTTGCGAACTTCCCGGGACAAATATAGAGTAGCTAAGTTAGAAATGAGACACCGCAGCAGGTTCTGAGCCTCTTCTTTTGAGGGCTGGTTCCCCATGTCTGCGCCACCCCCACCCCCAACTAATTCCGCTGAGAGGGGCACCCAGTGTTGAAAGTGTGCCAAGTAAGCGGAGACGTCCTGGGAGGCTGGGTGAAGGATGTCTCCCACACCGCAGGGCCAGGGGCGGGCTAGATGCCCTCAGAGGATGGATGGGCTGGATGTCCAGGGGCTGGATGCCCCAACCTGGAAATAGCTAAGATTTCGAACATACCAGGTGAAAAGGAGTTAGGAAGGGAAACAGACCATGGTAATCTGAGGGACTCACCGGAAAATAGTCCACACAGGTCCCAGGTCGGGGAAGGATGGGGCAGGGCTGCCGATGGCCGGTCGGGGCCCCGTGCTCATGCTCCTTCCCAGGTTTTGGCACCAAATATAAGATAAATTCTAACCGAAATGAGCAGGCGACGAGAGGCAACAAAAAGCCAGGCAGTTTATTTGAGCGCAATCCCGGGCGAGGTTCACCAGTCTGCACAGACACAGGCTGGAGAAGTTGCGCCCAACCAGACAGGCAGGGAGTTTTTGTAAGCACAGAGAAGGGAGGGGGAAGTGGGCCGTGCCAGGGGTATGTGGGGAATTTTTATTGGCTCAGGGTCAGGTGATGGGCAGCCAGAGGTCTCCTCCTTCCGGACGGAGGGGATCTGCATCCAGGGTTTGTCGGCATGTCACAGGACTGTAATCCAGGAAGAGCTGTCCATTCTTTCCTTATATGGCACAGAGCTATTTGGTGCTGCCTTTGTTTCACTTGCACTGTCCTCGCTTTCCTCCCTCCGGTACCTCCAACCTTACACTTGCAAGAGAATAAAACTGGATTGTTGTTTAACCCCATACACAAAAGTAAACTCAAAATGGATTAAAGACTTGAATGTAAGTCATGAAACCATAAAACTCTTAGAATACAACAAAGGCAAACATCTCCTGAATATAAGCATGAGCAGCTTCTTCCTGAACCCATCTCCTTGAGAAAGGGAAACAAAAGCAAAAATGAACTCATGGGACTACATCAAACTAAAAAGTTTTTGTACGGCAAAGGACATCATCAACAAAACAAAAAGGCATCCTACAGTATGGGAGAATATATTTGTAAGTGACATATCTGACAAGGGGTTAACACCCCAAATATATAAAGAACTTACACACCTCAACACCCAAAAAGCAAATAACCCGATTAACAAATGGGCAGAGGATATGAAGAGACAGTTCTCCAAAGAAGAAATTCAAATGGCCAACAGACACATTGAAAGATGCTCCACATCACTAATCATCAGGGAAATGCAAATTAAAACCACAATGAGATATCACCTCACACCAGTAAGGATGGCCAGCATTGGAAAGACTAAGAACAGCAAATGTTGGCGAGGATGCAGAGAAAGGGCAACCCTCCTACATTGCTGGTGGGAATGTAAGCTAGTTCAACCATTGTGGAAAGCAATATGGAGGTTCCTCAAAAATCTAAAAATAGGAATACCATTTGACCCGGAATCCCACTTCTTGGAATATACAGAAAGAATACAACCTCTCAGATTCAAAGAGATATATTCACCCCTATGTTCATCGCAGCACTTTTTACAATAGCCAAGATATGAAAGCAACCTAAGTGTCCATCATTAGATGAATGGATAAAGAAGATGTGGTACATATATACAATGGAATACTATTCAGCCATAAGAAAAACAAATCCTACCATTTGCAACAACATAAATGGAAGCTGGAGGACATTATGTTCAATGGAATAAGCCAGGCGGAGAAAGACAAATGCCAAATGATTTCCCTCATTTGTGGAGTATCACAATGGATCAAAACTGAAGGAACAAAATGGCAGCAGACTCAGAGACTCCAAGAATGAACTAGTGGTTACCAAAGGGGAGGGGTGTGGGAGGGTGGGTCAGGAGGGAGGGAAAAGGGGACTTGGGGGTATTATGTTTAGTACACATGGTGTGGGGGATCACAGGGAGAACAGTGTATCCCAGAGAAGGTACACAGTGGATCTCTGGCAACTTGCTGCACTGATGGACAGTGACTGCATTGGGGCATGGGTGGGGACTTGTTAATATGGGTAAATGTACTAACCACATTGTTTTATCATGTGAAACCTTCATAAGAGTGTATATCAATCATGCCTTACTAAATAATTAAAAAAAAATGAAAAAAAAAGACTCCCATGACAGGATAAGGTGGTTGCAGATTGGGGACAGAAGCTCTAGGCTTCCCCACCACCTGCAAGACAATATCTGCATAAGTAGGCGCACAGTAAATCACGCCCAAGTCCAACCCCTGGCCACGTCCCGCATAGGTTTTTTTGGCTATCCAACATTTCTCTCTTTTCCAGCTTCCGTTTGGTTGAGCCTCCTTTTGGCTCCAACGGAGATCTTCTACCAGCTTCTCTTTCCACTGTCTCCATCTCTTTGGGATCACCTCAGATCACGGTAAGCCCCCTAAGGCCTAAACTAGGAAGCTGCCACAGGGCTCTGGGCCTCTGTCCTGTTATCAGAGACGTCCGAGGACAGGGTGCCTCAGGACTCTAGTCCTCTGTCCTGTTATCAGAGATGTCCAAAAACAGGAATAGATTTCCAGGTCTTGGGACACTGAGACCTCTGGGATTGACCCTGGGATGCCAGATGCCAGGCTCTCTAACCTATTCGGCTCTTCCAACAGGGGCAACCGGGAGTCTATTTCAGCTACCATGCCTTTGTCCCAAATAGATCCAGAGACACTCCAAAAGAAAAGACTGATTCTTCTGCAGCATAGCTTGGCCCCAGTGCCAACAAGAGGACCAGGAGCAGTGGCCACTTGATGGAACTCTTTACCCTAACGCCCTCATGCAGCTTGACCTTCTCTGCAAACAGCTGAATAAGTGGGCAGAGATCCGATACGTTCAAGCTCTCTTTACAGAGTGTATGCCAACTTACTTTGCTTTCTTGACCTTGGTTTCACAGGTCACTGCGATTCCTTTGCCACACCGAGCTGAGTTTGTGCCTTCCCAACATACTTTGGAGCCATGACTCAGATAGAGTGGTGGTAAGTTACTCTTACTTTCCTGTTGTGTTGGGCAGCCACCCTGGCCAAAGGCAGGCATGGGACAGCCACACTAAAATGCCACTAGAAGACTCCCGTGAAGGGAGGATTAAAGGTGGGGGTGTGAGAGGAGAGACAGAGGCTTCTTCCTAAAACTGGATACAGTTAGAAAATATAGTTGGCGCAACTAATCCTGAGAAAACGATAGGAAAGGGGACGGTGCCAGACTGCATGCACCTGGAGAAAAGAGCAGATGTCACGGAACAGGGTAACGTACCAAAGCTGTGGCCAGGTGGGACCCAAGCCCTTCTCCCACCCCACCTCACTGGCGGTAGGAAGAGAAACAGAGCAGGGAGGGAGTGGAAGCCTGGGTCTGCTGAATATCTGGCTGCAGAGATCTGCTCTGGGAGCACAAACCTACATTTCATGGTGCTTTCATGATACTTGCATGACTACCAGGTTGGAAAGTTAATACAGGCAGAATTCCTGGAGAGATGGAGATTCCAGCTGCTTGTGGAAAGCAGGGATCCATATCCGGCTGCTCTGGGACAAAATCTTAAACCTGTGTGCTTGGCCCACTGGTTAAGGCAGTGGAGACAGGCACAGCAGCCCAAAAGCGGGGAACAGCTCTTTCCTCCCCCCAGGCACCAATACCTCTTCCCTGTGACCCCTGACATTGGTTCAGGGTCTGAGCAGCTCCAGAATAGAACTTCTGGACACTAGAGGGCGCCATATACAAATATGAAACGTCAAAGGAACCCGGTCCAGAGTAAAATTAATATAACTCCGGAGAAAGATTTAAATTACGTGGAACTTAAGACTCTTCCTGAGAGGGAGTGCAAAATAAAAGTGATCAACACGCTAATGGAGATACGAAAAGATATCCAAGAACTCAGGAATGAATTCAGATCGGAGATACAATCGCTGAAGAGCACGAGGGAGGGTATTAAAAGCAGGCTGGATACAGTGGAGGAGATGATAAATGAAATAGAAACTAGAGAAGAGGAATACAAAGAAGCTGAGGCACAGAGAGAAAAAGGATTTCTAAGAATGAAAGAATATTGAGAGAACTGTGTGACCAATCCAAACAAAACGATATTCACATTATAGGGGTACCAGAAGAAGAAGAGAGAGAGAAAGGAACAGAAAGTGTCTTTGAGGAGGTATATGCTGAAAACTTCCCCAGTCTGGGGAAGGAGATAGTCTCTGAGGCCATGGAGATCCACAGATCTCCCAACACAAGGGACCCAAGGAAGACAACACCAGGACATATAGTAATAAAATTGGCAGAGATCGAGGATAAGGACAGACCATTAAAAGCAGCCAGAGAAAGAAATAAGATCAAGTACAAAGGAAAGCCGGTCAGGCTAACATCAGACCTCTCAGCAGAAATCTTACAGTCCAGAAGGGAGTGGCATGATGCATTTAATGCAATGAAGCAGAAGGGCCTGGAACCAAGATTACTTTATCCAGCAAGATTATCATTTAAATTTGAAGGAGGTATTAAACAATTTCCAGATAAGCAAAAGCTGAGAGAATTTACCTCCCACAAGCCATCTCTACAGTCTCTTCTGGAGGGACTGCTATAGATGGAAGTGTTCCAAAGGTTTAATAGCTGTCACCAGAGGAAATGAAACTACAGTAAAGAAAGTAGAACAGCTAAATACTAAGCAAATGCAAAATTAAATCAACTGTCCCCAAAGTCAATCAAGGGATAAACAAAGAGTAAAGAATATGACACCTTATATATACAGAATGGAGGAGGAAGAAAAAGGAGAAAAAGAAAAGAACCTTTAGATTGTGTTTGTAACAGCATATTAATTAAGTTCGACTCTTAGATAGTAAGGAAATTAACCTTGAACCTTTGGTAACCAGGAATCTAAAACCTGCAATGGCAATAAGTACATACCTATCGATAATCACCCTTAATGTAAATGGACTGAATGCACCAAGTAAAAGACAGAGAGTCACTGAATGGATAAGAAAACAAGACCCATCTATATGCTGCCTGCAAGAGACTCACTTTAAACCCAAAGACATACACAGACTAAAAGTGAAGGGATGGAAAAAGATATTTCATGCAACTAACAGAGAGAAAAAAGCAGGAGTTGCAATACTTGTATCAGACGAAATAGACTTCAAAACACAGAAAGTAACAAGAGACAAAGAAGGACATTACATAATGATAAGGGGTCAATCCAACAAGAAGATATAACCATTATAAATATCAATGCTCCCAACACAGGAGCACCCACATATGTGAAACAAATACTAACAGAATTAAAAGGGGAAATAGAATGCAATGCATTCATTCTAGGAGACTTCAACACTCCACTCACTGTGAAGGACAGATCAACCAGACAGAAGAGAAGTAAGGAGACAGAGGCACTGAACAACACAATAGAACAGATGCACCTAACAGACATCTACAGAACTCTCCTCCCAAAAGCAACAGAATGCACATTCTTCTCAAGTGCACATGGAACACTTTCAAGAATAGATCATATACTAGGCCACAAAAAGCGCTTCAGTAAATTCAAAAATATTGAAATTGTGCCAACCAGTTTCTCAGATCACAAAGCTATGAAACCAGAAATAAATTACGCAAAGAAAATGAAAAATCCCACAAACACATGGAGGCTTCACAACATGCTCCTAAATAACCAATGGATCAATGGCCAAATAAAAACAGAGATCAAGCAATATATGGAGACAAATGACAACAATAATTCAACACCGTAAAATCTGTGGGACGCAGCCAAGGCTATGCTAAGAGAAAAGTATATTGCAATACAGGCCTATGTCAAGAAATATAAGCAGTCTAAACTCACAGTTAATGAAACTAGAAAAAGAACAGCAAATGAGGCCCAAAATAAGCAGAAGGAGGGACATAATAAAGATTAGAGAAGAAATAAATAAAATAAGAAGAATAAAACAATAGAAAGAATCAATGAAAGCAAGAGCTGGTTCTTCGAGAAAATAAACAAACAGATAACCCCCTAGCCAGACTTATCAAGAAAAAAAGAGAGTCTACACACATAAAGAGAATCAGAAATGAGAAAGAAAAAATCACTATGGACTCCACAGAAATACAAAGAATTATTAGAGAATACTATGAAAAATTATATGCTAACAAACTGGATAACCTAGAAGAAAGGGACAACTTTCTGGAAAAATACAACCTTCCAAGGCTGACCAAGGAAGAAACAGAAAATCTGAACAGACCAAATACCAGCAAGAAATTGAACTGGTAATCAAAAACCTACCTAAGAACAAAACAACTGGACCAGATGGCTTCACCACTGAATTTTATCAAACATTTAGTGAAGACCTAATACCCATTCTCCTTTAAGTTTTCCAAAAAATAGAAGAGGATGGCATACTTCCAAAGTCATTCTATGAGGCCAGCATCACTCTAATACCAAAACCAGGCAAAGATACCACAAAAAAAAGGAAAATTACAGACCAATATCCCTGATGAACATAGATGCAAAAATACTAAACAAAATATTAGCAAACTGAATTCAAATATACATCAAAAAGATAATCCATCATGATCAAGTTGGACTTACGACAGGGATGCAAGGATGGTACAAATTCGAAAATCCATCAACACCATCCACCACGTCAACAAAAAGAAGGACAAAAACCACATGATCATTTCCATAGATGCTGAAAAAAACATTTGACAAAATTCAACATCCATTTCATGATAAAAACTCTCAACAAAATGGGTATAGAGGGCAAGTACCTCAACATAATAAAGGCCATATATGATAAACCCACAGCCAACATCATACTGAACAGTGGAAGCTGAAAGCTTTTCCTCTGAGATCAGGTAAAAGACACAGATGCCCACTCTCCCCACTGTTATTCAACATAGTACTGGAGGTCCTAGCCACAGCAATTAGACAAAACAAAGAAATACAAGGAATCCAGATTGGTAAAGAAGAGGTTAAACTATCACTGTTTGCAGATGACATGATATTGTACATAAAAAATCCTAAAGACTCCACGGCAAAACTACTAGAACTAATATCAGAATTCAGCAAAGTTGCGAGATACAAAATTAACACACTGAAATCTGTGGCTCTCCTATACACTAACAATGAACCAATAGAAAGAGAAATCAGGAAAACAATTCCATTCACAATTGCATCAAAAAGAATAAAATACCTAGGAATAAAACTGACCAAGGAAGTGAAAGACCTATACCCTGAAAACTATAAGACACTCTTAAGAGAAATTAAAGAGGACACTAGCAAATGGAAACTCATCCTATGCTCTTGGCTAGGAAGAATTAATATCGTCAAAATGGCCATCCTGCCCAAAGCAATATACAGATTTGGTGCAATCCCTATCAAATTACCAACAACATTCTTCAATGAACTGGAACTAAATAGTTCAAAAATTCATATTGAAACACCAAAGGCCCCGAATAGCCAAAGCAATCCTGAGAAGGAAGAATAAAGTGGGGGGGGATCATGCTCCCCAACTTCAAGCTGTACTACAAAGCCACAGTAATCAAGACAATTTGGTACTGGCACAAGAACAGAGCCACAGACCAGTGGAACAGAATAGAGAGACTCCAGACATTAACCCAAACATATATGGTCAATTAATATATGATAAAGGAGCCATGGACATACAATAGGGAAATGACAGCCTCTTCAACAGATGGTGCTGGCGAAACTGGACAGCTACATGTAAGAGAATGAAACTGGATCACTGTCTAACCCCATACACAAAAGTAAATTCGAAATGGATCAAAGATCTGAATGTAAGTCATGAAACCATAAAACTCTTAGAAAAAAACATAGGCAAAAATCTCTTGGACATAAACATGAGCGACTTCTTTATGAACATATCTCCCCAGGCAAGGGAAACAAAAGCAAAAATGAACAAGTAAGACTACATCAAGCTGAAAAGCTTCTGTACAGCAAAGAATACCATCAATAGAACAAAAAGGTACCCTACAGTATGGGAGAATATATTCATAAATGACAGATCTGATAAAGGCTTGACATCCAAAATATATAAAGAGTTCATACACCTCAACAAACAATAAGCAAATAATCCAATTAAAAAGTGGGCAGAGGAGCTGAATAGATAGTTCTCCAAAGAAGAAATCCAGATGGCCAACAGACACATGAAAAGATGCTCCACGTCACTAGTTATCAGAGAAATGCAAATTAAAACCACAATGAGATATCACCTCACACCAGTAAGGATGGCTGCCATCCAAAAGACAAACAACAACACATGTTGGCAAGGTTGTGGAGAAAGGGGAACCCTCCTACACTGCTGGTGGGAATGTAAATTAGTTCAACCATTGTGGAAAGCAGTATGGAGGTTCCTCAAAAAGCTCAAAATAGAAATACCATCTGACCCAGGAATTCCACTTCTAGGAATTTACCCTAAGAATGCAGCAGCCCAGTTTGAAAAAAACAGATGCACCCCTATGTTTATCGCAGCACTATTTACAATTACCAAGAAGTGGAAGCAACCTAAATGTCCATCAGTAGATGAATGGATAAAGAAGATGTGGCACATATACACAATGGAATATTATTCAGCCATAAAAAGAAAACAAATCCTACCATTTATAACAACATGGATGGAGCTAGATGGTATTATGCTCAGTGAAATAAGCCAGGCGGAGAAAGACAAATACCAAATGATTTCACTCATATGTGGAATATAAGAACAAAGAAAAACTGAAGGAACAAAACAGTAGCAGAATCACAGAACCCAAGAATGGACTAATAGTTACCAAAGGGAAAGGGACTGGGGAGGATGGGAGGAAAGGGAGGGATAAGGGCAGGGAAAAAAAAGGGGGTATTACGATTAGCATGTATAATGTGTGTGGGGGGGTCATGGGGAGGGCTGTGCACCACAGAGAAGACAAGTAGTGATTCTACAACATCTTACTATGCTGATGGACAGTGACTGTACTGTGGTTTGTCGGGGGGACTTGGTGATGGGGGGACCCTAGTAAACAATGTTCTTCATGTAATTGTAGATTAATGATAACAAAATAATAAAAAATAAAAAAAGAGACTGGAAAACAGGTGAGATTTAAATTATGTTACATCAGTTTATTTAAATACTCCAGTTTTTATGTTTTAACTTAACAGAACTAGTAACATACTTTATAATCAGATTTTTCAATCATTAGATTTTAAACCAGATTCTATAGCCATGTTCCTAAATTTAAGCTTGGGTATATATATTTCATTTAATTTCAACAAATACCTAAACTTACTGAAAAAATATACAATCCAAGGCTTGGCGCTAGGGGTGGGGAATATAAGAATAACAATGAAGAGGCCCTCTGGTCCTACCTCCTGTTGCTGTCCCACCAACTCAGGAACCAGAAGCTGCATTTTGGTACAGAACTTCAACTGGCATAGATCATGGTTAGGCCAGACACCACGGGACGAAAGAACCAAGTCCACAACCCAACAAAAAGTAGACTTATCAGCAAACTTTGTGTCCACAAAAATACAGGCCAGAAGATGAAATAATATCCCCAATTTAGAATATAATTCCCAGCTAAACTATCACTTAAGAGTGAGGGCACATATACTTTCAAACAAAGAAAATGGAAGTTTACCACTTAGACCTTTGCTAAAATAACTATTGAAGGGTACATTTTAGAAAGAAGGAAACTAAACTGAAAAGGAAGTGAGATGCAAAAAGGTAGTACACTGGCTTTGCTCTTCCTTAAACAGACAAAGTATAATACTTCTCACTTCAATGCCTTTATATTTGCTATTACCTGTGCCTAGAAATGCTGTTTCCCTTGATTTTTGCATGATTTACTTCCTTGCTTCAAGGCCTCTGCTCAAATGATATCTCCTCAGAGAAGCCTTCTGCCTACCACCTAGTCTAAAATAACATCGTCCATTATCCCTTATGTACCCTGCTTAATGTTTCTACACAGGATGTATTACTATAGAACATTACATCACATACCTATTTGCTTATTTGTATGTCTCCAAAGTGGAATATACGCACCATGAGGCAGGTACCCTGTATTGTTCAATAATGCAATCCCAAATACTTAGTAGTCACTGGAACAGTCATTTGAATATTTTTAGTACTATTTTTGAGTAATATTAAAAAATATTAATAAATGGTAAACACATAAAATGGAAAACAAGAATTTAATTGATAAGAATTGACTGTAAAAATAATAATAATGCCACAAACAACAACCAGTTATAACAAGTTAGAAGATATAAGAAGATAAAATTACCTCTTTTAAAGTCATAATAGAAGAGATAAAAAATACCTGAAGATTACTTAGAAAATGTTAAATATCTATAGGAAGAAAATGTTAATATGCTCCTGAAGGACCCTGAAGAAAATGTATACAAACAGAAACGTAGATCATGCCCCAGATTAAGAATTTTTGACATCATAAAGGTACTGTTCTTTCTTGCTTGATCTATAATGTTAATGTGGTTTTAGAAATTTACCCAAAGGATTTTTAAAACTAAACGATCTGTTTCATACAAAAAATAAATAAGCAAGAACGGTCAGAACAGTCTGAAAGAAAGACATAATAAGGACAGGGACTAACAATATTAAAATTAAGGCATATTTAGTAAAAGTTCCAATAATTAAAATAGTTTGTTCTATTAGCATTTTAATAGATCCAAAGAACAAAAGAGAAAGTCCAAATATAGATAAAGAAAGAGAATTTTAATTTAAGAAAAATGGAAAATTTCAACACAACAGGGAAAAGATAGGTTGTTGAATAGAGTACTAGGCATTCATCTGAGAAAAAAAGATTCATAATTCATACCTTATTAAAATCACAAATAGATCAAAGATATAGATGTAAAACGGGAAAGGGGAAAAGAAATCTTTAAAAGACTGAAATAAACTCTGGGGAAGGCCTTCCTAACTATGACACAAAAGTATTTTTTAATAGAAAGATATTAATCCAACTACTTCAAGATCAAAAATCTCTACATGACCAAAAAAAAAAGAATCACACTTTCAACTCATAACACAAAGAGCTACCTTCTCTGATACATCAAAGAGCTTCAAATTGATTCTTAAAAAGCTAACCCATATAAAAATTGGCAAAGAATAGGAAAAGACAGCTCTTAGAAACGTGAAAAGATATTTAAGCTCACTTTTCATAAAACATCCAAATTAAAACTGCCCTGAGATAATTATCTTTCCATATTAGATTGACCAAGATCAAAAAGTTGCAGAATCCATGGGGCACTCATAAATTGCAGATGGGAGTTTAAATTGGTTCATCCTCTACAGAAGAAATTTGGCAATATCTACCAACATGACAGATCTCACACCTTTTGATTATAGGTGAAGACTAATTTCTCCTCTACCTTCTTAGGGTCTTTGGCTGGGCCTGAGAATTAAATTGACATAAAATACTTCAACAGGAGAAAAGCATATGCGTTTTGTTAAGCTGCACATGTGCATGGGAATCCCCACAAGAGAATGAAAACACAAAGAAGTAGTTAGAATTGAACACTTATATACTGAATTGGACAAAGAGTAGTAAATTGTTAAAATGTGTCTAGGCAAAGGGATTTGGGCTAGGATACTTAATTTCGTGGAGAAGTGACTAGGAAGATAAGGGGTAGTTTAACAAGGTTTGTTTCTCTCAGCCTTGACTCTTTCATCCTTAGTGCTAACAATGTTACTTTCCTCCTAGTATAGTGAAGACATCTTCCATAAGGGGCAAGATTCTATCTCCCGCATTCAGGTAGAAAACGGAGAGATCAGAGTGCCCTTCATACACCTGCTATTTTTCAAGTGCCTTCAGCTCAAAATAATCCTTAGGCCAAAGTCACATATTTTAGGGTGGCATATTCTGCCACCTTCATGACCTCCCAATTCCACTCCTAGGAAACTGTCTAGGATACACAGTTATCTTGCACATATTCCAAATACCACCCATACAGGGGAATTCATTACAAGGTTATCTATACTAGCAAAAGATCAGGGGGAAAACTAAACCATGACTAGGAGACAAGTTAAATTATGCTTCATCCAAACAATGAAACATTCTACAGCCATTATAATGGCTTAAGAAACTTTGTGTGATGATGTGGAAGAGCTCCAGATGGCCAAAGAAAATACAAAAAATGTACACTACCATTTGTGTAAAAAGGAAGAAAAATATGAAATGCACATTTTTTTTTCTTGTAAAATCTCCTGTAAGGAAATCCAAGAAAAAAATAACATTGGTTGCCTGTAGAAAGGGAAACTAGGGGATTGGGAGACAGAAGTGGCAGAAAGATCACAGTATATACTCATCATACTTTTTGAATTTTGAACCATGTGCATGTTTTACCCTCAGAAAATTGAAATAAAAAAGAAGAATTACTGGTTTGAGGAGTATTAAACAATAAGAACTAAAATACTACACCACAGTAAAATGGAAGATGAGGAGGGTGGTGGTCAGAATTGAGCTTTCTAAGTTCTTTTTGTTGTTTGGGTAGAGATTTATGATATTGGTTAAATCCATAATTCATTACATTAATTATGAGTGTTAAAATGTGAGGATAATGACTAAATCAAATAATGAATAATGTAATGAATATCATTAAAATGAGTAACTGTCAAACCAACAGAAGAAAAATATAAGAAGAAAGAAAACATGGGATAATAGAAAATGTAAAACAAAATAGGCAGAAAAATAGAGATATAACAGTAATCACAATAAGAGATTAAACATACCAGTCTAAAAAACAAGAATTAAAAGGAAGGAAAGACAATGGGTCATGTTTCAAGTTTAAAGAAAAGGATTCTGAGACTGAATTTTAATAATTTTCAGGTATGTTCTTTAAAGGAGACATACCTAAAATGTAACAAAGAAAACTTGAAAGTAAGGGGACAGAAAACAATATATCAGGCAAATCCAAATTGAACTAAGCTGGTATCAATATATTAATATGGGAAAAGTAAAATTTAAGGAAAATATAACTAAAGATAAAGATGCTACTTAATGATTTTTAAAATCATGAGGAAGACATAGCCATCCTAACCTGTATGCACCTAGCAAATTGAGAGAGAAGGTAATAATTAACAGAATTATAAGGATTAAGTTTAAACTTTTTAAGATGTTATACATGCTAAAATAAAGGAAGAATGGCTGCTAAACAAATAGGCAAATCCATAATCTCAGTGGGAGATTTTTCTTATCATGCATCTCCAGAAACTGATGAACAAAGCCAAACAAAAAATATCAACTCCTCTTACAAAAAATTTTAACTATTAAGGAAGAGAGATATGAAACTATAGGCTGATACAGAATCAGAGTCTAGACAAAATGGTTTCAGGATGCAAAAGACTTGAGCACATTTGTCGCCAGAAGGAAGGAGCCCTAGAGCTGTTGTTCTCAGTCTTGGCTGCTCAATGGAATCACCAGAGAAAGCTTTTAAAGACTCTATACCCAGGCCCCCACCTTATCCAATTAAATCAGATCTCAGGATGGCGCCCAGGCCTCAATATTTTCTTAAGTACCAACATGCAACGAAAGCTGTAAACCACTCAAGGAAAAGAGAAATTGAAGATTAAGGAGAGCAGGACTGCTGGACTGGCTACACAATTTGGGGGCCTAGCACAAAATGAAAAAGTGGGGCCCCTTGTCCAGAACAGTTACAGATTTAAAGATAGCAACAGCAAAACAGTAACCCAAACTCAGGGTTCTTCTTGATTGTCCAGGTCACTCCCCGATGATGCCAGCCCTGGACAGAGGAGAATTGAAGGTAAAAGGTCCAGGAGGCAAATAAACAAAGATGTGGGGAAGACTTTGGCATTGGAAATTAGGAAAAACTCTCATATATAAGAAGGAAGGAGCGGGGGAAAACATTTAAGAATGGAGAAACCCTAAGGTGGAAAAAAGAGTTAATTCATATTAGGTAACTTTGAAGAGCCAAGATTTAGCTGACGGAGTTTGAAGGTCTGGTTTTCCAGGAGCCACCGTAAGGACCATACGGCTGTTAACAGCAAATGAAGAAAAGTAATACTGAGCTATACCAAGGGCTTTGATGAGATTGGGAGACACACATTTTTGAAGAAAGCACTTGTGTTTACATGATTCCATCAGCATTGTTCAGCAGCCCAGCAAGAGGGATAATAGATGGCCAGTTCCCCATGAGAAATTTGAAGTAACATGAGTTGTACTGTGTGGAGGGCACATTTCAGTCTTTGTGATGGTTTGGGAAGTTTGGGTGAGGATGGAGTTGGTTCCTTCCTACCCTCCATATCCACTCCAAACATGAACCGTCTTCTGGTCTGTACTTACTCCTATGAGTAGGCGTCATCATTAAGAAAGAGTATTTGCTAAATGGCACTGTAGATCCACGTGCCACAAAACAACTGGCAAGTGATTTAGCAATAAACCTTATAAATCATATACAAATGCTTTCATAATACAATATACTTCTGTTTAATGTCTTTCTTATATAATTCAAACTAAAATATATAACTAACCTTCTTTTTCAAATGTGCATAAAGGCAGCAAATGTAAAGCCCATTGGCCCTGCCTCAGGCTATCCAACTGCCATCCTTGCCATTGATCAAATACTCAAGAAAAAGCAGAACTGGACAGTGACCGGTGTAGCTGCTATTAAGCAGCACGTGAGTATCCACTGTTAAATGCCTTTCCAGAGAACACTGACAAAAGTATTTTCCACTTCAATGCTACAAACATAAAAATGAGATTTTTTCCTGCTCTGTCTTTAAAATAAGACAAGATCATTTCTCATTTTTACCCATAGTATCATCATGAGTGAAAGCATCTTGATTATAGAGCTGAAAGAATAATAATAATCTTAGTAGTTCAAGTGCACTTCATAGGTACCTGGCACTGTGCTCTATACTTACTCTACAAGTGCTCTGCAGGTACCAATTCATCCACTTACCACAGCCATCCTCTGAGGCAGGCATTGTTATCATTCTGTGTCATTTTACAGATGTGCACAGAGAGGTTAAGTGACTTGCCCTAAGACACATAGCTAGAAAGTAACAGAGCCAGGATTATAAACATGAGCAACTTGGCACCAGTATCACTTTTAAGCACAACTCTATGCTGCCTGTCTAATTCTCAGCCCTGCCTTCATAGCAACATTTGTGCTCCACAGAGACAGACTGAGGTGTATTATTTTATGCCACCTGCCTTCTGCTTTGACTCAAATTTCCTTGACACTTTTTACTTCCTTGACCTTTACAATACTGCATCTTCACTTCTCCTTGTAACTGTGTTCCTTACTATCTCCTCTCCATCTCTTAAGTCTCCGTATTTCCTAGTTTCTAGCCTCATCCTACTGCTTTTCTCATTATATACACTCATCTGTTCATATGTTCAGTAAACATTTATTCCATGTTAACAAAGTTCTGGGATGTCCAAAACCAACTCATCATCTGCATCAAACTGGCTCTTCCTTGGGGATTCTGTATCTCAGTTGTTGATACCACCATCTCCCCAGTCACGGAAACAAGGCAGCTAGGAGCCATCCTTAACAAGTTTTCCTCATTTCCTCACATCCACCAGTCACCAAATCTGGCTTCTCTTGTTCTCCTGAAGATTTTCCAAATCTGTCCCCTATTACTACTGCCCTAACTGGGGCTCTCACTAGGTCTTGCCCCCTATTTCTACCACAGAGCTGCTCCCCCAACCCATTCTCCACACAGCTGCTAACAATCTACCATGAAGACCCAGCTATGTCACCGTCCTTCTGAAGAGGGAATACATCCCTCTCAACGATGGCAGAGTTATGCAACCACATTTTCTATTCCACACCTGAGGCATTTATTTCACTTCCATCAGGAACAGTGGCTCACAACAGCCTGGTTTTCACGGAGGAAAGGGCTCTCCCTACCCTCACTGACGTCACAGCTCAGGGCCTGATGACAGCAGACAACACTGCCTAACTTGCTCACACTTGTTCCCTCCCATTTTAAACTGACACTTCGGCAATATTGAAGTGCCACGTATCAAACACCCCATGCCAACTCCAGGGAGCCTACTGCCTTTGAGCCTTTGTTTATGCCGTCCCCTCTCCCTGAGCATCTTCCCATCACCATTCATTCCCTCAGCTTGATCAGAGGGGCCCTACTCAGCCCAGCGTCTTCTCCCTCTCCGTCCTAGGCCGGGCTGAGTGCCACCCTTGGCACTTCTATTGTATCCAGAGCCTATCTCCCTCCCACATTTCCCCTGTTTTAATCTGTTGTGTTTTTAAGATTCTTTTAATAGCTATCTCATTATTCCCAAGTAATAAATGTTGATTGTCCATCAACTACTAATGTCACCAAGTACCACTACCCAATATATAAACTCAGTGACTTTCCAGTAGCCTGGTAACGTAACTCAGGATATCTGTAATTGTGGTCCACCATCAAGGTATTTTAAGGTAACTACTGTAAATTTCTGCTTTCTCACTGCAGGTGGAGAGAGCTACAGATACCTATAATTTAGGAATTGCCCTTGAACACAGGAAAGAAATGCTAAACCTCTGGCAGAAGATCTGAGGGGATTTGATTGGAATAGACACTAAAAATGAGTCCTTTTATGACACCTTTTCTACTTACACCATGGTCCTGGAATGTTTGCCAAGAATTACTTTCCACAAAGGACTTAAGGTTATATGATGCCTACATGAACAGAAATTCCTTTCACAGTTCTGTATTCTCTTCCTTCTCGGATATCAGTGAATGTGACAGAGAGACAGGAAGAAAAAGAAAACGGAAAGGTTTCAAAGGGTTTTGACGAAATTTCTACATTAGAAACAGCTCACTGTGAACTACTTTTCATAGATACCAAAATTATAGTTTCTTGCTTTTGTTTAGTGCCTTCTTGGTGGCGTAAATGTGACATCTTTTGATTTCTGACTAGTAAAAAAGTTTAAGTCATAATGTGGGTTCCCTTTCCTAATTCTTACTTTAGTAAATAGATGCCATGCTGTTATTGCCTAGCAAACAGCTGAACTCTGCTGCCCCCATCTGGCTCAAAACTGCCTGGGCAGGAGAAAAGCTAAAGCTGGCACTTGTGAATTCCTGAGGGCTCTCCCAGCAATAGGCATCCGAGTTCATGTTAATGTAAGTGACGTTAGGTTTTTTTTATTATTTGTGAAACAGGCCAGGGGCAGTGGAAGACAATGACTTTTCAGTTTCAGGGAATAATATCATCATCCCCCAGGGAATCTTGATTAAATTCAGGTGCTCCTTAGGCTCCTTAGCCACACATCTTCAGACCAATCTCTTAGATTACTCTTAAAAAGAACTGATCTCATCCATTATATTTGCTGTGGTTATTGTTCTTTAATGCATTTAAGAAATACATGTGAAACTATATTACAAGTTGGGTTGACTGTAATTTTTTTGTTGAAAAATATACATAAAATCTAGTATTTTAAACATGTTTAAGTGTGTATCATCCATTACATTTTTTCCCCTTTTAAGAAAAGGAAAACATGTGTTCCATTTTAATGGGTAGATTCTATAATTTAAAATTATAACATACCATGAAAAATTAATTAAGATAATGAAGGCTCCCAAAATTGTTTAATGAATTAGACTTGAAGCAATTTTGTTACCTTTAATATTCAAAACTGTGTAAATATATTTGCTGTTCTTTATAATGTTATGATGTTGTGATAAACTAATCTTATAGGTAAGTGACCATGTTTTCTAACTAGAACAAGATTTGTAGTTTGACAAAGAGGTTTATTTATTTTTGGTACGGCTGCTAGGACAGCAGGCAGTCTAAAAGATATAATTTGGATGCCAAAATATTAGACTTTGTGCAATATTTCCTTTGGTCAGTCAGTGGCTGTGGGAAAATTGGGGTTCCTATGGCCAGGATCCTCACTGAACCTAAAACACCTGATGATGTAACTGGCCTGTTGCTGGGCTGCCGCTTCCACACCTGTAGGCAATAAGCTATTACTGCGCTCCATAGAGAGCCAGGCCCAGTGCTCTGGGCAGAGGCAGAGACGCTAGTGCTCAACCTACCGCCGGAGAACAAGCTGGGTAATAAACCCTTTCACCCCAAGAAAGTTTTGCTGTGAATTTCTTTGGTCACACTGAATCCATAGCGAACTTGCCCAGGGCTGAAACCCATTGGCAAGAATGGCATAACAGGACAGAATATTTTAAGTAGATTGATCCTGGAAAATCCAGAATGTACACTAATACATTATAACATTGTTACAAACTGTTGGTGACAGTATAAATTGGCAACTCTTGATGGAATACAGTATAGCAAAAGGTACTCAGCCATTAATTGTTGTTGTTGTCATTAATCTACAATTACATGAAGAACATTGTTTCCTAGGCTCTGCCCTTCACCAAGTCCCCCCCATACACCCCATTACAGTCACTGTCCATCAGCATAGTAAGATGCTGTAGAATCACTACTTGTCTTCACTGTGTTGCACAGCCCTCCCCATGTACCCCCCTACATGCTAATTATACATGTTAATCGTAATACCCCCTTCCCCAGCCCTTCGGTTCCAGAACACATGTTCACACAGACCAAAATTTCCACTGATTGGAACTGAAAGAAAAGCATGAAACAATTAACTACCCCTGGGAGGGACTGACACCAAGGCAATAATCCAGTGTTCTTAACCTTTACAGGCTTCAAACCCACGCCACCCACTGAGTTCTCCCTACTCACCAGCAAAGGGACCTTTAGCTCCTCTGAAACGCCGTGTTCGCTGAGGTACAGTTCCGTACGGAGTATACCACAGAGCACTCACAGCCATTTCTTCCAAATGTTTTCTGAAAAATTATTTCAAGTGCTTAAAAAGTTGGAGAAAAACGTGTTCTACAGGTGAGGCAAAGACAACTGCAAAAGTTAAGTGTGGAATATTTTATCGCATTTCATTAAAAGGCCCCAAGTTGGTTGGCATTTTAAGTGGCTCTAAATATTGGAACTACTATGAGTAACTTTCAAGTGAAAGCAGAAAGTGAGCTTGGTTGGGAGCATTTAGGTTTGGTGTGGGGAGGAAAAAGCCTGTAGATGAGAGAACAAGACGCCAAGAATAAATGTAAATCAGCCATGTTATCTGCCGACAGCTGGCCTTGAGAAAAGAGAAATCCTTGTAATTGTTGGAAAGGAGGAGGTGTTCAAAATGTTTTGAAGACCATGAGAATGGCAAAAGAATTTTGCCTTCAAATAAAGAACAAGTTCTTTACTTTCTTTTTGATTCACTCAAGTATTCTTATTTATGATTAGAGAGGGATTAGAACTTGTTCCAGTTTCTTAGGTGGGAAAGGTATAGATAGAATCTCTCATTACTCCCCCTAGTTTTGCCTATGAAAAGAATCTGCAAGATCACTGGTTACCAGTGTGCTGTCTTGCACTGCACCACTTAAATAATTAGCCCTCTCCTCTTCTTTGAAGTGGAGTTACGCTCTTCCCCTGGAAGTCTCAACTAACTTATCTGATGTTGACAGCATGTTCTTCTAGTCTTGAGTATCAGTTTGTAGTAATTATGGAAATAGAAATGTAAGGCTGGAATATTTCAATGTAAGTATATGTGGGTTAGGTATTACAATCTCTATTGTGCAAATAAGCTCAGGTACGTGTAATTCCAAAAACTGGACGGCTATGAAACTTTTTAAAACTTTTCTTTGGATATTCCATTTGATTTGACTGATAAACTTCGTGTTCTCTCATTTCCTATCCTCTCCCCCACCCCCATATGCACACACCATGTACAACTGACTACAGAAGCTGGAAGCCCTATTTTTCCTTACCCTGTTTGCTATTTTCCTCAATTCTTCTGACCACGAGCTCTAATAGTGGTACTAGGCACCCTGAAGTCTTAAAGTGATTCGAGATCTTTCCTGTCTCACAGCTTGAGGGAAATCGGGGGACCTGTTAGAGGATCCTAGCATTGAAAGGAGGGTCAAGTATAACGTCTCGCATTTTCTTGCCAAGCCTGCACGTCCACCAGCGATTCCTCAGGGAAGAACGACTCCAGGGCGAAATTTCGCGGGGTAGCCGCGCATCCCTAGAGAGCCCTCCGCCAAGTAGACCCAGCCCCATGCGGAGGTCACGGCCTCCGGTCGCGGGACGCCAGGGCCGCAGCCGCCCCGCCCCGCGCCTCCGCTTTTCCCGCCCAGAACCCTAGAGTCTCCCGGAAGGGGGCGTGGCCCCGCGGGGCGCTCTCGCGTTCCGGAAAGGCGGACGCTTCCGGTTCTGGTGACATGGCCGGCTCCTCGGCGGAAAGCGTACCTGCCGCTGCGGTGGGCGGGAAAAGGCAGCAGTTCGGGAGCCGGTTTCTGAGAGACCCGGCGCGTGTCTTCCACCATAATGCCTGGTAACCGCCCTGCCCCTCGCCCAGCCTGCGGCTCTCCCTCTGTCCCGCCGCCCCAGATTGCGCCGAGAAGCCCCTGGCCGCTGGCCACGAGTCCTGCTGTCCGCCTCCAGGCGCCTTCCTCCCAGAGAGGGGCGTGCGGGGCCAGCCGCTCACCCGAACTTGAGGCCCCTAAGCTGCCCGTTTGACTTTTGCAGGGATGATGTGGAGTGGTCGGAAGAGCAGGCCGCGGCGGCGGAGAGGAAGGTGCGGGAGAACAGTTCCCAGCGGGTGTGTCAAGAGAAGCAAGGTGCGCCCGGGTGGGCCCGCAGTGGTATCGACACCAGCGGGCCGCGGAACGCGCCGTCCAGGAGAGGCTGCCAAGAGCCTTTGTGACTGGACTGAATCGAACTCGCGGGTAGAACAGGAGTGGGAGCGAATGGCAAGGATGGAAAAGGGCTGCACCTTAAAATATTGCTAGGGTTGGTTTTGTTTGAGGGTTAACTATCTTGATAACTATTTTCTAGCTTAATTTCTAGGTTAAGGCTTCAGTTGACCAGACCTTTATTAATAGGACTGGCCTTTGGCAACCGTGTGGTCACAGGATTGTCGTAGAGGATGTGCTTTCTACATGTGATCACACCTTGCCTTCAGGAATGTTGCCATTGAAACCAGATTCAAGTGATCACATTCTAAATAGTGTTGGGGGAGGTAGCTAATGACTTGGATCACGTGTCTTTCCCGGCTATGATGGCTGTCAGGATTTAGGGTTTCCGCCAAGCAAAGATGGGTGAAGCAAATAAGCAGTGGAGAAAGTGGAGATAAGTCTGACCCAAGAAAAAGAGGCCGCTTCTGGAGAGTGGATGATTTCACTGCAGAGTATTGCTAGATACTTAGTGACTGGTGGGCCTGTGTCCTAAGAGGCATTGAAGGTAGGACTAGAAACTGGAGAGTAGTGCCCACTGAACAAGTTCCATGTGACAATTAGAAGATTCCAGATACAAAATGTTCGCTCAACATAGTTTGACAGAGACAAGATCAAAGCCAGTTAAGAATTGGAAGGAATTTTGCAAATCATATAGTCTAATGTCTTCATTTTACAGTTAAAGAAACATGGACCACAGGACATTAAGGGCCTTACCCAGAGGTAAGCAGCTAGTTAGTAGTAGCAGTGGTGAAACTAATATCTACTTCTTAGGTTTATATTCTTTCTGCTACAGTAGTCAAGGCTGTACGTTGGCAAAGAGCAGAAAACAAATCTAGTACTGCCTTGATCACCTTAAACAACAGCTTTCTTTTAAATAGTCCACACTTCTATAGTGTCTCCTGTCTGCTGTCATCAGAACTCATTTGAAGACATTTTCCCCCCTTGTCAGCATTTTCTATTTTCTTTCTTTGTTTTCATTTTTAATATCTACTAGTAGTATTCAGTTCATTTTTGAGCTCCACACTAAAGAACGCAGAGAAACATTTTTAAAGAAGAGCTGCTCCTGTCATACCATTAAGTTCACATGGGCAATAACTGAAAAATAACGAGGATACTTAGCTTGTGAAAGAGAATATTTAGAGGGGGAAATAACTGCTCTTAAATATAAAAGAGTTTTGTGTGGCCCTGAGAAATAGTAGGGCCTTTTGACCAAAACGGATTGGAAAGATTTTTTGCTCAATGTGGTATATTCTTACAGTTAAGAACCATCCAAAGATGTGGGTGGAGAATTGATAGCTTGCTGGCAGAACTTGGATCCCTTGGGAAGGACAAGATAAAGAGGAAAATCAAATATGATAGGCAGTAGGACTAAATGACCTCCAACTCTGAGACTGTGGATCTACTCGAGTATACTTTTAGTATAAAATGACATTTCTCAAAGCAGGATGATAATTGACATTGGATGCAAATGTAATGTTGAGAAATGGTTCTTAAATTCTTCTTTAATAAATATTTACAGTTGACTATGAGCTCAATGCCCACAAATATTGGAACGACTTCTACAAAATCCACGAAAATGGGTTTTTCAAGGACAGACATTGGCTTTTTACTGAATTCCCAGAGCTGGCACCTATCCAAAATGAAAATCACTTGAAGGATTTGCTCTCTGAGAACAAGAGTAGTGAAGTACCTGAATGTAGGAGCCCTGAGGATGGACCTGGTTTAATAACAGAAGAGCACAATTGTTCTTCAAACAGCCTTGGACATAAAACACAGGCACCTCCTGTGGAAGAGAGTGTGATTCAGAAACTCAGTCACCTGGAAATCTGTGCTGATGAGTTTCCCGGATCCTCAGCCACCTACCGAATACTCGAGGTAACTTCTCCTTACTGTCCTGGTAGCAAGGTTAGTGAAGCTGTTGCACTGTACATGGGGTGGTTCAGAGAGGCTGACCAAAATAGTGACATGTCTGATGGAGCTGACTAGAAGTTGGCCTGGAATCACCTCTCTTTTTTTGAATTAACGAAATGCCCTAAATGCAGACCAGATATCTCATGGTCATGACAAAGATCACCTGAGGTGCTACCTAGGAACACATCTGAAAGTTCTAGCATCGTGCTGCACCTGCCATCTAGAAAAGAGTCCCAGGTCACAAGACAACTTCTGTTATTTCTCTTCCAGTTACAAGATGGAGAGGTTAGTTGGCATGGTGCCTGCTTCCCAGGCATGGGGGAATTCTTGTCTTGAGTTGCAGTGGTGGGGCAGAGGCAAGGCTAGACCTAGAAAAGTGTCTAGGTGGGTCCTGTAATGGAAAATCACAAATTGGTGACTACACACTCCACTGGAAACCAATTAGCCTTGGGAGTGAGTCCTATGGTTTGACCTTGTACTTGTCCCTTACCCTCCCCAAGCAGAATGGGACCTCTGCCTCAGAGTTAGGGGGATTAATTGAGATGATGTATGTAAAAGGACAAAGAATAGTGTCTGGCACACAGTCAGCCTTTAGTAAAAGTGAGGCCTTTTTTTCCAGACCATCTCCTTTCTGCTAATGAAAGTCTGTGTGCTTGTCTTTGACGGCAACCTCTTTAAGGGTTCCTATGGTCAGGGTCAAGGAATGTCATGGGTACTGTTTAGCTCTGGTCACTACACCTTTCCTATGAGCAAGACTTTCTACTGTTGATTATTTTTCTAACTTCAGGGGATTAATTCTTTGGTAAGTTCTGTGATTAATAGTTCATTTCTGTCTACAGGTTGGCTGTGGTGTGGGAAACACAGTTTTTCCAATTTTACAAACTAATAAGTAAGTATGTCGTAAAGTTTAACTGTATGATAGCGAAGAGGATAAAAGCGGGGAGTTACTGTTTCCCAAAACTCTTCATCAAACTGCTAACAGTGGTTTATTGGGAACCCTGGGTTATGGGAGATTCCGATGTTTTGGTATCTTATACATTGTTGTGCTTTAATTGGATTTGTAAGCTACCTTTGTCATCAGGAAATTAATGAAGGTTAAAACCTGTTACATTGTCAATATATGGTGCCTTGATTTTTAACTTCACAGGAAAGAATGGACATGGTACAGTTTGTAATCTAATTGTTCTGCTGGTTTTTTCCTGCCCATTTCAGTGATCCAAGACTCTTTGTTTACTGTTGTGATTTTTCTTCTACGGCTATAGAACTGGTTCAGGTAAGTACAGTGGCTCCTATCAGTAATTTTCACTAACTAGAAGGAAAGGGTCTCCTAAAAATAACAATCAAGATCTCTAGCTATTTTCTTACTGTACTGTGATCAAAAAGTAAAAGATTTACTGAAACATCTTGGATTAGAGGAAAGGGCCAGATGTGAATGTATAATCTGCCACTTGCCAGCTCTTGACCTCTCTAAACTTATGTTTTAAGGATTGAAATGAGATGATTGTTTCAGTCAGGTTTCTCTGAGCTATAAATCACAGAAACTCTAGACATATAAATCTAGACAAACTCAGCCAAGTAAAGAGAATGCCATAGAACTCAATGGCATAAAGTATAACCAGGAGTGGAGCTCTGTGCTGAAAAGGTGTCAGATACCAAGGCTTACTGGCTGGCTGGTGAGACATTGCCTCCCCTCCTGTCACAACAGCTCCCTCGAGTTCATGTTGTCTTTTCTCGCTGCCCACTGCCCATTTGTCTTTGTTTTCTCTTTGCAGACCAGCTCTGTAGTTGGCTTTTCATTACTTTGCACATGGCCCCAACATGCTTGCCCCTCCCAGTCACTTACAAGTTCACCTGGTTCAGGTATTCTCAGAATCACCCCAGAAGACTGTGTCCCAATTCCAAGCCCCAGGAAGAGTCTTGTTGGCCCAGGCCGGCCGATAGTCTACCTGCCATGTTTCAATTAGCTGTGGCCAGTGAGGAATGAAGGCACATTTTTGGAGAAAAGAAATGAGGAAAGGGAAGTTACTCAAAAATGTGTATCATAATCACATATAATGGTCCAAGCACAGGAGTTCAGGAATTAGATACTCTTAAGGATCTACACCAGATGACTATTGAGGCTTATCTTTAGTTTTATGATAATAAAATATAAGTTAAATTTTCCACATCTAGAGAAAAAGATTTCCTTGGAGAAGTCTACGATCTGTGTAATGTAGTTGGGTTAGGAGCTGTTTTAAATCATGCTTTTCAATATTTTGTCTCTCTCCTTAATGAGGTTTTCTTTTCCCTTTGATTACTTACCTTCCTAATCACTTTCCAGTCCTCAGATCTAACTGTGCATCAGAGTAAAAGATAAAAGTAGAGGCATTGAGAACATTCCATTTTAAAAGCACCAGTTATAGTCCAGAGGCTGTTCCCTAAGTTGTTCTTAGCCTATCAAAAGAACGTGTGCCATAATGATTAGATCTATATTCCTCAGAGGGACGTAGCTACAGTTGCTCTTGAAGCAGGGTAAGCTTTCCTTCAGAGTATGTGAGCATTTTCTGACCTGTGTGCTTCTCTTCCTCCTGTCTGCAGACAAATTCAGCATATGATCCTTCTCGGTGTTTTGCCTTTGTTCACAATCTGTGTGATGAAGATAAGAGTTACCCAGTGCCTAGGGATAGTCTTGATATCATCATCCTCATATTTGTTCTTTCAGCAGTTGTTCCAGACAAGTAAGTTTTAGGTTCCTTAAACAGCATAACAAAAACAAAGCTTTGGTCAGGGACCTTAATATCAGAGTTCAGCCTTAAAAGGGCTTTCTGAAAGACACAAAGAAGCCCCTCCATCCAAGGCAAAGAGCATCTCAACCATTTACCTATATTTGTCTTGAAGTCCAACTTCTGTTTCAGCCTCTAAACCTCTGCTTGTTGACTGCAGTGGTTGGTTCCTCTTTACACTGTAATAACTTAATGTCACCAAAGGATGTGGGAGCAGCCTTTCGTGGGTGTGTGGGGACATCCCCTGTTGATAGAGCATGTTGTTGTAGAACTGTGGATGCCACACTGTTAGATATCTGACACCCCATTGACCTTTTTAATTGCTTTGAATACATCATGCTTATTAACAGCACAAAATTTACAGTGAAGCCTAACCCAGGTTTTCTCTTATGCTGACGTTCTTTTGAAAACTGCAGTAGAGGAAAATCAAACTTCCATAGATGAAAAGTCAAATGCTGCACCCTAAGAGACACTGTTAAAGCCTCACAGACATAGGCAGCCAGTCGTCCTGATGAAATACTGTCTTAAGGAAGCATTGCCGGCCTCAGACCCAGGGAAGTGATTGATTTTCTCCAGCCACACTTCCTCTAGAACAGCACTGAGTCATCTGACCTGACGGGGTTGTGAGTGTGAAACAAAGGCAGGTGGAGGACGGCCCCAAAGGCCTGGTGTGGCTTTAAACATTTATAACTTCAGAAGTTCAAATGCTGCAAACTTTCAAAAACTTCCTTGGACTGAAACAAAACATTAAAATTAAAAATTCATTATTTAATATTTAAGCAGACTTTAACATTTTTTTTGCAAGTTTGTAGGATTTTTATTTCTGAAGTTAGTAAACCTGTACAAGACTGTCTACATGTAAAATGCAGTCCGGAAATGTAATGCACTCTGCCCACAGTAGTCATTTGCATACTGACTGTCACTGTATACTTGAGGTTCGGTCTGCACTTTAACAAATGGAAAAAATACAGTCTCTGCCTTCAAAGAGCTTGGGCCTAGTGGAGCAGGCAGAGGAGTGAACCAGCATTCCCCACACCGGCGGTCAGGGCTCCGCTCAGAGAGCCCCAGGGGCACAGGGCAGGGACGCCTTCCCTGTGAGGCAGCCCCAGGAGTAGGAAGTGAGCCAGGCGGGAGGGTGTGTACTTCTCCTCCACTGAACCCCTCCCGCAGAAGCAGCTTCTCAGGCCTCTTCCTAGTGAAGGTGGTGGATCACGGCCACAGTTGTGAGCAGGCGGCACATCACAAGTTTGGGCACAGGTGCCCATTCTAACTGAAGCAAAGGGAGAGGAGCTAAGGTTTCAGAGTGTATTATGTCCCACTGGCTTTTCGGGACATGATATAAGGACAAGGAACCCTGTCCTTAAGGAGACCTGGTCTTTGTTCCCTCTTACCCGACAGGGTGCAGAAGGCTCTCAACAGGCTGAGCAGGCTTCTGAAGCCCGGAGGGATGATGCTTCTGCGAGATTATGGCCGCTATGACATGGCTCAGCTTCGGTTTAAAAAAGGTATTTTGCTGCAATGATTAAAACCATATCTGATGGCTTTGTCATCAGAACGGGGAGTCTAGAATTATAGCCCACATATAAAGCCGTGTAATACATGACAAAGGTGGTATGTTTTTGAAGATTTGTGTAATCTAGGTTTTAAAGAAGTCTTTTTAACCGAGATGACTACTTCTAGAGGAGCTGTTTTTAGAAAAATACATTTGATTATATAAATAATTTTAAGTGTGGTATGGCAAAAGATATTAAAAAGTTAAAAGACAAATGTTTTTGGTGCATACAACAAAGACTGCATATCTGTGCTCTTCAAGGGGGCTGTGGCAAATTGATAAAGAAGAGGTCAGTGACCCACCCATAAAATGGGGAAGGAATATTTTAGAGTTGATTCACAGAAGAGCATATCCAAATGGCCAAAAACAAAACTTTAAGGAAATAAAAATAACAGTACCATGAGATGCCAGTTCATAACCTGTTGCTGGCCAGTTCAAAGAAAGAGAAATGTTCTTTTATTATTCGTAGAAATACTAATTATTTGGACCTTTTTTTAAGTATACTGGTATTGTTTATTCAGCCCACCAGTCTGTGGGAATTATTCAAGAACGAGCACTTATAATACTTAAAGCAAAATCCTGGAAACAAAGTGAATGCCTCTCAATTGGGGAATGTTGTGTCTGTCATGAGATAGACCCTATACCATGTTCTCGGAGGGGTTTCTATTCCGTATTACCAAGTGAGAAAGGCAGTATAAGGTTGAGTATTTTGAATTTAGTCCCACATATAACAGGGGCTGGGGAGATATATGTAAGTAAAGCAAGTAAGATTATATTGATATTCAAGAGGTATAGAAAGGATTACACATCAGTTAAATTGACATTAGGTCGGGGGAGCTTAGCAGCAGAACTGAAAGAGTATCTATGGTGAAAAATAAAGTTTCCTTAAACTTAGCTGTATTGCTTGATTTTTATTTATTTTATTTTTATAAAGAATCTGTGGTGATGATTTGATCACAAGGGGCAGTGGGGAACAACACTAGAAAGGGGGGCTGAGAAATCTCACGTGTTACCTAAAGCTGAAGTTTGATTATTCCCTGGGCTGCTCTCCTGCAAAGCACCGTTCCTTTGTAGGAGAGAAATTGCAAAGTACCAAGGGCAACCAAGAAAGGAGTCCATTCCCTGCCCAACCAGTGATAACGGTGGTGCACGTGTGATTGGCAGTGAAATTCAAAGAAGGGCTTTAAAGTTTCTCTGATTTTTGCCACATCGCTCTACAGGTCAGTGTCTATCTGAGAATTTCTACGTGAGAGGTGACGGCACTAGAGTTTACTTCTTCACACAAGGTATGAAAACACTTATCTCGATTTATGCGAGCACTCCCCAGAATGCCAGGCTAGCTGTTCCTCAGGTGTTCAGAAGTAAAGCCATCTGGCCTCTCCTGCCTTCTGCCGCCTTTGCCTGCCCTTCCCCACCCCCGGCACCCAGCCCACCTAAACTGTTCACTCTTCTCCGCACAGGCTCAGCTTGTGTGAGCCTTCAGTCCTCCACCCTGCTTGTCTGCTCTGCTGTTCCTCCCTGTCACTCTGTCCAGAATGGGAAACTGTCCATTTTGCAAGATTCCAGTGCAGCTGTTTGACCATCTAAGTGGTACTGCACCTTAGGGGCACCAGACTTGGCATGAATGCATCGCTCAGGAGAGCGACCCGGAACTGCTTTCCTTTGCTGCTGCTCTGCTGTCTGTTCCCTCCCTTGCGGTGCCTTGTGACAACTCCATTCCTGGGCCCTTTGTTAGGTCACTTGCTTTTTTGAGCCTTTGGTTAAAGTGATGGAACCTCTCCCCTTAGAAAAGTGACTTTGATATACATATAGGTAGTTTTTGCCTGTAATTTTAAGGTGTCCATAGAGCCCTTCTTGAAAATTCCTCCCTATCAGCTGATTCTTAGGAAAGCTGTCCCTCTGGGATCCAGGTTGCCCTTCCCAGTGGTTTGACTCCCCCTACCTAAATGTGAGCTTGCCGTTACCAAGCTGCCACTGCATTTATAACTAAGCAGCCCTGCTAAAGCTACTTTAACTGTAAATAATGACAGCAATCTCATGGAGCCCATTTAACATGGGAAATGGTAGATACATGCTTTTTCTTCAGTGGAGAGTATATGAACATCTCTTTTCTAAACTAGATGAATTGGACACACTTTTCACTACCGCTGGACTAGAAAAGGTTCAGAACCTGGTGGACCGCCGACTGCAGGTGAACCGAGGGAAACAGCTGACAATGTACCGAGTTTGGATTCAGTGCAAATACCGCAAGCCTCTTCTGTCCAACACGTACCGAGAGACACCTGCTCCTGACATGTGAGCTCATTGGGCCCAAAAAGAACGTCCACAAATGGTGTCTTGTCGGTGTAGGACAATTCCAAGGATTCAGACAGACTGGAACCTTGAACCTAAGAAAAATTACTTTTTATCAAGATTCTAACGATTGGGCTTCATATTAATGTATACCTGAAAGCCCTTTAATGTATAACTGAAATGTTCATGGGAATCATTAATTTAAAAGCATCAAGAGTTTATTTCCCTCTGAAAGTATTATATATGATAAAGTGTCATTTGACTGTAAGTAATATTTAATTATCTGGGAATTCAAGTACCTGGGCTAGACAGTTGATACATACAAAGGTGAATAAAGGTCTCATTCAGGAATAGGGGAAGCAAGTGGGGAAGAATCATCTGTTTTTGGTTGTGTTCCCAACTCAAAAATACCACTTTAAAGAGCATCAGGATGTGTCTGTGTTAAGTATTTGGTTGTGGTCTCCACTTGGCTCTTAGTTCCATGAAATTTTAAGCATTGTTCCCCCCTTTAAGTAACCTGTGTCTAAAAAATTAAAAGGATCTTCACTTTTAGCAAAATTGTCTGATTTTTTTATTGTACCCTTAAATGTTTGATGCAAAAGGAATTGAAAACTTTATTTTAGCCACATCAGTTCACTTCTGAGTTGGCTACATTTTTCCTGTTCTGCTTTTTTCTAGTTACCACTTAATTTATATGGTGTATTTTTAATTTTACCAAATGAAGAATTTTAATTTTGGATTTTCAACTCAGATATTCATAATTGTTTTATTATTTTCGTTATACATGTGAAGATGTGATAAGATACAAGCAATTTTTAAAAATAATTCCAAAGTTACAGAAAAGTATAATACATTTTTGGCAGGAATATCATAAGTAATGCTGTGCTCTCCCCACTACTCCTTGTTAGGACACATGGTTTTGTATTGTCCCATTATAGGATCATTGATGGAAAGGGTCTCTCCTGGGTTTCTCTACTGTAAAGTTACTTACAGGTATTTTTCAGGGTAGTTCTTTGAGACTATATAAATAACCGACTCCTCATCAAACTTTACCTGCGAGTTTGAGCATCTGTTGCTGTTTGTTGGCTGAATTACTGTGGTGATGGTAGCCCAATAGTGTTCTCTAATCCCACTATTCCTTCCTACATTTATTGGTTGACATTGTACTACCATGAAAACTTTTCTTTCTCAATACAGACTCATGGGTTTTTTTATTCAGTGATGATAATGCATTACTATCATGCTTTTGATGCTCCTACTCCCAGATTCGGTCAATGGGAGCTGCTTCCAGTGCTTCTGTGACCATTCAGCTGTCCCCATTATTCTTTGAGCACTTCAAGCAAAAGCTGTTACAGGCTCATCTTAGAGATTCTCTGCCCCAGTCTGAATCAGCCCCTTCCCCTAAGGAGTTCTGGTTTCTTTTAGTAGAGAAAGGCATTTAGAAACCAAGCTAAGTGTTCTTGCTGCTATTGGGCTGTTCCTGTTCCCAGGGTCCCCCAGTGAATGGAGCTTAGGGATATATGTATATATGTACACACACACTTGCATCTACATTTCCATACCTAGATATATTGAAAACCATTTCAGATCAGTATCTTTGATTCCAATCCAACACCGCAGGATTTATTCTAGTTTGTATTCTCTGTACTCAGAGTTCCCCTTTCCAACAGTCCCAAACTCCCATGATCCTCAGGATATTTGGCAGCTCCCGCATATATAACCATTCCCTTTTTGCCGCCACCCACAAATTGATGCTCTTCTCACCTCTCTTGGGCTCAGACACCCCATTCCAAGCCACTTGCCACCACTTCCACACACAGACATCCTCCTCACCCTGTCCTGGGCCCAACACCCACATGGGACTACCACCACCCCTCTGCCCCTGGCTAACATTCACCTTGCTTGGCTTTACCTAACGAGTTTTAAAATGGAAGGGAAAGGTGAAGGAAGGAAGGCAGCTCCCATCTTTTCCATTGTGCTGCAATTATTTAAAACTGGTAAGGACTGACTGAAATGTATTTAATTTATCTTTTGAAATGAAGAACGGATAGAGTAACAAATGATCCAGTGAAGACCTTCCTTTGGCATCTCTGAAGCATTTCAAAACAACAGGAACAGTTCATATTCCATCTTCTTTGCACCTGCTTTGGACTTAGGGGATAGGTATAAAAGATAGGCCTTTCCCTATCTGCTGCTTCCTTTTCTTTGCTATCCACTAAATTCTCTTCTGTTGCTGTCTGACTTTTTATGTGTCAGGATAATTTGAAGTCTGTAAGGGACTTTGCATAATTTTTCAGCCTTGGAATTTGCTAATGATGGGCAGAGGACTATTCAACATGGTCAGGGTAAAGTGTGACCAAGGTGCCCCTCAAAAAAATACCCAGATTGGACTATTAGTCTGACTCCAAATGGTTCTCTCTCAACATTCTTAATGCAAAAAAAGTGCTGTATTGCCTAGAAGTGGCTCCACATATGAAAGTTCTCAGGAAGTTGTGTGGTTTAGATTCAAGTCTTAATAGAGAAGTGTATCTGAGACCGACTGATCTTTCTAAGTCTTACTAATTTGGCTGAGGAGATAAATTCAATGTTCTCGAAAAATGAGGGGCAGTTGAATTTGAGACAGGTGCACTGAAGCTAATGGAGCAGAGCCATGTTCCCCAAGGCAGTGCCCAGGGTCAGGTGCAACCATTGCCCAGAGAGCTTGGGTTCTTATGTGATTCAGCTCTGCCTGAGTATAGACTCTGCTGATGCTGTCAAACCTATGGTTTGCAATGGGTCCACTTCCTGCCTTCATCTAAGTTCATACTCTCTTGGACTCTAGTTGAAAGACTAGAACCTTGGAAATTTAATAGGAAAAGGAAAATCTAATACACTAAGACATCCTACTTCTAATTAATTCCTATCTTTGTCTAAAGATGTTACTTTCATAATAGTGGGGAGTTCTATCTGTGGCTTAAAAGATGAGCTCAGGACAAACAGCTTCTTTCACTGTTCACAAAGGCCTGTTCTTCGGTTTGTGGCTGCAGCTGCTATTTTCAGGGCCAGGCTGCATGGTTGTGTTGCAGATTTTTACATACTTCTTAATTTGATATGGTTGACTTGGGAACCTTGGCTGAGAGGTGGAAGTGCTGGTGGTAAATTTCACAGGTAAAAGCACCAAGATGGTGCATCACAGCCACTTTATTTCAGTGAATTTCTAGGTTCAAGATGGGACATCATCTCTCAACTAGTCAGTGGAATGCAGTGCACGACCAATTTGCAGGACAAACAGCCATAGTTGGATTCCATGCTCCACTGGGGGGCCCTGAAATGCAGGAGCTCATGACTGTGACCAAAGGCTCCTGCTTGGCATCTTCCTGATGTGAGCCCCAAATTGCCTTCATTCATTCATAACCCACCCTCCTTTCTCTGAGTTTGGATTTCTCCATTGAGAGTTAAAATATCCTTAGAAAGAGCTGTACTTGAAACCCTTATCAGCAATAGCATGTTACAGAAACACCCCTGAGGGATGAGCAGGGCTGGAGAAAGCTGTGTGTAGCTGCTGTTGGTAAGCCCCCCACACCCTCTGCAGCCTTACTTACCATTACTCAACATTTATTTGGTGATTAAGGCTGACACTCAGTGAAGCTCACTAAACGATGAGTTCCTTGAGAGAACTTTGTATTCTCAGCACTTACCTGGTAGCAAAGCACCTGGCCCATGGTTGGTGCAAGTGAATGAGGACGGACGGACTGAGTAGCTTCTTCCTGCCCTACCCCTGCCCCCTCACCTTCCAGGACACCCACTGACACAGTTTATATTTAACTCCAGAAGGGCACAGTGTAAAAGGGCTATGATTGCCTGTATAAACAGTCAAGCTGGTTTAAATGAGAAAATAGAAGGTAGAAAGACACAGGTTACCCCCATGGACCCCCCAGAGCAGAAATATAGAGGGGCCACCATCTGCCCCCGACTCTAAGGACCTTCTGTCTGCTCCTCCTCAGTCCACTTATAGGAGGTAACCATTACCTGGCTCCTGAGGCTTGATGTCTCTGTAAAATGTGTGAAGTGTCCGTGTGCGCACACATGCGTGCATATGTGTGCCTCACACGTTGGGTGTAAGCAGTCCCCAGAATGGGTTTACAGGCCAGGAAGAGCCCTCAAAGGCATCCACAGAGTACTGCTTTTGTTTCATCCTTCCAAATATCCCCATCCAAGCACTGCTATTATTTGCTTGATCTTTTTAAATTACATTCTTACATTTATTTTAAAAGGAAACTTTATTATCAGTGCTATAACGTAAAGTATCACTTGTCATGAATAGAAGTATAAAAAATAAATAAAATGAAAACAAAATAATACACTAGCTGGGCACCATTGCTGGCCAAAGGGTTTGAGCACTAGGCCTGGAAACACCATAGTGTACAGAGCCGGAGTCGCAGCTCTTGGAGCTCACATTGGGATGGGGATATTCTAGCAGTAAAACTATAAAACAGGAATCAGGTGGGCATGTGCAGAGTAGGGAGGATAGAGAGGTGGAGGGGAGCTGGGGAAAGGGCCCTCTGAGATGGGGTTGCCAGGGAAGGTCTCCTGGGGGAAGAACCTTCTGGACAGAAGGAACAGCCTCTGCAAAGACCTGAGGATCATGGTACACTGACGTGCTGTCCACCGCATACATGGGGAACACTGCGTCATGAATATAGGCTTAATGAGACCATTGCTCAGTCTTGTAATAAATGTATCTGCCTTTAGCACGTTTTAATAAGTGTATTACCCCAATGCACTGTGTACTAAGAGATCTGTAAGAATGATTACCTGTCTCCTAGTGACCCTCAGGTCTAGAGTCTGGATTCTCTGTTCCTGTAGGGACTATTAAAATATGAAGCCAGCCCAACTCACAAGAGCCTGGTATAAAGACCAGGTTTATTGATCTGGAATCAGAACCATAAGGAACAGGCCACAGGATCTCCCAGGGAAAGGAAGCTGCCTGAGAAACTGAATACATCATAAGCTGATTAAGAATACACAAGAGTACTGGCACAAGAACAGAGTCACAGATCAGTGGAAGAGAATAGAGTCTCCAAACATTAACCCAAACATATATGGTCAATTAATATACGATAAAGGAGCCATGGACATACAATGGGGAAATGACAGCCTCTTCAACAGATGGTGTTGGCAAAACTGGACAGCTACATGTAAGAGAATGAAACTGGATCACTGTCTAACCCCATACACAAAAGTAAACTTGAAATGGATCAAAGACCTGAATGTAAGCCATGAAACCATAAAACTCTTAGAAAAAAAACAGGCAAAAATCTCTTGGACGTAAACATGAGCGACTTCTTTAAGAACATATCTCCCCAGGCAAGGGAAACAAAAGCAAAAATGACAAGTGGGATTATATCAAGCTGAAAAGCTTCTGTAAGCAAAGGAAACCATCAATAGAACAAAAAGTTATCCTACAGTATGGGAGAATATATTCATAAATGACAGATTCAATAAAGGGTTGACATCCAAAATATAAAAAGAGCTCACACACCTCAACAAACAAAAAGCAAATAAGCCAATTGAAAAATGGGCAGAGGAGCTGAACAGACACTTTGCCAAAGAAGAAATTCATATGGCCAACAGACACATGAAAAGATGCTCAAAATCACTAGTCGTCAGAGAAATGCAAATTAAAACCATGAGATATCACCTCTCACCAGTAAGGATGCCCACCATCCAAAAGACAAACAACAACAAATGTTGGCGAGGTTGTGGAGAAAGGGGAACCCTCCTACACTGCTGGTGGGAATGTAAATTAGTTCAACCATTGTGGAAAGCAGTATGGAGGTTCCTCAAATAGCTCAAAATAGAAATACCATTTGACCCAGGAATTCCACTTCTAGGAATTTACCCTAAGAATGCAGGAGCCCAGTTTGAAAAAGACATATGCACCCCTATGTGTATCGCAGCACTATTTACAATAGCCAAGAAATGGAAGCAACCTAAATGTCCATCAGTAGATGAATGGATAAAGAAGATGCGGTACATATACACAATGGAATATTATTCAGCCATAAGAAGAAAACAAATCCTACCATTTGCAACAACATGGATGGAGCTAGAGGGTATTATGCTCAGTGAAATAAGGCAAGTACGAAATGATTTCACTCATATGGGGAGGATAAGAACAAAGGAAAACTGAAGGAACAAAACAGCAGCAGAATCACAGAACCTGCGAATGGACTAACAGTTACCAAAGGGAAAGGGACTGGGGAGGATGGATGGGAAGGGAGGGGAATCTTTAAATGCCACCAACAGTTGGGTAGTTCCCAAGAAAAAAAGGGGGCTTTACGATTAGCATGTATAATGGGGGGGGTATGGGAGGGCTGTGCAACACAGAGCAGACAAGTAGTGATTTTACAGCATCTTACTACGCTGATGGACAGTGACTAATGGGGTATGTGGGGGGGACTTGGTGAAGGGGGGAGTCTAGTAAACATAATGTTCCTCATGTAATTATAGATTAATTATACCAAAATTTAAAAAAAATTAAAAAAGAAAGAATACACCAGAGCCCAGGAGCCGAATGGAGCCGAGAGGCTTCTGTCAGGCTGTGGCTGCCCCAAGTTCTCCATCTGCACCATGAAGCAACTGCTGAGCAGATCTGTAGTTATACTAACTGGCATTTGTTTAGATCATAATACCCTTTAAAAAGCTTTTCATACCTTAATCCTCACAGCACCCCTGTGAAATATAAGCATAATTATCTCCATTTACTGATGAGGAAATCTGAAGTTCAAGGAGGATAAATCATTTACCAGGGTCAGACAACTAGTGTTAATCTAAGGTAATTGGCTTAAGATTAAGAAGGGGTTGTTTGATGTAAATGATATTTGACATAATATATAGATTTAAACATTTTTTGCTCCAACCAGCTGTGCCTTCCCTAGGAAAACGTTACACCTGCTCAGATGTTACCCTGTAGCCTGCTGTCCGATCCTCTGGGAGAGGGAGTTGGAGAGAAGGCACTGGCCCCTCTGTCCATCTCAAACTTCCCAAGAGAAAAGAAAAACCTGCAACTGTTAGAAGTTGATACAACTATCAAAAATACACAAAATACACAAATTGTGTTGGTTTTGCAACATCGTACAATGTGCAACATATTTATCAAAATAGAACATTTTAATCCAAGTTCCTTTACCCTGCTTGGGGCCCAGCCTGTGAGGCTCAGCTCAGCCTGGGGTGAAGGGAGGACCTGGATCCTGGAGGCCTCCTCTTCCCCGGGATCTCCACGAGGCCTAGGGTCAGCGTCATGGGCTGCGTCCTGCTCCATCGCACCTACTGAGCACTCAGAAGGGCCCAGCTAGGCTTAAAGCTCTGCTGTTGCCATCCTGAAATTCTGAATATTTTAACAAGGGGCCCCCGCAAATTGTGCAGCCAGTCCTGCTGCTGCTTGTTTCTTGCTCCTTCTTCCTCCCTCTTTCTCCTTCCTTAGGAAAGACAGGTTTTCTCTTGACTTTTCATTTTTCCTTCCCACCTGTCAGCTGACTCTTGACAACCCTGGGTTGGGCCTTCCTGCCCAGGGCAGGACCCCCTGGTTACTTCACTCTTCTGGCCTTTCCAGGCCCCTCTGTGTTCTCCCAGCAGACAGGCCTTCCAGACATGCCAAGCCTGGACCACTCAGGACTTGCTGCTCCTGCTGGAAAGGCCCTGCACATACCCCATCTTCTCATGACTGGTACTTCTTATTCAGGTCTTGGCTTGAATGCCCCCTTGCCCAGAGTCCATCGCAGCTGACACCCTCAACCAGTATCACCACCACCCCTCAGACCTCTCTCCATGCCCTGAGTCCTACCATATTATGTGATTGTCTTTCTCATGACACAACAGTACTTGTTTATTATCTGCCTCCTGCCTCTAGACTATAAGCTCCCTGGGGTCAAGGACTTTGTCTACTTTGTTATCGTTGTATCGTCAGTATCTATAATGGTGTTTGGCACATAACAGGTGCTCAATATTTACTGGGTGAATACCTAGAATGTCACCCAGAAGCTGGATCCATAAAGGCAATCAGGCATCAAAGTGAAGAAAGTCAAGTTCTGACATCTAATCCAGCAAGAAATAGACAGGCTGGAAATGGAAGCCTAAGCCCTGTGGATTGAGGGTGCCCACTAAATGTTTCTCAGAAGCCAAGTACTCCTGAGAAAGAAAGGTGAGTGAAAGCCAGCAAAGGAGCAAGGGATGAGGGCAGCTCAGAATGGTTTAAGGGTCAGAAACAATCCTAGGGAAGCCCCCTGGCCAGACCCCAAGGTACAGAAAGAGAGATGGGCAACAGTGAATGAGCTGATCCACTTGGAATCTTTAAATGCCACCAACGCTTGGGTAGTTCCCAAATCTATGTCACAAGCTAAGGATCTCACATGGGCCTTGAACTAGTTTATCTAAATACCTCCTCCACCTCTCTCCTGGAAGGCCCTTGGGTACCTCAAACTCAATCCAGCCAAAGAAGCTTATAGGAGAGCACAGAAAGGAACAGCTAGTGATGGGTATGAGGGGAGGGAGGCAGGGGTGAGAGAAACAGAATCACCTCCAAGTTTCAGTCTTCAACCATGGGAAGTGTGTGTGCCGTAATTAAGGCTTCAGTCGAGAAGGAGGAAAAGATTTGAGGGTATGGACAAGAGTAACAGGCCTGTAGTTTGAGCTGCCATGGCTTGGAGGCACCCAGAAGCCAGATACAAATTTCGAGCCAAGTAATAGGTAGGAGAGGATTTCAGTGAGGGAGTCACCCCCAGAAAGGTGGTGGCTGAAGCCCTGTAATGGATGAGATCAGAGTGAGGGCTGAAAAAGATGTAAGTCTCCAGAACTACGCTCTGAAGAAGTTGGGCAGGAGGGCAGCCCTTCAGGTTCATGACTAGAGGTCGCCCAGAGAGGGGACACCAGAGCCAGCGGAGGCCAACGACAGTTGTCACCAGCTGGTGGAATCCTGGGGTTTCCTTCCCTATTATTTCCTGAATTTTTGAGCTCTTTTGCCATTAACTATATGTTGCCTTTTTTGGTTAAAAACCTTTACTGAAAAAATAGAAGGGGCAGCCTCAGTAGGTTAAAGCTTAAGACTGGGCAGAGATGGAGCCGTGTGTGGGATCCAGGCCTGCAACCCATTCCACCAGAGTGGCTCCCGCAGCAGCCTGCTGGCCTCAGAAACCAGGCTCCAGGCAGCCAGGTTTCTGCCCCATGACCTGCGCTCTGGCCGCAGATGGCTAGACAGGGGTGGGCATGTGACACATTCTAGGCCAATCAGCGCCCTCTCAGGACCCCAGGGCAGCCCCGCGAGCACTGGGGCTGGATCTGTGTGGTGTGACCCGGGCTTTGGATGCTGGGAAGGCCGAGGACCCAGGGTAAGAGCCTGTCAGGCAAAAGCCGCGAGCTGGGAACACCTCTCATTCTAGCGGCCAGAGGGAGGCCAGGGTAGGGTGGTGGTGGAAAGGGGTTGGAGAGAGGCAGGGCGAGACCACTGGGGCCTCAAACCCTGCCCGAGTTGGGATATTTTCTCATTACAGTGAGAAGCTGTTGGGGTGTTGAAGAGTTTAAGTTGGGAGTGATCCAACCTGGATTACATTTTGAAAGATGAGTGCAATGGAAAGTGCACGTGGGGGTGAGGCAAGTGTGGAGAGCAGGGGGAGGCTCCTGGACAGTGGAGGCCGTGAGCATGGAGGCAGCAGGAGGCCAGATGGGACCCAGTGGGGCTGGAGAGGAAGGGGTGGAATCAGGACAGATGGCGGTGCTGTGACTGAGATGGGAAAGAAGGGAATACATTGGGACTTTGGTTTGGACCCGTTGAATTTTGGGTGCTGATGGCATGTCCCAGGTAAGATGCCAGGAAGAAGGCAGTGGGGTGCACCAGTCTGGAGGTGGGTGGTGGATCCAGGCTGGACGGCCCTGGGTGTTGGAAATGTGGGTGGCATTAGCATGCAGCTGGTGTTAAAGCCACAGGCTTAGATGACACCTGGGAGCTCAAGAGGAGGGGCCCAGCACAAAGCCCTGGGGTACCCCAACATTCAGAGGACTCGTGGGGAAGGGCCAAAGGAGGTGAGAGACCAAAAGTTTGGTGACCCAGAAGCCTAGGGAAGACTACCCTGGGGAAAGCGCTTGCTGAGGGCAGAGAAGGACTCTAGATTTGGTAACAAAGTTACTCTCACCTTGGACAATCTGGGTGGAGATTTAATCTGAAAGTTAAATTCGGGGGGTGCCTCATCTTTCACTGGGATATGGATTAAGAAACAGCAGTGAAGGACGTTTTGGAGGCAAATGGGGAAATCTGAAAATGAACTTCATATTGGATACTAGTGCGTTAGTGTTGTGTGGTTACGTGAAACAATCTGGTTCTCAGGAAACACGCATTATAGTATTTATTGTAATTTTTAGGGGCAAAGGAGAGGGTGTCTGAAACTTTCCAGTGGTTGGATAATAACAACACCCTAAGCATGCATGCATACATGTATTTATATACAATTTAAAGATACACATTTAGGTATCTATATATCTAAGTGAAATATATATATATATATATATGTATATATACACACACACTCTGTATAGGTATATATCAATTAGAGAAGGAAATCAAATGTGGCTAAATGCTTACTGGAAAATCTAGCTGGAGGGTATTTCAATACTTTTTCAACTTTTCTGTAAGCTTACATCTTTCCTTAAAAAAATGGAAAAAAATTAATTAGAGTAACAGCAGGTGAAGATGAAATAGAAACAGCACAGTTTCAAGGAGAGAAATGGTACAGAAGCTGGAGGGGAATGTGAGGCCAAGGGAGGATTTTAATGAGAGCATGTGTGTATGTGGATGGGAATTTTCCTGTGGACAGGGAGAAATGGGTGATGTAAGAAAGGGGGGAGAGGTGAAGGGCAAAGTCCTTGGAAAGGCAGGCCAGGGCCCTGAGCACACGCAGGGCAGCCTTTGGCCCAAAGGGACCCTTGCTGGGCTGCAGGGTCACTGGTGCTGGGCGGGCCTCGCTGATGGCCCCCCATTTTCTTCAAGTAGGATCTTAGGCTCTTGGCTGACAGGGACTGGTTGGGCAAGTGGGGGTTCAGGCAGCTTGGGGGCACAGGGCCAATATAAAACTGGTCAATTTGTTGCTTTTTGTTTAAGATCTGAATGAAGGTCTTTCATTGGCTCAGGGGAGGAGCCAACAGAGGAGAGGTTTACGCCCTCCAGCCTCTGTTGCCCAGTTTCTCCATCTGTACCGCGGGGGGAGTGAGCTTGGATATGCCAGCGGAGCCTCCAAACTCCAGTGTGCTCAGCGGGCCTTTGTGACGCCTGATACAGAGCTTTTACTCAATAGCATGTTTTGGCTGTTTAAGAATTAAAGGTGGCTAGAAAACCTAGACACTTGCCTAACAGGTTTCTAATTGAAGGTAAAAACCACTATACCCAGATTGAAATGTATATTGCTTGAAGGGCAGATTGCTTAAAGCTTCAGGGCACCCCTGAGGGAACAAGGGGTGGCCTGAGGTCACTGGGCCTCTGGGATGCCTTGACAGGCACCGTGTGGGTAAAGGCAGTAAGAGGTCCTTTTGAGAGTAAATTCTGCTGTCCTGGCTCTTGCTGGAGTTGGCATCGCGGAGCACGAAATGAAACAGTAGATTAATGTGATTAATTAACACTGAATAAACCTCTGTGTCTGAGCAAGCATAGCATGAAGTGGGTTCAGGAATAGTAAAATATCTATTATTAAAGACAGACTGCAGGGCTACCGTGGCATCTGATGACAAGCCATGGGCTGCTGCCAGATGCAGGGTTCCCATAATCCTCAGGCAGGTGCTTTGTGGGCTTCTGTACTAGTGCTCTTTCCAGACCCTCTTGGGGATAATCAATCACCACTAGCCCACTTTACAGATGAAGAAAATAAGAGCATTGCTATTGGCAGGTTTCCTATATCGTTGAGGGCAGAGACTGTGGATATCATCACCGGCTCCCCAGCGACTGGCTGAGCACCAGGGGGAGGGAAGGAGCCTCAGCCCGGGAGCTGGCCAGGCCAAGTGCACTGTGCTGGGACGCTTGCTGAGCGATGGCTCCGGGCTGAATGCTTAACGCAGATGGTCTCACTTAGTCTCGATGACAGCCCTTGGAGGCTGGTATTATTAACCTCAAGAGGAAGCTGAGGGCAGGGAGGTTAAATAACTTGCCAAAGGTCACCTGGCAGAATCAGGATTCAAGCTCTCATTTGTCTGAACCAAAGCTTATGCTGTTGACTGCCTGGCTGGCCATCGTCTCCCAGGAGAGCGTGGAGTGGATTTTCATTCTTGCAGCCCCTTTACTTGAAAGCCTGACCACAGTGCAGAGTACAGGTAATAGGGTGCTTGACAAATATCGGTGACTGTTGACTGAGGGGCTGACAGTTGGAATGGATGAATAGTTGGAGATGTGAACTCCCGTCTTGGGGGTCTTTCTCTTCAAATTGAAGATTTCCCCAAAGCTTATGAACCCTCAATCTAATTAAGACAAAAAGGCATCAGAGAATTGCTGGGCCTTTCTTTTATTAACTGTCAAGTCCAATCTGTAGGCTGTTTACGTACCAAGGTCAGAGATCAGTTGTTAGCTGCTCTCCTTTGATTCATCTGGCAAAGCGGGGAACATAAAGTTCATTGATGCAAAACTGATTGGCAGGCAGAGGTACCCAGACGGCGGGGACAGGGACTATCAGGAGTTCTAAGCCCCTCTCGGGGCAGTGCTGCTCCTGCGCTGTGCTGACTTCCTGGGCCCCAGGTTCCTGGGTCATAGCTCCCTGCACTGCTGTCTAGATGAGCGGCCAGTGTTGTCTGGACCTTGAGCGGCGTTCATGGAGCCCATCAAGATGGGTGGGGAGGAGTCCTTACTCCTGGTTCTGTCTGTTAACTTGGAGAGAGTGGGACATGGAAGGTTGGGTAGGCATGGGCTTGAAACTTCACAGATCAAAGGAATTTCTGTGGAAGCCTCCCTCAGACAGGCCTCGGAATCAGAAAGAGGAAGGTCATCATTACACCTGCAGTTTGCTGCCAGCTCATGACAAAAGCTGCCCCATTTTACAGCTTGTCTCTGGTGAGCTTGTGCCCGTGCCTACTCTGTGCTCCCTGGCAAAGAGAGTAGGGAGGCATGTGTGGCTGCAAAGCTGGCTCTACTTGCAGAACATCCGTGGGCTAAGAACCGGAGGTAGGCAGTAAGTTCCAGAAGAGGGAAGTGCACACAGGAGATGTGGCTCATGCCAGTGAAGATGTGGAAAGGTCTCAAATACTCCTTAACAGGACCAAATTTGATTCTGTTAGATCTGAGAAAAAAACCGTACCTGCAGGTCATTTTAAATACTTTTGTTAATCTTTGTAACTGGGAAATAGTGGTTTTCCACCACAGACAGCTGTCTGGATTTAACCCCAGACACTCACACATCAGCAAGGGAAGTTAGTCCATTGAGAAGCAAAAAACAATGAAATTAAATAAACCAACCCCCGAACTCACCCTCATTTTATTTTCTGAGGAAAATGGCCAGGGTTAAGGTCTAGTCCAAGCAGGGAATGTCTCTTCTTTTGGTCTGTTTCTGGACAGGCAGGGGCAAAGTCCCTTTTCTGTTCTCCATGGCAGGACTGGGCCCAGGTTGCACAGAGCTCCGGAGAGAAATGTCCACCAGGGCGCAGGCGGCGACTCAGGACTTCAATGGCCAGGACTCATTCTCGAGTTCAATCAGCAGAGGACAAGCATGTGCTGTTGTCAGGTGACAGGAAGGTGATGGAGAAAGGATTCTGGAGACCCGCACGCCAACCCCTAACCACAGCGCAACCTGATGAATATGATTTGCGCAGTAGGAAAACAGTGTTTTAGGTACACAGAGAAAGAGGGTGGGGAAAGGCTTCAGTGATTCACAAAGCGGGTCTCACACTGGCAGCATTAGCTTCTCACCTGGGAAGTTGTTAGAAATGCAAATGAATGCATGCATGCCCCACCCCAGACTTACTGAGTCAGAAATGCTGGGGTTGGGGCCCAGCAATCTGAGTTTGAGGTGGCCCCCAGGCAATTCTGCTGCAGCTAGAGTTTGAGAATCCACGGGATGGCAAACTATCCTGCAACCAGTAGCCTCTTTTTGCAAAGTTTAATTGGAACCTAGCCGTAATCATTTACATGGCATGTGTGGCTCCTTTCCTGCTTGCCTGCAGAGTTGAGTAGTTGCAACAGACACAATAGCCCACAAACCCTAAAATATTTACTCTGGCCCTTTACAGAACAGGGTTGCTGCCTCCCAAGGAGTGCGGCGGGGAGAGGCTGGGTCCCCCCTTCTGCAGCTGGTGCTGCAAGGGCCTCTGGCAGCTGCGCTTCAGTCAGCTCGGTCCTGGGACTCAGCCGTAGTTTGGGGACTTCCTAGGAACTTAAAGCCAGTTTTTGACATGATAAGTAGGTATCAGTCAGTACAGTTAGGAAAGTAGGTTTTTCAGTCAAATGAGAAGTGCTAATTCCTGGAGGCCCCTGGTTACTGCCTGCCTGCTCTGCTAAGCCCTGGGCCTGATGCTTTAGGTAGCCTCACTCCACCCTGTAAGATGGGTACTGTATCCCTAGTTTGCAGATGAGGAAGTGGAGGCTTGGAAGCTGAAGTAACCAGCCCTAGTTCACAGAGCTCAGCAGAAGGGAGCTTGGGCTGGGTCCTGGATCAGCCTTCTCCCAGGTCAGCTTCTTGGCCTCACACCCACCGCCTCTGTTTAACAATTACAGTATAGAGACTCCCCCTGTGAACAGTAGGACACCTCAGGAATCTGTTAATATGCACAATTTTCATACTTTTGCCAGTGGGGGAGACAAGTCAAAAGGGGCCTGAGAACCCCACCCAGGTCAGCATCCTGGGGGTGCCCAATCCTGCAGGGAGCACAGTGAGGAGCGGGCAGGAATGGGCCCACACAGGTGCAGGACCAGCTCTCACCTGCACCGGCCTAGTGGGGTGGACGAGACCACACAGATGCAGAACTGGTACCAGGCATGAGACCAGCCTCTGAGTAACGTACACACCAAAGGCCTCAGCCCCAGGCCACAGGTCCTTCTGCCCAACTCCTGTCATTGTGGGGGTACGTGTAAGGGTGGCCCAGGGAAGAACAATTTGGTTTAGGTGAGTCTTACGTCTGTAAGAGCGGATAACCTATCAGGATATTTCCTGCTCTGATACAGGAGTGGAACAGATCAGCTGGTCAATCAGGTGCCAAGTGTGCAATCAGACTGGGGAACCCGTTACTATGTGATGTCCTTGCAGCATTGATGCTGGTGACTAGGAGTCACAGCAAAAGCAAAATCTTGCCCTGCTACCACATAAGGAAACTGGGGGCTAAAACACCACTGTCTGGGTGGTGGAAACGGTGACCTCTCCGCCTCAGCTGTCGATTTTGGTTTCCAAATATTTTGTTAGAATAGGAAGACCAAAACCATCCTCAACAAACAAGAGAGCTTGGTATATTGGGCAAAAGTTCAAATCTCTGAAGGCAGCATTTTCAGAAGGCTAATGTTCAACTGCTTTCTCTCATCAAACAATTCAATGCCTGTGACCTTTGTATTATTTTAAACAAGCATCTTTGGAGTATATCTTCTATATGCAGACTCCATACCAATCTTTCTTAACCTAGGTTCCCACATCCCATCCTCTCCTAGCAACCCAAAGGGCAGGTCATCTGAGCAGATGGGGTATCTGGAGCTCTGTCAGGTGAACCACGCTTGGCTGAGCCTCCCCCAGAGCAAGGCAGAGCTGAGATTTGAACCCAGGACTCGTGACCCTGTCTTATATTTCTCTCATAGCATCACATTTGCTCTGCAAGTAAATCTGGCCTTAGGAAACAATAAGGGGAGATCAGGGGGGCAATACCCAAGTCTGCAGATGGCTTCATTTAGATACAAGAGTATGTTTGGAGTGGTGGTTCTTGGAACTAGATGGAAGCACATTCCTATTGGTAATGGACATGAGGCTACTGCATAGACAATCTAGGCTATAGATCAGGGGCAGCTCTTTATGACCTGCTATAAAGTCACCCTCTCTTTCTCTGTTGTAATTACTGCTTTAGGGAGATCTTGCCTTGAAAAAATAATTTCGTTTTGCATTACATGATACTTTTTTTTTAATTTCAAAAGACTTACGTTAACAGGCTTAAGCCTTAGAGAAACCCTGGGAGGAGAAGTGTAGGTCTGTTTGAAGATGAGGAATATGGAGTAACTTTCCTAGAGTCTTATGCCAATAAGTGTTAAAGCAGAGTCTAAAACCTGAGGCTTCACCAAGATACCTGCAAAACCTGAAAACAAAACTTTGAGGACTCAACAAGCGTAGGATGAGATCAGCCACTTAGAAAGAAGCAGGGTCGGCTAAGAATGGGGGATCCCAGTTTCTAAGAAATGGAAAGCCTATACATTGCCTGTGGTTTCAGAAAAGGTGCGATCTGCCCACCCAGCCTCTAAGAGAGAGGAGTCTAACAAGCGAGGCTGTGGCGTAATTCCATGAGAGGGGCAGATCCAGTGTCCTGATCGTTTAGACCACAGTGCCCAATTTCAAGGAACTGGCAACAGCGGCTGACTAGCTTGTTGCAGTGGAGCCATTCAGATCATCACGCTCTTTCTCGTTGCGTGCTCACTGAGGAAGCTTCGGCCTGTGGTTTGCCTTCCTGAGTAGCTTTTCCTTGAGAAGAGTGCTGGTCAGCTGTTGCTGCTCGGCGGTCATGCTGTCCTTTTACGATGAGCAACTGGACGTCATGGGTTGCCTGCCATTCTTTCTCCGTATTTTGATTACATTCTTCCTGAGTTGGATTACCTGAGGCAAGAGACCCAAGAGCTGAAAACCAGATTCTGGGTGGTGGGCAACTTGGTAAATCTTAGCTAAGTAACTAATGCCCACGTCTCAACCTCCAAAGGCAGTGGAAACTGCCAGGCAGGAAATGTATGGCACACATTTAACATGGGATAATGCAGCAAGAAACCAGAATGAGATGAAGGAAAGTTAGAATTAATAGAACTAAAGGAGCAGGTGAAACTGGAGTGGGCCACGAGGGGCAGAACTGGGCATGCGGTGTGCCGTGTGCCTGACAGAGCCTGACCCCACCAAGTGGGGACAAACAGCGCTGGTTCTGGGGCCAGGACATTTTGGGGAGAATTCCCCTTCTGCTACCTGGGAGCTGACTGGAGATTTCATACCTCCTTTCCACTGTCTCCTCCTCATTTGTAAGGTGGGCCTCCCTCAAGGTTGTAAGGATTAAATGTGGTGATGAACTTGCTCTTATTCTAGCGCCTGCCCCACAAATGCTCAAGAAGGGCATTTTGTTGTAATCCCTGTCCTTTGAGATTAGGCATTATACACAGGCTAAAGCCATTGGAACTCACTAGAGTCTGAAGGACCTTGTTATGCCAGAACCTTGGTGAAACTGTGGTCTCCTTGTGCCCTCAGCTCAGCAGCAGGCATTATTCTCACTTAGTCAGGCAAACCCTAAAAAGCCCAGAAACATGCTGCAGCTTCGCCTGACAAAGTCAAAGTGCAAGTTCTGGCCCCAAGATATCTTCACTCACTGTTCGCTTGCTGCAGACGGCACCTTCATTTAGGCACCTGCTCAGATGATACATTATCAGAGAAAAGCTGTCCTGAACTACGGCTCATGTAACGGAGCATCCACGCTGCCACCAGGAGCTGGGCTTTTTCCATTATCCTGCGTTCTCTCTCTCCGTGGCACTTAATCCCCGATGTGCAATCATATGTTTACTATCTGTGTCTCCCACTAGCCTGCACAGGAGCAAGGACTTAGTTTTGGGCTCTGCTCTTTCTTTTTATACTGCCACCCCCACTTCCCTTCTGCTATTCAAAAGCCTAGCAGGGTTGTTCTTTGAAAGAGACCCAAGGGTCTTCTTACTTTCCCATGGAAAGGCAGCTATGTGCCAGCTCCACAGTATTTTCACATGTTTGCTAAAGATAGGATGTACTCTATCCAAGGTCCAAGGCTGGCTAGGTATCTGATGAAGAGCACTCCAGGCAGAGAGATAGTAAGTGCAAAGGCCCTGAGGTGGGAGCTGGTAGTGAGGCTAGAGTGGAGGAGTTGGGGGTTGGGAGGTAGGAATAGAAGAGGGAATTACAAGGTTTCTGATGTAAGTAATGAAACAATGGAATTGCCATTTGTTAACATGAGTCAGCTGGTGGGAGGAGCAGGTTAGGGTGTGTTAAGTTTTGAGATGCTTTCAGGATGGAGGCGAAGTGTCAAGTGCTTTGCATATATTATTTCCAATGCACAGATAGGGAAATCGAGGCAAGAGAGATATGGGTCTCAGAACATGTATGTAGAAGGGCTGGGATTTGAACCAGGCTACTTCTCCAAGGGTTTGTCACCCTGAGCAGCACTGGTCACAAAGGAAGGGCTGAGAAGACTTGCCTCAAGCTGGAAAAACCGAGAATAATTTGGGTGAGGTGAACTCAGGCTTCTTTCCAAATTCTGTAATATCAGGACAGAGTGGGCCCTTTGGTGTTGGACTGCCAAGTTTAGGGCAAATGAGAAGAAGCACTGCATCTCAGGAGCTGTGGGGCATCTGGCAAATCCATTCCCACATCTCTCCAGGCTGTCACATGCCACAACCTTGGAATGACACGTGGAAAATCCACTTGAGGGTATTATGGGTTACACTCTGATTTTTCACATTTTCTAGTATGTGCTTAGAAATCATTCACAAATAAGTATAACTCATGTACCAGAAAAGCCCTCCAAGCCTGATACCCAGGACGTCTGCAGCCCAGCAGCACCTGGGAGCTGTTGGAAATGCAGAATCACAGGCCCCACACCAGACATTGAATCAGAACCTACATGTTAGCAAGATGCTCAAGGAATATATGTGCTTGTCACGATTTGAGAAGCCCTAGAGCAGCCATTGGCAAACTTTCTACAGAGGGCCCTACAGTAAATATTTTAGGCTTTGCTAGCCTGTCACAACTACTCAGTTCTGCTGTTGTGGTGCAAAAGCAGTCACAGGCAAGATGTAAAGCAATTAGCATGGCTGTGTTCTCTGAAACTTCATGGACACCAAAATCAGAATTTTAAATAACTTTCAGGTGTCATGAAATACTATTCTTCTTTTGATTTTCTTTCAACCATCTAAAAAACTAAAACTCATTCTTAGCTTAGACGTTGTACAAAAACACGCCCATCTTCTGACTTGTCCCCAAATCTCCTACCCCTAGCCGGCGTGATCCCTCTCTCCCTACTCTCAGGCACGGAGCTCCCCCTTTCCCACACAGCCGTGTCAGTGTGCGCCTCAAAGTCGCTTACTTGTCTAACATGAAAAGTCAACAGAAGAACTGAGATTTTGAAAATACACTAACCACCTTCCACAAGTACAGTGTGTTTGCTGTGTCCTCTCTTGGAAGCTTTCTTTGAGAAGACCCAGTATGGAGGATTCCGTAGCTAAGGGGGGGCGCTTGTTACATTTAAGTGGTATTTATTCTCTTTATCCCCCCTGTTTTCTATTTCATTTTCAGGGAAGAAAGAATACACAGTGTAGGGAAAAGGACAATCATTAAAAAGTAACATTTGGGAGGGAGAGAGTTGAAAGAGGAGCTTGGAGAAGGGAGGTGAACTCTAGGAGAATAAGATTGTTCCAGCACCAGTGGGCTGTGGGAAAGAATGCATGACTTGATAAATAAAGCAAACTGTGTCAAGGAGACTTGCTTAAGAAGAGTTTCTGAAGCAAGATGGGCAGTAAGAGGATATAAAAAAATACAGATAGGAGAGCGATTGGCAGAGAATCTTAAAAAGGCTGAGATCTGAATTTTTAAAATCTGTAGTGCATTTTCATGGCAACTGGCATGTTTCCATTTTGTTAGAAATCGGGAGAAACAGAGGAAATAACCCTGACTAAATGCCTACTGGATGGCAGGCACGGTTACAGGGCCCTTCCCATCAGTATTTCAATTTTAATTAAAGCCGCTCATGGAATTAAGGATGCTGGCCTCGGTTTTCAGATGAGGAACCTGAAGAGTGAAGAGCTGGGATTGGAACCTAGTTCTGTCTGATGACAAATACCTTAATGTTCTACACTGTCCTGCATGGTACAATTTATGGTGGAAATATTGCCTTCATGAAACTCCTTATTTCTTCATATCATCAGAAGCCCTCAATTCTTTTTTTTTGTTATTACTACTTTTTATCTTTTTTTTTTCTAAATTTTTTATTAAGGTATTATTGATATACACTCTTATGAAGGTTTCACATGAAAAAACAATGTGGTTACTACATTCACGCTTATCATCAAGTCCCTGCCCATACCCCAATGCAGTCACTGTCCTTCAGTGCAGCAAGATGCCACAGATAGAAGCCCTCAATTCTTGGGGTTGGGGAAGAACATAAACAGAGGCGACTTTATGTTGTCCTGTTTATTTTTCCCCCCAACAAATGTAATGCTTTCATTAGAGAGACATCAAGTCCTATCTGTTATGAGAAAAATAGCACCACTAAACAACTCAGTACATTGGCAGCCTAGTTTCTGAATTAAACTGTGTGCTGCCAAATCACTCTAATGATAAATGCATAATCCTTGGCAGAAATGTGGAGTTTGGGATCATTTTTCAGGGATTACTCTGTCAGACATATATATTATCTCATTTAATGCTCCAACAGCTTTGAGAGGTCTTAACACCCTTTTATGGATAAAGAGACAGAAGATTAAATATCTTGCTTCAGGCTACACAGCTGGTAAGAGGCAGGGCCAAGATTACAACCGAGGACCTTGAGTAGGACGTGTGTCCTCTTGGTCACCACACTGCAGGAAAGGCTCCTTTTGGAAAAGGTGCAATCACATGAGATTCCACAGTGCACTCAACCTGCTTAGTATCACATGCCACAATCTTTTTGCTGCTGATGGTGGATATTATGAAACTTTCAAGATGGACAATCCTTGGTGTGGTATGGGTGAAAGAGCAAAAGTGGGTTAAACTAGTTTCAGCTTTCTGGTGTCTTCCTTAGAGCACCAGCCACCCACCCACTAGGACAGTGGTTCTAAAACCAATAGAAAAAGACTGACTACCCCAACATGCCTCTTGGAGACTGCCATATGCTTATTAAACATTTTGGGCTCTAACTAGGACTTTCATAAAGGATTCCACTGAACTTTAACCTGGAGTTTCCCAAGGACCAGTGTACACTACTCCTTCATGCATATTAACCTGTGAACATCTGCAGAGCACATGCCGGGGACACTAAAACTAGTCTGAGGCATGTCTAGCCAGCTTGTAGGTGATTTCTGGAACTGTGAACATGAACCTGGAGGACTCATTGTACACTCCCTAGAAAGCAGGAAGAACCAGATGATCAACGCGCACATCTCCTAGTTGGATCTGATTGCACCTTCTGCAGCTGATGGGAATTGGGCCTTTGCATGGGCCATGTCACCATTTGCCAGTTTGTGACAAGTTGTCTCACAAGTTGTCATGTGATCAAACACACTTCAAGCAAGTTGGCTCATGAATCCAAGATTAAGTCACATTTTAAGAACCACCCAACAGCACTTAAATGATCTATTTTTCTCTGAGAAAGGGTGGCCCTATTGTCTATGCTTTTTACCCCTTATTATTGATTTATTTTTAAATTCATTTTATTGATATTTATTTTTATTTATATGCTGCTTATAATTAGAAGCACCCAATCTTTGTGGTAAGCAAATTCGTGACATGGTTCTGAGCAATTCCTATCGGGATGTGTGTCAAGAGTGGGACTGTGGACAAACCTATGACAATGTAAGTGCTTTGATATGTGGAGAAAAACACATTTTTTAATAAAAATTTAATCTTTCCCTTTATTCTAATGATTACCTCAAGAAATTACTTTGAGAAATGAAATCATAGCCTTTTAGACCTGGAAAGAACTTTGGAAATCCTCTAGTCCAAACCCCTCCTTCACTGATGAGGATGGCAAAGTTTGAAAAGATTAGGTAACAGGACCATGCAGTTTTGTCTGTGGAAGAGCTGGGCTGGAACTCGGTTCTCTGTCCTGTTCTTCTTTTATACTCTTCTCTCCTCATTTAAGAACTCAGTGTCACTTTAAGGGGTTACTTTCTTGATCATTCACTATAATGAAAGCTTGCCTCGCTAGCTTTTTTTGTGCTGGAGTGGAAGTCAAGTAACATGACACTGCCTGCCCCTTGACAGACCTCCACTTTGCCCTTTTTTCCTGCTCTCTGTTCTCCGAACTTGCTCTCCTTTCCCCTTCAAACACTGTTATGTTTATCTTTGGAAATAATTGTGTGCACTTCGCAACCTGGCTGGGATCTGGAACAAGGTAACTCTTGCTTTAATGAGGTTTTTCCACAGTGCTTAAATTTGCCCAGGCGTTGGGAAGGTTGGACAACTAACACAAAGTGAACTGCCATCCTGAGTCCTTTCAGCAGGCCTGTATTCTGTTAACATAGGAAGACTTAAGAAGGGATAAGAAAAAACTGCAGAAACTCCACTTGAAGTACTTGCCTAACACCTGAAAAAATTCCAGGCTGTTGTTCATGGCTTGAATTTTCCCCTTGTGATTTGCTTCTAGTCCTTAAGTCGTCTTCAGACATCTGATCGAGGAAGCATCGGAAGAAAATAAAAAGTTGGGCATTTGCATTAGTTAGTGTCCTGGCTCATAGGAGTCGGTGGAGAGAGTGCTTTGCTCCTTTGGTGATGGGTGATCACAGTGGGAGCCTTTCCCTATGCAGGAAGTCCTCCGCGCAGCAGGGGCTACTACGCACAAGAGCTCACGCTTTCATATTTCTCATTCCTCAGTAGACATTCTCTGAAGGGCAGGCCTGTTTTTTCCATTCTAGCACTTACCCTCAGGCCCCCTAAGTACCCAGGAGGGCCATGTTTTTAATCAGAGGTTGAAATGGAACCTCCCCCCGGGTGCCCAGGGAGAGTCCCTTTGGGGCAGCGGCTCGCCTTCCGGAGGGCAGCATCCTGGTGGGGGTGGGGGCTCAGCTTTGATCCCAGGGCACCTTTTGTCCCTGGAGACGCCCTGCCAACTAGGTATGTGGAGGGAGTGATGTCCGCTTTCCGGTGGGCACAGCGAACTCACTAGCAGGGCGTCTCAGGGAAGTTCGGGCGGGGTCCGCGGTTCCCGGGGTTCTTCCTCTCAAATCCGTCCCTGGCTAGAGCGGCCCCACTTCTCACCCAAACTAGTGGAAATGAGGAATTAGGCGGGCGCGAGGTTCGGTGAGGCGGAGCCGGGGAGCAGCCAGCCCAGGCGGAGGGTGAGGCCCCTCCAGCGCCGGTCCGCGGCCCAGGGCGCCGGCCCAACCGCCTCGGCCGGGCGGGGGCCGCTCATACAAAGACGGCGGCGGGGGCTCTGGGACTCCAGCCCGGGCCGCTCTCGGGGCAGCCGGTCCGCGAGCGCCACCCGTTCGCCCGCCCTCCGAAGCCCGGCGAGGCGGCGGCCGCCTCCGCAGGCGCGGGGTCCCCTGGTTAACCCCTGCCCGTCAGCCCGGCCGCTGATTGGAGGAGGCGGGGCGCCGGGGCAGAGGGGACCCCCCCCTCCACCTTCCTCGTTCCCTCCCCCTCCTCCCCACTGTCGACTCCCCCCCCAGGAACCCCCCCTGCCTCCCAGCCGTGCAAATCTCGCGAGGAAACACGCGGTTTCACTAGTGTGTTTACACCGATCACTACTAATCCGGACCGAACCGATCCGGATTAAGGGGCCGGAGGCGGGTCCTGGGCACCAGCGGTTCCGACCCCCCCCGCCTTCCGCGCCGCACCCGAGTGGCCCCCAGCCAAGCGGGCCCCCACCTCCCGGCCCGGCCTGGGCACTCCTGCGCCTCCCTTGGCCTTTGTCCGGCGCCAGGAGGCCGGTCCCGCGCCCCCCGCGGCCGTCCGGGCCCCGGCCCGTGTCGGGCGCCTGGCTCTGTACGCGAGCCCGGGGATCTGCGGCCTCCGCGGCCCCCCTCCCCCGCCGGCCCTCTCGTGGAACCCGACGCCGGCGGCTGCTGCCCGGGCGGGGATTTGCGGCGCTCAGGAGAGGCCCCGGCTCCGCCCCGGGCCTGCCCAGGGGGAGAGCGGAGCGGTCCGCAGCCGGGTCGGGTCGGGGCCCCTCCCTGGGGGAGCGTGGAGCGGCGGCGGCGGCGGCGGCAGGTGAGAGGCTGAGCCCCGGGACCGGGAGGGCGCCGGGCCTGGGGCATTAGCCGTTCTGGGGACCCCCTCGACTGAGGAGGCTGCGGCCCGGGCCCGCCCCGAGGCCGACGTCGGCGCCGGGCCGCAGGTCCTCGGCACCGAGGCGTGAGGGGCTCCCGGAGGGCTGCGGGTCGGGCCGAGGAAGGGGGAGGCCCAGGCGGCCCTGGCCTGGGAGTGGAGCCGGCGGCCGGCGGGAGAGGGGGGCGCCCCGGCAGCTGGAGGCCCCGGGAGCCTCCCGGGCGCCCCCGAGAGCTGGCCCGCCCTCCCTCCGTGACAGGTGGGCCTGGAGTTGGGGAAAGTTTGGAGCCGGCGGGAGACGAGGGGCGCCGGGACCAGGCCCCATCGGTCCTGCTTTCCGGCTGTGGGCTGCAGGGAGGATCCCAGCCCAAGGCCCCGCCGGAGTGAGACACAGTGGATGTTTCCTTAACATGAGTTGACATTAAATGGAATAACCGCTGGGGCGTCATTTTCCGGGCCAGGCCTGAGGATGGAGCGTTAGGAAAGGTTGCGAGAGACCCTGGGGTTTGAGGGAGGCTGCGATCTCTGCCATTCCGGCCTTGCTTAGGGCAGGGCTAGATGCGAGGAAGGCCACTTCGGGGAAGCAACACTCTCAATCTCTTTTCTTTCCCTCTTTTTCTGTTTTAAAGATGCCTTTTTACTCTTGCGAGAATTTTCTAATTCCCTGTCTAACCTGCTCTTGTATGTGTGGGTGAAACTTTGTCACCCTTTCATTCCCCTTTGCCCCGGGCTCTCAGTCCAGGAAGGGAAATGAAACTGGAGGACTTGTAGGGATTTTTACTGGAAATTGTGGAGTTGTTAGATTGCGGAGGAGAATGTTTAATTCATGTTTTAAGTGAACTTTTAAATCATGCCAATTATTCCAATAACCAATAATATGTTCAAAAGGTTTCTGTGTAATACTGTATGCTCCTTTTTCACTTTTAATACTAGGTTTCCAGTGGGTTCTCCAAGAGTTAATCTCTTGCAGAGGATGGACGTATTTGCTGAAAGTAGCCTGTGTATTAATTGGTCATGGAAGGAGTTTAAAAATGGTGTCCTCCTGCCCTTCCCTGCTTGAAGGAGTGCTAAAAGCAGATGTCTAGAGAAACCTACTGCTCTAGGGAGTGGTCAGAAAAAGATTTCGTAAAGGGATGGTTATGGAGCTCTACTAATTTCCTGAGTGAATGCAGGTTGATGGCTTTACCATGGATTCTCTATTAAATTTAAAGTAATTCCTTTTTTCATGAGCTGCTGTGAGTTCTTCAGAGAAAGGAGCTGTGTAATAGCGTTATTTGAAGTTATTTGTAGCTTCTGATTCATTCTATGTTAGTTAGAAATTATTATTAATGATTCATATTTTTAGATTAAGAACTAGTTCCTGTGTGTTTGGGAAAGAAATATCCAAAAGTACTTAGCTAAACTCAGCTTTCTTCTTTGCTAGTCGTTGCTCAACTTCTACAGAGATTATATGAAGGGGGTGAGGGTTTTTTTTTGCTGTATTTGAAAAGCAAAAATCAGAATTAGAGAAGAATGAGCCACTTTACAACTTTAAATGTTTTACTACTTGATGCAGTGCATTGTTGTTAATCCTTGTATGCAATATTTACTTGACGCTTACCTGTATGTGACCATTCTGAAATAATTACTGTGCGTTTTGTGATCTAAAAATTGGTTCCTCAAGTTTTAGTTTTTATGGTCTCACAACCTACTTTTTCATTTTCAATAGAAATGATGGAAGAATTGCATAGCCTGGACCCACGACGGCAGGAATTATTAGAGGCCAGGTTTACTGGAGTTGGTGTTAGTAAGGTGAGTAAAATGATGATAATGAACACTGTTCATAGACTAATTTAAACACATTTAAAAAACAACTAAGAGCAATTGGGTGGACCATACTGATAGATTGCAGGGGAGAAGATTCGGCTCAGGATCTAGTGAACTTCTAAATCCTACCGTCATTCCAGCCATTCAACAGTATGTTTGATGGTGTTCTGTATGGTAGCACATGCTCCTTTCTCCCTCTCTAAAGTAGGAGAGGTTTCCCGTGGGTTTTGTTGCAGGTGTACTAACAGGATATGTTTCTAGATCCTATGCTATATTTTGTCAAAACTATTCAGTCATGCAGAAGAAAACTGTTAATGGAAAGGTATTGGCACAGCTTCATACACTGGACTTGCTGGATAGTTGTAGCATTTTGAAAAATCTGCCTCCGCTAAGGCTGTTAGTTCTCCAAATCTGCCATTCAGCAGATTCCTCCTGGCTGCTCCCCAGACTGCTTTCTCTCTCCCCCTATTTTTCCTTCTTGTTCACTCTTTATTTTAGTTCTGGGAGTATAAAATAAAATGAAGCCCCCATTAGCAGGCAAGTGTTAAGCAGTTTTTTGGCATCCTGTGTGTCCTCATGTATCTGCTACTTCACCCTTCTACTCTCATACGATGGTTTTAGTACAGTATGTAAAAACATTTATGATTTTAATACACTGTGTAAAATATGTATGTTTTTTTTTTAAAGCTTCACCATTCTAAGATTGTTGCATTTACTTGGTCTGGAGACTTGTGAGTTTTTGAACCTTGGCTTCATGTGATACATTTCTTTCTGTGCTTTTCAAGAAATTTTATTTCTTATGGTGACTTATTAGTATCATGGTTCAGTTAGTGGCTTCTTAAAGGAGAAGGTGTTTATCAAGATTTACTTGGAAAAACTGCCTGCTTTGTTGGGTTTCATAATTTTGGTGAGCTGGGATAACTTCATAGTTTTTGTTTACTCAATGGATATTGAGTGCCTGCTGCATCCTAGGCATTGTGCAGGGTGTTAGGGATGAGACATCTCAACACATTGCCTCCAGACCCTCATTGTGGAGAGAGCAGGAGGTCCAGAGAGAAATGGTGGTGAAATGAGACCTGTCTTAGAACTGTGAAAAAGGAACACAGAATTTTTACACATTTTGTAGGGCTTGGTTTCTTTGGCCATTATAATTAAATAACTGGCTTCTGTAGCACTTTGGAGGGGCTGTATTCCTGATTTCCATTACATATTGAAGTTACATAACTAAATATAAATTTCCTGACCTGGGTAGAGTAGCTTTAACTGGAAGGGAGCAGTGTATTTGAGTATTAATTGATCTCTGATTCGGTTGATTACCTAAGAGTGACCTCTGATCTGTCTTTTGGAAATTCAGCAGAAGGCTCACCTAAATCTGTTCAAGTCACCCACTTAGTAGAAGTAAGTTTATATTTAAATTGTATGTAGTTTAATTTCACTGGGCTTTGTTGTTAGGATGCTGTTCTTCTGTTTTTAGATTCATGAGAGCTACATCCAAGTACACTTTTTTTTGTTAGAATTGAGTGTAAGTGATGGGAATGAGTGACATTGTAAATTTTGCTGCCCAGGCCCAATTTAAAATCATGTAACTAAATAAGGTGTCAGAAAACTTAATCTTTCTGATAGTTTGACAGAAAGTTCTACATTTACCCTGTAGAAGAAGAAGTTCATTTATCCAAATGTTTTTATGTCATTATTTTGATATATCCAGTCATGGTAAGTATATCGATTACAGTAAATATGTTATTCAAGGACTGACAGGAGAGTTCTGTTTTTCCATGACACGAGACTTGAAAAAAAAAAAAAGAAAGGGGTAAATTTCGTAGTTTGCAGAGTTAGGAAGAGAAAAAGAAAATCTCCATGTTTTTATGACATCTGCCTGCAAAAAGACATTGTATCTCTCAGACCACTGATTTGAAGTAGGAGTCTGGAGTAGGCCATGGTACGAGGAGAAAGGTGCTTTTGGAAAAACTCCTCCTACCTTTGATTTCCTCATTATGGGTCACAGTTTCCCAGTGAGGATGTCATTGTGTTGAGGACAACTTTCAGTTTTGTGAAGATGAAGAGTTTTTTCAGTCCTTGCTCCTAATGGGAGAGCAGAGAGGCTCTCCTGAGACAGTGCCATCTAGTGGGACCAGTGCAGCCCCGTGGGCTGTCTCTGAGTTTCTCCTAAGCATAACATTTTCAGTATTTTTTGATGTCCATAGAAGGAAGAAAGTTGGTGCCACTGTGGATTCTTTCCTAGTGGACAGGAGTGTTTTAAGTAGCCGCAGTCTTTGCACCTGGTAGTTGTTATAGATCTTCTGTTATGTGGCTTCAAGTATGTTACACCTGCAGATTAGGCACACATCACAAAACTTAGGCTAAAACGAAATGGTTAAGCCACCATGTTTATTACTTATATTTTACTTGCTCTATACTTATATTTAGGTTTCTTACTTGAAAATTTTAAGTTTTCTTCATTTATATGCATTTGTTTTCTCTTTTTATTAGCGTATTTATAAATACTGGTAACCCAAAAGCATTTGTCTTACACTTTGGGGTTGCACTATGTCGTTTTTGTTTATGAGCTTGGTGCTTTCTGTCATGAGTTGATGATGAAGGAAAGTAGCCTAATGTGCACTGAGAAGCTATAGCTGTCCTGCCTTCTCTAGTCTAGCTGCCACTTCTTAAGAGGACCTGCAGCCGCACCCCTCTCCTTAGTGTTTTGAGGTGTAAGGTTAAATTGGGCTGTGAACCTATTTCTTCATTTCTTGTTGACCTTATATATAAGCCTTTTTTTAAGCTCTCTAACTTTAAGCATTGGCTAGTCCTTTTCCAGTAACATGAAACTGACTGTACCTTGTTTCCAGTGGGGACCTATTGCAGTTTATACTCCATACTTTGCTCCCTTTTACAAGCTAAGCACAGGTAGTCTCTGATTCTGGACACTGTGAAGTAGGGAGAATTCCTCCCTTTCACACACTGTTTGTTATCTGTACCTAGTTGAATTTTAAGACTAATATAGTAGTAGCAAATACTGACATAGCATGTACTATATGCCAGATACTGTTCAAGTACAATGAAAGCAATAAGAAGTGAATCAAGGCCTTTCATAACAGGGATATTAGTCTTAATAACTTGTCTCTTTTTATAAGACATCCTTCCCGTTGCCCACCCACTGCATTGCTTCCCACCAGTTGATTTATAGATTTACCAGAGATTCCTTTATGATAACTTGCATTTGTATTATAATTATATAATTTGAAATAAAATTGTGTAAACCAATGAAGTATGATTGTAATATGAAAGAATTGTTGATCTATGAAAACTAACTGCTTGTAAAGATTAAATACAAGGTGAGTCAGTAAGGAGATATCTATAAAAATTTATAAATTTTTTTTTTAATCTGGAAGAATTTTTTATTTAGATCCTTGGCAAGTATCTTTTAAGTCTTGCTCCACTTTTAAAGAAATCGAAACTGGAAATTGTGGACGATGCACTATGGGTGTGGTTTGGATGAGACTGTGGAACTATAATCAGTGGATCTATAATTCAGAAGGCCTCTGTCAAAAGACTGGCAACAGAATATACATTTACATGTTTTAGGTTCAAAGAAAATGTTAAATGTGTCTTTTTTTAGATTCCTCACTGTAACCTACTTTTTTGATTAATGTCATTGGTTTCAGTTGTATTGAGTTAAAAGGATTAGACAGTATGTGGATGGTATTGAAGAGCAAAATGAGAAGACATGAACGTGGGCCTGTTTTGGCACAGTAAAAACCTTCACATTATAGAGCCCCAAGTAAGACTGTGTACTTCTAAATAGTACAGCATGGTAGATTTTTTTTTTACATGGTAAATTTTTGATGTCCTCTTTAAAATGATCTCTTCCTTAACCTTTTACAGATTTGTGAGTTTGACACATGATTACTTGAAGTAAAGTAAAATTTAACTTCTGAAAAGATGTGTAGCCAACTGATAACCTTTCTCTTCTGTAGTCAATTACATAAATTGGGTGTCAGTGATAGACATCTAGTGTTAGCTATTTCACATACCAATGCCAATAATTTTGTCTTTAAAATACGTTTAGGTAGTTTTCATTTAATATATAGTTAGACAATGCTTAAAAAGCATAAATGCTGAGAAATAGTCTACACTTATACCAGTAAGTTTTAAGGAACTGTTGATAAATTATGTTTGCCTTTATTTTCTCTTTTCCCTTTCATTTACTTTAGTATTTAATTCAGCCCTCATTTCACAAGTAGTCAAGTCTCAACTTAGGTCTCTTTTTTTCCTGAAGTTTCTCAAGCATCTGTCCCCCCCAACTGCTACTGCTTTAATCCAGACCCTAGCCAGTCTCTCCTACTCCATTCATCTTTCCGTGAACTGCCACCAGTTATGATTCTAAAAATACTAATATTGCTGTTTTACATCCTTGCTTTAAAGATCTCCATTGCCTGCTGGATAAAGTTAAAACTCCCTCTCCTAACTTTTCAGGTTCATGACCAGTTATTTATTGCACCTGCTGTGCACTGCTACCTAACCTGTGACTGAGCTCCTGACCTGTAATGTTAGCAAACAGGCTTCTGCTGTCTTCTCTACCTTTCCTTTATTTTTTATTTTTTATTTTTTATTTTGCTGTCATTAATGTACAATTACATGAACAACATTATTATTACTAGACTCCCCCTATTATCAAATCCCCACCACATACCCCATTATAGTCACTGTCCATCAGCATAGTAAGATGCTCTAGAATCACTACTTGTCTTCTCTGTATATACTGCCTTCCCGTGTCCCCCCCTACATTATGTGTGCTAATCGTAAGGCCCCCTTTTTTCCCTTTATGCCTCCCTCCCCACCCATCTTCCCCAATCCTTTTCTCTTTGGTAACTATTAGTCCATTCATGGGTTCTGTGCGTCTGCTGCTGTTTTGTTCCTTCAGTTTTTGCTTTGTTCTTATGCTCCACAGATGAGTGAAATCATTTGGTACTTGTCTTTCTCTGCCTGTCTTATTTCACTGAGCATAATACCCTCTAGCTCCATCCATGTTGTTGCAAATGGTAGGATTTGTTTTCTTCTTATGGCTGAATAATATTCCATTGTGTATATGTACTACATCTTTATCCATTCGTCTACTGATGGACACTTAGATTGCTTCCATTTTTTGGCTATTGTAAATAGTGCTGCGATAAACATAGGGGTGCATATGTCTTTTTCAAACTGGGCTCCTGCATTCTTAGGGTAAATTCCTAGGAGGGGAATTCCTGGGTCAAATGGTATTTCTGTTTTTAGTTTTTTGAGGAATCTCCATACTGCTTTCCACAATGGTTGAACTAATTTACATTCCCACCAGCAGTGTAGGAGGGTTCCCCTTTCTCCACAACCTCACCAGCATTTGTTGTTGTTTGTCTTTTGGATATTGGCCATCCTAACTGGTGTGAGGTGATACTGTCATTGTGGTTTTAATTTGCATTTCTCTGATGATTAAGCATGCGGAGCATCTTCTCATGTGCCTGTTGGCCATCTCAATTTCTTCTTTGGAGAAGTGTCTGTTCAGCTCCTCTGCCCATTTTTTAATTGGTTTATTTGCTTTTTGTTTGTTGAGATGCATGAGCTCTTTATATGATTTGGATGTCAACACCTTATTGAATATGTCTACCTTTCCTTTTTATTTGCCTGATGAACTTTCATTTAACTCCTCAAGACATAATCCAGTTGTCTCTTTATAGCTTTTCCAGATACCCCCACCATTCTAATTGTATTGTCTTATTATTAGCCCTTGATGGTAACGTACTTCTGTTGTAACAGATATCATTTGTTTCCCATTCGTCCCTTGAGAATATGGATGACATCTTTCTCTGTGACTTTTGAAGTGCTTACCACCTTGTATACACTGAATAAATCTTTGTTGAATTTCAAAAGAGAAGATGTAAATAGGGTTATTTTTCAACCATATAGGTATGGTCTGCTCTAGCTTTTTATTTTAATCTAGTCTCAAAACTCTTGTTTTTTAATTGGGAGATTTGGTTCATTTACATTTAATGCAGTGACATATATTTGGGTTTAAGTCTTTCTTATATTTCTTTTAAACCTTTCTTAAGCTTATTTTACCTTCTTGTGAAATGATTTTTTTCCATTTATTCTCCACTGTGAAATAGAGAAATAAGCATTCTCATAATTTTTATTTCCCTTATCTTTAAATTTTTGTCAGTTACATTATTTTTAACATTCTGTTGTTCCCTCCTCTAGTTTGAAATTTATGTACTCTCATTGGTTACTGCAGAAATTATAACATGTATCTTTATCAAAGATTATTAATGTCAGTTAATATCTTTGCCCTCCTCTTTGTCAATTCAGGGGCCTTGAAGATGTAACTCCATTATTCCTCTCCTAACTCACATACTATTGTTCTCTATTTGTCTCTCTATATTTTTAATTAATAGACTTTATTTTCAGAGCAGTTTTAGGTTTACAGAAAATTGAACAGATAGTAAAGTTCCCATGTGCTCCTTCCTCTACCCCTCTCGCCTATTATTAACATTTTGTATTATGCAGATTTGTTACAATTGATGAACCAATAATGATACATTATTGTTAACTTAAGTCCATCATTTAATGTTAGGTTTTACTGTTTGTGTTGTACAGTTCTGTGAGTTTTGATAAATGCAAAAAATGTCATGTATCTACCATTTGTATATATATTTTTGAGTCCATAGATTATTATTGAATCTGGTTTACATAGTCAGAGTTCATTTAGCCTAACCTACATATTTACCAGTTTACCAGTTTATTCTTCATTCCCTGTTGCATCTCTGTTCTTCATGCCTTTTTGTACCTCTGATTTTCTATCTGAAATATGTTTCTTTTGTCTGAAATACATCCATTGGAATTCCTCTAGTGTGGGTCTGCTAGTGATTGTCTCCCCATTTTATTTGCTTTAATATGTCCATTTTTGAATTTTTTTTGAATGGCATTTTTGTTAGGTTTAAAATTACAAGTTGGCTATTAGTTTCTTTCAATACATTGTTCACTGTTGTCTGCTGGCTTTCATTATACGCTTTTCATTTTTAGTCTCATTGCCATTCTGTTGAAGGTAATCTATTTTTTTCTTTGTCCCTTTTTGAGATTTTTCTCTTTGTCTTTGATTTTCTACACTATAAAGTGGGGATGGGAGATCTGTCTAGGCTGCTTACTTTGTCTTTTTTCCTTTTATTTTCCTATGCTTTATTTATATCTAAATTTTTTTGGGAACCTGAGCATACACACATACACTTTTAAAAGAAATCATTTTAGAGTAGTTTTAGGCCCAGAGCAAAATTGAGTGGAAAGTATAGAGATTTTCTATATACTCCCTGCCCCCTTATTACATGCACAGCCTCCCCCATTATCAGCATCCCCCAGCAGAGTAGTACATTCGTTAAAATCAATGAACCTATGTTGCCACGGTATTATCACTCAAGTTTATGGTTTACATTAGGGTTCACTCCTAGTGGTGTACATTCTGTGGGTTTGGTCAAATGCACAATGGTGTGTGTCTGTTACATTATAACACAGGGTAGTTTGACTGCCCTAAAACTCATTTGTGCTCCAACTGTTCCTCTCTTCCTTAATGGTGGCAACTACTAATCTTTCTACTGTCTCCATAGTTTCATCTTTTCTGGAATGTCATATAGTTGGAATCATACTGTATTAGCCTTTTTAGATTGGCTTCTTTCAGTTAGTAATATTCATTTAATTTGTTTCCATGTCTTTTTAAGGCTGTTAGCTCTTTTTTTTAAAATCACTGAATAATATTCCTTTGTCTGTATATACCACAGTTCATCCATTCACCTGCTAAAGGCTATCTTGGTTGCTTCCAAATTCTAGCATTTATGAATAAAGCTGCTATAAACATCTGTGTGTAGATGTTTGTGAATGGTTGAATTAATTTTATTTATTCTGCTTGGGATTCATTGGACTTCTTGACTCTGTGGATGGTAGTTTTCATCAGTTCTAGAATACTCTTAGCCACTGTCTCATATTTGTCTCTGCCTTACTCTGTCTTTTCCTTCTTGCACTCCATATAAACACATTAGACCATCTTACGGTATTTTCTCTGCCTCTTACCTGTCTTCTGTAATACTGACCTGTATTTCCCAGGGCTGAATACTGGGTACAGGCGTATCTTGTTATACTGTACTTTGCTTTATTGCACTTAGTACAACACACTGAAGGTTTGTGGCGACCCTGCTTGAGCAAGTTGATTGGTTCCCTTCTCTCAACAGTATTTGCTCACTTCGCTTGTTTGTATCACATTCTGGTAATTCTCACAATATTTCAAATGTTTTCATTATTATATTTGTTATGGTCATCTGTGATTAGTGATAACTCACTGAAAGCTTGTATGATGGCTAAACTTTTTAGCAATAAAGTACTTTTAATTAAGATTATGTACATTGGTTTTTTTAGACATAATGTTATTGTACATTCAATAGACTGCAGTATAGTGTAAATATAACTTTTTATTCAGTGTATACAAGGTGGTAAGCACTTGAAAAGTCACAGAAAGATGTCATCCATATTCTCAGGGGACTAACGGGAAACAATTGATATGTGTTACAACAGAAGTACGTTACCATCCAGTGTACGTATGCACTGGAAAATGAAGACATTCATTTGACTTGCCTTATTGTGATGATCACTGTACTGTGGTGGTCTGGAACGAAATCTGCAATATATCTGAGGTATGCCTATAGTCTGACTTACTTTCCACTTCTTTCTCTTTAAATTTGTCTTACCTGCATAAACCTATCCATTTAGTTTTCACAATGGCTGGTTTATTTTTGGATTGCTCATATCCTGACAGGGTAGCCCTGTGCTTCTTGTTTAAGTCTGTGGGTTTCCCAGACTCCCCTCATTGGACAGGTCCTAGGCTTTGACTTTCTTCTCTTCCCATACTCCAAGGCCTCTTAAAATACAGCTCAGTTTCAAAGCTTTTTCTTTAGGATTAAATCAGCAAATGCCCTCAAGTAGAAAAATAATGTTTTTGAGCATTGAGCTTACCTTTTTGAGTTCTTGTTTTCTCCTGGAGCTTGGTATAGTAATTCCTTACCTTCCCCCTTTTCAGTCAGTAATGTAAAACTCTCTAACACAGAAGTGCATGGACTCTTGTGCTACAGTGGGTAAAGAATCCATATCTTGTTTTCCCCCTTGTGATTTTTCACTTCTCATCTGCTTCCTTCCTTCCTATACGTGGTTGTGGTGGTGTTATTGTCATCATTCCTGGCCATTAGGATCATTTATGTTATTTCTTATTCTCTGTTCACTTTTAGTTAAACAAAGATTAAATATAAATATTTCTCAAAACTTATTTTTTTTAAAGGCAAGGGGAAGGAAAATTAATGATATGCTACTAGTTATTTCTTACATCAACCAAGTCTAGGTGTGATTTGGCTTGGTTGGTCTTGTTCTTCCTCTCTGCCTTGTCTGGGTTTCAAATTGCTAGATCCCTCTCGGTGGTAGGTTTCACTTGGTCTTAACTACTTCTAGATGTGATGGGATGGATCGGTTAATAATCTTCTTCCTATGGAAAGCAATATGAAGGTTCCTCAAAAAATTAAAAATAAAAATACCATTTGACCCGGGAATGCCACTCCTTGGAATTTACCCAAAGAATACAACTTCTCAGACTCAAAAAGACATATGCACCCCTATGTTTATTGCAGCACTATTTACAATAGCCAAGATATGGAAGCAACCCAAGTGTTCATCTGTAGATGAATGGATAAAGAAGATGTGGTACATATACACAATGGAATACTATTCAGCCATAAGAAAGAAACAAATCCTACCATTTGCAACAACATGGATGGAGCTGGAGGACATTATGCTCAGTGAAATAAGCCAGGCGGAGAAAAACAAATGCCAAATGATTTCCCTCATTTGTGGAGTATAACAATGAAGCAAAACTGAAGGAACAAAATAGCAGCAGACTCAGAGACTCCAAGAAGGGACTAGTGGTTACCAAAGGGGAGGGGTGTGGGAGGGTGGGTTGGGAAGGAGGGAGATGGGGATTGAGGGTGTGTGGGGGGTCACGGGGAAAACAGTGTAGCACAGAGAAGGCAAACAGTGAATCTGTGGCATCTTACTACACTGATGGACAGTGACTGCATTGGGATATGTGGGGGACTGGATAATATGGGTAAATGTAGTAACCACATTGCTTTTTCATGTGAAACCTTCGTAAGAGTGTATATCAATAATACCTTAATAAAAATAAATAAATAAATAAAAGAATCTGCTTCCTAGTATGTTAGCCATGTTTAAATGCTTTTTAGGCTAATATCTTTGACTTTTACAATACACTTGCCCCATTTTTCTAATGCAGAAAGAGACTTGGCTTTTTCCGGTCCCAAGGTTTCTTTCCTTAGACTTGAGATACATTAAAAGAGAAATGATTCCTGGAGTACTTGATGACTTTGGCCTGCAGGGGGGTTCACCTTCTCACCTCTCTCTTCCCTTTGGTTCATTTGAGAGTAGCCTTTAGAATGGGACCAAGAGCTTCTGTTGTAGGGTCGTTTGGCCTAATACCTGCCTCCCCCTGGTCAGCTTTTTTGCCCTTGTAGAGACTTTCATGGGAAATCTAGGTTCATAATTTGAATTGTTCTTGCTTTCTACCTGAGGAACATTCCTTTGCAGATGAGAGTAGTCTGAAGGATCTGGGATACTAGTGAAAGCTCTTCCTCTCAGTTTGGTTTATTAGTTCTACCTGTTTTCCAAGGTTGTCATGACTAAGTCAGGCTCTTTGCTTTCTTCTGTATTCAAGTACACTCATTTTCTAGAATCTTATCTTTACTGTTTAACAATAGAACATATTATACTACATTAATCATCAGATGTAAGAGGTGTTACTCTCACAGATACATCTTGTGCTGAGAAATGCTCACAGTAAGGGAATTTTGGTTGGTTTTGATAGCTTTAGAGACTTAGTTGGTAGTTTCTTATGCAATTTGGGATACAGAGCTAAGAATAGAATTTTCATTATAGTCATATCTTACTCTCTTAACATACCCTATAAAAAAACTATATACACTGCGAAGTTTACTTAAATAGGAATAATGTAGCCTTGGTCCTGTTACCTTCTAAGGAGTTAACTAGCTGTTTGACTTGGAAGTCAGTTCAGCTATGGACACTTTGGATTTAAAAAATTTCTTTTGGATGAACAACACCAAAAGAGGGAGCCATATTTGAGATAGGGGAAAATAAAACTTGAAAATTCTGATTAGGCATTAATACTGTTAAAGAATGAGTAGTGATGTTAACGTACAAAAAAAACCCTCAGGAACAAAGGCTGAAACAAAGTGTTGCGGAATTCTTTCCTTATTAAGCCCTTTGTTATATATATTTACAGGCTTTTGGGAATTGGGTTGCAAATATCACGGGAACAAAAAAAATACCTTGTCCTGCCCATTAAGTGTACTCTGAAGACAGCAGCAGGAAAATAGAGGTGGAGTATTTTTCTAAAAATACTCTCAAAGAAACAGTGATGTATCTTTTCTAATCCTCACTAGATGAAGGTGATAAAGAGAGAGAATTTGGTTATTAAGCTTTATTCTCTTTAAACTTTGCCATTTTAACCATAAGTACACTCACTTTGTTATGTGACCACCACTGCTATTACCCTTCTCAATAACCTTTTCCACCTTGTAAAACTGGAGGTCTTACAAATAGTAATTCCCTGTTTGCTCCTTCCCTCAGTCTCTGGCAGCCCCCTTTCTTCTATGAATTTAACTACTTTAGAAATCTCACATGAGTGGACTCATACAGTATGTGTCTTTTTGTGACTGGTTTATTTCACTTCTCGTAATGTCATTGTGCCTCATCCATGTATCAGGATTACTTTTTAAAGGTTGAATAATATTCCAATACAGGTACCACATTTTTTCCGTTTATCTGTCAGTGGACACTTAGGTTGCTTCTACCTTTTTGGCTACTGTGAATAATGCTGCTATGAGCATGGGTGTACAAATAATTTGTATGAGTCCTTGCTTTCTCTTCTTTTGGGTGCATATGCAGAAGTGGAATGGCTGGATCATATTAAACTTCACTCTTGTTGAGGCTTGATCTCCCCCTCAGCCCTTTTTATTGACAAAGGGCAGCAGAAAGTGGTGACTCTTTTTCTTTTAGTTCACATTCAGTAAAAGCCTTAGCAACCTTAGAAAAATTTTGTTAACAATATTTTGCAGAAGAACTAGTAATATTCAAATTACATTAATTTTTTGTAAATACATGGTGTTATTGGTCCAGGAAGTTGAAGAACTAAGCTGTCACATAACTTGGTGAGTTACATAAGATAGCCCCCCCGGTTTTTTTTTTACTTTTATCACACTTTTTTTTTTTTTGTATTGTTAATGTACAATTACTTGAACAACATTGTGGTTACTAGACTCCCCCTTTTATTAAGTCCCCCCCACATACCCTATTACAGTCACTGTCCATCAGCATAGTAAGATGGATAGCCCCTTTTTTTTAACCAAAGCATAGATTAATTTTAAAATGATAACAGCTAATGACTATCAAAATATGCTCTACTAGAATTTTATTTTAACCAGGATTACCTCAAATAAGGAATGTTGCCCACATAAAGACAACAAGGTGATGTTGTCTGTTGTAATGGATATGACCCGTATGACTGATAATTTTACTTCTATTAAGAGTAAATACTTGACTTATATTAACTGCTGCCAGAATTGGTGTTAATTTAGTTCCTGTTTTGCCTGACTCCAGAGGAATATTAAGGATTAATTGTGGAATTAAAATGTAATACGAAGGGCCAGTTGATCTCAGGAGATGGTACCTCCAGGTCAGGGATAGCTTCTATTATCTTAGTTAAGTTTAGCAGCCAGAATCAGTGTTCGAATTTAGCAAAAGCCACTACCGTCAAACCAAACTTCTTAACAATTGGCCAGCTATAAAGAAGACATAAAATACTCTGTCAATTTCTTATGAAAAGTTGTTTAACATACCTGCGTGATAATCTGGATAAGATGAAGGAAAAAAGATGTGACAGCTGTATTGATAGTGCCAAATTTTTTAGCAATTGAGTTCAGCCAGCTTTTACTGTTTGTACTGTATTTAGGTGTTAGAGATTTTTTAAAAATCAGCCAGATGAACTATATACTCTTGAGGCCCTTATAATCAGGCAGACACCAACTCAGAAGTCTGTGCTGAGGGTGGATGTGGAGATGTGAAAGTGTTATTAAGCTAAAAGAAGGGAGCATAATAATTTGCTCAGGGTCAGATTGTATGTGGAATGATGAGGCTTTTTCTGTGTTGCTCAGAAAGATCACTGTAGATGAACAACCTAAGAAAAATACTGATAAAGTATTATGAGTAAGTCAGAATGATAGTACAGATTAGCTTAGTTTTGAAGCTGAGCAAAACTGCTTAGAATCCAGGACAAAGGTTCTTTCCTAAACAGTTACTTTTGATTAGATATTATATTTATATAGTACAGAATTTTAAAGATTTCAGAGACAGTAAAACATGTCTTCTATGCCTTTCCTATTTCCATCTGGTTTCCCTCCATGGAGGTAACTATTATTAGCAGTTTCTTGTATTTCATTATGATAGGATACATGGGATCTATGCCATATATGTGTAGAAATATTAAGCTGTGTGCATGTGCATGCAAATACCTAGGTATAGTGACCTCCACTATTTTTGAAAAATACAAAGACAAGTGTATTGTTACACTATTGTGTATTTTGCTTTTCATGCTTAAAATACTTTAGAAATTGTTTTATATTAGTACATATAGAATGTCCTTGTCATTTTTTTTCAAGAGTTCTTAATACTCTGTTTTACAGCTGAACCATAATTTAAGCAGTTCCCTGTTGATATACACTTAGATGGACAACAGTGTTTTGCTGATAGAAGCAGTGCTATGGTGAATAGCCTTGTATATAATGTCATTTCACATGTTTCTGTATGTTTACAGGATAAATCCCTAGAAGTGGAATTGCTTGGTCAAAGGATACGAGCATTTGTAATTTTGGTAGTTACAGCTACATTCCTTTCCATAGGGAGGATAAAACTATATTCCTCGCATCAGTGAATGAGAACATTTATTTCCCCATAGTCAAGTGTGGCAAGGGAGACCATGGACAGATGGCAGGATTCTTGAACCTCATAAGGTTCACAGGTAAAAATTTGTATACATTCATGCATATGCCTTTTTCCGAGGGGAAGGGACCAGTTTTCATTACATTCTTAAAAAGTTCTGTGAGTTGAAGACTACTGTCTGGCAGTTAGTTGTCTCAAATTAGAACCTGCTGCTTTATATGGTATTTCTCTTTTACAGGAAGTATTTGAGCAGAAGCATGTAAATAATTATGAGAGATGCTGTATAGAGAGTTACTGTTTAGGAGATTGGACTAAATCTAATTCCCAACCTTTTATTTTTTTCTTCACTCCCTGGGAGGCCATGTTTTAAAAGGCCTTTTTTCTATTAAAATAAATTTATTAAGCATTACTTTATTTCCCTAATTTCATTAATCAGAGCTTTAGAGCAATATAAGGTGAGTTTTACTACAAGGAGTTAATCCTTTTATCTATATGGAGTTTATAAAAATTTTAGCGGAAGTCAAGTAAATTGGGCATTTTAAATAGGCTCTGTAGGTGAAAAATAGTTCAGGGACTCACATTATTATCTTTAGGACTAAATTTGGGGATCTAAGTAGCACACCTGTATACCAGATAACCTTCAAGGCTTTTAGTGCTGTATTGTGTGTGTTAGTAATATATATTCTGAGGTTTAAGAATGACAACCAATATTGAGTTCTGCTACAAATTCTATTATAGATAAACTTTTTCCATAACAGATTCAGTAGGGCTTTCATATTTTGGAATAATGGAATTTATTTGTAAAAATATATGTTATCGAAAATCACAGTGTTGTAGGTTCTGGAGAGAAAACAGGAACTTTTCATAATTAATATAAAGTTAAAAGATTTTATTTAGAGATAGCTGATGATGTTGCATAAAGCCCTCTTTTTTTGATACTGTTATTTTTTGGTGGTTCATTTTGAAAGAGGGTTTTTCTAGAGGTGTTTAGATGTGGGGGAAAAGTGAGGGGGATCTACATGTCATTAGATACTGGAGCAAGTTAAGAGTATTAAAAGCACTCATAAGGAATTATTTTTAAAAAACCAATTATTACATATTCTGGAACAGAACCAGGGGAGCCATTTGTTGTAGATGACTTATTTTAACTAGTTCTCAAAAGTTTTGTTTCTGAAATAAAAATTTAAAACAAAATTCTTATTATGGGCTATCCTTACAGAATTTTTTATAGTAACTTTTGCTGTAATAAGATTTTGCTTTTACTAGTAAACATTTGATTGCAGTGACTTTCTAAGATATGGTATGTGTTATTGATTTAAATAGTATTCAGATTATTTGAAGGTAGACTATGAAAGGTAAAATATGCATACCACTAAAAAAAGAGAGAGGGAGATAATAGCTGATAATCCCTTAAGTGAAGATAAAATGGAGTACAGAAAAAAAATACACCTCAGGCCTAAAGAAGGAAGAAGAGGAAAAAGAAACAAAGTTATGACAAATATGAAAAAATTTAGCAGTATGGGAGATTTAAACCCAAATATATTGGTAAATAAATTGTAAATGCTCTAGCACTGTCATTAAGAGACAGTGTCATGTTTCATCACACTTAGGTGATCAAACCATATACTGTCTATGAGAAAACCACTTCATTTTTGCCTGTCTTTACATTTAAAAGGATGACTAAAGATACTATGTAAACACTAAGTATAAAATGACTGGAGTGGCTATATGTGTATTAGACAAAGGAGACTTCAGAACAATATTATAGGAGGTTAAAGAAGTAACATTTCATAATGAAAAAGGATTAGTTCATCGAGAAGACCCAACAGTCATAAATGAATATGCATGCAATTACAGGAGGCAAAAACTGACAGTTGAAAGGAGCAATAGACAAATCCACAATTACAGTTGGAAATTGCATCATGCTCTCTCAGTAACTGATTAAAAAAAAGGCAAAAAAGTCAAGGATGTAAAGATTTGGACAATACTATCAATGGTCTGTACCTAATTGACATTCATAGGATACTATGCCCATATTCTTTTCAAGGGCTCATGGAATATTTACCAAAATAGACTATATGCTGGGCTGTAAAACATGTTTCAACAAATTTAGAGGATTGAAATCATACAGCGAGCACCCTTGCTACAGTGGAATTAAATGAGAAATCAAAAAGAAAAAGATACCTGGAAAATCTCCAAGTATTTGAAAATTAAATAACATACTTGTAAACAAACTTAAGGTCAAAGAAGAATTCAAAAGGGAAATGGGAAAATATTTGGAACTGAATGAAAATAAAAACATAGTATGTCAAAATTTGTGGGATGCAGCTAAAGCAGTGCTTTAGAATGAAATTTAAAGGTTCAAAAAAGTTCTAAAATCAGTGACCCAAGCTTCTGCCTTAAAAAGCTAGAAAAAGAGCAAACTAAATAGAATTTAGCCAGAAGGGCTAGAAAAGTTAGCAAACTAAAAAGAACTAAGGAGTTGAAATAAATGAAATAGCAAATCTGAATAACCCTGTATTTATTAAAGATAATTGGATTTGTAATTAATAGTCTTTCCACAAAGAAAAGTTCAGACCCACATGGCTCTTTATTGGTGAATGCTATTAAGCATTTAAGGAAGGAGTGATAATAAATTTTTCACAATTTTGAAAACTCTGTGAGGCCAGTATATTATCTTATTACCTTGATACCAAACCAGGCAAAAATATTATGAAAAAGAAAATCATAGCTCAATATCCCTTATGAATATATAAACATATGTATGTATGCAAAAATAATTAACAAAATGTTAAATAATTCAGTTAGCAAATTGAATCTAGCTAGGGTAATACATTATGACCAATTGGGCTTAAGCCCAATTGCAGATTGATTTAACATTGAAAGTGAGTGTAATTTACCATATTAATAGAACAAAGGAGAAAAGCTAAATGATCTTGTAATATATGTATAAAAAGCATTTGAACAAAATTAAGCCCTAATTTGTGGTAAAAGCTCTCAGCTAACTAGGAATAGTGGAGAATTTCCTCAATCTGATGAAAGGCATCTATGAAAAACCTTAATGAACCACATACTTAATGGTGAGAAATTGAATGCTTTTAACCTGATGTCCAGAATAAGTCAAGGATACTATCACAACTTCTAGTCAACATCAACATGTTCTGAAGGTCCTAGCCAGTGCATTAAGGCAAGTAAAAAGAGCAAGCTTATAGACTGGAAAGGAAAAGAAAAACTGTTTATTTGACATGATTGTGCATGTAGAATGTCCTAAGTAATCTATAAAAAAGATATTAGAATTTAAGATGCAAGATCAATTTATGAAAATCAACTTTATTTCTATATATTAGCAATGTACAATTGAAGTTTAAAAAGCAGTACCATTTACAGTAGTATCAAATAGTATAAATATAAAAACATTCCCCAAGAATAGAAGAGTGAGAATATTTCTGAGAGTTCCTTGTAATATGTCATAGAATTATCTTGTATTCCCATTTCATTGATGAGGACATTGAGGTAGAGGGTTAAAGAACATTCGTTTGTTTATGAGGTATTTGTTAAATACTTATTATGTAATAAATGCTGTGCTAGGGATATAGTACAGAGTGGTGAATACAATAGATGATTCTGCCCTCGTGGAGTTTATAACCTAGTGGAGAATGAAGGAAAAAATAGATTTAGGGCATTGAGTTTCTACCTTTGGTTTAGTATTTTTGATTTAGATAAATGGTTCAAAGCCTTTACCTTTTAGTTAGATCTTAAATATTGTAACTTACCTTTTAGTTAGATCCTAAATATTATGAATTACTGAATAATCTGGTCTCTATTTGGGGAAACTATTTTACTGTAATGCATGCTTGGCAGTTTATAGGATTGTTAAAAGTGGTTGGTTTGATTGGTTAAAGTTTCATGGTAAGGATGGTCCATACATACCTCCCATACTCTCATATAGGGGGAAAGAGGTAACTAATTTTCACTGAGTACCAACTGTATTTCAGGCACTGTTTCACCCCCCCCTCCCTAATACACAGGATTATTTTATTTAATCCTTGCAATATCCCTAAGGTAGGAGGTTTTATCTCTTTTATCACAGATGAGAAGACCAGAGCTCACAGAGCTTAAGTGATTTGTCCAGTTTAATACAGTGGGTTCAGTGATTCTGTCCCACACCTACCTGATTGCAAGCTGTTGATACCAGCTGTTCTCAATTATTTTTCTATTGGTCACACCCCTGGGCCATTCCATTCTTTCCCATTCAGGAGATACAAAAAGGTGAGATTAATTTTTATGTGCTAATTTGAATCTGTTCCTATTTTATTTAAAAAATAAGTTATCCAGAAGAAAAAAAACCAGTGATGTAGTTTGTGATATTCCTCACAGCTGACATGTCAAGACATCAGTTTTTAAATACGTTTTAATCAAATCACTGTCTACTTCGGTTGCCATGTTAGTTTAACTCTGAGCCATGTAGCTTGTAAAAAAATTGCACTGGATCTTTTTTTAAAAAACAGCTTTATTGAGGCACAATTCACATACTGTGCAGTTCACTTGAAGTATCAGTAACCTAGCCAAGAGTCTTTACATGGCTTATACTAAGTATACTACCATCCTCAATGATAGGTTAGAGGTAGTCTTTGGAGTTGGAAGGTGAGCAGATGAGACTGCCCTGCCTTAGTGGAATGGCTCCTGACTGTCCTTCCCTCAGACCAGATGTGTGGTGACTGGAAACTGCTAATGTATGTGTGTGTGAGGTAGAGTCATTGGTTAGATAAACTTAAAATTAAATTCTAGCCCTTGAAGGGGCATAAAGGACATTAGTGATGTCTGCCTGAGTTTTACAAAGGAGTAAATTGAGGCTGAGAGAGAGCCTCTGACTTGATTAAGGTTATGCCACACACAATCACTAAGTGGCAGAACTAGAATTAGACTTGTGCCTCCTGTTGCTAATACTAATATATTGGGCTCTTAAATAGGAATTTTCCTGTAGGAGATGGCAGTGGGTTTGTTTTTTATACATTAATTAATGGTCTGAAAGACAGCCAAGAACCTAAACTTTTGGTCATCAAACTTTCTTCAGGGTTATGTACTTCTTGGATATTTTAAATCTGGATAATGTCAATCTTTATGTTTTTGTTCTTACAACCAGGTCTTCTATATTATATTTACTGTGAATGTGCTTCAGGTTTTATACAGAGCTTTTGTATTTACAATATTCTGTATATATTGAATTTGTAGTTTTTAATCTGTAAAGGAGTTTTTCCTGCCATAAGGAGAAGGGGTAAAGGCCAAATGGTGAGGTTTAAAGTGAAATATATAGTAGTCCATATGACTACTGCCTCTGTATATTGAAATCATACTCCCTCCCCTTAGGATTAGTTTTTTGAATGATTAATTTTCAGTTATATAAGAAATACATGCATACTTTTATAATACTGAGAACTGTAATTGAGAAGTTTGTTATATATCCATCTAGGTATTTTTAAATAATGTACTAATTTTACCCATAGAAAACATACTGATTTTTTTTTTTGAGAGGGTATCTCTCATATTTATTGATCAAATGATTGTTAACAACAATAAAATTCTGTATAGGGGACTCAATGCACAATCATTAATCAACCCCAAGCCTAATTCTCAACAGTCTCCAGTCTTCTGAAGCGTAACAAACAAGTTCTTACATGGTGAACAAGTTCTTACATAGTGATTAGTTCTTACATGGTGAACAGTGCAAGGGCAGTCATATCGCAGAAACTTTCAGTTTTGATCATGCATAATGAACTATAAATAATCAAGTCAGATATGATTATTCAGAAAACATACTGGTTTTTGTATGTGGTTTTATAAAAACTGAATCATACTATCATTACTGTTCTGCAACGTATTTTTCACTCAGCAGATGATTTTGAGATCCACCACATAGGTGTTGCTATATGTAGAGCTAATTTGGATCACCGTTCTTTAAGCAATCATCCTGTGAACACATTTGTAGGGAGTGTTTCATCACTTATTTAAAGAAATACTAAATGAGATAAAGGATTTGAAAATTAGAGGGAGAAAATGGTAACCTAATCCTTTCCATAGATGATCAGAAAACTCTGGAGGGCAGGATTGTGTTTGATTCTCTTCTGTATCTACCACAATAGTCATACAGTCTTGTGGTTCTAAGTACTTCATGTATCCAGCATAATTGCACTGATCTCTTTTTTTAAAAACAGGTTTATTGAGGCATAATTCACATACCGTGCAATTCACTTGAAGTGTACAACTCAATGGCTTTTGGTATATTTACAGAATTGCACAGCCATTACCACAATCAGTTTCAGAATATTTTCATCGCCTCAGAAAAAACTTTAGCCCTTTGCTGCCACCCTCAAAAGCACCATCGATTTGAGCTCTAGGCAACCACTAGTGTACTTTTGTCTCTATAGATTTGCCTATTCTGAACATTTGATAAAAATGGAATCATGCAATATGTGGTCCTTTGTGACTGCCTTCCTTCCCTTAGTATCATGTTTTTAAGGTTCATTCGTGTTACAGAATTATCAAAATTTCATTTGTTTTTATTGCCAAATAATATTCCATTGTATGGATAGACCACACTTAATTCTTCAGCTGATGGTGATTTGGGTTGTTTCTATTTTTTAGCTATTATGAACAGTGGTGTTGTAAATGTTCATGTACATGGTTTTGTGTGCACATTTGTTTTTATTTCTCTTGGGTTTATTCCCAGGGGTGGAATTGCTGGGTCTTACAGGTTAAGAGAGAATCCATTGCAGACTGGATCTAATGTAAAACTAAGGACTTCCATACTGTTGTTGTCACTAGTTTGACCATTTGAGGAACTGTCAGAATGTTTTCAAAAGTGGCTGCACCATTTTACATCCCCATTAGCATTATATGAGGGTTGAACTTTATAATATTCTTGCCAACACATATTTAATCTCTCGTTTTGATTGTATGCACCAGATCCTCAGTGAATTACATAGACTCCATGGGCAGATTTCTAGGAGACAAGACAGTTAAGGATTTCTTGTTCGTATTGTTGAGCTTGCTTGTTTGGAAATGGATGTTATTAAATTACATGGTTAGGATTTGACATGCCTGAAATACTAAAAATAATTTTTTTTTTTAGTTAAGGATTTTCTTGACAATGTACTGTAATTTGTTTGCTTAATAAAACACAGAATCATTCATTTAAAATCATTCCCACTTTTTTTTTTAGGTATAATTGACATACGTTATTAGTTTCAGGTGTAAAATAAAGTTATCCCACTTTTGTTCAAAATTAAGTGGAAGTCACAAATGGACTTCATTGTACCTATGCCATCCAGGTCTATTTGCTACTGTTACTATTACAGTGAAGCTGGTTAATTGAATTGAGCATTTCTGGTTTCTAGATTAGTAAATTACACTTTGGTATCAAGGTTCATTATAATAGAAGAGCTACTTCAGTTACTCTGGTTTATAGTTATAAAAATTTTATTAGAATAGATTGTAATAGTGCTGCCAATTTTTAAATAAGTCAAAGTTCTTTTGTTCTTTAAAAGTTTATTTTCTTGAATGGAGAGTTGCTGAAGATGATTCTGTAAATTAAAGGGGTACTGTGCCCTCTGCTAAATTGGGAACATTCTGGAAGCAATGTGGGGATTCCGCCAGTAGCTGCACATAGTATCTATCCTAATTATGCATTCTGAAACTGAGGAAATAACCACAGGATGGGGTCAGGGACCCACTAGATCCACTGTTAGACAGACTTGAGCCCAAATTCCCTTGATCACACCTCCATAAGCCCCTGATTTATGGACCATTGTGATGTTTCTGTTCTTCTGATATTAATGTCAGTCTGAAGCAGTGTCTAGTAATCCTTGTGTGGATAGGCCAGGATTCTCCCCTGGCCTTTGTTGGCTAGCTCACTACACACATGTGGGCAATATGTTGTTACTGACTGTACAAAGAGCTTCGCCCAGTGCTCCACACGGTGGAGCGGCTGCAAAGCTGCAGGAGAGCAGAGACAAGACTGCAGTGGTGGCAGCACTGAGGACAGAGATTGAGATGGCTGTGGGGTTAGAGAGGCCCAGAGGCAGAGACTATAGCCTGCTGCATGCAGACTCGCTCTGTGTGGACGGGATTCTAGTGACTGACCTGCCACTGTGGGACTAAAGTTGGGTATAAACCCTTTCACCCCAAGAACGTTCCACTGTCATTTCTTTGGTCTCATTGAATCCACAGTGAACTTGTCTGGGGCTGAAACCCATTGGCAAGACACCTTGAAACGTCTTTATTTCATTTTCCCCAGTGCACAGTCACCCTAGTAAAAGCCAGAGTTCTTTGGGGGAAGGCCGCTAGTAAAATAGTGTAAATTTTTGGCAGTGTAGTGGGATATCTGCCTCAAGGAGACCCTTTATTCAGTGAGTTCAGGGGCTGTAAACGGACTCATTTTGGGATTGATTGAGGATCTGTGATTTTCTCTTCAAAAGATTCAAGTTAGGCCCTTTTTTACTTGACCTAGAACTTTTTCTGCTTATACAGATCAAGTAAGAATTTAATAGACTTCCCATCTGTTTCATTGCTAGGAACACTATGATCCCAGTATTATTGGTCTCTGGGAGTCACACTTCTGATTGCATATTTGACTCTGCTATGGTGTAAAAAGGTGGTGCTGCTAACGACTATAAACAAGTATAGAGACCCTTAGTTTTAACTTTCCATTAGGTCTAGCCTTTAATGGTATATCTTTAATACCTCAGGTAGTTTGACCATGTCAGCTGTCCTCCTTTAACTTAATCAAGTTTGACTTTTCTGCTGTTCTCAATTCCTTTTAAGATGCCAGTTTAGTCCAAGGAGGAAATAAAGTCTTTAGAAACTCAGCAAATGTTGACATTTAAACTTTTACAGAAGTGGAAGATTAACCTTTGGTCCCTACTTCTACAAGCTTTACTTAGTTTATGTGGGCTTCATTCATGTGCTAAAGACTCGTTGTCAGCATTTGTGTGTATCTTAACCTCAGTTTTCATGGGTTTATAACTTCTCTACAAAGTTTTCTTTAGACTTGTAACTGAAGTATTTTTTTTATTCCTCCCCCTCCCCAAAAGTGCATTTCAAGTATATTAGGAATGTGTTTTACTTTGTTTTCGGAAACCATACTTTTTTTAAAACAGAAACTCGGCTCTTGTCTATTTTTTAAACTGTCCATTTGATTTTTTACTTAAAAAAATCATTAGTAGCAGGAGACAGAGTAAATAGTTTAAATGTTGGCATAGAAAATGGGGAGTCTTAACTATCATACTTTGTTAAAAAAAATACTTACTAGTTTCTTTCTGAGCCTAAGTTGCCTCTTTTAAGGGTCAGTTTCCCCTCCCCAGTGACTTAGATATTAGTAAGCATTCTTCCAAATAACTATTGTGTATCAAATATCAAGTAACAGACTATTTTACTTAGAAAACAAGATAAATGAAAATACTATGTACTTAAATTCATGGAATATGTACATCAAAGTACTTAACTTGCAAGAGTATGAATTACCATTCAGTTTAAGGTTTTAGGAAAGATTTTTTTTAAAGGAAAAAAATTTATTGCATTACAAAACAAAAGGATAGGAATTAATTCAGAGTTGGAAAATTAAGAAACAAAAAAGGGGAAAATAGAGGGAGTAAAGTAGATCTAACAAAAGACATTGAGGACCTGTAAAGAGAAAAAAACTGGAAACATGCTGTTAGTTATATGATACTAATATAAAAGTCTCAGTGAAGTAGATAATTTCATTCAAGGATAGGATTAAATGTTGACAAAGTAAGATACAATAATCAAAAACAAGGAAAAATCGTTATTATAAAAAAATTCCTCCTTCTCTTCCTCCCACTCCTTGAAATGGGGCAAAAATCCACTCCCTAGTCACTCATGGTCTGTCCTAACCTTTCAGGGAATAGATAATTCTCATGTTAAATAATAATAACTCTGATAGCAAAACTTGACAAATATGAGGAAGTAAAACTATAACCTAATCTCATTTCTGAATATATAGATGTTTAAATTCAAATAAAAATACTAGCAAATGGCTGCAGGAGATAATTCCTTTATTTGTCTCCAGTAGTTTATCCTAAGAATGCTGGATAAGTTCAGTATTTTAAAAATTCGTTAATATGTCTAGAGTCAGTATAGCTGAACAGCTAGTAGCACATATTTTGAAGCCAGATCACTCAAGTCTAGATCTTGGCTCTGCTTTTTACCAGTTGTGACTTTGGGGGTTTACTCAATTTCTCTTAGAGTTTTCTCTTCTATGAGAGTAGTACTAACAGCTATTTTAGGAGGTTCTACATTAGTTTGTTGGGGCCTCCATAACACAGACTCCTGGGTTTAAACAGCAGAAAATTATTTTCTTACAATTTTGGAGACTTGAAGTACAAAGTCACGGTGTCAGCAGGGTTGGTTTCTTCTGAGGGCTTTCTCTCCGTGGATTGCACAGGGCCACCTCTCTGTGTCCTCATGTGGCCTTCCCTTTGTGTGTGTGCATGCCTGGTGTCTCTGTGTCTTAATTTCCTCTTTTTATAAGGATATTGATCATACTGGATTAAGGCTCATCATAATGACCCCACTTAATTTAATTATGTCTCTAAAGGGTCTGTCTCCAAATTACAATGCTGGGGTATAGGGATTAGGGCTTCAATATATCAATTTGAGGAGGACACAATTGAGCCAATAATAGGTTGTTAGGAAGATTAAACGTGCTAATACAGACTACTTGGCCCATGTAGCAAGTGCTACCTAAGTATTGTTTATTATTATTACTTAACTATAGCAGATAAATAATAAAAAAATAAAACTTTAAACCTTTTTATTTCAAAATAATAATTGTAGATTTAAAGAAAATTGAAAAAAAAATGGATAAGGGAGGTTCCATGCACCCCTGCTCCTCCAGGTTGTGCATCTCATGTGATTATAGTGCGATACTAAAACCAGGAAATTGGCATTAATAAAATCCACAGAATTCATTCAGATTTCATATTGTATATGTATCATTTGTGTGTGCATGTATATGTACTTTTATATGGTTTTATCACTTGTGTAACTTTTTAAAACCACCTCCATAATCAAGATGCAGAACTGCTCCATCACCACAAAGCTCTTGCTACTCCTTTGTAGCCACCTCTACCCACTCTCCCTTAACACTCTTAACTCCTGACAACCACTGATTTGTTTTCCTATAAATTCATCATTTTAAGAAATAATATTATATAATAAAATCATACAGTATACTACCTTTTGCGATTGGCTTATTTCACTTGGTACAATTTCCTTGAAATCCATCCAAATCGTTGTGTATATAAATAGTGTGTTCCTTTTTATTGCTGAGTAGTATTCCATGTGTGGCTCGCCACACTTTGTTTAACCATTTACACGTTGAAAGACATTTGGTGTGTGTTTCCAGTTTTTGGCTGCTATGAATAAAGCCACTGTTAATATTGGTGTACAGGTTTTTGCATGAACATTATTTCACTGGAACAAATGTCCAGTAGTATAATTGTTGGGTCATGTGATAAATGTTAACTATAATTTTAGTTTTAAGAGAAACTGCCAAAGTTTCCAAACTGCCACAGTTTTCCAAATTGGCTGTACCTTTTTACATTCTCATCAGCAATGTATGAGTGTTGAAGTTTTTCTACATATTAAACTAGCATTTAGTTTTGTCACTGTATTTTATTTTAGGATTATGCTAGGTTGTAATGAAGTCTTATTGTGGTTTGAATTTGTATTTTCCTAATGGTTAATGATATTGAACATCTTTTTATTTTTTATTTTATTTTATTTTTTTATTTTGTCATCATTAATCTACAATTACATGAAGAACATTATGTTTACTAGGCTCTCCCCTTCACCAAGTCCCCCCCACAAACCCCATTACAGTCACTGTCCATCAGCATAGTAAGATGTTGTAGAATCACTACTTCTTTTCTCTTTGTTGCACAGCCCTCACCTTTCCCCTACCTCCCACATTATACATGCTAGTCATAATACCCCCTTTCGTCTTCCCCACCCTTATCCCTCCCTACCCTCCCATTCTCCCCTATCCCTTTCCCTTTGGTAATGTTAGTCCCTTCTTGGGTTCTGTGAATCTGCTGCTGTTTTGTTCCTTCAGTTTTTCTTTGTCCTTATATTCCACATAAGAGTGAAATCATTTGGTATTTGTCTTTCTCCGCTTGGCTTATTTCACTGAGCATAATACCCTCTAGCTCCATCCATGTTGTTGCAAATGGTAGGATTTTTCTTCTTATGGCTGACTAATATTCCATTGTGTATATGTACCACATTTTCTTTATCCATTCATCTACTCATGGACACTTAGGTTGCTTCCATTTCTTGGCTATTGTAAATAGTGCTGCGATAAACATAGGGGTGATCTGTCTTTTTCAAACTGGGCTGCTGCATTCTTAGGGTAAATTCCTAGAGAAGTGGAATTCCTGGGTCAAATGGTAAGTCTATTTTGAGCATTTTGAGGAACCTCCATACTGCTTTCCACAATGGTTGAACTAATTTACATTCCCACCAGCAGTGTAGGAGGGTTCCCCTTTCTCCACAACCTCGCCAACATTTGTTACTGTTTGTCTTTTGGATGGTGGCCATCCTTACTGAGGTGAGATGATATCTCATTGTGGTTTTAATTTGCATTTCTCTGATAACTAGCAATGTGGAGCATCTTTTCATGTGTCTGTTGGCCATCTGAATTTCTTCTTTGGAGAACTGTCTATTCAGCTCCTCTGCCCATTTTTTAATTGGATTATTTGCTTTTTGTTTGTTGAGGTGCGTGAGCTCTTTATATATTTTGGATGTCAAGCCTTTATCGGATCTGTCATTTATGAATATGTTCTCCCACACTGTAGGGTACCTTTTTGTTCTATTGATGGTGTCCTTTGCTGTACAGAAGGTTTTCAGCTTGATGTAGTCCCACTTCTTCATTTTTGCTTTTGTTTTCCTTGCCCGGGGAGATATGTTCGTGAAGAAGTCACTAATGTTTATGTCCAAGAGATTTTTGCCTATGTGTTTTTCTAAGAGTTTTATGGTTTCATGACTTACATTCAGGTCTTTGATCCATTTTGAATTTATTTTTGTGTATGGGGTTAGACAGTGTTCCAGTTTCATTCTCTTACATGTAGCTGTCCAGTTTTAGCAGCACCATCTGTTGAAGAGACTGTAATTTCCCCATTGTATGTTCATAGCTCCTTTATCATATATTAATTAACCATATATGTTTGGGTTAATGTCTGGAGTCTCTAATCTGTTCCACTGGTCTGTGGCTCTGTTCTTGTGCCAGTACCAAATTGTCCTGATTACTGTGGCTTTGTAGTAGAGCTTGAAGTTAGGGAGTGAGATCTCCCCCACTTTATTCTTCTTTCACAGGATTGCTTTGGCTATTTGGGGTCTTTGGTGGTTCCATATGAATTTTTGAACTATTTTTTCCAGTTCATTGAAGAATGTTGTTGGTAATTTGATAGGGATTGCATCAAATCTGTATATTGCTTTGGTCAGGATGGCCATTTTGATGATATTAATTCTTCCTAGCCAAGAGCATGGGATGAGTTTCCATTTGCTTGTGTCCTCTTTAATTTCTCCTAAGAGTGTCTTGTAGTTTTCAGAGTATAGGTCTTTCACTTCTTCGGTTAGGTTTATTCCTAGGTATTTTATTCTTTTTGATGCAATTGTGAATGAAATTGTTTTCCTAATTTCTCTTTCTATTGGTTCATTGTTAGTGTATAGGAAAGCTACAGATTTCTGTGTGTTAATTTTGTATCCTGCAACTTTGCTGTATTCCGATACCAGTTCTAGTAGTTTTGGAGTGGAGTCTTTAGGGTTTTTTATGTACAATATCATGTCATCTGCAAATAATGACAGTTCAACTTCTTCTTTACCAATCTGGATTCCTTGTATTTCTTTGTTTTGTCTAATTGCCGTGGCTAGGACCTCCACTACTATGTTAAATAACAGTGGGGTGAGTGGGCATCCCTGTCTTGTTCCTGATCTCAGAGGAAAAGCTTTTAGCTTCTCACTGTTCAGTATGATGTTAGCTATGGGCTTATCATGTATGGCCTTTATTATGTTGAGGTACTTACCCCCCATACCCATTTTGCTGAGAGTCTTTATCATGAATGGATGTTGAATTTTGTTGAATGCTTTTTCAGCATCTATGGAGATAATCATGTGGTTTTTGTCCTTCTTTTTGTTTATGTGGTGGATGATGTTGATGGATTTTCGAATGTTGAACATCCTTGCATCCCTGGGATGAATCCCACTTGGTTGTGGTGTATGATCCTTTTGATATCTTTTTGAATTCGGTTTGCTAGTATTTTGTTGAGTATTTTTGCATCTACATTCATCAGGGATATTTGTCTGTAATTTTCTTTTTTGGTGGTGTCTTTGCCTGGTTTTGGTTTTAGGGTGATGTTGGCTTCATAGAATGAGTTTGGGAGTATTCCCTCCTGTTCTATATTTTGGAAAACTTTAAGGAGAATGGGTATTATGTCATCTCTGTATGTCTGATAAAATTCCGAAGTAAATCCATCTGGCCCGGGCGTTTTGTTCTTGGGTAGTTTTTTGATTACCGCTTCAATTTCTTTGCTCGTAATTGGTTTGTTTAACTTTTGTGTTTCTTCCTTGGTCAGTCTTGGAAGGTTGTATTTTTCTAGGAAGTTGTCCATTTCTTATAGGTTTTCCAGCTTGTTAGTGTATAGGTTTTCATAGTAGTCTTTAATAATTCTTTGTATTTCTGTGTAGTCCGTCTTGATTTTTCCATTCTCGTTTCTGATTCTGTTGATGTGTGTTGATTTTCTTTTTCTCTTAATAAGTTTGGCTAGAAGCTTATCTATTTTGTATATTTTCTCGAAGAACCAGCTCTTGGTTTCATTGATTTTTTTCTAGTGTTTTATTCTTCTCAATTTTGTTTATTTCTTCTCTGATCTTTATTATGTCCCTCCTTCTGCTGACTTTAGGCCTCATTTGTTCTTCTTTTTCCAGTCTTGATAATTGTGATGTTAGACTATTCATTTGAGATTGGTCTTCCTTCTTTAAGTATGCTTGGATTGCTATATACTTTCCTCTTAAGACTGCTTTCGCTGCGTCCCACAGAAGTTGGGGCTTTGTGTTGTTGTCATTTGTTTCATATATTCCTTGATCTCTATTTTAATTTGTTCATTGATCCATTGATTATTTAGGAGCATGTTGTTAAGCCTCCATGTGTTTGTGAGCCTTTTTGCTTTCTTGGTACAATTTATTTCTAGTTTTATACCTTTGTGGTCTGAAAAGTTGGTTGGTAGAGTTTCAGTCTTTTGGAATTTACTGAGTTTCTTTTTGTGACCTAGTATGTAGTCTATTCTGGAGAATGTTCCATGTGCATGTGAGAAGAATGTGTATCCGTTGCTTTTGGATGAGAGTTCTATAGATGTCTGTTAGGTCCATCTGTTCTAGTGTGTTGTTCAGTGCTTCTGTGTCCTTACTTATTTTCTGTCTGGTGGATCTGTCCTTTGGAGTGAGTGGCATGTTGAAGTCTCCTAAAATGAATGCATTGCATTCTGTTTCCTCCTTTAGTTCTGTTAGTATTTGTTTCACATATGCTGGTGCTCCTGTGTTGGGTGCATATATATTTATAATGGTTATATCCTCTTGTTGGACTGAGCCCTTTATCATTATGTAATGTCCTTCTTTATCTCTTGTGACTTTCTTTGTTTTGAAGTCTATTTTGTCTGATACTAGTATTGCAACACCTGCTCTTTTCTCCCTGTTGTTTGCCTGAAATATGTTTTTCCATCCCTTGACTTTTAGTCTGTGCATGTCTTTGGGTTTGAGGTGAGTTTCCTGTAAGCAGCATATAAATGGGTCTTGCTTTTTTTATCCATTCTATTACTCTGTGTCTTTTGATTGGTGCATTCAGTCCATTTACATTTAGGGTGACTATTGAAAGATACATACTTATTGCCATTGCAGGCTTTAGATTGGTGGTTACCAAAGGTTCAAGGTTAGCTTCTTTAGTATCTTACTGTCTAACTTAACTTGCTTATTGATCTGTTATAAACACTGGTGATTCTTTATTTCTCTCCCTTCTTATTCCTCCTCCTCCATTCTTTATATGTTGGTTGTTTTATTCTGTGCTCTTTTGTGTTTCCTTTAACTGCTTTTGTGGGTAGTTGATTTTATTTTTTGCCTTTAGTTAGTATTTGGTTGGTCTGCTTTCTTTGCTATGTTTTCATTTTCTCTGGTGACATCTATTTAGTCTTAGGAATGCTTGCATCTAGAACAGTCCCTCTAAAATACCCTGTAGAGATGGTTTGTGGGAGGCAAATTCCCTCAACTTTTGTTTATCTGGGAATTGTTTAATCCCTCCTTCATATTTAAATGATAATCATGCTGGATACAGTATCCTTCATTCAAGGCCCTTCTGTTTCATTGCATTAAATATATCATGCCATTCTCTTCTGGCCTGTAAGGTTTCTGTTGAGAAGTCTGATGATAACCTGATGGGTTTTCCTTTGTGGGTGATCTTTTTCCTCTCTCTAGGTGCCTTTAAAACTCTGTCCTTGTCCTTGATATTTGCCATTTTAATTATTTTGTGTCTTGGTGTTGTCCTCCTTGGGTCCCTTCTGTTGGGAGTTCTGTGTACTTCTGTGGTCTGATCAATTATTTCCTCCCCCAGTTTGGGGAGGTTTTCAGCAATTATTTCTTCAAAGACACTTTCTATCCCTTTTTCTCTCTCTTCTTCTGGTACCCCTATAATGCGGATATTGTTCCTTTGGATTGGTCATACAGTTCTCTTAATATTGTTTCATTCCTGGCAATCCTTTTATCTCTGTCTGCGTCAGCTTCTATGCGTTCCTGTTCTCGGGTTTCTATTCCATCAATGGCCTCTTGTATCTTATCTATTCTGTTTATAAATCCTTCCAGAGATTGTTTCATTTCTGTAATCTCCCTCCAGACATCATCCCTTAGCTCTTGTATATTTCTCTGCAGCTCCGTCAGCATGTTTATGACCTTTATTTTAAATTCTTTTTCAGGAATACTGGTTAGGTCTATCTCCTTCTCAGGGGTTGACTCTGTGATGTTGGTCTGTATCAAATTCTTTTGCCTTTTCATGGCAATAAAGATAGTTTGTGGAACTGGCATGTGTGACGGCTGGGAGAATGCCCCTTCTTGCTGGTTTGTGACCTTCCTCTCCTGGGAAAACAGCGACCTCTAGCGGCTTGTGCTGGGCCGCCTCATGCAGACGGGACTTCTGATTCTTGCCCGGCAGCTATGGAGTTAAGCTCCACGGTTGCTGTGGAGTTAAGCTCCGTGGTTGCTGTGGGCATGGCCTGCCCCAGGCTGTTGCTCTGATATGGCAGAGCCGTGTCGGAGGGGGAAATGGCCAGGAGGCTGTTTATCTCCGTGAGGGGCCTCCTAGCTACACTGCTGACCAGGGTGTTAGGATGCCCGGAATTCCCCGGGATTCCCAGCTGTTAGGCTAAGTGTCTCGGACGCTTCTGTCCAACTGTGGGGTCACTCAGAAAGCACTCGCTTTTCTTTGTCCTGGGGGCGCTGGCTGCGGGGACCTGCTCGCAGGTCTTACTGTCCTGTTTCCCTAGTATCCAACACCCCACGCACGCAGTGTGTGTCTGCGCTCTGGTGGGGATGGCTGGGGCTTGGTGTTCAACAGTCCTGGGCTCCCTCTCTCTCCCCGCTCCGACTCCTCTCCTCCCACCGGGAGCTGGGGTGAGGGGCGCTCGGGTCCCACCGGTCCACGGCTTGTGTCTTACCCCCTTCGCAAGGTGCTGGGTTCTCGCAGGTGTGGATGTAGTCTGGCTGTTGTTCTGTGCCTTCTGGTCTCTCTTTTAGGAACAGTTGTATTTGTTGTATTTTCAAAAATATATATGGTTTTGGGAGGAGATTTCCGCTGCTCTACTCAAGCCGCCATCTTGGCTCTGCCCCTGAACATCTGTTTTATGCTTATTAGATGTCTTTATATCCTCTTCAGTGAAATGTGTATTCATGTTTTTTTGCCAGTTTTCTAATTGAATTTCAAAAAAATTTGAGTTTTGAGTTCTTTATATACTCTACTTTCAAGGCCTTTGTCAGATATTGGTTTGCAAATAGTTTCTGCCAGTCTATGACTTCTCTCTTCTTCCTGTTTACAGGGTCTTGCTAAGTAAAAGTTTTTTATTTTGATGAGGTTCTATTTATTAATTTTGTTTTTTTATGGATCAAGCTTTTGGTGTCAAGTCTATGACTCTTCACCTAGTCTGGGTTGTGAAGATTTTTATCCTTTTTTTCCCCTGAAAGTTTTATGAGTTAATGTTTTACATTTAAGTTCTCAATCTGGTTTGAGTTAATTTTTAAAATAGGTTTGAGGTTTAAGTCGAAGTTCATATGAATGGTTTTGCCTATGGATGTGTAATCACTCCAGAACCACTTGTTGAAAAGGTCTTAATCCACTCTTTAATAGTAAAGCGGTAGAGGAGTTACCTTGAAAAAAGAACAAAACAATGCTGTTTATGATGTTTTATTCAATACAGTGAATGTGAAACTAATAAGAGAAATTCTGGAAAGGAAGATAAAACTTACTATTTACAAATGCTATGATTTTATATCTAGGCAACTAAATCAAAAGGAACAAACTAAGATGATAAAACAACAATTCAGTAGACTTGACTGGCTTAAAGAGATAACATGAAAATTATATAATTCCAGCAGTGTCAGAATAATGGGAAAAGTTGAATCTCAGTTATTATAGCTTCAAATATTTGAAGATGTCTCAGTGAATGGGAGTTAAGCCCTGATGGCCCATAAGCTTTCATGCCTTGGTGTTCAGTTTACACCTGGAGACAGTAACTGAGGCCAGACGCCTGAACTGAAACCGTATAAAACTGGGGATTGGGAAGGGGCAAGCTCATCTATGAACTAGAACTAGTAAAAATGCCCACCAGTTCAGGACATAGATAGTCGTGAGCCATATACCTTTGGACTTGTGGCTGGTTAAGCCTAGTGTAAGAAATGGAAACTCCATTGTGTGGAAATCCTGGATAGGAAAACTAAAGTAGAAATGTGTTTAAAACTGATGAATGTTACAGGGCCCTGGCAGAGGCAACCATTTAACTGCCCTGAGGGGATTGCTCCTTAATCCCTGAAATGTGGGTCGACTCTCCCAAAGCTGAGTATGAATGCATACAAAACTGAAAAGCATCTTAGTAAGAAGATGCAACAAATGGGAAAGTTTACAATTGAGGAACTGATAATAATAGATCAGTTTGTAAAGGGACTTGATTATCTAATAATATATAGTCCACTTTTTGCCTTTGTCCCCTAATGTCCTTTATAGTTGTTTGGTTTTGCTTTGTTTTGATATCCAGGATCAAATTAAGGATCATACATTGGATTTAGTCATGCCTTTTAATCCTTTAATTTAGTTCAGTTTTTCTGCTTTATTCTATTTTAATGATAATAATTTTCTTGAACGATAATGTTCAGTTTGCCTAAAAGTCTTTGGTTAGCTCCCTTACTAGATTGTAAGCTGTATGAGAACAGGGAATATATGTCATTATCCCTGCTAATTAAATTAAATCTAATGATTTTATGATAATTGGGGTGCTGTGCTTCGTAGAAGGAAGGGAAAGGGAAGATTAAATAATTCTTAATCTTTTTTCTTTTGGTTAGACACACATACCCATGGAACCATAAGGATCCCTGTGCCTCCTGCATTGATTTTTCAAATGCTACAGTGTACACCACTGTTACGTACTCTTTAGAGTTGATTTCACTATCAGCAACTGCTAATAAATAGGTTCTTCCAGTTCTCTTCTCCATATTCATCACAGTTGCCATTTCTTTTTGAAAGTGAGGAATATTTGGTGGGTAAGGATAGCTAAAATATAGTCACACGGTTTATCATTATCCAAGGGGGGGGAAATGTAACTTCATAAAAGTTATAATAAAGACAGTTCATGAACAGAATATTTTTAAAAGTTGGGCATAGAAATATTCAATTTAAATTATTATAGAATTCTTATGTACATATAGCTCTTTCTTCCCCTTAAAGCATCATGGAACTCTGTAATTACAGGGGTAAGTTTTTTGCTGTTTGATGTCACTGGGAATACATGATTTTATTTTATTTCTTCTCTTTGGTTGCGCTTTATTCTCTTTGCAGCTTCACAAGTATCTCACTATGAGGCTCTCGAGCATATTGTGTTAATTACAGTTTGAAAGTAGTGCTTTAAGGATACAGTGGAAGGAATATTTAATATATCCTAATAGGAATGTAAATTCTGACACTAATACTAGTAACTTGTTTTTTAACAGTTTATTGAGATATAATTCATATAATCACCTGTTTAAAATATATAGTTCATTGGTATTTAGTATATTCACAAATATGTACAGACATCAGTAGTTTTAGAACATTCTTATGACCCCAAAAAGAAAACCTCATACTTTTTAGATATCACCGCTATATCTTACTACTCCTATCCTGAGCAATGACTAATTCATTTTGTCTGTCTTAGATTTCCCTGTTTTGGATTTTCATATGAATGGAATCATTTGATAGTTTGATCTGTTGTAACCGGCTTCTTTTACTTAGCAAAATGTTTTCATGGTTCATCTGTATTGTAGCATGTATCAGAACTTCATTCCTTTTTGTGGCCAAATAATATTCCATTGATGGATACACCGTTTTTTAACCATTTATCAGTTGATGGACTTTTGGGTTGTTTACACCTTTCAGCTTTTGTGAATAATGCCACTGTAAACATTTGTGTCCAAGTTTTTGTATGGACACATTTTAGTTTCTCTCCTGTATATCACTAGGAGAAGTATGCTGGGTCATAGAGTAACTGTGTTTAATTGTTTGAAGAACTGTGAACTGCCTGACTGTTTTTTAAGCAGCTGTACTGTTCTACATTCCCTCCAGAAGTGTATGAGGGTTCCATGTGCTCCACATTCTTGCCAGCCCTTTCTTGTTGTTTCTTTGAATCTAGCTGTCCTAGTACATGTGAAGGATATTTCATTTAGGTTTTGATTTGTATTTCTCTGTTAGCTAATGACAATGAGCTTCTTTTCCTTTATTCATTGGCCATTTGCAAATCATCTTTGGAGAAATGGATATTGAAATCTTTTGTCCATTTTTAAATTAGTTATCTTTTTAGTTTTTTTTAAATTGAAGTATGGTCAATACACATACTAATCTTAACATTAGTTTCAAGTATACAACACAGTGGTTCATCAGTTACCCAAATTATTAAATCCTCATCCCCTCTAGTGCAGTTACCATCTGTCAACATAGGAAGATGTTACAGACTCACTGGCTATATTCTCCATGTGTATTACCACTCCCATGACCAACTTATATTTTGATTGAGAATTTTTGTGCCCCTTTATCACCCTCCCCACCCACCTACCCTAACCCCTGCCCCATGACAGCCACCAGTCACTTCTCAGTGTCTGAGTGTGCTGCTCTTCTGTTCATTTTGTTTATTTTGTTTTTATATTTCACGAACAAGTGAAATCATGTGGTTTTTGTCTTTCTCCACCTGGCTTATTTCACTTAGCACAATAGCCTCTAGGTCTGTCCATATTGTCATGAATGGCAGGATTTCTTCCTTTTTTATGGCTGGATAATATTCCATTGCATATATGGACCACATCTTCTTTATCTAGTCATCTGTCAGTGAACATTTTGGTTGCTTCCATATCTTGAGTATTGTAAGTAATGCAGCAATAAACATAGGGTGCATATGTCTTTCAAGTCAGGGATTTTATTTTCTTTGGGTAAATTCCTGGAAGTGGAATTACTGGGCCATGTGGTATTCCTGGTTTTAGCTTTTTTGAGGAACCTCCATACTGCTTTCCACAGTGGCTGCACCAATTTAAAATCCCATAAACAGTGTAGGTGGGGTCCCATTTCTCCATATACTTGCCAACACTTTATTTCTTGTCTTTTGGATAGTGGCCATTCTGACTGGTGTGAGGTGATACTTCATTATCGTTTTGATTTGTAGTTCCCTGATGATTAGCAGTATGGAGCATCTTTTCATGTGCCTATTGGCCATCTGTATTTTTTCTTTGGAAAAATGTCTGTTCAGATCCTTTGCTCATTTTTTATTTGGGTTATTTGTTTTTGGTGTGAGGCATATGAGTTCTTTATATATTCTGGATGTCAGCCTCTTAATGGATAAGTCATTTATGAATACGTTCTCCTATACTGTAGGCCACCTTTTTGTTCTGTTGATGGTGTCCTTTGCTGTAGAAGCTTTTTATAGTTTGATGTATTCCCACTTGTTTGTTTTTTATTTTGTTTCCCTTGCTCAAGGAGATGTATCCAGAAAAAAATTGCTCATCCTTATGTTCAAGAGATTTTGCCTATATTTTGTTCTGTGACTTTTATGGTTTCATGTTTTACATTTAGGTTTTTAATCCATTTTGAGTTTACTTTTGTGTATGCAGTTAGACAGTAATCCAGTTTCATTCTCTTGCATGTAGCTGTGCAGTTTTCCCAGCACCAGTTGTTGAAGAGACTGTTTTTTCCCCTTTGTATATTCATATATTAATTGGTCAGTTAATGTATTTACCATATATTAATTGACCATATATGTGTGGGTTTATATCTGGGCTCTCTATTCTGTTCCATTGAGCGATGGGTCTGTTTTACATTTATCTTTTTAAATTAAAAGATAACTTAAAAATTATCTTTTGAATATGGAAGCAACCTAAGTGTCCATCAGTAGTGGATGAATGGATAAAGAAGATGTGGTACATATACACAATGGAATATTATTCAGCCATGAAAAGAAAAGAAATTCTACCCATTTGTAACAACATGGATGGAGGTAGAGGGAATTACACTCAGTGAAATAAGCCAGGTGGAGAAAGACATGTACCAAATGACTTGACTCATTTGTGGAGTCTAAAAAATAAACAAAACTGAAGGAACAAAATAGCAGACTCACAGACTCCGAGAAGGGACTAGTGGTTACTGTGAAAGGTAGGGGTTAGGGAGGGTGGGTGGGAAGGGAGAAGGGGATTTAGAGGCACTATAATTTGCAATCACAATATAGGTAGGTCACAGGGAAGGCAGTACAGCATGGAGAAGACAAGTAAGGACTCTTAACGCATCATACTACGCTGATAGACAGTGACTGCAATGGGCGGGGGGTGAGGACTTGATAATGTGAGTGAATGTTGAAACCACAGTGTTGTTCATGTGAAACTTTCATAAGATTGTATATCAATGATACTTTAGTAAAAAAAGTAAACAATATCTTTTTAATATGGAAACAACCTAAGGGTCCATCAATAGATGAAAAGATAAAGAAGATGTGGTACGTATAAAAAACAGAGTATTATTCAGCGATAGAAAGAAAAGAAATCCTATTTGCAACAACATGGATGTATATAGAGTGTATTACACTCAGTGAAATAAGCCAGGTAGAGAAAGACAAATACCAAATGATTTCACTTATTTGTGGAGTATAAAAACAAAGCAAAACAGAAGGAACAAAACAGCAGTAGACTCAGAGACACAGAGAAGGGACTAATGGTTGCCAAAGAGGAAGGGTTGGGGAGGGAGAAGGAGATAAGAGGGGCCCTATAATTCGTAATCACAATATAGATTAGTCATGGGGACAGTTGTACAGTGTGGAGAATACAGTTAACGATTCTGTAACATCTTACTACGCTGATGGACAGTGACCTCACTGGAGGGGGTGAGGACTTGATAGTATGGGTGAATGTTGAACCATTGTGTTGTGTGTTTGAAACCAATGTAAGATTGTGTATCATTGATACTTTAATTTTAAAAACATTATCTTTTTAAAGTTGGGTGGTCTTTCTATTGAGTTGTAAGAGTTCTTTGTACAGCATACAAATCCCTTTTCAGATAGGTGATTTACAAATATCTCCCATTCTTTGAGTTGTCTTTTTACTTTGTTGATAGTGTCTTTTCAACCTCTAAAAGTTTTTAATTTTGAAAAAGTCAAATTTTGATACAATTTTGGAGAATTTTTTTCTTTTGTTGTTGGCACTTTTGGTGTCACATCTAATAATCCTTCGTCCCATCTGAGGTCATGAAGATTTACCCTCTCTGTTTTCTTTTGAGAGTTTTATAGTTTTGACTATTGTATTTAAGTCCTTGAACAATTTTGAGTTAATTTTTACATGTGGTGTGGGGTAAAGTGTCCAACTTCATTGTTTTGCCTGTGGCCATTCAGTTGTCCCAGCACCATTTGTTAAAAAGACTATTTTCCCCCTATTGAGTGGTGGTGTTGACAGCTTTGTCAGCCATCACCTGACTGTAGATTATGGATTTATCTCTGAACTCTCAGTTGTATTTCATTGATCTGTCCTCATGCCAGTACTATACTGTCTTGATCAATACTGTTGCTTTGCAGTAAGTCTTGAAGTCAGGGAATGTGAGTCCTCCTACTTTGTTCTTTTTCAGGATTGTTTTGCCTTTCTGGTCCCTTGTATATAGAAATTTTAGATCAATTTGTCGATTTCTACAAAGAAGTCATTTGGGGTTTCTGATAGGGATTACATTGAATCTGTAGATCACCTAGTAGAGGACTGACCTCTTAACAGTAAGTCTTCTGACCCATGAACAAGGAGTTTTTTTGTTTTGATCTTTAATTTCTTGCGATGATTTTTTTGTTAGTTTTCAGAGTAGAAATTTTACACTTTCGTTTATTCCAAAGCATTTCTTAAGTATGATGCTAATGTGAATGGAACTGTTTTCTTAATTTCATTTTCATATTTAAAAAATTTCATGACAATTTCATTTTCAGAAATAAAACTGATTTTTGTACATTGATCTTGTGTCCTACAGCCTTGCTGAACTCACTTATTAATTATAATAGCATTTTAGTGGATCCCTTGGGGTTTTATGTATACAAAATCATGTCATCTGTGCATTGGGATAGTTTTACCTCTCTTCCTTTCCAGTTTGAATGCTTTGTTTTTCTTTTCTTGCCTAATTGCCTGGCTAGAATCTCCAGTACAGTATTGAATAGGTGTAGTGAGAGCAGACATCCTTGTCTTGTTCCATGTCTTAGGGGAAAGCATCTGGTCCTTCACCATTAAATGTGATATTAGCTGCTGTTTTTTGTAGATGCCCTTTATCAGATTGAGGAAGCTTTTTGTTTATCTCAGAAGGTCTTTCTTTTGCCTTCATATTTTGAAAAAAATGCTTTGCTCAGTATAGGATTCTTACATGTTTGTTTATTTAGTGACTGGCTGGATTATTTTAGTGAAGTCTCTCCTACCATCTCAATCCCCACAGCGTTAAGCCTCTGGTGGTGCTCCTCAGGGAGGCATAGCTGAGTTCTCCCTATAGTCACCCTGGGATGACTGGTGCTGGTGTGGCTCGCTCCCTGACCAACCCAGCTGTTAAATTCCACTACTTGCCTAGACTGCTCTATTGTTTTCAATAATGCCATTACCACCCTGCATAAGGAACCCTTGATATACTCTTTAACATCTCAACTTTCAGATACTGCCTGTGTGATACAAGAGGCCAAGAGAATTGATTTTCTTAAAAAATGAATTCGTTATATGTGGAAGTACTCTACTTAGCAGGGTATTTTTGCACCTGACTAGAGTGAATAAAGGAAATGAAAATAATAGCAGTTGGGGAACTTTAACATGAGGGTTATTGTACTATGGTTGACTAAGTTCTTCTCAAGTTGGTTGGAGGTGTTGCAGTAACTCTTGCCTTCATTGACCTGGCTTAGATATCAAAGTCAGCAGTCTTCCTCCTCAGTTTTGCTGTCATCTTAGGTTTCCTTTTTTTTTTTTTCTTTCCAGGGGCCACTCAATAGTGAGTCTTCCAACCAGAGCTTGTGCAGCGTGGGGTCCTTGAGTGATAAAGAAGTAGAGGTAAGAAGCCACATCCATTTGCAATTGCAAGACTTCGTATTCCCACAGTTCCAGTCTGTGTTGAAGGACTGCACTGCAGAGCTTCCCGGGGCACAGTTAGGGTCTGTGTGAATGGCTCCCCTTTGAGGTGTGTGCTCTTTGTGTCTGTATAGATGTGATGTGGTCCTGATGGTTTTTTATTATTATAATCTTGTATGGGTGTTATTTTCCTTTATTAAAAAATTTTTTTTGCCTAGTTGCCATCAATAAAAGGCGGAAATTTTCAATTGCAGCTGAATTAGGTTAGGTGCCCTTGAATTTTTAACACTTTTCAGTACTTAAATAGAGTGGGTCAATGTAGCCTCGGCCGACTTTAGTAACAGAATTTGAAGATGATTTTTTTAGGCAGATAACCTAGCTGTATGGATATGGGTCCAAATCTACAACCACCTACTTTGCAGTTAGATAGAAGTTTCAGTAAAGTAGAGCCAGTTGATTGATTAGGCAGATACTCCCTTTTTGAAAAATAGGGTTTTGATTTAAACTCTTTTAAAGTATAAATACTGTAACAGCTGCTGTCTGACAGCCTTGTATGCTAGATGTTTGTACTACATCTGTGCTTTATAAAATATCTAATTTAAGCTTTGCAGCAAATATGATTTACAGATGAGTATATTGAAGCTCTGATATTTTAGAAGTTTGTCAAAATTGTATAGATGGTTTGGTTCCAGACCCTGTACTCTTTTCATGACACTGCCCATAGTGGGACATGATTTAGGACTTGTCTGTGTCAGTTAAGTCTTCCTTATAAGTTCGATATTTTTTATATACTCTAATTTTCATAATGTGAAAATTTTAAGAAAATGCTAATTGTTATGTATGTGGTGTTTAACAGACTCCTGAGAAAAAACAGAATGACCAGCGAAACCGGAAAAGAAAAGCTGAACCATATGAAACTAGCCAAGGTAGTAATAATTTCACACCAATAAAAATATTAAATTCTATGGACTTAGAATTTTCCAACTTACACTGAATAATTAGTTTGTATACAGAGGTTCCTAACAAAGGAGATTTGTGTATCTCAAGGGATTACCAGGCTGTTTATTATAGACTTGCCATTTGATACACACATGACAAAACTGTCAGTTCTTTGGGGACTCTTGTTTTCCCTGTTATAAGTCGATGATTTTCTCATCAGAAGTTTTTCTTCAGACTAAGCATGTACTGCACTGAAAAGCACTTACCTTGGAGTTTTAACTATGTTTTGCATAATTATCAGTGATTTGTTATAGGCAAGCAGAAATGGTTTCATTTACATAGTTGTTCTTTCTACCTGCTTCCTTGCATGTCAATTATTGAATTGAAAATTGTAACTATGATAGTTATAATACCAAATATTTTCATATAATTAAAGAAAGAATAAATGGTTTGGTTTGGCTCTCCTCCTGCCCCCCATTCTAAGCAACTGAAGCTCCAGTCTTTTTTACATATTTCTTCTTAATTGTTTTTTTAATCTACAAATCATTTTTTCACTTTTGGGGGGGAAATTCTCCCAAAGTGACAAGGTCACATAAAGTTTTTTGTGAAATAGAATAAACCCGTTTGTTTTGAACTCTTACTCTCTTAGATGGTGATGTAGATTATAGAGTAGTTTTATTTTAATTTACAGTAGTGGCATAAGGTAGTCTATTTATAAAAGAAAGATGGGTGAATCTTCAAGGAAAGCAAGCTGTGGAAAAGTCTTCTTTCACTGTTTATTTAGACATTTATTATATGGAGAAAACTGTGTTTGCTCTTAGGATACAGGTATTTTGGCTCATTTGTTAAAAGTAAAGCCTGCACTGGAATTGATAACAACATATGCAGTTAATGAATACACAGTACATTTTAGTGAATGATGGTTTACATGTGTTATTGGAAAAACTATACTTACTTTGGTTTCATTTTCAGGGAAAGGCACTCCTAGGGGACATAAAATTAGTGATTACTTTGAGGTAAGTTAAATTTTTCGGGAAAAAAATCTATAGTGATTTTTTAAAACCTAAATCCTCACATTCATTTAAGGCTTAATAAAGCAGTATTTTGCCTTTTATTGTGTTCTTTTCCCCTCCTTCTCCATCTTCATCAGCCTGATGCCACCCCTTCTCTCTCTAAGAGGAAACTGCTGCTAACTTCCTAAAGCTAAATTTGTGATGATGTGTCTTGTCTGTGATGATATAAAAATTCACAAATGAGGTGATTTTTCTCTTGGCCAGACTAGGTTCCGTGTCTTACAAAGATTGAAGTGGAATGACTTGAACCCCTCTTTTGTCCTCTTCCCTGTAGTCTGTGGAACATGTAGCGAGCTCACTGACCCGTGGTTAATGGTACTAAAGAGGACACTGGCAGCCACTGTACCGCTGTATTCCTGCTTCCTGTATTTTGAGACCAGAAGGGAAAACATTCTTCTCTTATGTCCTTTCAAAACCATGTGTACCTTCAGCTTTCTAGCCAGCCATGTTTTCTTTTTATCTTGGTACATTTCTGCTGGAGCTCCTTCTTAAAATCTCATTGAAATGATGGCAGAATTTGACTTAAATGACATTTTCTCTCTAGAATAAGATGTATTAACTTAAAGGGGCCATATATAATTAAGACCTGTTTATATATTAATCTTTTACTCTCCTTATCTGAAGCATAGTACTGTTTTGAATTATTCATATCCATTTTTCCCTGTTGGCCAGTTTGCTGGGGGAAGCGGGCCAGGAACCAGCCCTGGCAGAAGTGTTCCACCAGTTGCACGATCCTCACCGCAACATTCCTTATCCAATCCCTTACCGGTAAGCATTCACCTGGAGAAATTTGACACCTGTTGTAGAAGACAAGAAGCCCAGGAACACTCAAACGAAAGTTTCTCTTCCATTAATTACCCAAGGGGAATGAGGCATTAAGGAGAAACATTCATAGTATTACCTATCAGTCACTTAGATTCAAATCTGTATTAGTACATTTTCATTTTACAAGAACTAACCCTATTTCTCAGTATAATAAATTGCCTCTGAGCCTACAGCTGAGTGTTCTGTCAGGGAAGTGATTTCCAACCCAAACATTAGGTTTTCATGCTTGCCAAACTTGCATGTTCTTATAACTAAATTCTTTTCTTACAAATTTTTTGATTAGCTTGTGGCATTTGAATTGTTCTCAAGGCTTATTCACAGTGACATAGTAGAGAAGCTATACAAACTTGAGATAGGTTTATTTCTTGCTTATACATGAGAGCTGAAGATCTTAGAAAAGCCTTCAGTTTTGCCACTCAGGAGACATTTGGCAATGTTAGAGTAATCTTTGGTCACAACTAGGGAGGACCATAAGCATCTACTTGGCAGAGGCCAGGGATGCTTGTTACATCCGATAATGCCCAGAACAGGGCCCCCACAACAAAGAATTATCTGGTCCAAAATGTCGTGAGTGGCCAAGGTTGAGAATCCCTATAGCTAATGTAGGATTTTGTGTTAATTTGCTTGAATGCCTTTGAGCAATTTGTTGATATCATGTAAGACCTTTTACTTGACAGTGTGTTCTGTCTACCAGTGCCTCCCTTGGATACTGCTGTGGGATCTTGGGGAAGAGGGGTCTCCCTAAGATTAGAAGTTTTCATTCTAGGTGTCTCTTTAGGAAAGTTGTTTTACTCATTCTCAGCAAAGTTGGTTAACTGTTCTTTTCCTAAGTGATTTAGTCTTCAGTACTGTGAAAGTGTTTTAAAATGCACTTCTTCCCATCTTCTGTCTCATTAAAAACATACATTTGTTAGGATGACTTATAATTATTAAAGCACTTTTGAAAGTAGAGTCAGCTGAAAAATTTTGGTTGTATTTTGTCATCCTTGCCATAATTTAAAATGTTAGATACGGTGGTGTGTAGATCTATTTAGTTTGGTTGAGCTTTATTAGATAACTATTGAGGCCTCTGTCTTTTATTTTTCTTAAATTTTAAACCAATTAAAAGTTTTAAATGTTAAATGAGATTGCAGAATTATCTGTGGGACAGATATGATTTACAGAATTTTTGTTGTCTGTTATCTCTTCTTCTTGAAATTTTTTTTTCAGTTGGTTTTTAATTTTGTGACTACTGATCTATCATCTGTCAGTTTAAGTCAAGTCTTAACCTGAATACAAAAGAGATGTGCTTGGGTTGTTCAGAGGTTCCTTCCCAGTGATATGGGTCGGGGCTGGGCGTCACCATCGTGATGCAGATCTAAGTGGGTATTAGGTGTTGGAATAGGAACCAAACCTTAATTTCCTTTTTTCCATTGCTCTGAGAACCTCTTTCTCCTCCCAACTTAAAATTTGTGCTTCGTTTTTATTATTGTTGATCCCCTCACTCCCCTTCCCCACTCTCTCTCCATCATACTTGCCTGAAGAAACCTGGCCCTTGGCTAAATCTAATTTTCCACCTTTTCCTTGCCTGCCTCTATGCAGCTCAGCATGGTTGGAGGAAAATGCATACACCCATGCTGGCTGATCTTGATCTCACTTTAATAAGTTCATGACCTCTAGCTGCCTGCCAGGCCTGTCGTATTTCCCTAGTTTCCTTTCCTAGTTAAATAGCTCATATTTTTGTCATTTCCTACAAGCTTTCAGCAACACTTCCTCCCCCTCTACTGTCTCCACTGATGGCTTTGCTCTTTTATTTTACTGAAAAAACAGAAACAATCAGAAGGGGACTTTCACATGCTCCTACACCAAACCCACCAAGCTGTTCATGTCGCTATCCATATGTGCCTTTTAGGATGAATAACTTGCCAGCCCTTTACTTGGGCATTGGCATCCCTGATAATTATGTATCCAGTTCACTACTTGACATCTGCACTTACATAAGTAACGGACAGCTTTAAAATGTCCACAAAGGAATTTCTGCTCCCCCTCCCTACCAGAACACCCACCACCTCCTGCTCCTCCTACAGTCTACCCTATTCTGGTAAATGACAGTTTACTCTGTCTCCTTTTTCAGGTCATAACCTCATGCCCCATACCTAATCCACCAGTAAGTGCTGTTTTTTCCTTTAAAATGTGTCAGAATCTGATCACTTTTCTATTCTTGTTCTCTGCCTTAGCCTCTTGTGTGGTCTCCCTGTTCCTGCATATGTCTCACCTGTTCTCCATATAGTAGCCCAAGTGAGTCTGTTCAGTAAATTATGACAGATCCTGGCATTCCTCTGCTGAGAACTGTCCAGTGGTTAGTCCAAACTGTTCTAGGCTTATGTTGCCTAGAAGCTCCTATGTGATCTGTGTTGTCCTCACCCACCTGACTGACATCTCCAACTGGTCTCCGTCTCCCTCATGCCACTACAGCCACATGAGCTTCCTTGAAGCTCCTTTTTTGCTGCGAGGCTCTCTTTTGCTTCAGGGTCTTTGTACTTGCTAATCCCTCTTCCAGGAACAGCATGATTAGTGATTTCTTCATCAAGTTATTGCTCAAAAATGACCTTATCAGAGAAGTCTTTCATGATCAACTCTAAAATAGTGGTCCCTTACCCATTATTGCTCTGTCCCTAATTCTCCTTTATTTTAAGTCTTAGTTATCACCTGACATGTATATTTAAATTTTTCATTGGTTCTTATTTATACATGTCTTAGAGGAGTATACATAGAAGTCTATAGCTTAATGAATTTGCACAGACTGTATAAGCACAAGAAACAAATATTCCTAACCCCCTCCCTCAAACTTCCTTATGCTCCCTTCCAGTTATTAGCTCCCCCACTGCCACTGGGGAGAGCCACTATCCTGACTTCTAACCCTATAGATGAGTCTTCCCTGTTTCTGTACTTAATCATGCAGTGTATACTCTGTGTCAGGCTTCTCTTGTTCAGCATTGCTTCTGTGAGAGTCATCTGTGTTGCCATCGGTTGTGGATCCTTCATTGTCTTTTGTGTGTGGTACAATTTTAACACATTTCGCTTAATAATTTATATTTTAATTTTTAACCATGCAGTTAATCTGTTGCTTACCTTCTCTACTAGAATAATTCTATAAGAGCAGGCACTTTGTTTACTGCTGTTTCCATCTTGCAGTGCTTATTACATAAAGGTGTAATTATTCTACTTCTCCCACTTGACATGAAGAGATAATATCTTGTTCAGTTTTTAGTCTGTAATACCCAAACAGTGCTCTAAATGCATTTTATCTGGTGTTTAACATATCCAAACCATTGTAGGGCATAAATATTTCCATTTTTATATCAACTTCTCATTATTATGTTTTCAAGGTAACTGACAAATATCATCTAGTTGAGGTTTTTTTCCTTCATTCTCTAATCCTTTTTTAACTTTGATATTATTCTATTTACATTTAATATAATTATTATTATAGTGGGTTTACATATACCATCTTTTAATGTGTTTTTTTTTTCTGCCTGTCCTGTGTTTCTCCTTTCATTTGGATTGATTTTTTTTCACATTATTTCATGTTTCCCTCCTCTTCTAGGAGCTAGGCCCTCTTTAGTGTTTCTCTTTTAAATTACCGCACATCGTTAATATGCCAAAATTTTATGTTAATAGTATCTTTACCCTCCTCCCAAATAAATGACGACCTGAAAACATTAACTCTACTTACCTGCTGCTAACTTCGTGGTAGTGGCATATGTTTTTACTTTGCCCTTTTTTTAAAGCCTCATAAAACCTCATTATTTTATACTATCAGTGTTGGTTTAGACTTAACCTATATACTTATCTTTATACTTTTTCTTCATTGTATCTTACTACTTCTACATAAGGTCACTTTTCTTTTGCCAAAGTATTCCTTTAGTATTCCTTTCGTATGTATCTGCTGGGGCTTAACTCTAACTCTCTAGGTTTTGTTAGCTTAAAAAACTTTATTTTGTCTTTATTCGTGAAGGATCTTTTTGCTTTGTATATTTTTAGATTGCCATTTTTTTCTTTGAACACAACTGAGTGTATCATTACTATCTTCTGGCCCCCAGAAGATATTGAGAAACACCTTTTATTTACTTGTTATTTCTTTGCAAGTGTCTGCTTCCCAGGCCCCAGCTGCTTTTAAAATCTTTATCTGTAGTGCTCTGCAGTTCACTGTAATGTATCCTTTTATTTCTCTTGCTTGTGATTTGTGGGCTTTGGTATCTGTGGGTTGGTGTCTTGTACCAGTTCTGGATAATTACTAGCCACTGTCTTGTCAATATTATCTCTGCCTTGTTCTCCTTTTCTTCCTATGAAATTCCAATTAACCGTATGTTGGACTGTCTCACTTCATCACTATACCTCTTCTTTCTGTTTTCTTTTTGTCTCTGTATGCTCCATTCTGGATTGTTTCTTGCCTTTCAGTTTTCAAATTCTCTGTTTCGTTGTATCTAATTTTCTGTTAACCACTTTGAATTCCTAATTTTTGTTATTTTATCTTTCTGGCAGGTATTTTCAAGCCTGTCTTTTATTTTTAAAAATCTAGTATACACAGTTCTTTGTCTGATAATTCTGGTATTTGGTGTTTTCATGAATCTGTTTCTGCTGTCTCTTGTTTTTCTTAGCTGTTGCTCAAGGCTTTATTTCTTTAATGCTTCATTTTTCTCTGTGTGTTGCTCATTATTCTTGGAAAAATTATTTAGGAAATTTCTCTGAGATCTAGGATGAAGATGTGTTCCTTCAGGGAGAATTTTTTATTTGCTTCTTACAAGGGCCTAGAGAATCTACCAATCTAACATCACTTCTAACTACTAAATTCATGGCTTGTGTTTTGGTTGGTTTGTTTATTGCAACCACCCAGGCAAAACTGATTTGGATTGTGTTAACATTTCTTCGGAGCCCCCAGCCATTGCCAAGGCAACTTCCTTGCAGCTCCCTGAGGGTGGGGGAAATTTTTCATCTGGTTTGTGTTTTCCCCGAGTGTGTAGCCCTTTGGAAGCCCAGTTTAAAGTGGGAAGGGTTTGTTGTTGAGTCTCCTGCGCTGGGTGGGCCTTTGTCTGCGACTGACTGCTTGGCACCATGGTGCTCTGAAATGGAAATCACGAGCTATAGTTATCCTTAGGGCAAGTATGACTTTGGTGCTGCTTTTACCTGTCTTGTGTTCCTGATTTCCCATAGATTTTGCCCTGCAGATCTCTACTATCTTACCAACCCTTTGATGCTTGTAATAACTTTTTCATATTTTGTCCTGTCTTTATAGTTTGTCTTCTAAGGGAAGACTGGGTCAAACATCACAGCCTGCTGAATTTATAGAAATATTTAAAAATCTTTCAGCTCTTGTCAAATATTTATTGAATAAATAACAGAACGACTAATTTTAATATTGTGACATCAGAGATTCTTTCTCCCAAGGAGGGAGAGTATTGTGGATGGGTATCACAAGTGTTTGGGAGCTAGAATTTAAGCTGTTGGATTTGGTGAGATAAGAGTGTTGGTCTTAGGAAGGTAGATTCTGCTCATAGATTAAAAAACTGAATTCCTTTGTTAGTATCATTTTGGTTAGTTTATTTTACTTCTACTTTCTAAAGTGAAAACATGAAGTAGTTTTTCCTGATAAAGTGATAACATGCTGTTTATGAGAGTCCAACAATTCAGAAGTGATAAAATAGAGAATTCCCTCCAAAAGAACTGTTATTAAGGGTTTAATGGACTTACATGTATACCTGTATGTTGATATAATAGATTTTCATTTCTGTTGTATTAATTTATTTAACCAATATCCCATAAACATTTTGTATTCTATTAATAGTGCTGCTTTGAATGTCCGTGCATATGTATCTGTACTTACGCATTTTTTCCCTTTGGATAGAGTTCCAAAGTATAACTCTCTACTCAAAGAATATGCTCTCTTTAAAATATCATCATGTAATCGCTAGCAGATGATCAGCAGTTTGAGAGTCCAGTTTCTGTATACTTGTGATACTGAATTTTATCATTGTAATCTTTGCCAGTGAGAAAAATATCTTGTTTTAACTTACATTTCTTCATTAGTGATATTAAACATTTTTTCATAAATTTAATAGCTTTTTTTGATTTCTCTTTTAATGCTTGTTTAGGTCCTTTACCTATTTATTTACTGAAGTATTTCTTTTCTCTTCTTGATGGGTAGGAGCACATTATTTATTAAGATTGTTAACTCACTGTCATTTATATTGTAAATATTTTTGCCTGTTTGTAATTTTGTCTTTTATGTTGACTCTCACCATTTAAAAGAAAAAAAATTTGAATTAGTCAAAAAGTTATCAGTGTTTTTCCTTTATGACATACTGGTTTTGTGTTCTTAGATGTTCTTATATGGTTTGTATTTTTAATGTCATGCTTAAAAAAATCTGTCACCACTAGAAAATCATAAAATCATTTGTTTATATATTCTTTTAATTTTTATGTACAAGGAAATAGTCTGTTTTTGAATACCAACATAAATATCCTACTATATTTTAATAAGTTCCTACTAATTTGAAATGTGCTTTAATTACAAATTATACTTCCATTTTATATGAATCTATTTCTGAATTTTTTATTCTATGCCATCGGTTGCTTGATCTGTCTGCTCCTGTACCGAGTAGTAGACTGATTTAGTTACTGTTGCTTTGTGTAATATGTTTTAATAGCTAGTCAAATGTCCGTGATATTCTTTATCAAAAATTTGTGGCTAATTCTGATTATTTTCCAAGTGAACCTCAGAGTTAATTTGTGAGTTCCATAAAATAACTTCCCAGAAGGGTGCAGGAGAGAACTACACCACCAGAACACTCTCTCTTAAAAAAAACAAGACGACCAAAAAAAAAAAATCCCTAAGCATTTGCTTTAGAAAAATTTGACGTCTATAAAATTTGAATCCAGGAACATGGTATCACCACTTAACTTTTCAGCCCATCGGTGAAAATAGTTTTTCTTTATATGTAATCTGCATATTTCTTAAGTTTGTGTCTAAGTATTTTACAGATTTTTTGAAATTTTGAATCTTTTTCTTTGATTACGTATTCTGATTATAATCAGTTACTGTTGGTATATGTGGAAGCCACTGATTTTTGTGTATTTATTTTATATTTGGCCATCTTCCTAGGTATAATTTGTTGTTTTTCAGTTGATTTGCTTGGTTTTCTTTGTGAATAGTTATATCATCAAAAAATGACACTTTTAAATCTTTAATATTTTCCAATGCTTATACCTCATATTTTTTCTTACCAAATTGGCTGAGACTTCTATAATAACGTAGAATGATTGTGATATTAATGTGTTAACCCCTATCTAGTTCCTTACTTTGATGAGTGTCTCTAGTATAGCATCATTAATTATATTTATGTTGATTTCTGGGAAACATTATTTTTGTTGTGTTAAAGATGGATACTTCCATTTTTTTTTCTGAAGAGTTGTCTAACTGTGCATATCCTTTTTGGCATCTCAAGGGAAGAGTCTTGATTTTTTTTTTTCTCCCTAAAATTAAGGTAATGAGGTACATTAATAGATTTGTAAAATAATAACTGTCCTTACATTTCTTTAATAAATCATACATAATTATGGTATATTATTAGTATATTATGAAACTTGTTTTGCTTGTATTTATTTTAGATTTTTACATCTGAGTATAGTATGGTGAGAATAGAACTGAGAGTGAAATAAGATCTACCTTTAAATTAGGGGCAAATGTTTTAATCTTCGTTTATCTGCAGGATAGAAACGACATTTCTTTTGTAGGATTGATGGTATTATGAAGTTCATTTTTGAACCCTGCAAGATAATCTTACAATGTTATATAGATACAGAACCATTAAAATATAATTTACAAAATTTAAGATATTAACTCAGATTTTAGATATATTATAATCCAATGATAATGTTAGTCATGCTCTCTACATTTGTTTTTACAGAGGGTGTTATTTTTAATTCTTATATTTGCTAACTGTTTTAATCTGTTTCATGTTTGGCAATATTAGATTTTCTTAAGTGATTTGTGCATTTTCTTTAATGTTTTCCAGCGACGAGTAGAACAGCCTCTCTATGGTTTAGATGGCAGTGCTGCAAAGGAGGTATCAGAAGAGCAGTCGGCCCTGCCAACCCTGATGTCGGTGATGCTAGCGAAACCCCGGCTGGACACAGAGCAGCTGGCACAGAGGGGAGCTGGCCTCTGCTTCACTTTTGTTTCAGTGAGTAGTACCAAGGCTAAGTTTATGCGGATCCTTGTTGCCCTGGAGCTCCTTGAAGGTGGAGTCATTATTTTTTGTAGAGAGATGATGACATTTCTGACTCTGTAACTGGTAAAGGCACTGTGCTTTTACTCTGTCCTCTGGTTCAGGGAACTGAGAGAAACTGTCGAAGTCTGAGCCCACCATGGAAAGGAAAAATACAATATTAGGTTGACAAAGAAGTAAAGAAAATACAGATCAAATTCCATTATCACCAAAGTGCTTGTATAATTAAAAATAAAATCTCCAGACTCCAGCCATCATTATTTAAAGCAATATATTCAAGTCATAAAATTTCAGCATGTAGGCAGGCATTCGGTAGCACGCTTACCAATCATTCCTGCTCTGGTATTTGGGCAGCTTCTGTGCTTGTTTCTCTTGCCTCTTCAGAGTGTTGGTGTTGGTGGGGACTCTTGCTAGGAAAATTTGGCTGTTTGCTCCTTTCAGCTTGCTTCTTCCCCCCTCTCTGAATAGTAAGAATTTGAGTGCTAAGAAAGTTTGACCCCATTTTTATTTGCTAAATTATAATGCAGTTTGACTCAAAAGTTGTTATTTTTCTTGGTTTCTGTGCCCTACCAACTACTTGTTTGTTGCCAAAGATGGTATAAAGCAAGGGAAAGCCCGTTGCTCTATTCTTCCATTTTTAGGGGCATCTTTCAGAGCTAAAGTCACCAGTGGTCCAAACTTTGTTCTCTTTTACTGGTTCATTTTCTCCAGTTATAATCCAAGTTTCCTCTTTATTTGCTCTGTGGAATCTGAATCACTAACCCACATGCAATTGTATTCAGAAAGGCCCTGAAAATAGTGTCTTAGGGAAAGGAAATAAAAAATTAGATAGGGAACCATTGTGTATTATTTGGAATACTTTCTTATAGTTATTGCTTCCCCTCAAAAAAGTGATAATACGTTTTTAAAACACTTACAGAATTTTTAATCATCAAAGGAATGGAGAAACTTTTTGTATGAGGACAGTATAATTTCATCCCTCAGGGGCAAAGGAAATAACATAAAATGGGAGAATTAACCAGTATGATACTGTGGGTAGCCTGACAGTATGGAATACTTTGTATGAGAATGTAGTGGTTCTCTATAGTACTGTTTTAGAGATTGTATCTGTCTTTATGTCTATGTATATATTTCATTGTGTGCTTACTATTCACTTACATTTGTCAAATCTTCATATTAGATCTAACTTTCCCAGGCAGAACCTTGGTAGGGGTGCAGGGTGGGGGAAGCTGTTTGTCCTTTAGTTCTTACATTGTCTTAAAAACTACCTGTTTCTCACTTAAGGGGAGTTCCCTTTTTTCATTCCTCAAATATTTACTGAATGACTACTGTGTGACAGGCATATAGTTAAATACAAAGGGTTTCGATCAGTGAGAACTTGTTCCCCTGTTGTAAGCCTTCCATAAAAGGTGTGTGCGTGCAGGCTTGGGAGTGGGTGCATATGAAGGACAGCCACCTGCTCAGTTCTGTCACCTTGTACACTCAGGCTGTTAGAGGAGTTGAGAGATGCTGCAGGCATATTGTTCTCACACGGAAGAGAGATGGCAGTTAGCAGTAAGAATGATATGTCAGAGTAAGGAACATGGAAACCGTATAAAAACCAAAGGCCTAAATGCTTTGGTATGGTTCTGTTTCTCTTTGCTTCTCTGAGGTTCCAGCCAGATATATATAAACTTAGTAAAATAAAGAAGGAAAAAAAAGCTAACATTAAGATAAAACAGATATTGTAAATCAATAGATAAAAAAGCAAGTCTCCTAAAAAAATAGGGAAAGGCTATGAGCAGACAGGTGTATGGGGAAAAAAAAGACAAATGACTAATAATATGAAAAAAATGCTTAATTTCAGCCATTGAGAAATACAAAATAAAACAAGATAACATTTTTGACCTATCAAATGGAAGGTTAATAAGTTTGATAATTTAGACACACATGCAGTTTTATATTGCCTCTAAGTTGTAGTCATTTGGACAAATTGGTAATGTATCTCAGTGTTAAGTTTACATATTATTGGGTCCAGAAATTCCATTCCCATAAAACTGCACAAAAATAATTATTGTTTATAATTATAATTTCTATCTACCAGTGTTTCAACTTGGAATGTGACCTTCATGTTGCTAAGTCCAGTGATCAGTTCTCAGAACTTAGCCAGCCCAATTTATTAGCCACCATGGATCACTCCCTTCTTCTCCAAGCACATGTTCTTTTTATGGCTTCCTCTTGATTCTTCCTCGCATTGGAGTGCCTCAGGGCTTAATCTTTAGACCTTTCTATCTGCCTTTATTCTCTACATAATCTCATTTAGTTTCTTTGCCCTAATTATCACCTGTCTGCAGGACTTGCATATTTATGTCTGTAGCTCAGAACCCTTCCCTGAATTGCCAGACCTATGTGGTCCCTTGCCTGTAAAAGTCATCTTCTCTGTATGTCAACCAGCATATCAAATTTCACATGTCCAAAACCAAATGCTTCATTTTGTTCACCCACTTCAAACTCCTTTCTCCCATAGCCTTCCACATCTTAGTAGTTGTCAGCTCTTTAATTGTTTAAAAACCTTGGAGTCATTCTTGTCTTTTCCCCCTTCATTATTACCACTTGAATTTAAACTGTCTCCCACTGAGGTTATGGTGGTAGCTTCTTAACTGGACTCTACTTCTAGCTTTGTTTCCTTTTAATATGTTCTCAACAGATCAGAGTGATCCACCTGAAAATAACTGAATGCCGAGTCATGCCACTCCTTCCACTTGAAGTGCTTGAATTGGCACATAGGCCCTGCATGGTCTGTCTCCTACCACTTTGATATCTCTTACTACTTACTGCCTCCCTTCCTTACCAGGTTGCATCAACACTGGCTGCCTTGCTTCCTCAAATAGTACCTGGTAGGCTCTTACTTCAGGGCCTTTCTACTTACTGTTACTTTAGTTTTAACATTCTTCCGCCAGATACCATCATGCCTTGCTCCCTCAGTTCTATCCAGTCTCTATTTAAATTTACCCTAAGACAGAGTCCTGTATAAAATAAGTCCTACACTATAGAACATCAACTCCTCCCTGCCCACCCCATACAATATCTACCTCCTGTGCCCCGCTTTAGCTTAGTCTTACCACCAGCTGACCTGCTATAATTTACTTCTTTGTTTGACAGTGGCTCTCCCCTGCCCCCCCCACCCCCCACCCCCCACCCCCCGTGAAGCCTCCATCAGGTTGCAGACTTTGGTGTCTCCAGAGCTAGGATGGGATCTGTGCTGATAGACACTCAGCATCCTTCATATAGAGACTAGTTAAATAAAATATATGTACACAATGGAATGCTATACAGTTGACAAAAAACATACATATGGGTTAACAATGAAAGATCTCTAGATAGGTATTAAGTAAAAATGGGTGACAGTATATGAGTTTGATACTTCAGATGTTTAAAACTTACATAATTTTACATGTTTTAACATAGGAAATTTGATTTCTTAAATTTTAAGCATATGATGTTCTAAATTGTAAAAGTAGTACATGTACATGGCCCTTGAAAACTTGAAGTGATGGAGAAAAGTAAAGTTCTTTTTCCTTCACACCCCTCAGAGAGAGAACTACTGTTATCAGTTTGTGTTTTAGATTTTCTACTAATTACCATTTTAACTTCAAATGTTTCTTATCTAATCAACTTTAAACAAGATCTGTTTATTCCCTATTCTGGGAGATGAGTTTGACATACATACTCATAACTATTACCCAGCTTCCTTTCTCATCTTTCAATTTTTTAACTATTTTAAATTATAAGTATGTGGTATTTAGTTTGTAATTTTAAGTAAATTGAGTCTTTTCTGCTTGATAAATTATTCTAAAACTTGAAAACACTTACCGAGCACTTTGAATATAACAATCCCACTGGATATGAAGCAACATCTCATTGTGACTTTGGTTTGCATTTCCTGAATATTAAAGGATAATGAGCAATTTTTTCATTTGCCTGTGGCCATTTGTATATTTTCTTTGGAGAAATGTCTACATAAATCCCTTGGCCTTTAAAAAATTTGGTTATTAGTCTTTCTGTTGTTGAGTTGTAAGGGTTCTTTATATATTTTGAATATTAGATCCTTATCAAATATATGATTTACGAGTATTTTCTCCTGTAGATTGTTTTACTTCCTTGAAGGTGTCCTTTGAAGCACAGAAAATTTTAATTGTGAAAAAGTCCAATTTATCTGTTTTTTCTTTTGTTGCTTATGCTTCTCATTGTTTAGCTAAGAAGGCTGTATTTTAACATAAGGTCATGAAAATCTACTCTTGTGTTTTTCATCTAAGTGCCCTTTTTTTTTTTGTAGAGTTGGCATTGTTTGTTGTTGTTTGTTTTTTTATTTTTTATTGAAGAATCATTGATACACAATCTGATATTGGCCCCAAATGTACAACACAGTGGTTCAACAGCTACCCACATCACCAAATCCTCACCCCCTCTAGTGCACCACAGTCTGTCAACACAGAAAGATGTTAGAGAGTCATTGACTATGTTTTCCATGCTGTACAAAAACACGGATGCTTCATGAATTTGTGTATCATCCTTGCACAGGGGCCATGCTAATCTCTGTATCATTTCAGTTTTAGTATATGTGCTGCTGAAACGAGTACCTATGTGTCTTTTTAACTCTTATGTTTAGCTCTATGATCTACTTTGTGTTAATTTTTGCATATGGTATGAGGAAGGGGGGTCCAGCTTTATTCTTTTGCTTGTTAATATCTAGTTGTCTCAATACCATTTGTTTAAAAAGCCTGTTCTTTCTCTATAGAATTGTTTTGGCACCCTTGTCAAAAATCAATTGACTATAAATGTAAGGGGTTTATTTCTGGACTCCAGATTTTTACTCAGTTGAGCTATATATATGCCTGTCCTTATGCCAGTACCACACTGTCTTAATTACTGTAGCTTTGCAGTGTTAAGCTTTGAAATCAGGAAGGGTGATTCCTCTTTATTCTTTTTCCAAGATTGGGCCACAGGATCTCTTAGATTTCCATATGAGTTTAAGGATCAGCTTTTCAATTTCTGTAAACAAATCAGCTGATATTTAAAGCAATTGTGCTGAATCTATAGATTGAGGTCTCTCTCTCTTTACGTGTGTGTGTATTTAAGTCTCTTTAATTTCTTTTAATAATACTTAACAGTTTTCAGTGTACAGTTCATGCCCTTTTTTAAAAACTATTTGATACTATTACAAAATTTTCTTAATTTTATTTCAGATTGTTTATTGCTATAATACAGAGTTGCTTTTTATATATTGACCTTGAATCCTGCAGTCCTGTTGGCTTGTGTTTTATTTAGTGCTAATTGGCTTTTTTGGTAGGACTTTGTGTATACAAAATCATGTCATCTGTGAACAGGGAAAGTTTTACTTCTTTTCCAATCTGGATGCCTTTTATTTTTATTTATTTATTTGTTTGTCTGTCTGATTGCCCTGGCTAGAACCTCCAGTGCAGTGTTGGATAGTAGTGGTTCAAGTGGATATCCTTATTTTGTTGCTGATCTTAGGGGGGAAGCATGGGATCTTTGATAGTAAGTATTGTGTAGGCAGCATGTTTTTCAGGGAATGTCTTTTTTGTGGGGGTTGAGAATGTTCCCTTCTATTCTGAGTTTGATTGTTTTTATCACAAAAGAGTGTTGGATGCTTTTTCTACAGCTACTGAGATGACCTTATGGTATGTTTTTGTTCTTGAAGTCTACCCACTGTTTATCTTTTTCCTCCCATTAATGCTGCTTGTCATATGGTAGGCTTTTTCACTCTTAAAACTTATCTTTTTACCTCAGAGATATTTTATTTACTGTTCTGTGATTATTCTTTCTGTGTTCTCTGGAGAGCCTGTTAGATAGTTCGAGAGCTTTTGTGCTGTTAATGTTTTTTAACTTTTCTTCTGTGCTGTTTGACTTTTTGTTTTACTTTCTGGGAAATTTTCCTGATACTGTCTTCCAGATCACTGATTCTTTATTCAACCATGCCTGTTTTGTTATTTGACTTACCTATTTAAAAAATTTTTGATAATGTTTGTCAAGTTTATTTTTCATATTCTTTGTTGTTTTTTTGTTTTTACATATGTGATATCCTTTTGACCCTCTCTGAACATACTATATATATATTTTTTTCTTTTTTTCTTTTGATGTTGTTAATGTACAATTACTTGAACAACATTATGGTTACTAGACTCCCCCTATTATCAAGTCCCCCCCACATATCCCATTATAGTCACTGTCCATCAGCGTAGTAAGATGCTATAGAGTCATTACTTGTCTTCTCTACATATTTTATTTTTTAAGTTGTTTTTCTTGAGTTATCTGCTCTCTTTTGAACCAAGTTTTGTCTTTTCATGTCAAATCTTCTTTGGGTTCTTGGTTTTCTTGAAAATGCACATCTTAGCTTTAGTTGGAGGAAGTGTTAAAGTGATTAATATAGGTCGTTGGCGTGAATTTTCCCCTGCACTAGCATAGTACTGATTCCCAAATAATCCACACCACACATGGTGGAGAGTTGACTGTGATCTCTCCAAGTATCTGGTACTGTAGGCGGAGAGACCAGCTCCCTGCAAGTGTCAAAATAGGGAGGCCTTTGTTTTGGTGAGTAAACTACACTAGTTTTGCAGTGCCTTCTGTTTTTCCTTCTTTATGTCAGTTGTGGAGGTTGGGATACTGGACTTTTTCCCCAAGCTTCAATGTTCACATCAGGAGTGTTCCTTCCCTCTCCCTAGACCCACTGATTTTTCATTTTGAAATAATTTATTTACATTCATTCTAAGTTTTATTCTTATGTAAGAGACTTGGGGTAAGAAGCTGTAGTGTCCAGGCCCCTCAGTCTTCAGTGTGGGGGATTAAATGGGACACTGCTGGAATGTTTCAAATGTCTGATAATTGTCCCATGGGTCATTCCTGGTTTTTGTAAATGTACATAAGTATCAACATGGAGCTTCATTGCAGGAACTTCCTTGAAAAGATCCAGCCTGTTTTACTGCTCATGTTTTTTGAGCTGTGAATTTCTTTGTTTTACTTTCTCTATCAATCTGATCCCAATTTACTTTTGCATGCTTAAAATTCATTTTTGAAAATTTCTGATCCTTGACTCTCCCTGTTTCTTGTGCTATTATGATTCATTAAAAAAATCTCTGCATATCAGTAGGACTTTGGGACAACCAGCCTGTGATCTATGTGATATCCTTTTGACCCTCTCTGACATACTATATTTTTAAAGTTGTTTTCTTGAGTTACCTGTTCTCTTTTGGATCAAGTTTTGTTTTTTCATGTCAGATCGTCTTTGTGTTGTTGGTTTTCTTGATACATTAGAAGTATCTAATTAAATGATACACTAGAAGCCAATACCATTTTTATAATAGGAACAAAGAATGTAGGAGTCTGAGAAGAATATTTTACAAGGCAGGGATTGGACTAAATGCACAACTACAGAGCACTGCTCAGCAAGGCCACCAATGTCCGTTCTCATTTCCTTGGGACATGGTTCTGTCATCACGGATAAGCTCTCTGTTTCGCAGTTTAGCACTCCTAAGTGTTTGACACAGGACCAGGCATCAAGGTTCACAGTTAGTATTGAGTGAATTATACGAATTAGAGCACTTTTTCTACCACGGACTCACTTGTAAGTCCTTATATTTGTGTAGTTCTTTTACCTTTTGAAAGCACTGTTTTTGTTTTCATGAGAAGTTGCTACCTCCTAACCTGTGTTCCACTTGCTTAGTTAACTTTTGCAGTTTTACTTCTTATCATTGGGCTATTTGTACATGTTTTTATAGAAAGCATTAAATTGAAACCTGCCGTGAAATCACATTCTAGCACCCTTCGTTTGCCACAGCAAAACTTATAATCAGAAATGAGCACGTGTAAAAAAAAAAAAGAAGCATTTTAGCCAAACCCACATACTAAAATTATGAAGTTTATAGAAGAGCCTTTTAGTCAGTCATGTGATTCTTACCATCTCTTACTGCAGATATAGTTTAGTCATCCTCATTTAGAAACATTTTTAAGGGAGAGGATTTTAAGAGCAATCTAATGATAACTGAAGGAGATAATGCTCGTGTCATAGTGCAGTATAGTGCTTGAGGTTCATAGTGCTCAGTAAAAAAACGAAAGATTTGCCACATGGTAGAGAAAGGGCAGAGAACATTTTCCCTGCTCTGGACTCTTCCTCAGCTTGGCTCTGCATGCAGCTCTACCACTTGCAGGATGTGTGCATTGTTTAACCTCTTTGAGACTGGTTCCTTGTTTCTGACTTCTCTGATCCCCCCATGAGTCTTCTGTCTTCCCCTAGGGTTCTTGGACACATTCTCTACTTGGAATGACCCTGTTGTCTCCTCTCTGCCTGCTTACTTCCTTCAAATTTAAACTCTGATACTACCTTCTATAGAAATTCAGCCCTTAATCTCTGGGTTGTACCCTGTTACATATTAGTACAGTACTTAACCTAATAGGAATTTTTTATTTATTATATGATCATTTATTGAACAGTTTCTTTCAACAAATTTTATTGAGTACTTAATAATTATCTTCCCTTGGATTGTAAGCTTTATTGAGGCAGAATAATGACTGGGTCTGTGGGTCTTGTTTCTGTTTTTTTAGCCATTGTGTCCCTAACACCCAGCACAGTCCTTAGTTAGACATAGGGAGTACTCACCAAGTAGTTGTTGAATGAGTAAGTAAAAAGGGAGAAAATAATACCGCCTACCTTATTTACAAAGTGGTTGTGAACCTTTGGTGTAATTTTGTGTACGAAGTTCTTAGCTTGTTAGCAGCCTGGTTGTAACAGTACCTGTAACTTAGCAAAAGGTTATAAGTGGAAAACATAACCACCTTTTAGGGTTTTGGTAAGCATTACTTGTTATCATGACAGTGAAGCATTTACCTGACAGTAATTGCTCAAAAATGGTGGTTATAGCATTGCTAATATGTTAATGAGTAAGGAAAATAATTAAAGGAATATTTAGAAAGTATTCACATATGTGGAAACATTGCATTCCCTGAGATAGTAGCACTATATTTCCATTAGCCCATAATCTGCAGAATATTCAATATTTCCTAATTACATCTGTGATGGGTTATATTATGTTAGGTATAGTCTTGTTCTTAAAAGGAATTGGGGAGTATAATGATTTGTATATGCCTGAATAGCTGAATTATATTAAATCCAAAACCTTATAGACTTAAAAATACCTTCAAATGTCCTCTATCCGGTTGTGTGTTAAAGTTACAATGATCAAGTGACAATATAGGAAAACAACCTGAATTTTTGGACCACTGTGTGTTCATGGATAATGTTTGTGGACTTAGGAGGCTGTTCTGAATAGTAGTAACTCACAGTCCTTCCTGCCTAGAGTCATGAGCAGCCCTCCTTGTGCATTGGGTGCTTTGCCAGCCTTTTCTTACAAAAGCATGTTACACTACAGGTGAAAAGGGCCTGTTATTACAGAAACAACTTTTAATTTTCTCAAGTTCACTATTTAAAAATTTATTTAGAAGCATTTGGTACTTTAGACTATTTACAGAAACATGGTCCCAGCCACCAGCGTTAGCCTTTGCTTCTCATTTTGAATTGTTTTACTTTCATCTTGGCTACATGGCCTTGACTTCTGACTTTCATGAGAAGGCGTTTGTTTTATATAGTTAATCATTTTCATTCATACAGTTGTTTGTGGAGAAAGATGTAAAACTTTCTTGTGATTGGTAATATACCTTTACTACAGGCTCAGCAAAACAGTCCCTCTTCTACGGGATCTGGCAACACAGAGCATTCCGGCAGCTCCCAAAAACAGATCTCCATCCAGCACAGACAGACCCAGGTAGGTTGGTGATTGATAAGGAGAGGAGGAAAATATCTGCTTAGAAATAAATGCTAACCACCTACAAAATCTATGAGTCCTTTCTTTGTTTCCTTTGATTTTACCTCATTGGTTGTGTGTACAATATTCAGAACTTGAATTATTAGTATTTAAAGTCTTTTGGAAGGTGCTTTAACTTTTTGAATTGTTTCTTTACTGTGCTGGTGTATTACAGCAGAAAATGCTTACACTGCATTGTGTTGGTGAGGAAGATCACTTGTTTTGGAGACCTGTAGGCCTGGGTTCAAATTCTGCCTCTGCAGCTTACACTTTGTCTTCTCAGGCCTCAGTTTTCTTGAGTACAAATCATTTGTAAAAGGTGGTTGATTACCTCAGACAATATATACAAAATGCTTACTAGAACAGTGCTTACAGTAGGCTTCAATGAATGTTAATTCCCTAATTTATGAAAGTAGTTAATTTATTCCTTGTATCTACCTGTTTGGCAAGACCAACCTAAACTTCTTTAACTGTGGCACACCAACATAATTTCTTCCTTAAATAGTTTTCAAACACTCTTTAATTTAGGGAATGTTGTGAACATCCAAAGTTAAAACCTGAAAAGGAAGTGAGTATATCCTCCACTTTGTGGTGTTGAGCTAGCCAAATAGTATACTGGGTTTTCTTGAAGCCTCTTGGCACTGTGTTGCCTTCAAGACAGGATGCTTGGCCATCTGGGAGAATTTCTTACATCTTAAGGGCTATATAACCCTCAGGAGTAGGTTGTAATTTTACTTTAATTTAAGAGGTTTTGAATGGTTGAACAGACATAGTTGAGCATTCAGCTTCATCTCTCCCTTTTCGGTTGTGCTTGCTTCCACTGGGTGGCGTGTTTGTTCTTCAGAGATTTGGGTCATGTCTCTGCGGTCCTTTTCGATGAAGTTAGTTTCATTTCTAGATTGGTGTTTCTGTATTGTTCAGTGCTTAGGAAGTTGGAGAATTCATATATTTGATTCCAGAGTTAACATGTTTTTGAAGTGCAGTGTAACAAAATCTAAGGCTTAAAGAATGGGATGAGAAAAGCAGATTTAATTTCTTGAGCCATGTGATTCCAGGCTATTAGTTTTCTGCAAGTGCTTTCTTCTAAAAAAGTAAGAAGAAAAAATGAGAAGACATGTAATATTTTGAGACTAATTCTGAATTTATTTTCTCTTTGTCTCTATAGTCTGACCTCACAATAGAAAAAATATCTGCACTAGAAAACAGTAAGAATTCTGACTTAGAGAAGAAGGAAGGAAGAATAGATGATTTGTTAAGAGTAAGTATTAAAATTTGGTAAGAGATTTTATAACAAGCACTGACTGATGTTATGTATATGTAGATTATGTGCGTATTGTAGAGGTGATTAGTATTACCAGATAACAAAGTTAAATCATAAACATTTGAATATTTTCCTTTAATCTGAGGGAGTCTGAGTGGGAACCAGCACCACACCTTAATTGTAAGCACTACCTTTAAATTGGATATCTTACATAGTACAATTTTAATATTTAAATTTATCCTAGATCAATATTATATTGTAAAATATAAATGTAAATGTGTAAAATAGTATACATGTATACTAGATATGTGAACTATTGTATTTCATGGAACTGTGGGAATAAGTATATAATACTGTTTTCCCATTCCTGAGAAGTTATTTTAATATTCTTGAATTTTAAAAACTATTTCCCAAGTACTTTTCAGCCCAGGTTTTGCTTACAAGAGAAACTTTAAAAACAGCTAATCTGGAGTTAAAAGATACCTCTAGAAAATATTCTGTGATATTATAAAAATAAATTTTTAATATGCAGTTAGGCCTATTGGCTCATTCTTAAAAAATAGTTATAAAAACAATCCATGCTTTTTATAATAAATTTAGAGAATACTGAAAAATATGATTGTAGTTCCAGTAACTGAGATAAAACATTGGTACATTTCCTTCAGTAATTATTTTGAGCCACTTGTAGTATATTTATACAGAAATATACATAAATTTACACACTAACATAAAATGCATATATACATAAATATTACTGAGTTATAAATAAAATTGGCTAACATTTTTATCTTTTCCAGTGAATTAGAAGGTTAGGTTTGATCCTTACTTGTACTAATGACAGTAGTTTTCAAATTGTCTGCAGGGGTCCTGCAGGTTCTATAGAGGAACCTCCAGGGCCTCCACAACACAGCTGGGTGGGAATCTGCAACCTTGTTTTAACAGTTTTCATATTTGGTAAGACTCGGTTTGAATAAAGGTTCTGTTTAATAATAAAGATAATAAAAGTCATTGTGTGTGTGATTATCTCTTCTCTGAAAATTTTTACCTTTATTTCTGTAATTATCAAAATATAAAATAGTATAATTTACTTCTGTGTAAAATCTAGAATTTAACACATATCTAACCCATAAGCCTGGTTTTTATGAGTAAAATCTAATGTTTTTAGCTGTTATTATTAAATTGCTTAAATATTTTATATAAGTCTTAAAGTGAGTTTTATGTCTAATTTACAGTATCACACATATTTGTTAAATTGGTTTCAAAGCTCATTGGCAGTGTTATTTTTCTTTTAATCATAGTTTTTTTTTTGTTTTTTTTTTTGACTTTTAAATTATTTTACTGTTACTTGATGTATACACATAAAATCTTATATATACACATAAACCCTTTGTGTATCTCTTCTGCAAATATAAAACCAAAAGAAATTTAAAATTTAAGTAAAAACACAACTCCAAAGCCAAGATGTAAATGTAACAACATACACTTAATGTAATAGCTAATGTTTGACCAAAACTAAAATCACCATTCCAAACATGAACACAGCACTGATTCTTGAGGTTTTGAGTTTTATGTCCATTACTTCCATGTTCATAATGAGAAGTACTTTTCCCCTGCCATTTTTTTTCTGTTTGAACCATGATGATATAATGTGGCCCTCCTGCCGCATGAATGCATTATGAAATCCCACTGTTCTTTTTGGACTGGCCATGGACAATTAAAGTAGGATCTGACTTAATAACAATACTAGCATAAACATAAGCATAAGTCAAATGCCCTGAAATTGCTTTTTTTTTTTGATTTTCAAAGTCTTTATTATCTGATTGGGGCATTTTTTTTTTTTTTTGAGAGGGCATCTCTCATATTTATTGATCAAATGGTTGTTAACAACAAAGAAATTCATTATAGGGGGGTCAACGCTCAACGTACAATCATTAATCCATCTCAAGCCTAATTCTCGTCAGTCTCCAATCTTCTGAAGCATGACGAACAAGTTCTTACATGGTGAACGAATTCTTACATAGTGAATAAATTCTTACATGGTGAACAGTACAAGGGCAGTCATCACAGAAACTTTCGGTTTTGATCATGCAATATGACCTATAAACAATCAGGTCGAATATGAATATTTGTTTGATTTTTGTACTTGATTTATATGTTGATCCCACATTTCTCCTATTATTATTATTATTTTTATTTTTAATAAAATGCTGAAGTGGTAGGTAGATGCAAGATAAAGGTAGAAAACATAGTTTAGTGCTGTAAGAAGGCAAATGTAGATGATCAGATGATCAGGTGTGTGCCTATGGACTAAGTATTAATCCAGGCTAGACAAGGGCAGCAAGACATCCATGGATGCAGAAGATTTCTCTCAAAGCAGGGGGGGTGAGGTTCTGAGCCTCACCTCTGTTGATCCCCAAATTCTCACCTGATGGCCCCCCTGCGACTGTGCCTGTCTTAGGTTGTTCCTCCCTTGAGGAATCTTACCCGTCTCTGGCTAACCAGTCATCTTCCGGGGCCATACAGGGAAATGTAAATTAATCATAGTTTTTAGTCTTAGTTCATCTCTTGAATGACTGGAACACATTTTTATGTAATAATTTTTCAAGAAGGATATATCCTTTTTAGTGTCTAATTTTTGGTGCATTTGTAGAGTTGAGAGTTCTTTCGCTTGCCTTCCCACGTGAAAACAGCACCATGTGTAACATTTTGCATCATAACCTGTTGGCTGCCTCCCTTCACCTCCCTAACAGAGAACCTACATGCACACATATGTACACACGCCCCTTTGTAGTTTTTCTAGCATTTCATGTTTCAGAGAAGGCCATGACCTAAGGGACAAGCACTAATCTGTTTTCTGTGATAACGATAGATCCCCCTCACCTTTATTTGTGTATTAGAAAAATTTGGCCCAGGTACATCTCTTTATGCGTCTGTATATTTTTAATCTGGAAATATGTGGATATGCCTGATTTTTTGCCTTTTTCTGTCTTAAACTGGCCTCTCCCTTGGTATCTACCTTGGCCTGATTTCTATTCTTATATCATTTTATATCTCATTTAATATGATTTTGAATTTCATTAAACATTCATTATGTCTTCCATATATTTTGATACTTACTGCAGCTCATAATGAATTTTTGTTGAATTATAGTTGGTATACAATCTTATATTGGTTTCAAGTGTACAGTACAGTGGTTCAGCAGTTACCTACATTATTAAATCCTCACCCCCTCTAGTGCAGTTATTATCTGTCAGCATAGGAAAATGTTACAGAATCATTGGCTGAATTCTCCATGCTGTACTACCATCCCTGTGATCAACTTACATTATGACTGAGAAATTTTGTGCCCATTTATCCCCCTCCCCACCCACCTACCGACTCCCTCCCCCATGGTAACTACCAGTCATTTCTTAGTGTCTATGAATCTACTGCTATTTTGTTCTTTTTTTTTTAGATTCCACAAATAAGTGAAATATATGGTATTTGTCTATCTCTGCCTGGCTTATTTCACTGAGCATAATACCCTTTAGGTCCATTCATGCTGTCACAAATGGCAGGATTTCTTTTTTTATGGCTGAAAAATATTCCACTGTGTATATATACTACATCTTTATCCATTCATCTATTATTGGATGCTGTGGTTGCTTACTTATGTTTTTACTTACCACTTTTTTCCTTACATAATTCACTTTCTTGTCCCATCTATACATTCTTTTATTCCTGATTCATAGACATCATGTCTTTTTGCATTTATGGAATATAGCAAGCAGTATTTTTAAATGTTCTTTTGATTTCTCTAGGGTATTCTTTTTTATTGTCCTCAAGCTGCTGCTCTCTTTCTTTATTCAGAAATACTTTTTTTTGTTGTTTTCCTTTTTACTGTCTTTCAGTAAGGAGAACCATGTTTCACCTTAGTACCTATCTTCTGTCTTTCACTTTTGGCATATATACTGGCTTGGGTTGCTCTTATTCCTTTATTTATTCACTTGGGTGCTGAATTGCCAAAAATTATAATTAGATATATTATGGGTTTAAGAAGCTCCTAGCCCAGTTCCAGGACTGGTAGGTTTTTGGTCAGAGTAGCTCTGCTGGACTGAAAAAGGATCATGGACTCATCTACCTTCATATCCTGACTCACTTAAGATTGAGAAGATAGAGTATGTGAAAGCCTGAATCCTAACTTAATAATCCTTTCGGATTTTAAAAGAATGCCTGCTTTCATTTTCCAAGAAGCAATCTGTCATCTTTCCTCAACACTACCCACCTTGTACTCTCATTTTCTGACAGCTGTAGTCTCTCTTTGGATGTAGAGCAGTACCAAAGGAATGGATAGGTCAAAAAGGGAGGCCAGGAAGGATAGCTACCATCTTTTCTAGTTGGTTAGAACTTGTGTTTTTGATCTGGCAGGGCAGGGGGAATGACCACTGGTCTTGATACCTCCTTTTGGACACTCAGGGATCGTTCATTGAGTTCTCCCATTTTAGTGAGATGTTAGTTAAGGCTGCGTCAGGAGTTGCTAGCCAAATGCTACTTTAAACCTCAACACAAAATTATTCGTGTTAGAAACCACAAAAATTTATTTAAAGTTATAACATTTTGAATAAGCTGCCACAGATTGATTCCATACATTAGATTATGGATTTCAATGGAATGATAACATTCCAAAAAAGTAGATTGAATTTCATGTAGTAAACATTATATAATCTTCCACTTGCAGATCCTTTAGTATGAATTGGATAGTTATATTTACCCAAATGTACTTGCACTTTGTCTTTATAATGTCACCTGTAGAACTTTGTAAGAGCTGATAGGAAGAAGTTATACTTATGAGGAAAGTAAAAATTTAGAGATGGAAGCCGTTGTACACTGATCACTTTAAAAATGAAGTTGAAAAATCTTAAAAATTGAGTGTGCTGTAATATCTTCCACTTGTGCTTTTTATTGTTTAAAAACACATCATTTGATTGGGAAATGCCATGTTTGTTTGTTTTTTTTCCCATAAATAAAGCAAGTTAATGTAAAGAAGCATTTTTTTGCAAAAAAAATAGAGATCCTTTGTTTAACACAAGAGTAAATTCAGGAGTTCCAAGTCAGAAACTGACTTTGGGTTAGTGGTTCTTTCCTTCTCTGTTATTGTAAAAGGCTTGAATTTTTCAAAGTATTTAGTCCATCTTTCTGACCAAAGCTAAATTAACTGTATCTACATTCTGGCATTCTTGAACCAGGACCTTGTATTCAACTTGTTTGTTAGTTCTGTGTTAGGCAGGCATGGGTGTGCCTGGCTTCTCTGGTAAGAAACATTTATGTAAATTCATGTCTCCTTTTCTTTGGGAACAACAACAGAAAAATAACCATTGAACATAAGGAACATTATGTGGTTCTTTAAAAACTAATTTTTTTACTGTAAGTACTCAATCACCCTTTCTATTTTTAAACATCTCACTTATTGTAGGTTTTTTTTCCTTCTATTTTGTGACGACTTAGGTATATGTGATGTACTGAATTTAGCTGTAACTGGCTTTTGGGAGGAGTAAAATATCAGTAGAAACCATGCCCAGTTCTAGTAACAGAATTCATCTTTAAAAGATAGTTGCTTTTACATCAAAAAGAATAAAATACCGAGGAATAAACCTAACCAAGGAAGTGAAAGACCTATACCCTGAAAAACTACAAGACACTCCTAAGAGAAATTAAAGAGGACACTAATAAATAGAAATTCATCCAATGCTCTTGGGTAGGAAGAACTAATATTGTCAAAATGGCCATCCTGCCTAAAGCAATCCACAGATTCAGTGCAATCCCTATCAAAATACCAACAGCATTCTTCAGTGAACTAGAACAAATAGTTCTAAAAATCATATGGAAGCACAAAAGACTCCAAATAGTAAAGCAATCCTGAGAAGGAAGAATAAAGTGGGGGGGATCTCACTCCCCAACTTCAAGCTCTACTACAAAGCCACAATAATCAAAACAATTTGGTAGTGGCACAAGAACAGACTCATAGACCAGTGGAACAGAATAGCAAGTCCAGATATTAACCCAAGCACATATGGTCAATTAATATATGATAAAGGGGCCATGGATATACAATGGGGAAATGACAGCCTCTTCAACAGCTGGTGTTGGCAAAACTGGACAGCTACATGTAAGAGAATGAAACTGGATCACTGTCTAACTCCATACACAAAAGTAAATTCGAAATGGATTAAAGACCTGAATGTAAGTTATGAAACCATAAAACTCTTAGAAGAAAACATACGCAAAACTCTCTTGAATATAAACATGAACAACTTCATGAACGTATCTCCACAGGCAAGGGAAACAGAAGCAAAAATGAACAGTACGACTATATTAAACTAAAAACCTTCCTTACAGCAAAGGACGCCATCAATAGAACAAAAAGGCATCCTACAGTATGGGAGAATGTATTCATAAATGACATATCCGATAAGGGGTTGACATCCAAAATATATAAAGGGCTTCAGACACCTCAACAAACAAAAAGCAAATAGGCCAATTTAAAAATGGGCAGAGGATCTGAACAGACACTTCTCCAAAGAAGAAATTCAGATGGCCAACAGGCACATGAAAAGATGTTCCACATCCCTAATCATCAGAGAAATGCAAATTAAAACCACAATGAGGTATCACCTCACACCAGTTAGGATGGCCAACATAGAAAAGACTAGGAGCAACAAATGCTGGCAGGGATGTGGAGAAAGGGGAACCCTCCTACACTGCTAGTGGGAATGTAAAATGGTTCAACCATTGTGGAAAGCAGTATGGAGGTTCCTCAAAAAACCAAAAATAGAAATATTGTTTGACCCGGGAATTCCACTCCTAGAAATTTACCCTAAGAATGCAGGAGCCCAGTTTGAAAAAGACATATGCACCCCTATGTTTATCACAGCACTATTTACAATAGCTAAGAAATGGGAGCAACCTAAGTGTCTATCAGTAGATGAATGGATAAAGAAGATGTGGTACATATACACAATGGAATATTATTCAGCCATAAGAAGAAAACAAATCCTACCATTTGCAACAACATGGATGGAGCTAGAGGGTATTATGCTCAGTGAAATAAGCCATGCGGAGAATGACAAGTACCAAATGATTTCACTCATGTGGAGTGTAAGAACAGAAAAAGCTGAAGGAACAAAACAGCAGCAGACTCACAGAACCCAAGAATGGACTAACAGTTACCAAAGGGAAAGGGACTGGGGAGGATGGGTGGGAAGGGAGGGATAAGGGGGAAAAGGGGCATTATGAATAGCACACGAAGGCAGTATGGCACAGAGAAGACAAGTAGTGATTCTATAGCATTTTACTGTGCTGATAGACAGTGACTAAAGGGGTATGTGGTGGGGACTTGATAATGGGAATCTACTAACCACAATGTTGCTCATGTATGTTAATGATATACCAAAATGAATTTTAAAAAAAGATAGATGATAAGTTTGTTAAGAGAAAATAAAGGAGTGAAGTATTTGCCTTTTTTTTAAAGACATAGTTACTTTTACCTCTTTGAATTTTAATTTTGGATTTGATTCAACATTTTCAGATACTGTAGGAACTGCTTTTTAATTAGTCTATCTCCTTTGGAGCTAACTAAAGAAATTTTTTCCATTGAAGGCCAATTGTGATTTGAGACGGCAGATTGATGAACAGCAAAAGATGCTAGAGAAATACAAAGAACGATTAAATCGGTGTGTGACGATGAGCAAGAAACTCCTTATAGAGAAGGTGCGTGGTGAACGGTAACCCAGACTCTTTTCCAGGGTGCTCAGTGGGTGTCGTTATTGTGGCTCCTCCTTTCTTACCTGAGATGAAACTATTTCAAAGTAGGGATTTTTAGGAAAAGGCTTCTTATGATTTGACAATTGCAAGTCCTTTTCGCATGGACACTGGAGGAAGCATCTAGAGTGATAATTTGGGATATTTTTTCTGGTTGTACATTGCTTTGAACATTGTGTTGGGACAGCTTGTCCTCGTTGAGTTTATTGGGGTGTTGCTCTCCTAAATTCTTATTCCATCCTATCAGTTGTAGTGTGTATCCTACTGCTGTTACGAACATTTAGCAATAGTTATATTTCCGTTTCAGACATGATATTTGGAGTAACATATAGTAGCATAATAATTGATTTCTACTTTAAAAAGTTAAGTTGGCATATACCTGTATATGATTAATTGGATACCTAATTTATTATGGTAATTGATTAGTTGTGACTTGACTTTAATAGTTATTAGTAACTATTTCTTGAAAGTTCTTAAAATTATATCCTCAGTACTTATTCATCTTACACTGGAAGTTTTAAGAAAGCAATACTTCCTGATGAAATTATTATAAGCTAGGAGGTTGAGACAGACTGGGTGGAGGCTGGCGGGGGTGCTTGCTTTCGCAGAAATCTTTGGAATGCTGTTAAAAGGACAGGGAACACTGATAATGTTTTTAAATACCTTTAAACACTGATAAAATATTTTATTGATGTCAAAGATACTGAGGAAAACTTTCACCTTTGAGTTCATTCATTTATAGAAAGGAAACCACTTTTGCGCCCATTTTTATGAAAAATAATCAGGTATATGTTAATATGAAGAATTTAGTTTTAGGGTCCTTTCTAAAATCAATGTAGATTCAGCCAGTTATACTAAACTTTGAGCAGTATAGTACAAAAATAAATATATAATGCTATATCTGAGTTCTCATAGGAAAATAAAATTATTTTCTATTTGTCCATTCCCATAAGTCAAAACAAGAGAAGATGGCATGTAGAGATAAGAGCATGCAAGACCGCTTGAGATTGGGCCACTTTACCACTGTCCGACATGGGGCCTCTTTTACTGAACAGTGGACAGATGGTTATGCTTTCCAGAACCTTATCAAGTAAGTGAATTGTGATGATTAAATTGAGAATTGAAAGGCTGGTTTGGATTTTTAAAGTTTTCTGTAATCATAGTCATTAAGAATCTTAGTAGTGGAGTTATCTTTTCATTTAGTTTTAGCCATAAATTGTGTAAAGAAATACAGGGAATGAGGAAAAGTCCAACAAAAAGGATATAAGTAATCAGAGTAATAAAACCTGGGTTCTAAATTAAACCTTAAAAGAATCAGAATTGCCAAAGCTAAGGAAGAAAAATTGAAGACTTGATATCTTTTCAATTATTTAATGTGTTTTCTTGAGGAGTCAGCTGAGCATTTATCCTGGGTTCACAGGAAAATGAAATGGGCAAGGACCTAAATAAGGAAGAAATTCCTGAGTTAGGTATAAATCAAAATAAAACCCTAGAATAACCTTATAGGACATGCCCCGGAGGCTCTTTAAGGAGACAGCATCCAGTCATCAGAGATAGTCGCTTCCTTGTAGGCAGGCACTGAGCCAGTGGTTAAGCTGCTGACCATCCCCACTGTCTGCCTGTCAGCAACTTCGAATGCAGAACACTCTTCACTTTATTGTAAGTTGTTCGATACATTCAAGTGTTTACTCCAAGGAGGGAACTAACATGTAAAATCCTAAAATTCCAACTGTGTAAATAGCTAATATTAGCCCAGGACTTAAGAAAACATCTTGAGGTTGTAGTACCTTTTGGTGTATCTAATTTATTTTGATTTGTTAGGTCATCCACCTGAGAGTGGGTTGCAGGCATTGTATTTTTAACCACAGGTTCTCAAACTTCTGATCGTACATCATGATTTGGAGGGTTCCATAGACTGCCTGTCTTGCCTTATTTTTCTTGCTGGATAACTTGCTGAGCATTAACTGGAGAGCATGGGACTGCTTTTGAATAGTAATGAATCATAAATAAGTAACAAATTTATGCCTGAAAGAAAAGTACAGGTACTGATGTTATTAATGATACTTTGTTAAAGTGAACTTCTGGGTTACACATTAGTAATCATTGCTTTGTCTATAATTAACCTCCAACTTGACTTAGGTGTGTTTTGGGCTCACAAATATACCATCAGTATGCATAATTTGGGGTGATAAGAGACTCTTGAGCCAAAGATACAAAACTCTGGGAGAAAAACAAAGCCTTTTGAGTTAGACCAAGTGCCAGAGACTCAGATTGGCATCCGCTCTGAGCACTAAGCATAGGTAACCGCTGATAGCAGAAGTGCACCAGGGCGGTATAAACAGCTGCGCAGGACAGAGGCACAATACTCATTTCATAACACCCTAAGATGTGTACATTGCCCTGGAAATGGCATAGCATTCAGTTTTGTTAGTTGGATCAGAAGATATAATTTGTATCCCCGTTACTGGCGAAAGCCACCTAATACTCAGACTGAGACCCAAATGTGATGCCCTGCCAGCCTTTGACAATGGTTACCGCTAAGAGGGCAGTTTTAAAATGTCAAAAGATTTTGACTCAAAAAGATAATAGGTTTGCATAGAGATGTAAAATGTAACTATTTCTAAGGCATGATTACTGTTTTTGCTGATAGTAACTATATTTTATCTTTTTACTAAGTAAGCAGCCTGCTGCCCAGAAGGTTCTAGAAATCTTAAACCAAGTACAAAATTATGACTATGCTGTAGAGCATTTGATGAGAGAAATTGGGACTGTCTAAATGAGGTCCCTGACCAGGATTGTTTCTGCTAGGTGGATAGCATTTTTTCCTGATTTTAACTCACGGAAATTACAGAATGTCTATCTCATCTCTTTGGAAGCTGTTTCTGGCCAATGTTTAGTATTTATAAGTATTTTCTAAGTTTTACTTTAATTAATTAATTGAAAAACTCCCTTTCTTGATGATTAAGGCAGAAATTGAAATTCTTTATCTGTAAATGGCTGTGTCTGGTATCCTCACAAATGATAATTCTCTGTGTATGGGAAACACCATTCCACAGCATTTGGTAGGTAAGGTAGCTGAACACCAGGCGGCAGCAGCAGGACTAGGTTTTAAGGGAAGAGACAAACCTCAAGATATTTAAAAATTTAATCAGATAATCAAATATAGTCTCAAAAGGAGGAGCTGCAACATAGTTCTTTTGTTTTCCCTTTGTTCCTTGGCTCTTTCTGAAATGATCTTTATTCCCTAAAACGGAAGGTTTACTGTCTAATAGGAAAATCATAATCGGATTTGTAATGTTTTTTGGCCAAGTTAGTAATTTTTCCTTTCCAAAGTGTGTTTGACTCTATTGAAAAAGTAGCATATTTTATAGATCTCAGAAAGTAGTTATATTAAATACTATTGTTATTCAGTATGCTATTTTTTATTTAAATAAGTCTTAAAGTCTCAAATAGTGGCAAGGCAGTAAAAAATTCTTTATTAGGGTTTTGTTTATGTTGAAATAAATAACAGTAAAATAACGGAATTTTACCTGTATACAAAATTATGGTCATTTAAGGTAAAGATTATCAGAGGGAGTGAATTGAACTGTATAGCATTGTAATGATAGTCCAAGTATTCTGGTGTGGAAGAAATTGTAGAATCTCATTTTAAAGTGATGTCTTGTGAACCCTCTGATTCTCGGTGACATGCTCCATAGTGAGAGACAACTCTTTTCTCGATTCTGTAAATGCCAGCTGTTCTCTCCATACCATTTCATAGTTCCTAGTAGATAAAGAACACATGAAATCCTGGGAATCCTTAAAAATTCTCATCTGTGATATTCAGGTGCTATCTGTAGATAATTGCTAAAATATTTTTTGGTTAAAATAATGTCTGAAAAATGTGTGCGTTTTTTAATACCTCATCTGCTAGTTATATAGTATGATTGGAGTCTAGCTGAAGGTGTCTATATTTGTTTCTTAGGGCTCCTGTAACAAAATGCCATAAACTGGGAGGCTTAAAACAACATAAATTTGTTCTCTCACAGTTCAGGAGGCCAGAAATCCAAAATCAAGGTGTGGGCAGGATCACACTCCCTCTGAAGCCTCTAGGGAGGATCATTCTGTGACTATTGTGTCTTGTGACAGCATAGCTTCAGTGTCTGCCTCCATCTTCACATGATGTCCCCCTGTTTGTCTCTTTGTCTCTCTTCTCTTCTTATAAGGACACCAGTCATACTGGATTAAGGGCCCACCCTACTCCATATGACCTCATTTTAACTAATTACATCTTCAGTGACCCTCTTTCCAAAGGTCATAATCTAAGGTACTATGGGGTTAGGACTTTAACATACTTTTTCTCGTGACACAGTTCAACTTGTAATGGTGCCTCACTAAGACTGATTGTCTTATTTTCTCTTATGGGCTATGGCTTAAATTTTAAATAGGGTTATTTAGATTTGAGTGGGATGGATTTATCAGACCACTGATGCTTCTATAAATGTTGGTACAGATAATCTTTCTGTGGGTAATAAAGAGTGAGCATTCTCTAAAATTGATGCAACGCAAGAAACACTTAAGGATCTGCTCTATGAAAGGCACTGTCTTGTATGTTGGAGACACAAGGGTTGTTAAGACATGGTTCTTGTTCTGTAAGAAGTTAGGGTTTATTGACAGAATCCAGACTGTAGTCCCAAAATAAACCTAAATGAAGTCTCATTGATAGACTGTTTTAAGGTAGCTTTTATTTGTAAATATAAATAGCTAAATAGTTTCAAGAATAAGAATTAATGCAGGAATTCTTATTGTAGACAATCATAACTTCTGGCAACTTCTGGCACATCAGTATGCCCAGGCAAGCTCTTTCATCCTCAGAATATACAATTTAGGATTTCCCCAAAGGTGTTTTGGCATCGGTGTACCATGTGTTCATGGTTTATATATATGATGGCTCTAAGGCCCCTTTCTTGGTGAATCTGCAGAGATTAAATGTGTAGATTCTCCCTGAAAGCAATAGAACTCAGTTTCATGTTTAATAAAGATGTTTGCTAAAATATTAATCTTCCATAGCAGTTAGTCTTCAAAGACAAAGTGTTGTGGCATTCCACTAGCCCACTATAGTTTATTATAGTTTAAACTATATATTACATGGTTATCTCCAGAGAGTTCAGAGTGCCTTGCACTGATGGCCCCTAAAAGGGTAGAAATGAGCTAAAAATATTTCACCAACTTTTTTGGTTGGGAAACTTTTGAGTAGGTAAATATTTTCCTCAGGGACATTCATTGAGTCTGAAGGAGGATTTTGATTTTACCTAAGGATTCTGTGTCTCAACCCAAAATTCTTTTACACCATGAATCATTCATATACATATATTTTGGAGGGGGAGACGTATCTCTAATGATAGTTAAATCTTTTTTCAGACAAGCAGAAAACTATTGAATTAAAATTTCCATTCTTAAACTGACATCTAATCAGTGACCCAGCTTATCCCAAAGCCAAAGAAATTGTATTGTCAGCCAAGTAGTTATTTAATTGCAATACTTTGATTAGGTTAACTTTGCTCACAGTATTGCCCTTAGAGATATGGCAGCATAAATTTTATTATGGCCATTTACCCTGGCGTATAGTCTTGTCTTTCTGGTTGCCATTCTTTCAAGAAAGATCCACTGAATCTGGAAAAGGTCTAGAGACTCACTACTATAGTGTTTAGGGAAGAGGGTAGAGTAGATTCCATCAGATTCTTTCATTCTGCAGAAATGAAGGGTGGATCAAGGCAAGGAGATGGGGCTGTCATGGTAGGCGAGGGGGAGTGACTGACTATCACCTGTGATAGATGATTTAAAGATTTTAGTCTGCTAAATGGTTAATCCCCAATCTTGCTTTATTTTTATATACCAAGTCTTTAAACCTTAATATCTGTTATGTGGCTGGATACAAGGGAGAAAGTGGCTTTCTTATATTGGTATTTTCATTGACTCTGAATTTGTAAACAAGTTAGAAAAATTTGACCATCTTATTAGGAAATAATTCTCGGTATTGGTGTTAGATAGATATCTGAAGAATCTTTATGTATGTCATTTATTGATTTGTTTTACATACCATTTCCTAAGGAGTTTCTTCTAGCTGCAAGGGGCTTCATTGTGCTTCTCTGAATGTGCATTTTCTCAAAAAACTTCAGGCTTCACTATATCAATGAGTGGAAATGACTTGGGGGATGAAAAAGGCTCCTGTAGACTAGAATAAAAGGTAGATCTAAAAAGAAAATGGAAAATGTTTTTTTACTTTGTTTAGCCTCCTTCAAATTTGGTATCTTTCTAGATGTAATTTGAGGAAAATTTTATTCAAATAAAAAGGCATCTGGAACCTTTTGTACTTCTTAGGTCTTCAGTGGTGTTATACGAGAGAGTTGTTTTCTTAACTATTAAAAAGGAATCAGAAAAATATTCCTTTCGAGTCAGAAAATAAGGTCACAATAGAAATTTGATGCTGTTCCTTCCTCTCCACTCTACTACCATGAGAATAATCAGTATAACCAATGTCTTAAAGCACAGATTCATTCCAAAAAAAATCTTTACTATCACTGCTTATTTAGCTCTCCCAACCTGAAGTTAAAATCAAATCTCTATTGGATTTAATGGGGCCTATTTTTTCTGAAATCTTATCAGATAGGCAAGTGACAAAGATAATTTTGTTCATTCTATAGCCATTAAAAAAAAATCTTGACCTTGTTCCTTTGTACAACATCTTTTATATGTCTAGGCAACAGGAAAGGATAAATTCACAGAGGGAAGAGATAGAACGACAGCGGAAAATGTTAGCAAAGCGGAAACCTCCTGCAATGGGACAGGCCCCTCCAGCAACCAATGAGCAGAAGCAGCGGAAAAGCAAGACCAACGGAGCCGAAAACGAAACGTATGTTTTTATTGACATGAGCTGTGAGATGTTGTAATGTCCCCCAACATACAAAAAGTTCTCTTGAATGACACTGGGAAAAAATGATAAATCATCAAAAAAATGATAATGGAGATTTCTAGAGTTTCGCCATTCTTTTTAGTTACACTAATGGATTTGCTTAACTCATATAAAAGTCATATAAGAGCAACTCATTTTCTTAGTTCTGATATTATTTAGGGAGTTTGGAATGAGAGAGAAGTAGTGTCACTTGACATCATGATCTTTGACTGCTCTTGTAACAAATGTGAGGTCATTAAGGTATTCAAATGGTGTAATAGTGTATGTGTAGTTCTAGGTTATGATATGTTGGTATCCTGTTAGAGGGATTTCCTGGCCAATATTTTCAGACTGAAGAATGCTCTTTACTGGTCAGAGAGTACTTAACTACAGTCACTAACTTAGGAGTAAGCTAAGAAAACATAGGTTTTATTTTAGGAAGGGACAACTCTTGACATCACTATTATTTTTTCCTGTTCTGGGGACCTAAGGAAAACACCAGTCAGTATCTTGAAGTTCAGTGTAGTCATCTTTTTCACTGCCAATCAACAATTATTACATAGCTACCATGTGTGGGATGGATAGAACATCCTGAGTATAGATGCCTGCCTTTTTTGCTCCTGCCCCATGTCAGATTTCCCAGATTTGATCATTGAATTTTTGACTACTAAAGGAGTCTTCCTCTGGGACAGGAGTTGGCAAGCCTTTTCTATAATGGGCCAGATGGTTAATCCTTCAGGCTTTGCAGGCTAGCAGGTCTTTGTTGCAACTATTCTACTGCTGTAGCCTGAAAGTAGCCATAAATGATGCATAAATGAATGGATGTGGTTGTGTTTCAATAAAACTATTGAGAGAAGCAGGTCATGAAGTGAATGACCCACAGGCTATAATTTGCCAACAAGGCAGAAACTGCCAAACCATTAGAATTGGCATGGGAAATAACACCTATGTATTACTTGCCCGTTTACAATATTTCTTGCCTTCCTTGAAGACATTTAAGCCATCACCTCTGTGTTCAAGAGGCTTTCACATTAAAAAGGGAAAAAAAAGATCTTTAAATAAGTAGTGTACTCAACCTCTAAAGAATTGATGTTAATCACGAAGTGGTTTCTGAATTGGATGTTTGAAGTTTAAAATGTATATTTTTATAGAAATAGTCATTGGTATGGTACTCAGTCTTTCTGTCATGGCCTATGCTTGTTTTTCATGGGAAAAAGAAATTTTATAAAGCTGACATTGTGTGTGAAAATAAGTTTCAGGTATAAAGATAGCCACAGATAAAAGATAATGATAACGTATAATTTATTGACTCATGTCTTTTGCCTTATGTTTTCATAGCAGTTCACAAAAATGTATTAGCCCATAATCTACCCTAAGTATAATAATACTTTTATTACACCATTGTTAGAAGTTTATCACATCTTAGATATATATCTATCTTTATTCTGATGAGGAAAATGGCTTAACACCACTCCTCACCCCCTGCACACCCAATGTGTTGGGGGGCCTTTTCCTTGACGTACATTTGTAAGTCTTTCTTAAATGCTTATTGTATACTTGGCCCTATTGTGGACATTGGAGATACAGAACAAAAGGGTAGAGCCCCAGCCTTAGGAGCTCACAGCTTATTTAGAAGAAATGAACAGATGCATAATCTAATAATTACATTAAGTCTAGTGATAAAAAGTGTGCATAGTGAATAAGCTTAGAAAATATCTTCATTCTTATATGACTCTGGGTATTTTTTAACTAGATCATAAATAAAAAAAACATGTCCTTTAAAAGGTCCAAGTAGGAGCCCAGATTTGAAAGATTCTCCAGGCAGATATTGTACGCATTAATCTGATCATTGTTTTCTTTCGTGACTCTATTGTGAAGGGACTCTCCCCCCAGTATTACTTGAAAATTATTTGATGACAGTGCATGAAATCATTGACTTAGGAGTAATAGAGAAGACATAGGTTGCTTCCTTCCATAGAACAATAATTAGAATTCAGTCTAGGCCAGGAATGTGTTAGTAAGCAGTTACCATCTGGAGTCCTGTGTAAAATTCAAACTGGAAGGCCTTTGGTCCAGTTTTTAATTAGAGTGTCTGTGATTTGGCTCATTCCTTTGGCCAGAAGTCAGAAACAGCCCTCTAGAGTCTTGGAGTGAGTCACATTATCCTTTGCTGGTATGCAGCCTATTTCAGGCAGAGAAAATTCTTAACTATGGTTTTTCATTTCTCCCTTTTTTACTGTGATATAAAGTAATGGATGTAATATTTCTGGAGAATATTAAAGGTATATTCTATAATATTGACAGATAGATGTAACAGCCCTAGGTGTATTTCTTTTTGTTACTTGTTTTCTGTAAGTCAGACCTCAGAGGCTGTGTGGCCCTTCGTCGTTGATAGAATTGAATAGCTGTTTCTTCTTTCTCCTGCCATTTAGAATATCAGTGAGATCTAAAACTTTAAAGTATATATGTGTGCTTCTAGAATGTTTAGAGGCTGAAGGTGGAGGAGTAAGGTATCACTTCTGATATGCTCCTCCTTGAGACATGAGGATGCAGTTGGGGTAGGTGGAACAGGAAACACGTGATTACACATCAAGTCAGCCCTTTGAGAATTGTATGTAGCATTTTACAATTTATAGATTCTTCTTATGTTCTTATTTAATAGACACCACAGCTTTGTCAAATAGGTATCATTACTTGCTACATTTTTAGGAAGCTAAGACTTCAGAGGTTAAAGTTGCTTGCCCAAGGTCACATGGCCAGTGTCCCAGGTTGTATTTTGAGCTCGAGACTCTAAATCATGGATTCTTTCTTCTGTATTGTTCCTTCTCATTAGTATAGTATCAAGGTAAAAAAATAATCATATCCATTGACTATTTTACCCTTCAAAAATTTTTTAGGCCTACAATTTTTGGCATTCTCTCCAAATGGGTTTTCATCTGGGTGATATATGGGACAAAACTTACTTTATAAATGTAAAAATACAGCTCATTTATTTTTCTCATTTTTTAAAATAAATTAGACTTGGCTTTAAAGTCCTTCCTTCACATCACATCTTATAAATCGCAGACATCTTCTCCTGTCAAAGTATTGCAAAATAATCTTTTAGTCATTTTAATTAAGAGACTGAATAGCATGCTTTGGTATTTCTCTTTACACAGGCCCACTATAATTTTAAATAATTTATTGGAATTACTACCATTATTTTCCAGGTTAACGTTAGCGGAATACCATGAACAGGAAGAAATCTTCAAACTCAGATTGGGTCATCTTAAAAAGGTAAGTATAATGAGAAAATCTATCTGGAGACATGTAATTTTTAGTTTACATGTAGTGTTGAAGCTGTTTGGTTCTTGGGGCAAATTTAACAGTTTCATGTACCTGCTGGTATCTTGCCATCACTTTCTGTAGTCACATCCTGTATTCTAATGGTGAGTTTGTGTCTTTGCATTTTTGAGTCAGTTCGAGCCACCACATGCTAGTACTTTTTCTACTGCTGATGTACTGGTAGATAATTCTGTTAACCAAGGCTTTGTAAGTCGTTATCCTTATTGTAAAATTAAATATACAATTAAAGCAGGTGATCTTTTGAAAACTCTTGTGGTATTTTAAATTATATAGCAGTTCCTATCTCTTGCTAAACTGGCTAAGAAGAGGTCTTGTACCAACAGTATTATAACACAAAGGCACCTACATAGAATTTGTTATTGATGATGTTCATGGAGTTCTTTTAGATGTAGATAGGTTATCTCTTAGATTGAACAGCCCCGTATATTTTTGGTAGGTGCTGCTTATGGTGATGAGGTTCAATAATATTTAGTAAACTGTTTGTGTGTGTTTTTTCCCTATGAGTTTCTCAGATCTTGTTGTATCAGTGGAACCTAAGTATCAAGTATAATCTGTACTTACAGAACAGAACTAGATAGAGAACCTGATTTTTGTTTTAAAAAAAAAAAGATTGCATGCCTTTATATGTACTTAAACAAAACATTTGTGGAAACTTACACGAGAAACTTAACAGTAGTTATACCTATAGGGAGGAGGGTACAGGGAGCAGAGGACTTCTTTCCTGTTGTACTCTGTATAGTTTGGATTTTATTTTTCTATGGGCTTGTTTTTTATCAAAATTCTAGTTCTTGAAAGAACCTTTTTCAGTGCAAAACATCTTCATTTAGCTTTTCACAAGAGAAATGTCTGCTGTTTTTGAAATGAGATTCTAAAAAGATAAGGCTTCCCGTGTTTTGAGCTATTTCTTTCCTTTTCACTTTAGGAAGAAGCAGAGATCCAGGCAGAGCTGGAAAGGCTAGAAAGAGTTAGAAATCTACATATCAGGGAACTAAAAAGGATACATAATGAAGATAATTCACAGTAAGCAACCTGGGGGTATGTTGGGTTGGAGATTGCTGAGCACTCTCTGACATGAATGGTCTCGAATGGTGTTTTTGCTTCATATAAATTTGGTAAATGATTCCAGTGTATTTAGCTCTACTATAAGATGTAATACAGTGTTAACAAAATTATGATTTGCTTTAGTTTAACCAGTAGCATTTTACATGAGTAGGGGGGTCTCTAAAACAATATAGCTTTGCAGTTGTAAATGGCTGAGATAACACTGTATGTCCAGATTTACCTACAGAATGTTACTAAAGGGAAGCGTAGGTGACAGTGTGGTGTTGTGGAAAGATTGCTGGGTTGAGGTGACACCCAGTTTCCAAATGATCTTTAAGGGCCACTGGAGTGTTGAGGTTTTAAGCAAAACTCTAATGTTCAGCACATTAAATGTAGGTAAATGCTCACTTCTGTTTATATGTCATTAAAGGGATTGAGACTGCAAAGTAGATTGCACATGGGAAATGGCTTCTGTCTGTAAGCTGCTCTTTCCCACATCTTTCTGATTCTGAGACATGAAATTGTTTTCTTTTTGTTTTTGTTTTGCATAGCTACAGCTTGTATATTTTTGTTTGGCCAGTGTGAGCAATAGACTTTTCTTTCTGTAAAGAGCAGGCAACAGCAGTTACCATTACTGAGCAGTCTCTGTGTGTCAGGCATAGTGCTAAGTGCCCTTATGTTCTGTCATTTAATCTTCATGAAATCCAATGAGGTAGGTCATCTTCAGTACATAGATTTAAAAATAGGCTTAGAGAAAATAAGTTAACTCACCCAGGAGCCTGTAACTAGTGTGATCAAGCAGAGTTAAACTTGGGTCTGACTCCAAAGCTCTCCACCATGCAGTCCTGTTTCTCCATGGCATGCTGCTTTCTCAGAATCAGCCTAAAGAAACTTCAGGATTAATAATGGGGCTGTTTAAGATCAGGAATGAGGTAGAAATATTTTAATTTTTTTTGCCAGATTCTCTAATTTCTTTGTCTTACTATTAGAAAACAACACAAGACAGGATCCTATATGGGGAATACAGTTATATCATGAAGACTTTCCGTCTTAAGAAAACAAATATACATAGAATATGTGACTCATTTTATAATCAAATCCAGTTTTATGGCCATGGGAACATCTTTGAATCTCACACACATACACACACACACTTCCTAGCAGGACTAAACATCTTTGAAGATCACACACACACATATACTTCCTAGCAGGACCGAACATCTTTGAATCACACACACACACACACACACACACACACGCGCACGCACGCACGCACACACACACACACACACACGACCGAGGCACACACACACACATATACTTCCTAGCAGGACCGAACATCTTTGAATCACACACACACACAGGACCGAACGTCTTTGAAACACACACACACACACATATACTTCCTAGCAGGACCGAACATCTTTGAAACACACACACACACACAGACACACACACACACACAGGACTGAACATCTTTGAAACACACACACAGACACACACACACACACACAGGACCGAACGTCTTTGAAACACACACACACACACATATACTTCCTAGCAGGACCGAACATCTTTGAAACACACACAGACACACACACACAGGACCGAACATCTTTGAAACACACACACACACACACAGGACCAAACATCTTTGAAACACACACACACACACACACACATTCTCTCTCTCTCTCTCTCTCTCTCTCTCTCTCTCTCTCTCTCTTCCTACCAGGACTGAAAGGGAGGGAGCTCAGTAGAGCACCCCCTACCCCCCACTTCTTAGCAGGACCGGAAGGCAGGAAGGTCAGTAGAGCCCACAGGTCTAACTGTTGCTGTGCTATACCACCCCTTGTGGCTCCAGCCAATGCTGTTCATGGTAACAATGCTGTCTTTTTGAACTATGTAACTTTATGTGCAGAATTAACTGTATTGGTGTTAAGTGCCAAGCTGTCGACAGTAGCTAAAATCATACGTATAAAATGTTAGATAATCTGGGAATTTTACAAATATGGGAGATTGTGTAGTTCTTGACCTCAGGATGTTATATATTCCCTGTTCCCACAGATTCAAAGATCATCCAACGTTAAATGACAGATATTTGTTGTTACATCTTCTGGGTAGAGGAGGTTTCAGTGAAGTTTACAAGGTAAGTATGTGGGACTGGGTGCAAAGACTGAGGATTAAATCACTGGTTATTACCACCTTAGAGAACATTTACAATAGTGATAACTGTGGGTTGATATCTTTTGACTGAAATTCAAAAACTTTTAAGAACCTGTATCTTCGGGAGAACTGCTTTTAGTAAGCTTAGGTAACTAATAAGCAGGATACAATATTTTGCCCTGCTTTCAAGTTTAAAAATAAAAATATAAAAATAAATACAAATTTAAAAAAAACAAAAAGGAAAAACAGTGCTCCTGGTAGTGGAATTACGGTAGTTTTTATTCTGTTTCTATACTTTCTGCCTTATCTACTTTTGGTAGAAGTGGTTATGTGCTACTTTTATTCTCATAAACTTTTTTTTTTAATAGATGTGCTTAAGTTAATTCTTACTTGAAAACCTGTTTTTGTTTTTAAAATGTTCGCTTTTCTAAGAGCAGTAGTAGCTGGTATTCTGAAGGCGCATCCTGGCTGAGAGTGCTTCAGTTGGGCCAGCAGCCTCCAGTTGATTCTTAGTAAAGGGGGAATAGAGGAATTCAGCCAGCTTTAAATGTAGCAAAGGCCCATAACATCTTCCCAGCCACAGCTACATAAATTTCTCCACATGTTTCTGGCCCCAGGCTTTTTAAATGCAGAATTGATTTATTAATTGGTCTTTACTGCATGACCCTTGTAATGCCCTCTTTTCTAAGGTGCAGTTTTCATTGTTATGATTTAGGTCATGCCCATATAGACTTATATAAGGGAACTCTTCTGAGTAAAATAATTAGTTTCATTTCAGATGAAACAGTAAAAACTAGTTATACCATTTTCCCTTTTTTAATGTTAATTTTTTATTGTATATACTTAAAATTCACCCTTTTAACTTTTTAAGTGGATAATTCAGTGGCATTTAGTATATACATAATGTTGTGCATTATTTTTAGTGTACTGCTTGCTGGGTTTGGTTTTGTAGTATTTTATTCATATTTTTTAATCAATGTTCGTAAGTGGGCCTGGTTCATAGTCATCTTTTGCATATAGGCAGCACTGTTTAGTTTTGATATCAGAGTTATCCAAGAATGAACTGTGAAATTCCTCTTTTCCTATGCCTGGAATGCTTTGCATTACACAGGAATTGCTGGCTTCTGTAACGGTTAGAGCTGACTCAGAGCCGCCTGGGTAGGTGTCAATTTAGAAGAAAATGAACACCTTTTCAGTTCCTTTTACAGATACTGATCTATTCATATTTCTCCCCCCTTCTTAAGTCACTTTTGATAATTAAATTTTTCTGGAAAATCTGTTTCATCTTGACTTAAAAATATCATCTGTACCATAGTTATTTCTCTTTTCTTATGAAATGTTTATTTTTGTATCTCATGACTAATAGGCCAGAGATGAGGCAATGTTTTACTTCTTTAAGAATCCATTTTGTATTTTGTTGATCAAATCTACGGTTTGATTTTTCTATTTCATTAGCTTTTGCCTTAGCCCCTTCCTTCTGTTGTCTTTATTTTTACTTGTTTTCACTCTTGAGTCATATGCTTAATTTATTTTTAATTTTTGGTAATTTTTTTTAATGTGGTTGAAAAACAAAACTTGCCATTGTAGCCATTTTAATTGTACTGTTCAGTAGTGTTAGGTATGTTCATGTTGTTCTGAAACAGGTCCCAAGAACTTTGCCATCTTGCAAAACTGAGACACTGCCACCCCTCCTTTTCCCGTCCCGATCCCTGGTAGCCAACATTCGGTTTTGATGAATTTGACTGCTTTTAGACACTTCATGTAAGGGGAATCAGTGTTTGTTTTTTTGTATTAATGGCTTATTTCACATAGCATAATCTTCTCAAAGCTCATCCATGTTGAAGCATGTGACAGGATTTCCTTCTTTTTGAGGCTGAATAATATTCCACTGTATATGTATACTTCATTTTCTTTATCCATTCATCCTCAGTGGGCATTTGGGGTGCTTCCTCCTGGTGTTTGTTGGGAGTAGTGCTCCTTTGAACATGTACATGCATACATCTCTTCAGGACTGTGCTTTCGGTTCTTTCGACTGTATACCCAGAAGTAGGACTGCTCCTTTTTTTTTTTTTTTTTTTTTTTTGAGAGGGCATCTCTCATATTTATTGATCAAATGGTTGTTAACAACAATAAAATTCAGTATAGGGGGGTCAACGCTCAATGTACAATCATTAATCCATCTCAAGCCTAATTCCCGTCAGTCTCCAATCTTCTGAAGCATAACGAACAAGTTCTTACATGGTGAACGAATTCTTACATAGTGAATAAATTCTTACATGGTGAACAGTACAAGGGCAGTCATCACAGAAACTTTCGGTTTTGATCATGCAATATGACCTATAAACAATCAGGTCAAATATGAATATTCGTTTGATTTTTGTACTTGATCTATATGTTGATCCCCCATTTCTCCTACTATTACTATTATTTTTATTTTTAATAAAATGCTGAAGTGGTAGGTAGATGCAAGATAAAGGTAGAAAACATAGTTTAGTGCTGTAAGAAGGCAAATGTAGATGATCAGATGATCAGGTGTGTGCCTATGGACTAAGTATTAATCCAGGCTAGACAAGGGCATCAAGACATCCACGGATGCAGAAGATTTCTCTCAAAGCAGGGGGGGTGAGGTTCTGAGCCTCACCTCTGTTGATCCCCAAATTCTCACCTGATGGCCCCCCTGCGACTGTGCCTGTCTTAGGTTGTTCCTCCCTTGAGGAATCTTACCCGTCTCTGGCTAACCAGTCATCTTCCGGGGCCATACAGGGAAATGTAAAGTTGGTAAGTGAGAGAGAAGCCATATTGTTTGCAAAGGTTAGCTTTTTACTTCTTTGCAGATTTATGCCCTGTGGCTTCTATGCCCAGCACTTGTCTCAAGGTATCTTTACCACCTGGAGGAATTATGATACTCGGTAAATTCGATATGAGGCACGAATTCTATTTAAGGGTTGTAATTAGGAAGGAAGAAGAAAAGCTATAGATGTAGCATACGAAGGAAACTTGGGAGGATTGATTATTTCTTTGACATATCTTCTTGTATAGTACCTTAAGTATGTATAGGTTTTAAACTACTAACTAATTTGCACACATATATTAACATAATAGGAATACGGTGACATAAACAAAGCAAATCTATAATTACCATCCATCTCCAGTGAAGCCAAGAAAACCATTTAGGCACCCTAGGCATTTGTGAAAATTTATCTATGATATGATGGATATTGTCCAACTGTACTTGAACCATCAGACAAATTAAAGCAGCCCATTTCTGGGATCTGTTCACATCCCATATGTTCTTTTAACCATAGATAGTCTATAGTCATGAGATTTTGGAGTGCTACAACTTGCACCCCTCCCAACTCCTGGTTGAGTTCCAACAGTACAGATCCGGTCAAATTCGTTGTCTCACTGTATGCACATGCCAACCTAGACATCTCCCTCCTCATTCTTATGGCAAGTCCAGGAGATGGTGGGCTGGATGCAGCCACAACCACAGCATCGTCCGGATCCCTGTGGAGGCTTTTTGATGATCATCCCCCTGCACAAGTCCTCCAGAGAGTGCTGATGCCGGAAGCTCCTCCTCATATCGTATCTTAGTTCATTTTCTGGGTATCCAAGCTAGGCCTTGATCTCCTGCATAGAAACAAACAGACCCTTTGCCCACACTTTGACATGCCCTCTATACCACTGTGCAGAACTCATTGGAGGTCAGCGCACAGTAACTGCTTTTTTTTTTTTTTTTTTTTTAATTTTTAATCTACACTTACATGAAGAATACTATGTTTACTATGCTCTCCCCTATATCAGGTCCCCCCTAACAACCACATTACGGTTACTGTCCATCAGCTTAGCAAAATGTTGTAGAGTCACTACTTGTCCTCTCTGTGTTGTGCAGCCCACCCTCCCCTTGCTCCCTCCCCCCCATGCATGCTAATCTTAATAACCCCCTTTTTCTTCCCCCCCCTTATCCCTCCCTGCCCATCCATCCTCCCCAGTTCCTTTCCCTTTGGTACCTGTTAGTCCATTTTTGGGTTCTGTAATTCCACTGCTGTTTTGTTCCTTCAGTTTTTCCTTTGTTCCTATACTCCTCAGATGAGTGAAATCATTTGGTATTTCTCTTTCTCCGCTTGGCTTATTTCACTGAGCATAATACTCTCCAGCTCCATCCATGTTGCTGCAAATGGTTGGATTTTTCCACTTCTTATGGCTGAGTAATATTCCATTGTGTATATGTACCACATCTTCTTTATCCATTCATCTACCGATGGACATTTAGGTTGCTTCCAATTCTTGGCTATTGTAAATAGTGCTGCGATAAACATAGGGGTGCATCTGTCTTTCTCAAACTTGATTGCTGCGTTCTTAGGGTAAATTCCTAGGAGTGGGATTCCTGGGTCAAAAGGTAGGTCTGTTTTGAGCATTTTGATGAACCTCCAAACTGCTTTCCACAATGGTTGAACTAATTTACATTCCCACCAGCAGTGTAGGAGGGTTCCCCTTTCTCCACAGCCTCGCCAACATTTGTTGTTGTTTGTCTTTTGGATGGCAGCTATCCTTACTGGTGTGAGGTGATACCTCATTGTAGTTTTAATTTGCATTTCTCTGATAATTAGCGATGTGGAGCATCTTTTCATGTGTCTCTTGGCCATCTGTATTTCTTTTTTGGAGAACTGTCTGTTCAGTTCCTCTGCCCATTTTTTAATTGGGTTATTTGTTTTTTGTTTGTTGAGGCGTGTGAGCTCTTTATATATTCTGGACGTCAAGCCTTTATCGGATCTGTCATTTTCAAATATATTCTCCCATACTGTAGAGTTCCTTTTTGTTCTATTGATGGTGTCTTTCGCTGTACAGAAGCTTTTCAGCTTAATGTAGTCCCACTTGCTCATTTTTGCTGTTGTTTTCCTTGCCCGGGGAGATATGTTCAAGAAGAGATCACTCATGTTTATGTCTAAGAGGTTTTTGCCTATGTTTTTTTCCAAGAGTTTAATGGTTTCATGCCTTACATTCAGGTCTTTGATCCATTTGGAGTTTACCTTTGTATATGGGGTTAGACAATGGTCCAGTTTCATTCTCCTACATGTAGCTGTCCAGTTTTGCCAGCACCATCTGTTGAAGAGACTGTCATTTTGCCATTGTATGTCCATGGCTCCTTTATCAAATATTAATTGACCATATATGTTTGGGTTAATTTCTGGGGTCTCTAATCTGTTCCACTGGTCTGTGGCTCTGTTCTTGTGCCAGTACCAAATTGTCTTGATTACTATGGCTTTGTAGTAGAGCTTGAAGTTGGGGAGTGAGATCCCCCCTACTTTATTCTTCTTTTTCAGGATTGCTTTGGCTATTCGGGGTCTTTGGTGTTTCCATATGAATTTTTGAATTATTTGTTCCAATTCATTGAAGAATGTTGCTGGTAATTTGAGAGGGATTGCATCAAATCTGTATATTGCTTTGGGCAGGATGGCCATTTTGACGATATTAATTCTTCCTAGCCATGAGCATGGGATGAGTTTCCATTTATTAGTGTCCCCTTTAATTTCTCTTAAGAGTGACTTGTAGTTTTCAGAGTATAAGTCTTTCACTTCCTTGGTTAGGTTTATTCCTAGGTATTTTATTCTTTTTGATGCAATGGTGAATGGAATTGTTTTCCTGATTTCTCTTTCTATTGATTCGTTGTTAGTGTATAGGAAAGCTACAGATTTCTGTGTGTTGATTTTGTATCCTGCAACTTTGCTGTATTCCGATATCAGTTCTAGTAGTTTTGGAGTGGAGTCTTTAGGGTTTTTTATGTACAGTATCATATCATCTGCAAATAGTGACAGTTTAACTTCTTCTTTACCAATCTGGATTCCTTGTATTTCTTTGTTTTGTCTGATTGCCGTGGCTAGGACCTCCAGTACTATGTTAAATAACAGTGGGGAGAGTGGGCATCCCTGTCTGGTTCCCGATCTCAGTGGAAATGCTTTCAGCTTCTCGCTGTTCAGTATAATGCTGGCTGTGGGTTTATCATATATGGCCTTTATTATGTTGAGGTACTTGCCCTCTATTCCCATTTTGCTGAGAGTTTTTATCATGAATGGATGTTGAATTTTGTCAAATGCTTTTTCAGCATCTATGGAGATGATCATGTGGTTTTTGTCTTTCTTTTTGTTGATGTGGTGGATGATGTTGATGGATTTTCGAATGTTGTACCATCCTTGCATCCCTGGGATGAACCCCACTTGGTCATGGTGTATGATCCTTTTGATATACTGTTGAATTCTGTTTGCTAATATTTTATTGAGTATTTTTGCATCTACGTTCATCAGGGATATTGGTCTGTAATTTTCTTTTTTGGTGGGGTCTTTTCCTGGTTTTGGTATTAGGGTGATGTTGGCTTCATAGAATGAGTTTGGGAGTATTCCCTCTTCTTCTATTTTGTGGAACACTTTAAGGAGAATGGGTATTATGTCTTCTCTGTGTGTCTGATAAAATTCCGAGGTAAATCCGTCCGGCCCCGGGGTTTTGTTCTTGGGTAGTTTTTTGATTACTGTTTCAATTTCTTTGCTTGTAATTGGTTTGTTTAACTTTTGTGTTTCTTCCTTGGTCAGTCTTGGGAGGTTGTATTTTTCTAGGAAGTTGTCCATTTCTTCTAGGTTTTCCAGCTTGTTGGCATATAGGTTTTCATAGTAGACTGCTCCTTTTTTATACTCATCAAAATGGTTCTTGGTGCTTCCCAGTTACTTCTTAAGTGATTTCTTCATCCAATTTTTTTTCCAAATGTAGTCTTCAAAGGTTTTAACATTTCTGAAATCTAGATACTTCTTGCAATGATGTGTACCTTTAATGTAGTCATTCTTCTGCTGTTCTCTGCTGCCCCAAAGCCCCTCAATGCAGTGGTGGAGCACAGTGACTTGAATTCAAAAATCCGGTGTGGTAGTTGGAGAAAATGACACTTGCAGTATTGTTTGTGCTTTCACAAATTAGATGGTATTTAGTCTAATTTGCAATGACTTGGAATGGTTCCCTATGGCAAAGCCATGATGGTATACATGCTTCCAGGTAGACTTCACACTTTGGGAGAAAAATATAGTTCAAAAGATCGCATTTCTGTGAAATAAGATACTGTGTTTGAACTGAGTGGTTTTTATATTTTAAAACATACTGTTTTAAATTTAGTATAAATTAGAAGTTTGTTTTCTAAGCAACGCTCTCTTGCATAAGGTGCTTTCTTATAGGGAGGTTACATTTTAAAAGATCTTTAGAACAGTCCTCTCCAGTATTCATGGACTGTGTACATCTTGTGCCTGTTACTTTCATCTGTTTGTACAGTTGTGGAAACTGGATAATGAATGGGTGGTAACAGTGTTGGAACTGAAATAGTAGGTTTTTAATCTGAAATTTAAAAACTAAGAAAACTATTTGTTGTAAAGAATTCCCTAATAAATTCTTTTGTATAGTGGAAACCTTTTGTATTAAAATGCTACTTACTTCATCAAATTGTGATTTACACTTAAAACAGCCTCAAAAACCCATCTGTTAACCAGTCCGTGACACAGCACTACCCAGCTGATGGGGAACTTGCCAGTAGTGGTGGTCTTTGGGGAAGGCATGTCTCTTGCTTTGGACAGTGCTGGAGAAGTGACTTGGTGTGACTGACTACAGACATTGTAGGGATCAAAAACTGCTTTTTATTTTATCAGCATATATGGGTGGGACTAAAGGCACAGCTGGTTTTTGTTTTAGTTTTAATGTTTTTAATTTTAATCAACATAGTATTAAAAATTATGAGGTTATTTTCTTAGCAAACATGGCAAAGGGGTATATCCAGATGGGTTATTTCTCAAGGGGGTAGATAGTCTCCATCTCCAGCATTTCAAAAGTGGCAGGACTTACTGCTGAAGCATGTCAAGTCCCAGTGTCAGCTGAGGGAAGAGAGCCAGCCTAATGGAGAGAGGTCCCGAACAGTGTAGATGATGTCTAGAAAGTAAGTTGTTTGGAAGTGACTGTTAAGGCATGGGCTGTCTTTCTCTTTGTTGTATGTCCTTGGTTTTATTTTCTAAACCCCTTGGTGTGCCAGTGTGTCTGGCAATGTCTAAATTATCTGATCACAAGTTTCAAGAAGATTGTTGCAACTGTGAAACAAGTATGTGATGTGTTGTCTTCCTCTGCTGTTTTTATTTAATAATGCATTTTGGACTTTGGGTATGTGGACCTGTTCAATAGAAGCTTCAAGTCAATTGCCTGTAACTCTTGTTAACATTTATCTAGAGTGTAATTTATTCCTTTTTTTTACAGGCATTTGATCTAACAGAACAAAGATATGTAGCTGTGAAAATTCACCAGTTAAATAAAAACTGGAGAGATGAGAAAAAGGAGAATTACCACAAGTAAGTGATCCTGGAGCGCGTCTCAGTTTGCTGAGTTTAGTAACAGTAGCTATGTCAGGAGCTTTATATGCATTGTGTTGTCTGATCCTCATAACTATCCTGAAAGATGGAATAATTTTCCATTTTGCTGATGAGGAAACTGATACAGAATTTGAGTAACAGTTAAGTAATGTCTGAGCTGATATTTAAGTCTAGACTTCCTTTAATCCAAAGCCCGTGCCCTTAACCTCCCTTTCCATTGTGTGTCTAAAGTAAGCTACAGTAAACAAGCCTTAAAAATCAGTGTTGCTTAGCCCTAGAAACCAGATGAGAGTGTCCCTTGGTGGTGTAGGGATCCCAGGGAGCTTTGGGTGGGGCTTTTTCAGCTGCCTCAGTCATTTCATTGCGGGGGATACAATGGGGGGCACCTGGTGTGCCTCATTGGTACTTGTTAGACTGGTTCTGCTCCTCAGCTCTGTGCTCATCTCCCCCATCACAGTTTGCCTGTCTGAAAGATTGCAGGCTCAGTGGCCTGCTTACTGTGTTTGCCTCTCTTCAGAATGCCACTCTGGGCAGCCCTCATCTGTACTTGGAGTGGGGGGTGAGGGGCAGGTTATGATTTCTTTGCACCCCGCAGCGGGAAGCAGGCTGAGCACCAGAACATTGGCATCCGTGGGTACTTGCTTTGGAGGCCACACGCACCTAACCTGCTACTAAGGCCCCACTGTTTCCTGGTACAGGTGCTGAGCTAGACCCATCCTACTCCTGACAGGAGGAGGATACAAAAAACCTTTTGATACAAACAACCACCTCCTTTCTCTAAAAGCAAGTTTTTTCTTATAAATGGTACTTGGAGGGAAAAAAGCAGGAGACTTTGAAGTTGCCTTTTGGTTGGTTTCTAAATGTTAAGCGGAAAATAAAACATCTCTACATTGTCAACCAGTTGTTGGGCATGGACCAAGGCAGAGACAGCTCTTGCTGTATTCCTATTGTTCACCAGGGCAAGGGACCTCTTCCTACCTGTGCAGATTGGCAGTGGCGCTCAGCACTGGAGGACAGGGTTCCTCCTGTAGCATTAGGAGAAGTAGGCCTTAGCAGAGGTAGGAAAAGGGACAATATGTGGTTTATGCATGGCATCCTGCCTGTATATCTTCCATGACAGGCAGCTGCAGTCCAGATGCTTCTGAGGAGCAGTTACATTATTATAAGTACATTCCAGTCACTTGACGTGCAGGGACGAATGGCATGCCACAGTGACTGCCAGGAGCGCTTCAGAGAGGGAAACCATATGTTGTTCTGACCAGTTATGAAAGAGAGATGTTGCCGTTATACTGAGCTGCTCAGAGTGTCTAAGGATGTTGGAAGAGTACGTGCTTCCCTTTAAAGTGTCCTCTGGCTCTCCTTGGAGCCTCTTCTGTGTCTTACATGCACTGACCACTATAGACTGGTTGACTCCATGAGGGATCAGCCTTGGTCAACCTTGAGAAAATAGTTCCTGTGCTGGGATTTTTTTTTCTACATGCTTTACCCAGTCTCAGTATCTCAGTATGACCTTAAAGAGAACTTGGGTCTTGAGTATTGTCTTAACTACAGGTGGGCGTTCTGCTTGCCCTAGCCTTTTGAAACTGAGGGATTGAAGCCAGGACTGTGTACCTCCTTGACGAGCTATTTTGAGTCCTGGCTGTTTTGAGTTTGGTGCCTTTCTACATTTCTCTACCAAACAGTCATAGAGCAAGTGAAGAAGATTGTCCCATTTTTCTGAGCAAGATATTTACTGGTCCAGCTCCAGGCTCACAGTCAGGCTGTATTACTCTCTGTTTCCTCACCAGAGGTGGGAGGGAATCATGGCACCTGAGTGCTTATGGAGCCATCTGGGCAGGGGCTATTTCCTAGTTGACAGACACAGTGGGGAGGGGGCGTATAAAGTTCTTGTGACCTCCATTTATCTTTGGTGGGAAATTGTTAAGCACTTCCACCTTTGAAGGATTTTTCTTGCTAAGTGATACGAAATCATACTATGAGTTTTAGGGTACTGATAATAATGAATTAATAAAATGTCATTAACTCCTTTGAACTTAAAAGGAGGCTTATAACAAACACATAACAGATTTATGTTTAAAAATTCAGATTAAACCTTAAAGTAGTAGTGATTCCCACTCGTCTGACACCAAATGAAATGGAGTCTTTTTTACCTACATATATGTGTAATAACAATGTTATACACAGCAGTAATAGTAGTATAACTCCATTCAGGTTCCTGGACCCGATTCCCACACGTACTACCACCAGGCAATTCTCAAAACACCAGCAGCGTGTCAGTTCTGATGCTACCTGCCCTGAGACAGCACCAGATTCTGCAGGTTAAGGGCTCTGCCCTACAGGGCTGGCCTCCACCCACCACTCCAGGTGCTGGTAGCAAGCTCCAGGCTATTCCCTGTGCTTCTGACCTACCGGCTACAGATTGGAGGTTCCCATGACCTCCCCCTTAGGTTCAATTGGTTTGCTAGAGTGGCTCACAGAACTCATGTTTACTAGTTTAATAAAGGGTACCATAAAGGATATAAGTCAACAGCCAGATGAAGAGAGACACAGGGCAAGGTCCCAAATGAAGGAGCTTCTGTCCTCAAGGAGTTTGGGGCCTGGCTCGGGGGCCCGTGAAGGCGTCTGGTTCCCCAAGTGTAGAAGCTCTTCCTGACAGAGAAGCAGGAGCCAGCTGAGCAGAGCAGGCAGAGCAGAGAGAGCAGCTCTTCTCAGGGGTTTTTGTGAGGGCTTCATTGCATAGTCATGATTGACTACATTACTGGCCAGTGGCTGATTCAGCCTCCAGTCCCTGCGCTTGGTTGGATCCAAGTCTCATTAAGATCACAAAACACCTGTTTCACTTTTTGGACAGCAGTGTTTTCAGGAACTGTGGATGAAAACCAGTATACCTTGGAAATATATATTTGGTCATGTGAATGACCAAATATGTATTTCTTATGATTCATTATATCATATTAGTACACTTCAGTGTCACAGTAACATTATGAAATAGGAGAATGCTGCTGTGATCCTGCACAGTAAGGTCTTTTATTACTCTTCCTTTTATGGGGATGAATTCTCAGTCCCATCTGGAATCAAGACATTTATTTGGAAAAAAAAGGAAAACACTCAAAATAAAAGGTTGTCTTGTTTAATTTTGGGTTCTGTTTCTCACCTCCTTTTTTCTCCTTACCCCCCAAACAAAAAGCAAAGATTGTTTTACTTTAAAATTTAAAAGCATTAATAGTTACTACTAGATTTCTTTAGCTCTCCAAAACAACACACTATGAAACTCTGCAGTAGGAAGCATTTCATACAAGCTGTCGGCAGAAATAATTGTATCTGAATTTAGTATACTCTTGCATGATACTCCTCTGATTATCTAGGATAAAATCATTTAAAAAAATCTAAATATATATCCACTTAAAGAGAGTAGAAGACTACCACTTCAGTGGATAAGTTGCTTCCAGTGTCTTGTTCACAGCGCGTCACTCCCTTGGACGCCCAGTGGAGAGTGCCCGGGGGGAGGCCCAGTGGAGAGTGCCCGGGGGGAGGCCCAGTGGAGAGTACCCGGGGGAGGCCCGGCAGAGTCCCGCCCTCCGGAGGAAGCGGGAGAAGCAGCCCAGAGGCAGCCGGATGTGGAGGGTGTACTTTCAGTGACTCACAGCCAATGTCTAACCTTGTTTTTCCATCTTTTTTTTTTAAAACAACATCACCTTACCACCAGATGAAATAGTACATGGAATGTTGATGTAGGGAAAAGGACAGGTGTGGAGCTGCTTTGGCTGAACGAGGGTTTGGGCCAGACACGCACTTGCTCAGCATCTCCGCAGGCGCCCCGAGGCGTGGGTCTCCGGCAGGGCCTCCACACGGCCCGCGCTGTGAGGGTAAAGCCCAGGGCAGGGCCGTCACACAGCTCAGGACGTCGTCGTGCCAGGGCAGCGGGCGCGGGAGCACGGCTCTGCCGTGGCGCTGGCAGGCCTTGCCTTTTCAGAAAGACAAGGATGATGAAGCATCAGAAGAAGCAAAAACCGCCAAAAGTGGCAGCTTGACAAATAAGCCTAGTCAATCAGAATTTCCGTTGGGGAAAATCATTTAATTACTTCTAGATTTCTGTTCCTCTGCCTGCCTGCCCCTGATTGTTCCCCAGTTTTTCTTTGGTTGAGTACTTCCTGTGCATTTTTGACATTGTGGAGTGTACCAATTACAGAAAAGATCACTTTATTTTTCGTTTTATTTTATACTATGGAAAGTTTCTCTTTTCTGACTCTTGCCTTATAACAAAATGCTCTAAACTAAATGATGCTAGATTACTTAAAATATAATTTCCTGTCACTGTCTTTATAAATAAGAACTAAGTACTTTAAAAATTATTAGTGATTATATTGAATAAACATGTTCTATTATTCTCTTAAAATTCAGTATATGAACATGTCAGATTATAATACATTTTGGTTCCTAATCTTACTAAATGATTTAGAATTGGAAGAGTACTAAAAAAGAAATGTTAACACATACATGTAAATTCTTATTCCAAGTAAACTAGGTTTCCGTAACTCCAAGTTTTCTATTAATCTCACATTTTCTTAGGAGAAAGAAAAGTTGATAGCTCTTTAAATTCTTTCTGTAAAGAGTAGGTCTTAAAAAGAAACAATTAAAAGCACTGCTAATTGCCTTATATAACTGGCAGTTCTTTTACCCAAGGAGTTTACATGCTAAAATCGATCCCCTTGATGTAATCCCAGGATATAAACATTTGTGAAGTATTAGCTTTAGAGGAGAGAAAAAATGCTGCCTTTATAATTTTTAAAGCTCTGTAATTTGGGTATAAATATTAAAAGAGGTGAAATTGTGATAGAATAAACTTGAAAGGGACATAAGGTTAGCATCCATTCATTCGACAAATACATGAGCACCTACTGTTTTCTCAATAGCTTGATAAATGCTAGTAGAGAAAAAAGGGTGAGGAAAGATACGGGGACCAGATGAATCTGAATGAAACAAGCAGAAACAGTGGAGAAATGAGAATGTATTTAGGGGCATCCTTGAAGAATTCTGAAAGACAGGCCTAAGTACAGAATGTTAATTTTCCATTTCGTTTACAGGCATGCATGTAGGGAATACCGGATTCACAAAGAACTGGATCATCCCAGAATAGTTAAGCTGTATGATTATTTTTCACTGGACACTGACTCGTAAGTGCTATGCCATTTTAGCTTAGCAGTTAATATTATTTTCTTGCAGTGTGTTATCTACTCATGAAATAGAGTTTAAATCTGGGTCCAGGAAATACTCTCTGAGGGAACCAAATATATTTATTTATGGGAAATGACCATAGGTGATTTCAGTTGGGCCAGCAAGACATCCCTTGTCCACAGGTATGCAGCTGTGGTCTGGTAAATGTTTATCAACCAGCTTGGTGTGGGGAGAGGGCTGGGGCTTATTTGTAGTATTTACCAATTTCTGTGGTGTAAATTTCTCAATGTCTAATTTCAAGCTACCAACCTTAAAAATAAAAAGCTCTACTGAGATATAATTTACATACCATACAGTTCACCTATTTAAAATTTATAATTCAACAGTTTTAATACATTCACAGATATGTGCAGCAATCACCATAGTCAATTCTAGAACATTTTCACTGCCCTGCTAAAGAAATTTTGAACCTTCTGTTGTCTTCCCCCTATTTCTCCTCCCTACCACCAGCCGAAGCAACCACAAATTTACTTTTTGTCTCTATAGATATCCTGTACTGGACTTCCATATAAATGGATCATACAGTATATGGACATTTGTGATTGGCTTCTTTCACTTAGCCTGATGTCTTACTAAGATTCATTCTCATTGTAGCAGATATTGGTACTTCATTCCTCTTAATGACTGTATATGTTCCAAATGCCACTTTTTGTTTATATATTCATCCTACCAGTGGCTCAATAACCAGCTCACAAAATCCTGAAAATTTAGCTGTCAGCTCTTGGAAACTGGCACAGATTGGTGCCACCAAACCACTAACATGTACCAGTGGGTGTGGACTGTTTGAGAGAGTCCCCGCCCCACCCTGGTGAACACTGACAGGCCTTTTAAAGAAGTACAAGCAGTGTAGTTTTATCATAGAACACAAGTGAATTGCCACAGATGAAGGTGTAACCTAATCTTGTGTGGTAATGTATAGGTTCATAGGCTTATAGACATAAGAATTTAAAAATATCCTAGGTCTGCCTTCTCATTTTATAGCTGGAGATTTGAGGACCAGAGAAGCTAAATGAGTTGTCTGAGATCTTTAATAATCTTAGGCATTGTTATATTTCATTACCTGGTGTAGGTGAGCTCTAGGACCTGTGGGTTTATCCAGAAGTTTAGTAATATCTCAGCATTTGGAAACATTTTCTCTGTGGAAGTCTGATTAGAGTCAGAAGAACATGCCCTGGACCTGGCCTGTAGGTGTTCCTGTTAGCCAGCCTCGCAGGGTGATTCTAGGAATTTTGGCCTGTTCTAGACAGCAAGTATATCAGGAAGGCCAAGAATTGGCCCACATTTAGAAATGACCCTAAAAGAAAACCCTTGGAAACATGACCTAACCATCCCCTCTTCCATCTGTCTCCATCTTCCCTTTTATACTGGGGTGGGCCTTGAACCAAGCATAGCCTTGCGTGTTTAGCATGGAGTGGGGTTCAGAAAAAGAGTCTAGTTAAAGAGCAAGTATCATGGCTTTACTGTTTTGCTTAGAGTAAATTCCTTAAGTTCTAAATCGGACACCCTCCCTCTACCCCCAGTGTAGAAATGTAAATACGAAAACCATTTCAAGGATAAATATAATGACTTGGGTTATCCGATATTTTGAATTGTGTATATACTTTTAACTAATCTGAGAAATTGAGTTAAATATGTGCTATTCTTGAGTTGTTTACTTTGTTTTTCCTATTATGTGTATGGTGAATTTTCACCAAAAATAAGACCATTGTTTGAGAGAGTCTTCTGAGAGTTGTTTGGGTATTAAAAGTGAGTTTTATTTTCGGCTTGCATTTGGGTCAAATAATAAATCCATCAAGCCTGAGAGTCTGTCTCAGATTTCAGCATCCCAGATCAGAATCTGTAAATTTCAGGCATTCGTTCTCAAATAGGGTGTTAGCATGCCCTAGGACACTGCTTCATAAGACACATAAGCTGTTGCTCAGTGTGGGGATCCCACAGGCCCGTTTAGTCCATGTTTCGCTGCAGTGCTTTTTGAAGGCCTCAAATTGCTCAGAAGCCTGTGGCGCTAGTCCTGAGCCTGTTTTGTTCTCTGCTCCTCACCCTTGTAGCCTCTGTTCACCAGGGTCGTGTGTCAGTTGTTTAACAGGGTTCAGCCACTGAGGAGACAGAGGTGATGGTGGGTGGGGACTCCTCCCCCAATGCTGGTTCCAGTTTCTCTTGGCGACCCTGGGTTCTGGTTGCACCATCTCCTCCCTCTGGCCTTAAGGTGCCCCAGTGGCTGCCTGCTATAGGTGATCTCTGGGGTGCCCTGCCTCACTTGCCAGTTTATCTTCTTAACTCTTCCACCATCTGTATCATCAATTCCCTGAATTAAAGCCTTTTTGTTTCAAATACTCAAGTGGTTTTTATTTCCTGACTAGATCCTGAATGACACACCCTCATTGTCACAGCTCAGAATCGTTTAAAAGGGATTCATCTCCCAGGAATAGTCAGAGTCCAGAAAGCCTCACTTCAGTTTATAACTGCCATGGAAGATGGACACATTATCCTAGTACCACAAATGGTATATAGATTTAAATTTGGGCCTGTATGGTATTTTTATATAATTTAAGGGGGAAAGCCCATACTATATAATAACCCATTTGTTAGAGCCACAGATACTGTACTTGTATTTAGCAAAGGGAAGTTGTACTACAGTATTTTGCCAAACTGCCAGGAGCTGTAGTAAACATACAACCAGTCCCTGGGGCCTGGGCAAATCCTAAGGTCTTTCTCTGTGTCATATAAAACTCAGGGTCGTATAAAATGTTTGCAGTGAGAATTGTGCAGTTAATCACAAAATGCTTGTTTAGAAATGGGGCATGGCATTGATATGTAAAGGAGACCTTTCCCAAAGAAGATACCTGGCTTCAATACATGAGTTCTCGTCAGCACTCGTTTAGTCGTGATTCAGGAAGAGGTGTGTCATGGGTGAGCTTCAGCCCACAGGTTCCCACAGGAAAGGTGTGGAGGTTCTTCACCGGGAGCGTAGGAGTTTTCTTCCTGCAGACCACTCAGGTAGGTTATACTGAGTAAAGAGTAGAAGAGTATTTTAAGGCCCAAAGAAGAAAGGAGTGAAAGGCTGCTTACCTGAAGTCTTTGTTGTGGCTGCTTTATTTAGTCTTGACCTGCTTGCTCTTATCCCACCATCAAATGTTGGTTTATTTGTCTTTAGGTTTTGTACAGTATTAGAATACTGTGAGGGAAATGATCTGGACTTCTACCTGAAACAGCACAAATTAATGTCGGAGAAAGAGGCCCGATCCATTATCATGCAGATCGTGAATGCTTTAAAGTACTTAAATGAAATAAAACCTCCCATCATACACTATGACCTCAAGCCAGGTATGTCTAACTTGAGGAGAGAGTATTGGTGGCTTTTCTTTGGTCTTGTAAGTGACTTTTAATTTTATAAAGTTGGAGAATTTGGCAGGAACCAAGGAGGCCTAATAACATCCGACTTCAGATTTCCTGGGTAGGTGTGGGGATAAAAGAGTCCTGGCCATGCAGTGCTGGGTTTAGGAGGGGGAGTCAGGTCATTAAATGCTCTGGAGAAACAATGTCCTTGTCTTTAGAGCCAGGGCAGTTCGTGATGTCAGCTCAGTTAAAGAACTGATCTGGCAAACTCAGTTTTGTTTTTTCCCGTTACTCACACTATGTAGCAGTTCCTCTGTTCCAAGTGTTTGATACGTGCCCCCAAATTAATGAGATTATGCACATAATCCTCGTATTTCATTAAGTTCCAAACGGTTTTCCATCTTTTTGTGTGATTACTTTCTGACTTCAGTAGTCATCAGCAAACAGTAGAGGGCAGTTAGACTTAACCTCTGTATTTTGCTGTCACCCTTGGCTGTTTCCTGGAAGCCTGTGTGTGTTCTCTGTAGACGGCTCTAACCAGCAGAACGAGGGTGTCTGGAGGATGGTTCCCGTTTACCCCCTGGTGTGGCATGCTTGTTAACTTGGCTCTCCTCTTCTGGGACCTACCTATTGAATCTCGTTATTCACTGTTCTTTAATGTTCTAATACAGTTCAAATGACTGAGATACTCATTACAGTGGAAGTGATTTTTAAACGCATGCCCATTCCCTCACTCACTGCAGTCCACATGCCCACCACCAGAACTCTAGGTGGCACTGTGGCACTGGCTTTGATTCTCTCATATGTTTTCTTTGATTTTTTTTTTTTATCCTGAAACTATTCTGTGTGGTTTAGAGTTGAGAGATCCTTACTGAAAGTTCAGATGAAACTTCCCACCATTTTTGACCAACCGTACAAGTGAGTTATTTTACTTTGGCAAGTTATTTTTTTCCACTGCTCATACTGGTGGTTTTGGCACATTAAGCAGGTGATTCTTGGAAAATGAAAGTTAACAGCCAGACACTGAGGACTCTATCCCAGCATCCAGAGTCCAGATTGTTCTATTTCAGGGATTTAGATATTTGCTATTGTTTGCAAGAGTTTGAGTTCACTTGTCCCCATCTTGTCTGTTATCACCTTGGATTTCTCTCTCAATTTGTAAGTCTGTTTTTATTCATGAAGTTTTATCTTTTTAGGAAATATTCTTTTAGTAAATGGTACAGCGTGTGGAGAGATAAAAATCACAGATTTTGGTCTTTCCAAGATCATGGATGATGATAGCTACAATTCAGTGGATGGCATGGAGCTAACATCGCAAGGTGCTGGTACTTACTGGTAGGTATTGGGAAGTCTGACAAATTGGCTGGTGGAGATGTGGTTGTGCCATACTAAAGCATTGGCAATTAATAATATCTATCTCCTGTCTGCATAGGTAAAAATGCCGAAACCAGAGGAGACTTTCCCTCCCCAGATAGTTACTGTCTTTTTAGCAGTTGGACTCTTTGTATTTATAGCAATTTGTCTTAATTTTTCTTTTCTTTCTTGAAAATCATTGAGAGAGAGAGACTGTGTGTAGCCAGGTGTTTGAGTTGTGTGTTTTTTTATCCCTAGGGCTGGCTCTACTGAAAGGAAGAGAATGAGATTGCTCCTGTGTATATAAAGAATGGCTAAAAACTTTTCAGTACAAATGCAGGTCTCTTGGTGGGTTAATGTGATGAGGGACTTGTTTCTAGAGTTGCATGAGGAACAGGAACTCTGAAGAGCTGGGGATCTTTGAAGACGAGGATGTAAAGTAATGACAGCATCACTTGAAATCTAAACAGGAGAAAGTGAGCCCAGTCTGCCAAGAAAGTCACCCATCTCTGTCAGCTGTGTTCTAAGGCTTTGCATCACACTTCCTCCCACCACCCTAGCCCACTGACTCCACCTGCCTGTTTTCTCTGACTTCTGCCTAGTCTTCCTTTGGACAAGTGAGAAGCATAAAAGATACCTGCTACCAGGCATTTAACTTTGTGATTGTAAAGGTGTGTTAACAGAGCTTCCTTTTCCTTCTGAGGTGGTAACACGGAGCCACATCTTGAGATGTGTGATTCTGAACATGGAAAATAGTATTAAGTTGGTCACATCACTTATCTGGAGTGCCCTGGGCCTTGGCAGAACAGCGACTGCCTAGTAGTGAGGGTGTTGATCTGAAGCAGACAGAAGAGCAGAAGAGGGAGGGGCCATTTCACAGCACACAGGATCAGCCCCACTGTCATCACTCCAATCATATTTAAGTTGTGTATATTAAAGAATTGACCATATTTAGAAGAAAAACACCATGTGCATAAAATTTCTACTTTGTCTTGTTCTTTATTGTTTGTGGAAATGGTATCTCTGGTAAAAATGAGTCCTTAAATTAAAACTTTGAGATTCTAGGTTTAAAATAGAAGTTACATTTACAGTGTTTATTTACTATGGTGGTTACTGTGGGTTAGTGTTCCTGTCACTAAACAGTTATTACACAATACAAAAATACCTGCTTTTGGAAATTCTGGAAATGGGGCTATATACCTCTGCTACATAAACTCACTGGAACATGGATTTGAACTTTTTGTTTGACAGCATTTTCTTTTTAAATGGTGAAGCCTTTTTACCTTTAGATTAAGTTATCTCATTGCTACCTATTGCCATATTTGATAAGCTATAAAAACTCAGAGGTTGGAATTTAAATAAAAATTATATAATGTTTGGGGTTTGCATCAAAGTAATATGTTTGGGGGGTAGGGGTGGGGAAGAAGGTACATATGACCGAAGATTGGCCACATGTTGATAAGTATTGAAGCTGGGTGATATTTATCTGAAGACTTCTTTTACTATTCTTTCTACTTAAGATTATATTTGAAGATTTTTTTCATAATAAAAAGTAAGATAGGGAAGGGGCTACTGAGAAAATTAAATTTTAGGAAGTCTCCATATTGGTAGAAGCATGTCATAATCACCATCCTCAATATATGGTCCTTCTGTGATGTTCCAGAGATACAAACAGGGCTGGAGGACACAAATTCTAAGTTACTATTTGCATTATTTGGTTTTTCATAGTTCTTCTACATTGAATACTGCTTTTAAGTAAGTGACCTGTAGACTAAGCCATTTTCCTCTCTAAGGATTTTACTGTGATGGAATATGTAACTTTGGTCTTCAAACACAATTTAGTATGGTATCGTGGGACTGTTTTCTACTCTCTCCCTAAGTCCTTGATAGGGAATTAGAATGCTTATTATTTTCAGTATTACTTGGGTGGAGGTTTAATTCTTCCTGTACAAATGGGGAAACCAAGACCTAGAAAGTGACTTGGCCAGACTTATACTATCAAGTGGCCATGTCTTTTGTTTTCTAAATATTTGGCTAAATTATTACTCTGTATTTGGACAAGTTCTTCCCCACCTCTGTGAGAAAGTTAACAGATATGTTAAAGTGATCATTTTAGAATCAAAGTTCTATTTGTTATTTATCCAAGATCACATTTAAGTCATGTATATTAAAGAATCAAAAACCATGAAAACTAGTTGTCAGTTTTCCAGTATGCTAATGGCATATAGAGGAGCAGTTCTTTTTATAAGTTCTTTCTCCTATATTTTTATTTCTTTGCTTTCTTCCCCTGTTCACAAATTCTCTCTATATATTTTCATTTTCCAATGTATTGGCTAAAAGTTTTCACTGTGAAAGAATAATCAAGGTCAGTGGTCTTAATCATCAAAAATGTCTGTCAAAAATAATAAGAGACAAGAACATGAAATTAACTTATTTAAAAAAAGAAAGCCCTTCATCTGAACATTTGCTGCCTCTCTTGTGGTCCCCTTTGAGCTATAAGTTTAGATTTTTATACTAGGAGAACAGCAGGGTCTAAAGTAAAGTTTTCACAGAATTGATTTTGCCAGCATGAAATCTGCCAAAATCAATCTGTTATCTTCAAAATTCTGCCTTCCAGCTGTGCCATGGGTAAGACTCCAGCAACGAGTGGAAGCATATTTGCTTTCCTAAATGCCAGGAGGCACTCACCATCCACACCATTCAATTTGGTGTGGTTAGCATCTAGCTAGTCTTTTTAGAGGTGGGAAGGGCTGGGGGAAAGGGTCGGATTCAGATGAGGACTGAGTTGTGCTAACAACTCGGTCGGCTTTTTATACACTAGTTGTCAGTTTTCCAGTATGCCCTGATCGCCACCCTTAAAGAAGGAAATACAAAATATCCTTTGATAATTTGGACTTTACTGTCGCCATTGGTTATGTATTGTAGTGATTTCCAGTCCATATTTCCAAGAGGCTACCTTAAGAAGAGAGATTAGTAATGGGTCCTGAATTCATTTGGACTTTTAATTGTAACAGTTATTTCTTTTAGAGACATCTTCAGCCAACATGACAGGAACCCCATTCCACTTCCAGTTAGATTTTAATGTTTGTAGCTTCTGCCTTCACAAAAGGAAATATACTTCTTTTTGTGTCCCTCCCTCCTTTTTTTCAGCTTGCTGAATGGCACTTAACATAAGGCACAACTCTGGGAAAGGTGGCGGGGGTGGGTGAAGTAGGGAGGAGGGAGAATATTCACCTCTCAGTAAACTGAGAAATGTACTTTAAGGCTTCACAGGACATTACTGCCTCCTAATGTATTAGAATGTCTTTACATTTACTTTCTTCAGCTAGGTCTAAGTTGCTTTTTCAGCTGTTAAAATTCAAATGTTTTTATTTCCAGCAAGTACTTTTGGAATGCCTTCCTGTACTTATGCATGCCTTTAATTTATACAGTCATTTTTCTAAGAATTTTTATTTCATTTTTCTTCCAGGTATTTACCACCAGAGTGTTTTGTGGTTGGGAAAGAACCACCAAAGATCTCAAATAAAGTTGACGTCTGGTCAGTGGGTGTGATCTTCTACCAGTGTCTTTACGGAAGGAAGGTAAGGAAGGAAGAAAGTCAGTGTGAAGGCTTGACTTCTGCCCCGGGTGGCACGTGTATACAGCGACATGGTGTGGGCTATTCTGTTGGGGCTAATCATTGGGTCATACAGAACAGAATCCTGAAATTTGTGGTTTGAAGAAAATACCGACGTTATAATAAAAGCTTTGTGCACGAACAAATTTCCAATCCTAGGGCACCTAATGAATGTTGCTGGCCTGTTGCAAACATGCATTTTTGCTGTTCTAAATTAGGATATGTTTTGAGTCTGATAATATTTATAGGGGACTATATGAAATAGTTTATTGATTCTTAAGGGTCCTGAGAACTGAAACTTGAAATATCTGCAGGGCTTTTTATTCCCAACCACCCCATTACTTAAAGCTGCTATTATTAATAGAAGCATGCTTTATGCTTCTGCATGGGGAGGTGGTGTTGGAAGGTAATCATTGTTACCTCTTATCAAGGTGATAGATCATTTGAGCAAATAATAACCTCAGTAGAAAACTACATTAATGAATTTTCATATTTGTGTTTTCCTTGTGAGCATAATACCTTATAAATGTATGTATTAGGAGCCAGTTATGTATTTAATCTTATTTCTTTGTTAATGTTGTATGTTTCAGTGCTGTCCGTTAAGCTCTGGGTATAAGCCATTTGGGAATTCTGCAACTCCTCTGGACTCCGAATACTTTTATTACCATCCCCAGACCAAGCTCTTATTCGGATTTTAGCTTCCTCTTTAACTTTTCCCTGGTCTTTCCTTATCCTACCTGTGATGTGGGAAGCTCTCCATAGCAAGTAGGAGTTACTTAAGGTCTCTGATAATGTAGAAGTACTACTGATAATGGTGGTAGAGTTTATCTGAAAGAATTGTGATCTCTCAGTAGAAACCCTGTGGAGATGATACTAGGCTTAAACTTATTTTTTTAAGACTTTATGAGAAGATGGCAATTTGGGACACACATGAAGCCACTAAGTAGCCCCAACTCTGTTTTTTTTTCCCACTCTGTCCTTCCCCCTTCTACTACTCCATCTCTTTCTTACTTGTTTCTTTGGGTTGTCACTGGCACACATATGCAGTGTGTAAGCCCACAGGGTATCACTCAGAGCAAAAGGGGTTGCTTGTTCCTGCTCGGAATCTTTTTCTTTGCTGGAAGCAAAGCTTAGCAGAGGTGGTATGATACAGCAGGTGCTGCGTCTGGTCTTAGATCTGCCTGAACCGAGGTATTGGTCTGTGAGCAAGTTACTTAAGCTCTGAGCCTTTCCTCCTTTATCTGTAGAAGGAGAGAGAGGAGATCATCTCCAAAGTCCCTTTGAGCAGTTCTCACTAACACATGTCTTCTTCCCTTCCCTATGGTTTTACACTATGTTTTCTTTAATTTTAACCAGAGGCCTATCCTTTTCTGTTTGTTTTGTTTTTATATGATAGCCTTTTGGTCATAACCAGTCCCAGCAAGATATTCTACAGGAAAATACTATTCTTAAAGCTACTGAAGTTCAGTTCCCACCAAAGCCAGTAGTAACACCTGAAGCAAAGGTAAGTTTTCACTCATTGCCCAGTGGAAACCACTGCTTTGCTTTTTGTATTATTTCTGTGGGTGATAGTGGATGGATTATTCAGTACAAAATTCAGGAGTCATTGGAAACATTCTCCTCCCTCTAAATGTGTATTTTTGCAACCCTTTCCCTCCCCTTCTTCTCCCACAACACATACTGAATGCCCATTAATTACTAGCCTCTTCTGGGTTGTGGAGAAGGAACTGTGAATGTGTAGCAAGACATTCTCTGTGTAGAACTGTAGACAAGATCCCTGCCTTTAAAGAGTTTACATTCCACTAGGTGAGACAAAGAATAACTAAAACCAGATACGTTTTAGATAGTGATAAATGTTACAAAGAAAATAAATCAGAATAAGGGGCTAGAGAGGTGGGAACCCTTTTTTGATGGCATGGTCAGAGAAGGTTTCAATGATGAAGCGACCTTTTGAGCAGTCTTGAGTGATATGCAGGTGGGGAGCTACGTGTAGACTTGGGAGAAGAATATTCCAAGCAGAGAGAAGTGAGTAAAGCTCAGATGTGTGTGTAAGCTTGGCAGGTTCACAGAGCAAGTGGAGCAGAGGGGAGAGTGGGAGGAGAGACAGCAGGACTGATTGTAAACTGCGATGGGAAGCAGTTTTGAGGGTTTTAATCAGGCAACTATGTGATCTGATTGCTGTTGCAAAAGCCTACCTTGGCTGCTGTATAGAGAGAAAATTCAAGGTAAAAGGAGTTTATTTGACTGGTATCCAACTCAGGATAACCTGCTTAACTCACAAAGAATACCGTTCATTTTCAAAGGCCAGGGTCATAAAGGCCATAGTCATTTCTCTGAATTTGTTGTTATCCTTGAAATACTTTAACCGAGTGACTACCAATAGGTGTTTTTTATTTTGAAAAACCAGGATTGGTATACTTTTGTGTTTTGTTAATTAAACATGGAAAAAGTAGAAAATCAGTAGTTGATTTCATGTTCTAGACATTTTAAGTAAGACTTTTTTAAAGAACAGCTTCAGATTCACAGCAAAATTGAGTGGAAAGTACAGTTCCCACATGGCACCTGCACCCCTCCCCCAGCCTCGCCAGCTGTCAGTGTTCCGAACCAGAGTGGTATGTGTGTTATAATCATTGACCTACATCAAGACATCACTCTTATCCTACTGTGAAGTATGGACTTTGGTTGATAATTATATTTTAGATTTTTAAAAACCAGTTCATTAAAATATTATAGGACTTTGATTAAATACAACTTGTTAAAAAATAGGAAAAGACAGATAACCGTCCAAGGACCTTGGTGGTAAAAGTTGTAGAAACTGAGACTATATAGCCCTTTATGCCTAATACAAAGGAAACCTCCATGTTGGTAATAAATAAGGATTCCGAGTCAAAACCCACTCGTGTGTTTGCATGCTGGCAGTACCCTTGGGGAGGCAAGTTCTCTTCAGGTTTTCCTTTACTACTTAGATATGTGTCTGACCATTTGCTTAGTGACCTGTCAGAATGAAGACACCAGAAAAGCATGTACCAATCTGACACACTGTAGTGTCAGCCAGCGTCGGGTCTCCACACCTGCACCTGCCTGTGGTAGTACTTTGCCATTACAGTTTGCACTTTTCAGGAAGTGCGTGTGAGGCCGTGGTGTGTAAAGACAGGCCCTGAATTAGACTGTGCCTGTGCAAACCAGCCAAGGCAAAGAGAGATTTTTGTGTTGGTCTCTGTGTTTTGGGGGCAGAGATATTCAGAGGTCATGCCCTGGTTCCCCTCTGGAACAGCTCAGCTGCCTCCATCGGGGGAGTCAGTGGCCACAAAGAGTTGCTGCTGCCAGTACCTCTCCTTCTCTGGTCTTCTCTGGGTCCACCTTGTGGTTTCCTGGAAACCTCTAAGCGCTTCTCTGTAGGAGACATATGCACTGGGCCCTGGCAGCTGCTACAGAGCTTTAGGGTTCCCTCTTGGGGTGCCAGAATTACCTGCTTCAGGCTTCTTCACGAAACTTTCCTTTCAGGCATTTATTCGACGATGCTTGGCCTACCGAAAGGAGGACCGCATCGATGTCCAGCAGCTGGCCTGTGACCCCTACTTGCTGCCTCACATCCGAAAGTCTGTCTCCACAAGTAGCCCTGCTGGAGCTGCTATTGCATCAACCTCGGGGGCATCCAATAACAGTTCTTCGAATTGAGACCCACTCTAGGCCACAAACTGTTCAGCACACACAAAGTGGACAAATGGCATTCAGCAGCGGGTCTGGAACATAGCGAATCCGAATGGATCTCATGAAACCTGTACCAGGTGCTTTTATTTTCTTGCTTTTTTCCCATCCATAGAGCATGACAGCATCGATTCTCATTGAGGAGAGACCTTGGGCAGCTCTGGCCAGGCCTCATAGGAGAAGGCCCCGCCCGAGGTTCCAGCGTCAACGGCCACTGCGGTGGCTGCTCTGAGTGAGGAAAAAATTAAAAAGAAAAACTGGTTCCATGTACTGTGAACTTGAAAATATGCAGACTCAGGGGGGGGTCCCTGATGCAGTGCTTCAGATGAAGAATGTGGACTTGAAAATACAGACTGGGCTAGTCCAGTGTCTATATTTAAACTTGTTCTTTTCTTTTAATAAAGTTTAGGTAACATCTCCTGAAAAGCTTGTAGCACAAAGGCTCAGCTGGGGATGGTGTTTGACTTCGGAGGAAAAAAGTTGCTATTGCCCGTTAAAGGCACTAGAGTTAGTGTTTTATCCCTAAATAATTTCAATTTTTAAAAACATGCAGCTTCCCTCTCCCCTTTTTTATTTTTAAAAGAATACATTTGTTCATAAAGTGAAACCCGTATTAGCAAGTACGTGGCTTGTTCATTCCAATCAGATGCAGCTTTCTCCTCCGTCTGGTCTCCTGTTTGCAATTGCTGCCCTCCTCTCCGGAGGGAGGGTTGGGTGGGGGTACCAAGAGGTGTGGGGTTTGCTATTGGACAAAAAATGAGGTTAGAAGACTGCAACTTGGAGTCTCTCTAGGTTTCCAACTATCTCTTCATTATTTGAACACTTGACAGTTGTCCCTTTTAATTTATTTGAAGTGCTATTTTTTTAAATAAAGGTTCATCTGTCCATGCAGTCCTCTTGGATTCTCTGAATGTAGTAACTTTTAAAACTTCCAGAGGCGGGCAGAAAATGGGCTGGGGAGCCATGTGCTCCAGGGATCGGGAGGTCCTACCCACGGTCTCTGTGTATATTTCTTGTTAACCATGATATTAAAACTTGATCAGCACATAAGCTTTCCTCTGTTAGATCTTTTGGCAGGGAACAACCTCCAGTCCTCTAAATTTTGTGGGTGTGTACTGGTGTGCGTTTGTGTGTGCATGTGCACGCACACACATTAACTCACTTTAATAGATTCATCAACTGAAGTTAAAAAATAATCTCAAATAGGCATTTTGAGAATAGATAATCAGGTATCAGCAGTCTCCTGGAACTTTTTTTTTTAATTTAGCTGTTTCTGAGATGTATGAGCAACTGAAGATGGAGCTGAAATGGGAGATGCGTGGCCCCACCGTGCCCTTGAAACAGCAGAGCACTCGACAGCAGAGAGGGAAGGAGGCCAGAGCTTGAACATGTGGTAGCCAGCTTGGAATGTTACTAACATATGTGGCAAGAGGACTCAGCCAGAAATATTTAAAGATGCAGCCTTCAGGCATGCAAGTTCTCTGGGCAGGGGAGAGGGAAGTCAGGAAGGGCAGAGAGCTCTCAACTCATGAGTCTAGTAGTTCTTTTTCATGTGAAAAATGCCACTGGTGACACATTTTCTAAGGCCCTTGTCTGTTTTGTGGGCCTAGCCCGATCTCCCCAGTATCAGAGATTCTTAAGGGAAGATGGAATGTTCCAAACTGGAGAGAGGTTTGTGGATAGGTGTAGCCTTGTGGAACTCTGAGTGGATGGAAGTCAGCGCCGGAGCCCTTGGTGCCCCCTGCTTTCCAAAGCTCTTGTATTGCAATATATTTATACCTGTGCTCACAAGCATGTACACATTATGATATATGTGCACACGTGTGTGTGTGTATAGATTTTTCTTTTCAACCATTACTTTCAAGCTCCTAAGCAAAGAGTACTCATGGGGTCTCAAAAATTGGGCACAATGCTGAAAGGATGGTGTCTGCATTTGTGAAGAGATGGGCGGATTGTGTTTAAATTTACTCAAAATACAAAGTTCTCTTTTTTTTTCCTCCTCTTCATTCAATGATCTTGCGGGTTTTTTTAAACTTCTTTTTAAGGTTGAAAGAGTGCTGTATCCTTAAGCCTTTCTCCTAACTTCCTGCCTCCTTTTCCTCATGGGCTTATAGGTGAAGCTGTGGGATTTTGTTGATCTACCTTTTCTACCCTTGTCCTAAAGAAGGTACGCCCTCTCCTTGCTTTCACTGGGTCCAGGGCCTCAGTGGAGCCGACTGGGCTTGGCTGCGTCAGGGCAAGGCTCTTTCCCCTGCATGGACTGGTTCCAGAGAACTAGTGCAGAACGCTGACCTTTTTGAGACTTTAAGGTAGCCAGTGAAATCACTAAATGGGGTTCTTCAGTGACATAGTTTGTTAATATGGGTTTCACTTTTTCCAAGGAAAATCCCTTATTGCCACAATGCTGATTCTAAACAATGACAAAAAAAAAGGTGTGTATAAATTTGTAATTAAACCGAGCCAGACTGTTTTGGCCTTTACCAAGTTGGAGGGTGGGGAGGATATTAAAATAAGTTTTAATGAGTGAATTTCCCAGCCTCTTGATTTTACTCTAGTTCTCCAACTTCATACAGGGCCCTTACCACGTAGGGTGTATACAGGCAAATACTGGCTGCTGGCTGAACTGAGTCCCAGTGGACATCACCGGCATGATGGGACTGTGTTGATTCATGCAACACCTTTTGACCCTCCAGTGTGCCAACAACCATGCTTTTTGGTGAGAATACAGCAGGGAGCAGGATAGGGAAGGCCCAGTTGTCAGTTCACAATCTGGGGCAAAGGCACAGGGTCCCAGGAGATGGAATACTGGGGTCTGATGGGAAGGAATTGGGCTCCAAATTATCCATCGTGAGATGGGCAGCTGTAATTGGAGACTGGCCATTGAGGCTGTATGCACCCCACTTCTGTGGCTGACCAGGACATGTCTGCTGTTTTAGAGGGTTTGCTGCCCTGACTAGTCCTGGAAGGATGAGGTTTTCTTCTAGCTGAGAAGACTAGCAGTCAAGGAGCTCTGATGTTTCTTAATTTAGAAAACAACTCTCTTTAAACAGAGTCATCGCCTAGAATGCTAGAGTAGAAGCAAGGTCAGGTCCAGCTCCTTACTTCTAAGAAGGCAGACTTACAACTAGCATGATCCATCGTGGCAGTTTTTTTTGCTTCCCCCTTTACTCATTGTTCTACTTGCCCAAGCTCTCTAATTAAAATCTACCTGGGGTAAGTGGGGAAGAGACATGGTGCCCAAACCAGTTTTGGGTTATGGAGAGTCTGTGCTTCCGAAAGCTGTCCTGTTGTAGTTTCTTAACGCAGAATCACCTAGCAGTTAGAGCCTGGGCTTTATAATTAGGTCTGGTTCAGAACCTACCTCTGCAAGCCTCAGGGATATCTCCTTGCATGGTTGTAGTAAGAAGTAGGAATAAGGTATGTAAAGTGCCTGACACATAAGAGAATAAAAAAATGTGGTTTAAACAAGATTACAAGATCCAGTGAGGGGATTGCTGGTCCTGGAACCTCCCAGGTTTGCTGGTTGAGATTCAGACCCGTCCTTCTGGCCAGCTGGCCAGGAGGTCTGCCTGCTTTGGGGCAGTGATGCAGACCTTTTCGGGAGCCTCCCCTCTGGCTTGAGAGTCAGAATGAGCCACTGTCCCACGAGGTCTGCACTCTCCTCTTACCTGGATTCACGACTGCTTCTGGCTGCATCTGGGAGGAACATTTTACAGGCCAGTGTGGTCCCCAGAGCAGCAGCATCAGTGCCATCTGGGAACCTGTTCTCAGCACCTCCCCTCTCCCCCGACAGTGCTGTCTCTCCCCCACATGACTAAGCACTGAAGGGCACAAGTCAGCTTCAGCAGTAGTAGTGGACCAGTTGGAGAGGGTGGCTAATTCACCCAACTGGAAGACAGAGATGACTGTTTAATGTTCTGATAAGGGATAAAAAAAAATCTGTCTTAAACTCTGGGCTGTCCAAGGAGCAATAATGTCATACATATGCTCCTTTTTTCAGGAGCCCCAGGGGAACCCCACAACATGTCCCTTAATGGTCTTCTCTTAAAATACCTAACGACTCACCAGAGCCTTTGCATGTAAATTAATTTATTACATTTTCCTTCTACCTGAGGGTTGCAGAGAGGGGGTGATCTGGGTTGGCTTATGAGTCCAGCCTGCCAGTCCAGATTAGGGGGAGGAGGAGGGTTAAGGAGGGAGTGGTTAGGGACTGGCTGCGGAGCTCTGCGGGCGGGTCAGGGGAACCTGCCAGAGGCTGGGAAAACAGTCAGGCTGGGGAGCGGTCCTGGACCTGCTGGGGGCAGGGAATACAAGAGCCCTATTGTGCTTGGGTTGCTCAGCAGGGGCCCGAGACAGGCTGGAGTCAGCAAAGGGGTGTGTGTGTGTGTGCATGTGTTTGGCGCTGGGCTGGAGACCCGTGGTGTGAAGGGGTCAGAGGGCAGCTGGCTGTCGACTTGGTCCCACCCCCTGAGCTGCAGGTCAGAACTGTGGGAACAGCCTCACCTCCAGGCGCCTGCAACTGTGGTGGCCTCCTGTGTTGTCCGAGCCTTTTCACCCTGAGGGCGGCCTGAGGAGGGACTGTCGGGGCATGTCAGTGAAGGGAGGGGCTCCCGCATTACTGGACTGCTGGCTTGCGGGAAAGTTTATCAGCTATGTTGCCTTACACCCTAGGTGTGGGTGAGCTACACACATATCCCTCATTTTACAGGTGAGGAAACAGGCCCAGAGAGGTTTGGTGACTGGTAGTAGGTGGGAACGATTGAATGGGGAGGGACTGTCTGTAGGCTTGAAAATTTTGCAAGCTGGATTCTCAGTGGGCTGTCCTTGGTCAGAGACTTGATACTGGTGAAGGCTGCCCTCAGTGCCATCTGGGGCATGTCCTGCCCTAACCTAGGGCTCCCTGCCCCACTGTTCCCTCATGGCTATCCCTGAGAACCTGCTGGAAGATCCAGCCGTCCTTGGCAGCAGGCCTGCCTCTGGAGACCCGTGCTGGAACTGAACTTCGGTGGGAAAGTAGGGCAAGGCCTCACAGAACATTTGTTTTTCAGGTTTCCTGAGCTGTCTGACCTTGTCATCTTGCCTTATAGAGGAAGAAGCAAAAATCCTGGCCAACTGTGTCTTCTGGCTCCTCAGTATCTTTACAGACAGGTGGGAATGGTCCCCTCTGCCTTGGCATCTTCCGTTGCTGTAAGGCTCGAAAAGAGTGGGAAATGAGAAGATGTTTTCAGCAGCTGAGAAAGTAAAAAGCAGAGGGTGTAGCTAGATGCCTTCTCCATGTTGTGGGAGGCCCTGGAGAGCTGTCTGTAGCACACAGAAGGCCCAGTGTGGGAAGGCCCCGTTCCAGAAGGAAGCCAGCCCCAGAGTCAGACCAGGGCCCTTGAGCCCAGCTCCCATGCCCTGAGAGAAGGGCAGGCTGCTGGGAGGCATGAAAAGGAAAGTCTTTACCTGCAAATAAATTTCAGGATCCATTGCTTCTTTGCATCTACAGTCTCCTTCAGAACCCACAACCTTTATACACTAACCCTGCTCCTCAGCCCACATCAACTAGACAAAATAGTGCTAGGGTTTGGAATCATAGAACAAGACAGCAGGAGAGCCCCTGCAGAGGACTCCGTTGAGGTCACAACACTGCACTCAGCTACGTGACCTTGGACCAGGTGCCTCCTCTCTGAGCTACAGCTGTCAGTTCTATGAACTTGATGCATCCACTCAAAACACATCTATTGTGAGTCTTCTGTTTATAATATCCTGTGCTGGGCTCTGTGGGAGGTATTAAAGGTGCATCAGTCTTAGCTTCTGCTTTAAGGAAGCTTATTCAGAAGCTAAATGTAAGTTGAGAGCTGGTGAATTTCTTAGGTGTGAGATGAGGTCCCTGGGGATTTGGGAGATGGTGTTGAGCTGGGCTTGGAAAGATAGGCAGAATTCAGTAGTAAGAAGGGGCAGATGTTTGCAGGAAAACGTCCTTTATACTTTCTGTGCTCTTACATACAGAATGTCACTCCACCCCTCCGTACTCTCTCACACCTCCAAGGCCTTTGCAAATGCTGTTCACTGGCCTTGGCCATCTATCTTTGAAAATTCAGGTTAAATATCACCTGCAGCCTGACCTCCTCTGGGCTCTCATGGCACCATGCACACCTCTCCCTTCCCTGCCTTGTCCTGTGTGTGTGTGTTCACTCTGGCATCACAAGAGCCAGCCCCTCAGTGAGCCCAGGGCCCAGTTGAAGGACTGACAGGTAGTTTGGCCTGTTGAAGCACGGTGCTCAGAGGGGGAGGCAGGGTTGGCAGGTGTGAGATGTGAGGATGAGAAAGAATTGGGGGCAGGTCAGGGAGGGAGCAGACCGGAGCTTGGCAGGGTCAGGCTTGGAGACTGCATAGCTGTTTCAGGTCCCCAAAAGCAGTATTTTTCATATTTATTTGATGGCAACCCACGGTAAGAAATATTTAACATCTCAACCAAATATGTATTTTACAGAATTTAACTTGCATGAGTGTACTCGGAATTTAACTGTTTTACTTCATTTTTAAAATGCTGGTCACCACCCACTGGTGCCCCCGGTCCACATCGTGCTGCTTAGCTGTGGTCTGTGGAAGGTCAGGCCAGTCTCTTGGAGCTCGACTGGGATGGGGGCCAGCTGGATGCAGCCACCTGGGTCCTGTTGAGGTCAGGGGCTCCAGGGGTCTAGGGCAGAAAGGATGGAGCAGGGGAGGTTCTGCGTCAGTAGAGCCCCTTCCTGCCTGTTCTGCCTCCAGGCCAGGATCAGTGAAACGCATGCGAGGCTGTTGGCCCAGCCTTGCTTTGGAGGGTCAAATACTGAGAAAACCTTACCCTGCTTTGGGGGAGGGAGACAGGGACCAGGGAGCTGGCTCAGAGGACTTCTTGAAGAGAGAAGAAGCTGGTAGCCCAGCCAGAGCTGTGGACCAGAGTAGGCCTCGACTACTGGCTCAGCCGAGTCCTCAGTGCAAGGACAGGGGCAGAGGAATGCAGCTCCAGGTTGTCAGAGCAGACAGGTGACAACATCCCCCTGTACTAGCTGGGCCGGGCAGTGGAGGGTTCTGTGAACTACCCCCCTCAACTGCAGCTGGTTCTTCAGCTCAGCTCTGCCGTTCCCTCTTCCTTGCAGTACCTCTGGCCTCCTCTACTCTCTGAACCCCCACTGAACGGCCAACTTGCTCCTGACATGCTAAAGCCTCCAGAGTGGAGACAGGAGGCAGCGAGGATCCTAGAGACATTTTATTTTTTAGCCCTTCTGCAGCCCAGTCCTGAGCCCTCCTGCTCTGAGCTTCCCCTGGGGCCCTGCTGGCAGCTGCTGGCATGATTCTGTGATGGCTCCACCTGGGAGTCCGCATCCACGCTCTTAGACTCATGGGAAAGAAACCTGTGCTTCCTGCTGCCTGGGAGGAAGGGGTTGGGAGGTAATAATCTCCTTTCCTGAGAAAAAGAAGGCTGGAATTTGGAGTCCCTTTACTGGAACAGTTTTCTAATACCGCCGTTGGACCGAAAGCAAGTGGATATAAACTCAGTGACTCTATGAAGAGCAGGGGCTGGGGGCTCCTAGGTGTTCTTCAACAAAAGGGAGAAGGGGAAGATCCTAGGAAGAGTAGGCAGAGTCTTAGGTTATGTTTGTGACCGTACTGGGGTAGACCAGTCAGAAGAAGACAGACCAGCGGTAAAATTCCACCATAATGTGGATGTGGGAAAAACTGTTCCTTTAGGTTAACTGACTGTCCCAAGGTCATATAGCCTAGAAGAGCCAAATCTTGAAACCTGTGTCTGTCTGAATCCCAAACCAGCCTTCTTCCTTCCCTCTCTAGCCCCGTCCCTCCTGAGATCCTCGATGCTATGGACGAGGGGGCAGCCACATGGCCTCAAAAGATGGATTGCCAGAGTGCAGACCCAAGATGAGGAGATGCAGGAGGCCAGACAGAGGGAAGAAAGGGTGGGACCCCTGCTTGGCCAGACTTCGCCCTGGCTTGGGAAGGTGAAGGGTGCAGAAGATCTTAGATGCCATGCCCCTTGGGGTTCATACCCCTTTTCTAGTTGCCTTCAGGTAGGGACCACCCATGTCTATCTTTTTATCTTCTTCTTCCACTTGGCCATTCTTCCTGTCTTACGTTCTTTCCTAAGCTTTTGTGTAGCCCATGGACACCCCCTGGCCTGCCTGGGGGTGTCCATGAGCTCTGCTCCCCTGGGCAGCTTCCTGCTAGAGAGACTGCTGAGAACCAGGGAAGAGGAGACTTAAGAGGAGCCCTAACTAAGCACAGTGAGTAATGATACCAAAACTTGTACATCAAAGGGCACCTGAGACTCAGAAGGGCAGTGACTTGCTCAGGGTCATGTTGCTAATGAAAGGCAGAGCTGGAATTCCAGCTCATTTCCGACCCCCAGGCCTGGACTTATCCCACTGCCCCATGTTGGGCTGTTTATTAGCAAGCCAGAGTGAGCATGGAGATGCTTCTGCCTGGATTTGTTTTTTTGTTGTTGTTAAAAAAAACTATCATTTTTGTATACAGTTAAATATGAGATTGTCAGACAAGGAGGGGAGGTTGTATTTCTCTCACGCAAAGGAAAACACCCAGTATTGGAATCCTGATAAAACTAACTTGTGTAGCTCTCATGGAGCAGGGCGTGTGGGGGGTGTGGAGAAGGTAGGCAGGGCCAAGGGTAAGGAGTAAGGGTGACACCCTGATGTCCAAATGGCAAAGGAAGAAGATAGGAAGCAGGGAGGGGACTAATATTCCCTAACATCTTTACCTAGGGGCTGTGCCATCCCTTTGTGCCTAACATTTAGTTCTCAGGACACGGTAGGAATTGTTGCCCCATCTACAAATAGAAATTGTGAACTCAGAGAACTTGAGTAATTTACTGAACATCATGCACTTACTAAGTGGGAGAGCCAGGATTTGAACTCCGAAGTCTGTACTCCTTCCACTAAACTGGTCTTTATAAAATCAGCAGACCTGCAGGGCCTGTTGCTGGCCAGCAGTCAGTGTCTGAGGGAGAGCCTTTTCTCAGTATCTATTCCTCCATAGCAAATAGTATTCCAGCAAAAATCCCTGGATCAGCTTATAGACTTCACTAAGTCCCCAGCACTTAGCCTGATGTCTGGCATGGAGTAACAAATGGCTGCAGCTGAGCTTTAATAGGAATGATGAAGAGGCCGTAGACACAGAGGACACTGGCCCTTTTTTGGAAGTAGATGAGGGTCTGGGTCCTGGTGAGGGGTTTTTCTGAAAGCCCCAGCCCTCTCACAATGCGCAACACACCTGCAGACTGTGACCATGTTTGTTAGAACTGATGCTGCACAGGATCTTGAAGCAGGGGGACTGGGCTGGATTCTCCAGAGGGAGCATTGCCCACACATGGCCGCCCAGCTTTCTGCCCCACTAGCTCAAGATCTAGGTCAGATGGTGGCTGCAGAAGTGGGCCGAGATGGACAATCAGTAGAATATAATGTGTGACCCTGGCAGTCTGGAACAGGAAGTTCCACCCTGGCAGAGACATGAACAAACGTCTGTCCCCGCTAAAGCAATGCATGTTCCTGTTCCTCAACTCTTGAGTGGCTGCCATTACCTGTCTGGAATATGGCAAAAAGTGTGTCTTCCCCACTGAACAAAATTCTTCTAGGGCTGCAACTCGTTTTCCTAGCAGCTAGCACAGGGCTAGCAATCAGTGGACAAATGAAGAAATGAGAGAGCATCTCCTGTGTGCCTGGCACTGGACTGTGCTGGAGATGGCAGACTTTCTGGACCCATGTCATTCACTTGTGATGTCAGGTAGTTGTTTTCTGCTCTGGTGGTGGGAGGAATGCCAAACCCGACTCAGACTGGTAGATTGGAATGGAGATCCAACCCTGTTTGAGAACCTGGAGGCCTCTTGGGAGCCCTGCTTGAGTTCCTTTCCAGAGTTTCCTCTGGCCGATTGGTGAGGCTGTGGCCAGCATAACCAGAGATAAAGTGAGCAGAGGGAAGCCTATAAGATGACTTTGAGAAGAAGCATCCTGTGTTTTGGCAACTCGAGACAGGGAAAAAGAAAGCAGCTTGGCTGAACCTGGCAAATCCTCAAACCCCTTGTAGATAACAGGACTATGAGAAGAGGGAGGCCAAGAAGATGATCTCTGAAGCAGTCCCGGCATGGCCAGTCTCCTGCAGAGCACTGGGACCCCAGGATATGCCACACCAAGAAGATGTGCCCCAAAGGACAGATGCAGCAGTCACCAGGAGGAGCTTGGCCCTGTCAGACCTGCCAAGCTAGCTATGGAGTGCCAGGGGCTTCACTGGCCTGGCTGCTAACCATATTTTTAGGGCCAAAGTGTGGATGGTGGGAATCTTTCCAGGGGACTGTAGGGGATTTAAGTGGGTGCTCATGTTGGGGCCCTGCAGGCACCGTACTAATAATTGCCAAGAATGTTAGCCCAGCCGAGATGGAAAGAGCTAAGTTAGCATCTTTGGCCCCACACCTCATTGCAGAGATTCAGAAAGATTAACCTGAGGGAAGGGTAGTAGAAAAGGAGAAAAAGATTCTGAATTTGGTATTTCCAAAAATAGCACCAGGGTGGACAGCACAGGAAACAAAAGTTAGCAGTTTCATAGTGTTTTTGATTACTCCTGGTCAGTCTTCTCTGCATTTAGCTTCAGTAAAGGTCTCAGTCTGGCTCTGAGCACAGAGAGCCCAAGCGACTTTTCCGAGGTCGCCCAGGAAATCAGAGGTAGAGGTAGGGCTGGACTCCCAACATCCTGACTCCCAGCGCAGTGCTCTGAGCCGCAGTGACCTATTGCATAATACGGAATAACTCTGGATTGTCTTGCCTTTTATGAAATTTCCATTTGGGCCTTTGCAACCAGCCAGCAGTCGGGTTGCTGGTGAGAGTGATGATGTGTGGCTTCTGGGACAGATTTTCCCTAGGTTTCTGGATACGCGCCCCAGCTAGCAAAGGCGCTACACCCCTGTGAGCCAGTAACTGTGACAACGGGTCACGCAAATGCTAAAAGACGAGGTGCAACTGTTGGCGCTCCGCACACAGCACCTGGGCCCTGCCTCCCCTCCCCCAGTCGTCTTCGCCCCTTGGTGAGCCCCGGGCTCCGCCCCTTCCCCACCAGACCCGGGAGGGGTCGGGTCCCTAAGCGAGGAGGTAGCGGATGCTCGGCGGCTGGAGCGACGCCAAAAAGAGGCGGGCCAGGGCGGGCGCCCGCGGCCCGGGTCTGGCCGCCGAGGTCTACCGTGCGCCCCCGCCCCTGCCCAGCCGGGCCTCTCAGCCCACGTCCCGCCGCGCCGTGAAGTTTGCGGAAAGTTTTGCAGCGGCTTCCCCGCCCGCTTGGGTCGGGGAGTTGTGACGCACCGTCTGGGGCTGCAGCCCGGACCGAGGCGGGGAGAGAGGGAAACGGAGGGCGAGGGCCAGCGCGCACGCAGGGGTCTTCGGCGCCCTCCCCCTTCTCCCCGCCCTCGGCGCGCGCTCCGGCCCGGCCCGCGCCTCCCCTCCCCTCCCATCCCCTCCCCTCCCACGCGGCCCGCCTCCCTTCCCTCTGCTCCTCAAACCCTCCTCCCCTCCCGGGTGCCGCGCTCCTCCCTCCGCCCCTCCGCCCGGCCTGCCTCCTCCCCTCCTCTCCCCGGGAGGCATCACTTCGCCCGGACCCTGAGGAAGACGCGAGCCCCTCGCGGGCGGCCAGCACAGCCCAGCGCGGGGGCCGCCTCCACACGCCGCGCCCGCGCGCCCTCCGCCCCCGGCTGCCCGGGCTCCGCGCCGCGAGCATGGGGCCCCGCCGGCCGGCCCCCGCGCCCTGGCCGCGTCACCTGCTGCGCTGCGTCCTGCTCCTCGGGGTTCTGCCCCTCGGCCGCCCCGGCGCCCCCGGGGACGCCGCCGCCGCCCTGCCGGGTAAGGCGCTGCCAAGCTGGCCAACCTCGGGGGCCGGGCGGGGGGAGCGCCGGGGAGCGGGCCTCCCTCGACTTTTCCCTCCTTTTTTTATTTTTATTTTTTTGGCCAGGAGCTCGTGTGCGTATGTGCGTGTGTGTGACTGGGTTTTTAAAAATCGTCTCCGCTTTTCTGAAAGCGAGGAGGGGGAGAGGGGACGAGGAGAGCGCATGGGGTGGGGGAGGACCTGAGTGGAACCAGATGTGACGGGCGGCGGGGGAGGGGAGCTCGGGGGTCTCCAGCCTCCCCGCAGGGAGAGGGCGGGCTCGGAGGACCCCCGCGCCCCCCCCTCCCCGGACCACCCGGCGCCGGCCCTGCCCTCGGCCGGGGACCTGCGTGCGCGTCCCGGGAAACCAGAGGCTCCGTCCACGAGGCTCCCGGCCGGTCCTCTTCCTTTTGCCCCAGGACTGATGGGTTATTACTGTTTACGAATTATTCGTAAGGACTTGTTTGCCCTTCCTGGCATCTGAGGGTGTTTGTATGTTCTTTTCCACACTTGGTCTAAAAGGACGGCTTGTGGCATGCGGCATCCGCACCGCTTGAACGGAGTTCTGTGGGGCAGTTTTGTGCCACCAGGATGCACCGACAGGCTGGCCACCCTGTGTGTGCGTGTGTGCTGTTGTGTGGGTGGCTCTGAGCAAACTGGCACCCCTCCAGAGTGGACAGATCTTGGGCGGCAAAAGAGCTACTAAAGATGCGAAAACCCAACCAACGGAAAACAAAAACCGGAGCTGTGCCTTCTCTTTCTGCTGCTCTTTCAAAGGGTGACAGTGAAGCGTGGGGACAGACAGACCCCTCACCCAGAAGCTGAGAGCTCAGGGACAGATCTTTTTCCTGGGCGGTCTCTTTGGAGTCAAAGCTGGAATAGCCCTGGAGGGTATTCTAGCCAGAGCTGGGCCCAGCTTGGTCTTGCTTTGTATTTCATTTGGGGCTGGGGTGAGTGAAAGGGGTCAGTCCGTGCAGCGTTTGTAGTTTTATGCCAAGCGCAGACAGCCCCCTGGAGGACCTGGGGCCTCTGGTCGTGGCCAGTGCTCACTTGGTTGGCCCGCCTGCCGTGACGTAAGAGACCAAGACACGTATCTGCCCTGATTGTGCTGATGGGAGAGGTGCGGCTGGGGTGACCCATAGTCACATCAACCAGAACCCCCTGCTGGACTCCGGACCACCTGGAGTCCAGGCAGTGACTCCCTCCCCACAGCAGGTCCAGGCTGTCCCCTGCCTCCCTGCCCTCCTACCGGAGTCGTGCTCCTCTGCGGGGAACTCAGAAGTGCGGCAGGCAGCCGGGAGGAGTGCGGAAGGGTGGCCGTTCCAAGAGCCTCGGAGCCCATTTTAAAGCCAGGCGCTGGGAGAGTCTCGGCCAGAGTGCTGACTCGGCCTCCTCCACCCCACCCCCCCACCCGCGGAGCTTTGGACGGAGCGGGGGAAATGCCTGGTGAGAGGCCCAGGCAGGGAGGACGCCTTGAGTGCCCCTTCTGCCTCCTGGTCTCCTCCCGGCCGTCCTTGCCCCTAGCTACCACAGCCTCAGAGGGGCCCCTTCCCAGTAGCATTGCATTAATCACCCCAGAAGCCTAGGTATGGGCCTGGAGGAAGTTGGGGGTGGGGATGGCCGGGTCTCCACCCCAGGAGTTGAGCAAGAAGAGGGCGGAACTATTGTAGGTCTGGCCCCTGAACATCACTGTACCCTCTGCCCAGAATGCTCCCCCTCTGGACCAGATACCCTCCTTAGCCCCCTGGACCTGCTGAATTTGGTGGTCGCAGCTCCAAGATCTGGATGGCCCACGAAGTACTCCTGCAATATGGGGTTGGGGTTGGGTTTGGCGGGGCTGCTGGGGTGAAAGTTACACTGGGGAGGGGGTGCCTGTGGGTGGCTTCCTTGACCCCCAGAAAAGGAAAGTCCTGTGGGCTGAGGGGGGGGGAGTGCCACAGCTTCCCTGTGGGTGGTGGGGCAGCTGGGCAGCAGTGTCTTCTTGGTGTGGGATGGCAGAATCCATCTTTTCTTCCCCTCTGTGGAGGGACCCACAAAGCACATGTTAGAAGACCTCTTTGTAAATTGCAGTATCGATGCATTTTTCTAGCACTGTCTGATCAACGCTGAGCCAAGTACTTGGGGAAGAGGGACGATACAGAAGATGTTAGGATGCATCCTTAGAGAAAAGAAAATGTTGGAGAAACTAGGGTGGAAGGGCAAAGGGTCACTGATGCTCTTTGGAGGCAGGCTGGGTGGGACCAAACATTTTGGGGGCAGGGAGGGGAGCAGAGAGGGCGAGACCAGGAAGGTGGGCTGGGCTGTTGTGAGGATTATGGGCTGGGGTGGAGTGTCCCTGAGTGGGCTGGGAGAAATTCTTCTTTCACTCTCTGGGAGTGAAAGAAGAAGGTGGCCATGTGTCTGGGAAGCCAAATCAAGGGAACAGCTTGCCAGCTGCCAGTGGGGACCCATGGAGAACCCCTGAGGGTTTCTGAGCAGAGGAATGAGATACGGATTGGAAAGAGGGGAACTGGGAGCCTCAGGAATCAGGTGTCCAGGTGGAGGAGTGAGGAGCCCTTGGGAACCCTTCCTGTGGGTACAGGCTGCTGTCTACAAGACAAGGAGGGGAGGCGTTCCTTCCCAAAGGCATCAGGTACTTGCTGCCAGAATCAGCCAGACAGATCGCCTGCAGTTCCGGTCCAGCTCCTGGTGAGTCATGGAGTTTGGGGCCTTCTTACTATCCACCCTCCATCCGCCCGCGACAAAACTCAGTCTAACCGCTAGCCTTCTGTGAGCTGCCAGGGCTGGAGTGGTGCCCAGCTGAGCCAAGGTTGTGCTGAGATCCGGCCCTCCCGCTGTTAACCTGGGCAAGGTGAGGGTGCAGGCTGGGGAGGAGGAAGTGTAGGTCTGGCTCCCATTAGAGAAATCTTGCCGATGCCTGCATGGCACAGTGATTTGGGTCCATGAGATGATGTGAGAGGTGAAATTTTCAGAGAAGTATTCCTTTGGACTCGCCACTAATGTAAGCATTGATGGGCCCACTGCGCCCTGCTGAGGGATGGAGCGATAGTAGGCATGGCTACCGTTACTCGTGTGCTGGGCTCTGTGCCAGGTGCTTTACAGGCAGTAGCTCTTCTATCTCACAACCCTGGAGGGTGTTATCACCCATTTTACACCCTGGCAGTTAGCAGTTTAGAGCTGTTATTTGCTCAGGACCACACCACTTGACCACTAGGAAGTTGTAAAAGCAGGTTCGAACCCAGGTGTGGCTACTGAGCCCAAACATTTCAGCACCAGGCCGTGCTGCGTCTCCGTAAAAGTAAGTGCCGAGAGTGAGTGCGTCTGGAAAGGCTGGAAGGTTCTGCTTCACGCGTGTTTCTCCCCAGAGCTCCCAAGACTAGAACATCTTCTTGACGTGTCCTTTGGAGAGGAAGCCCAGGGAGCAGGCAGAGTGGGCAGCCCCCTGCCATACTCCAGCTGTCTGGGTGGTGCTCAGCTTTCCTCCCTGGGCCCCAGAGGCAAGGACAGAGCCCCCCTCAGTATCCTCAGGATATCCAAGGTGCCTGCTCTGAGAAGGCATCCATCAGCGAGTGACAGAGGGGCCTGGTGGTGGAGGAGCCAGGCCCCACCCGGCACCAGAGCTGCCCCGAGGTTAGGGAGTCACATGTTGGTTCAGTCCGTGGTCAAATGAGCCCATGCTGTGCTGAGAGAGGATGACTGTGGCCGGTCCTTGTGAGCCCACCTCCCCCTGCACCTCAGTGGGGGTCCCTGGACCTGGAGGGCTTGGGCATTGCTGACAGGAAGTGTCCCTTCCTATTTAGGCCTTCATAGGACGGGGAGGGGCCCGTTTCCCATGACTGGATCCCATAAATCTGGGTGGGGTGGGCCATCGCGTGGTGACGCAGCTCTTGGAGCTCACCCTGGGCACTGCAGATCCCACTGACTCCTCAGCTAGGAGTTGTGTCAGTAAACAGGCAGCCTGTTTGGGGTCCGCACTTGGCATCTGCAGCCCTAGGGACCTGCTGGCATGGGTCAGCACTGGCCCCTTAGAGGGCAGATTGGGTGAGCCCCCAAATTTCACACATGGCCCTGTGTAGAACTCCTTTCCTTTCCTGCTCCCCCTGCTCCTATTCGGACCTCTCTGTGCCCTCTCCTGAGTCCCTGGGTGGAGCAGACCCCTCCCGCCCGGCTGGGCGGGGCCGGTGCCTGCTGCAGCCTGGCCCCTCTTGCCCTGTGTTCTGCCTCCCAGCTCTGGCTGTGTTCTGGACGGTGGCTATGAAACTTCAGCTTCTTCCCAGCCCCCCTTCTGCCCCCCCTGCTGCCCTGTTCCCCTCCTGAGCTCTCTCCAGGTGTCTCTGCCTCTGGGGCTCACCTGGGCTTAAGGAAGAGAAGCACCTGGATGTTGCACACAGGGATAAACCCCAGAATGGAAGGCCCCCCCGCCTTTTTTTTTCCTCTTTTCTCCGGTATCGCCTCTGGGAGGACACGGTGAGAAGGTCCTGTGTTGGGCTTGGAGCCCCTGAAGTGAAAAGCAAGAAGCCAGTTTCCAAGCCTTTCCTGACATCCTCAGAGAGTATTTGGAAGGGGAGGCCGATGTGGTGCTCCCCTGAGTAGACTGAGGCAGGCGTGTGGCACAGCTGGGAGCAGTCAGTCCTCTGGAAATACAAATCGGGACAGTGTCAGTGGGACCGTAAGTGCTGCCCACCAGCTCTGTGACCTCAGGCAGGCTCAAGCTTCTTCTTTGGTAAACTGGAAAAAATAATACCTCCTAGTAGGAGTATTTTAAGAATTACACAACAATGAGATAATATATGTATGAGATATGAGATAATGCCTAGTACAATGGTGGACAGAGTCGTTTCTTAGCCGATAATACTAAATTACTGCTATTTTTGTTATTGAGAAGAGAAAATATGAATATCAAGGGACTTATTTATGAAAAAACATAGGCCTCAAAATACAAAGTCCTGACTACAGCCGCTTAAAAAACAAACAAACATCAAAGCAGACCTAAAGCCATTGGTGACATTTTGCTAACTACTGTAAGTGCCTAAAAGTCACCATACTTTTCCTGAAAAGTAAATTTCAATCCTCATTTGGCCTCACTCCTCAAACCCCTCAACTTTCCTCCCCTTCTGTTCACTTCTCTTCATGGAACTTATCTAGCTCACCTTCACTCAGGAACTGAGGAGTTTCCTGTGACCCTGGGCGTCAGAGCAAAACCCAGACCGTCCCTGGCAGACCGCAGTTGGCCATACTGCGTCCACCTCCCGGCCGCCTGGCTTTGTCAGCCAGCTGGCGGAGAAACTGCCCCTCAGTGGTCACGGTGATGAGGCTCCCTAATTGCTAAATTCAGTGGTCTTCCTCAGGCCTCACCTTGCAGCATGGATGTCACCACTAGCCCCAGTTTTAGTGCATACCCAGTGGAAAACAAGTAAAATGTAAAAAATGTGAAGTCTTCCCTCCCCTCAGCCCACGCCCTCATGGTAACCACTATCAGTAGTTCGTGGGATAATCCTCCATTTTTTATACACATGCACACATGCAGAAATACTTGTTTTATATAAATAGGACCACATTTTAAGCTGTATAATACAATAAAATAATTTTTATTTTATAATTTTCTTGGAGATCATTCTATGACAGGCTGCAGAGCTTCCTCATTCTTAACGGTGCTCAGTGTCTCATTGTAAGGATATACTGCCTTTAAAAAAAGCAACTACTTCCCTATGAATGGACAGACAATTTTTTGAAAATTCTCTCTTCCCCTGGCCTTTCTGAGGTAGTCTCATCTGTGGTCTCTGCCTCCTATCTCCCCTCCATCATCTGTCCAGTGCCAGCTCTGCCGCCACATTTGTGATCCTAAAGGGCAGCTTTAACCATCAATAGAACAAAATCTATACTTTTCTGAAGTGAGAGTTGGAGATCTTCCATTTTCAGGTTTTACCTCTTCTATTCAATCCCTTGCCCAAGTCAAACTGAGTTTCTTGCTATCACACACAGGTGCTGAGTTCTGCTCTGCCAAGCCTCTGCTCATGCTTTTTTTCCAGCCAGGAGGGCCTGGCTGCACAGGTCTGTCTCTGAGTGCCAACTCATCCCAGAGGCCTGTGAGCTGCCCTCAGCTGGAAGAGCTGCCCCCTGCCTGGTGGAGCTCTGTCTTCCTTCCTAGACTCCGGGACAGGGCCATCTTATCCCTGCACAGTGCCTTGGATGCAGTAACATTTAGTAAATATTGAAACGAAAAAAATAACAGACTAGGGTCCACCATCCCTGGCTGGCTAACTGAGCTTTAATTGACATATAACACTGTGTTGCCTTAAGGTAGATAGCTAATGATTTGATAGATGTGTGTATTGCAAAGTGATTGCCAGAATAAGTTTAGTTAATATCCTTCACCTCACGTAGTTGCAAATATTATTTTTGTCTTGTGATGAGAATTTTTTTGTTTTTTGTAGTAGAAATAATGAAGAGAGTTATCTCCCACAGTTTTAGATGATATCACAATCATGAAAAACATGTGGCATTGAATTAAACAGACCAGTGGACTGGAATAAATGCCAAAAGTTAGCTTGAACTGTTCAAGAACTATTGTGAGACACCCCAGAGAAATTTTTACTTTGAAATGTTTTGGACAGCTGGATTATAAATTAAAAATTCAATTTCTGTTTATAGCCAATCACACTTGAGGAAGTTCAGATGGCAAGTTGTCACATAGAAAGTGCAAAGACCACTAAAAATCAAAGCTATGGACAATTTATGTAGCTCCAAGTGACAGCATGTATGACTGGGGCATTATGAATTGGTTCAAGTTTTTAGGATTCAGCCTTTCAGATAATATGTAAGAAACTAGATATATAAGACTTTATATCCTTTGACCTCATAATTCCATTTTTAGGAATTTTTAAGGCATTATTCCCAAAGAGAAAAATGTTCATAGAAGGGCTGTGTGTAGTAGCAAAACAAATTAGAAACCATCTAAATCCTGGACAAGAGTATGGCTCAGCAAACTGAGATATCTTAACAATGGACAATTTATGTGGCTCCGAGTGACAAATATATGCTATTGTCAGTACATGGAAATATTTCTAAGAAGGAAAGTTCTTATGGTCACAAGGCAATCTTATGAAATAATATGTATTAGTAACAGTTAAGTGAAGCTGAGTGCCTGATCACTGGCCTTCATTTTTTTCATTCAGTCAGTTAACTTTTTGTTTTTGTGTTTTTCTTGAGCAGTGACAATGTGCTAGGCAGGGTATTTGATGTTAAGGACACCATGGTGAACCAGCCAGACATGGTTCCTGCCTTCCAAAAGCTTTTATTTGGAGAGCAATCTCCCCAAAATGTAGAGCAACATAAATAGAGTCAAATGTTCACTGATTTCATTTTAGGTGCAATTTTAAAGTTCATTAGAAGAAAGGTGGAAGCAAAAGACATCTCTGAAATCTCAGATGTGGGGTGGGTGGAAAACTGTCTGACAGCAGAGAGCACAGCCGTGAGTGAGACCAGCCTAGTCAGGTAGGAATTCACCAGGAAACGCCTTGCAGGCAGTGTTGGTCTCCGAGAAAAGGACTTTCTGGTATAACCCCAGAGATGCTTAATCTCATTTCTGAAGCATCTCAGCATTGGTGGTTTAGAAGAGATTGGAAGCACTGTTTATAATAACCAAAACCGAGACAAAAAAGAAGAAATATGGGTAAATTACAGCATGTCGATCAGGCAGAGAAAGACAAATACCATATGATTTCACTTATTTGTGGAATATAAAAAAACAAAGCAAAAGAGAAGGAACAAAACAGCATTAGAGTCATAGACACTGAGAAGTGACTAGTGACTACCAAGGGGGAGGAGAATGAGTGGGGGAGGGGTGGGTGGGGACTGTTGAACCACTGTGATGTACATTTGATTTAAAAAAATAGATTGTAGACACACAATGAAATACAATGCAGCAGTGAATGAATGAACCTCAGCTACATCCATCGACATGGATGACCTTAAGAGACATAATGCTGAGTGGGGAAAAAAAACCCTATTGGTATTATACTCTTTCTCAGACCATTAGAAAAGTTGAAAAATAAACAAACAGTGAGCACCCATATACTCTTCACCTAAAAGCACCAACTTCTTGCCACATTTGCTTTAACTCACTGTGTGTGTGCGTGTATCTGGTAGTGCTTTGAAGCAGTTGTAGATGTGACATTTCACACCTAAATACTTCAGCATGTATCAACTAAAAACAAAGATACTCCTATACAGCAACAATACCTTTATCACATTCAAGAAATAGATAAAATAATTGCTGCTAGTATGCAATCTGTGTTTGGATTTCTCCAGTTGTCCCAATAATGCCCTTTACAGCTATTTTTAAGTCCAGGATCCAATTTGATGTTGTATTTCTTCAGTCTTCTAATCTAGAATAGTGGCTTGGCCTTTTTTTTTTAATATGGCATTGCATTTTTGATGGTTCCAGGCCAGTTGTTTTGAGAATGTCTGCAGTCTATATTTGCCTGATTGTTCCCTCATTAGATTCATGGTCAACATTTTTGGAAAGAAAACTACATGGGTGAAGTGTGTCCTTCCCATTGTTTCACATTAATGTCAGTTTGTTCCCCTATTGGTGATACTAACTTTGATCACCTTGTTTAGGTGGTGTTTACCAGATCTCCGCTAGGAAGGTGTCTTTTCCTCTTTGTATTTAGTAAATAATCTAAGGAACTTAAAACTACACTCTTAAAAGAGCAAAGTTGTTCATAGCAGTGCTATTCCTAATAGCCAAAACCTGAAAACTAGCCCTAAACTGAAAACAACCCAAATGCCCATCAACAATAGAATGGATAAATTGTGGTAGGTCCACACAATTGAATAGTATACAATGATCATGAACAGTCTACAACTACATACAACAAACAGTGTGGATGAAGCTCACAAACACTGAGCCAAATGCAAAAGAGTTGATACCATATGTTTCCATCTCTATAAAATATAAAAAAGAGGCAAAACTGATCTATGCTATTTGAAATCAGGAGAGTGGTCACTCTTAGTGGGAAAACTTGTGATAAGTGGAGTCCCAAATAAAATTTAAAAGAACAAACAGAAGAGATGTCTGTAAGTGTATGTGGCAAGAAGCGCATACAAGCCCATGAGAAAAATACAAGAACTTTCAGTAGTTTTAAGACATCAGGATCAGAATAGATAAGACAACAAAGGTGGTGAACAGCATTCACAAAGAAGGAATGGCAATGTCTAATAAGCCTGTGAAAAATGTTTAAAATTCCTGGTAATCAAAAAAATATATATACCATTTCACTGCTTACAGTAGTACCAACAAAGATTAATGTAACAATATATTCAACATAACATTATTTATTATTAAGATAATCTGTTTATAAATTGAAGGCTAATAGCTAGGGAACGAGTAAATGAAAGGTATTTCACATCGTGGAATAGCATACAGCAATTGGTTTTGTAAAATTTTGTAAAGACAGAAGAAAAATGTTGCTGAAATATCAGAAACTAAAAAAAGGTTCAAAAGCGGTTGTATGATGTGTGTGGTATATGTACAGTTGACCCTTGAATGACATCAGGGTTAAGGGTATTGTCCACCATACAGTCGAAAATCCGCATACAACATTTGACCCCCAAACACTTAACTACTAATAGCTTACTGTTCTTATAGCAGTAAATGATAAAAGACTAGTTATCCACATATTTTGTTTTCAAGACATACTTAACTTTTTAACTCTTTCAATATTTCTAGGCTGAGTGGTTCATCTGAGTTTTTCTAAATTGTCACAAATCTCCAAAAATTTCCAAATATCAAAAGAAATCTTCATTTTTTTCAATATATTGGGCCAAAGTGTAAGGGAACTGATGCAGTTCACACCCTCGGTGTCAGCTGATAAGTGTATATGTGTATATGTTAACATGACAGGAATTATACTTTGGGTAGGTGAGGTCGGTAGAGAAATCATACCAAATTAATGGAAGCTGTATGTCACAGTGTACTACACTATATTGTGTTATATATTATCTAACAGAGGTGATTATAATTTAAGACCTTTCTTAAACACGACTGTATTTTCAGCAAGGGCTGCAGGGGGCGCCTTCCTTCTTGTCCGATCATGTGATTCCGGCAGCACTCCCTGGACTCCCATCACATACCTGGGCCAAGCCTGCAGCACGTGGCTCCACAGATTCAGTCAGAGCCTCCTGGGCCAGCGGGCCCTTCCCAGGCAGCAGGTGGGAAGGTGGCCCTCCTGGACTGTGGTCGGCCCAGCTGAGCCAGCCTGGCTGCGGAGGAGACAGTGAAGCTTGGTTACAATGTGAGCGGCCCCAGAACTTGGGGTTTTACCTGGTCTGCTCCACACCAACCCCTCCCATTGGTTTTTTAAAGGTGTAGCTGGAGCTTGGCTTTTCTACTTGCAGTTAAGGAGTCCCCAGTGGGTGGGGAGCCTCAGAACAGGTTTTCTGAAGATGCTGTCAGGGTGCTCACAGCAAGAGCAGGGGTCTGAACAGCAGGATACAAATTCTGTAAGTACTAAATGTCAGTACATGTATATGACACTGGAGTGCAAACCAGAAAGGTGCCAGTAAGTTAGGAGATAGGCTTTTAGAAGGCTTCCTGCTTTTTAAAAAGCTTCATGACATCTCTATATAACATTGTGCAACAAATGAGAAGTGGGGTCCACACTATTTACTGAGCACATAAAGTTCCTGCCAGAGTTAGTACTAGGCAACTCCACATACACTATATTTTAAATCTTCACATTCCTCCCATTCACAGATACGGAAATTGAGAGCCAGGGTCACATATCTAGTGAGTAGCAGTGCAGGGTATGTAATATAAGTCTGTTTGGTCCCTGGCATGATCTTTAATTTTATAAATGAATAAGTATTGGTTATAATATAATGAACATTTGCAAACCCACCACCTACTCCAAGGCAGAGAATACTTGCACCTACCTGTGTGCATCTGCACCGTCTTTGTGAACTGTTTGTTTGTGTCCTTGATCATCTTACCCCTTCAGGTCTTAGCTTACTATTATTGGGGTCTCTATTTTTCTCATTGGCTTGGTATGAGCTTCCTGCCATATTCATTACAAGTATCTTTCCCTTGTTTTTTGTTCGTGTAAAGATTTTATTTGAGAATTATCTTTTTCATGCCCCCACTTCCTCCACACAGTTGGCCTTGGGGTAAGGTTTACAAAGTCCTTTGGTGGTCAGACTGGACACGCTCTTTCCTGGGAAGGCTCCTGAGACCCCTTCCCTCCCCCATCTTCCTTCCTTCCTTAGCCCTCCCTGGGCTCCCAGTACATCTGAACTTGTGAGGAGCTTCAGTTTAGTGAACTTGAATGAAGCTGCAAAAAGACAATGTTCCATATTTTTTTTTCCAAGAAAAGCATACATTTTCATGATTGTAAAAAATGATACCTATTTTAGAAAAAGTTAGCAAAAAGATAAATAAATAAAAGAAATTACTCCAAATCTCACCACTAAGAAACAAACACTATTAGCATTTTGGAGAATATCCTTCCAAATTGCCTCTCCTGTCCTCTCCCTCTTCCTTTATAAAACTTGACATAATATTTTCCTGTGGTTTTTGTGACATTCTTCTTTCAAGTGCCATTATGTCATTAATATGTTTCCACCCAACTCTTCCCCTGGCTGTGCCGGATTCCACTGTGTGGATGTACCATGCCTTATCCCTTGTTGGACATCCAGCTTATTCCTCATTTCACTGCTGGGGACACTGCTGTGTGCATCCTGGCACACTGGGGCCCTCGCTCAGGCCTGCAGACTGGGGGGATCCTGATTCAGGGTGAGAAGCTGGCTTGAGCTGCATCCATCTAATGCCTCTGAACTCACCCAAGTTCTCTGTTGTCCGGGTCTCTGCTCCTTGGCAGCAGCTTTGGGTGTTTGGTCTGACCTGTGTGTTGGTTTTCCCAGGGAGCACCTTTTGGGTCATTCCTCCAACCCTCTCTTTCCAGCTGGGCTGCATTTAGTGTTAACTCTGTGCACATGGGTGGAGCTCACATAGATTTTAAGTTTGAAACAAAGGATACTTGTTTCACTTATTCTCTATACACACACACACATTGGCTATTTTTTTTTTTGAAAGTTAATGCAAATTTTGTCACTTTATTAAGTAGACAATTTACAAAGGACTTTATAACCTTTTTTTTTTGGTATCATTAATCTACAATTACATGAAGAACATTATGTTTACTAGGCTCCCCCCTTCACCAAGTCCCCCCCACATACCCCTTCACAGTCCATCAGCATAGTAAGATGCTGTAAGATCACTACTTGTCTTATCTGTGGTGCACAGCCCTCCCTGTGCCCCCCTCGCACTATACATGCTAATCATAATGCCCTCTTTCTTTTTCCCCACCCTTGTCCCTCCCTTCCCACCCATCCTTCCCAGTCCCTTTCCCTTTGGTAACTATTAGTCCATTCTTGGGTTCTGTGATTTTGCTGCTGTTTTGTTCCTTCAGTTTTCCTTTGTTCTTATACTCCACATATGAGTGAAATCATTTGGTACTTGTCTTTCTCTACCTGGCTTACTTCACTGAGCATAATACCCTCTAGCTCCATCCAACACACTGGCTATTTTTTAAGAATCACCGAACATGGTGATTGTAGAAAATGCAAAGGGAAGATAACAAAAACCACCAGCTATCCCACAAGTCAGTGATAACCACTGTTAGCATGTGGGCATATGCTGATTGTGAAACTCTGGTGTGCCTTGGAATCACCGGGGAATCTTGTTTACCATCCAGATTTTCCTTCCTGCTGAGATTCTAATTCAGTCAGTGTCCTGTGGGGCAGGGGCGCCTGCACTGTTAGCAAGCCCCTAGGTTATTAAAAAGACCAACATGGCAAAAAATGTCTTTCCAGACTTTACTTGATTTAAAAGAAAATAGACATGATGTCATACTGTACATTCAGTTTTTTAAAAAATCAGAATGTGAACTTCTATCCATGTCTAAATTACCTTTAAAAAATCAATTTCTATTATGTGAGTGTATTACAGTCTACTTGTCAACACTGTATTGCTGGACATGAATTTTGCCCCATTCACTGCTACAGTAAATAATGCTTTGCATAGATTCTTAATGAGTTCATAAGTTAAATCCCTAAGAAGTGAATTCTGGGGTCAAAGGGTTTGTGTTTTTGAAGGCTTTTGATAGGTGTCGCCAAATTCTCCAGAAAGGTTGTCCCTCTGGGGCTCCCACCACCAGGAGTTTACATGGGACCGTGCGGGGAGGCCTTAACCCCCTGTGCTCGCAGCCAGTGTGCCGGCCACCTGATGGGCAGCACCAGGGGGCTCCGGGCGCATGCCAAGTGCTCAGTAATGGTTAGGTGGGTAAACATAAGGAGGATTTTCTCCACTGGACAGATGAAGCAGGATGCTGAGGGATGGAGAGGTCAAATGTCTACAGCAGGAATTCCAACCCAGCCTTGCATCCTGAGCCTGAGCTCTCTCAACTACACTGTGACGTTTGATTACTGTCAGAGAGGGAGGGATAGTGATATTATGGGAGCAGAACTTTTTTATATGGTCCTGAAAAATGTATGGATGAAATCAGGAGAAGGGAGTGAAAGGCTGGAGAAAGAAGTGGTTTGGGGGGGCCCTGCACAGACATTCCTTTGTAGGTCAAGGCTAATGTGTTAAGGTAGGTCTGCAAGATGTCGCCATGGTGGTGGTGCATGTGTGACCCTTTGTGGCTGTCCAGGGCAAAGCAAGTTAAACTCGAACTTTGAGCACAGAGTTGGGTGCTGTGGGAAATACAGAGATTTGGTTCCTTCAAAGATCTTAAGATCTCCCCTGTGACTCCCTTCCCTCGGTTTTATTTACTCGAGAAACATTATAATACTGTAATAGAATGTTACGTGTAATCCCAACCTTCTGGCACAACGAATAATTTCATGTTTCCCATATTCCCTTCTATTCAGTGTCTGTATATAGATCTGTTTTTAAGGAGGGTATAATTTAGGGGATGTGAAACCCTTACCCATAGGACAGGGCAGCTTGCCTCTCCACCCCCCTTGGTCCGGCTCAGTTCCGCAGCGCGGGTATCCAGCATCTGCTTTGTGTCCTGTGCTGGGAGACACATGGGTAAGACACAGCTCCTGAGCACAAGGAGTCATTTAATGGGGGGAACAGACCTATAAGGATTGTTTCAATATTCCTGTAGCTCTCTCCAGGAATCTGTGAAGAGGCAGGGAAGGTATTTTATAATTCAGTTTACAGGTAAGAAAACAAGAGTCCCCTCAGGTCATACAGAAGGAGAACCTGAACTCGAGGCTGGCTCTGGATTCCCAGCCTGGGCTTCCCCAACCCCTCTGCTCCCCCCATTTTGTAGGTAAGGGGCCCCAGTGCTGCATGACTGCCTGAGTGCCCTGCACACTCTGTCCTCGTCCTCCTGCCAGGCCAAGTGGTGCAGGCGTTCCTCCACCTCCTTCCACGTGCTGCCTTCCAGTCGCGTATTGTGTGACCTTATTTTCCCTGTATGACGGCCCTTGAAGTTTAGTTCTGCAGAACCAGCATGTGATGGGGAGAGCAGCACACCCCGAGCTGCCCCGACCCTCCCATAAATCCCCCCGCTTTCCCCTGACACACACTCCATGCCTCACCTCCTCAAACACCTTCCAGGCACACCCAAGAAGGGGTCCAAAAGTTCAGAGGCTAGAAACAAATGGTAGTAGCCGTGGCTCCCATGGGTAATAGGGGGGGAGGACTCCACATCTGGCCCTGGAATTTATTTTTCTTTTAATTCTTCTGAAGAGCAGCTTAAACACTCAAGTCCTGGCCTTATTTCCTTTTATCATTTCCTCTATCCAGATAGCAGTGTCTGCTAAGCCTGGTTCCCAGGCTCCACTGTAAAACAAACAGATTCTTGAGCTTACCTCCCGTCAGACAGAAGCTCTTGCTTAAATACCAAAAAACAATAATGGTCTTGCTTAATCCTCCCAGAAACCCACGGGACAGGTCTTAGTGCTCTCCCGAAGTGAGGCTGGCTGCCCCAGAGCCCAGGCAGGGGTTTGGACCTGTGTGGGTTCAGATTCCAGAGCTACGCTCCTAACCCCTCCACATGGTGCCTCTGGAAAAGGTGTGGATAAGGGCCTATTGGCATAAGGTCCTATTGGCTGGTCATTACTGAAGTCAGCAAGGGTTTAATCTTTGGCATATAGTTTTAGGGAGATCCTGAAAGTTCCTAAGCAAAAGATAATAAATTCAGGTAACTATAAAGAGTGCCATGCTTTGCATTTGGAATCAGACAAGTCATCCTTCAGTAGCCACGTCAGAAGGTCAGAGAATTGCCTGTGAGTAGAGCAAAAGCTCATTATGAACCATGTCATGATTTCTCAGAATCATTTTGTGCTGTTTCAGATATGTCCTGTGAAAGGAATGCAATATGTTACAGGGATATTGTGGTTACAGTGAAGCCTAATTTAGAGGCCTCCCTCCTACCCCCCACCCTTATCTTCTGTTTTGGAATAGGCACAGCCCTCTGGTGATTCTTAATAGAGACCAGGGTACTGAAGAATGTTCCTCTACTCTGATAAAAACAGTCACTCAGCATGATGATAAAGGCCACCTCATTCCACCTCTGTGTTGGGATGGGGGTAGGAGGGTACAAAAGGGATGGGTGGGGACTGTGGCAAATTAGTGAACCCCCCTCCCAGGTGGGCAGCTCCACCCAGCAACTGTGACTAGCTGCCTGCAGGAACACTGGCTCAGTGTTGTCTGGCCTCTCAATATTTCCAAGAGAAGCTGGAAATCCAGATTTTTATGTGAAACCTCTCAGGTTTTAAATGTTGGCTCACTTTTCTTTCACACACTGTGAAGGCCAAGCACAAGTAGCCAGAGGTTATCGGTTTAAGTACCTAGAACAGTTTTTTGGAGCTCAACTCTGCAATCAGTCTTCCTGGCTTCCCATCTGAGCTCTGCCCCTTACCAACTGTGTAATCAGATGTTTAATCCCTCAGCTTCCTCATCTGTCAAACGGAGATAGGAATTTTACCTGCTTCTGAGGATTGCTATGACGATTAACAAGAGGATTAAGGAGAAGGCCTTGGAACCCAGTGCCTGGTACTAACAAGTGCATGGGAAAGGTTAGCTTGTATCATTATTTGCATCTCTTTCCATAAGTGCAGGGTGACCCTGTGTCCTAGTTTGCCTGTGACAGTCCTGGTTCCACCTTGTACTGGTGTCATTAATGTTAACTCCCTTTTTCATTCTCAATATTAGACAATAAATTTCATGCCAACCTTTATAGGCAAAACTGGCATTATGTTGTTTCGAACATTAACAAGCTTTGGTCCTACTGAGAAAGTCATGGTTCCAATTGTTGAAGTTTCCTTGGACAGGTAGCTAACCTGTCCGTGTTTCACTTTCCACATTCTTGTCAAAGTCCAGAAAAAAATAGAAGTAAAATCAATGAATCACTGAAGTTGTAATTATCAAAAGTTTATTGTGCACACGCCAAAAAGACAGTTTGCAAACCAAGAGTACTCAAACCAGAACATGGAATAAGGCTCAGAGGTATGTTGTTATAAAGTGGCTTATAGAGGGTATAGGCAGTGACTGTTTATTCTTCATGGTGATCGGCTACAATATTAGAGTTTTATTATAATAGAATTCTCTTAAAGGGAATTCTGTAGTGTTTACCTCATATCAACTTTGGGGAACAATTTTGTGACGATTTTCAGAGGCCTAAGCAAGAGGTGACCCAAGACAAGTTGGCCTCGTTTGTCTTACAAAGTAAGCTAAGTTAGTTTGCTTGTGTGACTAAACTGGTTTTATCTGCTCAGGGAATTTTCAAGTGTGGTCTCCGTTTTGTTTGATTTTAGCAATTCTCTGCTTTTGGTCCTTCTAGCAAACTGAGGGTGTGACCACCTAGTACAATATGACCAACTAAGGACAGTGTTACTCCTGGTTACCACTGTGGATATAGCTGGGCTGACGAATCGCATAATTCTTGTTTCCAATAGTTGAGTTGTCTAGACAAGGGTCTTGTTATTGCTCTTTCTGATAGTCACATCGCCATCATAGATACACGATGTCAGATCCTTGAGTCCCTCATATATTCTAATCCTGTTGGATATTATTTGATGTATGAGTGGCTACTGAAAAGCATTTTAAACCCTTGAGAGTTTAAAAAACAATGCACTAGATTGTTTAATATGATGACTACAAGGAAAATGATAGCCAAGGATCGAAATTTTTTTCCCAGGGCAGGGATTCCTAGAAGCCCAGATGTAACCAACTAAACAACTCAAATAGGTTTAATCAGATTCAGGCTTTACCTTTCCAGGTCAATTTACGTTTTTGTGTGTGTGTGTGTGTGTGTGTTATTTACGTAGGCACAACATGCTGTATTAGCAGCCACATATCCTCGTGATTACTTAGAACAGGATGAACACGAAGATGTTTAATTTCAGGGGACAGTGGTATAGATCATCTTCTACCTACTGTAGGCCTCTATATGATGTGAGCAATCAGGTACTTTAATAAAAGTCATTTCTATGGAAACAATAACAAAGGTTAACAGTTCAAGCAAATTATACATTTGGTTTCTGAGTTTAGAGAGCAGCCATTTGAGGCAATGTCTAGATTTCAGTTCAAAGCATCTTCAGATGGTAGAATGAGAATGACAGTCTCCATCTGATGGATTTTCCAGGGTTGCAGTTTGACTGTCTTTGATGTCATTGGGTGCTCTTTTGAACATTCTCAAGTGATCCATACAGCAACAGGTATGAAGATTGTGCACACGTGACCTATTGTGGTGATTTCTCTGATGTTTACAAGTAGATAACAAAACCACAAAGGCAATTAACAGAACCAGAATCTGATAATGAGTACACTATAGTTTTCTATTGAAATATAATCTTTAAAATAGGTATCCCACTTTTATCAAAGATATGTACAGCAAAACTCATTTGTAAAAATAAGTCTAGTCTTTATTAAACCTTGATTATTTGCATAAATAGTAAGGATAGTGATTCTATGTATATTCTCAAGTATGATATTTCAGTCAAAGCTTTGGTAATATCCAAGGGGTTTTATTGGCTCCATACAGGCAACCTTAATTCTTTTAAATTGTCTATAATAAGGAATCTCAGATTAGACCTTTAAAGTCTCTTTAGGCAAAGAATCCATGCTAAGGATTTGTCTAATTGTGTCCTATTATAAGGATAACAGATTCTTGTTGAGCCTATATAAATACATATATTGTCATGGGAAAAAAATGTTTAATAAGAGTTTCTGAGTTTTGGAGGGATGAGATAGGGAGAAAAATGTTTCAACTTTTGTTTACAAAAGTATACTTTATCAAATTGCTGTAAGTTACAAATAGCTTTAAAAAAAAAAGCAGAAAAAGGAGTCCTTTAAATAGGGGAAACAAAACATTAAAAAACCAGCAATGTTTTAAATGAAGTCATAAAAATTATAATTATCTTCATCAGTTCATTCAGTCTCCTGTTTTTAATTTTTGTTTTGCTTCATCTCGGGTTAACTGCTTTAAGAATTAGTCAGTTTTCTATTAGAGTTTTAGAAATTCTTACCTACTTCAGTGTTATGATCTTAAAGTTACCAGAAACCTGTATTCTAGAGTACTTGTCAGGGTCTTTTCCATAGTCTCTTAGAAGATGAAGCATTTTTCTGCATAGTTGATTGTAAATGCTTTCAGAAGAATCAATAGTAAAACAATAATGATCTGTTAGTGACAAAAGACTTAAAAATAGCTATGGTTAAAGATCCAGTGAGAGTTCTCCAAAAAAATGATGCAATCTAAAGCAAATTGTTATTTTTGTGATATATAATATTATAAAATAATAACTGGAATTATGACTGATAACATTATACCAGGACATATCAGATTTTTAGGAATTTTGTATAATTTCTAGAACACTTATATTAATAACATATACCTATGTAAATATAATCTGAGAAGGTTAAACATTACTTTTTATTTGGCGATGTTCCCATGCAATTTAACATATCAAATAAGTCTAAATAAATTAACATTTCTCTTTTATATGAAGAGATCAAATCTTGAGATCTTCTAGGGGCCCTCTATAAGATTCCAAAGTTAACTTGAGGTCAAAAGGCTTCATTCAGAAATTGACTTGGGGAGGTTTGTTAAACGTGTCAGAAGATTTAAAATACTTGTTCATATCAGATCACAATTCACTGTGAAACAATACTTAGTTATCCATTCAACCAAAATGACAGTTAAGAGAGTTCAAAGGCAAATAGTTGTATAAAAAAAGTTATATAATTGTAAAACCCTTAGCTTTTTAATAGAGAAGACTGTTTTCTTAATTGAAGACATGATACAGTGTGAAGCACAGGAGATTATTTTGTTAAAACACAGAATCTTTATTTTCCAGGTAGATTACTTAAAAGGTTAAAGAAAAACCTTTCACAATCTTAGCAGAATCAAGAGCAGAACAGTGGTTCAACACAGCTTTGTTCTTTTAGCAAATGAAAGAAAATCAAGTTTAAAGTAGTTTCGTGTAAGTACATTATTAAAGCTCATGTTTTTATAATAAATCAGTATTAGCCATCATTGACCTCACAACATAAAATTTATTTTCCACAGTCTTCTGCAACTTTCTATATCCATTTAGGTCCTGTCCCACTCTTTTTTCTTGCTTATTCTGAGAGCAACCAGTGATTTTAGTTCAGACAGCATTATTCTCTTTTTCCTCAACAAAAACACATCCTGTATTCCCTGCATACTCTGCATGTAGAAATAATCCCATTTTCTTTCCATATTTTGTATACAAAGTTGTTTCCCTTCACTCTTATTTAGTAGTTTCATTTTTACCTGTTGATTATAAATTTTAACTATTAGTAACTTTTCCCCTCCAGTGAAAACAAGGAAGCAAGCAGTTGTGCACTATCATATATTAGCATCCTGTAGTAGATAAGCAAATTTATAAATACATAATTAAAAAATTAAAGACAGATGTTTTTCATAGTATAATTTCTTAATATGGCAAAGGACATATTTATTAATAGACCAAAATATCTTTTGTCTTGACTCTATAAAAATTCAAAAGCCAAAAGTAGATAAACTAATATTTAGCAACTAGTACCTCAGTATACTATCTTATTTGGAAAAGATTTAGAAATTCAATGAGTATCCATTATTTACTTTAACTTAGTATAAACTTTTATCTCATTTGAATTACTTGTTTTTAACAATTATGCTTAGATTAGACATCAAACAGCTAACCATCATCTTAAGTTATTTTCTTTGTTGACAGTTCTGTAACAAAGATATCATGAGCTTGTTTGAGTAGACACAGGAAAAATGGTATGTTTGCATTACATTTAAAGAGAGCAATTCTTAAGCCTATTTTTATTAACCAACAAACTTAAAGTAGTTTTTATTTATCGAAGATTATCCTAGATCATGTGAAGTTGAAAATATATTGGGTCAGATTCTACATTTCAAAGTTTTAGGGTTACTTAATTTATATAAGCACTTATTCTTCTTTAAGCCAATTAAATAGAATTTTAAAAAATATCATATATATATAATATACATGTGTTCATAGATATACATCAACATATAGACAGATACAAACTGAGACTTTATAGCTTTCATTTAAAATTTTTAGCCCTCAGGCACAATAATACAAAACTCAAAAGAATAGTTATATTCAAATTGTGTTTCTGACAGATGGACTAAGTTAAAGTTATCTGTTCAGATAGGCAAAGTTTTTTTCTAAAGATTTTTATCTGCATGCTATAAGGATTCTTTTAGAGAAGATATTTTTGGAGTTATTTTGTCCTTTGAAAGCTTCTGTATACCAATCAAAGAATGCATTCCATTGTCTCTGGGAGGTTTGAGAGCCTCTCTTTTCAAGAGTGCCCCTTAAGGGGGACTTATCTAAGTTAAAAATTCCTCAGAGTGACCACTACAATTACAAATTATCCAAAAGTTGGCCAATTTTCTAAAAAGGCACAAGATCCTGGTCCATAGTGGGTATACATACAAGAAGCAGGTTTTGGAGGGAGGTGGCCGATGGTTTTAGACCAAGTGGACTCCATCTTTGCCTTTAGATTCCCTAAAATGAATAATCTATGGGGAGCCCGGGAGTCCTACTACTGCGTAAAACCCAGGAAATCACAGGCTTCTCCCCTTACAGAAGAAAGATAACTTACCAAGAAGCTTCAACAAACAAAAACAGCAATTATGCACAACAGAGATGGAGAGTTAAGAATGCAAAGGAGCAGAACTCATATCCAAGAGAGACTTACCCTCAGACTCTAGGGTTAGTGAGAAAGCAATGAGTTCAATGGTCTCTGTGGGCAGTAGCACCTGGTTGCTCACTGGCCTTGGGACTTAGGAGGAAGGGATTGTCTTTGGATCCCACTTTTGACACCACGAACTGACAAAGGTTCAGAAGCAGAAGTCAAACCAATGAATCACAGAAGTCGTAATTAGTAAAAGTGTATTGCTTGCACATCAAAAAGACAGTTTGCAGCCTGGGAACATGCAAACCAAAACATGGAATGAGGTTCAGAGGTATATTGTCGTAAAGCAAATTATATAGCATGGAGACAGTGACTGTTTTATGCTTCACAGTGATTGGTTACAATTTAGAATTTTCTTAAATGAAAGGGAATTGGTTACTGGTTACTTCATATCAATTTGTAGGAATAATTTAGGTGTTGCCTATAATTTTCAGGGGCATAAGCCAGAGGTGATCCAAGTCAAGTTAGCCTTGCTTGTCTTACAAAATAAGCTAAATTAAGCTTTGCTTGTATGACTAACTGGTTTTGTCTGTTTAGGGAATTTTCAAGTCTTATCTCCCATGTGTGTTTGATTTTAACATTCTGAAGTATTCAAGAATGAATTCTAAGATCCCTCAGTTCACATTCATTCTGTCATTTGACAAACATTTATTATGAATCCAGACTATACCAGGCAAATACCCAGGAGGTGGAGAGCCCAGGGACAGAAACCGGGTCCTCAAGGGGTGCTTGGCTAATGAGGGCCTCCTGTGCAGGGTGATGGGAATCCCTAGTCTTTTTTTTAAGTGTCATTTGTAAGGCTGTTATCTAGAAATTGTTCATAAAATGTTTCTAGAGAGTGAATATTTACATTTGAAACCTTAATTTATCACAAACAAATTATTACATTTCAGTATAGTTCAACACATTTTTATTTTTTGTGAGTATCTACATTTAAAAAAGTGTTGACTATGGAAAATACAGAATGGTCCAAAGGAGGGTCTATGCTATCTTCGTTTCTGTTGACTCTGCAGTAAGCCAAGGAGACTTATAATATTTTAACCTTAGGTTACAATTCCTACCCCCACATTCCTCTGCAACCACTTTGTTAAAACTAAATTTTAAAAAAAGAAATTGCTCTCCCCATATTTGGCTGGATGTCTTCTAATAAATCCACTCACTCACTCATTTATTCAGCAGTCAAGTAGGTGTGGAGCACCTAACCTGGTCCTGCGGCGGGGCCCATAAGACTCCCCTGCCAGTGATATTTATGAATTAATCCGCTCACTACTCCCTCCCACATAAATAAAACAAGTGGCTCAGCAGAGGCCTTCCAGCCGGCTTTAAGAAGTTGGTGGGCGTTGTTGTGTAGGTGTTTTTTGTGCCTTGCACGCTGCCTTCCAATAGCAAACGCAGAACTCGGGCCAGTTCCAGTCCAGATTCCTCAATTCTGCCCTTCGCGGCCGGGTCAGTGATGTTGGATTGTGCCCGCGCAGAAAGCCACTTCCTGCCGCCACGGAGCCGGCAGCCCTCGTGAAGTGTTGTGAAAGTTGCCCACCCTCTCTTCCCCGTCCCCACCCCGGGGGAAGGAAGTGGCTTTGGGCTGTTTATTTTGGCTGCGGGCTAACAGACGGCGCCCGGCCTGGGCCTTGCAGCCGGCCGTATGCAGAGCTGGGCTGGGGAGCGGGGCCGACCTCCGGGCGGCGCGGGAGGCTCCGCGCGGAAACGCCGGGGGGCGCGGGAGAGGAAGGGCCGCGCGCCGCGGGGGCAGGGCGCACCTTGGAGGGAGGGAGCCTGGCGCAGGAGGGGGCGCACATCGGAGGGAAGGCGCCGGGCCGGCGTGGGCATGCAGGGCACTGTCCAGCGGCGGCCAAGACCAGAACTCCGAGGGCACGGGAGGGTCCCAGTGCCACAGGTACTGGGGGCAGGGGTGAAGGAGGAAGGGGTCAAGGTGCGCTCCCCCTGGGATGCTCGGTGAGGCAGTGACGCGGGGAAAGGGCGTAGCCGCGGGCGGTGCCCGGGAACTGTCGGTGCTGGCTCGACCAGAGGATGGAGGCGGTAGCGGTTCCGGTTCCGTCAGGGCCCGGCGGTTCACCACCTTCATCCCGCAAGACGGGGCCTGGCAGAAGACAGACTGAAGAGGTTGCGATGCTTTAGTCTGAGAAGATAAAAGTCAGCAGGCGATGAGATCGAACACCATTCAGTTGCCATGGGGGAGGCCAGGGGGCGAGGATTTGCGAACCCAGCGTGCCCCAGGGGGCAGCCCCACCCAGCCCGCATCATCTGAAAGATGGGGCGGGGAGGGTGACAGTTGTCTTTCTGAATTTTCACTAATTCCCACACCCTATCCCCCCTTCAACATCCCTCTTCTCTTGCATTAGACAAACCCACCTCTTAACCCATTCCCGGCCAGCTTGCTTTCGCACCTTCCCAGAACATAGCACATCACATTTTGCAACATGAACACTGACATCCCTAGAAATGATTGACAGAGTAAGCTTAGCATGGCTGGACAGAGATTGAGATGACACATGCATGAGAGAGCAGCAGAGCCTTGATGGGGCCCGAGGGAGGGCAAGTAGTTGGGCTGGGCTGGAATGGAGGTGCCTTTGGGGAGGAGGGAGGAGGGTGTGAAAGCCTGGAGGGTCCGTGGTAGAGGGAAGCCCAGACGACCCAGGATTTTGGCAGGGATATTGCACGGTTGGGACCCGGTCTTGTAACTCCCCTGCCTCCCAAGGAAGGGGCGTCCTGCCGTGCCCCATCCATCCAGGGCTAAGGTGTCTGCCCTTATGGACATGGACACAGCCACAAGCAGAGGGCGGGGCAGGGTGGGGTGCTGGGTCCCCAGGGTTGATTTCTCAGCAGGGCGGGGCTGGCAGCTTCTGCTGACTCAGGGCCATTTCCAGGCCTGGCCTCCAGGCCAAGTTGCTTATTGAAAACAGCTGCTCCTCTTGGCTGGCAGCCCTGCAACCCTGGCTTTCCCTGGGATGACCCCTCACCTCTGCACGGCCTGGGGAGGGGAGCCTGCTGCTAATAGGCTCAGTGGCTGGAGGCCACCCTGCTATGCCCATGGGGTCCAAATCTGGTCATCCAGGGCTTGTCAGCTGGCCCCTGGTCCCAAGGTCTCTAGGTGCTGAGCCAGGCTTGTCACCAGGTCCCCAGTCATTGCTCTTGTCATAGAACACCCTCCTAGCCTTTGTCTCTGCTTGTGCCTCTCAGGGTTTTGTTTGACATGCCTCTCATTCAATAGATACATGTTGAGAGACTGCTGCGTGCTGGGCACAGTGCTAGAATTAACCTCCCCTCTGCTTCCTTCAGCACAACGTCTTCATCTTCAACTCATAATGGAGAGCAGCCGTCTTATGCGAGGTCAGACCTCTGGCTGCCTCTGCTGCTGGGCTGAGCCCGGAGAAGCTGCAGGATCGCTGAGAGGTTTGCTCCTGAGACACACACAGTTGTGAGCCTCTGCACTTAGCCTCAGGACTCCGCCAAAGCAGCCATGACAGCTTACAGCAGGTAGAAAAGGAAAGGAGGCCATGGTGAGCCTCAGCAGGGAGGAGACCAGGCTTTGAAACCCCAGTGCCTCTGAGCACAGGAATAAATTCCCAGAGTGATGACTGGATGTCTGAAAAGTGAGGAAGGTTCCTGTCACCCTTCAGTGCTCTGGAAAACCCCTTTCTATCCAACTCCTTCATTCCCCATGTAGTCTGAATTAGACCCAACTATTCTGCATGCTCCCTGGTATGTTGCTCGTAGCGTTTTCATGGACCGCTTCACGAGTTCTGCTTCTCCAGTTCCACTGTAAATGTCACCAGGGGAGAGCCCATCCCGTCTAATTTTCCTGCAGCCCCTTACTACAGGGCTTCATAGATGCTTGTCATCTGCACAACTAGGAGGGTCTGTGGGGGGGCAGCCAGAGGGGTGACAGGACAGGTGGGGATCCTGTATCCAGGTGTCAGTTCTGACATGGCCCAGGACTCATCACTGGGCTGACGGTTGGAGGGATCCTGGAACAGCAGCCTCCAGGGAATTAGCATGGGCCAGTGTTCCAGACTGGGAGATGGGCTTTGGCTCCTAGACATAGGCTTGTGTGTTTATCAGGACTCTTGGTTACAAGGACAGAAACCCAATGCACACAAGCTCAGCCAAAAAGGGAATGTGGCTGCAAGCAGCCCCGAGCGATTCATGGGACAGGGGAAGCGTCACAGGATGCAAGGACTGGGATTAGACCTTCAGCACCACCGTGATGCGCTTCCTCTCCTTCTATCTCTCAGCTATGCATCTCTTTCTGTGTTACTTCATTCTTGCTCGTAGCAGAAGGGTCTCTTCCTCATTATAGGAAACGTGGCCATTGGCAGCCCTGGTTTAGTCATCTCAACAGAGAGAGCAAAATGCATGCATCCCAGTGGAGGACTTTGATCAGCCCTGTCTCGGTTTTGTACCCAATCACTGGGACCAGGGGCATGGACACTATTATTGGCCAGGAGTGTACTCACTCACATAGCCAGAGGTGCAGGAGAATTCTTTAAATAAGGAGAAGGGATGAGGAGTTTACTGGGCAGACAAAAGCAAAGGCCAGAGACTATGGGCAGCTCAGTGAGGTCAAGGATTCTGTTATTATCTCTGTATCTCCCACATAGATCCCAGCCCCTACCAGACCATGTGATGATAGGCCAGATTATGCCTATATTGCTCATCACTGTACCCTCAGGGCCTGGCACATATGAAATTCTCAATAAATATTTGCTGAATGGATGAATAAATGACATCCAGTTGGTACCCAATGCACAGTTCCCTGTCTCACTTCATTCACTTATTCACCCACTGAACAAGCACAGAATAAGCCACAACCTGGTGGATACACTGCACTAGGTGTGGTGTGGTTGCCAACAAAATGTAAGAGGTTATCTTTGTCCCGGTGAGGAACATGCAAGATCTGTGAGGGGCACTTCCAGTCCTTGAACTGACACCTGATACCCCCAGGCATTTGGAGTGAGGCCAGAGCTGGGTAGGACTGGGGCGGCCCTCTTGGGATGAGCTCCCTCTGCTGCCTCATGTCTGCTTGCTGAGAGCAGGGCAGGGGTGTAAAGGCCACAGAGTCAGTTCTCAAAATGCTTTCATTCCCTTCCCTTTCCTCTTAGCATCTCCAGCTGGGCCCCGGCTGGGCTTGGTCTCGTCCTACATTGGACCCTGGATAAACAGCCTCCTTTCTTTGAGGGCCCAGGCTCACCCCTCAACTTTGGGTGGAAAATGCTCTCCCAAGAGTCCTCCAGCCCCAAGCTTGGCAGAGTCCTCAGCATCCACCCCCAAGAATTCATCCCAGCCTCCCCTTTGCTTTGTGCCTCTCCTGCAGGCCTCCCCCACCCCGACCCCGCTTCCAAATTCCTCGTCCTTTTTTTCATTTGCTGCTGAGGCAGTGCTGTGACCTGCTACTCCCCTCTCCCCACTTCCTGCAGATCCTCAGTGCTTTAGAGTCTCCCTGCCCCCAGACACCTGGATTTTAAGAGTGTTTGCCCTTGTGTCCTGCCATGTGCAAATGCACTGTTTTGCCCAAACTAGGACAGTGCTGAAAGGTACGGTGATGGGGCATCCTAATCTCTTCCCTCTCTGGGCCTTAGTTTCCTCATCTGTCGACTGAGGGAAGGTGGCCTGGTCATGGGATTGCCTCTCTCTGCTGACGTGGACCTCTCGGACCCTTCATTTGCCATTTGGTAGGACTGCGCGGGCTGGCTGGAATTGCTTTAGCCCACGTGTGGGTTTCCTGGTTGAGAAGGAGGGGAAATGCTGTTCCCTGGGCTGCTTTGGGCTCTTGTGACGTTTTAGGCCACATTGTCCAGTCATCTGAGAAGCATCTATAAAAGCAAGCACTGTTTTTCTCCCCTTTCCGGTCCCACGCCCTTTCCCTACCCCCTGCCAAGGACCACCTCTGTTACTACTGATGGTCTTCACTGGAGTGCAGTTCCTGGGAATCAAATACCCAGTGGTTAGAGGAGGCTTGGACAGGCCTGGACCAAGTGCTGGGGCTAGTTTATGATTCTGGAGGGTGGCGAAGGGAAAGAGCAGGTTGAGGGGAGGCCCTGAATGGGGAGGGCTAGCTGTGCCAGCTGCCCTAGTGGTTCTTCAGGAAGTCACCTGTGTCTTGCCCACAGAGGACCCCATCCTGGTGTTGGCCAAGAGCAGAGTGGCCAGTGTCCCTGTCCCACCCACCAGCCCTCCTGCTGTGGTGTTTTGAACCTTCCACGACAAGAGCTGTGGGTGCTGTTTTAGGAAAACTAATCTGGCAGCTAGGACAAGGAGCAGAAAGATAGACTGGTTGGTTGTGGTTATCTAGGCATGAGATTCATTCATTTATTCATTTTTCACTAGGTATTTATTAAGCACTACTATGTGTCAGGCTAAGTTATAGACACTGAAGATACAGTGGTGGAGAAGACAGAGCAGGTCCTCAGGAGCTTGTGAACAAGAGGAGAGACACAGAAAATAAAAACGTGTCAGATAATGAATTCTGGTCCTGGGAATGGTAGGTAGCTTGTATTAGTCTAACTCTCTGGCCAAGAGTATGGACAGACTAAAGATAAAATATAAAATACAGTGGTTCAAGAGCAATCAAAAACAGATAATGGGGAGGAAACCGTCTTTGAAAGAAAAGTTCTTTAAGCAGCTTTCCCCACCGACAGCGCTGCCTTATTTGAGAAGCTCAAACAGAAAGTGGCAGTTTTACTGTTTGGGGCTACCAGAAAAGCTAAAAATTGAGAGGGAAATCCTGGAAAGCAAGGAGCCATAGAGATGTCCTCCTACCAATTCCCAGTCCTTGGGGCTCCTAAACTGTGCACAGGCAGAGTGAGGCCTCCCACCAAGAAACAGCAGCTGGGGGGCAAAGGTTTCAGTTGCCTCCTGGTGTTGAGGAAACAGAGTTTGGATTTCAAGTTCCACCAAGTTGGAGGGGCTTGGTGATTGCCTAAGGTTTCCCTTTGAAACTCCAGAAAGGCCTCACCTTATGATTAACCCTAAGGCTAAGGGCCACACCCTAACACTAAAGGCAAAACCCAAGCAACCCCACCCTAACAAAGCCTAAAACTAAGTCTCTGCAGGATCAAGGTGATCCACCAGTAATTTAACTGCCTGCCAGAACAAAACTCAACATTCTTTTTAGAAAGACCAAAAAAAAAAAAAAATCCAGACTCCCTATAACATGTCATCCACGATATCCCATATACAATTTAAAAAATCTAGACAGACACTTTATAACATTATCCACAATGTCCAGTATATAACAAAAATTACTAGACATGCAGGCAGCTGGGAAAAGTGACCCATCATCAAGAGAAAAAATACTTAGTAGATGCAGACTCACAGATGACCTAGATGTTGAAAAAAAATCAGATAATAGTAAATGCTGTGAAGAGAATTACAATCAAGCAATGTGTCAAAAAGTAACTGTGTGGCGACTTTACATTAGGTCAGGGAGGGCCTTTTTAAAAATGTGACTTTTTTTTGAAATGTGAAATGCAGGCAAAGGAAACAGTGCAAAGGCCCTGAGGCAGGAAAGAACCAGGCCTGTTCAAGGAAGACCAAAGAGATCAATGTGACTTGAGCAAGAGGAGTAATATGATCCAAGATCAAACTAGTAGGCAGGACCAGACCGTGTAAGCTCCTGTGGCTCACAGTAAAGAGTTTAAATGTTATTTGAAGGGTGATGAATTATCTTTGAAATACTTCAGGCAGGACAGAGATTTGCCTGACTTAATGTTGTTTTTTCTTTTAATATGAGTGATGTTGCTTCAAGTACTTAAGCACCAATTGCATTTCATTGTTTTAGCTGTGTGTACATAAATTTACTCATTGTCTACTACATTGTTATTTTCTTCATAATCTATTATGTTTTTTGTAGAAGCTTTTTTTATATTAGGGAACAAACTATTTTCCTCTAATAAATTACATTTACATATATATTTGTCATTTGAGTTTTGACTTCATTTATGGCATTTTTCTTGCCATGAAAAAAATCATGTCATTGAATTCATCACTGTTTTCTTTATGACCTTCAACACTCCAATATTACTAAAAAAAATTTTTTTTGGAACTTATTTACATGTTTAAAATATCATTCTGGCTGACTGTGGAGAATGGCCTATGGAAGGATAACAAGGCCAATGTGGTAGAACAGAAAGACCTTGGGGCCTGGACTCAGAAGACGAGGTCCAGATTTCAGCTCTATCTCTGTCCAGCCTTGTAATTAGTCACATCATTTCACCACCATTAGTCAATGTTTTTTTTACTTATAACATAAAATAATAATAATAAGTTATAGTGCTCTTACCATGTGTTAGATCCTGTTCCAAACACTTGTATTACCTCATTTAAACTTTACAATAGCCTTATGAGGAAATTGAGTCACAGAGAAGTTGCACACTTCACCCAAGTCACACATTGAGTGGCAGAGCTGTGATTTGAAACTTAGTGGTCAGATTCATGTTTTTCAGAAATGAACATGATCCAGAGGGGCTAGTGGCTGATGGATGCCAAAGTTCTTTGGAGACTGGGGTGCGCCGTGTGTGTGTGCTGTGTACTTAAGCGGCAGTTGGGGAACAAGTAGAAGGCGGATGGCAGAAAGACCTGGGTTTGCTTACTGGCTGTGTGATACTGTGAGGAGGTCACTCATGTCTCTAAACCTCAGTTAGTTTCCCTTCCTCCATTCTTTCTTCCCTTCTACCCTGCCATTCATTCATTGATTTTTTCTTTTTTTCCTTTCTTTCATTCTTTCTTTCTCCTCCCACCCCTAACAGCCATACAGAGATATAATTCTCATATCAAAGAACTCATCCATTTAAAATGTACACTTAGTTTCTAATGTATTCACAGAATTTTGCAACTATTGCAGCAACCTAATTCCTGAGCATTTTTTTCATCACTTCAAAAGAAACCCTGCCATTGAGCAGTCACTCCCATTCCTGTCACCTCCAGCCCAGCCCCAGGCAACCACTAATCTACTTTTTGTACCTTTAAGTCTCAATTTCTTAAGCTGTGGGAAAAAACATACTGTATAACAGCAATTGGGATAAAGTTGCAATGTGCTGTGTGATGTAAATGCCTCCACTGCTCGTCATAAGATCTTCAGAGAAGTATCCAGTACCCAACTTGCTGTGTGGAGTTTGGTTTGCTTTTGGGGGTGGGGTGGAGGGCTGAATCCTGCCTCCAGGTGAGCATGGGGCTAGAACAGAGGCTGGCCCTGCCGGCTCTGCCTTGTCTGGACACAGTGGATAGCAGGTCCTTTTGCCCCCGGCTCAGGGTCAGTAGTGAAGACTGAGAGCTGTAACATAGGAGAGAAGGCTGACAATCCAGCACCAGGCTCCTGGTCAGGGTCTGAAGGCAGCCCTGGCCATCAAGGGCTAGCCAGGGAGCCTCTGTGATGGCTTCATGTCCTGCTTTCCCTTCTAGAACCCAGTGTCTTCCTCATCTTCAGCCATGGACTGCAGGGGTGCCTGGAGGCCCAGGGAGGGCAAGTTCGCATCACTCCAGCCTGCAATGCCAGTCTTCCTGCCCAGCACTGGAAGTGGGTCTCCCGAAACCGGCTCTTCAACCTGGGTATCATGCAGTGCCTGGGCACAGGCTGGCCGGGCACCAACACCACGGCCACCCTGGGCATGTACGAATGTGACCGGGAGGCACTGAGTCTTCGCTGGCACTGCCGCACCCTGGGTGACCAGCTCTCCCTGTTCCTGGGGGGTCGCGCTGGCAACATGTCCAAGGCTGGTGCATCTGAGCGTGGTGACCAGACCCGCAGTGGCCAGTGGCGCATCTATGGCAGTGACGAGGATCTTTGCGCTCGGCCGTACTATGGTGAGAGGCTGCTTGCAAGGGGTAGCGCCCTTGGTGTCGGGACTGGAGCCTCAGAGGGAGATCCCCGGGGACAAGGCCATTGTTCTCTGCAGACCTTCGGTGGTTGCATCTCTAATTGTAACGGGAAGCGTTTTTGAATAATTAAGTTCAAAGCATTTAATCAAAGCATTAACTGTATAAAAAAATTAATACATGCTTATAAAGACCAACAGTACAAAAAATGTATAACAAAATTAAATGAAAATTCCCTTCTCTCAGGCCCACTCTTCAGGGGAAACCCCAGGGCAACCCCCAACAGGTGTTTTGATCCCCATTTTGCAGGGGTGATCATGGACCCAAGTCACCTAGTGAAGGGCCTTTGTGGTGGGCAGCTCCATCCTGGGAGGAGGTCCTTTTACTGTGTGCCACCCTGGTTCCAAGACGGAACTTGGGGGAGGGGCAGCAGGATTTTGGACAGGCCTTCAAGGCCTTGGGGAAACCCCTTCCCAGCGCTATGGGATGAGCAGCTGGGCCTCTGCCAGGCGCCTGGGCAGACCTAATGGCAGAGGGAGCCTTAAAGCCACTGTGGCCCTACTGCCCCACCCCCTCTCTGCTGACCCCTTCCCACCCTCCACTCCCAGGGTTATAGAGGACTTCCCAGAGGGGTGAAGGGGTGGGCAGCCTCTGGGGTCCGATGCTAAGGGCCTGGCTTCCCCCCCTGCAGAGGTCTACACCATCCAGGGAAACTCCCATGGGAAGCCATGCACCGTCCCCTTCAAGTATGACAACCAGTGGTTCCACAGCTGCACCAGCACAGGCCGCGAGGACGGGCACCTGTGGTGTGCCACCACCCAGGACTACGGCAAAGACGAGCGCTGGGGCTTCTGCCCCATCAAGAGTGAGCGCAGCCGGGTGGAGCGGGGAGTGCAGGGTGGCCCCTGGAGGGCGGCTGGGCGTGGGGGGCCTCAGTGTAGGTGCCCCCGGGTGAGAAGCTGCCCCTCCTCTCAGTGTGGTGCCTGTGCACTCCTTGAGGGGCCCCCGTGTGGGTCCCTAAGGAGGAGACTGGGAAGGGACCCATGCCTGGCTGTCATGGTGGCAGGTAATGACTGTGAGACCTTCTGGGACAAGGATCAGCTGACTGACAGCTGCTACCAGTTTAACTTCCAGTCCACACTGTCGTGGAGGGAGGCCTGGGCCAGCTGCGAGCAGCAGGGCGCAGACCTGCTGAGCATCACCGAGATCCATGAGCAGACCTACATCAATGGTGAGGGCCAGGCAACCCCGGGGCCCGGGAGGATGGGCCAGGGTCTGACCCACCGCGGGGGCAGGGCAGCAGGAGCCCAAGGCCCGCCCCTGCCTGTGGAGTAAGGATGCCACTGTGGGGCTGAGAGTGGGAGGGCTGAGCACGGGGCAGCCCCCTCTCACTGTCGCTGCTCTGCTGTCAGGGCTGCTCACCGGCTATAGCTCCACACTGTGGATTGGCCTTAATGACCTGGACACCAGTGGAGGCTGGCAGTGGTCAGATCATTCACCCCTGAAGTACCTCAACTGGGAGAGTGGTGAGGCGCCAGGCGCAGGGGGCCCTGGGGACGCCACAGGCACTTGGCCCACTAGTTCTTCCTTGCTTTGTATGGTACTCCAGGAAGTGGTGGTGTGGGGTGGGGACAGAATTCCACCCTATCCTGAGCTGGGCCCCACCAACCCAGGCAGCCCCTTTGTGTGAACTAGGACCTGGTGCCCTTTTCTCAGGGCTTTGGGGAGAGGACTAGGTTTCGGCCCCTGCTCACTCCCTTCAGCCACAGGCATCAGGGTACCCAGGGACCAGCAGGCTGGCCAGGGAGGCTGAGTGGGGCTGGTACCAGTTGCTGGGTGAGGGTTCAGGATGCTGTGGGCCCAGGTGAGAAAACAATGAGGACCCTGTGGTGCCCAGTGAGGGCAGCCAGAGCGGAGTACTGGGCATCTCCAGCTGGCTGAGTTTCTGAGGGAGCAGGAGGTTCTCAGGCCTCTAGGGGCCAGGGTATGAGTTTCTCTCTCCTGGGGTGCTGGCACTCTGCCCTCCCCACAGATCAGCCGGACAACCCAAGTGAGGAGAACTGTGGCGTGATCCGCACGGAGTCCTCTGGTGGCTGGCAGAACCGCGACTGCAGCACTGCCCTGCCCTACGTGTGCAAGAAGAAGCCCAACGCCACCGCAGAGCCCCCGCCTCCCGGTGAGCGTGGGTGGGGGCCACAGGGTTGGGGTGGGGCTCAGCAGGGCCCAGCCACCCAGCACAAGGCGATTCGGATCCTCTCCATTCTTGCTTAGCGGTTCCACTAAAGTCTGAACAAACTGTGATGTGCTGATAATTCACTCAGGGAACATTTGTTGAGAACTGTGTTAAATGATGGCAATTCTGTGTCCTTGTGGCGGTCACAGTCTGCTGGAGGTAACAGACATCTAAACACACAGTTGGAACATTCTGAGTTATGTACTGTTATAAAAATATGTGTAATAAAAGTGAGAAGAAATGCCTAGGGGAGAAATTGATTGAAGCTTCTGAGAGTTAAGGAGGGTTTCATGGATGTGACATTGGATTTGGGCCTTTCAAGTCAAGTGTAAGTTTAAAAAGGCATAAAGAGGCGTGAGGCAAGGGCATTCTGGCAGAGAGAACCCCAACCCCATGTGCAAAGGTGTGGAGGCACAGCAGGACAAGCGGCTTTAAGGATGAGTATTGCAGTCTGGGTGGAGTATAGAATCTACTTAAAGTGGGGTCCTTGGACCAGCAGCACAGCATCACCTGAGAGCTTGTTATAAATGCGGCATCTCAGGCCCCCCTCCAGATACGGTGAATCAGAACCTGCATGTCACAAGATCCTCAGGCGGTTCGTGGGCAGGTAGTTTGAGAAGCACTGGCTTAGAGCGCAGGGCAAGGAGAACAGTTCAGAAGGCAGGTTGCAGCCAGTCACTGAAGTGTCTTGGCTGCTGGGCCAAGTTTGGGTGGGGCTTCAGGAGCCTTCACAGATTTTTAAGCCAGGGAGTGTCTTGATCCAATTTGTGATTCACGGGATAGCTCTAGGGGCCTCGTGGAGGAGTTGGGGGTGAGGCCGGGCCCTGCTTTAGGGACTGTGCCCCTAAACTGTTGTGCAGTCTTGGGCAAGCAGCTTAGTGTCTGAGGTGCAAACTGAGAATGAACCCATATCCCTTGCAGGGCTGCTCTAAGTCAGGAGTCCTGGCCTGGCCCAAAGGAGCATTTCTCCTTATGTGGCAAAGGACTGTTACTGTAGGTAGAGGGGTTTCTGAACTAGTCCAATAGCTGTGGGAATGGTGGGGAGGAGATTTCTAGAGGGAAAATACATCAGAACCAGAAAAAAATCCACAATCCTCCAGGAAATTAAGAGGTTACAGAGGGGAACTTCTGCTTCTGACCTTTTATTGCCATAGACTGGCTCTGGGCCACTGCCTTGGGTCATAGCTCAGGGGCCGACAAGAGATGACTGACGGGTCCTGGGCCACAGAGTGAGCCCACTCAGGCTCCCAACCCTACCCACTTTACAAGGTCTCCAAGAAATGGTATGGCCAGACCCCAGAGCATCTCCCGGAATCCCAGACTGGGATGATGCTTCAAGTAAGCACACGCTTTCCTGCCTGGCTGGGCAGGATCCTGCCTGAGCCTGACACTGTGGGTGGTTTGGTAAAGTCTTGTTTTCTCTTGCCAAGACCCAGGTGAGGGCTTGCCTCAGCTGCTCTCAGACCCCCATCCCTAGAGGGTAAACCTGAAATGCATAGAAGTTGGGGGAAGAAGGGCCTGGGCCTGGTTGACTTCTCAGCCATGGGGGGCAGGAGAGGAGCTGGGGGTGGGGGAAGAGCAAGAGGAAGAATCCCAGCCAGGGGATGCCAGCCAGTCAGCAGTGACTTCACAGCCACCAACCTGGGGGACCTCATTTCCCTGCACCCTTCATCCCAGACTGCTGGGCCGGAGGGCTTTAATGGGTGTAACTCGAGACAATGATGGTGATTTCATTTATTAAGCCAGGTAGTTGGGCATTCAGAAGACTTCCAGCAGGGAACCCCATTTACTGAGGGTGAAACTGAGGCTCCCAGGGCTGGTCTGTCCTGCATCCCTTCCCATCTCTTTCTGAGAGCCCCTGCTGGAGGGACAGTCCTGTCCTGGGTTGAATCTGCCCCCACCGCCTGGGGCTCGCCTTCTGGGCCACCAGTAGCCCTGGAAAGGCTTTGTCTTTTCAGCTTAATTCAGCATGCAGACCTGTACCGGTGCGAAGGGCTGATCTAGTACAGGGTTGGGGAGGAGGTGACTTCAGTGTTCTGCCTGAGTTGACACCCAGTAGGTCAGTGCCCAGGCTGGGTGACCCAGTCCCTGAGCAGCAGCCTCGTGCACCTCTGCAGACGTGTGGGCCAATGTGAAGGTGGAGTGTGAGCCCGGCTGGCAGCCCTTCCGGGGCCACTGCTACCGCCTGCAGGCTGAGAAGCGCAGCTGGCAGGAGTCCAAGAAGGCGTGCCTGCGAGGCGGGGGCGACCTGCTCAGTATCCACAGCGTGGCCGAGCTGGAGTTCATCACCAAGCAGATCAAGCAAGGTCAGGGGCTGCCGTCCATACCTCCAGGCTGGGGCCAGGGCCCCCCTCCTGCCCCTCCCATCCTGCTCAGCTCAGGGATTGTCCCTTCACCCATCGCGGGGTGGTGAGGCTGACCTCCCTATGTCTTCTATCCCTCTCTCCTGCTGCACTCCCAGAGGTGGAGGAGCTGTGGATTGGCCTCAACGATTTGAAACTGCAAATGAATTTTGAGTGGTCTGATGGAAGCCTTGTGAGCTTTACCCATTGGCACCCGTTTGAGCCCAACAACTTCCGGGACAGCCTAGAGGACTGTGTCACCATCTGGGGACCGGTGAGAGCCCCCTCTCCCCAACCCCCTGGTGCTTCCCCAGCAGAAGGATGTCCTATTCTCAGCCCTTGCCTATAACATCACCTGTTGCCCCTCGGAAGCCCCCTCTTCGCCACCAACTCCTTCACTTCCACGTGGCGAGATCACCAGGGCTTGAATCTCCCTCTTCCTCCCCAAACTAGCTGGGTCACCTTGGACCAGTTACTTAACCTCTCTTTTCCTCATCTGTGCCTCAGTTTCCTCATCTGTCACCGCACACTAAAGGTGCTAAACCTCAGAGGGTCATTGGGAGGATCAAAGGAATTCAATCTCGTGAAGCCTCAGGCTGCTTGCTGCCTGGTGTGGTCTTGGTCTCCTCCCAGCTGCTCTTCCCCGCCAGCAGGTGGCATCAGAACCCACATTATGTGGACATGCTCCCCAGGCAGGGCTGCTTTGTGCCAGCCCTGCCCACCCCAGGGCCCTGTCTCCCCAAGAAGTTATGCGGTGATGCCTACCTGCCATTGCTTGGGAAAAGCTGCAGCGTGGGTAGATGAAGGAACTGGTGCAGGGCTTTAAGTAAAGGCAAAAGACCCTTTAAAAAGGGGCAAAGCCAGAGGGACAGACTCTACTCTAAGGACAGATAGGACATTCTGCTGTGAGATACTGCAGAGCCAGGGACTGCAGAGACAGAGCCATCTGGCATAGGGATGCTATTTTTAAAAAGTTAGAGACAGTTATTTGTTGAGTGTGCCCTGTGCCAGGTATTCTCCTGGGGGCTGGGACGCACAAACACCTCTGCCCTGCGTTCCGCCGGGAGGCTGCGGATGCAGGAGGCCTAAGCTGGTTAGGAGGGGCCAAGGACTCAATTCCTCTTCAGCTCCATCAGCCGAGATTCAGGTCTGGGCACACAGCCTCTGCTTATCCTGGACTTGCAGGTACTGGCTGGACACCTTGTAGACTAGGGTCTCATACGCCTATCCTGCCTTTGGCTACACTAACAGTCTTAGCCAGTTTGTCCTTGATGTTTATGAGATGAGCTATAAGTATTTAAAAGTGCACCTTTTCCCATTTAGACAGGGCTTGTCAAAGTTTCAAGGCATTTGCATCTCAACTCTGTGCTCTCATCGGCCTTGGGGGGCTTAGAGAACTCATCCTGCTCTCCCCATTTTGCAGTCTGGAACACAGAGAGGTCAAGCATCTTGCCCAGAACCACACAGCAAGTCAAGAGGCAGGGCCAGGTCTAGAAACCAGGTTTGCCAAGGGGTTGGGGCTGCTGAGACTCTCCCTCACCCTGTGTCCCTAGGAAGGTCGCTGGAACGATAGTCCCTGCAACCAGTCCTTGCCATCCATCTGCAAGAAGGCGGGCCAGCTAAGCCAGGGGGTGGCCGAGGAGGACCACGGCTGCCGGAAGGTGAGGGTGCTTCTGGAGCTGCCCCTGGGTGGGGCCGGCCAGAGGGGAATCCTGCCGCCTCCCTTGGCACACCCCCTCCTCCTGCGCTCAGAACTGTTCTGTTCCAGGAGTGATGTTGGATGAGGTGGGGTGGGGGTGGGGGGCTGTTGGGAGGAACCACCCCCTGCCCCAAGCCCTCTTTTCTTGGGGAAGCCACTTCCTAGAGGCAGCAGAGAGCAGGAGGGGGCATGGGCGGCCCCCAGGTCTGGCCCAGTCATCACCTGAGTGGAGACTGCCTGGATTCACCCCTAGTCCTGCTTTGCCACCTCTGTCTTTGCAGGCACACACCACACCATCTGATACAGTGTGTGCTTGTTTGTCCCCTCTGGGAATGAGGCCACTCTGGTGTCTCCCTCCTGTGTGCCTAGCCCCAGGGGCTTCCAGAAGATGTTCAGGGAGGGTAGAGATTAGGCCTGAATGGGGGGATAAATGAGGGTGAGAGATGGATGGCCCCCTGCCCCCTCCAGGCCCCGAGCTGAGCAGGGTGTGAGTGGTGTGGCTGTCTACGGGGAAGCTGCTCATAAAGGGCACTTTGTGGTGCTTTGGCCGCTGATGTCTCTGTCTGTGGTGCTGAGGCCACCCTCCAGCCACCTGACCCTGCCTGCCAGTCTGGCCCCTCACTCTGTTTTCCTTTGGATTAGGCCCCTTACCACACCCACCTGACCTGCACCCCAAACTTTCCCCCAGGGGAGGAGCAGGAAACACCCACAGGCATGCCCCCCAGTGAGGTGGAGGGGGAGTGCACACAGGGACCCAGCTGAAGAGTCTGGGGGCCCAACATGGCCAGCAGCTGGCCCTGCGGCTCTGCCTGGCCTGGGTGAGGTGGAGGTGGGAGGGAGCAGACCGTGTGTGGGAGGTTGAGCGGCCAGTTAGCACTGTGGGAGAGCCAGGGTCTTAGCACAGCCCTGCTGAGTGTACAGGGATCTGCCCCCAACACGCATGCACACACATACACCAGCTCTCTTCTGCTCTGGCTCCTGCCCAGGAGGCTGTGTCTCTCTCAACCTCAAGCCCAGCCCAAGGCTTCTCACTTCAAGGCTCCCTGGAGGTGACGGTCTTTGCAGGCAGCTAGTGTCCCCACAGTAGGAGCAGGGCTGTGGTGAGGACAGGCACCTTCATGATATGGGGCTCTGCCTTGCAGTGTCTGTGTGCAAAGTCAAGTCACTTATTTGCTCTGAGCCTCAGGTCCTGTTCTGCAAGGCTGGAGCAGAGAGCCCTTCAGGGTGGCACAGGGGGGCTGTCTATGGGGTGTGTGGGGAACGGATGGTAGGGGGCCAGGTGCTCAGGAGCAGTGGTCTCTCCTCCATGGCTTTGTTGCCCCTTGCTGAGGCTCTGTTCCCCCCTCCCCGCCTAGTCTAGGCACATCCTCACCTAATCCAGCTTTTCCAAGCTCCTGAGGTTCACCAGCCCCCTCCACATCCTGGCAGCTCTCCCAGCTTTTCGGCCCTGGTTTCTCAGCCAACTGGCAATTTTCCCGCTGCGCCTCTCAGTTTAAATGCCCGAGAGAGGAGTCCGAATAGGCCGTTTGTCTTTCTTCACCAGGCCGTGGCCAGGTCACTAGCTGCCTCCTGATTGGGGCCGTGCTCCCACCAATGGTCTGGCAGCTGTGGGGAACGGTAGTGGGGGGAATGGGGAGTGACAAGGCACAGGTCACAGAACAGGAAGAGCTGTCTGTGGTGTCACCCAGGCCGCTCTGTCCCACAGCCCCCTGGGCGTGCCGCAGGTGACATCTCCCCACCCCAGGACTTATGGGTGGAGGAGAGTCCTCCCCACAGACGTCCCTCTTCTGCCTGCTCTCTCGAGCCAGGGTTGGACATGGCACAGCCCATCCTGCTACTGGTTGGGAGAGGACCAGGCAACCTACAGTGAGGCCCGGCGCCTCTGCACTGACCACGGCTCTCAGCTGGTCACCATCACCAACAGGTACTGGGGTGGCGGGCGCTCCATGTCCCGGCCTAACGTGGTCCCTCTACCAAATGGGGTAGCATCCTGCTGTCAAGCAGAGAGGAACCTGTGTCCTTTGAGCCTTAACTGGCTTCAGGGCCTTTTTCTAATATTTTCATAGGAATGAATCCTGTTTATTAAGCCACCCCAGTGTGGGGCAGGGCCTGGGCAGGGCAGGAACAAGTGTGGATGTGGGGCTGTATGTACAGGAGAGGCCTCAGCTGTGTCTTATCTCCTCTGTTCTCAGCAAGGCACAGGGATTCAGAAGGTAGAGGGAAAGCTGGGTTGCTGAGTGTCAGCTACAGGGACCCCACTTCCCTGAGCAAGTACCTGGTCAGGCTCAACACCCAGGCTCCTAGTGCAGGGCATCTGGCCTGTGGCCCAGGGAGTAGTGGGGACGAGCTTCCTGCCTTGACCAGCTTCTCTCTCCTAGGTTCGAGCAGGCCTTTGTCAGCAGCCTCATCTACAATTGGGACGGCGAGTACTTCTGGACCGCCCTGCAGGACCTCAACAGCACCGGTTCCTTCCGCTGGCTCAGTGGGGATGAGGTCATGTACACCCATTGGAACCGGGACCAGCCTGGTGAGCGCCTCCTCTGGGCCCTCGGTCAGCCCCCTTCTTTCACTCTCTGTCAGGCTGGGAGCCACAGTGGACCTGCTCTGCCCGGGGAGGCCCAGGGCTTCCCAGTGCACTCACCTTCGTACCGTTCGGTGAAGATGTTAGGAGCACAGGCTCTGAGCCATAACCACCCAGCCCATCTGCTGCTTATTAGCTGTGCATCTTGGAGCCTCAGTTTCTTCAGCTGTCAAATGGGGATAATGGTTCTTTCTTCCTAGGGTTAATGTGAGGTTTACACGGTGTAAGTGCTTTCTGTGATTATTACCATTTCATGCTGTCTTTTTTAACTCTCTCGATAACCTGTTGCAGTAGATGATGAAATAGGCTGAGAGGTTAAGCAACTTGCCTAAGATCTCACAGGAGCAGACATAGAGCTGGTACTCCACCTCCATTTCCTTCCTCCTGGAGAGTGGGTCCCTGCAGAGATGAGGGCTGGAGTGGTGCCTCTTGGGGATGTGAGGGAAGGCCAGACCCTGAGTCCTCCAAGAATGTGGGGTTCCTTTCTCCCTTCTTCAGGGTACAGCCGTGGGGGCTGTGTGGCCCTGGCCACGGGCAGTGCCATGGGGCTGTGGGAAGTGAAGAACTGCACTGTGTTCCGGGCTCGCTACATCTGCCGGCAGAGCCTGGGCACGCCAGTGACCCCTGAACTGCCTGGGCCAGACCCTACACCCAGCCTCACCGGCTCCTGTCCCCAGGGCTGGGCCTCAGACCCCAAACTCCGGCACTGCTATAAGGTAGGTGGCCTGTTGGCATGGGGGGAGCAGGTGGGCCCCTGGGGACACTTTCCCCACAGCAGACTGCAGACAGAGGTAATTCCCAAAGAAACTGTTGTCAATGGAATCTGAGGCCTGGCACCTACTAGGTGGTCTATCAACAATTGAGGAATCGGAGAAATCATAGAAATCATAGGTTTCAGAGGTTCCCAAATTTGAAGGTGAGGCTGGCTGCTTTTCAGAATCGCTTGGAGAGCCTGATAAAAATAAAAATAAAATCTTCTAGGCTGCCACTATGGAGACCTGGATTCAGTAGGTTAGGGTGGGGCCTGGGAATTTGTATTTTTAAGCCCTGCCAGATTGAGGAGCCACTAATATAGTCCAAGGTATTTTATTATATGAAGAAACAGGAGTCTAGGGAAGGGAAAGGGACTTGCCCACAGTAAACAGGTATTTTATTATATGAAGAAACAGGAGTCTAGGGAAGGGAAAGGGACTTGCCCACAGTAAACTGTGGCTCCACTGGGATGAGGGTCCTGATCTGCTAGTCAGGGGCGCCGGGCAGCAGGCGTCCTATTGGAGTTGGCTGTGCCTGCTTCCCTTCCCTGAGCCCCTTCTCTGGTGAGCAGGAGTGTCTTAGTGAGCAGGACTGTCCAGTGAGGCCCCAGCCGCCTCCCCACTGCTATCGTGGGAGGGCAGGTATCTCCTGGGGAGGTAGGACAGTGGGAACAGCATAGACAAGTGGACTCTGCTCCTGTAGGTGTTCAGCTTGGAGCGGCTGCAGGACAAGAAGAGCTGGGTCCAGGCCCAGAGAGCCTGCCGGGACCTGGGGGCCCAGCTGCTGAGCCTGGCTAGCTATGAGGAAGAGCACTTCGTGGCCAACATGCTCAACAAGATCTTCGGGTACTGAGCCGGGGGTGGTGGCCCTTTGTGCACACGTGTGGGCTCTTGGTTATGCTGGGCCCAGGGCAGGGGACAGGGTGAAGGCGTCCCCTGGGAGGCCTGTCCGAGGGCTTAGAATGACCTGTGTATTTGCAGTTAGTGCCAAAATCCTGTCCTCACTCAAGCAGTCCTGGCATCGGAGACTCTGTGGCTCATGAGCCTTATGGAGCCAGCAGTGCCCTCCTCACATTCACACATTTTCACAAAAGCAACCACCCTCCCCACCCCTTCTTCATGGCAACACCTTCTACTGATCCAAGATAAGCATTTACCTCCCACCCGACCCATCGCATAATAACCCACACTCATCAATAAACAGCTTTTCCGGAGATAGAGGAGGAGAAAGGCTACAACGTGAGCATTTGCCCATGGGGCCGGGGGTGGGGCATGTCCATCCAGGACCCCATCTCTGTCCTGTGGGCTTCCAGCATCCTATGACACACAGCACGTATCATCCCTTAACACCAGAGAAAATCCAAATGGATCCGGGCTTCCTGAGCTCGTAGTTCCAGGGATCTCTCCTCTCTCCCAGCAAACATCATGGTTGCATTATCTGAGTGGTAATTACATTAGCTCCCACTGATCAGCAACCCTAGGAAGTAGCCCTTATCAGTGACCTTTGTGGGCTGATAGAAAGGCTGGGTTATTTGCTCAAGGTCACAGAGTAGGTCCTTGGTGAACCAGGACTGGAATCCAGGCTGATCTGATTCCAGAGCCCCAAGTCTATGCCCATCCTCACTGATGGGCATCCCTCAAGCCAAAGCCTGCAGAACCTTGCTGGCAGGGCAAAGCCCTCACTACGGGAAGCAAAGGGAGGGAGCCAGGCCTGCCTGCAGTGGGCTGCGCGCCTGGTACAGCTGGGCCAGTTCCCTCGCGGGAGGACACGTAAAGGCACCCGACAGTGATGCCCGGTGGGTGGAGCCCAGATGGAGAGGCCCCCCGGCTCTGGGGACTGTCGGGCGCTGTTGTAGGGGACTTCTGCCCCTCTCATCCCCCATCTCGTCCCTACCCGCGGTTGTGCTGAAGTGAATCAGAGCCCGAAGTCCATGAACAGCACTGGTTTTGGATCGGCCTGAACCGTCGAGACCCCGGGGCCGGGCAGAGCTGGCGCTGGAGCGACGGCCTTGGGGTGAGAGGGCCTCCAGAAGGCTGGACGGGAGTGGGTGGGCGGGGCATCGGTGAGCGTGGCCTTCCTGTAGGTGGGGCGGGGCTGAGCGGGGGAGGGCTTCTGGCAGGGGCGGGAAGCCGAGGCGGGGCGTCCAGCGCAGGTTGGGGTTTCCCCGCCCAGGCCAGGCCTCTAGGTCGCGTGTTCTGGGGGTGCGGGCAGACTGCGCCCGGTGCCTGACAGCCCTCTCTCCGACCTCCCTCAGTTCTCTTACCACAATTTCGATCGGAGCCGACACGACGACGACGACATCCGGGGCTGCGCAGTGCTCGACCTGGCCTCCCTGCAGTGGGTGGCCATGCAGTGCGAGTCGCAGCTGGACTGGATCTGCAAGATCCCTCGAGGTTGGGTGGGGTGGCGCTGGGGAACCCGGAGGGGACGAAGGGCTGCGGGTGGGGGCGGCCTAGGAGAGGGTCTCCTTTCCGTGCAGCATCCCTGTCCTGTTTATCCCCTTAGGCACCGACGTGCGGGAGCCCGACATCAGTCCGCAGGGTGAGAACCCATTTCACCGTGCTTCCCATGGCGCCCAGGAGAGGGGAAGGGGCGTCACCTCAGGCAGGGCTTGGCCGGGACATAACGCAAGAGGTTAGGGGTTTGAGTGGAGAGAATGGGAATCGGGGCTCCTGCAGCCCTGTGGACATCTGTCTCGAAGGAGAGGCAAGCTTGGGCCTGGACACCGCTGTGCCTGCCCCAGATCCAGTGGGCCGACAGGCCCACCTGCCGCCTGCCCGGGACCCTCCTGCCCCTTCTCCACTGAGCTAGCTGGCAACCCCAACCTGGCCACCACCCCGCGGGCGCTGTTCCTCAGGCCCGCAGGAGTGGCTGCGTTTCCAGGAGGCTGAGTACAAGTTCTTCGAGCACCACTCCACGTGGGCACAGGCGCAGCTCATCTGCACGTGGTTCCAGGCAGAGCTGGCCTCTGTGCACAGCCAGGCCGAGCTGGACTTCCTGGGGCACAACCTGCAGAAGGTGGGCACGTGAGCGAGCAGGGAGCTGTGGGCAGGGGAAGGACAGGCCCGGGGGCAGTGGAGAGGCCCTGCCAAACCTCCCCTGCCCGTCTGGCTCCCCCAGTTTTCCAGGGGCCAGGAGCAGCACTGGTGGATCGGCCTGCACACCTCAGAGAACGAGGGGCGGTTCAGGTAGGAACCCTCCCAGCAGCAGGTGTGGAGGTCCTGCAGCCGCTCCAAGCTGAACACCTCCCAGCAGCACCCGGGAGGCCTGAATGGCCAGCGCAACTCTAGACAGGAGCTGGGGAAGGGACAGCACACAAGCAGCGAGACCTGCACTTGGGTCCGGTTCTGGCACTCAGTGGCTGTGTGGCCTTGAGCAAATGACAGCCTTTCTGCGCCTTCGTTTTCTCATCTAAAAATGAGAATAATGAGCACACTGTTGCCCTTGCCCCTGCCCTGGGATTCTTAGACTTCTTTTCTAGTTAAAGAAATGAGTGCTCAAGGAGGGCTGGGTCTTACCTGGAGGCACCAGGCCCTTGGATTCCCAGCTGCACTGAGCTCAATAGCCCCATTCTCAACCTATGGCCAGTGAACCCCCGGACTTGGGCCATTCCCTGCCCCCCTTCTGTGGCCTTCATTGCTGTACACAGGGGCATTTGGGTCCCAGGTCAAGGCTGGAGTCACCTCCTGCTTGGTGCCATTGCAGGTGGACAGATGGTTCCATTATAAACTTCATCTCCTGGGCACCTGGCAAACCTCGGCTCATCGGCAAGGATAAGAAGTGTGTGTACATGACGGCCAGCCGAGGTGAGGGCAAGGTGGGGGCAGGAGCCCATCAGTGGGCCGGCACGGCAGCAGTGAGGTGTGCCTGCACAGAGGCCATCAGGCCCAACCCAAGAATGGCTAGACCCAGAAAGGGGAGAGCCTGTTCCTTGGACTGGCAACCATAGAGGACTTGAGTCCAGAGCTGGACCCAGGGCCTGGAGCCCCAGTCCTGCCTCCTTCCAGGGCAGGAGGTGAGGTTGCTAAGCCCTGCTCTGTGCTGGGAGTGACTGTCCTCTTTCTGCAGAGGACTGGGGGGACCAGAGGTGCCTGACCGCCTTGCCCTACATCTGCAAGCGCAGCAATAGCACCAGAGAGGCACAGGCCCCAGACCTGCCACCCACGGCCCTGGGGGGCTGCCCCCCTGGCTGGAATCAGTTCCTCAACAAGGTAGGTGTGGGGGGTGGGGCTTCAAGAGAGGCAGGGGAGAGGATGTGAACATGAGAAGGCCAGACCTCAGGAGTCTTGGCCCTTTGGCACCGTCAAAGTCATGACCTCTTACCCATACCCACCAACCTCTCTCCTACTTGACCCCAATGCCAGGGCTAGACTCCTTGGAAAATAATTCAGTATAGAAGCACCTTCTAATTCAGCAGGTAATGAGGTTGTCCACATAGTTTTATGATCAGTGGTCACAAAATATTTGGTAATGAGCTCTTATTAGTAAAACAAAATGTTTGACATAAACTATGTGTGTGTATATTATGTGTGTAAGTGCATATATATATTTACTTCTATGCTAATGTGACTACATTATATACAGTAAACTGCGCAGGAACAAAGCAATAGGAAGCATGAGTTTAAGACTTAAAAATAGCATTTTAAGTTTTAAAAGTTTTCCTTGCCTAGTGGTATGAAAGAATGTGCTCACTCAAAAATTATCAGTTATAATTATTACTATTTAAATAATTTTTATAAGAGCAAGGTGACTGCATATACTTCATTATTTTTAAAATGCATTGACACTGTGATTTGTGACTTTGCAGCTCTTGTTTGAAGTTCAAATGATTTTAAAACATGCATTTAATGGTTGTTGTCAGTTAAAAAGTTGCCTCACAAAAACAAATAGGTCAAAATGAAAAAAGTTCCTCCACCTTTGGCTGGGCCTTCTAAGTCACTCTCTCCATTTTTCATTGCTTCAGCCAATTAAACAAAAGTTTTTGTTTAAAAATTGGCTAGTAAATTTCTGCATATTAAACTGATTTGCCTCATAAAAGAATCAGAAGACTCGATCAAAAGGGTGTTAAAAAAAAGTCTTTGGAAGATTTTTTTTTTTAAAGCAACATTTAGAAAATTACTTTCCCAACTCTTCTGAGTGTGCAGGAAAGTTTGGGGCAATACAATTAATCAGAATGTATGTGCTTCTAAACATGTCTTCAAAATGTTCCCTCTGGAATGTGAGTTTCTTCCAAAAGTGGTTACTTTCATACCCATGGGCTAATTTATGAGACCTGATTTAGGCCTTCACTGTTTTTACCTAGTGGCTAAAAAAGTTTCTCCCAGGAAGAGAAGGGTGCTGGTCCCCCATTACCTGTGCACTTCAGTCCATGCTTTCTTTGCAGGACACTGTACGGCCATTTAGCCCAATTATGAGGTTCGATCAGTTAACACTAGAGAATATAATCCATAAATCTTTGTCACACATTGGAGTGCGGCCAGCCTCTTGGTGTCATGGTGCTCTTACACTTTCCAGAATATTCAAGCAGATATTCTGTCTTTTCTGCCTTAAAAAAAAAAAAAAAACTAAGGCACTGTGTATTGTTAAAACTTTGGAAAAAACAGAACGTAAAACTTACCCATACTCCCCAGAGAGAACCACCATCACTATCTTTACTCCACTTTGTTCCTTTTCCCACATAACTGAGATCATACTAAATGATATAGTTTCATATCCAGCTTTTCTTTCTTAGTATGATATTTTGGGCATTTTCTCATGTCATTAAAATTTTCCAAAAATTTATACTCATGGCTTCTAGCACCTAATATAAAACAGTAAATTTTATATGTGTAATTGGTTACTTTCTTAATGCGTCATCCTCACAATGATGACAGTTACTCTCTGTCGCCAGCCTTTGGTGTTTGCGAGGCAGTGTGCCTCTTCATACCTTCCCACAGGCACCTTGCAGCCTCGCTGTGTCCTCCCTTGCATCCCTGCAGCATCTGGCTGTAGGTAAAACATGTAAGGGTTTGCCTCTCCCACTAGTTCCAAGCTACTGGAGTGCGGGGCCCCTGGCACCCGACATAGTTAATACACTTGCGCATGGTAGGGAGGCCCCGAGTGTTTGCTGGACCCAACGGAATACCTCCTCCCTTAGCTGTTGCTTTTTGCTGGTCCTGATGTGACCTCGCCGCTCCTAATTTTATGACTAATTTTACTAGTTATTTAAAGAAGGCCTTAGAATGGCTCTGAAGTACTTCTGTAAATCAGGTATATGGGCTTTGTAACAAACCTCCAAAAAACTGTGGCATTGTTTCTGGATTTACAACTTTCTATCCCAAATCTGACATTTGTATCAGTAAGCTGGGGCGAGGTGTAATCATTAATAGTAAGAGCTTTCACTTAAGCACACACTCTGTGTCATGCACTATTCTCTTTACTCCTTAAAATGACCCCCAAAGACAGGTATTTTCATTGCCGTTTTATAGAAAAGTTGAGGCCAGAAAAGTTAAGTCTGATCTGGAATCTGACCTGTACCTCCCCCTCCCTGCTTTGTGCCTCCAAAGCTTCTTTACATTCTTTTCCCCCCATCATACTCTCTCTGCACAGAAAATTATTGGATATCACTCATTTTCGAACTAAGAGTCTTCCCTTGATAAAAGATTTCCCATACAGGATTCTTTTAACTTTATGGAAGTAATGAAGGTGGGAAAAGAAAAAATAAGAGTTAGAAGCTGCTGCCTAACAAAGATCCTTCAGAAATAAAGATAAAAATATTCTAGAAATGAACATTGAGTTCAAAAGGCAAAATAACAGATTTCAGACAACACTCAGGAAGGTGTTTAGCTGAAAGCGAGACAGACCTTGTCCCCATGGGAGGCCCAGGTGCTACTGTCATGGGTAATAGTCTTCAGTGGCCCAAAGAAATCCTCCCACTTAAAAAATTCTCCAGAGCATGGGCAAGAGTGTGAGTTTGCTGTGCAGGAGCCTTGCTCAGGGAGACCCAGATGTCCCTGTTCTGATTTGCTCTCACAGTCCCCAGAGCCTCCCAGGGCCTGCTGCTGAGGGGTGTGCAGCAGAATTTCAGGGCTTGTGAGACAGTGAGGCAGAGCTGGACATCACGCCTCCCCCTCCACCCCGCAGTGTTTCCGCATCCAGGGCCAGGAGCCCCAGGACCAGGTGAAGTGGTCAGAGGCACAGTTCTCCTGTGAACAGCAAGAGGCCCAACTGGCCACCATTGCGAACCCCTTAGAACAAGGTAGGGCCAGCCCATGGGGAGGCCCCAGTATCCTCTACCACAGCCCCCCAAAATGGCGAGAGCAGAGCAGGCAGGGGGCTGTGCTGTTGCTCACAATTCTCTCTCCTGTAGCATTCATCACAGCCAGCCTGCCCAATGTGACCTTTGACCTTTGGATTGGCCTCCATGCCTCGCAGAGGGACTTCCAATGGGTGGAGCAGGAGTCTCTGCTGTACACCAACTGGGCCCCTGGGGAGCCCTCTGGCCCCAGCCCTGCTCCCAGCGGCAACATACCAGTGAGGAATGCCCTCCCTGCTCTCCCCTCCGCTCCCACTGCCCTGGCCTGCAGCCCTTGCCTTCACCCCCAGGGTCCCTGCCTCTTCCAGCCTCTTTGCTCATAGTGCAGGCTTTTGGGGCCAGAGCATGGAGGGGCAGCCGCTGGGGCTCCCCTGAGCAGCTCCTTTCCCCTAGACCAGCTGTGCGGTGGTCCTGCACAGCCCCTCAGCTCACTTCACGGGCCGCTGGGATGATCGGAGCTGCTTGGAGGAGACGCATGGCTTTATCTGCCAAAAGGGCACAGGTAGGTGTCACCCATGAATTGGGCAACCCCAGCACTGGCATAGATGCTGTAGGCGATGCCAAGAGTAATGAAACATGGTCTTGACCTCAGGGGGCCCCAGGGTCACTCGCAGAGTCTGGTATCTGCTTAGGAAGCAGATGGGCAGAAAGGCAAGGTACCCATCAGAGGGAAAGGCAGGGGGTCTCAGGTCTCAGGAGGAAGGTTTGGGGGTGTGAAGATCTGACCAGGGAGACCTAACCACTGAGCAGATGTTTTATGGGGGGCTGAGGTGCCTGCAGCTCCATGCACATGTGCCTCTGCCCTGGGTCCCTGGCATAGGACTAGACCAAGGCTCCAGCTTGCTTATCTGATTATTGGGCAGATATATTATTAATAGCATTGGCTAACACTGACTGAGCCTTAGTCTGCACCAAGCACTGCCCAGTGGAGCCCAAGTCTCTGCCTGATGTCTGGCACTTCCCTGGCCTCAGGCCTGGGAATGGGATGAGGGAAGCAGAGGCTGGCCTGAGCCCTGCCCCCTTCCCTGTAGACCCTTCCCTGAGCCCATCCCCAGCAGCGTCGCCTCCAGCCCCAGGCACTGAGCTCTCCTACCTCAACGGCACCTTCCGGCTGCTGCAGAAGCCGCTGCGCTGGCCCGACGCCCTCCTGCTGTGTGAGAGCCGCAATGCCAGCCTGGCCCACGTGCCTGACCCCTACACCCAGGCCTTCCTCACGCAGGCTGCCCGAGGGCTGCGCACACCACTCTGGATTGGGCTGGCCAGTGGGGAGGTGGGTTCCAGCACTCATCCCGGCCCCTTATGGGGCCCACTCCCCTGATCTCCCCCTTGTTTCCTGTTAGCCCCCTGCCTTCCTGCCTCTCTCCCACCCTTACGGCCCTTGTACCCAGGGCTCCCGTCGATACTCCTGGGTCTCAGAGGAGCCACTGAGCTACGTGAGCTGGCAGGATGGGGAGCCCCAGCAGGCCGGGGGCTGTGCCTATGTGGATGTGGATGGGGCCTGGCGCACCACCAGCTGTGACACCAAGTTGCAGGGGGCAGTGTGTGGAGTGAACAGTGGTGAGTACCCACCCACTGGGGCTGAGGAGGAGGTAAGGTGCAGGCCATCCCAGAAGGACTCTGGGCCACTTTCTCAATCCTGCATCCCCACAGGGCCCCCTCCTCCCCGAAGAATAGGCTACCGTGGCAGCTGTCCCCAGGGCCTGGCCGACTCTGCGTGGATTCCCTTCCGGGAGCACTGTTACTCCTTCCACATGGAGCTGCTGTTGGGCCACAAGGAGGCGCTGCAGCGCTGCCAGAGAGGTGGGCCAGGGCAGGCTAGGCCCTGTGTGGCGACTGCTCTCCAGGACACATAGGCCCTGTGAATGCAGCCCCATGCTACACTCGACTGTAGGCTGCACTCCCACATAACTGCTCCTTACGGGCCAGTACATGGAGACCATGTGACATCACATGTATGTAACCCCTGCCACATACCTGCACACACACACGTGCATACACACATGCATGGGCTCTGTAACATCCTCTACTCAGGCTACCAAAGAAGAGGGCTGGGGCCTCTCTGGGGGTCTCTGCTTCCCCCAGGAGACCTGTCGGCCCTGACGTGGGCCCCTTGTGTCCAGCGGGTGGGGCAGTCCTGTCCATTCTGGATGAGATGGAGAACGTGTTTGTCTGGGAGCACCTGCAGAGCTCTGAGGGCCAGAGTCGGGGCGCCTGGCTGGGCATGAACTTCAACCCCAAAGGTGGGTACCCTGTGGATGGGATCAGGAGCGTAAGGCCTCAGGCTGTAGGGGAGACGCCCCCCACCAGGGCTTGTGTGGTGAGGACTCGCGGACTACAGAGCTGGCTACAGAGCTGGCTCCTGCCCAGGCCTCTTCTTGGTCCTGCTCTGCTTTGTCTCCCCCGCCCCACACTCCCTCAGCGCCTTCTTTCCCACAGGAGGCACCCTGGTCTGGCAGGACAACACAGCTGTGAACTACTCCAACTGGGGGCCCCCTGGCCTGGGCCCCAGCATGCTGAGCCACAACAGCTGCTACTGGATCCAGAGCAGCAATGGGCTGTGGCGGCCCGGGGCCTGCGCGAACACCACCATGGGAGTCGTCTGCAAGCTCCCGCGAGGTGAGGGCGTTGGGCGCACTGCTCAGCCTCCTCCGCCCCTGCTCAGCGAGAGCTTGGGCAGGGCCAGGGGCTGCTCCTCCTCCTGCAGGTGATACGGGGGTGGGGGGCACACGAACAGACAGGCTGGGGGCTGCCGGGCCCACCCCTATGATGAATCGGTTTGTAAGATGGACTGGCCCTTCCTAAAAATTTCCAAACTAGACAGCAAACCCATCACTTTGTATTGTTGAGGGTACAGACAGGGTTCAAACCCCAGTCAAACCACGTGCTGTGTGACTATGGGTAAGTTACCTAAACTCTGGGCCTTCAGCTTTCTCATATATGAAAAGTGGGTGATAATAGCACCTGTGAGATGAAGTGAGCTAATAACATGGCACTCATCAAGAGCTCTGTATGTGTTCCTTGTGGTTGTTACTACTGCACGACTAATGGTCCTGCTCTTCCCTGCAGCTGAGGAGAGCAGCTTCTCCCCGTCAGGTGAGCAGAAGGCGAGGCTGAGGCCAGCCCTCCCCCTCTGTCCCTGGGAGGGGTGGGGTGGGGCAGCTGCCAGGGGTGGGGCGGTGGGGGTGGCTCCTCAGCCAGGCACCTCCTGCCGCAGCCGCGCTCCCCGAGAACCCAGCGGCCCTGGTGGTGGTGCTGACAGCCGTGCTGCTGCTCCTGGCCCTGCTGACCGCGGCCTTGGTCCTCTACCGGCGGCGACGGAGCGCTGAGCGAGGGGCCTTCGAGGGCGCCAGGTACAGCCGCAGCGCCTCTGGGCCCAGCGAGGCCACTGAGAAGAACATTCTGGTGTCTGACATGGAAATGAATGAGCAGCAGGAGTAGAGCTAAGGGCGTGGGCAGGGCCGGACCAGGAGGAGCTGGGGAGGATGGGCCCTGGGTCAGCCGGAGCCCCCCAGCTATCAGGCCAGCCGGCCTATGGAGGGGTGTCCTTGAAGCCACTGTTAGGATCTGGGGCTGGGCAAGGCCTGGGCTGGTGAGGACTGGGCCGAACCCAGCTGGGTGCAGTGTGGCGTTTCCCTTTTGGGGGGGCCTAAGGTCTTGTCACCTGGGCCTGAGTCCCCTGCGGCGACCAGAGGCAGGATGGGAGCCTCTTTCTTCCTCTTTCCCTGCAAGCCCCCTGCCCAGGCCGGCTGCCCAGGCTCCAGGACCCCCTTCCCATTGCAGAGCCTGAGGGGCCTCCCCCGAGCCCTCACCCAGCGCCTCTTGCTTCTCTCCCTCCCGCCTGGCAGCCTCAGCTCTGAGCATCTTGCCCATCTCCCCTCCCTGTGTCTCACCCAGCCCTTCCTTCTGAGCCAGGGTCCCACTGTTGGGGGAGCCCTCTTGCTCTCAGTCGGGGTGAGCTGAGGGGGCTGAGCGTCTGTCACTTCTGTGCTTGCTGGGGTGGCCTCGGGCATGGCACGAGGGGCCTGGGTGGAGCCTGAGAACCAGTGCAGCCCCGTGGTGTCAGCTGGGCTGGAGACAGGACTGGGGAGAGACACCTGCCCTCCTGGGGGTGACCAGGCTAGGTTCAGGTGTCATCTCCTGCTGGTTGGGGGAGAGCTCTGTCTCTAAAGAGTCCCCTGTGGGGACCAAAATAAGTTCCCTACCATGTCCAGCTCCTGGCTCTGGTTTAGAGAGAGAGAGAGGAGGGGGTTGCCGGAGTGCAGGGGGCCCCAGAGAAGCAGGGGTCGGGGGCAGCTCCAGGCGCCCGCCCTCCAGGCAGTGCAGAGGGACAGCACCCCGGCTCCCGGAGTGGCCTCATGCAGGGCAGCCGACCCAGTGCCTTTCCACGAGGCCGAATCCCAGCCCGGTGGGAGCCTACGGCCAGTCCTGGCGCCACTGCGCAGGACAATGTGAACACAGACTCGAAGACGTGGTCCCTTTTTTGTAGTTCTTAAATTTTTTTAATGTGCCATTATTGTTTAAAAAAAAGAGAAAAGCAAAGCAAACAAATAAAACATCTTTGAGAAGCTTGAGAGAGAAGGTTCCTCCTTCGTCCCATTGTGAGCCCTGTTCCCCCTAGCGCCTCAGCGGTGATTTTGGAATTCACTTACTGTGCTTTCTCTGCAGCCTGTGGTTACCCTGTCTCTGGGCCCCACAGAGATACTCGCACTCCCACCTCTTGCCTTCCTGGGCCTGCTCACTTTTTCTCCGTTCTTGGGGATCTGTCTGTGGGCGAGAGCGTGAGAGCCCCCCAACAGCTGTGAGCACAGGCACCTTAGCTCACTTTTCCACCTGTGAAATGGGAGAACAGGACCCACCTCCTCCGGTTGCTTTACAGATGTCTGAGGATGACATGAGATCATCTGTGCAGAGCTAGAACAGAGCCTGTGGGCTCAGACAGCGAGTGCCTGTGGATGCTTGCTGTCAGTGTTATTTCTGGGCTGCTGCTCCCAGGGGAACATTCAAGGTGCCCAGGCCGGCCCTGAGTGGGGGTTCCACATCACCATCCTTCCATGGCAGCCATCATACCTGCCTTTGAGCTGGGAGAAAGAGTCCATTTGTCCTTGGGGAGCTGGGCTCAGACACCACCTGGAAGCAGTGGAGTTGATCCCAAGACCGCCTTCCTGCCCTCCCACCTGCCTGCACTTACCCACTCTTTCATTCCTGATATATGAGCTGGAGATAGAGCAGCGAACAAAGGCCCTGCCACCAGAGGACAGCCAGCTATGCCAGGTCGTGGGCGAAGTGCCATGAGGGGTCCAAAGCAGCCAAGGGGAGGGCGTTAGTTTGGACTGGGTGGTTGGGGAGGGACTTGCCAGGGGAAGTGAGAGGACAGTGGAGGGGCGGGAGTGAGCAGGCCCCTGGCCCTGGGGCGTTGGGGGGATTAGCAAGTGCAAGGGGTCCCTGGTGCTTCAGAGACCAAGCAGGGAGGCCAGGCTGGCGGGCGTGTGGGGAGGGGCATGCAGGGCCCTGACTGCTCCAGACCTTGAAGGCAGGGTAGGAACCGGATGTCCCTTTAAGTAGAGCGGGAGCCAGTGGGAATGGCTGATCTGATCCACCTTCTGAGATGGTGGTTTGGATCAGGACTCAGCAGTGGTCAGATTCTGTGCGTGCGTGTGTGTTCTGTTCGTGCTACTTTTCTGAACAAGTCATACTGTCCTGGGTTTCGAAGCCTCACAATGTAAGAGTCACACTGACAAGTCCAAAGCAGGATAATGGGTGCCATTTCCCGAGTCGGAGCCCCAGGGAGGGCTTAGCAGCTGCTTCTCTGGAGTCCACAGCTGAAGCTGAGCCCAGACCCTCCTCCCTTCTCTGCAACCCTAAGAGCGGTTCCTGCCAGGCAGCAGCAGGACCTGGGGAGGGGGCTGCTCACATCGGGGAGGGAGCCCTGTCCCACCGGGAGGTCGTTAGTCATTCATCCACTTCTCCCAATTGAGGAACAGCTCCGTGTAAGTGCCCTGCCATTGGCCACAACACAGATTGCATGAGCAGGCTTCAGGGAGCCATCCTGGGGCGGGCGCCCCCTGGGAAGCCTGCAGCTGATCCCTGCCCCCTGAGAAAGAGAAGCAAGGGGTGAAGGCAGGGCCGTAGCTTCTGAGGGGGAAGGGGAAGTGACCCAAATGCGCAATGCTGCTTGGGGGCAGAGGCCGGGGAGCGCCCCGAGGCTGGATCACTCCAGAAACACCTGTCCTCACTCTTCTCTCCTCCCCTGGGTGGCTCCCGTCCTCCCCAGAGCCCTGTGCAAAAGCATTTCAGACAGCTTCCCCGGGGGTTCCCCACAGCCCTTGTTCTAAGCCTTTCTGTTTGGGGGCTCTGCCTGCCCAGGGGAGGGTAAGGGAACGCCCAGTGATCTCTGCGACTCTGTCAGGACAGGAGGAAGGCTCTGGGCCGGGGGCTCTTTGCCTCTGGCTCCAGGACGTGCTGTGTCTGGAAGACTACATGGCAGACCTTTATTTCTGCTCATTCAATTCAGTAAGCCTGAAGGACCTCCTGTACATTCCATCTTCGCTGGTTGGGGGATGCCCTGGGACACATCCTGGCAGGCCTAGGCAAAGAGCACTTTATGCCAGGCACTGAGCCCAGCCTTCACTTGCAGGGCCAAACCGGCTCAGCTCTGGCCACCAGGATGTTCAGTGACCAGTGAATCCATGAATGAATGGGAGAATGGGGCCACTCTCCAGAGAAAGGTGTCAGGTCTTTCACAGCTCTTCCTGTCAAGCGAGATGGCCTCCTTCCAGGTGTCCTGGCAGAGCTGGCCTGGCCCAGTGGGCAGCGCCATGGGGCCTCAGGGGTGAGGAGCCAGCCAGCCACACCACATGGCAATCTTGGAACGGAGCTCTCGGGCTCTGCCAAGCTGCCTTGCGCACTAGGACTCGAGTCTTTTGCAGGAAGCAGGGAAGGAATTGCATCTTCAGGGAGGACCACCAGAAAGGAAGGCAGGGAGAGGGAGGAAGGAGGGAAAGGAGACAGGAGGTAAGGAGGGCCTCAAGAGGACCGGCCTGAGACGAAAGTGCCCAATGATTCAGGCCGTTGTCTTTGGGGCCAGGGCTGCCAAGAGGCCCCCAGAAAAGGCTGACTTCCATCTTGACTCTCACCAGAATCTGTAGTACTTCAGCTGCATATTTCAATCCTTCCTCATCCAGAAAAGCAGGCAAGGGGCCAGCACCAGATAAAGAACAGGAGCAAAGCAGCAAGCAGACATTTTCCCCTTGAAATGGATATGTTGTTGGTCATCAATGCAAAAAATTGACTATCTTCTGGTATCAGTGAATGGCAGAAATTTAGTTTTAGCCATTTCAGGGAAATGCTGGTCAATTTAGGTTTTCTAAATTAGTTGGCATTTTCTCCTTTCCTCCCTGGCCATCCATCAGGGTGTGTTCCTGCCAGTCTTGCAGAGACACCTTCTGCTGCTCTTCTGTATCTCTCTCTCTGGGACTTGGGAAACTTCTGGATGGTGTCTTTCCCCAGATTGGGGCTGCTGAGGACTCCAGACCCTGCCTCAGCCATGCTGTTCCTCCATGACGATGAAAATTATAAAACTATTTATGTCCTATTCCAACTGCATGCCATGAATTACTTGTGTTCTTCTTTCAACACACTGTGAGATAGGTGTTACTGCCCCCCGTTCAAAGATGGGGAAATGGAAACACAAAGGGGGGAAGGGCTTACCATGCCCCCTCTTCTCCACCCTCCTTGCTCCATGAAAAGTGCTGGGGGTGGGCAGCAAGCACCAGGGAGCCCCCGGCAATCTTGCGGTCAGGCCCTGAGACTCAAGAACTTTGTCCTGGCCTATTATCTCTGCGGAGACTTTCAGAAGCCAGTTTTGAGTTTAAGGGCTAAGAATGACCTCTTTGCTGTTCTTCCCTTCCAAGGCGGTGGAGGCAGGATGGCTGGGTGGCTTGGGCTGGGGTTGGATGGTGGGATACAATGTGCAGAATTGCATAGAATGCATAGAAATGAGGTGGGACTCAACTGATTATCAGACATTGACACATATTTTAAAGCTCACATTTGCTTCCCCCACCAAGCTGACACCCGGAGACACTGTGGCAACAGGTGCTGTCCCCAGCCTCCTACTGTTGGCTCTTCTAGATCCCACTCTCATCATCTCACCAGTGTGGGTTGGGAGCTTTTGGTAGCTCCCTGCTGCCTGCAGGTGGACCCTCAGCAACTTAACCTGGCCCCCCGGCTCACCTGCCCACCGACCATGCTCTGGCGAGGGGCCTCACCACCCAGCGCCTGTGTGTGCTCCTGCCTGCCCTTCTCTCCCCATCTTTCAAGGCCCTGCTGACCCTGTGGTGGTGACCACCTATTCCCCTGACTTCTGGAGCTGGTTAAGGATGTTACCCTTTCTCTCAGGCAGTCTAGGACCATGGCCTTGGACTGACTTTACCCAGTAAACTTGGGTACATTGCTTAACTTCCCAAGGTTAGGTTTTGTGATGGTTAATTTGATGTGTCAACTTGTCTGGGTTTATGGGTGCCTAGACAGCTGATTAAACATTAGTTCTGGATGGGTCTGTGACGGTGTTCTGCGAAGAGATTAGCATTTCGATTGGTAGACTGAGTAAAGAATATTACCTCCCCAGTGTGGGTGGGCATCATCCAAGGGCCTGAATGGAACAAAAAGGTAGAGGAAGAGTGAACTTTCTGCTTGAGCTGAGACACCCATCTTCTCCTGCCCTTGAGCATCAGTGCTTCTAGTTCTTAGGCCTTTGGACTTGGACCAGGGCTCATACTGTTGGGTCCCCTCATCCTCAGGCTTTCAGGTTTGAACAGAAACGACATCACTGGCTTCCCCGGGCCTTCAGCTTGCAGGGGGTGGATCGCAGGACTTTGCCGCCGGCATAATCATGGGAGTCAATATCTCATAATAAATCTCCTCCTATGTATCTCTATCTATCCTATTGGTTCTGTTTCTCTGAGAACCCTAATACAGGTTTCCTCCTGTGTAACACAGGGTTAATAATATCTGCCTTCCAGGCTGATTGTGAGGAGTACAGATAAATGGGAAAAGCTTATCCCTAGGCCCAGCTCAGGAAGTGCTCTATCAGTGGCACGCCTAGACTCATATTACCTTGGTTGGACTTTTTCTATATATGTCCTGTTGTCCTGGTGAGACTGAGCTACAAGGTGGACATTGTGCATGTTTTTCCTGGCACATAGTTGATGGTTGATCAATGTTTGAGGGTCATGAAGCCAGCTGCCTAGGAGCCAAAGGCTTGTAAAGACCCTATGACCCCCCCACTTGCCTCAACTTCTAGTAGATCCTGGTGCAATTTACCCAGTTATGGAGAACAGAGCCCTTTCCATCAGTATCTTTCAATAAATGAGACTTGGCCCTTTTGGCATCTCAGGCCAAGAGAAGCCCACGGGCAGACCCCTGGGCCACAGCGATGTTGAATTGATGGTGGGGGTTGATATCAGTTCTGCCATGTCTCTCCCATCCCAGACTTCATAGAAGGCACCCCTGGGTGTGTGAGTAAACCCAGCATTGGCTGATGCAAACCTGTGACGGCCTCAGGGTAGTGGCCTGGATGCTGTCATGTCATACTGTGGATTTGGCCCATCAGAATGTTAACACAGCTACCTCACATTGCATCAAACCCCCTATAAAACTTATTTTTTAAACAGGCACTGTACCTTCTTAGATAATTCTCAGTATTGACTCCTGGACAAAACTTTTATCTTCAGTTAACCTTTAAGTCCAGTTGAAAAATAAAGGCCTGCTTTCTCATAGGATGCTTAGGGCTTGGGGCTCTATTTGCAAATGGAAGAACTTGAGGTTTTAGGAATTTTATTTACATTAGATGTTTTCAACTTGAATGGCTCTTCCAGGCTCTGCTAACCCTCAAAGCTTTGTTTTGATCTTGGGTCTTGCGTCTAGGCTGCCTGGTGGAGTCCACCTGTTTGTGGTAGTAGAGTCACTTTAACTGTGGAACATAGCAGGGAGTGGGACATAATTCTGATGTAATTCATGCCTAGCCTTCCTAAAACCCTACTGGCCCCATAATTCATCCCAGATGAAACCTTCCTCGCAGCACAGTCTGCACTGGTGGCTCCTGGTCTGCAGGGTGTGGGTCTTGGGGGGTGGGAGAAGCTCCACTTTCTCCTCAGCCCACCACCCCCACCTCCCCGCTCTCATCCCTTCTCTGTCCCTTCCTCCATTTTTAAGGAAAATTAATTGAGGCATGTTTTACAGTTACATTATATCAGAGAGCTCACCCATTTCAAGCGCTCAGTGCAATGAGCTTTAATGAATTTCTCAAGTTGTGTGAACATTTTCATGAAACATCTTTAGAACACTTTTATCAATCCAAAAAAGTCCCCTGGAGCCTGTTTGCAGTCGCCCTCTGCCCCTAGGCCCAAACCCCAGCAACCACGGATCTTTCTGATCCTATAGTTTTTTTCGTTTTGTTCTGCCTTCTCTAGAAATTGAGTCTAAATAGAATCCTATGTATTCTAAATATGTGGTCTTCTGTGTCTGGCTTCTTTCACTCATCATGTTGTTGCATAAGTCAGTAGTTCAGTCTCTCCATCTTTGTTATTTTACCTATCTTTGTTTCTCTCTCATTCTCTCTCACACACATACACACACAGTTTTCTCACCAACTTTCTCTGCACGCCTCACTCTGGTTCTTGAGCCCTAAGATGTAATTAGGAGAGAAGTGTGGGATCCACACACCAAATGCATCCTAAGTGGGTACCTACAGGGGCAGCCATCCATCCAGCCTGTCACTGTCCAGGGGGGCCAGGATGTGTCATCCCTGGTGGTAGTGAGGGCAGGGACCAAGGAGATGTGGAGGTGGGATGGGGGCTGAGACATCCTCTCTCCTGTAAGTTTGAGGTCCTGAGCCTTTGGCCAAGGACACTGAAACGAGCACCAAACAAAGCTGGGTGAGTAAAGTCTGTTTACTGAATACGAGGCTCAATTCCACTCATGGTGGAGTAGGCCTGAACAGATGCCCTCAGCAGAGGGACACCAGGCCACCTGCTGGGGCTGCTGAGTCCCTTGGGGCTTCTGGGCTGAGGAGTAGCTGCAGGGCAGCCTGCAGGGGCCCAGCAAGCTCAGGCTGTGTGGCCTGGACTGTCTGGGTCTGGGCTGGTCACTGTTGCTGTCCGTTCGCCAGACTCCGAAAAGACAGTGGCAGAAAAGTGAAATGAGAACTGCAAACACATTGGTTTCAGTTTCATTACAGAGAAGGAAGGGAGGTGCATGGGGGCGTAGGAAAGGTGGCTGGGGACAGAGGTCTCTGCTGAGCTCCACGGCCAGCTCCCTTGCTAGAGGACCTGGCTGTTGCTTTGATAAGTGCTGCTTTCATTTCCATCTTCCACCTCGGAATCTAGAAGCAAGAAAATCTCAAGCTATAGAGCCATAGCAGACTGTGGGATCTGTCATGGGGTGGGGCCCCCCAGCGGCCAATGAAACATGCTGCAGTGCCTGGAACAGTGTGGGGAACAGAGACCACAGTCTGGGGAACCCCCAGACTGCCCCACTGGGCTTCCAGCCAGGCCAGGGCAGCTGGACTGTAAATCCCTCAAGAAAAGCATCTTAGTCATCTCCACATCCTCAAGCAGCTTGGCGCAGCAAACGTCTGCAGGCTTACTCGCTGGGAGGAGCCTTCGTCTCCTCTCAGGGTAGTGCCTCCACATAAACTCCCACTTCCTTAACTCAGCAGGGAAGGGGGGAATCGACTTAGGTTTTTAAGAAGTCTGTCAGAGATCAATGGCTGGAGGCAAAGGGTCCTGCAATGGGAGGGAAGTGGGCAAAGAGGCAGTGGAAAGCAAGAGGGTCTGAGTGGAGGAGGTAGAGTGAGGGATTCTTCTTTATTCTTGGGGAAAACTCCTGTTCTCAATATTTCTGTTCCCAATGGCTTGAGTGAGTGCTCCCTGACTTTTTGGAAATGTTTTCCGTCTGTTGAGAAGGGCAGGAAACAGGAGCAATTGGCATCCTCTCATCCCTACCTGGACCATCTCAGCCTCTACCTCCAACCCTAAGGAAGCCCCAGCCTGCCACCCCCACCCATTCCCTTACCTGGCCTGTTCTTTCCCCCAAAAGCCAGTTTCCTTGACTTGTGTGTACGGGGGTGGTGCTCTGGCCCAGCCTTTGGCCTAAAGGTCCTCACGCTTGCTCCTGTTGGCACCTGTTTGGATGGCTGGAGGGGGCATTACTCCCCTCCCTGGCCTTGGCCTTGGCTGTGGTGACAGTTGTTTGTGCCACTGGGAAGCAACTGTCAGGGGTCTGGCCACAGAACCATGTGACAGGTTGTCAGCTCTGGGCACACCCACCCAGGAACTCTCCCCAGCTGCCCTTACCTCAGTGCTCCTGTGGCATTTGTGTGTGGACTCAGGTCCCAAGTGCAGAGGAGCGGGGCCTCGGTGAGAAGGTTGGCATGGGTACCACAGAGCCATAAAGAGGCTGGCATCTCTCTGTGCCACCTGGTGGGTCCTGATGTTTCGCCCCTTTTCCTCCCTGTTTTCCTGAACTGAGCTAGGGTGGCAGGTCACAGCTGTGACTCAGTTCTTAAGGAGCCTCCAGCTAGGCTACTGGGGACCAGGGAAGAGTGTGGCCCAGGAGAGGGCGGGAGGCATGTGCATCTGCCTCTGCCGCCCTGGCTTTTGTCTTGAGTTGGCTCTGGCAGGAAGCCAGCCAAATGCTGTGTCTGACCAGCGTGCCCAGGATGCACCCTCTGTACAGGGCTGTCCTCTGCTTCGGCTGCGCCCGCGGGAGTCTGGGGTGTGTGTGGGCTATTTCCAGGGAAGAACCGGCAGTCCCCGCATGGGGGCTGCTGCAGGAGGGGGCGGCTTCTAGAGCTGGGCTCAGCTCCTGCAGTGAGATGGTCAGTGACGACCAGCGGGACCAGGAGCCTCAGCAACACCGAGGGCTGCAAAGCAGCATAGGGCACTGCAGGGAGAGCCCGCAGGGTCCCCCGGTGGAGATTCCTTTAGGAGCACCACCCAGAGGTGCTCTTCTGCCCGCCAGAGACGTCCGTCTCCCCTGCAGCACAGGCTGGGAGCCCAGGTGCCCCTTCTGCACCCCCAGGAAGGCCCCCGAGCTCCGGGGAAAGGCTCCCGGCGGCTCAGCGCCTCCCGGGCCAACCGGGCGCAGCGGCCAGCAGTGAGCACTAGGGGGCGCCCCTGCCCTGCCGAACCCACCCGGCCGCGCCCGGCCGCCGCAGGTTTCCCCGAACCCGGCAGAGCCCGGGCTCCTCGAGGGCGGGGAGGGCGCGGCGCCTAGCTCGGGGCCGCCGAGTCCTCCGGGCCCGGGCGGCCGACGTGCGGGGGCCCGGCGCCCGAGGTCGCCTCCTTCGCGCCCTTTCCGGAGAGGCGGCTCTCGCCAAAGGCCGCATTGGGACCTGCAGGCGGGCGCGGAGGCCTCTCCCCGAGACACAAAGGTCTTCCTAGACCTCCACGCTCCCCTCCCGCTCGCCCCCTTCCCGGCTGCGGAGCGGGGCAGCAGCTCCGGGGCGGCTCGGGCCACAAGGCCAGGGGTCGAGGGCGGCGCCCGGCTCCCCCGGGGCTTTGCGAGGGCGCGAGGGCAATGCTCAGCCTGACGCCGCCGTGGCGCCGGCACCCGGGCTGTGCGCTCCTTTTGTGAACCGAGAGAAGGGCCCTCCCCCGAGGCTCTGAAAATGGTCAGCCAGGGTTCCCAGGGCTGCGGGCCCGGAATGGTAAATTGGGTTCTCCGGAGTCGGAATCTGGGTCCCGCGCTGTGGAGCCCCTAGCTGGTTCGGCTTCTCCAGGAGGGTCCACTCGGGGTTCCCCAAAGCATCTCCGTGAGCGGCTGCGTCGGGATCACAAGGCGCCCATCGGCATCTCGGGGGGCTGGGAGGGGGGGGGCAGGAATCTGTATTTCTGGTAAGTTCCCCAGGTGGTTCTGATGGCAAAGCCCGTGTGGGAAGCACTGTTCTAAACCTTTTGGGGCAGGCGGCAGGCAGCTGTAAAATATCCACCCCGGAGTGCCTCTGGGGACGGAATTGGCACATGCGCTCAGTTCCCTGACCTGTTTATTCTCCCTGCTGATGGAAAAGTTCCCCCCAGTCTGCTGCAAGCCCTCCTACTTTAATTAAGCATATTTTCTTCAGTTGGGTTTTCTATGGGATAATGAGACAGTCTGAAGACAGCTCTCCTGCCTCCTTTGCGGAACGTTTCTCAGGAGACCTGTTTTCCCCTTCAGCCTCTGACCCACTTGATTGCGCAGAACGGTGAGAAAATCCAATAAATAAAGCCACTGGCTTGTGGGTGACTGTGGTTTCCCCCTGGTAATGGCTAAATGGCACCCTTCGGGGCGTAGAAGGGAACCCAAGAGGCTCCCCAGGACTGGATGCTGGAGAATCCCAGCAAAGGAAAAGGGGAAAGCCTGTCGCTAGGCATCCTACACCCGCCCAGCAAAACCATCTTCCCCTTCGTGGGCCCTTTTCCTTGCTCACAGGATGAATTAAAATTGTTATCTGCTCAGCCTCCAGCAGACTTGGACTCGCCTTCCTGATTGCTGCCGCTAGAGTTTCCCAAGCTTTGTGGGGTTATTTTTGCCTTCGGGTGGTGGTCATTACTTCCTTCCACAGCATTAGGTTCAGCAGAGGGACAGAAAAAGAGTAAATGAGCAAACACTCTCAAAATGGCAGAACTGACCCCCAAACCTACTTTCATTTTCCTCCGGTCTGGGCTGTGGGCAGTTTCTTGACAACTATGAGAAAGAAGACAATGAAAAATGAATTGTTTTTCCAAAGTACTTGTGAACAGATGTATATAGTTCCCTGGCCTCGGGAATGTTCTGGGAATCCCTTGCCTCACCTTAAAGGGGCAGAGAAAACGGGCAAGGTGATGTGGGTTGATGTGCCCTGCCAGGGCTTACTTAGCCTTGCCCCGAGGACAGCCGCAGTGAAAGCCCGGGTCACCTTTGCTGCTTGGAGGCGTCTACATTCGGCAGTGTAAACAGACTTGCTTCCTTTCAGCAACTGATCTGAACAGCAGAATCCCATTCTGATGGTCCGAACCACATCGGCAGGCCGGCCGGGGGTGAAGGCCGGGCTAATTGGCCACTTGCCTCACCACTGGCTTGTAAACAATCAGTTGTATTCTCTGCCTGGCAGGAAGCAGCAGGCCCATCAAGGCTCTGGGCTCCCTCTTTGTTCTGACTTTATGGCATTTTATGCCACAATGAGAAACAGTGTGTGCTCCGTGGGAGCCCATTGTGCCAGGCTGTAAGGATGCTGCTCTGGTACTGAAGGGCTGGGGCTCTTCCCCCAGAGAAGAAGGGCTCTGTAACAGGATAAACAAGGGGTGCCAGACACTGTTACTGGGGCAACAGCCTGGCCTGTGTGGAGACAGCTGTGGCCCCCGGGTCCCTCTCACCAGCCGGCCAGGGGGAGGGCCGGGAAGGATGGAGTCCCTCCTGGAGAAGCAGTACCATGGAGACCTGGCAAATCATGCTTCAGGAATGCTACCTGTGGCCTCAGCCTCTGTTTGCTCCAGGCTGTGGAGACGACCTCATCCCAACCTGCTTCTAGACTCCACACCTGGTGACTGCATCTACGTAAAGCAACTCTCACAGTCCATCGGGAACACCGCCTTGGTGAGTAGAGACGTTTTCCCACCTGTGGGCCAGCCACGCCTGGACGTTGAATATTAGGGGTAGATTGGGCCCTTTGATACCAGTTTGGGGTTTTGTAAAAATGGTGTGAACGGGGAGGGCCTGGAGAAAGACCACCCAGCTTCACACACGAATGGTCAGTGGGATTTCAGAGTTACTCCAAGTCCCTTCATGCCTCCCAGGCCAGCCACTCCTTGCCAGGTTCATATATGTGAATGTTTTCCTGCAGTTAAAGTGTTAATTCTGCACACCTAGAGCTGAAGGCAAAGGTGGGAACTCACTCTGGGACAGCAAGAGCTTGTGAAGATCCATGGAAGGCCTGGGGGCCCTTCTGGCCTCTGCCTTTTAGAATGTAGACAGATATTTTTTGTTTTACTTAGTGTAGTGAGTTAAGTACTGCAGGAGTATGGGGAGTGCCCGGGCAGGCGGCAAGAGGCACTTGGTGCAGGTACATTTCACTGGGGGAATGGAGAGCATGGTACAGACAAAACCTGTGGCTTGCAAGAAGCCCAGAAACGTACAGCCCTCAACAGTTGAGTGCCCAGATGGGTGCTGAAAGGGAAAGAGGGGAGGGAAGGCAAGTCCATTCAGCTTCGCCATCCAGGACAGCACTGTGTCCATCAGATTAAAGGGTGAGCCTAGTGGGATCAAGTGAAGCTGTGGGCTTGTGTGTTCTCTGGAGATGCTCTTCCATCAGCATCTGAAGTGAGAAAGGGCCAGTGTCCTGCTTGGCACTTGCAGAGAATAGCAATCAATGCTTCCTTCAGCCTGTGCCTCACTCTGTGCCCCCCTAAATCCTTCCTTTCCATCTGCAGTGCTCCCCACATGAGCCCCCTTACCATTTCCCATTGCAACAGCTGCTCAGCTGATTTCTCCCCTCTCCAGTTCACCCTCCATGTGGCTGCTCCTGTTAATTCTCAAAACTGCAAACCTCCTGGCCTGCCAGGCCCAGGCTTGACGCCCTTCGGTGGGCACACAGACCTTTCACATCCTGCTCCCTGCCTGTACCTCCAGGCTCACTTCCTGCCAGCTCCAGCCACTTGACTTTCCCAAACACATGAGTCTTCATTTCTCTGAGCCTTTGTGTTTCTTTTTGTGTGGAATGCCCTTTCCCTCTCCGCCATCCTTGTCCATCTGCTAAACTCTACAAGACTGACTTCAAACCTCACCTCCTCAGCTGATGAGTTGATAAAACAAACAATAATGGAAGCAGTGGGAGTTCAACATGATTGGATTGAAGGCAAGCCTTTTGAAACATTGGCTGTGCCCCTGAAGCCCTGGAGAGTCTGTTATGGAGAAGGAGTGGAAGGACAGACAGGAATGGTGGCTCCTCATGTCCTCTAACTGCTCTGTATTCTTCCACATCTGGCTCGATCTTCTATCATAACACAGAGCACATTTTTTGATGCTCTTGGTTACATCAAAGATGTAACCTGATTTAGTCTGAGTCCAACATAGGCAAGAACTATCTTAGTCATATTTGTATTCCCAGAATTTAGAACCTGGCACATAGTACGCACACAGAAAATCTTTGAATTAATAAATATACCTTGAACTAGGGAGTGTTCCTTTGCTTAGAATACCTTTCCCTCCACGAATCTGTACTCAGTTTCTCCAAAATGTAAGTCAAGATTCATATCCTGGAAGAAGTGGGTTTTGTCTCATTAGTTCATTGAGCATCAAAGGTTATTGTGCACTTGCTATGTGCCAGGCATTTTCTAGGCCCTGGAGGACTGTGGGGTACAAGAGAGGTAAGGGTTCCATGCCCAAGTTGCCAGTGAGCCCCCCTCCAAGCCCCCAGCAGACCACATCCTTCTTTGGCAGTCATTTGGCACTTTTGTCATCACTCAGTGTTCCTGGCATCCCTAGTGCCTGGGACATGGTCAGCAGTCAAATGTGATTCACTGTGTGCCCAGCATCTTGATAGACAGGTATAGAAGGCTCAGCTTTGCCTTCATGTAGTTCACAACCTCACTGGGAGACAAATTGTTTGTTTATGGTATTGCTGGAAACCCCAGGAAGCCCCAGCCAGTGAAGATCTTGTGTTGCCAATTTAACAACCTCTGGGAATTACTGGGCCCACTGGTGCTCTTGAAAGTGCTACTTTCCAATTATTTCCTGGTTTTATAAATAGGTGTGGCTCATTTTCCAAGTTGATCATAAGCTCCTCAAAGAAAGGGATGTTATGGCATCCTGTCTGGCATCAGCTGCTTTTTCTGATCCCCATCTCAGCACCTGATACAGTTCAGGGCATGAATGAATGAATAAATAAATGAACACCACCAGTGACAGGCATTCACCCCTGGCTGTCTGTTTTATTGAGACACAACCAAGAAACCCGACATGAATGGGTTTTCCAGTCTTGGTAGGTAAAGGAGGGGAAGGAGGGTTTCTCTCCCAACAGAATGCCTCTCTTTTGCTAAATGTTACCCTCAGATTTTGAGTATTTTCTACAAAAAGTACGGCGACTCAAATCCAGAAGGGTGTGAGTTTGACAATAGGCATTTCTTTTCCTCCTTTCCTCTTGGGTACCTCTTAACTGGTTATTTGTACTGGTCAATGCTCTGTGGTTTCAGCGGGTGAGATCTATGTCAGGGCTTCTCAAATTGAATGTAAGCTTGCGGTAAGAGAGGAGTATTGCCCTGTCCTTTCTGCTCCCTTCTGGTGCCCCTTGCTCCTTCTCTAGGACAGTTTTACCAGACAGTTCTTCAGAGTCAAAGCTGGAGAGCCTTGGTTTCCATCCAGTGGGTCGTACTGTTTGAAGTCTTCTCATGTTTGCTTTGCAGTCCTGGAGGCTAACGTCGCTCGCACTAGCCTGCTGATGTTGCGGCCCTCTGTAACCTATGTCAAACCCTGGGTGATTTGAAGTTCAACGTGCAATAAAAAGTTCGTTAAAAAGATGTGGAATCATGAAAATGAGGTTACAGAAATATTAACAAAGGATCATTTCCTGCTTCCTGTACTTTCTTCTTTCTTTCTCTTTTAAAAAAATGTATTTCTTGGAGGAATTTATGTCACCATTAAAACTACGGAAGAGTTAAAGGAAGGACAGGCCTGGGTCAAAAGGAGGGTGAGATTCCTGTGCAGATATCTTGGCAAAGACCCAACCCTTTTTCTTAATTGAGAGCTTAGGGTCTGAGGGAAGAATTTAAGCAGGAAAAAAATAGGGATAAATTCAGAATTCTTATGTCTAAAGGTCTGAACCCAGCATTTTAAACAGTGATGGCTCCAAATGGATCGTGACAGCCTTCAGTCGTGCACGGTCGACAGCAGTGTGATGAACACTTGGGATCACTGGGTTCTGACCTCCAGGCAGTGGCTGGTGCCAGAAGATGCCTCTTGTCTGCCTGAGGTCGAAGACGAGAGAGACTCAGAGAAGAGAGAGAGAAAAAGGGAGGTACGCGGGACAGGGTGGTGAAGCGTCACCTAAGCTGCCGTGGCACCACTGGTAGTTGTCCATTGCTGCACTGGCTTGCTCTCCAGTGATGACCTTCTGACATGAACAGAGGTCAAGTTTCAAGCCTCGAGGCGTGTTCTGGGAATCCAAAACACTAAAACTGTGTCAGCCCTTGTCATGACCTTAAGGTGAGGAAGTTCCTCTGTCAGGCCACACGGAGGCATTTAACCAAGAGAGAAGTCTGTTGGGGTGCAGAGTTTTGACTGACTCAGTGATGACCAAGTGGACGTGGACGCTTCAGAGGCAGGCCTGTCCACCTCCCACATTTTGGTTGACTTTGCTAAGTCCACATGAGGCTCCAGCGAGTCGTAGGTCTGGGCTTCTCCCTCCACACCACAAAGCCCCTTAGAAGGCACCTGGTCCTCTTCAAGGAAGAGGAGCCACACATCATTCCTGGTAAATACACTGTCACTTCTCTAAAGACAGATGGGACACCATCAGCACACACATACACACTGCGCATGCACTCAAACTGGGATCCAAAGCAAAAGCAAAACCGACAGCTCTCCTATGGGGGAAGGTCCCTGGTTTCACAGCCCCCATGCTTGGGCAGTGGGCAAGCCTACACAAAACCACCCCCAGCCCTGGTAGCTTTGAAGGCCTGCCTGTATTTTGGGGGCCAAATGTCCTCTTATGTAACCATTACTGTCCATTTAATTACTACTCATGTTTCATAGTAAGCAATTATGTGAGTATCACTAGTTTTCAGCCAGAAGGCTACTGTGCATACACTTAGCAGCCACTAGATCTTAGTCCTAATGATAACAGTGCCATGTCCCACCAAGTGACTGTGAGAACCTCAGCAGACTGCACGTCTAATAAACAGCACTGCAGGACTTGGGGGATGGCTGCAGGACAGTCCAGGTCAGAGCCAGACTTACCCTCTCTCTTGCAGCCCGGTTGTAGTTGAGTCTCAAGAGTTCTGCAAACCTCTGTTCATAGAGGTGAGGCAGCAGCACCAGGTACAAGTCCGAATTCATCAGCTCATTTTGTGCCTAAATATGGAAGAGAAAGCTCTTACTTTTCATCTAAAAGTATTCATGATTTAAATAATGGGGTGGAGGGTATCAAGGCCATGGAACAAGAAATGGAACAAGAGCCCGAGCCCCCAGGCAATGCCTACCCTTGGGAACAAAGAACAGAGCAGGAAGGGATCCAGGGTGGGGGCTGGGCAGCCTTCCTGGAGGATGCTCTGAAAAACCCCTGGGCTGCAGGCTCAGTCCCATGCCCTGAGCATTTCTTGAGCAGTTATGTGTCAGAGCCTTGAGCTGGGTGCTGGAGGGAGCTCAGGGCAAAAGGTCGTAGCTCTCTACTGGGACCCCATCATCTGATGCAGAAGCGCCTCATTCATGAGCAGCTCCAACACGAGCTGGTGTGTCAAGTGCTATGCTGGAGGTGCAAAGGGGGAAGAAAGAGACTGATTGAGTGTACGTGGGGGAAGACTTCTTGGAGGTCCTTCCAGGATGGCAGGGACTTTGAGGGTGGCTAGGGCCTTTCAGGCAGAGGCAGGGAATGCCAGTGAAGGCAAAAGAGCAGAGAGAACATCTGTTGGGCGAAATTCCCTACTCAGTGGTGTGGCTGAAATATAAGGGGAATGTTTGCTTTGGACTTTAGAAAAAACTTTGGCTTAGACTGGGGAGACAGTGAGGTGGGACCACAGGATGGCGGAGCTTGGACGTCATGCTGCTTGGATGTGTGAAGCTATGGGCCTCTGAGCAAAGGAGTGCTGGGTGTCTTAGAAAGGCAAATTTTTCTGCAGGAGAGTCTGGGACACAGATGCCACCAGCTGTGGAGCAGGGGAGGGGCACTTTATTTTCCTAGATCCCTTGTTTACCCAGAGAAAGGGCCCAGGCCTTACTCGCATTGTTTCTCCCTTACAATTGGGCTTAGTGATGGCCTCACATAGGCTCCATCTGGATGCTCTGGCACCATGTTACCCCCAGGGAGCTTGGACCCTGCAGGGTCGCCGATGGCCCTGCCAACCTCAGGGCATTTGCTCAGGCTCTTGTGTGGTCTGTGGGCCTGCTTTTGTGCCACTGCTTTGAATACTCCTGTCTTTCTACCAGACTGTGCCCACGACATCCTTTACAGCTGTCTCAGAGTCCCCTCAGAAGCCTTCCTGGAGGACCTGATTTGTTCCAATCAATCCTTTGCTCCCCGACTCCTAGGTCTTTATTTTGTACTTGTTGTGTTTTGCACTTGTTAATGTTTTTACCTTTTCTTGGTGGGTGGACTGTGTTTTGTTTTTCTGCTGGTGCTTATAACACAGGTACACAGGGAGGGTCTGGTGGTCTGGCTGACCACGGCACCTCTGTTCCCGGCTGTCTGGTGGTCCGTGCTGTGGACCCTTCCCAGATCTTTAGTAAACTGGCCGTGTTAGTCATGACCCCTCCCTGTCTGCCACTTTATTTCCCCATCTGTCCTCCTGTCAAATCCCCACGGGTCGGGGGATCATGACTGTGCTCAGGAAGCTTCAGGGCATCTAAAAATGCCAGCCAAGGCATCCTTCACTTCACCCTTGAGAAAGGTCAGAACTGTGGCCACTTTCCCAGGATGGCCAAAGCTCAGACCTGACACAGTGGCCACCTCAGCACTGCCTCCTTCCGCAGCAGCCCAAGGCACTTGTTCCCTTTTGAGGGCAGCTCAGGAAGCTGGCGCAGAACACACTTCTTCCAGGGTGAAATAGCTGCCAGAAGAGGTGCCCAAGCTGAGCAAGGATGGATGTGCTCTTCCTCCTGAATGGGGACCACCTCCGGAACTTGCTGACCACAGGCCCCAAGGTCACTGCTGCAGGCCCTTCCGCCATCCTACAGAACTCTCTTTAAGGGCTCAAGGCAACTCTCCTTACCAGTTAGCCTCCTATTTTTAGCCTTTGGTCATGTTTTCTGTGCTCTTCTGACCTTGGCTGAGAGTGGGCAGAGAGGAAATTGCTTGTTTTTACTTTTTTCTGTTTTAATTACCTCCTCCCACCTTGCCCATGAATGGGTGCTCCCTTTATGGTCTGTCTCGCAAGTCACTGCCTCTGGGAAGCCTTCCTAACCTACTACACCACCCAGCCTCGTCCCTTGTTTGCTTTCTTTGGCCGCCGCCTGCAAGCTGCCGGTGGTTTTATCTCCAGCCCTCTCTTTGCCAGTCCTCCTTTATGCTCATAGACACTCCAATGCATAATGGAAAACCAATCAGCTAGAAAATGGCTTGGAACTATCAGGTTTGTCAAAGCATTTGGGGAAATTATTTACTTTTTATGACTCAATAAGGCCTGAGGCATGCAGATGGGAAAATATCCACTAATGTTTTCTGCAGATAATTTGAAAAGTCACTTCTAGTAGATTGTGTCTTTTCTCTGGTTTGTGGGAGGGGACCTGTCACACGGCGCCATAAATCTCCTTGGCTGGGCTCCTTTATGTGCCCTTTGCAGAACTTGTGATGCTTGACAAAGGGGCTGGGCCAGCCAATCAGAGCAGGTGTTTCAGTCATCTTTTATGCTCCGAGCCACAAGTGGGAGGGATTTGTTATCAGAGAGAGTTCCATGGTGTTTGTGCAGCCAGGGCAAAATGAACTGGGTTTTGGAGCGGTATTTATTGGAGCTACTCCTGACTGCCCCTCCCCTGACCCAATCAAATTACACTTTGCCGCCCTTGGGCAGTGAAGGGAGAGGAGGGGCGGAGTGGGGGGGCTTGGAAAAGGGGAGGTATGTGAAACAGTGGACGAGAGCTCTGGGGCAGTCAGCCCGTCGGCCCAGTGTGTTTCTTTCTTTTCTCCTGCTCCCCCTTCATTCTGTTAATACTCATTTCAGCCAAGAGATTTGCTGCCTATGGAAATGCTCAATATAATCCACTCAAAGAAGCAGACAGCCTGCCTGAACTTCTATCAAGTCTTCAAATATGTTCAAGAGATGCTCCCAGGTGTGAGGGTGATTAGGGGACTGCATGTGTCCAAGGACATCTGTCCGCGGCAGAGATGGAGCGAGGCCATGCCTGCGCTTCAGAGCAACGGCAGCCAGAGGCCCGCTGAGCGCCTCCTGTTGCTGCCGAGCTATGATGGCAGAGCACCTCTCTGTCACACAGTGGGTGCAGGTCCCCAGAATGGGCAGCCTGGGGCACTGTCAAGCACTAAGACTTTGAGCCAAGAGTTTTAACTGGGCATTGCCAAAGTGACTCTTTTTATAAAAGGGTAGACTTACCCTCTCTTCTGCCTGTTTTTCAAAGGCATTAAGGCAAAATGAGCTAATACAAGTAGACACAGTATTTTGCAAAACAAAATCATCCTACATGAGGCAAGGATTAAGGATAGGATTCAGAGCAAGGACCACATGTGTCTTGTCTGCCCCTGTGCTCCTGTGCCTAGCCCAGTATATGGTGTGTGCTCCATAAACATGTGTACAGATGAAAGAATGAGAAAAAAGTGTACAATTTTGGACCAGACAGTGGCCCATTCAGCCATGACTTTTGACTCTAGTGTCTCCAACTTGAACATGAATAATGAACTTTTAAAACACAGTTGCCGGCTCTCTCCTCCCCACCAGGTTCTGATTCAGTGGGCCTGGGGTAGGACCCAAGAGTGTGCGTTTCTGACAAATTCCTGGGCAATGCTGATACTACCTGTCAGGACCACCCATCTTTGAGAACCACTACTGTGAACTAAGGATCAGCAGGTAGCCATAGGCTGAATCTGACCTTTGGATGTGCTCTGGCTGGAAGGAAGGACAGCATAAACTTCCTCAGCTGGAGAGAGTATTCTCCATTTGCCACAGTTGCCACCACTCCCTATTTGTGACTATTGGAAGATTCTGTCCATGTTAGCTGCCTGGCCTCTATGGTATGTGCAATCTGTGATTTAAACTTTTCTTAAACCTGTTTTCTCCTGGCCCTTTTTGGAGCCTGGAATGTTGCTACCTAGGAGTTCTTTCTTCCACTCAAAAACCAAGTGCCCCAACCAGAATCCAGTAGAGTCCTACTTCCCAGTTCAAGAGCGCACATGCAGGAGGAGGTGTGCAGTTGCTGATGGGCAGAGGCTGCCGCAGGCCTGTTGGGCTTGATTTTCAGGCATCCTTGAATAAGGAGGAAAGGAGGCCCTACAGGCCTATGACTGGGCTGCCAGGTATCAGCAGCCCCTGGGTGCTTAGTCCTGGTCCTGGGGCCCCAAAGCTGCTTTAGCTTCATGGGACCACTCTCTAGACAGTCCTCAGAACTTTCTAATCTAGCCACTGGAAGCCTAGTAACCAGACTTGACCCTATGGGAACCACCTAATGTCTCAGAGGGATAATCATATTTCAGTGCCCTGTTAGGCCCATAGCATTCACCCTGCCCCTACTCATCTGCGTTGAACCAAACCAGGAAACATACTCAGACATAAGCCTCTCCACACCCTCAGAGACCACTGCCAGTGCTGACTGCGCCCTTAATGGGCACCCCGCCATCTGCATGCAGATCCCAAGTGCGGTCTGTCTCTGATATCTTAGACTTTGCCCTCAAAGGCACATGGATAGAGGGTTTGCCCCTTTTTTTCCTTCCTGGTCTTAAATGTCTCTCCTGCAGGGAGGTCATCTCAGTGGGTCAGACCCTCAGTTCCCACAGCGGCCTGCACACCCTAGTTCCGATCCTCCCATGCCAGGGTGACCACTCGCTGTGGTTTTCTGCATCAGAGCCGTGACTGCGTTGGTCTTGGGCACCACGGCATCTCCAGCTGAGGAGGCACAGACATGCATCCAAATGGGTTCTAAAAGTCAAACTCTTCTGTGTGTTTTGCCACACTTGAAACAAATGGATAGCCTGAGCCCATCCCAGATCATTTCAATTGGAATCTCTGAGGGCTGGGCCCAAGCATCAGTAATTTAATAGGAAAAAAAAAAAAAGACATGCAGCTGAATGTTCATTTTGGTTATGGGAGATTTTTGTATCTTCATGATTTTTATAATTAAGGAAAAGCAAAAATAAATCTGAATGGGAAAAATGAATGAGTTGATAAATTAGTGGCTTTACTAGCTAGTTAGTAAAGGTCAAGGGAGAGCCAGACTGAGCTGAAGCCAGTTCTAGGCTTTTTCTGGTGTTGCCCCTTTCTTTGTACATGTCTGTATTTGGTACCAGCTACCCTGCTTCTCGGGAAGGGACCTGTTGGAAGAGCACTGCAGGTTGGCCAAGAGCACCCAGAGCCACCAAGGTTTAGGAGGCAGGGGTAGGGCCTGGCCCGCAGAAGTGCAGGTGCACACATCAGCTCCAGGGCCAGGCCGAGGGGCCTCCCAGGTGGGGACCCACTGAGGTTGTATTGCATTCTTGATATCTTGATCCATGGAGAGTTTCTGAACTTAGTCTAAGTCCCTTATAACTAGTGACTCAAGTTAACTCAGACTGTTAGCAAACAGACACCATTAAATTCACAACGGGCCATCAGAGCAGTCAGAACTGCTGTAAAAGTGTGAGCCCTCAGCTGCTTTCCATCAGCAGATAAATATTGCACATGGTTCTTGGGACCTTTGTGTTTCTGGGGTGGGTCTGTCAATCTGGTTTCTACCTGTGATTATAATGAAGGGTATTTTCAAAAGCTTTGATGACCTGTCAAGTTCTCACTGAAGCTAATTTAAACTTGTTTCTGCCTCCATGTAGAGTGATTACGGTGCTGGATATTTTCCGTTTTCCCCTCCAGATCCACTTTCCATCCTGCTCTGTGGCCTAAAGGCTGATCTCAATGAATTGCATTAACTAGACCCCCTTGTCCTCCGGCTTTCCATTAGGATTGGCCAGTGGGAGGCCCTGGCAGGAAACCAGAGGGTGGTTAGGAGGGAGAGGCTGGGGTAATCATGCCCCTTGTTCCCTCTCTGCTGGGCAGGGGTGTGGTGATGGCTGCTTTCGTCTACTGACGATCACAGGCTATTGGCGACTCTCGCCTGTGACTGTCACTCTCCTGACCCTGGTAACTACTGCCTGCTCTCCTTGTTGCTTCAGGTCTGGGAGAGTTCACATTGCCAGTCCCAGGACGCTTCATTGCTCCTTGTTGCTTTCTTTAACTGCCCACAGTTTTGCCCTTCATTGACCTCTCATCACTCACCCTTTGAGTGTGCCACCATCTCTTTCCTTGCTGACACAATTGCTTTCACAGTTCTTCTCACAATGTGTTTGTAGCTGGTTCTTCAGCTGGTCTGATGCAGTGAGGCCCAGGACGTGACCCCTGTGAGGGCTGGTTGGCTTTGTTCAGCGATGGTCGTCAGGCCTGGACCTGGTGCGCTTAGCTTTCTCCACTGAGTCCACAGGGGTTGGGCATCTCTGGGGCTGTAAGATGGGGTTCTCATCATGTGATCACCTTCCCTTGTAGGGTTAACTAACTTTCACAGTTTTTGAATTGCAGTCCAAATGCCCCAGAAGAGTTAATTTGCTAGGTGTTAGAAAGCATGCAGTAGATGCTTACTACATGTTTATTAATCTCAAATAAAACAGTTTCTTATTACCCCCAGAGTTTCTTGATACATAAATTAGGGATCATTTCCTCCAAGACCCTCTCTGCTCAGGCACTGTGTGAGGTGATGTGCTTAGGTCTTTTCCTATAGACGATGCTGTGAAGTCGGAATTATAATCTCCAGCTTGCTGCAGATGAGAGAACTGTGATCCGGAAAGTTTGTGTAGTTTCCCCACAGTCACATGGCAACTCTGGGAAAGGGAATGGGATTTAGGTTCACATCTTAGCCGAAGCTGGTGTGATTTTCGGTGGGGTGGGCTGCCTCTGGCTATGAGTGCAAACATTTTAGTACAACTGGAAAAATGTGCTCTCAGTGAGTCAGTTTTGCAAACACCAGTATTTGGTGGCAGCAGAAGCTTTGCAGAGGGACAACACGTGGAAATGCTTGGGACCAACGGGGGTCTTTCCTGGATGAGGCATTCCCCTGTGCTGCATGGTGCTGTGATGTCTGCAGCCCGTTCTGGTGATATTCTGGGTAAACTGGCCTCATCTGGATATGTCCTCCAGAAGTCTGACGGGCTCTGTTTCTTGGAACAATCTATCCTTTGAGGTGACCACATGGAACCTGTCTGCACTCTGACCTCAGGCATTCAGGGGACCTGGTTCCTTTTGATAGTTTACTCCAATATCCTCCGGGTCCAAGATTGGGAGTTGCTTCTGTTTCTCATCTCAGCTCTCGGTGCCAGGGGGTCATGACTGAGTGATTAGAGACCCTCAGGTCTCCAGATATATGAACACAAAATAATTTCTCAGGAAATTCTTTTTCTCTTCCTTTCTTTCCCCCTCCTTTCCTTCCTTCTGCTCCTTCATGCCTGATCTTTGTGACACTGGTGTGGCATTATGTCCACTGTAACAGACTTACTGGTTCTGCTGTTCAAATCTCCATTCTTACCACTGTGTTGTTCTTTTGTCTAGTAGCCTTAGAATTTTAAAAAGGTAGCTATGGAATTGCTGAGACTCACATGCACCATTTTGACTCAGGTGTGCTTTTTTGCACAAAAGGGTCTAGATACAGGCTAATGATCTGAAAGCCAAGTGCCTCCTATGCTGAAGAGTGACATTTTAGTTGCTAACATTGATTTTATAGTTTTATAAGTATGTGCTTTGTGGTTGTGGTTATTAAATAATTTTTTTCTGATCATCTTTTGGGGGAGGCCAGTCTTAAATAATAATGGTAATCATGGGATTTTCATTTGATAAATATTTATTAACTGCTTATTATATGCAAGGCACCTTCTAGATCAGCACCAGCCAACAGGAATACAATGTAAGCTACGTATGCAAGCTACATAAGTAATTTGACAAGTCCTAGTAGCCACATTAAAGAAATAAAAATAAGCTGGTGAAATGAATTTTAACAATGTGTTTTATTTAACCCAATATATTAAAAATACCATTCCAATATGTAATTAATATAAAAGTATGTGACCTTTTCACACTTTTTTTCTTTTTGTTTTGAGTCTTTGAAATTTGGTATGTATTTGACACAGCACATCTCAATTAGAAGTAGCCACTTGTTCATCAGCCACTTGTGGCTTGTGGCTTCCATACAGTGCAGTTCTAAATAGAAGATTGTTTGCCTGAGAGTTAGGCAATTAATTATTATCCTGGGCACGATCACCTTCCCTTGTAGGGTTAACTAACTTTCACAGTATTAAAATTGCAGTCCAAATGCCCCAGAAGAATTAGTGCGCTAGGTGTTAGAAAGCATGCAGTAGGTGCTTACTACATGTTTATTAATCTCGAATAAAGCAGTTTCTTATTACCCCCAGAGTTTCTTGATACATAAATTGAGGATCATTTCCTCCAAGACCTTGATTTTTTTTTCCCCTGTTGCTGTTAAACTGCTTTGGCAAATTTGGGTGTGGAGCTTGCCAGGCTCTTCCTACTTCTATGTGTCCAGTCAGCTAAGGCAGCCTCCCGCTTTCGTCCCTGGCGGCTGCAGAGCCTCAGCCTGGGGCACCAGGACTTTCCCACCCTCCAAGTGTCCGATTCAGTAACAGGCCTTCTCAGGGGAGGGAACCAGCCAGACACTCCCAGACTCACTCCATGCACAGACCATCTGCATTCCTTGTATCAGGGTGAGGGTTTCCTCCCCACTCACACCTTGCACTCACTGACTTTGGCCTCTGAGGCAGAGTGCAGTGAGCGTCTCTTACCCGGGAATGCTGGTGCCTCTGGTAGAACTCGGTCACGTTAAAGTCATCCAGGTCAACCAGCAGGTCTCGCTTACACATCTTGCAGGTCTTCACGGTGCCTAGATCCGCTCCTTAAAGTAAAGAGTTCTTTGTCACAAATAACCCTGGATCTTTTTGTGTTGATACATTGAGTCTTTTCATGCTGGCATTTAAAGAGCGAGTGTATTATGAATTCTGAGTTTCAGTGGCCTTCTTTTTAAAGTTAGCCATCTTATGTAGTAAATGACCTTGAATCTGAGATCTGAAAATTTTCCTTTGTAGTAATTTTCATTATTATGCAAGCTTCATATTGTAAGATAAATTCTAACTGAAATACGCAGGCGATGAGAGACAACAAAGGGCCAGGCAGTTTATTTGAGCACAATTCCTGGCGAAGTTCACCAGTCTGAAACACAGGCTGGAGAAGTCACCCCTAAGCAGATAGGTGGGGAGTTTTTATAAGCACAGGGAGTGGAGGGGGAAGTGGGCCGCGCCAGGGGTATGTGGGGAATTTTTATTGGTGATGGACAGCCAGAGGTCTCTTCCTTCCGGATGGAGGGGGTCTGCATCCGGGGTTTGTCGGCACGTCACGGGACTGGAGTCCAGGAAGAGCTGTCCGTTCCTTCCTTATATGGCACAGAGCTATTTGGTGCTGTCCTTGTTCCGTTTGCACTGCCCTCACTTTCCTCCCTCCAGTGCCTCCAGCCTTACACGTGTAAGTCAAACTCCCAGGACTTTTAAATAACAGGTCTTGCTTTCTGTTTAAATATAAACATGCTGGTCCATAAAACTGGAATTGGTACATGAAGGTTGAGAGTATGTCACACAGGCGTTTGACAAAAGGATGAATACTGGGCCTTGGTTGTTGTTTTCTGGCAGACCTAACACAGGTCCAAGCAAATAAATTAGTGAGGACCAAAATGATGGCAGCAGCGCTCCTCGGTCTGTGGCCCAAAGACCCTCCTTTACTCACGCCCAGGTGACTTCCTACCTGCGAGAAGTGAGTGAGCTGGGGGCCGTGTGTGGGAACTAGTACCACACTATCTTGGCTCAGTACAGAGCCGGAGTGCATCATCTGGGAAAAGAAACAGGAAAAGCCTTCCTTGGTTGCTACTTTTTTTCTTTAAGCATGCATTTTTAGATCCCCATTTTTTCTCTGCTTATCTTATTCCTGAGTGCAAAAGTGGAGGGCGCAGAACGGTGGCTGTTATGTCTAAGCAAACAGTATGCCATTTGCCTTGCCCCACTGCCCGCCGCCCACCCCCCGGGGGGCTGCCTTTTGGCTGATGGTATACTGGCATTTATTTTATGTACTAGAATATAGAGGATTCCTGAGTTACCTGAATGTATTTGGTAAAGAGAGGGTGTATGCCATTTTATACCTCAGTTCTGCTTTGTCTCCACTGAGGATATAAAGAAATAGTAAATAATGGAGAATTTCAAAGGACAGGGATGAGCAGTAATCCCTTATCTGCTTGTTGTTTGCTTGGCTTTTTTGGCATTATTCTGTAATGCTTTAGGCTACTGAATGTCCCCTGTGTCTTCCAGTCTAATCCTTCTCAACATCTCCGCACTGACACTGGCGTTCACAAGCATTTAGCAGCACTTTCAATCATGTATTTCATGAGTAATTTTTTTCTGTGCTAGATATTTAATTGGCCCAAATTTCTAATAAGATAAAGCACTGTGTGGTGGAATCATTAGCAGCCAAAAGCCACTAGTTTGCCCTCTGAAGGACTGAGCGCTCTGCTTACTACGTGGAGATGCATTAAAGCAAGGAGGGCAGGGGTCTGGGGCTTCCCAGGCCTGGGAAGATGCACGTGGCAAAAGGGCCTCAGGGAGGAGCGGTTAATGTGCTGCTCCCCGGGATCTTTCTCTGACTGGGTGGTGGGCCATTCTTGGTGAGGGGGTGTGGCCACACCCCATCGGGACAGGGTGGAGCTCTTGAGTCTTCCAGGCTGCCTGGAAGAATGTTAACCAAGGAGGAGAACATGGGAGATGCGAGAAAAAGGGTCTGGCTATGAGGTAAAACGTTGTCTGGAAGACACAGCAGCTGTTTTCTAATCAAGCTCTTCTTTGCATTGAGGTTCCATCTTCTTTTGTTCAAGTTGCTCTCATTCCAAAAACCATGTTTTAAACGTCCTATTCTCTGCTAAGAAAACTACAGCTGACCTACTGATGTGTCTGTATGTAGGTTATGATGTCCCCGGGACGTTGAGAAGGGGCTTCACACCCAGTTATAAGATCTAATAAAACAAAGCTGACAAAACGAGCACATGGAAGTCTGTGTATCTAACGTAGTTTAGAAAATTAGCTCTGTGCTCTTTTCCTACCTGTACTACGGAAAGGCATCTCTGCTCAGTTTCTTAGGTGACACCCCCTATTCCCTCACAGATGAAAGGAAGCAGAACTGTTTTTGCCGGGTGTCTACCACCTGCCATGGCTGCTGTGTGCTTGCAGAGGGTCAGCCGCTGACCTTTTTCTGGGTTCGGCAATCTTAGCATCTCTGCTCAAGCCTCAAGTTGGGGTAGAATTCAATAGCACACTCCAGGAATCTTCTCTCAGACTTGGGAAAAGAATTCATCTCCCTCCCATTATTTGAAGACAGCATTTAGTCCCACTACTATCCATCAAGGCTGCGTGCAAGCGTTCCGGGCTCAGGGGCACGATTCCCGAGCTGCTGCTTGGTGGAGACTGAGCTGTCATCAAGGCCCTGAGCCCCACGCTGCCGTGTCTGCTATTAATTATATGTCATTGCACGCTCGCCGCTCTTCCTTCCCCACCTACCTGATGTTATTTTCACTTCCAGCCACTTTCTCAGGCACTCGCGATGAACGAACCGCAGGCTCCCCACGCAGCTGCAGGGCTCCAGCAGGGGGTTGGCCGGGAAGCCCCTGGCTGTCAGGCAGATGCGACACGAGTCTCCCTCCTCCTTGGAGTCCTCTTCCAAGAGACTGAATGGAAAACAAGCCCTCGTGACCAGGAATCCATATGTATGCTGTTTGCACAAATACCAGTTTGCAGGGCATCGAGGGGCAGGGAGAGGGAGCCATACCCCAGCACCCCGCCTGCCTGGGCTCCCTCCAGCCCTACTGAAATCCTGGTGTAGTAACTGATAACAGGTGCACTAATCCTTAGGTCGGGCCCCTCAGCAGTTACTGATCCATCTGCGCGAGCTGCCCCGGGAACCTGCACTGCTGCCCTGAATCTGCAGGCATGGGAGAGGGTTGTGCAGGGAATCCACTGAAGCGGCTGGGGCCCTGTTCCCTGGCGCAGCCGCTGTGAGAAGGTTGTGGTGTGGCCTGTGGGTGGGGGCGTGAGGTTTGTGGTCAGGGGTCTGGGTGGCAGGTTGGCCTCCAAAATCTGTGAGTTTGGTGATTCCGTGGTGTTTGTTTCCTCATCTGCGAAGCCGTGGTGTGGTGACAGTCCTGCTGCTGTCACTTCACAGGGCTGTGGGCAGACTGGACGCAACAACTGTGGTGAACGTGTTCTGCACACTGTAAAGTGCATCTAGAGTCTGGCAGGGTATTTGCACAGAGACCACTCAGCAGGTGTTGGTTGGGATGACTGATGAATCAGTCAACCTGGATATGAGCTCACCAATAACACAACACTTGCCAACAAATAATGCCAGCATTCCAGAAAGTAAGCTGCTGGACTGCTGGACAGAATTAGGAGAAGGTAAGGAAATACGTTTGCATCTTAACAAGTGGTGAGTGAAGGATAGCTGCGTGATATTCACGTCAGGAGGCTCTTAAGTTTTTGTTCTTTAGAATCCTCAGGGGACCTTGGACTGTCAGGTGGAGGAACGGAAACGGACTCAAATCAAAGGGGAGGAAGAAATGGACATTGCTCTGGATATGATGTGCATGCTCGGTTTCTTAAGATACCTTTCTCTCCAAGGATGAGAAGCTCAATGAAAAGGAACAGACTTACAGTTTTCCATTGTGGGCACAAACAAAAAAGAATATATAATGTTTATCAAAGGAAGTCTCAGTATCTCCAAGACGTCAGTTCTTCCCAGAATAATCTAGAGAGTCAATGCAATTCTGCTGAAAATCCCCACAAGCTGATTCTTAAATGAATGTAGTCAAGGACTCTTATGGAACAATGTAGGAAGAGAGGCTTTGCACCATCACGTATCAAAACTTCTACAGCTGTAGACTAAGATGATGTGGTATTGGATTAGGGAAAAACAAAAAAGACCAGTAGGATGGAAATAGAGAGCCCTGAACCAGACTTATACATCTATACTTGTGTTATTTGAAGAGATGTTTCTGTGGTTCAGCAGGGAGAGATCCCAGGACAACTGGGCATTCATAAAGCGTACCTCACACATATCAAACCCTACGTCACATTTAAGTCCAAAATCTTAACATTTCATCTTAAGTCCAAGTAGCCAAGTAAAACTGTAGAGATATCAAAAGAAAATAGGAAATAGGAAGTATATTGTAATGATCCCAGGTTAGGAAAGAATTTCTTAATCAGGGCAAGGCACAAATCACAATCCATCGAGAAAATGGGTACATTTGACTACATTAAAATTAAGAATTTATTTTCATGAAAAGATGTCAAGAAAGAGAAAAGATGCAGTGCAAATGGGGAAAAGATATTTCCAACACATAACTGCCAGATTATATTAGTAGCTAGAATATATAAAGGACTCTTAAAGTAAAAGAAAAATGTTCTGAAGGAAAAAATGAGCCAAAGACAAATAATTTATAGAAGAGGAAACACAAATGGTCACTGAACATTTAAAAGAGCATATAAAATGCCTAACCTCATTAACAGTCATGAAAATATAAAGCCACAATGTGATTCTACTCCCATCAGACTGGCAAAAAGTCAAAAAAACAGTCATATATGTGCTGATAAGGTATACAACTATATGCATTACTGGTGAGAAAATAAATTGGCATTATTTAGTACAGTGGAAGCTCTGCTACCTGCCGACCCAGCAATTCCACTTCTAGATAAACATCCCAGAGAACCCTTCCATGTGCACCAGGAGACATTTACAGGAATATTCGGCTTTTTGCAGAAAACAGTGAAGAACCCAAATGCCTGTTGACAAGAGAATGGCTAAACTGTGGTATATTCATAATGGAATACTTTGTCGTTGCAAAAACCAACAAATTAAAGCCACAAATACCAACAAGGATGCATCTTGCTAATGATTAAGGGGAAAAAGCAAGTCACAGAGGAAGAGATTCCATTTCTGCAGAGTTCACAAGTAAACACAGTGTATTGTTTAGGGGTACATATATTCATATAGTAAAACCATAAAGCCGAAAACCTCCAACAGCCATAAAATAAAAAGAAATGATAAATGCAGTGCGAGAATGGTCTCCACTGGCTGGAGGGTGTTGGGAAGGAACAGAGGGAGGGAGGGAGATGAGGAGATTCAGTGGGTGAGGGCCTCATGAATTCCAGTAAGATTCTATTAGCTGGAAGGTTGACGTGGGGAATGGCTCAGTGTTATTTTATCTCTAACTCTCTACAGTGTAACACATGTTATCTACTTATTTGTATGTTTGAAAGTAATTAACAAGGGGAAAAGTTTTAAAGAGTGTTAAGTAGCATTAAGAAATGGGCTTGAAATATTAAAATAAGGCGTATTATAAAACATGAGCCAATGCTTACTAAAAATTGCATTGATATGCAGAGATGACAGACTGGAAACAAAGTTTTTAACTGCTTATTTCTGGATTAGAGGATTACACGTGATTTTCCTTTTAAGTTTATATTTTTATTATTTCCTAAAACGAACATTTTTGAAACAATAAGAAAAGTGTAAGGTTTATTATGTACTGAAAAATCAGTGTCTGATACAGAAAGTACATAAATAATAGCTGTTTAATGCATTATCATGCCTAAAAGTGGATGCATTTTTAAAAGAAGTCATTTTTAGCTTAAAGGCATCACTTGGGGATGACGGAAGTCCAGACTGCTGACAAGTGGGTCTGAGGCTGTATTTTTGGGTAGGTAAAGGTGAGGGGGGCGGGTGAGCGTGAGGCCTTTCAGCCCTAAACCCTGGATCCGCCTTCTGGTGGCTTGTTTACTCTGGTAAAGAAAGGTGCTGCTACCTAGGAAGTCACTTCCCTCCTGCAGTCGGAGGAAAGACAGGAGCACAGTGGCTCCCCCTTATCCGTGCTCTCTGTGCGTTCAGTTATGTGCAGTCAGTGGCAGTCCCGAAGCAGATGATCCTCCTTCTGACCCATCGTCAGGTCAGTACTAGCCTCAGGCTAGTCGCCATGCCTACATCATTCCCCTTCATCTCATCATGCAGGTATTTGATCATCTTGCATCATCACAGGAAGAAGGGTGGGTACAGCATAGTGAGATATTTTGAGAGAGAGACCACATTCACATAACTTTTATTACAGTATATTGTTGTAATTGTTCTATTTGATTAATTAGTGTTAGTCTTTTACCATGCCTAATTTAGAAGTTAAACTTCATCACAGATAAAGGATGTATATATAGGATAAGACATAGTATTCATAGGGTTTGGTTACTATCTGCAGTTTCACGCATTTACTGGGGGTCTTAGAACGTATCCCCTGAAGGTAAGGGGGGACAACTGTATGGATGCATTCTATGTTCTCTTCTTTTTTGCATTCTAACTTGTGGCTGTGGAATTTTCTCACTTCTAAGTGAGGATCAGTAGGATATTCCCAAATGAGCCATACTAACATACACAAAGAGGGCCCACGTTCAGAGAGTTGATTTCCGGATCAGTAAGCCTGAACATCAGCATGAGTACCTCCTTCCATAAATGAAATGGCCAAACTCTGACATAGTGTTTAATGATGGCTTTAGAAAGTATCGAATTTCATAGTTGTGAAATATCCCCAAATCATTTCATAAGAAAGGGAAGACTAAAAAAATAAGGCAATTCAAAAAAGGTGGTATTTCTCTCTTATGCATAGAGAGCACATGAAATGGAAATGGTGGTTACCGAAGCTGGCCCTTCGGAGAGCTGGGGTAACTATGGTAACTGCTTGGGGATGGCCTTTTTGTTGGGAAAATTCATATTCTAGAATTGTTGGTTGGATTTGCACAGTCCCATGAGGGAGAGCTGGTGAACTTCAAGTGTGGAATGGCTCCCTCTCTGGGGAGATAGCAACCTTTTCGTAAAAAACCTTGGTTCCTAATTGCCAATGAGAAGAGCTAGCCCTATGTAGCAGCCAGAAACCCTTACACCTGGCAAACTTGCCTTTCTTAAAGGTATGGTATTCAAGGAAAAAGACTACTTGGGGAATACTGAAGAAATTGAGCTGGAACACTGAACTTTACTTTATATATATATATTTTTTAAGAGCAACGAAAGAGACAATTTTCTTGATAAGCAAATATTGATATGTCAAGGAAGGGCCTATCTATGCTTTAAAACTCCCATGACCTCTAATGAAAGCACTGCTTATTTCAGTGTGGGAAAAATGGAATGAAAAAGTATGGGAATATATATATAATTGTGAAAATTCCACACCTTTCTTGCAATTTCTTGAGTTTCTCAGGGTCTGCCTTTATTTTCATGTCTTCCTTTTCATCTGTGAAACCAGAGACTGCCATTCTGGTTGCATTATCATTTTGGAAATCAGACACCGTGAAGAAAGTAAAAGGTGTACTTTCTTGGAGGGACCCAGGCACCTGCAAGTGGCCTTGTAAGTTCCTTCTTGATGGTGAGGAGCTGGAAGGTTCCACCGAGGGCAAGCTGCTTTGAGGATTTAGCAAGAGGTCTTCCATATGTAATGGAGCTCCCTGAGATGGGCTTGTTAAAGTAATATTTTCCGCTCCCCTGACATCAAATTCATGTCCACAGTTTACTGGAAAATAACTGTGGTTTCCAGTGCTGGCAAATGGATTCCTACGCCCAATGGGCGACAGTGGTTGACAAACATTATACATTGAGTTTCCCTTGCGTCTGGACTGTGAAATAATGTGGACAGCGACAAACGTACTGGAATATCATCTCTCAGAACGTGGTGCATTGATGATCCAGGAGTGTTGTAAGATGAATTCATGGGTGATCTTGGAGTTGTTGGTCTGCCAGAAACAAAGTAGTCAGGAGAGCTCCTAGGAGGGTTTAAATAGGTTTACCAGTCTCTCTCATAGCTGCGGTTACTAGGCCTGTCTTCCCTAGACGCACAATTGCTGCAGACATTTTCAGCAGTGAGATCACCATCTAGACGGGGTTCGAATTTGGCATCCCATGAATTAAAGGTCTTTTTCTCATTCTCACTGTCATTCTCTTTAGGAGGCCCGCCATCAGGCAACCCAGGGTCTTGGAACACCCTTTGCCCGACAGATGGCTGGTCTGTCACTGGCCCCACTGCACCGCTTCTTCTTAATGAGCCATGATTGGACTCACTTCTTCCTGCAGAAGTAACTCTGCAATTTTCAGAATTTCCTTCAAAATTTTTATTTTTGACCTGAGTGGCCGAAGTCCCAGGAAATGCACTTCTCTTATAACTGGCAGGAGACCAAGGGGAGCGCTTACCAGCCAGCAGAGGTTCTTCCTCTACTTGTATTTCCTCTTCAGTGTCATCATTTTCTTCTCCAGAGTTTAACAGTAAAACAGAATAAAAATCTTCGTCTCTGAACCTAAACGGCACCCTTCTGGGCCCTCCCACGGTGCTGGTTGTGAGCAGTGGCCCCAAGGACTCTCTCACCACGAGGACCCCTGGCTCTCTGGCAGGCCCGGGATAGGGCCCGGCGTGCCTCATTCTGGGAGAGAGCACCCGGCTCTCCTTTCCGGGCTCCCTCAGGGGGACTCCCAGGCATGGGCATGAGCTGTGAGGACCGGACTACGTTTCCTCTCTCTCGACTGGGCCTCTTCAGCTTAGCATCACCTGCCCATATTGGGCCTTCTTGTGGAGTGGCTGGGTCTGTATTGAGAAAAGACAAGTTTATCATTCTATTGGATTTTTTCTACTTTTTTCAGGGATCAAAGGCCTCAGACACCAAGGGTGAAAATCCTTTAAGGCAATGAGCTCTAGAGAAGAAAATATGCATGGTGGAAATGGCTGGAGGTATGAAAGGAGTGGACTAGGGTCAGCTTCATTTTACTGCTTCTGGATTCTCCTTTGTGCATTTGTGGAGTTCAGGCTGGTTCTGGGAGACAGGATGGCCCTGAGGATACAGATCCTTAAAGCTTTGGGAAGACTCTTCAGCCCCAGGCCAGTCAGGGCTGCTAATGGGAAAATCTCTTAAGTGATGGTTTTCATTCCAGCATTTATGGAGAAGGAAAACTAGGGCTTTCTCATCTGAATTTACCCCACATACATTTATGACCCTCCTGCTTCATACACAGCATTACAAAATCCTGAGAAAAATATAGTCTACCTTGGTAAATTAGCGGAAGGCTCTGGAGGCTGGTGCCCAGTTACACTGATGATTTTGGTTGCATTTAGTACTTAGTGTAAATAAAAATTCTAACTCTCATGAAATCATTATCTCCTCTTTGTCAATTTGTAACCTCTGGCTGTAGTAGAATTCCTCCCTACCTTCCGCTTCCTGAATCTTGAGTATGAGGATATATAGAAAAAGGAGAGAGGTAAAATGCCCAAATGGGTAGGAGTTTTTGTTGGTGAAATCACTTGGTCAGAAGTTGCCTTATAAAAATAATGAATAAGTACTACTTATGAGGGCTGATACTGAACAGGTCAGGCACCGCGTAATATACCATGCTCATTGGAGTACATATATACATCAGGGCCTTACAACCCTATGAAACAGGTTCCACAATCACAACGTCTAATAATTGAGGGCACCAAGGCTTAGGGAGTTCATGTCACTTATGCAAGATCACGCTTCTGCTAAGTGACAGAGTGATCATTCGAATTCAAGCCTGCCTGATACCGTGACTTGTGTTCTTAACCACTGTCCTGCACTACCCCTCGAGAAATTTAAGTTTCCAATTTTCTTGTGAAAACCAGAACCCCTTTAATTCATTGCGATGTGTATGTACTGTGGAGGGTTTTGCGGGGCTCCCTCAGTGTGGACAGCGCACCAAAGTACTTGCCTCATGACACTTGGTTCCTGCCTGGCGTCTGCCTTTCGCTCTGCTGCTCTGGCATTGTGATCCTGCAGGGGCTGATGAGGCCCTGCTGACCTCATCATTCCAATTCTAAAGCAGTCGGCCTGTCAAGTGGACAGGACTGAGCAGGTTTGGAAGGGTCTACATGGTAAGGGCTCAGGCGGGGGTGATGTAAATCCTCGGAGCCTCTGGCCCAGCCAAGCACCTCAGTCACTGCTTACTCACTTTAACTGAGGGCCTCCCGGCCGGGGTGGGGGGGCACCAGCTCACATCTCTAAAGTCGTAGTACTCTGTAAGCCTCTTTTACTGTTAACTGCATGGGACGCTCAGCGATGCAGTATGAGTTTTTACTCATCACCTCTTCTAGAAATCAGTTAAGCTCTCTTGTCAGGCCTGTATGGGTTTTAAGATGTGTCAGCGACTCTGGGATTCTGAGCATCAGGCTGTGTATGTCTAGGAGTGGAGCTGCTTTCCTTTTGAGGAACCAGTGCTTTTAGGGGACCAATGGAATTCTTCCGAGATATATCTATATATATATAGATATATACCCACTTATTTTTTTTTTTTGAGAAAAAATGTTATTTGGAAGATTCAAAAGTGTAAGCTCTGGTTGATTACTGTTCACTTTTAATCTGATGAAGGGCCTCAGAGATTAGCTAACCTGAATCTTCTGGTTGTTCTCTGAACACACAGACCCTGCTGGATGGTAGGAGCTGCTCCTCTGCCCTGAGCCAGTTTAGTTCGTGTTTCAGGAGATGCCTAATGTGCAAAAGAATCAGCGAGGGCAGCTTCTGAAAAACGGACACTCAACAGGCACCATGAGCTTACTGGATGGAAGCCGCTGAGCTGTCACTCAGTGACCGTGGCATCTGGACCAGGAGCAGTGACAGGCTGGGTGGAGGGCTGCTGCTCCTGTGGATCCAGAAACACTCCAGGGGAGGCATCTTTACTCCTCGTCACCAGGACTGCACTTCCCGTATGCGTGAGCATGTATGTGTTTCCCCTAAAGGTAGCAGACTGTGCCATCCTACGTTTATGCTACTTTAGCCCAATTTCTTGCATCTATCAAATAGGGAGCAGATTTCATAGCTTTAGGGCTGGGACTAAACATCCAATTTGGTATTGCCAGGATGTGCTGTTCATATTCCAGGCTCCACAGATGCTGCTGAATGCCTCTCTGAGGCCCTACGTGGACTCCGGCTCTGAATGAAGGCCCTGCCGTGTTCAGGGGTTCAATGAGGTACAACTGGATGTTCTGGGTGCAAGAGATGAAACCAGAAAAAGCATCCATCTATAGTAAGATTGTACATGCATTCTAGACTTCATGCACGTGACCGACCGCCACGTACTTTTGCTTTCCTCTGGTTATAAAAGTAGTTGATGTTCACTGTAGAAAATTTAGGAAATACAGAAGAGGATGAAGAAGAAATAAAAATCACCCATAATCCAAAACTCCGATGGCCATTTGCTGCTCTTCCGGAAAGCTAGGGGTCGGCTGCACACACAAGGCTCCTGGGCACTTCATCTGCAGCAGTGCTTTGAACAGTAAGTGCCTTTAGGTGGAGCGTGTTGTGATTTACCACAGGCCCTACAGCCCTTGTTGTATATTTCTCTTGCCTTATGGGCCTGTTGCCTGAAGGGATTTGAATTTACAACCCAGGGCTGTCTTTCTAAAACTCTATTTTTTTAATACAAAAATTGGGATACTTGGATATATATAACTATATGTCCTCTTTTCTTTTCCTAAACATTTTATTGTGAACATTTTCTCCCGACATCAATTACTCTTCAAGAACATGGTATGAATTAATATATAAGGGTACATTATATACATGCATCATAATTTAACTACTCTCCTGTTCTTTGGTAGATAGTTTCAAGGTTCTTGCCATCATAAATGGCACTGACAAGTGTCTTAGAACAGATTCATTGGAGTGGGATGGCTAGGTGAAAAGGTAGGAACTTTCCAAAGACTTATCACACGTTACAAACATTCCTTTTGTTGCCAAATTCTGGTCTGTACAGATTACCCCACAGGTAGGATATGAAAGCATGTCTGTGGGTAGAATTGTAACATTTCCAGAATATCTCGCCTGGCTTTGGTACATCTGCATATCAACAGGCATTCATTGGTGGAAAGAAGTATGGCTTTAGTGCATTTGCACCATTCCTCAGGGGTGGAGAGAAGTTCATCTCCATATCAATGGGTAATTACCTGGGCAATGGAGGGCTTATCTGTACCGGAGAGGGGAAAGGAAAGGCTGGTTTTGTCTTCTGCTGGAACAGGAAAGAGAGCTGGCCGGGACTGCAGTTTGTGAGCAATAAACGGATTTTAAACTTTATTTCTCCCTCTGACTTATTTTGGTTTCTAGAGGTATTTTGCCCTGGGATTTCCTCTCCCTGGACTTACATCTGGTGCAGTCAGCAGGGTTCCTCTGAACCCAAAATCTGTTATAATGGGTACAACCCTTGGGAGGGCCGCCCCTAGAAATGATGAGGAGAAGTGGCACTCGCGCCAACATGGAGGCACTGTAAAGGAGGGCAGAAGGCATCAAGAGTCAGGAAAAAGGACTAATAACATTTAACCTAACTGCCTAAAGCATGGGCCACTCAGTTTTGAATAAACAACCCGAGGCTAAGCTTAGAAATGCGCCTGCTTTAAGTTAGATACCTAGAAGTGGGCAACAGCCTGGGGGCGTGATCCGTGATAAGTCACATAGACATGCTTGGGTAAGCAAGAGATAACAATTGAAGCGGTCAGGCAACTGGAGTGTTCCCTAAAAGGTTACAATATAGAATGTGTTTTAAAATTATTGGTTGTAGAAATGCGCGGGCTTCGGTGTAACAGCTGTGAAAATCCTATATAAGCAATACCTAAAGTTGCCTGGGGGTCGGCAGCTCGGACTCGGCCTGCGTGTCAGGGGAGGTGCTGTCGACCCCAGCTTGCTGGCTGAATAAAGACTTTGCCTGTACTTACATCTCCATGCCTGTGTGCTTTGTTCTCTCGGGGAAACCCTGAGTTCCTGGACCCTAACAGCACCACCACCGCTGCTGGCCGCACCGACCCCGGCCTGTGGCCCGAGCCTAAGGCTACTGCTTCTGCCACTGCTGCTGCTTCTGCTCCCGGCTGGAGCCTGCTCACAACTATGGGCAGAGGCCTGGTACATCCTGATAGAGAAGCAACTGGCTGCTGTGTACCACGCCTTGCTGGCTACTGAGCCCGTTGCCGGAAAAGCTCCGACCAAGGTAATACCACTTATCCCATCGCAGGGTGGGTGAGCGACTGGACCCAAAGGCCACGGAGTGGCATGGCCCAGACAACTACCATATATCATGTGACTGGCCATTGGTATCCCCAGGGAATAATGAAGCAGATGCATTGGCCCAGGTGCACTGGCTAGAAGGAAAGCTTGCCTCTGATGTGGCCCAATGGCTACATCAGCGTTTGTTGCACATGGGGCACACAACAGTGTGGACTGTAGCCCATCGGTGGGGCTTGCCATTGACCTTTGAAGAAGTCAGCTGGTCCCGGAAGGAGTGCCCTGAACGTTGTGCAGATCAGCAAACCACCAAGAGGGGCCTAGAGTGTCTCTTTGCAGCCTATAGCTAGTCACCAGTGATTGAGAGCAATCAAGGCACCCACTTTATTGGACATGCGTTGCAAGGATGGGTTCAGCAATTAGGAGTAAAATGGACGTGGCCCTGGACATTTCAACACATGGACCGGCGATGGCTGGCTCTTCTAGCACCTTGGGGAAAAGGCCTGGAAGCTGGCCTCCTGTGTAGTCTTGGAATAACAGCAAAGTGGCCCCCCACAATCACGGTTGTTTGCTTCTACAGTCCTTGTGTCCTGGATGCACCCCCCGGACTTAATCTTTGGACTTAATCGGCATGGGGCTTTGAACCTAGCTGAATCCTTTGGCTTGAGAATTATCATGATTTTGTTGCTGTTGTCAAGAAAAAATGCTTAAAGAGAGGCTTGACTTTGTCTTATGTTTGGTAAAAGTTTTGTGAGCGATCTAGCATAGTTGTTAGGAATGAGTAAACAAGTGGAGAAACATTCTGTGCTTAGTGAGAGATTGTGCTGTAAAGTACATTTACTCAATCTGCATAGGCTGAATCCTCTGGCTTGAGGATTATCAAGATTTTACTGCTGTTGCTTAGATAGGTCGGAAGAGGGGGGACTAGTAAATTTTAAGGTGAGATTTCTGGAGGGGTGGCCTGTGGGTAAAATTGTAACATTTCCTGAATATCTTGCCTGGATATCATCTGCATATCAATAGGCATTCAGTGGTGGAAAGAAGTATGGCTTTAGTGCATTTGCACCATTCCTCAGGGGTGGAGAGAAGTTCATCTCCATATCAATGGGTAATTACCTGGGCAATGGAGGGCTTTTCTGTACCTGCGGGAGGGCTGGTTTTGGCTTCTGCTGGAGCAGGGAAGAGACAGCCAGGACTACAGTTTGTGAGCAATAAATGGATTTTAAACTTTATTTCTTCCTTTGACTGATTTTGGTTTCTAGAGGTATTTTGCCCTGGGATTTCCTCTCCCCAGACTTACAATATCCCCAACAATGCAGGCCAAAGGCTTGGCATCGTATCTTGTCACAACAGTGCCCAGGATGTGTTAGTTATTAGTTTCACAGTCAGTATTGAGTAATACTTTCAAGACCTTAGCCAACTTGACTGGCCAAATTTACCTCATATAAATTTACATTTGTTACTTTGTGTGGTTGAACTTTTGAAATATTTGCTAGCTATCTGTATTTGTTCTTCTGTGAAATTGCTCTGCCTCTTCCCCATTTTTCTAGTAGGTCGTCTTGCTTCTCTTATTGATTTGTAAGAGCTTTCTATATATTACCCCTTTGTCACATTTGCTTCAGAGCTGTCAGTGGTAAAATTCAAACCACTTCAGAATGTGCAAAAAAGAATGAGCGAGAGACCAGTGAGAAAATAACTGCAGGAATGAGCACTTATCCTTGTCTAATAGAAAATTGAATAGGTACTAAAATAGAAAATATAGAATAGAAAGTTGGGACAAATTCTCAGTGACTCTCGGGATAACAGAAGGCGTCTTCTAGGTGCAGGTGGAAGATTGTATGAGCCTTATGGAGTAATGGGCGAAAAAAATAAAAAAATAAGCTCCCCCTGCCCTATCTTTTCCCATCATTCTTTTTTGGAGAAGGAAACTAGATCCATAGTTTGCATTTAAAACCTCTTCAGCATTTCATTTTAAGGTGCCCTCTCCTTCACATAAAAGCACAAATGTCCAAAAACCATACAGAATCCACCAGGTGACAGCAGAGGTCAGCTCTCCTCTCTGAGGACCAAGAAGCATGGACCACAGGACCTTCCCTGCTCCCCTGAGGGCTGGTGCCTTTGCCAGCAGCCGCAATTTCTGCTGTCTGCTTCTGTCCCTGGATGCTTGTGGTCTCTGTATTTCTGAGCTGACTGTCAGTCTCCCCAGCTTTGGCCTCCTCTTCCTTGATAAAATCTGTGGTGCCTGGGCTGCTGAAAGGTGCAAAATCTTCTCAATAATTGTTTTAAAATTTTATTTTATCAAATATAATCACAGTGGTTCAACAGTCCCCCTTTCCCTCCCCCTTGGTAACCACTAGTCCCTTCTCAGTGTCTCTGAGTCTAAAGCTGTTTTGTTCCTTCTGTTTTGCTCTGTTTTTATGTTCCACAAATAAGTGAACTCATATGGTATTTGTCTTTCTCCACCTGGCTTTTTTCACTGAGCATAATACCCTCTAGCTCCATCCATGTTGTTGCAAATGGAAGGATTTGTTTTCTTCTTATGGCTGAATAATATTCCCTTGTGTATATGTGCCACCTCTTCTTTATCCATTCATCTATTGATGAACACTTAGATTGCTTCCATATTCAATAATTAATTTTTTACAGGAAAACATCTTCTGCATAAATAATGCTCAAAAGGCCCAGCAGTGGGGAAGGCAGGTAAGAGAGTGGACTCAGGTAGCCAGAAAAGAGCTGGACTTGAAACCTCATTTTGCAACCTTATAGCCATGTGAGCTTGAATAACTTCATCTCTCAGAGCCTTAGTCCTCCCCCCATTACATGGGACTAATACCTGCTTCACAGGGCTGTTATCACCACTAATGAACATCAGTGACACCTGCAGTACAACTGTCAAGAGCCTTCTACACAGGAGCTGGGACACACAAAAGCCCTGTTCCCCAGGTGCTCTTCCAGTTTTGAATCACAACTTATTTTGTACCTGCATATCCTCAGGTTGTTTATTAGCAGCCAAGATGGCTTTCCAGAAAGGTTCCAAGCATCTGGGGACCATATACCTTTTTTCTTGCTTATGCACTACCCACCAGTATGCTGACAGGATACACTTCCAGGAAGACAGTAGCAGAAATGCTAATGTGCATTGAGTTCCCAATGAATATTTTTGAAATTCCACATTTTGAATCAGGTTGCTAATTGGTATGAATAATATGAAGTTTCTCCTTCACATGTATTAAGTGTCAGTGCACGTGAGTTTGGGGAAAGAATTTTGGTAATTTTCATGCCTCTTTACAAGTTCTTAAGTCTGCAAGGCAGTTAAACTGAATATCTGAGCTAAATCCTTCCCAGAGAATTTTCCTGGCATGTCCCCTTTTGGACAGTTCAGAAATTTCACAAATAGCCATAGCCAGCAGGCAACAAGGGTCCTTGAGTTGTGTGCAAGAGCACAGATGTTCTTGGCCCGTGAGGACAAGTGGATTTATGTTCCAGAGTGTAGGCTGTGGTGGCGTGAATAGTTTTCATCCAGATTCAGGAAATTAATGAAAGTTCTTGGCAACCCATGAAGCCCAGTTTAATACAATGACTAGGTTCTGCCTACTTCTCCTGTCAGGCCCCAGGAGGGGAAAGCAGTGGGCTCAGCGTCCCAGGACAGAAAGGACCCAGAGCCACGGGGACTTGCTGCAAGAGGGGAGGTGCTGGTGGCATCCCTTACGGGACAGGGGAGTGGATGGAGCCCAGAGGCTGTGGGTGTGACCAGGAAGGAGAGAAGAGAGTTCTCTGGAAAATGACGATGTATTCTGCAGAGGGTATAGGGTGGTGATTAGGCACGATTTCACTGACTGGGAGGAGGAGGGGAGAGGGATCAAGGGCTTTCAGTAGGGCACCCAGCACAGAGGAAATGGGGAAGCCACATTCTCAGCACTAAGAGTTGCATCACTCCCATCCGGAGGCTCCCCTTCCTCACCTGCATCTCATCCTTCCCCACTCAGCAGCCAACAGCTGCCTCCTGCCTCTCACCTGACTGACCGGGAGGCAGCCAGATTCTTATTTACTAAGGAAGAAACAGGAGGAGGACTAGGGAAGGGGCAGGCTTGGGTTGGGGCTCAGGCCAAGCTCCGTGCATATTCCAGATTGGCCCAAAAGTTGTGGTCACAAGGATTCACCTTGATTCCCAGCTGGAATCCCAGCAGAATTTTCACATGGCCTTCATACCTAGGAAGAGGGTCACACCACCTGGACGCCCAGGCCCTGTCCGTGCACACCCTCACTCTCTCCGGAGAGTGATCCCCCCTCCCAAAGGCCTTCGTCCCCAACCTCGGCTAGCCAGCAAGTCCTTCCAGGCCTGTTTGCAGTTCTATGTCCATAATGTCTGCTCCGACTCTGCTTTGGCCAGAACTTTCACTGTTCTCTGGTCTTTAGATTTTAATATTCTAAAGCTGCCTGAGGTGTGTCTTTTCTCTCTAACTAGAGTAAGCCCCTGCCTTGGCCGGCCTGTGCACAGGGCAAGAATAATTGCCTGGTATGATTTGCAGGGCCCGAGAAGATTCATTCAGCTGAAACTACAGGGACGTCCAAAAGTAGAACAAATGTTTTCCTATGCTAAACACCCAAGATAACCAAAGATACCAGGTTATTTTGTATCCTTGTTCAAAAAAGCTCTCTTTTTTGAGCATCAGCTCTCTACAATGATTTCTGAAACGATTTCCATTACCATGTTTCCTCTAATTGAGTGTTCTGCAAACTAAAGTAGTAACGCTGAAAAACTAGAGATTGTTTAACCAGGATTGGCAGTGAGGAAATCACTGCTGGAAGTGCAGGCAGGATCCTCTGACTTTGGGCAGTTGGAAGCCCAGTATTCCCAGCTGTAAAATGGGAATACTCCTACCAGTTTTCCTAAGTGGAAATCTGAAGTCACTTAAATGAGAAAAGAATTTAACCAGAAACTTGTTTTGGAGGCTTCATAGGTTGAGAGCAACTTTTTCGGCAGCCTCCGTTATTGCATGGTTCTTGTTCTCTACCTCAATCCTTTCATAAAATCCAAAAGGCAAATAGCAACCTTTTATTATAATTTATTCAAGAAATAACCTGTGCACCTTTGCTATGTAACAAAGATGAGGAAGACATTTTGGCCATGACCTGAAAGATTATAATCTAATTTGGCTGCCCTGCTGACTTCTTCCCTGCCGGGACACTTCCGATGCTATGGAAAGCAAGCTCTTGCGAGACATTCCCTCTTCTCTGTCTGCAGTTGCCATCACAAATGACGCGACCTAGACTGCACAGCTTATGTGTACCTTGCTTCCAGTTCCTAATCGCCTTACCCACACCCAAGTGAACCGAACTTCAGACCTCTGGGGCCCTTCTAGGGTGGTCCTCCCCATGGCCTGGTACATCTACTGATCTTCATGAAGACCAAGTTATATTTACACTGGAAGATGAAACATAATTTCCTCTTCAGGTGGTAGGACAGACTCTGCCTTACAGGGAGGGAGAGATTTGTGTTCAGGAGTCCTGTCACCAGGCCACTCAACGTCCTGGAGTTTTCAGGGAACTTTGGAAGACTGGTTAGCTTTGGACAACATGAAACACCAGCTCCTCCTGGTATCTGAGCAAGCTGACTTCTCCAGTAGTAAAGAAACCAAACAGCAGTTTAGATATAAGGTGTCTGCGTCAGTTCTCTTGACAATGCTGGGACACAGCAGCTGCTGACTGACTAGTTCTTAATTTGCCCAGGAAAAGAAGAAAAGGTAGAAAGCTCCTGTTTATGCAAGACTCTGACAACTGAACCAGGTCCATCTGCCCGGTTGTGTTATGCACCTGATAATTGTTCAGTTCCTCACATCACTTGCCACACCCAGACATGGTTCTTGATAAAGCCGAAAAGAGAGAAGAATGTGATTCTTGAGCTTTAATCCCTCCCTCGCACTATCTTGACTCGGATGCCCGGGGCCTAGGAGGTGCCCTTTTAAAACAATGTATTGCTTCCTTTAGATCATGGGAAGAATTACAGCTTAATTGCAAGAGCACATCGCCTTGGTGCCATTAGGCAGCTTTCTGTACAGTCACAAATGATAGGCCGTTTCTTTTTGCCTATTTGTGCTGCAAATGTGTGTTGTCTCACATACCCAGAGGAGATCTTAATTAAAGTTTAATTATGTACCATAAATATGTTTTATTTTGGAACCCAGGAGGTGGGATTTCTGATTTTGGGAAATGTAGTGCCTAATAAGTAGGCAGGAAAGGAAATGTAAACGGTGGTTTCGCCCTTTAATCGGTCCCTGCTCCGAAGGGGCTTTCAGTCCCAGCGTGTGCTCTTTCACAGGGGCCTGTCCCCAGCCACCCCCCAGAGCCACTCTGGGTATGATCAGACACTGAGAGGCCTGTTTGATTTCTGGTGGGAAGGTTCCAAAGTGTATCAGACACAGGAGTGAAGAAATCAAATGAGTCTTGAGAGATGATAGGATTTTATTGGTCACTCCCTCCCGAGCACAGGGAGGCTGGGGCAAGTGGCAGCTGCTGTCTGTCTTCCTGCTCCCTGCCCACCATGCGGAGTTGTCGGCACTGTCCTCTGGCTGCCTGCTTCTGGGAGCCTACAGCCCCCTTTCCCCGTGCTGCGTGCTGTGCCGAGGGCAACTCACCACATGAGGTAGATTTTACTGGGCCTCCTGGGGCTGGGTAGACATAGCACAGGGATCTCTGCCGGGCTGGGGCAGGAGATGGGGAAGGTCCACATGGTGGCCGGTGCCTTGGGCCTGGGGCCTGAAGAGGAGGGCGAGTAGCTCATGAAGGAGGGAAGGAGGCGGGAGGTGGGGTCCTGGGCCGCTTTGGGGGCCAGTGGCACAAGTGGCAGGAGGAGGCAGCAGTGACTGCTATTGGGCTGCAGGACAGGGGACTGAGCAAAGAGAGCAGAAAGGGGAATATTCAACACAGAACAGGGGGTACTCGCTGCTGTCACCTGCACAAAAGAAAAACAGCAATCAGGAAGGCGCGCTCGCCATGGGGAAGGACCTAGAAGTCTGTGAACAAAGCAGAAAGCAAAGACTTTTTTCGGGGTGGGTGTCTCTAAGCAGGTCTGGCCCCATCCCAGGAAGCACCTGGCTTGTATCTCAAAGGCACCAAGGAGCTGACCGAGCAAAAGGCGTCACCGTCACACCCTTAACAGCCAGGAGCCTCTGGCATCCCTGACGGCACCCAGCGAAGTTCCTTCCCCACCGGGCTCTGGGTGGAGGCGCTGGGTCCCTCCTCTCCCGCGGCCTAATTGGCCGAGCGGGCAGCCACCTGAGGGGGCCTGCAGGTCTCAGGTAAGGCTGTGCCCCCAGTCCTCCAGCTGCCCCCTGTGGGCCCTAATCTGGCCTTTCCACTGCAGAGGGGCGGCCTGGGGAAAGGAAGCAGCGGAGAGATCCTGGCGGGATCCTGGGAAGGGAGAGGAAGCACGGGGGAAAACGGGGGTGAGGGAGGTCTCCAGGCCGAGTTAATCATTTGCTTACTAACCTCACCCTCAATCTGCCAACCTTTCTGGAGGCCGAGTGTGGACACTGGTGGAGTCCCACCCCGAGATACCCCCTCACGCCTGACAAACAAACCTCTCCACTCTGCCGCTAACCTGCTGGTTCACCTTGGGCCAACTGCTTACCTTCCAGAAACCTGTTTCCTCGTCTGCAAAATAAGCTGTGTGGCCTAAGGGCCAGTGGCACAGATGTCACTTGGGAGTTTCTTAGATACGCAGAGTCTTGGCCCACCCAACCCGACCGCATCAGAACCTGCGGTTTATCGAGGTCCCTGGGTGTCTCCCAGGGACTTCACAGTGTGAGAAGCAAGGCTCTAGGACAGTTGCCTGGGCGCCGTGAGGAGCATCGCCTGCAGTGCTGGTGGATGCAGTTTTGCAGACCTCTTCATTGCAGATTCTGATGCTCTGGGTCAGGACCGGGAACCAGCAATATGTATTTTAATTAAGCACCTCCCCGGTGATTCTTATCTGAAATTAATCCCAATTCTAAATGCCATCGTTGTAACCATCCAGATAAAACCACTGCTTACACTGAAGGGGTCTTCCGTGCTTCCTGGGATGCTCTGTAGGATTCAGTGCTGTTACCCACTCCTTCGTTTCCCTCGGCGCCTGCGGTGGCTCCTTCTTGCATCATTTCTTTGCGGGTGCATCTCCCACTCTTCCCTGTTCTTCTTTCCTAAGGTTCCTCCACCATCTCTCTTCTTACTCCATCCCCTCGCATAGGGGACACACCCGTGTGCGTGCAGCCACCTTGTACTTGCTGTGGGCCCTTGGGTGCCTACTGGTGGCTGGGAGTTCCCTGCTGGAGCCACAGAACTGGGTGCTGGGTGCCTCCCAGCTTGGCCTCCTGCCTGCCTGCCGACCCTTTAGAGGCCATGCCTGAGGGATGGGATGGCCCCTCCTCTTTCTCAGCCTCTTCAAACGCAACCTCCCTTCGCCTAGTCTTCTGGGCCAGAACTCCACATTCTTGGGTGTCTCCTTTTCCCTAAGCCCCACATGGTATAATCCACAAGTTCTGCCAGGTTTAGGCCCTGAAACATTCCTTCCCTCACCCCCTTGCTTTTGCTCCAGATCGGCCCTTCTCCTTTCTGTCTGGGTCCCCTGCAACTACACCTTGTCTGGTGACTTGGCCCTCTTCCCAGGCCACAGTCACGGGCTCAGTGTGTCACCTCCCTGCTTAGACCCCTCCCTGACTGATGCTCCATTGCCCACAGCATGAGAGTCAGGCCCTTGCCTACCTGTAGTGTGGTCAATTTTATACGCTGCTCTTCCTAATTTGTAGTCTGGAGCTTCTCAAATATGCATACGAATATCCCAGAGATGGTGTTAAATGCGGGTTCTGGTTCAGTAAGCCTGGGCTGGCACCTGAGGGTCTGCGTTTTAGCAAGTTCTCAGATGATGCCTCTGTTCCTAGCCTGGGGACACTTTGAGCATGAGGCCCTAGGCTATTTGTAGCTCCTCCATGCCTGTCTGCCTGCCTCTCCCTCTCTTCTTTGCTCTCTGTCCTCTGTGCCTTCACACAGGCAGTCCCCCCTGCTGGGCATGTCTTTCTCTCCTTCCTCCCCTGGCTGAATCCGGGGGCCTCGGAGCTTCCACCCCGCTGCCCTCCCTACAAACTAGCTGAATTTACCCTGGGAGGGGCCTGTTGGTGTCCTGCCCTCCCACCAAGCTGTGAGTCCCTGGAGGGAAGGTCCTGTGTGTTTTATTTTTGCATTCCTGGCACCCATGTAGTGCCTGGCAGGTGAGCATGCAGTAAATGAACCGAAGTGCCGAATGAGGAGGAGCGATGGATGAGAACAGCAGCGCACCCCTGGTGGCACATGTCCTGGGAAGAGGTGGGGGCCGAATGTATTTGCTAACCTCCCCATGGGTACTGGATAAATGGATGGCTTCCCTGATCGTCAAATAGTTAAAAGCAAGTTTTTAAAATTTATTTTGGTATCATTAATCTACAATTACATGAAGAACATTATGTTTACTAGGTTCCCCCCTTCACCAAGTGACCCCCACATACTCCTTCACAGTCACTGTCCATCTGCGTAGTAAGATGCTGTAAAATCACTTGTCTTCTCTGTGTTGCACAGCCCTCCCCATGCCTCCCCCACACTATACATGCTAATCGTAATGCCCTCTTTCTTTTTCCCCCGCCCTTTTCCCTCCCTTCCCACCCATCGTCCTGTCCCTTTCCCTTTGGTAACTGTTAGTCCATTCTTGGGTTCTGTGATTCTGCTGCTGTTTTGTTCCTTCAGTTTTCCTTTGTTCTTATACTCCACATATGAGTGAAATCATTTGGTACTTGTCTTTCTCCACCTGGCTTATTTCAGTGAGCATAATACCCTCTAGCTCCATTAAAAGCAAGTTTATATAAAATTTTTGTAATCAAGTTGGAACCTCCCTTATATCTCAAACTAAAATACCTGATTGAGCAGTTCTTGTCCATTTACAAAGATGTTAAGCCAGGAGCTGCAGGTGCTGTTGGGCTTTATAAACAGAGGGAGGGTTGGGGATTAACCTTTACCTGAGGCCTAGTCTATACCCAGGCTTTAATCCTCCTGTGTACCTGGTGAGGTAGATAATCACTTCATTTTACTAATGAGGAAACTGAGTTTGGAGAAATTGCCAGTTCACATTTGGGGCTATAGTGTGGTAGACCAGTATTCTGAGCCAGGACTTCGAATTCTGGGCTCTGTGACACCCCCAAGCTCCTCTGACAAGGAAGCATTCCCATAAATGGGCTGAGATTTATAATTCTCTGTATAAAATGGGAGCATTTGCTCATGTGGGTTGTTCTCTAACCTGGACAGATAGCTTGGAAAGTTCTTGGACACCAATGAACTGCCTGGAAACCCAATAATCTTGACTGTTCAGAGAAAATCTTTACCAGAACTTTTTTGCAAGATAAGTTACAAAGATGTGTAATTTGCCTCAAATTCTCTTCAAGGTTGTTCTTCAAATAAATATTTCCCAATGCAAAGGAGACCACAGTTATTTTAGATATTTATCCTTTGAAAGCTGAATTCACTGCTCTTTCTTAGTTTTACAAGAACACATCTTCATGATAAGCCGCTATAAGGACAGTAGGTTTTGCTTCTCCTACAAATCTGAATGTGGTAATGACTAACATTGAACTCAGTAATAAGTGAGGATAATTTCAGAACACTTGGCTTTGTTTTAAAGGGCAAGATTTTGGAAGCAGGCTCACAGGACTCCATCCAGATCCGTTTTCCTGGCACATAGCTAGGGGACTGTGCCTGAGCTCTAGGTGAGAGGAGAGGGCAGCAGAGGCCACCTCACTCCCTGTGGACCTGGCACTGGGGTAGAGAGCACTACAGGACTCCAGGCGCCAGAACCCCATGGCACAATGGCCTTTGGATGCCTTTACGTGTCCTGGAAAGGAGAGGTGGCCCCTTTCCAACTCAGGCTAAGGCTGGGACAGACCTTTGGAGCCAGCAGGAGTCCAGGATTTGGAGGCCACAGTAGCTCCCTGCACCTCTCTGTCCCCCTGTACTCGCCGGGCCTGCTGCCTGCTCCATTTCTCACTGATCCACACACAATTCTAAAATAAGAATATGTAACTTTGCTAGGCTTATTTCTCACCTTGCATCAGTGTTCACCTTGATTATGAAATAGGGTTTCTGAATAAGTTGCACATCATACCTAGCTGGGTCTTGACTCACTGCCTGAATTTTCCATGTCTTTTTGGAGATAAAGCAAAAATCTCTGGCTTGGTGAATGCTTTCTTATTATTCATCTTTTTCCATTCAGTGTTTTGCTTTGGAAATTCAGTGTATATTAAAGTGTCTGTACCTGCATTTATGTTAGGATTTTTAAAAACACAACTTCAATTTTTGGTAAAGGAAGAAGAATATCAGGGGAGGGGGGATGACATTAGAACAAAGAAAACAAGGTTTTCCAGTTCATTCTCCCTACTAACTACAGCTCTCATGTGCTAGATATAATGCTACTATCTATTAAGTGCTTATGGTGTTAGGCACTGTTCTAATGACTGAGAATATATTTTATCACTGAATCTTCACAGCAATCCCAGCAGGTAGGATCTGTTCTGATCTGACCCCCCATTTTACAGATGAGGAAACTGAGGCTCAGAGATGTTCCTTGCCAAAAGGTACCCAGAAAATAAGAAATGGGGCCTAACTGTTAATCCAAGCATTTTGACTTTAAAGCACTTGTCCAAAACTACATGGAGAGAGATGAATCACAAGTCAACTCAAATGGAACAGTTCCATGGAATTTATGAATATAATTGAAAATGCATGAATACCTTCTAATAAGAGTGTGAAGAATGATGAAAATCTGACATCTTCTCAGTTATAAATCTATCTGTAGAGGGCTCTGATGGTTCCTATGTTGTAAATAGCCATTGTAGGGATTCTAGATGGTAGTTTGCATGTAAGGCAATCTCTCCTGTAGCATGGGTTGTCATTACATAGGTGTGCATGTAGGGCGAGCCACATTCCCCCACTGTATTCTTTGTTCAGGAGAGGTCCGGCATAACTCAGCATGGAAGTTCCGCCTATTAGGCAGGTTGCAAAGGGCTTACACTGCATTTGTTGCTTCAGTATTGCACAGAACCTCGGATCTGACGTATGAAGAAGTTTTGGTGATGCTGCCAATTTAGGATTGCCCCCAAAATGCCTTTGGAAAATATTTCCCTACAGAGGTGAAGAAAAACAGGAGACTATGAATTTAGTTGGTGCACTAGGTCAAGGTCTCCAGATAATTCAGGCCCCAAGTCCTCTTTTTCTATAGTAGCAGGGTATTTATGTAAATTCTCGGAGTTGTCTCTGTCGCCCAACTAGTCTTTTCCTGAAGAGACTCAGCTTAAATTCTCCCACGTCTCTGGGCTCTCATTTTGCTGTGCTAATTGAGGAATTCTGAGGGGGAGTCAACACACATAAAACAAATGGATCATAACACACCAAGGCTTTGCTTTTAGCCAGCTTCATGGTCAACCCAGTTTGCTGCACAACTGACTTGGCTTCTGTAGCGATGGACATTAATCGCCAGGCCCGCTCTGCTCCTGGGACAGCAAGGCCACAGTCCAGCTTATGGCTGCGTGGACATAGTCTAGGACCACACACGACGATAAAGGCTTTTACTATAAGTAACATCCCTCATTTGATGAAATAGATATCTTTCTGCCAACTTGGCTCTCTTGGTGTTTTCCAGTCTAGTAATTCGTCAAATTTGATGCTTTATAGAATGTAAAGTGAATTCATTCTCCCTTTTTGTCAGTGTGGTAAGCTCCATATGGAGTTTGCTCAGTTGGAAAAACATCTGTATTAATCAGACAAACTAAAATCATTGAGTGGGCCTAAACTATTCATTTTAATGATTTTTCTCCACAGATGACAAAGCACACCATTAGACAACAGCTACCCAGTTTTAGCAAAAAGGCTAAAAATTATATTGAGTGAATGGAGTTGCATTTATTTAAACTTAAATTCAATTTATTCTATTAAAAACATCCCCAATTCAGTGAGTTACAACATGTATTTTGAAATATTTGGGGAAGGATCTTATCTGCCCTATTTCATTCTTAAACAGCTGAATTAAAAACTTAATTCCTAACTAAGCATGTTTAAAATGAGAAATTGTTAACTATGATGATATTTTCCCCTGATTAAATAAGGAAAATGAGTTGGGGCTTTGCCTGGGAAGACATCGTTTTTTTTTACTTCATTAATGCAATAAAATGTGGGTGGTTAATCTGAGCGAGAGCTGCGGTTTTCTGAAAATGCTTTAAGATTTGTCTGGATGGGTGGATGTATGACAGGCGCTATTTAGGATTAGAAAGTGGTTGTGATTTGGCTTCAAATGAATTGCACGCTATTTACGAATTCTTCAGCAGTTAATTTGGATCATTTCCATTCCCCAGCAAGCAGAAGGCTGACCTTTCTGCCTAGTTACCCCAATTTCAACGTGAGCTCCCGGAGGAATCAAGTTTGTCCTCCAGATGTTGGCTCTGATGGGATGAGCCTGGGGGACTCTAAACTTTCACTTGAATTTAATCCCCCTTTCTGGACACTATTAAATCACTCCTGCTTCAAGAAGTGCTCAAGCAGACGACCTGTCTTTGCTTCAAAGGCAACTAAAAAGTGAATTATTTACCAAATTGCACAAAAGAGAGGATTTATCAAGCCCCCTTTCTCTTAGAGGACAACCCCAGAAGTGGAGGACTTTATTACTCTCTTTCTTGACTATAAATTATTCCATTCAGATGCTTTTGAAAGCTTCCCTTCATGCTCCCTCTTGAGTCATAAAACTTGATACCTGGGGCCAAATGCCTTTATCCCCCCTCTGAAGGATAAAGATGAAAAGGCGGCAATTCTGGGCCCCCCGAAACCAGTAACTGGGCAGAAAATGTGAGCAGAGACTGTTCTCCACATAATTCAGGCCTCCTTGACTGGACAACTCCACTCTGACATGAAGCCACTTGGAAAACACTAGGTGTAACCCATGCCACCGGTTTGTTGTCATTACCTTTACTCCTGGGATTTTAGCTTTGGTGACTATCAAGAAGCCAGCCACTCACCTGGAGAGGGGTTGCCGGGGCCTGCTTTCTCTGGTTTCTGTGGAGTTATGGTACTTTTATGTTTCTGCTTGACTGATGATTGGTCAATTGCTGGAAGTCTGGAATCACACTTAACTGCAGGATTCTCAGCAGATAATCTTGTTTCGGTTAGAGGATCCTCTTCACCAGAACTCTACCAAAAATGAAAGGTGTCTGAGTATCAGTGGCCTAATCGGTCGCCTTTGTGGGGCAGAGGGAGAAGGGACGAATCAAGTGCAGCGAACCGCCGGCAGCAACCTGCAGCCTCCTGCCATGCTCACCACACCTGTTCACCAGTGAGTTTTTGATAGACTGGGTGTGTTAACTTAGAAATAAAAGCAAAGTTAATTACTGTTTTGCAGAAGATTTTGAGATTGCACTTCTTTGTGTCTCTCTTATAGAACATCATAAAAAGAATGCATTTCCAACCCTGAAGTCATTTGCTGACTGAGAGACAGCTCATGGTAAAAGCTGCATATGAAGGCAGGAGAAACAATCAGGGCTTTAAAACTTCCTGCTATTTGAACTACTTTGTGGATGGGCAAAGAAAAAAATGATCCTTATGCTAACCATATACTTGATAATGAAAAGGAAATTTAGATAGAGTATTGAGACTGAATAAGACCTCAGTTTAATATTCCAAATTATTGGGTGTAACATAAGACAGACTCACCTTTTAAAAAGTCTTCTGAAAAGAAGTCAGTATAAATCTACTCATGGACAAATCGTAATTCCTGCAGTGTCAGAACATCTCAGCACAGCCTTGCAGACGTGATGAAAATCATCCGGGCGTTCAACTGTTTTATACTTTGCCGTACTTACCCCCACGCAAAGAAATGATGAAACAGTGTAAATGATGATGAGATGTAGCTGGTCTTAAAGGGTGATTTATATCCTGCCTTATGATTTTAGACCCTGGTGTTCATATGATTTGCTAGGTGATACGCTCTGCAACAAACAAAACTATGAGGTTCCCTCCCTTCTTTTCTGGGGGCAGGGTCACTAAATTCTACTTTGCACATTAATCTGGTATTGGAAAGTCCTCTGAAAATGCAGTCTTTTGTAGCAACAGAAGGCTAAATGAATGCTCCTCTCCACCTCCCCAACCTGTGGCAATTTGTTTCGATCCTAGTCATCGTTCTCGCTGACAGTTGTGCCATTTTCATTTCAAGGCTCCTGACTCAGGAAAATACTCTGAGTGGCTTTGAGTTATTGGGTACAGTGTAAGACAAACTAAACTCTAAAAAAGCCCCCTACTTTTCAGTCTACTGTGAGGAAATCCGTACAAATTTACAGGTGGACAGTTGATTATCCTCCAAGATTACAAATCATGTTTTGTAATTTAGAGTTGGGATACAGCTGTCAAACAAATAATTACTATCTCTCCCTACATGTTCAGAAAACAGACTGCCCTCAGCTAAAAGGACAGAAAGAGGAAAGGACACAATGGATTGGTTGTTTTCCCTTTTCCCTTTCGATTCTGAAGTCCTTGAAAATTATTCTGAAATGTCAAAGATAAAGCATTAGGTCATTTCTGAACATAAGGTGGGCTGTCTGTCCTTGGAGAAGGAAATGTGGGCAGATTTTAACTATGACACCTAAGGTTGTCACAGGCCAGAACGTAAGTGAACATGTGGCAGAATTTTTGCCACAAACTGCCCAACACAAACCACACATATTACTGGGTGAAGTCTGCTCACACGGTGATCTATTCTTCAGCCCTTTATTTCCAGCTAATGGGAAGGCAAGAGACACGCTCCGGGCTAAGGATCCCAATACCCATGATTAGAGCATCGGGCGCAGTAACGGTGTTCACTGTTGCTGGTGGGTCCGCTCCCTGTTCCCCGTTCCCATCAGCGGGTGTGTTATTCTTTGTTCGCTCTGGGAAGTGGTGAATTGGGAGGAGTTGGCGAAGGGACTCTTTATTGGGTAGGGTGTTAAGCCACATTTATCATTCCTTTATCCATTCATTAGACCTCAAGCCTTTAGGAGCACCAGAGGTGGGTGGCAGCGTGGCTGGGATAGCATGCCTCCGTGTGCGGGACTGCGCGCCTGCATTCTGAGCACATCCTTCTCTGGCTTCTGGTTCCTGGTTCCATCAGCCTTACTTATGCAATCATTCTTAAAAGTGCAGAAATGGCAGCTAGAAGTGGGCGTGTTGTTAGCTGAAAACTAAAGTAAAGCCACCATAGCAAGAACTATAACACGAGTGAGCTTGCTTAACTGAGTAATCTTAAGCCGATCCTTCAGCCTTCTGTATCTTTATGTCCTTTCATATACTCAGCTATTCTCTTGGGTCCTGTCTCGTGAAAACCCACCATGTCATCTGGGGAGGATGATCCTTGGGTGGAAGATGTGTGGTAATTCATTCTGGCACTAAAGCACAGTATTTAAGACTCTGAATGGAGCCCAGCTTTCTGGGAGTGAATCCCATCTCGCACGTGGTGGTTGTGTGACATAAGGTTAGTGTTAGTTACCCGTGAAGAACAGTGTCTATCTTTTGGTGGTTCTGTGAGGATTAAATGAGTTAAGATATATGTATGGTACTTATAACAGTGCCAGGTACACGGTAAGTGCCATGTATGTGCTGGCGTTTGCAATTAGCAATTAATTCATGTTCAGCCATTTAAAAAATTAACTAAAAAAAAAAAAAAATTAACTAGCTAACTACTGAACATTAACTACCTACTGTCAAAACCAAAACCAAAGGCCCCTGTGAAAAATTCTCACCTATTCCAGATATGAATGAAAGGGTGGGTGATTCTGACAGCAGACTCTTGGTTAGAAGTAGGTTATATAATTTATGATAGTCTTACAAAAATGCAGTTGAAATTTATCTAGTATTAAGTGTGGGGGCCCGGCCTACTGCCGAGGCTGAGCCCCACTCTAGCTGGACACCTGCTCACCACCCTTTCCCCTCTTCCCTGTTGGGGATTGGCCCAGCAGACTTCCGTACCCGGGCACAGCTCGTGCTGCCCGCTTAGAGTGGCGCGTGACACCTATCCGCTTAAAGGTCACGCATCATACTGTCCGGATTGGTTGGGTGACTGAATATAAGGGAGCCCGCCGGGAGGGAGAGGAGCTGCCTGACAACTGCTGTAACCGCCGCGAGAGATTAAACAATAAAGCCTAGAGAAGAATCAAGATCTTGGGCGTGTTGCTTCGGTCCTTGAAGGGTCGCGACAAGTGGTGCCGAACCCCGGGAATTGCTAAACCTCGTCGCGACCTGATCCGCTGACCCTGGTGCCTGCCGATGAACGTTGCTGGACGCCGTTCAGTCAGCTGGCCAGACAGGGAGAGGGAACCGAGGAGGGTGAGTGGATCGGCGAGTAAACTGAAAGTATACGTGGCAGGGCAGACAGCAGGCAGTTGCGGTGGGTGTTTATGTGTAGTGTGTGTGTCCTGTTAGTGTTTGTGACATTGTTTATTATAATATATGGAATGAGGAGGCGCCAGTAAAGGTTCGCAGAGCAGCGACGAAATCAAAAGGTTCGCAGAGTGGCGACGAAATCAAAAGGTTCGCAGAGTGGCGACGAAATCAAAAGGTTCGCGGAATTAGCGACGTAGTCCAACTAAATCATAACTAGGATACTTGCCCCTTTAGAGAGAGGATGGGGACGGAGGCCTCTAGGGTTAGGGCCGAGGAACCTCTGAAAGCACTCCTTAGACAAGAGGGAGCCCCTTAAAACGAAGACTGCCAGGGCATTCCTGAACACTATAGAGAATCATGCCCCATGGTTCTTAGATGAAGGAAAAATCACCAGCCCTTTCCACTAGGGACAACCCCTATTTGGGGTCGAGTAAAAAATTGCCTGAAGGGACAGAAGCCAAGCTGCTGAGAGGCCATCCAAGAGGGGGAGGAAATATTAGAGGAAGTACGAGAAGAGCGTGCCTCCGCAAAGGCATCGGAAGGGGGATCTGAACAGAGACTGCCATATGATGAGGATGAAGACGGGGAACTTTCGGGGGATGAGCTAGAGAACAGGTTTAATAGCAGAGTTAAACTAACCACAGAGACTCTTTACAGTGAGCAGTCTAATGCCATAATGAAAAAACAGGGGTACGCGGGCACTAGAGGACTAGGGAAGGATCTCCAAGGGACAGAACAACCAATCCTTTTAGCAGGGAGACTGCCCAAAGGGCCCGGAGGACCAAGATTGGGTTTTTCTTCGGGGCCACTGAGGGAAAACAGCCTATAGAAATAACATGGCAGTCAAAAAGGCCCGTGTGGGTACCTCAGTGGCCCCTCACCAAAGAAAAGAAGGAAGCAGCCCACACTTTAGTACAAGAACAGATAGCAGCTGGTCACCTCCAGCCCTCTACCTCGCCATGGAACACACCTATTTTTGTAATTAGGAAAAAGTATCAAAGACTGTTTCTTCTCCATCCCGCTTCACCTCAGAGACTGTCAAAGGTTTATTGCCACAGGGCATGGCTAATAGCCCCAAAATGTGTATGCAAAGAAGGCCTTACAAACTGTCAGGAAACAGTTTCCCCTGATAATCATCTATCATTATATGGATGACATCCTTTTGTGTCATGAGAGCAGCAGGGAGCTAGAGACAACCCTCAGGGTCAGGGTATGGTGGAAGGCACCCACCTCACCCTCAAGAATGCCTTATATAAACAAAAAGGGGGAAAGGAGAAGATTTTAGAACACTGGACAAAAATGGCCGCAGTGCAGCAGAGTGGCACGGCCAACAATCCAATCCAAAACACATGCCTAAAGTTTTGTGGAAGGATGTGTTGGAAGGAACATGGAAAGGCCCGGACCCAGTGATAATCTGGACCCGAGGCTCGGTTTGTGTTTTTCCACAGGACCAGCAGAACCCCGTTTGGGTGCCTGAACGTCTGATACGCAGAGTGGAAAACCCCGGAGCAGAGGTACAAGATGATCGCACTGCTTCTGCTCCTGCCGTGGATCCTACAGCAGGCGACGGCGGAGCCGAGCTGCAGCTGCAGCCACCACCGCGCTGACTATCACCATTCCTACGGCAGAGACGCTGAATGGTCTGTCCCAGGCCACTGCCTCGGCAATGACAGCGCAGAACGTCATCAATGGCCATTTTAAGAATGGGATGGCCTTGGTCAACCAACGCATGAACCTTCTTCAAGAACAATTGGACCTCTTGGGGGAGGTTTTGTCTGTGGGCTGCATATATGAGGGTGTATTACTGGTATTGCTAATTGTGGGCCTCTCCTGCTTGGGAGGAAAGTCTGTTACATAAACAGCAACGGGGAGAACGGAAGGTCCTGTTGCAGGCCATGGCAGCACTAGAGGAAGGCATCTCCCCTAGAGTATGGCTTAATATGCTGGATCAGTAGTCAAGGACGGGTAAGATCGGGAGCTGCGCATATCAACCTAAGACAGGGCACAGACCTAAGCTGTCTGTTGCCTGAGGACGGGTAAGAATGCCGCAGACTCCGGACGACCTAAGACAGGCATGATCCCGACAGCCCTTTGGTTATAAAACAATAAAGGGGGAGATGTGGGGGCCCGGCCTACAGCCGAGGCTGAGCCCCACTCTAGCTGGACACCTGCTCACCACCCTTTCCCCTCTTCCCTGTTGGGGATTGGCCCAGCAGACTTCCGTACCCGTGCACAGCTCGTGCTGCCCGCTTAGAGTGGCGCGTGACACCTATCCGCTTAAAGGTCACGCATGATACTGTCCCGGATTGGTTGGGTGACTGAATATAAGGGAGCCTGCCGGGAGGAAGAGGAGCTGCCTGACAACTGCTGTAACCGCCGCGAGAGATTAAACAATAAAGCCTAGAGAAGAATCAAGACCTTGGGCGTGTTGCTTCGGTCCCTGAAGGGTCGTGACATTAAGAAAATATGCTCAACTTTCTTTTTCAGATAGTAAAGCTCTAATGGCGATTACTTAACACATAGAGATTATTGAACGATAATAAATTATTCTGATTTACAGTTCATTTTAAAACTATGTCTTTTCCACTTGTAATTTTGAACAGTAATTACAATTTTCATTGCTTCCCCCACATGTTCCTAAGTTGAAATGTCACGTGGAGGTGGAAGCAATAGCACATTGCTATTCCTTTGAGGGAAGAAAACCAGCTTTGGCTTTCAAAATCAAAGTCTAAAAGGTTAAGAAAAAACAAACAACAACAAGGAAATGGAAATAAACCAAACTGTGGGATACATGTGCAGACTTTCCTCAGGGATGTGAGGATAACTAGGTTTTCTAACTGGGACCCAATGGCAAGGAGACACTGAGCAGAGATATCAGAAGATCCAGGAGACTAAAGGGGACAGGGACCCAAGAGACAGCATTACGTTCCGACTCTTGCTGACGGTTCATTTCCAAGACCCAGGAAACTGGCTCTCAAATAGTATGCTGCCTTCCTCCTGCCCTCCCTCCAGGCGTGCGGCTGAATTCTGCTGGATGTGCACAGACCCTTCTGTGCCGTGTGTCATGCGGTGGGAGGCTGAGCCGAGTGGATCTTAGGATCAGCCGGGCCTCCCGGTGCCTGAGTACCACAGCCTGTCTCTACCATCACCCTCTGTAGGGAGCTCTCTCCCGCCTGCCACCTCCTCTGTGAGTCTCATGCTAGCAGGTTGGAACCACCCAGCCTGTGCCACTGGTTCGAGAGCAACAGCTGCCTCAGTGATTAAGATCTTCATACCCTTTGGTGACCGCTGGGTCTCTTCTCCAGAGGAGGGCCACGGGGGACTTTAGAACTTGCTTCTTGATCACTACCCATCCCGCTATGGAATGGCCTCTGGGCATAACTCGGCTGCAAGCTACTGTAATGGTGAACATGACATGTTTTCTGATACTTGCTGGGTATTTCTTACGATGCAAATTAACCTCTTGTGTGCTGCACAGATCACGTTGATCTACTCGCATGGTGACCACACTTTTCATGCTCATGGGGACCAGTGTTACAGTGTTCTCTGGGATGCAGTTCCATGTGGCGGACAGTGGGTAAGGGAGTGGTATGCAGCCAGAAAATTGTGAGACTTAAAAAATTTGAACACTCAAGTGTAGTGTTTAGTAGCACATAGAGACTGCCCTCAGTTGGGTATTTTCCAGGAATAGTTTTGCTGCAACATATTTTTCCTTCATCCTTTATTTGAATTCATATTCTCCTTTTAGCTGAGAGGCGAGTCTGAGAAACATGAAAGACTTGGCCATCAAATGGAGATCATCTATGAAAATACTACCTGCACAGAATAACAGGTCATAGGACATGGAAATTAATTGGGAAATGCCTTAAGTACCTACCGTGTCTTCAACCCCTTGCTAGGTACTATGAAGGAATATGAAAACAAGAAGTTTTCAATGGGAGAGGCAAGATTTGTACCATACTAACAAAATGCAAGACAACATTCAATTAAGCAATAAATTGGTGACACCAATTCTAAGTTCCAAAGGAACTCAAGGAAAAGGTGAGAAGTTCATGAAGGTGGTGGGGTTTTCTGGGACCTGGAAGATGAGTGGGAACTGGCTTAGGCTGAGACAGCACATGAGCCAAGGTATGGATGGAGTAGCAAGCCAGGCATGAGTCTCACGTGGCAAGGCAAGTGGCCGGAGCAGAGGGCATGGAGAGGTGGGATGAGAAATAAGCTGGATGGCAGGGCGGGGTCAGACAGGGGGCAGGGGGCTCTGAGATTCAGGCGAAGGACTGAGAGTCAGTTTCATAGAAAATGGGGTCCACTGAAGGTTTCTGAGTAGAAAAATGCTTAATTAGCATGGTACTTGAAATGAGCCTGACCGTTTCTTTCAGGGGGAGAAAACAGCATATTGCAAGTCTGCCAGCAAAATCACCTTCTCACAGTATCGATGGTTTATTTTTGTAAAGTGTAATTCTTTATTACAAAAGAAATGCACGTTCATAATGGAAAAATAGAGACAGACATACAGAAAGAAAACTTCAGACATAAAAAACCCATGAACCTTGAAATAAAGACTGCAAATAGCTTAGTATATAGTCTCTCAGACCCCTTTTTAATGACTGTGATGGAGAGTACTGGCTTTCCACCGAAATCCCTCCTCAGGTGATAGGGGTTGAAGCTGGGATGTGACCACACACCCTGAACTGAATGTGTCAGACTCCCCTGCAACTAGCTGTGGCCTCAGGAGGAGCATCTCACCAGCGGAGAAAGAGCACAGGTGTGATGTGTGCCGCCGGCCTCAGAGATCCTCTCTGACCCTGCGCCTCAGCTGGAGAGGCAGCAACTTTGAAAGTCATGTGTTCAAGACAATCCCTGAAAGTCCCAGTGAAAGAGAGCTGCCCACCAACCTGGACTGGCACAGGCACAAGAAATAAACTTCTATCTTGATCGAATCATCACAGTTCTTTTGGTCTCTTTGTTACAGCAGCTAACATTATCCTGGCATATGTTTATGCATATTGTAAATATTATTCACTTTTACAAAAATAGAATCACACCATACATATTGTTTCATTCAACAATACATGGCATCAATAGACAGCTTTCTAAAATTTTTCAAATTTATTTTGAAAAATTTTAAATCTGCAGAGTTAAAAGAATAGTATAAATAACATCCATTACTCTTTACCTCACCAATTCACTTTCTCTGTATATATGTATATAATGTATATATGCTTTTTCTGAATAGTTTCAAAGTGATCAGGCTTCATGATCCTTCACCCATAAATATTTGAACATGCATCTACCAAAACAGACATTCTCCTACAAAGTCACAATACCATTCATTATCTTACCTAAGGAAATGTAGTAGTTCCCCAACATCTAATATGTAGCTACATATTTGAACCAAATTGTCCCCAAAATATCTTTTTGGCTGCTTTTTCTGATACATACATGCAGTTATTATATCTCTTTAGTGTGTACTTCTCTGCCCTTTTCATGATTTTTGCTGTTTTAAAGAGTCCCAGCTTCATAGAAAGTTTTATGTTCTGAATTTGAATGTTTCCTTATAATAAAATTCAGGTTAATAATTTGGGCATGAGTATTCTAAAGGTGGTGTGGCTTCCGTCTTTATGCTCTCACATTGGCACCTCACAACGCTGCTTGGTCTCATAGGGTAAGGTGGTGACTGCACATTTCTCTGTGGTAAAGGTATATCCCATCCGACTTTGTAATTAGTTGGTAATCTAGGGATGGTTCTTTCATCTTGAATAGCTCGCTTATTCATAAACAGCATTTTACCTAAGGATTTTAGCATCTTTTGATGTGCTTTGCCTGACTTGAGAATTACTCTGGGGTAGCAGAATGATGGTTTTTCCAATTCTGTCATTTCTTCAACAGTTATTAACCAGCATTCTTCTCTGAGGAGGAGCTTTCCTTTCCCTCCTTCTTTCTCCTTTATTTATTTATTTAAGATTCTCATGATCACTGTGATCTCAAGGATATTTTTTATTCAGTTACCTAATCACATTTTTTGATGCTCCGATTGTACCAAAAATGGTGAGAGGGAGTCCAGTCATGCTGACTCTTGACTTGAATCACTGAGTACTTCTTGGCTTTTTGGTACAATAAAATGTAGCCTCACTTTGTACTTTACCCGACTCAGACTAGGAATTAGCTACTTCTCCAAGAAGCTCTGGTTCCTTTTAGTTGAAAGACGTACTTAGAAATCAAACCCCACTTGGTAGGTGTGCTCATTGCTGCCAGAGTGAAATTGTTCCTAAATCCTTTCAATGGAATTAATTAGAAATATGTATTTAAAAAATCAGGAGTCCACAGCAGTATTTCTAATTAAAATCTAACACTACATGGGGGTTTTCTTTATATGTGTATCTTTCTTCTATTTAAAATCTTTATGCCTTAATTATATTAGTATATTTACTCACATTTTGCTCTGCAATAAACATGGAATAATTTCAGAATTATAATACAAATATTAGTCTAAGAATGAATCCACTAAGTAAAGCTTATTCTTTCTCGGCAGTTCTCTGCCTTTAGAATATATTCCTCATTGTATGGATCTGTCATAATTCTCTTTGTTGGTTGTGTAGGTTGCTTCCAAACTTTTGCTATGATGAGTATTCTTGTATATTTATACACATCTTTAATTAAGTTCCCTGAAGTGGAAATTATATTAGTAGATTAAAAATACCACAAAGATTTACAATTTTTGTTCCCAAATTGTCCTCCAGAAATACTGTACTAATGTACATTTCCAGATGTATGTGAGAATGCCATTTCTACATAATTTTTCTGACTCTTTTATCTTTTCTAAAAAGTCTCTATCATTTTTGGGAGAAGGTTTTAATTTTAATTTGTAATTTGTGTGTACTTTTAACTCTTACACTGGCTCATTTTTTATCTCATCTACTTAGAATGTATATTCCACTTATCTCTGAGGAGGATCTGAGATGACTTAAAAGTTGAACTCAAAACAGTTTAAAAAAATGGAACAAGAAAAGGCAAAACTGATTTACAGGAAAACACTCAGAAAGTGGTCACCTCTGGGAGGAACAGGGGCAGGGATTGAGCAGGAAGGAGCACGAGGGAACTTCACGGGGAAAATGGAAACCTGGTGGGGGTTTGGGTTACAGGGTTACATGCATTTGTCCAAATTCACTAAATACTACTCTTAAAGTCTGTACAACTCCTCTAGGTCATTTTTACCTCAAAAAGTGGAAGAAAAACATGAACAATCAAAACCACAAAACCCATAAATATTCAGCTCTAGTTGATGTGCATGCTGAAGTTTTCAGGGGCACAAAATATTGATAGCAGCAGCTTACTTTGAAATGCACTGGAACATAAGAGGCATATGTGGGTGGACAGACAGATTGTATGTGATAAAGCAAATAGAGTAAAATGTCAGCAATGGTAGCACCTAGGTGGTGGGTACATATCCAGATATTTGCTGTACAATTCTCCTAACTTTTCTAGCTGTCAGAGTAAAATACTGGGAGGAAATGGAACAGAAATATAGATATAACTATATAGATGTCAGAGCTGCTGGGATAAACTGGGCACTTTGTGGGAACACTGCTAGTTTTCTTTTGCATGGTTCATAATAAACATGTATTTCATTAGATTAAAAAATTGTTCCCTGCATGTTATCATCTGGTAACAGTGAAAGGTCGGTGGTCAAATCTTGATGAGACAACCTGAGGAGAATTTACAGAGCAGGGCTTCTTGTGGGCAGGTCATGAACTTGGATGGGAATAAATTACATCTTGATTTTCGCTAATCTCTAACTGAAATCTAAGCATATTTTTCATTCACGAACACAGGCAACAAACTGCAGTAGTATAAGCAGTGCCTGAGATTTTTGTCGCCAATAGAAATCACAGGTATTTTCACATCTCATTAAATTTGTTGCAGATGTCTCAAAATACCCTTTACGCCCATCACTTGCTATTTAACGTGTTAATAAAGAAGCACATATATTACTGAATCACAGATTTCTAAAAATATTCTGATGACTGTTTCCATAAGAGTGGTTTCCTTTGAAATATAGATATGGCTGTGTATCTTCTTTTATGCTTTCAAAAATATTCTTCTGAGAAGAGGATCTAGTGCCCAAGAGGCCTGTGGTATAAAAACTGGACAAAACCCTCAGGGATGGAGAGAGCAGAGAACCAAGCCTTGAGGTGCTCCAGGACGCAGCCTGGAGAGAAGAGACGAGGAAGAGAAGCTGCCCTCGGAGACAGGGAGGAGGATGGGGCTTTGCAGAGCCCAGGGCCCTCGGGGCTTTGAGGAGGAGTGAGTGGCCCAGGGAGTCAAAGGGGCCGAGGGGCGGAGCGCCGTGAGGGCTGAAGAGACTGCTGTGTCCAGAGGTGTGGAAGTCATGCAACGGAGAGCCATTGCTGTGGGGTGACACGCGTGGAAGCCAGATTGGAGTGGGTCGAGGAGTGAGTAGGGGGTGGGGAAATGGAGTCAGGCAGTGTAAGTAATTCTCTTGGGAACTGTGGCCGTGAAGGAGAAGAAATAATTGGAGAGGATGTGGGATCACGGGCAGGCTTGTCTGTTGCTTTTTTTTTGGCCGGAGACCTTAGACTGTGATTAAATGCTGATGGGAAGGCAGCAGGCAGGGGAAGGTTGATGGATGGTGTGAGGGTCCTGAGGAGGGCAGGGAGGTGGAGAGGGGAGAATGGGTGTGAGTGGGAGAGGGTGTTGCAGAAGGAAGGAGCAGGTGGGGTGGGCAGCAGCGCACTGAGGAAGCTTCCACCTGAGGCCCCCTGTGGAGTGGGGTGGAGGCGGGGAGGCTGGGACAGGGCAGCGGTCTGCAGTGGAAGAGCTGCTGGAGGAACTCGGCGGCCTTGAGGAGTTCCAGGAGGTTGGTGGCTGTGGCCTCCCATTCTCAAAGCTGGGTGATTTTTCCTCAGCAGTTGCCAGTGGCCCAGGGACCATAGACAGGTGGGATTTTGCTAGAGAGGTGTGAGAAAAATACAAAGGGCAAGGGAATTATTAAGAGGATGGAGTCCAGGATGTAGACTGCTTAGGAGGGGGAAATCAGTAGAGAGCGGGCATGAGGGGCCCAGGGAGAGGGGCCGGCGCACCAGAGGTTCCCAGGGTAGAAGAAATGTTGTGGTGGAAGTGGCTGAGCAGGAGAGCTGGAAGGCTGGTGATGATGGAGGTGGGTGGGGGAGACACAGCAGAGTGGAGTGAAGGGAGCACTTCAGATGCCGGGAACAGAGGGGTCAGGGTATGGCTGGAGTACCAGGTGGACACTGAAGCCATCCTGGATTGTGGCAGAAGACCAGGGTGAACGGAGATGGAGCCCCTGCTCCCCTCACTGAAGAAGGGTGAGTGCTCAGGAGACAGGAGGGGTGACAGAAAGGGAGGGCGTGCTGGGACAAAGCAGCGCAAGCCTCAGCGAGCCAGTGTTTCCACCAAAGCCTGGGGAGCGGTGGTGTGGGGGCAGCACCAGAGAGCAAGAAGGGTGCCCTCCCACCTCCTGACCCTGAGGCAGGTGTGCAGGAGGGGCACGAATGGCACCCCCTCCACTCCAGGGAGGAGAACTGTTGAGAGAGGCTGACGCTCACTTGCTGTGTAGCAGGGAGATGGATGGCTCAGCCTTTTCCAAATGTGCCCATCTCCTTGATTTCAGCTGTTCCTTCCACCTGAAATGCCCCTCGGCTCCCCCACCCCACTTCTATCTCTCTGAATCCTGCCCTGGCTGAAATTTGAAATCAGCTGAAAAATCTGTGTCCTCTGTGAAGCTTTCCCAGGCTTCCTCCTGCTTTCTTACCCCACTCCTCCGATACTGTCTTGAACAGCAGGCATTTGTGTCTTATTTCACCAACACCGTGAACTACCCTGGGGTGGGCACATGCTTTATTCATGACCATATGCCCCTAGCGCCGAAAACAGGGTCTTAGACCTAAGTGGTTTATAATTCCTTAATGAATAAAATAATACAAAAACAGAAAAAGTTTTAGGATGAAATGCTCTATGTTGTAAATCATGTTTAATGAAGATATACACCTGGATAATGAGATCTTGCAAAGGGAAAATTTTAAATTTTGATAACTATTTGAATTGGCTTTTGACAGTTTTTTTTTTGGTTCTCAAATTTAATTGGAACCTTTATTTAAAAAGTAGGGAAAACTGATAAAATGTAATAAACTGATACATAGCACTACATAAACTGAGAAAATAAAAGCCACTTTATTATAATTTCTCATGCAGTGTCTGAACTGCTGAGTCCAGTTAACACAAGGAACCCTTTGGGTCAGAGGCTACCAATTCTCAGCACCAACAATCTCACCGAGCTGGGATAACAACTGGTTGTATCACTGTGCCGAATGGCAGAGTCACCCAGTGGAAGGATTGACTCTAGGCTGTCTTGCTTATCTGTTGAAAAAGGCAGGACAACATTTTGGAAGTGGCTGCAATTTAAACCGACAGGCGCCCGTTTTGCTGCCATGCCCTATTTTAAAATTACCCAGTGGAGCCGAGGCAAAGCACAAAAAAGGAGGAGAAATGAAGTACTGCTGGCTTTGCCCAAGATACGGTTATTATTTGTTTGCTCTGTTAATGCTGTTGAAACCTTCCAGCACCCCGTGGGTTTGCCCACGGAGGGGCATGCCCACCAGGCATTCCAATTAGTCTATAATCTTATCAAAAAAGAAATAATCCAATTTAGTCTAGTGAATTATCCAGTGGAATGTTTGATCACAGCAAGACGACTTCCGTTATAAAGCACAAGTGAGTCCTGGGCTGTCCTGAGTTGGCTCTGTCCACGGAGAGCTGCAGTCCAGTTGCTCTGACGTCTTTGTGTTCTCGCCTACCTGTGACAAAGGAAATTTACCTGGAGCTTCACAGAAGTCCCTCTGCAGAGTGGCAACCCAGGAAAAGACTGCTCTCTTTAGCCAGTTATGGCTGGTCACCACCAGTGTGGGGGTTTCCAAATGGTTGACTGTTATTGGCTCATCTTCAGTCCCAAACTGGCTATGGCACACTGGCGACCTCCTCGAGCAAACAACTTGCCTCTCAATGATTTCAAGTTCCCTTTCTTCTCACGTTCAGAGTGAGAAGCCTATTTTGGCTGTTCCGATTACATTGCTGTGACTTCAACATGTGCACGTTCCTAAAACATTGTTGCATCTGTCAGCCACCGATCATTCACTGAGCTCCTATTATGGGGTGGGCCTTGGAAAACTGACAATCAGCAGTGCCTGCTCCTGAGTAGCTTCCGGCCTAATGGACGAGGCAGACAGGAAGATGTACCCCAGGAGGACTTGGGCCCCGACAGTGTTATGGGAAAACAGAAGAGGGAGAAGAGCAAAGTCACCTGACCCCCAGGAGAAGCTCTGGAAACTTCCCAAAGGAGGTGCCCTCAGACTTAAGGGTCAGGCCTGATACCAAGGGCCTGGAGTACCTTGCTAAGGTGTTTGAACTTGATCCCAAAGACAATGGAGAGTCACTAAGGAATTTTTAATAGAGTGACATGATCCAACTTGCTGCCAGAGGGATCAATCACTCTTACTGCTGCCTGTAAGACTGGCTGGGAAGGGTGAAGTGAAGGCAAAACGACCAGGGAAATGACTCCTCCGGGCAAAAAAAGCCAGGGCCTTGCCCGGGGAGATGCTGGAGGGCAGATTCAAGAGAGGCGCTAAAACAGTCCAGCTTTAGTGTCCAGCGGAAACGGAGCAGGAGGAGCCGGAGGAGGAGTCTGAGATAACTTCCACAATTTTGGCTTGGTCGGAAATAAAGTCAGGAAGAGGAACCAATCTGAGGGGCGGACGATGCATTCAGCGGCGGGAGTCTGAAGGGCTTGTGGGACATGCCCTGGTGAACAGGTTGATGGCTAAAAAGGAAAACTGATGCAAATTCCCACAGATCTGCACTCGTCAAACCGTGGGCTGTACATTCCCTCCCCGTGACGTACATTTGCAGCTGGAGATGTGGTGTGCAGGGCTGGGTGTTACTCAGGTGCACCTAGAATCTGAGCTACAGTCGAGGGCGGCTGTGACAAACTCCATGCCAGGTGTTAAAGATGACTCACAGCCTCCCAGGGTGGGGCCTTTTGGCTGTTAGAACCAGTGTGTGCGTGTGCGACCTGCCTGATTTGCACATGGGCCTGGAGCCAGAAAGGAGGGAGGCCTGACCCCCAAGGAATCTGACAACGGACAAGTAGAAGTTAAAGAAAATTAAAAGCGTGACTCACGGAACACTTATGCCATGCGCTAAGCCCTGGCTGCTTTCACCGCTAAGGGTGTTGGTAGGTTGACATTGACAGATTAATGGGAGAACAACTCCCCAGGAGCCACTTGAAAGAGGAGGAGCTGAAGGTTTCACAAGCTGGATAGGCTGAATAAATAGGTAGTGGATAAACAGGAGTCATGCAAATATACCCAGGTCGTGTGGAAAACAAAATGCAAATCAAGCCAGCCTTGGCAGACAGCTGAATCATCACTGAGGGCTAACATTTGCAAAGAGCTGCAGGGAGCAAAGTGCTGTGTTGTGGATTGTGCAGGGCCGGTTTCTGAGGGGAAAAAAACCTTCTTTGGCTCATGGGGCCTTCTCTTGTTTTGGTTTTTGAACTTGACCGCAATCAAGGAAGATGCCACAGAACTTTTCTGCAATGTTGGAAATGTCCTATATCTGCATGGTCCAATACGGCAGCCACGGACCACCTGTGCTACTATGCATGTGAAATGCAACTAGTGATACTAAGGAACTGAATTTTAAATTGTTTTTTAGTTAATTTAAAGTTAAAGAGGCACCCATGGCTGGTGGCCACCTGATTGGACAGCACAGTTCTAGACTTTTGCTGCCCTTATGTGTGGATGGACAATCTGACTTTTTAAGCCACTACAGGTTACTTGAAGAGGCTTTATTTTTCATTTTAACTTCCAAAGCATCTGTGGATTGTCACAGACAAAACAATTAAGATGTTTGTGTTGGGTAACCACCCTCACACAAGTTTACCTTGCTTTCTGGGAGATTCAGGTGATCTCACTGCTGTAAACATCCCACTGGGCCAGGCCTGGGGCAGAGCCAGCTGCCAGCTGGTGTCAGGTTAACTGCCTCTTTCCAATGCAACATTGGGTCCTTGTGACCTGGAATCTAAATAGTTGCCCTGTTGCTGGTGGTGAGGCGGACAACGATTCTATTCTTATTATCAGAGCAAATGGTGCTCTCAAAAAACTAGACCTGATCTCCACCTTTTTTGTCAATAGAGTAAATGCAGTGACAACATGTTCAGTCTTTGAGGTTTGTGCATTTCAAACTGTCCCTTCCAGCAAGGATGCAGGATCTTGCAAGACAAGACAGGCCCATGATGTCTCTCTTTATGGAAGGCTGTTGGCCCCCATGTCCTGGGATAGTCATTTTCACCATTTTCTAGGGGGAAATTCTGTCCCTTTTCTGTGAAGGTTTGATAGGGTGAAGTATCCTGCTGCCCCGTCAATCATGGCAGGCTCCTCCAGGCCAGCAGCTGTTTCCTGCTCACATTGAGAGACTGCTTTCCTTTTTAGTCTACTAAACCATCCAACTTCTACTTGGTTATGTGGAGCTGCTGTTTATTTCGCTATTAAATTCTAACCTGATTAAACAGTGCACAAGGTTGTATGTAACTTTGAAAAGGTTCTAAAATTAAGTTGCTACTTTAGGTTGGCTTCTTGAAATGTGGTCTGGGCTGAGACAAAAGAAGGTATTCTAGAAGATTCAGAACCTGCTCCACCACTGATATCTGCTGGAGCATCATTTGCTAGAATAGTCGGACACCAAGGCAATTTATAATGTAGTCTAATGTTAGCGTGACATGAGTCTCACTCACTCTCACAGTGATCCCATGAGATAAGCATTAGCGATAAGTATCTCCTTGATGGGAAACTGAAGTGCTTAGAAGGAAAGTGGTTTGCCTGCGTACACACTCTAATGGGGACAGAGCTGGCCCTCAATGATAAGCATTCTTTCTACTATACCACATCACTAACTGAATGTGTTCAGGAGGTACCACTTTAAAGAACATCTGATCCAGGCTCAGTAGTTACTGCTTTATCCTGGATTTAGATTCAACACAACCTCTGCCTGAGGAGCAGTTAAAGCCACTGGTTATAGTGAGGAGGTCATGCCATGTTAACTGTGCATTTGGTGATATGCTCACCTTTAGGCAGGTGTCTGGGAGTGACAGCCTGATACTGGATCTGCTTGGTGGTAACTGCCTTGCTTATTCTAGGCCCATCAGAATTGTGATCATGTGAGACTGGCTTAAGGGATGAACAGGTGATGGACATTGCAATACAGGTGTTGAAACTTGGTGGTGGTTCACTTCACATACAGACCGTACTGTAAAGTTCCATGGGTGAAACAATCCACTTTCCTACTCCCCACTCAATCAGGAATGAACTTGCCTTCACAAATCGGAGGCAAAACACCCCAGAGGTTTCAGCCCCAGGAATCTCTAGAAGGAATTGGGTTAACTTTGCTCTGTCACATTGAGCTTTGTCTTCCTCCTGCCTTTTTCTGATTGGTCAGGTGACCAGGCACCTTTTGCAACTCTAGTGCCTGAAGTGACAGCCGACGTACTGAGCTCTGGAAGCTCCACCAGGCTGGCCTGGGATCTCCTTTGGGAGCTGCCAGCTTTCTTATTCACAGCCTCCTCTGGCGGATGAGCTCCGGTACCTCCCTGGCCCTGAGGATCCTACCGGAGGAGGTTTAATAAGTTCTGCATTCCCTCAGGATTTGAGACAGAGCAGGGCAGGCCCAGACTGTGAAGGTTAAAGAACAACCAGATTTTCATAGGAATTTGGGCAGGGGTTCAAGGCTGGGAGGGGCAAACTCCAAACCAACCCATGATTTCCAGGGCTGAAGATTTCACGTATCGGGTTTGAGCGTCACAAGGCATCTCTGGCTTCATTTGCACCAAGCAAAAGTGGAAGGCTTGAGCCGGGAGAGGTCAGCATAATGAGCACACAGGTCAAATAGCCCTTGGGAGTGGTGTATTCAGTGACATTTTCTCACCCTGCCCTCCTGCCCTTTTGTGTCCAGAGGCAAATCCTCCAGTATCCCCCAAAGAATATCTGTAATACGGAGAGCAAAGCAGGGGTGAATTTTACTATAGAAAATTCTGATTTTGTCACTCTTCTTAATAGAGAAGATGTGACTTTGAAGGCACTTGTACAAAGGCCCAAACCCTTAGGACATTATGATCTAGAAGAAATCGAGATGATGTAAGCAACATTGTTTTGAGTTCTCTGACATACTGGGTACAGTGACATAGTGCAGATGTGAAAAATCCCGTCCATGTTTACAAACTGCCAGATTTATGCATTTATTATATGTTTTTGTCCTTATTTCATAATCACTTTGATATGTACAACCATGTCCTTTGTTAGATGTGGTCTGAGTGTTTTGCAATGACGATTTAAAGAAAGCATAATTTTTATAGTGCGAAGAAGAAAACTATAGGAATCCGTCACCAGCTTGTCCCCCTGACGAAGTTTGAGAGGAGCATGAGACTTTAAGACCTAGAATCTCCCAATTACATGACCATCACCAAACAAAGTGACCGTGGCCATGCAGGTGAGTCTTTGCATGACAATAGAAGAACACAGCTGCCCATTTGTTTAGTAATCTCAACCTAAGAAGGTTACTACGTGCTACTGTTTGACTTAATTTTTTAATCTATTCTTGATTTTTGTTTCTAAGTGCAAAAATGTGAGAATTTATCTTAATGCTAGCAGTGTGTTGTTCTAGCCAAACTAGATTTAATTTTTGGATTAATTTCGCTCCCTAAGTTTAATCAGCAGCAGGCACTGTGTTTAGTCCTTTACTAACAGGAAAAGATCCAGGCAACAAGTTCTTGGTGCTGCCAGTATCGTAAGAGAGTCTCTTTCACCTTCAGACTTGAGGTGGAATATTTTATTGTGTGACTTTATGTTCCTTAATAGGGAGCACAGATCTCTCCTGGGGATATATCTACATCCATAAACATCTATCATTGATGTTTTAAAGGTGTCCTTTGAACATTAAATAACTGCAGTATGAACATCCTAGATTAAAGAAGAAATCCCAATGAGAACTTGATTGATATCAGGTATCCAGGATCTAGCTCAGGGATGCACGCCACTGATAGAAAAGAGAGAGTCTATTCTCTAGAGTATATTTTAGGCATAAAATATTAAATAAGAATTCATAAAAGGCATATTACTCATCTTAAATCAATTCTCCATGCTAACAACTGGCATTGAATGCAGCATGTGGTATTTAGAGCTTACACAAGATAAGTAAAATTCTTATACAGATAAGATCTTCAACATGAAATATGATCATATAGCTCTGTATTTCAGAGCACCCTCCCCGGGGTCAGACTGCTTGAATGGAAATCCTTACTCCACCACATACTGGCTGTGAAATTGTAGGTAAAGTTTCGTAACTTTTCTAAGGCTCAGTTTTCTTTTCTGTGAAATGAGGTAATATACAGAGAATTATGAGGACGACATAAGCTAATGTGTATAAAGTGCTTAGCACAGTGCTGGAACATTGCAAGCACTCAAATAATGTTGACAACAGCCACTTTTACCATCATTATCATATTGCTATGAGGTGGTCTTATTATTTGTTATCATCCAGACAAACATGTTTGAATGATTTCTAGTTATTACATGATGCATTTATGACTGCATTTTACTCTATTTAAAATAAAAACTAGACTAAGCGATACAATGGGCTAGGCTCTAAGCCCATATGTAATGATACATCTATATACCTGTATCTATCTGCATCTGTATTTGTATAGACAGAGCAGACGGACAGAGGTATAGGTATATAGTAACAGGTATGCATTAGAAGGCTCAGCTCCTTCAAGTCCAAAGAGCTGCAGCATTTCTCATTTGGATGTGCCTTGAGGACCATCTTCACCAGGGCCTTTATCTACAGGTCAGAAGAGTGAGACCCAACCAGGGTGAGGAGGGACACCACTCAGCGGAGGGGTTACGGGAGTAGTACCCAGAGTGGGTGGCTCCTGCCCCTGCCACTCTCTGACCTTTAGGATTCTCCTCCATCCCTTTTTTAAGTCAGTTTTTTCCTAAGAGACAGACAGACACACACACACACACACACACACACACACACACACACACACACACACACACACACACACACATACACACAGACAGACAGACAGACAGAAGCAGGAGAATGCCTCCCAGAGTTCTAAGTACCTGTTTGAAAGAAGATCCGCTTGAAAATTGGGATCTCTCAAAATTTGTCTCTTGCCCCCCAAACTGATCTCGTTTCTTCTCATTTGGGTCTCTTCTGTAGTCCTGTCGCCTTAGACAAGCCTGGAGAACAAAGACTGCTTCTTTGGCTTAGGTCTACAACTAGCTTTGATAACTTTATGCTTAATTCCTGTTGTGAGGAATGTGAAATACAAGATGTACATCTCCCAGGTTCACCAACACCTTTACCAAGCGTGAGGGCACCCACCCAGGCATCCGTTCCTCCTCCCTTTGCCCCAAATGCCAGGCCAATATTATCAGTCACTGCTTTAGTAAATTCAAACAACACACACTAGGAGGCATTCTGACAAGTATTTATCCAGCAAATTGCCACCTCAAGGAAGGCAGTTCCCATTGCTCTGTATTAACTTCTCTCTCCTCTTTCATTCTCATCACAGCTCCCCCTCACACTACCTCCATCCTCCCTGTCCCCTGGGATCATGCAATACCTACGCCATAAAGGATTTTCATACACGAGAGCTTTAGCATGTGCTGTTCCTTCCACTTGGTGTGCCTTTCACAAGATGTTGCTTGGCAAATCCTGCTGCCTACCACAAACCAGCTCACGTGGCCTCTCTCCTCTTTTCCCTGCCTTGTTACTCTCCCCCAGGCTGAATTAATTGCTTCTTTATACATACATAGCTTGAATTGTATGATTTTTTTGCCACTGTATTTCATTTTTTATTTTGGAGCCTGTTTCTCCTGCTGATCAGTGAGACCCCTGTGGGTAAGGACCACCTCTTATCTTTTGAATCCCCCAGCATCTAGCACTTAATGTCAGCTGAACTGCATTTTTGTTTTGGAGGGAAACATCAAATCCCAAATGCCAAATAATAAAAATAAAATAACCATGCAAAACAATGTTCCCTTTTTTTTTTATACTGAAAATCTAATGCCAAAATTTTTATCCTCCAGTGTCAGGACTGAATCCAAAGGATATCATGTGCTTTTGGGGTTTCAACTGATATTTCAAATATTCCTGAATAGTCAAACTTCTTGGAGCATTTCTATAGCTCCAGTGACCAAATTCGCCTTTGGCCTGCCAGAGCCAAATTATCTGCTGCGATAGCAAAGAAATGCAGTAGAAAGACCTACAATATTGTTCCTGAATGAGGTCTGGCATGCCCCTTTCCTTCGCTGGGTTAGAAAGGAGAGCTTCCTCCTGCATCTTCCTCCTCTGTTGAAAAATGCACCTCCTTCCTGATGTAGAAGGACTTGCCAGAATCTCATAGGAAAATGGGAATAGCTACGGGAAAAGCCTAATAACTACACGACAAGGTTAAGAATAGCAATGACCTGATACTAGCAAAGCATTTACCACTTGAAACTGGGAACAGAGTCAGTTTTATACTGTGCTTTACAACTGAATTGCAGGTGAAGCCCTGGCCTCGGTGGTACCTGCAGCAGATGAGCAGATGGAATCCTGTATTCCCAGGAGAAAGGTGCAGTCCCCCCGCCCCCCCCACACCGCCCTGCTTGGAAAGGGAGAGCACTCCAACATAGTTGAGGTTCTTTTTTTTCCTACAGCTAATCTTATTTCCAAAAACTATGCCCTATAGAGAGCAAGCCATTTTAATAAATCCTGGGCAGTGTTTTAAAAAAAATAAACAAGAACTCCCACCCCCCACAAATACTGGACAGTAACAATTATAAGTTAAACAAACAAATACCGAATAATAAAAAATAACAAGGTAAACCTAGAGTAAGGGAAAGAGAGTCAGCTAGAGAGTTTGATGAAGCTCAGCTAAGGGCCAACCCCCTCTTCTCCATTCCTCTTCCAGTGACTGCAGATCGGAGCTCCTATCTGGGAGGAGCCCGGGAGGGCTGCTGTGTCCTGGGGGAGCAGATCTGTGTTTTCCCCTTGCCCGCTGGTATTAAGGCTCAAGGGGAAAGTGCTGATGGGCTGAACGTGAAGGAGCCAGCGTTAGCAAATGCGCACAGGACCAAGGCAGATTTTGTGGGATGAACAGAATTCTTGTGGGCTGAGTGTTTTTTGAAAATTCTCTCCAAGAATGCATGCGACTTAAATATTTCTTTACCGAAAGGCGGGGGGAGGATTAGAAAGGTTTGCAATGTTGAAAAAAGAACTCTGTTGTCTCTGGTTCCCTGTCTCTCCCTTCACAGGGGGGCAGGGCTACCCAGGGACAAGGTAGGCACTTCCTAATTTTTATCTTGATACAGCCAAGCAATCTTTCCATGTAAAACAAACATGAGGGCTCTTGAAGTTCCAGCTTTGCTGAGGAGAAGGAAGGCGGGGACAGAGCCAAGCCCCAGCCTTGCAGTCCTAGAAACAGTGAGAATCCAGCCATACATCCCCCAGGCGGCTGGGTTTCTTGTTATCTGCAAATGTGAGGCTTTTTTGTTGTTTTGGATGCTGTTTGTTTCTGCTTTGGGGGTTCTGAAGTGACAGGGACAGAGGAGTAGAAAATCCATAGGACGCGGATGAGGAATGGATTTGTAATTCATAGTCACCAGGGGCTCGTCTTACCCTGGAACTTTGAAAACATTCTCCTTTGAATTGCACGTGTCTGGAGCCGGATTGCTATAAATAAGTTTCTGTTCATGTGGCAGAACTGGCTGAGGGCAGCCGGAAAACTGAAGGCTTCAGGTACCTTCTGCCTTCTTCCCTCCGGTGAGAATCTGGGCTTCCCCCTCTCTCCTCCCTGGTGTGGCGCCACCTGCCAGCCCATCCCTCTGACTGCAGAGCACACAGTCAGGCTGCCTTCTGGGCAGAAGCCACGCTGTGGGGGCAGAACACAGAACGTGCATATATGCCTGTGGGGGATGACGTGGGCTCTGTGACTCACTGTAACTCGATACTGGTAAACACCACCAACCCCGGCTCTGCCACCCTCTAGCATCCTGACCTTGGGCAAGCTGACTAACTCCACGGATTCTTGCTTCTCTCATCTGTGAGATGTGTCCCTGTGCTGCAGGATGCTTGGGAAGCAGGAGACACTGCTGGGAACACGCGGAGTTGAGCCACGGGTTCGGGACCAGTGTTCAGTAAAAGGCACTCACTGTGACCACCACCACCCCTATCTATAGTTGCCATCGTTAGGCTTCATCGTCGTTTCCAATCCCATTTCATGCTTGGCTTCTGCAGTCAGCCTTTGCCAAATAACGTGACTTTGTGATCTTGGGCTCAGGGGAAGAAAGAATCTTTCTTTCTTCTGCAGTGCATCCTTGTGTTTCTGCCCCGGATGAGGAGGCCCGTTCCCCCAGCCAGCCCGTGGAGGTGACCCTGCTCGGGGTCACTCGGGGGCCTCTCTAACGGCACATTGCCAGCACAGAATCCACAAAGACACTCAGTTTCTTTGGTCTCCTTTATTATCAGTCCCTTCCTTCCAGTCCTGCAGGCTCCTGGTGCCTGAGACTCCGTGCACCGCAGGTCACTACCCGGACTCGCAGTTCTAGGACAGAAACATTGCGACCGAGACCCCGCCCCCGCCGAGGTCATCGGTCCTTGACATGGTGAGCGCTGGAGGAGTGGGAGTTGCCATTGCCGTCAGTTGGCTCTTTTTTGTTGTTCTTATGATCTGAGCCCCAGTTTGGGGTTTTCATTATCCACGGTGACATTAGTAAAGATCATTAGTTTTAAGAGCTCAAGAAATCAAAGGTGTAAAAACAGTTTGATGTGACAGTCCCCTCAAATGAGTTTATGTTCCTGTTCTGTCTGTGAAGAGTAGAGAAAAGCATACCTCAGAGGTGAGAGAGTAGAGAACCCTGCCCCTGATTCCTACAGGCGGGGAAGTCGAATTATCTCCATCACCTCCACCCCGTGAGCGGATGGACGGTCCCCAAACCCCGGCCGCCCGGGTAGTCACCCATCACGCCCTCGAGCAAGTTTACATCATCATGTTCCGGTGTTGGCTCTGCACTTGAAAGCACCAGGATGAGTAAGTGACATGAAGTGAAACCTACTTGAACACATTTGATAGATTATAGAAAATCATTCTGAAATGTCAAGTGTAATCTTTCTCTCCAGCTTTCAGTGGACATTAATGGCTAAATTTTGCCTCAAGTTACATAAACACATTTGACCAAAAGAAGGAAAAAAAAAAAAGCCATGGAGCACATACTCAAAGAGACAGAGCCAAATTCTGAGATGGTGTATAATTATGGACTACTTACCAGATTCTGAAATAGCATGTAATATGCCAAATAGATGTTTATTTCCTCTTGTGTTTTCAAAAGGGTCCCACCCAACCACCGAAAAGAGTAGCATCAAAATGCTTCAGGGTGGATTTAATCCACTTCTCCCGCTGCTAGCACACAGACCTATCAAGGCACTGCTAATTTGGTGCATACCAACCCTTAGTATATTTTAGGATGTAGCAGAAATAGTGTATCCAGGAGGTTTCTAAGGGCTTCAGTTTGAGCCCATTCATGAAAGGCAAGGCAAGTACAGAAGGAATATGTGGCAAATGTATGTGGCTTGGGAGTCAGGACTAGGTATCAGGCCTTACACTGCTTGTCATCTGGAAACAGGGAACCCCTAGTGTCTAAACAGCTCGCTGCACTGAGAGTGACAGAAATCTCAGAGATTTCTTCGGCCACAAATAACTGGCAAAGCTCATTGATGACCCAGGGTGTCAATATCCACCCAATGCAAAGTTGGCCTTAGTAAATTCTCTGCACACAGGTCATACATGGACCAAATTATTGAGGGGTCATTAAAGTCTGCAACTGAGTCTTAAACTTCAATGTTAAATCCCTTCTGGAACAAAGCAAGGGATAGATTAAATAATGTAAATAACTCATCACTGTTCCCTTCAAAGTAATTTCTGTCGGTTGCTATATACTTAATTCAATAATACTTAGAACATATTAAAGACAACCATATTTATTTTTTGCAGACCTTGTGGTGCGTGGTTTTGAAAATGCTCAGTGAGGGTGGATTTGACTTTTAGGATTATTTACAAGTCAGCTGGATCTAAGTCGAATAAACAGAGTTGGCGGTAAAGTTAGGTAATGCTGGCTCTCATCAAAGACAAAGCATTCGGTTCAGCATAGAGTCCACTTCTGCCCTTAAGAAGCTATAGTCCCGTTTGAGAGGAAGTCACACAAAAGACAATTTCAATACAATTTCGTAAACATGTGAAAGAGGTATGGAAAGGGTGTGCTGGAATCGGAATGATGGAAACGTTCTCAGGCCTGGTAGCAGTGATGGCTGCAGCTTTAGCAAGTTTACTGAAAGGTGTGAAATGATGCAAGTATAACAGGTGAATTGTATGATGTGTAAATTGAACCTCAATACATTAATTTTTTAAAGAAGGGTGCTGTGGAAGTACCGAAGTTCCCTTTAGATCTAAACTAAAACTGCAGTCTTTACCACCCTGTCAAGAAGGAAAGAAGGGGGAAAAAGAGGTCGGAGAAGCGGTTAAGGCTTAGGCTGGTCTTGCTGTGGTTCTCGGGTCTCGGGCCCGCCTTTAGGTGAGGGAAGCGACAGAAGGGTTTCATGTATTCCAGGTGCAGAGTCGATTTCACATTTTAGATAGATTTCTAGAAAGCAATCTGCAAGATGGCAAGGCTGGGGGCCAGGGCACTGGTTATAAGGATGTTATAATCGTCTTGGAGAGAAACCATACAGGTGGGAACCGGAGTGCTGGCAATGGGACAGAAAAGAGGGCACAAGGCACAAGCTTTCAGGTGAACCTGGCAGGTCTTGGTAATTGGCGAGATGTGGATGGTGAGGGAGAGGAAGGGGTCAGGGAAGACTTAGGCCGCTGTCATCATAGAGAGAAGACAGGAGGATGGCAGGACGCATGGAGTGCCAGTGTGGACACGCTGAATTTGGGTCACTTACGTGACATCATGATGGAAATGTCCAACGCGGACGGTGGCCTGTGATTCTGACACTTAGAGAAGACTCAGGATTGCAAGCCATTAGTTTATGAGTGCTGGCTAAAAACACGGGAGGGGATGACATTGGTCACAGAGAAGGAAATCAGGCTGACAGAAACCTGGGGGAATTCTCATGTGAGGGGCAGAGAGGGGAATGTGAGAGAAACAGGGCAAAGATCAGGAAACGTCAAGTGATGTCAGAAAGTCAAAGAAGTGAAGTAATGTTCAAGGAGAAAAGAGCAATAGTGTCAAGTGTAGATAAAACTTAAGAAAACAAAGACTATAAAGGTGTCCACTGGATCTGGCTGCTGACCTGAGCGAGAACAGTTTCAGGGATGGTGGGGTGCTGGCTGGGCTGCAGGGCGTAAGGAGGTGAATGGGAGGGGAGGAAGCAGAGAAGTGGAACTGACCGAGGGGCCATCTGGGCTGTGGCCGGGCTGTGGCTAGAGAAGACACCTGGTCCTCAGACGGCTTGCTTCTTTTGTTCTTAGTGTGGGAGAGACTTGAGCTTGTTTGTAGGCTGAGGTGGTTAGAAGAAGGGAAGTTTGATGAGAGGGCCATGGATGGAGAGAGGCTGGAGACAGAGGGGCAGGGACCAGCATCTCCGGCCAGGCACCGTCAGGGAGAGCGCCACTTGCCCCAAATTGGAGAGCTAGAGAGTGCGTAGCCTGGAATGGAAGGTGCCCCCGGCTTCCACTGCGGGCTCTTTGTGTCCTGTGTGTATAACACAGGAAGGGAAGTTCTTTGTTGAAAGCATGGGGATTGGAGGTTTGAAAAAGGTAGAAAAGCTTGAAATAGTGGCAATAACAGAGGGAGAGCTGATGCACATGTCGAAGTGAGTCGCCCTTCATGCCTTTCTTTGCCTCGCTGCCCTTCCATCCATCAGCAAGAAGTCTGTTCCGCTCCTACTTCCTGGGGGAGCAGGGGCGAGAGGGGGCACTTCTCAGCATCTCCACTCCTGTCTTGTTGGTCCAACCACCACAGTTTCTGTCCTAAATTTCTATCTTAGTTTCCTTACTAGTTTTTCTGCTGCTTTTCTCATCCCTTTCAGTTCTCCCTGACAAAGCAGCCAGAGTGATATTTAAAAAATATAAATCAGCTTGTACCTCTCCCCTACTTAAAATCATCCAATAATTCTCACTGTGATAAGAATAAACTCCAAATACCATGCTTTGTCCTGAGAGACTCAGGGTGACCTGGCCTACCTGCCTCCTCCACCTCATCATGTCCCGCATCCTCCCTCAGGCAGTGTGTTTCAGCCACTGCAGCCTTGCTTCCCGCCTCAGGACCCTTGCACGTGCTTTCTTTCTGCTAGGATGCTCTGGCTGGCTCTTTCCCATCATTGACCTCTATGACCAAATGTTACCTCACTTCCCTGCCTGTGTGAAGGAGCATCACCCCCACCCCATTACCTTTGTTTTATTCACCTCATTATATTTATCAGTAATTGAAACTATCTTACATATTCATTTACTTGTGTGTTTTGTTTGTTTCTCAATCCTGGAATAAGAACTCCAGGAGGGAAAGGACTTTGTTTAGAATGTAGTAGGTACTTAACATGTACAGATATTTATAAGGATGGAAAGTGGCCTTATTAAGGTCACTGGAAATGCAGCTGAGATTAGAAAATGAAACTACAGCATCTACAATCCATAAAGTTGTGTGACTTTTCTTCAGCAGAGACCATCAAATAATAAGATTGATTTTCTTATGTGCCTGTTCTGGAGATAATTTTAAACATGGGCCGTGTGGCAGAGGCATCTTTGTGAAAATTAGAAGGATTCCCAGCATGCCCAGTTCAGATGTTTATGCTCTTATTTCACAGAAATCCCTCAGTTTTATAATCTTGTAGGTAGGTTGGCAAGTTGTAGGAGGAAATCGCTGACTTCATCTCCGGCCCCTGAGCTAAGCTGTATTATACAGGTGAAATCAGGTTACCGAGATAGGTCTGGTTTCCTTGGCGACCTGGGAGGTTCAGTTATATTTGAAATTGCTGATAACAGCAGTTCTGGGTTTTCCTTAGGGCAGGAGTGCTTTCCCACCCTCAGCTGAGGCCTTGATTGGCGAGAATTGACCTCCAGCCAGTGGGATGAGTGACACTTCCTAACTGCTCCCAGAATTCCACACCCTGCCTGGCAAGTTTGTCCCATGCCAGCTCTGGGTAATCGTGTCCTGTCTCCTGAGGCTCCCGGTTGTTTGGAGTTTGCATGTAAACACTGTAACTAGGGTGACAAATAGTTAGCTGATCGTAGAATGTGCTAACCACCTTTCTTCTGGCAGGATGACAGCTGGAAGGGCATGTTATTATATAAGTGGCAGGCTGACCCAGTTAACTCCTTAATGTCTTTTTTCTTGATGGCTCTTTTATCACATTTAAGCCCTGATGTTCATCTGCTGACAAGGTTTATGCTAAATATTTTTTAAATGTTCTCATTTCATTTTCATGACAATATTATCAAGTGGGTACTATTATTATTCCCATTTTACAGATTAGAAACTGAGACTCAGAAAGATAAAGTGGCCTTCTATGGTCACACAGCAAGTAAGTGATGGATTTTGGATTTTAGAAAGCGATTACTGCCTGTCATATACTGATACAGTATCCTGAGTTCTCTTATAATACTGTGAGTGAAGGCAGAAGATAATTCTTAATTTCTGCAATTACCTGATATTCAGAGTCCACTTTATGCTGCATGTCCCGCAGATACTGAACATCACTGATGAACTTCTGCCTGTCCTTTGCTTGATGCAACATGATTCTTAATCCCCGACCTGCATTTAAAAGATAAATAAATGTACCATAATATAATCCTTTGTGGCTTTGCCCTATTTGGATTTATTTTAGTATAATTGCTTTTATTCTCTTAATAATCTAATTTCCATTGTTTCAAAGGCACAGATGCTCCTTTCAGATGGAAAAGATTCTTTGTATTGGTGTCGATGGCCTTACTGCCCTCCTGTTCCAGGCATCAATAATGCAGTCACATTCATCAGCCACATTCATCGGGGATCCTGCTCTGGTTATTCAGAGGGAGTTAGATTGGCCGACACCTGACTTACGTTTAGCTAGGAGTCTAGCTAAATTAGCTATGGCCAAAGTTATGAGCCTCTGGTAACTTAAATTCATTTATTCAACAATTACTGCACCCCTATTCTAAGTCAGACACTCTGTGGGACATGGGGTATAGCAGCCAGCCAGATGAACATGGCCCCTGCCTGTGTGTGCTTCCGGTCTAGGGTGGAAGACTGACATTGAACACTGCTGTACCCCAGCCGCCTCACACTCCACATGGTCTGCTCACAAACCTGCTCCTCTCGAAGAGTTTTTTGGCAGGGGAAGTTCACACTGACCAGGTAGCCGCTCGAGCTAGTAACCTCGGCAGCTTCCCTCACACTTCCCTTCCTACCACAACCATACAATCGCCAAGTCCTGATGACTTTCTCTCCTTGACTCCATCACAATTAGTGTGCATATACTGGTGTGAGACTGGGTTCAAATCCCAATTGTGTAAATACTGACAAGGGACCCCTCACTCTGATAAGTGCTGTGGAGTAGAAATAACGGGTTCTTTGAGAGAGAGTTATCATGGGAGGGTACAGCATGTCCTGCGAGGCAAGGCTTTCCTTAGGGAATGACACTGGGTTTGCAAAGCAGTGAGCTAGGCAAGAAGTGGGACAGCGAACATTTCGGACAGAAAGGGCAGCAGGTGCAGAAGCGTCAGGGCAGGAAGGGGCCGGAGTGTTCGAGGAGCAGGAGTTCAGTGCCGTGAGCAGAGAGCTGGGGAGAAGAGCAGCAGAAGGGCCGGAGGGCAGGCAGGGCAGGTTCATGCGCATCTGGGAGGCCAAGATGCCAAGAGCCATATAAAGCCACTGGAAGGTTCCAACCAGGGGAGCCACTGATTAGATTTGCATGTGTTTGTGCCTCCAGCTGCATGGAGAATAGATGGGGTTGGGGATAGAGAATAAAAACGGAAGTGGAAAAACCACTGGGAATATGTTTTAGTATCCAGGTAAGATGGTGACCAGCCTTGGGTGGCAACAGTGGAGAGAAGGGGAGGAGAAAAAGGACATCATAGCTACTAATTAGCCTCTTGGAAGTGCTAGACATTGTTCTAAACATTTACACGTATTAACTCATTCAGTCTTCATGACCTTGCTGCAAGGCCAGCACTGTATCTCTATTTATGGATGACGAAACTGAGGCACAAAGGGGTTAAGTTACTTGCCTAAGGTTACAGAGCTGTTCAGTGGAAGGGTTGGGATTTGAGCCCAGAGAGTCTCACACCAGCGCACACACCCTAATCGTGATGGACTCACGGGATACTCAGGAGGGAAAATCATCAGGACTTGGTGGTTATATGGATGGGGCAGGGAAGGGAAGTGTGCGGGAAGCTGCCCAGGTGTGGATAAAATGAGAGTTCCTGTGGCCAGGATTCTCACCGGGCCCTGGTTGACTAGCTCACTGCACACCTGTGGGCAATACATGGCTGTTGACTCTATATAAAGAGCTCTGCCCAGTGCTCTGGGTACAACATGGTGGCAGGGCTGTAAGGCTGCAGGAGAGCAGAGCAGAGGCTGGAGTGGTGGGAGCGCCGAGGACAGAGGCCCAGAGGACAGCTGTGCAGGACGGGTGTGCGGACAGAGGGCCCAGAGGCAGAGACCAGCTTGCTGCATGGAGACTCGCTCTGAGTGAATGGGATTTTAGTGACTGACCTGCCACCTGGAAATAAAGTTGGGTATAACCCTTTCGCCCAAGAACGTTTTGCTGTCATTTTCTTTGGTCACATTGAATCCATGGCAGACTTGCCCGGGGCTGAAACCCATTGGCAAGACACCAGGTTACTGGCTGGCAGGTGTGAACATTCTTCAGAGAACTCTGGAGGAGGAATGGGTTGGTGAGGAAAATCCCAGGGAGTCTGAAGCAGCTGGGGTATAGCAAATGGATATGTCAAGGAAGCAATTAGACACAGAGCTCTGGAACTGATAAGAGAAGATTTGGACACTGCTCGCATTTTGGTGATAACTTAAGTTCAAGCCAGAATGGGTATTGGAAAGAGGATGACAACGAGGACAAAACTCCGAGGAGCACACATATTCGAGAACAGATAGCCAAAGAGAGAGTCTGCAAAGAAGCCAGAATGGCAAGAGGAAAACCAGGTGGGTGTAGTTTCACAGATGCTGAGAAGAGCGTGTTTCAAGGAGGTTATTAATAACCTTGGTGAGAGCATTTAGTGGAGTGACGGGGCTGGAGACAGATTGCTGTGAGTTGCATAAATGAGCGGTTAAGGAAGTGGAGACAATGCTTTTAAGAAGTTTGACTGATTAGTGTGGCCTAAATTTATGAGTGAAATATTTAAGTTCACGAAGTTAGGAAATGGCACAGTTCATAAAGAGGCTGCTTGACCTCATCTATGAGGTCATCAAGGCTCCCACACTACTCCTGCTTATTGGCCAGTGATGCTTTTTCATTTATTTCTACACACGTTTTTAAAAAAACTGAGATGTAATTGACATGTAACATTAGTTTCAGGTGTACAACATGATTCCATGCTTGTATATATTGAAAAATGATCACCACAATAAGTCTACTTAACAGCCATCACCACACAATTTTTTTTCTTCTTGTGATGAGAACTTTTAAGATCTCTCTTAGCAACTTTCAAATATATAGCATCATTAACGGTAGTCACCATGCTGTCCATTACATCCTCAGTCCTTATTTATAACTGGAAATGTGTGCTTTTTTGACCCCCTTCTCCCATTTTGCCCATTCTCTATCTCCCACCTCTGGCAACCACCAATCTGTTCTCTGTATGGCCTCTGTATCTGAGTTAGTTTTTGTTTTGTTTCGCGTGCTTTGTTTTTTTAGATTCCACATGAGTGAGATCATATGGTATTTGTCTTTCTCCGGCTGACTTATTTCACTTAGCATAAAGCCTTTAAGGTCCATCCATGTCGTCACAAGTGGCAAGATTTCCTTCTTTTATTAATTTCAGGTGTACAACATAGTGATTTCACAATTGCATCCATCTCAAAACACCACAGTAAGTGTAGTTACCGTGTGTCACCATACAAAGTTATAGCAGTATGACTATATTCCCTGTATCGTACTTTTTATTTCTGTGACTAATTTTATAATTGGAAGTTTGTGCCTCTTTATCCCCTTCACCTGTTTACCCTTTCCCCTAACAGCCACTTCCCTGTGGCAACCACCAGTTCTCTGTATTTGAATCTGTTTTATTTTTTAGATTCTACGTATAAGTGAAATCACATGGCATTTATCTTTCTCTGACTTATTTCACTTAGCATAATATCCTCAAGGTTCATCCATGTTTGCAAATGGCCAAGATTTCATTATTGTTTATAGCTGAACATTGTCCATTGCATATATCTTGATCCATTCACCTATCAGTGCTTCCATATCTTGGCTATTGTAAGTAATGCTGTGATAAACATAGGGGTGCATGTATCTTTTTCAAGTAGTGATTTTGTTTTCTTCAGGTAAATTCCTAGAAGTGGAAATACTGAGTTGTAGATATTTCTATTTTTAGTTTTTTGAGAAACTTCCATACTGCTTTCCATAGTGGCTGCCCCAGTTTGCAATCCCACCAGCAGTGTATGAGGGTTCTCTTTTCTCCACATCCTCACTGTATTTGTTATTTCTTGTGTTTTTGATATTAGTCATTCTGACTATGAGGTGATTACCTCATGGTGATTTTGATTTGCATTTGGCTGACTAGTGATACTGAGCATCTTTTCATGTGTCTGTTGGCCATCTGTATTTCTTTTTTGGAAAAACGTCTATTCAGTTCCTCTTCCCATTTTTCAATTGGGTTATTTTTTCAGTGTTGAGTTGTATGAGTTCTTTATATCTTTTGGATTTTAACCCCTTATCAGGTATATCATTTACAGATATAGTCTCCTGTTCTGTGGGTTGCCTTTTCATTTTGTGGATGGTTTCCTTTGCTGTGCAGAAGCTTGTTATTTTGATATAGTCCCTTGTTTAGTTTTGCTTTTGTTTCCCTAGCTTGGGGAGACTTGTCCAGAGAAAAATCACTAAGGCTGATGTCCAAGAGTTTACTGCCTATGTTTTGTTTTAGGGGTTTTATAGTTTCGGGTCTAACATTTTGGTCTTTAATCCATTCCAAGTTGAAATTTTGTGTATGCTCTAAGACAGTGATCCAGTTTTGTTGTTCTGCATGTTATTTGTCCAGTTTTCCCAGCATGACCTATTGAAGAGACTGTCTTCGCTATTCTGTGTCCTTGCCTCCTTTGTCATGGATTAAATTGACCATATAAGTAAGCATGGGTTTATTGTTTCATTGATCTATGTTTCTGTTTTTGTGCCAGTACCATACTGTTTTGATTACTATAGCTTTTATAGTATAGCTTGAAATTAGGGAGCATGGTGCCTCCAGCTGTGTTCTTCTCTCCTACACACATTTTTTAATGACTACCATGTGAGAGGTACTGCTCTAGGCTCTGGAAAAACAGCAAGATAAGACAGACCACATCCTTGCCCTCAGGTGTCCACATTCTGTGGCTTTCCTTCCTTCCTTCATTTTTTTTCAGTTGTATAGACATTGGCAGAATCAGTTGCCCCTGACTCACGGTGTCCCAGTGTGGGCTGGTCACTATGAAATCTCACAAGGTTTATCTAACCCTGAGCAAATCTAGCAATTTATGCTCTTTCCTCATGGGTTATTTTCTTTTAAGTATAGAAAGTTGGTCTTTGAGAGTCACAATCTTAAAACTACAACCCAGTAGGTAGTTCCAGAGACTACACACAAACCTAAATTTTGTCTCTGAGCATTTTAATAGTCATTTATGGAACTATAGTTTGAAAGAGATCACTTTCAACTTTTCATATGAATTTGTACCTGCACAGAATGAGGTTATGATCCCACTCTTTTCAGAAAACAGTTGTGTTAAAACAGGTAGAAAAATGAGCCCCTGCTGCTACTGTTAGAAAGAGAAGCCTGTCTGAATACTAATCAGGCAGAGAACATAAAGATTCATAATGAAAATATGTTAATGGTCACTAAAGGAGAATATCCCAGAGTCACTTGGATGATACATTTTGGTTAAAAAGTTAACATAGAAAAGTCAGATAATCTATCCTGGCTCTAATAAGGTGTTATTTTAAGGAGACTTCTAAGTCAAGAGACATGACATAACTTTGTCTAAATTGGCAGGAAATAACACTATTTGAGTTATATGCTAGCTTACCTCTGACTTCACAATCATCTACCAAGTAAAGGACATTAAAATTGTCTACAAAGTCTCCCATAAAGTCTCCATTGCTGTACTTTACTATAGAATGAATATTTAGAAGCATCATGGTGCCACATGCAATTTCTTCTTTTAATACACCAATACTTTGTGAGATTAAACAAATACTACAGGCACCGAGGAAACGGATTATTAGGAGATTACCATAGTTTTGGCAAATATCCTCTGCATTTCTGGAGCATCACTTGAACTTCATACTGGGCTGCAGGTTTGAAAAACTGGCCAGGATGAAGAAAAAACAGATAACTGTATGGAAATAAATTCACATGAGATAGTGTTTCATTCGTGGATCTCAGGTTTGTGGGCCTGCTCAACCAGATGGCCAATTGAAGCCAAAACTTTTTCCTCGGCAAGAACAGACAGATGAGGGAGGGGGCAAGGAGGTGATCAGAAAATGTGGGCAAGCACGTATTTTAAAAATAGCATTCTGTATTCTCTTTTGTTTCTCACCTTTAAACAGCTTCTCAATTTACAATCTGCTCATGGTCATGCCCACTTCTGTTTTAAGTCTCTGGTGATAATATATTGTGCCAATTTGTGCTGTAGAAATCAACACGAGACCACATTAAATTGGGAAAGGGAGAAGGAAAGAAGGGAGTAGGAGGCATGGGGGGAGGGGAGTCCTGCTTCGTGGAAAGCAAGAGAAAATGATTCTTCTTGGCTTCAAAATTCTACCTATCTGTGAAATTTCAATGAGGAATATTCTAAGAACTTTGTGACATATGTATTCCTCTCGAGTGTGAACTTCCAGTGAATTCAAACTGAATTTCCCTGACTAAGGAAGTACAGAATCTGTTTGCAGAATATATTTTTTTCAGTTCTCTGAAAAAATCATATATGTTGTCTTTCTGCTCTATGGCCACATCTATCAAAAGAAACTTATTTGATGGGAGTTCTTTTTAATAACAGTCAAGTCATCTTACCATTTTCTCACTATGTTCTTATATTAGAATATCATTAAAGTGAGTATTTTATTGGTTCAGCAATAAAGAGTAATGCAAATTTAAGTCTCTCTTTAGGCTGAAGCTCCTTTGGAACTAAAAATCTAAACGGCTATATATATTACCTGACAATTAGGTTTATAAATTCCCCATTTTCCACAATTAGATCCTTGGAAGAAGTTCAGGAAAACATATCCTTTTACACAGTTAACTAATAAAGATTACAGGATTTAAATCTAAGCTGTAAAAAAAAAAAAAAAGACCCTAGAGTTTTAAAATGGTAACATATGAAAACGACTTGAGTATAAGCAACCAAAATGAGTGATTTAGGCTTAACTGTCCTAACACTTCCACCGAAAGAATACTGTGACCCAAGAGAAAGAGGAGGAACGGGGACTGAGGATGGAGATGACTTGACTCTTCAAGCCGAGCGGCTGAGGAAATCAAGGAGTGGGGGTGCTGTAAAGGGCTTGTAAGAAATCTCTTTAGCGGTGACTCTTCATTTTATTGTGAAACTATGAAACAGATGGGCGGTCACACACGGACCGTCGAGCCCAGAAGACAGGGATTCAGAGTGCAATTGGGGAACTTTGGGGATGAGGGCGATGTCACAGGATGGACAAGCAATTCGATGCTCTCCACAGTAACAGTCAACAGTTTCGCCCCCAGAAGCCGTGGTCCGTGTACACCTACTTCGCACCTGCACTCCCGGGCAGTCTGCGGGGCAGGCAGGGGAGGTGCGGGGCGCCTGCCAGCGCGCAGGTGAGGATCCCAGCGTCTCCCAGCCCTGTCCCGGCGGCAGCTAGGAACCGGAGCTGCGGCCAGCCGGAAGGGACGAGCGCCGGGCCGCCAGGCTCCGGGCCCGATTTCCCTCCGGGCCCCTAGCAGCGGCCAGCGAGGCGGTAGCCCTACTTGCCGGCCGCCTCCGCGCAGGAGCGGCAGCCCGTCGCAACGGGGCGTGGCGGGCGGGCGGAGCCGGCCGTTACCTGGCGCGTCGGTCCTTTCCCCGCGGCAAGAGGCTCCCGGGCCGAGGGGCTGGGCGCGCGCGGGCTCCGGGGCGGGGGAGCCGCCATCGTCCGCGCAAGGCGCCGAGGCTCCTCCTCCGCTCGCTGTCCCCTCCCTCTGCCGACCCGCTTCCTCCTCCTCCGCCGAGGCCGTTTTTCGCGGCGGCGGCCGGGCTTTCCGGGAAGGAGGCGATGGGGCGGCTGCCCGGCGTCCTCCCGTTTCCTTGGTAACGCGGCCCGCGCGCGGGCTTGGGGGCGGGGCGGGGCGCGGGCCGGTTGCCGTGGGAACCAGGCGGGATGCGGTCGCCGAGGACAGCGGAGATGGCGGCGGGCGGAGAGGAAGTGCCGGAGGAGGAGGCGATTGGCTTTGTCTCGACGTCGGAGCCCAGACCCAGATGTCGGGGTCATCCTTCCTGCCCTGGATCAGGGCTGTGTTTTATAAAGGACGTGGTTAGGAAACCAGAGGGGAAAATACTTTTAATTGAATAAGATACTATTAAAGGCGACCTATGGGTAGAGGAAAGACAGCGCAGCCCTGGAGTTGAGCCAAGCAGAGCATCCCAGAAATGTCTGCTCCAGCGTAACAAGGAAGGAACAGATGACGAAGGGAGGCGCCCTGTCAGCGGCAGCACCGGGACCCGCGCACGGTTACCCCCCGGTTAGCAGTAAGCGTGGCTGCCTTTCCTCAGGAAGGAGGTTCCTAGAGGTTTAGCCCAGGGCCCCCAGATTTGGAAGGAGGAGTCAGAACCTGTGCTGGTCACACCTTTCTGCCTGGTTTGTTTCTGTCTATGACTTTAATAGGCAAAGATGACTTCCATTTATTTTGCACTCTTAGGCACTCAGTAATTTGCCAACTGATGTCAAATCAGGGCATTTTTGACTGGGTAGAGAATGGGGAAAAAGGAGAATGGAAATTCTTGGACCTTTCGCCAGCGCCCAGCGTGATGTGTCTGTGGTTTGGACGTCTTCTCAAGCCCCTAAACCCGGTTGGTGTCCAAGTCCCTTGCAGCTTGTCACCCTGCTTTTTATTATCAGCACCACCCTAGCATGGGGCTCCATGACCTCATGACTGGATTATTGTTTAGTATTATTGTGTATCCTAAACACACCGGGGACCCTGTCTTCCATACCCTCTCCCCGCCATTTATTCTGTAAGCAGCACAGGTTTAGTGTCTTTGGTCCCCTGCTAAGAAGCTCTCGCTGCCCGCGGAGTGAAGTCTGAACCCTCGGCCCCGGTTTTCCCTCTGCCCTCCCCCAGGGCTGCCGTCCTGCTTTTCTTCCTTCAGCACTTCTTCACTAGGGCCCGGCTCGGCAAGACAGTGGGATGCTCACTGAGCAGCCCTCGCAGACTTCACACTGACTCCTAAGGCATGTCCTGAGCTGGGCAGAATCCAGATAAAATGTACTTAGGTGCGGTCTTGGTGCGGGGCACTTGGTCATCCACCCTTCATAGGTCCTTCACCAGTTCTCCAGTACCTTTCCCTCTGGGGGCCCAACGCAGGTTCTGTTCTTGTTCTCAGCTGGCTCTCAGGGAATCCTTATCAAAGCATTAACTGATAAGTACTGACCTAAGAGCTCTCCCCAGGGTTTTGCCTCTCAAAAGGAGATCCTTAAACATGCAAAATCTTTAAGACACTGATTGAAACTATAACAGTGAAAAGATAGGTAGAGAACTTGTTCTGTTGAAGCTAGAGCTTCCCTCAAATAAAAGTAATTGTAATTATTAATGATAATTGTTAGTAATCATTAATGATTAACCGAGGAAGTAGTGGAAGCCCAGCTGAAATCTTTGAAGAGAAGTGGTGTGCCAAGGACGCAGGGGGAGCAGAAGGCCAGGGCTCAAGAGCAGGGCTCCCCGTGCCCCCTGCCCTGATGCTGCCTACTAGTAAAAAGCACCTTGGAACATACTGGACCCAGATATGTCCCCTTCCACTTGCACATCTGTAGAAAATAACACTACCTCGAAACATTGCTGTGGGGATTAAATGAGGACAAAACATTTACCACCATTCTTGGCACGTAGTAAGCACTCAATAATCAGTAGCTTAACATTCTGAGGCACATTTTAAGTTTTTATTTAATGCACATGAGGGTAAACCATGGATATTTTAAGATTTTCAAATAAGGTTTAGAGATGTCACTTCATATCTCAGTTTTAAACTCATTTCAAATATTTCTGAAAATTAAATTCCGCGAAAAGAATCATAGTGCCCTTGAAAGAGGGTGGGAGTGCTGGAGGTCAGCCTGTAAAAAGTTATTGAGCGACTCCAACTATAGTGTTTAAAGAGTAAACTTAAACTTGGCATGTACATAACAAGAATAGTTCTAGCATTCAAAAGCAAAGTGCTAAGTAAGAGAAATATTGAAGTGGGGAAGAAACACAATGGGAAAAGATTCTACTCATCATTATTCCTTGTAAAATGTCCCTGGTAGATAGAGATGTGGGTTCTAATGATTGAGATATTTGGTGTTTGCAAAAAAGCATTAAGTTTTTTAGTTTCTAAGAGTTCTGCAAAAGGCAAATTTTCAAGTATGAAATTTCAGAAGTAGACCATGGATTAAGTTTCACAAGTATATTTTTGAAGGAAATATTTAATTCAGTGCAAAAAGTAAGGTCACCAGAGGGATAGCTATGTAGTCTAAGCCTCCCAAAATTTCTGGGACTGGGATACCCAAGAGCCCCCTGGAGGCCTGGGCCAGCTACTCACTTGATCTGGAACACCCCTTGCTCTCTTTGTCCACCTAATAGTTCCTCTTCCTGAAAGAGAGAATCTAACTAGGTCACTTTCTCGCTATCAGGAGCTCCCCTGATGAGCAGAAACCCAGTGGCCTCAGAAGCAGATGACCTGCCTCATATACAACACGCTTGTTTTTACCTTGATCGTCGCCATGACTGATGGGTTTCTGTTCTCATCAGTCGAGGCCAATGTGGTGATATTGCCTCCATTCAATGCACAAGCATGAGCCATGGAGGTTTCCAGGAAGAACCTCTAGGAGTGGCTTTCCTAAAATGGGGACTGTGGGCATGTGAGCTTTAAAGCTTCATGGAGTCTCCAGAACCCCATTGTACAGGGGATTCATCTGATTAATTTAAAAAACTGGCTAATGGCCTATTGACTATGCCATGGTGGGCTATTGGGACATTCTGCATTCATCCCATAGCTTTATTTGGTCAGACAGTGGGTGTGCAATGTGACAGTCTCTTAATGGTACTCATTAAAAGTGGCCTACATCGATGTCATTAAGATGGCTAGAGGGCTTGGTAGGCTGTGTCATAGTCTCTGGACTATGTGTACATTTTGATGAAGGTCACTGAAGACCCAGGATCGGGTCCTTCATTTTGTAGCATCAGAAATGCCGTTTTAGCTCATTCAGAGTGGATCTTTTTAGGAATTGATTCCCAATAATTCCATTCAGCAGAGACTAAATGTTCTCCACCAGAACACATTATTATTTTATTTCGAGAATAAAACTGGCAGTTGACCAGCCCTGGTCAGGTGCACAAGGGACTCCCTCCTGGTGGAAAAGGCAACCCCAGGAGATCAAATTAAAGATCAGAAGGTTTGGTGAATATTGAATTAGATCAAGAGGGACTTGAGTGTTCTTTAGGGATGTCTCTAGTAGGCTGAGGAAGCCTTAAGGAATAACCTTCCTTCTCCCCAGAGGTGTTTCAGTATTGGTGACTGATTTGGATTCTCAACGCTCTTGGGGACTTTTACCACATCTTTGTTTGAGTTAACTGCCTTTTTGCTCAGCTTCATGAGACCATTTCTCTTCCACTTACGCCATTGTCAGCATAGTTTGGAATTGAGAAACCCTGTGTTACAATTCCTGGGGTGGCACTTGCTGTAGTATAGTGAACACCTTTCATACCCCTTCATACTTCCAGATCTTCAGAGTTAAAATGGGAATAGTCAGGGCCTCCTCACCACACCAGCTTGTGAGGATTAATGAAGTAGCAAATGAAAAGTCTCTGGCATTGTGCCTGCCACATAATAGCTGCTCAACAAATTTGCTATCATTATTTCCATTATATAGATTGAATTCTCCTTGCTGAGATCTGAAGACCTACCAAGGTACATCATTCAGAAATTTATAAAACATTTGACAAGCTTTGTTATTTCTTTTTTGTTTTATTTTATTAAAGTATCATTGATATACAATCTTACGATGGTTTCACATACACAACACAGTGGTTCAACATTCACCCACATTATCAAGTTTTCACCCCTTCCATTGTGGTCATTGTCTATCAATGTAGTAAGATGTTATAGAGTCATTAATTGTATTCTCCATGCTGTACTACTGTCCTTGTTACCTACCTATTTTGTGATTACAGATTATTTTATCCCTTAATCCCCTTCTCCATCCCCCACATCCCTCTCCTTTGGTAACCACTAAGTGTCCCTTCTTGAAGTCTATGAGTCTACTGCTATTTTCTTCCTTCTGATTTGCTTTGTTTTATACTCCACAAATGAGTGAAATCATTTGGTATTTGTCTTTCTCCACCTGGCTTATTTCATTGAGCATAATACCCTCTAGATCCATCCATGTTGTTGTAAATGGTAGGATTTCTTTTTTTATGGCTGAATAGTATTCCATTGTGTATATATACCACCTCTTCTTTATCCATTCATCTATTGATGGACACTTAGGTTGCTTCCATATCTTGGCTATTGTAAATAGTGCTGCAATAAACAGGGGTGCATGTGTCTTTCCGAATCAGGGCTCTTGTTTTCTTTGGGTAAATTCCTAGGAGTGGAATTACTGGGTCAAATGGTATTTCTAGTTTTAGTTTTTTTAGGAAACTCCGTATTGCTTTCCACAACGGCTGAACCAATTTACATTCCCACCAACAGTGTTGGAGTGTTCCCCTTTCTCTGCCTCCTTGATAGCATTTGTTGTTTCTTGTCTTTTGGACAGTGGCCATCCTAGCTGGTGTGAAATGATATCTCATTGCATTTTTTTTGTATCATTAATATACAATTACATGAGCAACATTGTGGTTACTAGATTCCCCCCATTATCAAGTCCCCACCATGTACCCCATTACAGTCACTGTCCATCAGCGTAGTAAGATGCTATAGAATCACTACTTGTCTTCTCTGTGCTATACTGTCTTCCCTGCCTGCCCCTCCCACTACTACATTATGTATACTAATCGTAATGCCCCTTATTCCCCTTCTCCCTCTCTTCCCCTCCCCCCCAAAGTCCCTTTCCCTTTGGCAACTGTTAGTCCATTCTTGGGTTCTGTGAGTCTGTTGCTGTTCTGTTCCTTCAGTTTTTGCTTTGTTCTTATGCTCCACAGATGAGTGAAATCACTTGGTACTTGTCTTTCTCTGCCTGGCTTATTTCACTGAGCATAATACCCTCTAGCTCCATCCATGTTGTTGCTAATGGTAGGATTTGTTTTCTTCTTATGGCTGAATAATACTCCATTGTGTATATGTACCACATCTTTATCCATTCATCTACTGATGGACACTTAGGTTGCTTCCATTTCTTGACTATTGTAAATTGTTCTGCGATAAACAAAGGGGTACATATGTCTTTTTGAGACTGGGAAACTGCATTCTTAGGGTAAATTCCTAGGAGTATAATTCCTGGGTCGAATGGTATTTCTATTTTTAGGTTTTTGAGGAACCTCCATACTGCTTTCCACAATGGTTGAACTAGTTTACATTCCCACCAGCAGTGTAGGAGGGTTCCCCTTTCTCTGCATCCTCACCAGCATTTGTTCCTATTCTTTTCTATGTTGGCCATCCTAACTGGCATGAGGTGATATCTCATTGCAGTTTTAATTTACATTTCCCTGATAATGAGTGATGTGGAGCATCTTTTCATGTGCCTGTAGGCCATCTGAATTTCTTCTTTGGAAAAGCGTTCAGATCCTCAGCCCATTTTTTAAATCAGGTTATTTGCTTTTTGGGTGTTGAGGCATATGGACTCTTTATATATTTTGGATGTTAACCCCTTATTGGAGGTGTCATTTACAATTATATTCTCCCATACTGTAGGATGCTTTTTTGTTCTGCTGATGGTATCCTTTGCTGTACAGAAGCTTTTACATTTGATGTAGTACCATTTATTCATTTTTGATTTTGTTTCCCTTGTCCATGGAGATGTGTTCAGGAAAAAGTTGCTTATGTTTATATTCAAGAAATTTTTGCCTATGTTTTCTTCTAAGAGTTTTATGGTTTCATGACTTACATTCAGGTCTTTGATCCATTTCAAGTTTACTTTTGTGAGCGGAGTCAGACAATAATCCAGTTTCATTCTATTACATGTAGCTGTCCAGTTTTGCCAACACTAGTTGTTGAAGAGGCTGTTGTTTCTCCATTGCATGTCCATGGCCCCTTTATCATATGTTAATTGACCATATATGCTTGGGTTTATATCTGGGCTCTGTATTCTGTTCCATTGTTCTGTTGGTCTTTTCTTGTGCCAGTACCAAATTGTTTTGATTAATGTGGCTTTGTAGTAGAGCTTGAAGTCAGGGAACATAATCTCCCAGCTTTGTTCTTCCTTCTCAGGATTGCTTTAGCTATTTGGGGTCTTTTGTGGTTCAATACAAATTTTAGAACTATTTGTTCTAGTTCATTGAAGAATGTTGTTGGTATGTTGATAGGGATTGCATTGAATCTGTAGATTGCTTTGGGCAGGATGGCCATTTTGACAATATTAATTCTTCCTATCCATGAGCATGGGATAGATTTCCATTTATTGGTGTCTTCTTTAATTTCTCTCATGAGTGTCTTATAGTTTTCAGAGTAAAGGTCTTTCACTTCATTGGTTAGGCTTATTCCTAGATTTTTGTTTTGTTTGATGCAATTGTAAATGGAGTCGTTTTTCTGATTCCTCTTTCTGCTAATTTTTTGTTAGTATACAGGAATGGAACAGATTTTTGTGTATTAATTTGTATCCTGCAACTTTGCTGAATTCAGTTATTAGTTCTAACAGTTTTTTGGTGGAGTCTTTAGGGTTTTCTATGTATACTATCATGTTATCTGCAAACAGTGACAGTTTAACTTCTTCCTTACCAATTTGGATGCTGTCTTGCCAATGGGTTTCAGCTCAGCCCCGGACAAGTTCACTATGGATTCAATGAGACCACGAAATGACAGTGGAACATCCTTCAGGTGAAAGGGTTTATACCCAACTTTATTACCACGGTGACAGGTCAATCACTAGAATCCTGTCCACTGAGAGTGAGTCTGCATGCAGCAAGCCAGTCTCTGCCTCTGGGCCTCTCTGCACCCGCAGCCATCTCAGTCTTTGTCCTTGGCACTGCCACCACTCCTGTCTCATCTCTGCTCTCCTGCAGCCTTGCAGCCATACCATTGTATCACCCTGAGCACTGGGTGGAGCTCTTTATATAGTCAATAACAATGTATTGTCCACACATATGTAGTGAGCTAGCCAACCAGGGCCATATGAGAATCCTGGCCACAGGAACCTTTACTTTATCCACAGATGCCTTTTATCTCTTTGTGTTATCTGATTGCTGTGGCTAGGACCTACAGTACTGTTGAGTAAAAGTGGTGAAAGTGGGCATCCTTGTCTTGTTCCTGATCTTAGAGGAAAAGATTTCAGCTTTTTGTGACTAAGTGTAATGTTGGCTGTGGGTTTTTCATATGTGGCTTTTATTATGTTGAGACATGTACCCCCTGTGTCCATTTTGTTAAGAGTTTTTATCATGAATGGTTGGTGAATTTTGTCAAATGCTTTTTCAGCATCTATTGAGATAATCATGTGATTTTTGTCCTTCCTTTTGTTGATGTGATGTATGATTGTGGATACAGTGAAGGTTCCTGTGGCCAGGATTCTCACCTGGCCCTGATTGGCTAGCTCACTACACATGTGTAGGCAATACATTGCTACTGACTCTATATATTAAAAAGCTCCTCCCAGTGCTCTGTGCAACACAGTGGCACAGCTGCAAGAATACAGGAGAGCAGAGACAAGACAGGAGTGGTGGCAGCACTGAAGACAGAGACTGAGATGGCTGCAGTGGTAGAGAGGCCCAGAGGCAGAGACTGGCTTGCTGCATGCAGACTTGCTCTGAGTGGATGGAATTCTGGTGATTGACCTGCCACCATGGGAATATAGTTGGGTATAACCCTTTCACCCCAAGAACGTTCTACTGTCGTTTCTTTGGTCACATTGAATCCATAGTGAACTTGTCAGGGGCTGAAACCCATTAGTAAGACAATGATATTGATTGATTTTTGGATATCGTACCATCTTTGCATCCCTGGAATATATCCCACTTGGTCATGATGGATGATCTTTTTGGTGTATTTTTGAATTTGGTTTGCTAATATTTTGTTGAGGATTTTTGTCTCTATATTCACCAGGGATATTGGTCTGTAATTCTCTTTTTTTGTGTTGTCTTTGTCTGGTTTTGGTATTAGAGTGATGCTGGCCTCACAGAATGAGTTTAGAAGTACTCCCTCCTCTTCTACTTTTGGAAAACTTTAAGGAGGATGGGTATTAGCTCTTCTTTAAATGTTTGATAAAATTCAGCTGTGAAGCCATCGGGCCAGGAGTTTTGTTTTCAGGTAGTTTTTTGATTACCAATTTAATTTCATTGCTGGTAATTGGTCTGTTCAGATTTTCTGTTTCTTCCTGGGTCAGTCTTAGAAGGTTGTATTTTTCTAGAAAGTTGTCCATTTCTTCTACATTGTCCAATTTATTGGCATATAATTTTTCATAGTATTCTCTAGGCTTGTTATTTCTTTAAAACGTTAATCTTACATCACTAATAGCATGATGGTTTATTTTATGTTGATGTTTTTTATCCTGAATTTCACAGACTGACATTTTATGACCTCATCCCTAATGGTGGGGGTGAATCCAATTTGGGGCTTGCAGACATCCATGAGCTATATGAAATTTAGTAATGCCTGTTTTGTGTTTATCACCAAATATTTGAGATCTGACTCTCTTGTGGAATAATGTAGACTTTAATAGAGATTGGCAAACTCCCTGTAATAATACTAATCAAAAGGATGTCCTTTGGAGGATCACTTAGAATTTTTCTTATTTGGAATGGTAGCTGGTCTATTGTGCTCTTTTACAAAGAGAGGGAGCACTCATTAAAGTTTTGGATCCTACAGTGCTGAGGTGTTTCTCAAAAGTTCAAACAGGCTTGATTTCTCTATCCATTTTGGAAGCTTCAGACTTTTCAAAACCCTCATTATGGCAACTGATGCATCTGATACAAGATTGGATGTGATTATAAAAACTTTGAGAACATAAAACATACTGCTTTCCTGAATTTCTGAGAAGTTGTTGCCAAAGGAAAGAATTTGACTTCTGTCCAGAAGGAGTATCTGGTTTGTTTGGACTTTGGATAAACTCAAGCCATATATGTTTGGCCAAGAGTTTGATTTGTGGACTGATTATCAAGCCCTGAGCAAGAGGCAGGCTTGGAAAGCCATGACATCATCAGGGATCTCACATGACCATTAAACGTACTTCTGGGCAAATACATACTCAGGCCAAACAAAGATCCTTCTCAGAAGGGCAGGGAGGCACGAGCACTGAGCAACTTGTGGACCTTCATTAAGTGGACGTTTGACATTGTAACTCTGAGGGGAAATTATGTTCCCAGCCCGGGGCAAATTACCTTTGAAGCCAAAATCAATCAGAGAGAGAAATATAGTGGGAGAAATCCATTTACTGCTTACAAGTAGTTGTCCACTTCTGCTTGCCCGTGTCTCTTGTGACCCGGCTGCAGAAAGGGACCACATAACTGGTAGTTATGACCTCATGACCTCTAGTCCAGCATTGAGGAACCTTCAAAATGTCATTCAAGCACATGCTTGTCCATTGGCACAATAAAAGCTGATTAGAGATGAATTATCAAAGATACTTCTCCTTGTTCCAGGACATTGACATGACCAGGGGTCCCAGAGTGGATAGCATATTCCTGATTTTTAACTTCAGTTTCTCGACAGTTCATGTCCCGGTAATGTCCTTGGCGATGCCTTTCTGTCACCCTGAGTCTTGCTCCTTTTACTCCCCCACTCTTCCTTCCTTTCTTGCTCTCCTCGCCTCTCTTCTTCCCTCTTTTCCCTCTTCATCCCCATTTCCTCATTTCTATGCCTTTCTCATTAAGAGTCAGAGTGGTTTACAAAACCACAGCTCTCAGATTTCTATTTTCCCAAACAAATTTCTGGGCTCATCATTTTTGTCGTTGGTTCTCTCCTCTCTTCCCAGGTTAGTCCCATCTGTGCTTCTGCTCACCTCTCCTAGATGCTCCTCTGCCCCCCTCCTCTCCTTCACTGAGCATAACCCCTAGCTACACAGCTTAAAAACATCAACGGGAGAAGACAGGCTTGCTCCAGCCCTGGAAAAAGCTGTGAAGCCATAAGCCTCCGTGGCATCAGGCTTCAGCCATCAGTACAGTGGAAGGCAGTTGTTGAAAACCAGACAGAATAGAAGGTATCACTGTACAGCCTTCCTTCTGTGGCTCACTGCACTCTCTGAGTCAGGATAATGAGAGAACATTCTTAAAACATGACTTAACCATGCTCAGTCCTCGATTTCCTGGCTTTGTGGGGAATAAGCTCTACCAGCAAGCCCAAGCACAGACGTGTGGGGCGGGCTTGTCAGCACTCTTCCCAGAGTGGCTACCTTTGCAAAGCTACCTTCTCAGCCAGTTTGTTTATATTAAAAGAAATTTGAAGAAAAAAAAAGACACACTGTGGAGCCTCTCATGGCTGCACTTTTGTATCTGTATCGTGGTGACTGGGTCTCTGTCTTAGGGTACTTGGGAGCCCTTGACATCATACTTTAGCAGGAAGGAGTTATGGAAAATCCTTGGCAGATATAGAAAAATGAAACAGGATGTTGTCCATTTCCAAAATAAAGTGGAGGTAGAGAGTCATAACATGAGTGCCGTTTGTCTTTTATTCCACCTATACCTGGAGCGTGTGTGTGTGTGTGTGTGTGTGTGTGTGTGTGTTTAACAAAGGTGGCTTATCTAAGTGAATTTTTAAAAATTAATTTAACTGAAAAATGATTAAATTACAAAGAAAGGAAAAAGCATTCGGTTAGCGTCATACCGGTTCTGAGGCCATTGCTAATGCAATATTTCGTCAATCGACTCATTGCTATTCTTTCACTGATGTCATTTAGTTTCTCAAATGGCTCTTATCGTGGCAGGCATGCATTGTATACATTATACAGATGCCTTGTAATCATTTCAGTGTGTTTACTTAAAATTTTTAAAAGCAATTAAGCAATTTTAAATATATTTGTGTGTGTGTATGTACAGAGAGATTTTATAAAAGTTCAGACAAGGGTTCTGAGTGAACAGTAGGGTAAGTGTTAAATTTATACACTGGAGTGCCCTTCCTGCATTTCAAAGAGCTTCATGCAGACTAATGTTAAGCTTTCTTCATACTCATTGAATATACCATTCTCTCCCTTAATTCACTGAAGAAACCAGAGGACAAAGAGTCTCCCTGTGTTCCTTATCCAAGGCCACACAACTGTTGCTGGAACCTTGAGCTTTCTGAGTGCCAGGCACTTACTTGCAGCATATCATAAATGCTGGAAAACGATGGTGGGTCAGTTTGTTGAAAAGCATAATAATCTCCTGTTGCTGGGGTAGGGTTTTGATAAACTCTGTTATTTATTTATCTTGATACAAAATAGAGCAGAACAAGTCACAATAATGGTTTTTTTCTCATAGAAACCTCGTGAGCTTGGGGGTAAAACAGTAATGCATATCCATGGGAAAGGGCAGAGCAACATTTTGGCAGCATATAAATAGGTATGTGTGCACATGGGTGGCGGTATCTTCATGCCCCGACCCGACCTTCACCTCTTCTGCTTTACCTCTGTTGCAGATGCTGTGTCCAGAGTTTAGGGACGTGGGCTAGTCTGACGCAGAGGTTTGGAACAGGCGCCATCAGCAGGATGCCAGAGTCTTCTGGTGCCCCCAGGTAGGAAAGGAGGTGCAGTCAGATACTCATTCATCAAACGCTTGTTAAGACTTAACGCCAAGTGCTCTGCTTATTTCTGGGGACTCACAGAGGAATGAAACGTGGTCTTGGTGCTTGTGGGGGAAGAGGGAAAGTAAACGGGATCATGGAGTAAGTTTCAGTAGGGTAGGTGCGGGCCTGGGACGGGGGCAGGAAATGGCAAGCAGGAAATGTTCTCACCGTGGGGAATGGTGAAGTGCCTCCAGCATTGCTTGAGGCCCTACTCAGTGCTGCCTGGTGGCGCCAGTTCCCTTCCGAGGGAGGCGTTCCTCACAGTGCCAGACGCAGGCTAGGCAGTGAGCTCGGTGACGTCCGCTGTCAGCATTCCCAGCCTCACCGGCTCTGCCCTTTTCCTCCCTCCCACATGTTTCTTTCCCTCCCTGTCTGGAAGGGGTTCCTACCAGTCTTATTGGAACCTGCTTAGGGCAGCCACCAATAGTCAATCAACACTGACCGAACCAAATTGATCTGAAAGTATTTATGCTACGGTTTAAACAAATACAGTGTAGGGTACACCTGGGAACATGCGCGTTCATGAGACCTCAAAGCCTTAAGCTGAAAGAGCTGCAGCCGGCTGCGAACAGCGTTTCCTTCGGGCTGGCGTGTTCCTGGCACCTCTGAATTCACATATTCTGGACAGTTGCCTGCTCTTTCTGCACTTAAAGCTGGCCCTTCTTCCCAACATTCAGTCTTACATGATTTCCCCTCCCGGCCCTCTATTGTGGCTGTATGATAAGGAGAGGGTGGGGCCCACTAACCGCTAATCTAAGACCTCTTGGCTAGAAATCCCACAAGACTCCAGGAACAACTGCTTTGAATGATTGGAGACACTAGTGATAAAAAACAAATTCGTGTGAGTGGAACATTTAGGTGTTGGCTCCTCTAAATGCCCCACTAATTTAGTTCATTCTTTACCATTTCTATGTCTCACACACAGAGCTGTTGTGGGTGAGTGCACGAATGGGGGAGACACTGGGAACAGGCAGGTAGATCAACATTGTACTCCCAATGTTAGGTGGAAGGAGGGGGGAAATGACCAGTAACTTCCACACCCTTCTCCCCGTAGTATTCCTCTAGGCTTCTCCCAAGGGCAGTACTTGGGTGTGCAAAAGTGTCCAATGGGCACAAAGCCTCGCCTTTGATTGGTTCATCCCCACCCAGCTGAGGCTGTTTCTGTCCGTTCTATGAAGAACAGTTCCCTTGTAGGAGTGTGCACAGTAAAGACCAGTAATTAAATGTTTTCCAAACCCCAACTTAGTCATTTTGAGGACCTTTCCTTAAACACTATAAACTTTAGAAAGTGGACCCCTCTTAGCACAAATACAATGTGAACCACCTAAGTAATTAAGACCTTTCTAGTAATCATAGAAAAGTAAAAAGGAACAGGTGAAATTAATTTTAATAATGTGTTTTATTAAACCCACTCTACTGAAACATTACCATTTCAAAATGGGATTGAGATAAAAATTAAGGCGATTATCTTTTTTTTGGTTGTACTAAATGTACCAAGTTCAGCATCTGTTTTTCACTGCCAGCCTATCTCAGGTGGGAGCAGGAACATTTCAGATGTTGGGGGTAATGTGTGGCTGGTGGTAACTTTATCCTACTGGGAAGGTCCTGGCATCTTCTAAGTGGCAACACTTTTGACATCTTGTCCAGATAAAAATATTTATGATGGGGGAATCATTGTGCCCTGGGCAAGTGATGCTGAATATGGTTGTGGGGAGTGAGTTTAAGGCAGCGGTTGTTAGAATTTGGGCTTGTAGTCTAGGTCTTTTTTTTTTTCTTTTTTTTTTTTTAGTGTGTGGTGAATTGTCTTTGCTGGCAATCTGACATAAAGGAGAAATTCACAGCACAAATGGCTCTTCTCCCGGCATCTGCTCCCAAACCTGAGGCCACAAAATCAGAAACAGGGAGGAACTTTGGAGACCGTCTCTCCTTGTCTCTCCTCACAGCTGATGTGGACTTTTCTCCCTCTCTGTACCTCAGAATCACAGAGAGGAGCATCGGGGAAATACTGATTCCTGGGTCCCATCTCAGAGAATCAGATTCAATCGGTCTGTGGTGAGACCTAGGCATCAGCCCTTTTAATGTCCCCAGGTGATTCGAACGTGTAGCCTAGACTCTGAATGTAGAAAAAACCCCTTTACTTTATAGGTGAAGAAATAGAGGCTCAGGGAGGGAAGTGACTCACGGCGGGGTTTTACGGCTTGTCAGAGTCCGAGTGGGGCCCAGAATCCAAGTATTCTTTTCCACTCTTTCTCACAGAGAAACATTTCAAAAATACCTCACTTGAAGGTCTTTTCTTGTTAGATCCCAGAATTACTCTCATTTTGAATAGAGGTACATACCCGGGTCAACCCAGATTAGACATAGACTTCAAGAAAAGTCTCTGAACTCCTTTTTTCCCAGAAAATCTTCAGATCAATGTTAACTTTGAAGTGATTCTGATCTGGGGAAATGGCCCTAAGTGTCTCCCGTTTTATGTCCTACTGGGATTTGAAACGCTACACTTAAAATAGAGTTTTATTGGAAGGGATGGGAAGGGACCCCAAAGGAGCAAAGGCCTGGGTCTGATCAGCCTTGTCTCCATTGACTCACAGCTGAAGACAGTGGCTCGTTAACAGGGGCCTCACGTGCAAATATATCCATGCACTAAGCAGGCACTGCGCATGAGTAAGGAGGGCTGGAGAGATGGGAAGGGGAACCCCATGGCCCAAGGGGAACCCCATGGCCCAGCTTGCAGGGCACAGCGAACCTGGTGCTGTGTAGCCAGACCATCAGTGGTTCTGGAAGACAGAAATGCAGGGCTGCGTTTGTTTCTGTCTTTGTAAGTATCCTGATTTGTGAATGTTGGCAACTAATTCAGTTTTTAGAAAAACACTCTAAGGGGCAGGTGAAGCCCGGTCATGAGCTCTGGTCTACTGTAGGCCTTCTGAGTGCCGCTTGTTAGGTAAGTCTAAGACTTCTTCATACTCAATATTGAGTTCATTGGTTTTACAAAAGGTTGACCTAATACCTTCATACTTCCTTTTTGCCCTAGACCCTGTGAGCACCAGTGCCAGAAGGAAAAATCATAGAAAACTAGTACTTCAGTTCCCTTCTAAATCTTATTTGTTTTCTCACGGTCCACATTATTTCTTTTGGATTTGACACCTGTGACATGTCATAAATTTTCATAATGAAATTGCAAATGAAGATCATTGCAGTTCATAAGATCTAGTATAATTTATTTATTTATTTATTTTTTTTTTGAGAGGGCATCTCTCATATTTATTGATCAAATGGTTGTTAACAACAATAAAATTCAGTATAGGGGGGTCAATGCTCAATGTACAATCATTAATCCATCTCAAGCCTAATTCTTGTCAGTCTCCAATCTTCTGAAGCATAACGAACAAGTTCTTACATGGTGAACGAATTCTTACATAGTGAATAAATTCTTACATGGTGAACAGTACAAGGGCAGTCATCACAGAAACTTTCGGTTTTGATCACGCATTATGACCTATAAACAATCAGGTCAAATATGAATATTCGTTTGATTTTTGTACTTGATTTATATGTTGATCCCACATTTCTCCCTCTATTATTATTATTATTATTATTTTTAATAAAATGCTGAAGTGGTAGGTAGATGCAAGATAAAGGTAGAAAACATAGTTTAGTGCTGTAAGAGGGCAAATGTAGATGATCAGATGATCAGGTGTGTGCCTATGGACTAAGTATTAATCCAGGCTAGACAAGGGCAGCAAGGCATCCACGGATGCAGAAGATTTCTCTCAAAGCAGGGGGGGTGAGGTTCTGAGCCTCACCTCTGTTGATCCCCAAATTCTCACCTGATGGCCCCCCTGTGACTGTGCCTGTCTTAGGTTGTTCCTCCCTTGAGGAATCTTACCCGTCTCTGGCTAACCAGTCATCTTCCGGGGCCATACAGGGAAATGTAAAGTTGGTAAGTGAGAGAGAAGCCATATTGTTTGAAAAGGTTAGCTTTTTACTTCTTTGCAGATTTATGCCCTGTGGCTTCTATGCCCAGCACTTGTCTCGAGGTATCTTTACCACCTGGAGGAATTATGATACTCGGTAAATTCGATATGAGGCACTAGTATAATTTATTTTTAAATTATTTTTGAACATATAACCAGTCAGGCTATTATTAGCATTGCCATAGGACAGACTAGTTCTGCTATACACGGCCGTGTAAGGAAAAATGCTTTCATTCACCATAAGATGAAATGGAAATTTCCACTGTAGCACTGGGGTAACCTCTTAGTTAACAAAATGATAATCCAAATAAAAATCAGAGTTACTCTTACCCACATCCTTCATTTTAAGAAGAGAACACCCTGGGTAAGTACACAGTGTAACATTGAGAGCCCTTGATTTCAAATAATCTAAGGCGTTAATAATAACAGATGAAGGGTTTTTAGTTAACTTGAGTTGGTGCTAAATTACCCTTAAATCTGAAGTATTCATACAGCAAAAATAAACATGAGTTATTTGTGAAGCATATTAGAGATTAATGTAAAACAGGCATCTTGTTTGTATTTTGTGATTCCCCCTACACATAACCTTGAATTTTGCCACAGTTCTCTTTTTTAAATGTAACCAACTTAGACTAAGTTCTTGTAAGAATCTGTTTCAGGTATATTTCTGTGAACTGTCCCACTGTCCTCAAATAACCAGAGGTGGATAACAGTTTCTGACAAAAGCTGAAGAAAACAGGATTAAACAAGAATTAGAGCGATTATATTTTCTTTATCTCAAACCTGCAAGTCTCTGGAAAACTGCTTGGTTTCTATTTTGAGCCATGCTGCCCACATATCTTAACGACAGAATTGTTGCATAATTTTGTTCTTCCTCTTTTTATCTCTGTTTGGGTGTATTTATTATTTCATATGTGATGATGCAAAGCTCACTAAAAGGTCCATTTATATTTTTGTTATCTGTATGGGGATCTAGCTGTTTTTCTCTTACCATTTATAGAACCTTCACTGTAATATTCAGATTTGCTGGCAACAGTCCCTTTCTAACACAGTATACATTCCATTCCCCTGTGTGACTCTATTTATGGGAGTCTTTGTGATTTACTCAAGACTGATAAAGACAGTGTAAAAGGATGGGTCATGGATTTATCCACCCATGGAATTTGAGCACTTTCAGAGGGAAGTTGATCTTGTGTTCTTTCTTCCCCCAGATTTAATTAAAACAACAACAAAAAAAAGCCTTAGTGAAAATGAGTGACAGTTGGCAGATTTGCATTATTCAGCTGGAGGGCCTCCAGAGTTTCTGATGCTTGGAGATGGACAAGTAATTACCTCCTGTCTGGGACTATTTTCTACCAGGCTAAGCCCAATGTTTATTGTAAACTATCTGCCATTAAAAGCTGTAATAGCAAGCCTTATGTTCCCACACCATAAATTTGACTTGCACTGTTTTTTTATTTACCTTCATGTTTTATTATATTCTTTGAAATGTTTCATTTTAAAGGAAGATAACAGAAGAATAAAAGTTGAATGCAGTCCAAATTCACACTTGAAAAAAGGATATGCTTCGCATACATATTTTTACATACTCCTGGACAGCCTTATGGCTGCTTTCTGCATATTGGCAGCTTCTGTGTAACTATTAGATGTAGTTGTTATTAGTGTATCACTTGTCAAATGGTCCAGAAAATAACCTAAAAATTAAATTTTAACCAGACTGCACGGGCCCAGGGCAGTGGCCCTCAGACTTTCTGGTTTCAGGATCCCTTTATGCTCCAACATTCCTTGAAGACCTCAAGGAACTTTTGTTTGTGTGGATTATATCTTCAATATTTATTGTGTAAAAAAAGAGAACTGAAACATTTAAAAAATATTTATTTAAAAATGTTTTAAAAAAATCATTGCATGTGAAGTAGCATGTCAAAAGGAAACTATTTTCTACAAGTTTAGTGAGAAGAGAGGGATTGTTTCAGATTCTGTATGACTTAATAGAAGACACATGTATTCTCCTACCTGCTTTTTCATTCTATCTGTCATGATGTTACTTTGGTTTAAGTATATGAAGAAAATCTGGCCCTATACAGATATGTAGTTGGAAGAGAGTATTTTAACAGCCTTATCAAAGAATTATGGATATTTGATCTCAAACCCAAATTTGACAAATGGTAGTTTCTTAAAGGTTCGTTACAATGAGGAATCTGAAATCCTATCAGTGGACTTTTTTTTTTTCTTTAACAGACCGTATTGGTTAGAGCAGTTTTGGGGTTACAAAAAAATTGAGCAGATAGTACAGAGAGTTTCCTATACTCTCCCATCTCCTCCTGTTGAGCTTTCTCTGTGATTAACATATTGCATTAGCTTAGTACATTTGTTACAATTGAGCCAATATTGATACATTATTATTAACTAAAATCCATAGTTTACGTTAGGGTTCACTCTTTGTGATATAAACATCTATGGGTTTTGGCGAATGTTTGTCATGTATTTGCCATTGCAGTATCATACAGAATAGTTTCTGTGCCCTAAAAATCATCATGTTCCACCTATTTATCCCTTCCCTTCCCCGAACCTCTGGCAACCACTGATCTTTCACTGTCTCTATAGTTTTGCCTTTTCTAGGATATCTTATAGTTGAAATCATAGAGTATATGTCCTTTTCAAACTAGCTTCTTCCACCAAACAATATGCATTTAATGTACCTTTATTGTCTTTTCATGGCTTAATAGCTCATTTTTTTTTATAGCTGAACAATATTCTATTGATGAGTGTATCACAAATTGTTATCTGTTGAGGACATCTTGGGTGTCTTTGATATTTGGAAGTCATGAGTAAAACTGCTATAAACACTTGTGTGCAGGTTTTTGTATGGACATAAGTTTTCAACTCATTTGGGTAAATCCCAAGAAGCGTGATTGCTGGATCCTCTAGTAAGACTATATTTAGTTTTCTAAGAAACTGCCAGACTGTCTTCCAAAGTAGCTGTACCATTTCACATTCCCACCAGCCATGAATGAGTGTTCCTATTATTGCCCATTTTCATCTGCACTTGGTATTATTACCAAGTATTTTTTTTTGCCATTCTAATAGATATATAGTAGTATCTTGTTTTTAATTTGCAATTCCCTAGTGACATACAATATCGAGCATCTTACCATAGGCTTATTTGTTATCTGTGTGTCCTCTTTGGTGAGGTGCCTATTGAGATTATCTTTTGCTCTTTTAAAAATTGGATTATTGTTGAAGTTTAGGAGTTCTTTGTATATTTTGGATACTAGTCCTTTATCAGATATGTATTTATAAATATTTACTCCCAGTCTGTGGCCTTTTGTTCCATTCTCTGAAGTCAGTGGACCTTTCAGACTAGTACAGTTTGGTGCCTTTGCTTTTGAATTTTGCTAAGGCTCCAGCAGTTTTACCTGCCCCTGTTGTGTAACACCGATGCAAATTTCAACACAGAGAAAAGGCAAATAACATCTTAGTGTTTTGTGGAGATAGTTGTAATTTCTGAACACCCCAAAAGGGCCTCAGGGATCCCCAGCACCCATAGACCATACTTTTGAGAAACACTGGCCGAGAGCAAATAAGTGTGACCCATAGGATTTAATTCAAGCCTCAGAAAGACCAAAAATAATTAGAAATCTGAGTTTTCCAAAAGTGAAATGTTAACTTATTTTTCTGCAAAAGGAATTTAGAAGGCACAGAGAAATGTATGCTGAAGTTAGTGTTCTAATTCATTGGGCAGAGTCAATTTTGTTCCCTTTTGTTTTTACCAGTGATTCCTGGCAGAATATCATTTTTATTTTTCAAGAAATATTGTGTATGTGTGTGTGTTATAAATACATCAACTAAAGTCTGTGAGCCAATGAATGTCTTTTAGTGGCCAGAAAATTGGTAAATGATGACCCCAGTAATGGGCTAATATTTGTATATATAAACAATATATGGAATCCTCAACCCTTTCCTTTCTCTACTTTTCCAATAAGCGTAGATATGGGAAAACACTTTATGCAATCCAGACAGACTGGGATTTGAATTTTGGCTAAGTAATGTTATTTAACCTCTCTGAGCCTTGTGTTCTTCATCTATAAAAGGGAAATGATCTTATTGCCAAGGCTGTGAAGATTATATGTATAAGACAATCTATGTGAAGTGTCTAGAGCCTCATAGGTATCACTCTAATAATCAGTGTCATCATCAAAAGTCATCTCCTCCATTTTTAAGAGTTTTGTAGCCTATTCTTATTTTCTGGCCCAGGAAATTATGCCTTAGTGTTAATTTGCTGGAAAAAATACTAATAAGACTTAGTGTACTTCCATGGGAATACTATGTTTTCACAGGGAGCAAAACCAGGAAATCCCTAGTACTGTCAGCCCCTAGCAGAGGGACTAAAGATGTGAATGAACATGAGAAGCAGCTAGAAGAACATCTGAGGATGATACCCTAGGAGATACGATGCCCAACTGAGGAAGTGGTTAAAGCCCATCTCAAAGGCAAAGGTCCAATAATGGTCAAAAGTTAAGGATGAGAATGAATTGTGGGGGTATGTTCCTGAAGTAGGAACAGATAATCAGTGGTGAGCCCCAAGGAAATGTCCCAGGGATGTGTCTGTCCACACAGAATTCAGAATTCCCATAGGCAAGATTAGCATCTTCCCTTCTTTTAGAAGCACCATAATGCTGCTTTGGGCAAGCATGATCTGCCAAACAGCTGGAAGAGATGGTATTTTTAGATCAGAGAAAGCCTTCTTGACACCCTTGAGATTAAAGTTTGGGTTCAGGAGCTACACTTCCTGTGCTTTATCTTAGCTCCTCTGCTTGCTGCTGTGCGATATAAGACAATCACAGGAGGCACATCTGCCTCTGTCTTCTCATCTGCAGCATGAGGCAAGGATTGTTATGAGGACAGTGCTCCTTGTACCTGATGCGAGGTAAAGGCTCAATAAATGCCAGCTTTTGTTGTCATTAATCTGCCACCCATGTTGGCCACTCGTCTGATGAACCCTGGGTGCAGCTGTGTGAAACTTCTGTGCAGTTTCCCCATAGGCCTACCTCCCTTAGCTGCCATGATGTCTTGTGAAGTGACACATCTCACATACACTTCCATTTCTATCTTGGAGGTAATGCAGGGTCAGGATTACCAGTCAATAGACAGATAGAGCATGATATTGTTTGTAAATACTCCAGATTATCCCCCAGTGACCACAGCTTTGGGCTATTGAGTTTTCCTTTCAGTCACTCTTAGAATGACTTTTATTGTTTTACTCTTTTCAGATATAATGAGTGATTATTGTAGAAAATGCAGAACACTAAGGAAATTTCAGAGGTAACACTGAGATTTTATTTTGATGTCCTTCTAACCATTTTTGCAAATCCGTATGTTGAAACCTATACCTAGAAAGCTAAGTTCCTTCCACCATAAATTTAAATACTGACAGAGAAGGCGTATCTCAAGTCTTTCTCAATGAATAAGCTAATTTTTAGCTTGTAACAGTTTTAATTCTTGAACTTTTATAGTCTCATTTTGATGTGGTAAGAATCTTTGGAGCAATTAAGTGTACACTAGGTAAAGAATGAAGTTGTAGTTCAGTCCCAGTGCAGTCATTCACTCATTCATTCAATACATTTATTAGCTACCTGTTATGTGGCTTGGCACTACTGAGCCCTGGCGGTACAGAAATGAAAAGCAAACAAATACCCAAAAAATGGATTCCCTTGTTTGCCATAGCATTGTTCTTAGTGAAAAAAATATTACATTTACTAACAACCTAAATGTACATCAGTTGATTATGGCAGGGCCCTCCAATAAAATCCTTAAAAAGAATGGAATAGCAGAAAGGTAGACTATTCCTTCTACTAAATACAACTAAAAGCCCTGGGCATTATATATTAAATGGTTCTATGTAGTTTTGCTGCAAACAGTTTCTCCCAAAACTAATTTTACTATAAGACAGTTTTGCCATAAAAGACAAAATCACCACAAATAAGTGAGACAGTCATAAAAAAATTAAACATGAAAAATGACAAATAAAAAAGGCTTTACTGAGAAACATAAGATATTTGAATATATTTAAAATGTATGTCATTTCATGGTAATATTGTGCATAAAACTGGCTTTATTTTGTGGTGTGTACTTGAGCACTTACTTGCCTTGAAGTAGTGTTGTTCATAGTATTATAATTTTTCTTTTTGCTTGTTGATTTGTCTCCTCATTTGGCATCACACCTTTTCCTTTTTTTACAAAATATCTCCCTTCACTAGAAGTATTGGTTTCCAAGTTGAGGATGTATATTTGTGACTGAGCCTTGCATTGCATTGTGAGAGCATTCTGCACAGTTATTTGTTCTTGGCATATTGTCCTATGTCTGTTGATGGATGTTCCAGAGTTCTATGGGAAATGTGGGTTTAAAACTCTGCACTATAGTATGGACCATTATGAGGGCTAAGTTACATCATATGAAAATGGGAGCACTGCATTAATAGAGAAATGAAACCAAACTGTCAATCGGTTTTTATTTTTTACAACAAAATTGTCTTATGACCAATTAGGAAAATGTTTATGGTGAAATGCTGGCAGGAAAGATGTCTATAGTAAAGATGCTCACAGCAAAAATACTGATATAAAACCAACATAAGGTTCTGAAAGGTGGAAGAAAGTCAGAATGGCTAGGGACTGTGCAACCCAAGGAACAATGAGGAAGTGAGTTTCTTGAGTTTTCATTTTGCCTCATACAACATCTCAGACTAGGAACTGAAGAAGCCAGCAACCTGGAACACCAACAGGAGTCGACAAGAAAACCTCAACAGAAGCCTTCTGTCTCTAGCCAAAGGATTGAGAAAGGGGCAGCCTAGCAAAACAATAGTACTGTCTAGAGTGGAATTGTATCCATCAAACCCCCAAATCTATATGTTGAAACCCTAACCCCACCAACATGATAATATTTGGACACAAGGCCTTTGAGACCTATTGGGGTTAGATGAGGTCATGAGGGTGGGGCCCTCATGATGGGACTGGTGGCTTTATAAGAAGAAAGGGAGGTATTGTTTTCTCTGCCATGTAAGCATACAGCAAGAGGTGGTCCTTTACCACCCAAGGAGAGAACCCTCATCAGACATTGACCCTGCTGCGCCTTGACCTTGGACTTCTAACCCCCAGAACTATGAGAAAAATTTTGGTTAAGTCATCCAGTCTATGGTATGTATTTTGTTACAGCGGCCCAAGCAGACTGAGACAGGTTTGGTACTGAGAATTAGGGTGCTGCTGTTAACAATGCCTAAACCTGTTGGAAGCAGCTTTGGAACTGGGTAATGGGTAGACGTACACGAGTTTTGAAGTGCATGCTAGAAGCGTGGGTGTTACAAGTGATTCTAGTGAAACAGAAATGAGCAAGTGTCTGCAAACTGGAGAAAAGGTGATTTTTGCTATAACAGCAAAGATCATAGCTGAGCTGTATTCCAGTGTTTTGTGGAAGGTAGAACTTGTGAGTGAGAAAATCGGGTATTTAACTGAGGAGATTCCTATGTACAGTGTTGAAAGAGAAGCTTATTTCCTTCCTAGCCAATAGGAATAGAGATTGGATTATACTAGCAAAGATACTACCATTTTCAACTGAAGGTGACCAAAAAAAAAAAAGGAAAGGCTGTTTGATTTCTTAGGTCCTACAGGACTGGACCACAGAGTTATTCAGCTGTAAATGTGTGTTAATCAAAAAAAGCAAAGAACCCTGAAGGCAAGTTCAGAAATCATCAAGGCTACCACCTGGGTTTCAAGAGACCACATGACCTCTGACTGAAGTGGGTCTGCATATAAGTGGACCCACATAGTTCAAACCTGCATTGTTCAAGGATTAACTATACTATTAACAATCACTCAAAAAAAATGCCTACCTATAATCTAACAAAAGTACTGGATTTATATGTTGTAAACTATACAATATAATCAAAGCTTTTACAGAAGATCTAAATAGATATTCCCAGTTCATGGATTGGAAGACTCAACATAGTAAAGTTGTCAATTATCCCCAAATGGTTATAAAGGTTTAATGTAATTCCTATCAAAATCCCATCAAGATTTCTTTATAAATATAGACAAGGCTATTCTAAAATTTATATGGAAAATCAAAACAAAAAGCAAAAACAATTATGAAAAAGAATAGAATTAGTCTTCATGATTTCAAAACTTACTCTATAGCTTTAGTAATTAATTTTTCATAGTATTGGCAAAGAGACATGTTAAGCACATATACTAATAGAATAGAAAAAGGAATATAGAAATAGACCTATGCAAATTTGTCCAACTGATTTTTGAGGAAGATGTAAAAACAATTCGATGGGTGAAAGCCTTTTCAAGAAATGGTGCCAGAGCAATTAGACATTCACAGCACCAGAAAACCCCAACAAACCTTGACCTAAATCTCACACTTTATATAAAAATCAACTTATAAAGGATCACAGACTGAAGTATGAAATGTAAAACTGTTGAGATTATCAGAAAAAATATAAAATCTTTGAGATGTGTAGGTCTAGGCAAAGACTTAACACCAAAAACAATATCCATAAAAGGAAACGTTAATAAGATTTTATTAAATTAATTTTGCTCTGCAAAAAACTTAAGAGATTAAAAAGACAGTTCTGGACGTATTTCTACAGGGAAAATACTTGCAAACCACTTATCTGACAAAGAACTAGTATCTAGAATATATAAAGAATTCTCAAAACTCAACAGTAAAATAAGCACATCCGACTAGAAGATGACCAAAAGACATGAAGAATTTAAAGATGGCAAATAAGCACAGGAGAAGATTTTCATTACCATTAGTCATTAGGGAAGTCTAAATTAACAGCCAGTGAGATACTACTACTTGCCTGTTACAATAGCTAACATAAAAAATTCTGATAACATCAAATGTTCGCATGGATACCAAGAGACTGAATTTCTTACATTGTTGGTGTGAATGTAAAATTGTGCAGCCATTCCAGAAAACAGTTCAGCAATTTATTAACTAAATCTGTAATGATGATACAACCCAGCAATTACACTCTTGGACTTTTATTTCAGAAAAATTAAAACATATGTTCAGTTCACACAAAAACCTATATGCAAATGTTAACTGCAGCTTTATTCACATAACCAAAACCTGAAAACAATCCAGTTTCTTCCAACAGGTGAATGGTTAAACTGTGGTACATCCAAAATACTGAATAATATAAAGGAATGAGCTGTTGCTACAACCCTGCATGACTCTCCAGAGGATTATGCCGAGTAAATAAAGCCAATCCCAAAAGTTATATACTATATGATTCTATTTATATGACATTCTTGAAATGGCAAAATTGTAGAAAAGGATTAGTGGCTGCCAGGGGTTAAGGAGGGGTTGGGGGTGGTAAAAATGTGGGTTTGGTTATGGAAGAGCAACATAGGAAACCCTGTGGGGAAGGAAATGTTCTGCATCTTGACTGTATCTAATGTAAATATCCCAGTTGTGATATTGTGTTATAGTTTTATAAGGAGTGACCACTGGGGGAAACTGGGTAAAGAGTATACAGAATTTCTCTGTATTCTTATAACTGCATGTGAATCTACAGTGATCTCAAAATAAAACAATTAAGAATCACGTAATGTTTTTGCTGCGTGGGATATGACAGATGTCCTAGTTTTGTGCCTACTCCAAGCCCTCAGAATGATTGCTCAGTTGCTCATCTTCAGTGGTTCCCTGTTGCCTCTATCTAGAGCATTCCATTTAATGATTGCTGTAACCCTAATAAGTGCCATTATTCCCTCTTGAAAGGTTCTGTAAAGGAACCTGAGGTCTGTGAGGTCCACTGACCTGCAACAGGCAACTCAGGTGTTCTCAGTGTTCTCAGACTCTAAAGACCATGCTCTAAACCACCATCGAGATACAGAAGTTCACATTTTAATTAAAGTAGGGAAAGACCTGGCAATGAGAAATAAAATGCCTCGGGTATTCAGAGGACTCAAATCAGTCAGGAGTAAGTCTAATTATAGGTCTCCACCCACCCCATGTTGCTTTGATGGCCCTACCCGAAGGCAATTCTCTCCAGGGGGCTTTTCCACATTTTCCAATCCAGGGACATACATCTTGCCTCCTCTTCCCAGACTTCAGAGCCTCTGGTCCAGTGCAATCCACACATCAGTCATCCTCAAGGAGATGTCTATGGAAGACAACAAACATATGTATGGAAAACATCCATCCTACGTAGCAATGTCAGAGTATTATTCCAGGAGCTCAGAGGAGCCAGGTGCCAGTCCAGGGGAGAGGGTAGAGCAGGGAGAAACTTCCAGGGGTAACAGGTCAAAACTGTGGGTCCACAGAACCTTGTCATCACACAGAGCTCAAGCACAGAGTGTGGGACAATGGAGAGATTGGTGAGGGGCCAATGGCATTGTCTAATTACCTGAGAGAGCGTTAAAAACGCCACTCCAAAATACAGCTCATGTGCAGCAAGGGCACCCTGCTGGCTCCCACATCCTGGGTGGTGGGGGCTGGGGCACAGGCTCTGCTCTCCTGTAGCTCCCTGCCCAGTATGAGGTTAAGGCTGGACTAAACAGCAACAGAAAAGGCTATGGCTTGGAGATACATGCTGAAGGAGTCACAGATGGGACAGCTTATGGAAAGTGCTGAAAATCCATGCAAAGGAGTTTGGTTTGTATTTTGAAGATAATAATCTATTGGTGGATTTTTAAGGAGAAGTGGTTAACAAGATCAGATTTGTTATTTTCATAGGTCATTGGGATTTGTCCCAATAATATCCTTCATAGCAAAAGAAAGTCCCAAATCACAGGTTGCATTCTGTTGTCCTATCTCCTTAGTCACCTTTAATCTGAAATGCTTTCTCCATGCTTTCATTGTCACTCATGAACTTGACATTTTTGAAGGGTAGGGCCTGGCTGGTTATTTTGCAGAATGTCTCTCGATTTGGGTTTGTCTGATGTTTCCTCATAATTTTATTCAGGTTCTGCATTTTGACTGAAATGATGAAGTGATACTGTGACCCTTTTAGTGCATCATATTAGATGATGTCAATAGGTCCCATTAATTATGGTGCTAATGCAGACCACTTGGTGAAGATGGTGCCTGTCAAGTATCTTCAATGGAAAGCTATGATTTTTCCCTTGTAATTTATAAATTCTCTCTTGTGTTAAAGTTATTTTGAGACCATTGTAAACACGTTGTTATGCCTCAATTTTTTACCCTTATTTTTAGTAAAAATCAATGACTTTTGCCTGTATCAATTATTGCTATGATGTTTGCCAAATGGCAATTTTCTGCTTCCATTATTTCTTTGATATTGACCAATTGGCTTTCTTCTGTAAGGCAGAAATTTCCCTACTCCTCCATGTATTTTTTAAATTGAGGCACATATACTGAAAGATACAAATGTTATCATACAGCTTGATGAATCTTGACATGTGTACACTCATGTAATCATTACCCAGATCAAGATATACATTCTCACTAATTTTTTCCCTTCACCTATTTCACCCATCTCCTCCCCTCCCCCCACTCCCCATCCTGGTAACCACCAATCTGTTCTCTGTGTTTATGAGTCTATTTCAGTTTAGTTTGCTTGTTTATTTGTTTTGTTTTTTAGATTCCACATGTAAATGAAGTAATATAATATTTGTCTTTGACTTATTTCACTTAGCATAATACCTTGTAGGTCCATCCATGTTGTCACAAATGGCATTTCATTCTTTTTTATGACTAACGTTCCTTGTATATACGTACCACTTCTTTTTTATCCATTCATCTATTTGTGGACATTTAGGTAGTTTCCGTATTTTGGCTATTGTAAATAATGCTGCAGCAATATAGGGGTGCATGTATCTTTTTAGACTAGTGATTTTCTCCTTTGTATAAACCCAGAAGTGGAATTGCTGTATCATATGGTATTTTTCAGTCTTTTGAGAAGCCTCCATACTGCTTTCCATAGTGGTTGCACCAATTTGCAGTCCCACAGCAGTGTATGAGAATTCCCTTTTCTTCCCATCCTTGCCAACACTTGCCATTTCTTGTTGGTATTAGCCATTCTGACTGGGGTGAAGTGATGTCTCATTGTGGTTTTGGTTTATATTTGCCTGACTATTAGTGATGCTGAGCATCTTTTCATGTATGTCTGCTTTGGAAAAATGTCTATTCAGTTCCTCTGCCCATTTTTTAACTGGATTATTTGTCTTTTTGGTGTTGTGCTGTTTAAATTCTTTATATATTTTGGGTGTTAGCCCCTTATTAGATATATCATTAGCAAATATGTTCTCTTATATAGTAGGTTGACTTTTCATTTTTTTAATGGTTTCCTTTGCTGTGCAGAAGCTTTTTAGTTTGATATAATCCCACTTATTTTTAAAAAATTTTTGTTTCCCTTGCCTGGGGAGACATATCCAGAAAAGAGTTTACTGCCTATATTTTCTTCTAGGAGTTTTATGATTTCAGGTCTTATATTTAGGACTTTAATATGTTTTGAATTTATTTTTGTGTATTTTATGTAAGACAGGGATTCAGTTTCATTCTTTTGCATGTAGCTCTCCAGTTTCCCAGGACCATTTATTGAAGACTGTCTTTTTCCTATTGTATATTTTTGCCTCCTTTGTTATATATTAATTGACCACATAGGCATGGGTTTATTTCTGGGCTCTTCCCACTGTTTCATTGGTCTACGTATCTGTTCTTGTGCTAGTACCATATTGTTTTGATGACTGTAGCTTTGTAGTATAGTCTGAAATCAGGGAGTGTGATACATACCTCCAGCTTTGTTTTTTCTCAGGATTCAGGGTCTTTTGTGATTCCATATGAATTTTACGATTATTTGCTTTAGTTCAGTGAAAAATGCCCTTGGTATTTTGATAGGGTTTACATTGGACTTGTAGACTGCTTTTGGGCAGTATCACCAAATTAACAATATTCTTCCTATCCACAAGCATGGGATAGCTTTCCATTTACTTGTGTCTTCTTCAGTTCTTTCATCAATGTCTATAGTTTTCAAAGTATAGGCCTTTCACCTCCTTGGTTACATTTATTCCTATTCTTTTTGATGCAATTGTAAACGGGATTGATTTCTTAATTTCTCTTTCTGTTAGCTCATTATTTGTATATAGAAACAAAACAGATTTCTGTATATTGATTTTGTATCCTGCAATTTTACTGAATTCATTTATTCTAGCAGGTTTTTAGTGGAGTCTTTAGGGTTTTGTATACATAGTATCATGCTGCCTGATTGCTAAGGCTAGGACTTCCAGTGCTATTACAATAAAGTGGGGAGAGTGGGCATCCTTGTCCTATTTCTGATCATAGGGAAAAGCATTCAGCTTTTTGCCATTGAGTAGGATGTTGGCCATGGGTTTGTTATATATTGCCTTGATTATGTTGAAATATGTTCCCTCTATACCCACTTTGTTGAGAGTTTTTATCATAAATGGATATTGAATTTTGTCAAATGCTGTTTCAGTATCTATTCAGATGACCATATGGTTTTTATTCTTCCTTTTATTAGTGTGGTGCATCATATTGCTTTGTGGCTATTGAATGATCTTTGCATCCCTGGAATAATCCTACTTGGTTGTGAATCATCCTTTTCATGTATTTTTGAATTCAGTTTGTTAATATTTTGTTGTGGATTTTTGCATCTATGTTCATCAGGGATATTGGTCTATAATTTCCTTGTTTTGTAGTGTCTTTGGTTTTGGTATCAAGGTGATATTTTTCTCATAGAATAAATTCGGAAGCTTTCTGTCCTTTTTTTTTTTTTTGGAATAGCTTGAGAAGAATGGGTATGAACACTCCACTAAGTGTTTGTTAAAATTCTCCTGTGAAGCTATCTGCTCCTGCACTTTTGATGTTGGGAATTTTCTGATTATTGATTCAATTTCATTACTAGTAATTGGCCTGTTCAGATTTTCTATTTCTTCCTGATTCAGTCTTTAAGAGAGTGCATGATTCTAGAAGTTATCCATTTCATCTATGTTGTACAATTCGTTGGCACATAGTTTTTCATAGTAATCTTTTATATTTGTATTTCTGTGTGTCAGTTGTAACTTCTCTTTCCTGATTTTTTTTTTGAGTCCTCCTTTTTTTGTCAAGAGTCTAAATAATAGTTTATCAGTTTTGTTTATCTTTTCAAAGAACCAGCTCTTAGTTTCATTGATCCTTTGTATTTTTTTTTTTAGTTTCTGTTTCATTTGTTTCCACTCTGATCTTTATTATTTCCTTCTTTCTACTAACTTTGGGTTTTCTTTGTTCTTTTTTTCTAGTTCCTTAATTTAAATTGCTTATTTCAGATTTTTCTTGTTTTTTTGAGGTAGGTCGGTAACGCTATATACTTCCCCTTTTACTTTCTGGGATGCTTTTACTGAATCCCAAAGATTTTGTATTGTGTGTTTCTATTTTCATAATTCTCCAAATACTTATTGATTTTCTCTTTAATTTCTTTTTTGGCCTATTGGTTGTTAAATAGAATGCTGTTTGGTCTCCACATGTTTGTGTTTTTTTCTAGTTTTTTTCCTGTAATTGATTTCTAGTTTCATACTGTTGTGGTCAGAAAAGATGCTTGGTATGATTTCAATCTTCCTAAATATATTAAGTCTTGTTTTGTTACTTAACATGTGATCTATCCTGGAGAATATTCCATGTGTACATGGAAAGAATGAGTATTGTGCTGTTTTTAGATTTAATGTTCTGCTTCTATTAGGTCCATTTGGCCTAATGTGTCATTCACAGCCATTATTTCTTTATTAATTTTCTGTCTGGAAGAACTATTCACCAATGTGAGTGGCATATTAAAGTCCCCTACTATCACTATATTACTGTCCGTTTTCCCTTCATGTCTGTTAATGTTTGCTCTGTGTATTTAGGTAGTCCTCTCTGGGGTGCATAGATATTTACAATTGTTATATCTTCTTGCTGGATGGAGCCCTTGATCATTACATAGTATCCTTCTTTGTCTCTTTTCAGTCTTTGTTTCATTTAAAGTCTATTTTGTCTGATATAAGTACTGTTACTCCAGCTTTTTTTCATTTCTATTTGCATACAATGTCTTTTACCATCCCTTCAGTGTCACTGTGTGTGTGTCTTAAGGTCTGAAGTGAATCTCTTGTAGGCAGCATATAGATGGGTCTTGTTTATTTATCCATTCAGTCACCCTATGTCTTTTTAAATTTTTTATTAAGGTATCATTGATATAAACTCCTATGAAGGTTTCACAAGCAAAACAATGTGGTTATTACAGTCACCCTTATTATTGAGTCCCCCCCATACCCCATTACAGTCACTGTCCATCAGTGTAGTAAGATGCCACAGAGTCACTATTTGTCTTCTCTGAGCTACACTGTCTCCCTGTGACCCCACACACACCATGTGCACCAATCATGATACCCCACAATCTCCTTCTCCCTCCCTCTCCACCCGCCCTCCCCAACCACTCCCCTTTGGCAACCACTAGTCCCTTCTTGGAGTCTGTGAGTCTGCTGCTATTTTGTTCCTTCAGATTCGTTTTGTTGTTATACTCCACAAATGAGGGAAATCATTTGGCATTTGTCTTTCTCTGCCTGACTTATTTCACTGAGCATAATACTCCCTAGCTCCATCCATGTTGTTGCAAATGGTAGGATTTGTTTCTTTCTTATGGCTGAATAGTATTCCATTGTGTATATGTACCACCTCTTCTTTATCCATTCATCTACTTAGGTTGCTTCCATATCTTGGCTATTGTAAAAAATGCTGCGATAAACATAGGGGTGCATATGTCTTTTTGAATCTGAGAAGTTGTTTTCTATGGGTAAATTCCTAGGAGTGGAATTCCTGGGTCAAATGGTATTTCTATTTTTAGTTTTTTGAGGAACCTCCATATTGCTTTCCACAATGGTTGAACTAGTTTACATTCGCCCCAGCAGTGTAGGAGGGTTCCCATTTCTCCGCATCCTCGTCAGCATTTGTTGTTCCTAGTCTTTTTGTTGTTGGCCATCCTAACTGGTGTGAGGTGATACCTCATTGGGGTTTTAATTTGCATTTCCCTGATTATTAGCCATGTGGAACATCTTTTCACGTGCCTTGTTGGCCATCTAAATTTCTTCTTTGGAGAAGTGCCTGTTCATATCCTCTGTCTGTTTTTTAATCACCCTGTGTCTTTTGATTGGAGCATTTAGTCCATTTACATTTAAAGTAATTACTGTTAGGTATATACTTATTGCCATTTTGTTAAACATTTTCAGGGTGTTTTTGTAATTCTTCTCTAGTCCTTTCTTCTCTCTCTTCCCTTGTGCATGGCTTTCTTTAAAGTTATGGTTGAATTCCTTTCCCTTTATCATGTTTCTATCATAGGCTTTTTGTTTGTGGTTACCATGTGATTTATATATATCTTACATATATAGCAGTTTGTTAAGTTGATAGTTGCTTACATTTGAATGTATCCTAACAGCACTATGTTTTTAACTCTCCCTCCTCCAAGTTTTATGTATATAAAGTCTTCTTTAACACCTTTTATTTAGTGATTTCCTTAACTGATTTTTAGTAGTAGATGATTTTACTTTTAACCTTCATAATAGCTTTTGATCCATTACCTTTGCTATTTGTTTGCTTTTACCAGTGAAATTTTTTCTTTTCATAATTTTCTTGCTTCTAGTTGTGGACTTTTCCTCTTAGAGAAGTCTCTTTAACATTTCTTATAAGGTTGGTTAATGGTGAACTTCTTTAATCTGCATGTATTTGAAAAGCTCTTTATCTCTCCTTCAGTTCTGAATGATAACATTGCTACATAGAGTATTCTTGGTTATAGGTATTTCCCCTTTCAGCAGTCAAAGTATATCATGCCATTCCCTTCTGGGCTGTAGAGTTTCCACTGAAAAATCAGCTGATAGACCTATTTTGTAGGTAATTCGTTTTTCTCTTGCTGCTTTTAAGATTCTCTTTTGTCTTTGATCTTTGACATTTTAATTAAGATGTTATGGATCTCCTTGGATACATCTTATTTGGGTTCATGGACCTAGATGTCTGTTTTCTTATCTAGGTTAGGAAAGTTTTCAGCTATTATTCAGCTATTATTTCTTTAAATAAGTTTTCCACCCCTTTGTCTTTCTCATATCCTTCTGGGACTCCTGGAATGTGAATGTTAGGACGTTTGATGTTGTCTCAGAGCTCCCTCAAGCTATCTTCATTTCTTTTTATTCTCCTTTCATTCTGCTGTTCAGCTTGAGTGCTTTCCATTACTCTGTCTTCCAGACTGCTGATGTATTCTGCATCCCCTAATCTGCTGTTGAATTCCTCTACTGTTTTTTTTATTTTATTCATTGTATTTTTCATCTCTGGTTCTTTTTCCTATCTCTTTGTAGAGGTTCTCACTGAATTCATCCACTCTTCTCTCAAAACTGGTGAACATCAGTATAACCATTACTTTAAACTCTTTGTTATGTGGATTGCTTAACTGTTTCATTTAGTTCTTTCTCTGAAATATTGTTATATTCTTGTGTTTCAAGCATATCCCTATGTGTTCTCATTTTGTTTGATTTTGTGTTTGTTCCTATAGGCTAGCTGAAAGGGCTCCCTCTCCCAGTCTTTAAGGCATGGCCTTGAGTAAGAACATCCTTTCAGTAGACTGCATGTGTCTGGAGGTCTTGTCTGGCTGGCTGGCTGGAGGCTGGGTGGGCATGGACTGGGTTGTCCCAGTGTTGGGGCTACCAGAGAATGGGCTGGGGGCCTCCTGTGTGATGGCCAGCCAAGGCCATACTAGCAGGGTGGCTGGTGTCAAAGCAGCATAGTCTGGGGACCTCCTGGGTTGACAAGAGGCTGGTGACATTTCTGGTGGGGTGACTGGAAGCTGAGGGGCATGGTCTGGGGGTCCCAGGTTGGCACCAGGCTATGGCCATGCACACAGGGTGGCCAGGGATGGAAGGGGCACAGGCAGGGTGACTCCATGTGAGTGTCACTCTACTGCCATGTTAGTGGGGCTGCTGTATCTCTGATAGCCATGTTTGGGTGTAGGCAGGGGCTGGGAGGCCACCTCTGTCATGTCTGGACCTGATGTGTTCACCCTGACTCTGCTCCTGTCCACACTATAAATGTGGGCAGGGAACAAACAGTGTTGTTCACTCTGCTCCCATCTCTGCTAGGAGTGTGTGTGTGTTGGGGGGAAGGTAAACAATTGCACTCACCCTGCTCCCATTCACACTGGCAGTGTCTGGGAGGAATGCTAACAGTGGCACTCGCCAGCATCTCAGGCACCGGAGAGAGTTCCCACAGTAATCCTGCCATTTGGTGGCTGCGCTTAAACCCTCCAGCCTATGGCTTTCTGTGCCCTGGGGAGGTGAGTCTGCACTCTGGTATTTCAGCAATATGCCTCTCTACTGCAGGGCTACACTGGGCGTGGGGCTCCATTACCATGTCTCCATCTCTCCTGATGTTTTTTAAGTAATCTTTTTATCCCTTGTTTTACAGATGGTGTTCACTCAGGCTTGTTCTTCAGGATGAATTGCTCAAAGTGTAGGTATTGTTTTGGTGTGTACACGAGGGGAGGTGGGCTCAGACTCTTTCTACACCACCATCTTGGACCCAGTTCCTCCATGTATTTATTTACACACATGTGCCTGCACATATACTTGTGTATTCTTATTTTATTCAATGACTTTCTTGACTTTTAATCCTTCTGCATCATATTTTAGATGTTTCTCTTATAATCAGCATATAGCTAGATTTCTTTTTTCCAGAATGACTTTCTAACCTTTAAACACTTTTATTCACTTATACAAATTGTGAAAATAGTATACATGGATTTGCTTCTACAAAAAAATGAAGATATGTAGGTCTACAAGTACTGGTGTACAAAATTATCTAAGATGTAGTCTTAAGGGAAAAAAACAAATGGCAGGAAAGTATGTACAGAACCCATCTGTTGGAAGAAAGAATATATATACATATATTTCCATAGTCATAAAAATTTCTGGAAGGTTACATAAGATGTAGGTTAAAATTTTAAGGAGCTGGGCTGGGGGTGCTACTTAATAGTTTTGTGTATTATCTGAATTTTAACATGTGTGGACAGATAATCTTTTTAATTAAGGTATCATTGATATACAATCTTATGAAGGTTTCACATGAGTAACATTGTGGTTTCAACATTCACCCATATCATCAAGTCCCCTCCAAAACCCCATTGCAATCACTGTCCATCAGCATAGTAAGAAGCTATAGTCATTACGGGTCTTCTCCGTGCTGTACTGCTTTCCCCATGACCTACCTATACTGTGATTGCTAATTATAATTCCCCTTAATCCTTTTCTCCCTCCCTCCCCTCTCACCCTCCCACACCCCTCCCCTTTGGTAACTGCTAGTCCCTTCTTGGAGTCTGTGAGTCTGCTGCTGTTTTGTTCCTTCAGTTTTGCTTTGTTGTTATACTCCACAAATGGGTGAAATCATTTGGTACTTTTCTTTTCTCTGCCTGGCTTATTTCACTGAGCATAATATCCTCTAACTCCATCCATGTTGTTGCAAATGGTAGGATTTGTTTTCTTTTTATGGCTGAATAATATTCCATTGTGTATATGTACCACATCTTCTTTATCCATTCATCTACTGATGGACACTTAGGTTGCTTCCATTTCTTGGCTATTGTAAATAGTGCTGTGATAAACATAGGGGTGCATATGTCTTTCTGAATCAGGGATCTTGTTTTCTTCAGGTAGATTCCTAGGAATGGAATTACTGGGTCAAATGGTATTTCTATTATGAGTTTTTTGAGGAACCTCCATACTGCTTTCCACAATGGTTGAACTAATTTACATTCCCACCAGCAGTGTAGGAGGGTTCCCCTTTCTCCACATCCTTGCCCACATTTGTCATTCTTTGTCTTTTCGATGGTGGCCATCCTTACTGGTATGAGGTGATATCTCATTGTGGTTTTAATTTGCATTTCCCTGATAATGAGCGATGTGGAGAATTTTTTCATGTGCCTGATGGCCATCTGAATTTCTTCTTTGAAGAAGTGTCTGTTAGATCCTCCACCCATTTTTTAATCAGGTTATTGCTTTTTGTTTGTTCAGGCATGTGAGCTCTTTATGTATTTTGGATGTTAACCCCTTATTGGATATGTTGTTTATGAATATATTCTCCCATACTGTAGGATGCCTTTTTGTTCTGCTGATGGTGTCCTTTGCTGTAGAGAAGCTTTTTAGTTTGATGTAGTCCCATTTGTTCACTTTTATTTTTTTTCCCTTGTCTGAGGAGACTTGTTCAGGAAAAAGTTGCTCATGTTTATTATGTTCAAGAGGTTTTTGCCTGTTTTCCTTTTTGTTGTTGTTGTTAATATTTATTTATTTATTGGTATTTTTTTATTAACCTATGATTGATATACACTTATGAAGGTTTCACATGAAAAAACAATGTGGTTACTACATTTACCCATATTATTAAGTCCCCACCCATACATACCCAAATGCAGTCACTGCCCATCAGTGTAGTAAGATGCCACAGATCCACTGTGTCCCTTTTCTGTGATACACTGTTCTCCCCGTGATCCCCCACACCATGTGTACTAAACATAATACCCCTCAGTCCCCTTCTCCCTCCCTCCCAACCCCCTCTTCCCCCTTTTGGTAACCACTAGTTCCTTCTTGGAGTCTCTGAGTCTGCTGCTATTTTGTTCCTTTAGTTTTGCTTCATTGTTTTACTCCACAAATGAAGAAAATCATTTGGCATTTGTCTTACTCCTCCTGGCTTATTTCACTGAGCATAATGTCCTCTAGCTCCATCCATGTTGTTGCAAATGATAGGATTTGTTTCTTTCTTATGGCTGAATAATATTCCATTGTGTCTATGTACCACATCTTCTTTATCCATTCATCTACTGATGGACACTTAGGTTGCTTCCATATCTTGGCTATTGTAAAAAGTGCTGCAATAAACGTAGGGGTGCATATGTCTTTTTGAATCTGAGAAGTTGTATTCTTTGGGTAATTCCAAGGAGTGGGATTCCTGGGTCAAATGGTATTTCTATTTTTAGTTTTTTGAGGAACCTCCACATTGCTTTCCACAATGGTTGAGCTAGCTTACATTCCCACCAGCAGTGTAGGAGGGTTCCCCTTTCTCCACATCCTCACCAACATTTGTTGTTGTTAGTCTTTCTGATGCTGGCCATCCTACTGGTGTGAGGTGATATCTCATTGTGGTTTTAATTTGCATTTCCCTGATGATTAGTGATGTGGAGCATCTTTTCATGTGCCTATTGGCCATCTGAATTTCTTCTCTGAAGAACTGTCTCTTCATATCCTCTGCCCATTTGTTAATCAGGTTATTTGCTTTTTGGGTGTTGAGGTGTGTAAGTTCTTTATATATTTTGGATGTTAACCCCCTGTCAGATATGTCATTTACAAATATATTCTCCCATACTGTAGAATGCCTTTTTGTTCTGTGGATGGTGTCCTTTGCTGTACAGAAATTTTTTAGTTTGACGTAGTCCCATGAGTTCATTTTTGCTTTTGTTTCCCTTGCTCAAGGAGATGCATTCAGGAAGAAGTTGCTCATGCTTATATTCAGGAGATGTTTGCCTATGTTGTCTTCTAAGAGTTTTATGATTTCATGATTTGTATTCAAGTCTTCGATCCATTTCAAGTTTACTTTAGTGTATGGGGTTAAACAATAATCCAGTTTCATTCTCTTGCATGTAGCTGTCCAGTTTTGCCAACACCAGTTGTTGAAGAGGCTATCATTTCCCCATTGTATTTCCATGGCTCCTTTATCATATATTAATTGACCATATATGTATGGGTTTATATCTGGGCTCTTTATTCTGTTCCACTGATCTATGGATCTGTTCTTGTGCCAGTACCAAATTGTTTTGATTACTGTGGCTTTGTAGTAGAGCTTGAAGTCAGGGAGCATAACCCCCCCAGCTTTATTCTTCCTTCTCAGGATTGCTTTGGCTATTCAGGGCCTTTGTCCTTCCATACAAATTTTAGAACTATTTGTTCTAGTTCACTCAAGAATGCTGTTGGTATTTTGATAGGGATTGCATTGGATCTATGGATTGCTTTAGGCAAGATGGCCATTTTGATAATATTAATTATTCCTATCAATGAGCACAGGATTTGTTTCCATTTATTGGTGTCTTCTTTAATTTCTCTCATGAGTGTCTTATAGTTTTCAGAGTAAAGGTCGTTTACCTCCTTGGTGAGTATTATTCCTAGGTATTTTATTCTTTTTGATGCAGTTGTAAATGGAGTTGTTTAACTGATTTTTCTTTCTGTTAGTTCACTGTTAATATATAGGAATGCAACATATTTCTGTGTATTAATTTTGTATCCTGCAACTTTGCTGAATTCAGTTATTCTAATTGTTTTTGGTTGGATTCTTTAGGGTTTTTTATGTATAATCTGTCATCTGCAAACAGTGACAGTCTAACTTCTTCCTTTCTAATCTGGACGCCTTTTATTTCTTTGTGTTGCAGATATTCTTTTATAATTTAAAGTCTTAATGTCTGCTTACTAGAAACTCACAGCAGAAAATGGAGCCTGATGAACACAGTACTGCATATTACCTGAGGTTATTAGAGAAAAGCCTTGGCAGAGTGTTGCAAAAGCAGCATGAGAAATCAGGGGAGGCTCCCAGGAGAAGATGTCAGAGTATAGTACTAAAGTGAGACATGCTGGCTTCATGGAAAGAATGTAGGCACTGGAATTAAGCAGGCCTGGATTTTAGTCTGTTTAACTACTTATTAGCTGTGCGACCATCATCAAATTCTGCAAGTCCCATGGGATTGTTGGGAGGGTTAGAAATTATAATGCATGTGTACAGCACCAAAATAGTTGCCAGCATGAACATTCCATATATTTTCAAAGAATGAGAAGGTGTTAAGCAAGGGAAGAAGTGTGGCCGAGGAGGAGGAATAGCACGTGTTTACTGGGCCCATGCTGTGGGGGCTGGTCTGGTGGAGTGGAAGCAGACCTGGGGACAGCTCAAGAAGAACACTGTGTTCCATGTAAGAAGTTTGGTTTGTGTTTTGAAGACAAGAGGGCATCTGTTGAAGGATTTTAAGTACAAATGGTTTCAAGATCAAGTTTGTCATGTTGAAAGGTCATTGGCCACACACTGGCATAAGAGGGGCTAAAAGTGGAATTAGAAAGGCCAGTTAGAATGTTGCGGTGATCCAGAAGGGAAATGAAGAAGAGGCGACATGAAACACTTAGTTAAAAAGGAGGTAGAATCTCTAGACCTTAGTACCTATTGGATGTGAGAGTTGAAAAGGAGAAAGACCTAGTATCTTCATCTCGAGCACTGTGTGTGTGGTGGTGGGTGCAGAGAGACAAGAAGAGGAGGAGATCTGGAGGAAAGAAGAGTCCAGCTTTAGGTATGTGAAGCGTCAGGTATCTTCGGGCTGTACAAGTGGTAACTTAGTAAACCACTGGATATGTTAGGCTGGACTCAGAAGAGAAAGTCTGTGCTGGAGTCAAACCCTACTTTGTTAGTGTAAGAGGGGGATGGATGGCCAGAACAGACCGTGGCTATTTTGGGTAATGATTAAGCATGACAGGGTATGGACTTGGTAGATTACTTGTTCTTAAGGTTCTAAACAGAAGACAGATTAAAAGTTTCACTATCAAATGTTTGGGAATTAGTGTTGATATTTGTACAACTTTCAGACTATTAAAGACCAATTAATTGTACACTTTAAAAGGGTTGATTTTATGTGAATTATATCTTAAAAATAACAAAAATATTAACTAAGTGAATGAATAAAAAAAAAGTTTCATTATCAACAACGATCAAGGCCTAAGGGGGTATGAGAGGTTTGAGGATGACACCATGAGGCTATTGCTGTTATAATAACACAATAATTTTAGATGTCTCCAGCAAAGCCTCAATTGTTTGTGCTTCCAAGGGGAGCTATTAATATGACAACTGTTGAAACACATTTGGCAAGTGGCAGACGTCACCTGAAACTGACAAGTACATTATTTGTTCTGCTTAGAGATCTAAAGGTAGGGACTGGAGAGTAGTTGATAAAGGCTATTAAATCAGGTGAAAATCCTGAGTATAATATTTGAAAGCTCATGTTCAACACTTTGAGTGTGGTTCACCTTGGTTCATATGAGAAGAATTCGTTGAAGTGATCAGAGCTTTATTAAAGAAAATCAAAGAATCTGGATTTTTGTCTTCACAACACCTGATGTAACTGAAAGGGATGCCTAAGGTCCTTGCTGTGAGCTGCTTTCTTCCCGTGGGGTTTTTCAGCCTGGGTCCCTAGGTGAGGGACTGCATGGTCCATGGAGCCCTACAGACGGTTTGCGCAGTATGAGGTGAGAATGGGTTTGTGTGCATTTTCTGGGGAGAAAGTCCCCCAAACCACTACTGTAGCAATTGATGTTATTCTTTCTCTGACTTCCGTCTTTTTTCCCCTTTTAACTATTTCCCCATTTTCTTCTTTCTTGTCTAGGCCTTGGGCTTAGCAGACTGTGGAAGGAATTGCTTTCCCCATGGTCTAGTCCTGGCCATCCACATATGGTCAAAATGACTTGACTTGTGGTCTAGGACAATGATTTCAAGTATCCTCACCTCTTTTTTTGAAAATAAATGCATAAAAGAGCCTCCTCCAATCTTTTTGTTTTATCAAGCAAAATCTTGCATGGAGGTTCAGCTTAGAAAATGAATTTAAAATATAAAGAGCAGCTCTGTGTGTACCAAAGTGGGGAAGCCTGGTCCCCACCCGCCAGGCTACTCCATGGATGTATGTTTGAGGAATATTTGAAAACCACTGGTGTAAAGCAGGGCTTCAGGATGGTGACCAAGAGGACAACTCCACGAGAGTCCCTCCAGGGGAGCAGCATTACTGAAGGCACCGAGGAGCACAAGATATTTCTTCTGCTAGGCGTGAAAGATTTTCCCAATGGGGTGGCTCTTGAGGAGAGAAAGGAAGCGGACTCTGGACGTCCTGGTGAGTTTAGTAGTGGAATATGATGTGAGTGAAGCTGATGTTGCAGGCCTGACAGCCTCATCAGTTTGATCAGCTCTATTTCATGCCCATCAGCACACTCCAAGTTGCAGTTAGACTGCTCTCCAGAGTGGGATATTCAGAGCAGGAGAGTTAATCGAGCTGTGTGCAAATCCATCTCTTATGCTGGGGAAAACAAACAAAAGCAAAACCGGATATATGACTTGTCAGTTACAAAAAGTGGGTCCTTTTGTATACATGCAACTTCAGATGGCTCCTGGGTAGCTAAGGAATCATTAGGAAATAATGTCAAATAAAGTCAGTAGTCCCTGTTCCATTTTAGCCCTTTATTGACCACGTGTAATAAGTACATAATTATCGTTAGTCTTCTTTGTCTCCTTCTTGTGGCAAAGGAGGGGCCGACCAGACAGTCTTGAAGGATTTAAAGTAGTTGTGGCTGCTCTACTAGGAGGAGAAGCGCTGTTGCCCCGTTGCTTGCTTCCCGAGCCTTAGGTGAGTGCAGCTCCTCGTGCCAGGCTGTTCTGGGTAACTGGGATATTCCTACTCCCCTGGGCTTTGGTGCCCACATACAGATCTAGTTCCCACGCCTCCCCATCCAGTTTGGGGATGGATTCTCCTAATACCTGGCCAAGGTTCTCTCTGGGGTCGGGTCTTCCGACGCTGCCTTACTTAATGCTCCTCCCCATGCTCTGCTCCCTCCTCTGCCCGAGGGTTTTGTCACCTGCCTGGACTTGTCCCACCTAGCTCTCTGTCCTGGCCTCTCCCCGCCACCTCTCTGCTCTCCTGGGCAAATGTCCTCACTCCATTAGAGGAGCACAAACTGAAGAAAGAATCCCTTGGAGAGGCCATGCCTTTATTCCAGCGATGATGCCATTGTCCAGTAATTTATTTGTAACTCTTCTCTTAAAGCCTGTATCACGTTGTTTAGAGTCATCTTCAGCGACTTTATTTCAGGGATTGATTTTTTTCAAATGGCCAGACATTATTCAGGGTCATGCACGGTAATGAAGATGGTGATCAAACATGACACTACGATTTGTGTCGCTGAAGTAATAAGATTGATTTTCTTTCGTAATTTGTAGTGTGGGCTCCACAAGAAATTCCACTAGGCTGCAAGCATGAGGGCAGGGGCTGTATTTGTTCTGTTCAGCCCTTTATGTTCAGCTTGGAAGACTATAGGTGCTTCATAAATAATTGTAGAGTGAATGAGTAGGAGGTCTTCAAAGAATGTCTGGAGCAGAAGCAGTGTCATCTGAACAAAGAGATGACCTGTCAGGGTGATGTTAGAGGACTCCACTGGCCTAGCACAGAAATCCTGAAACACGCATTCCTCTCCCCTTATTTCTTATGCTCATGTGGGAATAGACAGCTGACAAATCGCAAGCCCAGAGAGTGAATAACAATTAAATCAGAAATGTAAACCTTGGGATCATCTACATGTTGAAGCCATGTGTGCAGATGTTCCCAAGGGACCAGCTGGGGCGGCTGAAGGTCAGTACCATGTGTCTAAGTCTTTCCATTATAAATCATTATTACCAGAAAATTTTTTAAAAATGTTTTCAAGTACAGCTCAGTGCTTTAGATAGATTTGTTTTTCTCTTCATGTGGTAGAATCACATCTGGGCATTGGTGTTAGATATATTTCATCTAAAAATAGTATTTATCCAATTTACTGTCACTTGAGAGAGAATTTTTTTTTTTTGAGGCTGACTCCACCAGTAATTCTCCGCAGTCTTTCTTTCATGGCTCACTGCCATTTAATATAAAAAAATCGAGGTATCAGGTTTGTGTGTGTGTGTGTGGAAGTACAATGAAATAATTATTTTTATAGACTAAGAAAAAAAATGACAGTTGCCTTCTCTTCTCCTTTCCTTCATTTCTTCTTTAAAGCCCTGACTGATTTTCCCGGTTGTGTTGTTACGCTCTGAACTCAGCACTGGTATGAACGCTTGTCAGGCTTTCCTTAGTAATTCCTCCAGGGCCACAGTACACAAATTGGGGGATTTTTGTCTGTCTGCTTTCAGACTGTCTCCTTCTTACTGTCATTGTGTCTTCTCATCAACCCATTTGGAGTGTAGAAAGAAAGGAGGAGAGAAATGAGATAGAAGTCGAGAATAAGAGATGAGGGAAAACAGAGTGGTGGGGTTAAAGCCCCACGTTTGCAGAACCCTTGGAGCAGCCTGCACACATTTAAAGGCAGAAGCTGGAATGAAATCGGAATAAAGAAAAATCAGCTCGCCGTTCCTCCTAGCTAAGGCACTGACATTAGGAAAACGAGAGTTGGCTCTGGAAGGGACTGGTTGTAAATAAGGAAGCACTCATCAATCCCAATTCCACATTTGTCAAGGTCCTTGGTGGTTCTGAAAAGACTTATCTTCAGGGACAGGACTCAGACCTTTCTTGCTTTGTGACACCTGTCCTGTCTCCCTACAGAGAACTCCGGCTTCTGCCCTTTTTCTCTGAAAGCACGCCTGCTCCTATATCCCTCCCGCTCCGTCCCTTCCCCTCCCCCTTGACCGATGGCATCATTACTGTCATCAGTGTGACAGTGATGATTTCTGTTTTCCCTTTCAGCATGCCTTCCAATCAGAGTGAATAGGTCTGACCTCTCATTGTTAGACGTGTCGTCCCTCACCTGTCAAAGTGGCTTCCCTGGTCTCCGTTCGCGGAGCACATGCGTGGCCTTCCTTTCCATGCTGAGGGCAAGAGTTTGCCTCACTCCATTCATGTCGTCCACTCTTCTGGTTTGTGACCTGCCGTAGTAGTATGTGAAACCTAACAGGGCACAGAGGTGTCAGGGCTACAGCCTGAGTTGTGCAACTGAGCCACAGGGGCTGAGCTGCACAATGATTCAGTCCAGGCCCTTGGTATTGTCAGGACCATGCCTTGAGCAAGGGTGCCAATTGCGGATATGCCCATTAGGCTGAGCTGAAACGCATCTGTTCAGAAGATTCTCTTCCAATCCATTAACCCGGGGGCCTTCCATTTCCTAAGCATGTCCAGCCTGTAAAAACATTTGCAATATCAACCCTGAGATTAGACCTGTTGAATAGTTTTCATTTTGTGAAGTATTTTTACAGATTTTTCTTTAGATACATCTCGGCATAAATGAAGCAACAGACTTAATATTTTAAGAGGAGACTCTCATTTGAATGCAGTTATTTGCAACCTTCATTTCTCAACTATAAAAATTTAACAGATATGTGAGTATCATGGGTGGAATTAAAGTAATTTTTACCACCCACAAGAGTTCATTAGTGAAATAAGGAAAAGTATTTAATGGATTTGTGCTTGGTGTGCCTAAAATTATTTCACCATAACAAAAGGTCTTGAAAGACTAAGAAAAAGAATGATGACAATTAAATTGCCTATCTGAACAGTATTACTGTATAGAAGGAAAACAGTCTTAAAATAGCTCACCATTGTAGAGCTGAAAAAGATGGAGAAATCCATGAAGGAAGCACAAAGGTGTTGCAAACAGGATGAAAATCTTTTTAAAAATACCAACATGGTACTTGCTCTGCCTGCACAGACTCCCAGATTTTTACCATTTTTCATGCTTCCATTTCATTTCTGTGGGGGTGTAACTTGCTTGTTAGACTCCTAAGAAAGCTCTGTTTCTCTGCTCTTCATTCTGTACAGTATGGCTTCTTATTCTTCACATTTTGAAACCTACAAATGAAGAATTTGATACTTTCTATTAAAAAAAAAAAGGCCGACAGGGCAGAGAAATAGAAGGGACTGTTTAACAAATAAGCCTGCCCAGCCCTTGAAGAGCGCTTCTTCTGTGTAATGTCAGAGGGAGAAGGGATCTAGTCTGACACTATTGCAGATGAAGACAGTGACGCCCAGAGACAGTAAGTGATTTGCTCAATGGCGCACAGCCAGTTAGTGCCAGGGAAGCAGAGAATGCAGCCTAGGGCCCTATCTCATGACAGCTGACTCTCAAACAGCACTGGGGTTAGCAGCGCTGACTCCCTGTAGTTAAAAAGCCATGTCTAACTTTTGACTCCCCAAAACTTAACTGCTAATAGCCTACTGTTGGTTTAATGTTAGTAAATGATAAAACAGACTAGTATCTACATACAGTTTATGCATTCAGGATGTACATTTTCTTAATTATTTCTAGGTGATATGATTCACTAGTGAATTTTTTCAATTTGTCACATATTTCCCCAAAATTTTCAATATACTTATCAAAAAAAATATCCATGGATAAGTGGGCCTGCATTGTTCAAGTCTCAACTGTATAGTGCCTGAACACAGGTCATCACTTATCTACTTGATAAAGGCTTGCCAGGACTTCAGTATGGGAGTTACTAGTCTTTATTAATGTATCCAACTGGAAGAAGACAGTTCCTTTTAAATGTCCTCTAATGCAGATTTTTCACAGATATTTCAATGCTGTATTTGCTCTCCATCCTGAGCCCGGGTGGTTTGAAGATGTTCTGTTGTAGAGCCCTCTGCAAGCCGGGGGTAGTTGCCAGCCTTGGTGTGATAGGTTAGAGAAAGGTGACCTGCCTCAGCAAGGTGGTTCTGGGATCCTCTCTGTCCCATGAGGCTGTTTGTCTAAGATTTACCTCCCTCTGCTCCTCTTGACCCTGAAAGGAAAAAGTGGGGAATGAAACCCAAATTTCTTTTTTCATTATTTGGTAACATTGGGCCCAGACAACTCTATTTTACTTTTCTGGTTTTCCAGCTGCTTATGTTTTTATTGTCTTAACTTAAAAATATTTTAAAAATGACAAATAGTTGTCTTACGGAAGGTCAAGGGGTAGGGTATGAAATCTAGAATTCTGTGTGTGTCCCACTATTTTGCTCTAATAATTTGGTGCTTAAGTCTGTGCTGGGCATTTAGGGCGTAAAGGGTGGGCTGAAACAACAATACACAAGCACGAGGGTCTCAACACTTAGATTTTTGGCTGGGGGAAACAAATGCAACAGAAACCACTAGACATTACAGGCGGGTCACTGATAATAACCATATGGCTGGCCCTAGGTCACTCGGTAAAGTGCGCAGTGGCCAGTCTCCTGCCTGCCTGTCTGTGGTGGTTCCTTCTTCCCTCATCAGGCAGCTCACCCCGATGCAGGGAAGGGATGGCAGGGCTGCAGCCAGGGCGAGGCTGTGGGGCAGCTGCCCTGGGCACACATTGAAGGGGGCACCAAAAACTCATAATCAAGATTAATATTTTAATCCAAAAAATCTACGATGAAAAAAATATCAAAAATTTAAATAAAAAGAACCAGTATTACTGATGTTTCTTTTTGCCTTAGGTTCTAATATGGCCCAGCATGGCATTCAGAGTTAATATCCAGAAATAATATAGAATGAATGTGTGTGTGTATGTGTGAGAAAGAGAGAGAGAGAGAGAGAGAGAAAACAGTAAATTATACAAGCTAGAAAAAACCTTGGTTTCCAAAGGCTAACCCAATCAGTTTCACAGGTGAGGAAACTGAGAAGTTACATGTTTTACGTCAAGTCAATCCCAGATACCTTTAAAAACACTGACTCCCAGGTCTCTTGCCCACCACTCCCATGGATTGTTGCACAATAGTGGCTTCCATGGCAGGGGAAACTTACCTCCCCCAAAAGGAGGCAAGTCCAATGAATTGGTTGAATTGAGGCATTTTAATGAGCCATCGATGGAGACAGAGCTTTTAAAATAAAGGTCCTAGAGCACATGCATAGTTTGCATTTAGATGTTTAGATCCGGTGCCTGTAAGCATTCCAGAAAAATAAAGCGTGGCTGGAGACCGAGCCACCACTTTTTTTTGGATGCCAGTGCTTCAGGGGGCCTAGGGATTGTTGGCGGGGAGGTGGTGTCTGGCCCAGCTGGCACCCCTAGAGCTCTGGCTAGGAAACCCCCCTGGCTTCAGCCAGCAGGGCAAATGCTCGCTTGCACTGTATCCCTGCCTTGTTCTTTGGCTCTGCTCACTGGCGGCCTTCCTGGCTTGGCCTTTTGTGACACTGGAGTGGTTTGACCTGAGGTTTGGGTTTGTGCTTTGGTTCTGGCTCAGCCCTTGCAGTGACCCAGGCCCGTTCACTGGAGATTGACAGTACGGTTCAGCGCCCAAGGGCCACTGGAGAAAATGTCCCATTGCCTCTCTTTGGCCTCGGTGAGTATGGACTCCCTCATGACTCGCGGGAAGGCTTGGAGGAGGGAAGGAGGGAAGGTATGGGAGTCCAGGTTCCTGACCCGGTTCTGCACCACTCATCTATCTCTCAGTCTACAGTAACTGTCAACATCCCATTTTTACAAGACTTAGAATACAGTCCAGGCATGTGGTGAGGAAAATCCCTGTCCTCTTGCTCCTTCCCCGTCCAGGCCAAGGGGGCCAAAGACTATCCAGTGTACACACAAGAGACTGAAGAAAGCAAAGGACAGCAGCACTTGTTCCAGATCCAGCTCTTCCTTTGTCCCCATGGATTCTGGCTGTGCTGCAGGTCCCACGGATGCTGGAGAGGTGGTCTAAGAGGTCAGGGGTCAGGTCAGGTTAAGGTGACCAACTCATCAGGGCTGCTTGGACTTTCCAGGTTTTAGCTCTGAAAGTACCAAGTCCCAGGAAACTGGCACATTGGTCATCCTGCCTCTAGTGTCTAGTAGCCAGTGGTTACTAGGCCACGTGGTGATCGCTAGAGTCATTATGGAAGTGGAGAGTTTGACTTTTTTTCAAGAATAGGATGGAACCCCAAGTGTGTAGGGTAAAGGGGCAGATGAACTTGCTTTTCAAGTTTGGGCATAGGAAATCCAGTAAAACCTGTCCTTCAGCCTCTGATAAGAATCAGATGCTTTTGGCCAGGGTCCTGCTGAAGTCTGCATTTCCAAAGCAGTTGGGCTGCAGGCTAGAGTATGCAGTGAGGACCCTGGATCATAAGTAAGCATTGATGGTGGCAAATCCTGGCATCGGATCTCTATCCCCATTGTGAGCGGGGAGAGGGAATGAAGGCAGGAGCGAGCATACCCAAACCCCCAGGGGTGGGGATTTCAGGATGATACCCCATCCTGTAAGACCAACCACAGAGTCTCTTTGCTGTAAACAGGCTGAACTTGTCCTTGGTACTCAGCTTCTCTCCAAGGCTGATGGAGACAGGTGAGCCCTCAACACGTGCATGGTGTGTAGCAGTCCCTCACCTGGACTTTGAGATGAAACAGGACAGGAAGGCAAGGGAGGGAATAAGAGTCGGCAAGCCCACCCACGTTACCTTTCCCCTCTGGTATGTGCTCACACACACAGCTCCAGCCTGTTGAAAGCATGGAGAGCTGTTATGAGAGGAATCACAAGTGTGAGGGCCTGGATGAACCAGAACAGAGCAAGTGTCTGAGTAGCAAAAGGGGTCCCAGTGCCCAGCAGCTCAGGTAAACGTTCAGTGTGTGGGGTCTCCCTGAGAGATGGTCTCTGGGCCAGAGGACTCAGACGTCTTAAAGCCTCTAGTAATAACCTCCGTCATATTGGAGTAAGCAGAGGCTGCAGAGCCTCCACAGAGGTCACATGACATAGAAGGATCTGCCAGGACTGTATGGCTGTGGGACGAGTAGGATGAAAGGGTGGGTAGGATTTAGAGAGAGATGGGGTAGAAGGAGGAACAAGCGATGAGGGGTGGTTGAGGCTCCAATCAGAAGGTTGGGGAGGTTTTGAGAGCCTGCATGGAAGCTGATAATAGTCTTTATTGCCTTCTAGTTATTGATATATCTAATGTCTCTAATTCTCCCTCCACTTTCAAATGACAAGATGCACGGACAGGGCTGTGTCTTATTCAACTCTGTATCCGTATAAGTGTTTAGCATCATATGTTAATGTCAATGTCCAAAGTGTGTAATGTCATAGATATTCAGGAAATGTTTCTAAAAAAACTGAAGTGGAATTTAAGCACCGATGTATTAAAGTTTAGGTCATATATCTTGGGATAAAGAGTGGCCACCATAAATGTGAAAATAAACCTAGTAAAGCAAACTGAAGTCCATTACCAGCTGTAGCAAGGAACATCAGGGTGCCCAAAATACAACTGTGGATTATTTCTATCATACATGTAGGCCATGCTGTTAAAGCTTTAATATAAATACTTAAGAATAAAAAGTATACAGACTTCCTCAAGATCATGTACATCATTTCAATTAATATAACTTTATCTCTTTTAAAATAGAACATGCAATCAGAATGTAAATCAGGATGACCAGTTGGGTAAATTGGAAGGGCCTGCAGCCCCCTGCTCTGAGGCAGGCTGGTTCCATACTAGGGATAGCCCATCTTTAGTGAGGGAGCTGTTGATTGCTGGCTGAAGCATTTGGGGAGGACTTGGGTCAATCCTCAGTGTGTGCATAGCTTCTTTTTCTCTTTGGTCCAGTTTTTACTTCTTCTCCCACTTCTATTCCCCCTTTACTCTCCCTTTTGTCTTCCTATGTTTAAAGAGACTAATTGTCTGCAGGCCTGCCCCCTTCTAGGGACATCTGTGCACAAATCTGCCTGCCCTTTCTCTACTATCTCACTCTCCCATGACATCTGCGGCAGGTTCCCACCCTTCCTGATACCTGATCTTTCCACTTTCCTTGAGATCCACGAGCTCTTATAACTGTCACCCTCTTACACGAGCTCATCTAAGTAGATTTCTGTTCTTGCAACAGAAGGTGTCCTGAGCCCCTTCCTCCTCCTCCCTCTGTTGTTAGTGGACCTGCTAGTGGCACCCCGAGGAATTGTTCAGCTTCCACAGAATCACCCAGGACATAAAAGGGTCCTGCATAAAACCAACCTGCCTGCTATGAAAGCATCAGAACGTTTCAAAATGGGTAGACAGTTGAATTTTCTTTTTATTGGAATGTTTCAGCTACTTGCGGAAAGGCTCTTGGGCTACATGGAAGCGTCTTGTTAAGACCATTACGTGAGTTTTGTTGTGCTAAACAAGGAGGATTCACACTGATATTGCCACTAAGCCCCGCAATCTGTGGTAGGTTTAGCTGGATATAGGTGGTCAGGGATTTTTTAGTTTTTTTAAGAATGACAAACATTTATAATTGGGAGATAAATTAGACTTTATCTCCCTAACAGGAATGGCTGTAGAACAGCAAAACCTCTCTCCATCTCCAGAAGGGAATTGTGGCAAGAGAATAGAAGCTTTACAGGGAATTACTGGTATTATCAAAGGCTTTTCAAAATAGACTTGAAATGAATAGTTGTGTGCTGGTTTTATTACTGCTTTGCAAGTTTACATTTTGTTTTTGTATGGTATTTTTCTCTCCCCTATGAGATGGTTGCTAGGGCATAAGAGCAAATAACATTTATTGTGTTGAATTTGGGACTGAACACAATTATCCTATAATTTGGGTTCATAGTGCCATTTTTGACAGCTACGTTATGAGCTTTTTGAGGAAAATTGAGCCCACATGCTGGAAGCAGCTTCCTATTCAGTTGCCCTTCAAGTTATGTTATCTGTGCTCTCCTCTCCCCATCCTCTGCGCTAGGGCAGCCTCGGGACCAGATGCTACTACTGCAGGCAAACCAGACGAGCCAGTGTGGGCACCGCCAAGCTCCAGCATCAGCTCCTCTGAAGAGACCCTGTCACCAGTCAGTGTGTTTTTCCAGATGACTCCACAGACTTGAGTCTCAAGAGATGCTGCAGTTGGTTATCAACACAGGTATGCTGCAATTCTCCTGAGGAAAGTTGTGAGTAAACAGAAGTTTTGTAAATCAAATCAACATTCCTAGTAACCTTTGTGACCATTTCAGAGACGCTCCATCTCCACTTATGACTGGTCTTTCGCTGGCAGCTCTTCTTATCTGATTTATCCCATAGCATTTCTGTAAATAAAAGTAATGAACTGTAAATAAATTCCTAAATGTGTTATGGGAGCACACCACTTACAAAAATCCTTCCTTTAAATAGCAGTCATTTTTCTCTGTTCCTTGCTACTGCCCTAGCAGAAGTTTGGGCTCCCCTAGAAGCAGGCATTGAGATAAGGGTTTAAATGTAAACGGTTTGCTAAGGAGAAAATGCCAGGAAACACCAGTAGGGGAGTGGGAAGTAATACAGAGAACGGAAGGAAGTCAAGTAAAAAAGATATGACAAGGAGGTCACTGCTATAGGCAAATGGGGCTTGGCCCTGTTGGGGGCTCCGTGGGACACACCTCAGACTCATACTGCCTGAGGGCCAGGGAGCTGGGCGATTTACATCCTGCCTCCTTCCCTCATTGGTTGAGGGCTGCTTCTTGGGTAGAGAGAGAGCATTAACTTCCCAGCACTTCTACCTTCTACTGAAATCCAAGAAAGCACTTGGACAGTAAGTCCTGGCAGTTGGAAGATAAGCCAGATATAAATGGTTGAAATGTAAATGGCTACGGGCAGGACACGAGCCCATCTGCTGCACTGTTTCTTAGAGCATGTATGAGGGGATTGACTCTCTCTTGCTCCTGAGAGTTGCTAACACAACTCTTCTTTATTGGTAAGTGTCTTCCATATGCATTTTCTGCAAATCAAAAAGGCTTTTAGAAATCCATTATTAGGAAAGTGAAATATATCCCTTAAAATATTTTCTTTATGGAGAAATGTGGAGTGGCCACAACCAATAGATTACTATCAAGGCTTTTCAAAATGCTCCCATCTGTCATTTTCAGGGGATGGAGAACACAAAAGCACAAATGTATATGGCCTTTATTCTCAAGATGATCTGTAATCCACTGGCTGGATTCCCATGATTAACATGTGCTTGTCCCTTGGATGCTTTTTGAAAGTGTTTGTCCATCCCTAGTACCTCATGGACCACAGTGTGACAGGCAGACCGCCCATAACTTGCCTAAGTGGTCAAGTGCCAAACAGGTGTTCCTCAGTACCAATGGCAAACAGACTACTGCCAAGTGTGATAAACCTGGACAGCCTACTTCCTGCAACATCTCTTGGAGGCCCTGGAACCTCTTATCCCCAGCAAGTCCTTCTGCTCTCTTTATCCCTAATGGCACTCTGACAGCTGAACCAACCACGCCCTGGTTGGTCTCCTATTGTTCTGAGAGTTGATGAGTCTCTCTAAATTCCTAAAATGACATCACAGAGAGATTGCAGAGATGAGAGAATTAAGTTCATGGAGTCTCTGTTGCACACAGATGCCACAAAAGAGTAGTTAGAGCTGAATTTCCCTTGAGAGGCATACTGATGGATTGGCATCTTGGCAAATGGAGTGTAGAATCAAGTCTGCCTAAGTGGTGGCCTGTATCTGTATCAGATCCATTGACCATTTCTACTTTGACTCCTAGTTCTAGTCCCTGATAGGTAATTCATGAGGTTTCAGAATTAGAAAAGACTTAAAAGATCACCTAGACAACCTGTCTATTTTACTGATAAGGACACTGCATTCCTGTGTGGTTAAGTAATTTGCCAAAGTCAAACAGCTAGTGAAGAGCTGAGCCTAAAGAGAGCCAGCCTTCTCCCACTCTACTGCGAAGCTAATAAGTTAAAACAGAATTTCTCATTGGATTCAGGAGAAGTAAATGTTTGGTTCCACAAAGTTTTTCGAATACCTGCTCAGGAGAGTAGAGCACACCATGATGGATTCGAAGAACAAGACACGGTGCCCTCGTGGCTCTTAGCAGATGTGGAGAAATAACCACACAGTGTAGCAGAAGTGTGTTAGTATGTGTGAGTCCATGTGACAAACTGAGGCTCATCCTAGAACTCATGTCACAAGCCCACTGTTACTGGCAAGGAAGCTAGCTTTCCAAACCTGTGGGACAGGGGTTCTGGGGGCATGGCGGAAGAGACAGAGCTGGCATTCATGCATACACAGTTAAGGGAATAAACTCCCCACCTCTCAGGCCCACTTCGACCAAGATGACTCTAAGAGTTGGGGTTGGCTGCCCAGCAAAAAGCCTGCTTCACCCACTTCCTAACTGTACAGCTTTGGGAAGGTACTTAACCCTAAAATTCAATTTCCCTATCTCTGAAATCCTGTAAACAGCATCTACAGTGTTGGCTGGAATGAAGCCTAAATGAAGCAAGCACTTCAATTCTTAGCATTCAATAAATCTTTATTGTCCTTGTTATTTTCCCTCCAGTTGCTACCTTCTGTCCTCACCCGTAATACCTCCCCATTTCTCCATCTCTCCTTAAGTTTTCCCACCTCACTAATAATGCTCTCTCCTGTTCTTTTGAACTGTCTGCTTAAGCTCTGCTTCCTCCTTCCCAGCTTGCTTCCCCTCCTTGGACTTCCTCTCCCTGGACTTCATTCCTCCCAGTTTCTCTCCATTTTATTTTATAATTTATGTTCTTTATTCCACCTCACCAGTTCCCTTTCCCCTCCATTTCCCTGTTCCCATCCTACCGGGTTCTTTCCCTTTTCTAGTATGTTTTCTCTTCACGCTTACCCTTTGTTCCCTTTGCTGCCCCCTCCTGGACCCCCTCGGCCTTCCCTCTCCCAGTTCCATACCCAACTGGGAGCTCGGCCCCACCCCCATCTCTCCCAGTGGGTTCGGATCTAGGAGGCACACCAGTGGGCCCCGCCTCCCACCTGTTCCTTGGCGGAACTCCCTCCCTAGCAGTACGGGCTGGACCGAGCAACTCAACTCTGATGAGTCTGACAAAAATAGTGGGTTGTCACTTCTGAGCTTAGGTTGGTTAAAGAAGACTGTGGCTTCCATTTCAGGTGCCCTTTGGCTTTAAGGAAGTTAGCTGCCACCCTGTATGCTGCCCTGGTGAAAGGCCCGCATAGCAAGGAACTGAAGTCTCCAGCCAGCAGCCCATGAGGACCTGAGGTCTGCCGACAGCCATGTGAGTGACCCTCCCCCCGCTGGGCCCTGAGAAGCTGTAGCCCGTCCACCATTTCAACTGTAGCCTGTGTGAGACCCCAAGTCTGAGATGCCCAGCTGGGGTGCTCCTGGATTCCTGGCCCATAGAAACTGTAAGATAAGAAGTGGTGGTGGTTTTAAGCTGCCAAGTTTTGGGGTAACTTGTTACGTAGCTGTATTAAAATTGCTGATTGTCCTTTATAGACCACTCTTGAGAAGTGTTTGTCTTCTGTGACCTTGAGCAAATCACTGTTGTTCTCTGGGTGTCTGTCTCCTCATCTGCAAGACTTGGAGGTTGGAGTCTAGTGTCCCTAGTCAGCTGTCCATGAGGCAGGAGTCTGTGATACCACATCAGGGCCTGTTTGTTCTACTGTTCGGCAAAGGAAGCTCCATTAAACCTGCACATCTTTGTATCTTAAGCTCCACATCTTTATATTTGCCTCCCATTTCTCACTCCTATTATCTGAAATCTGTTCCTCATTTCTGACAGAATTGCAGTGGCCTATTCTGTGCATTGCTCTGCATGACATGCCAATTTCATTTTGGAGTCACGGTTATTGTCTTTTTCTCTGCTAATCTCTCTTGTTCTGCAAAATTCCAATTGAACTTGTGAGCATAGAGAGGTGCCCTTGTGCCTGATCTTGGCCCTATGTGACCCCCAAGTGAGTGGATGATAGACAGACAGACAGGCTGTCTGCCACCCGAGGCATCTTTTCTTGCTTAAAAATTTGCTTTCCAGATTGCACTCCCTTCCAACTTGAGCAAAGACTGGAACGTATTAAATAAAAGCAGAGCTGAAATTGGATGGAATGTCGCAGTCACTTAGATTCAGACCTCTCCAAGGGGAGCACGTGGGGAAGGGCCCGGCCGTGCCCTCATGGATAGCGTAGGGGAAGAAGGCTTCCATACTCTTCTCATACCATTCAGGCCTTAAGCGGGGCAACATTTTTTCTTAAGCAGGGCCTGTAACCCAGGATCCATCACTTATGTATGGTGTCCATGGTAACCAGGCAATGGTATGGGATCCCTTCTCACTGGGGAATTCCTTTTATGGCTCATTTCCGAAACCAGCATGGCCAGTACAGGAGTCTGCAGTTTCCCAGTTGCTTAGCAACCAGCTCCTATGCTCTAGTCCTAGGAAAAGCCGACAGTTTCTTTTTTTTTTTTTAAACTGTTTGTCGTCAGAATCATATGTTACATTCTCTGTACTTTGTCTCTTTAGAATAAAATAATTAGTGTGTGATAAGGATGCGGGAAAGGGCAACTACTCCCTGTTGTTAATGCCTCCACTGCTCCTGGCAGGCTGGTGCAGGCAGGGAGAGGGAGGGAAACGTTAGCAGGCTTTCTGCCGGTAATTAAGCAGTGCGAGCCATCTGCACATCGAAAGCTCTACATTTTTCACGTCTCGTGGGGGCATCAAGTAAGTACAGGGCCAGCAGTCTGTGTGTTGTGTTCCCTCCCCGAGACCAGGAAAGCCAGACTCCACCCACAGGTGTCCCTGGACCACTTCACCTCGTCTCACATTCCTGGGGGTGCAGCGACTGGTTTGTTGGGTTTTGGGTTTGAGTTACAGCTGTGGGTTTCCACCTGGGGTGATTTTGCTCCCCAGCCCCATGGCATTCAGCACAGGCTGCAGACATTTTGGGTTGTCACAGCTGGAGGGCAAGGGGATGTTCCTGATATCTACCAGGTAGTGACCAGGGATGATGCTACATAGCCACAAAGCAAAGGACAGTCCCCAACAACAAAGAAGTAACCTGCCCACAAGGTCAGTATGCCAAGGTTGAGAAGCCCTGAGTTCAAAGAATCAGAATGTCCATCTGTCCTGCTGAAAACCAGCCCTGTAGCTGACTAGGAAGAATGTTGACAATGTTTGACGGATGCAGTTCGAACTCAAATTTCTTTCTGTACAACATGAACTCCTCGGCCCCTACCATAAGTTGACTTAGCAGCAGTGTAGAGCAGAGAGCCCTCTGGGGTTTGCGGCAATGGAGATAGCCTCTGAGGTTGCCTTCCTAAAGGAAGGAGAGCAGAGAGGGAATGGTCTCTTCTTCCAGGTAAGCAATTTGGTATTCGTTAGACAGATTTGATTCCATATACTGGGTCTAGAGCCTGTGCAGTATGGCTTTCTTGTTATTTTACACAGTCTTCTCAACTCCAAAATGGAAATTAAAATGGGTATTAGGAGAATTATATCAGAACACTCACAATACCTGACTCCTACTAGGCCTTCCCATTCCCCTTCTGGTCTCAGTTCCCTGACCTTAATCGTCCCCTCTCTCCAGCTGGGTACTTTGAACTTTAGAGAGTTCTGAACAAATGTGCTAGCCCTATAATGACTGAAGCCATTTTATTCAGCAGTGAGCAAAGGACAAAACCACTATTCTTGGAATTTGGGCCAGTAGTCTGATTTAGGCATAAAGAACAGAAGAACATAAATGGATGAGAGAAGAGGTAGTGTGGTCAGTAAGAGTTTGCTGGCCTTTAAGTGTCAGCTTCTCCACGCCCTGGCTGTGTGGCCTTGGGTACTTGTTTAGCCTATTTTGAGGGGTTTCTCCTGTGAAACAGGAAGGATTATTATCTCTTGTAGTATTATTGTAAGGATTAAAGATAATGTACATGATGGGTGCCAAGCTTGGCACCTAATAGAAGGTAGATGCCTGATAATGTGACAATATACATATTTATACTTGATTTTTTTAAAAGTAATATTGGCATGTGTGGTCCAGCCCAAGCTCTTTTCCACTGATGCTGAGGGTGAGCCCAAGGGCTGTGATGTTATGCAAGCAGTTTTGAAGCTATTCCTCTCTTTAGCCTATGCTACCTCTTGGCGGGGTAATGAGTTCCATACATTTCATAACCACTTTTTACTTGCTTGAGATCTTGAGAGTATCTCAGAATACTTGCTAATTCTAATGAGTGGGTTTTGGTCTATCTTCTCTGTACTTTTCTAGGCTGCAGTACATTCCCTGTCAGCCTCCAGCCCGGCCTCATACAGAAGGTCCCTCCAGTCCCTGGACCCCTTGACATGCCTTGTGAACTCCATTCTTTCCTTTCTTGAAAGGCACCCACTAGAACTGCACATTCCTCACAAAATTTTCTTTGTATTTTGTTCTGTATTCTTCCTAACAAGTTCTAAAAATCAGTAGGCTTTTTGGGGGCCAGAGTCTTTGCTGCACACTCTTGGAATGAGTCCCAAGTCCTTTTCCTGGGTCACAACAGCTGCCTCATAGTGGCATCATCACATCTTTTACAGTTTCTACTTTTCCTTCCCAGCAAGTTTACCTGCCAGGCCTTTACCTGCTCACTAGACTCATTTAATCTCCCCACTGTTAGCTTCTTGAACATGCAACAGAGCCCAGTGATTCCCCTTTCTAGATTGTTGTATGATCCTACCTAATTTTGCCCAGTCGACTGAAGCTTCTTGGGAGTGTGGCTCTATACATGTCACTGCTAAGATTTTTCCTCTTCACATCGGATAATTAAATGATGTTACATTTAGAGGCTGCTTGCTCATCTCTCCAAAGCAGAATTACAGCATCTCACCTGGAAGCCACCACAACGGGGGAAGGTGGCAGAAGGGTGTTTACCTGGCATGTCTGAGCCCAGCTCCCCAGAATGTAGCACTCAGGTGCCTCATCTCTGAATGAGTGGCAGGAACCAGATCCACAGTCACCCCAGAGCTGTGAACATCTGGAGATGGGACACCTTGAGGTTTACCAGGAGGTCAGAAAAACTCAAGCTGTCTGGAGGTCAGAGCAGTGGCAAAGAAAGAGTCCAGATGGGCTGGGGAGGGGTCAAGGGTCATCAGGCCACCAAAGGCCAGGCAGGCAGCACATCTGGGATCCAGGATGACAGACGGGAGATTCCAAACAGGGAGCCATTAGAGCACTGACACAAGGCAAGGTTTTATCAGGGTGGGAATTGAATTCCAGGGCTGAGAGCAACTGGCCCTGGCTGAAAAGGGGGCAAGGGGTCGGCAGCTGAAGGCCAATCCTTAGAACAATAGAACAGAGGGGGGAACAAACGGGGATGGAGGGGATTGATGCTGTCTTTAGGGCAAATAATCTTCTCCTATTCCTGCAACAATACTATACATTCTCAGATCAGTCAGTTGGTTAATTAGCAGGTGATGCTGAATGTGTACTCTGCGGGTATCACACACTATATGGCCATTACTTTCATAAAGGTCCTGCTGAACCCTGATCTCATGGTTTGCAAAAATCCTAAACTTAGACATATTTTTCTTGGGAGCACACCTCATAATCCTTCTTGGAAATTCACAGTGTACATTAGCATTTTAAAAACTTTGAAAACCCCTGCAGTTTAGAAGTCTGTTTATTTTAATTAATGTCCTCCAATGTAGCTGACAACAGGATCTTTATATAAAAAGTATGAACAACCTGTGGGCATCCCTTGAGAGACATTGTTCTAGATCATTCATAATCTCATGTTCCCAGTCCCTTCACAACCTGGGCCTGCCCTTGTTTCCCAACTTTACCTTCCTTTATTTTTCTACATTCGAGCTACACTGAATTCTTGTACTTGCCTGGGTACATTCACATTTCCCTCTTCCTTGTTACAGCAGATGATTCATTATCTGCCCCCAAATGGGAAACACGCTGAGCCTTCCTCACCCCTACCCCCATTTCTGTCTATCCTTCAAGGCCAATTCAAAAAGGACACTTGATCCATCTCTGCCCCAGCCGTCCTGTTACTAGAAATCATCTGTCTTTTGATCCCTTTTGTCACACTATTACTTTTAGGGCTTGACACTTTTTGTGTATGGCCTCTTACAAGAAGGCAGCATCCACGTCTGATTCTTTTTCCTATCCCTACCCCAGAACACAGCACATCTGTAGGATTGTCCCGGAAAGTACGATGCCATGACCTCCAAGGTTGAAGTAAGTCTCAACACTCAGGCCAGAAACAGCAACACCCCCATCAATCCCACTGTGATTTCCCCTGGCCCAGGCGGGCCCTCAGAATGCGTAACACAGTGCTCCCAACAGCCCTACTGAATGGGGTAAGGTAGGCATGACAGAAGCAATCCAATTATCATCCCTGATTTGGACTCTTCCACGAAATGAAAGGAACATTTAGCAAGCCGAATAGAGGAGCTGTTAATCCTTCAGATCAGGGACTGTCCATAACAGAAAAGAGCAATTAGCAAAACTATTCATTATACTTTCATGTTCATGTCTAGTCTCAAGGCTAATTATTTGTATAATTAACATGTTACCAAATGCAAATAATTGATGAGCCTGATTTCTTGGAATGAGACACTCATCTTGTGAAATGTAAATAGCTGTGAATTATTAACAGCTTGTCTCTACTTCGGCTTTCTAATAGGGCAAAGCCTGTGAATTACAGAAACAATGTAAGCATAATCCCATTTATGTTAAAAAACCAACAAAATAAAACAATATGATGTGTGTTTAAGTGCGTAGAAAAAACACATTTTAAATCTCTGCCACTTCCTAGCTGTGTGAGTCTAGGCAAGTTAATCTCAATTTATTTACATTACTTATAAATCTCAGTGTCCACATATAAGAAATGGGTGTAATAGCAGGCCCTAGCGCCCAGGGTAGTTGTGAAAATTAAATGTGTTAACTCATTTGTAAAGAGTACACCAAAAAACGTGAGCCATTGTTTTCATTACTACACATTTATATTCCTTCATAAGTACAGAAGAAACAATAAAGGTAAAGAGAAAGTATACAGATGTTTCTGTTATACTAGCACCGATATGTTTCTGAAAATCTCCCATGGTCTACAAAATGACAATAACTGGGTGGAGGCAGACCACTCAAAACAGATGTAACTTTGTAAGTAGAGCTCTAACAAAAACAATGTCAGAGCTAACAAAATTAGCCCCACTAAATTTCAACTTGCACAAATGTTCCCACACTGCATCTGGCCTTGAACACTGGGCTCCTCCTGGTGCTCTTGAGATAAAAGTCTTGGAGAGCATCCATTCCTAATAGGGACCAGTTTCATCAAAATTAAACTTTCGATATAAGGAGTAGTAGTCTTTACCAATCTGCCATTCTAGTTTAAAGGGAAATGTCTTTGCAGCTTCTTCATTTGCACCCTCAGCTTCTCCAGAAAGCTTGACATGAGGATAACACAGTGATTCTTAAAGTCACTAAATCAGTCGTTTTCTACAACTAATGAAGGCAGCTCTGTGTATTTTCAGCTTTTCCTTAAGGCCTTCCTGAAGCACTAAGGTTTCCTCTTACTAAAGAGATAGTTACTGTGTGGAAGCTTGCCTCTGCTTGCATCAAAACATTAACATGCTAGAAAAAAACTACATGGGAACCAATATGACTTACTGTGTTATACCAATTCCCCATTTACCCATAGCATGTGAAGTCATTCACATTTAAGAAACACATGTTGTAGCAAAACAGTTTCTATTGAGTATCTCCCAACAGTTGCTGTGGTAGGAGCTAAATATAAACCATGTGATTTAATCGGCACGTTAACCTAATGTGCTGGGTTTCCTCATCTCTGAGGCTCAGGGACATTAAATAACTTGCCTGAGATCACAAGTTTTCAAGTAACAAAACCAGAATTCCTAGCTGGGGCTCAGCTGACTCCAAAACTCATGCTCTTTAAGACCACACTATTTCTTTAAGAGTGGGTAAAGAAGGGAAAGAATACAGACATCCCTGGCTGTGGCGATGAGTGAAGGCCTGATACCTAGCCACAAGTCATTAAGGTTTAATCCCCACAACACTCCTGCTAATTAGGTATTCTTACCACCACTTTGTAGATGAGGAAACTGAAGCTCAGATGAGATATAACTGGCTGGCAGTGGAGCCAGGATTCAAACATAGACCTACCTGGTTCCTAAACTGGGGTGTTTCTCCATACATCCTATTTATGTTTAAAGACACCATTCTCTGAACATCTTAGGGAATCTCTGCTAGTTTTCAAAGCTAGTGAGTTGGACATCTCCCTACCCCCATTCTCTCATGTGGTGAATCTCACCACACATGCATGCACACATATACAACTGGCAATCCTCAGAGGTGCAGTTTATCAAGCATGTTTTATAATACAGCCATAAACTAATAGCATCTTCTTTCAGTGTTTTTGAAAACTTTTTTTCTATTTAAATTTGCCTTTTAACATCCTAGAAGAGAATTTATAACTAGAAAAATATTGCCTACTTAGGATCTAAGAAAAGGAATTTAGTAGGTGGAATGTAATTTATTGATTCTGTTGATTTTTAATAATTACAAAGTAAAAAATACATTAACCAAGAAGGAAATTTGTTTTTAAAGATGTGGCAGTATATTTGATCATTACCAAACTATAATTATAAAATTTCTTTGCCATGATAATGACATTCTTCATATGGAAATGTGATATCAATTTACTGATTAGACAACTAAATGAAATTAGGAAAACAATGCATGAAGAGTTCAAAGAAATAGAAACCATTAAAAAAATAGAGAAATCCTAGAACTGAAAAATACAATGACTGAAGAACTGAACAGAGTTTCAAAAGCAGACTCAACTATACAGAAGAAAGAATCAGTGACCTAGAAGATAGGATATTTGAAATTATCAGCGAGAGGAGCAAAAAATAAAAATAAAAAAAAGAATGAAGAAAGCTTATGGGACTTATGGAACACAGTCCAAAGAAACAATGTCTACATTATAGGAATTCCATAAGGAGAAGAGAAAAAACGGGACAGAAAATATATTTAAAGCAATATGGCTAAAAACTTCTCAAACTTGGGGATTAAAAAATAGACATCCAAATTCATGAGCCAAAAAGGACCCCAAATAGGTTGAGCCTGAATAGCACTACTAAGATGCTTTATGATTGTCAAAAGTCAAAAACAAAAAATTTTGAAAGAGTCAAGAGAATGGAGAGGTTACATGCCAGGGCACCCTCATAAGTCAATGGGCAGATTTCTCAGCAGAAACTTTTTAGGCTAGGAGAGAATGGGATGACATGTTCCAAAATACTGAAAGAAAAACAACTGCCAACCAAGAATTCTTTATCTTTTTTTATTTCTGAAGGACAGCTTCCTTGGATAAAGATATTCCTGAACATGCAAAAGCTGAGGGGGATTTCCATCATCACTAGGCCAGCCTTACAAGTAATGCTAAAAAGAGTTATTTGAGTGGGAACAAAGGATGCTAATTAACATCATAAAAATATAATAAGGTAGTATAAAACTCACTGGTAATGGGAAGTATATAGTCATGGTTAGGTTCTGTAAGATGGAAATGATGGTGTGTGACTGACTTACTAGTTTAAAAGTTAAAAGTAGTAAAAAAATAACTATGACCACAATCTGTTACTGGTTACACAATAAAAAAAAATAGGTAAACTGTAACATCAATAACCTAAAATGTGAGGGGGGAAAAAAGTAAAAGTGTGAAATTTAGAAATGCTATAGAAGTTAAGTTTTTATCACTTTTAAGTAGGGAGTTATAACTTTATGATATTTTATATAAGCCTCATGGTAACCACAAGGGAAAAAGTTGTAGTAATTACACAAAAGAACATAATGAAAAAGTCAAAATATACTGATACCAAAAGACAGCAGGATAACAAACAAGGAACAGTGGATCTACAAAAGCCAGAAAACAATGAACAAGATGGTAATAGTAAATCCTGACTTTAAATCAACAATGACTTTAAAATTAAATGGATTAAATTCTCCAATCAAAAGACATAGAATGGCTGAATGGATTAAAAAACATGATCTGAGACTAACTTCAGCCTTAAAGACACACATAAAGGAATGGAAAAAGACATTCCAAGCAAATGGTAAACAAAAAAAGGGTAAGTATACTTTTATTAGATAAAATAGACTTTAAAGTATAAAAAGAGACAAAGAACATTGAATAATGATAAAGGGATCAACCTATCAAGAAGATATATTGTAAATATGTGTGCACTCAACCTTGGAGCCCCTAAATATAAAGCAAAACTAACAGAACTAAAAAGAAATAAACAGCAATACAGTAATAGTATTATTATGGGGACTTTATATTGTCATTATATTGGAGATAGTATTATATTGGAGACTTTAATATTCCACTCTTAATAATGGATAGATCATCCACATAGAGTATCAATAAAGAACAGTGGGTTTGAACAACACTAGAGACCATATGGACCAAAGAGACAGACATATACAGTAACAGTATACACATTCTTTTCAAGCACACATGGAACATTTTCTAGGATAGGCCATATATTAAATCACACAGAAAGTCTTAGCAAATTCAAGAAGATTGAAATCATACCAAGTATCTTCTGTGATCACATGGCATGAAACTAGAAATCAATAACAGGAGGAAGCTGGAAAACTCACAAATACATGGAAATTAAACAACATTCTCCTGAAAAACCAATTGATCAACAAAGAAATTAAAGGAGAAATAAAAAAAATACCTTGAGACAAACAAAAATGGAAATAAAATATACCAAAACTTATGGGATGCAGCAAAAGCAGTTCTAAGAGGGAAGTGCATAACAATAAATGCCTACATTAAGAAACAAGAAAGATCTCAATCTAAGTTTATGCCTCTAGGAACTAGTAAAAGATCAAACTGAGCCTAAAGTTAGCAGAAAGAAGTAATAAAGATAGAGCATAAATAAATGAAATAGAGAATGGGAAAAAAAAAGATTAATAAAACTAAGAGTTGGTTCTTTGAAAAGATAAAATTCACTAACCATTAGCTAGGCTAACCAAGGAAAAATAAAATTATAACTGGAAAAGGAGACATTATAACTGATACAGAAATACAGAGGATCATAAGAGGCTATTATGAACAACTATATGCCAACAAACTGGACAACCTAGAAGTGGGAAAAATTCTTAGATACATATAGTCTGCCAAGACTGAATCAGGAAAAAATAGAAAATCTGAACATACCAATACTAGTAGGGAGGTTGAATCAGTAATAAAAAACCTCCAAGTGAAGAAAATCCCAGGACAGGATGTCTTCACTAGTAAATTGTACCAAACATTCAAAGAAGAATTAACATCAATCCCTTCTCAAAAAACAAAGAGGAGAGAACACTTCCAAATTTATTTTATAAGGCTAGCATTACCCTGATACCAAAGCCAGAAAAGGACACTAAAAAGAAAACTATAAGCCAATATCTCTGATAAACATAGTCAACAATTCTCAATAAAGTACTAGAAAACCAAGTTTAGCAGCATATTAAAGGAATCAATTACCATGATCAAGTGGGATTCATCCCTGAACTGTAAGAATGTTTCAACAAATGCAAATCAATCAGTGTGATACATCATATAAATAGAATCAATGAGAAAAATATGATTATCTCAATAAATGCAGGAAAAATATTGACAAAATTCAATATCCATTCATAATAAAAACTCTTAGCAATTTAGGTATAGAAGGAATGTATCTTAACATAATAAAGGCCATATATGACAAGTCCATAACTAATAAGATACTCAATAATGAAAGGTTGAAACCTTTTCCTCTAAGATCAGGAATAAGATGAGTGCCCATTCTCACCACTCTTATTCAGCATAGTACTGGAAGTCCTAGCCAGAGCAATTAGCTAGGAAAAAGAAAGAAAAGTCCTTTTCTTAATAAAATTGTCTCTATTTGCAGATGACATAATTTTATATATAGAAAACCCTAAAGACTCCATCAAAAGGCTGTTAGATATTATCAATGAATTCAGTAGAGTCACAGGATACAAAATTAGCATAAAAAATCAGTAGCATTGTTTAACAAATTAATTATTTGAAAAAGAAAGAAAATTATTCCATTGACAACAGCATCAAAAATAATAAAATACATAGGAATAAATTTAACCAAGGAAGGAAAAGATCTCTACATTGAAAATAAGACTCTGATGAAAGAAATAAAAAAGACACAAATCAATGGAAAGATATATTGTGTTCATGAACTGGATGAATATTGTTAAAATGTCCATACTACCCAAAGCCATCTATAGGTTAAATGCAATCCTTATCCAGATTCCAATAGCATTTCTTAAAGAAGTAGACAAGAAGAAATTCTAAAATTAATATGGAACCACAAAAGACCCTGAAAAGCAATACAGAGAAAGAAAACAAAGCAGGAGACATTACACTTCCTGATTTCAAGCTATATTATAAAGCTATAATCGAAACACATATATATTGGCATAAAAACATACTCAGAGGCTAATGGAACAGAATCTAGAGTCCATAAATAAACCCATACCAAATAATATTTGACGAGAGACTCAGTAATATTCAATGTAGAAAAACAGTCTCTTTGATAAATGGTGTCTGGAAAATTAGATATTCACATGTAAAAGAAACTAGGTCCATATTGTATACCTCTCACAAAAATTAACTCAAAATGTATTAAAAACTTAAATTTAAGACTAAAATCCATGAAACAGAAGAAAACATAGGAAGAAAGCTCCTTGACATGGATCTTGGCAATTGTTTTTTGGATATGACACCTTAAGCACAAGCAACAACAACAAAAAATCAAGTGGAACTATATCAAACCAAAAGCTCTTGGATAGCAAAAGAAATGGTCAAAAAAAATTTATTTTAACTATAGAATGAGAAAACATTTGTAAACCATATATCTGATAAGGAGTGAACATTAAAAAAATATAAAGAACTCCTACAACTCAGCAGCAAAAAACAAATAATCCAATTAAAAAATGGGCAAAGGACCTGAATAGATTTTTGCAAAGAAGATATATGAATGACCAACAGATACATAAGGAGATACTCAACATCTCTAATCATTAGGGAAATGAGTAATCACCCTCATGCCTGTTAGAATAACTATCATCAAAAAGAGGTAACAAATGAGGTTAAGGATGTGAAGAAAAGGTAACTTTGTTCACTGTTGGTGGGAATGTAAATTGGTACAGCCGCTGTGGAAAACAGTATGGAGTTTCCTCAAAAATTTAAAAAGAGAATTACCATATGATCCAGCAATTCTACTTCTGGGACTGTATCTGAAGGAAAGGAAAACACTATGTCAAAAAGTGTTTACAGCCCCACATTCATAGCCACTTTATTTACAGTAGTCAAGACATGGGAACAACTTAAGTGTCCATGAATGAATGAATGGACAAAGAAGATGTGGTATGTAGATATGTGTATAGATAGATAGATATGGAATGTAATCACACACACAGTGGAATATTAGCCACAAAAAAGGAAATCCTGCCATTTGCAACAACATGGATGGACCTTGAGTACATTATGCTAAGTAAACAAAGTCAGATAGAGAAATACAAATATTGTATGATCTCACTTATATGTGGAATCTAAAAAAAGAAAACTTACAGAAAAAGAGATCAGATTTGTGGTTACTAAAGGCAGGGGATGGAAGGAGGGGGAATTGGATGAAGGTGGTCAAAAGGCACAAACTTTCAGTTAGAAGATAAATAAGTACCAAGGATGTAACATACAACATGATGAATATAGTTAAACTGCTATATAGTATACATGAAACTTTTTAAAGAAGTATGTCCTAAGAGTCCTTATATAAGGAAGAAAAATGTTTTTTCCTATCAATGAGATGATGGATGTTAAAGTGGTTACCGCTTACTGTGGTGATCATTTCACAATATATGTAAGTCAAATCATTTTGTTGTATACCTTAAATTTATATGATGTTGTATGTCAGTGACATATTAATAAAATGGAAAACTCTACTGATTGATTACTGCTCATCAATACTATATTTTCTGAGCCAGAGAAACCATTCATGTTTATACTTTTTCCCCCAAACTGATGGATCAGTTAATTTTAACTATGATTTTTGGCTGAAATCTAATAAGGAATGTGGTAAAATTGAAAACAAACAAAAATACATATTTACAACAAAGAGCCCAGGATTAGACCACTTTTATATGGTTAATCAGTTTTTTTACAAATATGCCAAAGAAATTAAATGGAGTAAGGAGAGTTTTCAACAAGTAGTAGTAGAAGTGACTATCCATATGAAGAAAACGAACCTTACCTTCTACATTATATACAGAAATAATTTAAGACAGATGATACTTAAAGTAACAAAAGGACAGATAATAACAAGTGTTGGTGATGATGGGGGGAAATTAGATGCAAATGTAAAATGATGTAGCTGCTTTGGAAAAAAATCTTGCAGTCCCTGAAACAGTTAAACATAGAGTTACAATATGATCCAGCAATTCCACTTCTAGGTACATACCCAAGAGAAATAAACATTTATTTCACACAAAAACTTATTCATGAATGTTCATAGCAACATTACTTGTAAAACCAAAAAGTAAAAATTCAAAGATCCATCAACTAATGGACAAATAAAATGTGGTGTATCCACACAATGGAATATTATTCAGCAATAAAAAGAAATACTGATATATGCTATGACATGGATGAGCCTTGAAAACATGCTAAATGAAAGAAGCCAGTCACAAAGGGCCAGATGTTATATGATCCTGTTTCTATGAAATGTCCAGAATAGGTAAGTCTATAGAGCTAGAAAGTAGATTATTGGTTGCTTATTGCCAGGGGAGATAGAGGGATTGGGGTAGAAGGCAAAGATAGTTAAGGACTGTGGCGTTTCTTTTTAGGGTGATGAAAACATTCTGAAATTGTGATGATAGAAGCACAACTATGAATATCCTAAAAGCCACTGAACTGTATACTTTAAATAGTTTCATTAGATGGTGTATGAATTGTATCTCAACAAAGCTCTTTTTGAAAAAGCCTTGGACACTTCCTAAAGGAAAATATCCAGATGGCCAATAAACATATAAAAAGTATTCAACTTCATAGTTATCAGGGAAACAAGTGGCATACCTCTACATACCTACTAGGATGGCTAAAATTATGAACACTGAAGACACAAATTTTTGGCAAGGTTTGGCAATGGTACAACCATTTTTTAAAACAGTTTGTAGTTTCTCACAAACTTGAACTTAACACCTATCCTCTGATTTTGATCATTCTACATCTACTAGGTATTTACCCAAGAAAAATTAAAATGTATGTTCATAAAATGCCTTGTACAAGAATACTCATAGCAGCTTTATTCATAATAGTCAAAAAACATGAAACCAGTTAAAATATCCATCAGTAAGAGAAAGATTATTCAAATTCTTGTGTAGTCGTGCCATAGAAAAATAATTCGCAATAAAATGCAACTAATGATATATGCAAAACACAGATGGCTCCTCTGGACATTCCACTGGGCGCAATAAACCTGGCACAAAGGAGTACATACTATATGGTTCCATTTGTATGAAACTCTGCAACAAGCACAAGTAATCCTTCGTGGAAAAAAGTATTAGCTGGAAAGGATCGACTGGGAAGAATCATAATGGATGGAAATGTTCTTTTTCTTATCAATATATGCATTTGTCAAATTCATTCATGTACTGAAGATCTGTGCATTTCACTCTGAAAATTTTACCTTAGAAGAGAAACATAAATCATGTTGAGCTCTAGTAGGTTTGTTTTTCAGTGCTATAGGTAAGCAATTCTGGAACATTCCTCTCTTGCAAATGAGTAAACATATTCAGGATAATGGGATCCAGGCTTCTTACTATAGAGAATAGAGTTAATATGGCAAGGATGTTAAAAAAAACCTCAGATACAGAGAACAGATTGGTAGTTGCCAAAGGCCAAAGAGATATAGGGATGGGGCAAAATGGGTGAAGGGGGTCCAAAGGTATAACTTCTAATTATAAGATAAATGAGCCCTATGGATGTAGTGTAATGGTGACTATAGTTAACAAAACTGTGTCATATACTTGAAAGCTGCTAAGAGTAGATCTTAAAAGTTCTCATCATAAAAAAGAAAACGTAACTAGGTGTGATGATTACTCATTGCGGTAACCATTTCTCAATATTTACATATATCATAATGTTATATACCTAAAGTGATATAATGTTATATGTCAATTATAGCTCAAAGAAAAAAAGCTGAATGTATCCCATGATGTTTGGAATCTGGAATTGGAGGTATCGCTATGAACTCATGATTTCATGTATATGCTTGCTTCCGGCAGAGGCCTAAAAACAGTATCACACCAGTAACAGTGAGCACATTAAAAGCTAAGATCCTGGTTTCAAACTACTATTTTCCACTCAAAGGAAGCACTGACGTAAAGACTAATTCCAGGGCTAAAATAGGGAAAGTATATAATGAACCTAGATCTTGTTGCAGCAGAAAGTGCTTGAAGGAGCTCTCTCACCAGCCAAACTTGGGACAATCTGAGCTCATAATAAATAATGACAGTGATAGATTATAACCTGTTCAATAAACTGGTTTCTGTGAGTCCACACTTGATGTAAATAAATGAAAAAATAAATGCAGAAGAGAAAACTCTTTACAGTAACAAGGCAACCAATGAATGTAGAAGAAATGATACCGGTTGGGTAGTCATCAATGGATGCTAAAACTAGTGGGTACATTTTTTATAAGGAATAGCATGTTTACATAGTCTCAAAGTACTTCCCAATAAATGTCTAATCACAAAGGGAAAAACTAACTGTACAGTGAAGAAACTGGGCAGACACTAAGTGATCAAATTTAACATCAACAACACGGGACAAACCTCCATCAACGTAGCATAATGTTTCCAACTTATTCTCAGCTTGCTAAGAAAATGCACATGCATGCACACACACATATATTGAAAGAGTGAACAATAAAGCAAATGGGCAAAATGTAATTGGCAAACACAGGAGTATAAGGGAGTTCTTTGTACTATTCTTGCAACTTTTCAGTAAGTTTGATATTATATCGAATAAAAAGTTACCAAAAAATGTAGGAAAGATGCTGGAAGACAATTCTCAGTGGATCTCCCATTTTTCTGTCTGTCTTGTGAGCAGAAGCACTGCTAGCTTTTGTCCCACACTATCTTCAAGAATATTTGTATAGATGAAAAGCCTTAAAAGATAAAGTAGCAAAGGGCTGGTTTGTTTACTGTCATGTATAATAATGTCTCTCTCCAAGGTGAACTTTGGGCAGGTTTGCTTGTGGTCCATTATGAAAGATTCAGATTCCCTAAATTCAAGGTTCCTCAGCAGTGAGGCAGATCTGCTGTGTGTACAGCATCCACCTGGATGCCTCCGTGGCACTCTTTGAGACTTTGGGGGCAAGAAGAACTGATGGAATCATGAAAGTGATGCTACTTGATATTCCGTGAGTGATAAAGTCCTTTGCCTCCAACTCAGGAGCCTTACATTATCTACCAGCATCCATGAAACTGTGACATGCTAACCTCTTAATTTGCAAGTAGGAAGACATCTCAGACCCTTCACAGGTCCTGGCAAGAGGAAATGTAAAAACAAGCACTGACAACTAATTTGATAAATATTGATATGTGTTAATTTATATTAGCAGACACCTACTGGAAGGCATGGGGAGTGGTATACATTTGAGAAAAGGGTGGCTAGAGAGGAGTCAGGTAGAAGCAGCAATAACTGACATCAAACAACAGGGAAAGGAGGAGAGAACCAAGGGGACAGAAATGTCAAGGGGAAGCAATGATTAAGATCAAAATTCTGATATAATAATAGATGCAAATGTCCGGCATCAATAATGGTCAGTGAGAGATTCATTTGGGGGACAATTGTTGGGATTGTTTGTTTAATTCTCATCACTTATGTACACATAGAGACCTGAGAGAAATTCATTTGGGTTTCTAAGCTAATTGGGGCAAAGAAGACATACAAATGGCCAACTGGTACACGAAAAGGTGCTCAACATTAATCACCCAGGAAATGCAAATAAAAACCATAAAGAGATATCACCATACACTAGCTAGAATGGCTGTTATCAAAAAGACAAGAAGTGTTGGCAAGACAAGAAATAAGGATGTGGAGAAAAGGGAACTCTGTGTACTGTTGATGGGAATGTAAACTGGTACAGCCCTATGGAAAAGTGTATGGAGTTTCCTCAGAGACTTAAAAATTGAACTACCATACAATCCAGCAATTCCACTTCTGAGTATTTATCTGAAGAAAATGAAAATACTAATTTGAAAAGATGTATACACCCCCATATTCATAACAGCATTATTTACAATAGCCAATATATAGAAGCAATCTAAGTGTCCACTAATGGATGGATAAAAAAAATGTAGTGTGTGTGTGTGTGTGTGTGTGTGTGTGTGTGTGTGTGTGTGTGTGTGTGTGTGTAAATATACACACACACATATATATACATACACACAATGGATTATTATTCAGCTAAGAAGATATAAAAGAATGATATCTTGCCATTTGCAACAACATGAATGGACCTTGAAGGCATTATGCTAAGTGAAGTCAGTCAGACAAAGACAAATACCATATGATCTCAATTATATGTGGAATCTTAAAAAAGAAAAATTAAATGAACTTATCTATAGATACAGAGAACAGATTGGTGGTTGCCAGAGGTGGGGGTGGGTCAGTGAGTGAAATAGGTGGAGGGGGTCAAAAAGTACAGACTTCCAGCTATAAAATAAATGAGTCACGGGGATGTAATGCACAGCATGATAACTATAATTAATAACACTATATCGCATATTTGAAGTTACTAAGAGAATAGATCTTAAAAGCTCTCAACACAAGAAGAAACATTTTTTGTAACTGTGTGGTGATGGATGTTAAATACACTTGTAATCATTTTACAATATATACAAATGTTGAGTCAAGTACATCTGAAAATAAAGTTATATGTCAATTTTAGCTCAATAAAAATAAATATTTAAATATGTCATGGTAAGGAATACAATCCACATTAGGTGAGCATTTTTCTCTGAAAAGTAATTTCTGAGGGAAACATGACAGACATCCTTCTCACTAATCTTTCTCAAAAGCAGCTTTTTTAAAAGTTTTAAAAAACCGATTATTGACATCTGTATTCTTTCATGACTTACCTATGCATGTTCTTTGCCTAATTTTTTTTCTGAGCATTAGTGATTGTGTCATTGATTTGTAAGAATGCTTTAAATATTAATGTTGTTAACGTTCCTCTGTCATAATTGTTACAGACTCTTCTGTGTAATTTCTTATTAACTCTTTAATTTTGTTTGTGGTTAAATTTTTATGTAACCAAATTTATCTTTTCTGTTGCATTTTATACTATTTAAAACCTTCTGGAATATATGTGGTACAAATTCTGATGGGAAGCTCTACCTTACTTTTTTTTCCAAAATAATTAACCATTTCCTCCAGTATGAATTGTTGAATATTCCAGATGTTCCCCCATTCGAGATGCACTTTCAATTATATATTAAATTCTTATATATTCTAGGAAAGTGGTTCTTAGCAGTTTTGTATCCACAAAATTCAAACTCACAATATGCAATGATTTACAACTGGAGGACTACAAAGGGAAGCATACTCGAATTTCCAGGGGATGGTATTGTTTGAAAAAGCCCCTCTTCTTGAAAATCAGTATATTAGGAGTCACATAATCTATTTCATGATCTAGTTATAAATTATTATATTTTGTTTATTGAAGCTTTATAATGTACTTTCATTTCTGTTAGAGTTAGCATCCCTTCTTTTTTGTTTAAAAAAATTTTTTATTGGTTATTTTTGCTTGTTTTTTTATATGAAGTTTAAAGCTTCTTTATCAAGCTCCTCATTAGGATAGTAATTAATTGTATTAAATGAGTATGTAAAGTCTAGATATGGAGGAAATGCCAATGCTTTACAAATTATTTTTTTATGTTTCTCAGTAAAATTATATGCTTTTCTTCATATAGGTTATTACTTGAAACTTGATCCTATTTGGTCTTAGTTTATTTTTGTCAGGATCCAACTCTCAATTCAATCACTTTTGCCTTTATTCATTCTCTCTTCTAGCCAACTCTAGTTACTTTCAGTAATTATTTAACATGACGGAGCATGTTACAGATCAATGTTCTTAAATTTTAGTGTGCCTCAGAATCAGTCATCTGAAGAGCTTGTTCAAATACTTTTTTTTTTTCCGATGTATTAGTTCTAGGATTGGACCCAAGAATTTGCATTTCCAACAAGATCTCAGGATGGTGATGCTGCTTTGCACAAACATTACACTTTGTGTGCAAACCACTTAGTACAGGCCAATGTGTATACCAAGTATATATACATTGGTATTAATCATTGGTATAGACCAATACTTCTCAAACTTGAATGTACTTACAAATTACCCAAGCGTTTTGTTCAATGCAATTTCTGGTTTTAGGTCTTCATCAGGACCTGAGATTCTGCATTTCTAACAAGCATGCAGAAAATTCCACTGTTGCTGGCTCACATAACTCACTTTGAGTAGCAAGTGAATAGAATAAAGACTACGGGCTTTGAAGTCTGGCAGAAATGAATTTGAATTCTTGTCTACCCTTACTAATTGAGCGATCTTGAGCAAATATCTTTTTAATTTTTCTTGGCACCAGTTTCTTAATAAAGTGCTTTATATTAAATCAATAATAAAACCTATTTTATGAAATAAATAATACTGTCTGGCACATAGCAAATATTAAATACATATTTGTTCTCTGCCTCATAACTCAGAATTATATCTGCCCTACAGAATACTGACTCAGTACCAAAGTCAAACCAAGTGGGAGAGCTTTTGTTTCCAGTCTAATTGCAGATGCCTTAACTTGAATCTCTAGGGTAGTATTTCTCAAACTGTGTTCAATAGAGATGTTCTTTAGTGTTCTGTGAAATATTTAGTGTTCCCAAATAAATTTGGGGAACAGTTGCATATTCGTTTCCATCTTAGAGATTTATAATGCACATGGGCATATATTGAAACTCTGCATTAAAGAAATATGCAATTTTCTTTAGGATATATTTTCCTATTCTAGAATTTCCATTTTTTATAGTTTCCGTCTTTTGGCTGAGATTTCATATTCCTTTATTCATTAGGAGCATATTTTCTTTTATACCATTGAGCAGTTAAAATAGTTACTTTAAAATTCTTGTCTGCTAATTCCATTATCTGGGTCATCTAGGGGTTGGTCTCTGTAGATTGTCCTTTCTCTTCAGTAGGAGTCACATTTTCCTGTTTCATTGTATGTTGAGTAATTTTGGATTACATTCTGGATATTGTGAACGATACATTGTAGAAATACAGAATTCTATTATGTTCCTTTAAAGAGAGAGAACATGGCTAAGCTCAAAATGCAAACTCTATCTTCCCTAAAAAGGGCATCAATGAAAACCTGTTAACTTCTTCTAGTCTTAGCTGGGCTACTTGGAGTCTGACCGATGCATGCATGGTTCAGATATGAACCAGAGATTTGGGCAGTTTATACACATAATTTGGACCTCAACCTTCCTGGTTCTCTCCTTTCTGAGATGCTTTCACTTCCTAGCTGCTGTGGTCACTCAAAACTATGTCTTCTAGTTCTTTAACTCAATAATATTGAATTTCTATTTGAGTTTTAGCCATTCTGCCCAGCACAGTTCTCTGTAGGACCTGCTCTACAGAAAGGCCAAAAGCTGTAAAAATGGGAAATTCACCCAATGCTCTTCTTCATAGCATTGGTGGAACTTTAATATCTACCTGTGATCATTCTCTGGTGCTTTTGATCATCCTCTAGTGCTCTAGTAATTATTTATATTTTCTAAGAATTTTTATATTTTCTTAAGAATATAGTTTTTATCTGCAGAGGGCTGGTTTAACATGACTGCTTTGTCATTACCAGAAGTGGAACCTGTGTAATTTTCTTTAATTTATCATTCCCTAAGGAGATTCTTCATTTAGTAGAACCTTATTAGCAAATCACAGAACTTAGTATTTCATAGAACTCATTTTTGAAAATGCTATCCTAAGATTTTTATTCAGAGTCTTAGATAATAATGATAAAATTAAAAGAGACTAGATGGTTAAAACGTTAAAATGGCTTTTGAAGGAAAGATGATGGAAATGAACTTGAGAAATGCATTAAAAATGCAATCTTTCTCAATACTCTACAACATTCTATGGGGAACAGTGGTGGTTTTCCATTACATTGTTCTCAGAAATTAGGAATGTGACCCCAAATTCCTTAATTCCTCTTAATTTTTAGGCAGCTGAGATCCACAAACTTTTCTCAACCCTTCTTGAACCTGTTATATTGTCATATGTTATCTAATTTCACTTAAATAAAAACCAAAATGGTTGTTTAGAGAACTAGGGCCCATAATTTTCTTAAAGTCCCCAGGTCCAAAGTTTGAAAGTAGGGAATAATGGATATACACAAAGAAGTAAATACCAAATACTACAGAATCCACAAAATCAGAAGCCTCAAGTAATTACCTTTTTCCCCCCTGCTCTCTCATATTATTACAGAAGACAATTAAGTAAATAATTTGATATTAGACTATGATATAGGGTCAGTATGGATTCAACCTAACCTACACCTTTTTATTTTTAACTACAACAGATGTAAAAGTAATAAAACTAAGCCATGATAGTTGTTTAGAAAAATAGAACTTGAGGTAAAGTGCCTTTCTGATCACAATAGAAGATTAAATTATTTTCATTATGATTTTACCGTCAAGTAAATTTTATTCTATTTCTCTAAAATTCGGCAAACTGTGTGCCATAATGTAATACAGAAAGAGGAGCTCAAGCTTAGAAGCCAGACACCCTGGGGTATAATAATTCCTCAGTGTTGTGAAAATTAAATTAGATAACACTTATGAAATATGTACTGTATATAAAGTATCTAACATAAGGTCTGACATTCAGTAAATGTGGGTTTTCTTCTCCGATCTGGTTTTCTGGGACTGCAAAAGGGAAATTCTTTGGTAGCAAACATGGATAGGAACATTTTATTTATTTATTTAACTTCAGACAGGCAAAGAAATGAAAGAAATGTGCCTTTCTGTTGATAGACTGACTGACTGCCCAGACCCCAAACTGAACCAGAATTTCCAAAAGGTGAACCTGATCTTGTTACATTTTTAATCTATTTTTCTATGTACTTCATGAGAATTTTTTCCCCATTGCTTATACCTTCATTGTCAAACTGTCAAAATAGCAACTTCCTACTTAAGTTAAATTTGTACAAGCGTATAAAGTGCTTCTTATTAAATTTACTTTTGGTTGAATTAGATGGAATCTTTTAGAGGAAATAAATCATTCCTAGAACAGTGAGGCAGTTGACCTTTTGGGCACCTTCCTGAGAGTGCTGTTTCATTAACGCTGGAGCAGCTTTTGGTGGCTGCAAGACAATCTGAGGCCTGGAGACTGAGTAAGCAGTACCTCTTGCGTCACGTCCCTGCTCCGTCAGGTTTTCTGTCAGTGTCCTAACTCACCTTGACAGCAGTTTACGTTTGCCTTCAGTCTTTGTCCCTCTTGCTGGTGCATTTGAGACAAAACCAATAAGAAAGCAGGAGCCAGGAGCTGTCTCTAATCTAAGCATCCCACGTAAATTAAGCCTTTAAAGACAGAAATCAGAATGAAGTTGTCCACTATGGTCCATCGTGAAAGAGGTCATTTGACACTCTTCTCACAAATGGAGCAGAATAAAAAATGGAAGGAGTAGAATGATATGCAGGAATGTTGATATGCAAAAATTACTGGGCAGGAGGGTAGGTCCTTGATTTCTCTGCCAACAAATCCTGGCTATGATTACAGTTGAGTACACAAACATAACCAAAGATCGCTGGAGAAGAAATTACCTGCTGGCTGGCATTCAGCTGGTTGGATTGAGAAGGAATAGACTTTACCCACAACCTCATTTTTTATTGCAGTTATGTGTGCTGGCACCAGAGGAAATTGATGATGGTAACCAATTGTCTATGTGTTTTTGTTAGCACCTCTTTTCTGCTGTGTGGGGCTACACAATTACCAGAGCCCTTGAGAATGCTTATTGTCAGGGGGAGTAATTTCAGATCCCATCCATTTAGAGAAAAAATGTGAAAATTGATCTTTGTTCTGCAGTAAGACTGGAACCAGAGTGCAGGATACAAATGCCTTGGAAAGAAATATGTGCCCATCACCTTTTTCATCAGGTGTTGCTGTAGCCTAACCTTCCGGGACATGAACTCGAGTCTGGCTGCCTTCTGGTAGAAGTTCAGGTATACTCCCAGCCTGGTGAAGTAGGCAGTCAATCTCATTTATTGTTAAATTTTGTAGTGGTTGTCAAGTAAGGGGTTGGCAGCCCCGAAGAGCAAATTTTGTTTCATCCATGGACAGGGGACAATGTAATTTGACCCTTACTGCTAAGGAAGAACTAGTTCTTGCAATTCAGCTTACTATCTTCTTTTTTTTTCCTCCCTTGTGGGTCCTTTCTTTTAATGGTTTCAAAAGTCTCTTCAAAAGGGCAGCAAAATTAGCCTTAAATAGTATTTCTTGGATTGCTTTTAACAATGGCAATAAGGCCAAAGCTTCTAGTCTTGACAGAAGTGGTTTCTTTAGAATTTGTTTTGATCTCGCCAGAATAAGCAAGAAACTTTCAAATGTGTTTTCATTATGGCTAAAGAACATGTTTTAGTTGATAACTCCTAAAAGGAGAGAACAGTCTGCAGATTTGTTTATTATGTCTCTCTTTAGCTTTCTGCTCCTAAGGCAAAAAGTAGGTTTTGTTTGTTTGTGTTTTATAGAGGACTTCTGCTTCAATTAGCACAGTTAACATACCAACAAGCATTTGTATTGCTGTAAATTTTACATTTCATTGCAAGGAATTGGACTTTTTAAAATGATCTTTTACTGAGAGCTGTACTGGAAATGAAAATCTTTATATTAAAAATGAACCTTGGGAACAGAAAGCTTAAAAAAAAAAAAAAAGCAAAATGCAAATTATTTTCCAAGTCTTCTACCTTTCCAGGTGACATTACCTTAGCTTTGATCTGCAGACATGACATCATCTACAGGGTGTGCCCAGTGCCAAACTACTGCATTCTTTTGACCAGAACGGTGGTTTTGTGCAGCCTCACAGTTACCGGCTAAATAGCTTTGGAGCTGGCCTGCGTCTTCACAAACAGGTCAGAGCAGATTTGAGTTACACAACTCCTGCAGATGGAGCCTCTTCCCCCGTGACCGGCTGGAGAGTTTACATTTGTCAATTACTTCCTTCAGAGCCTGGCTCAAGATTCATTTCCTCCAAGACTCCCTCTCTGGCAAACTCACCTCACTCAGCCCTTCCCTTCCACCACATCTGCTTATTACTCATCTAATACTCTTTGTTCTGCTTTGCCACGTACCCTTACGTTTCACCTCGTGATCGTTCTCTAAATTTTTACTTTATCCTTCAGCTAAATTAAACTTGCCTTGAAAGTAAGGCCTGTCAGCTACTGCTTTTGTGTACTCCTGTAGCCCTAAGTACAGTGCGACTCATACAATGGTTTACTAATAAAAGAGGAATGTTTTGTGGTTGTTGGGTTGGGATTCTGCCTTTGCCTTCTGTTTTCGAAAACCACTCACGGCTTCAACATCCCGGGATTTCCCCAGTCTGCTCTGGTGATAGCATGTCACCCTGGCCTATTCCTCTCTGCTCTAACCCCGGAAATCTGTCACAAGTTTCTCTCCTAATATCTCATGGACTTGGTTTTTCAAAGACTGGATTGTCCACAGTCGAGAAGGAGGGGTGAGAAGGCAGGGAAGCGTGATGTTCACGCGCAGAATGGTATTAGGTGGACAGCAGAGGATCCGAGAAGGCGTGGGCGCAAACCTGGAAGAGCTGTGGGGAACAGTCGGGGGAGGAGTGGCTGGGATAGGACAGCACGGAGCTTAAACTCTTCCCAGGAGGCTCAGGTGGGGAGGCGCAGGGGAAATTCAGAGCAAAAGTGTTCAGAATCAATGCTGATCTGAAGACTAGTCAGAGGTACAGCAAAAGCATCTCTGAAATAAAGACACAAGGCCTCACACATTCCTCGGGGATACGTGACAGTTTGCTGCGGGAAATATGAAGCCCCAGGATGAACAAGGCACTATTTCTGGAATGTCTATTTTACTAAACAATTTAGACTCTTTTGATTGCAAGTTAACTAGCCTTCGCAAACCCACCCCTCCTCCCCCTTTTTTGAAGGGGTCACATGACTGGAAAGCCTGTGAAGCTGCAGGGACGGCTGGATACAGGTACTCCAGTTACGCTGTCAGAACTCTTCGCTGTCTTTCCATCTTGCTGCTCTCCTTGGCCTTATTCGGTGTTCAGGCTTTCTCCAAGTTGCAATTGATTGCTGGCAACTCCAGATCCTTACTTAGAAAAACGTCTCAAAAAAAAAAAGAAAAGACTACAGTTGGGCCCTGCTTAAGACACATGCCAGTGGAGAACCATGGTATGGCTTGTCCCTGTCAACAGCCTGGCCCTCTGACCAGGAATCAGGGCCATTATGAATGACAGCCCAGTGGCAACAGTGCAGCAAGGGACTCTGATTTCCTCCAAGGAAATGGTGCTTGCAGACAAAGCATCCTGTTCATAACACTTAGTGGTAAGTAACTTAAAACATTTTTTTCAGTGCAAATAAACCTACTTCGGATTACCAATAGGGTTCGGGGTATACGGTTTTCTTTTTTTCTACTGATCATGGAACTTTGATGAAACAGTTGAGGAACACTGATTAATATACACAGATTTGTGAACCCATAGCTACTGTGTGGGAATTGGGTGTGATTGTACTTACCACACTGGGTGGTGGTGCCTTTCAGAGGGAAGCCTGACACTTGTTTCTGGATGCTGTAAAAATTAAATGGTGTGTGTTTTCCACTTGATGGACAGTGTCAGTTTCTTTGCTCCATGGCCCCGACAGACCTAAATGATCATTTTGTGGGCAGCTGCAATAAGAGCCAGTCACTGGTGTTGCCACCCGTCTTCACCCCAGTGGGGTGGACACCCTAGAAAGTGATATGAGGGTAGGAGAAAGGAATGGAGAAGCCACAGGAAAATGTGAAATATGAAAGAAAATTGGCAGGGAGGAGCACATCACTGTGGTCAGCGCACAAGGTATCTTATGGCTCCGACCTGGCTTGCACATGCTTGACCCACCTAGCAACCAGCCTACCATGGTTCATGCTCCCCACAAAAGGCAAAGCCATAACAGAGGAGAAGCACATCTGCCAGTGGCCTGTCTGACCATGCCTTCGCCCTGCCACCTCTCATACAGGACTAGCAGGCTTGCAGCGGCCTGCACCTGCGGTCCCTCTGCTGCTGGTGCTCTCTGGCTCCTGCTGGTGTGGCTGCTGGAAGCATCTGGCACTTTTCTCCCGGAGTGGCCTTCAGCCAGGGACTGGCCGGAGCTGAAGAAGTGCCCCAGCTGCCCATCCCTCCGATGGGATTTCTCTGGGGTGTGCTCTGCATTGGCTCACAGACTTGCCCAGTGGGATTAAGGTCCCGTTGCTCATGGTAGTAGCTGGCTTGGTAACACATCCTTGACTGCTTTTCCTCCCTGGTATTACCCACTCCCACACTTACACCACTTAAACTACTTGCACTTGAATCCTGGTGAAGGCAGCTAAGCCCAAATGGAGCATTTGGATGAAGTCTTCGAATCTTTCCTTAGACTCAGGAAGGCTTTCTGTGGCTTTGGATAAGAATAGTAGGCCTATAATGTAAATATCGACTAATGTCTCTGTGGAGTCATTTGTTTATTAACCCTTATGTTATTAGAGCTATTCTGAGGTTAGGGAACTACCTAGAGAGAGAATAAGAGCCCATCACACCTCTGTTGGTTAGTCATTGTTGCATAACAATAGTAATCCATGCATTATTACAGTCCATGCATCAGGCATTTAGGGATCGGCTGATCTAGACTGAGCTCACTCATCCTGGGCAGTCAGCCGGGGTTTCTTTAGGCAGAGTTTAGCAAGGCAACTCTGATCCATGTGGCCCTCCCCGCACCCCACGGACTAGCCAGCCAGCCTGGGCACATTCTTCTGTTGGAATGACAGAGGTGGAGGCGTGACTTGTTCAGTCCAACTGAACAAGTGCTTTTTAAAGCCTCTATTTGCATCATATGTGTGAATGTTCCTTCAGCTCGAGTAAATCAGATGGCCAAACTCAGAGTCAAAGGGTAGGAAAATCTATTCTTTCCCTTTTGAGGGCTAGGGTGGCGGCTGTCCATAAAGTCACATGGTAAGGGCCACGGAGAGAGCGAAGGATGAGGAATGAGGCCAGATCTACTCAACACCTAAACATTTGTCCTTATAAGTCTCCACCTTTCTATGCGTCTATCCCTGGGAAAATTCTGTAGGAAACACATGGCTGTCATCAACTTTTGTAAATTACACTCTGTCTTGCCCCTCTTCCTTAGGAAGGACTTCCACATTTTCTCTCATACAGTTTTTATCATTTAAAATGGATCCAATAAAGGTACCTATCTGAACTTGCCTTAGTACTGAACTCATGAATTTGCAGTGAAATACGTATTTCAATAGCTGGAGCATGAAGGGAATAACCAATTAGCCTGAGCACTGCTTCAAGATGACGCACATGTTTCTGAAAGTGTCTAATGGAAGGATTCCTTTTCATGATTCAGACAGTCTTACTTCTTCAACTTGACACGGACCATCCTCAGGCCTCCCCCAGGTGTGCTGAAATCGCAGTGACAAGGAAACACCTCTCAGCAGTATTCATGCTAGTCCGTTTTTGTGTTCTCTGTCCATCAGAAAGGGGTGGGGGGAGTTTTATGATTCATTGTTTTTCAAGGATGCTGCTTCCTCTGCACTTTTGCAAGTTGTTTTGGATAGGATTTTCTCCTTGTTTATACACTGCCCACTAAAGTTCTTTTTATATCCCAGGTTTGTGTGTTTACAGGCCCATCAAACTTCATACTATTTTCTGCTCTTCCATTGTGTTTGGTGCTTTGAAACTGACCTCATACCTGAAAGAGAAAGAAAATGTATGGAGACTCAGCCAGTGCCATTAAAAACAGTTACACTGTCTGACCCATCCCTCTGATGACAACCTTTTGTGATAGTTCTATTTCCTTAGATCTGCTCTTTGGGATTGCCTTTGGCCATTTCTGAAGTGGTAGGTTTCTGGGGTTCTCTAGGGAATTGTCCTATTATCTGTGGGAACAAGGGAAGGAATTTTACAGTATTTCTGCTACAGTGAAACATTTGCCTTGAGGCCAGATTCAAAAATAGCAGCTGGAAGGACATTTGGAAAGGGGGGGTGGGGAGCATGCAAGAGAGGTGGAGAGGGAGAGCTTTTCACATTTGGATGAAAACACTAGCTGCAAGGCAAACTGAGACAGGGCTGGCATCTCCTACCCTTGAAATGATCCCAAACTCAATTCTCAGGCTTGGCTCGCAAAGCCAGTGATTTCAGTGCCGGGAGTGCTGGCTGGGGTCAGCGCACTGCTCTTGGCAGTGAACAGTGAGCACCAAGATTCCTGGATGTTGGCCAGCAGCACCGGCCTCTCTTCTTCCACACCAAGAGGCGCAGAAAGACTGCGGCTCCTAACACAGCAAATTAGCGTCCAAAATGTAAACCAGTTTCCTGGAGTAACTAGAAATTAAGTGACTAATTCCAGCCCTTTGAAAACTTGGGAAAGAGATGCTCAACCTTTACCAATAAGCGTCATTGCAATAAAGGATATAAACTCTAGAAGGTCTGAGCAAGAGCTTAAGAGAAATAAAAGAATGTAAACTAGGAATAGAAATATTGACATAATCATGATATAAGCGAGATTGTGGCAGCCAGTCTGCAAAGATGGCCTCCAGTAAACTGTGTCTCTCAGTGCTAGTTTTTATGCCTTTGTGAAATTCCCTTCCTTGAATCTGGACTTCCTTGTGACTTTCTTGTGATTATTAGCATATGGCTTAAATGACACTGTGGAACTTCTAAGGCTAGCTCATAAGGAGCCTGCAACTTCCGTTTGGGTCTACTAGAGAAAAGGAGCTACTCTCTTGGGACACTTCCTCTCAAACCCAGTGACCAAGCTGTGAAAAGCCCAAGCCACAGGGAGAGTCCACGTGCAGGCATTCTAGTTAACAGCCCTGCTGTACTCCCTGCTGACAGCCAGCATCAACTATGACTTCAGATGACTCCAGCCCCAGCTGCTATTTGGCTGTAACCACATGAGATATCTCAAGAAAAACTGCCCAGTTGAGACCACTGAACACACAAAACATGAGATAATAAGTTGCTGTTTTTAAGCCATTAAATTCCGTGGTTTGTAATCCAGCAATAGGTAACTGGTACAGAAATTATGCAGGTACATCAATTGGATCCATCGATTGACGGATCAGTTGCATGGCTTTTTATGTATTCATTTATTCACGTACTCAATAAGTATCTGTTGAACATACATGTGCCAAGCACTGTGCTTGTCTCTGGGAATACAGTGGTGAACAAATTATGATCCGTACCTCCAAGGAACTTACAGTCTAGTGGGTCATGGTGAGGAGATGACAAAAAATAAGCAAACATATAAACAATATTAATATTATAAATTATGTAAAGTTTTATAATAAAAAAAAAAAGACCATGGTGCTAAGCCAGAATAAGAGAGGGCCAGACTGAACCTAGCCTGGGTAATCAGGAAAGGCCCTCTGAGGCAACAGATTTTAAGCAGATATCTGAAATATGAGAAGGAGCCAGCCATACTCAGGGTAGAGGTAGACAAAAAGTTTCCTAGAATAAAGGAACAGTAAGGACCCTCAGAAGGAAGGGGCTTGGGGTATTGGATGAGCTGAGGGAAAGCATGCTTGGGTCGGAGGAATTCTAGTGGGGAGAGGCCGGAGAGGGAGACCTGGGCCACAGTGGGCAGGCTTATAGGCCATGGGAGGAGTTTGGATTTTCTTCTACATGCGTGGGAAACTGTTAAAGCTTTTAAACAGAGGAGTGACAAGATCTACTTTACATTTTAAAAAGGACACTCAGGCAGCCTAATGGATAACAGATTGGAAGGGGGCAAGAAGGGAATCAGGGGGGCCTTCATCCCGGTGAGATGATGGCGGCCTCTGGCACTCCTGAACCCTGCGATGGGGTTCTGAGAGGCACTAGGCTGCAGCTGCCTCCGCTGTGTTGTGGGGGTCACTGCTCCTCAAACAGCCCCGTAGCTTTCGTCATAAGGCAGTTGCTGCATGGAGTATATGTCTGATTGATGACAAATGCCATAGGCTCATAAATTCACACCCAGACAAAGAACCTCTAAAATGTTTCAGCCCTGCAAATGCTACCCTTCTTCTGGCTTCACAGATGAACCACGCTTACAGCTAACCCACCCCAGAGAGAATATATGTCAAGGAGTGCTCACCAAGGCTGCCCCCCATACCCACCTCTCTCCAGCACACCCTCATCTTATGCAGGCTCCCACTCCAGAGGTGGCTGTGGGTGAGGGGCTGTAGGAATATCAACATCCCCACCCCCACCCCCACTCCCTAGACAGCAGCAAATCCTGCATTTTGGGGATGCTTGATGTCTGATGTGCCAATCCATCTGGTTGTCCAGATTTACTGCCTGGGTAAAGCTGTCTTTCCTGACCAAATTGCCCATTGTTATCAGCATATACTGGGTCCTTGTGCCATTGTTAAATTAGTTGTGAATAAAAGGGAACCAGAGTGACTAAAGCCTGCAGTTTCCATAGGCGAGAGAAAATCTGTCAATAGTCATTTTCCCCCAGGATTGCCATTACAAAGGTATTTAGGTCTGCATGTTCAGCTTTCCCCTGACTTTCTCAGGATTTATAGACTGTACTTTCATAGATACTGCCAGTCACATTTCCGACAAAACGTTTTTACATATAGCCAACAAGGTGTGTATGTGAACTGAACTGAGCCTTCTGGGGAATATCCCATTATCTATCCTCAGCCCCCTGCAAATCTGCTTCTCCCACGTCTTCTCCCTGACTGCCTGCTGCAGTTGTAGGAGTCAGCCTTGACCCCTTCCTTCCCTCTTCTTCCCTACCACTAACTGAATCTCTCTCCATAACATTCACCTCTCTCCTTTTGTCTACTAACCTGGGCCAGGATGCCGACAGCAGCATCCTCTCCAGTGCCCACATCTCCCTCCCATCCAATGTCTGCGCAGCATCCTCTCCAATGCTCATATCTCCTTCCCATCCAATGTCTGCAGCCTTGTTCTTAGCTCCCCAGGCCCCTCACACCCTGCCCCACCTCATCCTCTATGCAGCAGCTATGCTGATGGCCTGTTAAAGCCTCAAGTATGCTTTCTCCCAACTCTGGGCTTTCCTGAATACCAAGGAGCCTGCAAACAAGGATCTGCTGGCAGGCTGCCTATTTTGTAAATAAAATTCTAATGGAACAAACCCACAGCTCTTCATTTGTGTATTGCTTACAATATATACAACAACACAATATACAATACTCAACAGCAGAATGAAGTAGTTGCAGCAGAGACTATATGCCCTGCAAAGTCTCAAATATTTAGTATCTGACCCTATATGGAAAAACTTTGCTGCCCTTGATATATACGGTTTCTTCTGCCTAGAACTCTCCTCTTATGTCTCTTCACTTCCACACTTCCCCTCCCTTCACCTGGTTATAAACAAAACACCTACTTATCCTTCAGCTCTCAGCCTAGTGATAACTTCTTCCAGGAAGTACTCCCTGATAGCACCCACCCTGGTGTGAGTTTCCCTAGCCCTCTGTTACTGTATCACAACAATCACAATGGCCTGCGTTTGTCTCCTTCTGGACTATAAGTTTCTTAACGACAGAGATTGGTCTATCTTATTGGCCTGCTTCTCCATTTGTGGGCCCTGGGGCAAGAACATAAAATCCCATGTACCATTTGTCTAAATATTTAAGCATTAAGCACTATATTATAAATTAAAAGCTAACAAGGTTTATACTTTTACCCTGACAAGGATAAAAGTATACATCTTTCGTATGAAGTAAAAAAAAAATGCAGAACTATGATTTTGATATGATTAAAAGTTGGCAAAATATAAGACAATTATTATTGCGAATGTCTGAGTGTTCCACTAATAGACTGATGTTTAGATGAGTAATGAAAATGACATACAATTGAAGAACTATTGTATATTTATTTTACAAATTCTATTTTCTTGTCTTCATTTTGACAAAACCACTAGTTATGCTATTAAAATCTAGATTTTCACATGTTTGTTCACCTGCTTATAATAATCTAAAGTATTACAAATAATACTGTACTAAAATTATATCAAACTTATGTTATTTTCATCAAAAAAGTAAAATAAGAAAAACATGATTTTTTCTTCTAAATTATTCAGAACTACATATTAAAATTAAAAGGCAAAGTACGTATAATTAATGAATACCAAATTTTTTAATCAAATGGTCTCAAGCTAAAATTTAAATTTAGTGAAATCTTATTTTATACATAAATAAAAGGATTCCAATTCTAGTGTGCAATGTCTATTACTTGACAGGTAAAGAATTGGTATCCTGCTTCACATGCTATATCTAGACCTACATATGCAAAAATATAATGTGAATTGTTTAATATAGTTATTGTCATAATATTTCATAAGTACCCTTGCAACTATGAATTGAAAGAATCCTAAGAGAAGCAAGAAAATGGACCCTCAGTCCCACCGAGAAATCATATTTAGTTTTGCAACAATTTATTGCATTCATACTGAAAGGAAGGATCTGACAACTTATTTAATTTGCCTTTTTCTCTTACCTAAGCCCTTCTACTGTTGAAATCTTCCCCACATGCCAAAGAAGTGTCTTCCTCCACATCAGTGTTGGCGAAACACAAAAATCTTTGTGGCATTCTGACACAGTCACCTTTAGCGTTGAGGACATACCACCAAGGATGTACTATAGTGTTTCTTTCCCCTGGCCCAGAAACGGTGCAAACTGCAAGAGTGGTTTATAGAGTTACAGGTCATGCTGTGCCAATGCCCAGGTGACAGAGGCACCAGGTATTCTCTAATAAACTGTTTTTGTGTGTATTTGTAATATGCATCGCTGTCTAAAGTTAGGTGTCCACAGTAGTGGCCCCTCTTACTTGAATGTAAGAACAATATGGCTACTCTTGTCCACTGCTGTATCCCTACTTCTTACCATAGAATTTGGCACATGGTAGGTGCTCAGTAAATGTTGGCTTGGGTAGGCTGTGAAGGATTTTTATTCTTTTGGACCAGTGAGGCACTATGTATAAATTAACATTAGAGCATAGCCATACACCAGAGCAGGGGTGGGCAAACCTTTTCTGTAAAGGGCCAGATAGTAAGCAGTGCAGGCTTCGTGAGCTATATGGTCTGTTGCAAATACTCAACTCTGCTGTTATAGTGCAAAGCAGCCACAGACAATACATAGACAACAAGTAAGTGTGACCCTACTCCAATAAGTCTTTATAAAAACAGGGGGCAGGTCAGATTTGGCCAATGGATCATCAGTCACCAACCCCTAGAGTACAGAAGGAAAGGGAAGTGCTGATGGAGAGGAGGAGGCAGAGCAGAAGGTATTTAGGAGGTGGGACTGCTAAGTGACAGGAGCTGATGACTGCTAAGGGCCTTACCACCTCACTCATTGATCCCCTTTGTAATTCTGGCATGCCAGCCGAAGCCTGAGCTGACCCTGTGCCAAAAGAAGCTTCAGGCGTCCTTGAGGCGGCTCTCTTCATCTGGGCTGCTCCTCCTCCTTGGCTTCCCTGGCTTGTCACCCTGTTGGTCTTTCTGTAGGTATGTCCAGTTTTCTGTTTAGCTGGTTTTCCAGCTTGTTCATGCTTCAGAATCCCCCAGGGAGTTCATGCGAAGACCCCTGTTTGTACTCTATCCCAGTGTATCAGTCCGCTTGGGCTGCCATACCACACACACACACTGGGTGCCTTAAACAGCAGAATTTCCTCATAGTTCTGGAGGCTGGAAGTCCAAGATCAAGGTACTGTCAGACTTGGCTCGTCTTCGTTTGCAAATGTCCACCACCTTGCGGGGTCCTCTTCCTGAGTGTACGCAGGAGCTCAGGGGTCTCCTCTTCTTAGGAGGACACCAGTTACAGCAGATTAGGGCCCCACCCTTAGACCTCATTGAACTTTGATCTCCTCCTTGAGGCCTTATCTCCAAGTATAGTCACAGGGACTTAGGGCTTCAACATATGAATCTGTGGGAAACACAATTTAGTCCTGTGATATTGTGATTTTATAATAAGAAATACATATTTGGTCTTCACCACTCTGCCTGGCACATAGCTCCTAAAACCCCTGTAAAGGAGCACCTTTTGTTGAAATATTTAGTTTTGGCCTCAGTTCCTAAAATAGCTTCAGAGCATAAAGGTGAAATGGGTGTCTTTTGTTATTTATGACAAGCCTCTTTCAACCACTGGGAGTTTATGTTAATGAAGTGACTTTTGGAAAACCCCAAGGAGGGGGGCTGGTTGCCAGGGAAACCAACCTGATTAGAGGGTTGGAACTTTCAGTCCCCACATCTCTACCTCCCAGCCCGCTCTGGGGAGGGGAGAGGGATTGGAGATTGAGTTCAGTCACCAATGGCCAACAATTTCATCAATCATGCCTGTGTAATGAGAACTCCATAAAAACCCAGAAGGAACAACTTTGCATCCACTATCTTCAGTGTCAGAATGGAGTTAAAACTGTAGGACATTCGGCTAATATCAAAGAACTGCTCAATGTGTGGAAAACCTACACATCAGATGTCAGAAGCTAAGTAGTGTTGTACAATATTGAGAGTAGAGCTACAGGAGGTGTGTTTTTCCTTTAAAAGTCCACAACACCAGGGTTTTGTTTTAACTGGTTTCATCTGGGGTCCAGGGACCCAGAAAATTCCAATGCTCAGCGTGGTTGAGAGCCACTTGCATTTGATTTCCTGGTTCTGATCTTTTCCCAACTGTGTCACCTCTCCAGGACAAATCCAGTCAATAGCTCACCATCTCTGTGCTTGGTTGAGCTCTCCTCTGATCAGCCCCTGCTTCAAGGGGAGGAGAATCGGACAGTATGTATGTACAAGGCAAGAAACTAGAGGAAGGAAACCCCTGGGTTTCTGCTTGGTGGTGGCAGGGCCATTCTCACCTTGGGAACCATGAGGGGAAGCAGGTGTACCGAAGAAGGCGATGTGTTTGGCTCTGTCATGCTGACTTTGAGATGCCTGTGTGGCCATCACACGTTGCTGTTGAGAAGTCTGGAACTAAGATGCTAGGTCTTGGCTAGAAATCAACATTTTAGTCCTCATCAGCAAAGAGCTGGGAGTTAAATGCATGGAAGTGGACGAGTGGGGAAAGAAGGTCTGAAATGGAAACATGAAGATTTTTAGCACTTGAGAGAGGTAGAGAAAGGGTCTCCAGTGAACAAGACTAGCAAAGGGCCTGTGAGTTCTTTGGAAAACTAGAGGAGGGAAGAGAAAAGATAAGTCAATTGTAAAATCCAACCAACAAACTAGGTTTAAAAAAAGTCTTAAGCACCTCCTGGATTTGACAATTAGCAGGCATTGGCAAACATCATGAGATGTGATGGGCCCTATGGATACGCTCGGTCTGTCCCTGCTCCAGGCCCGGGGAGGCTGACCTGTGTGGGCAACACCAGTGGATTTCCTGGCCCTCTGGCTTCAGGCCAGGGTTGGCCAAAGGGGAATACTGACAGGAAATCAGAGGGCAGGAGGGAGAGAAAGATCCAGGCATCTCCTTTCTTTGGCTCCCTTGGGGTGGGCCACCAGGGCTGGCTGCCTTCCCTGAGGAAGGCCACCACTCCTGCTGGGGGCCCTCTCCACACAGTACTCTCCAGGCTCTGTCCCTGGGAAGGGCCCTTCCCCTTTTCCTGCAGGCCTAGGGTAGTGACAGCTTCCTGTTGTTAGTAGCCCCTAGGGTGCCACACTATTCTTCTGGCTTTCCTGTACCCAGTCAGCATCTTTGTAAAGAGTCCCTAAACTCTCCTCAAATTACCCAATCTGACTGTACCCTTTGTTTCCTGCTGGGATCCTGACTGAGGCCAGACAGATCCGGACTGCAGTGGGTCAGGGGAGGAGATTAGGAAATATACAATATGATTTTTGAAAAGTGCCACAGAAAAGTACAGATCCTATGAAACTGTACTACGAAAATGCAAAAAAGATTTTATCATTTTGCTTTGTATTGTTTTTGAAAAATAAAAGAAACTTGATCTTTATTTTTCTATTTATTTTCCATTACAACCCCTATCTCCTCTCTTAACAGAGGCTACTGTTCTCATGAATTAGGTATGAAACTTTCTGGCCTATTTAAAAAAAAAAAGCTTTATTAGTTTGTGTAGTATGTATATTTTAGAATTTACCTAAATGCTCCATATTGTATATCACTCACACATTTTTCAGAACCATCCATGTTGATATTTATAAAGCTAAACCACTTGTTTTAGCTATTGCATAATATTTCATTTTTATATCTGTTTATTTCCATTAACAGATATTTTTAAGATTCCAGCTTTATAAATACTATAAACAATACTGTAAGAACATTTTTGTACCTTTGTCCTGATAGATGAATATTTCTCCAGGGTATGTACATAGAGAGGGATTTTCTTCTCCTAGGGTTTGTACATTTTTAACTTTGCTTGACATGACTAAATCGATACCTTCTTCAACCTCCCTCAAGTAGTTCTACAAACTCCCATGAACAGCACATGCAAGCTCTCATTTTTTCATTTCATGGTCAACATTTTATGTTGTCAGAGTTTGTAATTTTTGAAAATCTAATGGGTGTAAATATCAATATACAAGAACAGCATACAGTGGTTGCTATTAAACAAAAATGTTTTTGGAGTAGATAATACATGCACATAGTAGAAAATCCAGAAGGTACAAGATCCTGGATAGTTCTTCTCCCACCCCTGTCCCTTAGCCACCTTGTTCTCTGCCCTGTTATCTGTTTCTTGGGCATTCTTCAGGTACATTCTGTACAGTTACATGTGTATGATAAAACATTAAAATTCTTTATATATTGCTTATTTTGTCTCAGTAGATTCCACACAGTTTTATAGACTCAATGTTGTTTTCATCTTACCATTACCATAAACCCTGTTTCCTCGGATCCCACAAACATAGGTTTGGGGGACAACGTGAAGAGCTCCCAATCCCTGAAGTCGAGGACCCGTCACTTCCAAATGTCCTGTCACAACTGCTCTGAGGGGCTTAGGGAGCCTCCGTATCAAATTCTACCCTTCTAGGGTTTCCGATGGGAGCCCATGGACTAGGTCCTTCTAGCTGTCATGATGCAGTTAGGAAAAGAGCCACCCCTCTACATCTTTCAGATAGGAAGGGGTTTAACAGAGGGAATCAGAGGCTTTCCTAAGTCTGGGAAAGCTGCAGTGGGGAGGAGAGGGACGGTAGGGACTCCTTCAGGGGATCTGGCAGCGCACAGTCAGCTCAGCTGCCTGTAGAACCAAAGAGGATTCTCAGAACACCCAGAAGCTGTAGGCAAAATCCCATGTCAGCTATCCATCTGCTGCCGCCCCTACTTCTGCCCATAATAGCCCCCAGAAAACTATGGCTTCTTCTCCTCCCCTGCCTCTCATTAGTGGGGTCCAAGCAGAGCATGTTCTCCTGTGGAAAAAGACAAGCACCCAGAAAGGCAGATACTATACTGAGTATCTAAACATGACATGTGAGATAGGATGTGAGAAAGACTTTGGGACAAAAACAGAAAAGGAAGGAAAAGACCCAGTTCCTATTCTCCAGAAAGCATCATTCATTCAACAAACTTTGAGAGAGACCCTATTATCTGTTCACATTGGAAACCCTAGGAAAGTGGAACATGATGTGGACTCATAGACATGTAGCCAAGGGATAAAAATCTGCATAGGAATGATACATACAAGATAGAGATTACTAATGGGAAGGAGGGAACACAGCTACAGCTTGCAGGTAATATTTTTAAGCTGGATGGAGTATAACACATTTGTGTTTTTTATTTTTACTTCTGTTTTCCTCTGGCTGAAATATTTCATAATTTAAAAATAAGTTTTAAATAAGTTTTAAGAACTAGGCAGGGCTCTGTCCTTGGGGAGCTTACATTTTTAAAAAAATTAAAGTATCATTGATACACAATCTTATGATGGTTTCATATACACAGCACAGTGGTTCAACATTTACCCATATTTTCAAGTCCTCACCCCCTCCACTGCGGTCACTGTCCATCAACGTAGTAAGATGTTATAGAACCATTAACTGTATTCTCCAAGCTGTACTACCAACCCCATGTCCTACCTATATTGTGATTGGGAATTATAGTGCCTCTTAGACCCCTTCTCTCACCCCACCTATCCTTCCCAGACCCTTCCCTTTGGTAACCAGTGGTCCCCTCTCATTGTCTATGAGTCTGCTGCTATTTTGTTCCTTCAGTTTTGCTTTGTTTTTATACTCCACAAATAAGTGAAATCATTTGATACTTGTCTTTCTCTGCCTGGCTCACTTCACTGAGCATAATACCCTCTAGATCCATCCATGTTGTTGCAAATGGGAGGATTTCTTTTCTTTTTATGGCTGAATAGTATTCCATTGTGTACATGTACCACATCTTCTTTTTTTTTAATTTTTATTTTGGTATCATTAATCTACAATTACAGAAAGAACATTATGTTTACTAGGTTCCCCCCTTCACCAAGTCCCCCCCACATACCCCTTCACAGTCACTGTCCATCTGCATAGTAAGATGCTATAAAATCAATACTTGTCTTCTCTGTGTTGCACAGCCCTCCCTGTGTCCCCCACGCACTATACATGCTAATTGTAATGCCCTCTTTCTTTTTCCCCGCCCTTATCCCTCACTTTCCACCCATCGTCCCCAGTCCCTCTCCCTTTGGTAACTATTAGTCCATTCTTGGGTTCTGTACCACATCTTCTTTATCCATTCATCTACTGATGGACACTTAGGTTGCTTCCACTATCTTGGCTATTGTAAATAGTGCTGCAATAAACATAGGGGTGCATATGCCTTTTTGAATCGGGGACCTCGTTTTCTTTGGGTAAATTCCTAGAGTGGAATTACTAGGTCAAATGGTATTTCTATTTTTAGTGTTTTGAGGAACCTCCATATTGCTTTCCACAACAGTTGAACCAATTAATATTCCCACCAACAGCATAGGAAGGTTCTTGGGGAGCTTACATTTTAATGGGAGAGGTATCTCTCTTTCTCTTTATACATACACACGCACACATATGAAATGGACTGAGAATGTCAAAAACGGATACAGGGCTGAGCTACTTTCTTGAGTAGAAAAGCTTCCTGGGAACCAGTCTCTGAGGAGTTAAGCAACTAGATCACGAAGAGAAATTATATGTGAACTCTGCAGCAAGAGATGAATTAGTTTTGGTATAGACTTTCATTTTTAATCAAGGTGAGCATATTTAAAGTCTTCCTTGCTTTGGGTGGGAAAACAGAATAAGGCTAAAGCCCCACCTCATGTTGACTTTATGTGATGCTGCATGCAACAGAACATTCTACAGAACAAAAACGTAAGTGTCGAGGGTGAAAGACAAGAGGTAGAGGACAGGTGTTTTGAGACAGGCCTTGGTGGGCAGGAAACTGGAAAAGAGATAGAGGGTTTAAGCACAGCAAAAAGAAAGGTAAAGAAAAGGAGGGGGAAAGAAGGCAAGCATTCAAAACTCACTGTGGTTAAGACTATATCTTAGGTGTCTTAGGAAGTTAAAAAATAATAACACATGTTCCCTAATCTCAAGGACCATGAAGAAAAATTGCCCAAAGGCTCAGGTTGTCTAGGAAGATACTAAGTGTGCTGTGTGCTTTACACAGCTCGTTTAATTACACACTAACCCTATGAAGGGAAGGCTTCTAAACCCGTATTTCAGGTGAGGAAACAGGCACAGAGCAGTTCTTTAACTTGCTCCCCTCCAGAAAGAAGCAGAGCAGGAGTTGATGTGAATGCCATTCTTAACTGCTGCCCCCTCCAGGCCAGAAAGACTGCAGTGGACAATGGACCTGATGGCCCCTGCAAAAATTTGTCTCTAGAAGGTAGCAGCTGAATTTACTCATTCCTCAGCCCCCTCCCCAGGTCTCACGGGTATAAATCCCAACTCTATACTATTTTTTAAATTGTATTTCCTTCCTCTCCTGCGCTCCTTAATCCCCTTTTCTCTCTCATTCCTGTCCCAAACCCTGCAATCCACCCATACCAGATAGTGAGCTATGCTTTCCATTTTCTAAACTGTCTTCTTTCTTTGGGTGTATGTTTGGAGGAACTGGAATAGATAATCCCTAAAGAGACTTCTCAGACTGCAGTTTTTCCCTATCTGACATTGAGTTGCTTTGTCTGTTCTCATTAGAATGCAAGCCCTGTGAGAATTAGAACCTCATCTTTCTTGTGTTTTGCCATATGCCCAGCACCTAGAATGGTATTACCACATAGCAGGCACTCAATAAATATTTGATAAATTAGTAAAAGATAAAAATCCCTGAAATCTGGGGCCAGTATGATTCAAACTTCTATATAACTTTCCCCAGTTGCCTAATGGACGGCATTGGTACCGTGTGCACTCTTAAAATATGATTCGTGATGATGAAGCATAGATAACAAATCTACCTTGAAAATTTCAGAGAAACAAAGGGACAGAAAAGACCTTCATGTGTGCTTTCATTTTCATGATTTCTGATAAAAATTCTGATGAATCTAACAGTTATACTAACTGCAAACCCTTAAATATGGGTATTTTTTTCTAGGTTTGTGTCCAAACCTTTGAACCAGTCAGTGGCTGACAAGTCGCAGAGGCAAAGCGTTCCCCAGCCCCCAGCCTGTCACGGCGCCCTCCCTTCCCCTTCGGCCCTGTAAACTACAGAAGCAGTAAGTATTTAATTGTTTTGAGAATTCTTCTCTTCCATCAAGAAACAAGTGTCAATAATTCCATGCCCTGAAGAATTTTCCGGGGTTTGAGAGTCTGTATTATGAAACACTTTCAACAAGTGGGTTATAGGCACTTTTCTATCCACTCCGTAGAACTCTAATAGGTTGTGTAATGTCTCACGAAGGGCCTGGATGCTCACACCCACATCTCCAGTCTAAAAACTAGGTTATGAGTAAAATAAAAACACTGCAAAAAAAAAAAAGATCCTCTTGCTTCTTCTAAAGCCCTCAGCTCAATTCATATCGCACAGGCATGGAAATCCAGATCACGTAAAGAGGTCAAGAACCTAAGTAATTATTCAGCCAGTAATGAACCGTAACAGACCCTCCCATTGAAATTGTGGAAATCCTCATTTCCACACTAAAGTCAAGAGAACACAGCCATGACGTCAGCAGGCTAGAAGACTGAAAGGGTGCTTTCCTTATTTACCTGATAGCGCTCGCCCTACTTCATTCAGGACAAAGCAAGCCTGCCACACCTCGGGTTCAGGGAATTTTAGGGTGGAGGAGGGGTAAGATGGAATGGAGAGGCTTTATCTAGTCAAACTAAACATAGTCTGGGAAAGTGCCCAAGTGAAAACAATTGAATACCAAATCATTTTCCCACAAGGCTGGCAGAGCTCTCGATACACTGTTAACTTCAACCACTCTACAAACTCCATAAAGACATCTTTAAGGCCCCACTTTTTTTCCTCCCTCTGGGGAAATGTCTTCACTCCAAGAGGTAAGCCGGAGAAGATACCGTTATCTTCAAAGCACAACAGAAAGCTCCTAGTCCCCCCATAGTGAAATTCCTGTGTTCCACCCTAACCGAGTTTAGGAAACTGATAAGACAGCTGTGAAAATAGAGAGTAAAACGTTCTCTCCCATTCAAGTCAGCTGGCACAGTCTGCACTTTTTTAAAAGAGGCCAGAAGGTTGTCATTTTCCATTTTTTTAAAAAATGGTTACGGACCAAAACAGAGCTAAGCAATCACACTCCCATTGCAGAGTGAATTTGTCTATGCACTAGCTCCTGTGTATGTATGCATTCATTTAAAACTTTGTATCATCAGTATTTTAAAATAGCCACAAAAGTAGAATTCAGCGAACCCCGTGTACTCAATACCCAGCCTCAATGATTATCCACATACATACATTCCTTTCTAGTGTTCTTAAAAAACAAAATTTTGCTGGGAGAATGTGCCTATGTGTCATATAGGCTATAACATTTCATTTGTTATGACATATAATAACCTCTTTATTATATAAAGTTTTTGGGCGAAAGAGTAGAACTTCACAAATTCTGACTAACCTGCTACAATTCTGTCCAAACTGTTGAAAAAGCTGCATTATACAATTATTTAAAAGGCAGTTTTATCACTTCCAAATTAAAGAGTACCACAAAAGCATTGCCAAGGAGAAGTCCTATCAGTTTCTCTTTCATGAACACACACACAAATGGTAACTGTTAAATCATTGATTATCTTTGCATGTAAATAGATGCTTCTTAAGTAATGAAAGATGTATTAGCTCAGGCTGCCATAACAAAACACCATAGACGGTGTGGCTTAAATGACAGAAATTATTTTCTCACAGTTTTGGAGACTGTAAGTCCAAAATCAGGGTGCCAGCCTAGCTGGGTTCCGGTGACAGCTCCCTTCCTGCCCTGGAGATAGCCACTTCTTGCTGAGTCCTGGAAAGGCAGAGAAAGAGCACGAGCAGCTCACTACTACCCCTTCTTACAAGGGCCTTAATCCCATCATGAGGGCCCCCACCCTCATGATCTCTGCTACCCTTATCACCTCCCAAAGGCCCTACCTCCAAATACCATCACATGGGGGGCTGGGGCTTCAACATACGAATTTGGGGAGGACACCACTCAGTCCACAGCAAAAGACATGCTTTTTTCCTTCAGGTTTAACATCCTCTTGTCTTGACAAATCACAATTATGTAGACAATTTTATTTGCCTAGCAAACCCTTTTTATTCATTAGTGCAAATGCAAACTTCAGGCAAGTCCATAACAAAAGTCACAAATTCCATATTAGGAAAATTTTACTGAATACGTTGTCTAGCATATGGAGTAACTATCCAGTCAGTACCTGCCCGACTGCTACTCTTCTCTCTGGGGAAACATTTTTCCCTAAACTAACTGATAAGGGACAAGAAGTGACAATGGGTAGGCAGGCTGAGTCTGCTCCTGGACCCGAGGGAGGAGCCGGCTGGGAAGGGTACAGCGGCTTTCACAACCAACAGGTTAGTTTAGGATTTAGAGAGCTAATTATCAAAGCTTACCTAATAATACTCAATATAAAAGCTAAGCTCTTCTAAAAGTAACCTGGATTGTAACCTCACTTGTGTTTTACTAAAGATCAGTAATTTTTTTATTGACAAAAATTAGGATGCTTACCAAGAGACCTGGAAAAAATCCAGGCCCCCAAAATTCTTCTTGAATTTTCAAGTTGGTAATTCATTATTCTGCTCCTGTCCCGTGGATGCCCAGCTGTTGGTGGCTGAATTCTCCTGCAAAGGCGACCTGGCGGGAGAAGTAAAGTCGTGATCGCAAAGCACTGCTGAGAGCTAGCTGGGGATGCGAAGAGCACCGGTTCTCGCCATAAGGACTCTCGGATGAGAGGCAAGTGCTCTGGGAACTCGAGCCAAACCTTGCGGTCTAGGAGCAGAAAAGAAAAAGTACTTTGTGAACGATATTTGAGTTGCCAACACCTTGAGATTAACTTAAGAATGGTCTGTAACTGCACAGAGAAGACAAGTAATGACTCTATAGCATCTTACTACACTAACAGACAGTGACTGCAATGGGTGGGGGGTGGGGAAGGGGGTAAGGACTTGATAATATGGGTGACTGTTGAAACCACAATGCTGTTTATGTGAAACCTTCATAAGATTGTGTATCAATGATATTTCAATTAAAAAAAAAAAAGGTCTGTAACTGACCACACTGAAATTTTGTCTTGATAGTTTCGTTGGAGGTTGGAAATAAATATTGGAAAATCAGAACGCTTAGGTTGAGAAGTAGCAACCCATTAAATGGAATGCAGCTTATTATTACATATATCCTTATTATTCCTAGTATACTGTATTACTGCTAGGGAGGCTAAGAATATGCGTTTGGGAGTTCAGGAAGTTCTGAGTTCAAATCCTATCTCCAGCTTTTAGTAACTATGTGACCTCGGGGTAATTTCAAAGCCTCCTAATTTTGTTCTTTTGCTTGTGTTTTTTAAATCTGTAAGATAGAGCTAATACTACCTACCTTCACTTATATGGTTGTAAAGAATAAATGATATATGTAAACAGCTTGGTAGAGTGTCTGGTATACAGTAAGAACAAAATGAATGTGACTACTATTATTAGCTTGTCATAACTGCACAATTATAATTAACTAGAGTTGCAAAATCTGAGTAAAAGATTGCTTTACTACTTATCTCAATAGTCAGAAACACCTTCTCAAGGGGAGGCAGATTTTCAAAACTCTTCTCAGTTTTAGTTTGCATGTCTTTGGGGGTATTTTTAAAGGTAGGAAAGCAGTTTTTTGGTACTTAATAGTATCCTTCTTGTTCATACGGTTGTGGTAGCTTATTTGCCACTTACGAGAAGCTGTGTTTTCTTTAAGTCTCACTTTGCAGGAAATAGTGGGAATATTTACCAAGCATTTTTCAGAAATAAGAGGTAAGAAATTCAGCCAAGGTTCTGGGAATACATACACAGTGCCACAGCATAAATAAGGGGTCTCAGTGTAATATACAACACTACTAAAAATAATCGTTTACTCCCCCAGTGGTACAGAAGTTGCCTAGGTTTCTCTGACTATTGGAATCGCAGTGAAAAGAGGAGCTAGCACTGCCTGCAGCCCTGGGGTGTAGCCAGTGAGATGGCCCAGCCCAGATATGCCTCCATTTCTCATTTATGGCGAGGAAAGCAGACTTTGCCTCCATGAGTATGACTCCATCTGCAGATTTCAAGGGGAAAGCTGGGGGCTGAAGTGGGGTGACTAAGTGAGAAGACATGAAGTCTTTGAGTAAAACGTGGTGAAGTGGTAATATGAAAATGACGCTCTTGAGTCCTATTTCCCATCAGTGAAGTGCCTGAGAATAGTTGATCTGATTAAGACAGAGAAAAAATATTCATGTGTCAGAAAATGAGGAGTGTTAAGTTTTGCTCTGTGGTCTTCTTGCTCACTACAAACATTTTCCATGTATTGAGAGCTATGAAGGGGAGGTGGAAGATTCTGTATTTATGAATAGTGTAAATCAATTCTCAAACAGGGGGGTGATTAGAAAATTGTGGAGTGAAATGCTTTGTCAGTGTGAACCTTCCAGCTGCCACAATTGGTATCATAATATATCCCTGGGTAGATATATACTGGTAGAATACACATCCTGGCACCAGAAGTGCTCTAGTTAATCTGGATTTGATAGGATGCTGACAATTACGCAAGCTCAGTGGACCTGGGCCTACGGGTTAACAGGTCATGTGATTAAGCCCTTCATCCTAATGGCTTTCACTGTGTTCCTCAATGGTAGATAATGTAACACCACCTTCTAAAGAAGAATGAAAATTCTCCACTGATCCTTACATTTATTAAATTATCTTTAACATAACGTTATTTTCAAATGTACAAAAATAAAACTAGGTGCAAACTCCTAATATTTATAGTTCTTATAAACTAAAGACTTTTTTTTTTCAGGTTAAGTTTAAACAAAACTCCAGAGCCAATGATATTTAAGTTGACAATACTAATTTAATGAGATGGATGATGTTATTTTGATGAAACTATATAACTGATTACAAAGTAAACACGGTACTGATTGCCAAAGGGCAGGTTCTTTTGATTTTGGTGCATTTATAATGCAATTTTTCTTTATTTGAACTATTAGATTACCTTCATTAATATAGCAGTAATGCATCCTTCACAGAATAAGGCTAACTATTCTTTTCTCCAACTGCAGTTGGAGAATGCTACAGTGAGCCAATCTCATCACAAACACAGTGAACATGAGCAAAATCATGAGGCAGTATTCAGTTATAAAGTGGTCATTTTATTCTTAATGAAAATGTTCTGTGTCTGCACTGTCCAATGTGGTAGCCCCGAGTCACATGTGGTTATTGAGCACTAAAAGGGGACTAGTGTAACCCAGGAACAGAATTTTAAATTAATTTTCATTTGAATAACCACATGTGTCTAGTGGCTACTGGTTGGTCAGTGCAAAATCCCAATTCATGCATTTACTATGGGTTTTTAGAATATCATTAAAATGAAATCACTAGCTGTATGAGGAGGGCAATGTATTTAACCTCTCTAAACCTCACTGCCTTCATCTGTAAATAGGGGATAATGAAATGTAACACATTCAATCACTTAGTGCAAAGCCAGGAACAGAAACAAAACTCAACTCCTAGGGATGCGCATGGGTGATTGGCTGGGAGGAGGGTTTCTGCATCACTACCCCTTCTAGCTCCCCCCCACCCAGCTGTGCTTATTCTTTGAAATATGCAATTGACATTGTCTCCATTTTATATAAAGTGCCCAGTTAAAGGCATCTTTAGACAACATTGCTATTTTTATCAGACAAATTAAGTTAGAACAATGTGTAGCTTTGATTAGTCATCCACCTTCCAATTAGATTGTCTTCCTGAGTCCCTCCTGTATTGAAATTCTGGAGTTGCCAGAATTCTTGAATAACTGTCACAGAAGCATCAAATAGCCATGGTGTTTAGACCTCATTTTTATTTCTCTGGGAAACAGGAAGCCTAAACCCCTTTTAGGTTGTAGTGGAACATTATGAAATTGTCACACTAGTTACTGTCTCAGTTGCTGCTCCTGTTGGGGATGCTTTCCCATTTCCCACCCTACACCCCATTTTCACCTGGCAAACACTTGGTATCATTTTTCAGAATCTGCTCAAGCTTCACTCTTCTATAGAACCTTTCCTGACTCTCCCAGGTAAAACTTCCCTCCTCCATCCTTGCTCTCAACCCTGTACTTTACAGACTTTCAGCATAGCAACCATAAGTTTTCACATTTATTTTACATTTATTCTTGTCTTATGTTATGGACTGAATCGTGTCCCCCCAAAAAGATATACCAAAGTCCTAAATCCCAGAATGTGACCTCATTTGGAAACAGGGTCTTTGTAGATATAGTTAGTTAAGTGGAGATGAAATCACAATGAATAGGGTGGGGCCCTGAATCTATTATGACTGGTGTCCTTATAAGAAAAGGAAAAGAGACAGAGACAAAGACACACAAGAGGAGAAGGTCACGTGATGAGAGGCAGAGGTTGAAGAGCTGCTGCTAAAAGCAAAGGAATGCCCAGGATTGCAGGCAAATCACTGAAGCTAGGCAGAGGCAAGGAAAGGTTCTCCCCTAGAGGCTTCAGAGGGAGCACGGCCCTGCTGACACCTTGATTTCAGGTTTCTAGCCTCCAGAACAGACAATAAATTTCTGTTTTTTTAAGCCACTTGGTTTGTGGTACTTAGTTAGGGAAGCCCTAGGAAACTCACACACCTTACTAAACCATCAGCTCCTTGAGGACCAGGAGGACACAGACCTTGACTGATTTACTGATGTGTCCTTGGCAGACGTCACAGTGTCTGAATCAATGTTGGACGGACATATGAACACACTACCTGCTGCTTTGCCTTAATCTGGTCTCAAATCGAAACTGCCGAAAAATCATTTTACATCCGTTTGGCACTGCTGCATACGGCCACACAGGCTAGGCACTTTCCAGAGTTGTGTGAAGTGTGAGCTTCAATTATTTATTATCGCATAATTTCATCTACATAAGGGAAGTCAGTAGAATTTCCCATGCCATCTGTTAGAAAAATCACTACTATTGTCAGCTTCGGCTCTTGCCCTTGCCAAACAGCAGAAACCATAAATATCCTCTAGATCAAGGATTATAAACCTAATCATGTTTATAAATATAAACTACAGCCTTGGGCCAAACTCCAGCCTGCTGCCTGCTTTTGTAAATAAAGTTTTACTGGAACACAGCCACACCCATTGATTTACATACTGTCTATGGCTGCTTTAGCCCCACAATGAAGAGTTTAATGGTTGTGATGGATGGTGGTTGTGATATAGCCCACAAAGCCTAGAATAGCTACTATCTGGCTCCTTACAGAAAAAGTCTGTGAAGCCCTATTCTAGATAATATAAATTGATAGACATTACCAGAATGTTTTATATTAAGTGGTAAAATCCCACCTTGAAACTGAAACCATTCATTTTATCACACTTTGGAAGATTCTACATGACTACTGTTAACGTCGGCATGCCAGGAAGAAAATTATGTGTAGAAAACAATTTATTTTTTTCTCAAGATGGGAGCCAGGGGTTTAAAAAAAAAAAGTGTATGAGCTTATTTGTGTGCATATGTGAGTACAGGGTGTGGGTGGAGTAAATTCCAAGCAAATAACATATGTAACTTACACAATTAGGTGCTCTAAATAGGGACTTTTTTGAACTGTGTCCAGCTCCCCAAATTGGAGTGAAGTGAGAAATGGAGAAATGAATGGAGATCTATTATGAAGTTCAGGAAGAGAACTGCTATTCCCATGTTTATGAGAAAAGTCCTGCCTGCAGTTTTATGCCTTCTGGAAAGTATTGTGGAAAAAGCTTAGACCTTTCCGAGAGGTTCCTTATGCATCATGTCACGCCTGCCATGTGACCCCATCGTCCTGGCTTTAGCTGACTGGGCCAAGGCTGGATGCCTGATCCAAAAATCAAAGGCTATGTAATGGCCTGGTACAAGGGCTTTGCCCATAAGGGTGACCACTAGCCACGCCAACCATGTGTTCACCCCTGGGGAGCTTAGAGGCTACGAGACAGTGCGTGTATGTATCAATATCAGCAAAAGCAGAAAGAGTACTTGTTACCACAATGACAGGGCAATTGTTATGGAAAGGATAAGAGGAAAACCTGGTCACAAAGTAACACTGTAGCTGAGGGATGTTGCCATTTCCAGGGTTCTGACTGTGCCACTGGGCAGTATCATTAAACACGGCCCAGTTTGTTCCATTTTTGTGTTACTATTTGAGGATGGGTTTAATTCATGTTCAGCTCAGTTTCTATATTTCCTCCCTTCATCCACTCCCTTCCCATCCTCTGTTCTCTTACTTGATTGTCCTTTATCTGCAATTGCCTTGCAAACTCTAACCCTCCACCCACCCAACCACACACTTCACTTCTATACATGGGCTTATGTGTAAATGATATGTGCAGTTTCAAACCTCAGCTTGTCTGTTTGGAAGTTCCTTCATGTGTCCATATTTCACTCACTCTCCTACTCTTCACAGCTGATTTTGCAAAGCGTCACCACTCCCCAGCTTCCATCTCCATTGCTCACCTTGTATCCTATCTCAGAGAAAATGGAGCTATCCAGCCTTAATTTCCAGACTCTCCCCAACAACTTTTATAAACCTGCACGATTTCTTGCCTGCTTTCAGTTCCTTAGGAAGAAGGGAAGATTCTCCTGCTAAAGCTAATCCCTCTACCTGTGCTCCAAATCCCAAGATCTTCCATCGTTGACTCCAGCCTTGTTCCTGTGCAATTATTCCCTCTCATTCCCATATCTGCCATTTTCCCCTTTTACATGGTTTCTTTCCTCAAGCATATGTATATGAATATGTCTCCCCTCTTTAAAGCTCTTTCCTGACTTGTCATAATCTATTAGCTATCATCTTACTGAATTCACTCATTTTAAGGCTCTTCACCTTAAAAGGCATAGGAAATTCTGGTCCATGTGGAGAAATGAGGCAATTAAAAGAACTCCATTCCCAAGTCTAAGCACATAGAAATGCTGCTTAAAATAAGCTATTTTTTTCCTTAAATAACTGAGCTCAAATTGAGTAAGAAGTATCTCCAGGTCCTAGAAATGGGGAGTGTTCTAATAATCAGAATGATAAAAGGGAAGAAAAAGTGAAGGGCTGCTGGGAGGCTGGAACCTGAAATAGACCTTAATGGATGGGAGCTGGTATTCCAATGGCAGCGTGAGTTGTGAAGTGCAGGTTGCAAGACATGTGTTGAAGGGGATTGGGACTCAGCTTCCTATGTTCAGCCCCAAATCATATAGGTCTGCATAATTTGAAATGGAAGCTACAAAAATTCCTCTCATGAGCCTCTGGAAGTGTTAGCAAAGCTGGATATCTACCCAAGGTTATGTGCGGAAAGACATTTACCCATGAGAAAGCAGAACTCAGGGCCACACTACCTGCGGGTGGAGTGTTGAGTCTGAACTTCACCTCCCATGTGGTTCTGTGTTCCTAGCTAAGACATTAACATGAATCCAGTGATACCCATAGAGCCTGTGCAGAGGCAAATGTGAAACTGCCCTGTGGGAACATTTCTGTAACTCAGGGAATATGGTACTATCCTCACTGAATATGAGCTCATAACAACAATGTATAAACCGGGCAAGGAAACGAATTGTTACAAGAGTTGGCAGATATAATTCCCAATAGGATTTTCACCCTGAGAACTAGAAATAATAGATCTGAGAGAAACCTAATCATGTTTATAAATATAAAAGGATGAAATCCATGAGGCAAAAAATAGGATAGTATTTTTAAAAGCTTGTGGATTTAAAAAAATCTAAAAATGAAGTTTTTAAAAAATTAAAACTCAGGGTTGAGTTGAATAGTAGTGTAGGTATAGTTGAAAAGCTAATTCACGAATTATCTAAGGGAATGCAGCTTCAGGAAGAGATAAAGAGATGGTGTGAACAAGGAGTTAAAAGACATGGAAGACAGAATGAGAGAATCCAACACATACCTAATAGAGTTCCAGAAGGATGCATTATTGCTTATTCCAAATATCTTCAGTTCTTCTCCTGGACACATGCAATAACTGAGTTTCCCAACCACCTGGAAGTTGGACATGGCCATGTGACTTACTCTAGTTAATGCAATGAGTGGAAGTGAGGCATGTCTCTTCTGGGAAGATGATTTAAGACTCAATACACAATTGATCACACTCTTTTCCTCTTCTGCCAAGGCAACCACCAACATTCCAGGCTGTGGTGGTTCTACCAACTGACTCTCAAAGTAAGGACAACACAGAGCAGAGACCACCAGTCAGTTCTCAATGGACATGTAGGCGGTATGAGAAATAAACCTTATTTTTTTAAGCTGCAGAGATATTGGGATATTTGTTTTGCAACATAAGATAGCCCATGCTGATTGATATCAAGAAAATGGCAAGCAGAAGCAAAAGATACCATTCAAAGAACTAATGAATGAGATTTTTCCAGAATTTAAAAAAAGATATGAGTCCTCAGATTAAATGAAAATATTGAGTTCTGAGAAAGACAAATAAAAACAAATGCATAATCAAACACATAATAATGAAACTGCAGAACACAGAAGCATACTTCATCTAGTTAAATCCTCATAGCAATCCTATTACATAATGTCACTCTTCCTACTTTATATGCGAAAAAGCCAAATCTCAACCACACAGCAAGATACAGAACTGGAATTCAACACAAATCTATCTTCCAAAACCAATCCATTTTTAAACCTCATTTGAAATCTAATTTTCACTTTACAGCACTTACTTTTCCCACTTTATAGACAAGATATGACAGTGTTAAATGTCATTGTTAGATGACTTGTCCAAGCAACGAAAGCTAGTAAATAGCAGAGCTTGGGTTTGAACTCAGGTTTTGCTGGCTTTGAAGCCTACTTTTTTCCTGTATCAGACTACTTCCCATGATTTCTATGAACACTTACATATCTTTATTTCTTAATTTTTACACATTTCCTTTCCAACTACATGGCCTTCCTGTTGCTCCATGAATACACCAAGTAGGGTCCAGCCTCAGTGTATTTGCATTTACTGTTCCTTCTGCCTGAAATTCTCTTCCCTCAGACAGCACATGGACCCTCAGGTTTCAGTTCAAATTCAATATTGAGAGGCCTTCCCTGCCTACCCTCATCCCTAATGTTCTCTCCCCTTACCCTGCTTGTCTTCTTTGTGATATGTATAGTTACCTAGCATTAGAAATCAACATGTTTATTGTCTGTCTCCCCCTCTCTCATGAAGGCTCTGTGAGAGTGGGTTCTTTACTTTGTTCTATTTCCTCTGTGCCCAGAACAGGGCTTAATTACTCAGTAGATATTTGTTGAATGAATGAGTGAACAAAGGAACCACAGAGTGTCGGTACTTATTGCCACTGAATCATATAAGAGTAACATAAAGCAAGGAACACATGGGGAAGCATACCTCATCCCAGAGCGGGATGGGGTATGAAGCAGCCTAGGGGTAAATGCAAGGCATTAACTACACCCCTGCCTTTGAATTCAAAGACCGTCATATGCTTTGCCTTTTAAATTAACCCACACAGGGTCATGTGAAGAGGTTTGCTCACTACCTTTGACCCACAGCCTGACACCTCGCCCCTAGCATCCTAATATTCACTCACTGGGTCAGAAGGGCTTCCTCCTGTGAAAGGCCACGTCCACAGAGCCTCTCTGTCATTTTCCACCACGTGTGCTCCTTTCTTTTCTCCTTTTCTACTCTTCCATGTGGCAACGACCCTGTGAGTTGTTTTTGACCTCTGCCACCATTCTGTTTCATAGATGAGGTAACCTCATCTGAGAGAGTCTAAATAACTTACCCAAGATCACACGGCTAGTAAGTGTCTGAGCTTGGCTTTAAACTCAGACAGGAGGGATGTTGTTACGGGTTGAACTGTGTCTTCCTAGAAAAGACATATTGAAGTGCTAATCCCAGAACCTCAAAATGTGACCTTATTTGGAAATGGGGTAGTTGCAGATGTGATTAGTTAAGATGAGGTCATGCTGAATAGAGTAGGTCTCCAATCCAACATGTTCTTATAAAAAGAACACCATGTGAGGAGACACAAGGAGAACTCCATGTGGTTAAAGCAGGATTGGAGGGATAGGTCTACAAGCTAAGGAACACTAAAGATTGCAGGCAAACCACCAGAAGCTAGGACCAGGCAAGGAAGGATTCACCAACAGGTTCCACTGAAGTATGATTTCAGGCCTCTAGCCTCCAGAACTGTGAGACAATAAATTTCTGTTGTTCTAAGCCACTCAGCCTGCAGTTCTTTGTTATAGCAACTGACTAACCGACAATGAAACTAATGCAGATGGCAGAGCCATCTCTCCCCATCTCTCCTCTGTGCCACACCATCTCAGATATTTAAGGCAGGGTTGGCTTATATGGGTGCAGCAGAGAAAGAATGTGTGCTTTAAGTATCTGGAGACTTCACTTCACCTTAAATCCCCCGAAAAGAACCAGAGAGCACCTAAACCATTTTATTCACATTATGACAGCCATGAATGTGAAGAAGTCCCTGGTGACCCAGTAAGTTAGTTCGCCAGGTGAGTACACCAGGGAAAATTAGATGTTTCCCCAGGGGCCTTCCCAACATGTGTTTGTCATTGTGCATCTCCCACCCCCAAATTCAGGGTGATACCTAAGGGCCTCCCTAAGTATATCCAAGATGCTTCTCTCTTTTGTTCTTTTTTCTTCTCCCCGTTCCCTATCCCCAGCAACCACTGCATGTACGTGTGTCTATGTTTTCTTTCAGTTTACCCTGGTTTTACTTTAAATCTGGCAGTGGCATCCAAAAGCATTTCTTTAATCCCAGAGTACCAAATATGTAATTCCTGCCCTGCCACACCAATCCACATGTACTCCTTTGGATAATGTTATAACTCTCCCTGGTGCTGCTGTCAAGACAGGGAGTTGGGGGTGGGGAAGGCAGAGAGACACAGGATCTGTGTAGCCAGGAGAGGAAAAAAAGAGGGTAAAAATGAATATGTAAGTAGACATGGAGGTGGGTGACTTAGGGTCATCAGGCTTTCCTCTTGGAGTGGATGTTCTGAAGCCTCTTGACCCTTGGGAAATAAGCGTTTCCCAGGGCTTCCTTGCCTTCTGTTCTGAGTCTCTTATTCTGATTTTTAGAAGTGAAAAAATATTTTGATTTAAGCCATATGGACTTTTTCTCCTTACCCTGGAGCTGTAGAAAACTCAGAGGGGCAGGTGTGGAAAGAAGTGGCAGCAGTGTGGGTGGGCACATAGGGTCTGTGTGTCTATAGCTTGTGTGGTTCTGTAGCTATGGCAACTGTGTGCAGTGCCTCTCACATAGCATCATAACGTGGCCCTAGAGTTACCCCTGGCTCCTCAACTATGCCTCTTCAGTGTATTATCTGTGCTGCTGTTTCCTAGCTACCATAGCTCTGTTATATTTTTTGAAGTCATGCGTAAGTATTATTTCTGTCTGCTGTGCTTGTTGCCACTATACTTTAGTTCATCTGATAGCAAAACCCAAAACCCATTTGCTACAGATATTGCTCTTAAAATTGTCTGTACTGAAACACACTGAGTTATAAAGATTCTTCAGGCTGTGGTCTGGACAGGATGACCACTTGAGATTTTTCTAGTTTTAAAGGTCCATGCTGGATTCTGTTAGAGCTCATGACAGTTTCAATTGACAGCCTGAATATTGGATACCAAATTTTTTTTGCCAGTTGTTACAACAATTTCCCTACTATAGAGTTGTAAAATTAAAATAAAATTTACAACAATACATACAGATATATTACCTCCTATGAAGCTGTATATAAGAAATATACACATATGCATCTCATAAAAGAACACTTTATTGTGTTAATTCTGAGACTATATACACAAAGGGTTTCTGCTACATACTGTTAAAAACAATCCCCAAATCCTCAGAAATATTGCTGTAATTAAATTTAAATTTTAAAAAATTCATGTGAGTTGGCAATTTACTATGTTCATATTTTAGCTTCCGTATGTTTGGTCATTAATTCTGATTCCATAAACATCTAAGATTTAAAGCCCTTAACCTTCCCAGGCTCAACTAGAAGCAAGATGTCAACACTCATAAGTTATGAGGAGTCTCCCAAAGGGACTGTAACACAAAATACCCTTATAATTGAATTAACTCACAAGAGGATTCTGGGAAGTGACAGTGTCAGTCGCATAGTTTTTCATCTCTCTGAAATCTTACATAAAAACAGAGACATAACTGGATAGCAAAACCTGAAACCTGTGAACATTGAAATGAGGTGAAAAGATATCCCCACTATTACAAAATACAAGTGGGTGGAATATAAACAACTAACAATCAGAAGACCTGCATGGTATCAGTGTCCATGCGGAAAAAAGGATAAGGAAACTGTATCTGAGGAACCTGAGAACAGGAGGATCCCCCACATAAGCAACAGGCATTGACTGGAAAGAGGCAGGTCAGTTTGAGAATAGCAGCTAAACTGGAGGGGTTTTGACCAATGTCAGTATCAAGTCTATGGGGAAAAAGGTCTGATGGGGCTAGAGTAGCCTTGCTTCTGTGAACTCTGAAAACAACCACCTTATGGGACAGAGTCACCCCACAGAGAAACTACGTAGAGTGGAATAAAAGTTAAACAAAACAGGAACATGAGCAGCAGAGGGAAAGAAAAGCTCTAGACCAAAGTGGTAGAATATCATAAAACAAGTTGCCTTTTTAAAAATTAAAGTATAATTGATATCCAATCTTATGATTGTTCCAAATACACAACACAGTGGTTCAACATTCACCCATATCATCAAGTCCTCACCCTTTCCAGTGCAGTCACTGTCCATCAACATAGTAAGATGTTACAGAGTAATTAACTGTGTTCTCTGTGCTGTATTACCGTCACCATGACCAATGTATATTGCGATTGCAAATTATTGTCCCCTTAATCCCCCTCTCTTTTCCCCAACCACCTTCCCCAACTGCTCCCTCCTCCTTGGCAACCACTAGCCCCTCCTCGGTGTCTATGAGTCTACCACTATTTTGTTCCTTCTATTTTGCTTTGTTCTTATACTCCACAAATAAGTGAAATCATTTGGTATTTGTCTTTCTCTGCCTGGCTTATTTCACTGAGCATGATACCCTCTAGATTCATCCATGTTGTTGCAAATGGCAGGATTTATTTTCTTTTTCTGGCTGAATAATATTCCATTATGTATATGTACCACCTCTTCTTTATCCATTCATCTATTGATACACACTTTGGTTGCTTCCATATCTTGGCTATTGTAAATAGTGCAGCAATAAACATAGCAGTGCATACATTTTTTCAAATCAGGGATCTTGTTTTCTTTGGGTAAATTCCTAGGAGTGGAATTACTGGGTCAAATGGTATTTCTATTTTTAGTGTTTTGAGGAACCGCCATATTGCTTTCCACAATGGTTGAACCAATTTATATTTCCACCAACAGTGTAGGAGGGTTTCCCTTTCATTGCCTCCTTGCAAGCATTTATTGTTTCTTGTCTTTTGGATAGTGACCATCCTAGCTGGTGTGAGGTGATACCTCATTGTAGTTTTAATTTGCATTTCCCTAATGATTAGTGATGTGGAGTATTTTTTCATGTGCCTGTTGGCCGTCCATATTTCTTCTTTGGAGAAGTATATGTTCAGGTCCTCTGCCCATTTTTTAATCAGGTTACTTGTTTTTTTGGGTGTGAAAGCATCTGAGTTCTTTATATATTTTGGATGTTAACCCCTTATCAGATAGATCATTTATGAATATATTCTCCCATAAAGTAGGTTTGCCTTCTTGTTCTGCTGATGGTGTCATTCGCTGTACAGAAGCTTTTTAGTTGATGTAGTGCTACTTGTTCATTTTTTGTTTCCCTTGTCCATGGAGATGCGTTCAGGAAGAAGTTGCTTATGTTTATATTCAAGAGATTTTTGCCTATGCTTTCCCTGAAGAGTTTTATGGTTTCATGACTTACATTTGGGTCTTTGATCCAATTTGAGTTTATTTTTGTGTATGGAGTTAGAAAATAATCCAGTTTCATTCTTACATGTAGTTGTCCAGTTTTCCCAACGTAAGTTGTTGAAGAGGCTGTCTTCTCCCCATTGTATTCCATGACTCCTTTATCGTATATTAATTGGCCATATATATGTGGGTTTATATTTGGGCTCTCTATTCTGTTCCATTGATCTATGGATCTGTTCTTGTGCCAGTACCAAATTGTTTTGACTACTGTGGCTTTGTAGTAGAGCTTGAAGTCAGGGAGCATAATTGCCCCAGATTTGTTCTTCCTTCTCAGGGTTGCTTTGGCTATTCAGGGTCTTTCATGGTTCCATATGAATTTTAGAACTATTTGTTCTAGTTTGTTGAAGAATGCTGTTGGTATTTTGACAGGGATTGCATTGAATCTGTAGACTGTTTTAGGCAGGATGGCCATTTTGACAATATTATTTCTTCCTATCCATGAGCATGGGATAGATTCCCATTTATTGGTCTCTTTTTTAATTTCTCTCAAGAGTATCTTGTAGTTTTCAGAGTAAACATCGTTCACCTCATTGGTTGGATTTATTCCTAGGTATTTTATTCTTTCTGATGCAGTTGTAAATGGAGTTGTTTTCCTGATTTCTCTTTCTGCTAATTTGTTGTTCATGTACAGGAATGCAACAGATTTCTGTGTATTAATTTTGTATCCTGCAAATTTGCTGAATTCAGTTATTAGTTCAACTGGTTTTTTGGTGGAGTCTTTAAGGTTTTCTATGGTATTTGTCAACACTCATAAGTTATGAGGAGTCTCCCAAAGGGACTGTAACACAAAATACCCTTATAATTGAATTAACTCACAAGAGGATTCTGGGAAGTGACAGCGTCAGTCGCATAGTTTTTCATCTCTCTGAAATCTTACATAAAAACAGAGACATAACTGGATAGCAAAACCTGAAACCTGTGAACACTGAATCATGTCATCTGCAAACAGTGACAATTTAACTTCTTCCTTACCAATTTGGATGCCTTCTTTCTCTACATTGTCTGATTGCTGTGGCTTGGACTATGTTGAATAAAAGTGGGGAGAGTGGGCATCCTTATTTTGTTCCTGATCTTAGAAGAAAAGCTTTCAGCTTTTCACGATTAAGTGTGATGTTGGCTGTGGGTTTGTTGTATATGGACTTTATTATGTTGAGGTACATACCCTATATACCCATTTTGTTAAGAGTTTTTATCATGATTGAATGTTGAATTTTGTCAAATGCTTTTTCTAAGCTGCCTTATATTTTAACTTCAAAACAATAGTGTAAGTTCTGTGAAGTGAGAAAAACTTTCGTGAATGCCACCTTGTAACAAATCTCAGGAAAACTAATTTCACATTATAAGAAGCAAGAGAAAAATATAAAAATCACATAGTTTTTATAATGAGAAAAGTGGGAGATAAGGACTGAGTAACACTGCTGTAGACAATGAAAGCTGGCCAAAAAGACATACCCACAAAACACAGAAAATTGTAACCTGCTATTTATAAATTATTAAGTAAATAATAGGTGATATAGAATAACAGACATAAGAATTAGAAACTCAGAAATAAAGTGATAGGAGTCAGGAAATAATTAGAAATAAAGAAACAATAATTTTAAAAATGAAGAGTATCACAGAAGGAATTATGCTCCCTGATTTCAAGGCTCTATTACAAAGTCAGAGTAATCAAGACAATTTGGTACTGGCACAGGAACAGACCCATAGACCAGTGGAACAGAATAGAGCCCAGATATAAACCCAAGCATATATGGTCAATTAATATATGATAAAGGAGCCATGGATATACAATGGGGAAATGACAACCTCTTCAACAACTGGTGTTGGCAAAACTGGACAGCTACATGTAAGAGAATGAAACTGGATTATTGTCTAACCCCATACACAAAAGTAAACTCAAAATGGAACAAAGACTTGAATGTAAGTCATGAAACCATAAAACTCTTAGAAAAAAATATCGGCAAAAATCTCTTGGACATAAACATAAGCAACTTCTTCATGAACATATCTCCCTGGGCAAGGGAAACAAAAGCAAAAATGACCAAGTGGGACTATATCAAACTAAAAAGCTTCTGTACAGCAAAGGACACCATCAGTAGAACAAAAAGACATCCTACAGGATGGGAGAATATATTTATAAATGACATATCTGATAAGGGGTTGACATCCAAATTACACAAAGAGCTCATGCACCTCAACAAACAAAAAGCAAATAAGCCAATTAAAAAATGGGCAGAGGAGCTGAACAGACACTTCTCCAAAGAATAAATTAAGATGGCCAACAGGCACATGAAAAGATGCTCCACATTGCTAATCATCGGAGAAATGCAAATTAAAACCACAATGAGATATCATCTCACACCAGTTAGGATGGCCAACATCCAAGGACAAACAATAACAAATGTTGGTGAGGATGTGGAGAAAGGGGAACCCTCCTATATTGTTGGTGGGAATGTAAACTAGTTCAACCATTGTGGAAAGTAGTATGGAGGTTCCTCATAAAACTCAAAATAGAAATACCAGGGATCACGGGAAGATGGCGGCGTGAGTAGTTCAGAGGAAATCTCCTCCCCAAAACATAAATATTTATGAAAATACAATAAATACAATTATTCCTAAAAGAGACACCAGTGGATGCAGTACAACAGCCAGGATACATCTACATCTGCAAGAACTCAGCATCACACGAAGTGGGTAAGATACAAGCTGCAGCCAGGTGGGACCTGAATGCTCCCCCACCCCAAAACCCAGTGGGAAGAAAGGAGTCAGAACGGGGAAGGAGTGAAAGCCCAGGACTGCTAAACAAACAGCTCTAGAAATCTGCACCCGGAACGCAGGCACAAGGTGCACGGGGTGCTGGATATTAGAGAAACGGAAAAGCAAAACCTGTGGGCAGGCCCCCGCAACCGGCACCCCTGAGGCAAAAGAAAAGTGAGTGCTTTCTGCAAGTCTTAAAGAGACAGGGACCCCATAGCTGGACGAAGTTGTCCTGGCAGTTGGGAATACCGGGAAAATTTAGGCACCCTAAACGGAGGCAGTGAAGCTCTGAAGACCCCTCACAGGACTAGACAGCCTGCCAGTCATTCCTCCAACTGGCACGGACCCCAACACACAGGCCCAGTAGCAGGAGAGTGGGAGCATGAGCCGGGGGCAGGAGCGCTAGAAGGAACCGAGAGCAGATCCATGTGCTGCAGGGCTAGCCTGCAGCAGCACGACCGAACAGCCTGGGCGTGGCTCGCATGCACCAGCGGCAGTGAAGCCAGAGCCAGGTAGAACCCTGCTCGGAAAAGTCCCGCGCGCACTGGCGGTGGAGCCAGAGGGAGCAGGCGCACTCGCAGGAGCCAACCGGAATCCCACCCAATGCACAGCTGCCCAGGCCAGACCCAAAGGTTGCTGCCGCCACACAGCTGCCCGGCAGGGTCGCCGCTAGCATGGAGGAGCGCACCTGGTGTGCCTGCCACTCCCCGCAGGGCTCCACACTGCTCTGACGGACACCCCACCCACAGCAGCCTAGGATATTAACCCGGAGGCTGCTCCAGGTGTGCAGGTAGCTGTCACAGGCAGCAGAGAAGGGCATGGCAACCAGCAAGCAGGAAAGGGCTTTCTTCTCCCAGCTGACACACCCGCAACCTGCCTACAGCCACTGCAATCACCATGAACAGGCAAAAAAATCTGGTCCAGACCAAGATAGTTACACCTGAGAAAGGATCTGCAGAGGCAGACCTAACCACTCTCCCTGAAAAATAATTCAAAATAAAAATCATAAACATGCTGACAGAGCTGCAGAGAAATATGCAAGAGCTAAGGGATGAAGTCCGGAGGGAGAGTGCAGATGTCCATAGGGAGATCACAGATGTCCAGAGGGAGATTACAGAAGTGAAACAAACTCTGGAAGGATTTATAAGCAGAATGGATAAGATGCAAGAGGCCATTGATGGAATAGAAACCAGAGAACAGGAACGTATAGAAGCTGATGCAGAGAGAGATAAAAGGATCTCCAGGAATAAAACAATATTAAGAGAACTGTGTGACCAATCCAAAAGGAACAATATCTGCATTATAGGGGTACCAGAGGAAGAAGAGAGAGAAAAAGGGATAGAAAGTGTCTCTGAAGAAATAATTGCTGAGAACTTCCCCAAACTGGGGAGGAAATAGTTGCTCAGACTATGGAGGCACACAGAACTCCTGAGAGATGGGATCCAAAGAGGTCAACACCAAGACACATAATAATTAGAATGACAAAGATCAAGGACAGGGACACAGTATTAAAGGCAGCCAGAGAGAATAAAAAGGTCACCTACAAAGGAAAACCCATCAGGCTATCATCAGACTTCTCAACAGAAACCTTACAGGCCAGAAGAGAATGGCATGATATATTTAATGCAATGAAACAGAAGGACCTTGAACCAAGGATACCATATCCAGCACGATTATCACTAAAATATGAAGGAGGGATTAAACAATTCCCAGACAAGCAAAAGTTGAGGGAATTTGCCTCCCACAAACCACCTCTACAGGGTATCTTAGAGGGACTGCTCTAAATGGGAGCACTCCTAAAAAGAGCACAGAACAAAACACCCAACATATAAAGAATGGAGGAGGAAAAAGAAGGGAAAGAAATAATCATCAGACTGTGTTTATAACAGCTCAATAAGCAAGTGAGGTCAGACAGTAAGGTAGTAAACAAGCTAACCTTGAACCTTTGGTAACCACAAATCTAAAGCCTGCAATGGCAATAAGTACATATCTTTCAATAATCACCCTAAATGTAAATGGACTGAATGCACCAATCAAAAGACACAGAGTAATAGAATGGATAAAAAAGCAAGACCCATCTATATACTGCCTACAAGAGACTCACCTCAAACCCAAAGACATGCACAGATTAAAAGTCAAGGGTTTGAGAAAGATATTTCATGCAAACAACAGAGAGAAAAAAGCAGGTTTTGCAATACTAGTACCAGACGAAATAGACTTCAAAATAAAGAAAGTAACAAGAGATAAAGAAGGACATTACAAAGAGCTCATTCCAACAAGAGGATATAACCATTATAAACATATATGTACCCAATACAGGAGCACCAACATATGTGAAACAAATACTAACAGAATTAAAGGAGGAAATAGAATGCAATGCATTCATTTGGGGAGATTTTAACACACCACTCACCCCAAAGGACAGATTCACCAGACAGAAAATAAGTAAGGACACAGAGGCATTGAACAACATGCTAGAACAGATGGACCTAATAGACATCTACAGAACTCTACATCCAAAAGCAACAGGACACACATTCTTCTCAAGTGTACATGGAACATTCTCCAGAATAGACCACATACCAGGCCACAAAAAGAGCCTCAGTAAATTAAAAAAGGTTGAAATCCTACCAACCAACTTTTCAGACCACAAAGGTATAAAACTAGAAATAAATTGTACAAAGAAAGCAAAAAGGCTCACAAACACATGGAGGCTTAATAACATGCTCCTAAATAATCAATGGGTCAATGACCAAATTAAAATGGAGAACCAGCAATATATGGAAACAAATGACAACAATAACACAAAGCCTCAACTTCTGTGGGATGCAGCAAAAGCAGTCTTAAGAGGAAAGTATACAGCAATCTGGGCACATTTAAAGAAGGAAGAACAATCCCAAATGAATACTCTAATGTCACAATTATCGAAATTGGAAAAAGAAGAACAAATGAGGCCTAAGGTCTGTAGACGGAGGGACATAATAAAGATCACAGAAGAAATAAATAAAATTGAGAAGAATAAAACAACAGAAAAAAATCAATGAAACCAAGAGCTGGTTCTTCAAGAAAATAAACAAAATAGATAAGCCTCTAGCCAGACTTATTAAGAGAAAAAGAGAGTCAACACACATCAACAGAATTAGAAACGAGAAAGGAAAAATCATGACAGAACCCACAGAAATAGAAAGAATTATTAGAGAATAATATGAAAACCTATATGCTAACAAGCTGGAAAACCTAGGAGAAATGGACAACTTCTTAGAAAAATACAACCTTCCAAGACTGACCCAGAAAGAAACAGAATATCTAAACAGACCAATTACCAGCAACGAAATTGAATCAGTAATCAAAAAACTACCCAAGAACAAAAGCCCCAGGCCAGAAGGATTTACCTTGGAATTTTATCAAACATACAGAGAAAACCTAACACTCATTCTCCTTAAAGTTTTCCAAAATATAGAAGAGGAGGGAATACTCCCAAACCCCTTCTATGAAGCCAACATCACCCTAATACCAAAACCAGGCAAAGACCCCACCAAAAAAGAAAACTACAGACCAATATCCCTGATGAACAGAGACGCAAAAATACTCAACAAAATATTAGCAAACCGAATTCAAAACTACATCAAGAGGATCGTACTCCATGAACAAGTGGGATTCATCCCAGGGATGGAAGGATGGTACAACATTCGAAAATCTATCAACATCATCCACCACATCAACAAAAAGAAGGACAAAAACCACATGATCATCTCCATAGATGCTGAAAAAGCATTCGACAAAATTCAACATCCATTCATGATAAAAACTCTCAACAAAATGGGTATAGAGGGCAAGTACCTCAACATAATAAAGGCCATATATGATAAACCCACAGCTAACATCATACTGAACAGCAAGAGGCTGAAAGCTTTTCCTCTGAGATCGGGAACAAGACAGGGATGCCCACTCTCCCCACTGTTATTCAACGTGGTACTGGAGGTCCTAGCCACGGCAATCAGACAAAACAAAGAAATACAAGGAATCCATATTGGTAAAGAAGAAGTCAAACTGTCACTATTTGCAGATGACATGATACTGTACATAAAAATCCCTAAAGAATCCACTCCAAAACTACTAGAACTAATATCGAAATTCAGCAAAGTTGCAGGATACAAAATTAACACACAGAAATCTGTAGCTTTCCTATACAGTAACAATGAACTAATAGAAAGAGAAATCAGGAAAGCAATTCCATTCACAATAGCATCAAAAAGAATAAAATACCTAGGAATAAACCTAACCAAAGAAGTGAAAGACCTATACCCTGAAAACTACAAGACACTCTTAAGAGAAATTAAAGGGGACACTAACAAATGGAAACTCATCCCATGCTCCTGGCTAGGAAGAATTAATATCGTCAAAATGGCCATCCTGCCCAAAGCAATATACAGATTCGATGCAATCCCTATCAAATTACCAACAGCATTCTTCAATGAACTGGAACAAATACTTCAAAAATTCATATGGAACCGTCAAAGACCCCAAATAGCCAATGCAATCCTGAGAAGGAAGAATAAAGTTGGGGGGGATCTTGCTCCCCAACTTCAAGCTCTACTACAAAGCCACAGTAATCAAGACAATTTGGTACTGGCACAAGAACAGAGTCACAGACCAGTGGAACAGAACAGAGACTCCAGACATTAACCCAAACATATATGGCCAATTAATATTTGATAAAGGAGCCATGGACATACAATGGTGAAATGACAGTCTCTTCAACAGATGGTGCTGGCAAAACTGGACAGCTACATGTAAGAGAATGAAACTGGATCACTGTCTAACCCCATACACAAAAGTAAACTCCAAATGGATCAAAGACCTGAATGTAAGTCATGAAACCACTCTTAGAAAAAAACATAGGCAAAAATCTCATGGACATAAACATGAGTGACTTCTTCATGAACATATCTCCCCGGGCAAGGGAAACAAAGGCAAAAATGAACAAGTGTAACTATATCAAGCTAAAAAGCTTCTCTACAGCAAAGGACACCATCAATAGAACAAAAAGGTACCCTACAGTATGGGAGAATATATTCATAAATGACAGATCCGATAAAGGATTGACATCCAAAATATATAAATAGCTCACACACCTCAACAAACAAAAAGTAAATCATCCAATTAAAAAATGCGCAGAGGAGCCGAGTAGACAGTTCTCTAAAGAAGAAATCCAGATGGCCAACAAGCACATGAAAAGATGTTCCACATCGCTAATCATCAGAGAAATGCAAATTAAAACCACAATGAGATATCACCTCACACCAGTAAGGATCACCATCATCGAAAAGACAAACAACAACAAATGTTGGCGAGGTTGTGGAGAAAGGGGAACCCTCCTACACTGCTGGTGGGAATGTAAACTAGTTCAACCATTATGGAAAGCAGTATGGAGGTTCCTCAGAATGCTCAAAATAGAAATACCATTTGACCCAGGAATTCCACTTCTAGGAATTTACTCTAAGAATGCAGCACCCCAGTTTGAAAAAGACAGATGCACCCCTATGTTTATCGCTGCACTATTTACAATATCCAAGATATGGAAGCAACCTAAATGTCCATCAGTAGATGAATGGATAAAGAAGATGTGGTACATATACAGAATGGAATATTATGCAGCCATAAGAAAAAAACAGATCCCACCATTTGCAACAACATGGATGGAGCTAGAGGGTATTATGCTCAGTGAAATAAGCCAAGTGGAGGACAAGTACCAAATGATTTCACTCATATGTGGAGTATAATAACAAAGGAAAACTGAAGGAACAAAACAGTAGCAGAATCACAGAACCCAAGAATGGACTAATAGTTACCAAAGGGAAAGGGACTGGGGACGATGGGTGGAAAGGGAGGGATAAGGGCAGGGAAAAAGAAAGAGGGCATTACGATTAGCATGTATAGTGCGTGGGGGACACGGGGAGGGCTGCGCAACACAGAGAAGACAAGTAGTGATTTTATAGTATCTTACTACGCAGATGGACAGTGACTGTGAAGGGTTTTGTGGGGGGGACTTGGTGAAGGGGGGAACCTAGTAAACATAATGTTCTTTCTGTGATTGTAGATTAATGATACCAAAATAAAAATTTTTTAAAAAAGTAGAAATACCATTTGACCCAGGAATTCCACTCCTAGGAATTTACCCTAAGAATGCAGGAGCCCAATTTGAAAAAGACATACTCACCCCTATGTTTATTGCAGCACTATTTACAATTGCCAAGAAATGGAAGCAACCTAAGTGTCCATCAGTAGATGAATGGATAAAGAACATGTGGTACATATACACAATGGAATATTATTCAGCTATAAGAAGAAAACAAATCCTACCATTTGCAACAACACTGATGGAGCTAGAGGGTATTATGCTCAGTGAAATAAACCAGGTGGAGAAAGACAAGTATCAAATGATTTCCCTCATCTGTGGAGTATAAGAACAAAGCAAAAACTAAAAGAACAAAACAGCATTAGACTCACAGAACCCAAGAATGGACTAACAGTTGCCAAAGGCAAATGGACTGGGGAGGATGGGTGGGAAGGGAGGGACAAGGGGGAAAAAGGGGCATTACAATTAGCACACATAATGTAGTGGGGGGACACGGGAACAGCAGTACAACACGGAGAAGACAAGTAATGTTTCTATAGCATCTTACTACGGTGATGGACAGTGACTGTAATGGAGTATGTGGTGGGAACTTGATAATAGGGAGAGTCTAGTAACCATAATGTTGTTTAAATAAAATTAATTAATTAAAAAAAAAGAAATGAGTATCCTAGAAAGGACATGAGAGGAAATAAATTCAACCTTAATGTCTGAAGAGAAATTGGTAAAATAGGAGAAAATATTTAAACATTTTAAAAATGAAGAAACAAAAAAGGATTTGAGAGAAAATGACAGATATTGAAGAGTGACAGAGAAGATCCAAAATACAGATAACAAGTCCCTAAGAAAGAAAATAAAAATAAGGAAACAAATACTTATAAACTATACTCAAGAAAACCTTTCTGGAAAAAAAATTGAAATACCACACTGATAGGATATACCGCAAACACAGAATGACAAATTCTAGTAAAATGACTGGATTTTAAAGAAAGAAAATCCTTTGGGCCTCTAGAAAAAAAGAATGTATGATTTATAAGGGAAAGAAAATGAGATTATCATCAAACTTACTTTTGGAGTAATATCTTTAAGATAATTAAGGAAAGAAGTATGAGTCAAGTAAGAAGGACAAAGGAAAACTGCTATCAACATCTAAGAACTCAAGAAATATTGTTCTCATGAGCCCTTCCTGAGGAAACTACTAGTGAATGAGCTTTAAGGAAACAAAATGACTGGAGAGATATCAAAATAAGGACCAGTGGTGACATTTACTGGTATAAGCAAGACTAAATGAAGGCTAACAGAAGGAGAGTGTGATATACAGTGGCTATATTATCTGACAAAGTAGATATAGTCCAACCATTAAAATATAGGAGAGGAGTATATGCAAACAATGTTTAAATGTTTTTATTACCCATACCGTAGAAGATTAATATTGCTATTCTTTGAGATTTTCCTGGGGAGAAAAAGTTGGAGTTCAGGATCTGTATTAGGGTTTTCTGGAGAAACAGAAACACTAAGATATATATATATATATATATATATATATATATATATAGAGAGAGAGAGAGAGAGAGAGAGAGAGAGAGAGAGAGAGAAGAGGAGATTCATCATAAGAATTGGCTCAAGCAATTACGGAAGCAATGATCTGCCATCTCCAAACTGAAGAACCAGGAAAGCTGGTGGTATAATTTAGTTTAAGTTTGAAGATCTGAGAACCGGGGGAACTGAAGGTGTAACTCCCGCTCAAGGACTGAAGGCCTGAGAATGCGGATGCTGGTGTAAATCTTGGAGTCTGAAGGCCTGAGAATCTGATGAGCTGATGTCTGAGGCAGTAGAAGATGGATGTCCCAGCTCAAGAAGCGGGAGAGAATTCACCCTTCCTCCACCTTTTGGTTCTATTCAGGTCCTCCACAGATTGAATGATGCCTGCCCACACTGATCAGAGTAATCTTTGTAACTCAGTCTACTGATTCAAATGCTAATCTCTTCCAGAAACACCCTCACAGACACTGTCAGAAATAATATTTTACCAGCTACCTGATCATCTCTTAGCTCAATCAAATTGGCACATCAAATTAACAATCACAGGGTCCATCAAGGAGAAAGAACCCTAGTAAACAAACAAGGTTTTTCATTAAGAGCCCTGAAAGGGTTATACCCTTTCAGATATTAGGGCAAGCCAGTCTTACCTGGATAAAGGTGATGTGCCTGGTCTATCTCACTGCCAGAAGAAAATTAACTCTTCAGTGGAGGATAATACCATCATTCAGAGTTTTATTTTTCATATATGATGTCTAGCATTCAATTTTTAAAAAATAGATAATGCCAGGAAACAGGACTAAATGACTAAAAATCAAGAGAAAGACTACAGAAATAAACCTACAGGGGACAAACATATTTGTGTTATTCATTTAGTCTCAATTAAAAAAAATAACTGTGGCTAGTATGTTTAAAGAATTAGATGAAAAGATGGAGAATTTCACCGGAGAATTGGTTAATTAATACCAATTAATAAAAAAGAATTAGTTGTAAATCCCAGAAGTGAAAAATAGAATAACTGAAATTAGGAATCTGATCAATAGTTTAACAGTATTAGAACCAGCAGAAGAGATGAGTGAACTAGAAGAGAGGTCAGTAGAAAATGTCCAGATTGAAGCACAGAGAAAAAAGTATGGAATATAGAGAAAAGAGGATAAGAAATGTGGGACATAAAGAAAGGTCTTCTTATTATGATTGTCAATGGAGTGTCAGAAGGAGTGGAGACAAGGAATATGGCAGAAGCCATATTTGAAGACACACTAGCCAAGAATTTCCCCAAATTAACAGAAGACATTAATCCACGGAATCAAGAAGGTCTATGAATCTGAAGCAGAATAAATACAAAGAGAAGCATGCTCAGTCAAATCACTGGGAACTAAATGCTAATATAAAAGTGTCAGTTAACTAGAGTAAAAAAAAAGGTACTTTATCTTCAAATGAGCAACAGTAAAACTGACAGCTAACTTTTCCAGCAGAAATCATAGAAACAAGAATGACTGAAATGAAAGGAAAATGCTGTTCTTTCCAGTTTCTGGAAAAAGCACAGCCATACTCTCTCATGAAGAACAAACAACCCTTCGCTCCTCCATTCCCACTCAGCAATGGAATGACATCTTTAAAGAGTAGAAAAAATTACAACAAACTTAGAATTCTATACCTAGCAAAAATATTCTTCAAAAATTAGGGTCAATCAGAGACATTTCATAAAGATCAGAACCTACAGAGTTCACTGCAAACAGATGCGTACTAAAAGACATAATAACAGAATTTCTTTAAGTAGAAGTCAAAAGAATCCATCTAGAAGCCCAGAAATGCAGGAAGGAATGAACAACACTTGAAAGAAGCTATCTAAATCAGTATTGATCATTTAAAACAGTAATAATGATGTGGCATTTAAAGAGGTTTCCATGTACCCTTTCACACAGATGGACCAAACATTGTCACTAAACATAGCATGCACATTCTTCCCTCTGTGCCTTTAGTCTCTCCTTTATTCATCCTTTGAGACCAAATTTACATCCTAATGTCTTCAGGAAGAGTTCTCTAGCCACTCCTTCATTTGTCTCCTCTCCAACCCTTCTAAGTCAGCACTCCACTGTGGGGGTCATTTATTTAGAACTTGAACTGAGATAACAATTTGTTCTATTTTTTTGTTTTTATTTCCCTTTGTGTTTCTTGGTTTCTCAAATAGGAAGTAAATTTAATGCCCTTTCAAAGGGTCTACTATATGTTATCTCTATATAGTATGTGCTGAATAAATGTTGAATAATAAAATTTGTTGTAAGCTGATAATGAGTGCACTGACCTTGTTGTTTTCTAGTATAGAATCTTTCAACAATAAGTTATAAATTATTATCCTTATTATCCTGAGCTGTGATAAAGTCATCTACTATAAATATATACAATGAAAATTTTTGCAACTTCTTGGATAAAAGATCCATGAAGGACAGACTGGATACTCACATTACATCTTTAACCTTTTGAAATTGATTCGATACTTGTTTAATAAAAATCTTTCTTGATATCGCTGTCAAACGTATCAGGCTGTTTGGAGTGTTTCACAGGTATGGCATTTATTTCATTTTAATGTGAGTCACTGTACTATTCCTGGAGGCTAAAGAGAAAAGGTACAGTTCTTGAGGGCTCCAGAGAATGTAAAATGTAATTGGAGGCTAAAACATACACACACACAAAACAACTTTGATAGAATCCAAAGGAATATTTTAATAACTGCAAGAAAATATGGTCCCATGTAAAATAAAACTGTAATAGATAAACTAAAAATAATAGATGGTCACACTTGGAATGTGACTATAAGAGAAGGTATGTGAACAGAAGTATGTTTTGGTTTTGAAGTTTAGGTGGAAATATATGGAAGAGAAGGGGCGTAGATTTTTCTAAGTAGGGAGAAGAACACACAAAGCCTAGGCAAAATAGCAAGTCATGTTCAGGCAACTATATATAGACAAGCGAGCAGGAGACAGATTCTACGTGAAGCTAAAGAGTAGCAGAGGAGCAGTTGGTAGAAGACACCAAATATGTTCATTTTTGAAATAGTGTGGAATTCTTGTTCTCTTATCAATAGAAGTAACTTTGCACTGTCAACAGGCCAGTCAGATCCCTTAGCTGATATAATAATGATCCCAGCTTCTTAGGCTATTATTTACAATAATTTCTGGCCATATGGGTCTAATGGGAAAAACACATTGCAAAATGAATTACTTTTGAAATGTACTGCTTGCTGACATTTGGAAAATTAGATCCTGAATACAATGCATCCTGATTATTTGAGGTGCCTTCATATCATGAAAAGATAAATTCAGTCCAACAATTTTTTAAAAATCTGCATGTTAAATTAATTTAAAGTTCTGTCCTTTGGCAAGATACTCAAAACTTCGGGTCACTATTCAGATAAATGACCATGTGCTGACATTATTCCTTGCCTAAACAATCTACTTGGGTCTGAAGAGCCCAGATATCTTCATTCAAACATATTTTAGACTAACTCCTGGCAGGGACCAGCAGCCTAACCCATCTTGTGAAGAATTCTGTTGTGCCCATTCTCTATGTACCCAAATGTGTGTCAGTGCTGGAGATGACCCTGCTCAGCTGGCTCACTTTCCATTTTCTGGAAAAGCACAGGCACAATCTCTTATAAAGAACAAACAACATTTCGATTTCCCATTCCTACCCAGAAAATTCCTCTGGCACCAATGGCCCATCTCATCATGAATCTATATTTGCTTTTGTCCTTCCTCCTCCTCCTGTAAGTTTCTGTGTTGTTGGGCTTCTGGGCTGAGCCACAGAAACTTCAACAGTCCTGAATCTAGGAGCACAGATAAAGATTAAGTTTGACCAAAGGCTGCCTAACAGATACCATAAATGCTATTTCAAGGCAAAGCCTTCCTTGTTTAGGGAACACATCCAATTTGTTCATGTATGTAACTTACATTCATGTATGTAGGTTTAAGTTCTCTAATACAAATTGGTTTATATTCACTAGGAGGAATGCTTAATTAAAAGAATCTTATACTGAGTCTTTAAGAGCAGCAAATTATCACCCTCTCTGACCTTTTTGGTGCATCTGTATTTTCATTGAGTTGGCTTAAATCAAGCTGCACCTGTAAATATAAATATGCCTCTGATACCACTGGGCAAGTTTTCTGTAGAAAGCTAGGCACATATTTAATAAATAGTTCATAGAATTTACAATTTCCCCAAAGTAGATTGGTGAATACCCCCAATATCTGAAATCTGAGGTATATATCAGAATATATATTATATATATGTATAATATACATTATATACATCAGTGTGTGTGTGTGTGTGTGTGTGTGTATAATTGTTAGTCCTCATTACAATACTGCCATTTGTAGATCAGGACACTGCATCAGAGAGAGTTATAATTTACATTGCTTAATGGACATAGCTGCTTGATTATCTTCCAGGGGTCTTACACCTGAGTACTATCCAAAATCAGACTCATTGTTTCAGCACACAAACTTCATTCTCTGACATTCCTTTTCTCAGTTAATGGTACCCCCATCTGCCCAGTGACCAAGCCAGAAATCTGTGTCATCCCAGACTTCTTCCTCTCTCTCATCATCACACCAAGTCTTATAGAGTTTTACCTATTAAATAATTTTTAAATCTAACCTCCTCTTCTCCATTCTTTCCACCACTGCTTCTGTTCAAGCTTCCACCATTTCTTACCCAAACTACTGCAATTCTAATTGTAACTGATCTGATACTAGCCAGGCTACCTTCGTATCAGTCTTCTACACAGCTGCCAGGATGATACTGTCTAAACAGAAGACTGATCCTGTCAATCCCCAACTAAAAGCTTTCAGTGGTCTCCTACTGCTTCTAGAAAGAAGCCCAGTGTTCTTAGTATGGCCCCCATGATCCCAAAGCCCACCTCTACCTAACAAAGTTCAGTTAAAATTAGAACTCTCCTTTTGGGCTCTGGGCTCTTTATGGGTAAGAACAAGGTCTTTTCATCTTTGTCCCTCAGCATCTAAGAGTATCAGTAAAAAATTGTTAAATTCAGATGAAATGGTTGATGTCAGGTTTGAAGTCAGGTGGATCAGCTCACACTTTTTAAACTGGTTTTTAATACTTAAAAAAATTGAGATATAATCCAAGTACCATAACCCCCACCATTTTAGTATATTCAGTGATTTTAGTATATTCACAGTTGTACAACCATCACCACTTTTAGTTTCAGAATACTTTTATCACCTGAAAGAGAAACTCCTTACCCATTAGCAGCCACTCTCTATTATCTTCTCTTCCTCTTCACTCACTATAAAGAAAGTGAAAAGGTAATCCACAGAATGGGAGAAAATATTTGCAAACCTGATATATATCTGATAAGGCATAATTATATATACTTATATATTTTTATATAATATATAAAGAACTCTTACAACTCAGTAATAAAATGACAAACAACCCAGTTAAAGAATGGACAATTTGTATAGCTGTTCAAATACACAAAGGAAATAAACAAAGCTCATGAAAATATGTTTGACTTCATTAGTCATTAGGGAAATGAACATTAAAACCACAATGAAATACTTCTTTATATCCAATGGGATAGCTATGATAAAAAGGATGGCCAGCATGATGTGTTGGAAGGATATGGAGAAATTGGAACCTGCATTCATCACTGGTGGGAATGTAGAATGGTGCAGCTGGTTTGAGAAACAGTTTGGCAGTTTCTCAAGAAGTTAAACATGGAGTTACAATATGACCCAGTAATCCTACTCCTAGGTTTAAATCCAATATCTACACAGGAATGTATACACAAATATTCATTGCAGCATTATTCAGAATAGCTCCAAAGCAAAAACTCAAATATGTATAAACTAATGAGTGGATAAATAAAATGTTCCATTGGATGGAGTATTATTCAGCCTTAAAAAGGAATGTAGTACTTACACATGCTACAACATGGATGAACCTCAAAAGCATTAAGCTAAAAGAAATAACAAAAAAGACCACAAAAATAACTTCATTTATATGAAATGTCCAGAATAAGCAAACCTGTAGAAACAGAAAGTAGATTAGTGGTTGCATAGGGTAGAAGGATAAGAGAGGAAATGGGAAGAGACTACTCATGGGTAAAAGGTTTCTTTTTGGGGTGGTGAAATGTTCTGAAATCTATTGTGATAGTTGAACAACTCTGAATATACTAAAAACCACTAAATTATATACTTCAAATGATGAATTTGATGTGAATTACAACTCAATAAAATTGTGTAATAAAAGGGCCCCCCCAAAAGGAACTTAAATACAAAACTGACTATTTACACCTGAAAAGGAAAAAGAAAAAAGGAAAAAAAGTTATCCTGCTTTTCCAGTCTGAACTGAGGATCTGACTGGGTTGGCAGGAATTATCACCAGGATAAATTGCTTGGAGCAAGAGAGAGGAAGGGGAATTTAAATATCCTCTAAGTAAGAGATAATAGGGGTCAAGGAGGTAAGAAGGAATTTTACATTTTCAGGTTTACCTAAAATCTCTGGTTTGAACAATTGTTTCCAATTTGGGCTGCTAAGCCACTCTGGGAAATAGCTATCTAGTCCTGCCTATTTTGATCAGGATCTCGAAAGCATAACTGAAAAGTGCTGGCAGTTTATTCAGTACAGGGCCTGACTTCCATGCCAAATTTAGCCTTTGGCAACTTCTTTCTGTTGAGAGTCCCTGGGGACTTGTTTGACCTCCTTTTGGTGAGCTGCAAGGGAATTCACTTCTGGACGATTGCCCAGCAAGGAGAGAGAGGCTCAGCAGGCTGCCTAATCCTCTTTAAAGTTAATGATAAAGTACCTGGGCACAGTCCACTGGAAGGCCAATTCCCTATATGTGGGGTTTGGATGAGAAAATTTCCAGATAACCAGAGGTAATTCCCAGCATTAAATATTATAATAATCTTGATAGGAAATCTTCCATAATGTATTGTACACATTTGTACCTTTTTGTACTTAAGGTTTTTTTCAACTAATAATGAAAACATTACATGGCCACTATGAAAAGTTTGGCAAGTATAGTGTTCTCCTTCCCTAGAGTTAACCATTGCTAACAGTTTGGTGTGGGTTCTTTCAGACCATTTTTTATTTTTATAAGCATAGATACACATACACACTCTCTAACCCACAGCAGGTTTTTTTGACTTTTGCTTTAAACATATATGGGGTCACACTCCACCTCTTGGTCTATAACTTGCTTTTCTATTTAACAATATATCCTGGAGATCTTTCCATATTAGCACATATAAATCTACCTCACTCTTTTTTTATGCCTACACATCATTTAATGGTATGGATATACTATAATTTACTTAACCATTCTCTACATATTTCCTATTTTCTAATTTTTATGATCAAGAATGATGAAATAAGAAGTCACAGACAACATCTTTGTGTACATATCAGAGTACTTTTGGGAATAGATTCCCAGAAGTAGAATTACTTAGGTTTTTGATACATCTGGCAATTATTTCTAAAACTTTATTTTAAAATAATTACAAACTTACAGAAAAGTTGCAAGAGTAGTTATAACGAACTCCATCACCTTGATTCATTTCATCACATTTACTTAATCTCTTCTCTCTCCCATTCCATATGTTATATACATACAATATATATTTTTGATCCATATGAGACACCTGATTGATTGTGGACATGAAGACCTTATCTCTAAATACTTTATTGTGTATTTCCTAAAAAAAAAGTGTATATTCTATATAATCTTAGCACAAGCATCCAAAGCAGGATATAGATATATAAAACAGAGTTCACACCAATTTCACCAATACAACATCACAGAGTTTGTTTTAGGGAGGAATACACTTTTCACTTTCCATTCTTTGTAACTCCCTTCTTGGACAGAAAAAACCTGCTTTTACCATCCGCCACGTACTTCCTCTTTTGCCCACTGTACCTGTATTTAACAGATCTCTCCGCCATGCTTGTTATCTCCTTCACCCCACCCGGTGCCTGCTGCCTCTGTGGCTCCACTATGCCAATTCCAGCCATGTTGGCCTCTACTATGCAGCCTGTGCCTCTTCAGGCCTTGGCCTTGACGATGCCAATTGCTAGAAGGGGAATGGTGTGATGTAAGAGATATATCCATGTTTTAAAAATGAATAACCAATTGTCCCAACACCTTTTCTCAATTATTTGAAATGCCTCCACATATGTTTGTGTCAGTAGCTGGTGATCTATTCTCTTTCATTAATCTATTTTTCTATTTGTGAGCCAATATACACTTTAATTACTGTGATTGCATAGTATGTTTTGATATCTGGCAAGAAGAGTCCTCTCATATTTTAAAAAAACTGTCCAGCAATTCTTAAGTATGTACTCTTTCAGATGAATTTTAGAATTAGCATGTCTATTTTGTTAAAAATCCTATTGTAATTTTAACTGGAGTTACATTGCATTTGTAAATTATTGGGTAAAATAACATCTTTACAATATTGAGTCTTCCCAATACAGAAATATGTATGCCTTTTCATTTATGTAGTTCTTCAAAAATTTCCTTCAGTGTAGTTTTCTTTGTGTGGGTATTGCACATATAGTTTGTAGTTAAAAAAATTTTTTTTGTAGCCATTACTAATGAGATCTTTTCATCTAATCTTTCTACATATTTTGTATATTGCTGAGATTATGCTTCACATACAATTCTGTATCCTGTTTTTTAAGTTAGTATTATGCCATACAAATTTCCTAATACAAATAGAGTTTTTATGGTTGTATAATTGTTCATCAAATATTTATGTACCATAATTTATTTAACCATTCTTTAAGGTTGGTAAATTAATTGCTTCCAATTTAAAAAATACTAAATATTACCATATTAAACATCTTTAATGTATAACAGATATTCCAAGAGGTCTTAGATGACACAAAATTAGGGTAAGTTGACAATATCTTCATACTTGTTTACAATTTAATATTTTGCTCTTATTCAATTTACTTACTCTTAAAAACTGGTCCTGTATTCTTACTATCAGTTAGCCACTTTTTGGACATGATTAGAAAGTAACAAAATGAGGAATAAACAAATGGCAGTGTCACAACACAAACTGACACAGTGAGGGTCTGTGTGGGAATGACAGCCATGAAAGATTGGCCATGGAAGACCATGATCTCCTTGTACCTGGCCTTGCACACTTACTTTGTGATGTTCATTTATACACTTGACTTCTTTGCATTTCTCAATATGATATAAAATCTCACATCTTCAAAATTTAAGTGCTTCATGGAACTATTTACATAAAGTCAAGTGCTGCAAAACTCAGGGAATGTCTTTACAGTGAATGTAATTTAATTTTCTTGATTATTCAGGGTTAATATAGAATCAGTCTTTACAATTCCTTCCTTAAGGCTTATAGAGATATATAGGCCTGTTTTCCCCTATGCAAAAGGCCCTAAATTGCTGTGCTTTTTGATCATTAAGGCAACGTTTGTGGCTTTCTTCTTCTCTACCCTGTTCACAGACTTCCCGCTTTCTCTTCTCACTGATATCTGCATGCCTGCATGTGAGCTTCTCCTCCCTCCTCTAGTTTACTGCTTTGAATTTTTTATGACTTTGGAAACCAGATTGCCAGGCCTTTTAAATTTGAATCCAAGTAAAAATTAATAGCCTCTGAGAAAGGCTTCAGTGAATCTTTAGGAGTAGTGGGTATGATATTTAGGGCATGGACTTCAGTGATCTCTCATTTTGCTCCTGCCCAGGTCTTTTTCCATGTGCTTCATTTCCCTGCTCCTCTGCTGTACTTCAGATAGATGAGACCATCAGGTAGCCGAGTTCCACATAAATCAAGTTACATCACAATTATTGGATGGGTAACATAACATTTCAGTGCCCTTTTCCTTTACCTCTACTGAATTCTTCCTTTTTTTCCTTTCACACCGTGTGTCAGGCAGGGTTCATTAAATCTAGATAAAGTCCAGCTGAAACCTTCATTTTGCCTATTCTTCCTTCTTTTAAATAATTAAAACCTCTTTACATTTCACATCAACAAAGCTACGATTGCCTTATATTTTATAAAATTCATTTGTCAAAAGCCTCTTTTGATTAAAAAGAAATTAAATGTATTCCATTATACAAAAGAAAACAAAGACAATTTACACAATTATACTGTATTCTTACCTTTACTTTTACTCATGACTAATTGATTAGGGCTGTGGTACTAACCCATGATTGGTCATTCTCCGTAAAGGCCAAGCATTCTCCCTTTGCTGCTGATTGCCCCTCCTAATATTTCTTAACTACTTAGGTGCTTTGAGTGAGGGGATATGGCAGGTTCAATAAAACCCATATAACATTGGTGAATCAACTCAAACTTCATGTCTTTTTAGTGGTGGGTCAGTAGCATCATCTTTGTATTTGGGCACACAATACATACCCTTGATGATGACAGTGTTATAATTTATTGAGCTTGTTGTCCTTGAAAAAAAAATGTGCCAACTATGAGTGCAAAATAGGTGGTCATCAATGTTTATGGTTTCACCTTTAGATCAACTCAAACCTTCTTACAGAATGATGTTCCTCAATCATTTTTTAAATTAAGGTATTATTGATACACACACTTATGAAGGTTTCCCAAGAAAAACAATGTGGTTATTACATTCACCTTTATTATCAAGTCCCCCCCCATACCCCACTGCAGTCACTGTCCATCAGTGTAGTAGATGCTGGAGTCCCTATTTGTCTTCTCTGAGCTACATTGTCTTCCCCGTAACCCCCCACACACCATGTGCACCAATCATGATACCCCACAGTCCCCTTCTCCCTCCCTCCCCACCCACCCTCCCCAACCCCTCTCTTTTGGTAACCGCTAGTCCCTTCTTGGAGTCTGTGAGTCTGCTGCTATTTTGTTCCTTCAGTTTTGCTTCGTTGTTATACTCCACAAATGAGGGAAATCATTTGGTATTTGTCTTTCTCTGTCTGATTTATTTCACTGAGCATAATACCCTCTAGCTCCATCCATGTTGTTGCAAATGGTAGGATCTGTTTGTTTCTTATGGCTGAATAGTATTCCATTGTGAATATGCACCACCTCCTCTTTATCCATTCATCTACTGATGGACATTTACGTTCCTTCCATATCTTGGCTATTGTAAATAGTGCTGCGATGAACATAGGGGTGCACATATCTTTTTAAATCTGAGAAGTTGTTTTCTTAGGGAAATCCCTAGGAGTAGAGTTCCTAGGTCAAATAGTACTTCCATTTTTAGTTTTTTGAGGAACCTCCATATTGCTTTCCACAATAGTTGAACTAGTTTACATTCCCACCAGCAGTGTAGGAGGGTTCCCCTTTCTCTGCATTCTCGCCAGCATTTGCTGTTCCTAGTCTTTTCAGTGTTGGCCATCCTAACTGGTGTGAGGTGATATCTCATTGTAGTTTTAATTTGTATTTCCCTGATAACTAGTGACGTGGAGCTTCTTTTCATGTGCCTGTTGGCCATCTGATTTTCTTCTTTGGAGAAGTGTCTGTTCATAATCTCCACCCATTTTTTAATAGGGTTATTTGTTTTTTGGGTTCAGGTGTGTGAATTCTTTATATATTTTGGATGTTAACCCCTTGTCAGATATGTCATTTACAAATATATTCTCCCCTCATTTTTTAATACATTGAATTAAAGCATTCATGTATTTGCTGACAAACATTTTTAAGCTCTTACACAGTGGCATGGCCCAACAGTCAAGAGTTTATTCTCAGCAACATCACCATTTTTGTTTTTCATTTTTGCAATTATTTGACACTCTTATTACATTGTATCACTATTCACAAATATGAGTAGAAGTGGAAACTTGAAAATGCTGATACTAGTAATAAGAAGCATAGGTTTCCTAAACTGTTTCCTAAACCAGTTAGCACAGATGAAGTCATTCACTATATACAAAGCAGTGATTCTAGCTTTGGTCACTGCTTATTTATTAATAAGCACAAAATATAGAAAATATAATACATGCTAAAAATACTTTATCGAAGATCCTATCTTAAAGGTGAGTTGCAATTAGGAATTAAATGCTAGTTTTCAATTCTCTGCGGGTAAATGTTCTTTATGCAGTGCATTTCAATTTTTCATAATCAACTTTGTGTATGTTTTAATAAACTGGGTAGGAATGGGTAGGAAATAAACAAGAGATCCACCTACAGGGAGTTACAAATGCAACTTTATTTACCCTCCTTTTCCAGTCTAAATGTCTTTTATAGAAGTTACATGATCAATACTAAATACCTTCAAACTCTCAACAGAAATGAGGAAGAGGTCTGTGCCTAAGCAGTACCAACCACACGTGTAATTTCTGCTTGTGGCTTCTCTCCTGTGCCAACTTGTCCTCAAATAGAGGTGTTTCTCAAGGTTGATCCCATAAACTAAAATTTTTAACGGTAAATAAGTTTATTTTCAGTTTCCACTTGTTATGAATTAGAAGGCCGTGACCTGAGGGGAGGGTTTTCTGACGAAGGTTGGCTGAAAGGTCAACTTGGTATTGTCTTGTCCTTCATTTTATAAGCCCAGAACTCTTGGTAAAATCATGACAAACTATTTTATTTCCCCAAAGGCTAATTTTTAATTTTACGATGGGAAAATTATACACCAGTTAGAATGCTTTTGCTTGTATAAACAATCTTTCTACTCCCTTTCCTCCTTTTTAGGCACGTCTACTTGATTATTTAATAAATTTAATTCACAAATATATATTCAACATATGTATCAGACAGATGCTGAATATCTACGTGTCAGATGTATGTGAGAGATACAACCATGAAAAAGGCAAACATGTCCCCTGTTTTCATGGAGTTTAAGATCTTATGGATCTGAATTCAGTAAGCAGGAATCAGAGTAGGTTGTATAATTTCAATATTTAATGACTTTAAGCTATGTAAGCTAGATGTACCCAGCTCTGTATTTGGTATATACCCACTACAGGACTTGGCAGGTTGAGCCCAAAGGCCAGGGCACTACCACCTCCTCCTGATAGTCTTGTTAATTAATGCTTTGCTCTCTGATTCCCATTTTCTGTATTTTAGGATTACTGCTGCCTCCTCCCACTGCCTTATTTTGATACATTAGTTCTTAAGATGGGTAGTATGCTCTATTTTCTGTTCAAATATACTATATCTGCATTTTAATCCAGACTTTGTCCCTTACTGTGGGACCTGGGACAAGTTATTTTGTGCCTTGGTGTTTCTGTCTTGTAAAATGGGAATAAGAAATTCCAATCCTATACAGTTTTTATGAGTATTAAATTAAATAATATAACATATGCAAAATGCCTAGGCATAGGTCTGTTACACTGAATAAGAGACTTTCTATCGGTCAGATACTTCTTTTATATGTATTAACAACTTTCACATTAATCCTAGAAGGTAGGTAGTTTTTAATCCCCAATTCACATATTTGTATCCTAAGATCTAGAAATGTAGAATAACTTGCTTGAGGTCACACATTTATCAAATGGTTGAACTGGGATTTGAGTGCAGTCACTGTGGGTCCAGGGTTCTTACTCTTGAACACCTTTACTAGAGTACCTCTTGAGTATTTATTTCCTTCCCTTTCTCACCTCAAGTCCATCCCTCTACTGGCTATTTCCACTTGGGTGACTTCCTATTGTCTTAATCCAGGAGTTCTTACCTGGAGCCCATGAGTGGGTTTCAATTAATATCTTTAACCTGTAAATTAATCAGGACTCTCATATGTAAGAGGCAGCAGCTCAAACAAGCTCAACCATGGAGGAATTTCAATAAAGGACTAGGAATCTCCTGGAATCCAAAACTAGAAATGTGATGGATCCTTGGAGTATATGCCATTAGGACATGTGCTCTGTCTCTCTCATTTCTGACCTGGTATTTTCTCTGTCTCTGTCTCTCCTCTCATTCTATATTTGAGCATTCTCTGTGTTTTTAGGCTCACATGTTAGAAAACACATCAGCTAATCACACTCATAGCTTCAGTTACTAAGGAGAGACTGACCTGGTTATTTGGATATATAAACTATAAAAATCCCAGGAAGGGCTCTGATAGGCTCCACTTGGGTCAAGAACTTTCTGGCAATCAATTCCATGGATGTCTACAACAAACTGTATTACGTAAAAGTAGGAGTATCTTTTTTTTTCCTGGAGAGAGGATCCATTGGCTCTATCAGGTTCTCAAAGGAAGTGATTTGTAACTCAAAAGCAATAAAGAACTACTACAAACACAAACTATGTGCAAACCATCTCTTCTCTTTCAAACCAAACCTTTTGACTCCCCTGCTTTGGTCATTGGTACCATGGTCTTCTCGACAGTCTTGTCACCTGGTTGTTTTGGTTTCTTACTGTTCTTTACCAACCTGCATTCAACGAAAGTTATGTTAATTCTTCCCATGCAATGGCTATTGGAACTATTCCTTTCTATTTCTATTGCCACAATTCTTGACTATCAGCTGTCACTTTCTTTAGCTCATTAAATAGTAATATCTTCTTAGCCAGATCCTAATCTCTTGTTCCTCCTTACTCAAATCTACCCTATTAGATGAATATTTTAAACACTGTCATCATGTTACTCTTCTGCTCAAAAACTTCACAAAGTCTCCTTTCCTGGGTAGGACACTGCAATTTGGTACTGGCCCACATTTCCAACCTCTTACCAACTGATGTTTTACCTCTTTTACCTCCCGATTTGCAAATACTCTTGTATCCATCTATACATATTGCTCACTGGTCTGTTTTTTAGACTTGTAACATGTCTATTTGCAGTTCACACCAATGCTTGTCTTTGTTAAGAAAGCAACTCACCTCCAAAAGGGGTTAATTCTTTGACCTGAGTTATGCTCATTCCCTGCTTTGAACTTTTGTTGATTTTCCAGGAAACTTCTTGGAATAGTCTTTCCTTCTCTCCAACTACATAATTCCCCTATTTCACTTCGTTCAAGAAGTGGTCCCATACTATCCCAATCAAACTTGTCTCTTCTCCCTTTTATGAATTATTATATAACAGTTTTTCTCATGTTGACACTTAATTCTCTAACATGCTGTACTAATGTCAGTTAAGCATTGTTTCCCAAATAGATTATGAAGTTCTAGTATGCAAGACACCTCCCAAATTAGTTAAATGTGTCTTACGGCACTTTCCACAGTTATATACATAGAGTAGATATAAATACTTGTCAAGCATTTATAAATATCAATGTAAAAATACATGGAGTTTTGTTATTCACATTATACATGAGTTTTTCATGTATAATGAAAGATATTTACTAGAAACTGCTTTTAAATAGTAGCTCCTCTATGTGGAAATGTTTTTAAGTTAGTCTAGAAATTAAATATTCTTCAAAAGGCTGAGGTGCAAGTTGGTGGGGAAAACGTTGAGGCTATCAAAGTGGAAGTCATCAATTGCAGATAAAAAGAAGTGAGATTATGAAAAACAATCAACTCAAGGAGAAAAGTCTCTTTTACATCAACTTTTCAGAAATACTTTCATTGTATAACACGGTTCACATATGAAACAGACGTATTCTGTGTTCTCATTTACATCTTATAAAACATTACCCTGAAAGTAACTGATAGAGGACAAGGTTTATGTTTGGGTTCAGATAGTGGCTCTGTCTGCTATTCAGTGTGACCTTGACCTAATCATTTAACTTCTCAGAACCTCTTCTTCCCTCCTCACCTAGAAAATTGAGATAATACTTACCTGATAGAATGCTGTAAGAATTAAGTAAGGTATTTAAGTATTAAGTATATATACGGCATTTAGTAAAGTATTTGCAGCTAGGAGGCAATCAATCAGTGGTGGATGTTACCCTTTATTCAGTAGGGAGAGAGGTGAAGGAAAAGGGCAAAAAACGTGGGTCTGCTGGTTTACTTAAGAGATTTAGAGGTGCCAGGGGAAGACACATTGTATAGAGCTGATAGACCAAGAAAGGGCATTTTGAATGGTATGGAAAAGTTGGGCGTTATAGGGTAAGTTTCAGCTACTTAATGGCAATTATTTGCAGATTCCTCTTACATGGGATACATTATGTTTTCAACTTAACCTACAGACTATATCAGCTCTTGACTAGAATGGATTATTAGTAGGTAAGAAATTTAGCATTCTCTGAATTTAAGAATTAGTGACAGAAAAGGAAATCAGACTGAGGAGTTGAAAACAGGGGTGGCTTCTCTCTACAATGTTGCTCTCCATCCCTTACCATTTCCTCCACAAAGTTACAGTATGGCAGCAAACTCTTAAGAGGTAACAGCAGAAGTATGTGGAAGAGAACTGGCGAGCAGAATCATGTTGGATGATCAAAACAGAGAAGCAGTGAGTTCATTCCAGCAGACACTGGCAATGCTCAGTGTGAACATGAGATTTGGGAAAGGGCAGCCAAAAGAAATGGAGATGGATCTTTGGAAGTATGATGAGAATAGTGAATCCGAGTTACTCACTTCATCAGATTAAGGGACCCTATGGGTCAAAGCTATTAGAACTTACTATGGGAAAATCCAATAAAGAACTCTGCTGCTCAAATTGCACAATTACAGTGTTTTTCTAATTTCCAGGAAAAATGGACTTAAAACTTTTTGTTACCTTATGAAAATTTGCAAACACATTTTAAAGGAAAAACGCAGATGTATTTTAAAATACATTATTTTTTAAATATGTGGGAGATCTGCATAAATACAGCCAGATTTAGTACTAGTAAAATTGTGTAAAGTCCATATGGCAGAATTAAATGTATCAATATTTCCTAGTGTTCCACAATGAGCATCATAATTTCTAAGTACTGACACCTGAACTAGTTTGAAAACTAACACATTACATCCCTGACTGCCTTTTGTTATTTCTTGGGGGAAGGAATGTTATTAGCTTGTAACTCAAAGGCAAAGGCTTAGATACAAAGTAATCTTCAGAAGAAATAAAAGAGACCAAAGGAGAATAGGGCAAATATATAACAATAGCTACTGTTTCCTGAGCACTTATTTTATACCAGGCTCTGTGCTAAGTATTTTTCAAACACATTTCATTTGATCTTTACAACCATCCTGTGCAGTATCATCACCCTCATTTCATAGATGAAGAAAAGAAGGCTTAGAGACTTGGGGAAGGTCACTGAGCTGGTAAGTGGTGGGTGGACACTGAGATTAAAACCCAGCTATTTGCAACTGCAGTCATGATGAGGTAATGACATCTGTGTGTATACACTTTTATTTTATTTTTAAAAAAATTTTTATTAAGGTATGATTGATATACACTCTTATGTGTGTATACACTTTAAAACAAAATTTAAAAATTGAGATATGATAAAGCACACAAATATTTTTGCACATATATTAACTCTTGCAATAATTAACTAGATCATATATGCAACCCAACATTTCCAGCAACCCAAAAGGCTCCCTCCTGTCCTCTCTCAGTCAGTTCCCCCAGAAGTAATCCCTATTCTGCCTCTATCACCATAGATAGGTAGGTTTTACTGAAAGTAACGTAACTTTTTGAGGTTGTTGCCAAAAGATTCCACATATACCAATCCTTCACTATGTCATTTTAGCTGTAGTATCTAAAAGTGCTCTAGTTCTAACTTTTTAAGCACTCACTGTAGAGACAAGCTGTCAGAAATAGCTTTATATTCAATTTCTTGTATTATTCTGATATTAATATTAATTAAAAAAACAAACTCCTTGATGAAGTAGATTCAAATGACTGCTACAAACTATCTTAAACACCACAGACATAAGTTCCTTGACTGAAGTAATTTGGTGCATCTATTTCCAATCATAGCTTCTCATGAGGAAATGGATGACCACGAAAGGTCATTTCAGTTTATGGAAGTGAAGACTAGCCAGGCAGAGTATGTAACAGTGATTGTTCTGCATCATCTTACAGCACATGAAAAAAATTATATCCAGACTTCTTCCACAGTTGACTTGCTGTTTTATGATGCAAGGGAAAGTAAGGTAAAAAGGAAGATCTAGATGGAGGGTAGGGGGGGAAATACGACCTTCAAAGAGGCTTTAATGTGGTTGGTCTCCGTACCTTGCCGACCCTTAAAACACGCTGCTTCGGGTCCAACCTGAAAGTGACAGAAACAGTGTCCCAACTTCACCTCAAGCTCTCAAGTTGTGATTGGTAAATTTTCAGCAAATACTCTGTAGATAACAGTCTCCCTTCTCATTCCTCCCTCCACCCTCCCCACCATAGCTGGTTTTGCACCTAGTTCTGATTGCACCACAGCCGACGGAGGCATTTTGAAGCAGTCTTGATGACAAGTGAGCATCAGGGAAAGAATAACTGACATCTGCACAGCTCGATGACTCTAGGAGTGGTATGTGCGCAAGGTGACTGAAGTGGAGGAGAACTACAAGACCGTTCAGGCCGTCAAAGCAGGAGGACAGGCCCGGAGTGGGCGCACGTGACAGCAGCACCTCGAGAGTGACATCACCCCTGGGGGCGGGGCCCAACTATCTAGGGCCTTGTCTGCTAGTGAGCTTCCTCTCCCCTTCCCCACTGAATGCTCTCGACCCCACCGCCCCCAAGTCAAAGCCCCCTGAAGAGACGAGACATGCCCAGACCTCACGGAGCGGCAGAGCCAGGGGCCAACCTCTCTACCCTCGCTCTCTCCGCCAGCCGCTCCCCACCCCCAACCCGTGCAGGGGGCGGGGGCGCGCGCGCTCCACCACGCACGCGCCCCCACGCACGCGCTCTGCCTCCGCGCTCGCGCTCCTCCCCGCCCCGGAGCGGAGGGGGCGGGGCTGCGGGCGGCCGCCGAGGGTGCGACGCCCCCGGCGCGGCAGCGGCGCTAGCGAGCGGCCGGCGGGGCGCGGGTTGCTGGGCGCGCGGCTCGGGCCGGGCCCCCTGGCACACCGCTTCGCGCGAGCGGCCCGCCAGGCGAGGAAAGCTGCGAGCACTCTGATCGCCGGGTTCCGGGCCGCCGGCGCTGCCCTCCCGCCGCCACCCTCCGCGCCTCCTCCGGGCGGCCCCGCCCCCGATCCCATCCCCCCCGCTCTCACCTCCCGGCTGTGCCGCGCGTGAGGCGGAGCTGGGCGCCCGCCGCCGCCGCCGCGCTGAGGGGCGAGAGCCTGCACCCGAGCCGCCGCTGACAGAAGGACCGCCGCGGGCTGTGCTCGCCGGCCCCGAGGCCCCGCCGCGCCTTTACGGGGCGCAGACCCGCCGCGGGCGACGGAGCGCAGCGAGGGGCTCTGGGAATCGCGGGCGGCGCCGGCGGGCGGCGCGGTGCTCGCGGGAATCTCCGGGGCTGGGGCTTGACCCCGAGGTGCACCGAGCCCCTCAGAGCAGCAGGTAAGAGCCCCGGGGAGCCGAGGAAGGAAAGGTCGCTTCAGTGACAGGGGCGTTCGCCTCCGGCGCCTCGGCTCCAGCCAGAGGGGCGGGGGCGATCGGGGAGACAGCGAAACGGGCAGCCAAGTGCCTCCAGTGTCCAAGGCGTGGGGAAGGTTGGCTCCAAATGTGGCAGTCAGGGTGGCTTCAGATGGGTTCGGGATCGGTCACTTCGGTGTCACCGGAGGTGTCGTGGAATTCGGTGCCGAGAGTCTCCGAATGACCTGGACCCAGGATGAGATGCGAGGCAGATTGCTAAACGTGGCAGGGAATGTGGTGCAGAACGAGTTGCAAAATGAGCCCCCAGAATGCTGTATAAAAGTAGTTGTGGAATGTGTCAGGTAAGGCATAGGGTGGGTTGGCCTGCGTGGCGTTCAAATTCCTGATGAAAATGTTATTAGTGATATTAACAATTCCTCTGGGATAGCAGGCGTAGTATAAGAAAACATTAATAAGGCCCATTGCTTGATATTTTATCACAGGAAATCGAGAGGCGCTATATGATATGCTAATGCTTGAGATATAGTACTCACATGAAAGGAAAACATTTTGTGTCTAGTTGTGAGATGGGAAAGAAAAAAAATTGGGCTAAAATAATGCCATGTTTTGCCATCAGCGTGTGGAGCACTGATACAATTGTATCGTGCCATTTATTCCAGTTGTGGAATGTTTAAAATGGTTTTCACAAAACGTAAATAATGATAATTAACATTAGGAAGATGTGGTGTTTTGGGTGTCTTTCCCTCTCTTCTCTGCCCCTCTCCAGGAAAAGAAAGAAAAAAAGCCCTACCACATCATGACCGAAATTCTGAGTTCAAGATCATTAGGCAAAGGGAATTTTTTTTCAAATGTGCCTCTTTCTTCATTTTTACACAGGTGAAAATGTCTGGAATGAGGAAAACAAAACAATATGGTGAACAAAAGGGATACATTTTCAGGCATTTTGAGGGGTTGAAGCCAAAAGCTTTTGCAGTGGTTGATTACAGTGAATGACAGCAGTGATGTATTATTGCATGTTCTTAGTGTTGGGGTGGCAAAATAGGGGGAAAATTGAATAATGTTAATGTGGCATAAAAAAGCAACAACCAGAATATTGTCAGTGGAGTGCTTCTTGCAGCATTTCTCAGGTAGATCATCTTAGGCATAAAAATAAAATATTAAATTGTCCTCTATATGAAATTACCCACATGCTGCAAAACATTGTGACTTATATTTAAGAAGAACAGCTGTGTTTTGAGAGGATTGTCAGAACATAGCTGGAATTTCCGAAGTAACAAAAGACAGCTCCATGAGCTATTGAATATAACTTATCTGTAACATTTCAGTGAGTGTGCCATGAAACAAGCAGGAATATCTGGATGTGCTCATTAGGATACAGTTAATTATTGATGAGATTTTAGTGTTTTATATTCTTATAGAGAAACTGAATAACTTGTCTGAGTGTTGGTATAATAAGAACATTAAGTAATTTGCCAGATAATCTGAAAATTCATACTGATAGGCTTTTCCCTAGGTCCAAATTCAGCCATCTAGGGATCATTTGCCTCAGAGACAAAACTGAATTTTCCCTGAAGATTAATTTTTAGTTTTATTTAGTCATTTCTGTAGATATGTCCCTCATCTTGAGGCTATGTTGGGACTAAAGCAGAGAGAAGAGAGCCAGAGGAGAATAAAGAGCAGTTCTGTTGGGTTTTCCTGTTTTGTGCCGACTGTAAGCCATATGTACTGCCACCCCCTACTGTCTGTAGGAAGAGGTGATGCAGAGCCCCATTCTTTTCTTGTTATCACTGCCCCCTTGTGTAAGGGAAGAAATTGATAGTTGAACTTCAGAAACTGTTCTCAGATTGTTCTTGATAGAGTGACTATGTAGATTTTAAATTAATTACCTGTTCTCTTCAAAGTTGCAGGGCTTTAAACTTAACAATTAGTCATGCTTCAGATATAGTGTCTATTTTTGAAAGTATCTGATTTCAGGCAGTAATTCAGATTGCTCAGAATGTTTTCAATATGTTTGTGAAGATGGTGCCGTATTATTACTGGCAGTCGTACTGGTAGAAATAGGTCACCCTTATATAGCACCTACTCTGTGCCAGTCCTGTGATCTGTATTATAATGAGTCCCAGCACCCTATGAGGTATTTACTGTTATTTCCATTTTGCTGATTGGAAACTGAAACACAGAGATGATAAATAATTTGCTCAAGATTATTTAGTTTGTTCTATTCAGGAGCTCCAGCCCCACACTCTGTGCTCTTAACCAGTATTCTGTATTGCCCTCTCAATCAAATCTGTGTTGACACCCATCATGAAATGCAGGTGTTCATCATAAAAAAGCAAATACTACAGATGTAGATAAACTTAAGAGAGACACATTAAAATGTTAAGCCTACAAATACACCAAAAATACAGTTACTTATAATATGATCACTTCTCTTTAGGAATTTATTTTTGTAATTTATTTCTGGGGTTATGAGTAGAGGAGTATTAGTACTTTTTATGTAGTTAAGGAAGCCTGACTAAGTTTAAAGCAATTGTGATGAAGGTTGGTTTTTGGGGGAACTGTAGAGGTAGAAACCTACTTTCAAGTAGGTTGATATGTATGTGTGTGTGTATGTACATCTGTACTATATATTTAAAACACTGGTAAACACTGCTGATTTTCTTAAAGAAAATTAAGGGGAAATTACCAGTTTTTTTCTTTGTACTTAATATTTTTATGATCTCTTGTAATTAACAAAAATGGATTGGATGCATATATACATTTTACCTTTTCCATCTAACAATTGTTGGCTCAGATTTTTCTCACATATAGTTTTATAGATTTTAATACATATGTAACAATATTTATAAAAACATATTAATTATAAAGAGTAACAATGCAACCAATATTCCTACACCTTCCACCCAATTTAAAAATGTATTATCACCTCCTACACTTGTAACAATTATTTTCTTCTCTTAGCCAAACATTTTGCCATTCTGTGAATCATATTTCATATAATCACATACTATCTTTAATTTAATTTAATTTAATTATTAATTTTAAATTTTGGTATTGTTAATGTACAATTACTTGAACAACATTATGGTTACTAGACTCTCCCTATCATCAAGTGCCCCCCACATACCCCATTACAGCCACTGTCTATCAGCATAGTAAGAGGCTATAGAATCATTACTTGTCTTCTCTGTATATACTGCCTTTCCCGTGTACCCCCTGCTACATTATGTGTGCCAATTGTAATGCCCCTTTCCTCCCCTTATCCCTCCCTTCCCACCTGTCTTCAATTTTTTATACTTTTGATGATAAGGGACTTTGTTAAAAGGGAATTAAATATAATATCCTACTGATTATGGGTGGACTTGTTCAAAATTTGTTTAATATATTTAAATTTGTTATAGACTCAGATCATGCTCTGTATTGTATGTTGGTTGATAGTTAATTTTAAACTATTTCACTTATAAAACCTAATTTGGTGTTTGCAATCTTTATCATAAAGATTCACTAACATTGTTAAGCATTAGTAGATTAATTCTCTCTTTCAGTACTGAATCCTGACTGTCCCATGCTAGCTCTCCAGCTTTTTCCCCTCTTCCTCATAAATACCTTGGCTGTTTTAGTATTTTCTCAGTGACTCTGTGTGCATTTTTTTGATTGGAGAAGGAGGAAGGCCTAGATAGGAGTACAGTAGTCTCCTTCCTAATCTGCAGAGAATACTTTCCAAGATCCTCAGTGGATGCCTGAAACTGGATAGTACTAAACCCTATATATATTATGCCTTTTCCAGTACACACATATGAAACTGGATAGTACTAAACCCTATATATATTATGCCTTTTCCAGTACACACATACCTATGATAAAGTTTAGTTTATAAGTTAGTGCAGTAAGAGCTTAACAACAACAACTAATAATAATACAGAACAATTATAATAATGTAGTGTCCACAAGTTGTGTGCATGTGGTCTCTGAAAATATCTATTGTCCTTTACTAACCCTTAGGATGATGTGAGATGACAAAGTGCCTGTGTGATGAGGTGAAGTGAGGTGGGTGATGTAGGCATTGTGTCCTAGCATTAGGCTACTATTCACCTGGCAGTGTATGTCAGAAGGAAGATCATCTGCTCTGGATTGCAGTTTACCATGGGTAACTGAAACTATGGAAAGTAAAACTGAGGAGAAGCGGGGACTATTGTATACCAAACCAGTAATTCCAAAAGAGGAATATTAAGGTAGTTGAAACTCAATAGATACTAGGTAGAACAAATGTGCATGAGAGAAAGACATCAAAATTCTATCCTTGTCATATTTCTTCCTCTTACAATAGAATTAAAATAGAATCTCTGAGACACACTGATTAGGCACAGTATTTGAATTATATTGGATTGTATTTACACAGAATAACCAAAATAACCAATATTAGCTGGATATTTTTACTGATGATACCTAGATTTTATTTTAGGGAGTTAGAACAAGCTGTTGAAGATGGCTGCTTGTTTTTCTAACTAGTCCAATCAAGGTAACAAATAATATAAAATAGTTTGGAAGCTAGTTTAATTATTTGTACTTTTTTTTTTCTGTGAGTGAATTGAAACTCAGCATTGTCATATGTGCTGAGTGCCTGTAGTCATCAAATACTATTATTATTATTATTATTTGGAGAGAAGGCACTGTTTAAATACCTTCTTTAGTCTTTGTTATAACATCATGAAAACTATCACTTGGTTTATTTGAATAATAGTTTCTATAGTAAGTAATATTAGATTAAGATTGCTTATGATTTAAAAAAATGAGTTAGGGAGATGTGTATATGGTGATGCAGAATATATATCCCTGATGAGTCTCTTTAAAAATCTGTGGAGTGGAATAGGTTAAAAGAAGAGCTTAAAGATTTAAAGCAATAATTTTTCTACCCAGTGGTCCTTTTCTTTTTCTTTTAGATGGTTTTTTACCTTGAGCCTTTAAAATTCAAGGTAATATTAGATGGAGAACAAGAAATTTGGCCCTGAGTTTTAGAAGGCTAAGACAGGTTGAGGATACAATAAATGAAAGTTTCTGGGAGGCATTTTTCTTTTTTCCAAAAAGCTCTCTTAAAGTAATTATACTATAATTATTTCTGGAAACAGATTTCTTTTATTAAGACAGTTTTATTTAAATAAATACCTTTATAAATCTTTTGAGAGCTATCTTTATTGATGTTACAAAATCATAAAAGTTGCTTTTTCCTGGGCCACACATTACAACAATGTCTTATGTTCAGCTTCTGTTTGTCCTTGAGTACTTGAAGGTAAACATAACTAAGTTTGAGAGACAGAAGAATTAAGTTGGTGTTAGTCTCAATCATGCCCTTTCTTTACCCTTTTCTTCATTATATCAATGTCTGCCTTTATTCAGTGCATGGTATATTCTACCTTTGAAACTCTTTTTTTTATCAGAACTTGGGATTCTCATGTCAGTCATTTAAACTGAGTAGTTGCATTATAGTGAATAATCTGGTTGGTGTGATTTTTAAAAATCCAGTTGCCCACTAATCCTTTTGCATTTATGTGCCTTTCTTTCACAGATACTTTGCTGCCACAGTGATCTTAGTAACTTGGTCATCTGATCTTGTCACTCTTTTCTTCAGGGTCTTATTGCGACCCCTAATCACCTCATGGATAAATGGAAAGTTCTTAGCAAACCATGTAAGGTTCTTCATAATCTGATCCCTCCCACTTTATACTCATTGTCTGCCACATTCTTTTCACAGTTGTGCTTCGGGAATACTGAACTGCTTATGCATCCTTCATTTTGTAATATTCTCTACCTTTCCATGCCTTTCTATATGAAATTCTGTCTGCTTAGACTCCTCTACTCTTCTGTTTTCTGGGCAAACTGCTCCTCAGCCTTCATGTCTTGGCCCTGATACTACCTTTTGAGTGAAGGTTTTGCTTACTCTCCTGGGTGGTCTTGGGCATGCCATTTTCTATCTGTTCTCCCATTGCACCTGTTAAGTGTGAACATTGTAGTAGTTATCACAGCATATTTTAATTATTTATATGCCTGTCTTATCTCTAGTCTATGAGCTCCTTGAAAGCAGGCATTGTGAATTTGCACCTTTTTTTTCAGATTCAGCATAGTTAGTACATAGTAGGTGTTCATTATCTACATACTGAATAAAGGTTGTTGATACTTATCTGAGTTATGCCTTTAAAACCTCATCTCTTACGGTGGAGTTAGAGGAAATTCAAGGTACCAGGAAGTATGTATAGGGAAATATACGTAACACACATTGTCTAGAATATTAGAGTAACTTGTGGACCAAAATTGAAACTAATTCTAAAGATAAACAAAAGTTCTTTTTTTCCATATGAAGGGAGGAAGATTAGAAGGTTCTCTATGTGAACCTTAGTTGAACTATTTTTCATTGTATATTACAGGGGTTGGTAAATGACAGCAATGGGCCAAATACACTCCAAAATCTGTTTTTGTATGGCCTGTGAACTAACATTTTTAAGTGGTTGAAAAAAACATCAAAAGGAGAAGAATGCTTTGGAACATGTGACAATTATAGGAGATTCAGTGGCCATAAAGAACGTTTTATTGGACTATAGCCATGCTCATTCATTTATATATTGGCTATAGCTGTATTCTGGGTACAAGAGCAGAGTTAGGTAGTTGTGATGGAGACCATCTGACCCACAGAGCCTAAATATTTACTGTCTAGTCCTTTACAGATAAAGTTTACCAGTCCTTGATTTATTATATATCTTTGCCCATTAAATGTTTGTTAAATGTCATAAGTTGGAGATAGACCAACTATGTCTATTGAAGGCCTCTGCAGGGCATAATTGCTTCTGTCTGTTCACTGAGAAAAGATTGGTCACTTTGCCTTAGCAGTGATTTATCTGACAGGCTCCTATTGTACCTCCTTACAGTGCCCATATTTTGTCTAACTCTGAAGAAATTTCTGGCAAAGTGTATTCGATTCTGTTCCTTTTTCTTAGAAGAAGCGTCCCAAGTGGAGAGATTTGGAGGACTGCATATAAGAGAACATTTTTCTTTGTTTGCTCAGATCTCAACCTCTCATGTATGTACTTTACATAAAAGCAGATCATTATTATATGAAAAAAACCCCTGATTTTGTATGTTAGTGTGCTATACAGGCATATAGTAGTTAAGGTATATGAGTTGAATTAAATTAGTTATGTTGGGAAAATTGAGGGATTTTTATGTGGTCTGTTATAAACACATTAAATCATTCACTTAAATATATATTGACTACTATGTATAAACAGTTACTTTTATTAATATAGTCTTTCAGTTGAATGTGGGCATTTCATATTCTTCCTTAAATAGAAGCTAAAGTTGTAATCCAGAATTCTGTGCCCTAGATATTTATCCTACCTCTGCAAAATACAGTTTAAAAAAAAATCATTAATGTAGTTTGTCACTTCCCCACAGTTTCACTGGTCAGTGTTGGTAAGTTTTACTGTTTTATTTAGGTGGCAAAGGTTTTATGAAAAGGAAAACAGTCATTTATATATTCCTTTTTATAAACATCAGCAAGTATTGTAGAGATAAAATTTAAAAAGAAAAGTATATAAGTAATAATGATGGAAAACTTGTTATTCCAAACAGATAACTTTGGACCAGGTAGTCATGCTTATTTCCTTGTGTGTAATACCATGCTTGCATTGTTATATCTGATCACATCAGCTAACATATCTGATTATAGAGATTGACAACATGAAGAAATATGGCACCAGTTTTCCAATGCCACGAAAACCCCCTTTCTGCATTCAATGGATCCAGCTTTATAGATAGATTAGTTAATAAACTTGGAAATGGGAATGAGTATGTAGATGTTATGATTTAATCATTGTAGGCATGAAGGAGCTGCCTCAGATCTCAGTAAATTCCCTCTGCCTAAGTGAAGGAGGTCCCTTCTTAGCCCTGTGTTCCTAATCTTGTGTTGCAGTGTCCCACAGTTTCTCACTCTAGTTGCTGAAATTTGATAAGGCAAAGCTCATTGGGCTGTGGAAGCCTGGTGGGTATTTGTTGTAGTCTAGAATTCTATTTCTGTTCAAATTCCATGGGATCCTGTAGAGCTCCCTAAGATTGTGAATTAGGGTGAATGAAAGTAATTAGCTTTAGTAGACATGTGGGATGAAGATTTACTACCTACCCCAGTCCTGCTTCAGCATCAGAAAATCTTTGCTCTTCTTTTTAAGGGCTTTAAAGAGGAAGACAGACTTCCTTTGGAAGTTATTATTCAGACATTCCTATGTTATAGGATAACTAGGTAGTTGTTCAGTAAGAAGCTTTTGAAATTCTACAACCATGAGACCCCCTGTACACTAGAAAGAACATGAATTTGTGCATTTTTGAGTCATGAAAATAGGTTTGAGTTACTGCTCTATCATTTACTAGTGGTATGAGGGGGTTACTAGCTGTGTCTTGCAGTTTTGATAATAATGAAATAAATTCAGTGAAAATCCTTAGGACAATGTCTAGTACTAATAAATGGTAATTGTTATTAGGCCTTGAAAAGTTTCCTGGATTTGTCTTTTGTGAGGTGTGTTTCACATAGCTCCTCCCTACAGTTTACCAGCATTGTCAGGCCAGCTTGTCATCTCCCCTTGCTCTTCTTTTTAGCTTTGCAAGGCTGAAAACCCATGGTAATTTGGCTGATTTATTTTGTTACCTGAAATTTTCTCTTATGAAAGGTTTGAAGAAAGCTGGAAGAATGAGTTCTTGAATAACTGTAAACCTAAAAATAAAAACTCTTAGGAGAGAGATGCCATTGGGCAGACTCCTAATATGCGTCTCTTTTTGGGCTATTTCCTTTTAAGCACCACAAACTTGATAAAAAGTTGATTTTTGATCTCCACTGTGAAATAGCAGACCACAGCATTTCTTGAGACAATGAATTCTTTGGCATTTTTTTTTCAATTCCATCATGCACATGTTTTCAACTTTTACAGACATCTCTTATTTTTATGAATAACTGGAATTTTTCTGTGTGTGATAACTTTATTCCCCACCATGCAACACATCCTGCCTGTTAATAGCTTTTTGTGATTTTTCTTTTTTTAAAATTTGTATGTGACAAATCGGTCAAGATGGTTGCGGTTTTTTTGTGATCTACTTCATAAAAAGGACTTGTCAATTTAAGTGTAAAATAATACAGTAGAAAAAGTTTGCCCCTTTTCTTCAAAATCTCATTTTTCCCAAGCCTCAATTATTTTTGTAATGTTTTGCCCATTTCTGCTAATCTGTGTATCAAGTGTACAGTTATTCATTGAATGTTTTTCTTTAAATGGACTTGATTATCTTTTAGTTTTATCCTTAGTTGTCAAAATATCCATGAACTGATAAGTTTGTGTTATATAAAATAAAAACTAGTTCATCCTAAAGACATCTTGCTTAATGCACTTGGGAAAGAACACTTAACATACAACTTTGGTTCCAGATTGGATTGTTTTGTATTTTTAAATAAATGAACTTTGTAATGATTCCTCTCCTTGCTTTAAATAATTTCTTTTTTTTGTTTGTTTGAGGCTATATGAAATGTAGCCATTTATTAGCTGTCAACAAATATTATCATTGCTTACAATAGATAACAGTTATCTTTCCCACAACCCCCATTCTACCTTAAAAAAAAAGATAGTACTAATACAGTTTATAGTTGCTAAAATAAACCAGAGATGAATAAAGAAAACATTAATATTTTCTTCTCCCCTCAGGTCTCTTCCTTCTCCACTTTTTTTTTGGGGGGGGGGGTTAGTCAACATTAACCAACACTATTTTCAACACATTTTTCTTTGCTCAAAAACAGAAGCATATATACACATAAATACAGGCTTTTTGTAACTTGTTTTATTAACTTAAGAATATATCATAGTTATCTCTCCAGTTTAGTAAATGGAAGCCTAATTAATTTTTAAAAGCTGAATAACATTCCATAGCACACTATACCATAATTTATTCTGTTCTCCAATTGATGGACATTAAGACTATTATTTTTTGCTATTATAAACATTAGTTCACTCTTACTCATGACTAGAGAAGCAAACATTCTAAATAAAATAGAAAACAAATCTAGTGGTGTTTTTAAAAAAATACATCATAATCAAGTAGAGTTTATTCCAGAGTTTATTTAAGGCAAGTACAGTTAAATATTAACAATTTATTATATTAGCAAATCACAAGATAAAAACTGTATCATTCTCTCTTTTGAGGTGAGTAGGGGGAATTTGTATTGTATTGTACAAAATAGCATAGGGAGATGCTCACCCATGTGGATGGAAGTCCAAGTTTTGTACAGTTCTTTAATCCTTAAAGTTGGTAGAAGCCTTTTTCCTGAAGTCTTTGGAGGGACTTTGTGGGGACTGGGCCTTAGCTTTGACCTTAGTTTCATTCCTGGCCTTTAGTTGCCAAAGCCTGGTACCCCTGACAGGATGGAAATAAGCATACTTCCGGAGACTGGGATGGATAATATGTGTGACCCAGTCCAGTTTAAGTCTGGCGCCTTTTAAGATCTTGTCTGTGATTATTTTGGGCTTAATGAGCACGTTATTGGCCTCTGTACAGGTGCTCATTGCCTTGGAGATGTTGGTGTAAATCTTTTTGAGGCGTTTCTTGTTGGGCTTGTTAGCAAAACATGCATTCCTTAGGATATAAATTTCTTGAAGGCATTTCTAGGACTGGTAATATATGGTATTATTCTTAGATTTGGCTATATCATGTACTACCACCACAACTCTTGGAGTGGTGGAGACTGGACAAAAGAGACCCAGGACTATCTTAATACATGTCAGAAAAGCGTTTGATAAAATTTTGGAGTAATTTCCTCAGAGTACAAGTGGCATAATATCTGAATCCTTGCTTGAGTGAAGATGTCTTTCTTTTATTTTGATAAGGGAGTGATATTCTTGGCTGGATATAGTGTTCTTTCAGCTGGTGATCTTGCTTTCTATTTTAATAAGAATAAGAAAATAGAAACAATCTTCTACCACCTGCATCTTTACCAGTTATTGTAAGTTAACTGTCTTTTCCTCCATTGAATGCCATTCCCACCAGTTGTCCATTCAAGCCCAGCCTTTCTTATCTCCTTAAGGACATTCTTCCTGCAATTCTTCTGTTTTTCCTTTCCTGGATCACTGTCAACAGCATAGAAACATATTGTAATTTCTTTCATCTTAAAGAAACCCTCTCCTGACCTTCTCCTTCCACCTACTGCCCCATTTCTTTTCTCATTTGTACCAGTTATCTTTGTTCACCTTATACAACTCCCTCTGTTTTTTTATAGCTTTATTAAGGTATAATTTACACAGTACAATGTTCACCTATTGTAAGAATACAGTTCAGTCATTACTGGTAAATTTATAGAGTTGTGCAGTCATCGCCACAGTCCAGTTTTACAGTATTTCCGTTACCCGCCCCCAAAATTCCCTTTTGCGTTTCAGTTTCTGATTTCAGCCCCAGTCCTAGGCAACCATGCATCTGCTTTGTTTCTATAGATTAATTAAAAAATTAACTGAGTTAATTTTTGTGTGTGGTGTGAGGTAAGAATCTAAATTAATTTTTCTGCATATGGATATCCAGCTGCCCCAGCACCATTTGTTGAAAAGACTATCCTTTCTTCCACTGAATTGTCTTGGCACTAAAAAATCATTACCTGGGGTGTAAGAAAGGATTACCAACCTCCAGTGGCTGTCTCACCAACTGGAACTTCCTGTTAGGTCCCAAGGTAGTCTATAAGTCCATTGCTTGCTCCCAGCAGGACTCCACCCTCAGGCTAATGGAGATGCTGGCTCTCCCTATTTGCTTGCCACTGAGACGGCTGTGATTGGCAATGCTGCTAATTGAGTCAGGCTTGGCTGTGGCAGCAAAGCTCGTTTTCATGGCCTGCCCCACCGTGGTTGAACTATTGCTTGTTGAGTGCAGGTTTCTGGAGAATAAAAGTAGCCCCAGACAAAAATGCCAATAGGCTTATACTTTTCTTACTTGAAGTTAGGTAGTTTGCTTGAATAAACATTTCTTGGTTTGTTGTATGTTTTTTATTGAGTTCCAGGGTACTGAAAAGCCTTATCTCCATTCTCTTTTGAACTCATTCCATCCAGGCTTCCTGTGTCATCATTTCAATGAACTGCTTGTTATGGTCATCAGTGGCTTTCACATTGCTCCAATCTACTGTCATTTCTTAGCCTCTGTCTTGCTTGACCTATCAGCATGATTTGATACAATTGATTGCTCTCTCTTCCTTGAAGCCATTTGCTTCCAAGATACCACTATCTCTTGGTTGGTCTTTGTCACTGGATGCTCTATTTTAGTGTATTTCTTTCACTGATTCCTCCTCATCTTCATAACCAATAGAACTTGTAGTGCCCTAGGAATTTTCTCTCTCCCGAGGACATTACTTACCCTTCTGCCCTCTCAAGTGATGTCTCTCCCATTTTTTCTTTCCAAAACCCTCATATCCCTGGATGTGGAGATAAAGTAGATAACTTCTTTATTCCCCTTTTCAGCATTCAAATCATTTTCCTCTCTTCCTTAAAATTCTCATTTTGAAACTCATGTCATCAGATTTTATTTACTATAACCCTCTTAATGCTGTTGGCTGTATCTCCTAGTTCATTCTCTACAATGACTACTGGGCTTACTACCTAGAGGTAGGCCAGACTTCACAAGGTAAGGGCACAGTCCTCCACATAACTACTCTCACTTCCCAGTGACAAACTTGGGGGTTTCCAGAGTCACTCTCGCTTCTGACCAACTGGCTACAAGTTAAGGGGTTCCCACTGCTCCCTCAGGTTTGACAGTTCGCTAGAACAACTCATAGAACTCAGGAAAGTGCTATACTTATGGTTACAGTTTTACTGTAGCAAAAAGAATGTAAAACAGAGGCAGCCAAAGAAGCGATGCATAGGGTGAGGTCTAGAAGGTGGTCATGTGAAGCTTCTGGTGTCCACTCCCTCTCGAATCAGGACACATCACCCTCCTGGCACATCAGTGTAACAGTACACACACAGTATTGCTAACCAGGAAGCTCACCCAAACTGTGGTATCCAGGGTTTTTATTGGGATTTAATTATGTAGGAATGACTGACTGAATTATTGGCTACTGATTAAACTCAAGTGCCAGCCCTTTTCTCCTCCCTGGAGGTCAGTCTGATACCACATGGCTGAAAGCTCTAACCCTCTAATCACATGGTTGGTCTCTTTGGTGTAGCCAGTCTCCATCTTGAGTCGTTTCATTAGCATAAACTATCACCCCACTTCCCCACCATGAGTTACCTCATTAGCATAAATTGTCAGGGCCCACCTCAAGTAACAAAGACACTCCTATTACTCAGGACATTCCCAGGATTTAGAGATTACCTCTCAGGAACTGAGAACAAGTCAGCCAAACTCTTTATTATACAGGATTCCCTCTAATTAACTTAAAAAAAAATCTCCTGGATCCATTTCCCATCCCCCAATCTATTTGGTCTGTCTTTACTATAATGGAGCTCAATTCTTGGTAATTTCAACTTTGTATATATATTTTTAACATCTTTTAGTTCTTTGAATCTCCTTCAGTGATCTTGTCTTCCATCTCACCTAAATCATTCACTACCAGAGTCATAGCCTAGATCTTGACTAATAATTGCAACCTCTCGATAATTTCAGTTTCATGCATCCCACACTGGCCACCACTTGCTTTAACCCTACTAGGACCTTTAATCCATAGAGTCACCATTTCACTGTCTGACCCTCTTGATAGCTTCGCTCCCTTCCTTAGCTTAGATCAATCATAGTAATAATTCACCATTGCATGTACCTTTAACACCAGTTCCTCTTCTTGATTCATTGCCCTTGCTGTACCAGAACCACATTCCTAGTTATATCCAGCCTTCCACCTTTCCCATGCCTGCACCCATGAAGCTGAATGTGTTTAGTGAGAAACACACAACCTTGCTGGTTCCATTCTAAGTTCATGGCCATAGACCTCAAGTGGAACCCTTGTACTTCCAGGTAACCATGCTGTATATTCTTAATCTAGGAGGTGGGAGAATGAATGGATGATTATTTCACACTCTTTTCTGTCACTTCACACTTCCAATATGTCTTTCCATTCTTTTCTCAGCTAATGATTTTTCTTCCTACTTCATTGAAAAAGTTGAAGAGAACATCCATAGAATCTCACTATCACGTCTGCCCACTTACCAGCATTTACATCCATATTCTGACAGTTACTGCAGAGCTATTCGTACCTCTATCTAAAGGCAGTTCCTCCATTTTTGCAATAGGTCATATCCACTCTTGCCTGCTCAAGAACACTGCTTCAACAATTCTCTCCTCTTTCATTTTTTCCTTTCTTTAGCTGATTCTCATTGGTGTGCAACCATGTTAAAAATTTTTTTTCTTGAACCTCACTTCCCTCTCCAACTACCACCTGGTTTCTGTGTTCCATCTTACAGCAGACCCTTCAAGAGTTGTCTGTAATGCTCTCCCCAGTTTTTATCCTCCCACTCTTCTTTCAACTTTATATTTTGAAATGGAAACATACAAGGAAGTAGAAGAATGGTACAAAAGAAATTTTCTGCATTCAGATTCACCAGGTGTTAATATGTGCATTATTATTCTGTTGATGTATATATATTTTTTCCTGAGTAATTTGAAAGTAGGTTGCAGTTATTATGTGTGTACATGTTTCCTAAGAACAAGGACATTCTCCTATGTCTCATACAATTGTCAAAAATCAGATAATTTAACATTGATATAATACTATTATGTAATCCACAGTCCGTGTTCACATTTTCTCTCTTTCCTTCAATGTGTCCTTACAGCATTCTCCTCTCCCCCATATCCCAGTCTTGGATTATTCCAGTATCATGCATTGCATTTTGTTGTGGATTTGGTCTTTAATCTAGAGCAGTTCGGCCTCTCTTGTGTTCTTGCCATTGACACTTTTGAAGAGTACTGTTATTTTGCAGACTATACCTCACCTTGGTTTGTCTGTTCCCTTAGGTTTACATTTTGGGGACAGGAATACTACATAAATGATGTGTGTCCTTTCTTGTCAGGAGGCATATAATTCTGATTTGAGCCATTATTGGTAATGTTAAATTTGATCACTTGGTTAAGGTGATGTCCACTAGGTTTCTCCACTGTAAAATTACTGTTTTCTTTTTGTAGTATATATGTAATTTTTTGGAAGCTGTTTTGAAATTACAGTAAATATGTTGCTTATAAAATTTCACCTGCCCATCTTAGCGTCATTAATAATTTTCACTACAATTATTACTAGGATGGTTACAGAATGATGATTCTCTGACTCAGCCATTTTGTCTATATTTATTAGTTGAAATTTAAACTGGAAAAACTCACTATTTTCTTTTCCTGAGTAGAATAAAACCCCTTTCTTCCCTGTTGTGTTTCTTTCCTGTGATTCTCCTTTACTGCTCACAACGAACATTCCACTTCTGACAATTCTAGTCACCAAATGTCAGCGGGGGGCAGGTTCCCCACAGCAACAAGCAAGTCTCCAACACTAGCTGGGTGTTCTACAGTTTAACTCAATTCTGACCCTGTCTGTCAAGACATAGCATCAGATCTTCATAGCTAAGGGCGCAGTTCCACAAAACTGCCTCCCTCCCCTTCAGACACCAGTCGCAAATCCAGGTTGTCAGCCGTGCTCCTGACTGACCAGCTGTAGGTCAGTGGTTACAATGACTCTCTTCTCAGGTTCAATTAATTCACTAGAGCAGTTCACAGAACTCAGGGAAGTACTCACTTACATTTACCAAGATTCATTAATTTATAATAATATATATACATTATTAAAGGATATGCTAAAAGGATATATCAACAGCCAGATGTAAGGGATACATTGGGCAAGGTCTGGGAGAGTCCTGAGCACAGGAGTTTAGAATTGGGGTGTAGCACCCTGCCAGTGTGGATGTGTTTGCCAGCCTGGAAACTTTCCAAACCCCACACTATTAGGTTTTTATGGAGGCTTCCTCATTTGGATGATCAGTTATTAACTCTGTTTCTAGACCCCCTTCCCTCTCTGGAGAATGGGGGTGAGGCTGAAAATTCCAAGCTTCTATTCATGGCTTGGCCTTTCTGGTGACCAGCCCCCATCCAGGGAGCCCCCACAGGAGCCCACCCAGAGTCACCTCATTAGAACAAAAGATGCTCCTAGTGCTCTCATCACTTAGGAATTTATAAGGTTTTAGGAGCCCTGCGTAAGGAATGGAGTCAAAGACAAATATTAGAACTAGAGATGCTCCTGTGTTCCTATCACTTAGGAAATTATAAGGGTTTTAGGAGCTCTGTGCCAGAAATGGGGGAGATATACATATAATTTCACAACATTCTACTGTGGAAGAGCCAGCCAAAACTTTCTGCATCTGTTCCTTAATTAACACTATGAATTCATGGGTTCCTACTTTATTTAGTGGGTTATGCTCCATTTCTGCCATTTGTTTTGATGCTCAAATTGTTACTGGTTTGCCCAGAGCTGGCTGCTTCAGGCCAGCCCATTGTCACATGCCCATGATGATTATTTTGAGCACTTCCTTACTTTTGGGTACAACATGATATTCCAGGCTCATATTTTTCTTTCCTACCCCAGCAGCAGAATCAGACATTTCTCTGTGGAGCCTTGTATTCTTTTTCATTTTCCTTTTCATTGAGATATGATTTACAAGGACTCAAATGCAAAAATATTAATGTTCAATTTAGTGAGTTTTAATAGTTGTATCATCTGTGTAATACATCTGTGTAAAAACCACAAACAAGATATAGAACATTTCTGTCATCTCTTCAGAAAGTTGATTCATGCCTGTCTCTATCCAGTCCTTCTTCTTTCCCTCAACAAGAGGCAGCCTTTTCTAAAACTTGTACTATCATAAATTAGTTTTGTTTATTCTTCTGCTTCATATCCATGGAGTCATACATTGAGTAATTTTTGGTTTGGCTTCTGTATCAGTCTGAGTCCATTCATGAGAGAGAAACTACATAATGATTTGAACCACGAACATTTTTAATATAAAGAATTGTTAACTCTAACAAGGAAATGGAGTAATGAGGGATTGGCTAATAAGTAGAGAATGTAGGAAGAGCCTATGTATGGAGAAGCCACTACTCCTTGACCAAGATAGAGTATTCAAGGAAGATTGCCGCCCTTACCCCCAGCTGACTTTCAGACTTTGTTGAAAAGCACATGGCCATGACTTACTGAATAGCAAAGAAACTGCTTGGATGCTACTGGTGGAACTTGCTGGTAATCTGCCTCACCAAGGAAAGCTATACAAGGAGAAGAGTCTCACCAAAGGTACTCCATTATTAAACTACCTGTGGGAGAATGCTGGGGGAAAGTGCTGTTTCCTGGGTACTCCTGGTCACCATGTAGTCCAGGAGCAGGACACTGGAGAAGCCGCCTGTCCTGCAGGAACCAGGTACTGGAGAAACCATGCACTCTGTAGGAGCCTACTGAGCAAGCACACTGGAATCCAGAAACAAACCTTTTTCCTCCTGTAAAGTCTCTCCAGGGACTTCTACTGGCAAAGCTTAACATTGTGCCAGTTGGCAAAGCAAGCACTTTTTTAAAGGTTCAGATCCATTTGCACACAGCAGGCAAAAAAGGATGAATTTGTAGCTGAGAGCCAAAAAGTTAATTATTAGTGCAGGTTGCATTTTCTTCTTTGAAATCTCCTAAGTTTTGATTGTATGCTAAGCATTTTGCATAAAAGAATGGTAAACTGAGGTAAATACTATTTGCCTTTAGAGAAGGGCATGTTAACTACTTAATGTCCAGTAGTAGATTGGGAAGCTGAGTCAATCTCATTTATATTTCACCCCCGACTGGATTTGTTGTAGCTCAGTTTATTTCAGGTCACCGTTGGCTTCAAATATATTGAGGGTGGTGTCAGGATTTTTTTGTCAGGAGGGTCTGGTATCTTAGCATTGGTAAGTTTTCAGAGAGATCTCTGTACTTTACAGCTGAGTTCCAGTGTTTTGAATTTAGGAAAATTATGAATATTTCTCTCTGGCTTACAGCTTGGCTGCCAAATGTTTTTGGTTTATGCTTCCTGTGTTTATTTTTCCTAAAAATTAGCATATATATGTATATTTTATTTCCTCTTATGAGAAGGTAGCATGCTATAATACTATTTTGAATTTTGCTTTTTTTATCAAAATCATTTATATTAATTTATAGAGGTCATTAATTTTTTTTACAGTAACATATAATACTCCATAGTGTATATGTGCCATGGTTTATTTAGTTAATTTCCTGTGTTTGGATATTTACATGGCTTCCAATATGTTGCAGTAAAAAAATAGTAATCTAATTAATAGTCTTTTGTGTATGTATTTTCATATCATTGGAGTACATTCTTCTTGAACTCCTTCTAAACACTTCAGTGACCTCCAGTTGCTTAATAGCAATAGTTAATTCTGAGTCCTCATGTCATATGAACTCAGTCTGTACTCACTCCCTTGATAGTCTCATTTAGGCTTTTGTCTTTATTTACTATCTATATGTTGATAAGTCTCAGATAAATGTATCCAATCCAGATTTCTTTCTCAAATTCCAGATTCATATATCCAACTGTTTATTAGATATTTCTACTTGGATGTCTGATACTTGAAGTACTTTTTCCCAGAATTGAACTTCCCACTATTCCTTTCCCTTTCCCCCATATCTATTCTACTTGCAGTCTTTTCCGTCTTGTTGATGGCAGCTCCACTATTTTATTTGTTCAGAACATTGGGGTCATCCTGTTTTTTCTCTTTCACTCCCCATATCTAATCTGTCAGAAGATCTGTTGGCTGTATCTTTGAAACACACCTAGAATCTGACCACTACTGACCACTTCCACCCAGGTCTGAGCTAGGAACATCACTTATCTGGATTACTGTAACCAGTAATCCAATTAGGAGTAACTGGCTTGCTTCTAAAGTTTCTTTTCAATACAGCAACTAGAGTGTTCTTTTTCTGCCCTATGACTTCCCATCTTACTGAGAATAAATACTAAAGTTTTTACAACAGCCAATAATAAGGGCTTATACACTGTGGTTCAAGTCATTTTTTCTTTCATCTCATCTACATCCCTAACCTTTCCCCCTGCCTCCTTATCCACTCTACAGTAGCAACACAGGTCTTGGTGTTCCTTGAACAAGCTAAGCATGGTTCTGCTTATGACCTTTGCTTTTACCGTTTCTTCTTTCTGTAATTTTCTTTCCCCAGGTATCTGCATAGGTTACTTGATCGTCTTTAGGTTTTTGTTTCACCTGTTTCCAACTGTAACACTTAAGCCTCCTTTTCCTTCAACCCCCAATATTTCTGTCCTCCTCCTCTGCCCTTTTCTTTTCCTATAGGTGGCATCTCTTTTGACATACTATGTTTTACTTATTTATGTAAATATTTCTGTAGACTCTAAACTCACTGAAGGCAGGGATTGCTGACTGGTTCCTTGCAGTATTCTCAGTACTTAGAATAGTGTTTGGCACATAGTAGATAATGTTTGTTGACTGTTGAATGAGTTGAATAAATGAATTAGTCCTATCTGGAAGTTGGAGCTCTTTAAGTCTTAAGGCTTAAATATTTTTTTTCAGCTTACAGCAGTAGTTCTCAAAACTGTAGCATGCCTTATAATCAGTCAGAAGGAAAAACTAAAATTTCAGTTACTGTAGTGGTACATCCAGAACAATTGTTTTACATGTCATGAATGCATGTGAAGATTATCAGAAAAATTGGTAGGAAAATAGGATTTTAATAGATATTGTAGGACAATGAGAAGAAAAGAAACAATAATAAGGAAGACTGGGATAATTTGTAGGGGAAAAGATTTAAAGGTGATAATAAAAAAGCTTGCTTAGGTGGCAGGAAGGGATTAGGCAGGATATAGGTGAGTAGGTTTAAAGCTGTGGGTGTGTTAATTTAAAGTTGTGTCTCTTTTTTTTTTATCCTTAATTTTATTTTCTGAGTCTCTCCTGAACTATCCTCCCCCTTTCTCTGCCCTTCTTTCTGATTCTCTTATTACCTGTCTGTTCTGACTACTTTGTTTCATAGTATATTCTATACTCTTCTGTACTCTGTCTGATCTTGGTATCTTGGTAGTATTCTCCTTTGACTATCATTTCATAATTTATTTCATTATTTTAAGGTAAGTGTTCTGTTATTTTTTAAAAAAACTATACTTCCTCTTAATCTTTATCTGTTACTAACTCTCTTTAAATTTTTACTTTATCGAAACAGAATCTTAAAGTTGTGTTTACTTCTGCTTCCTCTGGTTTTATTTGGACCTTTACTTTACATCTAATTTCTAACAGCTGTCTCAACTTCACATAGTTCATTCCATGGCATTTAGGGCTTGCACACTGTATTTGTGGGCATGCTGTAAATATTAGTGAATGAACTTTAATAGAATTTTCAACCAATTGCATATTTTTCTTTTCTCTACCTCATCAAGGACAACACCTTTCTTGATTAAAGCTATTCATTCTTTGATCCTCTACTGATAGAATTTTTATCTTAACGAATACATTATAATGCTCCATTTTAAAATAACTGGCTTGTGTGTGTGTGTGTGTGTGTTAGTTGGCATCTCACTGTTTCATTTCTTTACTGATGAATAATTTAACACTACTAATGAATAATTTAACACATTCTGTTAAATGAGAAGTTTGGTGGAATAATTGCCTTTACTGATCTTCTGGGTGTTGGATTCTTTTCCTAGGTGCTTTTACATACTATGCTAGGATTGTGTTCAGCTGTGTGTAACAGAAACTCAAGTACAGTAGCTTAGTCAAATAGGATCTGTTTTTGTTTGTGTTTTTTGTTTTTCAGGTAACTGGAAATGTGGGTACAGGCAGTCCAGGGGTTATGGTAGTTCTACAGTGACATCAGGGAATCAGGCTTCTTGTATGTTTTTCTGCTATCCTTGAAGGGTGGCTTTGCCTTACAGTTTGCAAGATGGCTATTTGCTCCCTAGACATCTTAGCTTTTTAAAAGCAAAACAATAGTTTTCCTTCAGTCGTTGCTAATAGCCTTACAGTTTCATCTCACTGGTCATAATTGGGTCACATCACCAACACAGGATGCAGGGGATTCTGGGAAGTTTGTATTTAAGCACATTACTACCTTATTCAAAATAGATACTCTGTTAATAAGAAAGAGTGAGTAGGCAACTTCATCAGTTGGTAGATGGTATGCAAGTCATGCATCTCTATTCCTTAACACAGCCTTGCGAGTTAGATGGTGTCATGTTTGTTGCAGAAGAGAAATGGGGGCTCAGAGAGGCTGAGTAACTTGTTCAGAGAGTCATATGGTTAGTAATTGATAGAGCCAGGATATGAATATAGGTGAATCTTTATTCAAAGACCATACTCTGTATTATATTACATGACCTCTCTATACTGTCCACTTAGCAGTCTTGAGTAAAGATTTTGTATAAATAGTGTTTAAGGTGTTTTAATAAAATGTGATGCTCTTTTAGACTAGTTTATTGGTTTTTAAAAATTATAGGGAGTATCTGAGGGTTCCTGATGCTTGATCTTTTAGATACGTAAAAATGATGTGATTTTTGTATCAGAATAAAGATAAACTGTGAATGCTGTGCACAACTTTGTTGAGATCTGTTTAGATAGAGGATTATCAAGCATCTTACAAGGATTGTGGCTGACTCTTCAAATTAAACCAGATAAAATAATACTTGTTTAATGGCTTGGGAACTCTCACAAAGCAGATCATTTCATGTTTCTTTTACAGAGTTCATTAGTATTCTGTGATTTATAATCATCATATGCCTAAATACTAATATTCCTTTGCATGTCTGACCAAAAACTCCTAATGTATCAAATCATAAAATGTCACCAGTTTGATATTCGGCAAATATTTTTATTAATAATAAATACATTCTCAGATTAGGAAAATACATTCCATTTTGCTTTATATCCTTTAATTTTTTTATTTGCAAATACTGGTATTTCATGTACTTGTTTGGGCCACATATTTTTTCTTTGTAGTCTTAGTGATAACTACTCATTAAAACATTTGTGTAGCTTCCTTATAAGCATGTCACAGAGCTTACAATAAAATATGCAGAGGTGGAGATACTACAAGGTGAAATTATTACTTACATTGGAAGAAAAGACTAAGTGCTCTTCTCTCCTCCTTTCCCCACTTGCCAGGGTTCAAATCCTGTGGATCCCAGTGATGATAGTTCGTTGGAGAAGAAAGTTTTCATTAAAGAATTGTGGGAATTTTCTCATGTATCCAAGTGGGTAACTTTTAATGTCAGAATAATTAAACTTATTCTTTCAGAAAGTATTTATTGCATGTTACATACCAGACAATGAGCAGCATGCTAAGATACAAAGATTAATAATGTAAGGAAAAACAGCATCTCATAGTACAGAGGGAGGATGTGATTTTGGAGTCTTGACAAGTTCACTTTCTGACTTATTTGCTAGGTGTATGATTTGTGGGAAGTTATTTGATCCCTTGAAGCCTCTTTCCTCATCTGTAAAAGACTCATTTCATAGGATTTTTGGGTTATATGATAAAACAGATGAATGCACAGTGCATTCATTAGTGCAGTTTCTGGCATATAGTAAGCATTTCAGTAACTTATTATCTGCTAGTATGATAATAATGAAGATTGGTAGGGAGTGAATACACAGTCCAGTGAAGATAAAGTAAGTCTTTTGTGGAGGAAGGGCCAGAGACAAAAATGTGCAAACAAGAGAAGTAACATGATTCAAAAAGCATGTTAGGAAGATTTATATCCTTCACAGTTTTTATGGTCAGTGTAATACATCTCTACTAAGCACAGTCTTTTGATTCACCTATGCTGTTTTTGCTTGGTGAGAGTAATTTCATGCAAGATAAGAGTCAAGTATCTGGGGAATCAGATCACTTTGTTCTCAGGGTATCTTAGACAGGACCTGCTTTTTTGCTCTAATTACTTTTTTGCAGATTTTCTGCACTTAAGCTTTACTCATACTGCAATGTGGTTTTCTCTGTATGTTGAGAATAGCAGTGGTTTTCATGTGTAAGCACGAATTTTGAAACAGTTAGTATACAGTGGGATATATTAAGGTATAGTGAAAATGTTTTGGGTTATAACCCAAAACAGGCAATCAGGAATTTAGAGGAAAATAAGGAAGGGAGATACACAGTTTTCATGGTATACAATTAGGGGTGCATAATTAGGGCAAAAAAAATAAGACGATCCTCATTGAGTATGATTTCCAAATCCATCACTCAGGCCTAGCTCTAAAGTTTCTTTCAGAAAACAAAACCTGCACCAGCTCCAGTTCTTCTGCATGCCTGGGACCTGAGCACAGAGAGGGAAGGAAGCGTGACTAACATTCAGGTTCTTTTAGGATGGGGAAAAGCCATGATTTTCGTGTGAACTTTTCCCTTTATCTCAGAGAAGCTATGAGAAATTATTTTACTTACAGAGAAGTCTGCCTCCAGGAAGGTCACATTTTTAAAAAGTAGCTAGCCAGTGTAAAGCATGTTATAAATCAAGAACTAAGGAGTTCAGAAAAGTGATGATCAGAAGGTATGGTAAAAACTGATGATGTTTTATATCCCCAATTAATACTGATTTTCATTTAATACTTTAATGCCTATTGATTGCTTAGTCAGTGCCAGACTGTGCTAAGCACTTTACTTGCTTTAGTGCCCTTAATTTGCACAACAGATGAATGGAAAGGTACTTTTGTTTTTAGCCTCCATTTACATAAGAGGAAACTGAAGCTTTGAAAGGTTGTTGGGTCACACAAAACTAGTAAGTGGCAATGGAGAATGTCCCCAGAACCCCAGTTCTTACCATTACACTAATACAAGTAACTATCTTATTTGCTTGGTATGAAAAGGGGGTCAAATCTGACAGTGATGGTGATTCAAGGTAGACATTGAGAAACTTAACAACTCACAAGTTAAAACCCTTCTGACATTCAGCATCCGCAAACAAATCTCAGCAGGTCTTTTTCAAGGTACTCTATTTACAGTAGTATTTATTTCTTAGCCATTTAATATATGTAAAATTATGCTGCTGTTTTTTAAAAGATTCTTCCATTTTTTGTTTTTCTTATGCTTCACTGATGCAGTTTTGAGTGCTGTGCTCCTCACTCCCGTTTTTTCTGTATGCCCTCTGGCTTATATTGTGTGATTTCACATAGAATTTTAAGGTGGGTTTCTCTATTCCGCAAGTCTGCTATTTTTATAGTTTAGGATTTTAATGTTTTCTATTTATACTTTTAATACATCTAGAATTTATTTTTACATGTAGGTAAAAGTGATAAACTATCTATCCACCTGCTTTTTTTCTTTAATAACTAGCCACTTCACCCATCATTTACTGAATCCTCTTCCTCCCTTGCTCCTGCCACAATTTGACATTTTCTTTGGACTCTGTACTTATATCAATAACTATTTTAATTATTAATGCTTTATATCAATTGAAGCTATATTTATGGATATCTAATGGGGATTAAAAGAATGTATTTGTATAGATGGATTTTTCTTCATAGTTATAAGTTCTATTAGCATTTTGGTACTAAGAATGTTCAACTTTGACAGTTGGTGTCTTGCATAAACTGCCCTAGAAGCCATACTTAGGTCTAATAACCATGCTTATAAAAATAATGATTTTGTGATTATATTTTTTAAATAGGGGACATGATGACAGGATGTAACACTTTTTTCTTTAAGTATTTTTAACCCCTAAAAAATTACATCAGTAAACTAGCAGAATATTTTAATTCACTAGGACTATCTTCACCCACTATCCAAAGGTGGGTAGACAAGCATCTGTAGCTTTTTGTACTATCCTGCATTTTATGAATATCCCTATCACTGAAATTGTGCATTATTTGAAGCCATTAATAGGGTCTTCTCCTCCCCTGTAAATTAGGCTGTAAGTTTCTTGAGGATAGTGCATTGTTATTATGTTGTTATTTATCCTCAGCACCCAGCATGGGGCTGGGCACCTGGTAGACACTAAAATGTTTGTATACTTAAACCTCTAAGTAATCTCTCCCATTATACTTTGTTTTCTCTTGTGCTACCTTGGCACTTTCTATCTTAAATTGTACATGTGTTAGCTTTTCCTTAACTTTCATTACCAGACTGAATGGTGCTCCTTTGGGGCAGGAACTGTTACTAACCTTCTAAAAAATTTCCTCCAGTACCTGCTCAAGGCCTTATACTTAGTTTGTTCATAATAAACACTGAATAAGTGGAAGATAAAAAGACATTTTATTTTAAAATTTACTTACAGGTTAATATTAATACTAGAACAAGACTTGAGGCAGCCTTGCCATCTGTATTTCACATGTTTTAGAAGTAGAGAAGCATTCCTAAGGCCAAAAATATAATTTGTAAAGAATTTTAGCTAACATGTGTTACTAAAATAAAGCTTTTGCTGTGTGTGTGTGTTTTGGTTGTTTCTTGATGTTATTTATAAGAATTCTTAGTGCCTGGACTTAGTCCTCTAAAATAGCAGTTTAATTTTAATGTCACAATGCTGGACCCGTTCATTATATGGTTTGGAGAAACCAAGGGAAAGCAAATGATGCAGGAAGTGGTAGTGGTAGTTCTGTAATTACTCCTCTTTTCACTTGACCTTTTACTCAACTGGTGACAAAACAGTTTTTAACATAACTTTAAAATATTTTATGGAGGAGGAGCCAAGATGGCGGCATGAGTAGGATAGCAGAAATCTCCTCCCAAAAACATATGTATTTTTGAAAATACAACAAATACAACTATTCCTAAAATAGAGACCAGAAGATACAGGACAACAGCCAGGCTACATCTACACCTGAGAGAACCCAACACCTCGTGAAGGGGGTAAGATACAAACCGCGGCCTGGTGGGACCCAAGTGCGCCCCCTACGGTAGCTCTCTGGTGGGAGGAGGGGAGTCAGAGCAGGGAGGAAGAGGGAGCCCAGGACTGCTAAATACCCAGCCCTAGCCATCCGCACTAGGAGTGCAGATGCACAGTGTGTGGTGTGCTGGATACTAGGGGAACGGTGCAGTAATACCTGCGAGCAGGTCCCCGCAGCCGGCGCCCCTGGGACAAAAGAAAAGTGAGTAGTGCCTTTTGAAAGTCTTAAAGGGACAGGGGCCTCACTGCTAGACTGAAGCTTCCTGGCACACTCAGCCCAGTGGCTGGGAATCCTGGGGAACTCCGGGCGCACTAACCCCCTGGGCGGCAGCGCAGCTTGGAGGCCCCTCATGGCGATAAACAGCCTCCCACCCATTCCCCCTTCAGCGTGGCCATGCCATAGCAGAGCAGCAGCCTGAAAGCGGCCACGTCCACAGCAACCGTGTAGAGCTTACTCTACAGCGGCTGGGCAAGAATCAGAGACCCCGTCTGCACACAGCTGCCCAACAAAAGCCGCTAGGGGCCGCCGTTTTCCCAGGAGAGGAACGTGAGGAGCAAGCAGGAAGGGATTTTGTTCTCCTAGCTGACACATACGCCATCTGCCCATCGCCATGAAAAGGCAGAAGAATTTGATTCAGACCAGAATCACACAGACATCCTCCCCTGAGAGGGAACCTGGGGAGATTGATCTAACCAATCTTCCTGAAAAAGAATTCAAAATAAAGGTCATAACCATGTTCATGGAATTGCAGAGAAATATGCAAGAGCTAAGGAGGGAGAATACAGAAATAAAACAGTCTCTGGAAGGACTTAAAAGCAGAATGGACGAGATGCAAGATGCCATTGATGGAATAGAAATCAGAGAACAAGAATGCGGAGAAGCTGATGCAGAGGGAGATAAAAGGAGCTCCAGGAATGAAAGAATATTAAGAACTGTGTGACCAATTGAAATGGAACAATATCCGCATTACAGGGGTACCAGAAGAAGAGAGAGAAAAAGGGATAGGAAGTGTCTTTGAAGAAATAATTGCTGAAAAATTCCCCAAACTGGTGGAGGAAACAGCGTCTCAGACCATGGAAGAACACAGAACTCCCAACACAAGGGACCCAAGGAGGACAACACCAAGACACAGAATAATTAAAATGGCAAAGATCAAGGACAAGGACAGAGTATTAAAGGCAGCCAGAGAGAGAAAAAAGATCACCTACAAAGGAAAACCCATCAGGTTATCATCAGATTTCTCAACAGAAACCTTACAGGCCAGAAGAGAATGGCATGATATATTTAATGCAATGAAACAGAAGGGCCTTGAACCAAGGATACTGTATTCAGCACGATTATCATTCAAATATGAAGGAGAGATTAAACAATTCCCAGACAAGCAAAAGTTGAGGGAATTTGCCTCCCACAAACCACCTCTACAGGGTATTTTAGAGGGACTGCTCTAGATGGAAGCACTCTTAATTCACAGATGTCACCAGAGAAAATAAAATCACAGCAAAGAAAGCGGAACAAATACTAACTAAAGGCAAAAAATAAAATCAACTACCCACAAAAACAGTCAAAGGAAACACAAAAGAGCACACACGCAGAAAACACACCTAATATACAAAGAATGGAGGAGGAGGAATAAGAAGGGAGAGAAATAAAGAATCATCAGACTGTGTTTATAATAACTCAATAATTGAGTTAAGTTAGACAGTAAGATAGTAAAGAAGCTAACCTTGAACCTTTGGTAACCACGAACCTAAAGCCTGCAATGGCAATAAGTACATATCTTTCAATAATCACCCTAAATGAGAAAGGAAACATCACGATGGACCCAACAGAAATATAAAGAATTATTAGAGAGTACTATGAAAACCTATATGCTAAGAAGCTGGAAAACCTAGAAGAAATGGACAACTTCCTAGAAAAATACAACCTTCCAAGACCAACCAAGGAAGAAGCAGAAAATCTAAACAGACCAATTACCAGCAAAGAAATTGAATCAGTAATCAAAAAACTACCAAAGAGCAAAACTCCTCGGCCAGATGGATTTACCGCGGAGTTTTATCAGACATACAGAGAAGACGTAATACCCATTCGCCTTAAAGTTTTCCAAAAAATAGAAGAGGGAATACTTTCAGACTCATTCTATGAAGCCAGCATCGCCCTAATACCAAAACCAGGCAAAGACCCCACCAAAAAAGAAAATTACAGACCAATATCCCTGATAAACATAGATGCAAAAATACTCAACAAAATATTAGCAAACTGAATTCAAAAATACAACAAGAGGATCATACACCATGGTCAAGTGAGATTCATCTCAAGGATGCAAGGATGGTACAATATTCGAAAATCCATCAACATCATCCACCACATAAACAAAAAGAAGGACAAAAATCACATGATCATCTCCATAGATGCTGAAAAAGCATTCGAAAAATTCAACATCCATTCATGATAAAAACTCTCAGCAAAATGAGTATAGAGAGCAAGTACCTCAACATAGTAAAGGCTATATATGATAATCCCACAGCCAACATCATACTGAACAGTGAGAAGCTGAAAGCACATTTCCTCTAAGATCAGGAATAAGACAGGGATGCCCACTCTCCCCACTGTTATTCAACATAGTACTGGAGGTCCTAGCCATGGCAATTAGACAAAACAAAGAAATACAAGGAATCCAGATCAGTAAAGAAGAAGTCGAACTGTCACTATTTGCAGATGACATGATATTGTACATAAAAAACCCTAAAGACTTCACTCCCAAACTACTAGAACTGAAATTGGAGTACAGCAAAGTTGCAGGATACAAAATCAATACACAGAAATCTGTGGCTTTCCTATACACTAACAATGAACTAATAGAAAGAGAAACCAGGAAAACAATTTCATTCACAATTACATCAAAAAAAATAAAATACCTAGGAATAAACCTAACCAAAGAAGTGAAAGATCTATACCCTGAAAACTATAAGACTCTCTTAAGAGAAATTAAAGAGGACACTAACAAATGGAAACTCATCCCATGCTCTTGGCTAGGAAGAATTAATATCATCAAAATGGCCATCCTGCCCAAAGCAATATACAGATTCGATGCAATCCCTATCAAATTACCAACAGCATTCTTCAATGAACTGGAACAAATACTTCAAAAATTCATATGGAAACACCAAAGACCCCAAATAGCCAAAGGAATCCTGAGAAGGAAGAATAAGGTGGGCGGGATCTTGCTCCCCAACTTCAAGCTCTACTACAAAGCCACAGTAATCAAGACAATTTGGTACTGGCACAAGAACAGAGGCACAGACCAGTGGAACAGAATAGAGACTCCAGACATTAACCCAAACATATATGGTCAATTAATATATGATAAAGGAGCCATGGACATACAATGGGGAAATGACAGCCTCTTCAACAGCTGGTGTTGGCAAAACTGGACAGCTACATGTAAGAGAATGAAACTGGATCACTGTCTAACCCCATATACAAAAGTAAACTCCAAATGGATCAAAGACCTGAATGTAAGTCATGAAAGCATAAAACTCTTAGAAAAAAACATAGGCAAAAATCTCATGGACATAAACATGAGTGACTTCTTCTTGAACATATTTCCCCGGGCAAGGGAAACAAAGGCAAAAATGAACAAGTGTAACTCTATCAAGCTAAAAAGCTTCTCTACAGCAAAGGACACCATCAATAGAACAAAAAGGTATCCTACAGTATGGGAGAACATATTCATAAATGACAGATCCGATAAAGGATTGACATCCAAAATATATAAAGAGCTCATGCACCTCAACAAACAAACAGCAAACAATCCAATTACAAAATGGGCAGAGGAGCTGAACAGACAGTTCTCCAAAGAAGAAATTCAGATGGCCAACGGACACATGAAAAGATGCTCCACATCGCTAGTCATCAGAGAAATGCAAATTAAAACCACAATGAGATATCACCTCACACCAGTTAGGATCACCACCATCCAAAAGACAAACAACAACAAATGTTGGAGAGGATATGGAGAAAGGGGAACCCTCCTACACTACTGGTGGGAATGTAAATTAGTTCAACCATTGTGGAAAGCAGTATGGAGGTTCCTCAGAATGCTCAAAATAGAAATACCATTTGACCCAGGAATCCCACTCCTAGGAATTTACCCTAAGAATGCAGCAGTCCAATTTGAAAAAGACAGATGGACCCCTGTGTTTATTGCAGCACTATTTACCATAGTCAAGAAATGGAAGCAACTTACGTGTCCATCAGTAGATGAATGGATAAAGAAAATGTACATATACACAATGGAATACTATTCAGCCATAAGAAGAAAACAAATCCTACCATTTGCAACAACATGGATGGAGCTAGAGGGTATTATGCTCAGTGAAATAAGCCAGGCGGAGAAAGACAAGCACCAAATGATTTCACTCATCTGTTGGTGTATAAGAACAAAGGAAAAACTAGGAACAAAATAGCAAATCACAGAACCCAAGAATGGACTAACAGTTACCAAAGGGAAAGGGACTGGGGAGGATGGGTGGGAAGGGTGGGAAAAGGAGGGGGAAGGAGAAAGGGGGCCTTACAATTAGCATGTATAATGTGGAGGGGGGGCATTGGGAGGACTGTGCAACACAGAGAAGACAAGTAATGATTTTACAGCATCTCACTACGCTGTGGACAGTGACTAATGGGGTATGTGGAGGGGACTTTGTGAATGGGGGAGTCTAGTAAACATAATGTTCCTCATGTAATTGTAGATTAATGATACCAAAAGAAATAAATTTTATTAGAAAATGGGTATATTAGAAAGGATCTAAATTTTTTAACTTTTTTCATGAGTATGGATTTTTTTGGTATATGTGCTTCTCGGTGTGCATTGAGACATTGTAGGTTGGTGGGATAACTCTTTGAGGAGGCAGTCACCTTGAAAGGCAGAGATTTTCTAGTGTGTTCTCTCAGCCTTCACCCTTCGAGATTTTACCTGCTTTATGGGGTTTCACAGAAAATTTATATTGACTTACTGAATAATTGAAAATTTATACTGACATCCGTAATAAATAAATACTTTTGAGGTGATGAAAATGTTTTGGAACTAGAGATAGTAAATGTACTACATGCCAAACTGTATTTTATTTATTTTTATGTTTTTAAATTCTAGAAGTATATTTAATAAAAGTTTCACCTTTATCTCCCTTGCCATACTGTACTCATCTCCTGTGGGAACCATGGTGAAGTTTTATATGTATTTTCTCATAAGTTTTACACCACAGTTTTAACTATATATCTAATACAGATATATAAATAGAGTTTTAAAAATTATAATAAGGCCATACTTTTTATATTGCTCTGTGACTTGCTGTTTTTTTTTCACTTACAGATAAAACTTGGAGAATTATTCATCTTAGGATGAATGTACTGCATTCTGGTTAAACCATACGTAGTATTCCTTAGTTCATAATATTTCATATGCCAAAATATTAATCATTTTCCTAATAATGGGCTCTCCCTAACTCTTTCCTTCCCTCACTTTCTTTTCTAAAAAACAATAAGCTTTACTTTTTTAGAGTAATTTAAGATTCACTGTAAAATTGAGCAAAAAGTGCAAAGAGTTCCCTTGTACTCTCTGTCCCTACTCACATGCAACCTTCCTCATGATCAACATCCCACACCATGGTGGTAATGTTGCTAAAATTGATAAATCTACATTGATACCTCATTATCACTCAGAGTTCATAGTTTATATTAGGGTTCACTCTTGCTGTACATTCTGTGGGTTTTGACAAATGTATAATGACATGAATCTACTACTGTAGTATCATACAGAATAGTTTCCCTGCCCTAAAATTCTTCGTTCTGCCTATTCATCCCTCTCTCCCCTTTCATCCTTAGGGACCACTGTCCTTTACTATCTCCATAGTTTTTGCCTTTTCCAGAGTGTCATATAGTATATAATCTTTTCATACTGGCTCCTTTCACTTAGTAATATGCATTTAAATTTCTTCCATGGCTTTCCATCGTTGGATAGCTCATTTCTTTTCAGTGCTGAATGATATTCCATTGTCTGGATACCATAGTTTATCTACTCACCTACTGAAGGACATCTTGGTTGTTTCCAGGTTTCAGAAATTATGAGGAAAGCTGCCATAAACATCCATGCCTTCCTTCACATTTCATATACTGTTAGAATGAGCATCTTTGTGCAGGTATGACTGTGAGGTGATTGAGAGTAAAGACTCTGGAAATTACTGGGACAACACTACCTAGATTTGAATACTGGGTCTAATGGTTATCTAACCTGTGGCCTACCAAAAGGATTATTATAAGTATTAAATAAGTTAATATATGTAAAGTGCTCAACAGGGCCTGGTGTATGGCAAATACACACACAAATACACACTAGTATACAATATCTTTGTGTAGCCATTTGAGTCTAGATTCCAAAAATGAAATTGCCCAAAACTATGTTTATTCTACATTTTTATAGATATTATCAAATTTCCCATAAAATATTTTACTAATACTCTCCCCAGTAGTATTTTGAGCATATCCATTCCTCCAGAGCTCACTGGACATTTTTAGCATTAAAATTTTACCTATCTTGTGGATGAGCAAGAGTGTTACACTTTTAATTTTCATCTTCCTGATTATTGGACTTTAAAAAAAATTCTTGACCATTTCTATTTCTCATGTGGATTATCTGTTTATATAATTTGGCCTGAAACACTACTCTGATTTCTTGAAATTGTAATGAGGAAGTGCTGCTCACTTACAATAGTGAGAAGTGGCACAACCATAGTCATAATGCTAAGAACACGATGGTCCCACATGGAGTCTAATTTCACCATCCGTATGGGGGACTGGTGAGAAGTATACAGAAATAAAGAAATAGAAAATATGAAAGAGAAGTTCAGATAGAAGACAGATTGGGAATCTCCCACATATATGAAAAGGGAGATTTTAGAAGGTGAAAATAGAGAACACATATACACACAGATGCACAGATTTACAGAACACAGGAAAATAAATTGCCACGAGTTAAGCATAATCAGAACAGAACCAGACCTACAAAATCTTCAGTACTGGTATTAATGGAAATAATATAAAGTTACATCTGTAAGATATATACTCCCTATATATTTATTTATATTCATAAATACATTAATGTAGTATGTAATATTAATATGTGTGTATTAAAATGTTTAGTGGGAGTTAAATGGGAAGGAACAATAAAAATGTTCAATGGACTTGAAAAATATGAAATAGAACTCCTAGGAATAAAAATTATGGTTTAGAATATGAGAGGTATGCTAACATCATTCAGAAAAATACTTTGAAGTGACAAACAGTAGGGAGAATAGAGTAATACATATTGCATATTTGTATTGTGAAAGGTACAGTGGTTTGTCAGCTGTCACTTATAACATGATTGGCTTTTTCTTGTAACATCATATGCAATACTGAAAAAAAGGGGGAAAATCGATGGAAGTGTTAAGTTAGCAAGGTAGAAATGGCTGAAGAGGGAATTAGTGTTTTATAGATAGATCTGAAGAAATTGCCCAGAGGGTAATACAGATAGATAAAGAGAAGGAAAATATTAAAAAACAGTGGTTAAGAGATAAGGCCCTTTCCATTCTGTAGTAAACACTATTGGTTTCTGTTCATATTGCCATAAGCTCATGTTAATACTTAGATGAAATAGATGGATTAAAAATTTTTTAAAGAAATTGACTCAAGAAATATAAAACCTGAATAGACCAATAATCATTACATGCCTTGACTCAGTAGAAATGGATGGGTAGGCATAGGTTAAAAGACTCATCCTATTATTCTGTTCCCCTAGTTGAATCCTGTGACTTCTTATAAAAGGTAGTACTATTTCCCTGTATGGCCCTGGAAGATGACTGGTTAGCCAGAGACGGGTAAGATTCCTCAAGGGAGGAACAACCTAAGACAGGCACAGTCGCAGGGGGGCCATCAGGTGAGAAATTGGGGATCAACAGAGGTGAGGCTCAGAACCTCACCCCCCCCCTGTTTTGAGAGAAATCTTCTGCATCCGTGGATGTTTTGCTGCCCTTGTCTAGCTTGGATTAATACTTAGTCCATAGGCACACACCTGATCATCTACATTTGCCCTCTTACAGCACTAAACTATGTTTTCTACCTTTATCTTGCATCTACCTACCACTTCAGCATTTTATTAAAAATAAAAATAGTAATAATAATAAAGGGAGAAATGTGGGATCCACATATAAATCAAGTATAAAAATCAAACAAATATTCATATTTGACCTGATTGTTTATAGTTCATAATGTGTGATCAAAACCGAAAGTTTCTGTGATGAATGCCCTTGTACTGTTCACCATGTAAGAATGTATTCACTATGTAAGAATTCGTTCACCATGTAAGAACTTGTTCCTTATGCTTCAGAAGATTGGAGACTGACGAGAATTAGGCTTGAGATGGATTAATGATTGTACATTGAGCATTGACTCCCCTATACAGAATTTTATTGTTGTTAACAACCATTTGATCAATAAATATGAGAGATGCCATCTCAAAAAAAAAAAAAAAAAAAAGGAAAGGGAGTACTTTTTCTTCCCCTTTTAGTTAGTAGAGTGTATACCCCACTGACACTATGTGGAAGTGTCAGGCCACATAGAAAGTATCTTTTCTGGGCAACCTCAATTTATGATACATCAGAATTTTGGTTGGATTCCCTGGTTCAGAGGAAGTATTGCCATCCTAATACAGAACTGAGGTTTCTTCCCACCCCTTACCCATCCTTCTGCAGTACTGATACCATTCTCATATTCTTGCCCTAGATATATCACAGACACAGTCCACGGTCTGAGGCTTCTGCATTAGTCTGTGGAAGGGAACTCACTGCTTCCATGTATGGTAATGGGAGGTGTCCTGCTTTTTTGAGAAGTAACTAAAAACCTCACCCTAAGGCATTGTGTATTCCCTTCCTTTGCTTATGATTGCCCTGTCCTGCTCACTCATGAAGTGTGTTGTTAGACATGGTCAGTGAATGAGGCTCTTTGCTCCCACTTGGAGCACTACTGGCTAATCTATGTTTATTTGTGTCAGTTGGCAGGCAGGGATGGCCCTCCTCCCTACTTCGCCCTGCTAGTTCTGGCCCTGGTTTGGTTGTACTGTATAAGCTGGCATGTATCCCTCTGCATCATTGGACAGTACTTTTGAGATAGTATACAGTCATTTCCAAAGCCCATTTGCTGGAGCACTGTAGTACCTTATACGATATCCCATTAATTAGTGATAATTTCTGCCATTCCTGGAATAGAGAACATTATTACCTCCAGTTTCTCCTATCAAAAGTATTCACTGTTCACTTTCTCCCCTTTACTGCTGTAAGATGCTACAAATCTTCTCACTTTATACAAATATGCCACTCACATTTGGGAGCAATAGCTGAAGTCAGGGCTGTTCTAGAACATAGATGACTTTTACTACTCCTAGATATTGCCTCAGCGATTTATGGATGGGGGCTGTTGATTATACATTGCCAATAATGAATACTAATGTCATAGCTTAAGGGTTATTATTGCTGCCCTGTGATACTCAATTTCCAGTAAGGACACATATGAGGTTTTTTATCTATATTTATAAGGGTACCTCTTGGTGCATACTCCTTGCGTTTTTGGGTAATTTCCTCAGTTATAAACTCAAACTTATTAATGGCACGTTAGTCTTCCTGATGGGTGGCTTCTGAATAGAGAATGCCATATATTTATTTTCTCTGAATCATCTTGATACAGCATTGTCCCCTAAGTCATCCAAGTTGGGCGTGTAAAGGGTTATTGTGCAGATGCTTATTGGGGTCACAAAAAGTCATCACAGGGGTATTGACTTGTCCACCATTGTTTAAAATTGATGCTTTCAGACCTTCCCCGTCTCTCCCTGAAACTAATCTATAGATTAAATACCTGTTTCTCAAGTACACACAGTTGCCTCTGCCATTTTCTTGCTGATACTGGATGGTAAGGCCTGGTAGGCTCTCTGGTCAAGTTGGCAAGGGACTTAGTGAGAGTCATGTAGTCTGTCTGTAATACCTGCTTAATCTCTCAAGAATCTATTTTCTAGAGTTGGTGCAATAAAGCCTATGAATGAGGCAAAATCTCTGTGTTCCTTGTTTAAGAAATTATATGTCTGTCTCATAGCTTGTTTAACTGAGTTATTTATGGTAGAACTGACCCTCATCTGAGTGATGTCTTTAGCTCTGTCTCTTGTGGGCAGTATAGCCTTGTGGTGGACATTTGTTGCTTGTCTCCTCAGCTTACATTCTGCTTCCCCTTTGGTTAATGGCTCAGTTTTAGCATGGGATGCCGTTCCTTGATACTTCATTCATGGGTTGAGTGGGGCTACATCCCCACCAAGAGAGGTGGAGGACGTGACCTAGGCTTCAGCCAATCAGTGCATCACATTGCTTTGGTTCAGTAGTACATACATGATGTGAACCGTCAAGTCAGAGTGACTCTTAGAACAAAGACCCTTGCTTTCTTTTGCTGGGCTGGGTGTGCTGATGGTGTGAGTTTGAAATTGCTGGGGGCCACACTGTAGAGGCTGAAAATAGATCCAGTGGAGATATAAGCAGAGTCAACAGTTGGATCCTGGTGATATAATTGAGCCTTGGTTACAGCAGAGGTGAGTGTTACCCTTGGATTGTTCTCTAAAATAAGCAATAATTTCTCTATTTTGCTTAAACCAGTGAGGATTGAAGTTTCCTTGTTACAGAAAGTTTTAACTGTAGTACATTAAATAATTGCTTCTATTCTTTGTAAGTCCTTCCAGGTAGTTATGTCTCTAATAGATACTTGGTTGTTTATATAGACTTTAAGACTTGGTTGTCATGCCAGCTTTTAAAAGAAACTCAATATGGTCCCTTAAATATTGATTTGTGACAGAGCAATCTTTTAAAAATGTGCTCTAAAGTTCCTGGGAGTCTGTAATTCTAACTACTGTTCTTTTTATGCAAACTGTATCTACAGACTCATGGAAGTGGGATTGGGAATACATTACTCCTTCCTCATAGGTGCCTCCTAAGTCCCCCTTTCCTCTTTTTGTTTTGGAACACTGATGAAATCAAAACTATTACCATCCTTTGGAAGCTGCCAGCTAAGACATGTAGATGGTAGTGCCTTGGGTCCTCTCAGTGTCTGATTGTATAAAATTAGCACACAGAGAGAGCACGTATTGGGAACTTAGTCAGATACTACATCCTGTTTAACTAACCAACAGTATGGGGCTAATACCTGAAAGAAATTGTAGTCAATCTGTTTAATACTTGTTTTTTACAACATTGCCAAGCAGTTAATTCTGACAGTCTACCTGGAGATAGTGTCTGACCCCACATGTTAAGGGCTCAGTGCTACAAGACTGCTGACCCTTTCCAACCCACTTCAAATGCCAGTCTCAAGTCCAAGTTGTCACCTATGCTTCTGACCTACTGGCTCTAGATTGGAGGTTCCCAAGACCCTACCTTTTGTTCAATTAATTTGCTACAGTGGATCACAAAATTCAGAGAAACATTTTACTTATGATATGACCAGTTTATTACAAAAGGATATAACACAGCAGTAGCCATATGAGACAGTTGTATAGGGCCAAGTATGTGGGAAAAGACATGGAAATTCCATGCTGTCTAGGTTTGCAACTCTCCCCAAATCCATAGGTATTCACCAACCTGGTGGTAGCTCTCAGAACCTCATCCTTTTGGGTTTTTATGGATACTTCATTACATAGGCATGATTGATAAGTCACTGGCCATTAGTAATGGATTCAGCCACTGGCCCCTCTCTTCTCTGGAGATGGGACTGGAGAAGGGGAGTGAAACTGAAAGTTCCAACCCTCTAATCACATGGTTGGTTCCGTACTTAGGGGCTTTCCAGAAGTTATCTCATTGCTATAATAAAAGACACCTTTATTGCTTTCTTAGGAAATTCCAAGGTTTTTAGGAGCTTTGTGCCAGGAATAGTGGATGAAGGCCAAATCTATATTTCTTCTTCTAAACTCACAATATCACAGTCAGTACCAAATAGTTTATTGGTGCTGGTTAGGCTTGGAGGGTCTTGGCATACTGCTGAAGTAGTGGCTCCTATTTCTTTCTTTTTTTTTATTAAGATATCATTGATATACAATAACATGAGCAACATTGTGCTTACTAATTACCCCCATTATCAAGTGCCCTCCACATACCCCATTATAGTCAATATCCATCAGCATAGTAAGATGCTATAGAGTTACTACTTGTCTTATCTGTGTTGTACTGCCTTCCCTGTGCTCCCCCCACCCTGCATTATGTGTGCTAATCATAATGCCCCTTAATCCCCTTATCTCTCCCTTCCTACCCACCCTCCCCAGTCCCTTTCCCTTTGGTAACTGTTAGTCTATTCTTGGGTTCTGTGTGTCTAATGCTGTTTTGTTCCTTCAGTTTTTGCTTTGTTGTTATATTCCACAGGTGAGTGATATCATTTGGTACTTGTCTTTCTCCACCTGGCTTATTTCACTGAGCATAATACCCTCTACCTCTACCCATGTTGTTGCAAATGGTAGGATTTGTTTTCTTCTTATGGCTGATTAATATTCCCTTGTGTATATGTACCACATCTTCTTTATCCATTCATCTACTACTGATGGATACTTACATTGCTTCCATATATTGGCTATTGTAAATAGTGCTGCGATAAACATAGGGATGCATATGTCTTTTTGAATCTGGGATCCTGTATTCTTAGGGTAAATTCCTAGGAATGAAATTCCTGGGTCAAATGGTATTTCTATTTTTAGTTTTTTGAGGAACCTCCATACTGCTTTCCACAGTGATTGAACTAATTTACATTCCCACCAACAGTGTAGGAGGGTTCCCCTTTCTCCACATCCTTGCCAGCATTTGTTGTTGTTTGTCTTTTGGATGTTGGCATCCTAACTGGTGTGAGGTGATATCTCATTGTGGTTTTAATTTGCATTCCTCTGATGATGAGTAATGTGGAGCATCCTTCCATGTGCCTATTGGCCATCTGAATTTCTTCCATGGAGAAGTGTCTGTTCATATTCTCTACCCATTTTTTAGTTGGGTTATTTGCCTTTTGGGTGTTGAGGTGTGTGAGCTCTTTATATTTTTTGGATGGTAACCCCTTGTGGGGTATGTCATTTATGAATATATTCTCCCATACTGTAGGATGCTTTTTTTTCTACTGATAGTGTCCTTTGCTGTGCAGAAGTTTTTCAGCTTGATATAGTCCCACTTTTTCATTTTTGCTTTTGTTTCCCTTGCTTGGGGAGATATGTTCATGAAAAAGTTTCTCATGTTTATATTCAAGAGAGTTTTGCCTGTGTTTTCTTCTAAGAGTTTTATGGTTTCATGACTTATATTCAGGTCTTTGATCCATTTTGAGTTTACTTTTGTGTATGGAGTTAGACAATAATCCAATTTCATTCTCTTGCATATAGTTGTCCAGTTTTGCCAACACCAGCTGTTGAAGAGACTGTCATTTCCCCACTGTATATCCATGGCTCCTTTATCATATATTAATTGACCATATATGTGTGGGTTAATATCTGGACTCTTTAGTCAGTTCCATTGGTCTCTGGGTCTCTTCCTGTGCCAGTACCAAATTGTCTTGATTACTGTGCCTTTGTAGTAGAGCTTCAAGTTAGGGAGTGTAATCCCTCCAGCTTTATTCCTCCTTCTCAGGATTGCCTTGGCTGTTTGGGGTCTTTTGGGGATCCACATGAATTTTAGAACTATTTGTTCCAGTTAGTTGAAGAATGCTGTCTGTATTTTTATAGGGAATGCATTGAATCTGTATATTGCTTTAGGCAGGATGGTCATTTTGATAATATTAATTCTTCCTACCCAAGAACATGTGATGAATTTCCATTTATTAGTGTCCCCTTTAATTTCTCTCAAGAGTGTCTTGTAGTTTTCAGGGTATAGGTCTTTCACTTCCTTGGTTAGGTTTATTCCTAGGTATTTTATTCTTTTTGATGCAATTGTGAATGGAATTGTTTTCCTGATTTCTCTTTCTGTTAGTTCATCATTAGTGTATAGGAATGCAACAGATTTCTGTGTATTAATTTTGTATCCTGCAACTTCGCTGAATTCAGATAGTAGACCTAGTAGTTTGGGAGTGGATTCTTTAGGGTTTTTTATGTACAATATCATGTCATCCACAAACAGAGATGGTTTAACTTCTTCCTTGCCAATCTGGATGCCTTTTATTTCTTTGTGTTGTCTAATTGCCGTGGCTAGGACCTCCAGAACTATGTTGAATAAAAGTGGGGAGAGTGGGCATCCTTGTCTTGTTCCCTATCTTAAAGGAAAAGCTTTCAGCTTCTCGCTGTTAAGTAAGGTGTTGACTGTGGGTTTGTTGTATATAGCCTTTATGTTGAGATAGTTGTCCTGTATACCCATTTTGTTGAGAGTTTTTATCATGAGTGAGTGCTGAATTTTGTCAATTTCAACATCTATGGAGATGATCATGTGATTTTTGTCCTTCTTTTTATTGATATAGTGGATAGATGATATTGATGGATTTTCGAATATTGTACCATTCTTGCATCCCTAGAATGAATCCCACTTGATCATGATGTAAGATCTTTTTTTATGTATTTTTGAATTTGATTGACTAATACCTTGTTGAGTATTTTTGCATCTATGTTCATCAGGAATATTGGTCTGTAGTTTTCTTTTTATGTGGTCTTTGCCTGGTTTTGGTATTAAAATGATGCTGGCTTTATAGAATGAGTTTGGAAGTATTCCCTCTTCTAGTTTTTGGAAAATGTTAAGGAGGATGGGTATTAGGTCTTCACTCAATGTCTGATAAAATTCTGCAGTGAAGCCATCTGGTCCAGGAGTTTTGTTCTTGGGTAGTTTTTTGATTACCAACTCAATTTCATTGCTGGTAATTGGTCTGTTAAGATTTTCTGTTTCTTCCTGGGTCAGTCTTGGAAGGTTGTATTTTTCTAGAAAGTTGTTCATTTCTTCTAGGTTATCCAGTTTGTTAGCATATAATTTTTCATAGTATTCTCTAATAATTCTTTGTATTTCTGTGGTGTCTGTAGTGATTTTTCCTTTCTCATTTCTGGTTCTGTTTATGTGTGTAGATTCTCTTTTTTTCTTGATAAGTCTAGGCTAGGGGTTTATCTATTTTGTTTATTTTCTCAAAGAACCAGCTCTTCATTTCATTAATTTTTTCTATTTATTCTTCTCAATTTTATTTATTTATTTTCTGATCTTTATTATGCCCCCCCTTTACGAACTTTGGGCCTCATTTTTTCTTCTTTTTCCAGTTTCAATAATTGTGAATTTAGACTGCTCATTTGGGATTGTTCTTTCTTCTTTAAATAGGCCTGGATTGCTGTATACTTTCTGCCTTCATTGCTTCCCACAGAAGTTGGGGCATTGTGCTGTTGTTTTCGTTTGTCTCCATATATTGCTTGATCTCTATTTTTATTTGGTCTTTGATCCATTGGTTATTTAGGAGCATGTTGTTAAGCATCCGTGTGTTTGTGGGCTTTTTCATTTTCTTTGTGTAATTTATTTCTAGTTCCATACCTTTGTGGTCTGAGAAGGTGGTTGGGACAATTTCAATCTTTTTGAATTTACTGTGGCTCTTTTTCTGGCCTAGTGTATGATCCATTCTTGAAAATGTTCCATTTGCACTTGAGAAGAATGTATATCCTGCTGCTTTTGGGTGGATTGTTCTATAGATGTCTTTTAGGTTCATCTGTTCTAATGTGTTGTTCATTGCCTCTGTCTCCTTACTTATTTTCTGTCTGGTCGATCTGTCCTTTGGAATAAGTGGAGTGTTGAATTCTCTTAAGATGAATGCATTGCATTCTATTTCCCCCTTTAATTCTGTTAGTATTTGTTTCACATATGTAGGTGCTCCTGTGTTGGGTGTATAGATATTTATAATGGTTATATCCTATTATTGGACTGACCCCTTTATCATTATGTAATGTCCTTCTTTGCCTCTTGTTACTTTCTTAGTTTTGAAGTCTATTTTGTCTGATACAAGTACTGGAACTCCTGCTTTTTGCTCCCTATTAATTGCATGAAATATCTTTTTCCATCCCTTCATTTTTATTCTTTGTATGTCTTTAAGTTTGCAGTGAGTCTCTTGTAGACAACATATAGATGGGTCTTGTTTTTTCATCCATTTTGTACTCTGTATTTTGATTGGTGCATTCAGTCCATTTACATTTTGGGTGATAATCAATAGATATATACTTATTGCCATTGCAATAAGTATATATCTATTTTTTTTTACTATTATAAACACAATCTGATGATTCTTTTTTCTGTCCCTTTTTCTTCCTTCTCCATTCTATATATGTTAGGTGTCATATTCTGTACTCTTTGTGTATCCCTTGACTGACTTCGTGGTAGCTGATTTAATTTTGCATTTGGTTAGTATTCAGTTCGCCTAATCCCTTTGCTATGTTTTTATTTTTCTCTGGCGACAGCTATTTAGGCTTAGACACACTTCCATCTGGAGCAGCTCTTTAAAATACAGTGTAGAGATGGTTTGTGGGATATAAATTCCCTCAACTTTTGCTTATCTGGAAATTGTTTAATCACCCCTTCAAATTTAAATGATAATCTTGCTGGGTATAGTATTCTTGGTGAGAGGCCTTCTGTTTCATGCATTGAATATATCATGCCATTCCCTTTTGGCCTGTAAGGTTTCTGCTGAGAAGGCTGATGATAGCCTGGTGGGTTTTCCTTTGTAGGTTATCTCTTTTCTCTCTCTGGTTTCGTTTAATACTCTGTCCTTGTCTTTGATATTTGCCATTTTAATTATTATCTGTCTTGGTGTTGTCTTCCTTGGGTCCCTTGTGTTCGGAGATCTGTGGACTTCCATGGCCTGAGAGACTATTTCCTTCCTCAAACTGGGGAAGTTTTCAGCAATTATTTCTTCAAAGACACTTTCTATCCCTTTCTTTCTCTTCTTTTGATACTCGTATAATGCGAATTTTGTTGTTTGGATTGGTCAGTCAGTTCTTTTAGTATTCTTTTATTCCTAAAGATCCTTTTTTCTCTCTCTGCCTCAGCTTCTTTGTATTACTGTTCTATTTTCTATTCCATTTACTGTCTCTTCTACCTCGTCTAATCTGCTTTTAAATACCTCCATTGTATGTTTCATTTCAGGTAGTGCATTTTTTAAGGTGTCTGTCTCCCTCCTGAGTTCATCCCTTAGCTCTTGAATATTTTTCTGTAGCTCCATTAGCATGATTATGACTTTTATTTTGAATTCTTTTTCAGGAAGCTTGGTGATTTCAGTCCTACCAATCCCTCTTTCTGGTGGTTGAGTGATTTTGGATTGAACAAGGTTCTTCTGCCTTTCCATAGCCCTGGAGTGATGGGAGTGGTCACCAGCCAGTGACTCAAATGTCAGCTGGGAGGACAAAATCCCTCCCTGCTTTCCAGTCACCATGTATGTCTCTGCTGTCTGCCAGTTAACTGCATGCGGGGAGTGACCTCTGGGTTAATCCCCTAAACTGCCGTGGGCAGGGTGGCCCTCTGGATGGCCTAGGGTGAAGGCAGGAGTTGCAGGCAAGCGGCGTGGGTTCCGCCGCTATAACAAAGCTCCTTCATGGCTCCTGGTCTCAGCACCTGTCTCCAGTGTCTGTGCCGGTCAACCACATGCAGGAAGCAGCCTCTGGGTCTGGGCCGGTTAACTGCGCACAGGGAGAAGTCTCTGCCTTAAGCTGTGTAGTTGCTCGTGGCGGGGTTGCCCTCGGCTGGTCAGCAGCTATGGTGGGGACAGCCGGCCTGCACCCAGGTGCCGGCAGGAAGGAAGGGGTGGCAGGCTGCCCATCGTGGTGAGGTGCCCTGGGTGCCTGAAGCTCCCAAAAGTTCCCAGACTGCTGGGCTGAGTGTGCCAGGATGACCCTGTCCACCTGTTCCTTCTCCCAAACCCTTGCCCCACCAACAGCCCTCTGACCATTGAGAGGTCCTTTAAAGCACCTGCTTTTCTTTCGTCCCCTTGCAGCTGGTTGTGGGAACCCATTCTCAGTCTTAGTCTCACACTCTGCCTTTCAGCCCCTCCAGTCTACAGAGCAACATGCAGTGTGGGTCTGTGCTCCTGGGGTAGATCTCTAGGGCTGGGTATTTAGCAGTCCTGTGTTTCCACTCCCTCCATGCTCTGATTCCCCTTCTCCTGTTGGTGAGCTGGGGTGGGGGGAGTGCTCATGTCCCGCTGGGTCGCGGCCTTCCATCTTACCCTTTTCCATGAGATGTCGACCTCTCCCAGATATAAACTGGCTGGTGTACTGCTACTTCTGGTCACTCTTCTAGGAACAGTCATACTTGCTGTATTTTCAAAATACATGTGGCTTTGGTAGGAAATTTCCACCACACCACTCACAGTGCCATCTTTTTCTCTCCAGTCATGACACCTATTTCTTTAACTCTGAAATTCTTTTAGAAATCCTAGGCTTCCCACAGTGCACATCACCAGAGCTGTAGCCTATTCAGGTTTTAGGGTATGTGTATGTGAGTCAGGTGCCCCAAACAGACCAATTAAAAAATGGTTGTGGCTTGTTCATTATAATAATTTAATTCTGCGACATGGACTTAATTGAAACCTTCACTTGCTGACCCACCAGCCTCAGGGAAGGTAGGGGATACTTGAAGCAGCCTGATGGAATTCTTGTGTCTAAGGCAGTGTGGAGTCTGTGTACTTTGGGGTGCAAAGGTTTTTTGTCTATGTCCTTTTCCAACAGATGGGAAGGGTTTGGGTAATGGGTATACTCTGTCAGGACAAGTTTTACTAGGGTAGCAGAAACTAAGATACCCTTACAAGAAGCCTCTGTTTCTCACCTTCCAGAAGATGGAGCTTAAAGAGCCATTTTTCACTGTGTTTATTATGGCTGTCAACACAGTAATGTATCTCTCTGAAGTCACTCTCATCTCTTCCACTAAAATGGTTGTTTTTGTCAAGATGGGGCAGGGGTACTTCAGATCTGCAAGTAGATAGCTTCGTCTCAGAATGGTATATTGACAAGATTAACCAATCTTTATCTTGCTAGTATCGATTGCCTCTTAGAGCAAAACTCTGGTAGTTATTACACTGGTTGTCTCTATATTCTGGCTTTGTATGGATCAGGATCCCGGTGTGATGCGATGCAATGCGATGTGTGTGTTGGACTAGGGAGAGAGGTTATTGTTGCAGCTCATTTTGTTAACATTTTTTATTGTATTGGTTTATGTCTTTATTCTGCAAATATTTATTGAGTACTTTTTATGTGTTAGAGAAGTTATGAAGAAAAAAAGACAGTTTAGCTCTTCCCTTCATAGATAGAGCTGAAAGGCTAGTAGAGGAGACAGTTAAAAAATCAATTATGATAGAATTTTATAAGTGTTGTTTGAGGGAAGGAAACAGAAAGAGCAGGTGCCTAGCACTTGGCAGGGGGTGGTCATGGGAGTTTTCTGGGTGATGTCTGAGTAGAGTTAGACAAAAAGAGATAGAAGGATGTTTGATTTCCATAAGTCTCTTCATTTTGTTAAATCTTAATAATAAAATAATTGTACAACATAAAGCTTTGGAGCCTCCTAAAATAATGACCAATATCTAATGGGCTTTTACATAAAAAATAATAGATAATGGGCATTTTTATAAGCCAGTCACTATGCTAAGTTTTTATACAAATTATTTAGTTTCACAGCCATCTGTAAGATACAGAGTTTAGGTAACTTGCCCAATATAACATAACTAGGAAGTAGCAGGGCAGTGAGCTTGTACTTTTAATCACTGTGATACACTGCTTTTTCTTATGGGACAATGGTATAGTTCTTCCTTTCTTATGCTTGAATAATTTTGTCATACCCCTGCCTGTAAACCAAGTATACATTTAAAAAGCAATGGAGCTTTTTCCTCTCCTGGGGATGGTGTGGAGAGGCATTCAGAATGGTTTAGTGTTTGACATATTGTTGCCTGTCCTGCAAAACAGCCTCGAACAAAACTAGGCTGTCCTGAACCCCTGGTAATAGAATTGTGTAATAGAATTGTTGGGTTGAGTGTTTTTGTCATGAAAGGGTATTGGATTTTTGTCAAGTGTTTTTCTGTTTCTACTGAGATGATTATTAGGGTTTTTGTCCCTTTTTGATGTAAGCATTACATTGGTTAATTTTTTCAATATATTGAACCAACCTTGCATTTCTAGGATTTACTCATTAGTTCTTGAGTGTGAGAAAATTAATCTGTGATGTGGTGATCTGAAGACTCACAGTCTAAGATTCTCCACATGATCAGTTTCACCTTTATCATTAGAATTAGAGTGCTGCCAACTGCCTTTTTGCATTCATCTTCTCATCTAATGATCATGAAATATCTTTCTCTTGACATTTTGGGTAGAAAGTGAGAATCTTGCGCTTTCAGATGTGTTCTAAGAGAGCTTAAAAAACAAAGACTACAAAGTGGGTGTCTCCAAACTTCTTTGAGACCTTGGAAGAAGATGCAAGACTTTGGACAAAGCATCTAGTAATTTCCATCAAGAATGGAAAGCCATTCTTGATAATGTACTGGTCATTCAGCATTATTTCAGAGATGGAAAAGCATGTAATTTTCAGATAATGGACAAATAATTCTTTCTTGTGTTGGTCTGGTCCTGTCATTGTTTATTTATTTACTTTTTTAACATAAGCTTGTTTTTACCTTTTTCAAAAGCTGCAATTCATGCTGCTGCTAGATATATCTTTCTACCAATCTTCTGATGGTTCACATTATTGCATTTGTCATTGGTTATTTACTTCTCCCAATATCTTTATATGCATACTCTTTTGAGGTCTTCCATTCTTCTCTATTTCTCTCTGAGATTATTCATGAATCCATTTTTTGGAACCTCTTGTGCCTTCAACAGATACTTACAAAATGCCTTTTATATACCAGCTACTGTGCTGTGTTCTAAGGTCTTCATTGGTAACCTCACTTTTATAGTCTAGGGGGATAAACATACACTGAATAAACATGAAACAACTATCTAGTCATAATTATATTCTTTTGCTATGTTATCTTTTATGTCTTCTGTAAAAGTAATGGTGTTATATTTTTTAATGTACATTTTTAAAGTGTCTAAATAAAGAATATATATATTTGTTTAGCATCTCTTCCATTAAAACCATGTATTGTAAAATACTACCACTTTTTTCCAACATTTCCATCATGTCTGCATCATTAACCACTGCATCTTTTCCTGTAGTGTTTGAAAGTTTCTTTGAAATGTTTAGTAAATGTGTATGTGTATGTGTTTTTCCCTACAAAAATTTCTCTGAAGGGAAATTTTAGGTGATAAATGCTTGAAATGGGTAGCATTAATTTTAAAGATACGTAGTTTGCTTTTTGTAGTTATTTCAACAGATTTGTCTTCAAGGGGACTCTGAAGGCAATGTCCAAATAAATATTGTGGAGAGAATCATAAAAGATTTTTTTAGTTGCCTGGGTAAGGAAAGATAATACTTAATTCATCATTTGGATAATGAATTCTTGTTTTTGTAGTTAGTTCCACAGATTATATCTTAGTATATTACTTTTCCTTACTTTAATTTTCTTTATGTTTGAAGCATTTTCTCCAGATCCTGTAGAATTTTAAAAGCATTCTAATGATAATAGCTTACCTTTTAGGCATAGTTCTAACGGCATAGTCAAGAAACTTGTTCCTAGAATTGGAAAAACAAAACTATGAGAAACCAATCCACCACGAAACCAAAAGTGACAATAAAACATAATACCAAACCCTTCAAAATGGACAAAGTAGAAAAAGACATAGAAATAAAGCTGACTAATAATAAAATTGAAAGTGTACTCTGTGGAAAAGCTAAAGGGAATACCATGATTATTTAGCCTTAATAGTCCAGAAGTGCTTAGTAATGATATGATTATGTAATTATTAAACATTTTGTGAGGGGGGAGATTATGCTCCTTTTTTGAGTAACAGAATAAGAAAAGGGCTTTAAGTATGCAGGAAGGATGAACATTGAAAATGGAAATATATTGTCCACTAATAAATAGTGCAAGAAGGTACTGAGATCTAAGATACTGAGTCTCCAGCCTCTAAATTGGTGAGCCATTTAGAGGAAATAGTCAATACTTTCCCTGAATAGGACTGGTGTCCCAAACTTAAAAGCTTAGGGGCCATGTGGATTACATAATATTAGAATCAGTTAAGTATAAGATGATTAGAAATTATTGGGGCTTTGTGAATGGCTTGTTTGTTTCCTGCTAGACATTCACTTGCCAGGAATTTATTTCACGATTTCTCCTGAGAGTTAACGTTTTGAAATGTGAATGTAAAATTTGGAAAAGTAAGATGAAATTCAGCCATTTATTACTGTCATAAATCCAATTGGATCAAACTATTTCCCAGTTAGCTTCTGTTTTGTGGCTTTTCCATAGCACTATTTCATTACAATACATTTTCTAGTGGTGTGTTAACTTGAATATGAAAGTCATTTTATCAAAATATAACTATGAGATGGATAACTCTCTTTAAGTATTTTATTTTATTTCATTATATATTTCAGTCAATTTTCATAAAATGTTTTAGGACTAGAAAATGAAAAACCCTCTATACTTCAAAAATGGTCATCATTATAATTAATTTTTTCCACCTATCATTTTTTACTTAAATTAGAATGTTATATTGCTTTATTTTTAGATGTGTAATTTTTATTCTTTTTGACTCCTAGTCTTAGTAAATTTTAAATAATTATTTGTTCTTCTAATAATAACCTGGGCGTATATATTTTCCACTTTTGGAAACTTTGAGGAACAACATATATATCAGTAAAGTCTGAGTTAGGCAAAAACTTAAAGTATAACTAGAATTTTCTTGGTTTTTCCTCAGATAAAATTTGAACTTGCCTAGAGTTTCTTTGCCTTTCCCTGACTATACGGCATGGCATAATCATCCTAAGGTCATCTCCATGTTCTGGTTAATTCATAACCTATATTTGTCTGTTGAAACTTGCTTATATTGTGCCCCTTTACATCTTCACCAGGTTAATAGTCTGATTAATTGACTCTGCTCAGTTATTTATTTATTTATTCATTCATTCATTTGGGAACTGTTGAGAGCCTCCCATGAACTAGGCATTGAGGATAAATAGAGTAAGACCAGGTTTCTCTGCAAGGGATTTGATTTGTATAGCATATACAAATCGAAGAAGTAGAATTTATTAATTCAGTAATTGGCACAGACTGTTTACCAGGAATAATTTTCCAGTTACGTGCTTGCAGCAATAAATTTAACAACTTCCATGGCATTATGGAGCTTACTCTAGTGGGGGAACTGACAATAAGGGGGTATATTTAATTGAGAAGTATTTGAAGAAAAATAAAGCATAAGAAGAGATAGGTGAAGGCTTTGGGAATAAATCATACCACAAAGTTGTCCCCCTTGAGTTAAAGGAGCTGGTCTTTTGTACCCCTGTGTTAACATGTCATTGGTGGGTCTAGTCATCCTAGAGCAATTGTCTGGAGAAGGGGCAGCATCTGTGAGCCATTAATACCTGGGGGATGGGTATACTGGTCCTGTAATGGGGACATCATAGTGTCCACTATAGTAGGATCTCTTTTCTTCTCCTTACACCAATAAGTTTTGTCATTATTTTTCTTGGTTCATTTGCAAAGACAAAAGCAACCTGTACCACTACTTCTTTTTTTCAACTCACTAGATTAAGGTAAAATGAGTTAAAATATGTGATAGTGACATACACATACACACAAGTATTATACATATTTTAAAAATAAGAACTAATTGGAATAATACTTCTGAGACTTTTAATGTGGATACTAGATTTAGAAATTTCATAGTTCCAGTTAATGTTTTTAATGGATTTATTAAGTCTTCTTTATTTAAGAATAGGCACTGAAGAGAAGGTCAGAGTACATAGGCTCAACTGTGGCCTTACGTATATATTGGCTGTATAACTGTGGGCTTGCTCTTTCACTTTTCTTTACCTAAGCTTCCTTTTTTTTTAAATGAAGCAAATACTACATTAAGCGGATTTGTTAAGGGATTTTGATGAAGATTAAATGAGATTATATTAGAATATTTTAAATATGTATTTTTTTCTGACTTGTATATAAACAATCTGGTACATAAGAAAATAGTTGTTCATTCTAGGAAAATATAGATTGAAGAGTTGTAAGATTTATTATTTAGATTTCTTGGTATATTTTTAAATGAAGTATATTTCACATATATCCTTACATTTAACACATACTTTCTCTAAGTATTTAAATAATTACTGAAGTAAGTATTTACCAAAGTTAGAGTTTCTATTCAGTCTCTTAAATTAAGATTAGAGGGGAAAAAAACTAAGAATAGCTCTTCAGGATAAATATATAAAAGGAATATTTCATAAATAAATTCTTGGAATTAAACTCCCACTTGGTCCTGATCAATATGTTAGTAGATTTTATTTTGTGAATATTTTGTTTAGGATTTTAGTATCTATGTCAAAAGAGATGTCTGTAATATTTCTGTCTTGTGGCAACCTTGTTGATTTTTCCTATCAGCTATTCTTTTCTTAGAAAATGAGTTTGGAAGTGTTCCTTTTTTTTCCTACTCTCTGGAACAATCTTTGTGTAATATTGGTATTATTTCTTCCTTAAATGCATTGTTAAGATCATCTTGCCCCAGAATCTCCTATGTGGGAGTGTGTTTTTACCTTACACAAAAAATTTCAAACATATAGAAAGTTTAATAATCTTATAGTTAATACATGTATACCCACCTCTTCAGATCTGTGAACATTTTGTTATAATTGCTTTATTACATGTCTACATTCCCATCCCTGTATACATTTCATTTCATTTTTTGATTCATTTCAAAGCTGTTAAGAGACATCAGTGTGCTTTCCTCTAAATATTTAAGCTTGAATATCATTAAATATAGTTCAATATTTGTTTAATTTTTTCTTTTGAGGTAAAATTTATATGTAGTATGCATAAATCTTATGTGAACATTTGCTGAGTTTTAACAAATGTATACATCTGTGTATCCCAGACTCCCTCAAGATAAAGAATATTACCATTATCCTGGAAACTTTCCTTATGCTTTTTCTCAACTAATATTCACATCAACCATTATTCTGAATTATTTCCTAATGTAGATTACTGCATACACTGCTATGTAAGGTTCTTTCACTTAGCATATATATTTTGAGATTTATCTGTGTTTTTGAATATATGAATAGTTCATACCTTTTTGTTGTTGAGTAGTATTCTATTTTATGAAAGTCCCACAGTCTATCCATTTTCCTGTTGATGAACACCTGTGCTAGATTTTGGCTATTACAAATAAAGCTTTTATGAAGTTGTTTACTAGTCTTTTTATGCACATATGTTACAGTTTGTAAGGGAGTCATACATTTAGTATATTCTTAATTTTATAATATATTGCTAGACTTTTCCCAAAGAAATTGTACCATTATACTCCTAAAACAATACGTTGAAGAGTTTCAGTTGCTCACTTTCTTGGTCAATATTTGATACTGTCAGGCTTTTAAAAAATTAGTTCTGGTGGGACTTTAGTCATTGGTAGCTCATTGTAATTTGTGTTTCCCTGATGATAAATTATGTTGAATTCTTTTAATAGGTGTCTTGGCCATTCATACATCATCTTTTTTAAAGTGTCTGTTCAGACTTTTTACCCATTTAAAAATTTGTCTCTTATTGAATTGGAGGTGTTCTTTATATATCATGGATATCATTTCTGGTTTAGATACATGTTTTGGAATAATTTCTCCCAGTTTGTGACTTGCCTATTAATTTTATTAATGTTATTTTTGATGAGCAGATGTCTTTACAAATTTAATGAAGCCCAAATATCAGTTATTTTTTCTTTTATTGTTATTAGTTTCTGTTTTAAGAATCCTTTCTCTACCTCTAAATAATGAAGATATTCTCCTATGTTTTCTTCTAAAGGCTTTACGATTTTAGTGTTTTATGTGATGTTTTATGTTTGATTTATTTTGAATTAACTTTCATGTATTGTATGGACACAGATAAAGGTTAATTTTTTTTAGAAAAGGATATCTATACTATCTGTTCACACTGTTGAAAAGACTTTCCTTACACATTAATGACTTTGTTGAAAATAAATGGGAACACAGGCCATACCTCATCTTACTGCATTTTGCTTTATTATTCTTTGTGGATGATGAGTTGTTGTTTTTTTTCTGATTTATTTATTTATTTATTTATTTTTTATTTTGTTATCATTAATCTACAATTACATGAAGAACATTATGTTTACTAGGCTCTCCCCTACCCCAAGAACCCCCCACAAACCCCATTACAGTCACTGGCCATCAGCATAGTAAGATGTTGTAGAATCACTACTTGCCTTCTCTGTGTTGCAAAGCTCTCCCCTTTCCCTCACCCCCCACATTATACATGCTAATCATAATACCCCGTTTCTTCTTCCCTGCCCTTATCCCTCCCTACCCTCCCATTCTCCCCAGTCTCTTTCCCTTTGGTAACTGTTAGTCCATTCTTGGGTTCTGTGATTCTGCTGCTGTTTTGTTCCTTCAGTTTTTCTTTTGTTCTTATACTCCACAGATGAGTGAAATCATTTGGTATTTGTCTTTCTCTGCTTGGCTTATTTCACTGAGCATTATACCCTCTAGCTCCATCCATGTTGTTTCAAATGGTAGGATTTTTTTTCTTCTTATGGCTGAATAATATTCCATTCTGTATATGTACCACATCTTTATCCATTCATCTACTGATGGACACTTAGATTGCTTCCGTTTCTTGGCTATTGTAAATAGTGCTGCGATAAACATAGGGGTGCATCTGTCTTTTTCAAACTGGAGTGCTGCATCCTTAGGGTAAATTCCTAGAAATGGAATTCCTGGGTCAAATGGTAAGTCTATTTGGAGCATTTTCAGGAACCTCCATATTGCTTTCCACAATGGTTGAACTAATTTATATTCCCATCAGCAGTGAGGGAGGGTTCCCCTTTCTCCACAACCTTGCCAACATTTGTTGTTGTTTGTCTTTTGGATGATAGCCATCCTTACTGGTGTGAGGTAATATCTCATTGTGGTTTTAATTTGCATTTCTCTGATGACTAGCGATGTGGAGCATCTTTTCATGTGTCTGTTGGCCATCTGAATTCCTTCTTTGGAGAACTGTCTGTTCAGCTCCTCTGCCCATTTATTAATTGGATTATTTGGTTTTTGTTTGTTGAGGTGCATGAGCTCTTTATATATTTTGGATGTCAAGCCTTTATTGGATCTGTCATTTATGAATATATTCTCCCATACTGTAGGATACCTTTTTGTTCTATTGATGGTGTCCTTTGCTGTACAGAAGCTTTTCAGGTTGATATAGTCCCACTTGTTCATTTTTGCTTTTGTTTTCCTTGTCCAGGGGGATATGTTCATGAAGAAGTCACTCATGTTTATGTCCATGAGATTTTTGCCTCTTTTTTTTTCTAAGAGTTTTGTGGTTTCATGACTTACATTCAGGTCTTTGATCCATTTCAAATTTACATTTGTGTATGGGGTTAAACAGTGATCTGGTTTCATTCTCTTACATGTAGCTGTCCAGTTTTGCCAGTACCATCTTTTGAAGAGACTGTCATTTCCCCATTGTATGTCCATGGCTACTTTATCAAATATTAATTGACCATATATGTTTGGGTTAATGTCTGGAGTCTCTGATCTGTTCCACTGGTCTGTGGCTCTGTTCTTGTGCCAGTACCAAATTGTCTTGATTACTATGGTTTTGTAGTAGAGCTTGAAGTTGGGGAGTGAGATCCCCACCACCTGGATTGCTTTGGCTATTTGGCGTCTTTGGTGTTTCCCTATGAATTTTTGAAGTATTTGTTCCAGTTCGTTGAAGAATGTTGTTGGTAATTTCATAGGGATTGCATAAAATCTGTATATTGCTTTGGGCAGTATGGCCATTTTGACAATATTAATTCTTCCTAGCCAAGAGCACGGGATGAGTTTCCATTTGTTAGTGTCTTCTTTCATTTCTCTTAAGAGTGTCTTATAGTTTTCAGGGTATAGGTCTTTCACTTCTTTGGTTAGGTTTATTCCTAGGTATTTTATTTTTTTTGATGTAATTGTGAATGGAATTGTTTTCCTGATTTCTCTTTCTATTGGCTCATTGTTAGTGTATAGGAAAGCCACAGATTTCTGTATGTTAATTTTGTATCCTGCAACTTTACTGTATTCCGATATCAGTTCTAGTAGTTTGGGAGTGGAGTCTTTAGGGTTTTTTATGTATGATATTATGTCATCTGCAAATAGTGACAGTTTAACTTCTTCTTTACCAATCAGGATTCCTTATATTTCTTTGTTTTGTCTAATTGCCGTTGTTAGGACCTCCAGTACTATGTTAAATAACAGTGGGGAGAGTGGGCATCCCTGTCTTGTTCCCAATCTCAGAGGAAAAGCTTTCAGCTTCTTGCTGTTCAGTATGATGTTGGCTGTGGGTTTATCATATATGGCCTTTATTATGTTGAGGTACTTGCCCTCTATACCCATTTTGCTGAGAGTTTTTATCATGAATGGATGTTGAATTTTGTCGAATGCTTTTTCAGCATCTATGGAGATGATCATGTGGTTTTTGTCTTTCTTTTTGTTTATGTGGTGGATGATGTTGATGGATTTTTGAATGTTGTACCATCCTTCCATCCCTGGGATGAATCCTACTTGGTCATGGTGTATGATCCTTTTGATATATTTTTGAATTCAGTTTGCTAATATTTCATTGAATATTTTTGCATCTATGTTCATCAGGGATATTGGTCTGTAATTTTCTTTTTTGGTGGGGTCTTTGCCTGGTTTTGGTATTAGGGCGATGCTGGCTTCATAGAATGAGTCTGAAAGTATTCCCTCTTCTTCTATTTTTTGGAAAACTTTAAGGCGAATGGGTATTATGTCTTCTTTGTATGTCTGATAAAACTCCGCGGTAAATCCATCTGGCCGAGGAGTTTTGCTCTTTGGTAGTTTTTTGATTACTGATTCAATTTCTTTGCTGGTAAGGTAATTGGTCTGTTTAGATTTTCTGCTTCTTCCTTGGTCGGTCTTGGAAGGTTGTATTTTTCTAGGAAGTTGTGCATTTCTTCTAGGTTTTCCAGCTTCTTAGCATATAGGTTTTCATAGTAGTCTCTAATAATTCTTTATATTTCTGTTGGGTTCATCGTGATGTTTCCTTTCTCATTTCTGATACTGTTGGTGTGTGTTGATTCTCTTTTTCTCTTAATAAGTCTGGCTAGAGACTTATCTATTTTGTTTATTTCTCAAAGAACCAGCTCTTGGTTTCATTGATTTTTTTCTATTGTTTTATTCTTCTCAATTTTATTTATTTCTTCTCTGATCTTTATTATGTCCCTCGTTCTGCTGACTTTAGGCCTCATTTGTTCTTCTTTTTCCAATTTTGATCATTGTGACATTAGACTATTCATTTGGGTTTGTTCTTCCTTCTTTAAATATGCCTGGATTGCTATATACTTTCCTCTTAAGATTGCTTTCGCTGCATCCCACAGAAGTTGGGGCTGTGTGTTGTTATTGTCATTTATTTCCATATATTGCTGGATCTCCATTTTAATTTGGTCGTTGATCCATTGACTATTTAGAAGCGTGTTGTTAAGCCTCCATGTGTTTGTGAGCCTTCTTGCTTTCTTTGTACAATTTATTTCTAGTTTTACATCTTTGTGGTCTGAAAAGTTGGTTGGTAGAATTTCAATCTTTTGGAATTTACTGAGGCTCTTTTTGTGGCCCAGTATGTGTTCTATTCTGGAGAATGTTCCATGTGCACTTGAGAAGAATGTGTATCCTGTTGCTTTTGGGTGTAGAGTTCTATAGATGTCTATTAGGTCCATCTGTTCTAATGTGTTGTTCAGTGCCCCTGTGTCCTTACTTATTTTCTGTCTGGTGGATCTGTCCTTTGGAGTGAATGGTGTGTTGAAGTCTCCTAAAATGAATGCATTGCATTCTATTTCCTCCTTTAGTTGTGTTAGTATTTGTTTCACATATTCTGGTGCTCCTGTGTTGGGTGCATATATATTTATAATGGTTATATCCTCTTGTTGGACTGAGCCCTTTATCATTATGTAATGTCCTTCTTTATCTCTTGTTACTTTCTTTGTTTTGAAGTCTATTTTGTCTGATACTAGTACTGCAACACCTGCTTTTTTCTCTCTATTGTTTGCATGAAATATCTTTTTCATCCCTTGACTTTTAGTCCGTGCATGTCTTTGGGTTTGAGGTGAGTCTCTTGTAAGCAGCATATAGATGGGTCTTGTTTTTTTATCCATTCAGTGACTCTATGTCTTTTGATTGGTGCATTCAGTCCATTTACATTTAGGGTGATTATCGATAGGTATGTACTTATTGCCATTTCAGGCTTTAGATTCGTGGTTACCAAAGGTTCCAGGTTACTTTCCTTATAACTTAACTCACTTAGTATGCTGTTACAAACACAATCTAAAGGTTCTTTTCTATTTCTCCTCCTTTTTCTTCCTCCTTCATTCTTTATGTATTAGGTATCAAATTCTGTACTTTTTGTCAATCCCTTGATTGACTTTGGAGATAGTCAATTTAATTTTGCATTTGCCTCGCAATCAGCTGCTCCACCCTCCCTACCGTGATTTAACTGCCTCTGGTGACAGCTATTAAACCCTAGAAACACTTCCATCTGTAGCAGTCCCTCCAAAATAGACTGCAGAGATGGTTTGTGGGAGGTAAACTCTCTCAGCTTTTGCTTATCTGGAAATTGTTTAATCCCTCCTTCAAATTTAAATGATAATCTTGCTGGATAAAGTAATCTTGGTTCCAGGCCCTTCTGTTTCATGGCATTTAATACATCATGCCACTCCCTTCTGGCCTGTAAGGTTTCTGCTGAGAAGTCTTATGTTAGTCTGATGGGCTTTCCTGTGTATGTAATCTTATTTCTGCCTCTGCCTGCTTTTAACAGTCTGTCCTTATCCTTGATCTTTCCCATTTTAATTACTATGTGTCTTGCTGTTGTCTTTCTTGGGTCCCTTGTGTTGGGGGGATCTGTGAATCTCCATGGCCTGACAGACTATGCCCTTCCCCAGATTGGGCAAGTTTCCAGCAACTATCTCCTCAAAGACACTTTCTATCCCTTTGTCTCTCTCTTCTTCTTCTGGTATCCCTATAATGCGAATATTGTTGCGCTTGGACTGGTCACACAGTTCTCTCAATATTCTTTCATTCTTAGAGATCCTTTTTTCTCTCTGTGCCTCAGATTCTTTGTATTACTCTTCTCTAGTTTCTATTTCATTTATTGTCTCCTCCACCATATCCAACCTGCTTTTAATACTCTCCATGGTGTTCTTCAATGATTGGATCTCTGACCTGAATTCATTCGTGAGTTCTTGGATGTCTTTCCGTACCTCCATTAGAATGTTGATGATTTTTATTTTGAACTCCCTTTCAGGAAGAGTCACGAGGTCCATATCATTTAAATCTTTCTCGGGAGTTGTATTAACAATTTTACTCTGGACAAGGTTCCTTTGGTGTTTCATGTTTGTATATGGCTCCGTCTAGTGTCCAGAAGCTCTATTCTGGAGCTGCTGAGCCCCTGAAGCAATGTTGGGGTCCCAGGGGAGCGGTACTGGTGTCTGGGGGTAGGAAAGAGCTGTTCCCTGCCTCCTGGCTCCCGTGCCTGTCTCCACTGCCTGAGCCAGTGAGCCGGTCACACAGGTATAAGTTTTTGTCCCAGAGCAGCCAGATATGGATCCCTGCTTTCCACAAGCAGCCGGAATCCCAGTCTCCCCAGGAACTCTGCCTCTATTAACTTTCCAACCCAGTAGTCATGGGAGTCTCATGAAAGCACCATGAAATGTAGGTTTGTGCTCCCAGCACAGATCTCCGGAGCTAGGTATTCAGCAGTCCCAAGCCTTCCACTCCCTCCCTGCTCTGTTTGTCTTCCTCCCTCTGGTGAGCTTGGGTGGGGGAGGGGCTCCGTTCCTGTGGAGCAAGGGCTCTGGTAGGTTACCGGTTTGCTGAGGTCTGCTCTTTTCTCCAGGTGTGTGCAGTCTGACGCAGTCCTCTTTCCTGTTGCTCTCTTATGATTAGTTGCGCCAATTAAATTTTCTAATTGTATCCAGTTTTAGGAGGAAGCCTCTGTCTCTCCTCTCACGCCGCCATCTTTAATTCCTCTCCAATGAGTTGTTTTTTTTAATACAAACTGCACATTTGTGGCAACCCTGTGTGGAGTAGATTTGTCAGCATCATTATTCCAACAGTATTTGCTTACTTCTTGTCTGTGTATCACATTTTGTTAATTCTGGCAAATTTCAAACTTTTCTTTATTACAGTAGTGTTAACAGTGATCTGTGATGAGTGATTTTGACTTGTTGAAAGCTCAGAGGAGGGTTTGAGTTTTTTAGTAATAAAGTACTTTTTAATTAAGGTATGTACTCTTTTTTTAAACAATGTTATGGCAGACTTAAACTGTGGTATAGTATAAACATAACTTTTATATGTACTGAGAAATCAAAAAAACTCATTTGACTCAGTTTATTGTGGTGCTCTGGAACCAAACCTACAATATTTCTGAGGTATGCCTGTCTAAGTGTAGGACTTTTTCTAGACTACGTATTTTGTTCCATTGATATGCTTGATAATACTTAGGTCATTATCATCCTGTCAAAATTACTGAGCTCTTAATTAGGGTAAGTCTTGAATTTAGATCATGTAGGTGCTCCAGCTTTTTTGTTAGTATCCAAGATTGCTTTGGATGTTCTAGTCTCCTTGTATTACAATATGCATTTTAGAATCAGCTTCTCAATTTCTACAAAAAAATGTCTGCTGGAATTTGACTGAAATTGTGTTAACTTTTTAGAACAGTATATGGAGAAATGACATTTTAACAATACTAAACCTCCCAATCTAACATGGCATATCTCTATGTAAGTGTTTTTTAAGCAACCTTTTGTAGTTTTCAGTGTCTTTTGTTGAGTGTTTTTGAGTCCATGTTCATGAGGTATGTGGTCTGTAATTTTCTTTTTTTGTAATCTGTTAGGTTTTGGGCTATGAATATGCTGCCCTCATAAAATGTGTTGGGAAGTATTACCTCTGTTTTTTTAAAGAATTTTGTAAGATTGGTTTTATTCTTTGAACATTCAGTAGAACTCACCAATGAAATAATCTGACCCTGTAATTTTCTTTGTGGGAGGAGTTTTGATAAAATAAATTTCTTTAATAGAGATGGAGTCATTTCAGATTTTCTGTTAAACTTTGTGTTAGCTTTGGTAAGTTATATTTTTTCAAAGAATTAGTTTCATATAATTCCATCAAATTTTGTTAATATATAAATTAATATAATTAATATAATACATTTGGTGTAAAGTTGCTTATTATATGTTTAAAAGCCATTAGTATCTGATAAAATGCTATTTCATTCCTGATATTGGCAATTTATCTCTATTTTCCCCTTGATCAGCCTTGCTAGGGGTTTATCAATTTGATTACTTTTAAGAAATTCAGTGTTTGGCTTTGTTTTTACCTCTTTTGCATTTGTTTTCTCTTGCATTCATTTCTACTCTTTACTCTTTTCTTCTAATTTCTTTGGATTTGATTTGCTGGGGTTTTTGAACGTTTTGAGATAGAAGCCTTGATACTGATTTTCATCCTTTTCTTCTAATACATGCATTTAAGGTATACATTAATTTACAAGCATTGCTTCAGTTCCATTCTGTATGTTTCCCTAAGTCATCTTTTCATTATTGTCCATTGTAAGTATTTTTAAACTTCCATAGTAATTTTTATTTTTGCTACATGGGTTATATAGAAGTGTACCAGTTAATTTTCCAGCAGTAGGGGATTTTCTCAATTTTTAAAAGGTATTCACTTTTAACTTAGAAAATATGCCCTCAAAGACTTCAGTACTTTGAAATTTGTTGAGACTTGTTTTATGACCCAGCATACATTCCATTTTGGTATGTGTTCTGTGTGTGTTTGTGTATTCTGTTTTTATTTGAAAGAGCGTATTATATATATCTATTAAGCCTAGTTGGTTAATCGTGTAGGTGAAATTTTCTATATGTCAGTAAATTTCTTTTTGTCTGCTTGAGCTATTGGTAAAGGTGTGTTAGTCTCCCATGTGATTATGGATTTGTCTGTTTCATCCATTAGTCTTAAATATTTCTGCTTTACAAATTTTTTTTGGTATCATTAATCTACAATTACATGAAGGACATTATGTTTTCTAGGCTCCCTTCACCAAGTCCCCCCCACATACCCTTCACAGTCACTGTCCATCAACATAGTAAGATGCTGTAAAATCACTACTTGTCTTCTCTGTGTTGCAAAGCCCTCCCTGTGCCCCCCCCACACTATACATGCTAATCATAATGCCCCCTTTCTTTTTCCCCCTCCTTCTCCCTCCCTTCCCACCCATCCTCCCCAGTCCCTTTCCCTTTGGTCACTGTTAGTCCATTCTTGGGTTCTGTGATTCTGCTGCTGTTTTGTTCCTTCAGTTTTCCTTTGTTCTTATACTCCACAGATGAGTGAAATCATTTGGTACTTGTCTTTCTCCACCTGGCTCATTTCACTGAGCATAATACCCTCCAGCTCCATCCATGTTGTTGCAAATGGTAGGATCTGTTTTTTTTCTTATGGCTGAGTAATATTCTATTGTGTATATGTACCACATCTTCTTTATTCATTCATCTACTGATGGACATATAGGTTGCTTCCATATCTTGGCTATTGTAAATAGTGCAGTGATAAACATGGGTGCATCTATCTTTTTCAAACTGGAGTGCTGCATCCTTAGGGTAAATTCCTAGAAGTGGAATTCCTGGGTCAAATGGTATTTCTATTTTGAGCAATTTGAGGAACCTCCATGCTGCTTTCCACGATGGTTGAACTAATTTACATTCCCACCAGCACTGTAGGAGGGTTCCCGTTTTTTCACAACCTTGCCAACATTTGTGGTTGTTTGTCTTTTCGATGATGGCGATCCTTACTGGTGTGAGGTGATATCTCATTGTGGTTTTAATTTGCATTTCTCTGATGACAAGTGATGTGGAGCATCTTTTCATGTGTCTGTTGGTCATCTGAATTTCTTCTTTAGAGAACTGTCTATTTAGCTCCTCTACCCATTTTTTAATTGGATTATTTGCTTTTTGTTTGTTGAGGTGTGTGAGCTCTTTATATATTTTGGATGTCAACCCTTTATCGGATCTGTCATTTATGAATATATTCTCACATCCTGTAGGGTACCTTTTGTTCTATTTGAAGGGCCCCCACCAGTAAGATGGCGAACTTCTGGCTTCTCTTCCGGGTCCTCGGTTCGCGCCGGTGCCACCTGAAGCCCAATCACCTCTCGCCCCCCTCCCAATCCCAGCACCTAGCCAACAGCTACCAGCCCCTTAGAAGTAACACCACAATCACCCCATGCCCCTTCCTATATAACCCAGCACCTTTCCCTAATAAAGCGGATTTCTCCAGTGAATTGCTGCTGTGTGTTGCTCCTTTCCTTTCATTGGTGCCGAAACCCGGGAGATGGGACACCCCAACTGGGCCCCGTCTTCCCCCTGACACCAGCAACAGTTTGCCCTCGTCCTCTTTTTCCGGCGCTGGCTCATCACACTCACCACTCCTCTCTGGCCTTTAGGTAAGTTTTCCCCCCGGAGTGGGCCACTCTCCCCCGAGCTATCGCAGTGCCATTGACCATGATCGTCCGGCAAGGCCCTGACGCTCGGGGACGAGGAGGGAACTCTCCCCACCTCAGGCCTTCACGGCTGCGGCGGACCCTCAGGCCCCTCCTCCAACAGCCATAAATCCCTGCCTCAGGCCTTCACAGCTGCAGCAGACCCTCAGGCCCCCCTCCAACAGCCATAAACGAGGTGACTCCTTTGCGGATGAGAACGCTTCCTTTTTTCCCCCCTCCTCCTCCTGTTCCGTCTGCTGAAATCCATTCTGTCTGCCGAAAATTCCTAGTACTAGGTACCTCGTGACTCCGGCACTCTGCCTTCTTAGAGAAGTCTGGGTGACGACCCACACTTCCTAAGAAATTCCAACTCGTATACGAGTTTCTGCAGACCACCAAGGATCATTGGGGACACCCTTTCTCTCCTTGCAGTCTGCTTCCAGTCCGAGGATCTCCACTCGTCTTCCCCTGTTTGTCTCCTTCTCTGTCCTTTAGCCATGGGAGCCTCCTCATCCCTCCCTGAAAGTTCACCTCTTGAATGTCTGCTTAAGCATCTGGCTACCCTCTCCCTGACACCTGATATAAAACCAAAACTTCTCCGTAAATATTGCTCCCAAGATTGGCCAACATACCCCCTAGACAATAACAACCAATGGCCCGCAGGGGGAACTCTTGATCCTAACATCACTCGCGATCTTTTTAACTACTGCCAGCGCCTGAAAAAATGGAAGGAGATTCCCTATATTGAAGCTTTTCACCTCCTAGCTCAAAATCCCAGCCTCTGCACCACCTGCTCCCAGCCCCAAGTTCTCCTAGCCTGCAAGCCTTCTCCCTCCCCTCCCCACACTCCCAGTCCCTTTTCAATTACCTTTGACCCAGCTGACCAGCCTCCGCCATACAGGCTTCCCCGTTCGGCCCCTGCCCCTCCTACAACCCCTCCACCCTCCACCACAGCCACTGCCTCCACCCCCATAGAAGCCTCCCGTCCTCTCCCTTCCCCCTGTTCTCCTACAACAGCCCCTCCCCCTTCCTCTACCACCGCTGCCGCTGCTGCCTCCACCCCCGCAGAAGCCTCCCGTCCTCTCCCTTCCCCCTCTTCTCCTACAACAGCCTCTCCCCCTTCCTGTACCACTGCTGCCCCTGCTGCCTCCACCCCTGCAGAAGCCTCCCGTCCTCTCCCTTCCCCCTCCTCTCCTCCCTCCATCACCATCTCCTCCCCCACCTCACCTCCTCCTCCTCCCTCCCCCTCACCTTCCCCCCTCCCGCAGATGGAGCCTGAGCCTTTCAGCCCCCCTCTAAGTCCCAGGAGCCTCCTCCATCTTTGCCCCCTCAGACTCGGTCCCGAGGCCCCCCCAAATTATCACATCTTTGCCCCCATCACCTGTTTCCCCCCACAGACTGAGCCAGAACCCTTCAGTCCCCCTCAGACTCGGTCCCAAGGGCCTCCCAAAATTATCGCCCCCCCCTCCGAGAGGTAGCAGGATCCGAAGGCATGGTGCGCGTTCACGTCCCTTTCTCCTTAGGAGATTTAGCCCAACTAGAGAAATGCCTAGGTTCCTTTTCCACTGATCCCATGACATACATCAGGGAGTTTCAATGGACCCTCCAGTCTTACAGCCTCACACATCATGACATTTTCATGCTCCTGGCCAATACTCTCCTCCCTGAAGAGCATAGACGAGTTTGGGACTTCGCCCAAACACACGCTAGTGAAACCCACAGGACTGACCCCACTGTTGTCCCTGAACAAGACCCACACTGGGATTATAACACCGCCGTGGGTCTCCGCTCTCGAGATATTTTTGCCTCCTGCTTAATAGCAGGTCTGAAAAAGGCAGCTCGTAAAGTAGTCAATTTTCAAAAGCTACAAGACATAATTCAAAAGAGAGACGAAACCCCCTCCGAGTTCTTAGACAGATTCACTCCAGCCCTATTACAGTATACCAGCCTGGACCCAGAAACACCTGAAGGAAGACATGTCCTTATGACATAGTCCTTATGACATACTTCCTAGCTCAAAGCTACCCTGACATTAAAGCTAAACTCAAAAAGTTAGAACAGGGCCCCGCTACCCCACAGACTGAGATCCTAACAGTGGCCTTTAAAGTCTTCCATAACCGGGAGGAGGAGAAAGAATGCCGTAAACAAAAGGCTGATCAGGCCAATTTCCAAATGTTGGCCCAGCTGATAAAACCACAACCTGGGCGCCCCTCTACAAACAAGCCCCCCCCCACCCAGGAGCTTGTTTCAAGTGCAGAAAAGAGGGACATTGGTCAAGTGCGTGCCCCTCCCCCAGATCTCCTACCACCCCATGCCCCAGATGCCACAAAAAGGGCCACTGGGGGTCTGATTGCCCAACCACCCGAAGGGGAGGCTGGACGAACAACCCCCATCCTAAGCCCGCCGTAGTGGGGCTGGCAGAAGAAGATTGACGGGTCCCGGGGGCTTCTCGCCCGACCATTTCCATCACCAAACAGGAGCCCAGTATTACTTTAATAGTAGATGGTCGCCCCATCTCCTTCATCCTAGATACAGGAGCCACCTTCTCAGTCTTGTGAGAATACCGGGGCGCTACCACGCCTGCCATTACTCCTATAGTCGGGGTAGGAGGTAAACAGATTTTCCCATTAAACCCCCCCCCCTCCCCCTTCTATGTACAATCCAAAACAATCCCATACCTTTCTCTTACTCCTTCCTGGTTATGCCCCAGTGTCCCATCCCTTTACTAGGATGGGACATGCTTTCTCTCCTCCATGTTTCCATAACTATATCCACTCCCACAGCCCCCAGTACTCCCTTTCTGATGGCCCTCATAGCTGACGACCCCCCTCTACCCAATGAAAGCTCCGGTTCCGCCCTCATACACCCTGTAAATCCCAAAGTTTGGGACATTACAAGCCCCTCTGTGGCCCTATGTCCTCCTGCCTCTATCAAATTACATGACCCCTCTCAGTATATCTGTCCGGCCCAATACCCCCTAACCACTTCAGCCCTCATAGGCCTCCAACCCATCATTCAAGATCTCTTAAACAAAAATTACTTCAGACCCACTCACTCCCCATTTAATACCCCCATATTAGCTGTTAAAAAATCCAACAGATCTTTCCGCCTTGTCCAAGACGTTCACCTCATCAACATGGTTGTTGTCCCTATCCATCCCTTAGTTCCAAATCCATACACCCTTTTATCACAGATCCCTGCCTCAGCATCCCACTTCTCAGTCCTAGATCTCAAGGACGCATTTTTTTCTATCCTTGTGGACCCCTCCTCCCAAGATTTTTTCACCTTCATCTGGACGGACCCATACACGAGACATTCTGAACAACTTACTTGGACAGTTTTGCCACAAGGCTTCTGAGATAGTACCCATATTTTTGGACAAGTCCTAGCTCAGGACCTCAAACAGTTTCATCATGATCACTCCAAGTCCACTTTATTACAATATGTAGACGATCTTCTACTCTGCAGTCCCTCGTGGGAACAGTCTCAACTTGACACTGCCTCTCTACTTAACCTTCTAGCTTCCAGAGGTTACCGGGTATCCCCTGTCAAAACTCAAATCTCTTCCCCTTCTGTCACTTACCTTGGATTCCTTCTGTCTCAACAAAGAAAAGTCCATTACCTTAGACAGAAAACAACTCCTCTCTGACCTGCCCGTTCCCAAAACCAAGACAGAAATCCTTTCCTTTCTAGGCCTGGCTGGGTATTTTCGAGCGTGGATCCCTCACTTCTCCCTGTTGGCAAGACCCCTATATGACCTCAGCAAGGGCCCCCCTGAAGAATCATTATCATCTTCACCCCGACACTCCTTCATTAAGCTCCGTCAAGCCCTTGTGGAAGCTCCAGCTCTCCATCTCCCTGATTTGTTGAAACCCTTCTCATTATACATTCATGAGAGGTCCAGTCAAGCTCTAGGAGTCCTAGGCCAATATTATGGCCCATCCTTTGCCCCAGTAGCTTATCTCTCTAAGCAATTAGACCCCACAGTTCGGGGATGGGCCCCCTGCCTACAGGCATTAGCTGCTGGGCAGCTCTTGGAGAAAGAAGCTCATAAACTAACATTCGGGGCGCCCCTTACCATTCTGTCCCCACATCACCTAAAAGATCTCTTAACCTACAAAAGTTTACAGACTCTCCCTCCCTCCAGACTCCTGACCTCCTACTCTTGGTTACAGCTCATTCAAGACACCACCATCTTTCTCAACCACACCCTCACATCACTACAGTGCCCACTGCTGGCTGCCATGCCCCTTAATATTTCCAACTACTCCTTCCATGCAGAAGGACAACCCCTGCACCCCCTGGCAGACATACCCCTATGGGAACCAGAATATGCAAATAATCTCACCATCCACCACTGTGTAGGCCCAACTCCACCCCCCTCCAGTGCACTTCACTGCCTCTCTATCTACACCCCTACCTCCGGCTCTAAGACTTTTACGCAACCGGGACACTTCTTTAGGTGTAATGGCAGTCTTTTCAACTCACTGCCTCCCAACTCCGATACACCCTGCATTCTCATCAGCCTAATCCCACATCTTACACTTTACAGCATTGCAGAATTTCTTGAGCTCCAACCTCCCTTGCCCTCGCGCACAAAAAGGGCTGCTTTCCTTCACATCATGGTCGGTATCTCTTTGACCACCTCAGCCATTGGGGCAGGGTTTTCGGGAGGAGCCTTGGGTCACTCTCTATGGGCAGTTAGAGATCTCAACACCAAACTTGAGGGAGCCCTGACATCCACTGCCAATTCCCTAGCCTCTCTCCAAAGACCGGTCACTTCGCTAGCTGAGGTCACCCTTCAAAACCAGCAGGCCTTAGATCTGCTTACAGCCGAGAAGGGCGGCACCTGCGTCTTCCTCCGGGAAGAGTGCTGCTATTACATCAATGAATCAGGCATTGTAGAAACTGACATTACCAAACTCACCGACCTTGCCTCCAGCCTCCATTCTGCTTCCAATTCCAACCCATTCTCTTCAGTACTAACAAACCCCCTCCTTACCTGGGTCTGGCCCATTGCAGGCCCCATAATAATTATTCTTCTCGCCTGTCACTTCTTACCCTGTATAATAAAGTTCATCAAATCCCAAGTCGGAAAAATCTCTAATCAAGCTTTCAACCAGCTTTTACTCAGGAACTACCAGCTTCTGGCCACAGAAGATCCCTCACCCTCACGTAACCTCCTCACCACATGCGGAGATGGACCCCACTCTCCGCTGGAAACTGTTCCTGGAAACAATGGCCACAGATGCCTGGCTCCTGACACCCATATCCTCTTGGCACCATTAGAATCAACAGGTCCTCGACCTATGGTTACAGGGAACCTTCATTGATTTCCAAACCTGAAGAAGTCCACATCTACTCATCCTTACTGTGGGGAGTCCTATCAACCCTTTCCTCTCAATCTTCAAGCCCTCACTCCCTTCTCCGCCCCTGTTCAGCAGGAAGCAGTCAGAGAGAAAGCAACGTCCACAACCCCATAGAGGAGAAAGGGGGGAATGAAGGGCCCCCACTAGTAAGATGGTGAACTTCCGGCTTCTCTTGGGTATCCTCGCTTCCCACCGGCGCCACCTGAAGCCCAATCACCTCTCGCCCCCCTCCCAATCCCAGCACCTAGCCAATAGCCACTAGCCCTGTAGGAGTAACACCACAATCACCCCATGCCCCTTTCTATATAACCTAGCACCTTTCCCTAATAAAGCGGATTTCTCCAGTGGATTGCTGCTGTGTGTCACTCCTTTCCTGTCACTATTCATGGTGTCCTTTGCTGTACAGAAACTTTTTAGCTTGTTATAGTCCCACTTGTTCATTTTAGCTTTTGTTTCCCTTGCCTGGGGAGATACGTTCATGAAGAAGTCACTCATGTTTATGTCCATGAGATTTTTGCCTTTGTTTTTTTCTACGAGTTTTATGGGTCATGACTTACATTCAGGTCTTTGATCCATTTCGAATTTACTTTTGTGTATGGGGTTAGACAGTGATCCGGTTACATTCTCTTACATGTAGCTGTCCAGTTTTGCCAGCACATCTGTTGAAGAGACTGTCATTTCCCCATTGTATGTCCATGGCTCCTTTATCAAATATTAATTGGCCATATATGTTTGGGCTAATGTCTGGAGTCTCTGTTCTGTTCCACAGGTCTGTGACTCTGTTCTTGTGCCAGTACCAAATTATTTTGATTACTGTGGCTTTGTAGTAGAGCTTGAAGTTAGGGAGTGAGATCCCCCCCCCCCCACTTTATTCTTCCTTCTCAGGATTGCTTTGGCTATTCAGGGTCTTTGGTGGTTCCATATGAATTTTTGAACTATTTGTTCCAGTTCATTGAAGAATGCTGTTCGTAATTTGATAGGGATTGCATCGAATCTGTATATTTCTTTGAGCAGGATGGCCATTTTGACGATATTAATTCTTCCTAGCCAGGAGCATGGGATGAGTTTCCATTTGTTAGTGTCCTCTTTAATTTCTCTTAAGAGTGTCTTTTAGTTTTCAGGGTATAGGTCTTTCACTTCCTTGGTTAGGTTTATTCCTAAGTATTTTATTCTTTTTGATGCTATTGTAAATGGAATTGTTTTCCTGATTTCTCTTTCTGTTAGTTCATTGTTAGTGTATAGGAAAGCCACAGATTTCTGTGTGTTAATTTTGTATCCTGCAACTTTGCTGAATTCTGATATTAGTTCTAATAGTTTCGGAGTGGAGTCTTTAGGATTTTTTATATACAATATCATGTCATCTGCAGATAGTGACAGTTTGACTTCTTCTTTACCAATCCTGATTCCTTGTATTTCTTTGTTTTGTCTAATTGCTGTGGCTAGGACCTCCAGTACTATGTAGAATAACAGTGGGGAGAGTGGGCATCTCTGTCTTGTTCCCAATCTAGAGGAAAAGCTTTAAGCCTTTCGCTATTCAACATGATGTTAGCTGTGGGTTTATCATATATGGCCCTTTATTATGTTGAGGTACTTGCCCTCTATGCCCACTTTGTTAAGAATTTTTATCATGAATGGATGTTGAATTTTGTCAAATGCTTTTTCAGCATCTATGGAGATGATCATGTGGTTTTTGTCCTTCTTTTTGTTTATGTGGTGGATGATGTTGATGGATTTTTGGATGTTGTACCATCCTTGCATCCCTGGGATGAATCCCACTTGGTCATGGTGTATGATCCTTTTGATGTATTTTTGAATTTGGTTTGCTAATATTTTGTTGAGTATTTTTGCATCTATGTTCATCGGAGATATTGGTCTGTAGTTTTCTTTTTTGGTGGGGTCTTTGCCTTGTTTTGGAATTAGGGTGATGTTAGCTTCATAGAATGAGTTTGGGAGTATTCCCTCCTCTTCTATTTTTTTGGGAAACTTTAAGGAGAATAGGTATTATGTCTTCTTTGTATGTCTGATAAAATTCCGAGGTAAATCCATCTGGCCCGGGCGTTTTTTTTCTTGGGTAGTTTTTTGATTACCGCTTCAATTTCTTTGCTGGTAATTGGTCTATTTAGATTTTCTGTTTCTTTCTGGGTCAGTCTTGGAAGGTTGTATTTTTCTAGGAAGTTGTCCATTTCTTCTAGGTTTTCGAGCTTGTTAGCATGTAGGTTTTCATAGTATTCTCTAATAATTCTTTGTATTTCTCTGGGGTCCATTGTGATTTTTCCTTTTTCATTTCTGATTCTGTTGACTCTCTTTTTCTCTTAATAAGTCTGCCTAGAGGCTTATCTATTTTGTTTATTTCCCTGAAGAACCAGCTCTTGGTTTCATTGATTTTTTTCTATTGTTTTATTCTCGGTTTTATTTATTTCTTCTCTGATCTTTATTATGTCCCTCCTTCTGCTGACCTTAGGCCTCATTTGTTCTTCTTTTTCCAATTTTGATAATTGTGATGTTAGACTATTCATTTGGGATTGTTCTTCCTTCTTTAAATATTCCAGGATTGCTACATACTTTCCTCTTAAGACTGCTTTCGCTGCATCCCACAGAAGTTGGGGCTTTGGTTTGTTGTTGTCTTATTTCCATATATTGCTGGACCTCCATTTTAATTTGGTCATTGATCCATTGATTATTTAGGAGCATGTTGTTAGGCCTCCATGTGTTTATGAGCCTTTTTGCTTTCTTTGTACAATTTATTTCTAGTTTTATACCTTTGTGGTCTGAAAAGTTGGTTGGTAGGATTTCAATCTTTTGGAATTTACTGAGGCTCTTTTTGTGGCCTAGTATGTGTTCTATTCTGGAGAATGTTCCATGTGCACTTGCGAAGAATGTGTATCCTGTTGCTTTTGGTTGTAGAGTTCTATAGATGTCTATTAGGTCCATCTGTTCTAGTGTGTTGTTCAGTGCCTCTGTGTCCTTACATATTCTTATATTCTGTCTGGTGGATCTGTCCCTTTGGAGTGAGTGGTGTGTTAGAGTCTCCCAAAATGAATGCATTGCATTCCATTTCCTCCTTTAATTCTGTTAGTGTTTTTTTCACAAATGTTGGTGCTCCTGTATTGGGTGCATATATTTTTATAATGGTTATGTCTTCTTGTTGGACTGAGCCCTTTATCATTATGTAATATCCTTCTTTATCTCTTGTTACTTTCTTTATTTTGAGGTCTATTTTCTCTGATACTAGTATTGCAACACCTGCTTTTTTATCTCTGTTGTTTGCATGAACTATCTTTTTCCATCCGTTGACTTTTAATCTGTGTATGTTTTTGGGTTTGAGGTGAGTCTCTTGTAAGCAGCATATTGATGGGCCTTGCTTTTTTATCCATTCAGTGACTCTATGTTTTTTGATTGATGCATTCAGTCCATTTACATTTAGGGTGTTTATTGAAAGATACGTACTTATTGCCATTGCAGGCTTTAGATTTAGATTTAGATTTAGAACGTCTGGTTACCAGACGTTCAAGGTTATCTTCTTTACTACCTTACTGTCTAACTTCACTCACTTATTTAGCTATTATAAACACAGTCTGATGATTATTTCTCTCCCTTCTTATTCCTCCTCCTCCATTCTTCATATGTTAGTGTTTTGTTCTGTGCTCTTTTTAGGAGTGCTCCCATCTAGAGTAGTCCCTCCAATATACCCTGTAGAGGTGGTTTGTGTGAGGCAAATTTCCTCAACTTTTGCTTGTCTGGCAATTGTTTAATCCCTCCTTCACATTTAAATGATAATCATGCTGGATACATTATCCTTGGTTCAAGGCCCTTCTGTTTCATTGCATTAAATATATCATGCCATTCTCTTCTGGTCTGTAAGGTTTCTGTTGAGAAGTCTGATGATAGCTTGGTGAGTTTTCCTTTATAGGTGACCTTTTTTCTCTCTCTGGCTGCCTTTAATACTCTGTCCTTGTCCTTGATCTTTGCCATTTTAATTATTATGTGTCTTGGTGTTGTCCTCTTTGGGTCCCTTCTGTTGGGAATTCTGTGTGCCTCCATAGTCTTAGCAACTATTTCCTCCCTAAGTTTGGGGAAGTTCTGAGCAATTATTTCTTTAGAGATACTTTCAATCCCTTTTTCTCTCTTTTCTTCTTCTGGCACCCCTATAATGCAGATGTTGTTCCTTTTGTATTGGTCACACAGTTCTCTTAATATTGTTTCATTCCTGGAGATCCTTTTATCTCTCTCTCTGTGTGTCAGCTTCTATGCTTTCCTGTTCTCTGGTTTCTATTCCATCAATGGCCTCTTGAATCTTATCCATTCTGCTTATAAATCCTTCCAGAGATTGTTTCATTTCTGTAATCTCCCTCCGGACGTCATCCCTTAGCTCTTGTATATTTCTCTGCAGCTCTGTCAGTATGTTTATGATTTTCATTTTGAATTCTTTTTCAGGGAGACTGGTTAGGTCTGTCCCTGCAGATCCTCTCTCATGTGTTGTCTGAACTATTTTGGATTGGTCTAAATTGTTTTGCCTTTTAATGGTGATAGTGGTGGCTGTAGGCAGGTTGTGGGTATGTCAGCTGGGAGAAGAAAGTCCTTTCCTGCTTGCTGGATGCCTTTCCCTTCTCCGCTGCCTGTGTCAGTTACCCACACTCCTGGAGCAGCCACCAGGTTAATTCCCTATGCTGCTGTGGGCAGGGTCTCTGTCAGAGCAGCGTGGAGCCCTGTGGGAAGTGGCAGACATGCCAGGTGCGCTCCTCTGCAATAGCAGCACCCCTGCTGGGCATCTGTGTGCCAGCAGCAGCCTTTGGTTTTGGCCCAAGCAGCTGTGCATTGGGCTAGGATTCCGGTTGGCTGCTGGGAGCGTGGCTGCTCCTTCTGGCACTGCTGCAGGTGTGCACGTGCCTCTCCTGTGCCCCTCTGGCACTGCTGCCATTGGCACATGAAGACCACTCCCGGACCGCTCGGTTGCCGCCGCTGCGGGCTTGTGCGGACCTCTCCTGGGCTCCTCTGGCACCACTGCTGTCGGTGTGTGTGGGCCGCTCCCAGACTGCTCAGTCGCCACTGCAGCGGGCTTGTACAAGCCGCTCCTGGTCCCCTCTGGTGCCACCAGCGCACACAGGCTGCTCCCGATCCCCTCTGGCACTGCTGCCCATTGTGCTCGTTGCCACTCTCCCACTACTGGTCCGGTGTGTCAGGGTCTGCGCCAGTTGGGGGAACAACTGGCAGGCTGCTTAATGCTGTGAGGGGCTTCAGAGCTGTGCTGCCGCCCAGGGGTTTAGGGTGCCTAAAGTTTCCTGGGAGTCCCAGCTGCTGGCTAAGTGTGCCGGGATGACTTTGTCCAGCTGTGGGGTCCCTGTCTCTTTAAGACTTGCAAAAAGCACTCACTTTTATTTTGTCTCAGGAGTGCTGGTGACGGGGACCTGCCTGCAGGTTTTGCTTTTCCGTTTCTCTAATATCCAGCACCCCATGCACCTTGTGTCTGCGCTCCAGGCACTGATTTCTAGAGCTGGTTGTTTAGCAGTCCTGGGGTTTGACTCCCTACCCGTTCCGACTCCTTTCTTCCCGCCGGGTTCTGGGGTGTGGGAGCGTTTGGGTCTCACCTGGTTGCGGCTTGTATCTTACCCCCTTTGTGTGGTGTTGAGTTCTCACAGATGTAGATGTATCCTGGCTGTTGTACTGTATCCACTTGTGTCTCTTTTAGGAATAGTTGTATTTATTGTATTTTCATAAATATATATGTTTTTGGGAGGAGATTTCCACTGAACTACTCATGCCGCCATCTTCCCGTGATCTTTCTGTGCTTTACATATTTTTAAGATTGGTTGTTTGGTGCATTCAGATTTAGGATTGTACAGTATCTTCTTGTTGGTGTGACTTTTTAATTACTAAGAATTGTTTATCTTCAGTAGTGTTTATTGCCTCAAGTTTACTCTGATATTGGCATAGCTAGGCCAGCTTCCTCTTAATTGGTTTTCAGATGGTGTATCGTCTATCATTTTATATTCAGTCTTTCTGTGTCCAAAAGTAATCTTTCAGTAGAGTATTTAACATAACAACATATAACATGAGTTTAAAGCTACCATCTATTTGTTTTATATTTTATTCACATGTATATGCTTTTTCTCTCACTTCTTTCTTTCAGTCAAATATCTTATTTTCTCATCTCAATTAGCTTTTAATGGCTCTTAGAATTACTACATGAACTTTGAGTTACTGCAATGTAATATAAATGATGACTTCTGCCACTTCTTGCATAATGAAGGTATATTAGAAACTTTAACTCCATTCACCCAAGTCCCGACTTCTTTGTTCCATTATTCATTTTAAATCTACATATATTTTAAACTTAACAGACTAGTAATGTTATTTTTATTGTCTCTGTTCATTCATATTTGTCAACATTTTTCCTTTTCTATGGCTCTGTTTTGAATTTCTGTGTTTTTTTCTAGTATCAGACATCTGAAAATGTCTTTATTTGGTCATTGTGTTAGAAGAACTCCCTTTCAATATTTCTTTTACTGATAAATTGTTTTTCTGAAATCTCTTTTATTTCAGTTTCATTTTTCAAACATATTTTTAATTGTGAAAAGATTCCTTTATTGGCACCTATTTTCTTTCAGAATTAAGAAGTCATTCCATTGCCTTCTGCCATTGATCATTTGTGTTGAAAGTTATCTCTTAGTGTTTTGATTGTTGCTCCTTGAAATGTTATTTTTTTCCTCTTGTTGATTAAAGATGTAATTTTATGTCTCTCTCTGATGTTATGAAATTCTTGATTATTATCCCTCAGATATTGCTTCTTTCTTATTTACTCTTCTTTGTTCTGGAATTTCAATATGTGTGTTAAGCTTTTCATTGTATTCCATATGCCTCTTTTAGTCTATTCTGTATTTTTCAACCTTTATCTCTGTGCTTTGGTTTGGATATTTTCTGTTCACCTCTGTTCTGGTTTGCTTCTCTTCTGTCCAATCTGCTGGAGGCACCAAGTACTGTCAACACTTCTGGGAAATTTTGCTAAAAAGAGTAAGGATATAGGAACAGTAATTGGGCCATGTGCAAATAAAGAGAGGGCCTTGCTTATTTGTTTTTGGATAGAACATACTAGCATGTTTAAGGAAAAAATTGAACCTGAGAGAGAAAAGGAAGATGATTTTTGGATAAAACTTTTTGAAAGGGGAGAGAAGACATAATCCAAAGCACAGCTAGAGAGACTTTCCTTTGATAGGAGTGGAACATAAAGAACAATCTCTCTTGTGATGTAGAATTCTGGCTTGACCAATGGAAAATATACAGCTGCTATAAGTTTCTACACTTTTAAACTTTGGGTGTATGTGCATTGGGCATATGGGGAAATTGCCTAAGAAATGTAGAGTCAAGTAAAAGGTAGATTATTTATAGCTAATGCTGTTTTCTATTTTTTTCTACCCTCATGATATCTACCATTATGTCTTAAGGTACACAAAATATTATGGTATACTTTGAAATGTTTAATTAAATTAATTGATTAAATGTTTCTGTTATATAGCTAAATAATACTGTATAAGCACAATTATTTGTTATGCATTTCAACTTCATTCTTAACAGTATTCTGAATAGAATATCAAGTTTTTTGATATTTTCTCATTTTCTTTTACAGTTTTGTGAGTACTACAGTAGCACAACCATGTTTCGGAATAGTCTCAAGATGCTTCTTACTGGAGGGAAATCAAGTCGTAAAAACAGATCAAGTGGTAAGGAGCTATGATACATTTATTTTGTGTGATCTTTTAATTCTTTTAGGGATCTGAATTAATGCTACAACACTTTGGCAGTTTACCTGATTGAGAAAAAAAGTTTATGTTTTTATAGGCTGTCATATTCTTACTAAGAGGAAGGGACACTTGAATACTTATCAGGAACAGTTAGGTAAAGGAAGGAAGGAAAAATTGGCTCCTAATATGTGAGAGTAATGCTTCTGTCCCCTAACTAAAAACCTTATAGATCTAAGTATACTTGTTGAATTAACATGTGAAATTATTTCAGTCCTAGAAACTCTTTGGGGAATAAGACTGTAAAAACAGGAACTCTCTTTGAAGAGTTACATAAAAAGTGAAATATAAATTGAAGGTTTTTATAGTTATTAAAGTTTATAAAGATTTAAGAACAAGGGAATAATTTTTTAGCTTTTAAAGTAAAACCTAACCAAAAGTATATATACTTCTTTTGGAGAAATATTGAAGAGAAATGTGCTAAATGTCTTCTGTTAATGGGTTATAGGTAAATTCTTTTAATCTTCTTAATTTCCTAAGTTTTCTGCATTTTATAGATTTACATTGGTAGTATATTCATTATCATTCAATTAAAAATGTTTTTCTTAGCTCCTGTTGTGATTTCTTGACCCATAAGTATTTAAATTATAATTGTTCTCTTCCAAATAGTTGATGATTTCTTGGTTATCTTATTATTAATTTAGCTTAATTGTACTATTATCAGGGACCTATGGTGTATTATTTTATCCTTTTGATATTTATTGAGATTCACCTTACAGCTTAACATATGATCAATTTTGGTGAATGTTCTGAATACACCTGAAAATAATATGGATTCTGCAGTTATTGGCTTCATTGTAGGTCTATTTTATTAATGTTGGTCCTCAAATATTTTATATCCTTACTTAGTTTTTAAAAATTGTTAACCAAGAAAAGTGTGATTAAATCTCACACCATGATTGTGGAATTGTCTATTTCTCCTCTTAGTTCCTGACAATTTTTGCTTTATGTATTTGGAAGCTATCTTATTAGATATATTGAAGTTTAATGTTGCTATATCCTCCTGGTGAATTGGCTGTTTTACCATAATGAACTGTCCCCTTTCAACTTAAAAACAATCTGCAGTAAGGATACAAAATTAATACAAAGAAATCTGTTGCATCCTATATATAACAATGAATTAGCAGAAAGAGAAATCAGGAAAACAAGTCTATTTGCAATTGCATCAAAAAGAATAAAATACCTAGGAATAAACCTAACCAAGGAGGGGAAAGATCTATACTCTGAAAAATACAAGACACTCATGAGAGAAATTAAAGAAGACACCAATAAATGGAAATCTGTCCCATGCTCATCGATAGGAGAATTAATATTGTCAAAATGGCCACCCTGCTTAAAGAAATCTACAGATTCAAAGCAATCTCTATCAAAATACCGAAGAGCATTCTTCAACAAACTAGAACAAATAGTTCTAAAATTCATATGGAACCACAAAAGACCCCAAATAGCCAAAGCAATCCTTAGAAAGAAGAACACAGCTGGTAGGAGTATGCTCCCTAACTTGAAGCTCTGCTACAAAGCCACAGTAATCAAAACAATTTGGTACTGGCACAATAACAGACCCATAGATCAATGGAACAGAATAGAGAGCCCAGATATAAACCCACACATATATGGTCAATTAATATATGATAAAGGAGCCATGAATATACAGTCAGGAAAAGAAAGCCTTTTCAACAACTGGTGCCTAAAAAATTGGACAGCTACATGTAAGAGAATGAAACTGGATTATTGTCTAACTCCATACATGGAAATAAACTCAAAATGGATCAAATACCCAAATGTAAGTCATGAAACCATAAAAATTTTAGAAGAAACATGTAAAAATCTCTTGAATATAATCATGAGCAACATTTTCCTGAACACATCTCCTTGGGCAAAAGAAAAAAAAGCAAAAATGAACAAGTGGGACTGCATCAACCTAAAAGCCTTCTGTACAACAAAGAACACCATCAGCAGAACAAAAAGGCATACTGTAGTATGGGAGAATATATTCATAAATGATTTATCTTGTAAGAGCTTACCATCCAAAATATATAAAGAACTCACACTACTCAACATCCAAAACACAAATAACCTGATCAAAAAATGGGTGGATGATCTGAACAAACACTTCTCCAAAGAAGAAATATGGATGGCCAATAGGCACATGAAAAGATGCTCCACATTGCTAATCATCAGGGAAATGCAAATTAAAACCACAAGATCTTTCGTCATGCCAGTTAGGATGGCCACTATCCAGAAGAAAGAAACAAAAAGTGTTGGTGAGGATGCTGAGAAAGGGGAACCCTCCTACACTGTTGGTGGGAATGTAAATTGGCTCAACTGTTGTGGAAAGCAATATAGAAGTTCCTCCAAAAATGAAAACTAGAAATACCATTTGACCCAGTAATTCCACTCCTAGGAATTTACCTCAAGAAAAGAAGATCCTTGATTTGAGAAGACATATGTACCACTATGTTTATTGCTGCATTATTTTCAATAGCCAAGATAAGGAAGCAACCTAATGTCCATCACTAGATGAACGGATAAGAAAAGACGGTACATATGCACAATGGAATATTATTTAGCCATAAAAGTAAAAGAAATCATGCCATTTGCAACAACATGGATGTATCTAGAGGGTATTATTCTTAGTGTAATAAGCCAGGTGGAGAAAGACAAATACCAAATGATTTCATGCATTTGTGGAGTATAAAAACAAAGCAAAACTGAAGGAACAAAATAGCAGTGGACTCACAGACACCAAGAAGTGACTAGTGATTACCAAAGGGGAGGGGTTGGGGAGGAAAGGTAGGGAAGGAGAAAGGGATTAAGTGCCACTATAATCACAATCCCAATAGAGGTAGGTCATGGGGAAGGCAATAAAGACAATTAATGACTTTATAGCTCTTACTACACTGATAGACAGTGACCACAGTAGAGGGGTTGAGAACTTGACAATATGGGTGAATGTTGAAACCACTGTGTTGTTTATGTGAAAACATATCATAAGATTGTATATCAATGATAATAAAAAAACAACAAAAACAATCTGCAGTAAGACATCATTTTGTTCTTTTTATTGTTTCCATTTCTTTGCCAATATTCTCAATCTTGTCTCTTACTTTGCTGAGCTTAGTAAGTCTATATTTTTATCTATATTTGTCTAAATCTCTATTTCTCATAACTCTTAAATATGTCTGTTTCTATTCTCTATTACTTTTGTTTTTTACTATTCCTATTTTATTTCCTCCTTTGCCTAGTTACATATTTTTTTAATAAGCTATTCATTTGGGGTTAATTTTAGATTTACAAGAAAGTTGCAAATATAGTACAGAGAATTCTTTTATATCACTTACCCAGTTTTCCCCATTGTTTCATCTTACGTTACCATGGTGCATTTGTCACTAAGAAACCAACATGGGTGCTTACTATTAACTAAACTCCAGACTTCTGTTTCGGGTTTCATTGGTTTTCCATTAATGTCCTCATTCTCTTCTAGAATCCAACCTGGAGAACTACATTGGATTTAGTTATTTTGTCTCCCCAAACACTGATTAGATTTGGTAGAAGACTAATAATAATTGACATTACCCCACTGTTCACTTTTTGATTTTGCGCGCGCACGCGCACACACACACACACACACACTCTTTCTCTCTCTCATATGTGTCAGAAATCTAGGCTATGTCCTTATTCGACCATCTCCTAATTTTGAAGAAATCATTTATCCAAATTTTGTTTTTTGTCCTAGAATCATGATTTTCTTACACACCTTCAGTTTTGATGCTAGCACAAGCATTTTCTATCACTTCACAATTACTTCATATAAGATAACTACTAGAAAGCAGTAAAGCCAGATTAAGATGCAGATGCTAGATAGTCTTATTGACCTAGTACCAGATAGACTCATTTCTACATACTATCCTTATTAGAGGGAGGCATCAAATTTGTGCTTTAGCAAAATTACAAATTATTGTATCCTTGACTTTTGAGTAGTATAGTGGAGATCAAATTGTTAAATCCATACATGTCAAAATTCTGCTGTGGCATTAAAGCTGATTCCTTTTATTTACTATGTAATTATGTCAATAATAATTTTTTGGGGGGTCTTATTCTATCATTTATTCTTCTCCATGGGTTTTAATGTAAAATGTTTATAATTTACAGTAGTTATAAAAATAGTGATTTGTATTCTATTTGGAAAGAACCCTATTTACTTTTTCCCAAACATACTCTAAGAATTCCAAAGCAAGAATAAATTTTATGTTAAAAGAAAAAGTGTGTTTATGGAAGGACATCATTAGTGTTTTCATCATTAGTTTTTTGTTTAATTGTTAATAATTGGGTGAATACTTTATTATTTATATTAACTTTGGCTCATGGCTTATTTCTAAAATTAATAAGGTAAGTTCTCATAGGCATCATAATTGGTTTTGTTTTAGGAAACCAACTTAATACTTAATTTAAAAGGGATTTATAATAAAGAGAAATTGCCTGTGATAATTTGTCTTTTAAGTAGTTAATCTGAACTTCTATGTGGGCCACTATATAAATATTTCACAGAAATAGATTTATATCAAATAATAAAAAGGGAATGTTCTTAAGCAAAGTTTAAGGATATGTTAAGGATATCAGCTTTGAATTTTATAACTTAATTCAGATTTATAATGTAAAAATTTCTTCTAATGTGTGTAGGACTAGGTACTCCTAAGTTTTGTGAAAAGACAACTATGGCTTTTTAAAATTATGAGTTATGAAAATATATGCATTTCTGTATTTTCTAAGTTAAATGTTATGTTTTTCTTTTGTCTTAATTTTATTATTTAAAATCATGGAAGTAATTGGTTAATGTTCAGATATGTTTCTTTGATACAAATAATGCCATTATTTGATGTCATTGTGTCATCATTTTAGTAAACCATCTTTCAAGTGTAAGGGGGAAAATACTATTTTTCTAGTCAGGAACTCAGTAAGTATAGCCCTAAGCATAGCACAGCTGTTGGGAGAAAAAAAAAATTATTCAAGACTGTCTCCCAGCAAAATAAAAAATAAATGTGAGGGACACCATCAACATAACCAAAAGGCACCATACAGTATGGGAGAATATATTTGTAAATGACATATCTGACAAGGGGTTAACATCCACAATAAATAAAGAATTCACATACCTCAACACCCAAAAAGCAAAAAACCCGATCAAAAAATGGGCAGAGGATATGAAGAGACTGTTCTCCAAAGAAGAAATTCAGATGGCCAACAGACACATGAAAAGATGCTCCACATCACTAATCATCAGGGAGATGCAAATTAAAACCACAATGAGATATCACCTCATACCAGTTAGGATGGCCAGCATAAAAAAAACTAAGAACAACAAATGCTGGTAAGGATGTGGAGAAAGGGGAACCCTCCTACACTGCTGGTGGGAATGTAAGCTAGCTCAGCCATTGTGGAAAGCAATATGGAGGTTCCTCAAAAAACTAAAAATAGAAATACAATTTGACCCGGCAATCCCACTTCTTGGAATTTACCCAAAGAATACAACTTCTCAGACTCAAAAAGATATAAGCACCCCTATGTTTATCGCAGCACTATTTGCAATAGCCAAGATATGGAAGCAACCGAAATGCCCATCAGTAGATGAATGGATAAAGAAGATGTGGTACATATACACAATAGAATACTATTTGGCCATAAGAAACAAACAAATCCTACCATTTGCAACAACATGGATGGAGGTGGAGGATATTATGCTCAGTGAAATAAGCCAGGTGGAGAAAGACAGGTGCCAAATGAGTTCCCTCATTTGTGGAGTATAACGAAGCAAAACTGAAGGAACAAAATAGCAGCAGATCAGAGACTCCAAGAAGGGACTAGTGGTTACCAAAGGGGAGGTGTGGGGGAGGGAGAAGGCAATTGAGGCGTATTATGTTTAGTACACATGATGTGGGGGATCACGGGGGAAACAGTGTAGCACAGAGAAGGCAAATAGTGAATCTGGCATCTTGCTGCACTGATGGACAGTGACTGCATTGGGGTATGGGTGGGGACCTGATAATATGGATAAATGTAGTAACCACATTGTTTTTTCATGTGAAACCTTCATAAGAGTGTATATCAATAATAACTTAATAAAAAATTTTAAGAAATAAATGTGAGGAAAGCAGCAGATGCGGAAAGAATAGTGAGCCCAAGGGAGTAAAGCTTATATAGTTAAATATAAATAATTCCTGATAATATACTACAACAGGTAGAATTTATTCCAGGATTGCAATGGTGTTTCTATATCAGAAAATCAACAGAAGTTTTTAACTTAAAAAAAATATTAAAAACCACATTATTGTATTATATTCTGAAGAAGCATTTTATAAAACTAAGCAGCCATTAAAAACATCACTAAATGTACTTTAAATATAATAAAGACCATTCACCAAATCCAACAGCTAAACATTACACCAAAGAAATGTAGCAGCCATTTCCATTAAAATAAATGCATGGTAAGAAATTTCTTCTATTAACCATTCTTTTTCAAAACTGTTTGGAAGCTTCCTAGTATACATGAAAGACAAGAAAATAAAATGACTAGTGTAAATATTGAAAAAAATGGTGTCAGCTGTATTTTTAAATGCGGTGAAAACCCCAGAGAATCCAGTGAATATCTATGAGAAATAATAATATAACTTGGCAAGGTGGTTGGCACTTTTAGCTCTACCAATATTTACTGTTTAGAAATGTAAATGAAAAAAATTACATTCACCATGATAACAATCATTAATTCTCAGGAATAGATTTGACAAGAAACCTCACTGAAGTGTTTAAGACTTAGGCAAATGGAAAGACATATGTCTCTGGATTTACACATAAATTTATTTATTGTAATTCCATTCAGGAAAACAGATTCATTTTCAGTTGGGTAAAATAACTTTAAAATTCTATGGAACTTTAAATGAAAATAACCAAAGATGAAAAAAGTATCAATTTTGGTGATGTGACTTAAAAGGTATTAAAACAAACTATAAATACATGGCCGTATAGACAAATAGCCTTAGATATGTCTAGGAGAGAGCAAGAAAAACCATGGTATTAATGAGACCAAGGGTATTATTGCTACTTCATTTTGTGGAACCATCCAATACATTGTATGGAACACTACCTTTATGACCAAAAAATACCTTCTAAATTTTCAGTTAGAGCCTGCCATGATTGAGACCTGAGTGAGAAATAGAGGCAAGATACTAGACTTTTATGTCATTGTATTCTTGTGTTATGTTTTATGACTAATTCATGGTGGACTATTCCTCATGTTGTTTTCCAGGGTTTGAATATAAGCTCATCTCAGGTTAAAATTGTTTTCTGTGGGGATCCTATGCTGTTGACTGTTGAAATGGTCCCTTCTGTTAGGCACTGCACTGGTATTACAGTCCATGGACTCATTTTATAGTGGCAAAATGTATTATAACACCAAGTTTATCATTGTAACAATTTATGAATTGTCCAATTCAGTGGTATTAATTACATTCACAGTGTTGTGCAACAGTCACCACTATGAACCCCAAATTGTTCAGCACCCCAAACACAAACTCTGTACTCATTAAGCATTAATTCCCCTTTTCCCCTTCTCTCCAGTCCCTGATAACCTGTAATTACTTTGTCTCTGTCTATATGGCAAATTTTGTTTATCCATTCATCCATTAATAGTACCTTTTTCAGCTATTTTGAGTAATGCTGCTGTAAACATTGTGTAAACAAGTGTCTGTGTCTCTGTTTTCAGTTTTTTTTGGAATATATCTAGAAGTGGAATTGCTATTCATACAGGGAAAGTGTTTTCATTTCTTTGAGGTAAATGTCCAGGGTTGAAACTGAAAGACCCATTTTTGTTGCCTGTTTAGTTTTTGAAGAAAGTGACAACTCTTTTCCAGTGTGGCTATACTATTTTGCATGCCCACCACAGTGTATGAATGATCTAATTTCTCCTCTTCCTCACCAGCATTTGGTGGTGTCACTATTTTTATTTTACTTATTTTGGTAGGTGTGTATTTGTTTCTAATTGTGGTTACAATTTGCATTCCCTCAGTGGTTAATGATGTTAAGCATATTTTCATGGGCTTATCTGCCCTCTGTCTTTGGTGAGATACCTCTTCATGGCTTTTGGATATATTTTAATTGGACTCTTTTTGAGTGTGTGTTGAGTTTTTTTTTTAATTAAGGTATCATTGATATATAATCTTATGTTTAAGTTTCACATGGGCAAAATTGTGCTTACTACATTCCGCCTTATCAAGTCACCACCACATACGCCATTACAGTCACTGTCCATCAGCATAGTAAGATGCAATAGTCACTACTTGTCTTCTCTGTGCTATATTTCCTTCCTCTTGCCCTCACCTCTATTATGTGCACTAATCATAATACCCCTTAATCCTCTTATCCCTCCGTTGCCCCTCATCCTCCCCAACCCCTTCCCCTTTAGTAACCAATAGTCCATTCTTGAGTTCTGTGAGTCTGCTGCTATTTTCTTCCTTTAGTTTTGCTTTGTTGTTATACTCTACAGATGAGTGAAATCATTTGGTACTTGTCTTTCTCTGCCTTATTTCACTGAGCATTAATACCCTCTAGCTCCATCACGATGTTGCAAATGGTAGGATTTGTTTTCTTCTTATGGCTGAATAATATTCCATTCTGTGTATATGTACCACATCTGCTTTACCCACTCATCTACTGATGGACACTTACGTTGCTTCCTTATCTTGGCTATTGTAAATAGTGCTGGGTTAAACATAGGGGTGCATATGTCTTTTTGATTCTGGGATCCTGTTTTCTTAGGGTAAATAACTAGGAGTGAAATTCCTGCATCAAATGGTATTTCTATTTTTAGGTTTTTTGAGGTACCTCCTTACTGCTTTCCCCAAAGGTTGAACTAATTTACATTCTCACCAGTAATGTAGGACGGTTCCCCTTTCTCCCCATCATCACCAGCATTTGTTGTTGCTTGTCTTTTGGATGTTGGCCATCCTAACTGGTGTGAGGTGATACCTCATTGTGGTTTAAATTTACATTTCTCTGATAATTAGTGATGTGGAGTATCTTTTCATGTGTCTGTTAGGCCGTCTGAATTTATTCTTTGAAAAAGTGTCTGTTAGATCCTTTGCCCATTTTTTAATTGGATATTTGAGTTTTTGGTGTTGGGGTGTGTGAGCTCTTTATATATTTTGGATGTTAACCCCTTATCAGATATGTCATCTATGAACATATTCTCCCACACTGTAGGATGCCTTTTTGTTCTATTGGTGGTGTCCTTTGCTGTATAGAAGCTTTTGAGCTTGATATAGTCCCACTTGTTCATTTTTGCTTTTGTTTCCCTTGCCCAAAGAGATACATTTATGAAAAAGTTACTCATGTTTATATTCAAGAGAGTTTTGCCTATGTATCTTTCTAAGAGTTTTTTGGTATCATGACTTATATTCAGGTCCTTGATCTATTTCAGGTCCTGGATGCCTTTTATTTCTTTGTGTTGTTTGATTGCCGTGGCTAAGACCTCCAATACTATGTTGAATAAAAGTGGGGAGAGTGGTCATCCTTGTCTTGTTCCTGATCTTAGAGGAAAAGCTTTCAGCTTTTCACTGTTAAGTATGATGTTTTCTTTTGTGTATGGAGTTAGACAGTAATCCAGTTTCATTCTCTTACATGTAGCTGTCCAGTTTTGCCAACACCAGTTGTTGAAGAGGCTGTCATTTCCCCAATGTATGTTCATGGCTCCTTTATATTAATTGACCATATATGTGTCAGTATATATCTGGGCTCTCTATTATGTTCTGTTGGTCTATTGGTCTGGTCTTGTGCCAGTACCAAATTGTCTTAATTACTGTGGCTTTGTAGTAGAGCCTGAAATTGGGGAGCATAATTCCCTCTGCTTTATTCTTCCTTCTCAGGATTGTTTTGGCTATTCGAGGTCTTTTGTGGTTCCATATGAACTTTAGAACTATTTGTTCTGGTTTGTTGAAGAATGCTGTTGATATTTTGATAGGGATTGCATTGAATCTGTAGATTGCTTTAGGCAGGATGGCCATTTTGATAATATTAATGTTTCCTACCCAAGAGCATGGAGATGTATTTCCATTTATTAGTGTCCTCTTTAATTTCCCTCAAGAGTGTCTTGTAGTTTTCAGGGTATAAGTCTTTCACTTCCTTAGTTAAGTTTATTCCTAGGTATTCTTTTTGATGCAATTGTGAATGGAATTGTTTTCCTGATTTCTCTTTCTGCTAGTTCATTGTTAGTATATAGAAATGCAACAGATTTCTGTGTATTAATTCTGTATTCTGCAACTGAATTCAGTTATTAGTTTTAGTTGTTTTGGGGTGGATTCTTTAGGGTTTTCTATGTTATCTGCAAACTGTGGCAGTTTAGTGTCTTCCTTACCAATCTGGATGCCTTTTATTTATTTGTGTTGTTTGATTGCCATGGCTAGGACCTCCAAAAATATGTTGAATAAAAGTGGAGAGTGGTCATTCTTGCCTTGTTCCTGATCTTAGAGGAAAAGCTTTTAGCTTTTCACTGTTAAGTATGATGTTTGCTGTGGATTTCTCGTATGTGGCCTTTATTATGTTGAGATAATTGTCGTGTATAACCATTTGGTTGAGAGTTTTTATCATGGATGGGTGTTGAATTTTATCAAATGCTTTTTCAGCATCTATGGAGATGATCGTGTGATTTTTGTCCTTTTTATTGATGTAGTGGATGGGTGATATTGATGGATTTTTGAATATTGTACCATCTTTGCATCCCTGGAATGAATCCCACTTGATCATGATGTAAGATCTTTTTTATGTGTTTTTGAATTTGATTGACTAATACCTTGTTGAGTATTTTTGCATCTATGTTCATCAAGGATATTGGTCAGTAGTTTTCTTTTTTTGTGGTCTTTGCCTGGTTTTGGAATTAGAGTGATGCTGGCTTCATAGAATGAGTTTGGAAATATTCCCTCTTCTTCTAGTTTTTGGAAAATGTTAAGGAGGATGGGTATTAGGTCTTCACTCAATGTCTGATAAAATTCTGCGGTGAAGCCATCTGGTCCAGGAGTTTTGTTCTTGGGTAGTTTTTTGATTACCAACTCAATTTCATTGCTGGTAATTGGTCTGTTAAGATTTTCTGTTTCTTCCTGGGTCAGTCTTGGAAAGTTGTATTTTTCTAGAAAGTTGTCCATTTCTTCTAGGTTATCCAGTTTGTTAGCATATAATTTTTCATAGTATTCTCTAATAATTCTTTGTATTTCTGTAGTGTCTGTAGTGATTTTTCCTTTCTCATTTCTGGTTCTGTTTATGTGTGTAGATTCTCTTTTTTTCTTGATAAGTCTAGGCTAGGGGTTTATCTATTTTGTTTATTTTCTCAAAGAACCAGCTCTTCATTTCATTAATTTTTTCTGTTCTTCTCTATTTTATTTATTTATTTTCTGATCTTTATTATGCCCCTCCTTCTACGAACTTTGGGCCTCATTTTTTCTTCTTTTTCCAGTTTCAATAATTGTGAATTTAGACTGCTCATTCGGGATTGTTCTTTCTTCTTTAAATAGGCCTGGATTGCTGTATACTTTCTGCCTTCACTGCTTCCCACAGAAGTTGGGGCATTGTGTTGTTGTTTTCATTTGTCTCCATATATTGCTTGATCTCTATTTTTATTTGGTCTTTGATCCATTGGTTATTTAGGAGCATGTTGTTAAGCCTCCATGTGTTTGTGGGCTTTTTCGTTTTCTTTGTGTAATTTATTTCTAGTTCCATACTTTTGTAGTCTGAGAAGGTGGTTGGTACAATTTCAATCTTTTTGAATTTACTGTGGCTCTTTTTCTGGCCTAGTATATGATCCATTCTTGAAAATGTTCCATGTGCACTTGAGAACAATGTGTATCCTGCTGCTTTTGGGTGGAGTGTTCTATAGACATCTTTTAGGTCCATCTGTTCTAATGTGTTGTTCAGTGCCTCTGTCTCCTGTTTAGTTGATCTGTCCTTTGGAGTAAGTGGTGTGTTGAAATATCCTAGAATGAATGCAATGCATTCTATTTCCCCTTTTAATTCTGTTATTATTTGTTTCACATATGTAGGTGCTCCTGTGTTGGGTACATAATATTTATAATGGTTATATCACCTTGTTGGACTGACCCCTTTATTATTATGTAATTTCCTTCTTTGTCTCTTGTTATTTTCTTTGTTTTGAAGTCTACCTTATCTGTTGCAATTGCTGCAACTCCTGCTCTTTGTCTCCCTATTGTTTGTATGAAATATCTTTTTCCATCACTTCACTTTTAGTCTGTGTATGTCTTTGGGGTTGAAGTTAGTCTCTTGTAGGCAACATATAGATGGGTCTTACTGTTTTTATCCATCTGTAACTGTGTCTTTTGATTGGTGCATTCAGACCATTTGCATTTACGGTGATTATTGATAGATATATAGTTATTGCCATTGTAGGCTTTGGGTTCATGGTTACCAGAGGTTCAAGGGCAGCTTCTTTACTAACAGTTGAACATAACTCACTTATTATGCTGTCATAAACACAATCTGATGATTCTTTTTTTTTTCTCCCTTCTTTTTCTTCCTCCTCCACTCTTTATGTTAGGTGTCATATTCTGTACTCTTTGTATATCCCTTGATTGACTGTGTGGGTAGCTGATTTAATTTTGCATTTGTTTAGTAATTAATTGGTCTGCTTCCTTTACTGTGTGGTTTTATTTTCTCTGGTGACAGCTATTTAGTCTTCGGTGCACTTCCATCTAGAGCAGTCCCTTTAAAATACACTGTAGAGATGGTTTGTGGGATGTAAATTCCCTGAACTTTTGCTTATCTGGAAATTGTTTAATCACCTTCAAATTTAAATGATAATCTTGCTGGGTATAGTATTCTTGGTTAGCGGCCCTCTGTTTCATTGCACTGAATATATCATACCACTCTCTCTGAACTGTAAGGTTTCTGCTGAGAAGTCTGATGATAACCTAATGGGTTTTCCTTTGTAGGTTATCTTTTTTCTCTCTCTTGCTGCTTTTTGTACTCTGTCCTTGTCCTTGATCTTTGCCATTTTAATTATTATATGTCTTGGTGTTGTCTTCCTTGGGTCCCTTGTGTTGGGCTTCCATGGCCTGAGAGACTATTTCCTTCCTCAAATTGGGGAAGTTTTTAGCAATTATTTATTCAAAGACACTTTCTATCCCTTTTTCTCTCTCTTCTTCTTGTGATACCCCTATAATGTGAATATTGTTCTGTTTGGATTACTCACACAGTTTTCTTAGTATTCTTTCATTCCTAAAGATCCTTTTTTCTCTCTCTGCCTCAGCTTCTTTGTATTCCTGTTCTCTAATTTCTATTCCATTTACTGTCTCCTCCACCTTATGTAATCTGCTTTTAAATACCTGCATTGTATGTTTCATTTCAGCTAGTGTATTTTTTAAGGTGTCTGTCTCCCTCCTGAATTCATCCCTTAGCTCTTGAATATTTTTCTGTAGCCCCATTAGCATGATGATGATTTTTATTTTGAATTCTTTTTTGGGAAGATTTGTGATTTCATTCTCACTGAGCCCTCTTTCTGGTGTTTGAGTGATTTTAGGTTGAACAAGTTTCTTCTGCCTTTTTCTAATCCTGGAGCAATGTCAGTGGTCCCTGGCAAGCAGTGCCAGTGCCTTCCCTAAAGAGTGAGCTCTTTCCTGCTTACAGGCCTCAGTGCCTGTCTCCACTGTCAGTGTCAGTGAGCCATGTGCAGTGAGCAGCCTCTGCATTAATCCCCTAAGCTGCCATAGGCCGTTCTGCCCTCTGGCTGGCAGGGGTTGCAGGTGAATGGCGCCAGTGCCTCCCAGGAGGACAAAGCCCTTTCCTGCTTCCTGGGCACAGTGCCTGCATCCACTGTCAGGACCAGTGAGCCGTATGTAGGGAGCAGCCTGTGGGTTAAGCTGTGTAGTTGCTTTAGGCAGGGCCGCCCGACAGCTGGTCTGGAACAATGGTGGGGTGGGCAGTGGGTCCACACATGGGTGCCCATGGGGAGGAAGAAGCAGCAGGCTCCTTATCACAGTGGGAGGCCTTGGGGCTGCGTTGCCAGCCAAGGGGATGGAACACCTGAAGCTCCTGAATGCTCCCAACCTGCTGGACTGAGTGTGCTGGGACAATTTTGTCCACCTTTTCCTTCTCCTGAGTCCTTGCCCTTTTAGCTGCCCTCTTACTGTTGGGAAGTCTTTCAAAGCACCCGCCTTTCTTTTGTCCCAGAGCATCTGGTTGTGGAAACCTTATGGTCACACGCAGCTTGAGTCTTCGTCTCTGACTTTGGTTTTCAACCCCTCTAATCTGGAGAACACCATGCAATGTGGGTTTGTGCTCCCAGAGTAGATTTTTAGGGCTGAGTATTTAGCAGTCCTGCACTTCAACTCCCTCCACACTCTGATTCTCTTCCTCCCGTTAGTGAGCTGGGGTGGGGGTTGTGCTCAGGTCCCGCTGGGTCGTGCCTTTCTTGCTTTACCCTTTTCCATGATACATTCTCTTTTCCCAGATGTAGACTGTCTGGTACAATCTTATTTCTGGTTACTCTTTTAGGAATAGTCATATTTGCTGTATTTTCATATTGTATGTGGTTTTGGGAGATTTCTGCCTGACTTCTAACACAGACATCTTATTTCCCCTTGTGTGTTGAGTTTTAAGAGTACTTTATATATTTTAGCCTTTGTCAGATATGTGGTTTGCAAATGTTTTTTCGTAGTCCATTGGTAGTCTTTTTATCCCCTTCACAGGGTATTTTTGGTAGAGCAAAACTTTTTAACATTCATAAAGTCCAGTTTATCAGGTTTACTTTTTGCTATGCCTTTGGTTTCTGTCATTCCGGGGTTTATTCATTAAGTACTAAGTCCTGGTTGCATGATATTTGAGTTTGAGTTAAATTCTTTTTATACACCCCAGAGCAAAAATCAGCAAAAAAAAACATCTATGGAAATAGGGTACTTGTTTACAAGCATTTGTTGTTGGTGGATTTTGTTTTGTTTTTTTCTGTCTAGTGGGCTTTAAAATTAATTAAAATGTTCATTGCTCTGTGAATAATGAATGTTCATAGTAAATGATATAGAAATATGTATAATACTATTTAATGCAAATTATACTATAAAGATATATTTTCATTCTAGGGGACACTGTGTCTTATTAAACCATGAAATTATAACATAAGGTTTGCAAGGGTTTTCACCTTTTCTGTAACCTATTCTAACAAATTTGGTTAGAAAGTTCACCCTGTTTAACGAGGAGAGGATTTTACTTATATAATTATAAAGCTACAAAATATTTTGTAATAAAACCCAAATTTGTCTTTTATTTATTGACAATTTGTTTCCTTTTCTATTTTTCTGCCCATCAGATTGCCCAATTAGCGGTTGGCTATTGAGATACTCTTTATGAAATTCGTTTGTCCATGTCAATTAAGATAGGCTGTCATAGTTAAAGTCACTAGAGGAAGTGACAGAACATGTCCATATAAGAGAGAATAAGGGTTTTTACCTGGTGGTAGAGGACAGCGAGCTATAGAAATAAAAGTGGCTGGAGAGTAAAAAAGGTGATAACTTGAAATTGTATTTTGAAACAAATATGATTTCACTGGTTTTGTTTATATTTCAGGTATTTATAGCAGTTAAGAATTAAACTATTAACATTTCTCACCAGAGAGATACATATACTTAACAATCAAATTTTAACACCCATTTCCAGTTTTATTTTCATCCTATTTTTTCAGACCTTTTAGAGTTATGCTAACTTTGCAAGATGAATTGTCATGATTTCTATCTTTACTGTGCTTTATATATAGCCATACCTGGTTTTATGAGTCTTCACTTTATCGTGCTTCACAGATACTAATAAGTTTTTTATAAACTGAAAGTATAAGGTAACCCTGTGTTGAGCAAGTCTGTCGGCACCATTTTTCTAATAGCATTTGCTCACTTTGTGTTTCTGTGTCATACTTTGGCAATTGTTGCAATATTTCAAACTTTCTCATTATCATTATATTTGTTACAGTGATCTGTGATCAGTGATTATGACCTGCTGAAAGCTCAGATTATCATTATTTTCTAGTAACAAAGTTTTTAAATTAAAATATGTACATTGTTTTCTTTAGTCAATTCTACTACACACTTAGTAGATTACAATTTAGTGTAAACATAACTTGTATTTGAGCTGGGAAACCAAAAAGTTCATTTGACTCAATTTATTGAGGTTTTTGCTTTATTGAAGTGGTCTGGAACAAACCTGCAACATTTCTGAGATATGCCTGCATCATTTAAATTTTTATTCCTTGAAAATTTAGTAGAACTCAGACACAAAAATGGCTGACCTGAGCTAGTTTATTTTGGTAGATTTTTGACAGTATTTTCTATTTTATTGTCATTGATCTAATTAGGTTTCCTTTAGGAAATTTGGATAGTTTATTATTTTCCTAGAAAATTGTCCATTTTGTTGAGTTTTTAAGTTTACTTGCATAAAGTGATATATGTTATGTTCATTTGACAACAGTTTCTCCTAATACTGAATATTTTTATATTTGCTATCTCTTAGCTTTGTTTCAGTCTTATCTGAGAACAAATCTTTTTCAGAAGATCGAACTCAGATTTACTAATTTTGTTTTTTTCCTATTCATTTACATTACGAATTTTTCTGTGATACAGGTTTTGCTGCATTCCATAAAATTTGACATGTAATATTTACATTATTAACTTTTTACATAGTCTAGTTAGAGTTGATTTTCTTTTTGAGTTGTGTAATTTAATCAGCATAAAATTTTCCAAGGGATTATTTGTTAACTTTTAAAGCAGTGATTGGCAAACTAATAATCTGTATTTGCAAATAAAGTTTTATTAGAACATAACATCCTTTTGTGATAGAGACCATATAGTCATAATCCTGCAATAGTTAAGTTAATGATCTTGTTCTGTAAGAAAAAGTTTGCCAATCCTTGCTTTAAAGTATTGAGATTTGTTTTTTCTTGGGTGAATTTTGATCAAATTTTATAACTATTTAATGGGTGCTGGAAAGCAAAATGTATTTTACATTGATAGGACAAAAAATTTTTTAAATAAACTTCTAAGAAAAGTTTTTGCTTTTTTCTATATTTATTAAGTAAACTCTAGTAATTTTTTTCCCCTGTATGTTAATTTTTCCTTAGTTGAGCTTCAAATAATATTGCCTTAAAATCTATTTGGATTTTGTATTTAAGGTATATCTCTTGTAAATATTATGCAATTTTGTCTTTGTTGTTAAATTCAATCTGATGTTCTTTTTTAAAGTGTTATGTTTAATCCATTTACAATGGCTGTGTAACTATTGATATGATTGGTTTAAGTCTCTCACTTTACTCTTTGTATCTTGCATTCCACATGTTCCTTGTTCCCTTTTTTTCCCTGCTCCCTAACATTTTTAGGATTTATGAAACATTTTTGACTATATCCTCTGTTTCCTTGGCCTTTTAGCTAAAAAGTTTCTTGGAAACTTAAAGAGATTTGCAATATGCATCTTTAACTTTTTGTGATTTAACTCAAATTTTTATTTTACAACATTGTGAGCACTGTGAGAACGTTACGATATTTAATCCTATTTATATCCTTCTCTTGGTTGTCCTTTATTTTACTTTCACTATAAAATATATCCCACAATACCTTGTATTATTGCTTTATGTAGTCAGTATAAGATGTTTTTTAAGTGTCGTTTTTATTTACCTGTTCATTTACCTCTTCTAGGCTCTTTTATTCCTTCTTACAAAATGGTATTTTATCTGGAATAATTTTTTTTTCTCTCTGAAGAACTTCCTTTATGTTTCTTGAAATGTAAGTCTTCTGGCAATGAATTATCTTAATTTCTTTTTTCTCAGTTTTTATTCTGCCTTCATTTTTGAAGGGTATTTTCTCTGGATATAAAATTCTAGATTGGCAATTCTTTCAACACTCTGAAGATGTTTGGCAATTGTTTCAACACTCTAAAGGTGTTCTTTTATTATCTTTTGACTCATTGTTTCTGATGGGAAGTCAGCCATAATTCTCACTTTTTTCTGTGGAATATAATGTGACTTATTTATTTACTTAATTTGGTTTGGCTGCTTTAATTTTTTTTCCTTTGTCTTGGCTTTTAGCATTTGGCTATGATATGCCTAGGTGTACGATTTACTTTCTGATACCTTGCTTGGATTTGGGTGAACTTTTCTTGGGTCTGTGTATTGATGTCTTTCATCAGTTGTGGATGACTTTAGCCATTATTTCTTAAAGAATTTCTTCTATTCCTTTTTCATCTGTGTTTTAGTACTTCACTTGGGTGTTAGATGGTTTTAGTTATACCTCATGTATTTCAAATTGTGTTCTTTTTCTTTGATTTTTTTTGGATCAATTTTTCCCCCTTTGGTTAATTTATGTTGGCCTGTGTGTACATTTATTGATACTTTCTTCAGCTGTGTCTAATCAGTTTTAAGCCCAGTTAGTTCTTAATTTAGATAGTATTTTTCAGTTACAGATGGCTCATTTGGTTCTTTAAAAGATACTCCATTTCTCTTTTGGAGTTTCTAGTCTTTTCATCCGTTTTTTTTTTTTTTTCTCTTTCAACCTCTTTTTTTATACATAATAGCTAGAAATTATGGTTTCATAGCTAATGTTCTATTAAGTTTAACATCTAAGTAATGTGTGCATCTGCTTCTTTTAATTATTTTGCCACTTGATTATGGATCACATTTACCCACTTCTTCACACATCTCAACATTTTTCTGTGTTTACAGATGTGTTTAAAAGAACTGAAGTCAATAATTGAGACTGAAATAAATAATATTTTTCCCTAGGAAAGAAAGCCTTTCCCTATGTAAAGCAATTAATGATAAGGTTCTGATCTCTTGGATTTGATGGAGTGTTGAAGGGATAAGGGGTAGGTTGCAGTTTTATTTCAGTTCACATGTATTTCAGATGTCTAGGTTAAGGCCTGTTCCATGTATATGTCAGTCCTCTCCCTTTAGCAGTACTCTAGGATCTAAGTACCATCTGCTTCTGAGGTCTTTAACTTTATGTCAAGCTTTCAGTCTCCCAGATTGTTGCTACCATGAATGTGGTAGAAGTCCTGTGTGGAGGGAGAATCAGTAGGCAGGAAGACAAGGAGTTAGCAAACATAACCTGAAGGCTTAACCTGGCCTACCACCGGTTTTTGTAAATAAAATTATTGGGACAGAGCCATACTCATTTGTTTTATGTATTGTCCATGTCTGCTTATATGCTACAAAAGCAGAATTCTGTAGTTGGGACAGTAAAAATATTTACTGTCTGGCCCAGGAAAATTTGCTGACCCCTGTTCTATAGTGTTAAGCCAGTTCACATTGTCATTAAAATTTTGCTGATTTCTCTCTATCTCAGTGAAATTTTTGTCTATGGGAGAAAAGTTTTCCTTCTACTACCCATGCTTTGGCTTAGTAAAGGTCCATAGTAATCGTACATAAACTTCATCCATTAGATCAACCCTAATCTTAGAACCATACAGTCATTCTCAGTAGGTCTTAGAATAAAGTTCAAAGTCTTTCACTAACCTTGAGGAGCCCTTGGTGATTAAATGCTGTCTGCCCCTCCAACGTTCTTCTTTTTTTTAATAGACTTTATTAATTTGTATCACATATGTTCATGGCCAAATTGAGGGGAAGGTACAGTGATTTTCCATATAATCTCTGCCCCCATTCATGCATATAACCTTTTTTTAACACTTAGTGGTCTTTCTTTTCAATCTTCATACTGGGCTTCCATTTTAGCCTCCACCATTTTCAAACTCCATCCAATTACCCTTTCAATCCTTAAGTAAATATCATTTTTTGAGGTATTTTACTTTCTTTGCTTGGTTTGCTTTTATTTTTTTATCTTCCCCAATAAATGTAAGCCCTATTAGTTCACTGACTTTCTTATTCGTAGTACCTAGAATAGTGCCTGAAAATTACTAGATCAATAATATTTGTTGAATAAGTGAATAAATATACTACTTTTTCTGACTCATCATTACCTACCCTCACTTTTATCCTGCTGCCATTCTGATTTTCCTAAGGTATTAATTAGAAAATTCTTAGCTTGGCAGGACCTGACCTCACCTTGAAAATGTCATGTTTATTAGAATGAGACTGAAAGACTTGCATAGTAATCCTATGGTTCAACAGTTTTCAAATGAAACGTCTTTTGTAAAATTATTTTATGTAATCAGTGGAGTAATATTAATAAAAACATACAATAAAGATATAGCTGTGAATGATTTCCTTTTCTTGCTCACTAGAGATTTTAGGGGACTATAGTTTTGATTTGGTAAATATTTATAATATTTATAAATGTTTATACATTTGTGGTTATTATAAAGCTTTAGGTAGTGGTCTGTGCTCAGATGAAGAATATTGTTGGGAACAGACACATCTCATTAATTTTGTATCCTTAGTCCATCATTTATTAAAAATATTTGTCATGTGTTATAAATTTACTGAAAAGGCCATCATAACATTATTTTGTGTTTTGTTTTAAAAAAATCAGGTAAAACTGATTTTGAAAATAACTTAGTGATCCTTTAGAGTAGTCTATTCAATGGAACTATTCAATTTCCATAATGATGGATATATTTTATAAATCTGCATTGTTCATTACTGTAATTGAAAGAACTATCAATGACTGCTCCCAAATTGTGGTTCATTAAATCATTGCACAAAGATTTTTTAGATCTTAACTGTGTACCGTGTAACCAAGCATTGGAGTACATGCTGGGGATAGTTCCTACTCTCAGGGATCTCAAAGTCTAATGAGGAGAGAGGTTCTTAAACCAACAGTGACAGTATAATTGAGGGATAGGTAGAAAGAAGGGGAATGCAAGTTGAACTTTGAAGGTGTATGTGTTAAGGAAATACATATAAAAAGTAGCATTTGCTAGTAGATAAAGATAGGAGACCATATGGTGCATTCTAGCAGCCACAAGAATTCTCTGTTCCTGGACTTAAGGTGAGTTAGAAAGTTGTTATAAAGAATGGACAGTTAATCACTCATCAGTTAATAAAATGTTTTATATGCCATGCTAAAGAGTTCAGATTCTTTCCATTGTTGAGTTTTAAATTGGTAAGTAAAGATTTTAACATGTAAGTCAGTATTTCTGCTTCTTGATTTATTGAAGTTGAAATTCCTATAGGTAATAGGAATTTTATGTTAAAATTTAAATGATTACATCCTATATAATGTTTTTCCTGGTCAGTTTCATATGCTGTTTAGCAGTTAGAATGGGTAGAGTTACCAAAGAAATGAAGGGGATTTGTAAGTTCACATAATAAAGAATTCTGGAGTTGTGATTATACATAAATAAATTGTGAAACTCAGCAGGATTATCAAGTACTCAATCTCTTTCCATCTTTCTGCTCTGCCATTTTTAGCATATTGATCATCATTCTTAGTGTTGTCCTTACAATTACAAGGGGACTGCTGTTCCTTCAATTGTATAGCATTGTTCAAAAGCTGGTAGAACAACTGGCTTTTTCTTGGGTCTGTTTTAAAGATTATGGAAAACTTCCCTGAAAGCCATCTGTCCCTCTTCCTATTCTCTCCTCACTTCCCACTGGCTAAATTATAGTATATAACCATTCTTAAACCAGTTAGTGGAATTGCAACTATTGTTATTAAGATTCATTTATTAATTAAGGTTTATCTCCTGAGGTTCAGGAGAAAACCAGCTTCCCTTGAAGCAAATACCAAAAGTAAAATCAAGGTTCCGTTAGTACGAATGAAGGGATTGGGTAAGCAACCAGTGGAGTTTGCCACTTTGTTTTACTAACTTAGTTATGTGTTTTACTTGTTGTTTTTAAAATTAAGAGTCTTTCCTATACCAAGAGTTTGAGGATAAGCATATTTGCCTCCACATAGGAAAGACAGGACCTCTTTGTGTTTGTCCTCCTTAATACTAATATATTGCTATGAAGATTTTCATAGGACACTGTCAGTGTACAGGGAAAGGACTCCATCTCAGACTGGAGGGAAGTAGAACAGTTCTTGGAGAAGGTAGTGACTGTCATTGAACCTAAATAACAGCCAATTTGAGAAATTGGGAAAAGTAAGTTTCAGACAAAGGATACAGGAAGTATAAAGGCATGATGAAGTTGTAAGAGATCTTGACACACTTAGTGAACTACATACAGGTAGCTTGGTACTTTGGTTGGTTCCCACTTCTTGTATCTGCTTCTTCCTGTTATGTCTATTTCATTCTTTTATAATCTTACACATTACTTTTCTCTGCTATTCAGTTCAAATACTAGTAGAACATGGCTACCAACAATACTTGACTTCTGTATCTTATAATCCAGGCATCCAATACTGGCACAATTATATTGTACTCAATTCTATATGCCAATAGGTACGTTAAGTCTGGCCTAACTTTCACCTGATATCCTGGCAAATCACACTTTAGACTTGGGTTAGGACAAAGTTTGTGATCATTTCAGCTTGGATTAGTCTAACTCTGGGGCAGAAAATGTGTTCTGCCAGGGCAAATTACCTTTGAAGCCAAGATCTGTCAAAGGGAGAAATAAAGTGGGAGAAATCCATTTATTGCCTACAAACAGTCATCTACTTCTTGGACATGTGTTGTGTGACCCAGGTGCAAAAAGGGGCCTCACCGAGCCTCTCTGATCCAGATATGCCCTTGGCTCTCCCCACCTTTGTAGTCACCTGTTGATATGGAGATGACTACTTCTTTCCAACCCTTGGAAACACCTGTTTCTATGGAGATGCACTAAGGCCAGGCAAGAGGTTCTGGAAATACTGTAATTTTACCCACAGCCCACCCCTCCAGAAATCTTGCCTTACAATCTACTCATTCCCCATCTTCTGCAGTGGCCCCTGTGTGGAAAAACTGGAGCACTGCAACCAGACTAATAACATAAAATAACAAAAGTAAAATCATGATAATCCTCAAGCTGGAGGATTCAGCTGGGTTCAAAATCCTATGCAGATTAAATCATTGCTCACCCATTCCACAGGTAGTCAGTAGATGAATGGGTAAGGAGTTCAGAGCAGTCATCATGAGGCAGCTGCAGCCAGTGGGTGGGTCCAGGCCACAGGGAGTGTAAAATAAAATCACCTTAAGGGCAAAAAGATATGTGTTTTAATGACACCAGCATAGGCAAGTCCTGTCCATCAGGTAGGATGCAAGCAAGCGAGTTGTCCTGTGATAGGACAGTGGCGGGAATGGGATCTTGTCCTGGTCTAGTATACCAGACCTTCACGCCCCCTCCCTGTGGGAGTTAGAGATGGGTCAATATATAGGGCTACGGGAGGTACATGAACTGGCCATAAAGATAAAACAAAACTTTCCCATAAAATGCGCTCTGTTTGGCCAGAGTAGGCATTTGTGCCTTTGGGTCCAGTCTCACACCCACCCCTTGATGAGATAGGTGGTTGAACTCCATAGCCAGCAAGGCATGGTACACAGCAGCCAGTTGTTTCTCTATCAAGGTGTACAGGATCTCTGTTCCTTTCCTGAGTTGTGACCAGAATCCAGTAAGTTGGCAGAGCCATTCAAGCCACTGCCAAACGCCCCATCCATAACCATCTTCAGTTACATGAACATCTAGTTCACAGGGCCTTGATGAGTTCATTACACTCAAGGCCTGTATGGCCTTGACTGCTCTCTTAGCAGCAGTAAAAGCAACTGCACATGTTTCATCCCAGTCCTACCTGATGCCCTTTTGTACTAGCTGGTATAAGGGCTTCAGAATTTTTGCCAAATATGGGATAAACACTCTCCAGTAGCCTAAAAAACCCCAAAACTCTTATAATACTGCCTTAGTGGTAGGGGTAGGGAAAGCCTAGACCTTGTCTATGACTGCTTCTGGGATTACTTTAGTTTTACCCAATCAGACAAGCCCCAAGAATTTAACTGACAAACCAGGTCCCTGAACCATGGTGCTGTTCACAGCCCATCCTTTCTGCTATAGATGTTGCAGCAGTCTAGGAACTGCCCCTTCTAAATCTAAAAGAGAATCAGACGTGAGCATGATACTACCAATGTAGTGATACAGCCTCACAGTTTGCAGTTTCCTCCATGTGGCCAAGTTCTGGGCTACCAGTCAATGACAAATGGTAGGACTGTAGAGGTATCCCTGTGGAAGGACAGTGAATATCCACTGCCAGCCTTCCCTCTTGAAAGCAAACTGTTCCTGGCTTTCCTGTGCTATGTCAATAGGGAAGAAAGTATTAGCAAGGACCACAACATAATGATGCATCTCTAGTTCATGACTGAGGGTGTCCGTAATGGCTGTTATAGAGGGGACAGCAACATGCACAGGGGATGTAACTTTATTGAGTTCCCTGTAATCCACAGTCATATGCCAGGGACCATCTGGCTTTTTCACTGGCCACACCAGAGAATTAAAGGGACTATGAGTGGGCTTTATGATACTCACCTTCTCCAACTCCTGTAGAGTTTCTCCAATTTCCTGTGTCCCCCAGGCAATTTATAGTGCTTAGTATTTGTCACTTGCCGAGGTATGGGCAGAGCTACAGGCAGGTGCTTAGCATGTCCCCTTAGAACTACCTTTATCACACCTACCTCAATTTTCAATTTAAACTCACCTGTGGTGGTCTGTAACCACAGGCCCTGCAAAATATCAACCCGAAAATATATTCAGGGATGGGAGAAATGTACACAGTATACTCCTTTGGGGGTAAACGCCCTATCCCCAATGAGATTTGGGCTTTCTTCTAGTTGCCTTCTCCCCATAGCCATCTATTGCAGCAAGGGTCCAAGAAAACACTCAGAGTTGCCATAAATCAGAGAACATTCTGCTCCTGTGTCCACCAGTGCCAGAACGTATTGTACATTCACAGGGGACAAATGAATTGCTAATTCTATATGTGATCTCCAGTCACAACTATGTCCCCCAAGGTGGGAGCCTTGACCCAAAGTGATATGGGGGATCCGTATGGAGCACCAGATGTCTCATTCCTATGGTGAACAACTCTTCATGGGGGCCCTATAAAAATATTATAGATGATATTTTTCATGCCCAACTCTTGTAACACCTGCTGGAACTCTGTATACGTTTTCCATCTAGTGGGTAAGTATGGTAAATCACCCTGATTAGGCCAAACTGCCCTGATGGCTGCTGTCAGCCAATCCAGAAGCACCTGACTCCCTGAGGTATGACAGGCACTTTGCAACCACTGCTGGAGGGAAGGCTGAGTCATCACGGAAGCCAGTCTACCTATTTCAGAACCCAACATAACAATGTTTTCCACCCCCCATATCCCAGAGACACAAAAGCTATGTAGGCAGAGGTTCCAACAAATTCTACTGAAACCAGATGCTCATGTCCAATATCATCCTTGGAATATGAGTGGAGTATGGTGTGCTCCACAACCTGGGGAGGGAGCTGCTTCTCCCCCTGAGGAACCCATGGTTGTGCATTTTTTCCCCCTTAATTATGACTGGGTGGGTCTTTAATAGGGAAGAGGCTAGTGCATTGGACTGTGGCCTTGGCCACAGTTCGGCCCTCAGCCTTACCCCCTCATCCTTCCCTGACATCTCTACCATCTCTGGGGCTGAAGTCACCACTCTTTCCTCCTCCTCCCCCATGACCTCCTATAGCACAGATTCTCTTGTTGCTATCTCCCTCACTGCTAATGTATCTTCCCGCCTGGAGTTACTCCCTGGAGGCAGTTGGCAGAATCCCTGTATTTTACCCCATGGAGTTACATCTGGCGTAGTCGGCAGAATCCCTGAACCCAAAATCTATCTTCATGGGTGAACCCTTGGGTGGGCTGCCCCTAGAGATGGTGGGCAGATACCTGGAAAAACCCCTGTAGATGGTGGTAAGGCCCCAGTTGCTGCTGAGGTGGGGGTGGTGACCTGTCTTCTCAGTAACTGTCTCTCTTTCTTAAGGGCATTCCATAGGTCATTGCCCAGCTCCTCCAAGTGATGCTGAAGTGTGTCTCTCTCCTGCTGAAGAATGTCTGTCTCCTTGATAACCCTTTCCATTATCCTGAGAAACAAATATCCCAGTGTCCCAGCTGCCACATGGCCACTCAGGGCCTCTAAGCAGTCTTATATCTCATTGAAGGTTAATTCCACAGCTTCTGGTGTCTCTACCCTTCTCCAGTTCTAGGGAAGGCTCCACCCATCTAGGTGCTTTACCCTAGACCAGTTCCTCACTAGGCGCTCCCCAAGTGAAAACCCCATGGATAGGGGTCTCCTGGGTGAAGCCGTACCCTCCATTACTGCCGGAGGTAAGGATGACTGAGTCATCACCACCCCCACCTCAACAGCAACTGGGGCCTCCCCACCATTCACAGGGAGGTTTCCAGATATCTGCCCACCATCTCTAGGGGCAGCCCACCCAAGGGTTGCACCCATGATGACAGATTTTGGATTCAGGGATTCTGCCAACTATGCCAGATGTAACTCCATGGGGTAAAATATGTTCCCAGCCTGGGGCAAATTACCTTTGAAGCCAAAATCAGTCAAAGGAAGAAATAAAGTGGGAGAAACTCATTTATTGCTTAAAAGCAGTTGTCCACTTCTGCTCGCCCGTGTTTCTCACTGCCCAGCTGCAAAAAGGGGCCCCACCCAACCTCTCCTGTCCAGATAGGCCCAATCTCCCCCTTGTAATTCCCTATTGATATGGAGATGGACTGCTTCTCTCCATCCCTGGCAGACACCTACTGATACAGAGATGCACTAAGGCCTGGTGAGAGAATCTGGAAATATTGCAGTTTTACCCACAATTAGGTACCTTAATCTACTGGAAATTGTGACAGAGGGAGGAAGTAAATTAGTAGATGGAGTGAGAGTTGGTAAAGGTTAGTTACCAGAAAGGGGTGTGTAATGGTGGGTGGGCAAAAAACCCACATGTCATCTTTAGGAGCCATTGCAGCAGCATCCAGGTGAGAGGTAATGTCCTGAAATAAGAAGGTGGCAGTCGGGGTGGACAGATTTCAATAACGAATCAACTGAATTTGAATGATTGGATGTGAGGTCAAATGAAGTAGAAGCCATAGTCTTACTCATTTATTCACTCAACAAAAATATTTACTGAGTATTTGCTGTGTGCTAGATTCAGTATGAGGTACTGGCAATGCCATAAAACAAGTTACTGTCCTTGTTATGTAGTAACTCACAGAACTTGCACCTGTGTTTCTGGCATAGATGACTGGGAGAATGGTGGTGACAGTCACTTTAAGTTTGAGGGGAAATGTAATAAATTCATTTTTGGAGATAACCTACATATCTTACTTACATAGTATGTAAGTTGAAGTGGTGATGGGATATCCAAGGAAAGTAAGAAATCTAGCTTTGGAAGTCATGACCCCACAGTGGTGGTCAAAGTTTTAAAAACCTAACATAATGTAAAATTTATTTTTGCATGTGTACGTAAAGTTAATTTTAACACATATAAATGTGTGTAGCTGACACCATAGTTAGTATACATCATGGTAGAGCTTACATTATGACATCCCTTTCTAGTCACATACATTCCTCTACTCCCAATCCTGAAAACCAATGAGCTGTTTATGCTCTATCTCTATTTTCTTTCTTTTTTTAGAATGTCATAAAAATGGAAATGAATAATATTAAGACTAGCTTCTTTTGTTCTGCCTAAAGCCTTTGAGATTCATCCAAGTTGTTTTATCCAGCAATAGTTTGTTCCCTTTTTTGCAAAGTGGTATGCCATTGTATGGATGTGTTAGTTTGTTCACCCACTGCAGAACATTTGGAGTGTTTCTAGCTCTTGGCAATTATGAATAAAACCACTATAAACTTTCTCATACAGGTTTTTGTGTGAACATAGTTTTCATTTCTCAAGGGTCAATGCCTAGGGGTGGGAATGTTGGATTATATGGTAGGTGTATGTTTAACTTTATAAGAAACTGCCAAATTATTTTCCAGAGTGGCAGTACCATGTTCATTCCCACCAGCAATGTATGAGATAATAATTATTGTTCATCTTTGCTACTACTTGATATTGTCAAATATGTATATATATATTTTTTATTTTAGCCATTATATTAAGTGTGTAGTGGTATCTCATTGTGATTTTAATTTTCTTTTCTCTAATTGCTAATAATGTTGAACATCTTTTCATGTGCTTACTTACCTTTCTTGTGTCCTCTATGGCCTCCAAAATGTCTGTTCATATCTTTACCTATTTTTAAATTAGGTTGTTTCTTACTATTGAGTTTTGAGAGTTCATTGTATATTCTAGATATAGGTCCTTCATTGAATATGTGATTTCCTTTTTTTTGTTTGTTCTCATAACTGATTTTTGCAGAATAAAAGTTTTAAATGTTGAAGAAGTCACATTTATCTTTTTTAAAGCTATTGTTAGTGGTATTTAAAATTTTTTATTTCTAGTGCACTGCTAATATGTGAAATATATGTATGTGCATATATATATATAAATAATTGGTTTTTGTCTTTTGACTTTGTACTGTGATCTTGCTAAACTCACTTCTTTGTTCTAAGAGGTAGTGTTTTTGGTTGGTTGGTTGGTTTGGTAGATTCCTTTGAATTTATCAAGTGGACAATAATGTCTTCTGAAAATAGGGATGGTTTTATTTTTTCCTTTCCAGTCTGTATGCACTGACTAGTACTTTAGTATGATGGTGGCTAAAAGTGTTGAGAGTATGTGTTCCTGCCTTGTTCCTGCACTTAGATGTGAATCATTCAGTCTTTGACCACTAAGTATATGTTCTTTATCAAGTTAAAGAAATTCCTCCTTTTTATTCCTAGTTTTCTAGTTTTTGTCATGAATGGATGTTGGATGTTGTTAAATGCTTTTTCTGCATTAAGTGATATGGCCATGTGATTTTTCTTCTTTGAATCATTGATATGATTGATGGTTACTTTGATTTCCAAATATTAGTTTATCATTCTCAAGATAAACCCCTCTTACGTAGTACTTTTTTGTACACTATTGGATTTGATTTGATAATTTATTGAGGATCTTTATTTCTATGTTCACAGGGGATATTGGTCTATAGTTTTCTTTTCCTTTTTTTTGGTAATGTTTGTATCTGTTTTGATATCAGTAATTTTGTCTTCATAAAACGAGTTGGGGTTGTTTCCTTCTATTTTCTGGAAGAGATAGTGTAGACTCAGTGTTATTTCTTTAATTCTTGAGTAGAATTCACTTGTGAAACCATCTGCAAGTAGATATTTGTTTTATAAATGTTTTTAAGCCACAAACTTAATTTATTTAATAGTTTTAGAAATATTCAGGTTACTATTTAATCATGGGTGTGTTACTTTATTTATTTATTAAAAGAAATTAGAAGACCAAGTTTTGCTACTGGCTGGTTATATAACCTTGGGAAATGTATTTTAGCATTAACCTCTCTGGTTCTTAATTTGTCCATCTGAAAAATTAAAGAATGAGATTCATTTGTCTCTAAGGTATCTCTCAGTTTTAAAATTCTGTAATTCTGGTCGATAAGAGTTTATGTCTTTGAAGTTTATGTAAAATGATTGTGGGCCTGTTCATTGTTTTATCTGTCAGCTTTTGAACATTGACTTATTTAGACTCACTTATTTTAATATGTAAGGTCTGTATTTTCTTATTGATGGATAATTTGTTGATGAAAAGGTATGGTTAGAGGCAGGACTCTTTATACATGATATGGTTATGTGAAAAATTACTTTCATTAGCTATTTATGTAAGAAGATATAATAAAATACATTTGTTAGTTTTTAATGTTATACTTTCTTGAAAAAATTGAGTTTAGAATTTGTAAATGTTAGAAATGTGTATCTCTTCTGGTGATTATCCTTCTGGTTTAAAAAGCCACTCATTTTTTGGCTTCTTAATAGAGACTATGTCTGTAGAAGTATTTATGTAAAATTCATTTTTAAAAGGTGCACATGTTGTGCATTCTGTCCATTTATTGAGTTAAAGCAAAGTGAAAGGAGCATACAGATCTGCTGAAGGAAACATTAAGTTGCAGGCTGCAGCTGGAGGATTTTACGTAGGCACCTGTGGGTTTGAGTGCATTCAATATACAGACTGCAGTAGGAGGCTGGCACTGCCTCTGCTGACTCCAGTACACTCCTTCACTGCTGCTCTGCCGATTTTCTCCACTGTCCAGAAGACAAACAAAATGGTGCAGCATGTAGAGGGCATGGGAAAAAAATAACCGTCAGTATGAACCAAAGGTGGGTTTGCTACACTGAATAGCAGAGAAAATAGTTTTAACAAGATTACAAGCTTGGATATATAGTTCATTATGTCAGTTACCCTTAACTGTTTTAATGTTTGATTATGCCATTCAAGAATGAAAATGTACAGATCTGAAATGTGCATGCCCTCCAGATACTGAGGTTTCAGGTATATTGCATGTGTAGCATTAATAAATGCATGCATGGAGCTTATAAACAGATTTATATTTGTACTGAATATGTGTAATGTGTATAACACACATACACATGAAGGGGTTTTTCCTATTAATACTAGGTTTTTTTAAACAAATAAGCACTTACAGGTTTTATGTTTTTTATGTTACACATTTGTCACAGCTGCTACCAATGTCTCAGGCCTTATATTCATTTTATAATAGTAGAGAGCATTAGTAGGGCATTCTCTGGTGAGATGGGGAATAAGTAGAATGAACATGAGTTGGTACTTCATATTTTATTGATGACCGTAATGCAGTGTGAGTTCGCATTGCACATAGTCATGATTTAAATGATTACCTCTTTTATGAAACCAGACTGTTTGTAAGAACAGCCATGTTGTAGACAGTGAGTATAAAATAAGGAGAGGAAGTAGGACAAGTAAAATTTCTCTGTCCTTGGTTTCTTAAGCAATGCTCAGCATTGACTCCTGGCGCTGTCATTTTAGAAGTACAGTATAGAAACAACTGAACATCAAGCATAGAAAAAAAACATGGAGGTTTAATTTTCCACTCCCTCACAGAAGCATTTTACTTATGTACTCTTATATTTTGGGTTTTGGTGGCTGCATGTTACTGGGGAGCTGTCCAGTTGAGACAATATATATTTACTTAAGCCACACCGAATAGATTCAGCTTTTTTTATGCATTCAGACACTATTTTAATCTTTACTGATTTATGACCATCATATGTGGGATGACTTTTGAGTTGTAAAAGAAAGAAAATACTAGATTCACAGGTTCCAGCTTAATGTGTTCTTGAATATCTGAGTTGTTATATTAATAGCACAGAAGAACAGTATTTAAGTTATGCAGTATTATCTCTAGCAGAGATAGAGAGGGAGAGAGAATATTTGTATGGTTCCAGTACAAGTGTACTGCAAGTATTCTTATTATATAGGTAACAGTGCTGCTGCTATACTGTTTTCTTTTTTAGTATCCTTAGTGTTAAATTGGGGTATGACATTTATAGTTTAGATTTTCTGTTTGAGAAAATATTTATCCAAGCATTTAAAATACCTCACTTACAATTTTTCTGTGCTTTAACATTTTTTGCAAAAGATTAAGCCTGAGTTTAAAATCTACTTATAATGTTTTATTCTGTACTAACAACATGTTGTTTGTGATGAGAATGAACAACTTTATGGCTGTTTGCCACTGTTTTGGATTACCTCACTCACTTTACTGTAGACAGAAATAACAGAAATCAGCATTCATCTTAGTAGTCTGAAGAGTACTCATGTTCTATATTTTCACAAACTCTTTCTTTTAAAGAAAGCAAATTCACTCCATCTTCTCCCCAAAAAGAAAACTAACACTTTCATCTGTACTATATTTCCTTAATTTTATTGAATAACACAAAAGAGTAATATGGGATTTTTATGTGCAAAATTTAGTAGCAACATAGGTAACTGTAGATTGAAACATACTATGTTATTGGAATGTTTTGTGGATCTAAAATGTTATATAATCCTGATGGACTATTGCAGGTGAAACAAAGAAATCTGATTGGTTCCTCACAAGACACACAGCCTTGAAATCCATTCTAAGGAGGTTTCTACAGCAGCCTGGATGGCTAGTTAGTACCACAGTTGAAACAAAATGTCTTGGAGACAGGGAGGGGTTTGGAAGAGACTGTGAAGTTGTTAAAGCACTTCAGTAATCCTTATCTTTTAGCATTTTGGTTTCCTTGCAGGTTTTTTTCCCTTTCAGTCTCATTTTTGCTTTGCTTATTATTACTACTTCTAGGGAATGTTCTATTACATTAACAAACTTTCTAAGTAACAAACTACTAAGTAGTAGTATTTAATGATCTAGGAGAGTTGCTTTAAGAGGGGTTTTATGTGTAATGATAGAATGGGTTAATGAATAATATAATTTCAGAATATTAAATATGAATGAGTGGATTTGTTGGGGGAGGGGGAGCTTATGATGGAAAAGAGTTATGAAGTACAGGACACTAATGGGAACTCTTTGGCCCTACCCTTCACCATCATATTAAAATTGTATTGGGTAATTTGTCATCTAAGACTTCAGTGATGCTTGGTGAGGGTACATTGTCACTGACATTCAAACAGCAGGCTATTGCAAGTCAAAACAGGTGGAGAATTGTTTGCTGTCTGCTGGCTATTAGAAACACTCTTGAGATGTGAGAACAATATATGTTAGCTTTTATATATTTACTATTCTTGCCTAAATAATCTGCCGGAATATACTTGTAAGTTATAGTACCAGATATTCAACACCTTTTATGAAAATACTTAAAATATACTTATAGTTTATCCTATTAAAATTTGAGAATTCTTTGAACATTTATTTATGTCAACTTCATTTGTAGGATCTGGGGGGAGGGAAAAATTGCTGTGAACAAGAATGAGCATTTAAATTAAGAGAATTAATTATATTGAAAGGAAGTAGAGAAACATCTTAAAGCATATTTAAAAAGTAATATCTTATGCATAGATCTGTTCTGATAAAAACCAACTATATATTCTAGGTTCCATTTCTGTGCTTATTTTCTAAATTATCCGATATGCTAATAGAGTCAGGCTGAAAGCAGCTGGCTGCTGGTGTTACAAGCTGAAAACAAAATGGCTGGCAAGGATTAGTACTATAAATTTGTGATAGAGAACTGGATACAATTAAGATATCTTTTGTTGAAGGAGAATGTTACAGAGTAAGTTGATAAGGGAATGACTGTTGTGCTAGGTGCTTTTGACAAAAAAGAAACATCATTTTATTAAAGAAAATGTGCAAATACTTTATTATAGCATAAAATCAAAAGATTTTACGCTGTAAATAGTAATTCATTTTCAACTAAGCAATAAAAAAACTTGTAAATATTCATTTAACCACCATTGTCTTTGTAATGCGAAGATCCAGGTAGTTTCTGAGGATATTATTTATTAATTTTTCAGGCTAACACGGTGGTTAAAGGTAAAAGAAATAAAAAATGAGTACATTCTTCAAATGGGGGACAATTTAGAGATAAGTTTATGGGAGTTTTATTTAAGGACTTTTAGATTATAGATTTATTTATGAATCTTTTGGAGGGATAGAAGAAATAGAATAATGGGAATATTCAGAGATAAGAATGAAAATATAGTTCATAAAATTACAATATCTGTAGATGTGTATATTAGTAAAAATTTTCCTCTGTATAAGCATAAGCCTTTTCCATTGATTTTTAGTAATTATTGAAAGTAAATGACATTAAAATTGTTGATAGTCTGGGATAGATTGAGAAATAGCTTCAGGAATTATTAATTGCTTAGGTTGAAGACAACACATTAGCTCACAGGTCTGTCTCTCACAGTGTAATGGTTATTATGTACTATAAGAGGGCACACAATGTAAATTTGGTATCTGTTTCTTTAGCACATAGTATAATGCCCTCACATTTAGTGAGTGCCTTAGTGACTGATAAATGAGTAATAGCAGACACTTTGGTGTGTGTATAAAGGCATACATACATAATTATACTCATTTAATTTTCACAACCTTATGGGATAAATTCTATTATTTTATTCATTTAGCAGATAAAGAAAGAGAGACAGGGAAACAGAAGTCACATGGCCAAGGTCATACAGTAAGTGTTGGAGCCAAGATTTGTACTTGGGTGGTTCTGAACTCCTTCATCATCTCTCCCTCCAGTAACTGAAGATAAAGATTCCATGGCACCCTTAGCCCTCAGGAGCATGCAATTGTGTACCTAATCTGGCAGGAACTGCAGAGCAGAGAAAACCTTTCTGCAATATCTCTTTCAAAATCGCTTTAACTGATATTTTGTTTTCTAAAGTCCTTTTTCTATCTCTTAGCTATAGCTGATGGCACATTATCATCAGCAACTAATGTAGATGTCAGTTCTTAAAGCTATTTAAAAGTCCATAGCAAGTGTATTCAGCAAGTGGGTAGAAAATACTTGAAACTTTCTACACTCCCCAAAATGGCTGCCAACATCTAATCAGTCATCAAGAGTGATTGATTAAAACTCCTGAAAGTTTTCAACTTTTTCTTCTCTTCTTCCATTTTAGGATTTCCTCTTTTCTCACTTAAATTACTCTCTCCAGTCTCCACTAACCCTTTAGTCCATTTTCTGTTTTGCTGTAAGAATGAATTTTCATAAATGTAAATCCCCATAATTTAAAAATAAAATATGGCATGGCTTTTACTAGTTCTCATTGCAGTAACTGCAATAACAGATGTATACAGAGACAATACACAGATTCATAGACAGATTTAGAATTTGGCTTAAAGAAAAAAGCAGTATGTTTGAATCTCCTTTATCAGAGATGAAAAATCCCAATATCAATGTATCCACAAATAATTTTTATTTTAGTGTTGTGCCTGTTTTAAATTTTAAGTGGTATCATTCTAATACTCTGCATCTTGCTTATCTCTTGTTGATATATATGGACTTGGTTTATTTCATTTTTGTATTGTATAGTATTCAATTTTATGAGCACATTTCTTTTATCCATTTCTCTCCTAATAGAAGTTTGAGTTTATGCCAGTGTTTGTTTTGTGGGGTTTTTTTGCTGCAGTGAATATCCTTACACACTTACCAGTGTTTTTCTGGGGGCTATACCCAGAAATGGAATTGCAGGTTGTAGGTTATTTATATTTTCACTTTTACTGGATAATTTCTCTCCTCTGTCACTGTACCATTTTACATTCTTCTCAGAAGTGTTCGAGAGTTCCTGTTTAGCCATATCTTTGGCAACATTCATATATATGGTCAGACGTCTTCATTTTTCCCAACCTGGTAGGCGAAAAGTAACACCCTATGGATTTATTTCTATTTCTAGCAAGGCTGAATATTCTTTCATCTGTTTATTGGCCTTTCAGATTTCCTCTTTTGTTAATAACTTCCTCATGTTCTTTATGCTTTTTTCTCTTGGCTTATTTATCTTTTTCTTATTGATTTATTGATACTTCTTATATATTTTAAACTGGGTTCAACAAATGATAGCCCATGAGTTAAATCTAGCCCACCACCTGTGTTTGTATAGGCTGTGAGCTAAAGATAGTTTTATATTAATTTAAATGACTGAGGAAAAAAATTAATAAAATGTCACATGTGAAAATAATAATGAAATTCACATTTCAGTGTCCATAAGTAAACTTTTATGGAATACAGCCATCCTCACTTATTTACATATTATCTGGGGCTGCTTTTTTGCTAAAATGGTGGAGCTGAAATAGTGAAGCAGAGAACATGTAGTCTGTAAAGCCTAAGATATTTATTCTCTTTACAGAAGATTTCTTTTCTAGGTTGATTCTTGGTCTGTGGCAGATAGTGGCTCCCAGTCTCTATCCTGCTTAAAATTTTGCTTTTGGTTGTAAGACTAAACCTATGTCTAAACTTATCTTGAGCCAAAATTTATTTATCATTCTTTTTCCCCGTGTGTTGTTTCAGAAGTCTTTCCTTAGAGATCATAAATATATTCTCCTATATTTGCTTAAAATGGCTAAAGTTGTTTTTCATTTTCAGATTTTTAGTACATTTTGATTTTTCTCTTTTCCTTTAATTTTTTGGTAAAGGGATTGTAGTGTAAGAAGGGGATCTAATTATTTTTTCTCATGGTAAAAGGCAGTTTTCCCACATCTATTTGTTGTTGAATAGCCTTTCCTTTCCCCAGTGTTTTTTCATGCTACTTTCTCATAGATGAAGTACCTTTATTTATATATGAGTCTGTTTTCTGTTTCTTTATTCAGTTCCTCTGATTAAATATTTCTATATTCTACTTCATCCTAATGATTGCTGTTATTCAGCCACTTAATCATTGTTGTATTCATGTTTCCTAGTTCCTTAGAAAAAAAATACAAAATGGTAATACTCTAGTAAGAACCTTACTAATGATAAGTTTAGGGAAAGAAATATTGGTTTTGAATTCTGTTTATTATATATACCAAGGTCATGTTGTTAGCTTTAATAGCACGTTTTCCTTGGAACATTGTGATTCTCAAATTTTTATTGCCATCATTATCACAATCAAGTAATACAGTAAAGATTAGTTGCCCACAAGTGCATGATATTACACTAAATACTTTAAAAAACACATTCATATATAAACATAAGCCAGTAACAATAAAATATTATTTAGGCATACATAGAGGATAAAATATACTTTATTAAAAAAATTTTGAGGCATATTTAGATAATGATTTTTTGGCCTTTTATTACTTAGGTTTTTCAATGAGTGTCAGTATATTTAAATTAAACATGCCAGTCAGAACAGAAGTATGTGCCTTTTCTTAGGGGTGAGGTGGGAAGGGGAGATTTGATTTGTAGTTTGGCTATCATTCCATGTTTTTAGGGAGTAAGAGGAATAAATATAAAGGTTCATTTTATTGTGAATTATGTGATATAAAATAAAAATTATTACTAGTGCTTTTCAAACTTATCCTCATATACAAAGACAGGAATTTTGGGTGAAAACAATTTTATCCTGAGTCCTCAAGTATATGACAGTTATTTCTCAGGTTTCTGCCATAGATACCCTGAGGGCAGAGATCAGAAAATGAAAGAAAGTCAGTTTAGGAAAACAAAGGGAGATCTACTTAGGAATGAAGCTGGAAGAGTAGAACCATTGTAGACCGTATTAAGAATTTTTATATTTTCTGATGGAAGATCATTTAAACATTTTAAACATTAAATGGTATAATTATTAGACGCAGCTGTTTTGTGGATAAACATTTAGAATAAAGTGGATATAGAAATGGGCGCAGGTTGGAGATGGAGATGGGTGGCTTCAAGAGACTTTTAGGAAGGAAAATTAACCATATATGGTGATGAATTTATTGAGTCATGAGCTCTGATAGAGAGTATCAGGTTTGAAGGAGAAGTATTTCATGTTTAGACTTTCAGAGTTTGAGGTATATTTGAGACATTAGAGATTTGAAAAAGGCAGTTGTTATAAAGATGAACCTGTCCAATTTTCACACAAATAGATGAATAAGGAGCTCCTTGTAGAATAATGGATTTAAAGTTAAAACATAAATACTTGGGTTGAGAATTGAGAATCATTACAGAACTCTTATTTGAGAATGACCTATTTGTTTTTTAAAAAATCAAGGGATTAAGTAACTTCACTTCTGGCTTTTCCCTCCATCTAGTTCTAGATCTAGAATCAGTGAGGTGCTAGAGGTCAAGATTAAATCAGATATTAAATTGAATCCTTGGTTAAAGTGGCTTATTATGTCTCCTTCCCAATCTCCCATCTTCTAGTCTCTGTCTTAGTTAATGGCATTATGGTAGTCCATTGAAATTCCAAATCAAGAATTCTAAGGCATCAAGAGTTCCCTTCTTTCACCCATTTCATTCATGGAAATTAATTCGGTAGCTATTTTTTTGAGCACTTAGGATATATCAGATACTGTTCTAGGTCTGAGAGATTAGAACAGTGAATACACAATTATTATCCTCATGAAATTTACATTCTAGTGGATAAGACTGTCAAAATTAAGATAAAGAAAATACTATGCTATGGAGAAAAATGAAGCAAGAAAGGGAGAAAAAAGTATGTCTGTGTAAAAAATTATGGGAAGTACAGGTGTGAGGGAAAAAAGCATCATTCAGGATCATTAGGTACCTACCTGAAGGAGATGAAGGACAAGCCAAGCTGGTGTCTGAGAGAAAAGTATTCTAGGCAGAGACCTTGATATGGGAAATCTTTGAAGAGTTTTGAGAAGAGTGTCACAATCTAATTTGTGTTTTAGCAGAACCATTCTGATAGCTGTGTTCAGAATAAAGACAGGCTGGGACAGAAGAAGAGAAACCAGGTTGTAGTATAAGAAGGTGGTTTAGACCAGGGGAGAAGTGGCAAAGGGAGAGAAGCAGCTTGGATACGTTATGAATGAACAGATGATAAGATTTACTGTTAGATTACATGTACAATCTAAGAGAAATAGAGGGGTTAAGGATGATTCCGAGGTTTTTGACTTGAGCGACTAAAGGAATGAAGTTGCTATTCAGAGATGAGGAAGATTGTGAGAGGAGCAGATTTATGGAGGTATATTAGGACATGTTAAATTTTGAGATGCCTTTTTGATATTCAAAGGAGAGATGTAGGGTAGGCAACACTGTACATATTGAGTTAGTTCATGCACAGGGCCCAGGCTAGAGATACAAATTTGGAAATCATCAGCATACAGATGAAACATAAAACCATAAATATGTTTGAGGTAAACAAGGGAATGTACATATCAAAGACTGCAGATTAGAAAAGTGAGCCTGGGACACTACAATGTTTATAGATTGAAGGAACAAGCCGGGGAGACTGAGAAGGAGCCACAGATGTAGGGTAGTGTAGTGTCTTGGAAGTTAGGTGAAGAGAGAACTTCAAGTAAAAGAAAATAATTAATTGCATCAGATGTTGATAAGTCAAAAAATAATGAAACTGAGAACTAATGATTGGATTTAGCCGTGGACTTCATAGGAGATCTTGGTGAGTGTGAATTTTCTGGAGTGGCAGAAGCCTGAAAGGGGCAGACTTGAGGAAGAAGGGGAAAAGAAAATTGATGATAGTAATTAGAAACAACTCTTTCAAATGAATGTAAAGTCTTTGCAGTTTTGTGTCCCAAATATTCCATGAACCTGCCCTTTCATCTTTCTTCACAATAGTGGTGCATTTATTCGGGCTTCCCTGTCCTCCAGGCTTACTGCAGGGATCTCGTCGCCTTTAACCTGTCACTCCATAGTGCCAATGCTCATATACTGGCCAAACTTATTTTTTGAGAACACTGGTCAGATCATGCTATTCCTCTGCTTAATGCCCTTCATTTTCTTCCCCACACTTTACAGGATAAGGTTTAAATGGGTCTTCATGAAAAATGATTATGCCTTTTGTGATTATACCTCTGCCAACTTTGCTGCTTTTATATCTTGTCTTGTCCCCATACTTTCTGTGCTCTAGCCATACTAGACTCTTTGAATTTCCCTAAGTGCACCATGTTCTTTTATTCCTCTCTGTCTTTGCACATAAAATCTGGTACTGTTCCTGAACATCCCTTCTTACACTTTAGAAGCTGTGGCTTCCCTGAGATCCAGGTTAATGTGAAGAAGCAGAGGCTGTTAGAGTTTTTTAGAATCTTAGGAAACTATACATCTAGATGATATCTTCTAGGTAGCATAACTTACCAAGCCCAGCTCAAAGACATAAGTTTAGACTAGTTAACTATAAGTTAAACCCTCTCCACATTATACAATATTATCCCAGTTTAATCCACAAAACCCCCATGTCACCAAAATGAAGTACAATCAGTAATAAACAGAAGAAAAGAGATCAGAAAGTGAACCTATGAATGTAACTCTTGTCCTCAATTTACAGATTGTATCCTTCTGTAAAATTAGTATCTTCTACCTACAGCATCTATTGGCACTAGAAAATTTCAGGTGGGTCCAGTTCATCACTATACCCCAGTACCACTTAATTTCTAATGATTCTCAGCTTTGGCTGGACATTGTAATCATCTAGGGAGTTTTAAAGAAATTTTCATGCCTCTCAATGATTCTTAATCTGGGGAGTAGCTTGAACATAAAGGATTTTTTAGAATCCTTAGATTCCCTAAATCAGTCTAATGTGCAACCAAGATTGAGACCCATATGTATCCTCCTTAGCATCCAGTTTCAACAGATAAGAACACCAAAAATAAATTTTAAAAAATACATGCATACACACACACACACACACACTTGTGTGTATATATACATTTATTGTTGATATTCAATTATATTTTTAACTGTTGTAAGTTGCTGTGCTGGACTTTTATTCAAACTCCAACTTCACAAAGTTAAAACAGTATAAATTGACAAAAATAAACTCAAAATTCCTTCTCACTCTCATTCTATGACTGTAAGAAATGCTTATCTGTAGAGATGATCTGGGCTTACTAGGAAACACCACATAGAGGAAGCTCTTAAAATAAGCTCAAGAATTTGAGCGAGCTATACTGAGTTCCAAATTTGAAGGGAAGACATTTGGAATCAGATTATTTCAGATGCACCTTGGAATTTTTTCATCCTTTTTTTGGTTTCCTACAACTGTACTGTTGGAGTTTTCTAACCTGTCACAGTATGTTTGTGTATAGATATAAAATAAACTATATTCTCTTTTGCAAGGAGATGACAGAGTGGTAGACAAGAAAACAGACTGTAGTATCAGGCCTAGTTTCAAATCCTGAATCCTACACCTACCAACTCTATAACTGTGGCCAAATTTAGTTAGAGTCTCAACTCCTATTTCCTGATCTATTAAAATGAGAATAATATTTATTATTTATCTCATCAGGTTTTATGGAGGATTAAATAACATAAATTTGTGAAACATTTAGCATTGTGCCTGACACATTGTAAGGACTGAATAGGTAATGGCTATTTTCAATAATGGTGGCACAGTCCAAGAAGCTAGAGCCTCATTTTTCCTTTTCAGTTATGTAGGATCTATAGATTTGTATACATATTTAGTTAGTTTAGTTTTATGTTATTGATAAGTATGTACTCTTGAAATGATATGATAAGGATGGCAATTTGCCTCTATGGTCTTCCTCCCCAAAAATCTATAGCCCCAGGATAATCGTAAGGAATACATCAGACAAATCCTAACTGAGAGACATTCTACAGAATTCTGACCACTGCTACTCAGAACTGTCAAGGTCACCAAAAACAAGTCTAAGGAGCCTAAGGATATACAATGACTAAATGTAATGTATTACGGAATGGAAAAAAAGACATTAGATAAAAGCTAAGGAAATATAAACGAAGAGTGGACTTCAGTTAATAATGAATCAACATTGATGCATTAGTTTTGACAAATGACTAAGTGGGACACCAGGTTTATGGGATCTGTTTGTACTATCCTAGCAACTTTTCTGTATATCTAAAATTATTTTAAAATAAAAAGCTTATTTAAAAAACAATAATATATAATCATACACACCTTTAAATTTAATGTTACTCTATTTAATTCAGTGTTAGGCTTAATATTTTGTATATTCATTGTGCACCTTGAAAGCACAGTCATCAACTTTTAAAATACTGATATTATTACTGGTGATTGCTCCATTTATGGTTAGCAAGTCTATTTTGTTTTCCTGTTATTAGTCATCATCATTGATGCATAGATACATCATGAGAATCAAAACATTACGTGTTTAATAGAACTTTTCTTGAGTTACAGATCAGATCTCTGGGACATTTTTGATGCCTTAGGCAAATGTAAATTAATAACTCATCTTAGGGAAGTTACTTTTCTTTTTTAGATTTGCAGTATACAAGCTAGGTCTATTAAGCCTGTAAACTTGTCATTTTTATATTCTGGCAGGCTTTGAAACTATTTTGTAGTATACTTCTGAAGAGCATTAGCTATAGTGATGATGGCATTATGTTAATTAGTATATTTCTTTGGTATAGAGTGTGTCCTTTTTTCTTTAGAGGAAGAGATGCTATAGATGTTTTCTTAAGAACTAGAGCACTTTTAGATGAGTTTGGGCTTACCTATGAAAATTCTTACTGATAATAAAGATCATTGAGATTGATGTGGAGGATGAGGTCATAATGCTTTGGAATAATGCTGCTCATCTTTTCTTTATATAGTAGTAGCTGGGCTAAGAAAAGAAAAATACTGAACTCCTTAAACTCCGTCTTAACCTGTATCTCAAACCACATTATTATTTTTTTCTTGAACCTGGTTTGATTTGATGAGCATTAATTTTAGAGCTGGCCCTTAAGAAAACCCACTCCATATCAGCCTTCATTTGGCACTGAAAATACCAAGATGAAAAAGGCTTTCAAAGGCACACTTAGAACATTTTACAGTCCAGAGATAGTCATATAAATAATGAACTATTACACAATGTGGCAATGCTGTGAAACAGATATGTATAATGTGCTATGGGAGCACAGAAGAGGAGCAATTCTTTCTGGTAGGCATCTAGGAAGTCTTTATAGAGAAGGTAGGAAATGACATTTACGCTATCTTTTGGTGAAGGGACATGGTTATTGATAATGTTGACGATAGATGAAGATTCCAGTTATCATTTAATAAATGTTTATTTAGTGCCAGATGGCACATTGTGTTTTGTGTATATTACTACTGTGTTTGTTTCTGACTGCAAATCTAAAGGGTATTACTGTATCACCTTCACAGAAAAGGAAACTGAGGTTCAGAGAATTTAATTAATTTTCCTAAGATCATAATAATAATAGTAAAAAGATTTGAGTCCAACTCTGTTCTGCTAGATGCAAGCACTGTTAATATATGTTGAATACAATTTTATTATATTGTCAAGTAAGGTAACTGCATTTTAGGTAGAGGAAATAGTATGAATAAATTGATGGAGACCTCATAATGCTTTTCCTCATTGAATATCATCAAGTAGTTTGGTACCGCCAGATATAGTGAAATGTATTTTCAGGATTTTATGGTTGCAAGTGACAGAATATTTGAGTCAGAATTGCTTATATGAGGGTTTGGCAAACTTTTCTGTGAAGGGCCAGATAGTCAATATTTTAGGCTTTGCAGGCTATATAGTGCAGATATGGAACTCTGTCTTTGTAGTATGAAACCAGCCATGGACTGTATATAAATGAGTGATCATGACTGTGTGCTAACACAACTTTATTTATGGACACTGAAATTTGAATTTCATGTGATTTTTATGTGTCACAAAATCTTTTTTTTTTTCAGCTATTTAAGAATGTAAAAACCATTGTTAGCTCACTGGCTGTCCAAGAATAGGTGGCAGGCCAGATTTGGCTTGTGAGCTAGTTTACTGACCTCTAGTTTATATAATGGAGAGGTTTTATTGGATTGCATGATTGTAGTCCAGAGATCCAGTGTTAAAGAGAGCTTTGTTATCCATGTCTTTACCGTAATTTTCAGACTGTTAACTTTATCCTATTGTTTATTCCTCTTGTGTTTACAAGATGGTAACCAAAATATCCATGGTCTCCATGGGTTGTCTTCCATGTCTAGGGAGAGGCAATAACTTTCTCAAAAGCTTTCTATTCTTTCTTGAATTTAATCCTATTAGGTTTCACCCCTGCCACTCCAAAGGAACCATGCTAAATCAGCTACGTGACTAAATTCAGTAACCAATTCTCTGTTCATATTACTTGACCTGTCAACATTTGATCTCTCTCTTCCATGTGATAAAAAATAAATGTTCTCTGATGATTACCGTAAATCGAAGAAACCTAAGTTCTGATTTTAAAAGTTAGCACTTGAGTCAGTCAGTTCTTTTCTTTTTGTTTCTGTGCCTGTTACATCTGTGGGTTTTCCTCTGTAAAGTTCACAACGTATGTGAAGTAAGTCTTTAACTCAGGTTTGGTTCTAACTTCACAAACACAGCCCTGTTCTGCCTTCTACACTCCAGGGTGAGGTAATCAGTGTTACGCAAATTACTTGACTTGCGTGATGAAGGAAGGTCTTCTGTTTTGTCCATAAAAGCAGATGTAGTATTACGTGTGGGAAGTCTTATCTGTACTGAAGGAATTGTGTGTTAAACAAAGCAAAAGCATTTAAAGTACTGTGTGTTATTGCAGTCCTGCTGTTTTGGATAATGAATTCATTGATTCCATAAGCATACCAGAAACACTTTAAAGAGGTTGAAATTTTTTTCTCCACCATCTTGGGGCAGTGGTGAGTTTATTATTTTAAAAAATGTCTATTTAACTATTTACTTTTACCTGATAATTATTATCAACTCTTAGGATTTGTCTCCATTGGAGTAGGACATGGTTAAGGTTTCAGTCTTAGAGGAATGAATTGCTCAAATTAACTGCAGTGTATTTCTAAGTAATTTTTAAAATTCAGGCAATTAAGACATTTTAGATTATAAATGTGTCAAAATTGATAACTTGCTGTCTTTTCATTGTCTTGCTGACTCAAAACCTGTCTTAAACCATTTCTTGCCTGAATTTTTCCTGGGTTGTTTTACCTTCTGCAGAATCATCGAATTTAATACTGTTTGAAGCCTTGTTTTTTTTTTATTTTTCTCCTCTTACTGTTTAGGAAGACTGTGCTGTTGAGGGGAAATGTCTGTGTTCTCTTCATATTACTTCTCATATACTTCAAGGACATGTTGATGTTAAAACAGAATGTGATGCATATATATAATATTAAGTGCTTAATATTACATATATAAATCAGAAAAATGAAAATTTAAGACATGTCTGAATATGAGTGCTTGTTCATTGTAGTTGATTCTCAAGTATGGAGGAAATGAAGAATATTTGCATAAAAAATTAACTGATAGGAAGGAAAATTGACTAGGGCTATGTTTATATATCCTGATAGCTGATACAAGATGCCATAGATTTCTGGTATTGTTTTCTATTTTGATAAAATGAATCTTTATTCCACAATAATTCAGAACTTCATAGTGCTTTATCTTTTTTATCTTTTGAAAGACCTGGGTTGTTTGACCTGTAGAATTTCCCACAGTCCAAATTTTGTTGATTGGGCACTCAGGAACAATTGGACATTTTCCTCTATTTGCCTTTGCTTTTCCTGAAAACTAATAGCTAGATTCAGATGTTTGACTGGACTCAGGTTTGATTGTTTTGGCAAAATTATAGTTATGTTCTTATCATCAGGAGGCATATAGTATCTGGGTTGTACTGTTTTACTCTTTCTTGATGTTATTAGTCATGGATCTGAATGCCTGCAGGACTATTAATTCATTACAAATTGTGAAATAGTAATATTCTAATTCTGTCTTTTGTTTCCCATTTTATTTTCTGGAATAATTTTTATATGGAGAACTCTCTTACACTCTTTGGCTACCAGTACAGTTTATATAGGAAATATAGAATGAATTGCTTGATTCTTTCCTTTTATTTCCCTGGTTTTCAAGATAATGAACTGAGTCCCTGTCAACCTCGAAGGTGACTAGTTAGTATGGTGGTCTTGTTTTTTAAACACCATTATGATCTCAGGGCCAGTGAGGGCTTTTTCACTGAATCTTTTTGATACGACCCTAGTTGGACTTTTCTTTGGTAGCTTCCTTACTGTTGGATATGTCAGGTTGTTCCAGGCTTATCTTTAAAAAACCAGTTTTTTAAAGAAATCTTGGTTTCCCTTAATGGACAATGGCATTCAAGATCACAATCTGGGCGCTAGGGATGATCAGTGCTGCTTTGTCAGTTACCATGTCTTGGCGTATTCAGTGGAGAGAGCTAGGATATACCTGTGATTTATACGATCATACTGCTGTTTCCAATACAGATTCAATACTGCAGAGTTTTTAACTTAACTTCCATATTATTTCATCTAAAGTTCTTTTTTCCACATTGAGAATTCCCGTTCTCAAGATGACAGCATTACAGTGTTCCATAATTACTCATTTGCTTTATCCCTCTATATAAATACAGTGGTCTTGTTGAAGGTCGAGTTTGTTATCCTCAGATCTTTTCCCTGCCAAAACAAAGAATCGAAAAGCGGAAACACAATAGCGAAGCAGAGTGAAAGTTTTATTTGAATACACTCCAAGGGAGGAGGGGCGGGAGTCAAAGTAGACAAAAGCCTCAGTCTGTTAGGTGGGAGGCCTTTACATTACATTCTGGCTAGGAGGTGCCTAAACGTTAATCAACAAGGTGAGGTTATTTGATTGCCGGGTCCATCTATATAGCCATCCCTCTCGGTGCGCATGTCCTTTCTCATGATGAGGTGTGGTTTGGACAATTCTTAGTTTTGTTCATTGCCCCGCGTTGGAATCTGGTTGGGACCAGTTTGGCCTGGTTCTTCTAATAGGAAAGGAAGTTACCTCCCTGCAAAGCCTTTGTTGTCTTCATGTGGGACCCCCTACATGGGCCGAGTTTGGGTGTTTTTTCCTTGAACATTATCTTCCTCTTCTCTGGCTGCTCATGTCTCTGGCTGGTAGGCTTTCTACCTAACACAACAGTCTCAGAACATTACTACCACTAATTTTGATTACCGAAATCAAAATTTTTATGTTTGTCAATGCTTTCTCCATTCTCCCCCATTTATTTATGGTTTTGCTATATCTACATCGTCAGATCTTACATACTTTGCATACCATAATCACTCCTCTTAAAAATCCTCGTTTAGCCTTAATTCTACAATCAGTTTTATATTTAATGCCCACCACCAGTCCTTATTCTGATGTCTCTGTAGTCACTTGGTTACTTAAAGTTAGTTCTCTAGTAGAGCTAAGAAGATCTCATGGGAACAGTGTTCCCTGGGTTCTTGATAACTGTTTGTCTTTACTATTTATACTTAAAGATAGTTTTATTGAATGTAAAATCTTTGGCTCAAATTTTCTTATTTTGTGTGTTTTAAATAGATTATTCCATATTCTTCTATTATTTTCCTCTTTAAAAGTCATGTAATGTTTTTACCTAAATGCCTGAAGGTCTTTTTTTATTACTTTTTTCTTTAAAGTCTAATCATTTTAGTTGAAAATGTCTTGGTGCATTAATCTAAGTTGATGAGATAAAGTATACGAGTGCACTTGCAATATGTAGTTTTAAATATATATATATATACACACATATATGTATACATGTATTTACACACTACTATATATATTACACATAGACACTTTTCTGGAAAGTTTTCTGATAGTTTTTAGTATTCTATTCTCTGATTTTCTTCTTTACGGACTCCTATTTTTATTCTTACACTGAATCTTTTTTGCCTGTTTCCCATATTTTTCACCTTCTTGTAAATCCTTTTTGATTTCTTTCTTCTTTTTTGAAAATGTGTTAAAGATTTTCTTCCTTTTTACCTTCTGTTTCTTTTAAGATTTTTGGTTATGTTTATTTGCTCTTGTTTCTTGTAGTTGAGTCTTCATCACTGAAACGATTTTTGTTTTGTTGAGAATTCTTCCTTGGTTTGTGTCTCCTCATTTCTGAGTTTTTCTGATTCTGATTTACATTGGTCTTTCATAAAACATGTAAATGTAATTTTTATTATAGTAAAACATTCAACTATGGGATTATTTGATGTACATTAGACAAATGAGCAGCTTTAATTAATTTAAATATTGCTTTAAATCAAGGCTTCTAAAATGGAATTTCATGAATGAACTTCAGAATAACTTCAGAATTGGTAACATTGATTCATTACATGCGAAGCAGAGTGTATATGTATGGGGGTAGGGAAAGAACATCTTCACTTTCTTTAGATTTTCAAAAGGGAGTATAAACAAGGGTAAGAACCTTTGGTTTATAGGAAAATTTCTTATATATGTTAATGATTGAGATTATAAGAAATGAAAACAAATGATATTGTTGTTTTAAGATATAGTTGGCACCAGAGAAGATATTACATCAGTTTCATTACCTATTTGCTTATGCTCTTCTAATTTTATGCAGATGGAGGGAGCGAGGAACCACAGGATCGAAGGCAGTCAAGTGTAGACTCTCGCCAAAGCCGCTCTGGGCAAGGTAAATTTTCATTTAATTAATTATTAAATCAAAAAGCATAGATATCAGCTATTACTTTCTAGTTCTTAATCTAAGGACTCAGGTTTTCATTGGGTCTAGTTTAGATATTCTAATTTCTCCTTTAAAGCTTTAAATGTTACAGTCTGAAAGTTCTCTATGATAGCATTTATTCAAGATAAAATAAAGAATAGCCTCATGTCATTTTTAAAATGATACTAATGTTTTGAGTAACCTTGGAGCATTATGGTATATGTCTGGATATCACTTTTGGAATATAACCAAAGATAAATCTTTAACAGTGACATTTATATTATCACATTGGTATCTTAAAATTTTGTCAATACAACATTTGTTGTCTTAGCTCTCTCAGAAGAAAAGTTTTTTGATTATAATTGCTGTCTTAAATTGGGATTTTCTTACTTATTTTCCTTTTCTGTTTAAAATTCCAAACTAGATAAAAGTATTCTATGTAAGAGAGATTTCAGCTATGCCTTCCCTAACTTATTTAAAATGGCATGATTAGTATCCCCACGTTCCTTTTTCTTTATAGTACTTATTACCTTTGTGTTTATTTTCTGTTCAAAACTAGAATGAGAGTTCCATTATTACAGAGAGTTTTGTCTGTTTTGTTCATTGCTGTATTTCAAGTGCCAAGAATAAATACCTGGTATATAGTATTTATTGAGTAAGTATTTTTGAATGAATAATCTCAAAGACAGTGAGAACTGAGACCCCCAACTGATTATAAATTTCAGGCAGTCATTACTGTGTATGCTTTTTAGAGAATCTTCATTACAAATAAAATAAAGCTTAGATTTACAAATGTACAGTGTTTCAATCATGTAAAAGCTCCTCATTCATTTATTCCATAATCCTGTTCCCTTTTTTCAGTTTTTCAGTTTGGCTGTTCCCAAGTTTTAGAGTTGGGATATTTATAAAATATCTATAAAATTATTCTTTGTAGAGTAAAAAGAGGAACAATATTTTTAGTTTGATTTGGAAGTTTTTAAGCGCTAGTACTTAGTCATTTTTAAATGATATGCATGTATTACAAATATGTGAGGAATTTGACTAATTTTTCACCTTTCTCCCCCTTAAACTTACTTTGATATTAAAAAAATAAAGAAAATGAATTATAGTATATAAGATTATCAAATCAACACATTATACACCTAAGGCTTATGTAATGTGTGTCAGTTACATCTCAGTAAATTTAGTTGAGGGTAGAAAATGAGCTTATGTATTTAAAATCCTAAAAATAAAATCAGTATAAATTAATAGAAAAAATTATACCAATCTTTATTTTTTTATTTATTTTATTTTTTATTTTATTTATTTTATTATCATTAATCTACAATTACATGAAGAACATTATGGTTACTAGATTCCCCCCTTCACCAGATCCCCCCCAACAAACCCCATTACAGTCACTGTTCATCAGTGTAGTAAGATGCTGTAGACCCACTACTTGTCTTCTCTGTGTTGCACAGCCCTCCCTATCACCGCCCCCCCCCCCCACATTATACATGCTAATCATAAGGCCCCCTTTCTTTTTCCCTACCCTTATCCCTCCCTCCCTTCCCACCCCTCCTGCACAAGTCCCTTTCCTTTTGGTAACCATTAGTCCATTCTTGGGTTCTGTGATTTTGCTGCTCTTTTCTTCCTTCAGTTTTTCTTTGTTCTTATACTCCACATATGAGTGAAATCATTTGGTACTTGTCTTTCTCCGCCTGGCTTATTTCACTGAGCATAATACCCTCTAGCTCCATCCATGTTGTTGCGAATGGTGGGATCTGTTTTTTTCTTATGGCTGAGTAATATTCCACTGTGATTATGTACCACAACTTCTTTATCCATTCATCTACTGATGGACATTTAGGTTGCTGCTTCCATTTCTTGGCTATTGTAAATAGTGCTGCAATAAACATAGGGGTGCACCTGTCTTTTTCAAACTGGGCTGCTGCATTCTTAGGGTAAATTCCTAGAAGTGGAATTCCTGGGTCAAATGATATTTCTATTTTGAGTTTTTGAGGAACCTCCATACTGCTTTCCACAATGGTTGAACTAATTTGCATTCCTACCAGCAGTGTAGGAGGGTTCCCCTTTCTCTACAAACTCGCTAACATTTGCTGTTTGTCCATTGGATGGTGGTGATCCTTACTGGTGTGAGGTGATATCTCATTGAGGTTTTAATTTGCATTCCTCTGATGACAAGTGATGTGGAGCATCTTTTCATGTGTCTGTTGGCCATCTGAATTTCTTCTTTGGAGAACTGTCTGTTCAGCTCCTCTGCCCATTTTTTAATTGGATTATTTGCTTTTTGTTTGTTAAGGTGTGTGAATTCTTTATATATTTTGGATGTCAACCCTTTATCGGATCTGTCATTTACAAATATATTCTCCCATACTGTAGGGTATCTTTTTGTTCTATTGATGGTGTCCTTTGCTGTACAGAAGCTTTTCAGCTTGATATAGTCCCACTTGTTTATTTTTGCTTTTGTTTCCCTTGCCTGGGGAGATATGTTCATGAAGAAGTCGCTCATGTTTATGTCCAAGAGATTTTTGCCTATGTTTTTCTCTAAGAGTTTTATGGTTTCATGACTTACATTCAAGTCTTTGTTCCATTTTGAGTTTACTTTTGGGTATGGGGTTAGACAGTGATCCAGTTTCATTCTCCTACATGTAGCTGTCCAGTTTTGCCAGCACCATCTGTTGAAGAGACTGTCATTTCCCCATTGTATGTCCATGGCTCCTTTACATATATTAATTGACCATAAATGTTTGGGTTAATATCTGGGGTCTCTATTTTGTTCCACTGGTCTGTGGCTCTGTTTTTCTACCAGTACCAAACTGTCTTGATTACTGTGACTTTGTAGTAGAGCTTGAAGTTGGGGAGCGAGATCCCCCCAACTTTATTCTTCCTTCTCAGGATTACTTTGGCTATTCAGGGTCTTTGGTGGTTCCATATGAATTTTTGAACTATTTGTTCTAGTTTGTTGAAGAATGTTATTGGTAATTTGATAGGAATTGCATCAAATCTGTATATTGCTTTGGGCAGGATGGCCATTTTGACGATATTAATTCTTCCTAGCCAAGAGCATGGGATGAGTTTCCATTTGTTAGTGTCCTCTTTAATTTCTCTTAAGAGTGTCTTATAGTTTTCAGGGCATAGGTCTTTCACTTCCTTGGTAAGGTTTATTCCTAAGTATTTTATTCTTTTTGATGCAATTGTGAATGGAATTGTTTTCCTGATTTCTCTTTCTATTAGTTCATTGTTACTGTATAGGAAAGCTACAGATTTCTGTGTGTTAATTTTGCATCCTGCAACTTTGCTGTATTCCGATATTAGTTCTAGTAGTTTTGGAGTGGAGTCTTTAGGGTTTTTTATGTACAATATCATGTCATCTCCAAATAGTGACAGTTCGACTTCTTCTTTACCAATCTGGATTCCTTGTATTTCTTTGTTTTGTCTAATTGCCGTGGCTAGGACCTCCAGTACTATGTTGAATAACAGTGGGAAGAGTGGGCATCCCTGTCTTGTTCCCGACCTCAGAGGAAAAGCTTTCAGCTTTTCACTGTTCAGTATGATATTGGCTGTGGGTTTATCATATGTGGCCTTTATTATGTTGAGGTGCCTGCCCTCTATACCCATTTTGTGGAGAGTTTTTATCATGAATGGATGTTGGATTTTGTCGAATGCTTTTCAGCATCTATGGATATGATCATGTGGTTTTTGTCCTTCTTTTTGTTTATGTGGTGGATGATGTGGATGGATTTTCGGATGTTGTACCATCCTTGCATCCCTGGGATAAATCCCACTTGGTCATGGTGTATGATCCTTCTGATGTATTTTTGAATTCTGTTTGCTAATATTTTATTGAGTATTTTTGCATCTACATTCATCAGGGATATTGGTCTGTAATTTTCTTTTTTGGTGGGGTCTTTGCCTGGTTTTGGAATTAGGGTGATGTTGGCTTCATAGAATGAGTTTGGGAGTATTCCCTTCTCTTCTATTTTTTGGAAAACTTTAAGGAGAATGGGAATTATAACTTCTCTGTAAGTCTGATAAAATTCTGAGGTAAATCCATCTGCCCCGGGGGTTTTGTTCTTGGGTAGTTTTTTATTACCACTTCAATTTCTTTGCTGGTAATTATTTGGTTTAGATTTTGTGTTTCTTCCTTGGTCAGTCTTGGAAGGTTGTATTTTTCTTTTGATCCTGTTGATGTGTGTTGATTCTCTTTTTCTCTTAATAAGTCTGCCTAGAGAGGCTTATCTATTTTGTTTATTCTCTTGAAGAACCAGCTCTTGGTTTCATTGATTTTTTTCTATTGTTTTATTTTTCTCAATTTTGTTTATTTCTTCTCTGATCTTTATTATGTCCCTCCTTCTGCTGAGTTTAGGCCTCATTTGTTCTTCTTTTTCCAATTTTGATAATTGTGACTTTAGATTATTCGTTTGGGTTTGTTCTTCCTTCTTTAAATATGCCTGGATTTCTATATACTTTCCTCTTAAGACTGCTTTTACTGCATCCCACAGAAGTTGGCGCTTTGTGTTGTTGTTGTCATTTATATCCATATATTGCTGGATCTCCATTTTAATTTGGTCATTGATCCATTGACTATTTAGGAGCGTGTTGTTAAGCCTCCATGTGTTTGTGAGCCTTTTTGCTTTCTTTGTACAATTTATTTCTAGTTTTATACCTTTGTGGTCTGAAAAGTTGGTTGGTAGAATTTCAATCTTTTGGAATTTACTGAGGCTCTTTTTGTGGCCTAGTACGTTGTCTATTCTGGAGAATGTTCCATGTGCACTTGAGAAGAATGTGTATCCTGTTGCTTTTGGTTGTAGAGTTCTATAGATGTCTATTAGGTCCATCTGTTTTACTGTGTTGTTCAGTGCCTCTGTATCCTTACTTATTTTCTGTCTGGTGGATCTGTCCTTTGAAGTGAATGGTGTGTTGATGTCTCCTAAAATGAATGCATTGCCTTCTATTTCCTCCTTTAGTTCTGTTAGTATTAGTTTCACATATTCTGGTGCTCCTGTGTTGGGTGCATATATGTTTATAATGGTTATATCCTCTTGTTGGACTGAGCCCTTTATCATTATGTAATGTCCTTCTTTATCTCTTGTTACTTTCTTTGTTTTGAAGTCTATTTTGTCTGATACTAGTACTGCAACACCTGCTTTTTTCTCCCTATTGTTTGCATGAAATGTCTTTTTCCATCCCTTGACTTTTAGTCCATGCATGTCTTTGGGTTTGAGGTGAGTCTCTTGTAAGCAGCATGTAGATGGGTCTTGTTTTTTATCCATTCAGTGACTCTATGTCTTTTGATTGGTGCATTCAGTCCATTTACATTTAGGGTGATTATCGATAGGTATGTACTTATTGCCATTTCAGGCTTTAGATTCGTGGTTACCAAAGGTTCCAGGTTACTTTCCTTATAACTTAACTCACTTAGTATGCTGTTACAAACACAATCTAAAGGTTCTTTTCTATTTCTCCTCCTTTTTCTTCCTCCTTCATTCTTTATGTATTAGGTATCAAATTCTGTACTTTTTGTCAATCCCTTGATTGACTTTGGGGATAGTCAATTTAATTTTGCATTTGCCTCGCAATCAGCTGCTCCACCCTCCCTACCGTGATTTAACTGCCTCTGGTGACAGCTATCAAACCCTAGAAACACTTCCATCTGTAGCAGTCCCTCCAAAATAGACTGCAGAGATGGTTTGTGGGAGGTAAACTCTCTCAGCTTTTGCTTATCTGGAAATTGTTTAATCCCTCCTTCAAATTTAAAAGATAATCTTGCTGGATAAAGTAATCTTGGTTCCAGGCCCTTCTGTTTCATGGCATTTAATACATCATGCCACTCCCTTCTGGCCTGTAAGGTTTCTGCTGAGAAGTCTTATGTTAGTCTGATGGGCTTTCCTGTGTATGTAATCTTATTTCTGCCTCTGCCTGCTTTTAACAGTCTGTCCTTATCCTTGATCTTTCCCATTTTAATTACTATGTGTCTTGCTGTTGTCTTCCTTGGGTCCCTTGTGTTGGGGGAATCTGTCAATCTCCATGGCCTGACAGACTATGCCCTTCCCCAGATTGGGCAAGTTTCCAGCAACTACCTCCTCAAAGACACTTTCTATCCCTTTGTCTCTCTCTTCTTCTTCTGGTATCCCTATAATGCGAATATTGTTGCACTTGGACTGGTCACACAGTTCTCTCAATATTCTTTCATTCTTAGAGATCCTTTTTTCTCTCTGTGCCTCAGATTCTTTGTATTCCTCTTCTCTAGTTTCTATTTCATTTATTGTCTCCTCCACCATATCCAACCTGCTTTTAATACTCTCCATGGTGTTCTTCAACGATTGGATCTCTGACCTGAATTCATTCGTGAGTTCTTGGATGTCTTTCCGTACCTCCATTAGAATGTTGATGATTTTTATTTTGAACTTCCTTTCAGGAAGAGTCACGAGGTCCATATCATTTAAATCTTTCTCGGGAGTTGTATTAACAATTTTACTCTGGACAAGGTTCCTTTGGTGTTTCATGTTTGTATATGGCGCTGTCTAGTGTCTAGAAGCTCTATTCTGGAGCTGCTGAGCCCCTGAAGCAATGTTGGGGTCCCCGGGGAGCGGTACTGGTGCCTGGGGGGAGGAAATAGCTGTTCCCTGCCTCCTGGCTGCTGTGCCTATCTCCACTGCCTGAGCCAGTGGGCCCGGCACACAGGTATAAGTTTGTGTCCCAGTGCAGCCGGATATGGATCCCTGCTTTGCACAAGCGGACAGAATCCCAGTCTCCCCAGGAACCATGCCTGTTTTAACTTTCCAACCCGGTAGTTATGCGAGTCTCATGAAAGTACCATGAAATGTAGGTTTGTGCCCCCAGAGCAGATCTTCAGAGCTAGGTATTCAGCAGTTCCAAGCCTTCCACTCCCTCCCTGCTCCGTTTCTCTTCCTTCCGCCAGTGAGCTGGGGTAGGGGAGGGGCTCGGGTCCCTCGGAGCCACAGCTCTGGTACGTTACCCCATTCACTGAGGTCTGCTCTTTTCTCCAGGTGTGTGCAGTCTGATGCTTTCCTCTTTCCTGTTGCTTTCTCAGGATTAGTTGTGCCAACTAAATTTTCTAATTGTATCCAGTTTTAGGAGGAAGCCTCTGTCTCTCCTCTCACACCGCCATCTTTAATCCTCTCCAGTTAAAAAATTTTTGAAATTAATGAGTGTAATTTAATTTTAATAACAAAAGTTAAACTTAATAATAAAATCAGGGGTTTCCATGATCGTGAGCACTACTACCCATTAGAAGTCAGCAGGAATTTTGTCATTATAAGAGTTAACTGACAGTAAAAGCATCTTTGTTACCTTGTTGGAGATTTTGTTTGTAAATCTTCATTCAAAAAACAGAAATAAAAAATACAAAGCCTCCTATAATGAATAAAATGAATGAGCATCCGTGGTTACCAATAATAAAGAGATGGGATGAACACACACTTCTACTTTGGCTTCTTCCAGAAAGTCACCAAAAGATCAGTAAAGGGGGATTAGAGAGGAGCCAACTACAAAAAAGTTTTAGAAATTGGACAGTATATGAATAATTGAAAACTGAACCTTAAACTCAGTAGCAGAGAAAAATCAAGGAAACAACTTTATTGACCCTCCAAAAGCCTCAAAAAACTCAAGAATGGTAGGATGTGGAAGTAGAGGTGAAAAGAGAATCACTAAAACTCATTTGAAAAAGCACTTGGTTCCTTGGACCTCCTCTTCAAAATTAGCTAACCACTCAGCTGGGCAAGTGCCCAGCTCCTCACCCTTAACCTTGCAAAGCCCAGAAGTATATTTTTTAGAAAGGGGAAAAATAGATTTCCTCTAGACTGGGACACATCAGGCATAGTTGAGGGCAGAAGTCCTATACTGAAAAGAAGAGATTTGGACCCCAATTGCTTTTGTCCTGCTGGGCTACCAGGATGCTGGCATTTAGGCTTTAACATTCCACACAGGAGGCTGGAGAAGTCTTTTCTGAGGAATCCGAGTAAAAACAGGGACTCACAAATTTAATGAGAGATTCCTTAAGTAAACAGCCTAGCTACATCACTCAGTGTATCAAAATTCTTAATCAGCATTTTAGTTCTCTTCTCTTAAATATGAGCAACTAACTCAGGTAACTAGATATTTGAGGAAATCCTATAATAAAATAGGATAAAGCAACTTGGAGAGAACAGAAATTTTGCAAAAGAAAATAACCATTATTAACATCCTCAGGGAAATAGGAGAAAACAAAAAGGAGATATTATTAAAGAAATAGCCATGAAAACAAAAAGGAGATATTATTTAAGAATAATATTCTGATTTTTAAAGGAGGCTCTTAGACATTAACACAATTAGACATTGTGATTGCAGATTTCAAAAGCTTTCAGAAGTATTAGAATACTGATATTTAGGAAATCTCTGAAAAAGTTGAACAAAAGGATACATTATAGAAAAGAAGTGAGGAATGTTAAGGAACTTAAGGACCAGTCCAGGAGTTTCAATATTTGAATAATAGTCATTCCCAAAAGAAAGAACAGAGAAAATGGGAAAGAATTCATCAACAAAATGATAAGAGAATTTTCTTGAACTAAAAGAACATCAAGTTCCTGAAAAGGCATACTGTGTTTTCTCTACAATGGTTGAACATAAGCACAAACAAAGACACATTGTGGTGAAACTTCAAATCAGTGGACCAAAGAAGAACTTTCATGCTTCCAGAGAAGAAAAAGACTTGTCATATCATGTGAAAAGTAACAGGAATAAATTGGCGTTGGACTTCACAGTGGGAACATTAGAAACTCAATGAGAAATGGAGCATCACTGTTCAAATTCTGAAGGAAAATAATTCCAATGATAGTATTCCATATTCGTTGACACTATTAATCAGATAAAAGAATAAGATGTTTTAAGACATACACCCTTTTTTTGTTTGTTTTTTGCCTGCCTTGTACTTTTCCTTAGGAAATTTTGGAGTATGTGATGCATCAAAATGAGAAAGTGAGCCAAATAAAAGAAAAAAATGGGTTACAGGAAATAGGAAATTCAACAAAGTAGAAAGGTAAAGAAAACATCACGATGATGATGAAATGACAGGGAGAGAGGGCAACTAAAACAGATTGTAGTAAGTTAGAAGCCTCCAGAAGAGTAATCTTTAGGAAAATGAAATTGATAGAAACCTGGTGCATTTAATTAGATTTACAAGTTTTAGACAACTGACAAAAGTCTCAGGGTTGAATTTGTGATAAACACTTAAGATAATAAGTAGAAAGAGTTCTAAACTCAGGAGAAAACAAGTAATGTGTAAGAAAGAAGATTACAGAATACGTCTTTAGTCCTTTGGTCAGTGTCTGGGGTAGCTGGTGTCCATGCTGTAACCTCCAGTAATAAATTTACCAGTTTATTCCAGTGTGGTATAGATACTTGATTTTATTTGGACCATATCATGGTGTGGAAGCAGTGCTCCAAAGCAAGGTGAACAAATTGGCCTGGGTGGCCTGTTTTTGTAGAGTTGCTAGATATGATTTGCTAAGACCATTTAAATTATTTTTATATCTATGTTCATGTGGAATATTGACCTTTAGTTTTCTTGTCTTACAATGTCTTGTCTGATTTTGCTGTCAGGGTAATGTTGGCTTTATAGAGTAAGTTGGAAGTTGAGGGGTATTCCACCTTTTCAAATTCCTGGAATATTGTGTGTAGAAGTACCTTAAATGTTTGATATAATTTCTCAGGGTAGTCATCTAGGCCTGGAATTTTCTTCGCAGAAAAGTTTTAAAATACAAATTAAGTTTCTTTAAAGAAATATAGGACCATTTAAATTATCTATTTCTTCTTGAGTAATGTTTTAAAATCTGTTGTATCTGTAGTGGTGCCACCACTCTCATTTCTTATATTGGTAAGTTGGGTACTATTTTTCTCTTTTTTCTGATCATTCTGGATAGAGATATGTAAATGTTATTCATCTCAAAGATTCACTTTCAGTTTACATTCATTTTCTGTGTTGCTTTTCTGTTTTCTATGTCATTGACTTCTGCTTTGCTCCTTTTATTTCTGCTGCCCACATTGCGTTTAATTTTCAGTTTTTTCTACTTTGTTAAGGTAGAAGCTGAGGTCATTGATATTCGAACTTTCTTTTCTAATAGAGGAATTTTAGTGCTACACATTTCCCTCTATATTTCTTTAGCTGTATTCAGACTTTGATGAGTAGTGTTTTCATTTTCATTTAGTTCAAAAGATGGTCTAGCTCTCCCTTTGATTTCTTCTTTCAGGAAGAGTCATAAGGTCCATGTCAGTTAAATCTTTCTCTGGAGTTATATATTAATTTTACTCTGCACCAGGTTCCTTTGGCATTTCATATTTGTATATGGTGCCCTCTAGTGTCCAGAAGCTCTACTCTCTGGAGCTGCTCAGCCCCTGAAGCAATGTCGGAGGTCCCAGGGGAGCAGTATTGGTGGCGGGGTGGGGCGGGGCGGAGAACTGTTTCCTGCTTCCCAGCTGCTATGTCTGTCTCCACTGCCTGAACCAGTGGGCTGAGCACACAGGTATAAGCTTTTATCCCAGAGCAGCCAGATATGGATCCCTGCTTTCCACAAGGGGCTGGAATCTCAGTCTCTCCAAGAATTCTGCCCGTATTAGCTTTCCAACCCCGTAATCACGCGAGTATCGTGAAAGCACCATGAAGTGTTAATTTGTGCTACCAGAGTAGATCTCCGGAGCTAGGTATTCAGTAGTCCTAGGCCTTCCAGTCCCTCCCGGCTCCATTTCTCTTCCACCCGTTGGTGAGCTGGGGTGGGGGAAGGGCTTGGTTCCCGCTGGGCTGGGCCACAGCTTTGGTAGTTACGCTGTTCCGTGAGGTCTGCTCTTTTCTCCAGGTGTGTTCAGTCTGGTGCACTCCTCTTTCCTGTTGCTCTCGCAGGATTAGTTTGACCAACTATATATTCAAATTGTATGCAGTTTTAGGAGGAAGCCTCTGTCTCATCTCTCACACCTCCATCTTTAATCCTCTCTTGATTTCTTCTTTAATCCATGTGTTATTTAGAAGCATGTTCATGTAGTTTCCAAACATTTGAGAATTTTCCAGATATCTTTCTTATGTTGATTTCTAATTTAATTTCACTGTGGACAAAGAACACAATTTTTATAAGTTGAATCTCTTTTTATTGAGACTTGCTTTATGGCCCAGGAAATTCTCCATCTTAAATGTTCTGTGTGCACTAAAAAAGAATGGCTGCTATGCTTATGTGGGGTAGAAGGTTCTGTAAATGTCAGTCTGGTCAAGTTGATTGATAGTGTTGTTCAGGTCCTCTATATCTCTGCTGATTTTCTTTTTTTATTATTATTAAGGTATCATTGATATACAATCTTATAAAGGTTTCATATGAGCAACATTGTGGTTACTACATTCACCCATTTTATCAAGTCCCTCCCACACCCCTTTGCAGTCACTGTTCGTCAGTGTAGTAAGATTCTATAGAGTCATTACTTGTCTTCTCTGTGCTATACTGCCTTCCCTGTCACCCCCCTGCATTATGTGTTTTAATCATAATACACCTTAATCCCCTTCTCTCTCCCTCCCCACCCCCTTCCCTTTCATAACTGCTAGTCTCTTCTTGGAGTCTATGAATCTGCTGCTGTTTTGTGCCTTCAAGTTTTGCTTTGTTGTTACACTCCACAAATGAGTAAAATCATTTGGTACTTGTCTTTCTCCGCCTGGCTTATTTCATTGAGCATGATACCCTCTAGCTCCATCTATGTTGTTGCAAATGGTAGGATTTGTTTTCTTCTTCTGGCTGAATAATATTCCATTGTGTATATTTACCACATCTTCTTTATCCATTCATCTACTGATGGACACTTAGGTTGCTTCCGTATCTTCACTGTTGTAAATAGTGCTATGCTATATACAGAGGTACATATGTCTTTTTGAATATGGGATCTTGTTTCCTTTGGGTAGATTCCTAGGAGTGGAATTACTGGGTCAAATGGTATTTCTATTTTTAGTTTTTTGAGGAATCTCCATTTTGCTTTCCACAATAGTTTAACTAATTTACATTCCCACCAGCAGTGTAGGAGGGTTCCCCTTCCTCTTCATCCTTACCAACATTTGTTGTTGCTTGTCTTTTGGATGTTGGCCATCCTGACTGGTGTGAGGTGATATCTCATTGTGATTTTTAATTTGCATTTCCTTCATAATGAACGGTGTGGAGCATTTTTTCATGTGCCTGTTGGCCATCTGAATTTCTTCTTTGGAGAAGTGTCTGCTCAGATCCTCCACCCATTTTTTAATCAGGTTATTTGCTTTTCGTGTGTTGAAGCATCTGAGTTCTTTATATATTTTGGATGTTAGCCCCTTATGGGATATGTCATTTACAAATATATTCTCCCATACTATAGGATGCCTTTTTGTTCTACTAATGGTGTATGTGGATTTTCTGTCAGCTTGTTCTGTCAGTTATTAGGAGAGGAATATTGAAATATCTGACTATAAGTGTGGATTTATCTATTTCTTCTTGCAGTTTTAGCACACTCCCCATACCAGTGGTCATATAGTTAGAAAGGATTCCTGTCCCTCAGGGATTTAAATCCTCTCAGCTACAGCTGCCTGTAGTGAAATAGAGCTTGCCTGGGGCCAGAGCTAGAAGACAAAAGAAAGAGAAAAAAGCCAGGGGATTTCCCCCACCCTCTTAGTCACATACGGAGAGCCCTACCCCAACCCACATTCATACTCTAACCAGAAAAAGAAAACTTGTCTAGTATCTTCCTTTGTCCCTGGAGTTCCACTTTGAGTGGAGTTCATTCAGGCTGGGAGTTTGGAAGTTACATTCTGTTAAGGTGTGGTGTGCTTATTCCATTTCAACCCAGAACCAGAGCCCTAACATTTTATTACATTTTGTGTTTGCTTTTCTGGAGGATGATACTAAAAGTATTTAATAATGAGTTTGTCATAGGTACCAACTAACCAGAACAGATGCCAGTCTATTAAGAACAAACAGTAACTTTAAACTACTGACATGTCTATATAGGTGCATAATGCATGATAATCTGCCCTTCCTGATTGTAGGTATAGTTTCTATTTCATATCTCTTCTCCAGTGATAATAACAGACATGTAAAGTAAGATGTTTGGGCATGAGGGCTCTCTCTTGTGTGTTACCTACCTAGTTTGGACCTGCTCTGTCTGAGGTGCAGTGGATTCTGACACGACCATACCCACACTCAACTGCTGTAACCTCAGGGCAGAGACCTCTGATGTCCTCTGCTTATCAAATGTAGGACAGGAGATGGGAGATGGCCTGACTACTTCCCTGACACAGATCATACCCCACTCATTGAGATTGCTCCTTGGCACTTCCTCCTTCTTGCATCTCTTCTGTGCTTAAAACAGACCTGGAATCACTGTCATCTTTTGCAGTTATCCTCCCACACATGCTCTGGGCTATAATTTCCTCAATCCAGTTGCATCTAGTTTCTGTCTTCTGTGGGTTTCTTAACTTCTCCTGTCTTACTGCTTTTTGTTTTGTTTTGTAGTGCTTTAAATTTTTTTTATTTTTAAAATAAAATATTCTGTCATTTCCGTACCACCTATATTTTTGCCATTTTAGTCTGAATTGCCATGATTCCTTTCCTTAACTACTGTAATAGTGTCCTTACTTATTATTTCCATCCTTGCCAAAATAGTTTATTTTCCATTTGATGGATATAGTGTACTTATTAAAACACGTCAAATCATATATTTCCCTCAAACTTGAAAAAATTCTCCAGTGGCTTCCCATCACATTCAGAATAAACTCTTTATCATTTCCTACATGACCTGTTCTTAAATATTCTAACTTGACATCCTCTCACTCCCTCCATTATCTACTTTGTTTAATCCGTGCTGGCCTTTTTGCTTAAACATATTAAGATTGTTTTCTTTGGAAGGCCTATACACTTGCTCTTTCTTGAGTGAGGGCTGTAGATTTCTGCTTAAGTCAAAGAGTACTTCTCTGACCATCCTAAATACCCAGACCTAAACTTCACAGTACTTATCACTACCAGAAACTATTTATTTGCCTGTTTATTATTGTCTCAACCACTAGAATATAGGTTTCAGTTAAGCAGAGATTTTTATCTTGTTCACCACGCTAGCCATAGAGCCCTTGCGTATAAAAATTTGTTAGAATGAATGAAAATTGAGTACTTAGTGTACTTTGGAAAGTATGTGGTTGTGCCCAGGCCACATACTAATGCAGTATTTACTTTTATTACTTGAATAACTGAAAAAGCAAAGCACTGTGAGAATTTTGTTGAATACGGGTAGTTTGTCAGACTATCAGCTTTGCTGATTTGTGAAATGAGACTCTTGAAATATGACAGTAAAACTGATAGTGCCAAGCTAACCTCAGTATGGCTTTCTAAGGTTGAGTGGTTGTTTTCTGCTTTCCAGTGTAGCATATTGCATATAATTGGATGATATTATTTATATTCTTGGTCTTATTTGTCTGCTGGTTCTATTTTTCCTAGTAATCTAGGAGTTCATTTACAGTAACATTTTTGCATTCAGCAGGTGCCAGTGTCCTGCATTTAGGCCATCAAAGTGATAAAGGAAGCTTACCAATTTTAGGAATCCTGGTTCTGTGCTTTAGGAATTATGGGTTACTTCATCAGAATTGTTTTTTCTGTTGTTGTACTAGATCCGTTTTCTGCATCAAATACTCATTAGAGGTCAACTATATGCAAACAGAACTTACTTGGTTCTAAATATTAAATAAATGCATGAAGCCAGTGTGATATAGTTGAAACTCAGTTTTGATTTACTTTTACAAAGATAGCATTATACAGGTATTAGGTTGTAATATACAAGATGTATATTGGTGTAATGCCCATAACTGACCCATGCTGGAAGATGGGTATCTATACAGTGTTTGGCACTGCATAATTCCCATTATTTGTAGCCACTTTCATTTGATTAGTACATGCTAACATGTCTCTAGTATGTCCTCAATTGTCAAACATGCTGTCTTCTTATTCTTTCCTTCCAAATGTGTAAAATGTTTAGTAGAAATGAGATGTTCATGTTCTCGATACACACACAGATTATTCTTCAGTCTGGTAGGTTACAAAGATTTCTTTATTAAACCAAGAGTGTTTTATATATAGAATGATAAGGAAAATTATTTGAGTATTCAATGTGTCATTTCTTTATCTCAGTGTAAGCCTGTGTCTGGTATGGTATCACAAATGTACAGGATTGTTTTGTTGTTTTGATAGTTTATTATTCTGAAAATAAATCATTTAGCTTCCAACATAGATTGCTTTAGGAATAAAGGAAATCAAAACTTAATAATATATATGTTCCAGGCTCTGAACTAGGTGCTTTCACATAATCCTCATTTAATTCTCAGAATAATGCTGTGAAGTAGGTGTTATTTTCAGTAGGACTATACTTCAGATTTTATATCCATCTACACCAAAACTTTGAAATCAGCCTCGTTGGTAATATGTATTTAGAACCTTTCCATTCTGATACTTAAAATATAAATTTATTGATAGTTAGATAAGACTTAGAAGAAAAGATCTGACCTTAAAAAATAAATCCCTCTAGGTGCAAGTTGTAGCACTCCAAAATCTCATGACTATAGACTATCTACGGTTAAAAGAACATATGGGATGTGAACAGATCCCAGAAATGGGCTGCTTTAATTTGTCTGATTGTTCAAGTACAGTTGGACAATATCCATCATATCATAGATAAATTTTCACAAATGCCTAGGGTGCCTAAATGGTTTTCTTGGCTTCACTGGAGATGGATGGTAATTATAGATTTGCTTTGTTTATGTCACCGTATTCCTGTTATGTTAATATGTGTGTGCAAATTAGTTAGTAGTTTAAAACCTATACATACTTAAGGTACTCTACAAGAAGATATGTCAAAGAAATAATCAATCCTCCCATGTTTCCTTCCATATGCTACATCTATAGCTTTTCTTCTTCCTTCCTAATTACAACCCTTAAATAGAATTTGTGCCTCATATCGAATTTACCGAGTATCATAATTCCTCCAGGTGGTAAAGATACCTCGAGACAAGTGCTGGGCATAGAAGCCACAGGGCATAAATCTGCAAAGAAGTAAAAAGCTAACCTTTGCAAACAATATGGCTTCTCTCTCACTTACCAACTTTACATTTCCCTGTATGGCCCCGGAAGATGACTGGTTAGCCAGAGACGGGTAAGATTCCTCAAGGGAGGAACAACCTAAGACAGGCACAGTCGCAGGGGGGCCATCAGGTGAGAATTTGGGGATCAACAGAGGTGAGGCTCAGAACCTCACCCCCCCTGCTTTGAGAGAAATCTTCTGCATCCGTGGATGTCTTGCTGCCCTTGTCTAGCCTGGATTAATACTTAGTCCATAGGCACACACCTGATCATCTGATCATCTACATTTGCCCTCTTACAGCACTAAACTATGTTTTCTACCTTTATCTTGCATCTACCTACCACTTCAGCATTTTATTAAAAATAAAAATAATAATAATAATAAAGGGAGAAATATGGGATCAACATATAAATCAAGTACAAAAATCAAACGAATATTCATATTTGACCTGATTGTTTATAGGTCATAATGCGTGATCAAAACCGAAAGTTTCTGTGATGAATGCCCTTGTACTGTTCACCATGTAAGAATTTATTCACTATGTAAGAATTCGTTCACCATGTAAGAACTTGTTTGTTATGCTTCAGAAGATTGGAGACTGATGAGAATTAGGCTTGAGATGGATTAATGATTGTACATTGAGCATTGACCCCCCTATACTGAATTTTATTGTTGTTAACAACCATTTGATCAATAAATATGAGAGATGCCCTCTCAAAAAATAAAAAATAAAAAAAATAAATCCCTCTAAAGTGTCTTAATTTCTAGATCTACATTTCTTATGAGATACATCTTTTTGTTGATTTTTCTTTGTGTAACACTTTTTCCATAAAATTAAACTGGAAATTGGCCCTCTCACCAACAATTTCTTATTGTCTTGAGATACTAAGGATGTTTTAGAATGTATTTATATATTTTAGTCATACTTGGTATTTTTTTATGTGAATTATAATAATTTTATTTGAAATTACCTTTTACCAAACAATGTAGACATTTAACAAGAATATATTAGGGCTGTCGCTTCTTCCACTCTCCTAAACTAACCAATACTAGCCACATTTCAGTCTTGGTCTTTCCATGTTTTCCCCTGAGCTCATACAGGTATATGCAGGATGTGTATGTATGGGTATATATTAGTTTGAATATTTTAAAAAATAAAATGCAGTTTTAGTTTTGTTGTCCCAGTCAACAGTATAGCATGGCCATCCCTCCAGGAACATACTTAAATTCTAATTTCTTAAAATCTATATAATAGTCCATAGCAAAAATAACCCATAATTTATTATACCATTTTTTCACTCGTGAGTGTTCAGATTTTCAAAGTGATTCATTATAATTTATTTAGTAACATCTTAAGCTCTTGGAATATGCAACCCTAAGCACATTTTGTATTAGGACATATTAAGACTCCTACTAACATTATGATAATTGGCCTAGTTAACACCAGAAGCCTTAGAAGCCAATTCTTGCTTCTCCAGATTTATAGAAGAGAAAGAATAAGACGTGACAACTAAAAAAGCTAGAAAAGGCGTGTTGGACATCTAGAAAGATTTTAATCTAAAATATCTGAATTTTTCCTGCAAAAGTAGTAAAAACCTTTTTGAAAACTTACTAGTTTTTTAATTGAAGTTTAGTTGATACACAATATTATTGGTTTCAAGTATACCATAGTGATGCAACAGTTAAACACATTATTAAATCCTCGCCCCAACTAGTGCAATTACTGTTAATATAGAAAGATGTTACAGAACCATTAACTATATTCTCTGTGCTGTATTTTCATCCCTGTGCCTAATTTATATTATGGCTTTGAGATTTTGTGCCTCTTTTTCCCTTTACCTATTTCACCCCCATCCTCCCTAACATTAGCCACCAGTCACTCCTCAGTGTCTATGAGTCCACTGATGTTTTGTTCATTTTAAAAAGTTTATAAATTTTAGTGAGGATCATAAACAGTTAGATAACAGAGTATGAGGAAGCAACCTATTAGTAAAGCCTGAAGTAAAATTATTATTGAGTAAATACATTTCTTGTTTTGTTTCATTTGAAGAATAGGTTGGATTGAATCAGCTTTATTCCTAGTGAGATATTGAAGAGCTGGTTCCCACAAGGGGGCAGACTAAGACAACTTGAAAATCTGAATACTATAAACATTATTTATATTAAATTCATAGTTGATTTATTAAGAAGGATGGGGAAATCATCCAGGGCTGGGGATGAATAGAGAGATAACTGGCTGGCCATCCCACGAAAGGTACCATCTATTAGAGGCCTCCACCTACCTCTCCTTTAGTGTGTGCATGGACTGTTGGCAGGCTGGACACTTGGCTGTGGCTGTAGTCGCATTGGCCTTGGTGAGTGGAAGTCTGTATTGCCGAGCCCATTTATAAATTCCATCCCTGCTACCATGGCCTATTTGATAATGAGCCCTTTGGGCAAGGATAGATAGACAGGCTGAGTCTCTCAAATAGGTCATCTTATCTACTGGGCTATTAAGCACCTTCTCTGCAGTTTGCTCTTTGGTAAGCATTCACATGGAACATAAATTGTTTTGTATTCTGTGCCCTTTCAAAGAAGTCTATCCATATGACTTATCCCCAGATTTCCTTGTCAACCAGTTTTCTAATTATTCTTTCCAAAGAGTAATTTCTCCTTTGAGGCAAAAGGAACAACTAAGTATCCTGTTCAGATTTCTGCCACTGGAAGGATTTCCCTTCAGCACTGCCCTTCAGGACAACCCCAGAGTGAGGCTGTAGTGCTGTCATTTCCATGTAGCATGTCGTCATGCAGAGCTATCAGTAAACAAGCCTGATTTTTTTTGTTTTGTTTTGTTTTGTTTTGTTTTCCCTTAGTGAGATGGTCATAGAGAATTTCCTAGTCTGAGAGAAAAGAAGCAGAATAGCAGGAGTAGGAACTCTGGGCATCTGAGCCACTTGCTCATGTGAATTACTTATGCCTTTAGGATTTACTCTGATCTGGTCTCCCTGAGACCTCTTCCCTTTGATGATGAAGTGTTACAGTACACACCCACCCATACTGCTTGGTTGGCTCAACAATGTGTAGTTCTGGTGGGCTGCCCAGGTCCAGTAGTAACATGGTGGCCATAGTCAAGCATTCATCTAAAGCCCTGTGGTAAGCCAAGAGATGATTTTCAAAAAAGGGTAACAGTTATTTGCACAGGATGGTATAGTTTTTTACAAAATACTAGATGTCTGTGCTGAGATTCACCTAAAGTTCTGCAATAACCATACAGAATCCCTATCTATCACAGATACTACAAGAAACAATAAATCTGGTGGCTTATGTAACCCAAGTGGCAAAACAGCTTTCACAGCAGCCCATATTTGTTGCAGAGCTTTCTATTATCCTGGCTTCTCTCACATCCAGCAGTCTTGGTAAATGGTTCATATAGCATAACCAAATGAGGTACAGGTCGCTTCAGAAATCCAAGGAGGTCTACGAGGCATTGTACCTCTTTCTCAGTTGTGAGAGAGTAGGTGCAGCAGCTCCACCTTGAAAGGGATATCCTGAATTGCTGAAGGCCATAGGTTTCACAGAAATTTCTCCAATGAGGAAGACCTTTGAATTTTTGTGGGATTTATTTCCCACCCTCTGGCATGATGTGTTTTGCTACAGTATCTAGATTTGTTGGTGTTTCCTATTCACCAAATTTAATCAGCATGAAATTTTCAGTGTAGTAGGCCGGCATGGTGCTTAATAGAATGGGAAGGCAGTTAAGGTCCCTGTGGATTACATTATTACTTAGAGCAGGATAATTAATAGGAGGTAGGTAGTGAAAATGACCCTGACAACTGAATGCATACTGTTATTATGATGTTCTCATATTCAGGTCAGTTACTACAGACCAAGTGCTAGGGATATATTGATTTGCTTTAGCAACAAAATTACATCTAAAACAGGAGCTGCAGTGGGAGTCACAACCTGAATAAGTTTCAAAAATTTGCTGTCATTCTCCAAGATTTGACCGTATTCTACACAGGCTGCACAGACAAGTTGAATGGAGATATAGTAAGAGTCATCACCCTTGGTTCTTTCCAGTGTTTAGAGCATGGATCACACTTCTTATCTTCTACTCCAGAGACTAATTGAACTTGATTCTGGATATAGGTCTAGAACTTCATTGTGTAGTATGGTAGTCATTGCAGTATAGCACAGAGAAGACAAGTAGTGACTCTGTGGCATCTTACTACATTGATTGACAGTGATGCAGTGGGGTATGGGGGGGACTTGATAATATTTGTGAATGTAGTAATCACAATGTTTTTCATGTGAAACCCTCATAAGAGTGTATATCAACAATACCTTAATAAAAAATAAATAACACACTAGTCATTGGACACCTGTGGCTGTTGAATACTTGACATATGGCTGGTCCGAAGAAAGATGTGTTGAGATTTTCTCTTTCTGTTCATTTCAAGAATGTTTGCTTTTACTTGCTAAAGCATTATTCTAATAGTTGCTTTAAGGTCTTTGATTTTTAATTCTAACATCTCTGTGATCTCAGGAATGACATCTGTTTATTGACTTTTCCTTACCATGTTGAGATCTTCCTGTTCCTTCATATGCCATACAATTTTGGATTATGTCCTGGGCATTTTGAATATTATGATATGAGACCTTGTATTTTATTTAAATCCTAAGGAGAACATTGATTTTTGTGTGTGTGTCAGTGGCCATTTGACCAGATTATGTTCAGAATAGTTTCCTGCCAGCCTTCTGGGGGCTGTGGTTCCATTGTCAGTTCAGTTTCCTAAGCATTTACAGTACTATTTAAATCAGTCCCACATACGTGACCTAGTGTCCATGCTGGGATCAGAGTGGTGGTATGTCTTGTTGCTTTGTTCTCAAAGCAGAGGGTATGCTGTTTAGGGTCAGACCCATGCACACGATGCTCAAAGATGAGTTCAGAAGCTTATACACAGCTTACTTGTATTGTTTTGATATCCCTCCACATCCCAGTCTCACCAGCACATTCTAGTTCCCCAGGCCCTCCCTTCCTGGTACTCTAGTTTTCCCATTCTGCTGTTCAGTTCCTACAACTATGTCTGTATCCAGGTCAAGTGGTAAGAGAACAGAGAGAAAAAAAGGCAATGAGGACTTGTCTTACACCCTTGGGATCATGATTCCTGGAGTCAGAGATGAGGGTTTACTTCTCCCAGAGATTTTGGTACTGTGCAGTCACACTACTATCTCCATGCTGCCACCACCATAGAATTGCCTGGAGACTGAGATAGAAGAGAAAAGGAAGAAAAGGAATTTCCCTAGTGTCTAGATTTTCCCCTTTCTTGCCCCTCACCAGCAAGGGAGGGATTTTCTTTGAGCTTTTTCTTAGCTGGTGTACCCTTCTGCCTTTGAGCCCAGGCCAGGCAACAACTGAGGAAAAAACATGGTAAACTCACCACCACTTCAGCACCTTTCCCAATCAGCCTGCTACTGTTTATTTTCAGAGTCCTAAAATAACTACTCTATGTATGCTTATTGTTTGTGTATTTAAATTTTTAAAAATAGATTTTACATTTTAGAATAGTTTTAGGTTCTAGTGGGAAGTACAGAGTTCCCATATGCCCCTTACACCTACACGCTCACAGTCTCCTCCACTATTAAAATCCCCACCAGAGTGTTAACTTTATTGCAGTAGATGAGCCTACACTGACACATCATTATCACCCAAAGTCCAGAGTTTACATTATGGTTCACTCTTGATGTACATTTTACGTGTTTTGACAAATGGGAATGACATGATTCCACCATTATAGTATCATACAGAATAGTTTTCATGCCCTAAAATCCTCTATATGCTGACTATTCAACCTCTCTGGAAAACAGTGATCTTTTACTGTTTCCGTAGTTTTGCCTGTTCCAGAGTTCATACAGTTGGAATTATTCAGTATGTACCCTTTTTCTACGGGCTTCTTACACTTAGTAATATGCATTTAAAGTTCCTCCATGTCCTCTAATGTCTTGACAGCTCATTTCTTTTTAGTACTGAACAATATTCCATTGTCTGGATGTATCACAGTTTATTATACATTCACGTACTGCAGGACAACTTGTAAGAATATTGGAGACTCAGAGTGATATAAATCTTGCCTTAAAAGGACTTTAGGAATAATTTAGGCCAAATTCCCTTCTTTCAGAAATGAAAGCCTTTTGACAAATTATGCATTGTTATTATATATGTTATATTTGATATGCTTGTTTTAGGGGCCAGTTTATTCCCTTCACATCTTTTGCCTATCCCCAACCCCCTCTCCTATGTCAACCACCAGATGATTCTCTGTATTTATGAGTCTATTTCTGTTTTCTTTTTTTTTTAGATTCCACATATATGATTCCACAAGAATCATATGATACTTGTATTTCACTTAGCATCGTAGACTTTAGGTCCATCCATGCTGTCACAAAAATGGCAAGATTTAATTCTTTTTTATGGTTATTACTCCACTGTATATATGTACCACATCTTCTTTATCCATTAATCTATCAGTGGACATTTAGGTTGCATGTATATCTTGGCTATTATAAATAATTTTCAGTAAACATAGGAGTGCATATATCTTTTTGAACTAGTGATTTTGTTTCCTTTGGGTAAATACACAGAAGTGGAATTACTGGGCTGAATGGAATTTCTATTTTTAAGTTTTTGAGGGACTGCCATACTGTTTTCCATAGTGGCTGCACCAATTTACATTCCCACCAACAGTGGAAAGACACTTAATTCTTGTATATTGACTCTTTAACCCTAGATTTTGCTTAACTAATTTACTTTTCTAGTAGCATTGTTTGGTAGATTATTTAGAATTTTCTGCATAGGCAGTCATGCTGTTTGACTACATGACCCTGTACAAGTTCTCACACTTCACCTGGCCTATTTTCTGACTAATGTATGGACGTTTGAGAATATTACTGAGTCACAGAATGATATAAGCCTTGAGTTAAAAGCATCTTTGGAATAATTTAGGCAAAACCCTTTTGTTCTGAACTATGTAAAAGCCCTTTGACTCTAGGGGCTAGTTTATCACTATGCTATGTTTTGTTTTGTTTTTCTGTGTACTTTTAAAAAACAAACTTTTATCAAAGTGTAACATGTAACTGAAAAATTATCCAATCGTGTATAGTTAAATGAGTTATCATGCTAGAGGTTTTTGGTTTATAAGTTTTATTTGTGCTTATTTATATAACTTGAAAAATTAGACAGCATTTGTTTAAAATAGGTATTGCCTTAGACTAAAGAATTTCTTTTTTAATTTGAACTTTAGTATCTAATAATAACCTGTATTAAATATAAGACTTAGTGATAACTGAAATTTTTATTGAATCATTATAACTCCTAACATTTCTTCAGTGTCCATATACTTGATATCCCTGTGCTTTTTTAGTTCAACTTATGAATATTTAATCACCAGGTGTCCAGCATAAATGAATTTTTTCTGTCAAACTAAGTTTATTTTATTCTACCATATCTCCATCACATTATTTCAACAACTTTTGTTTGGTTGAAGCAGAAAAAGTGGTAGAAAAAAAAAAAGATAGAAGATAAAGACTGAGTAATTTGGCATACCAGTAAATATCTTCTTATGTGTTTAGTAAATTAGATTCCTATTTTTCACTTCCTGTTATAAATTATACATCCATTCCTTTTTCTGTGCAACTTCTTAGTAGTTCCTGCTGAAATGGAACAAATGGAATATTAGTGAACAGAGGTTTTAAATATGTTCCTCTGATTTGACTTGGCCTCCTGCACTCCTGTTGATCTACCATGATCATTATTGACTAGGACCAATATTGAAGACACATTAGTGTATATATTATCAGTTCTGAACCTGATAGCCAAACTAGATCAGCTAACCCACAGTCAATATGCAGTCCCATGAGCATGAAAGTAAATGTTTTTGTAGATTACTGAGATTTTGAGGTTAGTTACCCAAGAAAAATTAGTACAAATTCAGTGAATGCTGACCAGTGCTTTTCTTTACATGAAACATATACTTTTAGTTTTTTCTCTGTATCCAAAATGAGTTCAAGAATGTCATATAGGACAGAAGAGATGGAGGAAAATATTTTTAAGCAGAAATGTAAACTAGGACATCCAGACTAGACTGATTACAGTATTATTCCTTAAGGAGTGTTATTAGATTCTAAAATTATCAGCTAAGTTTTAACATTGGAACATTTCAAATGAACAAGAGATGCTTCACTAACTGGATGCATGCATCAAGAGATATTGTTTCTTCATAAAAGGATTCCTCAGGGAATTATACTGATGGCATGCTTCTTTGTTTGTAAACTCGTAAAATGTTATGATTCCATATAGATCAGTTTCAAGTCTATTCATGAAAGTCCAAGGACTGGAAATCCATTATGAGAGAAAAAGACTCGAAAAATAGTTCTACAGGATACAGTATCCATCTGATCACAGTTCCAGAGAGAAAAGAAAGAACAGTTGGAAGAGAAGAATTAGCCAGCACAGTAAAGGAAGGGACCCAGAGACTAATGACAAGAAAAAAGTTAAGATGTATCCTGGTAAAAATTCCCAGATCCACGGATACAGAATAAATCCTAGGTTTCTACCAACAGAAGTTTGGGGAAAGCTAATAGTGTTCTGGACTTTGGTAGTGGTAGAAATGGAGAGAATGTGGCAGATTTGAAATCTGTTTTGGGTTGCTTTCTGCATAACTCTTAATGCAGTTGTTGCAAAGAGATGTCAGGAAGAAATTCACAGTGAGTACTAGGCTTCTGGTTTGAATAAATGTGTGAGTAGATAAATATCTACATAAAGTTTTATGAGGTGAAATTCACCATTTTATCTATTTTAAGTTATATAATTCAGGGGCTTTTTTACAACATTGTTCAACCATCACTACAATCTAATCCATCGTGCCAAATGAAACCATGTACTTACTAAGTAGCCTCTCCATTATTCCCTTCTTGTAGTCCGTGGCAACCACTAATTTACATTTTCTCTGGATTTTCCTTTCTGAACATTTCATGTAAGTGGCATCTTACATGTGGCCTTTTGTGTCTGGCTTCTTTCATTTAGCATATGTTTTTTTTATTTTTTTATTTTTTTATTTTTTATTATTTTTATTTTGGTATCATTAATCTATAATTACATGAGGAACATTATATTTACTAGACTCCCCCCATCACCAAGTTCCCCCCACATACCCCATTACAGTCACTGCCCATCAGCATAGTAAGATGCTATAGAATCACTACTTGTCTTTGTGTTGCACAGCCCTCCCTGTGCCCCACCCCCCACATTATAAATGCTAATGGTAATGCCCCCTTTCTTTCCCCCCCCCCATCCCTCCCTTCCCACCCACCCTCCCCAGTCCCTTTCCCTTTGGTAACTGTTAGTCCATTCTTGGGTTCTGTGACTCTTCTGCTGTTTTTTGTTTTTTTTTTTTGAGAAGGCATCTCTCATATTTATTGATTAAATGGTCGTTAACAACAATAAAATTCAGTATAGGGGGGGTCAATGCTCAATGTACAATCATTAATCCATCTCAAGTCTAATTCTCGTCAGTCTCCAATCTTCTGAAGCATAACGAACAAGTTCTTACATGGTGAACGAATTCTTACATAGTGAATAAATTCTTACATGGTGAACAGTACAAGGGCATTCATCACAGAAACTTTCGGTTTTGATCACGCATTATGACCTATAAACAATCAGGTCAAATATGAATATTTGTTTGATTTTTTTTTTTTTGAGAGGGCATCTCTCATATTTATTGACCAAATGGTTGTTAACAACAATAAAATTCAGTATAGGGGGGTCAACGCTCAATGTACAATCATTAATCCATCTCAAGCCTAATTCTCGTCAGTCTCCAATCTTCTGAAGCATAACGAACAAGTTCTTACATGGTGAACGAATTCTTACATAGTGAATAAATTCTTACATGGTGAACAGTACAAGGGCAGTCATCACAGAAACTTTCGGTTTTGATCATGCAATATGACCTATAAACAATCAGGTCAAATATGAATATTCGTTTGATTTTTGTACTTGATTTATATGTTGATCCCACATTTCTCCCTTTATTATTATTATTATTTTTATTTTTAATAAAATGCTGAAGTGGTAGGTAGATGCAAGATAAAGGTAGAAAACATAGTTTAGTGCTGTAAGAGGGCAAATGTAGATGATCAGATGATCAGGTGTGTGCCTATGGACTAAGTATTAATCCAGGCTAGACAAGGGCAGCAAGACATCCACGGATGCAGAAGATTTCTCTCAAAGCAGGGGGGGTGAGGTTCTGAGCCTCACCTCTGTTGATCCCCAAATTCTCACCTGATGGCCCCCCTGCGACTGTGCCCGTCTTAGGTTGTTCCTCCCTTGAGGAATCTTACCCGTCTCTGGCTAACCAGTCATCTTCTGGGGCAATACAGGGAAATGTAAAGTTGGTAAGTGAGAGAGAAGCCATATTGTTTGCAAAGGTTAGCTTTTTACTTCTTTGCAGATTTATGCCCTGTGGCTTCTATGCCCAGCACTTGTCTCGAGGTATCTTTACCACCTGGAGGAATTATGATACTCGGTAAATTCGATATGAGGCACGAATTCTATTTAAGGGTTGTAATTAGGAAGAAAGAAGAAAAGCTATAGATGTAGCATATGGAAGGAAACATGGGAGGATTGATTATTTCTTTGACATATCTTCTTGTAGAGTACCTTAAGTATGTATAGGTTTTAAACTACTAATTTGCACACACATATTAACATAATAGGAATACGGTGACATAAACAAAGCAAATCTATAATTACCATCCATCTCCAGTGAAGCCAAGAAAACCATTTAGGCACCCTAGGCATTTGTGAAAATTTGTCTATGATATGATGGATATTATCCAACTGTACTTGAACAGTCTGAGAGAAATCAGACAAATTAAAGCAGCCCATTTCTGGGATCTGTTCACATCCCATATGTTCTTTTAACCATAGATAGTCTATAGTCATGAGATTTTGGAGTGCTACACCTTGCACCCCTCCCAACTCCTGGTTGAGTTCCAACAGTACAGATCCGGTCAAATTCGTTGTCTCACTGTATGCACATGCCAGCCTAGACATCTCCCTCCTCATTCCTATGGCAAGTCCAGGAGACGGTGGGCTGGATGCAGCCACAACCGCAGCATCGTCCGGATCCCTGTGGAGGCTTTTTGATGATCATCCCCTGGCACAAGTCCTCCAGAGAGTGCTGATGCCGGAAGCTCCTCCTCATATCATATCTTAGTTCATTTTCTGGGTATCCAACCTAGGCCTTGATCTTCTGCATAGAAACAAACAGACCCTTTGCCCACACTTTGACATGCCTTCTATACCACTGTGTAGAACTCATTGGAGGTCAGCACACAGTAAGTGCTTTTTTTTTTTTTTTTATTAAGAGAAAGGAATATTATCAGAAAAGAGTACCTCCATAGCTGATCATCTGACACCCTTTAAGTGATCAACATTAAGGATATTTAAAGCATGCGTTCATCTTTAATTTACCAATAGTTTTATCCTATCAAGGAGTAATCCCCCTTTTCTTTCTTTCTTTCTTTTCTTTTTTTTTTAATTTTTAATCTATACTTACATAAAGAATACTATGTTTACTATGCTCTCCCCTATATCAGGTCCCCACTAACAACCACATTACGGTTACTGTCCATCAGCTTAGCAAAATGTTGTAGAGTCACTACTTGTCCTCTCTGTGTTGTGCAGCCCACCCTCCCCTTGCTCCCTCCCCCCCATGCATGCTAATCTTAATACCCCCCTTCTTCTTCCCCCCCCCTATCCCTCCCTGCCCACCCATCCTCCCCAGTTTCTTTCCCTTTGGTACCTGTTAGTCCATTTTTGGGTTCTGTAATTCTGCTGCTGTTTTGTTCCTTCAGTTTTTCCTTTGTTCCTATACTCCTCAGATGAGTGAAATCATTTGGTATTTCTCTTTCTCCGCTTGGCTTATTTCACTGAGCATAATACTCTCCAGCTCCATTCATGTTGCTGCAAATGGTTGGATTTTTCCACTTCTTATGGCTGAGTAGTATTCCATTGTGTATATGTACCACATCTTCTTTATCCATTCATCCACCGATGGACATTTAGGTTGCTTCCAATTCTTGGCTATTGTAAATAGTGCTGCGATAAACATAGGAGTGCATCTGTCTTTCTCAAACTTGATTGCTGCGTTCTTCGGGTAAATTCCTAGGAGTGGAATTCCTGGGTCAAATGGTAGGTCTGTTTTGAGCATTTTGATGCACCTCCATACTGCTTTCCACAATGGTTGAACTAATTTACATTCCCACCAGCAGTGTAGGAGGGTTCCCCTTTCTCCACAGCCTCACCAACATTTGTTGTTGTTTGTCCTTTGGATGGCAGCTATCCTTACTGGTGTGAGGTGATACCTCATTGTAGTTTTAATTTGCATTTCTCTGATAATTAGCGATATGGAGCATCTTTTCATGTGTCTCTTGGCCATCTGTATTTCTTTTTTGGAGAACTGTCTGTTCAGTTCCTCTGCCCATTTTTTAATTGGGTTATTTGTTTTTTGTTTGTTGAGGCATGTGAGCTCTTTATATATTCTGGACGTCAAGCCTTTATCGGATCTGTCATTTTCAAATATATTCTCCCATACTGTAGTGTTCCTTTTTGTTCTATTGATGGTGTCTTTCGCTGTACAGAAGCTTTTCAGCTTAATGTAGTCCCACTTGCTCATTTTTGCTGTTGTTTTCCTTGCCCGGGGAGATATGTTCAAGAAGAGATCACTCATGTTTATGTCTAAGAGGTTTTTGCCTATGTTTTTTTCCAAGAGTTTAATGGTTTCATGACTTACATTCAGGTCTTTGATCCATTTTGAGTTTACCTTTGTATATGGGGTAAGACAATGGTCCAGTTTCATTCTCCTACATGTAGCTGTCCAGTTTTGCCAGCACCATCTGTTGAAGAGACTGTCATTTTGCCATTGTATGTCCATGGCTCCTTTATCAAATATTAATTGACCATATATGTTTGGGTTAATTTCTGGGGTCTCTAATCTGTTCCACTGGTCTGTGGCTCTGTTCTTGTGCCAGTACCAAATTGTCTTGATTACTATGGCTTTGTAGTAGAGCTTGAAGTTGGGGAGTGAGATCCCCCCTACTTTATTCTTCTTTTTCAGGATTGCTTTGGCTATTTGGGGTCTTTGGTGTTTCCATATGAATTTTTGAATTATTTGTTCCAATTCATTGAAGAATGTTGCTGGTAATTTGAGAGGGATTGCATCAAATCTGTATATTGCTTTGGGCAGGATGGCCATTTTGACGATATTAATTCTTCCTAGCCATGAGCATGGGATGAGTTTCCATTTGTTAGTGTCCCCTTTAATTTCTCTTAAGAGTGACTTGTAGTTTTCAGAGTATAAGTCTTTCACTTCTTTGGTTAGGTTTATTCCTAGGTATTTTATTCTTTTTGATGCAATGGTGAATGGAATTGTTTTCCTGATTTCTCTTTCTATTGATTCGTTGTTATTGTATAGGAAAGCTACAGATTTCTGTGTGTTAATTTTGTATCCTGCAACTTTGCTGTATTCGATATCAGTTCTAGTAGTTTTGGAGTGGAGTCTTTAGGGTTTTTTATGTACAGTATCATATCATTGCAAATAGTGACAGTTTAACTTCTTCTTTACCAATCTGGATTCCTTGTATTTCTTTGTTTTGTCTGATTGCCGTGGCTAGGACCTCCAGTACTATGTTAAATAACAGTGGGGAGAGTGGGCATCCCTGTCTGGTTCCCGATCTCAGTGGAAATGCTTTCAGCTTCTCGCTGTTCAGTATAATGCTGGCTGTAGGTTTATCATATATGGCCTTTATTATGTTGAGGTACTTGCCCTCTATTCCCATTTTGCTGAGAGTTTTTATCATGAATGGATGTTGAATTTTGTCAAATGCTTTTTCAGCATCTATGGAGATGATCATGTGGTTTTTGTCTTTCTTTTTGTTGATGTGGTGGATGATGTTGATGGATTTTCGAATGTTGTACCATCCTTGCATCCCTGGGATGAACCCCACTTGGTCATGGTGTATGATCCTTTTGATATACTGTTGAATTCTGTTTGCTAATATTTTATTGAGTATTTTTGCATCTACATTCATCAGGGATATTGGTCTGTAATTTTCTTTTTTGGTGGGGTCTTTTCCTGGTTTTGGTATTAGGGTGATGTTGGCTTCATAGAATGAGTTTGGGAGTATTCCCTCTTCTTCTACTTTGTGGAACACTTTAAGGAGAATGGGTATTATGTCTTCTCTGTGTGTCTGATAAAATTCCGAGGTAAATCCGTCCGGCCCCGGGGTTTTGTTCTTGGGTAGTTTTTTGATTACTGTTTCAATTTCTTTGCTTGTAATTGGTTTGTTTAACTTTTGTGTTTCTTCCTTGGTCAGTCTTGGGAGGTTGTATTTTTCTAGGAAGTTGTCCATTTCTTCTAGGTTTTCCAGCTTGTTGGCATATAGGTTTTCATAGTAGTCTTTAATAATTCTTTGTATTTCTGTGGAGTCTGTCGTGATTTTTCCATTCTCATTTCTGATTCTGTTGATTTGTGTTGATTCTCTTTTTCTCTTAATAAGTTTGGCTAGAGGCTTATCTATTTTGTTTATTTTCTCAAAGAACCAGCTCTTGGTTTCGTTGATTTTTGCTATTGTTTTATTCTTCTCAATTTTGTTTATTTCTTCTCTGATCTTTATTATGTCCCTCCTTCTGCTGACTTTAGGCCTCATTTGTTCTTCTTTTTCCAGTTTTGATAATTGTGATGTTAGACTATTCATTTGGGATTGTTCTTCCTTCTTCAAGTGTGCCTGGATTGCTATATACTTTCTTCTTAAGACTGCTTTCGCTGCGTCCCACAGAAGTTGGGGCTTAGTGTTGTTGTTGTCATTTGTTTCTATATATTCCTTGATCTCTATTTTGATTTGTTCATTGATCCATTGATTATTTAGTAGCATGTTGTTAAGCCTCCATGTGTTTGTGAGCCTTTTTGTTTTCTTTGTAGAATTTATTTCTACTTTTGTACCTTTGTGGTCTGAAAAATTGGTTGGTAGAATTTCAATATTTTGGAGTTTACTGAGGCTCTTTTTGTGAGCTAGTATGTGGTCTATTCTGGAGAATGTTCCATATGCACTTGAGAAGAATGTATATCCTGTTGCTTTTGGATGTAGAGTTCTATAGATGTCTATTAGGTCCATCTGTTCTAGGGTGTTGTTCAGTGCCTCTGTGTCCTTACTTATTTTCTGCCCGGTGGATCTATCCTTCAGGGTGAGTGGTGTGTTGAAGTCTCCTAAAATGAATGCATTGCAGTCTATTTCCCTCTTTAGTTCTGTTAGTATTTGCTTCACATATGCTGGTGCTCCTGTGTTGGGTGCATATATATTTAGAATGGTTATATCCTCTTGTTGGACTGAGCCCTTTATCATTATGTAGTGTCCTTCTTTATCTCTTGTTACTTTCTTTGTTTTGAAGTCTATTTTGTCTGATATTAGTACTGCAACCCCTGCTTTCTTCTCACTGTTGTTTGCCTGAAATTTGTTTTTCCATCCCTTGACTTTTAGTCTATGCTTATCTTTGGGTTTAAGGTGAGTTTCTTGTAAGCAGCTTAAAGATGGGTCTTGCTTTTTTATCCATTCTATTCCTCTGTGTCTTTTGATTGGTGCATTAAGTCCATTTACATTTAGGGTGACTATTGAAAGGTATGTACTTATTGCCATTGCAGGCTTTAGATTCGTGGTTACCAAAGGTTCAAGGTTAGCTTCTTTAGTATCTTACTGCCTAACTTAGCTCGCTTATTGAGCTGTTATATACACTGTCTGGAGATTCTTTTCTTCTCTCCCTTCTTATTCCTCCTCCTCCATTCTTCATATGTTGTGTGTTTTGTTCTGTGCTCTTTTTAGGGGTGCTCCCATTTAGAGCAGTCCCTGTAGGATGCCCTGTAGAGGTGGTTTGTGGGAAGCGAATTCCCTCAGCTTTTGCTTGTCTGGGAATTGTTTAATCCTGCCATCATATTTAAATGATAGTCGTGCTGGATACAGTATCCTTGGTTCAAGGCCCCTCTGTTTCATTGCATTAAGTATATCATGCCATTCTCTTCTGGCCTGTAGGGTTTCTGTCGAGAAGTCTGATGTTAGCCTGATGGGTTTTCCTTTATAGGTGACCTTTTTCTCTCTAGCTGCCTTTAAAACTCTTTCCTTGTCCTTGATCCTTGCCATTTTAATTACTATGTGTCTGGGTGTTGTTCTCCTTAGATCCTTTCTGTTGGGGGTTCTATGTAATTCCATGGTCTGTTCGATTATTTCCTCCCCCAGTTTGGGGAAGTTTTCAGCAATTATTTCTTCAAAGAGACTTTCTATCCCTTTTCCTCTTTCTTCTTCTTCTGGTATCCCTGTAATACGAATATTATTCCTTTTGGCTTGGTCACATAGTTCTCTTAGTGTTGTTTCATTCCTGGAGATCCTTTTATCTCTCTCTATGTCAGCTTCTATACGTTCCTGTTCTCTGGCTTCTGTTCCTTCAATGGCCTCTTGCATCTTATCCATTCTGCTTATAAATCCTTCCAGGGATTGTTTCACTTCTGTGATCTCCTTCCTGACATCTGTGATCTCCCTCCGGACTTCATCCCACTGCTCTTGCATTTTTCTCTGCATCTCATCCCATTGCTCTTGCATTTTTCTCTGCATCTCTGTCAGCATCTTCTACCAGCATGTTCATTATTTTTATTTTGAATTCTTTTTCAGGAAGACTGGTTAGGTCTGTCTCCTTCTCAGGTGTTGTCTCTGTGATCTTTGTCTGCTGTAGTTTTGTCTTTTCATGGTGATAGAGATAGTGTGCAGAGCTGGTACAAGTGACTGCTGGAAGAGCTTCTCTTCTTTTTTGTTTGTGGCCTTCCTCACCTGGGAGAATAGCGACCTCTAGTGGCTTGTGCTGGGCAGCTGTGTGCAGACAGGGCTTCTGCTTCCTGCCCGGTTGCTATGGGGTTTATCTCCGCTGTTGCTGTGGGCGTGGCCTGGCTGGGGCTGCTCCTCCAAAATGGTGGAGCCCCGTTGGAGGGGGAGCGGCTGGGAGGCTATTTATATCCGTAAGGGGCCTCTGTGCTCCCTGATGCCCAGGGGGTTAGAGTGCCCAGAGATCCCCAGATTCCCTGCCTCTGGTCTAAGTGACCTGTCCTGCCCCTTTAAGACTTCCAAAAAGCACTCTCCAAACCAAAACAACAACAGCAACAATGAGAGAGGGAACCCGAAAAAAAAAAAAAAGAAAGAAAAAACACGTGATTTTTTTTTTGTCCTCAGGCGCCGGTCCCAGGCACCTGCTCACTGGTCCTGCTGCCCTGCCTCCCTAGCACCAGGGTCCCTGTCCCTTCAAGGCTTCCAAAAAGCACCCGCCCACTGGTCACGCAGGGAAAAACGCACGATATTCTTTGTCCTCAGGCGCCAGTTCCAGGCACCCGCTCACCAGTCCCGCTGCCCTGCCTCCCTAGCACCAGGGTCCCTGTCCCTTTAAGGCTTCCAAAAAGCACTCGCCAAAAAGAGAAAAAAAAAGGGGAAAAACGCATAATTTCCTCCATCCTCAGGTGCCGGTCTTAGGCACCCGCCCACCGGTCCCGCAGGGAAAAACACGGGATATTCTTTGTCCTCAGGCGCCGGTCCCAGGCACCCTCTCACCAGTCCCACCGCCCTGCCTCCCTAGCATCGGGGTCCCTGTCCCTTTAAGGCTTCCAAAGAGCACTCGCCAAAAAGAGGGAAAAAAAGGGGAAAAACGCGCGATTTCCTCCATCCTCAAGTGCCGGTCTCAGGCACCCGCCCACCGGTCCCACAGGGAAAAACGCGTGATATTCTTTGTCTTCAGGCACCGGTCCCAGGCACCCGCTCACCAGTCCCGCCGCCCTGCCTCCCTAGCAGCGGGGTCCCTGTCCCTTTAAGGCTTCCAAAAAGCACTCGCCAAAAAGAGAAAAAAAAAAAGGGGAAAAAACGCGCGATTTCCTCCATCCTCAAGTGCCGGTCCCAGGCACCCGCTCACCGGTCCCGCCACCCTGCCTCCCTAGCAACAGGGTCCCTGTCCCTTTAAGGCTTCCAAAAAGCACTCGCCAAAAAAAAAAAAAAAAAAAATCTGCTCCAGTTTCTTTCCACCCGCTGGGAGCCGGGAGGAGGGGCGCTTGGGTCCCGCCGGGCTGGGGCTTGTATCTTACCCCCTTCGCAAGGCGCTGGGTTCTTGCAGGTGTGGATGTGGTCTGGATGTTGTCCTGTGTCCTGTGGTCTCTATTTTAGGAAGATTTTTCTTTGTTATATTTTCATAGCTCTATGTGTTTTTGGGAGGAGATTTCCACTGCTCTACTCGTGCCGCCATCTTGGCTCCGCCCCTAGCATATGTTTTTAAGGCTTATCAATATTGTTGCATGAATCAGGCCTTCATTCTTTTTATTGGTAATTAATATTCCATTGTATAGATAAACCACATTTTGTTTATCCATTCACCAGTTTATGATATTTGAATTGTTTCTGGTTTTTGGCTATTAGGAATATTGCGTCTATGAATGGTCATGTTTAGGTTTTTGCTTGAGAACCTGTTTTCATTGCTTTTGGGTGTATACATAGAATGAGGCTGGCAGGGTTATATGGTAATTCTGTATTTAACTTTTTGAGGAACTACCAAACTGTTCTTACACAGCAGCTGTACCATCTTAAATTCCCACCAGCAATGAATGAAGATTCTAATTTCTCACATCTTCACCAACATTTCTTTGTTGTCCATTTTTTTTAAATAGCCATCCTACTTGGTGTAAAGTAGCATTTCATTGTGGCTTTGATTTGCATTTCTAAATGATTAATGATGTTGAATATTTTTTCACTTGCATATCATCCATTTATATGTCTTCTTTAGAGAAATGTCTATTTAAGTTTTTGCCCATTTTTAAACTGTGTTGTCTTTTTGCTGTTGAGTTGTAGGAGTTCTTTATTCTGGATTCTAGATACATGGTTCACAAATATTTTCTCCCATTCTGGGGATTGTTGTTTTTTCTCTCTGTCTTGATAGTGTCCTTTGATGCACAAACATTTCATCTTCTAGTTTACTTAATCTCTCTTCATGTGTGTTGAATCTGTTTTTCAACCCATCTATTGATTTGATTTGTATTTCCCTGATCATTAGTGATGCCAAACACCTTTTCATGTGCCTATTGGCAATTTATGTGTCTTTGGAAAAATGTTTATTCAGGTCCTTTGCTCATATTAATAAGGTTATTTTTTTGCTATTGAGTATGAGTTCCATACATATTTTGCTTATTTACCCCTTATTGGATACATGGTTTACAGAAACTTCCTATTTGGTAGGTTGCCTTTTCATTTTGTTGATGATTTCCTTCAATATGGAGAAATTTTTTAATGTAATACAGTCTCACCTGTTTATTGGTTTTCTTGCCTGTGTTTTTGTGTCTAATCCAGAAAAGTCATTGCCAACTTCAAGGATATTTTCCCTATGTTTTCTTCTGGGAATTTTACAGTTTCAGGTCTTACATTTAAGCCTTAACCCATGCCCAGTTGATTTTTGTAAATGGTGTAAGATAAAGGATCATTGCCATTCTTTTGCATGTGGCTCTCCAGTTTTCTCAACATTATTTTCATTGAGGAGGCTCTCCTTTCCAACCATTGTAAATTCTTGACACCCTTATTGAAAATTAGGGTGGGTTTATACTTGGGTTTATTTCTAGGTTCTCTTTTCTGTTAACATTGGTCTGTGTCTGTTTTTATACTACTACCAAATTGTTTTCATTACTCTAGCTTTGTAATATAATTTGAAATCAGGTGCCTCCACTTTTGTTCTTCATTCTCCAGATTACTTGATTACTTTAGCTATTCAGGGTCTTTTGTAGTTCCATACACTTTTTAGGATTGTTTTTCTATTTCTGTGAAAAAGCCATTGTAATTTTGATAGGGATTGCATTGAGTCTGTAGATAGTTTTGGAAAATATGGACATTTTAACAATATTAATTCTTCCTGTCCATGAACACAAGATATCTTTCCATTAATTTGTATCTTCTTCAGTTTCTTTTGTCAGTGTCTTACATAGTTTTCAGTGTACAGATCTTTCACTTCCTTGGTTAAATTTATTCCTAAGTATATTAATATTTTTTATATTAAACATACTACTTTAAATTCTGTGCCTCATTGTTACCTAATCTGTGTCATCTTAGATCTTCTTGTGTATGATCTTTCTGATTTACTTCTGTCATCTTACCTCTTTGTTACTGTTAATTAAGGGCCAGATACTGAAAAATCATTGAAATAATTTGAGATGTATGATGTTGTTTTCCTCTTAGATGATTTGTGTGTGTGTTTGGCAGGCAGTAACAATCCAAGATTGCCTTGGTGGATATTTGGAGCTGACTTTACATTTTGCAAAGGCCAGTCAAGTTTTACTTCATACTTAACTCATAGACTATAGCCCTTTGGGCTTCCAAACAAGTGTTGGAGTTTTACCAGCTTCCCCTCTGCACTTCGGTTCTCCTTGCATTTCAATTGTTCAATCTCCCAGCTCTATAAACTGTCAATAGTGCCTTAGCCTCTTAGTTGCCACTAAGAAAAAGTAGACCCAGATGGCAGGCTTCAGTCTTTTCCTTGAATTTTTAATCATGCTGTTAACTCTGCATTGCCTTCAAGATGTTAAAAATATATATAGTTCTAGTTTTTCTTAGGGAAAAGTTGGTCTGAGTACATAATCTGCCATTACCAGAAGTAGAAGTCACCAGTATGTAAGTGGCAGGAAACAGCATATACTTTATTTTTTTTTAATGTTAGAGCAGATTCAGAGATTACCATAAAATAATATATTATTTGCTTGTATTTTCATGTACTTTCTTGGAGAAAAGTAGTAAGAAACAGTGATCCTACTAGCAGTTGCACATATTGGATTGTCTAGCAGGTGGTAACTATCTTCTTTCATGTTTTTCTCATCTGGAAAAAAAATTGAAGACCATTGCTATCCTTGTAACATTTATTGCATTGTACTGTAATTATTTTTTATATGACTGTGTCATTCAGGAGACAGTAAGCCCCCTACAAGGAGGAACCCTATTCTTCCCATGTTCAGTTTCCTAGTGCTAGGCTTGGAGTGAAGTACCCAGGTAGACCTGGAGTGAAGTATTCAGTAAGTTTAGAGATGAATATATGTGTTGAAATTACCTTTATTTGGCTTGTTACAATGAAGATCGTTATCAGCATGTACTGTTCTGAATCACCTTAAAAGATAAAATTTAATAGAATAAGAAGAATCTTTTCTCACAGCTCTTTTGTTCCATCCCCTTCTGTCTAACAGGTGGCATCTCCACAGAAAGCGACTGTGCTTTTGAACCAGACTACGCCGTCCCACCACTTCCAGTGAGTGAAGGTATGCAGCACATTCGGATTATGGAGGGCATGTCTCGCTCTCTTCCATCCTCCCCCTTACTCACACATCAGTCTATCAGTGTTCGGCTCCAACCTGTGAAGAAGTTAACTGGTAAGGACTTTACCTAAATTTAGTATGTTTAACAGGAAACCTGTAGTATGACACTTTAGGTCATATCAGATATGTTTATGTGCATCTTTAGGATTTTCCATTTTGGCCTTCCTAATGTCACAGACTTGAAAAGTGGAGCTCCTACTGATTTTAATTTAAGGAATTAGAATAGTACTCAGTTTGACAGGTTGATATATTTATTTTCTAAATGATCCATCTGTTGAGGACTTATTTTTCTAGGCTTTCAGGAAATTTCTAATTTTGCCAGAATACACTGTTGTTCTGATTTCATTTATCAGCTTGTTCATGTCAGATTAACAGATGGAGATAATTATAATTTTAGGATAATAAGATCTTCATAATTCAGCAAAGGTACATTAGTCACATTTTTGTTTGAAATCCTAATTTTTGTATTTCATATCTGTTTTTTAAAGCTGACTTAGATATTTTTCTCTTCACTGTACATTCCTCTGGCTTCTTAGGATATTTACTATAATTCATTAATTATAGATTGCATTGACTTAATATAATCTCACAATAGGTACTACCCATTCAGGTCAAGTTGCTAGATATGAAATTGTCTTTACTAAATGAATTTTTTTCCATTTAAGCTTTTAACATTATCAATATATATCCAGTGTCAGTAAGTTGACTGATATTGATGGGTTATGTGTACATGGATGGAGGCAAGAAATTAAGTCATTCCCAAAGGATTATTGACTACTTCCTCTGTGTCTGGCATTGAGTTAGATAGTAGGGAAGTTTGATTGTCATATGACAATTCAAAAGAAAATAAGAGGTGACAGGGGGAAATGGGGTTTTTAGACTGTTCCATCTAATTTGAATGAAACTTTTGCACTATAGTTTTCATTAAAATAAGTAACATTTGTTTGTTTCATAGTTCCACAAAACTTAAGTCATGTCTCTTTACAAGTTATATAAACTGTAAGTCATGCCTCTTATGTTGTTTTTTTAGGCATCTTAAAGTAACTGAGTCAAAGTCCACTTTGATTCTTTGGTCATTAGATAAAAATTGGCAAAATAGTAACATTTTACTAGAATACTTATTTCCTTGTGATATCTAAAAATAGGATAAATTTTATGTGATTTGGCTTGAATAAAATTTCATTATTTAGAAATCCCCCCTTGCAGCTTAAGGTGCTATTGATTATTGAAAATATAAATAACAAAATCTGATGGCTGTCAAGTGGTGTACCTCATTTTACCATATATGTTGGAAGAAATAGCAAGAAAAGTTCGATTTCCTTATAAAGTGACCTGGATTGCCTGACGTTTTGAAAATATTGTTTTCCTAATCCCATTTGCTTATCCCAGTGTGAACTTCAACTTAAATAGGCAACCTTTATTAAAAGGTAAATGCATTTAATAGCAAAGTCAGTAATATACCTAATATCACAGAGGGGATACAGGGAAACAGTAATAAGAGGTATGCTTGAATAATTCCATGTATAAATTATTCAGTTTTAACTTTACAGTGTTTGAAATGTATGCAGCCTCTCAAGTAGTTTTGTTTTATTTACTGAAGAGATTGTCAAGGATCCAAGAATTTAAAGATTGAGAATATATTTTTAAATTTCTGAATGAAAGACATCTGTCTCCTGAAAGAGGATGCCATGATTTTTCTGTGACCAATTTCTGCCAAGTGAAGCAGATACGATAAGAATTTTCTGGTCTAACCTAGTATGAAATTACTTTGAAATTTAAATTAAAAATCTTAGTAGATTATTCATTATCCATCTTTCCTTTTCTAATTATATTTTGTTATAAATAAATAAAAAGAAAGTTGGATGGAGAAAGATTAGTAGACCATAAGGAAATGTCTTCCAAATTAATGCAACAATATGCATCCAGCCACTGGGACTACACTTACTCATTTACCCAGTTCCATGCATTTAAACGTCCAAGTGTCTTATATTCCTTGTATTCATTATTACCAATCAACTGAATGAGTAGGGTCAGAATAGTCATCTTGCTCTATTTTCTTTCTGACTTTCTAATATTTAGCTCCCTGCCTGTGCTATAGTCAAGGGAGTTTGCTTATTACTCTTCTGTCCTTTTTACTTAATCATTCAACAAATATTTGCTTAGGGCCTACAATATGCCAGGCACATACAGTTGATAGAGTGGGAAGAAACAGTTAAGGCCTCAAAGTATTTATATTCCAGTTGGGAGGGAGACTGATAATAAATGTATAACCAATAAATAAATATTATAATTTTAGATATAGACAAGTACTATGAAGGCAATAAAATAGGCAGAGAAAGACACTGGTGTGAAGGTAGAGTTTTCATTCTTTGGAGTGGTCGGTTAGAGGAGTAGATATTTGAACTGAAGTTTGACTAACAAAGAAGACAGCCATGGGAAGATCTGGGATCAGAGCCTTCCAGGCAGAGGGAACAGCCAGAACAGAAGTGCGAAAGCAGAAAAAAGCAGCATTGGCATGTTTAAGGAATAGAAAGAAGGCAAATATGGCTTCAGCAGAATAAGTCAGGGAGGAGAATAGTAGAAAATAATTGAAAAAATAGGCAGAAGCCAGAGTTTTTAGGGTTGTGGTAAGGAGGCCTACTCTGTAGGCTATTACACAGAGCTGGAATGGGGAGTAATATGTTCTGAGTTACCTTCTAGTAAGACCTCATTGGCAAGTATGTAAAGAATAGAGTATGAGGGACCTGGAGTATCCCATGTTTGTTAACGTCATATATGTATTTTTGATCTTTTAATAGATCCTTAACTTCTAACGGTTAATAGAGTCGTGAAAAGACAATTACAATTTTTTTGTTTTATTTTGTAAGATATAATGAAGGAGTAACCTTTTCCTATCATTGTTATTATATAATCTTTACACTCTCAACATACTATCTTAGACCTTTATACAAGTGTATATGAAGATCCATTTACAGAAATAGGTCCCTTCTTTTCCAAATACTTAAACTTATCTTTAGTCTTCATGGGACAAGAATGGGGAAAGACCTGCTTAAAAATAAACACGTGTAATTTGGAGCTTGAAAACAAATTTTTAAATATGTATATATACTTCACTGTATTCAATACAAAAACAAGTTAATACAATAAAGTGGTTAAGAGAGAAAGAGGCTCTGTGGTCACACTGCTTGAGTTTGTATTTCAGCTTTGAGAAAGTCACTTTACTAACATGCGTTATTTCTTCGACTATAAAATGAGGCTAACAATACATCTCACCTCATAGGTAGTCATGCCTACGCATCAGTAATGATCACAGTGTTTACTGCTTGATTAAAACTATGTTTGGCAAATATTAAGTGCTCTAAGTATGTTAGTCATTGTCAACAAAACATTTAAATTTGTTGAGAAGTTTTTAAAAATTGCTTTTAACATTAGATACCACTTTGGAACTTTAAAACTTTGCATGTTTTAAAAGTCATACTTTTTATTGCATAATAACAATAATGATGATAATTCTCTTTTGAATGCCTGCTGTTTGACATTGACATAGTAGCTCCTATGTTGTGCACATGTATCTCCATTTTATAGATGAGTAAATTAAGTCCTAGCAAGGTAAAATGTCTTGCTCAAAATAATACAACCAGGAAGCTGTCAGAGCCAAAGTTAATACTCAGGCCCTTAAATTCCAAACTTGTCTCATTAGACCAGTGAAGAAATTGAGTTTAAGAGAAGTTAAATAACTTACCCAGGGCATCTGGATTATCGTTTAAGACTTTTTTTATTTCAAGTAACAGAAGATGCAGCCAAATGGTGTAAGCAATAAAGAGAAATTAGAAGACCTAAAGGTTTATTCAGCCTTAAGGTTCATTTGGTTTATCTGGGTGGTGCTGTTCTGCAGAGACACACTGTTGGCCCCAACTATCTGTGGTAATGGAATTATTATAGTTCTCTAGATTTTTACTGAGTGTTCTTTCCAATGTGTTATTGTTCATAATACCATAAAGCTCTTTAGCATACTTCTTAAAATATAAATAATGAAGAGTGTCAGTAATTCATTCAACACTTACTAAATTTATACTGTTTGCCTATTATATGCACTAAGGTTAGTAAAAGTTAAATTTTGACTGTTCACATTATTGGTGGGGTTGTAAATTGGTGCAGTTTTGTAAGATAGTTTGACAATATGTATCAGAAGTAATGCACATAATCCTTGACACAGCTCTTGTACTGCTGAGAGTTTATTTTACTAATAAAGTTGAACCATTTTGAAATGTATATGTATGTTTCTGTGTATATATGTAGGATTGTTTATGTAGTAAAAAATGAAAATCTAAATATTTATGAGTGATGGTAATCCATTTGTGTCTTAAGATTATACACATGCACACATACACATAAGTACAGTTGATGGTAGGATGGAGATAAAGTAACTAATTCAAAATGGGAGAGGGGTGACATGAAATTTGTTGTATTCTTCTGTAGTGTTTGTATTTTTTTGCCATGTGTAGAATCCAAAAATCTCCTGAGGCAGTGTAACAAAATAGACCCTGGCTGCTATTTCCTAACTATGTAAACTTACACAAATTTGTTACATCTTTGTACTTCAGCTTTCTTTTTTCTAAAATAGGTATAATAATAATATTTACCTCAGAGGACTGTTAGGAGACTTGGAATAGTTGGTACACGTAAAGTTCATAAGACAGTGTCTGATGTAAAGTACAGAGAGTCAATAAATGTTAACTATAATTATTACTATTTTAAAAGAGATTTGGGTGACTTTTTATCATCTGTCAAATACAAGTTCTGAGCTGTTGGGAGGTGACCTTCAAGTACTTTGTTTCATTGCCTTAAGTAAATCCCTCTACTTTTTGGAGGACTAACCTTCAAATACTGATGTCAAATGGGTTATTATCTAATCTGTTGGGGGGAAAAAACTGAGGGCCTGATTTAAAAATGAACTGCTGCCAATAGATTGGGATGACTGTGTGGCAATCCAGTTTAGGTGGTAAATAAGTCACAATAACCAATCTGAATATGTGGCAGTCTAGTTCATTTTAGATGCTAGCTACGGCCAAAATAACTATTTTCATCATGGAAAAAATGGAATTATTGACTTGTTTCTGAGACATCGTGCAAAAAACATTTAAAGCTATTCTGACATTAAAAAGAGTCTATATATAATGTTAGTCTACGTAGCCTTATGTACTTTAGTGTACTTATGATATGTTCTCCACATAAGAATAATCATCTTGCAATTTTTGGAAACACTGGAATTCTGTGGAAACTGAATGATGGCAAACTTTCTGCTTTGTAACATAGCCTAATCCTTTGTTGAATAGTTTTGATAGTCAATACTTTAATTTGTGGGAATCTGCTCCCACCAATTATGGTACTGTCTTTTAGAACTGTATGATATAAATGAACCTCCTCTTTCACATGGTGATGCTATATATCCTGGAAAGCCACCATCATGTATGCTTTTTCCTAGCTTAAGGGACTTTGTTTAAAACCTGTCCAATATCAAGATGCTACTATGTCTATGTTTTTTCTCTCACCGTCTAGTCTAGTAACCATATCAAGATGGACATGAGATTATTTTGGAATTACTTTTCTTGTGACCCGTTATTGGCTTTTAGTATTTTTCCTTTTGTAATGATTTTATATAAACTATTTAATAACTGTATTTTGCTGCCCTCTGGTTCTATAGCCCTCCTAATTTCCTGTATTGTTTTACAGAGACTGATTTTAGTAGTTTCGTATTCCTGTCATGTTCTCTTAGAACTCAAATGTAGGTTGTATAGATCTGGATTTTGAGTATGTGTTTTTTAACTCATAACAGATTTCAGTGACTTCTTAACAGTATTTATTCTGTTTTTAGGTTAAATGTAATTTTTTCTTAATGAAGATTAGAGGAAAATGAAGGTTGACTAATTGTTCTGTGTCTCTTGCTTGGAGGCAAATGCTGTTAAGTTGGCAAATGTTGGAGTCAGTTATACTTGGGTTCAAGCCCTGACCCTGCCACTTCTGAGCTGTATGATCTTGGTCAAGACAATTAACTACTTTGAGCAAGTTTTCCTATCTGTATTATAATATTATTATCCATGTTGTTATTTCTGCCTCCTGGGGCCTTATACAGGTTAAATAAAATATTAAGTATGTCAATGAGATATTAAGAGCTTAGCGCATAGCAGCTGTTTAATAAATAGAAGCTTATAACAAAATCATTACTTTTATTATCTTTCCCATGCATTGGATCTGCCCTTCCCTTTCCACCTTTTTATTCCAAAAATATCCCAATAATCCTTCTTTGCTATCTTAAAAACATAGCTCTTTTCAGCTGGGACTCTATTCTTCCTTGACAATACAATTAAAGGGTTTTCCACTCCTCACCTTTTGAATATATTCTTCTCTCTGTGTATATTTCTCTTTTGGACACAAATCCATCTTTATCAAAAAATTCCTGGTATGGCCATATTTATTTCTTTATAGTCTTCCATACATCTGTGGTCATATAAGTTACTTGTTAATTTTTAATCTATACTCTCAAGATATATTCCCTTTCAGAATTACTATTGGCTTATAGCTTCTTTTCTCTGCATTTATTTTTAGAAATATGATTTCCTAAAAATATATAGATTGGACTTTAATCCGCATTTCTAATGGAGTGGTGGCCCAAAGAAGGGTTAAACCAGGGACACCTAGGATTTGAGGTGGAGAAGGCAATTTAGTAAGATACAGTCTAGTAGCAATCACTGAGTGGAGGCTTAAACAGACTCTAAACATGAGGATGACCAGCAGTAGGTAATTGTTGTATGTCACAGGAAGTGGGTGGAACCTGTTAATCTGAGGAATACAGGGGCCAGGTAGTCAACATTGAGAAAAATGTTTAACAATGGCAACACATCATAAGGTAATATTTTGTTTTCAATAAATCTTTGTGGAATAAAGATGTAGATAGATTTATAATATGGCCAAGTAAAGGCTTAGAACTTTGTGCCCAAAAGAACCAATAGTGCCATACTGGTCAAGAGCCTAGGCTTTCCTGGACAAAGAACTGGATTAAAAGTCCACACTCACACATGTGCTGCATTATGTGCATAGATGAACTGTTTTGAGCTTCTGTTTCCTTGGATGTACAGTAAGGATAATGACACTCAAGGAATACAGAAATGAGTGTAAAAAGTTTCTCTGTGTGCCTACCACTTACTGTGTCAAATATATAAGCACATTTGACATGTACTTATTAAAAATATTAAACTTATATTAAATGTAGTTATTAAAGATATAAACATATTAAAAATAACAATATCAGTTATTTTTAAATATCATTATCCTTACCACCACTCAGCTCTGTAACATTCAATACTATACCCTGATGTAATTCTCAGTATTTAAAAAAGCCTAAAATAAAATATACATTTGCTTGTCATAAAATTACATAGGCTACTCTATTTTGCTTTTGCTTTGGGTGAAATTATATCACCTTACTGTGATCAATCAACTCATTTATTTGAAACTCTAGCTAATACTTATTACATCTTTGTTTAAATTAATAAAATTTTGGATAGATAAAATCTTTCAAAGTGTAAGTCTGTGTGTGAGAAAAGTAATAATAGAATCCTAATGGGAAAAAGTTGACAATCACTTGGTTAATAATCTCTGATACCCATTTTAGCTAGTCCATGGTGGTTCTGAGGGTTGGGAATAACTTTTAAACATGGCAGATAACCATGAAATTGCAGAAAAAGAAACCTTTCATTGTCTGTGCTTCCTCTGTGATCTTCCCCAGAAAACTCACCACAATTTTATGCCATAGTTCCTTGGAAGTCTATTTTTATATTTAATTGACCCAGTCTTCCCTACTTGCTTATGTGCCCACCTGCTATGGAATGTGAACAGTTTAGAAAGTGGCAAATGTTCTCAATATAAAGACTAAATAATATTGGTGATCATGAATACTTCTCAGTCACAAAGCATCGTGAAAGGCAAATAAGTGAATATCCATGATTCAGAAGAAATCCTCTTAGTGACTCTCCAAACAGTAGGTAAATTATAGTATGGGATCATGTAAAGCTTAACACAAAATATGCACTCACATTATAATAACAGAATTTGTTGTAATACTAAACCATATTTTTTCTCATTATATAAATTATGTGCCCAAATTGATGTATTTAGCCTTTAACAGTAGTGAACATGTAGCATGGCAGAATACTCCCTCTCTGGTGAATATTTAAACAGCAGAGGGCAGAGTGTTCCAAGGGACATATTCTTTATTATAAAAACACGATCCCAGTGTCATTTATTCTTTCATGTCATTGCATTAAAAAAAAAAAAGAAACATGGTTATTTTGGAATTGTCTGTGTATGTGAATGAGCTGGTTTGTTTAGACAACTTAATGAGCAGTATTCTGATATATACCAGGGTTGGTTGAACATCCATATTTTCTCTCCTTTTCTGGTTAAAGTCTATATTTCTGGCTTCTGAAAATGATTATTCTAGAAGTGATTTTTTTTACATAATTTAGTGAATTTCCTAAATTCACATTCATTTAATGAGTTAAGTGAGAAGATTTGATGTGTACATCTTGTAACTCAATATAGCCTTTTATATTCTACTTACCAATAAAAACACCCTGAAGAGCTCCCTACCAGCAAATGATCTTTTTCAAATGTTGAGATTATAATTTAGAGGTGGCTTCACACATTTGGGGACATTTTATTCAGAGGTTTAGTTATAAAGTCAACATATCAAGTAAAAACTGTGTGAAATCCCTTAAATATCATTCATGGCATTCATTAGACAGAAATATTACTTCTCAGTATGTCTAACCCTGCTAGTTTATCTGACTCTTTTTTTGACCACCAGATGAATAGTTGGCTTATGTGTAGAGGCTGTATTATATGCTTTTTAAGAATATTTTTCTTTCTCTTGTGTGTTAGTCATCACTCTACTATTGCAAATTGAGTACTGATCTGGAGCAGTAGCCATTCCTAGGAAAGGAAAAACCCCACATTAGAAATTTGACCAAAGCTCGAATTTACCAAAACAAGTAGGATGGATACTTTACTTCTGTGAGAACAGGGATTTCATATATTCACCTCTTCGCAAGTATCACCCTACCCTTTAAGCGCTGTAGAGATTAGAACCGATTATTACTCTTTAGAGAAAGCTTACTGAGGGGGAAGATTGGAAAAAGAATAAAAATAAAAAGAATATAAATGTCAGTGTGAGTTTTAGAATGGTTTGCCTAAATTAATCATAAGGGAGTTAAAAATTAATAGCCAAGGAATAGCTTAGCTCAAGTTAAACCCAGTTTTTCAGAACAAAGCAAGCACTATGTAACCTGTCTTCTTAAGTTCCTCAGCCATATTCTTATCCCAGTCTACTTCTGTAGAGCATAAACAACATTAAAATGAGAGTCATTGGAAAAATGGTTTGTTGTTCAAGTTTGCATTTCTTACAAAATTATTCTGGAATCAATCTAATGCATGGATCAGCTCAACTAGATTTCGGGCAGAGGTGAACTTGCCTTCTTTTTCCTAAGGTATTGAATTATTGGTACTCTGAAAGTCATAACTGAAGAGACTGGCCCTCAAAAATAATCATTTTGTCAAGACAATATTTTAAAATTTTGCTAGAAAGAAGAGATTAGACTATCAAGGAAACAGAACTGAGGTGTGCTGTCCATGAAATTTTCAAATCTAACATAATTGCTTATTTTTAGGTTTACCCTCCAGTTCTAGTTAGCTGAGATAAAAAATAATTGATGATCATTTGAAACAAGTTTCTTACTTTGCATCCTCTTTAGTACTACACTTTTATAGAAATTGCTTATAGTGTTGGCCATTGAACAGCATGGGTTTGAATTGTGCGGGTTCACCTACATGTGGATCCTTTTCAATAAATATATTGGAATTTTTTTGGAGATTTGCAACAATTAAAAAATATTTTCTTTTCTCTTGCTTACTTTATTGTAAAAACACAGTATATAATATGTGTAACATAGAAAATATGGATTAATCAACTGTTTATGTTACTGGTAAGGCTTCCAGTCAGCAATAAACTATTAATAAAGTTTTTTTGGGGAGTCAGAAGTTACGCATGGATATTCAGCTGCATGGAAATTGGTGCCCCTAACCACCTTCCCTTGCCTCACCCACCCTGCATTGCTCAAGGGTCAACTGTACTTCTTTATCTCCAAGTTATAATTTTCTAAAGACATTTATAAGTCATGTTGGGACAGCAGAATTACTTTTCATGATTATCTTAATCCTTTAACACTAGTCCACAGTAACTCTGTTTACTATAATTCTAAAATGAAATAGCTCCTTGAGACAAATATGTGCCATGTGGTAAGACAAAATATTCAGTCAAACATAAAAACAGTCTGAAAAAATGTTTACTCTTCCAGCACATTTCTGTCTGTTGAGTTCTGTTGAAGTTCCTTTTCCCTTTTATTTTTGTTACTTTGCTTAGTTAGGTATTTTTAAATAAGATAACCTAGATTTTTAGAATCTCAAGCCTTTCCATTACATTGTTTTATTTCCACAATTGCTTTAGGAAGAAGGTAGAAAATATATCTATTACCCATACTTCACTGATGATGAATTTGAGGGTTGGAGTTAGGTGACTTACCCATAGGTATGTCTAGTAAGCAACTGAACCATTATTACATCTATAATTGGAAGACTGTAGGTCAAGTGCACATCCTTCCTACACATTGCAGTCAAGTGCACATCTTTCCTACACATTGCAGTCCTTTTTATTCACATTTTACTGAGGTTATCATTTGCATAGATTAATACATCATAAACCTATGAGTAACATATATAATTGTGTCATAATTTTTATTACAGCAGCAATGCTGCCAACATAAGAGAACAGTGTAATAAATAAGTGGACCTAGTTGTTTTACTTTGTATTGAACATTTCGCTAAATATGTGGTGGCAGGAAAGAAAAACAAATTAATATGATACAGAACAATTTCATAGAGAACTAACCTATCTAACATAGATGAATAGCACCAGTGGACCCTGCTTTGGAAGCCAAATAAAAGCTTTTTCTGCACAAGTCAGTTCAGATCTTGTCTAGAATACTGTAGAGAGTACCATTACCATTCCCAAATCCATGCATTGACACTTTTCCCTTCCCCATGATTCTTTTTGAAGCTCTCCTGCTGTCCACTGGCAAGGCAGGGACTCTCTGGACCCCTATGAGGTGAGGAGATACTGTAACAAGAGAAAGGTTCTCTAGGTCCAGCAGAGAAAGACCTTCAGAAACACGGGATGGAACATCAACCTTGTCTTACCAGTGACTGACACAAGAAATTTCCTTGATCATGAGTGAGGGCTATAAGCATTTTCAGGGAAGTTAGGGTCTTTTGAACCTTTAAGCATCCAGAAGAATACAAGAGGGGTATGCTTCTCTTTGATACCATCACTGCTATATTAGTCATTCAGTTAGTGGTTCTGCAGTTTATGTATCTGATGCTACCATCTGAATGAAAGGCATTTAATAAGGTTTTTAATATCTCTAAGTACTTAAAAATAAATTTCCTGCTATCTCAATTCTAGATGGCTCTTTACTTATCATTGTCTAATTTTACCACTTAACCCAACAAGTGAAGATACCCCAGGCACATATTAGGTTGCTAAAGTATTATTCATCTTTTTAGTTACCTCAACATGCATTTTTTTTTGTTAGTGTCTATTTACTGTATTTTGCAGTATATATTCACACAGCTCTGGTTTAGGAGTTCAGGAAAATAAAATCTGAGAAGGAATCAGAAAGAGAGGAGCTTATAGCTTTAAAGCACAAGGAGCTTACAGCTTTTTAATATAAATTGTTCCCAGAATCCATGTCACAGTTCCTTATATGGTGCTGCTTTTTCCCTCTCAGTTGCTATGACAACAGCAGCACTGCACCATTCATCAGCTCTGGACCTGGGCTGCATTGCTAGCCTTCCGTGTTACTCCTGAATGTTAAGAACATCCGTGAATCATTCACTATGTTAACGCTGTGCCATTAGAGACCTAAGAACCAGTTCTTCCAGCAGTTTGCTTTAGCAGGAGAAGGGTAAACTAAACTGCACCACAGAAAAATTGTATAAAAATACATCCTTTTTTCCTAAGGGAATCATAGTCTATATTTACTGCAGTATTCTGAAAGGATAAGCTTATGTCAAGCAATCTAATGAAAAGAACTCGTCAGTATAATCTTTCTTGAAATCATTAGTTGTTCAAAACAAATACCACACTGCATCTCTGGATACAAAAAGAAGCAGGTGATGTTGTTAGGAGTTCTAAGCTCCTTTGGGAGCATCACTTGTGCCTTGGGACCATAATCAACATCTGCTACAAGAAGTATCACCTGTAACACAGTGAGTTCTGGGCCGTGAGAAGAGCTGGCTGGAGAAGATTAAAGTGTGGATCATTACTGACGTGACAGATCAGCATGAACATTGAATAAGAGAAGCCTTTCAGGTTTTCAGGGAAAGGAATATATAGTATTGACTAACGAGGAGGAAAAACCAATACCCGTAAGTATGATGAGTAGTGTGTTTGTGTGTTACACGGGTTTCTGAGCTCGGAGGCCTTCTTTGAGCTCTGTAGAAAAAGAAACGCAACCGAAGAGATTCTGACACTTCGTTTTCAGGGAGGCCATTAAGAAATGACATTAGGCACATCTATTTAATTTATAATTGTGTTCTTTTACTTTATGTGTGTGTAATACATATATATATATATGTATATATTATATGAATCTTTAAATAGTTTAATATTTTTAAAAAGAATATTTCATTGTGAAGAAAGCTGTTAATTTTTTAATGTAAATGTGAAGGTCAGATTGCTTTTTTAGATTGTGATTCCAGAATAGGTTTCTACTTCCAATTGCAATTGTGTTATGAATAAAATATATTTTTTAAAAATAGCAGCATGGTAGCATAGAATTTTGTGTTTTCTTAATACATCAAATCTTTTCTTATTTCATTAATTGGAGTACTTAAAAAATAGATATTCTTGCATAGTTTAAGGATTCTTTTTTAACTTGACATTATTTGTTAGTTATCTTGATTCATATTGTATATTTTCCCAGTTGAGAAAGGCAAATTAGAGATTTACCATTCTTATATTTTTAGAACATTTGGCAATTATAAATTTAAGATAATTGAATTTATAGATTGAATTTTCTCAGAAGACTCTGTCCATTTTCTGGATTTTAATTATTTCATTTTTTAGTTCTTCAGCTAACCATGCTACTTAGAAATGTACTAAAAGTAGGAACTTGGTTTTTCAAGATTAAAACGTTTAGACTGATGTTTAGCCACCTCACAAAAGAAAAAGGCATTTCATTTGGGCTTGTTCATTCAGTTATTTATCTTCCAGAATTATGCATGTTCTCTTCCTAAATGCATGTTGTTCAGAAAAGATATACTTTAGGAACAAAACTGTGTTCCTTTAATTTACACAATTAGGGGGACAAAGATTTTGTTACTATGTCATTATAACATTTTGATTTATATTCCTTCTTCTGAAGTTTTTGAAATTTTTGCTTATAGATCTATACATATGGCTGTCCAAAGAAACCTTTAGAGAGAATTAATACAGTAGAGGGTAATGAAAGTACATAATCACATATGCTTACCATCATATCGGTGATTACTAAAAAGATTGTATTTTTATTTGAAAGCCTATAATTAATAGATTAGATAAATTTGAATATCCACATTTTAACCATTGCTATAAAAGAAAATATGAATTTTTTAATTTATCTATACTTAATAACTGTGTACATTTGTAAGTTAACACTTCTTTATGACTGGTCCATCTTCATAAACATATTCTATACAAAGGATTTTGTATTCCATTATCTCTGAAACCATAATTCTTATTAATAGTAACAAAGATTGATTTGGGCATTTTTTAATAAGGATAATATTTTTAATAACAGATTTATTCATTTTAAAGTAATCTTCCTTGGCACAGCCTGGTTTTTGTTTTGTTCTGTTTTTTGTTTGTTTGGGGCCTTCCCCAGTGGGTATATTCCTGAAAGATTGTACACAAGCATATTTGTTTATAAATTGTCTAATTTAAAATCCTCTACTGAAATTCCATATTTTGAGAGATTATTCAGTAAGTTGATTGGTGACTCTGTATATTAGATACGAGGATTTGTTAAAGTAAGAGCCATCTGGTTTATCTCAGTATGTAGAGATTGAAATTGCAGCTTTAACTCAATATTTTGTGAAAAAATTAAGCCTCATGTTTGGACTTATGGTTTAACCCCTCAGTTTCAAAATAGTTTCACATCTCCAGGTTTACTCACTGAAATCTTTCAAGTCTTTGCTATATTACTCATATAACAGATAATAAAATTGTAGTTGATAGTAGGTGCCGCTTTTATTTGGGAAGAAATGTTAGTGAATAAATAATTTATAAAATTTATAAATATAGAAGGCTTAAGTTATTTTCCTGGTTTCCATCAACTAAAATTTAAATATGTCACCTAATAACACTTTCAAATATCTGGAAGTTTGTTAGTACCACTTTTAATTATAAGCTTTTACTAGGAAATAGGTGCCTTATTTCTGTTAGGCCTCTTAAGACTGAAAGTCTCACATTGGTGATAAATTATTTTGAAAGAGTGATTCTTAGCAATTTTTTTTCTCATGGGAATCAGTCATAATATTACTATGATAGGTGTGTCTTCTTTGTCAATCCAACATTATATAGAAAAACATTAAACTGTTGGTAAGTGTTGCACTTCAAGATGTATTAACCTCTTGGAAATTTCTTTTCTATTAAGTTAATGAATAATGCCTTTTTGTATGTGTAGTGTAGGGATTAAGAAAGATAATCTATGTAAAGGATCTAGTATAGTACTTAATACAAAGGAAACATCCTCTAAGTAATAATTCTCTTCTGTACCCTTTGGTTTACGTCAGTGGTTCTTTCACTTTTACTCCAAGGTGCCTTTAGGACAGAGGAATGTAATGTATACTAAAGGGTGTGGGAGGTAGACTCAAAGGCCATCCAAAAGCAATCCTGAAAGTTTCTTGAAAGGTACATATTTTTCTTTTAAAATAGTCTACATTCTGCTTTTTTAAAATCATACACTCTTCAGGAAAACAATGTTGCATTTCTTTTATAAATTTGCATACCCCAACATACTACTATCTGTATGAATTCCCGTTTATAATATACTAGTTAGATCTTTTCATTTGGCTATCATTCTTAGGAAATAAAGTTCCTGAAATGAAAGAAACATGTATTTCTCTGGAGAAATAGACTAAGAATCAAGAGGCAGGGATGAAAAAGGAGTCTGATTAAAGCTAGAAGGCTTAGTCAGTTCAAAAGACTGGGTAGTGGTGTGGAGCTAGGTCAAGCTGTAGTGACATGAGAAAGAAATACTTTCATGTCAGAAATAAAGAATAATAATAATGGGGAATTAAGTGCTTTAGCATTATTCAAGCTGTGAGAAGTCCTGCAGTAAAGAAGCCTATTTAACTGTTTGATCTAGCATCTCTAAAATTTGACAACAAAGCCTTTTTTTCCTGTTATGACTCCTACGAAATCATGTGAAACAAGTGTCCCAAGGAGCACCCTCAGGGAAATAAGTGGCTAAAGGAAGTTGCCACGTTTAAAGGAAAGAAGAATGGATAACTGTGCAGAACAAAGTATGAGAGCAGTCCTGAAGGTCATGGAAAAGCTACATTTTACTCAGATTCCTCCCCCAGATTGTGCTTTAATATTTTAAAAAGTAGTATGATTTTTTCTTTAATGGGAAAGATTATATTTATCATGTGGATTTGAAAGTGAAATGATAAGTAAAGTGACTTGAGTAAAATCTTTAAGCAAGAATGTACAGGACACATTCAAATGGTGAATGTATTGGTTTGTCTGGAACAGAGGTTTCATAAAGAATGCTGTGGAAAAGAAAACCAGGAGTGGATTGAGGAGACAGTGGTAAACTAAGATGGTAGCAGTGGAAAAGGCACAAGGAGAAAAAGATTTTCAGGATTATTCCTGACCAGTTGGTGACTGACCAGTTATAGAATCCAGGAAGAAGGAAGATCTGTCCAAGATGATTCTAAGACTTCAGCCTCATTAAGTAGGAACTGAGATTAAGACAGCTGGTTTTGAGAGAATGGGCACATTGAGTTCAAGGTGATAGCAGGATGTTAAGAGTGGAAATGGGATTTCAACACTTGAAAAAAAGTAAGATTTTAAGATACAAATGTGGAAGTTATACAGAGTAATTAAAAGTTTAAGAGTAGGTAAAAATCTCTTAAGTGAGAATAGAACAAATAAACAGAAAAGGTGGGAAGTGAATATTTCATGAGCATTTACCAGGCATTGCCACTTTAACTCATTTTATCTTACCAGTAGAGTTTGCACTATTATGACTCTGATCTTATAGATTAAAAAAAGAGGTCTAACCAGGTTAACCATTAAGTAATTTAGGTGTAGGAGATCAGTATCCAATGTAAGTCTTTCTGTAACTCCAGTACCTACTCTTTGGGGTCAAGAAGTAGACTTTAGGGAATATACACTTAAGGGATCAAAAGAGAAAAGCCCATGTTAAAAGACAGATAAGATGAATAAGGAACACTCTGTCAGATATTTTGAGATCCAAGGTGGCTTGAAAGGGTTTTTAGATATTTAATCACTATTTTCAAATTCACAAAGAGGTCAAGAATACAAATGAATACAAGAATACAAGTATATAGGACCATGAATCTGTTGTTATGTAACTCTGCTTTTTCTTTCCTAAGTCCTAGTCCAGACTCAGCTGCAGTATTTTGCATTAGGCAAATAACTGTATTTTGTTTCTTTAAAAAGAAGAAAGGAAGAGAGGCTACATAGAAGAGGTAGGGGTAGAAATGGAGGAAAGAAGCATTAAATGGGAAATACACAAATATACCTTTTAGAGTTGTAGTTCTTTGGTGTGTCTGTAAAAACATAGCCATATATAGGACTCTTCAAGACTTCTGAAGATAAAAGTTAAGTTTCTCTTCATTTAACATGATCATTCCAATAAATTTCCCATTTTAATTTTTATATAACTGAACCTATCCTTAAAGCAAGAGGACTATTTTACATTTGTGATGATGCCATTTACTAGCTTTGTGATATTAGATATGTTATATAACCTCTGTTTCAGTTTCCTCATGTATGAAATCAGTGGCAATTTCCATAGGGTTTGTAAGGATTAAATGAGTTTTTACAAGTAAAGTACTTACAGCAGCCTCTAGTACATAGTAAGTTCTCAGTAATAATTGATGATGATGTCACTATTGAGAATTTTAAGACCCTGTTAATCTCTTTTGGTATCTTTACTTTTGCAATTTTTTCCTCTGGTAAGAAAGGAAAATTTCTACTTTTTACTTGGTAGATTAAGTTTTTAAAGGAGCAAAGAGTGGTTAATGCTCTGATCAGAAGGTTTAAAGCACGCTTGGATTTAGAAAGCATCTTGCTGTCCATGGCAGTGTGTACTGGTGTTTACTTCTCTCTGTAACTCTGATAGAAGAATCATTAGTGTTCAGAGTATTTCAGTGTGAATTTGTATTACTTCCAGTGGAACTGGTTTCATGTTCAAACTAAAACAATTGATAAGTGTGTTATTTCTCTTCTCTTGTTCAATTAAAAAATAAAAAAAGTCTTCCAAAAAAGTATGAATAGATAAGTTGTAATTTTCTTATGACATAATGAGAAGATTAGAATTACAGTTAATTTGTACATTCAGTGCACAGTAGGCCTTTCCATTTTAACATCTATTACAAATACAAGTTTTAAATTATTTAGCAAGATAGCTGAGCATAAAGACTATATCACATGGCTGTGGACTCTGGAGCCAGACTGCCTGGATTTGAATCCTGACAGACATTTACTAGTTCTGTGTCCCTGGGAAGGTAATTTAACCTCTCTATGGTTCCGTTTCCTCGTCTATAAAAGCCAGTAATGTATCTACTTCATAGGATTGTTGTGAAGATTAAATGAGTGAAATACTATGAAAAGTTTCAGATGATAATTGCCCATTCTTAACTTTTATTATTATTTAGTATGTGAGTAGCTTAGATTTTGTCTCCTTATAAGTCAAAAACAGTGTTTTTCCTCTTTATTATTATATCCTCAGCATTTAGCACAATGCCAGGCATGTAGTAGATAACTCACAGTAGATGCTAAATAAAATATTTGTTGAATAAATCAGTAAAACATTCTGAGCTTACCTATGCTTCAGTTATATCTTTAGCTTGAATGCCTCCAGCTAAGCAGATAACCCTCGTATAATGTTAAGAGCCTTTGCTCACTAAGGTTTTATTTTAGAGACATCTTGAAAATGCCTGACTCACCTTTACTTATTGATCAGTCTTGTGAGGTAAAACACTTTCAAACTGAGTCTGGAGGTAGATGCAACATTTGAGTCAGGCTCTTCCTCCCTTCCCCAATTCTCAGAATTCTTTTAAGATAATTAGGCCGAGAAAAGGAAGCAATAGTTCTCCATGCCAATTTTGACCTGGCTTAAGAACTTCTTTCTGAAAAGTTGCTTGAGGCCAGCCTACCTAAGCCCAAGGCTGGGGTGTATTGCAGTTATGACTAATTTTCTCATTTTTAACTACCAAAAGTTAATCTCAGATTTAGCTTGGCAAAACTGAGATTTAAATTTCCTTTTATTTTCTTGTTCTTACCATTAGGTCTACCCTATTATGTCGTGCAATTCTCTTTATTGTACCAAATGTCTAGTATTTTTTGGTCTCTCCCATTCTGGGATAAATCATTTTTTTAATGAATAGCTTTTGTGGATATGTTAATATCTAGTGCAGCTTACCTTACTTTAAACTATTTCACTTGTGCAATGTGACACTGAACTATGAGCTTCATAATTTTACCTCTTCTACTTCAAACTTAATTTTAATTCCAATTATATAATTTTTCCTAGATTATGCCTTGGATTTTGAGAAGACAATTTTAGTTAACATCTATCTGTCTGGAATGGTTTTGTTTTATGTTTCTAGTATTGCTTTTGACACTTCTCAAATGGTTTTTGAAAAATATAGCCAGTAGGATATCCCCCAAATAGTTTAGGTTTAGAGAATGAAATATCTCAAAAGTGCAAATAATTCCTCCTTTTGGAAATCTGTTCATATTTTAATTTCCCAGTCCATCACTGTTTAGGTCATCACTATCGTGTTACTTATGGGCAGTGGTTGTTATCAGTCACTATAGGGGACTGGCAGCATCTTTTTTTATTGAAGTATAGTTGATATACAATCTTATCTTAGTTTCAAGTATACAACACATTGATTCAACAGTAACCCATATTATTAAATCCTCCTCCAAACTAGTTCAGCTATTCTCTGTCAACATAGGAAGATGTTACAGAGTAACTGGCTATATTCTGCATGTTGTACCACTATCCCCATGACCAACCTACATTATAATTGAGAATATTTGTGCCCCTTAATCCCCCTCAACCTCCCCACCCATTCACAACAATTCCCCCATGATAACGACCAGTATCTTCTCAGTGTCTTTGAGTCTACTGCTGTCTTGTTCATTCGCTTTTGCTTTGTATTTATATTCCATAAATAAGAGAAATCATATGGTATTTGTCTTTCTCCACCTGGCTTACTTCACTGAGGATAATATCCTCCAGATCCATCCATGTTGTTGTAAATGACAGAATTTCTTTATTATGGCTGAATACTATTCCATTGTATATATGACCACATCATCTTTATCCATTCATCTATTGATGGACACGTAGGTTCTACCATATCTTGGCTATTGTAAATAATGCAGCAGTAAACATAGGGGTACATCTATCTTTTCAAATCATGGAATTTATTTTCTTTGGGTAAATTCCTAGAAGTGGAACTACTAGGTCAAATGGTATTTCTACTTTTTAGTTTTTTGAGGAGTCCCATACTGCTTTCCACAATGACAGCACCAATTGACATTTCCACCAACAATGTAGGAGGAGGGCTCCCAGTTCTCCACATCCATGCCAACATTTGTTATTTCTTGTCTTTTGGATAGTGGCCATCCTAACTGGTGTGAGGTGATATCTCATTGTGGTTTTAATTTGCGTTTCCCTGATAATCAGTGATGTGGAGCATCTTTTCATATACCTGTTGGCCATTTGAATTTCTTTAGAGAAATGTCTGTTCAGGTCCTCTGACCATTTTTTTAATTGGGTTATTTGTTGTTTTTTTTTTTGGTGTTGAGGCATATGAGCTCTTTATATATTTTGGATGCTAACCCCTTATAGGATAAATTGTTTATGAATGTATTCTCCCATACTGTAGGTTGCCTTTTTGTTCTGCTGATGGTATCCTTTGCTGTACAGAAACTTTTTAGTTTGATGTAGTGCCACTTGTTCATTTTTTATTTTGTTTCCCTTGCCTGAGGAGATGTGATCAGGAAAAAAATTGCTCATACATATGTTCAAGAGATTTTCATCAATGTTTTCTTCTGAAAGTTTTATGGTTTCATGTCTTGCATTTGGGTCTTTGATCCATTTTGAATTTACTTTTGTGTATGGAATTAGACAGTAATCCAGTTTCATTCTCTTGCATGTAACTCTCCAGTTTTCCAATACCAGTTGTTGAAGAGGCTGTCTTTTCCCTATTGCACTATTCATGGCTCCTTTATCATATATTAATTAACTGTATTTGTGGGTTTATATCTGGGCTGTCTGTTCTGTTCCATTGATCTGTGGGTCTGTTCTTATGCTAGTAACATACTGTTTTAATTACTGTAATTTTATAGTATAGCTTGAAGTCAGGGAGCATAATTCCCCCAGCTTTGTTCTTTCTCAGGATTGCTTTGGCTATTGGTGGTCCTTTGTAGTTCCATAGGAATTTAAAAACTTTTTGTACTAGTTCATTGGAAAATGTGTTGGAATTTTGATAGGGATTGCATTTAATATGTAGATTGCTTTTGGCAGGTCATTTTGACAATATTAATTCTTCCTATCCATGAGCAAGAGATAGTTTCCCCTTATTTGTGTCTTCTTTCATTTCTCTCATGATTGTCATAATTTTCAAAGTAAAGGTCTTTCACTTCCTTGGTTAGGTTTATTCCTAGGTGCTTTATTCTTTTTGATGCAGTTGTAAATGGAATTGTTTTCCTAATTCTCTTTCTTCTGGTTCACTGTTAGTATATAGGAAGACAAAAAGGTTTAATGTATTAATTTTGTACCCTGCAACTTTGCTGAATCCAGTTATTAGTTCTAACAGTTTTTTTGTGGAGTCTTTAGAGTTTTCTATATATAATATCATATCATCTGCAGATAGTGACTGTTTAATTTCTTCCTTACCACTTTGGATGCCTTTTATCTCTGTGTTGTCTGATTGCCGTGGCTGGGACCTCCAGTACAGTTTTGAATAAAAGTGGTGAGAGTGGGCATCCATGTCTTGCATCCTTGTCTTGCTCTGGGGACTGGCAGGATTTTTTTATTAAGCTTCTGAGTCCAATCTTAGTTCTCATCGGTATTTTGCACTTAACAATGCCCTGGGCAATGTGGGGTTAGCCCTACCGATTCTTAACTGACTTTCAACTAACTACTTGTAGGACCAAATAATGTTCTCCATTCCTTTTTGATACCTACTGACTGTTGTCAGGACAAGGTGGATATTAGAAGCCAGTTGTCTGCCTTCTGATACACCCAGGTACTATTATTATTATCCCTGTGGTGATATATGCTTACTGAGAGATAAATTAATGCTCATTGTACTCCTTATTATGATAATATAATTGTATATACACTAATGACATGAATCCAAGAAAGCATTTACAAAGTTATTGTTTATGGGAAAACTATGCTAGAGGCTTTGGGAAAAATCAACTAAAATGTCAGTAAAAGTAACTTGCTAAAAAAAGTGCTGTAATGAATTAGAGTGAAAACACTAGGAGGAGTATAAGTTTGATGGTAATTAAGGGTACAAACGTGTATCAAATGGTAAATAAGGTATAGAAATCAAGTGCAGACTATAATTATGTAATTGATAAATATCACTATCAGCAATCATATTACAATATGTAAATGTATCATTTGTATCATCAAATGTATCATACAATATGTAAATGTATCAAATTTATACCTTAAACTTATACAATGTTACGTGGTGAATTTATTCAATTAAAAATCTCTAAAAATCTGTCTGTACTTAGGATGTCAAATTTTTGTTTTATTTTAAAGAAAATGAATAGACTATACATTTTAGTGCAGTTTATGTCAGAAAGAAAGGTTAGAAACTCATATTCAAACAAAAAGGCCTTGGTCTTATATCAAAAGTTTGGTGAATAAGTATATATTTTAAGTTAAAACGTTCTATACATATATCATTTTTGTCTCTTCCCACTTCTTCCAACAGTTTTGATAAATTGATTAACTACTAGGCCTATCAGTGTTGGATAAGAGGACTTCTAGGATATTACCATCATATTTTTTAAATAGCCCAGACCAAGTTTGGGAGACTCATGAGAAGAACCATAGATTAATATGGAAAAGACCTGTGAATTCTGTTCTTATCTGTAGGTGACTTAGGTTCAGGTTGAATTGTGAGTGGAAAGTTGTGTTTGGTAACATGAACCCCTATCCACTGAGCTGAGATGCTCTCTGTCAAACTAAAGAGATATGTATACAGAATCTTCTGTCCCTTTGGGTACATACAGGTAGTTTACGGAAGTAGTTAAGTTCCTGAACTTTATAGTCAGGCAAAGTTCAGGTTCCTGCACTACCTCTCAACATCTGTGTGACTTCTTACAAGTTTTTTATATTCTCCCACTTTCAATATCCTCATTTATAAAATGTGCATAATTAGAGTAGCTGCCTCATAAGAATGTTGTGAAGATAAGCAAACAGTCTGTCAGCTTTCTCAAATTATTTGTTTCTAAACATAGAAATATTTATGCACTGGGGAGCTGACATTTAGCATTAGGGTGAAATTTTATAACTTTGATTATATTGTTCTTTTCCTTACCATTTGTTATTCCATACTTAGACATAATTATGTTTTCTCTTTTATATACATTCAGTGAGATACATTATTAAATTTCAGAAATCATATGAAAAATTCATAAACTTTTAAATTTGAGATTTACTTTTTGGCTTCCATTCCTCTTTGCTGTGTTGTGTAACACTGGTTCTACCTTCATTCTACTACCAGGATTTTTGTTCAGATCTTTATGGTGAATAGAGAAATATGTCTTACTAGTTTAAAAACCACAAATGGAAGATGACTTATGAAAACCCTAAAGAAAGAAAGATCTTTAAGCTAAATTAGTGCCTACTTTTTGCATATTTATAGACAACCCTCTCACTAATGTAAAACCAAGATTCATGCCTTGGGTATTTAATAAAGGCAGAAAAAATTCCTGTTTCCATCTCTAAATCAAAGCCTTGCCTGCTAGACAATAGTTCTATTTCTCCAGTTAACCCTGTGTTTTCATGGTTTATTTTCCATCAGAGTAGATGACTCATCTTTCCATACTGTGTTCTTCTCAGGAGTTAATCATCTTCTTATCTACTTCACTATTCCTTCCGAGTCAGATGATCCCAAGGTTTCAGAGAGATGAAAAACAACTTGTCCTGTACATAGACTGGGAATTGCTGACAGATATTTTAAGATTAGAGAAATACTGTGATTCTTTACCCATGGTTAGTGTGTAGTAAATTATTCCCTGTTGTGAATTCCTTAGTATAAGATTAGTAGCAACTGAACATTCCAAAAACAAGTCAAAAAGTTATTGGCCCCTCACATTTTCTCTTTGGAAATGTCTCAGTAGTCATTTTTGTCCATGGGACAGACTTAATTTGTTGTTAAACTACCCTTGCCAGAATTTCATTAGTCTGGCACAGTATTTATGTTCATGCAGATTACAGCTGTTTTCTGCCTCCCACATTGACTGCCTAAGATCTTTTTTAGTTCACTGAAGATTTGAAAAAGAAAAAGTTTTAATGTCCTTTCCTAATGATTAACTCTTTTCTCTCTTTGTTAACCCTAGACTTTTTGGGTCTCCCTCAGAGAAGTCAATTTAGGATTGTCAGTAAATGACAGCAGACCATCATTTACATGCTTACTATTCAAGTCTATTTTTCTCTCTGTTCTTAAGTATATGTGAAATTAATCTTTTCAAAGGAATTTTGTGTTATTATACCTAATCATATTTTTCGGCCATTATTGATAGCTGATGCAAAATGGAAAGCAGAATTGATGGCATTATATATCATTCTCAAAACACTGTTCTGAGGTGATTATTCTAAAGTGCCTACCTTCAGAGAGCTTACAATCTTGTAGGGTTTGACAATTCAGACACAAATAATAGAAGGGGGATGGGATTGATACTCCAAATTTACAGTGCCAGAATCCTGGATCCAGTACCATATAACTTAACATAGTTTTAAAGCATATCTACTAAAATGCTCAAAAATGAACTAGCTACTCTCTTTCTCCTATTATAAATACCACTTCTCCAAAATACTGTACCTTTCCCCATCATACAGACAAGAGGACCTATACTAGTACTCTTGTTATAATACACATTCCACTAAAGAGAATAGCTTCATCCTTAACTATCCTTGTGGGTGTGGGGAGACAGGGAGACAGAACTGAGACCAGAAGTGTGAGTAGATTACCTCTTGCAGTTTGATGTCATCAGTCATCCCATCTGGAAACCAAACATTCTGATCAGCATCTAAAATCTACTTTGTACATTGCACGTCCCCCCATTACCTGTCACAGTGGCATCCCTACTCTAACATAATAATGGCATCATCTGGTATTGGGCACATTTTATATGCAAATGTTAGTTGCTTTACAAAGAGGAGTTCATTTTATTGTTTACAATAACTTGGAGAGGTAAGTGGCATATTCTCATGATTACATAGGCCACTTAGTCTAGAGATGTACAGAGAGTGTGTTGTGTGTGCTGTCGTTAATCCATGAATCCAAGATGCATATTTTAATTTCTGTTCCAGGGTATCTCAGTCTGTGGCCTTCGGTAGCACATTATGCCTCAGCTATCTGTTTCCAAAGAATAATAAATATTAATATCTTTTTTAGCCTTATCTATACTCTTCAAATTTAATCCCCATAACAACTTTAAAAGAGAGATTATGGCTCATATTTAAAGATATACTAGATATCAATATATCTAGTATATGCTTTGTGTAGCACATTTTTTCATCTAATTTAGGAGAGATTGGGCTATATTGGCTAACTTTTAGGACATGTATAATCTAGTCTTGTGTCTTACAGTCATACATGTTTTGTTATGTATTATTTCATAAGTTACATATAAAAACATGCTGTATATTTATGTTACATTTACAAAATGAAAGACATTTTATATTTTGAGAAGGTGAAATTCATTTAACAAGGAAAGAACTGTGGCTAATATTCAGGTTCATATTAATGATGCACCTGTTCTCAGTCATCATTCTGTCCCACTTTGTGTAAAATATTGCTCAGTGAATTCACTTGCTGCTTTTAGGATCTAAGTATCTTTTTCAAAAGTCATATATTAAGAAAATAAATAATCATTCATTTTTAGCTTGCTTTTTGTTGGCTTCTGTTGGCATTTTTATTTTATATGTAATGAAATAATAGAAAAGGCCATATATGCTCTGAAACTTTAACAGAGGCAGGATTCTGATTTATTATTAGTTGCATTATTTTTGCTCCTTGTATTTTCTGATTTTTCTATGATGGAACATGTTTATGTAATATTTAAAATTTAAATGTAGTTATATTACATAGCTATTTTAAAACTCATAAGTTGGCTTGACAAATATATAGACTTGCTTATATCAATAAACCAGTGATTACTCATAAGCCACATACCTGAAATTTTGAAATTTGAAACTTTTTATGTTATCAAAAACCTGGGTTTTTTCAGATGTGTGGAAATAAAACCTAATTCCATTAAACTAATTGGCATTTGAGTACTGTATTAGCATATTTAAAAGGCTTTTCTGCACTCAGATTATTGATTTGTATATGAAAAGATATTAAAATAATTAATTAAAATCTACATTGCCATATTTTATCTCACACAGCCTGTTTTGCCATTCACTGCTGTAAAGAGATGACATTTACAATGAGTAGTAAGCTGCAATAACTTGCCTCTTTCTTTGTAATAACATATTTGGGTAAACAAAGATTTAAATTATGGTTTATTGAAATGAGAATTTCTATTTAATTTATTCAAAATTCATTGAAGTAAAAAGTTATTGAAATCAATTATGGAGTAACTTTCTTTGAAGCACCATGTTATTTCCATATTTATTCTTTGTACAGCCTATCTGTGTATAAATGTGTCTAGTATATGCTTTGTGTAGCACAATGTAAATCTGCATGAAAACAGGCTTACTCTTGAGCTATCTTAGGTACCATTTAGAATCACCAATTTTCTTAGGCCTTAATCACTAAATAGATGAAGGACATTTATACATCTACAAATATGTATAAATTCATTTAACAAATAATGGTATTTGCTCTGTCCCCTGTACTATTATAAGCATTACTAAGGTTACAGCAGTATATAAGACCAAGGTTCTGCCTCTTGTTAGCCACATTGTGAATAATAAGCATCTGGAAAATGCAAATTAAAACAGCATGAGATACCTCTTCTTCCCACTGTGATGGAACAACCAGTTCTGGACTTGCCCCCACTAGAAACAACTGTTTTCAGACATCGGACAATTGGCATATGGTAAAGTGGTCCCTGAGAGAAAGGGTGGGGAGAAAGCTGAACTCCAGCTTTTTGCCTTAAGGTATTCTACTAATAATGGAGAACTCGGAGTTGATAGTCTTCCTGAACTGAGGAAAGAGATCAGAAATTGGGGAAGCCAAGGCAACTGAATTACATAGTTCTGAAGAACAGGGAACTACGCAGAAACAGAACTACAAAACTCTACATAGCAGTACCTTTGAGTCTTTAACTTAAATAGTAATACTTTAACTCAATCCCACCACATAGGTGGGATGAAACTTCGTGAGGCTAGGGAAAGAATAAATACCAGGGACCTATAAACTGAACAGTTACTGGAGTTTCCACAGGAATGGGAAATTTTTTTCGTTTTCACCAGCCAGAGTGTGGAGATCTTGTGAAAATCTGGAGCATTCGTTAGAGATCCAAGGAAGGACACTGATGGGACTAAACTAGCCTTAGAGCAGAAAGTTACTCCAGACCTGCCTAAGCAAAACTCTCTTTAAAAGGCCAAAAAAGATGAGACTGATCTGTCACTGACTTACATGTCTTAGAGGGTCAGAAAGCAGCTGCTTAGCCTTCTGGTGAAACTCAAGAATAGAGAGAATATTGACTTCCTTCGTTAATGCATCTTCAAATATCCCTGAATGTGGGCTTGGACATGGCCAAGGTGTGTTTCCCTTTTAACCATTTTCTTGGCATATTTTGTTGGATATTTTTTCTGGAAAACAGTCCAATCATCAAAGTTAGAAAATGATTATAGTCTGATTATGATGATGATTTTCTACAATGTTTGTTTTATGAAAGTCTAAGTCTCAGTGAGGTGATTTATAGTGTGATTAACATTTATATTACCCATGAGTGCTTGGTAAAACTCACTTTTTAAAACATTTGTTTTAGAATTTATTTGTAATGCCTGTTTTTGCTTTGATTTTCTACTGTATACTATTTATTCATTTAGCAAATGATAATTAACCAGCTCTCATTTGCCAGACACTGTTCCAGGCACTATAATCTAAAGCATTGTATTTGAATGAAAAAAATATATAGATTTAGGCTGATCCTCATTTTTGATGATGTTTGTCAGCCCTAGTTTTGATGAGGTAAAAAATGGCTAAATTTATACAGAATTTGCTGCTTTGTTCCTTAGTTCTGCATCTCACTGAATGTCCAAGCTATCATATAGAATATGGCAAAGAATACTATGCTTTCACCAAACTATTCTGCTTTCTTTCTGGGCACACAAGTAAACTATGTATTTCAGTGTTTCCTTGCAGATAAGTGTATCATGACTGAATTTTGAATAATATATGAGTGTAAATAATGTATACCAATTCCAGGCTAGGCTATAGAAACTTCACATATGCAGTTTTTCCCTTTTCTTCCCTGGTCTTTAGCATGATAGAGAGAATCCACCAGAGCTTCTGAGGCTCTAAGATAAGGAGCTTCCTACTGAACCACTCACACTGAGTGAGAACTCTCTTACATTGTATTAAGCCATTGAGATTTTAGGGTTGTTTGTTTTAGCTCTTGGCCCACCCTGATACGTGATTATACTGTACTGTGGTGATACGTCCATGGGGGATGACTGTAATTTTTACAAATACGTAAGTCTAAAAGTGCCTTGAGAGACTTCAGTCTTTCTCAGCCAGCTTGTATGTGCACCAGTTCATTCAGATGGTTACATCATTAGTCAAACTGAAAAATCCGTACCATGCCCTCTTCCTTTTGGCTCTTGCGCTGGCTCTTACTCTGCTTCAGCTCTTGGAAGGGCTGCTTGGGTCTATCTGTACACCTACATCCTGTGTTGACCTCTCTGCCAGCCTGTATCTTTCCTTCCATCTCCCTGAAATAAGTGCTTTCTCTTCTCTATCTTATCTATCTTTACTTTTCTCTTTCATCATTATCAGAGGCAAATTTTTCAAAGGTTTTCCTTTCTGTGGCTAGTTTTGTGAGTGAGCATGATGAGACCCTTCACCTATTTCGAACTGTGGTAGCACAATTTAGAAGCTATGAGTGTTAGTACCATTCACATATAAGAACAGCCTCATGATTTCTCTCAGCTTAACAAAGTAAATGAAGCTTTTCTGTATTACATAGCACACTTGTCTAAGGATGCCACAATATAACCTGTATATAGGTTCTTAAAATTTTGTACTGTTAATAAAACTGATTCACTCTGCTTTTTCTTTCCCCACTTTTGGCCTCTGACTATTCCATCAGTGGCTGTGATAAGTATTTAGAACTGGATTGGCTTTCCTGAAAAGATATCAAAAAATTTTTAAGAGCAGATTGCTCTGATTATCTAATCAAATGACTGCAATGCTCAAATGTCCGTAAGTCCATTCATATTAGAAACCTTTTTTTTTTACTTACTTATTTTCCCCATTTATACCTATTATCTCCTGATTCTCTTATTTTTAATGCCTAAGCAATATCCCAATCATGACTATAATAGATTGTTCTTAATTACCTAAAAATACTTGATCAGTTCTAGCCCTTTGTATTAGATACCAATTTAAAGGAAGTTGTATAAACATTTGCTCTAACACAGAATAGACGGAAGATACAGAATTAAATCAAGTTACCCTATTAAGATACAGTTTGGCACAGGGTACTGTTTCTCAAATACAATTAATTGGCATAAGCATCTTCATAATTTTTGCTGTACCTGCTCATCACCATACTTTTTTCCCAATATTTTATTTTAATTTCATGCTTTTATTTCAATAGATTTACTTTAAAAGAAATGTTACATCATTAGTCAAACTGAAAAATCCATATCATGTGCTGTATGATTAACTAGAAAATTATGTCTACCTAAATATTTTACCTTCAAATGGCACTGAAACTGCACTCTTCTCCCTATGTTAAAAAGGATTAGCTCATATTAGCACCACATTAAAATTTTTCTGACATATTTGGAAGAATGGCAAGATAATTAAAAAGGGAATAACACTGTAGCTATAATAAAAGTCAGAATAAACTAGACTATGCTGTCATAAATGAAAACCTCAAAAATCTTAGTGACTTACCATGACAAAGGTCTATTTCTAGTTTACCCAGCAAACCTGGGCAACTCTCCAGTCTTTTGTGCAGTAACAGAGCAATTCAGGCTGCTTTGATCTTGTATCTTTACCATCTCAACATGAGGCCTCTCTGATTTTTGTGCCAGAAGAGGAGACAGACTACAGAATCATGCAGGGGCTATGTCAACCTCTGTCCTCATTTCGTAAGTGGGAACCAGTCACACAGTCCTTTCTAAACGTCACAGGAGGTGGCAATTGTAGTCAACCCAGTGCTCAGAAAGGAATGGAGACAAGGGTTTTGGCAGGCACTAGTGAAGTCTACCATACTATGTAATTCAGTGTGATTTACTGCCATTTTTATAGATAATTTAAAATCATGTCTTCCTAAAATGAGTCCCATACTTTGAAAAACAATATTGTAAATGAAACAATACACTATTCTAAATCAAAAGGCCTAGATATGAGATTGTAATCTGCCACTTAGATTGCAAGAGCTCTTCTAATTCTCTTTTCCCATCTGCAAAACAGGGTTAATATGTTCCTCACAGAAAAAGTATGAAGGTCAAATGAGTTTCAGTAAAAATGTAAATAAAAGAATAAAATAAACTGTTATACAAATGATGGCTGTAATTATATTGACTGTTACATAGCTTTTTTGAAAATGAATTTTGTTTTCATAGTTATGTACCTAGCATTAGAATTGGGCTCTAGAAAGAAGTTAGTTTCACTAACTTACAAAGGAGACTATATACGTCACAAAGAGAATTACTTCCCACTGATATTTGAAGAGCAAAGTTTGAGCATATTTCCCTACTATTAAAATGTTCTTTTATAAACATTTTCTTATATTTTGTTCTTCTTTGAATTACCAAATAAGGTCAGAGCAAAATGATAACTTTTTATAAACCTCTATGAGAAAACTGTCATCAATAGATATAATGTATAAAAAAACTTAGTTTTTAAACCTTTTTGGTATATTAACTGATTTTAGAATGAGTCAAAGCATAATATGCAAATGATTATATTAAATGAGAATAGATTAAATTCATAAATCAAATATATAGCATTACAGCTTTCTTAGACCTTGAAATAAAATCTAATCCTATGTACCTAAAGTAAACTGTTTTTCAAGGTCACTTTATCCAGTCCCTAATTTTCTGATAGAGTTTGTAAATGAATACTATTATTTCTTCTTCATATATTTGATAGAATTCACTAGTGATACCACCAGGGACTGAGCTTTTCCATATGAGAAGATGTTTAATTACTAATTCAATTTCCTTATATATTATAGGTCTATTTAGATCTATTTCTTAGTTTTGACCATTTGTGTTTTAGAAATTTATCCATTTCATCCAAGCTGTCTAATTTGTTGACGTAAAGTTGTTTGTAACCTTACCTTATAATTTTTTTTATTTCTGTAGACTTGACAGTGATATACCCTCTTAGGTTTGTAATCTTGGTGATTTGGGTCTGCTATTTTTCTTGGTCAGTTTAGTTTAAGGTTTTTAAATTTTGTTCATCTTTTCAAACTCTGATTTCATTGCTGTCATCTATTTTTCTATTTACTATTTTATTGCTTTCTGCTCTAATTGTTATTATTTCTTTTTTCTGCATGATTTTAAGTTTGGTTTGCTCTTTCTCAGCCTTTTTAAAATTTATTTCCCTAGAAATTTTTCAACTGTTGTAACCATAAAACTCTTCTGTTGAAGAATAGTTCATATACAATATTATATTGGTTTCAAGTATGCAACACAGTGGTTTAACAGTTACCCACATTATTAAATCCTCACCCCAACTAGTACATTTACTATCTGCCAATGTAGAAAGATGTTACAGAACCACTGACTCTGTTTTCCATGCCAGACTTCCATAGCCATAACTAACTTATATTATGATTGATATTTTGTGCCTCTTTATTCCCTTCTCCCACCCCAGCCCAATCCCCCTACCCATGGTAACCACCAATCCCTTCTCAGAGTCTATTGAATTAACTACTGTTTTGTTCATTTTGTTTTGTTTTTAGATTCCACATACAAGTGAAATCATAACAGTGTTTGTCTTTCTCCACCTGGCTTATTTCATTTAGCCTAATACTCTCTAGGTTCATTCATGTTATCACAAATGGCAATATTCCATTCTTTTCTGTGACTGAATAATATTCCATTGTATATATATACCACATCTTCTTTATCCATTCCATTTATTGATGGACACTTAGCTTGCTTCCATAACTTGGCTATTGTAAGTAATGAGATGATAAACATAGGGGTGCATGTATCTTTTTGAATCAGAGATTTTGTTTCCTTCAGGTAAATTCCTAGGAGTGGAGTTACTGGGTCATAATGGTATTTCTATTTTTAGTTTTTTGAGGAACCTCCATACTGCTTTCCATAGTATCTACACCAATTTACATTCCCACCAACAGTGTAGGAGGGCTCCCTTCTCTCCACTTCCTTGCCAACATTTTTTACTTCTTGTTCTTTGGAAATGGGCCATTCTAACAGGTGTGAAGTGATCTCTCATTGTGGTTTTGATTTGCATTTCCTTGATGATCAGTGATGTGGAGCACCTTTTTATGTGCCTGTTGGTCATCTGTATTTCTTCTTTGGAGAAATGTCTGTTCAGGTCCTCTGCCCATTTCTTAATTAGGTTATTTTGTTTTTTTGGTGTTGAAGTGTATGAGTCCTTTATATATTTTGGATGTTAACCCCTTATTGGCTAAATTATTTACAAATACATTCTCCCATACTGTAGGTGCTTTTTTGTTCTGCTGTTGGTGTCCTTTTGCTGTACAGAAATTTCTAATTTGGTATGTACCACTTGTTCATTTTTGCTTTTGTTTCCCTTGCCTGGGAAACATGTCCACAAAAAGGTTGCTCATGCTTATGTTCACGAGATTTTTGCCAGTGTTTTCTTGTAAGAGTTTTATGGTTTCATGTCTTATATTTAGACTTTGATCCATTTCAAATTTGCTTTTGTCTATTGAATTAGATAGTAATCCGGTTTCATTCCTTTGCATGTAGCTGTCCAGTTTTCCCAACACCATTTATTGAAGAGACTGTCTTTTCCCCATTGTATATTCATGGTTCCTTTATCATATATTAATTGACCATATGTGCGTGAGTTTATATTTGGGCTCTCCTGTTCCATTAATCTACAGATTTGTTCTTATGCCAGTACCATACTGTTTTGATTACTATAGCTTTGTAGTATATCTTGAATTAATATTAATTCAATACCCCCAGCTTTGTCCCTCTTTCTCAAGATTGCTTTGGCTATTCAGAGTCTTTTGTGGTTCCATATGAATTTTAGGATTTTTTGTTCATTGAATATCATTGGTATTTTGATAAGGATTACATTGAATCTGTGAACTGCTTTGGACAGTATGGCAATTTTGACAATATTAATTCTTCCTGTCCGTGCACACGGGATAGATTTCCATCTATTTGTGTCTTCTTTACTTTCCCTTATGAGTGTCTGATAGTTTTCAGAGTACAGTAGGTCTTTCATCTCCTTGCTTAGTTTTATTCTAGGTATTTTATTCTTTTGATGCAATTGTAAATGGAATTACGTTCCTGATTTCTTGTTTTGCTAGTTCATGGTTAGTATATAGGACTGCAACAAATTTCTGTTTATTGTTTTTGTGTCCTGCAACTTCTGTGAATTCAGTTATTCTAGTAGTTTTTTGGTGGCGTCTTTAGGGTTCTCTATAAATAGTATCATGTCATCTACAAATAGTGACAGTTTTACTTCTTCTTTGCAAATTTAAATGACCTTTATCTCTTTATATTGTCTGATTGCCCTGGCTAATACCTCCAGTACCATGTTAAATAAAAGTGGTAAGAGTGCCACCCACTGGGTCTGACACTGGAGACAAGCACTGCAGCCGGGAATCAGGAAACAAATCTTTCCTCCCCACCAGGCACCAGCACCACTCCCCTACAACCCCCAACCTCACTCTAGGGGCTGAGAAGCTCCAGAGCTTCTGGGCACTAGAGGGTACCTCATAGAAATATGAAAGTCAAAAGAGAGTGATTCAGACCAAAATCTCACAAATCCCAGAAAAAGGGCCAAATGAAACTGAACTTACCAATCTTCCTGAAAGAGAGTTCAAAATAAAAATCATAAACATGCCTATGGAGGTACAGAAAAATATTCAAGAACTCAGGAACAAATTTAAGACAGATATTCAATCATTAAGATATTCAATATCTGAAATGAAACATACAATAGAAGGATTTAAACACAGGCTGGATGTAGTAGAAGAGATGGTAAATGGAATAGAAATTAGGGAAGAGGAATACAAAGAAACTGAGGCACAGAGAGAAAAAAGGATCTCTAAGAATGAAGGAATATTGAGAGAACAGTGTAACCAATCAAAATGGCACAATATTCACATAATAGGGATACCAGAAGAAGAAGAAGAGAGAGAAAGGGATAGAAAGTGTCATCAAGCATGTAATTGCTGAAAACTTCCACAGTCTGAAGAAGGAGATAGTCTCTCAAGCCATGGAGGTGCACAGATCTCCCAACACAAGGGACCCAAGGAAGACAACATCAAGACATATAATCATTAAAATGGCAAAGATCAAGTATAAAGACAGACTTTTAAAAGCAGCTAAGAATCCTCTATTGAACAAGGTAATCACTTAGAATTGAAGGAGAGATTAAAAGTTACTCAGATAAATGAAAGTTAAAAGAATTCATGACTAAACTGGCCTTACAGGATATGTTAAAGGGATTTCTGTAGATGGAAATGTTCTTAAGCATAAATATTTTTTTATGACATTAACATGTATTATATCAATATATATCAAAAGTCATAAAGCCAATGCTAGCTAAAGGTTTGGTGCCTCTAGATACATTTTTTTTTTGAGAGGGCATCTCTCATATTTATTGATCAAATGGTTGTTAACAACAATAAAATTCTGTATAGGGGACTCAATGCACAATCATTAATCCACCCCAAGCCTAATTCTCATCAGTCTCCGATCTTCTGAAGCATAACAAACAAGTTCTTACATGGTGAACAAATTCTTACATAGTGAATAAGTTCTTACATGGTGAACAGTACAAGGGCAGTCATCACAGAAACTTTTGGTTTTGATCATGCATTATGAACTATAAACAATCAGGTCAAATATGAATATTCGTTTGATTTTTATACTTGATTTATATGTGATTCCCACATTTCTCCCTTCTTCTTCTTCTTCTTCTTCTTCTTCTTCTTATTATTATTATTATTATTATTATTATCTTTAATAAAATGCTGAAGTGGTAGGTAGATGCAAGATAAAGGTAGAAAACATAGTTTAGTGCTGTAAGAAAGCAAATGTAGATGATCAGGTGTGTGCCTATAGACTAAGTATTAATCCAAGCTAGAGAAGGGCAACAAAACATCCACGGAAGCATAAGTATTTTTTATCAGTGAAAATAAACCTACATTAAAGGTAGTACAACAATTACCTACTAAGCAAGTTAAAAAAAACCCAAAAGTAGTAAAAACAGACAAGGCATACATAAAAGATGCAAATTATGACTTTTTATACATACAGTGTGGAGGATGAAAAATAAAAAGGTAGTACTTTGAGACTGTTTGAAATAGAGCAACTACCAACTTAACATAGTTTCATAGGAAACTATGAACCTTATGGTAACCAAAAACATAAAGCCTATAATAGATACATACACACACACACACACACACACACACACACACACACACACAAGAAATACAATCACAACACTAAAGAAAACCATCAAATAACAAGAGTATAAGAAAGCAATAAAATAACTATAAAAACAACCAGACAACCTATATCCCTGATGAACATAGATGCAAAAATACTCAACAAAATATTAGCAAACTGAATTCAAAAATACATCAAGAGGATCATACACCATGACCAAGTGGGATTCATCTCAGGGATGCAAGGATGGTACAACATTCAAAAATCCATCAACATCATCCACCACATCAACAAAAAGAAGGAGAAAAACCACATGATCATCTCCATAGATGCTGAAAAAGCATTCGACAAAATTCAACATCCATTCATGATAAAAACTCTCAACAAAATGGGTATAGAGGGCAAGTACCTCAACATAATAAAGGCCATACATGAAAAACCCACGGCCAACATCATATGGAACAGAGAGAAGCTGAAAGGTTTTCCTCTAAGATTGGGAATAAGACGGGGATGCCCACTCTCCCCACTGTTATTCAACATAGTACTGGAGGTCCTAGCCACGGCAATTAGACAAAACAAAGAAATACAAGGAATCCAAATCAGTAAAGAAGAAGTCAAACTGTCACTATTTGCAGATGACATGATATTATACAAAAAAACCCTAAAGACTCCACTCCAAAACTACTAGAACTGATATCAGAATACAGCAAAGTTGCAGGATACAAAAATAACACACAGAATTCTGTGGCTTTCCTATACACTAACAATGAAGTAATAGAAAGAGAAATCAGGAAAACAATTCCATTCAATGCATCAAAAAGAATAAAATACCTAGGAATAAACCTAACTAAGGAAGTGAAAGACCTATACCCTGAAAACTACAAGATACTACTATTAAGAGAAATTAAATAGGACACTAACAAATGGAAACACATCCCATGCTCTTGGCTAGAAATAATTAATATTGTCAAAATGGCCATCCTGCCCAAAGCAATCCACAGATTCAAAGCAATCCCTATCAAATTACCAACAGCATTCTTCAACGAACTGGAATAAATAGTTCTAAAATTCATATGGAACCACCAAAGACCCCAAATAGTCAAAGCAATCCTGAGAAGGAAGAATAAAGTGGGGGGGATCTCACTCCCCGACTTCAAGCTCTACTACAAAGCCACAGTAATCAAGACAATTTGGTACTGGCACAAGAACAGACCCACAGACCAGTGGAACAGAATAGAGAGCCCAGATGTAAACCCAAGCATATATGATCAATTAATATATGATAAAGGAGCCATGGACATACAATGGAGAAATGACAGCCTCTTTAACTGGTGGTGTTGGCAAAACTGGACAGCTACATGCAGGAGAATGAAACTGGATTACTGTCTATCCCCATACACAAAAGTAAACTCAAAATGGATCAAAGACCTGAATGTAAATCATGAAACCATAAAACTCTTAGAAGACAATATAGGCAAAAATCTCCTGAATATAAACATGACAACTTTTTTCTGAATGCATTTCCTCAAGCAAGGGAAACAAAAGCAAAAATGAACACATGGAACTACATCAAACTAAAAAGCTTCTGTACAATAAAGGACACCATCAGTAGAACAAAAAGGCATCCTACAGTATGGGAGAATATATGTGTAAATGACATATCCGATAAGGGGTTAACATCCAAAATTTATAAAGAACTCACATGCCTCAACACCCAAAAAGCAAATAACCTGATTAAAAAATGGACAGACAGAGGATATGAGCGGACATTTCTCCAAAGAAGAAATTCAGATTGCCAATAGGCACATGAAAAGTTGCTCCACTTCACTAATTATCAGCAAAATGCAAATGAAATTTACAATGAGATATCACCTCACACCAGTTAGGATGGCCAGTATCGAAAAGGCTATGAACAACAAATGCTGGTGAGGATGCAGAGAAAGGGGAACCCTCCTACACTGCTGGTGAGAATGTAAGCTAGTTCAACCATTGTGGAAAGCAATTTGGAGGTTCCTCAAAAAAACTAAAAATAGAAATCCCATTTGACTTGGGAATTCCACTCCTAGGAATTTACCCAAAGAATATAATTTCTCAGATTCAAAAAGACATATGCACCCCTATGTTTATTGCAGCACTATTTACAAGAGCCAAGATATGGAAGCAACCAAAGTGTCCATCAGTAGATGAACGGATAAAGAAGATGTAATACATACACACAATGGAATACTATTTAGCCATAAGAAGGAAACAAATCCTACCATTTGCAACAACATGGATGGAGCTAGAGGGTATTATGCACAGTGAAATAAGCCAGGTGGAGAAAGACAAGTACCAAATGATTTCACTCATGTGTGGAATATAAGAACAAAGGAAAAACTGAAAGAACAAAACAGCAGCAAAATCACAGAACCCAAGAATGAACTAACAGTTACCAAAGGGAAAGGGACTGGGGAGGATGGGTGGGAAGGGAGGGAGAAGGTGGGGGAAGACAAGTAGTGATTTTACAGCATCTTACTATGCTGATGGACAGTGACAAATGGGTTATGTAGGGGGGACTTGGTGAAGGGGGGTGTCTAGTAAACATAATAATCCTCATGTAATTGTAGATTAATGATACCAAAATAAAAATAATAAAAAATAAAAAATGGGGAAAAAATGGTTATTAGAATTTCTAGAAATTTAGAGTCCCTTGAGCAGGGACCAATGGTGTCTTTCAGAACTTAGGTAAAATAGTTATTCTATTGCCATGATAAAATAAAACAGAATTTTAGTGAAGGACTTAATAGCTTTTAGAATTACATGATTATTTCTCCTATGCAAAGCAATACTAAATAAATGTTTCTTTATTTTTTAATTGGTTGGTGAGATTATAATGAGTGTAATATTGGGTATATTAGTAGCTTGCAGATATGCATATACATCACTTGAGATCTTCATTTGTAATAGCGATTTGTTTTAATTGACTCAACATTACACTCATAGCTGAGATAAGAGTTCTGCTATTCCAAAGCTTACTATTGGTGGCAAACCATACTGTAAGCACCCTTAGCCTTTGTTGCCATGGAGACAGTAACAGGCTTTATTTATTTATTTTAACATAGACTTAAAAATATATATATACCCTAACATAAAGTGTGATTTAGTTGTCTGTAGGTTTTGAGTATTGGCACATTACAAAACTATTTTCTATATTTTTTAATACTTTATTAGTTTTATCCTCCAAAGAAAATAGAAAAGATTCTTATAATGACAAAGTTTTACATTACTTTTTTTCAGGTCTTTTAGGAATAATTTAATATGGATTAGTAATGGATGAGGATTTTGAAGAGCATCCAGAAACTTTTGAAAAAAGTAATGTGGTCTTAAGCATTCACATGTCTTGGATACCTATAGTTATGACACTAATATGTAATGCATACAAATCAATTTCAGATTCAGCTGATACTTTTGCACCAGTGTTATGCTAAGCACTTTCACCCCATTATAGTTTATTTAACAGAACTCAGTTTGAAAGTACCAAAACAATCTTTATATGTAACTTTAAACATATAACTTTTAATATATTTGATTATTCAAATGTATATTAGTAGTATTCCTTAATTTTCCCCCCACAAACCAGTTAAATGATGTTTGTATGAATTTTTAATAAGTAAAACTTTCAATTTGTGAATTATACTTTATATTTCATTCCTTACAAGAATAGATCCCATGGCATGAAATACTACTGTTTCATAGATCTCATGATTATATTTGTAACTAAATCATATCTCTTTATCTTTAGCATCCAGTGTCAAACTGGCATGGCTGGTTAATATCTTAGTCCACTAGCAGTTTTGACTTTTTACCTTAATAGCTGAGTGATCAAGTGATTGATTTCCTTGTTAAGCTAGGTAGGTTAATCCTACTTAATGGTATTTATCAGAACTGAGTGTTATAGTAGTTATTTCTGAATAAAGAAAACCTTGGCATTACAATTATGAACAAAACGCTAAAGCTTAGTCCTTTGCTTTCCACAGTTAATACCTGTATTTAATGGCAAAGGGAGACAACATAAGAAAGTTCTTCACCTTAAATAGAAAGAAAATAGCTAAAGGTATTAGGCAATTACAACTTTTGCTCATAGTTCTGAATATTAGAGTTTAGCTTTTCCAGTTTGCAGTGGCTTTTTAACAAGACCCATCTCCTCTATGAAGAATGCAGTTAATTTTTTTTATGGCACAAAAAATAGGGTAACCTGATCTGAGTCTGACAGAGTGTGTCGTTCATTTAAGTGCTTCCATCTGTTGCCTGCTGTTCCCCTTACTCATGACCCCTCTATGTTTCTCTCTTTCCCTTTTCTTTCCCTCTGTTTCCCTTTCCTTTTTCTTCCCTCCTTCCTTTCTTTTTCCCTCCCCCTCTCTCCTTTTATGCCCTTCTCCCTTTCTCTCTGTCTCTTTTTTTTTTGTTCTTAGCCCCTCTGAGGAAGGCAAAGTTTGTTGAGAGCCCACGAATTCCAGAATCCGAGCTTGGCTCACCAACCCTCACTTCAGCTCAGAAACTGGACGTGGATGCATACTGCCCTGGTAAGCGTGCATGCAGAGCGTCTGCTTTGAAAGAGGGAGGTTTGGATCAGGCCCATCCAGCACAGCAGTATTTTACATGTATGCTGTTAATAAAGACATACCCATTACCCTTTTTCTAACTGATTGCATATTTTCCTAATCAGAACATAGTTTTTACTGAGCATCCTTTTTGACTATTGATAAAATAATAAGAGTAAGTATTGAGAACAATTTCAAAGATAATATTCAAAAGAATTAAAATAATTTTGGTTGATGGTTTTCAAAGTGATTTTTGTGATTTGAGATACTTGAAGAAATTTTGCTTTGGCCATATGCAAACAAGAATGTTAAAGATATGAATAACAATGTTCATTCAACACTAGTCCTTTACATATGACCTGTTTTGCCTAACGCCTGTTGGATTTCTGGACCATTATAGAAAATAGTTGTGATGTTGGAAGCGTTAAACTTGAATTAGAAAAGAAACATTATAGATTTCTGATTTGGACTCCTGGACACTCACTTTTAGAAATATCTCTTCTTGTGAATGGCCTGTAATCACATGTAGAAGTTCACTAAAACCCTTCTTGTGTGGGAGCCAAACTGAAACAGACTCATTATCAATGCTTAGATTCTTCCAAACTTAGATGAGTTGCCTGGCAACATCCTTTACACTCACTCTACAGTGAGTGTATAGAGCTGTGTCAGAAATGTTCACAGCTCCAGTTAAGTATACAGATCAGAGCTTTAGTTAGGACCTTACAAGCCTTGGTTTTAGATCTTTTGTTTATTCCTGCTCATTAAAATTGGTTTAGTTAAAGCACAGTGAATGCAGCCACTACATATTTACAGGTTAGGGTCAGCCAGAATAAAATGATTTCAGTTCTAGGGAGGGTATCTGTAAATCTAGTCTGAAATGTCAAGATAATGTACCTCTGAAGCCAGGTAAGACATGTTTGAAAAAAAAAAAGGCAATAGGTGAAAACTTGGACCGAACCTAATCAGAGACATTTCATTTTATGAGTCAGTTTTGAATATTGAAAGACCTTGGAGATTTCACTTTCAGGGTACAGAGCCCTGGACTTCATACACTGCTGGAGATGACTGTTCATTTTTAAATCAATCACAGTTATGTATTAGGAACCAGCTTTTCATTTCTGAAAGGAATGAAATAGCTATTTAAATGGCAGTGTAATACATTGTCAGGAGAATCTTTTTCATTTTGAGCCATTGCATACTTCCCAGGCAATGGAATAGTGTGCTTTGCCTTTCTTCACGCAAGTTTTAGTGTAATAAAATAAATAAATGTGCTAATTCCCTATCCCTGCATGGAATTCTAGAAGAGAAACCCTATCAGAACAAAGGCCTCTCTTTTCCACATTTGTAAATCAGCGTGATTATCAGGGAGACAATCTTTCACTTCCTGATTGCCCATCTAACATCCTTAATCTAATCTAGACGCTGTTAATTGTCAAGAAGCAAGGCAGCTGCTGTTTGTTGAACTGCCAGTGCTGAATTACTATGAGAAATCTTACCCATGTTATTATTTACATGTATTTTCCACAAGCATGAATCTTTGCTGAATTGGAATGGAACCAAACTAAATGTCAGTTAAGATTTTCAGAAAGCCAGGAAGAAACGAAAACATGTTGCCAATATGTTAATTGCCATGCTCTGCAGTTTCTTTTCTTATCTCAAACAAGTTTAAAGCACAGAAACTTATTAGTGATTTACTCTTCCATAGTAAAATTATTTTCATAATAAAGTTATTAAACCCTGAAAATAAGTTTCTACTGAGATGAGTGACCTAAGGATTGAAGATCCTCTACATAGCCAAATTTAACAATGAATGAATGAATCCAGTATACTCAAAAAGCAAACAAATTACAATCTGTTCTGACTTTCTCTTGCATAGGATATAGTAACAGAACAATGATTGCATTGTATTGTATATTCATACATCACACAGTTAAAGCTAGTGTTCTGGTATCTTCTGGTCCACCTGCTTTATTCATTATCACATGCAAATTTTGTCTAGTAGTATATCTCAGAGGCAACAATCATAAGCTAAAAGTTAAAGCAGTTGTCCTCAAATTTTAGCATACTTCAGAATTACCTGGGACCCTACCTAGTTCAGACTGATTCAAACGTCTTCAATCTAATTGCTGGGCCCACCCCCAGAATTTCTTATCCAGCCAGCCTAGTGTGGGTTGAGAATTTGCTTTTCTAACAAATTCCCAGGTGGTGCTGAAGCTGCTGATTGAGGTTCCACACTTTGAAAACAAACTGAGTCACAGTGCTGCTACAGGCTGCATACAAGCAGTCCAGTGAACAGTGCTAGAAGTTGATAGAGTTCATTCTGCTGTTGCCTCCTGAGACTTAATTGGGATGTTTGTGTTATCTAAATTTAAACCTTTGGGTTGTATTTTAGGTTGGAAGAATAAAGCTTTTGTGTCTGAGGAATGGACATATATTTTTCTTGGTTTATCTTTTTGTACTTGGTAAATGTTGTCCTACATGTGAAAGTGTAGATAAGACAAGAGCAAGTTATTGATACTTGGCTTGCAAAGCCTAGGGTAGGCTACATTGGCATGTGGCTGTCGATCCAGAATATTTGTTTAACAAATTGAGAGATTCAGCCTGTATAGCATTAGATTCTAGAATGCCTCATTTAAGTTTTGCTAGTCCTCAAATCAGAGTTACTGTATGCAGAAAATGTGAGAAAAACATAAGTGAACACTGTTCTGGATTTGCAGCTGGTATCATGGAGATGAGTTGATGATGTTAGGTAACTCAACTACCAGAGTAGGGGAAGTGAATTGTGTTTGATAATTGTTCTATAGTGGGTAAATTAAGACCTGTAGGATTTAAGTATTTTGTGTGGGGCCACAAGCAGGACTTATTGTTGAAGTGGACACAGTATAGTCCAGAAATACATTGCCTCTAATGCTCTTACTGTGTAAATTCCATAAATACCCCTCAACCACCCTTAAATTAAAAAGCAGAAAATTCAGTTTTTAAGTATGAAACATGGCTGTATTCTATTTTTTGGGGTAACCAACTGACATTGGTGATTTCAATAAAACAATTCCCAAAATAAGAGAATAAATGCATCCAACACTGTCTTTTTTGCCTTTGTGATTTGGGGCAAGTAACTTAACCTTTCTAAGTCCTCATCTGTAGAAATGGGAATAATTATCTTAAATAAGGTCAATAAATACAAAGCACTTAGCAGTGAGATTGGTTCATATAAATGCTCATAAATGTAAGTTAATTTTTTTGTATTTAGAGTGATAATCCTGATGCATAGCATAAAATCTTATATTGTTTTCTAAATAATCAGGGAAAAATAAGATGTAAAAGTTTAGGGTAATTTTTAGTTAAATGTGTCTATTGTGTTTTAATTCTGATTTTCCTCTTACTAGTCTTGTGATCTTGAAAATGTCATATAATGTCTCTATGCCTCAGTTTCCTGTCACAGCAACAATTATATGTAACATGACATTACTTCTGTAATTTAAGACATTAAAAACGAATGTGTATAGACCCATGAATAAACATTCGTAGGGAGACATATGTAGAAGAATACACCAAACTAACATTGTTACCTAAAGAGGGAGAGAATTGGAAAATCAGAGGACAGAGTGGGATGGGTGGTGAGATAATTCTCATGTTAGCAGTGGTTGTATCTGACTAGTAGGATCACAGGTGATTTTAATTCTTTTTCTTGGGCAGCATATATTAGTGAATGAGAGCTCAGGTTCTGGTGTTAGATCTGAGTTTAACTTCTGATTTTGTCACCTGTTAACTGGGTGACTAAGTTATGTAACTTTCATAGCCTTAAATTCTTTGTAAAATAGATCTTTTTTTTTTTTTTACAAGAGGTTATTTCATAAGGTTGTTTAGATTAAGCAAAATAATGTATATGCCAAATGCTAAGCTCAGGCAAAATAAATAATAAGCGAGACTAGTACCTGTCCTGTTGTTATTGTTCATCATCACACACGTCTTCATTTCCTAAAATTTCTGTAGTGAATTTGTGTTGAAAATTTTCAATAACCAAATATCACTAAAGGATAGCAATATTCTATATCTTAGATTTTTAAGTTTTTATATGACACACTAATAATGTATAATTTCAAATGTATAAATGAACCTTGACACAGCTGGCAAGCCAAGTCAATAGTTTTATAGGACTTTTGACTACATGTGCAAGGTTAAGGGTCAAAATCCAGATGAGTGTTCTAAAAACAGACAGGCTTCTATCCACACCAAATATTTTCAGAGAAATTTGAGATTAATCCTTTTATAATAGATTCTTTTAAATCTCTTTGAAAATGGCATTGTCCTGCAAAGGACAGTGTTATTTAAGGTGACAACAAAATCAGGGTGTATTTGAACTGAAACTCAAGAATGGAAGAGAGTTTTATGATAGTCATTTGGTACATATTCATCTTTATGTAGCTTTTTAATTTGCAAAGGATTTTTTATTGGGATTTCTTATCAGCATCATATAGATTTCTTATCAGCACAAATACAAGCCACTATAGATAAAATATTTTACATAAAGTTGGTAGTTCCATGAACCCGCTTTTCCCAACTCCTATTTAGTCATTTCATTTAAAAGAAACGATTATTTGTTTTTTTGTTTTTTCCCTTAAAACATTATTAAATATTATCTTTATACTAAATAGGCATGCTTCATTTGTTTTGCCATGAATTTTATACTTATAAACAAACCCTCTATATGATTTTCAGTTGGCATATGGATACCAGAAGCCTTTTCTTTTAATTCACATCTTCTGTTACATTATGTTTGTATTCCTTATGTCTACTATGTTGTAAACACAAAAAGTGTAAAGCAGGATTTTTAAGCTGAGTTAAATTGGTGAGTTTTATGGGGACTCTCTAAAGTCCTTAAAATTATATGCAAACACTATTCTTTATGAAATACATGCTTCTTTCTGTAACAGGTTCTCAAATTAGTCTGTGACACACACTTTCCCCACCCCAGTAAAAGGATGAAAATATTGTTGTAAAGGTTGAAATGAAACAAAGACTGTTAATGGTGCAACTTTTAGAACAAAACAAAAATGCTAAAAGTTATACAATAGACTTGTCTGTCAAATGAAGGGAATAATTGAACAGCAGTGCTGTCTAATCAGGTATGAAAATATATACATACTAGTTAGTTATTTTATATATTATGTATATATATTTTATGTGTGTGTGTGTGTATTTGCATGTATGTATATATATAGAGACAGAGGGAGGGAGGGAAGAGGGAGAGATCAGAAGAGAGATAAACTGAAATAATTCCAGTGTATTTTAGGTATGAGAGACATTGCCTGATTATAGATTATGAAAATAAGTATACAAAAGAACTAGAATATGAATATGAATAGCTTTTCTTCCTCACATTTCCTTATCCACTAATAAGTTCTTAACATGCTAAAAAGTTATTTCAGTGGACAGATGCTTTGTTGAATAATACTTCACGTTTAACATTTTTAGTTGCTTTCATGATTTATATTTTATCAGTTTAAAGATTAAACAGTCTCATTACACTGACTTTTGGATTAATTTTTCTCAAGATGTTTTGCGTCACAAATTCTAAAGACTTGGTCTGTGAATGTGCTGCTTAGATTCATAATTTAGTTAGATACTCAAATGGACTGTTTTTCCACTGACTCTGAAGACCATTTTAACTTGTGGTGTTTAAGGCAGTAAAATGCACTGGTTTAGAGTAAAATGCACTGGTTTCACCTATAGACCCTGGAGCCATACTGCCTGCGTTCAAGTATTAGCTGTGCCACTTACAGCTTGTGGGACCTTAGGCAAATTATTTAACCATAAGAATTGCTATTACCTTATTTGTAAAATAGGAATTATAATGTTACCCACACCATAGGAATGCTGTGAAGATGTAGTCAATTAAAACGTAAATTAACAAAAACAATTATGTGGTCCATAGTGCTCTATGAACCTTAGCTATAGTGTTACAGTGTTTTAGACCCTTTACTGTCTTTTGTCTAAGAATGCTGTAAGTTAATCATCTTTTTTTTTGAGTGCTTTATAAAAAGGATAAAATTACTCCTCTAAACCTATAGTCCTTGGTCTGTTTTTACAAGCAGTTTATGTAAATGTATAGATACTAAGTTGTAAGATTTTTGGTTTTTGTTTTTTTCAATGGAGGCAGTTTTTCGCAGTGATAACTCAGGCCCTGAAATCAGACAAACTTGGATTCAGTTCTAGATGTGCTACTTACTAGCTGTGTAATTTTATTACTTAATCTTTCCAGTCCTCTAGTTCCTCATCTGTAAAATGAAGATGATATTACCTACTCTATAGAGTGTTTTTGGTGATTAAGTAAGATAATATACATAATTTACTCAGCACGGTGTCTGGAACATTAGTTATTATGACAAATATCCTATCTCTCACATCTATTACTATTACTAATGTATTTCTGGGGGAAAAAAATGTAGTTTTGTATGTTTCTTTTCCTAAGCTGTATATATGTTCTTGCAGCCCAGTGTCCATGAAAAAATTCTATGGGAGCAAGGAATGGACAGAAAGGTGTTCTTAACTTGGGTTTTGACACTGAAGAAACTAGAGATTTATGATTCTTTATCTGGTGTTGCCACTAGCATTATCTCTCAGTCACTTAAAATCCCTTTTTTTGTTCTTTCCTTATCTGTAAGTTATTCATTATAACATTTAAATGTATAAGGCTCATGGGGACTATTGGTTAAATTCTGCTTACTGAGCACCTTTAGAGAACAGAAGCTTGTATTGGTTATCTATTACTATATAACAAATTACCATCAAATTTAGTTGCTTAAAACAACATTATCTCATAGTTTCTGTGAGTCAGGTGTGTAGATGTGGCTGAGCTACATTTTGTGGCTCACAGTCCATCCCAGGCTGCATTCAGGGTGACAGCCTGGGCTGTAGTCATCTCAAGGGTCAACTGGGAAAGGGTCCTCTTTTCAAGTTTATGCACATAGCTGTTGTTGGAAGGCTTCAGTTCCTTGTGTTCTGTTTAACTGAGGGACTCAGTTCCTCACTGGTTTTCAGCCAGAGGCCACCCTCAATTCTTTGCCATGTGGACTTTTCCACAGGGAACCTTACAACATGGCAGTTTGCTTCATGAGAATAATAAGCAATAGGAAGAGTGACTGTATGCAAGATGAAAGTGACAGTCTTTTAGAATATCTCAAAAGTAGCCCCCTGTAGATGTTTGCCATATTCTGTTTGTTAGAAGCAAGGGTCTAACCCACACTTCAAAATTGGAATTTTGAAGAAAGTTGCTTAAATGAAGCAATTAATTTTCCTTGCTTTTTCTAAATATTTAATAGATGCCATTCCATGGTCTGGAAACATGAATCCTCATCCTTGTATTCTGATAGAAAAGTTTACAGTATTCCTGGTATCCCACCCTTTTTATATTTAAAACTTTCCTGCTGTCTTCTTGTAACTGTCCATAGGTCTTTCCTTGCTTCACCTGTACAGATTATTTAAAGATTACCAATTATTAGATTAATCTATACTGACTATTAAGCAATTTATAATCAATGCCATTATATCTTCAGTGTTATTGTATCTTTAAATTCAGTGGGTTTTGACTTAAATAGAAAAATATATTCACTGAAAATAACTAAATAATAAAGTAATTCATACCAGTTTCATGAAGTTTGGGCTTGGAAAAAATCTGTCTCATGGGCATATTGAGATTCTGGTGCTGCAGCTAATACTTGCTGATTAACTTACTGTACTGATTTGTTTTACTTGATCAACATTGAAAGGAAGAATAAAAAAAGAAACTTACCACCCCTTTGTACTATACCTTTCTCTCTTACCACTATTCAGAAATTTTTTTCAAAGTGTAACATTATTCCCCTTTTCAATATGTGGCCAGTCTTTAAATATATTCATGCAAAAAAACCATACATTAACCATAGACATTATAGAAAATTACTATGTCCATTTACCATCTTAAGACTATATTTGCAACATTAGAACAGATATCCTTACTCAGAACAGGATTTCCTAAACTGCAATCCAGGAAACTGAAATATTAGCTTATGCTAAATGATAAGATCTGTGAACATGGCACTTTTCAGAACAGCTTTCTCATCACTATATCCCTAGTGCTCAGACCAGTGTCTGCTAGATAGTAATCAACAAATATTAAATGAATAAATCCTCTCATCTATAAAATAACAGCAGTTAAAATAACTAAAAATTAGAACATTTTTCAAACAAGGAAAATACCAGAATAAAAAGTAGAGGTAAATGCTAAAAATATGGATTAGTAGATATTAAGGATAGAAAAATTTATCACAGATATGTGAAACATAATCAAATTCTTGTAAGACCTGACCCAGGAGAGTTAATTCTGGACCATTCTCCTACTTTCTTCCCTAACACTTCAACTTTAAATCTCACATCATCAAACTGTATCAGTCACTAACCCTTTCTTGTTGCAGTTTCTCTGGACTGAGGTTATATCATTTATTCTTTGAAGATTTTAGCCATTGGTTTACTAGAATTCTTGGTAGCCTACCCTTTTTATATTAGATATATTTTTATATCTATCCCTTGCTCAGTATAAACTATCTGTAGGTCTTTTCCCTTGCCTAATCTGTACTGACTATTAAAGTACAGTGAAATAAATATTCTTCCTAGAATGGCACTTTTCCCTTTAAGCCTAAGTAATTACATCTCGTTGTTTTAGTGTGCAGTTTCTAGAATAAATCCCAGATTTGGTTGCCAACAGAGTAAATTTGCCGTTTAGACAAACATGACTTTTGAAGATGATACTTTCCTTATGGTGGCCAGTATATAAATACCTTGCTTGCTTCTTTAGAATCAATTATGCTATAGATGAGGAAATCCAGACCAATAAGAGAATAGTGTGGAAATACTGTATTACAGAAGTAGCACATCTTTATCATATTTTGTACCTCAAACGTATGTCTATTCAAAGCAGATGTCAGAAACCTCAGTTTAAAACCCAAAGGAATATTCAGTGAGAAACATCAGTCATAGAGATTTCAGTGAAGCATTTAAAGTTCTCGAGCTTGTCACACACTGCTTTCCATTTCAGCCAAGTAGTCATCATCATACATCGATGTGCACATAGTTCTTCTTGTACATTGGGGGCAGTTATTTAGGCAAGGAAACAATAGTGTAAGTGTTGACAAGCAGTGATCAATTTCTGTCTCTATAGTGATTCCCACATCTGGAGAGAATCAAAATAGTGGGATGTTGTGAGGGAAAATTATAAGCATTTAAAAGCCTATTCATTTAGTTAAGTGCCAAACTAATGAGTTAAAAAAAAATGCAGAATCCCTAATCTTATAAAAATTTCATTCCTAAATAGCAAAAGGGAAAACCACTGTTTGTGTGTGTATGTGTGTGTGTGTGTGTGTGTTTGAAGGATTTTTTTTCCTATTTATTTGTGTATGTCTAAGTTATTAGTAAAAGGACTATAGGATTATTAAAGATTAAGTGGAGAAATGTAGTTGTCATTGGTTTTTAGGGAGTATATTTTGTTTTCCAGCTTTATTGAGATATAATTGACATATAACATTGTATAAGTTTAAGGTATACAGCATGGTGATTTGATATATGGATATATTGCAGAGTGATTACTGATGAAATTTATGGACACCTTCAGAAAATTGTATATACATATAGAATTTTGCATATTGTCTGGGTTTTCAGAAAAATTCATAAAGCACTTAGATTTGTTTGCCCTATGTAATAGTTTTACCTGAAAACTATTCTGAGCAAACCAAAATTAATAAAAATCAAAGACTAGAATGTTTTATTGAAGTTGCATCATGGTAGCTCCCATTCCATACCATAACCATAGATGCTGGGCATCCAAATACTCCCCTCTGCTACTGGAGAAATTTCCTAGAAGTTGATTCTTTAACTTAGGTCCTAGGTGAGATAATTGAAAGAAGACAGTAATTTAGAAGGGAAGGAGGGGAAAGAAAAGTAGATTTTCAAATACTTCCACTTTCTAGAGATGGGGTCCTACGATTAAAGGTTCTGTAGTTTTTTGTGCACCTGTCCCAACTTACGCAGTTTTTTCCTCAGTTAAGGTTTGTCATTGGTAGCCTAACATGGATCCAGTTTTCCTGGCTACCACCAGGAACCATTCTTCCCTAATTTTCTGCCCTCTGGATTCTCCATATTGAGAGATGGTTTTTAGAACTATGGAAGACATCTCAGACCACAATCTTAACCTCCAACTTATATTTAACTTAAAAACAGGAAGCAAATTTTTCTAGGCTAAGTATCAAAAAATTCTTTGTCTAGCACATTTTTAAAAATTAGAATTAAAATGCTTTTGGGCTGGCTGGTTACTCTGCAGTTCAACATGGACTTTGTCATTTCCTACCAGCATTACTCCTGTCCATACCAGATACATGAAAACTGCTTGTATCCTGAAGGTATTTGGGTCTGCAACCTCTGCTATGAGTTACTGGGAATCATTACCCTCTTTAGGAGGTGACAAAGAAGAACTGGAAGATGAAAGAATGAAAATTTTCCTTTTCTCTCCCTGTCAAAACAGAATTTCAGGGGATTCGCGGACTTCTGAAAAATTGTATATCTGAGGCCCTCAGATCAAATGTTCCTAATTTAGATCCTTTATTAGCTTACCTATACCAATATTTGGAATATCATTTGTTATTAGCTGCTGTGGTTCAGCTATACCAGGAGAAGCACTATACATGACTGAGCAGTTGAAATGTGAAATTACTTTGAAAAGAACTAGGGGGAGTTTTCTTCAATCAATAACCACTAGTGGTATTAGGGAAATACTTACATCTCACTATCTCCAACACTGATCATCAAATGACTCTTATTCTTGTAACTCTTCCACTGTTCTTTCCTTCCTCCATCCCCACTGCCCAACTTCTTGTAGACACTGGCTCTTTCCTATCACATTTTTACAATATGAAAAATTATCTTAAGAGATTAACTACAGTACTCTGACCCATCCATCTTTATCACTATTTCTTTTGCCTATTATTTCTGCTAATTCTCTTGTCTTTTCATACCCCCAATTGTTTGTGTGCTGGATTTAATATTTGAAAATATTTGTAGAAATAACTTGAATGTAGGATAATGTTTTTTTTTTCTCCAGAGAGGGTTTTCATTTCCATCTGGGACCAGGTCAGTCCAAGTTCAGGGTTTGAAGTTCTCCAGGCTAATGAGGTGATACAAATGAGGACTGTAAAGCCTGGTTTACTTTTGGTTCATCTTTATTCCTTAGGTGTAGCTCTTGAGTCAGCCCAAAGTGCAGGCTATCTTTACTAGAGTTCCCACTCTTGGCAGATCCTAGACTCCAATTTTGTTTCCTTGACCTTATGAGATAGCCAAAAGGACAGCTCAGTTATTTCTTCACCATTAACAAATGTCCCTGGTGCTAAAGTGACCCCCAATGTTGGGTAAGATCTCTGTTCTGGATTTCTATCTTCTCCTTGTTCCTTATGATTAATCACCATGTTATTAGGTGTTTAGCTCTTTTTAAATTTTTAAAAAGTATATTTTATAAGTCTGGTTTTTATTAGCTGTCATCAGCTGGAGGGTCTCCAACTACTGCCACCATTATTTCCTTTGGGGAAAAATTTTCTAGCATTTATATTTTTAGATAGCGTGTACACATCATAAAGTATGTAAAAGGAACATCTTTATTTTTTCATTCTGCACACCCCGTGATGCTAGATCGGAACAGACTGCACACTACAACGGACTTAGAACACTTCCTCATGGGACAAACCACCCCCCTTAAATTTTGAGAGCTATAATAAGAAAGTAAAATCATTTTATTAGTCAGTTGATTACTTGAAATATTTAAAAAGTCCCCTTTTCAAACAGGCTTTTAGAGCTGGCTCATGGTCCATCTCTTTGAGCAAGTTGTCTCCTATTTGGACTGAGAAATTAAATCTTAAAGAGATTAGTATTCTTCATCAAAGTTTTGACAAATTTTGCCTATTGGTTATGATAATTACCTGTGTTAATGAATTGTTGGAAAGTTTGCCTTTCTGTCACTGAGCTCCATCTGGTGTTATCTGACCTGTTCCCATTAGATGGGGGAGGAAACTCTGCTTCACCCAGCCACAAATTCCAGGGTGTTTCATAGATCTCTGATGTAAGTTTAGCATTATTATGTTTTCTGCTTTTATCCTACACTTAACAATAGCCATAGTAGTTCACTTGTAATTGTGAATAGATGAAGCTAATGTTTATATTGCTGCCAGAAAAAAATTTTTAATACATAGTAGAAGTCATCATGCAAAATGGTTGGAGAATTTCTTGTAATGTTTAAAGAGGATCATGAGACACAAGGCCTTCATTGCTTAGCTATGTTGCAAACCAATTTTAACAGGAATGTTCTTATCTGCTCGTTATGTTTTATTAAAACATTGAATATGAAAAGCCACATATTTTTGTGTTTAGCACAAAATGTCGTGTGTGTGTATGTGTGTGTGTGTGTATTAAAGCCTTACTCTTCTATTAATACATGTAAATCATATTTGGTACTGTAGAACAGAAGGCTCTCCTTAAAATTGAAAGGCATTATTTGTTTTATATAAATAATTTTTCTATTTAAAGTCTTAAAGGGAAAAGAACACTGGTTAGAATTTATTTGTGTACAAGTAAAACTTGTATTACAGTCAAGGACATAAAATATCAATCCTATTTTCTGGTACCTTACCAGAGCAAGGATGCTTATTTTCTTGGTTAAATTTTACTTTATAAATTGAATTCTCTAGTACAGCAAATACCTTAACTGATCCCTAACCAAGTAACATTTTTTACAGTGACGCAGATTATATGTTGTTTGTCCTAGAGAGAAGAAAGGAGGAATTAAACTGTAGGTGAATCATCACAGCATTTTTCTCATGAAATCTTTTGAAAAAGAGTTAAATATCCAAACAAAAAAAATAAATACTAAAATTATCAAAAACACCCATCTGTAGAACTTAATACTTACTAAGTTTAATAAATTAAAATTTAATACATTTTCTTCCTTATGTTTACCACTGTATCCACAGTGCTTAATGTGGTAACTAATACATAGGAGATGCTTATTCAGTGTTTATTGAGTGAGGCAAACCCAAGAAGTGAGAGGAAGGCAAAATGAAAAACTTTAGTATGTTATAAATATATGTAAATGACATAATTTTCTCCCTACTTAGAGTGTGTCTTTTCACTGTCTAAATTACTACAAAAGGGGCTCATAAACTTGAACACTGAAACCATGTTTCTTAATCTGTGTTTTAACATAATTTCACCACAGTGTTGAGAAAGGGGGAGTGGAATGCCTCTCGGTGGATTTGGATTTCTTGTATTTTATTTGTTTTAATTCCTGGGAAACTTTTTTTTCTGTGTGGGAGGAAGGCTACATACATGGCCAGTGTGACTAGTATATGGGAAGGGGCATAAAGCTTCACTGGATCAGAATTCTGTCATGGCAGCCAACAGATCAATCAGCTGTAAGTGAACTGTAATAAGTATAATTAGAGAACATAATAAAAGAGTATAAAACAGTGAGGATTTTAGGAAAATATTATCTGCTATCCAAATATGGCATATTTGTCCTCAAAGATCAGGACAAAGAAAAGATATGCATGAATAAACTTACCTTAACACTATCCTTTGAGAAACCAAATATGTATACAGTGGCCACACCATATATAAAAATAGATATTTGACCCTCAATCTGCAGCAACTAGCCCAGGAAGCCAACCTGCTATCTACAAGTCAGACCTATAGGAAGTGAGACTGCTATTTTGAGCAACCAGTCCAGGAAGCCAACAATAACCACTATTGTTGTTATATTTTAATGTAACAAAATGATCAGGGCTTGATTATTAATTGACAGCTTTCCTACTGTGTGCCCTCACTTCCAGCTTAGGAACAATGGGAGAAAGCTACATGTGCACTGCACACCTACCCAGTCACATAGGATGCCCGCTTCTGGTTAGCCTGACTTCAGTTTCCCCATGCCTAATGCCTCTAATCAGGGCATACTCAGTCCTTTCCCTTTTTCCCACTATAAAGCTTTTCCACTCCTCTTGCTTGTCTTTGAGCCTCTGCCAAGTGCACATGATGGTGGCTGACTGCCTTGCAAGTTCTGAATAAATAGCCTTTAACTTGTTCTTATTTGGGTGGTCCTCATTTATTTCCATACCTTTTTCACACAACATAGTATTCAAAACATAGCACATTTTTTACTTCCATGCCTGAACATAAACAAAACACACACACAAGAAATGCTTTTTTGCTAAGACTCAAACTCATATGCACAAAAAAAGTGATGAACTGGATTCCTTACACTTTATCAGAATAATAACATCTGTGGTAGTAAAAATGACAAGAACAATATTTCACCTGGAACATAGTCACTGCAATACCACTCTGCAAGTTCATTTCCTGGCCTGGATCGCTTACTTTACCTTTACTTAATGTCCACAGCCACTTGAGCCATTCTCTTCTGTGCTTTGTGATCTGCATGACAGCTTACCATGCTATCATTCCCAGTGACAAAGGCAGCTCTTGATGTGACTTTGGAATCTAAGAATGCCTTGGCAGTGTGTCACTGTCCATATTAATTGGTTTTGACTTAGTCATCTTCATGGCACTGAAGTTACGCTGGGTGAGGTAAAGCCCTTTTCTAGTGTATCAGTGTTATAGCTCTCCTCACACTTGTAAATTAGAATGATCTTACTTTTGGAGTTCTTTACAGTACCCATCATTTTACAGCTCTTTTATTAGCCTCATTTTTTTACAACCTTACACTACCTCCACTCCCTACCTTTATCCCCAGCCATAAGAACTCAAAACCAGGCTCCTGGAGTTAAGTTCAAAAACATACAGTTGACCTTTGAACAATGTGAGTGTGAACTGTGCAAGTCCACTTCTATGTGGATTTTTTCCAATAAACATATTGGAAAATGTTTTTGAAATTTATAAAAATTTGAAAACATTTTCTCTAGCTTTACTGTAAAAATACAGCATATAATACATACACATGAAAAATATATAATATATATAACATACAAAATAGTGTTAGTCAACTGTTTATATCATCGGTATGGCTTCCAGTCTACTGAAATAGCAGGCGATTAGCAGTTAAGTTCTTGGAAAGTCAAAAGTCACACACATAAAGATGGTGGCGTTAGAGGAGAGACATAGGCTTCCTCCTAAAACTGGATACAATTAGAAAATATAGTTGGCACAACTAATCCTGAGAGAGCAACAGGAAAGAGGACAGTGTCAGGCTGCACACACCTGGAGAAAAGAGCAGACCTCACTGAATGGGGTAACATACCAGAGCTGTGGCTCCACAGGACCCGAGCCCTTCCCCCACCCCAGCTCACTGGCAGGAGGAAGAGAAATGGAGCAGGGAGGGAGTGGAAGGCTTGGGACTGCTGAATACCTAGCTCCAGAGATCTGCTCTGGGAGCACAAACCTACACTTCATGGTGCTTTCCTGAGACTCACATGACTACCAGGTTGGAAAGTTAATACAGGCAAAATTCCTGGGAAGACAGGGATTCTGGCCACTTGAGGAAAGCAGGGATTCATATCTGGCTGCTCTAGAACAAAAACTTATACCTGTGTGACCGGCCCACTGGCTCAGGCAGTGGAGACAGGCACAGCAGCCGGGAGGCGGGGAACAGCTCTTTCCTCCCCCCAGGCACCAGTTCTGCTCCCCTGCAACCCCCAACATTGCTTCAGGGGCTCAACAGCTCCAGAATAGAGCTTCTGAACACTAGAGGGCGCCATATACAAACATGAAATACCAAAGGAACCTGGTCCAGAGTAAAATTATTAATACAACTCCAGAGAAAGATTTAAATGATATGGACCTCGTAACTCTTCCTGAAAGGGAGTTCAAAATAAAAATCATCAACATTCTAATGGAGGTACGGAAAGACATCCATGAACTCAGGAATAAATTCAGGTCAGAGATCCAATCGTTGAAGAGCACGATGGAGGGTATTAAAAGCAGGTTGGATATGGTGGAGGAGGCAATAAATGAAATAGAAACTGGAGAAGAGGAATACAAAGAAGCTGAGGCACAGAGAGAGAAAAGGATCTCTAAGAATGAAAGAATATTGAGAGAACTGTGTGATCAATCCAAGCGGAACAAACAATATTCGCATTATAGGGATACCAGAAGAAGAGAGAGAGAAAGGGATAGAAAGTGTCTTTTGAGGAGGTAGTTGCTGAAAACTTCCCCAATCTGGGGAAGGATATAGTCTCTCAGGCCATGGAGATCCACAGATCTCCCAACACAAGGGACCCAAGGAAGACAACACCAAGACACTCAGTAATTAAAATGGGAAAGATCAAGGATAAGGACAGACTGCTGAAAGCAGCCAGAGACAGAAATAAGATCACACACGAAGGAAAGCCCATCAGGTTAATATCAGACTTCTCAGCAGAAACCTTACAGGCCAGAAGGGAGTGGCATGATGTATTTAATGCCATGAAGCAGAAGGGCCTGGAACCAAGATTACTTTATCTGGCAAGATTATCATTTAAATTTGAAGGAGGGATTAAACAGTTTCCAGATAAGTAAAAGCTGAGAGAATTTACCTCCCACAAACCATCTCTACAGCCTATGTTGCAGGGACTGCTATAGATGGAAGTGTTCTTAAGGTTGAATAGCTGTCACCAGAGGTAATAAAACTACAGTAAAGAAAGTAGAACAGCCAATTACAAAGCAAATGCAAAATTAAATTAACTATCCTCAAAGTCAATCAAGAGATAAAGTACAGAATTTGATACCTAATATATAAAGAATGAAGGAGGAAGAAAAAAGAGGAGAAATAGAAAAGAACCTTTAGATTGTGTTTGTAACAGCATACTAAGTGAGTTAGGTTAGACTCTTAGATAGTAAGGAAAGTAATCTGGAACCTTTGGTAACCACGAATCTAAAGCCTGCAATGGCAATAAGTACATATCTCTCAATAGTCACCCTAAATGTAAATGGACTGAATGCACCAATCAAAAGACATAGAGTCACTGAATGGATAAAAAAACAAGACCCATCTTTATGCTGCTTACAAGAGACTCACCACAAACCCAAAGACATACACAGACTAAAAGTCAAGGGATGGAAAAAGATATTTCATGCAAACAATAGGGAGAAAAAAGCATGTGTTGCAGTACTAGTATCAGGCAAAATAGACTTCAAAACAAAGAAAGTAACAAGAGATAAAGAAGGACATTATATAATGATAAAGGGCTCAGTCCAACAAGAGGATATAACCATTATAAATATATATGCACCCAACATAGGAGCACCAGCATATGTGAAACAAATACTAACAGAACTAAAGGAGGAAATAGAAGGCAATGCATTCATTTTAGGAGACTTCAACACACCATTCACTCCAAAGGACAGATCCACCAGACAGAAAATAAGTAGGGAGACAGGGGCACTGAACAACACATTAGAACAGATGGACCTAATAGACATCTATAGAACTCTACACTCAAAAGCAACAGGATACACATTCTTCTCAAGTGCACATGGAACATTCTCCAGAATAGACCACATACTAGGCCACAAAAAGAGCCTCAGTAAATTCCAAAAGATTGAAATTCTACCAACCAACTTTTCAGACCACAAAGATGTAAAACTAGAAATAAATTGTACAAAGAAAGCAAAAAGGCTCACAAACACATGGAGGCCTAACAACATGCTCCTAAATAGTCAATGGATCAATGACCAAATTAAAATGGAGATCCAGCAATATATGGAAATAAATGACAACAACAACACAAAGCCCCAACTTCTGTGGGACGCAGCAAAAGCAGTCTTAAGAGGAAAGTATATAGCAATCCAGGCATATTTAAAGAAGGAAGAACAAACCCAAACAAATAATCTAAAGTCACAATTATCAAAATTGGAAAAAGAAGAACAAACGAGGCCTAAAGTCAGCAGGAGGAGAGACATAATAAAGATCAAAGAAGAAATAAATAAAATTGAGAAGAATAAAACAATAGAAAAAAAATCAATGAAACCAAGAGCTGGTTGTTTGAGAAAATAAACAAAATAGATAAGCCTCTCTAGCCAGACTTATTAAGAGAAAAAGAGAATCAACACATATCAACAGAATCAGAAACAAGAAAGGAAACATCATGACGGACCCAACAGAAATACAAAGAATTATTAGAGAATACTATGAAAACCTATATACTAAGAAGTTGGAAAACCTACAAGAAATGGACAACTCCCTAGAAAAATACAACCTTCCAAGACTGACCAAGGAAGAAACACAAAATCTAAACAAACCAATTACTAGCAAAGAAATTGAAGCAGTAATCAAAAAACTACCCAAGAACAAAACCCCTGGGCCAGATGGATTTACCTTGGAATTTTATCAGACATACAGAGAAGATATAACACCCATTCTCCTTAAAGTTTTCCAAAAAATAGAAGAGGAGGGAATACTCCCAAATGCATTCTATGAAGCCAACATCACCCTAATACTGAACCCAGGCAACGATCCCACCAAAAAAGAAAATTACAGACCAATATCCCTGATGAACATAGATGCAAAAATACTCAACAAAATATTAGCAAACCAAATTCAAAAATGCATCAAAAGGATCATACACCATGACCAAGTGGGATTTATCCCAGGGATGCAAGGATGGTACAACATCCCAAAATCCATCAACATCATCCACCACATCAACAAAAAGGACAAAAACCACATGATCATCTCCATAGATGCTGAAAAAGCATTCGACAAAATTCAACATCCATTCATGATAAAAACTCTCAACAAAATGGGTATAGAGGGCAAGTACCTCAACATAATAAAGGCCATACATGAAAAACCCACAGCCGACATCATACGGAACAGCGAGAAGCTGAAAGGTTTTCCTCTAAGATTGGGAATAAGACAGGGATGCCCACTCTCCCCACTGTTATTCAACATAGTACTGGAGGTCCTAGCCACGGCAATTAGACAAAACAAAGAAATACAAGGAATCCAAATCAGTAAAGAAGAAGTCAAACTGTCACTATTTGCAGATGACATGATATTATACATAAAAACCCTAAAGACTCCACTCCAAAACTACTAGAACTGATACCGGAATACAGCAAAGTTGCAAGATGCCAAATTAATACACAGAAATCTGTGGCTTTCCTATACACTAACAATGAAGTAATAGAAAGAGAAATCAGGAAAACAATTCCATTCACAATTGAATCAAAAAGAATAAAATACCTAGGAATAAACCTTACCAAGCAAGTGAAAGACCTATACCCTGAAAACTGTAAGACACTCTTAAGAGAAATTAAAGAGGACACTAACAAATGGAAACTCATCCCATGCTCTTGGCTAGGAAGAATTAATATCATCAAAATGGCCATCCTGCCTAAAGCAATATACAGATTTGATGCAATCCCTATCAAATTACTAACAACATTCTTCAACAAACTAGAACAAATAGTTCAAAAATTCATATGGAAACATGAAAGACCACGAATAGCCAAAGCAATCCTAAGAAGGAAGAGTAAAGTTGGGGGGATCTCGCTTCCCAACTTCAAGCTCTACTACAAAGCCACAGTAATCAAGACAATTTGGTACTGGCACAAGAACAGAGCCACAGACCAGTGGAACAGAATAGAGACCCCAGATATTAACCCAAACATATATGGCCAATTAATATATGATAAAGGAGCCATGGACATACAATGGGGAAATGACAGTCTCTTCAACAGATGGTGCTGGCAAAACTGGACAGCTACATGTAAGAGAATGAAACTGGATCACTGTCTAACCCCATACACAAAAGTAAATTCGAAATGGATCAAAGACCTGAATGTAAGTCATGAAACCATAAAACTCTTAGAAAAAAAAGAGGCAAAAATCTCATGGACATAAACATGAGTGACTTCTTCATGAACATATCTCCCCGGGCAAGGGAAACAAAAGCAAAAATGAACAAGTGGAACTATATCAGGCTGAAAAGCTTCTGTACAGCAAAGGACACCATCAATAGAACAAAAAGATACCCTACAGTATGGGAGAGTGTATTCATAAATGACAGATCTGATAAAGGGTTGACATCCAAAATATACAAAGAGCTAATACACCTCAACAAACAAAAAGCAAAAAATCCAATTAAAAAATGGGCAGAGGAGCTGAACAGACACTTCTCCAAAGAAGAAATTCAGATGGCCAACAGACACATGAAAAGATGCTCCACATCACTTGTCATCAGAGAAATGCAAATTAAAACCACAGTGAGGTATCACCTCACACCAGTAAGGATCGCCATCATCCAAAAGACAAACAACAACAAATATTGGCGAGGTTGCTGAGAAAGGGGAACCCTCCTACACTGCTGGTGGGAATGCAAATTAGTTCAACCATTGTGGAAAGCAGTATGGAGGTTCCTCAAAAAGCTCAAAATAGAAATTTGACCCAGAAATTCCACTTCTAGGAATTTACCCTAAGAATGCAGAAGCCCAGTTTGAAAAAGACAGATGCACCCCTATGTTTATCGCAGCACTATTTACAATAGCCAAGAAATGGAAGCAACCTAAATGTCCATCAGTAGATGAATGGATAAAGCAGATGTGGTACATATACACAATGGAATATTATTCAGCCATAAGAAGAAAACAAATCCTACCATTTGCAACAACATGGATGGAGCTGGAGGGTATTATGCTCAGTGAAATAATCCAGGCGGAGAAAGACAAGTACCAGATGATTTCACTCATCTGTGGAGTATAAGAACAAAGAGAACTGAAGGAACAAAACAGCAGCAGAATCACAGAACTCAAGAAGGGACTGATGGTTACCAAAGGGAAAGGGACTGGGCAGGAGGGATGGGAAGGGAGGGATAAGGGCAGGGAAAAAGAAAGGGGGCTTTATGATTAGCATGTGTAATGTGGGCGGGGCATAGGGAGGGATGTGCAACACAGAAAAGGCAAGTAGTGAGTCTATAGTATCTGACTACGCTGACTGTAATGCGGTTTATGGGGGGGACTTGGTGAAGGGGGGAGTCTAGTAACCATAAAGTTCTTCGTGTAATTGTAGATTAATGATAATAAAATGAATTTTTAAAAAAGTCACACGCAGATTTTAGACTGTGCCGGTGGGGTTGGCATCTCTAACCTCTGCATTGTTAAGAGTCAGTGGCATCTCAGTGTTGCACCTCAAGTTGTTGCACCTGGGAACATTTAAGAAAGTTTCTGTATATATTTAGGGGCTTGCCTAATGAATTCAGAAGGTAGTCTGTCCATATTCCTTTCCTGTTTAAGAATCCTAATGCCAGAGTTAATTAATTCCTGTCTCATTACTGTTTCTTCCAAAGTTGGTTTAAAGCAAGCCCCTGATAACCTGCCTTGATTATGTCATGTTCCACAGTGAATGAGATTTGCCTCCCCAACTCTAGCTACCTTTATATTACATAAATGTTTGTATATTAGCAGAGCAATACATAAGTACAAACCAATACTTGCAGCATACATTTCCAATTACGTTTATATAAATGTGTTTATGTAAGTTTGAAAGAGAAGTACAACTGGGTCATTATATAAAAATCAGTAGTATTTCTATATTCTAGCAAAGAACAATTGGAAAGTTAAGTCCAGAAACAATTTCATTCACAGTAACATTCAGAATCATGAAATAATTAGGGATAAATTTAACAGAACATATACACTAAAAATTATAAATAAAACATTGCTGCCATAAATTAAAGAACCAAATAAATGAAGAAATATACCATATTTACAGATTAGAAAATTCAGCATTCTCTTGCTCTCTTCCTTTGTGATTTGATGACTTCCTCTAGTGTTATGCTTACATTCCTTTCTCTTTATGTTTTGTGTATCTATTATAGATTTTTGGTTTATGGTTACCATGTGGTTCATGTATAGCATCCTATGTATAGAGCAGTCCTATATATGTGTATATTTTAAGTTAATGATGGTTTGCTTAAGTTCGAACACATTCTAAAAGCACTACATTTTAACTCTCTTCCTCCACATTTTATGTATATGATGTCATACTTTCTTCTTTTTATTTTGTATATCCCTTACCTATTATAGATATGATTGATTTTACTACTTTTGTCTTTTAACCTTCATTTTGGCTTTTACGTAATTGATCTACTACCTTTACTGCATGTTTGCTTTTACCCATGAAATTTTTTCCTTTCTTAATTTTCTTACTTGTAGTTACAGTCTTTTCTTAGCATTTCTTGTAAGGCCACTTGTAGTGGTAATGAAGTAGTTTTTGTTTTTCTGGGAAACTGTAGCTCTTCTTCTGAATGGTAACCTTGCCAAGTAGAGTATTCTTGGTTATAGGTTTGTTCCTTTCAGTAATCATGTAGAATATTCTTGGTTGTATGCTATTTTTTCCTTTCACCACTTTGGATATATGATGCCACTCCCTTCTGGCTTGCAAAGTTTTTGCTGAAAAATCAGCTAATAGCCTTACAGGGTTTCCTTTGTATGTAACTAGTTGGGCCTATCTTGCTGCTTTTAAGATTCTCTTTAGTTTTAGACATTTTAATTATTATGTGTCTTAGTGTGGACCTTCTTGGGTTCATCTTGTTTAGGGCTTCCTATGCTTCCTGGACCTGCATGTCTGGTTCTTTCCCCAGGTTAGGGAAGTTTTCAGCCATTGTTTCTTCAAATAGGTTTTCTACCATTTTCTCTGTCTCTTCTCCTCCTGGGACCCCTATAATGCGATTGTTAGTATGTTTGATGTTGTCTCAGAGGTCTCTTATTCTATCCTCTTTTTTTAAAATTGTTTTTTCATTTTGCTGTTCAGCATAGGTGATTTCCACTATCCTGTTTTCCAGATCACTGATCTGTTATTCCACATCCTCTAATCTGCTATTGATTTGCTGTAGTGTATTTTTCATTTCATTTGTTTTATTCTTCCTCTTATTGGTTCTTTTTATATTTTCTGTTGTTTTTCTTGTTGAAGTTCTCCCTGAGCTCATCGACTCCTCTCTCAAATTTTAGTGAACATCTTAATGACCATTACTTTGAACTCTTTACAGGTAGATTGCTTATCTCCATTTAGTTTAGTTGTTTTCTAGGTTTTGTCTTATTATTTAATATGGAACATACTCTTCTGTCCCCTCATTTATGCTGCCTCTCTCTGTTTCTGTGTATTAGGGAGGTCAGCTGTGTCTTCTGGTCTTTAAAGTAGTGATCTTATATAAAAGGCATCCTGTAGGGGTGGTAGTGCAATTCCTCCCAGACTACCAGAACCAGGTGCTTCAAGGGGGTCCCCTATGTGGGCTGTGGGTGCCTTCCTGTTATGACTAGGCCATAACAAATGGGAGCATACTGGTAGGTGAACCAGGCCTCCCTCCTCCCCAGGACATGAGTTACTTTGGGGGGCACTGGTCCTAGCTGAGGCTGCCCACCAGGTATGGCCGGGTAAGAGCCACATTAGAGGGATGTCTTCTGGACAGGTCCACAGGGGAACACTGGGGGCAGGCAGGCAGTACTGTAGCAAGGTAGATGGAGGGTGTCAGACATGGCTCCCACCAATATCAAGCTAGCAAGGCTGAAGGAGGGCCAACAAATTGGCACCTGCCAGCACTTAAGTTCTCAGAGAAAGTTCCCACACATCCGTGCCCCTTCAGCAGATGTCAAAAATTAGTTAATAGATCTCCTTCATATATAACCCAGACACTTTTCAAACCTCTGCCTCTGTGCAGGGTCTCAGAGTGAGTGATATGGTATGCTGGCCTTTTAAGAGCAGAGTCTTAGTTTCCTAAAATTTGTATGGAAATGCAAATCACCTAGAATGGCCAAAGCAGTTTTTCAAAAGAATAACGAAGTTAAAGGATTGCCATTATTCTTCAATAAAGATTTCAGGGAAATTTATGGGGGAACTGAATATTGACATTTATCTCATGCCATACACAAAAATTAACTTAAAGTGCATTATAGACCTAAATGTAAGAACTAGGAGCAAATCTTTGCAGCCTTGTGGTAGGAAATGATTTCTTGAATAGAGCATATGTGTGAGCTATGAAAGAAAAATTTTTAAGTTGGATTTTATCTAAATCTAAAACTTTTGCTCTACAAAAGACACTGTTAAAACAAGGAACAAGCAAGCCATAGACTAGAAAATATTAGCATGTATTATGTCTGACTGACTTGTATCCAAAATAAAGAACTCTTACAACTAATTAACAAGAATGCCTAATTTTTTTAATGTACAAAAGATTTGAAGAGACATTCACAAAAGAAGATATAGGAATGGTCAATACACACATGAAAAGATGGTCAACATCATTAGTCATCACAGAAATGTGAATTAAAACCATGAGAGACCACTGTGCACCCATTAGTATGGCTAAAATCAGAATAGCTCACATAATACCAAGTGTTGGATATGGAGCAACTAGAATTCTTACACACTGTGAGAACATAAACGGAAAAACTTCTTTGGAAACTGGAAATTTCCTATAAAGTTAAAATTTTAAACTTTTAATCTTTATAACCTAGCCATTACACACCTATGTATTTGTCCAAGAGAAAGTAGAATATATGTCCACACACAGACTTTCATGTGAATGTTTATAGCACCTTTACCTGTAATAGCCAAAAATTGGGAACACTCCAGTATCCATCAGCAGGGAACATACAACAAAATGTGGTATAGCCCTGTGAGGGAATACTACTCAACTCTAAAAAGGAACAAATTATCAAAACACTCAGCAACATAAATGGATTTCAAAACATTGTGTTAAGTGAAAGAAGCCAGACAAAAAAGAATATATGCTGTTGAAGTCCATTTATATAAAGTGATAGAAAATACAAACAGGAAGCAGATCAGTGGTTGCCTGTGGCTAAGGGTTGAGAGGGGATTTGACTTCAGAGGGGTACAGGAATTTTCCGAGAATGATAGAAACATTGATTTTTGATTTTTAAAAATAAAAAAATCTTGATTTTTATGTAGCTTCACAGAGGTATATATCTGCCAAAATTCACTGAATGACATGCTTTATAGGAATACAATTTGTTGTATATAAAATAGATCTTTAAAAAGAGAAGACCAATTGGTGAGTAAGAAAATAAAATCAGGAGCTAGAAGTAGTGGATATGAAGGTGAGTAAAAGAACGGCTATATTGAACAGAAAATGGTAGCAAAAACCACCAGGATTTCATTGTGGTCTGCTAATTAAGTTATGGTTGCATTTGAGTTGAATTAAATGTCTAAAAATTAGATACAATAATGTTATCTAACAAACCACCCTAAAACACAACAATCAATAATAAGCATTTGTTTCCTTACTCATGGATTTGCAAGTGTTGGTTGTGGTTCTGTTTGAGAGCATGTATGGCTGAGCAATGCTAGGGTTCAAGTTGGGCTCAGGTCTGTGTGTGTATTCACTGTGGGACCTGGGCTTAAGGCATCAGCCAGAGAGAAGCTCTTTTCTTGGGGAACTCAAGAGACAAGGGTGCAAGCCCAGCCACCCAGGTGTATTGCAGACCTCTGCTCCTAATGTTCCAGTGCCCAAGTAAAGCCACATGGCCAAGTCAGGAAAAACTTGTGTAAAGTTTTAAACATATCCAAAGAAGCTTTCATGTGCCCATCCCCCAGTTTCAACGATTATTTCATCCATTCCCAACCCATTCTTATTCATATATGCCCAAGGGAACTAAGAAGTGTAGGAGAGTGCTTTGAAGCCATCCACTCTTGAGTGGAGATGAGATGGTGGCAATTGCTTTGACTCTTATCACTGGTCAGCAGGGATTCTCAAAAGCAGGAGCTCAATTTGGGGAGGCTGTGGAAGGGCTCCCATGCCAGCTTGAGTACTTCTTGTGACAAACAGCAGCTCCTGCTTTAGCAGTCACCAGTTTTCCAACATTGATCTGAAAAGAAAAAGTGTAGGTAATCATTTAAGAACTAAGAAGTGAAAATATAACCAGGTTAGCCCTGGCAGTTGAGCCAAGCTAATCATAGGTTTTGTAACTCTGTTAGAGAGAAAGCATGGGTTTCTTTATTTGGTACAAATCTGTGAGTCTTGAAATAGATGGGAACAAGCAGTTTATAATTAACAGATCATAAAGAAAAACGTAAACAGCCCAATGTGAAAATGCTGAGAGAATGCTGAGAATTGAGAGAGAGTGTAGAAGACAAGTAGCGACTCTATAGCATCTTACTACACTGATGGACAGTGACTACAGTGGGGGGGGGGGGACTTGATTATATGGGTGAATGTAGTAACCACAGTGTTGTAAGATTGTGTATCAATGATAACTTACTAAAAAATAGAGAGAGTCTGTAAAACTAGACTATGTGTAGCCTGCCATGAGGAATACAGATTAGGGATTCAGATACATTAGCTATTAGCTATTCATTTCCTGGCATTGTTTCTATCATTGTCTAATCCCTCTGAAGTTTGGCTACTTTAATTAGAAGTTTGGCTACTAATTTTTTGCAAATATTGTAGAGTATAAACCATCTCTGAAAGGAAAATTGGTGTCATCAAGAAAAGTAAAGTCTAAAATGTTCTGAAATACTCAACACTTGCTTTTTTACAACATCCTGTTTCTTGCCTACATTGTATTTGTCACACTGTTTAATTTACTATTATTTAATTAAGTTACTGGTTTTCTGGTTTCCCTTAAGGATATGGACTATGCCCATTGCTCATTATAAATATGTAAAGGATATAAATGTGTATCTAACACTTAACACAGTACTGGACTTATAGGAAGTACTCAGTAAATATTGAATTAATGAATGCTTTCCTTTATTGTCTATCATCAGGTAATTCTGCTGGATAATGTTAAAGACAAAAATAAATAAAATAACAGTATAAACAGTTTGTACTCAATAATCACTTATCTCCTGGCAAAATAACAAGGCAGTTAAGAACATAGTTTCAGAAGCCACACAGCCTGGACCCCAATATTAACTCTGTCACTTACCTTTCTATAACCATGGGAGAGCAAGAATTTAATCTTTGTGTGTCTCACTTTAAGAATGTTGTAAAGATTAAATGATTTAATACATGTAAGGCCTTAGACAAGTGACAGACAGTAATATTTCAACAAGTGTTACTGTTACTACTAGTACTACTATCAAAATTCTTCTTCCAGAAATAAAACACTCTATTTTTTTTTAATCTGAAGCCTTTACTATGCCCTTTATTATTCCATCAATTTACAATGACAGTAAGGTCACCAAGCCCAGTCTGGGCAGTGAGCATTTGGCAAACATTACTTGGCTGACTTGTCATGACAATCCAATGTGACAGGTACTGTCTCTATTTTGCGGATGAGGAAACCCAAGTTCAAAGACCAGAGACTCACTAAAGGTCAAAGGGAATTATAGGCAGCATCAGTTTGCTAACTCCAGAGCCTATGTTTTTTTTAATAAAATGCTCTTAAAACAACATTGAATAAAAATACCTAGGAATAAACCTAACCAAGGAAGTGAAAGACCTATACCCTGAAAACTACAAGACACTATTAAGAGAAATTAAAGAGGACACTAATAAATGGAAATTCATCCCATGCTCTTGGGTAGAAAGAATTAATATTGTCAAAATGGCCATCCTGCCTAAAGCAATTTACAGATTGAATGAAATCCCTATCAAAATACCAACAGCATTCTTCAATGAACTGGAACAAATAGTTCTAAAATTCATATGGAACCACACAAGACCCCAAATAGCCAAAGCAATCCTGAGAAGGAAGAATAAAGCAGGGGGGTTCTCGCTCCCCAACTTCAAGCTCTACTACAAAGCCTCAGTAATCAAGACAATTTGGTACTGGCACAGAACAGACCCATACACCAGTGGAACAGAATAGAGTCCAGATATTAACCCAAGCATATATGTCAATTAATATAGGATAAAGGAGCTATGGACATACAATGGGGAAATGACAGCCTCTTCAACAGCTGGTGTTGGCAAAACTGGACAGCTACATGTAAGAGAATGAAACTGGATTACTGTCTAACTCCATACACAAAAGTAAACTCAAAATAGATCAAAGACCTGAATGTAAGTCATGAAACCATAAAACTCTTAGAAGAAAACATAGGCAAAACTCTCTGGAAGATAAACATGAACAACTTCTTCATGAACATATCTCCACAGGCAAGGGAAACAAAAGCAAAAATGAACAAGTGGGACTATATCAAACTAAAAAGCTTCTGTACAGCAAAGGACACCATCAATAGAACAAAAAGGCATCCTACAGTATGAGAGAATATATTCGTAAGTGACAAGTCTGATAAGGGGTTGACATCCAAAATACACAAAGAGCTAATACACCTCAACAAACAAAAAGCAAAAAATCCAATTAAAAAATGGGCAGAGAAGCTGAACAGACAGACATTCTCCAAAGAAGAAATTCACATGACCAACAGACACATGAAAGGATGCTCCACATCACTAATCGTCAGAGAAATGCAAATTAAAACCACATTGAGATATCACCTCACACCAGTTAGGATGGCCAACATCCAAAAGACAAACAGCAAATGTTGCTGAGGATGTGAAGAAAGGAGAACCTTCCTACACTGCAGGTGGGAATGTAAATTAGTTCGACCATTGTGGAAAGCAGTCTGGAGGTTCCTTAAAAAACTCAAAATAGAAATACAATTTGACCCAGGAATTCCACCTCTAGGAATTTGCCCTAAGAATGCAGCAGCCCAGTTTGAAAAAGGCATATGCACTCCTATGACAATAGCCAAGAAATGGAAGCAACCTAAGTGTCCATCAGTAGATGAATGGATAAAGAAGATGTGGTACATATACACAATGGAATATTATTCAGCCATAAGAAGAAAACAAATCCTACCATTTGCAACAACATGGATGGAGCTAAAGGGCATTATGCTCAGTGAAATAATCCAGGCGGAGAAAGACAAGTACCAAATGATTTCACTCATATGTGGAGTTTAAGAACAAAGAAAAAATTGAAGAAACAAAACAGCAGCAGACTCACAGAACACAAGAATGGACTAACAGTTTCTAAAGGGGAGGGATAAGGGGAATAAGGTACATTACAATTAGCAGACATAATGAATGTAGCAGGGGCACAGGGAAGGCAGTAATAGCACAGAGAAGACAAGTAGTGAATCTATAGCATCTTACTTTGCTGATGGACAGTGACTGTAAATGGGGTATGTGGTGGGGACTTGATAATGGGGGGAATCTAGTAACCACAATGTTGCTCATGTAATTGTATGTTAATGGCAACTAAATATATATATATGCCAAAAAAAAACATTGAATATGCTACATTTAACCAATTTTAAACTTAGAGTTCCGTATTTGTGTTAAACTGTTAAGTCATACAGATTTGCAGTATGAAAATTGTCCCTCTGCTTCTTCTCCCCAACTCTACTATTAAAAAATCAACCTTGTCTGTTTCAAGAATCTCGACTATGGCCTCCAAGAACCCTCTTCCCTCTTTTTTCTTCCTCCACCCTTCCAGACAGGGTGGATTGTTTCTTTCTCTGTGCTCTCTAGGGAAGCACTTCCTTCAATTTATAAAATGTTAAGATACGTTCATTTCTCTCTGTCCTTATGTCATTGTTCCACTTAAATTGTTAACTGGCACAGGAGGAGTGGACAAGTAATATTTTATTTTATACTAAATTTTTTAATACATGTAACATCATTCTAGGTTTCTTTCTTGGGGAAAAAAAGCCAACAACAGCAGGTATTATGATACTGTTTCCTTCTCAAACCCAATGTCCTTTGTCCTTAATATATTTTCTGTAATTAAGAAAAATTAAAATATAAATACAGAAAAGTACACAAGTTGTGATTATGCAGCTCTATGAAATTTTATGAAGTGAACACACCCATACAACCAATACCTTGAATCAACATGTAGAACATTACCAGCACTTCACAAGCTTCCTCATGCTTCCGCTGCATCATTGTCCACTCCCTACAAGAACAGGCCCTATTCTCACTGCCATTATCAGTTATTTCTTTTACGAGTTTTCAAACTTTGTATAAATGAAATAATTTTGTAGGTACTTTTTTGAGTCTCTCTTCCTTTGTTCAATAGTATATGTGTGAGAATCTCTTTTATTGCTGTCATTTCATTGTATGTCTACAGTTGGTGCATATTTTCGATTTTGGCTATTATGAACAATTCTATGAATGTTTGTTGTGTATATTTTGATGCGCCTATGTGTACTTTTCTTTTTTGTATATACCTATTGGTGGGCATTCTGGGTCATGGGGTTTTAGTATGTTCAACTTAAAAATGTTTCCAAATTTAGGGTTGCAGTTTACATTCCCACCATCACAGCCGTGTTCTTATACTCTATATCCTCAGGTGTTTTTTGTTTGCATGCTCTTCACTGCACATATGTAATGATATCTCATTATGGTTTTGATTTTCTTTTCTCAGTAATATTGAGCAGCTTTTCATAGGCTTATTGGTCATTTGGATATCATCTTTTTTTAATTCCTATGTAGATTTTTTGTTGTTGATCTTTTAAGTGGATTGTCTTTTTTTTTCTTATTGGTTTGTATGGGTTCTTTATATATTCTAGATAGAAGTGTCCCTTGTTGGATATGTGAACTAAAGATATCTTTTCCCACTCTGTGGTTTGCCTTTTAACCAACTTAATGGTGTCTTTGGTGAACAGAATTTTTCTTATTAATAAACTTCATCTTACCAATCTTTTCTTTTATGGTTAGTGCCTTTTATGCCCTATTTAAGAAATCTTTGCCTAATCCTAGGTCATGAAGATATTTTGTTAGGTTATCTTCCAAAAAATGTATCATTTTGCCTTTCATATTTGGATCTGTAATCCATCTGGAATTGATTTCTGTGTATGGTATGAGGTAGGAAAAGGTTTCATTTTTATTCACATCATATTGATCCATCACCAGTAATTGAAAATACCAGCCTGTTACTGAAATATTGCTTTGGCACCTTTGTGCTGAATAAGGAAGGTGGTGATATATGTATAATTAGGCTTCTGGATTCTTTATTCTGTTCCATTGGAGTTTTTTTAAATCTACACTTGTGTCAATCACATTGTCTTAATTACTTCAGCAATATATTAAATTAACAAACAAGTCATTCTTCAGGTTTTCTTTACTATTCCTGGGTCGTTTCATTTCCATGTAAATTTTAGAATGCACTAGTTTTTATGGTGCTGTTCCCCATTCAACTCCCTATGGTGTTCTGGGAGCAAAGCCTAATGCATAAGCACACTGCTCCCAAGTAACCAAAATAAAAACCACGAGCTGTGAATTTAAATACTTTTAATCAGCATAATGTATGAATGCTGTATGATTTATTTTGTGTATAGTAGTCTCACAGTGATTATTTTCCAACAACCTACCAGCCATATTGTTTTGTTTATAATACTCCAAATTCATCATTATTGAAGAAGTCACAATAGAATTCCACTCAAGGAAGGTACTATTTTTGTTTAGGGACATACCTTATTTGGGCTTGTTTGATTATGAAGATGATACCCTCTTCTTGTCGTCTGGATGGTTATGGATAAGACCAAAAGATAGGTAAAATGTGTGGTATGAGGATTTAAGAGGACTTTTGAGAGTTTCGAGCAAATACCCTGGATGGAGGGGAGGTGTAGGGCATGAAGCCCAGCAACATGGTGAGAGATTAGAAAGGATGACAGTATAACCTAGGTGTTGTGACTTTAAGTTCTAAATCTAGATTGCCTGAATTAGCTACTTATTACCATTTGAGTTTAGCTAGTATGCTTCATTTTCCTTATTCATAAAATGGGAATGAGAGTGCCTACTTCATAGGACAATTGTGATACTTAAATGAGTTACTATATTTAAAATACTTAGTACCTGGCATATAGTTTATCCCCATATATGCTAGCTGTACTAAAATTAATAAAAGATAACCTGTGCAAAATCTGAGATGTATCGTATTTTTAGTTTTATTTAAATTGCTCTGTGCCTTTATATAATCCCCCATTCTATGTAACCTAAATGAAGTCCTGCCCATGTAGTACAATAAGACTAAGGTCCACTGAAGACTGAAAAGATTATTAGAATCTAGCATTACAGAAAACAGACCCCACAGTCAGGAAGAAAACAGCCCAAAGACTAAAAACTCATCATAAGCCAGAAATTGAAATAATTCTAAGAATCCTCAGAAATAACAGTTGGACACTTGTTTTCCTACTGTGTTGTGAGTTCTATCTTGTTTGAGAAATTTTAAAAGATAATGTGATTCTGTTTCAGACTTTCTCAACCTCAACTATTTCTCAGTTATATAAGGCAATAGTTTCTCAACTATTGATTTAGCTAGTTTAATATATAGAAGGGGAAGACAATAATTTATTAATTTGAATATAGCAGTTCCCTTTTTATTTTATCAAGGAATAAGAAGCTTTCCATCATTCTTGGGGTGGGGAAAACTATGTAAATCTAAATGTTTGTAATATAAAAATAAACATACTGATTATCTTATTTCAGTTCTGTGGCAGAGAGATCTATTTTTATTACCTCTTGGAAAAAAAGTAGGGAAGGGAATAGAGAGCCTGTTTTTCTACTCTGACATAAATTCATTGAGAATTCTTCATAGATTTTCCACAGATGGAACACTTGAGTTCAATAGTGTTATATAAAAATACATATATATATATATATATATATATATATATATATATAGTCCCTTCCTTTGACCCCCCCAATTTGTCACTGTATTAAAGAAATTAAAATAAATGTTAAACTGAATAAAGACAATGTAAATCTTACTTTCTTGCCATCTTCAGTGGTTTAGTGTGTGATACTGATACTCAAAAAAATTAAGAAACTATTGTATTTTGGCATCAATCCCAGACACTATAGCTAATGCTTGCTATGCTGAAAGGACATATCTGACTCAAAAAAAAAAAAAGATTTTTATAATGTCCTATAGGATCTGTGCTACTTGTTACAAGGTTAGACTAAATGCATCTGAATGTAAAACAAAACCCAAAAAAAATGTTGACAGTGAATCAAGCTAATATAAACAGATAGTTTAGATAAATTATTTCTGCATCACATATATTTTAGCATATCATCTTGAGTACCCAGGATCCTTTTTTATGGGATTCCTGTAGGTTCTCTTTTGAAATAAATTTATCTTGATGATGAGTCTGGAGAAAAACTATACTTACTTTGTTTAGCATTCCTCTGTGAAAAGATATGAAAAAATAATTCCTGTAGTTGATAGCAACTGAAAAATAGGCTAAATAGAGAACCAAAAAAATTAATTGTATGACAAAGACATAACAGTGTGGAACTAGAGGATTAAAATAAATGCCAGAGATCAGGACTTTAGGGATTTGAATTTCAGGGCAGAAATTAGCCTGAATTGAGGTTTCTTTTTGGAGTGATAAAAATATTCTGAAATTAGAGAGTGGTGATGGTTGTATAACTTTATGAATATATTAAAAGCCACTAAATTGTATACTTTAAGGGAAAAGGGTTTAGGATATGTAAATTACATATTAATTTTGAAAAAGTGACCTTGTCTGTGGGGGATGTCATAGCTCAGGCCCATTTGGCATGCATAGGAACCCAGCCAGGGTGAGTATAGCATCTGTGTGCATGGTGGCAATGAGCAGCTGTGAAATTTGTTACATGTAGGGGCACTAGATTAAATAAGTAAGGCTAATGAGAGCTGTATTTCTCACTGTTGGAAACTAGAGTAACAACTTTAGAAAAAAACTAGAATTAACCCTATGGTATTAAATTGGAATTGGAGCATCACTGTAAACTTTTGGGTTATGGTTTTATGTATGGCTTTACAAGTAAAAATAAATATAAAGGTGTGTGTATACATACAGATATATATATATGTATGTGTGTGTGACTATATTGCCTAACTGTCCACTAAGTGGATGTGGAGGACAATGACATCCAACAGCAATGAGCGTACCTGATATTCTAAATACCTCTCTCCACTAAAAGGAGCCAGGGCTTCTTTGAATACAGTACAGATTCCAGGCCTAGAGCAGGGAAAGTACAAGATGAATCTGGAATATCTTAACACCAGGATGCAAAGAAATGCTCAGAAGATGACAGGGATATCAAAAGTTTACAGGAGCCAAATTGAAAAGGCTTACCCTGGCCAAATCTGGGACCATTTGAGCAACAATGTAAATAATGATAGTAACGTATTATGGCACAATGAATAAAATCAGAATCTTTGAATTCAGATAGGTGATAAATGTTAGGTAGTTGAAGAAGAGAAACTCAACTGTGGAAAGAGGAATGGATTTAGAAAAATCATTCAGCAATCATGAGAGTAATTCAGTCAAGAAGCACTAACGGATATTAAAAAAGAGTGGGCAAAAGTTTGTTGAGGAGAAATTCGAACTGATACTTGTACAACAGTGTTCATAATATCATTATTCATAGTATCCAATAAGTGGGAGCAACTCAAGTGTCCAACGTCAGATGAATAAATGTGATATATACACAGTAGAATATTGTTCAGTCATAAAAAGGAGTGAAATTCTGATACATGTTCCGACATGGTTGAACCATGAAAACATTAAACAAAGTGAGATAAGCTAGACTAAAAAGGACAAATATTTGTATGACTTCACTTTTATAAAGTACCTAGAATAGGTTAATTCCAGAGATGGAAACTGGAATAAAGGTTACTAGGGACTAGGCTAGTAAGAGGGGAAGATGGGTAGTTATTTAATAGGTACAGAGCCTCTTTGAGGGATGATATGAAAGTTCTAGAAGTGGACAGTGGCCATGGTTGCACAACCATTGTGAATGTACTTAATGTCACTGAATTGTACACTTAAAAATGGCTAAAATGACAAATTTTGCTATGTGTATTTCATAAAAAATTTTGTTGAGGAATGGGATATTTATATAGTTTCAAAGTACACTCAACCCCAACCCCTCCCACAAAATACTTAATTACATTTACAAAGAGAGAAAGTATAATGTTAGGGTAGAAAAATCTGTCAGACACTACCATAGCCAAGTGATCAGAGTTAACACAGTATTAACTGTGATATTGTGATATTCCTGCCAAAAATGCATGACCTGAATTGAATCATGAGTTTAACATGAGATAAATTCAAATTGAGGGACATTATACAGAATAACTGGCTTTTAATCTTCAAAAGTGTCAAGGTCATCAAGGTTAAAAAAAGACTGAAGAACTGTTCCAGATTAAAAGAGATAAAAAAGAACTCAGAACGAAATGCATTGCATAATCCTGAATTGAATCCTTTTGCTAGAAAAGACATTACTAAGACAAATGTCAAAACTTAAATGAGGTCTGTGGATGAGATCATCAAAATGTGCAATGTTAGTTTCCTGGTGCTGTGGTTATGTAAGAGAATGTCCTTGTTTATAGGAAATATATATGATCTGGGGATGATGGGCTATCATGTCTGTACTTTCAAATGCTTAAGGAAAAAAATGTACTTTGTACTTCTGAAACTTTTTTATAAATCTAAGCTGATTTCAAAATTTAAAAAGGACACTTACACAAACTGTAAGGTGAAAAAATAAAATAAAAGAACCTGAATGAAGGTGGTGCTCGTGGCCAGAAACTAGATCTCAAGACTGGAGCTATACTGGAAGGCTAAATGCCAAAGAAATTAGGAATTTATATTCAATAAGTTATAAAAACATTCTCATACTCAAATGTTTCATGTAGATAAATTGAGGATAATCTGAGTAGACTATATATCAATTATAATATGTAAAAATTAGAAAATCAGCTTCTAGACAGGGACCTTGCAGTTTTGGATGTAGAATGTGGAAACAAAGGGAATGAATGACCAAATTGAATGTAAAAATAGTTGTAGGACTGGGCATTTTTATTTTGAAAGATTTATGTCTATCAATGCCTTCCTGTTATTTATAGGTGATGCTGAACAGGAACTTGGTCCCCCTCCATCTGTAGATGAGGCAGCAAACACACTCATGACTCGTCTGGGTTTCCTGCTTGGAGAGAAGGTCACAGAAGTTCAGCCAGGTGACCAATACAACATGGAAATACAGGATGAAAATCAGGTAAACTGCTTACTATCAACTTTGTGAAACATGGGAAGAATCAGCCTATTTATACATAGAAAGGAAAAATGTTGCAAGAGATATATGTGTGTATGTTCAGAGAATAATCCTAATTGTTGAATGCTTTTTGGGGCCTGGCTACATAACTTAATTTTCCATAATTGCTATATTTCTTCAGTTTATAAAACATCTTTTAATTTCACTCTTGGGTTTAAAAAGCCACTTTAAGGTTTTGACTCACTTATTGAATGAATGAGGAAATAGATAAGTAAATAAGTCAACAAACAAAATCGGCATATATATGAGCACAGTACCATTGAAAGACCATTGTTTTTAGGTGTGTGTATTTGCTGAGCCATAGAACAGGTCTCAACTTCAAAAGACTGTAATTACTGTGACCATAGTAAACAAATTGATTACAAAATGGTAAATTAGAAAATGATAGGTGAAAGATAACTTAGAAAATCCCCCAGATATTTAGATATTAATGTACTTCTAAATAGCCTTTGAATCAAAGAAGAAATCACAAGAAATTAGAAAATATTTTAAATTAAAATAATAAAATATAATAATACTCACAGTATATATAAAAAGATGTACTCAGAAAAGAAATTTTAGTTTTAAATATATATATTAGAAAAGTAGAAAATCTGAAAAATTAACTTTAAATATTCATTTCAGCTAAAAATACCAGCAATTTGGAAAAAAACATTATTTCATAGATTTTTTTTTCCTTCTGGCTGTTTCCAATTTTTTCAGTTTAAATGTAGCAAAAGAAGTACTAGACTCAGATTCATTTGTGTGGTCTTAATCTTTTAAACAAATGTCCTGTAGTGAATTATTTCATTCAGAAGATGACAGTGAATTTCAACTTGCATTTTCTTAATAAATATTAATGAAGATTCTATGTCATGTGTTAGTCTTGTTATAAAACAATAAAGCATACAGGGATTATTTGAATATATTTATTGATCATGTGGATAATATTCAGGTGTTCCAGAGCTCTCTCCTCAAACTTCTTTATTCTTTAAATCCTCACTTCTTAAATTAGGTTCTTGATTTTGCTGGGCACACTGTATCACCTGTGCAAATTTTATGAAATTCATATGCCCAGAGATTCTAATCATGTTGAAATGGCTCCATTCTTATTTCTTTAAATATTATTTTAACTCCTGAATTATTTCTAGCCCTGCCTTTCCCCTTAACTCCAGATCTGTATGTCCAGCTGCCTATACTACCATTTCTATCTATGTGTCCAAGATACATTTCAAACTTAACATGTCAAAATTGAACCCTTCCATTTTTTCCCAGAATCTTCTCTGTCTGCAGTATTTACTAAGTAGGTGGTTATCACCTACATGCTTAGGGCAAGAGCATTGGAGCCATTCTTGACTTTTCCCTGTCATACTCCACTTTCACTCTTTTAGCAAATCATGTAGGCTTTGTCTTCAAAAATGTATGCTAAATCTGATTCATTCTCATTACTTCTACTGCTACATCTAAGTCCAAGTCACTGTTATCTCTTGCCTGGGCTTCTGCAATAGCTACTAGAATGTAAGGTTAGAAGGCCTGGAACTTTTGCTTATTCTATTTATTGCCATATCCTCTGTACCTAAAACAGTGTCTACCACTGGTAGGTGCTCAGTAAATATTTACTGTATGAATAAATGTACTCCTAATAGTTCTCTGCTTCCATTCTTGCCCCTCTGTATTCTGCTCACACAATAACCAGAATGGTCCTTGTAAAATGTGAATCTGATCCTTTCACTTCTCTACTTTCAATTTTCCACCATATTACCATCACATTTAGAACTAAATCTAAAATCTTTTCCATAGCCAGAAAACCACTACCTGATCTGACCCCCTTGCCTCTTTTCCTGCATCTACCCCTCTGCCTTTCACCTACAGCTTTCAGCAGCACTGGCCTTTCTGTCATTGCTCGAACACATAAAACAATCATTTATACTGGAATGCTCTTCTCACATAGCTCACTTCCTCACTTCATTCAGTGCTCTTCTGGAAGTTACCTCCACAGAGAGGACTTCCTTAATCACTCTATGCAATAGCACCTGCCCATCACTGTATCCCCTTATCCTGCTACTTTATCAGTAATTTTTTACATTACATGATTAGTTATGGGGTTCTTTGTGTCTCATAGAAGAATTTAAGCTCATGATGGCAGAGATTATTTTTTTGTATCAATTTACATTGTAACCATGTCAGTGTGCTCTATGCTCTGTGAATAAAAAATGGGAATGATATATGTTGAGAGCTTTTTTAATATTGGTATAAAACATATTTTACTTTTTATTTCTTGATATGTCAAGTTAAAATGTGACTGTTCTAATAATGATCAGGTAACATGATGTTACAGTATATTTTCCAAGGACCCTGTTACTTCACATTTCTTTGTCTGCTAAAATTTATATTTGGTTGCTTTTGAGATGCTTCATGTCACAGCATGTCCCGTGAATTTGTGAATAAAGTCACAAGTTTATGGAGTATGCCTTAACTTGTGTATTTACAGAGTGAAATAGTCCTAAAGTAAGTAAATTAATAGTATCATTGATTTGATGTAATTAAAGTGATACAGTATAATAGAAAAGTCACTAAACAAGAAAATTTGTATGCTGATTCCAACTCTGCCACCTACCATTTTATAAATTTGGACATGTCACTTAACCTCTCTGAGCTTTAGGTTTTCATAGGCGATAATAATTGACATTTATTAAATACTATGTGCTAATCATTATACTAATTGCTTTATTTGCACTATTTTAAGTTTCCTTACAACCCAAAGTTGTAGGGTCCATTTATATTCCAATTTTCAGATTAAAACAATTGAAACACACGGCCAGATGGTGATGGAATAGTATTCAAATCCAGGCAGTCTGCCTTTACAACCTATGTTCTTAACAGCTACACTATGCTGTCCAGTGTAATGTGAAACAATAAAACCTGACAGGACTGTTGTGAGGATCAAGTTAAGCCATGAATATGAAAATACTTTATAAGCTGCAAATTGTCATATAAATAAAAGGTATAAAATAATATGCAATATACTTAGTGTCTATGTGTGTATGTATGTGTGTTTGTGTATTTGTATGTGTGTATATATATATATGTATATATGTAGAAACTGTATGATTTGGGGGAAATGACTTCATAGTTTTCATATGTAGGAGAGCTTCATTTTCACATTTACCTAAGTGGGGGAAATAATATTTATTATGCCTTATACTTTTAACTGTAAAGCATTAAACAAATGTAAAATATTAGTAGTGAAGCTAAATAATAGCATTACTGAAATATTATATACCATTAAACTGTCTTGGAATCACAGAAGAAAGTGGCTACACTGATCATTGGAATTTCTAGTTTTAGGAAGATTATTAAGAACCAGGAGGTCATATTCATTTAGTGCCTTTCTTCTGAGATAAACAGAATACTAAGATAGATTGCTTTGTTTAGGAATACCCTATTGTAATGGTGTCCTCAGGATACTACTAGTAGTGGCAAAATCCAGCATAAGCAAGTCAGCATATATCATTTTTCTGCAAAAGACAATGTATTGAAAGTGTTGTCCAACTGACCACTGTATTTTCTTCCCTCAGTAGTTTTTCGGGTATTCAGAGGTACCTTATGAATTACAGAATTAGGTTCTTACCTTGTGTATTTATAGGACTTCTAAGAGATCCAGACTAGGAGTTTTGGATCCTTCTGGAGGACACTAAGAACAATGGGAAAACCCCTGAAAGGTTTGGGAAGTGGAGTGACTTAATTAGAGTGTCCATTTTAGCCCACAGCATACAAAGTAGAGAATGTTGTCTTTCTGTGCATGGAAGATACTTCTTTATCCCATTAACTAGCCTCTTTATATAAATATAAGGCCTGCCTTTTCATTCATAAGCCATGAATAATTTTGTACTTTACAGCTTGATCTTTAAGTTGTGCTTTTAAAGCATATATTCTGTGATATTTACTTTATTTTGCAGAAAATAACTTGTAGTAAAAAATACTGTCATTTGGGTTTAATCCCCACATTTGCTGTGTCATGCATATAATACAGTTTCCATTCTCAAAAAACAGACTGAGAATCTTGTCTAAAAATGGAAATGGGTTGCTATAGAAGTAATAATTTGTACCAAAATGAAACTTTTTCCAATGAAGAATAACTATAGATATATCTAAGGTAAAAGATCCTAGTATAGTTCAGTTCATCTACCCACCTATTTCTTAAAATGTGAATGAGGAGGTTAAAAATTGCCATGCCATATTTTAAGTAGGGAGGATTCTAATTCAGTAAGTCTTGTCAATTTTGTATGGGAGCTTGTTTGTTTTTACACTTCATAGGCGATTTTGCTGCATGCCCTGTTAAAAATCATGGCTCTGGTAGACCAGTCTCATTTTATAAAAGTAGAGGTTACAAAGAAATTGAAATTCCTCTTTCCTCTGGAGAAAAATTACATAGTAGAAGAGATGGCATAGTTTGAGGGCTTATTGTGTTATTAAGAAAAATCAGTTCCTAATATTGATATGATTGAAAAGATGTACCTGGTTCCAGGATTCTGAGAATGTCAGTTTGGATGAGTTGCATGTATCTTTTATGACCCAGCTATAACATTTAAATTAAAACCAAAACTGGATTTAACACAGATGATTAAATACAGGGATGGCATCTGGAAATCGAGAGCCTCAGTATTCTCATATCTAGTGAGTGAGCAACATGTTTTCCAGTCACGTTATTAAATGTAAATCTTCAATTTTAACAAAGAGCATATACGTAGATACTCTATATGTAAAGAAATTGAAAGCCTTCTTTTACATTTAAAGATATCAAATTTATCATGTGCTCCTTCAAGTAATTTTGCCACTGACCATTTACCATTTTAAAGAGGATACAATTTCACTAGTGTTTGAAAAATATATACTGTTATTCTGTATTTCAGTAACTTACCTGAGTAGAAAGGGATAAGAAAAGTAAATTGTCATTAAATTAGTTAAGTCAGAATATATTACCACCAGTCTTTCAGGTGATTATTCCTTCCTGTCAAAAACTTCAAAAGGAGGTAACTTCAGGTCTAAGGATCATTTGGGATACAGGGTGATCTCAGTCTAAAACTAGTTCCTACGAGAAATTATTTAGTTTTGTATTAAATATTGTTTGATCTATTTTATTAGACAAACTTTTAGAATAAGGCATTTTCCTTGTATTCACTTATTGTCTTGGGGCAGCTACCTTTATATATATATAAAAAGTTATTTGCATTAAGAACCTTGTTTTTATTTCTCCTTGGCTATAGAGCTTTTTTTTTCTATCCAAAGAAAATTACTAACAAGACATAATTCCAAGCCTTTGAAAAATGTTATTGGTTGGAAATCCCAAGGACAACTTGTGCTTAATTAAAAATTCCTCTATTAATTCATGACAATGATAAAGAATATTTGTCACTGGAAATTTCTTAGGCAGAAAAACTGGTCATAGTCCTGCTTCTGTTAAAATTTATCAAGTTTCACCTTAGTTATAGAATGCAAAATCTCTTATCCTGGAAAGCAAAAACAAATAGAACCTAATAGATGTAAAAGCTATGCATGTAGATTTTCTTTCTCATCTAAGCATATGTTTTACCATAAGACTTATTTTACTTTAACAGCTGATCAGTTTATCTTACTTATTTTTCATTCCAACTTTTCAGACCTCAGCAATCACCCAACGGATAAGTCCCTGTTCTACCTTGACTAGTAGCACTGCCTCCCCACCAGCCAGTAGCCCCTGCTCCACTCTCCCGCCAGTCAGTACAAATGCAACTGCCAAGGATTGCAGCTATGGAGCTGTCACTAGTCCAACCTCCACCCTTGAAAGCAGAGATAGTGGCATCATTGGTGAGTTGGTTTTTGTATCAATCATTTTGTGTCTTTTTTCTTTAAAATAATTGTACAAGCTTATGGTTTACAAAATTTCTGCTTTTGAATTGTTGAGAATATATATACATATGTGTGTGTGTATATATATATATATATATATATATATTATATGTGTCCTCTTTTTAATGATGCTAGAGAGAGAAAGCTAATGAAATTTATCCCTCCCTGCTTAATCATTCCTTTAAAGATACTACCCAATATTAATCATTCCTTTAAAGATACTACCCAATAAAAAGAGTGGATCAAAAAACTTCTTTCTACTTCTTCCTATAATTCACAAAAATCATCTATCCACAGATGTGGTTCAAAAAAGTTCATCCCTCATTGAATTAGTAGAGTTCCATGGAGTTCTTAGTTCTTTATATATTTACTGCCTATTATATACTTGTTAAGGGGAATTGTTCATAAGAAGATGAATTTCAAAAAAGAAGTTTGGGAAATGAAGAATCTGAAGAAAATAAATAAAAAGAGAAGAAAACAGGACTGAGTGAGAATCTTAGCACACATTCAAATTGAGCAGAGAACTGGAGGTGGGAGAATGAGCCAGCAGATACCAAAAAAGAAGTAGACAGATAAACAGGATAATTGGGGCAGTGAAATGTTACCAAGCCACTGGAGGATGAAAGTTTCAGGGAAGAGGTGAGAAGAGGCTGATCAACAAATGACAAAAGCTGGAAGAGGCTAGGAAAATGGGAGTGATTAGGAATAAATACAATAAAATATTTCTTCCTCATTTGACTTCCTTCTAAAAGTTATCAAATCAAAAATTTATTTGTTTCGATGGTATGGCAGATATTAATGTCATGGCAACTCAGTATATCTGTTACTTAAGTGAGTATATGTCAACATGTGAATTGATACATTTTAAATAAATATTAATGTTTTTACATTTACAAAAAAATAAAAATATTTTTACAGCAAACTCGCAGGATACAAAGTCACACAGAACTGGTTGCATTTCAGTTCCCTAACAGTGAACAATCCAAAAAGAAACTTAAGAAAACAATTCTATTACAGTAGCATCAAAACCACAAAAAAATACTTAGAAATAAATGTAGCAGGATTCAAGATGGCAGCGTGAGAGGTGAGACTGAGAACTCCTCCCAAAACCACATATATTATGAAAATATAGTTAATACAACTAATCCTAAAAGAGCAACAGGAAAAAAGGCTGAACCAGACTGCATACACCTGGAGAACAGAGCAGACCTCATGAAACAGGGTAACGTACCAAAGCCTTGATCCGGAGGGACCCAAGCCCTTCCCCCACCCCAGCTCACTGACAAGAGGAAGAGAATCAGAGCAGGGAGTGGGTGGGTGGAAGCCTAGGACTGCTGAACACCCAGCCCTGGAGATCTGCTATGGGAGCACAAACCTTCATTGCATGGTGCTCTGGAGATTAGTGGTATTGGAAAGCTAAAACAGGCAGAATACTTGGGGAGACTGAGATTCCAGCCATTTGTGGAGGGCAGGGATCTACATCTGTCTGCTCTGGGACAAAGGAAAGGCCAGTGGTCTGAGAGGCTTCATAGCAGCGAGAGGGCTGCTGAAGGGGCAAGGCTTGCATGGAACTTGTTGCGCGGGAGAAGGGATAGGTGGACAAGGTTGTCTGGGCACACTGTGCCCAGCAGGTTGGGAACTTTCAGGAGCTTCAGGTGCTCCATCCCCCTGGCTGGCTAAGCAGCTCAGAGGCCCCTCACCATGATATGGAGCCTGCTGCACCTTCCTCCTGGCATGCCTGTACAGCTCACAAACTGGCAGTCCCTACCTTGGCATCAGGACAGCCAGAGGGAAGCCCTGAGTACTGCAGCTACAGGCACAAAGCACAGAGGCTTACACCTGTGTCCTGGCCCACTGGTTGTGACAGTGGAGACAGGCAGTGCAGCCGGGAAGCAGGTAACAGCTCTTTCCTCCCTCCAGGCACCAGCGCTGCTCCCCTGTGATCCCTGACATCACTCCAGGGACTGAGCAGCTCCAGAGACTAGAGCTTCTGGGCACTAGAGGGTGCCACATACAAATATGAAATGTCAAAGGAAACTGCTTCAAACAAAAATCTCGCAAACACCAGAAAAAGGGCCAAATTAAACTGAACTAACTAATCTCCCTGAAAGAGCGTTCAAAATAAAAATCATTAACATGCCTATGGAGGTACAGAAAAATATTCAAGAACTCGGACAAATTTAGGACAGAAATTCAATCATTAAGAAATTCTGTATCTCAAATGAAACATACAAAGAATAGAGAATTTAAAAGCAGATTAGATGTAGTAGAAGAGATGGTAAATGGAAATTAGAGAAGAGGAATACAAACAACCTGAGGCATAGAGAAAAAAGGATCTCTTAAGAAAGAAAGAATATTGAGAGAATTGTGTGACCAATTCAACCAGAACAATATTCGCATTAGAGGGGTACCAGAAGAAGAAGAGAGAGAAAAAGGGATACAAAAAGTCCTTAAGGAGATTATTGCTGGAAACTTCCCCAACCTTGGGGAAGGAGATATTTTCTCAGGCCATGGAGGTGCCCAGATATCCCAACACAAGGGACCGAAGGAAGACAGCACCAAGACATATAATAATTAAAATGGCAATGAAAAAAAATAAAAATTAATTAATTAATTATTTTAAGAAATGACAATGAACAAGGATAAGGACAGACTTTTAAAAGCATCTAGAAAGAGAAAAAAAATCCCATACAAAAGAAAACCCATCAGGCTATCATCAGACTTCTCAACAGAAACCTTACAGACCAGAAGGCAGTAGCATGATATATTTAATGCAATGAAACAGAGGGTCCTTGAACCAAGAATACTGTACTCAGCAAGGTGAAGGAGGGATTAAACAGTTTACAGATAAGCAAAAGCTGAGAGAATTTACCTCCCACAAACCACCTCTACAGTGCATTTTGGTGGGACTTCTATAGATAGAAGTATTGCTAAGACCAAACAGTTGTCACCAGGGGAAATAAAACCAGAGCAAAGTAAAACAATTAATTACTAAGCAGATGTAAAATCATATCAACTACCCCCAAAGTGAATCAAGGGATAGACAAAGAATAAAGAATATGATACCTAATATATAAAGAATGGAGGAGGAAGAAAAAGGAGGGAAAAAAAAAAAGAACCTTTAGGTTGTGTTTGTAATAGCATACACGGTGAGTTAAATCAGACTCTTAGATAGTAAGGGAATTACCCTTGAACCTTTGGTGACGACGAATCTAAAGCCTGCAATGGCAATAAGTACATAACTATTGATAATCACCCTAAGTGTAAACGGTCTGAATGCACCAATCAATAGACATAATAGAATCACCGAATGGATAAAAATATAAGACCCCTCTATATGCTGCCTACAAGGGACTCACTTCAAACCCAAAGACATACACAGACTGAAAGTAAAGGGATGGAAAAAGATATTTCATGCAACTAATAGGGAGAGAAAAGCAGGAGTTACAGTACTTGTATCAGACAAAATAGACTTCAAAGCAAAGAAAGTAACAAGAGACAAAGAAGGACATTACATAATGATAAAGGGGTCAGTCCAACAAGAGGATATAACTATTATAAATATCTATGCATCCAACACAGGATCACCTACATATGTGAAACAAATACTAACAGAATTAAAGGGGGAAATAGAATGCAATGCATTCATTTTAGGAGACTTCAACACACCATTCATTCCAGTGGAAAGATCAAACAGACAGAAAATAAGTAAGGAGACAGAGGCATTGAAAAACACATTAGAACAGATGGACCTTACAGACATCTACAGAACTCTCCACCCAAAAGCAGCAGGATACACATTCTTCTCAAGTGCACATGGAATATTTTCAAGACTAGATCATATACTAGACCACAAAAAAAGCCTCAGTAAATTAAAAAAGATTCAAATTGTACCAACCAGCCTTCTCAGACCACAAAGGTAGGAAACTAGAAATAAATTATGCAAAGAAAATAAAAATGGCCACAAACACATGGAAGTTTAACAACATGCTCCTAAATAACCAATGGATCAATGACCAAATAAAAACAGAGATCACGCAATATATGGAGACAAATGACAACAATAATTCAACACCGTAAAATCTGTGGGACGCAGCGAAAGGCCATGCTAAGATGGAAGTATATTGCAGTACAGGCCTACATCAGGAAAGAAGATCAATCCCAAATGAACAGTCTAAACTCACAATTAATGAAACTAGAAAAAGAAGACCAAATGAGGTAGAAGTCAGTAGAAGGAGAGACATAATAAAGATTAGAGCAGAAATAAATAAAATTGAGAAGAATAAAACAATAGAAAGATCAATGAAAGCAGGGGCTGGTTCTTTGAGAAAATAAACAAAATAGACAAACCCCTAGCCAGACTTAATCAGAAAAAAAGAGAGTCTACACACATAAACCAAATCAGAAATGAGAAAGGAAAAATCACAACGGACACCACAGAAATACAAAGAATTATGAGAGAATACTATGAAAAATTAAATGCTAACAAACTGGATAACCTAAAAGAAATGGACAACTTTCTAGAAAAATACAACCTTCCAAGGTTGACCTAGAAAAAACAGAAAATCTGAATAGACCAATTACCAGCAACAAAATTGTATTGGTAATCAAAAAACTACCTAAGAACAAAACACCTGTACCAGATGGTTTCATTGCTGAATTTTATCAAACATTTACTGAAGACCTAATAGCCATCTACCTTAAAGTTTTCCAAAAAGTAGAAGAGGAGGGAATACTTCCAAACTCATTCTACAAGGTCAGCATCACTCTAATACCAAAACCAGGCAAAGACACCACAAAAAAAGAAAATTAAAGACCAATATGCCTGATGAACATAGATGCAAAAGTACGCAACAAAATATTAGCAAACTAAATTCAAAAGTACATAAAAAATATCATCCATCCTGATCAAGTAGGATTTATTCCAGGGATGCAAGGATGATACAACATTGGAAAATCCATCAACATCATCCCCCACATCAACAAAAAGAAGGACAAAAACCACATGATCATCTCCATAGATGCTGAAAAAGCATTTGACAAAATTCAACATCCATTCATGATAAAAACTCTCAACAAAATGGGAATAGAGGGCAAGTACCTCAACATAATAAAGGCCATATATGACAAATCCCCAGCCAGCACATCATACTTAACAGCGAGAAGCTGAAAGCCTTTACTTAAAGATCAGGAACAAGACAAGGATACCCACTCTCCCCACTTTTATTCAAGACAGTTCTGGATGTCTTCGCCATGGCAATCAGACAGCACAAAGAAATAAAAGGCATCCAGATTGGTAAAGAAGAAGTTAAACTGTTACTGTTTGTAGATGACTTGATATTGTACATAAAAACCCCTAAAGAATCCACTCCAAAACTACTAGATCGAATATCTGAATTCAGCAAAGTTGCAGGATACAAAATTAATACACAGACATCTATTGCATTTCTATACACTAATAATGAACTAGCACAAAGAGAAATCAGGAAAACAATTCCATTCACAATTGCATCAAAAAGAATAAGATACCTAGGAATAAACCTAACCAAGGAAGTGAAAGATCTATACTTTGTAAACTACAAGACACTCATGAGAGAAATTAAAGAAGATACCAATAAATGGAAACACATCCCATGCTCATGGATAGGAAGAATTAATATTGTCAAAGAGGCCATCCTGCCTAAAGCAATCCACAGATTCAATGCAATCCCTATCAAAATACCAACAGCATTCTTCAACAAACTATTGAAAATAGTTCTAAAATTCATATGGAACCACAAAAGACCCTGAATAGCCAAAGCAATCCTGAGAAGGAAGAATAAAGTGGGGTGTATTATGCTCGCCAACTTCAAGCTCTGCTACAAAGCCACAGAAATAAAGACAATTTGGTACTGGCATAAGAAGAGACCCACAGAGCAATGGAACAGAATAGAGAGCCCAGATATGAACCCCAAGCATATCTAGTCAATTAATATACAGTAAAGGAGCCATGGATATACAATATACAACAGCTGGTGTTGGCAAAACTGGCCAGCTACATGCAAGAGAATGAAACTGGATTATTAACTAACTCCATATACAAAAGTAAACTCAAAATGGATCAAAGACCTGAATGTAAGTCATGAAACCATAAAACTCTTAGAAGAAAACATAGGCAAAAATCTCTTAAATATAAACATGAGCAACTTTTTCCTGAATGCATCTCCTCACGCAAGGGAAACAAAATAAAAAATGAACAAATGGGACTACATCATGCTAAAAAGCTTCTGTACAGCAAAGAACACCATCAATAGAACAAAAAGGCATCCTACAGTATGGGAGAATATATTTGTAAATGACACATCTGACAAGGGGTTAACATCCAAAATATATGAAGAACTCACATGCCTCAACACTCAAAAAACAAATAAACCAATTAAAAAATGGGCAGAGGATATGAGACAGGTCTCCAAAAAAGAAATTCAAATGGCAGCAGGCACATGAAAAGATGCTCCACATCACTAATTATCAGGGAAATGCAAATTAAAACCACAATGAGATATTACCTCTCACCAGTTAGGATGGCCAGCATAGAACACTAGGAACAACAAATGCTCGTGAGGATGTGAAGAAAGGGGAACTGTCCTGCACTGCTGGTGGGAATGTAAAATAGTTCAACCATTGTCGAAAGCAGTATGAAGGTTCCTCAAAAAAATTAAAATAGAAATACCAATTGATCCAGGAATTCTACTCCTAGGAATTTACCCTATGAATGCAGGAGCCCAGTTTCAAAAAGACATATGCACCCCTACGTTTATTGCAGCATTATTTACAATAGCCAAGAAATGGAAGCAACCTAAGTGTCCATCAGTAGATGAATGGATAAAGAAGAGGTGGTACATATATACAATGGAGTATTGTTCAGCCATAAGAAGAAAACAAATCCTACCATTTGCAACAACATGGATGGAGCTAGAGGGTATTATGCTCAGTGAAATAAGTCAGGCAGAGAAAGACAAGTACCAAATGATTTCACTCATATGTGGAGTATAGGAACAAAGCAAAAACTGAGGGAACAAAACAGTAGCAGACTCACAGAACCCAAGAATGGACTAACAGTTACCAAAGGGAAATGGACTGGGGCGGGTCAGTGGGAAGGGAGGGAGAAGGGGAATAAGGGACATTATGATTAGCACATATAAGGTAGGGGTTGGGGGCACGGGGAAGGTAGTATAGCACAGAGAAGACAGGTAGTAAATCTATTGCATCTTACTATGCTGATGGACAGTGACTGTAATAGGGTATGTGGTGGGGACTTGATAATGGGGGTAATCTAGTAGCCACACTGTTGCTCATGTTGTTGTTCATTAATGATACCAAAATAAAAAATAATTATAGAAATATAGCCAAGGATGCAAAATAATTGTACATTAAACACTACAAAACATTGCTGAAGAAATTTTAAAAGACTTAAATAAATGGATAGATTGGAAGGTTTAGTATTGTTCATAGATTGGAGGCATTCATAGTTTGGAAGGTGTAATATTGTTAAAATGATTATATTTCTCAAAGCAATCTATAGATTCTTTGAAATCCCTTGAAAGCCAAAATGAGTCCTTGCCACTTCCCTCTGCCTATATTTCTCATCCTGTATTTAATTTTCACCTTTTTTAGCATGGCCTTGGTGGGCCTCATTATCTTAGAGTAATACAAATTTAACTGTTCCCTCAGCTTCTTGCCTGTGCTTTAAGTCTGTTTTTCATAAGCCACCAAAGTGAATTAAAACTAAAAAATAAATTACTCCTTTCGTTCTGTTACTTGTAAGATGAAACAGACTACCTGAAAATCAAATCTGGTCATATCTCTTTTGGTTCCCATTTAGCTGTAAGATAAAGCCCAGGCCCCACTGATCTGACCACACCAATTTCTCCAGCCTTCTCTTCCACTACTTCTAGCCTTGCATATATTGTTCTAGAATCATTAGATTTTATCGTTACCTTACATATTCCAGTGTTTTCATCCCTATGCTTTTGCTCATAATTATCATTCTGCTTCTCCTACATTTGACTAACTCCTACATATTTTTTAAGATTCAGCTTAAATAGTCTCTCACTGTTAACTACCATCACCTCTCTTCAGTTCTCTGCTCTATCTCCTATGCAGTATGTATATTATTACTCCATGTTCCCAGGAATACATGTGTATCAGTGTATCATTGCATTAAACACATGGTATTTTAATTACTTTTTGAAAGTGCTTTCCACCATTGGACTGTTAATTTCTCGCTAGCAGAAACTGTGCTATACACATCTGTGTCTGTAGCACCTATTCCAGTGACTGGTGTGTGGTAGCATAGTATGTGCTTAGTAAATATTTATAAAAAGAAGGAAAGCTCAAGGTGGAATAGGATAAAGGACTGACCTGGCTCTTTGAATTACTTTTTTGGCAGTGCTTAGAGTGACCATTGGGTACAAGATAGAACTTCTTTAGATTTGAATAAATAGTAGGGGTTAGAATTCTCCACTTACTAATTTTGTTCTTTTAAATTCTTTTTATGATTAATTTTGGCAAAATCACTTTTATAATAACTAGCCATGCCTCAGTTCCTGAATTCTTCTGTTGATATTATTAGTGTGTCAATAACTGCATATCATGTATATTTCCATACATAAAAAATAGCTTTAGGAATGCGTTCATCCAAACAGAAGGGATGGTGCTGACAGATCGGATAAAATCTGTTTACCAGTAGTTACTTTCAAAAGGGAAGCTTAACATATCAGTGAATGTTCAGAGTAAATGTTCATATGTTACAAAAATTAAAAATGGGATCCTGCTTTGACTTACAGTAAGCAGTGTTCCTCTTTTTCCTGACAAATTTCCAAAACGATGTTCTTTGTAAAAATAAGTGTCTTCATGGATAACAGATCTAATTCCAAAAATGATGAACTTCCATTCTTCAATGCATATTAATACTAAAACAGATTTCCTTGTAAAATTATGAGAGGAAGAGAATAATATCTGGTCATAAAATTACTTTGATATAGAATAGTTATCAAATTATGTGTGAGGAGTTTATCTTGAAAAATGACTTCCCTTTAGTTTTTATTTTTTTAAATGCAGTTTGTATCGGAAGAGAATTGTTTATGGCATAAAGTAACAATAGTCAATGATATTGTTATTACTTTGGATTCTCAAGGCCGGCTTACCTTAACTGTTAAATATGCTTTGTTTAAGTATTTTCCCTTCTGATTATAGAAACATCTGTTTTTCCCAAGTTGCATATTGCTTACATTATTTCAAACAAAAAGTTCTAAGATGGTCTATTGTTTATTAATGCTCCATATGTAAATCCTGCCCCATCAGCAAAAAGTACAGAAGTTATTAAATGTATTTATTTAAGTTTTCTATTTTAAATTCCTTTATGTATTTTCCATTTCAGTGTGATCCCTTTTGACGCATTACATTTTTCAATTACAACTGTCAGAATTGTAGCCATTCATGTGCCTGACTGTATCACTGTTTAGAGCATGCCAAAATATGCAGAATCCTAGTTAGGAGAATTAGAATACTAAATAATGCAAGCTTCCTAAATATTTAAATTTTCTAAATGTAAAAAGTTCCTCTCTAGGGTTCTAAAAGGTTTTAAATAAGTGATTTATTTGATTCCACATGGTCTGGTCACCCAGATGTGATTTAATTTCTCCCACAGAAAATATTCCCTGTTCGAGTCATAGATTTCCTCTCCTCAAAGTCACAACCTTGCTTAAATACATGGTGAAGTATCACCAACACAATTGTCAAATATTTGCAAGGTAATTTATATTTGTGACTCTTGTTATTTTATTGGTATACCTTTATTAATGTAAAGGTCATATATGTGTACTTAGTTAGATACCACTAACTTAAATTATAACTACATATAAACCTCCTTTCAGCTATATATATAGCTTTAAGCAAAAATCTTGATAATAGTAACCTCTGAGAGATATAGGTCATTTTTCTATCCTAGGCCTTTTTCATGTTAAGTTTTAATAATGGTCCCTATGGTTATACATCAAAACGAATTTAAACATGAAGCCTTGTTTCTGCCTTTTGCTTATCTAGAGATCACAGTTCATTTCAGAAAGGTATAATTCTTGAATTTCCTCTTTTAATCAAATCTCAGAATTTTTTTTTTAGGTACTGATTTTATTACCAAATTTGGCCTTATAGCCTATATATATACCCTTAGATCACTTAAGATGTAGATCACCTACAAAGATGAAGTGTCTGTGACTGTGCTCATCATTCAGTGATTATATTTCCCTAATGTTTCACATTATTAACTAAAAAGCAAAATCAGAAGCTCCTAATCAAAGCACCTTGTTCCTTTAGTAATATATGTCCAGTAGGATGTTTTGTGTTCTTTGTTAGTTCCAAATTGTTACATTTAGAAAGTCACCCCTCTGAGTCATAAATTGAACATTAGGTAATTTGAGTTTTTTGTGTGTTTTCTCCAACCTGTTTTCAGAAACATGCAGATTTTTTTCATAACTTTTTCCAGATATTGTGCTAGTGACTCTGTCGTCCTTCCCATGTCTCTAATCACTTAGCACTAAGTAAATTTTGGGTAGTGATAACATAGCATGTTTGTTAAAGAAATATGGATACTGCCCATTAAAATGAACAAGAACAGTGTTTCTCTTGCATAATTGACCTAACTAATATAATAATAATAACCACCATTTATTGAGTATACACTATGGACCAGACACCATCATTTAATCCTTATACTGATCCTGTAAGAAGTTACTTTTGAAGATTTCACAGGACCCGATACTGATAGGATAGATAAGACCGAACAGAGAATGCTTACATAATGCTTTTAGTAAAGCTAGAAAAAAGGCAAGCACAGAGAACCCAGACACTTCCAGATATAGGTCCTTTATTAATCAAATAGGATGTGCTCTGTCCCCAGAGTATAAACCACCAAGATTTGTACAAGGAATCTTGGTTTCAGAGGAGCTCAAGAGTCTACAGTGAAGATTTTTATGCCCGTCTGGTTACATAGCCAAGCAAAGTTTTCCAGGTGTCAGCTATCAATAAAAAACTAGTCCTGGGTGCTGCTAAGGGAGTTTCAAACTTCAAACAGCAAATTATAAATCATTATTTATTCCAGTTGACCTTGTTTTGGCTAAGAGTTAGTACCAGACTTCCAGGCATCCCCAGAAATAAGTACAGGGCTGGCACAGTTTAGCTGTAAGAAAAACTATATTACTTAATAGTATAATAATCTTTCATAGAAAACTGAGATTCAGAAATAATGGCCTCAGCTCACATAGATAGTTGAGAGGCAAAATTGAGATTCAAGTTTTGGTCTGTATGGTGTCAAAATCCATGGTCCCAATTATTGGAAAAAAGTACATAGTTCTAAAATAAATCTTTCTCAGGACAGTTGACCGAAGTCTGTTATCTGGCATTAAAAATTTAGTCTTTATCAACAAGAGTAGTGAATATCCAGATAAAAATTATTATTAGTTTTAAAATATCATAGAAGACAAACCTATTTTAAAGTGTGCAAAAGACTTGAATAGACAGTTCATCAAACAAAATATATGAATACCTAATAATGTTACTGATACTCTCATTATGTAGTCACAGATTTGGGTAGTAGTAAAAATTAATTTCTGAGTTTGTTTTTTTAATTTGTTTTGCTCTTTTCTTCAGCTACATTGACAAGCTATTCTGAAAACATGGAACGCACAAAATATGGTGGAGAAAGCAGTAAAGAGTTGGGATCCGGAGGAAACCTAAAACCTTGGCAGTCTCAAAAATCCAGCATGGATTCTTGTTTATATCGAGTAGATGAAAACATGACAGCTTCCACCTATAGTCTGAACAAGATCCCAGAGAGGAATTTAGAAACAGTTTTATCACAGTCGGTACAGTCTATTCCTCTGTATCTTATGCCACGGCCAAATTCAGTAGCAGGTAAGGTTTGTTTTATTTTTTTTAATGACCATTTTACTGGCATGTATATTGAAATAAAAATAAATTCTGCTCTAACAGTATTTAAATTTGCCATTCATTTCCTTTGACTAAGCTATTTTGTGTTTGGTTAATACAAAAACTTTTGAGTGTTGTTCATGTTCCTCAAGTGATTGTTCTGTTCCCAAAACATATTAAAACACACATAAAATCAGAAATAGAACCTATAAAGTGTTAAGCCTTTTTTCTCACATCAGAAGTCTTTGAAGGATTTCAATTTGAGGTTTTTGTTTTAAAAAACTCTAGTTTTAAAAAACATTATAAGATTAAAGCATATTTCAGTAGAATTTGTATTATCAGAAATTATCATCCATAGTTCAATGGAGTGACAGGCAGGCAAGACTTCAACTTCCTATCTCGGGAGCTCAATATTTTCACAATACTCTGATATATTATCATAGAAGAACCACCAGGTGCCCACATTGCTGAAGAATAATTCAAACACTACTAGCAGTCTCTGTCATAAAGGAATGATATGGAAGGTTAGGTGGCTGGAATATGAAGACATTATTCTTTAGCAGCTGTTCAGAATTGATATCAAGGGATACTTTTTATACAGCTAAGCTGCTATGTAATAATTCAGACCAGGATCTTAGGCAGAATAGTCGGGCATTTTCAAAATGCATCATCATCTGGACTTTGTCCATACTATAAAATCAAAGCTACATTTGTCTTTCTTAGTTGTTTGATGAATGCCTGAACAGGTTTGTCTCACTGGCGAAAGATAATAATATATTATTGTAGTCAAGAACTCATATTTCCCAGATGTAATTATTTATATTACACAGGTGATAGTATGATGCTTCTTGCTTTTCCCATTTCCCTAACGGACCTTTTCTAAATTATTTTATCTGTTCTGTCCTCTGGGAAACCATCAGCATCTGTCATCAGAGGTGATTATGGGGAGAATAGCTCATCTGAAAGATGAGTAACCACAGATTTTGGTATTAATTTTTCAAGATTATTCACTTTTATATTGTGACAAATTTTTCTCTCCTAGGCTCTTGTAAATATCTTAATCCCTGGCCATGTCATATTAGAATTCTAGAATGCTATAACTTATAAGAAAGTACTAGGCAAATTCAGTCTTTCCAGAAGAGAAGATTTAAATCCTGGTTATATAAAAATGGGGAAATATAGCTATTATATTAATGGCACATTCCAGTTTACTTCCTAACTAAGTCACGATCATTTCTAAGAAAATTCTGGCTCTGTTATTTGAAAAGAGCCCTGAGCACTTAAGGGAGATAGAAGGTATGAGCTTCTATTGTCCTCTTTTTAGTTTGCTGAAGAGATTATAAAATACTTTGCCCTTCTTGAGCATCAATGTCTATAGAGATTCATTATTTTAACTTATGTAAATTTAACCTTATGGTTTACAAAGAGTTGTCCAGTACTAATTAGCCAAATTGGTCTAATTAGGGAATCGTAATCCAATTTGTGAGTTTATCAGGCTTTTAAACTACCCCTTATGGTGTATTTTTTCTAATTGCCTTTTAGGAACTTTACTACTTATAGACATCAATATAATTATGGCTGCTACAGTTGTACTTCAGTAAGTTTTTGTATATCCACTGGAACAGTAACTGAAGCAAATAGTAAGATAAGAATTTTATGGAGGATTACAAGTTAGAATTCTGATTGACATCCATTGTTGTTTTGTAAAATACTCAGCTAAAATGTGATAAATGCTATAATATAGTAATTCATAAAGTACCATACAAGCACAGGAGGAAGAATCTAAGTGCAAAGGGAGAGAGTAGAGAGGAATAGAAGACATCATAGAGAAGAATGAATAAGAATTCACAAGAAGAACTAACAGAAAAAAGAGGACGGAGGCACCAAGAAGTTAAAGAGATTGGCACATTGCTGGTATCTTGGCATGATTAAAATCTTGGGTACATGGAAGGTGTGGTAGAAAATGGTTTTGGGAGGTGAAACCAAGGCCCTAAGGTACTCAGACAATAGGTTTAGGTTTATTTTATTGAGTATGAGGAGTATAAATAGGAGTCATAGTATTAAATTTGGAGTTTAGAAAATTACTATATATGTCCATCCATATAGGAATGACCAAAGAAGGAAATCTGGGAGTTCAACAGTTTAAAAACTTCTGATATTGTGCAAAATTATAGGGAATGAATTGCCAGGTTGAAGGCTCTATCAGTATAGTTGAGAGAGTGGCTTGAAAGATTTTCCTCTTTTTTGTCTTAAAATTTTGCATTTATTAGACTTTCAAAATACAGAGATACAAAGAAGAAAAGAAAACAAAAAATGAGCCATATGTCCTTGCCCAGTGGTTCCTGCTAAGATTCTAGAAATTAAAGGTTCATATATATTACATAATTATATAAAACAACTGAAAATTCAGATTCAAACAAATGATATAAAGGAAAAGGAAAAGCCACCTTTCTCTCCCTGCCTACTATCTCTCCTCAAAGGTTTATATTACTTATGACTTTCTAAAATATATATATTAATATTCATATTATATGTATAATGTATAATATACGCTACATTACCTGTATATGATTATAATATATGTAAGAGACATGTAAGATAAAAAATCAGTAGGATTTATACAAGGTAAGTGAAAACATAATATTCTTACAAAGATGTACACAAATGATCATAGCAGCTTTATTTGTAATAGTCAGAAATTGTGAACATCCCAGATGCCCATCAACAGGTGAATGACTACACACATTTTAGCATATCCTTAGAATGGACGCAGCAATAGAAAGAAATTAACTGTGAGCTACATAACATGAGTGAACTGCAGCAACATGTGCAAATCTCAAAATAGTTATGCTGAAAGAAGCCCGATAATAAAGAGTACATACTGCGTGATTGTATTCATATAGAATCCAAGAAAATGCAAACTGTGGTCACAGCTAATCTGTAGGTCGTAATGCAGCCATCTGCGTGTGCAGGTATCACTTAGCCCTCTTTGTATTGCCCTGTGGGAATTGGGGCTGAGAGGACTGGCATAAATACACTGTATTGATACTCTGGCTACTGCTATTCCTCTGAGTAATAAACTGTCTTTCGTCTCTGACCTGGATATCTCATGTCGTCTTCCAGCATCAGACTTGTTAGCCTAGAAATAGGATAAAATACCCTTTACAGTTGACAGTGAGATAGCAGTATGCCCAAACCCACAAAATTAATAGGAATGGCAATGCCAAGTGCTAGTGACAGTGTGTTGCAGTTGGAAATGTCATACATTTTTTTATGGAAATATATTAATAAATTGGTACTACTACCATGTAAAGCTGCTTGGTAAGAACTATTAAAGCTCTATAAAGCTATATATATACATGCATGTTACCTAAAGCCTGGCAATTCCACTCCTGCATAGAATGTCCATCAAAAGTAAGTCCTGTGCTAGTCAAAGACAAATAGAACGTTCTTATTCATAATACCTAAAAGCTGAAAATCATCCAAATGTCCATCAATAGTAGACTAGATAAAGAAATTGTATACCACAATGAAAAAGAATGTACTGCAGCTACAGATAACATCATGGAGAATACATACTGTATGAAGTATATTTATATAAAGATCAGAAAAATAGACAAAACTATGGCAATTCTATGGTGATAGAAGTAAAGTAGTGTTTACCTTTGGTGAAAATGTCAATTAAGAGAGTCTTCTGTGTCTTCATCTAAATGAGGGTTGCAGGGGTGTACACATACATAAAATTTTTTGAGCTTTACACGTAAAATTTATATACATTATATATGTAAATCATACTTCAATTTCTAAAATATATAAAGTATATATAGGCTCCTGTCTCTCCAGAAGGGTTTTCCCTTGTCTTTGGTTTAGAAATAGCACTCCTAGGCAACCAAACTAGATCTTTGAAGAAATATTTTTACTGTTGATTAAAAATAACCTAATAACTTTTCAACAAATGGATAATTAAAGTTTTCCACCTACTGAGAATGTAAAGGTAGGATTGTACCCATACTGACCAGAAATGATTCTAATTGCCCCCTTTTTAGTTCAATGGTTGCCTGAAGTCCTGAGGCAGCAGTCTTGTGAATTTTCTTTTTTTAAAAACAAGTATTTTGAGCCATATTTTACATTTTGTAAAATTCACCCATTTCAAGTAATTCACCCAAGTCAGTAATTAATTTTGAGTATATTTACCAAATTGTGTAACCTTCACCATAAATGTTTTAGAATATTTTTGTCATCCCAGGAAGATTCCTCATGTCTATTTAATGTTAATTTCATTCCCACCTCTAGCCCCAGGCAACCACTAACCTACTTTCTATAGACTTACTTTTCTGGACATTTCACGTAAGTGGAGTCACTTGTATGTGATCTCTTGTGTGTGGCTTCTTTCACTTAGCATAACATTTTGAGGTTCATCTATAACACAGAATATATCAGAAATAGGTTCCTTTTTATTGCAAATAGTATTTCACTGTATGGCCATACTGCATCTTACCTGTCCATTCACCAGTCAGCGGACATTCAGTTTTTTCAATTATGGAGTATTGTGAATAGTGCTGCTATGAACATTGGTGTGTAAGTCTTTGGGTGAACATATATTTTTATTTCTCTTATATAGATACTGAGGCGTGGAATTGCTGGATTATAGGATAAATTTGTTAACTTCTTAAGAAACTGCCCAACTGTTTTCCACAGTAACTGCATCATTTTACAAACCCACCCTCAGTGTATGGGGATTCCTGTTTTTCCACATCCTCTCTACCATTTGTTACTATTTTATCTCTTGTATTTATTCTGGTGGGTGTGAATTGCTATCTAGTCATGGTTTAAATTTGCATCTTCCTAATGACTAATGATGTTGAGATTGTTTTGTGTGCTTATTAGCGATTTGTATATCTTCTTTGGTGAAATACCTATTCAAACCTTTTACACATTTTTTAATTGGGTTTGTTTGCCTTACTGAGTTCTAAGAATTGGATCTCTTGAATATTCTGGATACAAATCTTTATCAGAGATGAGTTTGTAAAATATTTTCTCCAGTCTGTTGCTTATCTTTGCATTTTCCTATTGATACATTTAAAGCACAAATTTTTTTTTTTTTTTGGTTAAGCCTTTGAGGATTTTTTTTTTTATTAAGGTGTCACTGATAGGCACTCTTACGAAGATTTCACATGAAAAACATTGTGGTTACTACATTCACCTGTATTATCAAATCTCCCTGTACCCCACTGCAGTCACTGTCCATCAGTGTAGTAAGACGCCACAGAGTCACTACTTGTCTTCTCTGTGCTACACTGTCTTACCCAGGATTCCCCCCACACCATGTGTGCCAATCATAATACCCCACAATCCCTTTCTCCCTCCCTCTCCCCTACCCCCGTCCCCTTTGGTAACCACTAGTCCCTTCTTGGAGTCTGTGAGTCTGCTGCTCTTTTGTTCTTTCAGTTTTATGAAGCACAAAATTTCTGATGACATCAGTTTATCAAATTTTTATATTACAGACCATGCTCTTGGTGTCAGTTTTTTCTACCTTTTTAAGGAAAGTATACTGTTTATATCAGGTATTACAAAACAGTAATATTTCTGTGTTATTGGAGCTTATCTTTTTAATTCAAGTATTGGAAAATATTTCTTGTACTTATATGCTTTCTCCTTTTCTTTTCCCTTCCTGTCCCTCCCCCATGTTGAAAAAAGGAGCAGGGAGATAAATTAGCCTAAATTGTTATGCCTATAGATAATTGTTGATTATTTTTTCACTATCAGAGTAGTATCCTCTAACAGTGGCCTTACTGGCTGTCAGAGTGTTTCACATTTGTAAACAGTACTGATCATGGTTCTTCAAAGGAAGGGCAAAGGGTAAATGCACCATCAGAAGCCAGATAGATCTGTCCTGGATTTTGTACTGCCAGAGTAGTACTGTGTTGAACAAATACTTTATTGGAGAATTATCTCTTGTCCGTGTTGAATGTAATACAAACAGACCTATTGTTTCTACAGGGCAAGAGATAGGCCAGGGAATAGTTTATGTTGGACTGTTTTCTATATCTGGAAACCATGGAAACCTCACAAAGAAGCAGGAAAGTGAGGTATAAACCAAATTTCAAAATTTAATAGATTATAGGTTGAAAGTGTTTCCAGAATGTAGAGAAATAAAATTACTTTCACAAGAGAATTACCCTACTAACTCTATAATGTATCTAAGTATTTGATAAGACCACAACCTCTGATAGCTTGATTAGATATCTAAATCCTTTTTTATAAATAAATTTTCTTAAGTGCAGGAGGTTCCACTCGTCTCATTTTACCTCTAGATGTACATATTTTCCTTTACTTCCTAATGTATACATAGAAGTGCTTCCCCAAACTGGGGGAAGATCAAATACTCAAATCTTCTTGGTGAACAGGAATTTGAGGATTTAAAATATGAAGTGAGCTTGAAATAGTAGGGGGTAAATCATATGTGTAAGTTGTTCTAAGCATATGAACAGTTGGGGAGAAAAATTATGAATGCCAGTAATAAAAGGCCTTGTTCAAATTCAGCTTTAAATTTTCCCTTCTTTTTTAAACTTTATCTCAGTATGAGTGATTATTTATTTTAGAGATCAAATATGTTGAATAATAATGTGAAAATACCATTTGCATTACTTTTAAAAAAACTTACGGGAATAATTGTTTAAATTGTCCTTGGTGTGTTACAGGCTTCTCCCCACTTCGGTAATTAAAACCATTTTTGCCTGAGCTTCTTGGCATCTTTATAGGGCCACATCTAGCAGGACCAAGAAATTGTCAAGGAATTATTTTAAAATCTTTGAAGCTTCTGCTGAATTAAACTCTAAAAAATAAAACTGTTCATGTTATTCCATAAGACCCTTGGTGTTAGAATGGAAAGGACACATGGCTTCTATAGTACTTTTACTTGTGGGGAAGAGTCAGCACATAGGCCAATGTTCATGGTGATTTTTTTTTAATTTGTCAGAGCTTTTAACTCACAACATAAATGGAAGAAATGTATGTAATGAAATTTTTTTAAACAATCATGTACTTTTTATTAACTACTAAAATAGAAGTCTGATTAATATCAGTATAATTATATTGGTTAACTGGATTTGGGTGTATACTTTCAGAGACATAAAACTCAAACAAGGGAAGTTAGATACACTAGTTTAAAGCTCCATATACCATATGTGAAGGTAGTACTATTTACTGAAAACATAAAAATTTTTAACTCAAATAGTGAAGTAATTAAATACAAGTTTTGGCAATTAAGGCTTGGGTTTTTCCTGGAGTAGCTCAGTTTTCTAAATATAAATTTGGATGTTTATACACCTTTAGTTTAAATTCTAAAATAAAAAATAAAAGCTATGTCTTTTATTGCTTCAAAATGTAAGTCACTATTAAAAATTTATAAAAATTATATTTATTTATTTATAAATATTTATAAGTGTTAGAAAAAGTATAGAATCCTTACGGACATGCAGTTGTATGGCAGAAATTATCAGAGTAGGCTGTCTATGGTCATCCTTGATGTCTTAAAATGAGATTGGCAGTGAATTGGAAGGATGTGGGAAGCAGGCAATATTTGCTTGCATCAGCTGTCCTCAGGGACATGAGTCTATCAGGGAAACAGATGAACAACAGAAGTCAGTTAAAAACACAGACTATCACCATCTACTTGTTAATGTTTGGAGCTGCACATTTTCCTAAGGAAAGAATCTTAAGAATCCAGAAATGCAAAATAGGAATTCTGGGGAATTTAAATGAATCCAATCAGAAACTGTAAAGAGGATTGTATTTTTAAAAAGGGTGGGAGAGGCTTTTCATCAGCCAGAATGTTGGCTTTATGAATCAAGGATATAAAGACAGAGGAGTAGCTTCTTGCCCTAAGTTATAAACATAAAGCAGGTTCCCTGTTCAGGTCAGCCAGGATGACAATAGTTCTACTAAAATGTGTTTGTATTAGTGGCAAATGATATAAGAAGAAACATTTCAAACTGGTTCCAAATTCAATATAGAGTTGCCTCTGGAATGTTTTGTACCAAATGTCATCTGCTTAATTTTTTTCTGCCCACCTGTGTATCAAATTATTCTAACTTCGAAAAATATGTCAGTTAAATGTTCTATAAGTGAGTTAGCTGTTCCAGTCTGATTACATCACAAAAAATATATATGCTCCCTTTGTCCACTTCCCTCTTCCTTCTCTGAAAACAAGGCTTTTTAATGACGTTGATTTTATTATGGGTTTACTTTTTTAAGCATTTTCTTTTTATGTAAAAATTTTTGTTACAGATTTGTTTTTCCTATTCATTTTGCTTCAACTTACCAAATTATCCTTTATACTTGTATCTGGAAAGTGTTCATTAGATATTACAGTATTGATTTAACTTGATGGAATTATCTCCAAAAGAAATTGCCAGTACAGTTTCACAGTAAGGGTAGCACAATGAGGTGAGAACCATGTGTCCCTATAGATCTATCACCGATGTTAGTATGGGGTGATGATCAGTAAGGGTAGCACAATGAGGTGGGAACCATGTTAGTATGGGATGATGATACACAAGGTTGTGTTGCTATAGCTTACCGACTTCACTCTCAGCTTCACATAATCCTGTAAGACAAACCTAATTTGTTACTCATTCATTGTTCTAAATGAACCAAAACACAAAGTGTATGTTAAATACAATTACTGTTAGTAGACAAGCATTTATTGAGCGTGTACATATATACCAAACACTGTTCAAAGCACTTGAGAGTCATCAATAAAACAAAGATTTCCATCCTCATGGAACTTATATTCTAGCCAGGGAAAGTAAAATACACAAAGTAGATAAGTAATTTATACAGTAAGATAGAAAGTGATATGTACTATAGAAAAAAAAGTTAGAGACGGACCAGCAGTACCTGAAGGAAGATTATATGAACATCATTGGAGTCAGGCACATTACCGTAGGGATGTCTCTCAAGCATTAAGCAGAGCAATGAGGAAGGTGAGGATAGAGCCAAACAAATTTCTAAGTCTAAGTAGAAGTAGTCTGGAATTCATTTCTGCACTGAGCATTATGTGCAGGGTACTCTGATTTACTCTGAAGGGATGGGGTTATTAAAGATGAACCAGACATGTAAACAACTAGCTTAACACAAGTTCTAATTAGCAATACATGTTACATGGTTGGTGAAAGAGGAGAAGGAATTAATTCTGACTGGGGGGATCAATCAGGTAAGCAGGAAGTGTACACTGAACAGATTTTGACAAAGAGTAGATGTTTGACAAAGTATGACAAAGACTTTTTCTCAGAAAGTGACCTGCAAATGCAAAAGATACAAGTAACTGTGAGGGAGAGTACAACTCAATACATTAGTAGGACAAAGGGCCACAACTAACAGAATTTCAGGTCTCTTGGCTAATCTTTCCAAGATTTACCTCATCTGCCTTTAAATAATATATTAGAAAGTGACAAGAATTTTGGAAATGATGAAGCAGAGAGAAACTGAAAATAGGACTAAGGAATGATTTAATGAGGAAAAAAGACAGTAAAATACATAATAAAGAAAATAATGAGAGATTCAGAGGTCAACAAAAAGGTATTCATTGCTACAATAAGGAAAAGATTGCATGTTTTAATATACTCAGGTAACAGTAACCGTAATTTAATTGCACTGTCAGATGAAATGAAAGCAATAGTTACCCATTTGCTGATTTCGGATCTTTCTGCGCGTGAATCAGGGCTTCAGAGCTATTGCACTTACTGAGTATCACCACTTTCCTTAGTTCATTTTGCCTGAGTATTTGGATTTGTGAAGAAATGAACTATTCATTGAGCTCAGTAATTGCAGTATTTATCTTCTAATGTCATCTGTCTGATATTGAATATTTACTACATTTCTTGGTTTTGTGAAATAAAGCAATAGAACAATTGATGTTTATTTTCCTAGGAGTTACTATGGTAAAGATTAGTTTAGTAAAACTTCTTAAATTCATACTAAGCATGAATATTTTACAAAAACTGCCAACAGCTCTTCATGCAGTATAAGAAGATGAATATGTGAAACTAAGAGTATGGCTGAAAGTACTTGCCAGAAGTTTTTTAATACAAAGAAATTTAAATGGATTATGTAACTGTTATTTAATTTATATCTGTATTCTTAAGTATAGCTCTCCCCAAATTTAATCTTTAAAAGATTAGTAGATGGATATAATATAAAAAGGAAAGACTGTAGGCTTTTTTTGTTCTTACTCCAGCTTTTTGCTCCACCCCATTTTGTCAATTTCTTTATCATTCTGCCTACTTTTAATGAAATATACATTCTCTTTATTATATCAAACCTCTAGATGTTAACATATAGGACCATTTTTGTAAAAGAACCCTTCCAGAACCTTGCTTTTTAATTATATAAAGTACTAACTGTTAAGGTTTCATTTGTATTTTGTTTTGATGTGAATAAAAGATACTCATTGCCATTGATCTTTTCATATTACTCTTTATCAGCTTAAAAAGTACCTCATAAGTATTTTTTTCTTTAAAAAAACAAACAAATGAGTTAGGACTTCCTATGTTACCATGGAGATGTACTAGTCTAAGACATACAGGGCACCTTTACTTTGCATCAGCAAGGCCTTTATTGCCCAAGTTGATTACTGCTCTTTGAAGCCATAAAAAACAGAGTTGAGAGAAAGTGACAAAGATGAATAGGTGATGAAGAGTAAGTCTTTCCAGAACGAATTAAATCTCTTGAGCTTTCAAAGGAGGATACAATGCAAATAACTCTCAGGGGATTGAGAGTCAGGATAGCTGGTTTCAAAGTCTGGCTCTACCAAAAATGAGTAATTCCCTTTAGGCAAGTCACTTACTGTCTCCTAATTTGAAAAAATGAGGGGATTTGGTTAGACGGGTCTAACAAAGTTTTTATTAAAAGGCCAGCTAGTATTTTAGGCTTTACAGGCTGTATGGCCTCTGCCACAACTACTCAACTGAGTAGTTGAATACTTAAACAGGCTAGGCTGTGTTCCAGTAAAACATGATTCACAAAAAGAGACAGCAAACCAGATTTGCTTACCTCTGGGCTAGAGTACCTTTAAAATTCCTGTCATATCTGCGTTCCGTGATACTGCTTCATTATCAAACCACATATGTGGAAGGGATTGCTGTTGAGTTGTTTTCTATGCTATGTCAGTCAGGAGCTAACCAGGAAACAGAAACCACCTAGTTATTTTAACAGAAAATTTGATATATAAAGAGTTGTTAACTGGGTTTTAAAGAACTGAAAAGGTAAAAAGAGAACATTGAGGTATCATGGATTTAGCAGATGCAGGAAGCAGCCACCACCTCTGAGCCTGTGGGATAAAGAGAAGATACTGGGATTATTAAACCACAGAAACTTGGAGCAAAGGCCCCACAAAAGAAAGCTACAGCTCAGATCTCTGTGAGCAGAGCCTTACTCATCTCAAGCTAGTACTTCTGAGCTCAAGGATGGCTCTGTAGAGACTGGAGCTCTGAGGGTTCCCTTTTTCTGGATAAAGAAACAAACAAAAGAAAATAGACTTTGGTTAAAGCAGGAGGGTCTCTATTAAATATAAGAAAGAATTTACAGAATCACATTAGAATGCCAGTAGAATGGTATACGACTCATTGTTCCTAGTGTGTTTAAAGACTAAATAGTTACCTATTCTGGATAGTTCTAATTTCAGAATTCAGAAATAAGATTATCTGTTATTCCTCTGATACTCTTCTTTCTCTGATATGTAATGTGGCATTTGACTTCTTGATTTAAGTTCCCTAGACTAGCTTTCAAGGATTTTTATTTCCTTATAGAAACTATATCTAGAAACTATAATTTGGAAAAGTTCCATTTGTCTAGGTGTCCAATAGACCCAGGTTGCTAAGACAATTGCAGTAATTGAAGGATGAGGAGAATATATAATCTCTAGGATTTGTTCTCTCCTATTCTTTTCTCTTCCTTTCTTCTGTTTTCTCCATCTTTTCTTTTTTTCAGCTCTTAGATGACTTTCATTAATACCTTTGTCCCATTTATAATCCACCTTATATTATTGTTGTTTGTGTCTTATATTGATTGGGAACACAGACAATACTTCATTGGAGCTAAGCAACCAAGAAAGAATGATCTTAGTTTGTTTCCTTTCATCCACTCAAAATAGTCACCAGAGGTAAACTGGTAACTACACCAGGAAGGGCACCATGAACAGTGCCTGGCACATAACGGGATTTAAGAGGTTAGAACCACAGAAAATAACTGAACAGCAATCCCTTTCACATATGTGATGTTGATAATGAAGCAGTATCACAGAATGCAGATGTAAAAGGAATTTTAAAGGTACTCTAGCCCAGAGGTTAGCTTTCAGTAAATAATTATCATTGAATGACTAAACTAACCACCAGCACAGTATTTGCATAGCTGGCAACAGATTGAATTAATGGTGTAATTTAATAATGTATAAACTCTAAGGAACCATTTTCTTATAGAAGCTTTGGGTTTTTTTCCTTTTTTGTTAAAGACTTTTGTCTTCACTTCCTGATTCTTGATTTCTTACCTTTTTTTTTAGGTCATTGTGAATAGACCCAACAGCCCATATATAGCAGTGCCAATACCCACTGCCCCACCCCCCCACCCCGTCTTCCATTTTCTCTCTCTTGGCTGGGTTAGGGTGTTAAACGATTTATAAACGCAGTGGGAGGCCATTATTTCTTGATTATCTTAAGAGAGCAACAAAATGTTTTTTGGAATTAATGGGCATTGGCAGCTTCCTAAATGCTGTTAGGAAATTTCTCTGTCCATTGCCCCAGGTGCCCACCTTTACAGTATGTACATACACACACGCATGCATGTGAAAATTGTTTTCAGAATGTTTTCATGTTTCATTCTTTACTGTGAAGGGAAAATGTTGAAAATACACCTTCATATTTTTCTTAGTGCTCAATGTAATTTGGAACAGGTTTCTCCACTAATGATGTTTATATCATGTTCTACAAATGAGATTTGTGACACAAAAGAAGCAGAAACTAATAATCTTTGTTGTCAGGCATTAATGTGCTTGCCAACTTACTGCTAGTCCTCTCCATTAGCTCAGGCAGTCGGTAGTGATGAAGGCCCTGAAGACAGCCTTTTACGTGTTTCTTTGGCATACATTCTAGGCACTGAGGGCTCTGAGTTCAGCAAACTCTTGGTAAATGTATCTACCGGAATAAGCACTGCTTTCAGAGTTTGGGCAATAAAAACTAACTGACAATTTTCTAAATTTACATAATTCTGACTAAACTCTTCTGTCTTGTCAGCCACAAGTTCTGCCCACTTGGAGGACCTTGCTTACCTGGATGAGCAGAGACATACACCTTTGAGAACGTCTCTTCGAATGCCAAGACAGAGCATGGCTGGTGCTCGCACACAGCAGGATTTAAGAGGTTAGAACCACAGAAGGGCTTTGCCTGGGAACAGGCAAGAGGCAAAGAATTCCTTGTTTCCAACCTCCACAATTACGAGGCCTCCCTTAAGAAGTGAACCTGTAACCAGAGAAGAGCAATATAAACACACTGTGCTCATCATAGAAATGCATTACAATAACTAACAGTTGTAAGTGTTGGTTCCTTGAAATTTTGAAAGAAAACAAGTGTAACAGGCTATTGGTGATGGAGGAAATAACTTTTTTATAGTTCTGGATTTCCGAAGTGACTGTTGATGAACTTGAGCCCTAGCCATATTTCAGGTGAATTTTGTGTGGATAATCATGTGTTTTGCTAGAGAATTTATATCTCTTTCATTCTAGGGGCATATATTACTTTTATTTTCTTAGAATTTTAGACAGAGCCTCTAGTCCTGTCCTGGCAAAATCTAAACAACTTATCTTTTTCCCATGAAGATAATCTGTTTCCTGAACTCTGTGCATGCTACATGCTTCTGTAATCAAAACCTGATCTTTTCAAAGACTTTCATTTTGTTATGACTAAGGTCTAATCAAGAGCCTGGTATTTGTTTCTCTGCTTATGTTTCTTGTTTGCTCAAAATGAACCAACCTATTTCCATTAGCCATAAGAGATGGTCTGCTTTCTTCAGTATATAGTAATCCACAGCTCTACTGCATCAAGTGCATTTGTCATTATATCTTACAGAGTATTTTCCTGTGCTCTCCTCCTCACCCCTTGTCCTATGCCCTGCTCTAATTTGTATGGTGCCCCACGTGTAACTCACACAGGCAGGGATTCATACATACCTCCTGCCTGTTTTGGAAGTCAACATACTTAGAGTTTTTCAATGATGGCTAGACAACTAGGAGCATAAAATAACTGATTGTATTGCTACAGTTATCATACTTCCCATCAACAATATATGTTGATGGCCTCATGGTTTTAGTTCCCAATCCTACCCATCCTGGTTACCATTTCTCAGTTAGCCACATACTAGTTGCTTAATGTATGCAATTATGTATGTTCAGCCCAGAAGGTAGAATTATGTCAAGCACCATTTTAGTGCTGGTACAGGTACATTTATTACATCCAAAGCCTGAATAAATTCAGTCAAAAGATCAAATAAATGATTTGTGCCAAGATCAGAATACACAGGCATAAAGAAGATTGAACACAACTCTTGATTTATATAGAACTTCAGATTTGTTTGCAAATCTGCCACATTGGTATCACCTTGCATCTCATTACTGAAAAACATACATTGTTGGTTTATTTTATGCTTTACTAGTCATTGAATAATAGATTTTATTCTACTTAGAAAACAAAATTATTTGACAGATTTCGGCTGTATATATTTTTTTAGAACCTTTCATGCTGGTTTCTATTAGTACTTGATGCACATGTCTGTTTCTAGTACCTAATGATTTAGTAAGATCTTCGACAAATGCATTCTAGTGAGCTAGGTGTTTATGCAGAGATATCAAATGGAGTTTGTCCATTGATAAAGGTGCTATGATATTGTTTCAGTTCCTTGAAGTTGTCTTTTCTGAAAAGAACTTTTCTTTTAGCAGTCTTAAGTGATTAGAACATGCCATCCAGATGAGTGCATTAATCCATAAGAGACTCATTTTTTACTAAGGTATTTGCCTTCTAAAATTAGCATACTTTAATTTAGAACTTTGAGGTCCTGGACAGTAATCTTCCCCTGAACATGTTATCTTGATGATCGTTTACAAATGAACTCTATCGCTTATGACGTGACCTAAAATATATTAACAAGAAAGGAAAGGTCTGTTTCTATAGACCTGCTTGGCTAGCCTTTATATTTATAATCTGTGATTATTTATCCAAAACATTGTACTTTATATATAGAAACAGAATCATACTGTTTTCCAGGCATGAATTTTTAAAAACATGCCACATGCTGCTTTCTGATTTTATGTAAAGGAACATATAAATTACAGTCATATTTCAGTTTTATATCTTTTCTTCTTCTAGTATGGCTGAAGTAAAACAACTTTACCCCCAAAAAAGAAAGTAATTGGAAAACTATTTTACATATACATTAAGATGTATCTTCCTACAGTAGAGGTATATCTTTCTATATATACTCAAACAAGTCCTATGAAATAGCTTTTTAATCACTATTCTGGTTTTAAATAGCCTTGGATCTTCAGAGAAGGTAGTTCATAAGCATGTACACTGTAGTGTATCTAATAGGTACTATGTTTACTGACTGATTCCAAGTATAGAGATTATCTGAAATAATATCCCTTGAATATATGTCTACAGAGGTGGCAAGCATTTATTGGGTACTTCATACAGGCAGTCTTGCCCTATTCTGTTTAGAGCAGTGGTTCTCAAACTTTTGGGTCCCAGGAGCCCTTTACACACTTAAAATAGTATTGAGGATCCTAGAAAGCTTGTGTTATATGAGTTATATTTATATTTGTCATACTAGAAATTAAGACTGCAAATTTATTCTAAAACAAAACAGAACAAAACAGCAATAGACCCATAGACACTGAGAAGTGACTGGTAGTTACCATGGGGGAGGGGTTGGAGTGAGTGCATGAAATAGGTGAAAGGGATAAAAAGGCACAAAATTTCAATCAGAATATAAATTAGTCACAGGGATGAGAATACAGTATAGAGAATATAGTCAATAATTCTATAACATCTTAGTATGTTGACAATAACTGCACTAGTTGGGGTGAGCATCTAATAATGTAGATAACTGTTGAATAATTATGTTGTATACTTGAAACCAACATAATATTGTATATCAACTATACTTCAGTAAAAACCTGAGCATTTATTAGAATAGCTGTTCATTTTTTAAAAAACAATAGTAGACCTATTAGGTACTAACATCTAAGCACTGGAAAATTCCACTGTGCACTTGAGAGAGAATAAGAGTAGAAGTATTGTGTAACTATATAATGACTATATATATAAGAAGTAAATAACCTCCTAGTATTGTGGAAATAGTTTGACTCTGTGGACCCCCTGAAAGTGTCTTGAGAACCCCCAGGACTTTTCAGATAATACTTTAAGAACTGGTTTAGGAAATATCATTGTAATTGAAGATGTTTTATGCCCTTAAGGACTATACAGTCTGTTTACCGAAGTGCAAAAAAGTGTAGTTTGAGAGTTGGTTAGATGTTGTTCATGAACATGATTTAAGAGTACAGGCATAGTTCATTTAACAGTTACCTTAATAGTTACTAATTGTTTGATCATAATGGTAGTCTTTGACTGCAAAAGTAGAAGTTGCTGGGGTAACATCTGAGCTAGAACTTGGACCTTCAAGTGGGGTATTAACATTTGCTTCTTGCTTCATTAGTAAAAAGTCTTTTTTTGTTTACTTCTCCACACAGCTGTTTTGAACAACTGTTCTACCGAAATTGATGTTTCCAGAAACAATGGGGAGAAGGTCACATAAGTACACTGTGCAGGATCCTATTGCAGCAAGTTAGTAGATTCCTAGCTGTCAACCATCTAAGAAAATAATATATATACAGAAATTGTGTACTAGTGCAGAGTATATAGCTGTCTAACCTACTTCAAGTGCCTTTTCTAGTCCTATAGCCTAATGTCCTTGACAGGCAGGTACTAATTTGAAACCTTTTTAAATTTTTTAATTCAAGTTTTAAAAAAATTTTGGGGGGGCGGGTGCATATTTTAATCATCATTTTGTTAATGGGGAGTTTTGTTAGAAATTGTCTACCTGAAAACTCTCACTCTTTCTATCTTAATGGAATCCCTTATTCCACAGAGAAAGAAATTAAACAGGCTGCCTACTTAAAGGAAAAAGGGGGTTGTTGGTTTTTATGAATAGATATAATAAATCTTATGATGTAATCATATAAAGGGAACCAGGAGAAGTTAAAATACACAAAGCAAATCACAGCATCATGACTTGGGGTAAATTAACAACAAATTATTAATGATTTGACTATAACCTGCCTAATGTTAAATCATAATCACACTGTTTTGCTTGAAGAAATTATACATTCCTAATTAAAATTTATTTCTCAGTATACGTTGATTTCCTTAGGACTTTTACTAAATCCCACTGCATAAATGGCCATTCACAAACATTGGGCTTAGTAGCTGCTTTAATAGATACTGGGTTGGAGGGCATATGTGCAAATAGTAGTCTGACTCATTGTCAGAATTTATGTGAAATTGACCCTGCCACAGTTAACTTGGCTTTGTCAAAAGCAAAGAATTGATTTTTTACCAAATAAAATCAGGTCTTCACACCACTGGTGAGTCCCTTATTTTTCCAAAGCAATGAGTCCTTCATGAAGATGACTAAGATGCGTGTCATGAATCTAATACTCTGTCAGCCCATGAGTCACACCTCCCTGAGGTTGCTTAGTCATCTTAATCATTGCCTGCCTGGCTGTGACATTTACGAGGAAATATTTCCATTAGTCTCTTCTGTTTCATTGTTCATTGTTTTATTTTTACAAGGTTAAACTTCTTCTCTTGAGGTAAATTCAAAACCCAGAGATAAGGTTGCATGCACGTAACTGCCTATATATAAATATTAGATGGGTAGATTGTAAGCTTTAGCTGTATGAAGTTGATCCTCTCACCACCTCCAGCCAGCTCTTTTGCAAAGAACCCTAAAATTTGAAAATGCAGTGCTCAAATAGGATGTCTTTGAATGTCTGCTGGGAACTAGTTATGCTTTTTTTGAGTGGTCTGGCTATGATTTTTTTAAGCTGATCACTACTTGTTAAAGTAACTCCAGAAAGGTGTACAGATCTGGTTTTTATATAAACCAGCCTTATTTGATAAATTCCATCGTAAAGTTTGAAAACCCAAACAGTAGCTAATATACAGCAAAGTTCCCCCACAAGACCCACAAGGGTGAAATAACCTATGAGAAAGAGAGGAATCTATAAACCACATAATCTTCTAACAAACATATACTGACCTCTTGCATTGAATAACACATTACTTGAAGAAAGGCTGTGGAGTAACATGAAAGCAATTCTAATCATGCTATCTAATTCTGCAAGAATAAGTCAGTGAAAATATTTTTAAATGCCTTAAGTACAATAAAGAAAAATAACTATTAAGCCATTTTGATGTTTGATCTAAATTAGATTTAAAAAATCAGCTTCCCAGTTAATCTATCATTACTTTCTCTAAAAGTGACTAAATCTTATTATAAGTAACCATAATGTCAGTAAATTTCCTCAAGTAATACTTTGCAAAATATTTTCTGATTTAGTAAAATGATCTAAGCTTTTCAATCTTGTAGTATATAAAACATATTTTTATGGAGTAAAAATACTAATAAAATAGAGAAATGGAGAATTTCCTTTGTAGGGCCATAGCTGTTTCATCACTGAAAAATCACTTAAAATTTTTAAGTATTTACTCTTCTATTGCAAGTAATTAGTCAGTTCTGATGCTCCAAGAAAATAAATCTTATGTCCCATCTACAAGGCCAACAATGTAACACCTCAAAACCATATTGACATGGTTATATAATTGTCTTATCCAGTGTTTCACATTTTAAAAGCTTTACTGTTGTTATATTTTCCCTACATTTTGAGGTAGTAAATGTGAGGAAACATATGACAACATTCAAGAAAGTTGTGTTCTCCCCATTTCTTTTACTATTTTCCAAAGATCTTTGTTCCCTTCCTCAAAATTCCCTCAGCAATGAATGACTCCAGCTTTTTCTCAACGAATGTTTTCCTACAAGACCAGCGTCAGAAAGCTGAAATTTAATACACAAGTTATTCAAGACTGAATATTATTTTCAAGAGTAAAATAAGCCTTGCCCCTTTTTTATCCCCACATTAATTGAATACAGTGGTCTTAATTAAAGCACTAAGACAAATGTTGAGAATGGGATACTTCTAAACATATAAAAATGATAACTTAAATTTATCTGAGATCTTTTTCTTTATAGACACAATCATAGGAGCTTTAAACATGTTCTTATTTAATCCTTACAACTCTTTGATGTAAGTGGTGATAAGGCAACTGGGACTTCAGAGAGGTTAAATAACTTGCTTAAGGTTACATGTCTAGTAATTGGCAATGTCGGGATTCATTTCATATCTGGCTGACTCCAGGCCTGTGCTCTAACCACCATGCTATACTGTGTCATAGACAACATAATATAAAAGGCAATAAGTAATATAATAATAGCAATACAGTGGTTTATTGTAGATACTCTGTACTCTAGGGTGTTAGGGATGGGAAAGAGTTGCGTATACATAGTAATTGCCAGATGGTGTCTGTTCATCAGGGGCTATGATCAGAAAGGACACCGCTATGATTCATTAGCCCAAACCAGTTCCTACTTGCTTATTTCTATTACTGGAACCCCAGTTTTCCTCTCACTCTGGCTTTAAATCCTCAAGTTAGCTAGGAATCACCATTTTCATTATCTCCTATAACCTCTCAGGTACAGCACACTATGGGTTTCTTCAGTTTCTCATATTCTTCTCCTGTTCGCCATTCTCAATACAGCTAATTAGCTTGTCTTCCTCCTCTGGTCTTTCCATATTCTAATCAAGCAAATGCCTGGCTGCCATATTCATCTAAAATGTAGCTCAGATAATCTCATTTCTCTGTCTTACAGCTGTTGCTATCATCCTTGTCTAGTATGCAACCTAGAAAAATTTAAAAAGCAGTTTTGGAGAAGACAAGTTATGGTTTGTTATTACCTTTAAAATCAACTCTGTGGATACTTTGGAAAAACTAAAGAATGACATCTCATTGTAGATTTTATTTGCATTTCCCTGATAATTAGTGAAGTGGAGCAACTTTTCATGTGCCTATTGGCCATCTGAATTTCTTCTTTGGAGAAATGTCTGTTCATATCCTCCATCCATTTTTTAATCAAGTTATTTGCTTTTTGGGTGTTGAGGCATGTGAGTTCTTTATATATTTTGGATGTTAACCCCTTATCGGATATGTCATTTACAAATATATTCTCCCATACTGTAGGATGCCTTTTTGTTCTACTGATGGTATCCTTTACTGTACAGAAGCTTTTTAGTTTGATGTAGTCCCATGTGTTCATTTTTGCTTTTGTTTCCCTTGCACGAGGAGATGCATTCAGGAAGAAGTTGCTCATGTTTATATTCAGGAGATTTCTGCCTATGTTGTCTTCTAAGAGTTTTATGGTTTCATGACTTACATTCAGGTCTTTGATCCATTTTGAGTTTACTTTTGTATATGGAGTTAGTTAATAATCCTATTTCATTCTCTTGCATGTAGCTGGTCAATTTTGCCAATACCACTTGTTAAAGAGGCTGTCATTTCCCCATTGTATGTCCATGGCTCCTTTATCATATATTAATTGATCATATATGCTTGGGTTTATATCTGGGCTCTCTATTCTGTTCCATTGGTCTATAAGTCTGTTCTTGTGCCAGTACCAAATTGTCTTGATTACTGTGGCTTTGTAGTAGAACTTGAAGTCGGGGAACGTAATCCCCCTAGCTTTATTCTTCCTTCTCAGGATTGCTTTGGCTATTTGGGGTCTTTGGTGGTTCCATATAAATTTTAGAACTATTTGCTCTAGTTAGTTGAAGAATGCTATTGGTATTTTGATAGGGATTGCATTGAATCTGTGGATTGCTTTAGGCAGGATGGCTGTTTTGACAATATTAATTCTTCCAATCCATGAGCATGGGATGTGTTTCCATTTATTGGTATCTTCTTTAATTTCTCTCATGCATGTCTTGTAGTTAACGAAGTATAGGTCTTTCACTTCCTTGGTTAGGTTTATTCCTAGGTATCTTATTCTTTTTGATGCAATTGTGAATGGAATTGTTTTCCTGATTTCTCTTTGTGCTAGTTCATTATTAGTGTATAGAAATGCAACAGATGTCTGTGTATTAATTTTGTATCCTGCAACTTTGCTGAATTCAGATATTCGATCTAGTAGTTTTGGAGTGGATTCTTTAGGGGTTTTTATGTACAATATCAAGTCATCTACAAACAGTAACAGTTTAACTTCTTCTTTACCAATCTGGATGCCTTTTATTTCTTTGTGCTGTCTGATTGCCATGGCGAAGACATCCAGAACTGTCTTGAATAAAAGTGGGGAGAGTGGGTGTCCTTGTCTTGTTCCTGATCTTTAAGTAAAGGCTTTCAGCTTCTCGCTGTTAAGTATGATGTGCTGGCTGGGGATTTGTCATATATGGCCTTTATTATGTTGAGGTACTTGCCCTCTGTACCCATGTTGTTCAGAGTTTAATCATGAATGGATGTTGAATTTTGTCAAATGCTTTTTCAGCATCTATGGAGATGATCATGTGGTTTTTGTCATTCTTTTTGTTGATGTGGTGGATGATATTGATGGAATTTCGAATGTTGCACCATCCTTGCATCCCTGGAATAAATCCCACTTGATGATGATGGATGATCTTTTTCATGTATTTTTGAATTCAGTTTGCTAATGTTTTGTTGAGTATTTTTGCATCTATGTTCATTAGAGATTTTGGTCTGTAATTTTCTTTTTTTGTGGTGTCTTTGCCTAGTTTTGGTATTAGCGTGATGCTAGCCTCATAGGAGTTTGGAAGTATTCCCTCCTCTTCCACTTTTTGGAAAACTTTAAGGAGAAACAGGTAGTAGGTCTTCACTAAATGTTAGATAAAATTCAGTGGTGAAGCCATGTGTTCCAGGAATTTTGTTCTTGCGTAGTTTTTTGATTACCAATTCAATTTTTATTGCTAGTAATTGTTCTGTTCAGATTTTCTGTTTCTTTCTGGGTCTCAATTTTATTTGTTTCTGCTCTAATCTTTATTATGTCCCTCCATCTACTGACTTAGGGCCTCATTTGTTCTTTTTCTAGTTTCGTTAACTGTGTGTTTAGACTGTTCATTTGGGACAGTTCTTCTTTCCTGAGGTAGGCCTGTATTGCAATATACTTCCCTCTTGCATGGCCTTTGCTGCGTCTCACAGATTTTATGGTGTTGAATTATTGTTGTCATCTGTCTCCATATATTGCTTGATCTCTGTTTTTATTTGGTCTTTGATCCATTGGTTATTTAGGAGCATGTTGTTAAGCCTCCAAGTGTTTGTGGGATTTTTTGTTTTCTTTATATAATTTATTTCTAGTTTCCTACCTTTGTGGTCTGAGAAGCTGGTTGGTACAATTTCAATCTTTTTGAATTTACTGAGGCTCTTTTTGTGGCCTAGTATATGATCTATTCTTGAAAATATTCCATGTGCACTTGAGAAGAATGTGTATCCTGCTGCTTTTGGGTGGAGAGTTCTGTAGATGTTTGTTAGGTCCTTCTATTCTAATGTGTTTTTCAATGCCTCTGTCTCCTTACTTATTTTCCATCTGGTTGATCTGTCCTTTAGAGTGAGTGGAGTGTTGAAATATCCTAAAATGAATGCATTGCATTCTATTTCCCCTTTTAATTCTGTTAGTTTTTGTTTCACATATGTAGGTGCTCCTGTGTTGGATGCATAGATATTTATAATGGTTATATCCTCTTTTAGGATTGACCCCTTTATCATTATATAATGTCCTTTGTCTCTTGTGACTTTCTTTGTTTTAAAGTCTATTTTGTCTGATACAAGTACTGTAACACCTGCTATTTTCTCCCTATCTATTGCATGAAATATCTTTTTCCATCCCTTTACTTTTAGTCTGTGCATGTCTTTGGGTATGAAGTGAGTCTCTTGTAGGCAGCATATGGACGGGTCTTGTTTTTTCACCCATTCAGTGACTCTGTGTCTTTTGATTGGTACATTCAGACCATTTACATTTAGGGTGATTATCAATAGATATGTACTTATTATCATTGCAGGCTTTAGATTCATGGTTACCAAAGGTTCAAGGATAATTTCCTTACTATCTAAGAGTCTAACTTAACCTAACATAATGTAAACGTTCTTTTTTTTGTTTTTTCCCTCCTTTTCTTCCTCCTCCATTCTTTATATGTTAGGTATCGTATTCTGTACTCTTTGTCTATCCCTTTTTATTACATCTGGTGACAGCTATTTTACCTTAGGGTCACTTCATTCTATAGCAGTCCCTCCAAAATACACTGTAGAAATGGTTTGTTGGTGGTAAATTCTCTCAGCTTTTGCTTATCTGGAAATTGTTTAATCCCTCCTTCAAATTTAAATGATAATCTTGCCAGATAGAGTATTCTTGGTTCGAGGCCCTTGTGCTTCATTGCATTAAATATATCATGCCACTCCCTTCTGGCCTGTAAGATTTCTATTGAAAAGCCTGATGGTTTTCCTTTTTATGTGATCTTTTTTCTCTCTCTGGCTGCTTTTAATAGTCTGTTGTTATCCTTGATCTTTGCCATTTTAATTATTACATGTCTTGGTGTTGTCCTCTTTGGGTCCCTTTTGTTGGGAGATCTGCACCTCCATGGCCTGAGAGACTATCTCCTTCCCCAGATTGGGGAATTTTTCAGCATTTACTTCCTCAAAGACACTTTCCCTTTTTCTCTCTTCTTCTTCTGGTACCCCTATAATACGAATATTGTTTTGTTTGGATTGGTCACACAGTGCCCTCAATATTCTTTCATTCCTAGAGATCCTTTTTTCTCTCTCGGTACCTCAGCTTCTTTGTATTCCTCTTTTCTAATTTCTATTTCATTTATCATCTCCTCCACCGTATCTAATCTGCTTTTAAAACCCTCCATTGTGTTCCTCAACAATTAGATCTCTGTCCTAAATTAATTCCTAAGTTCTTAAATATTTTCTGTACCTTCAGGAGCATGTTTATGGCTTTTATTTTGAAATCTCTTTCAGGAAGATTGGTTAGTTCAGTCTCACTTGATCCTTTTCTGGTGTTGAGATTTTGCTCTGAACCATGTTCCTTTGACGTTTTATATTTGTATATGGCGCCCTCTAGTGCCCAGAAGCTCTACTCTCTTCAGCTGCTCAGCCCCTGGAGGGGAATGGTGCTGGTGGCTAGGGGGAGGAAAGAGCTGTTTCCTGATTCTCAGCCTCTATGCCTGCCTCCACTGCCAGAACCAGTGGGCCGAACACACAGGTGTAAGCCTCTATGCTTTGCATTTGTAGCTCATGTAGGTGGGGCTTTCCTCTGGCCAGCCTGAAGCCAGGGCAGTGTTTGCTGATTTGTGAGCCAGGTGCAGGCTGGCCAGGAGGAAGGCGCAGCAGGCTGGGTATCATGATGGGGAGCCTTGGAGCTGCATAACCAGTCAGGGGGCTGGAGTGCCTGAAGATTGTGAAAGTTCCCAACCTTCTATTCAGAGTGCACCCGGACAATTCTATCTGTCATTCTCCTGAGCAGTAAGTTCTGTGCAGTCCTTGCCCCTTTAGCAGCCCTCTCCCTTTTTTGGGAAGTCTCAGACTTCCCGCCCAGGTCAGCCAGATATGGATCCCTGTTTTCCACAAGCAGCTAGAATCTCAGTCTCTCCAGGTATTCTGCCTGTCTTAGCGTTCCAACCCCACTAATCACCAGAGCACCATGCAATGCAGGTTCGTGCTCCCAGAGCAGATCTCCAGGGCTAGGTGTTCAGCAGTCCCAGGCCTCCAACTCCCTCCCCACTCCATTTCTCTTCCTCCTTCCAGTGAGCTGGGGAGGGCTTGGGTCCCATCAGGTCACGGCTTTAGTACGTTACTGTTATATGAGGTCTGTTCTTTTCTTCAGGTGTATGCAGTCTGGCACAGCCTTCTTTCCTGTTGCTCTTTCAGGATTGTTGTATTAATTAACACAATAAAGTGTGTAGTAAGACCCTTTCGCATATGGAATCACTGGCGGCAACTCAGTGTTTTTAACTGTTAACTGAACCATAACAGAGAAGACAAGTAGATCAACTAAGAAAGAAGAAATAGAGAACTAAAAATATGTTAAATTACATTTAAGATAAGGGGGAAAAGTGAATTCTAATGTTAAAGAAACCTAGAATCCATAAGTAAAGGAGTTGTAATTGAAAGAAATTTCTTTGGCACCTGTATATTGAAGTACTTACAAAGGGAGTAAAAAGGCAGGATGAGAGGAAATATTTGTGAAGCGTATAATTGATAAGAGGTTAATATCCAAAATATATAGGGAAAATAGCAAAAAAGACCCAAATAACTCAGTTAAAAAATAGTTAAGATACTTAAATAGACATCTCCAAAGAAAGCATACATATGCCCAAAAGGTATTTGAAAAGATGCTTAACATCACTAATCATCAGGGATATGCAAACCACAGTGAAAATATGTCCTCATACCTACTAGAATGGCCATTATCAAAACAAACAAACAGAAGTAACACGTGATGTTAATAAGGATATGGAGTAAATGGAACCCTTGTGCACTGTTGTTGGGAATGTAAAATGGTGCAACTGCTATGGCAAACAGTATGGTGGTCCCTCAAAAAATTAAAAATAGAAGTACCATGTAATCCAGCAAGCCCACTTCTTGGTATTTATACAAAAGAATTGAAATCAGGATCTCCAAGAGACATCTGCATTCCCATGTTCATTGCAGTATTATTCACAATAGTGAAGTGGTGGTAATAAATGTCCACTGATGGATGAATGGGCAAAGAAAATGTGTCATATACATACAGTGGAACATTATTCAGCCATAAAAAGAGAAATAAATATTGCCATATGCTACAACATGGATGAAATGTGAGGACATTATGCCGAAGGAAATAACAGTCACAGAAAGAGAAATATCACACAATTTCACTTATGTAAGTTATATAAAGCACTAACTAGAATGGTTCTAGCCAGGGCCTGCAAAGAGGGGGAAAATGGGGAGTTCGAATTCAGTGGGTGTAGAGTTGTAGTCATACAAGATGATAAATTTCTAGAGATCTGCTCTTCAACATTGTGCTTATCATTAATCATCCCATGTGCTAATTGCCATTGAATATCTTCTTTGGTGATGTATTATCTGTTCATGTATTTTGTCCACTTTTTTATTGGATTATTTTTTTTCTGACTATTGAGTTCTGAGAGTTTGTTATATAGTTTGGATATGAGTCCTCTACCATATATGTGCTTGCAAATAACTTTTCCCAGTGTATGTCTTGTGTTTTTATTCTCTTTAACAGTTTTTTTTGAAGAACAGAAGCTTTTAGAAGTTAGAATTAATGAATGTTTGTCTTTCATCATTCTTTCAGTATTATACCTAAGATTTATTTGATGAACCAAAGGTCACAAACACTTTCTTAAATTTCTACAGTTTATGTTTTACATGTAGGTTTATGATTAATTTAGAGTTAATTTTTGTGTATGGTACATGATGTGTGTCAAAGATTTTTGTTTTCTGAGGTTTTTCTTGGCATATAGATGTCCAGTTATTCCAACACTGTTTCTTATAAAGACTATTCTTTCTCCTTCCTGAATTTCCTTTGCACCTTTATCAAAAATCAGTTATCCATATTTGTATAGATCTGTTTTTATACTACTTTCCTTCCATTCATCTATTTGTCTATGTTTATGCTTATACCATATCCTCTTGATTGCTGTAGCCTTATAATAAGTCTTGAAATCAGGTATTGTTAACCTTCAATGTTGTCCTTTTTCAGAGTTGTTTTTGCCTATTCTAGGTTCTTTGTATTTCCATAAGAAATCTTGTAAATTTCTACAAAAAAGCCTTCTGGAATCTTGATGGGGCTTGTGTTGGATCTGTAGATAAATTAGGGGGAAATTGACTTCTTGTCAATAATGAGTCTTCCAATCCGTGAACACTTATCTCTCCATTCATTTGGATGTTCCTTAATTCCTCTCAGTAATGTTTTATAGTTTTCAGTGTTCAGATGTTGAAAATATTTTAACGTTTCCTTAGTGTTTAATATTTCTTATGCTATTATAAATAGTATTTTTCATGTTAACTTCTGATTGTTCGTTGCTAGTATATAGAAGTACAATTGATTTGTATCCTGAAACCTTGCCAAGTTCACTTGTTACTTCTAATGGCCTTTTTAAAGATTCCATAGGATTTTCTACATAGATGATCATATTGTCTGCAAATATAGTTTTACATCATCCTTTTTACTCTGACTAGAATACATCCTTATTACTCTGACTAGAATTAGTACAATGTTGAACAGAGGCAAAGAGAATAGAAATCCTTGCCTTATTCACAGTATTTGGGGGAAAGCATTCAGTCTTTCACCATTAGATGTGTGAGAGATTTTCTTAGATGCACTTTGTCAGGTTGAGACAGTTCCCTACTACTGTTAGTTTGCTAGCTTTTTTTTTAATCAGGAGTTTATGCTGGACTTTGTCAAATGGTTTTTCTGTGTAAATAACCATATGGTTTTCATTTTTATTTCATTAATATGGTAAATATGTTGTTTTTTATTTAATCTAACTTTTGCATTCTTAGTTTAAAAGCCACCTGATGATGATGTATTATTACTTTTTATATATATTAGATTCAGTTTGCTACAGTTTTCTGTTATTTGCAACTATGTTCATGAGGGATATTTGTTTGTATCATGAGAGGTATTTGTAGTTTTCTTGTAATGTTCTTTTCTGGGTTTAATACCATGGTAATAGCAAGTGTTCCATCCTCTTCAGTTTTTTAGAGAGTTTATACAATTGATATTATTTCTTACTTAAATAATTTGCAGAATTTTTTTATGAAGCCATCAGGGTATATGAAGTTTTCTTTATGGGAAGGTTTTTAACTATCAATTCAATTACTTTAGTAGATATAAAGCTATTCAGGTCACCCGTTTCCTTTTTAAAGAGCCTTGGTATTTGTGTCTTTTAAGAAATTTGTCTGTTTTATCTAACATGTTGAGCATAAAGTTGTTCATAATATCTCCTTACCCTTCTAATAATCGTGTTACCTACTACTCTCATTCTTCACTGTATTCTCATTAAATTTTATGTTTTCCTTTTTTCTGATTAGTATGCTAAGAGGCTTACCAATTTTATTAATCTTATTAAATCTTTTATTTTCATTGATTTTTTCTATTGTTTTCCTATTATTTTTATTTTCATTCTGATTTTTATTATTTCCTTTCTTCTGCTTGCTTTGAGCTTTTTCTTGCTTTTGAGCTAATTTGCTATGGTAAAGGATGAGTTCATTGATATAAGACTTTTCTTCTTTGCTAAAATAGGTATTTTAACGCAATAAATTTCCCTCTAAGTACTGCTTTAGCTGCATTTCATATTTTATATTTTCATTTTCATTCAGTTCAAAATACTAATTTGCTTTTTGATTTCTTCTTTGACTCATGGATATTTCTGGGGAATTTCCAGATGTATTTCTGCTGTTGATTTCTGATTGAGTTCTGTTATGGTCAAAAAACATACTTTGTAAAGCATGAATTTTTATAAGTTTATACAGCATTTTTATGAGCCAAAATATGGTCTATCTTGATAAATTGTTCATGTGCCATTGAAAAGAATCTGCTGGCTTGGGGTAGACAGTTCTCTAAATATCGAATATCTCAAGGCAATTGTTTTGTCCAAAGCTTCTGTATCTTGGTGATTTTCTGTCTACTTGTTCTCTCAGTTATTAAAAAAGAGATATTGAAATCTCTGATAATTGTGGGTTCCTCCATATCTCCATGCAGTTTCTGCTTCATGTATTTAGAGCTTTTATTAGATGCTCTTGTTATGTCTTCTTGATGAATTGACCCACAGATCATTTTGAAATGGCCTTCTTTATCCTTGATGATTTTCTTTGCTCTGGAATCTACTTTGATATTAATATAGCCATTCCAGCTTTCTGTTTGTGTTAACGTAGTGTCTTTCTCTGCACTTTTACTTTTACCATATTTGTGTATTTACATTCAAAGTGGGTTTCTTATAAGCAGCATCTAGTTGGGTATTATTTTTTAATCTAGTCTTCTAATGAGATATTTAGATCATTTGCGCTTACTTGATTTTTTTATTTGGATAGGTTTAAATAGATCATTTTGATATTTGCTTTCCATTTTTCCCATCTATTCTTTGATCTCTTTTCTCACTTTTCCCAATTTTTATCACAGTTTTTGGATTAAGTTAGTATTTTTATGAGTCCATATTATATCTTTAGTTAATTAGCTGTACATTTCGCTCCGTTTCTTTGTGTAATTAGTTTATATTCAGTATGTAGGTTTAATTTATCAAAGTGTACCCTCAAGTGATATTATACCACTTCATGTATAGTATAAGGCCTTTACAGTACTTGTGTCAGGGGTGCCCCCAGATTCAATGTTTCCCTAAGGAAGACTCACAGTACTTAGCATATAGACATTCCCATAGCTATGCTTTATTACAGTTAAAGGATACAAAACAAACTCAACAAAGGGACAAGGCACATGGAACAAAGTCTAGAGGAAACCAGACACAAGCTTCCAAGTGTCCTCTCTCAAAGAAGTCGCAGAATGCTGGGGTCTAGTCACAGACCTCCTTGCCTAAAATATACTAAAATTCCAGACACCCAGAAGAAAAGTAGGTGTTCACATAAACCATATTGTTTGTACAATTTTGGCACAGTGAGCCACTCTTACTAGTTCTGGGAATGGTAGGAATCCTCTTGAAATCCATGTCCCCAGACTTCAAGCAAAGGCTGACCTTGCATGCAGACTTTCTAAAGGTAATGGTCTCAGGCATGTTATTTTAACTCTTTCCTGCACAATAATATAGTCCTAATTTTCTTCTCCAAGTCCTTATGTTACTGTTGTCAGACATTTTACCTATATAAATGTTATAAGCCCCATGATATAAGTCAGTTATATTTTAAAGAATTTTTTAAAAATAACAAAAAATCTTATTAATCCACATAGTTACCATTTCTTGTGTTCTTCATTTTTTGTGTTAATCCATACTCCTGTCTGGTGTCATTTTTTTCTTTCCTGAAGGAGTTGTTTTAACAGTTCTTGTATTGTGGATCTACTGGTGATTAATTTTTTTTCAGCTTTTATATATCTGGAAAAAATCTTTATTTTACCATTATTTTAAAAAAATATTTCCATTGGGTATAGAATTCTAGATTAACAGGTTTTTTCTTTCTATAACTTAAAGCTGTAGTTCCACTGTTTTCTCAGTCTTCTCATTTGCATTGTTTTTGACAAGAAATCCATTGTCATCTATTATTTTTGTTCCTTTGTAGTTAATGTGCCTTTTTATTCTCTGGAAGCTTTTAAGATTTCTCTTTATCATGTTTTAAGCAATATAATTATGATGTGCCTTTGTATCACTTTCTTCATATTTCTTGTGCTTGGGGCTCATTGAGCTTCTTGGGTCTATGAGTTTATAATTTTCATCTAATTTGGAAATTTTATAGCCATAATTTCTTTAAATGTATTTTTCTGTCCCCTACCTTCAGGGACTCCAGGTATACCTGTATTTGACCACTTGAAGTTGTTTACTGCTGTTCTCATGTAGTAAAGGCAAGAGATGTTGAAAACTTAACCTATATGGCTATCATTCATTGAGGATTAAGGTTCTGAGCTAAGAACGTAACATACATTTTTCATTTAACCTTATGGAATAGATACTCTTATTATCCTCATTTTATAGATGACAAAATTGAAACTTAGAGTGATCCAGCAGTTCCTCCAAAGTTATACTGTGTAAATGGAATGGGGAAAGAAAAAGGAATTATATCTCATAGTTATTCCTCAAGATTAATTGATAATACCTGTGACAAATTAGATTTAAAAATTAAGGAAGAAGAAATCCTGGTGAATCCCAAGTTTGAGATTTCTATTGGAAATTCAAATAGATAACTCTTATTATAAGTTGTTGAAAATGTTATACAAGTTCTAGAATAGAAATATAAGTTATTGCCACTTACAGTTCTGAAAGCCATTAGTCTTTGTTTTGAGATTACCTAAGGAGAAACAATAAAATACAGAATCTAGAATTGGCAGTATTTTAGCAATGGACAGAAGAGGAGAAATCATTAAAGATATATCTGGAGGAAAGGACAAAAAAACAACTAGAATAAGGTGTTGTCGTGCTAAGCCTAAGAAGGGAACGCATTTCAAAGAGTGGAGGTTAGTTAAAAGTGTTAAATCATTAAGAAGCATAAAGACTGAAAATAAACCATTAGGCTTAACTGTTAGAAAGTCTTTAGTGACCTTAACCAAAACAAATTCAGCAGGGTAGCATTTGAGGAATCCAGGCTAGAATGAGTTACTGCTATGGAAGTGACAATACCAAGCATGGCTCTTTGAAAATGCTGGGTGGTGATGTCAGAAACCTGAAAGAGAAGAGGACTCAGGGAGAGTCAGTATGTTCTCAATATCCTTTTTGTTAAGTTTAGTTTCAAGTAAATTAATGATGGGAGGAGGGGCGATTATGGCTACACAGGATGTCTTTTTTGGCTTTATGATGTGGTAGCAGCTAACAGTTAATGACCAGACACTGTCCTAGGCACCATAATCCTCACAGTATCCCTATATTGAAAATGAGGGAAACTGAAATGAGAATATAACTAACTGTCCTAAGGTCACACAGCTAGTAACAGAGACAGGATACAAGCTGAGGCATCCTGTCTTTGACTCTGCAGTTTTACCCACTAAGCTGTATGTTCCCCTCCTGACCCAGGAAGTGATTCTGCTTTATTTAATCTTGTTGTTTTAGTAAAAGTTATCTGGAGTGATCATTTCTGAGACTATTTAGATTTTCTTTTCTTTTCGTACCTGCTTCAAATTGCATTACATTCTTCAAAAACTTATCTCTAAGGGTAGGAATAAGCTGCCTACTGTACTTCTATTCTAGGGCCCCAAGAATAAACAACAGACCCTAAAGAGATTTTAGTCTTGTAAATGGGAGAGTGAACCTTCTAGAAACTCAGTAGACAAATGAGCCTTGGTTTAAGCATTTCTTAAGAAAAAGATCAGCATGTTTTTTGACTTATGTTTAGTACTAATATGATACCAGGTTTTATCTGGAGCACATGCATTTTCCCTCTGCTCTGTGTAAAGAGTAGCATTCATGGCATAAACCCTAATAATGAGTCTGAAATTATCTTTTGTTCTGATGAACAGAGGTGCTTCCAGGCTAGTCTTTACAGTCATTATGAAAGAATGTGAGGAAATACAACTCTGCTCCCATTTGCACCAGACCTTGGCAGTGTTACACATATCCTTTATTCTGCCAGTCCTGTGACTGACTTCTTTTAAGATGATTCATAGTTGTTTTCCATGAGTAAATATGCTTTATTTAGTCTAAATACAGTTAGAACTCTTTTGCCCCATTTCTTCTTACCCTTTCCCCTTGTTGTGACTGTTTATATTTACACTTGGGCAAGCTGACCTGTTAGCCCTAATGTGCTTTTGTTTGTTTTTTAAATGTTTGTTCTTTGCCTTAGTTTAAAAAATGTCAATTTTCTCTATGTGCCTAGATACATAATTGCACTTACTGATGGTCTCACAGAGAATGTTTCCTCGAGAGAATTCATTTTCCACTACAAACCTAATTTGCATTGACAAAATACACACTCTGATCTGAGTCTGGCATGGTTAAGGCCATTTTGAAAAACTGTCCAAAGCTTGTCTTATTTGTGTGCTGTATTGGAATGTTTTTTCCTTCAGCATTTATTGGAAAATCTTTAGATAGACCGAAAAAAAAAGAATTTTACAATAAACACATACCCACCACCTTGATTATATCATTAACATTTTATTCTCTTACTTTATCACATACCTGTTTACCCATCATTTTTTACAAATTTCGAAGTAAATTACAGATATCATTATACTTTATTGGAATGTTTTGAGAAGGATGGCATGGTTTTGCTGCCCTGGGACTGCCAACTCTTGAGTGCCAGAAGTAAGAAAGACACAAGTGTTACTAAATGGTATGGACTAGCCCATCTTTTTCCCTTAGTTCAGCTATAGTTGCAGTGGTAATTTCTCACTGGGTTATTTCAGTAGTTTCTGCCTTAGAAAAATCTCTTGGAAGCCACCTGATACCCAAAGAAACATTTATTTAGGAATATGAACTCGACAGAATATTCATTGTCTTCATGTCCCACAATGCAGGCCAAAGTGCCTTCTGTTCAGATGCCCTAAATTTATTGTTGGTACATAGGAAATATGGCTTTCTTTTATCACATTGATCTTACAAAAGCCTTAGGTTCAGAAATACAGAGAATTGTTCCTAGGCTGTTCTTGGTGTCTGCAGTTGTTTTACCATATGGTGCCGGTCTAATTTTGTCTGTTCTTCCCTTGAGGCTTTTGTGAATTGATTACGTTTTTAGAAAATTTTTAAAATAACTTTTAAAATGTCAAAGCTTTCTCAGTAGAATAAAATATGATGAGAGATTACGTCAACATGAGAACAAGTTGGTTTAATAGAATTTTTCTCCAAAACTTAAAACATTTAAATTGAGTCTATAGTTACTCTATATAAATTGGCATTGGTCATATTCATAAAAGCCCCTTTTGATAGAAAATGTAATCTCAAACCTGAGTAAGTACATCTATTAATATAGAAAGCAGTCAGTGTCTCAGTAGCTCTTCTCTCTCTGGAAAGATCATCTGTGGCCAAGCATGTAATTCCTAAAGGGAAGCATAGGAGAGGTGAAGAAGATAGCCCAGCCAGTCAGCTAAGCCTAACCAGTTCTGGTCATCAGTGGGATAACTCATGTTTCACAGTGACATCTTATAATAGAAAAAAACCTGGGTTTTGGAGTCAGAATTAGGTTTTGATTCTAGTTCGGAAACCAACTATATCAACTTGGGTCTCTCTAGGCCTTGTTAGACTCGTCAAGCCGGCTGAGCTCATGTTTTCTCCTTTCTCCCGGAGAGTCCTGACTGCCCAGCCAGAGCTCAGCATGTCTGTCTGAGTGTCCGCCCACCAAGGGCACTCAAATACCCAGGAAACCCCCTGAGTGGCTAGCAGCACGGCTACTATCAAATGACATCATGGAAAATGATGGAGTTAAGAGCTCTAAGAATCAGTCCCTCCACTGAAGCAACCATTAAACTGGCAAGTCCAACAGAATCACTGATTTTAGAACTCTGGAATTGCTAAGTGCAAAAAGCAGATTATGAAACAGTATCTATAGTATGATCCCATTTGTTGTTTTTAAAATAAATACATATGGTAGAGAGAATACTCAGAATATATGTGAATAGTATTTTGCTCTGGCTAATGGATTATTACTATTTTTTATATCTGCTATTCCTAAATTTTTTATAATGAATATGTATTGCTTCTGTAAAAAATAGCAAAAGTAAAATAGAAGTTTGTCAGTTTCTCAAAAAGTTAAACAGTTTCCATATGACCCAGCAATACCACTCCTTAGATATATGCCCAAAAGAATTGAAAACATAAGTACACAAAACCTTGTATATGAATATTCATTGCATAGTTTTTAATGGCCAAAAAGTGGAAACAATCCAAATGTCCATCAGCTGATAAACAAAATATGATACATCTATAGAATGAAATATTATTCAACAATAAAAAGAAATAAAATACTGATACATGCTACAATATGAATGAACCTCAAATACATTACGCTAAGTGAAAGAAGCCAGACACAAAAGGCCACATACGATAATATTAATGTGAAATGTCCAGAATAGGTAAATCTGTAAAAACAGAAAGTGTCTGGTTCCCAGGGTCTGGGAGGAAAGAGGACTAGGAAATGTCAGCTAATGGCTATTTCTTTGGGGGATGATGCAGATGTTCAGGATTTAGATAGTGATGGTTGTGCTACTGTGTGAATATTCTAAAAACCACTGAATTGTGTACTTTAACAGAATGAATTTTATGGTGTGTGAATTATAACTCAATGTTTAAGAAAAGTAAAATAGAATCTATTAGCTAGAAGACACTAGAATTAAAAATATGTTTTTAACAAGTTAAAGTCTAAATATACTGAATTCTGTACTTATAGTTATAGATTATAAAAGAGTAAGTTTTGGTAAAGAGATGAAATCAGGAAATTATACATGACCATATAGCCATACCTCCACAGCTCCTTTTTCTGTGTTTATGAAAATGTGGGATATTTTTAAAGTGATAAACAAAACTATTTACTTATATTATAGATTTTGACCTTATATGTCTAACTATTTGCAGTACTTTTTGAACTGTTATCCTTTTTCTAATGCTCAGTTATCATTCTAATGACTTTCAGTTTTAAATGAAAATGTGTATATGTCTGTGTACATTTTCTCAAGTAAGCTCCCATCTCTAAATACCATCTTATGATATATAAGTGGTTTAATATGTTCTAAAATAGTATAAGCAGTATGGGTAGATCTAATTTTATGATTTCCCTTTCTCTTGTCCTCATCCCTTTCCCACCCCTGGCTTTTATTCTCTAAAATACAAAATGAGCTTAGAGTGTAATACTTCTTTTTAATGAAATCTTTCAGTAAGCATTTATTGAGCACCTACTGTGTGTCAAAGCAGTGTGTAAGGTTAAAGATACAGAAATGAAATACCTGGTACCAGTCAGATAAAATGATATATCTTAAAGCTACTCTCCAAACAGTTAGGAGGACATTTAACCCAGATAAGGGAGGGCAGGCAGGACTTCTTTTTACTGTCAATATAATTAGAAACCAAGTCACATCTCTTACACAATTTTAGAGAACTATTGAAAGTAGAGCTTATGCTTGGCCCTTAGCACATCCCACAACATAAGAGCAGAAAAAAATATTGAGAAAAGTAATAGGAACCCATCCCCAAGACCTGTGTATATAAGCCAAAATCTTTTTTTTAACTGGCATGATTACAAGCAGTACAGGTGCAAAGACTTGGGTGAAAGTATGGTTTCTGCCTCTTTGACTCCTTAATGTGTTGAAGAACTTTTAAATATCAAAGCTTTTAAAGTCTTTGCTTCCCTTAATATACCTACTAGATTTTTTTAAATACCATCAGGAACTTAAAGGAATTACTGTTTCCATTGACATTTTTAAAGAAACAGGCAAGTCGTCTTTACACTGCTTTTTGCAAGACTGAAATGCAATGGTATGGCCATATTGGTCACTGGACTGAAATATGTCCTTACTGGTTGGTTAAGAGCTGATGCTGTAAGTCATCTGGATGCCCCCCAATAGCCTGGCCTCTCCCCAGGAGTTCCAACCCTGTAGCTCCCCACAGTCCAGCAATTAAAAGGTTATCCCCAGACATAGGAGGAGGCCTTAAGGCCCTATTTCCTTACTCTTCTGCATCCTCCTGATTACTGGTATCCAGGCCATCCCCACTGTTTAGTAATTCTGAATATCACCCCCATTTTCTGACTGTTCTGTAAATCATTACTATTTTAACAGTGTGGGTTTTCAGCCCACTAGAGTATCAGATACTCTAGCTTACCTGCCGTTGCTTATCTGTATAAAACCAAAATTCAGAGTTTTATTATTTTCTGAATAACCCCAGAATACCATCGTAACGTAACTCTAATTCTCCTAAGCCATACTTCCTTTTTTCTTTATTTCTTTCAAAGTTGACGGCTTGGCCTAAGTTCTGTGTTCTCTTGTTGTTCCTTCCAGTTCACTTTGCACCTTACAGGCCTCCAGATATCTCCCTGAAGCCTCTGCTGTTTGAAGTGCCCAGCATCACTACAGAGTCAGTGTTTGTTGGCCGGGACTGGGTTTTCCATGAAATAGATGCTCAGCTTCAGAGTTCAAATGCCAGCGTGAATCAAGGAGTAGTGATTGTGGGGAACATTGGATTCGGCAAAACTGCCGTCATTTCCAGACTGGTGGCCCTCAGCTGCCACGGAACACGGATGAGACAGATTGCCTCAGACAGCCCACATGCCTCCCCCAAACGTACGTACTCCTTTTTAAAGAACTCCCTGTTCATTGCTCTGAAACTGTTTTTGACATACTCATATTAAGTCTTAGATCTTCTATTTTCTAATCTGCCAAACCTGATGTGCGTGTGAGGACCACTCATCCAGAGTCGAGGGAAAGAGTATAACACTCTGTGTGCATTTAACCTGCATACCCAGCAGCCACCTCAGTGTGACTGAGAAAACCTTTCTCTTGGAATAAATTTATGACTTTTCCCTACTGGCTGGCTGACGAGTCTTCCTTTGGATGATGACTGCAGCAGTTCCCTGGAGGAGCCGTGTGCTTCCGGCACTGTCAGCTTTGCTCAGCCTGTACCCACGTGTGCTTGTTACATGCCAGCTCAGTCTCTTTGCAGTCTTCATTTCCTTGTGTTGATGTCCGTACGCTCTGCTTGGGCTTGAGCTTCGTTGTGCCCTTGAAGGGTGTCTCCTGCTTCCTTATGAAAAGATGCTGAGATCTCATATATACTCATGAGTCTTTCACCATGGCCAGGGTGCAGTTTGATGACCACCACTAGGTTTTTTAAAATTCTTCTATGGTCCTGAGTACCAGGCACTCTCTAAGAGCCTAACAAATACTAGTTCACCCAATCGTCTTATCAATTCAGTGAGGTAGTCCTGTTATCTTCATTTCACAGATAAGTGATGTGAGGCTCAGAGAGGTTAAGGAAGCCTCCCAGGTTTCACAGCCAGTAAATGGTGAAACTAGAATTTGATCCTAAACTCTCTAGTTTCAGATGCCAGTCTCTTATCCATTTTGCTGTGCTGCCTCCTTATTGGTGGAACTCAACTTTAGTAAAGGAGATAAAAGGAAATGTATGATGTTTTCCTATATACTGTGTATAGAGTTGGTCTACCTGGTTTCTGTTAGTTATAAAAGAACAGAAAAAGAAACTATTGCCCTACTAGTCCAAGCCAGTAATCTAACTCACTTCAGATTTTCAGATAGCAACCACTAGAAATGGTTTGTGTGAGCTCATAGTAGTTACAGAGTTTTGCCAGTGCTAGAAATCAACAGGAATCAAAGAACACCCTCCAAACATCCTGGCTTCCTGCTGAAATTAATAAGCAGCCTCATATCATAAGTAGGCTGATTGCCTCTGGTAAACTTATGGATATCTAACATATAAAAGAAGATCTAGTGTCTAGAAAGGAAACTGGTTGATCAAGAGTCCCTGTTCACCAGGCTATGTTAAGAATTGGTATTGAAGAGTTCTTTTCTTAAAAGCAATGTCCTGCTTAGTTTCTGCATGATGCATTTCTGAGGTACATCAACATGGTGTCATGGTAGCCAAAAGCCCAGACATTCAGATTGAGCCCCAGCACTCAAAATGACTGTCCTTTATGACCTTGAGGATCTTACTTTAGTTCTTTAGGCCTCAGTTTTCTCATCTGTAGTGTGAAGAAAGTGGGACTAGGTGATCTTTATGATCTGTTCCTATACTAAAATTTTGTGGTTCTAAGAACATATTTTCATGGTTGAAAGTAACTTTCCACACCTATTCCAGTATTTTCCTTTGAGTGCTTAAATATTCCACCAAACTGCTTCTTATCTGTGCAATCTAAGACATTAACTATTTGAGTGTGTCAGAAAGAAAACCAGACAGCTAATAGTCTCTCTGACCCTTCTGTAATCACCGTTGCAGATAACAGATGGTAAAATTATACATAACAGGATAAATCCTAAGGGCAAGAAGAGCTGTTTTCTCAGAAAGCAGACATACCTGGGAGTCCCCCTCTAGGCCTAGAAGAACAAGGGTTAATAGAAAACAGCCATGTGCTCCCCAAAGCAGAGTTCTTATAGAAGGTAGCTCATTAAGTTATTCTCTAATGTCCATTGTCTTTTATCTCCAAAGAAACACTAAAAATATTTTCATAAGATAAATGTCCATAGGTTGAGACTGTAGAATTGGCCTGATAATTAACTTTCAAAACTTGAAAAGGTGTCAGAGGAGATACAGTATGTGGTTATGTATTTATCAGAATTACACAGAACCAGCAGTTGCCCCGTACAAAGTAATTGTTGATGTCCAAATGAATTCTACCTCTGCCGTCTTGAATGAACCGCCAGTCCTTCAGAAGGGTCAGGAGTAAGTGAGGATAAAGTACAAGCTCTGGTATTAACCTGTTGCCATATGAGCTGGCACTGGGAATGTTAGTGACAGTAGCAGAATTTTTTTCATTAATGAATAAGAATGATGCCTGTATGTAGAGAGTTGGCTTAATTTTTTACAGAGTTTAATTTACATTATGCTTGGATAGGTTTATTTGGAATCCAAATGGCTTTCCTGCCCCTCAGTCACTGCTACCAATGATGTAGTTGCAGTAATAATGAAACTAAGTGGAAAGTTATTGGAGCTCCCAACTTCCATCTCTGCACCATCTGTCATCCTTTCTCCTGCCCTGCTCCTCCGTCCACGCAGAGCAGTACTGCTGTGGAAGATGTGAGCAGTTAGCCTGCAGTACTGCATTGCCCGGCTCTGTCCTTCCCCCACAGACACTCAGCCCCCAGCCCGCCCCCTCCTTGTCATTTCCCTGGGAAGGTACAGAAAAGCTGTCAAGGCAGGCACTGGCTTGTCATCGTGCTTTCCGCCTACACCCCTTCCCAAACCTGACTCCCCCATCAGTCTGTGCCACCGTCATCACCCACCCCATAACATACACACTAAGAACAAAAACATTTGCAAAAATAGACCCATTGTGTAATTCAGGCATTATTACATTAACTGCAAGTATACTCGGTACAGTAGTTAGGGAAGCTCTAATACAAGACTATATTTTCCTCTCACTAAAAGTCGCAATGTAGTCATTACTTGAATTTGACATTTGCTAACAGCTGCCAAGCCCCTAGCCAGCTGTTAAGTAAGTAACCCCTACCCTCCTTGCTCTGCTCATTTCAGAAGTCTATTTAGCTAGTTTGCTGTGCTCACTGACTACTGCCTACTTACTAACTTTTACTTCTGCTGTTCTCCAAATACCAAACAGAAGGTGAAGACACTCAGACCAAAAAGAAGGCATCTCCAAAAGGGAATAGCTGAGAGACAGAGAGTATTCACGAAATAATTACCCACAAAATCAAATACCAGATAAAGGGGAATAGGCTGGGGAGAGGGAGTGAACAGCAGAAATGATACAGTGACAATCACTGAACTTTACCTCAACTCACACATGCCTTTAGTCTTTTTTCACTGCCATCTTTCATACCTACCCTCCTATAATTACTCAGAACTCTATCCAGGGACCAGGGAATTTACTCTGCTAGTTGGATGGAAGACTCAGTTCAGTCCTACTGTTAGCAAGTTAAGGACTACCTTCCCCTGTCCTTGTCCTTTTCAATTACTGTCGACCTTCACATAACAGTCTGCTCATTTTGGTACCAGTTTTTAAAGTATGATCCATACTCATAAATATAGTCTATAATGTCTGGTAGTAAGATATTTTCCAAATAATATGAATAAATGGAGTTTTTTAAAAACAACTTTATTAAGTTAAAATTCACATACCATGCAATACACCCATTTAAATTGTTCAGTTCAGTGTTTTGTAGTATATTCACAGTTATGCAGCAATCACCGTAATCTAATATTAGGATATTTTCTTCCCCTCTAAAAGAAGGCAATCTCCATTCTCCTCCTAACTCCCTGCCTATACCCCAATGTAACCACTAATTTACTTTTGTCCCTATGGGTTTCCCTGTTCTAGATATTTCATATACGTAGAACCATATGGTCTTTTGTAACTAACTTCTTTGAGTGAGTGTAGTATTTTCAGGGATTATCCATAGTGTAGCATGTATTAGTATCTCTCTCTTTTTTTTTTTGCTGAGTAATATACAGTGTATGGATATACCACAGTTTAACCATTCATTAATCAGTGGGCATTTGGGTTGTTTCCACTCTTTGGTTGTTATCAATCTTGCTCCTTTGAACATTTGTATACAAGTTTCTACGTAGAAATGTGTTTTCATTTCATGCTTTAGGAGTAGAATTGCTGGATTGTAGAACCAATGGAATTTAATGAATCTTCCTTTAGTTCAGTTTTATGATTATCTAATATAAACATCTCATCTTTTTAATCCAGATGTGGATGCCAACAGAGAGCTGCCACTCACACAACCACCTTCAGCCCACTCATCCATCACCAGTGGAAGCTGCCCAGGAACTCCAGAAATGCGCAGGCGGCAGGAAGAGGCTATGCGGAGACTAGCCTCACAGGTACAATGGGATTCCTAGCTCATGGGCATGCTAGTTCCATTTTAACATCAAGGGGCAAAGAGAGGTAAGGAGACCCTTGGCAAAGTGAACAAAAATATGTACAAGTATACCATGAGAAAAGTTTCTCTTTCCTGATAAAAAAAATACTTATTATGGAATCAGAAGTGTTGCTGGAAATGCCTTTAGAAATAACCAAAGTCCCACAATGAATAGATAAGGAAGTTGAGACACAAAGAAGTTATGATTTACCCAAGATCACAGTGTTAAGTATTCAGTAGCTTATTTTCCTAGCTTGAACTCTTCCTGCTATATTACATGGTTTGTAATGTTTTTTATATGTTTGGGTTTTTAATTTCTATTTTTAATAAAATAATACATACCCATAGTTTATAAAATCAAATAATGCTCAAAGACTTACTTATAAACAGTAATTCTCTTCTCCAACTCAACCTACCCTTTCCCCAAATGCAGTCATTTTCAACTCTTAGGGCCATTTCTCTGATCTTCACCTTTATAAATATTCATATAATATTCTAAGTATTTATACCCTGCTGTAACTTTTTTCATCAGTTTACATATTACCTATTGCTTCTTATTATGGATGATGAGAATTTTAGGTCTTTTACCTTCCTTCCTTCCTCTACCATCTCAATACAGTTTGTGTATGTAATAGTACTTTCAGTTTTAATACTGTACAAATACGGTTTACTGTGGAACCAAGGATAATACATCCTTCTTGAGCGATTTTGTTATTCTGGGGTTATGAAATGCCTCATTTTTAAAATGTGCTTATTTTTCTTCAAACCTGTGGCTGTCATTCCATAAGTCTTAAATACTTTTTGTAAAATGTCTCTGAATACAATGTTCCACATCAGTTATATCTCCCTTCCCTTGCTGCCCTGACACCCATCCCAGAGCCAACCTGAACTTAGAACTCCATCCACCAAGCTCAGTCTGGACCTAACAATTCTCTCAAGGCTTACTGCCTAATTGTTATCCTGGAAATTCCTCTTAATTTTCTTTTGTGTTTGACCCTATGTCATCTTTCTTGATTTCACTCATTTTGGTGGAGCAAATCCTCCAGTAGCTTCTAAGAAAGAATGCATAGGAAATAAGTTTTTTGAGACTTAATATTTCTAAAAGCATCTTTATTCCATTCTCACAAGTTACTGTTTGTTTGACATAACATAATTCTAGGTTTAAAATTATTTTCCCTCAGAATTTTGAAAGCATTGCTCCTTTGTCTTGACCTTCTAATATTGCAATTAAATAATATGTTACTGTTCTTATTCCTAATTCCTTGTTTATTTTTCTCTCTGAAGCTTTTAGAATTTTTTTTTATCACCATTATTTTTGGGTTTTCTTTTCATTTGTCCTGTTGGAACCTAGCAAGCCCTGTAGATAATCAGGATTCAGGAAAATGCTGTGTATTTATTGATAAGTCACTCACCACCATTTTCTCTCTTCTCTCCTGTAACTCCTTTTAATCAAAAATCAGATTTCCTGTACTGATGTTCTAGTTTTCTTAACTTTTTTCCTATTTTCTATACTTTTGTTTTTCTGTTTTGATCTACCTTTAAGGTATTTCCTCAACATTACCTTCCAGTCCTTTCACAATAACATTTATTTGACTATTATAGTTTCAGTTTCCAATGGCTCTTCTCATTCCCCCACCCTGCATTGTTCCCTTCTTTTTTATAGCACCCTGTTCTTGTTTTATGGATGCAGTACTTTCTCTTATCTCTTCTTTGTTAGGCACTGAAAAACTGATTGGAAGCTTGTGTGTATAGAGAGCTTAACTATATATAGAGTATTAAGAAGCCCTACCAACCTTTATTGGAAATACCTAAAAGTTGGTGTCTATTATAAGTTTTTCTCTCTTGCTATTCATCTTCTCTAGCAAAGAATCTACCAGTCTCTGTCCTGGAGGGTTTTTCTGCCTGGGTGCCAGCATTCTGGAGTAAGCTGGAGAAGGGAGTGGAATTTCACTGTTCAGCATGCACACTTCCACTTAAGCCCCTTGTTATCAGCCCTATACCTGATCCTACCTACTCTGTCTGATGTCCCTAAGTCCACATTCTCTCCAGTTTAGTTTCTCTAGGGGATACAGTTCTCTTTCCTGTAGGTGTTGGGGAAGGCATTCACTTGGTAAGGAGGGTGGGGATGGCTCTCTGATGATCTAACTGCTCTTTATATAAACTTCAAATGGTTTTTGCATTCAACTCCCTTCCTTAACCCTATCTTCCACAGTACCTGGCGCTTCTAACTCCTATGCTTTTCTGGGGTTTTACAGATGATTTGGTTTCCTCCTGTTGTGATAACCCCTAAAAGGCATTTGGTTTGCCACCTTCTATCTGCTAAAGTCACTTATGAATCCTATATCCATTTCCATCTTCATGTATTATAATCTGAGATTATAGATTTCCGTAGATGGAGTTTGCATTTCTATTTCTTATTCTCCTCTTTTTCTTTTTTTTTTTTTTGAGGATTTTCCAGAGAACAGAGTACAACATGTCTCTCTACAAAATTTAAAGAAGTCTCTTATCTTGGTTAATTAGCAGTGAGGAACAGGGAGTCATCTGCAGCATCATAAGGTTCTAATTTCTTTGTAGAAGTCCAGTGCAGTTCAGAGCCGGAAGCAGCATATTTCCCCCAACCTCACCTTTAATTGTCCGACTTATTGGTACACACCTACACACCTATTTTTAAGTGGGCTTCTGAAAGCTATCTGACATTTTTTTTCACAGTAATTGCTAACTCAGTGCAACTTTAAAAGACATCTCTGTTTTTAAGTATTCCATATAAACTGGCTTAAGCCTTTTCTTTAGAACAATCAGAATAAGAATCATCTTAGAACTACATGAATGCTCAACACCCCTTTGAAGCACATATAATCATGGGGCCTATTTTTCAGATCATTTAGACTCTTATCCAAGGTTACATAGTTAGAAATCGACAGAGCAATATTCAGTACTGCTGTTCAGACTTACAAGGAAATGGCAGCACATACTCAATGACAGCTGATAACCGACACTCAGACAGGGTTGAGACGTGGGTGACAGACAGCAGGGAGGACCAGAGACAGGGAAAGTTAGTGCCATCACCACTCAGCTTTCCAGCCATATCCAGTGTTGCCAAATTCTTCCCCAAAATCTAGGAATCCAGATGTTTATGTGAAATGTCCCAGTGTTTTGATGCTGACAACAAATTCAAAAATTTTAAGAACACTACTTGAGCTGGCATTGCATGAGCCAAATCAAACATGTCTGGGGATGGTGGTACAGCATGGAGGGTATAGTCAGTGATTCTGTAACATCTTCCTATGTTGACAGATAGTAAACACATTAGTGGGGGTAAAGATTTAATAATATAGGTAACTGTTGAACCACTGTCCTGTATACTTGAAACCAATAAAAGATTAGTTTTATAAAAGTATCAGTGATATTAAAAAGTATCCTTTAAAAACCTCTCTTGATTTGATAGACAAAGTCCAGTGTCAATTCTTTTATATCAGTAATTATCTTGGGTATTTTCAGGATGTACTGTTGGGTGGGGAGGAAAAAGAATATCCGTAGAATGCTAACTTTCATGTAAAAAGAAAAAAAAAGGGATGTAAGAAAATACATATGTATCTGTTTACTTGTGCAAAAGAAATACAGGAAGGCTAATCCATCCACCAAAAAGAGAAGAGATGTGATCCATAAAGCAGATGGGTGGGGAAGGAATGGCAGGAAGTAGATAATGGGAATGGGGTACAGAGATGAAAAGCAATTGACACTTTGAATATATCTTGTATAACTCTGACTCTTAGAAACATAGTAATGTTCCACAGACCCAAAAAATAACTAAAACCAACCAGTATATGAGGGGAAATCCTAATATAGAATGCAAACACTTACAAATGAACCTAACTGTATTACAAATAAATAATATGATCACACTGAGGAAGGCAGAGAAAAGAAATTAAGTTAAAAACTTTCTTAACTGAAAACCATAAAAGCTTAAGACAAAAAGAACTGTGCATAAATGCTGTAATCTAATTAATAAATGTGTTTCTCATAGGAATATGTATTAGCGATTCTGAAAATCCTTCATGTATTGATTGAATAAGTACATGTATTGTAAATAACACAACCAGGTTTCTCATTATTGGAGAAAGAAGTTACAGATGAGGAAAGGGAAGTCTAAAATGTGCCAGAGAGTACTGGATTGAAATCTGAGGTATCATTATATACTTACATATATTTATATCTAAAGATATACCTATAGATATAGATAAATATAGAGATAAAGAAATATAGATGTTTATATGTGAGTTAGTATACATACATGCATTTACTTGCTTTGTTCACTGAAAGAGCCCAAAAGCAATAACACTTCAACAGCCATAGCACACTTACTACTCAGATCTTGTTTTCTAAACACCATTCTCCAACAAAAGAAACCAGGACTCTGGGGAAGTAAATGGCGCTAGGTCTATAGCAGGGTAAATACAAGATGAGCTGGAACATCTTGTGGTTCCAGAAAGCAAGGAAATGCTTTCAAAAAGATGGGAGCTGGAAAGAACACAGACCCCAACCTGAAGGAGATCTTAATAACCAAAACTGGAACATATTGAGCAACAAAATAAATACAGTATTGGATTATAACCAGTAAAATAAAATAAGTCCATTTTTATTAAAATCAAATAAATAAATAAATCAGGCAGAAGGGACAGCTCTTTCTTCCAGTAGAGCTCCAATTAATAAATGTAAAAAGAAAGAGGAAATAGAAAGTCACTCTTAGGCAAGCACCACAGCAGTAATTGTTGCAGACAAAACCTACTGACGGATACTATAGTCAGGGGGCAAAGATTTGAGAAGAAAGAGGATTTGCATTGTCTCAAAGTATCTCCCCCGAGATATTTATTAACTACAAAGAGAAAGAGAGTAACTTTACAGTACAGAAACCTGGCAGAAACATTTAGCTTAACCAAGTGATCAAGGTCTGAATCACCATTAACAAGACATGTCAACACTGTGAAGCCTGTGGTATGATCCACTGAGGGCACAGTGCTCTATTCTTGCCGAAAAGTCTCAGTTGGATTATGAGGAGAACATCAAAGAAAACCAAATTGACCTTTAACAAAATAACTGATGAGTATTCTTTAAAAGTGTCAAGATCATGAAAGACAAAAGCTCTTAACAAGTATAGGAGTCTTAGGTGAAATAACAACAAAATGCAATGTGGGGTCCTGAATAGAATCCTGGGACAGAAAAGGGCATTAGTGGGAAACTAGTAAAATATGCATAATCCCTTTAGTTAATCGTATTGTACCAAGGTTATTTCCTGGTTTTGATCATTTTGCCATGATTACGTAAGATGTTAATAAAAAAGAAGCTTGGTGAGGGATATACAGAAACTGTGTACTACTTTTGCAACATTTCTGTAAGTCTAAAATTAGTTCAAAATAAAAAGTTAAAAAAGAACAAATAAAAGTCCTACTGCCAAAAAAAAGGTAGAGCTCCAACCTGGAAAATTACTGAGGCAGACCCAAGTCTAGAAGCTCTTCTTAGCTTCCAGTCTCAGGGCGAGGATCACAGCCTTTGCTGAGAGCAGGAGGAAGAAGAGAGAAAGTTGTTCTTTATGCTGAAGGGTGGGCCTGTGGAAACACTGAAGGCTAAAGTGTTGGGGAGGATGTGCTGAGTAGGAAATCAGGTGGTGGTGAGGCGCTCAAGCAGTGGTGGAAAGGAGACATGGAGTAAGTATATGAGAGCAGACTAAAGGAAGGGCAGTCACAGTGTTAAAATTTAAATGATGCAAATGCCAGTTATGATAGAAATTAAATGTTTATATCCAAGTGAATTCCAGATATTCAAAGCTGCCTTTCTTTATGTGAGATTCACTTATTCCTGTCACAGATTGTTCATTTGAAATAGAAAGTGGTCTTTGGAGAATGAAGACCTGGGTCTGTTAACACAAGTCTGACAGATTTGCTGCTACTCAGTCATTAATTAGGGCCCTTGATGAAGCTTATGCTCAGTTTTATCATGTCTTATGTACAGCATTAAGTCAAAAGCTTTTTATACCCAAAGCTAATACTGAGTTTTAGTCTTTTCTCTTGTCTCTATAGCCAACAAATAAATCTTTTCTTTCTTACCTCACAGGAGTAATCTAAAATTTTCTCATTGTCTTATTACTACAGTTCTGGTCCTATCCAATATATTCTGGATAGAACTGCTTCAATAAAAATTTAAGGATTCAACATAAGAAAAACTTGGGATGGAAAAAAAATAATAAATAAGAAAGACAGCTGAAAATGAAATTTTTCCAAGTCATTTTGAGAGACAAGAATTCACCAAGAAGAAAGGGTTGAACCTGCTGATTTATTGGGGATAGATTAATTCTGAACCATTTTCAAAAAATTGGAGTAATAGTAACTGAGTATGGGTGGCCATGATGACTTCCTCAGAGCTGCATGTAGCGATCAAATATTCGCCCCAGAACACTGACACAATGAGAGACTACAGAAGAAATCCACATTCCCAGACTTGTTTCCTATTAGTGTACATAGGAAAATTGTAGATAATGTCAGTAGGCAGTTTGGGGGGAGTACCAAATGTTTTTGACAGATTGTATGTATTTATACATACTATATAACAACTTTGAAATGTCTGGTAAGTAACCTATTTTGAATCAGAGTGCAAATTCCATGAAGATGTTGCCTGAATTCTGCAAAGGAATTGAGACTTTGTATTTGGAGTGCCAAAGAAATACTTAAAGTTAAAAGAAAGGCAGCCACAGAAGGAGCAGCTTTAGCAATGACCTTTGCTAGATAAAACCTCATTCAGACAGAGCACAGATCATTCTTAATGAAATCAGTAAAAGAGCACAGATCATTCTTAATGAAATCAGTAAAAGAACCCTCTTCCTAAATTTCAGAATTTTTATCTTCAAACTTACATCCCCTTACTTTAGGGAAAGGGTAAACTACTGCTGATTTGCTCAGCTGTGCTTTGCCTTGGCATGTGGAATCAATTGAGGTAAAATATAATGAAAATTCATATTGATTCAGAGGCTTGCTGTTTGCTTTTTATAAAGTGGAGATTTGTACCCATGTGGACATAACGATTGACATTCACTGTTCATTGAGAGGACAGATCAATTGCTGCCAAGTTTTCTCTTTGCATTCTTTATATTGTGTTTGAGATTAGGTAATAAAGCAATGACCAATCTGTCTAAAGAAAAAAGTACAGATTTTCTAAATACACCTTCTCATTTCCAGTTCCATATTGTGCTCAGACACTATTTCTTCACTCACAAACAGTTCCTATCCTCAGCTTTATGTGTGTAGTGACATTTCCTATATAGGTCAATTTTTTTTATGCTTAATGAGAAGGATTTCAGGTATTTATTTTTAAAAGCAACATTCCCAACATTTGTTAAGGAGCTTGGCTGGCCATACCTACAGATTAGGAGTCTTTCCAAAGCACAACCATTAGAGAATAACTCAGTTCTCTAAGAGGTGATTGAACAGCTTGAGTCCCAGTAATGTATCTATGAATGCTCCTAGGCCACATTTCAGATGCGTGTAGGTACAAAGCTAGTAGCAGAAAAAGGAAATATACAGAATCCTAATGATGACAGTGATGGTGGAGAGAAAGAAAGAGGAGGAGGAGGAAGGTGATGATGATGGTGGTGGCATTAGCTAACATTAATATGCCATTATTCTGTGCTGAGCACCATGCCAAGTGCTTTCCATATATTCAAGCTGACTCTCCTCTACTAATTTCGTGCTGCATATATAATCCCATCATTTTTGTGGGTAGTACTGAGCCAACAGAGTGATCTAGATTTAAATCACCTTCTGCATTTGCCGTTGAGGCAAAGAGAACAACCAGAAGGTATAGAGTGAGCTTAAAATTCCAGGTTCCAGCCAGACAGCCCAGTCCCTGGGTGATACTGATTCATACACTTTCTAAGGTATTTGAATCCAAGACCTGTACCAAACAAAAATCTCGCTCCTTTTCTTCTTTCTGTCATCAAATTCTGATTCTCTCTGTATCTAGGTGCTCTGAAAATATTTAATGGTAATTTTTAAGTCTAAATTATTTTATTCTTTATAAGGCTGTTTATAACACAGCTGTAATTTTTTTTAAGTGATAACTTATAAGCAGATGTGTTTGCTAAGACTAGCATATGGTTTTTCTCTGATTATCTTATTCCTAATATTTGGTTACCAGATCAGACTTTTTTCTATACTGTCCTATGCTGGAAAAATATTAGAAAGAGTAATGTAAATCTTTATTCTCAGACTTGCTTCCTGGTTCTTAATATCCAGAGAGAAAACTCAATTTGTATTTATAAATTTAATTTTAAATTATGGTATCATATGTATACATAGAAATGTTGTATCAGGTTTCAGATTTTAGAAAAATTGGGCTTTTCTTTTTACTTGGAAAAGTAGAGGAATGAGGAGGTGGAAAATATTGGAGAATGATCACATAATAGCTATGACACTTGCTCCTGCTACTGATAAACCCATTTGCATTCTCATCTTTCTTTCGTAGGTGGTTGCCTATCACTATTGCCAAGCAGATAATGCCTACACCTGCCTGGTACCAGAATTCGTCCACAATGTTGCTGCTCTGCTCTGCCGCTCACCCCAGCTGGCAGCCTATCGGGAGCAGCTTCTTCGGGAACCTCACCTACAGAGCATGCTGAGCCTTCGGTCCTGTGTTCAAGACCCCATGGCCTCCTTCCGGAGGGGAGTCCTAGAGCCCCTGGAGAATCTCCACAAAGGTACAGAAGTGGTGTAAAGAGGGTGAAAGGTGGAGGCTTTGGAGCCCAAGCTCTCCCAGGGCATGCTATAGGAATGAATATTTTTATCTCTTTGCCAAAACTAAATGTTCCCTCGCTGATGTCCTACAGGATATACAGTTAAGAGAGAAAAGATTTTACTTGACAAAATGAAAATTCCTACAGAGACTGCTACTTCCTCCTTTCTTTATAAAAATTCTCTTTCTCACTTCCAAATATAATGCATTTTTCTTGTACTAAATATAATGAGCTGCCAGTCCCTTCTGTGGAGTTCAGATAAATCGGTAAAGCCACAACACCAGCTCAGTGTTGTGGAGTTCCTGTGGTTAGTAACCTCCTCAGTCTTTATGTTTGATATTTTCTATTTATTCCACAGTTGAGGAATAATCGTTTTAGAAACAGGTCCATGGTTGCACAACTCTATATATACTAAAAATCAGTTGTCCCTAAGAGATACTTAACAGGTATTAAGATCTTTCTAAGAAGTAGGAGAAAAATGAAATGCAGTCCATCTCCTGCTAATGCTCATGCTTTTCCTCCTTTTCCCTCTGCTACTCTGCTGCTGGCTGGGCTCAAATCAGCCGTCTCCTCCTCCACCTGAATCTGCCCAGCCCCTTAACAATGTTGTGTCAGTGCTGGAAGCCAAAGAGGATTTGAGCAATCATGAGATTCCTGAGCAGTCCTGTTTATTCCTGAGAGACTTGCATGCCGCTGTCAGGCTCCCACAAGTACTCACATGGCAACATGATTAGGATTCCCATCCTCCTGGCCACCACCTCCAGTTATTTTAACCTCCATGCTGGTTACTTGGGTTATCAGAATTTCTCTTCTCAACTCTGGTGACCTCTGTCTATACTCTACTACCTATTAACATTACCATACCTAGCATTTTTTATACCTTGGAATTTCTCCACAAATACTTTTAATCATATGTTCTGTATATTCAGTCTCTAAATTCTGTTAATTCTGCCTTCATGATGTTTCTCACATCCATTAATCTCAGTTCATTCCTACCGTTGTCACCCCAAGGCTGTCTCCTGCCCATTGCCTCACATCTGTATCACTGCCCTTCATGGTTTCCCTGGTTTTCTAGTTTGGTGCTGCTTTCACATCCTAACACACTTAGAAAATTGCAAAAGTTTGTATAGCATCCTGAGATAAAAAATGACATGACTGGACCTGAGCCTACACCTGTGCCAAGACCCTGACGCCCTGAGGGCTGAAGGAATTCAGCGTTGAGCACATCTTTAACTCATTCAAGGCATACCTGGTGGGTAAGATCTGCCCAGTCTCTCCAGTCTTCTAGACTGTATGGTACTTCTTGCAAATAACGCTTCATAAAGCATTTTTCTGATCACTTATTTTCCCTGTTCAGAAACCTTTAGTGAATCCCTTTGCCTACTGAATTCACTTCCAGCTCCTTCATCTAGCATTTAAGGTGCTTGATGGCCTAGATCTAACCTACTTCCAGCCTTACCACATACTTTTATCTGTATGAATCCTAAACTTACATGTAAAGAAAAATGTTCACTAACCCTTAAAAACTCCCCTACAGTTTCCTGCCAACATACATTTGCTCATTGTTTCATTGTCTTAATATTCCCTGTCCTCACATCTCTGCCTGTCAAGAGTTCTACCCATCTTTCAAGGACTGGCTTAAACGGCACTTATTCATGAGATACCTGCTAATCCACCTGCCCCTCTCTAGTAAGACACAGCATCCTTCCAAACTGACATGAGTTTTTTTTATATCTCAGTTATAGTACTTAACATATTATTCTATGTATAATAAGAATTTAAAATTTTATTACTAACATTTATTAAACATTTACTATATGTCAGAAACTGTACTTTATGCTTTATAAGAATTGTAATTTCTGTATTCTATCCCTTTGACTAAATCGACTAAAGATTGATCAAGAAAGAGAGGGAAAAATGCAGATTCAATGCATAGCACTGAGATGAAATATGATAAGGGTCTCGCAAGAAAAGAAAATTATAGACCAGTATTCCTCATGACCATAGAAGCAAAACCCTAAAAAAATTAATAGCAAGTTGATTAGTCCTACTCAGTCAAGAATGCAGTTAATTTAACATTTAAAAATTAATCAGTGTGATTCATCATATTAACAGAATATTTAAATACATCTATATTTATATGAAATATATATAATTTTCTCAAAAGTACAGAAAAGAATTTGATAAAATATTACAATTAACAGTAAAAACTTTCTGCAAACTAGGAATAGAAGAAAACTTACTCTAATAAGGGACAACTCCAAGAAACATACAACTAATATGGAAATGTTAAATACTTTCCCTCTAATATCAGGCACAAGACAAGAATGTTCCCTCATTCTTACTATTTACATTCTACATGCAACTTTCTACTCACTGGTGGTCCAAGCTAACAGAATAGGAAAACAAACAAGCAGCAGATAGTACAAGGATTGTAGAGGAAGAGGGTAAAACTGCCTTTATTTGCAGACAGTGTTATTAGTAGAACACACAAGAAATCTACGAAAGAAAAAAAAAACCTGTAGAACTAATAAATGCAAAGCTTCAGGCTACAAGGTCAATATGCAAATATCTGTTGTATTTATGTTCTAGCAGCAAACAATTGAAAACTGAAATTTTAAAAGTAATGTGGCAGTTTTAAAATTTGGCTGTAAATTCTTTGACATTGCTCTCATCCAGAGTTACGATCTACATCTCCTCACCTTGAATCTTGGCAGCCTTGTGACTGCTTCAACCAACAGAGTACTACAAAGTGATGCTATGTGGCAGCTGAAGCTAGGTCATAAGTGGCCACACAGCTTCCATCTTGTTCACTAAAACACTTGCTTTTGGAGGTATGCATTGCCATGTGAGAACTCTGACCACCCTGAATTTACCATGCTGTGAAGAAGCACAGACCACATGGAGAGGCCACATAAAAGGGTTCCAGTTGGCTGTTCTGGTCGTCAAGTCATTCTGTCCCTGACATCAAACATGAATTTTTGTTCCAGATGATTCCAGCCCCCAGCCGTTTGAGCCTTAGTTTAGTTTGATGCAACAGTAGATAACTAAAATGAATACCGTTTCCTATAGCATCAAAATGCTTAACAATAAACTTTAAAAAAATGTATTAAATCTCTACAGTGAGAGCTACAAAGCATATTTCAGAGTGAAATGAAAGAGGAACTTAGTAAATGGAACAGACATGCCATGTTTGTAGTTTAGAGTTTTTCCCAAACTGGTCTACACATTCAGCATAATCCAAATCCAAATCTCAGCGGGATTTTCTTTGGGAAAAATTGACAATTTATAGAAATTCAAAGAACCATGAATAGCTAAAACAATCTTAAAAAAGAAAAAAGGTGGAAGACCACCAGTACGTCATTTCAAGTCTTAATATAAAGATAAAGTAATGACAGGCAGGGGTATGCTAGTAAATGTTTAACAATCAGACAGGGGTGTATCCTGATTTGATTCCTGAAAAGTAGCAATCAGCTTGCAGTAGCCAATTTGATCTGGCTCCAGCTCTCCACTGTCAAGCATTGTATTCCCACAAAGAAAGATAAATAGATCAGTGGAACAGAATGGAAAAATCCAAAAATAAATCCACACATATGTTGTAGATTAAACTTCCTCAAAGGTGCCAAGATAATTTGTAAAAAGAGAATTCTTGTCATCAAATGATACTGAAACAACTGGATACATGTATGGGGGGAAAAAATCTCAATCCTTACCTCACACCATACACAAAAATTAATTCAAGATAGATCATGTCCTAAATATAAAAACTAAATATCTAAAGCTAATAGAAAAAGACATTGGAGAATATCTTCATAACTTTGGGATAAGTAAAGATTTCTTAACAGATAAAAATCAATAATCTTGTAAGAAAAATTAATAAGTTGTACTTCATCAAAATTTAAAGTGTCTCCTCAACAAAAGGTACCACTAAAAAAAAAGGAAGAGCACATCACAGTAGTGGAGAAAATAATTTACTCTGGGTGTGTGTTTGTGTGTGTGTTTGTGTGTGTGTGTGTGTGTGTGTAAAACAAAGCACTTGTGTCCATAATTCCTAAAAAATTCCTTTAAGTCAATAGTGAAAAGATCATCCAGTTTTTAAATGGACCAAAGTTTTAGACACTTCACAAAAGAAGATATACAAATAGTCTTCTAACACCTGAAAAGGTATTTAACATCATTAGTCATCAGGGAAATTAAAATTAAAATCACAATGAAACACCACTTCACTCCCACTGGAATAGTTAACATTTTTAAGTTAAACATCATCAAACATTGGTGGTCATGATAAGCAACTGGAACTCTGTCATACATTGCTGGAGGGAGTATAAAATGGTATAACTACTTTAGAAAACTACTTGGCATTTCCTTATAAAGCTAAATATAAATCTACCTTATAACCAAGCAACTCTGTTCTTACGTATTTACCCAAAAGAAATGAAAACGTATGTCTACCAAAAGACTTGTACAAGAATGTTTGTAGCGGCTTTATTCATAGGAGTTAAAAACTAGAAACAACCTGAATATCCATCAGCAGAATAAGGGGCAAACAAATTGTAGTATATTCATTCAGTGAACTACTTCTTAGTGTTAAAAAGGAACAAACTAGTAGTACACCCAACAATGTAGATGAATCTGAAAAACATGTTAAGCAAAAGAAGCAAGTGTAGTCTATGGTGATGTAAAGCAGAGCAGTGGTTACCCTTTGAGGACTGACTGGGAGGGAATCTGAGAGAACTTTCTGGAGTGATAGAAATGTTCTGTATTTTGATCAGGATATTAGTTGCATGAGTACATACATTTGTCAAAACTGATCAAACTATGTAGTTAAGATCTTCATAATTAACTGTATATAAATTTTACCTCATTAATTTTAAAACAATTTTTTTAAGGTAGCTGGAGTTTTCTTTCCAGGCAAGTTAAGTTAAAATTTTTTAATTTTTTAATTTTTTAATTTTCAGTTTAGATTCAGAAGCTAGACTTCAAATTATCCATTATTCTTTAAAAAATGAGAGTCAGTGTTTTTTCACAATCCTTAAAGATTCTATAAGTGTGATAACTAAAACACCCACATATATATAAAACAAGTGGAAAAGTTATGACATTTCTCAGTGAGCTTTTGCTTCAGCCACCAATGTGTACTAATCCATTGTCCCAACTAAAAGAAAGGTAATTCAGATGTAATGTGCAGCTTTTCTGAATAAAAATGTCTGATATGAGCCTTTTCATTTTTTATTATTCCTGTACAATACAGCAGTAATGAAATGTCATGCACTAGGATTCAGTTCTGACTTTAGTACTATCACGTCTTGTCTTGCAGTCTCTATAATTCTTATTTCTCTCAGACACCTAGGGAGAGTCTTAGAATGGGCTACTAAGGAAGACAGTTCAATATTTGTTAAGTACACATGTAAGTGAGGGCAGGGGGAGATCCCTAGTGAATATATATTTACAAGAGATTTAAAACAAGGGTTAAAGAGCTTAGGAAACCTTTCCAGGGACTTGTCAAACTAGAACAGTGGCTCCTAAGCTCCAGTCCATTTTAAATTTCCATTTGTCCAAGACAAAATAAGAAAATAGAAGCAGCCTAGAATTTGTATGGATGTAAATATAGGTGTAGTTTTGCATATATATATAATGTAAAGCTTAGATTACGTCTCTCCTGCCTTTTTAATGTTAAAATATTTTTTATTCTATGAAATAATGGTAGCTGTACTTCAGATGTTCTTATGTGGCAGAATATGAAGTAGCAATCCTTTATTGGTCCCCAGTTGTCATTTGTCTGTAAAGTCTTCCAAAAGCCATTCACAGTATGTTTTTAAATACCTACAAAAGTTTGAAAATGAACAAGCAGAAGCATTCTTGGAAGGCTGGTTGCATTTGAAAGGCAAAATCTTAAGATCATTAAAGTCTCACCTTTTAAATTTATAATTGAGAAACCTCATCATTTTAGGAAAGGAAAGGAAAATTTCTCATTGTTTTCATTGTTTTACAATATCAGTACCATTTGGAAATTCTTTGCATTTATTCTTCTGAATCCTAAAAAAAATGTTCTTAGATAAACATGCTATCCTTCTTAACAGATGAAATATTTTTGACACCTCATATTACCTGTATTAAAAGGTGACTTCTAAGTAACTCCTTCAAAACAAGGGAATCTCAAAAAATTAAAATTTAAAAAAAAAAACAAGATTTAGAACAATATAGTTTCTTAAGTGGGGCATATATTTCCCTTTTTAAAAAAATAAATGATGTATTGTCTGCTTTCTCATGGGATGAATAATATAATGTGAGCATTTATGCAAATGAAAATTTATTAGCAGTTGAATTATTCTGTTCATTAAAATGTCTACATCATAATTTAGAGCATGTTCTTGATCTTTATTCTCGGGGGTATGTTTGAAATGTTTTTCCCAAAGGAAATCTCAACAGATGCATTATCATCAGCCTTTTTCTCCACTTGAAAATCATGGCTCTCTTAGGAAGAAGTTCTTTCTTAACCCCTGGGTGGAGTTAAAGGGGATGTAATTGAAGTGGTGGAGACAGTGGGGTGCTGGTAAATTTTGAACAGCCAGCTGGGGAAGGAGGACTTGTAACATTTGCTGGTTTCTGTTGTATGAATAAATATTCCCACCTTGACCAATTTCAAGCTACCAGATGCTTAACAACCAGCTCTTGAAAATACTCCATTGGGCTCTCCTGAACAAGTACAGGATGGCCACAGCACACCACCTGGGGGGACCAGGTGATTGGCACTCAGTGGTAAGGGATCCGACTATTATAGCTACCAAGCAGAATGCAATTCGAAAATTTCTGTACGGAAATTAAAGACACAGTTATTCATAAGTGAGCCAAGGTCCTCAAAATCAAGAACATAAGCGTCCACAGGTGTGTGAGTAAATTCCAATTAGTTCCATGTACCTCCGCTCTCTTCCTTAACTCTTTGGATTCCCTAAAGGAATAATGTCTTGTCTTAATATTACATCATCTAGAATGCCGTCTCATTAATAATCAATGTTAATAGTTAGAGCTGGAACCCATATTCATTTCTCTTCCTAAAAAGTCACCAGAACAACCTAAGACAGGCACAGTCGCAGGGGGGCCATCAGGTGAGAAATTGGGGATCAACAGTGGTGAGGCTTAGAACCTCACCCACCCTGTTTTGAGAGAAATCTTCTGCATCCGTGGATGTTTTAATGCCCTTGTCTAGCTTGGATTAACACATAGTCTACAGGCACACACCTGATCATCTACAATTGCTCTCTTACAACACTAAACTATTGTTTTCTACCTTTATCTTGCATCTACCTACCACTTCAGCATTTTATTAAAAATAAAAATAATAATAATAATAAAGGGAGAAATGTGGGATCCACATATAAATCAAGTATAAAAATCAAACGAATATTCATATTTGACCTGATTGTTTATAGTTCATAATGCATGATCAAAACCGAAAGTTTCTGTGATGACTGCCCTTGCACTGTTCACCATATAAGAACTTATTCACTATGTAAGAATTTGTTCACCATGTAAGAACTTGTTCATTATGCTTCAGAAGATTGGAGACTGACGAGAATTAGGCTTGAGATGGATTAATGATTGTGCATTGAGCATTGACTCCCCTATACAGAATTTTATTGTTGTTAACAATTTGATCAATAAATATGAGAGATGCCCTCTCAAAAAAAAAAAAAATCACCAGATGAAAGTAATAGTTAAAACTCTGTAAGAAACTGACTTAGGTTACTTGGGATATTGAAATGAAATTCCTTTATGTAAAAAAAACTTGTATTTTAGGGGAAAATTTAAAGTTTTATTATCATGAAAAAATGCATTATTTTTAAATACGAAACCAAAATAAGTAGTTTTGATTAGTTTTGCCTATTTTAAAGGCTAAAAGAGCCAATCTTGCACAGAAGTCCACAGACTTTTCCTTCTGTCTGCAGCTTCATCTTCATTTTTCCTCCTCAGGTATAACCTGTTTCTCGCTTCAGGCATCCAGTCACTTCTTTCTTTCTTCTCGCTGCTTTCATCCCTTCAAAGCCTGTAAGGTCCTACTAATTAGTAACTTTTACTTGTTACCCTTAATGCATTTATACTAAAATATTATTTCATCCTGGGTTTTTTTTAATCCTTTTGTTCAATGTAGTTCAAGGATCAATAAGCATTTAATAAGAATGGAGGCCTGAAATCTCACCAAGCCTTCTACTACTGCCTACCCCTAAAGATAAACTGATTTTGTCAGTTCAGGATAGTGTAGAGCCCAGGAGGGAATGGACAAAAAAGTGGCAGGTGTTTGTATTTCCCCCACACGACTCCTCCCCCAGGAAGATCACACAGCAGTCTGGGCTCACTGAAGTGCTTTAGGTATAACCTAGGAATCCGCTAGTTCTACACAATTTGGGGAGCCAGCCTGCTTGGTTCAGATCTGTCAGTTGGTTGGAATTCCTTTTTTCTGTTCCTCCATCCCTTCCTTCCCACTACACATTCACATGTAGTCCAATATAGTGCTTCAGAGTTCAAATTAAACTTTTTTTTAATTCCCAAAGGAGCATGTGATATGTGTCTGATAGAAAATAAAACATGTTCTTTTCGTCTTTTTCAAGTATAAGAGAAAAATTAATTTCCATGTGCAAATTCTCACAAATATAATATCCCAGCTATCTCACAGCTGATGACATGGGGGGAATGTTCATGATGATGACACATACACTCCGCAGCAAAAGCTTTTGCATCTGGTGAAAAACAAAATGAACTCACTAAATGAATTATGCCATGTCTTTGTAATGAATTACGTATCCTGAGCATTCACCAAACACAGGAGAGATCTTTTCTAATATTTTTTCTGAACAGATACATGATCAAAGACCCAAAAAGAACTAACTTCTCCACTTGGTAATTAAGTAATTTGTTTCTTTCTATCTCAGAGAGAAAAATCCCAGATGAAGATTTCATCATCTTAATTGATGGATTAAATGAAGCAGAATTTCACAAACCAGATTATGGGGATACAATTGTGTCATTTCTGAGTAAAATGATTGGAAAATTTCCTTCCTGGCTCAAACTGATTGTAACAGTTAGGACCAGTTTACAGGTATGTGCTTGTTTGCTTTGGGGCCATAACTTTTTACCTTGGAGAATGCTTAAACTGAAAAAAGTTCTAGGTCCTTGTTCCTTTAATGATGAGTTTTTTTAAAACTCTACCATATCCTATAGTGCTAGCAAGAATAATTCCCAAAGAGCATATTTTGAGAGTAAGAGACGTAAGAGAACATCCTCTGGATATGACTCTTTTAGCTCAGATTCAAGCTCCCTTTGCTTTAGTTAAGTGTTGATAAAAAGTGTCCCTCAAAATAGCATGAAAAGAAAGTCCACTTCTCTAGACTTTGTCTTAAGGACAGCAATGCAGATAGAATCCCTAACACCCTAATTTACTGTTTGACTTTTGTTGTGCTTTCTTTAAATAATTTAATGCCATGCACAGTACAGTTCAGTCTGTAGTCTAGAGTCAGTTTTTCTACTTCCTCTTTCTGCTTCTAGTTGAACAGCTCTTCTATAGCATAAAGGTGGACTTTATTCTGTGTGTAACATCCTCTAAGAAATATTGGCAACACCAAGGCTTTGATTTAATTTACTACAACTGGGAGATGAATTTTTTTTTTAAATTACCTTCTCTGCTCATTTACTGATCACTTAATGACCTGGAAGAAGGACTAGGAATGTGGAACTAAACTTGTAAAGATCTATGGGCTAAGGATGAATGACTCCACCTTCTCTACCATTCTCATTGTACAGAGTTGGTATCTCCCATTCTATTCACACTTGGTTTAAAAGAGGGTTCCTCAACCATTTTTCCCCTAACCATTGCCTCTTTTGATGGACATTAAAAAATCATTATATACCCATCCTACTATTTTGACTCAACCCCCTCATGACCATTGCTAATGTACAGAAAATAGTCTTCACTCCCTCCCTTTCCCCTCTCCCAGGTAATTAGTGTTATTCTTATATAATGAACAATTAGCTTTACTGCCTTCTTTGACCAGAAACTATACTTCTAATCCTGGCCACTGCCTTGCAGATGTTTGTTATTAGTTTCAAAGTATTTTCAATTCTAGAATGTGGATGAATCAACACAAATGCATCTTTACAACCAGAAGTTATGTAATCTACCATTATTGGTCAGTAGCTTAATTGTTAAAGACGAAGGATGAATAAAACAAACTTCCAGGAATATAATCTCTGACTAGTTTTACTAAAACGTATGCTTAGGAGACATTATTCTCATTCACATTTTTACATAATGCCATGTGCAATCTCAAAAGACATTTTAAATATGACTGATGGAGTTTTTTTCAGTATACCAAAGAACTGGAAAAGCAGTATACATGTTAATCTACATAGTCCAAATTTCAGTGTCTTCATAAGTCGACCTATATTAATTTTCCAGATACTTCATTCATGAGTCTTAAAAAATGAACCCTCATATTTGATCATTATTTCCATAAACATTTCTTACATACTTCAAGTGTGTCAGACATTTCCTAGGAGCTAAGGATGCAGCAGTGAATACAACAGACAATGTCTCTGCTCCCATGAAGCTTATGTTATTCTCATAAGGAACAGAAACAATAAATAAGTAAAAAGTTAGACATATATTAAAATTGTAGGTAGTGTTCATGCTCTGAAGATAAGTAAAATAGGGTAAAGGGATAAATGGGGATGATAGTTACTTAAGACAGGGCAGATAGGAACGGCCTCTCCAAGGAGCCTTACAAAGTGATGAGATCTGATTTACCTTTTTAGAAAGATTTCTTTGGCTTCTGACTATAGCTAATAAGATGTAGGGGACAAGGAATGGAAGCAGAAGTGCAGGTGACAGGTGATAGTGGCTTAGACTAGACTGGTAATGGTGGAGACACCGTGGAGTGGTCATATTTGGACTATATTTTGAAGGAGAATCAAAAGGACTTGATGATAGGCTGAATCCACTGGGTGTGAGCAAGAGAGAACATTCAAGAGTGAATCAGGGGTTTTTGGTGAGCAACTGGGCAGATGCCAATTTGAGGAAAGATCACAGATCCCTCCTGTGATCTGGTGGCAGGGTCAGTGGTAATACCATTTATTGACATGAGAAGGTTTTGTGTTAGGAGGGTCAAAATTCAGTGTCTCTGCTTTGGTCACATTAAGTTTGTGAAACATCCAAGTGTACATGTTGAGTAGACAGATACAAGATGAGAGCTCCAGGGGGGATGACTAAACTAGAAACAAAGTTAAGCATCATCCACATATAGATGATATTTAGAAGCATGGGATGAATTAAAGTGGCTCGATAAGAGAGAAGGATGGTGACCTGAGCCTTCGGTGGCCTGGGAAATGAAAGAGGGGCCAACAAAAAAGGGGGTAGGAGTGGCCAGTGAGCTGAGAGAGAATGAAGGGAACATGCTGTGGAAGCAAGTGCAGAAGGCGGGTCAAGAAGAAAGGTGTGGTCACCTGTGCCACACACCACTGAGAGGTCAAGGATAAGAGAACCGAAACTTGACTGTGGGTTTGGCAAAGTGAAGATTTCTGATAACACTGACAAGAACCATTTCAGTAAAATGATGGGGTTGAAGCCTGATTGCAACAGATGAGGAGAGAATGGGAAGGGAGGAGTAAGGAATAATAGAGAAAAACTTTTCTGTGAAGTTGTGCTAAAAATGGGAACAGAGAGATAGGATGGTAGCTGGAGGGAGGAACTGTAGGGTCATTTGTCTGTAATCCAGTCAAGAAGAAGAAATTGATGTAGGACTGAGAGTGGACACTTAGAGGAGCAAAGTATTTTAGCTCATAAGGTAAGATGGAACCCAAGCCTAAGCCACCACAAGCCCTGTCACTTTTCCCCAATACCATTTCCCCAAGGTACCAAGCTTCCCACTGTTAGAAGTACACTTTGGGCTAAGGCAGCTCCAAAGGCCTACATTAAAATGCAGTCATTTTATGAGGAGGGTTAGAAAGCCACCTTTTTATAATGGCATCCTTGGAGTCTTTATGCATTTGTCTTACTGAATTGTACTTTGACATTATGCCATGGTTTACACTGAAATATTACAACAAAAGAGTTATATGGTACTCCAGGTTTAATTTATTCTAGGAGTATTATTTAGAATATTGACCATTAAATCACTCCTAAAGTACCCTATATGAAGACCCATAAAAAATTATCTTAGGTCTCAATATAAGGAAAAATTATGTCCCTCCTGTGCAACCAGTTTGTTTTACTCTATGGATACTAATACTTGATCGCGTTCCCTCTTTAGCCACTTGGAAGTTCATAATAAATTGATGGACTTCATAGTTTATCACAAGAGTAGGGGAAACTGAAGGTCTTTCTGTCTATCTCTCTCTCTCCATCTGTTTTAGGAAATTACCAAGTTGCTGCCTTTCCACAGGATTTTTTTGGATCGACTAGAAGAAAATGAAGCCATAGACCAGGACCTGCAGGCTTACATCCTGCACCGGATACACAGCAGCTCAGAGATCCAGAATAACATTTCACTTAATGGCAAAATGGACAATACTACATTTGGCAAACTCAGTTCTCATCTCAAGACCCTCAGTCAAGGGTCCTATTTATACCTGAAACTCACATTTGACCTCATAGAGAAAGGCTATCTAGTATTAAAGAGCTCTAGCTACAAAGTAGTTCCTGTTTCACTCTCTGAGGTTTATTTGCTCCAGTGCAATATGAAGTTCCCAACCCAGTCTTCCTTTGACCGGGTGATGCCTCTCCTGAATGTGGCCGTGGCCTCTCTCCACCCATTGACTGATGAACATATCTTCCAGGCCATCAATGCTGGTAGCATTGAAGGCACACTAGAATGGGAGGATTTTCAACAGAGAATGGAGAATCTCTCCATGTTTCTAATCAAGCGCAGAGACATGACTCGTATGTTTGTACATCCTTCTTTTCGAGAATGGCTTATCTGGAGAGAAGAAGGAGAGAAAACCAAATTTCTCTGTGATCCCAGGTAAGCCATAAATCTATAATAAGCAGTTTTATATTTATTGAATGGAGCATTGGTGTTGAATGCAATGAAAAGTGTTCTTCACTGAACATTTCACACACACAAAAAAAATATTCTCTGTTTCTTCTCCAGACAAGGCTATAATGAGGTTAAGTAATTTATTTTCTCATGATGTTACTTCCTTAAAACTCAAAATCTGCTTAGATATTTAGAATGTTCCCCTACATTCCTGTATTTTCTAAATAATTTTCTCTGATTGAACTAGTTATCACAGGCTGATTAATTTAGCCATTTCACAGACTTCCTTAGTGTTCCCCGTCTATGAAGAAAGAATTTATATATTGTTGGTCTCTTTGCCTTAGAGCAGAATCATTTTCAAATTGTAGTTGCCCTTTTACAAGCCATACCGTTATTAAAGTCACCAGTGACTAACCCCATTAAAGCCCTGCTACTGCTAAGACTTATACTGGAAAATTAAATCTGAAACCTTATAGCTGAAAAAGACTTGAAGACATCAAGTAGTCTAACCAGTCTACCTTTAGATAAAAAAGGTGTCATCTTCATTTTACTATAAAGGCCTTCAGATGCTGAATCACTTGCCCAAAGTCAGCAAATTAGCAGAAGGGATAAAGAAAGAGGGGCTAGAGTAGGACTGGCAAGTATGTGGGGTGGACCACCACTCCCATGTCTTGTGCCATGGCAGACATTACGGATTTACCCCAGCACTCCCTCCTGAGAAGCTTTACTCTGACCTAAGATCTTTCTTGGCTCAACAAACCAGACTAGATGTGAAACTTTGCCATTCTCTTGGGTAGACCCCAGATCTCTAGCATCCTAGTGAGGTGTGCTTTCTACTCCTCCACACTAGCTTTTCAAAGGAAGTATTCTTTTAATAAAGTTGGTGTTTTCAAAAGTAAATATATATATCCTTGATTTCATGGAAACAAAGAAGACACCAACAACATAGCTGGCAAAAAAGCTTAGTCCGGCTGAAAAAGATGTGCCAAATCTGGCTGTGACTCACCAGAGAAACAAAGCCTCTCTGGCCACGCTGGGGTTTGTTACTCTCATGGCACATTCTTCACCCAGCCTTATGAGAGACAGCTGTGTTCGTGCACACGCTGCTCAGCCTACTTCATGCCGACTCATTAGAAAATGAGTTCCAGATTCTGATGAAGATACTAAGCCAGTCAGCAGATTTTGTGGTGTTTTCCTTGAGAGGGAAACCTAAAGAAACAAGCTGTAATGGAAAGACATGAGCTTTTGAGTCACATTACCTGCATGTAAATCCTCTCTCTTCTAACTTTTAGAAAGTTACATGTTTCTGTGACAGTTTTCTTGTCTGCATAAAAGGGACAATAATTTCTAAGTTGTTGAGAATTAAGTGGGGTTATGTAGTGTAATGCCTAGAATGGTACAGAGTATCAAGAAGGTGTTTAGGGAACACTCTTTTTGTTCTCTCTTTGTAGTAATAGACCCTTCAGATATACCTTAACTAAATCCTGTGGCTAATTGGATAGGCAGCAACAGTCTTCTGCTATTAGCATTTTGGGGGGACAAGATTTCTTTAACAACAAAAAAACAAAACCTGAGTCTGAGTCTCTTCTGTGAAGTGTATGGCATTCCCAATAGGTTTTTATTATCAATCCCACTAGTACTGCTACCAATGCTTAATATGTAGAGTTGGTAACCACATATTTAAGAAAAAGAAACCAATCTAGAATTGCCTAATAAACACTTTGAAATCAGTTTCTAGAGAAACTTTGCTAGCTCATCCACTCTCTCATCCTGGAACATCTCAGAGGACGGAAGGCTGAGGTCCCAGGCAGCCAGACTGCCACTGAGTTAACAATATCCTTACAACAGATGGAATCCTCAGGGGCTCCCAAAGGAGAAAATACGGTGTTTATATAGCCATATCACGGCTTTTACAGGCTTACATTCTCAACATGGTTTATTAACTAGGAGCATTCGGAACAGGCTGATGCACTGGGATAAGAAGAGCAAACACTTCTAACTTCAGATGCTGTGTAGTCTGTTCCCTGGTGATTGAATAACACTCAGGGCTGCTGAGGCATCATCATATATCACATAAAGGCAGAGAATAAAATAGGACCAGGAGTTATCAAAAAAGCTTCCTTACATTTCTTCAGTTGGAATTCAGCCTTCTAACCCAATACTGTGTGGCACCAGCTTTGTTACTGAAATATTGATCTCAGAGCTTCTTAGTAGAAATTCACTAAGAATTTAATGCTATTGACAAAGCCCAAGCTGGCCTTTCAAAGAAACTGGCTATAACTGCTTTCCATTTCAGGCAAGACCTGTTTAGGAAGACTCTCTCCAAGCAGAGTTTTGGCCTAGTGGACTTTAGCCACTACTTCCTGTACATTGTTTCCCGGGGTTCTCCAGTTTCTCTCCAAAGCATCTAATGTATTTCAGTAGACCAGTGGAAACCCACTCAAGAAGACTCTGAAGTGACAGCAAGTCGGCCAGTGCCTGACATGCATATCTCTGGGTAAAGAGAACTCTCAGACACAACAGGACATCTCTATCTCTTCTCGTCCATTTTTCTGGGTTTTCAACACTCGTTCACGCTTAGCATGTTGACCTTGTTAGGGAATTAGATACAGATGAAAATATTCTACTGAAGCCAAAAAAGGTGGATGTACTTTTGCTAAACTGAAGAGAGTCAGTAACCTGAGGATGGTGCTGGAAAGAGGAAATAATCAGAGCCAGAAGTCAATGCTACAGCTGAGATAGAGTTTTCCTTATTTTAATCATCAGACTGCCTGTTATCCCAGAATCGGGGCAGAGAATTGACATCCCAGAGAGAATGACCAAATGTTGCATAAACATAGATCTGTCACAGGAGGAGATGAGTTACATATGTCTTTTCTTGCCTTAGTAACAGGGTGGGGTATTTGTGTGTGTTTATCAAAATGTAAGTGGGGTATCACTGAAAAATCTTTCATCACATCAAAACTTCTTAAGATTTTGGATTTACATGCTAGGTAAAAAAAAGTATGCTCCTTGAAGCACCACAAACCTTAGACCTCACACCTTATTCTGCTATTTCCCACTGATCATCACTATTGTACTCTGAAATTAGTCTGTTGTATATTTTATTCCCTCAGGCACTGAGGTATCTGATTAACTCACTAATCTAATAAACTGATCTCTGCTAGTCTAGCAAGAGGGAGGTAGAAAACACATTCAAACAACTTGTGCATTTTAAGTAAGGCACTTGAGAGAAGTCACCAGCCTTTGTTATCTAACCCATAAATGAGTTTGATAGTTGAAATTTGAAGCAGAGGAGGTAGACAGTTGGGGACCACCAGCCTTGTGGTGCTTTCTAATTTCTACAGCCTTGCCATGCTGCTTACTATTTCTGCATAGCTTTAGGCCAGCCCTGAATGAATCCCCACACTTTTTTTCTGTTTCCTTTCCTCACAATCTCTATTTTTATGGTATCTAGCCTCCCATCCCTGGGAACAGCCCTCAGATGGAGATATATATATATATATAATGTGTATATATATGATTTTGATATAGAGATGAGTAACCTCAGCTGCCTTCTTTTGAACTGTTTGAATAAAATACATGAAGCTTGTTGTGAACTTTAATGGGTGTTGAGCTGATACAATCTAATGAGGTGGTGATTTGGAAGCCTGATTTGGATTGATCTGATTTCCTCAAACTAAGAGAAGCAAGTTTTATGGTAGGTCAAAAGGGAAAATGCTCACAAACTCTACCTGTACGTTTGGGGATAGTTGATTCTTTGTGACCATCATTGAGGTCTTAAAATAAATGGTCTGCTGGCATTTTTCCTGATTATTTGGCCATGTTAGTCAGTGGATCATACAGTGGAGACCTGGTGCTCCAAAATCCATGCCACAAAGTTTTCTAAAGGACAAAAAGAGGGCATTCTCCCTGTAAAGGAAAACCATGTGCGGGAGTACTGACTGGCTTCTTGTAGAATGCATGGGTCTGAAATGACCACAGAATGGTGAGTTTCAAGGTTGTGATTTTATTCGCTTGGTTTTTTTTAATCCAAACATGAGCCTCCAGGCAGGAGGACATTTAAACTTACCCCCACTGAAGCTCAACTCGAGGTTACAGCTCCAGATAGCCATTACAGGCTGCTGCAACAGACCTTTAAATTGCGGGATGGGTTCTGTTTTCTAAAAGCATTAGGAAAGAATTCAGCAAAGTGATGGATCATGAAAAGGAAAAAAAAGGTCTGTTGGAACTAAATCAGCCCTTACGAGGTTTGGAAGAGTTAAAGCAAAGAGAAGAGAAGTGTACCAAGCACTTGACTATTAGTAGATGGTCTTACCTGCCTGGAAATACTGGCTGTCTAAGCTCCAGGCGAGATCTAGATCTGCTTCACTTATGATTCTTTTCTACCACTAAGAGGCAATCCATCTTCTGATGTCATGATTTGGATGTGTAATTTCCAGCAAGAGATTTCACTGATCTGTAGTATCATTGGGTATTTGTCTAATTTGCCAATAAATATATTTTCCTTATTATCTAATCCAGTTTCTAACACCCTGTTGGCATCAGGAATAAATTTGAGACCCAAATATGAAGTATTACTCTAACAACCCAAGGTCATGTATTTGTGATATAATACAAGGGAAAAATTACCTGAAATATAATGTATATCTTGGAATATGTCCAGTTTGTCAGTGCATGAATGCCCTTTAACATTACAAATTTGTTTTCTCTCAGCATAAAACATGAGACCCACATCTGTTAGTCAAATGGCACACTGTTCCCATCTTTAAAACTCTCATACCTTCAAAGATGGGCAGCAATAACATTTGTTTCCTTTTTCAAATCCAAAAGTAAGTTTGGGTAAAGCCAGTGTTCACCATTCTTCTCCAACCCACTTAAAACTGAGAACTGCTTATTCTTACTGTCAGAAAAACTTATGTGATGTTTGCCAAGTTAATAATATACAGAGAAATAGTTCTGCTTATGATAAGGTAGAGAGAGAGCATCATTTTATGAGTTGGTGTACATGCAGAAGAGTCAACTAAGAAAAGCACAGAACATACTTGTACTCTCCTGTGTGTTGGATTTTGCTACAAGAAAGTATTGCTGCCATATGTGTGTGTGTGTCTGTATATGTATGTGTATATTATATATAGCTCTTTTTTTTAGTGGTATGCCCAGTTTAGCAAAACCTAGTTAAAACAACTTTACTAAAAATCTAAAATGAGGAGAAGTAGAACAGGTGATTAAGGGACATTTTTGGTGCTGAAAAGTAGCATAAGAGTATAGAGCAATTTGTCCTGATGATGAAGTCTCTAAAGCACCACTGGCCGAATGAGAAGATGAGAATCCCACGGGCTTTCCTAAATTGCCAAACAAAGATTAATGACACACAGTCAGGAGCTATCACCAGCTTAGTGGGGTATGACAGCACATTCTCTTTTTTGTGAGTAGAGCAACTTACTCAGCTGTCTTTGGAGACTTTCAGAAGCAGTTAGATCTCCACATTTGGTAAAATCAACACTAATAGCCTTCTGTCCTACTTGGTTCTACCACTTACATACTACTCATAAGTATTCACTTGCTTATTTCCATCTCTACTGACCACAGTCTCAGTTCTCATGTGAACTGCTTTAGCCTCCTCATTGGGCTCCCCTTCAATCCATTCTCCACCAGCAGCCAAAATGATTTTTTTTAGGTACATACAATAAAATGTACAAATCTTAGTGTACAGCTTGATAAATTTTAGCATGTTTACACACTCATGTAACCATCACCCAGATCAAGATATCAAACATTCTCACTAATTTTTCCCCCTTCACCTGTTTTACCCATCCCCCCACCCCCCTCCTCTATGGCAAATACCACACTCTGTTCAAAGTGAGTTTTTTTTAAACATGAATCAGACCATATGACCTCCTCCAGAAAATTCTTCAGTGGTTTTTGTTGTGATTAGAATTTCAAAGCCCTATATTACAAAGATAGCTTCTGCCTACCTCTTTAAATTGAGCTCATTCATTCTCCCTCTTATTCACAATATTTTTGTCATAATTGATCACCTGCCAGTCCTAGAACTTGCTAAACTCTTTCCCACCTCTGGACGTTTGCACTGAACAGTTCCCTCCATCTGGTCACTTTCCCTGGCTTCATCACATTGCAGGACCTCACTCCTTCATCTTGTTTTAAATGCCATCTCTTGTCCACTTACCTAAGTCCTCCTGGCTTTATCATCATAACCTTTTTACTTCCTTTTTAACACTGTCATAATCTATCATTAATTTGTTATACGGGAGTACTCGCTTTTGTCCACTTGCCCCTCTAGAATGTGGTGAGCTTCTGAGGACTTTCCCTGCCATGGTTACCTTGGTCTTCCTAATGACTAACAGACTGCCTGGCACACTGTAAGCACTCAGTCAATTTTTTTTTAATAATTAGTGAATAAACAAAGGAATGATAAGTGTTACTAATTTTAAGCTTATAACTGAAAATATTTGAGAAACTCTTCTCACAGTTCAATAGACAGTGTCTTTCTTGTTCACCGTTACCACATGCCAGAGTAAGTGAAGACACACATTTCAGCAAGCGTTCAATGCACATTTACCAAGCAATATATTCAAGGCTCTGTGTTAAGCACTGCAGGGGATACAAATATAAGTAAGATAGGTCTGTCTACCAGGACTTACAGGTTCATGATTTTAACACATTTATAACCAACTATAATTCAAGGCAGGGCATATAAACAAAGAGCTGAGGAACGTGGAGGAGGAAGATAAGAGTGATAAATCTGTGCCTCCTGTTGATTTCCAAACTGCTACAGTTCAATGGAGTCGTAGCTCTCTGGCCCATGAAGCCCTGCCAACTGCCTAAAGACTTCATTGTAAGAGGAGAGATGTCCATTTTCCTAGGGCCAGTAATGTATCAAAAGAAAAGAAGGACAGTAAGAAACTGAGGTGAAATGGGAGAAGGCAAATTTCTGTCTATATTCTGTGTTTAAAAAGAAGTGATGCTCTTCCACGTACTTCTACAAAGGTACATATTGGGCATGCTTTGTTTATAGTCTGCTACTTACAGTTTATTTTCATCAGGCTCATTCATTTCCATGTTGAATATGAAACAGCAGGACAAGCTGACTAGAAATGTATTTTGTATTCAGTTTCCATGAGAAGGCCATTCAAAGAACATGCTAAAGCAGTTACTGACTGAAAAGCTGGGAGAAAGAATTTTTACAAAGATGTGTGGGTGTCATTTGCTGAGAACTGATAATAAACAGTAGACTGTAAGGCAGCAACCGCCAAAGTTTAACTGCAAGCAGATTCGTTAAGATGAGAGGTGAAAAAGATCAGGATTGGCAGTCTGATCTCAGTGTTTGAGTCATAGTCACACTCATTTCACAGTCAAATGGTGGCAACAGTGGTGCCTGCAAATTCAAGGGTAGTAATTGTAAAGTGGATCTGGAAGTCCTCCTCGAACCCATCTGCTTTGCATTTATTCATTCATGGAATGTTTGTTGAGCTCATTCATTCTCCCTTTTATAATTCCACTCTACACCAAGGACTCTACTATACACTGGAGAAACCTAAGTGAATAAGACAGCCCCTGACACTAAAGCCATTACCCTCTGAAGGGAAGTCAGACCCACAGCAACCACCAATAGTGCCGTAATACAAAGTACTGTAGGAACCTAGACAAAGAATGCTTTGCAGGAGAGACAATGTTCAATTTGGCCTTGAAGGATGAATTGATCCCATTAAGCAGCTTTGGAGTGGGAGAGCCCCGTGGGTAGGCAAGAAAAGATCGTGGCAGGGGCAAATGCAAGTGTGAAGATAAGGTGTGGCTTTGGGGAATTGTGAGAGGCTATGATCAGAGAATAAGATACATGGTCAGAATGAAAGGAAGTGTCTCTAGGAAAAAAAACCTTGAATGCCTAAGACTTTGCAGTTTATTCTGTAGGTAAAACGGAGTCTTTATGACTTTTTAAGGAGGAGGAGACAATGTTCAGAAAACTGATGGATGATGTCAAAAGTAGCTCTAACAAGCAGTATATGGAAGATGGGTTGAAGGACAGTTGAGGCTGCAGGTGGGGTACTGTTATGAGGCTTACTGCAGCAGTAGTCTAGGTGAGAGATGCCAAGAACTATAATGTCAGAATAGAAAGCAAGGTATATGTAGGAAAGACATTTTGGAGGTACTCAAAAGCACTTGGTCCTTTTTTGTGAGAATAGAGACATTAAAAATAACTACAAAACTTACCTCGAGTGATGGAGGACAGTGAAGCTGCTGACCAACAAAGAGCAGTGAACGGAGGAGGGGTTCAAGTATGAGCAAAGGTGGGAGGAAGAACAGGCCTATGGGGGAAGGTGAGTCCTGTTTGGGACATGTGTATAATGAAGTGCCTCCATGTGAAGATGCACAAATATTTTATACATGTGACATCAGAGAATAGGAAAAGAAAGCTCAAGGCATGGAGTTACAGATTTGAGAGTTATCAGCCAATAACTGACAGTAGAAACCATAAGACTAAACAAGAGTCACCATGTTAAGAGTATAAGGCGGGAAGTTTAGAAGCATGAAAACAGAATGGGTATATTTAAATACTAGTAATAATGATGAACCAAATAGTAATTTACGAGGGCATAATTATTAGAGTCAGAAGGAGAAATAAGAAAGTAAGGTCGTGAAGTTGGAGATTTTTCTGGGCCAGGTCTGAAGTGATGAATATAATTTCTGCCTGTATTGCATTAGCCAGAACCCAGTCACATGGCTTCCTCTATGTCTTAACTACTCTCTCCCAAAATGCCACCAAAAATGTCAGAATTAACAGTTGCTCATTTTAATTATATTAAGAACATTTTGTACTACACAAATGAATTGTTCTTTACATTGGTTGACCTTTTCACACAGATGTGCCCAGAAATAAAAACCAAGTTGCTAACCTTGTCAGTATGATAACGGAACTAGATTTCAGAAGACCCCTGGGTTCTTATCCCATCTCTTTTACATCCAGCTATGTGAACTGGGATCTGTCCTTCAATCATGCTAAGTTTTTGTCAGTCTCCCACTATAATACGAGGAAGCCCCAAGCAGTGTGAAATGATTTTAGGCATGACTGAACATACCCATGTCTTCCCTCTATAATTAAAGATGATGATAATCAAAACCAGCTTTAATGAGGGTTGATAAGTGGTTTTAAAGACCACTGGGGGGGGGTAATATGAGGGCAGAATTATTTCCACATACTTATAGCATACTTCCACTAAATACAGTATTTACTCCTGTGCCTGTAGGATAGGTCTGTGTGATAATTGAGTAAAGTGTTAAAGGATTTTGAAAAAAAATAAGGTAGTAAACAAATGTATGGCATTAATACACTTACTCTGCAAGTATGTGCTCCTGTTACCTAGAAATACGTGTGTGAGAAAGCATAGCTTGCATGGTTGCACAGTCTGGTGGGAAGAGTGATGAGCAGAGTATGCTCCAGGAGGTGCTGTAATGGAGATGGGTACCAGGTACAACAAGGACCTAAGGGAAGAACCCCCGAGTCTAGGGGGAAGAGGGGAGACTTCACAGAGGAGATGATGTGAACTGAGACTTTCAAAGGGAGAAATAGTTTGCCTGATGAACTAAATGAGGAAGAGAATTCCAGGCAGCGGGAAAGCATGTGTGAAATCCTAAAATAATTTACTCTGTCTGAAATTATAAGTACAAGATAAAAAGATAAAGACAGACAAATGGAGAAGAGACAAATATAGAGAGGCTTTGAATACCATGCTAAGGAGGTTAGATTGTATATAGGAGGAAATAGAAAGCCATTGAAGAATTCTGAGCAGAATTTTGATCAGGTTTCTGCAGGGCAATTAGTGGCATGGGCCAAGGCGCAGGCTATGGAGAGAATGAGGCTCTTGCAGTTTTCCAAGAGAGGAAGTGTACAGCGAGGAGAAACAAAACAGCTAGGCCTTTCTCCAGAGTGACTGACAGGATTTTTTTTTTCATTTAAAAAAAGTTTTTATTGTGGTAAAATGCACATAAGAGTATTTTTCATCTTCACCATTTTTAACTGTACAGTTCAGTGGTATGAAGTACATTCATGACTGACAGTATTTTTAAAAGTAAATTGTAAAGGGATTTGGTTTGGAGAGAAGGCTTCAACGCCAATCAGTGTCCTGACAGGTCATTTGAATTGTCATTTGAGGGTAGAGGGATCCAGCAGGCAGTTAAAGAAGCAAAACAATGCTTCACTGCTAGAGATGTCTAGGTGAGCAGTGAAGCCAAGAGACTGATGGGAGTGGCCTAAGAAAGCAGAGAGAATGGGGAGTGAAGCAAGAAGTGAGGTCACTGAAGGAAATGGGAGGAAAGGCGGCAGGTGGTGTCCCAGATGTCAGAGGAGAGAGTTTTAAGAGAGGAGTTTCAGTAGAGCCTAATGCTGGAGGGAAAAAATGAAAAAGAAAACCAATTAAGAGGCTAGTAGTGATCTTAAAGAATGGTGAGGCTAGGAGTCAAAAGAAATAAGGTTCAGGCATGAGCAAATAAGAAAAATAGAAATACAGACAAGTGCTGTATCACCCATTCAGACTGTATGTTAGCCAATGGCACCATATTTTATCAGAACAGTAAGGTACAGCTGGAAATACTAGCATGTAGTATAAATTGCTTACTCTTTGTGTCCTGAACATTATATGCTTTGAGTCCAATGAACTAATCAGATCCATTCTTTTATAAGTAATGTGATATGCTCGTGTCCATAATCGCCTTCATCTTTTCCTTAACCTAATTGCCTGCTATTTCTCCTCAGTGCCTGACCAACAGCAGCAACAGCCAGCACTAACAACCAGAGCTAGCTGAAATGCATACTAGACAAACGTATGCATCTTGCCAGGATTTCATAGTTACGGTAGTAAAATGAAAATGCTAGAGCAAAGTCAGTTCTGTGTCTGATTCATTCCCTTGTCAGACAAGAGCTTTTTACCTTAATCCTGATAGGTGTGGATTCTCATTAGGAAACGGCCTGAAGCATAGGTAGTGGGTCAGAAACCTGTAGTCAGGTCTAGTCACTGTGTGCGCCCATGAATGAGTCACTTAAAGTAATAATTCTTACACCAGAGAGGCTACAATAACTTCGGTGTTAATAACTAGATAGAATTTTTGAGAATTTGAGATAGAGCACTTTATAAATGCTTCTCATCTTCTAACTTACATATGCTCTATTAAAATAGCCTACCAACAGAATTGAGCTTTCAAGGGATAAATAAAAGTTCAGTAGCAATTTCCAGATTTTATAAGCATGAAACAGCATACCTTCAGATGATACCTGATGATTCTAAGTAGGCTATGCTCATCTGAGACACTCTTTCAATTACATAACTTCCTTTCCATATGGTTAATCTTATCCAATTAAATGAGGTGGCTTAGTATCCACTAGCATTCAAAAATTCTGTGAAGCTCAAGGTTAGAACATGGTAGAATTTCTTTTTAAAGTCTTATTGGAATGAAATATCTCCGAGATGATTCCTGATGGAAGCTGTCCCATCCTCTATTCTCCAGGTTCTTTACTGAAGCTTTTAAAAAAGAAGAAATAAAGAATGTGTTTGTTTTTCAGACTTTGGTTGTATTATCCTGATGCTGTACAGTCAGGGCTCAGACTCTTGTTTTTCTGCAGCTCTCTTAGCCTAGCTCTTCTTTTGGCTCTACTTTCTGGGCAGCTGACACATGATTAAGAGGTTGCAACAGTTCTGAGCATCATGGGGAGATAAAACAACGTACAGAGGCAGAAAATGAGTTTTCTCCTTCATAACAGATTGGGGATCTGTCAACAAGGAGATGAGAGGGTATGGATGCATCGAGAAACCTACAGTCTAGTAGGAGAGAGAACATGTAATAGTGTAGCAGACACTGTACGAAAGATACATACAACTTGTAATGGTAACACCAACTAGAAAGTGCTATCCTTTTCTCAGCTTGGAGGATAGGTAAGAGGCTGATCAAAAAAGACTACTCAGGGAAGAGTTTGCTGACTAAAGATAGTGGTGGTGGTGTAGCAATTAGTGTTCCTCATTGCTATAATTTTCAGACTATTTACCTGGAAGCAACTATAACCTTCCTTTGTGCTACTTCCCCCATTCTCTATTCAAATTAAAACTCCAGTTTTTCTACCAGTAGTTTCAAAACTTTTAAGAACTCTGTAACATCAGCCTCCCTCTCTGAATATTCATGGCTGGAATGGAGGATCCACAAGAGGGCACATAATTCGTCTCTCCTACTAGACTGTAGGTTTCTCGATGCATCCATACCCTCTCATCTCCTTGTTGACAGATCCCCAATCTGTTATGAAGGAGAAAACTCATTTCCTGCCTCTGTACGTTGTTTTATCTCCCCATGATGCTCAGAACTGCTGCAACCTCTTAATCATGTGTCAGCTGCCCAGAAAGTAGAGCCAAAAGAAGAGCTAGGCTAAGAGAGCTGCAGAAAAACAAGAGTCTGAGCCCTGACTGTGGGACCCCCAGGTGGCGAAATCCATAGACAGTTGGATGTAGATTAGTCTAAGACTGAGAAGTCTAGATAGAGAAGAAGATACAGGATATACTATAGGTGGTGGTAAAAGCTTTGAGAATGGATGCACTTATTGAGAGACAAAACAGACTAGGGCCAAAAATGAGATCCTGAGGAAGACTGACATTTAAAGCATGGGTGAAATAAGGGGAGTTGTCAGAGGCAGAAATAAAAATGAATCTTTTAATGCCATCTGTGCGTGGGATAGGCATAAGCCAACTAGAAATGACATTTTGTGATATTCACACATGTGATTTGGGTAAAGGACTGGTAAAAGTTAGGAACCTTTGTATCCAGCAGCAGGTGCCCTTCCCTGAGAAACTGGTTGAAGGAGGCAGTCTTGCTGGAAGTATGGCTAGATCTGAACAGTCCCCTACCCAAAGCAGAATTGGAGCATTAGAATTTCTAAAATGAGTCTCTTTTTCTTTGCAGGAGTGGTCATACACTACTTGCCTTCTGGTTTTCCCGCCAAGAGGGAAAACTAAACCGACAGCAGACTATTGAACTAGGACATCATATCCTCAAAGCACACATCTTTAAGGTAATTAGAGAAGTTGGAGTCTTTTCTTCTTTCCGTCTCCAGCAGGCTTTCCTTAACACTGTGTTTGGGAAGCTACTGTTATTTCCATGTTGTCTCTGCTTTCTAGAATTATTTTGTTGCAGATTTGGTCTAGTGCCTAAAATGTATGTCCTGTTCCTCCATAGGCCTTTGGGAAGAGAACCACATTTGTTATCTGCTAGTTTTGTGGATTGCTAGACTTCCAGGAAATGTACATGTATAACCATTTAGGAAAGAAGGGTATAAACATGTTTGTGTGAACTCCATATATGATCTACCACCTCCTAAAGATAGTGGTGGTGGTGTAGCAATTAGTGTTCCTCATTGCTATAATTTTCAGACTATTTACCTGGAAGCAACTATAACCTTCCTTTGTGCTACTTCCCCCATTCTCTATTCAAATTAAAACTCCAGTTTTTCTACCAGTAGTTTCAAAACTTTTAAGAACTCTATAACATCAGCCTCCCTCTCTGAATATTCATGGCTGGAATGGAGGATCCACAAGAGGGCACATAATTCGTCTGTTTGTGCATGTCTGCATTCATTTGTTTATTCAGTGTTTACCTAGGCATTGTACTGGTGCTAGGGATAAAAAAACAAAAAAGTTGTAGTCCCTAATCTCAAGGAATTGATAGTCTAGATACTAGTTGTAGGGTAAAGCACAAAAGTGAAGGAAGAAATTTGTTCCAGTGTTTCTAGCCCACAATTTGCTATTCCTTCTGCTACCTCCAATCCCTACAGTCTCTTCAAAGTGCTTTTCCTGCCTCAGGATTAAGAGATACAGGTAATCTTCAACAGTTCTCTATGTTGGACTTACCCCAACGGATACTGTTAAAGATTAAACAGTTCTCTTTGAAGAGAAAGATGACATTAGGGCAACTCCAAGAGCCTAGCAAATTCTTCCCAGTATATAAGCACACAGCCAGAAACCTGTCTCATCAGACAAATAAAAGTGAAAACCCCCAGTGACAAGTCCTCTATTTGAATCATAATTGTTTTATCTAACAAATCACTGTACCAGAAATGACCTTACCCAGTGACCCTACTTAGTGGGAACAGAGTAGGACTAACATTACAGGCAAGGTGTCTAATTGCAGTTTCAAGTGGACTGAAAAACATCTGCTACTTCTATGAACTCTAAGATCATTATCCTCCAGTTAGATAGAAAAGTAACAAGTATTAAGCATCACTTCTTTAAACACTTAAGCTTTTAGCCCTCCATCTGCCTAGGATCAGATGTAAAGAAGCTGATGCTTGTCTTTTCTGCACCATAAAATAAACACCACATTAACAGATAAAAGATAAGGACTTTCATTTGACCCAGTATGACTTTATCCAGTAGAGGGAAACTTATATTTAAACCATACACTCCTGTCATTGACACAGTTTTATCTTATGTTACTGCAGACAACATGGTTGCCTGAGATAAGATTGGCTCCATGTGTGATTCAGGCCATAAATACTCCATAAATATATTTCCAGGAAATGTACATGTATAACCATTTAGGAAAGAAAGGTATAAACATGTTTGTATGAGTTCCACATATGATCTACCACCTCCTAAATATAGTTTTGGTGGTGGATACAGCACATGGTGGTGACATGACTGCGAGCTGAAGAATTTAGACTTGGCCTGTGCTTTCCTGATGGTGTACTTTTCAGGGTCCTTAAAATGCACAGTGTTCCTTATTGACAAGCCTTAGCTTCTCTCAAACTGCTAGACTTCTGTCTCCCTCAGCTGAGGGTCATAAAAAGGCAAAGACAGACTCTATGGTTACAACCAGAATCACCTAGAACTTCCAATGAGCAGTGACATTTGGTCCAATTTATGCTCCTTTCCAGTTAATTTTAGATTTCCTTTGTTTTTAGTCATGAAAAAAATCACCTGTAATACTATTAATCACCCTGAGAGCTTATAATTCTGGATATGTGACTCTCTATGGAGCCCTTTGCATTCTGTTTTTAACAGCTTTATTGAGGTATAATTTATATACCATAAATTCACCTATTTTAAGTGTACAGGTCAATGGCTTTTCATAGTTGTATAATTAGCACCACTATTAATATATCTCCATCACCCTAAAAATAGACCTCATGCCTGTTTGAAGTCACTCTCCATGCTTCCCCGAGCCCCTGACAACCACTCATCTACTTTCTGTCTCTTCAGATTTGACTTCTTTGGACATTTCATGTAAATGGAATCATACAATATGTGGTTTGTGTGTCTGGTTTCTTTCACTTAGCATAATGTTTTTTGAGTCCATCTATGTTGTAGCATGTTTCAGAACTTCATTCCTTTTTGTTGTCAAATAATATCCCATTGTGTGGATTTACCACATTTTGCTTATCCAGTCACCAGTTGGACATTTGGGTTGTTTCCACCTTTTGCTACTGTGAATAATGCCACTGTGAACATTAGCATGCTGATTTTTCTCTTTTTTAATTATTTTAAAATAAAATTAGCCATTTTTAAATGAATAATTCAATGACATTAGGTACATTCACAATGTTAGTGTTCAGGTTTTTGTGTGAACACATCTTCAGTTCTCTTATATATATATATATATATAAGAGAACTGAAGATGTGTGTGTGTATATATATATATATATAATATATCTAAGAGAACTGAAGATATATATATATATATACACCTACCAGTGGAATTGCTAGGACATATAGTAACTCTGTACTTAACATTTTAAAGAACTGCCAATCTGTCTATCAAAAGTGGTGTACCACCAGCAATGTATGAGTGTTCCAGTTTTTCAAACCTTTGCTAAGACTTGTTAGACCTTGTTCATCATTCTTATTTTACCCTAAAATTTTAGTGGTTGTGAAATAGTATCTCAGTGTGACTTTAATTTGCATTTCCTTAATGTCCAGTAATGTTGAACACTTATAAGTCTTTGCAATTCTCTGATTGCCACTTAGGTTTTTTTTAAATCTGTGAATTGTGGCCAGATGTATTTCAATCTAGTTTGTAACATAGGGTGTTGAGTCTAATCACTGGAAGGATTTCAGAATGCTCTTGCAATTGCAATTATCTCCCTGAATGCTACCCTCTAAAATGTTCCTTATTTTTAAATTGAAGTATAGTTGACATACATTAATATAATAGCTTCAGGTTATAGCATAGTGATTTGACAAATATGTACATTACAAAATGCTCACCATGATGTGTAGTTGCTCATCTATCACTATATAAAGTTATTGCAATATTATTGACTATATTCCCTGTGTTGTACTTTTCATCCCCATGACTTAATTTGTTTTGTAATTGGAAGTTTGTACCTCTTTATCCCCTTCACCTATTTTGCTAATTCCTCCCCACCCTAAAATGTTCTTTTGATTAGTCAATCCTGTAACATTTCTTACCAGAATAGAACTAGTGGCCCAGGGGGAAAGTGCTGTAAGTAGGCAGCTGAGAGTGGAAGATCTCTGACATCAGTCAGAAGGCACGGGTTCAAGTACTGACCCTGCCACTTATGCATTCTCAGTTTTCTCATCTGCAAAATGGTAACAATGACTAACTCTCAGGATTATTATAAGCATCATAGATATAAGATATATAGAAAAAAGTACACTATAAAATGCAAAGTAATAGACATATCTAAATGAGGTTTTATGATCAATTATTAATAATAATCTCTTTACTGATAATATGACTTAATAATGAGCATAAACTCCACATAATATCACTCTTTCCCTTCAGAGGTTACCTAGCACCCTGTATAGCAGTGTTTGGCAAATACAGCTTTGCAGTCCATATAGTCTCTGTTGAAACCACTGAACTCTGTCTGCCATTGTACCTCAGAAGCAGCCAGAAACAACACACAAATGAATGGCTGTGGCCATATGCCAGTAGAACACGATTTATGAGAGCTGGTGGAAGGCTGCATTTGGCCTCAGGCCATGGTTTGCCAGTCCTTTCCCTGCAGTGAAAGGTACCATTCCCTTTTTTACCAGTATCCTTTCAGTATAACCAACATGTCCACGTGGTTGGTCAGATAAAAACAGTTGTAATTCATTTGAGACACTTGGATATCTAAAAGTGAATCACTGATAATATATATGTAAATAATTTGCCTTAAAGAAACATATTAGATAAGCCCAAAATTAGTTTTTTCCATGATCTTAAGATATCTGAGCCATAGCAAAGATCCCTAAGATGAGATTGCTCTTGTTTCTTCATGCTTCCCCTGTTGTCTTGAAGTATTCAAACATTCTGAGCAAGACAGGCTGAACAGGTACATGAAAAGATGCTCCACATCACTAATCATCAGAGAAATGCAAATTAAAACCACAATGAGATATCGCCCCACACCAGTTAGAATGGCCACTATCCAAAAGACAAACAACAACAAATGCCAGCAAGGATGTGGAGAAAGGGGAACCCTCTTACACTGCTGGTGGGAATGTAAATTAGTTCAACCATTGTGGAAAGCAATATGGAGGTTCCTCAAAAAACTCAAAATAGAAATACCATTTGACCCAGGAATTCCACTCCTAGGAATTTACCCTAAGAATGCAGGATCCCGGTTTGAAAAAGACATATGCACCCCTATGTTTATCGCAGCACTTTTTACAATAGCCAAGATATGGAAGCAACCTAAATGTCCATCAGTAGATGAATAGATAAAGAAGATGTGGTGCATATACACAATGGAATGTTATCCAGCCATAAGAAGAAAACAAATCCTACCATTTGCAACAACATGGATGGAGCTAGAGGGTATTATGCTCAGTAAAATAAGCCAGGTGGAGAAAGACAAGTACCAAATGATTTCACTCATCTGGACTATAAGAACAAATCAAAAACTGAAGGAACAAAACAGCAGCAGACTCACAGAACCCAAGAATGGACTAACTGTTACCAAAGGGAAAGGGACTGGGGAGGATGGGTGGGAAAGGAGGGATAAGGGGAATAAGGGACATTATAATTAGTACACATAATGTAGGGTAGGGGGGCATGGGAATACATAATGTGGTGGGGGGTATGCACGGGGAAGGCAGTATAGCACAAGTACTCTATAGCATCTTACTACGCTGATGGACAGTGACTATAATGGGGTAGGTGGTGGGGACTTGATAATGGGGGGAATCTCGTAATCACCGTGTTGCTCATGTAACTGTATATTAATGATACTAAAATAAAAACAAATTAAATTAAATTTAAATTAAAAAATAAAGAGATTTCTACAGGCTGGTAAGCAGTGTTATAATTTTAGATTCTAACAAATTAAAGAAGAGACTCCATTACCATTGACAAAAGAGAGCCCTTCTTGCCTGAGCATTAGTTATGGATATTGAAGAAACACTTTCTTTAGTTATCTGAGCCTTAAGTTCTCTTTAAGAATCCATTAGCTCAGAATTTAATTATGGGTTATTTTTGGTTATATTGTGCCTAATAATAGGATCTTGCCTGCCACCTTTGTCAGGTTGAATTTAACAAAACTGAAACTTTCTTCCCACACCTCATAGAAGCAAAGGGTCAACCCCACCAAGCAGAAGAAATCAGTAGAGCAAGTCCATGGTACAAGTGAAGCTCATACCCAAGTCCTGGAGTCTAGCTGTATATTTCAGGCTTATTTCCTTTGTACTTATTCCAACCTCACTGGGATTCTCAGTGCTGCTTTCTGGTCCATCTACTGGGCCATTTAATTGAAATTCATTTACCAAGTTTTATTCTTACTCAGCTTCTTTTCACATTCCTTTTTTCTCTAGCTCTTAACCAAGTCAACTAAATCAACAAACAGCCTGACTTCTGAGTCCCTGAAAAAATCAAAGCCATTGAGTGTGACTTCCTTAATTACTCTCTCTCACCAATAAATCAATGTGTCATCAATTCTTACTTTCCTTTTTCTTGTCTTAGAGGAAGAGATGTCCCTATCCCTTTTTTTAATCTTATTATGAAGTATTTCTAACAAATAGGAAAGAACAGGTAATTGAATAATCTAATGCTTTCTACAAGATTTAACAAATGTTAAGATTTTTCCATGTTTGCTTCAAATCTTTATATTTTTAAGAAATGAAAAATGTAACACTTACCGTAGAAGCCTCCTTTGTCCTCCTCTTACCCTATTTCTCTTCCTTTTCAGAGATAATTTCTACCCTGTAGTTAGCATGTGTTCTTCTCAACCATATTTTGTACTTTTCAAACATAAACATGTATTCATGAACAATATGCAGAATGAATTACTTCATGTTTTTTAAACTTGATATAAATAATACATTCTTTATATAGTGCTCTAACTTCTTTTCACTCATCTTTGTATATTTAAGATCTATCTATAGATCTAGATCAGTGGGTTTCAACTTTGGCTATATAGTAGATTCTCCTGGGGATCTTTAAACACACATACATATTTCTGAGCCTTATTCCCAAAGATCACCATTCATTGTTCTGGAGTAGAATTCAGAACTTTTTTTAAACCCAGAATTTTTTTTTTGAGAGGCTTTATTTCTTACAGCAATTTTAGGTTTACAGAAAATACTGAGTTCCCACATACTCAATCGCCCCACCATAGTTACCCCTATTATTAACATCTTGTACTGGTATGCTACATTTATTAAAATTGATGAACCTATATTGATATATTATTGTGATATATATAACTGAAGTCCATAGTTTACATCAGTGTTTACTGTTTGTGTTGTACAATTTTATGGATTTTGCCAAATGGGATAATATCATGTACCTAACCTTACAGTATCACAGAGAGTAATTTTCACTGTCCTAAAAATCCCAAAGCTATCAAAAGTACACCTAGCTAACTCTGCAGAATTGGCACACACACACCCCTTGGGAAAGCAGCTGTAAACTGCTCCCCTAAACTCTATCTATCCTAGATCTTGGCCCAGTAATTCTTCTGCAACTTGTTAGTCCTCTCATGTCTTTAAGGAGGATGCTTCTTAAATTTTGTGCAGCTTTTCCTATTTGCATTTAGCAGAAATGTTTGTCCAGATCACTTAGATCCATCATTACCAGAAGTGGAAGTCCACCCAAGTCTCCTTGAGCAAAAATTAATGACTGAATTCTGGGAACATCCCGCTTTTCTCTAAACATCTCAGGCTTTCTCATTTAAAATGCCTTTGGTATCCCTAAATGACTGAGACTATGCTGAGGATCACACAGAAAAGAGGCAATTTACATTCAAGAAAACTAAATCCAAATGTATAGATCCTGAGCAGAGGAGTGAATTGCTACATCTTCCAGAGAAGCTAAACATAACATTTTCCAAACTCCAGCTGATGCCAGAGATCTTGAGCAAAAGGAGAATTGCTATGTGACTTTCATAAACACTGGTCTAGCATTATTCTTCTGTAAGATAATATTCATAATATTCTATGGATTAAGTGAACCTATCTAAGGGATACCACTTAAATCAATGTTAAATAGAAAGTTGACTAGTACAAGTCATAGTCATAGTTTTACTTTAAAGTTCAAAGTTGGAAAAGAAGTCAACAATGCTTAGCTGAAATCATAAGAGTAAAGCCATACTAGCTGGTCAGATTGTCTGGATTAAAAACAACAATTTTGAAGAGACTCAAGGCTAGAGAATGGTTTGTAATTAAAGGCAAAAGGAAAAGCCAGTTGTCAGCTGTTCGGTCTATTCTTACTTGCTGCTTTTCCAGCTAGAAATTCAGAACTGAATTCCTGACTTGGGTACATCTACTTTCTTCAATTTGGTATAGTGGAAGGAATATGAACTTCAGAGTAAAAAGGACTTGGCTTCTAATTCCTGCTCCATTTTTTTAAGTAGTGGTGTGACTTTGGGCAAATTACTTAACCCTCTCTAGCTTGTCTCCTCTTAGATAAAAATGGTGATAAATTCTACTTCATTAGGACTGTCATAAAAATTAGATTAAACTAAAGGAGCTAACATATGAAAACGCTTTCGCACAGAACCTAGCTATGTAGTAGGTACTGAATAAATGTTACATTCCTTCCCGTTTTATCCGTCAGCCATATATATATAAAGCATGCCTTCCATTGCTAAGTTTCCTCTGTTGAATTACAGATACTAGTTTCTTTCTAATTACTTTTCTGTCTAATTGATGAATAGAGTTTCTTGCTCCTCAAAAGACCTTGTTGAATCCCACACATATTCCAAGTGGAGACTAAGGCCCAAAAGGGGATTTGGAGCTAAGTTTCCTGGTTTTCCAGAATCTACCATAGAGGCGAGCTTTATAACCTAACTTGTCTGGACTCCAGCCCTGAGTAGCACTTGGAATTCTTCCAAAAAGAATGGGAAATACTCAATCTCATATGTCAAAATAAACAATCATAAACACTTAGTGATGGGTGTGCTTCATTTTTTGATAGTTGTTTGCATATGAACTGATTAGCCAAATTAGAGAGTTTGTGATTAATGTCCCTGTTATTAATACAAATGAAAGAAGTCCTGAAATAATAATGAGCAGTCAGAAGATGTGGTATCAGTCTTCATTATTCACAGTGCACCCAGCTCTTCATGCCTAGATGGACACTCTGGTAGAGAGATTCACAACAAAGCTCCCCCCTCCAGGGCAGAGAGAATATGGATAATGTAGAAGTTTAGCAGCCATTTTCAAATAATGGAGGAGGATATAAAAGTAAGAATCATCTCTCTGAAGTGTAAGGGTGATAACTAGACTCTGTTTTAGCCTCCCAGCATGGGATAGTGTGTCTGGGCACACAAAGGTCTGCTGTGCCAGGATTTGCCCCAGCCCTTTTGGCTTACCCTCTTGTCCATCATTTTAAGTAGGACAGAATGGAACAAGATGAAGAGTAGAAGTCATTGGCTTCATCCTTCCTCATTTTGTCAAGTTGTGGATTTCATGTTGGGAATGTTTAAACACAGATGTATTGACAAAGCCATGTCAAAATAGCACACAGTATAAAAGCATCTACTTCTAGAAACATATCCTACAGATAGACTTGCACAAGTACATAAAGATATATGTACAAGGATGACTATTGAAACATAGTTGTAATAATAAGAAACAAAAAACAGAAGTACCTAAATATCCATCTCTAGGGACCTAACTTAAAGAAATTATGATTGTGATACATACATATAATGAACTACTATGTCTCTCGAAATAGAATGAGGCAAAAGTATATGTAGAGGTATGGAATAGGCCTATAATATTTTGTTTAAAAAGTTAAAGGAAAGATCCTAATTTTTTCTTTACATTTTTGAAGTGTTTTTAAGCCAGTTATAGTATATGGACCTTTTATGGATCCCAGTTGAAACAAAACAAAATTTTTTTGAAATAGTCAAGGAAATTTTAACACTGCCTGGATATTTGATACTATAGAATCCTTGTTAATTTCAGGTATGATAGTGCTCTTGGGCTATGTTTGAAAAAGAGTCCTTATCTCTTAGAGGCACTTACTGAAATAAACATTAACTGATAAGATGTCTGGGATTTGCTTCAAAATAATCCAGTCACGGGGATAGGGGAGTCTGAAGTCTGGACAGGAGTATAAATAAAACAGGGTTAGCCATGAGTTGCTGATTTGGGCATAGCAAGTATTCTAGGCAAGAACAACCTGCATTTCAGGGAACACAAGGCAAGTAGAAGTAGCGTAAGCTTTTAAAAAGAATACCTCCCTGATCCACTTACTAGGTCCCAAACTTCATTGTTAATATCTTAACTACCCTCAGGATTTCCTGCTTTAACTTACTTGACCCAGATATTGGCAGAATAGTAGGATGACTGCCAGAGAATGTCTGGCTATCCAGATATATATAAAACAAATTGTCTAACTTCCTTTTGGAAAGGGGCAAGCATTATACATGCAGTGGGATGGTACCTATACCAGTTATGCTAGAGAAAATGTGTTGCTTATGGCAATCACACCTATATTGTTGTTTTCCTAAGGATAAACAGACATGATCGTTTTAGGTTATATTAGTTAGGGTGAGGAATGCTAGCTGCTATAACAAACCTTTAAAATCTCAATGACTTAACAAAGGTTTATTTCTCACTGACATTGCAGTCCAGTCAGGCTTCTCCCCTATAGTAGTTACAAAGTTGCCTAGGGCCTCAGAATCCTCCATTGGATACTCTGGCCTGCAGTCAAGAGGGACAGTAGAAAGTGTGGAGAAATACGCAGGTTTGGGGCCACGCCTCAATCTGACATACTAATTCTGCCCATACTTTCCTAGCCAGAATTCAGTCATCTGGGTCACCTAACTGTACAGGAGGTTGGAAATATAGCTTTCCCAGAAGCCCAAGAAAATGAGATGGGGGTCAACCATCACACTTCATTATCTCTGTCCCATTGTGTATTTTACTAACTTGAATTTAAGAGATTGACTCAAGAAAGCTAATAGAAAAACCGGGGAAAGAATTACATCCAGGTACAGCAGAAAAGAGGTATTCAATAGATTGTTGCCAGACTACTTAGCATAGAGACAAGTTGGCTTGTTCCTATAGGACTACTTCTAGTCCTCATCAGTGAATTGGCTTTGCTGAGCATGGATGTGTTGTTAGGGTGAGAATCTACTTTCATTTATTAGAGCCACAAACCTAAAGGCCACTATGTACTACAAAGATTGTAATTTTTAGCGGGACTGCTATGTGTTTCTTTTTTCAGGGTTTGAGTAAAAAAGTTGGTGTATCATCCTCCATCCTCCAAGGTCTCTGGATCTCCTATAGCACAGAAGGTCTTTCTATGGCATTGGCATCTTTACGAAATCTCTACACTCCAAATATAAAGGTAAGTGCTTATAAATTACAGACAGATTAAAAAATTAACTATGAAAAAATAAAATTAGAAGGACATTTAAGTGTCTTTTTTATTGATCTTTGACTTGCCTTGGACTGTCTCCTATTTATTAGCCTTTTATTGATAATATATTTTGAATTGTTACATTTTATTCTGTGAATTGAAGACCAAACCTACTGACCTACTACCTTCTAAGCTGGCTCTGATTTACAGGATCAGGTCCTGCTCCTTCTAGGGAGTAAATCAGTCTCCAGTAGCCTTTGTTTTAATAGAAGCTTTTCTGACCAACAGTTCACTTAATTAATAGAAACTATGTTCATTACTACAGTAGGGTTAGACTTTGCACTAGTTACTGTAAAGGAAGCATTTTACTTCCCTTTCTAAAAGCAAGATACTAAAAAAGGAACAAATGAAGATGATAAAATAAAGCAGTTACTAAATGCACCTGAACACTGTTGTGCAGTCCCAGATGACTAAAAGGATGTGACTGATACTTGTCTGAGTATCACTTCTATTTATTTACTTCTTTCTAGGTCAGCCGACTGCTGATTTTGGGAGGTGCCAATATTAATTATCGGACAGAGGTTTTAAATAATGCTCCAATTCTCTGTGTCCAGTCTCATCTTGGTTACACAGAAATGGTGGCCCTGCTGTTGGAGTTTGGGGCCAACGTGGATGCCTCTTCTGAAAGCGGCCTGACTCCTCTGGGCTATGCCGCAGCGGCAGGCTTCCTGAGCATCGTTGTGTTGCTGTGCAAAAAACGGGCCAAGGTAACAGCTGTGTGACTCTGCAACTTGTCCCTTCTCCCCTTTTCCTTCCTTCCTGCTGTAGTCTTCCTCATTTCCTGCATCACCACATGAGTCTAGGTAGAGTCCATCCAACCCTCCTGAGGGTAGGTCACAGGGAGTGCTGGCTGTGCCCACATCCCAGTGTTGGCCCGCTGCCATTGCCACTTCATGCTGCCTCTGGGCACGGTTCTGAAGCCTTTGGGCAGTACTTAGGAAACTGCATTTATGAGCAGCCACGAAAAGTTCCTACCTAACAACCAAGAAATTGTCTACTGAGCTCAGAGTGAGGAAGGAGAAGTGGTGTGGCAAGGAGACTGCAGTGGGAAGTCTGAACTGAACAGTGCCTGCAGACTGTAAACTTTAATGTGTAGAGAAGAAATTAGCCATGGAGATAAGAACAGAGACCAGACTCCCTGTTCTACCTTGAAGAGCATCCCTGTAGTAGAGGTAGAGAAAAGATGATCCTATTTACACTCCAACTGATCAGAAGCATTCAGGAGTGCTTCTGTTAGTATACTTTAATCCTCTGAAAACATTTCTTAAAAATGTGTTTGCTTTATAGTACCTCAAGAGCCACTGATGTAAAAGAACTCAGTTTTGAAATATTGGTGAAAAGGAAAATGCTGGTCTCAAAAGTATAGGCCTCTGGGGAAAATTATAACCTTACAGTATTTTGTTTCAGTCCTGAAAACAAACAGGATTTTGGTGGTTTTGCAATGAAATATAAGTAATATGTATGACCTCATTCTGAGGTGCCCAGTGTTTTCACAAGGGAAGAAAGTGGAACTCTGCAGACTCCTTTGGGAGCTGGGACCTGGGACTCTCAGTGAAATTTACTGTGACACAGTGATGGTCCATCTGTAATGCCCTCTTCATTTGACTGAACACCTCTAAAATAATAACTGGGCCTCATTACTATAACTGTGGATTCATATTCTAATCTTAGCTGGGTCTTTGCTGCTGCTCAGCTATCTCTTGCAATGCCTAATAAATAATATTCTTTAAAAAATAAAAAGTTCTCTAAAACCCCAACCTCTTGGCATTCATCTGAAGCTACTGTCTCAAAAGTCACTAAGAGCTGCTAATCACCAAATTAAGGAAGTTTTTCTCATTTCTCCCCTTCTAAACTTCTCCATAATATTGGCAAGATTGACCACAATACTTCTCAAGACAGTGTAATACCCTAGCTCTCCTCCTTCCTCTCCGGTTGCTCTTCTGTCTTCCTACTCCCAGTGCAACTGTTCACTAAGATGTTTTCCTCCAGTGGTCTTGTCCATCCTCATACTCTCTTCCCCAGCTTCACCATTAAAATACTGATGAATATTAACCAGTTATTTTACAAAGTGTTCTTTGATTTTAGTTTGTCTTATAGTTTCTCATCATTAGATTGAGTTTATATATTTTGGGCAAGAATACCACAAAAGTGATGCTGTGCCCTTACTAATGTAGCACGTCAAGGGGTCCACAGTGTTACTGTCTTATCACAGGTGGATGTTAACTTCTGTCACTTGATTAAGGTGTCTTCTAGGCTTCTCAACTCTGAACTGTTTTTCCCTTGGTGATAAAGAGTTAAGTAATGCCACCACCTTGGGAATTACAATGCCAACATATAATTGAGGGGGACACAAACTCTTAGGCCATAACACCCTTCCTTCTAAACCCATTACTGATTCTACCTGGAAATTCTCTAAACTTTTATTGCACTTTTACTTTCCTTACACATTTATTATATACACCTTGTTGGATAGATAGGTTTCTGTCACATTGGTTGTATCTCCAGATAGAAAGTCTTTGAGAGTGGAATCTACATTTTACTCGTATTCACCTTTTTATCCTGTGTGGTACCTTGCACATAGTAGGATTTCAGTGAACATTTGTTAAATAGATGGCTGGGTGGAACTAAAGCTATGGAGACCCAGACACAGAACTTCTGTTTCAAGTGCTTGAACTACCACTTAAAGATAACCTGCCTCCCCACTAGAAAAGGCTACTCATCTATGCAAACATGTGGCTACCTTCTTGTAGATTGATCTTAATCAGGCCCATCTTTCAGTCTAAACTTGTAGCCAACAGCACAGTTGTAAAAACTGCTGTTGGAACTTAGTGAGCATTCAGCTCCAAGTACCTCTAGCCATTTTGGCTGGATCTTTGAGATTCTGCCTTCCAATTAGAAGAGAAAAGTGGCCTTTGCCAAAGCTGGGTGGTCAAATGTATGATTCATGATATAAGATATTTTGCTTCTTTGTAACACCAGAAAATTTGAGTTTTGAAATGTTTTTCTTCCCTTTCAAGATTTCAAAGACAGTTTTTTGTGCCATCAGAGCCACAAGTCTTTCAAAACTGAGTCTGAAAAGAACTATTGGAAGACAAAGGAGAATGTGCCTCAGGGAAACAAAGCTGGAGCTGTGGGTCTTCTTTTTCTGAGTTTTGGCAGGATTTTGTGTGTGTGTGAAAACAAAAGCCTGACCTTAGGAAAACAGGTTCTGCCCAGAGGGGCATCTACCAGAGTTGTAGCTCAGTGATGACCTAACCTGAGTAGGAAAGTATTTTCTAAATTTTCTGAGATTGGCTCAGGGAAAGGGGAAAAAATGAATCTTAGTAATCCAGACCTGGGCAGAGCTGATGTGACTGGTTGGGAGTGCAGCCACAAGTCTTCGTTCACACAGATTTCTCTGTCTCCTCCCCTCAGGTGGATCACCTGGACAAGAACGGGCAGTGTGCTCTGGTCCACGCTGCCCTCCGAGGTCACCTGGAGGTTGTCAAGTTCTTGATTCAGTGCGACTGGACAATGGCCGGCCAGCAGCAAGGAGTGTTTAAGAAGAGCCACGCCATCCAGCAGGCCCTCGTTGCTGCAGCTAGCATGGGTTACACCGAGGTAAGAACGCAGGTGATAAGGTATTTGGTTTTTTTGTTTTGTTCCAGCTATACATATTGAAGGACCTAGGAAAGGTTGCATTGCCAGCCTAATTTATGTGAACTAGCTTTTGCTCATTGCTCTGAGGAATAGGGAGACAAGACTCCATGAAGCACCAGAAGTCTCCAGTGCCAAGGTGCCTAGAAGTGTGGGCTCAGGACTTCAAAAGTACCTTAGAAATTATATGATCCAATCTTTCTACCCTATGTAACAGTGACACTAAGCCCAGAGGGATTATTTGTTGAACTGTGTTCCCATGGGTAGTAGACAGTGTGGGATGGGAAGGGCATATATTTGGAATCTGAGAAGGATCAGATTTGAGACCCATCTTTGCTACTCTAATTAGCTCTGGGCCTTGGGCAAGTTACCTAATCTCCTAGAACCTTAGTTTCCCATCAAAGTGAGTCTAATAAGTGAGTCTAACAAATTCTTTTTTTACAAGGCTGATGTGAAAGGTGCTTTGTAAACTGTTAAACACTATACAAACAGTATTTTCGCTAGTTTATTAATGATAGTAATAATACAGTGGCAAAATGTATAGAATTGGTAGCATTTTAGGAAATGTTTAACAACCAGGTCTGGGAGGGGAGTGCAGTGAAGTAGGAATGTGTGTGTGAGTGTGTACATACATACTTAAATTTATTATCAACTTTACTAACAAAAAGAACATGTAACACACAGTTTACAAATAACCAAGAAATGTACAATACTCTTAATTGGATGCTTCTGTTGATTTTTGCTAAATTTATATCTGTAGCCAGTCTATGGTTGCAACTCAAACCGTGATTTGATAAAAGGAGTTGCACCCCAATTTGCTACTCTTTTCCCAATAATTTTATTATCATTAAATCTGATATGTGGTCTACTGTTAAACTATTCTTACCATCATACAAATTATATCCATTAAACTTGAACTCCTTTTCCACTTTAGCACTAAATCAAATCCTGATTTGCAATAAAATCAAATATTCCCACCATGGCTGATTTCAGGCTACTAATGTGACATCACAGAACACAAAGTTGCAGAGAGATATAACATAATACACCATTGTATAATATTTCCCCATACAGGAACCACAGACACCGTAAATATAAATAACCTTAAGAGCACAGATATATTAATACTAAAATGTAGTTAAATAATTAGGAAGTTATGAGATTTTATGTTTTTTAACCTTTTTTTTTAATATAATGTAATTGTTATTTAAAGATGTTAATAAACATCTTTGTTTAAACAGCCAGCTTGCAAGATTCTGAAAGTTTAACCATCAGCTTTCATGGGCCCATACAAGTTGGCTCAGCGCACTGCACAGGATGCTTCACACAGCTACCCTATCAACTGACCTGATATGTCATAAGGAATATTAAATAAAACTGAAATTTTTGTTACCTATGGGAGGTTTTTTAACCCTCTCTACAGTCAAATTCTGTCACTTTCTTTGTTGTTAGCCACCATTCTCCTTGTATTGTCCTCTGAATAGTCCTTGTACTTCTGAAGGGGAAAAAGAGGGTAATCACTTTACTCTGAAGAAATACCGTGTTTTCTCCATATTTACTTTCTGTTTTTTGTTTATCAATTGTTTTTTTCTGTTTCTTTATTGGTATGGGGAGGATGAGGGGTTGCTTCCTTAACTGAAATATGAGGAATATGTAATTTTTTTTTAAATCACATGTTATGCAAGTAAATTGTTTTCAAGAGAAACATGTAAACTGCACCTGCTAGAACAGACGCCCTCAAGGCAGCTTTGGGTTTCTTTGCCAGGACAATCAGTTCTGATTCCTTTGTGTGCAAGAGATTTCGTGACACTTGGGTCACCCAAGTATTTTCTAAACCTCACAGGCTAGCATCAGCAGTATAATTTTCCACCTGAAGTTTGAGCTGACACAACTTCTTGTTTCAGATTGTCTCCTACCTACTTGATCTTCCAGAAAAAGATGAAGAGGAAGTGGAGCGAGCACAGATCAACAGCTTTGACAGTCTCTGGGGAGAGACAGGTACTTCTCACGAATATGTTGTGCCTGTGTGGGGATACTCTCTGCATCTCACCCCCTCATTTCTCTGCATACTCTGTCTTATTTGGTGGTCTCTGTCTGAGAGCTTTTGTATTGGAGACCAATTTAGCCAAAATAAAAAGTCAAGCAATTTCCTTATTTCAGTCATCTTTTCCTTTGGGTTCTCCATACCATTAGCACTGGAGTCTTCCTTCAAACAAAATTTTCCCATACTCGTTTCCAAATATTTTTAAAAGACTGAAAGTTCCCTTACAATGTGCCAAACCAGAACAGAGAAGAGTTGTGGCTTTGCCTTTCTTTTCTTTTCTTTTTTTAAATCTGATCCTTGTAGCAGTTAGGAATAAATATTTATACCATCAAATAACTCTTTCCACGTGTGGTTATAAATCAGGTGGTTAAGTTTTATTCACCCCTTCTGGCTTAATCCAGCGTTATCATGGCATAGTAGCATCTGAAGCTGTTAAGCTGAGACGTTATGAGTAAAGTTGCTATCCGGATACGAAATGAAGGTACCACCTAGTAAAGAACAGCCCCATGCAGTCCCTCCTGATCTGTAGCGAAGTGATGTCTGTTACTTCTACAGAGGCCTCTTCCTTGTGGCCTTTGCAAGAAATGATTGTTGCCTTCCCCCAAGTCTAAACTGGAACATCTGGAGAAACAGTAACAATTTATTCATTTTTATGAAACCAAAGCAACGAAAACTATAAAGTCACCACAGATATGTGCCATATTTGCCAGGAGTAGACCAATATTGAGATGGCCAATTTAGGGAAAATATCTTACTAAATATGAAGGGTGTCTGTTTTGGTTAGGGTCAGTGTATTAGAAATTACAGAACACACTTGAAATCATTTAAAATATGTAATGACCTATTGAACTGTGATGTTTCTGCCCATGGCAAAAATCTTATATATGTTTCATGGCGTCTTTCACATTATGTAAAAAGGTCCAAAGCTCAGGACTTGCTTCTCAAACAATCCCTTCCTCTGTAGGAGCCAAAGGGAGCAGATGCCAGGCAGCTGCAGCTTAAGAGCCCATGGCAGATTAAAGGAAAATGTGCAGCTGGAAGCAGCTGCTGTCTCTGGTCCCCCACCCAGAGGGAAGCCAGAGGACAGGCTGAGGGGAAGGTCCTGGCCAGGACGCCTGCAGTTCTGGAGTATCCGTACTGTGGCCTAGAGCTGCAGAAGGGACGCGTCAGCTTACTGCCCCATCAGCACAGCCTTCCCCAGCACAGTGCTGCCGTACTGCCCAACAGACCCCCGTTGCCTTGCACAAGTAATCACTGGGAAGGGCAAAAAATGTAATGGCCCAATGGTAATAAGGGATGGAAATTATAAGACTAACAATCATAGGGATAAATATCAAACACATTCTAGTGCTGTACTGGAAAGAATTCTTAAAAATGTCCAAGAAGGGTGTGAACTAAGTGGAAGACTTATTTTTAGTGATATGAATTTCATATTAAAATAAAACTTTACAGACTTAGGACTTTTTAAATATATCATGCTTTAAAGTGTGCAATAAAATTTGTTAACAGTAATTTGCTTACATAGTACCATATCTCAAGATAATAAAAATCAAAGCTTTGTGTCAGTTTGCCTATAATCAGAACTGTGTTGTGTTTAACTTGATATTTGTATAAAATAATTTCAGCATTATAAACAAAATGCTATTTAAATGAGTTAGAATAAAATGCACTTATAATATAATGTATGGATCTTTGAAGTTATTTGATTTCAGAAATAATATCTTTGCTATGTAAAAATGTCCCTTCAACTCATCGCTAGTACAGAATACACTATGAGTTGCTTTTCTATCTATAGTAATGGGTTTACTAAGTACACATGTTCCTTTCTAACTTAAGCACACAGTCATTTAAAATTTATAATGACCCATTGAACTGTAATGTTTTCTCCAGTGGCAGAATCTTCTATATGTTTTCATCATAAAATGAATGTAGGTCTCTGACCTACAGCCCACTGGTTGGGTCTCATAACTGCAACCCTGGCTTAACACAATTTTCACCTGAGAAAAATACAATGGTCATGTTTCCAACAAATGTATTAGTTACTCTGTCAAACCTAAGACATCACTAATTATAAGAGACTTTTATATACCACTACCAAAAACAAAACAAAACCCACCTCTACCTGTTAAACTGCATAGTTTGTTATAACATCAACCCTAAGATGTATTCCAATTTCAGAGATGTTAAAATGTGAAGGGAAAAAAGTACATCTTAGAATCAATGAAATATATCTTAGCATATAGTGAAATTTGAGATGTGATGTTTACATATTGGGTTTTCTAAAAGCAGATCATTAGAATATCCTGGTTGCCTTTGTCTTCCTTTGCAGCCTCTTTATCCTTCCTGATAGTGTCTTCCTACACCAGATTTCACCATCTAGCTGACCCCTCCCACCCCACGGAGTTTTCACAGGCTTTTTATAGAACAGCACAGAAGAAAAGCAATTAAGGTGATGAGATTGTACTCCACTCCCTCTTCTTCTCTTGTCTTGTGGGCACAGACCAGGACCAGCATTAAAATTTCTAGCAACTCTGGAGCCTGAGCCATCCCATGGCCCAAAAGAAGCAGGAGTTCACAAAATAAACAAGATTCCCTTAATTCATGCCCTCATCATCTTTTGCCTAGGTTATTACAACTACCTCCTAGCTGTTCTTATCCCTAGCCCCCCACCCTTTTGTGATTCATCTCCCAGACATCAGCCAAAGTGATCTTTCTGAACCACAATCTGTTCATGTCACTTTCCTGCTTACAACCCTTCATTGACCATGTGTAGCATTAGTTATTAAATGTAGCATTAAAAGACCAGTCATGATCTCCAGTCTCATCTGCTGCCTGTCTTCCCAGTAAGTCCAGTAACAATAGATACACTGTTTCCCACCTCAGTGCCTTTATACATGCTCTTCCTGCACCTAGCATGCCTCCCCCTTGTCCTTGCATGCCTCTAAGTATCTTCCTCTTTGCCACCTCCATACAACCTCATGGACTCAACCTCTCTTGTGTTTATCACACACAGTGTATAGTAATTCATTGGTTTACTTATCATCCTGACTCAATGATGAATTCCTTTAGAGCAGAGACAGTGTCTAACCAGTAGCTCAATAAATATTTAATTAATGTTATTTTGGATAGCAGTGCTCAGTTTGTGTCTCCCCAACCACCTCCCTCCCATTGGTCTTACATGACCTGTCTGTGCTGTAATATCTCAAGGTCAAAAACAAAGAAACAAAAGAACCATTTGCTTTGCCACATTCCATGTAGTTTCAGCATCTCATCCAAGCAGGCTTTGGCTATTTCCCCAGCTGTGAGCTGCATCCTGTCTGCCTCTTCCAGTTCCTTAGATGTTTCCCTTTGGAAAAGAACCATTGATGTCAGATAATCTCATCAGATGCCGACAAGCTAGGGAACAAATTCTGTTACTGGTCTCTTAGGAAGAGATTTAGCTCCAAACTGCTGTGTTTGCTCTAAGAATCAGTTTGTTATTTTACAGAACTGGCTTTACCTTAATCTTCTTTCTTTCAGAAAGTTTTAAGAGTTTTTGATAAGACTTATATAAAATCCAGCCAAAGCAACTCCTTGCTCTTGGATCTTGAAAAGTTCAGATCCTATTTTACTTAGTTCTGTTACTCTGAGATGAAATTGGCCAGCTGTGTTAATGACCGTGTCTAGCTATCAACTGGAGATTCCTGCCAAATTACATCATAACCGAAGCAACAGAGATGATACAACAAAGAAAGAGGCCAAATGAAACATTGCCTCTCATATAAATGTGTTATCCAGCAGGTTAAAGAGGGCCAGCCAGAACAATGTAACTCTAGGTTAGAGTGCACGGTATAAGTTTAGCTTTCAGGATGGGCACTAGAGTGATTTTTTTCAACTGTGTTCTGTGAATTGGCCTCATTGGTGAAAGGCTTGATTCTGAAATATTTTCTCCGTGGCACTATAAATTCTTCTGTGAAAAAGAATATATTGCACCCACACACATACACACACAAACACAGAACATTAAAAGAGAGGTTGTTTCAGCCCAGTCACCTAGTAGCTACTTTAAATGGGATCAGAACATGGGAGTTAGTAGTTTTCCAAATCATTTGTTTTATGTACCAACAAAATAATACCAATTGTTCCTAACAAGTATCAACCCAGATTTTTTTCTTTTTTCCCCAGCTTTACTAAATAGAACTGAGCATAACATTGTATTACTTTAAGGTATACACCTGATGATTTCCAGTCAAGTCCTTAAACTACTCTTGTGTTCTGACCCAAGAACTAAAGTTTTTTGTTTGTCTTTTTCTGAACTATTAGAAATATGAACTTTGGAAAGACGGAGGATCACTTTCATTTAGAGAACAAGAGGCAAAACTTCTTTGTCAAGTAAATACTGACACCCATCAATACTTGTACACATCCATGCAGAGCTTGAAAATGACCCACACCTCAGATAGGGCCAAGCCTCTGCCCTCCTGTAAGGAACAGGACAGAAATGCCAGTACTAAGAGTTCCAAAATGAAACTGAAAACATACGTAAGACAAGGCATATGTATATCTAGCCTAAGAGTGAATATATCTTCTAAAATTGTCACATTTTCCTTTATAATCCCTTCTTATCCTTGAGGAAGGAAAAAATTATTTGGAGGTTTATCTTGGTAAAAACTACAGGTAGTTTTGGTTTTGCATATGAATCAGTCAATTGTGGATAAATTTGGCCAAGCCCAAAGACAAAAATGCCATGATTTGCACTTAAATGAAAAAAATCACAAGTGACCATTTGATTGGAATTTCAATTGCTTGCCTGATTAGATACCTACATTTGCAAACTGAAATATCTGCACCTGCCAAATACTATCTTTTCCTGATTTGTCATTGGAGTAGGTGGCCATAATGAAGGAAGGACTGCTGACTACTACATCAGTTTTCCAAGTCAATTCTGAAAGAGTTACCTGTCTTCTTTCTTTCAAAGCACAATTCCTGACATCTTCTAGCAATGTTTACCATCCCCCCTACCCTCATCCATTCTTTCAAACATTAAACCAGTGCCTTTGAGATCCCATGATTAAGACAAATATATATTTGTTCAAATATGGACTTTGTAAAAAGCATATCTCCAAATTCCTCTTGCTGCTATCAAAATAGTATGCAGAAGATGAAATAGGCACTCATAGAATCTCCACTGTATCAAACATCAGAAACAATGGACCCTAGCACAAAAAAAGAAGTTTAAGCTTCATCCTGCTATGTCCCTAATATTCACTATACCTATTTTTTATATGACTCCATTATTTTATATTCATAAGAGCCTTTGTCATACCACCTCTTCTCTCTTCTTTAAGACTATTACCTTGAACAATTTTGACCCTCCTGTAAAAATGGTTGTAAATGTATAGAAACGTCTGTCTCAGCTAAAGAAGAAAAAGAGGCCCTTAGACTGCAATTTCTGACTTAGTTTCTTTGGGTTTAAGGGGTCAAGGAGTAGAATTTGGCCAGGGGTGGTTCCTAGCTAATTCTAAAGAAGACTCTGTAAAGGCCCTTCTCTCCATATTCCACCCACACATAGCCCAGTGAAAGGTTTGTAGCTTGGAAGAGGTACAAAAAAGCAGTAAGTCAAAAGCAGAGAAGACAGCCTTGGTAGGAAAAATGAAACCAACTAATTGTGATCAAAGGTGGTTTTTCAATATATTTATTGTTTTCATTGTCTCCATATATTGGAAGCTCACTTAAATGTGGTTTTATTTATTATTTTTCTTTAGAATTTTCCTTCATGGCAAAAGTAGCTAAAATCATTATTCTTGGAGGTAAAGTGCAGTTACATTAATCAAACACTGACATACTGTTATGCCTAACACAGAGGGCTGGAGAGAAGAAGGACCACCTGTTCTCAGTCTGTGTTCTCTGCCCTTAGCCCTGACAGCTGCAGCCGGAAGGGGCAAACTGGAAGTGTGTCGTCTGCTGTTAGAACAAGGGGCAGCAGTGGCCCAGCCAAACCGCAGAGGGGCTGTACCCCTATTCAGCACCGTTCGACAGGGCCACTGGCAGGTAAGCTACTTCCAGTCCCTTCGGCAGAGGTGAGTTAAAGGTGGGAACTTCTGAAGCAAAGAGCAAAAAAATCACTAACTTCGGGTTACCCCACAGTCATCAGGATTGAGGACTTGGGACTTTGTTATTAATATCCTTGTTAACTGAAAATATATCACAAAGTTAACCTTCAGAATCATCATGATTTACATTGTACGGAAGGACTGGCTACTTTTGGCCTGGTCATGGAGTGACCTCCTCATATTTCACAGTATCCACAGGTGCTCTGGAAGGTTCTTTTCCCAGCAGATCCCTGCTAACTTGCTGGCAGGTATATCAGACTACTAAAAGAAAATGTAGTGTATATAAATTCTAGTTACACAGTCTTCCCAGATATTTGGATTCTGGGTAAGTGCTGATTTATAACTTAGGATAGAAAAGAAAGCATATTGGTAATAGTCTTTGGAAGTAATTGAGTAGACAAAAAGCTCTAGAAGCCAAGCAGTGCTGAAGAGTTATCAGAGGCATTTGATTGTATTTAGTTCGGTCGTAAATATTCACTGCAAGCAGGTTTGCAACCCCTAGAGGTCAACAAAATGGCAGTGGCGTGGGTAGTGGCTCATGCTGGAGCTCCCACTTGGGAATTGTTTGTCTATATCATGGCCTTTTTTCCTAAGTTCTTTTTTCCTTGATGACTGATCAAACATTCAGAGCTGAACTCTTCTCATTTAGCTGTACCTGAGAGTCAGAGATCAAATCACATGGTCCCAGGACTGCAGGTGCCAGGGGGCTTCTTGCAACAGAGTCACCTGTGGAGAGCTTGCACAGTGCAGGGACAATGTGCGTGTCTGCTTGGTGGCTTCTCCTGGCTCATGGCCCCTGCTCCTCTGTGCTTGCAGATTGTTGATCTTTTACTCACCCATGGGGCTGATGTCAACATGGCAGACAAACAGGGCCGGACTCCCCTCATGATGGCTGCTTCTGAAGGCCATCTGGGAACCGTGGACTTCCTACTTGCACAAGGTCAGTCCTGAGATGCCAACTCTGGATGATCTTTGCCATCCTAACCCAAGGAACTCATGATTTCCAGTGATGAATTCCAAAAGATGTTAAGAATAGATATTATTAATCTAGGTGGTTAGAAAATGAAAGTGCACCTCCTCTTATATACAGTGAGACTCTTCTAACTCTTCTAACTCAATTTCCTAATGGCTTGAGAGATTTTTCATAGTTGAATCAAATGAACATATCCTAAAATCTTTAATTCAAATATGTAATCTCCAAACTTTGATCTTTCAATATACACTCAACGAATATTCATCTTCCCAGGATTGTATTTTGACTTAATCAATTCCTCTGTAAACCAGTACTGCTAATATCTTCTTGTATCCATAGGAGGCAAACAGAGGTTAAGACAGTTCCTGACAGTGGGGCCCTATTTAAGGAATCAGAATATTATTATCCTCCTGTGGTAAAAAATTCCTTTTGACATTTATCAACATTCACATATTCCAGATGAATGGCAAAAAAATTAAAGGGTATTGTGGTCACAACACCATCCAAAGTACTCAGCCTTGCTTTTGACTGCTATGACCTCAGTCACCTATGCAAAACTGGTGAGTGACAGTGGGCCTCTGTAGTAGAAAAGCTTGAGGCACTGGTGACCCTACAGTACCATGTAGTGGAGCTTGAGCATTTACACAGCAGAAGGTAGTGTTATTGTGATCAGCCTTAATGACTCCATTCCAGTTAACCTCCCCTATTAGTAAACTGGACCAATCATCTATAATTATATCAACAAGCACGAACACTTCAAGGAAACAAACCTCCTGAAGAATCATGTCCTGGCCAGAGCTGTTAAGGATAGTTGAGTTAGGAAGAAGGTGAGATTTCTCAGATTTCAGACTAGAACTCAGAGACTCAGGATCTTTAGCTGTGTCCTCCAGAGATTTGTTTCTTCAGCCTCAGACCTCACAAGTCTGGTCAGAATCAAGAGAACTGCTCTCCAGTGCAAAAAAGTGGTTCTTGCTTCTCCACCAAACAAGTCTGGTTTCATGATATCCTCACTTCTGCTAAGGTGGTGCTGGGAGGGGAAGGAAGATGTACCCAGGCTCTCAGGCTAAGATGTGGCAAGAGTAAATGTCGCAGAACAACCCAAGTGTATTGGAAAACGCAGGACCTCTTCAGCCACTGATAACTTTTAGATAGCTGCAGTGCCCACTGCACACCAACACAAGTTCGTCGGGCACTGAGCCCAGAGATGGAGTCTGCCATACCTTTGCAGACACTCTGCTCTTTGCAATATAGATCTTCCTTGACTTACAGTGGGGTTACATCCCAGTAAACCCATTGGAAGTTGAAAATATCATAAGGCAAAAATGCGTTTAATACACCTAACATATATGTGCATCATAACAGCCTACCCTACCTTAAACATGCTCAGAACACTTATATTAGCCTGGAGTTTGGACAAATCATCTAACACAAAGCCTATTTTACAATTAAGTGTTGTCTGTCTCATGTTATTTACTGAATAGGAGTAACAAAGTGAAAAACAGAGTGGTTGTATGAGTTCAGGTGGTTGTAAATGTATCTGCTGTTTGCCCTAATGATCGTGTGGCTGACTGGAAGCTGCAGCTTCGTACCACTGCCCAGCATCAAGAGAGAATATCACAAGGCATATGACTAGCCTGGGGAAAGATCAAGATTCCAAATTCTAGTATGGTTTCTACTGAATGCATATCATGTTTGCACTGTTGTAAAATCCAAAACCTTAAGTCAAACCATCTTAAGTCAGGGACTGTCAGTATTTCATTATTTCACACTTAAATCAGGGACTCTCACTAAATCAACAAATTCCACAAACTTTATTTAGCCTACATTATTTGCAGAACCACCTATGCTAGGAACTGTGAGGTGTTTTTTTTTTAATTAATACACTATAACCTGTGCCCTCAAAAGGTCTAAAATCTGACAAGAAAGGAATGAAACAAAGATAAATAACCACTGAAGTGAAAAATCTAAGTGCTCCGTTAAAAGTATTTGAGATAGAAAAGGACAGACTGAAATTTGAATAGAAAAAATGCTCTGTATTTAGGGAGGGGAAAGTAAATGAGAGGTTGAGGAGGAGAAACACCACAGCAGTTCATAAAAATGGACAAGTTGTCCAGGGGAGTACACAAGGACTGTTGGGAAATAAAATTGGAAACGTGTGTGGAAAGAAGTTGAAAAGGAGCAGATTAAGAGAATTTGGACTTAATTCTGAAGGCGGTGGGGAGCCATTCAAGATTTTTAAAAAGAGAATTGTTGCCAGAGTTGTGCTTTTTAAAAAAAAATCACTTTGGCAATAGTGAGAATAGTAGATTTACTGAAGGAATTATAGTGGACCGGGTAGGTCAATTAAGAAGCCATTGTGACAGGATAGATGAGAGGTAATGAGGCCTTAATACAGGTGCTGTAGTCGTTAGACTAGAACAGAAGGGCCAAATGCAAAAATGACTTTGGATATAAAGATTGTTACTTATAGGAAATAGGGATAGGAAAGTTGAAGATAACTCCAAAGTTTTAAGATGGGTGTTTGGGAGAACTGTGATTACATTAACTGCAAGGGGCGGGGAAGAGAAAAGATGATTACAAATCGAATTTTGGAAGTAAATTGAACATATCATATGGGTTAATTTCCTGTGTATCTCCTTTTAATTTCATAAATTACAGCTTTCCTTATCTTTGGAAAATCAACTTATCTTTAATATGCATCCGGAGCCTTCTTACCCTGCTTTTTCCTCTCTGCTGGAGGTTCTGTTCAGGGATTTTATAGATTTTGCATCTGAGAAAATTCCTTGGATTGTGTCCCGTTTTCAAATTCCATGTTAGAGTCAATGTTTTACTTGCATGCTATCCTATTATGAAAAAGTAGTGCAGCACATGAATGACTCTCATCAGGATTAGAGGTGCAGTACCTCCCAGCGCCTCATCCTGCTATGAGAAGCCACAAGGTCTGGTTATCTGACTTCTAGAGATAAAAAGGTGATAGGCCAGATAACTGCTGAGTAGGCCCTGAGCCTGGCTGTGGCAGGTCCTACACTTGATCTCACATCTGAATCCTGTCCAGCTGAAGAAGCAGCCTCGGAAATGCTCTGTGCAATAAGTTGATCTCCAGTTTAGCTAGTAAGTATGACATACCAACTGTGAAAGAACTCTCTCAGGTTCTCTCCTAAACTAGCAAGGATGGGCTCTTTGCCATCCAAGTGGTTACTGTCTAGGCTAAGAACCAAATGTAAATTGAATTAGTCTCACAAATCAAGTGTCAGGTATGATTGATTCTTATAGATAAAAATAAAAGTGTTGGATAAAACAGCAGCAGAATCACAGAACCCAAGAATGGATTAACAGTTACCAAAGGGAAAGGGACTGGGGAGAATGGGTGGGAAGGGAGGCAGAAGGGGGCGGGAAGAAGAAAGGGGGCCTTACAATTAGTATGTATATTATGGGGGGGGGCATGGGAGGGCTGTGCAACACAGAGAAGACAAGTAGTGATTTTTACTGCATCTCACTACGCTGATGGACAGTGACTAAAATGGGGTATGAGGGACTTGGTGAAGGGGGGAGTCTAGTAAACATAATATTCCTCATGTAATTGTAGATTAATGATACCAAAAGAAAAAAAGAAAAAAAAATAGAAGTGTTGGAGAGAAGCAGATACAGAATATAAAGGGTTGGAGAATGGGGATGGGGTTATTGAAGGCTGACTAGTTTAATTAAGCTCCACCTTTACTTTATGGCCTGGGCTCAATTTCCTCCCATAAGTCCATTTGCCCCGCATTCTAGGGATGGAGAAAGGGGCCTGGTACATTCTTCAGTGAGAAACATACTGAGCTCCTGTTTTATGAGAGTCTCTGAAGTAGTGTATACTATTATAAAAGGAAGATTTTCTCTGAGTTTAGAGAACATTCATTGAGAATTTATTACATACATAAAAAGAGATTAATAACAGAATAAGGTGACATGTTAATAAGGTTCAAGATGAGGTAGCAGTGAACCAGGAGAAGCTTCTTGGAGGCAGGGGGATTTGAGATGGTTCCTAGAGAATGGGTAGAAGAGAGGCAGGTTGTGGGGAAAGAAAAGGTATTTGACCCATAGGAGCAACATAACCAAAAGAGAGGATATGGGAACATTTATGGGAAACTCTGGAGGCAGTGAGCACATGCATTTGGTGAAAAGAAAGGATTCTCACAGGGGAGTAATGACACTCAAGTAAGCCTGGGGATAGATGTGGAGGACATGGAATACCCTGTAGAACAATTAGACTCTCCTCCACTGACAGCTTGCTAGATGAGGGGTTTTTTTAACAGCTTTACTGAAAGACAGCCCACATACCTGTGCTTCTGCAGAATGTACACCTTAAGGACCAGCTTTCCCTCGTGCTGTGAATTTTCATGCTGTGTTCTATTTGCTCTCGCAGGTGCCTCCATTGCTCTAATGGACAAAGAAGGATTGACAGCCCTCAGCTGGGCTTGCTTGAAGGGTCATCTCTCAGTAGTGCGGTCTCTGGTGGATAATGGGGCTGCCACGGACCATGCTGACAAGAATGGCCGCACCCCACTGGATCTGGCAGCTTTCTATGGTGACGCTGAAGTGGTGAGTGCCTTTAAACACATCTCAGTAGTAGGGACAGGGGAGGGTCTCCATCCATGATGTTACGTATGATTGGGAGTAGAGTAACATGTTGACAATTCCTGATGGAAAGTTCTTGGATCTAGAGGGCAGCAATATTCAAAACACCACTGAAGACCAAGAATATAGGTATGGCATGAAGTAGCATGGCCACCTAGCCCGGTACAGACCAGCAGCTGAATAAAGGCCAGGCAGCAGCCAGAGCCCTCAGTGGAGCAGTACTGAGCCATTGCACTTGTATTAACAGCTTGATCCATGTGTCCTAGGTCCAGTTCCTGGTGGATCATGGGGCCATGATTGAGCATGTCGACTACAGCGGAATGCGCCCTCTGGATAGGGCAGTGGGGTGCCGGAACACTTCTGTTGTTGTCACTCTTTTGAAGAAAGGAGCCAAGATAGGTAGGAGAAAGGAAGGAGGTGCTGGCCATCTGTGCCCAGAGGCCAGACTGGTCCAGTGGTCTGGCTGCCCTGGGTGTTTGGTGTGAGTGTATATAGTTTCTCCCTGCCCCGACCCAGTTATCGTCCAAATGAACCAAAAGGCCCTTGGCCCAGAGAAAGCACCTCTGAGCCATGGTCTGTGCTACCCTGTGCCCAAAATCACATGGTTATCTGCCATGCCCCTAGTAGCCTCAGCCAGGAGGCTGCTCTAACCGTAAGCACCACTTAGTGCTAAGGCCTCTGTACCAGCCCCGCCGTGAGCACCCTGGACCCCTGCACTGCCGTTAGCCTTTGCTTTCCCTGCTCTGTATGTGCTTCAGACCCTCCAGCCCCTGCTCTGCTGTCCCATCTGCTGCCCCGTCCCCCAGACCCATAGGCAGGGTTGGCTGATATGCTGGCTTTTTTGCTGCCTGCCTCTCACTGCTGCTTTTTCCTTCTTTTTTTTTTTTTTTTCTCACCTTCATCCATTTTTTTTTCCTCTCCTACAACTTTTTGTTTTCTCCTTTCTTTGAAGGTTGTCAGACGTTACCGAGTCGCCCACGAGGTATATCCCACCGCTGTCAGCATCAGGCGCAGTCTGATGGCTTGGTCAGCTTTGCCTTCTCCCCTTTGATTCAGCCTGCATGAGTTCCCTACACCTCTAATCTTTTAATTTACTTCACCTTAAAAGAAGATTTTTTTTTAATGACTGTTGTAGAGAATAACTTGAACTTTTGATAACTAACCCTGAAAAGCTTAGTTGGTGAATGATTCAGGCATCTGTAAACTAATCAATGTAACCTTTTCTCTCTCTGTGCGGGTGAAGTAGTCTTCAGTACTGCTGCCTTGTTTCATGACTGACATTCAAACTGTGCTCCTGGTTCAAAGAATCCCAGGGAGTCCTATTTGATATTTAAAAATTAAGGGAGCCTTTAGAATCTCTAATGCTTTCCCTTCAGCAGAGTACATATGTAAAAATTAAGAGACTAAACAGCTGGGAGTTTTGAGTCTCAGAATCTAAACTAAATTACCTTTCTTAGATTTTTAAATCTTATGGTAACATTTAGCATAAATCCTTTCTCCCGATTTCCTTATTTAAAATACCTCCAGACTGAGCCATTGCCTGCCCAAATACGTGAACGTGCAGGCTTTGCTGCCCTCCTGTGGTGTGAGCTCAGACAGCTCAGATACTCTTATTTTAAGGTGAACACAAATCCAACACAGCTTCTCGGCGGTGGGAGTGGCTAAGATACTCCCAGGTCTAAACGATGAGGAAATTGTTGTGGAGCAAGTTGTTCTCTCAGCAGAAATCCCCCCAGGGTGTTTTTTTCACCTAGCTCCTACCACCCTTACATTGTATGAGTTTTTTACCCATCATGCATCCTGTACACTACAGGTCCAGCCACATGGGCAATGGCCACCTCCAAACCAGACATCATGATCATCCTGCTGAGCAAGCTGATGGAAGAGGGGGACATGTTTTATAAGGTGAGGGGAGAGAGGAACAAAGTTTCCCCCAAACAGCCACTGAATCTGCACACACAACGTTCTACACGTAGAATCTCCCAAAGTCTTAACAGTTCTCATCCTTCGTTCCAGAGGCACCCCTCACTGATGACCTCATAAGTTAAGGATCCTGGGTTTTTAACTTCCCAACAGGAGAGCAAGAATAGCATAGACCTGCCTGCAGCTGATGAACCTAAAGACCTAGTTTCATCTGGTCACTACAGGGCAGTTACATAGGTTCTACACGGAATCTGTAAGTGGGACCTGGAAATCCCCGAGACACAAAGTAAAATAACGCAGTACAGATATTCCAGTCTGTGGGGAAAAGGCACTGATCTTAGCTTTCATATTTAATATGTCTGTAGATTTTAAAGTCTGTAGTAACACAGCCCATCAGCACCCCTGAGAAAGGTGAGGAGGCCAAGGTGGCAGTTTTGCTTGATTGCTGCCACGGTTTGCGTGACTCACTCACCAGATGACAGCAAGAGCAGGGAGTCTTTTTGTTCTCACAGTTCAAGCTGGAAGCTCCATACCCTGACACCAACCAACTCCCATGCCTGTAGGAAGTCCCTCAAGAACAGTCCACGTCAGAGTCATCTCTGAGTTAGGATTAGCTGAGTCTTCTCCTAAAGCCAAATACAGCTCTAATGCATCTCTGGGCAGTGGGTACCTCTGAGATTTCCCAAGACCCGAAGTTAAGGAAGTGATTGTGAAGCACAATAATGTGTACAGACTTCCCGGAAGCAATTCTGTTACCTGAGCACCCTTCAAGTGAGAGAGAAGATAATCTAGGGACTCTCAGGCTTCTGGGAAACTTGAATCCTGACCCATCCGTGATTTCACATGCCTTCAAAGAAGGGTCTCATTCCTCTAGGTGTCCTATTTCTGGACTTGAGAATGGCATTGCTCTCAAGAATATAAGCCCTGGTTATAGCATAACTCTGATGTTCTAAGACAAGGAGTCCCACTTCCTAATGAGAACAGGCAGAGCTACCACTGCTCCTGCCCTAAATTCTACCTTGGTAGACTCCTGAACCCTCCTTAGTGAAAATACTAAAGAGAAAATAAAAGACCAAGATTCCTGGTGGCATTGCAGATCTACAGCAGGAATGGAGTGGCTTGAGGTCAGCTGAAGGAACAGGAGATGCCTCCTGCATCGTTCTGGGCTCAGCTTACAGATTTTCAGATAGGAAATGTAAGAGAAGTTCAAGGCCCCTGTGACCAGGTCCCTAAGTTGGTCATAGATAAGCTTCGTCTTGGAAAATCCCTCCTACACAGATAGAATCACAAATCTATACCTCACTTCTCTACCACCACCCTACACCATGCCTTTTCCAGCAACAGGAAAACTGATTGATACTATTTTATGCCATGATATCAGGGAAGCAACAGCTAGACTGTTTTAGCTCCCACGTCCTTTGTGAGGAAGATGGTGACCTTTTGTAGAGGACCAGCATGGTGGGACATCAGACAAGAAGAGTGTTCCAGGCAACCCAAGAGTAAAGAAGTAGTGATGACTCTGGGGTGGTTGGGACGAGGAAGTGATTTGCTCCCCAAGAAGATGAGGCCTAGAAAAAGCTCTGAAATGAGCAAAGTCAGTCCCTTAGGAATCCAGCTGGGAAGCTGGGGTCCTTTCCCTTTTCTGCTGGGTGAGTTTCCTGAAGAAAAGACTGGACCCTTCTGCTTCCAGCATCAGGCCCAGACTTTTGCCCTGGGCTGCTGTTGGGAGGGTTACCTCTTAGTAATAACTGCTGAGAAGAGGAAGGAAGTGGGACCAAACTTCCTCAGCTGCTCAGCAGACCAACTATGTGTTTTACCATCTTGTACTTCCATTAGAAAGGTAAAGTGAAGGAGGCCGCCCAGCGCTACCAGTATGCTCTGAAGAAATTCCCTAGAGAAGGGTTTGGTGAGGACTTGAAAACCTTCCGGGAGCTAAAGGTGTCTCTCCTCCTCAACCTCTCAAGGTGTCGCAGGAAAATGAACGTAAGTCCCTCTCACCCCAACTCCTTTCTGCAGTCCTGGAAGTTGATTGTCCATGTCGCTCACCAGCTTTTACCAGGCCCCTGAAATTGTTCTCCGCCCCATTTGGAATTTGGTTGTCCTTCACAGAGCACTGACATTTGCAATTTGAAAGAAATCGAGTCTAAGTACAATCCGTACCTTAAACTGTAAAAAAGCGAATGCTGTGGTCACTTTGTTGCTATTCGAATTTTCCTAATTCCTACTGAGAGTGATTGGATGCCATCACCATCCTCCCCAACCCCAAGTCAGTTTTCTGGTCTTTGGGAACATGTGAGAGCCGTGGTCACTGGAATTCCAACCGCAATTAGATAATGAATTTTAGTCATCCCCTTCCTTTCTGGCAGAACCCTAGTCATTTAAGAAGGGCTGGAAAGAGGGCTCAGAACTGCGAACTTTACAGTTTAATTTCTAGGACTAATCTTGAACTTCACTTCTTTCTTCATCTTCTTATTCCAGCAAGCCGTGGCCCTTCTTGTCTAATCTTAAAGCTCCTTTTGGTCTTCCATTACCTCTCAAGTAGTCCATGGTCCTTCCTGCCTGCCTTGTAGATAACAGTCTGTCGTGCCCTCAGCCACTGCTCCCATGACATGCCAACACTCCCAGGCCAAGAACCCCCTCTCAGATGCTGGGAATAGCCAAAGTCGTGTCAGGAATCTCTGACACCTACCAGCCTGAGGTTCCACAGTTCCTCAGGAGATAAAAGTAATCCAAGCCAAGCAGGAATGTTGATTAATAAAGAACGCAGCTATGCAGAAGTGAGATTTTGGCCTCAGTGGCCAAGAAATGTGCTGTTAGTTACAGAAAGGTCATTTGTGTGTATGACCTTCCTATCACCCACCTGAAATCTGACAACGAAAAGAGCTCTAATACAGCTATGGCATGTCATCCACTGTTCTTCCATGGAACAGAAGGGACAGCAACCACAGTCCCTTGTGCAACTAGTGAGAATGGGCCAAAATTCAGGAGCTGCCACCACCCTGCTGGCTTCTCTTCTGCCTCACAATCTACTTCTTAAAAACATTCCAATCTTCCCTGAAATCTGTCCCAAATGTAAAAGTTTAAGGGTGAGATTGGAAACAGAGTAGGGATAGAATACTTTGTGGCTCCACATTTGTTCAGAAATCAGTAATAATCACTTTCAGTGACCAACACTATGCTAAGCGCCTGATATCTGTCTCCTTTTTTTAAATTGGTCTTTAATTTTTTTTCTTTAACTTTTACCTCTGCCCCAGGGCTTTTGTTCTGCCAAGGACCTTGTTTTCTGCCTTAGGAATCACCAGTGTAACCAGAGGCTCCCATGCAGTACTCTGGCTTTGACATTAAGAAGAGAAAGAACTTCCCTATTAGCGTAGTGTGTGAGGAATCTGTAAGACCACAGCTTTGTTCACCTGGTCCCTACTCCCAGGGTTCTCGGAATGAGGATAGATGAGACCACGTCCCTCTGGGGAGCCTCAGTGACCAAGAGATGAGGTGACAGCACAGACCCCATTCACAGCCAGAGTCCCCTCTCGTTTTTGTTTTTGTTGTTGTTTTAAACGCCTTCTAAGTCAGGAACCAGTTAAAAGAAAGAAAAGGCAGAAAGGAGACTCCTGAGCATCTGTGCCAGGAGCTGTGTACAGGGCTCTCAGATGCTCCGTTGCTCTTACTCCTGCGTGCAACGTAGGTACAGGTGAGGGAGCACACAACACGCTGTGAGGGGTCACAAAGCCGAGCCAGAATTGAACCCAAGTCTGTCCAACGCCCCTCCTGCACCTAGCGTCCAAGTCAGTGCAGTCGCCCCTTACGCAGCCTCCATCCTGGGTTTCATTCTTCCCGTAGCCAGAGTCCAGGGGTGTGTGGGAGGGTGGGCATAGGACGAGGATCCCCAGGACGTGGATATGCGTGTGTTTGCCTTACACACGTGCGTGTAACAAGAGTTTAGGTTCCCAGCCTCAGGGTGGATGTTAGGCTTCCGGGCTAGAAGGAACTTCATTAGAAAAGCAGAAAGAGGTCAGATCAAAAACATTTTAATACTTCTGGGCAGATAAATTCTGGTGAGCAGCTGCAGGCCCACCCAGGGCAGAGGCAGAAGGAACTTCAGGTCTGGGCCACGTGGCTAAGCCATGCCACACATGTTGAGAATCCCAGGTGTTCCATCCATAAATGTTAAAGAAATGTACATATAATCTGTTTTATTCCCAAGCTGTCTACTTCTCATATTTCTTCAATGACTCATTTGCACACCTATTGTAATGACAGGATTTTGGAATGGCGGAGGAATTTGCTACTAAGGCCCTGGAGCTGAAACCGAAATCTTATGAAGCTTACTATGCAAGAGCAAGGGCAAAACGCAGCAGCAGGTGAGGAGAGAGAGAGGGTGAAAAGCAAGAGTCTCCTTTCTGGAAATCTGGCCATCCTGGGGCATATGCACCCAAATGTGTCTGTCCCTGCGAACTCCGAGGGCCAAGCTTTGGGGATGGCTCCCATAGCAAAGACTCAGCTTCAGGCTGGCAACTCTTCAGGGCTGTGTAGAGCCAGAACATTTCACTGTGGGAGAAAAATGCCTTTTCATTGTTGGAGAGTGGCACCTTCTTCCGAGAAGCCTCTATGGCATCTCTACCAAGTTTTACCCCCCAAAGCAGTAGTGTAGAGGGATACCAGTGACTGAAGAAGAGGTCACTTAAGCCAGATATCCTCCCAGCCCTTTTAGAGGGACAAGTGGAAGGGGTGACTTATACCACAGGGTCCTCTTCCTTTTTGTGTAGGCCTGTGGGGAGTCCGTGGATTGTCTAGGCATCCTTCTGGGGCTCTCCTCAAGTCTGGTGGCATCAAACCTCCCCTCCTCACCACACCACACACTCACGGGAATAGAAGGTCCTTGCCACCAGGACTGAGGTGGCCCAGGAGAAGCTCCATCTCCCCTGCCCACCTGCAGTGGTTTGGCCAAAGGGCAGGAAAGTCTCCAAGAAGGCATATAACCTGCCATCAGTGATCTTTGGATAACCTCTCACTGTCCTAGATGCCTCCTGCCTGGCATCCTGCCCTTCTCCCAAACTCAGCCTGGAAAAGAATTGCTTCAGACCCACTGCCACGAATACAGCCCTGAAAGATCCATCCCCAGGTTAAGTCCAGTGATAACCGTGGCAGTAATATTAGGCTTAACTAGCTGGGGTAACAAAGTTCTTACAGAAGCTGACTATCAGATTCTCTTTCCCCCTGGATAATTCCTTCCCCACAAGGCCAGTTTCCCCTTTTCTGGGCAATACTAAAAGAGAAGACAGAAATATCTCTTAGTGAGTTTGTGTCCTCATTTGCAAATTAGAGTCAGCAAGCCTACTGCCCACTCAGCTTTGAGACAGTGCAACGGAGGCGTGACAGTGCTTTGGGGCAAGGGGTAGAAAGGGTAGAGGACAGGGTTCTTGCCTAGGATGGAACAGGTCTGAAATTTAGAGCCAAAAGATCAAGAATATAAAGAAAAAATTCTGCTGGATCAGCAAGATTTTTAAATATTGTAGTTACTGTTTTTTATTCTTAAGCTAATTGACAGTGACCCTGTAAATGACAACCCCACCCAACCCTTACACCGCCTGGGTGTGCATTTGGACACTAAGAACCTTCCGGAAGGGCCTGGCTTGACTGACAAAAAGGGGCATTTCCCCACTAATCCCAAAAATGCCAGAAGGAGGATGGAGGCTGAACAGGCTAGGGAATCATTCTGGACTCTTCTAGAATGACAGCCTGCCTGTTTCCTTCCTTACCATTCAAACCAAACCACTCCCCCACCCCCAGGCACCACCACTGCCTCTGAAATAATGGCCATGCTCTCGGCTCTCTCGGGAACTCCTGTTGATTCAGAGTAACTCCCATCCCCGTGTTTACATTTTGTCAAGCAGACAGTTTGCAGCAGCCTTAGAGGACCTGAACGAGGCTATCAAGCTGTGTCCAAACAACCGTGAGATCCAGAGACTTCTGATGCGAGTGGAGGAGGAGTGCAGGCAGGTGCAGCTGCCGCCGCAGCCGCCACAGCAGCAGTTACCAGAAGAGGCGGAGCCTGAGCCGCAGCGTGAGGATGTGTACTCTGTACAGGACATATTCGAAGAGGAGTACGTGGAACAGGACATGGAAAATGTTTCCATCGGCCTCCAGACGGAGGCTCGGCCCAGCCAGGGTCTCCCTGTAATCCAGAGCCCCCCCTGCTCCCCGGCCCACCGGGACGCAGCCTGCGTCTCCAGCTCACCGCGTGGCTCTCACCAGGCCTTTGACTTCCGGCCCGGCAGTTCTGTAGGCTCTCCCACTAGACAGGGCTACCAGGCCACCTCCCCTGCCCTTTCTCCAACTCACCAGAACTCTCATTACAGACCTGGCCCGCCACCTACGTCCCCAGCTCATCAGGGGGGATCTTACCGCTTTAGCCCCCCTCCTGTGGGAGGGCCAGGCAAGGAGTACCCGAGCCCTCCCCCATCCCCTCTCCGCAGAGGCCCTCAGTACAGGGCCAGCCCTCCGGCTGAGAGCATGAGCATCTACAGGTCCCAGTCCGGCTCACCGGTGCGCTATCAGCAAGAAACAAACGTTGGTCAGCTTCCCGGCAGACCAAAATCTCCACTATCCAAAATGGCGCAGCGGCCCTACCAGATGCCTCAGCTTCCTGTGGCAGTTCCCCAGCAAGGGCTCAGGCTACAGCCTGCCAAGGCCCAGATCGTGAGAAGCAACCAGCCCAGCTCGGCAGTTCATTCAAGCACCGTCATCTCCACAGGGGCCTATGGCCAAGTAGCCCATTCAATGGCTAGTAAATACCAGTCTTCACAAGGAGACATAGGAGTAAGTCAGAGCCGGTTGGTTTATCAGGGGTCAATTGGGGGGATTGTAGGGGATGGCAGACCTGTGCAGCATGTGCAGGCCAGCCTGAGTGCAGGGGCCATCTGTCAGCACGGAGGGTTGACCAAAGAAGACCTTCCACAGCGACCTTCCTCAGCATATCGAGGTGGTATGAGATACAGCCAGACACCACAGATTGGGCGTAGCCAGTCTGCATCCTATTACCCTGTCTGTCACTCAAAACTAGATCTGGAGCGTTCCTCCAGCCAGTTAGGTTCCCCCGATGTGTCACATTTAATCAGAAGACCTATTAGTGTCAACCCTAATGAAATCAAGCCCCACCCACCGACCCCCAGGCCACTGCTGCACTCCCAAAGCGTAGGCCTCCGTTTCTCTCCGTCCAGCAATAGTATCTCATCTGCCTCCAACCTAACTCCTACCTTCCGGCCATCCTCCTCGATTCAGCAAATGGAGATACCACTGAAACCTGTGTATGACAGGTCATGTGACGAGCTGTCGCCAGTGTCTCCCACTCAGGGAGGTTACCCCAGTGAGCCCACCCGATCCAGGACCACACCATTCATGGGGATCATAGATAAGACAGCCCGGACTCAGCAGTACCCCCATCTTCACCAGCAGAATCGGACCTGGGCAGTGTCATCAGTGGACACCATTCTCAGCCCCACGTCTCCAGGCAACCTGCCTCAGCCTGAGTCCTTCAGTCCACCATCATCCATCAGCAACATTGCCTTTTATAACAAAACCAACAATGCACAGAACGGCCACTTGCTGGAGGACGATTATTACAGCCCCCACGGGATGCTGGCTAATGGGTCCCGTGGAGACCTCTTGGAGAGAGTCAGCCAGGCCTCCTCATACCCTGATGTGAAGGTGGCTCGGACCCTCCCTGTGGCTCAGGCATACCAGGACAACCTGTACAGGCAGTTGTCCCGGGACTCTCGACAAGGGCAGACATCCCCTATCAAACCAAAGAGACCATTCGTGGAGTCTAATGTTTAAAAGACATGTGTTGGAGTGAGACCCGTATGTTTTCACTGCACATTTTCAGGCTTGGTTTCCACATTCGAGGTAGTTCTCTGGCTTAATTTCCCATGTAGTTTCTGTGTGGTGTTCAGAGGTGGCAGCCCACGTGCTGAAATCCTTTGCATGCAGCTGACTGGGAAGCTGGCCACCACTGAGCCAGGACTTGAGTTTCTCTCATCTCTGCCCCAGCCACATGCTCTCTCCCTCTCTTCCAATGCCAACGAGGAGATTGTGTCATGTGCTTTAACCCAGGGAGATCAGACACGCTGGTCAGCATTTTCCAGGAGACAATCGCGTTCACTGATGTTCTTGTTGTGTAAATGTCTTTCTCCTTTTTTACAGAAGTAAGATGTTCTTGTTCGTTTTCTTCTAGGAACTTTAGAAAGAGTGTGACGCCCCTTTGCCTTTGCATTCTTATCCAGTGTTACCCGAATAGCCGGCCCCAGTGCATCCTTGTGCCATGGCCTCCTCCCCTGAGGGCCAGCTCCCTGCAGTCATCAGGTCTAGAATGTTCCTTTAGATTATTGCTGGTCTTCCTGGGAGAGCAAAAGGGTCCAGAAGAAAGAGAAGAAACAAGTCTGTTAAATCAAAAGGAAATAAACAATGTAATCATTTGAAATGTCACTACTTTGACTTTCCAAGAGGCATTTTAGGAACATTTAGAAACTAGACCTTCACATATTTCAGTCAGCCAAGGGAATTGGATGAGAATCATGGATATTTTTAAATAATTCACTGAGAGTTATTCTTTAGGTTTTTAGCCAACAATTAACCATTAAAAGCTAGATTTTCCATGGGTGGAGGAGGGAATAAATAAGTATATAGAAAAAGAGACTGTTCTGGATTCTCAGTGACAGGCTGTAGAAAATCTTTGTCTTTGAGAAATCTACTTTTTAGGTCCTGATACACCACTGAGCATCATATTCCACAAAAAAAACAAACTTCTGAAGTTACTGCAATAATCCTGTTAGCTGGGTCTTTGCCTAGAGCCATATTTTGTCCTCCTGACCATCATTTTTTTTTTTTTACACCCAGATGGTATAGTGAAGAATTTGTTTCTTTGAGAAGCAAACTGAATTCTCTTGAGACCGTGAGACTTATTCCTGGAGTTTACAGCCAGGGCCATTGCATTCCATGTTGTCTAATTCCACTTTGAGGTCTATAGTTTCATTACCATTCTAGGAATTGTTTCTCTTCTTTTTCTAGATAGGAGTGTTTGGGGAGCGATATTTGAAAACCAGACACAGCCAAGTGTTTCAGGCTGACAGAGACCACTTTGTGCACTGGGGAGGGCGCATGAGGTAGCGAGCCTTCTGATCCAGCCATCCCACACACATCTTCTATGTCTTATGGTCCTCTGCTAACCTGTCCTTTCTGTGGCTGCGGCTGGGATGATATAGACAGCAAGAACATGGAAACCAAAGCCTTAGCACAGGCCTGGTACGGACTGCACATCAGTTCTTAAAATTTAAGAACCTAAACAAAAGAGAATTCATTGTCTTATTAGAAGTCATTCTGCTCTTGTTAGTAAAGGGCTACAGGAAGAGCAGTTTCCTGAATAAAAATCCAGATGTGATCAAACCTGTTAAGTGTCTTCAGAAAGTATCACCAAGACATGGGAAGCATGAAGCTGAGATCAGAAACATTTCTTTACTAACCTAGATCCTGCCAAATAGATGGACCCCTCTGCCCCCAGCCTGAAACAAGCAGGTCTCTGTACTAGGAGCAGACAGTTGGGCTAACTCAAGCCCCAGACTCTTTCCACTCTCTGATGCTTCAGGACTATCTCCTGCTCAGCTGCAGACATCTGTGTCTCCTCTCTACCCCCTCATCAAGAAGATGAGATGTACAGCTATAGCATCAGGCTACATCAGGACCCCAGCAGCCTCTCAGCTCCCTCTTTGTCCACATCTCAGCCCTAGGGGCTTTTTGCATCCCATCCCTTTCTAACCACCTCTCACTGAGGAGCTGCTGTTACATTCTGGAAATTTCTCAGTGTCTATTAGAAAAGTGCCCCTGCTTATTTGGAACACCACATGTACCACCTGCATTCACCTGCACAGGTGGATGAGCAAGTTCTGTATTCTACAAATACACCACTGATGCCACTTCTCCCCAGGGTCTCTCTAGGTTTTCCTGAACAAACAGGAAATGTAGGGCCTATGCCTTATTGGGCAAAACACCTAAAATGTCAGCAGTCAAAATGCAATTCTTTTTTAGCCACTGTAAGAGGGAGTGAATATCACTACTGGGCGCCAGTTGTTTTAGACTAGAAAATGCCAACTGGACCTTCCTGGGGCAGGAGACAGAGTTTCCTTGTAAGCAGATTGCTGTGCCCTGTTTTGCTACTTCACTGCCATGGGATGATCTTAGTACTGTATCTTAGAGATGCCCCTCCCCAGCATACTTGCTGAATCAATGTCTGGCTTCAGGTCGGGGGGAACTTTTCAAATGAAATTGCAAAGTTCCACTCACCCAGTTCACATCACCCTGAGATGGAAGCAGTGGTGACAAACTTCAATTTACAGGTTTCTCACCAAGTTGTGTGTTCTGTTCGTCCAGAATTCTTGCACTAATGGGTTTCCATCACATCATGTCTCTAACTGGGTGCGCTTTACTGTTTGACTTTGTAACTCTGATAAATACTGGATATTTAAGTGTGAGTAATGTCTTCATTAGAAAATAGCAAAACCACTCTTGTCTTTTAGTGTATTTTTCAAGAAAAAAGAAAAAAAAAGAAAGAAATCTAGCAGTGGATCACAACATTTATAGCACAAGAAATAACTGTTGTATATAAGCATCAAAAAGACTAAGAATTTTTCAATACAAAAAAATATTTGCAGTGATTTTAAAGTGCTTTTCCAGCAATTTTCTTAGGGACTCCTGAGACATGGTTTCTTTATTTACTGGATCAGTAAGGCACACAATTAACAATTAAAAATTAATGTTTATTTACAAAGTAAAGGGAAAACCTGTGTAACATGAGAATTTGGCATGGACAAAATGGAGGCCATTTTGTATCTGCTGTTGTACCTTGTCCGGGTTGCTGACGTGCACTATTAAAGTCTCAAGTTAATAGAGCACAAACCCTTCTTGTTCCTCTCCCATGTACCCCCCTTTTTAGATGTGTTTAACTTACACTTGAAGGCTCAGGAAAATTCCACTAATTTGAATCATGTACAATACACCAGGTCATTGTCCAGAGATACAAGTTTGCTAATTTAGTTAACCTGGATTATAACACTTTTCCTAAATTATTGTAAACAGAACAGCATAGAGAAAGGTATTCTCAGTCCTTATATTGTATAGTAGTTTAAGAACCCCTCTCTAAATATTGGTATTTTTATATTCCAGAGATGTACCCAATAGAAAAATTAATCAGTATCTAATTTAATATCCATAAGTATTTTCCTTAGATTTTAATCATATACGGTGCGTTATGTGGATGTCACCGTGCTTCACCATACTTTACCACTAGGTGTCCCTGTGGCTCTGCACCAGGCTTGTCTGGTGGCAAAGAAGGGCAGCATCTCCTCTGGAGGAGGCTCCTCCTGGTCTGCAGGCAGCCCATAGGCTCAGAGCGTCCAGGAAGGAGGGAAGAAAGGCCTGGAAGGTGTCTCTGGCCTCTCTACCAGCTGTAGATAAGCTCTTTGAACACTACCTGCTTTGAGCCCTCAGCCAGGGAGAGGCTGCCTAGAACACCCTTGCTCTGGTGGATGGACGGGTACATGGAAGACCCCTTTCTGCCCTGTGGGCACCCCACTCAGTCCCTCTCGGCCTCCAACTTATGTAACTCCGGAGGTGTCACGGTTGGTGATTTGATTGAAAGATAGTTATTTTTCTACTGCAGAAATGCCTTGGACAAAACCAGTTGCTCACTGAATCTTTGCCACAAAATGGAACAGGCTCCCCCAGGCGGGCAGGATCGCCCACCCCTGTCCCAGTCTCGCCCGTCCTGCCTGTCTGTCCTTGGGCTGCCGCTTCTCAAGAAGCCAACCCACAAAGGCAGCTTGCCGCTGCTGCACAGGCCTGTGCTGCCCTGTTGCATGTGCATTGGGAGGTGTGGCCTTTTCTCCTTTTCCTCTAGGAATTCCAGACTGACCATCTATCTACCATGATAACAACAATGAACAAAGGGCTTAGGGGTAAGAGCTACCTGCAAAGACGTGTCATGGAAACCTTCACCATGCAATGCCTTGAACTCAGCTCTGGCTGCTCCCAAGAACAGGTGGCTAGTGGGGTCCTGGACACAAGCACAATGGGGCTGGTGGAGCCACTGTGCAGAGCTACTTGAATAATCACTGGGTCTTCATCAACTCCTTTTATAACAGACCACTCAAGGGCTGACGTGTTGGTAACCTGCATTCCGGTGTCCAATGCCTCACAGCAGCTGAACCCCCCTGAGATGCTTGTGGCCACGTGCTGGCCACAGTCAGAGCTTTGAAAGTCAGTACCAAATGAATGCATAATTGGACACCAAAAATCAAGTGTTACTTCCATGTTTCCTCACCCACATCATCTCATTTCTTCCTGCTGACTCTGGTATCCCCACTAGGCTGGCCTGTCAGGTGTTGGCTGAACGCATACAGATGCAGGCCAGCATCACTCCCATTTTTTCGGTTTACTCTGGAAAGGAAGGAGCCTAGCTGCTTTGTTTTTACAGCATTTGCTGGCTGGATTTTTCTTTTGCCTGACTCCTAACCAGAACATCTGGTTAGAGGGACTCAATGCTTTGGGTCCCCAGGACCAGATAGAGTTAATTCTGGAAAATTCAGTACTTGAATATACCTGCCTTATTGTGTACCAACTTACTGGGAAAAAGAGTTAGAAATGCCGGCTCCAGATTTCTCCTTCATTCACAGGTTATTTTGGAAATCCTGTAAGTTACACTTCCTGTTCTGGTTTGGGTTTGGGGGTTTTTTTTTTCCCTTTGGCTGATTCCTGCTGCGTGGGGCCAGCTCTTCGGGCTCACGGCAGGTGCCATTCTCAGGCATGGCCTCCTTTCCACCTAGCACAGCATCTTTGTCTCTGTTCCGTCTCCTCCAAATCCAAGATGATTTTAATTAGTACAGACATGTACAGTCTACAACTAAAGAGTGATTTGTACTAATATGATTTTGATTCTTCCTCTTCTTTGCTGTCCTTTCAAGACACTTGCTGGAAAAAGCTTTAATGCACTTAGTTTTCCTTTAGGTTTTCTATAACTCAAATGTAAAAGACTTCTCTGTACAGTATATATTACCCAATGCATGTTCGTTCTCTACCCTGATATATTGAACACCACACAGTTGTGAACTCGTGCAGTGGGGATGTCCCACACCCAACAGAGGCATCTAGCCCCCTGTGTATAAGGAAAGACAGTTTCCTCTGCTGTACTTGCTTGAGCAGTTTTCTCGTCTGTACATGTGAGCTGTGTGAGATAGATGTGAAAAGTTAAAGGAATGCACTTTCCTGCCCATGTATACAGATCGCCATCTGTACAATGAACTGTATGTATGAAAGCAAATGTACTTATTTATAAATGGGTAACACTTGGAAAAACATGGTGTTGTGCTTTCTCCATTATAATACCCGTGCTGGGAGCTGGCTGCCAAGCTCACCCTCACTGAGGCCTGCAGTGCTGAGGAGGCCTGCCCCAAGGGCAGCTCTGGCAGGCTAAAGGGAAGGCCACTTCCTGACAACTCGGTTGGTCTCTTGTGGGGCATTCAGAGGCACCCCTTCGGGCCTTTGTTCACTCAGGGAAGTTATTAAGCGCCTTCTTGGAGCCGGACACTGTGTGTCCAGTAGGCACTCAAGAACTGTGGACAAGAAAAGCTGGTTCTAAAGGCCTGTCAGCAAAGGCTTACAACATTTATTAAGAAAGGGCGGCTTTTTCTTGAGTGGAAGAGGTTTTCTCCAGCCACACTAAGGAGCTCTGAGCTCTTTTTATTTCCTTTTCACAGTTGAAGCTGTACTGCAGTCCACCTACTGTACCCAAAGCCAAGGTGGAGGTGGGCTGCCAGTCTGAGCTGTTAAGGTTAGAGGCCGCATGCTCCAGGTGGGGGCCGCCCTAGCTGTAGTTCCTGAGGTTAACTTACTCAAAGCTGGAAGCCCAGTGTCCAGTGGCTTTATTTTTTCTTTAGAAATATGGCCAGAATTTCCAGTCCTCCCCAGATGGAGAGCTAGGCAAATGAATTGTGGATGGAGAGGTTGCAAATTTTCTGAAACTGGCTGGAGAGTCAACACCTTTTTATAAGTGGCCGGCACTGAGTCGTGCAGCCTCCCACCGCTACCTCTGTCTTAACTTCAGGGACAAGCAAGGAAGACCACTTCCTCTAGACGCCAGCTTGTGCTGAACAAACATCCCTGCTCTGCAACTACATTCACTTCCCCGAAACAACCAAAGCTGGGAAGCTGGAAACCCCAGGCATGCACCACCATCATCAGCCCAGCCTCGATGCCAGACTCACCCTCAAAGAGGAGAGGCAGGACTCTGGAAGGAACTGCCTGCTCGGCCTGAAAACCACCCCTAGGCTGCTCCAGTTCTTTTGCTAAAAAAAAAAATACAAGTAAGTGATTGGCAGAAGCCCCAGCTTTTTGAGGATGCCTGGGACATCGGAAGAAAGGTGAAGGGTAGTGATTACTAAAAAGCTAATTCTTGAATTTGCCCTGAACCTCAACAAAAAGCCACTCAGAGGAGCAGCAAACAGCGAATTCAGCAAGTGCAGGTTCTTAGATCCCAGATCAGACTGTCTCCCTTATTATTTTCATTCCCTAGCTGGTGCCATCAGCAGCCCTTCCCATCTTGATGCTCCACGGGCACACATGCATGTGGCAAGCCTGACACCCCTTCCACAGGCTGGGTGAATAGGCAGAGTTGGGGAACATAGTGCTATTTTAAAAATGGAAGCTGGAGTTGCTTGGAGAAACTTGGAAACTGAGTCCTTCATTTCCAGGAGTAAGGATAAGGTGTTGTAATAAGGGTATCGTGTCTGCAAGGCCCTGTGGTCCCCCATGGAAGAAGCTGTGCTCAGAGTCCGCTGTAATGGGCCACTCTGTTGGGATGCCCAGACTCATGGTAGGGACCCTACAAGTGGCCTCTGATTTGTTCCTCTCACGACTTGACAGATGACATTTGGCACATTCCAAAACACAAAGGAGGAAGCAGATCCTGAGAGTTTAAATTGAGCAAGGTCGTGGAGGCAGGGATGGGACTCTGAATCAGATCTGCCCGATAGCTTCTCCCTGAGCCTGCAGCCCCTTCCTCAGAGGTACCAATCTGAGAACAGCAGGCCATCTGAGCAGCGCCAGAGGAAGCACAGGTGGGTCAAGAAGGCAGCTTGGAGATGCGACTTTGCACTCCTCTGGAGAAACAGGTCTGTGCCAGGGTCAAGAGGAGCAACTTCTGGGGTTCCAAACTCAGTAAGGTGTGAAGGAGTAACCCTCTGGAGGGAGAGGCATCATCCTCATGTCTGGAATCATTTGAATATCCAAAGTTACCCAGGGTTCAGAGGCTGGCCCTAGGGGTGGGAGTGAGGCAGTACACTAGCAGGGTTAAGATGCCCCTGCCCTCACACTGAGAGCTGGCCCTGATCTTGACTGAGACCAGCCTGTGACGCAGATGAAGCCATGTGCTTTGCATGCTTTTAAGCAAATGCAGGTCCACATAAAAGCCTTGATTCAAGAGACTACAGAAGCATAAAGAGCACTGGCTCCTTTTATTGCCACAGTAAATGAAGGTAACAAGCAAGGGATCTGCTGGAGACATTTATTGAATCATTTGTTCCACTACATTGCTCTTCACAGACGACTGGCCACAGGCAAAAGAAAATAAACCACCACCATGAGCTTTGGTTGGGGCAGAGGGCTTTTCGGCTCCTTAGTCTCATCCAGTGTACACTTTGGCAAACAGACCAGTTTACAGACTTCTTTGCAAATAAGGTTCCATTTCTCTTTGTGGCATTAGGCAAGGGAGATTCACAATTGTACTTTGGTAGTTTGTCTAAGGTGGCGTTTTCCCACATGTAAATATTTGGCTCTACAAGTGTGTGCCCGGTGATGAGAGAACTGATGGCACCCCTGCCCTTGCAGAGCACACTGTAGATGGGGACGCACACCCTCGCCGCGGCCAGCTGCAGCGGAGACGGGGAGAGGCTAGGCGGGGGCCCTGGCCATCCTCCTGGGGGTTGTGGGGGGTGCTGGACCAGAGCCGCCACCCTGCGCAGGGGCATCGCCCGGGCACAGGCAAGGATAAGCAATGGGCCTTAACGGGACTAGCCCCTTTCCCTAAGGCAGCTTTTACGTGTGCAGAAGGCAGCTGTTAAGAGAATAGTAGTCAAATTGGGAGATTTTATTTCTTCTTTTAAGTACTGTGTCTGTCTCAAACTGTGTCATGTTCCTCAAAGCCCAAAAAATGAGGAAAACGAGAGGGCAGCTGCCAAGTTACGAAGCACAAGATCAGTGCTCTAATCACGTTATTTCTAGACCAAAGCCAGACTGATCAGCTCACAGCATCACATACGGGGATGGAGGGAGGTTAATCTGATTCTGACTCGGTCCCAATTTCCCACAAAAACGGGCCCAGATAAGAGAGGATGAGGCGTCCCCCCTGAACAGAAGCAGACAGCCCCGCCCTCCTCACGGAAAGGGAACCAGGACAACAGCGATCATTTTTCACTTTGAAAAGACACACGCCTCAGCTGTCAGAGCACAGCCTGGGCGGGCTGGTCACGACCCTGCAGGAGTGAGCAGGCGGCTACCTCCTTCGCCTCCGCCCACTGCCCGGGGCCACTGAAGGCTCAAGGAGGGGGAGGCTCGGGGCACAGCTGGGCCGCAGCCCCGTCCCCAGAGCTTCCCAGGGCCCGTCCTGCCCCACGCGGGGAACCTTGCTCTGAACACCAACATATTTTACCCATCGTGTCACTTCCTGCACTGCCAAAGACCGGGCTCATTCTTATCACGTGCCGTTCAGGCTAGCGAGACGCCTGGTTTGGATTCAGTGTTACATAAAGCGAGCTTTGGCTTTGCCAGGCCTGTCACAAAGCTCATGGTTTCTCCCACAGCCTTGTGCTCTCAGCGGCCCCTGAATGTGGCCCAGTATCAGCTGCCTTGGGGGTGTGGGGGGCGCTGCTCCCATCCTTCAGTGACTATGTGCTTCCACAACCAGGGTAACCACCCAGAGTCCAACCCAAAGCTTCTCCATTTGAGGGGCGACGGACAGCAGGATCAGGGGCCTGTGCACTCCTGGCAGGACTCTAAGGCAGCAGCAGCGAGGAAGGGAAAGCAGAGGAGGCCAAGCCCTAAACCCCAGAAATCAGCGCTCAAAAGGGCAGGCTGCCCCCGTGCTCCCACCCACTGGGCTGGGACCCTCCCTGGAGCTGCTAATCCTGCAAACAGCCTCTGGGGGTGGGCTCCCCAGAATCGGGGTGGCTGGCGGCAGGCAGGCCCTTTTCTAGAGAACAAGAGCAGGAGTTACTGGGGGCTGAGGCTGTCGCCTTCCGTCAGCGTCTTGAAGTCCATGGAGAGAGCTTGTTCTTCCGCGTGGGGTGGCCGCCTCCAGTCAGCGCGAGTCAAGATGTAGAGCACAGCCATGCCGAAGCCGACCAGCAGCAAGCCCAGCACGTTGGCCAGGACGCCCTCAGGCTCAAACGCGCTGTACTTGGTCCTGCATGGTGAGGGTGGAGGGAAAAGCCACCCAAGGGGTCACCACGAGGCCCAGTACCCTTTGCACCTGGGCCAGAAGGAGGTGGGGTGTTCCAGCCCAGCCCCCTGCACGGCTGGCTGACTCAGGCATGCGTCCAGGGAGGCAGAGGGCAGGGCTCCGTCTCCAGGCCCTGGGAGCACAGGACACTCACCCGAGCTTAAATAGCAGCGCCTCCTTTAGACCCAGCAGGGCTGTGCCCACAGAGAGGAGGAAGATGGCGGCACCAAAGAAGACGTGCTGTGGGCGGTAGCGGCTCCGCAGGGAAAACGAAGCTCCAGGGAATAGGAAGAAGCTGAAGCCCACGAGCCACTGGGAGGAAAGGTATGGCGGTGCCGGGGCCTGAGCTGCCATCAGTCTGACCAAGCCCAAGGCATCCCGGGCAGGGGAGGGCTGCGCACCCCTCCTTCCACCCACTTGGTTCCCTCCCTCCTCAGAGCCTGGGAGCCGGGGGAGGCACTGGGCACATACGGGGAGGCCCCTGGCCTCAGTCCATCACACCTGTAGAGCTGGAAGGCTGGGCCTGTGGCCAAACGTATGGGCCATGCCAGCTGGGTGGGCACCAGGTCCGAGGCACCCTCACCCGTAAAACCCAGGCTTCGTACCCTCTGCAGAGCCTGCAGACAGCATCCAGTCGCACTAACGCACCTCTCTCCCTTTGGCCGCCTCTCTGGAGAGGCCCCTCCGTGGCACGCACACCGTTTGAGGCCTGCTTTCCCTACTGCCGCCACCCCCTGGCTGCGGGGCTGAGAGGACTTACCTGCACAAAGTAGAGAACAGAGATGACGATGCCGCACCAGCTGTGCAGGCTGTACAGGTCAGCATAGCCCTTCTTCCTGTGGTAGTCGAACACCGCCACCAGGCCTGGGCCACGGGCGGGGGCGTGTGAGGATGGGCTCACGGGGAAGGGAGCTGGGCGGTGACCCAGGGTCCCCTCCCGCTGGACTGCCTGAGGGGGAGGAGGGGGAGGGAGGGGCCATAACAGAACCAGAATGGAGACGGACATGGAAAGCACAGGCGGGAAAAGGGAAGGTTGCAGCCGGAACTCACCCACCAAGGCGATGATGAACGCAAAGACGTGGAGCAGCCCATGCAGGACTTTGGTTGTGCGTCTGGCCTCGTTCCTGAAGACCCGGTAAACCAGCAGGGCTAATGGGAGGCGGGAGTGGGAATGTCAGCGCTCGGGCCAGAGCGGGGGACCCCTGCCGTGGGAGCAAGGACACACACCTGGGCTGGATAGGTGATCTGGGTCAAGGGTTTGTTGGGGTACCGCAGCCGCAGGAAATGAAAGAGGAAGCAAAGCTCCCAGGCAGGCAGGGTCCCTTGGTTACATGTGCTCTGCACCTGCCCCCCGCCCTGCCCCTTGTAGTCACTGTCCTGTGTTTTAGATTCATCATGCAATCACCCCAAGGTGTCACTAAGTGTCTGAGGTCACGTTTTGGCTATGATGGTCCTCAAATAGTCCAATAGTGAAGCCTGATCAGATATTCACTGCTTTGGTGAACAGGCTTCCTAACAGGGAAACCCCTGTTCCCAAGGGAGAGCTGTGTGGTCCCAAGCTAAGCCCCTGATGGTGCTCAGGTGGACAGGGCCGGTGGCTTTCAGCATGGCCCTCTGCCGCTGAGGGTGTGGCTGTCACCAGGACCACCTCTAGGAAGAATGGGTCAAGCAGGCAGAGATCCAGCTTTCTAGTTACCAGAAGCAGAAGCCAGTCCCTGGCCTCGAGGCAGGGTGGGGGCCAAGCCCCGCTTTGCTCCTACCCCAGAGAGGAGTGCTAGCTCCAAGTTACATCACCCCCACCCCTGCCACACACACACACACACTTTCTTTCCCCCAATTTCAAACCACCCTGCAGAAGACGGCCTCCGAGCACAGCCTAGCCCCTGCTTTCTGCTCCGTGAAGCACACAGTCCCTCGGACGATCCTTGTTGGAACAGGCAGCCAAACCCCTGAGACAAGTTGGCAGAGTTGCCCCTCCCAACCTCAGGGCCCCTGATTTGGATTCCCAGTGTCCTCAGGTTCTAAGCCAGCTTCCTTCCTGTCTTCCGTAGACTCTTAGATTCGTCTAACAGCAAGAGGCCTCTCAGTGACAGTGTTCCTGCCAGCGCTCTCAAGAGGGCTGGCTCCCAGGAGCACTGGGCCAACTCACCGTCCCCCTGCAGGAAGATCAGGCCAATGATCATGCAGAGGGGATGCACATTAAACTGCAGGGCACTCTCCCAGGCGATGCCGCCTCGGTACAGACCCAGCCAAGCGCCAGTCGTGGCCACCACGGTCAGGCCCAGCAGCTGGGAGAAAGCCACGTAGTAAGGTAGCGCCGCGGGGCGGGGGGTGGGGGCCGTGCCAGCCAGGCTCTCCATGCTGGACGCAGCTGCTGCAGGAAAGGAAAGAGGGCCAAGCTGAGGAGCAGCCCCCACCTCCAAGAGCTGCATCCCGCCCAACCCCCCCCACCTCCCTCTCCACCCCTGCCCCATGCCCTGTGCTGAAGCGGTGCTCACCATTCCCACCCGAGGCCCCCAGGGCCCACCATCCAAGCGTCAGTGGGAGGACCCGGCCTTCCCCAGGACAGACCCACATGAGGTGCAGGGAGGGTGCAAGGGAAGGCACTCCACACCCCGGCGAGAGCAGGAGGCCCCACACCTGTGTGCTACTCTGCTTCATGGGCCCCTGGGCCGCCTCAGGTGCGGCTCACAGTGACTTACAGAGAAGTGAGCCAGTTCCTTGAAGGTACCGGGTTAGTCATAGTGTTCCCTCCAGATGGGTCATAAGGTACAGCTGGACTGAGGAGCGAGCCCACCTCCCCAGCTGCAGCTGGACATGGAAAGGAGGCCTGCCCGCCCACGGCCTGGACCACAGCCCCTTCTTTCCGCCCCTGGCAGGGCAGGTAGGATCTGCGCTCCGCCCTCAGACTCCAGGAACGAGGCCTACAGGGAATGACTCCTCACCACTCAGAGCCCAAGGATGTTTCCTACACATCACTTAACTCACACCGCCCCTGCCTGAGGTCCATAAAAAGGCACGTTACTGTCCCTGCTCTGCAGGGGGCTGGGGGAAGCCTGCCTAGGGTCCACGAGGTAAGCATATTCCTTGGCTCCTCTGCCCCGTCCTCTGGGTGTTTCCACAGCCTCACCCCAGCTCAGGATGGCCACCTTCGTGCCAGCTCCTCACCCTCAATCTGCTGGTGCTCCTGACCCCAGGCCAGCCCAAGCCCACAAGCCAGCGTCCATTCCTCTGCCTTGGTGCTGGCAGTGGCCTGCGCCCACAAAAAGGTGCTGCCACAGTTTGCAGAGGGCGGAGCCCTCACGTCCCTCCCCAGGTGGCTGCCCACTCACCTCTTCCCCTGCCCTCACTGTTCTCACTGTCCCCGCAAGGGAAATGTCCTGCCTCCCCCCATACAGAGAGACAGCTGAGCAGATAGCCAACAGCCTGGATTACCCCCCACCCCACCCCCGCAGAGCTCATGCGCCCCACTGGTGCCCCAGGATTGGTTTCCAGGGGGCCCAGCCTCCCCCTCCTGACAGCCGGACTGCTCTCTCGGCCACATCTCACAGCTGTTGGGAATTTCACCATTTTAAAAAGCTGGGGCAGGGGTAGTGTTAATAATACACACCCCCAACACTAAAAGGCAGATTAACAAAAAAAGAAAAAAATTATAGGTAGTCAACATTTTGATTTATATCCTAACATCATTTTTTCCTAGAAACACAAGTATTCTTTTGTAGACATAGGATTATACCAAGTTCTAGCCTGCTTTTTTTAACTTAATAGATCATGCATCTTTTCATGTCAGTGAATATACATCTATGTCATCATTTTAATAAATTCACAGTATTATCCGTGTCTTCACCAATCCTCGAATCCCCTATTGTTAAACATTTAGCTAGCTTTTATTTTTAAAACATTATGTGGTCATCTTTGCACACTTGTCTAATTAATTCCTAAGTGGAGAAATGCAATTCTGCAGCCAGGGCTCTGTTCTTTTTTTAGGTTTTTGATATATTCTGTCAAATCATCTTCCAGAAACACTCCCATGGCAAGTGGGAACACCTGTTTCCAGAAGCCCTGTCACTGAACCCCTTTTTCTGGATCCCCTGCCTCTTTCCTTACCTCTCACCTCTACAATGGCAACTCTGAAATCTAGTGCCTCTGCTGCCCTCTCCCCCAAATACAAACCCCATTTCTAACTGTCTTTTGTCCATGTCCACCTGGGCATTAGTGGCCACATCAAACTCCTCTCCCTGTCATAACTACATCCTCCCCTGGCCCTGCAGGTCCTCTGCCCATCTGCTGGTCCCAGCTCTGACACCTCGGCAGCCTGGCCGCCAGATCCTAGGGGCTCAGCCGCAGGCCTCCCGCCACCACTTCTGTCCTAGCCATCTTCACTGCTCCCCGCCAGGGCATGGAGCTTCCGCCCCATCTCTACCCTCCCCCATCTGCCTGACCCACGGGGCACTGGGACAAAGCCCACCCCCCAAGTCACTGCCCCGCCCAGCACAAAGGGCCACCCACTGCCTCCAAGGAAGTGCCAGCCCCGTCACAAGCTCCCACCTCAGCTTCATCAGCGTCCCGCTGCCTTCTTACCAAGTGCCCTCCGAGGAGTCCTGCTGGAACCTGGCTCTCGGCACCAGCTGCCGCTGTCCCTCCACCTCACGCTGCCCCTCCTCTGCAGCCCAGGGCTGGCTGGCAGCCTCCTCACCTTTGCTGCTCTGCCTCACCGTCCACCCACGTGTGCCTCTCTGCTCCGTGGCCCTGGGGGCTCGCCGACTCCAGGGACTGTGTCTTCCTCCTCGGGCGTCCTCGGGGATCTAATCCCTTAGCCCGACTCTAACAGGAAAATTTACTGAAAAGAGAAATGCAGTTCTGTCCTCCCCTCTTTTATTAGATTCATCCCTAGAGAGCCTGAGGCACAGTAGGATCTGATTAGCTCCGACTGGGAGGGACAGAAGGAACAGCCCTGCTGCTAGGCGACCTGCGCAGCTCCTCTTTTTCAAGCCCAATGCCGAGGACAGAGGTGGGGCTCAGGGCAGCAAAGCTGTTGCGCCCTGGATCTTGGAGCTACTCGGTGGGGGTTAAGCAGAGCTAGCTTTCCCTCCCCGCCCACCTCTTAATGAAACAGGCAGCAAAGTGAGGTTCTCTGCATGGCTGGGATACTGTGGTTTACAACAGGAAGTATATGGATGGAACTCCTAAACCCCTTGGAATTTGCCAAGGGAAGAAAGGGATAAAAGGGGTCTTCATTAAGTTAGTGAGCCCCACCTCCCCAGACAACCCAAGGATGGGGGCTGGTGGTGCCAGAGGAACCAAGTGATAGGAAGGCTGGAACCTTCAGTCCCATTCCTCGACCCCTGGTAGGGAGAGGGGCGGACACTGAGCCCTGTCACCCACGGCCAACAATTTCGTCAACCATGTCTCATGGAGCCTCCATAAAGCCCAAAAGGCTGGTGTTTGGAGAGCTTCTGGGGGAGGATGGCACACCCCAGTTCCCTTGAGCTTGAGACCCTTGCAGACTTCACTGTAGGTACCTCTTCCCTCAGCCTATCCCTGAGTTACATCCTTTTACGATAAAACAGTAAATCTAGTAAGTAAAGTGATTCTCTGAGTTCTGTGAACCACTCTAGCAAATTAATTGAACCTGAGAAAGAGGTGGTGGGAACCTCTTTTACCTGTAGCTGCCTGGTCAGAAGCATAGGTGACAACCTAGGTTTGTGACTGGTGTCTGAAGGGGGACAGTCTTGTGGGATTGGGCCTTAACCTGAGGGATCCCCAGGTAGACAGTGTCAGAACTGAGTAAACTGTAGCGCACCCAGTCAGTGTTTGCTGAGACCTGGTGAAGCACTTGGTGCTGAAAAGAAAACCCACGTTGGAATAGCACAGTGACTAAAGGAGCAGCTTTACCATTCCACACTGCAGATTGATAGCCTGAATCCCCTTGGAAGTCGGAGCCCTAATGCTGTTTGCACACACACTGGTGGAGTAGCGACGGTGTTTGTGTGCTTTGGGAGAACAAGGAACCTTGACTAGGAGGCCCCTACTGGCACTCCACATCCCCGCATTCTCATCTAACCCCCACAAAAACACTGTGAGACTAGGAGTACAATCCCCATTTGACAGATGAGGAAACTGGGACTCAAAGAGGATAAATGACATGCCCCAAATCAGCAACAAATAGTTGCCCACCTCAGTTGTTCATTGAGAACCTACTATATGCTGGCCATACAGGGCTGAATGCTGGAGCGGTACAGTTAAGACTTGGTCCCTGCCTTCAGGGGCTTGCAGACAAGTTGCAGAGCAGATACAGATTTTCAAGTAAATGGGAGAGTAAGAATTTGAGCTATGAGATAAATTCAGGCCTCCAAAGAGCAGGTGCTGAGCAGCCAGCTGTCTGTCGCTGATGTGGCTTTGCCCAGTAACAGATAGAGCTGTCATGCTTCCCAAATACTGGAGCCACTCTAGGACCTGAATGGGCGCCTGCCAAGGAAGGTGCTTTGCATCAGGGCCCCAAGGTGGACTCCCCTGCCCCATGCCAGTCCCCCTGCATCCTCCTCACCCCTCAAAGAATCATGGTCCCAAGCAGTTTAAACCCATCCCAGCATGGGCACTGGTGTCCCTGGTGGGCTCCCTGGGAGAAAAGGCCCCAGGGTGGGAATGGAGGTTAGGAGAGAAGCAGTGACGAGAGCTGCAAGATTTTCATGTCAGTGGCTCCATGGGCACAGGGCCCAGGGAGCTAGGCATCCACGAGGAAGCGAGACAAAGAATGACTATTGGAATTACAAAGGCCCAAGCTGTCATCCCCATGTCCCTTTCCAATTTGAAGGTAATTCTAAGTCCAAGTATAAGGGGTGACAGGAAAACTCCCACCAAACACGACCGTCCTGGTGACTTCACAAGCCGTAAGATCCAAGTGTGGAAAATCCAGATGTACAAAAAACTGAAGTGGTGAGTATTGTGCTTTGCAGAAGATGAACTGAAAGATTCCTTTAGTAACAGCAATCCTCCTTCGCTTATTCAGTTCTATGTAACTGACACCCTGTCTTTGCTCTGAGGGTCTCCTTCCCAGGCTGGAGAGAGAACGTATTTCAGTGGCTCTGGTTGCAGTCTCACCCACCCACTCACCCACGCAACTACATCCTCAAGCCTTGGAATCAGTTGAGATTCACCCCCTAGTAAGCAGAAGCCTTTGACTCACGCTCCCTGATTTCCCAGCCTGTGAGAACACTCTCTCACCCTTTGCTCCTCACTGGCTTGGCCCCCAGAATGCCTTGGTCCTCCTGGGTTCCCAGAGCAGAAGTGTGGGCAGCAGTGTCAAGGGCCTGGAAGCAGCCCCTCTCCACACAAAGGTCACCTCTGCGCAGCAGACCATAGTCTTGGGACCAGAGGGGGCCCGTGTCACCCTTCAAGTGGCCACCCTTCTTCCTGTGCTATGTGATCAGGGTAACAGTAGCTCTGGCAGCTTCTGGAACCTTGGGCTGAGGCTTTCACTTCTCCCCCCCAACACACTTGCAGGCAGACGCCACTTAATGCAATCAAACGGGGACAGGAGCTACCCCCAGGGCTGGAATGTGCTGAGAATCACTCTCCCTCCCCATGCCCATTGTGTGTCATCAAAAGGCCACCAGGCCTAATCGCATTATGGGAACCAGACACTGCCCATGCCCTACAGCCTGGAAGCAGGGAGCCTGGCCTGGCCACAGCCCTCCTCATCCACAGCAGGGATTTAATTGGGTTAGAGAATATTGTACTGGGGTTGGAGGCTAGATCTTTTCCTGATGAGTGAGGGGGAAAATGGCTCAATTGTCCTAGAATGGGATGGAATAGTAGGCAAATGAAGGCTGAGCTGTCAGGCAGGGTACCAAAGTAGCCTGCAGGAAGAAAGCAGAGCTTAATGTTAGACACTGAGCCAGCTCTCCACACAGGAGGCTCAGTGCCAGGGTTCCCAGTACTTAACAGGGACCCACATGTGTGGGCAATAATTTATGCTATAATCAAGAGAAAAGGCTTTTAGGCTTGAAGAAATGTTTTAATTTTTAACCCAGCCTAGATTATTTTTGTCTTAATACCCAAGTAATTGTAAAATATACCTTTTATTTGGTTTTTATATGGAAGAAGGGGCCCAGGAAGGCGAAAGTGCCCAGGGGCCATGAAAGTGACCGTGTAGCCCTGGTCGCTGATGTGATCTCGGTGCCAGCCCCGTGGTGCATGACTGCTGCTGGGCTAGTCCACCCCTCACTGAGCCTGCTTCCTCATCCACAAGGTAGGGGGATCTTGGGTGCCACTTTACTGGCCTATAGCAAAGATTTGGTGGGATAAATATGTACCCATGCCTAGCACCGCGCCTCCCACACAGTAGGCATTCAACCAAATAGCAATTTAACAAAAATCAAATCTGCACATCAGAACTGTTGACACAAGCTGTGTGAGGCCACAGAGAGCACTACCCCCTCTAGTAAATCCACATTGCCCTTCTGTCTACCACCAGTCCCCTCACATGGCAGAAACCCCTGGGTCTGGGGCTGATTCCTCCACCAACACCTTCTAGTGCTGCTGACCCACTCCATATTAGCAGAAGCCAAGCTCTGCCTGCCAAGAGGTGGTGGCCAGGACAGGGAAGCAGAGCGATCCGGAGGTGGGTTACACCTCGCGTCTGGGAGGCTCCTCCTGCCTGGAGGGGCGGGGTGGAGGGTGGGGCTGCAGAAGCCCTTCTCTGTAGGAGTCTCACCCAGGCATTCACAAGTTGCCGGTATTTTCTGTCTCAATCCATTTTCACGAGACAAATACGAGGTATCTCTGAGAAAGTGGCAAAGCTTTGTTTTTTAAATTTGCTGAGAAAACGAACAGAATCGAGGCGTCCAACAACTGAGCTTTGTTTAACGAGTCTCAAAATCCCCAGATTGCTAAGGTAGAGGGCATGAGAGGGGAGGGGCAACCCGTGGGGGGACCTGGGAGGGGGCTTGGCCTCTGCAGACATGTCAGTACTCCAGGGTCCCCATGGACCCTCCTCCCTGCGGGGGCCCACGGAAAAGGGCAGGCACAGAGGCAAGGTGGCCCTGCTATCACGCCGGAGCCAGAGGCAGCAGGGGACCCCTTCCTCAGCCCAGTTATGCACCCCTGTACCCACAGTTCAGGGCCCACCAAGGCCAACTCAGCGAGGAGGATTCTCAAGTGAGAAACTCCTACCCACAGCCGGGGATGTTCCGGGAGAACCAGGAAGGGATCTACCAGCTGGGCATTTCACCCCAAGAGGCAAAAGGCGAGGTCAAGGGAGGCCCAGCAGCCAGCAAGCAGTCCTGGCCGACCCGGTTTCAGGTTTCAGACAGTCGTGGCAAATGTTGGTTGAGCCACTTCGTCCCTACCTTGTTTCTAAAGTGCCGTGGCACCATGGATCAACGTGGCATCACCTGCCAGTCCATTCTCACTTCCGCAGAGGCCCAGCACAGAGGCACCCCCGGCGCGAAGGCTACAGCCCAGGGAGGAGCAGGACAAGCTCCCTAAGCCCCGGCCTGGCTCCGTGGTCCCCCGAGCCCAGGAGGCAGGTGAGGAGAGGGGCAGGTGCGGCGGCAGGGAAACGCTCGCTGCGGCCCGGAGAGCCTGGCCTGAGGGGCGGGCGCGGCCGGGCCCCAGCCCCCCCACACCTGGGCCCCTTCCCCGCCCCCGCGCCGGGGCCCGCCGCGCACCCACCGGCCCCGGCCGCCTACCTGGCCGGGCGCGGGGCCCGGAGCCCGGAGCCCGCTCGTCCCCTCGGCGCCGCGCCGCCTACCCGCCCGGAGCGCCCCGCGCCGCTGCGCCCGGCAGCTCGGCCGGTTCTGCCAGCCGCGCCCGCCCTGGCGCTGCGGCGTCGCCATGGGGACCGGGCGGCGGTGGCGGGGCTGGCCGCGAGGCGGGCGGCAAGGGTCACGCGACGGGCGGGGGCCGTGGGGCCGCTCCTGTGTCCCGGGGCCGGGCCCCCGTCGGAGCCCGGGCCCAAACCCTGACGCCCGCGGGGCAGGGGCTCCTGCGCAGGGCCCTGCGGGGCGAGACCCGCGCCCACCGGACTCGGACTTTTGGACCCGGGCTCGGGTGACCTTCCAGATTCAGGCCCCGCGACCTGGCTTCCCGAGACCCCGGGGTTCGGGGGCGCACGGGGGTCTGCGAGTCCGGGGGTGCGTCAAGGAGCTCTCGGGGCCGAGGCGGGGCGCGCAGGCCGCAGGCGCGGCTTGGGGCTGGGCCGCCGGGGCCGCCCGGAGGGAGGCAGAGGTGCGGGGTGCCCGGCCTGCACTGCGGGCCTGCCCAGGCCTGGTCCCCGCGCTGCCTCGGTCCTCCCTCCAGCCTCCCCTCCCTTCCCGTCGCCCCACCGGCCGCAGGTGGCCACTAGGTGTCAGACACGGCCCGGGCTTGGGCCCACGCTGCCGCTCCTGCGCCTGGGGGACACGCCTCCGGGCTCCCAGCCCCCAGGGAGGAGATAGCACCGTACGGGAGGCTGGTACCTTCCCTTGTTCCGCACCCCCACCCCCGACACACACACAGGCATGTTTTGCCCCCTTTTCCCAAGCCAGAGGTCCTTCCTAATACTACCTGCCCTCAGGCAAACCAGCCTAAGGATAAATATCAGTTCACACCAGCCTCTCCGAAGGCCCAAACTCAGCAGCCTCCCCTGCCCCAGTCACTCAGGCTCAGGACCAGCCTCTACCACAGCCCCGTGTCCAGGAAATGCTGAGGGTAGATAACAAGTCCAGCTCAGACTTCCTACAAGCTCGGAACAAAAGGTTCTTTCCTGTGGGTAACTGGCAAGACTCACCGAAGGCCTGGGGGTAGGACGGAAATGGGGTTTCCTCCCCTGGAGACATAAATGAGCCTCAACAAAGGGACATCCCTCCCCCACCTGCCCCCAGCATGGTGGGCTTCCCGTGGACAGTGGCTGCTAAGAATTTATATTTATCCTTAGGCTAGAGGTTCTTGGAGGGCCCTGGCCAAGGTGGGCCTTGGGGATCCTGTAACCCCAGACAGAGAGAGCATTCTCTCAAGTACATGGCAAGACCCCCAAGGGTGCCCACTGCCCTGGGCACACCTTCCAACAGGGCAGACGTACTCGGGTCCACCCCCTCAGAGTGACCAGCTTAAACCCTCCTAGAACATAAATTTCATTGAGGTAGCTTGAGGGAGCTAATGGACATTTTAATTTAAAAACAGCCTCATTAGCTTGCCAACAGGCAAACAGAAGGCAACAAATGCTTTGTGAGTTGAATGTGGAACTGAGCCATTTCCTATTATTCGGGCGTGTGTATTTGGCCTCTGAGGAGGACTGGGGCGGGCCAGGCAGCCCAGAAGAGCAGAGCCTCTGTGGGAACCCGACTCGAGAGCTGAGCTCCCCACTGTAAGGCTTTCATGAGAGAGGCTCGTGCTGAAGCAGGCTGGGGCCCTTTGGGTCCCCCCACCCATGGCCCTGCAGCCCTGGGATGCAGCACTTTCCTCTCAGGAGGGTGAGCACACCCTGCCAACAGGCTCTCAGGAGTCTGCTTAAAGTGGGGAGGGCACAGAGATGGCGCTCTGAGGTAGGGTACCTCCATGGAGACCAGCCGCATGGGCACTTTGCTCTTAAGGGCGCAACAGTCCACTCAGCCATTTTAAGGAGCAAGTGATCCCACCAAACTGTGCCAGAATGCTGCCAGAATCCCCAGCCCAGGATGGCAGGCACTCACACTCCCTTCCCCACCTCTCCCTGCTGCTGAGGCTTCTGCCTGAGAAGACAGAGACGCACCCAGCCTACAGCTGGGGCCAGGCCAGGCTTTTTAAGGCCCTTTCTTGAGGACAGAGACTGTGACCTGTGCAAATCCTTCCCTTCCTGCACTCACAAAGCTACACTAGCCTGTATGTTCCTCAGACTCGCTGGGTTCATGCTCACCTCTTCTTGCAAATGTTCTTCCCAATCATTACCTGGCTCTTCATTCAAACCTCAGCTCGGACATCCAGTCCTCAGGAAGGCCTCCCTGGACATCCAGCCCAGCAGCTGGGGTTGGAGGTTGAGATGTGGGGTGATGCACGGGATGAAGTACGCTAGCCACAGCTCTGGGAAACCACACCTCATGTTCACCCTGTTCTTTGGCCAAAAGCATTTAAAGAGCAGGAAGAGCCAATGCAGTGAGCAGAATGTACCTTGTAAACAGGACCTCAGATCCCCCGAGCACCTGGCTGATCACGTCTGCCCTTCCGAAGTTACCAGATTTAGAAAGAAGGAAAAAAACAGGATGCCCAGTTAAATTGGAATTTAATTTTTTGGCATGTATCCTACAAACTACAAGTAATATACTAAAATGTATTCATTGTTTATCTGAAATTCAAATCTGAGTGTCCTATATTTTATCAATCCTCCCTTTGCTCCTGCATGGGAAGGACAGGAGAGGGGACTCCTAGCTGTTCTGGCCCCTCTCAGCAAAGCTTCCCCACCCCCAACAGGCTGAAACAGCCAGTTAGCTCCTGTTCAGCACACGTGTCAGGCACACACCTTAACCTTGAGCTGCAGAGAACAGAAGGCCTAGGAGACTGGGTTCCCCAGTCCAAAGGCACTGTAGGATACACAGATTTGATTTATTCATTACAATAGTTCTGGTCAAGTCCCTTCAATGCACCAGGTGCTGGGCCACACTGGGTAACAGTGAACATGACAGGCACATCCCTGTACTCTCAGGCCATAACAATCAGCCCATAGAAAGGGGGCTTAACCCAGATGTGGGGTGAGGGGGGTCTCCAGGCGGGGAGGAGCGCAGAATCAGAGCTCCAGGATGTGTGCTGACGACACACATCCCCCGTGAACGTGGCCCAGGGGCAGCAGGGCGAGGCGAGGGCGGAAGTGTTCCCACTGAAGGAGCAGCTGAAGGGGCAGGAGTGGTGCTGGAAGGCCGGGGAGGCCTAGCTCGTACACCTCGGGGCCCCGGGCCACAGTGGGCATCAACACGCCTGAACCAGCTCTGGGAGGAGGGCCTTGCTGGGATGGCACATAATAACTAAAGCCCTGAGCAGTGCACAGAGGGAGAGCAGCCTTCGGCTTGGGACAGTGTCACCGGCCTGCTCCCTCCAAGGTGGAGAACTTGCCCCAACTGCCCTGGGAAGAAAGGGAGTCTGAATCTGAAAGTACACGGCTACTGTGATGAGCTTAAAACGGCACTGTTATCACTCAGGGAGGAGAACCTCTAGCTTCGGGGGCAGCAGTGGTGGCCAGCAAAGCAGCAGCCCCAGCAGGAGCAGCCAGTGTCCAGCAAGGCGGCAGTGGGGCAGTGGCAGGAGTGGCAGCAGCAAGGCAGGCAAGCGACCACTGTCTTCTGGAGCTGCCCACGAAGACAGTGAGTCACCTGGGCCCTCCCGACTGTGAGGGGATCTGCTGAGGGACGTCCCAGGCTGTGGGTCCCAGGCTGACCCAAGGCCGGTCCAGTTTGGGAAAACAAGACTTAGCCATGTAAGAGTAACCTGCCCACAAGCCAAGATAACACTGCAGGATGGATGGAGAGGCCATGAGTATGACAGCCAGGCCAACTTTTACCTCTTCAGGCCCCAAGAGAACAGGCATGAGATGGCTGAGCAGTGGTGGGGACCAGCCTGGTGCAGAAAGGGGCATGACCTCACTGGTGGCGGGAGGCAACAGACGGGCGGGCTTTCCCACTGAAAGCAAGTCAGCCCAGTGTGTTGGGCTGGGCACCTACTTGTGTCAGGCACTGTCCTAGGCCCTGGAGAGACAGTAATGGATAAGATAGACAAGGTCCCTGCTTTTATGTATCTTCTGTGAAGTGAGGGAGATGGATAATTACAGAGTAAACAAAATAGCATATGCACACATATGTACACATACACATACATATGCACACACACAGAAACCCAACTGCATGTAGCAACGAGTGTTATGAAGAAAAGAAATCAGAGAAGGGGTGGAATGTCACAGGCTGAAGGGCTGCTCTTGAGGAGGGCAGGGGCAGGCTCTCTGAGAAGAGAGGAAGGGAGTGCAGGCCACATGGAGATCCCGGGGAAGGTCATTCCAGCTGAGGGAAGAGGAAGGCAGGTCAAAGGCCCTGAGGCAGGAGCGTGCATGATCACCTCCATCTCACCCTACCTTTCAACACTCCTCTTCCCCCAGCAGAGAAGACATTAGCTAAGTGTGCAGATAGGAAAGCAGGAAAGCAAGCCAGCCCTTGAGAGAGGGCAGCGGTTGAAGATGGGAAGGTGTAGCAGGGACCCCCTGAGTGATCCCTGGGGCATCTAAGAAGCGTCTGTCGGCCTGTAGCTGGAGCTGTGTCTGACCCCTGATCACATCCACCACACACTGGAGAAGCTGGGCATCCGGGCACAGTCTGTAGGGCACAGCCAGGCTCCCCTCATCAAGCCAAAAAGATTTACCCTGTGGCTGGTATACAGCCTGAGCAAGAGACATTGGAGCCCAGGCTCAGCACCACATGCCCTCAGGCTAGCTCTCCCTCCAGAAAGGATGTGGTGAGGAGGACTGTGTCCCAGGCTTGTCCCCAATCCCTATGCCCCTGCTCTTCTCCCTGCAGTGGTCAAGGTCAGTCACAAGCTACGTGGAGCTGCTCCATGAGTGCTGGGGGAATTGTGGAAAGTAAGACCCAGTGGAGCAAGAATGTGGGGCCTGGGGTGGGGGGTGGCCAGAACCCTGGGTGGTGTCAGTACCGGAATGGAGAGGGAGGGAGGTGCTGCTGATAATGGCAGTGTCTGATCACCTCTGCGGAGCAGCCATAAACCTCAGGTCTAGAACTCCTGCACTTCGCTCAAGCCTGTGGCAGCTCTGAGTTCTCACCTTGGCTCCCAAAGCTGTTCAAACTCTGGGCCCACACCCCTCAGGACAGGGGTGCAGCAAGGTGGTAGTGACCACTCTGAGCCAGAATTGTGGGGTGACCAAGCTATGCCCTGGAGGATGCCCCAAGCAGGCAATAGCGAGGGCAGGGGCAGCACTCCCCAGCTGTAGCTTTATGGCAGTCCTCTCCCAGGGTAGGACCTCAGCTGACCCAGAAGAGCAAAGAGACAGGGGCAGTGATGTGAGGCACCATCTCCAGAGGGTGCACGAAGGTTGGAGGCTCTTCCGAGGGCATAGCCAGTCAGCAGCACACCTGTCCTGACTCATAGGTTCACTGTGCACTGTTCTGCCCCTCCCCTACTTCCATCCTCTATACGTCTCTTGACCTTGGCCATTATCTCCTGCTCAAGTACTCCTATCAGGCCAGCTGGTCCTCCTTGAGAGCAGATTAGATTCGAAGGCACTTTGACCTTAGCTCAGAACCTTCGCACCCAAGAACCTCCCACCGAGCCAGTGGGAGGCCCAAAGTAGTGGGCTCGGACCAGGGGGAATCATGCCCCTCAGCTGGCCCCAAATTTGGGTTGATCCTTCGTTTCTTGCCTCACTGCGGGCAGTCATGCCTCTGCTCTTGCAGGCATCCAAGGGGCTGATACCCAGGGCAGGGCCAGAGCTGGGCCCCTGCTCTTTCGGCAACAGGTAACTCAGGTCTTCTGGGTAGGTTTGGTTTAGGACCTCACCCCTAAGCTCCAGGTCCCAAAAATGTTCCCCAGGAGCCGGTTCTGAGGCTTCAGGTCCTACTGCTGCTGGAGACAAGGATACTATGTGGGGGCTTTAATAAGTCATGGTCCATCCCAACATCTCATTATCCGTTGTGAAGTGAGATGCCCTTCACAGCTTGACGGGAAATGATAGGTCCAAATGTGCGGCTTTCACACACACACACACACACCCACCACCACCACCCCCGCCCACCAGGGCTTACTTTGGCCCAGGGCTCAGTCCTGGCTTCACCATGGAGTCAGGACCCAGCTGTACCCCTTGCCTGGGCAGCTGCACAGCAAATGCGCTGGCCCTGTGCCAGCGAGCCCAGCTCCTGCCTCTGAAGTGGCCCGGTGCTCATTTGCTACCCCTGGTGGCCCCCCAGTGCCCAGGTGGGTGAGTCAGCACCAGCTCTCCCCTGGAAGACGGGGCCCACTGTGGGGCCCAGCCCCACCCTATCCAGGTTCCCCATGGAGAGTTTTCACCCCAGAAGCCCTGGCATCTTTCTTGCCAGCTGGCCAGCCGAGAAGGTCTGCTGAGCTAGAAGGGTCTCATCTCAGATTCCCTCCTCCTCCTGCGCTCTCACAGGGGAGTGACATGAAGTGGCTTCTGCCTCGCCACAGAAGTCCACGGCTGCCCGCCCCTCAACGTGGGACTTTCTGCCTGACATCAGCATAAAAGGCCCTCAGGTGCTTCCTAAAACTCCAAGGTAACTAAGAACAAAACGTCCTTTTCTTCCCTGGGAACTCCTCTCACCCTCCTTTGATGTCCTCTGGGAAGTGGGGGAGGCCAGGCAGGGCGCAGGATGCTGCTGGGACTGGTCCTGAGTGGTCAGAGGACCTTGGTGTTCGAGGGTCCCAGACATCTAGAGGTAAGGGGTGGACTCAAAGATGAATGTGCCTCCATGCTCTGGGTCCCACCACGGGGTCTCCTGCTAGCATGGTATCTCTTCTCCCGCCCTGGGGCCTGAGAGGCCAGAGTCTGTTTGACACGCTGGCGGGGCAGCTTCCATAGACCACAGAACTGTCAGGGAAAAGGGAATCTGAGACTAGACTTGTGAACATTTTTTAGTTTGCCAAGTAGGGACATCAAAAAAATACATCGTAAAAAAAAAAAAGTACTTCATTTCTCTCACCACCATTTCCTGAAAGAAATAATATTTTAACTGCAAAAATAATAGAAAGGATATTTGGGATTAAAGGTATTGTCACCAAGAAAGGACAGCTGCGGTGTGGTTGAAACATGCTGATGACCTTTATGCGTGTCACTCTGCTCCTTCTGCTCCCTTTATTGCTGACCGCTGAATGCTTTATCGAGGGCCAGACCCACCAGTGACCCGCTCCGGGAAGCCCTGATAGGGGCCCGGCAGGGAGGACTCTGGACTTGCCCGGAGGACTGTGGGCTTGCCCCTCAGCCCGCGAGGAGCCGGAAGGGTTTGAAGCTGTGACCAGGCGTGCTCTTCAGGACAAAGGAGGCTGGACTGGAGGGCAGCAGAGGAGGGGCCCCCGGAGAGTTGATGAGGGCCGTGCGGGCCGCGGCAGGGGGTCTGGGAAGGGGAGGAGCCACGCAGGGCCGGGAAGAGCAAGGGCTCCTGCCTGTCCACATCCACACAGTGGCCACAGTAGGGGTCACCTCACTGGGGCAAAACCCAGAGAAGGGCATTTTGGATTAAAAATAAGAATATCCTGACTAAAGAATATGACACCTGCCATGCAAGGGGGAGTAGACCGAGGCAGTGAGCATGCTGGAGGTGGGGAAGGAGTGGACAGCGGAGTGGCTCCCCCGGGCCACTTGTCCAGCTTTGCATTGGGGCTCCACCTCTCATGTGACCTTAGTCAGCTTACTAACCTCTGTGTCTCAGTTGCCTCATCTGCAAAATGGAAATGCAATAGTACCTGACCCAGGGTTGCTCGGAGGTGTACAGTAATGATGGGAAGCCTTAGCTGCCCAACTCTACAGACAGAGCCTGGGGTCGTTATAGCCCAGCGCCTGCACAGTGCCCAGCACGTCGGAGGGACCATTAGTGTTGGTGAGATGGGGGAAGCAGCCACCATCGGGAGAATTCCAGGCCTGGCGTGGGGAGGAACCAGGCTCAATGCCTACCTTCTCGGGCCTTGGGTGGTGTTTCGAGTGCTCCTGGGTCCTCTTGGGCAGCCCCACCCACCCCTCCCATACTCACCCAGCAGTAACAGAGGTGGGAAGCCGGGTGACTGAATACTCTGGGTGTAAGGAATGGGGAAGCTCAACACCCCCTGAAGTTTCTCTGGGGTGGATGTCTGGTCCAGCAGCATCCTGGGAGGCAGGAGGCAGGCAGAGGAAAGGGGTAAAGGATCTCAAGGAGGGGGGCAGACCAGAGGCCCCCCAGCGATGGCAGGAGTGGGAAGACTTGGCTCCTCTGTCACCCACCCCCTCACAGCAAGGGACCAGCACCCTACAAAACCAAGCCCTACCCGCCTTGTCCTCCCACCACCCAAACCTGCTTCTAGAATATTCCCTTCCTAGGAACATGCCTTTCAAGGCATCATCATCCCCCTCAACTCCTCCCTCTCTGTGCCCCTCCTTCCAATCAGCTGTTGCCGCCTTTCAGTCCCACCTACCTTGGCCCATTCCTGAATCAACACTTCCCTCCGTCTCTGGGGAGCCCCACACCACTGTCTTCTCCTGCAACCTTCTGAGCTTGCTAGTTACCTATCTTCACCAAGGGTTCTGTAATACAACTGTGTTCAGGACACTGCCCAACCTAGAACCATCCTTACGAGGAAGTCTGATTTCCCACCTTGGCTTTTCCAGCCTCCGTGCACATCCCAGTACTGACAGATGGAAATTTGATTCCTCTGTTTGAAATGTGAGTCTTCCAAGGATTGTCCTGATCAACTCCTAGCCCTCCTTTCAGACTCAGGCCAAGGGACTCCCCTGTCCAGGGCTCGGCACCCCTCACCTCTTCGGGAACTGCTTGTTTAACATTCAGGGAGCTGTTCTGGCAAGACCATCTTGGGCACAAGAGAAATGAGCAGAGGAACGAGTTAGAAAAAGGAAAGGAGGAAGACATTTTTAATGAAGATCAGACAAGATTAGGCAATAGGAGACAAGACAGATATGAGTCAAAGATTACTCAGAGGTTCCTGGCCTGGGAGGCGGGGAAGGATTGTCACTGTCCACATCCATGGCAAAGCGGCCTTCACCCTGGGCCTGGAGAGAAGACATGTATCTTCTCCTGGGCCCTGCTTCCTGGGAATCGGGGGCCTGACACCCCAAAGGCAGAGTGTGATCGAAAGAGGGCCAAGGATGCCTGGTTACCACAGGACATTGTCCTTGGAATGTCAATATTTTGAAAAAACAATACTTGTTTATTAACTTTGGGCTTAATGGGAAGTTGGGGGAGAGCTTAGGACACGTGAGCAAAGACAACTTAGTCGAAAGGTAGCGGCACTGAGTCGAAGTGGCAAAATTGCCTTTGACAGATAGTCTGCATCTAGAGGGGAAGTCTGACGCACCTGTACTAACCGGTGATTTCTCACAGGAATAAGATCTGTGGGTTTTCATCAGCTCCTGGATTCAGTATGAGCCACAGGGCTGACAAGGCTGCGGGAACAGCCACAACCCTCTTCAGCTGCACCAGTAAACAGACTCACATTGACTGCATCAGGGCCCGTTCTGTGCAGTTCAGACCAGCCTGCGACTTTCCTCAACCAAGGGCATGTGGTATACAAGGGATATGGAAAATCTTCAATCCACTCACGAGAGGAGGATCAGGTGCTGAAGAATCTGGAAACCGTCTCTTCCCAGGAATCAGTGAGGGTGATGTGTTTCTCCTGGAGAAAAGGAGACACGGATAGACACGATGCCCCCTCTCAGGTTGGAGGACGGTTGTGTCAAAAAAAGACAAGTGTTTCTCTAGAGAGTGTAGTGAAGAATAATAAGTCTAAATGATGAGGCAGGAGACGCAGCATAAGAAAGCAGTTTCTAGCAGCCGAAGCAGCCCGACTCACCGAGGTAGTGAGCGTCCCTCCCTGGGCATGTTCAGACAGAGCCGGGTGTCAAGGGGCTCTTAGACATCACTGGCCAGAGAGCAGTGGTTCCCAACCTTTCTCCCCTTTCAAACATCCCATCATTAAGGAATCCCATGTTTTGAAATAATGTATTTATTTAATAAACTATACTTACAGTAAAAATTATCCCATTTTAAAAGTAAAAACCTATATACTGCCATCATCTGGCATTTAGCCAGGCTTGGGGCCCACTGAATAGAGAAGTGATACAGTGGGGGTCTGCAGATGCCTCTGAGAAGAGATGGTGTGCCTTTCGGCCTGGCTGGACCCACCATCCTCCAGTAACTTGCCAAAATGACCAACACAAAGGAAAGAGCAGAGGCACCCACTGTATCCCTCTTGGCCTTTTAGAAAACGTGGAGCTGTTCCTTCGGCCACATATATGTGAATCTACAAAAAAGGTGATACTGTTGACATCAAGGGAATGGGCACTGTTTAAAAAGGAAAGCCCCATCCTCGGGCAAGGGAAACAAAAGCAAAAATGAAGAAATGGTACTGCATCATGCTAAAAACCTTCTGTACAGCAAAGGACACCATCAGCAGAACAATAAGGCCTCCTACAGTATGGGAGAATATATTTGTAAACGACATATCCAACAAGGGTTAACATCCAAAATATATACAGAACTCACATGCCTCAACACCCACAAAGCAAATAACCCTATTAAAAAATGGGCAGAGGATCTGAACAGACACTTCTCCAAAGAAGAAATTCAGATGGCCCACAGGCACATGAAAAATGCTCCACATCACTAATCATCAGGGAAATGCAAATTAAAACCACAATGAGATATCGCCCCCACACCAGTTAGAATGGCCACCATCCAAAAGACAAACAACAAATGCTGGCAAGGATGTGGAGAAAAGGGAACCCTCCTACACTGCTGGTGGGAATGTAAATTAGTTCAACCATCGTGCAAAGCAGTATGGAGGTTCCTCAAAAAACTCGAAGTAGAAATACCATTTGACCAAGAAATTCCACTCCTAGGAATTTACCCTAAGAATGCAGGATCCCAGTTTGAAAAAGACATATGCACCCCTATGTTTATCGCAGCACTATTTACAATAGCCAAGATATGGAAGCAACCTAAGTGCCCATCAGATGAATGGATAAAGAAGATGTGGTCCATATACACAATGGAATATTATTCAGCCATAAGAAGAAAAAAATCCTACCATTTGCAGCAACATAGATGGAGCTAAAGGGTATTATGCTCAGTGAAATAATCCAGGCAGAGAAAGACAAATACCAAATGATATCACTCATCTGTGGAGCATAAGAACAAAGCAAAAACTGAAGGAACAAAACAACAGCAGACGCACAGAACCCAAGAAGGGACTAACAGTTACTAAAGGGAAAGGGACTGGGGAGGATGGGTAGGAAGGGAAGGAGAGGGGCATTACAACTAGCACACATAATGTAGGGGAGGGCACAGGGAAGGCAGTATAGAGCAGAGAAGACAAGTAGTGACTGTAGCATCTTACTATGCTGAGGGACAGTGACTGTAATGGGGTACATGGTGGGGACTTGATAATGGGGGGAAGCTAGAAACCACAGTGTTGCTCATGTAATTGTATATTAATGGTACCAAAATAAAAAAGTGTCTTATTGGCAGAAGCTACATGAAAAAAAAAAAAGGAATGTCCCACAAATGTTTCCATGGCAAAATTGGAAGAGCCTACAATGCTACCGAGCATGCTGTTGGCATTGTTGTAAACAAACGAGTTAGGGGCAAGCTTCTTGCCAAGAGAATCAATGTATATACTGAGCATATTAAGCTCTCCAGGAGCCGAAATAGCTTCCTGAAACATGGGAAGGAAAATGATCAGGAAAAGAAGGAAGCCAAGGAGAAAGGTAGCTGGGTCCGCTGAAGTGCCAGCCTGCTCCACCTGGGGAAGCACGCCATGAGAAGCAGTGGAAAGGAGCCTGGGCTGCAGGAAGCCTGTGAATTCCCTATGCATCTGTGGCCTTAAGGGTAAAAATGAAGACCACTGGACTGTTAAAAAAAAAAAAGGTGGCTGTGCTGGAGCTGGGATTTGGGAGTGACCTGGTGAGGTTCTGCATGCAGAGGGAGGCCTTTGCAGCAGGGAAAGATGCAGGTGGAAACACAAGCTCCAGAATAAACACTGAGTATAAAGCGGGGCTGAGGGCAAGCAGCAGGTTCAAAAGGGCTGTCTGGGCTCTGCTCCAGAGCTTGTCAGTTCAACAGGGACCATGCAGGGGCTTGACCAGGCAACCGGGGTGATCTTCAAAGAGTGAAGAGGAGCTAGCCAACAAACGACAAAATAGATCAAATACAACTACTTTAAAAGTAAGCCTTCTGTTATCAAAAGACACCCCAAGGAAATGCAAACTAGTCACAAACTGGGAATGATATCTGCAATGCATTGATATGACAGAGGACTCATGTCCAGAATATATGAAGAACTGTATGAATCAATTAAAAAAATATATTTTTTCAATGGCCAAAGGAAACAGGAATCGCAGAGAAGAGGAAGCACAAATGGCCCATGAACATATGAAAATGTTCAACCTCTTCAGTAACAAGGGAATTACTTGGCACAAATTTTACAGTTGGACACTACTAAGTGTTGAAGAATGTGGGAATCTTGTCTTCTGTTGGCAGGAGGGCAAATCAGGACAATTATTTTAGGAAGCAGTTTGACACTTGGACACCTTTGAATTTTTGCATATCTTTGAACATCTACATACACTTGACCCAGCAATTTTACTTCCAGTACATTCCTTAGAGCAATATTTCTCAGTGAGGACCAGTTTTCTCTTTAATTGTCAATCTTTTGGGAGAATAAGGCTTTTGTAAAATACAATAAGATGAATTCCAAAAAAACAAAGTTTATAATGGACATATAATGTGTAAGCCCTGATATTTTATTATTAGATTCAACAGGCATAAAGTTACTTATGTATACCAAGTATACACAAGACATGCTCAAGAATGTTGGGGGAAAGTTATTTTGTAATAGTGAAAATCAAGGAATAGTGTGTCCAATGACAGGATTAGAAATTGGAGAAATAAATCACACGGCGGTATAATTACATGGTGGATTATGTACTGCATAAAATAAATATACTATATAAATAATAAATAAAATAAATGTACTGCAACTCTATGCAACAAAACCAGTAGTCTCAGAAACATAACTGTGAGAGAAAAAATAAGCCTCAGAAGACTAACATGATGCCTTTGTAAAAAAATCTTTATCAAAGTATAATTTACATTTCCACATTATAGGATAATTCACCCACTTTTAAGTGTACAATGATACTGTTCAATAATAATGAAATTATTTAAAGAATTATGCATCTATCACACTAATCTCAGTACATTTCCATCACCCAGTACCCACTGTCAGAACGCCCCACTCCCACCCCCAGCCCCAGGCAACCCCTGATCTATTCTGTCTCTTTAGGTTTGACTTCTCTGGACATTTCACATCAATGTAATCATACAATATGTGATCTTTGCATATGTGAAGTACTTTGCAAAGCTAGGATTCCACATTTCCATGGTGAAGTGGCCTCTGGGGTCTTATGGCCGTCGTCATCATAATCCTGACCCCAGACAGATACTTCTGGAAGACAGTTAGTTATGAGCCTTAAGCTCAGGGAGGTCTGGGCCGGAGGTGTGGATCTGGAAGCTGTCTCTAGCTTCAGTCCCATTATCTACCCACAGAATCTTAACTCTAAGGCTGTGCTGAACAACGCAGAAACCACCAGCCGCATGTGGCTATTAAACATCTGATATGTGGCTGAGTGATTTTAATTTTCCTTAATTTTAATTAATTATAATTTAAAAACAGAAACAATACACAACTGTATTGCTTTGGTAGGACTACATTTCATTCTGTTGAACATTTAGCATCCAAATTGAGATGTGTAAAATGCACACCAGATTTTTAAGACATAGCACACACAAAAAAGTAACATCTCATGACTAATTTTTATATTGATTACATGTTGAAATGATAATGTTCTTGATATATTGGTTTATACAAAATATGTTATGAAAATAAATATTACCTGTTGCCTTTTATTTTTAAAATGTGGCTATTTTGAGATGTGAGGCTCATATTTCTGTAAACAGACATTTCCATCATCACAAGGAAGTCCCCCTGGACAGCGCTGGTCGAGAGTCTAAAGCCACTCACCTTGGCCTCCAAGCACCCTTGTCATTCCCACTCCCACACTCAGCTCAGCCTTCCTGCCTGGGGGGCCTCTGTCCCTCTGATTCCCTGAGGCTAAACCCTGCCTTCTTCTGAGCAAAATAGCCTTGGCTGTGCCTTCCAGCCTACATGAACTGTCTCCCTCCAGCCTCCTTAGCCCTAAGCACTTAGCCTTAGCTCATTTTTCTACATCCCGATTTTTCATGAAAGGCAGTAATGTATTCCTCTCTAAGCCCAGTACCTTGCCTATAAGGAATGTTAGCCAGTGATTTTGATAATATTAATAACATCTTGTTTTTGTGTGACAACCGACAAGGGCTGTGTCTTCATTTTCCCACAGATGTAGAGGGAGAATGGATAAAAGTGTTCATAGCCATTTTATACATGAAGAAACTGAGGCTTAACGAGCTTCCTTGCTCAGTTTAGAAGCCTTGTAAGTGTGACACAGACTTTTCTGGCCCCTAATCCAGTGCTATTTGCCCTGCACTTTGCTTTCAGTGCCCATGTGAGTTAATGCTGAGAAAATAAAGAAAGGCGAGGTTAGCACAGATTGAGGAAACTAGAGCTACTCATGTTAGGGACAGGACTTGAGCTGTCCCTTGAGAGATGGATAGGTTTTGGTGAAGCAAAGAGGAGTAGTGGGGCTTCAGTGACAGGACCGGGGCTCCTCTGAAAGCCAACCAATAATCAGGCAATTCCTTGATGAGCACAGAATGATAGAAGTAAACACTTGGGCATATTTTTTAATAACAACTTTACTGATATATTAATATATAATAAAATTCCCCCCATTTAAAGTGTACAGTTCAGTGGTTTTCAGTATATTCAGAGTTGTGCAACCATCACTACTACTTTTAGGATATTTTCATCATCCATAGAGAAACGCTATACCATCGACAGTCACTCCCGTTTCCCCTCCCCCAGCCCCTGGTAACCACGAATCTACTTTCTGTCTATATGGATGTGTCTATTCTAGACATTTCATATAAAATGGATTTATACAATACATGGCCTTTTGTGACAGGCTTCTTTCACTTAGCATAATGTTTTCAAGGTTCATCCATGCTATAGCATATAATCAATATTTCACTTTTTATGGCTGAATAATACTCCATTTTATAAATGTAACACATTTTGTTTATCCACTCATCAGCTGATGGATATTTAGGTTGCTCCCAATTTTTTTAGCTATTATGGATGATACTATGCTGCTGTAAGCATTCATGTAAAAGTTTTTGTGTGGCCATGTTTTCAATTCCCTTGGGTGCATACCTCAGAATAGAACTGCAGGGTCACATGGTAATTCTGTGTGTAACATTTTGAGGAACTGCCAATGTTTTCTAAAGTGGCTGCACTGTTTGCCAGTGCCACCAGCAATATGTAAGGGTTCCTATTTCTCTACATCCTTGGCAATATTTGCTATTCTCTTTTTATTTTCGGCATCTTTGTGGGCGTGAAGTGGTATCTCATTGCGGTTTGATGTGCTTTCCCTGATGACTGGTGCAGGTCATCTCTTCACATGCTTATTGGTCATTTGTGTGTCTCTTTGGAGAAATGTCTCTACAAATCCTCTGCTGATTTTTAAATTGAGTTATTTGTCTTTTTATTGTTGAGTTGTAAGAGTCCTTTATATATTCCAGACACAAGTACTCATCGTGTGCATGCTTTGGAAATATTTTCTCCCATTCCTTGGGTTGCCTTTTCATTTTCTTGATAGTATCCTTTGAAGCTTAAAAGTTTTTGATTTTGATAAAGACCAAGTTAATTTTTCTTTTATCATTTCTGCTTTTGGGGTCTTCCCTAAGAAACTATTGCCTAATCCAAGGCCACAAACATTCATACCTATGTTTCTTCTAAGATTTTCATGGTTTTATCTTTTACATTAAGGCTGTGATTTATTTTGGATTAATTTCTGTAAATGGCATGAGGTAGGAGTCCAGCTTCATTCTTGGGCATCTGGAGATCCAGCTGTCCCAGCACCGCTTGTCAAAAAGGCTCTTCCCTCTCCCCCGACTCTATTAATTGTCCTGGCACTCTTGTCAAAGATCGATTGGATGTAAATGTCAGGGTTTATTTCTGGACTCAGTTTTATTGTTGGGCATATTTTCTAAAGCATGTTTCTCTCAGCCTGCGGTGACCTGCCCTGTCCTCCCTGGAAGAGAGATGGAGCCTCTCCCAGGCCGAGCGCCTCCCTCCGCGCGGGGCCCCGCGGCTGTGTGCACAGGCCTCCCCGGAGCTCCAGCCTCCAGCAGGGCTCAGACCCCCTGCGTCCTTCTCACGGCCTCCGGAGGTAGCTGACTGACCCAAGGACTTCATCTCGTTCCTGCTTCTCAAGGTCATTATAAATATCAAATTAGATAATTCACACGAAAGAACTTAGAAAGATGTAACGTGCTATCCGCATATAAGGTGTATTCTTATTATCTTTCTCCTTCATGAATAAGACCTGAAAAATACAGAGCAAGAGAAGTTATTTTTAACTTTTACTCATGGGAATCAAAGGAGCAGAGCCTGTATTACCGCAAATGCCAAATTAGTGAGGTTTGGCTCCTCGTGTAATCCTTGCAGGAGGCTGTGCGCTTGCCACCAGGAGACTCGGCGGGAATAGTGGTCATTCCTTCCTTCCCGGCCGCAAAGCCTTCATCCTCGCCAGGGCGGCTCTGATTACGGGTGTCCACTTAGCCGTCCCTGAAGTGCGCTGGTGTCCCCTGGTGGGAGGGGCGCCACAGGGCGCCCAGCTCTCCTCTACCTCCCCCCACCTATTCCCACTGAGTTTGATGACAAAGCCCAGCCTCTGCCTCCCCTGAAGGCTGGGGCAGCCACCTTCCTCTTCTCCCCACCTTCCTCTTAGCTCCACCCCCATCCTCCTCCACACAGCTCTCCCTGGCACCGTGTCATCCAACAACGCAGATCTCAGGGGCACTCAGGTCAGAGAGCCTTGCGCAGGCAGTCCGTACAGCAACGTCAGCCCAGGTGATCCCCAGGTGCCATGCCACACGCAGATACCCAGGACTGCAAATGATTCCCAGTGGTGGTGACACGGGCCCTCGCCCTGCTCCCTGTGCCCGGCCTCTGCTCCTTCCGTCCTCCCTTCCCACACCCGTGGCGGGCTGTCTACTAGGGTGAAGGGTCCTCCCACCTCTGGGAACAGGCACCGCGGTGCTGAGGAGTTAGAAGACGCTCAGCCTCCACAACTCTCAAGAGGATGCCACTCTCCTCCCTCCCCAGTGCTTGAGAGACACGTGGATGAGACTGGGAAAGACTGACAGGGAGTCGGGGAGGCCTGCGGTGACGTGGAGCAAGCCACTCAATCTGTCTGAGCCTTAGTTTCTTCATCTGTCAAATGAGGGGTGTGTGCCCATGGCTAGGCCCTACTTCGCAGCCCTCTAAGGCTGCAAGTCTGTGTGGCTGCTTCGGCATGAGTGACTCCCGGCCCGTGTCCCCAGGGGGAAGAGAGCAGGTGTGCCAGCGCTCCGGTGCTTCCGCGCCCCTTCTCCCAGTACAGCGCCTCCATGCTGCCCCCCTTTCCTGGTAGGCCCTCCACCCGGTCGGTCCCCAGGTGAGCCAGGGGCTTTGAGCATCTGTGCAGCACCTCCCAGGCGCCTGCGGAGGCCAGAACTCTCCCCGCACGGCGCAGGCCTCCCCTCCCCCCGAGGACTAGCCGAGCGGCTGGACCCGGCGACGGAGCCTTAACCCCATCTTTGCGGCACCAGCGACGCTGCGGACAGCTCCCCCCGGTGTCTCTCCGGAGCCCAGGGAGATGGGGCGGCTGGGCCGGGGATGGAGCGTCGGAGACCGCTGGGCTCCCGGGTCCCTGCGCCGAGGCTGTGTGACAGCAAGGAGAGGGCACGGCGGGCAGGCTCGCGTGTGCCAGCAAACTGCTGGGTCCCCCAGCCTCAGGCGAGAGGACTTGCGGGGTGGAGGAACGCTCCCCTTTCTGGCGTCCCCTGGGACAGCCTGACCTAGGCGCCACCCGCCACCCCGGGCAGCATCTCGCAGGGGCTGCCTCGGCTCCCCCGGGCCGGCGCCCCTGACCAGGCGGGCCAGGAAGCGTCGGTCCCCGCCCCGCTCCTTTAGGCCCGCGCGGCCGGGGGACTTTGGAGCCGAGGAGGAAGCGCGGCGGGGCGGGGAGGTGGGGGTGTGTCGCAAGGCGGCGGCGGCGGCGGGGTTTTATAATCCGCAGGGAGGGCGCGGCGCGGGAGAAGGGGCAGCGCCGCGCACCGCGCCATGGGGGCCGCGCCGGGCCGTGCGGGGCCGGGGCAGCGGCCGCCGCGCCTGCCGCTGCTGACGCTGTTCCTCCTGCTGCGGCCGCCGCTGGTCGCGCTGGGAATCGACCCTGTGCTGCTGCCCGGAAACTTTTCCGCGGACGAGGCCGGGGCGCAGCAATTCGTGCAGAGCTTCAACTCGAGCGCCGAGCAGGTGCTATTCCTGAGCACTAGCGCCAGCTGGGCTCACGACACCAACATCAGCGACGAGAACGCGCGGCGCCAGGTGGGCGCGCGGGTCCGAGGCGGGGGCGGGGCCCGGGCGCCCAATCACAGGCCTGGGGCCCGGCCTGGGGGGTGGAGAGTCACCCGGGCGCTCGCCCCCGTCCCCCAGCCTGCGGGGCCCGCTGGCCTCCCACCTAACCCTGCCCAGACAGGCGGTGGGCGCCCCAGCACCGTGCTGGGCGCAGCCCGTGCCCAGAACAGGAGCCGAATGGATGAGGCTGGCCCTCTGACGCCGACTCAGTTCCCCCGGGTGGCGGCGCCCAGGGATGACTTCGGGTTGGGTCGGCTGCAGCCCTCGCTGAAGGCGCTTCCTCTCCGCCCTGCTCGGCCCCTTTGACCGCAGCCCACCCCTCTCTCTCTGTTCCCGTCAGCGCCCCTGCCTGTTCACACTCTCCGCCCCTGCCTCTCTGGTGTCCCCAGTTTCTGCCCCACCGCTCCCCTGAGGCAAGTCCCCCCCACTTCCCGGCGTCCAGGTCCCGGGAGGAGGGAGCTGTACTGCCGCAAGCCTCAGCTTCCAGGAGCCCGTGGCCTTCCCCACCTCCCCCAGCGCAATGATCTCCTCTATACGTTCTCCCGTGCCCCTCTGGTGCCCACAGGAGGAGGCGGCCCTGTTCAACCAGGAGTTTGCGGAGATCTGGGGTCAGAAGGCCAAGGAGCTGTACGACCCAATCTGGCAGAACTTCACTGATCCGATTCTGCGAAGGGTCATCAGCGGTGTGCGCACTCTGGGCCCTGCCAACCTGCCCGTGGGGAAGCGGCAGCAGGTGGGCCTGGCGGGCCTGCGGGTGGAGGCAGAAGGCGCTCCTGTGCGGTGGGGGAGGGGAGTCTGGCGGGGAGGGACCCAGGCGCCTGCAGGGGCTCCGGCTGTCGGGGAAGCTGGCGTGGGCATAGAATGGCTTCCTGGAGCATTGATTTTCCTTGGGGGTGGAAAGATGGAGATAGGGAAGTTACTTTAGATTAGAAGACGTATTATGGGATAGAAAGAAAAATTTCATCCCGTACAAGATGAAACAGGGTTTTTAAAAAAAATTCTCTTAAGGCTGGTTTAGTTTGTGGGCTTCCTTAGAAAGACTGAGAAGGACTGAGAAGGGTTCAGGGCCAGAGAGTGAGAAAGAACTGCCCTCACTGCAGGGTTGGCGGCGTTGCTCGTCTGGAACCCCGACCCAATCCCTAACCCCCAGGCGCTTGCTTCCACCCCCCGCAGGCTGCCTCCACTGGAAAGGGGATTGGTGTGTCAGTGGTCAGAAGTGCCCCTAGTGCCACTGAGAGCCCTCTCCAGGCTTCCTTTACTGCGGGCAAAAAGAGGAGGGGGTGGCCAGATTACCTCTAGGGGCTGATCATTGTTAACAGTCTCTCAACCCTCACTCCCCAGTACAACGCTCTGCTAAGCAACATGAATAGGATCTATTCCACTGCCAAGGTCTGCTTCCCCAACAAGACTGCCCTCTGCTGGTCCCTGGACCCAGGTATGGTTCTGCGGCTACCGGCTGGGCTCCGGCTTCCTAGCCCTTCCCCGTTGCCCTGCTGCACCCGGTAGGACGGTATGTTTAAAGGGAGAGCCTGTGGAGAGAGTGTGTAAAAGCAAAAGTATTCATCGCCAGTTGGGGCTAAACCATGAGATGCCCCCACACCGCAGCTTCTCCTGGCAAACCGATTTCTGAAAGCTCCACACTCCAGCCTCTACCGTGACCCCACCCATCACCTCGCCCATCTCCGCTAGCCTTCCCTCTGGCTACCTGGTTTTCCTTTTCCTGGGTCCTCGCAGCCTCCCAGGAGCCTTCCACAGGACCTGCCCCCATACCCCTGCCTTGAAGTCAGCCACTCCATCCCATGAGCCATGAAGGATTTGTCTGGGTTTTGGTGTCTGGATGTCCTCTTTGTGTCAGACACCTTAGGTCATCATTTCCCTAGAGACGAGGGTCCTGCCTGGCTGCTTGCTTTGTATAGCTCCTAGCCCCTTCCTGCCCAACTTGTAGGTTGCTCTTGACTTTTGGGGTATCATGATGTTGAGAGAGCAGGTGGAGATAGTGAGGACCAGCCTGGGAGCTCAGGTGAAGGCTGTTGTCGACTTCAACACAGAAACTACCTAACTGACCCTGACCACCTGTGTCTCAGAGCTCATCCACATCCTGGCCGTCTCGCGAAACTACGGGCTGCTGCTGTATGCCTGGGAGGGCTGGCATGATGCCGCAGGCATCCCGCTGAAACCCCTGTACCAGAACTTCACTGCCCTCAGCAATGAGGCTTACAGGAAGGATGGTGAGCATGCCCCCAGCCTGCCCCTTGTGTGGGTACCTCTCTCCCCAGCTCACAAGGTGCTCTGCCCCACTGTCTCCCCTGAGCCCCAACCCGAGGCAGACACAGCAGCCTGCAATGATTGCATGCACTGGCCCAAGGTCGCACAAAAGGTGGCTAGTGGGATGGGCATGAGCCCTGTCTGCTTGCCTCCAGCTGCTGCCCTGCCTTGCACCACCCCTCCTGCCACTCCGCCCAGCCCCAGTGTTCATCTTTGCCTCCCATGCTCTCTAGGGTCTGTTTAACTGGAGTTGGAGCAAACCCTAGTTAGAAAATTATAGAGCAGCAACCCCCAAGCCATCCTTTCCAGCCAGCTGGCAGGTACACAGGCCCTGAGCTAGGCGAATGGCGAAGTGGTAGCTGGGGCGTACAGGTACCAAAGCCTTGGGCCTGAGCTGCACCCAACCTCCACCTGCTGCTAGGCTTCTCAGACACAGGGGCCTACTGGCGCTCCTGGTACGACTCACCCACCTTCGTGGAGGATCTGGAACACATCTATCATCAGTTAGAGCCCCTCTACCTGAACCTCCACGCCTATGTCCGCCGCGCTCTGCACCGCCGATATGGAGACAGATACATCAACCTCAGGGGACCCATCCCTGCTCACCTGCTGGGTAAGGGCTTTGCCTTGCCTCCGCACATGTCCCAGGAACCCTGAGGCTTAGAGCATGTAATGAACTTGGTAGGGAACAGAGAGCTAGGAATCACACTGAAGACTTTGGGGAATAATTTAAACAAAAACTTTAAAAGTAGAGGAATAATAATCCTAGTTTATGCCCCATGAAGCAAGCCCTGTAGCCCCACCTCAGGGTTGGGAGGCAGGGACCCCAGCACCCTCAGAAAAGACCCCAGCAGCATCACTTGGGCTCACAGTTGGCCTCTGCCAGCTGCGCTCGGGAGCGTGGTGTCTGGTGTGTGAGAGACCTGGTGTCCACTCTGCCCTAGAGTGCCTGGGTCCGGATGCAGGGGCCCAGGGGCTGCTCAGTGACAGGCGTGGGGAATCAGGGAGCCAAGCTGTCTGGTTCCCCTCCGCTGTCTAGGGGACATGTGGGCCCAGAGCTGGGACAACATCTATGACATGGTGGTGCCTTTCCCTGACAAGCCCAATCTTGATGTTACCAGTACTATGGTGCAGAAGGTAAGCTCGGGGTCAGGCCAGAGACATAGGGAGGTCATCCAGGCATAGGGAGAGGTGAGGGAAGGGGTCACGAGGGAAAAGGGTCAGGTAGGGACCTTGGTCCCTTCCTTTCTACGGAGCAGTGGCCTGGAGTGTGTGTATAAGCAGTGAGCTGGGGTGTGTGTCCTCAGTGAGGTGTCAGCTGCTCCCTCCAGAAGCCCTCTGCTGGGGAGTGAGAGCAGGCTGCTCTAGCGTGTCTGCTGTGGTCAGTGGGGGCCCTGCCTCTGGGAAAGGAGACCACAGAGCAGAGGTGCCCTTCATGGGCAGTGAGCTGACCTAGATGGGGGACCCCAGACCTGCCCCTGGGGCAGCCACAGCGAGCTTCCAGCAGCTGGCCTCCTGACTTGTGCCCGCACCCCACCACCAGGGCTGGAATGTCACGCACATGTTCCGGGTGGCAGAGGAATTCTTCACGTCCCTGGGGCTCTTGCCCATGCCTCCTGAGTTTTGGGCAGAATCCATGCTGGAGAAACCAAATGACGGGCGTGAGGTGGTGTGCCACGCCTCTGCCTGGGACTTCTACAACAGGAAAGACTTCAGGTCTAGCCACGGGACGAGGAGGGCTCTGAGGCCCCAGGAAGGGCGGGCAGCCCGGGGCACAGAGAAGCCAGTTCCCAGGCCCACCTGCACCCCAGCCCCAACACTGGCTGGGGCTGCATCTACTGTAAGGCTATTGGGCTTCTGAGACCCTTTAGGCTGCCTTCCCTTGGCAACTTTGACAGGGAGCAACTCCGTCCCTTGGAATGGAGGAAAAAGGCCTGATTGTGGACTGGGGCAGGCGAAGTATTTGTCATGTTTCCACCCATTCCCTCGAGCCCCTGGGAGGGGCTCTCCTGGTTTCTTTCCTTCAGGCACCAGCCCCCGACTGTGCCCTGCCCTCCACCCTGTGCTGTCCTTCACCCTCATCCCCATGCTCTCCCTGCCCCAGGATCAAGCAGTGCACACGGGTCACTATGGACCAGCTGTCCACGGTGCACCATGAGATGGGCCATGTGCAGTACTACCTGCAGTACAAGGAGCAGCCCGTTTCCCTGCGCCAAGGTGCCAACCCTGGCTTCCATGAGGCCATCGGGGACGTGCTGGCCCTCTCTGTCTCCACACCTGCACACCTGCACAAAATCGGCCTACTGGACCATGTCACCAATGACATGGGTATGGGGAGCAGAGAGGACCCAGCCCCACCCACACCCCGTCTGTCTCACAGCAGGACCCCTCTTGCCCCTGCCCCCATCTGCCCCTCTTGTTTCTGCCCCACTGCTCCAAACCAGGCAGTCTGGGGACCCACGTGGAGCCTCAGAGCCCACCCTGAGTCACAACTCAGCACTGCCCACAGACCCTCTTCCCAGCAGGGCCCCATGGTCTGCAGGGCCAACCTTCCCTTCTCTGCATCTACCCAGCCCACCTCCTACAGGCTCCTCCCCGGACCCCCCCTATCCTGGCCAGACTCCCTTCTCTCTCTGACTTCTCTGCTCATCTCATCTCCCACAGAAAGCGACATCAACTACCTGTTAAAGATAGCACTGGAAAAAATTGCTTTCCTGCCCTTTGGCTACTTGGTGGACCAGTGGCGTTGGGGGGTCTTTAGTGGGCGTACCCCATCTTCCCGCTACAACTTTGACTGGTGGTATCTTCGGTAAGCAAAGAGGGATCCGGAAGGGCCTGACCCCAGTGGAGTGATGAGCTAAGGAGGCTGCCTGGCCCTCCAGGCCAAGGTGCCAGGGCGCAGCTGGGGGGTGCTGACCAGATCCAGAGCCCAGAACTGAGACCTTGCCTTAGGGCCCAGCCCCACCCTCATCCAGGGCGTTACCAACACTCTCTGGGTAATTGTTGGGCATTGGCAGCCGCAACCGGGCCCTCCTGCCGCTTTCAGTCTGAACCCCCACCTGTCTGATGATGACTCCATCCTTTTCCCATTCTTTCCTGCCTTCCTCCAGGAAGTCTTCCCCAGTTCACTGGTGGGGGAAGGGACGGCCCGCCGGGAATGTCCGCATAGCAGTCTTTTTCAGCAAAGGCTGAATCAGCCTGTGTGCGACTCTCTGGTCCTACAACAATTAAACCATCTTTTTCTAGAATCAAATATCAGGGGATCTGTCCTCCAGTTGTCCGAAACGAAACCCACTTTGATGCTGGTGCTAAGTTTCACGTCCCACACGTGACACCGTACATCAGGTACTACTGCTCCCCACGTTTGCCCACTTCTGTCACACCTTTTGTCCCCCTCCCTCTAGCCCCATGACCGAGGGCCAGAATTTGAGTGGACCTCTCTCCTAAGTCAGAGCTGGCCTCCCTTCTCCCTCTGGGCAGTCCCTGGGCTGGCCTCTGCCCTGTGGGAAGCTGAATGGTGCCTGGGCAAGGACCCCATCACCCCACTGATGCCCAGCCTGTGCCCACAGGTACTTTGTGAGTTTTGTCCTACAGTTCCAGTTCCACCAAGCCCTGTGCAAGGAGGCAGGCCACCAGGGCCCGCTGCACCAGTGTGACATCTTCCAGTCCACCCAGGCGGGGGCCAAGCTCCGGTGTGTGGGTGGCAGGGGAAACCAGTGGCAGGGTGAGGGGAGAGGCTGGAGAAGGCACTGGCTCCCCGTGGGGGCAGCACAGGGTGGGACTGATGGAGGTTGCCTCCCCATGCCTGGCATGGGGCAAAACTAATGTCCCCTCCCCCTTCCCAGACCTCCTAGGGTCTGAGTCTTAATGATACTGCTTCACTGGGGGGCAGAGGCGGCCAGAGGGTGGGGCGTGTGGGCCTGGGGGCCGGGAAGGGACACCAGCCTGAGTGCCCCCTGCCCACGGTGCCCGCTCTGCCTGACAGGAAGGCACTGCAGGCAGGCTCCTCACGGAACTGGCAGGAGGTGTTGAAGGATATGATTGGCTCAGATGCCCTGGACGCTCAGCCACTGCTCAACTACTTCCAGCCCATCAGCCAGTGGCTGCAGGAGCAGAACCGGAAAAACGGCGAGGTCCTGGGCTGGCCAGAATATCAGTGGCGGCCACCAATGCCCAACAATTACCCAGAGAGCATTGGTAACGCCCTGGATGAGGGTGGGGCTGGGCCCTAAGGCAAGGTCTCAGTTCTGGGCTCTGGATCCAGTCAGCCCCCCCAGCTGGGCCCTGGCACCTTGGCCTGGAGGGCCAGGCAGCTTCCTTAGCTCATCAGCAGGGCCTTGGGATGGGCATGTCTTTTCTCCAGCCTTCTAGAACCAGTATACCAGATCTGAGGCTGGCTGGGGATAGGCTGACCAGGCCCCCTGCTCTGTGGGGTCACACTGCAGGCTCCACTCTTATTGGCCAGGGCACAGTGGCTGCAGGGCTCTGCTCTCCTGCGGCCATGGGCCACCGTTGGGCTGCTCCAGGATTGCCCAGCCTTCTCTTCCTCCTCCTCCTGCTCTGCTGCGGGAACCCCGTGCTGGTCCCCAGTCAGGAGACCACCCTCCAGGTGACAACCAGCCAGGAATCAACCAGCAGCTGGACAACACCCCACCAGTCAATGACCAGCATCCAGACAACCCAGGGCCCAAGTGGGACTGGCTGGGGGCAGGGTGGGGCTATGAGGGTCGGGAGGCAGGGGTGGCAGCGGGCTCAGGCCAAATGCTGTAAGAGGGCAAGGGGAGACCTGTTTTCCTTCCACTCTGTCCCCCAGGCCTGGTGACCGATGAGGTTGAGGCCAGCAAGTTTCTGGAGGCCTATGACCGGAAATCCCAGGTGGTATGGAACGAATACGCTGAAGCCAACTGGAACTACAATGTCAACATCACCACAGAGACGAGCAAGATCCTGGTAAGGGCTCTCTCCACGCCTGACGTTCACACTCATGCATGCTTCCCCCCAGGGACCAACCCCTGAACCCCAAGGCAGAGCAGGCCACCCCCCTTCCCTCCCTCCCTTCCTGGCTGTTACCTCAGTGTGGGAGGCTGTCTGAATTTGTGGAAAATCCCAATGGAATATTTAAAACAATACTCACCTTCAGATTTGGATGGGCATATACTCAATGCCTAAACAAGTTGTCTTTCATTAACAATCTGTTGTTAGTAACAAAACAACCTGTACAAAAATAAGCAACACTAAAGATGATTTTCAAAAGATTGAAAGCTCATTTGCCGCCATAGTGAGGGCTACGCTTCCCTGCCACCCCGCTCTCCACCCCGCTCCCCACCTGCTCGGTGAGGCAGATTATACCAAGGCGAGCCACAGAGAACTGACATTTCTCAGAGACAGCTGTGTGCTGGCCACTGCCCCCTAACACTTTCCGTCCGTTGCCTCATTTATTCCGCAAGAGCCTTGCAGAACCAGTGATCTTATTCCCGTTTTGTGGTGGGACCCTGAGGCTCACGGAGGCCACAGGTTAATACCAAGCTGCCTCCATCATGATAGCCTTTGAGATAAGGGGTGACCTTCTCCTTTTGTGCCCACCCCTGCCGGGAGATGTTGTGCTTGACTGTAAGCTTTTGTTGAGGGGCCTGCATGGCATCTAGGATGTCATAGACAGTCCAGGTTGAAGAAAGTCTTTATAGGCAAAGGCAACAACTTGACAAAACTGCCCCACTCCCTACCACCCCCAGTCCCTCCAGCTCCCCCGTGGTGCCTCTCCCTGAGGCCTCTGCAAAGCTCCTGGGCCCCATGACATGGTTCCTCCTGTGCCTTCAGCTGCAGAAGAACTTACAGATGGCAAACCACACTGTCAAGTATGGCACCTGGGCTAGGAACTTCGATGTGACCAACTTCCAGAACGCTACCTCAAAGCGGATGATAAAGAAGATTCAGGACCTAGAGCAGGCAGCGCTGCCGGCCAGGGAGCTGGAGGAGGTATGTCTTAGGGGCAGCAGGGAGTGCCAGGTCCTAGCTCAGAGAGGGAGCCCCGCACGGGGGCCGGCCTTCACACTGCCTCCTGTTCCTTGAATTGTCAAGCCATGACATCTGCCATGTTGACAAATACCCCCAGAATTCCTAGAAGGCAGCAAGTCTCGGGGAGCATGCTCCCCTAGCTCTACAGCCTCCCCGCCAGCCCACAATGGTGACTGGGGCAGAGTAGGTAGCAAAGGGATGCAGCCTGCTGCCTGTCTTCTTCCTCCTGCAGTACAACCAGATCCTGCTGGACATGGAAACCACTTACAGTGTGGCCTCTGTGTGCCATGCCAATGGCACTTGTCTGCAGCTAGAGCCTGGTGAGCGCACATGGGAATGGGTGAGGGAGGTTGGGTTGGCACAGCGTTAGGGGTGCTGGCCCCTGAAAAGCGCAGGCCTAGGAAGTTCATTTCCCTCATTTCCACCAGTGGGGCCTCTCTGCCACCACTTAGAACCAGCACCTACTTCTGCCGTAATCCATGGCCCTCTCTTGGGTGCCCCCTCCAGACTCCCCATTCTCTCTCTTCCTCCCTGCACTCTGCCCTTCAGAGCAGTGGGATTCTCAAATTTGTCTTTTGAGGGCCTGAACTCCCAAATAGGGAGAGTAATTGTAGGCACCGCCCCTCTGTGCTCCTTCGTCCGTCCTATCCATGTCTTCCCCAACTTCTCTGACACCCTCCTCACACCCCCCAGACGTTTACACCACGGACCACGGAACCCGCTCCAGCGGGCCTCACCAGTAGCGTGCCCATTTCCCTCCGCTGCACCGCCACTTACTGCTGGGAGGGGTGACCTGGCGCTTGCCTGTCGCCCTCCTGTCCCCACATTGCTGGTCTCCTTCCCTCCTCTGCTTTGAAAGAGCTCAGCTGGACACCCAAGTACCTGCACACAGACACATTCCCTCCTCTCTCCTGACCAGGGTCGGGGACCCAGAGGCATAAACACTCCTGAGGAATCTCTACCCAGAAACCATCTCTTCCTGGCCCTCTGCCCAAGTCCCACATTAGAACAATGACAAATACAAGGGGAAATGGAAAATAAACAGGAGAGAGAAACTTTCCTGCGATGGGGTTTGGCCTACGGGTTGTATATACGGATATGCACGCAAAGCACTGAGGAGCCATGCGTGTGCGCATGCGTGTGTGTACGTGTGTTTATGGAGAAGAGCACTAAAGGGCGCCCCCCCCCCCCCCCAGTTAGCCTCTCAGTCCAGGACCGGGCCATCAGATCACTGCCATTGGTGATGGCAGACTCCCACAAAGACAGAACACTCCCTCAACAGAGGGCAGACGTGAAATTCTCAAAGCACATTTTTTTTCAAACAAAATTAATTTGAACATAGTCTCTCTCTATGAGATGTAGATATCCCAGAGCATGTCCAGAACAGGGAGAAAAAGCACAAATCAGGTGGCAAGGTATGGATGGCCCCCCTGAAGGCTGTCCACAATCTTCTATCTCAGACGGCCAGGCAGGAAGGGAAGCTGCCATCGGTCTGTGTGTGGCTTTGGAATCGACACACAGGCCCATGCCATCCTCATCCCAGCTCCATGAGGTGGATGTCAGCTTGTGTCATCCACATCGAGGAGGCCACACATGCAGTCAGTGGCTTTGCCGGGCACGAAGCCAGGACTCCGGCCCCCGACCATGCTTGGGTGGCTCTCTGTGTTTTGTCTCCACAGCTAGTCTCCTATTCAGTCTGGTTCAGTGACGGTTTATGAGAGATGCTCTGGGCCCTGTGGGGACAGAGATGGACGTGGTGTGCTCCTGCTCTGGGGCCTCGTGCTCCTGTTCCATTTTCACTCCCCCGTGAGGGCCAGCATTGTCCCCATTTCATAGGCAGGGAAAGAGGGGTCCAGTGACCTGCCAGGTAATGTGGGGTCAGGGAGGCCAGAACAGGGCTCAGGTCTTTTGACCTCTGAGACATTTCTGCACAGGGAAGGAATGGGGAGCTGCGGCTCCAGAGCTGGGCGTTTGGCTTGTGCCCTGGCCTGGCCTCCTCCTGGCTGAGCAACCCAGACACACCCCCAGCCTGCTCCTGGGGGAACAATGAGCCCCACAGGACTGTTGAAAGCTGGCGCTTGTCTGTGATGGCAAACAGGCCCCCGTGGAGAGGATGGCACCCTCCCCCCATCTTGCTGGACAGGCCTGTGTGGTTCCTCTGCGTGCCCTCACCTGTTTCATTCCAGCTCTGAGGTCCTGGGACTGCGTCCCCTCATAGGGAGGTGGGAGGGGAGCCGACCGCTCAGGGCTGAAGCCATTCAACCCCTGCCCCAGATCTGACGAGTCTGATGGCCACCTCCCGGAAACACGACGAACTGCTGTGGGCCTGGAAGGGCTGGAGAGACAAGGCAGGGAGAGCCATCCTCCCTTTCTTCCCCAAATACGTGGAATTCACCAACAAGGCTGCCCGGCTCAACGGTGAGTCCCTCCGCCCACAGCTCCAGCTCCCTGGTTCCAGGCCCGCTGGCGCCCTTGGAGGTCCTCAGAGACTGTGAGCCTGCCGAGAGGGGGCCCCTGGAGGAGGCAGGGGTGCTTGGGGAATGGTCAGGTGTTCAGAGAGCCTGGCTGTGCCCCCCTGCAGGCTACAGAGACGCAGGGGACTCGTGGAGATCTATGTACGAGATGCCATCCCTGGAGCGCGACCTGGAGCAGCTCTTCCAGGAGCTGCAGCCGCTCTACCTGAACCTGCACGCCTACGTGCGCCGGGCCTTGCACCGCCACTACGGGCCAGCGCTCATCAACCTGGAGGGCCCCATCCCCGCTCATCTGCTGGGTAAGGGCAGGGGCTCGGCCTTGAGTAGGGGCTGAGGACAGACCACAGTGGGATGGAGGGTGCGCTGGGGCCGGTGGGAAGCGGTTCAGTGGCTCGCCAACCAGAGAGTGAAAGGTCTGAGCCTGCAGGGGGTGCCTCCAAGGCCAGGTTTGGGGGTTCTGGGTGTGGGAAGAGCCTCTGCTGGCATGCAGCAGCACGTTTGCTACAGATCCCCACCACGCAAGTCACCGTGGATGAGGCAGTGAGGGGATCTTGTCACACGGAGGCCACGTCACCCCTCACAGCTCAAGACAGCATGACACAGGAGAGGGATGGAGGGCTGTGAAGGGAGCTGAGGCCTCCCCAAGAGGGGGCATGGAGTTCCGGTCCCTGTCTGGCCTTTGTCAACACATTCCTGGGGAGCTTGTTGAGCAGAGAGGCCAGATGGGGTCACAGACCATTTACAAATCATGAGGGAGACCCCAGAAGCTGGTCCGGCTTTCAGTTTCATTCCCTCTCAGCCTGGAGGGTCTTTGCGGCCCAAGACACCAGCTGTCCTTGATCCCCCTCTGGGGAGACCAAAGAATTTCAGAGTGGACATCAGCTTGCTGACTGAGAAACACAGATCCCAGGAGGGAAAGCCATGAGCCAGGTGGCCCAGGGAGCTGGGGCAGGGGACCCTCTGGGTCTGGGACGCTCAGGCCTTTGGGCTTGGAGCGCTTAGCCGCTGGCTTGCTCACACTCTGACTCACTCGGTCTCTCCCTGGTTTGCCCTATAGTGTCCACCTGAAGCTTAGTTCTCCTTTGGCTATGAAAACTCTCTCTTCCTGATCCATTTCCAGATGTTTGCATTCATTCTGAATATCTTCTTCTGCCTAGTCCTGGAGAACTGGGCTCTCTTCTCTTGGCCCCAAACACAGAGGCATCAAACTCTCCTAAAGGAGGGTAGTTCCTGCCAGGTGACCGCATAAACCCTTAGGCAACATGGAGGGGACCCAGTGGCTGGTCAGGAGTACGGCCTGCCTGCCTGCCTTTAAACCAAAGCCCCCTCGCTTAGGAGCCATGGGCCCTGGTGGGGGTTTACTTAATTCTCATTAAGTGGTAGCTACCTGCACATAGATGTTCCAGAGACCCAAAGCTTCTGCATTTGTACACAGCTGCTGGTCACACTGGTCTTCACTGCCCAAAGACAGTGAGGACCACCTGACTCCTAGACGGCCAGCAAGGTCCCTGCTTGTGAGCCAGAACAGTAATGACCTCATGTGCTGCATGTGCAGACGGAGATGATGTATGTCAAGTGCCCAGCACAGTTTGCAACCCAGAGGTGCTCAAGAGACACTGTAATGGTCAGAAGGACTGGGATCTGGCTCCCTACCTGATGGTGCCTCGCCTAAGAAGTAACATCTCTCTCTCCTCTCCCTGCCATCTGCTCCCCTACCCACCTCCAGGGAACATGTGGGCGCAGACCTGGTCCAACATCTATGACCTGGTGGTGCCCTTCCCTTCAGCTCCCAAGCTGGATGCCACGGAAGCCATGATAAAGCAGGTCCGCCCCAGGCCCTTCCTCACACACTTGCTCCTCCAGGGTGGCCCCAGGGCTCAGGGAAGGGAGGCCCTGCCCAGTGGGAGAGGGACCTCTGATTCAGGAGTGCCTTCCAGTGTGGCCTTCTCCCAGTCCCGTCCCCCCAGCAGCACACACTCTGTCCGCACAGTCTTCAGGTTTGGCAGAGGGTCCTGTGCTTGCAGGGCTGGACACCCAGAAGGATGTTTGAGGAAGCAGACAAATTCTTCACCTCCCTGGGGCTGCTTCCTGTGCCCCCCACGTTCTGGAACAGGTCGATGCTGGAGAAGCCGACTGATGGGCGGGAGGTAGTGTGCCATGCTTCCGCCTGGGACTTCTACAACGGCAAGGACTTCAGGTGTGTCTGGGCTGCAGCCAGGTACCTTACCCTGAGCTGAGTAGGCAAGGAGGTGAGCCACCAAAGGTTCCCCGCCCATGCCCTCAGCCAGAGTGAGCAGGAACAGGTGCGAGGGCTGGAGCTAGGGGCCGGGGATCGAGGTCGCGGCATGGCTCCAGCGTGGCCATTGGCTTCTGGCAGGGGATCCCATCCACTGGGTGAGGGTCTTCTCAAGCACTGACCAGCTCTGCCATCTCAGTCTGTGGGTCAGAGCCAAGGTCCCCCCAGTGCTGGATGTAAGCACTGCGTTCGCTGCCTGGCCTTCCCTTGCTCCGGAGCAGCCCCTGCATACTGCTGGCCCTCTCCCTGGGTGCGTGCACCGTGACACAGGGAGGCACCTGAGGACTCGGGGGGCTTCACACACATCCACCCTCACCCTGACAAGGCTCAGAAGCTGTCGGAGGAGGATAGGGTTTCAGTTATCTATTGCTGCATAACAAACCACCCCAAAACTCAATGACATAAAACAGCCATTGGATTATATTCATGATTTTATAGGCCAAGAATTCAGGCAACACACGGTCCCTGCTCTGCACTAATGGGGAAGGTCTGGCAGCCAGGGTTGGCTGGGGTGGCCCAGTGGGCCTTGGTTCAGGCTGTCAGTTGGGTTCCTCCCCAGGCCAGCTTGGGCATCTTCACAGGGTGGCAGTCAGGTAATCATATCCCTTACCTGGCATCCCCCAGAGGAAAAGCAGAAGCAGCTAGGTCTGTTAAAGGCTAAGTCCAAAACTGGCACAGAGTCACTTCTGCCACATTTTATTGGCTAAATCAAGGCCATCCGAGATACAAGAGAGGGGACAGAAGACCGTCCCTCTTGGAAGGAGTGGCAAAGATTACCTGCCACAGCCGTAGTGTCCCTTACGAGAATAGTAGACACACAGCCTAGAACAAACCAGACAGGGCTCACTGGATCATCCAGCCCTGGGCCGTTCTTTTAAAGGCATGAGGATGCAGCTCAAGGGCTGGGTGTAGACAGAGCCAAGGGGTGAGAGCTCTTTTGGGGGACCTCCCTTGGGTGAGAAGCCACGGGGCCTGGACCGATCCCAACCTCTCTGTAACAAGGATGCTGGCAGCTCTTCTCCCTCCCTATAAAGTGACGGGGAAAATGGGGCCCTGAACTGAAGTGTTCTGGTTCAATCCACGGAGAATTGCATTGGCTCGCAAAGGACAATGAGCAAGGATGGAGAGGGAGACAGAGGCTCTGGCTTGGCCGCCCTGCAGCTACCAGTTCAGTCCTGGCTGTAAGAAGTCCTGTGGCAAATATGTTCACTGGCCTGAGACACTTTGGGTGTGGGACGGCTAAGATACTGTTTCCTTCAGGAAGCCTAAGTCTTGGGAGAGACAAAACATTTGCATGAGAAAACACAGGACCCACATTCTAGAAAGTCCTGCACTGACCATAGCTGAGTGCCCCAATGCCTCTGGAGCAAGCACCCCAGCAGTGTGGGCTGGAGTTATTCAGAGAAGTTGGGGGCAGAGAAATGGCCGTACTTTAGGAGCTTCCGACCCCCCAGTCCCCTCCCTCAGGCCTGCTCCTTATCTCCTTTGGGTTTTCTTCGGTAGTGCTGTTACCTGCCCAGAGCAATGGCGCTCTGCATGCAGTAAGTACACCGGGTCCGTTTGCCCCAAGGCTCCTCACCAGCCCCCTTACACACCCTCTCCCCACCCCCTGCTCCTAGGATCAAGCAGTGCACCGCTGTGAACATGGAGGACCTGGTGGTCGCCCACCACGAAATGGGCCACATACAGTATTTCATGCAGTACAAGGACTTGCCTGTGACCTTCCGGGAGGGTGCCAACCCTGGCTTTCATGAGGCCATTGGGGATGTGCTGGCCCTCTCGGTGTCTACTCCCAAGCACCTACACAGCATCAACCTGCTGAGTAGCGAGGGTAGCGGCTACGGTGAGAGAGGAACGGGAGATCATGGTGGGTAGAGGGACCAAGAAGGGACAGCAAGATTGGGAGGTGGGGAGAGGGGACTTATGGCCCACAGGCAGGGCAGTTGAGACAAAGGGGGCCACTGGCAGGGTGAACGGGAAGGATGGAAGCCACAGACCATCCCAAGAGGCAGGTCCCTGAACCTAAAGAGGTGTAGCCGCTCCTCCCCTCCCCACCCACTACACACCCATCCCTGCCAAGCTGCTAGGACATGGCAGGAGGCAGGCATGGATCTGACAGCCAGGTTCCCTTCCCTCTGCAGAGCAAGACATCAACTTTCTGATGAAGATGGCGCTCGAGAAGATCGCCTTCATCCCCTTCAGCTACCTTGTCGACCAGTGGCGCTGGAGGGTGTTTGATGGAAGCATCACCAAGGAGAACTACAACCAGGAGTGGTGGAGCCTCAGGTTCTAGAATGCTGCTGTTGGGGTGTGTGTGGCGTCCCTGAGCATGTGTGCAGGTGCCTGTGTCTGCAACTGGGGTGTGTGTGTGTGTGCTCATGCCTGCATGTGGGTCTTAGTGGCAGGGTATGTAGGGGTGATCATAGAGGCACAATGTGCCAGAGGCTGGGTGCCCAGTGGAGCCCCTGCTGCAGGGACAGTCCTTCAAGTGACAATGCCAACTCTCTCTGACTTGATTCTCTCCAAACTTGCCCACCAATGTATCTTGCCCCTTGACAGGCTGAAGTACCAGGGCCTCTGTCCTCCATTGGCCAGGTCTCAAGGTGACTTTGACCCAGGGGCCAAGTTCCACATTCCTTCAAGTGTGCCTTATATCAGGTAATGGGAAAGGGAGGAGGCAGCTCAGTGTCCAAACAGAGCTACCGTCAGGGTGACCCAGGGGCCGGGCCGCATGGCACAGGTGCCTGGGCTGCTAACCTGTGACCACGGCGGAACGTTGGTTCACTCTTGATATGACAAGAGCCTCCACCCTGCAGACGGTTGAAAACAGAAGCTCTACTGTCACTGCCTAGTGGTTACAAGATGCTGGTTGGGCAGTTAACATTACTAACCATGACGTATGGCTAGACCATGACCTGAGCGTTGTTGTTTTGTTTTTTTTTAACAAGGCTGTGATTGCTTTATGATATATTGAACATATTGCCTATGATATAATTTGACCTGTACCTGGAAGACCTTCAATATGTTAAACCTAGTTAGAGACCAGTTAGATTGAGAGGCTGTGTTCTTTGGGGTTTGTGGTTGTGGGCTTAGAGTTCAGACAGAACTGGGATCAGATGTCATCTCCACTACTGGTTTCCTTGGGCAAATTCCTCATTGTATGTGGGCATCCATTTCCTCAACTGTGGAATCCCACTTCACAGAACTGTGGCAGGAGCTAACATTTTACACGCTGCTGGCCATGCTCGGGAAAGGGAGGCCATAGCCCACCATTATTAGATGACGCCCTTCAGTGGAATGTGCAACACAAGAGCACCACGGGTCACGCAGGCATAGAGGAAGGCGGCCAGTGTAGCCTCTTTTCTCCTTCACGCTGCTGAGGGCACTTGCTGAGGGCGAGGAGGGGTGATTGTAGGATCTGGAACCCTCCTGGGAGGGCAGGGTCTGGGGAGACCTCAGGGTGGGGCTCCAGGGGACAGTGCCCCACAATGACATGTAGGGAGGATCCCCACCCCCTCTTCTCGGCTGGTTTCCATGCTCCCATGTTGGCGCTCGCTTCCACACAGAAGCCAGAACCATGTGATGATGATCTTCCCAACTTAGTGTAGATGATTCTCTAGGCAGAGGTGGCACATTCCAAATTCTGACCAGCAGTCTTGGCAAAGGTCTTCCAGGAAAAGTCAGGAAAGTTAGTAGCACATGGCTTGTGCTCAGCATTCAAAGTGGGAGGCCTGCACTGCTGGTTCAGGACATCCAAAGCTTTTCCAGGCTTGGGGAGGTTGCTCTGGCCCTGACTGGGTTTCCACCAGGGAACCCCTGCTGCTTTGGGACAAACGAGGTCATTTGGGCCGCCTTCCATGCCCAGGCCACCCTGCCAGATACACGTGACCCTCTGGGCAGCAACTGCCCTCTACTTGCATGTACCTCAAGGTCGGAGACCTTACTGCCTCCAAAGCAGCCTGTCAAACCATTGAGCAATGTAGGGGGTGCCTCGGAGGTGGGAAGTGCTGAAGGGCCCTTGATGACTCGGAAGGCCGGGGTGGGCTCCCCTGGAAACCCGGCTGCAGGAGGAGGCAGGGCAGTTGGGGTCAGTGGCACAGGGCCCTCAGCACCCCAGCCTGTCCTCCCCTCCAGGTACTTTGTCGGCTTCGTCATCCAGTTCCAGTTCCACGAGGCTCTGTGTCAGGCGGCAGGCCACGAGGGCCCCCCGCACACGTGTGACATCTACCAGTCACAGGCGGCAGGGAAGCGCCTGGCGTGAGTCTTCTCCAGCCTTCCTTTGACTGTCTTTCACCCTCTGACCCTTCAGCCTTGAGGGTCCCAGCGGGCTGGGAACACCCAGCCTATGGCCTAGGCGACCCCTCGATGTGCCCCCTGCAGCAGGGAACTGGAGCCCCTGGGTCCAGTCATCCCTCCCCGCCCCCCACCCACACCCCCAGACTCCCTCCCAAGGGGGAGCTTAGGCTGGGACGGGGGCTCTAGAGGGTGGGAAGTAGGCTGGGCAGGAGGAGCAGAGAGCCTCCCCTCCTGTCCTCCTGACTCAGTTTCCCTCTCTGGTGCTCCCCAGGGATGCCCTGAAGCTGGGCTTCAGCAAGCCGTGGCCTGAAGCCATGCAGCTGATCACGGGCCAGCCCAACATGTCCGCCTCAGCCATGATGAGCTACTTCAAGCCGCTGCTGGACTGGCTCCTCACTGAAAACGGGCGGCATGGGGAGAAGCTGGGCTGGCCTCAGTACAACTGGACGCCAGACTCCGGTACCAGCCCCCGCCCCGCGCAGCCCCCGTCCGGCCCCCAGAGCTCTCTGCGGCTGAGCCCCCTGCCCAGTCCAGGCAGGCCCAAGCCCGACCTCAGAGCGAGGGCAGGGGAGCCGGCCTGAGTGACCCTGCCCTGCCCACCGCCTCGTTCTCCTTGCTTCCCTGCCCAGCTCGTTCGGAAGGCTCCTTCCTGGGCACTGGCCGTGCCAACTTCCTGGGCCTGGACCTAGAGGAGCAGCAGGCCCGCGTGGGCCAGTGGGTGCTGCTTTTCCTGGGCGTCACCCTGCTGGTGGCCACCTTGGTCCTCACGCAGCGGCTCTTCAGCCTCCGCCGTCACCACCTCCGCCAGCCCCACCATGGGCCCCAGTTCGGCTCTGAGGTGGAGCTAAGACACTCCTGAGGCGACGGGACTGGGCCAGGCCAGGCCTCCCCACAGAGCAACCAGCAGCAGGACGGGCCGTGGAGTGGGCCAGACCACCACTCCCCTCGAGGCGCACCCCAGCCCGCCCTCCTCCTCCTACCGCCCCACCCCTCCCCACTCCACCCCAGACCACGAACCCCTGCAGCTCCTGCCCCCCAATCCCAGGCCACCTAACATGGAGTCCCTCCCAGTCTCTGTGAATACAATTAAAGGTCCTGCCGTCCCCCTCTGAGCCTGTGTCCCTCATGAGGAAGCCAGGGGCAGGCACGGGGTTGTCCTCCCACCTCCTGGCAGGGAAGCGGGTCCCTGCACTGAGTGTCTTCATCCTCCTCTAAGAAGAGCCTGGGAAAATGCCCCAGAGGTCTGGCCCCACCACTCTGCACCCACGCCTGTCTTATCTCCAGCCCAGGCAGCCAGCCAGGGTCCTGCCATGGCACACAGCCCCTGTCCAGCTTGGGCACCAGCCCAGCAGGACTCTGGGAAGCAGAGGGGGAGCAGACATTCTGGGCTTCTGGCCCACATTTCCATGTGCTTTGGAAGTCCTGCCCCGGCTGTTCCCATAAATGGCTGGGCCCTCCAGACGGAGGCTCCTTGCTGTCCTCAGGTTCCCTGGGGGAGAGCACCTTGCATGTGCCTGACTCACTGGCAGTGCCAAGCTGGCCCTGTGGTCACCTCAGGCTCCTGCCTGCACCAGCTCCGTGTCCATTTGTGTAAGTAGACAGAGCCACCTGAGTATTGCCCGTGGGGCCCCAGGCCAGGTCCCTTTGCCCCAGTTGGAGAAGGGCCCTAAATGCTGGAACATGGCAGGAACTGGCTCCTGGGCAGGGTTTAGCTGCCAGAGGCACCCCTGCCCGACCCCAGCACATGGCCTCACCCTGAGCCTTCCCTCGGGAGGCCTATATGGGTTTGAGGGAATATCATTTTGAGGAGCATTTTTATAACTCTTACCTCCATGTTTATTGTAGAATACAGAAAACCACGAAGACAATAAAAGCCCTTTATATCAACACCAAGAAATAAGCACTATTGACATGTTAGTGTACATCTTTCCAGCCTTTTTTCTGAGACATATTTCGAGTGGATCACACTGCATTTAGTTGTATGTCCTTTTACCAGTTACCACGGCTAGATCTGTTTTTCAGACATTGAAATGCCAAACCTAGAACCTGGTCAAATGGAAGTTGGCCTGTTTTCTGGGACCAGAGGCTTCCACTGCCAGCCTGGCCCCCTCTGTCAGGACCCTTCACCCTGAGCCTCTTCCCAGTGCTGCAGCCAGGCCTGGCCCCCAGTATCTGTGCCCTAATAGTCTTCAGCCCACAGTTTTTGACCCTGCGATCTCCAGCCACCATATGTGGCTGTGTCTGTGTGTGTACGTGTGTGTCTGTGTGCATGTGTCTATGTGTGTGTTGCACACAGACTTGGTTGTACAGGCCTGTTCCATGGGGCAGGATGTGGAGATGAGGTGTTTTAGATGTAAGAGTGTAGAAGTTTATGACTGCTTAGGACAATGGAATCTGTAAACATATCCTCTAAATAGTTCCGAGCTTTCTACCACCAACTTCTCTAATTAATCCCCTCCCCAGCCTGTTTCGAAAGCTCTTTGTCTGCCAGACAAAGGTCACATCACCCCCTTTCCTATCTTTGTGAACCTCAGGGTAGCATGCTGCTTGTCAGAGCTTGTGGAGAGCATGAGGGCACCAGCATGCAAACCCTAAAGGTCTGAGCTGCAGACGGAGGGCAAAGAAACAACATCGCGGTCACCAAGACCAGCCTTATTCCCTAGTCCTTTTGAAATACTAGAATTCTTCAGACTTCTGTTTCTGCCTCCTCAGATGAGGAGGCAGGGTGGATGAGGCCAGGCCTACCTGGAAGGAGGCAGAGGAAGAGGAGGTGGTGACAGAAGGAAGAGGGGACATTCCAGCATATTCTACAGTGGTCCTGAAGTCTGAGCCCTTCCCTGTGCTGCGCCTGTTGATACCTGTCAGCTGATTGCTCCTCAGTGACCAGCTACCCGGGGCAGAGATGCTTATGGTTGCTGGGCAGTTTCTCAGATCTCCCCACCGCCTCCCAGCCCCCAGCCTTCCTCCAGCTGCTCACTCCCAACCCCAGCCGATCCTGGCTCTAACACAAGTGAATCCAGTGGCTTTGGTTTAGGCCTGAAAAAAATTTAAATAGGTTCCTTGAAAAATTAGAAATAGAACTACCATATGGCAATTCCAATTCTGGATATTTATCTGAAGAAAATCAAATCACTATCTTGAAAAGAGTTCAAGGGCATGCACCCCAAATGGAAGGTACCAGCCCCACAACCTAGCCCTGCTGACCTTCAACCGACTGAGAAGTCATGGGATCAAGCTGTCCCTGGGGAAACAGGTGTAAGGACAAGGCAGGGGAAGGGTCGTGCACAGCCCTGGGGTGGACCACACATCAACCAAGAGAAAAAAGCCAAAAATGTGAACATAGGAGGCCCAGATGGAAGAACATGGAGAAAGAATTGTGCTTCCAGAGTCAAGACCCAGAGCCACTTCTGTCCATCAGCCCAGCCACCTGCTCAGAGATGACCCCCGCCTGTGGAGGGAAGGGTCTCACCCATCCCTGGCCAAGGCCCAAGGGTGGCTCCAGCACCAGAGAGAAGTGACCAAGTACAGTGATACAAGCTCTGGCCCAAAAGTCAGGAGCCCTGGTTCCCCTCTTGGCTCTGCCGCTAACTAGTTCTGTGAACCAGGTTGTATGGCTTGACCATTCAGGACCTCTATTTCCTCACCTGTAAAATGGGGACAGTTGGACTAGAAGATGGGTGGGGGCTTTCCAGTTCTGACATTCGTGGCTGACCCTTTAGCCCCTGACGTCACAACATGGAGCGGGATTGTGATTGGCCCATAGCCTCCCCCAGCTCTGCTGTTCTCTTGGTCATGGACACAAGATGGACGTGCCATGGACCTTCCCTATTTGTGCTCTTCTGTTATGGGCAGCTCTTGCCATGGCTCAGGACTGAGGATGAGCAGACCTCAGGTGGGGCTGGGACCCAGAGGAGCGTAGGATTGGACAAGGGGCCCAGGCAGGGGTGGCCTCTGCTGGGACAGCATGATGCCCATCTCCTCTGCAGACAAGTTCTACAATGAGACCATAGCAAAGATGTTCCTGCAGTTTTATGAGCACACAGCCCAGGTTGTGTGGAACCGGTTCATGGAGGCCACCTGGGACTATGTCACCAACACCACCAAGAAAAATCAGGAGCACATGGTGTGGTACCACCTCCACCCCAGCGCCTTCTCCCCTGCGCTCCCTGGGAGTCTCGGAGGGATGGGGAACCACACCTTCTGCCTCTGCCCAGAGCTAGAGGAAAGAGGGAAGCCCCACAGTACGTGTCAAAGCGCGCTGCAGGCTCTCGGCCTCTTGGCAGCCCTAAGCGTCCTCTGGGCAAGAATCTCTTGCTTTTTTCCTCTCATAAAAAAGTATCACCTCCTTACTTTTTGGGACCTAGACTCCCTCCCTTCTCCCTCTTGGCAAATCTTCAATGATGCTGAGTCCATAAAGTGGGCTTGGGGAGGAGTGAGGGCTGTGGCCCAGGAGTTCAGTGTGGAGCCCCTACTCCCTCCCCCAAATTCCCACGGCAAACGCGGTGCCTCTCCTAGCTGCACAAGGACGTGGAAAAGTCCCAGCACTCGCTGTACTTTGGCAGCCAGGCCGGCTTGTTTGAGATCACCAGGTTCCAGGACCCGACCGTGAGGCGCATGCTGAGTAAGCTGCAGAACAGAGAAAAGGCAGCCCTGACCAAGGACGAGCTCCAGGAGGTGATGGACAGAGCCCCCAGGTCTCTGGGCACATACTCCCAGCCCGGGGGGTGGGTGGGCCAGCCAGGTGGGGACCCAGAGTGTCTGGGGCAGGAGGGAGATCCGAGGGGCAGGGCCAGGGCCCAGAGCTGCCTCTGGAGGAGGAGGGAATCAGAGGCTGGTGGGGCCCCAGCCAGGCCACCTCTCCCAGCTGGTGGGGCTAGCGCCAGGGTGGGCCCATGGGCATGGGCTTGCCCTGGGTGACACCTGTCCCCCCCCCCGCCCAGTACAATAAGCTTCTGGCCTCCATGAAGACAACATACAGCATGGCCCAGGTGTGCCTGAATGAGGGTCCCTGCCTGCCGGTGGAGCCTGGTGAGCACCCCAGCCCTGCCCCCTGCCCAACCACAGACTCTGTAACCCCAGCCCCTCCACGCTGCCTCCCTCGTCCTCCTCCCTGCCCCCACTGTGTTCCCTGACTGAGGGGCAGAAGCTGCCTAGGATGGGTGAGGGCAGAAGGCAGGCCAGTAGTGGGGGTCCCACCTGGGCCCCTTTTCTGGCCACAGACCTCACAGAACTCATGGCCCCCTCCTGGGACCAGAAGGAGTTACTGTGGGCCTGGCAGGGCTGGTGGGATGCCGTGGGTCCCCAGCTTCAAATCACCTTCGAGTGCTACATGCAGCTCAGCAACAAGGCTGCGAAGCTCAGCAGTGAGGCCCCCGACCCCATGCACGAGTCCAGCCTGACCCGCACACTGCTGGGTCTCAGAGCAAGGCCTGGCAGGGGCACAGAGCAATGCCCGTGGTAACCTGGAGGTGGGAACCCTGAGCCCTGCAGCTGGGGAGGGCAAAGGTGGTTCATTCACTGTGTTTTTCTACAAACACAGGTTGAGTACCTGCTCTCTGCCCAGTGCTGGGGAGGTTCTGAGGATGGGCAGGGGAACACACAGAAGGTGCCTGCCCTTTGGGGGCCTTACAGTGCTCTGGAAGACAGGCAATAGTCATGCAAACACACATCTCCAGTTACCACTGGGACACACGCTGAGAAGGAAAGGGCTTTGAGGGAGAATAAGGAGAGGCCTGCTTCAGATGAGTGGCCAGGGAAGGCCTCTCTGACATTTCTCAAGGCCTGAAAGGTGGGAAGGAGCCAGGTAAGCGAGAAGTAAGAGAGCGTTCCAGGCAGCCAGGGGAGGAGCTGGTGTTTGGGAGTATCTGAAATAAGCTAGTGTGGCCAGAGGGCTTGAATGGGTGGGGCTCAGGTGGGTGAGAGGAGCAGGGCCTTACCCAGGCCCTCTCCAACCCGGTGCACAGAATATGTATTTTGCTAAGTGCTTTTCCACTGATCTCAACCAATATGGACAGTGGCCTTAGGAGGTATTTTTTGCATTTGTCTGATGAAGACCCTGAGGATCACGGGTGTCATGTCTCCCCCAGAAGGTACCTCGGTCTCCCACCTGCCAGGCCAGGGCTGGAGTGTGGGTGGTGAGCTCCTCTGAGCCCCCTCTCCTGTCCTAGGTTACAAAGACATGGGGGCCTTGTGGTGGTCCAAGTATGAGCCTGACACACTGGAGCACGACCTGGAGCAGCTCTTCCAGGAGCTGCAGCCGCTCTACCCGAACCTGCACGCCTACGTGTGCCAGGCCCTGCACCACCACTACGGGCCCGTTGCTCATCAACCCGGAGGCCCCATCCCTGCCCACCTACTGGGCAAAGCCTGCTGACTGCAGGGGCCGGGAGGGCAGAAGAAGCCTCCAAGCACATACACAGTAAGGAGAGAAAAGGTCTCCTACCTCCTTTTGGCCCACCCACTCCCCTTCCAGGGAACATGTGGGCTCAGTCCTGGGTCAGCATCGTAGACCTGGTCCTGCCATTCCCAAGGAAGCCCCTGAGGACATCACGAAGATCATGGAAAGCCAGGTCAGTACTCAGCCTCCCTCTGCCCCCGCCCACTCTGTGCCCCTGGGCAGGGCCCCATGCACTGCCTCTCTCCCACAGCGCTGGAAGCTGGAGAAAATGTTCAAAGAGGCTGAAGAATTCTTCACCTCCCTGGGGCTGCTTTCCCCTTCTCCCGAGTTCTGGAAATAATCAATGTTTGGAAAGGCCAACCGATGGGTGGGAGGTGGAGTGCACACCTCCGCATGGGACTTCTATGACGGCAAGGACTTCAGGTGCTCACCCTGTGGCCAGCACTCCCCCGCCTGCACCCCCTATCTTGCCCCCTCCTCTCTCCACCTGTCTGCCTGTCTTAGGAGGTGGGCACAGGGTTGGGCAGGGCTGGAGCCAGGAAGAGCAGGGAACATGATCTGGCAAATGGGAGAGGTGGGCGCAAAAGCAAAGGACTTGGCAAACCCACTGCCCTTTTCCTGGTGCCCGGGTGCCCGTACACACCTGCCTCTGGCTTAGCACCCCCAGGCGTGTCCAAGGTCAGCACCGGCTGCCAAAGGGGCCCACCAGGAGCCAAGCAGCATCGCTCTTGAGAGGCATCCATGTCACACCCCAGCACTGACCCCTGGCTGTTGGATTAGAAAATAAATACCCATGGCCAGGGCCTCTCCATCTCTGCAAGGCCTCAGACTGACTGGCTCAAATCTGCTGGCCACAGCGTGGTGTGGGGAAACCACGAAGAGGCCTGCTAACTCTGCACTGGGCTCCATGTTTACTGAGCCTTTACAACAGCCCATGGCCACTCCCAGAGGAACCTGTGACCAGCCCATGGTCATACAGCAACCCCGGGCGAGCAAGCAGGACTGGGCATTTCTCCCTCTGCCCACTCCCATTCCCAGCCCTGCTTGGATTTCAGGCCTCACTGGTGGGGCTGGCAGTCTTGAGCTTGTGCACCTCCAAGGGCACTTCCGCCAGCCAACTGAGGCACCTGAGGGGCCTTTTCCTTCCCCATCCGCCATACCCACCACCGCCCAGGTGATGGAAACCGGGGGCTGAGGGAGACGGGTGGCGACTCCCTCAGCCTTGGACAAGCTCCTGTCACCTGTCAGGAGAAGAACCGTCCGACTCTGTCAGCCCAGAGGTTGGTTCTCCAGCAAGCCAGTGTTGGAATGATGGGCCCTTTGTGTCATCCCACATGAGTCATTTTATCCCTGTTTTACAATAAGGCTCAGTGACAACCAGTGACTGTCTCATGGTCACACAGCTCCAAGGGGCAAAGCCAGACCTGAACTTGAAAGTTATCAGTATCTGCCAGGGACTAGTTCTGAGTCCTGCCACCAGTTCCCTGATCTCTAAACCTTGGTTTGCTCATCTGTAAAATGGGACTAATTAGTACTAAGCCAAAGGGATGTTACTCTGTTTTCTTCTCCGTCACTCTCACTAGATGACTCACCCTGGTCAGCTGGCCTGCAGCCAAGCCCCATCATTAGGATGCAAGCGGGGACCTTGCCTAGCTCTTTCCCTCCTGTGCCCCCCAGAAGCAGGACGGCGCTGAGTCAATCTGTGTGAAGTGTTCAGCTTGGCTCCTAGCACAGAGGAAGTGCTCAATGTTAACCACTGTTATTATTTTATTCTAATTCCCAGTCCCATATGTTTTTAACCCATTTAATCAATGAAAATGCATTAAGTGTCCTCTGCACACCAGGTCCAGTTTTTATAGCTGTGCAAATGCTTCAAGGTAAAAGACTCTGAAGACCCTCAGGCAGCACTATCAAGCCCCCTCTTCTCCCCACCAGGTTAAAGATCCAGGGCCTCTACCCCTCTATCCCTTGGACAGAGGATGACTTCGACCCAGGTGCCAAGTTCCACATCTCTGCCAGCGTGCCCTACCTACGGTGAAGCTCTGGGCCCTGCCAGCAGAACCAGCCCTGGGAGCTGGGGGATTGGAGGCACCGGAACCAGGCCAAGGAATCCCGGGAAGGCCCTAGATCCAGTTGTCTCTCTGCACCCTGCCCGCCTCCTCCCATCGAGTTGCACAGCCTTCTGAAGGCCATGCCCTAGAATCCTTGGGGCTTTGATATCAGATCCTGTATGGAGGTGATGGTAATATTCTAAAGCATCTTTGCTGTTCCCGAGAGTAGGGCAGGAAGGAGGGAGGCTGAGAAGGAGAGCACTTGCAGGATTCCAGGGCCAGCCTAAGGTGGCACCTTGACAAAGGAGCCTCCACCTGGATTGGGACTGACGGCTGGGCCCTCGCGGCCACTGCGCATCAGAGCTGCCAGCCTCCAACTGGCCCTGGGCTTTCCACTCCTGACACCGACTCCCCAGTCTGCCCTCATGTTCCTCTACCCAGGTACTTCCTCAGCCTGGTGCTCCAGTTTCAATTCCACGAAGCGCTGTGCAAGGCTTCAGGCCACGTGGGGCCATTGCACCAGTGTAACATCTACAACTCTAAGATGGCCAAGAAGCTCCTGGAGTGAGTGTCCTCCTCCCTCATTTGTTCTCAGCGTCCCATCCCTTCCTGCTGGAAGCCTGCCCTGGGCCCCCTCTCCTCACTCCGCCACCCTATATACCCTGGGCAGAGTTTCAGTGAGCTTATACTCTAGTGGACGCTCTTCTTTATGTCAGCCCGCAGTCTCTCCTACAGTAACAAGGCCCATTTCCTTCTATGAAGCCCCTTCCTGGTAACACACACACACAGACACACATACCCACTCACTCACATATACCAATGAATCAAACTGTCCCAGGTAAGCCAGTGCTAGGGTGTGGCCTCAGCCTCCAGTCTTCCATCTGAATCCTGTCTTCTTTCCTTGCAAGGTGCTTGCCTATTCTCTCAGCAGCATTTGATGCACCCTTGGGTGCACTCTGCTGTTCCCATGTCTTCCTGGAGGTACCTGGATCCAGTTTTACAGGGTGACCAGGTTGCTTTTACACCAACCTCTTGGCATGCTCTGGTCAGCATGGGGCCCACTTTGAGCCCCTTCTCACAGTCTTTTTCCTTGCATTTGGTCTCTAGCCCATCCTTTCCATTCCTGCTTCTGTGGAGCTGAGTTTTGGTATTGAAGCAAACCTGGAGGGAGTGAAAGCTGAGCTGATGGTAGGAAGCATTTACTATCACAGGCTGGGCTCTCTAATGGGTCCTCTTACGGAATTTCTCATTGGTAGCTCATAACTTTGCAAAGTGGGTATTATACACATTTCATAAATGATAAAACAGAAGCCAAGACAGGTCATGGGATTACATATCAAGTTGCAAAGTCATGCTTGGAGCCCCACACTGACTCCAGGACACATTATCATTCACCCTGTTGTTTCCATCACAGGTTTGGTGAGGTTAGATCTAGGTCTACTGGTTCCAAGATCAGTGATCCAAACACTGAGACACAGAGCCTGTCCACTGATGAGAGCTTTTCCCCACTGAATTTCAATTGATTCCAATAGGTCCTTTTCACTAATTGATCAAAGTCATCTTGAGTTGTATTTGTGTGTCCTAGAGGGTTAACAAAACATAATCTAGAATCCTTTGCAAATTTAACGAGCATATTTGAGATTCCACAATGTAGTTTTTCAATAACCACTAGGCCACATGGGGCTGCAGGACTGATCCCTCCAGCTTTGCTCCCAGGGAAGCCTGTAGCTTGCATGCCTATTGTCTCCCTAGTCTATTTGCTTTTTCATCTTTTCATACTACATGGATTTAGTCTAGATGACTGCCCAGGTTTGAACTTTTCCGAGTGTGTGGAGCATAAGGGCCTCTGCTTTCTGCATTCATTTCTCTGGCTGCCCATTATTTATTCATTCAGCAAACATTTGCTTGTGCTCTATTTCCAGCAAGGGGCAGTAGACCACAGGCTAAATCTGTAATCACAATAAAAGACCCTGGCAGGTGCACTAGGAAAGGGCTTTGGTGAACAGGCTAAGAGGGTAAGGAGGTCATGTCCAGGGACCTCTGACCCCTAATGCAGGAATGCAAGAAATAGCAGACCTCTGTTTCCTATACCTCAACTCACTTTTAACTGAGCCTTCATCCCACTTGATTGGTGGGACATTTGACCTCAGTCATCCTCATTGCTTCCCTCCCCCACCCCACCAGGGCACACAAGGCTCCCAGGCTCTGACTTAGCAGCAAAGCATGTCATCCCTTGCCAGTCATCACTGGTCATTGCTCCCCAGTCTTTACGCATCGCTGTCCAGCCCCTGGCAAGGGAAGAGCCTGAGTTCCAGGTCTAGGACCGCAAACACCAGCTTCCGGGCAGCGGAGAGGTCTCTGAGAAAGGGTGTGCCATGAGCTTTGAGGGGGTGAGATGGCAGCAGAGTGGAATACGGGCTGTGGAGGGGGAGAGGAAGGGAATGCTTGCCAGGGAGAAGGGGAAGGGCAACATTCTTGGCTGCTTTTTTGCCTAATACATTTAAAACCTGATTTTGCTACTTTTGACTCATCATTCTAAACGCACCAAATTGCCCTGGGCTGGTTCTGCTGAAAACAGAAGGTCAAAGCGGACTTGCTGCAAGTCCCCAAGTTTCCCGCCTCACCCGCCCAGCCGTGGTGGACCTGACCTTGTCCGTGCGGCCCACTGCTGCCACCTTGGAGTTGAGGGCTCTGGGAAGAGCCCACTTGTCACCTTTGTAAGTCTCATGCTCTGCCCATGTGGGCCATCAGCTGGGCTTTGGTCCAACCTCCTCTTCTCCTGCCCTATGAAGGGCTGTTCCTACATAGGTAGGTTCTCAGCGGTCAAGACTTTTCCCAGCGTCAGATCCTTCCTGTCTCCCAGGACCTAGCATCATAAAATCCTCTTATCTAAAGTTAGCCGTGCATTTTTTTTCCTTTTCATCTTGATGGCTTTTCTCCTCCATTTCTCTAGGATCTTAACTACATTCTTTCCCACTGATTTCTGACAAAGATCCACTGACCTTCAGTTTCCCTGTCTCATTCTTTCCCAGTTGTTTATTAAGCTATGTGTATCAGTCTTGGCAAGCTGCAAAGTCCTCTTTCACCACCCTTATGTGACTTAATCCTCACCACATGAAAGGCAGGTATGGGGCCATTTTATTGATGAGGAAACTGAGGCTAAGAGTGGTCATGTTGATTGCCTGAGAGTATGCAGCCTATAAGTTGCTCCGCTGGGACGTGAACCTGGTCCTGTTAGTCTAGACTCCATACTCTGACTTCTAGGCCTCTAGGCCCCTCCTCTCCTGGTCAGATGGGGAAACAGATTGAAAAGGATCAACATATGCCTACTGCTGCCTCTGCAGGGAGCCCTGGGATGGAGGAGCCCAGAGCCCTGGCTTCAGCACACTCTGTACCCCAATTGTAAGTGTGTGGGCCAAGCCTAAGGCTCGACCCCCTGCCACCAAGCACTGGGTGTGCTTTGAGACAGAGCTGACATTTGTGCAGCGCTGCAGGCCGTGCACAGAGCACATCCCACGCTCATTATCTCTCTAATCTTTACAAACACTCCCTGTGAGACAGACAGGGCTGAAGAGCTGCCGCTCCTTACTGACACTGAGCCCCTCATGGCAAATAGTGTCTCAAGACTTTATGCCTACTTAAGTCCAGGCTAATAATAATCATCACAGTAGTGGCAATAATAACAGTAATAAAACAGTAATTAGTAGCTGACATTTGCTGCCTGCATAATATCCTCCCAGCATTGTGTTTATGTCATCATCACAACCCTAGGAGGTAGGTACTGCTATTATCTCCATCTTAAGGATATGGAAACAGAGGGTCAGAAAGGTTAAGTTACTTGCCTAATGTCCCACAGCTACTGAGTGGCAGAATTCAAACCCAAGTTGATCGTACTACAAAATTTGTGATTTTATCCACTATGCGGAACTCTGTGGGCAAAGTCCGGCCAACAAAGCCCTAGGTCAGGGTGGGGCTTACTGAAGGGTCCCAGCAACACTCAGCTGTACCCACTCTCCCAGGGATGTCCTAAACTGGGCTCAAGCAAGCCCTGGCCAGAGGTCCTGGAGAAGATAACTGGGCAGACGGAGGTGTCCACAAAAGCCTTTATGACCTACTTCAGGCCCCTACGGAACTGGCTGGTGACTGAGAATGTGCAGCAGGGGGAGATCCTGGGCTGGCCAGACTTCAACTCTTCCTTTGAAGGTTTGATAATCTGACCCTGGTCCAGCCCCAAACCCTACCCTAGGCTGCCCTGGGTCAGCTCCCACCCAAATGCAGTCTTAACCCCTGGCCCATCCATGACCTGGCTTAAACAAGCACAACACTGCTGCTGCGTAACCCTGTCTGTATCTGATGCAGCCTCAGTCAAGACCACAGCCTGCACCCCAGCCACTGGTTCAGTTACATCCTTGTGCACCATTCATCTAGACTGCCAGGTGGCATCTGAGCACAGGGTGGGCATCTTGCCTTCTGACCTTTGCACAGAGCCACTGCTGGGTGCTATGGGGTATAGAGGAGCTATCTGTCCCCATCTCCTCCTCCTCTTCTTTCCACCCCTCTTTCTCACCTTCCTTCCAGAGCAATGCCCTCACCTGTGGCTTGGAAGGTGGGTCCCTGAAGCTGAGAGTGAAAGCCAGTGGCAGTCATATCCTCTCTGATCACTACAGGGCACCCCAGGGCCTTCTCCCCAGTTCTACCTGCTCTATAAGACTCATGTGTCTTCCACAGAAAAAACATAGATAAGATGACATTCCTAGGTCTGGAGCTGGAACTTGACAAGACCAAATTTGGGCAATGGGTGCTGCTGGCCCTGAGATTTGTCATATTCCTGGTGATCCTACTGCTGGCCTGCAGGCTGCACTCCTTGTAGAAAAGGTCACTGGCCCAGGACACCAATGCACAGGACATCAGTTCACAGGACACCAGTGCATTCAAGACTCCAACCAATACCTACTTCTTGGGCATGGCCATAGAGCCTCACCAGGCTGCCAAAAGACCGTGGATCCTGCTGGGCATCTGCCTCATCCTGATGCTGTGCTCAATCAGCCTGACCATTTGGATTTTCACACAGCACAACAGGAAGCCTCCATGGATGAGAGCTGAATGGTGGGACTAGAAGCCAGTGTGCCTGGTGAGGCTGGGGACAGGAGGAGAATGGCCAAGCCAGAGAGGGATGGGGAGCTGGGGAGGAAACAGCTTTCATGCATAGCGTCCAGCTGCAATTGGGTGTAGCTGTGGCAGATTTGGATACATGGGGGGTTGCAATTGTGTGTTTGAGAGCTCATGTATGTGAGGTCATGTACACAAGCAACTGACCCCATGTGATTCTGTGTATGCCCTGGGTTCCAGGCCAACCTCCTTCCCCTAGGGGTTCAGGAACCACAGTTTTAGTGACCCAGCCTCACTGTAATTCATTCCCAGAGCTGATTCTTCACACAGCTTTTGTTCTTCAAGACCCACTGTGGGGTGGGGCTGAGCTGGAGCTACAGTGCGCAAGTAATGTATGCTCTCGTTAGAAACAAGACACTGCCTCAGTCCCCCTATAAAATGTATTCAAGTAGACCCAGACATTCCTGTACAAGCCACTGGTTCCCATTTCACACAGCACATTTCCTGAGCCCTGTGCTGTGTATATTAGCCCACACATTATTCTGCAGATCTTCTGGCCTGCTCCGTGTGGGGCTGCATAATCCACTTCTAAAAAGGTACTTGTCAGCCTCACAAACTGCCCCACAGCCCTCTCTGCCCCAATCCAGGCCCTCCCAAATGAAGACAGAGGTAGCTGGGCTCTGAGCCAGGCTTGATTAATGATTGACTTCTTTAATATTTAAACAGGGCTCATCTCCAGCCACTCCACTCCAGAGATGGCCTTGTTCAACACACACACCTGCTGCCTGGCCTGTTGCCCTGGGGATCAAGCATAGGGCAAACAACACCTTTTCAGGCTCACTTGGGTAGGGGCGAACTGTAGGAGGACATTTGGAAAATGAGTATCTAGGGACAAGCCTGGGAAGAAAGAGGGCAGGCCTCTGCTCCTACTCCTCTGGGCCCCTTCTTTCCAGCCTTGGTCTGCCTGCCATGGGGATTCCACACCCAATACATGGAGACTCACTGAGTTTGGACTGAGGCCTCAGGGATTCCTGGGGAGGCTGAGAATCAGTGCCTGTCAGAAATTAGGGGAATTTTGAGGGGAAGTGACATCATAGCCAGTAACCACAGAGAGGAGGCACCAGGGCTGCAGCTGAGCTGGTGGGAGGGTGGCCAAAGGATGGGACTAGTTCTTTCTAGATGAAGGATCTGAGCCCAGGGGTTCAGGGACAAGAGGGACTGGGCTGAGATCTCCATGGACACTACCTCTGCTCAGGTTTCAAGAGACTTTTCTGAGCTCTGGCTGAGCTCAAGCATTTCTTACTCGGGCCACAGGCCCCACAGTACCCTGGTTTGATCTCTCTGTCACTGCTTCTTCTGTGCTATAATGTCCTAATTTGTCCCCATGACTTGCTGTTAGTTCTGTAAGGGCAGAACACCCCTCAGGAGTGTGCCCCTGTGCCAGCACAGGTTATGGTAAGTAATGGGAACTTGTAAAATGTTTGAATAAGTAAGTAAATGAATGAATGTGTCCCCTGCTCAAGTCCCTCCTCAGAGCTCAGCATCCCACACACTGAGCCCATGAGAAATAGCCCCACCTTTCCTCCACAGCCAGCCTGCTCCCCCCGTACAGGGGCAGCCAGGACAACTTTGCTCCCCCCACCCAGGAGGCCACAGTTGTAGCCCTCCCATCTGCCAGCCACAGTGGACAACGAGGCCCCCATCAGGCTTGTGGCTCTGTGTAGCAAAGGCACACCCAGCCCAGGACTCCAAGCCTCTCACCTGGACCAGCAAAAACCTTACTGAGCCGTCTTGTTCATCCTCCATCCCCTACCTGCCACTGTAAAGTTTCTTTCACCAGAATATTTCCTTCATGTCTAACTGCTTAAGAACTTCGTTGTCATCAATGAAATCTCGATGTTCAAAATGGCATCTGAGGGTCTCTATCAGTTCCCCTTTTCACCAGCTTCAGCTCTCTCACTCCCTCGCTCAGCCTCTTTGCACTGATTCCACCAGCCTTTGCCTATGGGACATGCTGCATTTGAACACTTGCCCTCCAAGGCCTGGCTCAGAGCTGGTCATTGGACCCTCTGCAAAGCGCCAAGCCCACCGAGATGCTTCAGTGAACAGTGGTACTCTTCTTTCCCTCCTCTCCAAGAAGCCTATTTCAATAAACCTCACCCCATCCCCATCTGCTTCTTCTAATGTAATCATTTTCAGTCAGTACTCAGACACTTTTATCAGTGGTCATTTGCTAATAGGTGGTTTTAAATCTGTTCTCTCAAGCAATTCGGTATGCTAAGAGCTTTCAGGCCTCTGAAGAAAGCACCTTATTGTATATTTCTTGTGCACTTTCGAATGTACTCCTACCCCATTCTACCAGAACCAGGTTCTGGATGGGCTTGCCACTAGGAGCTCTGCACGGGAAATGGGGCTCAGCTGGAGAGCACTGGCAGGGGAGGGCACGAGGTCTAACCATCCTACTGCAGGGTCAGGCCCCGCGGTAAGACCCGGAAAGGAACCTTCAGCAAAAGACCACCTGAAGCGTCTAACAATCCCGCTGCCACCTCTCAGCTCCCCAGCCCCGGCCTGAGAGACTCCACCCAGAGGGTCTGAGAGGGGCTGGGGCTTCAGGCCCCTGGGACAGGAGCTCCTCAGAGAAGCCCAGCCCCATCCCGGCGCGGGACTCCCGCCCCGCCCCGCCCCGCCCTCGAGGAGTCCGGGCCCCGCCCCTGCCCCGTCGGGTCCGGGAGAGATGCTCCCGCCGCGGGGACCCCGCCTGCTGCCGCCGTGCGGCGTCTTTCAGCACCGCGGCGAGGACAGCTCCGGGGCGGTGCAAGTGGGAGGAGGCGCGGCAGCGGCCGGCCGCGGAGGGCAGGGGAGGGCAGCGGAGAGTAGACGCTGGCGGGCGGGCGGGGCACGGAGCCCCGCGGCCCTCCCCGGGGGCGGCGCCCACCCGGAACCGGACGCAGCTGAGCCCGGGGGCAGGCTGGGGCGCGGAGAGCCGGGTGTTGCTGCCTCCCGGCAAGGGCCGCGGCGGAAAGATGCCAGTTCGCAGGGGCCACGTCGCGCCCCAGAACACTTACCTGGACACCATCATCCGCAAGTTCGAGGGCCAGAGTGAGTGTGTGCGTTGGGGTGAGGGGACGACCTGCAGTCCTGGCTCGGCGGCAGGAGTGGCCGGACCCCTTTACTAACTTCGAATGTTGAAGGGTGGGAGGTCCCGGATGCTGAATGAAAAATCTGTGGCTTGGAAGACCCCCAACGCCTTCCGCTTCAGCGGGCCCCACTTACCTCAAGTGCCGCCCTCCCTTCGGGAGCACTCGGCGCAGAGTGCAGCCCCTTCCTCTCCCCTGAGTTTTTTCTTAGCTCTCCTATTACTGACCCACCTACCCCTTCTGACACCCCACTTCCTCCAGGGCTTTCCTTGACTCCCTCCTTTCCACCTCTTGACCCTACCACTCTGGTCTTTCTAGGATCTCTCCCCACACCGGACCCCCATATAGTCACACCCCTGCCCTCACTTCCTGACCCCTTTCACTGCTTCCAGGAAGCCTCGGGCCTCCCTCCCACTTCACCGACCCCGTTATTTCCCACAGTCCGAAGGCCTGACCCCTCACCCATTTCTCTGGTCACTGCCCTCCCCTCCCTCCTAACCACTCAGGAGTCCTGCATACTCCCCCATGACTGTGGCCTCCTTGGTCTCCCACCCTCCCCAGACCTCCCCCCTTCCTCATTCTGGTCACTGTTCTGCTCCTCCACCTAGACCCCCTCCCCCACTGCTGTCAAGAGCCCCTGTGATCTTTCTCTCCCTGCTGCCCAATCCTGGTTGCCATGGGCTTCCCACCTTCCACCTCCCACCTCAGGTCGTAAGTTCCTGATTGCCAATGCTCAGATGGAGAACTGCGCCATCATTTACTGCAACGATGGCTTCTGTGAACTCTTCGGCTACTCCCGAGTGGAGGTGATGCAGCGACCATGTACCTGCGACTTCCTCACAGGCCCCAACACCCCACGCAGTGCCATGTCCCGCCTGGCGCAGGCCCTGCTGGGGGCCGAGGAGTGCAAGGTGGACATCCTCTACTACCGCAAGGATGGTGAGACTCCCTCAGGCCACAGGTTCTGCCGGGCAGGTTTGGCCCCTCTCTCATCTAGCCAGAGTGGCCATGGGGAGGGCACTGACCCAGGGACCAAAGGGCCTGGACAGATTCTGTCTCCTGCGTGGGCCTCAGTTTTCTCTAACATTAGTGGAAGCAATAGGCACTGGATGCATGACTTCTGAGGTCCTTTTCAGAGACCAGGGACCAGGCCAAGCCACCAACTGATCCTGGCCTCAGGCAGGGCCTCCCACTCCACTATCCCTCCCCAAGTCTCCAGGCTCCTGGCTGCCCACTCTGTCACTGTCAGCTCCAGCTGTCAGGCAGCTGGGATGGAAATTAACCTTTCCTCATCTCCGTCTGCTCCGGGGATTAGTGGAGGAATCACCCTTTCAAGGCCTCTGTGGCCAGGCAAGTTGTGGAGGCTGCTGACTTGGAAAGAGGGGTGACCTGGCTTACCCAGTTCCACCTACCCCAGGAGATAGGGTCTGGAGTTTGTCTTGACCTAGAGACTCAAGTTTACTGCAAGCAAAACAGAGGCATAGGGCACAGGCTGAGGATAAAGAGTTCTGCAGGTCTTTAGGACCCCGACCCCATCCCTGGACCTCAGAGTCTCAGACCTCAGGTGGTAGGGCTGGGGGAGATGGGTGGAACCTAGGATCCTGAAAGTCTCCTTGAAGTCACCTGGATCATGGCCCCCCAATCTGGTTCTACATCAGAATTACCTGGAGTGTGTTTTCCAAAATACACCTTCCCTAGAGAGCGGCTGACTCAGACTGCTGCAGTGAGGCCCAAGCAGGTGTATCCCTGGTGGTTCAGATGTTCTGCCAAGTTGCAGAACCATTGGTTTAGATAAATCCCTTCATTTCATGAATGAGGAAACTGAGGCCCAAGAAAAAGAGGGACTTGTCCAAGATCCTATGGCTGGGGTCCAACCTGGGACTGGATCCCAACTCTCTGGTTTCTTCCCTCAGAAGAGATGTCTGATCTGAGTAATTCCAAGAGGAGAGAAAGGACCCCCCACTGCCTCTGTGCTCAGAGGAGGAACTTCTGGGGAAGGAAGCCCCAGAAGAGGGCCCTTCCCAGGAAATACAGGCGTGAGGATCATCTGAGTGCAGATAAAGGGCAGGCATCTTTGGACTGGGCCTGGAGGTGCTAAGAGCCAGAGATCAGAGGCCTGGTGTGTGCATGGAGCATGAGTGTAAGTGTGAATGATAGCATGTGTGTGCATGCATGCATGTGTGTGTCTAAGGGCTGCCAGGGTGCTTCTTGGGCAGGTCCAGCCGTCCCTCTTGCTGCCCACTGCTGCTGCCATGCCAGTGAATGCAGGGGTAGTGATTAGGGGACTAGGAAGAACCTAGATTAGTTTGGCAGCACTCACAGGGTTAATGAAGGCAGAATATTTTTAACAGCTGTGACCTCACCTCCTGACATCATTGCAGGGAGGAGGTGACAGTCAGGGGAGTGAGAAGGGTCCTGGAAAACAGGATAGGACACCAGGAAATGAGGGGGGACGAAAGGTCCTTCTCTGTCCCCCCCCCCATCCTTGGCCCCAGAGCTCTACATGGGTCCCAAAGTGGTGAGGGCTAATCCCAGACTCCTAAGGATGTCAGATCAGGGCTGTTAAGGTCTCCTCAAAACTCTGCATGTGCTTTGGTAGGGGGCAGAGGTCAGAGCTACCGTGGCCCTCGGACATCAGGACCCAGGTTTTCGGAACGCTGCCGGGGCCCTCCAGCTATCAAAAGGGGTGCCAGGGACCTAGTCTTGGAGGCTGGCTCTGAATGAGAATGGAAAATTACCCACATACTGAGGGCCCGTAAAGGCCAGTCTGCCCCCATCCCCACTCTACGCCCTACCTTGTCCTATAGAACAAGACTTTGACCACTGGGACCTGCCTAAAATTGGCCTGAAACCTGGAGAAGGGAGCTTTCTGGTCTGTATTATCCTACAAGAAGGATGTGGTACTCAGATAACTTTTGTTCACCTTATTGTCCACCCTGATGACATAATTTTTTAAAATCATATCCATGTACACCTTATACTCCCACTGAGGGAATTGCTAATGGTGATATCTTCCCTGTTGAGGTCAAATGTCCTGTCCCCACCTCTCCCCAACTCCAGGGAGGTAGGAAGGGGTCCTGAACAGAACTCTAGCTGATTTATAATCCTCTTTTCCTTTAAAGGGGTAATCCACTGACAGTTCTCCAAGTCAAGGTGGAAAGTCTGTGTCCATATATCTCCACATTGTGCAGCTGGGCCAAGTCAAACTCAAAGAGGAGAGGGCACTTGGCCAAAATTACCCCCTGAGACTCAGGGGACCCCTGAGAATCTGACTCTTCCATCTGCCTTTACTAGGAAATGTAAGAACCTGACAGGTAGGAGGATTGGGGATGGCCACCAGACTAGAGCCAATGAGAGTCTGAAGGGAGGGATGGAGAGCTCTCAGCTTTTCCTCACCCTACCCCTGCCTCCACTGGGGGCCTGCCAGAGGGGCTCTGCCCTGCCTACCTGTGCCAGGTCCTCTTCTCTGGTGACTCAAAACCAGAGGATCCCCTAATCCCTAAGCCAGACCAGAGAAGCTGGGGCTGCTCCAGTCACGGGCCAGGTCAAGGGCCGAGATCACGCCCCAGTGTTTTCCTCGTACTCACCCACGAATGCCAGAAACACCATGGAGGCGGCATGGGACAGCCACCTTCCTAGCGGCAGCTTTTGGTAACACCACCTCCTCCCTGAGGGCCCACTGCAATCCTGGATAGGGTATGCGCACACAGATAGAAGCAATAGACAGCAGGGAGGCTGCAGAAGAGGAGCGAGGGGCGGGGCAGGTGGGAGGGGAGGGAACGATGGAAAACTGAAGGAAGGAGCACATCCCAGAAGCAGGAAAGAGCAGAAAGGAAGTGTCCCAGAGGGCAGATGAGCCTGCTGCCCTTGGTCTTGGAGGTGGGCCCTGGGAAGGGAGAACGAGGCAGAGGCTGTGGCTTCACATTCAGGGACAGGGCTGGGGCACAGGAGCACAGCCTCTGCTGGGCACAGCCTAGGGTGATAGACTCACCCACTTCTCATCACCCAGACACAGTTACTTGTAAGCGAGGACAGCCTAAGGATAGGGGGAAGAATGCTCTGAACTTGTGCAAATCCTTATAGCCCCCTGCCTCTGCCCACCTCACAGACAACAAGCATGAGGATCCGACGTAGGATGCCATGCACAGCCCTGCTGCAGCCCTTAGGGCAATGATGGGCTTTAGTCTGTTCCCAGCCCAGCTTTCCAAAGACAGCATCCGTGGGTGGATACCACCACTTGAAGCCTGGGCCTTGGCAGCTTCCAGCAGCATAGAGAGCCTGGAGGCCTTGCCCCTCTACCCAGCTTTGCCCTCTCCCTGCATCCTGCCAGGCTCAACCTCTGCAGTGCTGGAGAGAATGAGGACATAGTCTGACCTTGGGCACAGTGTCTCAGGTCACTGGTGAAGGCAGCTTCCTGGTCAGGTCCTTGCAACACCCTGGGCTGACACAAGTGCCAGGCTCTGGCCTGGGAGGCAGAGCCTACAGGCACTGGGAGCCCAGTAATGGTCACAGAGGTAGGTGGGAGGCCTCTCCTCAGTGTGAATGTCTCCCCTGGGGCCCAGTACAGCAGCTGGCAGATGACTGCCTGGCCTGGGAGTCTGGGAATCTGATCCAGCAGATTCCTGTTCCGAGGGAGGATGGGGAGAGCTCAGCTGCACCCCAACACTTGATGGTGTGATGAAGCACCAAGGGAGGTGAGCATCACTGGGGAGTTAGGGGAAGTATGATTCCAGCGGACCCCAAAGTAGCAATACACCCAGTGCTAGTCAGCCTCCTACCTACTCATTTACACACACATTCCTTCATTCACTCAATTAACACACAACATGATGGACAGTTGCTGGCTGCTGGTAAGTGGAACAGACCCAACCTGCCCACAGGGAGGACAGCTCTGCCTTCTGATCTTAGCATGCCCCGGCCCCTTAGCATCCTACTTTGGGCCTGACACCCACCAGGAGTTTGAGCTGAGGGGCATGGGACCAATGCGTATCATGGAGAGGGGCTTATAAAGCACCCACCTAGCCCCCAGTTTTAGCCTTGGTCCACCCACCTGTGGGCAGGCGCGGTGGAGGGCAGGGTAAGGGGAGGTTGGTCCTGGAGCGCGAGGAACAGGCGGACCAGCAGTGAGGTCTGGGCTGCTGAAAGGGTGGGGAGAGCAGCAGGAGGGGCCTCTCCGGCCCCCACACTGCCATCTCCCTCTCCAGACCCCAGGCGACTGCCCTCCCTGCTCCCATCCCAGCACCTATTCCTTGGGACCCCAAGCTAACCCCAGGCCTGGAACAGCAGCCTGGGCCTCTCTGCCGTGTCCCCATCCCAGACAAGTCCCTTCCCCTCTCTAAGCTGTTGTGTGCTCAGAGCTCAGGGATCCCCACTCCAAGTCCCCTTCCAGCCCCGGCAAGTCGGATTCTCAAGCCCAGGACCTGCAGGACAGGGGTCTATGTCTGCCCCCTGAAGCCCCACTGGGTGCCACCACAGAGCTGGAGACCCAGTGGACCAGCTGGCTCAGTGCTCACTGAGTCCCTTTCAGTGTCAGGGGAGCAGGGCAACTTTGTGGGATGGGAATAGAGTTGCTGAACCCAGGGCCAGCCAGAGCTACATGGGGGCAGAATGCCCAACCTCACCTCCCCACTTAATCCACCCCCATCTGCTCAGCTTTAATTATAACAGAAGCAAACCTCAAGGTTAAACCCTGAGCTGAGGGCCAAGTGTGGACTTGGGCCTGATGCAACATTATCTCCTAATGAGCAGCTTAGCTGCTCTCCCCTCCTCTCGGCCCTGTGGGTGGGGCACCTGCTGGACAGTATCACCCACCTCTGCCCAATAGTTCTGGTCGCTGTCCAGGCCTCCTCACCCCATGGCTGCCCTTAATTTGATCTTAGCCCAGCCCCTTCTCTAGCTTCCCTTGGCCAGGTTACTGCAGTAAAAAACCCATTCTGTGACCCCCACCCCTGCCAATGATGTTTGCAGCCTCCAGCTTCCGCTGCCTGGTGGATGTGGTCCCTGTGAAGAATGAGGAAGGGGCTGTCATCATGTTCATCCTCAACTTTGAAGACCTCGCCCAGCTCCTGGCCAAGAGCGGGAGCCGCAGCCTGTCCCAGTGCCTGCTGTCCCAGAGCTTCCTGGGCTCTGGTGAGGTGGGGTGCAGGTGGCAGTGGGAGGGTGAGCGGGAGCCCCAGGTGGAGCAGCTGGTCCCCTGGCCCAGGCTTCTCTGACCTGGGCTCTGGTTTCAGAGGGCTCTCACAGCAGGCCGAGTGCACAGGGGCCTGGCACGGGCAGGGTCAAGTACAGGACCATCAGCCAGATCCCGCAGTTCACACTCAACTTCGTGGAGTTTAACCTGGAGAAGCACCGCTCGGGTTCCACCACAGAGATTGAGATCATCGCACCCCACAAAGTGGTGGAGCGGACCCAGAACGTCACCGAGAAGGTCACCCAGGTGCGGGCTGCAGGGCAGGGCAGACAGGGATGTGCCAGGCCTCACAGGCCCCATCTTAGGCCCTGCGCCTGGGCCCTTCCAGGGCCTGTGCTAGCATAGGGAGCTAGTTTGTCTAGCCCTCTAGTGTCTGTGTATCAAGTGTGATACTTCAGACCCAAAGTCCTACCCCAGCTCTGCTCCTGCTCCTTGCCTTTGGGGTAACAGCCACCCCACCCACACACCACAGAGTCCGCCTTCAATCCAGGCAGAGGGTATGCAGTCTAACATCTTCAGCTCTTTGCGCAGCTTCCTAGGGCTTGGGCCCAAAATGCCTTCCTCCCACTCTGTCCCTCCTGGGCCAGCCCAAGGCAAACTTCCCTGAGTCCTCTGTTTCATCTGGCCCCACTGTCCCTTCTCCTTGGAGCCTAATGCTCCAGGCCCCCCACTGACCACTCCAGAACAGAATGCAAAGAGCCCTACCTGAGGTTCAGGGGCCCAGCATCCTGCCACTGACTCACTCTGTGACCTTAGGCAAGGGCCTTTATCCCCTTCCTGGGCCCCCGGCTCTCATCTGCAGGGGAGAGCTGGACTGCGTGATCTCTGAGGACCCATTCGACATTGAATACTGCCAGCCCCAGAAGGCATCACGGGGCACCTAGGCCAGGTCTAAGCAAGGAGAGGCAGAGCATGGGCGGGGGCCTGCTCCCCACTTCCCCTGGGGCTTTGCTTTCCTGAGGGATAGAGCAGCTCTTTTTCCTCCCTGCCTGCTTTTACCTGAAACATCTGAGCTGGAGCAGATGGGGTGGAGACTCCCTGTGACACAGCCCTCACTGAGCACAAGAACCGTGGGGAAAGAAGGACCCCAGGTGGCAGGGCCGAGCCCTCAGAGGCCAGGTGCAGTGGCCCGACAGCCTGGCCTGCTCGCCACCGAGCTGCTCACCCCAGGGCGCTTGGGTGAGCAGCAGCAGTGCTTGGGGCTGCCGGACTGGAGAGCTGCCCGTGAAGAGTGCTGGGCCTGGCTGGGCCCGGGGTCCCTGCGCCCACCCACCTGCCTGCTCCTGTCCTGCTCCCTACCCCAGCCCCCCTTAACCCCCCTAACCCATCCCGTGTGGGCCTGAAGGTGGGCTAGGGGCCTGACAGAGAGCTCAGGAGAAGGAGCCAGCCCAGAGCAGGGAGGTCACCCGGGCCTCCACCAGGGCCTGGAGGGCTGTGACCCCACATCTGAGTTCCCACATCCGGGGGGCCTTGCATCTCTGGTGACACTGGGAAGGACTGGCTTTACCGGAGAAGGGCCCTCATGCTGGCTCCAGAGGTGGGGGAGAATGGGGGTCTCTGTGATGGGGGAGATGGCACACTCTCCTTTCGCCCCCCTGCCCCCAGTTCCTGCATCCTCCATCCCACTCCCCAAGCTTTGCTATTTCATCTTCCACTGGTCTTGAGCAGCTCAGAAAGGTGGGGGTGGCTGTGATGGCCCAGCCTTTGGAGCTCCTTCGGCCCCTGTTAGTTGAGCTCCCATGCGGCCCAATGCTGGGCATATAAAGTGGCCTGCAGTTCAGTGGAGAATAACCACGTGGTCAGGGATGTTTAAAAGGGATGGGGTAAATCGAAAAAGAGGGCCCAAGTTTTGCACAGTCAGAGGAGGCTTCCTCAGGAGGCAGAATAGGAGTGGAGGCCAGAAAAAGAAGGCTGAGCAAAAGGTCACTGCAGGGTAGGGGCACCATGCCCCTCCTAGGGTTTGGATGGCAGATCAGGGGCCCTCTGGTTGAAACCAGCCCTTTGGTGGATCTTCCTTATTGCGACCCCATCTGTTAATGGATTTGGTTTGCAAGGTCAGAACCTTACACTGCAGATTTTCTTAACCCAGGGCCATGTACTGGGCCCTATCCGGGGGTGGTGGGGTCGGTGTGGTACCCCTTGGGCTCTGCCCTTGTTGGGGCAATGTCTGCCATAGGATGAACAGGGCAGAGGAATTCTCATGTAGTGCAGCAGGCACCATCAAGATGCGCCATCTTTTAATCATCACAGCCCCAGGGAGTTGGTTATCCTTTGTTACCCAATTCTACTGATGAGAGAACTAGGAATCACAGAGGTTATAAAACTTGCCCCAAAACAGACAGATAACATTATCAGATCCTTTAGGAATTAAGAAGCTATTCTGGGGATGACTTCTTCCCCTCAGAACCCTGGACTTCTGGGAACCCTACAAACCCACAGGAGAGGATTGACCTCCCAGCCACCCTCTCAGTCTGAGCTCCTCTCTGGAACATGCCCACAGATGACCCTGAGCTGGGCCCTCTCTGGGTCCCCTCCCCCAGCCCTGTCTCACCCACCCCAGGGCGGCCTGTTTCTGAGGGAGTTTGTGAGCTTCAAACTTGAGGTTGTTGTGGGCCAGAGCCGCCTTCCTTGTCCTGTGTGCACCCACCCTTCACTTCCTTCCAACACACCTGCCCCTATGAATCTGCCTCATACATGCCCACCCCACCTTTGCTCATCACCCTGCCCTCCACAGCCCTTGTCACCCACCCTCTCCCATGCTCCCCTCCTAGGCCTCAGCCCTATGCCTTAAGCCATCCCATCTGTCTCCCCAGCATGGCTGCCCCATTGACCACCCCGTGGCCCCCACCCGTAGGTCCTGTCCCTGAGCGCGGACGTGCTTCCAGAGTATAAACTACAGGCCCCGCACATCCACCGTGGGACCCTCCTGCACTACAGCCCCTTCAAGGCCGTGTGGGACTGGCTCATCCTGCTGCTGGTCATCTATACGGCTGTCTTCACACCCTACTCGGCTGCCTTCTTGCTCAGTGACCAGGACGAGTCCCGGCACGGGGACTGCAGCTACACCTGCAACCCGCTCACCGTCGTGGACCTCATCGTGGACATCATGTTTGTTGTGGACATTGTCATCAACTTCCGCACCACCTATGTCGACACCAACGATGAGGTGGTCAGCCATCCCCGCCACATCGCCGTCCACTACTTCAAGGGCTGGTTCCTCATAGACATGGTGGCTGCCATCCCCTTTGACCTGCTCATCTTCCGTACCGGCTCTGATGAGGTGAGCAAGCCCTGTTCAGGCCAACCCTTGCGTCCCAGCCCTGAGGCCTCCCAGCCACACAGCCCTGGTTGCAGAGAGTGCCTGGCACTGGGCATCTTTGCCAAAGCAAGTGGAGGTGAAAAGGGGGCCTCAGGCATCTGCCATCTCCCAGCCCTGGATAAGGACCAGCCAAGGCTGTGCCCTAGGCCTGGGAATTATTTGTGCTCAACAACTCAGCTCCTTCTGGGATGGGCATTCCTGTAGTACCAGCCCCTCAGGCTGACTTCTAAACCACACTTACCCTGGGGTTAGAAAGGGAATCCCCAGGCTGCTCCTGCAAGGCTGCCTGGCCCCCTTCCCACCCTCCAGCCCCTCCACCCTGCTTCCCATCTCTGACACAAGGGCACTTCCAAGCTCTCAGCTTCTAGTCCCACTAGAAGGGCTTTTGCTGCACCTCCTCGGGATCAGCTGTCCACTCAGAGCAGCTATGCCTTTTGTGCTCCAGTCACCCCCCAGCTGGCCTGTCCACTAGGGGTTGCCGTCGTGACCTCCTGCTCCCATGCAAGCAGATCTACCCCCAAATCCTCTCCCCTCCCCTCCATCCCCACTGCCCCTGCCTGGACCCTGAGTGTTTTTATCCACCTCTGCTCCAGCCCCACACCTGCCACACTCCCCTGCTCCACACAGAAGCCAGAGTGAGTTTCAGATCACGTATCTGACCCTCTCCTCAGAACCTTCAGTGGCCCCACAGTGGGTTAGAATAAAATCCATGCTCTTTGTGGACCCCCAGGCCTCTGGAGCCGTCCCTGACCACCTTCCAGGCCAATTCCTCACTCTGCTCCAGGCTGCAGCACCATGTTTCGTTGCCATTTCACACCCCCATGCCTTTGCTCATGCTGCTCCCTGTACCTGGAATATCCTTTTCCTCTCCCTTCTGTTTGCCTGGAGCCTCAGCTTTGTCTCTCAGGACTTGGCTCATGCATCACCTCCTCTATGAAGCCTCCCATGTCCTGCCTGAAGACTTGACTTCCCCTTCCTCTGTGCTCCCCTGAACTTCTGTCCTAACAATTAACAGTTTTGAGCTTTAAGCTGAGAGCTCCTTAAGGTCACACACTGTGCCTCTGCCAAGAGCCTGGCCCAGAGTAGGTGCTCCACAAGTGTTGGTTGAATGACTGTGTGACCCTAGGCTTGAGTGGAAGAATGCAGTCCTCAGTGCAGCTGTTCAAGGGCTGACCCCCGGTCCCATGGCCCCCTCCCTGCCCTTGCAGAACGCGGTGAGTCCCTGCCGCCCTGCCCGGGGTGAGACGGGCGGCCCAGCACAAGTCCAAGCTCCGGCTAACGCCCCCTCCCTGCCCTTGCAGACCACAACCCTGATCGGGCTGCTGAAGACTGCCAGGCTGCTGCGGCTGGTGCGCGTGGCCCGGAAGCTGGACCGCTACTCCGAGTACGGAGCGGCCGTGCTCTTCCTGCTGATGTGCACCTTTGCACTCATCGCGCACTGGCTGGCCTGCATCTGGTACGCCATCGGCAATGTGGAGAGGCCCTACCTGGAGCCCAAGATCGGCTGGCTGGATAGCTTGGGTGTGCAGCTTGGCAAGCACTACAATGGCAGCGACCCAGCCTCAGGCCCTTCAGTGCAGGACAAGTATGTCACCGCGCTCTACTTCACCTTCAGCAGCCTCACCAGCGTGGGCTTCGGCAACGTCTCACCCAACACCAACTCTGAGAAGGTCTTCTCTATCTGCATCATGCTCATTGGCTGTGAGTGCCACCTTATGCCCCAGGCCTTACCCATGGAATTTGATTTTCAGTTTTGTGGTGAGATATAACATAATAATAACAATGTGCATGATAGGCAGATTGTAAGCATGATGCACAAATTTTGCATGCATACACCAACTATACACAGAGTTTGCCACCTTACAGCCCTTGTGATGTGCTAGGCACCAGGACCAGCTATGTTATTAGTGAAGGCCGTATTATTAGCCCTGTTTTGACCAAGAAACCAGAGGTCTTGTTGTACAAACCAAGAAACTTGCCAGGGTCTGTAGAGAAACCCAGTTCCATCCCAGAAGGGCCAGTTCCCAGGGCTGAGTGTGCTCTCAGGCCCTGCACTGTGCTGCCTGCTCTCAAGAAACCGGGTCTAGGAACACAAGAGGCAGTGTGAAACTTTACACGCAGATGAAGTTGTCATGTTCAGAGTATTTAGAGATGTGAAAGCCCAGAAAAACAAAAACAAGGGAAAAAATGGGTGAAAACAAGAGACCAAGAGTTTTCCCTTTATTTTTACAACTTAAAGGAGAAAACAAATCTGAACTAAAAAAGTCCATTGCCCTAGTTCTCAGGAGTTTGGCTGCTGGGCACAGGACGATGCTGAGAGGCATAGGCAGACGAGGGGCACAGGAAGCCCGGGGCCTTTTCCCCACTTGCCCTGCCCCTTCTGGGCCCTCCTGACTTTGGCCTGGACAGAGGGTCCCAGACCATGGGGGCTCCCAGGGAGAGGGAGGCCTGGAGGGGGCCCTGGGGTGGTGTGGCCTGGTGGGGATACAGAGGCGCTCACTCCCTGGACCTCCGCCCCCCACCCCAGCCCTCATGTACGCCAGCATCTTTGGCAACGTGTCCGCCATCATCCAGCGCCTGTACTCAGGCACCGCGCGCTACCACACCCAGATGCTGCGTGTCAAGGAGTTCATCCGCTTCCACCAGATCCCCAACCCGCTGCGGCAGCGCCTCGAAGAGTACTTCCAGCACGCCTGGTCCTATACCAATGGCATCGACATGAACGCGGTGAGTCCCTGCCGCCCTGCCCAGGGTGGGACGGGCGGCCCAGCACAAGTTCCAGCTCTGGCAAACGCTCCGGGGGAGGCCCAGGTCGCCACACAGGGCGCCACCAGAGCCTTCTCCACTCGCTCCCCACACCGCGCCCCTCCGGACGCGGCCGCCGCCTCACACACAGGTGCTGAAGGGCTTCCCCGAGTGCCTGCAGGCCGACATCTGCCTGCACCTGCACCGTTCGCTGCTGCAGCACTGCCCTGCCTTCCACGGCGCCAGCAAGGGCTGCCTGCGCGCGCTTGCTGTCAAGTTCAAGACCACGCACGCCCCGCCCGGGGACACACTGGTGCACCTTGGCGACGTGCTCTCCACGCTCTACTTCATCTCCCGTGGCTCCATCGAGATCCTGCGCGACGACGTGGTGGTGGCCATCCTAGGTGGGTTGGTTGGGGAGGGCCAGGCAGGAGTAGGTGGTGTGGTGGGAGCAGAGATGTGCTGCCTGGACCACTGCATTCCTGATGATGGTGGCATCTTCTCTTACTGACCTGCCACGTGCCTGGGAGAGCTTTATACCCAGCTCACTGAATCCTTAAAACAAACCTCTGCCACAGGACCCATTTTCCCGTTAGGGAAATTGAGGTCAGAGAGGGCATGTGGAAAGTGGCCAGACATGACTCAGAGGTCCAGACAGCCTCCTACCTTCTTCCACTCTTGGGGAGCTCAGGGTGAGGGTTTGTCTTGGGGGGAGTCCCCAGTCTCATTCCACGCAGCTGTAAGGACAGCTGGGCACTTTGGAGGAAGGATATGAGTACTGTGCTGGGGTCTGATTTGGGGCACACCCAGCTTCTGCTGCTTACCAGCCATGTGACATTGGGCAGGTCACATCACCTCTCTGAGGCAATTCTCACCATCCTTGCTTTCTCCCTGAATTCAGCCCACCCCAAGTCCCTGATCAGGATGCCAGCCTCGCCATCCATTGGTCTCCTTGGCTGGGCTCTCCTCCAAGCCACTGGACAGGCCCTCTCAGGCTTCTCTGCACAGTCCTCTCCCTCCAGCCTGCCCTCAACCAGTGTTCACCAAGTGTGTGCTCTGCTGTCCTTACGCTGCCCCCTCACCTGGGCCAGCTCCGCAATCCCATGATCTCAGCCTCACCTATGCCAAAAGAACCCCCCAGAGCTCTCCTTAAACCAGAATATTCCATTTCTTCCCGGGTGTGGCCACCTTTATATTCCACAGGCCTACCAAAAAACTTTTCTCAATCTGAAATCATCTTCCCTGAAAAGCAGCTCCTTCAGAATCCCCATCGCTGAACCATCCATTGCCTCAACCAGAGACCTGGGAGTCAACCAGGGGAGCAGCCTTCTCCTTTCCTGCCCTAGGCCCCCCATCCAGGCAGCCACAGAGCCCTGTCTATCCCCCTCCTTAAAACCTTTCTGTCCCACACCTGTCTCCTTGACCCTGCCTGAACCCAGCTGTTATCCTGTCCTTCCTGGGCTGGTGTCAGGAGCTCCTTTGCCATGTCCCTGCATCTGATCTGCCCCCATACTCTGTCTTCCTCATACCTCTGCCTGGGACCTAAAGTCACAACTGTGCATACTCCTCTTCTGCTCAAGAGTCTTGCATGGTTCCCTATCACCCACAGGACAAATGTAAACCCTGTGTATGGCATGTACAGTCCTTCCCAATCCAGCTATTCCAAGTCCAGCCATCCTCCCCTGGCACTTCATGCTCCAGCCACACAAACTACTTACTGTTCTCCAAACCTGCCCGTCTTATCATACCTGTGTGCCTTTGCACATGCTGCCACTCTGCTCAGAGCACCTACCTTGCACCCCTGCCTGACAGACCCTGGTCACCCTTCAAGGCTGAGCTCAAGCACAGGCTCCTCTATGAGACTTCATCACACTCCCAGCCTAACTTAGAAGTGCCATCCTTGTGGAAAGGATAATCATTATTATTAATAATTAAGAAGCCAGTCTAATTTAAGTTTCAGTTAGAGACATTGAAATTCTCTCATTTTGTCCTGAGTGGAAATGCACATTAGATCATAATCCTTCATCTACTAGAAAGCCATCACTTCATAATGTTGCCCAGATTTCTATCTTCTGGGTGTGACCCTGGATATGACCCTGGCAAGTCCCTTCCCTCGCCAGGCCCTATGCACCTCCTCTGTGAATGGCCTTTGATCCTGTGGAGATGTGTCCTGGCCTCTACCCATCACTGTGTAAAACATTAGTGCCCCTGGTGCCATATCGCCCAGCTTGGGGGGCTGACTTTCCCATGTGGAGTGGACCTCAAAGCAATCCTGGTCCTCAAAGCCCTGACTGCAGCACTGGCCACATCCTACTCCATTCTTACAACCCAGCCCCTACTTCACTCATCTGTAGGCCCCCTCCTCCCTGCCCTCGGCCACTTCTGGGGAGATGAGCCCCTCCTGCCGCCATGGCTCCCCCAGCCCTTGGCTCCCCTCTGTTGTAATGCTCTGTAGGTCATCTGTAAACAGTTAGATTATATGCCTGTCTTGTGGGGACTTCGGGAGGCTCTTTGTGGGTGGAGGTTTACACCCTGTGGCCCACACAGAGCCTGGCACCACAAGAGCCCCAAACCCTCACCACATGCCCTGAGGATCCATCCCATGTCCACCCTATGACACCTGTCCCTCCCAGTGCCTTGTGTCAACCTCTCTGGTGCCTCTTGCTATTTGAGGCACTTGCTCAAGTATCCCATCAGTTCCTCTGGACAGCCAGCGGGGTAGGCAAGGCAGGCATGGGTACAGCCATTTTAGAGATGAGGACTCAGGCCCAGAGAGGGGAAGTGACCTCCCCAGGCTTCCTCTGCGAGGGCCGTGCTGGTTACCTGGCCTACAACGGGGAGTGGGAACACAAGGAGACATAAGCCTCGGCCCTGCCTTGGGGAAGCTAGGTACTCCTAGCCCTGGGGTCCCTGCACTCGTACTGACTGCAGCGGGCTGAGGAGAGAGGAAGAGGTTGAGCAGGGGCCCTTAGTGTCTTACTGCCCACTGTCCCCTGGTGGGGAGTAGGAGCAGTGGCCAGGAATGGTGCAAATGGGAGTGGTGATTCTGGGGCCTGAAGACAGCAGGAGGACCCACGTCCTTGGGGTGACGGAGGGGTCTCTGCAGAGCTCAGAGGACAAGGGGAGGGCAGGTTTCCCACTCAACCCTCCCCACCCCAAGCCAGCAGCACATCCAGCTTTGTCCCCAGAGCTTGATCCTGAGCCTGAGGATCCAGTCTGGTGGGATCCCTGAGATGGGAGAGAAGTCAGAGTCAAGGGGCCCCCAGGGAGGCACTCAGAGGAGAGCTTGGAACCAGGCCTTAGAGAGATCCCCACTCCTCTGGCTGGCAGGAAAGAATGACATCTTTGGGGAGCCCGTTAGCCTCCATGCCCAGCCTGTCAAGTCGAATGCGGATGTGCGGGCCCTGACCTACTGTGACCTGCACAAGATCCAGCGGGCAGACCTGCTGGAGGTGCTGGACATGTACCCCGCTTTTGCAGACAGCTTCTGGAGTAAGCTGGAAGTCACCTTCAACCTGCGGGATGTGAGTTGGGGCTGGCTGGGCTGGGGTGGTTGGTGGCCCTTGGCCAGCTGCTACTGGGCTGAGAGTTTGGCCTGCCTGGCCTGAGGGGGCCCATCTGACCCTCTCCCTTTCAATCCCATCCTGCAACTTTTGTCATATCTTCTGTGCCTACTATGGCCAACATAATGCTAAGTATGATGATAGCTATCAATTGTTGAGCACTTTTATATGATCTCATTTTGCCTTCTTGCAAATGGTGTTATTTACCCCCATTTTCCAGATAAAGAAACTGAGGGTCAGAGAGGATAAATAACCAAAGCCATACTGCCATTAGTAAGTCATATAGCCAGTGGCAGAGCCAAAACGTGGACTCAAGTTTGTACGACGCCATAGAGTCTAGGCTTTTTCTTCCACATGGTATCAAGCTGAAAGAGAGGGTGTCTGCTGCCCAGGGGCTCACAGTGCCAGGTCCCAGGGGTGTAAACAAGCGATAGAGTGGCCTGTCCTCTCGAGCTTATCACTCAGTGGAGGAGATTACAACAACCAGGAAAAATAAAGAGCCATATAGTTAAATAACCAAGGAAGTCACGAGGGTGTGTGGGGAGAACAGATTTCTGTAGAGCCCAGGGTTGCCCAGGAGCAAGACAGCCAGTACAGACTGGAAGTGTCCAGAGGGGCTGAGTGGGGGAGGGGGGCTGGAATCGGCCAGTGGGAGGGAGGGGCAGGGGCACATGGTGGAAGCAAATGGTGGCTGAGACCGACACTGAGCCCCCCACCCCCAGCCTCAGGAGGAGGGGCTCTGCCGGCCTAGGCCCATGCCCAGCTTCTGGGGGTTGGTGCTGAGGCAGGCTCTCTTGTTGTGGACAGCCCCCCCCACCCTGTCCCCTCTGCTGTTCTCCTCCCTCCCCATGCTCTCCCCTTCCCACCTGATCTGTCTAGGAGACATTTTGTAAGGACCCTGCCTTGGGGGGCCCAGCCACAAAGAGCCTAGGTGGCCCAAGTACTCGGTGACACCAGGGCAGGAGGGCTGTGGTCCCCGTAGCCTGGGGCACCTGCCACCCCTGGGTGCCTCAAAGTGTCCTGGTGCCAAGAGGGAGGGCTGCCAAGGCACTGCTGAGTTCATCTCCTGAATGGATTGGGGGTTCCAGACCCAGGCTCCTTGGAGCAGTCTCCCCCATTAGCCCATGCTGAGGTGGGAGCCCCAGAGCATTCAGGGGAGGGAGGACCAGGGGAACAGCTCCTCTGCCTCCTGCCCCCAGACCTTGCTGCTCAAGGCGGCCTCTGTGGGGGTCTGTGTGAATCCAAGCCCCTGTTCCTCTCTGCCCACTCATGCAGGAGAGAACCTGCAGGAAGCCACTTGGAGCATCACTACGGAGCCCAGGCACCTGTCACCATTTTCTCAACTAGTTGTCACAAGGGCCATGGGGGTCACAGGGCAGGGGAGAACAAAAAGGCCCCGTCCCAGCTTTGGTCGCTTTGACCTGATGCTCTTGTTCCCCACAAGGCAGGTGTGGGTCTCCAGGCAGCTCCCCAGCAGGATCCAGGCAGCCAGGACCACCAGGGCTTCTTCCTCAGTGACAACCAGTCAGGTGAGCAAAGCCAACCCTCAGCAGCGTCTGCCCACCTCAGCCGGAAGCTCCTGCCCAGCCTCCTGCCCCTTCTCAGGTCCTTCCCATCCGGCCTCCCCTCAGTGAGTGGACAGGGGCTCCCTCCTTAAGCTCAGTGCTAGAGGCCCCTGCCCCCTTCCTCCCACTGGGTCCTCAGTCTGAGGGAGGGCTGCCCCAGGGGTGGATATTAGCCAGCCTCCTGGGGCTCCGCATCAAGGTAGCAGGGGACCTGCTGGGCTGCAGCTTCCTGGACAGCAAGGCTAGCTCGGGGCCCTCCTACCCAGAACCCCCAAGTTAGGGCCCCAGCCCCTTTCCCAGGGCTACACCCTTCTGGGTCCTGGCAGCCAGATCTCCATGGGGGCAGGACTTTGTACTCCAGGGCACCCAGGTAAGGAGTTCCACTTTGCCCACCCTGTGTTCCCTTGGCAGGCAGGGGAGGGGCATTGGCTCTGCTCCAGAAGGTCAGGCCTGTGGGGTCAGCTAGACCGAAGCTCAGGCTTCCCTTTCCCTCCTGCAGCTGCTGCCCCTTCCCAGAGCATCTCAGATGCATCTGGCCTCTGGCCTGAGTTGCTGCAGCAAGTGCCCCCAAGGCCAAGGCAGAGCCCCCCAAACCCTCAGGGAGACCCCGACTACTGGCCTCAGGAGCTAGGCTCGAGGCTAGAGCAGCTCCAGGCTCAAATGAACAGGTGAGTGCCCTTTGAGCCAGGGATGGGGTGGCTGCAGAGGGCAGGCCCAGTGGAGGGCTAGGGATGAGTGCCCCCACCTGGTGGCTTAGCTACATCGCTGGGTGCCCTGTGGGTTTTAGAGTGGTGAGCCCCTGTTAGCTGCAACCCCCTCCCCATCGCTACTACTAAGCATGCTTCCTTGGATGGCTTGTCCCAGCAAACCCAGGCATGTCAAGCAGGCCTTCTTGGGGGAGGGGCGTGATCTCCTCTGGACAAAAATTCCATGAGCCTTTGGAAACAGGGTGTAGCCTGTGGATGGCAGAGTGTGGTGGCAGATTGAGGGCTTCAGGGTTCAAATTCTGACTGCAATTTACCAGCAGGAGTGTGGGCAAGGTACCTAACTACTCTGAGCCTCAGTTTGTCCTTTCATGAAATGGGGATAATCAGATGATCCATATCAAAGCCTCCTTATGAGGATTAGATGTGTACAGGAGTGCCTGGTCACTGTTATTACATGAGTCAGGAATGTGAGGGGAATTTGGGCAAGGTTTGCAGACTGTAGTGGGGATATAGCTACAGGCAGGTCTGGCTGGGCTATTCAGCAGGGAGAGCATTCAGGCTACAGAATTGAGAGCTGGTCCCAGGACCTGAGCTGTTCTCACCAACCCTGACTCTGACCCTGACTTTGTGGGGTTATGTCTGTCAGGCTGGAGTCCCGCATGTCCTCAGACCTCAGCCGTATCCTGCAGCTCCTTCAGCAGCCCCTGCCTCAGGGTCACACTGGCTACATTCTGGAAGCCCCTGCTTCCAGTGACCTGGCCTTGTTTCCTGCAGCCTCAACAACTCAGAGTCCAGGAACTAGGCTGCCCCAGGGCAGTCCGCCTCCTGCACAGGTGAGCAGGTGAGGGGATTCCCGGGCTGGGGGCCTTCCTGGAGGCAGCTGTGTCTCTTCCTCCACCCCCAACTTGGTCTCAGTGTGGAATCAGGCTCGGGGCCTCTGTGGCCTGAGAACAGCTGTGGTCTCTGCTGCCCTCTTTTACAGTCTGAGTCGTGACAGGCAGCCTGGACAGGTGGTGGCAAAGCCCAGATTGTGACCACAGACCCCACAGCTGGGGCAAGGGCAATAGGGCGCTTGTCAGTTCCCATCCCCAAAGTCAGGGTGGCCTGGGTGCAGGGTTCCCCTCACTGTGTGCCTCCCTCTTTCTCGCCCCCTCAGACCGCAAGCTGTGGTGACTTGGATGAATGTAGGCCAAAGCCTAGGAACTCCTCCTCCGGGTCACCTCACCTGGTCAAGGCAATGGCTAAAACTCTGAGATTATCTTCAGAAGTGGAGCAGCCTGAGGGGCTCCTGTCACCCCTGAGCTCCTCTCTGCATCCCTTGGAGGTACAGGGACTTTTCTGTGGTCCCCGCTTTCCTTCCCTCCCTGAACACCTTGGCTCAGTCCCCAAGCAGCTGGTGTTCCAGAGACATGGCTCGGATCCTGGATTTGCAGGGAGTTAGAACCAGCAAAGCCCAAAATAAAAGATACCATGAGGGGATTGAAGGTGGCTGAGGGGAGAGTTAAGGATTTGGGGGAGGCAGACAGCTGCCAGAATGGGCGTCTGAAAACAATTCTAGAGTAGCTACAAACTGCCAACCCAGGTGACCCAGATGGCACAGGTGGAGAGGTTGAGAACTTTCCCCAGCCACCTCCAGGGCTCTGTTTAGACAGCAGGCCTGGTACAGGGTGGGTGAACCTCAGGCGTGGTGGTAACTTACAGAGCAGAAGGAGGGGTCAGTGAAAAGAGCCGTTTCTGATCTTCTGTGTGACAACATTGCTGTGGGCTGGGTGCAATCACCTCCCGCCTCAGAACTATACACCGCCTCACTGCCCAGCACCCAAGGTTGCTCAGACCTCCTGCTGAGAGCCTGGGAACTGGCTGGAGCTGAAAACATCCTCTATAGTGGGCACATCAGAGCACCAAGCTCTGTCATTCCTCCACTCATGCCACCCCTGATGTTTCTGTGATGACCTTAAGGACCATAAAGGCAGTGGAGTGTTTTACAGCTAATAAAGTCTGCACATTTCATGTTGGGTTGGGTGTGTAATTTACCTGAAGGTCATCAGTTGGGTGTGACTCCAATAGCTGTGGTCTTCTCCATGTTCTCCTCATGAGGAGTGTTTTGGGGACCTGAGGTTGGCTCTGCTGGGCTCAGGAGCCCCTGGAACATAGGGCTCTTAGCCAGGCTGGGTGAAGGGAAACCGGTAGGTGCTCACTTGGTGGCCAACAGGAATCATGACAACAGCCAACACTTCCATAGCATTCCCTGGGCCGGGCATCTGCTGATTACTCTGTAGATATTAGTTCATGTATTCCTCACAACAACCATATGGGGTCAGTATTATCCCCATTTGAGAATGTGGGGTCAGAAGCAGAGAGAGACTAAGAAACATGCCCAAGCATGAGGGGCATTTCTGGGGTGCTGGTACTTTTCATATTTCATGATCTAGGTTATATGTGGTTATGTATAACTGGTTATATGTGGAAAATGTGAAAGTATGTACACTTCTAAGTGTAAATTATACTTTTGATTTTTTAAAAAAACATCTTGTCCAACAATACAGGAAAAAGACATAATTTCAACCCAGACAGCTGGCTTGAGAACATGTGCAGTTAACCAGTCCACTGAAACAGGCTGTGGTCCAAAAAGTACCTGGTCTCTGATCCTCAGTCCTTTTCCAGTATTCCCTAAAAGAATTTTTTTTATTGAAGTGTCATTGATATGCAATCTTATATTGGTTTCAAGTATACAACACAGCGGTTTAACAGGTACCTGTATTATTAAATCCTCACCCCCCACTAGTGCAGTTACTATCTATCAACATAGAAAGATGTTACAGAATCACTGACTATATTCTCCATGCTGTACTACTATCCCCGTGGCCAACTTATATTATGATTGAGAATTTTTGTGCACCTTTATCCCCCTTGCCCTCTTCATGGTAACCACTAGTCAGTTCTCAGTGTCTGTGAGTCTACTGCCATTTTGTTCATTCTGTTTTGCTTTGTATTTATATTCCACAAATAAGTGAAATCATATGTTATTTGTCTTTCTCCACCTGGCTTATTTCACTGAGCATAATACCCTTTACTTCCATTCCCATTGTTGCAAATAGACTGCAAATTTAGGATTCCCTAAGAGAATTTTGAAAATATATTTCCCCCTTACACATTTTTAAGTTGACATCTGAAGTATTTCATTATAAGTTTAAATAGTTGCAAAGGATCTAATTTCCAATGTGCTGTAAATATTGGCACTTTATAAATTGTTTCATTCATATTGATCCATTTTGACCTAAGAGCATAATGATTTGAGAGCCAACATCATTCATTTTAAAAACATGAGAACAAGCTCTTCTTTAACATCCTTCCTTTTCTCTTCTCATAATTCCATTGTATTCACCTCATAGTTTATGCTACATGTAATTTATTTCCATGCTTTAAGATCTATTGATAACCTTATATCTATTTGCAATGTAAATACATACACACATTGAAATTTTAAAATTAATTGTGACCTTACTAAGGCTTTAAGGGTTATACTTATTAGTACAGTTGTTCAAAACAACATAATACATATTCAGATTTTTATAGAAATTAAAATTTTATTGGAAACACAGCTCTTAAAAAGATATTTTTCTCTCAGTTCATGTATGTGGATATCATTTTTTTATTAGGCCAGGACAAAGTTCAGCAACATTTTTGTACCTATTTTTCTTTCCTTTTTTTTAATAAAACTTAAGCAACAAAGAACACCTGTTCACATAAGTGAGTAGGTAAGACTGTGAGGGGTGACATACCAGTGTCACTCATTCTTTGAATTTTGAGTTGTCAACAATCACATTTATCTTTAAAAATTATGTTAAATATCACTACAATCCTTGAATTTTGTTGAAAGCAAGGAATTGGAAAACACTTAAATTATAGATTCAGACTCTTCTGCATTTCAAACTCATGACACAGATAGACTTACGGTTTAATTAGCATTTGTCTTGGAACTCCTGTCGGGGAAAGGATGGAATGGGAACCGACAAGAACTTCTGAGCCAAGTTCATCAGGTCGCTGCCTACTGAAGACCAACCCTAGAATTCTGAGCTTTTCTAGAATGGTCAGGAAAGCAGAGAAAGGCCGGACTTAAAGCTGGCCTAGCCCAGTACATTAGCTAGTCGGTCTGAAAGGCTTGTCTGCGGCCTGCCCTAGCGGCACTGGGCGAACAACAACCTGATTTAAAGGGGGTTTTAGCACGAGGGGACAATTAAGGTGGTTCCCGTTTGGTGAGGGCCAGGCTGCAAGGCCGCCGAGCTCAGAGCAGCAAAAAGCAGCAAGCTGGTTTAAGACGGAATTTTAATTTTTAGTCGACAGTGTAGAGAAGCCGCTAGGAATAGCAGAGCACAGGGGAAGTCAGAGTAGGGCACACTAGAGGGTTCACTCGCAAGTACGTGACCTAGAACCTGAAGGCCTGCTACTCCGCACGCCTAGCTTCTATGTCACCCACGCCCCCATTCACCCGCACTGCGCCTCTATCTTTTTGACTGACATTTCTGTTAGCCAATGACCTTTGGGGCTGAGAGCACCTCCCTCCAGGAATTGGGTGGGGAAAGTAATTGGAATGACAAACACTTACGCCAATAGCCAGGAGGTTTCAGGATCTAAAAGGAGCAGTAGCCAGTGAGAAGAAGGAGCCCTTTGAAAGGACGTGTCTGGCAGCCAACGGCCGGCTCCGATAAGGGGCTCTTGTGTCTTCCGTTCCAAGAGGGAGGGGCGAAGTCCCAAACGGAAGGGGGTTGCTGCCCGAGCCCAAGCAGGTTTGGAACTGGGGGTCGGGCCCTCCTGTCGGTGTCCGTCGCGGGGGCCCCTCTTCCGGGCTAGACTGTCCCTCCCCGCCCCCGCCCCCGCCCCCGCCCCGCCTCCTTTCTGACCCCTCGGTCCCAGGCCCGGCTCCGCGCCCGCCTCGCACCCCGCCCGCGGCAGCCCGCGGTCGTCCTGGCCGGTACTGCGGCCCCGCCGCCGCCACCATGTCCCTGCACGGCAAACGGAAGGAGATCTACAAGTATGAAGCACCCTGGACCGTCTACGCCATGAACTGGAGCGTGCGGCCGGACAAGCGCTTTCGCCTGGCGCTGGGCAGCTTCGTGGAGGAGTACAACAACAAGGTGGGCCGGGCCGGGGATCGGAACCAGCGGGCGGGGAGCAGCCCGGGGCTCCCTTCCGGGGCCGGAGCGCAGACCCCCGCATCCTTCTGCGGACCTGCCTTAGCGCCTCGGCCGTTCCTCTGTGTCTGGCCGTGTGCACAGGGTTTGGCACTCGTTGTCTCATTTAACCCTCGCAGCTTTCCTGTGCGGTCAGGAGCGAAGTTAACCCCATTTTATCGATGGGGAAACTGAGGCACCATGTTGCGACTTGCCCGAGTCAGCTATTTCTTGACGGAAACAGGTCTCGGACCTAGTTTATACCCCAGAGCTACGCCATATATCACTCCTATCCCCTCTTCTGCCGCATTGCTTCAGTTGCGGAGCGGCGGAGGGAAGAGAAAATGATGGCTGTGAAGGAGAATGATGGAGCCTCGGTCGATGGTCGTTCACTTCTGGCGAAACTAGGTTTCTGTTAGGGCAGTTTACTGCGCAGACTTTTTTCCTCCTCCCCCTGCTCCCTCAGCCCGTCCCAGCCCTTTTGCCAGGCCATTGCCTTCTCATATGCGTTCTCTTCAAAGCTACCCCTTTTTGGAATGCCACCATTGTTTTCAGAATAGGAAAGGGTGACACTTGACCTGTCTTTTCTTGGCATCTTTCATGGTAATATAGATGTGTAAACTTGAGCTGTAAGTCTTTCTGGACATCCATAATTTAAGAATTCATAGAAGTACGGGTCCTAGGAGCAAGCTTTTAAGCTGGCAGTGCAGCATAAATTTATTTTTGAAAGTTGTTGAATAAGTCAGTGGGAAGAATTTTTTTTCCTTTACCCCTTAATCTCTTCTATGTATTGTATTAGAGTAAACATTGTGATCGATAGTGATCTGAGCAACTGAAAGCTGCCGCGAGTGGCGTTTATGCCTGTACCTCTGCTTGACACAATGAATTAAGAAAAATAAAACTGTGTGGATAGTGACAGGCGTAGTGCAGGGAAAAAAGCCAAGGTGGTCAAGTGTTGGGTTCTGTCTGATCCGCTGAGTAGCTGTGGGGCATTGCCCCTGCCAGTCTTACCATTTCTGACCCACGGTTTGTTGTAGGAAAGTTCTTTTTTCACACATAAAAGTACCATGAAAAAAAAAATTGAACATTGTAAGTCTGTGTGCAATTTTTCAGGATCACAATTGTTTTTCTAGAGTTAGGTCTTAACTTTTTTGGAACCCCCTTTGATAAATAGATGAAAGCAATGGACTCTATATTGCCCAGACATCACAAATACACAATTTATAAACAAATCCCAGGGAGTATGCACTGATCTTGAAGTCCACCCATTGCTCACAGAAAGCAGAAAGTCCTGAGCAAGATTATAGCTTAATTTTCTTTTCTCAGATGCCTCTCGCTTCCACATAGCCATAGTGGACAGCAGAGCTGGGAGTGTAATTCAAGGTCTTGATGTAGAAACTGTTCATAAAATTGGGGCCGCTAGAACTGTTGTTTAAAAATACTTTTTTTTTCTAAGTAAACTATATCTTCCTAAGGGCTTGAGTTTTTTCATATGAATTGATGATTTTTTTTCTTGTAAGTTCTTTCAGAGTCAGCTTGGGTAAGTGGTAGTACTTTTTCCAAGAGAGAAGAAACTGAGCTACAGTTAGGCTGCTGGTGGAATCAGTGATGTAAATGGTGTCACACCTCAGTTGCAGGAGCTCTACCCCAAAGTCTGTCCTTTCATTTAGCAATGTGTGGAACTCCTTCTTTGTGCCACGCGCACAGGCAGTGTGGTCTTACAGTGAAATGCAGACTGATACTCCTGGTAGTAACAGCGCAGGCAGTTACCTCTGTCTTAACTCACTTGCATGATGTGGGCAATACAATGTCTTAAAACTATTTTTGTGCCCCCACCTATCCAAGTCAGAGTTCTTAATCTGTGCGTGTATGTGCATACACATGGACAGCTTTGGCAGTCTGAAGCCCATAGACCTCTTTTCATCTTTATGTTTTCAAATGCATGAAATACATAGGATTATGAAGAAAACCAATTACAGTGAACTACATTTATCGAAAACATTTTTTAAAGTGGTGTTAACATGTACTTTTGAACTGACTCATTAAATTAGACCTTCCGGTGTAATTATTACTATTTTGAAGTAATGATGAAGGTCAACAGCATTTCAAAATAATGTAATTACTGTAAAGGTGATATGAAAAGAATCAGTGATTTCTGTTGGTGACAAAGTCACAGATATTGATGCCACTGTGAATAGCTGCCTTGATTTGTAATGGAAGAAAATGCTGAAATTTCAGCTAGAGGTTAGTGAAATTATGAATGCAATTCTGGACCTCAAGTTAAGAAACGGTGCTGTAGAGGAGCTGTGCCTAGGGGCACGTGGCCATAAATCCCACCTCAGTGCAGTGATTCTCAGCCTCAGTTTTGGAGACGCCTTTTCATGGAGGTATGATATGTCATAATACAGAGGAATATAAAAACTATTGGTTAGACTTTCCAGATCTTTGATTCCTGCTTGCCATCAATAGTGATAGCCAGCAGAGGACAAAATAAGTGGACACAGCATATTAACTGATGATTAACTGATGAAAAAGCCCAGAAATAGTCATCTGTTTTTACTGTGGAGACACTGTAAGGAAAATGTTATAACTTTAAAAATTTTGTATTAACATAACCATGTTTTCCTATAGTAAAATTATTTGTAGTTCAATAGAATTAACTCTGTTAGTGGTTCAAGAACTTGACTTCCAGATGTTCCACCATTTGAATAAATTTGGGCATTGTTGCAGAGCGAAGAACCAGATCCTGTCAACTACACTTGGAATGAAAAGCCCCATTATTGGTTCTTGGTAATGTTTTATGTTCTCTTTTTGTGGTCTCTACTGGGTGTTGGAGCAATGGTTCTTTACATTTTTGTGTGTGTGTAAGAATCCCCTGTGGGACTGGTACATTCCTAGGCTCCACCCCTGAAGTTAACAGACACCCAAGTGATTCAGCCCTGGTGGTCCTGGGGGCACTCTAAGAACATTGCCCTGAAGCTGCCTTGGCTTCTGCTGCCCACAGGCAGGAGTCCTGTCTTTTTGCATGGGCATGCACCTGACATTGGTTCTGCCCTCCATCCCATGGAAAAGACTCCCTTACCAGATAGCAGTAGCCGAGATCTCAGTCTGGCCACTTCCCAGTTTTGTGTGGTCTTGGGCAAGTTAACTTCTGTGCCTCAGATTCCTCACCTGTAAAATGAGGGTTATAAGTAAGATAAATGAGTTAACATATATATTGGGCTCAGGAACTCTGCCTGGCACATAATAAGCGATTTAGAAATGTTTAGCTATTATTATTTAATCATCATTATTACTATGCCTATAATTGAAATATAATCAAGAAGAATTATATGGATGTTAGGTAAATTTGACTTCTACATTTTCCAGATTGGAATCAGGACTTTATGTCCGAAAGTTACCTCAAAAGGTCCTTATGTTCATTCCTCTGCTTTCAATTCAAAGACCCAGGGTGGGGGTCAGGTGGGGAGATTCCTTTAATTTAACCAAACCCATTTTGTGGTCAAGAAGCTTCTTGTACTCAGACTCCAAATACTATAATGTGCTAGTTTAAGCTCATTTTCTCTTGTCCTACCTGGCTTCGACACAGTAGCTCTCATATAAGAATTCTGGTATTTTTGCTGAGTTTTGATAGTATCTGTGGTTTTTAGACAGGTGATGTTTCTCTTTTTATGGGGAAAGATGGGTAGCAGTTCCTGGGCATCTATACCACTTAGTTGCATGCTTCAGGGTTGGTTTTGAATGGAATTGGCAGAGTGATTGGGATCAATTTTGCCTTAATATTTACCTAGCTGTCCATTTGCTCTTTAAGATTTGACATACAGAAAACATTTTTGAGGTTCTGAAGAGAGAAACTGTCCGTATACCTAATGCATTTTGAGTAATATTGGTGATGAATCTGGGTAAGACTACCTTGTACTTGAAATACACATGAGATGAATGCTTGCCTTGCAGCCTGTGTTCATTCCTCTGAGATTTTTAATGCAGTTACTTTGTCTGTTTGGCACATGATTTTGACTCCGGCATATAATTTTTCATTTATCAGTATTTGTAGCAGCCCGTTAGGATTCTCATTCATATGCTCATTAGTTCAACAAATATGTATTGAATACATACACATGTGTTTTATTCACAGTGATAATACTTGGTAACCTTCTACAGACTTTATTAGCAGATTTGAGATTGGCAGCAAAAAAGAGAAAGTGTTTTAATGAACATAAGTATTTTTGATAGATATTTAGAATTTTGCAGTTCTCCATCAGTCCCTGGCAAGACTTGTCAGTAGGGGAATTTAAAATATAAAACTCTACTGGCTTTAACTTCCTCTTTTTTTTTTTTTTCTAGACAGTGAGAGGACTAATTCCTCCATGGGACCACTGGATAAAAATGCTGCTGCTTTGTTTTCTTTTGCTGTAACCTGTTTCACACAGACTTACTGGAGATGTTGTGATTTGAACAGAGAATGAATCTGTGTTCTATAGGTAGTCTGGCCTGCCTGAGCCGAGATGCCAGAGCTGATTGGGTAATGCTCTGAGCCAAGAGCTGAAGAGGTGCTGTGCCAGAATTATCTCAAAGTTTGACAGGCAGCACCTCTCTGTAGCTATTGAGCAATAGTAATCAGGAACAGGTTTGAGGGAGGACAGATGGAAAAGACCAGAAAAAGCTCATTTATTCTCTCAGAATTTTGCTTTAGCTGATTTTGGAACATTAACATTTGTAGGAAAATGTTCCCCTAACTGGAGTGGTATATTGGTGGCAGGGGTTGGGGAGGGTGTAACTTGCGCTTTTTAAAAAACTACATTATACACACACACACACACACACACACATGCATTCACCTTCACATTCTGGTACCTATAGCACTGTGTGTAATAAAGTGAAATACAGTTTCCTCTCAAAGAGTATAATAACAAGGTAGACATGGCACCTTTTACGTCTTTTAAAAACATAAGGTATGAGTATCATGAGAAGTAATTTATGTTGTTATCCAGAAAAGTAATTGTAAGTGAAGTCACGCCTCCAAGGAGTAAATAAACATTTTATGTTGCATATCTGCTTCTTAGGAGACATCTGACAGTAGTATCCACAGTTTAAAGTAAAAATTATCTTCCTAGCTTTTTGTTTTTAGGGGCATTAGTTTCACATGTTGGGATAAAGTTGTGAAGCAATAGTTGCAGAAAGGGCAGTTGATGAGAGAGAGAGGTTTGGTAGGAGGACAGGGAAGACTGGAGAAAAAGGCACAGGGGTAACCTTAATGTTGACAATAAGATGATTCAAGTCATAATATTGCCTTATGTTTCCACAATGTGTGAGGAAGGACAGCAGTATAGTGAAGGTCAAATGGGTATGTGAAGAGACCAAGAAAGCAGATTTTAAACTGTTTTTCAGATTTTAACTGAAAACAGCTTTAAGTAGTAGCTGCAGATTTCAAACTTAGAAGAGCAAAGTTCTCCAGAATAGGATTTTGCCCAGCAAAATCCTTGGATCAGAGGAGAGCTAAGCTGTACAAGGAGACCCACAGCCTGTGCTGTCCTCTCTGGAAGGGCTAAAATGAGGCAGGTTGAAAGAGATTGAATTGAGAGCAGCTTGACAGCACCTCATCTCTGTTGGCTGGGGAGATGCAAAAGCTCCACGTTTTAGTTTTTAGTTTCTGCTAACTTGGAACACGGTCCTAGCCCCTCTCTCATAGGACCTTCCTTCAGATCATCTAGGAAGAACTTGCCTCATTCAAAAGGAGCCAACATAGTAACTATGGAAAAATACTCTAAGAAAGGAGGAAAAAAATGGAAACAAATGGCAGGTGAAGTGCCCATACTAGAAAAGTGTTTTTACCTCAGTTGAAAATTAATAGTCCTTCCATTGTAAATACAAAGAAGTTAAGAAAATAAAGAACTCCTATCAGAGATACAAGAGATCAGGTAAGATAAGTCACAGTGACAGGAGAAAATGAAACATTGGCAGGTAGAGCCCAGGAAAATAATGGAAGAGAAGACAAAACAAAGGTATCACAGAATTAAAAGCCACACTGGAAAGAGAATAAAAATGAATGCAAACTACTGTAAACACAGTGAAGGATAGGAGACAGATTGAGACAGTGAAGTGGAAATAACCATTAGAAAGAATATAATAGATGCAGAAAATAAAGGAGCTCTACCTTAGGTGTAATTGATGTCCCTGAAGAAGCCTAAAGAGATGAAACACAAAAAGTCAAGTAGTTAAAACTTTATAGAAATAAAGGTTTGAAGTAATGAGTTCAAACTATCTCAAGAAAAATGGACACAGAATAATTGGTACTGAAAACTTTCCTAGAAAGGTTCTACATTTTAAGGGTAAAGAAAGAATCTTTTGGACATGCAGGCAAAATGATCAAGTCCTTCTGAAGAGAAGGAAAGCTAGGCCAGCCATGTTTGATGTCAGAGGTAATGCAGTGATGTCTACAAATCTGCAACTGTTGTAGATTGTGCCATTGTAAATATCTGAGAATATGCCTAATATGGAAGATTTATATTGTAAAAATAATACACTTTTTAAAAGGTAACTTAGTTTACAAAAATACTATGTATTAAGAAAAAACATTTTTTTAAGTTAAGGGAAATCAACTGACTGGAAAAAAATACCGTGTTTCATAACGTACAGAAAGATGAGGAAACTGAAGCCCAGAAATGCTAACTGACTTGCCCAAAATGACACAGAAGGTAAAAGCAAAGCCAGAACTGGAATACTTTCTCCACAGTCTTAAATATATACCAATGTCAAAAAATAAATTATGGGAAAAAAAAAAGAATGTGTTGAAAAACAGGGAGAACACTTGACTTAACCAGATTAGAATGAACATACTGGAAATAGTATATTTTTAAAGCCAGAGATTGGCAGAACTACATAGAATATTGCAAAGCTGATCAAAGTATCTAATAGAAGTATGTAGTATGTGATAAGATAGAACCTTAATTCATGGAGAAATAAATTAATAACTTGTATGGCATAATTGGCTACCCATCTGGCAGAAAAGTTTAGAACCCTCTAATTCACACTGTATATGAAAATCAATTCCAGATCAAATATTAAATATAAAGGAAAGTCCCACAAACAATAGAAGAAAATTGACTGGGAAATTTGTACTGCAACAGTGGGAGTGAGCAGAGGAGAATGCAGTCTTTAAGCCTGTCGCCCAGAGCCAACTAAGGAAAAGATTGACAGATGACAGTACATAACAAAACATTTATGCGTGGAAAGATAGCACAATGGACAAAGTCAAAACACAAATGATAGGCCAGGGGAAATATTTTCAAGAAATTGCAGACAGTAGGAGCTACTTACTTAGTGTGAAATTTCCCAGGTAGTTTAAGAAAATGAAAACTGAACCTTGTGGTATTTTTCCCTTTCAAAGTATATAAAAATTAGGTTAATGTTTCTACTGTTGAGGGTTTGGGGAAATTAATACCTTTACATACTGCTGGTAGAAGTATGAGTTACTGTAGCCTATTTGTAAAGTAAATCATGTATTAAAATTTTAAATGCACATCCTTCTAATACAGCATTTCATTCTTGGGACGTTCACCTCCAGAAATAAAGATACAAGGATATAAGCACATATGTACAAAGCATATAGGAAGTAGTGGTGAAAAGGGAAACATAATGTACATGATTAGGGGAGCTGTTGAGCCATACAGTGCCTCTATTCTATGAAATATGCACTAATTAATGACTTGGATCTACATATTGGCTTGAGGAATGCCCATTTTATTAAATTCGTAAAAAGATTTATAGCATTGGATAAAATATCCCGTTTTTCTCAGAATTGAGGGAAAACCTTATATTTGTTTATATATGTTTGAGCTTAGAGAAAACTGTAGAAGCAGTGTGCACCAAATTAATAGTGTGACATTTGGGATGGGATGGGGGAGTTAAGTTTTTTCGTATACTTACACTTTGGTTTTATACAATGGTCTTACATATAATTCTGTTAATCTAAAAGCTTATTTAAAGAAAAACCCAGTCGAAAGATGACTAAGATAAAACTTGTAAGTCTGAGCAAAAAAAAAAAAATGACAGGTTAAGCAGTCAGGCGTTCAGGGTAGAATTTTGGTGTCTAAATTATTTCACTCACCACCGTTCCCATTGGGAGCTCTTACCAAGGAAATCATATACAAATAATAATAGCCAAGGAGAAATCTAGCTCCATTCTATTAATAGCTGAATGAGCATTTCCACTGTGGTGCTTCTCCCTGGTAAATTTAGTTGGAAAAGGCAGATTGGCCTTAAAGCTTGAATAAGACTTATTGCTTTTCCATTTCTAATTCATAGGCAGCCCCAACCTGACTCCCCGACTCAGTTGAAAGTACAGAGAAGCTGGAGCAAAGGATGGCCAGACCCGTTACGAGCAGGCTGATTTGCCTCCTGGCAGGAGCAGGATGTGCAGGCGCACTAGTGAGGCGTGCCCGAGGGCCAGGGAGGCCTCAGCCAGCCGGTGTAGCGGTCAGAGGAGTCAAGGGTAGGGGCAGAAGAGCAACAGTCCTCACCCTCATGAGGGCAAGAGGGCAGAGCCTCCTCTTTCCTGTGGGCACGGGTGGACACTGGAGTCGGGGGGCGGGTAAAGGGTGTAAAGAATGAGAGTGCTACCGATTTGTAAGACTACAGTCAAAAACCTACATGAAACAGTTTTAAGGCGAAGAAAAGTACCAAACTCTTCTCAAGAAGAAGAAAACCTGAATAATTAAATTCTTAAGTATTTTTTGATGAATTGAAAATGTAATCAAAGTTCTACCTCCTGAAAGGCAGCACCCTCAGAGTTTTATGGGCGACTTGCCAAAGGAACTAGGTAGCAAAGGCACAGTAGCCGTCCGGAAGAGGAGGAGCGCCTACGGATCAGTAAGGAAGAGACGCACAACTCAGAATAAACTGGTGTTTTGAGTTGCTGTTTTTCAGCATAAGGTGAAGAGCTTGGGTTGTGGGATGGGACTACTATATTTAAAAGGCAGCTTCATGCTCTTGGGCATGAAAACATCTCAGTATTTCATGAAAGTGGGAAAAAGAACAGTACCTACCTCATGGAGACATGGAAGGTTAATGAAGTAATAATGCGTGTGAAGCTTTAGGCACAGTGCTTAATACTTTGTCTACCATAAGCATTCAGATATTAACAGTTGTTATTTAGAAGTAAAAATAGGGAACAAATACATGCTTAGCTTCAGTAGTAAAATGGTGGTGAAATACCATATCTCATTTGTCAGATTATCAAAAAACCTAAGATTATTTTCAGTATTTTCAAAGGTATGAGGAAATTGGCACTGTTTCATATACTGTTAATGAAAGTGTAAATGGAAGCAGCCTCTTTGAAGACTTTGGAAAAAATCTATTAACATTTTTTTAAAAGCTTTAAACACACATTTATTACCTCATAATTCCTGTGGTAGTAACTATGAATGATTAAGCGAATTATGGTTTGCTTGCCACGGTATGCTGTGGAACAATGAGGTAGAGAGCTCTTTGTACTGACATGAGATCTTCCAAGATATGTTGTTAAAAGCAAGTTGCAGAATGCAGCCATATACACATGTATATAAGTGCATGGACTTGGAAAGATATATGTTAAACTGTGGTTTGAGCGTCAGTGTGTAGAATTGGGAGTAGAGTTAATGCAAAGTTTTACCACCTCACTCAGTATTATATGAATATTCACAGAAAACTTCCATTCACTTTCATCACTAATTTTAAATGTCTGAGTATCTGAACAAAAAATGGAGTAATGGCACGAGCCAGTTATTCCTCTCACTGCTTGGTTGGCAACTTGGAGCAGAAGAGCTAACGTCAGTTAGGCAAGGGATAAAGCACAAGTCTGTCCAGACACATGAAGTCTTTGGGAAGATCAGGAAAGATTAAATCCCAGCCATTTCCTGGTATTTTGCCTGGGTTCTCTGTTGTGCAGAAGATGTCAGACCTTGCTGAAGCAGTCACCAGTGAGGCTCGTAAGGAGGGAGACTCCAGGCCTCCCTTGACACTTGTTGAATCAGACTCTTAGGCTGGAGTTGGGGCACCCAGGAATGTGTGAAGCACTCCAGTAAGTCTGAGCCAAGTGTGGAAACTGTTGCTGTCAGCAGTACAAGCTGAGCGTAAGACACAGGCCCTGTTTTTAGGGCTTTTACTAAGTGAAATAGCACAAGACAGTAATGTGTGTGCATTCATGAGGCAGTACGGGGTTAGTCATCAGATGGGTGGACTGGATGAGTACTGGAAGATCACGGCACCGGGACTGCTGCAGGTGGTTTAGGAGGGAGGTGAGATCTAACATACCGAGCAGTTTACAGTGTTACATACAACTCTGAGGCAGGTGCCGTGGATATCTTCACCTTACGGTTTGGGAAACATGTCCGAGGTCCACAGCTAACAAGCGGCAAGTATAAGGAGCCCTGGAAGCCTGATGCCACTGTGCTGTATTAACATGGGCAGGAGGATTTGGTGGGTTGATGGAAAGGAGGTGAGAGGCTTACCTGAGGGCAGTGTAAGGAAAGGGAAGGGAAGCAGTAATTAGGTAAACAAAAGTGGAAGGTAAGGGAAGCCAGGGCTGGGTGTTAGAAAGCCTTGAATGTCTGGTTAAGGGGATCCCAGGTGGTGAATGCTCACATGATCTGATATTTTGAGATTTGAGGGGGAATTCCTGATTTGAAAAGCAACTTTTAGAAGTCAGTATAGTGTTTTTTTTAATCACAGAGACAGATTTTGTCTTTTGTGCTGGCTGCTGTATCCCCAGTGCTTAGAACTGTGCCTGGCACCTAGTAGCCACTCAGTGAATATTTGTTGAATAAATACTTGGATGAAGTACCTGGCCCAGAATGTATGTGAGAGGCTTACTTTATTCTGTCCAGTGGGCCCAACAATTTAGCCTCTCATCTGTTTTCTCCTCCTTACCCCACGAAAGCTGATGCCAGTTTTCCCTGTTCCATCCAGAATCTTCTTTACATTTTACTTTCTGCAAGGTCAGACTGTCAACTGTTTAATTCCCTAAAAACTGTTCGTTTGGTCGAATACCTCTTGTGGCCATCTCGGCTTATCTCCTGCTGTTCTCACTCCCAGCTGCCAAAGGCTCTGAACCTTTCCCAGCAGTTCCCACCTGGGTCTCAGGGCTGAGCTTCCTGCCTTCAGCCTCTTCCTTTGAAGAGTGCTGAGATCCCAACTCCACTTTTTCTCACTTGCCCACTTGAAACTGTTGCTCTTTCCTCTAAGTTGTTACATCTGCATTACAAATAAGCAGTTAATCATGAATTGTGATATCACATTGGCTGTCTTAGGACAGTGTTACTGTGTTTGGGGGCAGTGTATTTTTCCTACTCCTACAACTTCATACATCATCTTCCCAAACAAATGTTGGGTTTTGAAATCCTGTATGTGTTCCATAAAAATGACTGTTTATCATCAATTGTGGAAAGCAGTATGGAGGTTCCTCAAGAAACTCAAAATAGAAATACCATTTGACCCAGGAATTCCACTCCTAGGAATTTACCCTAAGAATGCAGCAGCCCAGTTTGAAAAAGACATATGCATCCCTATGTTTATCACTGCACTGTTTACAATAGCCAAGAAATGGAAGCAACCTAAGTGTCCACCAGTAGATGAGTGGATATAGAAGATGTGGTACATATACACAGTGGAATATTGTTCAGCCATAAGAGGAAAACAAATCCTACCATTTGCAACAACATGGATGGAGCTAGAGGGTATAATGCTCAGTGAAATAAGCCAGGCAGAGAAAGACAAGTATCAAATGATTTCGCTCATCTGTGGAGTATAAGAACAAAGAAAAAACTGAAGGAGTAAAACAACAGCAGACTCACAGAACCCAAGAATGGACTAACTGTTACCAAAGGGAAAGGGACTGGGGAGGATGGGTGGGAAGGGAGGGATAAGATGGGGGAAGAAAGGGAGCATTATGATTAGCATGTATAATGTGGAGGAGGAGGCCACGGGGAGGGCTGTACAGCACAGAGAAGACAAGTAGTGATTCTACAGCATCTTACTACGCTGATGGACAGTGAATGTAATGGGGTATGTTGTGGGGACTTGGTGATGGGGGGCATCTAGTAACCATAATGTTCTTCATGTAATTGTAGATTAATGATACCAAAAAAAAAAATGCCTGTTTAGCTTTGGTCACCATACAGATTTTTTTCAAGTCAAACATGGATGTCAAGATCTATAAGTACACATGGAAGAACCCTTAGGAAACTATAAAAAAGCTACTAAAAATTTAGCGAAGTTATAGGATCCAAGATTAATAGACGCAAGAATCAATTGTATTTCTCAGAAGTGGCAAACAATTGGAAATAGAATTTTAAAAACAATTGCATTTATAATAGCATCAAAAATACTTAGTCAATGGGCAAGGATTTCTTAGGACACAAAACACATGAGCTATAAAAGAAAAATGATAAACTGATGTCATCAAAATTTTAAATTTCTGTTCTTCAAAAAACACTGAAGGAAAATAACGAAACAGCCATATAGACTATGAGAAGATACTTGCAAAATACATAACCAGGGACCTGAATCCAGAATATACTAAGAACTCTAAAAACTCAATAAGAAAAACAACCTAGTAAAAAATGAAGTGAAACTATTCTGTATGTAATGGTGGATACATATCATTATACATAAAATTGACTAAGAATAAGTGGCCAGAACCAGGGAACTTCCTCATCCATGGCACCCACTCTTTTTGCCTGTCATGGTGGTTTGGATTCTTGAATGTTCATCTGACATACTCCTCTGTGTAAGCCTGTTCCAGCTGGTGGGTGCCTAGCCAGGGGGCAGTTTGTGCATGACTGCCTTTTTAGGTGAGATGTTAGTTTCTTTGTTGCATGGGACTGCAGGGTGTTTGGTATCCTGGCCCCTGGGCACTGAATACCCACAGCACTTCAAGTCACTGGGGCAACTGAAACCACTGGCACACATTGTCAGGTGCTTCAGGGGTTGTGGGGGAAGGTGGAACTGCCTGGGCAAGTAATGGCGGTTCTGTGGTACTGGGTCAGGAGCGCAGGAGTTGAGAGTCCAAAAACTTTCAGATTTGGCTCTGCCTCTTCTCATTTTGCAGTGTTGGATGTAACTCAGCCACCCTGATTCCGGGTTTCCTCGTCGGAGCACAGGGATGGTGCTCTCCCTCTGTAACAGTTCTTCGCTCTGCTGTAAATTGTAGGACAGCGGCAGGACTTCTTTCCCCAGCCAGGGTTCTGATGTATTTGATACTGTTGCAGAAAATCAAATGTTTACATGGCTCGATTTGGTTGTGTCACAGGTTCAGCTTGTTGGTTTAGATGAAGAAAGTTCGGAGTTTATTTGCCGAAACACCTTTGACCATCCTTATCCCACCACAAAGCTCATGTGGATCCCTGACACAAAAGGCGTCTATCCAGACCTCCTGGCAACAAGTGGTGACTATCTTCGTGTGTGGAGGGTAAGCAGGTGCTTTGATTGGTAGCCAGACCAACCGGCTTTCTCCTCATCAGCTGTTGCTAGCAGCGTGGCATCATCAGAGAACAGGCGGGTTAGAGGCAGCAGGTGTCAGTGCAGCCCGGGAGAAACCAGTGGTAGCAGATCTGGAATCATGTTGTTTGGCTCAGCAGATTTCCCAGTGAATCTAGCCATGGTTCTTTGAAGTCCTGCTGCTGGCTGCAGTGAGCTCTGGAAACCCAAGGCTCAGTTAACCTAATGTAATGACGATAACCTGTGTGGGTGGGGAGACTACTTCAGGCCTTGTACTCTGTTTACAGCCAAGATATTTCTGAGTAAATTAAAGTACTGGCCAGTGATTCTAGTGATGTATGCGTGGATTTTGAAGCCTCCCCTCCCTGCTCAGCTGAGCTCATCACCTGTGGCATCTCCTACAGCCTGGAAGTCAGTGCCAGCCAGGCAAGGCACAGTGATTCCGGATTGAGTGAGGGGGGAAGACCTCTCCTCTAGAAAAATCTGGGGATGAGAATTTGAAAATTAAGCTGGGCAGAGGAGAGAGCTTTGGAAGAAGCTGCATTCAGGAAGTTCCTCTGGGTTTTATTATTTTTGAGAAAAATGTTCTGCCCCCATGTCTCTCATTTACTAAGATACTGTCTAAACAGGGCTTTAAAGATTTTTTGTGAGGATAAGACTGGCTGATCTTTTTAAAACATTGTTCCTTCAGGTTGGTGAAACAGAGACCAGGCTGGAATGTTTGTTAAACAATAACAAGAATTCGGATTTCTGTGCTCCACTGACTTCTTTTGACTGGAATGAGGTGGATCCTTATCTTTTGGGTAAGGGAGTAAGGGAGTGTGTACTACACTCTGAAGGAGCAAAGATACATTTTCTCAGATATAACACTGGGCCAGTTTTTGACCTGGGGCCTGAGGTACATGCATCACATCACCCTAGAAGGGGGCCAGGTGGGGAAAAGGCTAAACACAGCATGTGTTGTTAATTCCTTAAATGGAGTTGAGCTTCCCATGAGTGTGTATTTTGTCTCTCCAGTCAGAGTCAAAGGTCCTAGGGTAAGGACTGGATGCGTGACTCTGGCTCTGCCTCTGCTGGGAAGTGTTGTGGCATGTTGTCTGCTGGGCTGAATGGAGGAGTGAAGCACGAGGAGAGGAGCTCGCGTGGGCATCTCATTCCTGTAGCCCTGACTTGCACTGGTTGTTTCCAGGTACCTCCAGCATTGATACAACTTGTACCATCTGGGGGCTGGAGACAGGGCAGGTGTTGGGGCGAGTGAATCTTGTGTCTGGCCATGTGAAGACCCAACTGATCGCCCACGACAAAGAGGTAATGACACCGTTCCTTCTCTGCCTTCCTCAGCTGCTGTCTGTGCCTTCTGTGTGAGATCAGGCTGTTCTCTCACTACTTGCAGATTGTGTGGAGAATCATAATTAATGCCAGCATCTTGTCTAAATTGTGTTGAAACAGCAGAAAACCACACTGGTAAAGTAAGGCATTTATTGGATAATACGACTTATTCTAGTCTATAGTTTTTATGCCAGAGATTGCTGTTTTGTAATCATGAATTTGCCTCTAGACAAACTTGACCCTGATGTGATTAAAAAATGACACTTATCTTGAAATATATTTACTTTTTTGTGGGGAAGGATGGTGGGAGGGAGGCAGGAAGAGGAAAAGTTTCCTGGCAGACAAACCTCATTCATCATTTTTTCTCTAATGTGTATGACATTCTAGTATGTTTAATACTTAATACTTGAAAACTATTTGGAATTAAATATGGTTTATTTTGATGGTGATGTTTCTCCTATGTTTATGGGAAAACCCGAGGAGAGTTATTTGTGATTGTGTTTTAAAGCATTTTTCTGAGTGATTTTGGAAAATGGCCATAAATCTTTCCTCCCAGAGTCACTGCATGCTCCTAGCCCTCTGATTTCCTGTGGGTAGTGTTCCCTTTTCTTTTCCACCTTACTCCACACAGTCAGAAGCATTAATACCTGGACAGATAAAAAAGATGCCTTGACCTTAGGTTGGAAGCTTGAGGTCATCCACAGGAGGGCAGATTATCATTCTTTCTAAGGGCTCTTTTTGGCTTTCTGTGCCCCTGAGGGTGGGATCTGTTACAGGACTGCTGGGATTGGCTGCTGCTAACCAAGTGGCCAAGGAAGAGTTTGTCCTACAGAGAGGCCCAGTAAGGAACTTCTGGAAATCCTCTTGGCATCAGGTGGAACAGATTGCTACATTTTAGTTACAAGACAAGTTAGCCTGCTGTTCTGTTAGGGTTCAGCCCAGAAAACTAGAACTACTGTAAATATTTAAACTGAGGGGATTTGATCTAGGAGATGGTTTACACAGGCAGTGGTAAAGCAAGGAGCCACACCAGCACCAGTGAGATAACGCAGAGAATAGCAGCAGCCAGGAGCTGCTACTGCCCGCAGGCTGGAGGGGCAAAAGGAAGAGGCAGGGTTCCTGGAGCGCAGAGTGGGTCTACCTGGCAAAAGCTGGAACCGTGGAGGGGACAAAGCCACTGCCAGAGACACTTCAGGGAATAGAGGGGAGGAGAAATATCTTAGGTTCCCCCTACCAGAGGGAAGGGCTGGGAAAGGATCTCAACAGCAGACAGACCCTGGGCCAGCACCCTGGCCTTGAAGAAGTGGACATAAGGCTGGTCACCCTGAGAGAAACAGTGATACCTGCTAGCACCCTCGCTCTTTCCCAGTCCACCTCTCTTTCACTGCAAAGTAAAGGCGTTTGGAGGCTCTTTTTGCTGCCTGCTGGATTGGTGTAGAGAAGGGTAGCACATATCTGAGAGTTGTCACCTGCCTGGGGTTATGGTGAAATACACTGTGCAGCACAGATGAAGGAGCAGTCGGTCAAAGCTGCGAGAGCTTTACACCTCAGCCACAACGCTGACGGGCATCGTATTGCTTAGTAATGCTGCCCTGGTGGCCCTGCTTCTGGGGGGGTGCACATATTGATAAAAGTGCCCTGCCCTACACAGCTGGGCAGAGCCCTGACCTGCCGGGCCTCCTTGTGATGACAGGCCCAGTTCCCTTTTGAACCACTCCTGATTCATGCCATAGAAGGAAAAGCACGATTCCTTCAGTCAGCCCAAGAAAAAGGAATTTATCAGGTTGAATAGAAACAAATGCTCATTTGGTAGTGTCCCTTAGTAGGCAGAACCTCAAGAAGGCTGGTATTTAGTAAGAGATTCCATTCACTTCTCCCCAGAAGTTGGCTGCTGTTATCCTTGACCCCAGAAGATGGGTATTTTTGGCAGTTGTTTTTTACTTTCTCTTTCTCTCTCTCTGTACTGCCACCCCACCACCACCACCACCACCTGCCACCTGCCTGTGGCTTTGTCTGTCTCTCTTGTCCCTTTCTTTCTCTGAAGATCTCTGTTGCTCTCCACTCCTATTTTAGTGGTGTGTAATGTCTGCAACAGGTAATTAATGCAGAAAATAGTGATTCAAAATCTACATGGATTCACTTGTGAATATAAACCAACTAGGAGAAGAAACAAGAGCATGTCCTAGGACAGGAGAGTAATGCTAAACCTCTGAATATAGGAATGCCTGAGCCTCCACGATTCAAAACTGCTGTTCCTCTTTTTGCAAACAAGTGTCAGGTCCAGGTTTTGCAGAACTTGCTTGGCTGCTATTAAGTGTCTGCAGGAGGGCTGCTTCCACCTGTCAAATCGATGATCTTGGCCTTGATGTGGTCACGGGTCTGCTGTTGGTTGTGCGCATGTGAAAGCCACTGAGGCCCGGGAAATAAATGTCTCAGTCTAACAGTGTGGCAGAGGACAGCCACTGGCTCAGAGTTACTTGTGCTGTGCTGGACAGCAGGGTGTGCGCTCTTTGTTTTACCACAGGGGTTACGGGATAAAGGCAGGAACTTGGGAAGAAGCCAGCCAATTTCTATAGCAGAGTGATCTTGGGGACGTCACTGATGTTAGAGCTCCCAGGTGGCAGTACTCACAGACAGTGGCTTTATTTACCTCCTCTTGCACCAGGAGTGGGATTTAGGGGAACCAGGGACAGCAGGTTTCCCTGCTACTGGAGGAGGAGGCTACGGATATGGACTAACTGAGCTTCTTACTCACCAACAGGTCTATGATATCGCGTTTAGTCGGGCTGGGGGTGGCAGAGACATGTTTGCCTCTGTGGGCGCTGATGGCTCCGTGCGGATGTTTGACCTCCGCCATCTAGAACACAGCACCATCATTTACGAAGACCCACAGCATCACCCGCTGCTTCGCCTCTGCTGGAACAAGCAGGACCCTAACTACTTGGCCACCATGGCCATGGATGGAATGGAAGTAAGTACCCCACTTCAGGCGCTCATAGGCCTTGCCCCTACCTCTGGCACTGCTTACTGTATCCAGAAGACTGGTTCTCAACTGCTGGCAATTTTTTCCTCAGAAGATCTTTTTAAATGTCTAGAGACATTTTCGGTTGCCCTGACTTGGGGGTAGGGAGCTGTGCTACTCGTATCTAGTGGATGGAGGCCAAGGATACTGCTAAACATGCTATAGTGCACAGGTCTGCCCCCACGACAGAGAATTGTCTAACCTGAAATGTGAGTGGTACTGAGAAAACCTGGTTTAGAACAAGGACTGTGTGTTAAAAACTTTTTAATACATGGAGAGAGTCGGGGTTGGAGCCAAAAAAAGTGGTATCTAAAAAGTAAACCAAGTCATAAGTGCTTATGGTGCAGAGTAAAGAACAGATTAAAAAAAAAAAGGAACAGATTTCCCCTACTTTAGTCTGGACAGCTTCTCCCAGCTTTAGCAAACAGACGTGGAAGTGGCGGCTCTCTGTAGCCTGTTGCTTGATAAAAGCAGTAAATGGTGAGTGTAGATGATGCAGTAATTAACTTGCGGTTAAGCCAGTACCTAAGGCTCCTTCCATTTCAAATTCTGCTTTGGGGGTTGCGGGGAGGGGGCTCCCATTCATGCAGCGGAGTGTGTACAGAATTCTTAGCATAGGCCCCTGCTGGGACTTCCTGGCTTGTCCAAATTCATGTTACCTACTCCTATTTCTCCTCTTCCTTATTAGTCTAAGGCCTTGTGTTGCTTAAGATACAAACTGTCTATGCCTTCTTTGTTTTCTTTTTTCCTCCAATATCCAAAGTATGTAATACTTTGGGGACTGAGACCCTCTGTCTCTAACAGTCTTTAAATCCACAAATGAACAAGTTATGCTTTGCAGATTTTTTTCTTGGGTGGCATCTTTTTGTTTTTTCCTGCCACACCCTGAAGTTCTTGAGCCTTTTACTTGTTATTTCTGCAGGTAGTGATTCTGGACGTCCGAGTTCCCTGCACACCTGTTGCCAGGTTAAACAACCACCGAGCGTGTGTCAATGGCATTGCTTGGGCCCCACATTCATCCTGCCACATCTGTACTGCAGGTAATTGCTGGGGTGGGGGAGGGAGGAATGGGAAGGGGGAGTAATGAGAAGGCAAAGGGAAGGAGATCTTCTTTTTCTCTCCTTTAAATTGTAATTCTTGTTATTTTTCAAGGATAGTGTGAGAGCTTTACACAGAGTAACCCAGTTGCTCCTCTGTACATTTGTGAAATTGAAGCAGTCCAGGTATCCAGATGGTCCTGTGCCCTCAGTGGTATTGGGGCACCTTCATATGCTGTTCACTTCAGGTGTCAGTTACAGGCCTGTGTCTCTCACACTACCCCTCCTGAAGTCTAGGTGGGCGCATCCATGGAGAAGAGGGGCAGTCTCTCTTGGATGACCAGAATCTTAGGGACCGTCACAACTGACACCTCCCTTGGGAGGTGTGATGAACATGCCCAGGGCTCTGGACGTGTGAAGGGCCCCTGCGTGGCCTGGCCTGGTCAGTGGTGTGTGACTTGCAGTTCTCATTTCACAATTTGCCAGACCAGAATGGGTACCCCTTAGTAATACTCTGGCCGTCAGTCAGTGTGCTTTTATTCTGGAAATAAGTCTGTTAATAAAAATTAATACAGAGGTATACAAAATAAGAAGGTGAAAGTCATTTCGCCCTCAGTCCCCTCGCTCCACAGGTGACCCCTAAGAGCAGCGTCTCCATCCATGCCTTCTCATGTGGACACAGCAGCCCCCCCCCCCAGTGTGAATGTCTCGTCCTTTGTTTTACCCAGGAGTCCAGTCTCGCCCCATAGGCTCTGCTCCTGTCTTTTCCAGTGCCTTGCGTTTCCTTCTAACACACTTCCTCCTCTCCTCACTGATCAGTGGCATCCTCATTTCCTTGTTCATTGTGGAGCCATTCCTTGCTCATGGTTTGGTGTCTGCCATTTTAGCGTTAATTTGAAAGGCATGACACGTCTCCTGTTTTGGGTCCTCTGCTCATGCCTGTATGTCTCACTGAGGAGCAGTTAGGGGCCTGCTGCCTTCCTCTGTGGTCTGACTTCTTCATTATTGCCTTCCTTTTTCCCAGGGGTGTGGACAGGGAAGGGTGGGAAAAGGAAAAAAGAAAGTTGTGTTGTCCACTGTTCCTGGAGAGCAGTGCTGGTGCCCCCTGCAGAAGCCCGTCTTCTGCTCCTGTCAGGTGCCTTTGCCTGGCTTGCTGCCATTGTGTGTATTACGCCTGACTCCAGTCCCTCAGTCAAAGGAACTGCTGCTGAAGAGTGGCTTGGTTGAGTGTTGAGGAAAAGGAACTCAATACATCACAAGGTGCTGAGTGTTTAAAACGTCCCCCCAGATCTGACACAGGTGTCCCTGGGAAGGGCGTCTCACAGCTTGTGCAGCCTGCAGGGCCTTGGCAGGAGGCGCGTGCTGCCCACATGAGCGTGGCCCAGGAAGGTTTAGCCTTTCCAATTCTCCTGTGTATCAGAGAGGCTTTCACATCAGGATGGGTGGTTGGTATCCAGGGACAGTGAGGTATTGAAGGTCATTGCTTTTATTTTTCCCTCTTGTAATTTGCGAACTTATATTTTGATTTATGAAAGTAATATGACCACATTACAGATCACTTAAGACCAAGAGAAAAATAAACTTAAAACCTTGCCATCCTAACAGTACTGCTGTTCTCATTTTGATATATTTCCTTCCAGTCATTTTTCATATGCTTATATATACATTTTTAAGACAATTACCTTCTTGTGTTTCCCAGGGTCATTTTCATCAGAGAATTGTTCTTAATAGACTATATCCACACAGTGCTTTTATTTCATTGTCTGTGTAATGCCTCACTGAAGTATAAATATCCATAAAATGGGAATCCCATTAAATTGAATCATCAGAGAGGGAACTGTAATCACTTAAGTACTTTAAGTGGCTGCAGTGACTTAGTTTGGGATTATTTTTATCCCACCCCCTCATCCTTTCCTGATGCTTGCCATCTAAATCCTGGTCTGCTGCCTAGCTCTGTAGCAGTAGGTAGAGCCAGGGACACAGGCCTTACTCTGAATCTCAGCCCTGCCACTCACCAGCTGTATAGCTCTGGTTTGGGGGCAAGTGGCCTTAACTGTCCTGAATCTCCGTTTCATCGTCTATAAAGTGGGGGCTCATTGGAGTTTTGGTGAACAAATGGTTTGTAAACTGTGACACCACCTCCCCCAGCACCCTAATGGAAGGGGTCATTATCCTCATTGCCTGAGTTGTGACCTAGCTTGCTGGCTTTTTCTGTCCCTAGCGGATGACCATCAGGCTCTCATCTGGGATATCCAGCAGATGCCCCGGGCCATTGAGGACCCCATCCTGGCCTACACAGCTGAAGGAGAGATCAACAATGTACAGTGGGCATCGACTCAGCCCGACTGGATTGCCATCTGCTACAACAACTGTCTGGAGATACTCAGAGTGTAGTGCTGGTGGCGCCATGCCCACGAGGCAGGGGTCTGTGTGTTGCCCACCTCTGGCCCGCCCCCAAAGTAAGAAGAAAAATGTTCCAGTGGCCAGTATGTCTTTCATTGCTTTGCACCCACTGTTACCAGAAGCTGCTCTAGGAGTTCCTGGCCAGTCACCCCATCGCTGTCTGTGCCAGATGCAGTGCTGTGTGGCACCTCCTCAGCCCAGGGTTGAGTTTTAAGATTTTTCTCTCCTTTACTCTTTGATTCTTCAATTAAATTTCTGTACATTTGTTTGTCAGCTGTTGTATTAATGAGCATCACAGGCACTGGCTCTTTAGGTATTCATCTGCCCCAGATGTCTCTGTCTGTCTGCTGCCCAAGGCAGCAATCTGTGTCCGTGTCCATGTTAGCATTTAAGTGGGAACACATACCAATTTGAAGTTGTCTTTCCTCCTATTATCAATGTCTTTAACAAATTTCAACTTTGTATATTTTTTATCAGGCTAAATTTTTTATGAAAGGAAATTTACTCTTCCTGGTTTCTTCCTGTTTCATAGTCCTCCCTATAGGACCTTCCTCTCTTCCCTCAGTGCCCACGTCTGGCACTGAGTCATCAACCCTGTTAGCAGTTTGCCTTCTTGAATCACTGTCTGAGTGGAATGCACCTGACCAGGAGCCCTAAACTGCCCTGGTGCTCTGAAGTCAGCCACCTCTCACTTTTTCACAGCCTGGCTCTTCTCAAGGGCATTCTGGGCTCCAAAACAGACGAGTAATGCCTCCCTCCTGTTACTCCCCAAAGTACCTCCCTCCAACCCCACCGGAACCTATTGGGAATGTGTTAGAGCTGAGATAGTCTGAGTGGGGTGCTTGACTCGAGGGGAATTGTTTCAGGAAAGCTGAGCTTAGAGCGAATTTCCAGTACATAGTTTCAGAGTCTGCTTTAACCTCCAAATAAGCCTCAGGCCATTCTCTTTCATGTCTTGGATGATAACCAAGAATGATCTATAAGCTGAATTTCAGTATCTCTGTTTAGTTTACTGTGACTGGTGGTATATTGACCACCCTTTGGATTGAGTGCTCCAAGGTCCTGCTTGAGAGGCACTCAATCTGTGTGTCTCACCCTGAACAAGATCTCTATGATGTGGAAGACTGTCAGCTCTTGTAAGGGGTGGACTAATAGGCTGTCAAGTAAATAGATAGCTACAGAAGATTCAGAGACCCCAGGGTCAGCCAGGTAATAGCTCTGCCTACACCTGTGAACAGCCGTGCCCCCAGGGTAGGATTTGAGCAGTACTGGACTTGGAGGCTGCAGGGGTCTGTTTCCGTTACAGTGAATGAGTCCATGCAGGGGCCTTGTGTGTGATTCCAATGGTAGATGAGTCCTTGGGCAGTCAGTTTGGGACGTGCTCATAGTGGGGGGAGGTGGGGTGTTTGGTTTGTTGTGCTCTACCAAGTTCTGAGGTTTCTGAGCCCCTCTGAATTGCACATCTAAGAGTAGGAGATAGCAGACCTGAAGGCTGATGGTTTTGTCTACTCAGACTCTTACCTGCTCTTGAGAAACAGAACAGTTTGCTTTGTTTTTCTGGGCCCTTAAACTCTTTAGGTTGAGTCTTCCTTTTCAGAAGCAGATCTATTTGTGTCCCCAAAGTCCTCACTCTTTCCCTTTACTACACAGGAGCTTGTTCCAAAGAAAAAGTTTCCTATTTTTAGTTGGGGTATTTTCCCTTCCACCTTTTTATTTTCTTACTCTGATTTTGGGGCTCTTCAGCCATCTGCTTGATGTTGACTCTGCTGCATTTACCACCAGATTTGCACTTTGTTATTCGGGGATGTAAAGTGAGTGGATCTTGGTCAGAACCCGCTTCTCCTTGTAATGGTGTTTGATGATTCCAGGGCCCTTCTCTCAACCGTAGCAAGTTTGAGTTGTTGGGGGCTGCTTGCTCTAGGAGGACATCAGATCCTTCCCCTAGAAGATGTCTGAGCTAGAGGTCGGACTGGTAGGAGGGGCTGTCCTGCTGGGGCAAGGCTTTACTCCACTGAGTTCTGAGTTAAGATTGCTTTCCTTTTCTGCACTTAAACTTGGCCTGAATAGTGAGATTTGTCAACTGGAACTTGGAAATAACCTGAGGAGGGAGGATTAGTCAATAGTAATTAGAATATATGTGCATAAAGTTGCTATTTATTCTAGAAACTAATAGCTTTTGATGTTTTTTCCCCTTGCCTTGTGGATTCCCAGCTCTATCACCCCTGCGTAGGCCCTTCAGTGTGGTCCTCTTCCTCCTGGCAGCCCACCTGGAATCCCGGTGAGATTCCCCAGTCTCCCTAAGCAGATACACACATACAGTTCTGCAATGCTGATATTTTGAAGTCCTAGCTCTCCTATTCTTTGTTTATGCCACAGACAAGGTGGCTTCATGGCTGAAGAGGGGATTTCTGTAGTCTTAGGATTTAGAAAGCCACTTAACCAGCTGTGCTCCAGTAAGCAGAGATCTGTTGTAGTTTTAAAACCAAGTGTCTGTTTAATATGCTTAGGTTCTCAAATCAACAGCTAGCAACGACGGGTGGGAGGTCCTGGATCTTCTCTCCTTCAGTGTGAGAAGAGCAGCTGCCAGGACTTCAATGGGAAGGCTGCAGAGCGACCCCTCTGGGCTCCCTTTGACGTAGTCTTCGACCCCTGAGCCAAAGCTGTTGTCCTTGTCTGCTCTGAGGTGCTGAGTAAATCAAGGCTGAGGTTCTGCAACAGAGAATCGTGAATGGGTACAACTCCTTCAAGAGTCTGAGTATTTACACCCAGGAATAGTGGACCCCTTCCAGGGAGGAAGCAGGCTGCAAGATGAGGACTTGAAGAGGAAAGGTATTTGAAAACTGGGTGGTAATTTATCAGAACCAGGATTGGCTCCCAGAACTGGTTAAGATTTGGGAAGAAAACCAAAAAAATTGGGATTCCTACCAGGTTTTGGTGATAGTTGTGGCTGAAATTGTAGGAAGAGATTTAGGATGTGGGAGAAAATTGGTCGTGTTTCTCTAGATCAAAGGAGAAAATACTAGAAGGCAGTAAAGGTCTTAGGTGGGGAAGCATTCAGACTGTCCATTGTATGTGGCCATGGTGGGAGACCATGCCCTCAGCCTGTGTCAGCCTTCCTGGACCATCAGGTGTCTGTGATGCTTGTTAAGTGGGGACAGGATGACAGCTCACGGCAGAGGAGCCCCTTCCCGCAGCCGTGTGGCCATAGGTGATGTTTGCTGGTGTCATGAGTCATATGACTGTCACAGATGGGGGCTCTTGGTTGTAGGCTTGTACAGAGAAGCAGCAGAGGTTTTAGTCATGCCTGCTCTCCCCCCTCCCTTTTCTTTCTCTTCCTTTCCCACTCCCTTTCCACTGTAGAACTTTCTCCCTGCTGCAGCCTGGGCCTTGGATTCCCCAGTTGTAAGGACAGGTAGGAGCTGCTGGGTTTACCACACATGGAAGGCCAGCCCAGAACCATCCCTCCACCTGCCCAAGTTGGAGAATATGGCAGCCCCTTAGACCACCTGGCTTGGGGTTATGGCGACTGTTGAAGTAGAAACCTTAAAGCAGACTCTTCCTTTACTCTGTGTCCTCCAGGATGAGGAAAGTGGGTCATGCTTGGCACTTAAAGTGGGTTTTCTCTGGGAGGAAAGCTGAGCTGAGCAGTGGCTGTGAGCCTAGGCGAGGCTCTACCAGGAGCTCTCTGTGCCGGGTGGGCCAGCTGCCGAGGGGCTGTGGCGTTGCCGAGCCTTGCTGCCCCTCCCACCTGTACCCTCTTCTGCCACAGTTGTCATTGCTGCTAATGGCCAACGTCAGATATGTTGGCACACAGTAGAGGCCAAGTCCTCTCAGGCTCCTTGCTGAATGCTCTTTTAAGTATGGAAACCCAAAGAGGCCTGGACTAGGAACAGATAAGCTGATCAAAGTGCAAACGCGAGAAGAAAGGTGTTGGCGGTCTGTGTAACAGCTGGAAAACTTACAAGTACCCACCTGTGGGACAACCCAGTGAATATGAACTTGTGAAACCTGACATTTAAAAGAAATGTTCTCACCTTGGGTTGATTGTGGATTTACAGTGTGTTATGAAACTTGTTGAGCTAAAGCTTTGAATTGCTTGAGTCGAGTATGAATCATTTGCTTTGGTTCCTATGTGTTTTATGACCCCTCTGTCAATGATTTTCCATCCTTCCCCACCAAGTGAGAATTTGTAGCATGATTGTACAAACCTCAATGTAGAAAATGGAGATTTCTTGTTCTCTGAAATGTTAAGCTTTAGCCAACCAATTTCTGTCCCCTTTAGCCTAGTGTGTCTGAACTTAATTTCTTGTTATATTTGGATTTTCCTCTATTATAGGTTTTGTGGCATCCTGTGGTCAGGTGGAGAGGAAGCTACCCCTTGCAGAACTGTACTGTAACCATTTTTCTTTTAAAAACATTATTTTCACAGGACAGATTGTACACAGGGCTTATAATAAACTTTTAACACTGTGCTACAAAACCACGATGGTAAATCTCCATCAAAGGCTACTTCAAAGGCACCTGAAAGTGCAGTGTTATATCTGACTTTATTTCTTGCTTCCTGAGTATATTAAACCTAATTTTCACCCTTTCATTCTGTTTCAGCCTCCTGTATAAGAAGTACCATATTTTCTGCCCATCATACTTTGTAATAAAACTTGAACATGTATAGACTGACTGAATTTCTTCATGTGATGAATTCACTGCTTCCCATTCTACCCTCGTGGTCATGTTCAAGACCCTGGCTAGGGGACACACTGCCCGAGCCCACCATACTGTCAGATAGCCTGACTCCCCGTCTTTAGCAAAACACAGAACGCCTATTCTCTGCCAGGGTCCATGGCCCTCAAGTCACAGTCTACCAGAGGTGGCATCCACATAAACAAATACTGGCAGTGTTGTGGAGTAACAGGTGCATTCAGGCTAACCATTGGCCCTGAGAAGGAGGTAATCACCCATGCCTGAGTGGGAGCCAGAGGGGTCAGGGAAAACTTCACAAGATGAAAGTTTGAACTGGGTTTTGAAGGCTGAGTAGGAGTTCTTGGAAAGAGGGAAAGACATTTAAAACAGAACATCTGTGTACAAACTTATAGAGGCAAGAAAGTATATGGTGTTCAGAATTATTATGTTGAGGGGTTTTGTATGAGGACTGGTGGGAAATGTGGCTCAAGCCACATTCCAACAGGACCCAGATCAGGCAGTCTTTTGTGCTTTGCAGAAAGCTTAGACCTTATTCCTGCATGAGACTAGAAAATTTACATAGAGAGAAGTCATTCTCAAAACCGCATTTTAGGAGTCAAAAAAGTGCCTCTGAGTCAGGGGTGAGGCAGAGTCCACAATTATAATGTAATTGTCAAGGTGAGAAAAAGTCAAAGCCAGAACTAAGGAGCAGCAGAAAGGAGGAGGCTCAACTGAAGAGATTGGTAAAATGGGATAATCAGGATTTAGTAATCTCTTGGTTGTGAAGGATGACAAAGAAATAACTCCCAGATCCCGTGGGTTTGTATCCAGGCTCTCACAGCCCATTAGAGTTTTCCAGTCCGAGCCAGTTTCCCAAGCCTGTGCCCCATCGTGGACAGATGAAGGAGTTCATATGCCCACTGCTATTCAAATGCCATGAGTCCTGGATGAGTACTCCATTTTTATTTTCATTCGTGTTGAGCTGTTTGAAGGGAAGAGAAGAAAAGCAAATTGTGATGGGTTCACTAAGTGCCTGCCTTTGTGTCAGAAGATGGGGAGTGGCAGTGGGTCTGCAAAAAGTCATCTGAGAGTTTAAACCTATGTGACCAGTACCTGCTGGCTCTGTCTGAACTGTGTTGTTGGGTCTGATGATGTGTATTTTATGGGAAATACGTGATTCCTGTCCTTGGGTTTTTAAGGGGAAAGCTGGAGGAGTAATAGTGTATTTACTTTGATAGACTGGGCTATGCTGCAGTAACCCCCAAGCCTCAGAGACTGAACTCAGTGAAAGTTTATTTCTTGCTTACACGAAGCCCTTTGGAGGTTGGTCAGCCCTCCTCCATCTTAAAGCTTCATCACCCAGAACGCGGCCACCAGAGTTGCTTTGGAGGGGTGAGATGAGTTTCAGGACAGGCTCGCTCGCTCCTGTGCCTGTCTGCCAGGTTTAGTCATGTGACTCATCCAGCCTAACTCTAAGGAAGGTCGAGAACTCCCTTACCATGTGCTTAGAGGAAAAGTAGCGGACAGATAGTAAGGACTGCCACACCATCAAACTAGTGAAGCATCTGGACTAAACAGCATCACCTCATTTGCTGCTAGCGCTGAGCCCATGTTCAGACCAAGACTGATCAAGTAGAACTCTACCCTGCCGCCGTTCATCACAGATAAAATTAGCTAGCTAGATACAGTGTTAATGGGAAATACTACTTCTCCCAAGCACACACCAAAACTTAAGTGTCCTAACAATTACCTTCTCTGACCAACTACTATTTTTTTTTAATTCACTGAGAAACTTTGTTCTCTAAAAATCATAGACTGTCAGAAAGTTTGCTGTTTGAAATATCAGTTGAGGGGGAAGCCTTACAGTCTTGCTTAGAGAATCTAAGTCACTTAGGGAAGGAGCCTTGATTTTCAACCCAAATGTGGAGCTTCAGAGCAGGGGGTTCTGAACACGACAATCCACTTTTAACTTTGTAGTTTCCAAGAAAGTTGGCCCCTGGGTCCACTTTGCAGTCCAGAGCTGACGTTGACCCTCTTCATACAGCTCTGTGTTCCCTTGTGCCTGTCAAACTATTTCATTGAAGTTTTATCTACCTGCATTTTACCCTCTAATCTTACAACTATCTTGTCTTTTGATAAGACTCACACCATCCCCCTGTTGTATAGTATCCCTTGTTAAAGTGGGTCAGTCGTCTGACTTTGTTGAACTACAGGTTTGCCCTGTTGGACTTAAGCTGATTGGGCTAAGGCAATCTCAAATTTTGTTTTGGCCTTTATACTTACTTATGGTTAAGATTTCCCTAAATTTTCTTTTTGCTACTTAAAGTAACATTCACATTAAACTATATTTTTAAATTACAAAAAGCAGTACTATATATGAATGGCTAGTAAGTACATGAAAAGATGCTCAACATCATTAGTCATTAGGGAAATACAAATCAAAAGCACAATGAGAAAACACTTCATACCCACTAGGCAGGCAACAGTGATAGTCAAACAGAGATGAAAACAAATGTTGGCGAGGATGTGGAGAAATTGGAAACCTCATACATTACTGGTGGTAATGTAAAATAACGCAACTGTTGGAAAACACTCTGGCAGTTCCTCAAAAGGTTAAACAGTTACTCTATAACCACTAATTCCACTCCTACATATATACTTAAGAGAAATTAGAATAATATGTCTAAAAAAACCCCTTTGTACATGACTATTCATAACAGCATTATTAGTAATAGTAAAAAGGTGGGAACAACTCAAATGTCCATGTGCTGATGAAGGGCTCTATAAAATGGTATGTGCATACAGTGGCATATAATTTGGCAATAAAAGGAATGAAGCACTGATATATGCTACAAAATGGATGAACTCTGGAAACATTATGGTAAGTGAAAGAAGCCAGTTACAAAGGACTGCATATTGAATGATCCATCCATATGAAATGTCCAGAATAGGCAAATCCATGGAGGCAGAAGTAAATTTGTGGTTGCCTGGGATGGGAGTATCTGGGAGGAAATGGAGAATGACTACTAATGGGTACAGGTTTCTTTTTGGGGTTATTAAAATGTAAAATTGTGGTGATGGCTGCACAAATCTCTGAATATACTAAATACAAAATTGTACACTTTAAATTGACCTGTATGAAATGTGAATTATATGTCAATAAAGGTATTATTTTTTTTAAAAAGGAACTGTGCTGCACCAGGACTACAGTGTCAAAGTATTTAATAACATGGTAAAGACAGACATAAACATTTTGATACTAAAAAAAAGTAAGTGCTAAGGTACAGGCATGCATGAAGGGTTGTGTGAGCACAGAGTAGGGCATCTGAGCCCACCTGGAGAATTTGGAGATGTTTTCCTCTGGTGGGAAATGATGCCTGAGCCGAATCTTGAAGGAAAAACAAAAATTAACCAGGTGAAGTTAATTGGAACACAAGCCAGCAAAGAGAAAGGTTTGTACTTAATACAGGAATTTGGAGAGATACTAGGAGCAGCCTGGGGTTTCTGATCTGGCAAAGTACAAGGAGGAGAGTGCTGAGTCCATCACTAAGTAGCTTGGGTAATAAAAAAGCAATTCATAAGTGAGCTACTAGTTATAGCTAGAAATTCAAAGCAGAACTGAGACTTCACCAAAATGGTGACAGCTGAGCAGAATTCATATTCAGAGTACAGTTAATTCCCTCCAATGGGAGGGTAGTATTAGGACATGGGATTGGAAAGATGAGTAGATTGAGATTATAAAGGCTTTTACCTAATATAATAAACTAACAAAATCTTTACCTGTGTACTTTATCCCACATATCCTGGCAAGGTGCCTGTGTTCATTATCCCATGTAAATCCTTGTAAGGTCATTCCGCAGGTAAGGACACTGGAATATATGAGAGTAAAGGAACTTGCCCAAGGTAACACCAGCTAGTGGGACAATCCAGGTTGGGACCCACCCAGTCTTAACGCCGAAGCTACAAGCCTAAACTTCACCTTGTCTTGTTTTCTACCTAACATACCAAGTCCTTTGGGCTTAAATCTCACCATCATGGGAGTGCTGGGAAGTTTTCAACAGTTGGCACTTTGTTTCTTCTTTATCTTCTCTTCCTAATAGCCTCAGTTTTCCCTTTTGGGAGAGCAGAGGGAAAATGGAAAAGTGAATTTGGCTCTAGGAGGCTGTTCTGATCATCCTTTGTCTCCTGAATGTCCTGTGTCTCATCTGAACCTCAAGCCATCTCTTGCAGTAAGGGGCTTCATCACTATGGTTATTGCTATCTATGTAAGACCTTATTACTTTTAAATCTCCATATTTTATGTTTTTCAACCTTCCTAAATTGGCAAAGCAAGCAATAGTACTTTATTTACGGACAGGGAACAAAAAGTTGAGAGAAAGAAAATGATGGGGCAAATCATATCTCTGGCGGAGGTTTCTCTTCCTGTAAAATGAGGCGGTTGAACTACATACTTTTTTTGCAACAAAAAGTTTATTATTCTGGACTTGCTCAGAGCTGGGAAGCGATTCGGAAGCAACATCTGTTACCTAACAGATGTATAGCTACTGGTTACCGTGGGAAATAAAGTCCGCGGCTCCCCAGGCAAACATAAAGGATTGAGCAGTGGGTCGCTCCACATTGACCCCGGCTCTGCGCAGGTGCGAGAGAGGAGCGAGTACGGTGCGGCGGCGGAACAGATTTTGCGGGCGGTGGGGACGCCTTTTTCGAAGGGACCGGGGAAAGGAAGTGTGCCACATTATCGAGCGTACCCGCTTCTGGCCTCTTGGAAACGTTTTAGGGTCCTTCGGGTTCGGACTGCTTTGGGTGGGCCTGAGCCTTTGGTAATCTGGTGACGGGTGGGAGCGGCTGCCGGTTCCAGATACATCTGTTTAGGCGGCGGACGGGCCGGGCCCACCGTGGCCGCTGCTCTTTCGCTGCCCTTGCCCCCGGGTCTGATCAGATGGCTGCCTGGGCCGCCGTCTCCCTGAGCAGGGCCGCTGCCCCATACTTTCGGGAGCGATGCCCCGGGGTCCGGGCCGTTTCTCAGCGCGTCTTCCCGGCCTCTCAGCCTAACCCCTTTGGCTGTAGCACCTTTTGGGGTAGGACACTGCACCTCACTGCGGCGGTCCCTGCCGGACACAACAAGTGGTCTAAAGTCCGGCACATTAAGGGTCCCAAGGACATGGAAAGGAGTCGCATCTTCTCCAAGCTTTGTTTGAGCATACGCCTAGCAGTTAAAGGTGAGAACCTGATGATCACCCTCCTCTGTCTTCTCTGTGCCCAAAGTCATTTTTTGCCTCCTGGAGGTAGGTCAGGGCCTACTCCTAACCTCGGCCCTCATTTTCTTTTCCTTTCCCAATTTTTAGCGTTGCCCACCTCAAAAGCCCTCCAAACACCTGCTTACATTGTATGTCCCCACTCACCTTTCCAGATGCTGAGCATCTGCCAGCTTCTCAAGGACCTGCTCTTAGGAAAATAAGATGGTAAAAGTGACTACTTCATCCTAGTCTGTAGCTGAATATTTCATAGAAACAGACCCTAAGTGTAAGGTCACATGTATCTTTCCTGAAGAGACAATTCAAGCCCTCTGCAGTCCCCTCTGATAGTATATATATTGTGGCAGGGCATGGAATAAAGCTATTACTTGCCCAGGCCTCAGTTTGCTTCATTAAAGTTTCCTGAGACAAATTTTCTTGGATGGTAGGTTTGCAACCATGTCTTCTCAGTTGTATGGTCCCCATAAAAAGGTTCTTGTTTTGTTTTGTTGTTGTTTTCAATTTAGTGTCAGATACCTGTAGGAATGGAGAAAAGGTCCTGAAAATATGTGGACTTTGGAGTCAGAAATACTTGGTTTCTGTCACTTACTTTGTGATCTTGAGCAAATGGCTTGACCTTGTTGAGTTTCAGTTTCCTTCTCTAAAACAGGGATAGTGTCAACCTTAAGGGAGTTTCTGGCACAAAATACGTATTCAGTGAATATTGATTTACCCCTAAAACCTATGCCTGATATTTCTCTTGGCTTCCTTTTCTTCTAGATTCTTGGTACTAAGTTACAGCAACACTGTCAGATGTTTGTTTGGCATCAGATAGTGGTGATAACAAAAATAAGGAAGGTATAGCCCCTGCCCTCAAAGGCAGTATTATTGCAATGTCATATGAGCATTTCAGTAGTTACACACAAAACAGTAGAGTCGGAGCAAGCTGTTTTAATAAGTACAGGAAATGTTGGTACAATTTATATCCCTTACATATTCATCTAATATAAAGTGGTGTTCACTGAAACCTAGCAGAAAGATCTGTTCTTAAAGAGTGCATTTGAAACTTCCAAAATACTTCATTATATCCTATTCAAGCACTGGATAAAGTGCTATAAATTCATTGAGAGCTAAGTGATGACTTACTGTTTTGATTGGGGGTGGGTGGGTCAGAAATCCCTTTTATCTCCCATGCTGTAATGCGATGTCTTCATTCATCTTTTCTATCTCAGAAGGAGGACCCAACCCTGAGCTCAACAGTAATCTGGCCAACATCTTAGAGGTGTGTCGCAGCAAGCACATGCCCAAGTCAACGATTGAGGCATCACTGAAAATGGAGGTGTGTCCTCAGTTTGACATTCTTACTGATCACAGCCCCTGCAGGGTCCACGTCTGGAAGGCCACCAAACACTCCTTAAATTATCAGAGAGAAGGGGTAGCCTAGTGGTTGACACCTTCAACCCAGAGCCTTCTGGTGGCTCTGTGTCCTTGGATATTGGCTGTAGGAGAACATTAAGGGACTGAATGGATAGACAATGTGCAGACCCATACAGCCTAGTACTGCTTAGCCAAGTCGCAAGGGGATGGGCTGGAAAGAAGGGCTACAGTGTGGGGAAAGCCCTGATGTTAGATCGAGGAGGAGTTTGCTTTTCTTTTTCAGATACTTATATCCTAAAGGAGAAAAGCCAGTAGAAAGTGAGAGTGTGTGGACAAGAGTGGTAGTGGTAGTGGGAGGAGCAGGAATGTAGAGCCCAAGTATGGGAGTTGCCTTTGAGCCTGGGTAAGGGGACACCTCTTTCTCTGGGACAAGTAGGAAGGATCTTAGGAAGTAATAATCATCTTAATAACAAAAGTTATTGAGTGCTTACTCTAGGCCAAGCATTTTGATAAGTACCCTTTATGCCTTATATTTCTGGATCTTCAAAGCAACCTTATGTGGAACACGAGGCACAGAAAGATTTGGTGACCAAGTCACACAGAAAATGACAGACTTGAAACCACATAGATGTCAGTCCTTGTGCTCTAACCATTATACATCCTGTCTTCATGGGAGCATGGTGCAGATAAGCTGGTAGAGACAGAGGGTCTCTCCCTCCCCCACCACCAGTGGGCCTTTTTTTCCTTTGGAAAGAGGAAGAAAGTCATTGGTTGAGAGTTCCTGGGCAGGCAGCAGACAGGGTGTTTGGAGAGAGTGGTGAAGATCAGATGCATGGGCAGGGGATGAGTAGAGGTGACTTGGGAGGTCCAGATGAGATTGGTCATTAATCCTTTGATTGATTGAATTTTGTGGCCATGCTATTTCCAGTGCCGCTCATGGTAGGGCTCAGGTGTGTGATTTCCCACAATGGTGAGCACAGACATCCCAGGTGGGTTTCATGTGGAGTGGGGTATAGAGGATGAGTCTTCATAGTAGTGACTGGGAAATAAATGTGGGATTCAGCTGGGGAGGGGAGGAAACAAAACTGGGAGATGGTTGATTGTTCAGGGACCAGAGAAATGACCCCTTCCAAGTAAGCGGTAGTAAGCACTTCCAGTTACCTCAAAAGTTGGTCCCAAGGACCTCCTCCCAGAGGGTGAGGACAAAAATAAAGACTTGAGAGCCTGGGCTCTAGCCCAGAGAGCCCATCCCATGGAGTCACTTTGTGGTATATGTGGTTCTAGGCTGGCATGCAGGAGAGAATTGGGAAATAAGAAAATGTGCTTGTGTTGTCTATTACAGAAAGCCAAGGCTGTTTATTTGCTATATGAGGGTCGAGGCCCTGGTGGCTTTTCTCTGCTCATTGAGGCATTATCTAGCAGTGGCTCCAAGTGCTATTCGGACATCAGACATATCCTGAGCAAGAATAGGTAGGTGTGTGTTTGGGAGAGGGGAAGGGGATGAAGCCTTGAGGTTCTAATTTGCAGGGGAAGTACTGCTGCTCTTGGTGGTATTTCAGGTTTTAAGCTGACTTCATCCTTAGCAGAATCCAAATGGGATCATTTATTTTCTCTTTATGTGTTCTATACTAAGCAGGATCCAAATGACTTGTTCATTAGGTGTAGAAGGGGCTCTTTGTCCCATTATTCCATCTTAGCCATGTAATGTACACACCTTGAAACATAGCACTAGGACAGGAATCTTAATTGCACAGGAAGTGATGAGCAAAGTCTTTGCATCCTCCACATTCTGATCAGAGCAGAAAATATCAGGTGGGGATATATTTGGCTTATTCCCCTGCCCAGCAATAGCTGTATCTTCTCCTTCCAGAAGAGAGGTGCTCTGTGCCTGCCTATACTCCAGAGGCTGGGTGGAAAATACAGTGTTTGAATGCAGTGCTGTGTGGAGGTTGAATGTCTAAAAGGCATTCACTCTGGCCCATTTCCTTTCCTGTCAGGGGGATGATGGCTGAAGGAGCTCGCCACTTATTTGACAAAAAGGGGGTGATCGTAGTGGGAGTGGAGGACCGAGAGAAGAAAGCTGTGAACCTGGAGCATGCCCTGGAGCTGGCAATTGAAGCAGGAGCTGAGGATGTCAAGGAAACTGAGGACGAAGAGGAAAAGAACATTTTTAAAGTGAGTATGAAGCCTTAGTGTTTGGGGGACTTCTAAGTGTCCTAATATACATATTAAGGCATGCCTATCTCAAGTTTCTTTCCTGTGCTCAGAGGACAGGTGACATAAAGAGTTCACATATTTTGCACAAACATTTATTAAGTGAATACTGGATAGGGCTTACTGTACTGTAGACTGGTAGAAGGATTCAGAATACTGAAAACTGTGTCTCTGCCAGGGAAGAGCTTAAACCCAGTGATACATTATAGTAGTTCTATTCATGTTTTACAAAGTTCTATCTGACTTGGCCCTGTTATCTTCTGGCTGCTCACTTCCTGACTTTCCTTTGTCCGTAGTTTATTTGTGATACCTCTTCACTGCATCAAGTGCGGAAGAAGCTGGACTCCTTGGGCTTGTGTTCTGTGTCCTGTACACTAGAGTTCGTCCCCCACACAAAGGTGCAGCTGGCTGACACTGACCTGGAGCAGGCTGCCCATCTCATCCAGGCTCTTGGCAACCATGAGGATGTAATCCAAGTCTATGACAACATTGAGTAACCAGGCTGGTTACCCCCTGGGCACTTTCCTAGGCAATTGGCAGCCCATTCTGGAACACAGCCTTCTGCAGTGTCCTGTAAGACTAAAGCAGATGGGGGAGCCTAGCAGGTTAGGAGGCATAAGACTAGGACCTGCAGTTTTGTGGCCAAGGGAATCACCACATTTCCTTGGGGCCTCTTTGTCAGCTCTGCTGGTGTCTCAGAGCACTCCGGGCTGAGTCCCTGCACTCCCTCCTGGATGCACAGTAGAGCCCAGTCAGCTAATCAGACTCTGATCTCAGGAAGTTGGCCCTTGTAGGAAGGTAGGTGCCCTGAAGGCCTATATTAGAAACTGCTCTTAAATAATAACAGTGGTTGATCTGGGTTGCTGTTTTTGGCTCTTGAGTTTTCCTGATTTTGTGGCTAGCTGTTATGACCCTCTTGACTTTGTTTTAAGTTGATAGGTTTAGTTCCACTACTCTGGTCCCAGAACTATTGTCTATTTTTTGATTAACCATAGAAATGTAGCTTTCCCCAGGCACTCTGCTCTAATGCTGGTCTAGTAGCTTACACCTGTCATTCATACAACTAATATTTATCAAAAACCTACTATGTACCAGGAGCCAGACTTACCAGGAGCACAAGCTGTTCCATTGGTGCTCTGTGTTGATCCTGCTCTAAGACACAGGACTGCTCTTTTATGGGTAGTGTGAGCTGCTGTGCATACACCCTCATTCTCTTTGGGTTGCCTCTGTGCCCTGCTTCTCCAGGGAGCTTAAGGCTCTAACCCAGTGGGAAGTCAAGTGCCAGTGATAAAGGACTCTCAGGCCTCTCTTTGCCCAGGATCCCGTGTGTTCTGAAATTGGTCAGAGTGGACCCATTGGCAGATTAGACTGCTCTCAGAAAAGGCTATGCCAAGCTGGTTTTGAAAGCTGCTTGGTCCACCAGATGCCCAACTCTAGCTCCTTTTCATCCCTGATGCCAAGTAATGGGGCACTGTGAACTGCAGAGGAAATGAGAACAGAAGGAAGGGTGAGTCAGGAACCTGGTGAGGTGGGAGATGGAGCCTTGGTGCCTTTTGCTGTGGTGTCACTTCTGGATTTAGAGAGACCAGGAGTGCCAAACACCTGTGCCAGAGCCCATCAAGAATGTCAGGCCTGGAGTAGATTTTTGATCCCTGCTACTCACCTACTTGTAAGTTGTTTAAACCAGCTCTGAGCTCAGAGTAATCTTCCTGAAGAAGCCTCAGGTAAATGAGGATGGAAAAGAGCACAACCCAAATTGGCTATAAATGGTAACTTCAGCTTCTAGGAAAAACAAATTACCAATTTCACAATGACTTCAGCAGATGGAGAGCAAAGGCTAGGGGGAGGAAAACCAATGAAATAATCCACAGTTATACCAAAGCATATGCTCTTACACTTCATTTCATAATCATGATACTACCTGGGGTTCTTTAATTTTTATAGGTGATAGATACCTCATACAAATAATCTGAAAAGCACATCATTAAAACAGGGCAACTTAAAGTTTAAATGCTGTTTCATAATTTATGATACTTCCATATACTTTTTTACTTGATTTTCACAGGAGACCTATAAAATAGCCAAGCCACGTATTTTCTTCACAAATGGTCTCGTACCAAGCAGGTGAGAACAAGTCTAACATCTCTTGTATTGCTAGACCTTGGTATAAAATAAACATAATTTGTAAATGTTGAATATAAAGGCATACTAGATGGCTCTGCACTGACCCCTGGTGGTGCCCTGCAGGCTTTCCTGCAGTTAATATGGGAAAGGCAGAAATGAAACCTTATTTGTTTGGACCTTTTCTGCCTCTAGATCTGGTAGATACCCTTAGCTACACAGGTTAAATAGTTAAATAACTAACTATTTAATTAAATAGTTAAGTAACTTTTTATGTATATGAAGTTTTCTGTCACTAAAAATTATTTTTCAAAGAATATTTTATGTCAGAAAATGTTAATATATAATGTTAAATGGAAAACAAAGATGCAAACTATATATATAGTATGGTCCAAATTTTAAAATATAAATCATAGTATACATATGAACTTATAAAAAAGCTCTAGAAGGAAATGTACCATAACATCAAAGATGGTGGTTATGATTTTTATTTTCCATAAACATGAGCTACTTTTATCAGGGGAAAATTTTTTTACAAGAAAATTAGTCACATTCTTGTCTAACTAGGGAGACAGGATGTGAAAGACCAGGAGTCACCTTAAAGCCTCCGGGGGGATTGGCTTCTGACTTGCCTTTGCCTCCTCTTTGGTCATTATCTTAGCAACAAAAAATCATTCAGCACTTTGTAGCTGACTTGGGCTCACTTTCAAGTGTCCTTTCAGTGGGCTGGAGGAATCTGTGAAAGCTCCTTTCACAGCCTTGACTCTTACAAGAAGCACTCATGTGGTATGTAGCTACCCAACCTCTGCCAAAGGCCCTGGATGAATTGAATAGGAACAGTGAATTCAACCATATGGCTGGGTTTTTTTTCTCCTCTCTGAAACATACAGCATAGCAGTCAGTAAAGCTTCAGGTGCTGAGAGACCTCAAATTCTAGATTTTTATTTGCATCCCTGGGAATTCCTCTGAAGGAGACATTCTATGAAGAGAAAAATAAATGAGCCAGTAGGTCTAGCAAAAGCAAGTGTTATGATAGATACCACCCTAGTCTTGACTGAATTCATTTTCTCTTTATCTCCAGGCAGTGATGGGATAGCAGTTTTTACTTTCTCTTCTTTTGTCTATGCCAAAAAGGTAACAATTACTGGTTTTTAAAAGCCAAACCTTATAGAGATATATAACAAAAAAATAAGAGTCCTATCTAATCTACTTCCTAAGATACAACCAACTTTAACAACTACTCTATATTATTTTACTCATTTGAACCAATCTTCTGGGGAACAAATTCTGACTGCTAATTCCTAGTAAACTTGGATGAGAACTTAATCTGCACCTATTTCTTCATCTATAAAATGGGGATAATAGTGGGAAACAAGGCTATTATTTATTGAGCACTTACTGTTGCCAGGCATTGTTTGAAGTACTTAACATATATTAACTGATTTAATTCTCAAAACAGTCCTATGAAATAGATACTAAGTATGAATGAACATTTAAAAAAATTGAAATGTGATTATTATATACATTTCTGCTATATAACCTGTCATTTCTCCTTTTTTTCACTTCACAATATATCCTGAATATTTATTTGTTGGTATTAGTATGAAGTCTGCTTCATTTTTTTTAGTAGCTACATAGTATTACTGTATTAATTATATGCCAAAATTGATTTAATTAGTCTCCTGTCAGTGGACATTTGGGCTGTCTTACCTTACAAAAGATGGTGCAGTGAACATTGTTTATCTTTGCTCACTTGCAAAGTACTCCTTAGGATAAATTTGCAGAAGTAGAATTTCAACATGAAAAGCAATTTTTCTTTGAAAGTTAATGTCAATAATATATAAATATCATGTGATAAAAATCTTCTGTGAGGTATACGTCATTCCTTAACAATGCAGATAAACTAACTAGTTGAACTGGTACTCTGAACTTGTCCTGTTTACCTCTGAATTAAAAGAATTTTCATTAAATCCGGTGATAGGTTGGATGGTTTATTTTCTTTTTTAACACCAGATTCATTGAGTTACCCAAGAGAATTCATTCATTTCTATTTATTGTTCTCTATCATTCAAGCATAGAAGTATCCCTATGCTCTTGAAAGAAAAAAAAGAAAGTGTGCAGCTAGCATGTGATTGAGCCCCCTAATGGGACCAGCACTTTCTGAGGGTCTGAGCGCTATGGGCAGGTTGTGATCCTTGGGGTCAGGTATATCTCAGGTACTTAACCAGGGCATCAACTCCGTGTAAAACCAGGGGTAGGTACATCATGGCCCAGATGGGAGCCTCACATGGGGAAAATTAAGAGTGAGGAAAGAAACAACATAAGAGAAGATAAAATACAAAGGGCAGACTTGTGGAAATAAATTATTAATGTCTCCATTTGAGATTCACTTATTCAACAAATACTTGTTGTTTTGAACATTCTATGAAAGATGCTGGGCATGCCAACTTGACACAGCTTCTGTCTTTATGTTTACTTTCTTACAGGCATTTATAATAGAGTAGGACAAGTGCTTTGACAAAGAAAGTACTTAGGTGCTCTGATACCCAGATTTGGGGGTATCTGGGAAGGCTTCCTGGAGGGAGTGGTGTTTGGGTAGTCTTTCCCTGAAAGACTGGGGTAGGGGCAAGAGTGGAGGAGGAGAATGTTTGAAACAAAATAGCATATGAAGAAGTGTAGAGGCAACAGAGGGTCCTTTTTGAGGAACTGTCAGGGTTCTGTGTGGCCAGAACACAGATTTTGAATGATGGGGTTGGTAGAGGTTGGACATGGAAAAACTTGTGACTGGAGAAGGAATGGTCTGGCTCTTAAAGGGCCTTCTCAGCTACATTCACATATTCGATTTTTCCTAAGGGTGATGGGAAACTAGTTTTTAGTTAGAGCATGAGAGGACCAGGTGCTTGTTTTAAAAAGATTACACATTGGAAGACTGATAAACTAAGTAATCCCAGTGAAAGAAAGAGTTCAGTGTTTTGAACTAGGATAGTGGAGCTGAGGGTGGGGAAGAGGTGGATAGATTGGATACATGGGCAAGCTTAGCTGTAGAGGAAGGGAAATAGAGCTCTCCAAATTGGATAACTCAGAGGCATCCAACTTGAGAAGCTAAGATGGGCAGAGGAAATACAGAACTAGGAAGGAAAATGGTGAATTCAGTTTGGACCTGTAGAATTTGAGGCACCTGTGAGACACTCAAAGGTGATGCCTCTGGAGCTCAGAACAAAATCCTGTATGTTAAACGCAGGATGGGAATGTTTGAGATGGCTGGTTAAGGGACAGACAATAGAAATGGAGCCCTCAAAAGAAAGGAGTTTTAAAAGGAAAATAAGAGGGCTCTTTTTAGTTAAAAGGCTTGTCCAATTGCAATGCAGTTCTTCCTATGTGTGAGGCACTGTTCTAAGTGCTAGTGGTAAGAGGAGTGAACAAGACAAATCCCTGGTCTGACACAGTTTATATTCATTGTAGTTTGGAGGGAAAGCAACTAAGTAAATATGAAATTTCAGGCACTTTGTAGGAAAATAAGGCAGAATACAGGGATAGAGAATGATGGAGGGGAGAGAAGCTCTTTTGGGTGGGGTGGTTAGGAATTCTTAGTATTTGACATTTGAGCCGAGAACTGAATGAAATGCAGGAGTTAGCCATGGGAACATCTTGGGGAAGAGCATTCCAGGCAGGAAAAATGGCAAGTGCAAAGGTCCTGAGGTAAAAGGTTCTGAGCTTGGTAGGTTTCAAAGTATGGTAAAAGAAGGCCAGTGTGGCTGGAGGACAGTGATCATGGGAGAGCAGTAGAAATAAGTAGGAGAGAATAGCTGGTTCCAGCTCCTGTTGAGCCTGAAAGGCTGTGACAAAGTTTGGGTTTGATTCCAAGTGTGATGGAAGCCATTAGAAGGTAGACAGCACAGGAATTACATGATTTGAATTATGTTTTACAAGGATCATCCTGACTGCGGGTGCAGAGAATCATTTGTTGGGTGGCCACAGAGGAAACATGGATACCAGTTAGGAGGCTAGGGCAGTCATCCAGGAGAGAGGATAGCAGGTTGGACTAGGGTGGTAGTGGTGAGAAATGGTTGGGTTCAGATATATTTTGAAACAGGAGGTGAAAAAACTGCTTAATGATTGGATATAGGATTGTTCAGGAAGAGTAAGATCACTGAAAATTCACAGGTCTGTGTTTTTACAATTGGGAGCAGAGTTTTTTGGAGGCAAAGCGAAAACCATGAGTTTGGTGTAAAACGTGAACTTGGAGATTTGTTTTAGACATTCCAGGAAAAGCTGCTGAGTAGACCTTTGGATACAGGCAATGGAGTGGGTACTAGATTTCCATTGGCATAAATGTGCCTTTTTGAAATATTTATCTCAAGGGTCAATAACGTCAAGGGTCAGATCTGAGCCTAAGATTGGCAGATTGTGACCTCCTCCAGCACTGGCCTGTTACCAAATTCTCAATGGGGTGATGTCCCCACCAGGCAAAAAATGATTCTTAAGGGTGAAAAAAACCTTAAATAATATAGTGTTATGTGGCCTTCAAAACTCAATCCTACCTGACCAAAATCTTAGTCCTTAGTATTTAATTTTTCTCATTAGTCAGAATTTAAATTTATGTAATTTAAAATTTTCACCTTGGAGAGGAGTGAAAATGAAATAACAACTGTGAAGTACTGGCCTAGTGCAAGAACATGGTCTTTGGGTGTCAGACAGACATGGTATGAATCCTGGCTCTACAACTTGGGCAAGGTACTACTCTTTCACTTTCATCATTTAAATGCCAATGGTGTTACTTGCCTCAGAGTTTTTGGAAGGATTAAATGAGATGATGTACCTAGCATACAGTAAATGACAGATAAATATTACTTTTCTTTCTCCTTTACTCTATCTCCCCTGCCCAGAAAAGAGAGATTATAGTTAAGGAATTTCAATAAATTGGGTAAGGATCTAGTCAAGTGGGAAAATGACAGACTTAAAAGCTTGTTGAAGGGGGAAAAAAAACCCCAATAAACTAACAAAACAAGGTGCCTGATTAAATATTGGGGGAGGGAGAAGGTGTAAAGAAAGAGGGTAGTCTAAGGTAGTTCTTAAGATTTGACAGCCAAGGTAAAGCCACCACTAAAGGCCCTTAGTTGACAGTTGAAAACGGCATCTGAGGAAGATTATTCTGGACTCTGATTTATATTACACTGGAACAGGGACTAGAGGAAGGGAACCCACATTAATTGTGGTGGACTTGGAATCTGCAGATCTGGGTGTATAAGATGTTGAACAATGGGGGTTGGGAAATTAATTATGGTCACTCTCTGTTTTGAAATATCATGCAGCCAGTGGAATTGTTTTGGAACAATATTCAGTGGCACGGGAAAATACTTAACAATAAAATGTAAGCATATTACCAAACAATATGAAACCATTTTTGTCAGACATTGTATTATCTAGGTAGGAAAGAGATAAAGTTATCTCCGGGGTGGTATTTTTACTTTTGCTTGTATTGCTTTTGTAAGGAGAGAAATATGGTTTTTTTACCCCGAAAGAACCTTTCTGGAATTTCCACTTACTGGTTTCGGCCCTGGCCCGCAGTACACTCGCAGATTTCCAAGGACCCACATTCCAGCACTACCCCAGCCCCTCCAAGGGTGTGGCCCCGAAGGTTTGAGACCCAGGAAAAGGCGGGCAGTGGTGAGGCCACCCCTGCCTCCGGGCAAGCGCAGTGTATGGACCGGTGGACTGGCCAGGGGATCGGCAGCAGAGGTGGCCACACGCCGGGAAACGCTCAGAGACAGAACCCGTCCCGCTTATTATGCACCTAGTGTGAGCACAGTGACGGGCAGGACGCCAGCCTCAGGGACCGTCGAGAACCGGGAGGGCGAGAGGCCGCTGTGTTTCTCCAACGGCTTTCCCAAACTCCAGCCCCAAAGTAGCCGGCGGGGAACTGCGCCAGCCCGCGCGCCAGCGGAGCCTCAGTAACTGATGGGAGGTGGGAAGGCGGGCGGAGCCTCACCCACGAGCTGTGATTGGAGCAACCCAGACCTCCCGGGGAGAGGGCGGGCGAGGGATGCGCAGAGGCGGGTGCTCAGAGTCCTACGTAATTGGCTAGCCGCGGAGTGAACCGGTGCTGTTTAGCTGATTGGCAGAAGGTAGACAGCCCTCGGAAACCGCCTTCACTTCGTCCATTGGCATCCTGTGAGAGTAGGCGGGATTGGTCCATCGTGTGGTGCTGATGATTAGCAGGCGGCTGAGAGGGTGTTGGGAAGAGGCTTGGTGGGCGTGGGCAGTGGGGGCGGTGACTTCCTCATTATTGGCTGGTGAGGTGGGTAGGGGTGGTACGAAGGTCCAGTAATTGCCTGGGATTGGCGGGCACTGCGGTGAGTGACAGGCAAGGGGACGAGCTGCGCGACCAGCGGTTTGTTTTTCGGAGCGTTCCTGAGGTGGAGAACGGTGGCCGGACGGAGCGACTGCCGGGCTGAGGGACTGGCAGGCGGGCGGGCCGAGCGGCGCCGCCAAGGCCGGGCTGGGCCGAGCCGAGGAGCGCCGGGGATGTAGCGGCCCACCCTGCCCATGCCACAGCGCCCGGCCGCGGGCGGAGCCGGAGCCGGAGCCTGGGGAGGCGGCGGGGGGCCCGAGCGCAGCCCGCGCCTTCCGCGCGGAGCCAGGCCCGCTGCCGTCCCCGCCGCCCAGGCCCCCGGCATGCAGCTCCGGCTGCGGAGGTGACACTCAGGCCCGAGCCGATACCGCCGCCATCGCCACCATGGGTGAGTGTCGCCACCGCCCCGGCCTGTGCCCGCGCGCTTCACGTTGCCCCGCCCCGGGCTGAGGGGAGGAGAACCCTGGGCCGCTGCCTGACAGGCATGGACAGCCCGCCCGAATGGGACTGTGGACCGCCGGCACCCGCCCGCTCCTCTCGAGGCTCCGGGACGGGGGTGGGGTTCTGGCTTCCCCGGCCCGCCGGGGCGGTTCCGGCCGGCGGAGGCCACTCGGCAGCCTCCTTCCGGGCCGCGCCATGGGCGCATCCCGAGGAAGCGGCAGCGGAATCGAGGGCCAGTGCTCCGCGGGGCAGCCCGCCCCGGCCCCAAGCGAGCCGGACTGCGAACCCGAGGGCGGGGAAGCGAGAGCGCAGTGTGGGGCCCAGGCTGGAGGCTGGTGCAGGCCCAGCTGCTGTTGTGTCTTTTCCTTGATTTGCTTTTTTTTCCTGCCTGTGTCATTTCCTTCCCTTTGCTCACACAGGCCGGCCTGTGAGAGTTCCCGGGGCTTGCTCTCCAGCCCTGTGCGCTCCCCAGAGCAGGGGGGAGGGAGTGTGGGGAGATAGGGTGGGAGGTGATTAAAACGGCAATCCCTGTTATCTACCGCGCGGTTGAGAGATGAGAGCTGCGCGCAGATTGCTGGAGGTTAGGAATTGGTGGGGGCTGCCAGTTATAATTCACATCCTACTTTTTGAAAAATCCAGTTGCAGTGTTTTACATCCGTTATTTTTATCTTGCGATATTCCTGAAATTATGTAACTTTTGAAGGAAGCATTCGCTATACAAAATAATTTCTATGAAATCATTTCCTTTTTATCAATATTTAAAGTTTCTGTTGTGAAGATGTAATCTAAGAATATCTTTTAATGTCTTCCACACACAGCGTTTGAACTGAATTATATTTCATGTCCTTTTGGTAATTTAGTTAATAACTGTTGAAGGAGATGAAGAAGCAAATAACATTTCAGATGTCCAGTACTCTGCTTTTCTTGCTGGATCAATAATGACACTGTTGTCCACGATCGCAAGTTTGGCATTGGCAAGTGTTTGGTATTGTCCTAAGTAATTCAAAGGGTAAACTTATGTCAAAAGATCCTTTGCAAAACCATTCATTGCATCTGTAAAGTGCCCCTTGTGAAGAGAGAATGTTAAGGTTTGCTTTGCCCTATAGCAAGGTCAAGTCATTTTTATAGGAGGTTAAGTGTATGCTGTGTCACTTAGGGCAGATATTTTTTGCCCTATCTCTACACTCTTGGGTTTGAATGAACTGCCTTGTTCTATGCAGCCCCTCGTACAGTAAGGGGTGGTTTTTTTCACTTGCTGGACTTACTGTTTCCTTCCCAAGAAATGCTTGTTCTTTTGGGGAAAGTCTCCTGTGACAGTAAGCATAAAAGGAACTGTAAGGTCTGAAATACATAATTCAACCAATACTTACTGAACATTTATAGTAAATGGAGCACATAGTTCTTCTTGTCCTCCCCAGATTCATTTATCTTGTGTTCTGGAATTTGATAATTGAAATAAATCTTTAATTGATTTATGAACCTGCATTTGTGAGAGTCTCACCTGTGGGGGCAGTCTCAAGTCCCAAAGGGGAGCATGAAATACTTGAGTGTTTGTGGACCTCCCATTCCCCACTTTCTTGACTGCTAAACCAGTTAGAGTGCCCAGACATGTTGGGTGCAGTTCATTGTCTAATGTGAAAATAAATGTCAGTCTGTTCTCACATTTCAAGACATTTTGTTTAAGTGTCTGAGTATATGGAGAGACAGTAATAGGGAAGAAAGGAACTATATAGATAGGGCCCAGAGCCCCAAAGGAAAAAGGACCAGGACTTCAGTGTCTTCTCATGTGTCCCCAGGTCAGTTTTACATGAAGGAACTGAGATAGTGAGGTGGGAATTAACTTGCCTGGTGGCTGCAGTGTATTTGGCAACCTGGTTTAAGATCACTGCCTGCCTTCAACACTTTTCCCTATATCATTCTCTCTATTTTGTAGATGACCTTGACATGTAATTAGGGCTAATAACTGAATTCTCCCAGAACCTGGCTCTTTAATTTGCTTTGTATAGGGATCAGCAAGAATATATGTACATACACACAGTCTCTCTTTTAAATATTGCTTTCCATTTGGTGATATAAATGATAAAAATTCAAATTCCCAGGTTAGTTTGCTTTAGTTGCTGTAGTTCTAAATAAACTCCAAGGGGTTGAAAAGAGAGAAACATGGACTTACTGATATTTTCATTACACTTGTTCATTTTGAGCCCAGCAAGGAAAGGACTAAAACTAGAGGCTATGCCCTGCAGGTTCTTTGGTTAAGTCATATTTTCCTGAGCTGCTCTAAGCCCCACACTCAAGCCTGTTTGACAACTTGAGTTGGTAATAAAAACAGGTCAGATTTTATATTAGCTGTTAGCCCCAGTAAATTCTGGTGAAAACTACACTTATCCCTGTAAATAATAGGAAATTTTTTGGTGGGTAAGTGGGTGGGTTTTGATACTATATGGTCATAAAAAATAATTGGGATTGACTGGTTGTTTTTTCTTGGTCACACTAGAATTCTCTTCTAGTTTAAGCAGTTATAGTGGCAAATGCTATTAATAACACCTGAGGTTAATTAGTGTTCATTTGGATTTTTTAATAAGCACAATCTTAAACTTAGTGGGAATATTACTGAAAAATATGTTACTATTTGGAAATGTTACAGGAAACTATTGAACGGAATATTGGATTAAGAATGGTGTGGTTCTGGTGTGATAACTTGATTTGAAGTCAGAATCAATGTGATTTACAGATACCTTGTGTCCTGAGGGTTCCAAGGCTGTTGGGAGTTCCCAGTTGCACTAGTCTGAACTCAGTTTGCCCAGAACTGACCATCTGTGTAGACTGAATAGTTAGCAACTGTTTTGATTGAAATTGGGATCACAGTTTAATGAATTAACAATGAGGTGTTATAGGTACTTGGTCAAAACTGTGCAAAGGTACACAGTGGGGAGAGAACAATTCTGTAGTTTTAGGTTTGAAATATACAATCCTATAGTCTCTAGACCTTTAGATTAATTTCATTAAATATTAAATGTAGTAGTGATATATAGATTCTTATAAGTAAGCAGTGACTTACTTTGTAATATGTATTTTTAAGTTTTGAGCCATCAATTAATATTGAAGGACAGGTATATCCCATAAACAGAAAAACAAACATCAGAGCTATAGCATGGGTTCAGTCATGTCCTTGAAGGAAAAAAGTTTCTTGTGAATTGAGGATTGGGTCTTTGTGCTACATTTACTAGAAAAAGATGTTTGCGCAGGTATGGACAGGGTGGAGGCAGTGGGAGTATTTGAAATGTCATGAATTATTAGTCAAATCTGGCTCAGGAGTACTCTGAAGCACAGGATCTCCTGGGTGAGCAGTGTGATCAGACAATCTGGCAGAACTGGATAGAGTGTTGGCAAGATAAAGGAATAATACCGTTAGTTAAGTGAAAACAAAGATTAAGATACTATTTTGGGGATTTGTAGAAATGGAGAAGAGAAACTTTCTGACATAGTAAATAGATATCATGCAGGACAACACTGTTTATTGAAGCAAATGGTGCTTCTGGAAACTTTTCTGGGTTCTTAGCAAAGGGAATTCATAAATGGGAGTACCTTCAGAAATTCTCAATCATAATATAAATTGGTCAGGGGATGGTAGCACAGCATGGAGAATATAGCCAGTGATTCTGTAACAACTTTGTATGCTGACAGATAGTAACTGCACTAGTTGGGGTAAGGATTTAATAATACAGGTTACTGTTACATACTTGAAACCAACATAAGATTATGTATCAACTATACTTCACTAAAAAATAAATAAGTAAAATAAATGGGAGTGCCTTAAGCCCTGCTTTTAGATAGAAGTAATAGTTCAGTTTGGAAGACTGACTTTCTGCTAGAGCTAAAGAGAGAGGATGTGTTGCCTGGCAGCCCCCATACTATAGGTCACGGTGTCCAGAGAAGACAAAGTACATGGTGCTGGATAATTATGGATAGATAATTACCTGTCTGGTCAAGAGTTCTGAAGAACTTCCACTTTTTAAACCCAACCCTAATCCATGTTTCACAGATCTCTTCTTTTCTCTTTTCTATGAATACTCCTTCTCTAGATTCTTAACCTCTTAATTCTTCCTCTGTGCTTCTTCCTGGTAACTTTCAAAAGTGTCAGACAATCCCCATCCTCAGAAAATCTTTTCAAGTTTACAGCATACTATTACCCCTGCTTCAACTTGTTCACATGTAAAGTTTGCAAATGAGTTGTTGATTTCCACTACTTCCAATTTTATTTTATCTCCAGCTTCTTGATTCTCTAAATTTTTGTTTCTGTCTCTACCGCCCTATGGACCTGGCTGGGCTGCAGCTGCCCTTCTGTGGGTTGGGCCACTGTGGTGTCACTCTTGTTTTTTCCAATCCTCTTAAAGGCTTCTTTACCCACATACCTTCTTCCTACTCTACTCCATAAGGATTACTGTTCACTGAGGATTAGAACCTGACCCTCTTTTTGTCCCTGCTACCCCTCACTTGCTATCATGTCCTTTCTTGTCCTCAGTTCATTTTTTAAGGTCTCTTGCATAGCTGGAACACCTTGCTTTTCTGAAAGAATCTTTATTCTGTTAATAATTATGTAAAATCACATGTACAACCTCTTGCTACTCACACTGTAAAAAAAATTTTTTACACAGGTTTATGTACTCTGGTTTGTATATTGTCTAATTCAATCTCTTTATTTGTATGACCTCATATTTTTATGTCATTTATTCTTTTACCACTAGAGTTTGAATACCTTGAAGTATTTTTCAAAACTGTCTAATGTGTAATACATGATAGGTACTCAGTAGATGGTTATTGTTAATGATTAATAAAAATTTAGGACTAAAATTAAGTATTAGGATAGATTAAGTGTCCTCCAGTCTTTTCCCATTGATGATCATAGCCAGCATTTTTTTAGCATTACTAAGTGTTAGGTACCATGAGGAGTAATTTGTAAGTTTTGTTTTTTCCTTTAACTCTCACAGCAGCTCTGTGAAGTGATACTTTTATTATTTCCATTTTACAGATGAGGAACTGAGGGTTAGGGAGAATAAGTGATTTGTTCAAGGCATCCTTAAACTTAGGTCTTTCTGGCTCCAAAGTCCATATATGACCAACTGTTGTACTCTAAAAAAGCTGCTCTTTGTTTTTTTTTAAAGTTTTGTTTTTATTTTTTAAGGAATTCCGTATTGATGTGCTGGTAATTCAGTTAAAAAATCTCAATCCAGGAAAAAATGCCTAAAAGAGCCTCTTTATTTACTTCCTGTCTTTATCCATGCCTTTAGTTTGAAGTATCAGTTTAAGAATCTGTCTGCCTCTAGCAATGTATTTGATTTTGACCCAAAATCAGATTCTGTAATCCTGTTTCATTTGTGTCAGTTGTCTGGATTTCAAGAGATAGGGCCAAACTCTTCCTCTAGTGTGTTCTCCGTGCTGGAACTACCAAACAAATTTATTCATTAAGTAATGCCAGGAATTGGTTAGCCTACTGGAAACAGAATTTGTCAACCTGATAAACCTGCTCTTAAAATAGTATCATCTTACATAAAATTAGAAATGGTTTCTCTAGTCATACTTGTTGTGGATTTGACCTGAAAACATGTATATTTATCTGTGTATGTGTATTTACATCTATCTTGGCTCAATAATCTGATTTGAATCAACTAAAGTTACCAATTCTAAGAATGATTACCTTGATACTGAAAACAACAGTCATTCCGCTGTTAGGAGTTTAACTGGATGTGCCTCAGAAAACATCTGTCTGGTCATAATCCTCCTTATAATGATCCCAATTTACTGTTATAGTTGGCCCAAGAATTTTATACACATATTTAGTAATATATAAGCCAATTTAATATATAAGCTCATATATAGAATATATATAAAGCCAGTCTTCCTAGTGTAAATGTTATCCTCTAGTTTTAAAACCTTGGTTGGGAGGTTAAAAAAGCAAAAAGCCAAGAAAGTTCCCTTTCTTTAAGGAGCCTATAGGGAAATTGCTAGAAAACATAAAATAATCGATGGGATATATGTGTTTTAATTTTGGCAAGTGCCTGTCTGTAGATACCCACTTCCTCTTCTTTCGTTATCCCATTTACCTCATTCTTTCAGTACCACAGCTATTATCACTCTCTTAAATACTTCCTTATATATTTTAAAGTGGAATTAGATGGGAAGCTCTTTACTGGTGTTTCTCCTGCAAATTTTAAATCTAATTTTACTTTGCTGAGCAGGGAAAAACCTTTTAATGGACATGTAACTTTTTTCCTTTTCTGCATCTCCTTGGAGGGTATGTAGGGCACCTGAGCAGATTCAGTCTAGGAAGAGGGGAGAGACAAATAGTGCAATTTTACTTCCTCTTCTTCATGCTGTTCTTTTCTTTCCACAAGGTATTAGAATGTTTCCAAGGGACAATGATAAAGGGCAAAAGATAGGCACTCTTTTTGGGTGGAGTCTTTTGTACTTGCTTTTTTAAGGTGTGCCGTAAGTCCCCAAGTGACTGACTCACTTGTCACCAAAATAAGTGTATCAACTCATCCTTCTTGTTCCTTTCCAGATGAACAGATTTATTTATTTTCACCCAAATGCTATTTGTGTGGATAAGGATTCCTTGAAGGACCTGGAAGAATTTTGCAAAACTTGGAATTGGGCTGGTTTGGATTCTAGGTTTTGGTTAGTTGTCTTCAATACATGAGAACTCTAGTACTCAATGCTATTTGAAGAAAGGGGATTAAATGTAATGCCAGTAAAAGTCTCAGAGACAATGCATTGCTTGGTCAGGTAGGGAAGAAAAACAATAGAGCTGTCTTTGACTTGCCTGTGGGGACCAGAAGGCCTATAAACTTGTAAAAAGTTGGGAGGTGGGTATTCAAAGGCTGGGTTTGTAAATCAACTTCTGGTCAAAGCAGCTACCTGAGGTCCTTGCTTGGTACCTTTCAAAATGTGCTCTCCTACATGTGATACTTTAAGAATAAGTCTGTGACTGATTCTGTCCTATAATCAGCTCTGCATGAATTCATCTTTTCACACAGTATCCTACTATCCTGCTGTGCTGTGCTGTTTTTCACTTCACTCCAACTTTTATCTATCTTTTCTGGCTAAGTTTCTCTGGCACTGAAGAATTGCTGTGTTCCAAGCACCTCCTTTGCCCAACCCAGTGAATTAGTAAACACTGCTATCAGAAATCTGGTTGGAGAGCCGCTAAGAATCCATTAAAATTCAAATCACCACAGTCTGACCTCAGTTATCTACTTTTCATAGACAGCAAATCCATGTGATTGTAGTTACAGGGTCTGTCATTTCACTTGGGCAGAACTCCCTGAGTATTAGTCACATAATACACAATAATTTTTTGTGAAAGTACCTTGCTGGTCTGTGTTAAAGTGTCTCAGCCCATGTGCTTGCTTTCATTGCAGATGAACAGGAGGCACTGAACTCGATCATGAAGGATCTGGTGGCCCTCCAGATGAGCCGACGTCCCCGTGTGCCTGGATATGATACCATGAAGAACAAAGACACAGGACACCCAAATAGGCAGGTGTGTGTGGCCCTGACAGACTTAATCAGATTTGTTGGGCATGCGTTTTCAAATGGGAAATATTTGAGAAGACAAAGATGCTCTAATATCAGACTAGAATGCTACTGGCTCCATGCCTTCATAGTCTATTAAGTGATATATACCAACCAGTTGGTTCATGATCTGGAGTCCCAAAGCTTTGTGCATCTGACCTTCTGCATGGTGTTTCATCTGTGGAGGGTAAGAACAATTCCTTCACTTATTATGGGACAATATTCATATAATTTTTCCGTTACTGATTATTTGGCAAATGTTTTATCCAGATTCACAATCCCTAAATCAGAAGGTTTTTAGCTACCTTACAATATAAAAATGTAGTATTAGCTTATGTAAAATATAAGTAGGAAGATAATTTATTTAATAAAAAGTCATAAAATATATTCTAAAGGTAACAGTCAGTGATTTAGTTATTATTGTTTAGTTGTTTCCCCTTATTAGCTCAGATAGATAAGAATGCCTGTTTCATTGAGAGTTGTGTGCTCTTTAGGAAAACAGTTCCTATTTTTGTTGACCTTTTAACTTACTCTCTGTTGAGCACCTTCTTCTTATCTCTAGCATCATTTACTCCTTTGTTTCTTGTGTATATTGACCCACAGAGAGGAGTGAATGATGGGGAGCTTTCCTCCCTGGTGGGTACCTAGTGCTTACATCAGATGGTTGTTTGGTGTGTTCATGAAAATTTGCTCATGACGTCCTCCCTTGTGGTTCTCTTTGTTATCAGCTAACCTCCCTCCTCATTTGCACTTTGCCTACCAGTTCTTGAAAAGTACCCTAGGTTTCTAGAGAAAGTATAAGGCTCTAGAACTTTTTCTGGCTTAGGTCTGCCAGATATAGCCTCCCAGAGTATTTCCTGCCTTTAGGAAAACTAGGGCCCCTGAATGCTTCTGTTACATGTTATAACAGAAGGATTAGTTTAGAAAGCTGCTTTTGTTTTTGTGGTTACCTTACAGAAATGGGGGAACAACAGATTAGGGCCCATTCTTGTACTGTTTTCTTACATTATTCTGTCTAATTGTGTGAGTTCTCCCTTGCTGTAACTCATTTCTATTCAAAGCTGCTTTTGGAAGGAGCCTTTTACCAGAAGTGAGTCCCCTCCCCCAGGCTTGAGCCTAATGACCTCACTTTCCTTCCTGTCTTCCTATGTGAAGTATGCTTGCTACCGCTGCCCCAGTCAGCTGATCTTTCTCCAAATGGGGCTGTTAGTATGGGTATCAGTTAGGAAGTGAAAAGGGGGAGCTTACTTGAGTTGCAAGGCCCAAAGGGACCAGGTTGGGAAGGGAAGGAGTGGAGTGGTCCCTGATCATTCAGTGAAGGGAGATTACCTTTTCAGGATCCTCTGCTTAGAGCCTACAACCTATTATAAGATAAGTCCTGATCTTCTTCTTTGTGTGTTGCTCTGTTACTGGAGTGAAGTCAGTGGTTATGAAGGAGAAGGCTGGAAAAAGGATTGACTACTGATTAGGAATATTCTGAACAAGAGGTACTGGCTCTTTGGATCCACAATTTACTTGTATATAGTCAAAACTTTTTCTGTTGCATGGAGGATACAAATTATTAACCTCAGTTTTTTTGTTTTTAAAGAAAAAACAGAACAGCAGCAGCTCAGCCCTTCTGAACAGCCCCCCAGTAACAACAAGCTCATGTGCAGGGGCCAGTGAGAAAAAGAAATTTTTGGTAAGGAACCAAATTACCTGTTAAAGCTAAAATGTGCTTTTAAATCTGATGCTAGTGCTTGGAAGAGTGTGGAGTTCATTTCCTGGACAAGTCATTTTAGTGGATTTTAGGGAGCACTGGTTGCTCATAACCTATGTTCTTCTGTGCTTCTGGTCACCATTTCTCAGAGCAAAAATATTCATAAGCAGCTTTCTATCAGTGCTGTTCAATAACCTTTATGTGGTGATAGAAATATTTTGTATCTCTGCTGTCCAGTATAGGGACCACTAGCCATACAAAAGTATTGAGCTGAGGAACTGAATTTTAAATTTCATTTAATTTTAATCAACTTAAATTTAAAAAGCCGCATGTGGATAGTGGTTATTGTTTTTGGACAGTGCAACTTTATGTACTGTATAAAGGACTTGATTTGTTCGGCAAGAAATTAAGTGCATGTTTGGAGATATTTTGTGATTCATTGGTACATTCATTCTTCCACACAGGTCATGAGTTTCTGTGTATTGTGATAAGCTCATCATTGGGAATCCTATCTAAGATTCTGTTCCAGAGGGCATAGGGATCTTAGAATGTGAAGCTGTGGAACTAACATAGCTGTTTAGAAATTGAAGTTCAAAGTGTTAGGCTATTATTGGGTAAAAGGGCAATGAAAGTATCCAGATAGCTTTTCCCCCTAATAAAGTCAAGGTAGTAGAGTGGTCTCTCCTGGAAAGTGTAGCAGATGTTCAACTTCTAGACTGGAAGAAGTATTCTGGAGAAAAATTCTGAAAGCAGAAAGAAAGGGAAAGTGTCAGTGAATGCAGTTCTAGGAAAGATGGGTGAACTTGGGGTGTGAGAAACATTGTGGAGAGACTTGTTACAGCTTCGTGTGATGAAAAGATTCAGGCCTAATAGTCTGGAGATGTTAATAATCTGTTAACATAGGACTTAACAATTTACAGAGTGAATTTACATTTATTACTCTTCTTGTTTTGGTTCACTTAGGCCTGGGATAGAATTAAACAGTTTTCTACATTGCCAGTTCTTCTGCCAGAAGATTCATGCTTAGGAAGAGAGAGAGGAATGAAAGATCAAAACCTGATTGAAATGGCTAAGAGATGCCAAATTGGGCTAACAATTCAAATTGCAGAGACCCAGTTGAATCTAACCAAGTATTTTGGCCAGTAGGAGAGGTTATTTATTCAGGGATGGGATGGTGCTGGCAAGGCAAAGAGTGCTTCAGTGTGAGAATGGCAATCTGGCCAGAAGGCAGAGCTGAGATTGGCATGGCCTCATGGGGTTCAAACTTGGCACAGCAAGGAGAGCCAGAGGAACTGTGGGTTCATTAACAGAACTGTTTTGGACTTGGAAGAACTGGAAAACCTAATTTAGTATCTCTGCTTGGCAGGACTTCAGACATCCTCTTCCCTAAGTAAACAGGCTAGGTAAATAATTAAAAAAGAGAATGCATTTGAGAACAACTAAGCATTTTGAGCTGCTCTGGAAATACCTGAGCAATGAGGTGCTCAGCTATGAACTATTTGCTAGGAGGTGGAATCTGTGTTCTCTATATTTTCCCTCTTACACATTGGGTCCCTGGAAGCCTACAGCCTGGTTAGAGCTGGCTGAATCTTCTTAGCCCTAGGTGTGGCTGGGGCCTGTGGACAGTTTTTCAGGCTGTGATGTGCAGCATCCTTTTAGTAGTCACCAAGTCAGTTTTATCAACGGGTGCTGTTACTCTGTGAGCTTGACAGCTCAGTGTAGTGGAAAGAGCACTGGCCTAGAAGTCACTGAGTTATTAATAATCCAGTAACATAGGATTTTACAATTTTTATTTAGAGTGCCTTCAACAACAGCAGTTAACAACATAAACTATAAGCATGTGTATAATACATTATAAAGTTTACAAAGTGATTTAATGAAAGTATTGAATAGAGCCAGGAAGCAAACCAGATCTTCTGACTCTTGGTCATGGTAATTTTACCATGTGAAAGTCTAATCATTTTTTTAAACTTTTTAAACTTCTTAAAGTTGTTGTAAGATCATAAAATGTAAAACATTTTGTACATTATAAAACAAATGTGCAAATGAAAAGCAGTAGTGATTATATCACTTCTGTTGTGTTTTGGAATGGTGGCTATAAGCTTTAGTGAAAGCTTCTAACCAAATCTGTGCATACTGTCTTGGAACTGAAATGGTTAAGGTTTTCTACATTTTTTGGATTGTCATTACTGTCTATCAGATGGTCCTTTGCAAACTCCAAATATTGCCCAATTTCTGAAAAATCCCAGTGGAGTAAGAAATAGGATCCTTATTTTCATGGATTCCTCTTTGCTTTAAATCTTATCAAAATAGTAGGTAGAAGATTAAACAAAGCCCAGGATCATGAGATGTTCACTAGTGGGTGCTTAAGAATGGAAAGGTTGCTTTCTTCAGAGCAGTAACTAGCTGAGCAGGGCTCTTGGCTATCAGTTCTAAAAGGAGACAAATTCTAGGAGCTATTCTTCCTCAGAGTCGGGGATTGAGCAGACTGTCTTGTTTTTACTATGATAGACCTGGCTCTTCAGGACTTCCTTTCTCTTTCAAGGGCTGTTGATAAGATAGGCTGGCTAGTTTGAACATAAAACATAAAGCAATATACAAGCTTTGTATTCTATTTTGTAAGAAGGTTGCTTTTTTCCCCTTCTTTCTTTATTATTTTGGTGGTGGTTTATTTACTAAGCAGCAATAGATAACTAATACACCATTTGATCATTGACTTATTCACTCATAGTCACTGACTCCCTACTGCATGTGCATGCCTGCATAATTCTAGGACTGAAGATACAGAAAGAACTAGGGCAGAAAAGAAGGTTGCTTTGTAATCATCTTATCCACTGATCTCTTAGGACTTTCCTGAGTCACACAAATTAAATTATTTGTGTTGCCTTTTTCTTCTCATTATTTACTGTCTCTGGCAAAATAAGTACTTCAATGCCAAAGGTGTGGGAGCCATCGAAGGTGTTTAGCAAATACAGGGGGACAGAGTTCTGCAGAATCAGAGAAAAGGGTACCAGGGATGATGGCTAGCTGAGGCCTTTTCCAGGTCGAATTAGTTCACTAACCTTTGTTTAATAAACACTGTTTGAATTTTTTTTTTGCCTTGGGAGCCCTCTTGGGTTGCAAGTTTAATTACTGAGTTCAGACTTTGAGAAGATCATTTCTACTCAAGTTTGGTATCATCATTGGTTACTCCTATTGCCCCTGCTGACTTCCCAAATCTGCACTGCCCTCCAGGCATGGCTCTTATTATTGCTTTCACCAGATTGGCTGTGGTGGGTAGGGGACTTGAACCTGCTTAGACCTGAAATTTTGTACTGGAACTTGTTTCTCAACAACTGTGGCACTTCTCCTTTCAGTTCAGAGTGTGTTTATAGTTAGGCTTTCTAGACTGTAACACTAGGAATTATGCAGACTTACTGGGAAATGAGAAATACATGAAACAAGAAACTAAGGAAAGATGCAAGTATGCCTAAGAATATAGTACAGATAGTAAGTGGCATAGGAGGCCAGGAAAGTGAAAGATGAACTTGGCAGAAGGAGTTAGAATTTGGTGGAAGGAGTTATGGAGTCATTTTGGGTCTTACCCTGGAGGTTATTGAAGGGAAAACTGGAACTTGTATGGATGTGAGGAGGAGAAAGAAGTGAAGAATCAAACAACTCAGAGATTCGAACTTGTAGCCAAGAGAGTAGTGGTAGCAATGTTAGAAATGGCAACAATGAGAGGGGAGACTAGTTTGGGAGGGTAGTTGATTCAGACACATATGGCTAAGTCGAGTTTGATATTACAGTGAAAAAACTCTGAGATTGTATGTGGTTTTTGCAGGTCCACAATCACTTATCTTCAATCCTGAAATCCAAAAATACTGCAACCTAAAGGCTTTTTTTTTCCTGTAAATTTGTAGCAAGCTCATTTGGCAACAAAATCTGACCCTGGCCTGAACAGACACAGGCCTATTTATAGTCTGTATTTATTACACTTATTGTGAATATTCATACTTTGCACTACAAAAACTAACTTGTGTTGTATTAACAGATAAACCTCAGTGACAACAAATATGTCTAGTATGGAGGAAGTGACAGTGCTCACCACAGTCACTTAGGGACTATGATTGAGGGTGGATCCACCGACCTGGAACTTGTGGAGATTCTGTTTCCAGTTCTTTGTCAGAACCAGTCACAAAACTCCAAACTAACTTCATGAGAGACTAAGCAGTACAGAGGGGCTTTCTTATTATTATTTCTTATTATTGCTTTCACCAGAGTGGCTGTGGTGGGTAGGGGGACTTGAACCTGCTTAGACCTGAAATTTTGTACTGGAACTTTTTTCTCAGCAACTGTGGCACTTCTCCATTCAGTTCAGAGTGTGTTTATAGTTAGGCTTTCTAGACTGTAACATAGAACCCCTTGGCCATGGGAGTGCTGCCCCAGAAACCTGGCCCTTGGGGGAGTCATATAATATATAGAACATGTATGTACCATACTACCTTTCTAAATCAAAAAAGTACATTCTGAAACAATTTTGGCCTCATGGGTTTTGGCTAAAGGGTAATGCCCTGTATTATCTATCTTTATTGAGACTTATTCTGTGTTAGGTTCTGTTCTCCTATCTTTACCCTATTAATTCATTTAATTCTTTCAGTAACTTCATGAGGTAGATACTATCACTATTCTCACTTTACAAATGAGGAAACTTAGTAGTAATTTCAAGATCACAAAGCTAAGAGGTTGTAGAGCGAGGATTTGGAGCCAATCGGTTTGACTCTAGTGCTAATTTCTTAACAACAGCTTATCTGCTTCAAATACCTGACAGACAGATGATGTTTTGCTTGAAAGATTGGGTCTGAACATAGAGATTTGGGAATCTCCTAGATTGCCTAAATTTTTATTCCTACTGAGGAAAAGATGTGAAGAGAGGGGGAGAAGTCCAAAACCCAAAGGTCCAAACATCGAGGAATGGTCGTATGTGGGGGTGGGGGTGGGGGTAGGCGTGAGGAAGAGGAATCACTAAGAAAGCAGAAGTGGTTAGAGTGGTGGCAGGTTCTCTGGGATGGGGTAGAGGCACAGAAGGCGGGGGAAGAAAGAACCCCGTGAAAGAGGATTTGGCCGCAGTGCAGAGTGCCCCAGAGAGAGGCAAGGACAGTGGTTGGCAGGAAGGAATTGAATAATTGAATCTGTATCTTTATCTGAACTTTCCTGATCCATAGCTTATTCTAGTCAGCCTGATGGGGGAAATGCAGATTTAGGAACCTGAAAGATTTTGATACCCTGTGTGACACATGGAAGCTGGTCATGGGCCTGCATTCTGCTCTGGAAAGGCTTTCACCACATTGAAGAAGAGATTCAGAGTGCTTGGCATCTTTGTTTACATTGCTTACTAATCACAGGCTTGGTTAGTTTTGAGTAGGAGTGATTTGTGGTTTGAGGCAGAAGTTTAATTACCTTTCTGACAAAATTCGTGTGAAACAGTGCTTGGATTATGGTCCATTGTGAAATAGATTTAGTTCTTTCAGTCCTTCAAAAGGATGGAGGGGAGTCCTTCAGAGGTGCATCTACATATAACATCCCAGTTTAAGAATGAGCGCTGTTAAGTGTTTTTTATTACTACTAAAGTAATTAGATAAAAATCAACAATGGAATAAAAATATTTTTAAAGAAATTAACAGTCGGGGGTGGAACTAGGGAAATCTAAATAGGCTATGGACTTTGATTAATACATCATATTGGTTAATGAATTGTAACAGAAACAGATATACCATGCTAATGTATGATGTTAATAGGGGAAATTGTGTGTGAGGGGAGAAAAGTACATGTGTTCTATCCGCTCAGTTTTTCTGTAAATCTAAATTTGTACTAAAAATAGAATCTATTAATAAAAAATAATAATGAGAGCTACATCAAGGTGTGCTGGGCTGTGAGCAAGGAGTTACCCTCTGTAGGGACAGACAGGGCTGCAAACAGCAGTGAGCATGGGGGTACTCCAGAGCCAGTTGGGGAACTAGAGAGTATAGGAAGCTGGAGATGGCATGTCAGGGCCTGGCAGCATGTCTCAGGCACTGTGCTTTGGAAGGCCCTTGACATGGTAACTGCTTGGCATTTCAGGGGAAGGAGAAAAAGAAGACAGTGAAAAAACCTGCTGTCACTCATGCAAACCTTGAATCCACAGGATACTTCCTCTGCAGCACTGCCCTTTCTGCTTGCATACACCCATGCATGTGTGCACATGCACACCCTCACCTGGAATGCAGACCAGATGGGGCACACTGCCTTCCCGTCCTACCCCCTCCAGCCCCATCCACTCACAACCGTAGCTAAAACCTCCCTTACTGGTTCCCCAGGCCCCATGGCTTGCTGTATGATTGGTAGCGATCTCCTAGTTCTGATTCCATTATTACTCCACCTCCATGAGCTCCAGAAAGGAAGGTCACAATCCTTTGATACTTTTTTCAGTGCTCCCATTGAAGCCCTGCATCTGTGAGTTAAAAAAAAACAACAAAAAAAACCTCCTTTACCTGTATAACACTTAAGTTGTAGCATAACATGGTAAAGAGGTAGGCTTCCAAGGTTTGACTCTTGATTCTTCTTTAGCATTGTGTCCTTGAAGGAACTTATTTAAATTTATTGTAACTCAGCTTCTCCTGTAAAATAGAGACAATAATAGTACCTGTTGTCAGGGCTAGTTTGATTGATATATAGGATATGCTTAGAACAGGCTTAGTATGTAGTAAATGTTCAATAAATGTTACCTATAGTCATATACCATTAATGAATAAAGTGGCTCATACGTTCCATTAAAGGATGAAAGGGCTCTATCAGGACTGTGTTTTGAAGAGTTGTCACATCACAGACTTATTTCTCAGAGATTCTTTGCTGTCCCCTGTTTAATATGTGAACTTTTCAGGGACACAGAGCTCTTTGAACCTCAGTTACCTAGGGAGAACAGCTCATTACATTTTAATTCAGTGATTCTGAAGGTGTGGTCTGGGGACCCCTTGGAGGTTCCCCAAGATCCTTTTAGGAGGTCCATGAGGTCAAAACTATTTTCATAATAATATTAAGGGGTTACTTGCCCTTTTTATGCTTATTCTCTTAAGAATGTTCAGTAGTTTACTAGAGGCTACATGATACATGTTATCACAACAAATTGGAAACAGAAGCTGACATGTGAATCCAGCTGTCTCCTATTAAGCCATGCATTAAAGAGATTTTCGTTCTCTCACTAAACTTTTCTATATATATATATATATGTGTGTGTAGTTTCTTAATAAAAATGTATTCATGTTAACATGTGGCTCTTAATTATTTTTAAATAAATAAAATTAATTTTCTAAGTTTCAGTTTCTAATATGGTATATATAATCTACATAAACAAAAACTCTTTGGGGTCCTTAATAATTTTTAGAGTCAAAATTAAAACCACTGGTCTAGTTCAGTGGACTGGAAGAATTTTAGCCCCCCCTCTCTTGGGAAAAGGAAGTCCTTTATGCACCCATCCTACCTTTCAATCACTCTCCCTTTCTGTCTTCTTTGTCTGCTCTGTGTTCCTTATCTTCATATACTCTGAAATTGTCACTTCATTGTTGCTGCTTTTCACACTTCTGACCTGACTGAGTTATGGAGAGATTGCCAAACTTGGAGCAGTAGAGAGTTTTCAGAAATAGATATGAAATCAAAAGATATGTTCTTTCTTCCAAGGCACAATCTATTAATTTGTCTTTCTCAGTATAATTTTCATTCACTGACTCTGAACCTTTCTCTCTTCTATCTCAATTATTTGTTGGTTTCCTGACAGTCTTTTCTTTTTCCTCTCTACTTGTTCTTTTCTTCTGTAATATCTCTAACCTTTTCCTGTCATTTTGAACTACCTCAAGTTATTTGTTAGCCATTTACAGTATCTTTATCTCCTTGATTGTTCCTTCACATGCTAACACTTGTACTTCCTTTTGTTCCTGATATTTATATTCAATTCTGTTCTTCAGTCAGTTAAACCATTTAACAAATAGTAAACACAAGTATTATAAACCCTTTCCTTTGCTTGTCACTGGAAGTATAGGAACAAGATAGACATGATCCCTGTCCTCCCAGAGCTAAGGCTACCCATGATGGTCATTTAGGACAAAACTGGGGGCTGTTACAAGGTAATTTGTTCAGGGTCCCACTTTACCCACCTGGAAATGCCCTTGAAAGGATTATGGAAATCAGTAGTAGCAGCCTCAGCCATTTATTTGCATGTCTACTGTGTATCAGATATTTTACTTACATTATCTCATAAAGCTCTTATGGTCTCTGCAAATTAGGTATGTCAACAGATGGAAAACTAAGGCTCACAGAGGACAGGTAACTTGCTTGTGGTCATATAGCTAGGAAGAATCAGCACGAAGATTTCTTTCCCTGTTCAGTCATATCAGCCAAGAATGAAAGGTATCCTGGCTAGGAGGTGCTATAGTAGGAGAAGCTCCAGAGCCAGCTGTGGAAATAAAGAGTGTAGGTACTTACAAATGACATGTCAGAGCATAGTAGCTGAGCTGAGGTAGCCACTTAGATCTTGTCCCAAGAACTTTGTCCCAAAGAGTTGGGTTAGAAGAGGAAAGCCCCAACTCACTGAAGGAATGCCTGTGGGGTAGACAAGCTAGAACAGGAGCATCAGGGCTGTTTGCTACTAATGTTGCTAAAGGACTGCCTGAGGCTTACGTGGGAAAGGCAGGATTAAAGCATGCTGCAGAGTCCACTAATCTGTCTATCATTCCTTTGGCAGAGTGACGTCAGAATCAAGTTTGAGCACAACGGGGAGAGGCGGTAAGTCTGCCTTCTAATCAGTGGTTGTGTTCATGTGTGCAGCAGTTCTCAGAAAGCATTGAGCTTGTGGAAGCCATTTTCCTCAGGGGTACCTGTGGGGTCACTGACTGGGTAATGGGGTTGATTGGGCATTAAAGGGAAAGTTTCACTCCTGGGTTGGTCTACCAGTTGAATCTTGTTCTGGTCTTAGAATTGGAAGCCATTTCAACTGCTGATGTGTTAGTCTTCTGCTCTTACTTTGCTGCTGTGAAGTCTGCTGTTTTGCTAAGAGAGGAAGTCAGGACTCTAGCCCTATTCAGAGTCACGGCTTCCAAACATTCTGTGCTACCTGTGGACAAGAGGTCAGGATTCTTCTGTGACATGGTGCCATTCCCATCCCTAGTAGAATGGCCTTGGCTTTGAACACATCAGGGAACACGTTGACTAATTGGAAGTTTCTTTATAAGGTCTCTAGGTCATGGGAAGCTGCACCAAGTCTCTTGGTTGTGAAATATTTCAGATCATTTGAGGACATTTTTCAGTCTATATTCAGTGTCTTACCTTGTTAGGGAAGTGAAAGCAATATTACAAAACCCTTCTGTCCTTTTCTCCATTGCCAATATTTAGTTTTTTGTAGGAAGTCAGGGTAGTTCTCAGTGGAGAAAAATAAGACTCCACTTAATTTCTCAAGTTATTTAAGGAAAAGCTTTTAAAGAGCATACAGAACTCTGGTTGTGGGATATTCAGGACCCTGTGTGGACATGTGTATGGCACATATGTTCATAAATGTGCTTTTTAATATGTTTCCCACTCTTTGCCTTTCTTTTCCATTGATACCCTACTTCCCTTTGCTTTGAGCATTTGGAGAGGTGAAAAGCCTACCCGTGAGGATAAGATCTTCCTGCTTTAGGAATCCTGTCTTCTACTTTAGAACTTTAGTACCTCCAGACATTCTTAGTACAGGTAGTTCTCTGCTGCTGGCATGTTTAAGCCTCCTTGAAGCTACCTCCAGAGGAGATCTGTAGTTGCTGTTTTCCCTTAAAAAGATACATTCACAAGCCTGCAGGATTGTCAGAGGTTGCCTGGTGGAACATTGTGCAAAGAGCAGTGTGCAGAGCCAGGGTCCTGCTGTTGCCTTGTGGGTTCTAGGACTGTTCCAGGCCTGGAGGGAGGAAGGGCTTCTAAGGTATGTCCCCAGCTGCTTATCCTGTGTCCTGCCAGTAGCAGGGAAGTTAAATTGTCACTTCATTGTTGCTGTTTTTCACACTTCTGACCTGACTGAGTTATGGAGAGATTGCCAAACTTGGAGCAGTAGAGAGTTTTCAGAAATAGATATGAAATCAAAAGCTCAATTGTGTTAGGGCCTAATTATGCAGTTACGCTCTTGTGAATTCCTGTTCCCCAAGTGGTATGCAGTTACAGTGGCAGACATACACTGAGAAAGTGTGAGTGTTCAGTTTCAGAAACACTGCCAGATTGAAACCACAAGTATTTAAGGTGGTCAGGCAGGAATGGCCCTGAGCACTAGAATATTGGTATCAAGGTTTTGAGAACTGTACATTCTCTTTTTATGGAGCTGTTCTCAGGAGCCATGACATTTCACTGTTTGTGTACTATGTGTGGAATTGAGGACTTCATAAGTTGGTTCAGGAAAGCCAAGTTGAAAGTGCTCTGTACCAGACAGCTCTGGCTTCATGTATTTTGTGTTTTAGGGTTTTGTAGAGAATGTTATTGTGGGCTTTCTTTACTTTTTACAAGGAAAATGGATCATTTCTATCTAAATGTTACATTAGAATTAATTAAATTAGAGTTTACAGAAAAGAGGAAAGAAGTAGTGACTTTATCCATTTGTTTATGCAAAGTGTCCATTCTGGTGGGCTGACTTTTCTTTTGCTTTAGAAGTATGTGGACCAGACTCCTAACCCTCCTCCATTTTAATTTTAGGGGAGCAAAGAGGAAGACTATAGATTAGGATCTCCTTTCCTTTGAAAACTTTCATGTCTGAACACTGGTAGGGGTGGCTGTCAAAGGTATTAGACCCCTCTTTGAAGCACTGGCCTAAAATTGCCTGTTATTCAGTGTGATGGCAGCATCTTAAATCTTACCAACCCTGAAAGTCCTGGTTTCTGATCTTGACCAGACTTACTTTTGGGGGTTTTGAATGGCTCATTGCCAGGCCAAATAAGGAGAATTTATCTCTGAGCCTGATCCTTTTCTAACAGTGTGCTAGGGTATAACTCAATGGTATCTTCATATTTTATTCAGAAAGGCTGGCCCCTTTTCAGAATTATAGCATTCAGCTGGCCTGTGAGATACAAAGATGTGGAGCACAAGGTGACAGCAGTGTTTGGCAGCCTCTTGAATTGTTGCTGAGGTTCCGGTGAAGGAGGGTATGATTTGGTATTAAGTTAATAGAAAGCCATTCTCAAAAAGCTCCAGAAAACACCCATATCTAGATAGCACCTAACAGTATCACTGCTTGGAATAGTTGATTTGAGGGAAAAAATACAAGGATTACAATATGGATTTCCTGGTAGATATAATCTAATATATACAGCAGTATAATTTCTAAAAATGAAAGGTTATTATGGAGAAATCATTGTCCTGAGATGGTACTGTTTGTGTGAAGGATAGATTATGTTTGTAGTAGTATTCTATCAATGTTGTTCAATAGAACTTACTGCTATAATGGAAATGTTTATGTGTTGTCCAGTATAGTAGCCACTGACCATATGCAGCTAGTGACCACCTGCAATATAGCAAGTAGGACTGAGGAGCCATTTTTAAATTTAATTTTAATTAATTTGAATATAAGTAAGTACATATGGCTAGTGGCTCCATATTGAATAGTGCGGTTCAAGGTAATGAAGGCTTTTATGCTGCTCACTGATTTGAGCCAGCTGGGCACAAAAGAACATTAAAGAAGTTATCTGGTTAGATCCCATTAACATCCAGTGGCTCAGATCCCTCTTTCCTGCGGTTTATTGCTTCTTCCTCTGGTTATACCACTTCCCACTCTGGGGGGAGCTGGGAAGATGTGAAAGAACCACACATTCTTCCTCTAAACATGGAGGAGGGCAAGAGCTATGGAGGCTCCATGGCCCAGTGTGTGACTCCACCACAAGCTAGTCAGATTTCATCTGGCCTAGGTGTGCTGAGAGGTGAAGGTGGTTTTAATATACATTTCCCCCCATTATATCATAAGTATCTTTTCAGGTATTTATTAGTCATTCGTAACTTTTCTGTGAATTGTGTTATTGCACCCCATGCCTACACTTCTGTTGGATTGTTCTTTCTTAGTGATTTTTGCAAGTATTTCCTCCAAACTTGACATTTGTTTTTTTAACTTTGTTGATGGTTTATTTTGCCATCAGAAGTTTAAATATTTTTGTCAAATCTATCTTCTTCCTTTTTGTCATATGTATTTTATGTAATGCTTGGGAAGACCTGCTCCACTCTATTTTTTTAATACATTTTTTCTGTGTGTGTGTGTGTGTGTGTGTGTGTGTAGAGAGAGAGAGAGAAAGAGAGAGATATATATATGTGAGTTTCTGATATTTTCTTCTGTTTCTTTGAGCTCTTTGCTTATTTTTTTTTAACTTATTTAAGTTTTAGAGTATTGGGTTGGACCCATATAAAATTGTTACTTTTGTACATAAAAAATTGTTTACTGTCAGCAGATTCATATAGTTCAAGCTAATACATTCATTAAAACTTTTCATTATGAAAATTTAAAACGCACACAAAAGTAGAGAGAATATTATACTAAACTTCCATAGACCTGTCACCTACCTTTAACATTATTAACATGATACCAATTTTGTTTCATTTTTCCCCACTTTTAAATTTTGCTGTGACATTTGGTGATGAATCATTTTAATACTTCTTTGAACAAGTTCTTATTCTACCCTCTGTTTATAGAAATTGTTCTCTGAACTTAACCTAATGAGTCTATCTAGAAAAGTGTCAATATCAACATGACTTAATGTGCCCACATGTATTAAGAAAATTGATCAGGCATATATTCAACTCAAGGGAAATTCCTGTGACTCTGTGTTAAGAAATCTCACTTCTAGGGATAATTGGTAATGAGATTGCTGTGGCATCTCAAAAATGAACAATGGAAAAGACCTTCCAATCTCCAGGTTTTCTTCCTAACAGGACTGTTTGGAATATAGTTTTGAAATCCAGGTGTCCTGCTATGAGACTCAACTGTCATTGACAGAAAGGTCCAAGATGAAGTGATAAAACAGTAATTGGGATTGAGTGGTGTTTGTGATGCTCAGAAGAAGGGTGAGAGATAGGTGAGAGAAGAAAAAGAGACAACAGAGAGAAAGGCAAACTGTGTGAAAGAGAACCGATGTTGAAAAGGAAGGTATCACTCAGAAGCATTACATTTAAAATACACAATTAACCATACTTACTGTTCCTTTTCAGAATTATAGCATTCAGCCGGCCTGTGAGATATGAAGATGTGGAGCACAAGGTGACAACAGTGTTTGGGCAGCCTCTTGATCTACATTACATGAACAATGAGGTAAGATAGTAGATGGGTGGTGTGGGGACAGGTGCCTGCCTTTTTTCTCTCTGTTTAACTGGGGATTTCCTAGTTTGTTCCTCTAATATCATCTGTAGGTTTTCATTTTCTGGAGCCTCTTTTCTTAATTCAAATAACTCTGGTATTTCTTTTTTTTGCTACATGGGAGATTACATAGCTGTTTCCATTCTTCCTGCTCATTCAGTGCCAGTAGCTGTATACTTCTTCGTAGAATCAGGTATAGCATCAAGGCTAGGCTTATGTTGTCTCCTTTACATTTTTTGGTTATCCTTTTCTTTCCAGCATAGCCTTAACAAGAAGCAGAGAGTTCAGCAGGGGAGGTGTGGAAACTGGTGGGTAGATCCTTTATTGACAGTCATAAATGCCAGATTCTTTTCTCAGAGTTTAACTTGTGAATGAAGCTTGTTTCAAAAGTTAGCACCTACTCCAGTAATTTCTTTAACTCTTCTTCATCCTATTCCACACCTTAATAGCCCTTATTTATTCATACTTTGAACATCACCCAGGAAGGAATTCTTTTGACTTGTCAGTTGCTTGGCTGCTTTCCCAGCTCCAAGAAAGTATTAGAGGCTATAGTCTGCTTAGGCTGATGTTTTGCATTAGACTGAACATGTGTTTGTGCCTAGTCAAGAGCATGTATCTTGAGGGAATTGAGTTGGCAGGTGAGACAAGCTAGGCAACATTATGGCTCTTTGAGAGTCAGGTCCTTACTGTGTAGTTTTATTTTACTGGTTAAAGAGTTAAGAATTTTCTCTATAGTTTGGGGCTGAAATCTGTAGGAACTGAGATTTGTTGGCTGAAAACTCCCTGGTCTCCTATGTATAAAATGTATGACTACAGTTGGATACGGTACAAATGGCTAACAAAAATAAGACTTATTTGATCTTTTGCTTTTGGAAATAACAGCAGATTGGGAAAATAAACCCTAACTCTATAGTTAATATATAATACAGATGTTAAGTATTTCCAAGTATGTATACTGAAACATTTTAAATACAGGATATGAAAATCAAAAAAATATAAATGTCAAATCCATAGAACTTCTAGGTTCAAACTTCAGTAACAAGGAAGGAAGGAAGGCTAAAGTCAGCTAGCTAATCAGCATTGAAGATGATCTTCAGTAAAGATTTTTCTGGACAACTTAGTACTCATTTCTTTTTCTATTAATATTGCTGTTAAGAATTCCAGATGACCCAAAATCCATTTTCAAACTCACTTGCCAACAAAGTGGCTGCCCAGAATGTTGGGCATTCCTTTAAACACATATGTATGCATATATTAATTCAAAAGCCAAATATAAATATTGTTTTAGATTATGCTGTCTTTCCATACTTCACTAATGTCAGTGACCAAGAATTGACTAATTTAAGTTGTAATTTAAAATCCCTCAACCCTTGTTTTTCTTTGCCCTCTAAAGTTCACCTTGTCAGAATTTGAGAACCACAAATGGAAAGTCTGTTGACACTTTATTTGCATTTATATTTTTATAATAATAACTTTATCAAGATACAATTTACCTGCTATAAAATTAACTCTTTTAAACTGTACAATTCAGTGGTTTTTAGTATATTCACAGAGTTGTGTAACAAATACCACTATCTAACTCCAGAACTGTTTCATACCCCAAAGAACACTGTACCCATCAGCAGTGACTTCCCATTTCCTTCTCTCACTGGCCCCTGGCAAACACTTATCTACTTCCTGTATCTCTGGATTTACCTATTCTGAATATTTCCTACAAATGAAATCATACAATATGTGGTCTTTTGTGTTTGGCTTCTTTCAATAGGCATAATGTTTTCAAGGTTCATCCATGTTATAGCGTGTGTCAGTATTTCATTCCTTATATCATCCATATAATATTCCACTATCTGGATATGATGAATGCTTGTGTTGTTTTCACTTTCTGGCTGTTATGAATAATGCTACTGTGAACATTTGTATATAAATTTCTTTATGAACACATGTTTTTGGTTCTCTAGAATATGTACCTAGGAGTGGAATTGTGCTTTAACTTTCTGAGGAACTGCTCAACTTTCCCACATTGGCTGCACCATTTTACATTCCTACCTGCAATGTATGAAGGTTGCAGTTTCTCCACATCTTGGCCAACACTTTTTTGTTGTTTATAGATCCTAGTCGGTGTGAAGTGGTATCTCATTGTGGTTTTGATTTGCATTTCCCTAATGACTAATGATGTTGAGCATCTTTTCATGTGTTTATTAGCCATTTGTATATATTCTTTGAACAAATGTCTATTCAAATCCTTTGCCCACTTAAAAGGAAATTATTTGTCTTTTTATTGTTGAATTATGAGTTCTTATGTATTCTGGTTACTAGACCATTATTACACATTTGCAAAATTGTAGCTTTAATTTTTTTAAAGTTAATACCTAGTCCAGTTATTTCTTTTATCTCTCCCTACCCCCACAGTCTTTATTTATTCCTGCCTTGAATGTTGCCCAGGAAGGAATTCCTTTATAATATAACATGATATGCAGAATATTTTCCCATTCCATAGGTTATCTTGAGGTTTTATTTTAAATGTTCTTCTTACTATTTGCTTTTTCCTGGCCCAGGATTTAGAGTTCTCATCCCCTTGTATTGTAAATTAGGAACTGAAGAAATCAATTGGACTTTAGCTTTATTTTGTGTGTGCCACAAATATATAGGATCTGGTATTTGCTGGGTCTTAGGCAAAGTGTACTTTTGCATCATTTAATACTACATACTTGTAATGTCTCCTGTTTTTAATATCAAGTAAGACTTATCTGTACCCTCAGGGACCTTCTATTTAGTACTTGGGTGTAATGAAATAGAAGAGATAGTTTTTGGGCTCTAGTCACTGATTTTTATCTCTGTAACATTAAGATACTAAACCCTGCTCTTTGATCTAAATTTGTGTTCTTACTGAGTAACAGTTTTCATCCTCTGCCTGGCCATCTCTACTTCCTGTACCTTTTCCGATTGTTCTGTTAATGTCAGTGTAGATAGAGTGGGACATGATTCTACTGCTTAATTTGGAAGAAATACGGGGGCTATAATTGCTTGGGATTTAATGCTTTGGAGTAAAGCACATTTTTAGAGAGGAAGCTCTTTTCAGAAAATATGTCAGAACAAAGTACTGGTAATGTACTACGGCACAGAAGAGCTCAAAAAGGTTGAGCTTAGTGAAGGAAGCTAGATGTAAAAGAATATGTATGATTTGAATATGTATGAGTTGTATAATTCCATTTATAGGAAATGTCTAGAAAAGGAAAATCCATAGAGACAAAATAGATAAGTGGTTTCCTGGGGCTAGAGGGAAGAAGGGGGAATGATTATATATGGGTACAAGAGATTTTTGGAGCAATGGAAATGTTTTAAAATTGAATGTTGGTAAATTCTGTAAATTTACTAGCAATTATTGAATTGCACACTTAAAGAAAAGGAAAAGAAAATATTTCTGTGGTTTCAGTTTAAGACCCCCATAGTATCCAGTGAGGTGGTTTTCCTCCAAACTTACTTTTACAAACTGAAGACTTATATTTTATATGCTATCCTTTTTTCTGTGTCCTGTGGTACAGCTCTCCATCCTACTGAAGAACCAAGATGATCTTGATAAAGCAATTGACATTTTGGATAGAAGCTCAAGCATGAAAAGCCTCAGGATATTGCTGCTGTCCCAGGACAGAAACCATGTAAGCAGCCCCTATTATGGCCAGGTAGCTAACGACAAAGCTTGCTGTCTCAGGAGTTCCCCTTGCTTCCTTGAGAGAATTTTGTCTTCCTTGCCACATCTTGATTGAGAACATAAGCATGGCCCAGCCCACTGCATCAGTGACCAGCTCTCCTTGTGCATTTGATTTCACTGGGAAGTCAGATTGTCAGTGTTAAGGTTGCAACTACTTGGCTTGAGGTGTGGGAGGAAGGAAAACATTTTATGGTAAAGGAGAAAATTATTTTTCTCGGTATTTAACGTTCTTTCATTTAGATTTGGACCCCAAGACACATTTGATAAGTGTGGGGGTGCTGATTAGCAAAGGCTGTCAAGGAGTTGAATGTTGAGACTGTCATGCTTTGTAAACCCAACTCCCACAATTCCTCAGCAACAGTGCCTTTCCCTTAGGACACATATAGGAAATAAACTTTGCTTTTGTTTAATGGAGAAAAGGCCGTGGGCTGGAGGGCCTCTTATAACTTACCAGCTGCTGCCTTACCAAGTGGCAGGCAATCTGCAGGGGCTGTCAGAAGTGAGGAATTATCCCTTATGCAGTTTCCTTTCCTAAAGGGTTGTTGGGGAGCCTACTTCTCACAAGAATGCTTATTATCTGTTTGTCTTCTAAGCACTGATTCTTCCACCAGTTTTCTTCAGCTGCATGTCCATGAAGGTTTCTTGGCAATCTTTCCTTTCCTTATGAAGACAGCCAACTGTGGTCAGCTGACATTGCTGCATGAGAACTCAGGGTACCCCACACCAGGACAGCTTAGATGGAATGGTGCTCATTCTGACCATTTATTTTAAAAAGCCTTATGGGGTTGGGCTGTCCTATTGATTAGGGGGAGATATGGGAGGACACAGTTAGGAAACAATAGAATAAAGAAAACATTTTCTAATGTTATAGAAGAATCCTGTGCATGAGGATTGGTCTTCTCTATCCCAAATAGGTCTTTTTCCTGAAAATGTTTTGGGAAGTATTCTGAGGTAAAATATTTTATTTTATTTCTCTGGTCAGGTGACTCACCTGCTCCTCACAGTCCTTCCTTATTGCCTATCATATAAGATCTAAATTTAGCCTAGCATCCAGGGTTTATTACCAACCATTGCTTTCAATTCCCTAGTCTCATCTTTCTATATTCTTCAGCATATTCTCCCCATTCTGCAGCTCTTCCTTCTCCCTCTTTGCCAGACCATGGCTATAACTATTTTTTTAGGTCCTAGCTTGATTAACCTTCTACAATCTGGTCAGTATTTTTTTACTCAGGCCATTTTGACTATTCTCTATTCCATTAGTCACTGGATATAATTTCACACTAGTTTATAGGTTGCCTAGTGATTGCCCTCTAGTTGTTGCGTATTTGTAAGTTTTACCCCAGAAGATTGTAAGCTCCTTGAGATTCCTATTATTTTGGAACCTTTTCTCTACTCATCTTCTTAAGAAAACATAGTGAATGGTTCTTGAATTGTTAGCAAGAGTCAAGCAGAGATCATGTTCCACAAACCCCTTCCTTACAGCAGATGCTGGAATTGGGGTTTGGTTCAATGATATGATTGCTTGACGGGAAGCTAGTATCCCTAATTGTGATCTCTCTACCCCTCTGATAAAAAGGGATAGATAACTGGCTCTTTATATCCACTTTCCCATCCATGAAGGGGTACACGTAGCTACAGATACCTCTGTAACACACTGAGCTGTTTGAAAGATGACCTTGAGAGCTCTGACACTCATGGTGTTACATTAGATTTTGCATAAAATAAATGCCACACTGATGCCTCTCTTTCTAAGGACCTACCTATATTTTTAAAAATTATGGTAAAGTCAGTATAATTTTTTGTAAATAATTTCTTAAAGGAGGACCATCTTATGGACAGTGACTGTAATGGGGTTTGTGGGGGAGACTTGGTGAAGGGGGGACTCTAGTAAACATAATGTTCTTCATGTAATTGTAGATTAATGATAACAAAATTTTAAAAAAAGACCATTTTATATAATCCTGTCACCTTAACATGTTGATTGATTTATTTTTGCATATGACCCTCTAGTCTTTGACCATGCGTATACATATTTTAAGTATTATCATGCTATTCATACATGAATTTTCTAATCTATTTTTTCACTTAGCATTGTCATGCATACTTTTATGTCAGTATACAAATCTTCATAATTATAATTTATATGGCTGCATAAGTCCCTTGAGTGGATATACCATAATTTAATTAAATTATTATTTTTTGCTACACTTAGCATTGTCATGCACACTTTTATGTCAGTATACAAATCTTCATAATTATAATTTATAAGGCTGCATAAGTCCCTTGAGTGGATATACCATAATTTAATTAAATTATTTTTGCTACTGTTGGAATACTTAAGCTGCTTCTATTCTTTGCATTTATAAAGATATGTAATATTTAAGACTAGCAGGGGTAATGAGGTCTTTCCTTGAGAACTTCCTCAGCTAGACTTTAGGCTTTTTAATAAACAGAAGTATCATGATCCAAAATTGCTGTGTGCTCAGGAATCCTACTTCTAGAATAGTTCTCCAACTGTCTGTGATGAAATACCAGATTTGTTCTTCTAATTTCCAGTCTGTCATGGACCAATTGTTTTTTAAAATACAAAAACTGAAAACGAAATGGAAAAATATTTACAAAATACAAGCACATAATTTTTATTGTTAGATTTTAATAGACATAGGCTCTTTGCCGGATTGCCATAGAAATCTGTAAAGAGTTACTCTCCGTCTCTGTATTTACCTTGTGGAGGACTGGTACACCATAGATTGTGGCCTGGCACCAGCCCACAAATAACACCTGAGTGTACTGCTCCAGGATATCATATCTTCCTGGTCTTCACTTCCTTCTGCTGGTAACTGTCAGCCACTTTGTTTCTCTACGTAGCTGAGAAGCAGTCTGTTGCCTCATCTACCTTTTGTTACCACCACAAACTTTTATTTCCCTTTTTATTCCTGTCTTCTCTCTGGATTCCTTTTCTACTGATCTTTCTGTGATAGCTTCTGATCTTGCCTCTGTCTTCATCCCTCGGCAAGGTATATTATTGTACCTATGCCACGTCCTCTGGCCACAACCATGTCTTAGCCAGTTCTTGATGAGTTTTTTTGTTTTTACCTGAGAACTGGATTTTGGTAATCACAGAATCTCACCTTAGTCTAAAGAGCCTCTCTCTTGCCTTGCTTTCTACTGCCATTTTAAGATACTTCAACTCCTTTAGTAGTTCTTGCTGCCCTAGACCTCTGCCTAGGACCTCTGCTGTAAATTTATTAAATAACCTCTGCCTGGACCATCAATTCTTCACTTACTCCTATTACAGATTTTTGCTCTAAACATGTAAACATATAATTCTTCATTTATCTTTCTGCTCTTGAGCCTCTTACAGTTCCTAGACCCAGCTCTTCTGCTGTCATAAAGTAATCTCAAGCTTAACATTCTTCTGTCACTTATATCTGAATATGATAAAAACTACCTAGCCACCTTAAACTGAATATGGCATTTTGTTTTGTTAGATTCTCTCTGACAAAAATAAACTTCTAATCATTTCATCCAAATGTTGCTCATGTCCCAAATTTCCCATCAATGAGTTTGACACTATCTTGTCTATGATTTAAGTTCAAAATATCAAGGATAATTCTTCTTTAGTTTTCTTAAAATAATGGGGCAAGTGCAGGAAGATAGAACAAAGGTTCCTGGACAGAACAGCTTCTGTCTGGTCCCTGATGAAAAATAGTAACACCTTACATGTATGAGGTGCTTTCATCTCCCATTCAATTCTTACAACTTTGAGGGGTCCAGGCCAGGCATCTGTTGTCACTAGTCTACACCTGGGGAAACTGAGACTTGGAGTCTCAAAAATTCATAAATTGGACCCAAAGTAAGGCAGTATATTGTGACAGAGCTAATCTAGAATCCAGATGTTCTGACTTATAGTTGAGTACCTATCGGTTACCATCCAGAAAAGGGATCTTAGAATTATTGTGGTCCTTGGAAAACCTCACCCAGTTTCCTCTACAGTTCATTAGAAGCAGAACTGAAAGTACAATGTTACCCAGAAGGAAAACTAGAGATGCTGTATTATTCTGTTCCCCACAGCTCAGAAGATAACTGAGCTAGGAAAAGTCCAAGACAGAATTTTCAAGGGGTTGGGATCACTTTTATATGCGAATAGCCTAGAAAGCCTGAAACTCTTTAATCAGGAATGGCAGTCTAAGCAAATATATAACCAAACTCTAAAAAGTATTGAACAGTAGGGATATTGAAAGCCCAGGGTACTCATATAATCTCAATTTGGATAAACACTTTGATTATTGGGGGTTATCTTAAAAGAATAAGGAAATAAGAATTTGTATAAGTGGTACAAACATGGCATCCATTATTCTGAAGTTTTATGGCTTCGAAAATTTCTTTTTATAGGTTTTTAATAAATTTATGGATATTAAAGCTGTAAATTTATTAAATAACCTGGAGGCTTCCACAACTGTCATAACTATCATGCTCTTTTGTGCAAGGACTCTTGGTGCCACCATCAAAGCAGAGGACTGGTGAGATCCAGGGTGCCATTTCTCAACTTATGTTCCCATGGACCAAACTAAAGCAACCTTGCACACACACACCTCTTCCCCCTGCATAGTTGAGTCCACTTGTTCCTTTTGTTTCTTATCACCAAATCTTTTTTTCAAGATAACTTCTGGGTCAATTTTTGTAGCCTCTTTTGCTGCTCATCTCCTCACTTCCAGTCATTTCAATCTTTATGCACTTGGTTTCCTGTTATTTGTGTCAGCTATACACACTGCTACCCACAGAGTCCTTCAGTGAGTTTTTCATTGAATTTGCTTTTTACAACTTTGAAGAGTCTAGGTTGACATGGCACCTTCTCTTTGCCATCTTTAGAATGTTCTCCTAGCTATACCCTTTACCCCTGTTGGCTCTCCTTTCACTCTTTTACAGTCCCCTTTTATTTTTCCTTGTCCACCTTCCTCCTTCCTTTCTTTCCCACTTCTAAGCCTTGTTCAAGGCTCCCTAAATCCTTGCCTTAACCTCATTTTTGTTTACTGTGCTATTCTCTTTTATCCCATTAAACCAGGGTTTTCAAACTTGACTGGATATTATAAATACCCAAATTGGGAAGATTTAAAAAACACTAATCCTTGGGCCCCATCCCTGAAGATTCTGAGTAGTTGGTCTGAGGTGTCAGAAACCCCACAGGCAGTTCTAGTGGTTGAGAACCATCACCTTAAACTGAAGAATGACTCACTTCCTAAGACCTTATACTGTAAGTGTGGTCTGTGTGCAGCATCAGCACCACATGGAAGCCTGTTAGGAATGCAGATTCTCAGGCGCACCCCAGACCTCCTGAACCAGAATTTGCATTTTAGGAAGGTCTCAGGTGACTTGTATGCACGTTAAAATGTGAGAAATGCTGTTTTGAAACTTTCACTAATTCCTGTTTTCTGTTTTCCAGCCTGTTGCCACATCTATGGCTTTCCCTTTGACAAATCTATGCTTGTGCTGGCTGTTGAACCTACTTTCCTGTCTCGGCTTTTAGATTTTGAAATTGAGAGTATAGACTATGTATTCTTTGGTGTGTTTTAGATTCATGCTGCCAAGATAATTGACTTCCTACTATGTGTAAAGTCCCTGTGTTCAAGTGGGTGTCCTTGGAGTGCTCATCACGCAGCTCTTGGCTTTCTGACCACAGGGCTCTGGCCTTTGCTTGCTCTTCACTGCCCTGCTTCCCTAGTATGTGGCTTTGACTGTTTTTTCCTTTCTGACTCTCAGCAGGGAGCTATTGCACATCGGTGGCTTCAGCAAGAACATTCACTTCCCCTTGGTTCTGACTTCCCATTAGAGCAAGACGGTTTGTCAAGACAGCCCTGCATGTGATAAAGTCTGGTGTGTGGAGACTAAAGGAGGCAGCCAAACTTGCCCCTGAGAGTGGGAAACCTTTTTCCTAGAGGGCAGGATATGGTTTGTTTAGGTCGGACTTCTTTTTCTTGTGGGAGGTAAAAAAGAGAAGCAAGTAGAAACTTTGATCCAAATTATTTATAAATCCCCACTTCCATTCCCACTCTCAGTTGTGCTCTGTGTATTTGTAATCACATCCTGACATCACTTGCTCACCTCTAAGCTTCAGTTTTCAGCTTTTTTACTGCAAAGTCCCCCTTTGTTACTTTTTTTTTCTCTCTAGGTCTCACCTGGTAGCTTGACTGGGTTAGTACAAAAGTGGGGGTGGATGTGGTAAGGGTGCTGAGCCTGTTCCGAGGTCTTTGACCTCGGGCAGAATGGTGCCTATGACAGCCTTTCCCAGATGAACACAGTCCTAAGATGGTTCATGCATAAACCCTGGTAATATGAAGCAACTGAGATCTTACCTTAATTTCCAGGAAGTGATTATGGTTGGGGAAGAAGCAGCCTGTTTTTGAAAAGACATGCTCATGAATATGAAGATTGATACAAATATTTATCAGCAGAATTTTGGGCAGGGAGGTTGCCATCATTCTCTTCCATCCCCCACTCAGCAGGTGATCTTGCTGGTGAAATAATTTCCTGCTATTCTTCACAAACCCCATGGAGAATTTTATGAGAGTGTATTTACAACTCTTTTCTGTGTGGGATATTGTTATAGGAATACCTGTTAGCTGTTTGTGTTCTGATCATCACCTGTGAAACTGGGACACTGGGTCTCAGTGCTCATATATCACTGAAGCTGTAAAACTACGTCAAACAAATTGTGATTTGCTAAAACAGATTGAGGAGTGAGATTTGGGGAAAGCTAGGTGTTGGAAACATGAAGACAGCTGAGAGCAAGAGGAGGCCTAGGGAAGCATGAGGGAGCCTTAGTGGCCTGCCTGCTTAAAGACAGCTCAGCCTTCTTCCTCTTATCTTGCAGACCAGTTCCTCTCCCCATTCCGGGTTGTCCAGGCAGGTGCGGATCAAAGCTTCTCAGTCTGCAGGAGACATAAATACCATCTACCAGCCCCCTGAGCCCAGAAGCAGGCACCTCTCTGTCAGTGAGTATTTCACCCTTTTCCCCCTCTCATCTAACCTGTCTTCCTGTATTTTTAAATAATCAAGTACTTGTTAATTGAAAAATAGCCATCAAACATTTATCAACTGCTGCTCTGTACAGAGTAATCCTCTATGCTTTCATCTGGAGAGACAGGGTAAAGAAATAACCGGGACGGTGTCCTGACTCTCAGATGGTTTACAATATAATGGTGTGACAGCATAATCAAGTTGCATTTAAACATCCCTAAGAAAGTGATATCCTCAAACATCTGCTTGAAGACTCCAGCAGCAGTGCTCCCTGATTTTTGACCAGTGTTTCCCCAAAGAACTTGTGAAGTTCAGGTTTAACTTATGACCTCAAATATCTTGTTTGATTCCTGAGCATAAGCATCTTCCTTATGCTTTGAGGAAGATGTTGACCAATGAAACTCTTTAAGAATCAAGTTGTCTGGAAAGGACAGGAAACTGTTGACATAGTATATACAGTTGGCTAACTTGGTTGAAAGCTTTATAGTTGCTGCCTGGTCTCCCCAGGAAAGGAATCTAAATCAGGTCCCTGTATTATACCAGATAATCCAATATATTGCCCTGGACCCATTTCCCAGAGTCAGAGAAAAAAGCCTATTCCTTAAATTGTGGCATTTGTGTCAAGAAGAAAATCTGGCCTTACCAAATATTTGTGTCAAGGCTGCTACCCTGATGTCGCTGGGACCCCTCCTGCACTAGGAAGGCAGGTTCTAGCCATGCAAGTAGAATTGTATCAAACTGAACTGCTCTCTGAAGATCTTGAGCTGAGCTTGGGGCAGTCTGAACACTGGTCCTGCCATTGAGCTTGTCTGTGTGATGAGCCTCCTGAGGAAGTAGCAGGAAAAGTGTGTTACTGAGGCACTGACTTAGCCTTCTGGAGTAATCTCTGGAACTCAAGCAACCAATGGTAGTGGGTGTTGCCAAGCTGAAAGTCTGTATATGCATTTTTAATTTCTCTAATGGGAATAATTGCTGTTTTCAGTAAGCTGGTTGAAGAGAGAGCCAGCACCCCACCAAGGAGACCCTATCCTGAATATCTCTGGCCCTATAACCCAGGTGCCTTGAAGCCTGGAAAATAACCAGCTTGGCCTCTGTTCCAGAGCCCTCGTACAGAGTGAGGGTCTGGAGGAGGGCAGCATCATTAATTTGTGGAGTGAGCAGTGAAGATTGATATGGGCAATGCTTGGGCTGCCTGATACTAAGCAAGAGCCTGTGATTTGTGTGGAGGGAGGGCCAGATGCTGTGTAGGGAGCCACACGGGGAGTTTCCCTTGTCTGAGGATGCTGAGGAATGAGTTCTGTTTATCTGGAGAATGGGCAACACAGCCTCCTGGCACACATAGATCCTAGGCTCCTTCACTGAGTAAGCATTATGCTCCAGCCATTGAGCTAGGATGAATGCCACAAGGTAGGCATGTGGAAGGGCGGGGGGGGCGGGGGGGGGAGCACAGAGGAGACAGTAAACAGCTCTGCACAGAACCTTGGAGAAGGGCTTTCCCAGCAGAGGGAACATCGGAGCTGACACTCGAAGGAAGATTTACTGAGCATAGAGTAGAGACAGGTAGTTCAGACACAGGAAAGAGCCCCTGTCAGGCACAATCACAAAATAAAGTGGTGGGTTCCCATAATGCCCGGTGATTTGGAGCATGTGTGGAGTGTAGTGGATGTGGCAAGAGAAGTGGGCAGAGCTTGCCAGCCTTTATAGAGCTGAGGAAGGGAGAGAGAATTCCTAACTGGAATGTGTGGGAGATGCTTTCTGTGGAGGAGCTGTTTGAGCTGGATCTTTAGAGATTATGGAAGATCTCCATAGGGAAGGATAAGGGGAGAGGGCTTTTAACTATTTGCCTGTAGAAATCTCACTTGTCCTTCAGATTGGCTGATATGTTTGGGAGGAGATACAGAGAAGTCTGAGAAAGGTTGTCTGGGTCACATGTCTATACTTTGGCTTGTTTGGTAGGCAGTGGGAAGCCACTGAAAATGTCCATCTCCATTATAATGCTCATCACATTACCTTGTTATCAGACTGCATTTTTATTCATTCAAAATATCTACTCTGTGCCAAAAGCATAGTAAGCAAAAAAGACATGGCTCCTGTCTCCATGGCCTTTATAGACCCATGGGAAGACATTTACTTATCATGATATTATTAATATATAATTTATAGGCTATGACTAAGACGTGTGTGGTGCTGTGAGCGTGTATAGCGGAGAAATGTGTCCTGATTTGGAACCAGGCAAGCCTTAGGCTATGAGCTAGAGCATGAATGGGAATTTCGCAAAGGGGATACAGGGAAGAGCGTTGTAGGCAGGGAGAGCTACAGTGCAGAGGCCTGATAGCAGAGGGAGTATGGTGTGTTTGAGAAACAGAAAGAAGCCCTGAGGGCTGGAGAGCTGAGGACTGGGGAGGAGGGGAGGAGGACCAGGCTGAGACTCTGGAGGGAGGCAGAGCCTGGGGGACCGTGATGAAGATTTTGATCCTTATGTTGACAGCAGTAAAAATCCACCTTCGTTTTTTAAGCAAAGAGGAATAGGTGGCATGACATATTCAGATTTGTGTTTGAAAAGATTGCTCTAGCTACAGTATGGAGAGTAGACTGGAGGGGGGGCAAGAATGGGTCCAAGGGAACCGTATTAGGCTAATGCAGTAGTCCCGATGAAAGAAGCTTGGATTAGGCTAGTGACAGTAGTGGAGAGAGGAAGGGCCAGGTGGACTTGAGAAATTTAGAAGGTGAAATTAACAGAATATGGCATTGTGGTGGTTCTCCAAGTGGGGACTGGGGTAGGAGTTCCCTGAGATTGTTACAGGGGGTCTGCCAGGTTGAAACTTTTTTTCATAATAGTACGAAAACATGATTTGCTCTTCCATTCATTCTTTCACGAGTGTACAGTGTCGTTTTCCAGAGATTACGTGCCAGAGGTAATGTCATTGCTCTGATAGGTGATGGAATGTGTGCTTGTGTATTACTGTGTTTTTACGATTTCTGAGCCTTAATTTCTATTACAGTATCAATCTATGTAACCCACATAAATGAAAGTTCTTTAAGTGCCCTCTGTTTTTAAAGTGCAAAACGGTTCTAAGACTAAAAGGTTCAAGAACTATGGTATTGGTTGAATTTGCAAGTGTTGAAAGAGCAAGAGATAAGTTACTTGTTTATGGATCTGGATAAATGGCCCTGTCTTTGACTAAGATAGGAACGATAGAAGAGAACCTGGTTTCAGGTGCTGAGAAGGGGCAGACCTGATATTTCAGACAGGTTGAATTAGAGGTGCCTTTAAGACGGCCAAGAGGAGGTAACAGTTGGACAGTTAAATATATAGGTCTCTGGCTCAGAAGGGAGAAGGTCAGGGCAAGAGAAAAACAAAAAGGAAATGATGTCAAGCTGAAGCCATGGGCCCAGATGAGAATATCTAAACCCAGACTAGAGTAAGAGAAGAGGGCCTGGATTAAGCATTGGGAACCCAAACACTTAGTGAAAAATTAGAGGATGAACCTGCGAAGGACATAGAAGGGACTGACCAGAGGAGTAGGAGGAAAATTAGGAGAAGGTAGAGAGGAGGCCTTACATAGTTCCAGCCAGGTTGGAAAAGACAGGCTGGTACTTTTCATTTTTAGCCGTCTTTGTGTCTCTGCTCATAAACATGCTCAGATCTCTAGTCTGAGCTAGAAAAGACAACTTGTCATTTTTATCCACAAATGCCTGAGCTGTTGCTATGCTGGTATAGTGTAGGCCTTCTGGATGTAGAAGGAAGCAGAAAAAAGAGTCAGGGGCAAAGCATGAGGACGAGAAGTCCTAGTAGTAGAAACAGGGTCAAAGGACAAACCTTAGCAGTTCAGTCTCCCACCAACAGGAGAGGGGATTCTTTGCCCTCCTCCCCCACCAACGTTAATGAACCTCTGAGTATTCAGCAAGAGACTGCAACATGCAGGTCATTCAGCCATTACTGCAACATTTTCTGTAATGGGGACATGCAAGGTAGCCCAGTCCAATTTCAGACAGCTCTGTTTGTTTGAAGTTCTTCCTTATTTTGAGTTGAAAAATATGCCTTCTTTCACTTTACCCATTGACTCTAGTACTGCTCTCTTGAGCAACACAGATAACAGATACTATCTTTCATATGACAGTTTTTCAAATATTTGAAACCAGCTATCTTGTGCACCTTTTATTTTTTGTTTTTTCCATCATAATACACATACCTTGAATTCCAATTTTTTTAATGCCAGTTAGTCTGTTAAACTAGTTCATGCTAAAAAACAAAAAGCAGGCAAGCAAACTACTAAGTAATAAGTTAACCCAAAAGAGAGACTTCTGTGGGCAGATGGAATTTCCCTATGTGAAGATGCCCTTCCTAAGATCTTTGACTACAGAAATTGCACCTACCTTTGAAGCTGAGCTCAAGCACCATTTCTTGCATAATACCTTGGGTGGTGTCCTTAAGCCATGTAGCCAAACCTCAACTGAAGGACTTGTCCCTGCCAAATTCTAACTCCTGTTTGGTCTAGTGCATCATGTTAAGTGCCTTTGCTTCTGTTCTCACCTCATCTTGCTCCTGCATCCCATCTGTCTTGCCATTGCATCCCACAGTGAGGCAAAGCCAGATTGTAACCCCAAAGAAGCAGCAGCCAGTGAGTGGAGGCCATCAGTTTTTTCAAGGAGTATTGGCTGTGAAAGAAAAAAAGGTGGGCTAGTGGCTTCAGGGAGTGGCAGAAATAAGGTCAGGGTATTTTTAGGTAGAGATCTGAGCATGTTTATGAGCAGAGACACAAAGACGGCTAAAAATGAGATTGAGATGGTAATGAGGGGACCATGGAGACCTGACTCTTGCTGGGGATAAATTGGGGAGTCCGGGTCAGAGGGCTTATAATGCCTTGGCAAGGAGAAAGGGAGGAAAGGAGGGGAGAGGAAGGAAAATGCAGGCAAAGGACAAAAAGGAACGTTGAAAAGATTAGATGACTTACAGTGACCCCCCCCACCCCCCACCCGAGGCAATAATGGGTTGGAGAGTGATGCACAGTACAAACTTCCAGTCCAGTTACAGATTTGGAAGAGTGGAAGCCAGGACTGCAGAGGTCAGCTTCTTTCATTTCCACAGGTTTTTTTCTCCTTTCTTGCTATAAATTATTCTGTGATACTAGATGAGACCAGAAACTGTTTAGTAATGAAGGCACCTTCAAAATAAAATGGGAATTTTGAAAGTTGAAACATATAGGGTATTCTTAGGGGCTTATGGAATGAAAATGTTGAGAACCTCTGTTCTTCACAGCCTGGTCCATTGTGAGCATATTGGGAAATGCTGGTTCAAATTTTCCATTGAGAAAGAAAAAAAGACTTGGTCCCTCATCCCATCTCATCTGACCCCCAAGAGAGAACAGGGTTTAGAGAAAATAGTTGATGGCCAAAAAAAGCTCTCTCTTTGTACTTGCAATGACCTGCACATTAGCACTGACCCAAAGCCCTAGAATTCCCTGCAGAGACAACTTCCTGACAGCATCAAGCGCTCTGACAGGAGTCTCCTATAAAGGGCGAGAACCTGAGAGCCTATCTCTCAGCTTTGAGTTAGAGTCTCAACCATATCCTAGGGATAGAGTTTTGCTCTGACTCTGCCAGTCTGGGTTAAGGAGGCTAGGAGAGAGCTATTGTGCCCTGGGAGAAATGCAGGCAGCAGGCAGCCTAAACCCCTAGCCTTCTCCTTATGTTAGACTCCTTCATGTGAAGTTGTAGGCCGCTCTGCACACTGGACTACTACTCTGCTCTTTTGCTTCAACTGACGAAGTAATTGGGTCCCTTGGTACAAGTAGCCTGATGAGACTAGAGCAAGATCAGGCTGGAATGCCAAGAAAGAGTGTCCCATAGAGCCTTCCAATCCCCACTACACTTGCCTTCTGAGACCTAGAATGAGCTGTCTTGCATAGCACTGTGGTTTGCGCTGTCTGGCTCACTGCTGTCCCTGCTGGTAAATATGTGAGCATCGGTGAGTCTTAGCAGTTCAGTATCCTGTCCTGTTCAGGTCCCTGTCTCACTTGTTCTTCACTGCTGTTATACGTCTCATTGGCTCCCAATTTCTGAAATGAAGATAAAAACAAAACTGAAAATGCTCTGGAGCAGTTCTGCCAACTCCTGGTTTTTCCATTCACTTCCTCTGATAGCCATTGGTTTGGGGAGACTTCCCTTTCCTGCCCCAAGCTGTGGGCCTGTGCACAATAGCCCCTGGCCCATTGCCCATCAGATAACAAGGCTGGCTCTCTGCAGGCAGCAATGTGTATTGGAAAAAGTGAAAGTCTCTGGCTGGAAATAAAAGCTCAGAAAACCTTTGTTATTTTCCCCCAGCCCCTCCTGGGTCTGTAGTGCTGGCCTTATGTGAGCTAGTCCCATCCCACCTGCAAAACCAGGGGAGAGTTCAGTGGCAGCTGGTGAAAGAAGGAAGAGTGTCAGGGGATCATGGGTATTTTATCCCAGGGAGATCTAACCCTCGATATTCCATGTAACAGATTGAGGGCAGTTCATCTTGCCTAGGGATATTTTGGACCACTGTCTGGAATATCATCAATAAGTTAGTTTTCTTTCCCTCTGATCAATCCCTTACAAGAGACATTTTTGTTTGTTCTAGGTCAAATGTGTAATACCTTTTCACTCCAGAGCATATTGGTCAGGGTCCAGTTACATAGAACACAATCCACTCTAACTAGTTTCAGGAAGAAGAGATTTAGTGTACATTCTGGCTTACAGATTCTTTGGGAGAGTGAGAGAAACAGACTCTAGGTTAAGACACACCATAGACCTCCTCCCTCTTCTATAATCATGAAGTCACCAGATCCAGAAACAATGCCCCTCCACTGTGGTCCACACCACTTAACACGGGGTTGCCTGCACCTGTGCCAAGATAGTGGGCAAATAGGAGACCAGGTGAGGGAGCTCTCTGATGCTGCTGCAGAACAACCAAGGCTTCAGGGTCTGTGCTCAGGGATAGCAGGAAGTCATCCAAATCTCACACAGGTACATCTGAGTGGCTGAACCTAAGGGGGTCTTAAAAATACTAGCTTTTAGCTGATTAACTTCTGAAGAGCAGGAAGGCATACAAGAAGGGAAGAATGATCTTGAGTCCAGCCTGTTCTATCTGCCATACAGAGTGAAGGAAAGGAGTGGAATTCTGCTGAGTTCCTACTGTGTACCTGTGCCACCACACTTAAAACTTCCAAAAAAGGTTATGAGATAGATGGTTCTCCCCATTTTTGTAAATGTGGAAATTTAGGCAAGACTTTATTTAAGTCATTCAGCTAATGAGTGACAAAGCCTGATTTGAACCCCTTTCATCTAATTCCCAAGCTTAGGCTTTTCTCACTACACCTTGCTTGCCTATTTAGGTTGCTTCTGCTGCTTATGTTGTAAACATTGTTGAATTTCTGTAGAACTTGTGGACTGTTAAAATGTTATCAGAGTCAGAAGTGGGAAGCAGGAGATGTTTGTAAGCCAAGTGTTAAATATTGTTTTATGTTTTGAAGCCCAGTAAGGCTTAAGAAAACCATCTTTTTTACATACACTAGAATTTTGTGATACCGTGTCAAGGGAAATGGCCAGCTACATGGGTCTTTGACAGCTGGGCCACTGAAAAGTAGAATAGCTTTTTCATTCCTAATCTATATTTCCCCTTACCTCCATCTTGTCATTGCCTCTGAGCCCTCTTTTTGGCTACATGGCATGTTGCATCCCTGGCCTCTGACTCACAAGTGACTGTGGATAGAATCACTCTGAAATTGAGCTTCATGAAACATGACACTGCCTTGTGTTGTCAAGAAATCCCCACATTAGTCTCCCTCCTGATCCTGGAAGAAAGGCTGGCATATTTCCCGATGCATGGGGATCCCCATCCTCTGGATCACTCATGAAGAGTGGATGGCCTGGCCAGTTCAGGGAGAAGTTTTGCCTTACACCACTGTGTTAAGCAGCATGCCTTCCCTTTTTAGAAATAAATTATGTTCTCAGAATTGCCTTGGCTGTTCTGCACTGGGAATCACAAAGCCTGTTTTCTATCTGCAGCCCTGCCACTAAGTCACTCTATGACTTTGGGCCTTGGCTTCCCTTCTGCTCAGTGTAGACGATAATAGTGCACCTCCACTGAAGGGGTGTTGTAAGGATTAAATGAGAAATAACAATATAAAAAAGAAAAGAAAAATTGCCTTGGCTAATTTCACTGCTCTGTTCATGACATAATATCCCTGAATTTATACTCAGAGCAGTTCATTTTCTAAGCCAAGGCTTAGAAAACTTGGACAAACTGACTCTTTCCTCCACATGCTATTTGAGATCATTTGAAAGGCATGGCTCAGGTACCTCTTTATTTCAGAATTAGTAACTTCTACCCTGTGAGTGAGGTGCTGCAATTGGAAATTCAGCAAAATTCTATGCCTGTTTTCAGAGCAGTTTTGTCTCTGGCTTGTACTTTGGTGTCAGGTGGGAAAGTCAGGCAGCCGAGAGACCTAGGTTAGCCTTCCTGCCCAAGACACCACACCTTGTCAGTGGTCCTTAGAGATACTGTGTTGATGCCTGCAATAGGAGATGAGAAGTGTTCTTGGTAGTGAATTCATTAAAATGTCTTCCATATAGCTGAATTGAGCTAATATATTCTGAATGACTGGCTTCATGCAGAAGAATGAAGGAATCAATTTCTTGAAGGACCTTGAAATAATAGTTTAAACCCTTTAGAGACTGTCTTTCAGAGACCAACCCTCCCCACCATTCTTTGACCTTTTTATTATTTTTCTTCCTCCTTGGGGGTTCTCAGATTAGAAGGAGGACCCCCCAGGCTCAGAAAGTTTGTTGAGCCGCAGCACTTTGTTAGGCTGATCTCTCTTCCAGGCTGTTAAAAGAGCTGTAACCGGACTTTGACCAGCCTCTGCAACAGGTCTGAGCTGGTGCCATATCTGCTGCTCTCCAGCTGTGCGTCCTGAGCTCTGTAGTCTGAATTCTTATTTCTGTGCTCTAGGCTCCCAGAATCCTGGTCGAAGCTCTCCTCCCCCAGGGTATGTGCCTGAGCGGCAGCAGCGCATTGCCCGGCAGGGGTCCTACACCAGCATCAACAGTGAGGGGGAGTTCATCCCAGAGACCAGCGAGCAGTGCGTGAGTATGGGGGCCGAGGGGTGCCTTGGAGTGTGTCAGACCAAGGTTATAATGGGTTTTCCTTAGTGCGCATGGTATAGAGCTGAGGGACTTGAACTCCATCCAGTAGCTTTTTTGTAAACAAGGCCTCCCCAAATATGGATTATTCTTTAGGGGCCGAATATCAATTCCAGGCAAAACAGGATCTGAACTACTTTGCCTCCTTGGTGTTGGATGGGCATTTGACAAATTATCCGCTTCTGTGGTCCTCTCACTAGTCTCCCTGCAGAACACCGCTCTGTTATTTGTATCCTCCCTTACAACCACCTGTCATTTCAGCAGTTTTAACATGACCAATCCTAAACTGATAAGATTTTTTTTCCCATTGGCCATATTTTAGTTTTACTGTCTCTTGATGAAAGTTAGGAGTATACCATCTCCAGATAACACTGTTGGATTGGTTACTTTGGGTGAACTTTATGATGGTAGACAGCTATATTAGATATTTACAGCTATGTAATATATTACCACAGGCAGCATACATTTATTTTACTGTTTCCCAGAGCTGGGAATCTAGGCATGACTTACCTGGGTCCTCTGCTCAGGGTTATGTAAGGTAGCATTCAAGTGTCAGCCAGGCTGCACTCCTTTCTGGAGCTTGGGGTTCCCTTCCAAGCTCACATGGTTGTTGGCAGAATTCAGTTCTTATGGCTGTAGCACCATGATCTCTGTTTTCTTACTGACTCAGCCAGGGGTCACTCTGAGCACCTAGAAGCCACCCATAGTTCCTTGCCACATGGTCCTCTCACAGTATTGCAGCTTCTTGGCCATCAGGAGAATCTCTTCTCCAGTCTACAAAAATGGAGTCTTATATAATGAAGCATAATCACAGGAATTAATATCTCATCTTCTTTGCCATAGTCAATTGACTAGAAGCAAGTTTCCAGTTCTGTCTGTACTCAAGGGGAGGGATTTACAAGGCTGTGACTCATTGGGGGGGGGGGTCACCTTAGGGTGTGTTCACCACAATTGTTCATCCATTTTAATGATGGCTTTTAAACTAGTGGCTCACTTGATGAAAATGGCATTTTGATTTAGTGAACCTCAGCTAGAGTGAGATCTCTGGCTTTATTCTGAAGTCTTTTCAATGTGCTTGCTTTGATTCCAAGAAGAAATACCTGCTTTTAAGAAATTTTAGGGTTTGGTCTGGAAAGGGGAAGTTTCTTACGGATAAATCATTCAGTGGAATGGCCAGCACCATCAAATGGAGGATTTTACACAAAATGGATTCTTGTAACTTTTCTTTCCCCTGAAACTGATTCTTAAAACTTTTCTTTCCTTTCAATAACTAAATCCCTGTACAGCATTACTCAAACTACATAGGCTATGATCCCTTTTACACTGCTTCTTCTCTCTCTGATACTCCAGCCATCCAGATAAATTTATGTTTAGAACAGTGGCCTGGGATGCTTTTAACTGCACATTTCCTCCTTGGATATTTTCCTGACCATCCTTTCCATTTTTTCTTCCCAGAGCACTTCTGGCCAACAGCTGGAGTATAAAATCTAAGATTGCAAATCAGTTTGATTGCCTTTGGTCTCTATCCCTCCCCATGGTCTTATACCCTGGTCCTTTTACTTCTTTTCTTGACCTACCTAGCCTGGAAGGTATGAGAGTATCAGACCTCTAGTGAGGACAGACATTTTAGAAAGCGGCCAAGGAAGGTGGTGACTGGGGGATGCCTGGGTCCTTCCCCAGTGCCACACCTCTTTGGCTGAAAAGAACTGTTCCTAGTAACCGGCCATTCAAGATAAATCCACTTAACAAAGAAATAGCATAGTATATAGTGAAAGAATATTCATTTGGGACTTTCTTGAAACTGAAACTAAGATAAGTTTATTTTGTTTTTTCTTTAATCAGATTTAGTTAATAGCTGCATCTATTTGCTGATTTTTAGAATGAATAAAAGTGTGATTCATTTAATTTTCTTGGCTTCATTTTTTAAAATTTATTTTGTTATCATTAATCTACAGTTACATGAGGAACATTATGTTTATTAGACTCCCCCCATCACCAAGTCCCCCCCACATCACATACCCCATTACAGTCACTGTTCATCAGCATAGTAAGATGCTATAGAATCACTACTTGTCTTCTGTGTGTTGTACAGCCCTCCCTGTGCCCCCCCCCACATTATGTCTGCTAATGGTAATGCCCCCTTTTTTTTCCCTATTATCCCTCCCTTCCCACCTATCCTCCCCAGTCCCTTTCCCTTTAGTAACTTTTAGTACATTCTTGGGTTCTGTGAGTCTGCTGATGTTTTGTTTCTTCAGTTTTTTTCTTTGTTCTTATACTCCACAGATGAGTGAAATCATTTGATACTTGTCTTTTCCGCCTGGCTTATTTCACTGAGCATTATACCCTCTAGCTCCATCCATGTTGTTGCAAATGGTAGGATTTGTTTTCTTCTTATGGCTGAACAATACTCCATTGTGTATATGTACCACATCTTCTTTATCCATTCATCTACTGATGGACACTTAGGTTGCTTCCATTTCTTGGCTATTGTAAACAGTGCAGTGATACACATAGGGGTGCATCTGTCTTTTTCAAACTGGGCTGCTGCATTCTTAGGGTAAATTCCTAGGAGTGGAATTCCTGGGTCAAATAGTATTTCTATTTTGAGTTTCTTGATGAACCTCCATACTGCTTTCCACAATGGTTGAACTAGCTTACATTCCTATCAGCAGTGTAGGAGGGTTCCCCATTGGCTTCATTTTTCTTATGAAAATTTTGCAAGCACAACTAACTTCCTTCACTTGCTCTTTGACTTCTGCAGCACTGTCATAAAGAGGGTCCTTTTTTGCAGGAGTTTCCATGGAATTCAGCGGGTTTTCCAAGGCCTCTCTTGAACCTTGGAGATGCATCCTCCTCCATCACAACTGACTTGCACTTGCCTATCCTCTCCTCTTTTGGTCTGCTAATTGGTCTGACCTTATTAAATATGCATTTGATGGATTGGAAGCAGTTCTTTCCCATACTGGTTTTATCCTTTTGGGGAAATCCTGTTTTCTTAGCAAGGTTTGCAGTTTTACTTTGCGGTTAATTTGCCTTGATTGGCAAGTTTTTTCTTTAATCATACATGACAGTACACCCTAAAGCATTTGAAGTTACAGGTGAGATGGGCCCTGGTATTAAATGGGAAGACCATTTGAGTTGGAACTAATTTTATGAAAGTTAGTGAATTTTCATAATTCTGATACTCTGCTTCCCTATGTAATGTATAACTTTGGATCCCAAATAATGAATACTTTGGTAGTGAGTATTGCCCACCTTGGAAGATATAAAGGGGAGAGTAGTTGGAGAAAAAGATAATCTGAAAGTTTTTTTTAATGCATTTGATTGACCAGGGGCCAGAGAAACATTTTATACTTACATCCAGAGAAACATTTTATACTTACATAGATATCTATTGCTTGTTCACGAGAAACAGGAACTTGAAAATGTTTATTCTGTGTCAACTGCACACTAATTCATTTCATGACTTCAGATGGTTCTCCTGGCCTTTCTAGACCTGCAGTGGCTCATCTGTAAAGTGAGGGTAATACTTGTCTTTGTAAATTATAAATTATGGATTGTAAACAGAAGTATTATGGTCCCACCCAAATGCACTGGAAGCCTCTGCAGGGTGGTACCATCTCTAGCGCCAGGTGCCAAAGTACATGAGCCAAGAAAATGCCAACAAGAGAAGCAGCATCTCTGCTTTGCTCTCTTGGCAGAGCTCCTTGGGATGCCAGCCAGGCATTTTTCTTTCTTCCTCCTGGAAACTTACCTTTCAAACTTTGGAGAAGAGTGGTACCTTTCTAACCATTCTTAGCACTACACAGGCAGAGAAAAGGGCATTTTCCTATTTCGAAAAAAAAGGACCATTTGCCCTTGGTTGGGCCATAAAGCCTGGCTGGGATTGGGGCTGGGGCTGGGCTTTTATTGTATGACTTGCCTTGCAGATGCTGGATCCCCTAAGCAGTGCTGAAAATTCATTGTCGGGAAGCTGCCAGTCCTTGGACAGGTCAGCAGACAGGTATGAGACTGTGGCTGGTTTGGGGGCTAGTGTGTAGGCGTTTTTGGAACTGCTGGGCTGAAGAAATAGAGTTAGCAAGTATATGTGCCTCTGATCCAGACACTGGTCTGCAAACCCTTTGTTAAAGTGTCATGCTTCTGGGAAAGAACCCTCTCACTGGGATTCCTAGCCCTCTTAATTTTCCAAATGCCATGAGAACGTTATGTTTATATAGTTAGATGAATGTAATAGTAGCTCATAATAGCATCTCACATGTATTAAATACTTGCTGTATTGCTCCAAGTGCTTTACATGTTTTGACTTTCTACATAATACAGGCTGAGCTTGTATTGTACTCTTGGCCTCATTGCTGTGATCTGGACTGAGAAGCAGTAGCCCTTTAGTGTTTGGGGACAAAGTTGAATTATTACCTGTGGGCTTGCTTTCATTTGTTTTCTCCATGTGCTTCTGGTAGAATAAGAAACTAGGATATAAAAACAGAAAATAAAATATCCAGACCGCTCAGCTTCCCACAGTGCTTGTTTGGTGTGTGATCTCATTCTTACACTTTGGGAGGGATCTCAAGTGCTGTCCTTTACATACCAAATGGTTCTGCGGAGCTGGTTCACCCATCAGTGAGGGTGTGTTTGCAGTTGGCTTTGATACTAATCCAGCCAGTCTCTCACCTTCACCTTGTTAATGCCCAAGAGCACATCTGGCTGGGCTTAGGGCTATGGTCAGAGACTGTAGGACAGGTTTGGAGATTATTTTTTTCTTTGTAAAACTGATTAATTGTTCACATAGGTAATGACCTTGTGACCATGGCTAAATGTGTACTATGTGTTTTTCCTGACAGATCTGACCACTGATGAGCACTGTCTTCTCTCTATATATATCATAGCATACAGTTGTAGTCAACCTGTTGGTACCCAATTCATAGCCTTGTTTGGGGCTTGCTCTCCAACCAGGAGACCAAGAAGGCCTAATAAGAGTGCCAGGAGGCTGCCACGAACTGAGGGCTCTGCCGAGACAGTGACTGAGCCTGGCTTTGGACTGTCTCCTAAGCCTTGTCATCAGGTGGGGATGGGGGTGGTGATAGGGCAGGACTACAGAAGGTCTATTAGTTGGAAAGTAGGGAACAGCCCCATGTCACTGATGTGGGAGTTTCTCACCTGTGGCCCTCTCAAAAAGCACTCACATGGATGGGAAGGGACCATTCAGGTGGATGCTGGGAAGGATAGCCAAATTAGCCCACTTGGTTCTTGGATTTTTCCTTCATCCTTCCAGTGCTTTGCTTTCTTCTCCTTGGGGGTGAAACCCAGTGATGTGGACTTAACTTGAGGCCCAGTGTGACTTAAGCATAAAGCTTTCATCTCCCCATCATAGGATCTGGAGCCAGATAGATCCCAGCTCCACCAAATATCAAGTAGCTTCAGACAAGTCTCTTAATCTATTTCTTTGGCTTCCTCATCTCTAAAATGGAGTGGTGGTGATCAGTCTGAAAGGAAGGTGCTTGGTATTGTTACTATTTCTGTTACTGCCCTGAGTAAGAGACTTTTTTGCACCTCTTCTTCTCCTGCCAGTGTGGGAGGAAAGTGCAAGAAGTGTTGTGGCCGCCAGGGGGAACTGCAGGGGTTTATTATTCAGTCCTGTCAGATTTGGGCCATAGACCAGTAAAGAGAAAGTAGGAGACTGAACTCAGAAACAGGCTGTTTCTCTCCAATTCTGCTTCGTACCCTGTAATGACATAAGAGGGCGGGAGGAAAGGGAGTCCATCTGGATATCCTGCCTTCTGCCCTAGTGGACTGCTTTGGAAGTATGCTGAAATCTACTGTGTGATTTTGTTTTGTTTTTTCCAGCCCATCCTTCCGGAAATCAAGAATGTCCCGAGCTCAGAGCTTCCCAGACAACAGACAGGAATTCTCGGGTGAGTCCACCAGGGCGTGAGTGAGCACTGCAGTGTGATGGCTGAGTTGAGAAGCCAGGACTGTGTTTTCATTCTTCTGGGGCCTGCTGCTCTGAGGTCTCAGGTGGCACAGGGGCTTCAACGGCTCACTCATGTTAACCTACCCAGAAGCCAGTAATGCCTCTGTCTTACTCAGATCGGGAAACTCAGCTCTATGACAAAGGGGTCAAAGGTGGAACCTACCCCCGCCGCTACCATGTGTCTGTGCACCACAAAGACTACAACGACGGTGAGTGTGCCACCGTCTGCCCCCTGCTGGCTGCCTCGGAAGGGATGTGGTGACTGCCACAGAAAACTGGAGGCACTGGGCCTGAGCTCTCCAGACCCTATGTATCCTTTATTCCTGAAGAACTGTGCCTAGAGTTGAGGCATTGGAGATGGGGGCAGAGGAAGAGAGGGAGAATGGTATTTGTAGACCAAGCTGCTGCCACTGGAAACACTGGCCATTGTCTGAGTCCACAGCATGCTCCATGGCACAAGCTCTGCAGTGCCCTCTTTTGTCCCATGGCAGCAGACAGAGGGAGCTTCCACAGAGGTTTAGGATTAGGATGCCAAGGAAAACAGGCTTCAGCAGGAGATTGGCCTTGCAAGTGATGTGGGGCTTAAGGGCCAGCCCTGTGCCTTCCCTTTGGCCAGGGCTCCCTTAACCACCTATTGCTGCTTCTGATTCCTGCTTTTGTTCTGATTCTCATTGTTCTTGGGACATCAGCCATTCTGACATAAGTCAGGTGGGAAGGCAGATAGGATGGACCAGAGGTGGGGTATAACTTGGTTTGCACATTTAGCCTTGTGGCTAGCAGTCTGACTTGCTCTGCTGTGGACCCTGCACCCCTTCAGGCAGAAGAACATTTCCACGAATACGGCGTCATCAAGGCAACCTGTTCACCCTGGTGCCCTCCAGCCGCTCCTTGAGCACAAATGGCGAGAACATGGGTCTAGCAGTGCAATACCTGGACCCCCGAGGGCGCCTGAGGAGCGCAGACAGTGAAAACGCCCTCTCTGTGCAGGAGAGGAACGTGCCAACCAAGTGTGAGTAGTGGGCCCTGGCTAGGAAGACACTGCTCTGGGGACGCTCGGACAGGCTACAGGGTGGAAGCAGTGGCTCTACTGGTGCTCTTGGGCTCAGCAGCAGCCTGCCCTGCCCCACCCTCCCCACACTGGAGGAGCCTGTGGGTGGGCAGGAGACCCACTAGACTTAGGCCTCACTCTGCTGTTGTGTGACAAGCCACTTCCCCCTCTGGTCTTCAATCCTTTGTGTGTGTAAACTGAAGAGCAGTTTCCCTGACCCCTGCTGTGTTAAGATACTTAGGGGCTTTGGAAGTAAAGGTATTAGATGGATACAGAAGAGCATTTAATGATGACTTCAGCCAGTCATCTGCTTCTCAGGCCTCAGGCCTCAGGTTGATAGACCAGGGCTTTGGGCCTGCTTCAGGTGTGGATGGGGATGTGCTGACCGATGTGATGTTGCCGGGTGAGCAAGGGGCTCAAGGCAGAGGTCCCATCATAGAGCCTATGGAGGGTGGGACAGGAGTCCAGTAAGTCATGTGCACCAACTGATTCCCTTTTGCTTCTGCTCTCGTAGCTCCCAGTGCCCCCATCAACTGGCGCCGAGGGAAACTCCTGGGCCAGGGTGCCTTCGGCAGGGTCTATTTGTGCTATGATGTGGACACAGGACGAGAACTTGCTTCCAAGCAGGTCCAGTTTGACCCAGACAGTCCTGAGACAAGCAAGGTACTGTTTTCCCCAAGGGCAGACTTCTAGCTTCTCCCTCTCAACAACAATGCCTTGTCTTGTTGCATAGACTAATTGCTTGAGGTGCTATAGGTTGGTTCCCCCATTGTTCTTCCTCCCAGGTTCCCTTACTCTCCACCCTGGTCCTGGCCATGGGGTGAAGAGACTGTAGTTCTAAGAGCATCAAGTACGCAGGGGAGAGATTTGGAATGAGGAACTGAGTTTATGTCAAAGTACCAAGCAACCCAAACTGAGAGGTTATGAGCAGCACCACATAGAGCAGTGCCTGCCTGCCCTCACAAAGTAAGGCATCTCTTAGCTCTCAGCCCAGGAAGGAGCCTGTCTTTGGAGTTCAGCCCTGGGTGTGGCCCACACTCCAGTTTGCATGGGCAAATACAGCAGTTACTTTAGCTAAGCACCACAACCCCTTCTTTGAGCATGGGCGTGCCACCATCCCAAGGATTGCCCTGCATGGTGATCAAAGCCAGACAGTTGAGACAACCCCCTTTTCTCCAGCTGAAGTTCCCAAGCAGACAGACCCCTCTGAGGCCTCAGGCTAGGGCGAGCTGAACTGATCCCAGGCGGGTGGAACTGGGGCCCTGAGAGCCAAGGTGACCACTGGGCTCCTTCCCTAGGAGGTTAGTGCTCTGGAGTGTGAGATCCAGTTGCTGAAAAACTTGCAGCATGAGCGCATCGTGCAGTACTATGGTTGCCTGCGGGACCGTGCCGAGAAGACTCTGACCATCTTCATGGAGTACATGCCAGGGGTATGTGCTCCTTGATGCATGTGAGACACACAAGAGAAGGCCTGATCTGGGACTGGGGGCTGCAGAGGAGGGTGTTTTGACATAGGTCTGTTGATCAGAGGCTCAGGGAAGAAGGTGAAGTGATGGCGGGACTTGGAGTTGGTAGGGCCCTGCATCTGGCTACAGTGAACGATTAGAAGCGTTCCAGGCCACCCTAACCTGAGGCTTACAGGGTGGCTGTGCTGCCCAGTAAGTACTGCCTTTACCTGAAGCAGAAAGGCTTCCCTCTGGATTTGGGTATGTTGTATGAGGGAAGGACTGTCTGATACTCTTCTTCATGCTGCCCAAGAGCCCCTAGCAAAGTATAGCACGTTGCATGGAGATTGGATGAATTACACCTTTGCTGCAACACTGGGGGCTGGAAATAGCTTTGCCCCCTTGCCCACCCTTCCTGTGCTGACGTGCTGACTCTTATGGCTGTAGGGCTCAGTGAAAGACCAGTTGAAGGCCTATGGAGCTCTAACAGAGAGCGTGACTCGGAAGTATACCCGGCAGATCCTGGAGGGCATGTCCTACCTGCACAGCAACATGATTGTTCACCGGGACATCAAAGGTGAGCAGGGACAGGCTGTGTGGTCCCTAAGACCTGGTCACTTAACCATTCTGAACTTTCTGAAAAGTAGGACCCTCAGTGCATCCTTCAGGGATTGATGTAAAGATTGGTGGAGTAATTTGGGAAAATACTTGTAAAATGCCATGCAGATGTCGGCCATGGTGATGATTGATCATTTTGTGCTGTAAGGATAAGGCTTCCAGTCAGTAGCCTTCTTGTTATGTGCAGTTCATGTCTAATTTGTAATAGCCTCCATCTTCCCCAGCAGGCCTGTGACCTGGGATGGCAGGAAGGGGGAGGATGGGAGAAAATGCCCAGAGGGTCCAGGGCTGCAGCCTTCGCCCTTTCATGCCTTAGGAGCCAACATCCTCCGAGACTCTGCGGGGAATGTGAAGCTGGGAGACTTTGGGGCCAGCAAGCGCCTGCAGACTATCTGCATGTCAGGCACAGGCATGCGCTCAGTCACCGGCACGCCCTACTGGATGAGCCCTGAGGTGATCAGCGGTGAGGGCTACGGACGGAAGGCAGACGTGTGGTGAGCACTGAGGGCGTGCTGGGATGCCTTCCCTCTGTTGGGGCTGTAGTGGCTCAAGCTTAGAAATGGGCCTCTGGGGCTCTAGTGTGGTAGCCAGGCCAGGATGCAGGCTCCATGCGTGCAGCAGTGGTGGTGCCTGCCACAGCGCAGATGGCCCGTGTGTCATGTTTCAGCCCCAAATAGCAGCGGTTACTGCTGGGAACTTAGGCTGTGGGAACATCGTGTGTGTTTGCTAAACCCCAAAAGAAGGGTCTGCTCTGGAGACCTGGGTCAGCCTGTAAACAAAACAGGCTTCTGCCCCTTTCCATAGCGTTCAGACGGCTTGCATTTGCTCTACCTGACTTCATCCCTATCCTCTCTAAGGGTCTAGAAGTTGTAAGAGTGTCTCTTCCCCTTGGAATATTATTGTGGTGGGCTGAATAATGGTCCCCAGAAGATGTCCATGCACTAATCCCTTTGACCTGTGAATGTTACCGTATCTGGCATAAGGGCCTTTGCAGATGTGGTTAATTTAAGACTTTTGAGAAGGGAGATTATCCTGGATTATCCAGGTGGGCCCGGTCTAATCACAAGAGTCCTTATACAAGGGAGCTGGGAGATCAGAGTGGGTAGTAGATGGGACAGTGGAGTCAAGAGGCTGTAGTGATACAGGGAGCCATGAGCCAAGAAATGCAGGCAGCCTCTAAGAGGGAGTCTGGGAAAGGTAAGGGAGCCGTCTCCACGCAGAGCCTCCTCTGACATGTTGATTTTAGCCCCAAGAGACTTATTTTAGACTTCTGACCTCCAGAATGAATTTGTTTTTTATGCCACCAGATTCATGATAGTTTGTTACAGCAGCAGTAGGAGACTCACAGTCATCTCAGAGCCCTTTCTGTCCACACTGAGTGGTTCTCTTCCCCAACCTCAGGAGGCACTCTGGTGAATGTAGGTTGATGAAGCGCATGTGTGAGGTTGGCAGTGCTCTGAAGCCTCTTCTGGCCTTGGGGACCCTTTACAGAGGTGTCAGCCCTCAGCTTGCCCCATCCCACCTCAAGGTGTTCTGAGAAAGGCACCTCTCTTCACAAGGGCAGCCAGGGTAGAGAGCCTGGGGCTGGCTAAGACTGACATGGCATTTTCTTTCCAGGAGCCTGGGCTGCACTGTGGTGGAGATGTTGACAGAGAAACCACCTTGGGCAGAGTATGAAGCCATGGCTGCCATTTTCAAGATTGCCACCCAGCCCACCAATCCTCAGCTGCCCTCCCACATATCTGAGCATGGCCGGGACTTCTTGAGGCGCATTTTTGTAGAGGCCCGCCAGAGACCTTCTGCCGAGGAGCTGCTCACCCACCACTTTGCACAGCTCGTGTACTGAGCTCTCAAGGTCACCCTGCTGCTGGCTGCCCCTGCTGCATGGGCACGGGGCTGCTGGAGGGCTCAGCAAAATTGCTGCTTCTCCCAGGCAAGGCTGAGGACCGTGGAGCTGCAGTCCAGCCAGCATTTGTGCCTCTCTGCTGTGGGGGCTCAGAGCCAGGGTGGGGTGGCTGCAGCTTCAAGGACTGGGGTTCCTCAGCCCGCCAGACCCGAGAGCTCCAGTGTCCTGAGCTCAGTGTGGAGGAGAAGGGGCTCAGAACAGTGTGAGAGGCGCCACAGGGCCCACCTTTGGGGCATGGCCTGACACTTCAATCAACGCCAAAGCCCAGAGGGTCTGGGGGCACAGGATGGACGTGATGTCTGAATAGTGTTACTTTCATTCAGAGTGTTATTTTGTTTCTCCTCCCCTTGTCTGAAGACCACCAGGGCATCCCAGGGCTGGATAAGCCCACCCAAGCCTGAGGTAAAGCCCAGCATCCCATAGCCAATGGAAGGCAGAGGCCCAGGCTGTGTTCTCCCTGAAGCCCCCAGGTCAGCTTTGCAGTCCCTGTCTTTACCAAAGATGAATGAAGCAAATGTTATGCTGCCTTATTTAGGGAAGGAGGAGCCTATCCTGCCTGTCCCTGTGACCCTGCCTCCCCAAGCAGGGGCCTGAGATGTGGAACTACCCCGCCAAGGGGAAGACCCAGTTTTGTCAATGCAATTGTCTCTGTTTTACAAGTTGTAGTCACTCTTATGCTGTACCCAGTTTCTAAACTGGAGACTGTGTGCCCTCTGGGCTCTGAGTACCCCTGCTGGTGGGCTTGGGCCTGAGGCTGGATTGGAAAGAGCTGAAGGTAGTGGCCTTAGTGCACCTGGCCTGGCACCTGTTCCCTCACTGGAGCAGAGAGGACACTGGACAGTGCAGCGAGGGCCTCTGACCCAGCTGGCCTCCCTGAGCCCTGAGCAGGCTGTTTGGGATGGCTAGGGGAGTTGTATCAGCCTGTTGGTGAATCATAACCCTGCTAGGCCAGAGCCCTCTCTACCTGGTAGAAGAGAGTGCCCATGTGATGCCACCAACTGTTCAAAACCACCTTCTCTTCCTTATGGGCCAGTCTTGCCCATCCCTATGAGTTGTCAGCCTCTTTCCCTTCTTGCCTCCTCCCCTGGAAGAGGCGTGGCAGCAGGGGTCAGGGAGCCAGTGTCTCCAAGCAGCTTAGAGTTGGCCTTATTTACCTCAGCCTGGGTGCTGGTCCTTTCTTCCGGCCCCTCCCCTCCAAAATGTGCCTATTGCTAGAGCTCCTCCCTCTCAACACCCAGTTTCCTTGGGAGTTGTCATAAAAGGAAAAAAAAAAAGCCAGTGCCCAGGGATGGGCATCTCCAGGGAGCTGGGGATTAGTGCCAGGCAGCTCATTGCCAGCCTTGCCCACTTCCCCACGGGCACCAGAACAAGCCAAAGCCTTCGTTGTATGTTGACGATGCACTTTTATGAATGTAGTTTCTATCGCTGTTTTTAGCCTTTTCACATCATGTAATGTGAGGCCTTGTACTTGTTAATTTATATCTCAGATCATATTGATGGTTTTTATATATATCAATTCAAGACTGTTACAGGTGATGGACACCTCAAGAGAGAAAACAAACGCAGCTGGTTTTGCAGGAATGTGTGTTGCACGGTGCCAGTTGGGCCTGGGCCTGTTTCCATCCTTTTTCCCCAGGGGCCTCTGTCAGGCACCTCCTGCCACCACCTCGGCTCTTGCCCAGGGTGCGGACCGGCCCCTCATCTTGACCAAAGCTGCCAAGTGGCAGCTTGGCCTCTCTGTGCCCCCGTCCTGATGGCTGTAGCACTCTTCTTGGGCCCACACCCCCATCCCTAGTCCTTTCCGCAAGGAGAAACAGCATGGTGCCCAGTCTGACAAAATGAGACGACTCTGTGTGTCCCAGGTTCAGGCTCTCACAGAGCCCCACACCCCAGGGTCTTACCTCGCAGGGAATCTGTTTTAAAAATTAATTTGCAAACAAGCCAACAAACACTGCACTCCAAGAAAAACCCAAGACCCTGATTTTTTTTGTGCCAAAAAACTGTGGATATGCTGGGTCAGCATCCTCAGGACCAAGCTGTTGCTTAATTTTAATTTATTTGTTTTTTTTTTTTAAATAATCCAGATGAGAAGTTGTGGGCCTAGGATGGCCTCGGTTCTGAAGTGTCTGAAGGGCAGTTTCCTAGCAGGCCCAGGCTTGCTGTGGGATGGGCCATGCCACCATTTGCTCATCATTCTGTGGGGTATGTCAGTCTTGGCCAACCCAACACAGACCAGTCAGCACTCCGCTGCCCTCCTACCCCTTCGCCCCCCGCCCCCGCAGCTCTGTGTCTGTGTCTGAATTGTGGATCGTGCAGAAGAACCTGCAGCCATAGTTATTTGACTATATCTTGACCGAGGGCTTGCAGTGCAAAGCCAGGCCAGTGTCGCGCATTATTTACAATAAAAGGGATCATTTATACCTGAGGGGCTCTGTGGCAATGCTTTTGGTTGGGGTTGGAGGGAGCAGGTGTTTGCCTGGGAAGAACTAGGTATGGTACCTGGTAACAAACTTGAGTCCTTTGGCAGAGAACTTCAGATGATTCCAAGAGGGATCCTGGAATGGGATACTTGGCTGGTACCACTGCTAACTCAGGTGACATCCCTTCTCCCTGCTCCAGGAGCTCTGCTGAGGGTGATTCCGTCAAGGCTGATGTACCAAGGTGACAGCGTCAGCCCTGCTGACCCAAATGTCACGCACAGCTGAGTTCCCAGGACCTTGGTATCTAGCAGAACCTTACCCAGCTCAGAGAAAGACCCAGAGTTGTATCCTTGCAGGGTAGGGACCACGTGCATCCAAGAACTGCCTCACTGCCATCTTGCCCTCATTTATCTGCAGCTGAGCTTAGTTCAGAGCAGTGAGAGACAACTCTTGTCCCCATCTGATGCCTCTGGTGTAGAAGTTGGACCGGCCCTGAATGAGGTGCTCAGTGCTTTCCTCACGCTCTGAGTACCCAGGCCAAGGATGCCATCTGCCATCAGAGCTCAACACCCAGTTCCTTACCTTGTGCTGTGGGCACAAGTTCTTTTAGGAACTTAAGTTGTATGGGGTGGTGGCAGCAAATCCCCCTGGAGTCGGCTTGCTTGTTCCACCAACTCATGGAGCCCACGGGCAGTTTGGGTCTGAGGCAAGAAAACCCAGACTTTGTGCTGGGGGTAGGGAGTCCCACTCCTTGCACTACCTGACAGTGGTTGCTCCTCTCCGTGGAGCTTGAAAAATCAGGGAAGAGAACAGTGGGGGAGAGGGCCCAGAGACTAGGAAACCTTCGTCAGACTTGCTGGTTCCCAACATCTCTCGCTGATTTCCAGCATAAAGAAGGTCCAGACAAGCAATCAGAAGGGTTCTGCCTTGGACCCCAACATACTGAAGAGCAGCAGGGCTCGGCACCATCACCCACTGACGGCCTCAAGCTCTCAACCAAAACAAGGCAGAGGGGCAAGGTGGAGTTTCAGTTCTAAAACCACCCAAGTTTGACAGCATGGGCACCTGGCTGAGAATAGGCGCACTCCCATTTCTCAGGCTGGCTGTTATCTCCCTGATACCCACTGTCAGCTTCCCAACCCCCTCAAGGCCAGGAGTGCTTGGGGCTGACCCTACTCCTTTCACCTCCCTGTGGTGAGTGTCCTTCCTGCCACAAAGCCCTGCCATTAGGCCACGTAATACACAGTCAGGATCTGGTGAAACATGTTTAAAACAGGGTTGATCACAACAGTCAGAACCGGCAGAAATGGGAAAAGAGGAGGGGAGCATGGCCGCCCTCAGCCCCCAAACCAGTCTGGCTTTCAGCCTGGCTGGGTGCTTTAGCTTCCGCTTCTTAGCTCTGGGGCTGTGAGCTGGTCCCAAGCCCCACTGGGCATGCCCCAGCCTTGCTTTTCAGGGGGCAGGGCTGCTTCCACTTCCCCCTTCTTCCCCACCAGACTCCTGGTGGGTATTCTGTGAGGCCCAGCAGGGGATACTCTGGCTCTCCTTCTTCCAAGTCAGTCTCCATGGCTCAGGACCAAGCTAATAAGGGCAGAGGTAGATGGGGAGACATAGGGGCCACACAGGGCCCTGGGTGGCAGGCAGGGAGCTTGGGACCCTGAGGGGGGCATGCTGACTCCTTGCTGGAGAAAAGGCACCTAGATAGGGAAGCTGGGCTTGGGGGCCTTTCGGGACCATGTGGTGAGGTGGGATAGGTTGGAGGCAGGGTGGTGAGCTAAACCCCATTCCTGGTTCCCAAACCCCCACCCACACCCACTGAGGAAGAATGAAAGAATCCTGGAGCAGAACCCTGCCCCTATAACCCTCTGCCTGAGCAAGACGGCCTCATCCCCTTCCCAACCTGCCCGCCCACCAGAGCCCAAGTCCAATCTCTTTCCCATCCTTCCCCCTGCCCTGCCCCTCTGTGGAGGGGGTGGATGGTCAGAAGGGCCTCAGGCTGTCTTGGTGCCGGGGTCCACCTCCTTGTGGGCCCACAGCTCCTTGTGCTGCTTCCGGCCGAAGCCCTCGTCATAGTTGCCCTTGCTCTTAAACAGCTGCTGAAAGTGGGGTTTGCAGTAAAATTCCCCATGTAGCGCCGCGTAGCTGCCCAAGCTGCAGAAGCAGAACAACTGTGATCAGGTCAGGTCAGGGCTGGAAGGGGAGGGAAGGGGCAGGGCGAGGGCGCACCTCAGCTTGGTGTGACAGTGCTTGCAGCAGAAGCAAGAGTTGTGGAAAATGAGCTTGTCTGCCACCAGCCGCTCCATGGGGTACACAGTCTTTTGGCAGGAGGCACAGGTCTCCTTCACCTGGGCCCGAAGGCTGAAGGACTGTTGCAGGGAGAGACTCAGCCAAGGGCCTGGCCAGCACCCGCTTCCTCCCCCCACCCATCCTCACCGCCTACCTTGGAGCGCTGAACAGAGCTGCCGCCACCACTGCCTTTGGCTTCCTGGGGGAGAGGGCCAGTCAGGGCAGGGTCAGCCGAGCGATGCCCCAGACCATGGCTGTGGTCACCAGCCGAGATCCCAGGGGGGTGTAAAGGGTGGCAGGCAAACATGCCGAGCCTTATCCCTTCACCCCCAGGCCAGACTCCTGCCCAGGAGCCCTCCCACCAGCTGGATCACCTACATGAGAGGGAGTGGCCTGGGCTGCTCCAGCAGCCTGGAACATGGCTCTTGGAGGTGATGGAGGCCCTGGGTGGAGACGCGCACCCGCTGCGTTCTGCAAGGGGAAGTCGATCGCGATCGCGAGGGCCCCACAAGCCCTTCTCCAGCCTGCAGGGTGGGGGTGGGGTGTTTACAGGCAGGGGGCTGGGGGGCTGTGGTTGGGACTTTCCCTAAGTCATTTCCTGTTGCTCTAGGTCTTGCCACTTCCGTCCCTCACCCACCTCCCCTTCGCCTGCCCACCCCCCACGCTGCTCCCCAAGGGGCAGGGGTCCCTGAGTGCCATGTGTCGGGGGAAGAACAGGGTTCGCAGGCAGGGACTGGGGGAGGGGGCCCCCGCGCAGCCGCCGCGAGCGCCCGCGAACCCGAACCCGGACCCAGCCTGGGATGAGGGAAGGTCAGGAGTGGGCGAGCCGGGCAGGGCTGCGGAGAGAATCCGTTGGCCCAGCCTGACCCCGGCCCCAGCTGCCCGGCGGGCCGCCCAGGCGCCGAGACCGCGGGCGGCCCCTGCTCGGCCGGCCCAGTCCCTGGACAGCGCTCGCGGTCCCGGCCTCCCACCCCGCCGGGCGAGCCGCCTACAAAGCGCTCCGCTCCTCAGTCCCTGGACCCACGCCGGGGGCACCCAGGACCCCCGAAGGCCCAGCCTAGGGGGGCTCGGTCCCGCCTCCAAGTGGAAGCCCGCCCTGAAGGGTGAGAACGACGGGCGGAGGCGCTCGGCTCGGGACCCCGCGGGCGGCGTCTCTCGAGCCTGCAGCCCCCACCTGGGCGCCCTGGGTTGAGAGCCGGATGCAGGCCCCTCCCCCCTGCCCGCCCGCGGTTCTCACCGGGCCCCGGCTCGGGCCGCGGGGCGGGGTTCGGTCTCCCGGGGACACCTCGGGCGCGAGGAAGGCGCGGGCGCGAGCTGCCGCCGCTGCCAGTGGTCCCCGAGCGGCCGCAGCCGCCACCGCCTTATCGCGGTACCGCCCCCGCCGGCCCCCGCCCCGCGCCCGCCCATTGGCTCCGCCGCTCCCGGAGCCGCCTCCGGGGCCCCGTCGTCGCCGCCGAGCCCCTCTGCGCTTTGTCTTTCCCTCGCTCTTCGTCCCCCGTCTTTGTCTGTCCCCGCCCGGCCGCTCTGCACCGGCCTCGGGCCACGCGCTCGCAGGCCTCGGCCAACCGGCCGCCCCGTCGGCCCGTTGGGAAGGAGAGAGGGACCGGGGCCGGAGGCTCCGGCGCCGAATGCCCCAGAGCGGGGAGAATTTCAAGTTGAGGCTCCTGGGGTCACGGGACAAATGGCGCTCCCCGCGAAGCCCCTGGAGCAGAAAAAGATAACCGGGGTGCCTCTGCTTCCCCTGGTTGGCCCTTGCGGGCGCAGGCCCTGCAGATCCCTTGTCTGCCCGGCATTCGGTGGGCCCCACAGTCTGATAGACCCCGCGGGCCAGCCCAGGGTCATATCCTGGCTCCCATGCCCCCTCGGGCCGCGGAGCCCTCCCACCGCCGGGGGCCGCCCTGCGCGTCCGCACAGCCGGCGGAAGAAGATAGCAGCGGCGGCTCGGCACGCGGTCCCGCCACGCCTGGTCACAAGGCTGCGAGGCCCGGTCTGCGGTGCAGAGAAGGCCCTGGGGCCCCTGTGTTCAGGCACCTTCGGCCGCCCACACTCCTAAGGGCTGGCCTCCCCTAGTGGTCTGGCGGGACGACCACCTCTTAACACCTTCTGCACACCCGTAAAAAGGGGACAGGGGACGCTGTGCCTTAAGTGTCACAGAGCACCTGCCCTCCTAAGGCCCAACGTCCTAAACGGTTTCTGTGGCCTCATTTTGTGGGACTAGTCACCCCCGGCCCCATTAGGTACTGCTGCCTGCAAGAGCTTGAGAACGGAGAGATTTGCATCCTTCAAACAAGCAAATCTCGGTGCACCCAAACCTCATTTGACAGAAGGGAATGAGGCCTGATGATCTGAAGTGATTTGTTACAAGTAACAAAGCTAGCACAACAGGGCTGGCATGAGAAGCCAAGCCCCCTGATTCCCCTCCCTACTCCTTGCCCTCTGGTCAAACCAGCTGTTGGCGCCCTCTGGTCAAACCAGCTGTTGGCATCTTGGCGTCTCCAACACACTGCACACAGGTCTGGGGCACACAGAGGGCAGGTGACCATCCCTCCCTTGCAGTGATAGAGCCTCGGCTGTGCTGGGAACACCCAGCAGTGGCCTCCTGGACAGGGACTTCTGCAGCAAGACCACAGCCGACTGGGGCACCAGGAACTGCTGGGCTCTGCCTGACATTAGGCTGGAAGCTGTGCCATGAAGCACCGCCTTAAACATAGCTTGTTCCCACACTGTCGCAGGAATAGAAGTAGTGGCTCCAGAGCGCCACCCACACACTTGTCAGGGAACAGAAGAGCCTCCGCGTTGGGGCTGGCGGGGGAGGGAGGGAGGCAGCAGGCTTCCCCAGCCCCCAGCTGTTCCCTTGGCTCACCCAGTGTACCATCCTGCTCTTCACTTTTCTCCTTGGCCTCCTGTCCCTCTCCGGAGGAAGATTTATGTTTGGGTTGAGCTGCAGACCTGAGGACTCCCTGGATGGAGTGTGTATGAGAAACTTCTAAAACTGTTTTATGTGCATCCCTCCCACAGTTTTCACATCTGTCATCACATTCTCAGAGGGGACTGTAGTGATGCAAGGAAGGTGAAGCCATCAGGCACAAGGAGCAGGGCCAGGCCGGCCGGTGGGCACTGCCTGGTCGCCCTGCCCAGGATGATACATGGCTGAACCGCAGACAGCAACCGTAGGATCAGCTGCTCGGGTGTTGAGGATGAGCTGACAGCAACGTGAAGAGAGCAGTTCACAAGGAAAGAAAACAGGCTGATAATGGTGTTAAGAAAAGGGAACTTGAAGTTTAAGCGGAAAAAAAAAGAAGTTGGGTGGAGGAAGGAGGAGGGTCGGAATAAACGTGATCTGGCCTTCTCACTGTATGTCAGGTCTCCCCATTCCAGCTCCTGGTAGGTGTCATTCCCTTCACGCCAACCCCTGTAACTGCCCAGAGGAAGAGGCTTTTAGTTTTCTTTCTGGTGTTACAATTCTGAGGACAGGCAAAGTGAGGGCACTGATGGTTCAAAGCAGCTTCAGGGAAGAGGGAGGCGCACTTCCGCAATCTGACATTCGGAGTGCTGAGCTAGAGGAGGGCGCCTCACCCGAGGGACTGCCGGCTGGTGCACACGCAGGCCACCAAGCGCCGTGGGGACCGAGGCCAGCTTCGCCCCTTCCCTGGATTCACTGGTCAGCATCCAGGGTCACAGAAGGGGGCAGGTCTGGCTCTTCAGTTACCTGCTCTTTGGGTTCCAATGGTAAGGAGATACTGCAAGTCATGCTGACAAACAAAACCCGCCACCTCCTTTCCTGCCAAAAGTGAGCCTCTTTCAGCTGGGCTCCTAGTGATTCAGAAGGGGTCCTGCAGGGGGCTGGTCTCCAGCACCCAGATCTTCCCAGTCCCAAAGTGGTTTTGATGGCCCTAGGCCATCAAAAGTTTAGACAGTTGAGACCAATCTATTACGGATTTTAAGAGAAACTGGTGTGATGTGAGGCTGTTTCTCTACTGAAAGAAGTCACTGCTATGCTTCCTCATCAACTCACGGGACAACTCTCGGATGGCAGAACCTGGGGGAATGACTCATGTCTGAACCTGTACGGCCAACACACAATTCCACCCTCCAATGGGTTCTTTGGAAAAAAATTTAATTTTTTTCTGGTAATGAAACTAATAGCATATGGATGTAAGCCCTCAGGCTAGGCAAGACATTCTGGCCCTTGGAGAAAGCACCGAGGCAGCGGGCAGGAGGCTGTGAGGTGGACTCTTGTGGGCAAGGAATGAGCCACAAAGATGAATTGTGGGAAAATTTTACGAGTCAGGGCCCCAGCAATACAACGGATAAGGATGGACTGCCCCAACCTCAACCTGTGCTTCAAGGAGAAACAGCCTTCCCTTCAGGTATTAGGGAGAGCTCTTGGGGGTGGCGGGAAGGGCGCAGGTTGCTTATGGCTTGCCTCTCTGTGGACCAAGGATCTGAGAGCAGAGGGTAAGGATAGAATTAGGCTGGTCGGAGAGAAAGGGTGGGAAGAGGAAGCCACACAGTCCCTGAGTCCCTGAGTCAAACCCTTGGCTCGGGACTTCGGGCCAGAAGAGCACCTCTTCCTTCTGACGAGGTCACCTGAGCTGCTGATGGGACAGGAATGTCAGCTTTCTGGCCCCTCTTGATCCCTGGTTGTTGGGGTTCCCTTGTGTCTCAAAAGCCCTGGAGCAGTAAAGAAAAGTCTCTCCAGGAATTTCTTTCCAGGTCAGTAGGCAGCCAGCTCTCCTGGCAGAAACGTCCTTTCTATGCAATCTGCACCCAGGCGGGTGGGGATGTGGCCAGGCCTCAGGAAGGGTCCCGGGAGGCTCCTGCGTCCCAGGGTGGTCCCACGCTCAGAACTCCCAGTCCTCCACCTCCAGCTCTTCTAGGTTTGTTACCAGGCCAAAGATCCCACTGTGATCCTGAGATGGGCTGCCCTCAAAGTTGGCAATGGGGGTGACGGGACGAAGTAACTCAGGCAAGGCCTCCGATGCACGCCGCTTGATCTGGGCGGAGAGAGAGTTGGGCTTGGATCCAGCTGCTCCAAAGGGAGGAGGAGACTCTACCCGGAGGCCCCAAAGCTAAGGGGCTGAGAGTGGTCAGAGCCCCAGGCAAGAAAGGGAGCTGGGAGCTCGGCCAAAGGGCCACTGTACCTGCTTGAAGAAAGAGTGGTTCAGGAGGGCGCTGGCACTCGGTCTGCAGGGAAAGAGCAAGAGAGACCTGCATCAGCCCTGGCCCCCAGATTTCCAAAATCCTGGCACTTAGTCTTTCTCCTCCAGTTCTCCTCTGCTTCTTCCCTCAGCTGAACGAGAAACAACAGCCAGAACTACCCGGGCCCCTTCTTAGCACACCCTTGCGCTCCTCCCTCTTGCTGTGGGGGCTCTGGACACCTCTGGGAAGCCCAGACCTTTACAGGACACACACTGCCTCTCAAACCCTGCCTGAAACTCCAGGGCCCCCTGGGCTCCTCCAGAAGGCCATGCTCTGCGGTGGATGTACCTCACGTCTGGGCCACGCTGAAGGCACTGCTCCACGAAGTGGTGGAAGTGTGGGGAGAAGGTGCGCTGGTAGGGGTGCGATGGTGAGTCGCCATTGGAGGCCCTGGGGGTGCTCGTGGCCAGGCTTTCACTCAGGCCGGAGTTGGCCACTGAACGTGAGGTGCTCATGGTCAGCTCCTCAGCAGGGATGGTGCTGGTGTCCAGCAGGCAGGGCACTGTGCCATTCAGTTTCTCCAGCAGCATCTGCGAGGACAGAGCCAGGGAGGGCTGGTTGAGTTTCCTCACAAATAAGCTTTTTCTTGATATATAAATGTGAATTTGGGGATGTAGAGAAAACATGGAAGTGGAGTAAGTCTAACGTTTGCACAGGGACGCTGGCCACTGGCTCAGCAGCCACACCCTGGCTAGGCCAAACTGAAGAGGAGGGGAGGGACTGCAAAAGTCACCCTTCGCCACGGCTGGAAGGAAGGGGCTCCCAGGTCCCACTGCCCCTTTACAAGGCAGCAGGCCCTTTAACTGTAGAGCCCTCCCCCTAGGGTAAGGGCAGCAGCCGGGTTGTTTTCTCTGAAGCCCAGCCCAGTCTGCCACACCAGGGGCTGCCAGCAGGGTCCCGCGCGCCCGGGCAGGCCAAGCTCCGGCAGCGGCTCCATTCCTCAGACTCAGCGCCTGTAAAGTCAGTCCCCCCTTGGGGACTGCTGCGGATATCCTCATGAACTTCATGGGCTGTCTAAGCCAGAAACCTGGAACCCTCTCTAAAGCTGTGCCAATATGGTAGCCACCAGTACCATGTAGCTATTTAAACTTTAATTTATATCCAGTGTTTCAGTCTCACTGGCCACATTTTAAATGTTCATCAGCCACAGGTGGCCAGTGGCTACCACACCGGTCAGACATGGTATAGACAGCACAGATACAGAGCATTTCCATCATCTTGGAACGTTCTGTTGGACAGTGCGAGTTCTGGATTTGTACTTTTTGTTCACCTGAAATAGCCTTTAAACCTTGTTCCTCAGCATCTCCTGTTACTGCCTTACTTAGATTTTCTAGATTTCCTTACCGAGATTTCCGTACCCTCCAAGCTAATCTACCAGATCTAATCCATTGGCTAGAGTAATCTTTCTGCAATATATATCCAAGGTATCACGCTTGTGCTTAGAGGCCTGCAGCGGTTCTCCATATGCTTCGACACAAGAGCCTGATGCGGCATACAAAGTCTCTTGTGAGCTGCCCTTGCTTCCTTCTCCAGTCACATAACCCAGCAGCCCCCCAGAAGTACCTGCACACTGTAGCCATTTACAACTATTTGCTGTTCCCCAGATCCGGTTCTTTCCTGAGTCTGGGTCTTTGCACATGCTGTTCCCTCTGCCTAAAGGAATTTCCTTCTAGTCCTCACTCTTTTCACAGTTAATTCCTATTTGCCTTTGAGACTCAAATGTCACCTCCCTGAGCACCCTGCACCACGGAGCTCCCCTTTGGCCCTTCTCTAGCTGCTCCTCTCCCTACAAGGCAAGTGGTCTGTGGGTTCAAGGGAGAGGCTCCCTCAGAGCCCACCCTCTGGCCCCCACCCACCCCCAGTTTTATATCATTCTCCAGTTACTTCGGATCCAGGTAATCCTTGCCCAAAAGAACCAGGTCCACATCACAGATGTGCCAGGGCCTGTGTAAGCCTCTCCCCTGGGTCCATTTCCCAAGGACAGACTATGCCAGTTGGCTGTGTGTGCCTAGGAGTAGCCAAGGGCGGTCATTGTCAGGGGCATGAACAGAAGCTGAATTTGCAGGCTGGAGGTTCCAAAGGTATTGGCTGGAACGTGGAAGCACAGAACCTGAGAAGTCTGAGAATTCTAAAGTGGAACTCGCCTTCCAGGTATATATTTATCAAAATAAGAGGATAGAACATATTTTGTAAATTTATAAAAGGTCGTTAGCTTGATTTATGTATTTTAAATAGACACATGGTACATGGGCCTCCATTGGCAGTCCTGCTCTAGGCCCTGCAAATGTCAGCAGTGGGCCTGTTCTGGGGGTCCCCTCCCCTGGGCTTCATTGCCACAGCAGTTGTCATAAAGAGAAGTAAACAGAGTTACACAACCATCTCCCCCCACTGGGAGGGGCTCTGGAAGGAGAGGACTTTGAGTCCCGAGTGTGGCAAGCACACTGGCAGAAGGCAGACAGGCAGGCAGGCAAGAAGGAAGCCACTGGGCTGCAGGCTCACCTGGGTGGCAGGCATATCCTTAAAGGGCACATGGCCATTGGCCAGTTCACAGGCTGTGATTCCCACACTGTAGATGTCAGACTTGGCATCATAACCCTGAAGATTCTAAGTCAGGAGAAAAAGCCACAGATCACTACTTGTAGCCTTGGTCCCTGTTCTCAGATAAAGAGGGAGTGGAGCAAAAGCTGATGAGTGAAACAGAATGCGCGTCTCCGAACGAGGACGCCCCCCTTGCCTTCACTACTGAGGAACAGCTGCTCTCTGAACAGGAATGAATGTTGGTGATGCTATGGAACAAGCAGGAGGCAATGCGGGGCCCCGCACTTCTGCTCAGCACAGGGTGCAGAGGGCTCCCTTATTTCCAAATGCTCTCTCTTCCCTTAAGTCGGGAAGATCTTTGAAGGGAGCTGAAATAGCATCAGGTAGAGTTTGGGACCCCCAAAGAGGGGAAACTACTCCTGAAACGGGTACATAACGCCCATGCCTCGAGGCCTCCCAAGCCTACCTGCTGACAAGGGACCCTCCTCCCTCAGGGAATCCCCTACTCCACGCAGAAACAGACAGCGCTCCCATCACAGGAAATTCCTAAAGGCTTCCTTCAGAAAGCCTGAGTTGGTGGGGGCCAGGGACCCCTTGAGACCCAGCACAGACCTGCTGGAGGACTTCCGGGCTGAGCCAAGGCAGAACCTTGATGCTGTACTTGGGAAAGTCGTGGACCACACGCTGCCGCTGCCCATGGCTGATCATGCTGAGGTTGCTGCGTAAACCAGACAGGTAAACCTTCCCATCTGCGGAGATGAGAATGTGGCTGGCCTTGACACTCCTGGCAGGGGTGGGGCACAGAGGGAGGTGTTACAGAGCAGCAGGAGCCTCTCTCACACAGGCTTCTGGTCCTCACACTCTAGTCAGCTCTCTGCCTTGACAGCATGTTTGTGTGTGTGCTGTGGGTACTTACTTGTATCTGCACTGTCACACACAGGTACACCTCAGAGAGGCTGCAGTTCAGCTCCAGATGACCGAAATAAAGTGAGTATAATGATAAAGGGTGTCAAATGCATTTTTTGGTTTCCCAGCTCATGTAAAAGTTATATTTGTACTATACTGTAGTCTAAGTGTGCAATAGCATTATGTTTAAAAAATACTGTACCTGCTATACTTAAATTAAAAATATTTTATTGTTAAAAAATGCTACCCATCATCTGAGCTTTCAGCAAGTCATAATCACTGATCACTGGCCACCATAACAAACAAAAATAATGAAAAGGCTTGAAATATTGTGGGAATTACCAAAATGTGACACAGAGACATGAAATGAGCAAATGCTGTTGGAAAATGGTACAAAACAGACTTGCTTGAGGCAGGGTTGCCACAAACCTTCAATCTGTAAAAAATGCCCGAATCTGCAAAGCACTAAAAAGCAGAGCACAATAAAACAAGGTCGGCCTGGACACACAGACACGTTTTTACGAAAATCTTTAAAACCTGTACAAAAGAAGAGAAAACAGCATGGCCCCATTTACATATCACCAGATTTTAAACTTAGTTATATTTCATTGAAGCTCTCGTTTATGCTCACAGGCCAATGCTTCCCCTATACTTACTGTTTTAACCTGTACTTTTTGTTTGTAGGTATTCTAGTAAAGTGTATCATTGTGTCATATGCATTTATTTCCAATTTACCTAACAGTCCCATGTTCCTCTGTCTCTCAGGGCTATGTTGCCATCCTCACACACACCCAATCATTCTTTCTAATTGCCACCTTTACCCTGGGGGGTCTAACACTCACACATCCATTCTTCTAGGAAGGGACACTCACACTTGCCTCTGCCACCATAAATATGAACAGTGACATCTACACACAGGTCCCGCGTGGGTCTGGGTGAGGGTTTCCTTGGGGTGTCCATCGGGGGCAGAGTTGATGGTCCCAGTTCCGAGTGACGCTGACTGGCTGCACTGGGCCACCTTCTGCTATGTGGAGGGGAGACCTCACCTCCTCACCACACTGGACCTCATCCAGCCTCTGAATTACATCAGTCTCAGGTGTGTAAGGTGACGTCCTCCTGTTTTCACTTGCTTTTCTGATTTCTGCCAGATTTGAGGGTCTGTTCCCATGATCACAAGTCCTTTAGGTTTCCTCTTTTATTAACTTCATATACTTTGCTCATTTCTTATAACTTTGCTACCCTTTTCTTGCTGATTGACAAGACTTCCTTGTTACTGATCTGGGTGTTTTAGCCAAAGCTAACATCTTCCATGTCGTCACCCACTTCTTAACTGTGTTCATGGTGTGGGTTTAGAAATCTTTAATCTTGACATAATCAAATCCATCAAGTTTTTGTCTTACGTTTTGTGCTTCTAAAACATTTAGAAGTTCTTCTATGCCTCAGGTCACAAAAATATTTCCCTGCCTTTCCTTCTATCTAAATCTGTAGTTTGATATCTGATATTTAGGCCTCTAATCTATATGAAGTGCTCCTTGTGTGTAAAGTTACGTAGGAATCCAGTTTTTATTATCTTCCCTCTCATGAGCCACTTTTCCTGATACCATCTACTAAGCAAGCAACCTATCTTTTCCCCAGACTCTCAGTACAGGGCTGACTGTGAGACACATACACCCTCCAAGGAGAGAGGAGGGATGGGGGTGCAGGGGCCCACAGTAGATTAGTTCCTCTCACAAGGTATGCAGGCCCAAACTGCTCAGTAAAAGGAAAGTCAGTAGCTTTAGCACCGGCAGGCTACATGCTCTGTCCACCAAGTCAGAGCAAGGGCAGAATCCCCAGCGTTGACTTAAACTGTAGGCTTCACTAACTTCAGTCAACTTTCAACTGTTTACCTGGGGGATCATGGGCACAGATCCCTGCTCTCGTAAAGGATGAATACACCTAAGAATGTACCTGTGTACATATCCCATGTGGTGGATGTAGTCTAGGGCCTTGAGAACCCCCTGCAGAATGTAGGCAATCGCTAGTTCATTCATGCCATCCATGAAGTGTGTAGAGATGAGATCCTTTGCAGAACCTGAAGAAAGAATTGTGGGAACATAGGGAAGGGTAACAGGAAAGGAAGACAGTACATAAGCCAGCTGACAACAGAGTCCTTAGGACCCTCTCTGCCAGTACCTCTTTCCCACTCACCATATGCCATGAATGATGTGACAACCCACAGCTCATTGTCTGCAATAAAGGTAGCTCGATATGGCAGGATGTTGGGATGGTTGAAGAGTTTAGAGACATGAAGCTCCCCCTGAAAGCAATGGTAAGCTGAAGTCAGAACCAAGGGGTACTGAAGAATGGTGCTCAATGTGAAGGTGGCAGCGTGAATAATCAGGGGATCTAGTACTTTCTGCATGCTATTCCCAGAGTCCAGGGAGTGGCCTAAGCAAATGTCCACCAATATGAGAGACACTAGGCTCTGTTGACTCTGCAGGGACCCAGCATGGCTCTGCCAGCTTCTGCCTAAGCTTGGCTTCACCAGCCAGTCCCAAAGAGCCTCAAGAAACAGGTGCCCACCAACAGGGAGACTGCTGATGACACAGCAGAGAGTTCTGGTTCACCACCCAGAGACAGCTTGATTTCAAGGGCCACAGCACAGAATTCTTCTTTAAGTAAGGAAATAAAAAAGGTTTTCCTATCGTAAAAGAAGACGTGTGGTCAACAGACCAAGGGAAGAAAGTATTCAGGAGCCAGTGACAACCACTAAACATTAGAATACATTTCTACAGGAGCCTCAGATTAAGAGATCCCTTCCTTAGGAGCAGTTATAGGATGTGTAAGACCTATGGAATTTTTTAATTAATTTGGACCAAAGATGTAGGGGAAAAAATTAGGCAAAAGAACTAGAGAACTCTAGGGTCCTGGCCTCTGGCACATGAGCTCAGGCCAAATAGGTAGTACCTTTTACCTGTCCATGGCTCTACAGAATTTTAAAAAAAGAATCATAAAGTCCAGCATGCTCTAGAACAAACTTAGATATGTCTTTTTCCCCAAATAACTAAGCTGGGACTGACTTTCTTTTCCATCCTCAGACCCATAAGACTACTCTGCACACATGAACTGGTAATAGAACATTTGCAAATGAAGATGAGGGAGGGGCTGCAATTAACTACTGAAAATACACGGACCTGGGCCCTGGACCTCAGAAGGTCCCAGTGCAGGCCTCCATTAGCCAAGGAGAACCCAGCCCTCAGGTTACCAGGCCTGTGGTCCCTGCCGGTTTAACAAGAGAGTAGCTACTTGCTTCTCTCATAGAAAGGAACCTCAGGCCAGTAGGACGTGGAGAGCCAGCAGGTGGCCATGGCAGCAGGGTAGCTACCCCACGCCTGGAACGAGACTCCCTGCGTTTGAATCTTACCTCTGCTGCTGACTAGTGTGGGTGACCATGCGCAAGTTACTTAGCCTTTCTGAATAATAAATAAATGAACAAATTAGTCACAAAGGAGTCTCTGGAGAAGGAAAGAGAAATATAAATTGGGCTGAGCAGCCATACAGAACCTTTAGTGCCAAAGGCCCAAGATCCCTCATGGAGAGCTTCCACACTTTCTTGGTCTGGTCTACCTTCATTTCCTGCAAGCTACTTCCAGAGGTCAGAGATAAAAGATGCCTTATAATCACTACTGACTATTAAGAGCCCACCCTTCAAGTGCTACATTCACATTTTATTACCTGCAAGAATGTCACCATCTCATTGGAACAAGCTTCGAGGTTAACCCTTCGTACAGTCACATACTCTCCTGTTGGTTTGTACCTTGCCAGGTTCACTGTCATCAGGTCCTCAAATCCTTTGCCTAAGAGAGAACAGAAATGCCATAAACAAGGACAACAACAACAGAGATTTTCCTCTTCCTTACAGAGACTTGATTTAAAAATAAAATTCAAGGCAACCATTACTCTCACAGCTGACACTTCTGGATTTTTCTCCTATCGGTTCCTTCTTAGCCAACCATTCCACGGCCCAGGTCATGAGAAGCGTACAGCTAAAAAGAAAAAACTGCAAAAAGAGTTTCTCTTGGTAACATGATCTCTTTTCCCATTCTTGGAAGAAAACCAAAGAAGACCCACAAAAGCCAGTTTTATTCCCGTGAATCTTGCTAACTAGTTGACAGTATCTGGCCCACGTTTCTCTGGAGACACTGAGACCGCCACGGCAGTCCCCTGCAGCGTGCAGGTAATGGCGGCCGCGGACATTACCTGTAACGGTGAGTAGCTCATAACACCCTCCCTCTGGCAGAAAGCTACTCATGATCTCCTGTTTGGAGAAGGATGCTATCGACTCTGAGCTCGCCTCATTGGTCTAAAGAAAAAGAAAAATAGGTTAATAAGAGAAAATTGGAGGTGGTATGGGAGTAGGGAGGTGGTAATTCAGACCCACGAGGAGACTGGCATCTAAACAACCATTCAATTTCTGATTCTGGGGCAAAGAAATAGCGTCAGCACTATTTGATGAGAAATGTAAAGTAAAACAGCAGACATCCAACATGTAATCAGCACCAGCAGCAGAGCCGTAAGCGTCAGTGCTGTCCACAAACGGGTCAAGGACGAGTTGAGTCAACTCTTCATTGCTTGTCCTTTCCAACAACTGGTTCACTTACTAAAAACTAAGAAATTTTTACTTAGGGAAAGGATGTCTGGATAAAGGCATATTTAGAAAAGAGAAGGATAGAGAGGTGGGGGAGTTCTCAATTTCCTTCTGCATTAGGGTCCTATTATTAAGGTCCTGACTACAAGATCCTAAAGGTCAAATGCTGAATCTTTCTATAGGGAAAATGAGGCCAGCAGAAGCCCCTCTCTAGCAAACCAAGAGCCCAGACTAATCATTTCTAAGTGAAGCAAGAAAACAGCCTACACACTGGGCTGCAGGTGGAAAAAGAGCTGTCCGGCCTCAGCTGTCACCCTCGGCAGCAGAAGTGACCTTTCCCTTGTTCTGCCCACTCGTGCTGCAAATGAAGCTGGATCCCAGCCGTTTGGATGCGTGTCACACCTCTGGTCTTTGGGGTCTTGAAGGAAGGTCCAGCAAAAGACATGGCAGACCATCAGCTCTTCCTTAAGCTTAAGAGACTCAGTTTCCTCCTTCCAGAACTACATTTATTTGTATGCCTTAGGGACTGAGAACATTTTTCTTTTTTTTGGATCCTCTTTCTTCAGATGTGTGTGTAACTGAAAGGGAAAACCTTTGGCTAGCTCCTCTATTTCCTATGCTGCATTCATAAACCTAACCTCCAGTCAGGCACAGGTCTGAGTGGGTGCATGAAAGGCTCAGCTCAGCTCAGCACTAGCCAGAATAGTGTGAGTTGACAATGTTCCGAAACAGTGGTACCACCTTGTTGGGGGTTCCTGACGTTTCAAGCACATCTGGTTTCAAACAGTTGATGTTGTCAGTGGGCAAAGAAACCAAGTGGGGGTCTGCCTCCCACACCACTTTCTCTGACAATAAGAGGAACCTAGTTAAGCCAAATTGAGCCCTGTCACCAAACTACCCTTCATTTTTTTATATTTCTAAGATTCAACTATATTGTATTTAGCTATGTCATACAGCCATGTTGTGTAATATTCACCTTATAAACATACCTCAATTTATCAATTCCAGTGTTGGGTGTTCTGGGTTGTTTTCGGTTCTGCTATTGTAAACTGTGTTCCAAGAACATGTTGGAATGTGTCTCCTGATGCCTACATGGAAGAGTTACTCTGAAGCTTACATACAGGAGTAGAATTTCTAGAGTATATTAACAATTTTATGAGATAATGCCAAACTGTTTTCCAAAATGGTTATACCAATTTACACTCCTGCTAGCAATATATGCATATTCCCATTGATCCATTTTTTTCCCCAACACTTGGTGTTTTCAGACTTAATTGTTGCCAATCTCATTGTGGGTTTGATTTACATTTCCCCGATTGCTAGTGAAGGTGAGCATCTTTTCATGTATTTATTGGCCATGCGGGTTTTCTCCAAGGTAAAAATGCCTCTTTCTGTCTCGTTCATTTTTCTAAGAGTTGCTTAATGCAGGGTTTCCCCAAAGTAGGCCCCATGGAACACGGAGCCTGGCAGTTAATGCATGAATAAAGTTTACACATCCAATTAAGTTAGGAAATGCAGCATACTCTGTCTCATGGAGAATCACATGGCACACTCACATAGTAAAGGCTTTGAGAAGTTCTACAGTAAAGAAACTTGTTTAACTTTAACCTAGCATTTTCCAAAGATACTTGTCCAGAGAACCTTTTTGTGCCTTATGTCTGTTAAATTTTGGGAAAGATGATTTGGGAAAGGCTGTTTTAAGTAAAGCATATGGTATAATGCAAAGTCTATAGGCTCAGGGACTAGAAAGATGCAGAACTCCGACCCAGGTCTATCACTTGCTCTATGACCCTGGGCAAGTCACCCTACCCTCTTGGGCTCTCCTTAATCTCATCAGTGGAATAATTCCTATCTCATAAGGTTGTTGTGACAATTAAGTGAGATAAAATATGTAGAGAGCTTAGTGCTATCTGGTATGTCACGGGCATTAGTAAATGTGAATTCTATTCTCCTCCCTTTTTTGCTGTCTACTTTTTGGTCACTCTCCTGCTCATAAGATGGACCAGAGAAAATGGAGAAGACAGAATCCTAAGTAGAGTTTGATCAAGAGTTGAGATGGTTTGATTTTGGTAAACACTTATCTGTGTTTTCAAATCTTTGAAAACAAATTCTAGAATCATTTAATAAATAGCCACTGTAGCTTCTGGAAACTGTCTTGTCTTCAACACAATCTTGAGATACTGGTCACTACATGCCAGGTGCCTCACACAGCTAAGAGAGATACACAACCAAGGACAAAATGGAATAGCAATTTGAGCAAAAAGTCCAAACCAAGAGCTCTGAAATGGCGACTCCCCATCTTTACAAACTCCCCAGTTTACAATTTACAAGCTGCACAATTAGTCTGGCAGAGTCCCACCTTCTGAACCTTATACCTCTAACTCCCTGTTACACACTTATACCTCTAACTCTTGCTCTGCAGATCCTATTTACTCAAGTATCAATCTACTCCTCAATAAAATCAGTGTCACCAGTTAACACAAGATCCAGGGGTTCTTTAAGAGCCAAACTCCCTCCTCTAGCCTGTGGGATCCACATGCTTTGACCCCTGCCTCTGTCTACAGTCTCCTCCCATGCCTGGCTGCCCTGATTCCCTACACTTGACCCACACAAACAAGCAGCTTGTCTTAGGAAACTCACACTAGCTATCACTTTGTTTGGAACACTCCTGCCCTCCTCCTTGGCTGCCCTGCTGTTTTCTCATCGCTGCCTCTTCCTTCTCACTGAGGTCTCAATCTAAAAGTTATCTATTCACTGAAGACTGTCTAGCCAGGTAAAGTAGACTCCTAGTCACTCTGTTGTTCATTTGCTTTACTCGTTTCACAATAGTTATCACTGCAATTTATTTCTCTATTGCCTTTCTCCTCCACTAGAACGCAAGCTCCACGAGGGCAGGGCCCTTGTCTGTCTTGTTCACTGATGTATTCCCCAATGCCTAGAAAGATGCTGGCACATACTTAAAAAAAATCATTTATGCAAAGTTTGAATTGAGGAGGTTTTCTGCCTATGACCTTGACACTCCCATGGACTGAAGAAGAGAAAAGGGTAAACGACCAGCCATTCCACTGCAAATGGGGTTCAACATAATGACCAATATGGGAAAGCCAGCCCTCACACATACAACACATTCACTAGATCACCTGATACAGGCGCGCTTTTTAGATCAGGATCTGATATCTGCATGTGAGAAAGTGCTGCATTTTTCAGCAGGTAACAATACGGCCCCAGTGAGAACAAATCTTGAGCTACTTTGTATTTGAACATCTTTCCTAGGCCAACTCTTAATGTTTCTCTAATTTGAAAAAGAGACTATGAGGGACAGCTGGCATCCTGAGATGAAAATATTTATTATATGCATTTTAAATAACCCCCTTTGGAAAACTAGATATATTACTTTTGCCCCCCTTCCTTGCTAGTAGTGCACCTAAGACATACTGTCTTCTAGGCTACACGCTAAAGACACACTCTTGTTGGGCCTAGGTAGGGAAAGATCTGTTAACTACTGATTTGATTAGTTAGTAACCTGAAAAATATTTCTACCTTTGTTGACTACAGCAAACCACTCAAATGTGTTTTGAGTAGTTTAGTTAGAAAACAAAATTCTTTAGGTACTTGGGGATATGCACTCTTGGGTCATCAAGACCTGCAAGAAATGAACTGTCTAGTGGGTGCGGGGGCTCCTCTACCACTTGGTCCCCATCTCACTGGAGGCAACCCTAAAATGGTTGCTTTCTACTTTGCAGATCCTCTATAGGTCTGAGTTCAGGGAGTAAACGACCTTTATTTAGGAAAACAAACAAACAAACAAGGCAGTATTTTGAAAGGAGGAAGTCTGTTCTGATATTGCCACAAGAAAGGCAGGTTAGTTCATTTTATTGTCTCAGATATGGCAGACATCAAAATTCAGATGAAAAGGGTGAAATATTTAGTCCATTCTCTTTAAACAAAGCCTGGCATAGTTTTATTCATGTAATGCATAACCTCAAATGACCTAGAGAAAGAAACTAATTTCATCAAAGTCTTTTCTTCCTTCCCCACTATAAAGAGCACTTTATTTATTTTGAAAATTTGAAAAATACATAAGCCACTGATACCCAGAAATGACCATAAGATGATAACTTTGTTAAAATAGATTAAAACAAAGAACAATAAAGCACACAAAAACAATATTTATGAAATGCTACCAAATAAATACATTCAACCTCCCACAGGTTTCACACAGGATAACTTTTGGTGACACATTGGCAGCTATGAAAATATAAAAATTATATCTAACTGGCATTGTATTTTGGAAAAATACCTAACTGATCCTATAGGGAATGTTTTTGGTCTCCTGACTAGAAAATACTTGGATCTGATGGAGAGGTGCTCCTGACTAGCAGGCTATCTAAGCACAGCTGAAATGTTACTCAAAGATAAATTCCTAGGCAACATCTTCATCCTTCATTCAGCTGTGGGGCGCCTGCAAAGGTGCAAATGCCTGTCATCCAAAAAGAATAAGCAGTCTATTCGGAAAAGTGGTCTTATCCTCTCTCTAACACACTGATTCATATTATCAAAAATCGCTTGGTACACTGTGCACATATGGCATTCTTTACTTAGGTAAAATAAGCTAGAAGAGTAAGAAGCAGGGCAAGAGTCTTAATAACCTTGGCCAGTAAAAAAATACATCTTCTATTTTGTACTTTTAAATTTTTTTTTTTAAGGTAGGAGATTTCAGATCCTACCTTATGATCTAGACAGAAATTCTATAGTATCTCTGTGGACTGAAATCTATTATTAATAAGGATGGAAAATTTAGTACCTCTAGCCACTAATGGATAACCACATTCTAGATTGTTTAAACTTTCTTTTTTGGAGGAAGGGGTGGTGGATGACTTGTGGGGTTGGGAAGGGGAGGAAACCTCAATCTCCAAGAGAGATACAAAGTGCCTGAGACGTTTTCAGTTTTCAGAGTACACATTAAAGTCTTTCCAGGGTGAAACCTGAAACTCCACAAGTAAAATAATTACTTGGAACTACAAATAAAACTCAATGATGGATAAGCAGAAACATAAAATGATAAGCCAACACAACACACAAATTTCCACATGATGTCACCTCCATGCAAGAGCCACAGCATTAGAACCTAGAAAGTCACTTACTTTTCTCCGAGTGTCACCCGGAGGCTGCTCTGGAGTAGAGAAATGGATTGTTGGCATTTTGTTTTTCATACTCACATTCCGAACAGCAATTATTGCACTTAGGACTACATTTCTTAATAGAAAACACTTGAGTAGTTACAGCAAAAAGTGCCTGCTGTGCTACATATAAACACACACATGTAAACACACATACACACACACAGATCCACGGTAAAAATGCTGCAGGTAGATGGGGTTTGAAACATGAATCTACAGCTCTTCAAAACTTGGCAAGGCTATTATTCCGTGGGTGTTCTTCACTGCGTAGAACTCCATTACTATAATTCTGGTCATACATCTATTTTTTCATCAGCACACAATGCCACTCTCAATAGGCTGGTTTCAGAGTCTTACACTGTGAACAGAAAGCTCATTATAAACTTATGGAGATGGTTGGCTGTTTCCCCAGGGAGCACAAGGACTAGAAAATAGATTTAAAAACAAAAAAGGCAAAAAAAGTTTAATACAGCAATATGTGTATGGGACCATTACCCAGTTTGATTCTCTAGTCAGATATATTCTATTCTGAATGCAAATAAAACAAGGTTTTTTGGCCCTCAGCTACTCTTGGTGAAAAAAAAGAGAGCAAAGGACAACTGAAATAGCTCTCTGTTCTTAAATCAGACAAATTCTGTGCCTGTACTTTATTTTTCTCCATTCCATAAAAGTGATAAAAATCATCAAAGTAGATTTTTAATGGTAATGTATTGGAATGATTATATATTTCCAAATATCTTAAATTAGAAAGTACAGCATCCAACTATACTGCTACAGGAGTTTGGCTACAGGATAAATTAGCCTCTATTTATCAAAATAAGAATTATTTTTTTGCCTTAGACATCAAGTTTTCTGGCATACATATGGCAAGAGCAGTTGCTTAAGACAGTGTACCAAAGCTATGAAACCAGGTGAATAGATTAAAGGAAATCAAACCCAATTTTCCAGAGTAGAAGGCAAATTCCAAATTGTATAAAATTTGGTATGTATACACTTAATCAAGTGTGTGTGTATGTGTGTGTTATATATTTAAACAATATACAGAACAGTCTCTGCACTCTCCTCAGATCAGAGAGTAGGGAATTGTCAAAAGGCAGCCAGAGATCCTACACTCAAAACATTGAAACCAAAATCCATTAATTCAATTAACATATACTGGAATATTCTTAACTGATTGTAAACTGGACTTCCAACTAAGTTTTCATTGATGCCAGTGTTTACAATTAAACAATTGTATTCCTATTAATGTTGGGAAGAAAATGAGAATAGGACCAGAACATAATATTTTTGTTCCATTAGCCTTCCCTTTCCCGTGCAGCTAATTTCTACCCTTTGTAACAAAAACAAAAACAACATAATTTTTCTAAACTCTCATTTGCCTAAAACACAACATTTTGACAAAGCTCATGAATACTCGTACTCCAGAAATTCTCTGAATGGCAGTAGGGAAAATAAATCACTAGGTACCACCTAGTGACTAACAAACTTTAGCTTTCACCTACTTGCGCCTTTCTGGGGTATTTGGATCAGTCAACCAATTCACTCAGTCTAATAGCTTATTTCTTTAGCTATAGGAGTCTGAGATAGAATCTTGGTGTTCAGACACAAAGAATAGGGCTCTACTACTATCTTATTTTAAGGAAAAGACTTTTCTTTACCTTAAATTAAGATCACAGTTCCCCAAATGGCTCAATTTGAAAATAGAGGGGAATGCTTGGGTCCATTAGTGTTCAAAGTTCAAATCTACTTTACTTCTGAAATCAACATTTAGATTTTATAATAGAAAGTTAATATTTCTGTCCTGATACATTTTTCCTTAATTCTCTTAAGTCTCATTATTTCTATCACGAAAAGATGAGTCAACTAGATTGATCAGCAAAATCAGAACTTCTACATCACTGCTACCTTTGTTCTGACTATACTTTTATTCTTCAAATCTTCAAGGCTAGAGACTTTTAAACATTTGTTCTTTTTTCCCTTAAGAACATACATTTCAACTGGACAGATACTTAGAACAAACACATGTGCTTCTGAGTAAATACTGGCTTTCTAACAATCAAGATAGGCCAAGGAAACTGCTAGATTACTCCTCAAATCTTTAGGAAATCATGGATTGAAAAAGGAACCAAATAAATATAACAATTGTAGTTTACAATCGCCCATTGAATTGCTTATTTCTATAATTTATTTAGTCAACAACAGTAGTAACAGGTATCCTGAAGTAAATGCTAAATGCCATACTGTACTTACCTCCAAATAGTTCCAAATCTCTTAAGCCCTCAACAATGAACTTTTCCGAGACCCACCGCTAAAGAGGAAAACCCCAAAGAGAATTAGTATTTCTTCCAAGCCACAAGAAATTAGCTATCAGCCATTAGACAGACAAACAAAAACACAACTACAAAACCAGAATCATTCAATACAGTTAAGATACATTTCTATGGGAAAGTTTTTTTTTTTTTTTCCAAAGCAAAGGTACTTTATTAGACACTCAGACAAACAGCATGCAGATTAAATTGCCTATAACCTCCAAGTTTTTGTTGAAATATGGTCTCATTTAACCCTCAGAAAACCTGAAAAGATGGATACTATTACTGGTCCCATTTTGTGGAAAAGGAAATGAGATTAAGTAACTTGCCCAGGATTATGTAACTAGTAAGAGACTGAGTTAGGAATCCACTCTGCTTAACCACTCCCCAGCCAATAAATGGACAGCCAACTACCCTATAGTTTGGTAACTGGTGACTTTAAGTGTCCTGCAGGTGACTTGGGAGGAACATTTTACAAGCAGGGCAGGTGTCTAAGAAATATCACCCATAGTTTTAATAGATATAAGTTGAAGATAAAACATCTGTAGAAGGAAATCTGCAAAGAGCACAGAGATCTTGAAATCTTTAGGCTGTGCTCCAGTGGTGCAAGTTGGCCTGTAAGCATTTCCTCTGGATTCCAAGGTGCAGGCATTTGCATGTCACACCCCTCCTTGTGACATTTGGATAGCTTTGAACATTGCGTAGTGGGTACCTTTTCTTTACAACTAGTCCCTAAACTTATTACTGAATAATGTGGATATGCCACAGTACTAGCACCTCCTTTGTTTTCATTTCTATTGTAGCACTTTCTGTTGCCCCAAAACCTTACAGAAGTGTTTCTATCAGCTTGACAGATAATTTGTATTCCTTGAACCTAGTCCATCATCCACACTTTGCTGTATCTAATAATAGGTTTCTAATTACTTTGTAGGTTACCAAGCAGTGTTGCATTTAAGCCTCATAACAGTTTAGTGAGGTAGACAAGGCTAGTACTACTCTTTCCAGTTTAAAGAAGAGAAAACAGGCCTAGTGAGATGAAGATTCAACTAGTTAATGGTAGGACTAAGGCTATTCACATGCTGACATCCTGTTTTCTTTTGGACCCATTTAAAATTAATTTTTGGATGGGGACTACATGTTGAGGGAGAAGAGGTGTAAATGAATCTGAATCACACAGGCCTATGACCAGTGGGCTGCCTTCTTTACAGGTGTCTGTCCAAACCAAATGTGACAAATGGGCAGAATCTCATAAGTATTCCAGCTCTTCACTTCTATGGGAAAGTTTTGAAAAGAAAGTTGGATTTAAATCAACTAGAATCAACATATTAATCCTTTTCTCTATTCTTCTTGGCCTAATTTGATGAACACTTCTTAACTCTGACAGATGAGAAACTTGTAGTGCTGGCCATGAAGAATGTTTTTGTCCTTCCTACACATAAAACTACCTTTTGGTTCCATTTGACTCATTCCATGGCTGTCTATTACAGATGTTTTGGCCAACTTGAAAAATATTACCAGAATTCACAGCACAGAGAGAACAGGGATGGAACAGTAGCTCTTCATAAGTCTCTATTACTTTGTAATAGCGAACGGTAAACTGCATATTCTTTCACCCACTAGAGTTTCTAAAGATATCACCACTTAACATTTTCTACCAAGTTTACAGAAACCAGACTAGCCTGACCGATGGATGTATGGTTCACTTTGCGTATCTCAAACGAGTACTGGATTTCCATCATGCTGATCAGTGGTCTGATTTCACATGAATCAGGCTAGGTTGGAATGGTAAAGCAGCTTGTATTTAAAAGGAATGGAATCAAGATGATATTTCACTTAAGGACTGGTATTAAAGTTTCCATCAGGCAGAGTTCAGGCTAAGGAGACACTCCATTTTTCCTCTTAATTAACAGTGAAGTTTACTCTTTCCAGTATAAATTGTTCTTATATACTTATATACACAAACATAAGAAAAAAGATTAATATTCAGGAATGAACTACATAATATGGATTATGAATTGGAACTATAACATTATTCTGTCTGTATCAATTTTTTCCATTATAAAAAAGAAATAATACCCTAAATAAAAAACTTTATATAAAAAACTCATGTGTACTTTACACTTTAATATTTAAAGAAAGTGTTATATTCATTATGTCTCATGGCATTTATACATTGTTACAAATTTTAAAATAATTACTACCACATTTAGAAATTAAATACTTGACAATAAATTAGATACCCTTTTGTGAAATCATGGAACCTTATAAAGAAGCCAAATCCAGTATTTGTTCTTGAGGTCATTTTAGCTTAAGTTTCCAGGTATAATAAAATTTTTCATGTTCAAAAAGTCTTTAATTAAAACCTATGATCATATTTAGAAAAGTGTTCCAATGATTACAGTGTGATACTGCTTTTTAAAACACACAAACTCATTAAAAATACATAGAAATGGACAGATTGTTAGTGGTTACATATATACACTGAAAAGAGCCATCAACTCATTTAATGCTATATGACTGATATTCATAAAATAAGCTGATAATCATAAAATTGTCTGATAATTCTTTATCAGACAAGCTGGTGGGTACATTCTGTGTCTCTGGTCGGCCTCTGCTTACAAGCTCTGTTCTCAGAAGCAAAGGCAGCATATAACCTGCTTTACTTCCTACATCGCTCACTTACATTTTACTCTAAGCATAACATGAAAAACCACATACAACATCTGTCAAAACACACTGCTTTTCAGAAAATAAAAATAGTAAATCCAGAAGAAGAATAGAAACACTCACCCTAATTCGCTCTGGTTTACTTACAAGAAAAGACATGAGTTCCTAATACGAAGACCTATTTCAATTTCAAAAATTTTAACCTAAAAGGAAAATAGAAACAGTTTGAGTTAGTTAAATCTCCTTTTCTACAAATATATTTTGATTAACAGAAACTTACTACAAGTCTACCATACAAAGCACAATGCCAGACCTATAAATTGCTAGATCCTAAAGATTTGTTTAAAGAAACATTCAGTGACAATAAGTGTGGGTGTCTTTGGCCAAGAACATTCTGAAACACTGCATCTTTATAAGAAAAGACAAGTTTGTTATATGGCTTTCTTCTTTCATTTTTAAATTTCTCTTGACCTAAGCTCCCACCAATCCCATCCCAGAAGCAGTTACCTTCAATCCATCTAGCTGTTTATCCTGCTTTTTATCATCATTCTTAAATAATGTTTATATGGCATGACATCTGTTTTAGACATTTATCTACTAACTTCCTGCCATGGAGATGAAGACTGAGCTCTCCTTCATCACCTTTCTGCATCCTACTTTCCTGCCTTCATTCATCCGACATAGTTCTGACATATTTTTTGGTTAAATAGTCTACATTTACATCCTTATGACTATGTAAACATGGGTCATAGCTGAGGCAAACAGAAAAGACCAAGTCTTTCTTGTACATTTTTTCCCCTAGAGTTAATAACTGCCTCATTTTTTCACATGCTTGATTTCCCATGTAGCTATTATTAACTTTTTCCAGATAGTTCAACCTCTCCACTGTTTGCCTTATCACTGTATTTTTCCATACACTCAAACTCATCATTCCAGTTTTTCACTGGAGATTGCTTTCCCAAGGTCTTCCATACTCCTGCTATAATCGGGACTAGTTGCTTTCTAGGCCAGTTGCACTTAGCCTTTTTAGTGTGGAGACTTGGATCTTCCAATTCTGGAAAATATTCTTGGTTGCCTGGGACCAAGGGTAAGATGAGGGAGCATCTTCTAAGAGGAACGTAAGAAATTTCTGTGGTGATGGAAATGTTCTGTATCTTGACTGTGTGGTGGTTATGAGTGAATTTATCAAAACTCAACAAACCATACACTTAATGTAGGTATATTTTATTGTAGGTAAATTACATCTCAATAAAGTTGATTTAAAAAGTAAAATAACTAAAATAAATAATAATAAATGCTTTTAAGGAACCTAGGGAAAAAAATACATTTTTTTTTTGAGGTGCGCTTAGGTGGTTGGTGATAGTACTATAACAGCAATGGGGGTGGGAGCTTAATCTGGTACATAGAGTTCTTGGAATCCTTAGAACTTCTCCAGAGAAATCAAAGCAATGGTTTTCAATCCAGGGGAGAGAGGAGGCCTTTCAAAATCATCTATACGTTTTTTTCAAATTGTATTTATTCTCACTACTACCCTGATCATCTTATAGAAGCCACCCCACCCTCCCCAGCCCATGTTGAGAATCAATTATCCTGCGATGAAATAGTAAAAATATAGATTGAACTTGAAGAAAAAAAGATTAGAATGCACATTGTTTAATAACATTAAACACAAAGCACCATGCAAAAGAAATTTAAGAGGAAACAAGGTCCATATCCATATATAACAGAAAGAAAAAAGAGTATTAATGTAGATAAAGAGATAATTTTATCTGAAGGTATTGTCTATGCTCTGGATAAATAATGGAAATAGGAAATAAAATCAATTCCAAAACACTGTATAAACTTAATATAACTGTCCATTTGAAGAGACCTAAGAACTGGTTCTAGGCTGCCACATTAACAGCTTCACTAATGATCTGAACCACTGGTTCCCAAACCAGCGTGTTTCAAATTAACTTTTATAATTATAAAAACCAATGGATGCCTGAACTCTCACTCTAAAAATTTTATTCTGCGGGTCTGGGGAGTGCACAAATAGAAATGGACAACTCCATACAGAGTTCATCAAAGTGAAAGATTACTCTGAGCTGCGGGGGACCTGGATAGTTTCACTGAAGGCGTGGGGCTTGAATGTCCAGTAGGACTTAAAGAAAATAGGAATTCCAAGCATGAAATAGTATTAGCTACTAATTACTTAGTGTTTACTTTGTCTTTTCCACAGGTGTATCTCCACAGAATAGTGCCTACCACACAGTGGGCTCTCAGCAATACTGACTGACCAGACATGCTGAGAAGTGAGTCAGCACTTTGCTTATACTCTTCAATTAATGTGAGGGCAGTTGCAGAACTCCGCATATACGAAAAGAAGAAATAGGCTTTAAGTGCATGCTAGAGGATGGATTTTATTCAGCAGACAGAAGGAAGCCACTGTATGTTTTGAACAAAAATGTAATAAACACTAAACAGTGGTCTAAGGTAGTTGCTCTCAAACTTTATCGTGCATGCAAATCCCTTGACGACCTTGTCAAAATGCAGATTTTGGTTCAGGTTTGGAGTGGCGCCTGGTAGCTCTAACATGCCCCCAGGTGATGGTGGTAATGCTGCTGATCTGTGGACCATTATATTCACTAATGTTTGAGAAGCCTTATTTTAAGCAACATTCTAAGGAATATTAATCTGCAAAGGGATGGGAGAGGGAGAAGTGAATATAATCCAGAGAAAGGAAAGCCAGTAGAATACAATTTTAGTGGATCATATTTGTGGTGATAAGAGCCTATAGCAGAGGGAATGTTAAGAAGTAGATGGATAAGACAGAAGGAAAAATAAAGGAATTATATTTAGTTCGTAAGGACACCATAAGTCATCTAGCTCATCTTCCACCATCTGGAGGAATAGTTTTTACAAACTCCTGTTATCTAGTCTCAGCTTGAAAACTTCCCTACCTTATCAGGGAACCCATTCTGCCTTGGACAACTCCAATGACTTGGGGTTTTTTTGTGTGCCGGAGTAACTGGGAAAAGAGTAGCATATCAACAATAAAAAAGGAAAGTTCAGAGGTGGAAGTGGTTTTGATGGAAAGATGAGTTTGGGTTTTTAAATCATACTGAGGTTTTGAGAAAACAGTTTTACGTCCTGAGTGGAAATACAGAGCACTCAGTTTAAAAAGTAACACTGATGCTTAAGAGAGAGGTTAGGGATGGCATGTGAACTTGGGAGTTAGCAGTGAAAGCTATTTGAGTGGCAGATTTACTGAAGGGGAAAATGGTGAGAGAAAAGCAGAACCTGGCTAAGCAAGCCTTGGGACAGGTCCATATTCAGGACATGGTACTTGAAAGACAGGTAGGCAATGGAGCCCAAAGGAAAAACTTTAAAGATTCTGCTTCTGCTCCTGGAGCACCTTCCCACTCCCAACCCAGCTAACTTCACTACTCATCTCAGCTATCTTGTGCTTCAGGAAGTCTTCCCTGACATGTTCCCCCACCTGTCATCCACCTAGGTTAGGTGATCAACCCTTACATTTACCACACTCCTAACTGCCTATTTATCAGGTTCCTCTGCTAGAATATACATTCCTTGAGGGCAAGGGATGCATCTTGTTCACTGCTGCATTCCCAGGGGCTACTCTGTCTGACATAATATGGGCGCTCCCATATCTGTAAATTAATAATAGCAAAAATAATAAAAGCAGCAAACATTTATAGTGAACTTACTATGTGTCAGATCTGTGCTAAATACTTCACAGAGAGAAGGTCACACAGTAAGTATTACCGCCCCCGTTTTACACATCAGGAAATTAAGGCTTGGAAAGGTCAAACACCTACAATTACACAGTACATGGTAGAGTACTGATTAGACCTGTGACCAAGCCTGTGCTCTAGAAACCAGTAATAACTGAGAAGCCAAGGGAGAGTGTCAAGGCTATGTGTGCAAAGATATAGTGATGACAAAGAAGGCATCAGGCATCACTTGATTTGAAAATGCTTCTGACTAGATGCCAAGTGGTATAGAAAGAATTCATTTACCTTTTTCCCGATTTTTGTCACTGTTTTTCTAAACTTCCTTCATGTCTGGGGTTACAAATGCATTTGAGCCACAATACCTCTAAGAAACGTGGTTAAAGGGTGGGGGAACAAATCTATCCAGTTCAGCACTGTAACTGCTGAATAGGCTCCTGGCTTGAGGTAGGTAATCAGACGACATTCAGGAACAAGAAACAGTCTTGGGTGTCTCTATAACGTAGGAATCAATGAAGAACTGTCTTAATGCCGCAAATACACCGCTGGAACATGGTTCTACTTCAAAAGGTATTACCATAGGACCAATTTGAACGGCTTTTCCTCTTTGGGATGAGTCAAGTTAGAATATGCTAGGATATCGTAGCAGAAGGCTGGGCAGAGAAGTTAGTTCCCCATTTCCTGAAAACTTGAACAATTTTATTTAACCACTCCCCTACCCTCGCGCTCACTTCCCTACCCCCGCCCACCATCCCCACCCCAAATCTACTGTGGGCCCTTAAACATTCTTGGAAAACAATGCAATTAGAAGCTCTTTGTTTTGCCTGATTCAGGGAGTCACCTAGGTGGATCTCTCTTCTTACGGGGTTGTTTGCTGGGGGGAGGAGGGCGGTGGGGTGGTTTGACTCGTTGACTGTCCAGTCTGGGTTGAGATGGAGATGGGGCGCGGGGAGGGCAGCGCTAGGATTTGCCACCTCTTTGCTTGAGCAGGACAAACTGACACCTGGGCCCCAGGTTTCCCACCTTTAAGTTGGGAAGGATGAAGGCGAGGAAAAGCAGGCGCCCACCTGTCCCTCCTGACAAGTCTGCTTCGGTGTTTCCAGGCCAGGCCCAAGCCTATCCTGCTCCCGGGCTGCAGCCCCTCATTGCGGGAATCGAGAACTCGGGTGAAAAGGGGCCCGTGGAGGGTGACGGGGAGCCTGGGATGGCCTCTCTGGCGAAGGCGCACCCCTGAGGAGATGGAATCGGCGTCAGGGCGAGGAGAGACTGATGCCTGGAGCGCACCAGGTGGCCCCGCCAGCCCGGTACCTGATCCTGGAGTTAGCAAGCAGTAGAGACCCCGTCTCAGCTCCGCCTCCTTAGTTTACGGCCGCGCCGCTTGCAGGCTGGTTGCTGGGAGAGAGGTACGCAACGTGCCATGCGCAGTAGAGGGACCCGGCCGAGGTGGGTAGAGCTCCGCCCCGCCCACCGCACCTCCCGCGACGGAGGAAGCCCCTCCCCTCCCCCCCGCCTCGCCCCCGGGGATGAGGAGGCTCCGCCCTGTTCCCATGCCCTGTTCAGTGCTGCAGGCCCACACCTCAGGCCCACGGAAAACAGCTTCTACGCCTTTGTTGTCTCTCAGCGCGGCGCGTACTTGATGTTATTCCGTCTCCAACAGAAGAAATCCATTTCCTCTAGTGTGGGGGCCACGTTTCCCTAGTCTGTGAAAGCCAAAGACCGAGCTGGTCGTCCGAAAACTCCCCAGAGCCTTTGTCCCGAAGCCGGAAGTATGATGTTTTTCAATAATGAAACGGTCAAGGGGACGGGAGTAAGGAAAACCAACCCTGGCTGAGGACCTGGCTACCTTGAGTTTGTTTTTCCATTTCGTGTGGTAGGACTTCAGCGCTGTCTGGCGCTTTTCTTGGAAGACATCTCAAGTGCCCCTGACTTTGGCCTCTCGGACATCAGACTGAGAAGCTGCAAAGGCGAAACCCACCTTTTCTCTGTGCCTCAAGTTCCTTATCTGTAAAAGGAGGGAAATAGCTCAACAACTAGAGCTCAGAGGGAACTATCGGTTTTTTTTCCTTCTGGATCTTTTTGTCCCTGCATCATTCCTTATCCACAGCTCAGAGGTATCTGCAGAAACCTTTAAGGTTTGCCTTAATAGGCAAGCAAGCGTAAGCCAAGGCGTGCAGGGCTTGAGAAATGACGCAATCACGTGGTGGAGTAAGACTCGCTTCTGTGAGACTGCGGTATTTCAGTGACTTAACTCCACCTGGGGAGTGGAAGGGTCTTCCAAAACTGGATATATATCATCGAGTAATGAATACTTGCTCTTCCCAGCTCTGACCCTTGACACATATTTTTTGGGGGGGGTATCATTAATCTGCAATTACATGAGCAACATGGTTACTAGACTCCCCCCATCATCAAGTCCCCCCCACATACCCCATTACAGTCACTGTCCTTCAGTGTAGTAAGATGCTACAGAATCACTACTTGACTTTTCTGTGTTGTACAGCCCTCTCCATTCCCCCTACATTATGTGTGGTAATTGTAATACCTCCTTTCCCCCTTATCCCTCCCCACCCACCCTCCCCAGTCCCTTTCCCTTTGGTAACTGTTAGTCCATTCTTGGGTTCTGTGAGTCTGCTGCTGTTTTGTTCCTTCAGTTTTTTTCTTTGTTCTTATACTCCACATATGAGTGAAATCATTTGGTACTTGTCTTTTTCCACCTGGCTTATTTCACTGAGCATAATATCCTCTAGCTCCATTCATGTTGTTGCAAATGGTAGGATTTGTTTTCTTCTTATGGCTGAATAATATTCCATTGTGTATATGCACCACATCTTCTTTATCCATTCATCTACTAATGGACACTTGGGTTGCTTCCATTTCTTGGCTATTGTAAATAGTGCTGCGATAAACATAGGGGTGCATCTGTCTTTTTCAAACTGGGATCCTGCATTCTTAGGGTAAATTCCTAGGAGTGGAATTCCTGGGTCAAATAGTATTTCTATTTTTAGTTTTTTGATGAACCTCCATACTGCTTTCCACAATGTTTGAACTAGCTTACATTCCCACCAGCAGTGTAGGAGGGTTCCCCTTTATCCACATCCTTGCCAACATTTGTTGTTGTTTGTCTTTTGGATGGTGGCCATCCTTACTGGTGTGAGGTGATATCTCATTGTGGTTTTCATTTGCATTTCTCTGATGATTAGCGGTGTGGAGCATCTTTTCATGTGCCTGTTGGCCATCTGAATTTCTTCTTTGGAGAAGTGTCTGTTCAGATCCCCTGCCCATTTTTTAATTGGATTATTTGCTTTTTGTTTGTTGAGGTGTGTGAGCTCTTTATATATTTTAGCCTTGACACAGATTTATACTGGTCTAACTTCCAAAATGGGAGAGAAGTTCAGCTACGTTCAAATGGACAGGTGGAAGTAATGACGCTGAAACTGAAAGCGGATATGCACCTCAGAGTCTCATTCAATTCTGCATACTTCCCTTTGACCTTACCCAATGCTTTAACATTCCAAAGCACTACCCTGTTCTCTCATTCTCAATATAAAATGCCTCTAACAGCAACAAACTTGGTAAACAGGCAAAACAAGATAGTATAACAGAAACTGAAGTAAAATTCTTGACTGTGTTCTGAAAAGACCTTCACATGTAGCCTTTGGAATTGAGGAAATGCCACACTGAAAGTGAAAGTGGATATGCACCTCAGGGTCTCAGTCAATTCTACATACTTCCCTTTGATCTTACCTAGTGCTTTAACGTTCCAAAGCTTTACCCTCCTATTCTCTCATTCTCAAAAAAGAGATGCCTCTCACAGGAGCAAACTTGGTAAACAGACAAAACATGATAGTATAGTGGACACTGAAGTAAAATTCTTGGCTGGGTTCTTCTGAAAAAACCTTCACATGTGGTCTTTGGAATTGAGGGTTCTAGAGATGTCAGTGCCTGAAAAGATGCCAAAATTGATGCAGCCACCGCAATGGGGAATTTAAACATTGGAGGTACCTCCCATCTGTTACAATACCTGACCCAATAGCTATGTCATTTTCTAACTGGATGTTAATCAGCCCAGGGGACTAACGGATCTCACCATCTTCATGACTGTCCACAAAAGCTAGTTGGAGAAGCTTTTGGCTCAGACTCTTGTGACTGTTTCAAGGAGCACATTTTCATTCATTCTGGTTACCCTTGCAAAAGGGCCTCCTAAATCCAGGTAGTTTAGAAAAGCAGTGTAATGAAACATCAATTTTCAGATTTGGCAAAGTCAATCCTTGCCTGCTTTACTTTTGCCTTGTCATGAGTCCTGGGATGCACAAGCTTCTGAATGCTTTTCACTTATAAGGAAGGACTGGGACTCTCCCAGGATTTCTGGTGCTTTCTGAAAGTAGCTTAAATGAAATGGAGATGGAGAAGTTCCTGGCTGTTTTGACTCTCACCATACAGGTTAAACTAAGTGCACTGCCCTTTTCTGAAATCACATAAATTGAGGAAGGTAAACCTAATTGTGGGGGCCCGGCCTACGGCCGAGGCTGAGCCCCACTCTAGCTGGACAACGCCCTAAAGATGGCACCTGCTTCCTGCTCACCACCCTTTCCCCTCTTCCCTGTTGGGGATTGGCCCAGCAGACTTCCGTACCCGTGCACAGCTCGTGCTGCCCGCTTAGAGTGGCGTGTGACACCTATCCGCTTAAAGGTCACACATGATACTGTCCCGGATTGGTTGGGTGACTGAATATAAGGGAGCCCACCGGGAGGGAGAGGAGCTTCCCGACAACTGCTGTAACCTCCGCGAGAGATTAGACAATAAAGCCTAGAGAAGAATCAAGACCTTGGGCGTGTTGCTTCGGTCCCTGAAGGGTCGCGACACCTAATTGCCTAGGATACTCAGATGAGACAGAAAAGCTTATGATATGTAGTTTAACAGGTAGAGCAGGACTATTTAACTTGTAAAGCATTTAATGTCAAAGCATTTTATACATATTATCTAATCTAGTATGTCCTCTAAACAGCCATTTTAGAGAAGGAAGAGTAGATAATGCCCACTTACAGATGAGGGAACAGAATTGTTAAAAACACTAGGACAGCACTTGGGTCCCAGCCACAAATCCAGGGCTCTTTCCTGAAGCAGAAAACTGGCTTCTAGCTTTGCTACAACCTTGCTATGTGATACAATTATATGCAAGAAAAAGATGCAGAAGAAAGCACTTAAACATTTTAAGCTGAAAATGTGATAGAAAAGCAGTTAAGAGTTCTCCCTGAAGTAAGGTTGATACAATAACCAAGATGGCTATAATACCTGATTTCCGAGTAACTCCTATGGAAATAAGTTCTTAAAGAAGGCCTGTGTGTCCTTTAAATAAGTTACACTATTTAGATAAAACCAAATAGGTAAAAGTAAAAAGAATATTTAATTATAGAAGATGAAAGTAAAAATCTAGTAATATCCATTAAAAGTGGGCTAGTAGTAGAAAGTTCTGCTTTCTGAAAAAATTAGTTTTCTTCTGAAATTGCTATTATTTAATTAATGGAGCTGAGATGGCATTCAACTGTGCAAAGATAAAAACATTAAACTTTCTTCCAAATGCAAATCTTTTGCTGATCACCAAACTCCAGAAACTGAGAAAATTAACACTTTTCACTATTATTTTAGCAGTCTGTAATAGAAGCCACTCCTGTGGGTATAATGGTCTCCTCCCTTTCACCTCCTTTTAAATTGTTTAAAATGAGGGAGGCGGGAACATTAAGGAAAGAGAATCTTGGAGGGTAGAGTATTTCACCTCTTCCACCAAAACCAATATATCCTTGTACAACACTGCTCTAAATTTTTTCACAGTGCCAATTCCTATTGGACAGGTGGAATGAGAATGCCAACCAATGGTTTTCTTTGGTCTAAGTCCCATCTAAAGAAGAGTTTCACAGCCGGTGCTTGACAAGAAAAGGTTCCATTACTAGGGAAACAGAATCCTGAACTATTCCCCCGCCTCCAAAGTACCATCAGATTTTGCAGTTAAGGTTAGAAAGCTCTGAAAGGATCTGCCTGGTTTCCACTGGGAGAAAGGAAAGCAAAAGAGAGTAAAGTAAATGTATGACTTGGAGAACAATCCTAGATGATAGCTTATGTTTTTAAAATGCTGAAGTTTACAAGAGGATTTTACATATATCATCTCTTGGTATCTACCTACCTGTGAGGTAGGTAGGGAACATAATTATCCTCACTTTCTAGAAATAAGACCAGAAGAGAGACTCAGGCAGGTTAGTGATTTGCCCTAATCAAAGATTAGTAATTGGTGTTGCTGGCACTAAAAGCCAGGTCTTTATCTTACGACCAGTCCAGTGCCCATTTTGGCACTTATGAGTGTCCAGGTTATGCAGAAAAGAATGGAAGGCTTAGTGGTTTTCCAATGTATGAGTCAACAACATTCTCCTTCATCCTCTAATGGTGCCTTAACTCACGAGGGGGACTTCAGGAAGGGGTGCATTAATAACAGATAAGGTTCTAAAAATACACAACATTCTAAAAATATGTAGCAACCAAGAAATTATTGTCAAGGACAACTCTTCTGAAGGAAAGGCATTTCAGGACTGACTTTTATTGAACAGAAAGAACATTCCTATGGGCAACCCCAGAAAAGTAAAGGCAGCACTCTGAAATTTTTGTCAATTAGTTTAATGTATGTCCATAGGTAGTTCATATGAATACTTAAATTACAAAACTAGCTGCCATGGTCCAAATGTGTGGGACTTAAAAGCTTTTATTAATCAGAAGACAGCAAAGCATATCAACTTTGATTTCTAAAATGTATTTTAAAGGTTTGTAAAAGAAGGGTAATTCTAGAATTATATAGCATTACATTAATTAAATTTTTGTTATTTTAATAACTTAATTTTATGTATTAAAAACTACATTTGCATTTCCCAGTTTATACATTTCTGCATTAACCTAGAGAAAAACTCATGTCAAAAGTTTCCATGCAGTTAAAAGGCAGCAGCACATCCCGTTTTCATAGCAGCTTGTTACTGCCTCAGAACACACCTGCTGTACAGCATCAACAAAAAATACCCACCCACCCCTCTCCACCAAAACACCCAACCCTTTCTCGTCCCCCGCAAAAGTTACCTGGTACAAGCAGTGACTTAAAAATGTTTTCTTAGTAAGAAGCATTTATAAAATGCAGACATCTGCACAAGCTAAATGCTTGTGCAGAGAGATGGGCCTCTCTCCCAAGAGTTCCTTCCTCAAGAGGCAGAAAGTACTCTGAATAGTTTAGGAAAGCTCATTTTAAAAAGTATATTTATGCATATTCATGGCTATTTCTTTGAAAGAACATACCCAGTCTCAACTGTGGAAGATATGAAAGCAGAAGGAGAAGCAAAGGGACACAGCTGTAACAGAGAATACAGCTTCTCCATGAACATCCAATAGGTTGTGGCAACCATGAAGGAAAACATTTATGACTTCACATAGGACCACTGAGCTGATCTAGGTGAAGCAGTTAATTTTCCATGCATTTTTTATATCAAGAAAAACATAAAACCACTTAAAATACAACATTCACATTGTCATTAGCTCGTGTTATCAGGTAATGAAAAAACTGTGCTCCTGTACTACTTATCCCTAGAATTTTCCATGTACATGTTAAGTATCCTAAGTCTACAAATATCCTGTAATACTGCCATCAGGACTTCCCACCTACAAAACATATACTGAACTACATTGTTTTGAGTTCCTGAAATTTCAATACCACATTTAGTGTACTAAAGTTTACTTTTTTACAAGTTTAATGCAAACACAGAAGAAAAACACCAATGTTTATTGTGCAATTCCAAGAGTTGTTTGTGGAATCTTGGTTTAGAGACAGTCTTCAAAGCCATTTCAACTGCCTAGTTTAAACAAAAGCAACACTCATTATGTATCTATAAATTTCATGATATTTCTTCAAGCATCAAAACACTGAAAGCACTGATAATTCATGTTATAAATTTTAAAATACTTTAAAATTACAGATTTCATATATCATTCCTTTTATAAAATAATCAAAATAATTTGATTATCTGGAAGAAAATTATTGAGTCCTTCCAATGTACGTATAACCTCTTTACAACTCCAAAAACTGAACAGATGATGAAATAGGGATTTCTCAGTCACTTGTGAGAGTTCGAACCTTAAGATGAGAAATGGATTGCTATTTTTTGTTTCCTATGATTTCAGAGCTTACAGGTGGCATCAGGACTCAGGTCTCTGGGATGACTTTACATGGCTTTCACTTTTATTTGTTTCATTTTCATTTGCTTCTTCTCCAATTTCTTTTGCTCACGCCTCAGGGCAGCTTCCTAGAGAGAAAGAGGGAATACAAACTAAGTTCTAAGCACATGTTTAAAAAAAAAATCTCAACTAGATACTGCTTATATTACTATTCAAAACTTAGGCTTACACTGTAAATAACACCTGAGAAGATAATTATTAACAATTGCTAATATCTATGTTGGTTCATAAAAATTAACTTGAAATGAAGCAAAAGTAACTAAAATCTCAAGTTAGAAAGAACTAAACACTACATTTAAGCTTTGTTATTCTGGTTTGATTTTTCCCATACCCAGGAAACGCTAGCCCAACTTCCACGATAACATTTATATGTACCAGCCAAGGATGTGTACTTCAGTTCAAAAAACCTTTAGAGCTTATCTGATCAGTTATTAATTATAAATCTTTATTTAGCATATATGTTATTCCTGAGCACAATACTTAATAATGTTCAACGGGGATTTTTTATATTTATATTTAGGAATTAGGAAGTTGTGTAGAAGGAAAGAAAGAAGCTTCGAACACATTATTTGGGTAGCAGAAGTCCCTGGTTATTATTACCTGTATTGAGGGAAGCCTTCAAGGTCAACTCAAAGTATGACTTCGCTGTTGGTTATTAGTGGTCAGATCTGTCAAAGCTGATTTCAGCTGCAATCTCAAACTTAATTTTTTTTAGGGTTTTTTTTAAGGGGCAGAAATGTCCTAAGAAATATACTCCTCCAGGAGTCTCAATCCTCCAGGATGAGAAAAGAGGGAAGAGGAAAAGCAGAAGCCCATAGTATCTGTAGTTCTTGATAATATAATATATTATGTCTCAAAGGGTGATTTGTAAATTGGTGGTTTGGGAACTACTGACTGTCAGGTTCCAACATTAGAAAACAAAAAACTCTGCACATATACAGCAGCATAAGCCTGAATGTTTACCATCTATAACTGTGCTATTTATAGTATAAAGATCTTAAAGAATAGAGCCATCACTGTTAACACTGCTTGTATGGGAAAATGCATTCTGCATTTGGGTTCAGAGGCAGGAGTGAATCCACCCCTTTTGGCAGCTGCTGCCTCTTGTGAGGACTTAGTAGCAAGCAAACACCAGCAGCATATACGTCACATGCTATAGTCTTCTGGGACAGCTGTATAACATCATCAAAGTACTGTCCACAGGTCCCTTTCCTGCTGTTCCAACCCATACCTCCATCATATTCATTCTTTCCCCAACACTTTATTCATCCCTTCCCATATTACATATTATACACATGTGTGAAACTACCAACGAAGAATATAGGATAGTGGTTAAGAGAAGACATCTATTTACATTAACATATTTAAGAAAAATTTATGTTAATGTTAGTATGTGAAAAAATATTCACCTTCAATAATTCAAGAATGCAAAATAAATGAGATACTATTTCTCAACTATTAGGATCATACATTTAAAAAATTGATCACTAGTTTCTATACAGATGTGAGAAAAGAGCTCTCATATCATATAGTGGTAAAAGTATAAATTGGTAGAACTACTTATTGGTAGCCAGTTTCTCTTTCTCTCCTACAATTGTTTTCCTCACGGAATAAAAAAGCACAAATACGGAAAGACACTTGGAAAAATTCTGTTTTTAATATAAAAAGTTGCAGAATGTAAAATTATCTACATCAAGAAGAAGATTTTGTACACTAATACACACATATGTAAGTTGCAGAACTAAATAAATTATATATTGTTAACAATGGCTAACTTTAGGGATCAGAGTTGTCTGAAGGATTATGTTATACTATTTTTACATGATAGGATTAAGGTAATCTGTATGTATGTATGTTTCTCTTTAGTTTTCAGATTCAATATGTAAGAAAACAAAACAAATACTAGCAATGGCAGGAAGGTCCAGATCATTTGGATAATGATTCACCCAAGTCTGAAACTGACTAAAGTCCTCTCCACCTCCTTTCTTATTTAATTCACTGATCTTTTCACAAGAACCCAGGCCTAGATACTACAAAGTGGTAGTCATAAAAAAAAATTCATGGTTTATACCCACAAAGCAGTTTACAATCTGACAAGTAAAATTCTGGCTGCCCCAACCTTTCCTTAAACGTTTTGTAGTTTCAAACCCCAGAAAGAACTGGTGAACTTTTTTCATAGAAAAAAGGAAAGGCATTATCTATTAATGATTCCATATAGATTCTTCCAGTGTATTTATTAAAAAGCCATCTTTATTTATCAAGGTTGCATAAACACAGAACTCAATTTTCAGGGGGAAAATACCCGTCAACTAAATTAAACCAAATCAAACAAAAAACTAAGAGGATCAGATGAGAGGAGGCCTGTGGCATCCTGGGCACTGCACTCAGCTCCACGGATGACTCTACTACCAACTGAGGTGCATGCAGCATTCCACTTTTTCTTGGCAGAGTGCCTCCTCTACTTCTAAGAATTTCTTCAGTTCTTGAGATTATTCTCATTAAAATTCACATCTCCCAGAACTTTGCTGTCCTCCTCTCTTTTGACCAGCATTATAAGGCTTAAAATTGTAGAGCAGGATGGACTATGGCACCTTACTTTGCAAAGATGTGAGAACATGCTGATGTCTGAAATATACTAGAGCCTAAAAAAATTTGAGTTTGAAACTCTAGTTATGTACACAATAGAAAACAAAAATACAAACAAAAATTATTAGAATTCTCTAATTCTGTAATCAAATTAAAAATTTTATAAAACAAGTTTATTCGGACCACAGGGCATCATGCTTGCTGACTTCTATTAAAACTCCTTCCTTTCTACCTCAGTTAAGCGTCTGGCTTATTAAGATGACAGTGGAAATTTCAAAATTGGATTGTGTTGGTGGAGTGGGATAATTCATATCATTCTCAGGACCATGGACTCAATCTACCATGATTTGAACAGGAAAATTATTTATTCTTCTTTATAGTGCTATGAATTAAGTAAATGTCCCAAATGCTAAGAAAATGCTAAACTCTTAGCTGTGTATGTATATTCCTACACAGAATTATCTTAACAGCCAATACGGTGCAAAGAGGCATCCTTATACATCTTAGTTTTACCCCAGCAGTAAGAACAGTCTTACCTCCAGCCTGCGCTGTTTCTCAGGATCTTCCTCATTCATGATGCGCTCCTTCTCTGCCCTCTTCTTCTCCTCACGCCGGGACTGCGCAGCTTCCTGTCTTTGCACGTGCGTTAGCTTTAAGAAGTTCTCCTCCACTCGGGCTCGGTTCTTATCTGCTTTTTGTTTACCCTTTCCCCAAGAAAAAGAGCATTTCATAAGAAATCCAATTCAATCCAACAGAAGCAAAATCCCATTTGGTATTCTCATAAAAACTGCTCTCACTTAGCACTTGCAAGTCAACTAGCAAAGAAAACATTTGACAACTGACGCCCGGGAGAAAAGAAATATAAAAGATGCCAACTTATAACAAAGGCTGTACGTCTTACTTCTCTGTTGAGTCGGAACTTTTTGGCTTTATCAATAGAATAAATCACCATGTTCATCAGGGGCAGCAAAGCCTCCATATCCTTTGGGTAAGTGTTACCTGAGCCAGGCACTAGAAAACAAAGCCATTTCCTACTGAGTTAATGGCAGAATACTTCTGGGTCACCCCACTTTTTTTTCTTTTTTCAATTAACAGACTCCTTTTGTACAAGTTTCTTAGCTAAAATGCAGCAGTAAATAGAAATCAGAACTTATAATAAGAACCTCTTAGTGAAGAAACCCAAAAACTAATAAGCAGGCATAGAGTTAATTTTAATTTAGTTTTTTATAGCTATCATTTAGGAGGAACAATACTCTCCTTAAGATCATCCCACACAAAACAAGGAACCCAGACAGGACACAGAATACTTACCATTAAATGTAAACAGTAGTGTCCTCTTAGTGTCTGGTAGCTTTAAAGGCTGACCTTCCCTGTCATAAAAGAAAAGTCTTTTCAGAAAGAACACAAGAAAGATACTTTCCATGTACATAAGTCACCAATTCACTTAGATTTCTAACAGATAACCTGCAAATAATCAGCACAGTATGTGGCTTGGCACCCCCAAGTCAAATATAATCTCCAAACCCAAAGGGCTTTAGTCCACTTAATCTGTCTGACGGATGCATTCCCAAGTACTCTTTATCCTATACCTGAACACCTCCGGTGATGTTCCTTCCAGGCAGGATATACTCCATCTCACCTGGGAAGCCAGAAATGAGCCTGTACTCAGTATGAGGCCCATCTTTTAAATAAGGCTTTTGTTTGTTTTGATGGATTTTTATGTTTTATTTCCAACTCTTATTCTATCTTCCTATAATGAAGTATTTTAGAGTCAGGCTCAGAATAAATTTAGAGATACTCTACTTCAGCATATATGATTTAGTTCTAACTCACCAAAGATTCCTTTGTAATCTTTAACCATGAGCCCTCCACTCCTTCCATACCCCCACAAAAGGCTCCATGGATGCCACAATGTGATACACTGCCCACAGTGTGATTAGCTGAGCAAAGCAAGGATGATGCAACACTATCTAGAGCCATAGACTAGAGTAATTTTGATACACAACTAAAATCCAGATCAACTTTCCTGAGACAGGATGTGAATTCAAGTAAGCCCAAGCCCTGAATATGTACATTTGAATACTATTACTATAAAGACAGAAATTTCACAGGCATTCAGGGCGCCTCATAGTATACTACAAAAGAATATAATCACCCAACTATTCAAAGAAAACCAGAAAAGGCCATGAATTGCAAAATGTACACTTCTTTACAATCAAACACAAGTCAAACATCACAGGCAGATTCGTATCATAAATTAAAAACAAAAAAGAAAAAAAAAGAAAGAGAGTCCAGATCACAAAGGATAAAGAAATTAGCAATTGCATTTTCTTAGTATTCACCGTTCCATAAGATTCTCATTCTCCTTGCTTGAGGGGGTAGTGGGTACATGCAGTGACATGCAAACGAGGGAGGCTTGTCTCCTGCAGGGTTTCAGTTACCTTCCTGATGCACTCAGTCAAAGCAAAGGAAAACTTGGGTGCCCGTCACCAACTTCCCTCAATCATTTATTTACTAAGGGAAATTGCAGAAATACCTTGCAGCTGTTTCAACACAGAAAGCTAGTGAGGAAAACTAATTTCAATATTTTTATCACATACGTACTCTTGCATAATTTTTGGACCAGAGAACTGGTCTGAAAAATGAACAGATTCAATCTTGTCAGCATTATGTGTAAGAAAGTGGACCATCTGAAATAAAGAAAAGAAAATTTGTTTTTAAAAGTAGGGTTTGACGCATATCCCTTTTTTCATAATGATAGTCACCCTTCAGTTCTCCTTGCTTTTATCCAATGGCATTAAGGCTCAAGCTTTTAAAAAAATTAAACTTAAATAAGGCAGACTATCCCTATAATAAAATGGGTATCTTTCCTTAGACACATCAATGATTAAATTTCTTCTAATAGCAGTTGAAAATATGTCTCAAAATAATGTTCTAAACAAGAAGATAAAATCTAAAATAATTTGAGGATAATTCATAAACACAGCACCTTGAACTTACACTTACAACTATCTTTGAGTTATTCTATATTTTTATGATACTAAAATGTTCTGTTACTAACAGTAAAAACTGACAGAAAAAAAATGGCTCTATACCTCTCTCTTTTCCTATATTAACTGAAATGAAAAAATTGACTAAATGACATGGTGATAAGGATTAAAGTTGTAGTGCTTTTTAAAGAAACCTGAAAGCCCATGAGCTATCCTAGGAACAATTTGCTCTTGATTTAGAGGGAGGAACTTCTTGACTACTCAAATTATATTTTTGAAGAGCTAATCTATTGCTTAAAGGTATTTTAATGTCTGTGTGGGAAAGGAATACGCAACTAGTGCATTGTCATAAAATGGAGAACATTTTAGGGAGAGAACTCTGCAAATGCCACAGTCTGCAAATGCATGTCGTCTATTCCGTTTACCTTTATATCCATCATTCCCTCTGTGACTTCTCCCATCTCTGACAAGATGGCCAGGTGGTCTGGCAGTCCATACTTTGCTCCAGACTTAGGTTTGTCACTACAAAACTCACTCTAGAGAAAGAATTGAAAGTAAAACATGATGACTTATCATGCAAAGACTTTTTTTTCTTAAGAGAAGATATACTGACCTATGTCACTGCAGTAATTAACGATGTTCAAGCATTATCATTAATTATACTCTACCCTGAAGCTAACTGTCTATGTAAGAAAGAGGCATAGTTTCTACATACATTTGAGTTGGAACTTGACATACCAGATCCTGCATCTCTTTCTGTAGTCGCACCAAGGCTTTCCGAGTGCCAACGGCAAACACATAGGTATCCATGTCTTCATCATTCATGGTTACTTTTATTTGCTTAAAAAAAAAATCAACAAAACTCACCTGTTAGGTACTGTGATAGGCAGGTTTCTCAGATGGCCCCCAAGATTCCTACCCTCCCCTGAAACCAACATCACTCCCACGATTATGTGGTGTTATATGGCCAGAGGTCCCTATCAGTTGGCTTTGAGTAAATCAAAAGGGACATTATCTTGAGCAGACTGACCTAATCAAGTGAGTTCTCAGAAGGGACTGGGTGCTACTTGAAGAAAAGATCAAAATGTAAAAGGATTTATGGGGGACACAATGTGGCAAGGACATGAGAATGGCTTCTAGGGACTAAGAGTGTTTCCTAGTTGACAAATAACAAGAAAATGGGCACCTACAATCACAGGGGAACTGAATTCTGCTAATAACCTCAATGACCTTGAGAAGAGGACCCCAGCTCCAAAGCTCCCAGTTGCTGAACACAATGACTTGCTAGGAGGACAGTGCATCCACAGAGGCCATGGCAGCTCTGCACACCGCCCCACTCCCATATCCTACTGCATGCCTCTCACCCATTTGGCTGTTCCTGAATATATCCTTTATAATAAAACAGGAAATGTAAGCAAAGAGTTTTCCTAAGTTCTGTGAAGCATTCTAGCAAATTACTGAGTCGTGAGAATTCTGGATTTATAGCTGGTCAGAAGTATGGTGGCCTAGGACTTGCAACTGGCATCTAAAATGTGGGCAATCTTGGGGGACTGAGACCTTTAACTAATGGGATCTGGCACTGACACCCAAGTAGGTAGTGTCAGAATTTAACCAAATTGTTGGACACCTAGATGCTATCTGGGTAATCAGAGTATTGGCTGTTGGTGTTGAAAAAGGGTCTGTTTTTTGTAAGGGACACAAATTGCCTAAAACTCCAGGGAATCCAGTCAAGAAATGGAATAAGCTCTAAGTAGTTAAAAATTCAATCTGTACAGGTAAAACTAGCAGGAAGAATACATACATACCACTTGATCACTCACTGGCCTCATCATCCGGGCCAGGACATTTAGTAAGTCCTGTCTCTTGAGGAACTGCAAAAAACAGGAGAATGGTTGCAATTTATACTTATAAAGGAAAGACTTTGGAGGGGGAATCATACACTTCAAACATACTCTAGTTAGTAAAAAGATGATTTTTAGACCTTGTTGTAAGTCAAACATGAAAGAATGAGACACTGAACTTAAGAGGACTGGAATTATGCTGGACAAAATATGAAAGGTCTACATTGTACCAGAAATTCCCTACTTACCCTCAGCTGGATAAGCATCCCCTCACAGCACACTCGACCAGAACACCACAAGTTGTAGATATGCTCATTCTCCTGGTTCAGCTTTCCTGTGCTTGTGGCTTCTTTGTTAGTTCCATCATCCCCTAGGGATCAGACCACTTAGTATGATTCACTGAAAATGTTGGGGTCGAACATCCACCTTACTCCCTATACTACACAGCTACAGGGAGTCCTCTCAGGTACAACGTCCACAGTGTATCCCTCTTCAGTGGATCTGAAACTAAAGTATCCTGAACCTGTAGAAATGCTGAGGGATTTCTCATTTCTAAAATGTCAAAGTTCCTTGCTTTCAGCCTGACTTTTATTAACTTGTTTTGACTAACACTGATTGTCTCAATGTAATTAGAATCAATTTTTGGTTAATGAGGATGAGGAAATTATTTCATAAATATAATTTAATCAATATATAAAACCCCCCAAAAAATAGGGATCCTTGAGAGAGATAAAAAGCATCCTCTTCAGCAGTCTGTTAAAGTAGTTAGATACTTACGCTGAGGGGTGCGAACAGTTCTTACCAGATGGCTCTCAAGAAGGCAGCTGGACTTGAACTAGCTGTACTTACCTACTAGGGTAAAGTTGCTCTCCAAAAGCTCTCTATGAGTGTTAAACCAGGCCTGAGCAAGACGACTGTTTTTATTCTTCCCAATGATATAATTCATGATGTAGGCGAGCAGACCTGTCACCATCAAGATTTCTAGATAATAACTCTCCCAACTGTTCTGGAGGTGTGCAGGAACCTAAATCAGAAAAACAATCATTCCATTTAACTGGCTGAGGCTAAAGGATGGAATCTAACTCACTGGATGAAGGACAATGAGAGGACCCACAAACAGAAGCAGATACTTTGTATGAGCTGTCACTGAATATGGGTGTACTTTGAAAAATATGCCCACTTTGGTTTTTTAGATCACCTTTGTAAAAGAACCTTCAAGGAAATATGAGGATGGAAAGCTGAGAAGCCCCTTGTATTAAATTTGATTCTCAGTCCTACCCCAAAATAAATTCAATGGCTATCCTCTTCATCATTCCTTGATTAATATACCTAGAAGTTGCTTCTCTAGGTGTGGAGTTTCATCAGAAGAATTGATGTCAAACTCTTTCATACAGCTCCCACTATTTCATCAACACCAGCTGCATGTCACAAAACTCTATTTCTGGGATGAATGACAGGAAGATATTTTTTTGGTAGTTTTAGAATTCAGAATCCCATATACCTACATCAACAATTGTTATCGGGTCTTTATTTTTGCTAGAAGAAGTATCTGGTTTGTCTTCAAAGCCTTCAAATTCTTCATCATCATATGGCTCGTTCTCTGTATCTCCCTCCTACAAAAATGATGCACAATCTGTTTTCCTCTACAAACGTCTCCAGCAATTGTATCTCATTTTTGTAAGCAACATTTATAGAGATATACAGAACATGTAAGTAGCAAGCACAGAACACAGAGATATTACATATTTTTAACAAATGATGACTCTCCATGCTTTTGAACACTGAATTCTACAATTCCCACCGACTCATGGTATCTATTCTCCACCCCTTCTCCAGCCAGACTTTCCACAGAGGAGAAAAACACAATTCAATCCTCAATTAGTGTAAAAGGTGGGAACACACCACATTTGGAAGAGCTCCACCTACTAAGCAGAAATAAAAACAGAAGAGAGTAAAGGTCTTCCGTCTGGGTTTTACTTTCAATGTCTGGGAAGAGGGCCAAGTTCCCAAGTTCACTAGCCTTCCAATTTCCCAAGAAATCAACAAAAAAGAACCTCACCTGGTTATCTGCATCTTCAAAATCTCCCTCTTGGTTTTCATCCTGCCCTTCCAAGTCCACCGTGGTCTCATCTTCATCATCTTCAGTGGTTATCACTCGTTGAGGAGCTTCAGTAACAGAATCTTCTGTGACATCCTCAAATTCAGCAAAGTCATTATCATCATATTCTACTATGTCTTCTTCATCCTCGAAATCATCAAACTTAGCTTCAGAGACACTCCCGAACATCAACAGGACAATACAGAAAGCATGGAAGGCTTTCATTGCACCTTAAAAATGAGTCAAAAAAACCAACAAAACCCTAAATGGACTGCCATTCAACATATACTGCATATACTCAAATTTTGTAAAAAGTGAAAAAAATTAATTTACAAATCCTTTCTGCTTTTCTTTCATTTAATACTATTCATTTCAGATAGCATTATATAAAAAACAACAAGGTGAGGGTCAGGAGGCCTAGGTTCTAGTCTGGATTCTGTCACTAGGTATCTGTAAAATCTTGGACAACTAATTCAATCTCCTTAAGTTGGTTCCATTTATACTGCATAATCAGTAAGCATTTTTTGAGAGCCTGTAAAAAGCTCTTTAGGAACTGGGGAAGTGTATAATGAAATAAGGATAAGATGCAACTATTTATCTGTTAATGGGAACAAAAATAATATATAAATTGAAAAGCCATTCATACTTAAATCAACTTTCTGTGTGTGTATAGCAGCATTATCATCATCATGTAGCAAATGTTTAAAACACAAAGTGCTAGACACTGTCCTAAAGGCTTTACAAAAAGAAACTAATTTAATCTTCATAATGACCTTCTGAGCAAAGTAACATTATTAACACCCCTATTTCACAGATAAGGAAAATGAGGTACAGAGATGCTAAGTACTACAACTACCAAAAGACACAGAGCTATGATCTGATTCCAGATTTGCCTCTGTTCTGAAGCACTTGTCAGGCTGTTTCTCAAATATAAGCCAGTGGCTATGAGTTTTATATTATTTACTTAATTTTGTTGCTAACAGAATTGTTCCTACTGTGCATGGTGGAATTAAGTATATTGGCATTCCCTAACTTTCTGAAAAGAACACTAGGTATTCTACCACCTAAACAAGTTTCTGAATCAAGAGTATGACATCGGATCTGTGACAAAATGTATCAAATGATGTGAAAATGTGAAGGACCACAAAATCATCAGACAGCCTTTCCAAAAAAAGAACATTTGAGTTGGAGTTTGAAGAGTAGATTTCAACCATTAATCTATTGAGGCTGTATTTTTAGTCTTCCACTCTTACCTAAACACCAGCTCTGTATCAGACATGGCCATTTTGATGCCCTAGAAACTTTTTTTTGACCCCCTACGTAAAGAGTCGGACAGTAAACACTTTAGACTTTGTAGGCCACATAGTCATCTGTTAATGTTCTTCTTTTTCAAAAACCCTTTAAAAATGTAAAAACCATTCTTAACTCACAGGCTGTATAAAAACAGTCTGTCTTTTAAGCTGTAGTCTGCTGACCCCTGCTTTACAATCACCTGAATATCAACAGGTACCCTAATTTCTCTATTTCTATGCAATCCCATTTTTCCAGTCTTGTTGAAAAGAGCAAGGTATCTAATTTCTCACTTTCTTTTCTCTTTGAAGAAATCTAAACAGCCATCAATCCGGCTGTCTCCATCTCTGATTCCTAGAGCCACCATGATAATCCAAGTTATCACCACCTGCTGAAGAAACACAGTATCATCCTAAATGGTCTCCCCTGTCTCAACTCTCTCCCTAAAGATCACTATCATCCTTCTAAAACACAAAGACAATCCAGTTCCTGCAAAAATATCTAAAAACTCCTTTGCCTTTCACTGCTTTTCATAAAATGATCCTACTATATCTAATTAAATGTACCTTCGCTGAGCATGTTATCACATCAGATATGCCAAGAGAAGTACAACATGATTCCTGAATAATCATAAATTTGCACCAGAATTCAGCTTCAAGGATATGTGCTACAGTATCACTTATGACATGAAAACCTTAAAACTGGTTACATTTATAGGTACATACAAAAAACAAATTTACTTTTTGTCCATTAGAAATTGTTATAAATGAAGTTACAACTATGTCTTTTTAGAAGCAAATACATATGAAGAAGTTGAGAAGGACATACACCTACATAAAAATAGTAGTCATTCTGTATGGTAGGATTATGGGCATTTTGCCTTTATTTTCCTATGATCCACTTTTGCAATAAAAAGTTCTTTGAAACATAAACCAAAGCATGGGTCCTGCACTGCAAAGGCACTGCAGATTGAAGAACTGCTACAGCACAGAGGCCTGAAACAGCATGCGTTAGGATTTTGGTATGATGGAGCACTGAGTTTGTAGACAAGTGGGAGAAATGAAGCTAAGGGCCAGATCTTGATGATCTTTATTTAAATACCACACTAAGAAGTCTGGATAATTAGAATCAACAAAAGTACTTAAATAGGAAAGTGACGCTACCAGATTTGAGTTTAACTCTGACAGCTCATACATCCCGTGAACTGGAGAAGGGCACCTGAGGCAGGAAAAACGGGAAGTGGCTGAGCTAATTAGAATGGCAGTGGTATTGGGAATGAAAAACAGATTTGACAGATATTTAAGAATTGTACTTGTCAGCATAAAGTGACTGGGTATAGGGAATGTGGGAAAGGAAGATCTGGAGTGATTCCAAGTTTTGGCTTAAGAGCTGGATAAAGTCATCCCTGAGATGGAAAGCAATAACAGAGGAGAAAACGGGGCAGGGGCGGGGGGTGGAAGGGGTGCAGATAAGTTACAGTTAGTCCTATTGAGAAGTTCAGAGTGTTTTCAAGCACTATGTTAGATGACTGACATTTACCTTACTTTTCACACCATCCCTTAAAAGGTATTATAACCGATTCTTACAGAGAGAAAAGGAAGTAGTTTGAAATACAAGTCTGGAGTTCAGGATACAAGCCTAAACTAGAAAAAGAGATAGTGTGGGAATGGATGAGATCTCCTGGGAGTATTGAGAGTTAGGTTAAAAAAAAAAAAAAAGGCACCTAAAAATCTTGAACTAAATCATAAAGCTAAGAGGTGGGTATAATAGGAAGAACTAGGAAGGAAAATGAAGAAGAGATGGCTAAAGAAAAAGAGACTGGTCAAAGTGGCATCAGAGAGATCAAAAGAGAAGCATATTTCTTAGAAACAGCTCAGTTTCAATTGCTGCATAAAGTTCAAGTAAGATATAACCCCAACTTTCCACATGTTAATAAGGAAATCATTATTAGCAACTGCAGGGAAGTGGTAAGAATGGAAGCCAGAATGCAGGGAGTACTAATGGAAGGTGAGTGGGTGACAAAAATAGTAGGTACTACTCTTGCAAGTTGCTCCAGAATAATAAATATTCTACATCTCATATCTACAATACCATAAATTCTTAAATGAATCGGTTCAGTATCAAAGGTTATTGCCCAACACTTTGCAACCCAAGGTTGCACGCATTTCTAAGGTAACTCAGCATTATTAACACGGCTCCTTCAAGGTTATTTAGGTTAAAAATTTCCAAGCCATTTGTGCCTTGGCCTTCTTTCTCATAAGCCTCTCTGCTGCACCTGTCAACTCATTTTTCAAAAACACAACTTCCTGCCAGGCCATCCAGTCCTGAGACTCCTGGGGCAGTGAACACAAGTACTAACAAGTCTGATTTGATTACCCTCTGCTAGTTCACCCAGTAGTCTCTCGGCGACTGGGTCAGGACTTAAAAAACGAAAAAGGAGTAATTGGGGGAATCATTCCTTGTTGCCATTTTTAGACTAGGCCATGCTGACAACGACCAGACTGTAAGACTTCTGGAAATCATGGTGACATACCCCTGGTTCCTTACACACATCGGTCAAAAACACGTCTCATCCTATAATCTTCAGAGAAAATTAGTCACAGAGGCTGTTGCTTCTGTTAAACCATCCCGGTCTAGTCTTTCCCCACCAAGGAGAATCAATTCATCCTAACGTCCATATTCTATTTTTCCTGCTGGAAACTATAAGCTTCCTCTCTAACTTTGCCCTTCGGGTGGGCATTTGCTCGCAGCTTTATGGGAAGGTTCCAAAAAACCGTTAAAATCACTCCAATCCGGAAAACCAACAGGAAGATGGGCGTTGGGTGGACAAAGTCTGTTTTTAATAAAGTCAGGATTAGCGGTAAGGCGAGGGGAGCGATGCACGTCATCACAGGACGGACCTAGAGGGTTGGGTGAGACAGGACTAGGCCATGCAACCAAGAGTAACCGCTCGGCCTGGCAGGGCCCCACCGACTACCGCATCATGGCCCGCTTCCTACCTGCACCGGCGGCTAGAACCCGGCCCAGCGCTCCTGCGGAGTCACCTCTACGTTCTGCCTTTCGGCCAGGCCGCCTGCGCGATCACCGCAGTTTTACTGCCCCTGATGCCTCTAGGACACAGCTGGACCAGGTAGCTCAAGTGACGCCGAGGTACTCTTTACGCAACCTCCACCATCCGTTACGAAGAATGCCAGCAGACCGCCTGCGCCTGCGCACGGCGGGGGACGAGACGCAACCTAGGGGACCGCGCGAGAACTGCTCCGCTCCTGCCAGCGGAGGCTAGGCGGGGCTACTGGGAAAATTACATAATCCCGGCCAGAGCCGCCCTAGCCGATCCCAGCCATCTCCACTAGGGTTCAGTCAAGTTGTCACAGAGCTGCACTAGTGCCCCGGAAGCTAAAGGTGGCCATGCTCCATGGGACCACGTGGCCAGAGGCACGCGGTGAAACGTTGCACAGGTCGCATTTGCAAAAGACCATAGTTTAGGGTTGGCAATTTTATGTACATGTGGTTCCCGCTCAAGCTCCTTGGGAGTTTTGGGCGGCTCTCTACCACTGCTGCTCTTCCTTCTCTCCCAGGTCCACTTCCTAGATGGGCAGTGAACACTCCGTACCTGACAGCAGGGCGCTGTCAGAGTGCAGGAGACTGGCAGGTGTTCTGCAGCTTTAAGGTCCCGACCCGCCGCGCCTTCCGGGAGCCGGAGCGCCAGGCTCCGCCCTTCGACCCGCGCTCTCCACTGCGCATGTCAGGATTGCGTTCCCCTCCCCCAGTCAGCAACGGGCCGAGAGGCGGCGGCGGCGGCGTCGTCGAAGGGGGCGGAGAGGAAGGAGCGCGGCGGGACGGGGCCTGGACTGTGCGTACTTCAGCCTGTGGGATCTTTCTGGGTCGGCGGTAGTAGCAGCTGCCGCTGCAGTCACAACAGCAGGTTTGTGGAGGTGGGTCTGGACGCGGGGCCGCTACCCCTTGAGGGCACTGGAGGCAACTGCGGGGCCTAGCGAGGGTTGGGGAACCGCGGCCTCGCTTAACAAAGAGTCGGCGGAGCCTCTGGGCACTGGAGGCCCAGGGGGCCGGAGAGCGGGAGAGTGTAGGGCTCAGGTTTCGAGGCGTCCTTCCAAGACCCGTCGCCCTCCTACAGCCCCCGCTTCTCTCGCAACTTATCCAGACCTTGTTGGCGGCTTTCGGGAGGCGGTGCGCGCCGCCCTGCAAGGGAAGGGTTTGCAGGGTACTGGTCTCCGGGGCAGGGATGGCCACGGGGAGGGTTCTGACCCAGGTCGGCAGCAGTTGGCAGATGCCTCCAAGTGGGGGGACCCGGTAGACAAAACCTGCCAAATTAGTAGACAGTAAAAGGTATAGTCGGCGATCTTTGTGCAGCCCTGAGGGGATCAGTAATTAGCATCAACATCGCCACACAAACTTTTTTGCGGCCTTCTTAGGAGCCTCTCTGATGTCAGTAAATAATTTATATGGAGTTGCAAGCATATTCTGTATGTCTGATAAAATTCCGAGGTAAATCCGTCTGGCCCGGGGGTTTTGTTCTTGGGTAGTTTTTTGATTACCGTTTGAATTTCTTTGTGGTCTCTTAATATTTTAGCTTTATCAAAGTAATTAGCTCTTAGTTTCCTTAAACTAACAGAGAGGGAGAATATGCCTCTAAAATAAGGGTGACCAAGCATTTACTTACACTTGGCTTTAGAAGAATGTGATGAGATTCTTGGGTTTTGTATGAATTTTTATTCAAAAACTCACTGGTTTATAGTTGTATGAAATGTTCTTAAGGTGGATTATTAGAGTAGATGCTAATCAACTGTCACTAGAACTCTTTCTCCTACTCCAGAAACACAAGTGGTGGAGTAACAAGGTTTTATAATCAGTTGTTTTTAGTCCATTGTTTTTTAAAGTCAGTTAGATCAGATTTATTTTCCACCGTTGCTCAAAACATAAATTCTAGCCAAATTATCTTCCTTTATGTCCCATGCTTACTCTAACTTCCTAGCCTTTGCTCTTTCTAGCTTTCCTCCCTAAAATGTCTTCCTTCACATTTCTCTACTCAGTTGCCTTTCTGTGCCTACCCTGGGTTCTAGTTATTAAGCCTGTTTCCCCTTGTCAGTTCATAGTGATTGTCATGTGGCTCTTAAGTATGAAATCCCTGAGTTGAAAAGGATTTGAGTAGTCTAGGGTAGCACTTGATATTCTCCATTTACCAGTGGAGAGATTGCTTTCTGGAGAAATATTAATGATAAACATGACAGTTAATAATACTGTGCACCTACTATGCACCAAGCTTTGTTCTAAGTGAATTTTGGTGTATGAATTCAGTTCTTCACACTAACCCTGTGAAATAGGCAACATTCTCAGTATCTTACATATGAGGAAACTGAGGCCTAGAGAAGCTAAATAACTTCCTTGAGGTTCATGTCAAGTTAGTCGCAAAGCTTGAGCTTAAACATAGCCTGGCTCTGAGGTCTGTGCTGCTTTACTATGCCATTAGGATTTTCTACTCAATCACAGCATTTTGGTGCCTAGAATACCAAGTAGGACATTACACTACCTTCAGTTTTTTTCCTTGGCTAAGTTGTAAATCTCCTTGGGTCTCCTGTATATTGAATAAACATGAATAATGAGTATATGCTTTGGAAAATGAGAAATAAATCAATAAGCCTGCTTCTTCACCTATGAAACCTGTAACATGGAGTTAGATAAAGCAACACAAGTAGTTATGGTTAGTTGTTGAGTATTTTAAGATGAGAAAGGAATTTTGGGGAAGGAGATAACCACTTTTCTGGTGGAATCCTATTCATGTCATAGTTCTGGGAGTTGCTATTTGAGATGTGCTTTGAGGGATAGCACCTTGGTTAGGCAGATACAGTGAGAGATTTGGTGGAGAGGGAATTGAAGTTAAGGGAAGAGCATTACCAAAGTGCTTGGTTTTCTTGGAAAACTGCTGCTGCCCAGGACATATGAGTGGTAAAGTAGTTCGTTGCCATAATAGACTCATTTCCAGCCTTATTAACTCTGGAGAGCTATTATTGAATTGAAGAGAATGACAGAGTGAGAAAATGCACATTAGGAAGTTTGGGGCCAGGCTCTGAAAAAACCTGGAAGAGGGTTTTCACTGAGCGTCTGAATGCTCCCCTTCCTTGGGTGTGACTTCTCTGATTCCACAGGATTAACAAACACTACTCTTAGCCAAAGGAGGTGGAAATTCATTTTCTCTTTTTACTGTTTATCTCTGATGCACTGTTACTTCACCATTTTATACTTTATACCACATAAAGTCACTTCTCATAGATTATGGAATATTTGCTGGTTGTAGATGCAGCCTCTAGATGTACATGACTTTTCCAGTAAACCATTCTTAGGACAGTAGAGGTGCAGGGAGTCACTTGTCAGATGTCAAGTACTAGTCACCTCAGAGAGGCCTTGCCTCTTGCCTTGTTTTTTTTTGTTCTTGCTTTGGGGGAGGGTTTTGGTAGCACTTCTGCTATCTGAAATTACATGGTTTGTTTTTTCTTTCTCCTGGACCAGTCTGAGTTCCTTGAAGGCTGGAGTTGTGTCCGATTCCATTACTGTATCCTCAGCACCTAAGAGCACCGCCTGGCAGAATAAGCACTTGGTATATTTTAAATCATTGATCACTGTAGTAGTGGTGTGGAGCCTGTATAACAGACTTGTTCAGAAATTATTGCAATAGTAGAGGTGGAGGTAGAGGTGGAAAGAAGAGGTGTCTGTCCCTCAGTACTGGGCACAAAATAAAGTGGTCATTGATCAGTATTAAACTGTTATTACCAAGACCCAACTTAGGTCTTTCTCTTTAAACCAAATGCTTATTAAGTTTTGTTAATGGTTCTATTATATAGTTCATTTCTGTTCAAATTAGATGTTTTGTTTTACAAAGCAATCTCCTAAAGAAAAAAAATATAGTTGAATTTTCACAAGTATTGTTTGCATTTCAGAATAAAAACAGGTCTACATAGCATCATTCTTTCCTCAAGCTGGATAAAATAAAATACATGGGCAACTGGAATTCTAACTCTTTAATTTTCATAGTTTTTATAATTGTGGTAAAGTACACATAGGGAATATTAACCATTTTTTAAAGTGTACAGTACAGTGGAATTAAGTATATCCACATTGTTGTAGTACCATCACCACCATACGATCCACAGAACTCTCTTCATCTTGTGAAACTGAAACTGTGCCCATTAAACAGTAACCCCTCATTCTTCCCTCCCGCTCGGCCCTGGCAACAACCATTCTACTTTTTCTGTCTGGGTTTGGGTACTATAGTACCTCTTTAAGTGGAATCATACAGCATTTGCCCTTGGGTGATTGGCTCATTTCCTTAACATGGCATGATTGATACTCAAGGAGGTTCATCCATGTTGTCACAGCATGTGTCAGAATTTCCTTCCTTTTTAAGGCTGAATAATATTGCTATATATGTATATATCCACATTAGTTTACTTACCTACCGCTGGACACTTGGATTGCTCCCACCATTTGGCTATTGTGAATAACACTGTTGTGAACATGGGTGTACAGATACCTGTTCCTGCTTTCACTACTTTTGGGTATACCCAGAAGTGGAATTGCTGGATCATATGGTAATTCTATGATTAAGTTTTTGAGGAACTTCCATACTGTTCTGCACAGTAGCTGAACCATTTTACATTCCCATCAGCAATGTACGAGACTTTCAGTTTCTCCACATCTTGCCAACGCTTGTTTTTTTCCTCTTGTTTTTTGTAGTAGCCATCCTAATGGGTGTGAGGCAGTGTGGTTATGATTTGCATTTCCGTAGTGATTAGTAACATTGAGCATCTTTGTATATGCTTATTGGCCATTGCTGTACCTTCTTGGGAGAAATGTCTGTTGAAATCCTTTGTCCATTTTTAATTGGATTTTTTTTTTTGTTATTCTTTGTTGTTTTTAATGAAGTCTGTGAACTTTACCTGGGTGTTGGAAGCCATGTGGTGATTTCTGTGCACAGAAGCTAGGTGTTTTCATCTTTTCTGTTACCAGTTTGAGAAGTGTTTATGGAGACAGGTGAGGTTTCAGAGTTATTTGATATGTTTGCCTGCTTGGTAGGAAGGATGTACTAGGCATATTATTATTACCTGAGAGAAGGCTTAAGCATGGGTGCCCTGCTGTGTGGTTAAGACCAAATAAGGGGAGCTTTGAGGAGACCCACAAATAGCAGTTTCTCCATATCTTGCCAACACTTGTTTTTTTCTCTTGTTTTTTTATAGTAGCCATTTTAACTACAGTTAATTTTTAGTATCCTCAGTGTGTTTTGATTTCCGTATTAACTATTTAATACATACCTCCTCCAAACAATGCTTGCTTAGAGAACACAAGTTAATTTAATAGCCTAATCAGAGGAGGATTTGTTTTTCTTTTAACATCAGAAAACCCAATACAATGAGATTAGGTTGTCTTTTGCTTCTTGTTATCAGCTGTAATCCCTCAGACCTCTGTGACTGTCAGGGATGTGGTCTAATAGTAGGAAATACTGTTGTCAAGAAAGTAAGGAATTAATGTTGAATTGAGGGTGATTTAATCAGGAAGGCAGGATGGCTATCTAAATAGCAAGGTTTGTAATAATGAGAGATGGTGGTTTTCGCAGACACTGAGATGAATTTTGTAGAGCCTGAATGCAGAATATTTATTCATTCAACAAAAATTTTTTTGAGCACAAACAGCTAGGCACTATGGATTTGTGCTGGACAAAACAGGGACAGTCCCTGCCCTCATGGAGCTAACATTCTAGTTTAGTGGGATACATAGAAAGCACAGCTGTTTCGCCTTGCTAGGGAATAAACGAGGGGAGATGGGCAGTGTGTTCCAGATCAACTATTGAAAGGCGAGAAGACATTAAAGTGTTCTCAGTCTTTTGGTTGACCAAATCTCCAAAGAGTAAAGAGAAAAAGTATTGGATATTTTGCGTCTTGTTGAATCTGAAAGCCATTTAGCTTGAATCTGAAAGCATTAAGCAGCTCTCACCTCCTCAAGGTCACACTGCCTCTTGTCTGTGGCAGAAGTCAAATTTTTGAGACCAAGTGTTTGATTTGCTGCTTTTATAGTCTGACCTCGGACTATGTGTACACCCATCCTTTTCCCCTATCCTCCTGTCTAGGAGGAAGAGTTACTTATTCCTCTTATTAAGGTTTTGTTAATTGTCTCTTCTAGTCTTCTCAGAACCTTGTTCTTTGATTTTTCCTGTCATCCTACATCTTCAGTTTCTATCTCTGTTTGCTTTTCCTGTTTAGCGTATAAACATGCTTATATATCTTCCTCAACAAAAAGAAGTCCTCTAGTTAATACCTCACTCTCTCCTTACTCTCACTGGTAAACAGTTTGGAAAGTAATCTGTACTCCTTTTGACCTGTCTCCATCCTCTACCGCTTATTTACTAGTGGTTCCTCAACCCAGCCCCTGCTGCTCCATTGAAATGGCTTTCACTGGTGACTCCTGGTTGCATATCCAGTGGAAGCTTTTTAGTTCTTACCTTACCAGCCTTCTCTTTAGTTTTTAACACCGGATGTTTCTTTTCTGCCTGTGAAACTTCTCTCGTCATTTGGGTCCCTGTTCTTTACTATCCTCCTTCCCTTCCTCTCTCTTCCCTCTCTCTGTTCCTTCTCAAGTTTCCGTATGAGCTCCTCTTTCCTCCCATTCCTAGATATTGACATGCCCTAAGAATTGACATGTCTGGCCCCCTTTCTCACTCTGCCCTCTCTCTGGTAGCTTATGTACATCAGTAACCTCAGATGCAAATGTCTATTATCGAATCTATAGCTCCATCACAGATGCCTCTGAGTTATAGACCCCACTTGGCATCTCTCCCATAGGTACTAAACTCTCACCTTATGCATGCTTTTCCAAGCCTTGGTTTTCTAGGTTTCCATCTCTGCTAATGGCATCACCATTCACCCAATCTGTACAAGTCAGAAACCTCCAGCATTATTCCTTAGCTTGACATCTAGTTCGTTATGCATCCCTGTTGATTCTTTCTCATAGAGATCTAAGTAAATAGCTTTAATCCACCCCCTTTTCTCTTTATACATAGGCACTTCTTTGGATCAGTACCTTGTTATTTTACATGTGTATTTTTATAGTTACTTTGTAGCCATTTTGCCTGCCTCCATCTTTTCCTACTGTGTCTCACCTATTCTTTCTAAAACACTGATCTGAAACATGTCCCCTTGCTTAAAATTATTATTCCTTTTATCTGGCAGAATATAGTTTTGTGTGGTATATTCCTAGCATAGCATACTAAGCTGTTCATTTGGGCCCTGCCCATCTCTGAAATGTGTAACTTTCCAAATGTCCTACTGAACTCTAGCTGCACTGAACTATTTCCAATTCTCTGAGGTACTACTTACAGTCTAAAATGCCCTCCTCTGATGCTTTTTCCCTGGTCTAATGTCTCTTCAGATTTCGAATCTTAATGCAAGCATCATTTCCAGAAAACCTGTGCCTTTTCCCCACTCATCCTGGGAGGGTACCCCTCTCCAGAGCCACAGTGTACTTTGTGCAGTACCTCTACTAGAACACATCATGTTGTTGTTTTAGCTGGCTAAAACTACAGTGTGAACTCCTTGAGAATGGGACTGTATCTTTTATCTGTAAATGCCCAGCAACTAATATACTGTCTGACCTTCCTCAGCAAGCTTTCAGTAAACCATTGAAAATTTTCCTGTAAGAGATGATTCATCTTAAGATCTACCCAAACCTAACGTTTTTTTTCCATCCTTCTTTTGCCTAACTTTTTATTTCTCTGGCTTATTTATTAGCCACTCATTATCAGTTATATACACTAGGTAAAATAAGGCTGAAATTCAGAGTCCATCATGTTTGTTGTTTAGGAACAGCTCTTGTAAAGCGAGGTTCAAAGATGGGTTAAACAATATCAGATACTAAAATTTTCTTGTAAACATTCTTACTAAATCTCATCTCACTAGAATTATATTGAATCCTCTTACGAGAAAGTAGAGATGGTCTTAATTAACTTCAGATAAACTAATAATACTAAGTACTTACATTAGCCGTGCATAACTTTTGTGGAAGGTCCAAAATGAATAAAGATAGTCCCTACCTGGCACTAAGAGTAGAGATTAACATGGCATAAATCAAATCTAACACGTAGCCAACTGAACCAAGTGCTAATACAGTAGCAGTTCATACAAAACCTGTAAGGCATATATACAGGTGTATATGTAAGGGAGGGGCATTGAAACAGAAAAGTAGAGCATGTTGTTCCTGGTCCCTTCAGTGGTGTCATTATAAAAAGCAGTTTTTGAAACTCTTTTCCACATTCACTTCAGGGTCTATTATAAACATTAAAATTTTCTTATTAATGATAAACTTTAATACAAAGAAGAAAGTAAAAATCAAATAACTGCTCTTAACATTTGGATAAACAGCCTTCTAGCTGTTTTTTGTATATGTAACACATGCTTTTACGTTGAATCATTTCACCCACCTTGTTTTATGCCCTTATTTTACCCATTGTGTCATGGACACTTTTCCATAAATGTGAGTAGTAATAAAAATTTTAAAACTTAGAATGTGTATTCTCTTTGGTTAAGCAATTGCATTTTAAAAAATTGATCCTAAGGAAATAATTAGGGTATGCACAAAACAAAGGTATATGATATGTTTCATAACATTATAAAATAGTAGTGGAAACATGTATTTATTGACATTTAAAGATGTTCACAGTATATTAGGTCAAGAAATCAGTAACGATAGGTACAGTGTGGCTTCAGTTTTGTTTTTAAATTTTGTGTGTGTGTGTGAATACAAATATATGTAGAAAAATAAGTAGCAAAAGATATAAAATTATCTGGGAGAGGAAATTTCAGGTAGTTGTAAATTTTCCTTTTTTCTTTCCTAGTTTTTTTCATTTCTATAAAATCTAGGTAACTTGTGTCATTCAAAAAGAATTTTTAGAGCCAAGACCAATAAGATAGGAGGCATTGTTTCTAAACTGATTTCATTAATGCTCAGGAAATTTCTTTGTAATCCAGAACCATAAGCTAAGTGAATACTTCAGGCAAAATAGCAGTGAGTCATGGTTTCTGCCTGGGTAGTGTTCTAGTGGGCTGTTGCTCAATAAATGCACGGTTCTTAAGTACCCTTGTGAGACAATTACACAGATACTTTCTAGATTAATCTTTTAAGTTTTGAATCTATGATTCTTCTAGATACCCTTACCAGAGGACAGTCTGATTTTGGGACAGTCTTGCTGGTAGTACCTCACTCTCTGTTATAGCAAGCATTACATTATATTGTAATTGTAGGTTGTTTTTATCTTTCATTTTTGTTATTTGTCTTTTTATCTATTTTCCTGGTAGCCTGTGAACTCCTTGAGGATAAAGATAAGGAGATTAAATCTTTTCATCTTGATATCTTCAGTTGCCTGGCACAAGCATATCAGGTCCTTCAATATACTTGCTGTCTTCCAAGTATTCTTGACAGCTTAGAAAATGTTAAGTTAGCAAGCAATCAAATCCTTTTGAAGGGGATGATATTAAATAGTGCATTCTTGTCTTCATTGAGATCCCAATTTTAAAAAAATGTCCTGTATTTTAGAAAATATGACTGTTTTGTTGAGGTTAGCATATTGTATATATATCTGAAGTACAGAGTTATTAAAGTTTTAATTGAGAGGCAAAAATTTTAAATAAAATTATAGGTAGAGGTTTAAAGAGACATGAAAATCAGTGGATTGTACTGAGGTTCAGTTAATATTAGTGTATCTTGCTCCTAACAGATCATTGACAGCATGAACTGGAATAAAGGTGGCCCTGGCACTAAGAGGGGATTTGGCTTTGGAGGCTTTGCCATTAGTGCTGGAAAGAAGGAGGAACCTAAACTCCCCCAACAGTCCCACAGTGCTTTTGGGGCAACCAGCTCTTCTGGTTTTGGAAAGTCGGCTCCACCACAGCTCCCTTCTTTCTACAAAATTGGATCTAAACGGGCCAACTTTGATGAAGAAAATGCGTAAGTGGTAATTTAGCTAAGGTTGGGCTTTGAGATGCTCATTCCATCAACAGAAATGGAGGCAAAGAAACCATTTGTTTACCAAATAATAGTGACTTTTTAAATTGGTTATCATACTGGGTTAGTTGCATAACAATGAACTACACACACAAATTCATATGAATTTATATAGTGGATTCCATTCATTTAACTGAAGAAAATGTATCCCTGAACTTGTAAACTTGTTCTCCAGGAAAATGACACTTGACTTTGCAAAACTTTAAACATCTACTTCTGTATTTAATTCCTGAACAACAGACGTTTTAATAACTGCTGCTGTATACTTTAAAAATTCCAATCTTAAGGGTTTTTTTAATTTAAAAAAATGAGTTGCACTGTTCCTAAAAAGTTAAATTGTCAGGTTTACTCATTGGAAAGGAATGTAATACTTGTGTACTTACTTATACCTTTATTTGTTCCAAAAAAGATTTGAGGCCATTGAAACCTAAATATGGCTGAAGAGTTTTAAATAATTCACGTGGTTTTGATGGTCTATACAGAAATCTTTTATTGACATCATATAAGTTGTTTTGAAAACAGGACGTTGTTAAAAACTGGTCGAGACACAGTTTGCCTCAACACCCAAGTTCTTTAAACTATTATGTTATAACTTCTTAATAGTGGCAGAATGATCTACTCAGATTTTTGCCCAGTTTTCTGGCAACATTTACCAGTTATCTTTTTCGACTTGATTGTCGAATAAGGTGGTTACTATAAGAAGCCAGGGTTTGAAGGTTTGAGCTCTAATTCCTATAGATTGTAATTTCTCTTTGTTGAATCTGAAGAAATCTTTTACTGCTGTTATTTCCAATCCAGTTGTGACACTGCTTAAGCTTTTTTTTAAATTAAAAAAACCCTTAAGATTGAAGTTTTTAAAGTACACAGCAGCATTTATTAAAACATCTTTTGTTCAGAAACTAAATACAGAAGTAGATGTTTAAGGTTTAGCCAAGTCAAGGGTCATTTTTCCAGAGAGCAGTTTACTACTTAGGATACTTTTTTATTAGTTAAATGAATGAAACCTACTATATAAATGAGTATGTGTGTGTGTGTGTGTGTGTGTGTAGCACATAACAGTTGTTAGAGCTTTTGAAATAAGTCCTATGAAGACTTGAAATGCTTTAAAATTTTAAGCTGCAGTTCTTTATTTAAACTAATATTTGGTTGTCTTATGTAATTATGAAGCAAGGTCTAAACAATTGTTTTGTTTTGTTTTGTTTTGTTTTGTTTTGTTTTGTTTTAGTTTATTAAGAAGTATATAGATAATCCTTCTCTGGAATGTTTGTAAGTCTTTCTCCAGACATTGAAGTTGTCTCTTCTGAGTACTGAAGTAGTAGTATGGTGAATGGTTTTGAATTGAACATAAATTTTTAATTCCAGAAGTTTCCTGTTGGTCCTCAGAAAATAGCCTGACTTCTGAGGTCCCTAATCTTATGAACATATCTCTAAAAATATTTTAGAGGATTATAAAGAATAAACAATTTTTAAAATTTCATACAAAAATAAATTTTTTCTGTAGAATATAGTCTTTAATATTTGCATATCTATTCAATAATGATATTTAAAATTTTTACTCAAAACTCATGCCTTTTAACAGAACAGGAAATATGATTTGAACAGACACAATTGAAATGGAGAATCTGCTATGACTGTTTTTTGGAATACTAGAATTTTTCATGTATTAAATAATACTTAATAATTACATCCTTAGCCAAAACTTGTAGGTCTCTGATTTGGCCTGTATAGTGGTAAATCTCTTAATAGTAACATATAATAAAAATTTCCATAAAATGAAAGAGGCACCAACTCGAAAGTAAACATTCATTTTACCAATCATGCATTTTAATTTTCAGATATTTTGAAGATGAAGAAGAAGACTCCAGCAATGTTGATTTACCTTATATTCCTGCTGAAAACTCACCTACCCGCCAGCAGTTCCATTCCAGGCCGGCAGATTCTGACAGTGATGATGATCCCTTGGAAGCATTCATGGCAGAAGTAGAGGCAAGTAGCAGCTCTTGTTAAAATGTTAAGTAACTACAAATTGATCAAATGAATCTCATGGAGAATTTGTTTTCTGGCCCCTTTTTTGAAGAATTTTGTGCTTGTATCTACAGTTTCTTAAACTTCCTCTTGTTCCTCTAGCATTTTCAGAGATGACCAGTGCCTAGAAATTTAAACTGTAACTTTTGAATATATTAACCCAAGATTTGTGTGTATTTTGTTATAATTCTTCTTTAATTCTTGGTACATTCTTAAACGGAATGAACATAATCTCATTTGCTCTAGCATTTATTAAATATATACTTATGTAAGGCAGTTAAACTTAAGAAATTTGGCAAAATTATGAATTCTGTATTCTGTACTATTGGTGTTTATTTCTTGTTATCAACATTACCATCAACATCCAAGAGCTCTCTGTAGAAATTGAAACTTGTGACCATTTCCTTCTTAAAACTCTTCTCACCAGGCTTTTGCATTTTGTCCTTTTTCTCCCATCTCTGATTTTTCCTTCTGTTTAATTAATTTGCTTTTTATTATGAAAAATTTCAAACACAAAAATAGAATAATAGCCTGCATGTACCCTTCTCCCTACTTTATCAAGTTACAACTTTTGGCCAATATTATGTCATCTAACCCCTCCTACCCCTTTTAGATTATTTTAAAGTAAGTCTCAGATATGATCATTTCATCCATTAGCATTTTTATATCTCTATAAGGTAATTCTTAAAAAATACAACTGTACCCAGAAAATCATTACATATCCATCTGTGTCTGTCATTCTTGTGATTCTCTAATTTCTCATATAGGATGAGTCTCCTAAAAGTTCTCTGTATTGATTTGCTGTGTTCACTCTTTATACATTCCTAGTAACCTCATCCACTTCTGAAATTTAATTTACAATGTGAATGATTGATGCCTTCAGTCTCGTAGTCTTTCTTTGGTTTTAGCTGTGCTTTTCTAGAAGCATATTGGCCATTCTTACATGAGTATGTCCCCCTGGCATCTTAAACCCAGTTCCTCATCCTTTTCTCCTCAACCAGGTCCTTCTTTTGTCTTACTTCTCCTGCATCAGTATTCACATAGGTACCTTGGCTGTCACTATTTCCTTTCACTGTTTCCCCTTTCTTATTTTCCTTTTAGCAGACAGTCAAGCATGCTCCTGACTTATTTCATCTAATCTTCAGAATAATAACAGGGAATAGGAAGAAAAAATACATAAATATTATTTTTTAACTAATAAGAAAACTGAACCTTAGGATAAGTCAAATCCCTTGTCCAAAGTCACTCTGGTACTGTGTGACAGAGCTGGGAATCTGGTTTGTCTTGCTTAGTTGTCCTGAGAGCCTACTAGCTCATTCCAGTACAGCATGTCTCCTTTCCTTTCACTATTGGCTAAGCTCTGTCAGTCTTCATGTCATCTCTTGCATCTATTCCTTCTTTCTGTTTCCACTATAGTCATCTTGCTTTACACTCTCATTAACTTTTGCCTGGTCTCTATTCTCTCCTGCTCAAGTGCTGTACAGTTGCAGTATAACCAAACTAAAGTATGTTTGTTACCATGTTACTACTCTTACTCAAAAACTGTTACTTCATAGCTTATGAAATAATGTCCTTCCAGATTCTTCTACTACTTGTTAACCTGAAGTCTTTAGCCAGACTTCATCTCTCCTCTAAGGAAGGAGGGAAAGAGAATCCAATATAGATGTGCTTTTTAAAATTGGGAACCATCATTTTTAAGATTGGGAGATTTTGTCTAAAGTACATACTCTTGGAAGAAGGAAAATAGGGCAATACTAAGCCTGCATTCTTGCATGGCGAAAACAAGCTGTTGCTGAGCAAATGGCTGTCTGCTTTAGATAAGGTATGCTTTTTCTATTAACCATAAGGTCACTCAAATCCCTGTTGTCTTCTTGACATTGAGGCCACTGTTTAGAACCATTTATCATCACACTTGTGTTGTAGTTTTCTTAGAGTGGAGGAATATTTTTCTGAGTTTGAATCTCTTATCAAATACCAGAAAATACAAGACTCCAGGGCCATATGATTCAAGAAAAATTAGCATCCTTCTTGAGAAGAATGTTCCTCTTTGGTAAAGTACAAGCATAGCATGTCTGTGTTAAAAGAAAGCAACTTTTCTTACCCTGGCTCACTTCATTCTTTGCCAAATTGGTAACTATTAGGTATCTGAGTTTGCCACCCTTGATTTAGTAGTCATCAAATTACTTGCCAAAGAGTATACACCTAATAGGTAGCAGAGCCAGGATTCACCTGTGAAGCTACATGCTTCCTGCTGTATCATTCTGTATCTGAGTTCTTGTAGCACTGTGTATTTCTGCCATAACACTTACCAAAACTGTTCACAACATATGTGTGCTTTGTAACATGGTAGTGATTTAGTCAATACATACAACGATTCTCCCTAGCAGTAAAGTCAGTAAATGGTTTGTAATGTTTGAGATGTCCTATACCTATCTTTTTTTTTCATCTTGAGCTATGGATGTTTCCCAGAGGGCTGTGTTTCTCATTATTTCTTGAGATCCCATGATGAGTTCGAAGAATAATTTAGCTCTTGATTTTCTAGATTTAATTTCTGGTAGTGCAAGCTGGCATAGCCCTTTCTGAATGGGAGTATACAAGAATGGTCCAAATTCTCTTGCTTGGCATTTAAAATCATTGAAGCTGTTTGGAGGTTAAATCTTTTTGATATAGTATCATTCTTCTGGGTATTTTTTGGTATAGTACCCAAAGGGTTTTGCTGATTTTAGGACACAAAGATTGCAGAGGGTATTATTGCCAAAGTATCGCATTAGTCCTTGGTCTCAGGTATAAACTTTTCCTAGTGTTTGAACTCAAGATGAAGACTTATTTTTAGCCAATGTTTCAAAAAAAGATTTATGTACGCTTAAAAATAATAATGTGTTTATGACCAATTTCTTATGTTGCTTATGTCTTCACTTCGTTATAGTCTTAAGTCTTACATCTGGCTCAATCTCTTGAAAAGTGGATTGTGTATAATATTTCTTTTTAAAATAATTCCTCTTTATCAGGAACATTTGATTAGATAGAATACCTGACTATGCCAGGTTATAATATAGTGGCTTTTTGTTTTAATCAAGTCAGAAAAACTCAATGTTGCTTTATAACAAACGGTTGTGCAGAATGTGTAACTTTGGAAAAAATTACTCAATTCTTCTGACCTTGATTTTGACATATATAAAACAATTTAGATCAGTGATTATCAATGTCCTGTGAATAAGAACTCCTGTGGAAAATGGAAAAAACTGCGTGCATTTAACTGCACCCTCAGGGATTCTGAGGTGGATTTAGTAGGTTTAGAGCAAAAGTTTCAACCTGAGGACTGTTTACATTCGGGGCCCAGTAATTCTCTGTTGCAGGGCTGTCCTTTGCACTGTAAGGTGTTTAGTGGCATTTGTGGCCCTTCACCCATTAGGTCCTAGTAACAACACCCCCCAGCAGGTTGTGACAACCAAAAATGTCTCCAGAGATTGTCAGACGTCTCCTGGGGACAAAACCACCCTGGGTTGAGAACCACTTTTCCAGAGTCTTTTCCAGAAACCTGCACTGTTTACAGCCCTATTGGTAAATCTGACGTAAATAGCCTTAACTGACGCTTTGAAAAAGGATGATTGGCCTGAATTTAAGACCCTTTATAGCCTAAATAAATTTTTTCTAAGTGACCAATCAAGTACTTTTGCTAATGTTTCCATACATGGTACATAATTGCCTATCATGCAATCCATTAGAGCCAAGTTTTTAAAACATTTGGGTATTTCTGACAAATAATTGTCAAAATGCACAGCTAAAACTACAATGGCATTTGTTCAAATCTAAAAATTCTTCATAAAGGAATTTCCTTTTCAGTGTTGTTAGTGGCTGTAATTCCACATGGCCTTTTGTTTCATTAGGATCAGGCAGCTCGAGATATGAAGAGGCTTGAAGATAAGGACAAGGAAAGAAAAAATGTAAAGTAAGTGGTTTTCTTCTCTCTCACAAAGTTTACATGAAAATTGCTAAAGTATTACAAAAGCCTATTCCCCAAGAGTGTATAGAGAAAAATTAAAATACACAAATGTCTTCATTTGAAGTTACCCTTGTATCTTGAATACTGTTTTTGGAGACAATAGAGATAACACAAGTCTTTGCAGTAATTTTTTAAAAAGCATTCTTTTTGGTAGAATAGTATTTGGTGTTCAGCTCTAAATAGTTTTTTAGTAAACACAAGAAGTTATAGTGGGGGTTAAGAGCATAATTACTAAAGTTTGGGCTCATTGTTAATACATATGCCCATAATTAATACAAAATACATTAATGCTTATATGATTATGAGATATAATGTTGACTATATCATAAAAAAATTGTGTATTATTAATAAAACCCAACTTATTTAAGGAGGGACGTCATGCTTTATTAACTAGTCAGAACTTGAAATACGTTATTTTCTGGGAAGGAGAATTCTCCTCCTCCTTGCTGAATACGCTTCTCTTAAGCCTTTTGCTACCAGACAGAAGTAGGCATGGTTGGACTTTTCCCTCTGCTTGGCAATCAGTGCTTCAGGCCCTCTCCCAGGTTTCTGTGCCATGTGGAGATTTCAGTCCTGTCTTTGGTGCTTACTGTGTGTCACATCCTCTCCCAGCTGCCTTACACTGGTGCTGTTGCTTGCCTTCGGAATAGCAAGTGCCCTGGATTGGGCAGAAAGTCTGATTAGAAAGAGATGGCTGTGGGAACTAAGCAGCCATACTTTCTGTTGCTCCTGAGATGCAGCAAGTGGTGATGGTCCCCTTCTCCATGTGAACTGCTTAAGAATTATAGTCCAAAACTTACAAAAGAGATGGTGTAGTTTCTCTGTCCCCAAGGATTAAGGTTGAATGCAGTTACTCCAGAGCTAGAAACTCGGGGGAACATTAAATTGCAACATTTTAGTTTATATAGCAAGTGGAGGATTTTTTCAAAAAATAAAATGCTTTTTACAACTTCATTGTGTTTGTTGTATAGGGTTGACAAGGCTAGGATCTTTGGGTATCTATTTTCAAAAGTTTTTACTCCTTATGCCCTTCCTAGTAATTGGTGTTCCTAGGGGTACCATATCATTGCATTCAAGGGAAATGCAAGTTGCAGGTTATAGAGTGAAGCCACACGTGTATGATGGATGGATAGTTTACAGTGTGCTTATTGCTGCTTTGTTATGGGTTAGTGTTGAGAGTTCCTGTGCTGTATGGAATTCAACACTAATCTGCTATAAGTGTGGAGCTGGGTATGTGGAACATTTGCAGGGAAGTTTGTTTCTCCGCTTGTTTTTCCAGGGGTATTCGAGATGACATTGAAGAGGAAGATGACCAAGTGAGTTCCTATGCAGTATTTCTATCTTCTATTTTTACCCCACAAAGTATCTACTAGGGACAAGCTAGAGCTTGCCTTCATTGAAATGTCATTTGACATACTCCTTTTCTACATGTTTGACCAGTTGGTAATATAAAGATTCACATGCTCTTCCCATGTTGAGAATGGAACATTTGATCAACTGTGACATGAAAAACAAATATGGGCTTTATTCAGCTTGATTTTTTTTAAAATCCAAATTTAATGTTTATTCTGATAAGTCAAGAAGTAGAGTAGTGTGGGACTACTGATGGCCTCTAGCAACGTCTCACTTATATCCCTTTCTAAGGGTTCTGTTGGTAATTCTTAAATCTCAGGATGGAGCATTACTTTAATGACTGTCCTTGAGTATTTTTCCCATTGTTCAGTCGTGGGATGGTGAGGAGGGAACCAGAGTGAGCAGTAACACATTCCAGGTTTGTGACCCTTTTAATCAGTGTCTGCCTCCAAACTTGGACTGGTAAAGCCAAACATGTATTCCACAGCTCTGAGCAGGGGAGGTAGACAGCCCACCCCAGGAAGGCTGTGGAAGAAACAGATTTGTAAGTCTTCTGTTAAACACATTAATCATTTTGTAGTGCTGAATGTCTCATTCATTTCTTCTGATTGTCCCTCTCAATACTGCTATTGGTAAAGGATCGTTTCTAGTAAAAGTCTTGCCTTACTTGGTAGGTATTTAAACTGTGTGCAGTCATCTGGTACACTGTGTGCAGTAATTACAGAAGCAGAGATGTTCTCAGTTATACTTGGGATGATTATGAACTTGTGCTTTCCTGCAGGAAGCTTATTTTCGGTATATGGCAGAGAACCCAACTGCTGGTGTGATTCAAGAGGAGGAGGAAGATAATCTGGAATATGATAGTGATGGAAATCCAATTGCACCTTCCAAAAAAATCATTGATCCTCTTCCTCCCATTGATCATTCAGAGGTATGGTATTTCCTGCTGAATTTGATTCTTGTTTTAGGCTGATAGTTTTCTTCAACTTTAATAATTAGGTTTTCTCAGTGTCTGAGTACTACTGGCTCTTATTCCCTGTGTCATGAGAACATTTGTTCTTTTGGATCTTGTCAGCTCTGCTGAGTGGTTGAGTTAGAAAGTGACTGAGTCAGTGACGCTTTATAGCCAATATTGTTCAAGGTTCAGCTGAGTCACTTGCTCACGTTCAGTTTTAGGCTAAGAATTTTTTCAAGCACTTGTACATGTTTTCCAGACCATTACTAACCATCTTGCTTTGAAAATGCGCCCTTGGTCCTGCATTTGATTTTTAATTGCTTTAAATCTTTACTGTTTTGCCAGATCTGGGGAAGGTGAGGGATGGTTCTTTCAAAGTGAAACCAGGAATTACAGTTTGCTAAATCAGAAAAAGGAATGAGGTTATCAGTATACCCATATGCAGAAAAATCAATGTTTCATTAAGGTTAAATACTGACTAGAGCTTGTGTGTCCCAGTGATTCTAGATCTAGAGCAGTCATTCTCAGAGTGTGGTCCAAGGACTCCTGGAAGTATCTGTTCAGGGAGTCTACAAAGTCAAAAGAATTTTCTTAATAATGCTAAGATTATTTACCTTTTTTACTGCATCAGCACTTGCATCAATGGCTAAAAGCAGTGGTAGGTAAAACTGGTGATGGCTTAGCATGAATCAGGACAGTGTTCTAGTAGTCTGTTACAGTCTTCCCTGTCAGACCATCATAGTTAAAAAAAAAAAAGCCAGCTTCACTTAAGTATACCCTTGAAACAGTAAAAATCATTATTTATTAAATTTTGATCCTTATGTTACATATCTTTTTATTCCGTGTGGCAAAATGGGAAGTGGAAGTAAAGCATTTCTGTTGCATGCTAAAATATAGTTGTTGCAAGGAAAAGCACATAGGTGTTTGGGTTGTGAGCGTAACTAGGTTTTTTTCCTCATGGAACACTGTTTTCACTTGAGAAAACAAGTGACATTTTAAGGAAAGCAGTTCATGGTGTTTATCACCAATGGTAGAAGTTCGGGCTTTTGAGCAAAAAGTAGAATTTGGGAGACATATATTCACCACAGTGAGCTTGACAGTTTTCTAATACTTAAAGTCCTTTTTACTGAAATTGATAGTGATAAACAACTGTGATTTTTAAAAATATATAATGAGTTGTTTCACCATTTGGGTGATCTGCATACTACCTCAGGGAACCAGTATTTTCAAGTGGCCAACGCATGATATTATCACAATCATGCCTCAGTAAATAAAAGGCTCTTGAGAATGTATGCTAGACCCATGGAATATAATGTAATGGAATGTGGAAAGTTCATTGATGTGGTGTCAGATTACACAGTGAAAATAACCTTTAAGAAATGACTGATTGTCAAGTTTTTAGCGTAGTTTTGCAGAAAAGTAAAAACACATAAGACTCTGAAAATAAATGCTCTTCTCTTTCCTAACTACATGTCTTTGTGAGACCAGATTTTCTTCATGGGCTTCAATCAGAGCAACATACTACAACAATTTGAATATAGCAAGAACCATTTTATTTTAAATCAGACCTTACAGAGATTTGTAAAAATGAAAAGCAATGTTATAAAGGGTTTTTTTTTGTTAAAGCATTTATGTTAAAGCATAAGGACTCATTATTTTTTGAATTAATAAATTTTTTTGTTCTACTATAGTATTGATTGATAGAACCCCCATAAACGAAAACTCATTGTATTTTTGTTAAGTGTAAAGGGCACCCAAGGCTAAAAAGTTTGAGAACTACTGGTCTCGACTAGAGTATGGGTTATGTTCAATTTTTTAAATGTTTCCTTTTGCACAGATGCTACCACATAATACCGTGGTATTTTGCATATGGCAAATGAAACTAAAGTACGTGAATCTGTCCTAGGAAGAAGCATCCACAGTAGAGGGTAAAAATCCAGTAAGGATTTTCATCAGAATAATTATCTAGTATTTCATTTGGAATAATCATCTAATAAAATGTTTGAGATAACAAAGTGCTCAAACCTCTCATCATGCTGGGGTATCCCACAATTGTCCTAATGTAATAGGCAGTCTGCCAGAGATCAGAAATAAGGAAAAAGGAGATCCCTTCTGCCTATAAGCAGCTTTCTTCACATTATTTTTTTTTTTTGGATACAAAAAAATTTGTGTGTAAAAATTTACATATTTCTGTTTGTGAACACAAACAAAAACCCTTGCCCTTGTGGAGCTTAACTAAAGAAAAGGAAATCTGTTAACAGCTTAGTGCAGCAATGTGGGAAGCATGACAAAAAGTTCTGCCTATTGATAATGCTAAAGGGAAACTTAAAATTTTCTTATTTTCATTGATAGTGCCATAGAAAGTTAATTACTTTTTAGTCTGTATCCAGAATAGTGAAGTTTTTGACCACCTATCAGGCTTATATTCTCCTTAAAAAATAAGTGTATTATAAACATACCATGTTGTCAAAAGGGAATCATTTAGCCAAATTCATATGTGGTTATATGCTTATGTTTGTATTATTCGTTACAATAAGCTTATGAAGAGAGTAGCAGAAATGGCTTCTTCCTTCTTTGGAATTGGAAATGCTTAGCCACACATTTTTTTAAAGATATATAAACAGTTATTGTTTTTTAACAGATAGACTTGCCTTCTAAAGGCAGAGCTCCCTTCAGAGAAAATACTAGAAATGTTTTTAAGTCCCTAGAACTAGGTGACCAGCTTACTCCAAAACATATTCAAATGTTATAGGGTGTAACATCTTCTTTAAAATATGTGTTCTCTGAGGCCTTTGGCATTGTAAAGATGCCTTAGTCTGTGTCAAGGTTGTTCACATCTGAGGTGTCTAAGAATCTCTTCAGGAAGTAGGTTGGTGTTTATATTGAAAATGGGAATAGGAAAAGGTACTTGTACTTTGGGGATGTGTGTCATGAATAAGTGAATTCTTTTGTTCTCTAGCTGGTTATGGCTTTACTTGTGTGTAATTATAAAACATTGTTGTGCATTAAAATCAAACTTACAAGATTGACTCTTGAATTCTAGACTAACTTTGAATAATTGGACCTGCAGATTGACTATCCACCATTTGAGAAAAATTTTTACAATGAGCATGAAGAGATAACCAACCTCACCCCACAGCAGCTAATAGATCTGCGGCATAAGCTCAATCTTCGGGTAAGTTGTCCATGAAGCCAAGTATTCTTATAATGTTAATTAGTCCAGGCTTAGTATTATTGCTTATCATAACTAAACATAGCCTTTTTTCCTAATGGTTCCTGAACTGTCTTTGATAGAGTAATAACTACATCCCTTGGGTTCATGTGTCTTGATTTTACTGTTTTAGTCTTCCAGTTATTTTAGGATAGGATAATTATTTTTTCTTTTATGTGACATACATAAATGCTATGTGTTCAGCCAACTTTTATGTTGTGTTGGAACAATGGGTCATTGTGACCTTAAAATTAATCAGCAATATTTCTGCATGAGTACAGTGTGCTAAGAACTGTGTTGGGTAGGCTAGAGATGAAGGGTAGGAGTCCTCATCTCCAGGAAAAAGAGACAAGATTAATAGATGTGAACAGCATGTGAAGTCTTAGAATATTTCATATGTAAAATATGCTTCTCAAATTATATACAACACACTTTAGTTAAAGATAGAAGAAATTAACACCTTTTAAAAATATGCATGCACTTATTTCAGAATAATAGTTTAAATTGTCCACCAAAAAAGTCAGGAGTTGTACATTGTTTTCGGGTGCTGCTAGATGTTAGTTAAGTGAAACACAGATAGATAATATGGTAACATCTACTCTGATGTGGACAACTTTCTGGCCTGTGTCTCCTTAACAGTCAGCTGCTAAGTGATGTTTGAACTTCTGTTTTCCAAAAGGTGTGTGTATGTATACTTGTCTTTTTCCAAGAGTTATCACCCCTAACCCCCCCCCAGAAAACCTTTTAAATGAAATCCTAATTGGAACTATGAGCATCACTGGAAAAGCAGTGAAAGGTTACTGCTGTTGGAGTCAGCATGGAGGTTATCAGCCCCATTCCTCACCTGGGTGCAGTTTGGACAGTGCTTGACAGTGGCTGGACCATCACTAAGTGGTACATTAACTCTTTAGGCATAACTGAAAATGGAGATAGTGGATAATGTTTGTCACCATTGGGCATAGACGTGTCTTATTTGGTGTTCATCTTCACTCTTCATTTTATTTCAAGAGTAAATCTTACTTTTTCTGCCATCTGGTTAATAGTTACACAAAATGGAAAAGCAAAAAACCATGAATCACTTTTTCCAATTCATTGAACAGTTTTTCATTTCTTATGAGAAAATGAATTAAGATTCCTAGGCACTTGATTGTTTTAAGTCACATGACAATTATCTCAGGAATATTTTTTTATGAGGTTTTAGATCCATTGAGTTTTACCTTTTTAAACAATGTGTGCTTTGGCTACAGATTTATATTTTCACTTCTTCATATTCAAGCTAAATGCTATATGCAGGTAATCATTGTTGAGCTTCCAGTGCTATTTATTTTGAAGTATAAGTCATTCGTGGGAGTTGTATTTATTTCTAGGTCTCTGGGGCTGCACCTCCTAGACCAGGAAGTAGTTTTGCTCATTTTGGGTTTGATGAACAACTTATGCACCAGATTAGGAAATCTGAATACACACAGCCCACTCCAATACAGTGCCAGGTAAGTAAAATGTAATGAAAAGATGAAGTGGCATGATATTCAGTTGACTGTATTTTACGAACAGGTCAAAGCAATAAAATTGTGTTTAGTGCAGAATTATATTGACATGGATAGAAGATGTCCAGATAATTCCTCTCTGGCTTAGTCTTCAACTTTTGATTTAATTAAGAAGGAAAAAATGACATGTGTGAAATCCGAGGTTATTTTTGAAACCTGTAAAAATTACAGAGCAAAAGTGAGTTATTTATCACCCTAAGAGGTTGCCTCGAGGCTAGGAATTGTTCTTTGTATTTGATAAATGTTTTGCAAATACCATCTTAAGAAACAGTTCTAGGCCTCAAAAGATTGTGGAGAAACAGTGCTGTCAGTGTGTAGGATTTCTTTGTCCATGACCTGAAATTTCTCATTTATAACTTAAAGTAATAGCTTTTCTTTCCCATTAAAGTGTGGGATTTATTCATTCCTACACAGAAGATGAGAATTTTCTGTATATGGATGATACAGTCTGTTGTATACCTTCTCAAGGGTAAGAAGTTTTAGTAAGCCACTTAACATTATAAATTTGCAAATAACCACTTCTGTATTTCTAACAAAATGTAGTCATTCATATTTTGTAAATGATGGCCAATCCACATGAAGAGAATAATAATACTATTTCCTATAAATCAAGAAGTTGATGGGAATTCCAGGTGTATCTCATTGTTTCATAGTGGTTGTGCATAGCCCAGGAGATTTTAGTTCCATTGGAAATGAATGTCAGTAATAGTCATTTACTCTAACCCCAGGATTTCCTTCAGTACATGTTTAAAATTGAAAGTTCAGAGTGGATATACTTCATTTTTCCTCTAGGGTGTGCCTGTGGCATTAAGTGGTAGAGACATGATTGGTATTGCCAAAACAGGCAGTGGAAAAACTGCAGCCTTTATCTGGCCCATGTTGATTCACATAATGGACCAGAAGGAGTTGGAACCAGGTGACGGACCAATTGCAGTGATTGTGTGTCCTACTAGGGAGCTTTGCCAGCAGGTATGTGCTTTGTGTAGAATGCCCCTCTATATGTGAGGTAGGAAGGGACTAACCAGTCAAATGGGTAGAATTACCAGGAAAATAACATTTTAGTTGTGGTGGATTTACCATTACATGAAACATAACATTTTAACCATTTTAAAGTATACACTTTGGTGTCATTAAGCATATTCACTTGTGCTGCCAGACAACTTCTGAAAAATACTATGTGTTACATATTTTCTGTATAACCAGATACACACTTTAACCTAAAAACTGTTTTGAGAGAAGTATGGTACAGGAATTATAAGCTCCCAGCGATTTCTCCTCCAATAGTTCATTTTGCTTGATAGAAAGGCAATGATAGGGTTAGGAAGAGTAATGAAAAAAATAATCAAGGCAAGAGTTTAGATAGCCTGTTGAGATGTAATAATGGTACTTTATTCATTTGCTTTATGAGTAAAATTGTAACTTTAAAGCATTTTCTAGCTTTTGATTTTCTATGACATCACATTGGTTGTGTGTTTTTCAGAATTCCTCTGGGGTTGTGATAGAGATATTTGTTAGTGGCACAGTTTGTTAATATGTCGTCATGTCAACAACTTTGTAGATCCATGCAGAATGTAAGCGGTTTGGGAAGGCATATAATCTTCGATCGGTGGCTGTGTATGGAGGAGGGAGTATGTGGGAGCAGGCCAAGGCCCTTCAGGAAGGGGCGGAGATTGTTGTGTGCACCCCAGTAAGTATATCTTGGGTTTAAATGGCTTCTGAGCCTCTCTTGATATGGAAAAAAGGCTAGTTACTAGAGGAAATCCCCCTAAAATGTGGTAAAGTGGGGTTGATAATACCCTGGTGAATTGCAGCTGGTGGCTTTGGTTTAATTTTGATTGGTCGACAAAAATAGCAGTCCAGGAAGGTTCTCTGACATAGATACTCATAGTAACTATAGTTCCCCTCACAGTTTTTTTCTTATGTTCTTCTAAAAAATGGATTTGTGGTTACTGAGAGCATCAATAATCAGAAAGGCACTCAGCATCTGGTCAGAACTGCCTAGAATTAAGACATATCAATAAGGCTTTAAATTAGGTCACTTCAGATTGCCTCACAAAAATACTTCTGGCCATTTTCCCACAATTTAAATCATAATTAACATAAAGGAGAAATCTAATTGTGCTTTCAAAATTTCTATTCTTTTGGGCTTGTAATGAATAAAGTCCAAGGTTGTTGGACTAGTGTCTGGTACAGTCCAAGACTGGAGTATTAGCACTTTTGCCGGGAGCACAGCTCTGGAAAGTTCTTGTACATGCCTTTGATTATACTTTTCATTTCTGAATCCCAGGGCCGATTGATTGATCATGTGAAGAAGAAAGCTACCAATCTTCAAAGAGTCTCTTACCTTGTGTTTGATGAAGCAGATCGAATGTTTGACATGGGATTTGGTATGCCTTGAGTACCAATTTCTTCTGTCCCCATCATCATGATACTAGTTTTTTCATGTCCTTTTAGACTTACCAACTTGTTTTCTGCATGAGAAAGCTAAAAATACTCCTGGATACTGTAAAGAGATAGCTAAGATGTTAACTATTTTTAGGAGTTCTCTCAGAAAAAGCATTTTTGGCTTGATTGGGTTGAGGACATTTGAAAGTGCCTTTGAAAATAAGGGGTATATTTTCTCTATGCTTTGTTTTTATTACGTGCCTTTGATTGTGGAGGTCAGGGTCTGTGTTCTTAGGTAGGTGAATGTCCTATCATTCAGGGCACTTTGTTTTCCTGTCTTCCTTGACTTACCAGCTGTGTGAAAATTCCAAATACCTCTTTATTGATTGCAACAGCACTGGGCCCAGCCTAACGGGTGGAGGGAACATGTTAGAGTTTCATACTGCATGATAGGTGTAAGAGTTTCAAAATTTACTTATAACCTCACATATGAAGATTTTTACTAAAACTGACTTTTTACAGGTATCACAAACTAGTACAGAGTTATAATACTGATTTTACTGTTCTGCTTCTTCCAGAGTACCAGGTGCGATCCATAGCAAGTCATGTTCGTCCTGACAGACAGAGTATGTATAAAGCAGTTTTATTCAGCCACATTTGTACTCAGAGTATAATACCTATTTATTTTATAAGCACTCACAGTTATGGCAGCAAAAATGATCATATGTACAGGTGAGAACCATGGAAAAGGAGATAATAACAGTTAATCATTATCCTGAGCTGGACAGGACCTTAGAGATGATCAGATAGAACTCATTTGTATAGATGAAAAAATCAAGGCTGAGAATTAAATGACTTGCCTCAATTTATACAGTTTAACCAGTGAGCAAAGGCAAGGCACAGTGCAGATTTCTAATTTGAAGTCAAGACCATTTTTCTGAACCGTGCTGACAACCGGTCTTAACTGAAAATGTATAAAAATAGAACCAGGGCAGATCTTTTTTCCTTAGTGAATAAAATTTTTAACTGAATTGAAGTGTAGTAGGTTTGTTTTTAAAAAGTGAATAATTCTGAAAGTAGGAAGCTTAGTGGGTATTCAAGAAAGAAGTCATACTGTTTCTTTAAAAGAATTTACTTTACGTTTTAGCTCTCTTATTCAGTGCAACTTTTCGGAAAAAGATTGAAAAACTGGCCAGAGACATCCTGATCGACCCTATCCGTGTGGTGCAGGGAGATATTGGAGAGGTAACCCTAAGCAGGGCTGGGTGGGACCCAAGCTGTTATTTCTTATGTTATGGAGACATGAAATAAATTTTTCACTATTGAGAAGGGAAAAAATGCTATTACATATTTACAGATGAGGCAACATGTTTCAGATTTGGTTTTTAAAAAACACAATGGGGGGAATTTGAAATAAGACAGGCAAAATGTTTATTGTTGAAGCTGGGTGATGAGTACATGGAGCTGATTATGTTTAAAATTTTTCCATAGTAAAGAGTTAAAAAAACAACTTCTGAGGAATTTAAAAGAAAAAAGCAAGCTAGAACACTAATGGTCACTTAGGATGGAACTGACATTTCAAATGAGTGTGGGAGGAGGCCTGCAGAGCATGGAGTGGGTTGATTTGAAAGGCCTGGTAAAAATGAACTCAGGTTTTTATTACCTGTTCATATGCAATGTGTTGAAAATTTAAGTTCTGAGCAATTAACATTTGACATTCACTTTATTTTTTTGAGTGCCTTCTATGTGCGTGTATGACCTGCGCACATAGTGAGTGGGAGGGACAGAAAAGGAGGTTACGTGATTAGGGATAATCTGAACAGGCATATTAAAAACTACTGCCAAGTACTGGGGCTTACAAATTTCTTAGGTGTATGTATACAATGGGGGAGATGGGGAGCACAGTGATGTGAGAAGGAATGTGCAAGAAGAGGAGAGATTGTTCAAGGTTCTTCTAGAAGCAAGTAGAAAATGTGCTGTCTGGTCCTTGTTGAGGTGCCCTGTGTCACAAATGTCAAAATCATCTGTTTTATTTATTCCTTTTTAGGCAAATGAAGATGTGACACAGATTGTAGAAATTCTCCATTCTGGGCCTAGTAAATGGAACTGGCTTACCCGGCGTCTGGTGGAGTTTACCTCTTCAGGGAGTGTCCTCCTGTTTGTTACTAAAAAAGCCAATGCTGAAGAGCTAGCCAGTAACCTTAAGCAGGAGGGTCATAATCTTGGTCTGCTCCACGGGGACATGGATCAGAGTGAAAGAAACAAGGTCATCTCAGACTTTAAGAAAAAAGACATCCCAGTCCTGGTGGCCACAGATGTTGCAGGTAGAGGATGAATTCCCCAATAGCCTTAGGTTCCTGTGCTGTAAGGATGCTCTGTCTTGCTGTATGAGCCCTATAACATCTGAGCAGGCTGATTGAAGGCATTCTTTTGGCCTAGCTGGCCATGCCCTGTGGGATGGCAGGTCAGAGCACAGTGATCACAGTCTGGAGCTTGGGTACCACTTCTCATTTCATGTTTCTCTCTGAAAAAAAGAATCCCTGCAGTTGGAAGACATTTGGGGGAAAAATTACAAAGGCAGTTATATCATAGACTATGCCCTTGTTATGTGTCTGAATATAGTAGTTATCTCACCTTGAGTATTTAGTTAGGCATACTTCATTCAAGATCAGAAAACTTTCTGAAGGATGGTTTTTGGCTTTGTTCTGCTGAGTTTCAATAGCTATTTCTGTGTTTCAGTGCATGTTTGATAATAGTTTTCATTTTTTTATATATTCCTATTGCAAGAGAGAGGCCATGCTTGGCAGATTGTTGACAGCAGAAGGTGTGTGTTCCTTACACTAGACAGTCCAGCATCATAGAATCTATGAAAGTGAATTTTGTCCTAGAGTTATAATTTGTATGCCTGTATCTGAGCTCACCACACCATGCACTTTGCCTAGATAAGAGGAATGTGGCTTCTTGGCAGATGAGCATTTTTTAATTACTTTGGTCTTTTGATTCCAGATGATAAATGAAGACTTTCGTTGTTTTTTTATTTCAGCCCGTGGTCTGGACATTCCTTCGATTAAGACTGTCATTAATTATGATGTGGCCCGAGACATTGATACCCATACTCATAGGATTGGCCGCACAGGGCGAGCCGGTGAGAAGGGTGTGGCCTATACCTTGCTGACTCCCAAGGACAGCAATTTTGCTGGTGACCTTGTCCGCAACTTGGAAGGAGCCAATCAGCACGTTTCCAAGGAACTCCTAGATCTGGCAATGCAGGTAAGGCGCCAGGCGCACTTCAGGTTACTCCAGGTTGTAAAACTAAGTGAAACAATTGAAGTCTGAGGCAGATAACAGAAATATGATTAAAATGTACCTGGCTGGTCTTCTCTTCTTCTCAACAACATATGTTAAAAAGTTACTCCTTTCTTTCTGCTAAAATCTGTTCCTCTGAAATTTCTGTTTGTTGCATACCACAATCGTGCAAAAATTTCATTGCAAAGATGACTGCTATTCTTACAGCCTTTCCCTGCCATCTTCTCTTTTGGGGGCTAAAACATGATGTCTTTAGAAATAACAACAATGTATTTAACTATTCCTTATAAGATTTGGATCTCAGACCTTTAACCACACTGATTACCAATCCAAAACCGAGTGAAGCATTCTACCCAATTAACTCCTGAGTCATCTTAATATAGGCAGTGACCAAATTATAGGTGAGTTCAGTATACAAGTTCTGATAGTAGAGATTTACATGTGTGTCAAATTCCTAGGCCAGCTGTTAATCCATAATGCAGATGAGATGTGGCACTGCCCATGCTTAGGGTCCTGGGAGTAAAGGACCTGAATTGCGGGAAGGACTAGAATATTCTTTACTTTCCTGGGGTATAAAGAGCCCATCCCAAACTCAAATTTTGAATGAGATACATTTTGTCTTGGGCATTTTCGTACATCTCTCTCTGTGCCGCAGGAATCCTGTGCTCTCACATTGTGGTGCATCGTCAGTCCCCTGATAAGCAGTCTGCCCCAGCCTGTCCTGCCTCTCAAGTACTTTGACTATAACATGTGACTGTTGATGAAGCTCTAACCTCCCATAGAGATGTTTGCTTTGTGAACAGAATGTGAATAAATCTGGTTTGTAGTATTCTGGCAGTGATCGAGTTCAGTGAAAATTTTTAAGCTCTATTATGAGTAAGTAAAATTTTCAGTTGTGTGGCTGCTTGTCCTGGGTATCTGTCCAGAGTCAATTTTAATAAACCACATTTCACATAACTTTTTTCCTTTACTTCTAAACCTGCTAATTCTTAAAAGCTCCAAATTTTTATGTCCAGTGGTATGTTCAGATTGTTTGAGAAACAAAAAATAGTTTCATTTTCAAGGAAGTTTGAAGTTTCCAGAGTAACTGCTCTGCACGTGAGGATTATCTATCGCATGTCACTTACCTTCCTGGATGCCCTGAAGGAAGCAGGAAAGAAGAGTTAGATAAGGAGCTAAACCTGACAAATTTGGTGGATTAAACTACCAAAAAAGAAGCTAAACTTTGGTTCCTGTGAACAGTTCCTCCCATAAATACATTGGTTAAAGGTGAAACAGAAAGTTCTCCCACTTAGTGTCCTCTTTGACCTTGTCCCCTTCCTCTGGCTGCTTCCTCCCCTGGCTTAACTGTGAATGGTGTTCAATGCAGAATGCCTGGTTTCGGAAATCCCGTTTCAAAGGAGGGAAAGGCAAGAAGCTGAACATCGGTGGAGGCGGCCTAGGCTACAGGGAGCGGCCCGGCCTAGGCTCTGAGAACACGGTGAGTCCAGACTGCAGTAGTTCCCTTGGGGCTGGTTCTGAGTCGTGCATGACTTGAGGACTGTTCTTACCAACCTGAGAAAGCCTCAGTGAGTTCAAAACCCTGTCTTAGAAGGGAGCTTGTGTTTAATCTGCCAATTTGAGTCAGTACAATGCTGGTACTTAATGTTGTGACTTTCTATTTGAAGAACCATCTCTGTGTATGTGGCTGACTAGGCATGCTCAGGAAATGAGTCTAGATAAGCTGGGGTTCTCAAATTATGGTCCCTGGGCCAGCAGCAAATGCAGACTCATGCTTCGCCCTATAGTTAGTGAATCAGAAACTCTGGAGGTGGGACCCAGTTGTCTGTTTCTATTATAAGCCCTCCAGCATTGGCTTAGAGCCTGCTGCTTATAAGACATTGGCATATGGTTACTCTGTGAACTCTACCTTTACTGTGTTACTCTGTAGTTGTAACTAAACCGTAGGAATGATTCCCACGTTATCTGGGAAACTAAATCAGAGATGAGAGGTAGCTTTTCTCACAAACCACCCCTGATGGCTTAACTGCACGTTCCCTGTCACTTCAACAGTTTTTGTCCTTAGCTTAGGAATCAGTCTACATTTTTGGTTAACTTGGTGTCTGAGAAATAGTCTCTTCCCACATTATAGTGGTGGCATGGATGATATGGGTGATGATGATAGCCAACACTGAAAACTAAATGGGTGCTAGGCCATTCCAAGCAATCATACATATTAATTGAATCTTCACAGTCAGCCAGTGAGAGTAAATACAGATAATAAAACTGAGGCACCCAGGGGTACACACAGTCAGCCAGTGAGAGTAAATACAGATAGTAAAACTGAGGCACCCAAGGGTACACACTGTCAGGTGTTGAAGCTGGGATTCAGACTCCAAGGGTCTGGATTCAGAGCTTTAGCAGTCATTCATGTGCTACACTGCCTTGTGGCCTTTCCATTCAGTTTTTACATAATTACATAATGTGTGTGTGTATGTGTAAAAATAATACCATATGAGCAGCTTGGGGCATAATCTGACCTCATTTCTGATTATTAGGGTCAGTGCCCAGGATAGAAGTAATTACTGGGTTGAAAGGCAAAAGCATTTTGAAATGATTTATTGCCGCATCTTCTCTCACAAAACATAAGTAACTTTCTAAAAATATCCTGTTGCCATTGCAGTTCCCACTTCAGATTTCAGTATATTGAAGCCCAGTCTGTGCAGTGGGCTTTTCCTACTTATTTTTCCATTCTCACGAATGTGTTCATTTTAGGACCGAGGAAATAACAACAATGTAATGAGCAATTACGAGGCCTACAAGCCCTCCACGGGAGCCATGGGAGATCGGCTGACAGCAATGAAAGCTGCTTTCCAGGTCTGAAATTACTCTTGGGCAGTAATAAGGGGACCTAGTCTTCCTGAATCGGTGGCTGGGCGTATAGGCTGTATGCTGGATTTAGGGCCTTCTCACTGCTTTCGGTTTTGAATATAAACTTAACCTTCGCTTACCTAGAGATACAGGTGTAGAGGCTAGAGAAACCCCTCTTATTGGTCACCTGCTTCAGTCATACCCAGAGCCCAGGATTGTACGCTGCAGGCTTGGTGTTCCTTCCCTGCCTCAATAGCCGGGAGTGTTGCCCACCTCCAGGCTGTTCCAATCTAGTGGAGAGTGATTACCATTTTTTAGCTAAGACAGATTTGATTCTCGTCTCTTACGCACTCTGTACCCATCATCCTTCTAGACCTACTCTGGCTCCAGTTATCTAGCTGACAACCAGTGAACTAGCTAGGCCTTAATTAACACATTGTATTTGCCTCCAGACTGATGTTTTAATTAGATCCCAAGATTTTTCTTTTTCATTAATAGAGCAGCACAGAAACTGCAGGATTTGTGGGTCAACATGCGAACATCACAGTACCAAGACAGCAGAATTTCTCTATTTTATAATTGCCATGCTTATATATTCACGTTCCTTGAATTGAACTTACTATCTCACCTACTCCTGTTGTCTCTCTTTTAGTCACAGTACAAGAGTCACTTTGTTGCTGCCAGCTTAAGCAACCAGAAGGCTGGAAGCTCTGCTGCTGGGGCGAGTGGATGGACTAGTGCAGGGAGCTTGAATTCTGTTCCAACTAATTCAGCCCAGCAGGGCCACAGCAGTCCTGACAGCCCCATTGCCAGTGCCGCCAAGGGCATCCCAGGCTTTAGCAGCGCCGGCAGCCTCAGCAGTGCCCCAGTGACCTACCCTACTCCTGGAGCCCAGGGAGTCAATAACACAGCTTCAGGGAATAACGGCCGAGAAGGAGTTGGGGGTGGCAATGGGAAAAGGGAGAGATACACTGAGAACCGGGGTGGCAGCCGTCATAGTCATGGAGAGAGTGGCAATCGGCATGGCGATAGCCCACGTCATGGAGATGGTGGTCGCCATGGAGATGGATACCGCTACCCAGAAAGTAGTGGCCGTCATGGTGATGGCCATCGTCACGGGGAGAACAGACATGGAGGAGGTGGAGGCCGACATGGGGAGAGCCGAGGTGCAAACGATGGTCGGAATGGTGAAAGCCGGAAAGAAGGTTTTAACCGTGAGGGCAAGATGGACCCCAAGGTAGACAGCAAGATGGACAAGGTGGACAACAAGACAGATAAGACAGCTGATGGTTTTGCCGTTCCAGAGCCACCAAAGCGCAAGAAAAGTCGATGGGACAGTTAGAGGGTATGTGCTAAAGTGTGGAATCAATTGTCTTTAATTTTATTTTTAGAAAGATTTTTGGTAAGTAGGTGTCTCAGGGCTGGGTTGGGGCCCTAGGTGTAAGGACCCCCTGCCCTTAGTGGAGAGCTGCAGCTTGGATACATTACCCCTTCATCTGGGTCAATGTTCAGATGTTTTCTTAGGAAGCTGTTTTGGTCCTTGGAAGCAGTCAGAGCTGAGAAAGTTCTTTTGGCTCTAGGTGAGTTGTCGTGAGGGGCATTTGAAACCTTGGAAGAAAAGGGCCTTTATAGGGCACAAAACTCACTCTTGGTTTATATTATATGTAGCGTATATTTTTTACTAAAATGTCACCTTACAAACGCCTAGATTAAATTCTTTTTCTTAGCTGTGTGGCCAGGCACTCCCTTTTTTAGGAGCTGGCTTCTGCAAACCCAGTCCATTGAGGTGTTATGGGAAGCACTTTGGTGCTTCCAGACTGCAGGGAAGGGAAAAATGTGATTCTAAGGCGGAATAGGTGCTCAGGTTCCCTAGCAAGGCTTGTGTCCAGCCCTGAGAGAGGAAGCAGCAGCCTGCCAGACCCAGTGCAGCTACCATTGAAGGGGAAAGATGATCCTGGAAACGGTATTTGCTCCAGGTTTGAAGTGTCGCTAAATTTAAAATAAAAACCCAACAACAGCAGCTTTTAAAGTGTCTTCTCCTTCTATTTCATTGTGTTTTTTTTTTAACTTGCCACAATGGTAGAAAAATCTTTTGCTGAAATGATTTTGATGATTTTTGTTCTATCTTGTTTATAAAAGGAAAAGAAATATACTTTGAATTTTGTGACTTTGTGAAGGTTTCTTTAAGATGTGCATTCCTTTCTGCTTGCTCTAGTAAATGTTTTACTACTGGGACTGGTGGATTGTTTGTCATTTCTACTGCATAGTGAGTTGTACCTGTGAAGTACAATTTAGAATAGGGCAGAACACCCAGTTGGTACCATCCTAGTTTTATTCAGACGATCACAGAAGAGGAGAGGGGAAAACTTGAGAGGCCTACACTTCACTTCCCCTTAACTTTAAAAAGGTATGACTGTTCATCCAGTACCCCGTACTTTTCACAGAAGGGCTGTGCACCAGCAGGACATTACAGCAGTGCTTTAATGGGATGTCCTCCTCACCACTCAAGACCACCCGGAGAGTTCTAGTACCCCACTTGTCTTCTCAGATGACTGCGGAGCACACGAGGGTACAGGAGGTACCAGGAGGCTGGGGTTGGCAGCACCAAAGTGCTCTCCGTCCATATACCGTCTCCTCAGGGGCCTAGTGGGTCCGTTCACTTCCGCCTGTGTTTTTTCTTCTGCTCCTTCCGTTGCTGTGCTCTTTGGTCCTTCTTCATCCTCGAGTCCACCACCTTGAAATGACCTCTGACTCCAGCTGGCCGGCGCACTTTGCGGCCCACGCCTTTTTTGGCTATAACATAGGTGACTTGACGTTTCTCCTTGCCAAGCCCAGCCTTCTTGTAGAGACTGGAAGGGAAGAAACAGGTTGGAGGCTTCCTGCCACTCTTCCAATCCCCTGTACCTTAGTGAGTGACCTCTTCCCCATTACTTACCTTCGAAGCTGTGCCACTTTCTCTCGTTCTGAGATGTCTACTGTGTTCACCACAGCTTCTGCCTTTTTCTTGGTTTGCTCCAGCTTCTTCAGCATCTGTGCAGGGACCTTAGTCAGGCTGACCTCTTCACCTCCCCTGCCCCACCCACCCCTAATCTCAGGCAGCCTCACCACTTACCCTCCGTTTCTTTCTGGCCTTGGCCTCCGCCACTTTCTTAATGGGACGTGCATTGATTTCCCGCCAGCGTTTTCGGTAATGTTCCACCTCCTTCTTGTCAATAGGTAATTGCCGTATCCTGTGCTGCTTTTCCTCCTGCACAAACCACTCAGGAAGCTCCTCTTCCTCCTCGTTGAATGTGTACCTAGGTGAAGAGGACACCAGCCCTGATGACTACAACAGACCTAGAGGAGAAACCACCTGCCTACCCATGCTCCCCATGCCACTTCTCATGATTCTCTGGCCACCTTACCGGCTGAAGGAGTTATCTATGAGATCTCTCTTGGCCTTTTTGGAAGAGGCAATAATAGCACCTAGAGCAAGACCTTCAGGGTCCAGAATCCGATGTTTCGCTAGAGAAGGAAGGAGCAAAGCCAGAGTTCAGTTCCCCACACTGAAGCTTCCAGTCTCTTTGTATTCCACTGGGTGCAGAGCTCTCACCTGGGTCCTCGATGGGCACTACCTCAAAGCTACCATCATCATCTGATGTAGGCCCACGGCGTTGCTTCTTGCCACGCTGTGGTTCCCAACTGCAGAAGAGTATAGGCTGGGTGTGTGTTCCACCATTCCCCACGCCACTCAGACCCACACATACCTCATCTCAACACTGGTTCCTAGTTAAAGCTTGGGGAACTTCTAGAAATCGTACGACACAGGCTGTACTGCCGACCACTTAAACCAGAATCATCAATATTTTTAAAGTTCTCTATTTACCCAACTTTGAAACCCTGAACTAGAGAAATGGTCAGAACCACTGCTTCCTCTTCATTCCTTCTCCCATCAGCTGCACCCACTCACCTCTCTTCATCCTCACTGCTGCTGCTATCACTGTCTGAGCTGCCATCTCTTTCTTCCTCCCCAGGGCCAGTGGCAGCCTCTGTCCCTGGTGGAGCCTCTGCCCCCTTAGGGGCCTCATCTTGGCACCGGGGAGGTGTTCTCTCAGTCTTCACACTGGAAGGTGGAGGTGCCAGCTGCCCCTTCCGACGGCTCTCATACAACAGCTGGGCCTGACTGATCTCCAGGGCCTCGTCAGCATCGTCCTCAATCCCACTGAAGCCATCCTGTGATGGGGGGAATCTTCAGCCCAGCCCCCTGCTCCCAGGGCATGTCCATTCTTGTCTTGGCCCCCAGCCTCCTCTTACCTTTGAGAACCACAGGTTGGCTTGTTCTTCCTGCAGTACCGCCTTTTCCTCCAATGGTACCAGCAATGGATTCTCTTCTTCCTTCTCCTCTTTTTTATTATCTTCTACTTCAGCAAATTGTACACTATAGATCCAAGTAATGTGGGTGAAGGATTAGTGCCCTGGAGGAGGTACTTCCCAGGGAATACTCTTCTTCGGGCCTCAAGCTGAGTGTCCACGTACCCTTTCCCCCTTACCACTTCTGGGCCTTGAGCCTCTGAGGTCCTCCAACTCCTGCCAGCTCCTCTGGATCCAGGTCACTGTCCAGAGATGCATCTTCCTCCTCCTCCACATCTGATATATAGATGTCATCTCTCGGGAGATCAGCCAGAAATGTGTCTGCCACACTCATATCCCCTTGTGTTACCTCCTCTAACAGCTGAAGTTTGACAGAAAAAGAGATCAAGGGTATGTAGAAGAAACATACTGCTTTTCTTCCCTGTGTGTTTTCTCAAGTTTATCCTTAGCAGCATTCTCTGCTAATGCACTGTGGCAAATACGTTACCTCCTTTTACAGACAGGGACGTGATGGGGCTGTTTGAACAGTCCTGTTCTAAGCCAAGTCACTCATCTATCCCACTCAGCTGTCTTGTCCTCAAAGGTAGCAAAAACAGGTTCATGGAAAAGTAACCCCACAGCCAATATAGCATCAAATCTTAACATGATCTAAAACTGTTTTTTTCCCCTGAGAATACAATGTACATATTCCACCGATAACAGGAAAAATTGTTTTTCTTACAAAGGCAATTATCGACCTCAAAATATATCTCATGGCAAAGACAGCTACCAGATGAGTGTTTATTACATCCCAAGGATTATACCTAACCATTTTTTTTTTTAACTGAGGCAAAGAATGGATGAGTGCTTGTCTGCTCCAGGACCACTGTGCTTACTGCCTCTCTGTACCAAAGTTGACCTGGTTTCCTGTTCCCACACAAGCCACAAAGCTCATCTAGTCTGTGACACTGCTTTTATCTGGAAAAGCAGGCTCTCCAGTGTTCAGCAAACAACCCCTAGCTCGGTGCACAAGCTACTAACTTGGTCTTGGTAAACTGAATAACATTGCTTCCTTCTGAGAGAAACCCTTACGAGCTGGTAACCCAGGTCCCCTGGCTACATCTATTATAGCCTAAACTTCCAAAGTGCACCTCTTGGTTTTCATATTCTAGTTCTAGAAGAATAAATCTAAATCTTCTAAAAGCTGAAATCATTTTAGGTGTACTATGTTCCTTTCTGGCTTCTGAGACATGAGTCCTTTGTTCTTTTCCTAATCTCTCAACAAGTCATCGATAAAGAAACCACTGTGAGCCATAATCATTTAACACACTCAAAAAAAAACACCCGAATCCCCCTACCTCCAAATACTCAAACAGATCCTCCTGCCTCCTCACTCTGCCTTACCTGGTGACCCCGGATGGTACGCAGGGAGAACATGCCAGTCTCCCCGTCGTCTGCAATAGAAACCCCGGGAAGATCCATCTTTAGTTCCACACGCTCCCGCTGCTTTCTCTGCTCACGCAGCAGCTTCTTTTTCTTCCTAAGGGGACCGCTTGAGCAATTAAACCTGCCCAGCTGAGAACTCTACCCATGCCTTCCTTCTCCCCCATCCTCACATACTGAGGACAGCTCTGCAGTGGGGCTCCCAAGCTACTCCCTGGCTCCCTCACCTCTTCAATTCCGCCACTTCCTGGGCCTTCATCTCTGCCACTGTACGGTTCAGCTGTTCCTCCTCTTCCTCCTCCTTAGAGGACTGCCTGGCTGTTGACTCCTCCTCATCACCTTCTTCCTCTCCCGAGCTGAGGCTGACAAAACAGTCCAAGGAGTTTGGTTATTTTCCCACACGCTTACCCCCAACATGCAGTCAGCCCCTGCCCTGGTTTAGTTCCCTCCTCACCTGATGTCCAGTGCCTTCGCTTGCTCTCTCAGCTTCTTGGCCACATACCGCCGAAGCTTTGCTCTCCAGTTCAGTAGGGACCTGCCCAGAAATACCATCACTGGCCTTACTGTTTTACTGTCTCCCGCCCCTTGTTTCAGGCCCCACCCCAAATTTCAAGCACAACAGCATCCTATTCCTAGAGATCCAATGTCATGGTCTTCAAAGGCCTTCCCCTGCTTTTGAGGCTTTCAGACACCTGGCACCTACACCCACCCCCAACGCATACCTAAGCTCCTTGCGCCCCAACACTTTGATATCCTGACAGCACACTCGCACGTCCTCAGTGGTGGCTGGATGTTGTGCCAACTCTTCATCATCTAGTGAGATCTGTGGGGGAAGGGAAAGGAGTCGGTTGATTTCCAGACCATGGTTCTGGAGCTTCATTTCACCCCACAAAGTCTGGGGACTCACTTCACTGGCTTTGGAGAGGAAGTCAACAGGGTTGGCAGCTCGGAGAAAGTCAGTGACCGAGGTCCGGTGATACAGAGTGAGATCACCCTCAGCATAGCCTTCAGCCTTGGAAAGGGAAATGAAGAAGGTTGAACAGTCCCTTCTGGGGTGTTTGTCAGATCCACCAGACCTAACCATCCCAGAGTTCCAGGACCTGAGGGTGGCCCCATTCCTCAAACACACCTTTGGCTTTTTCTTAGTAACCAACTCAGTAACAGTCTTGGCCTGAACTTCAACCTCCTTGAAGGCAAATTTGGGGTCAAAGAATTTACTGTCAACTTTGTCCGGAGCCAGAAATCCTAAGATAATATGATATATTAGAAAGTGCTTTGGTAGTGGGAAGACTGCATCAAGAGAAAGAAAACCTGATGCCCACCCTGGCAGACTACAAAGATCTCCGCAGATTCATGGCGAGAGGCTTGGGGCTTGGTGGCCTGGACACGGCGGAACAGCTGCTGGAAGATCCAGAGTAGGGGCTGATAGTCACGGGAACGGAAAACCTTTGTGATGAAGCAGCCACCACGAGCCAGAAAGTCACAAGCCAAACGCAGAGCCATCAGTGTCAAATGGGCTGCAGGAGACAAACAGTTAAGCCAATACCTCTGCAGCCTGAGTGGGCTAGCCTGCTTCCACCCTCATCTCCACAGCCCTCCATCCTGGCACCTTGGGAGTAAGCATCATGGACCCAGCTAGCCCCAACGTTGGGGGCCCCATCATTGAGCACCACATCAACTTTCCAGGTCTTTAGCTCCTTCTTCAAGGCCTACAGAGAAGAAAAAGGGATTATGGTAATAAACAGAAATGGCTATGAATGAAGTCCCTGGTTCAGCCATTTGTCCGCCCAGTCATTTGCTGAGTGCCCCACCATGGACCAATTCCTTTCCACGCACAGAGGATCCAACTGAAAAAACACTATGTCTGTCTTCATGGAACTTACAGTCTACTAATAAGCCCCTTAGAAAGGACTTCACTAAAATCTCTGCATTTCCTCCAATTCCAAACACCTCATTCCTGATGAAGTAAAGCCACCAGGCTTATGGTGGGCCTTGTCCTACAGACACCTTGCAGGCACTGCTCAAAGAGTGATAAACAGGAAAGACTTGCCACCAAGGAATTTGGATGGGAAGAGAGACATGGATGTTTGCATATAAAAGGCTCAAGAAGAAAGTGAGCCATTACCTGCCTACAGCGTTCTGTTGTGATGTCCTCCTGGAGTGTCACCACATTGGGAAGAGGCTTGATTGGAACCAGGTCCACTCCTGGAAGAAATCAGGTCAGGATATTCCAAAACGCTGCCTCGAGGAAGGAGAAAAGAAATGCAGAACACAGTACCTCATACTTCCATTAGCTAAAACACTCAGTCCATCTGTCACTCACCCACAATAAGGCTGGATACAGGCATAAACTTGGCAGCCACCTGCAGCCTACAAAAGACAAAACATTCAAACACCCAGCACTGTTCGTCCCCTTTCGCAATGTCATCTCTAAACCCTGGTGTTAGGTGCCCGTGCCAAGTGCTGTGGCCAGAGTTCGTCATGTATACACATTCCAAACCATTTCTCTGCAGTCTATGTTCTCGAATGCACAGAAGTTCGAGGCTGGCATTACTGTATCTCTCCCTCCCCCAGTGCAACTCAAGTCATGCAAGTCCGAAACACAGCTGCCAGCAGGAGCCACAGGTACCGACTGTTACGCACCATCCCCCTGGCGCAGCACACAGATCCAACAAGGCTCGGGCTTTCTGCAGGAACTGAAAGCGGCGATTCAGCTGGATAAGCTTGAAAGCAGAGCGGGAACGGTAACCTGGAGACACCACAAAATAATAAAGCCCGCGTAGCGCTTTACCAACGGGATTTCTGCTGCCTCACAACCCACCACCCTAACGCGGAAGAAGGCTATGCTGAAAAGGGGAGCGAACCGAAGAAGGTCGTCTCTCGCTGGCTCGAACGTGAACCCTGCGAGCGGCGCGAACCCGGACTCACCGGTCTCCTTCGCCAAGTGATAGAACTTGTCCCGCCGGCCCTTCCCGACCTTGCCCTTCTTGCCCATAGTGGAATGGAGGAGTGTCACTCAACCTGGGGAGAAAGCAGAAATTAGAACATCTCTACCCGGAACACTAGATTCCGCTTTCCGTTCCCCATTTGCCTTAGCAGTAACCTGGGCGCCTCATTCCATTCCACTCCTCTCCACCCAGCACCTTTTCCCCACTGGCGGAGCGGCACATGCAAGCTCAAACCTACTTCCGCTTCCGCCGTTTGTGTCCCCGGCTCTAAGTTTTCCGCCATTTTGAGCGTGGCCACAAATTTTTCTCTATACTCTTGTCTTCAGGTCTTATAAATCGGAAACTGGGACCAGGAGAGCAGATTACTTGAACTAAAAACAACCAACTTTCCAGAAAGCAATATTTAGAAGTTATGTTTCTTCTTCATCCCTTGCCAAGGTTCCTAACCTCGTGTAGCCCCGCCTCCCAATAACGGCCCCCGTTACCCTTTCTCCGCACACCCCGCCCATTGACCCGGAGCTTTTTTCTGCCCGGATCTTAATACCCCAAGCCGTTGCTTCTGCGCCTGCGCGCCAAGAGGGCTCGGATGCCGGCTGTCTCGACGGAAGCGGGAAGATGGCGCTTGACGGACCAGAACAGGTATGGAGGCGGCCGCTGCCGGGCGGGATCCGGGGCTGGATGCGAAGCTGGGGTGATCCGAGATGGGCAGCCAGCTGGGGCAAGGGGATCGGGTGGGTCGGGAGTGGGTGGACCAATCCAGACGGGGGCCGCCTGGGACCGGATCTGCTGTGTCAGCGCCGCCCCCGGCGGGTCAGGGAAGGGCCGGGAGAGGAAGACGGCGGTGGGAGCGGAGTGAGAGGAGCGATGGGAGCGGAACCGGCCTTTCCGCGAATCGCCGGAGACAAGGGCGGTCGTCCTTCTTGCTGAGCCTGTGGTATAATATCTGGGGTTTGTACAGCGCTTGACTCGGTGCAAAGCGCTTCCGGGCGTGTCGTCTCTCGATCCTCCTGAAAGTCTTCTGAGGTAGGCGGCATTCTCATTCTTTTAGTTCAGTCAGAGGGAAATGGAGGGTTCTGAAGACAGGGAGTGAGGGATTAGAACTCAAATCGTAATTCTGCAGAGTTCAAACTGGTTTTATCCCTTGAATGTTTAGCCTGTTTAAATACTTACACTGTGTCTGCAGATGGAGCTGGAAGAGGGGAAGGCAGGCAGTGGACTGCGCCAGTATTACCTGTCCAAGATTGAAGAACTCCAGGTGAGGACAGACTCCAGACAGAGGTCCAGAGGGAGCTAGAAGGGGATGAAGGATTAATGAAGCAGATTTCTACAAATTCTTGTAATTCGGAAAGAAGTAACCAGCCAACAATATAAAGTACATAAAGCTAACAGTCTCTTGTTATTCTCAAGCCCCACCCCTTTGAAAGTAATTGGTATTCACAGCTTGTTACCTTATGACCTCTTCAGGAGTCAAACTTTAACAGGAAAGGTACCCCTAACCAAAAGCCATTCCTTTTGGAAAAAGCCCGAATGAGAATTTCTCATAAAATAGAAGGCATAGGCTCAGGAGATGAGATTTATCAAAGAGGGGTTTGGGCAGAGTTAGAGTGAGGGCTGACAGAAGTAAGCCTGGACAACACTGATTCCATGGGACTGAATTAAAAGGAATTGGGCAATGTGGTGCTCAAGCCTAAAGGGCGAGTAGGGACCATAGAAACAGGGAAAATAATGAATATAAATCAGATGGAGGAAAGCCACGAGGAAAATTCTGAACTCCAGGTATTTTTGCAGGTATTATATTTGGTTTATCATTTTTGAAATGCTTTTATATATAATACCATTTGTTCCTCACAATAGTCCTGAAAATCAAGGCAGGATAGATGACACTATACCCCCTTGTGGTTTGGTAACAGATCTAGACCTTTTAAGTGGCTTTCCGTAGCTTTACTTAGCTGTTTAATTGACAGCAGTGGAGCAGTAACTTAGGCTTCTGGCTTAAAGATCTTCCCACTGTACCATGTTACTGCCCTGCAAGAAATGGACTACAAAAGCCAGCTGTAACTTTTCTCCATTAGGGTTTGTTATTCCTGGACCAGTGTTAGACAAGCAGCCTTTTTTGATGACTGCCCTAGGCCCCAGAGGGACTCTTGGAGGAAAGGACAGGGTCATTGGGCTCATCCTGGAGAATTAGAAACAATGTGCAGGTGTCCTGTGCTCTTCCCTGACTCAGCTCATACCAGCCTGTGAAGGTCATGGCCAGGATCTTAACCTCTTAGTATTTTCTGCCCTTTGTTTTTTGTCTTACACAGCTGATTGTGAATGATAAGAGCCAAAATCTCCGAAGGCTGCAGGCGCAGAGAAATGAGCTTAATGCAAAAGGTGAAGGGAGGATGATGGGAAGTGTGGACAGTTGGTCTAAGGTCTGAGTGTTCAGAGCTCCCCAAAGTAGTCTTTACATTGGCGCTTAGTGATTTCTCCCCAAGCAAGGTGATGCTTTAGACCTTCATTATGTAATCGTTCACACCCATGTCTACTTAGCCCCATTGTCAACCCTTTAAAGACGTGAGTGAGTGACTTTTTCGGCTTTCCCTCAAGATGGAGCTTAGTTCTTGCATATTGAATTGAGCAGTGGGGGCAGGGACACTTAAGCAGCTGGGTGGAGAACTATGTTTGTTTCCCATCTAGTTCGCCTGTTGCGGGAGGAGCTACAGCTGCTGCAGGAACAGGGCTCCTATGTGGGGGAAGTAGTCCGGGCCATGGACAAGAAGAAAGTGTTGGTTAAGGTAAAGACAGCAGGATCCCAGGGACTAGCCCATTGCCCGCTGCATTCCTGTACCTTTGTGTGTAGCCTTTCAAAGACTGTTTTCTCATGTTATGTAGGATTCATGGATCTTCATGGGTGAGGTTAGTGATGTGGTGGCTGTCAGGGGAGGTCACAAGCCCTTGTTCCTTTAGGTACATCCTGAGGGCAAGTTTGTCGTAGATGTGGACAAGAACATTGACATCAATGATGTGAGTGCAGCAGGCAAGGTGGGAGGTCAGGGTCAGCTCTCACCGCACCACTTCTTGAAACACTGTCCCCTTCCCCAGGTGACACCCAATTGTCGGGTGGCTCTAAGAAATGACAGCTACACCCTGCACAAGATCCTGCCCAACAAGGTTGACCCACTGGTGTCACTGATGATGGTGGAGAAGGTACCAGATTCAACTTATGAGATGATTGGTGGGCTGGACAAGCAGATCAAGGAGATCAAGGAAGTGATTGAGCTGCCTGTTAAGCATCCAGAGCTCTTTGAGGCACTGGGCATTGCGCAGCCCAAGGTGAGAAACAGGACTTCTATGCAGGACTGTGCTATTCTGGTACTCCTCGAGCCCCAAGACCTCTGGCAAACCAAGTGCAGGGTAGACTGGGGCATTCTTAAGCTGGCCCTCCCACTGAAGAGCTGGGAGTGATGCTGCCAGGTACTGGGGTCATGTGCATAAGAGCTCCAGAAGGGACCTTAATGTTCATGTTTTGTATCCCTGGGGTCTTCTAGCACAGAACATGTACTCAGTAAAATTCATTGAATGAACCTTGGGGGCTGGCTTTCTGCCCTGACCCCTGAGTCTTGCCGTTTGTCTTTAGGGAGTGCTGCTGTATGGACCCCCTGGTACCGGGAAGACACTGTTGGCCAGGGCTGTGGCCCATCATACAGACTGTACCTTTATTCGTGTCTCTGGCTCTGAACTGGTACAGAAATTCATTGGTGAAGGTAATTGTTCTAGAAACATGAAAACGAAGCAGAAGTTGGGGTGGAGGTGAGGGTAGGGAATTCATTGGCATCTTTATGCCACCTTGGCCTCTGAACAGGGGCAAGAATGGTGAGGGAGCTGTTTGTCATGGCACGAGAACATGCGCCATCCATCATCTTCATGGACGAAATTGACTCCATTGGCTCCTCCCGGTTGGAGGGGGGTTCTGGAGGGGATAGTGAAGTGCAGCGCACAATGCTGGAGTTGCTCAACCAATTGGACGGCTTTGAGGCTACCAAGAATATCAAGGTATGATGGGCTTGGCCACGGGATGAGCCAGAAGAGGGCCCTTAGGGCCTGCGGCCTGAGGAAGGGCTGAGCTGATCCCACCCCCTTTCTCCAATCAGGTTATTATGGCTACTAACAGGATTGATATCCTGGATTCAGCGCTGCTTCGCCCTGGGCGCATTGACAGGAAGATTGAATTCCCACCCCCTAACGAGGAGGTTTGTGATGAGAGCACTGGGAGTGGCCCTGGCTGTGGGGAAGGCCCAGGCTCAGGCTCTTCCTGTCCCATCTCTAGGCCCGGCTAGACATTTTGAAGATCCATTCTCGGAAAATGAACCTAACCCGGGGAATCAACCTGCGAAAAATTGCTGAACTCATGCCAGGAGCATCAGGGGCTGAAGTGAAGGTAACTAGAGAACCCAAGGCAGTGGGTGGAGGTGTGAGGGTGTAAGTTCAGGGGCACAGCAGCAGCGCCTGTCTTTTTGCCCCGCTCAGGGTGTGTGCACTGAGGCTGGCATGTATGCCCTACGAGAGCGGCGGGTCCACGTCACCCAGGAGGACTTTGAAATGGCAGTAGCCAAGGTACAGGCCTCCATCTTTGCCTTTGCTGACGGAGGCTCTGGAGCAGTGGAGTTAGGGTGTGTTCACCCAGCATATGACGTAATGCTCTCTCTCTCTCCAGGTCATGCAGAAGGATAGTGAGAAAAACATGTCCATTAAGAAGCTCTGGAAGTGAGGTGGATGTCTTTTTATGTGGATCCCTCAAATAAAGCTCTGCCGGACAAGCCCTTTAGGATTTCAGTCTGTTAATGAGGGGCCACACTGTTCAATGACTGGGTCTGCTACCATCAATAAAGAAAGATTTATTTATTACGAAATCCCCAAATCTGCCAAAATGGCACTTGCCAAGCCCTGAGCCCACCCTCCTAACCAAGCTGCAGAGGGCAGCAGTGCTCCCCACCTCCCCCTGCCCTCCACCAACCACACACACCCGTGCCTCAGGCCACACCAGAGAAGTCCTCGCTCCAGGTTTACCGCCCTGGGCACAAGAGCTGGGATGGCAGCCATCTGGCATTGCAGGAGATGATGGCGGCCAGAGCCGCTTGCATAGATTGAGGGAAGAAAATAAGGAAGGAGGCACCAGACAGGGCTCCCTGAAAATCCCAGCTTACCCCTGTACAAAAAATGGCTCCCGCATAGAAAACCTGCTCCCCAAATAGTGCAAATGCCCAAAGGAAAGGGAAAATACCAGCCACAAGGCTGGGCTGGTTGGAATGACAAAGAACTTTGGTTTAGAAAGGCTAGGAAGGGTGTGAGCTGTGCCCCTCTTCCTTGCCCAGCTCCCCGAAGCCAGCTCTGAAACTCGCCCCCAGGGGGAGTCTGTAAACAAGCAAAGCCAGTGTCCTTTGGTTCTGAGAAGTCCCCATCACAATGTCAAAGCCTGGCCTCCAGGAGTCCTACTTGGGCCTGCCTGCAGGGGGCAGAGGAGGCATCTGTTGTGAACCCAGTTAAAGCCAACATGTAAAGTAAGAGGGCTTTGGGGACCAAGCAATGAGGCATCCTATCACTACATTTATGAAACTAAAGCTGGGGAGCAGACGGTGACAGGAGACGACACTCCTTCACACCATCCTTTTCCCCATGTCTGCAGCCCCAGAGGATGGTCGCCTTCCAGGCTGAGGGGTCCCTGAGCAGTTAGGTCAGGCGGATTCCCAGCACCTGTTCCAGTTCCTGCCTCCGCTGCTGCACCTGGAGAAGAGACCAGCAGGCAGCTGAGGCCTCTGCTGCTCTCGCGCCACAGGAGGGCAAACAGGCAGAGCCTCACCTTGGCAAAGATATGCCTCCCCACTGCTTCCTGGGCCCAGGGCTGGTGGTAGAACGCAGCTCGTCTCTCCTCCTCAGGATTCCCGATCACATCGGTGATGATCTGCGAAGAGCCAGGGGGAAGGCAACAGCATGATTCCCTCCCCTGAACCAATCTGCCCATTACCGGAAAAATGGTGATAGGGGTAAAAATCACTCAGTGCTTAACGGGATCGACCTCAGTAAAGAGGACCCTACCTTGAGGTCTCGGCGCTGGGAACGGAGCCATTCCTGGATGAAGTCCTGGGGGTCAGTGCTAAAACTAAGCATGAAATCCCTCTGAGTCTTCAGCTGGTTGATTGACTCAATGGTCTCATGAATCTGGGGAAAATGGTACATGTATCAGGCTGGCCCCACCCCCAAAGGGGTATATTTCCAGGCAGGCCCAACCCAAAGGACGCGAGATCCTGTTCCAAGGGTTAGTACGGTTACTGCCTACCCCCATCTTGGGCCCCAATGGAGGCTGGAGGCAGAGGGCCCACCTTGACGTCCAGGGAGGCAATCTCCTGCTGATTGGTGGTAGAGGCCAGAAAATTGCTCATCTGGGCCTTAAGTGGGTCATCCACCTCCACATCAATGTCATAACAGGCTGTCTTCTTCTGGTCATTAGGGTCCACACTGTAGGCAGCACAGGAGGGGAAGGGTGAGCACACAGCTGTATCCATACCCCACCTGGGCCACACCTGCACATAGTGAAAACAAGAGACCACGCCTGCTACTGCTCTTTAGCTTCAGACCAGGTGAAAGGTGAACAGCTCTTTGAAGTCCTTTCACTTACCTGATGACATGGTTGATAACAATGGGGTCTGGATGCTGCAGCAGCCCAGCCAGCTTTATAGGAATCTCAGAGAAACGGAGACGGCCACAGCTGAAGATCTGGAGAGAACATCAAAGGCTTGCTGATGGCTTTGAGGGCACGGGGGAAGAGGACCGTCTCTGGGTCAGTGTGAAGAATGAGGCCAAGGAAGAGCCCAGCAAGGCTCTGAGCAGTAGGCAAGGTGGGCTGCGTGACTAGAGGGCCGGTGTGGTGGCTAACCTGGCGGAAGTAGCGGTTGCAGTTGATGTATTCTCGTTCGTGCCCGTCCTGCAGCTGGTTGTGTTTGATGTAAAGCCATAGGGCCTGCATGATGGCTGCCCTCGTCTGTGTGTGCACCCCTAGTAGCCTTGCCAACCGAGGGTCCAACTTGTACTGGGGAGGCTGGGGACAGACAGGATTCAGAGGACGGGTTTTTGTGAGAAGATGAAGTGGAAGAAGAGTACAGGCAGGGTTTTACAACAGGAACCTGTTCCCCCCGCCCAGAGGACTCCCTGTGGCCCCAGGACACGTCACCTGATGATCCAGCATGAGCAGAAGGGTACACTTGACGTTGAGGTCTCCAGGCCGTTTCACCTGGAAGCCATCTGTCTCCTGGGTGGTAGGCATCCGGTGCCACTGGCAGGGGGGAGGGGAGAACTCTTTCACCAAAGGGTGGGCACAAACACACACCTGGCCCTCCCAGGGGCCCAAGACCATTTCTCTGCCCAACAGCAGGTTAGCCTATGCTCCCCATGCCCCAGACTGCTCACCTCCACCAGATGGTTGTCTGGCCCATACAGCTCCTTATCCAGCTCAATAACAAGACTCTTAAAGAATGACGAAAACTTCCTCTTCTGTTTGCTAGGCTGGAGACAGAAAAGGGTATGAGATGGGGTTGGTGCTAAGCTCTAAAACCTAAACCACCCTAAGCCCCAAAATGAGGAATACTATTTCCACATTGAAGCCCAGGATACCGAAGATTCATGGGCCCTGTAAGCAGCAGCTGGACTCTGGGAAAAGCAAGAGACTGCAGGCAGGGAAAGGGCTGTCTATGCAGCGCCACTGAGACAATACAGGACTAAATAGAAAAGGGTACCCCTTCCTTGAGACACTTCACTGCCATCTAAAGGAGAACTGCTCTAACAACTGCACAAATCTTCAACCACTAACTAGCCTGGAGTCCTGCAAAGCACAACCATGAGCAGCGCCCTCTCCCTCAGGCAGGTCTTCTATGAGAGTACCCAAGTGCCTGGCCCGTTTTAAACCTACACAGGCCACTCCCCCACCCCACACCAGATACCTCCTTCTCCAACTCACGTCCTCCAGCAGTTTTCCCTCCACTCGGAGTTCCCAGGAAGCCACCTTGTCCCCTGCTGGGGTTCCCCCAGGAGTCCCCGCAGTTCCTGCACTATCACCTTCTGCCTTGCTGGGACTGAACGTGTTGGAAATATAAATCCGTAGCTTTCGTTTTTGCTAAGGAGAGAAAGACAACCAGCTAGAGGTAGAGCAACGTGTTAGAAAACACCACCATGTTAGGCACCAGGAACCGAAAGTAGAAAATTCCAGTCCAGCCTTCAGGACCTCACAATATAATGGGGGAGACATACACATTACCAACAATTCTGACACATGGGATCAGTGGCGTGAAAGCTACAAACTGGGTGCTACTGGGCAAATCGGAAGCCTCTGGCTCATATTTTCAATGAATCAAAACATCCATATGGCCCCAGAATAACCTCATCTGAAAAGCCTTACCACTCACAGTCTGTCTTAGATTATTATTAAAAGAAAGAAAGAAAAAGCTTCTCTAGGGATAGGGAAGGAGATAGGAACTGTCCTTATTTACCCTCTAGTCTTGCCTTTCAAACTTCTGACCATAATCTGTAAGATTTATATTTTAACTCATGACCCAGTTTACTTACATACATACATGTGGTCACGTGTGCATGTGGACACACACACACACACACACACCCTACCCCTATCTGAAAGAAAAATGTCTTACATACATACATGTGGTCATGTGTGCATGTGGACACACACACACACACACACCACCCCACCCCCCTACCCCTATCTGAAAGAAGAATGTCACGAATGTTTACTACTATGGTTAAGTTCTACTCTGAAGTGTTACTGTAATTTCTATTTTATATTTCATTGAAAACATGCTTGCCCACATTAAACTGAATCCAAGCTCCACTAACTGGCTGCATCGTGTAGTGTGAAAAATCCCACTCCAGCCCAATGCAAACCCTTGCCTGGCCCCTGAAAAACACCAGGGACAGGCAGAGAAGTTTGGGAAGGCCCAGGAGCAGCCAGGCTGCACACACCGTCAGAGGTTTTTTGATGGCCTCCTGGATCTCCATCCGCTTTCGAGCAATGGTCTGGTCCAGCTTCCGCTCAAAAGCCAAAAGATCCATGTATGCCTGGGACTCTGGAACAAGCTCCCGAATCTGGAAGAAGGGAGGAGGAGTTCACCAGCTTGTTTCAGCCTCAGAGCTGGTTCCTTCCTTCGCCATCCCAGGGGTGAGGGAGACTGCCTCCACCGGCAGCAAGTCAGCCACTGGGCAGGCCTCCTGGGCCCCCTCCCAACATACTCACTCGCTGAGGTAGAACCTTATCTGCCATCTTCCTCCTCTTTAACCTAGGGAAGACAGAACCCATTTATGAGGTTGAGAGTTGAAATGCCCCATCCCTGCCCCCAGCACCCAGTGTCCCCATCCCCAGGACACTCCCCAAAGAGAACAAAGAATCTTCCTCAGTCACTGCAGCTCTTAGGACAGAAGGAAGTTACCACTAGAGCTGTACTGGGAAGAGTGGGAGAAACTGGTCTTACCCCCGGCGTTGGGTGGGCATCGGGGGCTGGGCCTGGGGCACGAGCAGGCGTTTTCGGAATGGGTCCATCATGGTGGGTGGCATGCCAGGTCGAAGTGGAGCAGCTGTGCCAAATGGGGAGCCAGCAGGGGGTCCCACCTGCAAGCCAGCCATGGGCATCCGGCTCCCTGGTGACATGCCAGGCCGCTGCAGAAAGTGAGTCAATGGGGGCGCATAATTCAGTGGCAGGCTCCTATGAGGCCTATAGCCCATTCCTTCCATCCCTCTTCTCAGCCAGGTATGACCCTGAGCAGCACAATGCAGAGCCTGGGCTGGAGGACCAGGAACAAAGGGGAGCAGGCAACCGGGCAGAGGTGTAAACCACACCTTCCCCGCCCCCTTCACCGCCTGGCAGCTGTGCCAGCGAATGAGTCCTGCCTGAGCCCAGGGGGCGGGAGGAGAATCCTACCCTCAGAGGGAAGGGCCTAGGGGTTTTTCAGGGCCCACCACCATCTTGCAGCCCTAGCACGCCACACCTCACTGGGACTGGCCAGCTGTGAGGCACTCTTGAGGCCCTGAGGTGGTGCCACCAAGCACCCTCCTCCTTCCAACCCAGAGAGAGAAGCACAGCATGGAGGGGAGGCATGGGGGCGATGTCACAGCCAGGTGGACGGGTGTAGTGTGATATGGGCAGGCTGACAGGGCAGAACCCTGTCACCAGCCTGGTAGGTGACTGAGGGAAGAAAGGCAGTCCAGCGGGCAGGCAAGCCCGCGAGGCAGCAGCATTCCAGGTGAGCATGCTGCAACAGGATGGCTTGGAACTTGTCTCAGCTGGTGGGGGTGGCCTCAGGCAGAGCAGAGACCATCTGGTCACCATATGGCCCCTATGCACAACCCAGAACCGGACCCTTCTCTCACCTCCCAACTGCCCAGCCTCCTATGCCTATGCCAAAAGACCCCCAAAGGGAAGCTATGGCTCCTGGGTGGCCTATGGGGGAGAGAGCAGCTGGCACCTGGACTCTGTCCGGGGTCCATATACCAGCTGGCACTTGGGGCTGGCTTGGGCTCAACTCAACCCTTGCAATCCCAAACCAGAGACTGCAGGTAAGAGTATCTTGGGATGCAGGGATCAGAGTCATAAAGTCAGCAGAGGAATCTGGGTGACAGAAATGGTTTCTTTAGAAGCCTGCAGAAGGAATTCCCATCGAGGTCCAGCTCCCTGACTCTTCTGTGGAGCCCATCTGGGAGTAACCTCCACCCCCTGCCCCCCTTCCCCATGGCTGCTGCCTGCAAGGCCTGTTTGGCAGCTCTGCCTTGCACACACTGTCCCTGGCAGCTTCACAGGGCTGGCCTCAGGGCCCAGATTATGCAACCAGTTCAACCAGCCAACCACGCCAAGCTGGGAGGGGACTCATACCAAATCAAAGGATCCCCTCCCTGGCCTCAGCATCATGGAGACTCAACGCTCCCTCCACCTCTTCATCTAACACTAAACCCATGTTCTCACCACAGAGCGCCATACTCGTGACCCCTTAGGCAGGTTCAGACTCAGAGACAGACAGAAATATGACCCAGAGATGTGGGGAAGGGGAGGTGGGAGGGAAGCATCTGCGCTCAACATGAGGGCTAACGACCTTAGGAGGCCTTCCAGAAGTCTCTCCTCATCAGAAAGAGATTCATCTGAGCTGCTAAAAAGCAAAAGACAGCCTGTTTCTCTGCCTTAATGAGCCATGGCCAGAGATTACAGAAAAAACTGAGGGTAGCCACAGTTGTAAGCCCAGGCCCCAGGCATCCTGGGTGGGTTTTCCTGAGCTGAAGGGGAGGAACAACTGAAGCAGCAGGAGTAAGCTGGGGCTCTGTGGTCCCCCAGAAGCCACTCACTGGGGTTTTACAAAACCTCAGCACCACCCAGCCCTCCTAGGCAAGTACTCCCTGAACAGGAAGTCCCAAGACAGGGCAGCACAGGCAGGACCCAGAATAGGCCCCACCCAGTCATCTGCTCCAGACTTCCCAGGTGCAGAGCCCCCTGCTGCCCAACTGCTCCCAAGAGAGAGAAGGGGCCCAGGGGAAGGCTGCTTGCAGTTCATGAAGTCCCAGCGTGGCCTTGCCAAGCTCCACACCTGGGCTCTGAAGCACCAGTAACTCTTCCTCTTCCAAAAAACAACCCAAGAGTTAAAAGTAAAAGAAAAGAGATTAAAGAAAATCTCAGGCTCCCTAACTCCCCACCTGCAGCAAAGCTAGATAGGCCCAGCTAGGTGCCCTGAACCTCAGAACTGTACAACATCTCCAGAGTAATTCCAGCAATATGAATTTTGTGTTTTTTTCCCTCTAAGTTCCTCAGTTGACTGAGATCCACAGCTCACAATACTGTCTGGAGGGAGGTGGGTCATCACTTCTCCCCTTTCAATAGGCTCCCCATTTGCCCAAACTGGGCCCTGAAAGCTTTGTTCTTCCAGCTCACCTCACGCACCCTGACACACAGGAACCCCTTTGCCCCTCCGTTCTCCAGGAAGTCACACAACTGGTCTTGGAAAGAGGCCAAGCAGGGTCTTCCCTCTCCCCATATATCTTTACTAACCCTCCCTGGAAAAGGAGGCAGTGGTGATGAGAAGCTTGTGGGATAGGAAGCAGAGGCTCAGCGCCTTTCCAGTTCCCCACCCCTAGTATCCCAGGGCTAACCAGCCAGCCAGCTGGGCCTTGCCACGGGCCCAAGGCTACTCCCTGCAAACTACTGTGGAATCCATCCTCTCAGAGCTTTCCCAAGGCACAGTTCCCATGGGCTGCAAGCTAAAAAGACTGGAGAGGCTTCTGTCTTCCTTAGCACCTTCCCAGGCCAAAGGCCCAGAGAGAGGCTCCCAGGCCAGGCCTCAGCTAGCTGGCCCAAGGGCTGCAAAGATTGAGGTAGGGATCCCTCAGTGACACCTTGAGCCCATGAATACCCAAGGGGTAGAACAAGATGGGAAAGACAGACCCCAGGTCTCTATCTGTCAATACCCGGGCCCTTTGTCTTCTTTAGAGGAAGGAGGGAAAATGAGGGGTAAGGGGGGGAAATCATCGTCCCCAGTTAAATCGTCTCTTTAGAAAGTGAGGGCCGCGGGCCCAGAGATGATATGCATACCCTGCTCTCTATAAGGATCCATTTCTGGGACCTCTACCTGGAGACATGAGGCTGGAACAAAGAAAGCCAAGCTTCTTTGGGAGATTAGCAAGAAGCCAGTGCCAAATGCTGGGCACATGGGTTGGGATATGGCATTGTTAGAATCTAAAGACTAAATTAAAGTGGCGAGGGAGCAGGAAAAGGATGGCCATCCCAAGCTTTCTGGGACAACCAGAAACAACAGACTAGGAGACTGATGAGCACCGCCAGCAGGCTGAGCTCCACACACACTGACCCCACGGACTGAGTCTCTGCCTCTCAATGGCCTTTGAAGCTACAACCTAAGAAGCTCTCCATGAAGCCAATCCCCAAAGGTGTCAGGACGGAACCCTTTGAGGCAACTCTGGCAGGGTTCTCCAGCCCCAGACCAGCAGGGCTCAGTGGAGCTTCTCGGCTCCTCCAGAGTAACCAACTCTTGGACATTATGACACCAGGCAGAAAGCCAAAAGGAGTCTGCCCAGATGGACTGGGTTTTCCTCCTTCCTCAGGCCTGGCCACCACCATCTCTGGTCTAACCCAAAGTCATCCCATGCAAAGGCTCCTGGGCCTGACTGAGGACTAGACTACCCCCCACAGGCTGGAATCCCCCCCTTGCCCTATCCTTGGCCTCCCACACCATGGGAAACCAGGCACTTCTTCCTCATTAGCAGCTGGGAGCCATCTCAGACACGCTAGAACTCTGCCAGTTCCCAACTAGAAAAAAAAACCGAGCAGAACTGGAGTGGAACGAAGGGTAACCCTGGTTCCTCAGTGAGGGCCCTTTTCCAAAACTTTCTCAGCATTCCCAGGTCCCCCCAACCCCAGCATCTACACTCTACTTTCTCAACCTACCCATGCACAACTCACTAGGTCCAACAACTCTTTCATCTCTGTTACTCAGAATCCCTGTTCCAAGGAAGTCCCCCAGCCCCTCCCAACTGCTTCAAACCCTCCGCCCCAAAGTCTTCCTCCCAACTCCTCCACCATCACCTATCCGAGCCCGAGGGTCCCTGGCCTTGCCCTTCAGCCTGTCCCGTGCACTCTGCAAGCAGGACCCCTGTGCCCGCAGTCCAGGCCCTCACTCGCGGCCTCCTCGGCCCCCTGCCCCAGGCCTGCTCGCGAGGCCGCCCGCCTGTCCGTCCTCCTCACCTGGTACTGCGCCGCAGGGCCCGCAGGGCCCATGGGGCGGAAGGCGGTGGCTCCGGGGCCCCCCACGCCTCCAGCCGGCCCCGGCCCCCTGAGCGCTGGTCCGGGCAACATGCCGGGTCCCGCTGGCGGAGGCGGCGCTCCCAGGGCCGCGGCAACTGCGCCGCTGCCAGGGCTCAGAGGGGGTAGCGGGAACCCGCCCGCGCCACGGCCCGACATCGTTCCGTCCCGTCCGGCGGTGTCGCGATCCGGCTCCGGGCTCCGGACTCCGTGCCGAGTCCGCTCCGCGTTCCGCGCTCCGGGACTTCCCGATCTAAATTCCGGGTTCTGGGATTTGTTGATCCGGGTTCCGGGATTTCCTAATCTAAATTCGCGAGTTCCTCACAGACCCGGTTTGGGGCAGGGCCGATCCTGATTCCGGTCCTGCCCGGAAAATTCCAGATCCGGGATCTGCTTCGGGCCCGCTGCCGCCCCCGTCCTCCGGAGCTTTGGCCACCCGAGTCCACTTACCCAGAGGTAGCAACTAACTCCGAACCCCCACCAACCAGCCCAGCACAAGGCCCTGCCTATATCCGGCAGCCCAATGCCAGGATGCCTCCTCAAATCCCGCCCCTCGCGAGACCCGCCCTCCGCAGGCACCGCCCCTAACTGCCAGCCGCAGAGGCCCGCCCACACCCCTTGGGCCAGCCCTTCGCCGAAGAGGCGGGGGCGGAAGCGGCTCACGGAAACGCCGAGCAAGGCGCGCGGTCAGAGGTCGAAGGTCACTTAGGGATTCTACCGCGAACTGGCAGTTGCTACTCTCGCTCTGGTGCAGCCGGATAGCTATTGTGCCCGCTTACGCCCCTGAAAATAGTTTTGTCACTCCTTTCTGTATTTTCAGCATTAAACACTCAACCGAGAGCTGTTTTCTGGGGCAGAACAGCCACCAACTTGACTTTCTTTAAAAGCCCATCCTGGTGCCTCAGAGTTGCCAAGGGACATCTGTTGCCCCAGATCCAGTCCAGCTGTGTAAAGGGTTGCCTTAGACAAGCTCCGAGTTCTTATCGCATATTTTTAACGTGGCTCTGTTTCACTTTAAGGAAGCCTAATATTTTACTCCACAGGAAATGTGTCTAGGCACAGGAATTTTTCATTACGAGAAACCTCCCTACAGTTAAGGTCTTTCTCCAGGATTTATAGCACTTGATTTTCAAATTTTCAGTACCTTTTCCAAAACAACTGTCCTGTAAATCAGAAAGTGTTCAAAATAAGGTGCTTCAGCTGTGCAAAGAAGCCTACCTTCTGATGGTCTGAGGTTTCCTCCTTTGTGATACAGACCAGTGATTCTTTAATGAGCCCTAGAAACATCCTGGCTCTTGTTAAAAATGCAGATTATGCTTCAGTAGGCCTGGGGCCAGGGAAGGGCTCAAGGTTCCAAATTAATAACAAGCTCCCAAGCCATGCTGTTGCTACTCAGTCATTTTTAAGTAACCAATATAGACTTTTTCACTCTATAAATCCTCTGCTTTGTTTTCATCCCCAACCAAATTTTGCCCCATAGCATCCCAGACCCTGTTGACAGAACAGGCCTCCAACCCTTTTTAGTTTTGCTCTTCTATACTTCTTGGTACCTTTCCTGCAGTGATAAACCCTACTGCCTCTGCTTTTCTGCCACTTAATTCTTCTCAGAGATCCTTTTCTTCTGTATCCCTAAAAGTGGGTTACCTGCCAGTGTGAGAACAGGCCCCTAGAATTGCTAGAGCTGTTGAACCAGGGCCCCTCCCTACCCCTGTAGGGTGGATAAAGAAATCATGATAGCACAGTTAAGGTCCATTTCAACCCTCTGAAACTCCTAGAACAACAGTAGTTCTAGAGGAATTAGTAGCGGCAAATGCTCTGGGAGCTATTCCAAAATATCCCTGTCAGCCACCCCACTATATACACATACACACACACATGTAACCAGTGTTGTATTTTAAAAATAAGCCTCCAGGTAATTCTAATACACTCCTTACTGCAAAACACAGATAAGTTAGTGCATTTAAAAACAAAACTGTTAAATGTAGTTCAGGTCCTGTTAATCCCTTGCTTAAAACTCTCCCCAGCTCCCCAAATCGCTTGCTTTGGCTAAGGGTCAGTACAGAGGTTCTTCTGGCAATTCTAACGGCAGAGTCCCTTCCCATGTCAGAGCCTCTCTGCCTCCAGCTCTTCCCTAACTTTTCCACTCACTTTCCTTACTTCCCACCAAGTGATCATTACACTATGTAATTGTTTGTGTGTACTGGTTTACTGCCTGATCTGGCTTCCTCACTAAAATTTATAAGCACTGTGAACAGAGACACTCTCTCTTTCTCGTCTCATTTTTCATTTTTTTTTATTGAGGTGAGATTCACATAATAACCACTATAGAGTGACCAATTCAGTGGCATTTAGTACATCCAGTGTTGTATGATCACCATCTCTATCTAGTTCCAAAACATTTTCATTAATCCAAAAGAAAATCCATACCCATGAAGTAGTTGCTTCCCATTCCTCCTTCTTCCTACCCCCTGATACCCACCAACCTGCAGTCTGTCTCTTTGAATTTACCTATTCTATTATTTCATATAAATGAAGTCATATAACATGTGGCTTTTGTGTCTGGCTTTTTTCACTTAGCATAATGATTTCAAGGTTCATCGATATTGTAGCATGTATCAGAACTTCATTTCTTGTTCTGGCTGGATAATATTCCATTGTATGTATACACCACAATTTGCTTATCCATTTATCTGTTGATGGACATTGGGCTTTTGGTTACTGTGAGCAGTGGCGCTATGAACAAGCACATATATGTATTTGTTTGAGTACCTGTTTCCATTCTTTGGGGTATATATTGTGTCTCTTAATCATTGTTATAAACTACTCAACAAATGTGTGTAAACAAGTGAATGATCCTTGAGTGTAGTAGGAGTGAATGATAAACAATGTAAACAATGCTATGATGCAAAGTCCTCAAGGTGTTAAGGGGAAAATAGAGATGTCTAAGGCATGGTAACAATTAAAGGAAGATCTCCTAGACGGTAAGAATTTATTATGTAGTTAACATTTATTATGCATTTAGTACACTATGACCTATTTAAATCCTCACAATGCATTATGAGGTAAATACTATTTTTACCTCTATTTTATAAACAAGGCAGAGATATCAGTTACTTGTCCACTCTCACTGTGATGGTGCTGGGATTCAAGTCTAGTTCTGATCTGGCTCTAGAATCCACAATCCAGGCATTTAACCACTACATATGACTTCTTCTTGGTAGCTGTTGTATCTCCATTACTTCTGGTCTGTTATTACTTGCAAAGAAACAGTGTTCAAACTGAAAGGCAAATACCCTGGGGACTTAGAGAAAAGGAGTTTGATTGGTAAAACTTCCCAGAGCACTTGGGTTGAAGAAGGAGATAAAACTGGTAGTCACCCAATATGCAAATGGATCTGATATCTCACTTTGGGACAATTCTTGTGAAGAGAACATTGAGTTAACACTGAAGACTTGGTAGAGATGGGGGAGAGAGGCATTGCCACTGCCACCCTCACGGGACCTAATGGTGCAGCCAATTACAGGACTTGCAGTCATGGAAGCAGCATTCCCATGCCTTTATTCCCTCAACTCGACAGGCCTTTTTCTCTTCCTCCCTTCTTCCCTTGATACTTATTCTGCTCAGTGACCACTTTCCAGAAATTCATCCTATGACCTTCTGTGGTTGCAGAAGAGGGACTTTCCTATAACCTTTGAACCCTACTGCATCTACAGACACTCAAAGAGACTAGAAAGAACTAAAATATATAATTTAAAATGTATTTAATAACAAAGTATTTAATACAAACAGAGCCAAAGCGATAATTCTTAGCTTGGGCTCTGTGGTCCCTCACCCAGCAGTTTGGTGGGTAAAACAGCCCTCAAGGAATTCATAAGAGAAAGGCCCTTGGAGCCAGATGGCCCAGTGTCTCCACTAGAGCAGGCCAGCAAAGGATCACTCCTCAGTGTAGATGGCCCTCAGGAGCTTGGAATTTCAGGAGAGGCAATGTGAATAGTCAAGTCATTGTGGGAAACTTTTACCAGGATGATAGCACTGCTGCAGCCATACCAGGAGCCCATCCCAGGTGGGGCATCCAGGCAGCTGATGCATCTGTCTCCCACATGGATGCAGTGGTAGGGCACTGCCCAGTGGGAGCAGCAGAAGGGCTGGATGGTAAAACACCAGATCCTGTATTCACCATTTGAGAAGCATTTTTTGAGCATCTTCTATGTGCTAGTCCCTGACATATTCTGGTAAAGAAAAGAAATGCATAAATAGTAGATCGTTCCTCCATGTGACAACTGTTAAGATATTCACAAGGTACTGAGGGGAAACAGAGTTGGCCTTTAATGGAGGAAAGGGATTAGTGAAGATTTCTTGGAGATCATACAAAAGAGGTTATGAATGAGTTAGGCAAAGAAAACAGAACAACGCTTTAAGGCACAAAGCAGTACAGGGTGAGGAGGACCAGAGTCAGTTTTGCTGGATCATGAAGCATAAGGCAAAAGGCTCCTCCTTTGTGTGTACATTGAGGTCACAGTTCTTAATACATATATTTTCATAGTCAACAAAGTCTAGCAGGGAAAACTGGAGAGGAGAGACTTGTAATAGCAGCAGTAGATACCAGGATTCAGAAGTGGGCTTCATGTCTATAGTCCAGGTGACACTCTTGGAATTTCTGGAGCCTAGGGCTGGGACATGATTCCACCATTCGTTCTCTCCCCATGCAAGGTAGACAGGTAGGGGGTTATAGCAAATTTGGATACCTAGCTGGCACTGTGGTCTCAGGGTCCTCTTCCGGGTCACTTCTCAAACCCTCCCAGAGGTAACCTCCTGGCTCTTGAATTTGGACCCAGAGCATCTGGTAGAACTAAAAAACAGACCAGTAAGACAGAGGAAAGATAAGCAGGGGTTTCCAAAGGGGGTCTCTGATTTATCCTTACTCCCCTTCTGGTCCCTTCATGTGCTTGTTCTCTCAGGTTCTATCTTTAGACCTATACATGACCTACCCAGACATACTCATCTACTCCCATTCCTTCAAGAACTATTTTCTGATAACCCTAAATATCTAATTCCAATCCCCACCTCTCTCCTGAGCTTCAGATCCACATTTCCAACTCCCTGCTAGATGCTCCACAGGTCATTTAAACCCGTATATCCAAAGTCAATGTCTCACTGTTCTCCTTCCCAGTCTCCTCGTGTTTTCTATCTGATTAAGGGCATGAGGACATGGCAAAAGGCCAGACTTCTTGCTGAGACATTCAAGTTAGTCTTTAGGCAATTGAAAGCCAAAGACGGAGTGACCCAACTAGATGCCCAGGGTTCCTACAACCAAAAGCAGAGAAGAGAGGAAGCCATCAGGACCTCCATCCTGCTCTTACTTGAAATCATCTTCCATTCTTTCCTCTCTTGCTCCCCTTCAGTCTTAGTCACCAAGTTATGTTGGTTTTTCTGCCTAAGTATTTCTTGGATCCATCCTACCCACACCTTAGGTGAGGTCCTCAGCATCTCTTCCATAACCCACCCAAATGGTTTCTCTGCTAATAGGCCATCCTGCCCCATCCCCTCTGCCAGTGTTAGCCCAAGACAACACATATGATCACATCTTTCCATTTTCCCATGTTTGTATGCCCTCTCTAACCTTCTGCCCACTGTGGTCCCCACTGCAGGTTCCCCAGAGCTGGTATGAAGACCTGAGAGTGAGGAGAGACGGCAGAGCTCAGAGGGGGGGGTGTCTCTGAAGTTGACTGTTCCTTCTCTGTCCTCTCACCTCTCTAGCTTTATTTTCCACCAGCTTCCCATATATTCCACCATCAGGCCACACTGAACTTGCCCTTCCTTGAATATGTCATGCCCTTTCGTGCTGTGGTTCTTCTACTTCTGATGTCACTAGAATATAAGCTCCTCCAAGGCTGGGGCTTTGTCTTATTTGAAGCTGTGTCCCCACTACCTAGAACTGTACCCGGCACAAAGTTAAGTACTCAATTCATGTTTATTAAATGAGTAAGTGTTCTTCCCCAGTTCTCTGCTATGCAAGTATCTGTTTATTCTATTCTTCAAGGCCAACTCAAATGTCACTGCATCTGGAATTTTCTGTGACTTCCTATCCCCATCCTCCAACTGCCATCATCAATTTGTTGTTCTCTTTTCTATTTTCCAGGGTTCTTGGTCTAAATTTCTGTAACAGTACCCCTCACACTGTGCCTTGGCTTTTATTTGGGGCTCTGTCTCCAGTGTGAACTCTCAGGAAGACAAGGACAGTACAGAAACAATGCCTCCTCAGGAAGTAACACTGATAAAAATTACCTCCGCTTCCCCACCCAAGAACTCTGTTCCAAGTCAGTCCTGATCAGGAGTTAACCCATCAGGGCAGAAGGTTAACCCTAATAGTTAGCTTTGGCTCCCAAATCCTTCTTGAGCTTTATGCTCCTGCTCTTAGGACAAGATTTGTGACCTTCTGTCTGGATTCCTGGATTTTATGTTGTTTCCTTCTTAGCCCACATCTTATCCTCACCTTGACTACGATGGGCAGGCCAAGGCTAATTCACTAAGTACGGACTCCGGATTTTAATCCTTAACTATCAGCTCTTCTAATTCTGACTGAGACTCTGTCAATCCTGATTTAACATTTAGGTTCTATCAACAATGAGTTGCCTTTGAGTCAGGCGCTGACAGACCCAGGAATAAGAAGTAGGTAAGGAAGAGAGTCTTGAGGGATTAGGGAAGCAACAGATTTGAGGAGCCCAGAAAACAGATAGAGCAGCCCAAAGAGAGAGGCAGCTTTGCAAGGGAACAGCCCTCTAGCTGGGGTCCCTCCTGCTTTTGTCAGGTCCAAACCTGCTACTTCTGTAACCCAGACCTACAGGATGACTGCCTGGACCAAAGCAATTGTCCATTCGAAGGAACAACTCCAGTTCCTTAGGAGCACGATTTGCATAAAGAAATGGATCAGCTGGAGCAAGACCATTTGCCAAATTCATTCACTTCTGATCAATTTATAAAATTACCAGAACTTTTAAAGGACTATTTTATATGATACAGCTATTTTTATTTTAGATGAGGTTATACTGACAGCCTTAAAGATGTTGAAATTTAAGATTCTGATTGAAGAAAGTTAAGGCTGATAAGGCGTTGAGGAATTGGACAAAGGATAATAAAAATGTAAGCATATGACAAAATAGGAAATGACATTCAAAAGTACCTGAAAAAAATAAGCAGGTGAAGAAATCCTGGCAAACACAAGTGCAAAAAGGTTAGTTTCTGGCAAAGAGTGAATAGGATGCTGATTTGGTAGTATTTTGCATAAATATGCAACATAAACAATCAACACCATTCGAAGCCACAAAAGAGAAATGAGGGTAGCTTAAAGGGGTTACTATGGTAGGTCTTAGGAACTAGTCTTAGATTTGATATGCATTAACCATGAAAAAGAATTTGTAAAGAACCAGAAAAGAGAAAGTGGACATGTTCAAAATCAGATAAAGTACAAGTTTGCTAGAAAGCAACAAGAGAAACCATATCACAAATACATTTTGCTAGGGACAACTTATTAAACTGATATGCAAATTGAAAAATTGGCAAAACAATCCTAAAAAAAATTCTCACATGAAACTTAAATTTTGGCTTCTAACACTGAAAATTACATTTATGAATATTAAATGTTCCCATAAAGACTTTTCAAAAATAGCTTCATTGAAATATGATTGACACAGTCAAATACACATATTTAAACCTCACAATTTGATAAATGTTGACATACTCTATTATCATAAAGACATTAAATTACTCTATGACTTCAGACAAATTAAATCCAGGCATACCTTGTTTTACTGTGGCTTGTTTTTGTGCCTCGCTTTATTGCACCGCAGATATTGCATTTTTTACAAGGTTTGTGGCGACGCTGCATTAGGCAAGTCTATTGGTGCCATTTTTCCATCATTTGCTCACTTTGTGTTTCTGTCACAATTTGGTAATTTTCATTTTCAGAATACTTCAAACTTTTTCATTATTTTATTTGCTAAGCATTGTTCCTCCATTCTCTTGTACTGACATAGGATGCCAGGGGTGGGGATGATGAACCACGCTTGTTTGTGGTGATGGATAAATCCAAATTCTATTGTCGCCACCACCTTTGGGGACAAAGGGTGAAGAAGCAGAATGAACATGGAAAGCAGTCTGAGACTAGTATCACACAGCTAAGAGTCCTCTGAAGGAGCTACCTGATGTCTCCCCACAAAGAAAATGGAGGTGTGAAATCATCACTCTTCACAGACTCTCACTCACTCAGTTACTGAATATTTATTGAGTGCATACTAAGTGCAGGCATTGTTCTAGGTACTAAGGATACATCAATAAACAATACGGATAAAATTATTGTGCCCACATGACACTGGAGAGGAAACAATGAACGGATTAACAGGTATATACAGAACAATGTTTAACAACCAGTTCTCAAAAAACAAAACCCTAATTTGTAACCTTTGGCAATTTCTGTGATGTAAATACTTCCACCATGGTGGTTTTCAAGCTACCTGACATCCCTAAATACAGATCTGGGAAGAGATGAGCCAGCCCATCTCTTGCAGCCGGTCTAGGACACCACTGGATACTTAACTTAATGTCAGGTACTAATGAGTGCTATAAAGAAAAAGAAAGCCTGGCAATTTTAGGGGGAATAGTCAGGAAAGGCCTATCTGAGAATGTAGAAGGAATACAAAGACTACCATTTACTGAACAGCTATGTTAAAAACAATAGTAGGCACTTTCATATACATAAACTAAATGTCCTTCCTTTTGACAGACGAGGAGAGTAGAAGTTACATACTTTTCCCATGGTACCAAAGCTGTTAAGACATTGAGAGATTCATAGACAGGCTTGTTTGGCCCCAAAGCTTCTGACGACCCATTGGTTATTCTCCCTCAGACTGTTAGTATGGGGAAGGAGACAAGGCATCGGTACACTAGGGTTCAAGAAGAGCAACTTCCCTGGGTGGCCCAAAGGAGTTAGCCCGAGGGCAAGAAGCCACTCATTCATAGTCTAAAAAGAAAGAAATACAGTTCTTAAGACTTACACTGGACACCAAAACTGCCAACCACATTAATAATTTCCTTGCTTGCCACTTCCATATAGAGAAATGGGGTTAATTGTAATGCCTCCCTCTTAGGTAGTTACATTAAATGAGATAGTGGATGCACATAAAAACCGTCCTCTTTAGAACAAGCTCCCCAATCCTCAACTGCATCCCTTCACTGCACCAAGGAACCCAGACCATAGCTCAGGGGCAGACCAAAGATTGAGGGAGAACCAAGGATGCAGCAGGATGCCCGGAAGACTGGCCCAATTTGGGCTCTGGGGAAATGTCTAGAAACAACCTTCGGAAGGTATTTGACATGGAAGCTGAGAAAAGGGGTCCCGGGGTGCAGAGGCAACGGAAGAGGATTTTCTCGCTCACTGCCCTTTTTACGGCGTACTGACGGCTCCTAGGCGGGGGAGCAGGGGCCACCAAGTTCGGTAGGAGGTGAGGAAGGGAATGCTAGGCGGGTGCGGCACAGAAACGGGGGAACGGGCACAAAAAGGGCTTTCGGATATTGGCAAGGCGTCCATTTCCCGCCTCACCCAGGAAGAGCACAGAGGAGCCCCGGGCAAACTTGGCGAGTGGGGCACCGCGGTCCAACGCCCGGAAAGCGTACGCAGCCCGGCCCGACACGGACGGGCCGGGTGAGGGGCCGACAAACCCTTGTCCTTAGCCATTATTTGCTTACAACAATCTTTTCCCTTTTGTTCTCACTTTGCTTTATTCAGAAGCCATTATCTTGACGCAGACATGCGCTCTCCGCCAAACAGGACACACGCTTCCCTGCCTATCTTCATCCTCCCGGCGCACCCCTCCAGTCGTTTTAGTTTCCCGCCCGCCTCGCTGTCTCAGCCAACCCTTGTTAAACATCTGCATAGACGTCATGAGTTTCTAGGCAGATCAGAAAAATCCTCCAACCAGGGGCGTCCTCGCGCGCCCCCTCCCGGTGGTGCCCACCAAATGGTCTGAGCGCGCGACGGGTTCTGCGAGCCCAGCGGCGCGGCGGCCTGGCTGCCGGAGGAGCGGCGGGAGCGGCGAGGAGTGGCCCTCAGTGAGGATTTAGGTTTGGTTTGGTTTATTCAGGTTCTTTCTGGCAGCTCCTCCCTGCTTTCCCGACCAAGTTTGTGGAGATCAGGCCTCATGGCGGGCCTCACCTCCGCATACTTTAGTGAGCTGGAAACCCTGAGGAGCGCTCACTGAAGTATTTTTTTCCCACTTATTTTTTAGTATTTTAAATATCATCCGCCTTTAAAAGCTTACCTGGCCTGTTGGACTGAGAGCGTGAGAGCCACCTTGTGTACTCGCTGGGCAAGAAACCCCTTCCCAGCAAGAACTGGCCTTACGCTCCGTAGACGAGTGGGTGGGCACAGGTCCCCCACTCAAATATTTGTAAATATTTTATCTAGTTCATTCATTCATTCATACTTGTTGAATGCCTGCAACAGTTCTGTGTGCTTAGATCCATCACTGTAAAAAAAACAAAGCGCGTCATTAGCAGCAGGACCGCCGCATCGTCACATTTATTGAAGGCTTATGTGCCAGGGGTTGAGGTCAACTTAGCTTGAAGTAACTCATTTATTCTCACTTTAGTCCCCCACTCCAGTGTTTATAATAACACTTGGCACAGTGTATTGACGTTTTTTATTTACATGTAGGATAAGTGGTGATACCTTCAACACCTTACTAGGAGCCTGGCATGTCCTAGGCTCTTGACAATTGTTCGCTGAAAGAATGTATAAATAAGAATAGTCCTGCTTGGGGCTTTGGTATTTTTTCCAAGTGAGCTGTTACGCCTCAAAACTTCTGTTTTGAAATTTCTTTCAGACTCCAGGGTACGTTAGAATATCTTCAATGATAGGAGAACTTCCTTGAAAATAGACATTAAGTCACCCAGCACTAGGTTTGGCAAATAACACGACTGAGTGATGACGTTTTTGCTCAAAGGATAACAGAATAGTAAAAAGACTGGTTTTTCTTGTGTAGCTTAAAGGCCAGATCTAAATAAATCACTTCCCCAAAGAAGTTTTGAATAATGGTGTCATCACTGCAATAAGTTTATAGCCTCCCAAAGTGATTGTTTTGAAGGGTAACGTTCACCTCGGAGTATAAATTTTGACATGCCTATTACCTTATGCATGTATAAAAAAAACTAATCCTTTCAGACCAGCATACAAGTAAAGGTACACTGTACAAAGCCCAGCAGATGAAAATTCAAATACAGTGTTACAAGGTAGAGAATTAGAAGGTAGAGAGGCAGGTCCAAGATGGTAGCCTATAAAGAGCCTGAACCCACCTCCTCTCACAGACACACCAGTCTGTACCTACATAGCAAGTAATTTGTCCTGAGGAAGAACTGAGGCCTGAATGAACACCTTCTGCATAAGAAGGGATAAAAGGACCACATAAAAAAGGTCAGGAAACATGGAGACATGGCAATGGAGAGATGCCCCACCCTGAATGTGCCCTGCAGTAGGTAGGTTCACTGAGCTACCAGAACATTGATTTGCCTGCTCTGGGGCACAGAAAAAAAACTGGTTTAAAAGGCAAACCAACTTTCAGAACTAAAGCACTTGCCAAATGGTAAGGAAACTGCCAGAACTGTAGGATTGGAGGTGCTGGTAAGCACCATTGTTTACAACCCCTCCTCCCACCCACCACACACACACACACACACACACACACACACACACACACATTGCTAGTGTGGAGGAGAGCAGGGTGAGCGCCATTGTTTATGTTCTTGCCCTCATACTGATAGTGCAGATGGGAGCAGGGTCAGGGGCGATACCTGCTCCCGACTTAATCAGGGTAGTCTCCGGGACCCTGCGTATGCTCAAACACACCTGCTGGAGATCCTGTAGTCCCACCAAAGTGGCACTAGTCTAGCACCACACTCTTTTGGATTAAAAACTCTTTGGGATTGAGAACAAACAAACAAAACAGAAATAGACTCATAGAGAACATACTGGTGGTTGTCATAGGGGAGAGGATGGAAGAATGGGTGAGATAGGTTAAAGAGGAAAAATTAGTGAGATTATTTGATATCTTGATCTGGGTGATGCTTACATGAGTGTATACCCATACCAAAATTCATTGAGCTTTATACTAAGACTTATGCATTTTATTTTATGTACCCTCCCCAAAAGACTTGAGGGTAGCCGTTCATTTATGACATATCCATAACATGCTAGGCACTGTGCTTGGTGCTGGAAATGCAAGATGACTAATCCTTTGTCCTCAAGGAATTCCTAGCATAGTAATGATTACATCATTAAAATAATTCTTTTAAGGTGAATTTTATTTTAATGTGCATAGCTTCAGAAATCATGTTTGGCATAAAATGAGGTACAGAAAATGTGTAATAAGTGAGGGATTGTGAAGTAGGAGAGGGTTAGTTAAGAAACATTTTTTAGAAAATAGCTTGAATGACATTTGGAAAGAAGAAAGTTGGTATGGATTGGTGGAGAAAAGAGAAGTGGATCCTTCAGACTTAACTCAGCCAAATAATGATCCAAAAGTTGCTTGATGGTAGAGGCAGATCACAAAGAGATGGATTATCTTGAAGAATATCTTATAGAGGTCATGAAGAGAGAGGCCGGATGAAACATTTCTTATTTACATCAGAGAATGGGACCATAGTGACCCTAATTTCCAAATTCAGGGTCACTTTTCATCGGATGTTGGTAAATAATCACTGCCAAATTTCCTCTCTCTACACCTTATTTTTCATGTTTTCATGCTGACAGACTTCTTCTATTGATCCAAATAGATGAAAGCAAACATATAAACAGCTAAGTGCAGTACAAGCTTGAACAGGAATCTCACTTCATCTAATAGCTACTATTATTTTTCTGTGTCATTTTGCTATACACATAAGCCAAACTGAAATAAATAGAAGCAAGACATTCCTTTAGGACACCCATACCACTGATATTCTTCCTGCAATTTCTCTGGAACTATACCAGGATTCAGGGAAGGGGCTGACTTTTAACAATATCAAAGAAAGCATTTTCTATACCCTCTTTCTTTCTTTTTTGGTCACGTTCTCCAGCATTGCTGTCTCCTTTCTTTCTCTCCAGCTTTTGGACCTTCTCATAAAGATGGAAATGCTACTGTTTGGTGTCTGGGCCCTGCTGACCTTGATCCCTTGCCCAGGTGAGGCTATTTGGGAGAGTTTCTTTAGTCACCGTGTGCCCAGACACAAGTGGCTGGTCAATGAGGAAGAGGATGGGAAGTCCTGAGCAGGGCAACACTTGCGTATTCACTTATCTGGACCCTTGGGAGACATTCTGATTTTTTGGATCACTAGGACACAGAATTGTAATTGGGATAACCTAAATTAAGGGGCAGGATAATAGAACTCTCCTTAAGAAATATGCCTTCTCTGCTTGACTCCCTGTTACCCCAGCGCTGTCCTATTTTTCTGCTCTTGAGAATATTTTTATTTCTTTGTTGCCACCCTCTGCATCATGAAAAACTACAATAGGATTTTGATAGGACAGGGCCCCATGGCTCAGATGTGAGGAGTTCTCAGGATGGCAGGAAGGAACTGGAGCCTTAGTGGGTAACATTGCTGCAAGAGTTGTGTATTCCCAGAGGGGACTGGTATTTGGGAGACAAAGTAAATGGCGGACATGGAATAGCTAAAGGGGATCTGTAGGGAAGCTTCCAGGAGGCTGTGCCCCTCACCAGCATCAGGCATCTAAGATTTATCTGCTGTTTCCCTCATTGCACCTGAGAAAGTTCCTGTAACAGAAACTCTTAAGCATCCAAAAACATCCATTGCTTTAGCAACAAAGCAAAATGGGACAGGATTACTTTGAGAAGAGGTAAAAAATTTCTTGGGAATTAATTGACCCTGCGAGTCACCTCTAGGCTAGTGGTTCTCATAATTTGGCGTGCATAAGGATCAGCAGGTGTGTTTGTTTTGCTCACTTGCATATTTCCAGGTCCCACTTTCCCAAACTCAAACATTCAGTCTGAAGTGGAGCTACACTCCAGTTTTACAAGCATTCCAGGTGATTCTGGTGAAAGAAATCCTTATGAGAGAAACAAAATTTGAGATATAAGTAACAGAGCTCTTTTTCTTAGGGGCCCCCATGAGAGCCCTCAGTAGCCAATCCTGGGAGCTTCCAAGACATCTGGAAGTTTGGGAAGAGAATGGTTTCCTGGGCATGATTTTTAGCAGCTCCATAGTTTCCATGGTGACTCTACTGGAGAAATCAAGATACCAAAAAAGATGACAAGTGGAGGGAATGAAGATGGAATCAGGGTTCTATCTTCTTCACTAGGGTTTTTTTCTCATCCAGTTCCCTGTATCTTTTATTCAGGGTAGGTTTCCTATTCTCTAACCTATAGATAGAATAGTCTCTGTATTTTATTTGGGTCTCGTGGTCCTCACCAGAGTCTTTGGCATATGTGGTTGATCATTTCAGGGGCCACTGAAGAGCTGTTTGAGGTTTCTGTTTGGACTGATCAGGCCCTGGTAAAGGTTGGACAGTCCCTAATGGTCAACTGTAGTACCACCTGTCCAGACCCAGGACCCGGTGGAATTGAGACCTTCTTGAAAAGAACCCAGGTGGGCTGGGGGCCTCAGTGGAAGGAGTTTCTCCTGGAGGATGTTACAGAGAATTCCATCCTGCAGTGCTTTTTCTCCTGCGCTGGGACACAAAAGTACACAAGCCTTGGCATCACCGTGTATAGTGAGTGGGGCTCAGGGCTGGGGAGGGAGTGGGGCTCCGGGCTGGGGAGGGAGTGGGGCAACATGACTATGCCTAATTTAGGGAAAGATTAGAGATTTATTTTAGGGGAGAGAATGAGGTCCCTTACTAAATATTTCTGTCATACTGTAGGAATTCTAGAGCCAACTACTTCTATTTCTCTTTGGTATAGGCTTCTAAATTAGGAGCAGACCATAGAGGCCATCCAGACATCTGTGCTTGAGAATATATTCAAATACAGGAAGCAAATGCTAATAAAGCACCCTTATAAATGATCAAAAAAGTATAAAATCGATGAATTATTTGCTACAGTTTCTTAGGATAAATAGAGTTTGGAAAAAGGAGAGTCTTTGTGGGCTGGGGTAGTTAGAGAAGCCTCCATGGAGAAGGAACGCCTTAAGCTGTACTCCTGCGGGATGAATAGTATTTGAAGTGAGAGGGATGGGTGAGGAGGGCCTTTCAGGTGGGCAGAGAGCATTGGTAAAGCTAGGGCAGTAAGAGTAAGGGTGATTTCTGTGTGGTAAGAGCTTGGTTAACGGTATAGTTCTTGTGTGATGCTAAGGGGCTCCTGAGAGGCTGCTCATGCCTCTGAAGCAGCTCTGGTAGAGAGAAAAAGCTCCACAATGGCAGCAACAGACAAAACAAGGGACCACCCCTCAACATTTCTCAGCCATGGCGTTCACCTCCTTTGATGGGCAGAAGAGCCAGAAGGCTAACTCATGGAGGGCAGGGGTGGCAGAGAGCTGCCTCTGCCTCGGGGTAGCACTCACCTTCTGCCTCAGGCTTCCTGTCCCGCACCACTTCTTTCTGGAGAGGCGAGTAGCTTTCTCTCATCAAGCCTGCCTTTTTGTCTTCAAGAGCCACCAGAGCAGGTGATCCTGGAGCTGCAGCCTGCATGGGTGGCTGTGGATGAAGACTTTACAGTGAAGTGCCATGTGCCCAGTGTGATGCCCCTGGAGAACCTCACCCTCACCCTTCTCCAGGGTGACCAGGAACTACATAGAAAGAACTTTCCAAGCTTGGCTGTGGCCTCCCAGAGAGCTGAGGTCCCCAGTGACAGAGCCCGAAGGGAGGATGACAGGTGCAATTTCTCCTGCCGTGCAGTCCTGGACGTGAGTACACATGGCAGAGGGCTCTTTCGCGGCAGCTCAGCCGTCAGGGTGCTCCGGACCTTTGGTGAGTCGGAGCCCAAGTGTGGAAGGAATCCTGAGGCGCATTTTACCCTCTTACCTTGGCCTTTGGGACTAAGTTCCCACAGGATTTGGGATGGTGGGAAGGTAACTAAGCTGTACTTGTATTTGGGCTTTAAACTCCCCCTGGGGGGCAGAGAGCTTTTAGCTCCAGTCCCTTCCTACACTGTGGTTTTATCCTGGCTTTTCTCCTTTTCCTTCCCTCATTTCTTGGCAGAATTCTCTCAGAGCCCCCAAATCTGGGTCTCTCTGCTTCTGGAGGTTGGAATGGCCGGGACTGTGAGCTGCGAGGTGGCCAGGGTGTTCCCAGCCAAAGAGGTGGTGTTCTGCATGTTCCTGGGAGACCAGGAGCTGAGCCCCTTCCTTTCCTGGGAGGGAGACAGCTTGGGCCAATGCCTCCGTCCGGGCTGTGGAGACTGGGGAGCAGGAGCTGACTTGCCTTGTATCCCTGGGTCTGATGGAACAGAAAAGAGACGTGCCCGTGCACGTCTACAGTGAGTGACCTGCATCTGTCCTTCTCCAGCTGTGGAAAACTCCCGGTAAAGGCTTGGTGATTCAACTGCAAATATTCCTGCTAACTTTTGCTAGGTACACTCGCAAGTGAACATTAGCCTTCATCTTCCTCTGGTAAGTGCAGGCAGGCTGGAGACATGCATTTAGGCAGCAGTTCTGTCCATCCTTCCCTTAGTTTCCTAGGCCATCCTACACAGAGTGATGTAGATGCTTGAACTTGTTTCTAGGAATAATTACTTGAGGTGAGGAGGAGAGCTGTGAGGGGAAGAGACATCTGGCTCTCCTTGCTGCCTCGGCATAGCCAAATGTGTGCATACTGCATTTGTTGTACAAACTCTCCAACTCCCCAACCACCCTGTTGCTCCAGCCGCCCAGCACAGGGTAGTAATCGTATCCCGTCTCTCCCCTGTTGTCTCCCTAGCCAGGGGATACCACCAGCAGAGAGAATATGGAAACAGCTGCTGGTTTTGAGAACTATGTTTGGTTCTCTTCTTCCTTTCCTAATAGGCTTCCCTCCACCAGTCCTGGAGATAGAAGAATTATACCCGTTGGCAGGGACAGACATTAATGTGACCTGCTCACGGCATGTATTAACATCACCCAGCCCTACTCTTTGGCTTCAGGGAGCTCCAGACCTCCCTGCCCTTGGGAAGCCTGCCTGGCTTTCCCTTACCACCAAGGAGGAAGATGATGGCCGAAATTTCTCCTGTGAGGCCTCTTTGGAGGTACAGGGTCAGCGGCTGATGAGAAACATGGCAGTCCAGCTCCATGTCTTATGTGAGTAGAGGCCTGCTCTTTGCTGTCAAAATAAGGATTATTAGTCACCCATTTGCAGAGCTCTTGGCCAGTGGCTTCATTATTAGAGTTGCCACATTTTTCTCATTAAAGTTAGAAAAAAATCAAAGGAGAAGATAAAATTAAAGCTCTTCAGGCTTACTTTACTCCCAGGAAAGTGAATATAGAGAAACATGAGGGGAAATTGGACAGAAAGAAGAATGTGGTTAAAGTGATCAGGTGGTGTTAGAGGGCTGATGGCTCAGGGCATAGGAACCAATAGTTAGAGTTTATGCTGAGGAGGGAAATTTCCACATAAAAATTTGTATTTTGAAAAGTAGAAAAATCCTCATCTCTGGGTTCACTCCTGCCTATGTCCTCATTCACCGAGAAGCACAGATGGAAGCAGGGCCCCCAGGGCCTCCATTGATAGAGCCATCCGGATTATTTAGTCTGACTCCATTCAGATGCCCTTTGCTGCATCTCAGCCTCCTTGTCCATGGGGAAGGGAGGAAAGAAGAGTGACTCAAAGCAGGGAACAGAGGGCCCTCCCCTGGAAAGAAGGCTGTTGGGTGGGGGGGACTCGGCATTTGGACTCGGGGAGGGAGAGGGAGCTGACGTGAAGGCGAGGAGCGGATGTGGCTCACTGAGTTTAGCTCACTGGGGGACTGTCTTTTTTCCAGACAAGCCCAGGTTAGAGGAATCTGGTTGCCCTGGCAACCAGAGGTGGCTGGAGGGGACAGGGCAGATGCTTGCCTGCGTCGCAAAGGGAACCCTAACTCCAACCGTGGTGTGTACGTGGAATGGAGAGATCTTAGACCTTGAAGTGCCACAGAAGGCAACCAAGAGCCACACTGGAACCTACTGCTGCACAGCTGCCAACCAGCTGGGCTCCGTCAGCAAAAACATTGCTGTCGTTGTTCAAGGTGCTTGGCTCCCCCTGCTGCCAGGGCCAGGATGGAACTCCCCCAGTGGGCGGGTATTCTTATCCAAACATGGAAAGAAGAAAGATTTCAGTGGGTGGGGGAAGCTGAGTTGAGAAGTGGGCTCGGTGGGCTGGGGCCGGGTGATTCTCGCCCTCAAACCTTCCAATTCTGTCTTCTGTGCTTGGGCAGGTCTGGATGAAGGAATCAGCTCCACCATCTTTGTCATTATTATTGTCGCCCTTGGAGTGGCTGTACTCACCCTAGCCCTGTGTTTCAACTATCAGCCCTGCAAAATAGAAAGGCAGAAATTGCCCTCTAAGCAGAAAGAGAAGAATAAAGAGGAGGAAAGCCAGTTTGCAATTCAACAAGCAAAAGAGTGCAACGCACGTAATTGCTAAATAGAAACAGCTCTTTGGTTGGAGGTGATCTCTACTACTGCGGTTTCCTAAGGGAGGAAAGAGAAGTAGAGGGGAACGGAAGAGATGTTATCCTCTGTGTTCTGCAGTCCGTAAAACCTGTCCCTTGTATCTGATCTATCCACAAGTTCAACTCTGAGTTTATTCCAGTCACTAGGAATTCCAGTCTTATTTATTCAACTAGCTAAAGGGCCCCCTGCTCTTCACTGTGTGCTTCATCTGTCCACTTGTAGATTCAGGAAAGAAGATCCTGCCCTTGCTGCATCATCCCCCTTCCCACTTCCCTTTGCTTCCAAACATCAGACTGAAGAGATATAAATAACTCAGAAATGCAATTCATTTCTCATGGTTTTCTCATGACTAAGTGGGAACCAATTTCTTAGTCCAGAGAGACAGGACATCAAAGAGAGTGAGTACCACCCGAAAGGATAGGACTCAAAACCCTATTCCTGCCTACACGGTCCCCTGCTCCCCTAACCCGGGGTTCTGGAAGGCCGGCTCCCATAGCTGAGCTTGATGACATCACTAGGGGTCAGTGGGTGCCTAGGCATCAGCCCACTAACCATATGTTGTGTGCCTTCAGGAGTGTAAAAACTGTAAGAAATTACGTGTTGGGTCAGACAAGCACTTGTTTAGCCCAGTGTTCTGTCTCTGACCTGGAAGTTAGAGTTCATTTATGAACTAAAGAAAAGCTGACCACCATACTAAAGACCACCAGAAGATATCTAAGGCCCAAGTATTGAAGGTTTCACTGTCCCTGGGTGTCTCAAAATGGCCACCCATGAAAACTTAAACTTTCTAACTATTACAAGACCATCTGTTAATTAACAGCTAACCTAGCACCCACATTCCTGCTAAAAGATATGCAAGGACATTTGCTCTTCCCCTTAATTTTCCTTCCATGCCAGGATGTATGTCAGCCCCCTCTCTTCTCTGCATCACTTACCTTATATGAATGAAATGTATCCCTCTGAAGTTCTGTCTTTCTTGTCTATCTCCCCAAAGATGTAAAACATTTATATGACTTGGACTCTTTGGAACATATCTCCTGCCCACCTGTAGGAGTTATATCTTCCTGGGCCTGGGTCCTAAATTTGGCTCAAATAAAACTCTGTCTTTATTTTCAAGGTGATTTTTGACATATTTTTCATTGACAATTAAATTAGCCTCATAAGTTAAGAGCCTCAAGTATCTCTGAATTCCTTTTCATATCCATTATAATCATCTGTGAGTTCACACTGACATATTGTTTTTGCCTATATAGACTCTTAGGATAGAGCTCCCATGTTTATTCCCCCTTTCCATAAAAAAGCATGTATTTTCATATGTCTACAGACTATATCCTTTCAGCTTCAGGAGGTCTCTTGTGACAATATTTACCATATGATCTTATGATTTAGCTTCCATCTTTGTTCTTTGGGAAGAGAATATTCACCCCTAGAGAAGACATGGGGAATCATAAAATCAGATCTTTTCTCCCAAAATCAGTCGTGTATGGGTCACTGCAATGTTGGATATGGTAAAAATAAAAGTGACTTTATTGAAATATGTGAATATTGAATATCTGAAAGTATTTCTCATCTGTGTCATGCTGAAAGCTTTTATTAAGCCACAGAGTTGCACTTTGAGCATGGTTTCTAAGAAAAGAATGTCAAGTTGGTAGAATAAACAACCAACCCAGGGCAGGTGGCACATTAGCTCAGAGCAGCAGCCTGTTTGACCTGCCCTCAAAACTCAAGTTCAGACCTCCAGCCAGAGGTCCACAGCCTTCCAAATTGTAGACACTCGCTAGAAAGAATGCAGCAATAGGCATCAGAGTGAAAAAATTCTCTCTCATTCTTCCCTGAGCCTGGGTTATAGATTAGGTATAAAAATAACCTTTTGTACTGAATTTTATTGTTGTTAACAACCATTTGATCAATAAATATGAGAGATGCCCTCTCAAAAAAAAAAAAAAAAAAAAAAAAATAACCTTTTGGTTTCAACACATACAAGGCAGTGGGGATACAATGGTGAATGAAACTTGTCCCTTCCTTCAACAAGCTTACAGTCTGTGAGGGAAGCTAGATCAAGTCAACAGAAAATTAAAATTGCGCCTTAACTCCTATGACTGGGAGACTACAGGTTCTTATGAGAATGCCTAACACGGGATCAAGGACGGCTTCCGGGAGGTGACTGGGAATAGTTTGATTTTGCAAAACAGCATCTCCCCAAAAAGACCTCAGCCTCAGTTTTTCCACTAAATATTGTAGCCACTGCTCTCTCAGCATGTAATATAAATCATTCACTTTTTTTAATTAAGCACTTGGGGGAATACTTTAGGATGCAGGTGTAAGACAGTACAGAGCAGCCTAATCCAGGAATCTCGAGCCATTTCAGTATATCAGCTGTATCATGTGTGTGCTTACATCCCCCTGCAAGGCTCACTTCCTGCCCCAGAGCCCTCCTGCGGAGTGAATGCTAAAGAGGAGGGAGGAAGGGGGTCCTTCGGACTTCCTGGTTCTACGGCGGAGAGCCTGGGTGGTTTAGCCAGCTCCTGCCTTTGTTCCTCACTGCCACATGATGTCGCTGTTGACAGCGTGTCCGACACAAACCGTGCAGTTCTGCAGATCTGCGTTCCTGATTCTGCTGCCATGTTCAGGGAGGACAACTGGTTTCCTCAGAGCTTAGTTCAGCTAGTGGTGACTCCTTGCATGGATTTCCAAGGTTACATTTCTTGGGGTACCGTATTTTGGACTATCCGTCCAACAGGGCTCTTCAGATTTGGGTAGGCTCTTCCCCCATGTAGATGTGGAACCTCTGCTCCCTTTCCTCCCCCAGGGGGCCGTACAACCAGTTCTTAAAGCACAAAAGGTCCCACATCTCTTTTTAGTCTCTGACCACTGGTGGCCTAAGGGTAGCTGCCTTGTCTCCAGAGGGCCTCACCCCCTAAAAGGTTTAGGTCATACTCTTTATGAACAACAGAGTAACCAGCTGACACAATTAAGGATACCTGCCCTGGTTATCTTCAAGTGAAGAGCTGCCTTTAATACTCCAAAAGTTTACCCTCTTAAAGTCAAGGTGACTTCTGGAGTCTTTCTTTTCAGACCTGAGAAAACAAGTTAAATCTTCATGGGATAATAATAGTATTTACCTATTACGGGATTATAGTTAGAAAGAATTGACATGGAACTTGTAAAAACACTAACATGGTATTATATACATGTGTTCCAAGTATTAGTTTTTATTATTACACTAATAATGGTGGTAATTATATCCATAATTATAATAAACTCAAAGCAAGAGTCAGAAAATCATGGTAGCCATTGAAGGCCGTCAAAAGTCATATACACCATCAACACCTCCTTTCTCTTTTCCACTGTGTTCTACCTTCCTCTCTTTCTCTTCCTTTCCATTTCCTTTCTCTACCCCTCAGGCCCCTTTTTTTTTATTCCCCAAAATTTAGGACTCCTAGTAGGATGACCAATTGTCCCCGTTTTGCATTGAACTGAGTGTTCTGGGACACGGGGCTTTCAGCACCAAAATTGAGAGAGTCTCATGCAAGCTGAGATGAGTTGGTGACCCTGATACTGCTATCTCCAAAGTGTTTCTCAGCATTGCCGGGGGGGCTGAAAGAAGCCGCAAGGCAGAGTGTCATATGTGCCTGACCAGGAAGCCCAGGCCCTGTAATGCTGAGGGGGACTTGTGAAGAAAGGGGAAAGTGTCCATTCTGCTCTCAAATGTGTATAAAGAGACAAAACTCACTATTCTGTTACAGCAGTGCTGATGAAAGAAATTCAGAAGTGGTCATTTTAGGTTAGAATAAATTTTAGAAGATTACATGATGTCAGGAAAATATTATTCCAAGGGGTCCAGGATTATTTGAGCTCTGCCTATTGAACTCTTTCTTGTGCACATCTCAGTAACTTACCATGGGAAAGATTTCTCATTAGAAAAAATGTATTTTTTTAAAATTAAAAATTGTGGTAAAATATGCATAACATGAAACTTAACCATCTTAACCATTTTAAGTATACAGTTCAGGAATGTCAAATGCATTTACACTCTTTTGCAACCAATATCCAGAATTCTTTTGATCTTGCAAAACTGAAACTGTCCCCATTAAACAGCTTCCTCCAAACTCCCAGATGCTGGTCACCACCATTCTACTTTCTGTCTCTGAATGTAACTAAGTACCTCGTACTGATGCTGGGGTTCTTGTTCGCAGAGTCAAAGAATGAACTTTGTGAGAGAGCAAGGTAGGAGATTTACAGAAAGAGTTTTATTCAGGATAAGAGAAAGTATTCCCCACAGGTGCAAGGAGGGGAAGGTTGCTGCTTGGGGCCTCCGTGTCTAGGGTTTTATGCTTGTTGCAGTAGCAGTTTTCTATAGGTTCAGCCAGAAGGCTAGTTATATTTTAACCTATCTCTGTGAAGGTTACGCAGACACCCTATTGTAAACTAATGGGCCTGCATGACCATGAGCAATGAGCTGTTTCATATCACTGGGTCCTGGTGGGGAGAATACACTGGTACATTGTTTGAATCCCAAGCACCCTGTTCTTTCTCTACATTCCTGAAGCCTCAGTAAGACTGTCCTTTTCAAGGGCCCACAGTGTCCTCAACTGGGCAGGAGTTACTCCCTGCTGCCTCCCTATCTCAGTATGAAATAAATCATACAGTACTTGTCTTTTTGTTACTGGCTTATTAGAAAAGTTTTAAATGACTAGTTAGAATTAGAAATAGAGAGCTCCACAACTGGCCCAGGTCCCCGGCTCCTTCTGCCCCTTTTTACCAATATAGTGGCTGTGGACAAGTGTATCTCATCTTTGTGGTCCATACTTAGTGGTTGTCAGCATGGTTTGCACATTAGACTCACCTGGGGAGCTTTTAAAACCATTCTTGCCTGGAAGCCTTCCAGACCAATTAAATCAGAATCGCAGGGAGTGGAGGCTACTGCAAGAATTGTTTAGAAAACATTAGTCAGACATACAGAGAAGATATAATATCCATTCTCCTTGAAGTTTTCCAAAAAATAGAAGAGGAGGGAATACTCCCAAACTCATTCTATGAAGCCAACATCACCCTAATACCAAAACCAGGCAGAGACCCCCACCAAAAAAGAAAATTACAGACCAATATCCCTGATGAACGCAGATGCAAAAATACTCAATAAACTATTAGCAAACCGAATTCAAAAATACATCAAAAGGATTATACATCATGACCAAGTGGGATTCATCCCAGGGATGCAAGGATGTTACAACATTCGAAAATCCATCAACATCATCCACCACATAAAGAAAAAGAAGGACAAAAACCACATGATCATCTCCATAATGCTGAAAAAGCATTCGACAAAATTCAACATCCATTCATGATAAAAACTCTCAATGAAATGGGCATAGAGGGCAAGTACCGCAACATAATAAAGGCCATATATGATAAACCCACAGCCAACATCATGCTGAACAGCGAGAAGCTGAAAGCTTTTCCTCTGAGATCGGGTACAAGACAGGGATGCCCACTCCCCCCACTGTTATTCAACATAGTACTGGAGGTACTAGCCATGGCAATTAGACAAAACAAAGAAATACAAGGAATCCAGATTGGTAAAGAAGAAGTTAAACTGTCACTATTTGCAGATGACATGATATTGTACATAAAAAACTCTAAAGACTCATCTCCAAAACTACTAGAACTAATATCGGAATTCAGCAAAGTTGCAGGATACAAAATTAACACACAGAAATCTGTGGCTTTCCTATACACTAACGATGAACTAATAGAAAGAGAAATCAGGAAAACAATTCTATTCACAATAGCATCAAAAAGAATAAAATACCTAGGAATAAACCTAACCAAGGACGTGAAAGACCTATACCCTGAAAACTATGAGACACTCTTAAGAGAAATTAAAGAGGACACTAACAAATGGAAACTCATCCCATGCTCTTGGCTAGAAGGAATTAATATTGTCAAAATGGCCATCCTGCCCAAAGCAATATACATATTTGATGCAATCCCTATCAAATTACCAACAGCATTCTTCAATGAACTGGAACAAATAGTTCAAAAATTCATATGGAAAACCAAAAGACCCCGAATAGCCAAAGCAATCCTGAGAAGGAAGAATAAAGTAGGGGGGATCTCGCTCCCCAACTTCAAGCTCTACTACAAAGCCACAGTAATCAAGACAATTTGGTACTGGCACAAGAACAGAGCCACAGACCAGTGGAACAGAATAGAGACTCCAGATATTAACCCAAACATATATGGTCAATTAATATATGATAAAGGAGCCGTGGACATACAATGGGAAAATGACAGTCTCTTCAACAGATGATGCTGGCAAAACTGGACAGCTACATGTAAGAGAATGAAACTGGATCATTGTCTAACCCCATACACAAAAGTAAATTCAAAATGGATCAAAGACCTGAATGTAAGTCATGAAACCATAAAACTCTTAGAAAAACATAGGCAAAAATCTCTTGGACATAAATATGAGCGACTTCTTCATGAACATATCTCCCCAGACAAGGGAAACAAAAGCAAAAATGAACAAGTGGGACTATATCAAGCTGAAAAGCTTCTGTACAGCAAAGGACACCATCAGTAGAACAAAAAGGTACCCTACAGTATGGGAGAATATATTCATAAATGACAGATCTGATAAAGGGTTGACATCCAAAATATATAAAGAGCTCATGCACCTCAACAAACAAAAAGCAAATAATCCAATGAAAAAATGGGCAGGGGAGCTGAACAGACAGTTCTCCAAAGAAGAAATTCAGATGGCCAACAGATACATGAAAAGATGCTCCACATCGCTAGTTATCAGAGAAATGCAAATTAAAACCACAATGAGATATCACCTCACACCAGTAAAGATTGCCACCATCCAAAAGACAAACAGCAAATGTTGGCAAGGTTGTGGAGAAAGGGGAACCCTCCTACACTGCTGGTGGGAATGTAAATTCGTTCAACCATTGTGGAAAGCAGTATGGAGGTTCCTCAAAAAGCTCAAAATAGAAATACCATTTAACCAGGAATTCCACTTCTAGGAATTTACCCTAAGAATGCAGCAGCCCAGTTTGAAAAAGACAGATGCACCCCTATGTTTATCGCAGCACTATTTACAATAGCCAAGAAATGGAAGCAACCTAAGTGTCCATCAGTAGATGAATGGATAAAGAAGATGTGGTACATATACACAATGGAGTATTATTCGGCCATAAGAAGAAAACAAATCCTACCATTTGCAACCATATGGATGGAGCTAGAGGGTATTATGCTCAGTGAAATAAGCCAGGTGGAGAAAGACAAATACCAAATGATTTCACTCATATGTGGAGTATAAGAACAAAGAAAAACTGAAGGAACAAAACAGCAGCAGACTCACAGAACCCAGGAATGGACTAACAGTTACCAAAGGGAAAGGGACTGGGGAGGATGGGTGGGAAGGGAGGGAAAAGGGTGGGGAAAAAGAAAGGGGGCATTATGATTAGCATGTCTAATGTGGGGGAGCACGGGGAGGGCTGTGCAAGACAGAGAAGACAAATAGTGATTCTACAGTATCTTACTATGCTGATGGGCAGTGACTGTAATGGGGTATTTGGGGGGGACTTGGTGAAGGAGGGAGCCTAGTAAACATAATGTTCTTCATGTAATTGTAGATTAATGATAACAACAAAACAACAACAACAACAACAAAAAACTTACTTTGCTTTCTTGAAAAAAAAAAAGAAAGAAAACATACTAGGGGTTTCTAATTTACAGTGGAGGTTGCCATCCACTGCCTAACTGAAGCGCTGAAAAGCAGAATAACAGTTATCAAATCAAAGAGTTTAGGGTAGATGGCCTTTAAGGTCTTCTTAAATTCCAAAATTTTGCAAAAGCAGCTGGCATCTTCATAATTCTCAATCAGCCTTGGTTGTGGAATTAATTGAGCAAAACCGAAGAGTTGAGCTTGTAATGCTCCCTGGAGTCTGGCTCCCCCTGCAGTCCACTGCTATAATCACAACCCCTTCAGAACCCCCTTTCTGGTAGCCTCACACGCCCCCCTCTGGAGACACCATTCTCTGGTCACATTCACTCAAGAAACACAGTACTTAAGATGGCTCACATCTTAAGTTCTTTTAAAACACTTAATCAAACCACGAAAAAATTATATCTGCGTTCATTAAGTCAACTTCTAAAGACCATGAGATTTCCAAATAGACAATTCTAAGGTCAAATGAGGGATATCAATTTCAGCTTAATGTAAGAAATACTCCTCAGACACCAAAGCATTTTAATAGAGTAAGTTGACTTATCAAATAGCAATTCGCTTGATGCTAGTGCTACACAGGTGAGTACCATCTTTAAGGGATGCTATTCAGTAAGATTCCTAAATTAGAAGGAATTAGGATGATCTCTGAGGCCTCCCACTCCTAAAACTCCATGATTTTAAAGCAAGACAATAAAAGAATGATCTGAGGCAGACGAGTGGTTTCTGAGCTAAGAAAAGATGCTCTGGGGTTCTGATTATTCCCATTTTCACCACTCCCAAAGGGCTTATATTACTAAATGTAAAACAGTCAAAATGAACAGAGGTGTGTCTTGCTAATGGGTTTCAGCCCTGGGCAAGTTCATTCTTGATTCAGTGAGACTGAAAAATGACAATGGAATGTTATTGGGGTGAAAGGGTGTATAACCAACTTTATTCCTGCGGTGGCAGGTCAGGCGCTAGAATCCTGTCCGCCTCAGTGCAAGTCTGCATGCAGCAAGCAGGTCTCTGCCTCTGGGCTTCTCCACCCCGGCAGCTATCTCAGTCTCTGTCCTCAGCATGGCCACTGCTCCAGCCTCTGCTCTCCACTGGGCGGCACTCTTTATACAGAGTCAATAACAATATATTGCCCACCGTGTGTAATGAGCAAGCCAGCCAGGGCCAGGTGAGAATCTTGGCCATGGGAACTTCCATTTTCTCTGTAAGGTGAGTCCTGTTTTAAAGAAAATTCATTATAGCATGTGAAAATGTGAACCTTTCAGGAAGACTAATTAGGAGCTTGACTGCATTGTAAAAGAATGATTGGCTCTGTAAACTCACCTTCGGATAATATTACTTCGAGTATCTCGGTGCTGATTTGTATGTAGGTCACTGCTTAGTCAAGTGCCTCGGTGATTAAAAACTCAACTCTAAAGCACTGATCACTGACCTTTTAAGTTCATTTGGAAATAAAAAAGAAAGGAATATTTGAGATCCCATTAGGAAAACAATATGCTTTAATAACAGGTATTTAAACATTCCATTAGAAAACTTGGAATACCCCAAAATTTTCTGCAAAAACAGCTGTAATTTCTTGAGTGCTGTAATGTGTCAACTACTTCAGAAACACCATTTCATTTAATCTTATAAACCTTGTAAAGCAATATATTATTATCTCCGTTTTATAGGTGAGGAAACCAGGTCTCTGGGAGGTTAAGTAATCTATTCATAAGTATAAATTCAAGTCCAAGTCTTTCTGAGTCTTTCCCTTGTACCAAGTTATCCCAAAGTTTAAAAATGACGATTTGCATATGTGGATAAAGTGAAGGTTCCTATGGCCAGGATTCTCACCTGGCCCTGGTTGGCTAGCTCACTACATTCGTGTGGGCAATACGTCATTATTGATTCTATAGAAAGAGCTCTGCCCGGTGTTCTGGGCGACATGGTGGTATGGCTGCAAGGCTGCAGGAGAGCAGAGATGAGATTGGAGTGGTGGCAGCGCCGAGGACAGAGACTGAGACGGCTGCGGGGGCAGAGGGGCCCAGAGGCAGAGACCGGCCTGCTGCATGCAGAGTGGCTCTGAGTGGATGGGATTCTAGTGACTGACCTGCTACCGTGGGAATAAAATTGGGTATAAACCCTTTCACTCCAAGAACATTCCACTGTCAATTCTTTGGTCTCATTGAATCCATAGTGAACTTGTTTGGGGCTGAAACCCACTGGCAAGACAGCATGTACACCTGTCTGTGTATCCTGTATGTCCTGTCTGTCTCCAGGAGTCAGAAGGTCTGGCAGCCTGTTCCTGCAGACCTGAATGGTGACAAGGCTGGATAGGCCCCCTCCGCTGGGACCTGAGCTCTCTAGGTTGTTCCGGCCCCCACCCCTCCATGCTGTACCCTCACAAAGGGGCTGAATCAGTTATGATTTATCCCTTCACATCCAGCCCTCATTACCTATGTAGTTATATACCTGAAACCAGCTGGCACAAAATTTGCAACCCCCAATTTAGCATCTCTCTTCCACTTCCCTTGGCCCAGTTCAGTGTCCAAACATTGTGGTTCTGTTCATCCCAAAGATATTTTATTCCCATTTCTTAAGGATAGTTGAGCCTAATGTGTGTTCACCTTAAGATTTCTACATAAGAGTGATTATGAAATTCTGATTTCTTGTTTTCTCACATGTTGGGGTGTTTTGCTTCTGCGCTTTATAATAGCCCATCTTGCTTCTATCTCTTCCCACTCTTCAGGGCTAGGTTTGGGGCTGTGGTGCTGGGACTTAATGGGGTGATCCTGAGCTGTGACTGCCCAGCAAACTGGGCCCACACACCTGGGGGTGGACTGGTGAGTCACAGAGGGGAGTGTTGTCAGCTTCTTTCCAGACCAGGAAGAACCGAGTCAGTTATGGTTCAGTGGTTTGGTTCCTAGGAGCCCCCAAAGGTTCCCTGCAGGTTGTCTTCTCCAACCATTCCTTATCCCGTACTGCCTCCCCACACCCCATAATGGAATGGCAATACTCCAACAATATGCTGCAATTTAATTTTATTAGGAAAGGATGGTGGGTACTGGAGTGGCACTTTCCGGGTCTGGGGAGGCACTGGGGAGAGGTACAGAGATGCCCAGCAGCTAGAAGGCACAGCTGCTTTCCACAAAGCGGCGACATTTCATGACCCGCAGGTATGTCTCGGCCTTGTGCAGGTCCTTCTTGAAGCAGGAGAGCAGCCCGTAGTTCTTGAGCAGCGCGTCGTCACTGCGCAAGTTGGTGTCAAACTTGTCATAGGTCTGCTTGAGAATCTGCCCAGCCCGGGGGCTGCCATCTTCCAGCTCCTGCAAAAGGCAAGGGGAGGCCCAGTCCTGGTGAGATGCTCCTTCTCCCGCCCCTCCACATTCCCACCCACCCCACCAGGGCGTGGAGCAATCAAAAGGGGAAACGTGGGGTAAGATTTCTCCGGGGTCAAGGCAGGACCGCCACAAAGAGAGCGGCACCTGGGTCTCCTCCGGACCACGGAGGCCCCCAGCCCTCAGCTAGGCCCTCGGGGCCCCCAGGCCCAGGAGGGCACGGCCCCGGGGAGGGGGAGGGCCCACAACGCCGGCCCCACCCGCATCAGGGCCTGGATGCCCTCCTCTAGGTCCTTCAGCTTCTCGTAGACGCGGTCCGAGGTGCCGAACACCAGGCTGTTGGTGAAGACCCGGCTGAGGAACTGCACGGGCCCGAGCCACGACTGGATGAGCAGCAGCGAGAAGCGCAGCAGCTCCACGTCCTGCGGGAGGGCGAGGGCAGTGGGCAAGGCGCCGGGCCTCTGCCCGCAGGTCCCTGCCGCCGAACCGCCGGCCCGCCAGCCCCGCCACCTCTGGGGCAGGCCGCGCCACCCGGCTCCTGCCAAGGGAGGGGGCGATCTTAGAGAGAGGGAGGCTGCTGTCCTTGCCGGGCCGCGGCGGGCACTCACGGATCTCTGCTGGGCCTCGTCCTTGCCCGTGGGCGCCGGGATGGTCTCCGAGAAGCAGAAGGCGGCCTGTGTGTTCTGGATGGAGTATCTCTGTCCTTCCGGGATGTAGGCGCGCTCCTGGGAGAGGAACGCCCGCTCGTCTAAGCTGCTGCACGTTGCTCAGGCTGCTTTATTGGGAAGCCCCTTGAGTTTATGCTCGCCCGCCGGCATCTTCACTTGGATGAAACAACCCTGAACTCCTCGGTTTCCCCCCTTACGTCCTCCCCTGCCCCCTTCCTGCCGCCCCCACCAGCGCCCTTTCCGGGGGAGCTTACAAACTCTTTGTAGGTGTCAGCAGCCAGTTGGTGCAGGTGCTGGGCCCGGAGCACAGCATTGGCAAACAGGCTGGACAAGGGCATGGGCGGGAAGGCGCCCACCTCCTGAGGCCAGGGCAGGCAGAGCAGGGCCAGCGCCAGGAGCGCGGAGGTCCCAGAGCCTAGAGAGGGATGGGCAGGGCCAGGGGCTGGGCATCCTGCCAGCCTGCTCCGCATCCTGGGGGCCTTTCCTTTCACCTCCTCCCCGCAGGAACTGAGAACATTTTAAAGGTGGAGCATGACTGGGTGTAGATGTCTATGTGCACATTCAGAAGCCCTGGAGTTCATAGTTAGGGACGCCACATGGACCCTCAGTACACACCACGCCCAGGGAGATTTCAGGAGCGCTTACCTGCAGCCATCACAGCCAGGGGAGCTGTCCACAGGACCCTGAGCAGTTTGGGGAGCTGGGTCCTGGGATCCTGGAATTGGTCCCTTGCAGGCCCTTTTTATACCCCGGCTCTTTTTCTTTCCCCCCTTCCGCTCCCCCCAATTTTCTCTACACATTTATGCATGGGGCCACTGACGGGCCTGTGCTAATGGATAATTTAGAACCTCCTCCCACTCATCTTGTTCCGCTCCTCTCCTGGGGTCAGGTCCCCCAGGCTTGTCATTTTCCCCTCTCCACTGTCACCAGCCCTGAGGGTTGTGCTCACAGGGTCTCAGCTTGAGACACCACCCCATCTGTCCTCTTGTTAAGGGGGAGGTTTGGGTTCCAAGTGCAGTCTGTCAGGGTATCATTGTGGGGCTATGTCAGGCCTCATGTGCCTTGAGAGCTGTGCTGACCTCTTCTTCGCGCTCTCTGCCTTTCTTCCTCCTTGCACTGCTCCCCTCCATCTACTGGAGAAGATGTATGTGTGTTGGGAGAGGGGCCATAGAACAGCAATAGATTCTGGGGTTTCTGGGCACAGTTCAGCCCCAGATTCCAACCTTTGCAGGTATCACCATCCTCTGGCCATCCCACCACTTGGTCCAGCCGGATGCACCTGGGTGCAGTGCTAACACTGACCACTAGAAGGCACCAGCCCCACACATGCCCTTCCCTTTCTCTGAGGTAGGAGCACCCCCAGGTGGATGGGGCAAAGGACCAAAACTTGAGGCATTGTGCTCACTCCTGGCACCTGCTGCAGAGATGCAAACCCAGAAGCACAAATCGTGGCAACAGACACGGGCCACAAGTGCTTCCTCCTGCTGCTCTGTCCCCATCAGAGAATCTCACAGCTGAAAGAGCTCTTGAGGGCTTGTCTGGCCCCCAGCTCTGGAACTCGGGGTACAGCACCCTGAAAGGTGCTCTCAGACACTGTAGTCTCCTCCCAGTCTTCCTTCTCCTCCTTTCAATATTTATATAGAGCTTAACAGGTCGTGACGAGCATGCCTATGCATTCCCACATTTGACCCTCATGCCCATCCTGTGAAAAAGGTATTATCACCCCATTTCACAGAGGAGGAGACTGAGGCTCAGAGAGGCTTACTGGCACAAGCCACCTCAGCCAAGACAGCAGATCTCCAAAGCCTTGCACTTCCTATGTTGCATCATCCCAAGACCTTTCTCCAAAGCAGACTGGGTAGGTGCTGCTCAATTATTTTAACTTCTAAATTCTTCTGAAATACAGGGATCCCGCCCTGCCCTAATCACAAAGGTCCTTTTACCTTGTTTGGTACCTCCCTCAGGGGCAGAATCTTGTCCCTCATTTCCCTGATAAGACTGGCTCAGCGACATGGGGTGCATGTTGGAGACCCCACAACAGGACAGGAAGGCGAGCACCACTGCCTTCCAGCCTCCTGGTGCCCAGGGTAAGGGCTGTTTTAGCATCTGGAGGTCACCAGCATCAAGTCACCCCAGGGATAAAAGCAGGAAAGAATACATTCCCCTCCATTTAAACCTCCCACCATTTGAGTCTAAGAACAGTTAGCACTTGACCCTGTGGGAAAACACACAAATGAAGAAGCAAATCCTACTGAGGTAGTTGGTCATGCTGTTGGCAACCAGCGTTGAAAAGTCACACCCCTGTGGCCCAGAACGTGAGTGCCTATGCCTTGCCACTTCCGCATTTTAGGACCAGAAGATAGAGCTTTCCCCCCATCATTCCTGAGCCATTGCCCAACTGTGCCCCTGATTCGCGATCTTCCAGGGAGGATACTGGGACTTGTGGGGGTTATTTTCCAGGCAGGACTGTGGGAAGGTCAGAGTGGGGTGTCATTAGAGATATAGGAGAGTGGGGCCACAGGGAAGGGAGACACCCTTTTCCCCTCCTTCCAGCTCCACCAAAGAGGGGAAGCCAGGCAGGAAGCAGAGGAGGATCACTGAGCCCCATACAGCCTTCTGCCTCTTAGGGGGTCCTTTCTCCTGTGTCACCAGGAAAGGGGCCCTGGTGTGGAGCCCTTCATGACAGTTTTCTAGCTAATGCTGGGGGGACTTGTATGCACACTGTGGACCATGGAAGAAGCCTCAGACCTCCTCTACGAGTGGGGATACAGGAGTCCAAGTTGAGGACTGCTCAAGAGCCACGCAAAGTGGGCGCAGTGAGGGATGGTTGAGGCTCCCCACAGGCAGGTTGCTGCCTAGAGCAGGTGGGACCAGCCAGGGCAGGGGAGCATTTCCTCTCAACAAACCCGCTGATGCTGACCTCAGGACTAGGTTGGACCACAGGACTCTGGGGACCCCTGGGGATATACCCTTACAAAACCTGCCATAGTGGCAGCCGTCCCACCCAAAGAGGAAAGAACTGGCGGGTGTCAGGTGGCTGCTGGCGACCCTTTTCTCTGGTGGGGACCTTTTCAGGGCCTTGGGTGAGGAGACCACATATATAACTAGAAGATAAACTTTGGATTAGCCTTGGGATTTTCCCTCCAGTGCTGGGGAGTCACTCACCCTTTCTTGGGGCTTCACCTGGGTTCACCGCTGGCTCCTCCAGGTTCAGGGATTGCCCAACAATGGCCTCTGCATGGCGGCCAGTGGGCAGGGGCTGTGGTTAGCGCCTCCGAGGTCAGCCTCAAAAGGCTAATGACAAATCCACCATCATCTTGGAATCCATGAATTCCAGGGTGTTTGGAAGCCTTCATATCTCCGGATTTGACCATCTCTGGGGTTCTCTGCATCTACTGTGGAATCTCACAGGGTTCTTGATCTGAAAGTGGCCCCTTCCAGGCTTTAGAGCCCCTCTGAAGTTCAAGTCCGTGGGCCCATCTCATGCAGAGTCAAAGGTGCCCTAGTCTGAGGGACAGCCTCAGAAGGACTGAGGACAGCTCCTCCTGCTCCCCCCGTGGCCACGTGAGGCCCACACTTTTCACCGCTGGCTCTGCGCTGCCTTCTTGAGGCTAGAGGCAGGGATTGCCGCCAGGACATCCTCCACTTCCTGTTTGCTTCCAGCCTCAGTCTGAACATGTGATCACTCAGAGTGCTGGATCAAGGCCTTCAGAGAATATGTGGGGACTCCCAAGGGCTTCTGCAGGGGAGGAGACCAACATTTGTGAGTGTCCATGTCACGTCACTGGGTGGCAGGTGGTGTGAGGCCCATTTCGTGCATGGATGCTCAGGCTCAGAGGGATAAAATCTCTCAGCTCCTCAGTGGTGGCCACTCAAGGCCTGGGTCTTCCCACTACACGAGCTCTTCAGAGCCCTCACCCAGGAAAGACAGTGCACTGCTGGCATAGACAGGGCTTTCCTCAGCACAAAGCTAGCAGGGCAGGATCAAGTCCCCCCTCGGGGGATGTTCAGTGAAGCTGGGGGAATTGAACACAAGGAGCTTCAGCCCAGAATGAGATCCACTGCCACAAGAAGAGCGGCAGAACAAACAACCCCGTGTAGCTGGACTTACTGAACCAGGTCACATCCCTTCACATGTGTATTGCACGTTTCAGTGTACATCACGTTTCACTTCCTTTATCTCATTGGACCCTTGGGTTTGCCAGAGGGTTCAAGCATGGAGGCAGGGCCTTGGAGGGCTGGGGGGTGGGGGGAGGGGTTGACAGGGGTGTTGTTCACACTGGTTGAGGGTCTCTGAGCCATCTGGAAGTGCAGAGCAACCTGTATGACTGGACCTATTGAATATTTCCCACCTTGGGGATTATTCCCCAGGGAGACAGTCCCATTGAAAATATGGAGGTTTATCCAGCAGTTGTGCGAACTCTAGGGTGCTTTCCTGATGGGTGCCTCACCTAGAAATCACCTTTGCCTCCTCTTGCCTTATTCTGTGGTTCTTTGTGGACATGTCATGCCCCTCATGGGACTGTATGCCCTTTAAGGCTGGAACCTGCCTTTCATGGAATCATGCATTCACTCATTCTCTTATTTATGCATTAACTGATCAACAAGTGGTTGGTGCTCCTTCCATATGCCAGACATCATACCAGGCAGGTGGGCGCGTCTACATGAACAAAAGACACGATCCTTTCTCTGCTGGAGCTTATGGTCTATGGGAAGAGAGACAATAGCAAATAAATAAGTACGTAATGGTAAAATTTGTAGAGAAATTTCACACTGTGAGAATTGTCATGAAGGAAATAGTCAAGGTAGAGAGGTGACAGAATAGGCCGGGAAGTTGGGGAATTGTCAGTGGGCGCAGTCCCAGGCCCAGGAACTCAACAAGCATCTGCTGAGTGGAATGGATGGAAGGGCAGCGCCAAGAACTCAAATACCCCCCAGCCAGAAATGGTAAGGCAGGCCACAGTGTCTCATCCTCATAGAATGAGTTTAAAATAACAAGCACAGAAAAATAACAATGCACAGCAATACATGCATGAAAAATGTAAGTAAGAGAAGTAGATGAGGCACTATGTGTGTGCTGCTTCCAAGTGCACACAAATGTTCTACATGGACTTAACAACCTACAGAGACTGAGCCCTACATGGGGTTCTGCAAAGCGGCCAGCCCTCCCTCTCCTGCCAGGTGAGAGAGTAGTGTTACGTCTGAGAGAAAGGTGACTTTGTTTTTAATTTGAAGATTGCATTAGGGTCTGTCTAAATGTGTTTTTAACAAGCTATACTCAGAGTTCAGGATTTGGTGCTAGTTAACTTTTGTTCTCTGTGGAGTCAAGTTTCCAAGTAGAGGCTTTGGGTTTGGAGACAGCGGCTGAGGAGTTCCAAGTTGAAGGTTTGCTGTTATTGTTTTATGTCTGCAACTTAGTCAGTGTCAGGTCCCAAGGGTGCCATGGCCATGAGCAGGGTGGAGAGCCGGGGCATGTCCAGGAATTTCACAGATGGGGCTCTGAACCCAGCTATTGGGGTCGTTTAAAGAGCGCAGAGTCTGTGAGGATGGAATCTGGGAATCCCAAGCCCTGTGTTTACAGATGGCCTTGAGGCCCTTTGCAGAAGACCTGGACACCTGTGAAGGGACAAGTGCTACCTGCCGTGACACCCAAACAGGTGCAGCTTTTGGCATTTTGTTTTGTTTTTCTCTCACCTCCGATTCTGCTGGAAAAACACCCCAGCCCTCAGGCTGGAGCCCAGGCCTAGCACCACCTGCACCAAGAGGCCCGGAAGTCAAGCTAGAACGGAGGAGGAACCAGCCTGTGCTTACCCTAGGGCCCCGAGGGACCAGGCTGGATTCCCCCAGTGGGCAGTGGGGCATGTGCCCACCACGGGGCCTCGGGGCTACATTCTGGGGAGGAGGGCCACAGGCGCCACCCAGAGCTGGACCCCTGGAAGGATGGCCCAGTTCCTAACTTCCCGGGCTATTCTGTCACCTCTACATCTTTGTTATTTCCTTCATAGCCCTTTCCACAGTGTGAAATTTCTGTATGTATTTTACCACTTTGTGTTTATTTATTTGCTATTGTCCCTCTTCCTCATAGACTATACGCTCCAGCAGAGAAAAGATTGTGTCTTTTGTTCATCTCGATATGCCATCTGTGTGGTGCAATGTCTGGCATGTGGAAGGGCATGTGGCATTCAGCCCTACTAAGAAGGGAGAGGAGCCCTCATAGGGTTGGGACTTGTGAACAGTGGGAAGCCTCTGAGGACGGCCAGTCGTCCCAGGATTCTCTCCTCCCTGCTTCTGCTTTGCCTTCCTCCTCTGTTTCAAAGTCTTGGGGCTGCAAAGTCCTCTGAGGGAGGCGCTGTGGTGGGGTGAAGAGAATGCTGCTTTGGGGACCAGAAGGTCTGTGTGTGACTGTGGCCAATTATAGTAATTTCCCTGGGCCTTCATTCCCTCCTTTGTAAAATGATGGTCATGTTACCCCCTTGCAGGGTTATGCGGGGGCTTAAGCAGATCACATAAGTGATTACAGCGGTGCTCAATAAAGTTTTATTGGCATAGAAGAGGTGCCAACACATAAATATTTTGGGGGCCCAATAAAGGGTTTTGGTTCATGTTCTGTATCCTGATTGTGGTGGTGGTGGTGGTTATACAAATCTGTACATGTACTAAAAATCATTGAACTATACCCCGAAAGAAAACAAAGTCAACTTTACTGTGTGATATATGTTTAAAATATATGGTTCAACTCCCTTGTCTAAGGCAAGTTTTTGTGATTCTCATTTTACAGATAAAGCAACTGAGACATGAGGCTTTTATCATCTCCACAAGCATCACTCAGCTTTGTTTCCTCTTCCTAAGTCAGTTCTGGGGGCCAGAGATCTGTTAGATGTGACAACTCCCATAGGGTAAGCACCTAAAACAGAGAAGCAGCCCAAGGAGGACTTCTACACCATAGCTATGAAGGCAAATGCCTTTGGGGGTGTCTAGGGGAGGAGGCAGGCCTCATTGCTTGATGATTCTCTGCCAACAGCCCTTCAAAACATTAGGGAAACTCAGTTATTCAAAGATATTTGTCTTTCAGTAAAACCAAGGCCTCCCCGAACTCAGGGCAGCCCCAAGCTGGGGGAGACCCTGCTCAGGGGAAGAAGTGAAGACTCCTGCCCACCCCCAGCCCCGCTGCCTAGGGTCCCTGGTGGATGCAGGAGGACAGAATTAGTGCCACTATGCAAAGCAGCAGGAGAGGAAGGGCTCCAGCTCAGTGGAGGCAGATGCCAAAACAAGCCAGTTTCCTCTGGCAGCCCAGAGACCTGGGAGGGAGCAGATCCTGCCTGGCTTGTCCTGCGTGGCTCCCAGTGGGCATCACTGAGCCATGCAGAGATTGTGTGAAACCCCAGGCATGGGTGCTGCAGCCACCTGCCCCACCTGGAGTTCCTCAGGGAAGCTGGTGGAAGCTGGCGCTCCTCATGCTGGTCCCCACACGCTGCCGTCATTCTCCAGTGACCCTGGCAGCTCCTTGAGGGCAGGGATGTCTCCCTCATGAATGGCGCGGAGGTGTTCCAGGGTACCCCCAGGTCAACAGGAAGCAGAGAACAGCCTGGCTTTGCACATGGAGGTTAATTGCACCTAAGCCCCCAGCTGTGAGCTGCTCCCAGTCACTCCTGCAGCTGGCAGGTCTAAATTGTAGGGCCCTAGGGACCATTCTGTGGGGACCTTGGGGCCCTGAAAGGGCCTCTTCTGTGGTGCTGGGAAAGTTTGAAGAGTTCACCTAAGGACCCCCAAACTTTCCTACCGCAAAGCTTCCCTCTTTGGGAATCTCTTACATGGCTCTGGGTAAAAAAAAAAAAAATCTCTTGGTTGGGGGTAGGGGGTGGGGCTGTGTGGTGGGAGGCAGGGGGACCCCTACCTTCAGGGAGCTTCTAGTTTAACTGGAGAGCAAGCCAGCGTGGGCAGCACAAGGCAGTAGCACAAACCAGAGCTGCAGAGGTCAGCCCCAACAGCGCTTGGGCAGGACTGGGGCGCTCTGGGAGGGCTTCTTATAGATGGAGGGCCTTCAAGGACGGTAGAGTGGGATGGGTGGGAAGGGTAAGTTCCTTCAGGGCAGAGACCCCTTCCATACGGAGCAGGGCTCAGGTGCTCCTTGTTGGCTAAAGAGAATCAAGGTGAAGCCGTCCACGCCAGGAAGCAGGAAGGGCCAGCCCAACGAGCCTCTCTCCAGCTGCTCTGGGCCCAGCTAGGATGTGACCATGAGTGCCAACTGGGCCTTCAGAGAGAAGCCAGTGAGCATGGGAGGTCCATGAGCCCAGTGGTGGTCACCCCCTCCCACACCCCCAGGCCCAAGGATGTCCAGACATTGGTGCCAAAACAGATACTCCTACCCACCCCACACCCATAGAGTCACAGCCCGTGTGTGTGGTTTCTCAAGACACATTGTTTATTCCACACGAGAATGGGATCACGGCTGGGAGCCCCCTGGGGCAGGAGAGGATAGGAGAGCTTGGGAATGAGGTGAGGCTCTCTGCAGCCCACCTGCAGCCAAGGAGGGGTGGGGGGTGGGCCCTGGCCCCTCCCAGGCTCTGCAGGAAAGCTGTGTGCTCTGAGTCCGCTTGCAGCTTCCAGGCAAGTCTATGCCTCCCCCATCCAGACCATGGGGCGGATGCCTGCCCAGCACCTCCAGAAGGCTGGGTCCAGTCTATCCCCCGAGGATCCCCCGCTCCAAATCACTGTCCTGTGGCCCTTCCACTCCAGTCTCTTTGGCAAGAGCTGGGGATCAGGGGCTGGAGGGGCAGATGGATCTGGTGGGCCAGCTTCAGAGGCTGATGGGGATCCAGGGAAGAGGGCACGTCTGGGGCGGGGTGGCTCCAAAGCAGTCAATGAGGGCCCGGCAGGGGCACGGGGAGGGCCAGCCCCTCACTCCTGGCCTGGGTGCTCACCCACCGACCACTTCACCTCCCCTGTCCGCAGAGTCACTATGTCCTCATAGGTGGCCGTCTGGTCAATATCCAGGCCCTGGAGACATGGAATGGAGCTCAGGCCTCGGTCACTCCGTGGCCACCCCCAGGCCCTCGGAGCTGCCGGTGTGCCCTGCTCATTACCTCATAGGTGTGATCTTCCTCCATCCCAGCTTTGCTGTCATCCTGGCAGGGTGAGAGATGGAGAGCAGAGTGTTAGCTGCCCCCACCCCATCCACTGCTGGGCCAGACTGGCCTGGGGTGAGGGGTCAGGGATCAGGGGTCAGGGGTCAGGGGTGAGGTGCACTCTGCAAGAACAACTGCATTAATAAAGGAGCCAGTAGGCCGGTGAGGGGCTGGGAGATGGAGACCCTGCCCCTGTCTGGCCTGCCTCATGGTGCCCCACCAGCCCCCACGGTCACCTTGTCCAGCAGCAGGAAGATGGGGACGATGATGAAGAGGGTGATGAGCAGTGTCTGGATCATGATGATGCCATCTTTCAGTGTGTTCCGTCGCTTCAGTTGCTCCAAGGTGCTGAATCCTGGGGGAGGTGGGGTGCAGTGGTGAGGCTGAGGCCCCTCTTTGGGCCTGTACCCCTCAGGACCTGCTGCTTAGCAGCTCCCCTGGGTGCTCGATGACCTTAGCCACCTCCACAGTGTGGACCCTCGCTGGTGTCAGGCTGGGGTGTGGTGGGGTGTGGATGGCTCCATGAGCACTCCGTGGCCCTGTGCATCCCTGCTCCCCCCACTGGCTGGAGGGCAGGCCCTGCACACACCCATGACTCGCAGCTCGGTGCCACAGCCCTGGGTGGGCGACCCCTTCAAGCAGTTCTGCAGGCAGAAGTAGATGCCATTGTCCTGAAACTGGATGCCTCGGATGATGAGGGTAGCGACAGAGCCGTTCTGAGTCCGTTGGATGCGGTCCTCTTTCAGCAGTGGCTTGGGCTCCAAGTCCGTCTCCTGCTTCCGGAGCCAGCTCACGTTGCCGAGGTCATCCGTGTAGCACTTTATTTCCACCATGGAGCCCCGTTTCTTGGCCACGAAACGAGGGTTCTGCCAGATTCGGGAACAAGCGCTTCCTGTGGGCACCAAGGCCAGGATCAAATCCCACTCGGTGACTTCCAGACTGCAAGCCTGCCCATGGGTGGTGCTGACTCCCGAATCAGCCTCCCTTGTCTATCCTTGCTTCTCAAGGTGTGGGACAGTCATAAGGCAGAGATGTGGGAGCTGAGCCGCATGGGAGACCACAGGCCAAAGCACTGGACCCAGCCCCTTCTTAACTGCACGCTTTTCCCGCCATTTGATATTCCTTTAGAAGGGCCCTGGAACTTTCTGATTTATTTCCATGTCTACAACAGCCTGATCCAGGCCTCACCCTCTGGGGCCTGGAGGCCCATAGGCTAGCGTCCCACCTGGCCTGGCGCTCCCACCCCTCCCTGCTCTGGGCTGCCCTACGCCTAAAATGCTTGAGGGCTCTGCTCTGCCCCCAGGGGATAAAGGCCAAATCCTTAGCATGGCCTTTGAGGCCCTGCGCGTCAATCCTTTGCTCCTACCTAGTTATGTGGTCCTGCTCCACTTTTTATTCCTAAACCTTTCTCAGCTTGGCATGCTCTTCCCACCCGCTTGCTCCCTGAAGCCTCCCTTTGACCTTATTCCCAGTGAGTGGCCCCCTAGTGAAACCCCTGAGCCCCTGTCAGAGCCCCCAGGGCTGCAGGTTGCTTGTGGGGGCTGAGCCCGACTCCCAGCTAGACAGACCCAGCCGGAGTTCTCAGTGGGATTCCTTCTGGGCCCCAGTCGTATCCTGCATTTAGCCCAGGCGCTCAGTCGCTGGGCCTGGAGCGCCTAGGTGGGTGGCCCAGGCAACAAGGATGACAGCTGAGCGGGGGCGGGAGTGGGGGTGCTGAAGGAGGCGGAGGGGTGGCGGTCCCGGGTGGGGAGAGTCAGGGAGCTCTGGGGCACCGGGGGCAGCCATGATTGGCATTGGACACAGACACACTTGTCCCCAGAAAGGACAGGGGAAGTCACTGACCTTTGAGGTCCACGTTCTCTGATTTGGCTGCTGGCACCATCTCGTCTGCTGGGAGGGAGGAAGAGGGTGGGGCCTGGTCAGGGCTTCCCCACGGAGCTGGCTGCCCCTCCCCTGCAGGCCCTGGGCCCTTCGCATTCCTAGACCCACTTTCTCTGCCCAGGACGTCAGGTTCAAGACCCCTCAGCCCTCCTCAGCACTCCAGAGAGACAAGGGTGGGGTGGGGTCACCAGGAGGTCCACCCTACAAGCCCCCTACCGCCTTTGACCTGATGGGTGGCCTTGAGCAGGCATCTGGTTGAGACAGAAGGAAGCCTGCCTTCCAGACCATAGACTCTTTCTGGAACATGCGCGACCCAGGGTCTGGTTGGGGGCAGCCTCTCCCGTGTCCTCCCCACGCATGCCCTCGGGAGCTTCTCCTCTCTTCCTCCATGGCCTAGCTCTTCGGAAGTCATAGCCACCAACCTCTCACGCCCAGCTCAGCATGGCACCCTCCAGGCGAGAGAGGGGCTGGGGTTGCAGAACCCTGAGTTCATCAGCATGTTGATACCCACAGACCCAGACCCCCCGGGCAGTCAGAGGGAGACAGGAGGCAGAAAGCGAGAGACGGGAGGAGGGTGGAGAGAGCAGAGGGCAGAACCAGCAGAAAGAGCTGCTGGCAGGGAGGGAAACCAGCAGGCCGCGATGCGGGGGAGCCGTACCTGAAAGCAGCAGCAGTACCACCACCAGCCAGCTGCTGGGCATGGGCGACAGCGCCAGCCCGGCCATGGCCACCGCTCCGCCTCTGACCCCAAGCCGCGCTGACCACGGAGGCTCCTGGGGGGAAAACGTGTAACTGCCTGGGCTGGAGCCTGTGTCCTCCCCACCTCCTCCCCGCCAGGCCCCTTCCTGCCATGCAAATCAAGACCCAGGGGAGGCACCAGCTCTCCCGGGACCCTGGGGGAGGGCGGGCTCTCTTGTCAGCTGTGCTGCTAAGGCTGAAAGATCACCCCAGCTTGGGCGCCGCAGCTGGGGCCCACAGTCATCTTACAGCAGCCTGTGCTCCCCTCCCTGTGCACCCACCCACTGATGGTCATGCCCTGGGCCCACCAGCCTCCCACCCCAGGCTAGATGCACAGGTGTTGAAGTGAATGCACATGGGTCCTACGGGTGCATGTTTGTGTGGCTCCTCTACCCTGGACCAGCCCGCACCTCTCAAGAAGAGGAGCATTGAGGAAGGATGGTCTGGTGGTGCTGGGGGGCAGCCATGGAGGGGCCCAGAGCACAGCCTCTTGGCTGGAGTGAGCAGCCATGCTGGAGGTTGATGGGAATCTGACTCTGTAGGAAGGGAGCCACAGAGGTTCTTGAGTGAGGCCAGGTATGGCGGCCGCTTGGGAGAAGATTTGGTTCTGCAAGAGGCTCCTTTCCTCCCTTGGTGGGAGAGTTTTCCAGGGGTGGACTTGATAGAGACAGCTTAGAGAACACCTGCCACTCAGCAATCAGGGGACTCCCAGGGCACTGACGTGATGTCCATGGCTCCAGGGGTCTTGGGCAGAGGACAGGAGGCTAGTGTGGGGGAGCCTTCAGGTTCTAAAACTAGGGGTTCTCTGGCTTTGTCTCTCAGTCAGCAGTGATAGGTGGAACCATAGCGTTCAGGAGTTTCTCTAAGCTCAATTTTGTGCCCCTGTTCTGGGGTCAGACACAACACTTGCCCCTTTGGGCATGCGTGTGTGGTGCCTGCGGACAGTGCATAACCTGCACACTGCACATGGCAGGCTTGTGTACCTCAGCCCTGCAGCCAAGCCCACTTGGACTTTTCTGTCTCCTTTTTTCTCTCTTGTCCCCTCACTCTCTTTTCCTGACCCCCAGGAGCGGGAGAAAGGTGCTGAATCCTATGTGTCCCCTGCCTACATCTCATTCTCCCTACCACCCTCCATTTTTCAAACAGCTTGTGTTGCCTGTGGGTTGGTTTGGGTTTGGGGAGATGCAGACCGGCAAGGAGGAAGGCAGGGGTCTGGGGACTTACTCCTTGGTCTCGGGTACAGTCCTCACCTGGCACGGCAGGGGCCACGCCTGAGGTGTGTGAGCAGGACTGCAGCTATGGGTGGTGGAGACAGGAGAGTTAAGTTTTCATCCCCAGAACAGCTCGTTCTTGGCCGTCCCAGATGTTCTGCTGTTTCCAGATGTTCCAAATGAAAAAAACATTTCTCTGAAAAGGTGTTAGATGTTCAGTTCACGGAACAAACAGCCCAGGATTGTAAACACCTCCTGAGGTCAGCCTGGGGACCATGAGCCCTACTGTGGGTGGGGGTGGTTGGAGACCCTCTAGAGTGATGGAGAAAATCCGGTGTCTCTTTCTCTAGTCAAGTACCTCCTGGGATGGAGGGCTTGGTCAGCTTTGGGGCTAGTGTCCCCCTAGAGCTGGGAGGCTCCTCGGGGCACACATGTGCATGTGCATGCGTCGGCTCACACGGGCGAGTTGCCAGGTTGCATGGTGTGAGGCCTGCTCAAGAACTGCTCCTGGTGCACATGGTGACCGTGGTGGATATGGAAGTTGCGGGGGGCAGTTGGCGTCCAGACTGACACATCCCCATCCCCCATGGGCAGCGATGCAGATGTGACCTTTGGACTTCATTCCCATTCATGCCAGGAGGGTACAGAAGCAGTGTGGCCCCCACCGCCTGCAGGGTTATTTATTCCAGTTGGGGCTGTGCTGTTCCCTCCCTGGTGACAGCAGGACCGAGTTCTGGCTGGGGCTTGTGACGCCTTTTCTTTCCCGGAACAGGAGGGCCTCATAAACCTGCCCCTGCTCTGCCCGGGCCACCCTGAGCCATACACCCTGACATCTGGCAGCTCATGCCCACCTTTCTGAGAAGGCGGCATCGAAACAAGAGAAGGCCGAGAGGGCAAGGGCTCAGGGGCTTGGGAAAGCCAGAGAGCAGGGACCCCCAACAGGCTTCAGAAGGGCGGGAGAGGGCAGGACCTTTACCGGCTCTGCTCGGCTTGCTGCTGTGGGAAGAGGCCTGCCGGCTGAGGAAGTGGGTTGTCCGGCCCTGCTGTGTACCAGCCAGAAGGCCTTCCCAAGTTACCTGGTGGTTCTTGATGAGGGGTGGTCCCAGCTCACTCCAGGAGTATTTGGAAAGGTGCCAGGGCCATTGCAATGGTCCCAGTGACCAATGGGCGCCCCTGGCCTGGCCCTCATGGACCTGCAGTGGGAGGGACAGTGTCTCTCAAAGCAGTTTCCCTGCCCCGTGTGCTAGCAGCTACCCAGTTAAACAACACCCATTCTTAGCCTTTCAGAGACCAAGTGTCCTCATTTGTGTAACATAGCGATAACCCTAACAATGCCTTTGCCACGGGGTGGTTGTGAGTGTTGTGGGACATTCTGTATCTGCAGTGCAGTGCGGGGCCCAGTCCGCCCTCAGAGAGAGAGGTGGGGAGCAGCCCTGATAACTGGGGCATGGATGACTTGGAAACAGTAACCTACATTATCTGTTTTTCGCCCATACTTTGCCTTCTTTCTTCTGCCATTCAAGGCTCAGGGGAAGGGCAGGCTGGGGCACCCTGCGAGCTTTCCTGTCCTTGAAGACAGAGGGCCCCAGGCGTGGGTGAAGTGAGACAGAGCTCAGCACCTGGGTCAGGGGCTCAGAGGACGAGGCAGGGATGCTGGACCTCACCCCCCTCCCCACAACAAAGAGGACAGCAAGGTGGGAGGAGCCTCGGGGACAAGACTGAGGCAGGTTGGGGCAGCCTACGGGTGCCCTCCCCAGCCCGCATGGGTGCCATGAACCCTCAGGACCCAGGAGAAGGGGGTACAGAAATCCTGAAAAGGACTAAGTATTTATTAGTTTGGAGGTATTCATACCTGGGTGTCAGAAATGAAGCTGTAGAAAACAAAATTATATATATAAAATTACATTCATCCCCAGGAATTGTGGACCGAGCTCATTATATATTATGCTTTGTCACAGGCCCATGGGACTCCGGGCTCTCTGGGATCAGGGTCCTGGGGGGGATAGTATCTCTGAGGAGGGGGGCACTCTGTGTGTCTCTCAGGTACCTTTGGGCTTCTTGAGGGGCTGGTAAGTGAAGGGGAGTCCAGAGAGGCAGGACTAGGGCCGTAGGCTCTCAACACCTATTTCTTGTGTGCTGTCAGGGGTCAGGAGAGGGAGTGTAGTGCTGCCTATTAGGGGGGGAGGGGCAGGACCCCTGTCCTCATCGGGCCTTTGCACTCCAAGCCCGACTGGGCCACAGAGGGAGTGGGGCCTCAGAGGCTCCCCAAATCTTCCCCACATTGCCCCAGTTCCCACCCTCTTCATGCTTTTGCTGCCCTCAGCCCCTGCTGACAGCCACACTCAGAGACACAAAAGCAAGAAGCCCAGTGTCAGAGGCACTGGCGGGGAGGTTTATTGTAAGAACTGTACAAAGGAGCCGTCTGCCGGCCGGGCTTGAGCCTGTTCCCACCCGGACAATGTGCACATGGGTGTGGTCTGCAGGGGAGGGGCTGCAGGCAGTGGTAGCTCTGCATGGTCTGGTGGAGAATATCTATCCAACAGATGCTGAGGCACTTGGGGCCATGCCAGGCTGAGGCCCGAGGAAAGGCAGTGGGCAGGGTGCTGGGCAGAGGAGGCAGCCCCTGTTGGATGCACCCTCTGAAGGAAGAGAACAGGAGGGGACCTCCTTCCACAGAGGATGCAGGCAGGAGACAGGGTGCCTGACTGGGGCAACAGGGCTGTTTGCCAGAGAACCAGAGGCGGGGAGAAGAGCAGAGGCATGGGGAGTGGGAAGGGGCCCGGGCAGGGCATGAGGAGGCCAGAGAGCAGGGCAGGTGGAAAGGAAGGCTCTGGCCTGGGGGCATGCGCACGCTTGGGCACGCGCGCACACGCACACACACAGACACACATACACGTTGTTTTGGAGGTTTTACTGCTTCCTGAGTTTTAATCAAACTGTTCACAAGAAACAAGAACAAAGAGAAGAGGAACTAAGGTCAACGGGGACTCAACGTGCAAACCTATCCACATGTGTTCACACTCATACACACACTCAGCACAGGCACACCACACAGACAGTTCTGCACAGAAGACACACACACACCGGTTGGACACTACAGGGGCACAATGACACATATCCCAGATACACCCATACGCATGTGCACAGGCGGGCATTGTGGGCACGGTGGTTCACATACTTGAACACACACACGGCTACACACAGAGGCATAAAGCAGACACAAAGGCACACACACACAGATGAGTAAGTCCAGAGCTCCTGGGCAGGCCTTTGCCCTCTCCTCCAAGCCCAGTCTCTGCCTGTTCTCTGGGAGCCAGCAGAGGCCTGGCACTGCTGTGCCCAATAGTGGTGCCAATAGAAGGGCTGCCTGGTTTTCCAGGCAGCAGGAAATTAGAAGGCTGGGCCTGAGCCAGGTAAGCTGTGTGTGTCCCAGCATTGGAATCTAACATGGGCTCAACTATAGTGTTCTTAGGATCAGTCTGAGGAGGGGAAAAAAGGACAAGGCAGGAGAAAGAGGTGGGCATGGTGGGGATAAGGGGATCTTTAGGCTTGGTGAGGCTGCAGGGAGCCCAGCTCTGCTAACACAGGACTGACGACAGGAAGGAGGAAATAGGAATCTACTTACTGCATGCCAGGGACCCGACCCCACCCCAGGGGTGACCTCTTGGGCCCAGAAAGTCTCCGCTGCAGTGACCCAGCTGTGGGACCCAGCCTTTGCCACCCAGCCATGATTCCAAGGAAAAGACAATTCCCAGGTGGACTCCTCTCTCTGCTCATCCCCCAGGGGCCAGCCAGGGGAGCTAAGGGGCCGGACAACGGACACACAGGGAAATGGTTTCAGGGCCATTTCAGGACCACTACCCAAGGCTGATATGTCAGGATCCAGGGGCCAGTCAGGTTTGTGGAACCATTTCTGGACCAGCAACATTTCACTTTTCCAGGGAATTCCTGATTTGGCAGGGTGAAGCTGCATCCCAGAGTCGGAGGAGGGCTGACAGGCCCTGGGGTCAGGTGTCTGCTCTCACTGAAGTTCAGCCGTCTCTGTCCTGGAGGGGCTAGGGGCCGGAGCCACTGCCTGCGGAGAGGCCAGCAGCCCTTAAGACTGGTGGCAGAAGGCAGCCAATCCCTTCATCGTAGGCCAGCTCCTCCCCAAGTGGGAGAAGAGATTCTGATATTCTGACTTCCTCCCAGGCCAAGAGGAGGGGCAGTAGGGCCCCTAAGGAGGTGAGGGCAACTTGAGGGTGAAATCTTAGAGGCAGGGGCCTCAGGCCCAGTGTGGAGACTCTGGGCATAATTCCCGTTTTCCATGGTCTGGATGTCAGCCCCAGCATGGCCAAATCCTGTCCCTGACCAGGACCTGGATCAGCCCCAGGCTCAGCACCCTGCCCCCTCAGTGAGCAGGCACCATGGGTGAGCTTCGGGGCTGTGCGTGGCTCAGGTGGCCACCTCGCTGCTGCCTGCTAGACAAGAGACTCTTTGACCCCTGGGCGCAGCATCTGCCCCAGGGTTGGGGAAGGAGAGAGGGCAGCATCTGAGGAGCTGATGGGCGTGAGCCCAATGGCAGGTCCGGTGTCCATCAGGCCCCTCTCCTCACCCTTACTTTGCACCCTGCTGTTCCCATCCTCACGGCCATACATCTTGTTCATGGCCTCGGCAATCAGCCCCTCCTTCTCCGGGGCCCCATCCCCGCCGCCATCCTGGCTGTGGCGGTACATGTAGGACGCCTGCTTCACAGAGCGCTGGAGCAGGTGCCGGCGGTAGGCCCTCTGGATCTTGACGGCGCACACCTCTTCATGCTTCCTTTTGAGGGTGGTGGTGATGGGCTCGTAGGACACCTTGGAGGGGTTGGCTGCCATGAACTTCTCTTCCATGGTCTCCTTGAGAGAATCCATCTCCCCAGAGTCGCCCAGAACCTCTTTGGTCAGGGCAAAGAGGATGTCTAGGCAATGGATCTTGTCCCCCGGCACCATGGGCAGGTCCAGCGTGATGAGCTTGATCTTATTAGGCTTGGCAATCCTCAGAGGCTCCTGCAGGGTGTCCACAAAGTCGGAGAGGCGGCTGTAGTCAATGAACTGGGTGGCGTCGGGGTCAAACTTCTCCCATGTCTCATAGAACATCTCAAAGTCGTCCTCGCTGAGGGGCTCGCTGCTCTCCTCGGTGGCCACGTTGAAGTTCTCCAGGATGATGGCGATGTACATGTTGACCACAATGAGGAAGGAGATGATGATGTAGCTGCAGAAAAAGCAGATGCCAATGGAGGGGTTGCCACAGTCCCCCCTGACACTGGTGCCCGGGTTCTCAAGTGTGGGGTCGCAGTCAGGGGGCCCACTGTTGAGGATGGGGTTGAGGAGCCCATCCCAGCCAGCCGACGTGGTGATCTCAAAGAGGCAGATGATGCTGTTGCCCAAGGTCTCAAAGTTGAACATGTCATCGATGCCTGACTCCTTCTTGACATAGGCAAAGTTGGACATGCCAAAGATGGAGTAGATAAACATGACCAGGAACAGGAGGAGGCCAATGTTGAAGAGAGCAGGCAGCGACATCATGAGGGCAAAAAGCAGCGTCCGGATGCCCTTGGCCCCACGGATCAGCCGCAGGACACGCCCGATCCGAGCCAGGCGGATCACACGGAACAGTGTGGGTGACACGAAGTATTTCTGGATCAGGTCAGAGAGTGCGAGGCCTGCAGGGAGGAAGGGGTGAGGACTGCTGCCCCTCAGGGTGGAAGGCGGGGTCAGGGAGTCAGGGGCATGTGGGGTGCAGGGGGTCCAGCCTGGGGTGTTCTTTTCCAGAAAGTTCAGCCCTCAGAGACAGCCTGAATGGCCCGACCCTTTAGGCCAGGGTCTTGGGGCCAGTGACCTCATCTTTGCCCTGACACATTTGGATATGCCAAAGTTGAGGAGTGAGGGTATGGCTCATACCCAAGGTTGTTTGCAGATGCCACAGACGAGAGAGAGAGGGAGGACAGCTCTGTGTGTGTGACTGTGCATGTCACTTTGTGACTCAGTTTCCTTGCCTGTAAAATGAAGGTGATAACATACCTGCCTCATGGTATTGTTATAAACGATTAGTGAGCCAGTGCCTGTAAAGTGCATGGCACAGTGTCAGGCCCCTAGGAAATGATCAGAAATGGTAGCCAGTAACTAGCACAGTTACATGCATGTAGTGCATGAGACCCTGGAGCTGTGTTCTTATGTTTTTCACTAAGCTCATGGGCACCTGAGTTTGCATCTACTGGACAGGTGAATGTTTCCTGAGGTGTATCCATGAGGGTGCAGGTGACAGGCTGCCAGTGAGCCCATCCTATGTGCCTTTGAGCATTAGGTGTGAATGCCAGGTACACACTTATGCGTGTTTGTGTATGTGTGTGTGAGCATGCCAGGGGCGTGAGCAGGTGTGTGTATGTGAGGATGGGAGTGCCAGGCCTTCCCAGATGACTCAGCCAGCCTTGCCCTGCTCACCCACGATGGACAGGATGACAACCACGAAGTCGAAGATGTTCCAGCCGACAGTGAAGTAGTACTGGCGCAGGGCCAGCATCTTCAGCACGCACTCGCCCGTGAAGACGGCGATGAAGACTGTGTTGATGTTGTAGAGGATGTCCACCTTGAGCTGGCTCTGCTCGTCTGTCTCCACCATCATGGTGACCATGTTGAGGCAGATGAGGATCATGATGGCGATGTCGAAGGCCTGATTGGTCACGCAGTCATACACCGCGCCCTGGATCTTGTTCTGCAGCATGGACGTAGCGCAGGGATGCACGTGGGTGGGGACAGGGAGCGGGGGCCGTGGTCAGGATCCGCACAGGACACCGAGAGGCAGCAGGCACCGGATGACACAATAGTGTGACCGAGAGGACAGAGAGAGAGGAGGTGTCAGGGCTTGTGGGAGCATCTCCCCGTGGTGGGCAGGGGAGACCCACCAGAATGGGCTCCCTTCCTCAGTCTGGGACCCTTCCTCCCATCAAGGACCCCCAGCCATCCCCCGTCCTTCTTCCAAGGCCTTTGTTCACTAGGTAGGGTGTCTGGACATCTTCTTCCTCCTCTTTCTAGGGGCTTATGTCCCAGAGGCTGCCAGCTGAGGAGGAGGGTGGACCCTGGGGGCTGTGCAGGGCTCAGTGAGGGGTAAACCAGTGACGAGTTTATCAGCAGCTGCTGCAAAGAGGTGCCCCTCCCGGCAGGTGGACCCAGCTTCCTGTAGGTGGACCTAGCCTCACCCCAGGGACACAGCTGGGCGGGCAAGGGCTGCTACCTGGGGCCGGGGAATTGGCTTCTGAGGCTTCTTGGAGCCAAGCTTCTTCATGGCGTTATAGTATTTCTTCTGTTCCTCCGTCATGAAGATGTCTTTCCCTCCAAAGTACAGTGGGATGGGGCCCGTAAGGTCCGGGGGTCCCCGTTCTCTGCCTCCAGGATAACCCTCTCAAGCACCACCCTTAAAGCAGCCCCCACCCCAGCAGGGGGACCTGGAGGGGCCAGAGATGGGGGATGAGGGAGGAAGAAGCAGGTGGGCTGAGGGGAGAGCAGGAAGAGAGAAGGGGCCCAGCACTGCCTCATGGCCTGTTTTGAGCCAGACACTTTCCCCTGGTATCTTCTTGGGTCCTCAGAACGGCCCAGTGAGGTAGGCAGCATCAAGCTCATTTTGTATATAAGGAAACCAAGGTTCTCGGAGGCCAAGTCATGGGCTGAAGTTTGCCCAGTGGGACGTGAACCACGCGTACTGCCTCAGTTGTGCTGCCAGCGACAGCATGGTGGGTGCCGGGGAGCTTGTGGTTGTATGAAAGCCTACGCGGGTGGAGGGTGGGAGGAGGGCCCGGCATGCGGAGGGCCCGGGGAGGCCAGGCTGGGTACTCATCTTCTTCTTCTGCTGGTTGAAGTTGTCGATGATGACACCGATGAAGAGGTTGAGGGTGAAGAAGGACCCAAAGATGATGAAGATGACGAAATAGAGGTACATGTAGAGGTTCACCTCGTACTGTGGCTGCTCCTCCTTCTGTGGAGGCCACAGGGTGGGACAAAATGTGCTGGGTGGGCTGGGGCCCAGAGGCGGACCCTCTCAACCCCAGGCTGCCAGGGCTCCGGGGGTGCCTGAGGAAGCGGCACGAGGGTGGCATGTGCCACTGTGTCTCCAGCCTGAGTCTGTTCCCCTGGCTCGCTCACCAGCCGCATCTCAGAGACCCCACTCACCTCCCGGGAGTCCACAGCTGCATACATGATGTCCATCCAGCCCTTGAAGGTGGCCTGCGAGAGTGTGGTTGGCTGTGAGGGAGGGGGCTGCTCCCTGCTTCCCTCGCCCCTGAGGTTCTCTCCCTGCCCCAGCTTGGTCCTCCCTAGGGGCTGCCTGCTTAGAGCTGGGCAAGCATCAAATAGAGGCCAGAGAGGTCTAGACACCACCTCAGGGTCCCACAGCACTGGAAGCAGGGTGGGCAGCACCCCAAACAGGGGGTGGCAGTGGGCTCAGGTACAATGAGAATCTGGGGGCACCTCCCTGTCAGTTCTGTGCACGGGCAGCGGGTTACACTTACCACCTGCAGGAGGGAAAGGTAGCCCAGGCCCACATTGTCATAGTTGACCTTGACATTGAGCCAGCGGACCTGGCCTGTGTGCATGAGGCTTTCACACTCAGACTTATTGTTGACTTCGGAGATGTCGAACCTCTCGGAGGTGGTGGTGTTGATGCAGTGGTAGAACTTGCCCGCAAACAGGTTGACACCCATGATGCTGAAGATGAGCCAGAAGATGAGGCAGACAAGCAGCACATTCATGATGGAGGGGATGGCCCCCAAGAGGGCGTTCACCACCACCTGGGGGGCCGGGGGAGGGCGTTACCGCCACAGCCTCCCCCAGGCCGGCAGAGAACACCAGGTCTCCACTGGGAGGGTCCTCCCCACCTACATTAACCAGGAGACCAGGCAGAGTCGGGCATCGTTATTCAGGGAAGGCTCCCTGGAGGAGGGCCAACATGAGCCAGGCTGGGGGAAGTCTGCTGGGCTGTATGTGTGGGGGTCAAGAGTGAGGAGGAGGGCTGGGGGCTGCTGGTCTGGTGGTTGGAGAGGGCTCTCTGCTTGGCTGGAGCCATCAGCCCAGAATGGCGGCGCTGGGCTTCTCTGGAAGCAGCCCAGCCATGGGTCACCAAGCAGGAGACAAACACTCCTTCCTCGGCCCCCGGAGGAAACTCAGTCCCCGTGACCCTGCCCCCTGCTCATCTGCTCACAGCGTCAGAGACACAGACACAGAAAAGAAGCCACTGGAGTCTTCAAGCAGCGGAACCCCTGGGACCACAGCCCTGGCCACATGGGCCAACGTCACTATTTCAGGTTGGGCTAAATCAGACAATTGTCCCTAAGGAGAGGCAGTTTCATGACCCCTAGACAGAGTGGGTGGTGCAAGGCTGGTGATGCCCAGGGGAACTCTATTCCTGGCTGGGGCACCAACCAGCTATGCGGTGGTGGGCAGGTCCCCGGCTCTGCGAGTGGGAGGGCCCAGCACTAGCTGGCCCCTTGAATGAATAGGAGGGGGCCACTGGAGCTGAGTGTACCACCAGCCTGCCACCAGCTGCTACAAGGAGGTTTGTCCCTCTGGAGGTGGGTCTTGCTCCAACACACCTCCCTTCACTGGGGAAGTCCCATTTGTCTTGCCATGCTCTATGTTTACCTGTCACTTCCGGTTTCAAACGTCGGAGGGAAGGGCGGACAGGACCAGGGCACAGCACCTTCCGACTCGCTGAGGCCTCAGAGCCCTGGGGGCCCCAGTCTGAGGCTGGGGAGGGACACCTACAGACCCACACACCTGCTTTTCTTCCTCCTCCAGGTCCCGACAGGGTGCCCCATGGCCCTCCTGGATGCTCATACAGTTTCTGCTGCCACCCAGGGGTGGCAGAGTAGCTCAGGAGAGTAGCTGAAGACAGGAATGGGCACTTGGGCTGCTGTGGGAGGATGTGTGGGGCCCCAAACATAGCCTTCAGCAGGGCACTTGGTCTGAGCCCTCTGCCTCCCCTGGTCAGAGTGCAGAAGTGTATTCCTTGCCCTGCAGTGGCGAGTCCTCCAACCCCTTGCCCGACGCAGAGCCCCCTGAGCACCCACCCTCATGCCCTCGAATCGGGACAGTGCCCTCAGGGGACGCAGGGCTCGCAGTGTCCGCAGGGACTTGATGGGCCCCAGCTCTGAGTAGCCCAGCCAGTTGGCCACCAGGCTGATGATGGAGACCTGCAAAGGGAGGGTCAGGTAGTCAGGAAGTGAGGGCCTCGGGCTTCCAAAGGTCCTTGGCCACTTGGATGGCCTCTGGATCAGACTGTGGGGCGGGGCGTGGGGTGGACTCACATCTACGATAAGGAAGTCCAGCCAGCACCAGGCGTTGGTGAAGTACACCTTGAAGCCGTAGGCCACCCACTTGAGCAGCATCTCCAGGAAGAAGATGTAGGTGAAGACCTTGTCTGCGTACTCCAGGATGGTGCGGATGACTCGCCGCTGCTCGATGTAGATGTCCTCAAAGGCCTGCGGGCACCAGCACGGGGGTGGCCAGGGCCCCGGCTACCGGGGCGGCAGCCACGCCCCCTGCCCTGCTTGCTGCTGCTGGTCCCCAGGGGTCTGGCACTGGGGCCAGGCGAGGGGCAAGCTGTTGGCTTCCCCCAGCCTCCCTGTGCCCATCAAGGGGATGAGACAGTTTCCTGGTGGGGGGGGAACCCCTTGGCTCCCATTCCCCAGTCTCTAAAAATAGCAACAGTCAATCATCAGCTAGGGTGAAACATCTGCAATCTACCCTCAACCCCAAATCCCCAGGGTCTTCCCCACCACTCCCTGGGTGGCACCTGTCACCAGGGATACACAGAGGTTTAGACTCCATCTGTTGCTTTAAGAAATGAATACATTCTACAACACATCCTGCCTCCACAGATAAGTTCCTTTAGGATTCTCTGGGCCCGAGACTGTCCAGACTGCATCCTTCCTTGGATGTGGAGAGGAGGGAGCCCTGGGAAGGCCTGGCCTGCCCCTGCACATGCCTGGCCCCCAGCGCTGTGCTCACCAAGGCTCCACTGCTGAGCAAGATCATGAAGACGATGAAGGTCTCAAACCAGTTGTGCTCGACAATCTTGAAGCAAGCCCTGCGGAGGGTCCACCACAGCTTCCCACGGCCCTGGGAGGTGTCCACGTAGAGGACAGGGCAGCGTTGCACACAGGCTGAGGTCAGGGGTGGAGCAAGGGTGCCGTGTTACAGGTCTGGGGGCTGCCTGCTCCTGCCAAGTTGCCAGAATGCCCCCTGCAGCCCTCACCTCACTGGCCCCCAGACTCGGAGCCCCCATCTCCTCCCGGCACCTGGCTCCATGTCCTCCACTGCTGGGTGGAAATGGATGGGAAGTAGGGTGGTCCAGCCTCTCCCCACACTCAGGGGCCTCAGGCCCTTTCTCCGCAGCCCACCCCACCCAGGCACCACCTGCCTCCCAGGACGGACACGGGACGAGAGACACACAGGGGTGCAGGCCACCGCCCTTCCCCACCTCACCCAGGCAGCCTTCACTCTCCCACCCCAGGCCCTGTGAGCAAAAATGTTTCTGCAGGTCTGTCTTCTGAAGGGTGGGCAGGCCTCTATCCCTGAAGACCAAGCTGAGGCGGATGATAGCCTTAGAGTGGCCACTCCTGAGCCAGGCCACACCAAGGGCTCCATGGGGGTTGTGCGGGCACTCCTCGGGGGCCACTGCACACACTTGAGACTCAGGGGGTCAGGGCTGGGAGGCATGCCGGGCTGACAACCCTCCCTGGGGTTGTATTCTCCTGGGGTGGGCAGGGCAGGGCAGCATCAGGGGAAGAAGTCCCTGCATGCTTTTGGTGATGCTCATGTCCCAGAGATGTCCCAGGAACGTCCCAGAGGAGGCAACGGGCTGGGGCTGGGCCGGACTGTTGCCCCCGCTCAGGCTCTGCATGGCCTGTCTCTTCTGGGTCTGCTGGGTTGGGGGGGCACCAGGCAAGGTGGGGGTGCATGCATGTGGGCTTGCCCTCACCCTCGGTGAAGCACTCCTCAGGCTGCTCCCCTTCGGGGTTCTCCTCGGCCTGCTCCTCAGGGTCCTCCTCAGGGGGTTTATAGTCAGCTGTGCTACAGACGGAGGAGTTCCCGTCGAGGGGCTGCGGCGGCTTCTGCAGGGCCACATGGTCACATGACCCCTGGGTCCTCCCACCACGTGGGGTAGAGGAGGTCAGGATGGGAGACCAGGAGGGAGAGGAGAGAGGGTGGGTGCAGCTGACCTATTCATTCATTCACTCAGTCATCCATTCCCTCAGCCCTGGATTATGCAGCCAGCACTGCGCCTTGTGCAGAAGAAGCACAGGGCCCGAGGCTGCCGGTATCCCACCCGCATGGCACTTGGATTTGGAGGCCTGGGGAGGCACAGCGAGGGCACAAGGAGGCCCAGGAAGGCCTCCGGTAAGGAAGGAGGCTGGGAGGCAAGCAGGCGGGGGCTGGTGTGCGGCACAGCCAGGCTGGGGCAGCGTAGGGGTGGGCAGCAGAGGAATGAGAGTCCTGAAGGCACTTTTGAGGGGGTAAGAAAGGGGGTCAAGATGGAGCTGGGGCTGAAGGTCTGAGCCTTCCCATCCCCAGGGTCTGTCTGGCCAAGGGTCCAGAAGGGATGGGAAACTGTCCCCAGCCAGAGCTCCAGCCCAGGGCTAAGGGAGCCTTGTGGTGGGGAGGCTGGTGCTCCAGCCCAGCCAGGCCTCCGCACCTCCTTCCGCTGCTGTCCCAGGCCAGCTTCCCTGCCCGGGCCTCCCTCAAGGGGACCCCTTCATGTGGGGTGAGGCCCCTGAGGGAGAAGATGGAGAGGGCAGCTTAGGGAGCAGCTCTGTGTTTACAATGGTGGCCAGAAATTAGGGACGTCCTTGTGCCCAGTTGACAGAAAGGGAAATGAAGGCACAGGGTGTTAGTTGAGGGCCCCCACTGAGCTGCTGTATCCTGGGCGCCCCAATGTCCACAGTCCCCCTTGGAGCCCTGCTTGACCCTCTTTAATGAGTCCCCAGGGACTTGACCCTGGGCTCTCTCTAGCCCTTCCCCATCCCTGTTCCTCATACTGAGGTCGATGCCACATTTCCCAGGGTATTTATAGCTTGGCAGGCACTCAGCCCCCTGGTAAGTCAGCCACATATTTGGGGGGAATAAGGAGTCAAGAGCTTTCAGGGTAAAGTTCATTCAGGCTCTGGGGCCCTGCCAGGCCCAGGGCGACAGTGTGGGGGTGGGCAGGGGTCCTACCCTAGCTTATGTGCTTGCCCTTCCCCTGCCAGAGCTGAGGGTGGGCATGGGGGCTCAGGCAAGGCCCCAGCCTAGGGGAGGGGCAAGAGTAGGCATCTCAGCCCAGCAGCAGGCCCCCTGACGGGCTGGGCCAGGGCTCCTGCTGGCACTGCGCTCAGCTCTCTGCCCTCCTGTACCCAGCCCCGCTTGCCCCCTGGTTCCTCTCCTCAGGGCCCCCAGCCTGACCCAGGGCTTGGTCTTACACTGGGAGGTTGGCACCAACCCCGGGAGGGATCTAAACAGAAATACATGATAATCGCAAGGACTTGGCAGGGGCTTTAAGCCCAGAGGGGGTTTAAGAGGGGCCTCCAGGGTCCCAGCCCTGCTGAGGTGCCACAGGTAAGAATATCCTATCCAGGAGTGCCACCTGCTGGTGGGAGGGGACCAGAGGGAGCTGCGAGGCCAGAGAGACAGGAGGAGACAAAGGCACTAGGACAGGCCGGGCAGGTGGGACCAACCACATCAGTAACAGTGGCAGCAGTCACCGGGTGCAGAGAGCTTACTGCGTGCCTTACCCACAGCATCTCTTCAATGCTTAAAACACTGCCCCCGTAAGGTACCATTACTCTAATTTTACAGATGGAGAAACAGGCTCAGAGAGGATCTGTGTCCAGTCCAAGGTCGCACAAAAATTTGAAGCCATGAGCCCCTCAAGCTGTGCCCTGTGATGGGCTCACCTTGACATCCTCAGGCTCTGAGAAAGTGTCCGTCTCCTCTTCTGTGGGCATCTCCAGGTCAGACTCCTCGGAGGCGATGGGCACTTGGATGGTCAGGTAGGGGTTGTTGATGAAGTTGAGGTGGTCCAGCTCGATGCTGGGCGGAGGGCCGTCGACCAGGCCCACATGGTTCAAGATGTGATTGTCTTTCTTCAGGTCCTTGTCCCCCTCGTCGGGTGGTGGCTCCTTCTTCTCGTCCTCGGGAGCACTCTCCCCACCCTCCCCGGCCTCCCCGGGCTCCCCGAGGCTGAGCATGATGTCCTTGGGGCTCAGGATCTTGCCACGCAGCAGCCCCAGGAGGAAGGCTTTGGCGAAGCCGATGCCCCACTTGATGCGCCCGATGGCAATCTGCAAGTTGTTCATCTCACCGTCCTCATCTGAGGCCGCCAGGCTGTCGGCGCTGAAGGAGCTCAGCAGCAGGGCCAAGAAGAGGTTCAGGACCTGGGGATCAGGGGTTGGGAGGAAACCTCAGCTCAGCCTCTGGGCCTCTGAGGGGGCCACTGCGGTCAGCACAAGGGTCCTCAGACCTCCAGGTCATGTCTGCCACATGCTGAGCATTAGGATGCCATCTAATGGCATCTTTCAACTGTTCCTGGAAGTGGGGTGTTACTATCATCCCCACTTTGCAGATAAGGAAACTGAGGCTTGGGCACATGATAGGACTGCTGCCTGAGGCAGAGGTAGAGTTTGGGGAGGCCCACTGGGTGACAGAAACTCTGCATAACTATGTCCTCCACTGCCGGGGCATGCGAACAGGAATGGGGCTCACGTCTCTAAGCTTCCAGGACGTGCTGGTAAGCTGAATCTTTTGAGCCTTCTTTGCCTTGTGTTAAGTGGGACTTTTATTATCCCTGGCTTCTCTGTGCTCAGGTGCATGTTCCCTATTGTTCTGGAAGGGGCATTTGATGGACAGCTTTTCACCCCCTATTCTCCCCTTGGGGTTTTTTGCTCCACCCACTCCTGGTGCTTTTCCCTTACCTCTGCCGTAAGGGACCTAAGAGGCTGCTAGTCTGCCCCTGTGAACCATACTTCCCAGGGCACAGGTGCTTGCTGAGCCTCACTGTGTGCAAGAGCAAGTGGCCCCAGGCAGCTGCCTGCCTAGCAGAGACAGACACTGGATCAGACAACAACAGTGCAGTGGGTTTGTGTGGCAGTAAATACTGGAGTGCCCAGGCTTTGAAACCACGCTGGCTGGCTCTGAACCCCAGTGTACTCATTGGGTGTCCTGGGGCAAGTCAGATCAACTGCTCTATCTACATAATGGGGAGGATGCCAGTACCTACCTCCCTGCATTGTTGTGAGGATTTAAAGAGTGATACAAGTAGAGCACACAGTAGGTACTCAAAACATGTTGGCTGTTATGTGTGCAATAATACAAGACTATACAAGCTATAGGGAAGAGTAAGATGAACTCTGAGGCCAGCTTTTTCCAGAGAGAGGGAATGACTTGCCCTAGGACACACAGCACAGGCAGAACCAGAACCCAGGTTTCTATTCATTGCACTACTTTATGGGACATCATTCATTTAGACTCCAATGTGAAGGGCAACCCCAGAGGTTGTGACCCTGTCTTCCACCAGTCCACACTCCTGGGGCAGTGAGGAGGAAGGTGAGGCCAGCAGTGGGTCCTGACTCCTGTCAGTCAGAGGCAGGGCCACATCTTATTCTGGGGACCTTGGGGTGGGTCTGGGTGCGTGGGTGGACATAGGGCAGCAGGGGAGCCTGTGCATGTGAATCTGCCACCCTTGACCATCTCCTCCTCATGTCTCTCACTGTCTGGCTTTCACCAGTGTCCTCCAAGGTCTTTTTGTCATTGACTTACGATATCATAACATAAGATATCCTGTTAACGTATCTCTAAGATACAGGTATTGTACATTATATATATTCACCCTTTGGGAGAATGTGCTGGGGGGCTGCTTCCCATCTCTGTGTCCCCTTGCTACTTTCCTGCCTTTGCCTCCCACCAAAATTTATTCGTCTTTCTTTCCCTCTATCGTGGGGAGGCGTCCAGTTGCCAGAAACACATCTGAGATGGGAATTAGCTGCTCTCTGGGTCAGGAGGGTTTGCACACGGCTCTTGCCTGGGACAGAAATAGCTGCCAGGCAAGGCGTGGGGAGGGGGTCTGAGGAAAGGGGGATGGACATCATGTTTCCCCAGGGGCTCTGAGGGGTGGGTTGCCTATGACCTAGTCATTTCCTCTTTTTCACAGTAACCCAGAAGAAGTGCCTATGTGCCATGGATGCAGCGGGCATGCACACTCCCTGGCAGGAGGCCCCAGTGCCCTCTGGCAGACAACTGCTTCCATAAAGCCTGGGGGGAGGTGGGCAGGGAGTGGGGACAGTGCCCAAGGAGCTGACAGTGCCACCTCCCCTGGCAGCTCCAGCAAAGTGGGGGAGCCACAGAGCTGGGCCGGAAAGGGGTGTCAGTGGAGTGTGTGTGTGTGTGTGTGTGTATGTGTGTGTGTGTGTGTGTGTGTGATGGGAGGATGGGGGTGACACATGCAAAAAGGACATGCAGTGATGGGGGTGATGCATGCAAAAAGGACATGCAGTGTAGGGGTTCCAGACTCTGGGTCCAGATCCTCAAGACCCCCTGAACCTTTGCTTCCTCCCCTACAGAGATAAATGGCAGGCCCGTCATTGGAGGTGGTGAGTACTAAGAGAAGAATCCACAGAAAGTGCTCAGAATGCTAGATACCTGCGAGCAGAGGCGTCAGCGCTCCTGCTGGCGCTGGCACATCATCGTCACTGCTGCTATTAGACTGACGCTCTTATTAGGGCTACACAGACCCAGGCTCTACCCAGGCCCAGGTTGTCACCAGCTGTGAGGTTCTGGGCAGTGCCTCCTTGGAGCACAGAGCCCATGGTACCTGCTTCACCAACACTGCGAGAGCATTAGGGAACATGCACATGAAGCCCTTCTCATGGGGACCAGCACATGGCAAGAGCCCAACACTTGGGCCTAAGAGGCCAGTGGCAGGACCTAAGCCCCCACTGCCACCACGCACCTGTAACATTTGAACCCCCTTGGCCTCACCGGCTGAACATTTTGCTAAGCGCTTAGACATGTGTTGTGTAATTCTTCGGACCACCAGTGAAGTAGGTCACCGCCATTAGCATCCCCAGTTTCCAGATGAGAAAAACTGAGGCCAGAGACAGGTTAAATAACTTGCTCAGTTATTTAACCTCAGTAAGCTGTGCAGCAGGGGCTTGAAACATTTTTGGGTTTACAGGCATGTAGGTGGAAACCCTGTGCAGACCCTTTTGGCCACCCCCAGGCCCTTAACCTCACAAACTTCTACACACAGCCTGCTACCTGCCTCATCAGTCCTGCCCCACAGTTCTGTTGGGGGATCTTCTCTCTCCTCCCGCCTCCCCAAATGCCCTTCCCAGGGACAGCCAGCCTGGGTTCTCCTGCCTGCCTGTCCCTGGGGGCTCAAGACCTTATCCCATGGGCCCCTCCTCGGTGGAGGTGACACTCCTCCCCGTCAGCCCACCCCTGCCCCCAGTGGGAGCTCAGCGATATCTGAGACGTGCTGACCTAGCAGCCCAAGGAATCCATCGGCCTTTGCGGAACGTGGAGACGTGCGTCTTCCCACCCCCATGGCCCAGGACAGCGTCGCCGGCCACTGCAGGGGGCAGCTGGGTGCAGCACTCCTGGCAGAGTGACCCCCACCCCGAGAAGGGGAGGAGTTGGGGTCAGCAGGGTGAGGGGAGATGCCACCTCAGGCCCTAGCCACAGAAATGCCCGTCAGCTGGACAACAGCCCCACGCCCCTATTTCTCATCAGCTCCTGCCGCTGCTCCCCTGCCAGCCCCACATGCCAAGCCGTGAGCTACAGAAAGTGCCTGAACGGCTGCAGTTTATGCCGTCTCTGGATTCTCTCAACACCTGGGGCCTGATGCCCAGCAACAGAGAAGGGTGAGAGGTGGGAGGACAAGAGGCCCAGGAGTCCCTGGTACCAGCCCTGTGCTGTGTCTCCTCCCGCACTGCCAGCCAGTCCTCCCAGCCACCCTATTGGTACTGACCATTTCTCTTTCCTGTGAATTTAGAGAAACCCGTCAACAGAGGGCAGTAATTCGTTCAAGGTCACACAGAAGCGGACAGAGCTGGGACTGGAATGTGGGTCTATCTGACTCTAGTTATCATATTACTTTGCCCTAAACAGTGGGTCTCAACAGCGCTATTACAGTGCGGTCCCTGGACCAGCAGCCACAGCGGTGCCCGGAGCTCGTTAAAATGCAGATTTCCAGGCACCAGCCTGAAGCTGCTGAACCAGGCTGGCAGGTGGGGAGTTGGGGAGGGGCCAGGAATGTACGTTTTAAAATAAAATAAAAAACTCTCAGGGGATACTTAGACAGATGAGAATTGGAGAGCCACTGGTTAAACCCAAATCAAGTATCAGCAGTTTTGTACAGTTCAACCTCATAGGAAACAGGTCCTCGAAAGACAGCCCGATTTAAAGGAAATAAAGGAACGGGGCGTGTCTTACAGGCTTGGGTCTCCTGGGTGAGGGCGGGAGCCGCCCAGCCGGCCTCACTCACCACCAGATTGCCGATGACCATGACCATGAGGAAGACAGTGAGGCACATGGCCTGGCCGGCCACCTCCATGCAGTCCCACATGGTCTCGATCCACTCTCCGCACAGGATGCGGAAGACGATGAGGAAGGAGTGGAAGAAGTCGTGCATGTGCCAGCGCGGCAGGCTGCAGTCCGCGGCGATCTTGCACACACACTCCTTGTAGCTCTTGCCGAACAGCTGCATGCCCACCACGGCGAAGATGAACACGATGATGGCCAGCACCAGCGTCAGGTTGCCCAGCGCCCCCACCGAGTTGCCGATGATCTTGATGAGCATGTTCAGCGTTGGCCACGACTTGGCCAGCTTGAAGACCCGCAGCTGCCGGGCAGGGGCAAATGAGGCTCAGGGACCCCTGGCCCGACCCGAGGGAGCCCCATCCTTAGGAGAAAGAACGCTCTTGAGCAGCTTGAAACCCCATCCCCCGAGTGACCTGAGGCCTCGGTCTGCCTCTCTGTTAAATGGGAATAGTTGTCTCACCACCTCATCTTCTTCCTATGTCCAAAAGAAAAGAGTCCTTTTCTCTTAAAGATAGAGGCAAGTATTTGCAGGTGAAGTTATATGTCAGATTTGCTTTAACATACTCCACCCAGTGAAAAGTGGGGCAAGAGATGAAACAGCTGTGGAGGCTGATGGCTGTTGCAGCTGAGTGATAGGTACCTAAAGGTTCAATATTCTTTATATTTTTGTGGATGCATGAAAGGTCCTGTGATAAAGTTAAACAAGATAATAAAAGCACGCCTGTGAGATGGTGGGAAAGACACTAATACAGAGTCCCACTTCCACTACTGATGAGCTCTGGTCTGCCTCAGCTAAGCCTCAGCTTTCAGGTCTGCAAAACGGGGCTGAAGTCCCCACTCCACTGCCACCCAGGATCACTGAGGCATCAACTCCAAATGTCAGAAGCCCGCAGCAGCCTTGGGTGATAATGGGGATAGTCAATTTAATTTTGCATTTGCCTCGCAATCAGCTGCTCCACCCTCCCTATCGTGGTTTTACTACCTCTGGTGACAGCTATCCAACCCTAGGAACACTTCCATCTACAGCAGTCCCTCCAAAATAGACTGCAGAGATGGTTTGTGGGAGGTAAACTCTCTCAGCTTTTGCTTATCTGGAAATTATTTAATCCCTCCTTCAAATTTAAATGATAATCTTGCCGGATAAAGTAATCTTGGTTCCAGGCCCTTCTGCTTCATTGCATTAAATACATCATGCCACTCCCTTCTGGCCTGTAAGGTTTCTGCTGAGAAGTCTGATGTTAGCCTGATGGACTTTCCTTTGTACGTGATCTTATTTCTTTCTCTGGCTGCTTTTGATGGTCTGCCCTTATCCTTGTCTGCCAGTTTTATTACTATGTGTCTTGGTCTTGTCTTCCTTGGGTCCCTTGTGTTGGGAGATCTGTGGATGTCCACGGCCTGAGAGACTATCTCCTTCCCCAGATTGGGGAAGTTTTCAGCAACTACCTCCTTGGGTGATAATGGGGAGGCCCCCCTTTCTTCTTATTTCCACGAAGAAAGGCTTGGAGAGGCAGACGTGGCATGCACAAGGGTAGAGGGGCCTCACTTCCAGCTCTCTGGCTTCTGGGGGCTTCTCCTCCCACCTCCCCAGTCTTTCCGCCCCTGCCTCCGCAGCCCTGGCCCTGGGGCCTCACGCACCAGACGGAAGGAGCGGAGCACCGACAGGCCCTGCACGTTGGCCAGGCCCAGTTCCACCAGGCTGAGGGTGACGATGATACTGTCGAAAATGTTCCAACCCTGCTGGAAGTACTCGTAGGGGTCCATGGCGATGAGCTTCAGTATCATCTCTGCTGTGAAGATGCCTGTGAAGACCTGTGGGGTGCGGTATGGTGTGATCCCATCACAGAGCCTGTGGGAGAGCAGGGCCTGTGCCTCCCCCACCCACCTCCCACCTCCTGGGAGAGCCCACGGGGCTGAGCGGCGGGGTCCAGAGCCCCGAGGGGCACCACCCAGAAACCCGAACCCATCCATCGCTGGCCTTGTGACTGTGGGCCACAATGAACTTCTTGGGGCTTCACCCCAATGATGATAATATTCAACACTCACAGAGTGTGTTCTGGTTCACACTATGACTTCACTGGTATGCCGATTTCTATGTGGTTTGGGGAGGGATTTTCACATTCATCCCAGAGGTAATAAAATTGAGGCTCAGGGAGGTTAGCAGCAAGCCCGCAGTCACACCACCCGTCTGGGAACGAGCCAGGTCCCAAACCAGGTATCGGGGCTTGCTTCAGTCTCTTGTCTCTACACCCTACAGCCTCTCTACCCTGGTTGGTGGAGGTCCCAGGACCTAGCAAATATTGGTGGACTTGGAAGTCTAGGGCAGGAGCCAAAAGGGGGAAAGTCAGGGATAAATGAGAAAACCAGAGCTGCCCCCTGAAACCCCAGACGTAAGGGTCTGAGGGCTGCATGGCCCCTGAAATGCCCCTGGGCACAGCCCCCCTCCTGCGGAGCACCAGCTGCCCTGGGTCCACGGCCTGCCCAGGCACATGCTGAGCCCCACCCAGGAGCTGTCCCTGGCCGTAGCAGGTGCCCAGACAGCAGCACAGTGTGGTCAGGGGGTGGGCAGGCTGCGGGCTGGGCCCATCACGCACACTCCAGCAGCTGCACTGTGAGTCTAGAGCACGCCTTTGACCCTCTAGCCCAGCCTGGCCATGGCTGCCTTGGCATCTCCATCAGATAGACAGGCCTGCCATGCAGGTTGGGAAGTCCAGTGTCTGGTTTCCATGCTACCCACCCATCCTCTGTCCCACCTTCCAAGCCCAGGCCTCAGCTCATACTTTTCCTGGGCTACCCTCACCCATTTGCCATCCTGGAAAGATTATAAAGGGAACTGGGAAGGGCAGGGCAGGGCCAGAGGAGAAGGCAGCTTTTTCTCTTTGTCAGGCTCCACCGGGACTGGCAACGAGGTGATAATGCTCCTAATGGGCAGGGATAAGCAGGCGGATCAGTGTGTGTGTCAACAATAGTGGAGCTGGAAGGGCTGGAGTTGGGAGCGGACCTGGCCCTGCTGGAGAAATGGAAGCGGGCAAGGGGTTGAGGGCTGGAGGACCATGCCCTGGGGCCTCCAGGCTGAGCTGGAGCCTGGTGGGCCTGGGTGCCCATGGCTATATGCCCCCATTTCCAGGTCCCTCGGTCCACAACACCCTCTGAAAGTGGAGGTATTTGTTACCCAGCTCCCCTCCCAACCTCCATGCCACTATCCCCCATCTCTGCCTCTAGGACATGGCCTGGACCCCAGCCCCCTGGAGTCCTGATCTTTAGAAGTCCAGCACCTCATCCCCATTCTTTCTGCCCCCAAATACCTTGAAACCTGAATTTCACACCCTGAAATACCAGTGTCCCTGCCTTGTACATCAACTCATGCCCCCCAGATGCTGGGAAAATACCCCAGCCTGTCCCCATATGGCCCCCAATAGTGCCACATATTTCCACAAAGCCCAGATGGCCCATCAGGCGCTGTGGCCCCTCTCCTGTCCTGCCGGGGAATGCCACCTCTTCCCTGTCCCCTCCCTACCAGGTTGCCCACACTGAGCACCCTGTCAAAGTGCTCAGTCATGGGGTAATGCTCCATGGCCATGAAGAGGGTGTTGAGCACAATGCAGATGGTGATGCCCAGGTCCACAAAGGGGTCCATGACGATCAGGTGGATGATGTTCTTGAACTTCATCCATGGGGTGCAGCAGTTCCATATGAGCACTTTGTGGGCACACTTGTACCACCATGGTGGGCACTTCTGGTGGGCCTCTTCCAGCTCTGGGGGCAGGGTGGAAACAGACCCCCGGTGAGGATCCCCTCAGACGTGCTCCTTCTGCCTACATCCTCTGACCCACCTTCCAAGCCTGCCCCTCAGCACATCACCTTCAAGTCCTGCCCCTCTAGGCCCCACCCACTCTCAATACTGTGCTCACAAAGCCCCACCCCTTAGTGTTTTGAGCTTCAAAAACCCACCCCTCAGTGAGTTCACCTCTGAACACCCCTCTCTCAAAGCTCTGGCTTCTTAGTATACCCCACAAAGCCCTGCCCCTCAGTGACTCCCACCCCTGCCTGTGGCCCAGGGCTGCCATCCTGGCAGGGGAGACACCCTGATATCTCCTGGGGCTGGGTCCCAGTTCCACCTGCCACCTGCCTGTGCCACTGGGAGGGACTGGACCAGGACTGCCCTGAGGACTCTCCTTCTTGCTGCTTGTAAGGCTGGCCCCTCCAGACTGTCCCCAGGCAGTCCGCCCTTTCCCATCAGAGTGGCTTTCTGGAAACACCTCCTGTTCTTGCCAACCCAACTCTAAAGCCCTGGGACTCTGTGAGGCCCATGGATGAAGCTCCTCCTCCTGACCTTCCAGGTCTCTGCTGCCTATGCGAGTCCTTGGCCTAAGCATGACCTCATTTAATTAGCACCAGAAATGTATGAATATTGCCAGTGCCCCCACCTCATAGATGAGGAAAGGGGACTGGAGTCGGGGGCAGCCGCATGGAGACCTGGGTTTGAGGGCATGATTGGGGACTCCAGGGCAGGGGTGGCTGACCCTCATCCTGATCCAGGATTAGCAAACTCGACTTCTCAAGGGCTGCAGATTTAGTGTGTTGGTAACATCCCCACCCCAAACCTGGGTGCTACTGCAGGTGACACAAACCATGCCTGAGGCCCAAAACTTCTCAGTGGTCCCAGCAAGAGTAGCACTGAGTGACTCCTGGGCCAGCTGTGCCCAGCTTTCTGTGGGCCTTTCTTTGGCAGGGCACACAGACACCTGGATGCCTGTCATACACGGGCAGGTGAGGTGGTGCCTTCTAGAGATTTGCTAAGTCCTCTAGGCCTTCCAAGTCCTTCCTGGCACATGCCTGGGAGGGGACCAGAGCTCTTTCATGTCAGATTGCCTTTCTTCCTCCATCCTTTGCTTCCCCATTCTCCCCTCCTTCTTCTTTCCCTCTTTTCATCCATCCATACACTCATATCCCTTCCCATCCATTAATCTTTCAGCTCAGCATCCACCTGTCTATCCATCCGTCCGTCCATCCGTGTGTATGTTTATGCACCTTCTCCTTGTTACTTTACTTTATTCTCCTCATGAGAATTGGGGTTGACATAGGCATTTGGGGGAGTCCAGGACTACCTGGGCAGAGTGTGACCTTTGACCTCCAGCTTTTACCCAGAAGACATGAGGAGCAGGACTTCCAGTTTCCAGAACATTGGTCCTCCTCGGTTAGTTATCATCCTGTCCTTCCCCATCGCCTTGGCAGCTCCCAAGCCTCCCAGAGACCCCCTAGTCCCTGGCAACCTGGCCTTGCAGGCAGAGCTGGGTCAGGTTAAGCCGATGCTGTTTACTGTGGCCATTTCTTTGATATCAATGTTAAGTTACTGTCCCCCTGCAGCTGGGCCCAGCCATGCCCTCCCTTGCCCTCAGGAGCTGGGATGGCCCTGGGAAGGATAAGCGGAATAGATGGGTATGGGGTGGGCACTCACCTTCCATGGCATCTGAGATGCCACTGTCTGTGCTGCAGCTCTGCCTCGGGGGCTCCCTTTCCCCCGGGGATGTGTCCAGGCTGCCGTTGCAGTCTTTGCCGTGGGCTGGGTCCCCGTCTGCTTCCCCAACTTCCAGAGCCTTGGCAGCCTTGGCCTATGGACCAGCAAGGGTGATGGGCGTGAAGTCCATCTCTGAGCCAGGGAGAGGGACTAACTGACCCAGAGTCCTTTAGGATGGGGGCCCCTTTTTTTGGCCTGCACTAAGCCAAGTGCAGGTTGTAGGGGGTAACTTCATTGGTGGTGGGAGTGACAGGGAAGGGACCAAAGCAGCTGAGGACCCTCACCCTTGAAGACCTTTCACTCTCTAAAGCCTTGACTGACCCTGCACTTCATGAGATGACTAGAAAATGGGCAGGTCCTCATCAGGACCCACCTCTCTCTCAGCATAGACCCACAAACTGCCCAGAAAGAATCACAAAACTGTAGATATTCGAGCTGGAAGCCTGCTTCAGGTTTAACTACTCCAGATTCCTTCTTATATTTGGAGAAACTGAGGCACAGAGCTGAAAAATAGTTTTTCTACTGACTGGATGCCTCCCATCCCGCCAAACCTCCAGCCTGCGGCCTTCTGCTCCTCCTGCCTTGCACCCCCTACCCCATGCCTCCCTCACCTTCAGCCTGCCTGGGAGAACCCAGGCCGAGGGGCAGGGATACCCCTGTTCAGACCTTTTCCAGCTCCTCCTGATGCTTTTTGAATTTCTCTAGCATCTGCTGGAACTCTTCTTCCTTCTCCTGATCCTCGGCCAGCGTGGCCTCGTTCTGCTCAGCATACGCCATGGCCACCACCGCCAGGATCAGATTGATGAGGTAAAAGGAGCCCAGGAAAATGATGACCACAAAGAAGATCATGTAGGTCTTGCCGGCTGCCCGAAGGGTCTGGGACAGGGCAGAGGAGAGGAAGTGTCACGTGGCACCCGCCTTTCACCCACCACCCCTCTCCGCACACCCATTGCCCGGATAGGTAAACAGGGGGAGTCCCTCACACAGCCTGGTGCTTGAGGACCTTTGAGACAGGGTATGGCCATCCTTGGCAGGCTAAGCCACATTCCAGGGAGCTTCACAATATATCCTTAGGCCCTAGACTTTCCTGGTCTTCTGGCTCAGAGAACCCTGGGGACCCCAACCAGAAATCTGGAGATCAGAGATGCAGGATAAAAAATGGTATACAGGGGACTGGGGTCAGCTTGAACCTTAGCTTTGCTGCAGTGCCTGGCATCTAGTAAGAGCACAACAAATAGTACCTATTATTGTTAAATAATAAGAATAATAATTTTATTAGTAAATAATTATTTTATTAGTAAATAATAATCACTATTACTATTATCATTAACATCATCAGTGTTAGAAACATCATCAGGGACTAGAAGGCACTATTGCTCCAGACTCAATCTGCCTGCCCTGCAAACAGTAGAAACCAAATAACTGTGTATGGGCAGAGTTGAATTTCTAAGCTGCCCTATTGGTTACTGCGAGGCCTGGGGGTCTGTGCCAGACGCAAATATCAGCTCTTAAGGCAAAGGAGGAGGAAGAAGAAAGGCTGCGGCTCATATCTGGGCAGGTGCCCAGTGTTAGAGGGCTCCGAGAACCATCTGTAGGGGAGCTGAGGTGGTCCCATGGAGGACAAGGCCCTGTTGGGGGCCCTGCCAAGCCCCAAGGAGGCTGTGGGGACAGAGGTGACTGTGAGGCTGAGAAGCGGGGTGGGGGCAGCCGTACCAACTGGAAGAGGTTCTCCCAGTAGTCCTGCGTCATGAGGCGGAAGAGAGCCAGGAAGGCCCAGCTGAAGGTGTCGTAGCTGGTGTAGCCATAGTTGGGGTTCCGCCCGGCCTTGATGCACTCGTAACCCTCAGGGCAGTGCCTGTGCATAGGACAGGGTCTGATTTTAGGGAGGGATGAGAACTGTAGCTGGAGGACAGATGGGGGGACCCCAAGGAAAAAAGTCCTTCAGTCCTGTGACCCCCAAACAGGGAAGTATTCCAGCCATGCCATGGGCTTCCCTTACTTTCCCATCCACCCCAGGTCCTTGTCCCTAATCAACCCGTTATCCTCCAACAATCCTGGGATACCTTTTCCCACTCCCCCAACATCACTCACCCAGCGTCACTGCTGTTCCCACAGAGCAGGGCATCGCTGGCACCCTCCAGGAAATAGAAGTTCCCTTTGAGAGTCAGGCCACAAAAGAAACACATCACCCACGTGGACACACTGTAGGTACACGCCCCCATTGCACATTTGGGGACGCATCTGTGTGAACCACATACACCACATACACATGATGGGTGCTCTCTGGGTACCCTTCTCCTTTAAGGGCAGCTCCACGTGCCAAGATCTCTGCGTGGATACAGTGCAGGGGGTTCAGCTCCAAGTGGTGCCAGCTGGGTGCCTAGAGTGGTTGTATGGTTGGGATGCCGCAGGGACAGTAGGGGAGTGGGTGTCAGGGTGGGTAGACAGAGTCCAGGCTGAGGAAGGGGTACCTTCTTCCTGTTCGCCAGAGGCATTGTGTGGAATAATAGGGGCTGTGTGAGAATGTGTGTTCTGTGTGAATGTGTGTGTGTGTGTGGAGGGCAAGCATGTGAATAGGTGTGGATTCATAGGAAACTCGCCCCAGGTGGGGAACCCCTTCTCCCAGAGCTACAAGAGGATGTGGGTGCCTGGGTGCCTGGTAGCCCTGCTGGCATGCGAGCACGGAGCGTGATGAAGGAGAACAGGGATTGTGTAGGTTAGGGACTAGGAACTATGGGGCTGCTGCTCTTTAAGGTGAAAGCTTGAGGATTTTGGAAGCGGTCTGGCATTTGTTGTCAGAAGTGCACTTTGAAAATACACAAATGTGTACACTCTGAGAATATCATCTCTAAACCTGAGGACTCTGAGGGCCACGGAGATCGAGGGACTTGCCAGAGGTTCCCCAAGCTGGTAAGTGATGGATTTAAGCTCAGGTCCTTCCCATGCTGTTGATCTCATAAAAGGCTGCCCTAGGGCATGGGAAAGACCCCACTGGCCTCCGCACCCTCTGTTCTTACCTTCATCATTGATGTAGGCATCCCAGTCAAAGGTAAAGTTGCTGGCCCAGCTCTCCTGGCTGTTCCACGTGTCATTACCATACCACGTGTCATTGCCGTACCAGGTGTCATTGCCGTACCACGTGGTGTTGGTGTCATTAAAGGGTGGGGGCCAGCGCACACACTTCTGCCGCAGGTTTCCCATGAAGAGCTGCAGCCCCACCAGGGCAAAGACACTCAGGCAGAAGACAGTGAGGATCATCACGTCTGACAGCTTCTTCACTGACTGAATCAGGGCCCCCACAATGGTCTTCAGCCCTGCCCGTAGGGAGGGTAAGAGTATGGGGGGCAGGCAGGGCAGGGACAAGTCATTCTCCAATCTCCCCACACTTTTGCCTACTCCATCTCCTTCAAGGCTTCACTCACTAGGGCACCACTTCCCTGAAGCCTTCCCACCTTAGCCCCACCCTTCCCTCATCACATCCTCAATGCAGAGCCTTCAAGTGCGGGCCACAGAATGCCAGCCACTATAAGGATGGACTAAAAGGCTTCACAGGTTGTTGTCTGACTCCTAGAGCAACACACAGGCACACGGTGGAGCTGAATAAATGCTGTCAGATCAGCACTTCCAAAGTGTGTTCTTCCAAGCTGTGACCTTAGAAAGGGGGTTTCGGTTATAACATAAATAAGTCATGGAGATCAAAAGTACAACATGGGAAATAGAGTCAAAAATATTGTAATACCTTTGTATGGTGTCAGAGGATAGATGACTACACTTATTGTGGTGAGCATTTTATAATGTATATAAATGTTGAATCACTATGTTGTACACCTGAAACTAATATAATATTATATCAACTATACTTCAGTTGAAACTTAAAAAAAAATAATGTGTGAGAAAGGCTGAGTTCTATATTCCATTCTTGGAGAATCAGTGTATAGACTGTCCCCTCAAAGGCTCTGACAAGTCCTACTGAGACAAACACAAATTTTAATACCATGTTTTCTTAACTTATTTGTCCACAGAATACTTTCTGATAATGCCTATGAACACCCAAGGAACAGTTCACTCTGAGAAGCGCTAGACTGCCATGGAAATATCATTGCATCCTGCTCCTTCAGATGGACAAAGGCTTAAATAACTCTTAGGGAGTTCTAGAAATGGATTCCCATCATGTATGGAAGCACCATAACTTCTTCCTTGAGCCCAATCAGAGTGTCTTTCGTTAAGTAGTAGTTTCATTTCCTTTTTTATCCTGATATGGAAAACAGGTGCTCAGCAGCCTCCCGATTATCAGAACGCTCTGAGCACTGAGGATTCTGGGGGCCTCGAGGAAAGGTATTTGGCCAGTGGCCAACGTGCAGTGCTGTCTTTGGTAAGCACTTCCCCTCCTAGGGTCTGGGGTCTCCGGGGGTCCCTTCCTCCTCAGCTGCAGTCTGAGGGCTTTGGATCAGAGGAGAGCAGAGGTACCTTCTAGCATGAAGACTTAACAATCCCTCCCATTCCCCTAGAGTCAGTTCTCCACCTCTTTTCAGATCATCTTTCTCTCCTTTAATGAACCTTCTCCAGTTTCTCCACATGCTTTTTTGAGGGGCTGGATGATCCGGATTCTATTTATTTCATGCTTCTTGATGCGTTACTTTGGAATTGCCCTGGCCTCCTCGCTCAGTGGCTGTGTGGCATGTTGCTTAGTGAGCCCTCAGGGCTGGGCCTTTCCATCACTGATCCCCTTTGCGTGTCTCTCCCGGGTGGAAGTCTCTGCTTTGTCCCATTCGCTTATTGTATTTAACACACGTCATTACCAGGCACTGTTCTAAGTATTGATATGAAGACATTTAATTCTCATAACCACCCAATGACTGGTACTGTTTTACAGATATGGAAACAGAGGCACAGACAGGTCAGGCCACTTGCCCAAGGTCAAAGTTAGGAGGTGGTGGATGTGAGAATTGAATTCAGGCAGTCTGGCTCCAGAGTCTGTGCTCTAGCCACCTTGCTGTGCTGCCTTCCAATGCCCAATGCCCCATGTGGGGCCCCTTCTCCGCTCTGGCCCCAGGGGCCCCCTCTGTGTCCAGGCTTTGATGTGGCTCCTATGTGGCCTGGGAGTGTTGTGACCCTGTGTCAGGCTCCTGGAATTTGAGTGTCAGTTTGCAGGCCTGGGCATGGGGGGAGGCCTGTTGGCCAGGTAGAGGGTCCCTGTCGCTCCCCAGTACCTGGGATGACTGTGATGGTTTTCAGGGCCCGCAGCACCCGGAAGGTTCTCAGGGCTGAGATGTTGCCCAAATCCACAAACTCCGTCAGGTACCTGGGTAGGGGGTGCCGGATGAGGGCTGTGTCAGAGCAGGGGGTAGCTGATGGGTAGAAATCTTCCTGAGAATGGCCCAGAATGAGGATTCCCAAGTGATCCTTATAGCTGGGGTTACCATGGGGGAGAGGGCGGGGCCTGATCAGACACCCCGCGGGGCCTGAGAATTGGGAAAGGGAGGGAGGACTTTTGCTGCAGAGTGGGGGTGGCAAGGGTAGCCCCCAGTGGGTGGGGGCTGTGGGACTGGAGCCCAGGGCTGCTGCGTGTGGTCATGCGCCAAGTGTGGAGGGGGCATGGGGCAGCCTCCCAGCCAGGCCCTGGCAGTGATGGCTCCTGGAATTGTGCAGCTCACTGCACACCTCCACTCACCGAGAGGATCAGCCCACTCAGCCGCCCTCTTTAGGTCTGGCCCCTGGCCCCACCCGCCCCAGCCTCAGGACATCCCCGGGGCCCTGCTCACGCCATCATGATGACGCTGAAGTCCAGCCAGTTCCAGGGATCCCGGAGGAATGTAAAGTCATCGATGCAGAAGCCTCGGGCCAGCATCTTGATGAGGGACTCAAAGGTGTAGATCCCCGTGAAGGTGTACCTGGCAGGGAGAGGGCCAGGCATGGGATCCTCCAGGCAGAGTTACAATGATGGCCCCACGAGCAGGAAGGTCGCAGAAGTGACACATGCCACCGTGAGGTCTGAGGACATCAGTGAGAGTGGCAGTGTGAGCCGCCCTGGGGCTCTAAGTGTCAGTGGGGGTGACGGTGGCAGTGCGTGTCTTCCCGGAAGACAAGAGCAATGCCACTCCAAGCATCCTCAGAGTGCAAACACTGGGGACGGGCTGTGTCTGGGGCTGAGTGCTCAGGGGACAGTGAGCGGGCAACTCACTCCACGTGCTTGGACCAGCTGGGCGGGTTGCTCATGGTCATGAACACGCAGTTGGCCAGGATGGTGATCATGATGAACATGCTGAACAGCGTTGCGGAGGGTCAAGGAAAGTGAGGCAGCAGGCGGCGGGGGGCGGGCAGAGCGCCTCCCGCCTGGGCCCAGCTGTGCCCTCCCTGCCCCTCCCGCCGCTGGCTGGCCCCTCAGGCAGGATATGAGTGGATGAGCACCTTGATGGCAACCCGTCTGAGGATGCTGAAGGGGCTCAGCATGTAGAGGGCGGGCGTGGCAGAGAAGCGGAAGATGGACTTGCCCTTGTTGAGCACGATGAAGGTCTGAGGCAGGGAGAGAGCGGTGAGGCCTAGGGACGTGCAGGCAGATGGACGACGGACAGACAGGCAGAGGGGACCCTCCCGGGCCCAGACCTTCTTGTCTCTGTAGTAGGGATCCAGGTCCTCCAGGGGGATGCCGATGACCTCTGGTGGTGGGTCCCCATAGATAAGGGGGAGGTTCTTGCCAGCTTCCAGGTCACTGCGCGGCTTCCGTTCAGACTCCTCGATCTCCATCTGTTTGCTGCGCTGCCGCCGGGCCTCCTCCTCCACCCTCCGCCGTTCTATGGCTGCCAGGGACTCCCGGGTGAAGGGGTGCAGGCTCTCGGGGCCCAGAGGCACCAGGGTGGCTATAGATGGCCTGGCCATCCTTGCATCCCGGGCTCAAGAGCTGGGAGGGTGGTAGCCAGCTGGGGCAGCTGCAAAGTGCAGCCCCTGGGGTGTTGGGCGGCCACCCCACCCTGGGCTGCTGTCCGCTACTCACCTCCTGCCTGCCCAGGGGCCAGGCTGGGGAGGTTGGCGTGCAGGCCCTGCCGGGACTGGGAGATGTGCCTGCAAGGCCTGGGTGCTGGGGCCGTACAGGTGCTGGACACAAGAGCATCACCCCCAAGCCCTGCACCACACTCTCCCCAGCAGGGGATTGGCTGCCTCAGGAGTGACTGCAAACCAATCAGATCCTCTTCGGCCTTGGGGACCTGGGGCTAATGCCCCAGTGCCCTCAGCCACCTTCTGGGCCCAAGCTCCGGGAACTGTGTGGCTTCAGCCTACAAGGACAGAGAGAACCACAGCTGGTAGGCCCACACGGCCTCTATCCTGCAGTGAGGCACAGAGGAGTCAGCTCTAAATGTGCAGTGGGCCCAGAGGATGGGCCCAGAGGAGGGGCCTGGTGGGATCAGCCTAAAGTAGGGATGGAAAATGGATTTCATCTTGAGGGCTGCTTGGATCAGCTGCTACTGGAGATGTAGGCAGAGACCATCAAGGTTGCAGCCAGACTCGTTACAAAAAGACTGTCGTGATTGACTAGTGATGTCTGCCAGGGGCGTGAGAAAGCAGAATGTGGCTCATCTTCCTGGAGGGAAGGGAAAAAGAAGACGTGGGGGTGTAGAGTACCCTGCCCTGGACTCTGGGAAAGTGTAATGGGCTGGGCGAGGGCAGAAGGAAGGGCCACAGGCCCTGCAGGGGGTTCCAGCAGCTCCCTCCCATGGGACCTGTGGGACCTAAACCGAGGGTCGGCAGGGGAACTGGTGTGGGAGGATGAAGGGTGTGTGTGGGGCCACGTCAAGAGAGCCCACAGATGCTAGCCTGGAGGATGAGGACACATGGGAAAGGTCATGGGGACAAAGACGTGGATAGTTTTAACTGCAGGGGCTGCTGCTGGTTGGTGGTCTCTGTACGGACTGGGTGGATACAGGGGCAAACACCTGGAACTTTTGAGGCCTGGGAGGGCTGTGCGGACTGTCTCCTTGGCCGTCCCTTGGCTGCTCCTGGCCCCTCCCTGTCCTGCCCAGCCCTCCTGGGTCTGGTCCCTGCGGAAGGGAGGCGGCAGGTCGCTTATCACAAAGGCCCCAGGAGATGACCTACGTCAGCAGGCAGGCACAGGGAGACCACCACAGCCCCAACACACATGGCCACCACCAGGCCTGCACCAACAGACACCCTGGAGCCTCCTTTCCACCAGAGGGGCCTGGATAGACCATCCCCAGGGGCACCAGGAGCTACGCCGGAGGCAGCCTCTTACAGCAGCCCAGATGCCGGAGCAGCTCCCCTGCCAGACCAGCATGGAGACCTCCTTAGCCTTGGTCAACAAGTGGGGAGGGTAGCCCAGGGAGAGGCCAGAGCCATTGGCAGAGCTGGCCACTCCCCCGTGCCTGGCAGCCCAGCTGCTCCCTCCTGTCACCCAGGGAGTCGTGTTTCCACGGGGATGACTCTGCTCATTCCTGCTAACCCCGTCCCACAGCTGCTCATTGGCCACATCGTGTGCGTGGGAGGGCATGTGTGTGAGCACACACATGTACACACATGCACACCCCCAGCCCGAAACCACCCCTCACTCGGACCCCAAAGCTGTATCCTACTGTTTGCTACACACCTTTCCACCTCATCCCATCAGCGGCCCTGCAGACAACCCCATACAGAAGACACTGACGGCTCTGGTGGGACCCTGTGGCCGCTGGGCCCCCTCCCAGGTCACAGGCCCTGCTTGGCAACAATCCTCTGGCTCCTTGTTGCCATTCCCTCCTTCACAGGAGCCCAAGTGGGACCACAAACACCAGACACAGTCTGACTCCAGCCCTGCATTCATGTGATCTACATTCGCCAAAGGCACCAGAGGCCCCCAGTGGAGAGACCCAGTGGTTTCTGCTCATCTGGCCCTCCTGGCCTCCTGCAGGCTTCGCACAAGGCCACTGCCTTTCTTCTCCAGAGAAGACCCTGGCCTACCCCTCTGGGCACTCTTTCTATCTGCTGCTCCTCCTTCGTGCCCCTGGAAGATGCTGCTTCTCCAGGGCCCTGTCTGCAGCCCTGCTTCCTCCCCCTACCCACCCACCCCTGCTGCTCTGCCACCAGAACAACCAGTACCCACCTCCTTTCCCTGGTCTCTGCAGCTTGCCACTTCTGCTCCCACTTCCCCGACGGCCCCAGTCACGGCTCCCTTTCATGTGCAGCCATAGCCTTTGGAACTGCCAGGTCTGTGGTAATTCACGCCCTGCTTGTGTGATTGACCTCTGGCGTCTGTTTCCCCTACCGGACTCCTCACAGCCGGGGCCCGGGGGCCACCACTCAGTCTGGGGCCTGGCACCCTCGCACGTGTCTGCTGAAACATTGTTGCGTGGCCCCCACCTCTCTCCCCTCCTCTGGGCCCTGCCTGCCCTGAGCTCCAGCCCCACTGACATGCACAGCCAGCCTTGTACCTCTTCCTGCTGTCCCCAGCTGGCCCCAAATGGACTCCTCATCTGTCCCTTCAAATCCTGCACTTCATCCTAAGTTCCTCTCCTCCTACCCTCTTCACCAGTCTTGAAGCCACTTCACATCTGGATGTCCTGTTGTGTGAAAAGGGAAATGCCTCCTCGGCCAGGCCAGGTGAGGCATGGCTGGGTCAGGGCTGCCGCACACGGGTGCGACCTGCCAGCTCCCTGCTGCGCTCCCTCCAGCACCCATGTCTCCGCAGCCTCCAGCTGCCGCGGCTTCATCGCCCCTCGTCTGCTCTGTTCTAATTACCTCCTTCAGCTTCCCTCCAGTCTACCATTCATATTTCCAAAGTCACAAAACTGATCATGTCACCTTCCTGCTTAATCCTTCAGTGGCTTCCCACTGCTTGATTGTCTCCATACTCTAACTGGCTCCCAAGGCCCTCCGTGGCCCATCCCCACCTCCCTGCCTTCTCCTTCCCCACATGCACCCACCTCTGGCCATACTACCTCCATTTCACAAATGGGAGAAGCTGTTTTACAGCCCCACCCCCATGTCTTTGTTTATGGTCTGTTTGCTTCCTGGAGCACCTTTCCTTTGTGTCACCCCTGAGAACTTTAATTCATCCTTCCAGATGCAACCTACACAAGAACCACCACCTCCAGGAAGCCCTCAGGGGGCACTCTGGCTGAGTGGATCACTCCTTTGCGCCACCAGAGTGCCTAATTTGAATAAAAGGTTACCAAATGAATGAATGAATGCATGAATTATTCTCTACTCCTTTCAGCACACCCTGAGCCTAAATCATAACCACTTTAAGCATTCCTTCCTCTCATCCCATGTCTCAGCTCATGCTCAAGGCCTGCTGCTGTAGGCCACGGGGTTGTTCATGCCCTCAGCCCTTGATGCTGTGCCTTCCCCACTCCAGCAGGCCCTCTGGCTTCACTTCCTCCCTGCCCAGCCTCAGTTACCACAGCATCACCACAATCCCTCTCAAAAACACCATCAATTCCAGCCTTCTCTCTACTTTGTCCCACTCACCTGGGGACACCCCAGCATGCCTGTCCCAGCTATACTGTTCCCAAGTCAGCCACCGAGCAGCTGAGGTTGCTGGAGCAGAGGACACACCTGGCAGAACCATCCTCACTGCCCTGTGTCCTTCCTCCACTTGCTGTAGTGAAATCACCACAGGCCAGGCCACGACCCTCTTGTCTGCCTAAGGCCTGGTTCGCTGGCTAACTTCTCTCTACTACCATTACCCTCTGACCATCTACGAATAGGCTCTTCCTTCTTAAAAATAATGGCAGTGGTGACAAAAACTACCGTCCCGGCCTCACACCTCCATTCATGTCTTGCTCATCTTTCTGTTCCTGTTTATGGACAAACTTCCTGGACAGCGTCTCCACCAGCTGTCTTCGCTTCCTTACCTGAGTTTGCTCTCTAATTCATTTCCCTAGGCTTCTGTTCCCCGTGATGCAACTGAGTGGGGCTCCGTCAAGCCCCCAGCACCCTCCCTGCTGCCGGGTCCACTGTCCAGTGCACATTTCTGTCTTCACCACCCTGAGCCTCTCGGAAGCATTCACCCCAGGTGGCTGCAGCCCTGTCCTGGAGATGCTTTATTCTCTCAGTCTCCGTCAGAGCACACCCAGGGCTTCCCTCCGACCTCTCTGGTTGCTCCTTCTCCATTTCCTTTGCTTGTCCTCCTCTCTCTCCCCATTCTCTAAAGTTTCTCAGAACTCAATCTGGATCTGAACGGCATCATTCCTGACTCTAGTGTTGCAAGAATGTGATAGACCTCGACTCCAGGCTTATATAATCAACTGCGTTTAGGACCACTCCATGTGGATAGCTAACAGGCATCCCAGCGTACAGAGTCTAGAAGGAAACACTTACCTTCTTCTACTGTTTCACCCAGTCTTCCTTAACCCAGGAAATGGCCCCACCATCCATCTGGTTGCTCAAGTTTGAAATTCAGGGTGTCTCCTAGAATTCTCTTTTTTCCTCACCTTCTACATCCAGCCTGTCCTAAGTTCTATTAATGCTATCTTCAAAATATTCGTCTTACCCCAGTGCATACCACACACACACAGATCTTTTATAATAGCTGTTTCCTTCTAATTACTTTGTCACCCACTGCAAATCAATCCTGTAAAGCAGCTGGTGGTCTTTTAAAAACAAGGAACTAATCGTATTGTTTCTCCTGATTAAATTTCTTCAGTAACTTCCTGTTGTACTTAGAATAAAACCTGAACAAGTTATGGTGGCCTCCAAGGTCCTGGTGATCCAGCCCCTGCCTATCTCTCTGCCTTTGTCTCCTGATCTCGCTCCCCTGCTCACTCTGCCCTGGTCCCGCTGGCCTCCCTCCAGCTCCTTGACCACTGGGTACACGCCTGCCTTTGGGCCTTTACCCAGTTCGGTGCTCCCCACCTTCACAGGGCTGTTGCTTCTCACCCCCAGTCTAGGCTCAAATGTCTCTTCTGCCAGAGGTTTTCTCCTTTTCTCTAGATCCCAATCCCCTGTATTCTCCTTGACATCATTTATCATAATTGGTAATTGTTTATTTGCCTCATTTATTTGTCTACGCCACTAGACTGAGATGCCAAGAGGGCAGAACTGTATCTGTCTAGGTCACCATTGCCAGTCCCAGCACTGTACCCACAGGAGACACTTGCGACGTGTTTGCTGAAAGAATGAATGGATGAGGCCTTGGGAACAGAGCTTTCCAGAGATAAAATGGATCCTGATAGGTTTCATTCCTTCCTCCCTCCCTCCCTCCCTCCCTCCCTCCCTCCCTCCCTCCCTCCCTCCCTCCCTCCCTCCCTCCCTCCCTCCCTCCCTCCCTCCCTTCCTTCCTTCCTTCCTTCCTTCCTTCCTTCCTTCCTTCCTTCCTTCCTTCCTTCCTTCCTTCATCCATCCATCCATCCAGTTCAAAAGCCAGAAGCTGAGCGGGCTCTGAGTAGGACACAAAGACACTTCAGTTGAGAGTCCCACCTTCTGAGCGCTGATAGTTGGGAAGAAGGTGGACATGGGCACATGTAACTCTGAGATGGGGAGAAAGCAATGGCCACCCTAAAGAGGGAGGCTGATTGTACTACAGAAGCTCACGTGGATGAGTGGTTACTTCTAGATGCAGAAAGGAAATATGTGGGTTTTCAGCTGGGCCTCAATGGACACAGGAGGCAGAGGGGAAGGGCACTCCAGGGGGAGGCAACTGCCAGCGCAGACAGAAGTAGGACACAGGGTGCTACACGCAGGCCAGGCTTTGTGGGGCATAGAATCTGCTCAGGGATTTGGGGGAGGTGGGCAGGGTGGCTGGGTTAGGGCCTTGAATGGCAGGTCTGGGACTCTGGACTTCATTCTGTGGCCTTGGAGAGCCCCTCACAGGGGCTGTGGGTTGGGGTGGGGTCATGTTTGGCCAGCATACATGTGCCTTCTGAACCCCTTTCAACATGTCTAGAATAGATGGTCAAGCTGCGTTGTTTTCAGTGGGCACCAGTGGAGGAAGGAAAGGGTCCTGACATGTATGCATGGTGACTTCCTGGCAGGGACAAGCACTGACGGCGTCCCATACCATGGGCTGGGTGTCACACTGGCAGATCTCCACGGGGCTCCTCTGGCCGCAGCCAGGAGGAAAGGGGACGAACGTGATAGCTCAAAACCTCCTCCTGCCACCAGAGTTCAGACTCCAGTCTTGGCTCCAGCCTATTCCTGATGTGAAGGCTGAGGACTGGGGAGGCTCCAGGCAATGTCTTCCCACTGAATTTAGGAATGTTGGAGTTGGAAGAACCTGAGAGATCAGTAAGTCCAACTCCCTCATCTTATAGATGGGGAAACTGAGGCCCAGGGAGGAATACCCATGCCCCCCATACCACACATTTATCTATTCAACAAACATTCCCTTGGCATCTGCTTGGTGCCAGGCTCTTCTGGGAGCCAGTAATATAGCAGTGGCAGAGTCCCTGTCCTCACTGAGCTTGCATTCCAGAGGAAGGAGGCAGGCAACAAACAGGGAAGCAAATAAGATAATTTTAGAGAATGATAAATGAGAGACCATGCCAAGACCAAAATCCAGCTCCTGGGGGCACCAGGGCCAAAACCCATTTGGTAAGAGAGAAGCCCAGTCAGAACCTGCGCCAAAAGGGAAGCTTGGGCAGAGTGGAGGGTAAAGTCAGGCTATCCTGGGGGCCTGGGAGTGTTGAGCAGTCGGGGTGAGGGTGGGGGAGGAAGGAGTCAGGGAGTCAGGCCGGGGCCAGCTGTCGGCAGGCAGGCAGGGAGCCGAGAGCTAGGACATGCTGGAGGGCGAGGCAGCTCTTCTCTGGAGCAGGGCCAGCCCAGCATTGTCTCTCTGTGGGGCTGCCAGATCGGCACATCCAATTCCAGATATAGTCTGACCACAGAGAGAAGCCTTTTCTCCCTGGCCTGGGAGAATACCTTTTGTATTCATCCAACCACTTCTTCAGCAGCCCACTCACAAAGTGGAGTTTGCAGTTACCCCTGGATCTTTTCCTCATGAACTGTGGTCATCTTAGATCTTCACCATCCTATAAATTGTGTAATAGATTTTTCTCTTTTGAATATAGTTGGAACTCAACAAAATATTAGAAAATCAAATCCAACAGTATATAAAAAGAATTATATACCATGACCAAGTGAAATTTATCCCCAGTACACAAGGCAGGTTCAACACAAGGAAAAGCAATTCATGTAATCCATCACTCAGTAGTCTAAAGAAGAAAAATCATATGATCATATCAATAGATGCAGAAAAAGCATTTGACAAAATCCAACAGCCATTCATGATAAAAACTTTCAGCAAAATAGGAATCATTCATGATAAAAAACTTAGCAAACTAAGAATAGATGAGAACTTCTTCAACCTGATAAAGAACATTTATAAAAAAACGTATGCTAACACAGTACTTAATGGTGAGAAACTAGAAGCTTTCCCACTAAGATCAGGAAAAACACAAGGATGTCACCTCTCGCTATTCATTTTCAACATCACCTTGGAAGATCTAGCTAATGCAATAAGACAAGAAAAGGAAATAAAAGGTATACTGACTACAAAGGAAGAACTAAAACTGCCTTGATTTATGACATGATTGTCTATGTACAAAATCTTAAAGAATTGACCAAAAAAGCTCCTGAACTAATAATGACTATAGCAAGGTTTCAATATGCAAAGTTAATAAATCCAGGTGTAGGATTTTACACCTACCTCTATTTAAGCTCCCCATATTCATTGCACATTTTCACCTCCAGTCTTTTGGGAAGGCCTGTTGGATCTTGGTTTTTGCTCTCAGTTCAAGGCCGTCCCTCACAGATGAATGTTTGTGATACTGATTATCTCAAATTATTGGCCAAATAAGGCTCAGGACAAATACCACCCCCTACCTCCTGCTGCCATATGCTTCTAGAACCTTCTCTTCTAGGACACTTATGCTTTCAAGGAGGGTCCTTCAAGCATCCAGAAACCCACCTAGCAGCACTTCATCAGCCTGAAACCTCCCAAGAGGCTCAGCCATGCCCTAGCAGCCTAGGATGTAAAAGCCACTGTGAGAAACCCCTGGAAGGTTAACAACGGATGTTACCTGCCCCTCAGAGCCTTCCCTGTTCACTCTAGGGCACTTCCCCAAGGATACTGAGATAGTAATCAGCTTGTTGGCCTTAATCACCTTGCCTCCTGTCAACCAAACATGGCCTTCATCTCCAGCAAAGGATGGACTTTCATCTTCCATCCAGGTCAGGCTGTTCTGTTTCTCTGTGATTGGGAGCAAGATGACAGAACTTCATGTGATCAGTGGAGACCCCTCCTTAAGCTCCACCTACAGTGGGGGCTCAGACTCAGAACTTTCTGAGAGACTGAAACAGATCAAACTCTTTCTGCCCTGGCCAAAGACAGCACCACCGGGCATTCGGGTGGCCTACTTCCCAAATTCCTGCATTCCCACTGCGGCCCAGCTCCAAGAATGCAAAATGGATCCCCATGTCCCCCTAGCTGTACATCTCAAGTCACAGCTTTTTCCTCAGCTGGGCCAGGCCAGGGTGGGGATGGGAAAGGAGTAGCTGTGCTGTTTCTCTGCCAGCACTTAGGGCCTTAACCTTGGCAGGCCAGGGGCCTGGAGGAAGTCACCTCGGGTGGCCCTCTCCTCCTGGTCTAACACTCTGCAGAGGAAGTCTGCTCCAAGAGGTCTTGGAGGGAGGCCTGGAGCCAGGAGCCGGGAGCCCGAGCGGAAACCTCAGGACACTCTGGAGCCCTGAGAGCTCCGGAAACAAGCAGGTCACGTGAGGAATGCTCTGGGTGAGGGGTGGGCTAATGCTGATTGCATTTTCCATGCCTGGCTCACTGGATCAAAACAAGCCTCCCTTTTTTTAGGCATCTGATTCAACTAGCCTGATAGTTTGTCCTCCCCAAGAGTAAGAGAGTGGTGGCCACATTTATTTTACACTTGCTGTTGGCCAAGGTTGGTTTCCTGTCTGGGCTGTATCGGCAGCCCTTCCCCCACAGTCAGCCCCATTCTCTGCCAATCCCCAAGTTGTCAAAGAACATCAGTTAGTTCTTCCCAACCTGCCTCCTCTTCCCAAACCTGAGCCTTTTCTCCACCCAGAGGGCTTTTGGTTGTCTAGGGACTTGATGAAATAAAGACCCACAAATGAGAAAAAGTCCTCAAATGGCTGTGTTTGGATTCTGTGAACTGTGCCCCCTTCCCGCAAACCATGCCCAGCTCATCTGCCAGCCCTGGAAACCTTTTTTCCCTAGAAGCAAAGGCCCAAGACTGAATTTAAATCAAAGGAATTTATCTCAAGACATAGAATTACAACCTCTGTTGGCTTGGGGGAGTCAATTATGAGTGGGAGGGATTGGTTTCTCTGGCTCCCAAATCTAAGCACTTTTCCTGTCATGCTGACATGTGCAGGCCCACGAGGCGGAGGCTTAGGAATTATTTCTTGATGAAAAGCGGTCATGGATACATTCATTTGGTGCTTACTGCAGGCTGGCACTGCTCCAATTGTTTCACATTTGTCATCCCAGCTGACAAGTGGCAGAGCCGGGATTTGAATGCAGCACTCTCACGCCAAATACATGTGCCCGCTACTACAAACACCACCTCCCTGCAGACTTTGGGGAACTAGGCTGGGCCTGGCTGCCTGCCTCCCGCAGCACAGGGCCTGCCCAGATGGAGGTCCTGTCCAGGTTGCTCCCTGGGCTGACCTGCCCCTTACCTGTCTGTCCTCTTCAAAAAACAGACCACAGTCCTTGGACTAAGACCCTAAAACATGTGGGCTGTGGTGGGCAGGCTCTGGCAGGGCCTCCTGGGCTTCATGAGGGAAGTTGTGGATGGTGGGGATTACATGTCAATAGTTTGGTAAAGAGACTTCATGCAGGTATGGTTTTTATTTGTACCAGTTGATGCTCATAAAACCCCCAACTCTCTCTGCAGTCCACTCATACACACACACTCTCTCATTGCTCCTATGAGTCATTTCCCAGCTGCTCCAAAGGGAGGGGAGGCTGCTTTGTTCCACCCAGGCCTGGCACTTCCTACCCTCTGCTGGCTTGGCTCTCTCTAAGGAGCCCCCAAGCATGGTGACTGGGACTCCATGGATGCCCCCTCAAACTTGTACGTGCACACTCTCTTACATATACACATCTAGGCCCACCTTGCCCACCCATGGGCAGATACCCATCCTGCACACAGGCTGCCTCTGCACCCTGCCTGCCCCTACCTGAGGTCTGCCCCAGGAGATGCCTGCCTCTGCCCTCTTCTCTTCTGCCCTGCAGACTCCTTTCCCATGCACAGCTGACAGGCCCTTTTCCTGCCTTGGGTCCACGGAGAGGCCATCAAGAGGACTATTCAAAGCGGATCTTGAGCCTGGAGAATTCCAGGGCTGACCTGGCTCCCCATTCCCTCCATCAACCCCAACCATTCAGGCAGTATGGGCTTTGAGCCCGCCCTGCTCAGGCCCCAGGCCCTGGGAGTTGGAGTCCTAATCACCAGCACTAGGAAAAGCAGCCCTGGTTTTCCAAGAACTTGGCCTATAACCTGAGACCCCCAAGGAAGGCTGGGGGACTGTGTCCCGCCCCTCAGCCAGCTTGGCCCTGCCACTCACTCAGAGAACTTGGCTCTATCTCAGAAATTGCTCCAGGGATGTTTTCTCACCATCTATCCCGGCAAAAGATCCTTCTCAAAATTAGGCCAATCAAGAACCTACAAGCTTCAGAAAAGACCCAAGTCACTGGCAGATCTCACTCATGGGTGCTAAGGAGGGACTCAGCATTGCTATTGGCTTTACGGCACTCGTGGCAATGTTTGCAAAGTGCAAGCCCTCGTAGAAGGGGCTGTGCTGTCCATTTTATAAAAAGATCTCCCTCACGTGGTAGGAGAAAAATACACCGCCTCCCAGCTGTGCAGGGTGCCTAGCACAGGGTGAGGTCCCCCTGCTTCCTGCCAGGCAGCCCTACCTTCTGATGGCTCCTTCCCCCCTCACCAGGGGCTCTTACTCCAGAGTCACAGCCTGGTAACCCCCGTGATGACTACTAGTTAACACTTCTGTAGAGCTGATTGCTTGGCAAACACTGTTTTGGGCACCCCACATTCATTGGCTCATTTACTCCTGACCATGATCCTATTGTTATCACTCCATTTGATGGATGAGGAAAACTGAGGCACAAGGAGGCAGGTAATGCACCAGAGGTTTTTTATGTAGTAACCTGGGGCTGGAAGCCCGGCCCTCGGGGAATCTCGGAAGAGACCTTGGCTCTCAAACACTAAGCTGTATCTCTACCCCACCCCACCCCTGTCTAAACTGGACCATGACCTTCTAGCACCTAGCTTGCAGGTGTTGCGGGTGGGGGCCCCTGGCTTCGCAAACCAGTTCCGAAGCAGAATGGGGTCTGATGACTGTTACAGTTTTGAACTTTTCATCCAGGCAGAGGGCAGGGAGGCCTCCAGGTAGGGGGCGGCTGCCCTTGGAGAGGCACAGGGTCTCCCTGGCACCCCTGCTGCCTGTCTGCTCCTGCTGCCCCATCCCCCCAACAAGGGCTGTTGACTGAAAACTGCAGGGAATAAAAATAGCTGCTGCTGATGAGGCAGAATGGGGGCCAGAGCACATGCAAGGCCTGGGGCAGGGGCTGTGGAGTGGAGGGCACCCAGGCTTTCCCAGCCCCACAAGCATTTTCGGATGGAGCCACAGGGGGCCCGGTCCTGTCTCTGCCGCTGCAGAGCTGGGGACCCCTGCAGGAGGCCCAGCACCTGCACAAGCCCTAGGGCTGCCCATGGGAACCTGCTGCCCTGCAGCCCTGGCCCCCCTCCAGCATCAGCTCCTCCCAGGGAGCAGGGGCCTTGGCCGCAGTGGGCAGAGTCCTGGCGGCTCACTAGCTGTGTGCCCCTGGTAGATGAAAGGACCCTCTGAGCCTGAGCCAGGACTCAGGAACAGAGGGTTGTATAAGCTATACCATGGTTGTGGACGTCTGCCCTCCTCTGTGCCCTCCCCTTTCCCTACCCACTCTCAGAGGCTTCAGGCCTCGGGTTTTTCATTTTCCTTCAAGGCAGCTCTTCCCTGGCACCTGGAGGCAGCCTTTCCACTCCTCTCTGTCAGGCCCAATCCCTTCTCTCCTTTCTGGCTATGTCTCCCCTGGGAGCCTTCTCTCAACTCCACCCCTAGCTGGGCCACCCCCACCCCTCCTTGCCGTTATCTACAGTGTTCTCTGCTCTGGTGGCCAGAGTTGCCCCCAAAGGTAGGGACCTTGTTAGGCCCACCCCCAACATCTGGCCACACGTATTATGCCTTCAGCATCTAACTTAGGCCTCCCCTTGGCCTGAGCCTCAGGCCTGGGCACAGAAACCCCAGCGAGAGAAGCCGGCTGAGCAGACCTTGACACCCAGGCCGGCCTAGCTCAGGGGCCCTGGGCCTTGAGCCCCCATCCCACACAGTTTCCCAACCGGAAATGACAAATAGGGGCAGCCTGGGACAGGGCCACCTGTGAAGGACCCTTAATTACCTTCCCCAAACCCGATAAAATCCCAGCTAACCCCTTGAGAGATGCCTGGGATGGAGATGGGGATGTCTGGGCCCCCGTGTCATCCACACACAGGTGATGTGGCTCTGGACACTAGTGCGATGCTCACAGCTGTCCACACCAGTGCCGCACAGAACAAGGCTGCTGGCCACAGGAAGGGGACCGGGGATGACCCCAGAAAAATCTGGAGGGTCCTGGGAGAATCAGTCCTTTGCCCAGCTCAGCACACCTGTGTCCAGCCACTCCACCCCTGGGGTTTCCTTAGGCCGGCTCTGGGCCCCTGGCGGCAGTCACAGCCTCGGTCACAGGTGACCGCCCCAGCTCCACCCCACCTCTCTGTCAGCCCCTTGCTCTCTCCAGACTAGCTGGACTGGTGGAAAGTCATCTCTAGGTACACTCCCCAGACTGGCTGATTGTTAGGGGCTGAATAAAATGGCCTTCAAGGCTCCATTGGGCTCTAACCTTCCTGGGCTCTGGGGTGACTTATTTTTGTGCAGGCCCCACTGCAGGTGGTATGGGTGGGAGGGGATGTGCCCAGTCTCCACCTGGAAGTTGGCTTCTCCACAGGGAGCCCTCATCATGATCTGGCCCCGTGCCCCCAACAGAGGGAGACACAGGGTACTCAGCCTGGTGGAGGAAGGGGCCAGCCTTGCTCCCACAGCAGCGAATTCTGGGAAAGCCTCAAGTAGCCCCCACCCCCACCCAGGGCCCTCTAAGGGCCTTCCCACTCTTTAGAACAAATGCCGCCTCTGCAGAGCACCACCACAGGCCTCCAGATCACCTCCTCCAGTGGCCACTGCCCAGCAGCCCTCCCCGTGTCCCGGGTGTCCAGCCCTGCCAGCAGGGAGCGGGGAGGGAGCTTGCAGTCCGGCACCGCACCCCGGCCCCCAGCTTCTACCCCACAACCTGGCTCTGAGTCTCCTCTCGAATCTCCCAGAGTCCCCTCAGCCCGGCTTTCTGGTCCCCATCCCCACACCCCACTCTGCTATGTTGGGCCACTTCCCAACTGTGCCCCAAGCAGGCCCTGGAGAGGCAGGGGCAGCGGGCAGAGCCCCGGCAGGCGGCGCAGCCGGAGACGTCCTCTGCTGGCACCTCACAGACGCCTGTTTCAGTGGAGCAAAGGAGCCGCCGCTGCCTGCCCAGACTCCTGCCGCCCTCCCCCCACGCCCCTGCCCTCTGAGCCACCGCAAACAGGCCGAGTTTGGGTTTCTCCACTCGCCTCTCCCAAAGACACAGCCCAGGCTCTGTCCCTTGGGTCACCCTGTGACCATCAGGAGCCAAGCCTTAGGCACTGGGCCATTTGTAACCAGGGTGAGGACCCTTGCTGAGGGCAGGGACAGCCAGCCAGCCAGGGGTACAGAGAGCAGATGGCAGGGTAGGGAGAGGCAAGTGTGGGGGACAGGGGGTCAAGACATAGGTGCTTTGGTGGGGGCAGCTGCAAAGCAGGACCCATGCGGGCAGGAGGACAGTGGTGCCCGGAGCAAAGTGGTGACTTCCTTGGAGCTAGGCTGGGCTTGGCGCCAGGGCGCCCTGCCCCTGGGGTGGCCTGCCCTTGGGGTGCCAGCCTGGAGCCCGGTGCGGAGGGACACGGTACTCACTGTTGGACGGGAGCAGAGTGCTTGCTGCCGGACCCGGAGTGTCGTGCCCACCTCAGGCTCGGGCTGGGACTCTGGGGGACTTGGCTGGGGGGGCCTGGCCGGCGGGGACAGCTGCTGTTGATGTCACAGGGTCATGTGTGAAACCTGAGGACTGGGCCAATCTTCAGGTGGGAGCCTGGGCCGGACTTCCCTCCCTGGGCGTGCTGTGGGCTCAGCCCAGGGCCGCCCGGGCTGGGGGCCCACTGACCCCGGGCGACGGAGTGCACACATGCCCACATCCACGCCCACACACCAGGGCACACGAGCCACTTGCCCAGTTCTCTCTCCCTTGCCAAACTTACACAGGCTCATTCTTACTTACAAGTGAATCTTCTTTCACACTCATTCCCAGAAGCACTCCCTCAGCACACGCCCTACACACTCACATATGTGCTCTTGTAGGCACACCCTTGCCACCACCCCATGCTACACCCACACAGGCTCAGCCACCCACAGAAATTGCCCTTCAAACATTCACACCAATGCTTCCACTGCATGTCACACCCATTCACACACACACCTGCTGCTCCCACACACACACACACACACATGCTTCCACACTCACCTCAGACTTGTGCATATATATGTATTATACACACATACTCATATGTACTCTCCTGCCCAGATGAACATAGATGCCACACATTCAGGACACTAGAATTTTATCAAGTGTGTGTGCACACACACCAGTCATGTGCATGCATTCATGCATTTCCAGGCATGTTTCTTATATCCATGCAGTTGTCTGCGCCATATACACACTTCTGCTCACTTGTACCAGGGCCACCTATGTATACCTATTGTCCCTAGATTTTTATCAGGTATATGCCTATCTGTACACGCACACATCACACACATCCTAAGAAACACACACACACACAAGGAGTTGTTTGGCTGGAGAGAGCAGCGATCTTAAGGGTCATTTCTCCACCCCGCCCACCCCCCTCTCCCCCTGTCCCACTGGCTAGACATCTGTCCTCAGAGCTTGGGGAGGGGATGTCCTCGGGGGAGGGAGGAGGTTGGCTTACCCCCTCCCCCACCCTCCACTCTGGGGCTGAGGCGACCCCTAGTGGAGCTGTTGTGAAATGACCCGTCTCCCGGCTGGCCCCTAGCACCTGCCCCAGGCCAACAGGAGACGCCCTGGGTGAATCCAGGGAACTGATGGTGCCCCATCGCTCCCTTTGTTGCCCTCTGCGTTTCCCATGCCCGCCCCTGACACTACCTTTTCTGGAAGCCAAACTTCCGGCTGGACTGAGCCCAGGACAGAATGCCCTTTGTGAGGGGCACAGGGAGGCCTGGGGAGTGGTCTCCCTAGGCCCTGGGGGTGGGCCCAAGGCACCTCTCCTCCAGAGGCTTTCTGCACATCCAGATTCAGTCTTGTAGAGCCCCTCCTTGGGGTCCAGGCCAGGCTAGGCTTTCAGAAGTTCTTGCTATGCCTGGACTGCCCACATCTCACCCTAGGTGAGTCAACTCACACCCTCAGAAGTGTGTCTTCCTAACCTATGTGTGAGTGTTTGTGTGCTCTGTGCACAGGTCTTTATCCTGCTTTGCTCACTGGCCTTTCTGACAAGCATTTTCCATGCAGTTTTGAGGTAGAGCGGGGACATGGGACAAACATCACGATTAATTTTTCCTGCATATGATGAAAATGCAGAAAAACAGCATAGTAAGAACAGGAGGGACTCCATCTTAAGGCTAAGATTACATTTTAAAAACCAGGGAGTTAGGAGGTAATATTCCTAACATACTTTATGGTAATTAGCCAATACCCTATCTTAAGACAGGGAAAGCAGTCCTGAATGATATGCTCCCTGCGCTTGAGAATAACCACCATCTTGGAGAAGAACAGGATCAACAAATTCCTGTGTTAAGTTTATCTTACGGACTACCTAGAGGACTGACTGTGGATGGTGACATAATGTCTTTCCCTGGAGACAGACTTCATGAGATCTCAGGTCAGGCCCATGCCCCCTGGCCCTTGGCCTCATTCTTGAAATCCTTCAAGGACACAAATCCTAAGCTTTAAATGCGCCTGCTCTCTGAAGCTGCCTGTGCTCCCCTTTGTGTATTTTGCCTTAAATAAAACCTTCTTGCTGCTCAACTTACCGTGTTTTGTCTGCACTCTTCCAAGCCTCTTGGAGATTAATTAAGAGACCCTTTTTCCCAGTGGCAAGCATCTTTATAACTTCGCTATTTCATTCATTTTCTAGATTTAACCACAGTCTTCACTCCGTCTTACTTCAGACAAGTAGGTAAGGGCTAGTGAGATCTCTGATTTGGGCTTGCAAGTTCCCGTCACCTGGGTGACCCAAACAGGACTGTACGATCATGCTCTTTAGGATCCTGTTCAAAAATCCCCTTTCTTTGCTTTGGGAAGTTCTCAGAACATAATCTCACTCCATCCAGTGCTCTGTGGCTCCTCCAAATCCTGGGGTGGTAGGGGCTTAGTTCCCACGCACTGCAGATCCAAGCAGACACTGGACGCCAGGTGACCCTGGCTTCAGGAGTTGCTAGGGATCTGCCCTACGTGGAGCAGGAGTTCAATGAGCTTCCCTTTCTTCCCTCTGCTTTTACTTGGTCTCTGCTGCTTGCAGGGCTGCTGCCACTCGCTGCTACTCTTGCTTTACTCAATTCCTTCCTTAGCTACACTCACCTGACCTGTCCATGAATTCCTTCTCATTAGAGTCAAGAACCCTCCCCCCATCCATGCTGAGGTTTCACCTGTTGTGTGGGGAGAAACTTCTCCAGATGCAGCTGCCTAGCAAGTTTTATTGTTACTGTAATCCAGGTGTCTGCCTGTCTGCCTGCCCGTTTCTTCTTTGCAATGGTCTGCTTCTAGCATTGAGAAGAAAAGCAGACATTTTTGTCTCCTGTCTTTCCCCAGCGCTGCTCCTTGGGGTCCCTCTCATCATTTCTGGCCCTGGTGTGGCTCCAGTTTGCTTTGCTGCTTCCACTGTCTGAACTCCTGGTCCCTGTCTCCTGACAGTCCACTCCTCCCTTCTGTGTGCCTTAGAGGAGAGGTGGTGGAGGCAGTTCTCTTTTCCCATTCATGCCTCTGCCCATTTGAGTGAATTGCCTTCATCTAATAACCATTCACATTATGGGACTTCAGATAATGTTCCATTTTCAGCACTTAAAAGTAACACTGTGATGGACATATTTTAGTAGAAATCTTTTTTCTCATATTTAGTTTATTCCCATAAATAGATTTCAAGGTAATAGAGGGATTGACTTTTGGTACATATTGTCTTGGGAGACTAAACAAACAAACAAACCCCAAAACACCACCAAAAAAGACAAAAAAACAAAACCAGAGATGCAAAAAAGAGTTCCAATTGAGGAAAAAATGAAAAGGAAATAGGTGGAGTGCTCAATGCCTCAAAGAAAATAACAGTAGGTAGGGCGAGTAGCCAGAAGGTCACCTCCTCCAGTGCTGGGCTGATGTTAAATCTTCTGTAAGTAAAATAGCTCTGGCAGGTAAGTGTATGGGTTTTTCCATTCTTCAAGTGGCAAAAGCTTCCATTTCCCTTGACAAAGAACTTGAACACAGAAGCCAGATAGTTTTTACCTCAGCCCTGTCTTCCAAAATACAGGTTCCAGGTAGGGTTAACCCCAATCTTGTACTGAATGACCACCTGGTCCTTTCTGTTTTCTAGTCACCTCCAGCCTGCTCTGGGCTTCCTTTAAAAGGATGAGGGTGGTGACCTCCTTGCTGGCCTCCCAGCCTCCAGCTTTGCCTCAGTTTAATCCAGTGAGCCTCATACTCCCAGGTGAATTTTCTTCAATGAGTGTCTATTCTGGTATTTCACTTCACTAGACAGAAATCTATTATCTAGCTACTATAATAGCCTTTTCTAGGAGTTTTCAGCAGCCTAGGGACAGATGTGGAGAACATGGGGAGTCAGTATCTTAGTTTGGATCCCCCAGAGCAGAGCCCGAGGCAAGGATTTAGAAACAAGTAGTTTAATTGGAAGAAGATCCCAGGAAACACTGTGAGGGAGTGGAGAAGGGATAGGGAACGAGAAAAGCCAACAAAGTGTGGGTCCATGAACAGGCTATTAGTGGGACAGCTGGGGACTAAAGCCATGGGCATGGCTGACACACTGTGGGGAAGACCCTTCAGCATTGTCCCAGTGAAGCCAGGAGGCTGGGGAGTTTAGCATCAACTCCTGTCCCTTGATGCTTCTGGGTTGCTCCTGGAGCAGCTCTGGCTGCCTCATCTGTGGCCAGAAATGCCCCCAGGTGGAGAGGCTGTAGGTGAGTGTGAGACCAATTGCAGAAGACCCCCAGGCGGGGAGGGGGGTGGTGTGAGGCCTGACAGCTTCTCTATAGTTGCCTGCTCTCTCCCAGGCCCTCTCCCTCTCTTTCTCTACACACACATGTACATACACATGCACATACGTACATGTGATTTTCAAAACAAAAATAAGATCTTACTATGCTTATTGATTGTTTTGCTCCACTCTCTTCGACACCATTCCACCCATCAACAGCCGTGCTGTATACCAAAACTGTCAATGGCTGATACAGTATTCCATTAGGAGGATACATCCCCATCAGACATTTGTTCTTTTAATTCTGGCTGACATAAACAAAAATCTGAGGAACAACATGAATCTTCCTGAAACATGGCTGTGCCCACATAGCCTCCTTACTTTTCTCCTGCTCAAAACCCACCAAGAGCTCTCTAGTACCCACATGGCAAAGCCTAACTTCCCTAACTTGGCCTTCGAGTCTAACCTACAGCTGCCTGAGCTGCTGGGACTTCTCTCTGCCCAGCTCCTCCGCCACAGCCAGGCGGTCTGACCTGCTGGGTCCTTCCAGGCCCGACCGTTCCTGCCTCTGGGCCTTTGCTCAGGCTGTGTCCCCAGACTGGGCTGCCCACTCCCTCCAATACTGCTTGGCCCCATTCCAAGGGCCTCCGCCTCCCTCAGAATTCCATTCCTCCATTAAAGCACTGCTCACAGGCCTGCTCCCTTGGAGACGGGGACTAAGGCCTAAAGGAGGACGTGGGAATGGTCGTTGTGGTTTAGGCACCAGGACTTAAGGGAAGGGGAGCTGAAGGGAAGTGGAGAGTGAGGGAAGGGCGGCTCAGAGGGTGCTAATCCCAGCTTCCGGTCCGGATTTTCCTTGACTGCTGCTGAGGGCCTATCTTAGGATGGTCACAGCTGCCGAAATAGATCTCTCCCCTCACCTGTTCTTAAGCAAAGACGAACTTGATAACTTCCTGTCAAAAGAATGCATGCTTTGATAATTCTTCCAGGATGAGGGACAATAATGAGAGCGCTGGTGCAGAACTTTGCAGGCCTCTCTTCTGAGAGCAGCGGTTCACCTTGGCCAGGAACCAGGGAGCAGACAGCTACAAGGAGGGAGTCAAGGGCCAGCCACCTTTTTCTGACTAGGGCCCGGCCTTTTCTGTGGACTTGGTGTGTTTTCTTCCTTCATCTGCCCCAGAAACCCCCTGGACCCTAGGATGCCTTTCTGATTCAGCGGAACGGAGCAGATTCTCTGTCTTCCTCATGCACCTGTGCCCCCAAGTACTTCTACAGAATTCTCTATTCCTGCTTAATAAACTCATCATCCTAGTCAATTAGGCTCTGGGGCCCGAAAACCAAGTGTCTTGAGTTAGGGCCGGGCTTCCCAGTCCCTCACTCACTCACGCAACAGGCACTGCTCCCCGATCCCCGCTCCCACTGGGCCGGTACTGGGTGGGGATGCTCAAGGGTGGGAGGTAGAGCGAAGAATCAGACCGATGCCTGCGGAGCCCGGCGCAGGGAGGTTGGAGGTGTAGATTAGGGCCTCGAGGCTGGAGGAGGAGGAGACTGGTCCTCGGGGACCCAGGCCCCTGGAGGTGGAGAGAGGACAGCAGAAGGTGGCAACGCAGGGCGAACGCCTCCGGCACCCGGAGCCTGGGCAGGACCTGCGCATGCGTGGTAGGTTTTGGCGTCGCCGGGGTTGCCAGGGTAACCCTGACCCACTGAAGCCAGCCATGGCCTCCGGGCATGAAGAGAGCTGGGGTCATCTCCCACCACAGAGCGCAGCCCCGACGGTGAGGGCTGAGCTGGGGAGCAGAGACTGCCTCACCGGGGAGGCCAGGGTGGGGATTGGCTGAGTTGGGGGACCGTTCCTGCCGTGGGAGTAGGGGTGGGTGAGGAGACAGACTCCAGCCAGAGAGGAAGAGACTGAGTGCGGAGGCCGTGGGGCGCGAAGAGGAGAACGCAGCCCCCGCGGGCTTAGGGAGGCAGCTCAGGGGAGTGGAGGGAGGTTGGTTCCCATCTCTTCCCTGCATGGCGTGGCTGAGTCTCCCTCTCCCAGCCCTGGATGACCGTCCTGCAGCCACTCCCGTGGGCGGTCCCACCTCCGCCCGCGCAGCCGGGCCGCGTGAAAGAAGGTGAGAAGAGGGGCTCCGCTCCTACTTTGCTCCCCTCTGTCCCTCACATTCTCCGAGCATCCATGCTGCACCCCCTTCCGCGACTCCCGGGGCTGGGCGTCCTGGCAGAGGGCGGGGGAGGCGTGGTGCGGACGTGCTGAGCTCCTGCGCCCTAGGCCTCCTGGAGCTGATGATGCTGCAGAACGCGCAGATGCACCAGCTGCTGCTGGGCCGCCTTGCCGCAGAGGCGGTGGACCCTGGGCCTACCGCGCAGGTGCGTGGGCGACGGGCGGGGGGCGGGGCACCGAGGCTCCCCCTACAGGTTCCCCTGTGGGGCTTCCTCTGGGGCAGGCGGCAGAGGAACAGGAAGCCAGCCCACACCTATCTGGCTGGGTATGTTTGGCATCTGTTATTGCCAGGCCCCATGTCAGCCTCTCTAGGGTGGGGATGGGGATCACCGAATCCAGACCACTCAGGTCTTGTTTCAAGGCTTCCCTGCAGTGCATCCCCGACTGGACTGCAGGCCCAGGATGGCGGGCACTACCGAACCTTGGGCCTACAGGGTGCCTGATACTTATTAGGGGCTCGACTGATACTTGTTGAACAAGTGGGTGAATAAATGAATGACTATGAATACAAGGCGGCTTTGGCTGTGACTGGCACACAGAGAAGTACAAAGTGTGAGTGCACACACTCTGGGGGAGTGGGAGAGGCTTCCTGGAGGAGCAGGTGGCCTTGGAACCAATCCTTGAAAAGTAGGTGGGATTTTGATGCTTGGAGGAGGTGAGGGGCGTGTCTATTATCCAGGCTGGCAGGAGCTGCTGTTGCCCCTCACCCCCAGGTCTTCAGGGGGCCCCTGGGATGAGCACTCTCCACACTGATGGGGCCCAGGTCGACCCAGGAGCTGGGGGCGAGGCCAGAGGCAGATTGCTGGACTCCTGACCCATTGCCAGAGCCACACCTGGTTTCTTCCAGTCCCTGCTCGGCCACTTATTCACTGAGTGACCTCAGACAAGTCGTTCAACTTCTTTGAGCCTCCCGTTTTCCCACCTGCAAAATAAAGAATGTCTCCAAAGTATCTTGCTTGCATGTGGTAAATGTTCAATCAATGATAGCCAGTTTATGATGTGTTTCTAGAGAAGTAATTCAGAGGAATGGAGGAGTGGGGGAAGGGGAGCCCGACCCTGTATCATTTCCCTCCCCATTTCACACAATCCGCAGGTCTACCTGGGGGGCACCCAAGAGGTGTATGCGGAGGAGGAAGAGATGCAAGCCCAGGACCGAGGGCCTTTGGTGTTCCACCACCACTACCTACCCTGCCCTGTGCCCACCCTGGGCCCCCTGCTGCCCTGGCCAGCCCCATTCCTCTCTCCACCCCTCCACCAGCCCCACTTGCAGGACATGTCCAGGATTGAGCACCGCCCTCCTGCCTTCGAGAAAAGGGGGGTGTAAGTGAGGCTGGAGGGGTGTCTGGGCATTCCTGGTCAGGGACTGGTGTGGAGATACTTGTGGGTGAAACTGCAGAGGCCACTTCTGATGGGGGTTTTCTTCTCTTTCTCATCTCAGGAGAGCGGTGCCCCCACCCCCGCCCCCCAGTGCCACAGGAACTGTGGGTGCAGATGTACCCCCGGCTTCAGGTAGGGACATGGTGGTTGGGCAGTGGGACCCAGGCCTAGGGATGGATGGGTCAGGAGGCCAGGAGGGCCTTGTTGCCTGGGGCATGGGTGTCCCCACTGTCACCACTGCAGGCAATTGGCCTCTCCTTCCTTTTGACTCCCTGGGGTCCGCTGAGATGGAAGGGAGTCAAGATGAGGGTGCTGTCTTCCTCAGACTACTATGATGCCGAGAACCTTCCGTGAGGAAAAATGTTGGCCCTGGGACCTACGGCAGCTTCACCGCAGGGCTAGAAACAGCCCCAGAGCCACCAAGCGCCCCTCTAGTGCCCGCCAACTCTGCACCCAGGCCTGGCAGTTCTTTTCCCCATTTAGCCCCAACGAGCCTCTAGCCCACTGAGACCTTGACGCAGCCTGATCTCTGCTCTGCAGTAAGAGCCCCTTTGAGCATCATCCAGGGCCCAGAAGCCACATGAAAGCTCAACTCTGCCCCGTTTCCTGCCCTGGCTAGTGGGAGGCTGGGGACCAGAGTCCTCCCTCGACCCCCTTCCCTCACCCCTCTCTGGGACGGCCACGGCTGTGAGGTCTTGGTCTGGCTTGACGATGGAGCAGGTGAGAGGAGAGGACTGTGTTTATTGTCCACAGCTCTTGGAAGGCCCAGTGACAGGAGAGAGGCCTGGAGCTGATCCCATTCCCTTGGGGCCCCCACCCTCACCGCAGGAAGCAGGCTGTTGGCAGCAAGGAGAGGTCATGTCCTCCTCCGGCCGGGAGTGGTGTGAAGTCCCAGAAGGCTATAGGGGAACAGAACGTCTCTCTGCCCTGCCAGTCAGGGAGTGTTTCCCCCTCCGTACATCAGGAGAAATTAGTCACTCAAGGCCCAGTGAGCCTGGGTGTCTGGTGCCTGGGCTGGTCAGCTTGGGGGCGCCCTAGGGCCTGGGCTGGTCAGGGCTTTGGAAGGCCCCTGCAAAGGACTGAGTGGAGGGAGACTGAAGAGACATTGGTCGAGAAAAATCCAGGCCTGGTGGGTCCCCTTCCTAGCCATTATTATCTCAGGAGGAGACACTGAGGCATGGGGTTAAGCCCAGGTATTTGTATGCAGACTAGAAAAGGAAATGATCCCACAGTTCTCTGCTGCTTATCCAGTCCTTCAGCCAGGGCTGGACCATAACCCTCAGGAGCCATGCCGAGTCCCAGTCGCTGGCATGCAGGGGCCCTCCTGCTCGTGTAGGCTGTGACCCTCCAAGGATCTCATACCCTGTAGGAGCCCATCCGCTTCCGGAGCCAGTGCTGGCCGAAGACAAAGCACAACAGGACGGACGTCACAAACAGGAACAGCAGCACTGCCACCACTGTGATGATGATAGCCATCTGGTTGTCCTGCATGGGCTCTGGGGAGGAAAGGGGCAGTGGTCTTAGAGGCCCTCTCGTCCCAGGTGCCACAGCACAAGGTGGAAGAGAGGTCCATCTGTCACCCTACCCACCCACCCCTTGACTGCCCTGCAGAGATGAGTGGAAAATGGTGTATTATTAGAGGAAAGGTGGCCTGGGTCCTGCCAGGCCTCTGCCTCTGTGAGCGTGTGAGGGCTGACTTGCCCCTGCCACCAGCCCCTGGTACCAGCACGTGGTCACGGGACACCACGGCCTGACAGCGGCATGGCCCAGGCCAAGCCCCTCCCTGGTGGAGCTGAGTGAGTTTCTACCCACCTCTGAAGACAGGGAATGCTTTGGCCATCCAGGCCACAGAAGAGCGGAGCTCCAGGGGGCTTTAGGGGTAGCTCAGGCCAAACCCTCCTCCCAGAGAGGGGCCAAGGCCAGAGAGAGGAGGTGGACTTGGTTAAGGTCACACAGCTCACCAAAGGCCAAGCAACTATTGGGCTCCAAGCTGGGAACTTGGGGAGAGCTTTAGGGAAGAGGGAGGGCAAGAGGGAGCCCTTGGATCAAGTAAGGGGCCCTGGGTTCCTGCCCCCTGAGCTGGCAGAGAGTGGGGCAACGGTTTTCCCTTCCCCCAAGGGGCTGCAAAGGAGTCCCTCTCCCTCCCACCTCTGTCTGGAGGCTTGCCTCACCATAGACCATCAGCGCCTGGGGCTCTGAGATACAACGGACCACTTCCCCACCGAGAGACCGCAGGTCCAGCTCGGCCTGGCAGGAGAAGTTGTGATGGCTGTCTTCCCTGTGAGCTGTGATGCTGTGTGTGGCCCTGGCCTCTTGGGAGTCATGCATTCTCCCAAAGGTCTTGATGTGCAGGGTCTCATTGCCACGGAGCAGGGTGATAGTGAGATTCTCAAGGGGTATCACGTCGGGCACCCTGCACTCGATGGTAAAGGGTCTGCCCACAGCCACCCATGTGGGCTGCAGCTTCAGTAGCACTTGCTTTGGAGGGCCTGCAGGGAAGAAGGGAGGTCTGGTCAGGATGGGGGTACAGTTCTGGCAGGCCCCACCTGGGCAGGACCCTCCCCCGTTGCCAGTGTCCTCATGTCCTCGGTTGGACTAGTGGGGCCGAGGTGGGCTGTGGCCTGGCCTGCTCTAGAATGTAAGACAGGAACAAAGAAGTGGCTCAGGGTGAAGGATGTACTGGATGGTAGTTTTACAGACATGATGGTCTCTAGAATGGACAAGAATGGAGGTGGTCAGTGTTACAAAGAAGGTCCAGAAATTGTATAGCCAACTAGGATGATATAATGGTTTGGATCTGTACCTACGTATTGTACTATTATATTCATTTTAATATAAAAATTCCCTGCTGAGTGTGTGGGCTAGAGTTGTATTTGTCCAGGATTTACACTAAACCTTCATGTCATAAAAGAAACAAGTGGATTTTTATATGCTAATAGCACAGGCATCCCCGTTTTCAACTCCTATGTTCTTATCTATTCCATAGCTGTACGTTAAAAATGGCAGTCTTAATTCCTCTCTTCCTTGAGATCGCCATCAAGGTACAGGACCATCGTGAAGTCCCCACCATGGTGTTCATTAGCAGAAGAGTTCATAAATATCAGTGCATTTCCAGCTACCTTGTCTGAACAAGGAAGACCTAGAAATATTTAGGTGGCTGAATGCACAACATAGCATTATACTTGATCTCCGTCAATTATGATTTGGGAAAATCAATCCCTTCCAACTCTGGGCAGCTTCATAAAAGCTATTTATTGTGAACAACTACTCTGGGGCCCCAGAATATTTAAGCAGCCGCAGTGGCCTCACAAACCTCAGCTATTTGCCAGTATCTGTGATGTGGGGGCCAGAATTGGGGTCTTAATACTTAGTCTCATTAAACCTGGTTTTGGTTCTGGGGGTCATGTATTCATAAGACTCTATTTTTTTTTCTAAACGTGTTCACAGACACCCAAACCTGAGTCTTTAATGGAGCGTAACTGTGAACTATCTTACCCTTAACTGGAATAACGCATAAATAAATAACAAGAAAACAAACGAAAGTTTGGACCTCTTGCCTCTCTGGAAATTAAATATACAGACTCAAAAATTAAACAGTTGAATGATTATACTGAGAGGGGCTTACAAGGGGGTGTCACTGCAACTGGGCTGGACCTATGAGGTCGCCCCTGAAGAGGTGGGGGTAGGGGTCAGACCTGCCTTGGTTCGCGGGGATCAGGTTCGTAGCCACCTCAGTCCCTTATCTATTAAACAGGGCCCTCAGTGATACCCTGGACTTCCTTTTGAAGTAGATTACCTTAACCCCATCCCCTAGGAGATGCTGGATTTAGGACACCTTTCTATCCATTTGCTCTACTGATCCTGGGTCCTGTGCAGGACCCAAGCCACACCCCTGGTGCTGAGAGGCAGAGAGACCCCTGGCCTACTGGAAGGTTTCCATGGCCCGTGGCAGGTGTGTGTGTGATGGCCACACATTTGCCAAGGGCCCTCAGGGGAAGATAAAAACACCAGGTGACACGTCAACCTTCTCCCCATGAGGTGAAGGGAGAGAAGTGCTGGCCCTCCTGATGGTGCCCCCACTCCCTGTCCTGGTGGCAGGGCTGCGGCTGAGCAGGGAGGGCACTATGAGCGCTGTGTGGGAAGTGACCTTTGCAGTTGTGTCAGCCATAACTGGACAGCCCTCCTCTGAGCAAGCCTCAAACCCAGGGACTCCAGCAGGCTCAAAGAGGCCAGTGGAGGGTGCGAGCAGAATCTAAGCCCATGGCCTGGGTCCTGCTCCCCGCGGCCCCCAGAGTCCAGGCAGGTGGGGGATAATAATGAGAGTGGCCAGGGGCAGTACGGAGCAGCTTTGGGCGCATCCCGCAGACACGCGCTCTGCCCTGGGGGAGGAGGGCCGCCATGCCACACTCACGGTACGTGCTGATTCTGAGGTCCTCCGACTTCTGCTTCCCGGAGCAGGTGAAGTGGCAGTATGCAACTGTGGCATTAGACACATTGGAGACCTTGTATTGCTTCCACTGAGTTTGCTCCGTTAGCACAGTCTTGGGTAGGGTGGTCTCCAGGCCCCCAGCGTCCGGATGGGCACAGCTAGTACTACAGTTGATCACCCAGGACCCTCCGGGCTCCACCACCAGTTGCTTTGGCCAAATGTGTACCTCAAATGCCTTCTCGCCAGACCCTGGAAGACCAAAAACACTGAGCAGCCAACGTTCCCACTGCCCTGCCCAGTGGAGTTACCCAACACTGGCAGTCTGATCAAGGGGCAGGGGCCCAAGAAGAAAGGCTAAGGATGCCCCTCTGCTCCTCTCTCCTTGTTTGGGCATCATTGCCTTGGATCTAAACCAAGAAGGCAGCTCCCTAGCTGTCTCCTTGCCTCTGGGTTCTTTTCTTTGAGCCCATCACTTCCAAATAAGTCTTTCCTCATGGACATCTTCCATCTCCATGGAGAGGGATCCTACTCAACCTTCAAGACCTAGACCAATGACCCCTCCTCCATGAAGGCCTCTCTGAGATGGAGGTGGATTGTGTCCTCTGAGCCCCTGGGGCCCTGGGTCCCTCCCTCATTTACTCTCTTCTGCAAATACTTTTGAACACCTGCAGCGTGCCAGAAGTTCCAGGCTCTGGGGACACTGCAGTGACCAAAGGAGGCCAAGCTTTGCCCTTGCAGAGCTCACATTCTAATGAAGGAGGCGGACAATAATTAACACGTGAAATACACATACTGCCTTGCAGAAGGGGGGACAAGCACCTGGAACAGGAAATAGGGAGTGGGGTGGGCTTGCCATTTTAAATAGTGTGGTCAGCACAGGCCTCACTGAGACATTGACATTTGAGCCAAGACAGGAAGGAGGTAGGGGTGAGCCCTGCAGATATCTGGGGGTCAGCATTCCAGGGAGGGGGAACCACCAGTGCAAAGAACTTGGATAAGGAGTGTGCTCGGTGTGTTTGAGGCAGAGTGGGGAGGTCAGGGGGCTAGAGCTCAGTGAGAAAGAAGGCAGGGGAGACGAGGTCAGGAAGGTCATGAGACCACCTTGCAAATGATTCCTATTCTTGTGGACTCTGCCTTATATTTTCAGATCCTCTCAAAGGCTGGGCCCAGGTTTTACATGCTTCCCTTTGTGCTTAGCACACTGCCCTGTGCATGGCAGACATTCAGGAAGTATTTGAGGCATGAAGATTGATCCCTCAGCACTCACCTCCCACTCGGTTAGGACCAGAGGGTCCTTGATCCCAACCAGCTGGGCCTGTCCTGTGTCCTCTGCTCCCACCACCCCCGCCCACCCCCACCAGGCCTTCCACAAGTGGCATGTAATGCGAGAGAGGCTTTGCGGGTGGACAGAGCTGGGCTTGAATCCTGAGTCTGCCTTGTACCAGCTGTGTGACCTTGTGCAAGGCGCCTTCTCTCTGTGCCTCAGTTTCTTCATCAGTCAGATGGGCTAGTAATCTCTTGCCCATGGAGTTGTTGTGAAGGCTGGATGAGACAGCGCTTGAAAAACACCTGGCAGGCCATCCAAAACAGTGCTCAGCATATGGTGGCATTTTACCTCACAGTCCCTTTGACCCCCTGGAAGGGGTTTCATTTTCACTTTGAGGGAACAGGAAGGTAACACCCCTGCTGTCCCCCAGGCCCCATCGGAAGCCCAGATGGGGTGTGGCCTCACCTTCCCTGAACCTTAACACCGGGTTGCCTCCTGAAGCCCCTACCCAGTCCGCCATTCAGCCTCCTTGACCTGCCAATCCACACGCCTTGAAGCTGTGGGGCCTGTTCAACCAGGTGTCTAGAAGGCCAGGACCCCCACCCCCACCCCGCTGCCCAGGGTGGGGGGCCAGTCAGGTGGCACAGCATCCCATGCCCATGGCGGGCAGCTACTGTGTTCAAAGCCTCAGCAGCTTGGGGACCAGGACCCTCTGCCCGACCTGAAGCTGCTGGAGAAAGCCCACCCTCTGGGCTGGCACATGCCAAGTCAGGAACCCCAGGCACCGGCTCACCTGGGGAGCAGAGCAGGGTGAGAAGGGCTATAGGCAGGCCCCAGCAACAGAAAGCGGACATCCCGAGTGGCATCCACAGTCTTGCAAGGAACAGCCGAGGGTCCCCCTGAGGAGAGACAGAGTGCGCAGGTCAGGGAGTGGTGGCCGGAAGCAACAGCCCGAATCCCAGCCTTCTGTGAGCTGATGACCACATTTCCTCTCATTATCTGAGAGGCCTCTGGGAAGCCACGTGGAAGGCCAGCTCCTGGGGCTTCAGGCCTACAATAACCCAGGCAGAGGAAGCTGGGAAGCAACTGATAAGCAGGGGCACAGCCTAGTTCTCCTGGCCTGTAGTGGGCAGGGGGCAGGGCGAGGGACGGGCATGCGCGTAGTGTGTCTGCTCTCAGGATTCTGGTCCATCGTGTGTGTACAGGGGATGGCAATGCCTACAAGCCACATATATGGGGAACCCCAAATCCCATAGGACACGTTGCTGGGGTCCCCTCTAGCAAAAGGTCATCTAAAGTCAGGACCTGTCTAGGATGTAGGGTCATTAGAGCAAAGTGGCTGGAGAGTTGGGCTTTTTTAAGGAAACCTGGGCAGGAACTGGAGGTTCTCCAGCTCATGGCCCAGCACAAATCTACTTAAACCTTAACATCCCATTCAGCTTTCAGCCTCAACCTGTCCCTGACTCAGCTGATAGGGACAGTTTGAGGGCAATGCTCCCCTGACGGCTCCCTGCAGGCCCAGCACTGACATGGAGCCTGGAGCCCCTCTGGCTGCAGCCCGAAACCTCAGCTTGCACTTCCCAGGCCTGACCCACCCCTCCTGGCAGGGAGCCTGGCCTGGTGGGATTAGGGCCTGCAGTGTGTTTCTAGGGAGGCCTGCCACCTGTTGAAGTAATCCCCAAAAAGGTGGGCAGGTGAGGGGGTTTCTGGTCGGAGGGCTTTCCCAGGAGGCTTTTGGTCTGACACATCAGTCTTCTAATGCCCCAGTTATGCCTGGGAGCTCCTGATAGCAGCAGGCACCAGGGGAGCAGGTCCCTCTGCTTTCTCAGGGGGACCCCAGAGGGTCCCCTCCAAAGGGAGGCTATATCGTTTTCAGGGCTCAGGTCTAACTCCTTCCTGTGTTGGGAGGGCGGGTGAGACTGTGTCCTTCCGTCTGGCTGCTGAGGCCAAAGGCTGTTATCTTTGTGTGCAGTCATGTGCTGCCTGGTCAGCCTGCATCCAGAGAAGTCCCTGGGCAGGCTGCTGACCCTCTCCAGAGAGAAGATGGAGGAAAGGGGGGCTGTAACCCCAGCCCAGGGAGCGGATCCCACGTGGGACTGCAGGAAACACTCCTCCAACCCAGGCTAGATGCTGGTGGGGGGTGGGGAGCAGCAGTGCTGCTGCCGTGGAGACTCTGTGGGGCCACTGGGTCAGAATAAGAGAACAGTAACAACAAAAATAATAACGCAATAGTGAGCAGTTACTTAACACAGGTCAGGCACTGTCATAAGCATTCTACAAATAAAAATTGGCCCCCCAGCCCTATGAGGTAGGTATTGTTACTGTCCCTATCTGACAGATGGGGAAACTGAGGCACAGAGCAATTAAGGCCTCATGGCTAGGAGCCAGCGAAGTCACTGAGCGGGAGGCAGCCCCAGTGAGTGGGGAAGCCCAGCAGGGCAAAAGGGCAAGGGCAAGATTCTTAGGGGCTAGATCCCCAGGAGACACTCAGGGGGTTGGGGGGGGGTGCAAGACAGGGGAAGGCCAGAGGAAACTGCTGCTGGGGCCTTTCTTGCTGTGAAGGGCTGAGGGAAGGTGGGGTGGTTCACCCCCAGAGAGCTCCAAGTAGCTTCTGGAAGGGACAGTGCCTTGAATTCCAGCCACACACACAGCCTGACTCCATCGCCACTGGTGTCCAGGTGAGGCTTCTGGGGCTCACGGGTTCTGCCCTGAGCCGGCCAGCCCCGGCTGCTGCCCACCACACCCTCCTTTGATCTCTCTCCCATCTCCCTCGGGCAGGCCCTCCTCGATGTGGCACACCAGGCGTGTGAGCACGGCTTTGTTAGACCTGCGCAATGCATTCTGATAGCTTACACACCTCTCTGGTCCGTCCACCCATGCGGGCAGGAGCTGAATCCCATGCACTGCTATATACACATCAGATACAACACTGCCTGACACACAGGTGCTTAGTAACTGTTCACCAGTAGGAGGATGGATGGATGGATTAGCAGGTGAATGAAAGTAGTTTGTCCTGGCTTATAAACCAAACAAGCTTCGATGAGGGCCTTTCTTTTGGGTCTAGTGTATCTTTCTTCTTCTGCTGATGTCTGTTGGCCCCCCCAGGCCACAGGGCTGGGCTGACCATTAACTGAGGCCACCCATGGTCCCTTACTGCCCGAGGAAGCATACTCAGAGTTAGGGCTGAGCAGGGTTTTTCCTGGGACTTTCTGACCCAGAGCTGGTAGTAACAAGCAGGAACAGCAGGCACCAGGCAGCCAGCAGCTGCCTGCACGGACAAGCCCCTGCAAATGAAGAGGCTAATAGAAAGGAAAGCTGGCTCAGCAGTGGTGGGAAGGTGATCCAGAATTTTCACAGGTAACCTGCTGGCTGCGGGGTGGGCTCTGGGGACTGGGGGGCTGGGTTGAGTGGCTGGTGATGATTCTGTGAGGCTGAAATGAAAGAGCTTTGCAGGCTGGAAGGTTCTGGCCCTTTAAGCCTGCCCATGGGAGGCAGGCTACGGCCCTTGTGTAGGGGGTGGTACTGTGAAGTGACCTGCAGGGAGGGATGGTGAGGCAGAATGGGGTTGAGTGCTCTACTCATGTGAGGCCCGAGGCCCTCTGGGAGAGAGAATGAAGAGGATCTGGGGGTCTGAGGGTCAGATCCTAGGATGCGATGATGAATGCTTCCAAACAGAGTGGGGAGGCCTGAGCTTCCTGATGCCAAGAAGTTGCCCAGAGATGAGAGAAAACCAACCATCATGCAGAAGAGAGAAGAAACTCAGGTGTTCCTTCCTGGAACAATGTTTCACCATCAAACGCTCTCCAGCTTATTCTTTAGGTCTCTGAGTTCTTCAGTGAGGGGGATGATAAAGCCAGAAGATACTTCTGGAAGATATGAGAGAACTTGAGGGGAGGGGAGGTTGAATGTCAGTTCAGGAAGTAAACTCATCTCTCCCGTGGGGCTTTAAAGGGTTGTGTTCTGATGGGTCTGAGTCCAGAGACTTCACTCTATCACTTATACTCCTGCTGAAAGGAAAGAACTGTCAGCCTAGAACTGTGCCCAGCAGAATTGTCTTTCAAAAACCAACATGAAATAAAGACACGGATATGGATAAACAAAGGCTGAGTGAGCTCATCCCCTGATACCCACGCTAAAGGAACACTTAAAGATGCATATCAGGAAGCCAGGGAAGTGACTGCAGGTCAGTTTTCTATGCAAGAAGGAAGTGTGAGAAAATAAAATTGCAAATGAGCGTGTAGCTCCACACAACCACTGTCTGAAACCGTAATTTATAATATTTAATTTGAGAAGTTCCAAAAAGCTCAACACTAAAATACTGGGCAATAATATGTAAGAGAGGAGGGAGGGTACATGTTAAGTTATACAAGCATATTAAAATTTCAAGGAAAACTGGCAGAGATAATACGTAAATTCTAAGCCAGTAGAGAAGGTTAAAATGGTATAAAAACAAACAACTTTCAATAAAAAAAAATTAAGAATAGCCCAAAAAAGTGGAACAGATGTACATTTTTTAAAAGATGGTATTAAAAAGTCCAACTTAATTAATAATCACAAAGATGAAAAATTTAACTACAGTTAAAGAGATTCTCAGAATTTTTTCTTTAATCCTTGCCCTGAGTTAGTCTATTCCTGTCTGAGGTCTGGATTTAAAACAAGGACAGTGCCTTGAATTCATAAATCAGTCACAACAGAGTGAGTGGCCAGAAGAACAGGAATAGCGCCCGGGCCTGTTATCTTTACAACTCCTCAAATTTTTAACAGAACCCAAGTCGATTCCCTCGGAAACGACAAGATCCAACGTGATCAGCAGATGGGCATGACCTAGATCCCGAGTCCACCCGGTGCCCTGTCCTGCACACACTCAATTCTAAATTGTTTCAGCTTCTGTAACAGTTTAAAGGACAGCCAGTGTGTCTGCGTATTTGTCAGATGCAGGTTGACGGTGCTGGGCCAAGAAAACGGATATGCCTGAGAGCGGCATTCCTGCCAGAAAGCAGGCAGGGAGGGGATCTTCCAAGTTGGAAAGAGAGCTTGGCAGCAACTGGTTCTCCTTCGTCCCCTTCCCTTCCTCCCCTCATCTTAATCTCAGCTCCTGGTGATACACAGTCACCAGGGTACTTGGCTCTACTTTTTCTTAGCTAAACATGATTTCATGAGAAAGAAGGACGGAAACAGGAACTCTTTTAGTTGATGTTTATTCTTTGCTAGTGACGAAGCTGAGGTTTTACTACATTATTTTAGTTAATTACCACACCAAATATACAAAAAGAAAAAACCACTCTGGGTGTGCATATGAGGAAATATGGGCTCAGGTGAACTACTAATGTGCCCAAGTCACAGAGCTATTAGGTGATAAAGCTGAGATGAAAACCTATGTATCATGAGTGGTTGACCACACGATCGGTGGCTGCCAGGGGATGGGAAGAAGGGAGGGGTGAATAGGTGGAGAAAGAGGATTTCTCGGGCAGTGAAACTACTCTGGATGATACTATAATGGTGGAGTCATGTCATTACACATTTGCCCAAACCCACAGAATGTACACCACCAAGAGTGGCCCCTGATGTCAACTACGAACTTTGGGTGATAACGATATGCCAGTGGAGGCTCACTGATTATGACGTATGTACCACTGTGGTGGGGGAGGTTGAGGATGGAGAGGCTGTGCATCTGTGGGACAAGGGGTGTATGGGAAATCTCTGCACCTCCCCCTCTCTTTTGCTAAAACTGCTCTAAAAAAAAGTCTTTAAAAAATAGCTCAAACACACTACCTCTGAAGAGAACCTTCTGGGCTGGGACTCTTGCCAACTGTAGATTGTTGTTGAAAATGCAGACTTTCAAACTCAACTCTTAGTAAGGTTTACAGATAGTCATGGACTCAGTCATTCCAAAATTAGATTTTAAAGATATTAAACTCAAAACTCAGTTCTATTTGTTTATGAGACATATTCAACACATAAGAATCTGAAACGGTTGAAAGTCAAAGGATGGAAGAAGATATATCAGGCAAACAGTAAGCAAAAGAAAGCTGGGAAAACTCTATTCATATCAGACAAAGAAGACTTTTAAGAAAAAATATGTATTAGGGATAAAGTGAGTGCCTAGATAAAAGGGTCAATTCACCACGAAATTATCATACTTTTAAATTTGTAAGCACCTACCTTGAAAGAACTACAAAGTGACAAAACCACCATCATAGCAAGAAATTTTAATACACATAGCTCAATTATGAATAATGAAGCAAATAAACATGTCAGTGAATGAATGGAAGAGCTAAAACACAATTTAAAAGCTTCACCAGCACCTAAAGATTAGAGAATACAAATTCTTCAACAGGTAAGTTTTAAAACCCCATGTATTTGGTGATGTAAAAAGATACTCTAACCCATGGGCCAAAGAAGATAAAAAGACAACACATTTAAAAATTCTTAGAATTGAATGACAATGAAAATATCATATCTTAAAATTTACGGGATGTATCAAAAGTGGTGTTTAGAGGGAAAGCTATAGCCTTGAATGGTTGTATTAGAAAGAGTCTGAAATAAGTATCCAGTTTAAGTAGTCAAGAAGTTAAAAAAGGAATAAAGTAAACCAAAAAGTGGCCGAAAGGGGAATAAAAATAGCAGAAATCAAGCAAAGTAAACAAAAAAACTAAAGAAACTGAAAAGGGAATAATAAAAACAGAAATCAATAAAATAGAAAACAAAGATATGGTAGAAAAGTTAGCTCTTTATAAAACCTAGTAGAATGGACAAATGTCTGGTGAAGTCTATAAACAAAAGAGGCATAAACAAACATTATTAGAAATGAAAATGGAAACATAACTACAAGATTACCAAGAAGATACTAATTCATAAGAACTGAAAGTAGAATGGTGGTTGCCAGAGACTGGGGGGAGGGAAAACGGGGGGTTAGTGTTTAATGGGTAGAGAGTTTCCATTTTGCAAGATGAAAAAGTTCTGGAGTTGGTTGCACAACAATGTGAAGTTATTCAACACAACCAACTGCACCCTTAAAAATGGTTAGGATGGTAAATTTTACGTAATGTGCAGTTTTACCACAATTAAAACCAAAAAAAAATACTTATGCAAAAAATATGAAACAAAGTAGACCAAATCTTAGACAAATATAACTTGCCAAATTTGATTTAAGGAGCAATAAAAAGCCTGAATGGTTCTATAACTATTAAAGAAACTGAATCTGTAATTAAAACTCTTTCCACAAGAAAAATACCAGGTCCAAATAGTTTTACAGAAGTTTAAGTAGATATAATTCTAATTTTATAGAAACTCTTTCTGAGAATGGAAAAATTAGGAACACTTCTAACTTTGTGGTCAGTGTATCCTTAACACCAAAACAAATACAGGATGAGAAAGAAAAATTAGGGTTCAATTTTACTCATGAATATAGTTGCATCAATTATAAGAAAAATACTCGCAAATCTAGCAGTGTATTAAAAATAGGTATCACATCCAAGTTGGGCTTATCTCAGGTATGCAAAGGTGATTTAACAATAGAAAAGAAAAACCTACAAATGTCATTTATCATGATGGTAACAGCAGATTTTGGTGCTCTATGTCATATCATTCTGCTCTTCTCTGACATTGGCTGTACTTAAAGTGGATAATCTCATGCAGTTAGACTCACCTTATGCTGCCAGTATCCCATCTCAAGTTTGTACCATGTTTCTTTTTGCTTTTTGTTTTGAGAGTTTTCTTCAGTGCTTTAGGAGCCACTTATCTGCCTGCTGGTGTTACCCAGAAGTGTGGGAGAGAGTTGGACTCTCTAAAATGCTGGGGAGAACTTGGGACAGGAGCTGGTAGATGCATGTTACAGTCTCTTTTTTCTCCTTGGGCAGTTCTGGGAGGCATCTTGTAGGCTAATCAGAGGTCCCAACAGAATCAAGCTCCCTTTGCCTACAGCTGTGACATTAGTCACGCACCTTTAATTGGCTTTTCTTCCTTCCCTGTTTCAGTCTCCTTGCTCCTTCACTCCCTGTTTCCTGGAATCACCTCTCAAACAACCTGACTGAACCTGGGTCCTTGTTCTAGGCTCTGCTTTTAAAGGAGCCCAAACAAAAACTTACATTAACAGACTTAAGAAGAAAAAACATATGATCATCTCCACAGATCCAGGAAAAAAAAAATTGATGACATTCACATCCTTTCATGATAGAAGCTCTTTGCAGATTAGAAGGGAATTTCTCTAACCTGATAGAGAACTTACAAAAAGATTACATATGTATTATTTTTAGTGAGTAAATCTTAGGAGCATTTCCTTTAAAATCAGAAATCACATGAGGATACCCACTATCTCTGCATTTATCATTGTGTCAGAGATCCTAGACAGTGCAGTAAGACAAGAAAAAGAAATTAAAGGCCTAAAGATGGGAAAGGAGCAAAATCATCAGTATTTTCATATGATATGATGGCCTCGGTAGGAAATCAAAAAGAATGACCAGACAAATGATTTGAAATAAGATATTTTAACAAGGCAGCTAACTATAAGATTAATATCCAAAATAAGTTGCTTTTGTGTATATCAGTAACATAAAAATATTTTAAAAGTGCACCATTTATAACAGCAAAAAAAGGAATAAATTTAGCAAAACGTATAATACTTAGAGTAAGAAAGTTACAGAACTTAACCAAAAGACATTAAATGCAATCTAAATAAATGGAGCAATGGGTCATGTTCATGGATAAGAGATTCAGTATTATAAAGATGTCAATTCTTCCTTTACTGATCTGCAGATTCAATGCAATTCCAAATAATCCCAAAGGGTTTTTCACAGAAATTGAAAGCTGATTCTAAAACTTATATGGAAGAACAAAAGGACCAAGACACCCCTAAAGAATAATGTGAGGGGATTTGCTCTACTAGATATTAAAATTTATTATAAAATATACCAGTAGTGCAGATGTAGGCAAATTAACAAACAGAACAAAGAGCCCAGACATAATTTGTATGAAACATGAAACATGACACATGACAAAGCTGGCATCTTAGATCACTGGGTGAAAGAAGTGTCTATTAAATAAATGATGCTGGATCAGCTGGTTGACCATATAGTGAAAAAAGGGGGGAAAATGTATCCCTACCTCATCCCAAATGCAGAAATCAATTCCATTTGGATTAAGGACTTACATGTGAAGGAACACTTCAACAGATTTTATAAGAATATACAGGAGAAAAAAAAGAATATACAGGAGAGTACTTTTATGTCTTGGGGGCAGCAAAGGATTTCTTAAGCAAGACCCCAAAGTCACTAATTATAGAATAAACAATTATTGACTGCATTAAACACTTCAGAGAGGAAATTTGTCTAAACAAATGAAAAGATGCTTTAACTCAACAGTAGTCAGGGAAATTAAAATTAAAATCACAGTTAGATACCATTTTATATCTAAACTGCAAAAATTTAAAACTCTGACAGAAGTAATTGTTGGAGAGGTTGTAGGTCAACAGGAACTTACAATTGCCAGTGAGAGCGTACATTGGTTCTCTGGGAAATAATTAGACATTATCTTATAAAACCAAATATTCTTATACCCTATAACCCATAATTGCACTCTTATATATGCTAAATTTTGTACTAAGAACAAAGAGACATGTTCTTTTACTACCTTTGTGAACTTGAGCAAGTTACTTAATCTCTGTGCCTCAGTTTCCTCTTCTGTGAAATGGGATTAATAGTACTGCCTTCAGCATAGGTTGTGTGGATTAAACAGATTAAATAAGTTAATTTTAAAGTATTTAAAACAGCACCTAGCACACAGTAAATGTTACATAAGTGTTTTGTAAAATAAAAATAGCCATGCACATGTGATAAAGCACTAAAACCAAAAAGAGAATAAGGAGAGCAATAAACAACATTTGGGAGGATGGTTACCTTTGGGTGGGAGGTGAGTACATACAGTTTGTAAGATGTAGTGATATTCCATCCTTGAGCTGAGCTATGGGTTCAGGGCTGTTCATTATACAGCAGTCCCCCCGACCCACAGTTGCAGCGCGTTGCAGTTACCTAGTCATCCACGGTCTGGAAGCAAATGATCCTACTTCTGACAGCACAGCGTCAGAAGGCCAGTAGTAGCCTAAGGCCACATCACAATGCCTATGTCGTTCACCTCACTTCATCTCATGATGTAGGCATTTTATCATCTCATATCATCACAAGAAGAAGGTGGATAAAGTACAGTATTTTGTGAGACAACATTCACATTCTAACATAGTGTTATAATTGTTCTATTTTATTATTAATCATTGCTGTTAATTTCTTACTGTGCCTGATTCATAAATTAAACTTAATTATAGATAATATATGTGTAGGAAAAAAGTATATATAGAATTTGATATTATTTGCAGTTTTAGGCACCAACTGGGGGTCTTGGAAAGTATTCCCCATGGATGGGGGATTAGAGTAGTATCTGTTGTATAATGTAGATGTTACATATATATGTGCACATTATGTCACATATTACATTTTATATTAGGAATACAAATGGAAAAGAGAAATTCCTACATGTCTAGAAAGAAGAGCTTCATGGGAATGTGAGCCTCGGGTTAGGAAGTTATCTTCTCACTGAGTCAGCAGGATTTCACTGAATGACAGCCATCAAGAACCCCAGATACAATCCCGAGAGAAGGGATTGTCCCCCCCATACACGTCGGCTCAGATGGCTCAAGCTGTACCCATATGGGTCCACAGACAAGCAGGCAGCCTCGTGCTTCTAAATCGGTCACCGGATGGCAGAGCAGGAGAGGAAGAGAGAGGACAAAAACAGGAAACAAGCCCAAAGGCTGGGTCCTCAGAATCAAGAGACAAGAGGGAGTTTCTCAGAGCAGGGGACCCAGCCAGGAGGAAACTGAGGCCAGAGAGGGGAAGGACCTAGAATCGGCTTTGATGCTGTGTCCGAGACCCTTTCCAGGCTGCCAAGCAGGAAGTGAGAAGCATGACCTTACCGTCCCAATGAAACGGAGATGTTGATGGGGAAGGAGAACAGCCAGGTCCAGGTCCGCACACCCCAGGGTCAGGGTGAGGGGTAGGCCAGCACCCAGCCACCAGTCCGTGGGTGTTAAAGCGGCTTCTGCCCCTCCCTAACCCAGGGGCCACGTGCTTCCTGTGGCAGGCCCCCACCTCCCACCAACCTCACTTTCAGTCCATTATTTTAAATTGTGGTAACATCCGCACAACATAAAAGGGACCATTTTAACCATTTGTAGAGCACAATTCTGTGGCAGTAAGTACACCCACGTTGTTGTGCAGCCATCCCCACTGCCCATCCACAGAACCGTCCCATCTTCCCAAAATGAGCATGTGCCCATTGAACACTACTCCCCCGCCCCCAGCCCCTGGCAGCCACCGTTCTACTTTCTGTTTATAAATTTGACTACTCCAGGGACCTCATATAAGTGGGATCATACAGTGTTTGTCCTTTTGTGACTGGCTTGGTTCACTGAGCACAATGTCCTCAAAGTCCATCCATGTCACAGTGTGTCAGAATTTCCTTTTTTTTTAAGATGGAAAAACATTCCACTGTGCACATGTTTACCTTTTTTAATCCATTCATCAGCTGATGGATGCTGGGTTGCTACCTCCTTTTGGCTGCTGTGAACACGAGTGTAGGTACGTCTTTGAGTCCTGGCTTTCAACTCTTTGAGGTGTACACCCAAAAATGGAATTGCTGGATCATACGGTGTAAGATAAATTCTAACGGAAATACGCAGGCGATGAGAGGCAACAAAGGGCCAGGCAGTTTATTTGAGCGCGATCCCGGGCGATGTTCCCCCAGTCCGGCTGGTCACAGGCTGGGGAAGTCGTGCTCAGCAGGGCAGGCAGTGAGTTTTTAAAGAAGGTAGGGGGAGGCAGAGCCTAGATTTACAGTGGCGTGAGGACTGGCCAGCCTAAGGCACATTTTCAGGTTGGGAGGGGGCTTTGGCACGTCATCAGTGTCCGACGTGCTCACCCCTCCCTCCGGTGCCTCCAACCTTACATACGGTAGTCCTGCATTTCATTTTTTAAGGAACCTCTATGCCGTTTTCTCCTGCTCTCTCTTTTGCTGGGCAGTTTCTGCACCAATGGGGGTTTTTGATGAAAGAGAGTTCTAGTATGAGCCACCTGTTGTGCCCCAGCAGTAGGCTGTCAATACCACAGAGCTGCGTCTGCCCTGTATTTAACATGCCCCATCACCAAAACTTTTATTTGCAACTAAGAACCATTGCTTTCTCAGATCTTCTTACATCTGCCAGCTCATCTGGCAATTTAAAAAAGCGGCCCTAGCAGAGTGCCCATGTGCCAATAGGCAGCGAGTGTCAGAGCTGGGGGCAGAGGTGGGTGCTCGGCGGTCAGCTAGGCTCACCCACAAGCAGGGGGTCTTGCTCCCACAGGCAGCCCCACAGCATGTACCAGTTCAACTCCTGGCTTAGCAAAGTCACAAATACAATCATGTCAGGGACCAACTGGATAGTCAAGGCCACAAACGCTGAGGGTTGCTGGGCTCTGGAGCAATCTCTCTTTGTACTTTTCTGTTTCTTCATAGAAACTTTTTGGAATCTTTATCAAATTGCTGATGCAACAAAGCCAATGCAGAATGTTAGGGTGGGGGGCATCAAGGCCAAGGCTTGAGGGGCCCAGTGACTTTAAGTATAGATAGCGTCTGTCACAGATGGGAATTGGGATGCATGTCTCACTCACGATTTCCCTGGGAGTTACGTCTGGACTTGCCCTGCTTTTGAGGTGCACCTGTCCTTTTTCTACTTTAGACAGGTGTTGTGGTGTCTGTCCTCCTACTCAACCCCACCTTCCTGGCCAAATGATTGGTCCAAGGTTGGCATTGTGGTAAACCACTTTCTGGTCTTTTCTTGAGTTTTTTTTGCTTTTAATAATCTGGAGCAAGAGAACATTTCCCTGCTCGCTTGCCTAGGTTGGAGGACAGATCCCCATTCACAGGGGTGTGGGGGGTTGGGAGGTCTGTAGAGGATGAAGACAGCAAAATGCAGAGAAGAGCTGCCGGTGTCCTGACGGTATTCTGGCCCTTGGTTCCAGTCCTTCCTGAGGCCTAGTCCTGCAAGCTGATTTCGAGGAGCCAATCCGTTTGCCCTTTTTGCTTAAGTCAGTTCAGCTGGTTTCTGCTCTATACAACCAGAGTCCAGAATAAGAGTCCATGAATCGTGCCAAAGAGCCTCCCCAGACAACAGAGGAGTAAAGTGCACATGGCTTGGACTGGCCCACGCACTAGTGGCTTCATTTGGTACCAGGTCTTCACAAGAGGGTGGGGGGAAAGGCCCCACTGTTTGGGAACATCTCCACATATATTTTGATCCAAGCTGTAGGATGCAATCTGGCATTCCGACAATTGCTTTTCTAATTCATTTAGTCGTTGAAACCAAAATGCACAATACTGAGGAAAATATAAGTGTGTAAGCAGTCTGCCATAGATTGCTGCTGCTGACATACTGTTCCTTCATGATCCAGATTTTGTCTATGTTGTCAGAGGGTCTCCCTGCATTTGGCCACTCTGTGCGCCAGGGGTGCAAAGAGGGGAATGCATGGGTTGTTCTGTGGAAAGAGATGTGAGGCCACGTGGCACCAGGTCCCATGATCACTAATCTGAGCCGGGTCTGTAATAACCTGGAGCTGGCAGGCAGGCCTCAAGACCACCCTGCTGACTGAGCATGTGCCTGGGGACCCAAGCTTGCTCTGGGAGTGGGGGCACAATGAGGGAAGGGGCTGAGAAAGTAGGCTTGTGCCCAGGGATTACAGTAGATCTCACTGACCGGTCCTTCTGTCCTGGGGGTCTAGATTAGGTCACCAACACAATTTCTGGCTCTTTTAAAATACAGGGCACCCAGTTAAATTTGAATTTCAGATAAATTACTTGTAGTATGTCTCAAATATGGCATATTGCAGTAGTTGCATATTGTGTGGATGGCTATATAGAGAGGTATGCATGTATTTACATGTGGTTTTTAGGCTCTCCAGGTGATTCTAATGTGCTCAATGGTGAGACCAGCACACGGGGTGGAAGAGCAGAAAGGTGGGTGAGAAGTTCCTAGGGGCGGAGTGTGAAGGCATGGTCTGGTTTAGTGCCTTTGGGGTGGCAGGGTCAGTTGTGGGCAGAGGGCACGGAAGGTGCGTGAGGAGGCAGGAAGTCACGTGCAAACCCCAGGAGGGGTCACGTGGGGGGGAAAGGCCAAGGAGGTCCCCCGTCAGAAGGGAGGGCACCGTCTTTTGTACTGCAAACATGCTACTCCATCTAGATGTGGAAGCCTGACTGAAGCACAGCTGTGAAACCCCAAAAACAGTCTCTAAAAGGGTAGAGCTGTCTGTGGGGCTTTCAGAAGTAGAGGTGCTAGGCCCACCCCAGAACTGTCCAATTATAACCCCTCTGCACCTGCTTTAAAAGATACATGGACAGTTGTGATAAATCATCTGGGCCAGTCCCTTCCCTAGTCCTCCTTGCCCGCTGCCCCCATTCTGCAGCTTCTGTGCAGGCCATTTTCCGTATCTGTTTACTTACTTCCTTTCTCTTCCGCATTTCTGGCGCTTACTTTAAACCACCAAGAGCATGCTCAGTAAATGTTTGTTGGACTTAAGCTAATGGCTTGGTTATGAGACATGTTTTACAGTAATGTTCTCAAACTGGAGCATGTATGAGCATCACTGGAGGGCCCTGACCCCAGAGTTTTAGATTCAGCAGGTCTGGGGCAAGAATTTGCATTCAACAAGCTCCCAGGTGATGTTAGTGCTCCTGGTCCTGGGGCCACACTGTTTTTGCAAGAATGAGAAAGTGCTTTCAGTCTAAATGACATCAAGTTAATCGCAACTACAAGCAGAAACCAGAGATTCTGAGTAGAACAGTTGACCAGGCCCGTGGAAGGCTAGCGCGTCACTGGACATCAGAGACTGTGGGGGTCCGTCTAGCAGAGTGGAGTGACAGGGACCTGTGTTTGAACCTCTGTTCAGCCCCTTGCTGGCTGTGTGATGTCAGGCACGTTGCTTAACTTGTCTGAGCCTCAGTTTGCTCATCTGTAAACTGTGGATCATAAGCCGACATTTCTGTCATGCTTGCTGTTATGGGCGTTTTGCTGTTTGTTGGTGAGCCGGCACACAGCAGCGACGGTCTCGGCAGAGATCAGCCCAGGCAGTTGGAATCCCACTTCTCAGCTCTAAGGCCCTCTCATTCACCTTAGAGGCCCCCTCAGAGGGCTTCTGGAGGAATAAATGTATGATTTGTACAACACTGACTCAGTACATGTACATGGTAAGCACTCAACAAGTTTGTGGTGGTTGTTATCCTGGTCCCCGGACATGCACCTACCTGTGTCCTTGTAGGCTGTGTGCAAGGACACCCTAGCACAAGTTTTGACTATTGCATGGATTCAGAGAATGTCAGACCCCAAGACCATCCCCCATACAGGGAAGGGCCTGCACGTATTGTTATATGCTTATGAATATACATTACTTAAAAAACAACCAGCTCATGAAGGACTTGAGTTATTGATAAAACCAGGCCTTTGGTGGTCTAATAGGGTGGATCCCTTTGGATCCTAGCCTGCAGAGGAGGAGGAAGAGCAGTGGCCATACCTTGGGCCCGGCAAACACAGGACACTGGGTGTCCCTTAGGAACTGAGGCTGCACGCGGGCGCCATCTAGTGGCTAAAGTGAGTAAGCGCCCCCCAAACCCGCAGTCTAAAAGGCAGGACAATTATGGTCCCCCAGCAGTGTGGCAGCATGGATCACATTTCTTTACAATCACAAGTAGGTTTAAAATGGGAGACTTTTTAAAAAATGGGGGTGATCTATGCAGATGCAGCAAATTTATCCATAAACACCCTCTAGCCAAAGAGCTGAGGGAAGGAGGTCCTGAGAGGGCCTTTGACAGAAGGGTCAATGTCTTCCCCCTGGAAAATGTGGACGTCAAGGTGCCACCCTCTGCCCTTTCCCTCCTTTAGCCTTCCTACGAGAGAGAATGAACTGAGGCAGATTCTTATTTACAGACCTACCAGGAACTCGGCAGGCAAGAGTGTCCTCAGGAAGAATGCCAAAGACATCTCCTTGGCTTGTCAGGGACTGCAAAGGTACAGTCCAGAGGTACATGGTTTTTTTTGGTTCGTTTTACTGTGAGGCTGTTCTCTTAGGGGCCTCTTTGTTGATATATTTGAGTATAAAGATTATTTTTAAAAAATCAGTGTAATACTACCAGGCACTTATGTCTTTTAAATGGCTCTAATTGCATATTCTTTCTGCAAATAGAACCACTAGAATTTGTGTCCAGGATTAGAAGTGACAGTGTGGGGTTCCCAGCGGCAGCGATTGGACCTCATCAGGCTAGTCCTGGGCTTGCATCCAGCCTGCTCCCCCCAGCCGCTGCGTGGCCTCTCCAGCCATAACGAGGCCACCCAGCCAGCGTCTGGCTCCGCAAGAACAGCAGAGAACTGCCTCAGTTCCTCTGCTAGTGTACACACAGGCTTCAGCTGCTGGCAAAGTCGAGCCTGAGCAACCTGCAGGGCACCAGGTCACTTCTGGCTTCTGAGCAACTTTCTATACTTACAGTTGGAGGCCAAAGGCGGGTTAATCCGCCCGCGGGCCTCCTCAGTCTCAAGTACAATCTTCTCCCTTCCCACCAGCCCCTGACCTTTCACCCTATCAGTTGGTGTTTCCCTTCCTGCAAATCTCCTGCCTGCCCTCTGAAACCTGTTACATTTGCCTGCACCCCTCACCTCTTCACAGACCCTCCCCCTCCACTTCCTTGCCCTGTGGGGGCCAGGCCCTTCTCTGAGGACTGATGCCTCTTCCCTGCCTCCCCATTCCTCCCCAGAGGGGACTCTGGGCGGCCTCGGGCCCTGGCTGGCTGCTCAGGATTTCGGCCTTTTGGAAGCAAGCCCACCTTTGTGTGCTGCTCCTCCCTGAGGCCACTTCTCCTCTCGAGGCCATTCTCCCACCTGGGATTCAAGGAGGACTTTGGCTCTGTCTTCCTATCAACCTGCTCCCCACCCTGACTCTTGCTGTCACCCTGGCAACCTCGGTGTTTACACCTGAGCCTCCACATCTGCTCACTTCCTGAACTACTAGTCTTTATCTCCATTCCATTACCACCCCTGCAGCCAAATCTTACGTTGTCCTCATGAGAATACTGCTCCACCTCTACGGTCTTCACTTCCATAATCTCCTCTGACCATGCCCTGTCTCCCTCTGTCTGTCTGGACCCGGAGGTTAACCACTTTCCCATCCACTCCCCTGATGTCCCCTCTTTGCCCCACTGAGTGGCTGTGCCCACCCAGTACCCCCGCCCTCAATAGGCTAGTTTCCTCTGCAGGCTGCAGCCTTAGCGGAGGGCAGTTGCTCTGCCTGCAGTAATACATGGACAGATGCCCAGCCGAGGAGGGGCAGCTCTTCCAGCAGAACCAGAGAAGCTTCAGGGGAGGCTCAGGAAGGGATGGTGCAGGGTGGAGTGAGGCATGGGAACCGAAATTAACTAGAAGTTGTTTCACAGAACATTTAACGCTTTCCTACCCCTGATGCAGAAGGATAAACAGGAGCAGTCAATCCCAGGCCAAGGATCAGAAGATTCTTTCCTAAAGACATTCAAGAACCTCAGAGCAAAAGCCTCTGCAGTCTGGCATTTCAGGGTTCTCCATAGAATTACCTAAAAACAAGGCTCTTTAACTGACAAGCTCTATCCACAACACAGGGCTTCAGTTGGCTTTTTATTGACTCATTTTTGGGTAAGTGTGACTCATCAAGCATCACCAGACACTTAGGAAAATCAGCGACTTGGAAGAGAGAGATTAAGATAAACAAAAGTTGCCCCCCAAAATACAGAGATAATATAGGAAACTGAGGAAAACTTTAAAAAACTCTGATTTGCATCCTCAAATACTAATTTCCCCATAAGAAAGGGACAGAGATCAAGAGCCCTTGGAAATCAAAAATGATTGCTGAAACTAAGAAAATCATCTTAGAAAATCTGGAAAATAAAGCCAGGAAATTTTCCAGACGGAATAAAATCAACCAGTGGTATATAAGAAAAGACAAGTGACAACAGAGGATCAAACCCAGAGTTCCAACATTCTACTGTTGGGAAAGTTCCAGAAAATAAAAACAGAGAAAATGGAGGGGAGACAATTATTTAAACTTACAAAAGCAAACTTTTAATAGCAAGACAAACCTTTGGGTTGAAAGGACTCACAGTGACCAGCATAATGAAGGAGAAAGACCCACACCTAGATGGGCCACTGCAAACAAGCATAAAAGGCCACCCTAAAAGTTTCCACACAACACACTCTACTGGGGGGGTGAGGTGGGTGTTGGAGGTCTGATGGGGCACTTGGCCACGTTCCTTCAGGGAGCCAGAAGCTAAGAGTGCTAGATGAGCTCTGCCCTGACCCTAACAGTTAGGACGCCCGCCCCGCTGTGGGTTTTGATGACCAGCTATTTCTCAGTCCCAGGGACTGGCTTGAGGAATCCAGGATTCTTTTTAAGTATATACAATATCATTCAAATTTAGATTTCAAGCTGATACACATTTATTTCTAATAGGTGAAAGACGCACCAAAGCACGAATGACAGTGATCTTGTGAACTTCCTTTCTACAATATGATTCTCAAACTTCAGAGTATGTCAGAACCATCTGGAAGTTACAGAATGCAGGGTCCCAAGTTTGTTGAAGCAGGATAGGGCCTGGGCTTGTGCATGTTTACCAAATTCCCTAGCCCACGATTCTGATATGATCAAAGTTCGAACAAACTTGTTGTTGTCAGGAGGGTGGGAGGGTGGGCAAAGCAGATGAAGGGGATTAAGAAGTACAAACTTCCTGTTATAAAATAAATAAGTCACAGGGATGTAAAGTACAGCACAGGGAATACAGTCAGTAATAACGCAATAACTTTGTATGGTAACAGATGGGAACTACACTTACTGTGGGGTGCATTTCATAATGTTTATAAATGTTGAATTGCTCTGTTGTACACCTGAAGCCAGTATATTATACGTCAACTATACTTCAATTGAAAATAAGTAATAAAAGCAAAATTTGGCTAATAAAAACAAACCCCCAAGTTTGAAAATCAATAACCTAGCTTAAAATGGTTAAGAAAGACAAAACAAAAGCAATGGGCTTTGTCAACCTGGTTCCGGCAAATCCTAAGAGGCCTTCCCTTTCAACTGACATGTTCCCCGCTGTCTGCCCTCCCACCCGCGGTGACAGTCCCCCAGGCACCGAGAGTGACAAAATGCGGCTCACCTGTTGGACGGGGAGGAGCAGCTTTGCTAAGCCACAGCTGTGGCTTTATTCTTTCTTTTCATCATTGTTTTTCTTCATGGCTTAGTTTCTTTCCTCTGCAGCACAAGAGAAAGAAGGTGGGCTTATGGGGATCCAGGAGGAAAATAAAATAAGATAGAGTGAAGACAGCCTTATCTCTGCCACTCCAAACATCCTTCCTTCTTTCCTTCTTAATTACAGGCAGTAATTGGAGATATGGGTACATCCCCTCTTGGAGAATATCCTGTTGGCAAATGAAAGGCCTCTGATCAGCAATGCAGTAAATATGGGCTCTTTAATAAAGCATTATTCCCCCAAATTTGGTCATTGAGGCCTTTTTTCGATTTGATGTCCCTTGGAACTGGTATTGTGAGGTGCAAGCTTTGGGAAATTGTCCTAAATGAGTCAATTGTGAACTTCGTTTTCTTACCTTGTATAGCCCCCTTTGGGCATGTGTCTGAGCCCCGAGGCACCCCGCCCCCACCCAGGCCCACAGCTCTTTGTGGTGCCTCCCCTCCCAGCTTCCTGTGATTCATGAAGGGTCCCCACCAGTAAGATGGCAAACTTCCGGCTTCTCTTCCGGGTCCTCAGTTCCCGCCGGCGCCACCTGAAGCCCAATCACCTCTCGCCCCCCTCCCAATCCCAGCACCTAGCCAACAGCCACCAGCCCCGTAGAAGTGACACCTCAATCAATTCATGCCCCTTCCTATATAACCCAGCACCTTTCCCTAATAAAGCGGAACTCTCCAGTGAATTGCTGCTATGTGTCGCTCCTTTCCCTTCAATTCACACCAGCCCTCTTCCAGGAACCTATCAGAGGGAGGTTGGGCCTCTGACCACGGGTGCTTATTTGGAAGGGATCTGAGTCCAACCTCTGGTCCAAGGAAGAATTTCTTTCCAGTCTCCGTGAAAAGGCCCTGCCTGTCAGGCTGCCCAGCACTCACTCACTTGCAAAGCCTTCTGAGCAGCACGAGCTGTCAGGCAGCCCTTCCTCCTGGAGCTGGAATCTGCCACCCCGGACCCTCAGCTCCCCCTATTCCAGCCTAAACCCTCTGCAGCAAGACAGCAAAGCCAGCTCCGCCTCATGCGACAGTTGTTTGAGGACCCATCTGGTTTCTTCAAGCGTCCGTGACGGTTCCCAAGCCCCTTGCAGCCACACCTCCCACCCAGCCCCAGTGTTAATGCCAAGGCAGGGCCTCTCATCATCTCCTGGGTTTGGGCTCAGCATTCCTGCTGCTCAGTATCTTCTGGAACCTTGACTGGATCACGAATCACACGGTGATTAGTCTCTCTTTCCAGCTTTGTGTTGCCTGTGGGCAAACTACTGAACACGCTTCTATGGCTTCATCCACATCACCGTGCAGGCCTGGGAAGGGGGCGGTGGGTTTGCAGAGGCAAGGGAGGAGGGGACGGGGAAGAACCCCTGCTGGGATTGCCTGCCAACCCTTGCAGAGGCCAGGCTTACCCAGTGACTGTCCTGCAGTTCCTGTGCCTCCTGCTTCTGGAAACTGTCTCCTCCAAACCCTGCCATCTGTCAACGTGGTTTCCTGGGGACTGTCATGTTCTCACTAGCCCCGCTCCCTCCGCCCACAGATAATTGGCCCAGACATAGGCTCATGATCTGAGTTTTGTCCTTGGCCAAGGGTCTGGCCAGTCTCTCACTAAAGTGTTCAGTGTTTCCAATCCTGGGAAACACTGGTCTTCAGGGAGAGAGGAATAAGGCCAGTGTATGATCAGGGCACAGGATGCCCCAGCGCAGTGCCTAGTTGGCAAGGGGTCGGGGGGGAGTTGGGTGTGGTGGGTGGAGAAGGAACCAGCCCACCTACGCTGTCACGGGGGCTGAAGGGCCCTTGCGGTGGTCCTGTGAGCGGCCCCTTCCTGGTGTGCAGAGTTCCTCCAGTTCCACAGAGGGGATGGGGCAGGGAAGGAGAAAGCTCAGTGGTAGGACCCTAAGCCCCAAGCAGCAGCACTTGCTGGGTCACAGGCTGACGTATCACGTGCTCCTGATGGGCTCAAGTTGTGGCTCCCCAAGCCCGGGCGGGCTGAGTTCCCTCAGTGGGTTTTATCCCCTCGTATTTCTTGACTCAGTATCCTATTCTCTGCACACCTGCCCCACACTCTGCTGGAGCTTATTTTTCACAACTAGGCCTGGAATTCAGCCCAAATCAGTACCTTTGGGGACTTCCTGCAGTGTTCCAAAGACCTTCTTCCCACCGCCTCTGAGGAGGCTGCCGTAGCCTTCTGGGCCCTGATGCGGATACTGGCAGGTAACCGCACCCTCACCCCTGCCCGCCCACCCGCTGAGCCTGCTGCTCTCCCCACCATCCAGACACCCACCCATGAGGACGGCCCAGACCCCCTCTGTCTGAGAGCGGCGGCCAAGTCTTTAAGAAGGCAAAGTTGGCTTCCAAACCTAAAACTACTTTTATTCGTAGTTGGCTCAACGTAGGGTGCCATTATCAATCAGCAGAATTACAAAACTGTACAGGAGGTACAAAAATAGGCCATTTAACTTAATTACTCTCACATCAAGCTTAAAAATACACATAAAAATTGTACAATCTGGCAATTTATAAAATATAAAGCTAAAAAAAGGATTTTAGGTTCCACAGAGAGGACTGTATCACACAATTAACACATACACATTAAACAACTAACCATCCACAGAGAAGACATAATGGAACAGAAGTTAAAAAAAAAATCACGTAAAAATCAACATATTTACCCTGACCAAATTATTCACCCTTAAATGATAAAACTACTGTAAGGCATCCATTGCATGGAAGGAAACAGCATAACTTCACCTTTTCCAGTTTTAAAATGGTCAGAGGCGTTATCCACAACAAATCTGATGTGCTTTGAGCAAGTGCCATTGTAAGTGGATACACTTCAGAGTAAAAATTAAATAAATATAAATAGATTAAATAAATAGGTCATTGCAAAAAGAACACTACATAAGTTTGCATCTGAGAATGCCACATGGTTGACTGGTAATGCTTTCTAGGTAAGTGGGGACACCCCCGTCACAGCTTTTGGGATACTGAACAGGAACACTATACCCACCAAACAGAGCGCCGGGCAAGGCGAGTGGGGTGGGACTTTGGCTGAAGTGCTGTTAAGGCTGCTCCAGTAGGAGACTCATTGCAGATGCATTATTCTTTGTTGGTTTTCCAATAAACACAGAAAGCATTTAAGGGCTGATAAAAATATCTGAACCAGAATTACTCACGGGAAATCACTGTTTCCTAAGGAGGAGTGAACACTTTGGTTTAAAAGAGAGTGGTCCAATCCTGAAAGGCGGCATTTTGGCTCGTCTGTATGGGTCACCTGAAGACTTTCTCCCAGGAAAGCCAATGCCAGGCCACACTTAGCTAAAATGACTGCTCTAGGGAGGTGAGGGGATGGCAAGGACAAGAAATGCTGGTGACAAAGAAAAGGGATTTCAAAAACTAAATGGGCAGAAAGTTAAAGCGAATTTAAGGGGCTCCTTAAGGTGTGCTGTACTTTCTTTGTCCAGCTCTTCCGGCACAGGAGGCCGCAAGAGTGCACCCAGCCCACCTCCCGCAAGGCCAACGAACAGAGGTGCAGAACAGGGGCGGTCTCGGCAAATCCAAATCTGGCCAGAGTCCAACTTGTGTAAAGAAGTGGCCTAGAGGAGAAAGCCCTACCACCCAAAGGCCCCTCCACCCAAAGGCCCCAGAGAGAGCTCAGATCAAGGACCAATTCATCTCTTTTACTGCAGTGAGAAAGATCTGCAATGATGAATGAGTCCGTTCATACAAAACCTTACCAAGAAGATGAGGCTTAACTCTGATAAGAACCTTTCTTCTAGAATTGGTGGAAGAAGACACTTTGCTGGACTCACTAACCTGTGGATCTCTCAACATAAACACATGTAACAGGTCAGAGTGATGTCTCCCTGGGAAGAACTTATGGCAACTATTGCACTGAGGGGGGGAAGGGGATAGGGCACCTTGGCAGCCCAGGATTTTATGTTAGCCAAGAGATCGTTTAGAGACTTACCAAGTAACAGCAGTGATCCCCAAAAGTGTGCATGCTCTGATGCCTAATACCACTGGAGCTCTTTATAAACTGAAATTAGAAAGACTCAAAGAAGCAAGAGAAATTCCTGCAAGTGTGCCAAAGACAGATTCAATACAAAGTTCAACACAAGAGTAAAATAAATTATAGTGTCCTTGGGATTCCTAATAGATGTGACTAAATTCCATCTTAAAAGTGAGGTCAGCAAACTTACAAAAAGTTGAGCAGCCTTCCAGGAACTGTACTAAAGACAAACAGGGTGCACAAGGCTGCAGAACCCTATTCTCACAAAAGAAAGACACCTTCCCACTGCAGTGAGCATAACAGGAAACCAGGACAGGATACATCAGCTGATGCCCCAGGTGTTTTCATGGCACGTTCCCACATGAGACCTCTTCCAACCGCCTGAAGGACTCACAAGTGCCTGGGTCCCTAAAGATGATGGACAGAGATGAACAGAAGGCGACCTGACCAGGTCCAGATGTTGTGGGATATGGGCAGGTTTAAGACAGAGGAGGTGCAAACCCCGTATGCACACCCTTGACCACCACTTCGGTTTTCTGCAGAGCCCTGAGATTTATTTCTGGCTGCCTTTCCCATGACAGGCATGCTGAGGTTTGCCTATCTGGCTCACTCTGCATCCCCACTGCCCAGAATCCTGTCCAGGTCATACAGTAGGTGCTCAAATAAAATGCACTGATACGTGGGTTTGAGAAAGTTGGGTGGTCAGAAACTAACATGATAAGCAGAAAAGGCATTCTTTAAAAAGCTGTCACAGAGGTGAGCTGCACCAAAGCAGGGCAGGACACAAACCCAGGCTGCAGACAAAGATGGGGCTGCTCTGGGGGACATGCAGCAGCAGCTGCGCACAGGGCAGCAGCATAGGGAGCCGACGGTCCTGCTGAGCACCTCCTGGTGTCTTCCCCGCCTGACGGTCTCCACCTCAGGCAAAGGGACCCGCAGAGCCGTCTGGAGAAGGGCACTGGCCCCAGTGACGGGAGCAGGGGAGGAAGAGTCTGGAAAACAGATGGTGGGCATGGTGGAAGACACCACAGAGCCAACCACGGGCGCCAAGGATCCGAGGTCTAAATGAGGTGACTGATGAGGTCTAAAGGTGTGGAGAACATCAGTTTAAGGAAGAAAGTGACTGACTGTGCAAGGAAGGAAACAACTTTGCAAGGACAGCATGAATGCTTCCAGTGAGCGGCCCTCATACAAAAAAGCCTCTCAAGAAAAAGGAGCAGTGGTTTCTCTGTCAGGCAGTGCCATGTGTCTCCTGAGCGGAGTCTCTGAGGCCCCCAGGAGTGAACTGCAGTGATCCCCTCACCCGCTGGAGGAAGTACAGGGAAACGCTTCCTATATGGCACCCAGACCACGTTTAACTGTTAAGGCTCTCGGTAGAGAAAAGACACGATTTTTTGACTGAAACTAAGTTGAAAATTACACCAATTCTAGGGGACAAAGCCATGGAATTGACACAATTCAGAGAACATTACTTTGAAGTTGTTTAACACATGCAAATAGTGCTATCATGTTTTCCTCCAGCAATAGAGAATGACCTAGATATGAACATTCTTTCTGGAGGGGATAGGAACTTTTGGTACCTCACAAAATAGAAGATGTATTCCAGATCTTGTACTTCTTCTTCATGAGTAAGCTTTAAGTTTACCTTACTTATGCTAACATAGCATTCTACAGCATGATCAAAACATAAAGTTATTACAGTCTACCAAGAAAATCATGAGAGCCCACCCATGAAGTACATGGTGACCCTGGCCTCAGTTCCTGGCCCCACTGCCAGTACAGCTGGCCCCAGGGACAGGAGCCTCATCACTGGTGACCCGAGGCTCTCATGGGGCGGCTGTGAGTGTCCCATTCAGCCTGCTCTCTTCCAGTCCCAGAGGCCCATCCCTGCCTGGGTCTTAGCTGCTCCTCTTGATGGCCAACAGACTTATCACTTCCTGTCCCCAAATGCTCCTAAACATCCCCAAGTGGCCCAGGGCACAAATCTACTGAAGGCCACCATTTGGGCCATGAGTGCACCAGGCCACAGGTGCCTCTCAATGGAGCGCCCGTCCTCTTTGTTTCCAAGAGACCTGCAGACATGGCCTCACTTTCCAGTGTGCAGTGCTGACCTGCCCCAACACTGCACTCCTGCTGCCCTGAGGATACTGGTTACGGTGACCTGGGGCAGCCCAGATTCCAGGGAAGACACCCTCTGACATCTTCCTCGCCTCAGCACCCTCCCCTCTCAAGCCCCGCTTCTAGCAGAGGCTGTGCTTATGCATCTCAGTCTAGCTGGTTGAAGAGATGCTCCTGGTCCCGGCACGTAGGCTAAACCTGATTCCCTCCACTCCCTTCCTTACAGGCCTGTAGGCTGACTTCGAACACGGAGCTGAAACCTAAGTCAGAAGCAAGTTTATCCAGAGGGCAGAGGGAGCTCCTTCCACTGCCTCTGGGACAGGCTTTGCAGAGGTCCCCTGATTATAAAGCTTTCATGGCCAACACCTTCCCAGCTCCCTTCCGGTCAGGAGGGGTTGCATCTCCCACCTCCGGGGGTCAGCATCATCTTCCGCTGACTGCAGAGTGGGCAGCTCAAGGCACTTGGTTTGGGAGCCTGGTCTCCCTGCTAGGCCAGGAGGCATCAGGCTCTGGCTTGCAGAGACCAGGCCCTCAGTCACAGCCGAGGCCTCCAGAACGGAGGGCCACCCTGCCTCAGAGGGCATCTGGAGTCACCGGGGGCTGGGGCTCTGGGGACTCGTGGCAGTAGTAGTAGGGCTGGAAGAGCCTCTCGTGGCTGCACAGCTCCATGGCGTGGTAGGTGTGCGAGAGGAGATGGGGGAAACGCGACGTGAAGTAGCACACGAAGTCGTCGGGCAGGGAGCCCAGGGTCTCCCGCACCTCCGCGGGGAGCTCCCGGTAGTGGTGCTTCTGCGAACAGGGCAGACACACAGACAGGGAGGCCAGCAGTTAGAAAGCCCTGAAACGCTGGGGACAGAGCCTCTTACTCAAGCAGGACAATGTGAGCTGGCTCTGTGAAGGAAGAAGGGTCTGTGCACCCAGCATTCCCTCCTGCTCCCCTCACCCAGGAGGAAGCCTTGGAGGCCGGGCAAGGCCCAGCATAAGGAGAGCAGGGAGGGGCCTCCCCACCAGAGCGGCTGTGGCCAGGCCTCGTGTGGGCAGGTCCCTGTGAGAGGGAGTCTGTATCAGGCAGGCAGAAGGCACCACACAAGTCGGCAGAGACCAGAGAGGATGCTGGCATCAGAGCCCGCTTCCCAGAGCAGGGTGCCTCATCTCTACTTCCCTAAAGACAACCCAGGCAGGGGAAGAAACAGCCCGATCTGTCCAGTCCAGCTAAGGCCCCCCAGCCCCTACTAGGTCAGATGCCAGTGTGGGTGCAGGACCCAGAGGAAGGCTCTGTGGGACCGCCCGCCCTGCTCAGTGCTCACACCCCCCACCTTGTTTCTCATGGCCCGGAGGAGGTCTCTGACCGAGCCGCCTTTGTAGGTTCTGAATTTACGCAGATCTGGAAAAAAACAAGGAATGAGATGTAACAAACCCATTTCAAAAGGAAACAACTCTGGGGGCTCCTAGGGACTCAGTGATCAGACTGACACAATATGACTCCACACTTGGCTGACAGGAGCACGTTCCCCAGACTGAGTCTGAATTCTACCTCCTGACTGCACCCATATCAGGAAAACCACTAAGAGCCTGACACCTGTCACTCACCTGTCACTCTAAGCGACAAAAGTCAAGAACACACTTCAGTTCACTGTCTGAACTGTTTGCAAACCACAGCGTTAGCCCCATAAGCGGTCTCTGGAGCCCAAACGGCCTGGAGTTGCATCTCCACGTCTGCTCATAGACATGCTGCTGCTCGTGAAATGCCTCTGCCTGCACTTCCCCTCTGGGCTCCCGCCGGTCACCTGTCTGCAGGGGGACAGTGATGTTCTCCCTCCAGTCCATCTTCACCACAGCTCTCCCGCCTCTCTCCAGCTGCTTCACTATTGGGCCGTCCAGGCACTCCTTTTCTATTCGGTCACTCACATCCTAAGAGGGTCACAAGGGCAGAAGACGATGGTCAGTGTATCGAGAAGCCAGAGGGTCGATACGCTATGTCACAGAAGTCATTGCTATATCCTCTGAAGCCTCAGAGATGGGTAGCAGGCCTTCTGCCTCCCCCAACCCATTAACTCTCCCCCTCAGGGCAGCCATGCCTGTTCCTCACTTGAGAGAGGCCCACAAAGACTGTCTCCACAGCAGAGGGGTGCCACAGATGCACACCTGTCCACAGACCCTGAACATCTTACCTGTGTTTACACATGCACACATACTACATTCCACACAGAGCCATGTGTGCAATCTATATTCATCAGTGAATCCCCCAAAAAGCTCAATTTTGATTTGCATCCTGTGCTTTTTGCCTACCAGTGAAACAGGGCATGATCAAAGGTGGGAAGTCGTCACTCCTCATCCAACAATTTTAGAAAAGACAGATGGAGCCAAGCCTTCTTTCAGAGGAAGGAACCTGGTAACAAGAGGTTCTGAAAGAACACAAGCACCTCTACCTGAAAGAACTGGAGCTGCTTCTCTAGGCTCCAGAAGAAGGGGTGCTTTAGCACGTGCTTCGCCGAGGGGCGCTTCTGCGGGTCCTTCGCAATCATCTTCTCTATTAACTCCCGGGCGATGACGTCCTCTACAGGAGGAGAATCAACAAGCGACTCAGGACCTCCAGCCCCAGCGGGACACCCAGGATGGTGTGCGCGCGCTCCAATAATGTAATGAAGAACTTGCACACAAGATGCTAGCTAATTCAGACAGCCCTCACCATACGGTTTGTGAAAAGGAGTGTTGGGAGAAACACCCAGTATCAGAGGCTTGAGTGACATGCTGTGTGCCTCCACTTGCTCGACTGGGAGCTATTAAAATGATGCCCTGGCTGAATATGGGTTGATGTGGACAGATATTCAAGTCAAAGTTAAAAAACAAGCATGTTGCAAAGCAGTATGTAGTACTTAACCTCATTTTTCATAAAAATATGCATACATGTCTAGCTAGGTGATCAGGATAATATATACCAAGGTGTATAGAGCAGTCTTCATTGCTGTATACATGGAATTATGGTCTTTATGCCAATCTATTTTTTTCTATAGGGAATAAGGAAAATTAATCCGTAGCAAAATAGTAAGTTAAATTTTTTAAAAAGGCGGTTAAGTACTGGGGTGCCATGGGCCAATTACAACACAGGAAACCCTGAAGTCAAGAAGAAAGGCTGTTGCCCCCACCCCCATTCTGCCTGGGAAGCGGGTCCCCAGCCTGTCTGTCCCCAGCCCAGACAGCACCTGCTGACCACAGGCCCACACGGGAAGTTCCGTTCACAGAGCACAGACTGTCTTCCTGAACGCTGGTGCAGGAGGGACCTCAGCTTATGCAGCCCTCACAAGTCACAAGCTGGAAAGCAGGTCCCCAAAGGGGCCCTTGCCCAGGTCACACAGATAACTGGGTGCCCTGAAGGAACCTCGGAGCTGCTCGGGTTAGAAGGTGCTGCTCCAAGGATAACCCTGCTCAGCCTCCACCAGCTCTGAAGGGGTCATCAGTTCCCTGAGGCCCACAGGGTGAGCAGCTGGAAGGAAGGGCCTCTGGGGCACAGAGCGGGTACCATCCCTGCCTGTGAGGCTGTCTGGGCAGCTGAGGAGTCGCTCCTGACCCCGCCCACCCTGGGCCCACTCACCGTGCTTCTCGGGGTGTAAGCAGCCGAGGCTGTAGGCGCCCAGGAGGATGTTTGCCTGCCGCTGCAGAGACTTGCCAAAAGGGTGGCTGCCCTCAGAAATCACATAGTAAAAGACGCAGCCTGCCGAGAAGATGTCCACTGTGTAGGTCTGGGGAGAAACACTGGGTGTGAGGCCTTCTGGAGAAGTCTCGTTCTCATTCAGCAGCTGAGGGGAAAGTGGCACTGCCACTTCTGCCCCCGTGACAGGGCGCTGGGACAGTCGGCTAACGGCTCTGAGGGGTGCCGCGTGGGGGCTGGTGTTCACAGTGGAGAACGTGGGCTCTGGAGCCCCTTGCCCGCTCTGTGCCTGTGTGCTCAAATGTTCCTCTCAGGAACAAGGCAGCAGTGGTACGCCCTGCAGGGGCTGTCATGAAGATCCTGAGCATTATGTGGAAATGGGCTGTGACTAGTGCCTGGCCCATGGGAAGCGCTCTCCTAGCTGTCAGTCATTTTTCCCAAACAGCACAGAACTCCCGGTGGGCAGGCTTTCTGTGCATTTGCTTCTTCCCTCTTGTAACCCTAGGGCCTAGAATGGTGCCTGCATACAAATGTCTTAAAACTCTAATAATAAATTAATAAAATGGTTTTTGGTTCATAGACAGCCCTAGAAAGAATCTGACAAGTTTCCAGAAAGGTCGTTTTTGATGCTATCGGACAATGCCTCTCACTTACCCTGTGAAACCATTCCCTGTCTATAGGAGAGCTTCTCTTTGGGGAAATGTGCATGTCTGACTTCCAGCTTGTGCTACCTGGGGTGTCACAGTGGGAGGACCCCTGAGTGTGCCTTGGGTCCCCACTGTGAGGCCCCACTCTTAGATTCTCCCTGAGATGACATGAGGATCTAGTGAGAGAAACCTGGGACCTTGCCTTCCACAGTGGAGAACATGCGCCTTTAACGCTGTGCCGCTGTTCACCCTCACAACCGCCCTGGGAAGCAAGCAGAGCTTATCTTCATCCCCAGATGAAGACGTGGACAGAAGGGTTCAGTGACAAGCCTGGGTCACTGCTGGATAGTGACAAACTAGGGTAAGACGCAGGCTAACTACCTTTATTCTACCTCATCAGAATCCTCCTGAGGTGGGTGGCAGAATCAGGAAGGGACAAACAAGTGAAGCACCTACTGACCGCGACTCATGACCCCTGTAGCATTCTCTGGTCCCCATTTTCTGAAGCCCATGTTGCCTGACATCCCCAGCATCCTCCCCACTGAAATGTTCACCTGCATGCCCGGGTCCCTCTGCTCCCACCAACCCATCTCCGTGCTCAGTTATGTGCTTTCCCAAAATTACTGCCACTTGTTCTTGTGATTTAAATATTCCATAAGCATATAAAATACATGTGCCACCAACTCTGTGATAAGCTGAGGTTTTGAAAAGACTCAATAAAAGGGAGTGGCTGCAAAAACTTCTGTGGACTTCGATGCAGAGACCCAACTATAAGGGACATGATGAGTTAAAAGCTGGGATTCTGCTCTCAAATTGCCTAGGAGGTGTTTGAAATGTCTGAGTCTCCATCTAGAAGTCACAGAAGTGGCATTAGCTAGGGAGAAAACGAACAACTCCATTCTGTTGGACCCAGACTGGAAGAAGAAACCTTAACCTACATCAAAGATTTCTGTTACTTAGAGAATCACTAACTTGCTTTAAGTTAAAATAAAATGTTTAAGGTATACATGTATTTTCTTATAATTCTCTATCATAACTGACTTTTCTGATTAACGGACTGGCTGTTACCCAGTGAAGTGGGTAAGAGGGCTCTATCATTTTTCATCTATTTGGGGCTGGCTGATTCATCTAGGTCTGGATCCGGGAAGAGAGAAGTCATCTCTGACGTCTTGTTATGCTAGAAAACAAGGTGCTCAGACATGCATGAGCTCTTAGAAAAGGAGGCAGAAGCCAGCTTGACGGGCTCCTGTTGGCCAAACTTGGAACAATCTGTGTATTAAAAGGAGTACGGCCCCCCAAAAATAAAGAACTAAAGAAAGAAAAAAATAAGAACAACAGTGGAGTATAACCCTTTAAAAAATCTGTGAGTCCATGGAGATTTTTAAAAAGTAATAGGGGGTAAAAATAAAGCCCCTCTTTATAGAAAAATGTCAGCTAATAAGCATAGAAGAATTTCCAGAGTTAAGTGACTTAGGCAAGGATAGTCAAAGACTGTGGAGCCAGAGGGTGAATGACTGCTGGCAAACAGCATCTTCACACCGTGCCAAGGTACCAGCCACACAGTACCAACAACAAAGGGGAAAATGTACCTTTGCAGTGGAGTGAAAAGTGGTCACCACCTGAGCCAGGTGAGCTAAGCGGGCAGCACTGGCAGGGGCACAATAATAATGGTACAGCCTGCCCTCTGTGCCTCCTGATCCTGCGTCCTGGGACTGTTCGTGCCCAAAACATCTCACCTGACTCCAGTTTAGGGTTTAGACCTACTTTTTAGATCACAGGAAGTACAAGAACAGACAAGCGATTTGAACACCCTCACAAGGAAATGAGCAAGCAAATCCCGAATGGGGCATTGTGCAGAGAAGTGCCTGTACTGTCAAGGAATGAAAAGGTTGGGAGGCCGGTGGTAGATTAAAAGAGAAATAATCAAATGCAATGCAAGGCAGTGGACTGGGTCCTGTTTTACAAAGTCAGCTCTATAAAGAGACACTAGGGAACAATTGGGGGAGTCTGAACAGGGACTGAATATTAGATATCATGGAAACAGTATTCACTGTTGAGGTGTGATAATGATATGGTGTTAGGAGGTAGAATGTATTCGTTTTTGGGAGACACATGCTGAAGTATTTAAGGGTGAGGGGCGGGGATGTCAGCAAACAGAAAGAAAGTGGAAAATGTTAACAAATGTTCAATCTAGTTGGAGGTAGAGATGTATGCACTGAAACAGTTTTTCAACTTTCTGTATGTCCGAAAATTCTCCGAATAAAAAGTTGAGAAAACAAAAATAAATTTAACAAAGAATAAAAACTGGAAGTCTGTTCATTTTATACAAGTCCTGATTTCCCAGTTTCCCAAAATAGGGGAAGAAGTGATTGGAAGAATAGAGAAAAAACAGACAACTGCCCACATTTGTCCCTTTCATTCTTCTGAACATGAGACAATATGGAAAACGCCAGCAGCACGCTGCTCACATATAAGACCTGTTACAGACACATCATTCTCCAGCTACACATGCTCCAGCCCCTGAGTCTCAGATTTGGAGCCTCTGACTCCTGGAGAAACAAGAGGCTGGGTCTGCAGTTTGCCCAGAGCTGAGCCCATTACTCACGGGGTTCTCCTTGCAGTCTTCGCTCAGCATTTCCGGAGCAATCCAGCCTTCTGTGCCAGGCACCCCTGAACGGCGGCTGAAGCTGTGCCTGCCCACTGCCAGCTTCTTGCAGAGGCCAAAGTCGGAGATCATGGCCTTGATCCTACCGTGTGCATTGGGCATGGAGAGGAGAATGTTGTGGGGCTTCAGGTCTCTATGAACTAACACAAAACTCCAGATTAGTCCAGTATTTACCATGAGCAACATCAGGCCTCCCTGTGCAATGGGAGTGCCCCCTCCTCAGACCTGCTGCCACCTCTACAGGTTCTGATTTGCAACTGGGTAAGAGTCCTCCTCAAATTCTTATACAACTTGTCAAAGGACCATCTAAAGCCCCACCTGCACACCAGCAATGCAGCGAAGAGCTTCAAGAGAGGCAAGGTCCACCTGAGCAAGCGAGCGCCCCACCCGGACCACAGCCTGACAAGGGGAAGGCTCTCACCAATATTGAGGGAGTGCAGGTGGGCCAGGCCTGAGGTGGTCTGCTGCAGTAAGGTGATGGGCTCCAGGCCGAGGTGGGCAAAATCCTTCTGCTCCACGTACTGCAAGAGACACGATGGCCGGTCACGGCACGCAGCCCTCCAGATTTGGCTCCTCAGTGCACTCTCTCTCTCTCTCTCTCTTTTTTTTTTAAGTGATTCACTTTTATTTAGAAACTCCTGCCTGCAGCTCTTTGCTTTACATAACATTTGCTCATTTAAAAAATCCTATTTTAAGAATGAAAAGGGAAGCTTTACTGACCATATTCTGAATCCACGTTTTCCAGCAGACTTTCTCCTAAAATCAAAGGCTGACTTAAACAAGAGTGCTGACTGATAGTTTATGAAGGCAGAGAGAGATGCCGACTACAATCAAGGACGGCCATAGGTAGGCTGAAGTTGGGGTGATAAAAATGCTCTCCATTTTGATTGTTTGTGGTACATGGGTATATGTACCCTTGTCAAAATGTACAGTATCAAAACTGTACACTTAAAATTGGTACACTGCATTGTAACTTCAGTAAAGTTAATAAAAGGAAATAAAAGAAAAATGAGTCAGTAGTCCCTAAAGCCACACCCCAGCTGCTGGGAGAAGGGAGGCTGTGGAGGCTGTGGCCAAGCTGACCTGGCACCCACCTCCTGCAGGGTGGCCGCGCACAGCTCGATGGCGATGTACTGGAACTGCCGGTCCCTCTCCGTGCAGAAGTAGCGGATCACGTTGGGGTGCTCGTCTGATTCGCGAAGCAGCTGGACCTCACGGTCTGCGAAGCTAAAACACTCGGGAAGGATCCTCTTGACAGCCACGTCACGGTTGTCAAACATGCCCCTGCAAGACAAAGATCGAGGCAGGATTTGGAGGTGCAAGTCAGGCTGCGGAAATGCGAGGAGACCCATCATGCTCTTCTCTGTCGCAATGGTCACCTCGTCAGTCTCACAGCCCAGGGCGCCCCAACCAACCACCAGGAAGCCTGTGGTCATCACTCCTTTCCCTGGAGGCAGAACTCTTCTGCCTTGGTCACCACTATGACCCTGCTGTGCCCCTGGAGCCTGGCCTGCCACCTGCAAGCTGACAAGCACTCAAACAGGAGGTGAGGTCCCAGGGCTCTCCAATCCACTCACCGGTACACAATTGTGCCCTCAGCTCCATGGCCAAGGACATCCTTCGGACAGAATGAAATTTTTCCAACCATCACCACGCTGATTTCCTCATCTGGGACAAAACAGGAAAAAGAAGATAACCTAAACCACCTCGAGGCAGAATGGCTACAGCTTTCTGATCTCAGGTCAAGAGATGGGATCTCAGAGGCTCCAGCCCAGCCCACCCCCGCCCTGAGAGCAAGAGCCGCTGGGTCCATTCCCCATTCACACCCAAGGCCGCTGCCTCCCCTGGCCCTTCCCTGTGTTCCTGCCTTTACACATGGTGAGAATTTATGACATACAACTTTCCTGAGGACAGGGATTCTTGGTGCACCTGCACCTGACACATTCAGGTGGTGATGGTGGGTGTGTGAAACAGATGGACTAGCAGCAGAGTCTGCAGCTCGAGGCTCAGGACTCTGAGGTCTCCTGTGCTGGCTTGCATCAACCCCCTCAGACTCGCCGACCCTGGCCTGAGTCCACCTCCAGAGCAGGCGGGTCAACAGCGGCACTCTTACACTTGGCCACTAGCTGGCTGTGCAAATGCTCCAGGCCACACAGCCAAGCACACACCTCTCTCTGGTCAGCGACTCACAGCCCTTGTGGAGCAAGATGGAGGGAAGGCCAGGGAGGCCCTGAGAAGGCCCTCTGATGGGGAGAGGCCACAGGCTGGGGCAGAAGCCCAGCACCTGGGATGAGAGGGACTTAGGTGAGAATACAGTGACCCCTTGGACATGGCACTTCATGATCCATGGAGACTCCCAGGAAGGACATGGTACTTTACAGTTTGCAGGAGATGTTAAATGGGAGGGAAATCTCGCTTTACCCTCGTCGTCCTGCTCCAGGAAGGGGCTGCTGCCAGCCTTGGAGGTGGAGCCGCTGGAGTGGAGCGAGTGGTTGGAGGCCCTGGGGGATGTGCTGGGGCTGCTGGCGCCTGAGCTCTCAGAGTACAGGCCAGACGAGTCCTGGAGCCCCGTGTCTTGAGCGCTGTCTCCAGGCGGGTGGAAGGGCAGCTGCTGATGTTGCAGGCACTGGGTTTTCTCCAGTTCCTTCTGGAACTGTTGGTGCCGCAGCTGATGCATGCTCTGGGAAGAGAGACACATCCAGGGAATGGCAGGCGGGAAAGAAGAGGCTCCCTGTGGCAGAGGAAGGAGGTGCACTCTGCGTGACCCCACAGGGTGGGACAGGACCAGTGGGAAGGCAGCCAGATGGAGAGGATTCAATTCCAAAATTCTGGGACTTTTATGAAAGTCTTGGATTTGTTGCAAGAGTGAAACCAAACAGGAAGAATGTTACCAGGGGACCAAGAGTGTGGTGGGTTCGGGGAAGACCAGGGCTTGCTGTCTATTAGGGTGAGTCACTTGACAGACTAGTGCCCAGGTGGTCAGCAATCCAGAGAGGCAGCCAGGGCTCAGTACTGCACGGCCATCTGCCCACAGACACACAGTCAAGATGTGGCAGAGTGGGACTGAAACACGGGGAGCCTGGCCAAGGTCCCGTGCCCCCCTTTCATCACACTGCCTTCCCCACAGCCCTACACTCCTTTCACTTATTCTGAAAAGGTTACTCCATAATTTGAAGGAGCAACAGCCTACAGTTATTATACCCACGTGCGGGGAGGTGACTAAAAGGACGAGTGTGCCGCCAGAGACCCCCTGGGAGTTTCTGCATTTGCTCTTGCTGTTACTCTTGAGTTGAAACCCTGGAAGTGCCATCTACTAGTTGAGTAACCTTGGGAAAGTTGCTTAACTTCTCAAAGCCTAGTCTCTTCATTTGTGGGTAGGGGATAAGTTAATAATGACCTCAGAGGACTGTGTGAGGTTAAAAACACAAAACAAAACAATGCATGTGAACCCATTTTGACAAATGCAAAGTGCCACAAAGGGTTTGTCCTTAACATTCCTGGGAACATGAGCTTCCCAAGCACTTGTACTCTCAGGTAATACCGTTTCAATGCTCTGGATAAAGGAATATTCCTCTAGAATATTCTATCTGAGCCACAGCCTACTAAACTATATAATTTAAGCTCAATTATTTCCAACTAGATAATCAAAAGAATTACCATGTGGCCATCTTCACCCTAGCTCTCTCTAACAAGCAGCTTGTAAGGCAGGAAAGTTAAATGCATTTTCATCCATTATGCCTGTTCTTAAAAAAGAAAATACAGTTAACTACTCAAAACGACCTGCAAGTAAGATTTAAAAGTTGGCCTTTACAGTCAGTTAACTCTCAGATGTTTGGTACAAAATTATCCTTTCCTGAGAAGCTAGTGTCTCTTTAATTACAAAGTTTTTGAAGATAAGCAAATACTGACTCTTAAATGTGAAAAGAAATGTTAATCTGCTTGCTTGCCATTTCTGTCTGGAGCTCACTGACATCGGGAGATAGGCAGAGAAATTCAGAAACATTCAGGAAGGTGGAGGGAAAGCATGGAGCTTTACCAAGGGGTAGGTGATGATGAAGGCCACCCAGCCGATGAGCAGGAAGGTGCTCAGGATGATGGTGGCTATGTCTTTGAGCACGGTGTCCACGGGGGCCTCGGGCTTGGCAGGGGCGTGAGTGAACTTCTCTTCCACATCCTGAGAAATGGTGGTAGGCGTGTTTTCTGAACTCTGGTCAACCAGGTTGATAACCTGATTTGGGAAAGAGTGACTACATCACTGCAAGATTTCTAGTCAGATATAAATGAGCCAATCAAGAGAAGCAATGACTATTTACCTGGAATGACAATACTGTGAAATGTGTTAGATTTTTTTTAAGCTCACTAAAGATCACAAAGCCAGATTCACTGCCTTCTTCAAACCAATTTCCTTGAGAGGAAATTGACTGCAGTTATGCTATCATTACTCAAAAACAGTTTTAGGAATAGTAGTTTTGGAAGTGCCTTCAGATCCATATTCTTTCAAAAACCCTCATTGAAGGCAAAAACTTCCTAACTTCCTCCTTTGATGATAGATTTGATATATGAGAAAACTCTGAAATCATCTGTACAAAGGCTGGTGGTAAGGGTGGTAGTCAATTTGATATTATCGTTTCAACATTAAAAAGGAAAACCACACATAAGCACACGTGACTAAAGAGTAATAAAGCAGCGTTCTTACATTGCTTATAAACGTTCAGTGCAACTCCAAACACAAAATCATTCAAGTGTCCCGCTATTTTTCAGAGTTTTGAAAAAGCATCAGAACCCTTTGAAAAATTATGTTTAGAAGCCCAGAATTAAATCAGAGAAAAGTGGTCCTTCTGTCCAAGCACCTCAGTATCTTTAGGGCTTCAAGAACAGTCTAGAAAAAATGCACTTATTCATTCTCAAACACCTCGTATTCCAGGTGCACTGTTATTGTCCAGGTGTGCTATCATTGTTTGCCCAGTGAAAGGAACACAGCCTTCTGGGTGAGTGCAGGGGGTGGCACCCACCATGTGCTCACACCTTCTCCACCCCCACTTCTGCTCACCATGTCCTTCTCTCACCCTCCAGCCGTCCCCACTCCCACAGTGTACGGTGTGTGTGTGCTGGAGGGGAGCATGGCTTGTGTGAAGCAGGCAGCTGAGGAATGTTTGCTGAGCATGTGACCAGGGACAACACTCATTTGGCTGTATTTGCTCAAGTATGTTTGTTAAAAAAGCTTCATAATCATGTAAATGGACCTTGGAGCATTTTAATGAGTTTAAAAAAGTCTTCAAGATTGGATGACTAGATATGAAAATCTCAACTGTGGCTATCTCTGGTTACAGATTAAGAGTATTGTCTTATTTTCTTATTTACAGTTTATTTTCTAAGTGTTCAATAATGAATATGAGTGACTCTAATAAAATCAAAATATTAGGGCACCAATGCTAGCTAAGAATGTTGTCTTAGGATTGAATATATTTTTCTGACCTCAAGAGATAATGAGCAACTCGGAGACTTTGATCTGGAATCTTAAATGTCCATATGATTTCCCTTTCCCTTCTCTCTGGATAAAATCTAAATCTGTAAAGTGAGTTTGTCGTGACTGTTGCCCCCACATCAGCCACTCTCATCTTCTTCTGACCCTGACCATAAGCCAGGCCCCTTGTCAGTGAAGGGGCCCCCCCAGGGCAGGGTGGCAGGAGCTGCCAAGCCTCAATGGCCTTCAGACCCCCACCCCTACCCCACAGGCCATGTCTGTACTCCTCCTGCAGAGCCACTCCCAGCCTTCTCCACCTGCTCTGTGCCCCAGAAGGCTGCCCCATATGGGCAGGGCATTAGTCTCCCCTGCCGGCTGGCTCCTGACTGGGACACCAGCAGATGAGACAGAGGGAGCAGAATGAGATCCGGTTCTGTGGGGCTGCTGAGTTTCTCAGCTGAAGCTCTAGGCTCCTCATCCAGGACCCTTCCAACTCCCTTCCTGCCACTTCAGGCCCAAGTATGCTGAGCAAACCCCTGGAACTGTTCCCATCTGTGTGAACAGTCCCTCTGTTGAACTCCCCTCAGGTCCCCCTAACCTGGGGGCCACCTGTCTCCAGCTGAGCCCCTGACTAGCACACTACTGCCCCAGGGCTGCAGGAGGGCAGCTACCACTGGGTGGGCCTCCCTGCGGCTGGACGCTCCATTCCATGGGCCCCCCGGCTCCCTGCCGAACTAGTCCCCCCCCAGACTGGGCAGCCAAAGCAGGCCACTTTCAACAGGCCCTCCTGGCTTCCTGAGCTCCAGGTCTTCCACTCCCTCTCGGCACCAACTCTTCACTCCTCCGCCAGGGGTGTTCACAGCTTGGCAACGTAGTTCCTTGGTAGCCGGGTGATCTCATTTCCCTCTGCTCCCTAACTGATAGATATCCTTGGAGGTGGTCACACCTGTTGCCTCAGCTCCTGAGCGAGACATGCAGGGTCAGTCCCTCCTCCAGGCCTTCACCCCTGCTACCCTCTCCTCCCAGCCAAAGCCCCACCATTTCCCTGCTGCCTTTCCCCAGCCCTCACTCATCACCATCACTAATCGTTGTTTGCTGTGAATTCCTCCTCCTTCCTACATGCAGTGCAGGTCTGAAGGCCGCGGCAAACACTGTAGCCCCCAAAGCTGATCGAAGAGTGGTAACCAACCATCCACCTCCCCACTCACTTCCTCAAAGCTCTTCTTCTCTGAATCGGCAGGAATCACATTTTCCCGATGTTTGGGCAGATTGTTGGGGAACCTCTCCAGCATCTTGGTAGATGCAGACAGTGGGGTTTCATGGTGTCCTATGGGAGGAAACAAAACCTTCCATGAACACAGCTCCCCATGCGCTGGAAGCACAAGATGCTAAATTTAGGTAACAGCTAACTATGCATTGAGGGGCCCGCAAGGCAAACGCTCAATTTGTAATGTGGGATAAAATGAGAGGCAGTTATCAGACAAATCTCACCAAGAAGGAAATTTCATTACTCGTGACGTGATACAGTATTTTGAATCACAAAATGAGGAGCAAAGAAGTGTGCTTGTCATGAGAGGGATTAGGATGTTCAGGATCCGTTTTGATTGTGCAGGTAACTAACTCCTCATCTAGGCTATAACGCTGCCGAAGCATCATGAAGCCTCATTGAAGGTGCAAGGAGCTCTCCCTTCAGTGCTTACCTGTAGCATCATCCTGCTAAGGGTGTCAAATTCCCATCTTGGTGTTTCAATTGCTAGGTGGAGTTCTACTCTTATTATCTACAGGTGAGCTAGAAGTGGTGAATTATCCATAAGAGAGTGACAGGACTTATCTGCTCCATGCACAGAGGACCACCATCACCTCAGCGCTCACTGTCTTCCACACCTGCATCTCCAGACTACCTAGGATTCACTACACGTTTACTGAGCATCTATTGTGTGTAAATTACTGTAAGAGAGACAAACCTGAATAAAGTAAGGAACTGGGACTTGATATGGCTTGGTAATCTGTCTCTAAAATTAGTTGACTCCACATGTCACCCGAAAGAGCCAGCACCCCCCATCCTGGGCCCCCACTTGGCTCTCAGCACCAGACACGCTTTCCCTCTGGTTCTCACTGCGACCAGACCCCCCCAGCCCAGTCTCACCCCATGCTCTTTCCACAGTCCTCCCAAATCTCCTGAAGATTTTATGATTATGTATTTCCAAGATGAAACAAACAAGAACTAGTCCAAGCTATGTGCATTTCCTGATCTGGAAAAATCCTCTTTAATTCTCTATCTTTAGGTCAGTTCTCCATCTACAGAATAACACTGTCCTTTAAGGGAAACCTCATTTGCCTTGAAGAGTCACTGGTTTCCCTTTGTCTAAGAACTCTGAGACATGATTTGCTGTGGAGCAGGATTCCCTCACGTATCGGCCTGCTTCAGACCCCCGAGCCCTGAATCACATTTACTGGAGGTGCCCAGGGATCTGAATGTATCTCTAGGTATCTGTGAGGCTCACCGACAAAAGAGGCCTTCGCTCTGAGACAATAGGGTGGCCCTCCCACATGCCACCTTGTGGCACAGTACCCCGCCTGCCCCACCCCCGGTGCCCACTTAGTGCTCCAAGTCACAGCTCTCTGGTAGGGCTCCCACCAACAGACGGCTATGGAAGTGATTGGCCCGGATCCCCTCTTCCTCCTGTAAGCAACTGGCCCGGATCCCCCTCTTATGAACAGGCTTCTTCCCATAGCTGGGCCTTTAGTACCATCATGCTCATAGTCTGGATGAGCTGTTCTATGAATGTGATCAGGAGACCCTGAAGCATTTCTGTACAAACAGTGCCTGGGTGTTGGTGGTTCATCTATTTGTCATCAGCAATTTTGTCCAGGCTCCAGAGCAAGTAGTACAGGCCCTGCCCCAGACCCACCAGATCAGGATCTCCAGGGGTCACACGCTTATTTCACAAAGCTCCCATGTGCAGCCAGGGGCACCCCAGCTTAGGGCCACTGCTCTGGAGAAACCCACAGAACATAGCACTCACACTTAAGCAGACTCATTTATTTTCAGGATTAAGGACATCCCCACATTCACATTGTCTTCCACAAAACCACAGCAAAGGACACAGCTGGACATAAAAGGGTACATCTTACCTATGGTTCCATTTCCACAAAGACTGTCAAGTAGTCCCACTGCCTTATTTAAAAACAAGCTGTGGCGGTCCTCACAAGGGACTTCAGAACTGGGGATACCTCCCTAACTACTTTGTTTTACTTTGCTGGTTTTCTTTCTTGGACATTCTTCCCATTTTAAAATAATATAATTTTGTAACTGAGCCAGGAAGATTTTTTCTCCATGTTTTTTTAATAGTTTTACATACACACTTCCTTAGTTTCCAATAATTTTTTTCACTTCTTAACCACACTGGTGGTTTATGCTTTCTTTCACTGGTACATAAAACTAAGTGGCCTTGTCATTTTAATGGCCTGCTCCTCAGGTTTTTCTCACCTTGAGTGGATTCACGCATGCTTTCCAAACTACTTCTGTTTAAAAAAGGTAAAATTTTGTTCTTTTTTTTGCCATTTGGTAAAAATACTACCTAAAAGAAAAATGTCAACAGGAGTCAGGATGAACAAAGAACAAGACCTGGGGACTACAAAGGGAGTGATCAGGGCTCCAGGACTCACAGTTTCCTCTTGGCAACACCTAGTCCCACGTCCCTGGATCCCACTGCCTCCACATGCCCTGCTGGGGCCCCCAGCCCTGCCCTTCCTCTGCCCGGCACAGTCAGCAGCTACTCTGAGGGAGAATGGGGAGCCGAAACCTCCTCGGCCCCTGCCCGCCCTGCCCTGGGTCTGCACCCCAGTCTCACTATCTCCGGGGCTGGGGGTAGCGGCTGTGGGGAGCAGAGACACAGAAAAGGGAAGTCAGATTCAAGGAAACTCCATTCTGCTCCAATTACTTGGGGCACTTGGCAGAGACACAGCTCCTCCCACGTGACTCTGCATTCATTTGTCACACCTCAGCCTCCTATCTCTGTGGCTGACAGTGTTCCAGTTCAACCCCAGGGCCACCAGGTATGACAGCAACAGTGGGAGAGAAGGAAATAGGACACCCCCACCCCCACCCAACACCCGGGACTTCTGCCACAAACTGCCTGACCCAGGACGTCTCCAACTCTCCGGCCACCCTCAGCCCCTCCCGGATCTCTGACACTCTCCTCTCCCTCCCCCCACCCAACACCCCCCACCAACTCCAAGGGGATTCTTCCACAGAACTCACCTCAGTTTAACTGTGTGGAAATAACAAGGGTGATCACCTCACACCGGGTCGTTGTGAGAAATATGGAAATGTTTTCCTGGCACATTACAGGCATTCAGTGTGTCAGATAATTGCACACTTTACATTATTCAGTACTTGAGTTTTGGAACATTAACCAAACAGCTTTTGGGCACTGACTCGGTAACACAGCTACCGTTTATTTTCCTGTGAGTAATAATATTCCAAGGTCTGAAAGACCAAGTTGGATGTGTGCTGAGCACCAGGCAGAGTTGAGGCCCGTAACTGGCAAGGTGGGCCTTTGCCCACCAGGAGGCAGCACGCTGTCACAGAGGCGATGGGAAACCACATCTTACCGATCAGGAGCCAGTAGTTCCTCAAGTAGTTGAGCTTGTTCTTCCCTTTGAGCCTGGTGTCAAACTTGAGGTCTGTGCTGGGTGTGATCACACACTCTCCTTTGTCCCCAATGGTGACACCATCGGTCTGGGGGCCCTCCAGCAAGGGAAGTGTGCTGCCTCGGGGCTGTGGAGACAACCGCAGTGAGGCTCCGGCAGCCCTGCAGGTGGGCAGAAGACCTTCCCTGGGACTGTCCTGGTGCCAAAAGGACGGCCGGACCTCCCAATTTCTGGGGTGAGGCTGGTCCAGGATGGTGAGAGTGAGACACAAAGGCCCTAAGACTGGGCAGAAGCTCCTCCCTTGGGATGCAATGACGCTGTGCTGACACCATTATCATGAACATCTTTTTAAATTCTTATGCCTGGGAACCAGGCAATGGGAAGGGCCTGTGTGAGACTCCCAGAGGCTACTGTGAGAAGCAGCTGTCAGCGAAGGAGTCCATAATCGATGCAGCTGACCAGAGTAGAATAAGTTTCAGCCACAGCCCACTGCTGGCTCAGGCACCTGCCAGGAAGCAGGTGCTGCCCTGCTCTGGGGAGCAGCCGACCTACTCCAGGGAAGACAGAAGACGCCAGTCAAACGGTTCATGCTTTGACAACAAGCTGCCACCAGAACCACCACCATTCTGTCCTGTGATTCTTAAGGATCTAGAGGTTGTACAGATGCCCTGAGAAACAGTTGGCTGCTCTAACCTGGACGCCTAAAGCGAAGGACCACAGCAGCAGCCCGTGGGGAGCATGATGCGTCAGACACTCGGAGCACCTGAGGCAGGCGGGGGAGGTCTGAGGTGGCTTGGACAGGTCATGGGAGGACAGAAAGGATTTGAGCGGGAAAAAGGAAGGGAGAGCATTTGAATTATGAGGTGCAGCATGACAAAAGGTTAAGAAAGACAAACGGGGGACTTTTGGAAATCAGGGAGAAGATGGAGTGTACATCCCTTCCTCAGAGACACGGCAGTGCACGCGGCAGGAGGGCACCATGGGGCTGGATGGGAAGGGCTGTGGGCACCAGCCAGGGCAGTTCAGACTCGAGCACAATAGCAAAGGGGAACAACCAGGACTTCCCAGGCTTAGGAACCTGCTTGTGTCATGTGTCTTTCCTTATGAAGTAAAATGTGGTATATGTAGAAATTGATTTTGAGAATTTAAGATCTGTGTCTTTCATTCTTAACCAACAGGATGCTCATATATAATTCAGAACACTTTGCTAAAATGGAACAGGAGAGGTTAGGAGGCTGCAACTGTGAGTCCCCTGTAACGGACTTACCACAACAGCGACCCCCTCGTGTACCATTGAAGGGGAGGCATAGAGGCTGGTAGAGTATTTCCCAACATACAGGGTGGGCCTACGAGACAAACAGATACATGCAATCCATAGACATTTAGTTCCTGGATCTCACAAAAAGAGAGATTTTGGAGAGAAGTCTCATAGCCCTAAATACCACCCACAGGAATAACCAGATTAACCCCCTATCACTAGGATCAATGGGGGTGTGAGGGCAAGTACACTGCCCTGGGGACAGGAGGACTGACTGCAGGCCCCAGGGGCCCCTCACTGCCTCCCAGTCCCCTAACCACAGCCCTGGCTTCCTCCTCTGCACATGGCAGGGCTGCACCAGGGCGGCCTGCAGAAAGGACCACGTGCCCTGCCCACCGGGCGACACTGATGCTTGCCACCACTGCAAAGCCTCCATGAAGGCCCTGAGCAGCACGCTGCCACCCGAGCTGCTGGCATTCTGTCTGTGGTTCTAAAGGATCTAGAGGTTCTACAGGAACCCTGAGAACAGTCAGCTGTTAATTTGGATGCTTAAAGCAAAGGGATGCACCCAAGACTCCAATCTGGTTGAGACTTCTGGCCCCCTAGCTGGCTGGTCTGTCCCTGTCAGGGCATCAAGGAACACGTGGGTGTTTGACTTCGTCCGTGGTGTCAGCATAAAAATGCAAGGGTTACACCTCCAGACTTTCTGGTTACCATGAACAGGCAGTTTGGGGCTAGCCATCTACTAAACTCTCAAAACCTCCCTTAACACTTCATGTTTGAAAGTTGTGGCACAATTAGAGAACGCTTTCACGTACATTATCATTATGTGACCTTTTCCACAGCTCTGTAAAGGGGGAGACAGGTTCAGCAAGGCTGTTACTGGCTAGTTACAGGTGGATGCAGAACAGAAGCCTGCTGAGTCTTAGACACCCACATCATAAGTTTTCCTGATTTTTAAAACAAACATAACTTGCAATAAAAATTTAGAAAATACAGGAAGTTAAAAAATAAATCTCTCTCTTATCTTTCCACCATCTGAGATACACCCAAATTATTGTAGCTATATGAGAGTCTCTTTCCTATCCTCGCATTTTTAATTTGTTTAATGTTCAAGAACTCTCAAAGCAGGAGTAGCCCCCAGTTCTCCTATTATGAGGCTTCTTGGCTCGCTATGTTCCTCATGGTCTCAGAGACGTGGGCCCAGAGGCGGGCCTCCAGCACACGGTGTGCCTTTCTGCAGCAGCACCAGAAGGCTGGGTCACAGCTGCCCTCTTCCACCCTGAGCTCCCCGACTCACGTCAGCTTGCTCTTGGCCTCCGTCTCCTTGGGGAATGGGTACTTCCACTTGGTGATGCGCCCCACCTCCCCAGACATGAAGGTCAGATAGCGCAGGGTCTCCACAGCGACGTTGATGTGCATCACCTTCCTCAGACCCTCCCGCTGCCAGACATAAAAGGCCACCACAGGGGAAGCATAGTTTTGGATCCATAGGACGTCGCCAGATTCACTGTCCACGGTCACCACCAGCCCATCGCCATTGGACACAAAGTGGGACATCTCTGTACAGATCAAATAAACACAGCATGCTGGGTCTCACCCCATGTTGCAACCACATCCTCTATTCTCCAGGAAAGCTGCAGTCACTCAGCTAGAGGAAACAAGACTCCCAGAGAATATTCTCAGACCTCCTCCAAACAATTTCACTGCTTTCCAATGAACCTGTGTGTGCTCTACAGTATCAAGCCACTGAGAGCTGCCTGGTTTATAAAGATAGGATCACTTTCAAAGGCAATTACTTAACTTGGTGACATTCTTTGGCATTCCAGACAGGTAGTGAGAGTAAGAAGAACTCTTGCTATAGGTACTGAGGAGAAAGGAGCCAATGCAGATGCCTCGAATCTGGTATTTTATAGCAATTATTTCAGACCTATCAATCAAGCTTGAAGTCAAAGCAGACCACTGATACTGCCCACATCTGAACAGAGGAGATTTCTGTCTGACTTTCAGATACCAGCACTAAGATGGCAAAATTGGTTTTTAGTTTTCAATTGAGTTGCGGGAATGTTTGCTAATAAATAAGTAGGGGATGAGCCCCCTTTAGGGAGTGGGTTATGTCACAAGCTGTTGTTTAATTCTGTTTCCCACGGGCTTGGAGTAAATTCCTTCTGTGACACCGAGGGACTCAACAAAGAGTGTCCTCTCTCCTCTCAGGCTGAACTTGCAACCATTTTACTGGGGTTCCCCATCCCGCTTCTCCCCCAGGCCCCTGCCTTCATCACTGACTGCTGAAGTATTTACTACAAGCCCATGGAGAGTCCAGAACCTGGTGACCAAGAGTGTCTTGAAGGAAATTCCAGCTTTCTGGAACGATCTTCCTTGTAGGCCACAAGCACCCACCCAACCTTGCAGAGACACTTACTGTAGTCCACGTCATCCTCAGGCAGAGAGGCTGCGTAGTCGAAGTAGGTGGCGTTCCAGCGGAGCTCGCGGGTTTTGGTGTCGTACATGGTGATGGTGTACTCTGGAGAACACACACCAGCCTGTTGTTACCTGGGGGACCCAGCATCTACTGAGGTGCTGGCCTTATCTGAGTCACAGCAGACAAATCCCCCTAAGCTGTGTGCTGGGAAGGTCCAGCTCACCCATGTGGAAAGAGAGAGGCCACCAGGAAGAAAGGTGAAATCTCGGACACGTGAATGAGGCCAGCTGACGGACAGCATGTGGAAGGGACAAGCCACCCCTGCTGTGCCGTTGAGCCCATGACACAGAATCATAAGTGCATTAACAAAAGCCTCAAACATGTGGCACAGACTTTGGGACCAAGTGGCAGATAGAGGCTGATAGGTTGACATGGAGACTGAAAGAGCAAAAGGAAACCGCTACTGGAAGCTGAAAGGGGGGACCCAGGTCACATAGTTGTGACAGAATTAGTAGGACTATTACTTGCAGTAACTTGGACAATAGAAAAAAAGTACTTAATGAACTTGCTGGATCTGGCTAAGGAGATTTCCAGGCAGAATGCAGAAAGTACCAAATGGTTTCGTTAACTGAGTATGATATAAAGACAGATAAGCTAATGAAGAAACCATTCCATTTTTAATCTGAATATAGGGGAAATAGAGAGGGTCCAGGACTGATGCTCTAGCTGGAGAAGATTCTCAATGTAAAAAATGGCTTTAGGACAAAGATCACGTCCAGGGTGCACCCAGTAAAAAAATGGTTTGGTCAAGATCATATCAAGGGTGAGGCTGTAAAACCCTTCAAGACCTCAGAAAGACTTAGGGTAGTACTTCACAGACCCTCTGCTAGGTGAGCGGGCTCTGAGAACTCTAGGAGAGTTGTCCCACCACACAAAGTAGAGAGATTGTGGGTATGATTTAATCTATGAAGCAGACTTTAATTTGACACACAGGAAGCCCACAAAGTTTTCAAAGGAATAATATCTGTATGGACTAAAAGGACCAGAGATAGACAAAGTATCAAAAAAAAAAAAAAAAAAGCCTCTAGGCCTCCAACTTCCAATGGACAAGGAACAGACTGAGAAAGCTACAAACACAAACCATTTCTTATGGAAAGGAAGGGACTTCGAGAGGGCAGGACCAAGAGCTGCTGAGAGCAATGTATTAGGGGATCCAATCCCAGAGGGCGAGTCTGGCCCTAATCGAGGAATCTTTCCTGCCTTTGGAGTAGGGGAAGCTGAAAGCACATGGATTCCAGCATTGCTGAGGACTGGTGACTGGTTAAGTTTCCCTCCTTCCTCCCCTTTCTGAATGGGAATGTCAGTGCAGTTGTCCTGTCTGTCTCACTGCTGTGCTTGGGGGTGGGGGACTGGTTAACATATCTAACTTAGAGGTCTCCAGATCAGGAGGGGCCTGGCCCACCTCCAGACCTCATGCAGATTACAAGATGCTGGATTTTTGAGACTGATGCTGTGACTGGGCTTTGGCAGTCTTGGGAAGGGGTGAGTATATTCCGCATGTTGAAGGGCTAAAAACCACTGTAGCTAGAGCCAAGGCTGTGGCAGAATGTCTGAGGGATCACCGCCACCGAGTCTCCCCACCCCGCAGTGTGCGCGTCGGTCTTCTCGTCAGGGAGTCGAGTCTACCTCCCCACCCTGATTCTGGGCTGGCCTCATGACTTGCTTTCACCAACAAACTGCAGTGGAAGTGAGATTTCAGGATTTCTGGGCCCAGGCCTCTCAGGCATTTGCATGTCCACTTTTACTTGAGAACCCAGTCTCCATGTAAAGCAGTCTAGGCTACCTGTGCAGCTGAACCAAGGTCCCAGACATGAGAGTGCTGGCAACGGCACACAGAACAGAGACCACCTATCCCCGTTGAGCCCTTCCTGCATTCCCGACCCACAGAATCATGACCGATAAGACACTGGTGTTTGAAGCCACAACGTGAGGGTGGTTTGCTTTCCAGGACTAGATCATGTAAACAAAAGCTTTATATACTCATGCACACTCCACCTAATGCCAGAGTATATCCTAACTCCCTCAAATACCACAATTCTACCTGAGAACGAAACGATTTTTATTCTGGGTGGAGGTGGAACCACAGTGAGGCTTTACCTGATGGAAAGAGCAAACACACAAACCCTGAGCTATTACTACCATTGGAACATCTCATTTTTACTGGGGGTGGTGAGTGGACAGTCTGCAGTCTAACAGGGACCTTTCCCCTAGTGACACAAGAGCCCAGCTAGCTTTCACAGGGCCCGCCATTCATCTCCATCATTTTCAGAAAGGAACTGTTTTCCACAGCACCTGAAGGAAGTCTCTGTCTCTTTCTTTTAAAAGCCTTGGCTGCCTCAGTGTTTACTCCTAAATTTAGTGCTCAATTGTAATGATTTCATCCTAGGTTTCTGGCATAATTTTTTCCTTCTAAATATTTTCTGGCTTCCCCTTTTAGCTCTATTTAATATCCACTCCAGTTTTTATAATGCACCAGTGTATGTCAGGTGCCACACACATAAAATGAGTCAGGGCAATCCCTGAGGTGAAAGGGCCGCCCACCCATCACTCACTTGCTCCAGTGTGTGGGCACTGCAGTGTGCCTGCATGGTGCCCGCGGGGGAGATATGGCAGGGAAGTAACGAAGTCCTGCCCTCAGGAAGCTGACAGTCTCGTGGGGGAGGCAGAAAATAGGCAAATACAATTTAGAAACATGGTAACTGTGGTAAGAAGAAAAAAGCTTAAAAGAGAGGAGGTGGAACACAGCCTAGTGAGGAGGGTGCTTCTGATTCTGGAAAGGGCCGACGGCGGTGGGGAGGCCACACCACGGGCCCAGGAACTGCTGCACAAGCCCAGCAGACAGCTGCCTCCCCCGGCAGGACAGCAAGCAGTGAGGTGGGAAAGGGGCTGTGTGGTGAGGGTGACCTCTGAGCAGCTTTGAAGAAAGAGAGGATGCTGGCCAGCCAGGTGAAAACGTGCACACCAAAGAGGGACCCACCACTCCAAGGTTTTAAAAACAGCACCGCTTATCCTGGGGGCTGCAGGTAGTTCACTGTGACTGGAAAGCATGTGTATGAGGGAGAGGCGTGGGGAGGCAGTGACAGCAGTAGCAGCAGTGCCCTGGGGGCTCTGTGGGCTGTGGTGCAGTTTAGATAGAGTCCCTTGGGCAACGGGGAGCCACTGAGGGTTCTTATAAAGGGGAACAATGCAGTGAAAGCTGTGTTTGGAGAAGACAGCTCTGGAAACCTACTAGAGAATGAAGCCTGGAGGCAGAGACCCCCAGGGTGGCTGCGTCAGGTCCGTTTTTGGAAACAGGTTGTACACCACAAAAGGTGCCTTCTTACCTGTTCGCCCGAGATACAGAAGAGAGGTGGATGGGCAGAGACTGTCTGCAAAGGCCGACGACAAAGTCTGCTGCTTCTCCCCGGTCAGAAGGTCAATGACGTACCAAATGTCCTGCTTTTTACCTGAAAGGTTCCAAGGAGCCACTGCTGTTTACATTCATCCTAGACGAAGAAAACCTCACTGCCGAATTAGCAGCCCCAGGTATTCTCTGTGCTGAGAGATGGCCTTAAATTCTTATGATGTCAATGACATTTCTGTGGTGTTCCAAGGGTGACAAGGTAAATCGTAACATGGAGATAATAAAACTTTTTGGGCTACTGGGTCTTATAATGATTTAATAACCTAATGATGGTATAAAAATTTCTTTCAAGCCTAATAACCTAATAACTCATAGATTTTATTACTTTGATTACTGATCTTAAATATGAAAAGTCTGGCCTGTAAAGGGCAATGATTTTCCCACAGACTAGGATCAACATAAATATGGGAAAGTACTCGGGGGTTCCTCTCTCTGGTAACTAGCATTCATGTATCTCAGCATCCCTGCTAATGAGCCCACATGTGAGGAGTGTTTGTAGTCACTGTTTCAAACTCTAATTAACCTGTGACTGGGCAGCAGGGCTGCCTGCCACCTGGTACTAATGAGGCCAAACTTATTTCAGCCCCTGAGCCAAGCCAGGAAGTTATTCCCAAGCCATCCACTATAGCCTCCATCTTGGCCAGCTGATTAGAAGGTCTGAACAGCACAGGTTCCAGCAAAGCTATTAGGAGAACTCAAAGCACATGTATCCACCTGTGAGCATCCTGGAAATGGTGGCATTTACCTCCCATCTAAGAGTCAACACACCTACCACAATGTGTGCGCATTTCTATTTTGTAAGGCATCATCTCTGGTCACTTGTATCTTCCTAACTTATTGGTCCAGTTTTCTATTTCAAGGGACTCTTGGAAGCAGAGTACTGAGATGCCAGGAGGATTATGGGGCATTAGAATTTGCTAAAGCTACACTTAGTTCCAACAGATGGAGCTAGCATACACACCTAGGTAAGTGTGAAACTTGCCCATGGATCCTAACTTTCTGTTTTCAGTGACAAAAATCTTAATATGAAAAAGATCTGAAGATAGAGCGAAAACATCACCTAACAGCTATTCTGTGACCTTTTCCATCTGACAGGTACCCTTCTGGTTACTGTGAGGACCTTTACAGTCTGCATAACTCAGCTACTACTTTCATGGATGAATTGGACAACTTCCACGATCTTACATACACTCACTGAACTCAATGAAGAGGTCACCACACAAAGACGATGGAAACACAATATTCTAAAGGCTCTGTAAATAAATTACTGGCAAAAGCTAGAAGACCAGACAAGAAAGTGACAAAGATGGTCAGAAAGGCCTCAGGCATAGCCCAGAGGAAAGACAGTCCCTCTGAATCCCTGGCACAGGGTCTTCCTCATTCTGAAGGTATGGAAGGAAGGGCCTCAGTGTCCCAACAAGAAGCTAAAATCCAGCCTGTACTCAAGGTCCAGAAATGTACATAAAGCTCCTGGGGCATGAATAGGCAATAAGGACTTTCAGTTCCTCAGAAAGAAAGCTGCCAGCTAATACAGGATATTACCACTACTACAATTTCAAAATAAATAAAGCTCTCCTTTGTGTTACAAATGCATTTTTATTGACATTTTGGCAGCAATGTGGTAAAAAGAAAAGCACGTGATCTGATGCTTTGAAAGATGTGACCCCAGTCTAAGTATGAAGGCAGCTTATCTAGGCAAGCTGTTAAGGGCTGTTTTATCCAATATTCTGATAGCAGGGAATACTAAGCAAATCCTACAGTTAATAGGCAGAATTTGGCTTCCCTTTTCTTGGCTTAGGCTGCTGTATTCACTTTAATTTTCATCCAATTGCTTCTGGGTATGTTGCAATCTTTAAATCATAGGGGTAGGTCAACACAGCAGCTAAAAGCTTGTTAAATGAGTAACCATATTAATGGTGTCAAGTCTGCTCCCAAGTGGGTGGGGGGACGACCCTTTCTTAATAGGTCAGTTGATCCTGGCGTGAGGAGGCACAACCCAGGCAAGAAAGACCTTTCCCGGAAGGGCTGGGGGAGTGCCTGCACACCTCTCAGATTCTGGGACTGGTTTTCAAAGCGATCAAAGTTTCAGTGCTGAAAACAGGAACTCTTACCCATGTAGAGAATTCCATCTGAACTTCGGCATGGGGATGCCTGTACCAACTCCGGGATGGTAAATGGAAGTTTCTTAAAAAAGGCAAAGGAAAAAATAAGTTGACCAAGTGTTGTGCAATTATTACAATTTTGCTGCACAGTCTGCTTCTGTTACCCAATTCTGCTGAAAAGAGAGAAGCGCTGCTGACGGTACATGGGAGGCTTCCTGACTGCAGACGAAGGAGAAGGGGTGCCCCAGGCTTCCATAGCCTCTTGGGACAGGCCCTCAGCTCCAGGGTCCCTGGGGGCTGTACACTGTCTCCTTTACTCCACAAGCCTCTCCAGGTCTCTTGTCCGGAGAGTGCATCTGAGACAACACACCCTTTTCTGGAAAGACTTACACAAAAATGGAGAGTTTTACAATCTTTGTAATTCTAAAGAGGACAGAAAGGATTCTCTTGCCTTAGAAAACCGACCCAGAGCCACCTAGACAAAATAACTCTGACAAGGCTTTTCAGGGTGGGTGTGCCCCAGAAGATTAATTCAGAGAGGCAACCTGGGTACCCAGCTGAACCTTCCAGGGAAAGGAGAAGCCATCATTACGCGGGCAACAGAGTTTGAGGCAGAAAAAGCAGCTTTGATATCCTCTTCAGTGAATAATTCTCTACTCAAAAACAGAAGAAAATCGAGCCTTTTGGTACTAAAACGAAGTTGTGGTAGGTGCCAGGAAAAGAAACTTAGAGGAATCCACATGTTTCAACTACATTTCATCATAAAACCGATTCTTCTGAGTCTACAGCTGACATCTGAGGGGTGCTTTTGGTTAATGTTCGTTTCAGTATACTTTATTTTTGGAACATTGTGCATTCTTGAAACTGTTCTGTACATACTTGCTTCTGTTACACCGTCACCTTTTTGTCCAAGAATGAAAAGATTTCTCTCTAGTGTTAATAAACAGGAGTAACTAAGAACCTGTTTTTTCCCATTATTCCAACATTTAAACTAGGCCTTAGAAAAGGAAAAATGCCACAGACAGGCTGTAATGACTGGGTTTCTGCCAGGTGTTCTGAGAATCAGAAAGTCACTGCAAGGCTTCCAGTCTGGAGTGCTGTGGTGTCTTCCGAGCGTTACTCCAGGCCTCCTGACCCAAGGCCCGAGCTGGGAAGCACACTGTTCCTGGAGCTGCCAAACCACAGCACAGGGAGGGGCACAGGGTGGGTTAGACCATCCTTTGGAAGTGAGAGCTCAAGCCCCAAGTCCAGCACTCCAAGCTTTGGCCTTGGGCATGTTCCTTTACCGCTGTGGGCAAGCTTTCCACATCTCTAGTATGGGATCCACATCCCAGAGGGCTGCTGAGAGGTTCAAATGAGACAAGCTACATCAATCACTCAGCACAGTTTCTGGCTTAAGTGCTCAAGTAACAGAGGCTCTAGTAACCTGGAGAGAAATGTGGAAAGTGAGACACACACTCTCCATGAGGCTTGCCCTTCCCCTGCCATCAGTTTCAGTCACATGTATCCATAAAACAATTTAAAATACCCAAATTAGAGCTCACAAGCCACTTGCAGTCTAGATCAGTGGTTTTCAACCTTGGCAGCACATTAGAATCACTTGGAGGCTTTCTAGACTTTCTCTAGAAGGAGAACGCACAAACAGGAAGCACACGTACACATACACTCAGCTCAGCTCAACTGTGCAAAGGGACTGTACCCACACAACCAGCTCTGGATGAAGAAACAGGGCATCTCTGGCACTCCGGGAGCCCCTTCTTGCCTTCTCTTTCGATTGTAAACCCCCAGGGTAATCATTATCCTAACGTCAAAACAGCATAGACTAGTTTTTCCTGTAGTTGAGCTTTGTATAAGTGAATCACTCAGTGTGTATCCTTTCTTGTTTGTCATCTTTTGTTCACCTTATGGTGACGAGATCTATCTGTGCTGCTGTGAATAGTCATGCACTGCTGGTTCTCACTGGTGTAGACTATTAAACTGTATGACTGCTCCACAATTTACTTTTCCCATCTACAACCAATCCTTTCTGGGTAATGTTCAGTTTTGGATTCTTATATAAGCAGTGCTGCAGTACCTTTGGACCCTGTGTTCTGGTGACACACGCATTCGTATGGGTTATGTACCCTAGGAGGGGATTACTGGGGCATAAGGCTTTAGTGGGTGCTGCCAAACTGTTTTCCAAACCTTATGTACCAACCTGCACTTCCACCAGCAGTGTCCAAGAGTTCTGGTTTCTCTGCTCCCTGTCAACACCTGTTTTCTTTCTCCATTTTTCTCATTTTAGTCACTCTAGTGAGTGGATCGCAGTACGACACTGATTTTTATTTGCATTTCCCTAACAACTAATGACTGAGACCTTTTCATAGGTTTATTGACCATCTGGATATCCTCCTTTGTCATTTTTCTATTGGGTTGTCTTTTTTCAATAATCCACAGGAGTTCTTTATATATTCTGCATATGAATTCTTTGTTGGATATGTGTATTGCACATACACTGTGGCTTGCCTCTCTTATGAAGAAAGATTCTTAATTTTAATATAATCCAATATATCAATTTTTTTCCTTATACTGTGGGGTGTTTTTGCTTTATTTTTACCCTGTTTAAGAAATCTTTACCTGAAGTCATGAAGGCGTTCTGCTACTATTTTTTCTTTATGCTTTGTTTTACATTTCACATTTAGATATGCAGTCTATACGGAACTGATGCTTGTGTGTGCAGTGTGAGGCAGGAGTTAAGATTTTCTTCCATAGGGAAATCCCAATGACCCATACCATTTATTGAAAAGACTATCCTTCCTTTCTGTAGTGTCACCTTTATCACAAATCAGGTGACCTATGTGTGGACCTGTTTCTAAATTCTCTTATCTGGGGAGCTTTTTTAAAGTCCTGATGACCTACATAAGGAAGGCAGCATAGCATGGAGATGACAAGTAGTAACTCTACAGCATCTTACGACGCTGATGGACAGTGACTGCACTGGGGTGAGTGTGGGGGACTTGATAATATGGGTGAATATTGAAACCAAAATGTTGCTCATGTGAAACCTTCATAAGATTGTATATAAATGATACCTTAATTTAAAAAAAACCCTGATGACCTAGATCAGTTAAACGGAGACTTTGGAATCGGGACCTAGACTCAGTACTTTTTCCAAAGAGTTCTCCAGGTTATCACAATGTGTAGCTAAGGTTGAGAACCACTGGTCTAGATGCTCAAATGGAGATGGGAATGGAATAGCACATGCCCCCACATGCGGACATTCACCTGGGGGCAGGCAGTGTTTAACTCCCCAGCCCCCTGCCATTTGGGGATTCACTAGTTAGAGTGAACCCTGTTGCTAAAGGGAGCACAGCACACACCCCTCCAATGTGTTGGCTGGGCATGGGAACCTGCTGGTCTAGATCAGCATTTCAGAACTCTGGTTTCCGGTTAAAAGCTCATCTAGGCAGCTGTGAAAAGATATTGGTGCCCAGGCCCCCCTCCTGACCACCTGAATCAGAGTTCCCAGAAATGTTTTCCTTTAAGCTCTCAGGTGATCTCAATGTGCAACAGTTGAGGACCACTGGCCTAGAACCTCCAGAGTACACAAAGGAGCTAAACAGACTCACCGTCAGGCCTTCATTATTCTTGCTCCCCAGTGTATAGAGGCTGCCATCATTGGGATCAGGGAGGAAGGCAGGCCTAGAGATTAAACAATAAGTATCAGTGATAAATTATAGTCCAGGGCACAGAACAAAATATCAAAGCCACTCAAAGCCACAATTTGGAGGAGGGGAAAGTGGGGTGTGTATATAAGACAATTCCATTCACTGCCCTTTCACTTCAGCCACAAATAAAATGTCTGTATGGTAGTGTATACTTGGGTGGGAAAAAAGAAACCCTGCAGAGGACAAATAGTCAAAAACCATGGAAAAATAAATCATCATTTGGACAAGGCCTCTGGATGAAAAGGCCCAAGCAAGTCTGCTTTTCAGTTTCTAAGTCAACTGTGCATAGAACTTCAGCAATTAAAGTTTAATAGCATGGCATGGTAGATAAACAGGTAGGGCAAATCTACCTTTAGTGTTCACCAAACATTTATTTTTAAATGGGACTCTGAAAACCTGACACCAGAAAGAGCCTGCCAAGGGGATGGATCAAGGTCTCCCATGAAGCAGCCTCCCATGAAGCAGATGTGAAGCAGGCAGTTAACCTGCTGAAGGCTGAACCGAGACTCATCACTCAGAAGCCCCTCTCTGAATCCCTTCTCTACTCAGGAAGAACCATCACTTGAAGCCCCTACAGGTGCTCCAACCTCGAGGTGACGCACACTCCAGCAGGAGGTCGCGGCACGTTTCCTCTCCCTAAGCTAGCATGGTGAGACGGAGACAGCCACTCCCTTTGGCCCTCGGAGGGCTGTGGAAGCCTAAGCTCAAAACTTGACTTAAGTTTCCTCTCAAATAAGCCTTTTTAATACCATTCCTTCCCTCCCCCATGGATCTGACCACCCTCTCCCCAACACAGGTGTCCATCATAGCACCTGTAAGACTTTATGTCTCAACCATTCTCATTATACCTGCAATGTATGCATATATGTAGTCCTAGCAACTAGCTTCATAAGGATTGAATAATCAAGAAAAAGAATTAAAGGGAAATACTGAAAACAAATCAGAAAACTTACTCTTCAACGTGTGTTGGAACCTGCAGAACTGGATCTGTGGACAAAGAGCAACAAAGGTATCATCAGACTTTCAACATCCAGATTCTCAGAGGCTCCCAGGACAATCTACAAGCTGCACCGAGGACTTGCATTTACTTACACAAGATAACGTATGTGAAGGCACTTCAGAAAACACACAAAGAAATGTGAGCTCTTCTGACTGTCACTGAGATTGGATTGTGAACTGACAGAGCTGGAACGGGTACAAGCATGCACATAACTTGGGGGACGGAAAGAGAAGGCAGATGCAGTCACAACCCACAGGGGGTCACAGTGACACTAACTGACACCTCAAGGACTTTTAAAACCTAAATTATCACCTTGTCAGATACCTGGAGTTGTACCAGATATTCCCATTAGGAAAAACAAAATGGTGGCTTAGAATAATTTTTCCCGTTGATAAGAATTTGGGTGATAAATGGATGCACCCCTTTGGGGCAGCAGTCTGGAAATTTTGGAGCCTTCAAGCGATCATTCTCCTTGATTCCCTTTGATCCATTAATTCCACTTCTACAAAATCTAGTTTAAAAATAATACAAAATATGGAAAATGCTTTCTGTACAAAGATGCTCACAGGAGCACTATAAATGATCTAACTTTTTAATAATATGGTTAAATTATGGAATGTCCGCTTAGAAGAAAATTAAGGCTTCTAAAAGGGCTCATAAAACTTTAAAACACATAATGAATCTTTATGCTATTATGTTCAGGAGAAAAGATAACATTGTACATAGACAATGCAGCTAAGGAAAAACCTTCAATGCATAGAAAAAAGCAGATGGAAAGGCAAAAAGTGCTAACTGTAAGTTAATTTTGTTGGAAATGTAAGTATCTCCCCCCTTTTCTGTATTTCCCCAAATCCCTCCCTCCCTAGACACCCTCCCTGCAGCCCCCAGGCATAAATCAAGAGGATGACCGTGACTGCCGGGTGGAGAGCGTAGGGGGAGAGTGTGCTGACCCGGAGTGCTGTGACAGAGCTCAAACCCCAGCCAAGAGGCGGCACAGCAACGGGGGACCTCCAGCAATCAAACCCCATGGGCCAGACAGCAGGGGGCTATGATTCCGATACAGAGATCCAGGTTCCAGGGGCTCTGCTTATGGTGACAGACGCTGCCTATCTCCCCGTCACCTGGGAATCTCAGCTGAAGAAAACTCTTTTAAGCTTTATCACATGTTGACTCTGCTTTACGAGCCCAGTGCCTTTCTGAAAGCATTACGTGTTCACAACCACAGAAGTACACACACCACATGTGGTCTGTGGGCAGCAAACAAACAATTCGTTAAACCAAAAACATCTGAGGAAACAGGAGGAACTTTCAGTCAGTAAGCATACGTTTATCGTTCCCATTAATCACCTCTCGGTAGGTGCTCACAAACAGACTGATGCAAGAGACAGGAAACAGGGCACACAGCACTCACCCTACTGAACCACATCAAGGTGCAATTATAACCCAGTTACTTCAAGGCAGCCCCGAAACCACGCAAGCCAGGAAAAGCAAGAATGTCGCGTTCCAAAGAAAGCACAGCACTCAAGAAGGCATCTTTTTGTTCATTTCAGCCACTTAAAGGTATCACAGATAAACACAGATTAAGCGAACAATGCCAACTTCTAGCAATTCACCAGAAATAAGACCCAGAGACTGACAGGATTCCAATTCCTGTTCATGAGCTTGTCTTTATGTACAGCGCTTGCTCACCCAGGCACGCGTCTTTGGGTGGTCATGCATATTCCTGGTTTTCTAGAGTCTGTCCACTGGTCACCTGACACCAAGGTCCCAGGCCCCAAAATGTGTCCTGCATCAGATAGGTTCCAGTTAAGACACAGGCCACTGGCAGGAGCCAGGGAAGGATTACTCAGTGGGACAACTGGGCCAGGTTTAGGAATCAGGCTTAGAAGGCGATGAACTGCAGCAGGAGGATATTCTGGTCACGTGAGTGTTCCCATCCGTTCAGTAACAGCAGGTTCCTGGAATAAGCATCTGCAGAGCTATCGGCCCTGTGACAGCATGATTAAGACCTGTCTGACAGAGGCGAGCACACTGATGCTTGGCTTCTGTGAACCTGAGATTTGCTTTAAAATACTACAGAAGGAAAATCACTTGGGGAGATAGGTAATGAAAAAATTGGCAGCCTGTTGATAACGGTTAGAGAGGACAGTGACAACACTGGGGAATCATTTTACGATTCTCTCTGCATATGCTTGCAATTTTCCACCACATAAAAGGTTAAAGATAAAAATATTTGGAAAGCCAGCAAAATAAAGGCAAAAAGCATCTTATGAGAATGTGCATTAAAAGCCCAATGTGAAAACGTGGTTATTTCTGGTTTAATAATGAGAACTGGTATCAGGCAAGATCATTGCTTAGGGAAAAATTCAGCCATGTGAAAAAAAAGCTGGCCTAACTATAAGCCTACAAACAGTGCTACAGAGCAAGCCACCCTATCTATATGGAGGCTGATAAGGATAAAAGCTCCTTTCAAAGCTGTTTTATTTTCAGATGGAAAAAAAGGCTTACTTCACAAGTGTAAAAATGGGCGCTATTCAAGGTAAAGGTATGGGTATCAGAAGAGGAAAAATAGCTGAAACCAGTGTCTGGTCTCTTGACATGGGAGTAACAAGCCTGCTCTATGCTCCCCACAGACCAGCCCCTGGACTTGACCCCAGGCTGCCTGTCAGCCACTTCTGTTCTGTGGCTCACCTTCCCCTCCACTCTTGCACCACCTGGCTTCTGTGGCCCTGCCCGCCCAGTCATTCCATCTCCCTCGGCCCCCTCTCTCTGCTCCTCCACCCCGACTCCCGACCCCAGGGAAAGTGTTCCCAGGCTCTCCCCTCAGTTCTCTCACAGAATACACCCACTTCCACTACAGCAGTAACCACAGTGGGGAGGCACTGGGTCTCTGTCTCTTCATCGAGTCTTTCTGGATCAGCTGGTTGTTTCCCCTATTTCCTACACCTCAACCACCCCCCATCCAAAGTCACGCCTCCATCTTTTACCCCAGACTGGCTTCCACCATGACTACCTTATTTTGTTAACAGGATTACTATTAACTATTACTATCCCTCCAGTATTCCCTATAAGACAGGCAGGCTTCAAATTACACTGTCGACACTCATTTCTCCCCAGCCCCATCAGCTGCCAAAATCTATGGTCTATTTCTATAAAGATCATCATTTTGTTTCTTACTCCTTGTATCCTTCCAATATCACGGGGACCCCTCGTCCCTCAAGTGCTCCCTTTTCTTCTGGTCTGCTTGGCCTTTGGGATCAGACAGACCCAGGCTTCAATCCTAGCTCTGCCAGTTCCCACCTGAGGGATCTCAGCAAAGTGAACTTACCATCTTGAGCCTCAATTTGCTCACCGGTAAAGAAAAAAACAAAGAAAGAACACCAACCTCATGGGGCATCTCTGGGGATTAAATAAGATTAAATGTTTACCAACACTTTAAAATTCTTGCCGTGATACAGAGAAGACTGATCCCTTTAAAGACATAAATCAGATTGTGCTTCTCTGCCCATCAAAATCCTTCCATGGTTCCTGTCTCATTCAGTAAAGGCCAATGTTCACACAATGGCCTACAAACACCACACAATCCCACCCCCAACCCTCTAATGCTCTCCCACTTTCTCCCTCCTCTAGTCCAGCATGCTGGCCTCCTTCAAATGCTGCCAAACCTGCCCCTGCCTCAGGGCCTTTGCACTTGCTGTCCCCTCTGCCTAGGTCTTCCATCAAATGTCACCATCTCAGAGGGGTCTTCATGACCACCTCCTACCTCCCAGGATTCCCCACCCCTCTTCTCTGCTATATTTTTCTCCATGACACTTACTGCCTCTGAAGTACAGTATATTTTACTTAATTTTAATGTCTGACTCTAGCCCCTGTAAACTGTTATGTCTGGGATTTATCTTTTGTTGTCTCCTAAACCCTGATACCTAGAACATGTATATTCTGGCACATACTGTCTGGCATGTATATTCAATATATTTGTTGAATGGAGCAGTCAGCCTGTATATCCATCATGGGTTACTTCTAATAATCCAGCAACTATGCTCTACCCACCCTCAACCCAGAATCTTCCAGGCAACCCCCTTTCCTCCACCAAGGCTCTGAGCACTGCTGAAGAAAACACTACCATCACTACTGGAGATACCACTATACATCTACAGCCAGTTGGGCCCCATGTCATAGGAGATGGATTTATCTACTTCTGGGTTGGCCTCTGTTCCCTGTTCCTCACTCTTGGTATTGCAAACCTTTGCCCCCTGCTTTCTCTCCCCGCCAGGACTCTGCCTCCTGTCGCGCAGGAGATAAAGGCAGGCAGAGTGAGCTCTCTGAAACTTCCTACCCTATACCCTCCATCTGCCTGACTCCACCTTTCCCTTAGTGTCTCTGTTTTGCCTTTATATTCATATCACCCAGGCAGTACCCTGTTTCCAAGATCTTCAAGCCTTCCTGCTGGCTGGCTGACTTCTGCCCTCTGCCTACAAACACACCAAACCTCTGCGCTCCCCTTCTCTACTGCACATGGTCTCCTTTCTCTCCTAATGCATCCACTTTAAGTGTACAGTTTGATGAGTCTTGACAAACATACACATCTATACAACCACCCTCATGATCAAGATAAAATTTCCATCACCCCAAAACATTTTCTCATACCCCATTGGACTCAGTTATCTCCAACTCCCACCCCATATAACCCTGACAGTGTCACTCTGCTTGTTCTAAAATTTCACAAATGGAATTCACACAGGAGGTTCTCTTTTGTGTCTGGCTTCTTTCTCTCTGTATCATGTTTTTGAAATTCATCTATTCTTGAGTGTATCACAGTCTTTTTTCTTTTTTATTGCTGAACAGTAGTACTCCTTGGATATACCACAATTTATCTGTTGATGGATATTTGGGTCTCCAGTTTGGCTGGAAAAATGTAAATAAAACTGCTATGAACATTTGTGTACTAGTCTTTGCTTGGGCCTATATTTTCATCTCTGTTGGGAGAATACCTAGGAGTAGAATGGCTGAGTCATGTTCCTTACATGTGACGTGACAAGGAACTGCCAAACAGTTCTCCAAAGTGGTTGTACGATTTCACTTTCCCAACAGCCATGTAAAAGTTACCTATAGTCTTTTTAAATGGTGATTCCAAGGTCTTTCCCCCAGGAAGCCGATACTGTAGGTAGGGCCAGAAGTTTGCATTTTTAATGCATGCTAGGTAGTTCTGAGGCTGAGCCAGACTAGGAACCATTGCCCTGGATCCTCTGCTTGACCTTTTTGCCTCTGTGCCTTTCTCAGCCCACGGTGCTCTGACCACCACCTCAGAATAAGATTACAGCTGCCACCGTCAAGTTCCAGTGACCAAATCTAACAAAATGCTTGCAAAGGCTTCTCATTAGGCCTCCCTGTGACATCTGACGATGTTCTCCCACAGAGTCCAAGACCTAGTCCACTTGGCTGCTTACGGGGTATCTCAGCCCCACCTCCCCGATCTGTTCCCTGGATTGGCTGGTTGGCTCCACGTCCGCCCACCACACAATCCCGGAACTCAGCGCTGTCCTTGACTCTCCCCTTCTCATAATGTTATACCTCTCCTATTCAGTTAGATCCTGAGTTTTGTTAAGATTTGACCTATTAAACGTTTCTCAAAACCTGTGTCCTCTTTTCATCTCCTTTAACACTGCCCAAATTCGGCAGTCACGACTTCTCACTGGGGCTCTACAGCGGTCACTTGACCTGTCTCGGATCTCTGCCTTCGGACGTGCACCGCACCTACCGCCTGTGAGGGCTTGACAAAGGCAAATCTGCTCCTGCCTTTCCTCCACATAAAACCCTACAAGGTTTACCCTCTGCCTACCAAACACCTTCCATCTCCGTGGCTCAAGTCGGCTGTTCCTAAACTTCACTGGCTCACGGCACCCATAGGGTTCAGTATTCTGCCTGGGACCTGAGGCCAAAAGATGTAGCTAACGGTTCCATTTCAAAGCACTCAGGTCCAAACAGCTGAAGTATTTAGGGCCCAGCAACTCAGAAGCCACATGAAAAAAATAACACATGTAAATTGAGGACAAAAACGTTTATTTCATTCTTAACCATAATCACTTATGGTTGTGTACCTGCTGGATAACGCACATATTCCAAATCTTATAATCACACCAGACAGCACCACCCTCTCTACACGAGTTTTCACATGTTATTTGAATTTTATTGTAGCAACCACAAAAGCTCAGCTTTGCAAAGATACATTACTGAAAGGAAGGTAGCACAATTTAATGTGAAAACTACAAACTACTTCAAGCATAGTATTAGACACTTCTCAAGGACTGCTGTTTCTCTCAATAATTTAAAGCAAGCGTTAGGTCCTTTATGAGTTCACTGTGGCCTCTCAGACCCCCAGCATGATTTGGGAACTACAGACCTAAGCATTCAAGGCTCTGCAAAACCTGAGCCCAGTTCTCCAAGATTATCTATCATGACTTCCCAGAACTCACCCTGTGCTTCCATGTTGTTCTCTGTGCCCACTATTAAGTGTCCCATCCCAACTACCTAAATCCGCTTGTCCTTTGGGGTCAGTTCAAGGGCCCCTTCTCCAGGAAATCAGAAACTGACCACCCACTGTCCTTTGTATGTTCTTATGATGTGCTTACCACATTTCTCAAGGGACTGGCACTTAGTTGCATGTGGCCTCTCTGGTTCTCAAATATTGGGAGCTGGACTGAATTTTAAGCACTATAAGGGCAGGAACCATCTATTCTGTTTATTGTGAAATGTATGCAGAAAAGTGCAAAAAGCTTATGGACAGTTTGGTGAATAACCAGAAAATAAGTCCCTGTGTACATGCTGCTTAGCTCTTTGCACCCCTCCTGCTTGAAGGGGGTGCTGGCTGCAGAATGAAAGGAAGTCAACATTTTAAGATGTTCAGTATTGTATGTAGAATCTGGTCATTCAATTAAGTTCTTCCTAATGAAAAGGACTTTTCCATACAGAAACCCCCATGATCAAAGTTAACAAGAGCAGCCCAGGTATAGTTCTGTCTGTTCACTCACATTTAAAAATTATTTAAATTTATGGAAAAAAATGAGATGGCATTTGCTTCAAAATAATGGAGGAGAGGGGAAGGGGCTGTCATGTGTTGATCATTACTGAGGCTACGCACTGGATGCCTGAGGGTTTCAGGATACCGTTCTCTTCTGTGCATGTTGAAGTTTTTCTAAAATGAAAAGTTAAAAAAGAGAAGCCAAAGAAAATAAGTTATTTAAAGAAAACCTTCCCAAAAGGTTGAAAAGAGAGGCCTGTTCTTCCCATCCTTGCCTCTAGTACAAATCTTGACAGCCTGGCCCTACAATTCCACAGGGTTCAAAGAGACTGCAGGGAAATCCACTGAGGAGCAGGAGGACCCTGTCAGTGCCATTTTCAGCTTCCCCAGACACAGGCTGACCAGAACTGCTGAGGGCGTGGAGAAACGGGTGGTAGGTCAGCAAAACAGAAAACCGTCTCTGATGAAGTCAACCACAGTTTGTTTCAAACTGGAGCTCAGGGGTGACGGTGTCTCTCTGGAGGTAGCTCTGGGCAGCCTTTCTTCTACGTAGGAAGGAATAAGATCCCTTTGATTACAGAAGCCACAAGAACAGATTGCCCATTAAACTGGAGCTCAAGGAACCTTGCAAGATTGCTCTCTTCTCTGGCCCAGATGATCACTGATATGTCTGGAACACACTGCTTCACTGACAGGCTCCAGATGAGCCCGGGCCTTCCTGCCCTGCCCCGCCTCCCTCTTCTTTCTGAAGCACCCCCAGCTCACTAGGCGCCGAGGCACTTGAAACGAGCTGCCCCTGGGCTGGAACACCTCTCCAGGCGCAGCAAAGGTGCCACAGCACAGTCAGAAATTCTCCACACCAGCCCCTTCTTGGGGCACCTCTAACAAGGACTGTAAATGTTCTGGGTTGGTTGGCCCTTTGGAATCTTAAAGACCAGAGACCACAAATGAAGACCCAACGGCTTTATGCCCCTTGTAAGCTTCCTCATATGCCAAATATTCAAGAGCCTCATCCTTCCTTCCCTCCCTTCCTCTCTTTGAAGAGGACGACAACCCAACTCTTGGTAATTATCTGTTGACACTGACCACATACATCACATCTGCTATCAGCTTCGTTCTCCCTTAACATGCTGTGCAGGATAAAAAAAGGAGCTCGTAGAGCAGATATACAAGAAACAGTATATGGCAAACTGAAACGTGTGGTATACACCACAGGCACTGCCACAGGATTTCCCAGGTGAGGGAAAGCAGAAAGGGCCCGCATACACAGGGAAGAAAGACTTTCATAAAGACGCTGACCCAGACTGTGGGGATGACAAGACAACATGAGCGAACGACCATCACCTGTTTGCGGGACTGAGGCCATGGGCTTGCCAGGTGTGAGGAGTTCCTTCTGAGAAGCAACACAAATGTGGTTGGGCAGTAGGCAGTGAGGCCATGGAGAAGAAAGTCACGGAAACTTTGTGATGTGGTGGTGGTGGGGTGCTAACTAGGGACCGACTGGAGGCTTCCGAGGAAAGAGATGTGATACAAGTCCTCTGAAGGAAGGTCAGACAGGCAAGCCTAGGGAACAAGGTGAGCAAGAAGGAGAAGGAATCATGAAGGGTCCTGAGGAAAGTGCTGTGACCCCAGCAGGCGGGCCAGGGCCAGAGGAGGGGGGCAGAGGAGGGGTAGGCAGGAAACTAACAGCAGGGGAAACACCAACAAGACTTAGTCCTTATGAGAAAAATGAAGTAAAAGAAAGGAAAGAGGACAGGGAGATTTTAATGCTAGCTAACAGTGAAACTGCATCACCTAGTCTGAATATAAGGAACGCAGTTTCCTCAAGAAAATGTTTAAAGTGCTGTTACTGTTTCTTACAAAAATTATTGGTAGAAACAAGGTTATTTACCCTCCCTTCACTCAAAACCTAAGTCTCCCAAATACGTTTCATGCACTCAAGTGAACCAATTGGGGGACACTTCTCCCCAGTAGCAGCTTATTTCTTCCCTCCAGAGGGAAGGTGCTTCCATAATCTAAACCTTACACTCTCACTAAAGCTGTTAGGTCCAAATCTTAGGGTAGAAGGTCTCAAATGCTCCTCAAAATTCAGCTTTCATGTGGAGAGTATTCTAATAGAGACAGCTAGTCAAAAGCTCCTCAAAACCCAAATCTCCTCAGAACTGGGAGAGGATGTAACAAGCTCCTTGCGGGTGGCTTCTGCAAGTCACCAAATGTCATGTTTGCCACAGGCATGGCATCATGTGGCAATGCCAGAGCAATCTGCAAACTGCCCATGCTGAAGGCAGTCAGATTCTGCTCTTACTCATCTTCGCCCCGACAAAAGTAACTCGGACTGAAAAATGCACACTGAATGCTACAACCAACTGTGAAGGAATTAAGGGAGGATAAGACAGCTCACTGCTATGGCCTGTGCCACGTGCCTCCCAGGCAGCCATAACGTCACTCGATGCATTCTTGAGCGATGGAGGGCCATCAGACCTTGTACAGCCATCCCAAGATGGAGAGGTAACTAAGTCACAGCCAAAACAGGCATTTCATCCACATTCACGACTATATTCCAAACGTGCCGAGCAGTGCTGTGAGGAGGGCCCCTGGAGCAGGAATCAGTGCTGCCGTGTGCGGTGGCTGTGGAGGGACCCTCCGCAATGAGAGCTGTGATCTCTGAAGCACACCCCACGCACGGGGCGTGGACGGGGCCAGACAAGACCACCCGAGGTGGGGCTCGTGGAGGCTGAATGATGGGCCCATGAGGGTTTGTTGTATAATTATTTCTATGTCTGTATACAGTTAGAATCTTCCACGATAAAAAGTATAATACAAAAAAAACAGAAAGAGGGAAAACACATTTCCAAGATACTCAAAAGCAGAAACAAGCCTCTTTCACAACTTAATTTTGAGTCCTCCAAGACAATGGAGAGCAAATCAACACTATTCTGTTCTTAAGCCATGAGGTGGAAGCAAAGTAATACATACCTTAAGCCTAGAAAATTCCTTAAGAGAAACCAGATTAGGACTGTTAATGAAATGTCTCTTTTGACAACTTCTTCTTCTCGTGTTTCCCTCACACCTCTGACCCTTCCACGCACACCACCAAGGGACAGGAGAGAAAACCAACTGAAAGACACTGCAAAAATTGACAAGTGAAACTCAGGATCAGGAACTGGAACTGGGAACTGCTGTGGTGATGGTATGGGTGACAGATGACACACCCAGGCAGGCAAAGCCAGGGCCCCCAGACACCTAGTCAGAAGGGTTCTGGGACTCGAGTCAGCATTAGGCCCCTTCACTGAGCATCAGTGGTTGTGCAGAGACCCCCATCCTCAAGGAGTTAAAAATTCAGTAGGAAGACAAATGCAAACGAAAATTCACAACACAAGCAGGAAGTACCGTAACAGAGGCTTCAGCAAAGTGCCCCAGGAACCCAGGTGAGGCAGGGGCTCACCCTGCTTAAGGAGTCCAGGAGGCGACCTAACAGATGGAGGGGAGCCCGTCCAACACCGCAGGCTGCTGTGCGGAGGGAGCCTAAAGCAAAGGCCTCAAGTCTCAGAGGCCTGGAGAGGAATTATGTGCCAGGGCAGGTGTTCAACCTGAAGGGTGTGGTGGGAGTCAGATGCCGAAGGGCCCTTCACGCATGCTCAGGAGCTGTGTTTTGACGCCGCAGACCAGTGCTTCTCAAACTGACTGTGGTGAAGGGCCAGTTACTGAAAATTCCAAACCCTCATAGGTGACCCTTAGGATCCCTTTTGTTCTTCTCTCCCTGTGGACAGGTAATAGGTGGGCAGGCCACACTCAGAGTTACATTGCTACAGATGATGCCAGGAGTACTTCTGCTTCAGGGTCTGATCTATCTGTTTAGAGAGTATGTTGGCTGGCAACATGATGGGCCACTGGGAGGAGACAGGCAGCAGGCACGAGTCAGGAAGCGGTTGCGCTGATCTAGGAAATAGCTGTGAGAGCCTAGCTAAGACGCTGACAAGGGGACAGGGAGAAGGAGGCAGATCCGGGAGACGCTTCGTCTACATGGTAGGACTCGGTCGGTTACCAAGCGGCAGAGCATACTCTGTTTTCCAGACTGGGCGGGCGGTGACCACCAGCACTGGGAGGAACGATACCAAGAGGCACGTGCAAGACAGGGGAATTCATATGGGAAGAAGATTCTCTCAACGTTTCAAATCACTAATTTCATTCTGATCCTTCCCTCATGAGAAATCTCCGAAGTCAACCATATAAGGGACACCTCAGGAGCCTGGGCCCTACCGGCTGGTGGAGTAACCATGCTGCACAGGGAGCTCACTTCATGATTAGTAAAGAGTGGCTCTGAGTTAGACCCAGGCTTCCACGCCGACTATAATGGAGAGGACGGAAGGAACAGGAGTTGGGTTACTAAAGATTAACCTGCAATCTGATGACAATCTGAGTATGACAAATCAGAATCACCACTTCAAGGTGAGTACAAGAAGCCGTAAGCCAGCCCTGCAATACCAAAGAAAGTTGCCTCAAGCCAACCAAGCCAAGGCAAGCTTTATAAAACTAATCAAACCCACAATATGACAGCACCATTCTCAGTTTGCATTTGGGCTGCAAGTGCAGAAATGAAACATAAACAACCATCTTCACTGGTGAAATTTCAGAGACAGACAGACAGTGGTGCTGCTACAGTTACAAAATCACAGCTTGGAAAGATTGCACCTAGCGTAAAATGTCAGAACTCAGATTAGTTTCTGAAAACAAAACCTGTTTTCTGTACTAGGTGCAGTATGCCACTATGGTGTAAGAAATCTCCATTTCTGGAACAGCAACACATGTTTGGGTGAGGAATTAAAGCACCTGCCAAAGTCACTCTGTGGGGGAAAAAAAACACTCCCAGTACTTGGTCCCTCAAACAAATAAACCAGGAAACGGGCTAATAGGAATATATCCTTCAGAACCCCAGGTTGATGAGTTAAAGGTGTCTGTTTGCAGTGGCAAGTTTCTTCCATTCAACTTTGACTCCCCGCTGCCACTCAGGCCCAAGCCTGCAGCCTCCCTTGCCTGAACTGGTGCAGTGGCCTCTGCCTGGTCTCCACTTCTCCTGCCCCATCAGTTCAGTGTCAGCATATACCTGCTGATCCCTTAAAGTGTAGCCCAGGTGTCCTAATCAGCTTTGGCTGCCATAACATTCTACGACAGCCTGGGTGCTAACACTTATTTCTCAAGTTTTGGAGGCTAGAGGTCCAGGATCAGGCTGTCATCATGACTGGGTTCTGATGAGGGCCCTCTTCCTGGCTTGCAGATGGCCGCCTTCTGACTGCGTCCTCACATGGTGGAGAGAACGAGAATTCTGGTCTCTCCCTCTTCTCAGAGGGCATGAATTCTCACAGTAGTCCCTCCCTCATGACCTCCCCCAAACTGAATCACCCAGCTAAGGCTATCCCTCACGTATCATCACACTGGGAGATGAGGCTTCAACATATGAATTTCAGCAGGAAACAAGTACCAGTTTATAACACTCAGGGTGTATTGCTTCTCCACTCAGGTATCTCCAACATCCTCACACCAGCTCTCTAGGCAGTGCTCAGGACCTGTGAGGGCACTTCTTGGTGGCCATAGGGGCTGGTGGGGTGGTACAGGCACTAAGTGTTGGGGGCAGGGATACTAGATGGCCCTACACAGCAAAAGATCACCCCAGAGCTACATGCTGCTCTGAACTCCTGCCAACACTCCCCCACGGGCCAAAACCTTTAAGAATCACCCAAGCGAGCCTACAGCCTCACTTACAGAAAAGCACAAAAGCATTTTTTGAATAATTTTATACAATGAGTCTTCTCAGAGTGTAACTACTGTATACGTTAGGTAAGGTTGTATTTCTTTCGTTTGGAATGTTACCAAGAACTGTTCCTCCTGGAAATCTGGTCACCCCAAATATCCCAGCATCTTTATCAGTCTGCATTAACAGGCACCACACTCACTCACAGGTGGAGTGCTGGTATGTGCCAGAGCACATGTATGTTAACTTAAAGATATGGGAGTGAAAATTACTTTCCCATTATTTCAGTTTTAGGTTACCAGTTGGGTAATACATGTACTTCTTTTTGAAACTGTGTGTGTATGTAGGTTACTGTCTATAAATTTCATTTCAGGATAGTAGGGGCATTTTTATAATAATACTATACAAAGGGAATACTTTGCCCCTACATGACCGGCCCCTCCAAGCTCAGCTCCTGCTACTCCCCTCCCTCCCCTAGTCCGCTCCAGCCACTCCCACTTGGAGGCTCCTCCTCCACCAGGTGGAGGACCCTCCCACTTTAGCCCTGCTGTGCCTTCTGCCTAAAATCCTCCCCTACACCTGGAGTTGCTGTGCAAAGGCTCCCTTCTCGGTGGAGCCATCCCTTTTCAAAAATTACAGCCCCCACCCTGCTCCACTTCCCTGACTATTTCTCCACAGCTCTTATCACCTCTACATAATTTATTTCCTTGTCTGCTTCCCCACTAGAATGAAAGCTCTATGAAGGCAAGGATTTTGTCTGTCTCCTTCACTTGATGTAACCTCAAGGCCTAGAATAGTACCTGGACACCTTAAGAATGTATTTACGTATTAAAGGCTTGGAAATAACCAATTTTTAAATCTTTAGTTATAATTGCAAAATTAAAGTTAAATTGAAAACTCAGGGTCTCTCTCTATATTACTGTCTTTAATCTTTCTATGGAAATATATATTGAGGTCACTGGTATCCAGGGCTGAATTTAACTAAAATAAGCCAGTTTATTCTCAGAAAAACAATGATTTAGAACATATTGAATGTTACTTGAAATTATTAGACCTTAATCAGATTTCTGTAATTCTCCCTCTAAGTCTTCTAACTCTTCCCTGCTCTGCCCACTAATCGGTTGTTGGTTCCACGGATTCTATTTCTGGCACGCCTCTCATGCGTCCCACCTCTCCCTCAGGCCTGCCGCCTGCTCGGATCAGCCTCACCTCTCACTGCCTTCCTGTTTCTAGGCATCCTGCACTTGGCTGCTGGATCAACCTGGAAGCTGAGGGCATATTGAATCACTCTCCGGCTCAATTGTGTTAATGGCTCCCAGCTTCCAGTTTAGTCAAGTACAAATGCTGTGGGGCTACAGGGCTCACATCCCCTCTGCCTGCCTCCCTTCACCTTCAGCCCTGGGCTCCTCCCCGACAGGAACTGTCCCTGCACCCTAGACCTGCTGCTCCCTTTTGCTCCTTACCCGGCCTCAGTGCACAGACATTCAACCCATCCACCAAGGCTCAGCTCCAACAGCACAGCTTCTTGAAGCCTGTCCTGCTCTGCAGCTGGAGTGGGCTCACAGCACTCCTAGCGCCTCTCTGAGGCACTCACAGCGCTCTGCTCTGTGCTGGAGTTCTCTGTGCCTGCCTTCTTTTTCCTTCCCAGATTTAGGTTCCTTGAGGGCAAGGCCTGTCTTTTTCTCCTTTGTACCCTATATAGTATCTTTCACAGACTAGGTTCTCTAAACACATAATAAGTAAAAAAGAGGTAAATTCTTTAAGCTCTCAGTTATGGGAGAGACTTATATTTGGCTGAGTAACAAGAAAGGACACGGTTTTGCCAGATCTAGCTCAGGCTGCCTGAAGAAATTATGAATTGGATAAAATCAATTTAAAACAAAACATGTAGGGAAAAACAAAGGAGAAGAATGAAGTGGCTTGGGGAAAAAATACTCTGCCTGGGAAAAATGATACCAAGACACGAGCCTTAACATTCAACAGCTTAAGTGTTTAGCTCAATCCTTTCGTGATTTGCAGATTACATCTTTGGACAAATCAGAAATTAGGAAATTTAAAGAAACCTGCTTTTGTTCTTAAAAACATTAAAAAGGTTACACACAAAGGAGAGACAGTAGAGATAACATACTGGGAGCTCAGTAATGCAATGCCAAAACTGGTTCTACCGTCTCCTCATTGCTCCTGAGAGAGCTGGTCCTTTGGCTGCTTCAAGTCCTTGCTGATCCAAGCAGGGCCCCAACAAGGGAGGCAGGGAGTCTGTGATCCCCAGCTGCCATCGCCTACAGACGGTAACTAGGGCTGTCAAACTGACATGATGATGTGTGACTTTATGATAACGTCAATATTTTTCCACTTAAAATACTATTTTGGAACATTTTTTTTAATGAAGGAAAAACACTTGCTGTGCTCATGAAAATAATGAGTCATAGATTAGTGACGAAAGAGAACATGCTGGGCAGTCTCTAATCTAGGGCCAAATGAGAATTATTACTGCACAGAATAAAAGAGATGACTCTGAAAGCCCCAAATCCTGGGATTTGCATGGCTTTATCTGAGATTACCTTGGAAATCAAATACAATTTCTCAGCTGGAGGACTCCACACTCTGTTATTACCAGGAAGACAAGATCATAAAATGGAAGTGTGATAGATTAAATGAGAAACAAGCTCAGCCTTTTACTTCCCTCAATGCAAAGACCCAATAAAATAGCTAACTTGGATCAATGTCAAATCTTAACAGCTCTCAATTATTTCAGCCTCTATAAAAACAAGTAATAATTTGAGGTTAGAGAAGACACTTTTTTTGTAATTATGATCACAAGATTCTAATCATTAGAGCTTCACAAAAAAATTTAATGCAGCATGTCTTTATAAAGACCAACCAACCAGAACTATTAATAGAAAAGCCTAGAGCCATTTAAACATGAAATCTGGACAGAAGCAAAAAACAGAAACAAAAAGAAGATGAAGCTTGCTGCTTCAACTGATGCACTTGGCAGATAATCACAGTTCACACTGTAAACATACCCTCTGAGAATAATTCCTTCTCCTCGACTTCATTATCCTTTTCTTATTAAATAACATATAGCTATTTTCTCTTTTTCTGGAATATGTTTCCTTTGAACAGCTGAGCAAAGGTCCATGTCACCCAAGGACCAGACCCCAATTACCTTCTTTTAAAGTCCACTTGATCGAGCCTGTCCTCTTGCTGACGGCATGCAAACTTCCATCTAGGGTTGACACAAACAGCAAGGTTTCAGGAAGTGTCACTGTGCTGGGACTTCCAAAAATCTGCAATGAGATGTAGAAGCATTTTTGCGGTGAGTATGATTTCTCACCCCAGGCATATACAACCACAGACCCCTCCACCCCAAAAATGATTTTTCTAAAAACTACCATTTTATGGATGAAGACTAAGTTCCCACCAAGGGCACATGTCTAGACAACAGCTTAGTCAGGACAGGAACCTGGGTTGCCTTATTCTGTCTAAGCAGGAAAACAGACAGGCTTAACCCGACATGACAAGGCCAGGGATTCTGAAATAATCCATGGGCAGCCTCCACCGAGAAAGAGGGAGAAAGTACACTCAGCTTTCTGACTTTCTTCTCTTGGTTACATTTTACTTTCTAAAACCTGGTCATTTTGCCAGACTCCACGATACAGAAGAATGCCAACTTATGAAATTTTAAAAGCCAAAGAATTAGGGAAAAATGTTTAAAACCAAATTGGAAAAACAGCTCTCATCATATAAAGAGTTTATAATAAAACAAAGATTTCAGAGGTTCTAAAAAAAATGTATAAAAACATAACCTAAATTTTTCTTCACTTATAATGAAAATATAACTTAAACCAAAATGTACTGCTTATTCTTAATGAATTTTTAAAAAGCTTTTTATAGAAAATAGCTAAAAGTAGTGAAATTCAACTTCTCATCCACTGTTGGGGCAATGAAAATTACAAGTTAGTACAGTCTTTCTAGAAAGCATTAAGAGTGCTCATATTTTTTAATCCTGTAATTCTACTTCTGTAACCTAAATAAATAATTTCAGATATGGAAAAAGCTCTGTATACAATGATACTCATTACATCTCATTTATGAACACAAAAACTGAAAAGATCCAAATTTCCAATAATATCTAAATGGCCAAAATAAATTATGACACATATACTCAACAGAATATTTGGTAATCATTAAAACAGCACTTGAAAAAATCTCCAACAGTATACAAATGGTTATATATGTTATCAGGTGAAAAATACACAATCCCAAATTTAATGTATACTGTGGTTATAGTTATACTGGACAGATTTTTTTTGGGGGGTATGGGTGTCCTCTAGCTTTGTTAGGAACTGTATCCTCATCCACATGGTTTCCCCAGGAGCAGCTATGTGTACATATGTGTGCATGCATGTATGTGCATAGTGCCCACATGTGCAGGTGATAGCTGCTAAGGTTTCCTAGGACAATTCCCTTTTGGGTATCAGCCCATTCAGCAATGCCAGCTTGTAATGAAATTTTCTCTTCTTTTGTCACTCTACTGTCCCACAGATGTGCTGGTTCCAGTGGGTCTTGAATTGAAAACAGGCCAATACTATATACTGTGGCAGTTTGAATGTTGGTACAAACGCTATTTTTAAAATATAGGAGTATGGCTGGCTTTTGGCACTAAATGTAAAAGATTAGGAGTTTACTTGTGCATGGGAGCCTGAACCCAAAATATCTGGTCATTCTTGGTAAAAGCCAGGATGATGTTAATCCCTTAAAAGGGAAAGCCCACTGGCTCTCTCCAGGGCAGCCTGAGGTGGCAGGACAAACACTCCAGTTCCTGCATTCCCTTGCCCTGGTGGAGGTCCATTGGCAGAGGGGGCGAGGCAAATGACAGAACCTGGCTCATCTCACCCCCTGCCTGTGTCTGGCCTAGACTGGGAGAGTCTGGCCCTTTACTTTGCCCAGAGCCAGGGCCCACTCTCGTGGAATGGGTGAAACACCAGCAAACTGTATTGCTGTCTGCTGAGTGTAGTCTCTGCGCAAAGCCTTAAATACAGGAAAATGTCTGCTTTTAATTCTTCCTTTGGAACTAGGAAGTTAGTCTCAGTACAACCTGGCTAGGAAAACAGAAGCCTCAAGGGTGGTGCTTGCCCTAGCTGGGAATCCAAAAGTCTTATATACCAACTGTTTGTGGGGGTTAAATTATTTTAGCCCACAGGGTGGAAATGTTGATAATCCTCATCTGGATCCGTGCATGCCTGAACCAGAGGAATGCAGAGCACCGTGCCTGGAGAACGGCGGCCGTAAGACAGGACCCTGAGAGTTGTAGCTAAACAGGACTTGGGGCTGTCTTCCGCTGAGAAGCTGGGGTGGGGGGGTGCGGTTTGCAGCCTGCCTAGCAGCAGAGGGACTGTCACAGGTGGGGGCAGTTTGGAGACCAAATAAATGAAAAGGGCAGATGTATGCACACCTAGATGCCAAGAGGTGGAGATCCCTGCTGAACCCCCTCCACCTGTCAATTAGTTAGCCCAAGAACAACCACTATGTACAACAAGTATGTTGGGACCACATGAGAATTAAGCTGAACTCTGAGTGGCTGAAGTGGTAAGAAATTAAACTGGGGAGCTTTCTTTGAATATGTTTCTTCCATGTGGAAAAAGCTGGGTTAAAGAGAAAGAGAGAAACAGGGAAAGAAGCCTGAGAAGAAACATGACTGAAAGATTGGGAGAGAGCACCCTGGCTTCTACTGTCCTCAGGCTACCCAAGTTCCTGTCCTTGGGTGCACAGACACCCAATCCTTACAACAAATTCCCCTCTGCCTAAGCATGTCAGAGCCAGATTTCTGTCACTCGCAACCAAGACAATCCTAACACTCTCACTCACACACAGGCATTAAAAAAAAAAATATATATATATATATATATATATATATAAGCTGAAGTGATGTTTTTTCTCCTCTACTTTCTAAATATTCTTAAATATTCTTTAATAGAACCATATAATCTGCAATGAATTTTTCATTGAATAGAAAGAAGATGGACAAGTTAGCAGGTAGAACAGAAGCTAGAATTTAAAGGCACTTTGGCAAAGCTCCTAATTTCCAGGTGAAGTGCTTTACATCTCAGGACATTATGCAACTTAACCAACTTGGATCATTAATATCCACAAAACAAGGGACATACACTTAGAAACACAGAGGTCTCTTGGTACGCAAGTGTGCATCCAAGAGTAGATAATTTTGCTGTCATTAAAGCGTACATTACAATTATAGAAATCAAATGCCTCCAAATATATTTTTCACATTATTAATATTAAAAAGGGCCAATATTTACTAAGACATATCAGTGCTGCTTCACTACTAGTGTGGAAACAAAAGCCACCTGCCCTGTCTGAGCATCTTGGAAACCACAGGAAGAGCAATTATCTATGGTTGGTTGGTGAATTGAAATAAAACCCTAATCACCTAACATAGTCTTCTAAAAATCTAAAAAATACCAGGTTTGTCTAGAAGTTGAATTTAGCAACTGAGAACACTGACAGTTAATCACAATGTTCACAGCAATGTCACAATGGACAGATTTTTTTGTCTTCTTTGAAGGCCCTTGACAGTTTCCACTTAGAACACCTGAGAAGCCACCCTGTACAGTGTTATTCTCTCATAAGGCAATAAAACATCTGGCTTATTCTCTCAGCATGTTTTAAAGATGAAAACGCCTGCCTTCAAATACAGTTGCTGTTAACCACTGTGAATTAAACAAGCTTCTAGATGGCCTTTTGTGATACTGAGCACAGCTGAGAACTATTTGAACCTGAACACCTAAAAACACTGCTTCACAATAATGAACTTGCACATCACCTTCGCCTGGCCCTTTCAGTCGTCAGCACCCTCTTTTCTCTACGATGGATGGAATGGCAATGGGCCCTACAGTTTTACTTGCTAGTGTCCAGAGAGCCTGAAGATGGAAAGAAAATGGCCGGTTCTGCAGATCTGCTTCAGGTGACTACCTGGAATCTGACTCATTTTTCAAACTGGTGGGATGTATCTTCCTGGCTTCCAGGGTGACTTCTAAGAAATAATCTCAGTAACACTGTAGCGGGTGAGAATAGCAGTGGTGGGTGATCTAGTCTAGCCTAAAACTAGACATCCATTAGCTAACTGGTCTTTGTGGAAATCTGACCATAAGCACCCTCTAACAGGAGGTAGCAATTCTGGAAACACCCAGCCTGAGGATTCTGAAGCCCAGCAATTCAGGGCAGATGGTGCTGGGGAAGTGGCTGCCGGTAAAACCAGCTTATTTCACTTAGGTTGATTTGGTGGTAAAATGGTCCTCACTGCAGACCTGCTCAGCCAGGAATCCAGAAGAGTCTCCTTCCCATGAAAATTAATGCAATTCCAGGGCTGGATCCTCAAGTTTAATGTTCCGACTATGAAACAAGGTTTCACAAAGTCGAGCATCCATGCTATTTCATAAAATGCACCATTCACCCTGCCTTTGCCACAAAGACGTAGAAGCATCTACCAACTGCTTATACAGAGATGACTTAAAGGTAAATAGCTGACAATTTCATTCTCTAATATTCTAAACTCTGCTAACAGTTAGTTGCACTTGTGTTAATTCAACTCCTTATATTTCAGGTAAGAAAAAAAATCTTTTCTCAAACTGAAATAACCCTGTTTAGAAAAGGAATTAGGGACACAAGAGACATGTATGTGTTTAAGCAGCACAAAAACAAATGAAACTGCCCCGACCCATTTCTGAGCTAGTCCTTGGACTGGTCAGGCAAGGAGGCAGCACACCAGTGGGGGGAGGAGAACCACCAGCAGAGCCCGTGGTCTTGGTTTCAGCTGCCCCCCAAGGACAGCAGGGAAGCACACCCGAGAGCTCCTAGGAGACCCAGGACACAGGAAAGCCCAGTGTTCAACAGGGTTTTCAGAAATGCTACGTTTTCCCAAAGAAATGCAATTCTTAAATTTCAGACATTTCAAGAAAGAGTCAGTCCACAGGTTAACCAACTACCTAACAGCAAGGACCAGAAATAAATTTAATAAAAATACTGCAGACCTTTCATCTTGAAGTCAGTGGAAATAAGTGGTCCCATGCACATACGTGTCTTGTACCCAGCTCTCCAAAGTGATCCATACTCGATGAGTGTTGTGGTGTCAGCTCTATTCACAAGTCAGGTGTATCCCACCCCCACAAAGGCGTACACACACATACAGAAGACCCACCACTGTGAACAAGCGATCCATATACTTCTCAAGTGTGCGAATTGCTCAAGGCAAACCCAACTGTACATCTCCAAAAGTTATATGTCAACACTGTAGTAGTGCTAGTTAGCAGGACGAGTAAAAACAGTTAAAATAAAAACCTTTTCTATGACTTCTCTGTTTCCTACTTCCACTCCAACAGACCATAATATTTATAATAATATTAGAATACAATAATCCAGCTAATCACAAAGTGATGTTTTCTTCCTTTAGGAGTACCACACTGATTTCCAGGATTTGTTCAGAAGCTGTTGACTTTGTTTTGCTTTTTTACTAATTTTTTCTCTATGGTCATTGAGTTTCTACTGTTACATTGCATAATCCTAACTTCAGTTTTATTTATTTAAGGTTAAGAAAACCATTCCTCCAAACTAAAAATACAATACTTGTATAACTTGAGCAAGGATACTGGCATGTTTCCAACAGACTATCATTACACAATATAGTGTGCACCTAAATTCCTGGAACTTAAATCTGCCATCAACAACCAGTTTGCCTTTTGCACATGGGGCTCCTTGCTGGGGCTCAAATCCACTAGGTGGCTGGCCACAGAAGCAAAGGAAAGGTAAAGTCACTTAGGAGCTAATTTGGCTGGTTAGTGAATACACACTATGGTATTATAAACAGGCATGCAAGTGAGGGAAGGATTACTTAAAGATTTCCAATGTATTCGGTTTTACCACTTGGACACATGAAGTCTTGAGAACAATTTAAACTGCATGTCACCAAATGCAGAATAATAGGTTTCGAATGGATTAGAATATGCTAAGGAATCAGAGCTCATAATTATTACTCTAAGCAATAATGCTCAGGAATGAGGATGGCATTCTCTCTGGGGGTTGTACCAATGCCAAAGGACCTAGAAGAGGAGGAAGGACAAGACTGTGTGTATAGCTGGGGCTATGGTGAGGGAGATGGTGTCTGACGGATTAGAAAGCAGAAGTGAGGGGGAATGGCAAATAGACGTGATTATTCTGCTGGCTACAAGTAGCTGAAAGCCACAGGGTAGATGAGCTGACTTTGAGGTATCAGTAGGACACTCTGGTGTGCCATAATGGATACCAATCCTATAGGGATTCTCTCATACACACACAGAATCCAGTCAACCTATGCAGTAATGTATCAATTCTGCAGCAAGTACCTCCAAGTAGTATTTAACATAGTCCCTAGGCAGGCACTAAACAATATTCAAAAAAGGACATCTGTGTATATAATTCTACCTGCAGCAATATTACCTGCTTCAGACTATAAACTCCTACAAAGCCTGGCTATTTGTAATTCTGGTTGCTTTACAAAAGAACCCAGCAGAGTATTGTCATTCTAATGCCATCTCATCACGTGGTGGAAGACTGTGCCAAAAAAGGCCCAAAAACCATCAAGAATTCACCAAAGCACAATGAGACTAAAATCTGCGCCCAGTAAATGCTAGTACATAGCCATTACAGAAAGAACCCTTGGGAAAACTAAAGCCCATGTCAGTATGAGCCTCATTACTGATCAGGAAAGTGGGCTGAACTAGCAGCTCGCAAAGGCCTGCCTTTGAAAGCATCTCATGCTAAGGCCTTGATTAGAAAGATACAATGAAGATTTTCATTATCAATGAACCCTGCTCACCAACCCACATATCACAACCTCCACACACATATGGAGGCTTCCGTATGGCCACCTGTACACACCGACACAGAAAACTCATTGTGCTTAGCCTCCTGGCTACAGAATTGGGAGAAAAATTAAAAATACAATTACAACCCTGTGATATTGAGACTTGTTTAACTGTGCCTGTGTTTTAATGATTTCAGTCTACTACAAAATCATTCCAAATTCTGTTGTACTTCATTTACCTGTGTGTAGATCAGCAATAATTCATCAACCATACACTAGTTCCTTCTAACCAGCCTAACAGCTATTATGTTTCCTGATATGAAGTCCATAAAGGTAACCATGACATTTGCTTTGGATAGGAGTCAAGTGTCTGGTGGGGATGCAGGTAAGGGCAAGGCCTAACTGCACAGTGCTGTGTGATTTCCAAACTAAGCAACGGAGAGTTAAACTAGTATTTGTGGCAATTCTTGTGTGTGGTGCAATTAACCACCACCTGAGACAGTTAACAATTCTTCGGTTTAGGCTATCCCTTCAATGGATCTGATAAAAGGTTCCTCCTAAATCCATTGTTTTCCTGAGTGCAAAGGTATGCTAATTTCACAACAGGTGAATATATTTCCCCCAAACTGGTTTCGGGGCCCCAGGCTAAGGGTCTAAGTCCAAGAAGCTGGCAGTTGCATTTGTCTTCATGGTCCCCTGCCATCAACTTATATTGTCACCATGGGAGAAGGAAAACACCTTCCGGCATGACAGGTGCTACGTGAACCGTTCAAGCCCCATTCTTAGGCTGGTATTAAATCCCTAAGTCCCTAAGCATTTTATAGATATGAAAGTGAAAACCCCAGGCTTCACAATGATTTAGTGACAGAGATTTAGAATGTAGGTACTGCCACTATTATTTTGTTGTCTTTGCTAAAGGACACAACACCAATTTAGATATTGTAAAAACTGAGAAACCTATTAGGCTCACTTACCTTAATGGAGCAACACCATGAACAAACTCAACTATAAAGGTCTGACCTAGACCATAATTTCATAAGGGGACTACCAGCCCTACAAAAAGCCATATTGATCCATTTGGGTATGTATATTCATCTGCAGTTAAACCTACTATTAGGAAGGCCTCATATGTAAACCCCAAGGGAAAAAAAAGACTTAATCAGATACCAAATTTTTTCGGACCTGATAACAGCAACTCAACTGAAACTGTCCATTTTGCCCTTTACATTTGGTTAGAGACTTCTCTGGGGGAGGGGAAAAGAAAGCATCAAATAGAAAGTGGATAAATGCTCTAGTTAAATAAAAAATATCCACAAACAACTGTATTTATGACATAATTGCCACCTATATTTGCCAGATGTTGCCAAGATTTATAACAGAAGTCAAACACTGTGAAATACGCCTCCAGTTGAGATACCAGGCCAGACTGACTTCCCCTAGCCAGAATCCCAAATGTTTGATGTACATTTGAGGATTGTCCACTTCCCTACTGGCCCAGGCACTCTACCACCTTCCCCTCTCCAATTAGCTGGACAGTTACTGAAGTCCTCAAGGCTGCTGCAACACAGAGCACACAGTAGGGGCTGCTTACAGCCTCTGGGATATGTCCTTTGAGAGAGGAAAAGGGCTGAAGATCACCTTACCCAGTTGTCTCGTTTCACAGGAGAGGAAGGGAAGGACCCGAGGGGGGAAGTGCCGTGCCCAAGGCACCACAGACAACCAACCGCAGACCCAGGCCTGGAGCCAAGGCCTCCATCTCCCAGCCCAGTCCTTTGCCCACTACATCGCACTGTAATTCCACCACTTTAAATCATGGTTCTCTAGAACCACAGGCTTAAATTCCGTTAGGCCTGGAGCTCCCCTTTGAATCCTGCAGGGGCTGGTGAAGATCACTCTGCTCTGATAGGGAGGTAGGATCTTTTGAATGAGACCAAAATGTAATTTGTAGATTCCACAAAGACACCCAATATACCAAAACGCACTGGAAATTATACAGGGTGGGGTCTTTAAAAAATGTTCTGGGTAAAAAATCCTGAGATCCCACTGTACATGTAAGTGGTAGGAATGATGCCACAACAAGTCAAAGCTCACAGCCTGAGCCACCATAAAAACATCCCACAATCCACGTTTATCCAGCCCAGTTCAAATGGTTTGAAAAAATGCTCTTTGATGATGATGACAATGTAGAAGCCACTCCAGTTCCTTTGAGGAAGCGAGTCATTCTTTTATGTCAGGGCCAAGGAAACACACATTACTGATGAGCACAGGACAACTACTCCTTTGAACAGCCAGGATCATTTTAACAACCGAATATACACTGATGAGCCTCTCACAGTCACTTAGCAGGAATAAGATGCTCATAAAACAGGAAGAAAATGCAGGTCTGAATATTGACTTTTTCAGGTAAAAAGAATCTTATGCCACCAAATTTCCATAAGTTCAGCATAGGTTTCCATTTTCTAGGCTCCTCTGAGAGGCAAATGTAAACATCTCTATGCAATTCTCATGCACTTGGACAGAGATAGGAAAGCCCTAGAAGCTGCTGGGAAGACAGCATTGGCACAATCAGACTTGTTTTGTGGTCTGAAAACAGAGGCCTGAGAAACAAGGCAAGCTAGAGGACTCGCCAAGACTGAACACTGCCACATCCTCCAGCTCATCAAGGGGTACATGGGAACAGAATCAGGGAAGAATTACCAAGGAGATACCAATCCCTTGGGTTCAAGGAAGAAGTCCTTCCAGACACTAAGGAGAACAGACCTCCCTCCTGAGCAAGGAAAAATGGCTGCCCAGGGCAGGGGCAGGAGAGGGGACGTGCTTCTGCAGGACTCACTCTGCTGCCAGAAGATTCTATTTTCCCAGGGATCTCTCCTCCTCAAGTCACCACCTTGGTCAGGCTTCTGCCTCACCTTAAGGCCATCTGGTTTCTTCTTACTGCCAATTTCTCCAGGTCAGAAAGTGGCTTACAGGGGTATCTAAACTGTGGGGCAAGGTAGCTAAGCTTCCAAATGTTTTTTTCTTTTGAAAGCTGAGAAACAGCAACATCTCTTCAAATGCTAAGAAAGCAAAATAAGTATTAAGAATTTCAAAGACAAGAGTTATGTAAATATTAGGGAAGATCCTTTTATTAAAGAAATTAGTGCTAGCCAAAGATAACATGGGAAAGTAGACAACCTCAAAAACCTGATTATCCACTCTGTCTCAAACCTCAGCTTCTCCCCATCTCTTAGATTCATGGACAGACAGCAGTAAGATAATAGCTGGTGCTGACAATCTGGAATAATTAAGATGTGTTTGGTTTGTGGTATTTAAGAAGGAAGAAGAGTATAACTGTTGAAAAGATTTTCACCAAATGGTACTATATTTTAAGTTCTGGGATTGTATTTGAATTCTCTGGAAACTCACTTATCTAGCACCCCTCATCTTCTGATGCCTGTGAACAATTCAACACATATTTTTTAGGCTTCAATGTAGTATCTGGGCAGTACAATGTGGCTGTCAGAAGGGCAGACTCTGGAGCCAGACCACCCTGGGCAGTCACTTGCCTCTCTGTGCCTGGGTTTTCTCACCCATAAAATGGGGATAATAATATATCTAATAATACCTACTTGAAAGGGTTGTTGGGAGATGCAAATGAGCAAATATGTGTAAAGCCCTTACGCCAGTGAGCACCATGTAAGTGTCAGATGTTATTATGATTAATTAAGAACTGTGTAAGGCACTGGGCTCTAACCACAACAGAGATCTGATCTTTGCCCTTGTGGGGCTTACAGTCTAATAAGGGACCATGGTAGTCAAATAATCACATAAACAGAATGACAAATCAGAGTCTATGATCTCCTACGAAAATGACATACAGGAACCATGAGAGCGTAACAGGAGAAGGCGAGCTGGTCTCATGACGGGGTGTACATGTCATCACAGTGTCAGAAGGTTTTCCTGAAGGACACTACAGGAAGAAGGGAGGGAAGGGAAGAATTTCCTGGGCAAAAGGAGCAGCCTGCAGTAAAGTGCTGGGACTAAAGCTCATTTACTGGGCTTGAGGAGCTAGAGGGCCAGAGCTGCTGGAGAGAAAGCAGAGGGCGGACAAGACGAGGTGGAGCAGGAGCAGCAGCAGACCAGGTGTGCACTCCTCCTGCAGAGTGGGCCACAAAAGCCAGAAGCTTCTTTAGAGGTTTTGTTATCCATGCAGCTTACAGCAGGAGTAGGATGGTGTGCTGTTCACGGTGGTATAAAGCAAGTCTGGAGGGGAAAGATGATCCCCTAAGGGGAAGCGTTTGATAACAAACACAATCTGTGTTCACACCCTGGTTGAGTCTTCTGTGGTATTTTAATTTATACTGTTAGACTAATGTTGCTTACTAGCTGGGTTACAGCTGAGTGTGAGCATGACACCCCAAAACGTCATGGGAGAGTTAATAAACGTGACTACTGGGATGACATGGGGCCTCCAGCCACAACTCAGGGGATCAGAAAGGTCCTGCAGAAGGCCCAAGGAGCGAAATGCCCTCTCCTGTCTTTTTAATCTCCTGGCTTGCTCCAACACACAGACACACACACACACACACACCCTGCAGTCAGTTCAACACACACACACACACACACACACACACACACACACACCCTGCAGTCAGTTCAACACACACACACACACACACACACACACACACACACACACACACACACACACACACACACACACACACACACACACACCCTGCAGTCAGTTCAACACACACCACCACCACCACCCCGCAGTCAGTTCCAGAGCTATTTTTGCTACAGTCGGCAGAAATCTTGGAGGTCCTGACCCTACCAGAGGAGGTAAGTGGCGGGATCACAGTCTCACATTTCTCCAGTAGGTTGGCATGGGTGTCAAGTATTTATCATTCTCTCCCAGCCACTCCCAAGTTCACACTTCTTCCTGTTGACTGACTGTTCTATGTCCAACTTACTTGCTAGTTCACTTATTTTAACCCCACCCCCAGGCTGGACTCTCTCTTTCATCCTACAGATAAACAGCAAGAAGGGTCTGGTCATATACAGCTGCCTTGGCACGCCAAGGCCTATAAAGTTCCTGCCTTCAAGGATTTGAGAAACAGTACAAGGGAAAAAGATAGCAGGTTCCATGGCAACACCTCCCAAAAGGTGACCTGGCAGCATGCCCAGGCCCTCCAGAGCAACTCCCTGAGATTTTGAGCCCACACTTCCTGCTCCTCAGGCCTGCACTCCTAGGCATGTCCCGTGTTCACGTAATTCCAAAGCCCGTTATTCATCCCCTCAAAACTCTACATTAAAAAAACCCCAAAGTTCCTCAGGTATCCCCACAAGGCTGGCACATGCTCAACAGACGTCTTTTGGGTAAATGAAGCTAGAAGACAGGATGCAAGAGATATGTGTTCTTGTTCAGGCTCTGGGCAAGTCATTAAATTTCTCTGGGCATCAGTTTCTGATTCAATGAAGTTAGAAGACTGGGTTGCATGTGCCTTTTAGCTCAGGAGTATTGATGATCCCTGATTTACCAGGCCCTCCTCTCTCTTCAGGCTTTACTGTAGATTCTCCTAGCCCCAACCAATCAAAACATGCCCAAAACCCACATAGGAGTTTGAGAGAGTTTAACATTCTTAATGCCTTTGAACACAGTCATTTCCAATCCTAGTCTTCCACATGCCAGTGTCTCCACTTATCTTGAAATATTGCAACATTGGAAACTGTAATAATCTGATTCACTTTAAGGTTCAGGGTGGGGAAAAGAAATATCGTAGAAATCAATTAAGGTTATGTGGGAGGAGATGGGTGACTCCTAAGTTACACATACTTGCTACGGACTCTAAAACCAACCATCTCCTAAACTGCAAGGAAGATCTCTTTTCTTCTCCAAACCACAAATCAGGTTAGGTGATTGAATTCTACCCATGCACTGAAAGCCCCAGAGGTTTCCAAGTACTGCATCATCAGATCAAGATGACTTAGTGTTGGTTTTAAAAGCAACTGTGGTTTGGTTCCCAGTCAGCTGAGTACCAAAACTACAGATAAACTTGTTCTTAACCTCTATGTATAAAGGAAACCAAACCACAGCAAGTGGAAAATGAACCCTAACAGAGCTACTGGATAAGGTCACCGGATTTTTCAGAATGAGGCGACTTTGAGGTTAGAAACTCCCCATACCTGGCTTCACATCTTTCTTGCAGTATTTGAATTTATGTGGAGATTTTATAAATACCTCTACAATGGGGGGAAAAAACCGTTTAATTTTGTTTGTAAAAAATATATATACACCACCTGTGTATTTGGGAGCAGACCCATCACAAAAATAAAAAAATTGCTGGCTTTGTCCTCTGAGTCGTGGGGATTTCTGAGGCTTCCTTGACAGAATTTAAAATTTTCTCTTGTCATTAAAAATTGACAAGAAACATTCAATACCTATTTGCTCAGCATTTTCAAACGTACAAGAGCTGTCAATACCAGCCCTCCAGAAGACTAGATGGGAAGTGAATTGGAGCATAAACCTATATACTAACCCCAACACCAAGTGACGTGGTGCCAAAGTGGGCAGGGCTCTCGCCCAGCAGAGTGACAGGCCGGTGAAGGGCCACAATTTGGCTGGGCCCTATGGGACAGGTGAGAGACACCTAATGAAACCACAGCCCGTTGTGATGGCAACTTTCAAGCCCCTCTCCCTTGCTCTGTTCTATGTTGTCTGTCTTTCCACAGAATTTTATCACCTTCTCACATCCTATATTTTCATGTGTTTACCAGGCTGCTGTTTCTGGTCTGTCTCAGCCAAGCAGATGCTAGTTTCATGATGGCAGGAGTCTTTGTTTTGTTCATTCATGTGTCCCAAGCACCTCAAACAGTGCTAGGCATATAATATGTACTCAATAAAACCGGTGGGTGAATGGACGAACAGATGGAATCTGCTAAGTCAGGAGCAAGGAAGCTAGCAGGCTCAGAGCAAAGCAACCCTCTCATCTCTGACCACCTAGGTAGGAGTGGTATGAAGCTGTACAGCTGGGGGACTAGTTACTTTACTCTAAATGGGGTTCCTTTTTTGGGAAGACAGTTAGAAATAGGCCCACTTACGAGATTTTCTAGTTCCAAGGCCTTGTTTTATGGATGAGGAAACAGGAAATAACTACTCTGTCCAAAGTCTACCAGCTTGCTAGTACCAAAGCCCTCATCTCCCAACTCCCACTCACAAAAAGAATATTTTATCACATCATTTTATCAAAGCTGTATGAAAAACAAAAAGTGGTGCCTATAAACTACATGCAGAGGCTGATAAATACCCAGATAGCCAGCTGTCACAGGAAACGGGGAAGGAGACATCACAAACCCAACCCTCCTACGAACTGCTTCCAATATGTATATTCTCACCCTGATAAGAAAGGTTCCTTTTTTGCATATGTGCTTCATTCTCCTATTTTATCAAACTTACTCCTTCCACAAATGCATTTTGTACCCACTGCCCTTAGCTACTTCACTCTGGCTACAGAAGGCTCTTTTAAGATTTGGACGATGATTCTACCCACCAGAGTACTTTGAAGGAGCCTAGAAAACAGTATTGTTTTGATTCCATAGGCCTCTTAACACGTGGAGAAGGCAGAAATAATAAGCAAGCATAAGCATAACTTTCAGTAATTCTAAACATCTAATTCAATAACTAAGTGTATTTGAATGTAAGGCCAGTTATATTCATATATTATATATATAGCCCCAACTGGAATTACTTGCCCTTTAAAACTTTGGTAACAGAGTAAAGTTAGACAAAAACATAATGTTAGGTTCTCTATTTCTAGTTCTGCCACTAGCTAGCAGAATATATCAATGTCATCTTACTTATAAAATGAGGCAAAAGCTGTCTCCAGTCTGGCCCAGGGCTCCGTGAAGTCACAGGGCCCAGCAAGACATTTGCTCTGTCCAGGGCTGAAGTACAGGTATCACCTCATGGCCTCACCTGGCTGCCCATTAGAGTCACCTGGGGCTTAATTTTTTTTAAGAAAGGATGTCAGTCTCCACTACTAGAAATTCTGATTTCATTCATCTGGGGTGGGGCCTCAGCCTAGGGCTTTTAAAAAGCTCCCCTGGTGACTCCAGGTGACTAATTCAGCCAGGGTGAGAAGTACTGCCTTGAGGAACACATTTCTAGCTGCAGCTGTGGCCCTCCAGACAGGTGTTTCTCTAACTCCCAGGGGCCCCTCAGCAGTCATGGGCCATTTGCTGTAAGAGAAGAGATCTGATTTCGTTTGGCCCACATACTCCTCTGACCAATTCTCAACTGCAGACCAATGGCAATGTTAGCTTCTAGGGATATGACAGTGCAGTCTGTTCAGAAAATGCATGAAAAAATTTGGTTTCCATAAGAAACACTCCTGCAGCCTAGACATAATTATTTCCTCATCTGAATTAGTGGAGGGGAGGGGGCGCAAATAACCTACTGGAGAAAGGGGTGGTTTTGAATTATAATTATAAATTAGTCTACTAACTAAGGAAATCATGTTTAATACATACGAGGACAATCCTGGATCAAGGTTCATTTTTAATAGTGAAACATCATGCTGGGTGAAAAATGAAACTGACTTGGAATAATCACAAACCATTTATCTCACAGAGGTTGGCAACGGAAAAATTAATCTCATTACTGATATGAGGAGCCCATCAAGAGGGTACCACACAGTACAGGTCATGCCCACCCAAGCAAATGTCCTGGAAACGCTCATTCTACAAACACACTACTGATGCGGTCCCACTAAAGGACGTTGATTACAGCTAAAGCAACGTCTTCCTGCCGCCTCCCCAAACCCTGGCAACAAAACCCACAACCTGCCTGCCTAATAATAGAACAACTCCTTGTTTTATTGGTCTTTGAGCCTCAAAGAGGAATTTAATCAATATTTGCTGAATGCCTAACTCACTATGTTAAAAGCCACAGAGGATGCAGATAAGCAAGACAGGATCCCTGCACCCTAGGGCAGACCAGCAAGTAACTGCAGCCTCCTCCTCACTTTCTTGTCCCCTTCCTTCCTCCGACTCGCCTGAGACCCACCTAAGCTAACTGCATCCCTCCACAGTGGTCCAAGGGCAGAGGCCGCTCTCTCTTGTCACCACAGACCCACTTCCCAGGGCCAGAACTGCCTGGGAGGTGGGGACCTCTGCACGGTCAAACACCAGGCCCAGCCTGATGCTTAGAGAGTTCTATCTGTCCTTTCAGGGTCCCTTGCCTATGGTGGGACTGCACTATGGTAAAACAACTATAATTCAAGGCTTCTAACATGAACTTTCAGTTTAGCTGTTTCAGAAACATTTCTGGGCGAGATCTTACTGAAAAACATGCACCTGCTTGGATATTATTAGACCTAAAGAAAAGAAACAAGCATAAACTGTGAATCAAGTTTAAGGACCTCTTAGTCTCCACTCTCTTCATGATAGCTGGATTTGGCTCAAGTTGAAAACGGCCAGTCTCACTGGTGGAGAGTCTCAGGTGAGGGCAACATTTCCACCTCAAACTGCACCTTTCTACACTGAAACCAAGGGTGTGAGGCTGCGACCCTCATGGGAGGTACACGAGCACATTCTGAGCATTTTCCCAAGGCTTACAAGGAAGTCTACTCTTCTCTTCCTGGGCTTCCTCCAGATCCAATCTGTCCTTGCGACATGGCTTGGTCACCTCCCTGGGGTTGTGACTGGGATAGCTGGACTGATTGGTTCTCACAAACACACTAGAACATAAACTGCTCTTTAAAGGGAAGCAAGATTAGATTCAAGGTTTAGTTATTTAACAAATCAGAGTAAAACATTTTCACCATAGCTTTTTAGGTATTTAAGATGCCATCAAGAGACTACCTGGTAATTTAGAGCTTCAAAATAGAAACAAAACAAAACCTCAACATTCCATTTTCGCTTGCCTTAAAACCCACACTGCTAAAACAGCTTACTTTAAAGTGGTTATCGTAAAGGTCAGTTTGTGCTTTTTTAAATTCCAAAATTGCTTGGAGGCTGGAGGAAGGGGGCTGTAAAAGAATACATATGATTAGCAAATTCCACTTCTAGAAATTTATCCCAAAGAAATAATTCAGCAGTTAAGATACAGCCAAGACTTTAGTTTAGCAGCAAGGTTTATTACATTGTCTACAGTGACAAAAATTAAAAAGTTTCAATATCTAAATGATTGAATGGTCAAATTATGGTATATTTATTCAGAGAAGTATTATGCAGCCAATGAGAATAATGCTGCAGTAGTACATTTATTGACACAGAAAGATCTACATATATTCCAGTCTGGGGAAGAAAAATACTATTCATGCAAATATGTACACAGAAAAAAAAACATCTGGAATGATCTATATTAAGATATTAGATTAGCCACCAGGGAAATGCAAATCAAATCCATAATGAGTTACTACTTCACACCCAATAGGATGACTATAACCAAAATGGCAGAAAATACCAAGTGTTGGTGAGGATGTAGAAAAATTGGAACTCTCCTACACTGCAGGTAGGAATATAAAACAGTGCATTTTCTTTGGAAAACACTTTAGCAGTTCCTCAAAATGTTAAACATAGAGTAACCATATGACCCAGAAATCTCACTACTATGTATATACCCAAGAAAAATGAAAATATATAGCCATTCAAAAATTTGTGCACAGATACTCATGGCAGCATTATTCATAACAGCCAAAAAAGGGAAACCTAAATGTTCATTAACTAAAGAATGGATAAAATGTGGTATATCCATATAATGGATTATTATTCAGCAATAAAAAAGAAACAAAGCATTGATTTTTTTTTTCTACAACACGGATGAACCTTGAAAACATGTCAGGTGAAAGAAGTCAATTACAAAAGACCACATGTAGTATGATTCCATTTACATGAAATGGCCAGAATAGGCAAATCTATAAATAAAGAAAGTAGATGAATGGTTGCCAAGGGCTGGGAGATTTGTGGGAAATGGGAATGACAGCTACGGATGCCTTATATGATGGGTGAATTATATCTCAATAAAGCTGTTAAAAATGTTAATAGAGGTAATGTTTGGATAGTAGGATTACAGAAGGTTTTTTTTTAACTTAGATGTACCTATACTTTCTAGCTTTTCTACAATGAATATAATTACAGGGAGTTAAAAAAAAAATCTTCCCATGTGATCATATAGAAAGCACCAAACACACAAAAAAATTTGAAGAAAAGGAAATACACCTTTCCTTCTTTCCTTATGAGGGTGGAAACCCATATGACCCCAACAGGGTGATCACTAGGCAAAGCATGGCTGATTACCATCATCAATCCTGGTCAGTTAGGACTCTAGTCACCAACTCAGGACTAGGTACAAAAGACTCAAATGCTTTTGGCATGGATGACGGCTTGCTAAGGTGCTACTCAAAGTGACAAATGCAGTGATGTATTTAGGACATTTATTTCCTAACAGGTTATAGGAAACACTCTGCGAAAAAACTGACAATACAGAACATGCATTTTCACACTGTTGTATTTGCTGTTTGTACGTGAACAAAGAACATGAGATAACCAGAAGTGACAGAAAGACTGTCTAAAACCAACTTACACTTTAAAAAAGGAATGCAAACAAGGAGCTAATGATTACTTTTAAAGTTCTACTTTTTCCCAGTCCATATCTAGTCTGTGCACTTATTAAAATATCTCTGAGAATGTGTTGCTCTGAGGCAGGGTAGTCTGGAACCAAACGTGGGATACAGGTAAAGATAAAGAAAAAAAACCCAGCCCCTGGGAAATGTAGCCAACCAGCACACTTATTATTCACAGACTATGATTCACTGTCCCTATATTTTAAGCCAGCATCACACTCTAATCATATTGCTAGGTTACAGGCCCGGAGTTATTTGTGCATAATGAAAATTGAATCCATTAATGATACATTAGGCTTTTCTCTCCTATATCATTTCTTTAGGGAGAACGTTTAATCATTATAAAATACACATAACATTGAATCTAAAGATTACTTTGGAGCCCCAAATTAAAGAGGTTTCTAATGAAACTGAAATAGTTACCCAATAATTCTTCAACCTGAAAAATGGAGTCACAATGTGAGGCAGGAAAGTAACTATATCCCCCAGGCCCATGTAGGTGGTGCTCATTCGTCCAGACATGAAGAAACCTTTACACAGCTCAGTGGTTTTATATTCAGGAATACGGTCTCTACCATTGAATTCTCTGAAGAGTAAGTTTTGCACACATTTTCTCTTATGCTCTGAGAAGCTATACTACTGTGGAAAGCTGACTTGCCAGGCAAATTAATGAAACAATACACATACATATGGACACAACTAGTTTAATTTCATGATCAGCAGCCCTAATAATATGAGCTTAATGAACCAGTCTCCTATGGCCTCAGTATAAATACTTGATATCTCCTGGTAGGATACTTCATACAGGTGATAACTATTATCATAAATGGTAAGCAAGGACATTTCTAGTTAAAACTTATGTCTCAGATGATACTCGGTATGGTCTGTAGACACACAGTCCTCAGTTCTCAGGATGGTCATAATTCCCTTCTACAACCAAAACACTGGCTGAATAAAATTAATTGTGTATATTATAGCTGAAGAAAGTACCTTGCTTCACATGCTACAGATCTCTTTGGCACTTAAGAGAATTGACACCTGAACACCATAAAATGAGGATTACCTGGCAGCAATGATGTGACAGCAATGATGTAATGCAAACCAACATTCTATTATACATCATCTATTTCCCAATTCTTGTTACTCCAAGAGCACACACAAGATCAGGGTCTAGGAAGGAGGGAAAAACTCACTGACTAAATAAGCATATTCTGGATTAACAAAAGACAGGTTGAAGTGCTTAAGAACACTGATGATGCTGCATTTTGGATATGGTAGCCTAGAACCTCAGCCCATGATGAGTCAATGTCTGGCTCAATCAGACACACATTGAAAGAAAATCACTGTATTATCAATTAAAAGGAAACGGCATAAAAAAAATTCCTTGCAGAGGCATAACATTAAAAAAAAATGATGTCTTAGCATAAAAAGCATCTGTGGGGGTGGTTATAGTGTTAAGGGAGTTTTATCTACGATCTATAAGGTGCCTTCACATGTGTTTGCGTTAGCTGTCCTTATTTCACTTATCAGGAAACAGAATCTCTGAGGGCACGGCTAGCAAGTGACCAGTTAGAACTCAGGTTTGTCTGATTTTACAGCCAGTATGTTGTGCACATCACTGATGCCCAGTTTACCTGCAAACTCTGCAATGGGTTTCATTTCGAATTCTGAAATAATAATTCTATGTTTGGGGATCAAAATTTTTACTGGTAGATAATTCTAGGAGTGAAATTCTGATCTTTTACCTACAAAGCAGTTACACTAAAACATAACCTTTGGATACGGGTCTGGAATATCTTGCCATGAACCCTGAGAAGTTTGGATTTCTCAGTACAATTTGGAAATATTTACATGAACTGAAACTATAGTCCCAGCTGAAGCTAAATAGTTATTTTTGGCTCTTTAGCCTAAGTTATTCAATAACTAAGACACTAGAATCCAGTGAAAGAAAAACAAATGGAAAGATCTGCCAAAGAAAACCATATATACCTGGCCTTGACAATATGAAATGATTTATTTCCATGTCACATGTTTAATCTTTCCGTTTATACTCTTATTTGTGAACAGATGCCAAGCAGCAGTGAAACCAATCCAAGATGAAGTATTCAAGTTTAAAACCTGACCCGAGTTGTGACAGTGGATCTTTTTTTAATTACAAGAAAAAAATTAACTTACATGAGTTCTATGGTGAAATGTGTACAAATTTTCCTTTAAAAAAAACCCCAAATTTGAAAAGGTGGTCTCCTATTATACATCATCTATTTCCCAATTCTTGTTACTCCAAGAGAACACACTATTATTTACCTAAAATGCATAACCTCCCAAGAGTTCAGGCTGTGGCTCCCGGGTACACATGTCAGTTCTCCTGGTACATGGCATACCATATTAAAGAGTGCACGGTGGAGGTCATTAAACAGAACCTGCACCAATGGACCATACCCACATCCTGAATAATACTTTTTTGCTTTAAACCATTCACTAATTTAGGTTCTCACAACTAGAAGAAAAAAGAACTCAAGTCTGTCCACAAAATGTCCTCCCCAGCCACGATGCCCAAATCCACAGCCTGAGTGAAACCTTAACTAGTTAAATAAATGTAAGGGCGCCTCACTCCATAAAAAGATGAGAAGACGCTTCGGACGACCCCACAGTGCTCTCAGGGGAGAAGACGGTCTCTCAGCTAAAGTTTTGAAGTGGCTTCACCACTGTCCCATATGGGGGCTTAACAGAAAGTCCCAATCCCTCACCTTTAACTTGCCTAATCAAGTCCCGGGGCACAAAAGGAAGACTCCTGCCTCCGAAGAAAAAAACCAAGAAACCTGCAAAGCAGGTAAGCAGAATCAAGCTCTCCGGTAAAAACGCTTACCCGTTCCCCGCTGCATTCGCTTCCCAAAGTTCTCGCATTTTTAAAAGTTCAAACTAGGATTATAAACGCAAGACATTCCCTCCCCCTCCATTACAGGGCCCTTCTGTCCTTCCTCAGAGGCCACCGCCAGGCAGAGCCGGTTGTCCACCTGTGGGAAGAAGGCTCGGGCAGGTGAGGCGGCCTCGAGGAGCGCAGGGCCTCTGGAGGCCCCGAGGTGCCGCCGGGGCAGCACGAAGTTGCGCCGGGACGCACGGGGCCCCGGAGGCGCTGCCCGCGATAGCGCGCTGGCCGGCGAGGCCCCTCGCGTGGCCGCCGCGGCCGCCACTCTGGCTGGCCGGGAGGCGCTCGTTCCCTGCCCGGCGGGAGCCTACGCCGGGGCGCACGGGGCCTCCGGCCGCCGCCGCCGCCGCGCTCCCGGCTTGGACCCCGGCCCGCCCCGCGCTGTCGCCCACCCCACGCTTCCCGGTCACTCACCCCGGGGCCGCCCAGCAGCAGCGCCAGCAGCAGCCGGGCCGGCATGGCGAGGACTTGGCCCTGGTTCCCGGCCGGCCAACTCCGGGGGGCGGTGCAGCGCGCGAGCTAGAACCGGGCGGGGGCGCCGCGACAGCAGCGCGGCGGAGCCGGGCTTCAGCGGACACAGAACTGACTAGGCGGTGGCGGAACCCCCATTCCCAGCTCTATAAGAGCCGGGTGCCGGCCTCTTTCCGGTCGGAGCGGAGCGGGGCGGGGCCGGTCCCGCGGGTGGGCGGGGCCGAATTTGGGGACTGCGCTGGGTGGGCGGGGTACGGGCGGGACCGCGGGGGTGGGCGGGACCGCGGGGGTGGGCGGGGCCGGGCCCGGGGACGGAGCTGGGTAGGCCCGGGCGGGGCAGGGGCGGTGCTGGCGCCTAGCTGGCCTCGGGTCCCGTGGCCGCGGTTGCGGCAGGTCACCAGGCCTCTCCTCCGGCGTCCGGCTCCTAGGGGCCGTGAGCGACCGAGGCAAGGAGCTTGTCCGAGGGCCGGGGGAGGCCGGCATCCCCGCCACATGGGCACACCCCGTCCCCCGGAGGCCCCACTAAACCCGCCGAGGGACTAGCTGCATCAGACTCGGTCTCGCGAAAGGCCAAGAGTCGGGCGGAGCCAGACATCCAGAACCCCAACTTCATCCTGGCACCGTGGCGGAATCATCGACGACCGCCAGTGCGAGGTCGGCAGTGGCAGGGATTCCAGCAAACAAGGCGCTTCTGCTCTGCGCGCCGCGGTCGCCGAGCTCACAGCCCTGGGGTCCGCCAGTTGCTCCTCTGCTAGTCCGAAGGCCCCTTTCTTCCCTTTCTTTGTCCTCAGGAATTCTCCTCAAATCATGTCTAACAGCCATCTGTTCCCTTTGGAATAAACCACGGCCATATCATTCGCTAAAAATTATAAGCAAAAAAAAAACGTTTCGGCTGCTTGTTTTCGGCTGCTTCACGTGTTTATGTGGCACACGATCTGACCTCGTAAAGCTTGAGATGACATATGTCACAACTCACTGGAGGGAGTGGGTGTGTTGAGACTCATACATGGTCTATTCCAGGGTTATGGGCTATTAACCTGAATGAAAGAGGCTGGCGGCTGTTTGGTCATTGGGTCCCACGCAGTGGTCCACTTAGATGCAAGGGAGGAGAGAGGACATATTGTTTGTAATGAGATAAACTAAGATTCGCTGCACAACGCTTACGTATACTAGGAGAAAAAGAAAAAGGGGACAGCAATTTCTATGGTTTTTCCTGATTGTCTCACATAACGGCCTAAAATTTTTCAGGGTTTGGGGGAAGGAGTAAGCAATGCTAGAGAAAACAGCAAAGAAATAGTGGGGACCTGACCAAATATCTGTGCACTGTGGATCAATACTATCCAACTATACCAGACAGAAATGCTCATAGTAAGCCAAAATCCCATAAACAGAGTTCTTCATTCTGTGCCCCCACTGCCTGGATTGCAGTCAAGGGACTAATTCCTACCAACGCTGGAGAATCCACCCGTACCAGTTTAAGAGTGGGACGAATCTTGCAAGTGTGGAAGCGGTAGGTATTTTGAAAAGTGTTATCTGCGTGTCTAAATGCAAACACAGAGGTTTGGAATTGGCGGCAAGATGTGTGGAAACAGGCTCCATCAGTCTTGTGCACCGTGGCTAGGTGTCCAGGGAGGAGGCTATAGCTCAGAAACTAGGAGGAGCTGTTTAATTACCTGTCCAGCTTGCAAGCTGACAACAGCATCTATAAGAGCATTTGTTGGAGTTAAAAGAGAGCTTGCCTGGAAAACACTCCTTTCACATCCTTTTCTGGTGCTTTTTCTCAAACAATTATGTATAGGAGGGGAACTTTCTGTGCTGGAACTCTGGCAGCCCTTTGACAATTCAAAAGGTCACTGTGACCCCATAAGCATAGGAGATGAAACTCAAAGGGGAACGTGACTCATCTGACTCACAAATCAGTTTAAAGATCCAATAAAGAAAAAAAAAAAGTCCATTCCAAGGAGCCTAGGCCAGGTAGGTATATTTATCTTGTACTCAGTTGGACCAAATCCCCAGGCCTTAACTGCACTGTTCTATGTTCTCAGAATTTCTTATGTACCAGTTGGGTTGTTCCTAAGTGTAATCAGATCACATATTTTATGCACTTCTCCACTGGATTGGCAACTCATATGATAAGCTCTCATTTTATTTATGCAGCATTGCCCATAATCTGCCTCCACAGTCAAGTATTGTTTTCACAGCTTTTACCTATGATAAAGCAAAAGCTGACATCACTGATAAACACAAGCAGAAATGGAAATATTCTGTAGGTTCCTTTGAAGTGCCCTGCCATAAAAGGCCTGAAAATAGGGAGTAAATGACCTTTCTGGAAGTTGCATTCAGTAGCATCCACTAAACCAGGCAAAGGTCACAGTCTTTGGGTAAAGATAAGCTGTTTCCACAAAGATAAAAAGTATGTATCTCAGATTCAACAAAGACCGAGGCAGGACCCAAATATGTAGGGTAGAGGGCAGAAGAGGGAGGAGAAAGTGAGTTAACAAAATCTTATTTTCACTTCTCTCTAAACCAGTGGTTCCCAAACTTGGAGAGCTTTCAAAAAACAGATCTCCAGCACCTTTTCATGTTCTCTTCCCCTACTGATTCAGAATCTCCAGGGGTGGAGCCCAGAGAATGTGTTTTCATTTCCGCAGGTGACTAAGGGCAGCCAAGATCTTGGGTTCCAGCTCACTCCCAAAGTTCCGTGTTAATCCTTGTAGCCATTAATCTCTTTTATTTATTTTAGCAAATGTCGCCCTCTTGTGGAAGAAATTATGACCTAGGCTTTAAAAGGGTTTGCCTGTTTCATTTTTGTTTAAAACCCTTCTAAATATCATTAAAAAATGATTGTAAGGTTGGCTTGCAGACAGCTGTTTAGTAAGAGGGTAGTTCCCTTTGAAGGAGACTTGAAAGGAAAATCTGGTAAAACGAGAAAATGAAGGTATGGTTGAAATCTTCAGGAACGTTTCAAAGGGGCTGTGTGTATCAGAGTAAATCAACTGTGTGTGAACTCTGCTGCTACAAAAGAGATTTGAATTTAGAGCACATGTAGTATAGTTTTGGTATAAATAAAACAATGAAACAAGAGTCTGTGGTAGCAAGCTAAACTTTTTTTAACTAATTTTTTTATTAAGGCATCATTGATACACACTCTAATGAAGGTTTCACATGAAAAACACTGTGGTTACCACATTCACCCATATTATCAAGTCCCCCCCCAATACCCCATTGCAGTCACTGTGCATCAGTGTAGTAAGATGCCACAGTGTCACTACTTATCTTCTCTGTGCTATACTGCCTTCCCTGTGACCCCACACACACCACGTGTGCCAATCATAATACCCCTCAATCCCCTTCTTCCCTCCCCACCAGCCCTCCCCTTTGGTAACTGCTAGTCCCTTCTTGGAGTCTGTGAGTCTGCTGCTGTTTAGTTCTTTCAGTTTTGGCAAGCTAAATTTTTTTATTAAGGTATTATTGATATACACTCTTATGAAGGTTTCACATGAAAAAAACGATATGGTTACTACACTCACCCATACTATCAAGTCCCCACTCATACCCCACTGCAGTCAGCATCCATCAGTGCAGCAAGATTTGGCAAGCTAAATTTTTATCTGCTCTGTGTCCTAATGCTTCAGGACAAATGTGTTTTAATGTTTAAGGGAAATTTTAGAAAAGCCAGTCTAGTGGGAATGTAATTTAGTTCAACCCTTGTGGAAAGCGATATGGACGTTCCTCAAAAAACTACAAATAGAAATACCATTTGACCCAGGAATTCCACTCCTAGGAATCTACCTGAAGAAAACAAGATCCCTGATTGAAAAAGACGTATGTACCCCTATGTTTATTGCAGCACTATTTACAATAGCCAAGATATGGAAGCAACCTAAATGTCTAACAGTAGATGAATGGATAAAGAAGACTTGGTACATATACACAATGGAGTATCACTCAGACATAAGAAAACAAATCCTACCATTTGCAACAACATGGATGGAGCCAGAGGGTATTATAATCAGTGAAATAAACCAGGCAGAGAAAGACAAGTATCAAATGATTTCACTCATTTGTGGAGTATAAGAACAAAGCAAAAACTGAAGGAACAAAACAGCAGCAGACTCACAGACTCCTAGAAGGGACTAGCAGTTACCAAAGGGAAGGGGTTGGTGACAGTGGGTGGGGAGGGAGGGATTAAGGGGCATTATGATTAGCACACAATGTAGGGGGGCACGGGGAAGGCAGTATAGCATGAAGAAGACAAGTAGTGACTCTATAGCATCTTCCTACACTGATGGACAGTGACTGCAATGGGGTGTGGTGGGGGTACTCAATAATATGGGTGAATGTTGTAACCACAATGTTGTTCATGTGAAACCTTCATAAGATTGTATATCAATGATACCTTATTTAAAAAAGAAAAAGAAAAGCCAGTATCACTTTGAGGAGTTTGGTTCTTAGGTACATAGAACTTTTACTCTTCCTGTTCTAGGATGACGAGATTTGAAAAGACTGTGACACTCATTCGGCAGGACTTCTCTTTGCCACAGAATCCAGCCTACCACATACCTGCTGTATCGCAGAAATGTTTGTTATTATTGTGATTAATGTTTATTGGCTGTTTGCTATCATTTGGAAATGTGCAAGTATATGGGGTCATCTCATGTTATCTGGCGGTTCTATGAAGTAGGTATTATTATTAGCCCCATTTTATAGATAACATACTGAATTTTTTAAAAGGTTAATACCCATTGGCTAACACACAGCTAGTAAGAAACACAACCTGGATTAGAACCCAGCTATCTGTATAATGTCAGTTTGTCTAGTCAACGCCAGATGCTATAACATGTTCCATTAGCTCGTTGTCATTTTTGCTGCTCCCACAGCATTATGACAAGGTATGATCTTGTGACCTGGAAATGTAGCCAGTAGTCCAGATTGGTATTTCCCTGGAATATTAATAACAACCAGAAGTTAAAACAAATATGTGGTGATACAGGGCATTGCTTCAAACAACACGCAAGCCTCCTGTTCCCACTGAGGGTCGCTTAATGAGGATGTAAGGAACAGAGCAGCCACGTGGGAGAGAACTGGGAGCCTTCTTCTGCCCTGTGAGGTGGTCCACTCTCATCCTATTTGCTCAGGTGCTGTTTTCACATCCATTTGTGCCACGTCTATATGCCACCATGGTGAGGTATCCACAGTGTCACCATTTATCAAATATTAATATTCTCACAGAACTGACACAGGACCAGTGTAGAGATGGCTGTCCTCCCGATGTCTCCACTTCCTCGCTGGCCAGTCCCTTTTCAGCCCCTGGGGTCTGGCTTATTTCCACCCCTCCTGCTGTGTCCATCCTGAAGCCCCTCCTGGAACTTCTCTGGAAACTTCTCTCAAGCAGTTCATAAACATTCTTCCTCTTGCAAAATCCCAGTGGCTGTGCTTCATCTTGTATTTCCTGGGCCTCTCTCAGTTCCAGGTAGTTAACAGTTCTTTTATTCTTGAGCTTTTCCCTCTTGGATGTTACCATTTTCTAGCTCTGTTTCCTCCTTCCAAACTGTGTTTCTCAAGGCTTAATATGTACACCTTATCTACTCTCTCTCCTCTCCGCAGGAGAGTTCATTCACAGATACAACCAGGTTTCCGAGCAGACAGTAACTTTAGTTACAATTTAATCAGCTTCATTTTGCAGACTTCATCTTTGACGTCTACATGGATGATTACCATTCATTCATTCATTTAACAAATATCATCAAGGGCTTCTGGGTACAAAGGATTGGTACGATGAGGTAGTATCAGTTTTCAAGTTGGCAGAGGTGACACAACATGCACAGAAATAGCCAACGTGCAAGGCTGAGTGTAAAAAGTGCTTGAAGATGGGAATAAACTCAGAAGCAGAACTATGGTGTTCGGGAGACAGATGGGCATGGTGGAAGGAGGGGGCAGGATGGATACACCAGGAGGGGCTTCATGGAAGAGGTGGTGTCCACACTGGCCCTTTCATCAGATCTGTCAGGGGACAGGATACCCTGGTGGAAGAGGAGGACCTGAACTGAACGAAGGCCTGGGGAAAGGAAGGTGCCATGTGGCTTCCTGGAAGCCCAGCTGACTCACCCCTGAGCACAGAGAAGCAGCTGAAGAGAAGGCTGGAAAGGCAGGCAGGATGGCAGGCTGGGCATTCCCTAGCAGGCAGCAGAGTGAGACACGGCTTCGGCGGGAGCGTTAGGGGAAAAGACAGGTATTTGAGAGTCCATTAGGAGATTGTTAACCAGCGTTACTTTGGTCTTACTCTAGAGCAAGTAAGGAAGGAGGGAACAGGATCTATACCAGAGACCCTGCCTAAGGCAGAAGCGAAAGCACTTGGTTGGTGCAGTTACAGACAAGATTAGGAAGAAGGAATTCGACAACAGTGCATCAAATGTTTACCACGTTCAAGGGGCTCTTCTCACTGCCGGGCCCACACAGGGAGCAAGCGGACAGGAGCTGGGGCCAGCCCTGCCAGAGGGGCAGATATGCTAGGTGTGGACTGTCCCTTTGTGGGCACCTTTTTGAGCTGGTCCAATCGTATTACTCTACTGTGGTAGCTAGTTCCCAAAGATGGCCCCAAACGATACTTACCCTCCCTATATACACGTGCTGCTCTTCACATGAAAAGGTAGAGCTATTTTCCCTCCCTTTGAATCTGGACTGGTTTTGACCAGAAGTGACATCCAGGGGCTTCCCACCCCAGGTTTCATGAGGCCTGGCAGCTCTCATTTCCTTCCTCTTGGAATACTCGCTCTTGGGATGCTTCCTCTCGGAGCTGAGCTGCCATGTTGGGAGAAGCCCAATCCACACACAGGCCAATGGAGGAGGAGAGCGCTGCTCTCATTAACAGCTCCAGCTGAGGGCCCAGCTGCCCACCATCTGGGGGAAGCGGCCTGGATGTCCCGTCCCAGTCAAGCCCTAGGTGATCCCAGCTGACACTACTCGGAACAGAAGAACCTCTCAGCTGAGCCTAATTAACTCACAGAATTGAGAGAATAAAACAACTATTGTTTTTAACCACTGTGATTTGTTATGCAGTAATTGATAACCAAGACAGCTACCCATCTGGCCACCTCTGTTTGACCCCAGGTAGGCTAGTACCCAACATGCCTCCAACTAGAGCCATGAAGAGAGACTCATTTCCTTTCTAGTGGCAAAGCCAGGAGATGTGAGGCCCAGGAGTTGCTTCCATCCTGCAAAGAAAGTCAGTACAAAATACGAAGTTGCATTTACAATAGCCAAGAAATGGAAGCAACCTAAGTGTCCATCAGTAGATGAATGGATAAAGAAGATGTGGTCCATATACACAATGGAATATTATTCCATCATAAGAAGAAAACAAATCCTACCATTTGCAACCACGTGGATGGAGCTAGAGGGTATTATGCTCAGTGAAATAAGCCAGGCGGAGAAAGACAAGTACCAAATGATTTCACTCATCTGTGGAGCATAAGAACAAAGAAAAAACTGAAGGAACAAAACAGCACCAGAGTCACAGAACCCAAGAATGGACTAACAGTTACCAAAGGGAAAAGGATTGGGGAAGATGGGTGGGAAGGGAGGGATAAGGTGGGAGAAAAAGAAAGGGGGCATTACGATTAGCATGTATAATGTTCGGGTGGGGGGCATGGGGAAGGCTGTACAGCACGGAGAGGACAGGTAGTGATTCTACAGCATCTTACTATGCTGATGGACAGTGACTGCAATGGGGTATGTGGGGGGGACTTGGTGATGGGGGAGTCTAGTAAACATAATGTTCCTCATGTAATTGTAGATTAATGATACCAAAAAAAAAGAGACGAAGTTGACAAGATCAGCAGCAATGCCGTCAGGGAGCCCTGGGCAAGTGTGAGATCCACCTGCCCAGCTCTCCTTCCGACTGCACCACACGGTTCCCTATTTATCCCACTAGACTGAATCGGGTTTCCATCACTTACAACCAATAAATCCTGAGTAAAACGTTAGCTCGGCATTTCTAAGAGAACTAAATGGACAACAAATATGACCACACCTGGCCTGAGGCCAACAATAAAGGACAGTTTTCATACCTATGAAGGAGGCTCTATGGTTGAAGGGAGGATATGAAGTACATAAAATGTAGGGATTTTTTTTTTTTACCCTCAGCTACACTGGGTTGGGTGAGGTAGGGTCTATTTTATTCTCATTCTTATCCCAGTGCCCAGAACAGGATCAAGCACAGAGGGACTTTTAAAATGTTTGTTGAAAGAACAAGACAACGAGATGCCACCTTCTGAGTTACCTCTCTCCGCTGCCCCTCCAGCTACTGGTCCCTTGGTTCACTGGGTGGGTCATGGCGTTGAGGGCTAATTAGCCTCCCTCAAGAGTGAAGGGTGCAGCTGTAAATGTTGGATGAACTCGATCTTCTCAGATAACAAGGAATTGTTTTGACTAAAATGCCCAGTTCTACGGTTGTTCCGAGAATTAAAGCTAAAATATGTCAAGTGCCCTGGCCCGTGGTACATACTCTATTACTGATAGCTGATGTTATTCTCAGTGGGGAGATAAATCTGGACCGTGGAATGTCACAAGGAACTTGAACTTCACCGAACTGTCACCTGCCTGTGTAAAATTGTCAATGATTTCCTTTGCTCTTGAAAATCCGAGGCTTTTATCAAGGCCCACAAGGCCCTGGGTGCTCAGCTCCTACCTCCCTCGCAGCCTCATTCATCCCTCCGGTCCTTTGTTCCCCCGACTCCCCTCTAAATTACTATTCTCTGGGAATGTGTGTGCAGGGATAGGGATGGAGCACTGTGTAGGGTGGGGAGGGGAAATAAAAGCACGGTAAGCCCCTTACTGCTACAGTGTTACTGACGTTGCTTTTTCTGTACTTGGAAAATTAGGAAGATGTACCTTTAAAAGTCATGGGGGGGGATATAGATGCTTCCTTTCTTAGAATATATTTCTCTTCTTCTCTAGAAATAACCCTAGAGAAGTTTAAAAGGTTCCTGATTGCAAATCACTAGGGAAGATGAAATACAATGAAACAGTCTAAATAGTAAGTCTAAAAACCAAGGGAAACTTCCCTTGGAAAAAGCAAATAACCAGAAGACAGGAAAATCTACAGACCTGGGTGATACCTTAATTGTAACCTCACAAAGACCCTGAGCCAGAATTATCGAGCTAAGCCACTCCTTGATTTCTGACTCACAGAAAGTGTAAGATAATATATTGTTTTAAACCAGTAGGCTTCAGGGTAATTTATTATGCAGCAATAAATAATACACATTATTTTAAAAGGATCAAAATCATGCAGAGTATATTCTCTGACCACAACAGAATTAAACTAGGTATTAATAACAAAATGATAACTGGAAAATTGTTAATTATTTGGAAATTAAATATTATCCTCCTAAATAGCTAGTAGATAAAGAGAAGAAATCACAAGGTAAATAAGAAAATATTTTGAACTGAACATTATTTAAAACACAACATAATCTGTGCTATATTATAATGCAGTCTTTAGAGAGAAAATCAGTTTTAAATGGCTTATTTTAGAAAAGAAAGGTCTCAGGTGAACAATCTAAGCATCCATGTTAAGAAACTAGAAGAGCTAGTTAAGCTCCAAATAAGTAAAGAATTAATAAAGATAAGGGTGGAAATCAATTTAAAAAACAGATTATCAATAAAGCTAAAATAGATAAATCTCTAGCTAGACTGATCAAGGGAAAGAATCAAAATTGCTTCTGTTCAACATTGTGCTGGAGTGCAATATGGCAAGAAAAAGAAATAAATGGCATTTGAAAGGCATTAAGGAAATACAAAGGCAAATGACAAACTGGGAGAAAATATTCACAATACTTATGTGTGAAAAAGGATCTAGATATAAAGGATCCATATGACTCATTAATAAGAAACATTTTGAAAGTGGGCAAAAAACCAACACTTTACAAAAAGATATAATGCTCATATGAAAAGATGGTCAAAATCTTTCGTCAACAGAAAAATGTAAATGTTTATCACAGTATCACTACATACCTACTAAACAGGCTAAAATTAGAAAAAGTGACAATACCAGTGGTGACTGGCATTTAAAGTCAATGAAACTCTCATATTATTGCTGGTGGGAGTGTAAAATGGCACAACCACTCTGGAAACTAGTTTGGTAGTTTCTTCTAAAGATACACACTTTCCACATGATCTAGTAATTCTACTCCTGAAAGAAATGTGAACAAAAATACATGAGAACACTTCTACACAAATGTTTATAACAGCTTTATTCATAATAGCTCCAAACTAGAAACAACCTGAATTCTGTAAACATGTGACTGGAAAAACAAGATGACACAGCAACAAAAAGGAATGAATTACTGGTACAGTAAGTAACATGGGTGAATCTCAGAAACATTAGATTAAGTGACAGAAGACAGACATAAAAGAGTACAAAGGCTATTCCACTTAACAAGAATATCTAAAACAGGCAAAAGCATTCTGTTGTAACAGAAATCTGGCCAGTGGCTGCCTGAGGTGGATGGTTGATAGGATGGGCATTGGCTGCAAAGAGATACCAGGGAAGTAGTCTGGAGTGATGAGAATTTTCTGTCTTGATTGTGGGGGAGGTAGCACAAGGGTATGTATTTGTAAAAACAAACCCAGGTTAATGGACACTTAAGGAGTACCTTTTATTTGTGGATGTATATAAAAATGATTTTTAAAAGAGCAACTATAGAGAACATGATTGTTAAATAATGAGTGATCAGTTACAAATATATTAAACTGTTAAAATTTAACTACAATGAGGTACCATTTTATGCTCATGTATTAAAAAGCCTGACGACATCAAGAATTGGTGAGGGCGTAGGCCAATGTGAGAATGTAAATTAGAACGTCCATCTTGGAAAATTGTTATTACCTAAAAAGTTGGTAATGTGCCTATTCTACCACCCAGCAATTGTGCTTCTAGATATAGCCCAAAGGGACTTCTGCACACATACAATATTCAGAGCAGCTTTGTTTGTAACAGTAAAAACTGGAAGCTAGTTTAAACATCCAACCTAAGGAGAACAGAAGAGTAAACTGTGGTATAATTAATTATGCATCAGAGTGTTACATGGCAGTGAGCCTGGTTGCATTACTACAATTATTGGTTGCATTACATATAAAATTAATGTCACCAATATTAAGCAATAAAAACAGCAAGTTACAGAAGAATATATACAGTATGTTCACTTTCTATAAACTTCAAAATCAAGCAAAACTAAATAATAAATACATGAAGTCAAGCTAAAAAAAACAAGCAAGACAAACTCAAAATTAAGGACAGTTTTCTCAGAGGGAGGGAGCTAGAATCAGAGGGGGCAAGTAGTGAATTTCAAAGTTATGTATTTTTCTTAAATTAAGTGGTGAATATATGAATCTTCAATTTATTAATCTCCAAACCACACATACTTTATATGCCCTTCTGGATGCAGATATATTTCATAATGAAACATTTAAATTAATTTTTAAAAGGAAAATATCACATTGGGCTAAACACTATTTCAACTACATGTCTCATACAAAGGACACATCTATCAGAAAGGCAAACAAAAAAAGACACAAACAGCAATGCTACTGTAAGATAAATTTGAACTCAGGGCAAAAAACAAAAATAGCTTAGAGCCTTATTTTATGCATAGATATTTATGTAATCCATGATGAAAATATTGTCACAAACCAAAATGACATAAAGAGCATAGCCTCAAAATATACAAATAGAAATAACAAATAGAACTTCATATAAGCATAATTTTTTGACATTTTTAAATTTCATACAGTTAAAATTAAATCTTTTGCACATACCTAAAGATTTAATTTTTATGAGTTTTGACAAATACCTAAGTTGTGTAACCACCACAATCAAGTTACAGAACCCTATCACCCTCAAAATGCACTCATGCTATCGCTTTGAGTCCTCACACCCCAGTCACTGGAAACTTCGATCTGTTCTCAATCCCTATAGTTTTGTCTTTACTAGAATATCACATAAATGGAATCGCCCATTGAAGGGCTTTTGGGTGGTTCCAGTTTGGGGGAATTATGAATAATGTTATAATAAACATTTGTGTACAGAATTTTGTGTAAGCGTATATTTTTATTCCTCTTGGATGAATACCCAGAGACATCTAGGTCATATGGTTTTTGTATGTTTACCTTTATAAGAAATAGTCCAACTTCTTTTCCAAAATGGTTGTACTATTTTGCATTTCCTAATAGTAATGGAGCAAACAAAGGTCTTGTTGCTTTGCATCCTTGCCAGCGTTTGGTATTTGAAGTATAATCTTAACATAGCACTATCAATCTGTGACAATTCAGACACTCCCAATCAAATATAAAATATAGAGACAGAGATTTGGACAATAGAATTAGAAAAAAAAAGATGGAATTAACAAATACTTCATGTCAGTATTTGTACATGATAGTGAAAACGCTTTCAAGGATCTGTTATGAAAATAGATCATATTCTCAGCCACAAAGAAAAATTTAATTCACTTCCCAATGCAGAAACTGTATGACAATGTAATAAATGTTGAAATAACAAAAGCTTAAAAATAATCATATAGAGGTTACAAAACACTTGACAAAATACTTACTGATTTGGGACCAAAGAGGAATTTTTAAAGACTGTGGAAAATGATGAACATAAGATCCCTATTCTGCTACAAACTCAGACTGAAATGGTTTCATTATTACAAAAAACAAATTTTCCTTATCCAGTTAGGAGGAAAAAAGGGAAAGAATTCCCAAGGAAAACAGTAATAAAAGATAACCAGGTATTCCGACTGTTTACTGTTCCCTCTCCCAGTAATCAAGCTCTTACAGGGCAGGGCCATATTCCTGTTATCCAGTAGTGAAAAGTGCATCTGGCTCACTGTGAGAACTCAATAGTTAGAAGCACGATTATTTTCCCCAAGTTAGGCTTCCTTTCCTTTGGGCTTCCAGAACAGACTGTGCATAGCTCTGTTTTAGCATTTATTAAGGCACTACAATTACATGAATTTTGCAGTTAACACCTGTCTCTTAAAAACATGCATTTTGTTTACCAATCTGAATGCGCCAAGCGATTGACATTATTCATCTAATCATTACAATTTTTTTTGATATTCCTATTTTCCTATTCTCCTGTTAGTCTCCGAAAGGTTACGTGATCAAGGTCAAAGAGCGAATTCATCATAAGGCCAGTATGTGGTTGCACCAGTGCACTTTTCAAACACAAGTTCTTTCTACGGTAACAGGTTAATTTGAATTCAAAAACAAGATTAGTTTGTCATCTTCATATCCTCATCTCCAAACCTTGCTCCCAGCATGGAATACCTCAAACAAGTTAGGCACTACTTGCGTTCCGTTGTTTGCAAAGTTTTCTTTTGACCGCTGTAGAAGCAGGAACTAATTACATGCGGAGATTGAGACGCAGAAAGAAACGCAGACGATCTTGAGGCACTGCGTAACTCTTTCTTTGATTCTCATCTCTATGGTTGACATGGGGATCACTCTATACTCTGGAGGACTCAGCGAGCGTGCCCAATCAGGAGGCCATTTTGCGGGCACGTGGATTGAAATATGACTTACTATTGGTTAGTAGTGGCGAAGCCCGCCCAACCACCCTGTCTGCTCCTTTAAGTAGAAGCCGGGAAGCCACCTCAGTCTTTCCGCGACTGTGAAGCTGGGCAGGTGAGGTGCTCGTCGTGTTGGTGGCTGATCGGGCCGGGGCTCCTGGGTGGCGTGTGGGGCGGGCAGCCAGCGGTGATGACATTCCAATCAAAGCACGTGTTAGACTGCTGATGCGGGTGATGCGAACTGGAGTCTGAGCCGGGCCGCCGCGTCGGCGGGGAGGGGACAGGCCTGCGGGTGCACAATCGCTCATTCTCCGTTCTCGTCGTTCTCGTCGTTGCAGCTGCCGGCCGCCCCGAGAATGTCGGATCTCACGTTCATCCCAGCCCTCCGGTCGACCCTCTCCTGCACCCTTTAATAAAATGGATTGATTCTAGCTCTGACTTAGGTGTTTTATTGTCGCAGAGCGCTGCCTTTGAGCCCCCGCTGCGCCTGCGCGTGGCGCCGGGGGTCAGGCTGCAGCGCCAGAGCACGTGCTTGCGCATAACTGGGGCCGCCTGCTTGCCGCGGGCCGCCCTTTTAATCGTGAGCTACACGTAGCACCAGGCCGCCAGGCCCCAGAAGTTACGCTGGGGTTTGCGGCGACTCAGCCCAGCCCTTGGAAGGCTGAGGTAGCCTAGGGAAGTCCCGATTGTATCCTGGTGGCCAATGAGACTTGAGGTTAAGCTAACCGCATCCTAGATGGGTCTGCTGGTGGGCAGAGGAGAATCATGCTATGGCCTTCGGTAGTTTTAAGGACGACGGTACGCTTGACAGGAACGGGCTTTGGTTTTAGGCTGCATGGATTTAATCTGGCTACGGTGTAGCTGCGATCTATTTACAAATACCCTTTAGAGACAACAGTTTATTTGGATCCTGTGCTAAGTGTGGGACTAAAGGCTTTGGGCAAATGTTTAAGCCTAAACAGCTCACAATGGGGTAGTTGGGAAGATGAATTAGATTTTTATGCATTTCAGGGCACAACAAAATAATCTGAAAGAATAATCCTAACCTAGGTTCTAGGCGAACAGTCTTGGGCTTTGGTGAAATACACATCAGTTCTGAGTACAAAGGTGCATGGGTTGAGGGCAAGAATGCCCAAGTGCGGGGTCAAACTGCTTTGGTGCTTAACTGGAGGAGACCCCCCAGTTAACAGGATTACTAGGCAATTGCAGGTGTAAGATGCAGCTCAGCAGGCCTGTCTCCCTCAGGTTTTTAAATTTGGGTTGAGGCTAATAGCACCTACAAAGGGTGTTGTGAGAACTACCTTGCAACCTTACAAGAGCACTGATGGGTAATCTGATCACCCAGGAAACAAACTACTGGTTGGCAATTTATGGCCCATGTGCCCAGTACCCGCTGTTCATTCTGTTACCTAAACAGGATTCAGTAGAAGTAACTTAAATGCTTATCTAGTATTTGACATTTATTGTGAAACAATGCAAACAATTGTAGATGCCCACATACTATTTGATTCAGTGCAGTAGGGTAGAGTTGTGTAATCTACACGGTAGTGCATCTAATTCTTTGCCTTTAGTTATTGCACAAAAATTATAAAACTGAACAAGATGTGGACTGACAGGTAAATCTGTACAAGATGAAAAATCAAGAGTGCACTGACTGGAATGATCAAATAATTTAAGTCAAATGTTTTAATGGTGCAATTAAAGTAAGGGTTCAAATACAATTTTTCAATATATTAATTTCTTTACAGGTATGTTCAGGCAAGGTGCTGTTTAAAAAATCACTATTAGCTTTGTCCACACATTACGTTATCAAAATTACCCAAGGTACCCAAGGTAATTTTGATGCTGAATTCAGCTTTAAACAAAGTTTGTATTTTAAGTGTACTCAAAGCAAATGATACAAAGCCCCCAAACTTGTAAACTAAATATTCTGACACAAATGCACAAAGTAAAGTTGGCAACAGTAAAGGAGGTCACATTAGTTTAAATATAGTGTTTGATGTTGAGCAAACTCAGTCCTCACTCTAACAATGATAGAGGGTAGTTCTCCATTTTGGCTATCAGAAAAGGAAATGGCCCACAAATTGCAAAGCATTTAGATGCCTATGTAAAGCTTCCAGAAACAGGGTGTGCCAAATGGAAAGATAGTAGCTCTGGCTTTCTGGGCCCACCCCAGTGCAGTCATGTGCAGTGTTTGACATTTTCATGTATGCTCATGTTTCAGGAAAACATTTGGGATTAGAAACCAGGTGACTGATTGTACCTCATTGATAAAAGGCTTGGGATGGTTTGATCTCATGGCTTTGCCTAATGTTCACATTAATCCCACTGTCCTCACCCCAGCTGATAGTGTGTGAGTGTTCTATGGCTACTTGCTTCCAAAAGCACAATTTAATATGAAAAAAAGTAAGTTGCTATGCGTGTATCTTTATCACCAATGAAATGGTTCCACAATTCCACTCCCCACCCTCTTAAGCATGTTACTGAATTGACATTCTCTGGGAGTGGAGGGCTGCATCACACACAAACTAGAAGTGAGAAAACATTCCATTGTGCCCTGACTGGCTGAGGAAAAGCTGTGGAGGAGTCATGGAGGCAAAGGGAAGCCTTCCAGTTGTATGGCCACATTCTTGTGCTCTTCTGCCACAGAAACTGGTAGATGCCAAAAAGCCAGGGTGTGAGTCACCTATAACCTCTGAATCTGTGATGATTCTCCCAGTCAACTTTGCTGAGTCAAAGCTTTGCAGCAGGCAATCCAGACACCAGACGCTGGATGCGTGGAATGACTGACACCTCACAGTGGAATGGGCACCGGCAGGCAGAGGGCGAAAGCTGTGGCACAGTGCTACAGCAGATGGCAGCCAGGAGCCCCACACGTTGAGCCAGGTCTCATAATACTGGGAACGTCAGATCTTCACCCATCAGAGCTGATCAGCAGCCTCCACTAGTGGGTCTTTGAGGAGGCAGGAGGTGGAGCGAGGGTCCATGGCCGAGTGCATTATAGGGATATAAACATCATCCATGTTTGGCATGACAAAAACTTTCTGCAGAAAGAAATTAAGGAGCAGCTGTGTGGGAGAATGCTTTGTTTGCTCAGGCTGTTGCACTATTCTGGTGATAATTTTAGGCTTTATACAATATTTAAAGTATGTACGAGACAACTTTTTCTATATGTTCCACACTTATTCCTCTACCATATTTAGAAGGAGTTGGGGATTCATACTGCTGCATTAACACAGAACCCAGCAAGTCAGTTCAAAGGCAGAAGCAGACTGATTTCCTATACATAAAATGACTCATGAATTGATAAATGACATTTTAAGAGAACTGACTTAAGCTGCTCATAGTATTTCCAAATTACTATGTACAGAACATGTATTCCAAGTGAATCTATCCTTTTAAGTCCTAGCAACAAAATGTAAGCTAATTTTTTTCAAACCAGACAAAGCTATATACAAAAGAAATCCTACTAGACTGAACACCTGAAGGATCATCAGTGATTGATAGCGATAGCGCTTTGCCTATCCTGTTTATAACCTCAGTTTATATTAAGTGAATTTTGGCAAAGCAGGTAGCTATGGGGGTGCAGCAATTACCCTTCAATTTCCAACTTGTCTCAAAAATACCAGGGACCAGTCTCCGCCCCTCATCCCTTCTTTCGCTCACTGCACACTAACACCCCTAAAAGAGATGACCCACTTAAATTCCTAATGTAGGATCTAGGGAAAAGGAAAAAAAAAACTGAAGGTACGAGGTTGTCTTTTTCCTCTAGGTTCAAAGAACTCCATGTAGTAATATTAAGCTTCTCAGAAATTGGTTTTCAGTTACAGGTAATCTATAGCTTTTAAATAATAATACAATTGTTTAAAAGTAATACCTGAAAATAAGCTACTGCAAAAATAAAATGGGTCCTCTTCAGAAGGTGAAATTAATTACCAAGTAAACAAACTACTAATTCATAAAACCTTGAAAGACGACTGTGCCTCAAATACTGGTAAGACTGTGACAAAAATGGCTCATCCCAGGGCTCCACTGCTATTACCTTTGGTGGCAAAATGCAGAAGAAAGGCTTGCAGAATGAGCTCTGGCTTAGCAAACCCACCTTTGGAGGGTCCTCTGAACTACTTAATAGGGTTCTGTGGTAAGTTGCAGGGTTTTTGAAACAATATCTACAATTTTAACCTGTCTGATCACATGTGTACTTCCCTGGGATGAGAGCCTATAGTTTCATCAGTCTCAAAAGAGGATCCTGACCCAGCCGAAGCCTGGAAGCTGGGTCCCACCCAGGGCTTTAGACACGGCGGAACACCAGGGGACACTGCAGGTTTACCTGAAACTCTTGCTCCAGTTTCTTCTCTATCCAGTCTGTCACATGAACTAAAGTCACCTCTCTCTCTCCAAGTTTTGGCCGCGCTTTCAGCTCTACATATGGCGGCTTCCGGAAACCATACCTTTTTGAAGAAGACAAGTAAGAAACCACCACATTTAGAAGCAAAGAAAGGAAGTGGATGGGTACCAACGGCAAATGTTCCTCATTTACACAGGGCTTATAACTACTTAGATGTTGTCTTGGTCAGAAATCCCCTCAAAATACTTCAACCCTGTAGGTATGCGCGGTGAGCTCCCAGTGTCCCTGGCCGTGTGGAGGGCTGCGATGACCTGAGGGCAGCTCTGACACACTGGGAAAGCCAGCGAGTGCTGCTGGAAAAGTCTGCGACCCGGGCATTGTTTTCTGGTTCTTGTTCCTAAAATGGCAAGGACCCTTTTTGTTTCTATTTTAATAAGAGTAGTGGACATGCCTTGTAATCCCCAAGTATACAAGTGTACAGAGCAGAAACGGAAAGACACTGCCTCTCCCTGATTGTCACCCCCAAGACAGGACCTGAGAGAAGCGGAGTCAATTCTCCCCAGACTCCTGATATGCATACGTAAATACAAAACGTTCTATAACCCGCGTTTTCATTCCACACTCCACACCAGGCTTGTTATGGCTTCCCAGTGGAGCAGACTGCCACTCAGAACTGCTGGTAAAGTAGCCAGACGAGAGACTGCGCTATCAAGCTACATAAAAACTTCATCTGCATGGACCGATGTTTTAAAAAATAAAAATGTCAAGTTGCTATAAATGTTTTTAAACACTCTCAATATCTATCCTTATATCTTTATTGATCAATAGGAAATAGTTCTGCATTTGAGCACGTACTGGGTAGCACTATCCTAGAGGCCTTTAATTTTATCTTCCACTGTAAAGAAAGAAATGTCATCAACACTGACTACTAAAAAAATTTTTTTTGTTAGGATTTGAAGACTGTAAAGTATTAGCAATAGTTATTTCTAGATGCTTTTTTTCTTGTTTTCCCCAATCTTATTCTTTTTCACCATGAAAATGTTACCTTAAAAATAAAATCTATAAGATATTAAGTTTTTACTGGGAAACACCACTATCATCATCAAATCATTAGTTAATCCAAAACTTGTTTTCTGATCTTTCCCACAAACCCTTCTGAACACCGAGGATGGGTATCAGCATGTTGGTTTCACTCTAGGACAGACAGAACAGAGCTATCTTTTTCATATGAGTGTGGTTGATGGTACAGTGAGGTCTCTTACACAACCTCTGTATATGCTTACATACACTTTATAAGACTTGGAATGCCGATCTGAAGTGATTTTCTTCTGCTGGACGGATGAACAATTTACTGCAATGATTTTCCATCCTGGCTCAGTCTCCCAAGCCCTGAATCCTGGGGGCCAGGCTGGGCATATCTTTATTTTTATCAGGTCCCCAGGTGACTGGGATGTGCAGGGGGGCTTGAGACCCATTGGCCATTCAATGAGAACGCTCTGGCTAGACCTCCTACCACAGTTAGCAACACCCAAGCTCCTGCCTCCAGAACATCCAGCAGGAGGTCTCCCCTAAGCACGTGGGCCTCTGCCCAATGCGTGACCCGCAGCTGGAAGGTGGGGGTAGAGCAGTGCCTATCTCCACAGGCTGCGGTGAGGACCCTCCAGGTGAAGCAGTTATGCCCCAGGCTGGGCGGAGAAGAACTCTACAAACAGCAGCTTTCCTACTGGTGGACACAATGGGCTTTGGAGAGGAGGAAGACCAAGAATACAGAGAGCTCATCCTTTAAACTTCACTTCCTGACCTTAGCTCTTCCTGATGCATGTGAATTAACATTTAAATGTGAATTAATCATTCACAGAAGAAAGCAGAATTGGATTTACAACTAACATTAAGATTCCATGAAGAACGTCTGAAAGGTGCTTATGCCCAGGAGAAGGTCCTTTCCATAATGAGAAGGGCGAGCAGACTGGAATTTTTATGGGGACCCACTTGCCATCCCTGAGAGCCCCCGTACGTACCATATTCGGTCAGTCGGGGGTGGTGGGATGTTCACCGCCAAGGTTCCTCTACATTCTTGTACTTCTACAGTTAGCAGCAGGGGTGTATTGGAGACTTCTTCAATCTTCTTTTTAATGAACTCTGTTTCCGTTGCTTTCTGGAAATATTTTGACTTGGTAATTTTATCAACAAACCTCATAATCTTACTTGTTCGGTGACCTCCAACATACCTATAAATGAGGGACACAAACAGGTGTTCGTATAAACTTTGCTCCTTCACAAACAAAACCTTTGTGGCTTTTCGTTCACCTTACTTTAGACCCGAGGTTCTCAACCACAGCACTGCTGACCTTCTGGACTGGGTGACTCCTGTCCTGTGCATTGCACAATGTTTGGCAGCACTCCTGGCCTCAACCTACTGTATGGCCACAGCACGCTGCCCTGACATTGCTAATGTCCCTCGGTGGCTAGATGAGAACAACTGCTTTACAGGAGGGGTAGACACCAGACAGAACCCAAGTCTTGGCAATGGAGAGATAGACAAACCTCTCACAGTGCAGAGAAGGCATCTCATTGTCCTCCTTAACACCTCTCAAAAACTGAATATAAATTTACTGTCTTCTTAGCAAAATCTCACCATCTCTTTACAGCAAATAAGAAATCATGCTGCATCGACAGGGACACAAAACAGTAATTAAATGACTGCCTTTTAGGTGACAGCATACTAACTCTAAGTGGCAACTACTTTTCACAGGTCTTAGGAACTTGTAAAGAAAAATGTTACACTGAGTGGGCATGCTAAGAAAGCAAGGTTTTTTATCAGGTCGTACCTCCCATAAGACAGCCCTAAGAAGAGAGGTTATTTGCCTTTTACAATCCTGCAGAGCTCCAGTGTCAGGAGCAGTAAGTGTGCATGTAGGGAAAAGCAACCGTTCTTAAGGTCAAGACAGTAAATTTTAAATAATGCACACAAACTTTAGTATGAACTCCTCAGACACCTAGGTTCTCTCCTCATCTTCTGTAGTAGTTCAGAAGTGAATAGGATTGTATTTTCTTACAAATGTTTCAGAATCACCTGCTTTCTTTATAATCTTAGTTTCTTCAACTCAGTTTAAATAATTAAAAGATCCTTACAGAGAGGCTGACTAAACACTCTGGTCATTCCACAGCCTAAGTAACAGACAAAGGGAGACCAGAAAAATGAACCTCATGACCCAAAAGATCAGCTAAGCGACCCACATTTTCAAAATTCACCAAAGAAACCACCTGAATGTTCAGCTTTACAGGAACTAGTGCGGCAACGGAAGCAAAGTAAGGGGAGTAGTGCTCCCACTGAGCACCAGGGGGCGGTGGTGTACAACCTGTGCTCCTTCGGGTTAGCAGGCCCTTCAACGCTCCACAAGGCCCTACCTAGAAAGCCACTGTGGTCAGAACCCTCTTAATTAAGGGCAGCTACATGGGTCTTTTTGTTTTGGGACCTAGAATTTTAAGCCACTGACTTGGTTCTTAATGCAAAAACTATTTGCTTGACCTGAAGGAGGAAGAAAGATCATGGGGGGAGAGGGGACAAAAGCTCGCTCCCAACCTGCCCTGACCGGCACCTGAGACCCCAGGTGGCTCCACGCACCCTTCAGCCCCTGGGAGAAGTGGTTTGTCTCCTGTGCTGGGCTCTGGCGCGTCGTCTTCGTCGGAGGAGCCAGCGCTGGAGGATTCCTCATCACTGTCAGCCAGACAGTATGCCCTGGGCCTGCAACTGAACAGGGCAGAGTCAGCACCGCAGCCTGCCCATCAGGCTCTGCCCAGAGAGAAAACACACGCTCCACCACCACGGCTACACACGCCATCATCCTCCCCAACCCACCCGGCCGAGAAGAGGCCCAACCCAGGAGTCCCGAGATTGGCTGGTTACCCAGGAGATCCTTCAGTGCCAAGTCCCCTGGCAGGAGAGGGGCACAGAGGACTTGGGACAGGGAAGTTCGATTTTGCGCATGCGTAAGGACAGGTGGTGAGAGTGTGCTGTGATTCACACAAAATGCAGTGATTCCACCAACTGGGCAGCAGTAGCCAGGAGGGAGGGTGAATGGCAAGAATGAGGGTTGCAAAGGTGAAGTGACAGCTTATGCTGGTGACATGACCACCTCTCATCGATGATGGGGATGTTTAGGCAAGTCCCTGACTAGTGGAGTTCAGCAACTGTGATGCTTTCTGGCCTTGTTACCTCTAAATTAGTTGTGACCCATGACTCCTTCCTAGTGAGATTGTGTATTTTACCCCACACCTGCCCCAGCTCCCGAAGGTCACAGAAAAAGCCAACAGTCACAAGGTACAAATCTCAAGGGACTCTAGGAAGCACCCGACATGAGAACCCAGGACCTTCCCTGGAAAAGCACACATTTAAAAACCACTACTAAAATCAAGTAACAAAAAGCCTCATCAGAAAGCAGTGTCCCTCATTAATCTTTCCAAGTCAGAAATTCGGTTTCCAGACGCACGAAGGTTGCTGGATCACCAGCATGGTGAGTGATCAAGGTCCCCTCTGAGGGCCCTGGGGGGGTCCTGGCTGAGTTTCAGCCCCACAAAGAACAGCTCCCCCTGGATGGTGGCTTTGCTTCAGGAAGGCAGATGAGCAGGGCCCATCTCCAAGGCTCAAAGACTTAATTGGGATGAAATAAACAAGGGACAGAATGGTCTCTGAACACTATTAAGCAACCAAATGGTTACTAAGCAGAGGCTGGGTCTTGCCTTTTTGAAAAGGACAGAATGACTGGGATCGGGGAGGGCAGTGGAGCTGAGGGCCTAGCTCCCTTGCAGGCGCAATCCCCTAGGGCTTCCTCTGATGCTGTCCTTGGGCCAGCAGAAGCCCAAAGTGGTAGGCATGTCCTGGCCAAGGAGGGCCAAGGGCACCGACGGCAGAGCTCGCACACCAGTCAGCATTCAGAAGGGGAGACTGAGATCTCTGCCCCTGAAGCAGGAGCCCAGCTGGAAGAGGACCTCGTGAGCATCCTCCCTGGCAGGACACCCAGATCCTCCTCAGCCTGGGTGCTGAAGCATTACAGCCACTCCAGGCAACAGGCTTGAGTAGTGTTCAGGGGAAACTCCCTCGGCAGAAACAAAAGCCTCTTGTCCCTGGCCATGGTGACAGTACCCAACTAACTATTTCTTCCTCCATTGGAGGCCTGGCTAGTCCAGGAAATGCTTATGTGTCTTCTTTGGCCATGAAGCTACTTCAGAACTTTCCAGTTAGGCAGCCTTCATAGAGATCTTTTACATAAAATGCACATAGCAAAATATGATTCCTAAAAAAGCCTAAATAGGGTCTTGGGATGAGTAAAGTCAGGGAGACAAATCCCCACAGATGATACAACCATCTCAGAAACCTATCTCACCTCTATCAGTATAACAACTTTGCTCCCTGACTCTCACACCTGGTGCTGCCAGGTAAGGAACCTGTGTCCTTACAGCACAAACAGCTGCCTTATGATCTGTGACCACAGTGAAACCCGCTGAGCCACCATCCCCTCCTGTTCCCACCAGTATCTGTCATCTGGCAGCCTCCAGACCTGGGACAGAAGATGCCAAAGGCTGAGCACTGCAGTGAGCTCCCAGGTTCCCAAAGTAATTCCGCAGGACAGAGAAGAGGACAAATTTTGTGGGTTGAAGTTAATAATTTACACAATGCTGTATCAGTTATAGTAGATCAGATAACATGAAATTCTGATTTTTGACCAAATGGTACCTCTACCTCTGCATGGGGAGCTATATTATGTGGTACACAATACTTAATAATTAAAGGGGCAATTAAATGTTTGACTGAGATACTCAGTTTTATAACTGAACATGCATTTTATGATCTCATGATGTCAGCAGGAACTTAGGAGAAAGACACAGTGCACATTCTTATATATGTGCTAGAACATAACAAGCCTAATTTTTTAAAACACACCTTAGAATTCCAGATGAGTATGACATCCTTTCAAAGAGCCACCTTAAGAGGCTTATTCTAATTTTGCTGTCTCTGCTGAAAATCTTTTTGGAAATGTGCTTGGAGTCAGACACATAAGAAAAAGTGAATGATTTTATTCCTGATACTCTGTCTCAGACCAAACATTTTATTTCTTGATCTCATCATCACCTTTGCCTCTGAATGACATCTAGCAATTTTTCAAAGATCCAATCTGCCCACAAAGCAGGATAATGTGTCATTCGGGATAGTTAAAAGAATGTCAAACTCCAGAGGCAATTCTAAAAAGCAGCTCCAAAAGCTGCTGTAAGGAGGCACAATCAGATTAAATGGCCCAGTGAGGGCACTGCCTTGAGGGGGTCCATCCTCATGAGAATGTATTCATTTTTTCACTTCAGAGAAATCAGTTCCGGACATCCACCACAGACACGCATGTGTGTACACCCACAGAGCCAGACGGTCAGTGTGGGCTGCGAGCTCTCGGCTCCCAGAAAATCAGGGGCCTTAGGGTGGGGTGGTAGTGCTGGTATGGGGTACACTGTGGCCTGGGGACCCAATACGGAGGTCGGAGGGGGCCTCCACACAGGACTCGGACCCTGGGCCCAGGTTGCAGAGGCAGAGCATTAAGAGGCCAAGTGCCTTACAGGACAGGACCCACTCCAGTGCCACTGTCCACTGAAAGAGCAGGCCACATGCAGAACATTTCCCTTATTGACTGACTGTTCCTTTTGAGGTAAATTCCTGAACTTGGGGGCATGAACGGAGGGCCTGGGTTGGGGGCAGGAATGCCGCTGGCCAACCTCAGACATGCTGCTCTTTGGGGAGGTTTACTATTAAGGAAAACATCACTTCTGAAGGTCACACACTCAGTAAGAGATACCATGGATACTGACATCTGTCACTCTGGTATTTAGCCTCACAGTGATTCCATATCCTCATGACTGAGGAAGTGAAGAAGTGGATTCTGCAATCAGTCCTGGGATTGGTTCTTAGCTGTGGATGGGCTTTTAGAGGCTCTTGATGCTCCCAGACATTGTGAGCCAAACGGCGTATGTGTAGACAATCTGAAAGTACTTCACTTAGGAGGAAAAGGCCTAGAAAAATGGACCCATAACCTCTTTTTCTTTTGCATAAAGTACCCCTTTGGGAATCTGAGAGCTCTGGATCCTTCTCCCAGAAAATGCCTACACATACAACGCTTGGCTCACAATGTCTGGGAGCAGAGAGCCTCTAAAAGCCCATCCACAGCTAAGAACCTAATCCCAGGACTGATTGTAGAATCCACTTCTTCACTTCCTCCTAAGTGAAGTACTTTTGGATTGGATTGCACTTTTCTTTGCTTTTAAAATTAAATGACAGCCAATCACATATCAACATACAAGTTACTACCCTCATAGGAAGAAGCAAAACATCAGATTTACTAGGGAAAATATGGAACTTCAGAGGCATATGACATTAAATATAATGCCATCCTATTTCTAAAGGAGAGCATTTTTTCAGTCCAGAGAAGCACTGCTTGCTCAGAAACCTGTCTATCCTCTGATCAGCCAGAATGTATGAACTTGAAATTGTACCAAGAGGGCCACATGAGTAACATGAATGTGGAATGCCCAAGTGGCAAGGACCTCAGAGACCTGGCCATCTGGGACCCGACCTCTTTGCCATGGAGTCCCAGCAGCTCTGTGCTGTTTCCAGAAAGGGCTCCTCGCACAAAGGCTTTTGACTGACGTTTGCTCTGTCATGCCCCCATTTAGTTAGATCTGCTTTTCAAGACTGCTCTGCCTAAGGCTTGGTTTTAGAGGCTGGACTGATGATGCTCAGCTGGTGGGGGCCTCCGGCAGTAAGAAGCTGAGTCTCACTAGACAGCTAGATCAGGACCCCAGCAGTTCCAATCAGGGAAGCTGGTAAGACTTTCACTGCCAGGAAAGCATCTTAAATACTCCTGGGTCTACAAACTGAGCCTTTGTGTCTAGGAACATGATGGGAGAACAAGCTTCCGAGTGGCATCACATGGAACCAGACAAGGTATGAAATGCTATCTACATGGAGAGTTGATAAATACCACTCACCAGAAAATACAATCCACAGATTGTCGAATCCAAACACATTTTAACAAATAGCAGAAAAATGAAAGGAAAATAGCACAGATACAGGTTAGATTGCATACAGCAGGTGAAATTCTCCAATTATTAAAATAGGAACATTTCATTAAGTAACCTGGATAAATCAGAATAATCTAAGTAAAAGAACATTCTTAAATGTATAACCCTACTCTCCCCCCATCTGCTATCACAAGCTTTAGATCATAACTAAGCAAAAGTCTAAGAGTCTGTGTTTTATATTTAGGTCCTGAGAAGGTGCTCCTTGTGGAGTTTTCCTGTTATCACACTGTTAACTCCATGCAAAGGGGCTAAGATGTGAGAAGCAGACTCCAGTCAGCATTTTTAGTTTAGTAAAAACAAGAATAAACTTAAAGCTGTAGTCACGAACTGTCATTTTTAAGGTGTGTGGGAATGTGAAAGTTCCAGTTTATATCCATTCTAGGCATCTAAGGAAAAAAAAAAAATTCAAGCTTCATTATCTCACAAATCTGGAATATTTACTAAATCAGACAAACTCTGGACAGTAGATGCAGTATCTTCTACAAAGAGAGGAATTTACTAAGCAAATCAATATTGTATTATTTAGGGAAAATGTATCTCAAGACACTTGACTGCAATATCCATCATCTAATCATAAATAATTCTAACTTTGTGATTAAAGCAGCCAGACCCCCTAGGTACCTTAGCCTTGCCCACACATTGCTGTTTGTGGCTGCAAGCTGGAGGAGGACCTTTCTGAATGACAGTTCTCTTCATAGAGCATTTTATTGTGCACAGGAGACTGCCCGGGTCTGTCAGTGCTGCTTTCTGGGTAACTGATATGGTGGCCCTGCTGGCAGCACTGAGGCCCAAAGGTGCTGAGCAGAGGTGGGGACCCATGGTCTGTGGGGTGAGAGGAGGGAACCATTCCCTGAAATCCTGTGCTCCAGAAGCCCTTACATGGAAGCTCACTCAACATCCGGGGCTACTATACACCAAACCTGCTTCTCACAGGCTGGAGGGAGAGGCTGGTTCCCCAGGGTGGGTTAGTAAAGTCATATAGCCCCTTACCCTTCTTTGCCAATTTCTCCAACCTTCAGGGCTTCAACAAGAGGCTCTTTACCTAGTTTGGTCAAATTCATTTTGGTCTCGAGAGTCATCAGAAAGGACCCATTGTAGGACATTTCCAAATCGATCCAGAGTCCTAGAGAAATGGTGAAAAAACAGGTTTTTTCCCCCCAGAAAACATGACTATAAATGACAGTATAAAGTTTTCTATTTTGAAGCATTTAAGTAGGTATCACATTAAAAGTCTGTAGATATGTATCGCCTGTACTGCCAATGCATGCAAGAGGAGATTGTGGGGGAAAAAGCTTCTGGAAATGGTTCAAATTGTCAGCATTTCAACAGCCATTAAGAAAAGTCACAGTGAGCTCAGTGCACTTGTTAGCACTGGAAGGGTCCCATCTCTGGGTTCTTCTCACATTCAGAAAGAAAACACACTCCCAGCCAGAGGATGGCTTGTCCCCAGGGCAAAGCCAGGATGCGGTGTGCAGATTCTGAGGCAGAACAGAGATGCAGAGACTTCACTGCAGGCTGGGCTGTTCTCTAAAGACAAATGTGAGAACCACTGTTTTTCTTAAAATTATCTAATGTTGTTAGGGGGGTGATGGTGCAGGAAGGGGCATAGGGAATGATTTGGATTTGGCTTGGTAGGATAAGGATAACGACAAAAACCTTTAGAACCTTTTTCTTTATGGAAATTGCCTAATAATGGAAACAAAATTCAAGCCCCAGGATTACCCAGATAAAGTTGGGTAACCACTTTGTTCCTTAGTTTAAAAATCTATCCCTTAGAAAAGAAACTAATATCAATGAGATCACATTTAAGAGGCTCTTAGCCTTGTGTAATTTCACTGGGATGGTCCACCAGCAGCAGTGGCCAGTGACCAGACGTCTAATATGCAAACAGGGCTTATCTCGTGACCTTCTACACCAGGATTCTATGGCAAGGCAGGCTAGGACAGGCTGTGCTGTGATTTTTCAGATTCAGAGGTCCATAAATACCTCGTGGACCTTCATTCAAAACGTGGTCCTTCAAGTGGGTGTTCAGATGTTAATAAACTTTTATACATCCTCATAAGACAAATGACAAATCTAAAAGTCAGAGAAAATTAAAACCACTGTTCAAACACAGCAGCATTTTTTTTTGGTATCATTAATCTACAATTACATGAAGAACATTATGTTTACTAGGCTCCCCCCTTAACCAAGTCACCCCCACATACCCCTTTCACAGTCACTGTCCATCTGCATAGTAAGATGCTGTAAAATCACTACTTGTCTTCTCTGTGTTGCACAGCCCTCCCCATGCCCCCCACGCACTATACATGCTAATTGTAATGCCCTCTTTCTTTGTCCCCACCCTTATCCCTCCCTTCCCACCCGTCCTCCCCAGTCCCTTTCCCTTTGGTAACTGTTAGTCCCTTCTTGGGTTCTGTGCTTCTGCTGCTGTTTTGTTCCTTCAGTTTTCCTTTGTTCTTATACTCCACATATGAGTGAAATCATTTGGTACTTGTCTTTCTCCACCTGGCTTATTTCACTGAGCATAATACCCTCTAGCTCCATCCATGTTGTTGCGAATGGTAGGATCTGTTTTTTTCTTGTGGCTGAGTAATATTCCATTGTGTATATGTACCACATCTTCTTTATCCATTCATCTACTGATGGACATTTAGGTTGCTTCCATATCTTGGCTATTGTAAATAGTGCAGCGATAAACATAGGGGTGCATCTGTCTTTTTCAAACTGGAGTGCTGCATTCTTAGGGTGAATTCCTAGAAGTGGAATTCCTGGGTCAAATGGTATTTCTATTTTGAGCATTTTGAGGAACCTCCATACTGCTTTCCACAATGGTTGAACTAATTTACATTCCTATCAGCAGTGTAAGAGGGTTCCCTTTTCTCCACAACCTTGCCAACATTTGTTGTTGTTTTGTCTTTTCGATGATGGCGATCCTTACTGGCACAGCAGCATTTTTAAGCAATTGCAGTAAATAACCTATCTCCTATTTGGCCACCATCTCAGATAAAAGCTTTGCTTAACCTCAAAAAACACTAATAGTGTAATTCCTAACAGCAGAATTATTTCCATTTTGTTTACAACCAACTCTTTTTACCATAATTGAAGGTAATATTTTCCATGAAAGACCTGGTTTAATTAAGTGATATGCAGATCAGCTGTGATTGTCTTTTTTGCAGCAACTCACAAAATTGCTTTATTTCCTCCTTATATCAAATAGTTAAAAATCATTAATTAGCTTGCTCTTCAAAGGTACTGCTATTGGAAATAAAGGGTATATCTACTTTAATAAAGACATTTAGTTGTTAATCACTTCCAATGGTATTAGGGCAAAAGGCTAGATATTAACAGATTTTATACTTGAATGGAACATCAGTAAGAAAGGTACTTATTGTTGTATAATATCTCCAGCTTTTCTTAACTTGAGAATTGATAGACTCAAATTCCTGGTTGCTATATGAATTCAGAAATAATCATTTCCTTTGAAAATCATACTCAAATTTTCCAATAAATAATAGTATACAGTGCCTTTGAAGGCTGTCATATTAAAGACATCAAATTTTACTTCTTATAAAATGGAAGGTTTTGTTTGTTTTTTAAATCAGGGGATGTGGATATACCTTAATAAACTGCTGGCTCACCCCGTCACTGGGACATTCCACCCAATGACATGTGGTCCAGGACCCTGGCCAGGAGCTGAGGCAGGGGGCGCCAAGGGCAGAGCACGTGGAGCCCAGTCACATGGGCTGAAGGTTGAGTTTCACTGGAAGTTTCTTGACCTCTGTACATGGGCCTCCTCATATGCAGGAGGGAGACCACACTGCCTCTTCAGGGTGCGGCTGTGTACAGCCCAGGGCCAGGCACCTCCCAGCCAGGCACCTCCTTAGTTCCAGACTCCTTGCTCCAGCCTAGCTTGCTGCTATTGCTGTGGTAGACAGGGACCAGACCAGAGGAGGCCTCAGGGCCAAGGGAGCACTGGGCAACCAGAGAACCCTGTCCAGGCTGGGGAGGAGACATCTGACATGGGGCACAGGGTCTGCGTTTTATTTCACTGTATATGCCCCAACAGACCCACCCACAGACTCTTGCTCAGTCCTGGTTTTCAGTGAAAATATGAAGGAATCAAGAAGGCTTTGAACTCTTAACAGATTTAACTTCTAACTTTTTGCAGATACAAACTGCAAACATTCCAACAAATTAATATGATGTGCTTGCATTCAGATGAGGGTTAGACTATTTTAACATTAGGTGCAAAGAAAAACTTGCTTCAGTGATGAAGATTCAGCAGGCAAAGAGCAGCATGAAAACCTCGCAGCGCACCCAACATGGAGCCAAGACCCACTGGTTATGTAGTGGGTGAGTCAGGAGGCTGCCGCCTTGCGTGACTGAAAGATGAAATTAACAGCTACTAGAAAGACTGTTTTCTCACAGGGGATCAAAGTAGCAAGAACGTAAGGATGGGGACATGCACTACGGGTCTCAGCTCTTCACTCTGGGCTGAACGCTGCTGACACAGATGAATACAGTTGCAGAGCTTTTCCTTTTGTGTTCCTGACAAATGTTACGGCTGTATCATGAGGCATTTCAGTTGAAATGCTGCTTTTCTATAACCTTCTGCTCTTGGTGGTGCTCAAGGACAAAACCCAGAAGTTGAGCAGGACAATTCTGTAAGCCTCTAAATAGGAGGAAGGCAGTCTAATGCTGTGAGGTTCTCAAAAAAGGCCAAGCTCCTGTCTTAATCTTCCCAGGCTGCTACAACAAAATGCCATAAACTGGGTGGCTGAAACAAAACACATTTATTTCTCACAGTTCTGGAAGCTGGAAGTCCGAGATCAAGGTGCCAGCCAATTCAGTTCCTGGCGGGTGTCCTCTTCCTGGCTTGCAGCCAGCTGCCCCCCTTCGTCTGCGTTCTCAATGGCAGCAAGACAGCGCGGCAGCTCTGGTTTCTTCTTGTAAGCGCACTAATCCCGTCATGGCACACCTCCCTCGTGACCTCATCTAAAATTAATCACCTCCAGAAGCCCCACCTCCAAACACCAACACATTGCAGGTTAGGACCTCAAATGCGGATGGGGGTGGGCCCAAACATTCCGTCCACAACAATCTCCCCCACGCAAGCGTCCTCATGCTGAGAGAACTCCAGGGGTGAAGAGTGGCGCCGGATTACCGACCAGTCCCTGTGAAGCTGGTGCTTCGTTTGGCAACATGGGAAACACACCTGATGACGACAGGCTTCAGGCAGTTTCCATGCAAGGACCCACGAGGAGCTCAGACGGCAGTTTCTCGGCTGCTCATGGTCATGAGAGAAGGATCAGGTGCCACCACCTTTACTCAGAAGGAGGTTGCAGCAAAACATACAGGTCACTCCACACAAAAATGCTTATTGAGTTCTTAGTGCAAGATACCAGTGCTAAAGACACTGCGATGAATCCATGCCCTCAGGCAGTTTATACTTGAGGAAGAACAGAGAGGCCTGGGCCACCTGGTGCAGATAAGACCTTGGTGCCACCAGGACAGCTAGACACAGATTCTTCTGCCTGGTCCCTGGTGTTCTACTTAACAGACCCCTCGGCCTCAGAAACGGTCTACTGTGGCCACATTAATCTAGTAATGTCACTTGGCAGTTCACTGTTTTATTACAATTAAAATAACTAGGAGGCATCAGTCTCATTGCAATAGGTTAAGTTTAACAGGCACCCACTGCTTAGAAGGAGTTAAGAGACCCTAAATCCTTGCTCACCTGACATTGGCCCCAGTGTATCTGCTCCTCCATTTCCTTCGACTTGTATTAGTGGCTGATTTTCACTTTGAAAGTCAACATTTGGCATACAAAAAAACAAAATTTCTTAAAAGAGAATATTTAATAATATATTACCAAAAACAGATGTTTGAGCTACTTAGCTCTCAGAAGGGCACAACAGGGACTGTTTTGTTCCTGGCGAACAGACTGCCTCACATGGCTCACTCGGACACCAGAGAAGACCAGCATGCCTAGTGTTTGCACGTGTCTTCCAAGACAGACATCGTTTTTAGCTTTGTCTATCTGTAACCGTTCTTAGCAACAGCTCTTCCTTTCAAGGTGGACATAGTCACAAATCAGAGTCTTCTCTTTCCCACCCCAAATGAGTTTCACAAAAGGGCATTTTTTTCCCTTTCCACAAAAAAGTGTTTTTCTTTCCACAACACGATCTGGTCAGAGTGTGCGTGCCACTCCTGCAGTACTGGGCCCCACAGTCCAGCCCCGTCACTGTGCTCGGCCCCAGGCAGCTGCTCTCCTAACGTCTGCTCTTGACAAGAGCGCAGCGGGAGGAACGGGCAGGCCACGAACTGCCTCTGCTTCTGGTTTCCTGCAATTCTCAGTTGACCAAGTAATCTCAGTCCCAGCCCTGGATAAAGGCACCAGGCACCAGAGGGTAGGGTCCACAGGGTGAGCTGTAGATGGTGGACACTGCTAGTCATAAGTAAGGGCCTCGCTGAAGACAAGGTTCCTATTCCTATGGCATGTGGTAACCCTTCCACAGAATCCAACACCTTCAGTGGAAACGTGGGTAGGTATCTGACTATTTTGAAACTGGGAGAAACCAGTATAGCACTTTGTCCACGGAGGACACTCAACGACTACCTGCAGACTTAAATATGTGCAACATATGTTCTGAAGACAAAATAAATTAATCTGAACCTGAAGGGGTGACAGTCCACATCTGTGGTTCATGCTGACACTGATCTGACACCCTCGGTCCCAGGCACAGATGACAGGGAGGATCCCCCCAAGCCCCCCGGGAAGCTTTCAGTAATGATGAAGTTTTGCCACAGCAACAGCAAGCCCTGATGGCTCACTGTGCGCTCTCTGAGCCTTTATGTGTGACATTTAATCACCACAACCAAATGCAGGACATGAAAAAGAACTATGCATGCTCAAGTAATTTTTATCCACCAGAGAAAAAATATTAGGAATGAATATGCTAAAAATGTACAATATGTACCAAAAAGGTAACCGGCTGTCTGTGAATCATGGGATGAGGGTAATATTTCAGTTTTCCCCAAAATTAGTACTTGTTGAACAAATGAAGGGGCAAATACCACCTTAATGGGATTAATAAAACAACCGGAAAGAGCTTAGCTGAGCGGTGTGGCCCGGTGGGCCCTAGAGGACAAGCCTAGAGACAGAAGCCCAGGGTATGGATGAGGGCTGGGAGGGGAGGCCAGTCCAAGGAGGCTTCTGGGTCCCACTGTGTGGTCTGAATGCAGGAGACCCACACATACCTCACAGTTAGAGATGTGTGTGATGGGGACAGGGGTCAGGAATAAGGCAGGAAGTGCAGGCAGCTCCCAAGGGACAGATGCTCTCCATCTTCCACTACTTGCCTTTGGTGTGACATGCCAACCCTGGGAAAGGCGTTCCCTTAGCCTTATTCATGACACTGGAAACTGGCTGTGTCCTGGGACTCAAGACAGGCCCAGGGGGCCAACGTGGGACTTCATTCAGAGGAACTACAGACTTTGCTTCTTCTAGTGGCAAGGCCACCACAGCTGAGAAGGGCCTTTTCTTCCCTTTTATCCTGGTAGGATCTGCCGGCTTCGAGCTGCAGCGTGGGTCATCGGACACCATGGCCAACACATTTTAAACTCTCCAAGGGCAGCAGCAGCCGCACAGAGGGCAGCACTAACTACGGTAAAATAGCTGCACCGCTGCACGGAGCACTGGCCTCTCACCAGATGCTCTCGATGGCCTTTCCTATGTGAACTCCCTTAATCCTCGCAACAGGCCTACCACGTAGGCGCCGTCAGTCTCCTGTCTTGAGAGGGGAGTTGGCCAGGAGGCTTAAGGAACTCGCCTACGGCCCAGAGCTGTGAACCAGCAGGCCGGCCCCAGGGCTGGCACTCAGAACCACCGCTCTGTGCTGCCTCAAGAGGGGCATCCTGAGGATGGAGTGATCCACCCCACTCCGGCCGAACATCCCTCCTGAACCATTGCCTCCAACAAACAAGCACAAGTGAGGAAACATTAAAAAAAAAATTTTTTTAAAGGGTGTTGGCGGGGATCCCATGGGAGGCACTTCTCTCTCCCGCTGCTAAAGCCTTCCTCACCCGGGGCGCATTTCCCTGGAAGGGGAGCTCTGCTTTCTACATCAGTTTCAGTCAGTCACCTCTGATTTTTATTTCCTTAAAAGGGAAGTTTCCCTTAGAGCAATGGAAACCAAAACGCATGTTTCCTTTGTGCTCATTTCTGTTTTACCATCACATGCATGCTTTGAAGATGTGGAAAAACCTTACTTGATCAAACTTTAAAACCCACAGGCTCTATGTCTTTCTCATTTTCCTTAGTAACATTTCCTCCCTTGTTACATAAGCAGCAGATCTCTAAAACTTGCCCTGAAAGGAGTTAAATAAGCCGTGAATAGATTAAAACCCGGCAAAGCTTTGATCTATATAGTGAAATGTCTTGCTCCAAAGAACAGGAAAGAAACTAGAGACCTAGGCATTTGGTGAATTTCACTCAAAGCTTCACAAAGTTGCCAGGGAGGCGGCAGAGTTCAAAGCCACAGGGACATTTCTTAAGATATGGCAAAACCCAGCTGTGGCCCTTCTTCTCTCCCCTTGGAAATTTCTACTAATATAAGGGACAGTCCTGAGATAGGAGACTGCTAACACATTAGAAAGTAGAACGTGTACACTATTACTTGCTTTCTCTAAGCCTGACTCTCTGAAGGTTGACATTAGCTGATCATTTACCAGCTCATTACAAGTCAGTTCCAAGAGGCAAAGAGCAAGGGGCAACCCAGAACCAACAGTCAGAGGAAGGCAGGCAGCCCTCGTATGCCAATGGGGTGACGATCCTAGCTACGCACTTAACACACTGATAATGCTCTTTTAAAATTTCACACATGTTTAAAAGAACTCTACCTAATCCATTTGAAAATGACCTTTTCTAGTTTTACTATTAGTGAAACAGAAATTAACCAAACCCGGGAGCACACAGATTTATCAAAGCGCAGACATATTAAGTGGTTGCAGGTGATCTCAACATGCAAGTATTAGGTGGACTTCTGGATTTGCAAATACTCCAGTCTGTCTTTCTCTGAAATCCACAAGATGCCAACAACTTGGAAGTATGGGCTCACTGTCAGCTGAAATAACGCTAGAGAGAGGGTTAGAGCTGCTAATTGCACTGGTAGAAAACAACCTTTGTATTTACATCACATGTACACAACACAGAAAATGATTTCACTAAATATGATTCAAGAGCCAATGTGATAGAGACATACAGAGACAAAAATAGATGTTCTAAATTTCCGTCTCTAAATTTTATAAAACATTTACTTCAAAACAAATATCACTTTTTTGAAAAGTTGTAATTTTTTTCTCTTCTACCTTGCTCCTGTTCCTTTGAAGAATAATGTAAACCCAGGTTAGGTGGAGAGAAGCTCATTTGGAAAGGGGTGCCACAGAAAAAAGTCAGATGCTTCCACGACAGCAGGATTTCTTCCTGCTCACACCCTACTCCTACCTACCCGGCTCACTCTTCGCCAAACTCCGATGTACTCAATTTTCCATCAGGGTCCTTCTAAAACCACATGCCTCAAAATATACATGTATCTTTACATCATAATTTTATTTAAACTCTCTCTACATTCTAATCAACTTTCTCCCCTGACCCATACTGTAAATAACATGTCCATAGTAGTATGTCTTAAAAATAAAATCTGAGAACTTTCCTCCATCAGAGAGCCTTACTCTCAAAATATTGCCTGATGATATATGTCTTCCTTTTTCAAACATTTACTGAGTGTCTACTAGGAGTGGTAAGGAACATAAAGATGTACAACATGATGGCGAAAGAATCTGCAACCTAGAAGTAAGTATGTGAATATGTATGAGAGGCAGCTCCAGGTAAGAGTTCAGGGCTGGGGCAGATACCCACAGTGAGGCCTGGATGGGTGAAGGGGCTGAAATCCAGCCCACGGCCTCGCACCCTACAAGGACTGTGTGGCCATCCAGGGCAGGGTCTGTTTTTTAAATCACACAAAAGCTCAGGTCCCACCAACTGGCACGTACATCTTGGGGCTGGAGGAGGAACTATAGGATCCAAGACACTAAAATGATTAGGATGGGGACCTATTCACCATCAGTTTAAGGCTATGGCTGTTAAGAACAAGACAATCAATATGAAATAGATGGTTAAAAAGTCCCCAACTCACTCCAAAACACAAAGCCTTGGCATTTGATTTACAGCACAGGAGACATTTTAACACTCATTTAAATGGTCAATTTCTCTCTGGAGTCCATTAAGAATTACCTTGGTGATCAACATAAGGCTTGAAGGCCTGAAGGATTTTTGGCACAGCTACCCCCATGTCAAGTTCCGTCAGAGTTAGCTCATTCATAAAGTAGGGGAGCTGGAGAAAAGAAGTAAACAATGAATGAGAAGTTAGTAACCTGGCAAATGTTAGAATTCAGCATACTCTCAGAAGGGATGATGGTCAAGGTTCTGGGGACACATTTAACCAAAATTTATTAAGCACATAGCACATACTAGGCATCATACTACAGTCAGAGCCTGGATGAGTGAGGCAAGGTCCTTGCTCTTGTGGGGTTTATATCGCAGAGGCAGAAACAGAAAAATAAGTAGACAACTTCAGAGAGTGATTAGTGCTACACAGAAAATAAAGCAGGTAATGGAACAGAGGGAGCTGGGGGCAGGGGGCAGGGGTGACAAGTTTTGGCTGAGGAGGTCAATGAAGGCTTCTCTGAGGAGCAGCATCTGGTCAGAGATCTGACTGTGGAGAAGGAGCCAGCCATGCCGGTCAAGTTAACAATCCCCAGGATTGGCTAAAGTGTGGGAAAATGGACCTCTTTTAGACCACTAGTGGGGAGTTAGGAAACTGCTACAACATTTTGGATGGGCAACCTAACATTTATTAAAGTTCTTGAAAAAAATCACATCCCTTGACCCCGCGCTGGACAATTTCTGCTTGACCCCTGGTTTGGAGCCCACTCTAGCCCAGAGGCTGGTGTCTGAACCTCAGCAGCAGCTCTCCTGCCCTTGGGATTCCGGTTGGGCGTGGCCAGCGGGATGCACCAGTGGGAGGGGCGGCGGGGAGGTACAGGGAGCGGTACGTTGGGCCTTGCCCCTCCCTCTAGCGAGGGCCCCGCTCCTGTCAGACAGGCAGCCCTCCTCTCCCCAGCCACGCTGCCTGAGTTCTGGCGACCGCTCCGGGCTCTTGCCTGATCAGGGAGTGGTAACAGCTCGCCACTGCCGCCAGCCCTGGGCAGCCACACTGTCCCTTTTGGTTTCTCTACACCAGCCCAAACCTTTATAAATCCTTCTTTTATTAAACTCTTCCTCTGCTGGGGAATTAAAAGTCTTCCTCTGCTCGGGCTACTCCATTCATCTGCTTCCTGCTGGGACCCGACTAATACAACTATGGTAGGCTTTTACTCTAAAGGAAATAACAGAAAAGTACTGGTAGCATGCTTAGAAATTCCTACCTTGCCTCAAGACCACAGAATTAATTCATCTGTGTTTCCTGCACCTGGACTTACATATGTGCATGTATTTTTTAAAAAATCCTTAGTCCATTTCTAATTTTAGTATAAGATGTAAATTAGGGATCCATCTTAATGTTTTTCCAGTGGCTAGTCAGTTATCTTAACCTGTTAATTAAACAACCAATTCTTTCCCTAACAATTTGTAATGCTACCTATAAATATGAGATTCCTCCTACACTGGAGTCTGTATTGAGCACTCTGTTTTCTACCAGTATCAAACTGCTTTTATTAATGTAGCTCTAAAATACATTGTGAAATTTGGCAAGTCCTTCTCCTTTCTTTTCCCCCAGAATTTTCTTATCCTCATGAATATTTCTGTATTCGAACATTGAGAAATATTGTAAAGTTTAAAATTAAGGGTTTTTAAAATTAAATATATGCTGAACATTTTCCATAAAACACAGTAACATCTAGCCAGGTGTGGATTTAATGCCTATTTTGGCTAGACCTCTTCAGCCATCAAACTTACACACTTTTAGGACTCACCAGTCAGAGAACTTCATCTCTGATTTTTCAGGGGTGGACGGGTTAATGTAAAGAGGTTATGGTGTCTGTGACTAGAGACAGTATTCAAACAAGCACTTCTGACCTGGTGGCTGCTGTATTTGGAAACCTTTTTCGAAAGCATCAGCGTTGTATGGTAGCTGACCTCCCAATCGGGCTACAGAATGCTACCTGACCAAGAATGTAGCCAAAATGTCACCCTCTTGCCTCAGTCCTTTTGGTCTATTATTGTCATTCTAATGCCCAGTGTGTCAGGAGCAGGTCGGGTTTCTATGGGACCAGAAGTCCGACACTGAGCCAGGGGAGCAAGTACAGAGAGGGCAGGAACACGATGTCCTTCCCTGTACCTGGTCCACCACCCACCCCATCTCTTCCTGCATCCCGTGGTCCCTGCGAGGGCAGGGGGAGGACCCGAGGCAGGACCAGAGCTGAAGAAGGGGACTGAGAAGGACTGGCCAGGAGTGGGTGGGCTCAAATTAGCTATAGGCAGAATGGGGAGGAGGGTCAGCAGGGCCTGGCTCGCTACTCACTCACTTGAGCACCGAACTCCAAGAACACCTCTAACTTCCCTTCCCACTCCATCCTAGTTCGGATCTCTGATCTGAATCGAACTCAGCCTCAGGCCCTACAGCAGCCTCCTTCCTACTCTGCAGGCAAGGCAAGGTCCTCTTCCTCCTCCTCCTCCTCCTCCTCCTCTCTTTTCAAACAGAAACTCCCTTCCTCCCACCCAAAGGCACCATAGTGCCACAGGAAGCCACTGCATGTTCTTTACCCGCCTGCAAAACCCAACTGGTGTACGGGACATTGTCACGTTGGCGGGTGCTGTGTGTGCGAACAGCCGCATTTGCTGACACAAGAGGCCCATGACTGAGGGCCCCCCGCGGTAGTGGAGCAGCCAGCTGAGGCCAAGAGAGTACCTGCTGTTGGGGCCGAAACTCAGCTTGTTTTACACCCATTAATGGGCACCAGATCCACAGGGATCCACAGGGCTGCTCTTTCACAACACTATCCCATGCGAGGGTGACAACGGACTGCAGAGCAAGGCCAGCAGAGTTCTGCGTACGTTGGGCCTCCCAGGGAAACCAGGAGGAGTAGACCTTTGTCAGCGGGTTGGCTCAGGCTCCCCCAGCTGCTCTGGCTCCGGACTGGCTGTTAACCAATACTCACTACCAAGTTTAAGGAACAGCTCTTCCTAGGAATATGCGGGTATTGATGAGTTACCATAAGAGCTCTTTTGGCAGGGGTGGTGGTACGTCCAGAATTTGGCTGATATTCTGCTGCCTTCCTGTTTACTCTACTGCCCCGGTCAGGGTGCAGGCGGTGAGGCTGGCAATGGAGGGGGCACAGCGCCTACCTGACCTGCTGGTGCTGCTGGATCTAGGCCACTTCTCTCCATCCTAACCTTCCAGCACTCCCAGCTTCAAAAACCAAAAGGGAATTTAAGTGTGTGGACTGCGAAGGTTCACGTGACCAGCAAAAGGGGAAGATGAAATTAAAAGACTCTCTTCAGCTTCCTGTGGGATGAGAGAACCAAGCATTGTCCACCAGGGGCAGAGGCTCCATGGACTTCCCGCTCCAGAGAGACGTGTGGGTCACTGCCCCCTCTGAGTCTGCTCTGTTCTGGGCTGTGGGTAACAGGGAGAGCGGTGTCCTGTCCGGAGTCCAGGCACGCCCTGCTTTCTGTCACACACACTGCCAGGGCCTGCAGCGCACCTGCTCAGGGAAGGGCCCGTGACAGCCTCGGGGAAAAGAGGACTGCCAGTCCTGCCCAAGTGCCTTCACCTAGGAACTCAAGCCCTTCAATATTTTCCAAAAAGTAGGAGAGGTTGAGCGGCTCCAGGTTAGCCTCTGACCATTAATGCCAACACAGGAGGGTCAGTGCTGCCCCCTGCTCCCCCCATGGACCTGGTGAGCAGAGAGGGGTCAATCTTCAACCCACCTGAAGAACACAAACAGGCTGACCCTTGTCAACAGAGCCCTCCCAAACCCCCAAACCCCTGCCCTGAATTCTGCCTCCAAATCTACCCTTCCGGCTCTGGAAGCAGCCTCTCCTCTTCATTGCGGGCTAGGGGAGGAACGGCACAGCCTGCAACCAGCAGACAGAATTTGCCAGAGCTTCACTGAGTCAGAGAAGGACTGGTCTGTTACCCAAAACAATGACAGGATCAAACCGAAGCTCCGCTTTGCCCTCACTTCCCTTCAACTGTGATTTTACCTTAGCTCCCCATTTCCTGACCTTGAGTCCTTGAACCCTAACATTAGGAACAAGATTCCATGTCACTGCATTTTTCTAGAGAAAGGATCTATATGTTTCTGCTTCTCAAAGGTATCTATGACCCAAAAGATCCACTGGCTTAAGCTGCTGACTGCGACCTCTCAGTGCAAATTTGGGGACCAAAGTGACCCTTCCTCGGCTGGGCCTTCACTGGGTCTTGCTTCTTAGTAACTAAAACTTACTTATGAGTAACTTAAATAATGGCTCTTGGTTGGTAAAGGTGGTATAAATGAGTCATTTGGTGGCAATTGTGAGAAATACTTATGCAGTTTAAATTCATTTCCAGGTGGGCCTAGATCAGCATCAGGACTTGTCTCTTCAGCAGAGTGAGCCCAAAATAAAATACCATCTGGCCAGAAGTAACGGTCAAACACAGACACATCTAGAGTACAATGCTAACTTTCCCGGCTTTGCGAGGGAGCAAGACTTGGGAAGGAGGTTTTCGTATCTGGCATTGTCCTCAGCGTTTACTGTGTGACCTCGATGGGAGACTGGCTCGGTGCGGGGGGAGGGGGATTCTGGAAATACCATTCAGCTTCCTAACCAACTTAAAGACAACAGAAGTCTACTCAACATACCAGTTACAAAGGCTTACATTTCCCCAAGCCAAGTTCTGGATTATCACTAGAGTGGATAACAATGAGGGCAACACAAGGGAAAAGGAAGGAGGGACTAAGTCCCCAGATGCTGTTAGTCTCTGGTTAAGGTCACAGCCCAGATACGCTGTGTGATAAGGACGTACGACTCTCACATGTTACATACTTTAAACCAAGTTATTATTCACCTAGGATATAATGGTACAAAACTTTGGGAAATTAAGAAATGTGAAGAATTTGGGAAGTCTCTTGTGTGGTAAACAATACCTTTATTTTGCTGAGTTTCATTTGGATTTTCTTAGATACCAGATCAGACCAGTATTTCTCTCCTAAGAAGTCCCAAAACAGTCTTCCAAGCAAGGCGTTCACCCAGGCTTCCTGTTCTTCCTCCTCAGTGGGTGGTGCCTCCGGCAGCTGGCAAAACAGAAGCGACCGAAATCAGCTAGAATGCAACTGGAAAGCAAGACAGGTGCTTATTTTTATGAGGTCACTGATGGTCCCCTGCAGAGATGGGTGACCCTCGGGGCTGCACTCCTTCCCTATAAATTCCAAGTCCCACATAAGTCAGTGAACAGAAAAGGAAGAAACAATGCCACCATCGCGGGTAAGAACTCCCCTTTGTCTATTTTATTTTTCAGCCCATCTTCCTGTGAACTAGCTCTTTCATACGAGTGGCTCAGCCAATTGCCCTGCCCCCCCAAATCAGCTTGATTCCAACATTCAGAATCAATGGCACATCTCGTCAAATGTGTGCCCGCCTTTCTTTCGGCTGAGGCTCCCTGGACATGTAGTTGTCAGGCTGGTCCTCACCCTGCAACCCCCCAGGTTCCCAATGCCGAGGACCCTGACATTCAGCCTGATTCCTGTGAGCTTATGATGCTCCTGGGCAAGGGGACAAGTGAAACACTGGGGCCTCACCTCCACTGGATACAATCCATCTAAAACATCGGTCATGGCAACCGTGCAAGGCAGGGGAGCAAGCTTGGGCTGGTCTCCAGTTCCGCAGGCTGATTACTGAGACCGCGGACTTTTGCCTGGAGAGGACGTGGTAGAGGAGAAGAAGGGAGAAGCGCGTGACACCCACTGAGGGTGGAGCGGGCCGGATGGCACAGGGAACGCTTGGTCACTGTTGCTGTCCCTGCTGCTGTCCATGGGCCCTCGGGTAAGATCCTTACCAGGTTCCCTCAACTGAGGCTCACAACACCCCAGCTAAAGACAGAACTTTTACTTTTCTATCTTAGGGATAAGGACACAAACTTGGAAAAACTCAGTTTCCTGAGGCCCCTTGTTTATCAACACAGCCTGACTCAGAGCCACCTGCTCTGTCCTGTGGGAGGGAGGACAGGGTGTGACTGGCCCTGGTGTGACAGACACTGCCCTATGCTGAGGTCTCTAATTAGACTATAGCCTTACAGAAACAATTAGCCTGGAAAGCAAAGACCAACAAAAGAACTAGGAACGAGTAATCTGTAAATCGTTCACCCTTTCTCTTCCCCTTATGGTTTAGATAAACTCATCTGTCTTGCCCTCACGGGTGGTCTGCTGCCACAACACACACCAGCCACCCTCACTGCCTCCATGTTCTGTATGCATGCATTCACGCCAGTGCCATCAGTGGTGAGCAGCTGTGTGCCGAGGCCAGGGACAGAGTGTACAGGTGGCTTGGTGCTTTGGTAATGACTTGTGAGTACTCCAAAGTCTATGGCATGGACCTATGTGTGATTTTTGTGAAGCCTGGAGATCTGAGGGTCTGACCACCAACCTTGCACTGGGCCTAGTGGACTGCCCAGCACCCACCTGCCCACTCACCTTGTCAGAGCATGAGCCATCTCTCTCTTTGAGGGTCTGGGGTCTCACTGACACTTTTCAATCTAATGTTATTGCATAGGAGATTTTATGTTCTAGAAGCCCTTCAAATTTAGGTGTTTTCTAAGGTCTCCCTTGTAAATGTTGCTGAGTCTCATTTTAAAAAATCACTCTGGTTTAAAAATAAGCATGCTGTTTATTCCAGTTCAAAAGATATGGCTCTACCGCACTCATTTTAATGGCTGTAGAGTATTCTGTCTGTGCTTTTCTAGTGCTATAATGTCTTTTGATACTAACGAAGACATTTCTAACACCAGGTCCTGGACCGAAGAGTGGAAGGCGTGATCGGCAAGCTCTCTGTCATGCCGCAAGTTGCACGTTTTGTGGAATCACTTTTCTCTGCTTGAACATCTGTATCCCACCCCAAGAACACCTTGTCCAGCTTTTCTGAGGTTACTGTCTCTGAGTCACATCAGATTCTCCCTACAGACTTCTGAGTAAACACACATCCAAGGACAATGCCCTCCTCCCTGGGGTGCTCAGGCAGTGCCAAGGTGCTGCCCACATGGGGCACGGCAAGTCTTAGATCTCTAGGCTACATGAGAGAGTAAGCTACTCATTCCCCTCTCAAATGGGAGAGTCTGCCCTTTAATAACCTTTCTTTACAACCCTAGTTATTCACAGAAAACAGGTTTAGCACAAAATAGCAAGAGACAAAGGCTATTTCACAATTAATGTTCAAGCCAAAGGCCTATGATGTGGAAACAAATTTCTGAAATAACTGACAAGCAGGTTGTTTTTTCTTTTCAACAGGTTCCTTCTGCAGGCGTCCCTCTACAGACTCACCGGGAGCAAGGGAAAGTCCAAGGGCAGCAGAACACTGACAGTGCATCAAAGCAGCTTTAGGAACTGCATCTGGATTCGCCAGGCTCCTAGAAAGAACTCACTTCCAATGAATGTCCTAAAGATTTAAGAGCTTAAAGAGTATATGTGCATACATTTCCTAATATTGCCATTTGGCTGCAGGAAAGAATGTGAGAAGAATATTTATTTCACCATCAACTATATATGTATATTTAGAAAGGGTAACTCTCTAAAAATAGCTTCCAAAAAAAAAAAAAAACCAGTTTGGAGAGTTTAATAGTCCAGAGCTGAAGGCTATCATAACTGAGTAACTTTGGGGGTATATTTTATTAAAAACTGACATCCAAAGTAAAGTAATATACATTTATGTAATTCTGTGGTATAACCTTTCCTATTACAAATGGCCAGGAGACCAGCCCAGCTTTTCTGTTGCCCAAGAGCGTTTAGTGCCTCCGCTCCTAAGGCTTGGTCACACACAGGCCGTGCAGGGGGTCTCACGGAGGGCTGCTTGGTCCAGGAGAAGGCTCAACAGGAGACCCTCCCCCGAGGTCTGTTAGTTGCTTTCATGATTACAGAAGCAGTGCACATTCATTGTAAAAAACACCCTTAACCCCACTATCCAGATAAAATTATTTAAAACTTTTTTACTGTATTTCCTTCTAGTCTCTTTTCAATGTATATATACTTTTAATACAGAATTTTTTTTAAAAATTGGGGTTTTTCCCAAAAAACTAACATGGCTTTTATCTTTTTTTCTGCTTTATTAAGAAATAAATACCATATAATTCACCCATTTAAAGAATACGATCAGTGGTTTTCAGTATCTTCACAGAGTTGTGAAGGTACTGCCACAATCAATTTTAGAGTATTTTTAATGAAAATACTCTAAAAGAAACTCTGTAGCTATTAGCAATCACTCCCCATTTCCCCCAACTCCAACCCCTGCCCTACCTACCCCTCTCCCCCCACCCGCCTGAGGCAACAAACCACCTGTTTGTCTCAGTGAATTTGCCTATTTTGGACATTTCATATTTCATATAAATGGAATCATACAACATTTGTTTTTCTGTAACTGGCTTCTTTCACTAAGCAAGTTTTCAGTGTTTATTCCTTTCTATTGCAGAATGATATACTTATTCTGTGTATATATCACACTTCATCCATTCATCAACTGATGGGCATTTCAGTTGTTTACCACTTTTGGCTACTGTGCAGGGGGTAGCCAATGAACATCTTTGTAAGTTTTTGTGTGTGGACATAGGTTTTCATTTATCTTGGGCACATACCTAAGAGAGGAATGGCTGAATCAGGTAACTCTATTTACCATTTGAGGAACTACCATGCTGTCTTCCACAGCAACTGCATCATATTATGTTCCCACCATCAATGTACAGACATTCCAGTTTAATTTGTTATTATCTTTTTTATTCTAGCCATCCTAGTGGTTATGAAATGGTATCTCATTTTGATTTGATTCATATTTCCCTGATGGCTAACGACTGAGTATCTTTTCATATGCTTACTGGCCATTTGTGTATTGTCTTTGGAAAAATGTCTATTTGGGCTCTTAATTGGGTTATTTACCTTTTTGTTTTGAGTTATGAGTTCTTTATATATTCTAGGTATTAGATTTTTATCAGAAATATGAATTGCAAGTATTTTCTCTCATTCTGTGAACTGTCTTTTCACTTCTTTAATGGTACTGTTTACAGTACGTTTTTTTTTTGTTTTTTTTTTGAGAGGGCATCTCTCATATTTATTGATCAAATGGTTGTTAACAACAATAAAATTCAGTATAGGGGGGGGTCAATGCTCAATGTACAATCATTAATCCATCTCAAGCCTAACTCTCGTCAGTCTCCAATCTTCTGAAGCATAACGAACAAGTTCTTACATGGTGAACAGATTCTTACTTAGTGAATAAGTTCTTACATGGTGAACAGTACAAGGGCATTCATCACAGAAACTTTCGGTTTTGATCACGCATTATGAACTATAAACAATCAGGTCAAATATGAATATTCATTTGATTTTTATACTTGATTTATATGTTGATCCCACATTTCTCCCTTTATTATTATTATTATCTTTATTTTTAATAAAATGCTGAAGTGGTAGGTAGATGCAAGATAAAGGTAGAAAACATAGTTTAGTGTTGTAGGAGAGCAATTGTAGATGATCAGGTAAGTTTTTATTTTTGATAAAGTTTTATCTATTTTTCCTTTGGTTGCATATACTCTTGGTGTCTTATCCATGAAGGCTCTACCTAACCCAAATTCAAAGATTTACTCCTGTTTACTTCTAAGAATTTTATAGTTTGAGCTCTCATACTGAGGTCTATGATCCATTTTGAGTTAACTTTTGTATGTAGTGTGAGGTAAGGGTCCAACTTCATTCTTCTATGGTTGTTTAAGCATCATTTATTGAAAAGACTGTTCTTTCCCCAATGAATTGTCTTGGCACTCTTGTCTGTATTCTGCCTAAAAGTTATTTTTAGATTGGATATATGGCTTCATTTAAAAAAATTTACTGTATAAGCACTTTCCAATTCTACTTTCAAAGATTTGAAAAGCTGTCTTTGAGAGGGGAAAAGGGGAAACCTTGGAAAACCACTCTGCTAATTAAGATGCCCTAGTTTCTGCTTGATTCCTATTTGCTTTGTAGGGTTTTCACCTCCTGATAACACTAAACAGGGAGTAATATCTTGTTTGAACCAGTTTATAGGTAACAAGATAAGTAGTGTGAAAACTAGTAATTATGAAGACAGGACTCTCCAACCTGGGACGGCCTCCTCTTTAAACATTTCTTAAAATCTTCAATTGAAAAGGAGCATGGAAGTGCTTGACGTGATCTGAACACTGGAGCCTTTGCCTAAAGGACAGGCACGCCACCGCCCCTCTGATAGCCCTCTCTTCCACGCAGGTCACTTCAAGGCACACAGACTTAGCAGCCTCCCCAGCCTCCCACCCCTGAGAAAATCTGCCAGGCAGCCTGTGGGATCTCCCTTCCTGAAGTACTCACACCAGGGGTGACACCTGCAGACATTTTTAAAATGAGAGCTTCCTTATTTTCTTGTTTTCTGAATTATTACTTAAATCTCCTCCTCAAGCCAAGCACACTCTCTTGACAAGAGAGTAAAACCCTGGGCCTCCTCGGCCAGCCTCATGGTCTCTCCCACTATGCTACAGGGTAAGCTGCCTCAGAAGAGAGAAAACAGCGCCAAGATCCCAGGGGCGTGGAGCCCACAGAAGCTTGCACAGCCTGTTGTTGTGGCAAAAGCAGTCAAGAGGGCAAGCCGAGGCTCAGTGACTGGCCACTAACCACAAAATATCTGGAGAACCAGGCCCCGCCTCCAAAAACAGTGATATTTCACAATTCAGATTTTGAGCTCCAAATTGATTTCAATATGTGGAATACCCTGAACATGTTTTTAATTATTATGGGTAGGAATAACCACCAAAGTGTTTTAGCATTGTTTAACATAAATCTAATCTTTATTTACTAATTCTATCACTGGGTGTTTTTAACATTGCTTTGGCTCCTGAGCACCAGTGGCCCCATTCACCTCCTGACCTAGCTGAGCATAGGCAACATGTGAAAGGGGAGGCCAAGTGTGTGGAAGTTGCCATTTGATCCAGAGTCCTCAGGATAAGAGATGTTTGATTACGGTCTATGTGAGGCAGTAGCAGGGTGGGGTGGGAGGGTACAGGCTGGGGCAAAAGCTGGTTTTTGTCCCAAGCTCCTTCTATGAAACAGGAAGGAAGGGGTGGCATCTGGGTGGTGGCTAATACTGACGATGTGACAGTGTAACTTTAAGAGATGTCAAAGGTTCCTTAGTGTTTCTTGAGCCCTTTGAGTTCCTCTTGGATTCACAATTATCAGAGGCAATGGGGACCCTAAGAAATAATCTGGCCCAGTCTTAGGCAGGAGGGATGAGTATAATGACCACATGCAAAGGGTCCACATTTGGTGATACTGAAAGAACAGGCTCTCTTATTACTGGTGGGAAGGAATACGGGAACAACACATATGAAAGGGAATTTGGCAATATCTAACAAAATCACCTGTGCATTTACCTTCTGATTTAACAATCCCACTTCTAAGATTTCATCTTGAAGATATACCCCCAACAACACAAAAATACACATATACAAAGTTATTCATTGCAGCATTGTTTGTAACTGCAAAATATTGGCAACAAACTATATGACCATAGAAGAGAGAGACTGGATATTCTATAGAGCATTTGCATAGTGGAGTAAGTACTTTGCAGCTGTTTAAAAATGAGAGGAGGGGAGGTATCTATGAACTGATGTGGAATGATTTCCAGAAGGTACTGGTAAGTGAAAAAGCAATGTGCAAAAGTATTCATAGTATACTACCCTTTGAGTACAACAAAAGGGAATCTCAACCCAGAAAGGAGAAACCAGAGGCTAAGGAGATTGGTTTACTACAGGGGGTGAGTGGGAATGGCATGGAGGAATAGAAGGGATAGGGAATACAATATCCACCAGCTCTAGGAACACACGCCCTTGTAACTCAGTCACCACGTAGAAGGAAACCCAGGCCACGTGGAGAAGAGCTAAGGCTTCAGCCCTCAGCTCTAGCTGAGCTCCCAGTCAACAACCAGCACCTACTCGCCAGCCATGCAAGTGAATCACCTTGGATGCAGACCCTCCAGCCCCCAGGCCAGCCTCCCCTGCTGACACTGGAACAGAGAGAGGCCTTCAATGCTAAGTCTGGTCAAATTACAAATTTGTGAGCAAAATAAATGATATTACGGCACCACTTTGGGGCTGTTTTTATGCCATATAGATAACTAAAACACACACCTCTGCCTTATTCAAGACCATCTGAACTACCAGACATCCCCTGAGAGCCAGGACACAGCCCACTCACACTTCAAGCAGGCCAAGTGGATGTGGGAGCCCAGCACCAAAACTCATGCGCTTTTTTCAAAGGCCCCTTCAAAGAGAATTGCTTGCATTCACACAGTCCTGGCTCTCTGTTTCCTTGTCCATGCAGATTCAAATTATTAAATTAAGGTTGGGGGTGGGATAAGTGCTCAAGGAAAAGCAGCTAGAAGGACACATTCCAACACCAGCCAACTGCCAATCAAGAGAAAATGCTACAGAGTCTGCAGCCCAGGACGGCTCCAACCAGGGTGAAAGGCTTCTGACCTCAGCTGCCCTTCAGTGACGACAACAGGCCTGAATTTCCGCTTGTACTGAGCCTCTAAATTGTCAAGAAAAGATTAAATCATTCCTGCCTGTTATGCCTAAGGGAGCCAGGAAGTTAATGTGCTTTAAAAGATTTTCATCAGACTCAGAAGAGGAAAAAAGGTTTTGGTGCTTCAAGAGGTAAGTGCCAAGTACCCAGAAAGAAGGTTTACACTAGAGCACTTCCCCACCGACAGTAACACTGGCTGGAAGGGCTGGGCTGGGTGCCATCAGGGCCTTCCAGGCCCGCCTGGGGCTTCCACAGACTCTGGTGAATACAGACACAAGCACATGTAACATGCACTGAGGAAGCAATGTTCTAAAACATTTTGTTTTGTCTTTGAAATAAGGAACTATCTTAAAAGCAAGCATTTTCTTAGATAGTTTACTTACATTAGTATACAATTCTCTTTCTGATTTCCCTGATGCTGAGGACAGCCCAGGAAGAAAGGGAATTTTGGGGAGGAGGATTCATCACTGGTAGTGAAGAGGCCATTTCTAGAAGACCATTATATTTCCCCATTGGACTAAAAGGAGGTCTACCTCCCACTCTAGCTGGTAACACAGGCTGGAGGGTAGAGGCAGTGTGGGTCAGGGGCCAGCACATGGTCTTTTTTTACCTTGATAAAGTAGATTGGGTGAGGGCTCAGGGGCCTCTTCCTCACTGAAGCTGAACAAAGACCAATGACTGGCTAAAGGCACAAAGAGGAAGGCATCAAATGCTTCCTATTAAGAACAGAAATACGGTCACTATAACAGGTCAAACACTTTAATAACTGAACATGAAAAGCACAGGCTTCATGCTCACTGGTTGGGGTAGTGGCAGGAGGCCTCAGGTCAAGCCCAGCTGAGGGTCACCTGCCGAATGGCAGTCTTGGCAGCCAAGGGCTTCGTACCTCAGATCAGGTTTTATCTACTCCATCACTTAGTAACTGTGAAATTAAACTATTTAACTTCTGGGAACCTCAGTTTCTCCATCTACAAAATGGAGAGAATACCATCTAGTTTGTAAGACTATTCAAGGGATGAGAGTAATTATATTATGGTTCCTAACAGAATCTGGCATATGGCAGCTTATATTAGTTATCTTGTCACAGATGATCTTGAGTCAATGTCCAGCTTGTTACACTTTGGTAATGATGCGCTCGACATCTGGACAGAGCTGAGGAGTTGAGGACTGGAGAATAAAATGGTTATTGAGGAACCGGACCTCTATTACTTATGACTGTCAGCTTCTCTAGCGATCACCCGGTTGCTCAGGTCAGAGGCTAGGGAGCAACCTCTGACTCTTCTGGCTCACTCATGGGCAAGCCCAGCCAGCTCCCCTCCAGCACGCATCCCAAACACTGCCCCTCTCACCACCTGCGGTTACAACCTTGACCTCAGATCCGCACTCCACTGCCAGAAGTGTCTCCCACACAGTCTTTTCCTCTTACCACCAATTCTGCATGGAGAGCTCTTTATTGTTTAAAGTTAAATCAGATCAACATTACTCCCTGCTCAAAACTCTTCCAGGGCTTTCCATCCCTCTTGGAACTGATCCCATGAGGCTCTGCCTCTCTGTCCCTTGCTCACTGTCACCCACCCTGGCCTCTGATGTTCCCTGAATACTCCAACCACATCCTTGCTTCAGGGCCTTTGCACATGCTGGTCCCCCAGAACACTCCTCTCACACATGTCCCATGGCTCACTGAGACATGACTCAGGTCTCTGACCAAATATCACCTCCTCAAAGAGGTCCTCCTTGACCACTGACCTAAAATAGCAGTTCTGGCCACTTCCCCTTGTCCTTTATTTGGCTTTAATTCTTATCACCACCTGATGTTTTGTCTCCCTGATTAGAGTACAAGCTCCATGAGGGTAAGGCCCTTAGTTGTCCTGTGCATCACTGTGTCCCCAGTGCCCAGAACAGGGTCTGGCACACAAGACACAAAGCGCTTATGTGTGAAGAAATGAGTTGAAGTAGAAGAGAAAAGGCCCAGCCCAGGCAGCCAACTTCACCTTCTTCCCAGCCGTGGGGCTGCTCTCAGCGCTCTGCACAGGGCTCCTCCGGGGGCTTTGGTCCTCTTGGGGGATGCATCTGGCCATGTACACGCTGTAGTCCAGAAGCACCTTCTGCCGCACACCGCCCACGAGCTCCTTCTGCTTTGACTGGGACATCACCTCCTCCACGCTGCCTTTGCTGCTGCTGCGGCTGTGGGCTGGGTGCCCCGAGGGACTGCTGTGTCTGCTGTGTGAGGACAAAAGCCCTGGAGCCAAGAGGTGATGACTGTTAATACAGACGGAGAAGATGACTGCCAAGTACATGGAACGCAGAACAGACTCCAATGGGTTAAGCTGAAAAGCAGCTAAAATGCTATCAAATGACTGTTTAAAAAATATTTATAAGGTTATTTCCCACCCTGAAATATACCTTGCACTCTAATGATAGATAATTTTTTAGAGCAGCTTTTATCCCTTTCCAAGACAGTTCAGAGTAATGGGAGCCATGAAATACATCTCTGGCACGTACCTTTGTCTTTCTTCCTGATGTCTTAGGGTCCAGTATAGGATTAACACAAATGGAAAGTGGGCAGAAAGTTAATTGTTCATTCACAGCTCATGGCAATATCAAACATGCCATCTTCCACTCAACAAATTGTTCACCAAGCACTTTCACTGGGCCAATTTCACATTAAAAAGAATAAGCCATAATCCCTGCCCTTGAACTCAGGCACTTAGGCAAATAAATCACAAGTTTCTCTAATAAGTACTGTAACTGAAGCAGCACTAAAGAGCTTTCAGGGCAGAAAGAAGGGGAGTGACAGCCTCTGCCCACGTGCCCACGAGATCCAAAAGGCACTTACCCCAGTACTGACTTTCACAGGTAGTGACCTCTGGGCTGCTTCTTGAAGAACTAGTTGGCATTTTCCTAGCCCAGGATGGGGAAGAGCATTCCCAGGAGAGGGAATAGCATATGCAAAAAGCAATGACAGGGCATAGTATGTTTGGAGAACAGTGAGAAATTCAGCGAATCTGAATATATGGGGCAGAGGGACAGGAAATGAGCAGTGGTGCATGGTTATCTGTGCAAATGAAGCAAACTGGGAGGCCAGAGGATTCTGCATGTCTATGGCATCTCAGGCTTGGAGAATCTATTGAGGGCCAGGAGGAGCCTGAGAGCACTAGCTTGAACTATCTCCCTGACTTACCCACCTTCATATTTTAACTAGGATTCTCCTGTTGCTTCTTTTCTCAGAGGAGTCACAATATGTAAACATTAATACAATCCTAAGGTACCAGCAAAGGCAAAAAATATGCATCTGCAAGTGGTCCCATCACTGGTTAAATGATTCAGGAAAAGGGGCTGCAGTGGTCAACCTAAAAGGTAAAAGATTCATGAGAACACATCTTAGGTGGCAGAGAGTCATCAATTCCGGGTGGCCATCCTTCCTTCCTACCTGGGAGTCTCTCTTAATTCTCCTATAGGCTCTTTAAAAATACATGAGCATTTAGCACACATGTCCTTACCTGGTTTACTTCCAGAGACACCAGGTGGCTTCTTGAGTTCTGACTTCAGCTTAGATGCCAGAATAAATCTCCTAAACCACTCCTCTTTTTCTCTGCCAGTTCTCCCAAAGAGATACAGTATCTGATCTCGCTGGCCAGCTCTTGTTCCCTCAGGAGGATGGGATGGCTTCTTAGGGTCCTCCCCTCCCAGCTCTCTCTCAGTTGGTGGCTTTTCTTCAGAGGTCTCTTTATCAGTCTGGGCCTTAGACATAAAGTCATCTTGTCGACCAAGCTCGATACAAATAGGGTACTTTTTATTCCAGATTCGCTTTCGAGCCAAACTTTTAGGTACAAGATAAATCTACAGAGACAGAGAAATGATGATTTACACACTAAATTAAGAATTGGCTATACTTTGCATTAATACTATGCAAAGCACAAAGGTAAACTTTATAATCTTTTGACTAAGATGATGAATGTAAAATAATTACCACCTGTCTATAACACAATGATAGAAACTGGAATAAATTTTAGAAATAACCTGTTATTCTTCAAAATCATTCCAGAAAGAAAATGGTTAAGATTTTTGCAAGAGTTAAAAATATGTATAGTTTTCATGCAGTAGTAATTGTTTAGCAGATTATCATCAATTAAATTTACTTATCAACTGAGTTTAATAACCTAGGTAAAACTGAAGCTGAGGAAAAAAAAATTATCTAGATCTAGATGGGAAGCTAATGTCTATCATCAAGAATAAATTTATGTAAAAACTATTTTAAATACTTCTGTTTATTTGGGGGAACATAAAGATCACTCACATAAATTCTCAGAAGTACGGAGAACCTATAGCATATTGGAATAACATATAGTTTACATTTCTCAAAAACAGAAGCATATAACACTTCATCAAAATGCAGTTATTTTGTGTATCCATAATTTTCACATTTACACAGATGTCATTAGTTAATACCCTAGCACCACCACAGATAGTTTTTCATTTGACTGAAAAAATTAATTCTCAAAGGCAGAAGAATGTGCTACATTCTTGCTCTTCAAAGTGTGGTCCACGGACCAGCTGCAATGGGAGTCACCTGGGAACTCAAAACAAGACTCTCAGCCCTGACTCAGAGTTGCTGAATTAGAATGTGCATTTAAAAACATGCTAAGGTTATTAGTGTACACATAAATGTATGAAAGGTGCTCTAAATTATATACTAATATTTTAAACACACACACTATTGAAGGGAAAAAAAATACAGTAAAGCAACCAAGATTCCAAATGCTTTTCTTTTATGGAAGCTTCCAAAATAAGCTGGACTCACCTTACTGTCTGAGAGGTCATAGATTTTCTGGCTGATGTAGGTGACCTCTGGTTTTGTTTCATTATAGCTTGCTCTCCTGGATATATTTTTATTAGGCTTTGAAAGTCTTAAGGTCCCACCCTCAAGCCGAACAAAGACTGAATGTGTCAAAGTTGCATGGTAAGTTTCTGGATCATAGTTGTAAATCTCATTCATCCATCCCTGAAGGAGAAAAACTTCCATTAGTGAAATTAGAATAAACACAAATCTCATTCAGTATAAAAATGAAGATCACTGTGGTAGTCCAGAGACTGAAACCAAACTTGACTATTACACAAGTGTCGATTTATTGATGACTAGAGGCTGTTGAGACAAGTGCTCAGCTTGAAGCAGAATCGGTGTTGAGGAGGAATTTGGTATGTTTTTTGAAGGTTCTTTCTTCTTCCCAAACAAATCAGGAAACTCAAAAGTTTTGTTCATTTAAATTAAGCAAGTCTGTCTGCCTGCTCCTCCGGGGGTGAGTAATCCGGAACCGGGTCTGGCCTTAAATTAGCCAAACACACCCTCTTCTTAGCCTACCTGCAAACAAACTGAATTTCACAGACTTCGTCAACTCAGGCTACCATTCCAGGACTCAGAGAACACTCACCACTCCGTTTCTATCTCACCAAAATCACATAGTAAAGCAAAAATTAACCATTAAATAAATCACATATATGATCAACAGTGTCAAAATTCAAAGAGAAATAGTAACTTGAGTTGAAACTGTGTTCCAGGTCTCTCCCCACCCATTAACACAAATGCACTTATATATTGATTTTTTTAAAGAGCACACACATTAAATGGTATGGACAAGACACAAAAGCCTAATGCACCATAAAACTGCAAAGCTAACCTCGTAGCTATAATCAATACTCATCATTTAATATTCTACCCACCCCACAGTACTTTTTCATATGCTATAGGTGGCCCAGACCTCTTTAAAAGAAGTTAAGGAATTTTAATTGATATTTTCCCACATCCCTCATTTTATTAATGTCTTTTAACAAGCAGAGATACTAAAGATCACTATACTAGAGTAGAAATTATCCCTTCCAAGAAACAGCATTTCTGGGGTGAGCTTTTGAGTTTCACATTAAGTATTCAACTGAGAGCCTCTGCAAGTAAGGAATCCTCAGAATTATCTTAAATTCATTTATCCATTCATAGAAACATGCACTAAGTCTCATTAACATGCCAAGTAACATATCAGTTGATAGAAAGATTTTAAAAAGGACAGGATTCTTGACCCATGGCTGCTCCCAAACCAGCAAAGAATCCGGTATTCATTTTACTATCCTATGGCCCCACTAGAGTAACTGTAAAAGAAAAAAGAGTATCCTGAATGTGTTAAGGAAGTAAAAATAGACACAAATACTTCTTTGTCATGGTCTGTGTGTGTGACATTTATGAGCCAATTACACAGATTTATATACCTCAGTGTTTTTTGTCTGAGTTTGTAGTATCACTCCCTCCTCCCAGTGAGTCACTGCATCCATTAAAAAATGTTGAATAAGCAAGCAGTGGCCACGGGAAGAGGGTGTAATCTAAATATTTGCAAAGAAACAACAATGACCACAGCAATGGAAGTGAAGAAAGGGACAGGCAATACAGGGCACAGTGGGGCCTGAAGTGGACTGTATTTCAGAGCATTAGTTTGGGTAGGTTAACTTTGTTAAATGTAGAATTAAGTATTTTGTCTTTTTCCTTAGTCTGTTATTATAGTGAAGTACATTCATTGATTTTCAAATGTTGAACCAGTCTTGCACTCTTAGGAAAATTATGTATTGGTCATGATGGGCTGAAGCTGGATTATAATAGCTCATGAAAGCTGATTCTACACATCTCTGTCCAACTCCATGGTCATCAGGGACCTCACGTTGGTAGCTTACAACTGGCCTCTGCGGGAGTTTTCACACTATGGAAATCAGTGAAGAGTACAAAGAGGGCTCCCCATCCCCAATCAAGAGAGCCAGTTTATGAGCATGTAACTATTATTATTCTTTTCATACACTGCAGAATTTGATTTGCTAATATTTTGTTCATATGTCCAAGTTCATAAGGGAAATAGGAATATAATTTTCTTAATATGTCTTCTAATACTAGTTAATCTCATAAAAATGAGTTGGGAAGTATTTCTTGTCCTGTTTTCTGGAAGTTTGTGTAGAATTGTTATTTCTTCTTAAAGATTTGATAAATTGCCAATGAAGCCATCTGGGCCTGGAATTTTCTTTGTAGAAAGGTTTTAAATTATATATTCCACTTCTTTAATTGCTGTTGAACTATTCAGATTATCTATTTCTTCTTGAGTGACCTTGGTAGTTTGTGTCTTACAAGAAATTTGTCCAATTTCTAGTCATCAAGTTGTCTGTAGTATTTCCCTATTATTCTTTTAATGTCTGTACAGTCTGTAGTGATGTCCTCTCAGTACTGACATCAGTAATTTGTTTCTTTCAAACCTTTCTTCTTTTCTAATTTAAGCATTTAGTTATTATTAATTTCCCTCTAAGCATTGTGTCAGCTACAATTATTGATATGTTATATTTTCAATTTCACTGGATTGAAAATGTTTTCTACTTTCCCTTATTACTATCTTTGGACCCAAGGGCTACTTAGAAGTGTGTTGTTTGACTTCCAAATATTCGGGCATTTTCTAGATGTTTTCATTATTTTTTTAGTTTAATTCCATATGGTCAGAAAACATGCTTTCTATAATTAAGTCTTTTAAATTTGTTACAGTTTGTTTTATGGCCCAGAATATGGTCTACCTGGTGAATGTTCAAGTACACTATAAAAAAATATGCATCCTGTCTATTTTTGTTGGGTAGTTTTTTATAAATGCACTTATTTGCCTTTTTAAACAATGTTTGTCTTAAAGTGCTTTAAACAAACATTTTCACTAAAGATCTCCTGGTATATAATCTATTTTCTTTTTATCCAATTTGGTTGCAGAACATACTTTCTTACATGTAACAGGTTTATTAGGCCTAAACTTCTAAAGGCAACTAGCTTAAAACAAAACTTGAAGCAGATTTAATTTTTCTGGGCTGTTCAAGAGCCATGCTCAAAGCCAGGTTATATTTACTTGCAGAGCTACTAAAACCAAGAAGACTCCATGGAAGGAGGGATAGAGGGGCTGGTCTCTAAGAATTCCCTAGGGTCACAGATTGACTATGAGATTAAAATTACAACTTGCTCATCAATATCATTTATGAGCCATCTGGCTGTATGGTCCCCACCTGGGATTGCTCTTCTTGAGTCATTTCACTCTGAGAGTCCATCTCCTGGCTAGAGAAGAGGCTTCCTGAGGTACAGAGCATGTGTGATACCTCTGTGGGCCCATTATAACTTCTTAGCTGAGAGACTCAACCTTTACTGAATGACTATCCTGAATTATACTAATCATACTTTGATATAAGACAAACATTCCCATAACAATATCTTCATATAAAATTTTTCATTCGTTTCCAGCTATGTAAGATCATAGAAGACATGTAAAAAAGGCAACAGAATTAACATGGCACCAGAATTTTGGTCAAACATTTAGAGTTATAGTTATCATCCAGTCACCACCAGACTAGAGAGGCTGAAGGGGGAAAAAGACAAGCATTATATTATAACGCTATTCTCGGGTAATCAGACAATCTCTCAGAAACAGAGAAATATGAGCTGCAGAGATTTTTTTCCCTTTCAAAACTCCTGAGACTAGACATGAATAAGAGAAATTTAGGAATAAAAAGTTTTTTTCCTAATTGCTTTCATTTTGTCTTTTCTAAGTCAGAAAATGCAGCCTTATCCAGGGAAACACTATCCAATGGAAATATAATGTGAGTCATAAATGTACATCATGAAAATATGTAACTTTAAATTGTCTAGTAGCCATATTAAAAAAGAAAAAAGCAGGTGAATTGGTTTTAATAATGTATTTTATTAACTCAATATATCCAAAATAGTACCCTTTCTACATGTAATAAATATTAAAAATTATTAATGACATTTTACATGCTTTGTTTTGTACTGTCTTCAAAATTCTATGTGCATTGTAAAAAACTTAGACCACATCTCAGTTGTGCTCTTGAACTAGCTACAGTTCAAGCACTCAGTGGCCACATGTGGCCAGCAGTACTGAATTAGAAGTGCACATCCAATTGTTTTCACACATAGATACCTGGCTCAACCAGAATAGTGTAAATCCTCTCCTCCCGCGGACACTTTCAACACACAGTTTTGTGCTGTTTTACTAGTTGCTGTATATAATTAAATGAGAGAAGAGAATCTAAGGAATCTCCAGATGAAATAATCTACTTTAGAAATTCAAAAAGTCTTTAAAAAGCTAACATGCAGTATTAAAAACTCAGGAATAAGAATAAAAGTAATCTAGCTAGAAGGCAAAAATTTTTCAAAACCCTTATAGTTCTATAACATCTTTAAAAGATACTCAATTTACAACCAAACTTCCAGTTAAGTTTTTAGCTTATTCCTTTGATTTTCAGTAGAAAAGACAAGACACACAAGCATGTGTGTTGAGATATAAGCACCACATCAGCATCTCTGTTTACACGGTTACTTGGATGAAGACCAGTTCTTCGCACTAGTTTAACAAACTGCTCAATTACTGGTTCAACAACAATTCTTATACCTGGTTAGTAAAAACGACCATTTTCATAGCGCTTCAGGGAGTCAGTTTTTAGCCACAAATCCAAACTCTCGACCCAGCGGCCTGAGCTTCTACCCGTGCGGGAGAGCCAGTCATCTACAAAGTTCTTGCTGGCCTGCGGTAGCCAGTATCTTCCTGCATGCCTATGGTTCTGTGATGATACGTGCTTATCCTTTGCTGACAGCTCTGACAGATACAGGTCACCCTCTACCACCACCTGCCAAGTTGCAGAAATACTAGAACAACCTGATTCTGAGAAGAGGGTTTCAAATCTTATATGGTTCAAAACCACAAAGCCACTACCTGCCCCTCTTGAGGAGACAGAGGAGAGAGGCAGGAGTAGGCCTAGGAAGGGAATTTGAGATGCCCTCCCTTGAGAAATCCCTTAGGAGCTCAAGATCCCTGCTTCCAGTCAGGCCTGGTTTGAATCCTCCTCCCAACCCCCACCCTTTTACAGCCACCAGCAGCTGTGCTCCAAACACAGAGGCACTCTTGGTTTCTCCTCCCCTTTCATCTTCACATTTCTTCCTTCCAGCACTACCATTTTCTTTCATTTGTGTTAATTACCTATCAGAGGTTAAGTCCACAGCTGCCAAAAAACAAATAAATGCAACCCATGAATCCAGATTTGTATTGCATGTCTATTTGTGAACATTTGTTAGCTTAAGTTAGGCCCAACCCTTGATCATACTTGAGTACATGAAAGACTGCTAGTCAATACACAGGCACTGAAACCAACCCCAAACATTAGCATAATTGCTCAGTCTTGACACACTTGGGTTCCAAAGCTGGCTTCACCACTTACTAACTGCCATGTGCATGATGCTTGTCCTTAAACCCTCAGTTTTCCCACCTGTGAAAGGGTCTAGCATAGCTTACTTCCCAGCTGCATGCCTCCCAGATTCCCACCACACACTCTGCTCAAGCCATAATGACTCCATGCAAACAAACTTGAGGCATAAGTTACATATAGTGAAAGGAACAAACCTTACACACATGATTTAAAAAACACTAATATTAATATTTATAATACTAGCTGACACAGCTCATATTATGACCCAGGCCTTGCAGGTGCATTGTATCCTTTATTTCTGCAATTCCTTACAATTTTACAAAGGAAGAAAGTGGTAAGAGAGGCTAAGTCATTTGCCTAGAGAATGGTTAAGAAGGGAAGAGAGTTCTAAAGGGTGGCAAATCTGGGCCTTAAGCCAAGTCTAGCTGAACTCTGAGGCCCAGGCTCCTATATTACTTCCGCGGCATAGCCCACCTTCATTCTGGCTAGTTGTCCCCCAGGCCACAGCGAAGATGACGCTTCTTCCAGGAAGTTCTGATCACTGAGGTTCAGGTCTCTGTTGCTTTCCTCTTATCACTGCCTGTTTAACAACGGTTTGTTGGCTGAATACATGAATGTAGTCTAATTCAGAGGGTGCCTGGAAGGTTAAATAAAATCTGCCTGTAGAGCACAAGTAAATAGGACAGGCTAGTGTGTTCTTCACAGCTTGTAAGTATAGTTCTAGCTGCATAACGGGAGAGAAGCAAAGGAAGAGCCAAGGTCCGATTAAATGCAGGGAGATGCGGAAGTTGCCTTAGGAAACCTGGACACTGTTCCCAAGGAGAAAACCAAATCATAATTGCACAAAATAGCACCGAACAAGAAAATAAGTAACCTCAAAAAGAACCTTAAGAGTGAAAAATGTTAAAGGTTTCCAGGCAGAGACTAAATTAGCTACTTCTTATCTATAGCAGAGAGAGGTAGGTGCTGTGACTGGAGCCCATGCTTCCTGACTCCCATGTAGGGCTCTTTCCAGAACATTACACTCTTTGACAGCAAACCTTGAGATACTCAGAGGTACTGCTACTTGACCCACAACAGTCAGGCATCCAGGATGCTGACTGGCTCCTGGGAGGCTCAGGCCAAAGATGACCAGGCATAACTCTTCCTGAGTCCCCCAATTCGGTCCCAATGTACCTACTGACATGAGACCAGGCTGCCTTTGCAGAAAGCAATTTCCCAATGCAAACCCAAATTTCCTTTTGATACTATCAGTTGTTAAATTTTTTACAGGACTTGACCAACTCCCTGGAACTTCCAGACCTAACTTGTTAAATACCAAATCTTGAGAGCCATATAGCAACTCCAGAGCCTTCACCCTATTCCCCATACAGTGTCTAACTGTCCACTGCTCAGCTGGTCCACAATTCTTCACCCTGAATTTCTTACCAAGTAAGATATTTCTACAACTTAATTTTGTTCTGGAACATGGGAGTGGGTATAAAGACATATAGCATATAGCTAGCAACTCATTCCATTTCAACAGCTCAACTAAAAAACTAGAGATGCTCTCAACCCACCCTAAAGCAACTCAAACAAGCCTTATTTCTTTCTGAAGCTGGAACTGTTAAAATGGAGACAGTGCACCCGCTGGGAGACAGTGACTACAGTCAGCTGGGCTGCAGCTGTCCGGCCCACAGACTTGTCCTGTGATCCTGTCTGTAAAAGGTCAGGGATTCTCTTCAATTCTCTGCTAGATTTAGAAGCCATATCTGGCTGAAAGTACAAACCACAATCTATAAAGGGACTCATTTAATACTTGGAAAGATTAAAAGCTACAATTAACCTTTTGCAAAATAATAGAATCTGGAAGAACTACTACTGTGCTCACTTGCAGTTACAGTGCCAATCAGGAGGTCAAGGCCAAAGCTCTCTTGGTCAGCTTGATGCTGAGCTGACCAGACAAAAGCGCCAGCCCTTTGGCCCAAGGAAGTGATGAGGCTCCCTAACATCAGTGTGAGAGATGCCTGAGCTGACACCCTGCTGTCACACGGCTGTGTGGGCATTTGAGGCTGCCTGTCACTCAGATCCCCTGCCTCATTCCTAAATAAGGAGGAACAAATCCTAACCCTAAGAACAGAGTTAGGACCTGCTGCTGAAAATCATCTCTGAAGCAGACAAAAAGGTAATTACTTTTCTTTTGTCCACAAAATTAAAACATAAGCAAGATTTTCCTCTTTGCCAGGTTTAAGCCCTTTTTGATCTATTAATAATGGTTTAGAACCAGAGTCACACTTGAAACATGGTATCTTAGATCATGGACTTGGAGACTATGGCAGGAACAGTCTACTCAACTTTACAGAGCTTTAGATACAAATTTGATTTACCATGAAAAACAGATCTACATATTTATAGAATTCATACTATGAATGATAGCCTCAAGCAAGTACTCAACATTCAAAATAAACGCTGCTCAAAGACACCATCAAGAATTTTTTAAGTCCACAAGGGAAGGGAAACACCAAGAGCGTATCGTCCACACCTTTCCAATGGCCTGCTTTGAGGTCACTTGCATAGCCTACTGCTGCATTAAGCAAACGGTTTTTAAGTCAGAGATAATTTGCTCATGACTATAATTCAAAACTGCATGAGTCATACAAACAGAAATCCAAGAACTTTATGAAATCTTCAGGAGGCTTATCATCACAGACATGTGGCAAGGTCAGTGTGCAGGAAGGCACTGAATTAAGCATACTCCTGGTCAAGTGACAAGTATACTCTTAGAGAAGGAACATTCAACTTGGGTAAGAATGCCCAGCCAAACAAACATTCCAAGCGCAAGAGGCTGATTCCAAATGCCTCATTCTCCCCAGGCCCAAACCTGTTCCTTCCCTGGGTCCCTGCTCAGGGAACCCAAAATGAAAGCCCTGGAAGGTAATCCCCAGGGGTTGTTGCTGTAAATGATGCCCCTGGGCTCTGCAGAATGTGCGAGGCCCTGCCTTGAGCTCACTTACCCAGACTGCCATGCTTTAAATCACATTAGCTTCTCCTAACATTCTGGTCTTCCCCCTGGCTTTCGTGTCTTCACATGTCATTCTGGGTTGAATGCCTGTGGCAGCCTTTCTCCTATTTGCTGCTTCTCATCAACAGCATGAATGTATGATCCCAAACATCAAGAACAAGCAGGATTTGGAGGAGGTTCTGAGTTCTTCTTGGATTCTGACGACTCTGGCTTCACAGAGGCTCTGATTGCTGTATTCCAGAAAGTAAAGCTGCCGACTGGCAGGGTTCAGAGGGGGAGATGGTGGAGCACCCCTGAGGCCTAACCAATGGCACACCAGTCTTTGAGAATAGCTACTATTGGCTGCAAATTGGTCTTTTTGGTTCACCATCCCATATACCCATCACTGTAGCAGTGTCATTTTAAAATACAAACGTCTGCAGTGTGGATAGAATAGTAAAATCACTCAGAGATAAAGCACAGAGAAGGTTTACTTCTCTCTTCCTCCCATGCCTCTTCATGTGAAGTCACTTCAAAGAAAAACTGCAATGTTCCTTGAATTGTTTATGGAGCCAGAAAAGGAACAAGACTCTTGGTCCAGGCTGCAAGTACCTCCTGGACTCATCAACGACAACTTACACAGCTCAGAGTTTTAAAAAAAACACATGATCTCCTGAAACAGTCCTCAAGTACCAAGCCGTGCTTGGTTCATGGGGCTCCCAGGCAGAATCTACATAGGACATGAAATATGCAGGATCACCGTCAAGGGGCTGGCACTGTACTAGAGCTCTGTCTCACAGGCAGGCTTATAGCCTCCTATGTCAGTGAATTTCTTTAAAAGTTTCCATACCAGCCTTCAAGAACTGCACCATTATATCCTCTATAAAAAAACAACTAAAAAGGACCAGATACACAGAAAGTAACTCCAAACAGCTAATTCCCCAAATCAAGCTATTTTCAGAAAGAAGCTCTTTCAATTCACCCTAGAAACAAGTGCACAGATCTGTTGTATAAAGAAATCAAAGCCCATCTCCTCTATCACCTTGAAGCCATAAATCTGGAGGCAGAATAGAAATCTAGAACTCGCTACCATCTCCATTTCTCCAAGACTCTACTTGGCATAAACCGTTTGAATTCGGGAGGGCAGTACTCTAGGAATGCTGGTAAGAGAACAGACTTATTGCCAAATGATCAAGTAATAAACATCAAGTTTCAAATCCTGCAAAGATGGACCATCTTGGCTTTTCCGTTGCAGTGGGAAAAGAAAAAACTCACCATAAGCTGTACATTTTAGTAATTACTTTTTTGTCTTCGTAAAAGATCACCCCTATCAACCTATTGCCAAACTTTTTTTAAAAGCAAGTATGAGGGATTTCTTTTAAAAAGCAATTTCAGATGACAGGTTCAATACTGACTCACTGCCTACATTTTCTGATAAAACCTCACCCATCCATCCATCCATCCACCCATCCATGCATAACAATTATCAAGTGCCTAAGTGCTGAGGACCCAATGATGAACAAGATGGATATGGTTGTGCCTTCACGCAGCTTATGGTGTGTTAGAGAAGGCAGCAAACAGATAACTATGGCTCTGATAAGCACTATGAAAGTGAGGCAGAGAAGGCAGCTGTGCCTCCAAAATATAGGTACCCATTCCATAGTGTAGCGATGTTGCTGGGAAGAAGCTGCCCAGCCACGTCCTAGATTTCCCAGGACTCTGAGCACGCTGCAGGGCCTGTGCAACAGCTCACCCCAGGGGAATGTGAATGGAAGTGATGTGTGTCACTGACTGGCTTCTAGATTTGGGCAGTATAAGTAGTATATATTCTCTTTACTTTTTCTTTTCCCTTCTGCCAGTTGGATACAAAAAATTCTGCCAAGGGCAGGGTAAACTGGGCCTGAGGTTTGTTTCTGTAAAGTTTCACTGGATCACAGCCACACCCATTCTTTTCCACATGTCTACGGCTGCTTTCTTGCTACAATGGAGAGCTGAGTGGTTGCAACTGAAATGGTATGACCCACAAGCCTTGGCCCCTTAAGAAAAAGTTTGCTGAGCCACAAGACAGAAGGAATCCAGGCCCCTGAATCAACATGTGGAGGTCATCCACCCACCAGGAATACCCATACTGGACTGTTAATGGAGCAAGAAACAAACTTCTAATTGGTTACAATAGCCTGTGTTATCCTGCCTCCTACAGAAAGTAAAGCACAATGTTCACTGAGAAAATACAACAGAAAATAGACACTCAAAGTTAGACTCCACTATACTTCCTTTTTTTATCACAACCTTTGGGTACTAAATTCAATGTCAATGCTGCTAAAGGTTTTAAAGGGTAATACTTTTAAAACAGACCCAACAGTATGCTCTCTTCCTCAGTAAAAGTAATTAAGACCAAAGAACATCTGTGTTTGAAATCTTTGGACTGCAACATACATGACCCTCCTAATCTATAGTGGCGTCCCTTTTCAAAGTAAAGAATGTATTTAGCCAGGTTTCTAAAAACAGTCCTGCACACCAAATGACAGACCTCAGCCTAAAATTACTTTCCTTATTAGTAATGAAGCTATTCTAAACAAGTTGAATGAAAAAGAATTACCAGAATGATCATCAGAGTTGTTAAAACAGCAATCATGAAGAATACTCATAAGACAGCCTAAGACAATTTGCTTGGGTAATGGGTGTCAGTCTGTGACAGCATGTAAGTATTTGTTCTCTACAAGGAAAATTCAAATACATTTATCCAGGCACAGAGAGAGAAGAAACAGTCCTGCATGGCTTAATCAGGACTTAAAAGAAACAGTCCTGCACGGCTCCATCACTCACTATTGTGTGACCATGGACAAGTAACTTAACTTCTCTGTGCCTCTGCTGCCTCATGACTACAACCCTAACTGAAAAGGGCTGTGCTGAGGATTAAATGCGACAATGCACCCAACACTTAGCTCACTATAGGTGCTCTATATCATGGTGCTGTTTTATATTTGCAATGATCAGATCAAAGTGACCAGACTCCCATTAAAGTCCCATTCTCCTGGCATTCTTTGTGTAGTCAGTAACTCTTGACACATAGCAGTGATTACACTCAGCATTGAACACTGACTGGATTAAAATTAAAAACTTCCCAAAACAAGTGCTCAAACTAGTTTAACTAAATGCCATAGTTGGTCATTGGGCAATGGTATCATTGGGCAATAAGTATCATTTTTCTTTGGTAAAGTTATCATTAATTTCCTTAGAGGGTATGTAATTCAGGTAGTAGCACTGCTCTACTAAAAATGCTTTGCAATCATGCATAGTGAGTCATTTTTGCTCCATTTCATATATTAATACTAAGCCTAAGTATGTCATATCCTCCAGACTCAGCACCAGCTCCTCTTAAAAAAGTCTCAGAGTCTATTACCATATGTTATATATTGTAATATGTATATATTTTCTCTCTCTCTCTCTCTGTATATATGTGTGTGTGTGTTTGTGTGTGTGTGTGTGTGTGTGTGTGCGCGCGCGCGTGTGTGTGTGTGTGTATGGTCTCCTAATATATTATATGGAAAAAATAAAAAAGGTCAGGTTGCAAAATATATGATTCCATTCAATCTAAACAAAAAGAGTGCATGAATATGCATGTGTATGATGTATGTACCTATGCATGCAGAAATTTAAAAATACAAAAGCAAAACTAGGATATATACCAAAACATTAACTCTAATTCCCTCCCACTAGCATGATAAAGAATAAATTCTTTCTTTGGGTTTCTTGTGTTTTTTAAAACACTGGCCATGCATTTCTTTTGAATAAGGTAGAAAGTCTGTGAAATTAAAAAACAAAACAAAATAGTATTTGGGTCCTAAGAGTTCCTCCCCTTGTTTTTGTTTTTTTATTTGTTTTATGGGACAATAAAGATTATTTTTAAGTATTCTTAAATTAAACAGAGAGGAGGAAAAACATATTAACAGAGAAACCAAACAAGCTTTGAACTATTAAAAAAAACAACAGAAAACAAGTGTTGTCAAGGATGTAGAGAAATTGGAACCCTCCTGCACTGCTGGTAGGAATGTAAAACATTTGGTACAGGCACTGTGGAAAATAGTATGGCAGTTTCTCAAAATACTAAAAATCAAATTACAATATGATAAAGCAATTCCACTTCTGGGTATATTCCCAAAAGAATTGAAAGCAACATCTCAAAGAGTTATTTGTATATCCACATTCATAGCAGCATTAGTCACCACAGCTCAAATGTGGAAGGAACCCAAGAGTCCACTGATAGATGAATGGATAAACAAAATGTGGTCTATACGTACAATGGAATATTATTCAGCCTTAAAAAGGAAGATAATTCTGCATTACGCTATGATATGGATGAACCTTGAGAACATTATGAGAAGTGAAATAAGCCAGTTACAAAATGACAAATACTGTGTGATTCTTAGATGATGTACTTAGAGCATTCAAAATAAAAAAGACAAAGTGGATGGGGGTTTCCAGGGGCTACGGGGACAGGAAAAATGGGGAGTTATTGTGTAATGGGTATACAGCTCCAGGTTTACAAGATGAAAAGTTGTGGGGATGGTGGTGGTGATGGCTGTGCAACTATGTGAATGCATTTAATACCACTTAACTTGAAAAATGAATTAAGAAGATAAATTTTGTGTATCTTCTTGCAATTAAAAAAACTGATATATAAATATATGAAATGTATGTGCCTATGATACATAAACTATGTAAGCTCCAGCTATTCTTTTATATATGTATATTATGAAACATATACAATATACTAAAAATATTTTAAATGTGCAAAAATAAATATAAACGGAAGTTCTAGTGTTTTCTTCCTGCATCCTAACAGATCGTCTCGGCACCCCTCACGAGGCCCAGATCCCAAGACCTGACATGTACTGACAGGTGATGTCTCTTTCTCCAGCCAACATCCCACTGTGCGCAGAGGAAAGGTGAGGGCCAGCACTGGCCGTCCACTGACCTTGGTTTGCCTTCTCTTTCTCCTCCCCTTCTCTTGTATCCCAGGGGTACTTAATCCTTCTCCAGGGTCTCAAGAATATTTAATCCTAACAGATTCAGCTATAACGAATCCTCAGCAAGTAGAAAACCCCTGGAAAGTTTAGAGAGATGACATAGGAACCGGATGTACGTGCTACTCTACAGCACTATCCTTAAAAAACTACTTGGTGAACTGGTAAAACTTGAACCAGAACGTGGTTTACCAGGTTAAGTGTCTTGGGTGCCTAGAGAATGAAGAAACCCCCAAAGTAAAAAATGGCACTTATGCAAAACCCAATGACAATAACTGAAAAAATTAAGTTGTATCTAAAACACGCCTTATATGAGAGAAAGTCTATGCCAGCCAGCTGCTGCAGAGAAACTTACCTTAAGTATTTCAGGCTCTTTGATATCCAGAGACCTTGTGTTCCACCGTCCTGGATTTTTATGTAGTCTGTGATATTTATGAGCACTTGGTGGTGTAAAAAACCAAATCATGCAAACTGCAGTCATGAATCCAACGCCAATTCCCAGAAAGAGTCCGTTCACGTAATGGGGGAGGGGGAGGATGAGGTACGCGTAGACACACACTATAAAGAAGCCCAGCGTATTCACTGGTAATTCCGGGCGCTGCGTGGCCGGGTCTACCTGCTCTTCGCTGTCAAGAGCCGCACCATCGTCCGCCAGCACCTCTGGCTTCAGGGGGATATCTGGGAACTTGCCAGCATCACTCTGGCCCTCTGTTTCCAAATCAAAGTCCTCAGTGTACAGTTCACAAAACTCTTCATCTTCTTTGCTCACTAGGGCAGACAAAGAACATTTCTCAAGAACTAGAGAACCAGTCTTCAGGCCTAAATCCTTCAGGCTGCTCACCTGGGAGCTTTTCAGTTCCGCCTCTCTTGTGGGCTCATCAGTGGGTTTTGAGGGGTCACTCTTGGGGACGCTGGGGTCACTCCCAGAGCCGTCCCCCTCGGAATCATACTCTTCCTCCTTGATGCTGTAGTTGTTATTGCTTTCCAAGTGACCATTCAGGCTGGACAGATTGGAGAGTTCTGAAGCACTTGAAGATAAGGCTTTGGGCCTATGGCTGCCACTTTCTTCCCCTATAATTTTACTAAGGAGCTGGAAAGGCTCATATATGACTTCTGAAAGGCGTCGTTTAGTGTCTTCGATTTTAGCCTCCATTTCGGGCACTTTAAAAAAGGAGCGCGTGTCAGAGGGAGAAGTCAGTGGGGAAGAGGGTGCGGTTTTGGAATCCCCACCTGTGTTTCGTGGCTGTGTGAACTGCTTGAACAGGTGTAGATTCAGCTTGGAGTCAGGCGGCTTATGGGACACAGTGTCTGACTCCTGCCTGGAGGTGTCTGTGGACAGAGACTTGACTAATGTCTTCATCAAGTGCCTGTGCCTTGGCGGGTGGGGGGAGTCTTTCGGCTCTACCTCGGTTGACAGGGACTTCACAAGGCTCATGAAGGGCTTTGTGCTGGAAAGGGCGGAGGACGAGGCACTGGCTGAGAGGCTGGGAGACTTGGAAGGAGAGGACAACGTAGAAGAAGAGCTGGTTTTCTGCTCAGAAAGGGATGACACACTGGGAGAGCTAGCTAAGGGCCCGGATGAAGATGCACCTGGGGACAGAGCCAATGGCACTGTACTGAATACTTGCACTGCCCGAGGAGGGGACTCCAAGAGCTTTACAGTGTTCTTGGACACAGGCAAAACGGCAGGGGACACAGACAGTTCATCTGCCAGGCTGGGCTGGGCAGCAGGGCCAGCAGGGTCATGGCCACAGGGTTCAAGATAGAGGTCTTCCTTGGCTTCAAGCCCCGTTACAATGCTTCGGTCACCCAGCCCCTCCTCAAGGGACTCCCTGAACTCCTCCTCCTCTTCCTCCTCTTCCTCCCCGGATGCCGAGAAGTGAATGGCGATAGTGTCTCGGGACACGGACCTCTGCACCTGCACCCTGGGGGCTGATGGTTTTGGCATGTCAGTGGGTTTTCCGGCATGGCCACCACTCAGGCTTGTCATTGCCGGCTTCACAGGGGCTCAGGCTCTGGAAACAGTGAGAAAACCAGAAGTCAGAGAGGGTTCTCCGCGGGAGACACCATCATGTACAGACAGAAGCACAGATGAAGCTCACTTCCAAATGGTAATTACGCTTTTACTTGGCAGATGGCCACCGGTTTTTCACTTGAGTGAGTTTAATGGTTTCATTTTCACCAGATAAATTCCAGTTAGGTATTCTCTTTTATGAGCAAACTACAAACCAGTGTTATAAATGCCATATAATCTGTCTTACTTCACAACATTTGTGTGTCATTTCCTCCTTCTTAACTGGCTCATTTCTATCAGCAATTCTGTATTCCAAGGTTTTAAATACCTGCACAGTAGATGTTACCAGAATTACTTCAGAAGTCCACCAGGATAAAATGCAGCAACCTGATGATTTTGAAGCTCTTGGAACAAAAATTTCACTAGTGGTTTTCTAGCTATAAGAAGCTAACCCAGGAGGATTATTGTTTCCACTGCAATTTTTACAGCAATCCTAACAATTATCTGGCTTGCATCTCCCACCAATACCCACACTATCTTGTCACTGCAAATAAGTAGCACAGTATCTAAGTACAGAAAGGGAACCTGTAAACTAATTGCCATGACCTGTTGACTTCTTTATTCCAATGGTGGGCGCCATTTAGCCAGCCATGAAGATGGGGCCATGTTCTGAGGCTTCAAGATAAAGTAAACTTGTATTTTAAACTGAATCCAAGATTCAAAGGGGAGGAAAATGATGTGTCAATGCTGTGACCACCATGAACGGAGAACTCTGCTAAGGGCTATGGTGAGAGACACAGAAGCCATACTTTCTGCTCTTCTGGAGCTTAGTAGCCAGCTGGAGAGCAGACAGACACCTGAAAGGCTGGGCAGCAAATCAGAAGACACCAAGCCCACTTTGTAACATCTAGTATATTACCTCTCTCCCTATTCACCAGGCCCGTTTACTGCCCCCCAGGCATCATGACGCGTCCTACAAGATGGGAATTACCACCACAATCTGGAATGAAGCCCTGTCAAAAGAGCTAAAACACACTTAAGTGGACTTTGGGCATTCTGAGGATGGTGAGACCAGTGTGGGAGGCAGGACACCCACTGGGCCTTGTAAACTGATGGGTAGTTTGTGGCAGAATGAGCATGATTAGAAAGAAGCATGGGTGTGTCCCACCACATGGGTCTGTCCTCCACCTCCAGGATGGAGAATGGCTGTGGGGAACCGTGGGAGGCCACCAGTACAAGAGAGGCATCATGAGGGAGCAGAAGAGCAGCCTGGGGACCAGGAGACAGGGCTGCCTTGCTTTCTCCTCTGCCAGCTGACTCTGTGGGACCTTAAAACAAGCCAATACATCTCTGGTTCTTTGAATCCTCTTCTGTAAAATGAAAGATCAAGAGTTCTTTCCAAATATAAAACCCTACATGTTTATGCTTACTGACAATTATACACAGCCCAGTGTGATATATTTATACAAGTAATTTACCACAGACATTCAATACTGTGTTCCTTGGTTGTGCCTTTAGTTTTGAAAACTCCTGTTGGTAAGCCTTCTGCCAAATACTCATGTTCAAAATGCTGGCAATTGATACTACCAACAAGAGAAAAGGTAATGAGGGGTGGGGGAGGCGGGGGTGCAGGAAGCAGTGATCCTGGGTCATTAGAAACAGGAGTACCCAGTGATGACAAGGATTACGTCTCACAAGCCCAGCACATGGGCATATCTGAAACTACCCATTTGAGTATGAATACTTGAGAGAAATTACATTCATAAACACTTTGCAACAGAGTTTTGCCCATGACCCATAGGCTTTCCTATTCCCTTTAGATCCAGGGAAAGGGAATGATCTTTATCAATCACACAAGGCAATTTAAATCCAGGAGCTGGCAGCAAGCTAAAAGAACACAGCCTTGGGTCCAGGACAATCCTGCCCTGTTGTCTTTAAGCCAACAAGTTTGTAGGCTCAGTAAGAAGAAAAATACCAAGCACAACACATGTTTTTCATTTAACTGCCATCTAATTTTTATGAGGTTAATTTAAAAAGAAAATTATATGGGTAATTTAAAGTTTGGAACTTGATAATCCTCAGTAGGCTGAAAAATAAGCTTCATTTGAATTGCTTTAATAACATAAAGGATGGTCTGCAAGGCTCTGCTGTTCTGAGGCTTCTTCACAAGTAGCAGTGGCTGTATGTGAAGGTGACTGTGGGCACAGGCGCAAATACAGAGTGTACAATTTGGGGGGTGAACAGTGTGAGTCAGTCCTCTGTGGAGCATGGCATGAGCAGAGAGTCCTATCTGCAGGTGAGGGTGGGATGGCCTGGGAATCTGCAAAGTCAGGTCTAGTACAGGGCCAACAGGAGGAAACAGCAGTGCATCCTGGAGCCTGTGGTCTCAGCACCCAGGCAAGGCCTCAGGCAAGAGTGAGCTGGCACCTGCCCGGGAAGGGCCACCAGGAGCTGCCTACATGCTCAATCCTCCTCCGCACAGTCAGGGCCCTGACTAGCTGGGACCTCTGCTGATCTCTGACCAGGCTGTCTCCAGCCAACAGGGCCCAACTACGTGGTTGGGGGCAGGACTGGGAAGCTGGAGTAGCAGGAGGCAGTCCAGCTCACCATCACTAATGTCTTTATCCAGAGCTCAGGCAGTAGCTTCAGAGATTCAAAGTAAACTCCCCTAAGTCCACACTGACCAAAGCCTGGCTCCACTTCACTAGTTTTTCACCAAGATATACCACGAGGCTAGACAGCACCTACTGCTCTTTAAATGCAAGGAAATCTCAGGGTCTATTTGCCCAGCTGCAAAATGAGTGTTCTCCACTCAGTGGGCCAACTCAGGTAAGTCTATTCAAAAAGCTCACATTGTTCTTTAGTGTTTACACTACCATGTGGTTATTTTCTAAGATAATAAATATAAATGACTTATGCTCCCATATTTTTAGGGGGGAAGCTATTTAGAGAAAATGTTCTCTGAACCTCAGCCTTAGTTATGTTTCCAGGAAGCAGAATATCTCAACGTGTCTGCCAATGAGCGTTTTCCAAGGTCTTGACTATAATTCTTAACTGAAGTTACTATGTTTTGCAAAAATGTTCATCGCTCTAAGATTGAGAAAGCCTTTAATAAGGGTTTCTCTCCCCAGCATTTATGCAGGATTCTATTCTATACCATCAAAACAAGGAACAAATTTATGACTCTTACTGACCTGAACTCATAAAACACAAAGGCCTCCAACAGGAAGCCTGTAAACAATTATCTTATCATGAACCCCAAAGGGCTTTCAACTTCAGTGGAGTCAGAGTTAGAATACCAAACATCCATGAAATTCATTTTATTTCTAGTCACTCAAAAGGTTATCATCATTAATTAGGCCATGAAAAGCCAATCAACAATAAATCAGGCTATATAATGAAAAATGAAGGGGTATTTCAAGACTCAATGTTGGCATTTATTAACTCAGATATAATAACCTCTCTAAATTCTGGTGTGAGAGGGGTTCTTTCTTTTTCTTTCCTTCTTTTTCTTCCTTTCTTCTTTCTTTCCTTTCCTCCCTTCCTTCCTTGCTTTCTTTCTTTGTTTTCTAATAATAACTTCCCTTTCCAACCCCCAGCTGTATTTCAAACAATTCAATCCTGGGATCCTACAGAGCCATAAAAAGAGAAAATAGTTCCTTCCAGGCTGCTGACTTATCCATATGGTCCTCCCACATTAGAAAAAATAGTGATGTGGCCATTTATATAATAATTATTATTATTAATTTCTAATTTATATGCTAGATTGGAGGAAGCGCTGGAGGAAGGAAAAAGAGAAGGGAAGCAAGGAGGGTAGGAAGTAACTTTGGCTGAAAATTGAACTAGTTTCTAGATATAGAGAGCACAGTAATTTAGCATCTTAAGAAGCCTGGTTTGAAAAGTGCCTCATTTCTCTGGAGCATCGCTAATCCTTTAAGATTACTAAAATTTTTTGTCTTTATAAAGTTCAGTCTGTTAGACACTTGCTGCCGCTGAACAAATTTGCATTTGGGCATATGCTGTATGAGTACCATCTGCTAGCATGGATTGTGTTAGTCAATAGTTTTAATTCAAAAACTTCTCTTGGCAGAGGAAAAGAGGAAAGCTGCATTGTATTGCAGAGGGTGGCTTAACACCTCTTATCTGTGCATCTTAAATAGAATCTGGTTTTATAAAAAGTAAGGAAGAGGTTTTGAGATTCCACTGTTCTGTCTTGATGCTGCAAAGGAAACAGTAAATCTAGTCAAAGCCAGCCACAGTAGAAGACCTGATTTAGCCCAAAACTCTCAAGTACATCTTAATAGCTATCCTTTGATTCATTGAAATTCAATGAAGCAGCTGAGAATTGCCAGCAGCCACTCTAATCTGTTAATACTCCATGCTGAAAACAAAAATCAATATTGACATTACAGATAATGAACTAGCTCTAGCCTTAGATTTTTTTAAAAACAAGGAGAAAGAAGTACTCCACTTCCAGCACAGGTAATGTCTCCTCAGTACTTAGACTTGGACTGTTAGAATCCGTTCCCGTTAGTTATCAGGTTCCCAGACCCACACCCAAAGTCTCTTCCAACCCAGCAGCAGCCTGCACCACAAACACAACAGAGGGCTGACACCCTAGTAAACAACAGGTGCACACCTTCAGACACTGCAGGGACTTTTTCACCTGCCACGCGCAAGGCCCACCTGGGAACAGTGCCAGATCTCTGCAGGAAAAAGGTATTCCAAAGCATCAACACAATTAGAATCTTGCTTTAGACTGCTAGATGGTTCTGATAATGAAATCCAAACTCAGCTCACAGTCACTCATTCAAGCCAGGTCAAGCCTCCAGCTCAACCACTCAAAACTTATGGAGGTTTATGAAAGCTACCACGGTGCCACTGACTGGGGGAACTCAAGGTGACAACAGGTGGACACCACATGATGACATCTATATGACAGCAAGAAAACCCAAAGTAATTAAAGTGTGGGACAGGCTTACTCAAATCAGATGGTGCTAACTAAGTAAAGCAGCCTGGAAATAATGTTTCCTTTTTGTTAGCAGAAAAGTCGTGTATATGACTTCAGAGCAAAAGGTGTGGAGAAAGGAATACAGCAGATATGAAACATGAGTGCTCGGACAGGCAATGACATGGAGACCAGTCAGTCAAGGCAGAACAAGTTCAGCAGCAGCTGGGGAGGCAGGTTTGTATTTGAGTTGAGGGGCAGGAAATCAATTGTTCAAAACCTTTAAAGGCTAAGTCTTTGGATTTATAGTTAAGAGCTTAGGAAACAGAACTACTATAGGTTCTTGTCTGAAAACTGGGTGTAAATGTTTTTGTTCAGGTGAATGAACGCCTGGAACCTGGGACACCGTTGGGCTGAAAATCAGGAAGGAGGATGAGAAGAGGGTAGAGGCTGTGATCACAAAGGAGCACAGTTCAAAAGCTGATGCTCAAGGGGTCAAATATTAACAATGGGTGAATTTGGTAAAGAGTATATGGTGTTCTTTATTTAGTTTTTATTTCTGCAACTATTTTAAAGTTTGAGATTATTTCCAAATTCAAAAACTAACCAAAAAAAGCAGTATTCCTAACCATTGTCTGGTTTGGGATCTGTCATCATACAACGCCTTCTACCACCTCCCACTGTTTGGTTCCGTCAGAATTATCAAGCCCCATTACAAGTAGTAAAAGGAGGGCGTCAAAGTTTTATCATTCCTTGAATTTTTTTAACTTTATTTGGAAACAGTTATAGGCTCTCAGGAAGTTACAAAAGTAATACAGAGAGGTCCTGTGTACCTTTTACCAATCATTCCTTAAATTTTAAGGTCAAACTTTAAAGTGAAATAAATTCCAAGTGGTTAAGAAATCTGGTTTTAACCAAAGACCACTAATTCACTGCTGTAAGAAAAATGCATCCCAACTGGCAGAGTGAAACTTCCCCTTACTAACGATACTGTAAGAGTCTTTCTTCTTGAGATCTTCAATGGTCAAATTTAAGAAGGCGTCATTAATACATACTTTCCAAGTGCATGAACAGGCAATTCACCCCAAAGTTCAAATGGCCAGTAAAAACCCAAAAAAGCTCAACTCAATAAACATAACATAGAATCGGAACAAAAATCAATGAAATAATTTCAGTCATCAAACTCCATCATTAAAATATAACGTGTGACACAGTCAAGGGCAGGTTGAGACAAATGCTCTGGTGCACTAAGGGATGGAACATAACTAGTAAAAACTTTTCTGGAACCAATTTTGTGGTAGCTGTTAAGTACCTCAAAAATGTTTATATCCATACACACACCAGGCAAAAAGGTGGGGGGATGGGCACTAATGCTAGCTTTCTCCCCATAAAAGTCTTATCAGTAGTTTTTTTTTCTACTTGTAGGTATTTTTTGTACTCTGGAAAAAAGTTACATGTAAATACATGTCAATCTTTAAAATAAAATCACTATCTTCAGAATATAAAATTGCACTGGTCCATCCTCCACACCTTACCCTAACACACTAATACACAGGAAGATCCATTTTTATAAAGTGAGTCAAACTTTATGTATGTAGGGATGAATGTAATCTGCTTTTATAATCTAGATGACACAGTGATGTGATCGAGCATGTGGGTATCAGCTAGGCCTTTGGCTTCAGTTCCACCAACATGGCTGGAGTCTGACCCTCAGGCAAATTATTTACCTTAACCAAGCCTCCACTTCTCCACCTGTAACATGGGAATGGCTACAGACTGTTCAGATTAAATAAAACAAGCTATGTAAAGCACTGAGCTTGGTCTCCCCTACAAGCAAACATTTCCTAAATGTTAACTGTTAAACACTCCCTCAAGTCAATAAAAATTATTTTACACAAGTCTTTAAATAGCTATTTAAAATGAATATTCCATAATGTAACCATTTCAACACAGGATACTATGTCAAATTTTTTGCTGTCACAAACCCATGTTGCAATCCTTTATGGTGCTGTATGTAGCCTTTGATTGAGTGCCTTTCTGATTTTTTCCCTAGTAAATATTTTTAGAAGTGAAATCACAGGGTTGAATAGCATATATAAATTTTCACTTTAATTTTTTAAAAACTGCAATTTTGAACAGCCAACAGGCACATGAAAAGATGCTCCATGTCACTCATCTTCAGAGAAATGCAAATTAAAACCACAATGAGCTATCATCTCACCCCAGTTAGGATGGCCAACATCCAAAAGATAAGAAACAACAAATGCTGGCAAGGATACAGAAAAAGGGGAACCCTCCTACATTGTTGGTGGGAATGTAAGTTAGTTCAACCATTGTGGAAAGTAATATGAAGGTTCCTCAAAAAACTAAAAATAGAAATACCATTTGACCCAGGAATTCCACTCCCAGGAATTTACCTGAAGAAAACAAGATCCCTGATTCAAAAAGACATATGCACCCCTATGTTTATCGCAGCACTATTTACAACAGCCAAGATACAGTAGCAACCTAAGTGTCCATCAGTACATGAATGGATAAAGAAGATGTGGTATATATACACAATGGAATATTATTCATCCATAAGAAGAAAACAAATCCTACCATTTGCAACAGCATGGATGGAGCTAGAGGGTATTATGCTCAGTGAAATAAGCCAGGCGGAGAAAGACAAGTACCAAATGATTTCACTCATCTGTGGAATATAACAACAAAGCAAAAACTGAAGGAACAAAACAGCAGCAGACTCACAGACTCCAAGAAGGGACTAGCGGTTATCAAAGGGGAGGGATGGGAGAGCATGGGTGGGGAGGGAAGGAGAGAGGAAGGGAGGGACGGAAAAGGGGAATGATAATTAGCACTCACAATATAGGTAGGTCACAGGGAAGGCAGTACAGCACAGAGAAGACAAGAAATAAGTAAGAAAGTAAGAAGTCTATAGCATCTTACTATCCTGATGGACAGTGACTGTAATGGGGGCAATGAGGACTTGATAATATGGGTGAATGCTGAAACCACAATGTTGCTCATGTGAAACCTTCATAAGATTGTATATCAATGATACTTTAATTAAGAAAACAAATACATACCACAATTTCAAGCTCATTGTAAAAAAAATTCAGAAACAGATGTATGTAAAGGAAAAGTGAGGTTTACTCCTGTTCCCCCCAAAATCAACTGTTTAGAATGTATCCTTCCTGTTCTTTGGTATGCATTTATAAATATACACAAACACAATGCTGTTTTTGGTTTTGGTCTTAAATAAGATCACACTTCTATACATTCTGCTGTGCAGTTTGTTTTTCATGTACTATTTCTTGGATCCCTTCATATAAATCGACAGGTACACAAACACACACACTTTTCCTATGTAGTGCAGATATACCATCGTCCACAATCATTCCTTATGGGCAGGAACTTGAGTTTTTTCCAGTTTTCACTATCAGATACAATGCTACCTTGAAAAGCCCTCTATACAAACCTTGCCCACGAGGGCAAGCCTATCTGTAGGATGCATTCCTAGAAGTGGAATCCATAGGTCAAAGGAGGTGCATGTTTAAACATTTGAAACTGTCTTGCCAATTTGTCCAATTTGCTAATTTACACTCCTACTGACAGTGTCTAAAGTATCCACCTTGAACTCTTGTCAGGACTGAACATTATTTTTAATCTTTAACTATCTGATGGATGGGGAAAAGGCATCTCAATGCTTTGATAATCATTTCAGGTTCTTCCCCATCTCCTTCTCTTCTGTTAACTTGTCATTTGTATTTTTTGCCTGAGGGTTTTTCTTAATTCACTTTATGAATTAATGCTTTCTCTATGCATGCTGCATATTTTTCCCCACCTCTGACCTTTGTACATTTTTTTTTGTTTAGTACAGTTGACATACAATAATATATTAGTTTCAGGCATACAACATACTGATCAACATTTATATACACTAGGAAAGGCTCAACTCAGTAAGTACAGCAGTTACCATCTGTCACCATACAAAGTTATTACAATATTACTGACTATATTTCATCTCTGGGACTTATTTATGTTATGACTGGAAGTCTGCAACTCTTTATTATCTTCACCTATTTCACCTGTTCCCCCACCCACCTCCCTCTGGCAAACCTCAGTCTGTTCTCTGTATTTAGTCTGTTTCTGTTCTTTGTTCATGTTTTGTTTTTCAGATTCCACATATTACTGACATCACATGATATTTGTCTTCCTCTTCTGACCTGTCTTTTAATTTAATTTTTTAAATATACAAAGTTTTATATTTTGAGGTGTTGACTCTCTTTTTTGGGTTTTATACTTCCCGAGGAAGCCTTCTTCATTCCATCAACATAAAAGCATTAATCTCTAAAATCATTTAAGGTGTTTACAATAGTGTATATAACATACATATTGTCCTCTGTTCTCTGTACATGGACTAAACTCTCAACTTTCGAAGAACTGACTTATATGAACAATTATTTCTTTGTATTTTCTAACCAAAATGCAGAAGTATTTGGATTTTCTCCCCTCCAAATTGTATTAGTAAACTAGAAAACCTATGTCACATATCTGAATCCATTAGTATCTACTGATTGTTCAGTTTCTCCATATGAGGAAAGTATTTCAGATTAATTCTTCATAAGTTGAAAAAACTCTTTGAGAGAAAGAAAGCGATGGAAGGAGGTGAGAGGAGAAGGAAGGAGGTGAGAGGAGAAGGGAGGAGGTGAGAGGAGAAGGCATGAGGGGAGGCCTCCCAGCAGCCCTGAGTAGCAGTCCCCCATCTGCCTCCAACACCATGTGGACTGTGACAGGGACGGACTCCGCTGAGAGCAGCCCAGTGATGTGAACCAGCCCAAAAGTTCCACCCAAGTAGGAGATTTTGACCACTGCTCTGTTGGTGGCAGAATCAGTGACTGAAAATACATCCCTAGTGAAGCCACGAGGCAGCAGAGGAGGGTGCTCCGAGGAGGAACAAGGCCTCAAATGGCAGGGATGGAACTCAGCACTTCATCTCCCTGACCCTTGGATCCTTACACTATAAACTGAAAGCACTCTCCTCCATTGTCTTCAAGGAGTTTTCCAGAAAGCTCTAAATTCTATAGCCTGTGATTCTATGATTCAATGTCCATGGAATACAACTACTTAGAGTCTTACTTTTCCATTTTGCACCAGAGAATTCTTGGCAAACACTTAAGTCAAGCAAAGGAAACCAGAGTACACTCGAACCGACTAATGTGCCCAAAGCAATTAAGTGCAAATACTTTTCTAATAATATTGAAACAGTTTGTCTTGCATTAACAAATACTTTGAGACCTTCTGGACTCGTCTTGCTTAGCCCAGCTGTGAAAACATCCCTTACTTCATCTGGTCCTAGGTGTAAGAGTTTGCCAAGTCTAAGAAAGACGCAGCTCATCAGCACGGTTGCGCGCTGTGGCAACTGAGAACACATGTTGATCCCCCTAAAGCATCCCTCCTCCCTCCCCCACCACTGCCAGGCTGCACAAAGCTATCTCCTGCCCAGGATGCCTCCGCACTGACTGTGATAGAGAGAGAGCTCCCTTCAGGCTCTCTACCCCAATGCTGCGTTCACTCTTACTGCACACCCAACACCACCTCTCAGCTTCACCCTCTTGTGGATATACCACCTCCACACTCCCACCACCCTCACTTCTACAGTACCCTGCAGAGCCCTTCAGGGACATCTTACAGGCACCAAATCCAGGGCCTCTCACAAAAATGATCCCCTTCCTACTCTGCCTGGCTTTTTTTTAAGTGGGAAGGAGAGCAAGGAGAGAGAAGGGCTGGCCTAGCTTTCAAGACCAAACCACCGTTGGTACCAGTGTCTGTAAATCATCAGCACTGCTATGTACTGGCTGTAAGACATCCTCACCCTGGGCCTGAGCCCATCTCCATCCCAGCTGTGAGGGTACGGGGGGCAGAGGGTCAGGTGGAGGTTGCTGTAGACTCCAACCAGGAGGTGGCTGTAGAATGCGTACCTGGTTCATGCCATTGCTGTTTACAGGAAACTCCTGAATTAGCTCACTAATTTCCTAGTCATATGCCTCACTGGTGTTGTTCCAGGCCTTTTCTCTCATCCAGGCCTCCAGTTTTATCTCCCTCCTTTCTCCCTCTAAGCAGATGGCCTTCCCCCTAATTTTCTGGGAAAGGGGTAGGAGTTGCCATCTTGGCTTCCATTCCTAATCATATACATGGATCACCATTCCCACTGTTTGGCTAGAATTTCTTCTCTCTGTTCCTCTCTACTCTCCACCCACGCACAGAACCTATCCAGGACCAAAGAGGCCTAATTCTAAGCCTAAAGGACCATCTATTCCCTGTCACCCCAACCCGACCCCACACTAACTCCCTCTTATCCATCAAGGAACCACTGCCCATCCAACATCAAGGCCTCAACCCCAAAGGTCTTCTCTTATCCTACAAACCTCTTTAGTTCCCCAAGCCCGGCTGCCTTAGCCCTTCTTTCATCACTCCCACCTCTGCACTCCTCTCTGACTTCATCCCTTGCTCCCAGTCTCCAGCCCACATGGCCTTCTGTCATCAGACTAGCCTTCTCTAGACACCACTCTCATCCTGTCGCTCAAAAACCTGTCATGGGCTCATGTCTCATCCAATTTCCTTGGTTCTCACTGCCCAACATAACCCAGCTCCTCTCTCCATTCCACCTCATTTTCAGTTATGCTTCAACATGTTCCCAACCTTCCAATTAGGTCTGATGAGCCACCGGCTCATGTAAAAGCGACTCCTTCCCACCTCCATTCATGCAGCTCCCTATGTTAGAAATGCCTTCCCCTCTCTCTGCCTTGTCCAGTCCTAGCTTTATTCACAAAGGCACTCACGCTTGAACTAAACCCTGGGCCTTCCTCCTAGAAGATTCCAGCCCCTCAGCTGACCTCCTACATTTACACCACACAAATAATCATAGAAAGTGAATCCTTAACCAAGAGCAGGTTGAGTTCCAGAAGTTCATCTGTAAGTCAATTGTTTGAAATTCAAAACACATTTATCCTGAAGGAAAATAAATGGGAAATAGGTTCATAGGCCCACAAAACTTAGGCAGTCCACAACATAACCTAACTCATGGTACAAATGTACCTTTCCAACTACACAGAACCACTATTTATACATAACTCAAAAGAAAAACACATCTGAGTTCAGATAATGCCAGGAACCTAGAATAAGGGTCCCTGCCCACACTCCAGAAAAAGACAGTTCTAAAGACTAGGAAGCCCAAGGCCCTGGAGGTAAACCCAGAAGCTTCTCATCCATCTGCCCCAACCAGACTTCTAAAGTTTGAACTCTCAACTTCCAATCCAGCCCATGGACATGAGTCTGCTTTAATTTATGTGTGAAACTTTCTCATTCAACAGAAACAAGACCCTGGAAAAGTAGAGGGGAATTCGATCTGCCTGTTCCCGGACACACAGGAGCCCATACAGCAGTCAGAGGACCAGATTCCTCCCGTGACTGCTCCATGCAGCAGAGGGACTCCAAGCAGTGCCATGGAGAAAGGCATCAGGGAGAGCATGGGAAAACTGTGACGCATCCAGAGAACAGAGCAGGGTTTCTCTTTAGCATGTACAGGAACTTGGTAGCCACTCCCTGGTGGGGATTAGGTTCTAAGGTCAGGGCGAAAAGCTGCCTGTGGCCACAATTATCCCTGGGATAATCTCTTGAGTCACCTACAAAGTACTGTATACCTGTGTCAGGCAACCTTACGTAGTCATCATTTTGTGTCTTCAAGTCTGAGAAACTTCAAGGCCGACTAAAGGAGATGGAACTAAAGAAAAGACTGAACACATGGGCTGGCCATTCACACCACTCTGCCCACAGTCCCCAAAGTGGACAGGAGACTCTCAGGGGCTCCTGCTTTGCTTGCCTGCAGCGCCTTCTCTAGCTTGGATATTTTAATATTAAGCTTCTGTGAGTTTAATACACATTAATAAATGTGTTTGTTGCCAGCATTAAGGTGGAAGGTGGTTAGTTTTCTGAACTGAGCTGAGAATTGGACGGGCCCCATGATGCACAGAAAAACCTGGTTAAGAACTCCAACTGATATTAAACAGACCAAGCTTCAGATGCCAGTTCCACTGCTTACCAGTGTGTGACCCTCGAGGAGTTACTGCAAAAATGCCTCTTTTCTCTCATAAATAAGAAGATAATAGTGTGCCTCATAGGGGCTTCTGGGAAAATTAAGAAGTAACATTTAGCATATGTCAACTGTTATTATCAGTATCTGCAGTAGGTGTGAGCACATCTCTTTTATCCATGCTGACCTGTCTGGAATTGACCCCACCAGCCACGTTATCAAGGATCAAACAGACAGCTTGTCTCCAGCCTTCTCTAATCACCTGAAATAGATCATTCTGACTGTCTGACTTCAGGTTCAGACAGCTGTGACCATTAAGAATGACAAACACAGGGGCCAAGTGGAAATATGTAAAGGTCCACACATGGTGAAACAAAATGAAGCAGAACTTGGGATGATGTGCATGCACCAAACACAACTAGGCAAAAAGAACTTACAATCAACAGGATCCTAAAAGGCTACAGAGACCATGTATTAACTTCAGAGACCTGTGAGTTATCTTCACCTTTAGTGGGAAACTGGCTAATGAGGGCAGTGGGTGAGATTTGTAGTTTCACCAACCTCTTTTTTTCCGTCTCTCCCCCATGTTGGCCACGTGTTTTGCAAGATTCTAACAACATTTAACAGTAATTACTATTTTTCCATTTCAATGCTGATCTAAATTTTAGCCAAAAATCCACATTTACAAAGGGTTCATAATAATATTATGAAATCAAATTGCTGCCACAGGTGCGACGCTGATAAGCATAGCTAAGTAAGCAAGAGATTATCAGTTGCTTAATTTGGATAGTCAATGACGCTCACATTCAAGGTCAACTTCATTCTAAAGGTGAAGAGGATATTCAGTAAGGGGAGTGAGACCTGATACCAGCTCTACTAACAACGTGTAGAGTTAGACCATTCCTGTCTCAGAAATTCCTTTTATGTCATCTACAACCAATCAGAAATTGGAATCAGCATGAAACCATAAAGACTTGCAATTCCAAACAAAGGCAAGGAAAGTTGATGATCTGGGCAGCTTTCGTGCCTTACCTTGAGCAAATGTATAGTTTCTATTAAGTCCTTTGAAATGCCAAAAACGGCCCCCTGGACCCATGGGTTCCTCTGCAGATGCTAGATTGGAATGACTAGCCTAGGTGAGCAACACCCAGAAGACTGCATGGGGACAAATGACCAGCCAGATCTAATCACCTTCTTATTCCTAGTTCTCAAAGGCAGATGCATTTTGGGTTTGAGCAGAAGGCAGGTGTACCAGAAAATTCTAAATTCTAGGAAAGGTCTTCATACAGATGACCCAGCCACCCCTTCCCATCTCAGGGCTTATCATAATTAAGAGTGGGGTGGGGGGGGGGGGAAGACATATCATTTGAAAAAGTTCCCCAGTAATCACAGTCTATGTATGTGTACACACATGCCCCAATACCTACCATGGAATTGTGACTCACTGGTCTAAATCAACCTGGATATCAGGGTATTTCACTTACTTAAATATACACACCCACACATAGAAAAAAGGTGATGGAATCACCAGCAACTCAGAAATACAATCCTAGCTACCTAGAATAAGTAGATAGCTAATTAATCCAGTCTACATCTGCATTAGATGGCACCACCCGAGAGGCAGTTATTTTTAAGAAGCGAATGTTCTGTACCTCTGTGAAAAAAAAAACAGGCCTAGTGCCATCAAGGTTAATCAATCAACTCCTTCAGCTATTTTAAATGGAAAAATCATAGGTGGGCTGCTGCTCCATGGGTACAGGACACAAATGGACTGAGTTCTGCTCCTGACCTTTGATCCACTTGTCTATACTGTTTCCCCACTGACTTGTGGCCTCACCTCCTGGGACAGGTCCCAGCCACCATCCCTTAAGCCAGACCTCGAGGGTGGACTCCAGCCGAGGCCTCCACAGCTGCCCATTCCTGAGGGTCTGTTTCATGGCTGTCTCAAGGCCCAAAGCAGGAGGCCAGAAGGCAGAAATGAAAGGCAAGGATAATCAAAAAGAAACCTGGGTGCACAAAGTAACAGGAGAAAAAGCTGTTTCTCTGCAGATCAGGGAAAATAAGCACAAGTAGCATTTCATAATCAGAAATCCGAGTAGAGGGCATGGAACCAAACGTCTAATCTAATTCTGGAGGCACTATAATCCTTATGGCTGTACTGGGGCTCCAGCTGACGTTTCAAAGAAACAAATGCTGTTAAGTTGTGATCTCGATGTTTTTCTCTTCACAGGTCCAATAACTGCCTAACAGCAGTCACCTACCCTTTCTAGATGGTTAGTGCTGAGTGTGGTGGTGGGTTTTTTTCTCCCAGCTCCTGTCAGTCCTCAGAGAGCACTCTGCCAAAGCAAAATGCCAAAACAGGAGCTGAACTTTCTGGCCATCCATATGCAATTAGGATCCATTAAATCCCACTCAGATAACTTACTACCCAAGAGTGTGTTGCCAGATACAGCCGAGCTAACAGGATAAAGCTCCAGTTCAGGGGCAGCCTCACTGGGTCTGCATTTTCTGATCTGTCAAATAAGGATCAGGATGGTGAAACCTCACCCTTGAGATTGTTGGCAGAAAGAATGAATGGGACAGCACTTCATAAACTGTAAAGTTTGGGCACAGACAGCATAAAAATGTTAGAATTAATTACACTGCTCTTTCCCCACGGATATGATGGGCTGAAATGTATCAGGGAATATTATTCCTTGTTCTCAAAGACCCTATCTGTTGGGCAGTTTTTCTATTTCAGTAAAGATGTATCATGGCTATTCTTTTCCTGAAAAAATACAGGGTTTTTTCACTCCAAAACTGACAGGCATTCATATTTGTGTGGTAAAGGACACCCTTTATGCACTTGAGCAGTACATGCCCTGGTCAGTTGGGATTATTTGTAGGAGGAAAGGGAGGCCATGGGCCACCGAGATCCAAGCAGACACAGTCCTGATTTGTGAGGATGTATCAGAAGGATTCTGAATCACTAACAACAATTAACAATTAATTTTACATGGACCAGGCCTCTAAGTGCTTCACAAACAATATCTCATTTAAGACTAACAACTCTGAGAGGTAGGTACTATTATTATTTCCACATTTTTATAGATAAGGAAAAGACTAAATGTGGTTTAGGCAACTTACCAAGGTAACAAAGCTACTGCCTCATTCAGATGTTTTCGTGGACATATCAACCCAGAGTCAACAGAAGCTTTCTACAGGTGCTTTGTGCTTCCAGAAAGAGTTACACCCATTCAACATTTACTGAGGGTTGGCTATGTGCCAACCACATCTCTGGAAAACAAAAACCTTCACCCTATCTGTCCAGGGGGAGCATCAATTCCAGGGTGGACCCTGAGTCTAAAGACAACTCAGGAAAGCTTTGAAAAGTGTCTTTAAAAAAATGTTGCAGTAATGGGATTTGTGGGGGGGACTTGGTGAAGGGGGGAACCCTAGTAAACATAATGTTCTTCAAGTAATTGTAGATTAATGACAACAAAATTTTTTTTAAAAAGTTGCAGTAATTCACAGACCAGGCTGTAAAATACTTTATTCTTTCTATTGTTATAGGCCCCTGAAAGCCTGCTTGGAATAACAATCAACCTATTAAGGAAATAGGTTCCATATTGGGAAGACTTTTTATAGTAAACCAGTGTACAGCAAAAAGAAAGCCGGCAGGCCTCCGTCAGCCCTCAGCTCTGCCTATCCTATCCCACCCCTCTAATCCACTGCTCTATTTGAGTTAATGTTCTATTGCATGTACGAAAATCATAAAAACTCCTGAAGTACTGCACATCCCTTTTTGTGTGCTGTGGGAATCTATTTCCATCTTTGGGGAAGCTGGTTACAATTAACTGGGACTTCACAGAGACACTGAGAGGCTCCATCAGATGAGGCTCCATCTGTAGCAAATGTCCAGTCCACACCATTGATTAACTGGTGATGTACTGATGTCTCTATCTTCCCTTCCACTAGCTGTCTCATGCAGTGGCTACCGCAGATTTTCCCTATGTAAACCTCTCCACAAAATGTTCATCTAAATGTCTCAAGGTACCACTGTACTGAAATTAACTTAAAAAATAACACCTAGTTAAAGACAAATTCTTATTTTCCTCTCATTTTATTAATGCACATAAAACAAGCATCTGGAGTTGACTGTAGATCTAATAAGGCTCTCTTGGTTTCACAATTTTTTTTATGCCCTGTTCCAGGTCTGTTTGCACAAACATCTTAATTTAAGCCAAACCTTTTAAATCAGACATATGGAATTGAAGCTCTGAGAGTGGGCCCATGGTTTAGCATTCAGAACTTGTCATTTGTATCCTGCCTTACAATTCACAAAGCAGCACAGTACTCAAGCAGCCCTCTGGAAGCTTAGATGGGGGTGGGGGGAAAGCAGTCAAATAACCAAGGCAAGAGCTATGAAGGAACTTGAAGAGTGCCAAGAGATCCCAGCCAGTAGAGAGACCTGATCAGTTTGAGCACCTGTCGTGGAAGGGTCCCTGGAGCAGGTAGGGAATTAGGCTGACATCTCGATGATGAATCAGTGATGGCTAAGGGATGGGAGCAGCCATAGTCCAGAAGAGAGAATGGCGTGAGCAAGGGACCTGAGGCAGGAGCACAGCTTAATGGAGGAATTTAAAGCCACTTGGATGCAGGTATAGAATATGCAGCATGAGACTGGAGATGTGGGCAGGAACCAGGTCACGCAGGGCCTTGAAGACCACATTGAGGAATTGGTCTTTATCCCATGAGCAATTAGGAAGATCTGAAGGGCTATTGTGTGTGGTCTGGGGTCTGGCGGCAGGTATGGAGGCTATAAGACATACATGTGGAAAAGCTCACCAGCTGTAGTGTGAAAGCAGACTGAAAAGGGGCTCAGGAAAGTTAGGCAGACTCTTACAACGCTTTAGGTGAGAGATGGAGGTGCCTATGGAGATGAAAGGAGGGACTCAAGAGACTTAGAGATGAAATGATTGGGACTTGGTGGCAGGCTGTGGAGAGCCAGAAGGTGCTCTTTACAGACAAGCCTAGTCTTTGGGCTCAGTAAGACTTGGGGCTTACAAGGACAGTGGTCAGTGGTCTGATTCACCCCATCTGGGTGGAAGAGGAGGATGAGGTTTAGGGGGAATGCAGTAGACTCAGTTTGGGACATCTTAGTCTGACACTTGGCAGATGTCACAAGGGTGGTGAAAGTTCTGGTTCAGTAACTGATACTATTACATGTCCACCCAGAGAGGAGAATCATGATTTCTTACAAATAATCTAAAACCAATAGAAAGAGAATTTGCTGGATGATGAAGTATTTTCTTGAACTGGCAATGAACTTCTAACAATACTATACCATAACATATATAATAAACCATTTCAGAAATGTCTACCTAGGTTCCACTTTTTGGAATTTATCTCCCAAGAGAAATGCTACACAAAGAATTCTTCAACTTTAGCCACCCTAATTTAAATTAGGCAGCAAACAAAAAAACTTCAAAATGGAGAAAGATTACTTTCCCTTGAAATGAGCAGCGAGAGGTCTCTTCATCACCCAAACAACTCCCTTAGCATGTACGAACTCACAGTTCTGAGTTCAGAATGAGAAAAGAGAATTAGCTTTTATTGAAGACTATGTCCCAGACATATCAAGACACTCTGCATGTAATCTTCATGGCCCTCTGAAGCAGGAATTGTGTTTACCTTTCCCGAATGAGGAAACTGAGACAGAGAAGTGGAGAAACTTGCCTAGGGCATCATTACTAGTAAGGGCAGAAGTGAAAATCAAACAGGTTTCAGCAACGCCAGCCCTTTTACCAGTGCACAGGGCTGGGCAAGGGGAGCAGCAACTACCGCCCCGGGGCCAGCTCTCTGCTGTGCAGGTCCAGTGCTGGGATGTTTATTTCAGGAAGTCTTTTCGACTATTACCTACAACTCAGCAATTACATTCTTAGTCTCAAGACAACCTTAATTTTTAAGGAGTTGCCTCTGTCAATTCAATCCTCCCTGCTTCAGCTTCTTAAAGAGTTTTGCCATGTCAGACATGTAAATCACACCCAAAAGAACTAAGTCTTAGCTCTGCCTACTGCAATAAAATGTAAACTCAAATCTGGGAAAAACAAATGTTTGTTTTCCATCAATGTTTCCAGCCAAAATCCATTGAAACTATGGTGAATGAGCTACCCTTAACTTACAAAACATTTTTTCAAAAACCACTTATTCTTAAGCCAGATTCAGAACTTTTTTTCCTGAAAAAAAAATGTTATCATGTAAATTCCTTACCAGGCCACCAAAGCTTAACAGCTCAAATGGTCAACCAAGGACTCTATGCAAACAGGAAATACTACATAGTCTTTATGAATGGCAAGTGTGTGCACTATACAGAAATGAGGCAATATACAAATGAAAACATAATAAATAAGGAAGAAAAAACACAAGTAGTAAGCACACTGATTACCCAGTGTTTAAAAATGTAAACAATTGTCTGATATGCTAATGATAACAGAGTTTAACTTTCCTCTATAGAGATATCTATTTACCTCACATACACTCATATGTATGTAAGTATAGTTATGTACATATATGTGTATGTGTACAAAGCTCTTTGTCAACAAATGTTCTGAAGTCTCTTAACTCTCTAAGTACCTGAGATAAACGCAGTTCTCAACGTGGCACTGCCCACCACGGTCCAGCCCACACCATGCTGCCCTGGCACCGACTCAGGCAGGCCGCTGGCTCCCGTACAGGGCAAAGCGGCTGAGGTGACACTGAAGAGGAGGAGGGCAGAGCTGGAGTTACAAAAGGAAAAAGGGAGCAAGGGGCAGGTGGCCCCGGGCAGGTGAGGTAGGCACCCCGTAGGGCGTAGGGCGGAAAGAGCATACGTTTGCAATTCACGCAGACCTGGGGCAAACCCTAGCTCAGGCCCCCACCCCACCCCAGCTGAGGCATAAGGCAAGTTACACAATCTTTCTTGAGCTTCAGTTTTTCATCTCCAAAATGGGAAAATAAACTCTACCTCACAGTCACTGTGTGGAGATGAAAGCAGTTCTATCCAAGCCCCCATATAGGTTTCTCCCAGTTTGGCTACTCCCCCACTTCCTTCCTTGACTGGTTTTGACTTAGTTTCCTGGTCTGCAAAGGGGCAGCAATAACATTAGGATGTCATGAAATATAAAGGAAGATGTATGGCAATGTCTCTGTCAACAGGAGCCATACACAAATACTGGTCATTAACATACCCGGGGGCTGTGGGTAAGGGGGATAATGCCAGGTTAACAGATCACAGGTGTGAAGAAGGGTTTGAACAGTGGCAGCGTCACTGGCAGAAGTATACTGCTTCCTAAAAGACTGTTTCATAATTTGCGATTCAGTGCTTAAAAATGACTTTCAGGAAAAAAACAGCCTTAGGCCAACAACTGCCATCCTTCACCCTATACCCAGGCCCCTCTGTCTGGGACTTGGGGCATGCTTGGGTCAGCTGGTCTCTGGATGTGGTGACCACTCCGGAATGCCGCCCGGAGTGACTGGTGCAGAGTTGGTTCATGCATTTTAAAGACCGCTGGGTATGCACATCAGGAAGGTAGGTTAAGTGGCCAAGTTCGAAGCCAACTGGGGGGCAGGGAGATGCTCGGTCTGCTTTGAACTGTGGCCATGAGGCCAGCAGCAGCTTCATCCCGCCTCCTGTTTGCTGCAGGAAACCTGGCAGTAAGGAAAAGAGGGCACCAAACCAGGTAAGGTTGGATCACTCTCTGAAAAGGTCTCTGACACCAAAGTCCCAACTCCTCAAAAGCTCCTTCCAATTCATCAGTCTACATCTCTGCAAGGAAGCCTCCCAGAATTCCATGGTCACCGAGATGCCTGTTACTCTCCAAAATTTGTTGTAGTAAAAATAATAGAAGAACCCAGATCAAATGTCTCCTCTGTCAGAAAGACCTTGAACACCTTATCTTAAAAAAAAAGCCTCCCCATACCCTCAGTCTCTTTATTTTTCAGAACAATATTATTACCTGACATTGTGTTATATGGCTACTTAACTTGTTACCTGTTGCCCCACAGAACATATGCTATAAGGGCAAAAATGTATTCACTGCTATGTCCCCAGTGCTGTACAGACAGGCACTTAAATATTTATTGGCTGAATGAATGAGTGAATAAACCCTGCACTTAATACCTAAGTAACCTGTTTATGCCTTTTTTAGAAAATTCCCTATAGTACAGAAGACAAATATATCATTTACAGTTGAGTATATTTTTAGAAATTGGCTGTAAAGTTTTAGCTCCAGAGTGTAACATATTATGACACTGTGGCTACAAGAAAGATCTAACTGAGAACTCCAGTCATATCTACTCAACAGTATCCTTCTCAGAAATGCTAGCTTTCCTGAGGACTAGGGGCATGGTACCTCTCCTTTCCACAGAACCACTTTGTATATTGTATAATGTTCTGCTGAGAAAATACATTTCTTTTAGGAAACTGAAATTCCAATCCAGCTGTGTGGCAAATAAAGGATCCTTCAGGAAAAGGAGGGATTACTCCTGGGTGATGGTGACGTCCAGATCTTGATGGCATAAATAAAGCTCCTCTGCAGTCACCATCTACCAGGGGTCAGAGGTGGAAATCAAAGAGCTGTTGCCAGCAGCCAGACTCCAGGTTCTAGGCCTGTGGCTCTGGGGCCTGCCTTTGTGTCAGAATCACCCCACTTCCAGATTGTCTGGTACTCAAGGCCTATTGGGAAGTACAGAAGAGGATTTGAAAGCAGGACACAAATCCAAGATAGGCAGTTTTCGTAAGGTACTTTCTTAAGAACACATATTCTCAAATGGGAGAATTCTGATGTCAATTTACATATAATAAAGCATGCAATGCTGTCTTTATAACTAATATAACAAGCAATTTACCTAACAAATTAATTTCAGGCTCTAAAAACCCACTAGGTTGAAGGCTACATCATTCTTGTTACCCTAAGGGAAAAGCATATAAATAAATAACCAGGGAAATAAATGCAGAGTTGGTATTGCTTCTTCAAATACACATAAAAAAACTGTCCTCAGACAAAAAGACTTTCTCCAAAAAGCCCCTGACGGAAATACTGGTCCTCAGCCCCGAGCGGGTGGGGAGTTGTACCTTCCTGAAGCACACTCTCAGGTTGCATAACTCTCCCCCAATGAGGCCAGACTGCATGTTCCAGCCCTGCTAAGTCTTACTGTCCCACAATCCCAAAGTACATTCCCAAGTGAGCACCCCAGCCCTCTCATGAGAAACAGTATCTAACAGTGGCAAACTCCTAACCATCCCTTCAAAACCTTGCATTTTATTAATTTTAAATCAAGGGTTCTAACATTTTCATGCAAAATTTGGTACATGTGGTTTTCTGGGGAGAGAGTTCATAGAGGCTCATAGAGGCCCAAAGGGGCATATGTCTCAGAGGAAGTTAAAACACCACTCTTTATCCTGTGGGTTATTTTGGGAAACCAAGTTTCTCAGAGCTGCCTCTCGTGAGAGGCTTCTATCAAGCTGGGAAAACTTTGGGATCCAACACTTTTCCCAGGAAAAATCCTAGGAAGCCAGAGTACTAGAGGCCACCCTCCTTTTGTGGGTGCAGCTCCCTCACATCGCTGGTGTGCCCCAAGACAACCTGCTGGGCCTCATGGCTTGCGCAGCCCCGAAACCAAGGTACTAAGGTCTGCATGAGGATGTGGATTCTCGAATCTGCTTTGGACTCTTGGATGCTGGCATTTTCCACTGCAAGGCTTTGACATTTCATAATAACTTAATATTTTTTCTCAGAATCACAATATTTTATCCAGCCTCCTAAGAAAGATCAAAATTAATCTTGAGTCTTCGATGCTTCAGTACATCACTCAAAATGCAGGACACATCTCCACAGAAACTTTCCTCCCAGGCAAGTTTTTTCCTCGGCTGAGCATTTTTACATTAAAATGTAACCCTTAAGTCACCATTCCCACTGTTCTCTGGCTCCCTCAACAAACCATGTCCTAGATATTTAAAATGCTTTCAATATCGGTAACAATTAATACACATACATCCCCTTCCCTTTTTAAAAAATTTACTTTTAATTTTTGTTTTAACAAACTGTTGCTCTGATTTTTTTCTAACATGAAAATTTAAATATTCTACAAATTTAAACATGCTACAGATTCCTGGAACTCACCACTTCCACCAACCCCAGCTGCTGAACCTGTTGTGATCACACATCCTGTGTTTCTAAAAGCCACAGAAGAAAGTAGTCTTGCTACTCTGAAAATCTAACTTTTGTTCTAAGTCTACCCAGTTACCAATACTCTTTCATGCTTATGGCAATTTTTGTCTTTCTTCAAAAATTAGGCCAAAGGTACAATAACAGAGAGGACTGAATATGACTGTTTTCTGCTTGTTCTCCTAGACTACTACCTTCTTCTACCATTTCTTCTAACCCAAAAGGTACCATTGTATTTGGAAAATAATAAGTTTTAGAAAAAAGGTACCTTTACACTGCTATTTCCAGAATGACTAGATGTACTGAAGGAGAAATTACAATCTGCTGAGAAAATTGCAGAATAATTTCTAACTCTATTTGCTATAATTTGACAATTCTTTCTATCTTAAGAATCTAGAAAATGTACCGTTGCAAGATGTCTCAAAACTGTTATCCTAACTGAAATCTATTTGAATGGAATAGTTAGTCCTTTTCAGGTCACATAAAAGAATATACAGACCAGAGATCATTCCTATTAAATCAGGGGATAGTAAGCTGATAAAGTACATGTCACCAAAGCAGGAAAGATTTCAGACTCAAATACCTTAACCATTATCATGGTGTATGTAAGCACTAATCTAGAGACCATCCGATGCTGACATACACACAAAATGAAGTATTGAACAATGCTCCTTTAAAAAAAAAAATCGAAGTCAGGAAAAGCAGACATGTTCTTTCTTCTAGCTGGTTTTCACTCCCAAGTTTTTGTTCTTCAATACGTTTTACTGTTTTCTTTTAAATACACTGGACCTTTCACTTCTGTGTCCACAGAAGAGAAAACTAGAATGGACAATCCCAAACAACTGACTTGGGAATGCACTGCACTTTTTGGTAGTTCCCCACTATGATGGGTCTGTGTGGGGGGAATGTCACCAGATGGGCAGGCACACTGGGGGGCAAAGGCAGGCCAGCTGAAGGCTAAAAGCTGGCAAGAAACAACCCACCCTCAGGTAACTGAGAGCCGGAGCCATAACTCCCTCTGTATTTAAAACCCACACAGCTGACTCTTCATTAATTTTAGATGAATTTCACGGTAGGTTTTCTGTAATTACCAACAAGCTTGCATTACTAGCTCATGGGATAGCTCTACCAATGAAGAGCTCTGGTTTCCTAAGCAGTCTCCTGGATCACATGGCCACCTTCGCATGAAGGCGTGCGCTGCCACAGGGCTAATGGAACTTCAGAAGTAGCAAGGGGAGACCTTCCTCCAAGACCCTTTCAGGGCCAGATCCCTGACTCCCCACAGAGCACTGACAGAGAAATTCAGAGGGGAAGAAGCTTAAACTACCAAAGGTAGAAGATGATCATCTGACTGCAATCTGAATTTCTGCTACCAGGATTCTATTGAACTAATGCCCATCTGCCACCAGTGTTGTCTTATAAATGGGCCTGCCTCTGGAAGAATGGTCTTTCTGAAAGCAATAACTTCTGTCTTTTCTGCATCTGGCAAAATAGGAATAAGCAATATAGAACAGAAACATACTTTCATGACCAGAGCTCACCATCACAGGACACACATGAGGTCCAGGAAGAAAGGAGAGAGCCAGGGACAGCAAAGGCAGATGTGTGTTCCTAACCAGTCAGAGGCTGCAGGAGCAGAGCACTGGACTTGGGCTAGAAGGGGTGAGCTGAGACTCCAAGACATTCCAGGGAGGGGCAGGATTCACCTGTCCAGAGTCACAGCTGGGAGGACAAGCCTCCCCGTCCTCTGGCTACCGCAGGGCCCCCTTTCTGGCCACAGACAATTACCAGACCTAACAGAAAAGCCAATGACAGGGAACAACAGTAAGAAAAAAAAAAAGGAAGAGAAGGTAGTATTAAAGGAAATAAACCCAAGAAAAAATGGTAAGAAGCCATGTGAGAACTTAGAGGGGCAATTAGAGCATTGGTCAAAGAAACTAAGGAAACAGAAAGTATCCTGGCTCAGGATGCCTGGCTTAGAGGACAAGTTTATGCAATGCTCTCCCCAAGAGGTTATCTTATGGATTTAGGAGAGACGAGAGGCCAGCGGTGAGGAAGAGGACTTCAGGGACCCAGGGATAACCTGGTGTGACTAGTGAGGAGCAGCCAGGCTTGCATGCGTAGACGAACCCGTAGTCTGTGCTCTTCATTATGCCCTACTGTTAATCGGTCCTTCCATTCTAAAAAGCTGGCTTTAGAGCATTTTAGACAAGAAGTACAGGGACTTTAGTGCTGGAGTTCTTCCTTAACCTTTCTTCTTCAAGGGCTTTTTGAAAGCCTGATAAACATCACAGATCCTCTCTCCCCTCCATCAAATACACATACACAAGTATCCACACGGTTCCACATTCAGCTTGTGTGAAGACACAGACTTCTTCCTCCCCTTCCCCAGGGTTAAAAACCCTGATATAGAGAACTTATTACATTGAGTAAGAGGTGTAGAGTTTTGATCTACACCCATTTGGATGGTGGATGCACAGTCTTCTGGGAGTCTGGGCAGGACAGAGAGAGAAGGCAGGGTGAAGTCCTGCTCTAGGAAGTAACAGCCTTGTAATGCCACCCAAAACTGCTGTTATTTTTACTCCTGGAACCAAGATCTTGATGGGAAAACTGGTAACTTTCTAGACATCCCACAAATAACTGAAAAAGAAAAAAGAAAAACAAAATAAAATTCCAAAACACACCTAAGTTAAACAAGAAAGAGAAAGAAAAACTGGCACACTGACCTACCTGGGAGAAAAGAATCTAATGAACCACTTTATAATTAAGAATGTGTCATGTTTAATACTATTCAAATACTTGCTTTAAGATTCTTCAAAGACCTTCCTTAAAAGGAATAGCAAAGTGGGTAAAGACTTTTAAGATAATCTCATTTAAGAGATTCACAGGAGACTGAGTTTCCCTGCAAGAGTCTGGACCTGCCCAGTCACAGTCCCTAACTACAGCCATTGTCTTCTGAGCAGCAGCATCTGCTGAATGCTCAAGGGACCGTTAGATAACCAGCCAGTATTAACTCAGCGTGGGGACAACCTATTGGACAAGCCCTTTCTCAAGCCTCAAAGAACTTGGCTTGAAATCATCACAGTGGTTGGAGGAGGGTTCTGAAGTCAGTTTCTGGGCTTCTTGCTTGTCTGGCAGGGCCACTCCCTCCCTCAGCAACAGCATCACACCGTGGCTCAGAGACACTGATGCACACCCGACAGTGACAGGCAGTCCCAGGACCTGCAGGGCCGACCCAGGGACCTGCCCCTGCTTTACCACTGCAGAAACATAGGCCAATGTTTCCATGCAGGGAAACTGTCATTAAATGGTCAACCCTAACAAATAACACAAAATGGCTAATATTTGTATTGGCCATGGTAGAGCTAGGTTTTAGAAAAAGTTAAACCTCTGCAATTTCTGGAAGACTCCCAAGCTGTAGGTCAAAAAACATATATTTCTAAACAAGTTTTTAATTTTATTCTTAAGATTAACACTCTGGAATTATAACTTCATATAATTAGAAGGACCTCTTGACTATCCACCAGAAAATTCCAGACCCTGTATTTGCTCCATTTGCTGCAAAAATAACTATCACGTAATTCGGAAACTCAAGATGTGTTTTTCCCTTCCATGAGATTTTCACACCACAAATAAGACTCATGAATTAAAATTACCTCAGCTATTAAGCTTCTGCCGACACTCCTCAATGAGAGTCAAGCCTTAAGACAAAAGCTAGGCTGACCAAATTAGTTTGGTCTCTGGCTCAGAGCATGATTGATAGCCATTTCTGCTGGGAGTTTTAGCCTTAAAAAAAAAAAATTAATGTTCCTCCTTAACTATTAACTTACCCAGTCAGGATCAAATACCAGTTGTCACATCCCCACAGACATGAGCCTACCCTGGGAAATTAAAAGAGAAGCAACTCCTTTCCCATGGGTGTCCTACTACTCTGACTTTTTTTCCACTTTGATCTTGCCTCTGAACTTAGCCAGGGCAAGCTGCTCACCTGCACTGACAGCTCCCTGCAGGCTTCCCACCTCGGGCCCTGGAGTTGCTCTTCTCCACTCCACAAGGGGGTGAGGTGGATGGAAACCAAGGAGGGGCCACATCAAATCAGCCACTGCTCTGGGCTAACATTCAAGAGGTCGCTTCTAACAAGCACCTGGATTTGAGGACACCAAGATGGCTCCTGTGCCAGCTTAGGTGAGGAGGAGTTCCATCATTCCTATCAAAGGAAACAACACTATATGCTCAGCCCGGTGAGTCTAGTGGCTAAGCGCAGACACTGTGCAGACAGCCTGCTCACCTGATCTCTGCGATTCTTTCTGGTCCGCAGTCATAGGCTCCCTTGGCCTCTGAATGTCTTACCCTGTCCACACTGTCCACCGGCTGGCTTCTCCTTCTTTGTCATCATTAGGTCCAAACAGCACCACCCCAACACATACACACTTCTACCTCTCAGAGGTAAATTATCAGCAAGTAGGACTAGAATTTACCACATGGTCCACTTTTAATAAAATTCATCTGCAAACATCTGCATGGTCTACTATACCTGCCCAGGGGCCTGTTTTAAATCTGTCTACAGAATAAAATCATTGCCCCTCTGCACAGCAGAGTCCTCTGGTGACATAACTCCCCCACCTCTCCCCCCACCCCCCACCCCCACACTGGTCTTTCCATCCTAACTGAAATGTTTTCCATCAGCCTTTAGTGATCAAGGTAGAGTGAATCTCCCATAGGGTTTTCTTTTGGGGACAGATTTATCCATACTACTTTGCTCTATTCTAACCCAACCTACCACATCATATTTAAAAGAGGCATTAATTGCTTGCCCTCAGGCATGAGTCTACAGATACCTGACCCCTTCCCTCAGCAGTGTTCTCCACCAGCTTTGGTGCTAATCTCCACTTGAGAGTTCCTGGGCACCACTTTGGGGCCCACACTGCCACTAAGTCACACAGGTCTCTATGTCTGCTGTTCTGCATTTTCCTGTATACTTTTCTCTTCTGGGGTTCCCTTGATATTCAGTTTCGAGCCTTCTTAACCAGACGTGCAAGTCTCCCACAAAACATATCACCCTCTGATCTTCGTAAAATATCCTCTCTGCTTATCAGAGGCCCTGGCCTAGGGAGCCAGTCCCTCCCTAACAAAACAACCCATTACCTAGGAAACCAGCTCATGCCATCCGTATCAGTTTCCTCTTTCAGAATCGCAATCACAAAAGTTGTAGAAAATGTTAACTACCATCTCGGCCTCCAGAGCTTCCATTTCCTATGTAGAACCTCTGAGTTTCCAGTAAGGGTCCAGGTGTCCCCTGGGAGTCCCCCCCACATGATAGAAGGACCTGACGAGCACAGGCAGGCCCCACCTCATCCAGAGGCAGCCTCAGGAAGGGAGAGACTCTCCTCATCTGCAGGGTGAGATCTAAACACAGCAGCCTCTGCCCTGCTCGACAGGGAATCGCCGGGCATCAGGAAGCCTCTTCCCCTGCAAGGCGCAACCAGAATTCCCTCCCACTGTGGCCCGGAGCCCTCTGTAGGACCCACCTGGCATTATTTTTTAGCAGTACCAGGAGCTATTAAATACCTGCCAAGCACACCCCATGGATGGGGTACTCTAGTTTGCTGATGGGAATGAGGAGGGTGGATGAGAGGGAAGAGAGAGATACAAACAGGAACAAGGCAGAATGGCTATCCTCTATAAAGAGAGAAAAACTACCACACTCCTGACTTGGGCGGCACATGGAAGAGTCCAACCTTGAGGTCCCAAATGGGGGCCCATGCTACCGGTGGCGTACTCAGGGAGAGAGCCGTGCTCCCTGCAGCGGGGACAGGATGCCCATCCAGACCAGAGGCCCACCTTTGAAAGGGCAAATATATCTCAAATCTGGGTCACAGGCACAGAATATGCTAACCTCCCTGAACAGCTCCAAAAGTGGATTCCCACAGACTCTTTCTCCCCGCTATTCCCTTCCTGGGTGATTCTATTCTATTCAAGCCCCACAAAAACCCCAAGTTTAAAAAGCATTCCCCAAGTTTCCTCTTGTTTTCTACTGTGGTTGAATTCATTCATTCATCCTTCATCATCTAACGACATCTAAGAAGCATGTACGGTGGGTCAGATACGCCCTGGGCACACAATGGTGAGCAAAATCGGCAAGGTCCCTGCCCTCCTGGAGGAAGGGGAAAAGCTGATGTCCACTAAAGAAGCCATCATAAGAAATCTTGAAAAGTGCTATAAAAGACAAAAGAAAGAGGGAGGGAGATGAGGGGGCGGAGCTGTTTCCTGAAGAGGGAGCAGGTGGTTCAGTTCCTGGAAGGCCTAGGTCCCTTCCAGCTGGGAGCGGAAAGGTGCCCGGCATTTAATAAACCGGGAGGAGAGAGGCACAGCCCAGGCTGGAGCGTAAGGCAGGAGGGGCTCCGTCACACAGCACTGTTCAGAACATGTTCGGAATATGGATCTCTCAGGAGCCACAAGAAGCCCTCAAAGGGTTTTGAGCAAGGACGAGACATTATCATATTAGGAAATTTTAAAGTCACTCTGATTGCAGTGGGGTGAACAGACCAGAAATGAGAAGGAGGAGCTGCGGGGAGAGCAGAGAGGTGGCGGCTGCCGTCTTCTAAGCAAAAGATGGTCATGTGGATGAGAGTGGTGGCAACGAAGCTGGAGAGACCATCCAAGAAATGTTTAAAGATAAAAATCAACAGTACTTGGTAAGAACTAAACAAGGGCCAGGTCACATTGGCTGTGAGGAGAAATGTAAATTACCTCTGGCAGGCAACACTGCCGTGCACATTTTGCAGCTCACTGGTATCACACTTCCCTTGGCACCTATTTTTCAGAATTTCTGGATAAATTTAAAGCTGTTCTCTTTATTTGTTCTTAAATCTATTCCTGAAAACTGTCATCCATTTCTGAAACATATGTATTGAGCATCGGCTGTGTGATGGGGATAAAGAAGTGACCAAGACAGCCCAGGTGCTCAGCATGTCTCCTCTGAGCCTCTAAATCCTGGCAGCAAACAGCTCCCAAGGCTGGGGTCGTCCCACCTCCGGACACCTTCCTACGGACCACTTCACAGACTCCCCTGCCTCTTCGCACCACTCCCAGGCAGCCACTTTCCTCTCGGGAGGCTCACTCCCCAGCCCGCAACCCTGGGGGGGTGGGGGGGGCATCGTGGAGTCAAATCTTTGAACCAGGTCTCTGAACCACCAAAACTTTGCTCTCAACTCCAACAGGCAGTTCTTCCTTCTCCATCATCAAACGTCTTTTCTCTAAAATGTACTGAGTTTGGAACCACATTTGAGTCGTGCTCTTTCGTTTGTTGCCAAAATTAGTTTGTGCAGGATTCTATCCTATCATGGAGACTGAAGGTTTTTTATAAACCCTGGAGCTACACCATTAAATATGGCTCCATGGGGCTACCAAAATGAAATTAATTAAAATTAAATACGATTAGAACTTCCGTTTCTCAGTTGCACTAGATGTGTTTCAAGTATTTGATATCACCTGTGGCTAGTGGCTACCGTACTGACAGCACAGAGAGAGAGGGCACATGTCCAACATTTTAGGGATGTCTGTTGCACAGAGTTCCACAGGTTTACATGGTCAATCTGAATTTCCCCTTTAAAAAAATACACGAAAGTTTAACATAAACAGACTTTCAGCATATTAACTGTGTACTCTTTGATTTTAGAAGTAAATGCTGTAACTTCAACTTTGATTAATATATACCAAGACAATATTGCTTTTTAGTCAGTTTCACAGTTTGGGCTTTGTGTAAATCTCATTACGAATGTTTTAAAATAACTGATTTCTTGCAAAGAAGAACAGAACCATGATTTTATAATAGGACCATGATTTTATGAAGTTGCTGTGGACAGAGACTATGTACCTTTTTTGAATACACCCCACACACTGCCCAATAGTGTCAATACTTAGCGAATATATAATTAACTGGTCATCTTAAAGTACTCTATTTTTTATGCTTACTTTTCATAAGTAAGTCTATAAGAAACTTCCAAGAAACGTTCGTTACAGATTCTGAATTTCAACTACTAAAACCAGTCCTGTAATTATGTGGCATGCAGGAATTTATTTTCTCTAGGACCATAATCACCATGTGATTTTTTATTTTTACTGTGACCAAAAATCCACCAATAATGCTTCAAATGGGAAACCATCCTGGAACAAGATTAGCAAAATATCAGTAATTACTGAAACTGAGTGAAAGATAACAGGGTTCATTATATTATTCTTTACTTCTGTGATTTTAAAAATGTTTCCAGAATAAAAGTTTTTTTTTAAAGGAACTAAGGGAATCATACACCAATTTGATCACTTCTAACAAATACTCTGTATTGTCATTATAAACCTTGATTCGGCTGGGTTACCAGTGTTTCACTGAACATCCCAAGCAGGCCAAAGAACCAAAGCCAGTGACTCATTTAACGAAGCTCTCCTGGATGGTGCCAAGGCGTGGCTGCTTCTCCAGATGAGAGCCCACACCAAATCTTGCCGGAGATGGCGTTCGCACTGCACAGAGTGGCCACTGCACAGAGCAGCCCTGAGTCGTAATGTTTGATCACCTGGTAATAAGGCCACTGGCCTCTGCCTCCTCTTCTCAAAAAAAAAAAAAAAGGCTAAACATCTACCTTCCAAATTCAAACCCTAAAGCAGACAACTGCTGAAAGGAGCAGTGGTACGTGGTACAAGTTACTGGTCCCCTTGCTTCACGCTGAGCACTGTGCCCTCTGCAGAGGCTCCCCCAGGTGCAGGTGGTAACAGTTAGTGTCCACCACCACGCTGCCTTAGAATGCCTCCAGCAGATGCATATGAGCCATCTTAGCCTTCACTTCAGCCCTGTGGTTACTTTAGACTTGGGATGATGGAAGGTGGTGACCCAGAACAGAAGCCCATCCCCTCCAGCGCAAGTTCTCCACTGTCTGAGAGTCAGCAGACCCTCACCCTCACCCCTTCCTGTAAACGCCAGGCACTGCTCCCAGGCCTTTCCAGACAGTAGCTCATTCAATCCTCACAGTCTCTCGGAGGTGGGAAACTGAGGCCCCCAGAGGTTAAGAAATTCCCAAAGCCTCTCAAGCAGGGCCTGGCTCCTGAGCCCTCCTGCCTGTCCCACCTTGGCTGTCTCCCCTGCCCTCCTCCCCACCGCACTTTGCATGTGCTGCTGTCTCTCTTGAAGTGCTCTAACATTCCCAGGTGCTGGCTCCTTCCCTTTCTTCTTTCTCAGGGCCCTGTTTTCCTTCAGAGGAAGGTGTCACACTTATTACAACTGAGTATATATGTTGCATACATCTGTTGACATGACTATTGTCTAGACTAGATAACATTATACATGCTGGGACCACATCCATTTCACTCCGCACTGGATTTCCAATACCAAGCACAAAGGGTGGCCCAAGGAGATACTTGAATATTTGTTGAGTAACTAATAACCACTGTTAGTCAGTCCTTTCAGTGGGAAGATTTTTAATTCTTCAAGTCCCAAATGATAAATATAACCATCTTTAGAAACTCTGCTTAAAAGACAGCACTAGATGTAAGAAAGGACTTAAAAGTGAATAAGAGAACAAGCCAGCTTATGTCAGCTTTAAGTAACAAAAGAGAAATGAAAGTCTTATAAAATGCAAAATGTGATTCTGAAAGGTTATTTGCAGTAGCAATCCAAGGGGTGGGCCTAAATCTCAAGTCCTAAACAAGCTTATGACTGAAAAGTACTCCTCTAGCCCTGTGCTGTTCTCAGCTGTTAGGATAAGCTAGGGAGGCACTCAATTTGTTAGTTCCAGTAACTTTCTTAGAGGAAAGCCCTTAGAACCAGTATTTCAGGAAAACCCAAAGGTTACCTGGTTGTTCCAAAGCCCACCCATGTTTCCCATTGCACCGGCTTCCACATGGAATGGTTAGATTGTTCTTTCAACAGTCCCACTTCTGCTCAGAGACCTGGCTGACGGCTTTTGTTCACCAAAGAAAAACCTTTCTTTAAGGTCTTAAGTCATCTGCAACTCCAATAGGGGTCTTTCTTTAGGTTGAGCAAAGTTCTCCCAAGACACAGCAGATGTCCTAAATGAGAACTTAGAATTTAAACAGGTATCAGTGTACATTAAAACACTAGGGATTTGTGACCCCAAAGCAGGGAATCTTACTTTTTAAGCTGGGAAAACTTCCAGAGCATATGGCTTGAGAGGATTCCATGGAAACAACCACAGAACTCATACCGGGGAGCAACATAAGCCTAAACTCTAGTCTCAGCTATAAGCCTGCGTGCTTGCTGAGTGACTTTGGACAAGTTACTTACTTCTCTGAACTCAGTTTCCTCATCTTAAAATAAGACTGATAACAGCATCTAGTACTCAGGGCCACATGATAATAAATGCAGGAACAATGCTTGGAACACAGCAATTCTCCATACATGACGGCTACTTTTAACACTGACATTTCTCTGCCTTACAGAGAGCCCCATCACAAACCTCCAACGGACACTGCGGGGGTCCTGCATGAAGTCACTTCCTTTCAACCATTTAATTTCTCAGATCCTTAGGTTCATAAACTTGTATAATCCATGACACTGTGTTGGAGGGAGTAGGGGGAAGAGACTAAGAAATCAAGTCCTCATTTTGGAAAAGAGACCCTCAAGTCCCAGAGTGGTGACATGTGCACACACAACAGCAGGAGAACCCCCAGCTCTGACAGGATGACAGGTGAAGCCCCCAGGATGGGAAACTGGCCCCTTGTAGCCAGCTCCAGTGCCCCACCTCACCCAGTGCCCTTTGAGGGCTGCTCTACTTTCATGGCTTCCTCGTGTTCCTCTGATTAATGGTGTCTCAGACATTTCATGCAATGCAATTAAGCATTATAAGCAGTAAGGGAAGGGGCATCACAATCTTGTACATAACCTTGAGATGCTTTAAAATTCCTATGTAAAAGTACTCACATAATCGTAGATTTCCAATCTCTTATAATGATACTTACTTTAATTTGGGATTTAAAGTTGACAAAGGTCTTAATGAATAGGCAGGACAAAGGGAGCTGTCTATCCACGGCTCATCAGCTCCTAAGCTAATGCTTCTCATAGGGACAAGAGTCAGCCAAAGGACAGAGCTCAAGGCAAATGGAAAACATTCCTCCTGCCCACAGATCATGGATTATTGCCTGGGCTCTGAGAGGCAAATCTTACAAGATGCTCCCTAGCTTTCTCTCAGAGCATCTACCAGCTAACTTGTACATTCTGTCATTCACCTGCATCAACTGTTACTGGAGGCTTACTATGTGCCTGGCACATGAGTTTCTTCATGCAATCCTCATGACTATAACAGTTCATCTAATCTAAGACCTCTCTGACTGTAAGATACACCATTATACCGTGTACAAAACAAGGAAGCCACTGCCTAAAGCTGTAAGACCCCATAGATAAGATGCTTTTTTTCAGAAATGTTAAGATGAGACAAATTGAATTGTCTTGGTATTGTTGGATATTGTCCCATTTTACAGATAAAGAAACTAAAGTACACAAAGAGAAAACATAATTTGCCTAAGGTCACAGAGCTGGAAAATGGCAGCACTGGAATACAGACTTGGTAAGACTAGTCACCTTTTCACTGCAATAAACTCAAATTTCCCAATGGCCACATGAATTACTGAAAAATGCACTGGGCAGAGAGGCAGGACATGGGGTGCTAACTCTCACTCTACCATGAGCACAGTAACTGTGGCAATTCTCTGAACACCTCTGAACCTGACTTTTCATATGTTCAAAGGTGGTACAGTGTAAACTATCTCTAATAAACTGCTGTTTTTCTGGGAAAAGCAACATGGTACAATGGAAAAAGCACATTTTGAATCAGAAAATCCTCAACTGAAATTGTTATGCCACCATCTAACCAGCTTATCACCCTGGGTAAGTTACTGAACTGCTCTGAACCTCAGTCTCCTCTTCTATAAAAGGAGGCTGCCACCATCAATCTCCCTAGAGGGCTGCTTGAGGACTGGAGAGAAGACACATATATATATGAAGGGAGACAGTAGTACGTGGCAGGGTTGGGATTCAACAAATGCTCTCTTTCCCATATTTGCTGCCTTCTGCTTTGGGAAAGAATAAAAAAACAAACATTCCTTATGACTCCAACAATTCCCAAGGGGGATCATCAGGTGAGAATAAGGATCAGCAGAAGGCAATAGACCCTGAAGGATACTCAGGCAAAGAAAATAAACTGGAAGCGCCTGGAGGACAGGGGCAGGGTTTATTTAATGAACTTCCAAACTTCGGAATAAATGGACAGGAAAAGGAAAAAAAGAAAGACCAGGAACTTAATACTGCCAAAAGATACGGGTCAGTAGATATGAGAATGCTGGTAGTTTATACTAAACCAGAAAACAGAAAAAAAACCAGTCTTTGAAGATTCAGTATGACACCAAAATTTATCTACAGTGGGAAGAATTTCCCTGTTCCTCTGCTTTCTTCTCATGCTGAGTAATGTTCTGTGCACTTCTCCCCTTTCTTTCCTCAAGAGCTTCATAAAATCAGAAGATGCCAGCTTTAGACTTGGAGGGAAGGCGAATCATATGGAATGTAGAAACAAACTCTTGATCTGTTTTTATCCCCCCATTGACCCATAATGCCTCAGTTTGTGGCAGGCACACAGCTGACTCTCAATAAAATATTCATTTAGTTGAATGAATATTTTTTTTTACTACATGCAATCTGTTTTGGACCAAAACTCCAAGACATCTTACACATTTATTCTACTTGAAAGCCTGATTTTTCCTTTCTTCTCAGAAGAAGTCACAATCTCAATAAACAAGCCATACACGTGGTGTACGCTGTTTCTACTTGCTTTTCTAACCTCCCATGTCCAGCAGTCAGCCCAACCAAACTTCTACACTTCCCTCCCGCTCATCCCAGCCCTTGGGTTACCTGGCAGTTGTCTCAATCACTACCATCTTCTGATCTTAATCAGTTTGTTAATCTCCTTACTCTCAGGCATAGCACCTTCCTCTGGAGATAAATGTGCACACAAGTTGAGTTCACGCAGAGCCTCTCACACTCCCATTGCAGCCGTCACGGACACTCCCAGAGATATACCCAAGTGAGAGAAACTAGAGGGCAAAAATCCCACTCTAGCCCCATCACCTCAGAAGGCCTACTTGTTTTCTAAAAGTTTAGACCAACTACCAACTTTTGGGAGAATTAGAAAGCATACTGGAACAGCTTGGGTAAGAGCTAATAGAAATGGCAGCTTCACTCTTCCATACTTCCTATGAGATAAGCTTCACTGTGTCACCAAGCTCTAGACTCACAAACCTAGACTCCTCGCACACTGTCTACCCCAGAGTTCAAGGATCATTTGCCCCTCCATGTTTTCCTTATTGATATCCATATAGAAGTCACTCATTGTTTCCCTTCCAGCTTAAATCTGGCTCCTGAAAGAACTTTAAAATTCTCTGGTAAGATTCATCAAAACACGCAAGACTGGTTCCTTTCAATTCTGGTGCAGAGCGGCCACGCCACGGTATCAAGTCCTGGGACTTCAAACATGAATATGGCACCAAGCATGCCTTCAAGGAGCCCAGGCTTTCCCTTCAACTGTAAAAAAACCATGTCCTCTCTGTGCAGTGTCTGTAACACGTAGTGACAAAGTACTTCTCAGCTTTGGAGAAAAGAGCGAGGATGGAAATAGATTTTGCCCTTACATTTGATGCCCTGTATCCATAACAACGGATGGTTTAAGTAACCATCAACCCACTGAGGGAATAAGTTTCCCAAAAACCATTTTCAAAAGGGGAAAACTCCCCTGCAACAACTCCCGCGTCAGACACGGGATCTGGGCAGCGTGCGTGGTGCAGCTGAAGTCGGCTGCTGGTTCCCTGTCTCGGTCCCACCGCTTCATCAGTGCGCTCGCCGGCGGCCACAGCCTCCGCCGTCACACAGCGCTCCCGGGCAGGGCACCTGGCGCTAGGCCTCGGCCCAATGTCACTTGTTAACCTTCGGATCCCCGACTTTCGGCACGCCGCCGCCTCAGGTCTAAGGCATGCAAACCACCCCACCGTCACCCGGGATCTCCAAGAGTTGGAGAAAAACAACCCGAGGCGCAGCCGGCCTCTGACGGATCCGTGTAAAAGTAACCGCTGTTCGCGACTTGCAAGCCTTTCACGACGGGCGCGGCAGGAAACGGAGCCCCATTCATAAAACTACAGCTGTGTTCCCTCAGTTTGCCTGTGGACGGTCCTCCCCCGCCGCGGCCGAACCCCGAGCCGGGAGCCCGCGGACGGCAGGCTGGGGCGACGCGCCGAGGGCACCGCCGGTCGCCCCACACGGCCCCAGAGGAAGGAAGGGCTCCCCTGGCGGCGTCGCGGGTGGGCGGTCCTGGCAACACCCGGGCCCTGACGGCGGAGCCGCAGGGGGCCCGGCCCTGCGCCCCACCGCGCCAACGGCCGCGGGCCCCCGGGCGCACCCTGAACCCCACGGGTCGGACCGCCCCGAGCCCGGGCCTTTTCCGTCGGCGACTCCTCCACCGCCCCTCCTGGCCCCGGCGCGCTCACCCGGGATCCGCGGGCTGCCTCATGGCACTGCGCCCGCGCCGGTGATCCGCGGCCGCCACGGCTCCGACTCGGGCTCAGCTCCGGCAGCTGTCCTGCCGCCCGCCCGCCCCCGGGCACCGGCAGCCCCGCCCCACCGGCGGACCCGCCCCGCGCTCGCGGCCGCCGCTGCCAACCATAGGTGGCGGGGGCGGAGCAGGCGGCGAGCCAGACCCAGCCAATCCAGGCCCTACCCGCGCGCCTAGGAGCGGCCCCGGAAATGGGCTGCCGATTGGTCTGGTCTGTTAAAGGGGCCACTGCCCCAAGAAGGGGCGTTGGAAAGGGGTGACAGCAGGGTTACTAGGAGAGTACGGGTGGGAGGGGTAAGAGCTTCTCTTCTCTCACAACCCGCTGCGGCGCTTTCCCCTATTCTTTGCACTTACTAATTTTCTCTTCTTGCAGCCAAGCATCAAATGGAAACAGAACCTGCCCCAGTCAGAGGGAGAAACTGAGGCTCCGAGAATCAGGGGTCTCCTGCTGGGCAAATTCACTCAAATTTGGGTTTTAGAGGGCCGTCAGACACCTGTATCCCCGTCCAATCTCCGAAAAAGGCATATTCTCAACCTCATCCTGGAGGATCTTAACATGCAGATCCCTAGGTCCCACCCAGAACCTCCAGTTCTCTGTGTCTGAAATGGGACGGAGTTGAGTGTGGGGTGGATATACGCATTTTTCAACATCCTTCCCCCAAGATGCACAAGATTTAAGTGTACAAGAGCCACACTCATATACATATTCCAAGAGCATCATAATGATGAACTTCAAATTCAACCGCCAGAAATAAAGCTAAACCGTTTTTTATCCTCAAAATCAGTAATATGGTTGGGAGACTTGCTAGTTGGGCTGGAGGTTAGCTACTGAGAAACTCCGATTCGTTCTCTGAGTGGGTCACACTAAGAACTGAACTTGAAGGGTGCTGGACTGAATGGAGCAACAAGCCAGTCTTGCCCTCTGACTCCTGAGACAAATGCTTAAATGTCATCATGGCAAACACACCCTTTCTCATTGCCATCACCAGGCCCAGTCATAACCTCCAGGAGGGTGCCTTGCCCTTCTGGGGCTTCATTCCAATGCCATTCAAACCCTGCCCACCCTACCAGCCACTTTCCTCTCCCCACCTTGGTGTTCCAGACACACATCTGACCCAGAAGCTGCTGCCCTCACCTTCAAGGTCAGCCTCCTAACACCTAGCCCCTTCAGGGAGGAGTGAATGGCCACCATAGGACAACCCATGTTTTGCTGTGATACATGATGGGTGCTGCGTTTGCCAGGACAGCTCTGCATGCACTGATCAGCCTGGTCAGAGTTAAGGCTCTGGGCTGCAGACATCACTGCCTGGGATCACCATTTACCTCACCTTGGCCTTCCAGTGGAAAAGTAAAACCAGTCTTAGCAAAGAAGGGCTCCAGTTTTGGATATCTGGAAATGTGCAACAAGGGCAGTTATCAGTAGAGGAACAGCCAAGGCTCTTCTTGGTTGCATCTTATGACTTCCTTCTCAGGAGAAGGGGTGGAGATGGGCCCCAAAGCTGCACCACTGTAAGGGGCCTTGGAAGCTGGTAATACATCTCTTTGCCCATGACAAGCCGTACATAAATGTTAGATTAGTTTATACATTATCAACCTGACCTCAAACTAGAGGCCAATAAGAACCAGCATGAACTCTTAGAAGGAGCCCTTCTTTTTAAAAAGTGAGGAAGTTGGATTCTTTGAAAAATAAGTGAACATATAATAACCTAGTAATACACTTTCTACTTATTAAAAGGTATCAGATTTGTATCAGATACTATGTCTAGGCCTTTACACGTATTCAACGAAAACATACACTAACCCTGAGTGGTAGGTAGGATTGTTATTTTCTCTATTTTACAGACGCAGAAATTGGAGCTCACAGAGGATGGTGATGAGTGCAAGATCGCAAGACTAGCTAAGAGAGGAGCCAGCATTCATGGTCCTAATGACCAGGCTCCTCTGAACTACTTTGCTCCAGTGCCTGCCAAAGTGCCCTTTCTTGTTGCCAGAAACAGAATGGATAACTTCAAGAGGAAAAGAAGCAAATACACTAATCTTCACCAAAAGACAGTATAATATAGGAGCAATACCTTGAGAGTTTAAATTCCATTGCTCTAACTTCCAGCTGTGTGACCTGGAACAAGTTATATAATTAAATCTCTTTGAGCCTCAGATTGCTCATCTATAAAATGGGATAATAAATCCTGCCTCCTTGGGCTGGCAAGAAAATCAGGTCAAATAAAGAGTATGTCTATGAATATACATGTACTTTGAACTTGCAAATGAAAAGAGTGATTTTAGTGCTTGGCATCTGTGACTCATGACAGCGACCTATGACAGAGGTCAGGGATGTGATATGAAATTCTGGTATCAAGCAAGATTCCTTACTTTGCCTCCCTGGAATAGCTGCTCTATATGTACAGCATTACAAAGGGAACTAAATTTTCCACCTACAGTAGGGGTAGAAGTTATAGAAATCCAAGCCCAAGTTATTAGCCTGGCATCTGTCCCCCTTACCCCCATCATCAGCCCAGAGTTAGAACCCAGGCTTCAGCCTAAGCCTACATGAGCTCTAGGAGACTTGAATTACTCTGAATTATGACATTTCAAGATAATCCCTATTTTCTCATGAAGTGCTAAACCAAAAAATGCTTTTAAGATGTTTGTATTCCATTTTTTTGACACTGCATTGTGCTTTTGGAGGGAGAAATGGTTATAAAGTAAATGAAAAAAATAGTTGATCCACTCATACACCTAAAAAAAGGTTAAGGATCCATTGTGTGGCAAGCTGCACCAGGAACGAGAAATCACGGCTGGGGGAGCAGGTAGAAATGAAGGTACTTATAAAAAAGGGGGACTTCTGGCCCTAGATCTAGCAGAGAAAGATGAAGCTGAAAAACCATTACAAGCATCCACAAAGGTAAGCCCAGTAGCTAAATGCACAGAATAGGCACTTATAAGCCCTGGGGAACCCCAATAATGTTTTAGGGGTGGCCAGATAAAGCCTATTAAGAAGAGAAACCAGAAAGGTGAGGAAAACCCAAGTAAGAGTGTCATCACTAAAGTCGAGGGAGAAGGGATTGGAAAGGAAGGAGCGGGCACTACCTCAGGAGGGTCAACTTAGAAGAGGCATGACAGTACACCTTGGGATTTGGAAATTAGAAGGTCATTGGGGTCGCTGATAAAAGCAATGTAGGTGGGGCTGGAAATTCCGAGGCTCCCAGAAGGAGGGCTGAGAACTAAGAAAAGAGAATGAAGAGGCTGGCCCCAAGAGGACGGATGGGACAGGGTCGCTGGGGGCCCAGGGCTTGGGGGAGTTGCCCTGGGGCAGGAAGAGGGTCTGCTCTTCCAGGTGAGAATGGATGTGATTGCAGACACATTCATAGGAAGTTGAGGAAATTCCTGCCTGCTGGCTTCTATTTTTCTAGATCTAAAATGAGAAAGTCATCTTTTTTAAAGTGGGTGGGCAGTGATAACAGGGGCTTGCAGAGAAACAGTGAAGAACTGGAAAAGCCACTGAGAGGAATGAAGGAGGGAGCTGCCGGGCTGAGGAGCGTCCTGGGCCTCCACGAGGGCCCAGGCATCGCAGAGGGCCCTGGGGCTGTGGTGCTGGGTAGATGGTTATCTGGAGCTGGGCAGCTGGGCCCAGGTGTGAAGAAGTCATCCAGGAATTTACAGGGTCAGGAACAGGGGATAATACAGTTTGCTACTGACAACAGAGGGCTGTGGGTTCTACGTTAGATGGAGAAAGAAGCCCAAGGTGGAAGGGATGGACAGGAGGAAATGGGGTGGCAGGAGAGGTGAGAGAACCAGACTGGGCTCAGTCGGAGTAGGTGGGGGAGACAAGGTCTGCACAGAACAATTCTGAGCGATGACGACAGGAGGTGTGACCACAGAACTGGAGTTTCCAAAGACCCTCAACTGCGTTTTCCCCTGCCCCAGGTCCTCGTGGAGAAGGAGTGGAGACTGTACCCTCCAGCACTTTCTGTTCACCCTGCCCACCACCGGGTGACTCTCTAAGATGCTGGGGGGTGGGGAGAATATCATTCTCATCTGGTTGTCCTTCTAAAATGAAAACCTGTTAATAATCAGAGGGACTCCCACCCTCATGGAGATACAAGCATCTGCAGGAAAGGCTACCTGAGGGAAGTCTTCAGGGGCTTTAGAGATGCCCAGCCAGGGGGTTGATGCTCCTGTGAATAATTCTTGGCCACGGTGGAGCAGCAAATGGCGAGGTACCATCCATTATTTACTTGCTAGTTAGCATGTGAGACCCACGGTCATTAAATATAAATGTCTCAAAGCTCTGTGTCATTCTGAGGGCCACTGGGGGCATGGTGGCTTCTAATCTGTGTGGAGCAGAGCCAGAGGGGAATTTCCAGGGAGAGAGACTGACATTTCCTCGCTTTCTCTGCTTACCCTGTGTCTGGCCTCCCAGGGCCCTCCCTCCCAGGCTCCCCACAGAGACTGAACACCCTTCCAGCAGTCATGACCTTGCTTTCCCTACAACATGACATCAACAGCCATCCTTGCTGCCTTCCAACCACTAGGTCCTCTGCTCCACTCCCTCACAGGAAACTCAATCACCAGCTTACCTCTAATCACACTGGAGTACAATTCTAACTCCAGGGATGCAGGGTCACTGTGCAGCCAAGCGCTGGCCCCAGCACCACATCTCTGGTCCCCACCAGAACACAGTACCCCTAAAACAGCAGAAGTGAGAAGGTTCAGCTGGCCATTTAACGACATACACATCCATCTAAACATAAGGGATTTTTTTTTTAATCTTGGAAAGGTGACTTATATACCCTGATAGAGAGTAGCTATAAGTCAGTGGGCAATGTCTGCTCCTGACCAGGTCTTTAAACAGAACTGTACATGGAAATGGTGGAATTGCTAGCCTTTGTCATTTCCACAGAGCTACTCTACTTAACACCTATGCAATCCAGAAGACAAAGATGGGCTGTGTTTGGGTGATACCTTAGGCAAAGAAAGTGTTTGAATCTGTTTTGGCCAGAGTTTCCCAGAAAGCAGAGCTTGTGACAAAAGCTCATGTGTGAATACTTAAGTGGGGAGCGTGAGCTCAGGGAGCATCTACCCGGGGCTTAGGCACCACAGCAAGGATGGAGGCAGAGGCACTTGATAATGTGTTATGGGGGCAGCCACATTCCAGGCTGCTCGACTAGAGACACTGAGAGGCCGTATGAAAAGTAGCTCAGGGCCCACCATCCAGGATGGGGAGAAAGTGGAAGGTATTTGTCCAGCAGCTTCTGCTCCAACAGTGAGAGGCTCTGCATGGGGCCCTGAGCCCTGCTTCCAGCATGCACTGGCCTGGCACCAAGTGGGTGTTGACAGAGATGCCCTGGGCAGGGTTGAGAGGTGCCAGCTGCAGGCCCAAGGCAAGACACTGGCAGGTTGCACCTGCTAGGAGCTGATAGGAGCATTCACAGATCTGGCCACTACAGCAGTGGCTGAAGATCTCAAGTGGTGTAGATGAGGTTTCTGACCCAAAGCCTGTTTTCAAAAGGAGGAACCTTGCACTATTCCCCCAAAACTGCCATCTTAAATTAGGATGGAGGGATATAAGGTTTCAAATGTCTTTTTAGTGTTGTTATAATGTTCTTTTTAGGGAAGTAGCATTAGACTAGTGGCTTTGGGAGTCATTGGCCCTGGGTTCAGGTTTTGCTTCTGTCATTTCTGAGCCATGTGACCTTGGAGAAGATATTGAACTTCCTGGAGCCCATGTTTCCTCATCTGTAAACTGGAGATAGTCACATCACATGTTACTTAAAGATTAAGTACATATACAAATGCTTAATATAGTGTCTCTACATAACTGGTGCCTAACTAATGGAAGCTGTTGTTTTTTATTCTAGGGAAAATTACTAGCCATGAAGCATAGTTCATGCAGGAAGACAATGGGGTGGCATGCTTCAGCCTCTAAAATAGAAGTGAAAGAAGATATCATGTGGTTGTAGGAAACCAAAAAAGATTTCTAATACGTCAAACAACCAAACAGCTTTTATCTACAGTGACTATATATCTTGGAGTTTCCAGGAAAACATCAGCTTCAAATATTCTTTCTCGTTGTCCCAGTGCATATACACATAGTCACCTTGATCTTGGACCAGAAAACAGCCTCATAGACATAGCTCATCAAGAAGGGGAAACATTAGCCTAGTTTCTTTTGCTCCACCTCCCCCTAGAGTGTGGGAAGCACAGCTCTTCGTTCTGAGGTGGTTCCTCCTCCCACACCTCAGCTGAGGGGCCAGCTTTGTTATACAAGTGAGCTAATTAACAGCCACTGGACTTTGAGACGAACCAGACACTTGAAGCACAGTGAATGCTGTGCCACAGAGGAAGAGCCAAAACCCTCGGATGGACGGCTTCCCCCATCCCCCGGCTGGCCCTCCCACCCCCCAGCACCCCTCTCTCCTGCTGGACCTGTGTCCCACGGCAGGAAATAGTTTGGGTTTTTCTATTATGAAAGTGATAGAATCTCTGTTTAGAGGATTAAAGAAAAACACAGAAATCTAGAAGGAGAAAGAAAAAAAAAGCCTCATTCATTTTCTTACCGCTTATTCACAATTGTCAGCATTTTCTTTGTATTTCTTTCTGTTCTCTTTAAAAGCATAGTTTGTTAAAAAAAAAAAAAGCATAGTTTGTTTTACATAGCTGTTATTCTCTACCATACTTTGGATTCCCTCTTTAAAATTTAACATAGTGAGCAGCAGTGCGGGAAAGACGCGCTTGGCTTGGGGGTCGGAAGAGTCTGAGTATTAATCTCAGCTCTGCCCCCTACTCACCATATGGCTTTGGGCATATGACTGACTTTTTCTGAGCCTCGGGTTTGTCATCTATATTATGAAGAAGATAGACACGTCCATTCTCTGCCACTAGTTTTCTGTGTGGTCCTAGCCTGTAGAACCCAGACTGTGGTCTGTATTGTATGAAGACAAAGCCCTTCTGACTGGCCCCCTGCTAAATCCCTAGCGCGTGGTTCTGATGGATTAAAGACGGCCACAAAGTCTTGCTCATTCCACCCAGCCAGGGGCAGAGTGTATTTCTGCACCCAGTGGAATCTCGGGCTGGCCTTGTGTGGCAGCTAGACTCAGATGGTCCCTGTGCCCCTCACCTGCTGGTCATTCACGCCATCTCATGGTCTCCACCCTCTGCCGCACCTCCACTGGTCTGTGTGGCAGAAGGAGTATGGCGGAGGAGACGAAGTCTGACTTTGGATGCTAGCTCATAAAGGGTTGAGGCTTCTGCCTGGATTTCTTGGATCAGCTGCTCTGGGAGAGCCAGCCACCACATTGTGAGGGCACTCAGGCTGCCTTTGGAAAGGCCCATGTGTGGCAGAATTGACTCCTCCTGCCAACAGCAAGGACCAGTTTGCCAGTGACGTGAGTGAGCCACCTTAGAAACGGACCCTCCAGTCCCAGTGAAGCCTTCAGATGAGTGCAGGTCTAGTTGATGTTTTGACTGCAATCTCATAAGATACCCACAGTCAGAACCACTCAGTAAAACTGCCCCATAATTCCTGACTAACCCACAAAAGCTATGAGATTTTTTTTTTATCATTTTAAACCACTGTTTTGGGATTATTTGTTATGCAGAACTAGATAACTAATACACTCTATAACTGGCTTTGACTGGTAGGATACATTAGAAGTGCATTCTGGGACTTCTGAGCCCAGATCTTAGGAGGACCAACAGCTTCTACTTTCTGGCTCTCGGAAATCAGTCACCACGCTTTGAGAAGCCAAAGCCACCTGGAGAAGCCATATAGAAGAGAACTGAGGCATAGCAGGTGAAAGGCCCAGCTCATCTCCCAGCCAGCAGCACCAAGGGACGTCTCTGTGGGGGAGCTGTCCTGGAGGACCCAGCTGAACAGCCATCACCATATGGAGCACAAGAACCACACAGCTGAGCTCAGTCAACCCACAGATATGTAAGAAATAATAAAATAGCTGCTATTGCAAGCCTCGGCGTTTGGGGGTGATATGTTGTAAAGCAGTATTTAACCAAAACACTGACCCAGCAGCTGGCATGTGACTGGGTCTTGAGAAATGTCTTGTGAATAAATGGATGACCTTTGTTGGGCTTCAGTTTCCTCTTCCATAAAGTCACAGAGGGTAAGCCATTCCAGGCCTTTCTTTCTGCAAGTTTCCACCTCTCGCTGTTTCATGGCTGCCTACCTGGCTGCCCGCCTCCTGGTGTCACTTTACTCTCGTAGGAAGACCCCAGTGTGTGTGGCATCTCTGTCCCTCACCCCTACGCCAGTTCCTTCTTTCTCTCCGTGGCATGCACGCACTCCAGGCTCACCTCATGAATCTCTCTACTGGCGATTTCAATGCTTAACTTGGCCAGAGGAGCTCAGCAGAGGTGTGCCACCTTGCAGGGAGCCCCTGCTCAATTCAGCCAGAGGGAACTGGAAACACTCCCAACAGGGCCCTGAGAGACACAGGCAAAGAGCAGAACACATACAGACTAAGTTCTCCAGCTCCTTTCCTCAAGGCCAATTCCTATAGTTGTCATTTGGTCCGAAAACGATTGGCGTCTTTCACAGAACCCAGGGTTCTTGCCCAGTTTCCTGGAGTAGAGACAAAGTTTCTACTTCTGAGAACTAGTGCTTGGCTTCTGGTTTATTAGGTTCCCTTGTTTGCCACAGAGACCCCACAATTTTATTAGTGGTGCCCACAGATATTTAGGGGTGGTAGATCTCGGTCACTCGCGTAACAAAACAAAACAAGAAACTATAAGGGCTAGAGAAGTCAAGCAGTTAGCCGGAGTTCATAAAGCAAACCCAGCTTACTGTGGAGTCGGGATTGCCTCCCTCCTGTTTCCAGTCATCCACCCAACCTTCCTGCACCTCCTTGCCACTCATGCCACTCTCAACATGAGACATGATGCTTAAACGGTATGACCCACTTAAGAGATTATTCAGAAGAGCAACTGGTCCTCTTGGATGACTATGTCCAATTGGATGACTACATCATCCCCAAATCATTGTCATAATCATTATAATTAGTAAGGCCTCTCTCATTAAGCTATGAAGGTATCTGTTCTATAATTTTGAAAGCCATGCAGTTTCTGGAGGCTGAGGGGGAGGGGTTGGCCATGATGTTATTCATCCCTCCAGCCAGAATACGCTGACCAGCTTCTGTCTCCTAGGTGCCGTGCAAGGTGCCAGAGACACGGCAGTGAACAAAACGTAGGCTCTGTCTGCAAGGAACTTGTCATCTTGTACTGATTCCTTTCCTCCTCTCCATTCAAGTCAGCACGGGGAATATCATGCCCAGCGCCAGCTCATGGTTCAGTTTTCATACATTTTAGAGCAGAGGAGAAAACACGGAGCCTCCCCTTTATGCTCCAACTGCCTGCTTAGTCTCCCATGAATACGTGATGATTATCTCACGTTAAAATTCCTCAAACAGAGCTCCTGCTTTCTGCCCATGCTCATTTTAGTCAAAGGCACCACCACCAACCGATTACTTGCTTGAGTTGAGAACAATATGTTCTTCTTGATTTCATCTTTTCCTAGTCACATCCAGGCAACAAGCAAGTCCTGGTTCAGGCACACCCAACCTCTATCGGAAATCTGTCTGCTTCTGTCCATCTCCGCAGCCCCCATCAGCTCTCACCAGGCCCCTCTGCTCTCACCTTCACTCAGTACTTCTGCTTCTAATTGACAATCACGGATCTCAAATGGGTGTTCAACCCTGGCTAGCAAGCCTGCACTTCCTGGGTTAGTTCACTCTCTTCTTTCTGAGACGGTTATGATTGCTTCTCTTCAGATGCCCAACACCTCCTGCCCCTCCTCGGCCCCTGACCTCATTTCATCCATCCCTGGAAATACGGGCCCAGTCAAGCAGAAATGCCCCATCTTCTTAGCACTGGGGCTGCCTATGGCCTTTGCCGTCTGTTTTCTGTCCTTGATCCCACCGACGGCCTAAACTTGCTGGTTTCCTCCAGGTTCATTGCTGTGATCCTCTCCCCTCTTTCTCCTGCACAGTCGATTTATTCCTCCCTATGGAATCATCCCCGTCAACATACCCACGTGCTCGGGTATCTCTCTTCTGGAAAATCCCCTCCCACTGGCCCTGCCGGCCTGTTCTCCCCTCTCCTTTCCCAGCACAGCTTTTCAAAAGAGTTCTTTTCCTCCCTCATCCTCCAACCTGCCTCAAAGTGTCTTCCTCCTCCACTGCTCCCCCGAAGCTGCTCCTGTCAGACCATCCATGACCTCTACTCCACGAATCCGGAGGTCCCTTGTCCTACTTGACCCTTACTCAGTCCTTTTCAAACCTCTCAACTCATTGGAACCTCAGTCTCTAACTCTGGTCTCTCAGACTCCCTCCAAGCCGTGGTGGAATGGAGACGGCAAGCTCGGGCACCCAGGCCGCGCATGGCTGGGGGCCTGTTCCTTGCCCAGCAGATGGGACTTCAGGTGGGAACCCCATCTGTCCGCTGGTGCCAGGAAATGTAAGAATGGGGTGTTGGCAGGGCGGGCCCTGGGATTCGGCTACAATCACTGAACAATGTGCCCACCAGCCTGTTCCTTTCATCTTTTTTATACAGGGCAGGAAATGGAAAACTTCACCCACTGAAATGGGAGAGGGATAGGATGGCTGGGACCTCCTTTTCCCCCACTCAGTTTCCATTATTGCAGCTCTAATGGTGACTCTCAGGCAACACAGGAAAGTTGGGTGTCAATAAATAAAATGCCTGGAGAGATTTGACTCTCACCTAAAAGGATCCCATCTGTGGGTGCAGTGCTGGGAAGGAGGTGCCCACGTGGGCAGCAATCCATGGAGGTGACCCGCCGGCCGTGGCTCTGGAGGATGGGGTGGCTCGGGGCCTGACGTCAGCATCACTCAAGGCTCCCATGCAGCTCTGATTGTATCTCAGTGACCTTTTTAAGAGTTTGGCTGTAGAATTCATGTATCTGCTACAATTCTGGTGGATGTTTACACTGACAGAGTGCCCGGTGAACAACCTGAAATCTCATTGCCTTTTCTCCCTTTCTAGAGATTGGTCAGTAGTGATACCCAACAGTTTTCATCAATATCCACTTCCTTTTTCTCAAACCTCTTCATTGTTACCAGACCCTTTCTTCTCTAAGGGTGAAACCAAGCCCTGCCACCCTGGCAACCCATTTCCTTTGGCCCTGGGTTATAAATCAGGTAGCTTTGGTCCCTTTGCAATACTTACCAAAAGAGTAATTCAAATAATTATTAGCGTCTCCCCCCCTAGACTGCAAGCTCCAGGAGAGCAGGGAATGCATCTCGTCTCTCCTTCCTTCTGCAAGGCCAGGCCCATCCTAGGCCCTCCGTAAGTAAGTACTCACTGCTGAAGGCAGAGGTCCACTAGGAGAAGGGGAAGGGCTCTTGCGGGGCTGCTGGACCCGGGAAGCACCTCTCAGCCCCTCTCTTCACGGTAGGCCTTCTAGACGCGTGCTCTATCCAGCTTGAGTTTGGGAAGGTCCCGTCAGCCTCCGCCTGGCCTACCGGAAAGAAAGACAGGACAAGTTCCTGCGGGCTGAGCTGAGACACATTTAGGCCGAGGTTGCTGGGATAAGCCAGAGCTCTTGCTCTCTCCCCGCGGTGGTGTGACAGGCGTTTCTTTCTCTGCCTCAGAAGCTTCAAACTGACAGATCCCACTGGGGGAAAAGAGCAGCACCATGAGGAAAAAGGGGTGCAAATCCTCCTGCCTGAATCCTTAGGATGGAGTTTCCAAGGCCTGGGGAAAAGTACAAAAACGTTTTCCATGTAGGGTTGAAGGGAGGGCGGCGACTCCAGTGACTTTATATCCAGTATCCATTGAACCTAATAAAACCCTTCAGGAGCAGTACTTTGAGAACGAACTCTTCCTGCCTTAAAAGATCTTATTTCCTAAAGCACATACAATATGTAAGGATAGGTAAACATTCCATTTTCTGTGGCCAAATCAGGGAAAAAAAAGGAAGCAGGGCATATGCTAAATTTTGCTTTCCCTTAAGGACTCTCTCACCCCCCACCACGGCCCAGAATATCCAGGGTTTTAAAAAAATTTATACTTATAATTACTCATAAAGTAAAAGCTGAAGACATCATGTACTTACTAAGCACCTATTTTGTTCTTTTTTTCTTTCCTTTCTGTTGAGATATAATTGACTTATACTAGTTTCAGGTACACAACATTTATGAACCTGTTGTGCAGATCGCCACCATAAATCTAGTTAACATCCATCACTACACATAGTTACAAAGATTTTTCTTGTGATGAGAACTTTTAAGGTCTACTCTCTTACCTACTTTCAAAAATACAGTATTATTAACTATAGTCACCATGCAGTACGTTATGTCCCTAGGACTTACTTATTTTAAAACTGGAAGTTTATACCTTTTGACCCCTTCACGCATTTCATACACCCCCACAGCTGCCCCCTGCAGCCCCCCAACCTGCTCCCAAACTCCTGCCTCTGGAAACCACCAATCTGGTCTCTGTATCTAGGAGCTTGGCTTTCCTTTTCTTCTCTTTTTTTCTAAGGTTCCACATATACAAACTCTTGAAGACAGAAAAACAAAGACCCTCAGAGGGGGACCCATGTTGTTCACAGTCTCCTCAGCCTCCCCTTTTGGGTCCACCCCTCGGGACCAGCTGCACAGGTCCAGGCTGACCCTGGCAGAATTGGCCAAGTGAGGCCTGTGTGTTCAAGGACAAGAATGTAGGACGGTGGATAGAAGGTGTCAGTCCACAGAAGGAAGTGTGGGAAAGAAGGGAAGTGACCTAAAGCCATGGGGTTTGTGTGTGCCAGCAGACAAGCGGTATAACTTTGTTTTTGATAGTGTGACCTCCCTTGGGGACAGTCACCAAATGCTCAATGCTCACCCACATCCTTAAAATACAAAACATTTTGATATTTAAATTTAAAACGACAAGTGAGTTTCTCCATTATGGAGGGGAACACTGGACAGTTCCATAAATCTAACAAAGCCTTCACCAAACTGTGTCTGGCAAGTGTGTGCCTGAAATTGTCATAAGAGCGTTGATTATAATTCAGAAGAGGATTCTCAGAAGTTTGAAAGAATGATGACCAGATCTTTAAGACTCTTTCCAGCTCTATAATCCCAGTAAAATTAAGTAAAAGTTAAGCAAAACAAAATTGATTGATGTTTTTTAATTTTAGGAAGACCTTAACTCTTGTTTGATGGGGAGAGAGAGAGAGAGTTGAACAAAACTGTTTTAGAAAGCAACACTGTTTTCTGCCTTTCTTATTAATCAGACAGAATAGGAATTATGGGTCTGGTTGCTCTTATATAAGACTTTTTATAGCTATATTTTAAACTTTTTATCATAGAAATGTCCAAATTTGTACAAAAGTAAAGAGAATAGCATCTTGACAACTGTGTGCCCATAACAGTCTTATCAACAGGCAACACATGCCTTCTCTTCTATAATCAGTCCCCTACTCCTTCCTCCACTGGATTATCTTTAAGTAAATTTCATATAATATTATTTCGTTTGTAAATATTTCACTATGTATCTCTAGGGAAGTCTTTTTAAACCTATATAATCATAATGCTGTTAGCATGCCTTGAAAAATGAAGATTAACTCTTTAATATCATCAAATATCCAGCCAGAGTCAAGATTTCCTGAAATTTTTCTGTTTGGTGCTATGTATTTATCAAGAATCTTAAGAATGTTTAGACTTTATAATTTCACTTCCAGAAATATTTCCTGAATCCAGAAAAATCATTATACATAGAGATGTTTTCTGCAGTTTGTTTATCATAATGAATTTTGGCAATAAATAAAATGGACACACTAGGTGAGTGGTTCAGGAAGTTATAGTAAAACCCAAGAAAATAACCTGTGAGTAGTTAAGGCAGTGATGTTAGAAGACCTTCTCTACTGTTTACTATCAAGTCTCCCTGAAGCACTATTTTACTCACAGATAAATACATGGGTAATAACAGTGTCCACCTAGTGGGGTAGGACCAGGTAAAACATGCACATAAAACACTCAGCAAAGTGTTTGCCTGGTTCCAAGTGAGCAATGTACCATGTTTAGCAATAAGCATGTTTATGAATAACTTGTAGTTACACAGAAAAATTATATTACCAAGCTTAGAAATGATTAAACAAATATACTACTATATAACCACAGCCATGTGAATAAAAAGTGTCCAAAGTTAACATATCAAAATAACGGTTTATCATTGATGGTGATTCTCCCACCTCCAACCAAATCTACTTTTGCAAAATCAATGCAAGCTCACTGCAAAAAATTTGGAAAATGCAGTAACAGGGGAAAAAATGTAAGATTTGTTCTATTAAGAAGAGGGCCATCTTGAGGTTTTCCTTTTAAAAGTCCACAGTGCCTACACGTCTCCAATTATTGGCCTCAGGCCCATTAGCGCTATCTTGTGGCCAAACTAAGCTACTGCTCTTAGACAAAAATTCAATAGAAACTAAACTGACAATGGAATAGTTCTCTAGGAGCATAAATGTCACGCTGGGTCTTCTACCGTGGGACTTCTAACCTGAGGCCCATATCAGTCCATGGGGTATCCTGAGGTTTATCTCACCTGAGGGCAATTACATGAGGTTTTTGTAACCTCAGGTGAGAAACATGGCTTAAGGATTTCATATGTTTAAGTAGCTCACTAGATGTCCTGCTTGAATCGAGCTCACCTGTCTCAGAGATATTTTATGTTCAGCCTGAGCCTTTCTGGAGCTTGTCTCCATTGTGTCTGACTTTCAGGGAGGAGCCCACCTCCCCAGGCTTTACTGCCAGTGCACAGAAAACCCAGCCAACACCTCCCCACCAGAAAAATCACCTGGGGCGGGGGACGGTGCCAGGACACACCTGCACCTGGGTTAACCTTAGCTCTGCCAGCATCAGAGGCTCTCCGGTGACCCTTGCTCTGTGAGGAGCTCAACCAGCTGCCAAGCCTCCTCTCCTACAAAGTAGAGGAGGGGACCTGAGGTTCCCAGAGGCTGACACCCGCATCAGCTGCATTGGAATTCTCTGGGGAGCTTTGACATAATGAGGTTTGTCTCTTGAGTCCAGAGATTCTGTGGCTGGCCATCTGCAGGGGTCCTGGGAATCCGTAATGGACTAAAGCTCGCTGGGTTTGGAGATACAGGACTCTCTAGGTGATGGCCCTTCCGGAACTGCCAGTCTGTCTTCTTCCTGTGGAGTCTGGAAAACTTCCTCCAGGTGTGGCATTGCTTCAAGTACATCCCAAAGTGGTATATGTGTCATTGTGGTTAAGAGCTGGTCTCTGGAGGCAGCAGGTTTCCTCCTGGCTCCGTTTCTTAACCTTGCTAGCCCTTAGTTTCTTCATCTATGAAATGAGGATGATAAGGTTATACCTCCCTCCAAGGGCTGTTGTGCAGTGAAGATTAAATGATTCATTAGAATTAAATTATACTTATATTTACATTTAATTATAATTAGTTTATGTATGCATAGCTCAAAGCCCTTAAAACAGTGTCTAAAACATAAGAGCTATTATTAGTAGCAATTATTATAACTATTGTTATTTCTATTATATACAGATGCACATCTTTAATAATAATTTAAAAAAAGATAGAGCCCATCAATGTTGAAAAAGAACCTATAGGTGTAGTTAAAACCCAGGGTTCAAACCACACCCCCATTTGCCCCTCCCAAAGTGAATCCAGGTGGCATACCCAGGACAGGGACTGCTGCACCATCTGCAGAAGTGATGGGGAAGGTTGGGCAGAGGAGGCTGAGGGGATTTAGGAACAGGCAAGGACAACTGTGGCGACAAGGACTGTAGTGCAGGCCCTGATGGCCAGTACATGGTGGTACAGCTCAGGGGTTCCTGAAGTGGACGCCACCGAAGGTACTGGAGGTGTTTCTGGTAGTCCAGGGACCAAAATGGGTCATGAGAGTCCATGAACCACACTGTAATTTTGACCCTGTGCATGATGGGTCAGCTGACATGGGCGCTCGGTGCTCTGGCTGTTCCGTATCTTGGTGGAAAAGAAGTAACTGCATATGAATTTACTGGATTGTAGCCAGTAGAGGGTGGGGACTTTGTCTCTTTCACTACTGTAGGCCCACCCCCAGAGCAGTGCCTGGCCAAAGAAAGTGCTAATAAATAACTGTCAGATGAATGAATAAATGAGTGAATAAAATGTGGTCTGCTGGGTTATTATCCAGCTCTTGAGGGCTTGATTAGTGAGCCTGATGAAGTAAGCTGACAAATAAATTCTTGGAAAAGTAAGGCCTGAACAAGCACTGCCTAGAAAGACGTTCTCCTGGTAAGTAAGGAAGAACTCCCTCCCCACTCCATACCCTGCACCCCACTGCATGGAGCATGGGGGTGCCTGGGGGAGACAGATGCCCCGGCTTCACAGTCAGGCAGCCGGCTGCTCCCTGCCTCCGGCCCCTCCGTCTCTGCCAGCTGATATTAAATGCTCCTTGTTCAAGAAGGTTCACAGGTTGTCACATGAGCTCAGGGCCAGTAAGGCTAAGGATGAAGAGTGGCCTCCCTTTGAAGCTCTGTTACAGAGAAAGAAGTGACATCTCCAAGACAAGATGAATGGCTGCTAGGAAGTGGGGTTTGACTCTCAGAGGTCACCTCCCAGCTGTCCTCAAAGGGCAGGGCTCAGAAGAGAGACTGCAGCTGTTTCCTTCCCCAATGATCAACCCAACAACTGGAACAGGCAGCGTGGTGCCGAAGCTGCACGTCCCAGAGCCCAGAGGGCCGGATGCCAGGCCCTGTGGAAGCAGAGTCCTGTGCAGCCGCCACACCATCAGGGCCCACTGCCTCTGCCGCAGAGGCTCCTCCCGGCCCTCCACGCCGCAGAGTGAAGGGGACCCCAGCCTAATCAGATCAGCTCTCCAACAAAGCAACTGTAAAAAATGCTTTCAAAATTATTGGGGAAATCTGAATACGGGCTGGGTATTAATAGTATTAAAGAAATATTATGACTTATGTCTGATGTGATTAGGGTATTGTCTCCACAGAGTACCCTTGTTTTTAAAATGTGCACTGAAGTATCAAGGGGGAACTGCCACAGTGTCTGAAATTTACTTTAAAACCATTCAGAAAAGAATTAGGAAAAAATCTGTCAAGAATTGAATAGTTGTTAAATCCCGTCGATGAGCATGTCTGACCTTCTGCCTGCTTAGAAATTTATACAGGATAACGTGGGAAAGACCGAAGTCTCTCTGAGCAGCTTTCCTTGATCTCCCAGAGCTGGACCGAGCGCCCCTCTCGTGGGCTGCCGCTGCTGCAGGACAGGAACCATTAGTCCCCAGGGCATTTACTGTCCTGAATGCAAGTGCCTGCTTCACCAGCCAGGCTAAGACCCCTTGGGCACCGCACAGGGTGGCAGAGAGTGGGAGCTGACAAAGGCATCTGGAGAAGGAGGGAGGCCGCACACCCTCCCCAGGCCCCACACAAAGCCTTCTTTATTAGGCTGAGTTTTCTAAGCAGCAGCCAGCTTTCCTGTCTTCCTTCTTGAAGTCTCTGCCAGTGTGACAGCCAGAAAATGGGCTACCTTTTGTGGCTGCCTTCATTGACTTTTTCTCAAGCACCTGTTCAACCCCAGCGCTGGTGGAAATTGATGCGAAATATTTATATCCATCACCCAAAAACGTGCACAGGGGTGTTCGTAGCAACGTTATCCATGAGAGCCAAAGGGAGGGAACGACCGCAAAGTCCATCAGCTGATGAATGGATAAACCAAGAGTGGTGTGTCAATAGGAATACATGTGGCACAATAAAAAGGAGTGAAGTACTGACACACGATCCAACGTGACGATCCTCAAAAACAGGATGCTAAGTGAACGAAGCTGGTCACAGAGGACGCATACAGTCAGAGCCCATTCCTACGAAATATCCAGAACAGGCAAATCCAGAGAGACAAAAAGTAGATTAGTAGTTTCTTAGGGCCAGGGGAGACGAAGGACAGAGGAATGACTGCCACTAGGTATGGCATTTCTTCTGGGGATGATAAAAATGTTCCAAACTTGATTGGTAATGGCTGCACAGCTCTGTGACTACACTAAAAAAATCACTGAGTGGTACGTTTTAAAAGGATGAATTTTATGTATGTGAATTCTATCTTGACTAAGCTGTTATTAAATATATATACACGCATATTTATGGCCATCACCCAGTCTGTGCCACTGGGTGATATGACAGACAGAGATGGCATTGGCTCTCTCCCCAGTTTAAAATAGGATAATAAAAGGTGAACTGGGCAGGATAAGTATGTGACAGGGCCAATAAACCAGACCTTGGCCTTCAGCTGTCAGATGTTGGGTGCTGAGCAGGGCTGGTTATCTGTGACCTTGCAAGGGGCAAGGTTTGATCTCAGCTGTTTACTAATGAACGAGTTGATGCTGTGGAGATTGGAAAGAAAACTCCTCTCATGATGCTAGAAAGACATAATTAAAAATATAAATCACATGTCCCAGGCTTTAGAGGTATTCATCATGTTTCTTTCCCCCAGCATGCACAGATACGCGGTGTGAAGAATCGTATGGATTATCTTGGGAAAGGAAAGGCGGGCTCCCTTCTGGAGTTGTGGGCAGTGAGTGGAGAAGGAGGGAAGGAAAGGACAGAGCCGCAGGGAGTGGGGCGGGGGGGAGGCTAGGGCAGGTCTGCAGCCTGGCGGGCCCTGGCCAGAGCATGTTTTGTGGGCTCACACAGCATAGGACAGGTTCTTACTCAGTTGCCATAATAACACAAGTTCTAGGAAGGCAGAGCCTTTTTTTATTTTGTTCAGTGATGTGTCCAGATGGCTGGTATGCAATAATTTTTTGTGCATGTGTTGAATAAATGAATTTTTTAAAACTAGGAGACTGAACGTCTCTGTCTGATCAAGACAGAGTAACAGGGACCAGCCTGAAACAACTTAAAAACCAGACAAAATATAAGAAACAATGGTTGTTAAGATGTCGGACATCAGGTAGCAGAGGACAGTGATCTTTGAGAGATGAGACACAGATGAAATAGCCCTTCAATTGTCCCCGTTAGCTGCCTGGAGAGTTTGCAGATCATGGTGTGGGCAGCAGGAATCTGGTGGAGTTTGGCAGGCTCCCTGTGCTGAGGAGATGGAGCCGGGCAACCAGGGCAGAGACTTGGAGAAAAGAGAGCTGTGTAGCAAGAAAGTTCCAGAAATCTCCAGAGGGTCCCACTCAAATCAACAGCTAAGTACTGATCAGCAACAACATGTGAGGAAATTACCAGAAGCCAGAGCAAGAACCACCAAAAAGAGCAAGAAAGAACAATCTTTGGAGCTCATACAGGACTGGGAACGGTCCATGTTCCAACCAGTCAGAGTGGAAACCTTGTAATTCATGGGGCATTGGTTTTTTTTCCCCTCTGAAGCGGGTGAAAATTACCCCTACACTGAACACATTCTGCTCCTGCCTACCAAAGCTGAATAGCAAGCCTCAAAAGGGTCAGACTGTTTCCAAGCAATGTAACTACACCCAGAAGAAAGTTCAAAGATATTTATAGGAATACAAAAATATCCAGCAAGCAACAAAGTAAAATTCACAATGTCTATATAACATTCAGGGTCTGAACAAGGGAGAGAAACCCTACAGTAATCTGAACAGGGGAAGTTTAATATAAAGAATTAACTATAACAGGGGATTAACTACAAATGGGTGAAGAGAACTCTAAATAACATCCCAGGGCTGAGCGGGAAACACCAAACCGGAAGTCAGACTTCACTGGAGGAGGTTGGTTGCAGCCCACTGGATGGTGAAGTTCACTGGGTTGCCCTGGGCCGGAGCTGGTCCACGGCTGTGGGCCTCACGGAAGCTCCCCTTTGGGGTGCAGGCGAGTCAGTGTGGTAGGCAGAGAACCATGGGATTGGGGTTGGATTGCAAGTCGGAAATCCTCCTGCCGGAGCCCAGATGGGCTGAAAGTGGAAAACGGCTTTGAGGTCGTGAGACTGGGATCCACCCATGAGAGAGCTCTGAAATGTGATGGGAAGCTGCTAAAAAATGGTGGGGTGAAGGCTTCTGGATGTCCCCACGCTCCACAGCGGCCATGCAGTAAGAGCAAGCCACCAGCAGTTCAGAGTAAGAAGCCTTTCTACCTACAGCGCCCCTGCAGCGCCCCCTGCGGACAGAGTTTAACGTGGTGCCTGCTGCAAAGAGGAAATGCTTACCAAGTCCAATGAAATGATCTCCGGTCAGGCGAGGAAGAATAGATGTGGAGCTTGGAGGGAATACATTGGCAACTGGTACAGTCACAGTCTGATGCCCAATAAACGGTTATCAGGCATGCAAAGAAGAAAGTAATATGACCCACAATGAGGAGAAAAATCAATCAATAGAAATGGGCTTAAAAATTACACAGATAATACAATTAGTAGACAAGGACATTAAAACAGCTATGATATACCCTATATTTAAGAATGTAGGGGAAAACTCGACCATGTTTAGTAGAGATTTGGAAAATAATGGAGGAAGATCCAAACCGAACTTCAAGAGATGAAAAATATAATACCTGAGGGGGGAAAAAATACAATGGGTGGTATTAATTTCAGATTGGATGCTACAGAAGAAAAGATGAGTGAACTTGAAGACATAGCATTAGAAAATACCCACAGTGAAACACGGAGAAAGATGTGGGGAAGACAGAAAAAAAAATGAACAGAGAGCCATCTACCTGCTTCCCCTACTTCTCTAGTACAGGGAATAGGAATTTTTTTCTTAAAGGGACAGATAATGGATATTTAGGCTGCTGATCCTATAGTTTCTGTAGCAACTACTCAACTCTGCCTATTCAACCATGCTTGAACACAACCACAGATAGCATGTGTGGGCATGGCTGTGTTTCAATAAAACTTTATAAAAATGGTCAGCCAGCTGGTGGTCTATAGTTTGCAAAGAGAGATTTGAAGATATCACCTGGGAGTGATGTGGCCACAAGTGCAGGAATGCTGGCAGCCCCCAGAAGCTGCAAGAGGTAAGGAGCAGATTCTTCTCCAGAGCCCCTGGAAGGATCATGGCCCTGACAATGCCTTGACTTCTGCCTAGTGATAATGATTTTAGACTTCTGGTCTCCAGAACTGTGAGAGAAAAGATGTGGTGTGTTGCTTGAAGCCACATGATTTGTGCTAATTTGTTAACAGTAGCCCTAGGAAATGAATATAGCTATCCAGCAATTATCTGCAATAATTATCTCCAGTTATCATCAATAGGATCAAATGACCTCCCCCTAGGTTTACAGGTCTAGAGGTAGATTAGAGGAGGCTTTCTGGGGTCTTTGCCCTAATCCAAAGTGGGCACCAAGGGAATGAGAAGGCAGCTCAGCCAAGGATGTGATGGGGCCCTGGCTAAGGAGGGAGGGGATCTGGATTCAGGTCCCACTCTGCCACCCTCACTGGGTGATCCCAGGCAAGTCCCAGCCTCTGGTTTCCTTGTCTGTAAAACTCCAGAACTGGGGTAAACAAGGTTTCCCTCTGCTCCAAATGCTGTTAAGCTGAAAGGAAATGCCATGAGAACATTCAGCCCAGATGCGCTATTACTACCTTGGGGGCAGGGGATCTCGCAGTAGCTCTCAGATTCTACCACAGCAGCCACCCTGCTCTGAGTGGCAGGAATAATAATAATGATAATAGGAGAAGCCAGCCTTTACCGGGCGCCTCCTTTTCCGGGTGCCAGGTGCTGTGCTAAGTATTTCATTTGTGTCTTTCTTTGGGACAAGTGGAAATGGGATAGTGGAATTTGTGCTTTGGAACCAGGAAGACCTGAGCTGTTATCTCAGATCTGCCACAATGAACTGGGTGACTTAGCTTTCTCAGCACCAGTGTCTCACCTACAGAATGGTGCTGCCTTGAGCCATCTTCCTTTCTGGGAGGTCATGAGGATCAAATTTACCTGAAGCACAATGTCTGGCTTGGGGCGCCTCCCACCATCTGTTCTTTAAAACGAGTGGTGGCTTCGTGGTGAACACACAGTCATCAGGGGACATGCTGTCGGCCAGTGTGAAAGCATTTACGTGCCACTGGCATCCATTCAAAAAGCCACCACGTGCTTCCATGCCCACTGTGCTCCATGGCTGTGGAGCTAGACTCTTTCTTCTTCAACAGCACCTAGACACGAGCGTACATGGAAATCTTCAGGAGAGAGCAGAGCTCTCTATTTTCCCACTTAGAATTTATTCTTTCTTCATTTGTTATTGTAAACTGGGGAAAAGACATAATAAAAACTTTTTGAGTCTAGCAAAGGAAAGCAACATGAGATGCAATCTGAAACTGGGAGTATTCGTTGTGTCTACAATTCTAAAAAAATTTATCAGTCAAGGAGTAGCTTCTAGACCCAGTCTTGAGTCATGCAGAAGGGTCTGAGACAGAGGAGGCTGTACATACCCAATAATTCATTGTTTTTCTCCCTGAAATGCTGCTTTGCCTGGACTTTGTCTGGCTAAAAGCCCTGCCAACCCCTAGGCCCACTGGTCCTAGACCTGGGGTGCTCCTCTGGCAGCTGTGGGCTGTTCCCCTGGCCTCACTGCCCCACGAGTTCAGCCCCCTTCTGCCCCCGCAGCTGCACCGCGCAGTCATTAGTGCCTCTGCCCCAGGCCTGAGTTTGACTGAGCACCCTCTACGCCAGCTGCCTAGGGATCTTTCTGAAACATAGATGAAAAGATCCTAATGGTGCCCATCAATTACTCAGAAGCTATTGGGTGTCTGCCATATTGTTCATATAATCTCCAAAAGCTGACAGGGCAGTTTTTATTAGTCCCACTTTGCTCATGAGGCGACTTGCTTCAGTGACTTGGTTGAGGTCACTGAGCTGGTAAAAGTGGCCCTGGGATTTGAACCCAGGTCTTTGGGACTTCCAAGTGCATGCTCTTCTCATTTCTCCAGTTTCCCTTATGGGCTTCATACTGACCACAGCTCAGTTTCCCAAACTATATGCCCTGGAGACACCACTGTATAAGATGTTAATACTAAGCTTTCCTTAAAACAACAACAGCAAAAACAGTTGTGTGTGTGTGTATGCACATGTGTGTGTGTGGTGGTGGGTCTGAGGTTAAATAGAGACATGCTCTCTATGCTGCCCCATCTTGGGGAATCCCTACCATATTAGTATACTATAGGCTTTGATGCATTTTTAAATTAAAAAAATAAAAGAACACTTTAACTTGGAGTTTTCCAAAGGCATTTTGCCATGGGCCCCTTTGCACAAGCATCCACCACAGTTTGAAGGAGGATGGTGTTCCTTGGCACACTGTCTGGGAACCACTGGCCCTGTGGCTGGAGTTGCAGGTTCTTAGCCTAGGGTGCAGGCCCTTGAGCTGGCCCTGCCTGCCTCTTTAGGTTCTCCTCTCCTTGTATCCTATGTCAACCTTTTTTTCCAGCCATACCTCACCACAGACATTTCCTCAACTATGCTAGGGATTCATATGTCCTTGCCTTTGAATGATCCTAAAGGACTAGCTGAAATACCTCCTGCTCCAGAAGCAGCTTCCCAAGGCTTCGAACGAGAACTAATTGCTCCCTCGATTGCACCAGCCCTGTACCTAGCACTTACCGTTAGTACAACATGTTTCTCTGCATATATTGAGGAACACTTGTCTTCCAGTGGCTGTCTGCTGTTGTAGGCTGTGAACTTTCTGAAGGGCAGACCGTGCTTTCTTTATTTCATAACCAACACCAAGCACAGGGCCTGGTACACAATGGGTGTTTGCCAGTCAGACTTCTAGTGTCTTCTAGTCTATTTTCTTAATATAGCTTTCTGATTATAAAAGGAATTCATGCCCATTGTGAGATTAAAGAAAAAACACTTAAAGAAGAAATACCCATGATCCTAGAGGGATCAGGTGGATGATTCTCAAATTGGTATTAGCTTAAGAAGAACCTGTGTGAACTTATTAAAATAGAGATGCTCAAATTTCAGCTTGGCCACCAGCTTCTGTTCCCGTGTGTGTTCACGTGCATGTGTACATGCACACATGCTTAACAAACTTGAGTTGATTCTCAGGTGCATCCCTCATGAAGGGTGGCTGCCTGGGTGATTTCCAGTATTTTGTACTGTAAATAAGGCTATGATGAACATCTTTGTATATAAATCTTGTCTATGGGTCTATTTATTGCTTCAGGACAAATTCCTAGAAATGGAATTGCTGAGCCAAAGGGCAGGAAGGTTCTTAGGGCTCTTATTCTCCAGAAAGGTTGCACCCCTCCCCTTTCCCACCAGCTGCTTATGAGGGTGCTTGTCTCATCACACCCCCATAATTATGGCCACTTTGGACAAGAAGGAACACAAGAACAGTTGCTATTAAATGTGAAAGAAAAATTGCCTAGCTGGATGGTTCTTTTAAAGGGACATTTAGCAAGCTTTTGAAGTATAATTACTGTTTAATCAAGCTGAGGAACGCACAGGCTCATTATTTTCTTGTGCATGGTTGCTAATTTTGTCAACGCTGTGAGCACCCGTCACTTGGTCTATTTTCCTGGGCTTTTACTGCCATTGCATTTTCCTAGGAGGGCTCCCTTCTGCCCCACCTGTGTGTGTGTGTGTGTGTGTGTGTGTGTGTGTGTGTGTGGTGAGAGAGAGAGAGAGAGAGGAGAGAGAGATATTGAGAGAGAGAGACAGTGGTGTGTGTGTGTGTGTGTGTGTGTGTGTGTGTGTGTGTGGTGAGAGAGAGAGAGAGAGAGAGAGAGAGAGAGAGAGAGGAGAGAGAGAGAGAGAGAGAGAGAGAGAGAGAGAGAGAGATTGAGAGAGAGAGAGAGACAGAGAGAGACAGAGAGAGACAGAGAGAGACAGAGAAATGTAGCCTTTAAGTTTCCTCCTCCCCAGAGGCTCAGCTACCGGCAGGCCCCTCACCTGAAGTGCTCACACCCAGTGTGGGCAGAAGGCTGGCTGCCCGCCGCCTACACTCAAAGCTCAATGTTCCTGGCTATCATATTTCACATTTTCTCCCTTTCTGCCTCCATTCAGCTCTGGTCAGCAAGGGACACCCTGGCAGAGTTTCACGAAGTCTGGACTCACACGCACCAGAGGGAAAAGCCTGCTGCCCTGTTTGTCTGCCTCAGAACAGAAACGGCCCCAGCCCCCTCCCCTGTGGCCAGAGAGCAGAGAGTTTCCCTGAGCTCCCGTAGAGACAGCAAAGAGAAGTTTCCAGAAGGAGGGGACTGCCTGTGACCATTGCGTCCAAAGGCCAATAGCCATTCAGCAGTTTCCAGTCTGGAAATGCATCCCAAAGAATGCCCACACATGTGCACGATGCAGTCTGCAAGGACTTTCCCTGCTGTTTGCAATGGGGGGAAAAAGCCCACTAAGAGGTAACTGGTGGAATAAGTGAAGGTCCTTCCATATTATGTGAGTTGCACCAGGCAGTTAAAAAAATAATGGGGCAAAAAAGACAATGAAGCAGAACTGCACAGACGACAGGCAAACGCCCCCTGCTGAATGAAAACAGCAGGCAGAAGAAAAATATGCTCAAAACGATCCCATTTATGTAAATGGAAATACTTTATTCAACCAACATTTAATGAGGACCTATTACATATGCCAGGCAAGTTCCACAAAGCCCCTGCCCTCACCGACCCTGGGCACCCAGGGTTTGTAAATAATCACAAACAAGACGGGAAGGAACCTTTCACACCGATTATTTCTAGGCAGGGCGTGCGGGAGCAGGGAAGTGGTTCTAATGAGGGTGTTTGTATTTTACTCTCTATGCTTCATACACTGTTGGAATTTTTTCCACAATAAATATGCATTGTGCTTGTAATTAAAGTAATACAAAATGAGGAAATGAAATAAATGGGAAATGCAGAAATGGAGCCCATGATACAGCTGCGCCTGAGACACAGGGCTGAGCCTAATTTCCCATTTCCCCGGCCCGGAGGGGTGGGCACCATTGCTGCAGCTTTCACTGGGCTCATGGGTGTGATATTTAATCTCTCAAGGAAAATAAGCTAGAGAAACAGAGAGAGCCACTGTGGGGCCTGGGAAGCGTTAAGTTTGCCCCACCTGGTAATGCCTGACCCCTACACAGGCCCCAGGTCTCCTTAAGTCGTTCCTTGAGACTTAAAGTGCATCCAAAGATGATCGCTCTCCTTTGTATTCCGAAAAATTTCAAACCTTCAGAGAATTTACAAGAAATAGTACAATGAACACTCGTATATCCTTCACCTAGAGTCACTAGTTGTTAACATTTGTTCATTTGCTGCCCCTCTTTATGTATACATAATTTTCATGTTTGCTGAATCATTTGGAATTTGGGTACAGACATGACACTTTTTTCCTGATACTTCAGTGTTTGTCTGCTAAGAACAAGGACAGCCTACATAACCACATGTAATATCACACTTGGAAATCTGACATTAATATTATCCTAGTATCTAATTTACATTCCACCTTCAGATTTTCCCAGTTCGTCCATTATGTCCTTCAATAGTTTTTTTTTTTCTTTTTTTTGAAGGTCTAGGATCCAGTCCAGGATCATGTGTTGCATATGTTATCTGGCCTCCTTAGCCTTCTTTGATCTAGAGCGGTTCTAAGCCCATTTTGTTTTTTTCTAACATGGAGATTTTCGAACAGTTCAAGCCAATTATATTGAAACTACGATTGCTTTAAACATGACACGAATTCTAGGTGTGATCCTTGTCCTAGAAATGTAAAAATTCTTATGTCACCACCAGGTGGCGCTCCCAGTAGCCCTTGGCTCTTGAAAGCCTGGTGCTTTTGTCTCAATAGGAAAAGGGGGCTATTCGGTGAAGCATTAAAAATGTCCGCAAATTCGTAGAGGCGGTACCTTTTCCAGATGACTTCTCAGATGTGACTCATAATCACCAGGGGATATTGCCGATCAGGATCCTGAGTCAGTGGGACTAGGGTGGGTCCCAAGATTCTGCATTTCTAAGAAGCTACTGGGTGACTGTCATGCTGCCCATCAGCACACCGCACTTTGAGCAGCAGGGGTTTAAGAACAAGCACGTGAAGAAACACAGCTGTTGACAATTAGGAAACGTTTGTTTTCATTATTATAATCAGCAACGTAGCTGGTCTCCTCTGCTACTGCTCTCCCACTCCAGCCCTTAAGCCACCGGCCTCCAAACTGGGGGTTCTGCTCTAGCGGTCCTCGCTCCTGGATTGCTCTGCCCCCAGGTATCCTTCCGCGGGGCCAACTCTCCAGGCGCCCTCAAGCCTTTGCTCAAACCTCACTTCCTAATGAGACTTGCCCAGAAAACCCCACTGAATGCTGCCACCTGCCCCTACACCTGTTTCTGGTTCCCCTTCAACCTGCTTGATTCTTTTTCCTATAGCCTTACCACCGTCTCACATACCATGTAATCTGCTTATTGTGTCACTGCTTACTTCTCCCTCCCCCTGCTAGAAACTAGTCCACGAGGGCTTTGTTTTCTTCACCAATATATCCCAAGCACCTATAACAGTGTCTGGCACATAGTAAGTGCACAAGAAAATATTTGTGTACCTTAATGGGACCTTCAAAATCAGCCCCCTGATTTTGCTGATGAAGAAATGAGCTCCTGGTCTTTGGGCAAGTTAAAGACTTGCCCAAGGTCACACAGACTATAGGGATATCGTCCCTATTCTTCTACTTGAATATAATTTAAAAGCAGGACTTCTTTCTATCAGTTAAATTTTAAGTTATAATTTTAATTTGTATTATTTGTGTTGGGCCTTTTCCAAAGAGCATCTGAAGCAGCTGACAAGATTAAAGGTCATATAAAGTGGAACAGTTAGGAACCAAAATGGAAGAGATACCATCTAAAGGAAGAGGGAGTCAACCGACTTAAGAGGCCCTTGGCAGTAGTTAATCACCCTAACGGAGGGGCAGAATTTGGCTGTTAATGCTTTGGCAGTCGAGTTAAACAGGAAGCACGTGAGACCGCCTAGTGTTCCTCGTCTGACCTAAGAGAGCGTGAGCATTCCGCAGGGACCCACTTCCAGGACGAATCTGCTACAGGAGAACTCTGTGTCACATGCATCGTGTTCCAAATTGGCCAACGTTTACGAAAAACCCAGTCATGGTTAAGAATGTGATCCTTTTCTCTGCAGAGACTAGAGTATAACATTAAATCACAGGACAGCTCTTGTGGTTCCAGTGAATTCTACTCTGACGCTCTAACTGAAAATAAAGATGAAAGACAGAGAATCTAAAAGAATACATAGTTCAACCTGTCTAGGAATATCTTTTACAAATATCTGAAGTCTCAAATCCTCAAGAAACATTGAACCACAGGAATTTATGGATTGGAATTTCGTATGTTGGATAAATATTCATTTTCTACTGTAGAAGGTCTCCTCTTTCCTCTTCTCACTTCCCTAGAGGGCATTCCATCTCTAGGGAGAGAGGACAGGAGGGAAATCACTTCTGCTTCTTCAAGTTGCATAGAGTATTCGCTAGAGTTTATTATGTGTCCAAAAGAGAGAGACAGCACACCCAGCAAATTCACCTGTTCTGGCCGCCAGCAAATTGTCTCCCATCATCAAGTGGGGACAACTGCTGTGTTCTGTGCTGGTGCTTCCAGTTCTTTACAAAGCCTCTGAATATCCTGTGAATGAATACTAGCCAACATATTTGAATAAAAGACCATACATGTTTTCTTATAGACACTTTGTCTTTCTTTTTTTTTTTTATTTAAAGATTTTCCAAGGCATTTTTTCTGTCTGGTGCACTTTTAAAGAGAAGTCACTGTGACTGTATCTTGACCTGAGCCCCCACCACACCCTGCCTCTGTCCATCACAGATGCGTTACATACACACTCACACACACATTCTTTTCCACCTGGCATTGCTTCTACCATACTGACAGTTCTTGGCTGTGAGAGGGCCCGGAGCTTGAGCCTGCAGGGTGTCAAGTGACCTTAGACACCAAATGGTGCTAGGTTCTGCTCCAATCAAACCCCTGGTTTCTGCTAGAATGGCCTGAATCCCTTTGCTTCAATTACATGGATCAGTTGCTTCCATCTGGAAAGAAGAGTGGCGGATGGGTTTGCCAGGAGCCTGCAGCGCAGAAAGCCCCCTGGGAAGGGCTGCTATCTTTGAGGCCTGGTTGGCCTGGAACGGGCTTTTGGTCTGTGCTGGCTGTTTGCGGGCTCCTGCTTCTTTGGGGTGTCTGCTTACCTTGGCATCTTTCACATAGCCATGGAACATGCGAAGCCTGGCATAAACCAGAAGCTCATTGTTTGTAGAATAAAATCTGATAAGCAAAGGTGATATATTGGAGTGTTTGGAGTCATGCTGTTTTGATTTAAATATCACATCCCCATATGCCAACAACTCCTACAAAACAGAGAGAAGCACCTGTGTTGGTCTTGGCACAGGATCTGTTTAAGGGCAGGCCTGAGGCATCCTTGTTCTCTCGTGTGCTGTGTGTGTGCACATGTGCACATGGATGAGCATGTGTGTGTTCCTGCTCATGTCTACTTATGTACACTCATGGGTCGAGGGCTGGATAGTCGCACCCGTCAGCAACTGGAGCTCTGAAAAACTCAGAGAGGAATGTGGTTGGTAGACCAATGGGTCGCAACGTGTTCAAGTATAAGGACCCTGCAACATAAACAGTGTTGCAAAGATTCCCACATGAACTTGTCCTTTTGGCAGTTCTAGGTTGATAAAATATATACCCATGTTTTTTATTATCTTTTTCAATGACTCCAAAGCTCTCCAGATCTAGGGACCCATTTCCTGAGAAGACATTTCACACTGGAAATGGGAAACTCCTGTGAATATCTGACATGCTAGCAACTTTCCCCCAAACAAGCATGATTGAAAAACACGACTTCTCTGAGCAAAGTAACAGTCTCCTGGGACCACGCCTGTCTGGTTCTCTGATGCATCCTGTGAACCCAGTGCAGGAAATGACCCCTAACAGGTATTTAAAAAGTATACTTCTTGCAAAAATATTCAATAAGATGAGGCCACTGAGCAGCTGGCTAGGCTCACTCAGCAGTGGTGCTATCTAGTCCTGCACGCCAGCCTCAATGAGCATGATTCGAAGTTCTGCATAGAAGGCATGACTTACCAACCCCAAACTTGGCTGTGCAATGAATACCACATTATTTAATTATAATTAAATGAAATCTAATCTGCCTTTGAGCACCTATGCTGCCAGGACATTGGGAAATTTAATGTTGGCCTCAATTGGCAAATTCCATCTCTCCCTAGGGTTGCACAAGAATTGGGAAGGACCATGTGGTTCCTGGAAAACAGGGGAAGGGATTCTGGTCATGGTCACTGCTGGAGCACCTCGAAATCTAGGCTCCCAGGGACCCTTAAACACAGATGGCTCTATGGGCTTCCTGCCATGTCAAGTGCATGGGGATCTTGACCAAGGTTACAAATTCCAGGGCATAATGGTCAGCCTCCCGGGGTGCCCCTTGCGGTCAGACGTTTCCCTGAGAGACCAGCCTCCACCATAAGGGCAGCAAGCAGGTCCCTGCAGCTCACTCTTCCTTGTTTTGGGGACTCTCACCTGCTACTTCACTCCTATCCCTCCTTGCCTACAGCCTCCCCGGGGTGAGGGGTGCACGGGGCCTCAGGCGGGGCCTCCTGAAGTTGTGCATGGTTGCAGGGGACAGAAGGAGCCCGGAGAGAACAAAATGCACCTCATACACGGCCCTGCCACAGGGCCCGGGGGAATGACCGTCTGCCGCATGCTAAATCTTCTGAGTCATTTCTAAGCAACCAAGACCTCAGATGGGAAGCCTGCAACTGCCCGAGGGTCTCCTGACAAGATTATGGTGGAAGCCTCATGGCAAAGAGAAGAGCTTCTCCTTTTCCCATCTTGTCCCCCCTTAGTTAACCTCCCAGAGAGGCGACCTGGAAACTGAAGTCACTTTTAGTTACTGGCTGGTGCTGTGACAGGCCTTCTAGAGACGGTGTCAGGTTCTGGCTCAGGGTTTGTCTTCACCTTGGAAAGCACCGGAATCCACTCTTTCCTTTTTCTAGGACCCAGTCCCAGGCTCCTTCAAAGCCCAGTGGTGGGAGTCCCATCGTGCTGCAAACTGTGGCCTGAATAACCCAGGCCCCGAGATGGGGAGTGTTGGTTACACCAGAAACAAATGGAATAGTTTCTGGCCACAAACCAGACCCTCAGGTGCCAAGAGGTTCCAGGAAAACTAGCACATCCCAGGATTAGGAGGAAGTAAGGCAGTGACTAGGGATTTTTTTCCCTAATGAATCCAATAAATCCCTGGAAAAATAACCCACCAAGGGTGAAAAATAGACAGAAAACAACTTTATAGTCTTTTGGAGGTGTTTTTTTTTCTTTTTTTCTGAGAAAGAGAGAAAATAGAAAATATTCCATGCATTTGCTCTCAAAATAAACAATCGAGAATATAAAAATCATCTATAAATACAAGAAATGCTTTAAGTCAGAGTTTGTAGTAATCTGCTATGGCAGCCCTAGGGAACAGGCCCGAATATACCTTTTGCAGAAGAACCCTAGGATGTGTGACTTCAGAGAGTCAACTGGTGGTCAATCTCCCATTCCAACTTGCCTTTTACTTTTCTTAAAGAATTTTATTTGCATTCCAGCATCTTTCAAACTATGTGAACATGGAAATAATTTTTCTCTTCTATTGCACATTTCATTTCCCATTGAATTATGAAATCTGCATGAGGAGACAATTCAGACTGTAGGTATACTTTGAACTATGAAGACGGCCCAGTCCTGTGGTATTCCAAAACAGTCGAATACCTTATTATTTTTTTAGAGATAAGGGCTCTTTTTAACACTGAAACTACCATTTATTTCTTTATTCTAAGCAATTTTTTCAAGGCAAGCCAAGTCCTTCTGTGGGTATTGGATTTAAAACTGTCCATGAGCCCTACCCTTTGGTAAGACACAGGTTAACCACTCTTTGGGGGCTTTCCATAGACATCAAATCATACGGTGCATGCACGATTTTTAATCATTTCATAGTTCTCAACTCCTTTTTGGATCATGTCTCTGAGACACTGATAAGAGCCACAGACTCTCCCCCAGCAAACTGTGTTCTCTCGACTTCTGCACCCACTCTCAGGGGGTTCACAGATGCCCCTCCACACCCCCCTGCAGTGTCCTCTGTGGAGACTGTTCTCAAAAGGCCTGCTGGGTGGCCACTTCCCTCCAGTCCGCCTTTTCACTTGAGCCACAGGGTGGTAAGCAAGGGCTGCGTCTGGCCGAGGGCCGAGGTTTCCTCCCCCACGTGCTAACGGTGCTGGTAAAGTCTCAACAACAACAGTGCTGGGGAGCTGAATTCTGGCTGAGCAATTGTGAGGGACCTTCTCCTTCAGACTCTCAAAGACTGAGTCAGGCCAAGGGGATGCATGGCAGAAATTCCAGGGGACAATGGTGGCTTTCTGAAGAGAACTCACTGAGCCATAGGGCTGGAAAAGACCTGGGGCTAACGGGCTGTGTTCCTGCGAAACCCTGGAGGTCACCATCAGCTCCCTTGCTTCGGGGCCTTAGCACACTTTCCTCCTTGCTGGCCGTGCTCTCACCCCACCTTTTCCACCTGTAACCTCTACTTGCTCTCAGGCAGTTAGACCCACTTCCTCTCGGATGCTTTCTCTGACCCCCCAAATCTGAGTAAGGAGCCCCCTCTCTGTGCTATTTGCTTTGAGTTTCTCCACCACAGCCTTTGACCCACTGTTGTTACTGGCTCTCTACTCATCTGTATCTCTACTGGACTGTACGTTCCAGGTCAGCAGGGACCACGTGATTCTTATAATCTTCCTGTTCCCAGCAGTGTCAGGAAAACAGCATGATGAATACAAGCTTGTTGAGTAAATAAATGAATAACTGGCTGGTTCAATGCAAGGTTTCTCAAACTCGGCAATATTGGCATTTGAAATCGATAATTCTTTGCTATGGGACTGTCCTCTGCACTGCAGGACATTTGGCAGCCTCCCTGGCTTCTACCCGTCAGATGCCAGTAGCACCTCCATCCAGTTGTGACAACTAAAGATGTCTCTGAACGCTGCCCAGTGACCCTTGGCAGGCACAATCACCCTCGTGGAAAACTACTGCTTTAACGAACAACTGTTCACCTTGGAGTCATGTCACCCGTCTTGAGTCTGTGTCAGGGTGTGAGAGCCCATTTATTTATCAAATGCCAATGGAGAACTTGGTATATGCCCGTGAAATGGGCGGCTGACCTCTTGTGGCTCCTCAGAAGAGGGAAAAAAATTCCACTACGCATCTGAGGAGCATCTTAAGTCCTTTATTGACCTATTACAACATGGGGACATGAGAGGGGGCTCTAACTAACAAGTTCCACCACAAGAAAAGAGCCTCTCTGGGAGCTGGTGACTGGTGCTCTTGTTAAGTGACAGCTCAGGCCTGGATGCTGGCTTACGTCATGACATTAGGACGCCATTGGCATGTCAACTATCAGACTTGAAGGTCCTTAGAGAGCATCCAGTCCTTTGCCCCCAACCTGAGTCCATGGTCCCAAAAACTGGGAAATGGTTTTTTTTGTAATATGGTGTGTGTGTGTGTGTGTGTATGTGAGTCCATGGCTTTCATTATATTTTCAAAGGAGTCTAAACCCTCCGATGGTTAGTCTAATCTCCAGACTTCAGTGATGAAGGTTCTGCAGTCCAGAGGCTAAGAGACTCCTTCAGACTTCAGCAGTTGGCAATTCGGCAGCGCTAGGACACACACTCGGATCTCCCCCTGCCTTCAGCCCAGTGGGGCGGTGCTCGGATGCGCACCTGGTGTCAGGCAGAGGTCTGATCAGGAGCCACTGGGGAGGGTGAGTCCTGAGGCTCAGACGGATGGGAGGGTGCTTTGTCGGTAGGTTACCAAGTAAAATATAAGATGCCTCATTAAATTTGTGTTTCAGATAAATGACTACTTTCATAGTATAAGTATATCCCAAATGTTACATGGGATATACTTATAATAAAAAAATTATTCATTGTTTATCTGAATTTCAAATTTAACAGGGCATCCTGGGTGTTTTGGGGCTTTGTTGTTTTTTTGCTCAGTGGATAATAATGACTCAGTGTTTGAGACTCAGGCCCTGACTTCACTGGAGGCCACAGAGGCTCCTGACCTGGGTGAGACCGGCTGCTGGTTAAGACCGGCTTGTTTCTCTGTGACTTCAGAAGGCGTGAGGAGTCCTTGAGCACTACAGATATTCTCTAGGCGTGTGGCCTCTCAGAAGATGACATTTCACAGGTCTGTGAAGAGTATAGGTCAAATTTATTTAACACAACACCCTACAGGGTCCCTGCAATTGTATCATTGAGGCAGGTGGGGGAAGTGGTTTCAGTTAGGTGTGATCACTCGTGAAATTCCACGGCAAAATGGCCACAGCCCCTCATCCATGCACCCACTCAAGACACCATCAGAAACATCTTAAGACCTCAGGAGACCATAGCAAGGAATAAATTAAAAAAATTAGTGAGAAAAATATGCATTTCATTTTTCTATTAAAAATACTATTTGCTGTAGGCAATCATCTTCCTGTCTCTTAGCCTTCAGCACAGTAGAGGAAGAGAAAGAAAGGGTATAGGAGAACAGCGTAAGAACATCTGCGCTTTGTCCAATTTCATTTTTGAGTTTGTGCGTTGTCCAGAGTGAGGCTTGTCTCCAAGCTGGCTTCTCAAAAGGATCACTCCCAACCAGCACGGTTTTCTCCTCTGTGGCAGGCGAAGTCATAGAGGGGACAGGGTGCAGCTGCCTGGTCTGTGCCCTTCCAAGGAACAAGGACTCCCCAGAACCACAGGCCTTGGAAGGACCCAAGGCAAAGAGAAAAACTAGCCCCTAAGCCGGGCCCTGCACTAGGAGTGATTGACTGCAAAACAAAGACAGGTTTATGTGCAAGAGGGTACTTGGAAGGGTTCTTCATCTCTGTACAAGGCAAAATATTCAAGTTTCAAAATATCCCATGGCCTGTTTACTCGGAACCTATGCCTGCTGCTCCCCACTCCCATGCGTGCGTCGGCCTGATGGGAGGTGGGCTGTGTGGGAAAGGAACCAGCGCCGCTGTCTCTCCTTATACCCAACACAAGTGGACTAAGATGGACTTAAGAACTGGGAACTTGGCCTGAGGAAGTCTACGGTCAGCGGGCGCAGGGCAGGTTCATAAATAACGCACAGAGCTCTTGGAACACAGGAATCATCTGCTCCTCTTGGAATGTGGGTGTCCTCCCGGGAGGAGCGTCTCCTCCCGAGTCCTAAGTTCCATCAAGGGAGCCTTCCGTTCTCTGCGGCGACAAGAGACAAGACAAGCTACGGTCACACCCTTCAGAACTGAAGAGTGGTCTGGGGAAAGACATGCCAACTGCGGTCAGCACTTGGCAAGGGAACTCGCAGGGTGCTGTCAGCTGCTGGACCCCTGACAAGGGAGGCTCCTGCCCGCGTGCATTTCTCTCTTCCCTCCGTGCCTGCTCCGCCGGCTGCGGCCTCTCCTCCCACAGACCTGCTGCACAGCCAGCTATCAACCAGCTTCATCAAGGACCCACTGTGTGCCCGGCGCTGGCCCATGGGGGCTGCACCCGTGAAGTAAGGAGAGACCCGGCTTATTGCTCCAGCTCTGCCTCTTAACAGGAGATGGACCTTTTCTAGGTCTGTTTTTCAATTTGAAAAACGAAGGACTTAACTCAAATAATCAAACTTAAATGTTTTAAAAATATATGATTCTGCCTTGAAAAGGGTGAAATTCGGATACATTTCCACATGGATAAACCTTGAAAATGTTACACTAAGTGAAATAAGCCAGACACAAACGGAGCAAACCCCGTGGGGTCCCACCTACATGAGGTGCCCTGAGCAGCCAAAGCCAGAGACAGAGAGCAGAGCGGCGGCTGCCAGGGCCCCGGGGCTGGGGAGTCGGTGTTCAGCGGGGACAGGGTTGGGTTCGGAATGGTGGAAAAGTTCTGTGAATAGATGGTGGGGATGGTGCAAACAATTGGAATGTACTTAATGTCACTGAACTATACAGTTAAAAATGGTAAATTTTATGTTGTGTATGTTTTACCACAAAAAAAGTAAAAAAAAAAGATTCCATGTGCCATCTTGCAGTGTTCTCTACCTGCCTCACGTGGCAGGTGTCACCTGTCCTCCCATCAGCGACTGGGCCCTCCTCTGACCCAGGCACAGTTCTCTATGCGGAGGATGCCAGGCCCTGCTCCCAAGAACGGTACTCCCTCCCTGTTACAGACAAACTCCGCTGCCCTGAAATAGGAGGAGGAAGAGACCCGCGCCCAGAGCGAGTTCAGAGGCGGTGAGGGGACCCTGGCTGTGCAGTGAAGCGGGTCACAGAAGGCCTCGGGGAAGTGGCTTTGGCACTGGCCTCCAAGGTGTGGCAGATTTTGACAAACGGATGGTGCAAAGGGGCAAGAATGGAGCTTGCTGGGAAATATTGGAGCAGAAGGGTACAAGGCAACGGTGAGCCTTGAGGAGCAGGCAGCATGAGTGCATGACCCTGGACCCTCCGTGAGCACAGGGCCCCCTGCTGCAGGCAGAGCTCACGAGGTCTTGGGGACCCCACGGCCAGGCTGGTTGGCTCCCTGAGGGTGAAGCGAAGACAGAGTGCCTGGCGTGTTCTGGCGCTCGGAAAAGGAAGCAGGTCTGAGGGGCTCCAGCTGGCAGGCCAGCGCTCTACCTTCTCCTCTGCCAAGAGAGACCCAGGCAAGTGGGCCAAGAGAGCTGAGCTGGCCTCAGGGGGCTGGAGGCCTGCCAGCCCTGGCCGCTTCCCTCGCCTCATTTCCTCTGGTCTGTCTTGAGAGATGACGCTGGTGTCCAGCCTTTCTGCAGGGCCCAGACCAAGTCCCTCCCTAGACACCTTCACCATCCCTCTCCAGGGGAAGCACGTGCTTGGGCAGCTGCTGTAGGACCAGCCCCATGGATGGGAAGGGGTTTTGAAGTAAAAGTTAACAAGTTCACATCCAAGGTCTGCACTTGCTTGTGTTTAAATCAAAGGCTGGCCATCAGCCACCCACGTACAGCTAGAAGATGGCCCCACTTCTGGCTAGAATGTGGTGTGGATGCTCTCAAAGGTCATTTTGTTTCTAACGCTACTGGGATCTCTACTTTCTGCTTCTAGAATGTGCCCCTTATGAGCACTTCCCACAAACCAGATCTGTCCTTGATGCTCATTTAATCTTTGCAACCAGGTGAGGGGGTTTTATTACCTCCAATTTATAGATCAGGAAACTGAGGCCCTGAGAGTTTAGGATCTGCCCAGAGTGACACACCTAGTAAATGGCTAATCAGGGGGAAGTCAAGTGTTAAGGCAGGCTTCTGATTAGTAAGCCAAAACCTGGCTTTACTTGATTCCTGTGCCTTGGGGAACAACTGCTGGAGTCCCTTGATGTGACAGGGGCATTTCAGGACTAAGTGAAGTAAAGTAAATCCCCCATCCATACTCCATACTGCCAGAGTGTTTGATGAAAAGAACTTTAAAATAGATAATCAGTATGGAGGTTCCTCAAAAAACTAAAAATAGAAATACTGTTTGACCCAGGAATTCCACTTCTAGGAATTTACCCTAAGAATGCAGCAGCCCAGTTTGAAAAAGACAGATGCACCTCTATGTTTATCGCAGCACTACTTACAATAGCCAATAAATGGAAGCAACCTACGTGTCCATCAGTAGATGAATGGATAAAGAAGATGTGGTACATATACACAAGGGAATATTATTCAGCCATAAGAAGAAAACAAATCCTACCATTTGCAACAACATGGATGGAGCTAGAGGGTATTATGCTCAGTGAAATAAACCAGGTGGAGAAAGACAAGTACCAAATGATTTCACTCATCTGTGTAGCATAAGAACAAAGCAAAAACTGAAGGAACAAAACAGCAGCAGACGCACAGAACCCAAGAATGGACTAACAGTTACCAAAGGGAAAGGGACTGTGGAGGTTGGGTGGGAAGGGAGGGAGAAGGGAAATAAGGGGCATTACGATTAGCACACATAATGTAGTGGGGGGTCACAGGGTGGGCAGTATAGCACAGAGAACACAAGTAGTGGCTTTATAGCATCTTACTACACTAATGGACAGTGACTGTAATGGGGTATGTGGTGGGGACTTAATAATGGGGGGAAGCTAGTAATCACAATGTTGCTCATGTAATTGCATATTAATGATACCAAAATAAATAAATAAATAAATAAATAAATAAATAAATAAATAAATAAATAAAGATAATCAACTAGCTTTTTGTGGTAGTTTGAAAAGCACTTTGGCACATGTGTTTCTCAATTCACTCTTAGGAAACTCCAAACAGGTAGCCTACTGCTTCTGTCCTCATCATCTCCAATTTTACAGACTGGGAGGCTTTGGGTTGAGGAAGGAAGGACTGATCACCCACAAGGTGGCTGGGGAGCTGGAACTCACTCTAGCCTCTTGATCCCAACCCCTGGGCAGTTCCCGTTGCAGCCCAGCTGCCTGCTGGCTGCCAGGGGGAAGGAGGGGGAAGCAGGAACTTTTTCCAGTAAGACAGCAAGGTTCTCTCCAAGAGCCTAAGACCCTCGCAGGCCCAGATTCACCCCTTCCGTTTAGGTACAGGGTGTTCTTGTTCACGTTATCTGTCTGCCTGGGCCACAAACACAATTTATAAACAAGGCAAAAATGGCAGAGGAAAAATGAAGTCAGAATGTGCCATTGAAGCAAGTCAAACAATACTAAATTAGTATTTGGCTAAGTGGCTATCTCATTGTTAAGATATTTCCTGCAATATGTTTTCAGAAGCAAGGGCCATTAAACAACTGGGAATGATCGCCAGGTTTGATTTCAGGAAGGAAATCCCCTCCCATTTCCCTGCTGGGCAATTCAATCAATTTTCTCCTGACCCTCACCAGCTGATTATTAGGGAAACCATACCTGCTTCTTTTATAAACAAAATGCATTTACTTAACATTCAAAATCCCTTTCCCAATGGCTGGAAATGCCTGTGCTCCCGCCAAAAGCCTTTACTATTTTGGGGGGCAGGACCAGCCGTGCGAGAGCATCCTAGGAGCTGACTTCTGGGCCCACAGGCCAGCTTCTGAGGAAAGGGAAAGTTCTGTCTGTCGTGGAGCTCAGAGCCTTTGTCCAGAAAAACCATTTGGATCAAAGACAAAGTAAATAAGTCAGTCCTGCAGGTCCGGTAGACCCGCCTTGGGCGGGCACAGCCATGCTTTCTGCAGCGGGAGAACACCTCTTTCCCTGGTCCTACACTGCCACGGAGCGAGGATCTCACTCCCCACTCTCCCGAGGCTGAGATGGCTGGAACAGTGGCATTGCTTCTCGAAGGGAGCCTCATGTCATGGACTGGCCGGGGAGCCTGGGGGCCCAGATTCCAGTCCTGCCTCTGCTATTAACTAGCTGGGTGACCCTGGGCAAGCTGTTCTGCCAATTCAGGCCTCGGTTTTCTCATCTATAAATTGGGCTCCGTGACTTTCCACTGCAACAGTCTCTGATTTCAGGAGCTTAAGTGGTTTAGACTAGAAAAAAGTCCTCTTTTCCTTAAACTGAAAGCTTTCCTCCATCAGAAGAATGTCAGCAGTTTCCCGCCCAGCAAAGGCATGATGAGTTCTTTGTTTTTTACACAAATTCAGACACAGGCCAGACAAAGGAAGCCAGTGGCCCATTGGAAGGCTACCAGCAATCTTGCCTCAAGTTCTTCCCAGACCTTAAAGAAGCAGTTTGGGAAGCAAATTCCTCATTTCTTAAGGTAACTAGCTGCCCAGTGAGTTAACTCCTGCACTGCTGGGTAGCTCATAAAAAGGTTGTGTGTAGGAAGATGGGGATGACAGGTCTTTGCCAAATTTGAACTTGGACTTCTTCGTTTCTCTTAAACATTCCCATCTACGAAGTAGCAGCTTCCTAACTCCTCTATTTCCTACAGAATCAAACCCCATAATGAGGCATTAGGGTCCTTCACTTACCAACCTCACTTAGCTTTCCTATCTCGTGTCTGGCCACCATCTCCTCCCCCTGTTCTGAGCTGCTTGAAGCTGCTCCGTCCCTCACAACTTTGCTCCCACCTGGGCACTGCTGTAAGCCGACTCACCCCTCAGGGCCTATCCACATGACCCCTTCCTTGGTCAGGAGACCGCCACCCAGGTGGAAGGAAGCTCCACTGGCTGGTGTTCCATCGTCTCTGATGCAGCTGCTAGCTCCTTGCTTTCTCACCAGAGATAACTAGTCTGTGTCCCCCACTGGGTCAGGACCCTGGGTGTCCTCTGCAGTGGAGAACCTGGTGTGTAGGGTTGACTGACATGGGCTCTCAGAGTTGAAATGAGCTGCTGGATCCTCGACTCCTCCAAGCCTACCCCTGAGCCTGCGTCGCTTCCAAAGCTTGAATCCTGGACCAGGAGGAAATGTGTATTTTGCTCACTTGGAGCTAGAGCCCTTCATTTTTGATCCTAGGGGGGCAGTACCAGGGTCACGCTTCATATTTAGGCTGAGATGCAATGATGGAGACAGTGGGAGAGGATATTTGAAATCACGAGTGGCCCAGAACACCTGGCCAGTCTGATGAGCGACTCTCTGCCCGCTCAGGCTAGTCAGACGACCTGTGCTCCTGGTCTAAAACAGACAAGGTCAGTTCTGGGCTGTAATGAATGGGAATGTTTGGAAACCTGGGCAAGTTTGGAAATATTTCACTGCTCAATGGAATATTTTTAAAAAATAATTTTTATGAAATGAGTACTTACAGAATATCGGTTTTCCACGAAACCTGCAAAACAAAGGAAAATGTGGAGATAAGCAATGCAAAGACTGTGTTAGGCTCCTCCCCAGCCCCACCAAACATGGCAGGAATGGAGCAACTAAACGGGACAGGGGTGCAGACAGAGATGCCAGGCCTGCAAGCCTCTGGGCACCCTGGTTTACAACTCCTTTGCCCACAGAGAGCTTCCTCTGGGCCCTGTAGCTCCATGTGACAAGCATATGAAGTTCTGACAGCTCGTTTGACATTTTAAACAGTCTCTAAAAAAATTAACACCACATATTATTATAAGGAAAAAAACTGAAAGCTATATAACCTAGTGGAAATTAGCAGATAAAAATTATATTTGGTTCTACTCTTCAAACTCTTTTGACACTCTCATCTTCCAGCCCATTTCTACAATGATGAGGCGTTTTGGGAGAGTTATAATTGTACACTATATGTCATTTAATATCCTTTTGTACATAACATGATTTTTCTGGTATCTTCTTAAACATCATTGTTAGGAACTGCCTAATAATAATTAAATTATGTGCAGTTGTTTACTTACCCAGTTCCTTACTTTAAAAATTCAGGTTCTTTCCAAGTTTCTGCTATTTTAAAATAACACTGCTAGTATCCTCTTTGGGAATAAAGCTGTTTCATTATTTCATACCAGTTGTACACTCCCAGGAGTGGGATCAATGGACCAGAGGTATAAACCTTGCTGACGCTCTTGGCCACCACAGCCCTTCCCCTGGGGAGCCTCACCTCAGCTGTCCAGCGGGCCCTGCCAGGCCACAGTGTGAAAGTGGCCCTGGGCTAACGTCAGCACGGGGAATGTGGGGCGGGAAGAAAAGCCCCGTGGGAACTGAAGGCCTTGCACTGAGGGGGCGTGGTCCCTGGCTGCACTGTTTAGAGATGGTTTCCACTACAAGAGGCAAGAGAGGGGATGGTTTTTGGCGCTCCGGACAGGACCAAGCCCCTATTAATAGCGGAGTTCCAGAATGGGCAGTGGTTCACACGCTGGGCCAATTCCCCAAAACGGCACATTACCGACACAGACCTGATGACAGGGAGGCTGCGGGGGCCTCTTACTGCCTGCAGAGGAGGTGTGGGCACTGGGGGTGGTTGCCCTTCTTGAAGGTGATGTGGACGGCCATAGCCCTCCCCAAGTCCTCAGTCTTCCTCCAGGGAGGCACCCCAAGGGGCCTCAGTTTCTGTCCTGCTACTGGAGCTCAAACCCTGTGCCTTGGGCAGTCTCGGGCCCATCTGTCACAACGGGAGTCACAACCCTTCTGTTTCTTGCTCTAATTTAAAAATATCCTGTTTCCACAAGTGCACTTCCCCCTCCAACCCTGTCTTATCACAGCTCCATTGTGCGTCCCTCCAGAGGGAACAAGGCCAGAAGTCCCTAAGGGGCCCCCTTCTGTCCTGGCTGGGCCAGAGGCAGGCGTCAGCAGCCACAGGGATGAATCAGCCCGACCACGGAGTCGAGCCATTGTGTAAACTTCCACATATTGAGCAAGGCATGGGCAGCACCCCCACCCCCAGCCCAAACCTGACCTGGGAGGACACAAAGGACCCCATGCTTCCCGTTCCCCCAAAGCCCCAAGGGCTCTGAAATCAGACACAAGAGGGAAAGAGCCTCAGGATGCATTTCCTAAAGCAACATGAACACAAAATGCTAAAAATTTGAACATGCCGGTAATACTGGCAGAAGACCAAGTTTATGAACACTTAGAGTTTTTGCTTCGTTGTGGTAGCAGAGCAGCCACTACAAAAACAGAATCTGGTGGATAGTGTCCATTTTCTTTCCTTGCAGTGCTTTTTTACCCTCTCGAATTCTGAAGTAGGAAATGGTTCCCTGGGGCAGGGTTGGCGGTGCCTGTTGGCCCGGCTTGTTCCAGGCCTCACGCGCTGGGTGGGGGGCAGGCCTTCAAGGGCTCTTCTCTCCTCCCAGAGGGCAGGCAGTACACAGGCCCTCTGTTCTTTGGTTCTTTCTCGATGACCACTACCCTGAGCATTTTGGATTTCTGCCCCCTTAGGAAACATCTGGAACTCTACATTCCAGGCAAAGAGAAAGCAGAAGGTAGAGGCTAAGTGAGCTGTGCTCAGATGGGAAGGTGGGCCCTGTGTGACCCAAAACACAGGGGAGTTTGTGGTGTGGGATTCAGCATCTCTTCCCAGGGCCTCAAGGTGTCAGGTGGGATGGGCCCAGGACACTCTCGAGGTGGACACAAAGCTTACAGAGAGGAAAAGCAGGTGTCCCCTTGGGGGACTCACAGGGGATGAATTCCTCTAAGCCAGGGTTTCTTAACATTGGCAGTATTGGCATTCTGGGCTAATTCTCTGTCATGGGGTCTGTCCTGTGGGATGTTTAGCGGTGTCCCTGGCCTCCACCCTTTAGGTGCAGTAACACCCCACCTCCCCCACAAATCAGGACAACCAAAAATGTCTCCAGACACTGGCGAATGTCTCCTGCTTGAGAGCCACCACTCTAAGCGGTGGAAATCTCCTCCTAAGCAAGTGCTCTTTCATAGGGAAGAATCTGACTGCCTTGCTCATTGTAATAAACCACTTTACCCTTCTGTCCTAAAATCCAGTGTAAATGTATGCTAATAGGGTTTGCTTTGGATGACCTACAAGCGATTATATAAATGATTTTCAGAATGAGCTGCAGCACTATAAAATGTCAAGTGCTGAATAAGGATAAACATTCAAGCCTTTCTGGCTAGCCAGAAACTGCAACCAGGCTGAGTGAAGTTGCTGAGAAAGCCACGGATAGCCATGCATTTATGGAGAGGCCCCACCCACCCAGCTATAATTTCTCTTTTAGGCTTAACACTAGGAGAACAAGGCGGAGCAAAAGAAAACCAAGCCTTTCCTGGGATTAGCTGGCACCAGTAGGAGAAGGAAGGAGGTGATGATAGATGAGAGGAGAGTTCTGTGGAGGAAGAGTATAGCTTTTGACACTTTTTTCCCCTGCAACCCAGAGTACCAAAGCTCTGGACGAGCCTGGGAGACCACCACCTGCTGCATCAGGAGGACTCAGGTGCCTAACACATGGTCCTGCGTGAGTCTGAAGCTCCAGGACACGAGAGCAAATTGGTTCAATTAAGTGTTAAGAGAGAAGGGTCCTAAATTGTAACCTGGACTACTTCCTTTAAATGCTTACTGCTTAGGACCATCTGCATTACTGCTTACTAAGTGCAACAAAACTAACTCCCCATTTTTGGAAAACCAAATCATAAGCCATAAGTACACCACTATTGCTGACTGGGATTTGCAGATCCTAATCTTAGGCAAATAATTGAAAAGGGAATAGGAACTTTAAAAAGCCTCAAGTGCTAAGCTTGCAGACTAAATAATGAGCAAATTATCAGCATTTTCTCCATTCCCCTAAGAAAATAATAGTTACTGAAATGCAAAAGCTCTTTCTTAACCTGTCTGGCTGTGTCCCAGGGCTTGCTTTCCCTTCTCCTCAGGCATCTCTGAGTTTAGTGTCTTACTGATCTAATTCTAGTTCTGAGATTCTCCTGCCTTCCCTACATGCAGCAAAAAACCATCTAACAGTTGGAAAGGGAAAAAGCTCAAAGATCAAGAGGTTTCTTTGCCTTAGACTACTGAGTTAATTGCTAGAATAAGATGTTAGCTTAGCTGTACGTCAACAAAATAGTAGGCTCCAAATAGAATAGCAGACACGCCCAGTCATGGCCATGACCCAGCGGGAGATGCTGATGCCCCCCTTCTCTTCACTTCATAGAACCCACCTGCCCACCACAGTCCTTACCCACCCTGAGGTCCACACACACTCCCGAGGAACACTGAGATGTTCGCTCTGCAGGAGTTCCACACGGGTCAGGAGCATTTTACTGAGATTTAACAAGAAAACTAACACCTAGAGAGAGGTAAGGGGTGGGGACCACATCATATAATGTGATAAGGGCAGAGCTGAGACCAAATCCCAGGCTACATCCCTTACTCAGGATTTTCCATTAGGTTTGCAATACAGAGAATCCTCCAGACTGGGCCCTAGCCAACATGCATGCAGCAGAAACACAGTAAGTTGGCCCCTGAATCCATGACTTGATTGAATTTGAAGAGAAAACTCAGACTTAGAAGCAAATACCTTTGGGGTCCTGGAGTCAAGAGTGGGTAAGGGATTCGGATTGGCTGCAAAGGACCCATGGAGTAACTCTTAGAAGTGACTGACTGTCCCTCCCCACCATGGTCAGGGGGATGGTCCTGGACTGACCACAGCATAGAGAAATGACAGTCACTTCCAGATGCCAGGACACCAAGACTCTATAATTGGAAGGCAACTTAAGTTCATTCTTTCAACCACCTTGTCTCACAGACAAAAAAAGCTAAGCTTAGAGACACAAAGTAGAACTGCTCTTGCCAGGGGGTGGGGAAAGTCGGGAGTTAGTGTTAAAAGCGGTGCGGAGTTTCAGTTCAGGAAGATGACAAAGTTCTGGAGAGGAATAGTGCTGATGGCCGTACGTTCATGGCCACGGAGCTTACATTTAAAAGCGGTTAAAATGGCAAGCACTATGTATCTTTTGTCACAGCTTAGAGCCTAAAGGCGAGACTGCAGACCCGGGGCCTCCCACAGACTACGAGACCCCCCAACACTCCTCAGCCAGCAGCCCCACGCTGTCCGGGTCCCGCCCAGAGCCCCACCCTGGGGCTGTGCCTTGCAGGCAGCCCTCTGATGCCCTTTTGCTTATCTAGAAGAGCAGCTTTCCTCTGTATCACTCAGGGGAAAAAGGGGTTTACGAGCCAGAACTACGCCCTGTGAGCCATTTCCCAAAATAGCCAGCCCTGAAGCACCGCTGGTGGAGGAGTAGGGGGAACTGAGAAGCTAAGACGGGAAGAACAGAAGACTGAGAAGGAGAAGTCGCAAGGCTCAGCCCTGCACTCAGGGGCTCACTCCTGCCAGGGACCTCGTTTTATTGTGGGTCACTTCCTCCCACAACACACACACGTTTCTGCGTTATCTTTGCCGGCCAACTCTGTGCAATCCTGCTGAGATTGCTGGGAAGTAAGGAGGACTCTATCCCTTCCGACAGGAAGCAGAGCAGCACTTAGAGTGGTACAGTCAGAGGGGAGCTCAGAGCAGCTGGATTGTGGTTCTCAAAGTGTGGTCCCCAGGCCAACAGCAGCGGTGTGTGAGAAATGCTCGGGCCCCCCGAGACCTACTGAATCAAAACGAGGAGGTAGTGCTATACCACCTGTGTTTTAACAAACGTAGAGAACCCTTGATTAGCCCTGAGCCCAGGCCCCTCATTTCACAGAGAAGGTGATGAAGGTCCTGAGAGGTTCCGTGACTTGCCCAGAGTTACCCAGGCCACACCAGGCTGTGATGTCTAACAGAGTTGAATCCTCTAATTAAGCTGATGACAATGTGGAAACCAAAGAAGTCTAGAAAATGCAGAAGTAGGCAGCCAATCGGTTTGGCAGCACAGAGAGGAAAGGTGGCTGGCAAAGGCCTGCCTCCAGGCTCCCTGTGCAATCCCCGCCCCGCCACTGCTGGCCTGGGGACCTGTTACTTCACCTCTGGGCCTGTTTCCCCATCTGCAGAGTAGGAATGGTAATGAGAGCCTCCGTCAGTCAACAGTCAACTCCATGGTGACTTTGAGGATTAAGTTGGCATCTGACAGCAAGAGGAAAAGCAAGAAAGAGGGCAGAGAAATCAGACAAGGCCTGAGGCCTCCACCCCTGAGGCCTCCACTGAGCCGAAATGCTCAGAAACAAAAAGTCTCCTGGCTTCCACGGCAGGAGGCTCCCCAGTGAGGCAGGGGCACTGGCTTTCCAAACCATGCTACGGTCTTGGCTGTAAGACCCAGGGCTCGCTCTACGCTCCCCCGGGGCAGGAGCCAGCTGCCAGGTTAGAGTACAGTTTACAGAGGGACGCAGGTCCACCTCACCTCTGATGGCCCAAATGGCACTGGGGGAGCACCCTGGCCTGGGGTTGGGAGGTGGCGTTGGTCTCGGCCTGGCATGGCACTGAACTCAAGGGCTCAAGTTCCTCTTGTGTTTTCAGCTAAAAATGGACCAAGTGCTCACCCTGTGGTAGGGATAATACACTGACTGCTGGCTTGGGGGTAATTAGCACCATCTCCCCTGATGCTATCCCATCTCCTTTTCTCGTTTAATACCATCTCCCTTTAACAGTGTAAGAAATTGGGTCTCAGAGGGGTTAGGCACCTGGAGCAAAGTCACACAGCCAGTAAGTGGCAGCCCCAGGATTGGGGCTTGGATGTCTCCAAAAAAAACAGGGTGCTTCACCCCCTCGAATCCCTACAGGGCTGGGTTCTACAGTGCATGTGGTCCAGGCCAGCCGGAGGCCAGAGGGAGCAGTCACCATCCAGTAGCCTGGGACTGAGGACTCAGGCATCTAGAGCCAGCCTGGGGCCCTGGAGAGAACCCGCGTGAACAGCTGCCCTAAAGCAGATGTAAGAAATCAGAATATGCCACCACAAAATTGGCATATGGATTATTTTGAACTGGAGGCAGATGAGAATCAACAGACGCAGAGAGAAGCTTTGCAGGAGCTTCCCTTATCTGACTAAAAGCAGAAACTTCTGGGAAATGAGTGCTGCCATAAATCCCCTCTTCCAGAGAAGTTTTATGGCCATGAAGACAGAAAGTCACTGCCAAGATGGACCTGCACAAACAAACCTGACTCCGTCAGTTTCCCCCTAGCTCGCCACCCTGGGAACCACTTTTCCTTTGTTTTGTTACTTCTCTACAAATTTATCGTTCTTGGTTAACATGCTAAATAAGCTCCAGGTTCCAACAACTCCACGGGGTCACTCATTGCTGTTTTGCTTTTCTTTCATCAATCTGTCTCTTGTGAGTCTCATGTGCAGAGCCACTAACGCAGACCCTTTGGAATCCACACTGGGTGTGGCCTTCGCCAGCCAAGCAGGGGCCTCCACTGGTAGTCTCAGGTGACTGCAGACCCCAAGGCGCCTGTGGGGTGGGGGAGCCCTGTGGCCTCCACACTCCACCAGCTTCCCTTCCCTCAAACCAGAGGCGGCAGCTCCGTGGTCAGAGGCGTGGAGTCTGGCTTCAGAGGGGGCAGGTTCTGGGGCTTGCTTGCCGTACGACCATGGGCAAGTGTTTTAACCTCTGTGTGCATCAGTATCCTCAATTGTGAAGTGGACTTATTGTGAGAATTGGAAGAGATATTGTCACATAGACATTTAGCACCCATAGGAAGCCCTCAATAAAGGTGAGCTTTTACATAATCAAAGAAGCTCAAGTGGACAATCTCAGGGATGAGGATCAAAGCACCAGGAGTATTTGTGCACAACTACTGACAGGACCAACTCTGAACCCTGCCTGACCTTCTGCTTTCTGTTATTCTGGAAGAATAGAGAAAGCCTATTTATTTCTGAATTTGCATTTGGCTAGCTCTGAGTATATTAAGAATGCAAAATGAGATACTGACACCAAAAATTCCCCAGGAAATGGTTAGAAAGTTATTCCATCAGTGTCAAGTTCCGCAGGGGGCTGAGTTTCTGCTCTACCCATGAAAAATACCATTTTAAAAAAATTGAGGGGTGATTCCTACATCAGAAATATCTGGGAACTTGTTAGAATTCAGATTCTGGAGAGATTCTGGTTCTGTGGGTCTGGGCTGGGCCTGGGATCTCCACTGCTGCCAGTCTGTGGACCCTGCTTGGCGGAGCCCAGCTCTACCAAAGTTCCCTGGCCCGTGTTAAGGACTCCTTTTCAAAGAATCCACTTGCATAGGTCAGTTGTACAAAGGACGATATCCACAGATTTCCCCTGGAATGTTTATGCCGTTTGGGTTTCCATGTATTTTCAGAATTTAAAAAGTTGTCTTTGTGGACTTCATTTCATCAGAATGGAATAGAATTACTGTTGGGAGCTTCCCCAGTTGCATGTCTGCCTGGGCACTGTGCTCAGTTCCACAGGAAGCTCCTCACGAGGATGCAGTGCAGGGGGCAACTGAAGTGGGTCTAGGTGAAAATCAAAGGAGATGGGGGCAGAGCCACACCCCTGTGCCAAAATCAGTGTGCTCTCAGAAAAGCCGGAGCTGCTGAACGTCCTTAAAGCCAAGCACTGAGTCTATCTAAGGCCTTGGGATCCCTGGAGCACTAGTCCCATGGGAGAAGCGGGGGAGGCTCACTGGCTGGCACCTGAGAACAGGTAGGATTGCTCTGTTTATCTTGGGTCATGAAAGAGTGTCCGGAACTCTGCTGAGCATCCAGTGAGCACATCGCGGGCCAGGACACACTCCAGTTCAACTGGCCCTTTGGTTGGGTATGAACATATGAGACTGTCTGCCTCGAATGCAGCAGGCACTAAATAAGTGTCCATTGACTAAATAAACAGTACATGTAACCAAATTCTGGCTACTCTTTCAGGGTGGTGGGGAGAGAACACTCTGGGGTAAGGGATGGGTGTCTCCTCTGTGGGCTTCCTTTGCTCCTCCATTTCTCTGCCCTCTCCAAAGGCCCCATGGATGGTTCTGGGGGAAGCGTCCCCCCAGACGTGGGAGTCAGAGGGTCTCACTCACCAGGGTCGGCTTTCCGGATTTCACTATACACCGTCTCCGTGCCCTTTGTTCCCAAACCTGGTAAGGGACCAGCCACAGGTTAATAGCTGCCTCTGGGCACCAGGTCAGCCCACTGCCAAAGCAGGAAAAGGTCTCAGGCTCCCTGGGCAAGGCTGCACCTCCCCCAACCCACACCACCATGTCCATCTCCAGGGGCACCTGGAGAGCTTGTTGCCATTGAGCCTGGGGCTGAGATCCTGGTCTGCCCAGTGCCACTCTCAGAATGGAGGGACAAGGCAACAGGCCTTTATGGGGTGGGTCCACCCTCTTCAGGGCAGCCCTGGGCCCAAAGGCTGCAGGGCCCGTGTTCCAGGCTTGCAGCCTCCAGGTTGGTGGTTCCATCCCTCTTCCCTTGCCACTGTGTCCTGTGTCCAGTTGCTCTGCCAGCCCCTCCCAGGAGCCTGGCTATAGTCTCCCAAGAACCTGAGCTCTGGGTTAGAGCCTGGGCATCATCTGTGACTCTAAGTGTCAGCTGGGACTGAAGGCCGCTGACAACACAGAAGGCTGGTCTGATTCACATGCCAACCCTTGAGCCTCACCGACCACTCTGACTGAATTAGTCCGGGGTGGGCCCTGGCCTTGGTATCCTTAAGGAGCTCCTCAGGACGTTCTAATATACAGACTGGGTGGAGAGCTTGTGGTCTGGGACAGCAGACACGATGACCAGGGTGTGAACAACACCCAGAGGAGTCTCAAGGGTTTAGGAGACAAACCCAGCAGTTTAAGTTGATGCATGTGTACAGGTTGTATATACACACGCATACACACAGCATGTGCATACAGGCATACACACCTGTGGGCACACCCCCCACAAACCCTGAGGAAGCAGGATGAACCCCAGCTGCTCCTCCAGTTCCTGTCACCCGCACAAGGGACCGGGAAGCCTCATGGTAGAAAGACGCCTGATGCCGCGTGGCCAGCATTCTCCTTCTACAGATGAGGAAATAGAGTCCCAGACAGGGTAAGACTCCTGTCAGCATGGTCGCGGCCATGTGGATGTGACTCCTTGGTGGCAGGATGGCATGGGCATGTCCACGGACTCTAACTGCACTGAGAAAGCATGACTCACCATGCTCCAGGGATGCCCCCTTCTCTCAACCCCGAGCCTGAACACATTCCTTCACTGCCCACACGGCCCTTTCTCTTTGCCCCATTGCCCCTCTCCCCCAAGCCCCAGGACAAGCTTTGCTCCTGCCCTGCGATGCCCCAACCCTCACACCTACATACTCCTGCACACTCCCCTCTTGCCTGCGCACAGGGCAGTTACTTGGGCCCCCTGGGCTCCCACAGCACTTTGGGGATGCTTGCCCATGACCACAGTGACATTATTTGTCCCCATGACCGTCTTCCCTAGTGGACCCACAGCTCGCCCAGGGCAGTGCCTGAGATCATGTGCCCTTCCCATCCCAGGCCTTACACAGCTACTTGAGGTACTGCAAAGGTTTGATATGACAGTGAGGGTACCAGTCAAAGTCAAGGATCCCTGTAGGCATTTCTACCTCCCCTGGTCTTCAGGAAGGTCTTGTCATAACCACTCTCATCCCTGAGGTTTAAGGTCTTAGGATTAAAATTACCGTCATTCATTGGACACTGAATGGTGGTAGCTCCTGTGTCAGGACCCAAATGCCAGGAGAGCCATGGGATGGTTCTGATCCCGCCAGCTGAACTTGGGGCACATGGGTTGGCCAGGACCTTGCAGACTCCCCCAGGCACCAAACCAGAGTTGGTGCTCAATGGAGCAGTTCAGGCACCAGCACCCTCCTGTGAGGACTGCTGTCTTTCTCTAAGAGGCCAGCAGAGACACTCACACTCCATGGCACAGATTTGGGGGTCTAAAGGGAAGCTCCAGGAATCCCCATGTCTGCTGGGGGACCTACCACAGCCTCAAGGGACTCTGTGCTCAACGTCAAGCCTGGCCAAGTCACTCATCCAGTATAATCCTAACGCCACCTGTGTGCTGGGCACCGTGGAAGACAAAAAGGGAAGGGTGACTTGGATCTGGTCCCAGCTTTCGGGAGCTCCAGGCTGTGGGGCAGATGGCTGTGCAAACAGGCTGTGATAAATGACACAGGATGCTGCATTCCAGGTACGCTGAGGTCACTGCCAGCTCAGCTTCTGACCAGCCCCACAGTGGGAGCTGAGCTGGGGGAGGCAGGGGAGGAATGAAGCGAGGGGGCTGGGCAAGCCTGGGGGCCTGGACACCCTTGTGAACTCCTCGGCCCCCAGGCACGTGGGGAGGCCAGTAGGCCCCTCAGTCCCTGTGGGGATGACCCTTTTTAACACCCTCTGGACCTGAAGAGCTGCCCTGACTCCCCTTCACCTATTAACTGCCATCAGCTGGGCAGCAGGGTGCCCTCAATTTTTTGGGTGACTGCCAGGCATGCAGATGCCCCAGTGGTTTCTCTGCTGCCTCCCAGTTCTGCTGGGCCTCTGAGTGTGTGTGAGTGTGTGTGTGTGTGTGTGCATGTTCTGCCCCCCGGTTCCGACGGCGGGGAAGCGTGCCGCCCTTCACCCCCTCTCCTCCTGCTGCTCTGCTGCAGCAGCTGCCCGCTAATGACCAAACCAGGCCCACAGGCTGTTTGTCCCTGCTGTGAAGGATGTTTCCGGATGGAGCCTTATTGTGGCTTCTGTTTTTCTCTGGTAACGGAGAAGGAGCTGGCTTCCACGTCATGGGGTTTTCCCAGCAATCAGCCTCAGAGCAAACATGCAGCACACCGGGTTTAACGAGTTCCTTCCCACCCCTCCTCCACCCCGAGTGACTGCCTGGTCAGCTGCCAGCCAGGGTTGGGGCTGGACTTGGTCCCCATCCCTCCCCCCACCCCAGCCACGGAAGAGAGAGGCCTCAGGACAGGGAACTGGACTGGCCAATACTAGGTCAAGTGTACTTACACTGGCCTTGAATCCCCCAAGCCTTTTCCTCCCCTGGTAATGCCCCCCACTCTCCACCCATGAGAAAGCAAGGGGTCAGCATGCCCCCAGTCTCTTAACTGCCAAGGAGGCTGGGTCCAGAAAACTCAACTCGAATCCTCCAGAAACTCCAATTTCCCCCCGAGAGACCTTCATTCTAGCCCTCCCCAGGCCCCCGCAGCCCCCACAGCCCCTTTATGTAAATTGGTTGCAACCCTGCAGCTGCACTACTTGGCATGGCAAGCCCCCCTGCCCCCATCCTGGGGGGTCTTCTTCTCGCTACAAGCCACCCCACCCTAACCTTTAAGCAAGAAAAAGAAAACCAGATGCTACTAACAAGGAAACATTCCCAAAGGCCTGGAAAATGACCGATTCCAAGGACAAAACCCTGCTTCCTCCTTCCTCCTCCAGGTTCCTTAAATCCAAAGCCTTGTGGGCATCAGGCCACAGTGCTGGGCAATCGCACCTGCTTGCGCACCTGGGAGTGGAGGATCAAGAGGACAGTGGGGTTTTTTCTACACACATTCAGAATATTTGGGCAGCCTCTGCCCCCACTTGCTACAGTTCTTTCCTTCCAAGCCTGAAGTCCGAGCCTGTGAGGCACAGTGAAAGTGGCGGGGAGGGGCGCCCACCCGGGTCCAGGCTGGCCCAGGGGAGGCGGGCCGGGAGCCGCGCAGGGCCGTCAGCCCGCCCACACTAGGTTCTGAGCACCAGACCCCTGTGTGGTCTCCTCTTGGGCCCCTCAACTTAAACCCACCAGAAGCAGATCTCATCATGAGCCTGGTCCTCCTAACCTCAGACATCATGACCATCCATGCAGTTGTTCAGTTAAGAAACATGTAGTCATTCTGTCTCCCCATCCTTGCCCTTCATCCAGTGCTATGGGGTCTCAAATCCATTCACTGCCAGCACCCCGGCTCCACCATCAGCCTCTCCTGCTCGGTGATAACGTACTGGCCTCTCTGTCTCCTATCTTATCCCCTTCCGTCTGTTCTCCACACCAGCCACAGGGACCATTTTTAAAGAACGAAGTTGGAACCTGTCACTTCCCTTCCTAAAGGCTTCCAAAGGCCCCTGAATCCTCTGAGACAAGAATGCAGAGAACCCCAGAGGCCCTGCAGGCCCTGCCCCTGCCCCATCCTCCCCAGTGTCATCTGCCTCCTCTCCCTCTTGCTTTCTCTGCAGACACAGGGGTTTCCTTCTGGATCCTTAAATGAGCCAAGTGTTGAGCCAGCTTGCATTGCCCTTCCCGCGTCCTGGTCCTCCTGACCCTCCCTCCTCTTGGTGGGGCCACTTTCTCTGTGCCTAGCTTAAATGTCACCCCTCAAACAGGCCCCCTGGGACCATCCACGCAGAAAAGGTGCCCCCTTTGATGCCTTCTCAGAGCACCTCATTGTTTCCCTCTGAGCACTTACTCTAACCCGACACTATCTCCTTATTTGTTGGTTCCTTGTTTCCCCAGCCCCCTGGCAGGCTATCCCTCTATGAGGTGGGGGCCACACAGGTACTTCTGCTGCTTGCATGGGAGTTGGTCCATCGTGGGCCCTCAATTTGTCAACTCAACTGGCAACTTACTTTACAATGAAATAGGGAGGACAAGAACTTTGGGCCTGCTGGGCTCCACCCTCCAGGACCAGTGGAGACTTGGAGGTGGGAGGCCCTCCAGTCCTGCAGAGTGGGCAGTCCCACCTCTAGGGGCCATTCTGACGGCAGACTATAGGAACGGTGCCCCTGTTGCGCAGCACTCAGCCTGGGGGTTGAAAAGGACCGCCCTGCTTGCAGGTTCTGTGCACATACCTGCTGACATGGTACCCAGGACCTAAGAAAGGGAGGAAGAGAAGAACCCGAAACTCCTCCCAGATCATGGAGTAACAGGTAACAAGAAGATGCCCTTGCCATGTGCTCTGGGTGATGCTTCCTTCGCAGGCTTGGTCTGGAGGCCCCAGGCCCACCTGGCTGAGTGCACGAGGTGTAGACTTAGCCGGCAGGCAGGGGGATGCATGACCGTAGCCCTAATGCACTTGCGAGGAGGGCGGGAAGCTCTGGGTGGCTGCTGCTTTGGGAATGAAGTGCTCCCTGAGAGCTAAGGTGCAGGAGGGTTAGAAGGGCACACAGGGCTTTTGCTAGTGCCAAAAGCAACTAAAATTGACATCCTTGCATTTGCTATGGACCAGCCCACTCCGAGTCCGTCAAGCAGGCACCAGAGTGAGGGACCTCCAAGCCAGCCTGCCCCTGAGAATCATGCACTCGATGACAAAACCGCAAGTGTACAGCCAGTGCCCCTGTTTATACAGCAAGGGATCCTGTGCTTTCAAAGGCCTTTACTCAAGTGTGCCTTGAAAGAGCAAGCCCTTGCAACCTTCAAATATGCATTTCATGTACACACACTCAGTCTGCAAGCAACTTTCTAAGGGAGACGTGGGGTTTGGGCAAGGGGTGTACCTCTGCAAGAACGCCCAAACACCCAGGAATGAGGCTGCACTCAAAAAGTCTCTCAACAAATGCATTTCTTAGCACTTAATTCATTGCTCAATAAGACTTATCCATTATTAGTAGTATGATGAGTAATAATTCATGAAACTTTACTACTCAAAGCCTGTGCAGGGGTCACTGCTCCTGCCTTAGGCACATCCAGCAGTCTGTCTGCTGACCATCCCCCTTCTGAGCAACTGAGGTTGACTAGACCCTTGTCACGGAGTCACAGCACGCCCACCCCGATGTCTACACTCCAGCACCCAGCAAAGAACGGGGACGCACTTGAGTGGTGGTATTTACCTTGGTGGGGCTCAGGTGAGGTCACTTCCACTTCCGTGTACTCCACATCCAAGGTCAGAGGCTCTGCTCAAAAGAACCACAGCACCCTGCAGTTAGAGTCTCCTTGGGGGGGGCCTCAGACCACATTAGAGATTTCCATTCAAATGATTAAAGCATCCCATATTTTGAGGGGGAAGTCAGACTTAACTCCATTCTAAGTGGGAGAGAAACCTCAGGCCGGGGAAGGTGGCGCTGAGGCACTGCCGAGGATATGGGATGATCCTCCAGCCCAGATTCCTGCTGTTTCTAAAGTGGGAGGATTTGTGAAACTTCAGTGGAAACAGAAAGCAGCCAGCATCAGCCACAGCAGTTAACCTTAGAAGTCTTCTCCATGGCCACAGGCATGGAAAGCTACCTCCAAGGTGGGAAGGGTCTCCGGAAATGTGTAATGGGGTCCCCAGCCTAAAAATGTTCTGACAGCATGAGGCACATGCACAGAGAAACAAATCACTGAAAGCAGGCTGGGCACCACGGAGAAACCTAGCTTTTGTCTTCAAATCAAAATAACATTGTGATTTTATTTTTGAAGCCTCAAAGAATCAGGGGTTCTCACCAGCAACTAAAACCGTGATTCTGCAGTCAAGGATACTGAGGCTTCTACAGAACCTTTACTTCAGAGCTTTAGCTCCCATGATAGCAGCCCCAAGGGTAAGGAATTTTGAAAAAGTGATTTAGCCCACTCCTTCTGAGCATTAGAAGCAGGCAATCTATTGTTAATTGTCTTTAAAGGTCAGCAGTATGGCTAAAATTACTTTTACAGTGTATTTTTCACTTTCATTAAATACTTAGTAAATACAAAATAACATTTGTAAGTATGTACAAAGTATAAATAACAATTCAATAAAGAGCAGTGTACCTATCATCTTTTTAAGGAAAAAAACATTTTCATTACCATTGAAGTACCCTGTGTGCTTTTCCCCATCCCAGACCCTTAATACTTTTCCAGTTTTATTGCGAGATAAGTGACATACAACGTTGTGTAAGCTTAAGGTGTACGATGTGGTGATTTGCCACAATGCTATTTAAAAATACCCAGTCTCTACTGTCCAAGGGAAAGGAGGTCTTCCCATCTTATTTAGTAGCCCATTCTGAATCAGCAAGTCCCCTTTCAGATATAATCCACTTCTTTCCCACTGGAATTTAGGTTACTTTTCCATTAAGGACACTGGAACGCATCAGCCATTTCTATTTTATGTGGCAGTCAGTGACGGGTTTGTTAACAGAGGTGGGGAAGTACCCACAGGTCTGAACAGTTTTGGTTTTTTTCCTAGGAGACTTTTAATGTAAAGGTTTTTAATAAAAAAAAAAAAAAACCTTAGATAATTACCTTTATTTTCATTTATTGGTTTCATTGCATGGTTTCCAACATCTTCATTGTAACCTAGTTGGAAAACAACAGGATGAGTGACAATGGCAAATTCCAAAGAAAATGGCAAAGAAACTGTAGTACCTCAGCAGGCAAAAATTTTTAATCTCTTCTTAACAAGTTGTTCTTTATCAAAAAGAATTCTTACAAATGTTATAAACATGATTTCTGATGAATACATGGTTTTCCCTTATGTATTTGAACTAATTACTATTGTGATGACTAAAACGTATTTATAAACTAAGTAATCAGTGGAGCAACAACATAAGAATTAGGGCATGACTTGCAATTTGGAAATTTGGGGGGAAATCCTATTTTAATATAAATCTACATCAGCATTTAATTTAAAGTATCTCTGTATTTATGTATCAATAATACAAATAACCAACAGAATCCCCCTTATACCACAAAAAGGTATCTTCTCTATGTCTTCTCTTAGTGGCTAAATATTCACCACATTTTTCTGAATGTAGTTTCTTGAATGATACATTTGCTCTTTTCTCCTTACTGGCATATTGTTTTTGTTACTACAAATGTTTTGTCTTACTTTTTAAAAGTTTATGATTCAGCATGTAAGAATTGCTCAATTCCTAAAACACATTTCTCATGTAGGTCCTGCAAAAAGCATAACCTAAAATGTTCTTATTTTGTAGAACACATGAATGAACATTCTATTCCCAAACCTGCTGATGAAAAGAAAACTGCCCCAAATCTGGTCTGGGACAGAGCTTTTTGTGTGGTGTAACTATAGCCCTTGGTAAGTAACTAGCACCCCTGAGCAATTTTCTCATAGGCCTAATGGGACGAAGAAATCCTGGGATTGAGCTGACTCCTAAATTTGTGATAAATGTCACAATCAGGTATTCCTTTATCACACCACTTTTTCTTTTAATGCCTCTACTAACAGAAATATTTAAACTGGTTCCCTCCCATGACAAGTTTGAGAGGGAACTGTCTTGGGCTTCTAATAAATGATTCCATCTAAGAAGATGTTTTACTAATGCCTTAATTTGATATCTGGTCTCTCTCTCTTACAAATGGAGAATCATTAGACTTGGGCAATGTTCAAAGTCTTTGAAGATAACCCAGGATGGGTATCCCCCACATTATCATTATTCTTCACCTTTCATTCCTTGGGATGTTCAGAAAGTGATGAGATTTGAATGTTGTGCCTTCTTTCTTAAGTTTATGTTTTGCTTATCACATGGCCTCCAATGAGCGATTAGATTAAGTGTCTGCATGAAGACAGGCTTTCCCTACCAACTGTAGCCCCATCACCTACAGATTCTGCTTCTAAGAGAGGGGAGAGTGTAGTGAGTTGGGAAAAACTAAAACTCTTAGCAGCTGCAGGAAACCGTGACTGTACCATAATGTTGGTTGGCTTCAGCATTGGGATCCGACAGTATCTTCTCATTGTTGGAGTTCAGAAGTGGTGCTGCTGGCCTTAAAATGAAATTTAAAAGGGAAAAAATGCATAACTTTTTTTGGCTCTAACTCCAAGCAAACAAAATAGTCAAGGAAAGATCATGAGAAAACTAGGATGTTTTCCCAAGTTAGGAAAACTTCACTCTCTTGTTTGGAAAACATTTTCTCTTTCAGCTGTTAAGCTTTTTGCAAAAACTCTTTGCTATTAAAATGGGTGTCAGGGCCGAAGGGCCCCCAGGTACCACAGGGGCTTTGGTGAGTCCCGACCCCCTCAGTTCCTCATCCTATGCTACTGGTTCTTTTGGGAACATAGCTACCATTTCCAGACTTTTGAATTTTTGGATTTCAAGAACAACAATATAGCAAAACCATTTTTTTGGGCCAATTCTACTTTGCCGAGTAAATTTTTAGAATTCCATATACTACCATTATAATTTCATAAGGAAAAGGGGATTTCACAAGTAACAATGTAGGAAGGAAATGACCTCAGAATAAAGCCATTTCTTCTCATGAAAGGATAACTGGCAATCTTCCTAAGAGACAAATACACCCCCCCACCACACACACCCTCCCCCCCACAAAATCCTACCTTACTCAGCCCCAAGGCCCTTTTTTTTCTGAGTTTTCTAAGAGCCACTGAAAACTTCCTAATGACCAGAATCTCCCTACAGACAGGCCTGTTCATGCCCACAGAGCGACCGCCTGTCTTCCAAGTATGCACACTGACCTGGACATCTCCACTGGCATCTGCTTGGCTTTAAAAGAGAAAAAGAAAAATCGAGATCAGTATAAAGTACCCTCCTCCATACCAGGTAGAAACACTCATTTCCACCATATTTGACTTTCTTGAAGATTGAATACCCATAAAAAGAGAAAATCAAATATATTCCTGCTTTTAAAAAAAGAAAAAAATAAATAACTGAACAAAGTAGGGTTCTCTTGGTCTTATACCAAGAGACTTCACATGATTTCCCCTCATAAATAAATGTGACATTGTCACTGCTTTAGCCAGGAGTGGGTTTCCTTAGCGGAATGTGACAGAGATGAAGACAACCAGATTAGCTAAACAAGCAGCTCTCTCTCTGACTCACGACCATTCTGCCAGGGAAGGGCTGACTCAGGCCCTGTGCTCTTGATGCCAAGTCGGCCTGACACCCAGGCCCGGGTCAGCCTTAGGAGGGGATTTGTTCTGGAGCCTGACTTCCCAGTGTGGTTATAGCTCATGCGCTCTAACAAAAGCTGAGGGCCCCTCCTCATCACATCTTCCCCCACCCGTTCCAGAAAGCAGCACCAGGGCCTCTAACAGAATCCACTTTACCTACAACAGTTTTTGCAGAATTTACTGGTATATGCCCTTTTCCTTGAGTCCAGGTAGTCCTGGCTTCCTTTCCATGTGTGTCTAACCTCAAGCACAGGGTAGAAATCACAGCACAACTGGCAGATAATTGAGAGGTATTCAGTGTGTGGAATGTACTCCCTAACACCACACCCCACTCTTACAACCACAGGACTGGGTATAGTCAATCACAGAAATAGCTTCTGACTACATGTAGATGCAACTTCCCCCAAAATTCATCTTTTTGGGTTAACCAACTAGGAAAGCAATTGTTTTCATTTTTGCCTGTCTAGACCAGGTGCAGTAAAAGCTCCATATCCACCAAAGCCAAAATCTTGGTCATAAGGTGACACCCCAAGGAGAAAACACTTGTCATCAGTTACATTCCCTTAGCTCCCACTGGGGCAGAGCACACCCCCCGGGAAGCTGGAGCCCCTCACATCCACGGCTGGTTTCTCGGCAAGGGCAACCTGCCGGAATGGAATGAAAGAACTGTGCTCACCCTTGGCTTTCTTCAGAAAATAGCATCTGGCCCCAAGTACCAAGGTGGCGATTATCACTCCGATGACAACCACTGCAATAAGTCCTTTCTTCCATGGGGCAAGAAAGACTGGAAATCAAAAAAATTTAAGTATATAGGTTTTTCCTCCTCCAGTAAGAAACAATTTTAGGCTTAAGCAACAAATAAAGCTGATTTTTACAGTCCTTGAAATCAGCATCTAACATGAGCATCTCCCTCTGTGAACTCTGTTCATCGCCAGTATAGAAATAACTGCTTTTGCTACAGAGTCCACGGTGGTCTTAAAGGACCATGGGACTAAAGAAGGCTCCTTTCTGGGGTCTGTCCAGCCCTCCTCCTTCTCTAGGAAACCACCCTCTACCAACATAGGTGGGCTCCCCCAACCATGTCCCCTTTGCATGACCCAATCCCCTTGGCCACAGGTGGTCCATTGGGGGACATTTGATCCCGGATGGGCCAACTGGTGTCTCTCTACCAAGACTGTAGAATTATGATTGTGTGAAATACTTCCACTTCCATATAATAACCAGTTCTTCTTTTATACTTGAGTGGGTTTCTGTCACTTGTAACCAAAAAGCCTGGAGGATATTGGTCTCTTAACCCTCAGGAAGACGCAGTAAACTTTCACCCACTTCCTCTTACAAGTGGTGAGCTTTCTGGCCACACCCTTGGCGGGCCCAGTCGTCCCACTGTTGAGACCTTGACGCACCTCTGACCGTCAGCACGTTGCTTCGGGGCATGTTTTTGGCGGGGTTGGCTCTGTTGGAAGCTGTGCAGTAATACTGTCCCTCCTGCTCCTTGCTAGCATGCTGCTTGTGCCACATGGCCTGGGTGTCATTCAAGGTGATTTGGTAGAAGGGCCTGCCCTCCTTTTCTCGGTAAAACCTGTAGGTGATTGGACCAGACCCTTCGTTCACGGAGCATTGAAGCACAAAGGACTCCCCCGATTCCACCATCTCACTCAAGAAGATAGAGATCGTGACCTCATCCACCGGGGCTGAAAAGCAGGAAAAGGATTAGCCCTGAGAAAGGGGGAAGAGAGGGAGCGCGACAGCCGCTGCTCGCGGCCCGTGTCCTCCCGCGCTGGCCTCAGGCTGGCATTGAGCTCTTCGGCTGCGTCACGCCCGTCATACACACCCACATGTCCCCCCCTGATCAGCCCGGGAGGCCAGCCACGGATGCCTCCTGTCCTCGCGTGCTGATCAGACACAAGATGCTAAGGACAACTCCCTGCAGGGACCACTCCACTTTCACTGGCCACCCAGCCTGCCCCTACGATGTAGGTTCTGCTGCGGTCTGTTCTGTGTGCGTGGGCGGGGGGCGGGGGTGCGCGCACAGGCTTTTCTCTCCCTGTTTACAAAGATGCCCGACGCTTCCAGATCCCAGGAACAAATGGCCTCGACCACCACCTTCTCTGGCTCCCGTCCTGTTTATCTCTTTTTTCCTTTAGGAGTGGTCTAAACCATTGCTTTCACATCCTCAGTTCCCACCTTCTTGTTATCCCTTGAAGTCTGACTTCCATCCCTCTGCTTCTGAAACTGCACTCTTATTTCTGGTTTTAAAGAGACGCGGAAGGCCACCCGATCCCTGACGAACGCATCTCCGAGACCCCAGCAGGCGAGACCCACTGCAGATGTCCTTCCAGTCTTCCCTCCCGAGCCTCCCACAGCTCTCAGCTGTCACCCAGACTTGCCTTTTGAGCACGGCCTCCTCTGGCTTCTGTGATGGATGCCTCACAACCCAGATTCTCTCACCACCTCTCCTGCCCTCCCTCTTTATTCATCAGTTTCTCTTCCTTTACCCTTCAAGTATGGACTTTCTGCAAAATTCCATCCTCAGTTTTCCATTCTCTTCTCTGGTGATTTCACCTACATCATAGCTTCTATGTGTACATTTAACACATAAACATATAGCAAATATTGCCTAAATATGTAGCTAAACATATTTAATGTATTTATATATATTATACTAAATATAATATATATAAATACATATTACTCCCCTAAATTCCAAGTCTTTATTTTTACCTGGGCATTTCCATGTGGAAGCCCTGCCAGCCTCTCATTCCCAGCAGTTTCAGGCAGAACTCATTTTTCTCCTATATTCCCTTTCCCAGGCTCCATATTCAACCACCAAATTCTGATCCTAAACTGTCTTCCCAAGTAGACCTTCCTATTAATGTGAGAATGGTCTGGTCAGCAGACGGACAACTGACTTACAAATCACTCTCTCTTGTGAATGCAGCGGGTGGGCAGATCACGCAGCTGCTCACCCAACAAAGGAAGCACCAGGCCCAGGATGGGATGGTGGGGGTTGCCCACAAGGGCAGCCCCGCAGAGAGTGCCGCCTGACTCGAGGCCCTCTCTCTTGTGAAGCACAAGGAGGTGGTGGCAAGCTGGACTCAGGAGCCAGAGTGCCCAGTCTCAGTCCCCAGCCCCACCATCTACCAGCTATCTGTTTTAGGCTTTAGTTGCTTTACCATAAAACAAGGATGTTATAATCATTATGGGTCTTATGTGGCTATTGCAAGTATTAACGGAAATTGCTAAGTTGCTTCACACAGGGGTGGACACATGGTCAGGACTCAGTAAATGTTAGCCATTAATACTGACCCAATTTCACATTACCTTGCTCAGGTATTATGAGGTCTGAATTCTCTACTTGTTCTAAGTGATAGAGCCATGAGGTTAATCTTCCCAAGACCCTATTCTTGCCATGTCCTTCCCTCTTCTGACTTTTTATTGCACACAGGACAAATCCCCAACTCTTAAGACTGGCATTTGATGCCCTTCACAGTTGGGCTCAGTCACTTTTTCAGTTTATACTGAACGATTCTCCATTCCCAATCACTGTTTCTTTGTTTCCAGCCATCTGATTTGCCCACAGGCTTTTTGCTCATGTGTTTGCCCAAGCTGGTAGGCCACCCCGAGTCCTCTCTGCCTACCCATTGTCAAGTTCTGGTTCCTAACCCAGCTCTTCCCACTCAAGCTAGATGATATCTTTCATGCTGTAGATTCCTATCACCTTCAATGTAAGGGTAGCACACATGACAATCATGTGTTGCCTAGTAATGTTTTCTTCTATAATTATTTGCATTGTAGTTCAAATATATTAAAATCTTTTCCCCTTATTTAATCAGGAGATCCTGTGTTTCTTGTTATACCATTGAAAACAAAGAACATATTTCTTTTTTGTACATACTCCATAGCATTAGGTGCTTTATATATACTGGTGTTAATTTTAAAAGTATGGCTACTCTTAGATTATACATTAACAGAAGTAGGAATCTCTATCCAACTTGAGATGTCCACAATGGCACATGTAGATAAGCAGGTATTCAATAAGAAGGAGGAAGAAAAGGAAGGAGCCTTATGAAGCTTTTTAAAACAGTGTGCAGGTTATTTCAGATGCAAGCCATGGCACTGCGAAGGACTTCCGAGAGGTGCAAGACAGAGGCTCAAGGATCAGCATCCACCCCAGGACAGAGGTCTATTTCTCTTGAGTATGAGAGACCCAGATGAATGTTAGCCAGTCCCATGAGACTAGAGCCTGCAGCTCTGACTGCCGTGGGATCTGCACAGGACAGAGTTTGCCCCACCAAGGGTCAGCAGTAGAGAAGAGCTCCGGTCTACAGTTCTCAGAGGTGCCTGGCAATCCATCTCAAGAGGAGCTAATGCTAAGGGGGCCCCAAAGCACCACTTTAGTGCCTCCAGAATTCAGGACACTTTGCTCTTCTATTTTAGCAGTTTGCTTAGAAGGTTCTGAGAAGAGATGACATTGCCATATCAATAGCTACCAGATCTTTTGTGACCCTGTTTACCTGGGCCTTGGTCCTTCTTTGCCATGTGTCACGTTTATGGACTTTGCCCAAGTAGTACCCACTTCTCTTGCCCACACAGTCCCTGGGCAGCCACAAACCTTTAAAAAATGTGAACTAAAGCCCCAAACCCGCATGGTTTCTTCTCATAGCACAGTGTCTTACCTATCACCTTGACCCGCAGAACTTCGCTGAACATTTTGTTTTGGGAATGGCAATTGTCCACAATACACTGGTATTCTACATCTTTTGTTGGGTTATCTTTGAATACTGCAGGGTCGTTTGAGCTCATGCTACATTTCTTCAAAACACTGCTTGCTTTTAAGAGGTGATAAGAAATAGGTGAGGTTCCGTTTATGGACTGGCAACTGACTTCTATGGTCTGTCCTTTTATCACCTCAGACCTGGACTCATGAAAAATCCTGGGCTTGGAGAGCATCTCTAGAATGACAGAGAGAGAGAAACAACCTGAATGGCATTGAAGAAAGAAACAGAACCGGCCTGAGGAGTTTCTTCTTCCCCAAACTCTGGGCTTTGCTTTCTCTGTCATTACCATCATTTTAAATGCCTATCTGCCTTATTTACCTTTATAGGTTCCTTTAAGATTGGCAGGTAATGTGTGTGTGTGTGTGCGCGTGCAGTGGGTGGTGAGGAGGGAAAGAGAGGGAGAATGCTATAAACAAAATGGATGACACAAATTCAAGAAAAACATTATATCCCCCTAAATACACGTTTATATTGTCATATATCTCACATGCATAGACCCACACATCCCCACAGTTTTTTGTATTGAGAAAAGATACAGGAAAAGCATAAAAAATGTACAAGTACCCAAACAGATTATATTTTAAAACAAATTCGCAGTGCCTCAGCCTCTCCTGATAATAAATTCCATGCTTCAAGAAACGAGTACTAGGTCATTATTCAGAAGTTTGCTCATTTAGAAAGCTTATAAAGTGAAATGAACTCCTCCCAAGAACACCAGAAAGAAAAAAATGTAATGACCACATTTGTCTCTTGCTTCATTTCTTTTTGAGTTATATGACTAGAGAATCAATGACAGACGAAAACTCTGGGTCAGCTGAGGTGAAAATCTTGACTGGATCAACCAGGTTCAGCTGAAGCACAGCCTGACTAGAGCTCCACATTCGCTCCTTTACTCAAAATACGGCCCGACTGCAGCCCGCCAAGCTGCTCGTCAGAGATGCGGATTCCGGCTCCACCCCGAGCCCCTGGCGGCATCCTAGCCAGGTCTTGTGTGCGCAGTCAAGTCTGAGAACACTGCTCTACGTGGCCCCAGTACCTACATTCTGCTCACCGGAAGTCCTAGCCCTTCTGGTCAGCCAGGATATGGATTAAAAACTGGAACTTAGACGTTAAAATTTCGTGTTGATTAAGCAGTGCTTCCTCCCTGACCTTTTGGGTGGGTGCCTGCTCCAGCAGCCAGAGTCCTGCCAATTCAGAGGCCACATCATCAGCAGGCAGCCACACTAAAGCCATGAAGTCTTTGCCAACACCCTTTTCCTTGTACTGCCTCTCTCCTGTGCACTGAGCAGGAAGACCCACTTGCTTCTGTTGGGTCTCTTGATTTCCCTCCTCTCTCATTCCTGGGGGTTCTTACCCAGCCGCAGTGTAATCTGCCTGCCGACTGGACAGGATGGCAGCTGGTGATAAGTCCCCTTCCTCCCACTCAGCACCAGTACTGTCCGAGCCAGCAAGGATGCACTCACCACACACGGCAATCTGCACCACGCTGCTTTTCTTGACCACCTTGCCAATGCCTGCGAGGCAGGTGTATGTCCCGCTGTCCCACTCCGAGGCTATCTTGGTGAAATTCTGAGTGTGTGACACAGTCATGTTTCCCTTCTGGATGGTGAAGTTGGCTGGAGGCGCTCCTGGGATGGAGCACCGCAAGTTCAGGCTTTCACCCTGGTCCAGACGTGTGGCAGAAGATTCCAGCCTTGGCTTGGAAAACAGCTCTGAAACACCAGGGAGTGGGAATGGGGTGAGATGTTTCTGAGCATGACACCCAAAGCCCCTTTGCAGAGTGGCCCCTGGCCCAGCTGCTTTTGGAAGAGCCCACTCCCAACTTTTTGCAAAAAGTTTTCCTTTCTCCTTCCAAGGTACTCAGTACCTTGCTACTCATGTACCTGATAATCACACAATTACAGGGCTCAGGTTCACTCTTTGCCTGGGATTCCAATGGCAGGTTTTGCTCCTGTGTTAATCCAACATATTTCACAGACATGGATTAGAAAAGTTTTGTAATGCGTAATATGTAATGCAGCAAGTAGTGATGCATGCATTCATTCATTCACTCATACATTTCATTCCATGAGTGTTTCTTTCAGGCTATCTCTGTGCAGGGCACCTTGCTTGGCACTGGACAGAAAGCAGTGAGAAAGAAACAGTTCCTGACTTCACTGTGCTTACATCTAGTGGGTGATGTAGATGTGGTGTTTGCAGGAGAGCCCATCATGAACCCAGGCTTGGGGAGTCAGGAAAGGACTCTTGGCGGAAGCCACCCAGGTACACAGGGAGAGAGTCTAGGCGGAGGGAACAACATAGGGAGGGCCTGGCAGGAAGCTGGAGTACCTGAGAGCTCAGTTGGGAGTAGAAGAGGCCGTAGGAAGGCCTGCAGGTCGTAGAAGTACAGATTGTGCCCCCAGGGCCGTGGGAACCACAGGGAGTCTGGTCAGGGAAATGGCCCCCGAAGTGTGTGGTAGGGAGACCTCTGGGAGGAGAATGGGGGTTGGGGGTCCCAGACCAGAAGCAGGAGGGATGTAGTGCAGGCTGGAAGAAGAGTGGGAGAGTGAAGGTGGGGAGAAGCCGCGGCAGGCCCCCATCCCTCCCGCCCTCCCCCCCAGGAGAATGAAGACGCACCCGGAGCCACCTGAGGTGGAGCACCGTGTGAACTCTAACAGTCTCTGCTGCCTGAGTTATCTGTACCATCAGTACAGATGTCAACAGTATTAAAGACTGGAGTTGGCTTTTTAAGACAACTTGTCATCTCCTTATTTAAATATTCCCTGAAATACTTCAACAGTTCATAGTTATGGTGTATGTTTCTATTTTCAGCTACATGGAAATTACTGATTAGCTACTTAGTCAGTGTGAAGACTTGGATCCTTCAGGTGAGCAAATGCATGCTGACCTCATGGCTATGGCCCTTGACACGGGAAGAAGGAGTCAGTAACTCTGGACTATGTGTCCTCTGAGAAAGGGACCCAGTCTCAAAGTTCCTCTTAGGAAGGCTTCTTCTTGGGCTTGAGATCAAGAATGCAACCAGGGGTCAGGGAATCAAATTCTACCTTAGGCTCTAAATTTATCTGCTGTGCAGGCTTGGGGGTGCAAACCGACACTGTCATTGTCATCGATGGTGTGGCCGAGCTATGGAGGCCATTTCTGTCATCATCAAGCCGCAGTACCTTCCTTGTTTCCTCAACAGGGGATGGAATACAACTTGAAGTAAGGTGTTATCCCAATAATTAATCTGTATTTCATGAAGGCACATTCCATCCTTCCTCCCTTCCATGATAAGTACTGACTATCTGTTTCCAGAGCACCATCAAAAGGTCTAGGTTAAGAGTGGGGAAAAGGAACCAAAGAAATTGACACTCTAAAGTGCCTTATAATCCCATTGAGCAGATACCAAAAAACTTGAAAAGATGATTTAGGAAAAATCCTAAAGCAATGACTCTACATTTAAAATATGTAAACAAAAATGCAAAAAGTAAGAAACCACCTTGCTGAAGTGAGTGCAAGATGGTTTCAGATTAGAAATGAAGTATTAGAGAATGGTTTGATTGTAAAGAGGCAGTGTAAACAAACCAGCTCGACTATCACTTACTGAACAAACACTGATTGTGCTCCTATAGTGTGCCAGGCTGTGTCTAAGGATCAGTGATGCAAGGCGAGTTGCACTGCAGATCTGGTCCTTCAAGGACTCACACAGAATGCGTGGAGACGGATGCTCTGTCTGCACAGTGACTGGGTTGGGGAGGGAGGCTTGGATGGGGGCGGTGCCAAGGTGGCGGATCACCAATTTAAGCCCAGGAATAGTGATGTCATCTAGGGAACCATTTTAGGAGGGCTTCTCCTGTAACTGGCTGCAGGGTGAACTGGAGCAGAGATGCTCACGGGGACCTCTGCAATAGATAATCCTTGTGTGAGGGCCAGTGTTAGGGCATGATTGTAGAGACAGAAGACAGGACAGAGTTGAGAGACCTGGCAGCGCTTGGTGACCGACTGGGTCTAAAAAGGCAGACAGTGTTGGGGGTGAGGGTGAGGGGTGAAGGAAATCCTTCTTCTATCCAAAGATAAATGACTAATTCAATAGCTTTTACCTTCACAAAATTATTGTGAGCCACCAACACTACTATATAGAGCCATTTATGGTGAGGCATGATGGCTATGGGGTGCGGACAACCAGATGCGCAAGTGGGCCTGCAGCCATTTCCAAAGGCTTGGTGGCACATGGACACAGGGTTGTTTGCCTGCCAGCCCGCTGGTTCAGTTAGTTCTGCATGGAAAGGAGAGAGCTCAGGACCACAGAGCTCTCAGGCTGAGGGGGTAGGAAGGGCAGCTGAGTGGAGAACTTTGCTTTCCAGGGCCTGCAGTAGTGACCTACTGACTGACCTGAACACCCATCACGACACAGACTTCTGGATAGGGTGACCAGCTACACGAGTATCTTATGGCCCAGTGATGCTTCATGCTTTCTTAACATAGCCTGGCCTGAGGGTGAGGGTGCTGTCCACACCAGGCCCTCTCGCAGCAGGATGCCTGGCCCTTTATTGTACTTCCTTAGTACATTGCATTCTAATGGTCTATTTCTATCTGTGGATTTCTTCAAGGGCAAAGTCTGACCTTAGGTAGCTCTCTCTTTCAGTAAGTTGCCCAGCATACAGAAGGTACTCAATATATGGTGAATTGAGTGCTTTTCACTAATGAGGTAAGGTATGTCTTAGTGAAAAATCTCATGCTGCATCAAAATATTTGTCATTATCAATAATAACCTAAATTGCTAGCATACACTATAGACCAGAAGGAATCACCCAGTTGGGCAGTTGGCAGCCTACCTATGATTCTGCCAACTCTCCTTGTAACTGTGCACTTAGTGCTTGACTAGGAGGCTTTCAGGCAGTGGGGAAACTTCACTTGGGAAATAGGAGGTGCTGACGCTCTCTGCCCTCTGAGACACTGTCATGCCAAGTTCATTCATTCATCCAACAAATATGTACTGAAGTTCCACTATGTGCCAGGCACTATTCTAGGTGCCAAGGACAAAGCACTGAATAATGTAGGTAGTGTTCCTACCCTCATCAGCTTTCATGCCAGTGCCTGAATACATACACTAAACAGGAAGAGGTAGAGTACATTTTTTTGGGCAATAAGTGCTCTCGAGAAAAGTAAAGCCAGGTATGTGGGGAAGGAGTCCAAGAAAATTTTTAGGTACATGGTTTGGAAGCCAGACGGGCTTTAGGGTGACTCTTGTTCTGCCACTTGGTAATCCTGTAATCCTTGGGTGAGTTATCTAAACTCTCAGCCTCAGTTTCCACATCTATAAAACTAGAATCACCTCATAGCACTGTTAACAGCACGAAATCAAAATGTGTGTAAGCCAGTCATGCAGTATCCAAGAAAGGGGAACTGTTACTGCTGTTTCTGAGCTTACTAATGCGTTCTCACTCCTGACCCTGACTTAATATCTGTGTTTAGGATCTAGGATCATGCTTGGCACAGAGGAAAGGTAAATATAATAGAATAAGTGACAGTAACACAAACTAATGTTCACTGAGTGCTTATTCTGATGAGGCTCCTTATAAGAGAGTCACGTCATTTAGTCATTGTAACAGTCCTCTTGGTGAGTGTTGTCACTATTCCCATCTCATAGAGCTGTGGCAAGGAGAAACTCAGTAACTCACCCAAGGTCACTGAAGCAGTGAGGGGCAAGGCTGGCATCTGATGCCAGAACCTGCATCCCCGACCACAACTGCTAACTGCCTGTTCATTCTGCAAGGACTCTCCTCCGCAAGCATCCCGCCTGAGCCCGAAAGCATTCGTTCAGACAAGCAGGAGTGGAAGCATCAGCTCTCACTGGCCAACCTGGATTCCAGCACGGCCACTTCTCGACCTGCCAAATGCCGACACCGCCCAGAGCAGCCCTACCTGTTATGTTGACCACGATGCTGCTGACCTTGGATATCCGGCTGGCTTCCACTTTGCACGTATAGTTGCCGCTGTGCTCCACCATGGCCATCACTGAGTAGGTGGCTTCATTGCCGTGCCTGCTGTGTGCCACAATCACCTTGTCCTTCTGGATTATGATTTCTGGAAATGCCTGGACCAGGTGAGTCACTTGAATGGTGCACTTAATGAGGAGCTGATCTCCCTCTGTGATCATTCCCTCGGGGCTGATGTGGAATTTGGGATTAGAGAAGGATTCTACAAGAATAGGACAAGCCGGTCAGATTCAGGGTCAAGTCTGAGCAGTGGAGAAAAGGCACTTCCTCCCTTTTTCTGCTCTTTTTGTTGCCAACCACTGATTCTTCTTAAGAATTAAAATTCACCTTGGCTGCTACCATGTTCCTTTCCTTTTCGCTCAATCTTGAATCTCCAGCCTTCCTCTTAACTGCACTTCTCTAACTTCCTTGAGCTTCCCTAAGGCCAAATCACACCTTTTCTAGATCTTATCTGCAGAACCTTCTTCAAATGACTGCACAAATAACCACACCAGTTGGAAACAGACTCTGCTCCCCAAGAATTTTTCTAGGCTCTTTCCACAAGGTTTGTGGGAACTACGGCATTTCAACATAAATATTCTATAACTCTCAAAAGTGACAACTATGTAAATGGTACCACTCCATGGAAACACTATTTAAATCACCATATGCACCTCCAAAGTAATTTCTAATCTATTCTATTTCTTTTTTTAAATGCTGGCTGTATCTGACTAAACTGATTTCATGACTCACATAGTTTGAAAAATACTGTTTTAATAAAACATGGGCCAGATACCAGGGCATAGGATCTTTAGGAGATGGTAAGGGGAAAAGTAGGGCTAGGCCTTTGCTCCCACAAAAAAATACAGTGGAGCGTGAGAGAGCATACACATAGATTACAACTACGGAAAATACAGATAGGGACATTAAAAATGTCACTGATATAATACTTTAATATTCATTAGTTTTTAACTGTAAGGTCACTTAAATTCACAATAAAATGCTACAAATGCTACCACTCAAAAAAGTAGTCTGCTTTCCTGAGTAAAAGTCAAAAAAGAGGGCATCTTTTAGGACTTTCAACATGTACCCACTGGAGTAGCTTAATAGTAGCTAAAGGGCTTTTCCTTACATCCAAATTAATTCCAGATACACCAGAGATTTGAATGCAGAAAGAAAAAAAAATTAAAGCACAGAAACATTAAGAGAAAATAGGTGCATTTTTTTCTTTCATAATATTGGAATATAGAGGAACTTCAGATGTGAATCACAAAACCGAGATGCCACAAAGACAAAACATGGATACATTTGTAAAGATTAAAAGCTTCTGCCTGGAATACTTATCATAAAATAAAGACAAATGATGAAATGGTGGATATATTTGCATAGTATTTGACAAAGAGCCAGTTCCTTTCATTTAAAAGGACTCAAACAAATCGATCAGGAAGAGTTAAAAAGGACAAGGTGCATCTGAACAGGCAATTTATGCTGGAGAAATGTAACAGACCAGTAAACATAAAGAACATAATCGACCCCAGTGAAGACCAAAGAAACACAAGTCACAGCAATGATATATTCCTGTTCCTCAATTAGAGGCAAGCAACAATAGAACATTGGCAATATTTTGTGCTGTAAAGCATGCAAGAAAATGAACACTAGTGTCACTTTTGATGGAAATGCTCAACCATTCTGAGGAGCAGTTTGGCAGTATCAATATTCAAAATGCACAAAAGATTTGAATCCACAATTTGACTGCTATGAATCAGCTCTATAAATAATAATGAAATAAAATATTTGCAAAAGTACACAAATTATTAGTACCCGTATGTGCATTGCACAATTGTTTTAATAGCAAAAAACTGGGAAAATACCTAAATGCCCATCAACAGAAAATTAGGTCAATAAATTATGTCATATCCCCATAATAGGATTCTGAGTTGCCACTAAAATATTTCTTGACTTGGACAAGGGTCCCTAACATATTGTTCAGTTAAGAAAATATTTTTAAATTTGTATGTTTGACAGGTCCTATATTTGTAAAAACAAAGAAAAACAGACAAAAACTGTGTGGGAGTGTGATCGTGTAAGCAGAAAAAGTCTAGGGGGTTCATACTGGTGGTTTTCTCTGAGTAGAGGTACAATGAATGTCACATTATACCTTATACTGTATCTGTATCACATTTTCAGGATATTTGATGTATACCAGGCATTATAATGAGAAAAACATTATAATCAGAAAACCATATATATATATATATATATATATATATATATATATGCACATTGGGCAGGGTTGAAGTAAGGTGCCAAAAGCAGAGGGTCATTTATGACATAGTTCAGGGCTCCTAGCTTGAAAATCTTCGAGGCTGTCTGCATCAGAGAGTGCCTCCCCGGCCTCATCCCTGCCTCACAGAGTCCTTCAACCACAGCTCCCTGGGAGCTGCTGGTTGCCCTGCAGCTCACACAAAGGCTTCCCTCTGCTTCACCTTTCTCTCCTGTGAGCATTCTCCAATCACCTCGTTTGTTTCCTATTTGTTCAATGCCTTGGTGATGCAGGGTGGGAAGAAGAGGGGAGTTGTTCCATCAAAAAGCAAAGGTTGAGATCCTGGCTCACCCCACTCCCAGTTCCCTCCAGACCCCACTTCCTGGTGTCTGACCCACATGGAAAAAATACAGACTTCAATAGATTCAGAACGGTGTTGAGAGCAGCAGCCCAGCCAGAAGGCCCCAGCCCTTTCCCCAATTCTGGGCTCTTTCCCCCCAGACAAAACCAGCAAACCAGTAAAAATTGCCAAAAGAAGAGTAGGACTCTGACCTGTCACGGTGACGAGTTCACTCCTGACAGATACAGACTTCTCCACATTGGTCCCAGAAACAATCCCAGCTTGACACTGGAATGATATAACATGGTCCTGTTCCTCGACTGTGAATTCCAGAGTCACAAAATTCTGGTTCTGAGAAGTTTTTTCCCTTTTTTGCTTGACACCTTTTGTATGTAGTTTGAATTTTTCAATTGTGAAATGTATCGGGGCCTTTTCCTCTGGGACAGAGCAATTGACCATCACAACCCCTCCTTCTATTGCCTCTTTCTTGTCCAGCGTCACTCTGGGATTGGACACTCCTTTGGGGGAAGAGAAAGTCCATTAGTATCAGTCTGGTCCAGCAGCATGAGCCTCCCTCTGAGTCATCATGGCTGACCCAACTGAATGTGCTTTCGTTTTGTCCAAGAACCCCAGTGCCACCTACACAGTAGTTACCGAGCATGGATGTGTTACCAGACGCTTTGAAAAATACAAAACATATTTAAGATGTGGTTTGGTGCTTTCAACATTTATGATCCCATTGGAAAGGAAAGTCTTCCCAGCTGATATAGTTCAAAACAAAACAAAATAGCCAAAGTTTATTATTATTACTGTGATTGTCAGTATAATTTATTGAATGCCAACAAGCAGGATTAGACTCTATATCCAGGACCCCAAGTAATTATAATAATAAACCTGGGTGAGCATGAAAAGTAAAATTATGCTCATTTACAGATGAAGAAGGTGAACCTAAGAGAGGTTCAAGGCTCATCCAAAAGCTCATGGCCATAAGCCCTACAGCTGAGATTTGACTCCAGGTCTGTCTGACTCCAAAGCCAGAGGCTGGGGTGGGAATGAGGGTGGGAGACAGGGGGGATGCATGGCCTCCCAGTTCAGAAAGCAAAGCTGAAAACGAACGAGCATCAGAGTGTCACGGAAACAATGAGCGATGGAGCGGTCAGGAAGGGGGGCTCAGAGACGATTCTCAAAAGGAACAGGGCAGAGAGGAACCTTGGGGGAAGGGTATTGTTTGGGCAGATGAGGTGGGATTTGGGCAAAGGGCAGGCATTTGAGGGAGCACATGTGTGGGGAACCGCCTGTGCCAAGGAGTATGAGTGGCTTCTCAGGAGGGCCACCTGCAGGAGAGAAAGGGGTGGAGGGAAAGGCACACTGGGTGGTAGACCAGGGTCAGACTGGGGTGGGCTGGGAGAGCCTGGCTGAGGCCAGATGTCCTGTCCAGGCCTACTCTGGCGCTCATGAGTGCCATCTTTGAGTCAGACAGACTTGCTTGCATCTGAAACCTGCCTCTTCCCAGATGTGCTACACACACACACACACACACACACACGAGTCACTTATGACTCTTATGAATCTTTCTTCTGACCTACCCAGTCAAAATATCTGTACTATATTCATACCACTATTGTCACCTCTGCTGGCAGGAGGAGGTGTCCCCCTGCTGCAGGCTGAGCGCCCCAAAGGAAGGGATCATGTCTTACTCATTGTTAGGCCTTGGCCTTGCTCACAGTAGGGACTCAATAAGTGTTCAGTGGATGAATGAATTGCCTTTTGTCTACTTCAAAGACCTATCATAATAACCAAGAATTAGAAAGGCCAACTTCGGAGTCGAATAGATCTTGATTCTACCTCTGGCTTTGCCTTTGATGAACTATGAGAAGTGAGCGTGCCACCCGCCCTCTGTGAGCCCCAGTGTCTGCACCTGTAAAAGGGAGCAGTTGTGTTGGTCTCTCAGTGCTTTTGCAGGGGTTAAGTGAAGTGTGTGTAAGGCACTTACAACCTCTCTCTCTTGAGGGCCGAATAAAATGGTAGCTCTTATTACTGGAAGTAATAATGGCAAGAATGACTATTTTGATCCCAAAAGTGAGCACAAAAATGCAGAAATGATAGGTGTGCAGTAGTTGTCAAGGAAGCACAGGGCTGGTTTCACCAACTCTATCCATTAAACCATCCAAGTTTTAAGCAAAATTACCCAATATTTCAAAAGCCTGCCAGCACATTTCTTTTCAGTATATATTTCCCAAACTCTTGAGCAGTCCATCTTTCCTCATCACCAATGTGAATGCCTGGACTGTGGTTGGTTCCTTCCGTCTCCAGTGGAGATGGAGAAGGGCTGGTCCACATTCCTGTGGTTGTGGCCCCTGGTGACACAAAGGGATGTCAGGCCAGCTGTGCCCGCGTCTGTCCATTGGAGACTGAGAGGCTGGGGAATTCTACCAAGGGCCATCTGCTGGGATACTAACCTCTTTCCCAGCCTCTGCTCTTTCACTCTTACGCTACATCTCATTCCTCTGCCCTTGCCCCACTTCACCATCAGGCAAACTCCTACATGATCTTCTGTGTCTGGGCCCAATGTTCCTTCCTCCAGGAAGCTGTCCCTAACTTCTCCAGGAAGAATTGTTTCCTCCTGATTTTGTGCTCCAAAGGCACTCAGATCCTATGCCTGTCATACTGTAATTATTTGCCTAAAGGTCTCTCCTCTCTACCAGACTGTAACTGCCTCCTGAGCTAGGCCCTGCCAGCTGAATTTTCATGTCATATACCTGCACCTGTTTTTTCCTGACTGCCACCTTGGGAAATGCTTCCTCAGAGAGTAAATCAGTGAATGAAAGAATGGAACCCTATTATCTCTGAACCGAAATTTACTGCTGTGATTTCCCCCCATCCATCTCTACCCATTTCTACTTCCCTTTTCATCTGTTTAATTTATTTCACGATCATTTATTGAGTGCCTACTATGAACCAGATTCTTTGAGATATAAAGTAGACGACACACCATCTCTTTCCTCATGACCTCACAATCCAGAAGGGCAGACAGGTGTGTGAGAAATAGTTGAAATCTGAGTGAAACAGTAACAACCATTTATTAGGAACTCACTATGTGCTGGAAATTATACTGACCCCTTTACCTACATGATACCTTTTAATCCTCTCGGTAACTCCCCGAGCTGGATGAGAATTCACTGATGATAATTTTAAACTTTAGAGAGGCTAAGGGACTTGCCCAGGTTGGGATCAGGCAGAGTGACTGCAGAATCCTTTGCCAACATTCAGCCCCATGGCCTTCATACCAATACCACTAGACATCGAGATCGCATGAGAGCTATAAGGACCAGGACCCTGGAGGAGATCAGTTTTGTTTGGGAAAGTGTCAGAGAAGAGATCACTGAGTTGAGTCTTGAAGGAGAAGTAGCAGCTCCCGAGGAGAAGAGATGGAAAGGCTAATCCCAGGAGAGAAAGAGCCGGAGGTGAGGAAGAGCATATTGGGAGCACGTCTAATGCCTGTACCTTCAGTTTAGGAAAATGCCGGGCAGATAAAAGGGAAAAGGATGACGGTTGGTTCGTCTGCTTGAGGTATGTTCAAATCCAGGACTCACCTTTCACCAACACCTGGTAGTCCACACTGGTTTTCTCCTTGTTGTTCAGAATCACAGTGCATTTGTATGTTCCTGCGTTATAAACCCGGGCTTGGGGGATAAAATAACTCTCCATGTTCTCAGTGGAGGAGACATTGTGAAACAGCACATCATCCTTATAGAACAGCACCTGGTGCTGAGGCTTGACATGCGAGGTGGTGCTGACATCCACAATGCACTGCAGGGTCAGGTTCTCCCCATTTTGCACCAAGTGCTTTGGCAGGAACTCCATGTGGATGCTGTTGATGGTGAAAGCTAAATGCCAAGGGAAGGAAAGCAGACACATTTGTTATCTCAGAATCAACATTGTCCCGGTGGCCTTCACCACATCAGATTGCTATTATCACCTTTTATGCAGTATAGTGTCCAGGGGTTCCAAATGCCTGTAGGGACCAGGCAGGTAATGAGGGTGTACAGAAGGTCAAGCATGAGGCCCTTGGTACCAGTCTGTTCATATTCTCCCCTGGAAATTTTTCCAGGCAGCCTTCAGCGTGTGACAAATAAAACATGTCCATCAGCTGTACACAGCCTGTGAGCTGCCACATTATGGCTCCTGGAGGGAGCACAGGTTTCAGGCAGACAGGCACTCAAATTGGGCTCATCACTTACTATGGGACCTCGGGTGACTAACCTCTCTGAGCTCAGCTTCCTCATCTGTAAGACGGGTGAACAACGCTCACTGAGTAGACTGCTCAAGGACTTACAGGAAAGGAGCAGGAAAACACCCAGGAAAGTGCTTGGCATGCAGTAATTGCTTAATAAATGACAGCTGCCAGTGTTCTGAAATTGGGTGGTCATGCCCAGGAGCTTCCTTCCCCACCCAGGCCTGACCAAATTAGCACAGCCCCAGCTGTGCTTTCTACTTGACGGTAAGGACTTGAAACCACTTCTGCAGCAGCCACTTGCAGTCCCCATCCTCATCTGCCATTAGAAGCAGAGCACAGCTTCTCCTCTGCTAGTGAGGGGACTCTCTGGTCAAGCGCCCAGAGCAGCCACAGTGCCCACCTAGCTACCTAATCTCTGCTAGAAACCAGGCCCTGCATCAACCAGCCAAATGTATCATTTCCAGCCCATGTCATCCAGCATCTAATTGGCTTATATCCAGCAACCAAAGGCTGTGAACAGAATTCAGCTGACTAGAGATCGTACTTTGAGACTGATTTACAGTGGCGGGATGCTGAGAAGGTGAACTGCTTAAAACTGGATGCTCTTTATGCACCCCTATGTGTACTGCAGCACTATGTTCAATAGCCAAGATATGGAAGCAACCTAAGTGTCCATCAGTAGATGAATGGATAAAGAACATGTGGCACATATACACAATGGAATATTATTCAGCCATAAGAAAGAAACAAATCCTACCATGTGCAACAACATGGATGGAGCTAGAGGGTATTATGCTCAGTGAAATAAGTCAGGCAGAGAAAGACAAGTACTAAATGATTTCCCTCATTTGTGGAGTGTAACAACAAAGCAAAACTGAAGGAACAAAAACAGCAAACAGATTCACAGACTCCAAGAAGGGACTAGGGGTTACCAAAGGGGAGGGGTGGGGGAAGGTGGGTGGGGAGGGAGGGAGAAGGGGATTGAGGGGTATTATGATTGGCACACATGGTCTGGGGGGGATCATGGGGAAGACAGTGTAGCACAGGGAAGGCAAATAGTGACTGTGCATCTTGCTACACTGATGGGCAGTGGCTGCAATGGGGTGTGGGGGGGACACTATAATATGGTTGAATGTAATAACCACAATGTTTTTTTCATGTGAAACTTTCATAAGAGTGTGTTTCAATAATACCTTAATTAAAAAAAAAAGAACCACAATGAGATACCACTAAAAAACTATTCAAATGATTAAATTAAATACTTAAAACACCTAGGGCTGACAAGAATGCCACATACACACATACACAACCCCATCCTTGCATGTATGCTTATATATATTACATATTCATATATATATATATATATATCCCTTCATATTTTGCTGTTGGAGAGCAAAATGATACCACCACTTTGGAAAATGTTAGTTAAACATATACTTATACAACCCAAAAATCCCATTCTTGGGTATTTACCCAAGGAAAATAAAAACTTATGTTCACACCAAAACATGTACATATGTATGTCAAGCAACTTAGTCATAATCATCCAAAACTGGAAACAACCCAAATGTCCTTCAACTAACGATGAGATGAACTGTAGCACAGCCAGGCAATGAAATACGGCTCAGCACTAAAAGGACTGAGCTACTAATACATACAAAATGGATAAATATAAAAACAATCATGCTAAAGATACCATTCTCAAAAGGCTACATACAATGTACCTCAATAAAATAAAAGCCATACATGACAAACCCACAGCAAACAAACAAAAAAAAAATGGATGCTCTCTATTTTTGTCTATGGGTTGACTGGTGCTAGGCCACTCATTATGAAAATTTTCCAGATTAGAAGAGCCTAAACTATGCTCACTGATTATTTGTCCAGTATGCTCAAAGCTCATTTGTCTGAGCTTCAGAGCAGACCAGGGCAGGTCTGTCTTTTGAGGATCCTCTTGGTCCTGCCATTAGGTCCTTCTGCAACCCCCTGGGTTTCTAATTATGCTCTTTGATGTACCTCAAAGCACCTTAGTCCTACCTTCCCTCTGGTTCATTCTCCCGCATGTGGATCTGGGCTACTAGATGCTCGTAAGAAATCGTCTTATGGAACCTGCTATTGTCTAGCCTAGGATGTCATTGGGATGTTGCCCTTGGTTTCAGATAGTGTTCCAGCCACATCTGGGAAGAGTGTGTTTATTCATTTCTATCTTGTAGATTCTGAAATTTTTCCTTTATGGACCTTGTTTTCCTTTTAGTTTTGGCTTCTAAGAAGTATAAACCCATAATTTCAGCTCTGCTTGGAATAAACTTTGGGATGCATTTTGTGTGCTAAAACAACCAGTTTTATTCGCCTGCCCTTATTTTCCTCTCTGATTTCATTAATTTTATCCTACTGAACAACATCACTTGCATAAATTTTTATAAGTGCACCCAAATCAGTTTTCAAGCAAGAAAATGTATAGATTGCTAGCTGGCCAGAGATAATGGCAAAAATTATCTTTCTTTTTCCTTTCTTTTAAAAAAGTCAAGTCTTTTTTGAATAACTGAGAATTTAATTTGTCTATAACATGTCTCAAGTTTTAAAATGAATACAACAGTCCATGCCTGTCTCTTTCTTTTGAGCAATTAATTTAACAGAAATGGCATCTGATCAGTTCATGAGATGAAACAAGATGCTTGTTTAAATTCAAGTTATTTCCTGCAGCATAAATGTTTAGAACTTTGGAACTGTCTTTATTCCTTATTAGCTTCTGGTCTGAGGGGCCGGCTGGGTGAGCTCTCACAACAGAAGTTTCTTTGGACCACATTTAGTTTCCCATTGATTAATGTGGTCCCTTCTCTTATAGGGAAAGGCTGGTCTCACTAACTCTTGAGTACACCCTCCTTCATTTTAGCCATGCTGATTAGTATAGTGATTCTCTTGGGAGAAGAAGGTAACTGCAGTGCCAGACTACCTGGGCCAAATCATACCTCTGCTCATAAGCTGTGTGGCTTTTGGCAAGTTACTGAGCTTCCCTGAGCCTCAGTTTGCTTATTCATACAATATACATAGTGACAGTAACTATAAATGGCAACCTGAGGTTACATACTTAGAGCACAGCCCCTAACTCAGATGAAGCGCTTGGGAAATGTTAGTTAGGTTCTGTCAGTCACAGATAGAAAACTAACTCTTGAGTCTTGAGGTCTCTAAAGCTCTATATTGACTTCATATTTCTAGTGAGTTTTTTCAAAAGACAACCTTTTTTTTTTTCCAGGTTAATCATAGTGACTTCTCTGGATCCCAGGTGTTCGTCATCCTACTGCATATGGCTGCTTTCCTGCCCTCATCGTGAATGCAGTGCACATCCTTGGCTGGCTATGCCCCAGACTGGAACACACAGCTGGGTATAAGAGGAAAGCAAGTCAGGCATGCCCGGATCCAAAGCCCTGATCCCACAGCCATCACCTGCATGGTACTGGGAGTTACTCAACCCATTCAGGCTACTACTTCTCCCCCCATAAAAGGGGAGTCCTAGTACCTGCCTTCCCTGGTATTTTTTCCTTGAAGAATGACTGAACCAATGTGGCTGAGAGCACTGAATAGGGCAGAGTAAGTATTAGCCAATGCCTGGCCCTTGGTTGGCATCCCCTTCCCTCTTTCTTAGCGCCTTTCATGCAGCAGACATTTAAGGGGACTCCTCTGTTGCAGGCACTGCATCCAATACTGGGGTTCAGAGAAAAGTGAGACTGGCACAGTTACTGACCACCTGGAACTCAGTCCTTCCCTACTTTAGGCCTTCAGCCTCAGCGTTATCCCTGTCTGGGTCTCCTCCTAACAAGGCCCAGTTCATTTCCTTTTTATAGGAGGAATACCACTTTAATACCACTTTTAAACGACTTTAAAGCAAACTAAAGCATCAGGTGGTGGTCCTTCAGAGAGGATGATACCACTAGCAGGGGGTCCTTCCACCATCTTGTTTTTCCAAGCAACTCTGACACACATCAGTTTAATTAACTCAACTGACTCACTGGCAGGAACTGCACACTCCCTTGGCCAGCTGGAACAGACAAGGACGAAGAAAGGAGTGAGGATGGGAGAAGGAAAAGCATTTTGTAAAACTGATCGTGATATGAACCCCAGCGCTTCAACTAAACATAAATCCTCACTGACTTTAATACACACGCAACTTTACCACCACGACCGCCACCTCCACCACCAGCACTGCAGTAGCCAGCCTTCAAGACAGCCCCAGAGAGCCTCGCCTTCTGGTCTTCACGGCCACATGTGGTCCCCTCCCCACGTTGTAACGGTGTTAGTCTCATGACCAACAATATACGGCAAAAGGGCTGGTGTGTCACGTCTGAGGTTAGGTTGCAGAAGACATTGCAGCTTCTGTCTTGACCCTTTTCTGGGATCACTCACTCTGGGCAAAGCCAGCTGCCATGTCATGAGCATCCCTATGCAGAGGCCCACCTGGCAAGGAACAGCCACACAAGTGAGCTTAAAAGCAGATCCCCCAGCCTCAGACAAGCCTTGAGATCACTGACCAACAATTAATCTGTAATCTCCTGACAGACCCTGAGCCAAAACAACCAACTAAGCCACTCCTGGATTCCTGACCCTCAGTGACTATGTGAGATGATAAACCATTGACTTCAGCCACTAAATTTGGGAGCAATTGGTTAAGCTGACAACGAATGCACCACCCAACCAACCTTCAAAAATCTCTACCTGATTATTAAGATAATACAGAAAACATTATCCTCTTTGTGAATAAACTGTCAGGAACAGCCAAACTGGATTACTGTGTGTAGGTCTCACTTTTTACCCCATAGAGTAATTGTTCATAGCCTGGGCTCCCTGGGCTACCCAGAGGCTCATGGGTGGGTGTCAGGAGGCCAGTGAGCCTTCTCTGATTATGTAGGTATATGTTTTCCTGGAGAGAGAATCCACAGCGTTCTTTACTGGACCTAAAAGGTTCAGAGATGTTGTGTTGGAAGGATGGGGTTATGGAACTTCCTAAAGAGGTCAGATCTTTTCAACCTGGAGAGGTGAAGGCTGATGCAGGAGGAGCCAAAGTAAAACATCACCGCAGCACAGGCATGGTGCCCAGGAAGCACACTGCCAAATCCCTGATCCCTGAAACAAAGGGCTGCTTCCCAGTGTCTGAAGCCACCGGTCGGTGGATACTGATGTTCCCTGGGAAGATGAACCACCATGACTCAGCCAGCCACTTGGCCCTCAACCTGGAAATGACTCAGAAAGAAAGGGGGTTGGCAGGGGAGAAGGAGTGGCCACCCACTATTGTTTGGAAGATTACAGGGACCCATGAAGCATGGGGTCCCGGATGAACGTTGGTGTTCATCAGTGAGTGTGCTTGCCCATCTCATCCAAACCTCAAGCACCTTCAAGTTTAGGCTGAGTCCCCATCAGTGAAGCAGTTACCAAGCACTTGTGCCAGGAGCCAGGCTCGCCAGGGGAATAAGAAGTCATCCTTGGTGTTCTAGACTGAGCAGGCTGGTGGGGACCCAGATAACTGGAGTACAAAGATGTAAGCAGATAGAGGAAGGGCTGCCCAGGAGAGGCCAAGGGAAACATGAAGGAAGGGGCCCCTGAACTGAACCCTGGGCCAGGCCGAGAACAGGTGCTAGGGGCTCCAGGCCGGAAAACAGCACGTACCAGGGCACAGGAGCAGGAGAAATCACACACTCGGTATTTTCACCCTGAGCATCTTCGCTGCATAACCAATTGGCAGTAAGGTAATTCTGCCGTAGAAGATAAAATCAAGAAAAGTTAAAGAGGGACATTCACTAAAAAGGACATAAAACAATAAAAATGAATTACAAAATTTATAAAGTTTTATTATGAAATGCAAAATATTTGAATACTTTAAAAGTGTGTATCAATTCATGGCAATACTGCACAAATACCTGGTTTTATGTTTAAGTGTGCCTAAGCACTTGTCTTCAAGCTCTTTTGTTCATGGTATTACATACATACTATATATATATATATATTCAAATTTTTTTTGCTTGTTGATTTGCCCTCTCATTTGGCACCACACCTGTCCTTTTTCTGCAAAAATTTCTTCCTTTGCTAAGAGAGGTGTCAGTCAAATCCTAAGATGTTCCTTGGTAACTGAGCTTTGTATTACGTTGTGACAGCCTTCTACACCGGCATGTTGTCACATGCCTGCTGAAAGACAATCCAAAGTTCTAGCGGAAATGTGGGTTCCAAACTCTGTGTCCCTGTATAGACCACTATGAGGCTGAGTTACATGACATAAAAATGGGAGTCCTGCAGCAATGGAGAAGTGAAACAAAACTGTCAACCAGTTATTTTCTTTTTTATCTTTTATGGCAAAATTACCTTACAGCCAGTTAGTTATGCAGCAAAAATGCTTGCTGCTAAGATGCTTATAGCAAAACTACCTAGAACAGAGAAACCAATGCATTCTGGGCACAGGCAGTTACAGGAAGCAGCATGTGGGCTGGAGGGGCCGGGCCGGAAGTGCCAGGACAGAAGGCTTTGCTACTGTGCTGACAAGCTGGCCTTGCCCTGGGGGTCTTCAGGAGGGGGTGACAGGATGACACTGCAGCTTTAGAAACATTGCTATGGACTAAAGGGAGAGACCAGACAGAGAGACATAGATAGTGCTTCAGGTGAAAGCTGGGAGGAGGGGGGTGCCAGGAAGGATAAGACCAGGGAGCCTGCAGAGGCCAGGGGAAGGAGTTCAGCCCCCCAGGAAAGTACAAGTCTCCCCTGGAAGAGGAGGAGGTTTTGTGAGGGAGAATACCAAGGACAAGGGTCTTGAAGGCCAAGGCAGGGGGCTTCATGCAAAGGCACAGGGGTCCAGAAAGCTAAGGGCTGGAAGTGTTTGTTTGTGGCTTTTGATGGCAGGAGGTCCTCATTGACCTTTTGGAGAGGATTCCAATAGTAGCAATTTGGGGGCTGAGGCCAGACTGCTAAGTCAGGGGTGACTGAGAGGTGAGGAAGCAGAGACAGTGACGGTAAACTAGCCTTCAGAGAAGTTTGAGAAGTGGGGATGGAGAGGGCGATATAAGACAAAGGGAGGGGGATGGATTGTGATTTTTATTTTTCCTAAAAAAACAAGAGCTACCAATTGTGTTTGTCAACAGAGAGGAAAGAGCCAAAGTGGGGAGACACTAAAAAGTGGGATGGGGAGCAGAGTGGCTAAGTGATGAAGTGAGATCCAGGGGCCCTCGGAGCCCAGGTGGATGGCTGGCCCTGGTCAGCCACAGGGAAGACATCTCGTCTGAAGCCATGAGGAAAGGTGGGGGGCAGATAAGTCTGCAGCCAGGGCCAGCGGGAAGCAGAGGGAGTGCCCTCCACACAGCACTGTTTCTAGGTGAGGATGGAGCTGAGGTCATCTCCTGAGGCCAGCAGGCTGGGGTTGGGTGAGAGGGCCTGAGATGAAAGGGAAAGGCCATGGCTACCCAAGGGCCTCAGCTGCACAACAGGCAATGTGGAGCAAGCTGGCAAGTCATGTGTGCCAAACGGTGTGGTCTTGGGTGGTCCAAAGAAGGCAAGACCTGGGTTCTAGCCTCCCCACACTGCAAACACCAAGTGTTGACCATGCCCAAGTACCTTTGGCCTCCAGGCCTCTGTTTCCTCAACTGTAAAACAATTTGGAAGCCTGAGGAAGCAGTGGGCATCTCCCTGCTTGAAGTCAAAGGTCCTGAGGTCTTCCCCAAATGTACAGGCCTCTCTCTAGCAACCCTGGGAAGAGGGTGATTTCCTTCCATCTGAGATTGGGGAAGCAGCAACTGGGGGCCCTGGGAAACAGGATGCTGGGAGCAAAGACACAGAAGTCCAGAAGCACGAGTGAGTGCAGGACATGGTCTAGACAAGAGCTGGGGGCCATGGGAAGGGTGACAGAGAGGGGCGGCGCAGGGGCTGTGACTGTACAGCGGGCCAGGACCAGACATAAGCCATTACCGGTCACCAGACATGCAAGCCGGTCACTTCCTTTTATCCAGTCCCATCCCCACGCTAACTCTATGGAACTGATTTCCTTATCACCCCCAAAAGAGGCTCAAAGAGGCAAAGTAAAAGGGACTCTAAATGTTTAAGTCAGGCCTGTGGCTCCAGAATGACGGTTAGTTTTCGGATAATGAAGGTTCTAGGGGTGATGGCCTGTTAGCAGGCTCTTCCGTGGACGAGGTAGCTATTCCTCTGAGGCGCAGGCAATTAGGATGATTATGAAGATCATGGATATTCTGCCTCCACGGGTTACTTGCCAGGGAATCAAATACCCATGAAGCATATGGACACTGGAGCAGAAGACCCGGCGGACTGGCCTTTCTAGGAGCCTCATTAGCCCATCCTGTCCGGGAGCCGCCACTCAAAGCCTCGGCTCAACAAACCAGCATTGTCCACATACATCCTCTCCAAAGAGCTGGACAACTGTCTGCAACCCAGTCACCCCCAGTCTTTGTTGACTGCAGTGATCTCTGGCAAGGGGAGCCTGCCCTGTGGGCTCTCCCTCCATTCAGCACCCAGATCTAGTTGAGCCCCTTCCTTCACATGGTCTCAGATGAAGCAAAACAAAACCTGCTTATCTTAAAGATTCTAAATTAACTCTACAGTGGATGATAAACCAGACTTCAAAGATAAGCTGAAGCCCCCCTTCCTGTGCACAAGCACAAAATATTGCAGAAATAATCGTAGACTCACGGGTGGATGGGGAATGAAATCCAACATCTATTTTAGATCATTCAGGAGAAAAAAGCCATAATGACAATTTAAACTATGTTCTGTCTTCATGAATCTAACAAATTGATTTAATTTATCAATATAAACAATTGGGGATGGGGTAGAATATGAAATAAGAAATTTATGGTAGAACAACGGAATCATCCCTTTTTTTTAATCACCTCCCCTAACAAATAGCAATTCACTAGGATCTAGAAAATGCATGCTACTTCTAGAATACGCTGACTGGAACTTGACTTAGAACAACTGTTTCATTCTAAAAACCTTCTAAAAATACCAGGAGGGAATAAACACTGGAATATTTTTCTCAATTGTTATAAACATTAAACCCAAGCAATATGAAATGAAGTTTAAGAAATCACAGAGAGAGACAATGAAGCTAGGTAGAAACTTTACTTACAGTTTTCTTGTACGTCAAGGCCTGAACCTGAAAAAGAAGAAATATGTTCATTTCATAGGTTTCAGTTCTCATGAAGTTTAAGGGATGTGGGAAGAGAATTAAAAACTCACAAAGCAGAAATGTCAGCAGAACTCCAAGCCACATCTTGCTCACTTGGGTCCAAGAGAGCTGCATTCTGAGAGTGAAGGCTTTGGGCAGTTAGTTCTGCCTTCAGGCCATGCCCCTGGGGCGGAAGACACTTTTCACACACAACAGATGAGAAAGCTGCCTGTGAAAAGCAGAGCGACCACGCGGGTAACTTCTCCCAGGCCACGAGAGACCAGACTGGCTGCGGAGCTGGTCAGGTAATGGCAGCCATTGCTGGAAACTGGAAACAATGAATGAAGCCTGGGCCGGCCTGATATCTCCTCAGGAAATGACTGGTCTTCCTGAGGGGCCACTGAATGCAACCTCTTTGTTTAGTTCTTTTACGGGGAAAAAAAAGGCACACACAAAAAGTGACACTTGCCTCAGCGCTGCTGACCCTCCTGCCTGGCCTGGGTTTGGAGCGCCTTCTCATGGCAGGTGGCGAGGGTTCCTTCCTCTCTGCAGCCTCCACCCAAAGGGCTTCTCTCTCTAGACACCCAGCAAGATTTCTCTACTTTGCCTGTACCCTATCCTGCAAGGGGCTTCTTTCCATACACCGTAAGTTTGGACTGCCTGCCTTTCCTGGCAAGACCACGGGACAGGGCTGACTTCCCCAAAGAACGGCAGGATTGCCAGAGACCTGCCACCTGAGCAAGCTGAGCTTGGAACTTGCTGGAACCAGGAGGTTTCCCTGGCCTTTGCATTGGTTTCAGTGAGGACGAGGTACCCACCTGTGATGAACCCATACCTTCTGGTGGCCTCCCTCCCTCCTGTACCCTTAAATGCACACACACTGTACTGGACTACGGAGAACATTCTAAGATAAACACTTTCACTCCCTTGTTTGAGACTTTATAATGGCTCCGCATTACTCTCCAAAGTCAGTTTACCATCCTCTCCAATCCAGCCCTTGTGTAACCTCTCCAGCCTGGCGCCTCACCACTTCCTTCCTTGTTCCCCAACATTCTGGTTGCTAGGATATGTTGCTCCCCAAACGTGTCACATGTGTCTGCGTCTTTGTCAGAGCTGCTCTCCTGCTGGGAGCACCCTTCCCTCTCTTGTTTTCTGGCTAATTCCTACCCATACATCCTAACTCAGCTTAGGCAGTAATAACTCCTCCAGAATGCCCCTCTGTATCCCCCACATTGAGCTGCCCTTCTTCTGTGCGTCCTCACCTCCCTATACTTTCTACAGTGCGCCACAGTGGCCAGTCCTCCTCCGGTGCACTGAGGTTGCATGGTGGCAGGGACAGTTATTGGGACTTGGCAGACGATCAAACAACGCAATAGAATGGACAGTTGTCTGGGTGAATGATGACAAGTTAACAGCATTGTCTGAATTTGATTATCATTGCCTTGAGGGCAGGGGGCCATGTTGTTTCTGAAATGCTACCCTCTGATACTGCCACACGGTAAAGCTAAGTCAGATTTGAACGGAGACAATAGAAACCGAAGATTCTTCTGCCTTAGGGCAAGTACCAAGACGTGATGGCTTCTGGCCAGAGAACAATTCCTTTCTGATCTATGGCTGGTGCAAGTTTTGATAAGAGCTATTGAAGTACAATGCATGCATAAAGGAATTTTTTGCTATTGTGTTATTTACTTCTGTTGTTTTTGTTGTTTTTGGTTCCCAGTTCTGCCCTGTAAACCATCTTCTTTGGCAACCTACTGGAAATTACCCCTACCCATCCACTAAATTTTGATTTGTCAGGAACGGGAAACACCATGAGTAATAAAATCAATGTTGGCTTCAAAGGAAGCTTTTACAAACTATAGAGTAAAAGCAATTTCTGCTTCTCAGAGTAACATTGAAGCAATAGTTCTAAATGTCCCTGCCCATGTCCGTGAATTCCAAAGTAAGCTTCTAAAACTTAGTCATTGCTTCTATACCATGCTAATACTTTTAGAACACCATGAGAAAATAAAGGTTTATTTAAAAAATAAGTACTAATGTTTTAAAAGAAAAGCAGAAAAACTATATCCCACAATTCATACCATGCATCAGAATAAATTCTAAATGGACCAACCATGTGAAGGTTCAAATGAAACCATTAAAATTATATTATAATGAAATATAATCCTGCAGGGTAGTATAGCCATTTCTCACTATGGTTTTAATTTGTATTTTCCTAATGACTAATATTAAGCATGTTTTCATGTGCTTATTTGTCATCTAACATGTCTACTAAAATCTTCTGCCCAATTTTTAGTTAGATTGTTTTCTTAGCATTGTGTTTTTAGATTTCTTTATATATTGTGGATACAAGTCCTTTATCAATTATGTGCTTTCCAAATATTTTCTCTTAGTCGTGGCATGTCTTTTTATTTTCTTAATGGTGTCTTTGGATAAGCAGAAGTTTAAAATTTTTAAGTTTTAAATTTTAAATAATGTAGTCGAGTTTATCAGTTTTTTCTTTTCTGGATCATCCTTTTTGCCTAACAAGTTCACAAAGATTTTCCCCCCATATTTTTACATTTAGATCTATTATCTATTTCGAACAAATTTTTATGTATGATACAAGGTGTGGATTAAAGTTCTTTTTTTTATATGTGCATGTCCAATTGTTCCAGCATTATTTGTTGAAAAAACTCTTTTCTCCAGTAAATTCCTTGCACCTTCACTGAAAATCAGTTGCCCATATACGTGTGGCTTTGTTTCTGGAGTCTCTATCCTGTTCTGCTGATCTGTTTGCTTACCTGCATGCAGCACCACACTGCGCTGAGTTCAGTAGCTTTATAACACATCTTGAAATCAGGTAGTGTTCTTCCTAAACCTTTTTCTTCCCTTTCAAAGTTATCTGGGTTATTCTAGGCCCTTTGCCTTTTTGCTTTTCCATATGACTTTTATCAGTGTCTCAATTTCCACCAAAAAAAGGCTGGAGATTTTGACTGGAATTGTATTGAATCTATAAATTGATTTGGTGAGAACTGACATCTCGATAATACTGAGTATCTGGCCCATGAACGTGGCCTCTCTCTCCCTTTAAGTTTACTTTCAGTAACGTCTTAGAGTTTTCAGTGTACTTTTCATTATAAGCCTCACGTCCTTTTTAGTGTTAAGTCCCGTGAATGTAAAATAATCAGATCAAAAATCAAATTAAGAAATCGAATTTCAGAATAAAAGCTGCGCCTCAGAGTGTTGGAAATCATTTGAAGTGGCTGCCGTACCCACGCCACAGCCCTGCAGGGTGACCGGTGCTGAAGACCCCAGAGCCAGGTCCGTGCGGGGCTGATCCTACACAGGATCGGCGGCTCCTCACGGGGGAGCCTCCCCGCCACCACCCTTCCTGAGTCTCTCCCTCTCCCTCTCTTTCCATGGGAACTACTCTTAGTTCTTGTTGACTGAGAAAAGAGGCAGAACTGAAGTAAAAGCAGATCATTAACTCAGGGTCTCAGAACTGCAGTTCAGGGAGCACAGATTCAGGAAGCCACCCAAATTGTGTCCCCAGAAGGAACAAAAGTCAGGGGCTTCTAAAGACAGAAGGGGATGCTTATGTGGGCTGTTTAGAAAGAATTTTGATTGGAGTTGGTGGCAGAAAACTAATGGTGGCTAGGCCACTTGGCTGCTAAGGCCGGCCCTGAGCGCAGGCGCATTTCTGTAGCAGGCTGCTGGGCGGGGGCTGAGTCCTCGGGTGCCTGCCGTTTGGCCCCGTCCAGGAGTTCCCGCCTCCACCCCGTGGGGACATGCTCGAGGCTCAGCTCCTGAGCAGCCTCCCAGCTCCGTTTTAAAACCCCTGGGCATAAGTGACTGCATTTTGGCTGACCTCTCGCATTCTGGTGGGCTCTCTTCCCCCTCCCCCATGCCTGGCTACGATCTAAGAACTGAAGTGTATGTTCTCCATCATTTATTTTATTCACTGAAAAGATGATCATGCTCCTTATTCTTTATTTTCTAAAGGATGAGTGGCTTATTAAGAATCAAAAATGTCTAAGTAGAATATTTTCTAGTTCACCTTTTTAAAAATAGTAAACCAGGTGTTTTTTTTATATGTGTATGGCCTTACAAATCTCCCCCTTCGTTCCCCTCGTCCTTGGTGAGTTCCTTGCGCAGAAAAAAAGAAGTTCCATGCAGCTATTTTATCTCCTTGGTAACTAACCAAGAAACTGATTCCTACACTGCCAAGGTCGGAGACCCCAGGGTGCCCACCGGGCATGACGAGCTCACCCAAGACCCTATTTCTCTCACTGCTCTGCTTCCTTCTTCTCCTTCTCAGCCAAAGGGAATTGAAGTTGAACAGGCTGTTCTCCCCAAATACCAAGGAAGTCACACCAATCTGAAACATGGCAATTCATTAACCAGATGAGAAAAATTGCCTGCTAAAATAAACCTCAACGTGAGTTTTCTGAGAAGCTGGGGGTGGAGTCAGGGAAGCAGGCAGGCAGTCCCATCAGAGAGCTACAGACACCAGGCTTTGCTACCCCCCATCTATTCACGACTACTGTGATCGGAAATAACATAGCAGCATTTCCTCCTGCTTGTGGCCGCGGGTCTGGTTAATTAACCTGGGTGGGTTGATGATCAGGACCAATCTCCCATCCATTGGACTAGAAGTCACCCCAGTGCAAGACTGCACATGTACCATGGCCATCAGAAGCCCAGGGTTCCAGTCCTTTCTCTGAAGTTTAATAGTTTCAATGTTTTGAGGTTCACTTTCCTCACTTATAAATTGGGAATAATATGCCCACTCTACCCACTTCACAGGCTTGTTATGAAGATCCAAAGAGAGCCAGCATTTGAAAGCACATTTAACCAGCAGAGCACAATAAAAAGCAACCGAAGTGATAATAACAATCAATAGCTGTAGGTCTGGTTGGAGACCCAGCTTGTTCCGTCTGAACTGCTGCTCTCGTAACTCTGCTGTCTTAATGAGCTCAAGGGGAGGGGTTCAGCCCCTAATTCGGTGCCTCCCCAAGGGCTGTCCTCATTGCCCCAGCTGGCCCTTCAAAAAGGTGGGCAGCTGGGCAAAAGGGAAGCAGGCTATTCCATCCCCTGTTGGAATTCCCTCCACCCGGGACAGGGGACAAGGTATTAGAATTCATGGCTCTAGACATTTTTGCTTTCATGGGCCCCTTCCTCCATTAAAAAAACTTTAAAAATTTTTATTTTACAAATTATAAAATTATATTTTACAAAACATATTAGTATTATATATATTAAAACATTTCTTTGACCAAAAGGTCCTTTTGCATTCTTTTGATTAATACAATTTTTTTATGGGTCCCTAAGAGTATTTGGGCCCTGCACATGTAGCACATGCAGTGCTGTACCTCCTGGGTCTAATGGACAGTCCTGACAGCAGATCAGCCACACGACAGCCCACGGGGCCAAGGGGTCTGCTCCTTTCAGCCCTGAGTTGCCTAGGCAACAAAAGAAAAAATTAGATAAACTAGACTTCATTGAAATTAAAAACTTTTCTGTTGCAAAGGACACCATAAAGAAAATAAAAGGCAATGCACAGAGTGAGAGGAAATATTTGGAAATCATATATCTGATAAGGATCCAGAATAAATACTCTATGACTCAATGAACAAAAAGGCAACCATTGTCACAAATAGGCAAAGGACTTGAACAGACAATTCTCCAAAGATACACAAATGACCAAAAAGCACATGAAAAGATGCTCAGCATCATTCATCCTTAGTGAAGTGCAAATCAAAACCACAGTGAATTGTCACTTCACACCCACGAGGATAACAATAATTAGAAAGACAGATAATAGTAAGTTCTGGTGAGGGTGTGGAGAAGCTGGAACCCTCATTCATTGCTGTAAAATGATGCAGTCACTTTGGAAAACAGTCTGGCAGTTCGAAAGGTTAAAAATAGAGTTAACGTATGGCCCAGCAGCCATTCCATATTTAGGTATACATCCAAAAGGAATGAAAGTGCTTACACAGGTACTTGTATGGAAACGCTTACAGCAGCATTATAAAAATAGCCAAAAAGTAGAAACAACTCAAATTTCTAATAACTGATTAATGGATTTTTAAAAATGTAATTTGTCCATATAGTAGAATATTTTTTGGCAACAGAAAGAATGAAGTACTGATACATGCTACAATACGGGTGAACCTTGAAAACATCATACTCAGTGAAAGAAGCCAGACATGAAAGGCCACATATGGTATGATTCTGTTTGTATTAAATATCCAGAATAGGCACATCCATAGAGAGAGAAAGTAGATTAGTAGTTTCCCAAGGCTGGGAAGTTAGGGGAAATAGGAGTGACTGCCAGTGGGTATGGGATGTCTTTATAGGGGTTATTAAAATGTTCTAAAGTCAAGAGAGGTGATGGCTGCACAGCTCTGTGAATACACTACAGACCATTTCATTGCTCACTTTCAGTCCGTGAATGCTATCTGCTGAAATGTGAAATACATCTCAATAAAGCTGTTATTTTAACAGTTCTAGGAGGTGGTGCTTTAGTTCCTTGTGGCTGCTGGAACAGATTCCCACAAACGTGGCAGCTTTAAACCACAAAAACTTATTCTCTCACAGTTCTGGAGGGCAGAAGTACCAATCAGTACCACTGGACCAAAATCCCCAAACTGGGGTGTCAGCAGGGCCCAACTCCCTCCGGAGGCTGTAGGGAGAATTTGTTCCTGGCCTCTTCCAGCTTCTGGGTATGCTGGCATTCCTTGGCTGGCCACCATCCCTCTAATATTCAAGGCCAGCATCTCCGAATCCTGCTCTGCTCGGTCTTCGTGTCAAACCTCCCTATGCCTTCCTCTTTTAAAGACACTTGTGACAGCCTTTAGGGCCCACCTGGGGAGCCTGGGATAGTCTTGCACCTCAAGATCCCTAACTGAATCACAGGCCTTGTTTCTAAGTAAGGTAAAATTTACAGGGTCCAGGGATTAGAACCTGATTGTAAGGGGCCACTATCAGTCCTTCACCTCTGATTACACACCATCCCTGCTACAGACGAGGAAACAACCAGAAGGGCAGCTGCCACCACTTCTGCCTGCACCTATCTGGCTTGCTCTAGGCCTCTAGAAACTGGTCTTGTAAGGCAACCCCCCCCCCAACCCCCAACCACCGGAGCAGGAGACTCAGATTCAGCCCCTGACCTGACCCACACATGAATCATGAGACAGGACCAGCTCCCCAGATGTGTGACATGGGCAACTGCACAGGGCTCTGTGCTCAGTAGGATCCACACTTAGTTTAATGCCCTGCTGTGGCCATCTTGAAATTCTTACAGATTTTTGAAAAAGAGGCCCTGCATCTTCATTTTCCACTAGATCCTCAAATTATGTAATTGGTCCTGCATGTGACCTTGGGTAAGAAAAGGAATAGATGAGATGAGGCACGTGGAGTGGCTGCCCTGCCCGCTGGTGTCCCCTCAGCCCTGGAAAGTGCCAGGCTCCCCAACCTGCCCCATCAGCCCTCAGTCAGGCTCTCTACTCTAACTGGAAAGCTCTTGCCGACCCCACACCCTCCTCTCGCTAGCTCCTCCCCTCCAGGCCCAGCTCAAAGGAGACAGACTAGAGAAGGCCTCTGCCCGCAAAGCTCGCACAAGTGTCATAGCACCTGTCACTGTTGGTAATCCCGTATTTACCTGTGTGATCCCCGAGAAGTGTCTGCCCTGTTGGGCTGTCACCTCCGTGAGGGCAGGCATGGGTCTGTGGGGCTCACTGAAGTGCCCCTGCAGTCAACACAATGTGGGTATTACATAAATATTTGCTAAATAAGCAGATATTTGCTAAATATTTGCTAACTGAATGAGCTGCAAGCACAGCCCAGAATAAACAGCCATTCTGTACAGTGGCAATGTGCAGCCCAAGTGTCAGATTTGCTCGGGATGGCTGGCCTCGGAGCTTAGCTAGGCTCCTTGGGGGCAGAGAGCAAGCAGGCAGAAGCCCCAGCCCCAGGAAGCAAGATTTGGCCCTAAGGGGAGGGCAGGCCTTTGGATGAGCGCAGTGTAGGGCTGCCAGATTTAGCAAATAAAAACACCTGGCACCCAGTTATATTTGAATTTCACATAAGTAACAAGTCATTCTGTAGTGTAAGTATGTCTCACATATTGTATGGACATACCAAAAATTTATTTGGTCTTTATCTGAATTCAAATGTAACTGGACACCCTGACCACCCTTGCACAAACCGTTTCTGGGAAGTAGCCCATCAGGAATGCTTATGCTAAACTGGAGTCCATTGTAGAAATGCCAGAACTTTCAGGGGTTGAAGCATTCCATTTTTCCATTTTTTACTTTATCAGGTTATTAAGGGAACATGGGGTTTTACTGGGGCTGCAGATGAGAGTGGGTATCAGCAATATTGTGCTCCAGGCCAGGCCCAGACTAGCAGGTCTGTGTCCTCAAGGAGGCTCCATATGGATGAAAAGGCAAGGATGCTCCCAAGGATGCAGAGCAGATGGCATCTGTCCTTCCCAGCAGGCACTGTGCTCAGCACCAGCAAAGATGAAGCCCTGACTGTTAAGTCAGCCGATTATTCAACACAGAGTCAGGCGTGCTGAGAGAACTCCTCTTGGGAGATGGAGAAGAGAGGCTGCCTTCCCTAGGTGCTTCTGTCTAGTTTCCTCATCTCTTAGGTGGATAACGATATCCACCTCCAGGGCAGGGCCTTTATCCTGTTTTCTTGACAATTGACTCTATTTTCTGACTTCTCCCTCTCAGCTTTGAGCCGTCCACAGTCTTTATCAGAAGGTTACCAGAGTCCTCATCCAAGCCATCAATGAAAATATTTGGTGGAAGAATGAACACAGAGCCCCACGGCCCTCTAGCAGAGGCTTGGCCCAGGCTGATCGTAATCACAATTCTTTTGGTATAAATGTTCAGCAAGCCACAGATCCCCTTACTCTACTATCATTTACCCCACACTTCTCCATGAGGATATGAGGATTCCTCATGGGATGTCTTAGGTGTTTTATAAAATCCAGAAGGACTAGCATGCTATCGCCCCATCCCATGGTGGCTACTCCCGATACCCCGTAGAAGTAGTGACGATGACCACCATCCTAATAAACAGTGGGGTACTTTTTGTCCTCTCCCTCTTCTGCCCCTTCTGTCCAAGATGAAGAAAACTTTGCTAAAATAAGAGGAAACCCTAATTGGTTCATCATAATTTCCTGGAGAAATTATCTCACCAGGAAGAGCTCTTGGGGATGGGCTGGGGGGTTGTGTGGGGTTGGTGGGGAAAGGTCATGGTTCATCTAGAGATCAGCAAAATGAATTTTACCTACAAAGTGTACTTGTTTTAAAGTATAGGCAGCTTGCACTTATCATTAGGTTTTGATCCAGAAGTTTGTTTTTAAGTTGACTATTGGGCAAATGCTAAATGTCCTTGAAAAACGATCTGACAAACTCGGATTAGGTCCTTGGCCTGCCCCCTCAAACCACTTAGTCACAATGAGGCGGAAATTGTACTACAAGATGCTGAGCGCTTAGTCTCTTCAAGCTCCCAGCTTTGAACACCTGCAGTCCCAGGGAGACGTCTGGGCTGTTCCTCCCTGCAGATGGGGCCCAGCAGCTGCCTGTGGGCAGGGTACTTTAAGTCCAGTGTCTGTAACTTAGAGAGATTTTTAATGCCGCCTAGTCCCCTTTTCCAGAGAACTTCCCAACAGGGATAGCGTCCACGTCCCTCATGTCACCCTATCAATTCCTGTAGACTTCCAACTCTGTGAATGCCAGAGCTTCACCTGGTTGCCCAGAAAAAGGTAGCAGCCATTTCTCCGACCTGTTTTCTTAAGCCTATAGCTTTGGGCTTTACAAATCCATCCTTCCCCTAATATTTTAATATTAGGGAGTGAGGAAAAGTAACAGAAACACACAAAGTAAAAGTCGGGAATGTTGGCTGATGGCTGCTGTTTATATGATTTGCCCACTTCTGCACATAAGCTCTGAGAATTTAAGAGAGAAAAATGCTTTAAAATATTTAAAACATTACTGCCCAGAGTGGTTCTCAGTCCATCGTGTCTGTGCAGCTTTGTCCATGCCCAGATGGCTTTCACGGGGCCAGCACAAGCATGTGTCCATTTCTTACCATGATCAACTGTCACCTGGGTTTGAACAGGACGTTTGGCAGAGGGGTGGGGGAGCTGCAGAGGCTGAGGGCTGCAAGGGGGCTCTTTTCCCAGCTCTCAGCCAAACCTTCCATCCCCTGCTTTGAAAACGAACAATGGCTCTCACCTAAGAGGCTTCTCCTCCCCAGTTTTTCGGGCCCAACTGATTGGTTATTCCTGGGCTCGGCCTCCCATTGATGGAGGCATGGGGGGCAACCTTATCACTTTCTAGTATGTAGCCTGAAACCCAGAAAATGTCCTGGGCTTAAAAAGGTGGGGATAGAGAATTCCGAAAGCACAGATCAAAGGGGCCTTGGTATCTATCCTGTACAAAACTCCAGCAGATTATTTATTAGGTATGTTTAAACATTATATTGTTTCTAAGCATCTCCTAAAATCTTTCCCTACTGAGTCACAGCTCACCCTATAGGCAGAACTTTATTATAATAAAGTTCATTGAAAACAAACAAAAAAATTATGGAGGGGGCCCAGATTTCTGTGGTTCCTGTTTAGGGAAGAGTGGAGAATGGACAGGCCTGACAGGGCTGCCTGTAGGTGGCACCCAGGACAGGTGAGGCCAGGTAGTAAGGGCTAGACAAGCCTGGGTCATGAAGCTGAAGGTACCAGGAGGAAGGGTGCTCACTGGAGGGACTGAGATGGGGGCCTAGCACCCAAGGTGCAGATCAGAGCAAAACTCTTACAGGTTTTAACGGAGACCTTACAGTTACCAGGCAGGCAGTGGAAATGACCAGCAACCAGCAAGGATTTTCTAACAAAAAAAGTTATGACAACTTAAGCTGGTTTCTTTTGTGGTCAGGGTTACTAGATTGTTGAAACAGTAAATTGCTGTAGGTGCAGAGAAAGGTCACGAAGTTGTTCATGGAAATTACGAATGACCAGCCAGGCAGCATGAAAATACTTCGGCATCCATGTTGCGGAAATCAGTAGATCTGTCTGACCACCCGGACAGCAAGCATGACGGGAACAAGAAACAAGAAGGACAGCAAAACGCAGTCCAAGTGCACCCAGTCTTCACCCCTGGCAGGAGTGGTGCCAGCCAGGGATGGCAGGATGACAATCGCCATGGAGGAGACACACAGGACTGAGGAGGAAAGGAGCCCATCTGGGCATGAGGGAGACAGAGGGAGACTGACCAGCTTTGGGAAGGACTGAGGGGACCTGACCTTGCGGGAGAGGCCCAGGTACAGGAGACTTGGTGAGTTTTGCTCTGGGAAGTGTGATATAATTGTCCCCTCATGGCCCCCTTTAAACAACCTTCAGTGAAGGGCTGCATTATTTTCATGAGATTTGGAGGGGACGTCAGCTAAAATTCACAAAGCATTTAGCATTTCATTGAATCCTATGAATCAGATGCTATTACTGTTCTCATTTTACAAGAGAAAAACAAGACCCTCAAAGAGGTCAGTACACTTGCCTAAGATCCCTCAGTAGCTACGTGGTGGAGCCCATTGGAATGGTGGCAGCCTGACTTCAAGCCTGAGCCCTGAACTGCCTCTGGAACAAAAACACTTCAGCGCCTCTTGAAATGCCCCACAAAACCTTTGGCTTTGAACAAAGATGGAAGGGGTCAAAGTCTGAAAAAGTTAAAGTACACAGAATATGAAATATTTATTCACTAAGGTTATTCTAGGATGTAATCCTTCAATTTGTTCTACACAACTGTCTCATTGTTTCCTGCTTCTTTATAGCTTCATTACCTGATTTAAGAAAATTAAAATAAACAGATACACCCAAATAAAAAAGGCAGCTGAGCTAGGGTATGAGAATATGCACAGGAAACAGTTCTTCTAGACAGATATGAGATTCATGTGATTTAGGACCAAGTGGGAGCCTGTATAAACATTTCTAATATTGAGGATGTGAGAACATGTGGCTTTCCAAATGGAACCCCCACAAGCCTCAAGAATCTGCTTTAACTAGAGCTCTTTAAAAATGGAACCAGTTGCCCAGAGAAATAAAAAGTGTATGTTCACACAAAAATATGTACATGAATATTCACGGCATCTTAATTTGTAATTCCAGCTTTACCAAAAAACTGCAATCAGCCCAGATGTCCTTCAGTGGGTGAATGGTTAACTACATGGTGGTACACCCACACGATGGAATATTGCTCTGCAGTAAAAAGGGCCAAACTATCAATACATGCAACAACTTGGATAAATCTCCAGGGAAATAATGCTGAGTGAAAAGAGCCAATCCCCTAAAATATGATTCTACTTACACAAGTTTTGAAATAAAATTTTAGAAGTGGAGGACAGATTAGTGGTTTCCAGAGATTGGGAACAGGGCAGGGAAGGAAGTGGGTATGGCTATGAAAGGGCAGGGGAGGGATCCCTAGGGGGCCAGAATCTAGACTGTCATGGTAGATACATGAACCCACACAGGTGATAAAGCTATGCAGAACCTTAGATGCACAGACACAAATAAGTACAAGTAAACTGGGGAAGATTAACTAAGATCAGGGGGTTGTATCAATGTCAACGTCCTCATTGTGATATTATATTGTAGTTTTGCAAAATGTTACCATCAGGGGAAACCGGGCAAAAGTGTACAAGGGATCTCTGTGTTTTCACTACAAATGCATGTGAGTCTATTACTATCTCAATCAAATTCTCTTTTTTAAAAAAAATGGACCAGTCCCTGTCCCTGAAGGATTAAAGCTCTGGTTGGCAGCTCCCTGGAGCAGGTATTGTTGGTGCATTACTGCATTAGGCAGCCCATAAAGCTGGCTACCCTGCAGTTGCCCTGAGGTCTTGCGGGGCTGAGACCCTTCGGGTGGTGAGGACGAAGCTGCACCAAGTCCTCTATTTCTGCTGGTCCCACGAGCACACACAGCAAATCAGGAGGACCAGAATGTCCTCGCAGAGAGGCTCAGGCACTCCTGCCACGAGGAAGAGGTGAGCAGAGCTGCTCTGGAGGCACTTGGCGGACTACCTCTATCACCATCTGCCTTTCCCTAAGGCTGGGGCTCCCCTGGACCCAGGGTTCAGGCCATTCCTGTGGCAAAAATGAAACGTGAATTTTCATATCACTTCTGAGAACCTGGAAGAACCTTGGAAATCCTCTCCCAGGGTGACAAGGAGCATGCTCCAAATAAAGGGACAATCTAGGTGGAAAGTGAGCAGGAACGTTTTGAGAACTAGGGAAGTTCTTGGATGTTTAAGGAGGTGAAAGGGGAATTTTTGAACATTATTCTAGAGATGACATAGAAACGCCCCAGCTCTTAAACTGAATGTTTCCCTCTTGGATAATTTCATGATCAGTTCCAACAGAAAATTATCTTAGAGAGACTCCTGCAATAGTGAACTGGGTAAACGTGAGGTGTCCTTAGTCTCCTTTTCCCCACATAGGATGGCCTTAAGAACCATCCACTAGGTCGGCTTACGAGAAGGGCCCTGAAGTTGGCTGTGATTTACCTGTGCAGCCAATGAGGGGCCTGCTGGGCCTGGCAGTGTCTCTGGACTTCCTGGCCCGGGAGCCCCCTTCACTGTCTTGGGGGCCGCTCACCACTTGCCCCGTGTCCTCACATCCAGGACCTGGCACAGTATGCGTGAGGTCAGACCCAGGGTGCTCTGCCCCAAGCACTGGCCCGCATGCTAGACCAATCCCAGCAGAGCCGGCCTCACCAGGCCTCCAGCTGGCACCACCTGAAACTCATGAGAACGTGGGAGGGACTGACACAGGCGAGCTGTATCCCCCGCATACCAGCCTTCCCTCCCTCTGCGTCTCCCTTGTCCCGTATCCGCAGCCGCCCTCCATCTGTGAGAACAGACTTCCTCAGGGTCTCCACATAGGGGCACAGGTAGTGGGAGGGGGCGCTGCCCTCGCAGAAGGCTTTGCCCACACAAAGGGACTTGGAGCTGCTGTTTTCTGCCGCCTGACACAATACTACCTGTAACTGCCTGTAAGTCCATTTTTAAAATGTGGCGAGGAAAGCTGAAGGAAGGGGAAAGGCAGGCCCCGTCAGCCCTGGAGGCTGCATTGTTCTCAGGCCGCCACGGCTTACCCAGAAGGCCCCCACAACCCCTGGGGAATCAAATGAGATTGTTTTTCCCAAGACCGCGCTCTTCAGGTGTGAGCTGCAGTTCTTGGACAACAGTTACTGTGGCATTTCTGCAACAGGAAAGAGGAAGGAACTTCTGATCTGTGCAGCAATGGCATCAACAATGTGCGCCCCCAACCAGCCGGCAGCACAGAGGAAAAGAGCTCAGTTTCCATAGTGATAAATCACCAGGAAGCCGGCTAGGGAGAGTCAGCAAGAGGATTTTTTCCCTTCCTTTGGTTCCCTGCAAACACATTCCCAGCTCCAGAGTTTGGTGGATGCCTGGCGCCTCTCCAGGCTGAGCCTCCAGAACCACAGGTAGAGGAAGAAAGCAGAGGTCTCTGCCAGCTGGAAATCAACCCTGAAAATCCCTCTGCTACTGGGAGTGGAGGGAAGGGGTTTCAGCTCCTTCTAAGGGCGTACATCTGGCACAGGTGTCTGGGTGCTCCAGCAGGCCCAGCACTAAGTCACTCCTGGTGGCTCGTCAGTGTTTGCCACCTACCTTATTCCACTGCGTTACGTTATGCCCCAGATGATACTGAGTTCTAGTAGGTGAGTCCCACAGCGTGGGCATAATTAGCTCTTTTACAACAGCAGAAGCACAGGCCTGGTGAGGGAGGGAGGCGGGCCAGAGACAACTCACCAAGTTGACACAGTTGCAGTAAGTTGCTCCTGAAGGTCGTCAGGGCTCTCATCAGATACTCTTTCCTTTACCAAAATCAGACTATCGTTCCCAAGGAAAATTCCACATCTTTTGTAGTGCTCTGAAATATTGTTTGGGCTCTTGTAGGCCCAGACTAGCTGTGTGACTGTGGAGGACTTACTTAACCTCTCTGAGCCTCCACTTCCTCAGGCAAGATAACGAGAATGATAGTATTTGCTTTACAGCATTTGTGAGCATTGGATGTTAACACACATAAAACGCTTAGGAAATGCTGGCACACAGTCAGTGGTCAATAAGCATTAGCCACTAAAGAATTAACTTTCTTAAAGCAGAAGCCATCTTTCATGCATATCCGCAGATCAAGATGCTTCAGCAGTATGTGTCAAATGAACTCTGAATTCACGGAAGGCAGTTTTCCAGCTACCATTTATGTGCCAGGCACGGTGTTAGCCACTTTGACATGTACTATTTCATTTGGTTGGGTCAGTCCAAGCCTGGGCCCAGGTAGCCAAGGCCCAGCACTTTGCCTGTGTAGCATGCTGTGTCCTTGAATGGCCTCTTCTGATCACCTGAGAGCCCCTTCCAAACCCTTGCCCTGCCCTGTCTGGGCCTGGAAAGGGTCTCCGTACTCAGGGCCAGGCTAAGGACTCTCAGTCTTACCACAACTCTGTTACCCTTGTGGTCTGCAAATATCAAGAAATTCAAATAATCCACATACCTGCAACCCAAGGCCACTCAGATGACAAAAGACAAACCAAACCCCATGTTGGGCAGCCAGTCTTCTCTGGGATTTCGCTTGAAAAAATGAAACCCAACTCTTCATGCACATACTGAGATTTTTAACTGAGTGTGTAGCTGCTGAGTCTCCACTTAAAAATGCAGGCTTCCTGAAATCTAGTGAGACAGAGTGCAAGCCAATGTTTGCCTGGGACTTGGGGAGGGATCAGGGACTGACTGAAAATGGGCAAGAGGGAACTTCTGGGGTGATGGAAACGTTCTACACCAGATTGTGATGATGGTTGCGCAGCTCTATGTATTCACAAAATATAGCAAATAGTTATACAATATAAATATAGTTGAAATCTAGCAAATAAAAGACATTCAGTTAAATTTGAATTTCAGGGAAGCAACAAATAATATTTTTAATCTAAGTATGTCCAAATATTGTATGGGACATAATTTTACTAAGAAACTATTTGTTGTGTATCTGAAATTCAAATTTAGCTGGGCATCCTATATTTTACCTGGCAACCCTAACTGAAAGTCACTGAAATATACACTAATAATGCGTGAATTTTATGGCATGTAAATTATGCTTCACTGTTAAACTTAGCACAGTGCCTTGATAATATTATTGTTTAAATAAAAGTACAGTTTTCCCTTCTGCACACCCTCTCCACTCTCACCCCTGGCAAAATACAACTATACAAACCATCACCAGGCCAGTAACCCACAGAAGTCACCAGCATAGGAAATAGAAAAGTCATTAACCATTAACTACTTAGTAAATACAATTTTGGATAAAATATCTCCAATAATGAGATTTATGAAATAAAATTAGTGGAGGGGCTGTTGATGGTAAAAAAGTAGGAATCCCCACTTGCTCAGAATTACAGAAAATTTCAAAGTAGCAGACAGCATTTTGCACATCTAATAATCAGGGTATCAGTGGTGAATTTTTATAGGACTGAGAGAAAGTAACTTGTTCTTAAGTGCCGAGCTTTATATGCATTTAATGGTATTTTTCATCTAATGACTAAATATGTTTACTAAGCACCTCATATTTCACTTACCCCATTGGCTTGCAGTAGTAGGGTATTACTGAAAGCAGCTTTTGAGTTTTTTTCTTCTTCTTTTTCATGTGAGTTACATGAAAAGCAAACAAAAATAAAAGCAAGCCCTTACAGGCAGAAATAGTTAATTGTGCAACCTCCCCACCCCCTCATTGAAACTACAGAAATTTGACAATGGCACCATCTAATGGAAGTTTAGGTTAGACACAAAAACACCTTTTCCTTTCAAATTTGTTTACCAGCAACAACTTCTCCTAAACATCTCTCAATCAGCTTTGGACATCCCCATTGCTTATTTCACTTTGCTTATTATTTCTAGTAGAAACATAGCGCTGATGTAAAAAAATTATATAAAATGTACAGCATAAGCACAGTATTTTTAACAGTATTTAAAAATAAAATTTCCCCATTCCTTCTTCCAGACATAGTACTCTATGTATACACCAAATGAATGAATGAGCAAATCACAATATATGTAGTATGTGTGTATACATAGGTATTATTATAAATAAATGGGATAATATGTTAAATACTTTCTGCAGTGTGTTTTTGCACCTTTTGTCCATCATGAATATATCTCCATTTACATACATAGAGAACCACCTCGTTTTTTAAAAAAATGGCTCCAAAATATCTTATCATGTATGGGATTCCTTTTCAAGGCAATAAAAATGTTCCAAAATTAGATTGTGGTGACAGCTGCACAGCTTTGTGAACATAACAGCTACTGAACTGTATGTTTTAAATTTAATGATATGTGAGTTGTATCTCACCAGAACTGCTAACAAGAGAACAGAATGTCAAAAATTACCCTAAGAAACTCCTATAATTTCAATAACTAGTTCCCAATTTATGGGCACTTAGGTGTTTTTTCAGTTTTTCATGACTACAAACAAAATGGCATGGATGCCCTCTGCCTATCTTTGTAGACTTTCAGATTTAGAGGTAAGATTTTAGGTCTATACAACACTGCTCTGAATGCAAATGGAGGAATTTTATGTTAGATGGTATAGTAGAAGCCACTTCAAATTTCTTCCAATAAGGATTTTTTTTTGGTATCATTAATCTACAATTACATGAAGAACATTATGTTTACTACGCTCCCCCCTTCACCAAGTCACCCCCACATACCCCTTCACAGTCACTGTCCATCAGCGTAGTAAGATGCTGTAGAATCACTACTTGTCTTCTCTGTGTTGCACAGCCCTCCCTGTGACCCCCCAACACTATACATGCTAATCGTAATGCCCCCTTTCTTTTTCCCCACCCTTGTCCCTCCCTTCCCACCCATCCTCCCCAGTCCCTTTCCATTTGGTAACTATTAGTTCATTCGTGGGTTCTGTGATTCTGCTGCTGTTTTGTTCCTTTAGTTTCCCTTTGTTCTTATACTCCACATATGAGTGAAATCATTTGGTACTTGTCTTTCTCCGCCTGGCTTATTTCACTGAGCATAATACCCTCTAGCTCCATCCATGTTGTTGCAAATGGTAGGATCTGTTTTTTTCTTACGGCTGAGTAATATTCCATTGTGTATACGTACCACATCTTTATCCATTCATCATATCTTGGCTATTGTAAACAGTGCAGCAATAAACATAGGGGTGCATCTGTCTTTTTCAAACTGGAGTGCTGCATTCTTAGGGTAAATTCTTAGAAGTGGAATTCCTGGGTCAAATGGTATTTCTATTTTGAGCTTTTTGAGGAACCTCCATACTGCTTTCCATAATGGTTGAACTAATTTACATTCCCACCAGCAGTGTAAGAGGGTTCCCCTTTCTCCACAACCTCACCAACATTTGTTGTTGATTGTCTTTTCAATGATGGCAATCCTTACTGGTGTGAGGTGGTATCTCATTGTGGTTTTAATTTGCATTTCTCTGATGACAAGCGATGTGGAGCATCTTTTCATGTGTCTGTTGGCCATCTGAATTTCTTCTTTAGAGAACTGTCTATTCAGCTCCTCTGCCCATTTTTTAATTGGATTATTTGCTTTTTGTTTGTTGAGGTATGTGAGCTCTTTATATATTTTGGATGTCAGCCGTTTATTGGATCTGTCATTTATGAATATATTCTCCCATACTGTAGGGTACCTTTTTGTTCTATTGATGGTGTCCTTTGCTGTACAGCTTTTCAGCTTGATATAGTCCCACTTGTTCAATTTTGCTTTTGTTTCCCTTGCTCGGGGAGATATGTTCAAAAAGAGGTCACTCATGTTTATGTCTAAGAGATTTTTGCCTATGTTTTTTTCTAACAGTTTTATGGTTTCATGACTTACATTCAAGTCTTTGATCCATTTCGAATTTACTTTTGTGTACGGGGTTAGACAGTGATTCAGTTTCATTCTCTTACATGTAGCTGTCCAGTTTTGCCAGCACCATCTGTTGAAGAGACTGTCATTTCCCCATTGTATGTCCATGGCCCCTTTATCAAATATTAATTGACCATGTATGTTTGGGTTAATGTCTGGAGTCTCTATTCTGTTCCACTGCTCTGTGGCTCTGTTCTTGTGCCAGTACCAAATTGTCTTGATTACTGTGGCTTTGTAGTAGAGCTTGAAGTTGGGGAGCGAGATTCCCCCCCCCACTTTATTCTTCCTTCTCAGGATTGCTTTGGCTATTCGGGGTCTTTCGTGTTTCCATATGAATTTTTGAACTATTTGTTCCAGTTCATTGAAGAATGCTGTTGGTAATTTGATTGCATCGAATCTGTATATTGCTTTGGGCAGGATGGCCATTTTGACAATATTAATTCTTCCTAGCCAGGAGCATGGGATGAGTTTCCATTTGTTAGTGTCCTCTTTAATTTCTCTTAAGAGTGTCTTGTAGTTTTCAGGGTATAGGTCTTTCACTTCCTTGGTTAGGTTTATTCCTAGGTATTTTATTCTTTTTGATGCTATTGTGAATGGAATTGTTTTCCTGATTTCTCTTTCTATTAGTTCATTGTTGGTGTATAGGAAAGCCACAGATTTCTGTGTGTTAATTTTGTACCCTGCAACTTTGCTGAATTCCGATATTAGTTCTAGTAGTTTTGGAGTGGAGTCTTTAGGGTTTATGTACAATATCATGTCATCTGCAAATAGTGACAGTTTGACTTCTTCTTTACCAATCTGGATTCCTTGTATTTCTTTGTTTGGTCTAATTGCCATGGCTAGTACCTCCAGTACTATGTTGAATAACAGTGGGGGGAGTGGGCATCCCTGTCTTGTTCCCGATCTCAGAGGAAAAGCTTTCAGCCTCTTGCTGTTCAGTATGATGTTAGCTGTGGGTTTACCATATATGGCCTTTATTATGTTGAGGTACTTGCCCTCTATGCCCATTTTGTTGAGAGTTTTTTTCATGAATGGATGTTGAATTTTGTCGAATGCTTTTTCAGCATCTATGGAGATGATCATGTGGTTTTTGTCCTTGTTTTTGTTTATGTGGTGGATGATGTTGATGGATTTTTGAATGTTGTACCATCCTTGCATCCCTGGGATGAATCCCACTTGGTCATGGTGTATGATCCTTTTGATGTATTTTTGAATTTAGTTTTCTAATATTTTATTGAGTATTTTTGCATCTACATTCGTCAGGGATATTGGTCTGTAGTTTTCTTTTTTGGTGGGGTCTTTGCCTGGTTTTGGTATTAGGGTGATGTTGGCTTCATAGAATGAGTTTGGGAGTATTCCCTCCTCTTCTATTTTTTGGAAAACTTTAAGGAGAATGGGTATTATGTCTTCTTTGTATGTCTGATAAAATTCCGAAGTAAATCCATCTGGCCCGGGGGTTTTGTTCTTGGGTAGTTTTTTGATTACCACTTCAATTTCGTTGCTGGTAATTGGTCTGTTTAGATTTTCTATTTCTTTCTGGGTCAGTCTTGGATGGTTGTATTTTTCTAGGAAGTTGTCCATTTCTCCTAGGTTTTCCAGCTTGTTAGCATATAGGTTTTCATAGTATTCTCTAATAATTCTTTCTATTTCTGTGGGGTCCGTTGTGATTTTTCCTTTCTCGTGTCTGATTCTGTTGATGTGTGTTGACTCTCTTTTTCTCTTAATAAGTCTGGCTAGAGGCTTATCTTTTTTGTTTATTTTCTCGAAGAACCAGCTATTGGTTTCATTGATTTTTTCTATTGTTTTATTCTTCTCAAGTTTATTTATTTCTTCTCTGATCTTTATTATGTCCCTCCTTCTGCTGACCTTAGGCCTCATTTGTTCTTCTTTTTCCAATTTCAATAATTGTGACATTAGACCATTCATTTGGGATTGTTCTTCCTTCTTTAAATATGGCTGGATTGCTATATACTTTCCTCTTAAGACTGCTTTTACTGCGTCTCACAGAAGTTGGGGCTTTGTTTTGTTGTTGTCATTTGTTTCCATATATTGCTGGATCTCCATTTTAATTTGGTCATTGATCCATTGATTATTTAGGAGCATGTTGTTAAGCCTGCATGTGTTTGTGGGCCTTTTTTGCTTTCTTTGTACAATTTATTTCTAGTTTTATACCTTTGTGGTCTGAAAAGTTGGTTGGTAGGATTTCAATCTTTTGGAATTTACTGAGGCTCTTTTTGTGGCCTAGTATGTGGTCTATTCTGGAGAATGTTCCATGTGCACTTGAGAAGAATGTGTGTCCTTTTGCTTTTGGATGTAGAGTTCTGTATATGTCTGTTAGGTCCATCTGTTCTAGTGTGTTGTTCAGTGCCTCCGTGTCCTTACTTATTTTCTGTCTGGTGGATCTGTCCTTTGGAGTGAGTGGTGTGTTGAAGTCTCCCAAAATGAATGCATTGCATTCTATTTCCTCCTTTAATTCTGTTAGTATTTGTTTCACATATGCTGGTGCTCCTGTATTGGGTGCATATATGTTTATAATGGTTATATCCTCTTGTTGGACTGAGCCCTTTATCATTATGTAGTGTCCTTTTTTATCTCTTGTTACTTTCTTTGTTTTGAAGTCTATTTTGTCTGATACTAGTATTGGAACACCTGCTTTCTTCTCCCTATTGTGTGCATGAAATATCTTTCTCCATCCCTTGACTTTTAATCTGTGCATGTGTTTGGGTTTGAGGTGAGTCTCTTGTAAGCAGCATATAGATGGGTCTTGCTTTTTTATTCATTCTATTACTTTGCGTCTTTTGATTGGTGCATTCAGTCCATTTACATTTAGGGTGATTATTGAAAGATATGTACTTATTGTCATTGCAGGCTTTAGATTCGTGGTTACCAAAGGTTACTGTCTAACTTAACTCACTTATTTAGCTGTTATAAATGCAGCCTCATGATTATTTCTCTCCCTTTTTATTCCTCCTCCTCCATTCTTCATATGTTGGGTGTTTTGTTCTGTGCTCTTTTTAGGAGTGCTCCCATCTAGAGCAGTCCCTCTAAGATGGCCTGTAGAGGTAGTTTGTGGGAGGAAAATTCCCTCAACTTTTGCTTGTCTGGGAATTGTTTAATCCCTCCATCATATTTAAATGATAGTCGTGCTGGATACAGTATCCTTGGTTCAAGGCCCTTCTGTTTCATTGCATTAAATATATCATGCCATTCTCTACTGCACTGTAAGGTTTCTGTTGAGAAGTCTGATGATAGCCTGATGGGTTTTCCTTTGTAGGCGACCCAATAAGGTTTTAACATGTGCTAAAGTCAATTTTCTTTTGAGGGTGGGACTATGTTCTACTCTGTGATCATGAGGAGGAAAGAGAGATGGTTTAGTCTTCTAACAACAGTCCACCATAGCTGGGGGTGGCTGGGCATCTTGGTTAGCATCCCAGATCTGCCCCTACCAGCTGGGAGGTCTGTTTCTGAAAGGTTTTTCCATCTGCTGAAACAGAACAACTCACAGGGTTATTACGAAGATGAAGAGGCTGGCCCATCTTATGGGCTGACCCCTGGCCGGAAGGTGCTTAGAAATGCTACATCCTTCTCTTTGGTTCTTTAAAGACCCCAAATGAAAGCGCAGCAAACAGAGAGAGGAAGGAAAGACCCCGATGAATCCATTCACATGATGTAGTTCCTGAGCAGTGACCCCAGTGTAAAGCTCTTAGACAACAGAAGGAATATACCAAGTTTACTGTTAGTAAATGTTCCAGGCTCTTGGATGAATTTTTTCTTTTTCCATTTGAGATTTCACTTCTGATGTATTGTGTAACCACTGACAAAATACATTACTTTTCTCGGGCCTCGCTGAAGTGCTCCCAGCGGCCAACATTTGTTTACAGCTGTAAGTAGCACTTCCCCTGTCGAGCTGCAAGCTGCGGTCTGCAAACTTCCTGCCCCAGCTGAGCGTTCCATACAGGGAAATACCTGACACGTCAGCTTTTCTGAGAGGCCCCTTTTCTAAGGGACAGTTCTCAGGGATCAGCCCCATCCTCTGCCCAGGCAATGGGTGCTGGTGGGGAAAGTATCAAAATGGTAATGTCTGCAAAACCTTCAATTCCCTTTAGCAGAAACTCTGGCATTGAGGATCATCTGACCAGAGATTAAACTTGTGGAACTTTTTCCCTCTGTCTTTAGTGAGAGAAATCACCACCACTGCCACAGTATGGAAATCACCGTCAACCACCAAGTGCCTCCTTCTTCAGAAGAGTAGGTGTCTGAGAAGTAACTATGACTGACGGTCAGAAGGGAATAAAGGCCTTTAATGAGCTGAGGGTTAGACAGGATGGTTTGCTTCCAGATGGTGGTGGCCAGGCAGGGAGGAAGTGGGGGTGATGGCAGCAGGCCCCGGCTCTGCTCAGATCCCTGTAGTGGCTAGGTGTGGGACAGGAATGAGTGACCATCACAGGATGGGACCTGGCGAGCCCAAGCAAGGCGCATCTGGAGTGAGTTACTACTGAAGGTTGGGCCCAGAAGAACCTGTACATGGGCAGGGAACTGGCTTCCTGACAGAGACCAACTGTCCACAGCAAAGTGCAAGACCTACACGGTAGGCTCTGTATTGGCAATAAGAAATCAGTAACCCAAGTGGCGTGGCTGGGTCACAGCTGCCTCTATTGGGGAAGATCCCCACAATTCCCCACTTCCCACTTGACACCAGAATCTGAGGCTTTAATTCTTTCTCACAGAGCGGGGGGCATTCTGGATCAGGTGGAAGTGTATTGCAGGCACTCGGGGAACTCGGAGGCTCTGAGACTGCCGGGGCCTTTGGTAAAACTCAGAGTCCCAAGTTTGCTTTCTCTGTAAGTCTAGCATAGGGCCTAGCAATCAGCATTTAACACAAGCAGTCATTTCTGAGGCGTGTTTGTCTGCTGTAGACAGACAGTATTTGCTTCTCACATTTCCACTAAATTCTTTTGAGATGGGCTGATCAGGTGGTGTATGCAAAGACAATATCGCAGTCAAATTTTTCTCTTTCTTTTTCCCACTGTCCAACTCCCCAGCCAGCCTGACTCAGGGGCAACCAATCACATCTCTCTCTTCTTACAAGAATTCATAAAGAACACAGTCGGGTCAAACCAACCAGTCACGTGTCAAAATGTCCAGACAACTCCGATTTCTTTAACTTGAGTCCAAAAGGAGGAAGTGCAAATGACTCACTGCTATGGTGCCACCACGCCGCCTTGGCCCTCCTCTCCGATCTCACTCGGGAGAATGTGGAGCCGTTTGAACAAACTGTTCTTCTGGTGCATTTCTTCTTCTCTCATATGTAAGCCTTACTTGCCGTTTTGAGGTTTGACTCTCCAAATCAGAATATGATGTGGAAAAGAGTTTTTTTCATGTTCCTTCTCTCTTTCAGCTCAAAACGCTGCCCTGGCTTGTGAGGGAGAAACAAGTGGTAAGTTTCATTTGCATTTCTCTTCTGTTTTCATTGAAATGATGGAGATGATGAGCTGTAAACATGGTCATACATGAGTAATTTTTTCAATGCTTTTAGAAATAACCAGAGTAGTCTCTTCGATTACCTACTGCTTAAAGTGAACTGCTTTGGGGAGGGAGTTGGAGTGTCTTTTCTGAGGCTGAGAAAAAATATGGAGACTGTTCTTACAATGTTTCTTTCTTTCTCTGTTGTTGTTTTTTAATTAGAAAATCAAACAATCATTGTAAAATAATTCAACTGACACGTAACAATCTATATCAGGAGGCAGTTTGTTATCTCATAGTTCGGCAAACCGGTGCTATGGTCCTAACCGGGGTTCTACCATTTTCCAGCTGGCAGCCTGGGCACATGCTGCAATGACTTTAAACTTATTTTATTTCCTCTGTGGAGGGTGGGGGGATAATAAAAGCACCTACCTGGGAAGGTAGTTGTGAGGACTGAGTGAGACAAGCCATGTCCCTGTTCAATGTGCCCCGTGCATGGTGAGCCGGCAATAAAAGGTAGCCCAGGTTGTTACTGTTATTATATAAAATGTGAAGCTCTGTTATGTCCCCTCCAAGCCCTCTTGCCTCTCCACTTCCAGAAGCAACCACTAACAGTCATTTTCTATTCGACATCTTAATAAACAACTCTTCCGTGACTTGTCCTTTTTTTAGATAACAGCATGTCACAGATACCTTCTTAAGTAGATGTAGGTTTAGTTCCTTTTTTTCAACAACTGCATGGCATTTCATAATGTGACTCAACCATAATTCATTTAACCATCCCCTTACTGATTGTTCCATTTCTTTTTTGTGATGTAAATAACACTGCAATAAACATCCGTGTACAAAACATGCTGGTGGACACCACAGGGTGAGAACGTCTCTGCAGGACAAAACCCTGAGGTGAAATTGCATCAAAGGGCACATATACTTGAATTGTTCCAGATACTGTTACAGTGCCCTCCCAACATGCGGAACCTGTACACGGCCACCAGCAGTGACCACTCTTAATGGTGTGTGTGAGTTTCCCACCCTCCCTCCAACACTGGATACAATCTGCTTTAAATTTGTGCCAATCTGATAAGTAAAAAAAATATCTCAGTGTTGTTTTAATTTGTAGTTGCCTCATCACTTGTGAGGTTGAGCATCTTTTTCATGTTTACTGACCATGAGAACTCCTGCATTCCTTTACAGAGGAAATTAGGGATGACTATCTGGTTGGAAAGAGAGGAAAAGGGCTCATCTGGAAGCTGAGTTTACATAAAACTGAGAGAATGTTAATTGTCCAGATCAAAGAGTGGGAGGGAGGTTGATGGCATTTTTGAGGGGTCTGAACCCCTCCTCTTCCCAAGCCATCCATTGGCCTTAGCATTATATAATGGCCATCTGCATTTCTTCTTCTGGAAATTACCTATTCATATCATTTGCCCATTTATTTGATTGTCTTTTTCTTATTAATTTGCTACCATATATATACACACACATGTTAAGAATCCTTTGCTTTCAATTACATTTTAAGTATTTTCTTCTAGGTAGTCACTTAAAAATTTTGCCATAGAGAAGCTTTAAGTTTTAAGGTAGTCAATCTTTCAATCATTTCTTTATGGCTCCTAGTTTTTGTGTCTTACTTGGAAGACCTTTCCCTAAGGGGTGATATAAAAACATTTCCCACTGTTTCTCTTAAATATTTCATGATTTTATTTTTTTACATTGGAGATTCTGGTGAGCATTATTTTTTTCCTTGGCATCTTAAAATAAAATACAAACACATGAGCTATCAAAGACTCCTGGGATTATATCAACAGGACTCAGGAGCTGGTTTAGAGGTGCTTCCCATGGTCAAAAAAATGGCACAAGAAGAATAATAATTGCAGTGGATTGAAACATATCAAATATGTTTAAACAATGAGTCAATAATGATCTTCAACTAAAAAATAACAACAATAAAAGAAAAATATCTCATTGACATAAGATGCTAGGAAACCAACTCATTATTTTCAAACCTGGTCAATAAGGGGTGAAAACTAAGCCTTTACTTTGCATTTTCCATGCAAACTGTACCTCAGTGCAACCAAAGAATTGACAATGGTATTTCTCTTTATAGAACTATTTCAGATAAAAATGAAGAAGTAATAACAGAATTAGTATGCCACCATTTTGCAACCTCTTATAAAATAATGCTTCAAAGTGATTATTGTCAAAGCCTACCAAAAAACAAAAAGAGAAGTACACACTACCCCCTATGATGCATTCTTGCTAAATAAAACCTAATCTGAATTTCAGAAAGCCTCTGGAGAGGGGACAGAGTAACATGGTAAAAGATACCATGCGAATGTGATCAACAGAGCCCACACCATGGAAAACACTACAGAACAATTTGCTATCTTCAACAAATAAATTACAGGGGGGAAAAAAGAGAAATGTCTATAGATTAAAAAAGGCATTAGAAACATACCAACTAATAATACACATTTTGAATCCTACTTTAAAAACTCACACGATTGAGAAAATTTGAACACTAACTAGATATCTGATATTTTTTAAATGCTGTTAATTTTTAGGTCTGACAATGGTATCACTATGTTTACAAAAGAATCCTTGTCTTTTAGAGATACAAACGATCAGTGCCCTCCAGCTAAAGATCACCAGGGACACATGCAGAGTTGAACAAAGTTGGGTTTTTTTGGACTTGTGGCAATGAGAGAAAATGCATACCATGGGAACCGTGGGAAGTCTCAGCAAAAGGCTGTTAGAAAGGTCTCATAATAAGATTTGGACTTAGGTGATTTGGAGAAAGATTCAAAACAACAGGCTTTACTCTGGATCGGATTATTTTAGGAAGTGGGAATGATGATATGATTGGGTATCTTAGGAGTTGTCCCTTAAAGGGCAAGTTGAACAGAGCAAAGCTAAAGCTGTGACTGATAAAGAAGCAGCAGTCACTCATGTTAACCGGCTTAGGGGGGTGGTTGGCCATTTTTGAGGTTTGGACAATGTTCATGTCTTTAAGTGTGTTCAGATGTCTCTTTTTTCTGTCTCAGTCCAACAGGGTCATAGAGTAGCCGTGTCTGGCATTGGTGTTCTAGCTGTGACTGACACGTTAGTTCCTAGCCAGGTCAGTTCCCAACTGTCAGGGACTGCTTTTCTCTTTCTCAATACTGAAATTTGCCGATGAATACCATGTAGTCTGGGATGATGTGCTTTGAAATAATGGAAGCAGGTAGAGGCAGATGCAACAGGAATTACCCACCATGAATTGCTAATTGCTGAAGCTGGGTGATAGGCCCATGCCAGATCATTATACTCCCTTCTCCACTGTTATTTTGGAAGTTTTCCAAAATCAGGTATTTAAAATTAATAATGGAAAAAACAAGCCACCAGATATAATGTTTGGTCACAGAACTGGAGCTTTAATATTTCTAAGTCAGCACAGACAGTCTTAGGAGTCCACTTCACAGTCTAGAAGATGGAAGAGTAGGAAGGCAAGATGGAAACCTCCTCCCACACACACACCAAGGAAGCAACTACGGCAAATACAACTAAACCTGAAAACGAACCGAAGACCGCAGAATGTACCATCCATCTACACCTCAGGAAGAGGAGAAGACCACACAGAAAAGGGTGAAGTGACAGAGCCACAACCAAGCGGGGAACCCAGCCCTTCCCCATCCCAGCGCACAGGTGGGAGGAAGAGGAACAGAGCAGGATGGGGATAGGCACCCAGGAACTCTCTACACGTGGCCCTGGAGGTCTGCTCCAGGAACGTGAGTGCACACTGCATTGGGTTCTGCTGATCAGTGGGACTGGACACCAGGGACAGTTGGAACACTCTGGAAGGCGGGGATACCAGCCACTTGCCGAGCACAGGCAAGCTCCGCTGTTCTCTCTGAGACCCAACAGAGAGGTAGCAGTTTGAAAGACTTGCCAGCAGTAGGAGGGGAGCCAGAGGGCGAAGGGTGAACTGAGCTATCTCTGTAGGAGAAAGGGCAGGTGCAGGATACCTCCATAGGCCTCCCTTGGCCCAAAGGTCAGGCACTCTCAGGAGCCCCCGGCATTCTGTTGCCCTCACTGGTGGCTCAGCCCTGAGGCACTTCCCTGTGCACCACCAACACTCCAGCCAACTCAACCCAGCAGCATTGGACTTTGCTGCCTGGTGGGCAGAGGGAGACTCTCACAGCTTTTACAACCATTTCAGCCCAACTTGGGGGGTGCCTGCAGGAGCACCTCCTTCTTCCCTAGGGGTGGCCAACCCCAGTGCTATGCACCTCTCTGCTGCTAGGGGGTATCCCCACAACTTGCTGCAATAGCTGGGCACTGTCCCAGTGCAACTAGCTGCCTACACCGCAGCACAGCTTCCCATCACCAGACTCCCTGCCTCAGTGCGTCTGTGTGCCACCCCTGCATGCAATTTGCCACTACTTCTCACGCCTTGCCCCACGCAGCCTGCCATTGTGCAACTTGCTGTGCGACCATCCCACCCATCCTGCTAACCTAGCAGTCCTGCCACCACTGCAGGGCAGGCAGAGGGTGATGCCACCCATAATGATCCCAGCAGATCACATAGGCCTGGCTGAGGCAACCGCTGGCCTCAGCAGACTGAGATAAACCATTGTCAGCATACAGGCACAAAGGCGACCCTGCCCATTGCCCACCCACAGCAACTGGGGTTCCCCAGCAAAGGAGAACCAGGCATTGGAGAGGAAAGAGTTCTCAGCTTCTGGGCACCACAGGACACCTTCTTCATAAAGCCATTACTGTCTAGACCAGGAAGCATAGATCCATCTAATACAAAGGAAGAAACACAGAAACCCTGACAAAATGAGGAGATAGAGGAATATCCAAACAAAAACTACAGGCTAAGACACCAGAAAAAGGGCTAAATGAAATGGAGATCATCAATCTTCTTGATAAAGATTTCAAAAGAACAGTCATAAACAAGCTCTTTGTTCTGCAAAAATGTATTAAAGATCTCAGGGAGAACTTCAACAGAAAGATACAAGAGCTAAAGAATATAGTAACTGAAATAAAACATACAATGGAAGGAATGAATAATAGATTTCTACAAGCAGAAGAGACAATCAATGAGATGGAAATTAGATAACAGGAATACAACAAAGCTGAGGAACAGAGAGAGAAAAGGATCTCTAGGAATGAAAGAATGATAAGAGAGCTGTGTGACCAATCCAAATGAAACAATGTTCACATAATAGGGGTACCAGAAGGAGAAGAGAGAGACAAAGGGATAGAAAGTCTCTTTGAGGAAATAATTGTAGAAAAATCCCCCAATCTGGGGAAGGAAATAGACATTCAGGTCATGGAAGTGCAGAGAGTGCCTAACAAAAGGAATCCCAGGAAGACACCACCAAGATATACAATAATTAAATAGGCAAAGATTAAGGATAAAGAGAGAGTATTGAAAGCAGCCAGAGAGAGAAAAAAGATTATTTATAAGGGAAACCCCATCAGATTATCAGCAGACTTCTCAGAGAAAACTTTACAGGCCTGAAGGGAGTGACATGAAATATTTATGTACTGAAACAGAAGGACCTTCAACCAAGAATCCTCTACTCAGCAAGATTATCATTTAAATTTTAAGCAGGGATTAAACAATTTCCAGATAAACAGAGGCTCAAATAATTTATAACAACAAAACCAGCATTATAGGATATGTTAAAGGGACTGATACAACTGATGTAGATAGAAATGTTCGTAATGCTAGCTTTCACCAGTGAAATTAAACCCACAGTAAAGGTAGTAGGCCAACTAACTACTAAGCAAGTAAAAAATTAAAACAAAACCAAAGTACCAAAACCAACTATACACAAAATCAATCAAGGGATACACAAAAAGTACTGATTACGACATCTAATACATAAAGTGTGGAGGAGGAAGAAGAAAAAAAGTACTTTAAGATTGTGTTGGAAATAGAGTAATCAGCAACTTAATATAGACTGTTCTATAGTCAGGAAGCTATCCTTAAAACTTTGGTAACCACAAACCTAAAGCCTATGATAAATCCAAAAATAATTATAAAAGAGAAACGCTACTATGCTGATGGACAGTGACTGTAATGGAGTATATGGTAGGGACTTAATAATAGGGGGCTGTAGTAACCACAATGTTGCTCATGTGAAATCTGAGCATAAGATTATCTATAAATGATAACTTAATTCAAAAAAAATAGAAGCCCAACCACAATACTAAAGAATAGCATCAAATAAGAAGAGATGGCTATAAGAGAGAAAGAAAGGAACAGAGAGGAGCTATAAAACAAGCAGAAAAAAATTAATAAAATGGCAATAAGTGCATACCTATCAATAATTACCTTAAATGTAAATGGACTGAATGCACTAATCAAAAGACACAGAGTGGCAGAACAGATAAAGCAACAAGATATCTATATGCTGTCTACAAACACAAAGACATACACAGACTAAAGTGAAGGGATGGAAGAAGATATTTCATGCAAACAATAGGGAGAAAAAAGTAGGAGTAGCAGTACTTATATCAGACAAAATAGATTTCAATACAAAGAAACAAGGAACAAAGAAGGACATTACATAATGATAAAGGGGTCAGTCCAACAAGAAGATAAAACCATTATAAATATCTATGCACCCAACATAGGAGCACCTACATATGTAAAACAAATACTAACATAATTAAAGGGGGAAATAGATTACAACACCCTCATTTTAGGAGACTTTAACATATCACTCACATTAACAGATCAACCAGACAGAAAATAAACAGAGGCACTGAACAGTACATTAGACCAGATGGACTAACATATATCTACATAATACTCCACCCCAAAGCAGCAGGATACACATTTTTCTCAAGTGTACATGGAACGTTCTTCAGAATAGACACATACTAGATCACAAAAAGGGCCTCAAAAATTTTAAAAAGATTGAAATTGCATCAAGCAACTTCTCAGATCACAATGGTATGAAACTAGAAATAAATTACACAAATAAAACAAGCCTACAAACACAAAGAGGCTGAACAACATGATTCTAAATAATCAATTGATCAATGACCAAATTAGAAATCAAGCAATACACAGAGACAAATGAAAAAAAAAATACAACAGTCCTATATTTGTGGGACACTATAAAGGCTGTTCTAAGAGGGAAGTACATAGCAATACAGGCCTACCTCAAGAAATAAGAAAAATACCAAATAAACACTCTAAATTCACAATTAAATAAACTAGAAAAATAACAAATGAAACCCAAAGTCAGTAAAAGGAGGGACATAATAAAGATCATAGCAGAAATAAGTGATATAGGGAAGAATAAAGCAATAGAAAAAGTTAATAAAACTAAGAGCTGTTTCTTTGAGAAAAAAACAAAACAAAACAGATAAACCTTTAGCCAGACTTACCAAGAAAAAAAGAGAGAGTACACAAATAAACAAAACCAGAAATGAAGAAGTAATAGTCACAGTGGATACCACAGAAATACAAATAATTATTAGAGAATACTATGAAAAATTATATGCCAATAAACTGGACAATCTGGGTGAAATAGACAAATTCCTAGAAAAATACAACTTCCCAAGACTGAGCCAGGAAGAAACAGAAAATCTAAACAGATCAATCACCAGCAATGAAGTCGAATTGATAATAAAAAAATCCCAACAAACAAAAGTCCAGGTACAGATGACTTCACAGCTGAATTATACCACACATTTAAAGGAGAGCTAATACCCATCCTTCTTAAAGTATTCCAAAAAGTAGAAGAGGAGGGAATAATTCCAAACTCATTCTATGAGACTAGCATCACTCTAATACCTGGCAAAGACACTACAAAAAAAGAAAACTATAGACCAGTATCCCTGATGAACATCGGTGTAAAAATCCTCAACAAAATATTATAGCAAATTGAATTCAAAAATACATAAAAAGGATCATCCATCACAACCAAGTGTGATATATTCCAAGGATGCAAAGATGGCATAATATTTGTAAATCAATTAATATCATACAGCACATTAACAAAAAGAAGGATAAAAACCACATGATCATCTCAGTAGATGCTGAAAAAGCATTTGACAAAATTCAATACCCATTCATGATAAAAACTCTCAAAAAATGGATGCAGACTGTATGTACCTCAACATAGTAAAGGTCATATATGACAAACACACAGCCAACATCATACTTAATGGTGAAAAGCTCAAAGTTTTCAGGAACAAGTCAAGGATGTCCACTCTCACCACTTTTATTCAACATAGTACTACAGGTCCTAGCCACAGCAATCAGAAAACCCAAAGAGATGAAAGGCATCTAGATTAGTAAGGAAGAAGTTAAACTGTCACTATTTGCAGATTACATGATATTATACTTAGAAAACCCTAAATACTCCACCAAAAAACTATTAGAACTAATAACTAGATTCAGAAAAGTTGTAGGAAACCAAAATTAATATGCAGAAATCTGTTGTGTTCCTATACACTAACAATGAACTAGCAGAAAGAGAAATCAGGAAAACAATTCCATTTATAATTGCATCAAAAAGAAAAAAATACCTAAGAAATAACCTAACCAAGGAAGTGAGAGACCTTTACTCTTAAAACTGTAAGACACTCATGAGAGAAATTAAAGACCCAAAGGGAAATCTAGCCTGTGCTCATGGATAGGAAAAATTAATATTGTCAAAATAGCCATCCTGCCCAATTTAGATTCAATGCAATCCTTATCAAAATTCCAACAGCATTACTCAGTGAACTAGAACAGATAGCTCTAAAATTCATATGGGCCCACAAACAATCCTGAATAGCAAAAGCAATCCTGATAAAGAACAAAGCTGGGAAATTACACTGACTCCAAGCTATATTACAAAGCTACAGTAATCAAAACAGTATGGTACCGACACAAGAATAGACCCACAGATCAATGGAACAGAATACAGAGCCCAGATGTAAACCCACTCATATGTGGTCAATTAATATACAATAAAGGAGCCATGAATATACAGTGGGGAAAAGACAGCTTCTTCAATATCTGGTGTTGGGAAAACTGGACAGCAACATGCAAGAGAATGAAACTGGATTACTGCCTAACTCCATACACAAAAGTAAATTCAAAATGGATCAAAGACCTGAATATAAGACATGAAACCATAAAAATCTCAGAAGAAAACATAGGCAAAAATCTCTCAAACATAAATATGAGCAATTTTTTCCTGGACACATCTCCTCGGGAAAGGAAAACAAAATAAAAAATGAACAAATGGGACTACATTAAACTAAGAATCAAAGGACACCATCAGCAGAACAAACCGGCAACTTAGAGTATGGGAGAATATATATGTAAACAATTTAATGGATCAGGGATTAACATTCAAAATATATAGAGTTCCTATGCCTCAACACTAAAAAAACAAGTAACCTGATTTAAAAAATGGGCAGAGAGCCTGAACATTTCTCCAATGAAGAAATACAGATGGCCAAGAGGCAGATGGAAAGATGCTCCACATCGCTAATCATCAGGGAAATGCAAATCAAAACCACAATAAGATATCACTTCACACCAGTCAGAATGTCCGCTATCCAAAAGACAAGAAATTACAAGTGCTGGTGAGAATGTGGAGAAATGGGAGCCCTCCTACACTGTTGGTGGGAATGTCAATTGGTGCAGCTATTGTGGAAAGCAGTATGGAGGTTCCTCAAAAAACTAAAAATAGAAATACCATTTGACCCAGCAATCCCATTTCTAGGAATTTACCTGAAGAAAACAAAATCCCTGGTCTGAAAAGATGTATGCACCCCTATGTTTATTGCTGCATTATTTACCATAGCCAAGATAGGGAAGTAAACTAAGTGTCCATGAATAGATGAATGGACAAAGATGATGTGGCAAATATATACAATGAAATATTATCCAGGCATAGAAAGAAAAGAAATCCTGCCATTTGTAACAACATGGATGAATCTAGAGGGTATTATGATCAGTGAAATAAGCCAGTTAGAGAAAGACATATACCATATGATTTCACCTATTTGTGGAATATAAAAACAAAGCAAAACAGAATGAACAAAGCAGCAGTGGACTCATAGACACCGAGAAGGGACTAGTGGTTACCATAGGGGAGGGGTTGGGATGGTGAGGGGGATAAAGGGTCACAAAAATTCTCAATCGTAATGTAGGTTGGTCATGGGGATAGTAGTACAGCACGGAGAATATAGCCAATGATTCTGTAACATCTTCCTTTGTTGACAGATAGTAGTAATCGGGGTGAGAAGTTAATAATATGGGTACCTGCTGAACCACTGTGTGGTCTACTTGAAACCAATATAAGATTGTATATAAAAAAAAAATTTTTTTTTGCCCACTGGGAGGGGCTTCTGTAGGTGCTGAAGCTTCCTGGCACACTGGTCAGCCTGTTGTTGCCCCCTTAGGAAAGTTTGCCAGGAACAGAGTGTCTCCACTACCTTGACCCACAAATGTGGCCAGAAGACCGCTTAGTTATTGTCAGGAGTTGTTAACAAGGACTTTTTCTTGTGTTATTTTGTTCTCCAGAATTCCCTTCTCCACGTTTGGAGTCAAAAATGAATGCAGTCATGAAGGGTCAAAATGTATCTCTAATTTGTTCCAACCACAACAAATCACCACAGATCACCTATTCTTTGTTTCGGCATATGAAACACCTGGAAACCCGGGAGGGAAAAGGTGAACCCATTATTTTTAACCTAAGTATCTCAGAAGCCTACGATTTGGGCCCCTACAAATGCAAAACCCAAGTTTCTAACTGTTCAACATACAGTCGCGAGTTCAGCTTCACATTTATTGGTAAGTAGAGCACTTGTTACTCGGGGGCCCCAGCATTTATGGGATTCTTCTATGATAAGGCTCTCCATTCCCTTTGTAAACATTCACTTAAGAGCCTGCAGGATAAGTCACTGAGATCTTTATTCTTGGTAATTACATTTCACTTTCTCTTCCAAAGACTTTGGCTAGTTCAGATAATAATAATATTTGCTGTAGACAAAAAGCCTTATATGAACAATTTGGAAAATTGTTGAGATCTTTTTTAGAGGCATTACTCTAGGAGTCTCATACATAGGCAAAAATGACTTTTTCTCTGAAGATCCAAGTAAGAAGTCTTACGACCATTGTTGGACCCTACAAAAGCCTCAGGCCTTCCCCACTTTATCCCCTTTGCAGTGACCACCCATCAGGTACCCCACTGGCCAGCAGTCTTCCTGTCCAATCACATCTTATTACTTCTATGTTTTTCTCTTCCATCTCCCCACTCCAAACCTCTCACAACCTAGCATTTATAGCCTTATCTAGGAAGGTGACCTTGATAATGGCCTCCTGGGAGAAGGTGATAGGGTTTTAATGCATGTACACTGTACCTGGAGTCTTCTAAACATAAGAACCCCAACATACTGATAAAATTTTTGAGTGATTCTCTAGGTCTATGCTCTCCAGTATGATAGCCATTAGCTCCACATGCTTGTTTAATTAAAATTAGATGAAATTTAAAAATTCAGCCCCTCAGTCTCATTAGTCAATGAGGGTTCAGTGACCCACAGGTGGTTGGTGGCTACTGTATTAGAGAATGCAAGCATAGAACATTTCCATTACACCTCTGCTCTAGGTCCATGGTACTTAGCTTTTTAGGTTTTAATCATCTTAACAATCAAATGATAGCAGTAGATACCTTTCCAGAGAAGTGCTCATGAAACTACAGATGCAAATTTCTGCATAAGCCTTTAGGGGATCCAGGTTAAAAACAACCATCTTAGGACAATTCTGAACACAAACTCAACAGAAGCCATAATTGTAAAAGAAATGTGAAGAAGGGGGAACCCCTGCAAACATGGTGGACAATGTGAGGGCAGTACGCTAACTGATAATATTCTCTGGTGGTCAGAGTCCTCCTGGCTGGGGCAGCTTGGTATTGCAGAAAGAGTAATGGAAATGAGCATCAGAAAATGTGTGCCACTAGCTTCCTGTGCAACTTGTATATTCCATTTGGATATACCTTAGATAACCTCTAGTCCTTGATTATTAAAATATGCATTGAGAAGATAGGCAGTACAACCCTAACATTCTTGGCTGAGAATCTCAGTCCACAGTGGGTGTAATGGGTGAAGAGGGTAGGCAATTACTTGGCCAAGGAAGGCACTTTCAAATCACTGAGGTTCAGTGTGAGAAAAGATGGCAGGTCCATTGGTGTAGGTTTCCTGTATTTGAGTAATTCTCCCATTGGTGTGGGTTTTCCTGTATTTGAATAATAGGAGCCCACACTCCTGCAAAGAACAAGCCCAGTCTTAGGTGGGTTATGAACTTGAGGGCTGACACCTTAAATCAGCTGATTAACAAACCCCAAGTCTTCATTTCCTGAGCTTCTGTCCCACAGGTATGAACAAAAGCCTCCCACATCTGCCTTCTGAGAACATACACAAGTTTCCCACAATTTCTTGTAGTAATTACATTGTCCTGTAGAGCTGTTCTGATAGATTATAAAACTGCATCATCTTCCTTTAGGCCAGAGTAATAGGCATCTATTGAGAGCCTAGCCTGTGCAAATGGTTTTATTGGGTGCTGCTGAGGTTGTGATGACGAGACATGATCTTGTCCACAACCCAGTGAGGGGGATGAGCCATGGACAGAGATGCATTAGTCACTGATTCCCTCACTCATCACATACGTGTCAGCATCCAGATAAGCCAAGCCCTGGATGTGCATCAGTTCCTGCCGTGGCAGACTTTACACTCTAGCCAGGAACACACAAAACCCAAGTACCCAAACAAATAAAACCATAATCACAAACTGTGTTAATTTGTTATAAAGAAAAAGAAACCAGCACAGTGATGGAAAGAAGCAGGGGATGGGGAAGGGATCTACTTAGGTAGGTAGTTAGGGGAGGCCTTTCAAAGGGATGACTTTTAAGTACAGAGCCCTGAAGGATGAAAGGAGTCTGGCAAGACAGGGAAAGAGGCTCTAGTCAAAGGGCGATAGCCTGTGCAGGGCTCCAAACAGGGAAAGAGCTTGGATGGTTGGGAAGGATCTAATGGGAGGATGGTATGGCTGCAGGCCAGATGAGGGAGGGTAACCCCAGGTGAGAGTAGAGGGGGGCGGCACCAAGTCCGGCAGGGCCTATGATGCAATTGATCATCTTCAAAGTTAATTCATTCTAGGTGGGACAGGACAAGAGTACAGTTGGGGATTAGTTGGGAGGCTCTTACAGTCATCCAGGAGACAAACAGCGGTGGGGATGGACAGAAGTGGATGGATTCAAAATATACTGTGGAGGAAGAAACAACAGGACTTATTAGATGATTAGATTTGGAACCACAGGTAGTGAAGGTGAGGAAGGAATCAAGAATGACGTCCAGATACCAATACGATCAGCTGACGAGGAGCGGTACCGCTTACTGAGAGCGGGAAATGGAGGAATGGGGAGTTATTCATTAGGTAAAAAGTTTAATTATGCAAGATGAATAAGTTCTAGAGATCTTGCTCTACAACACTGTGCCTAGTTAACAATACTGTGTTGTGCACTTAGAAATTTAAGCAGATCTCATATTAACTGTTCTTACAATAAAGTGAAAGAACAAATGAAAAAATTAAACTTTTTTGTAAAGAACAGGATTTCAATGTATGTTTACCTACTGACTGATTCATTAACTAGCAGATTAACTAGAGTTTAGTTTCAAACAGGTTACATTCGAGGAGACCATGAGACATCCAAGTGGATCATGTAATAAGAGGTAGAAAAAGTAATGTGAGGATGGGACCGAGGGCTAGAGGAGGAGGAAGCACTTCTGTCTGGAGGATTTAGGAAAGGTCTTATGGGGACGAAGGTACCTGAATGAGCCTTACAGGACACCTTGACATTTTTAAAAATGTAATTGGATTACTGAAGCGTAGCAGCTCCCTTACCCTGACCACTGTGATATGTGATGTCCTTTACCAGTCCTTCTACAAACTTTTGAGTAAGTATACATCTTTCCGGTCACTTTTGATAGCAATGATTGGCCAAGACTGAATCATCCCATCTCAGAGAGGAGTCCATGCTCTCTGCTTCTTCGTGAATGTTTCAACTCCTCCTTCCTGTCAGCCGATCTCAGTCCATAGGAAGAACGTCCTGTTGGTGCCATTCCCAATGATGTGATGAGGCCACTCTCACTGGGCGCCACTCTGGCCAGGATGCAGCCCCAGGGATTCCTGCTCAGGGAAGGGGCAGAGCAAGGAGACTCAATGACTTCCCTTGATTTTGCTTATACTTTGGTCCCTGTAATCTCATTGTTTCTGTGCCAAATTGATATGGTTAAAAGAAAAAAAAGGCATCTGCTTGGGACTTGGCCCTGGCTCTGCCATTTACTGACTGTGCAACCTTGGGCAAACTTCTCATCTGTGGCAGCTGGCTCATCTGTGGAATGGTGTGATGCTCTTCACCTTGCAGTGCTGTTGTGAAGTCAAATGAGATACTGTGGTAGTGAGCCTGGCAAATGATGGATACTGAACAACTATCCTCTCCTGTACTACTGTTTTTACTAATAAACTTTATAATAAGTCATATAGCTGGATTCCCCTCAAAATAGGGTATGACAAAAGGGGTATGACAGCCTCCCAGACCCACACATTTCCTGTTGAGTTCTTTTGAATCTACTTATCAGGGTTACTTCTTGCTTTTAGGAGGAAGTGGAAGATCATTGTACAGCTAAGTTCTATAAATGAAAATACAGTTAGAAAAGATATTTTTAGATTTCTTTGATTAAAAAAAAAACTAACCTTCTAAGAAATGGGAATAAAAGAACCTCTCAACCACATACTTGGAACTGGATCTTTGGCAAAGTATACCTATTATCAACAATAGATTGTGAATTCTGATGAAAGGCTAGCTTGCCCTCTGATTCCTCAAAGCAGAGAGGTGCCCTCCTCTCTCTGCCTTTCTCAGCATCTGGCTCATGTCACACTGCATGGGGTTTGCATACCCACTGGCCTTTCCCACTAGGCTGCGAGCTTCTTGGCTTCTCGAGAAGGGTGTCATTCACCTTTGGGTCCACAGATGGGAATAGAGCAGGGATTCAATCCAAGTGTGTAGACTAAGTGAACCCACTCTGCTAATCCCTTAACACTTTCCTTTTTCTAGACCCAGTGACCACACCAGTGCTGAGCATTAATGTCGTGCAAGTACAAACAGATCGAAATATAACACTACGTTGCATCTCATTTAATGGTTCTCTGCCCATCGATTATACTTTCTTTGAAAAAGACATTGCCGTATCACCAGCTATTTCCAAGTCTGTAAGGGAGCCTGCTGAATTTCACCTAACCAAGAAGGACACTGGAAAAGGGGAAGAATATAGGTGTAAAGCTAAAAACAGATTGCTTGGCCATGCAAAATACAGTCAACCATGCTTCACCACACCCTCAACAGGTAAGGGCTACTTGACCTCTTTCAATAGGGTCTGGATGTGCTTCCAGAAACTGCAACTACTCCTCTGCCCACCCACTTCCCACTTTGGCCACCTGCTTCCAAATACCTTTCTTTTGGTAGGGTTCACATAAACTCTGAAGGGGTGGCTTCTGCCACATTAAAACATAGAAAGGCCTAGAAGCTGGGGCAGGTAGTGAGACTTCCTGACCTGACCTTCCACTGACCAGGTTCCAAGCAACCACATTAGAATTGGGATGTCTCTTGGAGTTACTGGGTCTCTTGATTTTCTTTTGTTCTTTCATTGACCTCTAACATCCGTGCCCACCCACTTGGCTGTTTGTTGACCCACGGCTAATGTTTGATGAGTCTAGACTTCCAGTACTACCCTTAGCTTGGGGTGAGAAGGGTCCCTGTCCCAGTCCTGGGTTTTGGAGGGTGCTGCTCTTGGCCATGCACTTTCCCATAGGCTGAGGAGTCTGGGGGATGTGGGAATGTGCCTACCTGGACCCTATACCTCACTTTTCTATATCACACTCTGGGTCTCTACCACAACTAGACCCAAATTCCCCAACCAATCAGATCGGAACCCACCTTCCTGAGATCACACAAGCCTCTTTCCCAGTTCATACTCCCAAGGGTAGACCACAGTGTGGATATGGACATTCCTGAACCAAACCAAGGGAGCTGTTTGTAGGGTGTGGGTGGCACTTTAATGTGCAGGTTGGGGGTCCACATGGATACAAGGCCCCCAGGGTGCAGTGAGAGCCTGAGTGGGAAGGGGCTGGGCTGGGGCCAGGGTCGGCTCTCCCAGCACTGCCGTGGTCTGGCACAGAACTCCGAGGAATCTGAGAACTCTAGATTCAAACCTGGCCTCCCAGGTCCTTATGAAGGGACATTTGTTGAGTTGGGAGGAAGTCAGAATGAAGTAGCTTAGCAAAGGCAACAGGCATGCTTGGGCATTGAACCCTTCACCTGGCTTCATCCTCAGAGCCCACACCCTGGTGTTCAGGAAATTCTAACAAGTGAGGTACCTTGTCAGAGTCAGGCCCCAGAATCAGGCTCCAGAGTCAGGCTTTTGCTTACAAATCACAGCCCTTCCATTTACTAGCTGTGTGACCTTAGGAAAATCACTTAACTACTCTGGGCCCTACTTTAGTCATTTGTGAAATGAGAATAATACCAATAAGATAAATGAGGCCACACATATAAAGTGCTTAACACAGTGTCTGGCAGGTAGTTAATAATAAATAGTAGCTGTCTGGGTGACATAAATCATGCCAACATGACTAAGGGCCCAGTAAATAGCCAGGCCATTCTGAGGCTTCTGAGCCTAGTGATGTTGCCAGGAATCAGTCTGTTAGGTGTTGTGCTGCTTCTCTTTTCCTTGTATGACCCCTTGTGGAAGATGTACTTGGTCATGACTTTAAGATCACCGACTAACAAATTAACTCTCAAGAGTTGCAGGTGTCTACAGCAGTACAGGGCCGGGATGAACAGTATACTGGTTAACTGGGAAGGGTTGTGACTGTTCTTGCCAGAACATTCACAGCTCAGTGTCATTGGAAAAGAAGGCTGTGTGGTGACCGGTGAATGCTTCTTCTTGCAGGCAGAGACAGCTGTCCTTTCTGCCTGCAGCTACTGCTTCCAGGGTTATTACTGGTGCTAATAGTAATGATCCTAATTCTGGCACTGTGGATACTACCTAAGTATAAAGCAAGTAAGTTGTTGAGGAGCTTTTCCATTGTTTTCCATAGGTTTTGGACATAAGACGGCAGGGGAGATGGTGAGAAAGAAGGGAAAGGGCAATCAGAAACAGGATGTGAGTAAAATGGAAAGGGAGGAGATGGGAAAGGGCAAGATAAATGAAATAGGCTTCCTGTGTTGGCCCCGAGTGGGAGAGCTCGCCCTGCGGGGGTGAAGCCTTCCTTACTCAGATTGCTCCTGGGACATGCCTGTGCTCACATAGGCCCCGTGCTAAGGGCCCCGCATGCCTGGGTAATGCTCTGCTGTCACTGTCTTGAAATTCTTAGTAATTTTTTTACTCTCTTTAAAATTGTTTTTTTAATTGCGGTAAAGTACACTTAACAATAAAATTGACCATTTTAACCACTGTCAAGTACATAGTTCAGCAGCATCAGGAACATTCTCATTACTGTGCATCGGTCACTGCCATCCACCCACAGGACTTTTCTCATCTTGCAAAACTGGAACTCTGCGCCCATTAAACACCAACTCCCAGTTCATTTCCCTCTCCCTCAACCTCTGGCAACCACCCCTCTACTTTCTATGAATTTGATTACTCTGGGACCTCATATAAATGGAATCATACAGAATTTATCCTTTTGTAACTGGCTTCTTCACTGGGTATAATGTCTTCAAGGTCCATTCATGTCGCGCATTCATCAGAATTTCCTTTTTAAAGCTAAAGAATACTCCATTATAGATAGATACATAGGTATACACACTTTGTTTACCCATTCATCGGTCAGTGGAACCTTGGGTTGCTTCTACCGTTTTTTGCTTTTGTGAGTAAACAAGTCTAGGCCCTGCATTTTTGCTTTGCACTGGGTCCTGCAAATGATGTAGTGGATCCTGATTGCCAGCTCTTAAAACCAAGAGCTTTGCCAAGTATTTTTCAGCATCCTCACTGGCCTGTCACTCAGGAAGCTCAGTACATGAAGACAAATGGGCATCATTTCTCCTCGCCCCAGCTTACGTGCTACATCACACCCCAGCTACTGCTTGTCACCCTTCACCTTTTAGGACCACCTGTAGTTAAGATTTCAACATGGCCTTTTCACTTGGCACACAAGAATGGAGGGATACCAAGATGTGCACAAAAGACAGTTACCAGCACTTACCAGAGAGCTGAGGGGGACTGGGCAGGCACCTTCACTTGCCAGGGCCTCAGTGTTCTGACCTATATAATGGGGCCATGGGAGGTACTGCACAACTGGAGAAAGAACTAAGTAATAAATGTTAGGCTCCTATGCTTCCCTCCATCTCTAGAGAGTTATAATTCAGAGAAGTCAGGGACTCCGTTGACACAAAACTTGAAATAGATGTCAGCATTTATACATCTTACACGTTTTTAAACGCAAGTCTCCACTTCCTCCAAAAACCCAGGGTCTTGAAAAAGTGGAATTAGTATTTTTGATTACTGGCCAGAGCCAAAGAGAACTCAGCCAGGTAATTTACTATTGCTTGCAGATATTACAAAGCTTTTTACAGACTGTACTTTTCAGCAAAGGAAATAAAATGTGTGTCTGACCATCTAAAGCATAATTTGCTAGGCAAAAAATGTTACTCACAGAGCCAGGAAAATAAATCAGAAGAGATTTTGGCTTGGAGAAGCAGGTGCTATGGACTCCTGGCTGAGTCCAGGGTTTTCCTACATTAGATAAAGTTTGTTTCAGAACTTTGGGGGATTCTGCTCCTTGGCAGAGGAGATAAGAAAAATGTGGCTGAAGTGGTTTAATTTAATGACTCTGCACCAATTTATATAGGAAAAACCATGAGAGATAAGGCACCCAAAGACTATGGAAACATGCCCATGGAAGTTGGAATATATGCAAATGCCTGTGCAAATCAAGCAGGTAAGGGAACTATGTTGGGTATTTTGATTGGTTGGTTTTATGTTTTTGTCTTTTCTTTTTTTTTGCAGTCATACAGACACATGGGTAAAAAAGCAAAGGAAAAGGAATAGAGTATAGTGTCTCCCTCCCACCCCTGATGCCCAGTCCCACTTCCCAGGGGGCAGCAACCAGTTTTTTAAATCCTCCCTCAGATATTCTTTGCATATATTAGCACATAAACAAATGAGAGCAAGGGCAGCATATCGCAGGTACACCACTATAGACTTTTTTTTTCCCTTAACAATGTATCTTGGAGATTTTTTTTATATCCGTTCAGAATAAACTGCACTGTGTTCCAAAACCTTTTATGATCACCTCTTAAAGCAGGCATCCTTTGCTGCTTTACGGTAAGCCGACCCAGGGCCTTGGCCAGCAAGAACAATCCCGGCCAGCACTGACTGAGCACCAGCCACATTTCAGCAATTCACCCGCCCTGTCTAATGAACACCACTGACTCCCAGTTTAACATCGTTCCTGTTTTACAGAGGAGGAATCTGTGCCAGGCTTGGAACCAAGGCAGTGGGTTTCCACAACCCAAGACGGTAAGTGCCCTCTGCAAAGTCCAGAGGCCACATGCCATTGTGAGGGTGGCTGGCTAAGCCACTCCCCTCAAGTGCTCAGAGATTCAGATTACAGGCCCAATAATTGTTCCTTGTCTTTTACCTAGGAGCTGGACACTCTCAGGAGATACATTATGCCACCCCCATGTTCCAGCAGGTGGCACCAGGAGATCATGGTAAGCTACAGTTTAGGATGAGAGATAATATCAAAATGAGACAGTGGTTCCTGTGAAGCCACCATACTCCAAGGCTTTAGGATCCCAAGGATGGGGTGATGGGGCCACATGCACACCCCAGGAAACCAAGTACCACAGCTCCTAACAGATGGGTGGGTGTGGAGGAGGGAAGGTTGTGACAGGGGAAGAATTACACGAAAGGTCCACAGGGGAGGATGCAGGGGCACTTCTAAACCATTTTCAAGAATAAATTATTTGATGTAGTCCAGGATAAAACAGTTTTGCTTGGTTTTGTCAGGCCATCCAGCTACTAAAATAGGTTTAAGGAAAATCTATGATCATATATCCTAAATTCACTGAATTATTTTCTCTTTTGTATTTCAGGAGCCTGTAATGATTATAAAACTGGATATGTCTATTCTGAAGTCATCTTCTGAAATGTAAAGATACAAATTACATCTCAGGGTAAGATGCTTTTTTTAAAGCTGATTTATGTGAAAAAAAGGCAAACTTGATTGACACTTAAAAATGTGTCGCTTGGTACCTGAAGTGAATCACTGTTTTGCATGATTAAACACTATTCCTTTGACTCACTTGGGCACATCCAATCCTGTCATCAGACAAGTTTTGTCAGGTGGGATACTGACAGGTGACAGTTTTTAAATGCATCAGCTCTTTTTAGGCATGGACCACTCTCCCCATTTCCATACCATTTAAAACTGAATAATTGTTAGACCACTGTGCTCTTCATAAGTGCATCCTGGAAGCATTACAATGATCACCTTTCTGGTTTCCCCATCCTCTGCCCGTTGAAAGTTCAAAAGCAAAACACAAAGCAATAACCACGTCTAAATTCTAAAGCAAAAATTGGTGACAATGGAAAATGTCTCTGAAGAGTAAGTACCTGCAGTCACCACGAGAGGAAGGCAAGTTTACTGAGCAAGTACACATTTAATTATTCAATACCATTTAAATTCGCTCTCCACTTTTGGGAGGCTGCAATCAATATTTATATTGGTCTTCATGGACTTTCTCAGTCCTCAAGATTTAGCTAATGTCATGATTTCCTACCAGCATTTTGCAGTGACAACAGTATTCTGGGGGAGAAGGGAGAATGGATTTTTTCCCTAGGGCTGTGTAACAAATTACCACTGGCAGCTTAAAACAACAGAAATTCATTTTCTCACAGTTCTGGAGGCCAGAAATCCAAACTCAAGGTGTCAGCTCTCTCCAAAGGCTGCAGGGGAAGATCCTTCTTTGCCTCTTCCAGCTTCTGGTGTTTCTTGGTTTGTGGCAGCATCTTTCCAACCTCTGCCTCTGTCTTCCCATCTGGCCTTATCTCCCTCTGCCTTTCTCTCTCCAGGAACATGGGTCATTGGACTTAGAAACCACCCAGATAATCCAGGATAGCCTCACCTTGAGATCCCTAACTTCATTACATCTGCAAAGACCCTATTTCAAAATAAGGTGACATTCACAGGTCCCAGGAGTTATACATTTTGGGGAGCCACCATCCAGCCCACCACAGGGGATGCAATGATTCTGGGTTGAACCTCATCCTAGGAGTTGTAAGTGAAGTCCAGTAAAAAACCAAGAGCCATTTCTAGGGTTCCAGACAAACAAAACAACTTGATTAAAATTTTTCTGCTTCACTTTTTCTTTGGGGTTTGCTTGACCCTCAGTCTCAATTGTTCTCAACAATGGACCCCTGACTAGAAAAATATCTACCAGCTGTTAGACAATAATTCTGCATAACATCCTACAAGGCCAATACTATTGCTTGACAGATAAAGAGACTTAGCCTCAGATGGGATAGTTACACAAGGTCAGCCACAGCTTGGTTAAGTGGTTGAACTGGGAATTAAATCTGCAAATAACAGCAGAAGTACTGGCCACGGGAATGCCTGTTCAAGTGGGAGGGGATGCTGTACACACAGGCGAATTTGAGGGTTTTGTAGCCATAAAGCAGCATTCATGAGCATGATTTCCCCCTTTATTTTTATTTGGAGGAAATCAGTAGATCCAGAGAGTGGAGGCTGTGGAGTAGACAGACCGAGCTAAACCCAGGCTCAGTCACATGCTGTGTGACTCTGGGAAACTTAACCTCTCTGGGCTTCAGCTTCATTAGGTGGTGGGTGGGAGGGGGAGGGAAAATACCCACATCATGGAGCTGCTGATGAGAATTAACTCAGGTAATATATGTAAAGAGCTTGGAACAGGGCCAGGTATCTCATAAGGACTCAAAAAAGGCTAGCTATTTGTAGTATGATCTTCCTCTGAGACATAGTAATTGACTGCTCCCCTTAGAATCCTTTTAAGTCTTTGAGGTTGCAAACTTGGTGACTTGGCCACCACCGGCTTCTTCTTCGGTCTTAATCTGAGCTCCCTCCTGAAGACAAAGACTTGGGCGCAGGCACTTCATATGCGAGGTGATCCCAGGGAGGAGGGAGGGACCAGAGAGCATGAAACAGAAGCAGCAGCCAACACAATGCGTGCGGAGGGGCCAGCAACTCAGCAAACACAGCAGACACTGGATTTGATTCTAATGCCCTCCGAAGCCAGAGTGCTTCTGGTCTCACAGCATACCCTCAGTCAGCCGTGTCTCATTTTCTCCTTGCAAAGCATCTAAAGTAGTTAGTAGAAGCCAACCAACGCCACAGTTCATATAACTACCAGTGTCCCATGCCTTTCCAGTGTTACAACTACTGCAAAACATGGTGCTTCACTTTCTACCTCTTGCTCCTTCCCCACTGTCGGAGAAAGTCTTAGGAGTTGCGAAGCTGTGGCAGGTAAGGGTGACCACCACCCTCCTTACCGCCATCAGCAGAGTCCTTGTTGCCATCCATCCAGGCAGTACTTCCACTTTACAGGGCTGCTTCCTAGGGCCTTCTGCTTTATCATAGGCTAGCCCAGAAAGCAGAGACTGAGATAAGGCTTTTCTGTGCAAATAATTTATTTGGGAGGTGACCCATGGGAAGAGCACAAGGGACTGGAGAAAAGCCAGTATGAGGGTGTTTGTTGAGTTGGGCACTACTGCAGGCAACTGGGGCTGGATCCCACTGGAACCTTCTGGGGAGTGAAGATGTCTCTCAGAATTGTCCACTTGAGGACCGATAGTGAGAAGCGTTTACCCACTGGTTCCATCCCCCACTGGCTGAGGGTTGCTGCAGGTGACACCTGCCCCACTTCTAGGCTGTGCACGTGGGTGTTTCAGGCGGGCTTCCATTGGTGTCTCATCTAGGGCACAGGAAGCCCCAAGGCAGAAAATAAATGCTATGTGTTTTACACTTGAAGCAAGAAGCTGTGGACACAAAGTGAGTAAAGCCTCCGATGCGGTTGGAATCATTGGTGAGGTCCCTATGTGACTCAGGATACAGAGGCAGCCCGTGCCCCGTCTCCCACCCTCTCCTTTGTAACAGCTATAGTAGTGACAACAGTAGGAACAGGAGCACATGCCAGCTTCCTGCTTCTATCAGTGCTTTGGGTGTGTCGGTCCCCCACTGCTCCACCTCACCCTGCAGGCTTTCAGCCCCACCCAACGGCTCTGGACTGAGTGGTTTAGGAAGGGAAGGCGCAAAGGAAGAGGACCTACTGACTTTGTTTCAACAGCTACATTTTTTCATGTCTAGAAGTTTCACTTTGGTTCTTCAAATTCACATATTCTTTAAAATTTCTTACTATGAAATAGACCACACATGATATGAAAATACATACATATGTGTACAGTCTAGTAAGTTGTATCATGTGAACACTAGCGAGGGAATGGTGCCAGCGGCCAAGCCCTCTGCACCCTCTTCCCGCCACAGCTCCGCCTCCCCCATCTAACTACTCGCTACAGGAAATCACTTCTTTGCTTTTCTTTAGGGTTTCACCACCTAAGTATGCATTCCTAAACACCATCTTTAGATTGCCTCTTTTGAATTTAATATGAATGGAAACATACAGCATTTATTCTTGTGTCTGGCTTTTTTTGCTCAACAGTGTATTTGTGAGATTTATTCATGTTGCTGCATGTAGTTGCAATTATTTATTCCATTACTAAATTTATCTGTTCTGCAGCTGACAGACATCGGTGTCATTGTTGGTTTGGGACTATTATAAATAAGGCGGCTATGACCAGTCTTATGTGACAAACATGCTTATGTTCCCACGTGCTTTCAATCATGTAGAATATATGTAAGAATAGAATTACCGGGCCACCGGAGGATGTTCAGCTCCAACAAAGTGGACAATGTCGTTTCCAAAGTGGTTCTACCGCCGATTCACACCCCAAGCAGCGGGAAAGCTGATTCCCCCACATCTTCAGTTTTCACGTAACCATTCTTGCAGGTATACACTACCTCACTGCAATTTTAATTTGCCCTACCCTATGACTAATAAGGTTGAGCCCCTTTTCCTACATTTATAGGTCATTTGGATTTCTTCTTTGATGAAGTACCTGTTTGTGGTTCTTAGCCTGTTTTTCTACTGGTTTTTCTGACTTTTTATTCTTTAATAGTTGTTCTCCTACTCTGTGGTTTCATTTTTCATTGTTAATGGAGCCTTTTGATGAAAAGTTTTAAGAACTTATTTTGTCTAAATTAAGAACTTAATTTCGTTTATGGTGTTTTGTATGTCTCCATATAAAGAAATATTTTCTCAACTTGAACTCATATGTATGAGTATCACCCTATATTACTAACTGCTGAAGACATTTTTGGTTTACTTTCACATTTCAGCTCACATCCACCTGAGATTGTTTCTGCTGTGTTATAAAATTGACACCACTTTCTCTGCCCCGCACAGGTCCACGCGGCTGCTCCAGCAGCACCTGCTGAAATGACTGTCCTTCCCTCCCTGCACTGCAGCAGCATCTCTGCCACAAATCCCATGTTCATATGCCTGTGGGCTTCCTTCTGGGCTTTGGATACTATTTCATTGTCCCACTTACCTCTCCTGTGTCAATAACATTCTCAGGTTTTAAAGAAGTCTTGACAACTGAAAGAGCAAAATTTCCCACCTTGTTCTTTTCAAGAATGTCTTAGCCATTTTTGACCTTCTGCAGTTCCACATACATCTTAGTGTCAGCTCATTATTCTCTTAAAGAAAAACAACTGAAGATAGGGATTTTGAGTGATATTTCATTGAATATCTAGAACAACTTGGAGAGTATTAATGCAAAAGTGAGTCTTCCAAACTACAACTATCTTAACATTTACTTATGTCTTCTTCAGTTCTCTCAACTGTGTTTTATCCTTTCTGCATAAACATCTTGCACATCATTTGTTAGACTTATTCCTAAGTGCTTAATATTTTGATGCTATGGTAAGTCATATTTTTATTTTGCGTTGTTGATATATAGAAACACAATCAATATTTTTTTGTTTTACTTTGTCCAGCAACCTTGCTAAACTGTTTTTTCAACTTCAATAACTTACCTACAGATTTTCTTACAATCTGGAGGCCAGAGAACTCCTTGTAGTACTGTTGTTACAGATGCTGCTTCTGCCACAACTACTTCATGCCCAGAAAATGGAGCCCAGACAGTGGAGTGTGGAGCTTTGCCACTGCAGACGCTTGCTTCTCAGCAACAACTGCCGCCTCTTCTACTTTCCAGATCCTGTGCATAGGCATCTGACTGGTGGAAGATATTGATAGCCTGGCAGCAAGGGAACTGTAATTAGGTTTCTGACCCCAGCAAATGGAAGGAGGGTTACAATGTGGTGTAAGAGAGCCAATCAGAATGTCGACCACACAGGCCAAAGTATCAGTATCAAGGGTCAAATAAACATGTTTTAAGACAATGACTGAGAAGGAGATTTTTCTAATCACGTTCTTCACTGAAAGAGCTATATGATGTACGTGGTGAAGAATGAAACAATACAGGGAAAGGGTGTAGGAATCAAGAAGTATATGACTAAATATAAGCAAGAGAGAGAGGGAGAAAGGGAAAAAGGAGGGAGGAAGTGAGGAGAGAGGTGTACAACATATAACAATGTATAAGGTTTCCATGATTTGAAAGTGTGGTATTGGTATATGGCTGGACAAGTAGAAAAACTGAACAGGACAGGAAGTCCAGATACAGATCTAACTGAATACACATGGAAATTTAGTATATGAAAAAAATGGCAGTTTAAATCAGTAGGGAAAAGATGGATCATTCAGTATATTGTGAAAACTTGAAAACCACATTTAAAAAGTTGGACCCCCTACTTCATTCTTTGCCAAAATAAATTAGATAGATCAAATATTAAAATACCTAAAAATGAAGCCACAGAGGTGCTAAAGAATACAGGAAGAATTTAAGAAGGGCAGGCTTTTCTAGGTATGACTCAAAATTCAGAAGACATAAAGGATTGTTAAATTTAATTAGATGAAACATTTTAAAATTACATTTTGACATCATAAACTAACTCAAGAGAATAACTATGGGAAAATATTTTGAACCCATCTCAGGGAAAATATAAAGTTCCATAATATATAATGAGCTCTTACAAATCACTAAGAAAAAGACCAACAATCCAATAGAAAACTGGGAAAAGATGGTAGCTGAAGTGTAATACCAGGGCAGCACAAAGACCTTGCTGGGATGAAGAGTTGCCAACAGCTGTCCCTTCTACTCCCAGGGCTGATGGAATACAACCTAATTCTCTCAATGTTGCCTTTCCTGAAGGGTGAAAAGAGGAGACATCTAGAGGAATGATCGACAGTGGTTTTGTGATGCCTGAAGCATATTGTTTCCCTTTCTCCTTTCTACCCTGGAGGACATGGACTATGCCTTCAACCCTTCCCCAACACACACAACCAGAGATAGTAACTGAGATCTCCAGTAGCATATAAACTTACAGGTTAGAAAAATTAGACACCTAAGGATTACAAAGCGCTTCCAAGCATGTTCCCGTGGCCCCTCAGATATCCCACGAGGAAGGGTTAGAGCAGGACAAAGAGTGGAGGCTCCTCTTGCCAGGTCTAAGAAGGGTATTGCTAATACCTTCTTGTCCTGGCCACCATCTCCTGGGCCACTGTCAGAGCCCCTTAACAGGTCTCCCTGCTTCCCTTCTGCACCTCTACACTTCATTCTCCGCAGTTGATCTTTTCAAAATAACAGTATATCCCCTCTCTGCTTAAACCAGCCCCTCCTTCCCCAGTGGCTTCCAGATTCGTTACTACAGCCCCTATGGCTCTAAGTGATGTGAGCCCTGACCACATCTTCTACCTGCCTCCCCTTAGCACCCTCTGTCTGGCTTTCTATTCTTTGACAACTTGTCTTTTCTCTCCTAAGGGCCTTGGCATTTGCTGGTCTCTCTTCCCCGGAAGTGTTGCCCCAGATCTTCTCATGTCCAATTCCATATCATTCAATCTCAGTTCAATGATCATGTCCTCAGAACTTCCCTGACTACCTGTGTACAGCACACAACCCATGATCTAACCCATCATCCTGCTCCATTTCCTTTACAACATTATCTGAAATTACCTGAAATTGTCTATGTGCCTACCTGCTATGGTCTGCCCCACCTGCCCCTCCCCGAGAAGGACCTGGTCTGTTTTGTTCACCACTACATCCCCAGCACCTAGCGTCCCTGGGATTTAGGTGCTCAAAAGCTTTTGTGAATCAATAAAATGCATGAGTGAATATATGATACATATAATGACAGGCCAGTCTTCAGGAGAAGCATACCTATCACATATTTAAATTTGAGAGAAATTTCTCTCATCCCTCCTCCCAGGAAGATGTGGTATGACATAGCAAACAAATGCCTTCAAGAACATTCTTATGGCTAAATCAACAATGAGGTTCATAGAATAATTTCTAATAACATCTTTCCAAATATATTGGTGTGACAGAATACCTAAGAAGGGTACATGTTAATAAATTTTTTAAAAGCAATTGAGATGGAGAGAAGTTCTGTCAAAACAATACCATCCTCAAGTCATTATATTGTACACTTGAAACCAATATAATATTGCATATCAACTATACTTCAATTAAAAAATACATATAAAAAACCAATACCATCCATGTATGCAGCTCTCTGATAAATTTAACAGTGGTTACTGAGGTGAACAGAAACTACCTGTACAATTTAAAAAATAAACTTGCATGGAACCCAGCACCAGAGATTTAGTAGGTCTGTCTAGGATAAGGCTCAAATATATTTATTTTTAAAAAGCTCCACAGGAGATTCTGATGTCTAAACCCAGCTGGACACCTCTGATCTGAATAATCTTCACAAACATCACTTACCTTGACTGCAGTATAAGCATTCTATGTTGCAGTTAGTGTAGATGCCTTAACAGTCAGCTGATCTGAAACCAGGAATACAATCCTCCGGTCAAAGTACCTGTGGGCAGGACTGAGATATTCTGCAGAAAAATAATTTTTAAATTCTTAGATTCTCACAGTTATATTAAAGCTAAGTACTGAACCCAAAACTGCAAAAATTAAATTTCAACTTTTAAGTAGACATATGGTGGTAATATTGGTATTGCAATTCTGAGACTGCCGGGATTAATGTGAGATAAAGAAAATGAGCACTTGTGTGGCAGGGCATTCTAATTTTATCACCCTCCTTCTTAAGAATTGGGATTTGGGCATGGGAGGAGATACAGATGTATGACAGATGATGTCAAGTAAAAACCTTGCAGGCGGAGCACGATGGCGGCATGAGTAGGACAGTGGGAATCTCTTCCCAAAAACATATATATTTTTGAAAATACAACAAATACAACTATCCCTAAAAGAGAGACCAGAAGACACAGGACAACAGCCAGACTACATCCATACCAGCGAGAACCCAGCACCTGGCGATGGGGGTAAGATACAAGCCCCGGTCGGGCAGGACCCAAGCGCCCCTCACCCCAGCTCCTGGCAGGAGGAGAGGAGTCGGAGCGGGGAGGGAGAGGGAGTCCAGGACTGCTAAACACCCAGCCCCAGCCATCCCCACCTCAAAATTAGGGAAACAGGACAGTAAGACCTCTGAGCGGGTCCCCACAGCCGGCACCCCAGGGACAAAGAAAAGCAAGTGCTTTTTGAAAATCTTAAAGGGACAGGGACCCCACAGCTGGATGGAAGTGTCCCAGGACACTTAACCCAGCAGCAGGGAATCCCGGGGAACTCTGGGCGCCCTAACCCCCTGGGCAGCAGCTCTGAGACCCCTCACAGCAGTAAACAGCCAAACAGCCCCCCATCCATTCCCCCTCTGGGGCCCTGCCATAGCAGAGCAGCAGCCTGAGGCTGGCCCCGCCCACAGCAAGGGAGCTTCCTCCATAGCGGCTGGGCAAGATACAGAGACCCAGTCTACGTGCAATTGCCCAACACAAGCCGCTAGCTGCCACTGTCCCAGTAAAGAAAGGCCAGGAGCAAGTGGAAAGGGTCGTGGCTCTCCCAGCTAACAGACGAGTCAATAGCATACCACTGCATCTATCAACATAAAAAGGCAAAAAAATTTTATCCAGACCAAACTAACTCAGACATCTTCCACATCTTCCCCTGAGAAGGAATCTGGGGAGATAGATATAACCAATCTTCCTGAAAAAGAATTCAAAACAAAAGTCATAACCATGCTGATGGACTTACAGAGAAATATGCAAGAACTAAGGAGGGAGAATACAGAAATAAAACCATCTCTGGAAGGACCTCAAAGCAGAATGGATGAGATGCAAGAGACCATTAATGGACTAGAAATCAGAGAACAGGAACGCAGAGAAGCTGATGCAGAGAGAGATAAAAGGATCTCCAGAAATGAAAAAATATTAAGAGAACTGTGTGACCAATTGAAACGGAACAATATTCGCATTATAGGGGTACCAGAAGAAGAAGAGAGAGGAAAAAGGGATAGAAAGTGTCTCTGAAGAAATAATTGCCGAAAACTTCCCCAAACTAGGGGAGGAAATGGCCTCTCAGACCAAAGAAGCACACAGAACTCCCATGACAAGGGACCCAAGGAAGGCCACACCAAGACACATAATAATTAAAATGGCAAAGATCACATACAAGGACAGAGTATTAAAGACAGCCAGAGAGAAAAAGAAGGTCACCTACAAAGGAAAACCCATCAGGCTATCAGCAGACATCTCAACAGAAACCTTACAGGCCAACTGAGAATGGCATGATATATTTAATGCAATGAAACAGAAGGGCCTTGAACCAAGAATACTGTATCCAGCACGATTATCATTTAAATATGAAGGAGGGATTAAACAATTCCCAGACAAGCAAAAGTGGAGGGAATTTGCCTCCCACAAACCACCTCTACAGGGCATCTTACAGGGACTGCTCTAGATGGGAGCACTCCTAAAAAGAGCACAGAACAAAACACCCAACATATGAAGAAGGGAGGAGGAGGAATAAGAAGGGAGAGAAATAAAGAATCATCAGACAGTGTTTATAATAGCTCAATAAGCGAGTTAAGTTAGACAGTAAGATAGTAAAGAAGATAACCTTGAACCTTTGGTAACCACAAACTTAAAGCCTGGAATGGCAATAAGTATATCTCTTTCAATAACCACCCTAAATGTAAATGGACTGAATGCACCAATCAAAAGACGCAAAGTAATAGAATGGATAAAAAAGCAAGACCCATCTATATGCTGCTTAGAAGAGACTCACCTCAAACCCAAATACATGCACAGACTAAAAGTCAAGGGATGGAAAAAGATATTTCATGCACACAATAGGGAGAAAAAAGCAGGTGCTGCAACACTAGTATCAGACAAAAGAGACTTCAAAACAAAGAAAGTAACAAGAGATAAAGAAGGACATTACATAATGATAAAGGGCTCAGTCCAACAAGAGCATATAACCATTATAAATATATATGCACCCAATACAGGAGCACCAGCATACGTGAAACAAATACTAACAGAATTAAAGGAGGAAACAGAATGCAATGCATTCATTTTCGGAGACTTCAACACACCACTCACTCCAAAGGACAGATCCAGCAGACAGAAAATAAGTAAGGACACGGAGGCATTGAACAACACACTAGAACAGATGGACCTAATAGACATCTATAGAACTCTACACCCAAAAGCAACAGATACACATTCTTCTCAAGTGCACATGGAACATTCTCCAGAATAGACCACATACTAGGCCACAAAAAGAGCCTCAGTAAATTCCAAAAGATTGAAATCCTACCAACCAACTTTTCAGACCACAAAAGTATAAAACTAGAAATAAACTGTACAAAGAAAGCAAAAAGGCTCACAAACACATGGAGGCTTAACAACATGCTCCTAAATAATCAATGGATCAATGACCAAATTAAAATGGAGATCCAGCAATATATGGAAACAAACAACAACACAAAGCCCCAACTACTGTGGGATGCAGCGAAAGTAGTCTTAAGAGGAAAGTATATAGCAATCCATGCATATTTAAAGAAGGAAGAACAATCTCAAATGAGTGGTCTAATGTCACAATTATTGAAATTGGAAAAAGAAGAACAACTGAGGCCTAAGGTCAGCAGAAGGAGGGACATAATAAAGATCAGAGAAGAAATAAATAAAATTGAGAAGACTAAAACAATAGAAAAAATCAATGAAACCAAGAGCTGTTTCTTCGAGAGAATAAACAAAATAGATAAGCCTCTAGACAGACTTATTAAGAGAAAAAGAGAATCAACACACATCAACAGAATCAGAAACGAGAAAGGAAAAATCACGACGGACCCCACAGAAATACAAAGAATTATTAGAGACTACTATGAAAACCTATATGCTAACAAGCTGGAAAACCTAGGAGAAATGGACAACTTCCTAGAAAAATACAACCTTACAAGACTGACCCAGAAAGAAATAGAAAATCTAAACAGACCAATTACCAGCAACGAAATTGAAGCAGTAATCAAAAACCTACCCAAGAACAAAACCCCCGGGCCAGATGGATTTACCTCGGAATTTTATCAGATATACAAAGAAGACATAATACCCATTCTCCTTAAAGTTTTCCAAAAAATAGAAGAGGAGGGAATACTCCCAAACTCATTCTATGAAGCCAACATCACCCTAATACCAAAACCAGGCAAAGACCCCACCAAAAAAGAAAACTACAGACCAATATCCCTGATGAACGTAGATGCAAAAATACTCAATAAAATATTAGAAAACTAAATTCAAAAATACATCAAAAGGATCATACACCATGACCAAGTGGGATTCATCCCAGGGATGCAAGAATGGTACAACATTTGAAAATCCATCAACATCATCCACCATATCAACAAAAACAAGGACAAAAGCCACATGATCATCTCCATAGATGCTGAAAAAGCATTTGACAAAATTCAACATCCATTCATGATAAAAACCCTCAACAAAATGGGCATAGAGGGCAAGTACCTCAACATAATAAAGGTCATATATGGTAAACCCACAGCCAACATCATACTGAACAGCGAGAAGCTGAAAGCTTTTCCTCTGAGATCGGGAACAAGACAGGGATGCCCACTCTCCCCACTGTTATTCAACATAGTACTGGAGGTACTAGCCATGGCAATTAGACAAAACAAAGAAATTCAAGGAATCCAGATTGGTAAAGAAGAAGTTAAACTGTCACTATTTGCAGATGACATGATATTGTACATAAAAAACCCTTAAGACTCCACTCCAAAACTACTAGAACTAATATGAGAATTCAGCAAAGTTGCAGGATACAAAATTACCACACAGAAATCTGTGGCTTTCCTATACACTAACAATGAACTAATAGAAAGAGAAATTAGGAAAACAATTCTATTCACAATAGCATCAAAAAGAATAAAATACCTAGGAATAAACCTAACCAAGGAAGTGAAAGACCTATACCCTGAAAACTATAAGACGCTCTTAAGAGAAATTAAAGAGGTCACTAACAAATGGAAACTCATCCCATGCTCCTGTCTAGGAAGAATTAATATTGTCAAAATGGCCATCCTGCCCAAAACAATATACAGATTCGATGCAATCCCTATCAAATTACCAACAGCATTCTTCAATGAACTGGAACAAATAGTTGAAAAATTCATATGGAAACACCAAAGACCCTGAATAGCTAAGGCAATCCTGAGAAGAATAAAGTGGGGGGATCTCACTCCCCAACTTCAAGCTCTACTACAAAGCCACAGTAATCAAGACAATTTGGTACTGGCACAAGAACAGAGCCACAGACTAATGGAACAGAATAGAGACTCCAAACATTAACCCAAACATATATGGTCAATTAATATTCGATAAGGGGCCATGGACATACAATGGGGAAATGACAGTCTTTTCAACAGATGGTGCTGGCAAAACTGGACAGCTACATGTAAGAGAATGAAACTGAATCACTGTCTAACCCCGTACACAAAAGTAAATTCGAAATGGATCAAAGACTTGAATGTAAGTCATGAAACCATAAAACTGTTAGAAAAAAACATAGGCAAAAATCTCTTAGACATAAACATGAGTGACCTCTTTTTGAACATATCTCCCCGAGCAAGGGAAACAAAAGCAAAATTGAACAAGTGGGACTATATCAAGCTGAAAAGCTGTACAGCAAAGGACACCATCAATAGAACAAAAAGGTATCCTACAGTACGGGAGAATATATTCATAAATGACAGATCCAATAAACGGCTGACATCCAAAATATATAAAGAGCTCACATACCTCAACAAACAAAAAGCAAATAATCCAATTAAAAAATGGGCAGAGGAGCTGAATAGACAGTTCTCTAAAGAAGAAATTCAGATGGCCAACAGACACATGAAAAGATGGCTCCACATCGCTTGTCATCAGAGAAATGCAAATTAAAACCACAATGAGATACCACCTCACACCAGTAAGGATTGCCATCATCGAAAAGACAATCAACAACAAATGTTGGTGAGGTTGTGGAGAAAGGGGAACCCTCTTACACTGCTGGCGGGAATGTAAATTAGTTCAACATTGTGGAAAGCAGTATGGAGGTTCCTCAAAATGCTCAAAATAGAAATACCATTTGACGCAGGAATTCCACTTCTAAGAATTTACCCTAAGAATGCAGCACTCCAGTTTGAAAAAGACAGATGCACCCCTATGTTTATTGCTACACTATTACAATATCCAAGATATAAAGCAACCTAAATGTCCATCAGTAGATGAATGAATAAAGAAGATGTGGTACATATACACAATGGAATATTACTCAGCCATAAGAAAAAAACAGATCCTACCATTTGCAACAACATGGATGGAGCTAGAGGGTATTATGCTCAGTGAAATAAGCCAGGCGGAGAAAGACAAGTACCAAATGATTTCACAAATGTGGAGTATAAGAACAAAGGAAAACTGAAGGAACAAAACAGCAGCAGAATCACAGAACCCAAGAATGGACTAACAGTTACCAAAGGGAAAGGGACTGGGGAGGATGGGTGGGAAGGGAGGGATAAGGGCGGGAAAAAAGAAAGGGGGCATTACAATTAGCATGTATAGTGTTGGGGGGTCACCGGGAGGGCTCTGTAACACAGCCATGACAAGTAGTGATTTTACAGCATCTTATTACGTTGATGGACAGTGACTGTGAAGGAGTATGTGGGGGGGAATTGGTGAAGGGGGGAGCCTAGTAAACATAATGTCCTTCATGTAATTTTAGATTAATGATACCAAAATAAAACAAACAAACAACAAAAGAAAAAAACACCTTGCAGTCCTAAAGGGCATGAGGGGAATTTTTTGGGGTGATGGAAATGTACTAAATTGTCATTGCGGTCACTTGTCAAACTCATAGTTGTACATTTAAATTAGGTAAATTTATGGTATGCAAATTATATCTCAATAAAGCTGATTAAAACATACAACACACATTTGCTAGGTCTGAACACTGAAAAGGCTTAGAAACAAAGACCACCTACTAACAATGAGCATCCCTAGTACCCAGAGTATGATCTCTAAACAGTTGTCCAGTAAAAGGAACCAAGTTCCCTAGAGAGTCCCTGAACTGTGCAATCTCTACATTAGATACCAGATGACAAGGAAACTATCAAAGACTGCTGAGTTCGTGTCAAAAGGACTTGAGGCCTACTTGAAGAGGTTCCCACTGGCCAAAAACAGGACAATTGGACATCAAAAAGAAGAATTTTAAAGACAAATCCAGCATTTTCCTCATCTTTCCCATACCTCTAAGCAAACAGATGAGTTTTTTTTTAATGGAAGTATTCTGGCTAACAAATGAAGGATTAGAATATTATCATTTTGTCACCTCTAATGAACGACTGATTTAGGTATTGAAATCAGTCAATCACTGATTGCTAACATGCCCCCCAAAATAAACAAACAGACATTACTACCTCCTGATGGGCAAAAACAACCAACTATGAGATAATCTTGTCCCACCAAAATGAATTTGAAATTGATCCAACTTTCCATCTAAAGGAAACAGAGAGAGAAGAACAGGCTAAACCACACCATGGGGATGCAATAAGCAAAATCCAGGCAGGGCAAAACTCCATAATAAACAGTCCAATTTCTTAAAAGAAAGACCGAGAGAGAGATGGAACCTTTAGGCCGGGAGAGTCTAAAAGACCTAACCAACTTCAATAAATGGGCCTTATTTGGATTCTGATTCAAATAAACAATGCAAAATTCTACGAAATTATGGGACAACTGGAAATTGAGTAAATATTTTATATTAACTAGTTGGTTTTAAAAACCTTTTATTACAAAAATTCTCAAACATACACAAAAATAGAGAGACAGTACAATGACCCCACATGTACCTATCAGCCAGTTTCAACAACTCAGTGCTATTCCTGTTCATCTCTACTCCACCCCCTTTTTTTTTGGTAAACAGGAGAATTTTAAAGCACATGTCAGATATCATATAATTTCACTCAAGAATATTTAAGTGTAAGATGCTCCCCATCAGTAATCATCAGGGAAATGCAAACCAAAACCACAATGAGATATCTATCACCTCACACCAGTCAGAATGGCCGCTATCCAAAAGACAAGAAATAATAAGTGTTGGCGAGGATATGGAGAGATGGGACCCCTCCTACACTGTTGGTGTGAATGGCAATTGGTACAGCCACCATGGAAAACAGTATGGAGGTTCCTCAAAGAACTAAAAATAGAAACATCTCTTGACCCAGTAACTTCTCTTCTAGGAATTTACCCTCAAAAAACAAAATTTCTAATTCAAAAAGATATATGCACCCCTATGTTTATTGTTGCATTATTTACAATAGCCAACATAAGGAAGCAACCAAGATTTCCATGAAGAAGATATGATACAAACACAATAGAATATTATTTGGCCATAAAAAAGAAATCCTGCCATTTGTAACAATATGGATGGACTTAGAGGGTATTATGCTAAGTTGAAATAAGCCAAGTGGAGAAAAGCAACCACCATATTATTTCATTTTTATGTGGAATCTAAAACCAAAACAAAACAAAATGAACAAAATAGTAGTAGACTCATAGACAATGAGAAGTGACTGAAAGTTACCACTGGGGAGAGGTTGGGGTAGATGGGTAGGGTGCGTGAGGGGAATAAAGAGGCACAAAAATCTCAATAATAATATAAATTGTTCATGAGGATGGAAGTGCAGCATAAAGAATGCAGTCAATGGTCTGTAATATTTTTCTGTGTTGAGAGACAGTAATTGCACTACTTGGGGTGAGGACTACATAACGTGTGTAACTATTGAATCACCGTGCTGTATACTTGGAACCAATGTTGTATGTCAATTATACATCAACTTAAAAAAATACTTATTAAAAAAAGAACACTTAAGTGTATCTCTCTAACAGATAAGGACTTTGTAAAAAGAAAAATAAAGCTGTAAAACCTTTATCAAATCCAAGAAAACTGTCAATAATTTCTTAATATCATCTACTGTTAATTTTTTAGGTGTAATAATGGTGACAAAAGGTTGTTAATTAAGATTTTTACAAATCAAAAGATAGCTGTGACCTGTTTCAAAGTAATATGGAAGGGTGGTATTTGATGGATGTGGTGAGACTGGTCATGGTGCTGGGTGACAGGTACTTGGGGTTAATTACACTATTCTATATATGTTTGTTTGAAATTCTCCACAGTAGCAAAAAGTAATTAACTGAAAACTCCAAACATGCTAAGTAAAGTCAACTAAGAAAATTAGCTTTAAGATATTTTATACATACTATCAGTTGGAATGGTTGTCAGGTTGGTAATAATAGTAAATTAACAAAAACAGCACATAAAAGTTCAAAGGTTTCTCATAAACGGCTCTATTAGAACCAGACATGAAATACTCTGTAATATTAGATTGTGCCACCTAACATTTATTTTATCTTGCTCTTCAAAAATTAATAAACGTTCTAATTTTTAAAAGTTCAGTTTTAGGTTAATCTTTGGTATTTGATGGTATACATGTGGGAGATTCCATAAAGACTGCTTCTTTCCTAATAACAAAACCCATTTCAAAAAGGGTAAGACATTTCTGTAGTCCCACAGGATGTGTTTAATCCAAACTAATGATGATATTCTCATTCCTTTGGACAGTGATGAGCCTAGGAATGACCGTGTGACCCAGTTCTGACCAATGAAATGGAAACAAGTCTTGTGATTGGGCTGTCTGGAGAAGCTTTTTTACTTTCCTCGAAAGGGAAGAGTTTTCCTGGCTAGGGCTTGTCTTCTTCCCAACTAGAATGTGGATGAGAAGGCTAGGAATAAAGCAGCCACCTTGCGACCAAGACGCAACAGGTATAAAGATGAAAGCCAACATAAAAGATGGTGAAACAGAAAGATAGCAACAGCCTGGGTCCCTAACTATAGAGAAAATAATTATACCAGCTCTGGACAGTCTACCCCCTAGATTTCTTACTGAGAAAAACAAACTCCAATTTGCTTATACAGCATAGTAGGATTTTTTTTCTTATAATTGAACATATTCCTGATACAATGGACTACATCAAAATTATAATAAAAACTGATTTAAAAAAAGCACCAAAATGTCCACATCATAAGGGCAAAGGGGCTAAAAAAAAAATCTAACAATGTCAGACAACCAATTAGGAAAGGAGAGTATTTATTATACAAATATTAAAATCTATACATTCTTAGCTGATGATATATACTTGGTTAAAAAGTCTTTTACTTTGGATATATGCATCATTTCCTTCATTGTGGTGTCTCTACTTCTCAGCTGTATTAATCCATTCTCCAAAGTAGCTTCAGTAATCAAAACTGTGAAGAGGATACTCATTTCATCATATCTAAGAAAAAAGTAGTTCAACAAAATACATAAGCACAAATATAAACTGTAAATTCATCACATTATCAGCTTTAATTACTTCAGAATTCACGCCACTTTCAAGAGTTATAGAACTCAAAGGCAGAGTTTGAGAGCTAGACCAAAAAAAACACCTTTTTCAAGTTTCTGAATCATATTCTAAGTAAACTTTTCAGAAAGTTTCTGACTCGTGATAGCTGACAAGTCATAATGGAAAACAAAATCTGAGAAACACTGGCACCTCAACACATCATTTGGGGTGATATTATGGATGAACCTAAGAATAACCTCAGCCTTCTGGAATTTGGATACAATATAAGAAAAAATATTTTAGAATAAAGTCTCTAATAATATTACCAGAATAAAGCCCTATAGTACAATAACTTATACCATAATCATGCTTAATATATAATTTAATTTGCTAACCTAGAGTTTTTAGTTCAACAATGACTGAATATATCCCCACTGGCCTTCTCATATCCACACTGGCTTACCCCCCATCCCTGCCCCAGGCTTACCCAGTCACATGGCCTCATTAATGTTTCTTTTCTTTGTAGAACTCTAGCAGAAATTATCTTATTTATCTATTTCCTTGTTTGTTTTCTATTTTTCCCAAAAATATATAAGCTTCATAAGAAGAAACTTTTCTGTCTTGTTTACTGCTGTATCAAACTACATAACACATAGTAGGTGCTTAATAAACATTTAGATTTTAAAATTTCTGGCACAATAAAGCCTTTGCAATATAAAGAACAATGTAACTTGATAATGTCCACAAGACTCAAAGGGTAAGATTTTAGATCTCAGAGGACTGGAATGTTCAAGTACCACCCCCTCATTTTATGTATGATGAAACCATTAGTTGCTTTATCTACAGAAACCTATTTTTCCTCTGACATCATCTGAAATGTGTGTTTTAACAAGTTACTAGAGAACTGAAGAGCAAAACACAAAGCTTCACAACTTTTCACCCAAAAGATATGTATTCAACATAAAAATATTTAAAAAATAAAAAATAAACCCAAAGGTGGGAAGAAAGGATTACTTAAGTTAATGAAATGGCAGGCCTAAGACTAGAAACAGGAAGATCAATTAGGAGTTACTTCAATAATCCAGCCAAGAGATTTTGGTGACTTCAGCTTGGGCAGTGGCAGTGAAGATGGAGAGCTATGGATCTGAGATATATTCAGGAGGCTGACTGACAGTTAGCGGGATGGGCTGGAGGCAGAGAGTAAGGATGAGGGAGGAAGTAAGGTAAGGTAAATCCTGATACGCCAGGACTCAGTCCTGAGTGGCCCAGGGAACAGAAGTGCTGATGACTGAGTAGTGCTCTGTCCTCTGGGTGGAACTGTCTCCCACACAGCCTCTGAATGAACCACAATATCAACAAAGAAAAGGCACTCCACTCATGTTCCCTCAGTCTTGGTTCAACAAATTCATCCCATACACATAATTCCATCCCTGATAAACTGATAAACTCAGGTACACATACTCCATGACATTAATGCTGAAGCTGCACACAGTGTGGTGTGTGCTCAAATACACCTGATGAATATTGTTCCCTGCTACAGCAAAAGGGCGTGTGGTTCTGAAAATGAGAAAGCTAGGAGTAACTAAGTTTTTTATATACATATATAATACATATATATTTAGAAGAGATTTATTTTGTTACTCATAAAGGAAATATCATTTAATGAAAACTACTTTAGTGACAAGGAAGACAATTCTTACTTTGAATAAAGTTGTTCCAAAGAGGACTGCACAGTTTCCAAATAACCAGGCCACACAGAAATTCCACTTTCTAGTAATTCATTAAATAGCCCTTGACAAACCTAGGGAAAAACATAGAAACTTCAAATATGAAAGTAGCTAGAATGATTAGTTTATTTTTGTGAAACCACAAACCACCTTTTTCAGTCTTTAACATGCTCACAAACTCCTTTATGTGATAATATTCCTTATTATTTATATGTTTTCTACTTATAAATTGCATATTTCCTCTGCAAATGAAGAAATTAAGCCTTGCAAAGCTGAACACTAAATGAAATCTTCTGAGAAAATTTTATACCAAATAAAAGAATTTTTATTATCATCATCATCATTCAAAACACAAACAAAACCAAAACAGATTCTATGAGAGAAAAACAGTAAGTCCAAAGGTCCATGCGAGCTCTAAACTCATCTGAGAGCTGGGAACTGAGCCCTACAGTGTTACTGCCTGTCAGGAAAGAAGAAAGAGCCAGTAAAGGAAGAAAGAGTAGCCAGAAAAACATGAAAAGAACCAGGATTGTGGTATCCCGAAGCCAAATGAAGAAAATGTTTCAAGAAGTGAATGGTTAGTTCAGTGGCACACTGGAGACAAATGCCTGACTGGAAATGTAGAAATAAAATGAGTAAATGATGTAGTAAACTTCATCGTTCTCATAAAAGCAGTGGTGAAGCAAAACAAAGCAAATTTCTAAGCACTTTTAATAATCTAGAACAGAAACTCTAGAGCAGGAGTCTCCCCTTTAGCACTGCTGACAGAGGAGGCTGGAGCACATTCCTGGCCTCCAGGAGAGGCCTGGAGCTTCCACCTCGCCATCTGTGACAACTAAAAATGTCTCCAGACATTACCAAATGTCCCTGCTGCGGGGTAGGGGACATGCCTGAGCTAAAGCCCCGTTTTGAGAACTTTAGCCAGCATCAGAATCTCCTGGAGGCTCAGCCTCTCCCAGAGTTTCTGATTCAGCAGGTCTGGGTGGGGACCAAGAACCTGCATTTCTATGAAGTTCCTAGAGAAAGACTAAGGCAAAGTAAATGGGTGTTAAGTTACTTGATATTTTGGGGATAGATGAGAACATAGATATTAATAAATACAAGTAATTAAAAGGGAACAGTAAATATAACTATGGGTTCTAGTAAGTTAGTGGTTGCCAGCAGAAAATTTACTCTTCTAATGGAAGGTAGAAAAAACTTTAAAAGCATCACTAAATTCTGAAGACACAGGAAAATGAGAACCCTCACACCATGGATGAGATTACAAATAGGTGCAGTCAATCTGGAGAGCCATCTAGGTGACATAGTGAAATTAAGGATACATATTCATTTTATCCAGCAATCCTGTCTCTGCATACATAACCAGCAAAAACCCTTGGGTAGCCTAGAAAGTTCCATGCGTAAGGATTCTGTCATACTCCTGAGGGGAAAAAAGTTATAAACATACTACCCTTTTGGTAAATTAAAAACACCCAAGTCACAAAATACTACTATATTCTTATAATCATACAAAACAACAAAAGACTTGCAATATAATGACAAAAGTCTAGGTAACAGAGTTCTGTTTGGTCCTTCAATCAAAAAAGAAAAAAAAAAAAGAAAACTAGGAACTTGCTACCTACAAACGTGGTAGGGAGCCCTAGCCGGGTGAAAATTAAACCTTTATCTTCCCACTTCCTGAGTTCACCATCCCCACCTCCCAGACCTTCCCACTGGAGCCTGGGCAGAAAGCCGGGTGAACCTTCCCAGTGTCCTCACTCAGGCCCTGGATGGGTCTGAGACACCAGAGGAAAATGACAACTGCTGAAGGCGTCTGTGGAAAGAACTGAAAACCCCTCTCCTGGCTTTTCTCAAGAGTGTTTAGTTGATTTGGTACTGGCACAAGAACAGCCCCATAGACCAATAGAACAGACTAGAGAGCCCAGATGTAAACCCAAGCATATATGGTCAATTAATATATGATAAAAGAGCCATGGACATACAATGGGGAAATGACAGCCTCTTCAAAAGCTGGTGTTGGCAAAACTGGACAGCTACATGCAAGAGAATGAAATTGAATTATTGTCTAACCCCATACACAAAAGTAAACTCAAAATTGATCAAAAACCTGAATGTAAGTCACGAAACCATAAAACTCTTAGAAGAAAACATAGGCAAAAATCTCTTGAATATAAACATGAGCAACTTTTTCCTGAACGGATCTCCTTGGGCAAGGGAAACAGAATAAAAAATGAACAAATGGGACTACATCAAGCTAAAAAGCTTCTGTACAGCAAAGAACACCATCAGCAGAACAAAAAGGCATCCTACAGTATGGGAGAATATATTTGTAAATGACCTATTCAACAAGGGGTTAACATCCAAAATATATAAAGAACTCACAGGCCTCAACACCCAAAAAGCAAGTAACCCTATTAAAAAATGGGTGGAGGATATGAACAATTTTCCAAAGAAGAAATTCAGATGGCCAACAGGCACAACATGAAAAAATGTTCCACTTTGCTAATTATCAGGGAAATGCAAATTAAAACCACAATGAGGTACCACTTCACGCCAGGTAGGATGGCCAACAGAGAAAAAAGTAGGAACAACAAATGCTGGTGAGGATGCTGAGAAAGGGGAGCCCTCCTACACTGCTCGTGGTCAACCATTGTGGAAAGCAGTATGGAGGCTCCTCAAAAAGCTCAAAATAGAAATATCATTTGACCCAGGAATTCCACTCCTAGGAATTTACCCTAAGAATGCAGTTTCTCAGTTTGAAAAAGACATATGCACCCCTATGTTTATCACAGCACTATTTACAATATCCAAGAAATGGAAGCAACCTAACTGTCCATCAGTAGATGAATGGATAAAGAAGATGTGGTACATATTCACAATGGAATATTATTGAGCCATAAGAAGAAAACAGATCCTACCATTTGCAACAACATGGATGGAGCTAGAGGGTATTATGCTCAGTGAAATAAGCCAGGCAGAGAAAGACAAGTACCAAATGATTTCACTCATCTGTGGAGTATAAGAACAAAGCAAAAACTGAAGGAATAAAACAGCAGCAGACTCACAGAACCAAGAATAGACTAACAGTTACCGAAGGGAAAGGGACTGGAGGGGCATGGGGGAGGGAAAAGGGGAATGAGGGGCATTATGATCAGCACACATAGTGTAGGAGGGGAGCACAGGGAGGACAAGTAGTGACTCTGTAGCATCTTACTACCCTGATGGACAGTGACTGTAATGGGGTATGTGGTGGGGACTTGATAATGGGGGCAATCTAGTAACCACAATATTGCTCATGTAAGTGTATATTAATGATACCAAAGGAAAAAAAGAGTGTTTAGTTGAGCCAGATAGATTAGAAAAGTCAAAATAAGATTACAGATCTAGAACCTATGCTTATACCAACAAGTACCAAAAGTGTTAACTTAAAAGGTAAGGGAGCAAGTCATAGTTCACTAGACATCTGTACAAATATTTTCATCACCACAACTGTGTGCTCACTAAAAAACTGTAACCGTGACTGGACATGACTCTATAACAGCAAAATCTACCAAACACTTTGCAGCTTCTTTAATACACTATATTTCCAATGACTTATAATTCACCACTGTATTTAGCCATAGTTCATTATTTTTTTTAAAAAGCAGACAAAATAAAAGTTTAAATGACAAGCTACTCTTTTATTTGGAATAATGGTTGTAATTAAAATCATGATATTAAAACTCACTGAACCCACCTGTCTTAGTTCTACTGTTGGGCCTCTTCCCAAATCCAAAGCAATCTTAACAGGGACTAAACACGGGTGAAGTTTAAGTACCTAAAGCAATTTAAAGAGGAGGGAGAAAGCACATCTTCATTAAATATAACACATGCAGTCACAAACATGGCATTTCTCCAACAGTTAAAATATTCTGTGTGAAAATGGAAGCCACCTGAAGTCATAAGAAGTCATGCAATGATGAACCCAGCTGTCTACATCCAGCTTCTCATGGGGGTTCCCTACTCAGAGGTTTTGCAGAAATAAGTTCACTTGATACTCTCGCATTTTCTAACAACTCTACTTTTCCCTCAGTCAGAATGTCCTTCTTGGCATCACTGCCTTGCTCGCCCAGCTGGGGCCATGTGGCTTGCCATTTGGACTTGCTTGCCAAAACCCGCCACTCTTCTCACTCATTTGTCCATTTAACAAACATTTGAATGGCTCCTTGGTGCCAGAAACAGTTCTAGGTACTGGGGACAAAAATCCCTGTCCCTCGTGGTGGAAAGAAACAGGTAACAAAGTAAATAAGTAAATAATATATTTGAAGGAAGGGTATGAAAAGGGAGAGGGAAGAGGGCTGGCAAGGAATGGGCTCATGGAAGGGCTGTCTCCTCTGTAATGTGACCTTTGAAAAAGACTTAAAAGGTGGTTGGGGAACAAAACTTACAGATACTGGAGGAGAAGCCTTCCAGGCAAAGGGGAAAAGCAGTGACAAGGCTCTGAGCTGGGAGCATGCCTGGTATGTTCTAGAAACAGCCAGGAGGTCTATGCTGTTGGAGCAGACTGAGTGAGGTGGAGAGGAGGAGGTGGCAATCAAAAAGGAAATGTTTTTGTAAAACATTTTAACAGCTTGGCTTTTCTTCTGAGTGAGATGGGGAGTTCACTGGAGTGTTTTGAGCAGAGGAACAAAGTGACATGTACCTTTTGAAACGGCCACTCAATGGGGAAAGGAAGAGAGTGTGGTACCTTAGATCAGAGCGGAAGCAGTGGCGGCAGTTAAGAAATGGTTTTGCTGATGGTCTAGATATGAAAGAGAAAGAGAGGATCCCTCTTGTTCATTTACTGTGCACATCTTATCCCAACTTCCCAAACAAGTTGATAAGCTGACTTTCTCTAGGCCATATCGATGGAAAGGTTCAAGTGATAAGATTCAGAGACAGCCACCATCTACCTGTTGGCCTGTGATCAAACAGCAATGTCCTGGGGGCCACCCAATAGGGACGTTTGGTTTTACTCTGTGAGAATCTGTTTGCTATTCCTGTGCCCAGATACTGAAAAATACTGAAATTACTTGTACTAACAGAAATTTACTCAGAGTTTATGTTAGAAACCAAACACAATACCATGAAAAATGGGGAGGAAGAACATATTTTTAGTTTCCCAAGTCTATCTCTGAAATATCAAAACACCTTTCTGTGAAGATTCTTCTTGCTTGTAAAGGAGTTCTCTGTTAGCTGGAAAGAGTCATAGAGGTAAGCCAGCACGCCTCGGTCTAGATTTCCGCTTACAGATAAAACACAAGGGACCACATTTTTTCGTCCATCTCGGCCCTTCACAGAAAAATAGAACAAAAACAAAGTATAATTTAAGAGATTTAGCATCTCTTAAATATGACATATTTTAGATTTACAGAATCAGAATACAAACTTACAAATTCATTTACAAAACATCCACTCTGTGCCAGGCCTAGGCTGGGAACTGGGCCCATAAAGATGATTATGATACATTCTTTGCTCTCAGGGAGTTCAGAGTTTAGATCAGTGAGTCTCAACATCTATATATTAGAACTGCCTTGGATGTTAAAATGTAAGGGATTTGGGCCCCACTCTCAGAAATTCTGAACTAACTGGAGTGGCATAGGACCTAAGCATCACCATTTTTTCTATGCTCCCTAGGAGAGGACTGGCATTTGGAAAGGTAACATGCTTAAGTAAAAATTATTTAAAGATTACAATAAAGTTCAGGAGAGCCCTTAGAGAAAAAAATAATTGGTGTGCCTAGGGAAAAAATAATTGGTGTGCCTACGAGTATAATTTATGGAAATGGAAAGTTTTCATAATAAGCAAACATCTCTTAAGAACTTGCTTTAGGGGGTATTACTTTAAGGCTATAATTATGAATATAAAACATACCATAATGCATTATATAAATCACGTATTGATAAACAGACTTATTATTTCCTCCCTTTTAAACTGATGTGGAAAGAATCATCTCAAATTTTTTTAAATGTCAACTCTAAAAATATTTTAAGTTTTGCATATAAACAACTCTACCTTCATCCTTTTTTTCCTATTATCACTGTGCATCTGAATATTCACGTAATTTTCTAATACTTAGAAAAAAAGTTCTCACTCTTCAACCTCCATTAATTATCCATGATCAAGCCTAGTCTTCATTAATATATGTATGTATTGGCAATTTAAACCCATTTTAACTGCACAAGGTTAACTTTAAAGATCAATGTGAATTTGTCCTCAAAGGTTAGTAAACTTCTTGATATCTAAGATTCTATGCTAACCCTAACTCTATTAGTTGATCTCTTTCACACATTTATAGAATTGATATTTCATACAGCAACTGAGACACTGCACATTCTGTGGTGCCATCTGAATCAGAGAAAGACTAAATCATATTTAAGTAGTAACAATGCTTTAATGCTTTCACTCATCTTTGAAGTGATGACAAGATACTCGATGGCAACTCTCCTTACCTAGAATGCCTGATTTCACAAAGCACACACAATGATTTTTTTCTATCCTAACTCTGTTCTTCAGACATTAATGATCTGCTTCACTGTTCTCTAAAAACCCCTCCACAAATATATTTAGACATCAGCTGTAAAATACAAAATAGCCTAAGATGCCTTTCAAAAAAAGCTTGTAATGGCAGAAATTCCATTTAATAACATGTTCAACTGAAGATGAACAATTTTGTGAACATGGAAACAGAAGAACAACAATTTCATGTAAAATTCTGCAAAAAATAAAAAACAAAAAACACCTTTCATTGAGACAGTGAAAACTACAATAAAGAACAAAATAAGAGACTAATAGGCATGACAAAGAGTTCAGCTTTAATTCCCTAGTCACAAGATTAAGTTGGTTTTTTACTACTACAGTGATTATTTGACTATGACTCTGATAACCCAAGTAAGTTTCATTTGAGAGCTAATATCCCAAAATGAAGTGTGATGGTGTTGGGATAATGGGAAAATGTTCCCAAACTAGCCCTTTAACTTTTCACTATTTAACTTACTCATATTTAAAAATTAACCTAATTTCCATTAACTTTATATGAACTACTATGTTTTCATTATTATATTTCCAAGTTCTAAGTAACTTTTTTACTACTAAGAATATATTATGGGGACTTGTTAATGGGGGGAGTCTAGTAACCATAATGTTGCTCATGTAATTGTACATTAATGATATCAAAATAAAAAATAAAATTCAACCCAAAAAAAAAAGACTATATTAGCCACCAAATAGCACATAAAAACTGTATCTGTGGCCCAGTAGGATTAAAACATTCAAATCTGGACCCACTCCAGAGTGGTGCAGCACGTAAGAGGACTCAGCCACAGTTCTGCCCATCCACATCGCTTCTAAAAGTCCGCATCCACAGGGCACCTTGTAAATAGCTGTAATATTTGTGGCATGCAAAGGCAGGGTTCCTTCTCTCAGAGGATTATATCATCTGTTTAAATTTTTTGAAAACCCTGTTTTAATTTAGGAAGTAAATGAAGCACCTTTTCCCTTTGGCCAGGCCAGAGCTTTTGGTCAACGGGCTCGCATATTTAACTAGGGGGCTGTCTGGGGCTAAACTTTGTCCAGTTGTGATTGGTAAGGTAGGGGGCACTGAACATTCAAATTCAAGGCCAGGCTTTCTAACTTTCCTCCTTCCGTATGTTCTCAGAGCACCTGGTGAAGGGGACTCTAAGGGAAGAGAACATGCCCAGGGTCAAGTCTTCCAAATTGTTTTCCCTCCTTCTTCCTTCCCCTTTCAAACATTCACCTAGAGTGTTTGGCAGGGTGGGGGGAGGGGTGTATCTGGGGCTGATCTTTGTGTAAGAATGGCAGGGAATTACAAACAAGATATGAAAAATAAATACACTGGAGATACCAGAAGCCAGGTGTCTCACTGTTGGAAAAGTGAATTGTAAATCAAGAAAGAGGTAAAGCTGGAAAAAAACCCTGTGGCATTAGACTCAAACCTGAAAAACTGGTCTGAATTATGAATTCCTGGTTTATAATAGATAGATAAATATAGACATAAATACAGGGATGAGTATGTAAATATGTATGTACATGACTGCCTACAGAGATTTCCTGGCTGTGTCCACTGAAAGGGCCCAGAAGCAATGATGCCCAGTTGCAAAGAGCACACCCAGTGGCAAGATCTCAGTTTTCAAATACATTTTCCTTTAATAAGAACTAAGGTTCCTTGGAGAAATGGCTGACTCTACAGCTATGCCAAGAAACAAGATGATCCTGGAAGAATGTATTGCTGCAAAAAGGAAGGAAGTGCTTAGAGAATGATGGAGATACATCTAAAGTACACTGGCCAAGCCTAAGAGAATTTCAGCATCAAAATAAATAATGCTAGAAACAGCTCACAGCTCTCTAAGAAAAACAGGAATCTGTAACCCATATTTACAGAAAGAAAGGAGGGAACAACTCTACAGCATTATTACTGATGAATAAATCTAGAAGGAATGATGAAATTTTTTTTTAAATCACCATTTGGCAACCCTCTTGGTAATAATTGATTTAGGCAAGAATCATCAATGGATGCTGCAACCAATAGGTCAAAATTTGATGAGAAACAGGTTACACAGTCTTAAAGTATCTTCCCCAAAAGATGTATTAATTACTGATTAATTCAAGTACAAAATACTTACCAACTTACAACTGGAGAAACCTGCTAGCACCATCTTCACCAAATGACAAAATTAACATCACCAGTAACAAACTGATACCACATGCCTCCTGCTATAATGCACTGAGAAGAGGGAAGCACCTTTTCTTTGGCATTCCTGGCAAAAATACAGCCATCATGAGGGAACATGAGAGCCACTCAAACCGAGGTACATTCCACAAAGTAACTGGCCTGTACTCTTCAAAAATGTCAAAGTCACAAAAGACAAGGAAAGATAAAGGAATTGTTCATTCGAAGGAGACTAGAAGAACATGACAACTCCCTGAAATAAGTGATCCTAGACTGGACATTGAAACTAGGAAAGGGCATTATTGGGATAATGGGTTACATCTGAAGGGTTCCATGGATTGGATGATAATAGTGGAACACTGTTACTTTCCCAATTTTGATGGTTGATTGTGGTTATATAGGTTGAGTGTTCTTGTACTTGAGAACTACATACTGACATATTAAGAGATCATAGGGCACCATGTCTGCAACTTATTCTCAAACGGTTCAGAAATTATCAAAGTTAAGAGAATCTGGGTAAAAGATACATAGGAGCTCAAGGTAAAACATACGTGTAATTGAGACACATTTCCAGGATACATGTGTATAAGTTCATGATCTCCTAGATTCCACAGGGTTTCTATTGGCTCCTTTCCCCAGGGAAAATTGTAGTAAAGTTTGCTTCCTTTTCGTCCCTCTTCATCCTGACAATCACCGCTGCTGAAGTTAGATGGACTCATGGCAAACTGGAAAAGAAAATTGAAGTGTGTCTTATTAACTTATTAAAATAAGGATTAAAAAGTACAGTTTCCTGAGACTTTTTATGAAGCAACTGAAACTGGTCAAGTCCCAAATAAAACTTCTGAACTTTAATATGAGTGAAACATGCTCTTAAAAATACTGTTTATAGTCTGGAAGAACTAAACTGAAAGAAAAACTGTTGATGCTATTTAGCCTCTTGGTGGTCAATTAATAAGAGGGGAAAGTAACCATGAACTAAGTGGAATAAAGAAGAAAGTATACACTCACCATTCTTACCCTTCTGCAAAGAGCCTGCTTATTTGTCATTATTCCATTTAATTTAGGTGTTTCTCCAAGAGCTAGAGAAAGATGACAATGGCAGACAAAAATTCTTGCTTCAACTCTTTTCTCTTCAGCATATACTAAAACTTGATTATAAATCACAGAATCATTTTGGCTAATAGGGAGTGTTCATGGAGGTAGGGAGTGTAAGTTCCAGCTCCAGCAGTGGGAAGGGTCAAACTCTACACCAGCCAGGAATGCCAGTTAAGGGTTTTGAACTTTATCTTGAAGGTAAAGCCTTATCAGCGAAAACTGAGCAAGACAGAGAGATCAACACATGCATCTACCAAAGTAACTTTACAATGAAAATCATTGCTGTTTTTTATTTGTATTTGATTATAGCTGTCTCTTACAAATATAACTACATCAAATAAAATTTCATTACTTCTGATACACCAAGGCAATTTATCTATTAGCTATTAAATTAAGGTTAATAATTAATTATTGTAGTACCTTTCTCCACCACAGAAGTCGATGACGTAACCAGAAATCAAGCCACTGGTTTGCGGTTCTTGCTGAAGTAAACCACACCAGAGAAGCTTCAGTCTTCTCACCAAGTCTTTGGATAACAGAAATATCAAGAGTTACTTATCTGAAAATTATATATTCCATCCACAAATGAAAATGAATGGTTCTTGACTATTTAAATATAAGCCAGGTTATTTGCCATATTCCAGGTACCTTTTAACACCATCAGGTGTCGGCTTGGTATCAGAAATGGGATGAAAACACACTCCAATCTGAGCAAGGCCATAAGGTAGCCTCTTGTTTACCAGATCCAGGCAGTTAACATAGTGCGCCAAGGCACCTGTCAAAAGATAAATCGATCGTTGTATAAATCTACTCTATAAACCCAAATCATTTTGGTCAATTTATAGACAAATTAATAATATAATGATGCTAACACAGTGGTACAAGTAGCATGGAGCTATTAAGGCAGATCTTAATTGGTTACCATTCAATTTTAGGTAGTTTCTCTCCAACTTTTTAGTTGGCAGATTTTGAAACCCACAAGAAAGTTCAAAAGATTTTGCCATTTTTTTTTCTTGTTCACACTGAAACATTTCAGCATGCATCTCCTAAAATTATTCTCTGTATATCATTATTACACTATAGAATTAATCATAGTACCATCATTTCATCTAACATATGGTCGATACTCTTATTTTCTCCAATTGCCACCCAAAATGTTATTTATTGCTATTCTCTTTCTCCCTAATTAAAATTCATGCACTGCATTTTTATTAGGTCTCAACTTCAATCTCTTTTAATCTAGGACATTTCCCTTTACTCCTCCCTCTCTAACTTTGCTTTTAATGACATTGGCTTCTGATTTGAGACCAGGACAGTCATAGATTATCACACATTAGAGATTTGTCTCGTTTCCTTATGATTAATTTGGGTTAATCATTTTTAGTAGGAATACTACATAGTTGATGTGTTATGACTTACTGCATCTGAACAGGAGAAACATAATATCACATCCCACTATTCATGAAACCACACTTGATTACCTGGGAAAGGTGGTGACTATCCATTCCCCAACAGTATCCTGCACCCAACAATCTTCCACCCAATATTTTAGAATCCACTGATTGCTTGAATCAGTCATTATACTGCAGAATGCAAAATCATAAAATGGCAATGTTTCTATCTTTCCTTCCACATTTATTACACAGCTTCTGTAAAAACAAACATTCTCTACCTTGGCAGCCTCAATTACTTATTTTCTTTGATTAGCACTATGGATTAAACCTTTTATTTTATTTGATGTGTTATGATCCATTACCATCAATATTTAACATTCAATTTGTCCCAAATTTCACCAGTGAGTCTCCTTCAAGCCAGCCTTTTTTGACATGACCCCACTAATCTTCGAGTAATTCTTTGCTTTCTAGCACCACAAAATGTTCTAAACTCACTTTGTACCTTCCCTGTCCCAGCCATTTCTCCAAGCACTGGTTCATTTTAGAAACCAAAATCTTCATACTAGGTGTGCTCATTGCTTCTAGACACTCTCCGTAAAGAAAATAAGAAAATACATGGTTTTAATAATTATGAGTTCATACTGATATTTCCAATTCAAATTTAACATTACAAAGTTTATGCTTGTCACTTTTTATATTTGCATCTTTGTCTTACAGTGAAAATCTTGGTCCCTAATAACATTAGTCTATCCATCTATTTGCTTTATCTTATAATATATATGAAATAGCTTCAGAATATAATTCCAACATTTCAACTTAGACTCCATCTAAGTTCAAGACTTCTTTGTACTTCTTTATGCACTCAGGTTATATCCCACTAAATGACAGAACTGTGTTCAAAAGTTACTTGAGATTTCCACTTCTGATAATAGTAGACTAGCTTGTTAATAACAAGAAAAGTTTGTCAAGAAACTTAAAAAAAAATCTGTTTATAAAGACATAGGGGAACTATCAGTAAGGACTTGAGGGTCCAAGATTTGGAGAAAAGGGAAGGGCAGAGAGGTGAGCACTGCTTTTCCAATTCTCAATTAGCAGAGCTGAGCAGCTGATGTGCTGAGCAGAGCTTCCTGAAATCTTAGGAGCCTGGGAAGTACAAAAATTGTAGTTTCAGGCTCATGCAGGAGTAGGGGTCCTGGTAAACACCCCAGCTTTCACTAGGGATACTGAAAGGGCTACACTCTAGGAGTAGAGCTGAAGTGAAAAGACTGAAGCCTAGTCTCCAATAACTTAATTCCGGATTATAGTAAAATATGCTCCCACTACAGCTGCCTGCCAAAAGCAAATGGAAATCCTCCTAAGAAGACACCACCGAAAGCCTCAATTTATCTCTGCAACTTGTACACAAATTACCTAGAATATCAGGAGAAAAGTGCAAATGACCAAAAGCCTTGAAAAAGATAGTAGAAACATAACATCTGAGTTACTAGACATAGACTTTAAAATATGATTATGTTAGAAAAAGTTAATGACAAAATGGGGAAAAGGTCTATTGTGTAATTAGTCACTGAAAAACAGAAGAAAGAGAATGGGACAGTAACAATATTTGGCTACCTAATGGATGAAAAAATTTTAACACTATTCATACGGAGAGGCTACCACAGTATTTCAAACATAGAACAAAGTAAGGCCATTTTGGGAAAAGAAAGATGTGGCAAATGCTAACTCTAAGCTAAAAACATTAAATAACTAAAAGATTTGGCAAGTAAGAGGATTAAGTTCCTGGAGGCAAGAAAATGTCTGGCACATCAAGAGATGCTATGATGAACAGACATCTAAAATGGCCAAGTTTCATTTTCTAGCAAAGAATAAAAGATTGACTTGTTTTGGGACATGAATGAGCAGTGCTTTTAACTTTCCAGAGTAAAGCCATCATGGAGTAATCAAAGTAGTACAAATCAGAGCTGTTATATTTACTCACCAGTTTTAGTTTGTTTTGTTTTATTAAGGAAATCTTAAAAAGGTTACAATAGGGGTATTAATTTTCAGAGCACCAAGGACATTGGTTATTAGAAATTAACATTTAATGAAAAATGGTAAGGATGGCGTTTTGCAAAGATCAGATGCTGTGGCAGCAAGTCTCTCCTGTAAAAAAACCTGAATTTTTTTCCCCCAGAATCTCTGCAATCATGTTCTACTTGACATTAAGGCAAGTGGTGCCCTATGAAATTTTGTGTATTCACTAAGGTATCACTTATAAGGTCGTTATTATTTTGCTGACTCAAAAATTACCTAAAGAACTTTCAAAAACCAGATTATAGACCAGTTATCAGTAAGAAAAATTGGTGTGTTCGGGGAGGATTTTCTTCTTGCTGTAGAAAAAGGAGCTTTTGGTTAGTCTATTGTGTGTAAAATTGAACAGTAACTGGAAGTATTCATTTATAAACATTGTAATAATGAACAAATAATTGAAACACGTGATTTAATTCAGGTCTTAATTCTAGGGCTGCTCACTCAACTTAAGCCTAAAACTCCAAGGTTGCCCTGTGAAATTGTCAGATCCTTCTGCCAGATTCTATGAAAACAGTAAAGATACCATGGACCAGTTTTCTCAAAGGCAGAAACAACGTCAATATGCCCAACTACTTCAAAAAAGATGAGAACCAGGTAACTTCCTTTCCAAGTGAATAAAGGGCCAGCTGCAACATGCGGAATCGAGATTGCCTTTCCACCCCATACCTATTTTGAAGCACGAAATCTTGAAGCATACCGTGAAGAAGGTTCTTCCGTAGTTTCCCAGAAGTTTTTAGTAAGTTCTCAAGAAATGCTACTAGCTGTTCCTTACTCAGCTCTTTGTCTTGCAAGATTTCGCGTAGCGTTTCTGCAGAAACTAACCTGAAGCCACAGTCCTCAGGCAGCGAAAGACCAGGTTCCTGGTGGAGGGCGTCTACAGGGAAGACCTGCTCCCTGAACACCACCACCGAGGACCACCATTCTGCCGCCAGGTTCTTCCGCAACTCTATGCCCAAGGGACCAAAGCCAGGGTGGCACCCGCTCAGAAGAGAATCTCGGCTAAGCTGCCGCATGGTGCCGCTGAGGAAATGCCTTCTCTGGCAGATCTCTATCAGCGCCTCGCTCGGTTCGCGGGATTCCGAGGCTTCTCCCGGCTCGCTCCCGCTGAGCAGCTCTGCGTGCGACCGTGGGGGCCTTCCTTGGGAGCTACTTTCCTCCGTTAACTGCTCTGGCTGCCCACCATCTATTCGACCACCAAAGCGAGACGACAGACACCTGCAGACTTTCCGGCAAGCCTTGACAGCTGCACTAGAGCGCACCGCCCTCTGGAGATGAAGAGCATAGTCACCCATTTGGGTACTGATACCATTAAACCGCCACAACCAGAGCCCGGGGGCAAATAGCGCATGCGCGGCGGAAATGCGCCTGCGCATAGACCCCACCCACGGAAGCGCGTCTGTGTTCTGACTGAGGGGGCCGTTAAGACCCTGTACTCGCTTTGCATAGGTTCCCGATCTCCGTAATTGCTTTAAAACATCAGCCCTGTGAAGGTCATCACCATCTACTTCTCACTACAACAGCTTTAATCCATTGTGGAGTCAGCTGTACTTCCCTACCAATACTTGCAAATAACACATTTAGCTGCCCTCCAAAGTACCACCTGTAAGAGGGGGTCCTTAACGTTTGGAGCCCTCCAGAAGGTAGATCCGCTGGTGTACAGGTTAAGTTGTTGAGCGTCGACATTAAATAAAACCTGACAACTGGGGGTCCAGGGCTACCCAACAGGTTTGTGAGTTTACAATCTCCATTCTAACGCTTTGAAAATTGCCCAAATAGTGGAAAAGTGTTACAGCCCAGACTGAGAAATGTACTTAACTCCAAAGCCCAATTCCTACTCATACAGCTTCCCGTTAAGTGGTTAGGAAACTTTCTAAGGTAAAATCCAGGTGAAAACACACTACATTACACTTGGACTACCAGGGGAGGAGCAGGAGGACAATAGCTTAGAGACTGGGTCGACATTACAAGAGCAGTTAAAATTTTCATGTGTAAGGTATTATAGGACAGCTTCAGGTGATCAATTACAGGCATGTGTGCAAAAGCTTGTAAAGAGAAACTGGAAAATGAATCAGTACTACTGGAAAGCAATTACATTAAATCAACTGCAAAGCTGGGCACACTGTTTCTATGTATTTTCCACTCAGGAAACAGGTCTATATGCAAATAAATGAGAGAGAGAATGGGGAGAAAAATCACATTTATTAAGACCACAGGTTGGACACAAAACACATGCTAAAAAGTGGACTGTCTTTTAAAACTTACTTCAAAGGTAAATAGATAAATGTTTCCCACAGCCCCACAATCATTTCAGTGTTTACAAATTAAAAGGCCCACATTAAAACATTAAACAGTTAAATATGTAAATAAATATTCCAACCTACCCAAAAGCTTGTCATAATGAATTTGACTAACCATGCTGTTGAAAGCCATTGTTTACTGGAGGTTGAATCAGTTTTTCAGTCCTAAAAATACCACTCCCTATCCCCACTTCAAACTCATTTTACATTTTTTAGAGATAAGGCATTCACACACCAATTAAGCCTGTTTAATAATCAGAATTTAAATGAAGCCTCATAAAGACCCTCTTCTTGCAAAAAGTATATACCAGACTCTCTGGGAAGACATTGTCCTACTTCTAACCATTATTGAAATCAAGTATGAGAAAGAGTGGTAAACAAGGTTAAATCTACAGCTACCCTGGATCTTTCTGGTTGTAGACTCACACTGACCCTAAAACACGATGACCTGTACCAGTCACTGTGCTTTTTTGGTTGTGTTGTCTTCTGTTAGTTGTTATCCATTAACTTTGACAAGATTTTTCTTGTATTCATTTATTATGGACCTTACAGTTGTAAGTCAATACAATTTCCTCAATTATTGGGAAGACATTCACAACTCCGTGTGTGACTACACTGAAGAGCCCCAGGAAGCCTATAGACTAAGATCTGCACAACACCCACAAAGAACACTGAAAAACTCAAACCTAGCTCTTGGTCATCTTGAAAAGGTGTTGTCTTTGAGCTGTTGAACATTTCAGTAATTTATTATAATAGAGCCAACAGCATACAATCTTTTGAAAAACAAGTTATCAAATTATATTTTGCAAAAGGAACAAAGCCATCCATGTTACTCTAAGCAGCTTTTGGGGGGCTATGCAGTTACTACTTAGCACCTCATTTTACCATTTCGCTAACAAATAGGCTATCTGATGACTCACCTCATGCTGGGAGGTATAAACAGAAAGCCTTTATTATGCACTTTAGCTTAGCCATTATAAATTCACCTAACTCAATCCCTTTTAATTCTTGCAATATGAATAGATCACTTTAAGAAGGGCATTCTGATCTCCCCAATTCATAAAACTAAATTATGGAAAGGAGCAGTCATTTTAGTTTTTACGATTTAAGAAAACAGACCATCTAAAGTAAGGTTTTACATGACATTATATATGTAAAATAAAGTACAATTTCCACTTAATTCAGTCTTCAAATATTTTTATTGGAAGGCCATGCATTGCCTTCGTTTATTGTATTTCAAATCACTGTACATTTACTTTTGTGAAAACACTGCCTGCATTTTCTAGTACAAAAAAAACCTAAAAATTGTTTCAGGAATGTAGAGAAATATCCAACTTAAATAGCGAAAAAGTGCACCATAATTACTGCTGCACTGCAGTTATTTCTGCATTTCCCATGTTTCTTAAATAACTATCTTGTCTGGTAACACACAATATAAAGAGCAATTATGAAAAACCGACATTTACATATACCTCTGAAGTCTTACTGAGAATATCCCGTTGGCATTGGATAACCAATCATAGGCGCAGCTGCAGTAGCAGGATATGCATATGCCTGTTGGTTCATACCATTGTGCATATTTGGAACATTAGTTCCATATTGCTGAGTGCTATCATAACCGTTCTGGTAAGTCCCTGTTGGGTTACCAGTCCTAAAACTGGTCTGTATACCAGCAGACACAAAATTACTTCCAAAGCTCCCATTGGTGTAATTTGCAGCACTGTAAACACCATTCTGAGTTTTTGCCCCAAAATCTCTCTTTAGCAAACTAGAGTAGCCCCTGTCGTAATTTTCCCTGTCTCTAAAGGTATTAAATCCGCCCCTTTTGCCCGCAGAGTATCTGTCCCGACGGTCATCCTTCATGCCTCCTCTACCCCTGGAACGACCTGTCAAGGGAAAAAAAAGGAATTGCAGACATTATTTCAATGAAACAAACCATTACTAACAGAACCAGGTAGCTCCATTCCCTAGAGGGGTAAAGTGTTTTCTCAACTTAGGTTCACACACTGATGAAGGTTTTACTCACCCGCCAATCCCATAAGTGGATCTGTAGACAATTATGTGACCCAAAACCACCAACATTTCTTACATAAGGTTGGTCTTACCTGAACCTCTGTCTTCGACCAACTGAAGCAACTTGGGATTAATTGCTTGATTAGCTTCACGAAGCACAGAAATAAGGTCGCTCACTTGCTTTATATTATTAGGTGTAAAGAAAGTGTATGCTGTGCCTGTTTTGGTACTGCGAGCAGTTCTTCCAATTCGATGAATATAATCCTCTGAGGAGTTAGGGTAGTCATAATTGATGACAAATTTCACATCTTCCACATCTGTAAGGTGTTGCAGTGTGGCAAAATAGCAATGTACGGAGTTTTGCACACCACAACAGCCAGACCAAAAATAAAAAGTTAGACAATTGTATTCCCAAGAAGGTATGGGCTGTAAAAAAGTTAAAATGGTTATCCATTCCCTGTAGGAACTCCATTGAGGTTGGGGGGGAAAAAGCTCACGTCATCCATGTGTCTCACTACCCACCCAATGATAGAGCCTGTTAAATGGACGTGTATTCCCTAACATTCCCAAATAAAGTCCCCTTACAGATCATCAAGTGACATCTGAATGCTTCTGCGCAGTAGGGCCACTTAAAGGTTCACAGCAACCTCTTCATGGTGCTCATTTTGAGGACCTTTACAAACAAAAATGTACAATGGTCCTTTGCATTACACACTCATCAGTTCAAAATTCTGGCCACACTGCTTGTCTTGCCAAGACCTTACAACCGCAGCTGCAAGAAAAACATACCTGTCCCCCAAAAGTTGTTTTTATGCACTGTGTCTCGTCTAGGCAAGCGCTTCCAAGAAGCCAGGATTCACTTGAGAATGTGTCTCTCTCTGGCAGGTCTCGACATGACGACTACTGTGTAGGTTGAGGGAGGAACTTTCAAAGCACTGCTTTCTTTTCCCACTGATTAAGTGTGAGAAGTTGATCCTGCTCTAGATCTCATGTGCCAGTACTCACCAATTTGTAAAAGGCTTAGTACCTTTTAAAGCTGCTCTCTCCATTTCAAACTTGAACAAAAATTTCACTGAACATTGAAGTTTGGGAATATTTCTTCAACATTTCAGCAAACTCACTGAAACGCAAAGACCCACAGATCACAGTAAACAGTCTGAAACAATGCTGTACCATGGCAGTCATGCAAAGCATGGGACAGAAGAAATACCACGGCAGTGAACTGTGAGGATAACTTCCATTTTTTTCCCCCGGAGAGAACAGTTTACGGGGCAGAGGTGGTATGTTCTGCCTTTTGAAGATTACTGGCACACTTTCAGCTTTTCACCTCTCTAATCGACTGGATGCAGCCAGCCGATCACTAGTCCTCCATCCCCCTCGAGTCCTCCGATTGTCATGCCTAGGCCTTGCCACAAAGACTGCACCTTTATATGAAAAAAACTTAGAAAAAATGCAGAGGTTAAAGAAAGCAATAAACTTTCTTTAAAAAAATTATGTGGAGATCTTCTGAGAAACCAAGCCATGAATTCGAGTTTTACTAACCTAGCCCTCTGGAGGCCACATCTGTAGCAATCAGAATAGGAGCTTTTCCGTGTTTGAATTCTGCAAAAGAAGGTATGATCACTAATCCGATAGGTCTAGGTTTGAGAAAAAGAAAACTCCATCTCAAACACTTACCATTTAGAACCCAGTCTCGTTCCTGTTGACTCTTGTCACCATGGATACCCATGGCAGGCCACCTAAATTAAAAGTTAGTATTAGTAGACTCATACTAAAAACCTGATAAATTTTATCTAGTGCTTAGCCATTTTTGATTAAGATCTCTTTAATTTCACCTGAGATAACACAGTTTTACCTATACAACCCATGCTTCTCATCTATGACACACTAATCTGTTACTCCTGGTCTAAATACACCCATCTCCTAAACTCAGCTCTAATACATCTGCTTCAATAAAGCCCACGTACCCATCTCGTCTCATTTTTCTAGTAAGTTCATCACATCTTCTTTTGGTTTCAACAAAAACAATGGTTTTATTTTCCTTCTCACTCATGATCTCTTCCATTAGACGAATAAGTCTTAAAATAAAGAAAAAATTGTCAATTTTAAAAACCCATGGTTAATGGCCACACCTTTATGGTCAATAAAACACTGACTTCAATTCCCATAGCCAAAGTCAAAAAGCAAACACCTGCTTAACCAATTATGGAGCAATTATGCCCTTGGTCCTCAAACCACTGAATACAAATTCCTTTTTCTATAGAAAGGCTTTAAACACGGTGGTAACTATCTTAAAAAAGACAGTGTTCAGAAGGATTGACAGACTAAGGTTAAACAAGCATACTCAGATTCCACCCAACTGGCAGTTACTTTCAAGGTAACTAGGGAGCTCTCTTCAATGTACATAGCAAAGCTTTTTTAAGAGCAAGACTTATAGAAAACTTACTTTTCATCCTTTTCTACATCATGACACACATCCACAATCTGGAGAATGTTGTGGTTTGCACTCAGTTCTAGTGCACCAATGTTTATATGAATATAGTCTTTCAGGAAATCTTCAGCAAGCTGTCTTACTTCTTTTGGCCAAGTTGCACTCCACATTAGGGTTTGCCTATCAGGCTAAAGAATTTTGGATTAAAAAAAGGCATTTATCCAAATGAATTCAGGGTTAAGTCTATAGATGTAACATACTTAGCACTTACTCTTATCTGATCCACAATCTTCCTTATTTGGGGTTCAAAGCCCATATCAAGCATTCTGTCTGCTTCATCAAGTACAAGGTAGGTGGTTCTTCTCAGATTGGTTTTCCCACACTCTAAGAAGTCAATAAGTCTTCCAGGTGTTGCAATACAGATTTCCACACCTTCAATTGAACACATAAACGTTAACTGTGATATTAAGAAATTTTAGCACCACCAGGACAAAAACCCTTTTTTGTTACATGCCTCTCTCCAAATCACGAATCTGTGGTCCCTTGGGAGCACCACCATAGATGCAAGTGGACTTCAAGCGACATGCTCTACAGTACTCAGCAGCTACTTGCTGTACCTGTTGGGCCAGTTCCCGAGTTGGTGCCAGCACTAAGCACTAAGAAAAGAGAAACGAATTTAACAGCTTTTAGCAGAATTCTGGATCCCAGTTTTAAACTAATTTATTAGTGTTATACCTGGCAGATAAATGTTATCTTGCTATCTAATACCCCTAACAGCTAGCTTTATCTTTGGCTAAAGTGGGTAAGAAAACTAGTTTATCTATATTACCACCTCCCCAACACACACAATTGTGTCTTTTGCTATATATGTTCTATAAACCTTTACGTTACACTTATAGTTAGAAGAAAAAAAAAGTAAACTTACAATAGGCCCATCACCTCTCTCTAGGAATGGCTGATGATTGATATGGACGATGGCAGGCAGCAAATACTATTTGCGGAAGGAACAAACAGAAGTTGTATTAAAAAATACTTTTGGTTTTTTATTCCCAATCCATTTTCTCTAGCACACAGGGTGGCTCAAAAGTTCTCCCAAACTTACAGACAATGTTTTCCCAGATCCAGTCTGTGCTACTCCAACCATATCCAATCCACTTAGAGCAACTGGCCATCCCTGAGCTTGAATAGCAGTGGGTTCAGTAAAATTTTGTCTTGCAATCACATCCATGACGTTTGCTGTAATTACCAACAGCAATTTAATAAAAATTATTAATGCTGAGAATTAAAAAAAGAAAAAAAAAAGGGCAGGAGAAACTCAACACTATAGACTTACCAGGGAAGTTTGCTTCATAAAAATTCAGAACTGGCTTTGGGCAGTTGTGCCCTCTAACTGTAATTTCCTTGCTTCTTCTGTATGTCTCCACCTCTTGCTACAAAACAAATCACAATAATCTAGTAAGCCTCACCAACCTCCTCCCTCTAATTAAATATACCACCAGTGGGGCACACTAAATTTCTAATTGGTGAAGCTAATTTAATATGGCCTATTTTAATCTGGAATCTTAAGAGAATCCCATACAGTAAACCCAAGAACCACCTATTGTGTCATACTCAACCGTTGTTACCTACAACAATTCAAAGCCACCTATTTCCCAAAATAACATCTCTTCTCCAATTACTAAGAAAGTGTGACTCTCCCAAAATTTGATCATTTTTCTGGTTGTTTCTGATCAGAGTTTGATGCACTTTAAGTATTTAGTTATTATAGCCTGACGAAGTCACATGAAATTACTTACTGCTGTGCGCCTAGCCAAATCAGGGTGTTCTTGATAAAAATTCTTCTCAAATTTGGGCAGCTCATCAAGATTCCACTTCTTCTTAACTAGTTTCTCTCCAGGATTTCCAAACTTCTTTCCAGACAGGGGCCCTGCCCTACTTCCTCCAAATCGAGGTGCACCAAACCTGGAAAGAAAAAAAGGCCGTATTTTCAAATGCCTACATAGGAAGTTTTATATGGACTTATCATCCATTCTTGGCGCCTGCCAAAGGTTAAAAAAAAACAACAGAGAACAAACAAACTTCTGAAGTCTAAGCCTTAGCCCTGTCCTAAGAGTCATTCCCTCAAAAGCCTCAGTTAGTGCCGTCTCATTTCCCATTGCCCCGAGTACACATTATTAAAGCCAAATAGTCCAGGATTTATCAAGTCGGAAACTGGCTGCCCAAACGCCACAAATTCAGATTACGGATAGACGACTGCTCATAGCTCCTCATCTTTCCCACAAGCTTAGAAAGGAAGTATCTGGAAGAGGAACAATACAAGGGAGGAGCTTTAACAGCGCTCTTATTTATCAGCTGTTTTCACGCAAAGGAGCTTTGGTTTTGATGGATAACGGGGGACGCGCAGGCAGTGGAAGCCGAACCAGGAGACTGGTCTCGAGGACCGTCGTGCAAACTAACCGCGCCGAGGGGTTCGCGCGGAGGGGCTCCGGGTCAAGGTAGGAAGATTATATAACGCAAAAAAGAGGAGGAGCTGGCGACTACCGGGGGAGGAGTCCCGGGCCGGGCGGCGTTCCCGCTGGGGCGGCGCTTCCCTCTTTGTCTCGCATTTCTCTCTGCGCCACATTTTCTCGGCGCTGCCATTTTGAGCTCCTCCGCCGGGCGGGGTAACAAAGGCGCCGCCGCCATGTCCGAAGCCGGCATTTTGTATCCGCGGCTCAGCCACATGGCCGATTCCCGCGGCCCCAGCTACCCTATTTTGCCCCTGCAGCATCGATGGCTTCGAAGTGGCCTCCTCGGCTCCCACATTATTCCCAGGGCCCGTAAAGTATCTCCCAGAAGGTTGCATCTAACAGCGGCAACTTGGTCTGCCTCAAAGCGTCGAACTTTCCTCCCCTCCCAACAGCTGTTAAACTGCCAGAATCCCCACGCCCCCTCCCAAACAAAAAGCGAGTTAGAGGACCATTTACAGTAAAATCCTTCACTTTTGGACAAATCAAAATGGCGCAAACCTCCGATGGGGGAGGCCCAACGATAAGCTAGAAAAGCCAAGTTCCCCCGGCCGCCTCCACCCTGCCCCGCGTCACCCACATCGGCCTCCCCTCCCCCACTCACCAGGCCTGACAGGTTAGTTCCCACACTCACCCTCGATCCCGGCCGCGGTCTCGGTCACTCGAATAACCCGACATGGCGTCAATGGTTGCGGTTGGCGGGGAACGAAGTTGAGAGAATTGGGTGCGACGAGTCGCCAGAGGTGGCTTTGGCGACAGCGAAGCCTTGCGGGGGCGGGAGCAGCTGAGGGACAGCGATGACAGGCGTTCGAGCTGCTCAGCAAGAGACCGGTGGAAATGAATGAGGTGCCGGCCTCGTCCTGGCAGCCGGCTTTATAGCCTGGACCGCCTCCTCCGCCGCGGAGAATGCTGGGAGCCGCTCTATGACCTAATCACCCCGCCCCTGCGCAGAGGCAGCAACGCCCGCCGGCGTTCCGGGATCCGCCATGTTCTCCCTCCCCTCGCCCCCCGCGGCCCCTCACCCAGAATCGCCCGTTTTTCGCCCCTTTTTAAGGTTGGGTGAACCCACCCACCGCCTGGATGTCTCAGCCTGCGCTCTCTTCACCTTTTTCTCGTGTTTCCACACCTCAAAGAAGCTACCCCGCCCTATTCCAGAGACAGTTCAGGCGATAAAATTGCCAGCAGAGGCCAACCCACTCTGCCCACTTGGAAATGTTTACGTCTCCAAAGAGCCCTCACGCCCAGAACCGAAAGGGTCGGGAAGGCGGAGCCTGGCATTATCACGTGGCTGTCCCCTCCCACCGGCTGAGAGGGCCGCACTACTTTGCCAGTTGGTGCCGGCGGAGGAACACAAAACTAAAACCTCAGTAAACCTCGATGCTGATACCCCCGGGAGACCGGCCAGGGCTGCTGGGTGACCCGAGCTGTCAAACCCACCCAGCTGAGACTCCCCCAGCGGGACCTTGCCCGCGGAGAATGGTATCTAGAATCCGCAAACCGCTGCCTCGGCGGGAGCGGCGAAAGGAAGTGCGTCTCTGACGGCCAATCAGAACCTAGATGCCGTTTTAACATCCCTCCCTCTTTCACCTCCCCACCCCACTTCTCTGCACTCTAGTTTCGTTCCCTGTCCTCCTAGCCATCTGTCTGCGCCGTGCGGCGGTTCCTGGACACCGTCCCCCTCGCTCCCGGCTGGGAGTCCGGCAGCAACCTGCCTCCGCGACATGGCCGGCTCGGAGGCTGGTGAGTCTCGGCCTGGAGCCCCCGTGTGTATGGACGGAAGCCATTAAAGTCCCGAACGCCCCAGCCCATTTTATCTTGAGGCCTCCGGCCGGCCTCAGCTAGGTGTGGACTGCGGACGGGGCTTGTGACAGACACCCAGTCGTAGTCGGCGGGTTCTCAGATAGGGTCTCGTAGGCTTGCCTGCTGTCGCTTTGAAGCCGTACAGTGCGATTTTGGGGTGGGTGAGAGTAGGGCCCTGTGGCGAGGCTCGTTTTGCACGCACGCCCCCCACGTATAAAAAAGGAAGTGTCTTCCTCGGACTTAATTTCTCTGGGGAATCTATCCAGTCGGTGTGCTCTGTTCTTGCATCGCCGGACTGAGGCCATACCTGCAACTGTATTGAACTTTTGAGGAATGTCACTCAAGATCTGTTGATGCCCCTTCCAAGGGAAATGGTGAATTTTCTCTGCAATGCCCTCTAGAGGTACCGGCTTTGTCCAGCACCGGTTTTGAAAAGTGAATTCGGTTGTCTAGGACGCTTTCATCCTTTTTTATAGGAGAGTCTTCAAATTATTTGTCATGGTGTGGTCAGCTGTGAGAATTGTTTATGGGGAGAGGGAGCTAATACGCGTTGAAGATACACACTGTTTGTTTCTGGGGAGAGGGAGACAGTGTGCTTGAAAACACGTTTCTATCTAAAATGTACTGAGGATATCGAATACAGAATCAAAGAACTTACCCCTTAATCTCCATTCATTTCAGGGAGCAAATATTTCAAGCTTTCTAAATTACCTTTGGTTACAAAACCCTTGAAATAACTGCTAATCCCAGCAGTACTTGGGAGAATGGGGTGGTACACAGGAAGCTTCAACAGTACTGGTAACATGGACTTTTGTGTGTTATTTCCCATATTTCCTTTCATGTACATCAAGTAGAACTTTAAAAGCTAGCAAAAAGCGATGGTGTCATTACTCCAGTTCTCAACAGCCTGTTAATCACTGTCTGTTTGGGCACCAGGGAAATTCAGACTTGGACAAGATAATTAGGTAAAAACATGACTAATGCTATTGGGAATTGAAGCAACATCCATTAATTAGTTCCTAGTAACAGACTGTCAACTGTCTTGTTTATGACATAATATTATTTATTTGTAAATATTTTTTAAAACACCATATATGACTTATTAAGAACTACAATAAATACAAGTTTTAGGTTACAACAGTAAAAGTTGTATTTGCATCATAGTTTTGACTACATCGAAATTATAGCACTCTGGTAGTCATCCCAAGAAATTAAACACACCATTTCAAAAATCATGCCTCATAGGGTCTTTGAGAGTCTATTATAACTACCAAATTCCTTATCTTCTACAGAATTCGTGTCTGTTTGGTTTTTTTATGTTTGTATATGATTTTTTTTCTAGCACTATTTAAGTCTGATTTTTTTTTCCCTTCCTTTCCCAACAGAGTGGGTAACTGTTGCCAATAATCTTCTTTTGAAATGTCACATACACCTAAGAATACATGAACTGAAAGACTGTGATGCTAATGTTTTTATTGCTCTTTATCAATCCATTTTGGGAGAAAAGGTACCAGGTAAGGATACTAAAAAGGAGGAGTAATAGTGTCTATCTTATGCCAGAAGTTTCTAGTGTATGTAGTTACATCCTATGTTATTTATAGAATGAGTTTTCTTTTTGTATGCATGTTACTTCTATCTAAATATTGCATTATATTAATGAATAACTTGAGACCCATCCATAATTATGGCCTTGTTCAAATCAGTTTAATCATCTAGGCATCACTGTTTAATCATGCCTGATGCCTTGTGAAAGTCCCATCTTGTCTGTAAATACGCCTTCAAAGCTCCTAAAATTGAGGGAACTTGGAAACTTCTTAGGTTCTGTTACCTAACCAATATTATGGTTAAGAATTGGTATTTGTACTGTATCCCTGGTTAAATATCTGACAGTCTTTATCCATGATTCCTCTACTGCCTCCATTTCTTTATATAGTTTATAATCATTAATTACTAAAGCTCTGTATAGTCTCTTTCCCACTGTTATCATGAATCAGTTCCCTTATCACTTCCTGGAATAATAGGATGGCCTCTAGCTGAGATCTCTGATGCTAGTCTCAACCCTCTTTAGAGAGCAGAGGCACAGTTATTAGACCAGTCTTGTGAAATATTTTTTTTTATCCTTCCCCAAAACATTCATCTTCCTCAATACCAGAGGAGAAACTGCAAATTTAAATTATATTAATATCTTTCTACACTCTGGTCTATAATGACCTTTTAAACCTTTATGCTAGTAAGTCCCAATAGGCTGCTTTAATGAGACATACAAGAACTCTCCTTTTACACCTGTGTGGGTTTTCTCATGGAAAGCAACCCAGGGTTCTGGGTTAAAGTCTCATGTATTGCCTCTCTTACCAGAATATTAGTATCTCCTTAAGTTTATGGACCTCTTTATCTTTCTTTAACATGATGCTTATTGTAGAGCAAATTCATAAATATGTCAGTTGAACAAATATTCAACCAATAGAGATTCTACTGCATGGAATTCAGGCTCTGTTAATTTTGTAATTTATAGCCTGTTTTGTTTAGGTGGGGCTTAACTTTTATAGCAGTTGAACTTAGAAGCCCAGTCAGACTTGGTGAAAACTTGGACCCTATTAGACGCAGAATTATATAGCTTTTTTCCCACAGACCTCATAGCTATTCCCAGGAGCCAAGAGGATGAAGTTCACAATGTACAAGCAGTAATTGATTCACTGGCCTTGGATTATCTGCAGGTCAGCTTGTCTCACATAACAGGTTGGTATATACTTAACCACCAGATAATTTTGCATTTTACTAATAGAATTCATTAGATAGAACCCTAGACACTGTTTAATTAACCAAATAGTAAGCTATGAACTAGACCAAATGACAAGATTGAGCCAAGATGATTGACAGATAGAGTTAAGGCAGCCATCCTTGAGAGCTTTTCTAGGAGAGTCAAACATTGAGTTTGTGATGGATATGGGTCTGAGATGTTAGGATCCTAGCTGGCAGTTTGAGGTATTTTTTTTTATCCTTCCCCAAAACATTCATCTTCCTCAATACCAGAGGAGAAACTGCAAATTTTGTTTTGTTTTTTTAAAGTTGCCATGCTGCTTGTTTGTAGTACCTAAAAATTAGAAACACCTAAATGTTCATTAAGAGGGACAGGTTAAATAAGTTATGATGGCTCCATTCAGAGTAGTACTCTGCCACTGTAACTGAAGATTGACAATGTTCTTTATATACAAAGTTCCTATTAACAGAACAACCTCCAACATAGTGTGAGAAAAATGTGGTGCAGTTACAGTGATAATGGAGTGAGCTACTATTTGTAAAAACAAAGGTGGAGAGAATATGTATGTAGTTGACTGCATGCAGAAGGACTTTCTAGAAGCATATGCAAGAAACCTGTAATACCGATGCCTCCAATAAAAGGAACTTCAGGACTTGAGGATGAGGATGGAATGAGACTACACTGTACATACCTTTTGAACTTTCTGAATTTTCAATCATGTGAATATATTACCTTTTAAAATAAAATTGTCTTTGAACCTTTTTCCAAAATAAAGTGTACCATGGTTATATTCTAAAGCCAAACTCACCAAATGTGTTTATTAATCCCTCTATCTGTAGATAGTGAGAAAATGAGCATTATTCAGTAAATTACTTCAAGATATGAACAGAGAGAACCTTGGAGACTTGAAACTAAAGTCACTGAGAGGTCTTATAATGTTGGTTTATTCTTTAATATCAGTTAAAGGAAATAAGTGTTAAGTCATTTACATCTTTTTGATAATTGACAACAAATTTTTGCAAAACTGTTCTAAGTTTTTTAGTGCAGTTCTAGGTAATATGGTGAATTAGTTTGGAGATAATTCATTTTGAAGGATAATCTTGGGGTTTCCCTGTTCGTTTTTGCAATTTGGAATTATGTTACCACCCAAGTAGGGCAACTTTGGGTATTTGTGCTTTTTAAACGTACTGTGGTTAGGTTGTGTGTGTTACAGAATTTTTTAATACAGATCTGCTCCTGACAAATCACACCCACCCCGTGAAAAGTTTCAAAACTGCTTACCTCCTCCAGTTGACTGCAAAGTAGCTTTTCACTCCTGTGTTCTGCGCAAGGCAATTTCTCCTACACTGTGAAGCACTGCGTTGTGGCGAGTCGTCTTAGTTACTGGGCTGGCAGAGTGTGCTCCCCATCCTAGAAACTGAGAAGGCCTGAGCATGCCCTTGGGGTATACTTGCGTGTATCAGTAAGGTAGAAAAACAGCTTAACAAGATTTTTGTTCAGTTGTTGTGAACAACAGAAATGCTGTCAAACATTGTCAGTCTTTACCAGTAGTGCACAATATCAGCTTTCTGGTTTGGGTTTGTTTTGCATCATGATTGAAGTTAATGGATGGCTAGATTCTCTCAAAAATGAAGTCACCACTCTGCCTCTCCCATGCTGGTATGAGCTCATGGGAATGCTAGGCACGATCTCCCAAAGGACGACCTGAGTGTCTCAAGAGTTAGATGTTGACTGGAGTCCATTTTAAGTGACATTAAACATGTCTAGTGTCCATGCTTTTATGAACCCATTTCTTGTCAGTATGCCAACAACATTTATTAAAAATCTATTGTGGGCCGGGTACTGTGCTAGGGACTGTCTGAAGATTAACTTCTAGGTGTAAAGTGGATGTGGTGGGAAATGAGGAAGAAGTTGGGAGTGAAGTGAGTTTACAAGGGGTTTTATGTGCAAGGAACCATGGATGGTTTGTAATTTTTTTTAAAATGGTATCTGTACGAAGTGTATAGAAGTTATCATATGGAAAGAAATTAGGAATTCCTGATGAAAGCATCCTAACAAGTTTTTTATTTTGTTTTTTTATTACTGTACTGCTTTTATCTCCAGAACCAACCACCATGTAGAAGTCGATCTCACAATCTAAAACAGTGTTCTCTTCTGCCATTTTTTTCCACCAGCCTAATAAAGTTCTGCTTAGCAACTTTATATTTTGGTATAAATCTTACTAGAGGATGTTTTAAGTCCACTTATTTTGCTTCTTGGTAAAGGAAGGAATATGCCAATGAATTATCAAACACCGCATTCAAGACTCCTCCCTTTGTTTCCTTATATATAATCAGGCATCAGGAAATTGATTTTTTTAAACATATCATTGTTTCTCCCAAGTTTATAATCCCTGTATCTTGAACAGTAGTTTTACAGTAGTATATCCATTTCAAAATTACGGCTTCAATTTCTTGGTTAAATTTTTTAATAGCTCTGTATTCTGTGTTCAGGAGAAAATATAGTGAAAGGAGATAAAGAATCTATTAAGAATCTCCTAGAAATATTTGATGGGTTGCTGGAGTATCTCACAGAACACATCAGTGAAACATCTCATGAGAAAAGTAAGTTTAAGAATAGAAATTTGGTTTATATTGTGTGTTGTGTCCCTTTTGCCTTTCATCTTTTTGCCTATCTTCGTAAGAATTAGAATCACTAATAAGTATACATGGTAAATTTAATTATACATTAAATTTCAATAGTTTCAGTTCCAAGTGGTTGAAAACTCTATGCTAAACTATCATCACGACCTTTGTCAACTTGGTGGTTTATAAATTAGTTGAATGCTAATCTGTAACAGAAAGGTAAATTCTGCCTAAAATTGCTTATTGTCCTATTGCATGAAATTCCTTACTTCAAATTTTCCTATGTCAGACTGTCATTTTGGATGTTGCTGAGGCATCAGAAGAATTGGTGCATTTCTGTCTTCAGCGTTTGTTTAGGTTTGTGACAGCCTGAATATTTTATTTCACTTTTCAAGTAACCCAGTTCCCCAAGTTGTAACAACTGTGTGAAATTTTGATTTTATGTTTTTAATTATAAAGGTCGGTATTGCTGTATTATTTTCCAGAAGGGTTATAGTTGTTTAGACAGGATCAACAGTGTATAAGAGCTACTTACAGTCTTTGGCTCAGTAAATCCAATTTGTAGAGATTTATCCTAAGGAAATGATACAAAGGAAAGTTAGGTGCTCGAGGGTCTTCACTGCAATGTTATTTATCATTGAAAAAAAACCCTATGAGATTAGTTAATAATGCTGTATGTCATGTTTGGATCATCTGTGACCTATTTAAAATGGGTTTACTGTTGTAAAGTTTACCAAAAGAAGCTTTCAGCAGCAATAACAACATAAATTCTAATGCAAATGAAGACAAAAAGGTTGGGTAGGTTCATCATTATTCCTAATTCACATTGTTGATGGTGAAACCTGTACTTTGATTATGACATTTGAAATTAATCTTAAGCTCTTTGTTAGAGATAGTTTTCTATTTTTTATTCTTGTTGCCAGAAAGAATTAAAAGCAAACATAGGTAGGGCCTGGAAGGGAAAATGAAAAGACACACCATGCTGGATATTTCTTTTTTTATGTCAAACACTTGAGTGTTTTGAGTGTTTAACGTATGTTAAATACATACCAGCCTAGATACTCTGAGAGGATTCAAAGCTGCAGGCCATGTTTATTGCTCTAAAAGAAACCTAATTCAAGTCAGAAAGATAGCCCTAAGTATATACAGTGGACCCCCTTATCTGCAGTCTCACTTCCCACCGTTTCAGTTACCTGTGGTCAACCACTGTCTGGAAGCAGATGTTCCTCCTTCTGACATAGCTCTGAAGGTTAATAGTAGCCTAACGCTATATCACAATGTCTAGGTCATTCACCTCATTTCATCTATCACATAGGCATTTTATTTCATATCATCATGAGAAGGCTGAGTCCCATATGATATTTTGAGAAAGAAAGAGACTACATTCACATAACTTATTACAGTATATTCTAAGTGTTGTATTTTATTTCTAATCTTACTGTGCCTAACAAATTAAACTTTTATCACAGCTATGTATGTATAGCAAAAAACTGTAGATAGGGTTTGGTACAGTTTCAGGCATCCCCCAGGGGTCTTGGTGCATACCCCTGTGAATGAGAGGTGACTACTGTAAAGTAAAAACAGGAGACTTGGGGGAGAGTGCATGAAATGTGAAACTCACCTAATTCAAGACTACCAGTAGGTATTTTGAAGCTCTGTGGCTTCTTAGTCATTTTAACAGCAAGATTAAAAGGTAGAAAACTACCTCTAAGTAAAGAGATTGATCAGTTTGAAATATTTTGACAGCAGTTTTTACAATGTAGTGCTTGATTACAGATAGGGCAAGGATAATATCCTGGCCAAGGATAGGGCAGTGGGGATGGAGAGAGGACAGCTGAGAGATACTTAGATGTAAGTCTGAGGTCTAGTTCTCACCTTTTGTAGGTCCAGGTTTCTATGACAGTATTACCTAGAGCTGATTAGAATCTTCAGAATGCCAATTAATAATAGGAAATAATAGGAAATAAGTCTTTATTATCACTAGTCACATCAGATGTACAGAGCAGCTTCTTCCTGGTACTTGAGCTAACATTACCATTTACCACTGAAAAACAAGGGATTTGAAGGCCGGCTATGGGCTCAGTACTAAGTTCTGGCCCTCACTGTGTGACTGAAGCTCTCTAAGCCTCAGTTTTCTCATCTGAAATTCTCTCATGGTTGTAGTGAAGATTTAACTACGTAAATATGCATAAATAGTTTAGCACCAAGCCTAGCTCAGAGTAGATGTACAGTGAATAGTGTTATTAAAATGTTGCTTGGTGAATAAAGAAATAGAAAAAAATGAAGGTGGATGTTTGAACAGGGAATCTCTAGAAATGAAGATGCGAATATCCAGAGGGGTAGATCTGAATCATAGGAGGTTTCATCCACATACCTCCTGAAATCACTCCCATAGTGAGTTACTGCTGCTGGTCAAAGTGGTAGAGTGAAAACAGATTGATAGTCCTAAAATTTCATCCTAGCCTTGATGTGCTCTGACTCTTAATTAGGCTAGGGCATGATCGTCTTAGAGCTTGAGGTAAGCTGACAGTCATGGGTTTGTGAAGCCACACACTAGTCTTGCCTCAGACCTCCATTATAGGTAGGTATTAAGAATAGAAATTGAACCTACCATCTAGCTTAAAATGTAAACATTGTTAATACAACTGTAGACCCTGCTTTAAAGCAACACTTGCGTTGTTTCTTTGTTACCTAAACAATACATGCTCCTTGCAGGTGAGAATTTGATTCTTTCTAATTTCACTTTCATAAGAGCCCCATTTACCAGGAGGGGTACCTTCCTGTCCTTACCTCTACCTCCCTCTGTATAGAAATAATAGTATTAACGTGGAGATTTTTTTGTCTGGCAGTATTATCTATTCTAAACAGGTGAAACTGGACAGGGTTTTAAAGAAGCCTACTACCAGGGAGAACCTTTGGAAGAGCAAGAAAGTACTAAAGAATCTTCATCATCGTGGAAAAGAGTTTCTTTTGAGAGGTAGCAATCAGTGTCTATGGATTTAATAAAAAGTTACATTTTTCTTTGAACTAAGAATTAAAATTGCACATGATATGCCAGAACAATGGCAAAAAAAAAAAAGCTAATGTAAACTTGGAAAATGCAAAGAAATAAAACGGGGGGGAAAAATGAAGGCTACCATTCAGAACGAAATAACTGGTTTTAACATTTTGTTGTACTCTATTCTTATTTTACTGTTTTTTCTTTTTTGGATTTAGTCATATTTATATGTTTTATGTATTTTATCAGTTTCCTGTATTTTAAAATTTAATCCAGTCTTTTTCCAAACTGTCAAACTCTTTATAATAATTTTTAATCACTATTTATTAGTGATGTGATTATTACTATTAACCACAGTTATGATCATTCATATGGATGCATCACAATTTACCAAACCACTCTCTGTAGTGGAGGTAGTGGCTGCTGGTATTTTTTTTAATGAGCTACATCCCTTTGTTTATTCTTTCCTTTTCCTTCCATCTCCCATATCTTTAAGCTGCGTTCAGAGCCAGAGTATGAATTTTATAAAGCTGTTAATAGTTGCCAAAGTGCTTTCCAAAAAGGCCAGGACTATATATCCACCAGCAGTATTTAAGTGCTGGGTTACTGCATCCTCATGAACCATTATCTTTGACCAATACCAGAGTTTTTAAATCTGTGCTACTTTCATAGACAAAACAGAATAGCATTACAGGTTATATTGTACTTCTACCACAGGTTGAACATGATGTTATGACTTTATTTTAAATATCTGATTCTCAATTTTTTATAGCATTTGTCATGGTTTGAAAAGTGCAGGCAATGCCTCTTGTTTAGTTGTAGTACACTGTGGAAAAAGAGGCTTAAAGGAAATCACTATAAGATTAATTTTGTGACTATTTTTCATTAAATTTTTTTAAGTGACAAGTGCAAAAGTAAAACAAAACAAGGAAATTTAATGCAAAATTAATGCCTTAATCAGATTCCCTCCCCACTCCCACATCCCTAGAGTTACCAGTGCTTATCATTCTATGTGTCCTCCTCTACATTTTATACCCAGCTGTTGCCACTGTACATACATCAGTCAAAACAGATAAGCAGCAAGAAGTGGTAAGTGCAGAAGGGAGTGAGTGTCCCTTTTCTGCACATAGCAATGAGCAATCAGAAATCCGCAGGCAGGCTGCTTGAGCAGCTTGCAGGGTCCGCACAGGAAAGGCCCTCTGTGGTCAGGTGGGGCCCTGAGTGAGTGAGGGAACTCTTTCAGGTGCTCCTTGTCATCTGAGGTGCTGGGCCCCTCTTGGGATGGAGATGAAGCAGAATCCACTGGGGAAATAATTAGACTCGGAGACACAGCACACACCTTTTCTCTAAGAAGTAATGGTGAGTAGCTAGCCTTTAAGTATCAGTTATTGTTATTCAGCATACAATTGTGAAAATGTAAATAGTACTTAAGGTTGAGAAGAATCAAGAGAGTCCTAACCGGACATCAGAATTGAAATTCCATACTACTACCATTACCCACCAGATATGAACGGTTATATGAAATCGGTCAAATGGAAATCACAGGCATCTGGGAATATAAGTAGATGCAAGTTTGTCATACAATATGTGGACCTTGATACTCTGGGAAGAAAATTCTAGATGCAGCTTAACAGTCTAGTCATACTCAGAGTACCTTTTAAGTGTAGTTTCTTGATCTGGGTGACTCACTTTTTTCATGGTTTCAACCAACAAGTCTGTATATCCAGTGACAATTTTTCTCCCAAGCTTTAGTCCACATTCCAACAGTCTAGTGCCTATACACAGTAAACCAGAATAGCTTTGGGGTCCATTTTGAGCCGCCCCCTCCATGCCTTACTCCAACCACCCCATTCCCTTTCTGCCCACCTTGGTTGCCATGCTCTTCTCTGGCACCATATTGTTTCTTCTGCTGGGATGCTCTTCCCTTCCTTTTTATTTATAGGTAAACACCCTATAAAGTCCAGCCTCCCCCACCTGCCTCAGGCTCTGAGGCTTGGTATTCCTACAGTGTAGCCTTCTCTCCTTACTTGACTATCACATTCTCACATTGCATAGTAACTCTGGGTTTGTCCATTCAGTAAACTCCGAGTTCCAGGGACAGTTGTCAGTAAATAAGTATGCAGCAAGTACTTACTTAGTGCCTTCCCTGTGCCAGGCAGTGGTGACTCAGTGGTAAACAAAACAGGCACCAGTCCCTTCCCTCATGGAGTTTACATTGTACCTATAGGGGCAGCCAACTGATAAGACAAATAAGTGAAGTAAATAGTAAAACCATTCATATTAGTATTCCAAAGGAAAGCAATTCCAAAGCAAAACACCAGGCCCACAATAACTTTTTTTTTTTGGATGAAAGAACAGGAATGCTAAAGTGGAATCAAGTACATTAAATTGGGAATCATGTGGCCTACATTCCCGACTAGACTCTGCTGCTGGCCATTTGACTTTGGACAAGGCCCTTATGTTTTCTGAATCCCCCTTTCTTCAAGTGAAACGAGAGAGTTCTGCTAAAGTGTCTCTGAAATCACTTCCATCATCAATACTCTCATCAAAGAATAGACACTGCAATCCAAGGAGTTAAGTTCAAAGGAACTGAGTCTGGAAGGTCAGATAGTAGGCCAGAGGACATGCACTTGACACTGGGATGAGCAAAGTAATGGAATGGCCAGAGTCAAGTGTAGGTAACACAAGAATGTTTCTTGAAGGAAGAGAGTCAGATGGACTGACAGAAGATGGAAGGGATGGTGATTTTAAAATGGTGTTTTCTGAGAGCAAGTGCCATGTAGAAAGGTTCCATCTATAAAACTTGAATTACCTGTTTTCAGATTTTAACTCTAGATTATAATGCAAGTAAGGGTAAACAAGAAAGGGTTGAGAGAAAAGCCAAGCTGTATTCAGGTTTGATGTCATGAAGGGCATTTATGTTTAATTTAAATTATCAGATAACTTACCATATACATTCATAGGCATCTAATTTAGGCTTCAGTTCCTGGACTATAAATCTTTTTTTTTCAATTGAGATATAATTGACATATAACATACTAGTTTACTAATGATTCTGTTTTTAAAAATTGTGAAATGATCCCAGTAAGTCTAGCTAATATCCATAACCACAGAGTTTGGTATTTTTCTTGTGATGAGAACTTTTAAGATCTACTCTCTTAGCATCCTCCAAATATACAGTACAGTATTATTAACTATAGTCACCATACTGTATATTACATCCCTATGACATTTACTTTATAACTGGAAGTTTGTACCTTTTGACCACATTCACCCAATTTTTTCTACCCAGGGCCCTTTTTTTTTTAATGAAATGTTAACATGTTTATTATGTAGGTACTTACATAATTGAAATTTTTTTAATGTTAGCAGTAGAAAAGGTAAGGCTTTACATTATAAAACAGTCTAAAGATTATGGAGATATTTGAGCATGTAACTTTCAGTCTAACAAATTAAAAGTTCAAGATGTTAACTAGCCATGAGATTTAGGAGAAATTCCATCAAAAAGAAAGAGCATATGAGACTGTTAATCAGGAAACTGAAGAAAAGAATGCACAGGTAAAAATGAATTAGTTTGGGGTCAAAGAGATGACAAATTCTGTATCAGGTAGTGAGAAACTGTGGATCAAGTTAAAATTTTGAACATTAGATCGGTATTCATGTGAAATGTGAAGTTATGGAGGGAAATTGGCATATTTAAAATACTTTGATGTGAAAATGGCCCTATTGCACTGGGTTGTGGAAAAGGAGAGCACAAAAAGATCTTTGAGAGACATCTGACAAGTGTCAGAAACTTAGAAACACATAGTGTCTTGGAATAAATTCCATGGATTTTGAAATCTGTGCAAAGTGATTTATGTCAGTTGGCCATTCTGATAACAATTTTTAAAGGAACATTCTCATACCTTCAAAGTGAGGAATAAATTTATGGTGAGGTTTTCACTAAATTGAAGGGATAAATAGTCATTTGGAGAAGGGAATTCATGAATCCATTTCGTTTATGGGGAGCTTGTGTGTTATAGATTTCTAAGGGAAAAAATTACCTAATTCCAGAAATATTTTAGTATTAGTTTTCTATGTAATAACATTATAAAGCTGATTCAAAATATTAAGCATTTGAAAATTAGACAAATAAAACAATGTGTTTGACTAAATTTTTTATTATGGTAATAGCCAAGACTCCTAGTTCAGAGGTAATACCCACACAACAGTTAGCATTTCTATAATTGGCACCTATTTTCTAAACCAAAGTAGTGAGCCATTGTGCAAAACTTTACTTTTAAATTGTATAAATGATTCTGGCTACAGAACTACATCATGCTATCTGATGTTATTAAAAGCAATGGATATTTCAAGTAATCATAGTTTTTATGATTATGTCATTCCTGGGATTTTTTTATGCTCTGAGTACAAAACTTTTAGTATAACATACAGCAATAAAAAATTTTTACCTTTAATTTTTTCTTTTCTAGGTGCCCAAAGTTCTAATGAAATGCAGAATTCTAAAAGAGCCTCAAACATACCATGTTCTAAACCATATGCAGAAATGTTGAACCCTCCCTTACCTACTTTTTTGTCCAAGAGTAGGACATCCCTTGTTGAAGACAGTGAGTAGTAGTGCATTTTTAGTTCTTGAGACTGTTGCTGTGGATTGGAGGTGGTAGTTAGCTCCTGGGACAGCTGCTGGTGCTGTCAGCATTTTCACTTTGGTTGCTCTACACTTTATGCAGTTCTTTTTGGTTTTACATGATCTTATTTGAAAGTGTTTGCTATTAATTCATGAGCTCTGATTTCTTCATAAGATAGTCTTTCGTCAACATTTTTTGCATCTAAATATTTATTTAGTTACATTATATGCATCTTACTACTTCATCTAAATCCTCTCCTCAAACAAAGACTTTAGTTAGAACAGTAAGAGTCTCTGATACATTAGTATATCCATTGGTGGTCTTCAAATTACTAGTGAACGACAAAATAAACTAATTTTAAAACATCTCATTTCTTATTGTCTCTGATTTTCATATGGTTAGCATTATATCATATGTTAATGGCTAACCAGTTTTGTAACACATGGGTGAACATAATTTATATAGCTATTCAAGGCATTTGGGTTTTTAGTAGTTTTCATTATTTTAGAATAACTTTTCAGAGAACACATTTATGATATTAAAATTGTTCTGATTTAGATTCCTGCCCATTTACTGAGGATGAGTCCCTGATGTGTGTGTGTACTTTTTTAAAAAATCAAGTTTAAATATATTTCTGTGTGTGAACATGTTTGTATAATTATATATGTGTATGTGTAATTATTTTTTTTTACATTTTTATCTTAATGTCTAATTTCTTCAACTAGCAGAAATTCCTTCTGTGGAGATGATTCCAAGTGCTAGGAAGCTAGGGGAGCCTATCAGATCAGCTATTCCTTTACATCCACCCTACCAGCCTTTGGAGCCTCGAGCACCCTGCTCCATAGGAAAAGAATACTTGCATTCAAGTTACTGCTCCCCTCCAATGAATTCTACTGGAGAGGGCACAGCATTTTCTGTGGTAAGTAGAAAAGCTTCCTTTCAATTGGATTGAAGTCTGTAGACTTAAAGAGGTCTCTGCTAGAACAGTAATCACTGTTTTGATCACTATACTTAAAATTTGCCTCCACATATACCTACATCTTCTTACTCTGGGAAGATAGAGACAGGATGAATGTATAAAAAAGGGAAATAGTAAGAACACATTTTTAATGTTTATTTTGTGCCAGGCATAGTTCTGGTTACTTTACAGGTATTAGAATAATTTACTCCTCACAGCAGCCCTGGAGCAGGTACTACTTTTATTCCCAGGGTGAAGCTGAAAATAGCCCAAGTATCTTGTCTGAGGTCACACAACAATTGTAGAGTCAGAATTTGAACTCAAGCATTATAGCTTCAGAACCCATACTGAATGTCCCTAATTTAATAATTTAAAATTTTAGAAGTGTAAGAAAGTGTGAAAAATAACCTTTCATCCATATTCCTATTATCCATCATGAACTACTATTAATATCTTGGCCTGTTTACTTCCACTTTTTTCTTTGATAAGAAAAAACCCTTTTATACAGTAATCCTAGAAACAACAATAGGCGGGTATATGCAAAGGGTGAATTTATAAACAATAATACATTTTAATTATTTAAAATTCAAACAATGAAGAAATGTACAGAGTTGAAGTAAGCATATTAGCATCAGGTGACCATCATTGTAAACATTCTGTTTATCTATTCAGATAGGCGAGTGGATGGATAAAAAGAGAAAAAAGGTATCACAGGGTAATGGTTACATTTGTGGAAGTTTATGGAGGATGGTGGAAAGGTTTCTGAGTTGCTGGTAATCTGTTTCCTGACTTAAGTGTCATTCAGTGGGAATTCATTTTGATGTAATTCCTGAGCAGGACATTTAAGAATTTTTTTTAATGTAATGATACATATTATAGGTGTTAATTACTAAAAAGTATTAATTTTACTTTAAGTGAAGATGATACTGAAATTGAAGATAGTTAAACATGAAATGTTTCTTCACCCATAAGGTTTCCTCTAAGATTAAGAAATAAACTTAAAAATGTTAAGAGTTTATATTCCTACTTTGAGAAGTTTTTTATCTTTCACTGTTTCAATTTGGGACAGTTTCTGTTGATTTCTTATTAATAAAAGATAATGACTTCAGTACTTCCACTTGTGCTTTGATATTTTTCATTGTCTAGGTATAGCTTAATTTGCTTATTTGCCCTACCTGACTTTATGTTTGAATGGCATCCTGAGCCACTCTTTTTCTTTAAGCATAGTTTACAGATACTGCTCCATTCCTTTGGTATTGGAAGTCTAAATAGAGTATTTTGACAAGTTGTGTTTTTAAAAAAGCAAAACATGTAAAAAAAAAAAAAAAAGGGACTTAGTTTTGTGTCACAGGCTCTCTCCTTCCCCCACACCCAAAATGCTATTTTTAATGTGTCTTCTTTGTAACTTACACAAATCAACTCTCTTCTGTTTTTAATAGGAACCAAATGATAGATTTTTCTTAACTTCGAAGTTTCCTAAAGATAGCAAGCAGGAAATGAGTCCAGCTCAAGTCCAAGTCCCTAGGACAAGGAAGCTTCCCAAAGGGAAAAGGTAACATTAATGTTTACAATCTGTTTACAAAGGGACTTGAAAAGTATAAGGGGTATACTCTCCAAACTAAGCTGCGAAGACCAGTGTGAAACATTTGTTCAAGCATGTATTACAATCATTTTGAATTAAGTGATATACACTTGGCTACTAAAATGTCACGTGGTCACTTTCATTACAGATATGAAAACAGAGATGCAGTCTCATCCTGGGATTCACCTTTCTCCCAGAGGCAAGGAAAGAGGTTCACAGAGCAAGAATTACATGCAGTATCAGAGAAACTCTCCCAACGGCTCTCTGAACTAGACTGGGCAAGTCTTGCTTTTTACCTATATTGGCATTGCCAGAGTTGGTGAACATTTAAGTGATCTCCCAATTGAAGGTGAAAACTAAGCCATTGGAAAGATAGTTTTTTCTTGGTTACTGTAAAAATTATCCTTAGGTTGAGCAAGAGAACACAGGATGAGAAATGTTCTCCTGGCCTTTCATGGTATAGCCAAATTTGGTACAGATTTATCTAAATTTATACTAAATTTTGATGAAAACTAAATAATTTAACAAATGATTACATTAGACCATGTATCTTTAGATGCATCTATATAGTTTCCCTTTGTCACTCACTAAAGATGGATTTGGTATAAAATTAGGTGGATTTCTGATTCTCACAAAACACAGTGTTGCAATTTGGGGGTGTCATTGTATAAATGTATTAAATTTCTATATGACTCAAAGTTTATAGAAACTGAATACACAGCCTTTAGAAACTAAACATACATAGGCAAACACTAAAACCTCTTATCAGTGCCTAATTATCAGAGGAAGCTTTTTAAAGGTTATATCTGACAACTCCTTCCAGCTTGCATTCTGTTGAAATCAATGAGAAATGCTGAAAAGTTTTCTTGATAGATGTTAAGAAGTGCCTTGGGTGATCGAATTAAAGAAAAGACCAACTATGAAGAAGAGGCTTTTGGAAATGAAGTGGTGGAGAATAGAAATGATGAGACACTGTCTCAACACAGCGACAGCATCATGGAATGTGGGCCAAAGAAGCGAAGGCCAGGTATCTTACTATCCCAGAGAGGCCAGGATGAGGATGTCTTACAGAACCACTTAGGCACATCCACATGTTTATAATGACTGGCTTTCTCATTTTAAATATTTCAGATATATAAAAAGATCAAAATTAATATCAAATACCTGTATCTTCACTATGTAGAAGTAACAGATATTAACAGTTACATTTGCTTTACACCTTCTGCATTTAAGAATAAGAGTTAGAACATGTAATATATAATAATATATATTAGGTAATAATACATATAGGTTGTTTCCATGTCTTCGCTATTGGAAATAATGCTACTATGAACATGGGGTGCAGCTATCTCCGATAGTGTTTTTGTTACCCTCAGATACGTTTCCAGAGATGGAGCATATAGTAATTTTATTTTTAATTTTTGAGGAACATCCATATTATTTTCCATAGTGGTTTTACCATTTACAACAGCACCAATAGTGCATAAAGATTCCCTTTTCTCCACATCCTTGCTAATACATTTAGCTCTTGTATTTTTGATGATAGCCATTCTAAAAGATGTGAGTTTGCAGTTCACTGATGATTAGTAGATGTTGAGCACCTTTTCATGTACTGTTGTCCATTCATATATCTTCTTTGGGAAAATGTTCAGTTCCTCTGCCCATTTTTTAATTGCATTATTTTTTTTTTGGCTGTTGAGTTCTTTATATATTTTGGATATTAACCCCTTATCAGATATCTGACTTGCAGATATTTTTTCCTATTTCATAGGTTGCTGCTTCATTCTGTTGATCATTGCGCCATTGCTGTGTGGAAGATTTTAGTTTGATTGTTCTTCCACTTGTTTCTATTTCATTGCTTGTACTTCAGGTATCATATCTTTCTTGTTTTTATTGTAGGCATTTATCACTATGACCTTGCCTCTTAGAACTGCTTTTGCTGTATCCCATAAATTTTAGTTATGTTGTATTTCCACTTTTATTTGTCTACAGAAATTTTTTTTATTTTTGCTTTCTTCTTTGACCCATTAGTTCAGTAGCATATGAATTTTCCAATTTATTTCTAGTTTCATACCATTATGGTCAAAAAAGATGCTTGATAGGATATCAGTCTTCCTGTGTTTATTAAGACTTGTTTTGTAACCTAATATAATCTGTCCTAGAGAATATTCCATGTGCACCTAAGAAGAATGTGTATTCTGTTGCTTTGGGATGGAATGTTCTATAGATGTCTGTTAAATTATCTGGTCTTACATGTTTCTTAGTCCATTATATCCTTATTGATATTCTGTCTGGATGACCTATCAATTGGGCATTGAAGTCCCCTACCATTGTATTGCTGTCTGTTTTTCTCTTTAGGTCTATTAACATTTGCATCATATTAGGCGCTCCTCTGTTGAATACATACTTAGAAATGTCATGGCCTCTTTAATATTGACCCCTTTAACATTACATAATGATATCTTTGTCTCTTGTTACAGTCTTTGTCTTAAAAGTCTATTTTGTCTAACAGAAGTATAGCTACCCAGCTTTCTTTTGGTTTCCATTGTGTGGAATCTCTTTACCCATCCCTTCACTTTCAGTCCCCATGTGTCTTTAAAGCTGAAGTAACTCTTTTGTAGGCAGTATATAGTTGGGTCTTGTTTTTTTTTATCCATTCAGCTACTCTGTACCTTTTGATTGGAGAATTTAGTCCATTTACATTTAAAGTAATTGATAGATATGGATTTAGTATTGCCACTTTGCTCATTTTCTGGCTGTTTTATAATTCCCTTGTTCTTTTCTTCTTTTGTTCTTGTCCTCTGTGATTTGATGATTTTCTCTACTGATATGCTTAGATTCCTCTGTCTTTTGTATATCTCTTACAGGTTTTTTACTAGGGGTTACTACCATAAGAGTTATATAAAATATTAATGAGTGTTTTACACCGATAACAGCTTAAATGTGAATGTCCTACATTTTTACTCTGCCCCATTTCATGTTTACTGTGTCAGTTTATATCTTTCTATCCTGTATGTCCATTAAATTAGTTATTTTTACCACTTCTGTCTTTTAATCTTCACAGATTTATATGTGATTTACCCACCATCATTACAGCATATTCTGAACTTAACTATTTACCGCTACCAGTGAGATGTATACTTCCATATGTTCTCCTGTTACTAACTAGTACCCTTTCATTTCAGTTTGAAGAAGTCCCTTTAAAATTTCTTGTCTGTTCGAGTGTTGATGAACTCCTTCAGCTTTTGCTTATCTGGAAAACTGTCTAATTCTGAAGGACAGCTTTGCCAGGTAGAGTAGTTTTTGTTGGCAATTTTTCTTTCAATACTTTGAATATATTGTGCCATTCCCTCTGGCCTGCAAAGTTGCTGCTGAAAAACCTGACAATCTCATGGGGGTTCTTACGGAGGTTCCCCTATACATACATAACAAGTTTTCTTTCTCTTACTGCTTTTAAGATTCTCTCAAGTTAAAATTTGACACTTTAATTATAATGTGTCTCAGTGTGGGGTCTTTGGATTCATCTTATTTGAAAGTTTCTGGGCTTCCTGGATCTGGATATCTGTTTCTATCCCCAGGTTAGGGGAGTTTTAAGCCATTTTATCTTTGAATAAGCATTCTTCCCCTAACTCTTCTGGGACTCCTGTAATGTGAATTTTGCTCCACTTCTTGGTGTTCTTTAAGTCTTTTAAGCTATCTTCACTTTTTTTCATTCTTTTTGCTCCTCTGTTTGGATGAATTCCACTGCCATTTTTGTGTTTGCTGATCTTTTCTGCTTCATCTGGTCTCCCTCTATTGTATTTTCATTTATTGTGTTCCTCAGCTTTTGTTATTTGTTTGGTACTTTCTTGTATTTTCTCTCTGTTGAAAGTTTCGCTTTGTTTATGCATTGTTCTGACCTCAGTGAGCATCTTTATGACCATAATTTTGAACTCTTTATGAGGTAAATCCCCTATCTACACTTCACTCAGATCTGTTTCTTGATTTTTACCTTATCTTTTTCTTTGGATTATATTCCTCTGTTTCATTTTCCTTTAGTCTCTGTGTCGGTTCCTGTGCCTATGCATTAGATGGAAATAGCCGCCTGTCCCAGTCTCGAAGGAGTAGCAGTGTGCAGGAGGTGAGCCTGATCATTCAGCCCACCCCATGCTCTCAGACATTTGTGATTGTCCACACTGCCGTCTTTGTTCCTCTTCTTTTTTTTGCTTTTGTTTTTGTTTATTTCTGCCCTCTTTGTTCTGAATGGCTCCCAGGAACTGAGGATGTGCCAAAACCAATTTTGATGTGGGGTTTTTCTCATTTACCTAATGCATAGAGTTGTTCCACTAGTGTCTGGATTCCTTTTAGGGGGAATTATTCCATATGTAGCTGTAGATGCAGTGTCGTCCTTGGAAGGAAGTGAGTTCTAGAGCATCTATATTGCCATCTTGAACTGGAACCCTCACATCCCTGTTCTTATACTTTAACCAGCTTTTACTTTCTGTGTTACTAGCCTATATATACTATACAGTGCTATTACATAATATATTACATGTGTAATTCTTCAACTTTTTTCTGTTAACATTGTTTTGGAAATAAATGTTAATACTTAAAGATCCACTTAATTCATTTTAACTACTATGTAATTAAATTCATACAGTGTACCCCATTTGCATGAGTGTGTGTGTATCACCTTTTCCTCTATTGCAGGACATGTAAATTGTTTCTAGTTTTCAAAACTACAAAAATTCTTCAGTGAACAAGCTGTAACATGCAAAGGATTCTCTAGATGTGTATCTAGTAGAATTTCTGGATCACGGTGCTTACACTTTTTCACCACTACCAAATTTCCCTCCAAAGTAAATGCATCACTTATGTCAGCAATGCATGACCTTTCAGATTTGCCACATCCTTGCAAATACTTCTATCAAATAATTAAATTGTTTTCCACCAACTAAAATTCTGCATGGTTTCCATTCAATGTTAAACATATAAACAAATATGAATTAGTTATAGTCAGAGTACATTTAGCACATTCACAGTCTTTTTGGATTTGGTAAAAATCAAACATTTGGTTTCCAACTTTCTGGATGTCAGGAATTAATAGTACATGTTCTTCTGTGTTGCAGGACTTACCATGAATAGAAAGCCACCCTATAGATCTCACTCACTGTCTCCATCTGCAGTTACCAAAAACAAACAGTTCCATATACAGAGAAAACAGCAGCAAAAGGCAAAAGAAACTGATACCCGCCAACGTCAAGCAAAGGTACATGCCATCTCTTGTCCATGGTTGGGCAGCAGACAGTACTGTTTACCTTCAGCCAAGTGTCACAGTGAATATGCTGTTGATTAAAGACCTGAAGTGCATTTAACATGCTTGAGCTGAGTGGATGATAAAAAATTTATAATGGTGAAAAATTAATTCAGATGGCTTCAATAATGTGTAACTTCAACTAAATATTAACTCAGCATGTAACTAACAGGAATATCAAAATAATTATAAAAACTAAAAAAAAAAATGCATTATGTAAAATTATGTCCCAATTACATGTCTGTTGAATGATATTTATGCTAAGGAGCCTAAAAGGAAAGAAACTTAAAAAAAAAAAAGGTGAATAGAATCTCAGGATCTTAGGTGAATATTTCTTCCCTCATTTTCATTTGCTTATGTTTTTAATAACTGTAATGTTATATGGCCTTTCCCTCTCTAGGCAATAACTGAAGAATTTGAAAGGGAATTAAGGAGAAATAAAGTTCAAGAGAATATTGGACCTGTAGGAATACATGACGAGGAGGAAACAGTGGGTAAAATTCTCTACTGTAGTAAATACAGACGGATCAGTAGAAAGCACAGAGGTGATCTTTTTAAAAGGAAAAAAGAATCAACAGGGCCTTAATCATTAGCTCCTTAGAAAAAGGGAGGCTTTCATTTCATGTAAGATATCCTCTTATTCATAGGGTAGCCAGGTTGCCAAAATGTGGCAAAATAGGGCACCAAAGAAGCTATCACTTTTCCTTACTGTCCAAAACTTCATCAGTTTTTAAGGGGATCTATTGTGTAGCAATTCACCAAGGATTGAAAAGTAATCTTGGCTGACAAATTAAAGCGGAGTAAGAGAAGACAGGAAATCCAGATGTTCTATGCTTGGTAGGAAAAAAACCCAAAATTTAAGATTTTCATTGCCTTTCAAAAAGATGGTTACAGAAACAAACAAAATGGGATATACAGTATGGTTACAACTGACTGTAAGATAATTTTTTTTATCTACATGGAAAATGTCTAGAGAGTACATCAAAACATTATTAGTTTTCAGGGTGTGCGAATATGCTGACTACGAAACTCAAAAAAGATTCAGTGTTTTTCAAATTCCAAGGGGTGCCAGAAGCCAAAAGATGCTTTTAACTTGGAGTAGATAAATACTAACCAGATTTTAGAAATGTGAAGTTAATGCGGTTGGCTGGGGAATAGTTAGCTATCATTGTCAACCTGTGCTATTTAAAATGCTGTATGACAGAGTTCTTAGACTTATTTCTTGTTCTTTTCTGTTTTATATCTGCTTTTAAGGAAAAAATACACAAAGAAGCTGTTCCTAAAGGAACTCCAAAACGTAGTCAGCCCTCGAAGATGTACTCTAGAAAAACTACAACTCCAAGTCCAAGAGGTGGCTTGCCAAAGCCAAATAGAACAGTTCCAAGTAAGAACCACAAAATTGTACTTTATGGAAAACTGGCATCCTTTGAAAGTATGTGCTACATTCCAAGGACACAGCCCTGAAAACTATCAGCCACCAGCTGGCTGGATAAAGTTCCCTCTTTTATCACAGCCATATGCTAGATTTCTATAGAGAGAAGAGAGAAAACTTTTAAATAAGGCATTATTTAAAACTGGTAAATAATACCTTAGGGAGGCCTATATATTGGCATTAAAGGAATGCAAGGGCTGCTATGCTGCTCCAGCCTTAGCTTCACTCACTCACTCAGGCTGGTTGCCTTTCTTTGCTTCTGGGAAGTTGGTAGAACCTAAAGGATGCTCCAAAGAAAGCAAGATGGCCTCTCCAACTCCTGTTCTATTGACATTTGGTGAGAGTAAGAGTCATGTTACAAAGAAGAGATCATGTGAAATGCCAGGGTGAAGTTTAAAAAATTAGTGGCTTTCTAACTAAATCCCATCAGATAGTGACTTCCTCCCAGTAGGGCTGAGGAGTCTGACCACACAGCGCATCCACCCCAGCTGCTGAATAGGCTGGGCAGTTAAGATGGCCTTCACAAGACCAGCATGTCACTCATCAGAACTGCTGTGCTTAGTAGCCGGCTTACTCCAATAAGGGAAGGAGAGCGTAAGTTATGCTTTTAGAACTGCTCTTTTCAGGATCAGAACCAATCATTTAAATAAACTTGGATCTACCAGGATCAAAGGTAGAATGAGAGTTCTTACTAAAAGCTGTCAGCAAGTCTCTCAGATTAACAGCATCTTTTTCATACCTTGCAGTGAAGATAAATGAACACAGTCTCCTGCCCCTGATGCTGGAACAGTTTCCATTTCTCTACGTTTCTGGCCAAACACTAAGCAAAATGTGGAAACAGCAAATTGCACAGATTGAACAGCTCAAAAAAGATGCATATAGAGAAAATCGATCGAAGAAGAAACTCCAGGCTGAAGTAAGTTAACTGTTCATTTTAAGCATAGGAATATAAACCAGAGAGGGGAAGAGCTTATCCTTGAGAATCCAGTGAATGGCATCATTAACCTTCTTTCCTTCTGTCCCCTTAAAGATAGAAGAAGCCTTAAGAAGGCATGACCTCCTTACTGCACTTGTCAAGAAAGAATATGAACATAACAAGAGACTGGTATGTCAACAGCAAATTGGGTATTATAATTTTGAATTTATAAGTTAATTTCATTACTACCAGCTGGGCCATAGTCCCACAGTCTGTCAGCTCTGATACTTGCCTGTCTAAGCATCTATGTCTTTAACCAAAATTGATGAGGGAAGAAGGTGCTAGGTGCTTTATATACACAATTTTGTTTAGTCTTTATGGTAACAATGGAGATATTTTCTGTGAAGTGAAAAACCTGAGGCTTTGAGATGTTAAGTTACCCTGGGTCCTACTGTAATCAGCAAGGGGCAAGATTGGGATTTTAATCTAAATCTGTCTCTGCCTTCACAGCCCCTACAAGCTACAAATTGGTTTAACTTAGTGCTTTTTGTCCTGTCCATTCTTCTCCATTTGAGGGCTGAGGTAGTTTGCCAGTCCCCATTATAATTTGGATCGAAACCTGTACACAGCATAATTCTCTCGAGTATAGTGAAGGGAGAAGACAGACGTCAAAGACAGTAAGCTCAAAGAAGAGATTTTAAAACCCTTTGTTGAGTATAGAGATAAACAATAAGAACTATAATCTTTAACAATTCTAGAGAAAGAAGGGGAAGCCATCTGAAGAACTGCATGTGGGAAAGAAAATACCTAAATACCTAGTAGAAGGCTTGTACTTGACCTCATTTCCTCCTCACTACCCCCTAGGATACTGCCTAATTTCTTTAGTTTTGACTTGAATGCTCTTGGTAGCTCAAGCTCTGCTTGAAAATCTTCCAGAGAGCCATTTTTCTACTCCCTTTAAGCTGTCATCTGGGTGTGGCTTCCAGGTGGAATGGGGAGATGAATCCTCAGTTTCCCCAGGATCACTGCTACCCTGCAGCAGTGGGGTGGCTTACTGGGGTAGCTCTTAGGACTGAAGTGATGGGCCACAGTCTGGGCCCTCCAACCTGGCTTACTGCCAAAAACATGGTGATGGGGAGTGGGGCTGATTAAAACAATGGAGTCTCTCTTCTTATCCTTACCTCTTTACCCTTTCCCTGTCTTAGCAAGACTTCAAGGACTGCATTCATAGGCAGAAGTTGACCCAGTCAAAGATAAAAGAAAATCGGCAGCAGGTTGTTCGTGCCCAAAAATATTATGATGATTATAGAGTTCAGTTACGTGCAAAAATGATGAGACTGAGGACTCGGGAAGAGATGGTAAATATGGCTTTTCTGACTAATCCTGTTAAGATGATTAATTTTGTCTGTTACCTTTCAGGACCACCTTTTTTTTGTTTGTGACTTTTGTCCCATTTTTTAATCCAAAATACAAATGCAGGTCCTAATAAAATGCTGGCTCTGAGAGTTTAGACTCATCCACCCCTCCTTTTCATTACTAGCAGTAAATTTCATTTCTGCAGTAAACCAAAGTGGGTTGTACTGTTACCCTCATTTCTAGAGGCTACTACTAAGGCTCTGAGAGGTTAAGCAACTTGACTAAGGTAATATGGCTAGCTAATGAATACCACAGCGCTGTAAGAATCAGTTCTTTGATGAAGAATTCTTACTGGTCAATAGAAGATAAGTTGGCATATCCAGATTCTTTGAACAGCTGTTTTCCTGTGATGATAACCGCCTCACTCTTAGTCATGCACAAGTGTAGATGCTCTGGGGTTCTTGCCCTATGTATGTGGCTGCATGAGAATTCTTTTCTAAAGCAGTAAAGAATCTTTAGGATTTAGAAAAAGATGCTGAACACTATTGGTTATTAGGGAAATACAAATCAAAACCAAAATGAGGTATCACCCACACCCCCTAAGACGGCTAAAATTAAAAAGACAAGTGTTGGCAAGGATGTGAAGAAGCAGGGCTGGTGGGGTTATAAAATGCATCCACTTTAGAAGAGAGTCTGGCAGTTCCTCAAAAGGTTAAACATAGAGCGACCGTGAAACTCAACAATTTCACTCCTAGCTATATATTCACACAAATAACCTATACACAGATCTTCAAAGCAGCATTATTTATAATAGCCAGAAAGTGGAAACAATGCAAATGTACATCAACTAATGAATGGATAAACAAAATGAGACCTATCCATATAGTAGAATATTATTTGGCAATAAAAAAGAATGAAGTACTGATACATGCTGTCATATAGATGAACCTTGAAAATATGCTAAGTGAATAAACAAATACACAGATACAAATGCCACATACTATGATTCCATTTATGTGAAATGTCCAGAATAGGCATATTCATAAAGAAAGATAAGCAGTTGCCGGGGGCTAGGAGGAGGAGAGGATGGGTAGCAACTGCTAATGCAATTGGAGTTTCTTTTTGGAGTAATGAAAACATTCTATAGCTAGTGATAATGGCTACACTACCCTAAATATACTAAACCTTCTGAATTATACATCTTAAAAGGGAACTTTTATGATATGTGAATTATCTCTCAGTAATACTGTTTTAAAAAAAAGTTTGTGAAATACAAGTAGTGTATACCTTCAGGTGGGTAAAATGATTATATTCCTCTGTGAAAGATCATAGTAACTTATTTTCCTGATAAATAACTGACAGATATTTAAGAACCTGTTTGAAGAAGGTTTACAAATTCAAAAGCAAAGATTACGGGACCTAAGAAATTATGCCAGAGAAAAGCGAGATGAACAAAAGAGACAGCACCAGAATGAACTGGACTCAATGGAGAACTACTATAAAGATCAGGTGGGTGCCCTGGTGTTTACGTTCTAATGTGCTTAATCTTGACTGCCCTGTGTCAAAGGTAAGCTGAGCTTATTGAACAATAAACTTCCACATATTAACGCACAGTTTGTCACTGTACAAGTTAGACTGACCCCACTTTCAAGGTAGGAATTTAAGATAAAATAAGCTAGGCTTGACCACAGTAGAGAATCTACATTGCCCTATATTCATTATAATAGGTTTCAAGCTTATAAATGTTAAGAATTGTTGTTATTTGGACTATAGGTAAATAAAAGATTTGTTTTTTTCTTTCCTTATAAACAGTTTTCATTGCTAGCAGAAGCCATATCACAGGAATGTCAAGAACTCAAAGCCAGAGAGAAATCCCAGGCCCAGGTAATTAACAGGGTAGAAATCTTTTACTTACATTTTTAAGAAATAAGAGACAACCATATTACACCTTTTAAGAGGAATGGAAAGAATACTAATAAGAGCTATTTATGATCCAAAACATTTATCCTATGATTTTAACTTTACCTGTTTAAGTTTCTGTAAGAGCTACTGCTAAATTATTAATATTACTGCAGGAGCTTGATAAGCTGGAAGGTGGAGAGGGAATAAAAATAGATGAGGGCCTGGATCAATGTTGTGAACAGCTGGATGGCATGGATTCTCTTTTAGACATTATATAAGGTGAAGAAGGAGCTGAGATGGAAGATGGAGAAGGAAATCCAACAACTGCAGGCCGTGATAACACAGAACGAGGATGACGCCTTCTTCCGGGAACTGGAAGCTGAGCGCTTCCGATCTCGGCTTTATCTGGCTTCCTTTCAGTACAGTAAAAATCCCTTCTTATGAAGCCAGACTTCATGTGTAAAGTTTCTGGAGGACTTTACCAGGGCAGAACTAGACCTGAGCCAGTAAGCAGTATAAACCAGAAGAATCATTTCTAAATGCCTTGTCTATATAGTCATTCCATTACTTTATATGAAATAATTTTTTTTAATAAAAATTGTTTTCTTAAAGTTTATTACTTTTGAATTTATGACCTAAAACCATAAAAGGGGGAATAAAGGCATGCGTTCTTCATTAGTCATATTTACACTAAATCAGTTAAGCCTTGATTTAACAGCCAGTTCCTGAAGCCTTGTAGGTCAACACAAATAGTAAAGGGCTAGAAGTGTGGACCTGTCATCAGAGGTGGGACATAGGGTTAAAACTTAAGATACCATGTAAACGTGTGTAGGTTTTTCACATGGTGGCGGGAAGATAAGAACTTATGCATTGTGGCTTCTATCAATTGGTAGAGGTCAGCATTAGGAGAGGCAAAGGGTGCAAGGCCAGATGGTATGCGTCTCAAAAAAGCCCTAATGGTTGCAGGTGGGAAGGCATCATAATGGACGTGAAGTGGACAAGAGTACACCAACCCTGTTTCTGGTATGGGGGAATATGAGAGAAGAAGACCTACTCAGGGTGGTGTCTTCCACAGAAAGGAGGGTTTCAGTGATGGCCAGGAGCCAGAGGAGAGAGGCTTCAGAGCAGTTGAGGCTCTGGGGACCTTGCTGATCAAAGCCAGACAATGGCAGAGGGCACCAGGAAAGGACTAGACGGGAGATGGGAGGCATAGGGTAGCATGGGGATATGCATATAAATAACGACAGAGGCCAGGAGGCATGATGGGGTAGGATCTGATTGTCCTGGAGAAAGGAGTAGGCTGCTGAATCTAATGCTATGGTCCCAAGTGTTGCCCTTTTGGAATGCAGCTGACAGTGTTAGGTCTCTAGGCAGGCAGGGGCTTCCTAGGAAAAACACTTGAGGGATCCACCAAGTTTGAAGCATGATGAGGCAAGAAATGCAAACAGCTGAGATATATTGTGACAAGATGATGCGTGCAGGTGAATGGAAAAGAAGGGCACAAGACCCCAAGGCTAGATCACAAGAACTAGAACGTAAGTTCTAAAAAGAGTTACAAAGAGAGAAATGATTAAGTAGATCTAGATAGACATCTACAATATATTTGAGTAAAATATACAAATCTTAAATACACATTGTGATGCTATTTTATTTTAAAGGCTATGGAACAAATGGGTATCATATATAATGCAGCATAATCAATCCAGTATAGAAAAGGTCTAGAAGAGTCACCCCCAAACATAATGGTTGGTGTGACTCTGAGTGGTAGATTATATAAATTTTCACTCTGCTTAATATACTCTACTACGATCTGAATTTGTTAAAACAAGCATAGTTATGCTTTTATAATTTCTTTTTAGATGTTAAATTTAGGCGGACACTTAAGTTGCTAGTTCTGCCAGTTCTTTATCAAGCTCAGAAATAACTAGGAATAACCTATAAGAAAAACAGGTGAGGGAATTTACCAGGCAAGGGATAGAACTGCTAAGTAAAGGTCAAAGAATAGGAGAGAATACAAATTAAAGATGCCAGCATATTTTCAAAAAATAGCAAATGAAGTGGTAACAGCAAGTGGAGGAGGATGTGATCCAAGTGCCTTTGGAGAGGGAATCATACATGAATACAGTTTTCCCAGAAGAACCCAGGAAAGGCTCACCATAATCACACGTTTGAAAAATATTTAAAACTGATAAAAGGTATTGGGGGGTCAGGGAGTGTCACGGAATGAGGTGGTTGGTATGAAAGCTAAATACTTAACTACCATAAAAAGGAAACCAACCAGACTGTCTAAGATCAATGGAAGAGCATGATTACCATATCATTTAGAAACATGGAAGTAAATACCAAAAGAACTGACAGAAGACTTGCGAATAGTGGCCTCTGGAAAGCAAGACTGGGAATGGGTGACAGAATGATGATGAATTTTTTTAATATAATTATATTTAATTTTTTAAACTATATGTTAACTGTGTATATGCATTACTGTATCATGTGGGGCACTGAAGAATTCACTGCCTCTTCTAAAAACCTAGGAAGGGAAGAAAAAGAACCAGTGTTGAGGTGAGGCAAGAGAACAGAGCTGCAGTGAAATGGAAATTTACTTGCAATGGGAAGAGGCATTACAGTAGAAAACAGTGGGGAGGTCTACACTGGGAGAACAAGAAGGGCAGGGCAGACAGAAGATGTTATCTTTAAAAGAAATGGTATAAACTAAAGGAGGAATCCAAAATGGGGCTTCAGCTGCATCTTAGAAAGGGATCTATTAGATTCCAAATCTAGACATGCTTGATTTTCAAGCCATTTGAACCATTACCCAGGTAGTTGATTGATGTGACCAGTTTCTTCTTGTCCTAAAAAACATGAAACTTGAACTGCCATTAAACTTTGCCCTCTGAAAAATAAAAAAGCTGTAAGTAATCAAAGCAATCTGGTAGTGGCATGAAAACAGACATGTAGATCAATGGAGAGCCCAGAAATAAACCCACATATATATGGTCAATTAATTTATGACAAGTGAGAGAATATACAGTGTGGAAAGGACATTCTTTTCTATAAATGGTCTTGGAAACTGGACAATCACATGCAAAAAGACTGACACTGAACCACTCTATTATTACATCATACACAAAAGTCAACTGAAAATGGATTAAAGACTTGAACACAAGACCTGGAACCAAAAACACAGGTGGTAAACTCTTAAACATTAGTCTTAGGATATTTTAGATTTGACACCAAAAGCAAAAATCAGCAGATTCGACTGTGTCAAACTGAGCTGCATAGCAAAGAACCATCAACAAAACGAAAGGCAGCCTACCAAATGGGAGAGGATGTGTACAAATCAGGTATCCGGTAAAGGGGTTAATATCCAAAATATATAAAGAACACATACAACTCAACAGGAAAAAAAACTACTTAACAGGCAGAGGAATTTAGAAGTTTTTCCAAAGAAGACATACAAAGGGACAAAAGGTACATGAAAATGTGCTCAACATCACTAATGAGGGAAATGCAAGTCAAAACCACAATCACCTGTCCACTCACATCTTTAGAATGGTTATTATCAGGAAGAAGTAACAAGCTGGTGAAAAGGAAGCCCTTGTGCACTGTTGGTGGGAGTATAATTTGGTGTAGCCACTACAGAAAGCAGTACGGAGGGAGGTCCTCCAAAAAATTAAAAATAGAAATACCATAAGGACCCAGCAATTTCACTTCTGGGCACTTATCTGAAGAAAATGGAAACACTTAACTGGAAGAGAGATCTGTACCCCTGTGTTCACTGCAGCATTTTTTACAGTAGCCAAGGTATGGTAAAAAACCTACGTATCTTTCCACAGATGAATAGACTTAAAGAATGTGGTGTATATACACACAGTCAAACAGCCATTTAAAAAAAAAAAGGAAATCTTGCCGTTTCTGACAACATGAGGGCACTATGTCAAAGCAAAATAAGTCAGAGAAAGGCAAATAGTATTATCTCACTCTCAGGTGGAATCTTTCTTTAAAAAAAAAAGCTCATAAGAAAATTAGGCTTGGGGTGGATTAATGATTGTGCATTGAGCATTGACTCCCCTATACAGAATTTTATTGTTGTTAACAACCATTTGATCAATAAATATGAGAGATGCCCTCTCAAAAAACAAACAAAAAAAGTACAGACTTGCAATTGTAAAATAAATAAGTAACCGGGATGTAATGTATAGCATAAGGAATATAGTCAAAATATTGTAACAACTTTGTATGGTGATAGCTGGTAGCTAGAATTATCATGTATATAAATGTTGAATCACTGTGTTGTACACCCGAAACTAATGTAATACTGTGTGTCAACTACCCTTCAATTAAAAAAAAAAAAAAAAAAAAGCTCATAGATAACAGTGAAAGATTGGTGGCTGCCAGAGGTAGGGGGTAGGCAAAATCGGTGAAAGGGGCCAAAAGACACAAACCAGCCTATAAAATAAGTCATGGGGATATGTACAGACAGTATGGTGACTATAGTTAATTATACTTACTGCATACTTGAGAGTTGCTAATAGAATAAATCTTAATAATTTTCATCATAAGAAAAAATATTTTGTAACTATGTATGGTGATGGATGTTAGACTTATTGTGGTGATCATTTCACAATATATAGAAATACCGAATCATGTTGTATACCTAAAACTAATATATATCAATTTTACCTCAATAAAAAAAAAAACTTTGCCCCTCTGGTCTCGATGGTGCTCTACCTTCTTGCCATGCCAGCATCATCTTTGGGAGAAGTGAGTGGGTCTGTAAGGTTGAATCTGATGTGCTCATCATCTTCACTCCCAATTCCTGGGCTGAAAGTTAGAATACTTCATGAACACTTTGGTGAACAGGAGAAACATCTTTGCATGTTTCCTTCTTCCTTCTCCCCCTAGCTCCCCACCCCCACCCCGACCCCAGGCCACTACAGCGGCTCTTCTACTTCCTTCACTTATAAAACACTGTAAGGGAGATAGAAGTGGGGTTTATGGCTCATATTAGAGACCTTTTAGATAAAATCCCCGCCCCAATAGCCACAAAAGGTACGCTAACCAGTAGCTGTAGAGCATATCACCTTGGAAATGTAACCAGTTGTATAATGGACACAAACAGAAGGAAGGAGCTACTTGTCCCAGAGACAAATGTCTCTGGTTCTGAAGTATCACTGGGGAAGGGAAGTGGAGGAGCAAAACCAGTTGTTTTACAAACCAAGTCTGGGATTTGAGGCCTTGCCGAAGTGATGTATTTAATCCTGTGCTCCCATCCTGACAGACTTCTTTTCTCGATGCAAACTGGGTTTGATTACTTAAGCTGTATATTCAGCTTCTACCAAGACACAGGCTAGAAGCACTAGTTTGGAAGCTCAGTTTTCTAACGACCATCCAAAGCTAGAACCTTAACAGCCAATACAGAGCCTGACACACAGAGTAGTAATTTGTTGAAAGAACAAAGAACAAATCACATTTAGGGAAAATAACTTTAATAAAAACAGTCTTTAAAATCAGGTTTGTCTAGTTTGCTAAGAGTGTTAAACTAAGTATGTAACCCTTTTTCTGTATAATTATCTCTATCCTGTTCTATTGCCTACATCCTACTGTAAGCATTTGGGATATAAAGTACAAATAAATATACTGAGTGCCAAGGTTAACTTCATTACAGCGAAGGGACAAACATTTCAGGTCACCACATAGCAGAAAAACTTATCACATATTAATCAGAACAAACCTTTGGGTAATTTATAGATTATACTACTACTAAAACCCTTAATGTACTAAAACTTTACAACTTTTAGATAATAACCAATAAATGTGGCAATGTGAGACAAAACAAAAAATAGATTTCAGAAGGATATTAACAATGGACACCATGCCCACTCTGGACTTTAAATACACCACTACTTCACACTGCATTTCCCAGACACTCCTTTCTGGGTGGCTTATGCTGTGGAGGGACTTACACAGACTATATTTTGGATGAAAAAATATCGTATCTGTCCCTTTTTCCACCAATGTACTTAGTTGGGCTTTCATCCACTATCACTTATAGAGGTGGATCATGACCCTTAAAGTCATGGCTTCTTGGGAAATATAATTGATTCTCCTTATTTTGAGGATTTTACAGCTCAAAACCAAGGTAGCAAATGAGGCGCCACACATAGCTCCACCCACCAACAGCCTTGCCAGACACTGTTCCAGGACTGGAGCGTTCTTTCCCAGTAAGCCCTGACCAGCTTCAGAGATCCGTTTCCATACAGCCCCCAAAAAGCCACTGCCAGCCAATCAACCTGCAATGGCAGAAGAAAACCAAGCACCTTCCCACTCTACTGGGAACAGAAGAGGGGGTCCTGAGCTCTGCAATGTGACAAAGGTGTCACCTAAGGCATGTGTGTCGTCTTACTCATTTTAGGGTTCCTAGGCAGTCACTCTTCATAGAGTCAATCACAGGTTTCTTCAAAACAATTGTAAACTCATTATTTAAAAATTTTGATGCTGTGACAGTGCAAACAGCATTCATTTTATTGCTCAACTTCGGCATGGGCACATACATAGTTAATTTTTAAAACCGTTTATACAGATGTTATTGATAAAGCTCATGTAACAACTGAATGAAAATACAAAGAATATCAAAGCTAAAACACTCTGTAATAAATACAAATACAAGGAAAATGATAAAACTTTGTTTTTAAACTCAGAGAGAAGGAAGAGTATTACATTACGTGAACTAATTACCTCTAGAAACAAAACAACTCGGCATTTGGTACAATCGTCCTGCTAACATACAAACGTTACATACCACAAATGGCATCTGTTAACTCTGTGCTGCAGCTTAAAAACAGAAGCAGGAGATGCTCTATCAAACTGTAAAGATGACTGGAACAATCTAACTTCCATTAGTGCAATCAGTTCAACGCACTGGAAGTTCAGACACACTTAGTGTTGTACAATGAAGCAAAGATTACATTGTATTTAAGAGAAAGGAAACTTGTGCTCTAGACTGTAAATACAATACAAAGGGGAAAAAAAACGACTTGGTAAAAATGAAACCCATTCAGGGCAACAAACTATGTGCAAAACAAAATGTACACTAGACACAGCACTTTTTAAAAACTTTATATCAAGAAATAAGACCCTCTGAAATAAAACTCACCTCTGTACTGCATATGAGCTCTACAAAATAGCCACTGTTCATAGAGCATTCATGATGGAAAGGCAATGTACGGAAACGTGACATCACGTATCTGAAATAACAACTAGGAAGGATGAGAAAAAGCCCAGTTAAGAGGGACATGTGGAAATAAATATTCACATTAAACATGAGGTGCAAGTTCAAGGTTCAATGACACATTGGGGGATTTTGTTTGCTTTTTAGCACCTGTTTGGGAAGTAATCAGGTTAACAATCTTAAAAATGAAATCTAAATTATCATGTTTTCATAAATTGTTGGTGATATGATAGACTCTTAGGAAGAGTAATTTATTTCCTTTAAAGCTCTATTAGGTCATTATTAGAAAGTTTAAAAGGCACTCAAAAAGCGATGGTGTTGCCTGCTTTATATATTGTACAATAGTAGCACTTCATTATTACTGCATCCATCAGTTACCATTTCTCTGAAGTGTTCATTGTGTACTTTTTACAGAAAGATTGTAAGAGTAGGCACAATCATACTGCACTAGTGCTTCAATATAGAAGAGATGGACCTGCAACCAGAAAGGTACTATTACTATTGTGAAAGCTGAAAACTACTGATAATCAAATAGTATAGAAACTTTCTGTATGTACATTTCAAGATGTTCTTAGGTACTACTAAGAATGTGGTAGGAAAACAAGAGTGTCTGGGAAGAGGAAAGGTAAGCATAAGCACCCTACCACCACACAGTTACAACTATGACTAGCTTGCATTTGGCAGTCAAATTTGGCTGAATGAAATAAATGAAATATTTGGAAACTACACAAGTAGTTTTCAATTTTTTTCCATCAGCAAAATTTCCACTTCTTTTATCCCCCTATTCCCCTACCCGCCATGAAAGCTTACTTGAAATTGCAATATATAAAAGAAAAACTAGAACTGCTCTGGGTAAAGGGGTAGGGGTGGGGAGTTAGAGGCTCCTACTCCAAATCCCAACCAGGCCCTTTCTCTCCCTCTTTGTCCCTCCTTTCTTAAACCATTACTTCTGAGGCACCTCTGAGGAGCCCCTTAGCTCCAAGAACACAGACTGAAAAAAACAATCCATCAAATGAAAGAACACAAAGAGCCTATTTACTTGATAATTAAGCTGCAAAATTTCAGCAAAGCTATCTCATCAGAATTTGCTATCCTTGATTTCACAGAAATGTTAAAAAAAAAAGTATAGTGCAGATTTCTGATGGTTGAATTTAAAAATCCATCAATGACTTCAGATTTTTTCCAATCCCTCACTCCAGAATTTTGGTTGCCTTCTGGACCACGCAACATGCTGTACACCTTGAAGTTAGGCTAAATCTGTGTATTTCAAAATCAGAGGCTGATCTTCAACACCAAAAAGGACTGGGATTCCCTTACTTGCAAAATTAACTCCTTTTAAAGTAACTTTTACCATAGTTAGAATCACTGTTTCTTTAGTAATCACATCCCCTGCCCTGCCACCCCCACCTTCATTTTGTTACATAAAAGCAGGGTTTCCTAAACTTGTAAATAATCTTTAGAGCAAAAGTTCTCCTTTTTCATAATTTTAGCTGATAAATAAATATCATGAGTAGCTAAAGATAGATTCAGGACAGTTTACTTGGCAGAAACACTGTAATTAAAATATAAATTAGGTGCAGGTGTCATAGGAGACTTTGGTTTACAGGAATAGTAAATATACATTAAATATAAACTGACCCAGCAAAAGAATGAAAATCCAATCCCATCCACATGATCTGCGGAGCTACAAAAATGCAGTATTTCCACTTAAGATGAAAAGTAAATCCAAAATACCTGATCATATTGATTGAAGATAAAAAGTTAGGATTTTTTTTAAAGTCTCTTAAAAACAGGGAGCCCCTGAATGCATCTTATTGTAGCAAATAAGCTAAGCTGAGACTAAGTGGTTGGATTAGGAACTTGACAATCAAAATTATATAGCTGTATTCCAGGAAACTCATGCTTGAAAAATATAAAAAAGCTTCACTTAACGCTAGGTTGAAACATATAATGCTTTTAAAATATAATGCTTTGCTATAGAAAAATGTAATTAAACATGTAAATGGCTTGATTTTTTAAAGATAATGATTACTTTAGCCAATTGTTTACAAAGGTATAATAATTCAAAATAATTTTATTTTATTTTTTTACAAAGAGCAAGTACAGGAGCTGTTTAAAATCACGTATTCAATCAAAATGAAATGTGACTTGTACCGACTGCTGAAGTTGTCTTGATGTTTGAGACTTGAAATCTGTGAAGCAATTTGAATAGATTACCTTTTATAAAAATAGTAGTAGTCTTTAAATGTAGAATACTGCCTAATTCTGGAAATGTAGGAAAAGTCAGCATTCTTTAGGTTCAAGATATTAATTTTAAATAGCAGCTGAATGTGGCCTCATGGCAAAGCATAAAGACCTCTTTTTTTCCTTGAAAAGGAATTTCAAAGTTGTCCTTTCCCCTCACAGTGTCCTAAAAATTTTTTTAAAGGGCAGAGGGCGGGGAGGGAGGAGCTGGGGAGGGCATTTTCCCATATTTCAGCTTCCTTGAGACTCTGCTGAAAGGAGGCTGTCCGTCCGCCCAGGGGCATGAATAGAGTCCTGGGTAAGTAAATCTTCTGTTGCTCACTCCACAGCAAATCCACATGTTTCTTCGATGGCTGTTAGCAGCTTTTCATATAACTTTTCATAACTTTCATAGGGTGGAATGTCTATTCGATTGAAGCTGTAAATAAGCACATCAGATTTTATACAGTTCATTCAAAATAAGTAAACTGGCCTAGCAAGTATATACTAATACAGCCATATCACTCTCTGTGCGTCACACAGAAAATTAAAAGGTTGTATTTCTCTAAAGTAGAGGTTACCACTTTTGGGTTTTCCTATCAATTTCTGAATAATCTAAAATCACTTAAAAGAGCTGATGACCACTCTTTTTTAAGGTCCCTTTGGTAGTAAGAACAATAAATGAAAAGTCAATTCTGTTTGAAACTTAACACCCACATACATGGAATAAGGTGGGGAAAGCTAAGAAGATAACTTACCAAGTGTGGGCTTTGGGCAGGTTGTTAGTGCAGGCGTCAATCTGGTGGATGGTGAAGAGTCGTGGGCCTGCAGCACCTGTAGAAGAATTAAGTGCAGGTCGAATGACTGCAAGTGCATGGATTAGTTCCGTAATCTCAGAATAACACTGGTACATAAACTACAGGGTCTAGAGGCAGCAGAGTACTGGAGACTCCACACAAACTGCCAAAGGGCAGGAGGAAAAGAATTTGGATTTTGAAAGCTGGACTTGACCTTGGATAAGGCAGGATTCCTTAATATGCCAGCATTTCAATTTGAAAGAAAGTTCAGGATTGGAATCCTTCACCAACTTCTATGGAAGACAAATGTCATGTCCCAAAAGTATGAGAACAAAAGTAAGCAGGCAAATCCAAGATCACACACACACACACACACACACACACACACACACACACACACACACAGAGGCAAGTCCAAGATCACACACACACAGACACACACACACACACACACAGAGGCAAGTCCAAGATCACACACACACACACACACACACACACAGAGGCAAGTCCAAGATCACACACACACACACACACACACACACACACACACACCTTCACCAACTTCTATGGAAGACAAATGTCATGTCCCAAAAGTATGAGAACAAAAGTAAGCAGGCAAATCCAAGATCACACACACACACACACACACACACACACACACACACACACACACACACACACACACACACACACACACACACACACACACACATTCAAAAAGATGACCTAAATGCAAATTTAGGTTTCATGACTTGAACCTGGCTGAAAGCAAAAGAGAAGCAGTCTATAGAATAAATTTCAGTCAACATAATACATCCCATACAAATATATGTAGAAATACAACTTCACTTTATGCATCTGGGCAGTCTGATAATGATGAGTTTTACAAATAGGGCATGCACGCATAACTCAAAGGATGCATTCTCCATGGAGTTTTGACATATGTATTGTGGGCAACACTGTTGAATTGTGTTCCAGTCTTGCTTTGTATACCCTCAGTCACTACCACCAGCAGCAGCTTTTGACAATGAAGAGCTTCAGACATAAAGAAAAAAAAACAACTGCCATGTAGTGATGCACCATAATCATTAGCAGTATTACTAATGCATCAAAAACTGAACAGCTATTCCACAGAAAACAATTCTGAAAATGGAATCTGGTTGTAAATAAATGGTCTGATGCCATGCAATAATCAAGGTGCTCTGACCAAACAAATGGCTTGTAGGCTTCATGCTGCCTCTATGTAAAACAATAAAAAAAAGTAGAGGGGAGAGGCATCCCAAGTAGGTAAAGGTTCTGCCAGGTTGAGATGTGAAGATGGAAGCAGACAGCCCTTCCCTATAGGAATGTGCAACAGAATTTAGAAGCAAGATGACCAGAAAACAAAAGACAGAGCATCACCATATATGGTCTCTGACGTGCAGCACTCACTACAATCAGAGAACCCCAGCGGAAAAGGCTCTTGGGAGGGGAACCAAGGAAAGGAGGGAGAAGAGGGTATCAGGATAGGAGAGTTACAGCTAAGAAATGGAGTGAAAGAGAATCTGTTTATAAGAACATGGTCTGTAAGCTGTCTGTATAAACCAACATTGCCCCCTCCCCCAGTCCATCTGATGCCAGATCATCTGTCCTCGGGCTCTTGTACCTTGTAAAGCTTTGAAGCCCTGCAGAGGCACCCTAGATGATCCTGTCACAAACTGAAGCAACCGTGCTCGTCGTTCTTCATCAAAAAACTCCACAGCTTTCCAGAACCACTTGACAACATTGCTGTCTGGTGTACAGTGTTTTAACCGGGTGTTTACTTTCCAGTCATTAACATCTATCTTTCCAAGTCCACAAATGATGAGCTGTTAAGATATTGCACAAATAATGAGCCAATGGAAACCCAAGTTAAGACAAATATTCCTCAAAATAGAACTTCAGATGTGCAGTGTTGGCTCTCATATAGTGGTTCTTAAGGGTACACATCAGAAAAGCTTTTCAAAATATACATACCAGGTCCTATGTCAGTGAGTCTGGGGTGACACTAAGGATCTGGTTTTACAAGCTGCATGGGTATCTACTTACTGCGGGTTCCCTACCCAGCGTCTGAGAACCACTGCTGTAATGGACACGACCAGATGAAAGTTCCATGTTTTCATGGTAGAATTCTGTAATGTTTTTCAATGGGCAGAAACTACATTGAAAGAGTAAATACAGTTTATATGTGCCTTCCTTAAGACCTATATCATATTATTTCGGTTTCATCACTTACTAGCTTGGGGATTCCAGAAATACAATGTTTCTCTAAAACTAAATAACAGAAAATTCCCAACCTTTCTTTTTGTTACACTAAATGATGTCACAACATTAATACACTGACCTCTAACTCCTTCTCATCAAATGTCTTCAGCAGATGTTGTGGAATTACTTCATTAAATCCTTTCTGCAGAGCCAAGAATTGGGCCTCAATGCCTCGTAAAAATCTCCAGTTCACATAGAGCCTGTAAACATTGGGCAGGGGTTTCATATGATCAAATATATTCAGATTTGGTAATTATCATCAATTTTTACATTAGCAACATTGCACTTCATGAGCATTTAGCATTAAAAATTTAGCATGAGAAGATGGAGGCGTGAGTAGAGCAGCAGAAATCTCCTCCCAAAACCACATTTATCTATGAAAATATAGATAAGAAAATTTATCTATGAAAATATAAATAAGAAAAGACAACTCTTCCTAAAATAGAGACCAGAGGACACGGGACAACATCCAGACCACATCCACACCTGCCAGAACCCAGTGCCTCGCGAAGGGGGTAAGATACAAGCCCTGGCCCTGCAGGTCCTGAGCGCCCCTCCCGCCAGCTCCCAGCAGGAAGAGAGAGATCTGAGCGGGAGGGAGAAGGAGCCCAGGACTGCTGAACACCCAGCCCCAGGATTCCGGACCAGAGCGCAGACACAGTGCATGCGTGGGGTCCTGGATACTAGGGAAACAGGGAGGCAGGACCGGTGAGCGGGTGCCTAAGGCCGATGCGGGAAAACACAAAGAAACGGGAGTGGCCTTTTTTTTTTTTGGTGAGTGCTTTTTGGAAGTCTTAAAGGGACAGGGACCCTAATACTAGGGAAACGGGGAAGCAAGACAGGTGGGCAGGTGCCTGAGACCGGCACCTGAGGACAAAGAAAATCGTGCGTTTTTCTTTTTTTTTTTTAATTATTTCTTTAATTTTTTTTTCTTTTGTTGTTGCTGCTGTTGTTTTGGTTTGGAGAGTGCTTTTTGGAAGTCTTAAAGGGGCAGGGCAGGACACTTAGTCCAGAAGCAGGGAATCTGGGGATCTCTGGCCACTCTAACCCCCTGGGCAGCAGGGAGCACAGAAGCCCCTTACAGAGATAAATAGCCTCCTGGCCGCTCCCCATCCAAAGGGGCTCCACCACTTTGGAGGAGCAGCCCGAGCCAGGGCACGCCCATGGCAACAGCGGAGATAAACTCCATAGCAGCTGGGCAGGAAGCAGAAGCCCTGTCTGTGCACAGCTGCCAAGCACAAGCCACTAGAGGTCGCTATTCTCCCAGGAGAGGAAGGCCACAAACCAACAAGAAGGAAAGCTCTTCCAGCGGTCACTCGTACCAGCTCTGCACACTATCTCTATCACCATGAAAAGGCAAAACTACAGGCAGACAAAGATCACAGAGACAACACCTGAGAAGGAGACACACCTAACCAGTCTTCCTGAAAAAGAATTCAAAATAAAAATCATGAACATGCTGACAGAGATGCAGAGAAAAATGCAAGAGCAATGGGATGAGATGCAGAGAAAAATGCAAGAGCAATGGGATGAAGTCCAAAGTGAGATCACAGATGTCAGGAAGGAGATCACAGAAGTGAAACAAACCCTGGAAGGATTTATAAGCAGAATGGATAAGATGCAAGAGGCCATTGAAGGAATAGAAACCAGAGAACAGGAATGTATAGAAGCTGACATAGAGAGAGAGAAAAGGATCTGCAGGAACAAAACAATACTAAGAGAACTATGTGACCAATCCAAAAGGAACAATATCCATATTATAGGGGTACCAGAAGAAGATGGGAGAGGAAAAGGGATAGAAAGTGTCTATGAAGAAATAATTGCTGAAAACTTCCCCAAACTGGGGGAGGAAAATAATCGAACAGACCACGGAAATACACAGAACCCCCAACAGAAAGGATCCAAGGAGGACAATACCAAGACACATAATAATTAAAATGGCAAGGATCAAGGACAAGGACAGTTTTAAAGGCAGCTAGAGAGAAAAAGCTCACCTATAAAGGAAAACCCATCAGGCTAACATCAGTCTTCTCAACAGAAACCCTACAGGCCAGAAGAGAATGGCATGATATACTTAATGCAATGAAACAGAAGGGCCTTGAACCAAGGATACTGTATCCAGCACGACTATCATTTAAATATGATGGCGGGATTAAACAATTCCCAGACAAGCAAAAGCTGAGGGAATTTGCTTCCCGCAAACCACCTCTACAGGGCATCCTACAGGGACTGCTCTAGATGGGAGCACCCCTAAAAAGAGCACAGAACAAAACACACAACATATGAAGAAAGGAGGAGGAGGAGTAAGAAGGGAGAGAAGAAAAGAATCTCCAGACAGTGTATATAACAGCTCAATAAGCGAGCTAAGTTAGGCAGTAAGATACTAAAGAGGCTAACCTTGAACCTTTGGTAACCACGAATCTAAAGCCTGCAATGGCAGTAAGTACATATCTCTCAATAGTCACCCTAAATGTAAATGAACTTAATGCACCAATCAAAAGACACAGAGTAACAGAATGGATAAAAAAGCAAGACCCATCTATATGCTGCTTACAAGAAACTCACCTCAAACCCAAAGACATGGACAGACTAAAAGTCAAGGGATGGAAAAACATATTTCAGGCAAACAACAGTGAGAAGAAAGCAGGGGTTGCAGTACTAATATCAGACAAGATAGACTTCAAAACAAAGAAAGTAACAAGAGATAAAGAAGGACACTACATAATGATAAAGGGCTCAATCCAACAAGAGGACATAATCATTCTAAATATATACGCACCCAACACAGGAGCACCAGCATATGTGAAACAAATACTAACAGAACTAAAGGGGGAAATAGACTGCAATGCATTCATTTTAGGAGACTTCAACACACCACTCACCACAAAGGATAGATCCACCAGGCAGAAAATAAGTAAGGACACAGAGGCACTGAACAACACACTAGAACAGATGGACCTAACAGACATATACAGAACTCTACATCCAAAAGCAAAAGGATACACATTCTTCTCAAGTGCACATGGAACATTCTCCAGAATAGACCACATACTAGGCCACAAAAAGAGCCCCAGTAAATTCCAAAAGATTGAAATCCTACCAACCAACTTTTCAGACCACAAAGGCATAAAACTAGAAATCAATAGTACAAAGAAAGCAAAAAGGCTCACAAACACATGGAGGCTTAACAACACACTCCTAAATAATCAATGGATCAATGACCAAATCAAAATGAAGATCCAGCAATATATGGAAACAAACGACAACAACAACACTAAGCCCCAACTACTGTGGGACACAGCAAAAGCAGTCTTAAGAGGAAAGTATATAGCAATCCAGGCATATTTAAAAAAGGAAGAACAATCCCACATAAATGGTCTGACGTCACAATTATCGAAATTGGAAAAAGAAGAACAAATGCGGCCTAAGGTCAGCAGAAGGAGGGACATAATAAAGATCAGAGAAGAAATAAATAAAATTGAGAAGAATAAAACAATAGCAAAAATCAATGAAACCAAGAGCTGGTTCTTCAAGAAAATAAACAAAATAGATAAGCCTCTAGCCAGACTTATTAAGAGGAAAATAGAGTCAACACAAATCAACAGTATCAGAAAAGAGAAAGGAAAAATCACTACGGACCCCACAGAAATACAAAGAATTATTAGTGAGTACTATGAAAACCTATATGCTAACAAGCTTGGAAACTTAGGAGAAATGGACAACTTCCTAGAAAAATACAACCTTCCAAGACTGACCAAGAAAGAAACAGAAAATCTGAACAGACCAATTACCAGCAACGAAATTGAAGCGGTAATCAAAAAAATACCAAAGAACAAAACCCCCAGGCCAGATGGATTCACCTCAGAATTTCATCAGACATACAGGGAAGACATAATACCCATTCTCCTTAAAGTTTTCCAAAAAATAGAAGAGGAGGGAATACTCCCAAACTCATTCTATGAAGCCAACATCACCCTAATACCAAAACCAGGCAAAGACCCCACCAAAAAAGAAAACTACAGACCAATATCCCTGATGAACGTAGATGCAAAAATACTCAACAAAATATTAGCAAACCGAATTCAAAAATACATCAAAAGGATCGTACACCATGACCAAGTGGGATTCATCCCAGGGATGCAAGGATGGTACAATATTCGAAAGTCCATCAACATCATCCACCACATCAACAAAAAGACAAAAATCACATGATCATCTCCATAGATGCTGAAAAAGCATTTGACAAAATTCAACATCCATTCATGAAAAAAACTCTCAACAAAATGGGCACAGAGGGCAAGTACCTCAACATAATAAAGGCCATCTATGATAAACCCACAGCCAACATTATATTGAACAGCGAGAAGCTGAAAGCTTTTCCTCTGAGATCGGGAACTAGACAGGGATGCCCACTCTCCCCACTGTTATTTAACATAGTACTGGAGGTCCTAGCCACGGCAATTAGACAAAACAAAGAAATACAAGGAATCCAGATTGGTAAAGAAGAAGTTAAACTGTCACTATTTGCAGATGACATGATACTACACATAAAAAACCCTAAAGACTACACCCCAAAACTACTAGAACTGATATCAGAATACAGCAAAGTTGCAGGATACAAAATTACCACACAGAAATCTGTGGCTTTCCTATACACTAGCAATGAACCAACAGAAAGAGAAATCAGGAAAACAACTCCATTCACAATTGCATCAAAAAATATAAAATACCTAGGAATAAACCTAACCAAAGAAGTGAAAGACTTATACTCTGAAAACTACAAGTCACTCTTAAGAGAAATTAAAGGGGACACTAAGAGATGGAAACTCATCCCATGCTTGTGGCTAGGAAGAATTAATATCGTCAAAATGGCCATCCTGCCCAAAGCAATACACAGATTTGATGCAATCCCTATGAAACTACCAGCAACATTCTTCAATGAACTGGAACCAATAATTCAAAAATTCATATGGAAACACCAAAGACCCCGAATAGCCAAAGCAATCCTGAGAAGGAAGAATAAAGTAGGGGGATCTCACTCCCCAACTTCAAGCTCTACTATAAAGCCATAGTAATCAAGACAATTTGGTAGTGGCACAAGAACAGAGCCACAGGCCAATGGAACAGACTAGAGAATCCAGACATTAACCCAGACATATATGGTCAATTAATATTTGATAAAAGAGCCATGGACATACAATGGCAAAATGACAGTCTCTTCAACAGATGGTGCTGGCAAAACTGGACAGCTACATGTAGGAGAATGAAACTGGACCACTGCCTAACCCCATATACAAAAGTAAACTCAAAATGGATCAAAGACCTGAATGTAAGTCATGAAACCATTAAACTCTTGGAAAAAAACATAGGCAAAAACCTCTTAGACATAAACATGAGTGACCTCTTCTTGAACATATCTCCCCGGGCAAGGAAAACAACAGTAAAAATGAACAAGTGGGACTATATTAAGCTGAAAAGCTTCTGTACAGCAAAAGACACCATCAATAGAACAAAAAGGAACCCTACAGTATGGGAGAATATATTTGAAAATGACAGATCCGATAAAGGCTTGACATCCAGAATATATAAAGAGCTCATACACCTCAACAAACAAAAAACAAATAACCCAATTAAAAAATGGGCAGAGGAACTGAACAGACAGTTCTCTAAAAAAGAAATACAGATGGCCAACAGACACATGAAAAGATGCTCCACATCGCTAATTATCAGAGAAATGCAAATTAAAACTACAATGAGGTATCATCTCACACCAGTAAGGATGGCTGCCATCCAAAAGACAAACAACAACAAATGTTGGCGAGGCTGTGGAGAAAGGGGAACCCTCCTACACTGCTGGTGGAAATGTAAATTAGTTCAACCATTGTGGAAAGCAGTATGGAGGTACATCAAAATGCTCAAAACAGACTTACCATTTGACCCAGGAATTCCACTCCTAGGAATTTACCCTAAGGATGCAGCAATCAAGTTTGAGAAAGACAGATGCACCCCTATGTTTATCGCTGCACTATTTACAATAGCCAAGAATTGGAAGCAACCTAAATGTCCATCAATAGATGAATGGATAAAGAAGATGTGGTACATATACACAATGGAATACTACTCAGCCATAAGAAAAGGGCAAATCCTACCATTTGCAGCAACATGGATGGAGCTGGAGGGTATTATGCTCAGCGACATAAGCCAAGGGGAGAAAGAGAAATACCAAATGATTTCACTCATCTGTGGAGTATAAGAACAAAGGAAAAACTGAAGGAACAAAACAGCAGCAGAATCACAGAACTCAAGAATGGACTAACAGGTACCAAAGGGAAAGGGACTGGGGAGGATAGGTGGGTAGGGATGGATAAGGGGAGGGGGAAGAAAAAGGGGAGTATTAAGATTAGCATGCATGGTGGGTGGGAGAAAGGGGAGGGCTGTACAACACAGAAAAGACAAGTAGTGACTCTACAACACTTTGCTACGCTGATGGACAGTGACTGTAAAGGGGTTTATAGGGGGGACCTGGTATAGGGGAGAGCCTAGTAAACATAATAGTCATCATGTAAGTGTAGAGTAATGAAAAGGCAGTTCCTGTGTGGTGACCTCCAATGAGATCTACACAATGGTGTAAGGGCATATAAAAGTGTAGGCAAAGGGTTTGTTTGTGCTTATACAGAGGATCAAAGCCTAATTTGGCTACCCCAAAAATGAACTAAGATATGATATGAAAAAGAACTTCCAACATCAGCACTCTCTGGAGGACTCATGCCAGAAGATGATCATCAAAAAAACCCCAACAAAGATCCACGCACTGCTACAGGTGTAGATACATTCATCCCACCGGTTCCTGGACTTGCCATGGGTATGAAGAAGGAGATATCTAAGCTGGCCTGTGCATACAGTAAAACAACAAATTTGACTGGATCTACACTGTTGGAACTCAACCAAGAATTAGGAAAAGTGCAAACTGTAGCGCTCCAAAATCTTACAACTACAGACTATTTACTGTTAAAAGAACATATGGGATGTGAACAGTCCAAAGGAATGGGTTGTTTTAATTTGATTTCTCTCAGACTGTTCAAGTTCAATTGGACAATATCCACCATATCATAGATAAGTTTTCACAAATGCCTAAGGTGCCTAACTGGTTTTCTTGGTTTCACTGGAGATGGCTGGTAATTATAGGTATGCTTTGGTTATGTAACTGTATTCCTATTATGTTAATGTGTGTGTGCAATTTAATTAGTTTAAAACCTATACATGCTGAAGTTACTATACAAGAAGATATGTCAAAGAAATAATCAATCTTCCCATGTTTTCTTCCGCCTGCTACTTCTATAGCTTTTCTTCTTCCTTCCTAATTACAACCCATAAATAGAATTCGTGCCTCATATTGAATTTAACGTGTTATCACAATTCTTCCAAGTGGTAAAGATACCTCAAGACAAATGCTGGGCATAGAAGCCACAGGGCATAAATATGCAAAGAAGTAAAAAACTAACCTTTTCAAACAATAAGGCTTCTCTCTCACTTACCAACTTTACATTTCCCTGTATGGCCCCGGAAGATGACTGGTTAGCCAGAGACGGGTAAGATTCCTCAAGGGAGGAACAACCTAAGACAGGCACAGTCGCAGGGGGGCCATCAGGTGAGGTATTGGAGATAACAGAGGTGAGGCTCAGAACCTCCCCCCCACCCCCTGTTCTGAGAGAAATCTGCTGCATCCGTGGATGTTCTATTGCCCTTGTCTAGCTTGGATTAGCACATAGTCTACAGGCACACACCTGATCATCTACATTTGCTCTCTTACAACACTAAACTATGTTTTCTACCTTTATCTTGCATCTACCTACCCCTACCACTTCAGCATTTTATTAAAAATAATAATAATAAAGAGAGAAATGTGGTATCCACATATAAATCAAGTATAAAAATCAAACGAATATTCATATTTGAACTGACTGTTTATAGTTCATAATGCATGATCAAAACCGAAAGTTTCTGTGATGACTGCCCTTGTACTATTCACCATGTAACTTATTCACTATGTAAGAATTTGTTCTCCATGTAAGAACTTGTTCGTTATGCTTCAGAAGATTGAAGACTGACGAAAATTAGGCTTGGGGTGGATTAATGATTATACATTGAGCCTTGAGTCCCCTGTACAGAATTTTATTGTTGTTAACAACCATTTGATCAAAAAAAATAGGAGAGATGCCCTCGCAAGGGAAGGAAAAATAACAAAAAAATAAATAAATAAAGTACACACTTTCAATTGTAAAAAAAAAAAAAAGAATTTAGCATGAAGTCTAAAAGAATCTCAGATTACTGAGGGTAGATGGATCCTGAACCATGAGGCAGTCACCGTAAATAAAAAAGTGGTAACCTCCCAGTAGAAAAGTGGCATCAATAAAGCAACTCTTCAAACCAGAGAAATTCCTAGTAAGCTGGAAGTCAGCTAGAGTTTAGATGGATGTGAAGTTAAATAAAATCTGGATGAAATTTCTTTCTAAATTTCTAGTATACATTCCAATAACCAGAGAAAAGAGCCTATTGAACCAAAAACGACTTTTCCTGGCCTCACTTAAATATAATCTGAATGTGTTAGATTTTTTTTAATATAGGCATGGTATATGGGGAAAAAGGAGGTAAAGAGGTAAACTTCATATCCAAAATGGTAAAAGTAGAAGCCAACAGTAAGCACTTTTTTATTAAATATTCATTGCACCCTGGAAGCTTTAAAAACCCTGGAAGATGTAATTACCAACAAAAGGACCCCAAACAACATCTAATATGTAGCTTTACTTATGCTTTTGACTTGGACTTATAATTTATAAATGAATTGCTTTTTTTTTTTTTTTTTATCTATCTACCCAGGAAAAACCTCTCCATCTCACAAATCTCAGAACAAGTCACCTTCCAAATTGGCCAACATTTCCTTTTCCAAACTTGGAGAAATAGTTTTCTACTTCAAGAAAGAAGTTATTTAACATCAGATCCTTTGGGAACCTCATTTTTGTTTGTTTAAGGGGACAGCAAAACTACACATCCATACAGTTTTTCTTGGTAATTTCTTTTTCATCTCAGCATGGCATTTGGTCGGGGACAATGACTGTGTGTCAGAAGCCTGACTGAATCCTGGACAGTGGGACCTAGGAACTGATGAGTCCACACTAGATCCTGGACGTGACACACGATGAGTTCCTATTCATTGTATTATTTTAAAATTAGAAATGTAATACATGCTTGTTATATAAAGAAAAATAAAACACTAAATGTGGAGACAGAATAAAACCTGAAAGTCCATTCTTTTATCCTATTTTCCCCCCTCTACTTTAAGACCCACCACTTTCTCTCCTTCATCCTAGGCAAAAACTTTATTTGGTATACAGCCTTCCTGAACATCTTCCAAATAATTGTAAAACAACACACAGACTTTGTTCCTACATAATTCTTCTAAGACTTGCTTTTTAAGTCTGACAGCTTATACAGAGTTTCTATTAAATATCCACATAATATTCTGTTGAATGCATGTAATCATTCTCCTCTAAAGTCATTTTATCAGTTCTCAATTTTTTTGACAAGTAATATTTAATTGACCATCCTTATTCATATTTCTATAACAACATGTATTTGGGTAGAATAGAGTCCTAAAAATGGAGCTGCTAATTAAAAGACATATGCATTTTCATTTGGTACCTCCCACCAGCAGTCTCTGAGACTGATGGGCCACATGTGTAAACTAGGAAAATTTTAGCCAGTAATATTTGTGGACATAATCGTTTTTAAAAAGTATTAGTCTGCATGTTTCTGTGTACACATGGTGTGGTCAAACTCTGAATCTGATTACCACTGGTGTATGTTTGAAGAACTTTAATTACCATAAGCCAAATGATGTAACACAATATTTATAAATTCCTCAATCAGCAGATGATTTTATAAAACTTGAAGAACATTTTGTTGTATTTATTCCTTAAACTCACAATGTGCTTATTTATAAACAGGATAAGTGCTAGTAATACAGCAGACAAGTGCTTCTATGCAGCTATGGTACCTGCACTGCACACAGCCCCATGCACCATGTTCCCTGGCATCACGCCCTTCCTCCACACTGAACCTGGGCTGCCAGGTGATTCACTTTAACCAAAAGACTACAGCAGAGGTGATGTTGGCTAGTTCCAGGTTTAGGCCTTAAAAAGATCTAACAACTTCTGCTTTTGTGCTCTGGGAAATCAGCCACCCCGTAAGAAGTCTGGCTCTCTTGCTGGGGGGAGAGAGGCCATGGGGAGAGTGAGAGGCCTCAGATACCACATAGAGATAACCAAGGAACCCAGCAAATGGTGAGAACTAGACCCAAGACGGCGAACCAGTGGCCTGTCCAGCCAGCTCCTTGCTATTTGAGCCACCCTAGCTGAGGCATTAGATCTGAGTGAAGGAGGCATGTTCACACTTCAGCTCCTGTTGACAACACAAGGAGGAGGGGTGTGCTATCTCTATTGTTCTCTATCCAAATTACTGACTCAAGATAATTGTAAGAAATAATAAAATGGTGATTGTTTTTAAACCACTTATTTCTGCAGAAGCTTGCTTTGTAGCATTAAATAACTCTACCTAAATACTTAAGTGTTTTTCTGTATTGCTGTTCCAGAACATTACAATAATTCTTAGGCTTGGGAACAGAGAAGGGTTTGTTTACCTGACATATTCCTTTTTATTTTCTTCAGTAACAGGGATACTCTTGCCATTTGGTTTAAGTTCATGCTGAATAATTTCACCATATGCATTATGTTCAACACAGAAGGTATGGTCCAAAACACCTGTAATATCATTCTCACTAGAAACAAAGAAAGGAATAGATACTTAACTGGAAAATATAAAATATAATTAATTAATGAGACAGATAAAATAAGATAGTTTTATGAAAAATTCACGGACAGAAGAGTCAAAAAGCCTTAACGTTCTTAAACACAGGTAACATTTCACCTCCTAAGTAATGACAAAGAGCCCTGGCCAAAGCTGGGCTTTACATAGCCAAATTTCAGTTATGTTTGGCTCTCAGGTAATAGGCCCCACTTGAATCTGGGTTACCTCTAAGTGACCAAGTGCCTGGTTATTCCCAGTGAGAAAGCTACTTGTGTATTTGGTAAAAAGTATGGCCAATAAATCATCGTAAATGAATGACCTCCTGCAAAATAGAATTGCTTCTTATAGATACCCTTTTAACAGATACCTTTTTAAAGCATGGCTTCAACAATCACCACCTCAGCAAGAATCCGCTGTTCTAACACATGCAGAATTGAAACAGAACTTGCATTGCATCATGCTGAAGAATCATTATACACAGTAACTTAAAAAAATATAATATACTAGATTTTTTTCTTTTTAAAGTAATAATACTCGCTAACTTTTAGGAATTTAAAATATACAGAAAAGCAGTAGAATGAAGAAAAGTCAAGTGGTCCTGTAACTCAGATAATTACTAATATTTTCTGCACATCATTTAAAAAAATTTATTAAGTACATCTACTTTGAAATGTATCTTTTTTTAAAAGTTCAGATTCTAACTATAATGAACAGATACAAGACTCAATACATACAGTATCCACACTAAACTGTTGTGAAGATCTGGATCAACTAACTCCATGTCATCCAAAGTAATGGACTTCCCAAGTAACTGTTTATAAAAAGGCAATGTGAAACCACCATCAATATAATGTCCATGAAACACAGCCATTCCCATTATTCGTCCAACAAAGTGGAAATATGATAAATGCTCCTGAAATTGGAAACAGATAATAGAAATACTCGAGTTAGAAACAATCAAGGGAAATTTTAGTGAAAATTAAATATTTAGGCAGCAATATTTTTAATAGTAAGTGCAAAACTTAGAGTCTAATTCACAACTAAATGGAATTTAAATGGAATAAGCTATCATAACAAAGTTCGGTAATTAGAGTTTCTACAGGGCATGTCAAGATGCTCTACATTGCTATTAAAGTATTACACCAGAGTCAATGCCTCTCTCAAACTGTCATTTTCTAAAATTTATCTTTATTGAGAGAAATCTTCTGCATCCGTGGATGTTCTGTTGCCCTTGTCTAGCTTGGATTAATACTTAGTCTATAGGCACAGACCTGATCATCCACACTTGCCTTCTTACAGCACTAACTTATGCTTTCTATCTTTATCGTGCATCTACCTACCACTTCAGCATTTTATTAAAAAAAAAAAATAAGGGAGAAATATGGGATTCACATATAAATCAAGTATAAAAATCAAATGAATAATCATATCTGACTTGATTGTTTGTAGTTCATGATGCGTGATCAAAACTGAAAGTTTCTGTGATATGACTGACTGCCCTTGCACTGTTCACCATGTAAGAACTTATTCACCATGTAAGAACTTGTTCATTATGCTTCAGAAGATTGGAGACTGTTGAGAGTTAGGCTTGGGGTTGATTAATGATTGTGCATTGAGTCCCCTAAACAGAATTTTATTGTTGTAAACAACCATTTGATCAATGAATATGAGAGATGTCCTCTCAAAAAAAAAAAAAAAAGTTAAAATAAAACCTGCACTCAGTCTAACTGCAAAGTTCACTATGAGTGCCTCTAATCTGTTTTTGGCATGTTTCTGACTTACTTTTAAAGATAACCAAAAAGGGGATGTTTAAATGCTAGGGATTTCAAGGCTTGTGAGCTATGTTGTTGTGGTTTTTAAATAAATTTATATTAAAAGTTTAAAAATAAATAAATAAATAAAATTTATCTTTAGAAATTAACCCCAAACTACAGTCCCACTGCAGCTTCATTAAATCACTCATAGATCTGTCCTCTTCCTTTCCTCTCATCTCCTGCTGAGCCCTTCACAATCCTGGCTCGGTCATTAAAACACAAAACACAAAACCAAAAAAACCCTTCAATCCTCAACCTCCCTATTTCCTTGACCTAACCAGAAACTGAACTTCAAAACATAGATCTAAGAACACAGATTTCATGTCTAACGTGGACTACAGTCCGACTCTGCCAGTTACTATGCATGAATACTTGGTTAAATTACTTAACCTTTATAGAACTAATTTTCCACACCTGGAAAAATGAGAGTAAAAACAGTATCTGAGTAAAATGAGGTGATAAAGTCCATGGCATTGGACTTGGCATATGATAAATGCTCAATAGATGTGAGCATTTATTAGTACAGTGGTAGTAATGGGCTACCCAAGCAGAACCTGCACCTACACATCTTCCCATTATAAAGGAGTCCCTGCAACAAAGCTAACATTTGTATCATGTTTGGGAACTACTGGTCTTTCACGATAAATTGTTTTGTTACTTGGATATGTGTACTTTAAACTTTTTTTATTTCTCTATTTAATAACTAATCTTTAAGCTCATCTTTAAACTTCCCCTTTATTTTAAAAATAGGTTTTGTTTCTTTTTAAAAAATAATACATGTTCACTGCAAAATATTTAGGAAATATAGACAAGCAAAAAATATCACCCATAATCTAACACTAGAGATAACCAGTCAATATTAGACTATAGAGCCTTTCAATGTTTACACATATACAAATTTACCAAAATTGTATCATACTATTTTGTAAAATTCTTTTCACTTAATATATCACAAACACCATCTTTAGATGTCATTATTATCCCATAGTATCATTTTAGTGGCTATATAATATGCCCTTGTATGGAAAGGTAATAGAAATAATATAAAATCAACAAATTAATAAGTTACTAACTTTTGTTGAATGCTTAGTAATATATATTAGGGTTAATCATGTATAGTACTGTGCTAAATATTTAATATGCAATATCCCATTTAATTGTCACAACCCTTCTGAGTTATGAGCTATATTTATTATTATTAGCAATGATAAAATTGAGGCTTAACCACAAAGGTAGTAAGTAATGGAACCAAGATATGATCTCATGTTTTTCTAATTCCAGAATGCATGCTCTTAACCATTAATGTAAGTTATAATTTAATCAATCCCCTTTAATGGACCACAATGTTGTTTCCAATTGGGTCTACTATAAACAATGATGCAGGAAACATCCCTGTGCCCAAGCTACTGCACAAATCCATAATCATTTACTTGCGAAAATTTTCTAAAGGAAGACTTGTTAAATCCAAGCAATGGTGTGACCAGGACAGAGAGTAATCCTATGTCATAAACTACATTGACCTTGAAAAATGAAAAGCGTAGGTCACAAGTTAATCTTATCAACACAACCACCAACTAATCATACCGGATTAACTGCAGAATCAGGATTGATCTGCAATGTATAGATATCATCTCTTGAATATTGGAAGAGGCCATAGTATGGATTCAACATTTCATGTGACAAGAGATATAACCACTCCCTAGAAAACAAGGTATGACAAAGAAATTTTTTTATTAATGAATATTTGATATTCAATTAATCAGTTTAGCAAAAAAATTTTAAATAAAAGAAAATAAAGCACTAACCAGTTACATAAGATCACATTGGAAAATCTGTCATGTCCAAAAGGCAAGTGAAAATTCCTGCTTTGTTACATTGAAATCACTTCTCACTCAATTTAGTATTATCCAATTTGGTATTATTTTAATAAAGGTATTATCCAGAAGTACCAACTACTCATTAAGATGCTACAGTTCAATGGTAATTTAATAATTTAGCCTAATTACTTTTGATTGTTAAATATATTTGTAATCCATGATAAATATAAAATGAAGGAAGAATATGGTTTTATTTCAAAACATCCAGATAATCTGTACTAACTTGGCCCACTCCTATCATGGCAATTTATACTATTTATATAGATTATATAATATAGTACAGCATTAATCCTCTCACTTTTGGACAATGGTATGTTTTGTTGCTGGTATTGTTTTAATAAGGAAATTTCATTATCCATTTCATCTTCTTTGTATAAACCCTAAAATATAGCATGATAAAAATGTAAGTGGTCAGGGATTACAAGGCATTTGCTGTAAGTAGGAATACTAGGGCAAGCCCGCACTTTTTGAGTATGTCCACTTCTTGGTTTCAAGTGTACATCAACATTTTCGAAACCTCCTACAGAACTACCAACTTACACTTATAATTTTCAAAGTATGAAAGATAATTTATTATTTATCTTGGTGAAACTGAAATAAAATCGTTAGTCCAGGACTTAGATGTTGCTAATCTCAATTCTGGTCATTCGTCGGCTAGGAAAGGTACTTAAATAATACATTCTGACATTACGGATTAAACAGATTGAATAATATATCTTCAGGAAATGCAATGAAACATTATTAACAAATAGATAATGTAAAATGTTTAAAAGTTCTATAATGATGGAGTCTAAATAAAATTACTACCATTTATGTAATATTTGAGAAAATCTAGATTTTAAAAAAAAGATGAGAGGCCTCCACAAAAACCTTTCCAACACACACAACACCTGATTGTGTATTGCATGCTTTTTATGCATGTTTTTTTAGAAAAAAAAATTTTTTTTGTTTTGTTTCACCAAATACTTAGAACGCACATAAAAACAGAACCCAACTACACTTGGATGCTACTACAGAATAAAGATCGGAAAAAGCAGTTTACTGACACATCCCATTTTAGTCTACCAAACCTTTACAGTAAGGTTAAGAAACAACAAAAAACTGACTACTTATTTGGTCTATACATACAATTATAGCATTTAGATTCCATCAGCAGATAGTTATCAAGTTTTTCAAACAAGCATTCAAAATCTAGCTATGAGTAATCATAAGAATCCAACAACTATGAAGTTCCAAGTATGATGTGTAAGTCATCATAAGGACCCAAACTAAAGAAACTCCATTTGCAGCCAAAAAGGACACAAAGCGAAAGTAAGCCTACAGGTGAAAACAGGTAATGCTAAATAACAACAATCATGGGACTTAGTGCAAACACAAATTTAATTTAGGCTAGATTTAGATTAGGGTAAGCAGAATTATCATGATGGTCCTTAGAATGTTTCAATACAGAAGCTATAATGTTTCTGCTACATGTACATAAAGTGAATTTTCACACCTGGAAAAAATCCTTGATGTATGAATGTAGCATAAAGAGTATAGTTTCTGTATTGAAAGATTTAAGGACCACTTAGGAAATATATACATATGCACACATACTTACATGTACACGCAAACACTCCTGACCAAGGTAAAAAATATGACACTGGAAGCAAAGGGAAACAGTATTCGCTTTAGAATACACGTAAAGTCTCAGGGTTGTTCCTGACAATGTAAAGCAGAGGGGATACCATGTACTGAAGGAGAGAGATGCAGAAAACAAATGCAGGGCCTGCTGGTCCCACCAACAGTCCATGTAGGGTTGCAGCTAGTTTGCAGATGAGCTTGTTACTGTATGATCCAGGAGGGAGTTCTCAGACAAGCTCCTAGAAGCAGTACTATCCTAACCTCACTGTGAATATGCCCATTAGGATAGCCTCCGGATTGCAAACATCAGGGAATAATATACTAGAAAATAAATATTCATGAGGAGGTTATGCCACTGGAAGTTTCTTAAATTTGTAAATATAAGGATGCATATTTCATTTACTGATAAGCACATCTTTACCTGGCAACCCCACCATAGTCAAGGCCTTCTTCTCCACGAAATTTTATCATTAATCGCTTCCAGAGATCTTTTGGTCTCATTTTCATGACCTGTCGATAAGATTCCTAAAAAAAATTTCAGTATATTATTATTACTAGGTGCTTTTAACCTGTTATTTAAACTCCTCCCATTCCACCTACAAAACATAGATTAAAGTAATGTGAAATTTGTTCAACAATCAAATCAATGGATAGACTCCAAGTGTTTAAAACTTGGTGGAACTTCTAAAAACAAAATGGATATGGCTTACTATACTGAAACCAATTCATTTGATAACTATTATATCAAAAGTCTACAAGTGAAAAACTCCACATTTAAGTTCTATAAACCACAGCAATGACTATACTCGCATTAAAAACAAAATTTGATAGAAATGCCAAATTTTTTCAAGTTGGTTAACCTAATTTTAGGTTACAGGCACCAGCAGAAAGAAAAGGTAAGAAAAAGATTCAAGAAAACATAAGCAATCATTAAGAGTAAGCACTTAACATAAATGTTAAAATTACACATTTAATGTAAGTAAACATGAGCAATCATTATTAAATAGACAACTTTATATTATTTAAAACAGAAATGACTATAACTAGTCTGTACTGTATATCCCAACAAATTAAACAATAGATGTTTTAGCAGAAAAAAAAGAGAACAAAACACAAATGACTAGTACTACAAACAAAGAACAATTTAGAGAGAAAAAAGTTCATCCTTTGGAAAGAGAATTATCAAGTCCCCAAACATCTCTTGCTCAGAAATTCTCTAATGAGTGAGAAACCTCTGCCCTTGGACCTCTGCCACTTACTATGTGAGAACTTTGAAATGGTAGGGCTATAAAGTCCAAAGATAAAAGGATATGCCAGAAAGGAAGAGGTTCAATAAATTAAGGAAGTAGTTCAACAGTAATTAAACAAAATTTTTTGACTCAAGAGTCCCTGCCTTTGGAAGAATTAGAAAGTGACCAATAGATAGTACTTGTGGTCTTTTAAAATTCATTAACAAACAAGTATTTGCAATGCAGAGACCAGGCTGAACCAAACCAGAACATTTCACCTTCTTCATCCCATTTAAATGTTTATCTTATATATTAAATCTTACTTACAAATCTGTATTACTGCCTTTTTCCACCAAATTTAAAAAAGAAATTAATGAAAATGCTCCCATTCTAAAGAGACTTTGAGTCCCAAAAAGTACTCTTGGAAAACTGAGAAACACTGAAATTTTATTTTTCTCTATTTTAAAATAAGACTTGTAAATTTACCTCAAAAATCTCTTCCCTTGATACCTCAATGCGGCAATGGCCAGCCTGAGGCTGCTGTTGGGAAAGTTCTTGACGCAAAATTTTCAGTTTCTGAACCAAGTCTCGCTTGTACCGTGGGGCTGTCAGACACTCTGTGTCATCAGGGCACAGGGACACTACCTGCTGCTGCTGTTGGTCTTTCAGCTGGTTCTGCCTACTAAAAGCAAACAAAGATTATTAAAGTATTTTTGAAAAAACAGCAACTATCCGTTTAAAATAGCATCATATTATAAAATGAGTGTAGCTATATCATTTCCAGGCCTTATTATATTCTTGGCTTGACATTTTTGCCAGCAATAAACTAATTCCAAAGTTTACTTCTCAGAATCCATACAAATTTGTGGAATCAGAAAAAGTGTTCATCCATAAAGCTTTATACAGCTGCTGAGAACAAATTACTTGCATACTGTTTCCATTTTCTTGTGGATAGTTTACCATCACCCATATGAAAATTCAGATATATGCCAAACCCTGTGCCTGTTATCCAGAGTTTGTTTCTCTGGAAGAGACAAACAGTTGGAACTGGCAGCCCGGCAGGGACCCCTGCTCCTGTGCATGCTGCAGTCTAGACCACAGAATGTGGAAGGTCACATGGAAGTTACTGGCACACAGAAAAGAGCACTTTACAAACAAGTTGAAGTGCTTTACAAAAGTGACTTCTTTTTACTGTGGTAAAATATACTTAACATAAACTTTACCATTTTAACCATTTTTAAGGGTAGAGTCAGTGCCATTAAGTACATTCACATTGTTGTGTTAAAGTGACTTTAACTGCATATATATAGCTTACCACAAATACATGAAAATAACCTTTCAAGAACAGCAGAAATATAATAATACTTTTAAAAAGACACACTGCCTAGAGATATTTTTATTCTTTGGCAAAAATATTGTAAGTTGCATTAAAGAATATTTTTTAAAGACCCGCATCATATAATGAACTAGTTAATTCCAAAAACCATTAGGAAGTAAAGTCAGATAATTCACTACTGATGTTTACATAGACACTGAGTGATTCGGTTGGAGTTTAGTTTTATACACAACAAACAAGAGCACAATCTCCTAACCTAAACGTAAAGGGCAATGGTAGTTATGATAAACAAAAATACCTCTTCAGTTCTCTAACAAATCACCCAGACTTATTTGACATACAGTGATTCTTATGTACCAGCCCAAATTTTATACCTAAAGCATACAACTACCCAGAAAAAATACAGCTTTGATGAAAATTGCAAATAATTACTTCTACTCTCACAAACATTGTATTAGATAAAGGTGTTCTTTTATACACACACACACATATACATAAACAAAATCAAAACAGATTAAAAATATTCCCTGAACAATTATATCAATCCTATGCAAAGAAAAATATGAACTTGGGTATGCCTTACATCAGATACAAAAATTTAACTCAAAATGAATCAGAGACCTCAATATAAAACACACAGCCACAGAAATTCTCAGAGAAGAAAATACTTGTGGCTTTATTAAGCAAAGATTTTTTTAGATATGACACCAAAAGCATACTCCACAAAAGAACAAATGAATAAATGGAACTTCATCAGAATTTCAAAGAAACCTTCTGCTCTTCAAAAGACATTGTTAAGAAAAGACAAATCATAGACTAGGAGAACATCTTTCCAGAGTATAAATGTGATATGGGACACGTACCTCAAATATTTAAAGAACTCTTGAAACTCAAACATTAAAAAAACTCAATTAGGGGGCAAAAAGTTTTACCAAATAGATACACAGATGGCAAATAAGCACATGAAAAGATGCTCAACATCATTAGATACTAGAGAAGTACAAAGTCAAACTACAAAGGGATTAAGACTAGTAGAATGTCTAAAACTAGTAAGATTAACCATACCAAGTATAACAAGGATGTGGAGCCACTACAACTCTCACACACTGCTGGTAAGAATGTCAAAAAGGTACCAATCACTTTGAAAAATAATCTGGCAGTTTTTTTTAAAGTTAATCAAAGATCAATCATATCATGCAGCCATTCTACTCCTAGGTATTTATCTAAGAGAAGTAAGAGCATATGTCCATACAAAGACTTACATATAAATGTTCATAATAGTTTTGTCATAGCCAAAAACTGGAAAAAATCTATATGTCCATCAACAAGTAAATGGATAAGTTAATTAATTTTCAGCAATGAAAAATAATTAACTATACACACAACAACAGAGCAGAATCTCAAATAATCATGCTGAGTAAAAAGACCAAGCAAAAAATATGAATCCATTTATCTGATACTATAGAAAATGCAAACTAGTATCAGTGACAGAAAGCTGATCGGTGGTTGGTTGAAGATGGAGTGTGTTGTGCATTGCGTCCAAAAAGATATGCTGAAAACAAAACCCCTGGTCAGATGGCTTCACAGCTGAATTCCATCAAACATTTAAAGAAGACCTACTATCCATCCTCCTTAACCTCTTCCAAAAAATAGAAGAGGAGGGAACTCATTCTATGAGGCCAGCATCACTCTAATACCAAAACCAGACAAAGACACCACAAAAAAAACAAAATTACAGACCAACATCCCTGATGACCACAGATGCAAATATTAGCAAACTGAATTAAAAAATGTATCAAAAAGATCAGCCATCACGACCAAGTGGGATTTATTCCATGGATGCAGGGATGATACAATATTCAAAATTCAATCGACATCATATATTACATCAACAAAAAGGACAAAAATCACATGATCATCTCAATAGATGCTGAAAAGCATCTGACAACATTCAACATCCATTGATGATAAAAATTCTCAACAAAATGGGTGTAGAGGCAAGTACTTCAATATAATAAAGGCCATATTCGACAAACCAATAACCAACATCATACTTAACAGCAAAAAGCTGAAAACTTTTCCTCTAAGATTAGGAATAAGACAAGGATGCTCACTCTCCCCACTTTTACTCAACACAGTACTAGAGATCCTACCACAGTAATCAGACAACACAAAGAAATAAAGGGCATCCAGATTGGCAAGGAAGAAGTTAAACTGTTACTGTTTGCAGATGACATGATATTGTACATAAAAAACCCTAAAGAATCCACTCCAATACTACCAGAATAACTGAATTCAGCAAAGTTTCAGGATACAAAATTAATACACAGAAATCTGTTGCATTCCAATATACTAACAATGAACTAGCAGATAGAGAAATCAGGAAGACAATTCCATTTACAATTGCATCAAAAAAAATAAAACACCTAGGAATAAACCTAACCAAGGAGGTGAGAGACCTATATCCTGAAAACAACAAGACACTCATGAGAGAAATTAAAGAAGACACCAATAGATGAAAATACAGCCCGTGCTCATGGACAGGAAGAATTACTGTTGTCAAAATGGCTATCTGCCTAAAACAAATTCAATGCAATCCCTATCAATACCAACGGCATTCTTCAATGAACTAGAACAAATAGTTCTAAAATTCATATGGAACCACAAAAGACCCCGAATACCCAAAGCAATCCTGAGAAGGAAGAACAAACCTGGGGAATTATGCTCCCTAACTTCAAGCTGTACTACAAAGCCACAGTAATAAAAAAAAGAGAGAATTTGGTACTGGCACAAGAACAGACCCATAAATCAATGGAACAGAATAGATATTCCTGATATAAACCCATGCATTTATTGTCAATTAATATACAATAAAGGAGCCATGGATATACAATGGGGAAATGACAGCCTCTTCCATAACTGGTGTTGACAAAACTGGACAGCTACATGTAAGAGAATGAAACTGGATTACTAACTCCATACACAAATGTAAACTCAAAATGGATCAAAGACCTGAATATAAGTCATGAAACCATAAAACTCATAAAAGAAAACATAGGCAAAAATCTCTTGAATATAAACATAAACATGTTTTTCCTGAACACATCTCCTTGGGCAAGGGAAACAAAATAAAAAATGAACAAATGGGATTACATCAAATTAAAAAGCTTCTGTACAGCAAAGGACACCGTCAGCAGAACAAAAAGGCATCCTACATATGGGATAATATATTTGTAAATAACTTATCCAATAAGGGGTTAACATCCAAAATATATAAAGAAGTCGCATGCCTTAACACCCAAAAAACAAATAACCCTATTAAAAAATGGGCAGAGGACCTGAAGAGACACTTCTCCAAGGAAGAAATTCGAATGGCCAATAGGCACATGAAAAGATGCTCCATATTGCTAATCATCAGGGAAATGCAAATTAAAACCACAATGAGATATTACCTTACACCAGTTAGGACGGCCAACATTCAACAGAGAAGAAGTAACAAATACTGGCAAGGATGCAGAGAAAGGGGAACCCTCCTACACTGTTGGTGGGAATGTAAATTAGTTCAGCCATTGTGGAAAGCCATATCGAGGTTCCTCAAAAAAACTAAAAACAGAAATACCATTTGACCCAGGAATTCCACTCCTAGGAATTTACCCGAAGAATACAAGCTCTCAGATTCAAAAGAACATATGCACCCTTATGTTTATTGCAGCACTATTTACAATAGCCAAGATATGGAAGCAACCTAAGTGTCCATCAGAAGATGAATGGATGAAGAAGATGTGGTACATACACACAATGGAATACTATTCAGCCATAAGAAACAAATCCTATCATTTGCAACAACATGAATGGAGCTGGAGAGAGTATTATGTTCAGTGAAATAAACCAGGCAGAGAAAGCAAGTACCAAATGATTTCCCTTATTTGTGGAGTGTAACAACAAAGTAAAACTGAATGAAGGAACAAAACAGCAGCAGACTCACAGACTCCAAGAAGTGACTAGTGGTTCCCAAAGGGAAGGGGTTGGAGAGGATGGGTGGGGAGGGAGGAAAAGGAGGATTAAGGGGCATTATAATTAGCACTCACAATACAGATAGGTCATGGGGAAGGCAGTACAGCATGGAGAAGACAACTTATAACTTTATAGCATCTTACTACATTGATAAACAGTGACTCCAATGCAGGTGTGAAGACTTGATAATATGGGTGAATGTTGAAAGCACAATACTGTTTCATGTGAAACCTTCACAAGATTGTATATCAATGATACTTAAAAAAAAAAGATATGCTTAAGTCCTAACCCCAGTACCTAGGAATTTGACTTATTTGGAAATTAGGGCCTTTGCAGATATAATCAAGTTAAGATGAAATAATCCTGAATTAGGGTGACCCTAAATCCAGTAAACTGGTATCATCAAAAGAAAAGGGAAATTTGGATCCACACATAAAGGAAAAAAGGGGTGGCATAATAAGAAATACACTTTGGTCTTTGTCCCTGGTTCCTGATACAGAACTTTTATTAAAGTCCTTGAAATTTCCTGGCTTGCAGAGGTTTGTCTTTTTTTCTTTGTCTTTGTCCGTAGTTCCAAACACAGAGCTCCTAAATCCATTAGAATTTCCTGGGAATAGAAGCATTTTTATTTTTGAGGTGACTCTTTGGGGATGGACTCCTAGAGAACTTCAGGATGGGCACTGGTTGCCAGAAAGACCAAGGCTTGATTATAAGCCTAGAACTTTCAGCCTCATTTCCCCAGTCTCTGAGGAGAGCAGAGGAGTTGGAGATTGAGTTAATAATTGATCATGCCTATATGATGACATCTCCATAAAATCCCTAAACAATGATATGCAGTATGAGCTTCTGGATTGGTAAACATACTGAAGCTGGGAGGGTGAAGCACCTACAGAGGTCATGGAAGATCTGTGCATTGCTATCCGTGTACCTTGCCGTACCCAACTCTTTGATTTGGCCGTTCCTGAGTCATACCCTTTATGAAAAACTGGTAATAGTAAATAAAGTATTTCCCCACTCTGTGGGCCATTCTAGCAAATTACTGAACCCAAGGAGGGGATCATGGGAACCCACCCTTTATCAATGGTCAGTAAGAAGTACAGGATGCCTGAGACTTGCGATTGACATCTGAACTGGGGATGATCTTGTGGGACTGAGACCTTAACCTGTGGGATCTAATGCTAATTGCAGGTATTGTCAGAACTGAATTCAATTGTTGTAAACCCAGTTGGTTTCTGGAGACTTGGAGATAGCTTTGAGGAAAAAACCCACACATCTGCTGTCAGAAGTCTTGTGAGCAGTAACAGATCGTACAAGACCATGTGAAGACAAAGACAAAGGTTGGGATATATCTACAAGCCAAGGAACAGCAAGGTTTTCAGCAACAATCAGAAGCTAGGAAAGAGGCATGGTACCGATTCTTCTTCAGAGCCTCTAGAAGGAACCAATTCTACCGACAACTTGATTCTGAACTTGTAGTATCCAGAACTGTGAAAGAATGAATTTCTGTTGTTGCAAACCACCCAGTGACTAACATTTTGTATGGCAGCCTCAGGAAACTAATACCGGTAGAAGCCCCATGGGAATGGAGAGGAGGAGGAATTACAAAGAGGCATGAGGAAACTATTGGGGGTGATGGATATGTGCACCGTCTTCATTGTGATGATGGTTTCATGGGTGCAAAATATGTCAACATTTAAGTTGTACATTTTAAATATGCACAGTTTACTGTATGTCAGTTACACTTAAAGCCAATTTAAAAAATTCAGGGTTAGGGTTACTCAAGCCCATTCACAGACTGGTATGAAAACTGTCTAAGTCCTGCAAAGAGAAAGAAGGCTTAAAGCTGAGGGACAAAACTAACATAACAAAAAGCCAGCTGGGGTGGCTTCAGCTGTCTTGGAGCTATTTATGATACACTCAAGGACAAAAAAAATCCATCTCCCCTATAAAACAGCCTGTCTCCTCAGCTTTGATACACAAACCTTTTCCCTAACATTTCAGGACAGGTTCCTACTTACGCACTGTGGGATTAAAATACTCATACGTCAGAGTAAAACTTGTCATACTCTTATATAAAATTTTGTTCTACAAAAGTAATTTATAATTGAAGAGACCAAACATTCTATCATATACATTACAAAAAGCATTTATCAGTTTTCTCTTATTCATATTTTACATGTATTGTTTCAAAAACTTACTTTAAAACTAAATGCAAGTTAGCAGAGAGCCGAGGATCTGTAAACTGTGTTGTCCTGTTGTTATGGTCAACAAAATAAACTCTGCCTGTTGCTGTATTACGGATCTCCCATCCAGGAGGCAATGGACCAAGCTCTTCACAATTGATGTTGCTAAGATCCCTACAAAAACAAATATAAAATAAAAAATACCTCATTGCTGGGCCTGCTGAGCCAACCAAGTGTAAATGACATAAAACAATTCCATCAAGTCTGAGAAGATGTATTGTTTCAGAAACCTGAGATGTTCAGCTGGAATCTTTCATTCCCAATGGCTTAAAACCTTGCATATTCAAAATCCATAAATGGCTCAGAAATGTATCACATAGCCTACATTTTTAGTAAGTTAATTTCTGGGCTTTAATGCAATAACAACATTTGCCAACAAAAACTGTTCTTCAATATTTGTCTGACAAAACATTGTTTTCCAAATGTCAGTGATATAAGGAATGAAATGTTTTCTCAAATTTCCCTTCAATTATTTCATTCTTTACTACACCATAAAATTTGTGTAAATAAAGGTTCATTCCATGATTAATTTTAAGATCTCTGGCAAAATTGGACATGTTACTGAAATTACGATCCTGAAAATAATCATAGTATTTATTTTATATGATTGCCTCCTTTTGAAAGTTGAAACCTGAAACACTAGGGAAGAAGAATCCATTTAAGAAGCCTAAGGAATGCTCTGACAGCTACAATTTAAAAAAGTAAAAATACCTTTAATAGACCAAAGGCCACTGTTATACTATCACACATTCTTACAAAACTGTCATATATAGACAAAGATTTACAGGACCTCAAAGAATGAAATAAAAGCAGCATGTCTAATGTAAAGTTAAATTATAGCAGATAATTATAATAAATCTCACCAAAATCACATTTTAAAAATTAAACTAGAAAAATATTTTTCCTGAAATAACTTCTTCTTGGTGGTAGTGAAACACAATGATGGGCATATACGTAAGTACCTACAGATTTGTGAAACAATGATTTTGATTTCTGGTTAAAGGTGCTCTAAAAGACTCATCTGCTACAGAAAAACTAAAGCTTGGAAAGAATACACTGTTTGAGACACTGCTCATTTCAAAAGAGGTAAGGGAAAAAGTTTCAAAAATCCTCCTCGAATTTAAAAAAAAAAAGAATTTGAACTGAAGCTAGTACCTGAGTGGGAGGCAGGCAGAGGGTAGTTGTTAATTAGGAAACTCAGACTCGGGCCAGCAGCAAGGCTGGAAAAGGAAATCTGGAACTTCCCCACTAAGCTGAGAATTCAAAGGGAATATGAAGTGATTCCAGGAAAACATCCTTAATTCCCACTTTAGGTCCACAGAACTTCAACCAATTAAGATCAAATTCACAAAGATCACCAAACACTTCAGAAAGGAAAGTCATGATGACTGAGTCAATGTAAATAGCAAACCACAGAATTAGATCCCCAAGTACTATCGGAGATCAACCAGACAGAACAGCAATAATACACAACATTAAAAAAAAATAAAGGGGAACAATTACAAAGACACACTATCTTAATGAGAGATTAAGAATGAGCAGATAGATTTTTTAAATGGAATTTTTTGAAAAGCAAATATTAAAATCAAAGAACAAATATTTTGCTATAACATAGAATTTGACTTTATATAACTTTATTTAGAATTTTATAAATCTATAGTCATATGTGGGAGAGCTCTAAATAACTTATTTAAGGTTCAGAAAACTGGAATACCTATTATGTCCAATTGGAAAATTATTAAGAAAAGTGGGATGTGATACAGCCATAAGAAGTAACACAAATCTGTATTTCAAAATTATATAGTCAATATGCAATAAATGAATAATAAGGCATTAATCATTGTTTTAGAGAAATGCTTAACATGATAAATAGGACTTAATCAGATAAATCTATGTTTACTGAATATCTTTAAATAAAGTTAGTTTAAAGTGTTTGAATTATAACATAAATCTTTGAATAGTGCTAACATTTTAATAGAATCTAAGTATCTGATAAAAGATCCTCATACAAAAGGAATATTTACTAAATGATCCTCTGAAACAAAAGATATTGCATAATTTGGAGCACAGAGATTAAATAAAACAAAAATAATCCAGAGCATTATTTCATAAAGTCATTATTCAATACTCAACATGAAATATTCTTAAATCTTATAGAAACCCCATACTCATTAATGAAAAGCTGGACATATTTCCTTATGAAAAAGAGCATATTACTAACAGTGGTGCCAAAATCTCTCAATTTCAACTTCTGATGCCATCTTACATACTATTCTTTCAACAGATAACTCAAGATCAACTTTCTCACTATTGTAAATCATTCAGTCCAAAAAAATTTTTCTCCCCTGCATTTCCTTTCAATGATTTTAACTTATTTTACTTAAAAAGCTTATTATTGACCCTCAATTTGATAAACCGAATCCAAAATACTTCTTTTCATAATTCACATAACAGAATTCTTATTTGTAAAAGTTAGGTCCTTGAATTTTTTTCAGTGAGCTTATTAAGAAAAATTTCTTCCCCGCTGCTTGTTTTAAACTAACAGCTTATATTATCTAGACACAGAAATGAAAACCTTGATATAGTAATTAACAATATAACACATTTCCTTGGTTGCCACCCTCAAAAGATTCTAATTAAGCTCTATCACAAAGTAAGACATTTTCATTATAATATCTTTATTTATAAATGAAGAGCATCACAGCAATCCAATCAACTAGTCACACATGTTTTTCTCTTCAAATACATGACTTTTGACAAGTAGAGATCTATGTATAAGCATTAGGCAGAAAAGATCTCTTTGCAGGGGTCTTCCTGAAGGGGAATGTTGCATTTAATATATAAAACACCATCATCTTACAAAGACACATGTGCCACTTACAAAGTTGACTTTGAATTTAATTTAGAACTCAATCTTTCTTTGCAGCTTCAACTGGACTACTTGGCACTCTAAGTATGTTCATTAGAAAGTAACTCAAAATAACTAGTGTTTGAAAAACTTGACACTAAAATGTAACAAAAATTATGTTCAATTATTAAATTAATTTGTGTCATTTCATCTTCTTGAAGTTAAAAGATGGCTGAGATTTTGGTTAGTAAATGCACTCATTAATGCCTGTAGCTCAAATGTACAAATTTTTTCATTTAAAAGAAATTTAATTTAATTAGGGTATTTCTTTTCTACATTAAAATGAAACTTTATTAAGGAACACATAAAAGAACACTGAATACACTTATGTAAGTTTAAAATAAGTAAATCTTCATTTAAAAAGCTTACCAGAAATAAAAATATCAATTTAGTATCTTTTTAAAAAAGGGTATTATGTTTTTGTAAGGTTTTGTATGTTTCTTCCCAGGTCAATTCAAACTCTTAAAAAGATCTGTCCTTCTGCCCCCAATTTGTTTTAAGGATGAAAGGTGAGAAGAACTGGAGTCTGGCTGGGGAGTAGGGCACTGGGGTGGGAAATGGGCAAAGATGTAACCAAGTTAGAGAAACACGAAGGACTTTCTATTAAATGTCAAACTGAAATGACTATCAGAAAGAGCCAAACTTTTACATAAACTATTTTAATAAATTAAAGATTAAAGAATCAAAGAAGTCCTAGGTAAAATGGGTATTCAATGGTATGAAGAATATTTACAGTATGTTCTTACCTAGGCACTCTTGGATCATGCCATGTGCTCACACCAGTCTGAGTATGTAAGAAATATACCTGACCTTGTTGTGTTGTCCTCTGTTCTGTAAAATTAAGAAACACTAATAATAAACATAATCAGAATGTTCAAATCAAAGACAGTTATACACACTAGGATATTATATTAATAGGTAAATTCTCCAAATTACCAATCCATTTTACTACAAAAAAACTGCTTTAAAGATCATTTGTTCTGAACTCAGAATACATTTTCTCCTGGACACAATCTTATAAATTGTGATGAGGGTCACAGGCCAGCTATCTAAAAGCCAACTACATTTACAATGTGGCTCAAATACTAAACATGTTGCAATGAAAAAAAGAAAAGATTGTCACAGTACCAATAATTCAACATGAAGAAATGTTCTTTCATTTGTCTTAAGTGTGGAGCCTCAGGGGAATAAAAGGCAGCTCAGAGAAAGGTTAGCCAACTTTGGGGAGATTTTGAGGGGATATGTAGAAACTTTCAAAGGGTTTGCAGGCTGGTAATGCTTTTTTTAATTTTATGCCAAAACTTAGGTTTTTTTTCTTAAGAGAGGTATATTCTCAGGACTACATGTAGACTCAAACAGAAGCAAAGAAGATGGAATACAAGGAAGACACTCTAGTCAAAAAATGGGCAAAGATGTAACCAAGTTAGAAAAAGAGGGACTAATGGGCATGTGCACAGCCTAGAGGAAAAGGTCAAAGGTGAAATTAACTCAAAGCCCTTGAGAAGACAGTGTGAAAGTCAGGGCAAAGGGAAGCAATCTGTGAAAGGGTTTCTTCAATGATGGTTTTTAGCCTTTATTTACACATGTTTTTAAGAAACAAAACCACTTTTCTTTAAACAAAATCTAATGAAAAATTCCAACATATAAAATGATAAAACTATTGCTAATATTTATTAGTATAAATGTATTTATAAGCCTATAATAAAGCCAATTAATTTAAACTTTAAACTTTCTAAAATTATGAACATAACATTTAAAGTTGGTTACAGATGCCAGCTGCAATAATTTTAGCTTTGGTACCCACTTTACTCCTATGTTTTAGTTGTACAAAAATATTTTTTAATCCAAATCACACAAATATTTTAAAAGTATAACCACTCCAACTCTTACAGCTTGCCTTATAATCTCCATTAAAGAGAAATGGCCGGAGATACTTTATTCTAAGGTCTAATGTTAATAATACAGCTAAAATTTACTGAGTGCTTTCTATGCCAGACACTCTGTCAGGCACACTTCACATGAAGTTTTTTATTTATAGCAACAAATCTACGTGGTTGGTACGATTATTTGCTCTATTTTGTAGAAGATAAAACTAAGGCAGAGAGAGATTAAATAATATGTCCAGTGTCATACACCTACTCTTCGGCAAAGCCAGAATATAAACCCAGGTCAGGTCGGCCTGTCTCCCAAGCCCAGGCTCTAATCAATCACTGTGCTGTTAAGTTAACCTATATGGCATAACACAGTTAATAGACAAACTGGTTTTTCTTTTTAATTAAACCACATTTTATTTTTCCTCTGCTAGTTGTCATACCATAGCCTTCTGGTAGGTCTGGAGGAGTATGTAAATGTGTCCTGCTCATGTAATTTCTATGTCTAAATATATTTTAAATTAAAGTAAGAATCATACATTTGCAGAACAGGTTTTAAAATATTCTAAAATAAAAGTAAAATAGAAGTTAGATCAGGCGATTCCCACCGTTGGTCATTAGGTGTCACCATCAGCCCAGAATAGTTTACCCACAGGCTGTTGAGAGGGTAAGGATGTACGTAACTTGGTTAACTTTTAGCAAGAAAGGAGAGAATAGTTAAGTTCAAACTATCTACAAGAATGTACACAAGTTGTGATTAATCTAAAAAGTCTTCTATTCAACTAGAAGATTGATGTCGTCTCCCACAAGAAATTCTACAATTTAGGAAATTATGTAAGATTATAATAATTTTATACAAACACACAGTTGACAAAATTATTTATAACAATAACCCACTCAGATAACTCAAAACTGTAGACAATACAAACATATAAATTCATCAGAAATACGCTTTTGAAGTTTTTTCTAAATGTTTGTCTAGAAAATTACATAGCAGCTCTGACTCTAGATTATCATTATCAATAACAATACTATCTTACCTTTATACAGTGCCTATTTACAAAGTAGTCTCACATTGTCTCAAGTGCTTGTCACAATACTTTTGTGATAAGGAGAGATATCATTCATCTCATTCCATTTTAAATGAGCATAAAGGCTGAGGTTAAATGACTAGCCCGAAGTCAAACTGTTGGTTAGGTAGTCTTCTACCACTTCAAAGACTTTTCAAAGTTGGGAGGTTTTACATTTGCTTTTTTTTCATGCAGAATCCCTAAACCCAGATTAGTAACTTCTTTAAAAGTTGATTTTCTGGCTGGCTTAGTAGCAAGCTGAAATCAGTAAACCACATTTTATTTTTCCTCTGCTAGTTGTCATACCATAGCCTTCTGGTAGGTCTGGAGGAGTATGTAAATGTGTCCTGCTCATGTAATTTCTATGTCGTTGTGACCTGACTCTCCTCTCTGCCAGTCTGGGATCTGAAGACTGTCCACATGTTGCACCATTTGTTCCACTAATTGGAGTGTTCTCATCAACAAAGCAGCTAAGAGGTCTGCCAGGACTAGAATACTCAGATGCCGGTCTATTGAAAAGTAACAGGGAAAAAGAAAAGTTAGTCAACTCAGATATCAAAAAATGGAGTATCTATACAATGTATGTGCTGCAGTAACAATCACTTAAAGAAAATGGAATGATTAATACAATACAATGATTTTAAGACCTCTAAATAGGTGCAAGACTAAAGCCTTTCAAATGATAATAAGCAGGTTGCAATTATGTATTTAAATCATTATATATTAAATTTAACTTTATATGAAGTCTACATATACTTCTAGATGTCCTAATAGCTTACAATGGACCACTTGACTTAGCTACAGCCTATACCCCTCAGTCCTGATTTCCTGCCATTCTCCTACACTGCTTCTCCCACACTGACGTTCCTCCTGTTCCTTGACTTGCCAAGGTCTTTCTACCTTTAGTGCTGGAGAGTAGCTCTTCCTTCTACCAGGATGCTTTTTTTTCTCCTATTCTTCATAGGCTTCTTTTTGTCATTCAAATCACAACTTAAATTTAAATTTAAGTTATATGTCGAAGAGGTCCTTTCTAACCTTCAAAACTAAAGTAGTCACCCAGGGATTTGATGGTACATCACCTTATTTCCTCAACATAGCAATTTCTTCTGTTGTTTTTTCTTATTGCTTTCTTGTTTTGTCTGTCTTCCCCACTATAATATTTATTGAGAGAAGAGAGTCTGCCTCATTTGTTCCCCACTATATACACCCCCTGCACCTAGACCAGTGTTTGGCACAAACAGAAGAATAGCTCAATAAATATCTATTGAACGAATAAAAGAGAAGAAGATAGTTGGTCTCTTCAACGAGCCTCCAGTTTAACTGAGCTTCAAAGAGCTTCTGGTCAACCAAAAATAAAAGGATAATCAAGAGTTAATTTTTAAACTAACATTTACAACACAATCAACTGTACATGTGGAAATTAAATTCAATTTTATCAGTTAAATGAGTTAGAAGGAAATGAACATCACTAAAACACTGATACAAGTACACATTCATTTGCACCCAGATATAGTAAAAATGGGCTGATGTCAATAATATCCTTGACAGTTTAATACTAGAAATGCAACTGTCAAATAAGCATTTTTTTAAATGGCAACATGAGCTAAGTTAAATTCTCAGGTAAAAACACCTGAGAATTTTAACAGAGAAAACCTTGTGATTCAATGAGCTAAGTAACTAATGCCCAATAAATAACAGTAGATACAGCTAATGAGATGCATTTGATGTTCTATGTCTGGTGCCAGTTCTGCTCAAGAAAAAAAAAGTGGGGGCAAAACAAACACTGAGTAGAGGTAGCAAATAAACTTCGTTCTTTAAAAAACAAGGGGTGGAGGATATTCAGCCACTTATTCTATTCATTCTCAGTTACTTGAAAAAGCACTTCCTTGGAATTTCCAAAAATTATCTTGTACCCCATGGCTTTATATGTTAGGCTCCATGAAGGCCCTTCTGCCTTGTTTGTTATTATTATAGCCCAAATGCTGAGCAGTGCCTGACATATAACCATTTGGTGAACTGAATGATAGCCGTTACCATTACCCTTAACACTTTATCACCTTCCCCTTACCCAGTTAAATCCTAATGTTTTTCAGGATTTAGTTTAGAGATTCCCTTCCTTCAGAGTTTTCCCTTGCAACTTCTACCATCCCCTACCCACCCCTCTAAGTCAGGTGACCCTCCTATGGTCTCGGGGAGCTCATTCTTATCTTGATCACAGACCTTATTGGCTGTAACATAATATAATCATATCCCTACACGACTGAACAAATAGAAATCCTGTATGTATATTTTGTCCTAGCCATTCAATCATGGACTAAAAATAAAAATTTTTAAGAGTCCCAGCAATAAGATGACATCTCAATTTCTTCATTTAATTCACTTAATAAATATTTATTGAGTACCATCATAGGCCCTGGAGCTACAATAACAGGGTGACCTGCTAAACAATCTGTTGAAAATTGCTTTTTAATGATGATAAGGCACTTGCTATAAGATCTACTGAACTACACAGGACAGTAGCACAGCATGGAGGATATAGTTAATGATTCTGTAACATCTTACTGCGTTCATAGATAGCAACTGCACTAGAAGGATTTAATAATATGTTGAACTGTTCAACTATTATGTTGTATATTTGAAATCAACATAAGATTATATATCAATAATACTATAATTAAAAAAAAAGATTACTGACCTAGAGCAGTATAAACCAAGAAAGGAAATCCAGTAAAGCTAGTAGATAAACAGAAAGGGACGCCTTCAGGAAGGTGATTATTATATGTATGTTCTTACCATGTGAAGATATTTGTATGTTCTTACCGTGTTGGGCGTTCCCATTGAGTAGTTCTTGTTATGTGGTTTAGATATTGGATTCTTCCAGAGGCTGTTCGCCTTTCTTCCCAACTTAAATAAAAATTGAGAGATAAGGCATTAAGAGGAAGCTGGAAACCAAATGTTTTTAGTGTGATAATCAAACCAGTCAGACACTGCTGTTATGAATCAGGAATGACAAACTGAAAGATCAATATACAGAATATAGGAACTTCTTCAATTTATTTTTAAAACTATACAGTGTATCTTCTGGATTCTGAAACTTCTAAAATATTTACACTGAAGTATGACTAATATTTTCCATTAGCCAAACTTTGGGAATTTTTCAATAGTGGAACAACACTCAATTAATTTATACTAATTTCTCCAGAATTTTGTGGGGGAAAAAAGACTATCCTAAAATTAAAAATCACACATAATTCTTAAAAATTTTTTAAAGCATTTAACCTACCAAACCTAATTTTTTAGAAATGAATGCCACTTGCTCAACATCTAGTTCCTGTAACAAAAAAAAAAGGCAAATGACTATGGAATTGTGGTAATGTTATTATTTCCACCAAAACATTTGGAAGCCTTAAAAAACAGAAAATAAGGAGATGCTAAGAGGTTTTCTTCCCCTGTGATTATGAATAAAGTATAATAATGTAAAGCAAGCTCAGAATAATAAGCCTTATTATTATATTGTTGAATCCCTCAGTATTGATTAGCTATTTCACCCTAAACTTCCCCCTTTAAAGTGCCATAATCTACCTGACATCCATAAAAGTTAACAGACATCAAGAAGCTAAAGTGATCTATAAACAAACTTAAATTATAGTAATTTTTAACAGTTCAAACAAAAAGATCAAATTGCCATAGTTTGAATGTAAATTTTGATGTCAAGAATAATTTAAGTCAAAACTTTACCAATTATATACTTTAAATGGATAGAACTTATTGTACATAAACCATGCCTAACTGGTTACTTAAAAATACTTTGAAAGTCAAAAATAAAATCAGTTAAGTATCAAAACTAGTACCAAACAAAGATAGAAAGCAGTGATAAAAAACATGAGCTCTGGAATCAAGGCTTAAATTTGTGTTCCAGCTCTGCCATTTACTATGTGGCCTTCAGCAAGTTACTTAACTTCTGAGTGTCAGTTTTCTTAATCTGTGAAAAGAATGAGGGTTAACAATAGTAGTAGCAGTAGTAATAACAGTGGCTAATTATTTATTAAGCACTTACTACATGCAAAACGTGCTAAATTCTTTATATGAATGATTTCATTTAATCCTCACAATAATTCATGGCATGTATACTATTAGCATCATCTTCTTTATAAATAAATGTAAACCAAAGCTTACAGAAGTTAAATAAATTGACTATATTCATAAAGCTAGTAAGCAGAAGAGTAATTAAGGATCGACCCTGATGGCCTAATCCCAGAATCACATACATGAGAATTAAATACATAGATAGATATAACGTATTATATAAAGTGCTTACAACAGTATCTGATATATGCATGGTCAATTAATATTACTATGTTATTATAACTACTATTATAGAAATTCTCTATTCCATCCCTCTAAATAGAGCAGGCTAACTCAATCCTGTTTTGAGCACTATAAATCAAACAAAAAATATGTATCTTCTAATATATAGTATTTACAGGAACATTACATTTGTCTCCTTGTCAAAACTCTTAAAAACCGAAGTTAAATATCTAATTAATGGCTTATTTTATAAATTTTTTGTGACAAGATCCCTCACTGATTTTCCAAGTTTAAGGAAAACCAACATTTTGGAACTTATCAGCAAATTTTAAAGGTAGCACAATAAAAACCAATTTATTTCTCATTATTTTAAGGATATTACCTACATATTTTTCATTAATGATTTTTAGCTTACCCATCTGGTAAATCATTATCAAACAAACGACTACAGTCCACAACTTGTCCTCCTGTGCCTATTCGGTCTCTGGACTGAAGACTTACTATTGAACAACAAAAACATTACTAAGCAACATAGAACTAGAAAGAATTATTACAATTTAAAACATACATCTTCTAAAAACATCTGGCCTAACTTATTTTAATAAGCTTTAAGAATGAACTCTTTAGTTTCTATCAAATTCTGCAATTTATTTTTCCATGAAATTTTCCCCTTTAGGGTTAATATTAGAATGTTAAGATTTTCTACACTTCATGGAAGAGAGTCTAATTCCTTTTTTCTCACCGTACTGGGACAATGCAAGGCCACTACTGCATTTTTAAAAAAAGGTGTAACACATGAAAGGTTTATTCATATACAGAGGAATTTGGAAAGTTCACATTAATTTGGGTTTACTTTTTGACCCATCTTAAAAAAATAGATACCAGATTCTGGCAATAGGGCAATATTTGGATTTATTTCATGAGTTAAAACAGTACCTCATCATAAAGAAGAGTATAAAACTACCACTATAAACATGGAAGCAAGAGATGTGAACTCTAGACTAGCCTCTACCAACTAGTTTAACACTGTGACCTTGAACATAACATTTAACATTCTTGAGGTTAAGGTAATCCCAATGTGAATAATAGGGAAATTAGGCTAACTGATATGCTTAAATCCTTCTTTGTTTCTCTAGTATTCTTTAATTCTATTTTTGCAACTCTCCCAAAAGATAGAAGAGGTACAGGCAAACCTGACTGTAACCCAACTTCTAAAAGATGTAATAGGTTACTACATAAAGTGTGATGACATCTTTAAAACCCTTCAGTCTAAGAAGGGTCCCAAAATTCTGAAATCTTCCAGCTTTGTAAAAATTCTGAAAAAGTCATAAAGTTTAATGTATTATTCCTTTATACATCCATTTAAGGCAGGCAACACTGTAACACACCTTCTCAGCTAATGTAAACAAATGTTATGTGAAAATTGTACTAGAAAATTATATTGTTTTTATACAGAAAAGCTAAGTGAAATGCTTATGAAAATAATCACTGATCTCATTAGCTTTGTAATAAATAATATTAAAGTTCAAAATTAAGGATTTCATGAGCATCAATGTATATATCCAGAATCCTGTATTACAAAACACCTAATCAATTTTTAGGTGGAACTATGTTTTTAAATGGCCTAATTCTTGCAATATATGAGTCAAAGAAATACTATGTTTTTTTCAGAGCACTGTTCATAATACTAAACATCAGAAACCTAAATATCCAACAATAAGGGACTTGGTTAAATTAATTATTTGCCCACATGGACTACCATACAACCTTAAAAAATGCAACAGAAATGTATAACCATGGACACACACACAGAGAAAGATTTAGGACAGAATAAAACAGGTTACTTAAAAGTTTGTATGGTATAATCTCATTTTAAAAACAGAGAGAAAAGGAACACACCAAAGTGATGACAACGATAGCCTATTATGGGCGCACCTTAGGTTCTCTATCTTTATTTTGATTTTATTTTATAAGAACAAAAATCAAAAGAAAAACTTCACAGGAGATGTGAAGAACTGAGTAAGTTTTAAATGCAAGGGAAAAGTTTTGGGTGTCATCTCAATTTGGGAGATTTTTTTCTGTCATCTCAGTTTGGGAGATTTTTTGTAAGGTTTTTGGTTTTTTTTAATCCAAAAAGTTTAGGTCAGCTTGAATGAAGTCAAAATTCACTTAACTTTAAATTCCACTCTTACCTACTATCTGTCCTCGAACTGTATCATTGTCATTTGGCCCAAGTTTGCATAAATCCAACCTCTGATCTATTTGAAATCAACATAAAAGAAAAGCAATTAAAAAATAAGCTGGTATCAGAGAGTCTAACATCTACAGAGTGAAGTAAATTTCCACAATCCATTAGAAATCAGGCCTATCACTTAAAAAATTAATCATGTTTTAATGATGAAACAAATGTTTAAAATTCTCTAACTGCATATGTAATTAGTATAAATGTCTCAGCAAAAGTTTTGATAAATTTGGATTTCAAAAACCATAAGACACTGGAATACTGCCAATATGCAGTTATTTTCTTGCCAAAGATTTCAGACCACTTTGTCTAAGTATTGGCCTGCCACCTAATATTTGTTTATCCCTGAGTCTTGATTTTCTCATGTGAAATAGTAGTTAGTACCTACCACACATTTCTTAAGGATTAAATCAAATAATTATATAAAACTCTTCGCACAGTACCGGCACATAAGTGTTCAATAAATGTTAGTTGTCACTGTTACTTTTTAATCTACCCGTTTCAAGTTACCAACCCACACACAGAGTAAGTATTAATGAGAAGCCAAGTATAAACTGTAAGATAAGGGTTTGAGTCAGTTCTGCTACTAACTCATTTAGAGGCAACTCATGTATTCTCTCATTCCTCATTAATAAAACACATATTATCTACAAAACATGTATAAGACACAACACTGGCCTGGTCAGTTACTATAGGAACAGTGTTTACCATAGCATGTTGCTTTTATTTTGATTACAGCACTGATAACTGCATTCTTTTACAGCTATATACCATCTGTTTACTTAAATAAATCATGAATTGATAAAAGGACACCATATCATAGTCTTGGTATTCTCCACTTCAACCTGGCAGAACACTACATCAGGTGGTCAACAAATGCTTGAGAAATATTTCTGAACATCAAAATGCCAAATAAATTAATGCAACGAAACATTCGCAAGCAGCAGAAAGTAAAACCTGTGACCCAAAACTATAATGCCTGGCTATCCAACCAAAAATACAATTTTCCCCTTGCAAAATAAATGGACACTACTAAATCAGCTATACAGTGGACTTGTGCAGAGCAGCTGCACTTCCCCTGTTCAGCCCTTCCAATGTGTCCTGCTCCCCTTGCCAGGAAGCCTTTTGCCCTTGCTTCTTAGAGGACAGGATTTATGCTTTTTTCACCTTTAAATCATCAGAGTTTCAAATAAGTCCCTCGCACATTACAGATTCAATAAATGTTGGCTAAATTGAACCAGAGATAAGGTCATACATGTGACCTGTATAAGTTTTCAGCTTGCCTGTTTAGCTGAGTAATTAAACAGTTTGTTTTTATATGCTAGATCTTTTCCAACCCCAGCATCTCCTACTGGTTACCTGTCTACCCAGAAATAGGAGAAATTCTCAGGTGCCTTTAAATTTCCCTGACTGAGAACTTCTAGTTTAATTTTCTCCCTTTTCCCTTTTAACAATGTTTATATCTCTGGACTGTGGTGTCATACTACATTAAAAGGGATCATCCCATATATATCTAACATTCCAAGCTAAATTCACTTCTTTTATTTATTTGTTTACTTAGCTGGATTCTACATAAAATTTTAACATAAGCATCTGGCTAAAATTCCATGACAATGAATGACTACCAATATTTTTTATATTTTATAAGAAAGAGTTCTATAGAAACAAAAAAATTCTGTTGAAAAAGTTATTTCCATTTATGTCCTAATGGAAATATCCCCCAAAAGATGATCTGTCACCTGGCTACATGAATTACACATATGCTGAGTCAACTTCTCAATTCAGTAGGGAAATCACTTCTAATGTCTTAATCTTGATCTAATTTTCTAAATGCCCAGGTTGGTGAAAAGTCAAGCTATTGCTAGGTAGTTAATATAAGCTGACTCACATTCAAAATAATGTCTCGCCTTTCTTTAACTTTTCTCACAGCAGTTTTATATATCATTCTTATTCATTAATAACTCCCCCTTAAGTGCCACCTTAAACACTCCAATCACTTAAATTAAACTCAGCTTCATCTCATAAAGCCACCAAAACCAGAGAAGGGTTCTAAGAAATACAAAAGGTATATATAATACTCTTTTTATTATTTTTTTTAACTTCTGGATATCAATCATCTCTTAACACTTAAAAATAAAATCACTGGAAACTTAAGTATCAGTCAGCTCTTATTCAGTTCTAGGTTTCATATATTTAAAATGTTGTGATCTTAGTGTAAAGTCCACAAAATAAACTTAGACCAGAATTTTTACCAATGTTTCAAATATACAGAGGAAGTAAAGTTTTTGGACCCTTGCCTCCCCCCAAAAAATATATATTCATTTATACATATTTAAATCTTTAAAGTACTAGTATCTACTCACAGCCAGTGTCTTTGAGGCGGTTGATGGCATTGGAAAGAAGACGAACACAACCAAGAAATCCAGCACCTTGTTTTTTATGGATCTTCTTGTGATTCCATACACTGATCGTAACTGAATCAGACTTTCCGATATACCTAAGAAAAAAAAAAGATGACTGCATGAGTAATTGGTAATTATAAGTAGTTAGTGTAGTCTAAAGTCATAAATGTTCCAAAGTATGGCTAGATAATGCAAAATACGTTCTGAGTTCAAACAATCCACAGGATTGAATTTAATTTTTTTTAAATCTTTTAAGTAAAATCTAAAAGAAGTTCGTAATATATTCTTTATCCCATCTGCCATTCTCAGGCTGAGTAACAATTTTTGTTAGTAAACATACTATTTTAGTGACTAGTGTCAGAGAACACCATGAGAGTTTATGGTTATTCCTAACAACAAAAATCTTACAAGAACTATTATCACAGCCACATTTTAAATATACTTCAGTGACATGACTTACTACCTCAAAGGATACTCAGTTCATTTTCAAGGGACCATTGTCAAGGCTGACAGACCAAAAATCTGACATACCTGTTATGTTTTAAAATGCTGTAGAACAAAAGCTGAGTGTAACGCTTTTCCCCTGCTTCTTTCCTGTATGCAGGCCTTGAGAGAGCAGGACTCTTGCAGATTTCACTTCACTGCCTGCAGACAAGCAGAGCAGGGGAAAGCGTTACTGTACTTGTCTGTGCATATACCTGCAAGTATGTAAAAGCTCTACCTCGGCCAATTGTTGACATGGTGTCATCCCATGCAAAAACGTAATAAAATAACAATTTTATCAGTAGAACCCTAACTATATTTCAGTGACTCTTAACAGGTCAAATTTTTGGTCCAGCAACCTTGACCTTAAAGTGTCATTCTGTAAAGCAGTAATATCAGAAAAATTTACCTAGTATATAAAAAAGCCTAAACCACTTAGGTGAGGACTAAAACTTTTACATGAGGAATATGGAAGTCACACTTGGTTGAATCCAACTATGCTTAAAGCATGCCCACCCCGCCCAGACTTGTAATTATGCAACCTAATATATTCTTTTTTAAAAACCAAGTCACTTTGAATTTTACTTCTGTAGCTTGCAAATCAAAAACTCTGGACTAAAATATCATTTAGCATGCATGTACCTGTTACCCAATAGACTTAACAGACCTAACTTGGAAAGTATCTATTACATGATACGTCAAAATTCTAGAACTCGAATCAAGTGTTAAACAGTTAAATCACCCCAAGACAAACACTAAAAAAAAAAAATCACTTTAAATCCATTTTCCAACTGGTAAGCCTGATTTATAAGTATGTTAAAATACTGATTCCCTCAGGCCTTAAAACAGCCTACCACTGGCTTAAGCATCCTGTCAGGAGGCTAGTTGTCAAGGCCCAGAGAGACCTTGAGAACACACGTGGAAAATAGGGGGTTTCTATCAACTGTGTCCTTGAATGACTGTGTGACAACGTCTCACCTCCCTGCTAAATGGACTTTATATTACAAAGTATACTTCTACTGCATTAAGCCACTGAAAATTTGGGGTTGTCTACTATATCATCCTGCTCTAACCAATAAAGGGCCAAAATACAAAGGGCCTTGTCAGCTATGATATGAACTCTGGACTTTTGCTCCAAGACAGGAAGCCAATGGGTGATTTGGAGCAGAGGAGTAACAAGATTTTAAATATGTTTTAACAGAATCACTTTAACTTCTGTGTTGAGAAAGATTGCAGGAGCAAGGTTAGAAAAGCAAGGAATCCAGGGCAGGGGTCAGCAAACCACAGCCTGTGAGCCAAATCCAGCAGAGCACTAAGTATAGTATGATTTCATTTTTTTTTCAAGGATAAAAAACGCTAGTAAGTTTTAAGGCCATAATAAAAATACTTAGAATGTCTACATCTCTCCACTCATATCACCACTTTTCTAACAAAAAGGCATCATTTTCTATTGGCTAGATTCCTCCACAGTGTTGGAACTAGTCTCCTTGCCATTCTTGCCTCCCTCTAAGCCATTCTTCATGTTATAGCCAAAGTGTCTATTTTTGGATATAAATCTGGTTATAGCATTTCAGTATTGCTTTTAGGAGACTATTCAAACTGATTAATAGGCTTTAAAGGACCTTCTGGAGCTGGCTCCTGCTTGCCTCTCTTGGCCTTTTTTTTAACCACACTCCCCTTACCTTACATGAACTTGACAATACTGCCTCTCTGAACTGTTTTCAGAATGACGTTCTCTGTCAGCTCTGGGTCTTCACACAGACTACTTTTTTTTTTTTTTTTGAGAGGGCATCTCTCATATTTATTGATCAAATGGTTGTTAACAACAATAAAATTCAGTATAGGGGGGTCAATGCTCAATGTACAATCATTAATCCATCTCAAGCCTAATTCTCGTCAGTCTCCAATCTTCTGAAGCATAACGAACAAGTTCTTACATGGTGAACGAATTCTTACAAAGTGAATAAATTCTTACATGGTGAACAGTACAAGGGCAGTCATCACAGAAACTTTCGGTTTTGATCATGCATTATGAACTATAAACAATCAGGTCAAATATGAATATTCGTTTGATTTTTACACTTGATTTATATGTTGATCCCGCATTTCTCCCTTTATTATTATTATTATTATTATTTTTAATAAAATGCTGAAGTGGTAGGTAGATGCAAGATAAAGGTAGAACACATAGTTTAGTGCTGTAAGAGGGCAAATGTAGATGATCAGGTGTGTGCCTATAGACTAAGTATTAATCCAAGCTAGACAAGGGCAACAAAACATCCACGGATGCAGAAGATTTCTCTCAAAGCAGGGGGGATGAGGTTCTGAGCCTCACCTCTGTTGATCCCCAATTTCTCACCTGATGGCCCCCCTGTGACTGTGCCTGTCTTAGGTTGTTCCTCCCTTGAGGAATCTTACCGTCTCTGGCTAACCAGTCATCTTCCGGGGCCATACAGGGAAATGTAAAGTTGATAAGTGAGAGAGAAGCCATATTGTTTGAAAAGGTTAGCTTTTTACTTCTTTGCAGATTTATGCCCTGTGGCTTCTATGCCAAGCACTTGTCTCGAGGTATCTTTACCACCTGGAGGAATTATGATACTCGGTAAATTCGATATGAGGTACGAATTCTATTTAAGGGTTGTAATTAGGAAGGAAGAAGAAAAGCTATAGAGGTAGCATATGGAAGAAAACATGGGAGGATTGATTATTTCTTTGGCATATCTTCTTGTAGAGTACCTTAAGTATGTATAGGTTTTAAACTACTAACTAATTTGCACACACATATTAACATAATAGGAATACGGTGACATAAACAAAGCAAATCTATAATTAACATCCATCTCCACACACAGACTACTTTTGCTTAGTGTCTTCCCATCTTTTCCTTTTTCACATTAACCCCTACCTAAGGTCAAAGCCTAAATGCCACTTTTCTAGAGAGCTCTTCCCAAATCCTAAATCCATATAAAGAAGTTCTATATATTTCCATAGCACCTTATACTTCCTCATATTCTTACTATTTATAATTTCCTATTTACTTGTATTTATACACCACTTGGCTGTAAATTTGGAGAACTATGTCTTGTTCACTGTTTTGTAGCTAGGTCTCTGGACAAATATAAATATGACTGGAACTAAAAGACATGGCTTAAACAATCTAATTAATAACTCGAAAGCTTAGTTAGCTACATGGATGATAGCTTATTACAGCTATGCCTTCAAAATTCCTAAAGGTCAAATCAAGTAATAAAAAATTTGTGACCTAATATATTTACTGAAGGCATCTAACACTTGAGAATTATATACCATGTATTATTCTAAGCACTTTACATGTAGTATCTCAATCTTCATATCAGTATTCTAAAGTAGGCACTTTTATTGATGTTGTATTATTATTAATGGAAACTGACACACATGGGGTTAGACAATGAGCTGATGATTACACAGTAAGTGATAGAGGTGGGAAGCTAGGTAGTCTCACTTCTCTCTACTGCCTACCTTTTTACTTCCTATTTATTTACTGGTGAAGTTAACTTGGAATTACTGAGCCATAACACTAAAGGCATAAACAAAATCATTATTCTTAGTTGTTTCTAGGTATCTTAATGTTGCAAAAGAGACATGACATTTGTTCATGTGGTTTAGAAGGTCAAATTTAGATAACTGTTCAGGCTGAGCTAGATACTCTAAAATAGTTCTAGAGCTAATGGTCTAGAAGTAGGTGAGATTTAAAGCAAAGAGGTTTTGGTGGGAGATCTAAGATTAGTTTTTGTAGGTAAAGTCAAGTTGAACATTTTGAAGAAAAGTTGAGGTTGATTAAGAGTGAAGTAGAAAGACAGTGAAGCTTAAAAGGCTAAAGACTTGGAAAGTCAGGATATCAGCACAGGTAACACGTTTACAACATGAGAGATACTGAAATAGAAGTCTAGATAGCATGTGGTAACTGAATCAGCAACCTGAAGAAAACTGAAACCTAAGCAGGGAGGAATAGATAAGAAACAAGACTATACCTGCCAACAAACCTCTTACATATTCCCAAACTGTAAGCCCAAGATATTGTAATGTGTAATGGTGATGGTGGGGCTGAAACAGAAGATTGGTGAAAGTGCTTAAAGGAATGGAAATATCTGACTCCTTTCCCCAACCAAGTTCATCTTCAACCCTGGCAGGAGACCAAAGGTTTATTTTTCTGAAAAATTCTGTACTCAAGAACACTAGGCAAGCTGAGGGAGAAGGCAAAATTCCATAATATAAAAACAGGAGTATAAGGAGGTTAATCTAATGAATGGAGAGACCTCCTAGTATCCTTACATGGTTCAGCTCCAAGAACACTAGCATCTAAGAATATAGCACCCAGGCAGGAGATGGGAGAATTCTCCTGCAACAAAAATGTCGTGGTCACACGTAATTATCCTATTGAATTAACCGGCTCTACCCAGAAGCATGATTGGGAGCTCTATATTTATAAAGATCCTCCAAGAGACTCAAATAAAACTAATAGAAAAAAAGGAACTCTGAGTAAAGAGAGGCAATGAAGTAGCAGAAGAAAACTGTAATTAATACTCACTTCTCTCATCAGAGAAGATATTTCATCCAAGAAATAAGAGGAAGTTATGAAAAAGGGATAGTCAGAAAGCGAAATTATCTGAGGAGTTAAAAACATGAGGGCAGAAATTACAATAAAAGAATGCCAGAAAACCAAGTTGGGAACACAGCCCAGATATTTCATCACAGTTTTTAATTTTTTAACAAAGATTTTTTTATTAAGACTTTTTTAAAACTACGATAAAATATCAGAGAAAAAAGAGGGCAACCAAATGATGATCACATTCAGGAGGGATAACATCCAAATAACAGAAGTTCCAGAAAATGAAAAAGAGAGAAAGAAAATGGAGGAGAGGATATCATCTATAAGTAAATAAATAGAAAATTTGACCATAACTAGAGTTTTAGTATCCAGACTAAACGATCCCACTAGGTATCTAAGCACTTTGTATCATATAGACAAAGTCCACCAACAAAAATTTAACATCATGTATTAAGAGAAAACCCTGAAATCTTCCAGTGAAAAACAATAATCATGAATGATCAAAATCAGAATGCCAACAGCAATACTCTAAACCTACACTGTCCAAACGGTAGCCACCAGCCACACGGAGCCACTGAGTACTTGAAATATGGCTAGGCCAAACTGAGACACTCTGTAAGTGCAAAACAAACCTGATTTCAAAGTAAAAATAAATGAATAAAACATAATGCAATTACCATTTTATATTGATTACATGTTGAAATGAGAATGTTTTTGATATATTGAATTAAATAAAATATATTGCTAAACTTAATTTTTTTCATCTGTTTCTTTTTATTTTTTTTGTTGGCTACTGGAAAATTTTAAATTACAGATAAGCTCCCATCTGTGGCTCACATTACACTTGACAGTGCTGATCTAGACCTAAAAGACAATGGAGCTATAAAATAAGCACGATCTCTAGAAAGAGAAGAAAATGCCAGAATAAAGAAGCCAAAGTTACTGAAAGCAGTAACCTTGAGAATGGGAATCAGGAATAAGAATGGGGCAGAGAACTGTTATTTTCCCATTAAAGGCTTAACAGTATCATTTGCCTTTTTTAAGAGGTACACATACTTTATGATTAAAATAAAATTTAAAAGAAACCATCATATAGAAACAAAAAGAAAAAGAATGCCTGTACAGTATATACACAGAAGACAAGCAGTGATTCTACAGCATCTTACTACACTGATGTACAGTGATTGTAATGGGGTACGTGAGGGGGACTTGTAATAGGGGAAGTCTAGTAACCATAATGTTGTTTAACTAATTGTACATTAACAATACAAAAAAAAAAAGAATGCCTGTAGTACACCCCAATTATGATTTCAGGTTTTCCACTTATAACTGGCCTAAAAGGAATTAATACCTTTATATTTGACTAAAATAAGGTTCTCTACACTGTGTATACATTTTGTTCTTAAAAGGGTTGTTAAGGCCATTTCATCTTCCAAAATTGGCTATCAATAAGCCAAAGTAGGTTAGGTTTTCCCACTAGGTTTTGTATCCCTTTGTGAGGACCAAATTATACCACAGATCAAACTCAGATCATTTTCAGTGTTTCTTTTCAAAGACAATATTAAATAATACTGATTCTATGTTTCATTTCAAATTTATCATTTAAACCTACAAGTCATAATGCTGATTCCACTTTGGATCAAGTGTATTCTTCACAGTATCTGTAGAATGGCATTGCCCAGATCCATCAACGACCACCTTTGCAAATGGATCAGGAAGTCCTGTGGAAAAAGGGAAGGTTTTTTTTTTAAAGAATATTTTGACATGGAAAAAGAAGATTATATGAAGATTACTATTTGCTAAAAAGATTATTCCATTCTTTATAAAAAAAATTAGGCATAAATAAAACATGGCTCATTTTTAAACTAAGTTAAAGTTAATTCTACATTAAATTCCAAAAACTACTTTTTCTTGTTCCTGTCTCAAAACATTCTCAGCTTAACTATCAAAGTCTAGAGGTTACCTCATAATGGGGAAGTTTTTACAGTCTTTATCAGGCCTTGGACCCCAGGAATGTGAATGCTTAAAATATTCCTGGCTCTTTTAGAGCTTTTCCAAGGTCTCCCTTAATACTCATTTAAAGAGTTCCTTAGAGGTTTCCACACAGCACAAGGGCTACAGAGAAGTCAAATTAGCCAAAAAGTTTCCTACCATGAATGATGGGAAGTTGAAACAAAAAATCTAAATACCCTGCCTTAAAAGAGCTTACTATCTAACTGGGGAGATAAAAATACCATACATTAATTTTTTTAAAAACCCTGAGAATAAACAAGTGTTTGTACTAATTATCAAGAAAACACTTTTAATACTATGTCAGGCACTACCTAAATGTTTTAAATATATTAAATCTCTTTATCTCCACAATAACCCTATGGGGTAAATATGCTATAATCTCTATTTTACTGACGAGGAAACTGAGGCATAAAGGGGCTATTTAACTAACTAGCCCAAGGTCACACAGTAGTGTCAGAGCCAGCATCTCAAGTTTAGATTCTAAACCCATAGCTCTCAATGTCATGCTCTTAACCGCTATGCTGTATCATACCTCGCACTCACTATGCGGTGCAATAGTGAGTACAAGTAAGAGCTCAGAAAAACAGAACAATCTGAGTACGAACAGTAAAGAAAGACTTCTTCCCCACTCCACCTTTTTGAGGGCATGGGACTCATTTAGGCTTTAAAGGATAAACAGGAAGAGTGACAAGGAAGGTATGACAATATGTGAAGGGCTTTGTTGGGTCCAACCAAAGCATTTGTACTGAGGTGTGAAAACGTAAGTACTGTTGTAGAGATAAGACTGATCCAGTAAGAGAGGCTTAAAGTCAGAAAATAAAGGCTTGCAGTGACTGAGTTGGATAACAGAACCATTTTAGATTCCTCAGCATGGCTGTCAATACAGTTTTATTTTTCTGCTGGTGGTATTAAGGGTAGACTGGAAGAAGCAACAGCTAGAGGTTCAGAGATCATCTATGAAGCTGTTGTAAATTTCACCCAGTAGGATGAAGATTGGTAGGATGAGCAGACCCCCAACAAGGAAAAATCACATGAAAAGGAAATGACAGTAAAGAAGCTACTCTAAAAGGCCTTATATGAATTTACAAGAAACTAATGCCAATGACTACAGTTTTTAGCCCTAAATAACAATGAAAATAGTGGTCCTTTTGACCAAAAAAAAAAAAAGGAACAAGAAGAAGAAAATAGAGCTAAACAAAATGATAGAAACAGAAGTGACAATTTAGATTTTAGGCATACGAGATAGTATAGATTTCCTATGGACAGCAGAAACTACTAGCACAAAACTTTGGTAACTGTTGATAACTGGAGAAACTTTGCACCTTGATATCTATGCTAGTTACTTTCTAAAGCCAAGATACTAATTTGCCAAGAATTCAAGGCCAGCCAGAAATCACCTATCCAATTCCTTAATTCTATGATTCTGTGACCTGTCAATTTCAAACAGTAAGAGAAAACCAAAATTTAAGTTAACTATTTAAGAAGAAACTTGGTGAGGATATCAATCTATTTAACTATATTGTTCTTGAAGTTTAGTGCTATTCATGTTATTTCAATAATACCTAACCATTTGTAAATGTATTTAATAGAAGAATACTTTTCCCTCCACCTTTGATAACATTATTTTCTCCTGGTAGAAATCCACTCTATCTTGTGTTTGATTTTATTATCTAAACATATAAATGTATGTTTATTAGCAAAAACAAACAAAAATCACATTTCTAGCTTTCTCTTTGGATAATGTCTAACTGGTTAAAAGAATTGAGGACTAAGAAAAACAACTTTTTTCCCCCCACAAAAACACTAGATGAAGCTGCCAGATCCTTGGTTAAGTATGAAAGTCTAAGTTCTATCCTCCTATGTTTCTCTTCTGTTAAACAAGCTCTATACCCTAACAACAACAACAAATACCTAGGTTTCAACTTACCTGATTATATCATCCTACAAAAATTTAACTTGAGAGTCAAGTTACTGGAATGTGGTGAGAAGCTGTCAGGTTTTCTGAAGTTAGTGAGACCTCTAGTGGTAAATATAAACGGGCTGAAGTCTTTTCTGTGTCTACAATTTTCTCAATTCTCCCCTCCATATTGAGTCATATAAAATAGATAAAGTTCAAGAACTTCCTCATTACACAAATGCACTTGTGATGCAAATAATAATAAAACAAAAATTTCAACAGAAAAGTGAGTTACTTACCAGAGAAAATAAAGCTTTATTTTTCACTAGGGTAAAACACATTGAACCAACCATCTTGGTCCTGAGTGGAATTATTTGGCCCCTCTACAACACCTTAACATAGTATCTTACAAATCTTGTAATTAGATGTTGCATAAAAAACTTTGATATGAAAAAAAACATTCTTTACAAAATACAGATAATGGATAAATGGATAGATAATGTGATAAAGTTAATGGTAGAATCTAAATGGTGGGTAGTATTTAGATTAGTACTATGTCAGGCACTTCTTCACATGTAATATTCTTCACATGTTCCCATGTCTGAAAATTTTCCTTTTAAATTTGGGGGAAAGGGAGAATAACTTATTTTTTAAGAGCCAATAAGCTTGAAAATAGTTAAAAAATATGAGTTATCAAAAACTCTCTCGGCAAGGGTAAATACCCTGGAATAAATAGTATTATCTCCAATTATACAAATTACTCTACAAAAGATAAACATGGCTTTTTCCTATAGTTAAGAAAATACATATATATATCATCAGCCAATAGTTATCCTTCATATTAAAATTTATTTTCCCATTCAACACATTTTAATAAAACTGAATTATAAGCAAAAACTTGACTGTATTTCAGTATCAATGATAACTGCATTCTGATCAATAAACAGTCTCACTCTAAAGCATTTAGGAACTATTATTTAATTCTTTCTCTGAAATTAACATGGTCAACCCTCAGCTTACAAACAGATCAAAAATAGATGTAAATCCGTCACAGAGGGAGGCTCTTTGCCAGTGTGAACCTGGGACATACTCCATCTCTGGCTGAGTCCCTTCTGAGAATCCCATTCTCAGGACTGGCTCTCCTGTTCCCTTTCTAGGGCCATCAAGTATTTCTTGCATTCTGGGTTTTAAAGATAATCACACAGATTGCCCTAATTTTATCCCTGAATCAAGCTCACATTTTTTATAAATTTTATCAGTTTTTACTGCTTATGCCAATGAAAAAGGGGAATATTTCCTTATTTCCTTCTCTTTCTTAACCTAAAACTTACAGACAGATAAAGGTCACAGATGACAATAACTGACTCTAAAGTAAGCTTCCTCTAGATTTCCTAGGAAAACTGAGACAATGATAACTGGACATTCTATTGGAGAAGCTGTGTCTTGGAACTCTGGAGGAAGGAGAATTTGGGAAGGAAGACTGGGGGACAAATTGAAGATTGTATCTTTAAACCAGAGCAGATTATCTTGGAGGGTATATAAGCAGCTTTGAGGGCATGCATTCTTCTCTTCCTCCCCTTTCTCCTTGTCACCTGCCCATCCAATCCTATTTGCCACTTTATAGTCCTACTACAAGGATGAATCCTGCCTCTGATCAACCGTAAGAAGGGTAAAAGGAGTACACATTGGTTTATTAGGTTATTAACGACCAGGAGGAGGTAGGTAGTTCAGCAGAAGCCTGTGAAGATAAACACTGGTGACAACATGGATAAACAATGATGACATGCAGTGGGATGGAGGGCACATGGTACATAAATTGGATGCTGCTTATAACTTTCTTCTTAACTATGTCCCAAATTATCCTGTTTACCTGCTTTTTCATATAAGCACAGAATTTATAAACTTGAATTCATGTTCTACTCTAGAAAGACTGCAAATAATAAAATTTCAAGTGGAATTAATTATAAGTATGATTTAAAAATAATCAAGAGCTTATTATTTATTTTAATCAAATCCTTGAAAACTATCTAATGTCACATTACACAGCACACATTGCCAGTTTCTGCTTACTGGTAGAACTTGAATTTTAAATTCTCATGACTCTTCCCTATTTCTAACTTCAAATATTTTACATATAAAGTTCTGCTGACATATATTTTTAGTAAAAATCATATCATTTTTACTCAATAATTTAAAGCTATTCTAAGTATGATACTATAGGGTAAAGATTTTAAACACAGATGAGGGGTACTTCCCAATCCTCCCTCACAAAACTTGATTCTAAATAAAGCCATAAAATATTTCACAACAGATTAGCAAAGAGACTGCAAATATGGGACCCAAATGTCTGCTTCAGGATCTGAGACATAAGAGCATCTATGACCAAATGTGACAGAGACTTCTCTCATAGACTCTAGAAATTTCAAGCAGGCTGAATGAGACTTCTCTAACCTCTCCAAGGAATCCTGAATGCATGGGCAAAATTTTCTATGAAATGTTAGAAAGGGAAAAAGTGTTTACAAAATAATCCCACACCTCTTTTAGAAATCTAGTAGTATGTACACTTTCAATATACATTACACATATCTGCAGATACACACCTGCACACATACACTTCACACAGATATGTGGGAGGGGTAAAGAAAGGGGCTAAAGCTTAAAAGAGCACAAATTCCTTTTTTTTTTTAATAGTGCCAAAAGGCTCTGAACCAAAGCATTAATAAAACAACATAGAGTACATTTCTAAACAGAAAAATCCCTAAACCAGACAATTCTGAAAATGCTATCCAAAAAATTTACATACAATATACAACATTTAAAGTTAATTTACTTACGGAAAAAATCCTTTTTCACCAAGTTTTTTGCACAGAGTACTGTAAAGGAAACAGAAAATAAATGAGAAGAATTAAAATGGGAAGACTGCATTGTCAAAAGTTTCATTTTAAAACACTAAAAACACCAGTGAACAAGAAACACTAACTATAGCAAGGTATGAAATATGATCACAAACTTTCATTAGAGACTAGCAAAAGACAGCTGAACTGTGCTTGCAACTTTAGAAATGACCACCAGTAATAGCTGAGGACAAGAAAGTTTATAAATGTGGTATTCTAACAGGACCCACCCAATTCCTATCTTCCATTAAGATCTATTCTCAAAGTAGCTCAGCAGCAAAAGAAAAATAGTTCTGAGGAGGAAATATGTAAATTTGGGTTGATATATTTTTTTTATGATTTTTTTAGTTGAAGTATTGTTGATATACAATCTTACATTGATTTAAAATGTACAACACAGTGGCTCAACAGTTACCCACATTATCAAGTCCTCATCCCTCTAGTGTGGCTACTATCTATCAAGACAGAAAGATGTTAAAGAATCACTGTGATTGCAAATTATTGTGCCCCTTTGTGCCCCCCCACCCTCCCTCCCACATGCCCCAGCCCCTCCTCCTTGGTAACCACAAGTCACTTTTCAGTGTCTATGAGTCTATTGCTGTTTTGTTCCTTCTGTTTTGCTGTTTGTATATTCCACAATTAAATGAAATCATATGTATTTGTCTTTCTCCACCTGGCTTATTTCACTGAGCATAATACCTTCTAGATCCATTCATGTTATTGCAAATAACAGGATTTCTTTTCTTTTTGTGGCTGAATAATATATACTTATTTTTTTAAGAATGAACTTTTATACCGAAGAGGATCATAAATAAGATAAAGCTTTCTTGATATTGATGAGATTTTTAAAAATACTGTTATTTACTCTCATTTTAAACTCCACAGAAACATTACAGGAGAGAGATATTATCTTCTCCTAAATCACCAGCTCAATCACAAAATAGATCTACTATATCTTCCAAAGATTAGGACTTAATATACTGAGCTAGATATCCCAAGTCCACATTCTCTGGGCTACCTTGCATTAAATTATTAGTTATATGGTAATGGATGCACAACCTTGTTGAAATATTAAAACTACTGAGCTACACACTGTAAATGGGCAAGTTTTATAGTATGTGAGTTATATGTAATTTAAAAATTACTGCTTACATGGAATATAGTCAATAATATAATATCTTTGTATGTCAACAGATGGGAACTACATTTATTGTGGTATTTGATAATGTATATAACTGTCAAATCACTATGTTGAACACCTAAAGCCTATATAATATTGTATATCAACTATATTTCAACTTTTAAAAAGGTAAAAACAGAGGTACATAATACAGTACTATTGGCTGTAATCACAATGCTGTGCATTATCTCCAGGTCTTTTCATCATCTAACTGCAGTTTGTACCCTTTGAGCAACATCTCTGGAACTGTCAGTTAATCTAGAACATTGGAACAAAGTTAACACACTTAGGTTACAATTAGACGTTTTAATATCTGTTATTTGGGGGAAGGGAACTATGAGCAACAGCCAAATGTCATTAATAAACAAACTTCTCTTAATGTTAAAATAAAATTACTGCTTAGAGTCATAAAATTAACTTTTTTAATTCAAACTTACAAGTAATACAAGTGAAGGGAAAACAATTTCCATATATTTATAGTTTAATTCATAAGATATCTATGAATGTAATGGTTAATTTCTACCCATTTTAACTCACAGTTTAAACTGACTCTTCAATTAGTTACAATTATTGGATGTTGAGTGTATAAAAACTTCATTTAATATAACAAACCTTGGAAATAGGTCTAAATATAACTAATCACTTTGAAAGTTGAAATAAAAATCATTTTGAAGACAAACACCATCAGTAGATGAATGAAATTACTAAATAAGCACAACATACTGACTTACTAGTCAGAGTCTCTTAGGCCCTGTCTCTTTAGAGACACTTTTGTTTTTAAAAAACATAAAAATTCAGTCATGAATGGCCAACAGGCACATGAAAAGATGCTCCACATCACTAATTATCAGGGAAATGCAATAAAAACCACAATGAGGTATCATCTCACACCAGTAAGGAGGGCCAGTATTGAAAAGACTAAGAACAACAAATGCTGGCAAGGATGCGGAGAAATCGGAACCTTCCTACACTGCTGGTGGGAATGTAGAAAGCAATTTCAACCACTGTGGAAAGCAATATGGAGGTTCCTCAAAAAACCATTTGACCCAGGAATTCCACTCTTAGAAATTTACCCAAAGAATATAATTTCTCAGATTCAAAAAGACATAAGCACCCCTATGTTTATTGCAGCACTATTTACAATAGCCAAGATATGGAAGCAACCTAAGTGTCCATCAGTAGATGAATGGATAAAGATGATGTGGCACATAGACACAATGGAATATAATTCAGCCATAAGAAAGAAACAAATCCTACCATTTGCAACAACATGGATGGAGCTGGAGGATATTATGCTCAGTGAAATAAGCCAGGCAGAGAAAGACAAGTGCCAAATGATTTCCCTCATGTGTGGGGTATAACAACGAAGCAAAACTGAAAGAACAAAACAGCAGCAGACTCACAGACTCCAAAAAGGGACTCATGGTTACCAAAGAGGAGGAGTGTGGGAGGGTGGGTGGGGAGAGAGGGAGAAGGGGATTGAGGGGTGTTATGATTGGCACACATGGTGTGGGGGGATCATGGGGAAGACAGTGTAGCACAGAGAAGGCATATACTGAATCTGTGGCATCTTGCTATACGGATGGGCAGTGACTGCAGTGGGGTATGGGGGGACACAATAATATGGGTGAATGTAGTAACCACATTGTTTTTTCAAGTGAAACCTTCATAAGAGTGTATATCAATAATACCTTAATAAAAAAACTCAATCATGAAAACTAAGGCAATAATTAAGAGTACCAAATCACAAACTTGATTTTAGAGTACTCCTCCCTAAACTTTATATAAACTGAATACTCAGGATCAACACATACGTAAATCTACATTATAATCTGCAGTATTGATGAGTTAACCATATGATTCAAGAAGTGAAATGATTTCATCTCCATTTCAGAAAAACAGAAAGAATATCTGAATTCCTCTAACTTGTTATTAAACCTACAAACTTTGTTTTGATACTCATTCTTACTTTCTTCTGTCTACTTATGAATGCCTACTTTCCTGTCTAAAACTATCCTTCTGCCTGTGCTCTTTAGCTCAAATCCAACACACCAGTTTCTCAAGGACCTTGTCTCTCACCTCCTCTACCTCAGTCAGCATCTAAACGTACTCCAGTCTCACCCATGCTTCTTTCCTCCATCCACCATCCTATCACTTCTCCTTCAGAAGGAAACTACTTTTAAAAACTCTACACTTTGTGACTCCACTTCTTTACCTCCCACTATGCCTCAGTCTACTGCAATCTGGCTTCCTCATTCATCACTGCCCCTGCACTGCTTCTCCAAAGCCTTCGGGACCTAATTACTAATCCACCCAATGCATATTTTTCCTTCTTTTGCACGTCTGATCCCAGAGAGGCATTTGCCACTACTAGCTACTTCCTCTTCTGGAACCCCTCTCTTCTTTTGGTTTCTGTTTAATATCATATTCACCTGGTTTTACATCAAGCATAAAACTCATTCTCAGACTTCCTTGCCAGTTCTTTTTCCTATGTTCTATCCATGAAAATTGAGATTCTTCAGGGTTTTGCCCTAGGTCCTCTTCTCTTACTCTATTACTTGAGGAGCACAGGAGCCCATCCTTGTAAACATCAGAATTATATATAAACTGTTGTATGTATGTGTATGTTTCCAGGAAGATAACACATATTTTTTCTGGGAGAGAGTTCATAGTTTAACAGATTGGCAAAGCTCTTCCTCTCTTTCAAAAAATAAATTTGAAGAGCTCATTTTCCATACATTCTCCCTAGTCTTTACCATTTATATGACACCTAAATCTATAAACCCAACCCTTAGCTCTCTCCTGAGCTCCAGGTCCACACAGGCAAACTAAACATGCTCCAAAAATGAAATCACCATCTCCCACCTCCTCCAAAACTGCTCCTCCAAATTACTTTCTTTCAATAAATAGCCCTGCTTTCTACTCCATTGCCCCAATCAGAAACCTCCACAGCAATCTTCCTACTCTTCCCTCCCCACCCGCCACCTCCTAGCAATTACCAATTTTAATCAGTTCTGCCTCTGAAATAACCCTTCATCCACTTCTCTCTATTACCATGCCAGCCCCAGAGTCCAGGTCCCCCATCAACTACTGTCTAGATCAACAGCCTCCCAATGAGTCCCCAGCATCAAGCCTCAACTCCCTCCAATCAGTTCTCCACACTGGGCCCAAAGTGATCTTTCTAAAAATATGGTTAAGTCCTTCCATCATTTCCCTTCATCCTAATGGCATTCCAAAACATATTTAAAACTTTCCTCAAAACTGTCCTTCCATCTGTGCCCTGGATTTCATACCCAACCTACCACTTTCTCCTAGTATCTCTTTTCTCCTCTACTGACCTCCATCTTTACAACATTCCCAAGGTCTTTGGGCACTAACTTTACATTGGTTTACAATGCCCTTCAGGCCCCTACCTCCTGACCCCATCTTTCATCATCACCCCTCCCCTCCAAGCCCCCAAGACCAAACTCCAGCCACACTAAACTTTCACTTTCTCAAAGGCACTCTTCTCTCTTACCCACAGAGATTCACCTACCATTCTCTTTGCCTGGAATGTTTTTCCCAGGCTCTTTCACTACTCATATTTTAGTCTTGGAAGGGAAGGAAGCCTTTTAGAAGATGTTTTTCTCAACCCTTTGGCCACTTGTATATTCATAGAAGCCCATACCTATCACAGACACTCATCACACTTTTATTATAATTGTTTCAGAACGTTGCTTGTAACTATGGAGGAGGTAAACTCCATACAGTATAAATCATTTCTGCCTCATTTCTTTGTATCTCCAACACCAATCACACATTGCACCAGGTGCTTGGACACTTAATAAATATTTGTTGAATGAAACAGACTCCAAAATAATCTAAAATAATTTCATTGAAAGGGGGACTTTTTATACTATCTGACAGATAAATTACCAATCCTCAAGTAATCATGATTTTGACTTATGATATCTCATTTTATCATTTCCTTTTATTTAAAACATACTCTTTAGGTCATGTTTGAAAATTTTTCCTTTAAAAATCACACATGAGCAGTTGCTAACATATGACTAAGCTTCAAAGGGCAACTGAAAAACCAAAAGAACAAAGAACTTTAAAAGCGGTTCAAAGTTTATGAAGAGAAATTGAATGTTAGTAATCCAGAGACTAGGGAAGGTAACATCAGGGTCCTAAAAGAAGATTAATTTAAAACATAAAGTAATATCAGGATTGGTCAGACTGCTGACCTTAACACTAGATCTCTATGGCTCCAACCACAGTTTTTGCTTAAACTATTTCATACCCTGAAAGTAAAAACTTTCATTTATAAATTTTTAAAATAAGATTATCAAACATGATTTGATATTTGACAATTTTATTTAGTTGCACAAATTATTTTCACAGCTTGGGACCTTTACTGCGCTGTTGTTTTTCTTGGGAATGTTTTTTTCTAGGTACTAGAACCAAAACCCATTGCTCTTTCCATCCGCATTATCAATTATAAGTGCTTAGTAAATGCTCTATGAATTAATTTCAATAGGACAAACTCCTATTTGTCATCATAACAAGTTCACAACCAAGGAGATATGTATCAATCTCCTAAGGGACGTATACATATATACAGCTGGCCCTTGAACAACATGGGGGGTGGGGTGCCGACCCCCTATGCAGTCAAAAATTGGAGTATATAAGTTTTGATCCTCAAAAACTTAACTACTAATGGCCCACTGTTGACTGGAAACCTTACCAATAACACAGTCGATTAACACATATTATATACTGTATTCTTACAATAAAATATGCTAGAGATAAGAAAATGTTTTTCCAAATTGTTGCAAATCCCCCAAAAAATTCCAATATACTTATTGAAAAATATTTGCTTGTAAGTAGACCCAAACAGTTCAAATCCTGTGTTGTTCAAGGGTCAACTGTACAATACTATAATGTAATTTTATATTTGTAAATGTATGATTTTTTGTAATAGAAACTATGGAAAGTTGAGCCAAGATTGGTGAACTGTGGAGCTAGGGAGGGGCAGCAATGTGAAGGAAATTTCATTTTTGTTTTCTGAATGATTATTATAGGAGAGAGGTAAAAATAACATTTTAGAACACTAAACTAAGTTACAGAAGAGGATTAGCAGAAGAGAAAACTTGTAAGATGGGTGGGGCCAGACCTTTCTCCTAGACAGCCATCTTCAGTATCTTTATGTTTATTAGTAAGCTTTCTATTGAAGTAACATAAACAGAAAGATACAGAAATCTTAAGTACATAATAGTGAATTTTCACTAATTTTTGTACTAAAAGCATTATACTGAACTCTAGATATTTAGCAGTCATGTCAATTTGATCAATACTAACTACAAATATGGCATGACACCAGCACAGTACCATTATTACAAAATCCATAAGGGACCATGTCTCACACGGCCTGTAGATTTGCACTAGATTGCACTATGTTGATCATGTTACTACCTTTCTCAAGTTCCTTCAAAGCATTTCTCATTAAGTCTACATTCTCAAAACCTAGCCCAGTGTTCTAGCTATTCTACTCAACCCTTCTGCAGATACTGCAGATAGTCTACCTATGTAGACAAATACCTATGTAATCAAAATAAGCTAAGGTCAACCCTGGTGGTAAACTGGTAACTCCTCTCTATTTCACATGGATTCAAATGTGATCACCTTGAAATGTTTAATGAGAAGGAAACACTTCCTACGTCATTTTCATTAACCTTTCATTCAACATTTCCGGAACACCCACTTTTTGCCAAGTGCTATGACAGATTCAAGCAGATACAAGATCAATAAGACAGTCCTTTGCCTTTAGAGTTTGCATGTCAGGTATATTCAAATGCCATGCCATATATGCCTGTTGTTGTTTTCTCAAGAAATGTTTCTAAATTTTGCAAAAATCCCTTTTAGTATATTTTATTTGAGGCAGTGATTGGAGAAAGCCATTTGCAGAAGTGTATATGTAATAAATACTACTATTTCATTTAAACCAGTAATTTCTTTTTCTGGTTGGAAAGGCATTATCTATATGCACAACACCATGTAATAGTATCAGAGTAAATCCCAGATGTAGAAATAGAGTGTTATTGCTATTCTGAGTTGTATTCATAATGAATGGCTGTCTATGCTTAATCTGAATAAAACTCCCAACTGCTCAGTATTTTCTTGCCAAAACTTCCCCTTCCTCCTCCAGATTGGAGTTGCATTCCAATTACACTGCTGATTGGAATGAGACTGCTTGAGAGACAAAGGGGAAAAAAACCCCACTCAGACATCCATCTTTCTTCACACCACAAAACCAGATTTTATAATACCGTTCCTGCAACTCAAAAGTTGTACAGACTATTTTTGAAGAGAGTAGATTCCTCTGGATTTTCTTCAAACTTACATTATCATTGTAAAATAAAACTGAAGTTCAGGATAACATTCCTATACAAATTACAACATGGCCTAGTGCTTTAAAAATGTTTATTAATATGCACCCTTCTGGATAGCTGGCACATACAGCAATTTAGATCTTTCTGCTCCAAGAGACAACCTCTACCTTAACTCCTACACATGAAATGAAAGTGAAATTTAAGTTCTATAGAAAACGCATATATAATTTTATATGTATGTGTTTTAGTTGCTGTTGCTTCAAACAGGAGCAACACACAAAGATTCACATTCAAGAGTGTTACTATAAAATGTTGTAATGAGCAAAAAATATCAGATACAACCTGTGTGTACAATAATGAAATGGTTAAGGATGACAAATAGCATGCTGAAAATATTACATAGCTATTAAAATTATGCAAATATACTGCTGACAAGAAAATACCTTCTTAGTATGCTGTTAAGAGTACAAGTCCATTTAATAATAGCCCATTTAATAAAATTTTAGGAAGGAATATAAAAAGTAACATTGTATATTTATTATGTACCAGTGTACACCAACTGCTCTGTAAAGTAATAATATTACCTGTATGTTAGAGATGAAAAAATTGAAGTTCAGGCATGAAGACTTACCAAAGAGTACAATGTAAGTTAAGTTGAAATTCCAACTCAAATAGTCTAATTTCAGACCCAAACTTTAACCATTATATATAGAATAAAACATAGTCTTTCAGGTTACTTCTTCCTTTTTAAAGGAAATTTACGCTGTTAAAGCAATCATTGATGATACAAATTCACAAAATGGTTAAGAGAAGCCTAGGTTGCTGAAGGGCCTTCTTCAAAAGATTAGCAATTTCCCTCTCTTTTAACAGTTATCAAAGTCTACTTCTACAATCATATTAGACCTGCTTTTTACAAAACATCTTGCTCCAGTGCCATTTAATAAAGAATTTTAGGCAACTCATTTCATGCATGTTGCAAAATAAACTGGGCCTCTGAGTTTAACTTAATGTACTGAGTGCCTAGCAGGTAGTTAATTTAATTAGTATATTAGACAATGTATTAAAAGGTTCTGACACAATGAGGTAAATGTTCTTACTAAAAAAAAGAAAGAAAAAAGAAAAGCTGTATCAGCACTTAAATGTTTCACTGAAAGTGAAATTGGCTCCCAAATTGGCCAATTAAAAATTACTTTTCTAGCTCACTCTTATCAAGCAACTTTTAAGTAACTACTTTTTAAAATTTTTTCAAACATATGAAGATTTTGATCAAAAAAAATTTTCAAATAAGTATACTTTTTAACCAAATAAAATTGAAACATGATTGGAGTATACAAACTTTTTAAAATCCAGTGCAAGTTTATTAACTTCTTCAGTACAAAACAGTGATCTATTTTATATAATATGTACACATATTATTTGTTCTAGCCACAACTGTAAAAATCATTTTTGTCCTATAGTGATGAGAGGTAATTTTAAAATAAAGCTTCTCTTATAAGCATAATAATCAAGCTCTGGTGTCAGCATAAAATAAATATACAACGTGTAATCTATGGTACCTGGCACATAACAGGCACAACATAGAAGCTACTATTTTAAGAAACTCTGACAGCATTTCAGCTATATATCTCAAATAACTTATTTCCAGGAATTCTTCTCTCCAATTAGAGGATGAAAATACTTAAAAATACTGTCCTCCATTTACAAAGATGGTATATTCATTCTGATTTTAAGGACCTCTTCTGCTACAGCCCAAACACTACCCTAGCTAGTGCTACTGGCAACTCAGCCCCTGACTCCTCTCTACCAGACACTTTCATTCAAGCAGAACTACTTCATGCTGATGGCAACTCAAAAGATAGATATAGTATACCTTAATTTAACCACACAGTAATTTCCTTTTTCATCAGAACACCAAGACAAAGAAACCTTATTATAAAATTCAAGTACATAGCTGCAGCAATGGAGCCTGACACTCTTCTATACATAGGGAAAAAGTTGCATTACTTTCTGGTCACTCCCAAGTTTCTCACCTTTACCTTATTTTTCTGGAGACACTCATGGAGACGCATAGAAGCACTATAGAAAGGTAAACACTTAGAGTCAGACGTATGGGTTTGAATCTGATGTTGTCACTTATTAATTTGATGTTGAACAACTACTTAATGTCTCTTTACCTCCTATCTTTTCTGTAAAATTGAGGATACGAGGAGCCACCTTGTAGTGTTGCTTTAAAGATTAAATAAATTGAAACACATAAAACACAGAGAACAGTACCTGGTATACAGCAAGTATTCAATAAATATTAGCTATTATTATTCCTTCTACTCTAAAATTTCAAGTGAAATTAATCCACGAGGTTGCAAGCATCTTAAAGATCAAGAAAGGGGTATTCTCATAACCTGGTGAGAAACCTGTCTTAGTTCAGGCTGCTATAACAAATACCATAGGCCGGTTGACTTAAACAACATATATTTCTCACAGTTCTAGAAACTAGGAAATCCAAGATCAAGGTGCCAGCAGATTCGATGTTTGATGAGGGCACTCCTCCTGTTTCACAGACAGACACCCTCACATAGCCAAGATAGGGATCATCCCTATCTTGAGTCTCTTCTTATAAGGGCACTAATCCCAATCAAGAGGGCTCCATCCTCATGACCCAATTGTCTCCCAAACACCCCACTTCCAAATACAATCACACTGGGGATTAGGGCTTCAACATATGAAATTAGGGGGGACACAAATATTCACTCAATAACAAAGTTTATGTACCTACTAAGCTTTCAGTAAATATTGGTGAATTTCAATCTATATGTCTTATCTCACTCTTCTCCCAAACTCCAAGTCATTATATCAACTGCCAACCATACATACCACTTGGATACCTCACCAGCACCTCAATTTATATTTATTCAAAATAGAATTATCAAGTAGGATTTATTCCAGGGATGCAAGGACGGTACAGTATTAGAAAATCCATCAACACCATCCACCACATCACCAAAAAGAAGGACAAAAACCACATGATCATCTCCATAGATGCCAAAAAAGCATTTGACAAAATTCGACATCCATTCATGATAAAAACTCTCAAAAAATGGGTATAGAGGGCAAGTACCTCAACATAATAAAGGGTATATATGACAAACCCACAGTCAACATCATACTTAACAGCAAGAAGCTGAAAGCCTTTCCTTTAAGATCAGGAACAAGACAAGGATGCCCACTCTCTCCACTTTTATTCAACATAGTTCTGGAGGTCCTAGACACAGCAATTAGACAACACAAAGAAATAAAGGGCATCCAGATTGGTAAGGAAGAAGTTAAACTGTCATTGTTTGTAGACAAACATGATATTGCACATAAAAACCCTAAAGAATCCACTCCAAAACTACTAGATTTAATATCTGAACTCAGCAAAGTTGCAGGATACAAACCCAATACACAGAAATTTGTTGCATTCCTATAAACTAACAACAATGAACTAGCAGAAACAGAAATCAGAAAAACAATTCCATTCACAATTGCATCAAAAAGAATAAAATACCTAGGAATAAATCTAACCAAGGAGTTGAAAGACCTATACTCTGAAAACTACAAGACACTCAGGAGAGAAATTAAAGAAGATACCAACAAATGGAAACACATCCCATGCTCATGGATAGGAAGAATTAATATTGTTAAAATGGCCATCCTGCCTAAAGCAATCTACAGATTCAATGTAATTCTTATCAAAATACCAAGAGCATTCTTCAATGAACTAGAGCAAATAGTTCTAAAATTCATATGGAACCACAAAAGACCCCAAATAGCCAAAGCAATCCTGAGAAGGAAGAATAAAGCTGGAGGATTACGCTCCCCGACTTCAAGCTCTACTACAAAGCTGCAGTAATCAAGACAATTTGCTACTGGCACAAGAACAGAAACAACAGACCAATGGAACAGACTAGAGAGCCCAGATACAAATCTAACCATATATAGTCAATTAATATATGATAAAAGAACTATGGACCTACAATGGGGAAATGACACCCTCTTCAACAACTGGTGTTGCCAAAACCGGACAGCTACATGCAAGAGAATGAAACTGGACTGTTGTTTAACCCCATACACAAAAGTAAATTTAAAATGGATCAAAGACCTGAATGTAAGTCATGAAACCATAAAACCCTTAGAAGACAACATAGGCAAAAATCTCTTGAATATAAACATGAGTAACTTCTTCCTGAATGGATCTCCTGGAGCAAGGGAAACAAAAGCAAAAATGAACACATGGGACTACATCAAACTAAAAAGCTCTGTACAGCAAAGGACACCATCAAGAGAACAAAAAGGCATCCTACAGTATGGGAGAATATATTTGTAAATGACATATCCAACAAGGGGTTAACATCTAAAATGTATGAAGAACTTACATGCCTCAATACCCAAAAAGCAAATAACACGATGGGCTGAGTATATGAAGAGATAATTCTCCAAAGAAGAAATTCAGATGTCCAACAGGCACATGAAAAGATGCACCACATCACGAATCATCAGGGAAATGCAAATTAAAACCACAATGAGATATCACCTCACACCAGTAAGGATGGCGAGCATTGAAAAGACTAAGAACAACAAACGCTGGCAAGGATGCAGAGAAAGGAACCCTCCTACACTGCCGGTGGGAATGTAAGCTAGTTCAACCATGGTGGAAAGCAATACGGAGGTTCCTCAAAAAACTAAAAACAGAATTACCATTTGACCCGGGAATCTCACTTCTTGTAATTTACCCGAAGAATACAACTTCTCAGATTCAAAAAGGCATTTGACCCAGGAATCTCACTTCTTGTAATTTACCCAAAGAATACAACTTCTCACATTCAAAAAGACATATGCACCCCTATGTTTATCACAGCACTTTTTACAATAGCCAAGACATGGAAGCAACCTAAGTGTCCATCAGTAGATGAATGGATAAAGAAGATGTGGTTACATATACACAATGGAATTCTATTCAACCATAAGAAAGAAACAAATCCTACCATTTGCAACGACATGGATGGAGCTGGAGGATATTATGCTCAGTGAAATAAGCCAGGCAGAGAAAGACAAGTGCCAAATCATTTCCCTCATTTGTGGAGTATAACAAGGAAGCAAAACTGAAGAAACAAAAACAGCAGCAGACTCACAGACTCCAAAAAGGACTAGCGGTTACCAAAGGGGAGGAGTGTGGGAGGGCGGATCGGGAGGGAGGGAGATGGGAATTAAGGGTATTATGTTCAGTACACATAGTGTGAGGGGTCACGGTGAAAACAGTGTAGTGCAGAGAAGGCAAATAGTGAATCTGGGGCATCTTACTACACTGATGGACAATGAATGCAATGGAGTATGGGTGGGGACTGGATAATATGGCTAAATGTATGGTTACTAAACCATACAACAGTAACCATAAACTAAACCAAAACAACTAAACCATAAACAGTAACAATATGGTTACTAAACCATATTGTTTTTTCATGTGAAACCTTCATAAAAGTGTATATCAATAATACTTTAATAAATAAATATTAATAAAAATTCATCAAGGTCCTTTAAAAATTTTTGAATTAAAAAGCTTCCCTACAGAACTGAATCTTAGATTTACAAAAATGTTCTTCCTTTTGACCTCTCTAGTTCTGTGAACTGTATGACTTGCTTCCAGTCATCCAGAAAGCAAATGTCATTTTTCATCTCTCCCTCTGACTGATCACCCCACATATAAGCAGTTGCCACATTATATGAGGTAGCACATATCTATTTCCATTTCCAGTGCTCATATATAAATAATATATCTCAAGAATTTTACAAGGTGCCAAAAAAACTTCCACACACAGTCTCTTGCCTTGAGCTTCACAAGTTTGTAAGTGATGTTCTAATATCCACAGAAAAGGAAACTACAAGTCAGAGTTGTAGCTTGTCCCAACCTGTCATGCAGTAAATAAACATAGGCATTTTGAATACAGACTCCGTCCACTTTTTTTTTAAGTGTGCCTTTGCTGAGTGTTTTTGTTTTTTGCTTTTTATTTTGATCTCATTACTCTACAATTACTTGAACATTATGGTTACTAGACTCCCCCTTTCATCAAGTCCCCCCCACATACCCCATTACGGTCACTGTCCATCAGCATACTAAAATGCTACAGAATCACTACTTGTCTTCTCAGTGTTGTACACTCCTCCACATGCCCCACACACAGATTATGTGTGCTAATCATAATGCCCCTTTTCTCCCCATTGTCCCCCTCTTCCTACCCATCCTCCCCAGTCCCTTTCCCTTCGGTAACTGTTAGTCCATTCTTGGGTTCTGTGATTCTGCTGCTGTTTTGTTCCTTCAGTTTTTTTCTTTGTTCTTCTACTCCACATATGAGTGAAATCATTTGGTACTTGTCTTTTTCCAGCTGGCTTACTTCACGGAGCATAATACTCTCTAGCTCCATCCATGTTGTTGCAAATGATAGGATTTGTTTTCTTCTTATGGCTCAATAGTATTCCATTATGTATATGTACCACATCTTCTTTATCCATTCATCTACTGATGGACATTTAGGTCGCTTCCATATCTTAGCTATTGTAAATATTGCTGAGATAAACATAGCGGTGCATATGTCTTTTTCAAACTGGGATCCTGCATTCTTAGGATAAATTCCTAGGAGTGGAATTCCTGGGTCAAATGGTATTTCTATTTTGAGCTTTTTGAGGAATCTCCATACTGCTTTCCACAATAGTTGAATTAGTTTACATTCCCACCAGCAGTGTACGAGGGTTCCCCTTTCTCCACAACCTCACCAACATTTGCTGCTGTTTGTCTTTTGGATGGTGGCCATCCTAACTGGTGTGAGGTGATATCTCATTGTGGTTTTAATTTGCATTTCTCTGATGATTAACGACGTGGCGCATCTTTTCATGTGCCTGTTCGCCATCTGAATTTCTTCTTTGGAGAAGTGTCTGTTCAGATCCTCTGCCCATTTTTTAATTGGATTATTTGCTTTTTGTTTGTTGAGGTGCGTGAGCTCTTTATATACTTTGGATGTCAAACCTTATTGGATTGGATATGTCATGTATGAATATATACTCCCATACAGTAGGATACCTTTTTGTTCTATTGATGGTATCCTTTGCTGTACAGAAGCTTTTCAGCTTAATATAGTCCCACTTGTTCATTTTTGCTTTTGTTTCCCTTGCCCAGGGAGATATGTTCATGAAGAAGTCACTATGTTTATGTCCAAGAGATTTTTGCCTATGTTTTTTTCTAAGAGTTTTATGGTTTCATGGCTTACATTCAGGTATTTGATCCATTTTGAATTTACTTTTGTGTATGGGGTTAGACAGTGATCCAGTTTCATTCCCTTACATGTAGCTGTCCAGTTTTGCCAGCACCACCTGTTGAAGAGACTGTCATTTCTCCATTGTATGTCCATGGCTCCTTTATCGAATATTAATTTACCATATATGTTTGGGTTAATGCCTGGAGTCTCTAATCTGTTCCACTGGTCTGTGGCTCTGTTCTTGTGCCAGTACCAAATTGTCTTGATTACTATGGCTTTGTAATAGAGCTTGAAGTTGGGGAGTGAGATCCCCCCCACTTTATTCTTCTTTCTCAGGATTGCTTTGGCTATTCAGGGTCTTTGGTGTTTCCATATGAATTTTTGAACTACTTGTTCCAGTCGTTGAAGAATGTTGTTGGTAATTTGATAGGGATTGCATCAAATCTGTATATTGCTTTGGGCAGGATGGCCATTTTGACTATATTAATTCTTCCTAGCCAAGAGCGTGGGATGAGTTTCCATTTGTTAGTGTCCTCTTTAATTTCTCTTAAGAGTGTCTTATACTTCTCAGGGCATAGGTCTTTCACCTCTTCGGTTAGGTTTGTTCCTAGGTATTTTATTCTTTTTGATGCAATTGTGAATGAAAGTGTTTTCCTGATTTCTCTTTCTATTGGCTCATTGTTAGTGTATAGAAAAGCCACAGATTTCTGTGTGTTAATTTTGTATCCTGCAACTTTGCTCTATTCTGATATCAGTTCTAGTAGTTTTGGAGTGGAGTCTTTAGGGTTTTTTATGTACAAAATCATGTCATCTGCAAATAGTGACAGTTTAACTTCTTCTTTACCAATCTGGATTCCTTGTATTTCTTTGTTTTGTCTAATTGCCATGGCTAGGACCTCCAGTACTATGTTAAATAACAGTGGAGAGAGTGGGCATCCCTGTCTTGTTCCCAATCTCAGAGGAAAAGCTTTCAGCTTCTCACTGTTCAGTATGATGTTGGCTGTGGGTTTATCATAGATGGCCTTTATTATGTTGGATACTTGCCCTCTATATCCATTTTGCTGAGAGTTTTTATCAGGAATGGATGTTGAATTTTGTCGAATGCTTTTTCAGCATCTATGGAGATGATCATGTGGTTTTTGTCCTTGTTTTTGTTGATGTGGTGGATGAGTTTCAGGTATGAACATAGATGCAAAAATACTCAATAAAATATTAGGAAACCGAATTCAAAAACATATCAAAAGGATCATACACCACGACCAAGTGGGATTCATCCCAGGGATGCAAGGATGGTACAACATTAGAAAATCCATCAACATGTGTAAAACTAAATTTTACACGTTAGTGCTCCTGTATTGGGTGCATATATATTTATGATGGTTATATCTTCTTGTTGGACTGCCCTCTTTATCATTATGTAATGTCCTTCTTTATCTCTTGTTACTTTCTTTGTTTTGAAGTCTATTTTGTCTGATACAAGTCCTGCAACACCTGCTTTGTTCTCCCTATTGTTTGCATGAAATATCTTTTTCCATCACTTGACTTTTAGTCTGTGTATGTCTTTGGGTTTGAGATGAGTCTCTTGTAAGCAGCATATAGATGCGTCTTGCTTTTTTATCTATTCTATTACCTTGTATCTTTTGATTGGTGCATTCAGTCCATTTACATTCAGGGTGATTATCAATAGATATGTATTTATTGCCATTGCAGGCTTTGGATTCATGGTTATCAAAGGTTCAAGGGTAGCCTCTTTACTATCTAACTGAACTTTCTTATTAAGCTATTATAAATACAGTGTGATGAATCATTATTTCTCTCCCTTCTTATTCTTCCTCCTCCATTCTTCATATGTTAGATGTTTTATTCTGTACTCTTTTGTGTTTCCTTTGACTGATTTTTGTGTGTAGTTGATTTTATTTTTTGCCTTTAGTTAGTATTTGGTTGGTCTGCTTTCTTTGGTGTGATTTTATTTTCTCTGGTGACATCTATTTAGCCTTAGGAGTGCTTCCTTCTAGAGCAGTCCCTTTAAAATATCCTGTAGAGGTGGTTTGTGGGAGGCAAATTCCCTCAACTTTTGCTTGTCTGGAAATTGTTTAATCCTTCCTTCAAATTTAAATGATAATCGTGCTGGATACAGTATTCTTGGTTCAAGGCCCTTCTGTTTCATTGCATTGAATATATCATGCCATTCTATTCTGGCCTGTAAGGTTTCTGTTGAGAAATCTGATGATAACCTGATGGGTTTTCCTTTGCAGGTGATCTTTTTTCTCTCTTTGGTTGCCTTTAATACCTGTCCTTGTCTTTGATCTTTGCCATTTTAATTATTATATGTCTCTGTGTTATCCTCCCTAGGTTCCTTGTGTTGGGAGATCTGTGGGCTTCCATGGTCTGAGAGACTGTTTCCTTCCCCAGCTTGGGGAAGTTTTTAGCAATTATTTCTTCAAAGACACTTTCTATTCTTTTTTCTCTCTCTTCTTCTTCTGGTACCACTATAATGTGAATATTGTTCTGTTTGGATTGGTCACACTGTTCTCTTAATATTCCTTCATTCCTGGAGATCCTTTTATCTCTCTCTGCCTCAACTTCTCTGTATTCCTGTTCTCTGATTTCTATTTCATTAACAGTCTCTTGTACCTCATCCAGTCTGCTCTTAAGACCTTCTATTGATTGTTTCATTTCTGTTATCTCCCTCCAGACTTCATCCCTTAGCTCTTGCATATTTCTCTGCAGGTCCATCAGCATGGTTATGCCTTTTATTTGGAATTCTTTTTCAGGAAGATTGGTTATATCTATCTCACCAGGCCCTCTCTCTGGGGTTGTCTAGGTGATTTTTGACCAGACCAGATTCTTCTGCCTTTTCATGGTGATAGAAGTGGTCGCAGGCAGGTGGCATGTGTGTTAGCTGGGAGACAAAGTCCCTTCCTGCTTGTCGGTCGCCTTGTGCTTCTCCACTGCCTGTGCCGTCTACCCACACACCGGGAGCAGTCTCTGGAATAATCTGCTGAGCTGCCGTAGGGAGGGTGGCCTTTGAGATAGCATAGGGCACTGCGGGAGGTTCACAGTTGCACCAGGTGTTTTCTCCTGCGAGAACGGCACCCCTTCGTGCCTTCCAGACCTTGCTCTGGCTTCCACTGCCTGTACCAGTTTCCCACTCACCAGGAGCAGTCTCTGGGATAATCTTCTGAGCTGCCGTGGCAGGGCAGCCCTTGGGATAGCCTAGTGCACTGCAGAGGATGGCAGACACGCCAGGTGTGTTCTCCGTGAGAACAGCGCCCCTTCGTGCCTTCCGGACCTTGCTCTGGCTTCCTCTGTCTGTCCCGGTTAGCTGCGCCCTGGGAAGAGACTCTGTATGGTTGCTGTGGGTGGGGCTGTTCTCCAGCTGCTCCACAGCTATGGTGGATCAGCCAGCTTGCTTGCAGCACCAGATGGGGGGAATGAATGGCAGGCTGCTTGTCACCATGAGGGGCTTCAGGGCTGCTTTACCCCCCAGGGGGTTAGGGGGCCTGAAGTTCCTCAAGATTCCCAGCCTGCTGGGTTGAGTGTGCTGGGACAATTTCGTCCAGCTGTTGAGCCCTCGTCCCTTTAAGACTTTTAAAAAGCACCCACTTTTCTTTTTTCCCAGGGGAGCCGGCTGTGGGGACCCACTCACAGTTTGCATCTCGGATTTTACTTTTCCGTTTCTCCAATATCCAGTACACAATGCAATGGGTTTCTGTGCTCCCGGTGCAGATTACTAGGGCTGGTTATTTAGTAGTCCTGTGCTTCCACTCCCTCCCCACTCTGATTCTTTTCCTCCCGCTGGTGAGCTCGGGTGGGGGAAGAGCTCAGGTCCTGCCGGGTCACAGTTTTGCATCTTACCCTTTTCATGAGATGCTGAGTTCCCACAGTTGTAGATGTAGCCTGGCTGTTGTACTGTATCTTCTGGTCTCTCTTTTAGGAATAGTTGTATTTGTTGTATTTTCAAACATATATATAGTTTTGGGAGGATATTTCCGCTGCCCTACTCATGCTGCCATCTTGAGCCCCCTCCTCCATCCTCTTTTTCTATAGATTTCTCACTCAGAAGGTTGTCAATGTCCCAGCCTTCTCACTCATTAACCTCTGGACTAAAAATCTCTTCTTTATGCCCTAAATAAGCCTAGGATTTTTCTGTCTTTGCTTTTTCTAAAATATACCGCCTACCTCAAGTGCTATTATTCTAACTACTGACCCTCAAAGTCTTATCCATTTCATCAAATTTCAACTCCATACAGAATGTTTTTGGGTTCATCTCATTTAAAAAACAATCTGATTGTTATCTCTCCCTTTCTGTGAACTTGCAACATTTTGATGCTGCTGGTTTTGTATGTCCCTTCTCACTATAGTTGTGTTAAAGTTATTCATGTGATGTATTATCATTTCCTCTATGTCCCATTAAGTTGAAAATTTCTTGAAGACAAAGTTGTGACTTATTTTTATGTCTCCTACAGTTTATTATATATATACCTTAAATATAATGTGTATTCAAATGTTGCTGAATCAATGAAATCCTTGGAAAACCACTGATGAGATATAAGGATGAACAAACTAAAGAGTAAATAATAAAACAAACCTGACTCCTTCCTTCACTTAAGCTAATAGGTCTTTTTGTTCAAATCAGGGTGGTTTCCTTAACTACCTGTAAGCACTTTGCTTACCCTAAGGGCCCAGCTACCTATTGGAGCCCTTTCCTAAAAACACATCTCATTAGGTTTTCTCTCTCACATACAGTAAAAAGGTATACTGTCACATAAAGTTCCCCAGTTAACCTATTTCTACAACAATGTAAACAAGGATAAGCTCCCAGCTCCTCTGCATCCTTCTAGTCTCTAAAAATTGTAGTCACTCAAATACCTGGTGATGATTTACTCTAATATAGCAAAGAGCCAAAGATATTTGACTTCCCAAATAGGCTTCATCTGCAAACACAGTCCACTAGTACAAATAGGAAAGAAGACTGGAACTATAAAAAAGAGCTGTGATTTAGAAGAAAACACCTCTTTACAATTTCATACTTTTGAAATATTCCCTGGGTTGTTAGGGAATTACTAAATTTAATAAACTTTTCATTTTAGAATGACTTTAGATTTACAGAGAAGTCATAAAGATAACAGTGTCTCCATATACTCCACACCCATTTATGCTTTTCTAATGACATCTTATATTTGTAAGATGCATTTGTCACAATTTAATGAACCAATATACATCATTAACTGAAGTTCATATTTTATTCAGATTTCCTTAGTTTTCACAGAGTATCTTTTCTGTTCCAAAACCCACTGAGGATACCATATTATATTTAATCATCATGTCTCCTTACACACCTTTTGGCTGTCACAGTTTCTCAGACTTTGTTAATGATTCTCAGACTTGTTACTTATTACCTTGACAGTTTTGAGATACATTGGTTAGGCCTTTTGTAGAATAGCCCTCAACTGAATTTGTCAGATTTTTCATGATTATCCTGGGTTCATGGGTTGCTGGTAGGAAGACCACAAAGGTATAGATTCTATTCTCTAACATCAAAGCAAGGGCATATACTATTAACATGACTTATTACTTATTTCAAGGTTGATACTAACCTTGACCTAGCTGAAGTAGTGTTTTTACAGTTTCTCTTCTCTAAAGGTACCGTTCTATCCTCCTTTCCAAACTGTACTCACTGGAAATGTGCAGCCCACACTTAAGGGTCAGGAGTTATTCCCCCCTTCCTTAAGTGTGAACGTCTACATAGATTATTTTAAACTCTGCATGGGAGGTTTGTCTGTCTTCCTCCACTTATCTATTGTTCAATTATTTATTTATATCAGTATGGGCTCATAAATATTTTATACTTTAGGTTATAATCTGATACTACTTTGTTTTGTTGCTCAAATTATTCCACCTTTGGCCATTGGGAACTCTTTCAGTTGGTTCCTGTGTTCCTTTGACATGTCCACATCACTGGGGGAAAGGAGATACACTTCTATACTTTCTGACACTTTCTAGAAGATGCTCTAAGCTCATCTGTGTTCCCTGTCCCAGACCTATGATTTCTGCAAGAAGCCCTGGGAATTAGCAATTTTAAACATTCATAAAGACCCACATTTTTCAAATATAAATAGTTAAGCCAATTAACCCTTCAGTTCCTAAGGTCTTCACAACTATAACATTAATCTCCATGAGGTTAAGAACTTAATTTTGATCTCCATTGCATCGCCAGGGACTAGAAAACCATGCACAGAGTACCCGTTCTGTAGCTACATAAATACTGAAGTCTTAGAAATTGTGAAGCTCCACAAGAGGGCTCAGGATTGAATCACAACATAATTTACCATTCCAATGGAATCTGCCTAGATTTATCATGTTTAGACTCCTGTTCTAACATCACTATGTCTAATTCACTGCATTGTTTTACAGTAAACAAAAGGCTTCCTTTTTTCCACTGCTCCTCCCTCTTATACCACTGCAAGCCAAAAGTTTAAGTACTCCCCACTAAAATTTCCAATGCAAAGGACTAATGCATCACATTTCCTAAATTCTTTCTATAATGGCATACTGCCATTTATAATAAAACTGTCCAAATTCTATTCAAATGATCATTTTGAATTTGCTATATAGAGTTTAAATGAAAGGCATAATGCCAATCCTTACTAACATTGGCAGAAGAAAATTACTACTGACAATTAAAGTGCCAAAAATCTGATACTTGTTTACACATAATGTCCCCTCAAACACCAAGTTAGTATGTATGTAAAATAAAGCATCTTAAATCTAACAATCAATATCTTTTTATTGATCTGTAATATGTAGAAAGGAAAAAGTTAAAGGTAAACATATACCGTCTTATGTGTACATAGTTTAGTTGTGATTTGAAATATGGTTCTCACATCACTGGGGGCAACGGGATACACTTCCATACTTTCTGACACTTTCTAGAAGATGCTCTAAGCTCAAAAATATGAAAAACTAAGCGAAGATTATATAATGGGATGGTTCTACTAAACAGTTTTACGTCTATAATATAATTACAACATTCACTAAATAACTAGTGATGGTTTGTTTTTAGAGAAAGTTAATTTAAGGAAAAAGAAACCTACTTATTACTGACTAAAATGCAAGTGAGAAAGTCATAGTTTAACCTCAACAGGATTTCCAAATGCTATATAAATTATACTGCCTCAATAAAATATAATCTATAGCTACATCATAAGCTATAGAAGATTTGTATTAGTGGCTATGTTTGTAGTGTGATCTTGACCTACACTTGCCAGAGACTGGATGAGCAGCTACCAGACTCAGTGGAGCCCAGTCAGATCCTCTCTCCTGGGAAACTAGCCATTGGAAGTCAGAGCCACAAAAAAAGAAGGAAACACAGCACTTAGAAACAGGAGGGTTCTAAATGTCCCTCAGGGGCCACTGGGAATGGCGGTCATAGTTCCTGAGGCTTTTTATTTCCTGAATCCTGTCCCACCTAAAGCCAGGCTGCCCTTTACCTTCTGGGTGCCAAAACTATCCTCCCAATGTTTCTTTTTGCATAAGTGTCTGTGTGGATTGTTTTCCTGTTATTTCCTGCAACCAAAATGTCTTCATTGAGATAAAGGAAATCAACAATGCTTACCAAAGCACTGTCACAGATCAAAAAGCTAAGCTTAATCAGAAGCACAGATATGTTAAACTCCAAGGTTATTAACATTTTATAAATCATGTTTTCAAATATTAGTTCTAATCTTAAATATCAACAAAACATGTTCAAAAACTATTATGCAGACAAGAATATATGAACATGGTTATAATATAGAATTTGGTATTTAACATGTATCTCTGTAATTACATCAGTAGTGTAGATTAGTACAGATTATAGGTCAACATACACAGAACTACAGTGGTCGCCCTTATCCACAGGGGATGTTCCAAGAGCCCTAGTGGATGCCTGAAAATGCAGATAGTACCAAACCCTATATATACTATGCTTTTTCCTATAAATACATACCTATGACAAAATTTAACTTACAAAGTAGGCACACTAAGAGATTAGCAACAACTAATAATAAAATAGAACAATCATAACTATACACTGTAATAAAAGTTATGTGAATGTGGTCTCTATCAAAGTATTTCATTGTACCATGCTTACTCATCCTTCTGCTTATGATGATGTGAAATGATAAAATGTCTACATGGTGAAATGAAGTGAGGTGAATGACATAGGCATTGTGACTAGCATTAGGCTACTATAGATCTTCTAAGTTTGGTCACAAGTAGGATCATCTAATTCAGGCTTCAGTTGACATACGTAACTAAAACCACAAAAAGTGAAACTGGACAAAGCAGGACTACTGCAATATTAGAATTTATCTATTCTATCACCTTAAAGTCAGGGTGCTCAAATTGTATCATGCATCACCATCACCTAGAGTGCTTGTTAAAATACATGAGGGGAGAGAGTTGTGCAGTGGGCCCTTCAGTTTTTAATTAAGTGGGTCTGGAGTGGGTCCCAGTACTAAGTTCCCAGGTGATGCTGATGGTTCCTGCACCACACTTTGAGAAGCACAGCCATAAAATCATGGTTCTCAACTTTTGCAGATGAGATGGAGGTGGTAAAGGGTCACTTTGAAAATCTGATGAAAACTATTTACTTGTACACACACATACACACACACGCTTTTAAAAGGTTCATGGAAACTCAGACGCTCATCCAAATTCTCTTCCAAATGATTCTAGGTTAAGAACCTCATTAAAATAATAACATACGGTCTAACATATCCATGTTTTTTTAAATACACTTTAAAACTTTAACCTAAAATTTATTTCACAAACTCATTCTGGTTTTTCAGAGAGCACAGGCTTTTTCATTCAGATTACTAATTAACATAAAAAAGATTGTGTTTAAAAACTTATCTGAAAACAATTTTAGTTTACCACAAAAAAATAAGACAAAATTGTATCTACAAAATAGACAATAGCTGCATCAAGACTTAGTTAAACAAGATAAAAACATTTAGGAATAACAATTATTACATGAAAGACATACCTGTAATTCCCTTTAAAAAAAAAACAACCCTCTAGGTTATAGCCAATGTACAAAATCTTGTCTATGAAGAGTCACTCCAAAAAGCAAGTCCTCCACTGAAACCTATACATAAAATCCACCATATCTGGACAAAGCTTGGGAAACTTATTCTCTGAAAGCTCTTTGGGCCACTGGAAAAATCGAGACACACAGCACCATTACGTAAGGTGTAATATTCAGGTCATTTATCCTGCAATAACAGAATATTTGAGATTTTTATTTCAAAGGTTATTAGGTCCTTCTAGCCTCCAAAGGATCTATTATAGTGACTAAAATGTGACAGGCACTTTAACAAAATCTGTAAAAAATGAAAAACCATACCATTTCATTATTTGTAGTTCATAAACCTTTATTTCCACATTAGGAAAATGCCAGACAATGATGTTTTATTTTCAGTAAAGTGTTCTTTTATGCAAATTAAGGCACATTATTTTAAAGTATAACTTTAATGTAGTTGAAAAATAGGTATGCCATAGACTGTGTTTCTTCAAAATTTATATGTTGAAACCTAATGTCCAATGAGATGGTATCTGGAAGTGGGGCCTTTGGGAGGTGATTGGGCTCTCTGTGGGTACTCACCTTGGAACTGTTCCAGGCCAGAGAGAGGCCACTTGTAAGAACTTCAGGTGAGAGTCCCAGCTAATGTCCCAGCTGACAGCCAGCTGAACTGCCAGAAATATTAGTGAACAAGCCTTCAGATAATGGAGGTCCCGGCCTTTGAGTCACCCCAGCTGATGAGTGGAAGAGAGACAACGTAACCCTGCCAACCCCTGCACAAACTGCAGATTCTTGAGCAAAATAAATGTTGTTTTTTAAGCCACTAAATTGTGGGGTGGCTTATTGAACATCAACAGATATTTAGAACGTTATTACATGAGTTAAAAATAGATTACAACCAATTAAAGCTGGCATTTTTTTCTACTAGACTCTTCTTTATTAAAAGTATCATTAATATACAATCTTAAGTTGGTTTCAAATGTACATCACTGTGGTTCAAAATTCCACGTGATCAACTTACATTGTGATAGCAAATTATTGTGCCCTTTTATCACCCTTATCTTCCCTCCCACCTGCCCCAACCCCTCCCCCTTGGTAACCACTAGTCACTTCTCAGTGTCTGTGAGTCTACTGCTGTTTTGTTTCTTCCGTTTTGCTTTGTTTTTATATTCCACAATTAAGTAAAATCATTTGGTACTTGTCTTTCTCCACCTGGCTTATTTCACTGAGCATAATACACTCTAGACCCACCCATGTTGTTGTAAATGGCAGGTTTTCTTTTTATGGCTGAATAATATCCCATTTGTATATGTGCCACTTCTTTATTCATTCATCTATTGATGGACACTTAGGTTGCTTCCCTATCTTGGCTATTGCAAATAGTGTGGCGATAAACATAGGGGTATATGTATCTTTTCAAATCAGGGATTTTGTTTTCTTTGGGTAAATTCCTAGGAGTGGAATTCCTGGGTCAAATAGTGTTTCTATTTTTAATTTTTTGGGAAACCTCCATACTGCTTTCCGCAGCAGTTGAACCAATTTGCATTCCCACCAACAGTGTAGGAGGGTTCCTATTTCTCCGCATCCTTGTCAGCATCCTAGTTCTGACTCTTCAAATAAAGACCTCATACTTCCCTTCACAACTTCTTTATCATATCATGGGTTTCCCTAATACCTTCCTCCCTTAGATGTATCATGAATCCTAGCTACTCCCCTGTTGCTGAGCACCCACATAGTAAGGAACTGACATCACAATTTCCATTTAGGACTTAATCCCACAATTTAAAGGAAGATCATGCTGTTGCTTTTAAACTTTGATCCCAGATGGAATCCTCAAACCCACTAAGAACCAAAGGGTTTCTAAGGGGTTTAGAATACTTTTAGACACGCCTACCAGAAATTCACAATCTTACACAGACTACTAGTTTCCCCAACAGAAGGTCAAAGATGGTTATGTGGATCAGATATAACACAAATCAGAGGAAAGTTTAAAGAAAGCTAAAGTCAAAGGAAAGTGTTTGCCTCTGGCCACCCCAAAAGCCTTTCTTACCAAAATAAATTGGACCAAAATCCAAAAGTGCAAGCAAAAGCATTCATAATTAGAAGATTTTAGAATTTTCTTTAGAATCTAGGTACAGACCTTGAAGCAAACGGCTACAAGGTCTTTTCAGCCCTTTAATGGATTAAAACCAGAAATAATCAGATTTGTGAAAAGAATGTCAATAGACTGGCAAATAGATTACTTAGATGAATTACAACAGAATATTGTCAAAGAACTCTAAAAGCATGTAAAGGAGAAAAAAAACATGTCCCTTCAAATTAACAACTTAGTCAAAGTCTATGACAGGTAAGGGAATGAACTGTCCTAGGGGATGTACTGAATTCATGGAGTTCAGGAGCTAGAAAATGACATCCCTTAAAAACTGAGATAGGAGTCCAGCAATTCAAGTTAGAGATACAGTAGTGACATACCTCTGGGCATCTCGATAATACCCTTTTATATTCTCTGCTGTTACTAGACAAAATTAAGTTAATTTTCTGTTCAAGAACAGGGCCTACAAATTCCTACTGGGTACAAGGCCTTCTGTTTCTACCTTAAATTCCTTTCTACTCTTCCTCATGGTACTAAGAGAGTAACAGTAGTGAGTATCACCAATAACCCTTTTACCTTCCCAGAAGTCTCCCAACTTTTACCAATTTCAATTAATCCATTAGAAAAGGAAGACACCTTCCTACAGTATGAACTCTGCTATGGCTAGTTTACTAGGTTCAGACTACAGGTCTTTCTCCTCCTTAATTAGCTTTATTCCTAGGTATTTTATTCTTTTTGATGCAATTATAAATGGAATTGTTTTCCTGATTTCTCTGCTAGTTCGTTGTTAGTATATAGGAATGCAATAGATTTCTGCATATTAATTTTGTTTCCTACAACTTTTCTGAACCCAGTTATTAGTTCTAATAGTTTTTTGGTGGAGTCTTTAGGGATTTCTATGTATATCATGTCATCTGCAAACAGTGACAGTTTAACTTCTTCCTTACCAATCTGGATGCCTTTTATCTCTGTCTTGTCTGATTGCTGTGGCTACGACCTGAGGTCCATTTCTTAGGAGAAAAAAACCCTTTTGTATGTAGATGCTATCTTTTAGGTATCACCTTTTAATATAAGCTGTCCATTTAGTCCCACAACAATCATATGAGGTAAATGTAATTTTACTGATGAGTAAATTAACATTCAGGTTGTCAAAACTATCAAGTGGAAAAGGAATATTTAAAATTCAAATTTTTCTCACTTCTATACTCTTTCCATTACATTTTGCTTTTTACTTATGGGTAAAATCTACAGAAAAAAACAGCTCCCCTCATTCACTGTGGCAACTTCATCCCTCCCACTAAAACACAATTATAAATTGTAAAGAATATTTAACAATCCTAAAGGCAAGTTAGAGCAATTACCATTGCACTGGATTAGAGGAACAACCAGACAAGAGTAAGCCAGCAATTTCTAAAGAGATGAGGTTCCAAAGGAACCAACTGACGTCCTGGCAAAGAATCTTGGAGACTGGGACTGATGTCCTAGGTCAGAAACCTGGAGACTTTGTAATAGCACTGCAATAGAAAGAAAGGCCAGAGAGAATGACGGATAGGTAATTTTGAGAAAATTACCAAAAATTTTGAGACGAACAGCACATTAGTAGAATTTTAAGAACAACATAGTAAAAGGAAACAGAAAGCAAACAGAAAAAGAGAACTAAGAGAATGAAGGCCAGGAAAACCAATCATGATAATAAAAAGGTAATCTAACTGTCCAGAACTTTGAGCCTATTCAAAAACCTCCTACAGGAAGACCCTAGAAGAACACCCACCAAGGAAGGCTACCTTGAGACAAGAGTTTTGACCTAAAGTCTATAGGAAATTAATTTGGTGACCTGATTGCAAGAGAAATAATTATCCAGAAACCTAGGCTGCTGGTAGAGAAAGTAAAGGCTTAGGCTAAGTAGAAGATGTAGAGAAAACTCATAAAGACAATAATGACTCTAAGTGTTAGAGTTAGGTTTAGAAGAATCACTGGGGAAATCACAACATGTACCCAGAAGAAGCTATTTAATATTTTAAACAAGTTTCAAGCCAAGAGACATGGAACCACCTGTATTTCAACTATAAATAGTTCAAACCCAAAAATGCTCCCATAATATAAAGATTTGCTATAAACAAAAGGATGGTTTTACAAAAGGAGACAATGAATGACAGGAAAGAGGTAACTAGAGGGAATAATTATCTGCTTTTTCCCCCAAGTGGTAAAATATGAAGTTAATGCAGATAAAGAGGTTAGCAAAGATCTAGAAGAGTTCTGTTGTTTTTTTTGTAAGAGGCTTCCAAAGTCATGCCTTCATTAAGAAGAAAACCACTTTATTTGAGAGATTATCAGTGAACTGGGAATTTCTAAAAATACAGGATCCTGCTCAAATTAAACGTCACAAAAGAAAGCCTGTTACTATGAAAGCTTGCAGAGAGCTAATCTGTCAAAGCACGATTAGTTCCTGCCACCACACCTAAACTGGTGCAACAGGTTGGTACATGCAGAAGGCAGGAGAACTGTCTGTTAATACTATGAGACCAAAAATTTCTACTTAAAGGCCCTAGAACAACCATGAGAGAGAAAAAATAAAGGATGGTCCATTTAGAGTTCAAACAAATTTAGCTCAAATAGCTTTATTAAACTATCCTCAGAGAACTATAAGAATTACCCAGAGTTGCCTCTTATTAGGTGAACTGATAAAGACAAGAACAAGTTGCCTTTACAAGCTCCTTAATAGCTCTGCTAAACGCTTTCCTTGTATGATAGGGGAAAACTTAAATCATCCCTTTAGGCCCTACTTTCACCAGCACTCAACTAGCTGTAATGTGTTCTTAAAAAGCAGCTACTAGTCAGATGAAGTAGTGAGGTCAAGAAAGATAAAACAGAAAAGTCTCCATTCATTTTATAAATTAGAGCACCAGTACCCTCACCAAGAGCAGTTTTGTTAGGGTTTTGAGCCAAGACTGGATTAGCACATATGTAAGACATGAAAAATATAGTTAGAAATGACAGTAGATTACTCTTTTCTAAAAGTTTGACTTGAAGAAATATAGAAGTTATAGGAATGGGGCTATAGAAGGTTTTAATATGAAGCATGTGTGGATATTTAAATTCTGAAAGAAATGGAAAAGGATACTTGACAGGGAAAAGTTCCAGATCCCAAAAAGGGAAATTAACTGACCTTGACCAAAGTCTTCAAAACCCAGCCCAAACTCCTATGATCTAGTCTTTCATGACATAAAATGCACTTAAACAGTTCCCTAAAATAAAAAGCCACCATAAAATTGTGACAAAATCTAAATTCTGCTTTTGAACTCATTTTCACACCCTTTTTATTGGGTGCAAAGCTTTCACACAATAACAACTAATAATCACTGAGTGTTTACTATTTCTCAGGCACTGTGCTAAAGCACTTTATATGAATTAGCTCATTAAATTCTCTGAATTAATAATATTGTTCCCATTCTACGAAAGGAAATAAAGTTCAGAGAAGATCAACATCTGGTCACCCAGTGAAGTGGCAGTCTCCTATCATATACTGCTTATCATCTATAACTGCCCATCACTCCAGCATTCATTCTAAGTGTCTCTCTTTACAAAGGGAAAGAAGGCAACGCTTTCAATCTCCTGAAGTTTTGACTTGATTAAGCTTTGGCAAATTACAAATTTCTCCATTAGCTCAGATGTCTCAAGGTAGAATGGCCAAAGTAGCCTATGTAATCCACACCACATAGTTAATATAACTCAACAGGCCCCAACACACGCCTAACATCAACCCTTCCAGGGAATGTTTCCCAATTAACAAAATGAATCTCCAATTAACTTACACTCAGTCAGCTGCTGAAAGAGACATGGCAGGAAAAACACCAAACTTCTCTTAATTCAAAACACTCACTCAGCCTATTTGACCTAAAACCTGGTTCTAAAGGAAGTAATGAACACTCTCCTATTTTTTTTTTTTTTTTTTAGCTAAAGGGAAAAGTGAGTCAAAAAGGGAAAAGTAAAAAGACTTTTCTTAAAGAATGAAAAAAAAACAGACTGTTCAAAGACATCCAGATCACTCTGTCAAGAGACCTAAGCAATTCAGAAAGACATAAAACACAGAGCTAACAGAGGAGAGTAAAACACATCTGTGTTCAAATTCTAGCACCCCCATACTACTAGCTTGGAGCACTTAAACACATCACTGAACCTCCTGAGATCAGTGTTTTCTAATAACAATGATGATGGTAATATTTGTACTTACCTACTTCACAGAATTACTTTAAGAGTTAAATGAGATGGCTTAGGTAAAGAATTTCTTAATACTGATTTCCCTGCTATCTGAAAATTTACTCTTCTGCCACTTTGATTTTACAGAAGACCTACATTAGTACCTTTTTTCACTAATAGACAAGAGGCTTTTCATTTTTACAAAATGATTAATTGCTTCTTTGCTTTACACCGCTTTGGCTTAGGAAAGTTTCACAGAAACACTCCACTTTCATATAGCAGGGGAAACTCGTACTTGGTGAATAGAGGTACAGAGTATTCATTATTATTTTTTTGGTATCATTAATCTACAATTACATGAGCAATATTATGTTTACTAGACTCCCACATCATCAAGTCACCCCCACATACCCCATTACAGTCACTGTCCATCAGCGTAGTAAGATGCTATAGAATCACTACTTGTCTTCTCTGTGTTGTACAGCCCTCCCTATGCCCCCCCCACATTATGTCTGCTAATTGTAATGCCCCTTTTTTCCCCATATCCCTCCCTTCCCACCCATCCTCCCCAGTCCCTTTCCCTTTGGTGTTAGTCCATTCTTAGGTTCTGTGAGGCTGCTGATTCATTATTATAATAAAAGGTAGAATTCCAAATGACAGATTCCTCTATATTCAGGACATTGGGAGTTGATCGGGCCACTTGAAATCAGATGGAGCAAACAAAATCTTCAAAGAGTATAAAAACAGAAGTAAACTTCCTCTCTATTGACCCCTACCCATCCAACCCCATATTATTCCATCCCAGGTGAAATGTTTGTATTAGCTGGGGAAAAATAATAATAAATAAAGTCATTTACAATAACCATTAGCATATACTTACCACACAGCATAAGAATAACCATTAAATGTGTCCATTCCAGGACTCAACTACCTTTACTGGTCTGTTGTTCATAAAATATAAATGTTTTCACAACTTCAATTAATTAGAGGGATCATGGGTATCAGTAAAACTCTGATTCCTATCATTCTAAGGCTTCAATAATACATTTGAAATACTGAACAACCCTCAATACTTTAATTTATCTAAGGGTAACTTAGGAATGTAGGCATATACCAAGAGATTAGCCAAAAAAAGCTGTGAAGAATTTTATAATCTCCAAAGATACTATAAAAACAAAAAATGCAAATAACACTTTAGCTGATGAAAACTGTTCCCTAAAAAAGCAAACATGATGAAAGAACAAAACAAACCTATAAGAAAACATTCCAAGTTGTATTAAGTATGTTCAAATGAGAATTTAGAGATGTATAAAAACTGAGAACAGAAATGAGAGGGAGAGAAGGAAAGGAGGAAAATAATCAGGGAAATGAGAAGGAAACAGGCAACAATAATTAAGAGAACTCAGGAAATAAACCATTGCAGAAATGAAAAAATAAATGTCCATGGGAGGACAGAATCAAATGAAAATAAGGGTCACTGAAGAAAGGCAGTGACAACCAGGACAGACAACCAAGAGAATGAAAACGAAGTAAGGAAAAAGTAAAAAGGGTCAGAGAGAAAGAGGTTGAAATGCAAGAGAGGCAAAGAAGCTCAATATACATATAACTGGGAGTCTCTAAGGAAGAAAAACAAAATTTTTAGAACCAATATTTAAATCCATAATCCAAGAAAAATTTCTGGAAATAAGAGAAAACATATCTACATACTGAATATTGTGGACCTAGGAAAACTAACTCAAAATAATAAACCTTAAGGTATATCCAAGTAAAACTGACTTTAAAGACAAAAAAAAGAAATCTCCAGGATTTCTAGGCTAGATCAAATTACTCAAAAGAAAAGAGGCTGGTGGAGAGACAAAAGGGCGGTGTGAGTAGAGCAGAAGAAATCTCCTCCCAAAATGACATTTATCTATGAAAATATAACAAAGACACCTCTTCCTAAAATAGAGACCAGAGGACACAGGACAACATCCAGACCACATCCACACCTGCCAGAACCCAGCGCCTCACGAAGGGGGTAAGATACAAGCCCCCGCCCTGCAGGTCCTGAGCGCCCCTCCCCCCAGCTCCCAGCAGGAAGAGAGAGATCTGAGCGGGAGGGAGAAGGAGCCCAGGACTCCTGAACACCCAGCCCCAGCCATCCAGACCAGAGCGCAGACATAGTGCATGCGTGGTGTCGTGGATACTAGGGAAACAGGGTGGCAGGACTGGTGAGCAGGTGCCTGAGGCTGACACCGGAGAACAAAGAAACGGAAGCAGACTTTTTTTTCTTTTCTTTTTTATTTTTTTGGCGAGTGCTTTTTGGAAGTCTTAAAGGAACAGGGACCCTAATACTAGGGAAACAGGGAAGCAAGACAGGTGAGCAGGTGCCTGAGACCGGCACCTAAGGACAAAGAAAATCGTGCGTTATTCTTTTTTTTTTTAAATTATTTATTTAATTTTCTTTTTTTTTGTTGTTGTTGCTGTTGTTGTTTTGGTTTGGAGAGCGCATTTTAGAAGTCTTAAAGGGGCAGGGCAGGACACTTAGTCCAGAGGCAGGGAATCTGGGGATCTCTGGCCACTCTAACCCCCTGGGCAGCAGGGAGCACAGAGGCCCCTTACAGAGATAAATAGCCTCCTGGCCACTCCCCCTCCAACGCAACTCCAACACTTTGGAGCAGCAGCCCAAGCCAGGTCACGCCCACAGCAACAGCAGAGATAAACTCCATTGCAGCCAGGCAGAAATCAGAAGCCCCGTCTACGCACAGCTGCCCAGCACAAGCCACTAGAGGTCGCTGTTCTCCCAGGAGAGGAAGGTCACAAACCAACAAGAAGGAAAGCTCTTCCAGCGGTCACTCGTACCAGCTCTGCAAACTATCTCTATCACCATGAAGAGGCAAAACTACAGGCAGACAAAGATCACAGAGACAACACCTGAGAAGGAGACAGACCTAACCAGTCTTCCTGAAAAAGAATTCAAAATAAAAATCATGAACATGCTGACAGAGATGCAGAGAAAAATGCAGGAGCAATGGGATGAGATGCAGAGAAAAATGCAAGAGCAATGGGATGAAGTCCAGAGTGAGATCACAGATGTCAGGAAGGAGATCACAGAAGTGAAACAAACCCTGGAAGGATTTATAAGCAGAATGGATAAGATGCAAGAGGCCATTGAAGGAACAGAATCCAGAGAACAGGAACGTAAAGAAGCTGACATAGAGAGAGAGAAAAGGATCTGCAGGAACGAAACAATATAAAGGAAAACCCATCAGGCCAACATCAGACTTCTCGACAGAAACCCTACAGGCCGGAAGAGAATGGCATGATATATTTAATGCAATGAAACAGAAGGGCCTTAAGCCAAGGATACTGTATCCAGCACGACTATTATTTAAATATGATGGCGGGATTAAACAATTTCCAGACAAGCAAAAGCTGAGGAAATTTGCTTCCCACAAATCACCTCTACAGGGCATCTTACAGGGACTGCTCTAGATGGGAGCACTCCTAAAAAGAGCACAGAACAAAACACACAACATATGAAGAAGGGAGAAGGAGGAATAAGAAGGGAGAGAAGAAAAGAATATCCAGACAGTGTATATAACAGCTCAATAAGCGAGCTAAGTTAGGCAGTAAGATAATAAAGAGGCTAACCTTGAACCTTTGGTAACCAGGAATCTAAAGCCTGCAATGGCAATAAGTACATATCTCTCAATAGTCACCCTAAATGTAAATGGCTTTAATGCACCAATCAAAAGACACAGAGTAACAGAATGGATAAAAAAGCAAGACCCATCTATATGTTGCTTACAAGAAACTTACCTCAAACCCAAAGACATGGACAGACTAAAAGTCAAGGGATGGAAAAACATATTTCAGGCAAACAACAGTGAGAAGAAAGCAGGGGTTGCAGTACTAATATCAGACAAGATAGACTTCAAAACAAAGAAAGTAACAAGAGATAAAGAAGGACACTACATAATGATAAAGGGCTCAATCCAACAAGAGGACATAACCATTCTAAATATATATGCACCCAACACAGGAGCACCAGCATATGTGAAACAAATACTAACAGAACTAAAGGGGGAAATAGACTGCAATGCATTCATTTTAGGAGACTTCAACACACCACTCACCCCAAAGGATAGATCCACCAGGCAGAAAATAAGTAAGGACACAGAGGCACTGAACAACACACTAGAACAGATGGACCTAACAGACATATACAGAACTCTACATCCAAAAGCAAAAGGATACACATTCTTCTCAAGTGCACATGCAACATTCTCCAGAATAGACCACATACTAGGCCACAAAAAGAGCCTCAGTAAATATCAAAAGATTGAAACCCTACCAACCAACTTTTCAGACCACAAAGGCATAAAACTAGAAATGAATAGTACAAAGAAAGCAAAAAGGCTCACAAACACATGGAGGCTTAACAACATGCTCCTAAATAATCAATGGATCAATAACCAAATCAAAATGGAGATCCAGCAATATATGGAAACAAACAACAACAACAACACTAAGCCCCAACTACTGTGGGACACAGCAAAAGCAGTCTTAAGAGGAAAGTATATAGCAATCCAGCCATATTTAAAAAAGGAAGAACAATCCCACATAAATGGTCTAACGTCACAATTATCGAAATTGGAAAAAGAAGAACAAATGAGGCCTAAGATCAGCAGAAGGAGGGACATAATAAAGATCAGAGAAGAAATAAATAAAATTGAGAAGAATAAAACAATAGCAAAAATCAATGAAACCAAGAGCTGGTTCTTCGAGAAAATAAAATAGATAAGCCTCTAGCCAGACTTATTAAGAGGAAAAGAGAGTCAACACAAATCAACAGAATCAGAAACGAGAAAGGAAAAATCACGACGGACCCCACAGAAATACAAAGAATTATTAGTGAGTAGTATGAAAACCTATATGCTAACAAGCTTGGAAACCTAGGAGAAATGGACAACTTCCTGAAAAATACAACCTTTCAAGACTGACCCAGAAAAAAACAGAAAATCTAAACACACCGATTACCAGCAACGAAATTGAAGCAGTAATCAAAAAACTACCAAAGAACAAAACCCCCGGGCCAGATGGATTCACCTCAGAATTTTATCAGACATACAGGGAAGACATAATACCCATTCTCCTTAAAGTTTTCAAAAAAATAGAAGAGGAAGGGATCTCCCAAACTCATTCTATGAAGCCAACATCACCCTAATACCAAAACCAGGCAAAGACCCCACCAAAAAAGAAAACTACACACCAATATCCCTGATTAACGTAGATGCAAAAATACTCAACAAAATATTAGCAAACCGAACTCAAAAATACATCAAAAGGATCGTACACCATGACCAAGTGGGATTCATCCCAGGGATGCAAGGATGGTACAACATTCGAAAGTCCATCAACATCATCCACCACATCAACAAAAAGAAAGACAAAAATCACATGATCATCTCCATAGATGCTGAAAAAGCATTTGACAAAGTTCAACATCCATTCATGATAAAAACTCTCAGCAAAATGGGAATAGAGGGCAAGTACCTCAACATAATAAAGGCCATCTATGATAAACCCACAGCCAACATTATATTGAACAGCGAGAAGTTGAAAGCTTTTCCTCTGAGATCGGGAACTAGACAGGGATGCCCACTCTCCCCACTGTTATTTAACATAGTACTGGAGGTCCTAGCCACAGCAATTAGACAAAACAAAGAAATACAAGGAATCCAGATTGGTGAAGAAGAAGTTAAACTGTCACTATTTGCAGATGACATGATACTACACATAAAAAACCCTAAAGACTACACCCTAAAACTACTAGAACTGATATCGGAATACAGCAAAGTTGTAGGATACAAAATCAACACACAGAAATATACACTAACAATGAACCAACAGAAAGAGATATCAGGAAAACAACTCCATTCACAATTGCATCAAAAAATATAAAATACCTAGGAATAAACCTAACCAAAGAAGTGAAAGACTTACACTCTGAAAACTACAAGTCACTCTTAAGAGAAATTAAAGGGGACACTAACAGATGGAAACTCATCCCATGCTCGTGGCTAGGAAGAATTAATATCGTCAAAATGGCCATCCTGCCCAAAGCAATATACAGATTTGATGCAATCCCTATGAAACTACCAGCAACATTCTTCAATGAACTGGAACCAATAATTCAAAAATTCATATGGAAACACCAAAGACCCCGAATAGCCAAAGCAATCCTGAGAAGGAAGAATAAAGTAGGGGGATCTCACTCCCCAACTTCAAGCTCTACTATAAAGCCATAGTGATCAAGAAAATTTGGTACTGGCACAAGAAACAGAGCCACAGGCCAATGGAACAGACTAGAGAATCCAGACATTAACCCAGACATATATGGTCAATTAATATTTGATAAAAGAGCCATGGACATACAGTGACAAAATGACAGTCTCTTCAACAGATGGTGCTGGCAAAACTGGACAGCTACATGTACGAGAATGAAACTGGACCACTGCCTAACCCCATATACAAAAGTAAACTCAAAATGGATCAAAGACCTGAATGTAAGTCATGAAACCATTAAACTCTTGGAAAAAAACATAGGCAAAAACCTCTTAGACATAAACATGAGTGACCTCTTCTTGAACATATCTCCCCGGACAAGGAAAACAACAGCAAAAATGAACAAGTGGGACTATATTAAGCTGAAAAGCTTCTGTACAGCAAAAGACACCATCAATAGAACAAAAAGGAACCCTACAGTATGGGAGAATATATTTGAAAATGACAGATCCGATAAAGGCTTGACGTCCAGAATATATAAAGAGCTCACAGGCCTCAACAAACAAAAAACAAGTAACCCAATTAAAAAATGGGCAGAGGAACTGAACAGACAGTTCTCTAAAAAAGAAATACAGATGGCCAACAGACACATGAAAAGATGCTCCACATCGCTAATTATCAGAGAAATGCAAATTAAAACTACAATTAGGTATCACCTCACACCAGTAAGGATGGCTGCCATCCAAAAGACAAACAACAGAAATGTTGGCAAGGCTGTGGAGAAAGGAGAACCCTCCTACACTGCTGGTGGGAATGTAAATTAGTTCAACCATTGTGGAAAGCAGTATGGAGGTACATCAAAATGCTCAAAACAGACTTACCATTTGACCCAGGAATTCCACTCCTAGGAATTTACCCTAAGAATGCAGCAATCAGGTTTGAGAAAGACAGATGCACCCCTATGTTTATTGCAGCACTATTTACAATAGCCAAGAATTGGAAGCAACCTAAATGTCCATCAACAGATGAATGGATAAAGAAGATGTGGTAAATATACACAATGGAATACTACTCAGCCATAAGAAAAGGGCAAATCCTAACATTTGCAGCAACATGGATGGAGCTGGAGGGTATTATGCTCAGCGACATAAGCCAAGGGGAGAAAGAGAAATACCAAATGATTTCACTCATCTGTGGAGTATAAGAACAAAGGAAAAACTGAAGGAACAAAACAGCAGCAGAATCACAGAACTCAAGAATGGACTAACAGGTACCAAAGGGAAAGGGACTGGGGAGGATGGGTGGGTAGGGAGGGATAAGTGGGGTGGGGGAGAAAAAGGGGAGTATTAAGATTAGTATGCATGGGGGGTGGGAGAAAGGGGAGGGCTGTACAACACAGAGAAGACAAGTAGTGACTCTACAACACTTTGCTATGCTGATGGACAGTGACTGTAAAGGGGTTTATAGGGGGGACCTGGTATAGGAGAGAGCCTAGTAAACATAATATTCATCATGTAAGTGTAGAGTAATGATAAAAAAAATTTAAAAAAAGCAGTTCTTGTGTGGTGACCTCCAATGAGATCTACACAATGGTATAAAGGGCATATAAAAGTGTAGGCAAAGGGTTTGTTTGTGCTTATACAGAGGATCAAAGCCTAATTTGGCTACCCCAAAAATGAACTAAGATACGATATGAAAAAGAACTTCCAACATCAGCACTCTCTGGAAGACTCATGCCAGAAGATGATCATTAAAAAACCCCAACAAAGATCCACATGCTGCTACAGGTGTAGATGCACTCATCCCACCGGTTCCTGGACTTGCCATGGGTATGAAGAAGGAGATATCTAAGCTGGCCTGTGCATACAGTAAAACAACAAATTTGACTGGATCTACACTGTTGGAACGCAACCAAGAATTAGGAGAAGTGCTAACTGTAGCGCTCCAAAATCTTACAACTACAGACTATTTACTGTTAAAAGAACATATGGGATGTGAACAGTCCACAGGAATGGGTTGTTTTGTCTGATTTCTCTCAGACTGTTCAAGTTCAGTTAGACAATATACACCATATCATAGATAAGTTTTCACAAATGTGTAAGGTGCCTAACTGGTTTTCTTGGTTTCACTGGAGATGGCTGGTAATTATAGGTATGCTTTGGTTATGTAACTGTATTCCTATTATGTTAATGTGTGTGCGCAATTTAATTAGTAGTTTAAAACCTATAAATGCTGAAGTTACTATACAAGAAGATATGTCAAAGAAATAATCAATCTTCCCATGTTTTCTTCCGCCTGCTACTTCTATAGCTTTTCTTCTTCCTTCCTAATTACAACCCATAAATAGAATTCGTGCCTCATATCAAATTTACCGTGTATCACAATTCTTCCAAGTGGTAAAGATACCTCAAGACAAATGCTGGGCATAGAAGCCACAGGGCATAAATATGCAAAGAAGTAAAAAGCTAACCTTTTCAAACAATATGGCTTCTCTCTCACTTACCAACTTTACATCTCCCTGTATGGCCCCGGAAGATGACTGGTTAGCCAGAGACGGGTAAGATTCCTCAAGGGAGGAACAACCTAAGACAGGCACAGTCGCAGGGGAGCCATCAGGTGAGGAATTGGGGATCAACAGAGGTGAGTTTTAGAACCTCCCCCCCCTCTGTTCTGAGAGAAATCTTCTGCATCCGTGGATGTTTTATTGCCCTTGTCTAGCTTGGATTAACACATAGTCTACAGGCACACACCTGATCATCTACATTTGCTCTCTTACAACACTAAACTATGTTTTCTACCTTTATCTTGCATCTACCTACCACTTCAGCATTTTATTAAAAATAATAATAATAAAGAGAGAAATATGGTATCCACATATAAATCAAGTATAAAAATCAAACGAATATTCATATTTGAACTGTTTATAGTTCATAATGCATGATCAAAACCGAAAGTTTCTGTGATGACTGCCCTTGTACTATTCACCATGTAACTTATTCACTATGTAAGAATTTGTTCTCCATGTAAGAACTTGCTCGTTACGCTTCAGAAGATTGGAGACTGACGAAAATTAGGCTTGGGGTGGATTAATGATTATACATTGAGCATTGAGTCCCCTATACAGAATTTTATTGTTGTTAACAACCATTTGATCAAAAAAAATAGGAGAGATGCCCTCACAAAAAAAATAATAAATAAATAAATAAAGTACACACTTCCAATTGTAAAATAAGTAAGTAACCGGGATGTAATGTATAGCATAAGGAATATAGTCAAAATATTGTGACAACTTGGTTTGGTGATAGCTGGTACCTAGAATTATCATGTATATAAATGTGCAATCACTGTGTTGTACACCTGAAACTAATGTAATACTGTATGTCAACTACCCTTCAATAAAAAATAATTATCTAAAAAAAAAAAAAAGAAGAAGTATCTTCCTTTACATTACGACTAAGTAATACAATGGATATAAATCTATTTGTCAAAGTCCAAATTGTGATATTCAGTATTTTTAGGGACTGATTTTTTTGGTCACCCAGGATGATAGGTGTAATCTTACTGCCAAACTAAAAATTAATTATTTAATTAAAAAAAAAAAAAGAAAACAGGCTGATATCAAACATCTCAAGAACACACACAGCAAGATAACTGTGGAAAGAAGCATTTTCAAGAAAACTCAAATGCAGGTCAAGGATTTTACATTAAGCAAAATGATCCTTCAAATATCAAGGCTAATAAAAAAGTTATTTTCAAACGTGCAAGAACTCAAGAAACAGTCTATCCATGGACTCTTCTTGAGGAGTCTACTTCAGGATGAGCTTCATGCAAGCAAGAAATTGAAGTAACTTAAGTAAAAGAATGGGTGGTGAGCATTTATTATATGTATTTAAAGAATTACAAAGAAGACAGAGGCAGGGACATGGGTAAAAGAATAATATACTAATATTATATGTTCTGACAGATTTCATATGTAATACCCTGATAAGAGAGAATATTAAGCACACATCTACACAGAACTATCAGAGACTGATCATATATTACGACACCCTGATTTCTGCAGAAAATCAGAATGTCCGTAAAGTAGAAATATTATACTCTCTGATCACAATTAAAGGTAATCAATGAAATAAGGTTAAATCCTTTGTTCTTAATTAGAATGTTTCACTCACCATCATCAAAATACTGTCCCTATGAGAATTTATAAATTCAATGAAATCCCCATAAAAATATCAGCAATCCTTTCCTGGAGCTAGCAAAATGGATACCTCAGTACATGTGAAAATATCACAAAAGAATAGATAGGAAAACACAGAAAATGAAAAGTTCTTGGGGGAGGAAAAACCTAGACCTACCGCATACTGAAACAAACTAAAGTCTCTATAACTAAAATCACTAACACATAACTAAACATGGACACTGGTGCATTAATAGACAGACTGATGGAACAGAATAAAAAATTCAAAAAAAGACCCAATTATTTCACTATTTTCCTGTATTTGATATATATCCCCTTACAAGACATATACTAATGAAACATTTGTCTATGTAATTTTTCTCTCTCAGCTATAGGATCTCCAGATGAAAAGAAACTGCCTCATTCATATTTCCATCCAGCCATATAGCCACAATACTGCATTCAGGACCTTATTTTGACAAAGCAAGCAGCAGAATGAATGAATGAATATCCACAGGCAAAGAGGATAATTTATCTCAGAATCAACAGAAAAATAATTGCAAATTTACCAACTGAAGCAACAGAAAAATAATGGCAAATTCACCAACTGATGAATACCAACATGTAAAGATTTTTTTGTCAAGAAAGTACGATGACATTCTAAAGTAACTCTCAAATTATTTCCAACTTAATTTAACACCAGTAATGACCATCCTCCTAGATACAAAAAGACTCATTGGTGGTTTATTCACAAAATGAGTCAAACAACTTTGATGGTTTGTTAAAAAAGAGAAATTTCAAATTGTCCAATACAGTAGCAAAAATATATTTATTGCATTGAAGTTAAAAATTAGATCAGCACAACTCTTGTTGGCTCCTTTTGGTCTACGCTTAAACATGGCGACCATTATACCAAAGTACTGTCTTAGCTCTAGGTTTTTATGTCATTTGTGATTTTCTGTCTTCCTTTGTAATTCTTGTATTTTTTTCTTGTCTTATAAGTACTTCCTGTGACTTCCAGTGTAATGATGAATAAAAGCAGTAATACTGGACTTTCTGCTCTTATTCCTTACCTTATAAAGCAAATATTATCATTTGATTATTCAATGTGACTGTTAAGGAAGTTTCTTCTAAGATTAATTTGCTCAAAGCTGTTTTAACCCAAGTGAATGTTGCCATTTTGTTCCAGCATCAACTATGATGAAAATATACTTCTTCTATTTTATTCTGTTAATGTGGTGATCACTTATGGTGTTTTCTATAGTTAAATTACCTTTGCAATCTGGGAAAAAACTTACGTGGTTAAGATGAATTTTTTGTTATTTTTTTTAGTTTTAATTATTGCATATTTTGAGAGGGGTTAAACATTACTAGAGTCAGTTTACTAATCCTTTATTTAGAAAATAATTTCTTTCAGAATACCTTCACAGAAAATACACTCAACAATTTTGAAGAGACACAAATTTTATTTGTATGTGCCCTTGTTCAAGTAGCATAATTATCTGCTTATAAAACATCAGAAAAGAGTCTTCAGTCCAAAGTGATAGAAGCTTTCACTTTCTTTTTTCACAGAAAATAAACAGGTTTTCTAGGCTTTTGTTTCTCAGAAAAATCTATCAGTTCTAAATGAAATCAATTTGGTGGGGGGGGAAAAAAGAACTTTAAAAAGAAAAAAAGCTATCCACATAGAAACTCCTGCCCTTTAAAAGTTGAGTCATTTCATTACCATCTGACATGAACTATTTAAATTATTGTCCTTACAATAAAAAATTATGGGGAAAAAAAGGAGGCCTGTATGCAACTTTATACTTAGGATGATTTTTAAATATCCACGTTATAATAACAGCAAGAAAATTAAATGAAGCTACAATCGGTAAAAATTTATCACATTTTTCTGAAAAAGTTAAAACCTAGCATAATTATAATAATGTCATTCTATAATGCCAGATTTAGTCTTGATGCAATGCCAAATTTGAATCTCACCACAACAATAAATCATTTAAAATCTTCTGTATGGCAAAAGCTACCATAAAGTTAAAAGAAAAATGACAGAAACAAAATAAATATAGTGTAACAAAGGATTAATATACAGAACATATAAATTAGATCAATTAGAAAAAATTCAGACAGAATGGGAAAATGATTAAAACAGTATCAACATGGAATTCACAGAAGTAGAAATGGCAAGTAAAAATACGAAAATGATTAACAAACTAAGAATCAAAGAAGTGAAACTTAAACATAATGGTAACATTTTTAACCCATCGAACTGGCAAAGGTTTTTAAGAGTTGTTAAAACTCAGTATTTTCAGGATTCTAAAGAAATAGCCAAGAATGTAAATTAGTACATCCTTCTTGGAGGGCAATTCTGTAATAGCTAACAATATTCAAAATACAAGTACCCTACTCAGCAATTCTAGGAATATATTCTGTAGACATACTAAAACATGAACCAAAAGATGCATACACAAGAATGTTCACTGGGTCCCTATTTATAACAGCTAAAAAGAGACAACCTTAATATTCAGCAATAGAAGACAAGGGTCTTCTATTTTTAATTGCTGCATAGTATTTTATACTATCCAATCTTTTTTTAATGTTAAATAATCACCGATATACAGTCTTATATTGGTTCAATTATACAACACAACTGGCTTGGCTCAAGAGTTATCCATATTATTGAATCCTCACCTCTTCTAGTGCAGTACTATCTATCAACATTTACACTATCCATTCTATAGCTAAAAAAAGAGTAACTTAAAGACAAATTGAGAAAGGCAAGTCACACAACAGTGGGTACTCTTTTATTTATCCATGTTTTATTCAGAAAAAACATACTGTGTGTTGTGTATAAGTCAAATGCATAGAATAAATCTAGAAAACTTATACACTGACCTATGAAAAGTGATTACTATGGGGGAAGAGAGTACGATGAAATATGAGGAGGAAACTCCTCTTTATTCTAAATACTTCTATATTTTTTGTAATTTTTACAGTGAGCACACTGGCTTGTAATACCTGTATAATTAAAAAACCATGAAAATTAAAATGGTTAATGTTTACCACTTTCTGGGTTTTTTTAATAATTTAATTTCAAAAATCTGCATTATAAAGAATGTATTTGCAATTTTAAAAAATAAAAGTACCAAGAATTACTTATTTTTAATGTTATTATAGATACCAAATTATTTCTCCTTTTGTTCTTTGCCTAATTTTAAAGCCTCTGAATTGAACATAAACTACCAAATTCCACTTCACAAGCAGACTATATTTACAAATTTCTTTCATATTAATACCTGTCTGTTATAAAACCAACAGGAACACAATCTAAGTATGTTCTTGCCACAGGTCTTCATGTATTTATGTTTTTATTTATTTTATTTATGTACTTGTGTTCAAATATTCCAAAATAATTAGATGGAAGGTACTGATTTTCCTGTGATTTTAAGAAAAAGAGAATTACTAGGCAAAAACAAAGCCACAAGAATACACAATATTATTAAACTCAATTGCCATTAATATATAAATATAATTCTCAAACACAAATCCCCTCAAAAAAAGATAGTATATTAACTATACTAAGTGGCAACTATAAAGGACACATTATGACAAACTGTCAATATAAAGAAAACAAGAGTTATCATGAAATCAACTATCCCATCAAATTCAAATTTTGAACATAAAAGACATTGTTATCACAGAATAATTTCTATAAAACACAACTATTTCAAGTAAATAAGCTTTTGATTATTTCAACAGAGGAAAATTTAAATTACAGAAAAGGGCATCATATTGTGTTTGTATCCAAAAAAGAAAAAAAGGGAGTATTTAAATCTGTTTCCTTAAAATACAACTCAATCTAAAGCTATAGAAATTCCATATAGGTGTTTCTTTTTCATGCCAATATGCATTTTAAGGTTCTGAGAAACATTTCATAGTTTTTCAGTTATTAAAAAACTCTAAGTCCTATAATCAGTGGTCAAAAGCATTTCAGCACTCTTTTTTAAAGATGAAAAACATTATGTTATGGAAGGATTAGACATATTTTCTGCCCTTAAGAATTTTATAGTCTAGTTGGGAAGCCATGACTAAAAAACATCCAACAGCTACCATCAAAGTAATGGTAAACAATAGTGCTAAACTGAACTACCAAAACATTTACAGCAAGCACAAAAGGCAGTCCAAAAGAAAGAAGAAAGCTCAACTTGCACGTATTTATCAAGCACACAAGTATATGAAGGCACTGTGTATGGAAAATACACACCATAACTAAGCTATATCATCTAACAAGACAGTTAAACAAGCACAGTAGAAAGCATTGATAAGTGCCTTTAGTACAAGCAAAGAGTTCTGAGATTCCAGAGGCAAGAACTCTAACTTCTAAATCATATGAAGAAGCTGTACAAGGGACATATTTTAACTGAACTCTAAAGAGGATAGATGGATATGGTTTTTAACTAATACAGACGAGACCAGAGAAAGGATAACCCAGGAGGAAAAGAGAAATAGAGACAAAATTTTAAAACGGCAAGATACCTGAGGGTGAAAACTAACATTCCAAGTTCTCTAGAACATAGCTTAAATAAAGGGAAAAAGGTAAGGCTTAGATAGTGAGTTAATTTTTGGAATGACATGAATGACAGGCTAAGAAGTCTGGACTTATCCTGTCAACAATAGGGAGTTTTTCTTAATGTTACAAAATTGACAATAATTTTAGCCTTTAAAATACATTGTAATGAACTTAAACTCAGGTTTTATTATTTAATAAACAAGATTTGAAGTCTCCCTATGTGCTTGATACAAATTACATAAAATAAGGTTTTAGTTTAATAAAAGATTACCCCCCAAGTAGGTTTTAGTTTAATAAAAGATACAGCAATAAGCTCAGTAGCTGCTCAAGGACACGTCACAGAAAGGTACATTAGTCCTTAAGCTTTATCTCCAAAATTAACTGAAAGTTTAGTAATATGTATTCAATGAAACTTCCTAGTTACTTAAGGCTTCAATACATTCAAACTGTAGAGTGCCAGATTCTGTAACAGCCATTAAGATATTATGAGCTAGGACAGAAAAGGAGGTTAACATTTTAGACAAAATCTCAACACAGTAGATAAGACTACTTACCTACAGGACAACCCAAGTTGTCCCTACACACTCATTCTTCAACAATTCCAAAAAACATATACTTATAAAATGTGTGTGAAAGAGAGACACACACTTTAGCCCTTTAAGATTGTTTCTAGAGTTTTTCTTTTTCAGTTTCTTCACAGAAAAACATAAAAAGTTTATTCTTCATAATGCTAAGGACTATTTGAAGTGTCTATTTTAGGTTAGTCATATTTTTTAACTTTAAGGTGTACAGTGTATCACTCAACAGAGACACATATCAATACTTAGATACATCTTAATCACTATACCCATTGTTCAAGAAATTCTAAAAAGATCATGTAACAAAAACTATACTAACTCAGGACTCCGAAGAAAACATGATAAAGCAGGGGAGAGTACACTGCAATAGGAGTCAGGAGACCATTACTGGGTAGTCACTTAGCCTCCCTGAGGTTTTTTTTTTCCTGTGATAATAAATTAGATCCTGCGCTGTGGGGTGGGGGAAGTGTCCACAAATACAATTTTACATAAAGCTCAGGGGATTCACAGTACCCATTTGGAGCCAATCCCCAGACTCCAGGGTCTACATATCCCAGATTAAGGTAATTAATTGGTTCTCAGCCAGCTCTAGAACTTGAGTGTTTCTATGTGCAATTATTTTAGCAATAAAGCCATAAGGTGATTCACATAGGAGAAAAAAGTTCCAACAGAAAAAGTTATTAACTTCACTAATAAAAGACTTTCAAACGCAGAATTTCTAAAATATACCATTTCCCTCATCTATAAAATTGTCAAACACTAAAATATTTATAATGCTCATGGCTGGCAATACAGAGAACCTCAGAGTCTCCTACCCTAGACATTAGGTTTACTGTTGCAGGACTTCTCTTTGCCTCCCTCTGTCTTTCCCTTAGTGTACAAGGATACAATCACCTGTATACTCCTCTTTTCATAGTATGCTCCCTCATTTTGGTGGGCTACCCTCGGTAGCTTCCTAAGAAGGAATAGGTAGAAATAATTTTTGAGATCTGGTATGCCCCAAGATCCTTTAATTCTGCTTTTATACTTGAAACAAGTGGTTGGTTCTAGGCTAGAAGTCATCTTCCCTCAGAATTCTGAAGGCATTGCTCAACTATTCTCTCAGCTCTGATGTTGCTGTCGAGAAAGCAGTGCCATCTCTAATTCTAACTGTGGAAGTGAGAGTTTAAAGGTTGAGTGGTGAGACCCTCCCTCCCCAATCTGGCAATTGACAGCTCTCACTACAGAATGTGGAGGGGTGGCCTTGCCACATGGGGAGATTCTAAATACCAGTATTTGTAAGAGTTTTCTCTCGGGCTGTCCAATTTCTTCCAGAAAAGACTTCATGAAGGATAAAAGACAATTGGCTGCTAGTGTTCTTTGAGCTGAGCAATGCAAGGTGGTTGGGAGTTTCACTATTTAAGATGTTGCCAGTTCTCTCATTTTCAGGAGAACATTCTCAACCACCTTCCACAGTGCCAGGCATTCCTGCACCTGGAGCCAGTTTGGTTAACTTTCTCCACAAAATAAGTCTTGAACTTTTTGCAAGGGTTAAGGAAGAACAGTCACGTGGATGCCTGAGGTGAGGTACATAGAGGAATTTTTAAAGACCTTAAACCATTTCCCAGTTTCAGTCTCACATCTCACCTGCACCCTCAAGAGATATCTGGTGCCTCCAATTCCTGAGTTTTTTCTAGAGATCTGTGATATGAACTAGCCAGATTACTGCAAGGATTTGGTATCCCCCTCTGAAGATACTTTAAGCTCTACTCTCTCAGCTAAGTTACCTACTCCAACCTCTTCCTTCTTCTGAATGGGAGTTTACAGAGAGAACAGAAATCAATGTTCAATACCCCATGCTTAAAAAGATGAGAGTATTCTTGAATGGTTTTTATCTGACACTAGTACATTATCCTGAGGTGTATCCATATTTTGTGGAGCCTGAAGTTTATCAAATTTGGGGGTCCCAATTTAAGAATATGAAATTAGGTATGAAAGCAAATATTCAATTTTGAATGAGAAATCATAAATTTAAACAAGCTGACAAATACCACATCATAAAAACCAGAAAATAATATTTTTGTTAACAGACACACACCCACTATACTTTTTTCCTAGTTCTTTAAGTTACTTTTTCCCATATGACAGGGGTTTGTTTGTTTGTTTTGCAATTTGCTTTATTGAGATCAAAGTCACACATGAAATTTACCATTTTAAACTGTGCAATTCCAATGGTTTTAAATATATTCTCAAAGCTGTACAACCATCACCACTATCTAATTCCAGAACATTTGAATCATCCCAAAAAGAACCATACCTGTTAACAGTCACTCCCAAACCTCCCCTTCCCCTGTCCCCTGGAAACCACTAATCTACTTTGTCTCAACAGATGTACCAACTGGAATCATACAATATGACACCCTTTTTTGTGTGGCTTCTTTCAGCATGTTCTTGACGTCCATCCATGTGGTAGCATGTATCAGGACTTCATCCTCTCCTATAGCTGAAAAACAGTCTGTTATATAGATATATCACATTTTATTTATCCATCAGTGAATGGACATTTGGATTGTTTCCCCCCAACTATTTTGACTACTAAAAATAATGCTATGAATGTTCATATACGATTTTTTGTGTGAACATATGTTTTCAATTCTCTTAGTTATATATCTAGGATTGGAATTGCTGAGTCACATGATAATGTTATTTTTAACTTTTTGAGGAACTGCCAAAATTTTTGCCACAGTGGCTGAACCATTTTGCATTTCCACCAGTAATCCTTGCCAACAGCACTTGTTATTTTCCCATTTTTTTATTACAACCTTCCTAGTGGGTGTGAAGTGGTATCACATTGTGGATTTGATTTGTATTTCCCAAATGACTCATGATTTTGAGCATCTTTTCATGAGCTTATTGGCCACTGGTATATCTTCTTTGGATAAATGTCTATTAAAATCCTTCACCATTTTTTAATTGGATTGTTTGTCCTTATGTTGTTAAGGCATGAGTTTTTTAAATGTTCTGGATACTAGACCCTTATCAGATATAAGATTTACAACTATTTTCTTCCATTCTATGAGTTGTCTTTTTGCTTTTTTGATAGTATCCTTCAGGACACAGAAGTTTTTGATTTTGGTGAAGTCGGTTTGTTTTTTTCTTTGGTTGCTTGTAATTTTGATGTCAGATTTAAGAAATTATTGCCTATCCAAGATCTTGTGTTCCCAGCTAAGAGTTTTTATGGTTTTAGCTGATACATTTAAGTTTTTAATCCATTTTGGGTTAATTTTTGTATATGGCATGAGGTAGCAGTCCAAATTTACTCTCTTGCATGTGAATATCCAATTGTTTGAACACTATTTTGTTAAAAAAGACTAACCTTTCCCCATTGAATGGTTTTGGCACCCTTATCAAAAATCAATTGACAGAAAAAGACAAGTATCAAATGATTTCACTCATCTATGGAGTATAAGAACAAAGAAAAAAAAACTGAAGGAACAAAACAGCAGCAGACTCACAGAACCCAAGAATGGACTAACAGTTACCAAAGGGAAAGGGACTGGGGAGGATGGGTGAGAAGGGAGGGATAAGGGGAAAAAGAGCAGCGGCGGTGGGGGGCATTACTATTAGCAGACATAATGCAGGGGGCGACACGGGGAGGGTTGTACAACACAGAGAAAACAAGTAGTGATTCTATAGCATCTTACTACACTGATGGACAGTGACTGTAATGGGGTATGTGGGGGCGACTTGGTGATGGAGGGAGTCTAGTAAACATAATGTTCCTCGTGTAATTGTAGATTAATGATACCAAAATAAAAAATATAAATAAATAAATTGACTATGATCTGTAGCATCTTGCTGCACTGATGGACAGTGACTGCATTGGGGTATGGGTGGGGACTTGATAATATGGGTAAATGTAGTAACCACATTGTTTTTTCATGTGAAACCTTCAGAAGCGTGTATATCAATAATACCTTAATAAAAAATGTTTTTAAATCAATTGACCACGGATGTATGAGTTTATTTCTGGACTCAGTTCTACTCCATTGATGTATATGTCAACCGTTATGCCCATTTCACAGTTCCTTATAAGTTTTATAATGTCATTTCTATAGAAATAACTGAAAAAGAATTCAGTCCTTTCTCTGGAACACATTTTTGTTGTTGTTGATGTTTACAATAGTTTCTTTTAACATAAGGCTATTACTGGTAATGTGATATAAACCTTTAGGATTGTGGACAACTTAGGAAAACTCTTATAAGTCTCTTTCCTGTGAAGCTTTAAGATGTGTCATAATTTCCAGACTGGCTTAGGGTATCAAACCTTGCTTTTTCCCCACTAACCACATACTTCAGGTGCCAGATGTCTAGCACACATTCATATAACTATACCATCTCTAGGCCTACACACGTATGTCACAATGCCAAGTGAGGTAATAACAGCATGTGTACTATTCCTAAAAACTACCCCCATATGGGATGGCCAACAGTACTTCGGCTATATATGAAGATACCTTGAACCACATAAATATACTCTGCTAAAACCCAACTAAATGTATCCCACGTTAGTTTCCCCATAGCCAGCTGCTTAAAATGCCTACAGCCATTCCAATGCCACCACCATGAGGACAAGTGTGATAGAGGGAAGTATGCATAAAAAGAGACAGCAATCTTAACTGACTGTGGTTAAGGTATCTGACATTTGCAAATTTTTCATAACTATGTGCCAATGTTCAGGAAGTGTTCTGTTTCTTGACATGAATGCTGGTTACATAGGTAAATTAAGTTTGTGAAAGGTCTTCAGATGCACACTTACAATCTTTGCAGTTGTTCTGTGTATATAACATATAACAATAAAAAAAATTTTTTAAGTGACCATGTTAACTCATTGCTAGGGTCCCTCCTAGACCCTTAGATAGGATCCTGAAATTTTAGCTTCATTAGTTTCATGAATTTCATTAGTTTCACGAGTTTCACAATAAATTCACCTCTATATATAGCAAATTAGATATCACAAGATGTGGTTTCTAGCACCACCCTGGAGACTCAGGTCTTGCCAGCTAACCATGGGACTTAGAGAACACATGCATGACCTTCCTGAGCAAGTTACCTAAAATGGGGAAAAGGTCAGACTACAAACTCTAAAACACAGTTTAGTAGTAATTCTTTCAAGAAATATTTAGAATACCCCCTAAGTGTTCAGTATTACACTGGATGAATGAAACACACACAGTCTGCCCTACAGGAGCTCCCAATCTAGTAGACGTAAAAGACAATGAGAAATATTAGGTAAAAAACAAGGAAATTTTAATGAAGTACAGAATTTAGTTATTAATAATGTTCCACTATTGATTCACTAATTATAACAAATGTACCATAATCATGTAAGATTAGTTAATAATAGGGGAAACTGGGTGTGGAATATTTAGGAACCTTCTGCACTATATTCACAATTTTTCTGTAAATCTCAAACTAATCAAAACTTAAGTTTTTTTTAAAAAGATAACAAATAGGTAAAGAAATGAATATGAAATAAACTGAAGTCCTCTGAAGTCAACAGGATACTGGGACAGGGAGTAGTGAGGGTAGAAAACTAGACAGAGTATTTAGGAAGTCTTTGAGATGATACTTAATCTGACACAGAAAAATAATAAGCAAAGAGAAAGATCTCTACCAAAAAAAAAAAAAAAGGAATACACGTAAAGGCCCTGAGGTGGGAAAGAAATTGGTCTTTTCAATAAATTAAAATCAATGCGAGTAAAGCAGAATGAGCAATGGAAAGATGAGTTAACAGGGGCCAGATTATACAGGATCTTGTACAAATTATGTCTACTATATTCAAAGTATAATGGAAAGGCATTGAAGGGCTGAAACAGGAACAAAATTCCAATTCAAATTTTTTAAATTTATGAAGCTGCTTTGTGAACAACAGACTATAGAAGGATTAAAGAAAAACAATGCAGAACCAATGAGAGTTCACTAAAATTATTTGATTCTTAACCGAGAATATTTTTTCAATAAAAAAGTCAGTCCAGAATTAATTCACATATTTGCATCAATTCTTTTATTCATACACTATTTGCCTTCTTTCTTTTTACCAGTCTGCTTCTGTTTCCATTTAATTCTTTTTATCCTTTACCAAAATAATTTGCAGATTTTTATACTTTAATAACAAACTACCATAACTCTTCTAAAAACTGTTGAAAACTTTATGCCATTTGTTAAGTGTTCTGCAATAAAATTCCTGGAAACTTCAAAAGCAAAACATAAAATAACTAAATTATACAAGTGGGAAATGAAGCCTATTAGATTACGATATAGTCTAACCCAAAAAGTAGCAGCAACTGCTGCCACTGCCACCCATGACAGTTTTTTAAATGGGTACAAATTCTTTAATACTTTTTCCATCAAGAGATGGGGGTCAATGTTCTTTCTCTTTGAATCTAGAAGAGCTTATGATCTAACTAACTTGCATATAAACAATAAAATGGGGCACAGACTTCCTAAGCAAGGTCAGAAAGGGAAATGCAGCTTTGGCCTTGTTCCCTGGACAAGTCTTATTGCTGGTGCCCTGAGCCACTCATATCCCAGCCCTAGAGAGACCATACACTAGCCCATGCAGAGAGACATGGGAAGGTTCTCAGATGACCTGAAAAGAGATAAATGCCTAACCAGCCCACAGCTATTCCAGCTCCAGCCACCATGTGAATAGAATACATGGCAAATCCTGAGCCAAAACCACCCTCCCCCAAACTCCTCACCCACAGAAACAATGAGAGATAATAAAAGTATTATTTGTGTTTTAGGCTTCTAGGTTTTAGTGTAATTTTTCATGCAGCAACACTAACAAGACTTTAGAGCAAATATATAATTAGTTGGACTAATTAAAGAAGGGGAAGAATGTGGCCAGAAATAAGGGTGGATTTTCCAGATAGAGACCAGCTTTCATATATTTGAGAGACTTGAAAAAGCTATGTAGGAGGAGGAGCCAAGATGGTGGTGTGAGTAGGGCAGCAGAAATCTCCTCCTAAAACCATATATACTTTTGAAAATACAACAAATTCAACTATTCCTAAAAGAGAGACCAGAAGATACAATACAACAGTCAGGCTACATGTACATCTGCGAGAACTCAGTGCCTCATGAAGGGGGCAAGACACAAGCCGTGGCCTGGCGGGATCCGAGCACGCCCCTCCCAACCCCAGCTCCCCGGCGGGAGGAGAGGAGTCAGAGCAGGGAGGGAGTGGGAGCCCAGGACTGCTAAATACCCAGCCCTAGTCATCTGCACCAGGAGCGCAGACACACAGTACATGGTGTGCTGGATATTAGGGAAATGGAACAGTAAAACCTGGGAGCAGGTCCCCACAGCTAGCGCCCCTTGGACAAAAGAAAAGCTAGTATTTTGAAAGTCTTAAAGGGACCAGGGGCTTCACAGCTGGACAGAACCATCCCAGCACACTCGGCCCAGCAGGTTGGAATCCCAGGGAACTTCGGGTGCCCTAATCCCCGGAACAGCAGCACAGCTCTGAAGCCCCTCATAGCAATAAACAGCCTGCCATTCATTCACCCTCCCATGCGGCCCTGGCTGAGCAGCCTGGGAGTGGCTGCACCAACAGAAGCTGCCCAGAGCCTCCTCCACAGCTGCCTGGGCCAGACTCAGAGGCCCCACCAGTGAGCAGCAGCCATGAACAGACAGAGGAAGTTGGGACAGGGTGTGAAGGGTCGCCGTTCTCGCAGGAGAGCACACCCAGCGCACCTGCCACTCCCCGCGGGACTCTAGGCTGGCCCGACAGCTGCCCCGCCCGTGCCAGCTCAGTAAACAAAACCAGAAGCTGTTCCCCGTATGTGTCTCCGAGCTGACACATGCGTCAACTGCCTACGACTACCTCTAACCCCATGAAAAGGCAGAAGAATTTGATCCAGTCCAGAATTATCCAGACAACCCCAGAGAGGGAGCCTGAGGAGATAGATTTAACCAAATTTCCTGAAAAAGAATTCAAAATAAAGGTCATAACCATGCTGATGGATCTGCAGAGAAATATGCAAGAGCTGAAGGATAAAGTTAGGAGGGAGAATACAGAAAAAAACAACCACTGGAAGGACTTAAGAGTAGACTGGATGAGGTGCAAGAGGCCATTAATGGAATAGAAATCAGAGAACAGGAACACAGAGAAGCTGAGGCAGAGAAGGAGAAAAGGATCTCCAGGAATAAAAGAATATTAAGAGAAGTGTGTGACTAAGCCAAACACAACAATATTTGCATTACAGGTGTGCCAGAAGAAGAGAGAGAAAAAGGGACAGAAAGTGTCTTTGAAGAAATAATTGCTGAAAACATCCCCACACTGGGGGAGGAAACAGTCTCTCAGACCATGGAAGCCCACGGATCTCCCAATACAAGGGACCCAAGGAGGACAACACAAAGACACATAATAATTAAAATGGCAAAGATCAAGGACAAGGACAGAGTATTAAAGGCAGCCAGAGAGAGAAAAAATGTCACCTACAAAGGAAAACCCATCAGGCTATCATCAGACTTCTCAACAGAAACCTTATAGGCCAGAATAGAATGGCATGATATATTCAATGCAATGAAACAGAAGGGCCTTGAACCAAGAATACTGTATCCAGCATGATTATCATTTAAATATGAAGGAGGGATTAAACAATTTCCAGACAAGCAAAAGTTGAGGAATTTGCCTCCCACAAACCACCTCTACAAGATATTTTAAAGGGACTGCTCTAGAAGGAAGCACTCCTAAGGCTAAATAGATGTCACCAGAGAAAATAAAATCACACCAAAGAAAGCAGACCAACCAAATACTAACTAAAGGCAAAAAATAAAATCAACTACACACAAAAGCATTCAAAGGAAATACAAAAGAGTACAGAATAAAACACCTAACATATAAAGAATGGAGGAGGAGGAGGAATAAGAAGGGAGAAATAAAGAATCATCAGACTGTGTTTATAATAGCTTAATATGTGAGTTAAGTTAGACAGATAGTAAAGAAGCTACCCTTGAACCTATGGAAACCATGAATCTAAAGTCTGCAATGCCGATAAGTACATATCTTTCAATAATTACGCTAAATGTAAATGGACTGAATGCACCAATCAAAAGACACAGAGTAATAGAATGGATAAAAAAGCAAGACCCACTATATGCTGCTTACAAGAGACTCACCTCAAACCCAAAGACATACACAGACTAAAAGTCAAGGGATAGAAAAGGTATTTCATGCAAATAATAGGGAGAAAAAAAGCAGGTGTTGCAGTACTAGTATCAGACAAAATAGACTTCAAAACAAAGAAAGTAACTAGAGATAAAGAAGGATATTACATAATGATAAAGGGGGCAGTCCAACAAGAGGATATAACCATTATAAATACATATGCACCCAATATAGGAGGACCAACATATGTGAAACAAATACTAACAGAATTAAGGGAGGAAATAGAATGCAATGCATTCCTTTTAGGAGACCTCACCACACCACTCACACCAAAGGACAGACCAACCAGACAGAAAATAAGTAAGGATACAGAGCACTGAACAACACACTAGAACAGATGGACCTAACAGACATCTACAGAACTCTACACCCAAAAGGAGCAGGATACACATTCTTCTCAAGTGCACATGGAACATTCTCCAGAATAGACCACATACTTGGCCACAAAAAGAACCTCAGTAAATTTCAAAAGATCGAAATTCTACCAACCAACTTCTCAGACCACAGAAACAAAGAAAACAAAAGGGCCCACAAACACATGGAGGCTTAACAACATGCTCCTAAATAATCAGTGGATCAATGACCAAATTCAAATAGAGATCAAGCAATATACGGAGACAAATAACAACAACAGCACAAAGCCCCAACTTCTGTGGGATGCAGCGAAGGCAGTCTTAAGAGGAAGGTACATAGCAATCCAGGCCTATTTAAAGAAGGAAGAACAATCCCTAATGAACAGTCTAATGTCACAACTATTGAAATTGGAAAAAGAAGAACAAATGAGGCCCAAAGTCAGCAGAAGGAGGGACTTTTTCAGTTCCGGGGATTAGGGCACCCGAAGTTCCCTGGGATTCCAACCTGCTGGGCCGAGTGTGCTGGGATGGTTCTGTCCAGCTGTGAAGCCCCTGGTCCCTTTAAGACTTTCAAAATACTAGCTTTTCTTTTGTCCAAGGGGCGCTAGCTGTGGGGACCTGCTCCCAGGTTTTACTGTTCCATTTCCCTAATATCCAGCACACCATGTACTGTGTGTCTGCGCTCCTGGTGCAGATGACTAGGGCTGGGTATTTAGCAGTCCTGGGCTCCCACTCCCTCCCTGCTCTGACTCCTCTCCTCCCGCCGGGGAGCTGGGGTTGGGGGGGGCGTGCTCGGATCCCGCCAGGCCACGGCTTGTGTCTTGCCCCCTTCATGAGGCACTGAGTTCTCGCAGATGTACATGTAGCCTGACTGTTGTATTGTATCTTCTGGTCTCTCTTTTAGGAATAGTTGAATTTGTTGTATTTTCAAAAGTACAGGATTTTCAAAAGAAGGATCAGAGAAGAAATAAATAAAATTGAGAAGAATAAAACAATAGAAAATCATTAGAGAACACTATGAGAATCTATATGCTCACAAGCTGGAAAACCTAGAAGAAATGGACAACTTCCTAGAAAAATACAACCTTCCAAGACTGACCAAGAAAGAAACAGAAAATCTACACAGACCAATTACCAGCAATGAAATTGAATCAGTAATCAAAAAACTACTCAAGAGCAAAAGCCCTGGCCCAGATGGATTTATCACAGAATTTAATCAGACATACAGAGAAGACATAATAACCATTCTCCTTAAAGTTCTCCAAAAAATAGAAGAGGAGGGAATACTTCCATACTCACTCTATGGAGCCAGCATCACTCTAATACCAAAACCAGGCAAAGATCAAAAAAGAAAATTACAGACCAATATCCCTGATGAACATAGATACAAAAATACTCAATAAAATATTAGGAAACTGAATTCAAAAATACATCAAAAGGATCATACACCATGACCAAGTGGGATTCATCCCAGGAATGCAAGGATTGCACAACATTCGAAAATCCATCAACATCATCCACCACATAAACAAAAACAAGGACAAAAACCACATGATCATCTCCATAGATGCTGAAAAAGCATTCAACAAAATTCAACATCCATTCATGATGAAAACTCTCAGCAAAATGGGAATAGAGGGCAAGTACCTCAACATAATAAAGGCCATATATGATAAACCCACAGCTAACAACATACTGAACAGTGAAAAGCTGAAAGCTTTTCCTCTGAGATCGGGAACAAGACAGGGATGCCCACTCTTCCCACTGTTATTCAACATAGTACTGGAGGTCCTAGCCACGGCAATTAGACAAAACAAAGAAATACAAGGAATCCAGATTGGTAAAGAAGTTAAACTGTCACTATTTGCAGATGACATGATATTGTACATAAAAAACCGTAAAGACTCCACTCCAAAACTACTAGAACTGATATCAGAATACAGAAAAGTTGCAGGATACAAAATTAACACACAGAAATCTGTGGCTTTCCTATACACTAACAATGAGCCAATAGAAAGAGAAATCAGGAAAACAATTTCATTCACAATTGCATCAAAAAGAATAAAATACCTAGGAATAAACCTAACCAAAGAAGTGAAAGACCTATATGCTGAAAACTATAAGATACTCTTAAGAGAAATTAAAGAGGACACTAACAAATGGAAACTCTTCCCATGCTCCTGGCTAGGAAGAATTAATATCATCAAAATGGCCATCATGCCCAAAGCAATATACAGATTCGATGCAATCCCTATCAAATTACCAACAACATTCTTCAATGAACTGGAACAAATAGTTCAAAAATTCATATGGAACCACCAAAGACCCCGAATAGGCAAAGCAATCCTGAGAAGGAAGAATAAAGTGGGGGGGATCTCGCTCCCCAACTTCAAGCTCTACTACAAAGCCACAATAATCAAGACAATTTGGTACTGGCACAAGAACAGAGCCACAGACCAGTGGAACAGAATAGAGACTCCAGACATTAACCCAAACATATATGGCCAATTAATAAATGACAAATGAGCCATGGACATACAATGGGGAAATGACAGTCTCTTCAACAGATGGTGCTGGCAAAACTGGACAGCTACATGTAAGAGAATGAAACTGGATCACTGTCTAACCCCATACACAAAAGTAAATTCGAAATGGATCAAAGAATGTAAGTCATGAAAGCATAAAACTCTCAGAAAAAACATACGCAAAAATCTCATGGACATAAACATGAGTGACTTCTTCATGAACATATTTCCCTGGGCAAGGGAAACAAAAGCAAAAATGAACAAGTGGGACTATATCAAGCTAAAAAGCTTCTGTACATCAAAGGACACCATCAATAGAACAAAAAGGCATCCTACAGTATGGGAGAATATATTCATAAATGACAGATCCAATAAAGGGTTGACATCCAAAATATATAAAGAGCTCATGCACCTCAACAAACAAAAAGCAAATAATCCAATTAAAAAATGGGCAGAGGAGCTGAATAGACAGTTCTCTAAAGAAGAAATTCAGATGGCCAACAGACACATGAAAAGATGCTCCACATCACTTGTCATCAGAGAAATGCAAATTAAAACCACAATGAGATATCACCTCACACCAGTAAGGATCACCACCATCCAATAGACAAACAGCAGCAAATATTGGTGAGGTTGTGGAGAAAGGGGAACCCTCCTACACTGCTGGTGGGAATGTAAACTAGTTCAACCATTGTGGAAAGCAGTATGGAGATTCCTCAAAAAGCTCAAAATAGAAATACCATTTGACCCAGGAATTCCACTCCTAGGAATTTATCCTAAGAATGCAGGATCCCATTTTGAAAAAGACATATGCACCACTATGTTTACTGCAGTACTATTCAAAATTGCCAAGATATTGAAGCAACCTAAGTGTCCATCAGTAGATGAATGGATAAAGAAGATGTGGTACATATACACAATGGAATATTATTCAACCATAAGAAGAAAACAAACCCTACCATTTGCAACAACATGCATGGAGCTAGAGGGTATTATGCTCAGTGAAATAAGCCAGGCGGAGAAAGACAAGTACCAAATGATTTCACTCATATGTGGAGTATAAGAACAAAGAAAAAACTGAAGGAACATAACAGCAGCAGAATCACAGAACCCAAGAATGGACTAACAGTTACCAAAAGGAAAAGGACTGGGGAGGATGGGTGTGAAGGTAGGGATGGGGGGTGAGAAGAAAGCGGGCATCATGATTAGCATGTATAATGTGGGGGGAGGCACGGGGAGGGATGTGCAACACAGAGAAGATAAGTAGTGAATCTACAGCATCTTACTACGCTGATGGACATTGACTAATGGGGTATATGGGAGGAACTTGGTGAAGGGGGGAGTCTAGTAAGCATAATGTTCCTTATGTAATTGTAGACTAATGATACCTAAATAAATAAATAAATAAATAAACTCCCCCCCCCAAAAAAATACTGAAGGAACAAACAGCAGCAGAATCACAGAACCCAAGAATGGACTAACAGTTACCAAAGGGAAAGGGACTGGGGAGGATGGGTGGGAAGGAAGGGTTAAGTAAGAGGGGGGTTAGAAAAGGGGCCTTATGATTAGCATGTATAATGTAGGGGGGGCATGAGGAGGGCTGTGCAACACCGAGAAGACAAGTAGTGATTCTACAGGATCTTACTACGCTGATGGACAGTGACTATATATAATGGGGTTTGTGCGGGGGACCTGGTGATTGGGGGGAGTCTAGTAAACATAATGTTTCTCATGTAATTGTAGATTAATGATACCAAAATAAAAGAAAATAATAATAATAAAATTAAAAATTAAAAATTAAAAAAAAATTTTAAAAAGCTATTTAATAACCCATAGAAAGTCTAAGTAAGTCACTGTTCCTCAAGTGAACATAATTGGCCTAGTAGCCTCTACAGAGTCTTTCCCTGCCTCATGATTCTCATGGAGCAAAAGAAAATGCATAAATATACTTACCAGGTCACTGAGCAGCCATCTCGAGCCTTGCATTGTTATCTTTCTAAATACAGTAATTAATATTATGGCCTAAATTAATCCCTGGCCTCTCTTCAAGCAGAATGAGTGAGCAAATTATTGCAGAAGCATCAAAAATGCCAAACAAAGCAAAAATCAGATTTACTCTTTGGAACTGAGTAAGAATCACCATATATTACCACTACGTAGAACAGACCTTTTAAATTATATATCTTTTCCATCTCTTTTTCAAACTTTTATTCATTTAATTAGCAAATGTCTAATGAAAACAGTGGATATGAAAATATGAATGAGATATTTCACAGCTACAAAGGAGTTCACAGTGCTATGAGGAACACATCTATACAACCTATGACTTTTAAGTCAGTATGACTAATGACACAATAAAGTATAGTAAAGTATTTTAGGAGTGTAAATAAGGGTGTGCTGGATGTTCTCTGTCCATTCACCCTTCTTTACTGAGTGCTTAGTGCCCTAGGAGGCTGGACATAAGGACTACATAAAGTGGGTTCCCTTATCCTCTGACTTCAAATTGGGTTCAGTAAATGAGAAGCAACAGACAGGGTCTCTCTGGGATCTTAAATTACTCTCTCCTTTGCCCTTGCTGGCCCAAAGCTGCCCCAACTTTCTATCATTGCTAAACGCTAGGTGCTGCACTATTCCTTGTTGGAGTTGCTCAAGCCTGCCCATTCACTATACATAGACCCTTCATGACAACCTCTTTTACCTGTTGTAAAATTGTTACCTGCTTTCCAATAGGACCCTGATAGAAAGGAACACCTAACTCAGCCTGATTAAGTCTGGGAAGACTTCTCAGAGGAGAGAATACTTCAGCTATGTTTTAAGAGCTGAGTAAATAGACAGGAAGACTAGGTAAGGAAGGAAGAAATAAAGAGTCTACGGAAACAGCACCATCAAAAACTGGGGAGATACAAGAGATTGTGAAAATATGGAAAGGAAAGAAGTTCAGAGTGGTGGAACACAGGAGTATGATGGAAACATAGGCATGATGGGAAACGATTCTAAAACCAAACCATCAAGAGCTTTCAGATAGACCTGGCTTCTATAATAAATAAATTCGAAGAAAATTCAAAGAAAAAAGATGAGGTAGATCTTTCCTGCATCATGATTAGAACAAACCAATTATTCAAAAAGGGGGAAAGGAGGAGGAGGAAAAGAGGAATTGGAAATATATCTCTTTATGAGATAGATGAGGTTTTCTTATTTTCAACAGGTTTATGTGCCTGAGTGAATCTTTTTTATTGTAAATATTCTATTCCTATTCTATTCCTATTTTCTCATTATAAAAATAAAGGCTAAGGCAGAGAAGACAAGTAATGACTCTAGCATCTTACTACATTGATAGACAGTGACTGCACATTGATAACATAAGTAAATGTTGAAACCACAATGTTGTTCATGTGAAATCTTCATAAGATTGTATATCAATGATACTTTAATAAAAAATATTAAAAAGTGCTGAGGAAACTTAAATACATAGATGGGAAGGAAAGGAGTTTATTATAGCAACACTATCAAATTATTTTAATTGAGTTATAGAATCCCCCCAAAAAATTAATAATCTATAACTTTTTTAAGTTTCTGGAAAAGACTGGCACTTACTTGGTTCTGTTTTTTTGATTGTTTGTTTGTTTTTATTAAGGTATCATTGATATACATTCTCCTGAATATTTCACAAGAAAAATAATGTGGTTATTACATTCACCCTTTTTATCGAGTCCCCCCTATGCCCCATTGCAGTCACTGTCCATCAGTGTAGTAAGATGTCACAGAGTCCCTATTTGTCTTCTCTGAGCTACACTGTCTTCCCTGTGACCCCACACACACCATGTGCACCAATCATGATACTCCACAATCCCCTTCTCCCTCCCTCCCCATCTGCCCTCCCCCACTCCTCCCCTTTGGTAACCACTAGTCCCTTCTTGGAGTCTGTGAGTCTGCTATTTTGTTCCTTCAGTTTTGCTTCATTGTTATACTCCAAAAATGAGGGAAATCATTTGGCACTTGTCTTTCTCTGCCTGACTTATTTCACTGAGCATAATATCCTCCAGCTCCATTCATGTTGTTGCAAATGGTAGGATTTGTCTCTTTCTTGTGGCTGAATAGTATTCCATTGTGTATATGTACCATATCTTCTTTATCCATTCATTTACTGATGGACACCTAGGTTGCTTCCATATCTTGGCTATTGTAAATAGTGCTGTGATAAACATAGGGGTGCATATGTCTTTTTGAATCTGAGAAGTTGTTTTCTTTGGGTAAATTCCTAGGAGTGGAGTTCCAGGGTTAAATGGTATTTCTATTTTTAGTTTTTTGAGGAACCTCCATATTGCTTTCCACAATGGGTGAACTAACTTACATTCCCACCAGCAGTGTAGGAGGGTTCCCCTTTCTCTGCATCCTTGCCAGCATTCATTGTTCCTAGTCTTTTCTATGTTGGCCATCCTACCTGGTGTGAGGTGATAGCTCATTGTGGTTTCGATTTGCATAATTAATGATGTGGAGCATCTTTTCAGATGCCTGTTGGCCATCTGAATTTTTTTCTTTGGAGAATTGTCTGTTCATATCCTCCGCCCATCTTTTAATAGTGTTATTTGCCTTTTGGTTGTTGAGGCATGTGAGTTCTTTATATAGTTTGGATGTTAACCCCTTGTCGGACATGTCATTTACAAATATACTCTCCCATACTGTAGGATGCCTTTTTGTTCTGCTGATGGTGTCCTTCGCCGTACAGGAGATTTTAGCATGATGTAGTCCCATTTGTTCATTTTTATTCTGTTTCCCTTGCCGGAGGAGATGCGTTCAGGAAAAAGTTGCCCATGTTTATATTCAAGAGATTTTTGCCTATGTTTTCTTCTAAGAGTTTTATGGTTTCATGACTTACATTCAGGCTTTTGATCCATTTTGAGTTTACTTTTATGTATTGATGTTCCATTTTGAGTTACTTTTGTGTATGGGGTTAGACAATAATCCAGTTTCATTCTCTTGCATGCAGCTGCCCAGTTTTGCCAACACCAGCTGTTGAAGAGGCTGTCATTTCCCCATTGCATGTCCATGGCTCCTTTATCATATATTAATTTACCATATATGCTTGGGTTTATATCTGGGCTCTCTAGTCTGTTCCATTGGTCTGTGGGGCTATTCTTGTGCCAGTACCAAATTGTCTTGATTACTGTGGCTTTGTACTAGATCTTGAAGTTGAGGAGTGTCATCACCCCTGCTTTATTCTTCCTTCTCAGGATTGCTTTGGCTATTCGGGGTCTTTGGTGGTTCCATATGAATTTTGTAACTATTTGCTCTTGTTCATTGAAGAATGCTGTTGGTATTTTGATAGAGACTACACTGACTCTGTAGATTGCTTTAGGCAGGATGACCATTTTGACAATATTAATTCTTCCTATCCATGAGCATGGGATGTATTTTCATTTATTGGTATCTTCTTTAATTTCTCTCATGAAGGTCTTGTAGTTTTCAGAATATAGATCTTTCAGGTTCTCTGTTTTTTATGAAAATTATTTTTAATGATCAGCTAACAACTTGATCAGGACCTTCAATTTTGTTGAAAAATATTGGAAACCATCTGCCTTGTGAAATCATGCTAGTCAGTCAGTGAAGTGACTGCCTTCTCAAAAATCTCAATAATCTGATTTATCTCCTTGGTGCCATGGAAGACCTCTCACCACAGGGCAATATACTATTTGGAATGGCCAAGAGATGTACTTTTTTTTTTTCTGAAGAGGAAGGAAGAAAATATGAAATCCTGGTCAATTTTATAGTCTGAAAATTGAGCTCCCTTAAAAATATCCATTTCACTCTCTATGTGTGTATGTATTCACCCTAACTCTAGCACTGACTGTTTGGTTATTTCATCCATAAAATCTTATCTCTGTTCGTTTACACTGCAAGTTCCCTGAAAGCAGGATTAGGGTCTAAACCTCTTCTTGAAATCCCAGCACCTTGCTAGATGCATGTAATACTCTCAACAAATATTCATTGAATGAATATGTAAATATTCACCACCATTCCGAGTCCTCATTCTAGTTAGAGAAAACACTTTAGAGTTAACCAAACTAGAAATCAGAAAAGAATATGAAATATCATCACCAACCCCATTTTCAAGTAATAAAATGACTAATTTCCTATCTAAGCTTTCCTACCAATCGAAAGCAAGAAAGAAAAAAAACAACTAGGAAATGGAAAATTAAAATACATACAAATTCGGATTTTGTTACAAAGGACTTTTGATACAACTAGCCTCATTTCTCTTGAACTAGAAAAACTGTACCAGTTGTTCCTTCAAATATCTATTACTATTCTCTTCATAAGATTTAAGAAAAAAATCTCATTAGATAAAAGGCTCTCATCTCACTTTCACTGGTTCTGAATACCTATAAAGGCAGAATCTGAATAGGAATTAAATAATGAGAATACCTTAAAACTGTACAGTTCTGAAAAAATACAATCTTCCTAACACTGACTAGTTATATATGTGAATTTTCTTAAGTGATGCTGCAAGAACAGATCTTTTTGCAATGAGTATCAAATTGGTATTTACTTTGTTAAGAAGTAAATTTTGCATAGTATGGTAAAAGAGTTCTTCCATCAAGTCAAATATTAACTTGAATGAACACCTCAGTCCTGCATCTTTATAGCTTAACACTGTCAAAATACCTAAGGTAAAAATGTCAATTAATTCAATAATAACACCAGAAAGAGAAATCCTATTGTTTCAAATGAGGCCCGTAAGCCTATGCTTTTTCAATTTTGTCAATCATTCTTTAATTCACAAACATTTACTAAAGATGTACTATGTATTTAATACTGTGTTAGACATGGCATTCTGAATGTATCAAATGTCATTTTACTTTTCCTAAATTTATAAAAGATTTTTCCATTCTACCTTTACAAAATTCCCAAAATTCAATTTTAAAAAAGCTCTTTTAACTTTCTTTATAATATCAGATGCATATGACTCTGAATATCCAACCAATCAGTACATTTTTCCTTCTTTAGAAAGTTACATTTAAAGCCTGATCACAAAAATCATACAAAAAATAAAAGTAAAATTAACTACTAATATTTGCAATATCATATAACAAATAAAAAGAATTTCTGTATCTGCTCCCATAACATGTGGCATATAGTTTATAAGAGAACGTTTATCGAAAGTATGGCTTTTATTAGAAGCCAGCATCACCTTTGATAGCTTCTAATTCTTCAATTTCATTAATTTCAAGTATACTCATTTAGAATTTGGGTTTCAGTTTCACAGCTCTTTAATCACTCTTGACATCTACCTGTGCGGAAATATCCCCATCTACTGACAAGAGGTGAAACTACAGGCTATTTTTGTTAAGTGCCAGCAAGCTACAGGGAAATGGATTAAATCATTGAAAGACTCGAAACCGTTCCCCCACCTCCAAAATCCTGAGCCATTCAAACTATGCTCCAAAGCTCTCGTACTTCTTACCAAAATTATGGGGAAGGAACAGGAGAATACAGTTAAGTGGCTAAATGTCTTCTTGATTAAAGATAAAAATTATAACACAGTAGCTAATTTAACTATATGAATTATTTATGATACACTAGTACTCCCAAGATGTACAAGTCATTTAAACCTATTTTACAAAACATGGTATCATCTAAATCCATACTTATATTAATCATTATTAACGTACTTGCTCCTACAGAACACAGCATATAACTGGTTATGAATAACTTATTCAGAACACAATCACTGATCAAAACTGACAAAATTCATTAATACATACTTAACAGCTCGAACAGTATTTTTCACATATTTATTTCACAAGTTATTTCTTCCCCAGCAGAATCCTAATTAATATTGTCATTTTAAGCATACATTTATAACTAAAAGCACAGGCACCAAGAAAGTAAGTGATTTGCTTAAAGGCACAAAGCTTATCACTGGCATAACTAGAATCTCAAGCCAAATTTTCTGCTTCCAAGTTCTATATTCTTTACACAACATTCCAACTACCTCCCACAAAATTACCAAGTATATCCTACCCAGTATATAAGATCTACATTATGGATGTCTTCTTTGTGACAGTTACCAGGAATACATATAGGCAAATTAAGAAGTCTGCTTAGATTTTTATAAAATTAAGGTTTTTTTCTTTCTTTAGTCTTATAGAGAAAAAAATGCTAACATAAATACAAATTTTAATATATTCATAATCCAACCCACATTTAATAATTAATAATTATATTCTTTCTTTCCTATTACCACATTTTAGATATGTTTATTCTTTTTATCCCAATTTTTTCCAAAAATTATTTGAGGGGGCTGATAGATGGTAAATAGGCAAACCCTGTTAGGTCATGCTTTTTGCAATCCATTTTCATTAGTAAGAAAAAAAAGAAATACAACTTTAAAGGTCCATAATAGAAATTTTAAAAAGAAAAATTGAGGGCCCAAACTAGGTTTATTCTTCAATCTCCATTCATGGCACTATATCACAAAAATAATCAATGTCTGGCACACGTCAAGAAATTGATAAATATTTGTTGGCTGAATAAAAAGTAGAATGACTAAAGCATCATAGGATTCTAAATCTTACATCCTAAATTAAAGACTCAATTATGCATATTAAACTGTTCTTATCAAGTTGTTTATGAAAAGGTTTTTATCAATGTTGAAAATCAGAAGACTTACATTAAATCTGTAATAATCAAGAAAGTGTGGATTACAAATGATAAATTTATAAAGGACAGAATTATAGATAAAAGGAACAGAAGAGATTCCAGAAATAGAACTATATGTATACTGTCAAATGATTTCCAGCCAAGGTACCAAAACAATGGACAAAAGTATTTGAACAAATAGTGCTAGGAAAACTGGATATCCATACATTAAAAAAAAAAGTTTGAGCCTTACTTCTCACACCATATTAAAAAATTAACTTTAGAAGGATCACAGAGTTAATATTATAAAAGGATCATAAGAGCTAATACTATAAATAATATAAAAGAAAATCTGTAGAATCATGGATTAGATAACTTGTTAGGACATAAAAAAGCATGAACCACAAAGAAAAAAAATTGATGAACTGGGCTTAATCAAAATTCAGATCTTCTGCTCTCTGAAACACTGTTTAGAGGGAAAAAGCCAGATTAGGAAAAAATATTTGCAAAACACATATCTAATGTAAGCTGGACTTGTATCCAGAAAACAAAAGGAATTCTCAAAACTGGTAAATAAGAAAACAACCCAATTTTAAAACTATAAGCAAAAGATTTGAACAGATATTATTCACCAGTGATACACAGCTGACAATAAGTCCATTAAAAGATGCTTAACATTACAGGTCAATAAGGGAATTAAAACTAAAACTACGTTAAAATACTACTTATACACCAATTAGAATGACTAAAATCAAAGACTGAAAACATCAAGTGTTGAAGTGTTGGCTAGGAGTGGGAGCAATTCTCATACTCTGCTGGTAAAAATGCACAACTATACAGCTTTCAAAGACAGTTCAGCACATTTTTTTAAGTAATACACATATTTACCATACAACCCAACAACATTTACCCAAGAGAAATAATAACATGTTCACAAAGAGAGTGTACTCAAATGTTCATAGCAGCTTTTTCCATAGTGGCCAAAATCTGGAAACAAATGTCTGTGGACACCTGTGAATGGATAAACAACGCAATATTCCTCAGGAATTAAAAGGAACAACTGATACACAGCAAGAATGAATCTCAAAAGCACCATGTTAAGTCAAAGAAGCCAAGCCCAAGAAGACTATATACTGTATGATCTTCATTTATATAAACTCTAGAAAAGGCAGTAACTATAGTGTCAGAAAGTAAGCTGGTAGTTGCCAAGGGCATGGGATGGGAGGAGACTGACTAAGAAGGGTCACAAGGAAACCTTTTGGAAGAAAGAAATGACCTTTGTGCAATCATCTATATAGTAATTCCTACCTAAAATGAATCAAGACATTTTTAAACTTATGTTTTATGTCTGCTGTCAATTTTTAGTAAGAAACCAAACCAAACTACCAAACTTAAGATACATGTTGATACTTCTTAATACATCAAATGTGGTTTTTAAAGTAATCAGTGCCTTCAGAAGTTATTCCAAAACAGACATAAAATTTCTCAGTTCAACTAGTTCATAAGTAGAAAAATCCAAAAGAAAAAAATTGTAATGTTTACAATTATGTAAATTATGAAAAATGAAAAATACTGGTACCTGCAAAATTAGCATCAAGTGAAATATTAATAAGCTTAGTGTTCAGCAAAATTGCTCTAATCAAGCAAAAATATGTATGACTACATTCCTAAATACAAAGAGTTAACTATTAGAAAATACCAAACATTTGAAAATGTTACAAATATAAATTAGTTAGAATTATACAGGATTCCACAGGAAGAAAATTATTAAACTATCCTGAGCCATAAGGACAAAAGCTTAAATAAACATAAAAACAGTGTGCTGTAAGGTAGAAAAACTAAATACACTTAAATGCCTCCTTTTCCCAAAGTAATGCAATTCTAGTTACAATCTCAATGAAATTTCTTTTTAATCTCAACAATTTTAATATTTACGTAGAACAAATAAGTAAAAAGAACAAAAACTTTTTTCTGGCACTTGAGAATACTAAATTAAATTACAAAACTACAATAGTGGAAAGAGTATGACACTGAGCAAGAGAAAAATCTGACTACTATAATTACTTTAAACTAACTAAAAAGATACCACATCACTGTGGAAAGGAATTGGTTAATAAACAATGATGATATGCCTAATTTGGAGAGAAATATCTTCCTAAACCATTTTTAAGAAATACTAAAATAAAATGTGCTTAAATATTTACTAGGCCTTTTGAAGAAAAAGTCCTTCCTAAGTATAGAAATAATACAAAATACAAAAGTTGGACAGTTTCGACTCCTAAAATAACATTATTTCTGCATGGCCAAAAAAGGCCAAAATTACAAGATAAATAATAGACTGGGGAAAATGTTGTAAATATGACAGCAGATTAATCTTTCATTTCTCCAGCAGATTAATAAGAAAGGTAGGACAAGGCCAAACAAGTCAACAAAAGAGAAAAATAATTAATAGGAAAATATTCAGCTTCACAAGTAAATGTTTAAATAACATCTAACATGAAATTAGAAAAAAAATTAAGAAACAAGACCAAATGCTTATAATAGTAAAAAGGGGACACTTATTTATTCACTGCTGCTCTGAATAAGGCACAATTCTTATAGGAAACAGCCTGTGGAAAAATTAATATAGAACCTTAAAAAGATCCACACCTTTTAACACAGTAGCACTTTCTATGAAAATATCCTAAGAAAATAATCCTTTAAGAAAATCAAAGTTATCTATACCACAATGTTTACCACAATCATCTGTAATAACAAAATTTGGAAATAAAAGTTAAAACAAGAAAACACTGTGAACAATGGTTGTTACGCAGCATCCTCTTAATGGTTACCCTAAAATCAGTCTTCACAGTTCCCATCCCAGTCCAACCTCCCGTGATGTCCCATTTCTCCCATTGTTCCAAGATCAATGTTTCTAAACATCAAATATATCAAATCTTAAAAATCCTTCAATGGTTCCCACTTCCTTAAAAAAAAAAATCAAACTTCCTGGCAAAATACAACAAAGTCCAATATGGGTTGGTCCTTGTCTATAGCCTCATCTCTTGTCAATCTCACACCCAATGCATTAGCCAAAAAGAACACACATAAAACTACGAAGAATTACTTCTATGTCTCCAGCATTCATTAAATAAAATGCCAAAAAGCTCTTAATCCATGCTGAAACATGAATTCTGCCTGCATGGAACATACAGCACAGAGATAACAAACACCCTTCAGTGAACTAGATCTGATACTAGAGGAAGAGCACCCTTAGTCACGGAAAGTCAACTCAGGTCAAGGAAAGTTCTAGGGTTAAGAGTAATCCTTGAGTCCATCCTTAAAAGACCAGCAGGGATCTCAAGAGGCAAGGATAATTCCAAATAAATGGAATGTATTATTTTCATTTTTCCACACAAAATTGTGTAAGTTTATAACAGGCTTTCTAGACAACTTAAGTTCCGACATGTATTCAATTCAAGTTTCTCCAACTTCTTAGAACTACTGTCAGAACTAAGAGTGATAATATATGTAAATTTAATACAGTGTCTCACACTTAATAAGTGTTCAATACACGTCAGTCATAAGGAAACACATAACAATGCTAATTACAACAGTATATTTCAAGGGTCCAGCATTCTTAGAATAGAGAAAGTCACAGTAAACAAAAATGAGGGCAAAAGAAAAAAAGTAGTAAGAACAGGGTAAAACAATACATCTCCATATAGCCAGGGTTAGACAGTTCTCTGTACACACCATGATCATACCCTCATACTACACATTACAACAACACAATTTATATTCACAATGACACTGAATTATAAATAAAACATTGTTTTATTAAGCATGGTCTATAAAGAAGAATAACACATTACACTTTAAAAAGCTTTCAAAAATCTTCAAAAGACATCAAAAATGACAAAAATTAAAATTTTATGTGCCTGTGTGGGCTTTCATTTACCTTGAAAATTAAATTATATGCTGTGTATGCTGAAGTATAAACTAAATGACGTTATTATGTTTTGATCCAGTTAAACCAACTGGAACAAAAAGTAGAATCCATGATTTAAGCACACACACACACACACACACACACACACACACACACACACACACGCTTTACTCATCAATGAAAACCCAACTACACGAAACATCTAGGCAGGTTCAACTGCCCATCTGAAGGTTAGACTAGAAGAGACAACTCAAGAGAAGAGGAAGGAGTTACGTTGGCTTTCTCCTCAGAAACACAGCAAGTAAATTAATTGCGGACATTCAAATCACTAACACCCCTACTTAGGAACCTGTGAGATATAATCAAGTTGTAATTTTAAGGCCTTTAATCAATAAAACAAGCAGTAAAACAATAAGAAGATACCACTGTATCTAAAGAGAGACTTATTTTTTCTTAAGCTATAGACAAGGTTTATCTCATTACTGCCAAGGATTTTTATATTTTAATAACATGAGGAACAGCTTACAAAAACATTCAAATAACAAAATATCTGCAATAAGTGTTCTGGAGAAGTGATATTATTTCTCCACATCTAAGAATTTTAAATACTAGAAATTATACTAAACTGCTTCTTCCATCCTTTGTTTTTCAAAACAACAATATAAAAAGTTGCCCAAATTTTTTACTATAACCAAAAACAAAGAATATTTTCTATCCAAAGCCTATATAAGTATAATATATTCAAATTTTCCATTTTATAATTAATTTACTCTAGAAATACTAGTTGAAACTGAAACAGCTTTACCATACAGCCCATTCTGTGATCAAGTGTAATTGTGTCATAAAGAATAACAGAAGCAGCTTGATGGACCAAATCAGATTTTAACCACCAGTGGCCTGAGGACTTCAAATCTGGGATTAAATTAGCTGTGTCCTTATTAGCATTAACAAACACCAAACTGTTCAAAAGTTGATTGTATAGCCAAGATAAGGAAGCAACCTAAATGTCCATCAGTAGATGAATGGATAAAGATGTGGTACATATACACAATGGAATATTACGCAGCCTTAAGAAAAAAACAAATCCTACCATTCGCAACAACATGGAGCTAGAGGGTATTATGCTCAGTGAAATAAGCCAAGTGGAGAAGGACAAGTACCAAATGATTTCACTCATATGTGGAGTATAAGAACAAAGGAAAACTGAAGGAACAAAACAGCAACAGAATCACAGAACCCAAGAAGGGACTAACAGTTACCAAAGGGAAAGGACTGGGGAGGATGGGTGGGAAGGGAGGGAAAAGGGCGGGGAAAAAGAAAGAGGGCATTACAATTAGCACGTATAGTGCGTGGGGGACACGGGGAGGGCTGTGCAACACAGAGAAGACAAGTAGTGATTTTACAGCATCTTACTACACAGATGGACAGTGACTGTGAAGGGGTATGTGGGGGGACTTGGTGAAGGGGGGAACCTAGTAAACATAATGTTCTTTCTGTAATTGTATATTAATGATACCAAAATAAAAAATAAAATAAAATAAAATAAAGTTGATTGTAGTCTCTGGAAAAATATGTGGGGAAGTCCAGTATCTATTGTGAGCAGCGATGTTATGGCTCAAATATTTCTTCTTTAGTTTTGTGTGTGTATGGAGAGTGAAAGAAAAAGTACATCACCATGCTAGAAGTGTTACCCTTCAATAAAGGGGCAACTCCACATTACAGCTATAATTTAGTAACTACATAAAGCACCCTGGAATCAAAGTCACTTTATAAATTTTAAAATACTAACATGGTATTAACTTAAAACAAAGTATAACAATTTCAAAGCATCTTACAGCCCAAGTGTATGAAAACCAAATAAAAATTCACTGTGGGATGTTTTTTGTTACTTTTGTTGTTTTAGTGATTTTCCAATATTATGGAACCCGGATCTAAATGAACTGTTAAACACTTAGTCTAAAGATATGCCAAATATTTTTTAAGGTCTTAACAAAGAATCAACTTAAAAAAAAAAAAACGAGGCCTAGGTTAAATATTTTATTTGGCTTCTCAAGATGAACTGAAAAGTTGGGCACCAGCTCGAGACCAATTCCTGGACGCACATCAAACACAGCCCTGTCATTTATCCAGTCAGTCAAAACAATCTTTTCCATCTAACCCTTTAATGTTTATGTCCTAAAAAGCTGCTAATTGAATCCAGCTCTTGAAACCTATTTGTTAAAAATCTATACCATCTAATTTGTAAATGAACAAAAATGAAAAACTGTATAGTTAACTTCCCTGCTGAAATAGAAGAGCATCCACCATATGTAATCAAATAAGAGAGGGCAATGTTTTCAATATTTGGATAGTTTTCTCTTAAAATATGACAGAGGCAAATTCCCAACGGTTTTAAGAAATTGAAACTACCTCAAACTGTTTTTACAATTAAAGGGACATAGTGTATTTAAATTCCTCAAAAATCTAAAAATACAAAATCACTCTATAAATTTGTTCCAGTGATTGTTCTCTGCCGCCCCAAAAAATAAGGCTCACTGTTTCTCCTAACTTTGCTCATGAGTTTTTACAATGTATCGTATGTAGTAAGGAAACCACAGATAAACACTTTAAGATCTACTGAGTCACACTAAAACCTCAAACTCATTTTATATGCAGAAAATCAAATCCCTGTTTTCTCCCTCATTTTCTCATGTATGTAGTCTAGAATTAAGTAAATGGCTAACAAACTATTTCCGATGCTTTTCAACACCTGGAGTCACAGGTTCTTTCCATGACAGGACTGACTCCAGAGAGGAACAGTAGATAAACTCTAAAGCAAAAAAAGGTTATAAAGTTTTCTTGATTCATTTTTAAAAAAGGAAACTGAATGGGGAAAACAGGGAAGACAGGCATACCCCAATCCAAGTTTCCCATTAAGAAACACTCAGTTTATGATTCTTTGCAATTAAAACTGTCATGAAAGGAATATATTTTAAAAATCGCAGCCAACGTACAGTCAGGCTAAATTCTCAAATACCAAATTTACTGCAAGTTTTTATCTCGAAAGTTCAGATGTGACACACAAGCATTCAATTACAAAATTCATATAAATCTCAAAGTCTAGTGTAGGCAAACATAATTACAGTTTACTCTTACTCGCACCCCCCCCCCCGACACACACACACAGATTCTCTAAGGAAAACCATCTTTCTCACCGCACATCCGATTATCAAGGAGGATAATTTAACAGTGAATAGTGAAACTAGGATAACTATATTGACTTCAAAAACATTTTTCAAACCAAAAATAATTTTTCCTTAAAATGGGATCACACGACCCTGTTAGGATACCAAAAATGGCACTGTAAGCAAAATGTACCTGCAATGTTGAAGATTCAATGTACTTGGAATCATAAACACTTTGTAAGACAGAAGCCTATCTAACAGTCTCACCAGGCATTCTTTTCCATTTAGAAAAGGAAAGGGGAAGAGGATGAGGAGAGAAAACTTCGCTTCAAAGTTTGTATGAGCACATACTTGGAAACGAACCCCCCCAAAAAAACTGTTTTTAAAGCAAGTCTAGAGTTGGAAGTCAGACACAAGTTCTGCGGCCTACAAGGAACAACCCAAAACATGCTACCCTGCAATCAAACACTTCCAAAACAGTGTACGATGAGTCCGAGTCGTCGGATCAGGGAGACACACCGGAAAAGTCAACCAAGGTCTCCTTCCCTCGCAGAGCCGGGTTTTAGGTGTGTGGCACCGGGGGCTGTGGCTGGCAGCGGGGTGAAGGTTTTGCACGCGGGCATTAAGCGGGCAAACAAGTTAACACCCAGGGAACACACACACCCCCTCCCGTTAAGCGCTCCATCTTTAAGGAGTGTTTACTGCGTGCAGTCAGCAACCGGATTCAATAATCCCCGCCACAGAGCTCTTCATCCCCCTCCACGACCTCACCTGGGCAGCGGCCCAGGGGCTGCTCCCCGAGGGCCCGGCGCACAGCCGCGCTCCTTCGCCAAGGCTCCTCGACCTCAAATCCGCCTGGAAAGCGACCCGGGGTTCTCCTCCCCTCAGCAAAGACCCCCGAGTCACCTTTGGCTTTTTAAAGAATTTCCAAACAAGGGCGAGTGGTTTTGCCATTAGTCTCCCTAAACTAGGCCTTCCCACGTCCCCGACCCCCAACTCACCACCGATCGAGGCCTTGGCGCTTCCCAAGCCGCAGGCACCCCCAAGCCGGCTCGCCCACCCCGCGGCCGCCCCGCCGAGCTCTCGCCGCCCGCCCGTCCCCGGCCCCCTCACCTGTCAGGCGCAGCTTGACGGGCCCGTTCCTCCGGCTCCCGGGGTTAGACATGTCCCCGGCGGCGGGGGCGGCGGCGGGGCTGCGGCCGCGGCGCGGGGCCCGGGGCCGGGGGGCTGCGGGCGGGGCGGGGGCGACGGCGAGGCGCGGGGGAGTCACCACAGCGGCCGGGGCTGGGGCCCGAGCAGCCGGCGCCGCGGCCGCCGCGGCCGGAGGGTCCCGGATGTGCCGAGCGTCGTCGCCATGAGTCGCGGAGGGAGCAGGACGCCGAGCTCCCCCCTCCTCCCACTTCTCCTTCCTCGGCCCGGGCCGCACAACAAAGCGGCAGCCGCGTCCGCCCGCGCCGCCTCCGCCCGCGCCCGCGCCGCCTCCACGCAGCCGCCTCCGCCTGTCGCTCCTCTCGGCTCCGCGAGGCCCAGGAGCCGCCGCGGCTGGTCGGCTGAGGCAGGCGGTGCTCGGCGGCGCCGGAAAGTGGCTCGGGGCTCGGCCGCTTCCTCCTCCACCCGCCCTCTTGTCTGAGGGAGCCGGGTCCTCTGGCCGCCGCAGCCACTCGTCCGCGCTGGGGGGCGGGGAGGAGATGGGGGGCGGAGCCGGCCGGGCGGGGCGGGGCCTGGGCGGGCGAGCGCCGGGTGTCGGGGCGCCGGGGCTCGAAGCCGGGCCTGCTCCTAGCGCGGGCGGTCGCGGAGGGTGTGCGCTGCAGCCAAGGGTCCCACGCAGAACTTGAGGAGGGGGCGGGCAAAGGGACAAAGTGGCAGCGCGGAGCTCTGTAGCACCCGGAGGGGTCCAGGGCCCAGCCCACCTAAGGGAAAGCTTTTGTCGGAGCAACGCAGACTGCATTTATTAGACGCCCACTGCGTGCAGGGTGCTCTGAAAGGCTGGGGCGAGCCAGATCAGCACAGGGTCCTCTCCCCTCCTGGAATTTAGCATGGCTGGGGTGAGAGAAGAGACCCTTTTCCCATACCGAGAGCTCCAGCAAAACCCCTGGAGTGTTTTGCTCCTGGTATCGTAGTCGCCGCCTCCATCCTGGGCTCTCCTGGTGATCAAGATCAGGTTACCTGTCCGCTCGGGCTCTTTTTCCAGCTGTAGCGCAAGGATAGTAGGATGATGATAATGCCTTAAAGGATTATTAACAAGATAAACCTTGGAGAGCAATGTATGAAAAGCCTTTTACACTGTACTGTATTTGATTATCGCTGGAGAAAAAAATTGAAAATTAAATGAAAGTAAGTCTACCTTACACTTTGACCCTGTAATTGCGCTCTTAGAAATATTTTCTTGTCATTTGACAATACAGGGATGTTCATTGTGAAGTTTGGTTAATAACAAATGGGGGATGAGCGAACAGCTTTATGGTGAATTATATTACATTAACCGCGTGGATTTTTATGCAACCACTTAAGTGGCAATTACAGAGATGATAGAATATGGAAGAGTTTGCAAATAAAGTTTAAAAGCAGAACAAAAAGTATATATGCATGCAAAGGTAGCTAGCACAATGAAAACTAAGGATAACGGTGGAAGATTTTGCTTAAGGCTGTTTACTAATGCAATTTTAAATATTTAATATATTTTACACTTAAAAATAAGTCTAATACACTGTAATCCTAAATCAATGTCAGTGGTTACTTTTAGTTCATCAGTAGTGTCACTTTATTCTCCAGATGAAGTTACCAGTCTGGATACAACCCTACAATTAAAGTATTCCATAAATTATATCAAGTTCTTCGTTATGCTTCAGAAGATTGGAGACTGACGAGAATTAGGCTTGAGATGGATTAATGATTGTGCATTGAGCATTGACTCCCCTATACAGAATTTTATTAACAACCATTTGATCAATAAATATGAGAGATGCCCTCTCAAAAAAACAAAAAAAAATTATATCAAGTTCTGGCAGTTTTGAAATTCAGGGCCCAGTGCTAAAAATGTCATTCAGCAAATACTGAGTACCTACTATGTGCAAAGCAGTGAACAAGATCCTTCAGAAATGCTTCTTTGTACTACAGAAGCTCTGAAGATACACGGGTCAATTTGAACAATAGCTGTTATCACAGTTTAAAAGACTGGGTGGATAATGGCAATAAAACTTAACGTAACTGATATGTACATACGTTTGCCTTGTTCTTTTGGCAGACACTTTGTTCCCAACCACCCACTAATGTAATTTGTGCTTTGTATTAGGTGACAGAAGTTAGGATTTCAGAATGGGATGGGGAACTGAGTGCTGGCTGTGAGGTTTAAAGCAGTACGTTTAAGTGCATGACAGTGCAGAAAAATGTATACACACTGAATATACGCAACAGGACTCTATTTAGGTTTGCCTGTGTGTATGTTTTAATCGGAGTGTTTAAAACAAAAGATTCAGGTAAGAATAATATTTAAAACCTATTCATAGAATTAAAGAGAGCTAAACTTTCATTAGATTAAATTTCAGCATTACATGCACAGCATTGCTTCATCATGGCTACAGTTTTAAACATATTTTTGAGAGAGAAAAAGGAAGGAATACAATTCTCAGGGAATTCACCTGAAATAGAAATCCACTTCCAAGGTAAATTGTACCTACATATATTCTAATGGTAATGGGTATGGGAATTGCAGAAAATCTTTTCTAAGTCTTATTTATTCCCTTATGACTTCTAATTTGCTCTCAGTAGAACTGTGCACCTTTTATCAAATCATTGTTTTAGGCATCTGTCTCATATTAACTCCACCTATTTCATACCAATAAAATATGTCTTTTTCCATAAATGCCACTTAATAGAACTTTCCAGTAAAAATGCTGTAACAACTCACTAAATGGCATTTTTTGAATATGTTTTCAACTTTTCCATTAATGTGACCACTTAAAGTTGCACACTGTGTTGTTATCCTAGACCAGAGGTGAAAATCTGTAACATAGTTATAAGAATATTTAAAACCTTGTTTAAGACATCTTCCTGTTTTCCAAGGCTAATGTTAAATTTGATGTGACTTTGCAAGAAAATGCTTACCATCTGTAGTTGGTATTTTTCTTCTGCTCCAGCCATTGATATATTTTTTACATAGAAGAGTCGTCTCCAGTAATGAAAAATCTGTCCTAGGGTAAGTTATATTAATAATGGTACTCCTGTGAAGCTATTTTTGTAGTGTAAATTTCAAATTTAATACAGATTTTGCACCATGGAAAAAGCAAACACCAGGCACTACGCAGTTTCTACCACTGCTTAAAATTCAACATTCTTCTGTTTAAAATACCATGAATTTACTTTAATATTTAGTTCTAGCTTCTTCCAAATCAGCTTATAAACTGATGAAGCAACCAGGAATAGCTCCCTGTACTTGCTGTTGTCAGTCTGGCCCTCCCTCCCCCATTCCACTTATTTCCTCTCTGCCTCTGCTTGTCCCAAGTCCTCAAAGTTAGATTCACAGAAAATCCTCATGTGCATTTCTGTCCTGACATGGTTTAAAATAGTTCACATCTTATCTCTTCTCTGTGACCCCTTCCCTGACCCCCTCCCAACAGACCTAGTCCCCATGTTGGAAGCTGAGGCCATACCCAAGACCTGTGTCTCTCCAGGTGTGGGCCCTCCACCCCCGCCCCTTGCCACTCACCTCTGCTATCACCTTCTCAGGCCTCTACCTTGGTGTGTGCTAAGATGGTAGTCTCTACCCATATCGCCTTCTGAGAGAATCAGCCTTCACCTGTTGCTCTAACATAGTGTCCTAGGCTCCCGCCCCCAAACTACTGATTCAACAGGTTAGGGTGGGGCCCACAATTTGCATTTCTAATGCAAATTTCCTTCCACTGCCTTCACCGAGGATGAGCCTGGGTAGCCCTCTTTGCGCTAAGTGAGCTTGGCCTCAGCTATGAGTCAAAGGTGGGTGGCTGACCTAGAAGCCAATCACATTTTTCTCTCCTTGGAACAAGAAATGGGAACGCTGCAAGACTGAGTTAGTGGGAAGCTGGGTCATAGAGTTAGTAGCAGAGGAAGCTATTTTAAGGTTCAAGTAGATAAATAGAAGAAGAAATGGGTATATAGAAAGAGACTACAAAGCAAACAGAGAGAAGTAGAGGTAAGAGGCTTCATAACCCTAAAGAGAAGACAAAAAGAGTGATTGACAGATTTCCTACCAGTACACCTAGCCCAGGTGTGACTTCTTACCATTCATTTCCAAGGAATCTCTGTGCCAGATGATCATGCTGCTCCTTACCAAAGCACATTTACACGGGTCCCTCTCCCTTGCAGTCACTTTATCTCCACCTGGAATACCCTTTCCCCTTCAGGCCTGTCTTCCCCAAAAACCCTTGGTCACCCACCCTCCTCCTGCCCGTGTTCTTCCCCAGGACAGAGTCCCACTTGCAACCCAGTGTGTGGCTTGGATCCTACCACCCAGGGAGGGCACACTAGATTTTGAACTGGATTTAGTAAGGGAGAAAAGACTATCTTAATTCTTATATTGATGACCCTAGTGAGATATCACCCTAGTGAGAGTGAGAAGGCCTGGTATCAAGGTCTTCTTCCCGCCCGTACCCCACCTAGTTTTGATTTAAATTGGTTATCATGCCAGCAGCAGACTCACAGACTCCAAGAAGGGACTAGTGGTTATCAAAGGGGAGGGCGGGTGGGGAGGGAGGGAGAAGGGGCTTGTGGGGTATCATGATTGGTGCACATGGTATGTGGGGGGTCACGGGGAAGACAGTGTAGCTCAGAGAAGACAAATAGGGATTCTGTGGCATCTTACTACACTGATGGACAGTGCCTGCAATGGGGTATGGGGGGGAACTTGATAATAAGGGTGAATGTAATAACCACATTGTTTTTTCTTGTGCAACCTTCAGAAGAGTGTATATCAATGATACCTTAATAAAAAAATTAAAATTAAAAATTGACTATCATGCCTTGTGGCAAAGGCTTAAGATTGGACAGCTCTTGTACAGCATATTCATATGCACAGTAGAGAGAGAGAGTAAATGACCTCTCTCAGGGCCTGAATTGTTCCCCCCAAAAGATATGTTAAAGTCCTAAACTCTACCCCCAATACCTGTGAATGTAACCTTATTTGGAAATAGGGTCTTTGATGTAATTAAGTTAAGATGAGGCCATTTGGGTGGGTCCTCATTCAATATGACTAGTATCCTTATAAGAAGAGGAAAATGCCATGTGAAGAGAGAGACACACAGAAAGAATGTCATGTGATGACAGCGACAGAGATTGGACTGGGTAGCTACAAGCCAAGGAATGCCAAGGATTGCTGGCAGCCACTGGAAGCTAGGAAGAGGCAAGTCAGGATTCCACCCAGAATGTGGAGAGATCACAGGCTGGCCAACGCCTTAATTTTGGACTTCTAGCCTTCAGAACTATGTGAGAATTAATTTGTGTTTTCAGCCAGCTGGCGAAGGGAGCCCTAGGAAACTAATACAGCCTCTAAGTCCCTTCCACACCCAAATTTATTATATACAGTACAGGTAAAAAGGCACATTGCATAGCTGGTTTTAATTATTCATTGAATTTCCAATAGTGTGTTTTAAAAAAACAGAAAATCCTGAAAATCTAGGCCATTTTTATGTACCCATTTTCAAATATCTTAAGTATACAGACTGCCCTGTTATACTGTGAATTCTGAGTTACATGAGAATGTAATTTGAAGAGATTTCATATTTTCCAAAGCCATTTTGGTGATTTAAGCATGGAAGCATTACAATTAAATGTCTGAAAAGTTATCTGTGCATGATTTGCTGTAAGCTGATATCATGAAGCAACACATCTTTTCGGGATGAGGTAGCAGCCCCAGCCCCAGGGGGAAAGGGAGCCGGCGCATCACTCAACTGCAACTGCTTTGGACAAGTGAGCAACATGAGCAAGCTCAGAAAAAGTCATATCCAATCATCTTCAAAATAAAAACTGTAGTAGCTACAACATAATTCTCTAAGGGCAAGATGGGAGGAGATGTGGAAATATTTGTATGATGCAGTCTTTATGGGTAATGCAGAGAATATGGGCCAGAATGAGATCAACATGGCTCATAAGCCAATGGGTCAATGTCAGCCATTGCTTAAAAGCCTTCAGTGACTGCTTGTTGCCTTTTTAATCCAATCCAAACAGCTTTGGTGACATAAAGGAATGCTCATGACGTAAATATAGAAACTCTTGAAAAGCAGAAAACAAAAATACAGGTGAGGAATGATCCCAACTGCAATTTTTAAATAAACTTACTTATATATTCATTCATTCAAAGTGATATGTACTAAGCATATACTAGCTACTAAACACTGTTCTTATAATTTGTAATCTAGTGGAGGAAGACAACCAGCAAGGAAACAATAAAGTGTAAAGGGTAAGAAGGGATTTATCTGTTGCTTTCCAGAGTACTTTTTCAATGCTTAGGTTAAACCAATCACAGTGAGTCTCCAAAGTTGTACTGAAAATGTTGAGGAAGATTTTAGCTCTTTTCCACTAGACATGAACTAGAAGAGCAAGCACTGCTGAGCCACATCGTAGCCCTCAATGGCAGACACTGACTGAGAACGGAGTCAACAGAGGGGGAGAGACGCCAAGAAATGGGTGGGTGGAATCTGATCCTGATTATCTATTTTGATCCCTTATATCCAGCCATTCCTAAAGTCATCACAGAGTTTGGGCCAAGTTTTCAGTCACTTGCCCACAAGAGTATTAACTAATACATCCAGTGAAACAGAATCTCTGGGGTGGAAGCTGCAACCTGCCTTGTTAATTAGATCTCCATGTGGCTAATCATTGAGGAGGTGAAAAGTTGGCTCCAAAATGCAGGCCAGCAAACTTTTTCTGGGGCCAGAAAAGTAAACTTCGTAGGCTTCACTAGCCATAAGGTCTTCACTGCAACCACTCAACTCTGGTGTTGTAATGCAAAAGCAGCCATAGATGAATGGATACAGTTGCATTCTAATAAAACTTTACAAAAGCAGTGAGCTAGATTTGACCCACTGGCCATACTGCCCACTCCTATTCTAGATATAGAACAATTTGAGAACAATACCATACCTGGGAGAGTCAATAGGATTCAGCAAAGTGTTTTTCCAAGACCTGTGAAATCTGAAGCCATTTAGTAGTTGAGGAAAAGAAGCTAATAATCTGTAACAAGAGCTCATATTTATTGAGGGCTTACTATGTGCTGAATTGCTATGCTGAGGGATATATCATTTAAGACTCTGGTTAGTAAAGCACAGAAAACCTGACTCAAATTTAAATAACAAAATATTTCATATTTCATATATCAAGTAGCTCTGAGATAGGTTGATTCCATGATTGGAGTTTCAGTGGTTTAGTGATATGTGCAAGGGCCCTGGTTCCTTCCATCTCAGGCCTCTGCCTTCCTTGGGACCTTCATTCTGCCTTCAAGTAACTGACTCAGTGACCACAAGATGGCTACTACAGTTCTAGGCCTCATGTCCAGACCAAACAGTCTTCAGAAGAAGAAACAGATCATCTCTAAATCTGTCTGCTTCCTATGAGTGAAGAAGTCTTTCCCAGAAGCCCTTCCACACCAACATCTTTGCCTCTCACCTTTCATTGGTCAGATTTTGATTACATGCCCGCTCTTAAACTAACCATTAGCAAGGAGACTGGAATGTCCAAGATGAGTTGAGACTGATCAGGAATCACTTCCTGATGTAGGTTGTGTAGAGAACAGCAGAAAATGACAAAGAAGATGTATGAATACCTGAACAAAATCAGGGTTCTGTTAGGCCAGGAATGAATATTGGATAAGCATCCACAGTGATATGATCAGGTAATATTCGTTTCCATGTTTTACAGATGAGAAAGTGCATTGCAGAGAGAGGAAAGTGCTTACCCAAGGTCAGACAGCTAGTAAGTAGAAGAGACTAGGTTCAGATCCAGGTCTGTGACGACAGTGCCCACCACACTAATGTGCTGTGGTAGAGCTGAGGATGTCAAGAGCAGGATAGCTCCAAAGTTTGCCTCAGAAATCAAAACTGAGCTAGTTATTAAACCTGCAATGTGAAACCTCCTTAGCAGGGTGTACCACTTAGCTTCTGCTGCATAACAAACAACCACCTCATAATCCAATGTGTAAAACCACATAACTTATTTAGCTCACAATTATATGAGTCAGCAACTGGGCTGGGCTTCTGGTCTCAGCTGGACTCAACTCACGCATCTTTGGCCCGCTAGTTAGCAAGTAGATCAACTGGGCACTGGCTGGTCAAAGATGGTCTCAGGTTGGATGGCTCACCTTTGTTCCATGTAGTCTCTCATCTTCCAGCAGGCTCCCCTAGGCTTGTTCATATCAGGACAGGCAGAGTGCCAAGAGGGAGAGTAGAGATCTGCGAGGCCTTTTGAGCCCTCGTTCAGATCTAGGAAGAGTTATTTTTTGATTAGGGGCTGAGGTGAAAAAGAATTTTTTTCTCATTCCATAGAAAGATTGATGCTATCACACTTTTGTGCAACAGCACAAAAAGTATGCCCCATTCCCATGTTGGTAGCTCAGGGAGTATTCAATGGGTTGGCATATTTCACGGCTCCTGGAGGACGAGGACTCTTAACCAGAGCTGACAGATGATGTCAAGAGGTGGAACATAGATTTAGTACAGAGAGAGAAGTGACACCACAGTCAATGGATTGAAGCTGGGATAAGACAACATGAGGAGAGCACATAAAAACCAAATATTGAAACCCAAAGACAAAATTACACTCAGTCACTTTGTTTCCCCCCTAAAACATATTCCATATGGCAATCAAGAGATCAAAGCCTTATTTTCCACTATCCTGATAGAGCAAACCATAAGCTATACATCAAATATTTAGAGTGCAAACCCTACCAAACTTGAAATAAATGGAATTCTTACTTAATATTCAAGTTGCTGTCTTTAAAAATATTCTTTAGAATGACTTGTGTTATCTTTACAGGGACCCAGAGGATTTCCCCTGAAGATCAGTATTTTTTTATTTGCAAAATTATTAAAACATGTGGTCTAATCAATCTGAAAATATTGATGTCTTTTTTCTGAATTCATTCACTACTATCATTAGCAATTTAAATCTATGACAGCATATAGGCATTTGAAACATTCTGGAATTAATTTCTAAGTAAAGGTAGTGAGCCCAAGTTAAGTTGTAAGCTCATATCTTATGAACGCATTCAGAAATTTACAGTCTTTAGGTGTGAACTTACACAGCATGAAGCTTGGCCCACCGCATTTCTGAAAGTGGAGTTTGGCTCATGTCAATTCTCATAACAAAAGAGAGATTGCCAAAACAAGCAACTTTCTCTAAATACAGGTGAAATCATCTTGGTACGGAGTAAATCCTCACAATGTAAAAATGTACAGAGTAATTTCACTAAACGTTCTCTAAAATAGTTTTCCATAAAACTGACGCCATAAAAGCTGGTTCAGTCCGACAAGACCGTGGAGGGAATTCCTCTCCTGTGTCGTTATACAGCAGATATGAAAAAGAACTCTGAGTAAGCCAAGGTAAAATCTGCCTTCCTTCATGGTAGACTAGCCAGAAAAGTAGGTTTTGTTAACTTGAGTTATCTCAGCTTTTATGGGCTGGAGAAGAAGCATGGCTATAGAGAATGTTAGAAAATGTTCATGAATATGAATATTGACAATGCATACAATATAGAAATATAGAAAACAAAAATAAAATCTGTCTACTTATTGCTTAATGTTTATTGTTAATTTTCTTTTGAAAACAGCAATTTCTAATATGCATTTGTGATTATGTTATAGCTAAATAATCTATAATATACTCAATTAATAGAATGCCATGTGGGGCATTAAAAACATCAGGTAGGTAAACCATATGAATATACTGAAATATGTATTTGTAATAAAGTTAAGTTTTAAAATATTTAAGGATATTGAGTTAGGCATCATCAAGTAATACATACCATATTAACAAAGACATTAAGAACACATGACCTAATGAAGTGATTCTGTTTAGAATAAAAAGCTTGGATTTCAGCAAGAAATTTTAAACTATCTTAATATCTAACCATAAAGGATCAGTTAAATAAAGGATGGTACATTCATGCTATGGAATACATGAAGCAATTGAAGTAATATTGTAGAAATATATTTATTAAATATAAGATACATGGCATATACAGTTGACTCTTGAACAATGCAGGGATGAGGGTTGCCAACCCCCATGCAGTCAAAAATCTATATATAACTTCTAACTCCCCAAAAACTTAACTACTGATAACCTACTGTTGAATGGGAGCCTTGCTAAACAGTAAATTAGCACATATTTTGTATGTTACATGTGTCATATACTGTATTCTCATAATAAAGTAAGCTAGAGAAAAGAAAATCTTAAGGAAATCATAAGGAAGATATATTTTCAGTACTGCACTATATTAATTGAATAAAAAATACACATATAAGTGGACCTGAGCAGTTCAAACCCAGTAGATCAAGCGTCAAATATTGTTAATATGCATATTTCTTGACATGGGAAAATGCTTCCAACTTGCAGTCAACTGAAGAAAAACTTCATAATATAGAATTACTGTATAAATTCATTTTTAACAAAAAATATATATGCAGATTTAAACATCTTAAGAGACACATCAAAATGTAACTAGAGGTTATTTCTAGGTAATGGGGATTTGTATTTCTTCTTCTTTCACATATTTGCATTTTCTACTTTTTCCTGTAATGAACACCTATTACTCATGTAATAAAACAGTTAAACTATTGGGTTTTAGCAAGATAAAAATATGCAAATAAAAAAGAATGAACGAAAGGCACCAGATGTCAACAACGGTTGCCACTAGAGGACTCCAGCATGTGGGATTTTCATTTTCCTCTTTAACTTTGATGTTTTCTGAATTTTTGACAAAGAGCATATATTAAAATCATGTTTAAAAGTAATATGTAATATTACATATTATTTCATGCCATACTGGATGAATGGGCAGGAGAAAGGAAATGGTTACACAGTTAGGAGAAAGGTCACTTCAGTAACATAAAAATAAAAACTGCTATAGATTCTCTCTTCAGAAATGTCTGATTGTCGATAGCAAGATTCCTAAATGAAGCCAATAAAGATATAATTTGCAAATACCAGTGACACCTTTGTATTAGTCTAAATGGTGGTGGGATTCCCTGACTCAACACCGCCCCCTTCCTGTGGGCATAGCACCTTTTTCTGGGACAAGGACAGCCCTATCCCAAATTCAAAGGAGAAAACTGGCCCTTAACAGGCGTCCCTTGGGTCACAAGAATCAATTGCTCAAGTAGAAGTTGAGGGAGATGTGAATCCACAACAGCCCCAGTGGAAACAGCTTCAGGCTCTTAGCTGACGATGGGTTCAGCATGAGTCATTCCAGTGCCCTGGGCTCTTTGCTGAATTCATAGCAGTATTGGGATGGGGGTCATGATGGCCCGCCTCTACTTGTCCCCCAGCAGCTTACACTACAAGCAATACTTTCAGTTCTGAGTGCTACATTGTGCAAGGAACAAGGGGGAAAGGAATCAAGATTCTGAGGAACTTCGTCATGTCCCATGAGGAATATTTGGAAAAACTGAGAAAAAAAATTCAGAGGAACACATCAGCTGCCTTAAAATAACGGATCAGGTGAAATAAACTTGTTCCATGTGGTTTTTCATAAAGGAGTCATGAGCCGTGTGCTGGAGCTGGGACTGGAATTCTATTGAGACAGATCTGGAGACAGAAAGAAGGCTCTGAGGAGTTAGAATCAGCAGAGGATAAGCTGCCCTTGAGTTTGCTCCTCAGAGTGTGGTCCACGGAACCACAGCATGGACTTCAGGGTAGCCCGTTAGAAAAGTGCTGGGTCTCAGGGCTAGCCACACTTACTGAATCAGAACCTGCAGTTCAAAAAGACGCCCAGGTGACGCAGATGAGCATTCGAGTTGGAAGGGTACTGGTCTAGCCTGTTCACCAAGAGAGGGAAAAAGTGCCCTGGTCTCCGGAGAGCAATCCGAGGCGGGGCTACCCTCTCCTACAAGCAGCCTCAAATCCGGAAGACAATCTGAGAAAGATGTGCAAGGAAGAGTGTGCATTGAAGCAGAGTTTGAATTAGAAAAACATCTAAGTCTTGTAAAAACAATAAGAAAATATTATGCAGCCATTACTGTATTTTAGATAAATATTTAAGGACATTAAAAAATTCATTCATTCATTCATATTAAAGGAAAATAAATTATGAAATAATATGCACTATGTGGTATTTTACCACATATACTTAACATTCACTTAAAAATAATTATGAAAAACTTAAAAATATAAGTAAAATGTTATCTAGCCTATGGAGAATGTTTTTAAGATGTTTATTATAAATGTAACAATTGCTCATTATAAAATTTCAGAACTGAACACTATAAAGGAGAAACTAAAAATAATTTATTATCTACCACCCAAAGATAACCAATGTTATCATTTTGGTACATTTCCTTTCATTCCTTATTCTATGCAAATTTATGTATTTTAAATATTTTCTGATTATAAAAGTAACACATGTTCAATGTATAAAGTTTGGAAATGGGAAAAGTATAAAGGAGAAAATTTTAAATATTGAGATGTAATCCCTCAATATTTCTATACAACTTATATTTTGTGCATAAATGTAAAAAAATTTTAAACTAAGTTGAGATTACATTTTAAAATCAATTTTATAAACATGTTTTCTCTTATTAGGTTGTTTCTATATCATTAAATATTATTCAAACACAAATTAGGAGGCTGTATAGTATTTTAACCTTGATTTGTTGTCCATTCCCATATTGATACTTCAGTTGTTTCCAAATGTTCATTACTTTAGATCTATAATGAATACTCTTGTTCATAAACCCCTAGTTATTTTATTAGAATGAGTCCTAGAATTGGAATTAACTTGAGGTCAAAGGGCATGAACTCTCTCTAGGTACAACTTTTTCTTGGAAAAGTGAAACTACATCACAGCATGCCTACCAGCCTCTTTTCCTGAAAGCTGATGGTATAGACTGGCACATTCTCTGGACTCAGAGATTTTCTTGGAATTGATTTTTTTCTTCAATGACATACCTATTCAGTTTCTTCCATATCTGTTTCTTATTCTGATATGCTTTTTCGTGGATTTTGATTACTTATATTTCCCCAGAAAAATTTTTCACTTCATCAAGAATCACAGATTAACTAGAATTGAGTTGAACAGGATATGTTTTAGTTTTTAGGGGTTTTTTCTCCATCTGATAAAATAGTATCTTTCCCATTTCCAGTTATAGTTATTGAGGAGATTCACCCTCTATTTTTTAATTTTTTAGCTTAATTATATCACCAGATTATTTTAATATTTCAAAGACTCAGTCCTAACATTTATTATTTCAAACTTATCCCTGACTCTTATTTATTTTTCTTTATTCTTTCAAAGAATAGCTTCCAAGCTGAGAAACAATAAATGCAATTACAAATTTAAAAATTATGGATTTAAGTATACAAAATTATTTTTTTAACTTATACATACTCAAGAAAAAAAAAACCCAAAAGTAAAAGAAACAGACTGCACTCTGTCTCCAAATATAATTAGGAAAGTATTAATATTTTAACTATGTAGATAGCTTAAACAAATTCACAAGAAAAAACTCCAATAACCCAAAAGATTAATGCATAAAGTATTTGCAAATAGTTCACCAAAGAAAAACATTTTAATATTCCAAAAAAATTTTTAATGTTCAAATATGTCTCATTAGTTGGATTAGAGAAATACAACAATAAAGAAACAACCTCTTATTAGTCACGGTTTCATAGAACTCACTGCTTTATTTTATAATCGTTTTACTGAAGTATAATTCACATACCATACAATTCATCCTTTTAAATAAGTGTACAATTCAATGGTTTTTAGTATATTCACAGTTGTGCAACCATATTATCTAATTTGAGAACATTTTCATCACCCCAGAGACACTGCACCTCTCAGCAGTCACTTCCCACTCCTCTTTCCCCCAGCCACAGACAATACTAACCTACTTTCTGCCTCTATAGATTTGCTTATTGTGAACACTTCAAATGAATGAAAATTTAACATGTGGTCTTATGTGGCTGGCTTCTTTCATTTAGCATAATGTTACCAAGTTTCATCCTTGTTGTAACATACATCAGTATTGCAGTCCTATTCACTGTCAAACAATATTCCATTATGTGGATATACCACTTTTTTGTTTATCTTCATCATTTGACGGGCATTTGGAATGTGTCCACTCTTTGGAGATTATGAACATTCACGTACAAGTTTTATGTGGAAGAATCCATTTGTCTTGTACATGCTAGAAATATTTAAGTTGGATGTAGCCCTTCGACAAAGTCATACATAAAATGTCCATACCTTTTAACTCTGTAATCCCACTACTTAGAAACTGATGCAAATAAACAAAGAATATGCAATGTGGAAAAGCACAAAGTAGAAGTTGCTCATCATGATACTACTTAAGCATAACCCATTTGTCCTGTTCTCCAGTATAAGGTACAAAAACAAGGGCCCATCTCCTTTATAAACTGAAATGACTAGAGACACATTGCTCTCTTTTATCCCAAGAGGCTTTTCCAAAAATAAAAGTGCTCAGTCTCCAGAGGCCAGTCTTTCCACAGTTGCTCTGTGGTTTTCCCACAGAGTCAGAGTCACCGTTGGAAGGAGGCTGTTGGACTCTTGGGCACAGGATGGCCACTCCTGCTTGTTTTGCAGAGGGCAGACTCTGAATTCCAACCCAGCCCCTTGTTGCTGCCCCCTGGTGAGTCCTTGTCCAGTGCCCATGTCCTCCAGTTGACCTCACTGAGGGTCAGCTCAGTCCATCAGTGGGACTCTATACCATTAAACCTCATTAAGGTAGATTTTCGCACCCGTCCCCAACAACATTTGAGCTCTGCCCTCCAAGGAGCTTGAATGAAGTGGCCTCACACTCCACATTCTGGAAGCCCCCAGAGTATGGGCATCTTTGCCTTACATCTACCTAACCACAAGAAGCGTGTCTTCCTAAAGATCAACCCCACTGCTGGCAGCTTCTACTTTTAGTTTTTAAAAGGTAAAAGTTATTTATTTTTCTGTGAATAAATAAGCTATAAATTTCACTCAAAAACAAAGCAAAAAAATACAAAGGGGTACACAGTGAAAATGACCCTCTAATCATGTTCCAGACCTCTATATTAAAGTCTAGACAATATTACAATATGGAAACTGATAATAATCTTTCTTCCGATGGTAAAATAAATAAGGATAATACCTTAATTATTTTAAATTATCATTTCGTATCATGCACAATTTGGATGTATCATAACCTATATAAGCAATCTCTTATTAGGTTGTTTCCAATATTTTGCTAATCAAACAATAATGCAACAAATACCCTTATAAGCGTAAGAGGATTTCGTATCCAGATTCCAATGTGTAGAGTGGAATTTTCCCCCCACATCACCAAGCAGTGCTCAGACACCAGCTGGGTGTCCTACAATTCAGTTCAGTTGTGTTTATTTACCTAGAGGTAGCATCAGATTCACAGGTTAAGTCCCACAAGACTGCCCTCCCCACTGCAGAGGCCAGTTGCAAATTCAGGTTATCACCTGGGCTTCTGACCTATTGACCATAGATCAGAAATTCCAATGACCCCCTCCTTAGGTGCAACTCATTTGCTAGAGCAGCTCACAGAACTCAAAGTAACATTTTACTTACTAGATTACTGGTCCATCATAAAAGGATAAAATTCAGGAACAGCCAGATGGAAGAGATCATAGGGTAAGGTGTGTGGGAAGGGGCACACAGCATCCATGCTCCCTCCAGGTGTGTCATTCTCCCCAGTCTCTATGTGTTCACCAACCCAGAAGTCTCCAAACCCTCTCCTTTTGGAGTTTTATGGAAGCTTCATTACGCAGTCATGATTGATTAAATTATTGGCCATTGGTAATTGAACTCAATCTCTCGACCCTCTCTCCTCCCCAGAGGTCGGATGTCAGGGAGGTGGAACTGAGAAGTACCAATCCTCTAATCCACACTTGGGTCTCCTGGCAACCAGCCCCCCTCCAGAGGTGCAGTCCACAAATCAGCTCATTAACATAACAAAAGACGCCGTTACCACTTTCCTCACTAAGGAAAAAGAGTATCATTGTTTATGACAAATTAATGAGTTAAATGATAAATTCACAATAGCATTCTGCTTAAAGTGTATTCTTGTAAATCTCCCTGATGGAATATTGTAAAACCTTTGTGTACAGAGCTCTGTGCCAGAAATGGGACAAAGACCAAATGTAGCATTTTATTATAAATCACGGTATCACAGAAGAGTATCATTGTTTATGACAAATTAATGAGTTAAATGATAAACATACCTTAAATCTGAGGAGATATCACCAACTCACTCTCTAGAGATAGTTGATAACTCATCTAGCTCATATGTAGTGAGTGAAATTGGGATTCAAACCCAAGTTCTCTGAGCTGGGGTTCAGGCTCTTACCCATTAGGCTAAACTGCATCTTTTGTCTTTCCCAGTCTGAAAAATAGACTGGTACTGTTCAGGTAGTTTTCAAATGAACTGTTCCTACTACAAAAGTGAATCTTTTTCATATATTGAAGAATGATTTGTGTTTCCTTATCTGTGAATTGTCTGTATATAGTCTTTGCCCATTTTTCCACTAGACTATTGGCTTGTTTTCCTTCCCAAATTGTAGGAACTCATTATATATTAGGGAAATTAGTCTTCTCTGTATTTGGAATTGAAAATGTATTTCCCAGTTTGTCATTTGTCTTTTGACTGTTATGTGTAATGGTTTCTGCTATGAAGAAATTAGATTTTTATATAATCATAATCATCATTTTTTATTTTATAGATTCTGGACTTTGTTTCATGCTTGGATAAAATTTCCATTCATGAAATAATAAAGAAGTATCCAATGGAATTTTCAAGTATTTTTATAGTTTCTTTTTTTTTTCCTTTTTCTCTTTTTTGTTTTGAGATCTAAATATTTGGTGCATTTGAAATTTACCTACTGAAAGATATAGATCCAAATTTCTTCACCCCAGATGGCTACTCAGTTGCCCCAACACTGTTTTTTAAAATTATCTATATTTTCCCATTAATCCATATATCCTCCTAACATATTAAATTTCACTGGCAACATTCAAATGATAGCTTTTTATAATAAAAATAAAACAAAAACTTGGTGTCAACCCCCTACTCATTCCACTTCCCTACAACAGAATCAATACCAGGAATATGTCAAATATTTGGTAACAGAGACCACAATAGCATTCTACTTAAAGTGTATTCTTGTAAATCTCCCTGATGGAATATTGTACAACCTTTAAAGCAATGATATAAAGATTGTGGCAAAATGTGGGGGAAACACTTCTGATGCTAACATCAAGTAAGAAAAAAGGAAGGATATAAACTTTATGCAAACCAAGAATATGACCACATTCTGAAAACATGCCTAGCAAAGAATCACATGAGCAATACACCAGAGGGATAATAGTGGTTTTGTTGGGATGAAGGATGAAACACTCCCTGCCCCCACCTTTTTTCCCCTGAATTTTCTGTAAAAGGGTAGTATTAGTATAATTTTCAAATTTCCTTTTTAATAATGACAGGCTGTCCCTGTGGGTTTTTCTCTTCGGTCTAGGGAGACCTCATTAAAATGATAATAAAGAAATAAAAAGATTACAAACCTACAAAGACAAAAAAAGATGGGGGGAAGGAAAAGATCTCATGGCTGAAAAATTCCAACACATTTTTGTGACAAGGCAAGCGGGTGGAGGAGTGGTAACAGACACCACAGGTCTGTGAAGGAAGAGAGCAGAGGCACTGGGCGGGGTGGCGATTAAAGTAAAACATGTCACTTGTGGACAGGACTCCAGACTCCCCTCCTGGGAGACATCGCTGACTCACTGTGGATGTCCTCAAGCCAAGACACTTACCAGTGCTCTTGCCTCTTTTCTCCCAACTGAACAAGGAACTCTGTGTTTAACATCTCTAGCTTCCACTTGGGGCTACAGGGAGGTTAATTACTGTTTGAGAAGGTATGTGAGCTGGTGAAAGAAGACCCAACAAGCAGAAGGAAGGTTATTACCAGTCCTGTAAGCTCTTAAGTCCTGTGATCCTTTCATGCACCCAGGAGACCAGCACTCTGGGTTTATAGCTGGGCAGCTGCAAGTACAGCCTAATGCAGGCTTTGGCTAAAAGCTCCCATCACTAAGAACAGGACAGGGGGCCAACTGTGCAGATATGAATAGGTGTGAGACTCCCAGCCAGGACACCAGCCCAGAACATCACTGGGCAGCTACTTCCTAGAGAGCTAGTGACGTGTGCTCCTTGGTCCCCCACCCAGATCTGGAGACCTGTGTTAAGCTCTCGTCTGGAAGCTCTCGCTGCCCTGCCTTGCTCCTATATATCAAGACAAGTCCAGTCTCCACACACAGGGAGCTCTGTGGCCCTAGAGTTGCTGCTCAGAATGCAATGGTCTTGCTGAAATGTAGAAATGAGGTACAATTTAGTGATCTCCAATAAGTTGATGGTGTTGGCATTACATCTACTCAGGAGGGACACACACACACACACACACACACACACACACACGATTTTAAGAATTTGCTGGTAGGCTTAGATCCTGTCTCCTTTCTGTGACTTGGAAACCAGATGCGGCTAAAAATATTCACTAATTCAATCAATTGTCTTCATTCTTTTTTTGAGAGAATGAGTTTCTAAGCCCAGAAATGTAGCTTTGAAGACCACCACCATCATTTATTGAAAATCTACTCTGTGGGGCAGCCCCTGTCCTAGACCCTATCAAAACACAAAGAAATACATCTCCCATCTCAGAGCTAGCCAGACTCTTTATACTTCTTTTATAAAGATCCAAGCAGTCTTTTCTGCAAGAGAGTAAGAACCATGTCTGTCTTACATGCTCCTGCATATTGCATTAATCAGCCAGTAAATATTTCTTGAGCACCTACTATGTTCCAGGACACAATTCAGGCACCACAGGTACAACAGGGAACAAAAACAAAGTATGTATTCTCACAGAGATTAGATTCTAGTAAAAGAGATAAACAATAAATAAATGAACAATAAACTCGGCATGGATGAAATAGGTGAAGGGGGTAAAGAGGTACAAACTTCCAATTAAAAAGTAAATTAATCAAGGGGATGAAAGTATAGCATAGGAAATATAGCCAATGGTATTGTAATATCTTAGTATGATAACAGATGGTAACTATACTTACTGCAGTGAGCATTTAGTAATGCATAAAACATGTAATTCTCAAATCACTATGTTATATACCTGCAACCAATATAATATTGTATATCAACTATACTTCAATAAAAGTAAAAAATTAAAAAGGTGAATCTGGTGCAGAAGATTTATTTAAAAAATAAAGAAACATAAACAGATAAGATGTAAAACAGTGATAAATGCATAGGAAAAACAACTAAGGGTAAAAAAAGAAATCCTGCCATTTGCAACAACATGGATAGACCAAGAGGGTATTATGCTCAGTGAAGTAAGCCAGGCAGAGAAAGACAAATACCATATGACTTCACTTATTTGAGGAATATAAAAATAAAACAAAACAAAATGAACAAAATAGCTGTAAACTCACAGACACTGAGAAGTGACTGGTGGTTACCATGGTGAGGGGCAGGGGGAGGGTTTGGAGTGGGTGGGTGGGGAGGATGACAGGGATAAAGGGGCACAAAAATTCTCAGTGATAATATAAGTTGGTCACAGTGATGATAGCACAGCATGGAGAATATAGCCAATGATTCCGTAACATCTTCCTATGTTGACAGATAGTTACTGCACTAGTGGGGGTGAGAATTTAATAATACGGGTAACTGTTGAACCGCTGTGTTGTATATTTGAAACCAATATAAGATTACATATCAATGATACTTCAATAAAACAAAGGAAAAAGAGTAAGGGTACAAGAGTGGGGGAGGATGTTATTTCACGTAGGCTCATCAGGGGAGATTTCTCTGATAAGGAAAATTTCAAGCAGAGACTTGAATTAGGCAAGGAAGCACGCTGTGCGAATATCTGGGAGCTGATGGAGCTGTAAGTGCAAAATCTCAAGGGAGGAACAACCTACAGTGGTATGTTGGAGAACAGTAGTGAGAAAAGTGTTGTAAGAGTGGAGTGAGAAAAGCTGAGGTCCAACCAGAAACTGGGGCCAGGGAGAGGGAGGGGCATTATCACATAAGGCCTTTTAGATAAGGACTCTGTGTAAGCTTTTTATGGAAATAGAACACATGTAGAGGAAAGTACATAAATCATAAATGATTGAATTTTCACCAACGGGACCCACCCATTTAAACAATCATCCCAACAGAACTCCAGAACATTGCCAGCAGCCCTGAAGCCTCTCTTGCCTCCTGTCATTCTGCCCCAAGTGATAACCACTATTTCAACTTCTATTTCTGTAGATAAGTTCTGCCTGTTTTTGAACTTCATGCACATGGAAGCCCATTGTATTACCCGTTGGTGACTGGCCTTATTCACTCAACCTTATGTTCATAAGTTTGTCCATGTTGTTATACAGAGTCATGGCTCACTTTTTTTCATTACTATGTAGTATTACTGTATAAATATTCCACAATTTCTCCATTCTACCATTGATCAACATTTGTATGGTTTCCAACTTGGAGACAATTCCAAAAAACATTGCTATGAGCATTCTCTTTTGTGTCTTGTGGGACGTGTGAGTATTCATCTTAGCTGAGTAGATATTCAGGGGTGGGATGATTAGACATAGGTTTTGCTTTGGTAAACACTACTGAACTGTCTTCATACTTTGCTTTTTCAGCTGAGTGTCAAGGGAAATCACTTGAAGGTTTAAAGTAGAGGAATCATACAATCTGATCTACATCTTTAAAAGACCACATATGAGAAATTTTAAAGATCACATTTTTTTAAACATTCACCATATGAAATAAAACCCAAGCTGACCAGCACCAGCATGAAAAGCATGGCTCCAAACTTACACCTCCAGCAGGACCTCTACTCTGAGCCAAGACCAATGTCTCCAGACCTCTTGGGCAACTCCACATGGATGGCTAATAGGCATCTCAAATGTTCTATGGAAAAAAACAAGCTCTTGACATTCTGCCCTGAGCAGCAACTCCCACGAGGTTCTCTGTCTTAATTATTAACAGTTTCATTCTTCGATTTTTATGGGCGTTGGTGCTTTGTCTCCTTGTATTTTTTTCATGCACATATCTTGTCTATCAGCAGATCCTGTGAGCTGTATCTTCAGAATATTCTGGAACCACAGCTCACCATGCCCCCTGCCACTACCTGTCTAGGCCATCATTATCTATCCCCTAGACCACTGCAGTTCCCTCCTATGTGGTCTCCTGGCTTCCGAGTCCTACCCTTACCTCTTCAAGCTATCTGGGCAGCTTTCCGAGAGATCCTGTTGCAATATAAATTAGACCCTGTCACTTCTCTGTTAAAACTCTCCTGTGGTTTCCCATATTACAGGGTGAATACCAAAGTCCATACTACCACTCAAAAGTGGCAGCATGGTATGGCTCTTTTTAACTACTCTGACTTTTAACTTCCGTGTTTCTCCTCCTCACTCCCCTCCACACTGGCCTTTCTCCTGTTCACCAAACAATCCAGGCATGTTCCCACCTTAGGGCCTTTGCACTTGCTGTTCCCTCTGCCTGGAATGCTCTTGCCCCTCCTGCTTGCTCCCTTGCCCCCTTCAAGTCTTTACTCAGAATTCCCTTTCCCAGCAAGGACTTCCCCAGCCACCTTTTTTTAACCTTTCATGCTTCCCTCCAGCCCCAACATTTTGTATTTGCTTTCCCAGCTTTGTTTTCTCTGCTTAGCATTTATCACTATCTTCCATGCCATAATTTTGAAAAGCTTGTTTATCAGTGTCTCTCACAATGGAATGTAATTGCTGTGAGGACGCTGGTTTTTAAGTTTTGTTTACCTCCACAGCCCAGCATCTAGAATAGGGCTTGGCACATAGTAGGCACTCCATAAGTACTTACTGCATGAATGAATGGATGGATGGATGCTTGCCCCAGATCCTCTCCTGATCACTTCTGCCTGAGAAGCTGGTGACAAACCAGTGGTGGTTTCTAAGCAACTGCAGTAAGTTGGAGTTGCTAACAGAAACATGTTCCCTCTGTACTCTCCCTGCCTGGCGTGCAGGGCCCTGGGAAAGCGGAGGTGCTGACTGATATCTGTGACTGGGAAGGAAGATGGGATTAGGTACTAGAAATGAGAGGAAGGACGTCTCCACCCGTCTGCTCCCCGTAGCAGAGGCTATGCTCTGCCTGGCAAGTCGCCTGCTCCCAGAAACAGGATGTGTCCAGAGAGGAAGTGACTGCAGACATGGTTGGGGGGCGGGGGGGGGGAATGCCCCATGCCTGAGACAGAACACTTGAAGCGAGTCATTCTGGAGCCTACCAAGGGTCCATTCCTGGGGGATGAGTGAATTCCGCTCCACAGTCCCGAGGTGACTCACTCTGTATCTCGGGGAACTCACAGCCTGCCCCTCAGATGAGCAGAACAGGTGTTTCCCCCTTCGGGGTTCCCAGCCTGGGTGACTAGATGCTGAAGGGGAGAGGATGCCCATTCAAGCCCACAGAGGCTCGGGCACACTGTGAGAGTAGCTTGCTTCTGCGCCAGCGTTTTCCCCAGGGTGATGTGGGTGAGGGAGTGAGCACACAGCAAGGCAGCAGATCTTGGTGGTGTCTAAGGCCTCAGGGAGGAAAAACCCGGTGCTAGAGAGAGAAAAGTGTGCCTGTGTTTAAGGCTCTGCAGGAGCTGTCAAAGGAGGGAGCTTTCTAGCAAGTCCTTTTACTAAGCTTATCTTCCTTGATTTGAGGCCCAGGGTCAGAGGGTCTAGAAGGCCATTCCCTGGGGGTCTCTAAGAAACCTGCTCTCTGAACCTTCCACAGGAGTGGGCAAGGAAGCAAGCTTGGCCCTGCCGAGCCCTGGGACCCCACTCTCAGGTGGCCTGGCAGAGGGCTCTCCCCGCTTTATTGATGCAGGCCAGCCTCAAGACCGTGGAGGCTTTGGCCTGAAGTCTTATTTTGCAGCCAGAGAGAAAAAGTTTCTACAGATTCTCCACAATTGCTCTGCCTTGGTGGGCTCTAAAATTCAGACTCTGCATTTTGGCCAAAGGGCATCAATATCATAAACCCATACCGAGAAGACTTATGAAAAACAACTTTGCTGTTTAAGAATCACAGACTCGGTGCTCAGCATGGAAATCGTCAAATGCCTCAATTCAAGTTCCAGGGAGAATAGAAAAAGCAAGAAAATTCTCCCAATGCTCTATGTGACCGGAGCCCTCTCCAGACGAGCTCTGGGTCTTACATTTACGGTGACATGCAGAGAGCAGCTTAAAGCTTGGAATATTCTTATGAGCATTGCTGTTATTATAATAAAAGTTGTGGTATTTTTTTTCTTCCTCTGAAAATGAGCATTTTGAGCTTGCCCTTGATAAGAGGTTAAAGATAGCAGGAGGTGTCATCCTGGCAGGCTGCTTCTAACTTATTTACAGAAAGAGCCCATATGGTACAAAGCGTTCTGCAACCTGGCTTTTTTGCTTGTTTGTTTAGGTACCTTGTTTGTTTGTTAGATAAAAGATCATATCATCTTTCCATGTCAATATGTGTATATCTACATCTCCTGTGTGTTTCCTGTAAACTGAGAAACTAAGGGGTCTTCCTCCATGGAAGAGATGGAGTTATTCTGGAAATAGCCTGGAAGTGGGTCCCAAAGCAAGCATACATTCTGCTAACTGCTCCGCTAAACATCCCCACAGGAGCTCACCACCTCATCCCTTTGTCATGCTAAGCGGAACCCAGTTCCATTTTATTTCTGAGCCCCCTCATCTGTGTGACAGCGGGAAGGCTGGGGAGGGTGCCACCTCCAGGTTGTCTTGATTTCCCTCCTGCAAATTCCCCTCACCTTGCTCCAACCTCACTTTTTCCTTTCTACAAGTGGGCGATGGAAGGCAAAGCTACCCTTCTCCCTGGTAGAATGAACAACCCTCTTGCTTTGCCTGCGAGTGAGGGTTTTCCCAGGACATGGGACTTTCAGTTTTAACACCACGATAGTCCCAGGAAAACCAGGGGGGTTGGTCACCCTGTTCCCAGAATCATGGGAAGTCCGTGGGGATGTTGGGCAATCCTGACTGAGTTGCTGGAGATCCCCTATTCACAGTTCCACCAAGCTCAGGTCAGAAATTTCCCGAAGGTATGCTCAGAGACTCTTGTCGACTGGGCCAGCTTGCCCACCCTGGAAGCAGTTTCCAGGACAGGTGATGGATGCCTCAGAAGCACCCGGAAAGGGGGCAGCTGAGGACACTGACAGCTTCCCACTCTGCAAGGCCTTCACATGTCTGAAGCCAGCCACCATCTCTCCCCAGATTCTTCAATTTGTCATCAAACGAAGAGACTCCCAGGCCCTTCCCCAGCCTGGTCTGTGGGATCAGGACAAGGATTAGCCTGGGAGGAGGCCTGAGGGTTTACTCTCCCCTGTGTTAGGATCCTCAAAGGAGCAGCACTGGGTACAGCACAGACGCCCGTGAGGAGGAGCCACACACAGGCAGGACATGCTCTGCCCGACGCCGCAGGAGACACCACTCTGGGCCAGCAATGTCAGGAGATCCAGCTGAATTCAAGCTGAAGCCCTATGCCGGGAACTGGTTCAAGCAACATGCTGTTGGAATTCAGCCTCCCACACCTTTCCAGGTGAAGGGCCCCTGAATCTAAACCAATGGATCTAATTATTAATCTGGAAAATACCCAATAAGTACCCAATTTTCCCTTTGTTTCCAGACCTTCTGGACATTCTATGGTGCATTTATTGCATTTTTTTTTCAGCTGAACAACTGGACCAAATAACTTTGATTTTAAAATACTTCCCCTGAAAATATGAGCTTATTATTTGAAAATGTAAGTAGTATACATTTTGAAAAATAAATGACTGAATAAGTAGATGAATGTAAGACAAAAGATAAATCGCACTCAGAAGAATTCAAAATAATTTGTGTAGCTACTTTGCCCTCGAGGAGAGGAAGCAGAGCCCCCTGGCCCTTATGCATGGCCTGCACGTGGTGATTTCCTTCCAAAGAGCAAGCAGTCTGGAAATGGGAAAAAAAAGAGCAACTTTACAGTGGAGACACCTGACAGACACAGCTTCAGCCAGGTGATTTCAAAAGAAAAGAGATTGTCCTGTTTTGCCACACTGCCAGCACACTAGAACTGTGGGGAGACAATCTAGCTGAGTTCCAGTCCCAACTCTTTGTGGCCCCGGGGCAGTCACTTAACCTGACTGAGCCTCAGTTTCCCCCTCTGAAAGTGGGAAGAGGCTTAGAATGTGGTGACCAATGTCCAGCCCTTAGCAATATCAAGTGCTGGTGAAACCTCCAATTACATTCAGAGGGAGCCCGGGGGTACCTGGGGGGTGCAGAGGACAGCTCAGCAGAGGGTCATGCAGCCCACCCCACTCTGCTGGGCAGTTCCTCTCAGCCTCACAGATCCATCCAGCTATTCACTGATTCTCTGCTAAGGTCAGCAAAGTCAAGGGCCACTCAAACCTTCTTGGTCAGTTTGGTTAGGGGTGCTTGGCACAAAGTTTTGCTTGTTAACTTTATGGGACCCAGAGGGCACACTTTATAGACGTAATGTTCATTCCAGCATCTCAGACTACAAAACCCAAGAGTCTGAGTGTAGAGACACTCAGGAAGTCTAAAGGGTCCTCTCATCTTCAGAGGCCCAGTGCAGCTCACAGGAATGGCTGTATCAAAAGGCAGGACATCCTTACAAGTCTGTCCCATCAAGCCACCAGACACTGGTCATCTTTATGTGGCTGCACAAGAGGTTGAGTTCTCAGGGAGTGGTGAGGTGATCTGGGACCTTCAGAGCCGGGGTGGAACTCATGCCTGAGAAATGAGGCCCCACAATGCACGGGCATCCGCCAGAAGAGGGACTGGGAGTCAGGGCCTCAGCTCCCTCACAGGGTAAGTGGCATTTTGGTTCTTGTTTTCTTTCCTCCCTATTTTTCTTTTTTTCCCATACATTCTCCAAGTAAGTATCAAACATGTACTATAAACCCCAGGAACAAGCCCCAAGAAACAGATAAAAGGGTGGATGGCCTTCCTTCAAGATCTGACATACCACAGGCCCAGAACAGTCCCTGCCCACCGCTGGCCCCTGCTGGCTGTGCCTCCCCACTGGCTTGGTGGCCCAGGGCTCCAGCTCTCTGTCCTGAGCTTCCCTTGGGGAGAGAAGGGAGAGGGAAAGAAAGGGAATGGCTGCACCCAGGGTTCGCCTGGGAGGCCACCAAGTCAGATTCAGTCACGATGGCCCACTGGGGATTTCTCTGCAGCTGATGGTCCCATGAACAGAGAGAGAGAGAATCTCTTAGTGGCTGGAGAAGCATCTTTGTAGAAGGAGAGAGAATAAGTAACGGGTTAGCCACAGAGCCCTGCTGGCCTGAAGGTACAGGAAAAAAGGCAGGTGGTCACAGGTGTCCTGCTTCAGGCAGAAGCAACCCAGAAGGGAAAGATAAGAAAGAACAGGACGGGGAGGAAAGAGGCAGAGAGGGAGACAAAAGGCGACCCTGAGGACAGAGGGCCGCGGTGTAGCTCCCACTAGTTAACGCTCTGCCGCAGCCACCCAGCGCTGCTGGAAGATGGGAGTCACCACAGCTCCTTGCACCCTCACGGAACTGTACAGAGAAGAAAACCGTGACCCACGAGGTTCAGTTCTTCACCCTGATTCCACAGGTAGGGATTAGCTGGATTTGATTTGAATCTAGGACTGTCTGACTCCAGAATCCAGGCTTTTTAATGCAACTCCATTCATAAGTCAGTAATTGCCTCAGAAATTGCTGAATGCTGCCGGCTTTGTGTCCACACTTGACCCCTGGCTGCTTTTCACTGATTGTAATTTTTAAATAATTATTATGTAAAAGAAATTTTAAAATAATAAAGTTAGGTCAATATATACAGACATGGTGTTTTAAATAGGAAATGGATTTGGCTGCTAAGACGGAAGAACAGCGGCTCAAGCAGCTGAGTTTCTCTCTCTCTGGAGCAGCCCTCAGTCGCTGGGGATTCCTTTCTCTTCTGTTGCTCCTCCATCCCAAGGGTATGGTTCAAGATGGCTCAACCCACGTACTCATGTTCTAGGCAGCCGAAAGGAAAAGGGGGAGGAGAGGTACTCTTTTCCTTTCAAGGTACAGCCTGGAAGCTGAACACATCATTTTTCCTCACACTGTAGTCATAACAGACACATCGAGGGGCAAATGGATGACAGGTGAGCCTGAGAGGGCACTCCCCTCGGCCTCCAGCAGCCACAGGGGGCCTGGCTAGCAGAACATGCAAACGCATGTCTTTCTATACGTCTCATGATGTGCAAGAGTTGGGTTCCACTGACTTAGAAGACTGTGACTAGGTGGCATATAGAGGTCTGGATAAAAAGAGATTAGCATTCTGTGGCATTCTATGGGGAAACATGGAGTCTAAGGGCAAGAACATCAGGACAAGCTCCAACTCTCACAAAAAAAACATCAGTACAAGGCTAATCCTCCCCAGACTGTTTTCAACTGGGGAAACCTTTCCTCTAGTTGGCTAGCAAATAACAACAGAGATTTTAAAACCCTACACAATATATTTGCCAAGTGACTTCATTAGGGAATATAAAATAAACTAAAATGATAAGTAAGATTTATCGCCAGAATTCAAGGATTATTTAACATCAAAATTATCATGATAATAATAACAACAGCCTTGCTGGACTTTTGCCCCTCTTCATCCTTCCCCACCCTGCCCTATGTCCCTGGGGACTGCCCTGTGGAGGACCACACCCTGGCTTCTGATAAGCACAGCCAATGGGGGCAGCCAGGGAGGACAGGATGGGAGGCAGGCGGTTGGGGTGCTGATTCCTCCAGCTGCCTGAGAGCTCAGCCCTGAGCTGCTGCCTCCCTTGCCTGCCGGCCACAGTCGCTGTCAGGCAGCCCTCGCCATCACTCCATGTCAGGAAGCACTCACGTCGTTGCCCTTTCAGGCTTCCGCAAGGCAAAGCATTCCACGCCAGCTAACTCTGGGACACTGCACCATTTCTTGTTGTTTTCCTCACCTTCCTTTCCTTAAACTCTTCTCAAATTTGAATGTGCCACCTGTCTCCTGCTAGTAATTTGTACCAGGGCTGGTCCATACTCACGGCAGCCCCTTGAAATAGAATCCTGTGGTTAGATTGCTCACATATTTGAGGAGAGCAGAAATAACCTCATTCAAGGGAGCGGTGGGCATGGAACGGGCCCTGTGAATTCAATGGCATTGGGTGCCATTATCATCACTCAGCTTACTGGGGAGGGGAGGGTGGGCATGGGATGAAGGGCAGGTGGAGAATGAGGCACTAGGACTTGGAGTGACTCGGGCACTTAGATGCTATAGCAATAATGGTTGTTCTAAAGATGGTGGACACCTGGCTTTGCCTGGCAGCACTGGAGAGGATATACAGGAAAAAGGAAAAAATTGAAAGCTGTGACTGTCAAACTGAGAATGCAGTGGCCAGTGAGAATGGCTTGGTGGCAGCTTTGAAGGGGCCCTCATTTCCTGTCCTGGCAGAGTGGATGTGGCTGAAGGTGGCACCCAGGGCCTCACTGTATGTGTAGCAGGGATGCAGCTCCAATTAAATGCTCAGGGAAGAGCACGGTGGGGAAGTAGTGGGACCCTGAGGCTTATAATAGGAGCATCTGAGTAGTTGCAGACAAGGCTGAGAACCTTGAACTCTCAAATGCCCCTGAACCTCCCTTCAGCTCAGGTAGCCCCACCCCTGCCTAGGAACCCCTCAATGACTGCCCACTAGGACTGCTGCTTCACTAGAGGGCTGCCAAATCTCCTCCTCAATCCTCCAGGCCCAAAAGGAGAGTTAGATCCCAATTCAATCCAGAGGGGGATGGACCAGCCTTGCTCCAGGAGGATGGCCTACATACAGAAAAGTTGCAGGACCTTGCCAGTTCAAACCAAGAGTCTTGGGAGCATGTATGAGAATGGATTCTAAGCATTATAGCCTAAGGAAGATAAACACAAGTCTGACTGGGCTGAATTCACTGACATGGATATAACCACCTGGGCGTGGGCATTGCAGGTTAGCACGAATCATCACCTACAATGGCTAAATGGCTAATTGAGAACTAGATTTAACAGTGGCCTAAAGTTACTGACTTTGAGATGCCAAAGTTTCCCTAGCAAGCTGAATGTAGAGGAACGAGTCTGAAAGCTCAAAGAAATAGGAAATGTTTTAGTGAATCAATTATATTGCACCTCTTAGCCACCCCCAATCATATCTCCCCAACTTCTCCCCTTTACCAAGATGTTAAGAAATACATTGTGATGGGGGCACCAGTATCCTTCAGGAGCTCTGTGGTGACTCACTGTGGGCTGGAGGGGTGGTTGGGGATGCTACAAAGAAATTGGAGTCCTTGATCTCAATGAGAATAGCCAGATTCCAGAAGGGTAGAAATCAGGTGAGTGTTGTCAGACACTGGGTGATGCAATTACTTAATAAAAAGCAAAGGATGGTGGGGATCTATCATGAAGGCCAACTGATCACAGGGTTCCTGGGAATTAAGCAGATGAGCAACCTAGTAAGTTGCTATATAAAAGGAGGGAATATTTCAGGTCTGGTGGATAGAAACCAAATTCAAGTTGCCATAATAGGGATTCATAGCCTCCTATGCAGTTCCCAGATCTTCCAGGTCACAGATACAGGTCCCATCAACAAAAGGAGAAGCCAAGACCTTTTGAGGAGAGGTCTGCAAAGCCATTCTCCTGCTCATGAATTATTTTTCTATCTACATCACCTAGCATTGATTCCTGTGTCCTACAACCACGGACTCTGATTGGTACTATTGTTTGTTCTCTAGTTCTCTGTTACATGTATTTCATAATAAAGAAAGTGAATGTTATCCACTTCATTAAGGAAGAAAGATGAATGATTATCTCAATAAAAGCAAAAAAGGCATTCAATAACATTCAACATGTCAGTAATAGTAATAATAATTCAGGAAACTAAACTAGCTGCCAATTTCCTTAAGCAGATGACAATTTTCTATTAAAATGTACAGGAAAAATAATCAAAATGTGGAAGCCTTCTCTCTGAGACCAGAAACAAGAAATGAAAGCCTCTGTCACTACTTCTATTTAACATCACATTGTGGTCCAGCCCAAACCCTGTCAGCCAGATTGTAGCCTGCAAGGTGTCACTTGTGGACCAGAGCACCCTTAGAAGCCTCACCAGAAGAGTGAGCAGGGCTTCACTGGGACCCTGCAATGGGTGCTTCTAGACATGGGGGTGGAGAGCTGGAGGGATCATCGTAGTAGACGGTCTAGACAATACAATAAAAATAAGAAAAAGAAATTGAGAGGTATAAGAATTAAAAAGGAAGAAGCCAAGGGCCTTTATTTGCAGAAAATATGATATCCACAGAGAAAAATCCAAGAGAATCTTTGGACAAAATGTTGTATTTAAAAGAGTTCAGAGTGGTGTCTGAATATGAAAATACAAAAACCTCATAATACTCCTAGACAGTAGAATACCAATTAGAAAAAAAATGCCATTTTCAATAGCAACATAAGCTCTGAGATGCTTAAGAATAAATCTAACAAAACACATTCAAAATCTTTTTCAGAGAAAATATCTAACCATTATTGAAGGACATAAGAAGAAGACCTATATCCAAAAATGGAGAAATACAACCTGTGTAGAAATGGGAAGGCTCAATATTATGAAGTTGTCATTTACCCCCAAATTAATTTATAACTTGTAATCCATAATGTAACTTCAGTAAAAATCCAAAAGCTGTTCTTATCAAACTTGATAAAGAACACAGGCTAAGAAATATCTGAAGGACAATGTAACAGGATTTGCCCTTCCAAATGTTGTAACAATATTATAGTTAACATAGCAAGGTATTTGTGCAGGGAGAAACAAAGAGACCAGTAGAACAGAACAGAGGCCAAAACCTGACCCATGCCACATGAAACCAATACGTGGCAAAGGGGACATTACAGATGAGTGAAAAGAAGATGGCTGGGCTCTTCGAAGGTGGTGCTGGTAGAATTAGGTATCCAAATGGGAGAAAATACTTAAATCCTTACTATAGAGCAGACACAAAAATGAATTCTAGACAGATTGAGGCCTAAATGTTGAAACAAAATTTTAAAGCTCTTAGAAGAAAATAGGATTATCTCTATGGCACTGGGTAGAAAAGATTTCTCAAATGAGACACAAATAGGACAACTTATTTTTTACAAAACTTTGGTACCAAAAGAAAAAAAAAAAGACTATAACCACAGCAAAAACAAAGCCACAGACTTTAGAATTAGTTTTCAAACGATATTAAGAAGTCTTATAAATGCAAGAAGAAATGAGAAACAACCCAAGTGGAAAAATCAGCAAAGGATTTTAATAGGAAATTCAGAGAATGGTCAAGAGCATGTGGAAAGAGTCCCCAAACTCATCAGCAGGAAAATGAATATTAAAATGACCCTGAGAGACCACTTTATATTCTTCAGGTTAGGAAGAATTTTAAAAACTGATAATGCCAAGTGTTGCCAAAGACGCACAAACATAGGAACTTATACACACTGCTGGTGAGAGTGTAAATTGGATACAACCACTTTGAAGAACATTGTTAGTAAAATCAATGGTGAACAAATTCTTCAATCCCACCAGTCCACTCTGGGTACACACCATACTCAATTCTCATACCCTTGCCCAAAGAGGGATAAACAGGAATGCTCATTGTCCCTCTGTCTGTATTAGCAAAAAGCTACCACAACTTCATACACTGGATAAATAAATTGCAATCGAACTGTACAATGGAATACCATGCAGGAACTTTTTTAAAAAAATGAACTAGAAGTACATATATCACCATGGAAAAACTTGAAAACATAAATTTCAAAGCATCTTAAGTATAATATGCACATGATGTAACTTAACGAGTAAATAAAAAGCCCAAACAACAATTTTAGATATTATTTGTGGATGCTATGAAGACATCATGGAAATTCAGAAGACTGGTTATCTCTGGAGAAGGGAGGGAAGGAAACAACACTAGTGAGGGTTACACAGCAGAAGGAGTGGTAGCGAACTCTATATGTAATGCTTCAGTTCCTTAAAAATAGCAAAATCTCGGAAGCAAATATGGCAAAATATTAAGAGTTACTCAAATGAAAGATAGGTGCAGAGGATACTATGTTAAACTCTTAACTTTTGCTTAAAATATTTTACAATTATTTTTAATGGAGCCCTTTTTTGTAGAAATCAGCAAGCTGATTCTAAGATTCATTTAGAATGGAAGGGACCCAAAATAACCAAAATAATCTTTTTTAAAAAAAGAAAACTAATTTGGAGGATTCACAATTCCCAATTTCAAAACTTGCCACAAAGCTACAGTAATCAAGACAGTGCCCTACTGGCATAAGGAGAGACATACAGAACGATGGAATAGAATTGAGAGTCCAAAAATAAACCCTTATATTTGTATGGTCTATTAATTACTGACAGGGGTGCCAAGACAATTCAGTGGAGAAAGATTTATCTTTTCAATAAATATTGTTGGGACAACTGTATACCCACATGCAAAACAATGAAGCTGGACCTCCTACCTCATACGCCATATACAAAAATTGATTCAAAATAGATCAAAGACCTAAATGTAAGAACCAAAGCTATAAAACTCTTAGGAGAATATAAGAGCTAATGCTATAAAACTCTTAGAAGAAAAAATAGACATTAAGTCTTTGTGAATTTGGATTACACAATGGCTTGATATCCAAAAATATGTTATCCAAAGTACAATTGATAAAATAAAAGTAGATAAATTGGACTTCATCATAATTTTAAACTTTTGGGCTTCAAAGTATGCTATCAAGAAAGTGAAAAAACAACCCAAAGAATGGGAGGAAATACTTACAAACTGTATATCTAATAAGGGCCTAGTATGCAGAATATAAAAAGAATTCTTAAAATTCAACAATAAAATGACAATCCAATTAGAAAATGGGCAGAGAATTTCAATAGATATTATTCCAGAGAAGATACAACAGCAACCAATAAGCACATGAAAAGAAGATGCACAACATCATTAATCAATATAGAAATGCAAATCAAAACCACAATGAAATACCCCTTCACACTCACTGGATAGCTATATTCAAAAGGACGGACAATAAGAACTGTTGACGGGGATGTGGGATAGGATAACTGAAACCCTCATACATTGCTAGTAGAGTTATGAACTAGAGCAACCACTCTGGAAAACATTTGACATTGCCTCAAAATCTTAAACATTGAATAGTCCTATGACTGAGCAGTTCCACTTCTAGCTATATACCCAAGAGAATAAAAAACACATGTCCATAAGCGTAACAACAAAGCAAAACTGAAGGAACAAAACAGACTCCAAGAAGGGACTAGCAGTGACCAAAGGGAAGGGGCTGGGAAGGGTAGGGGGCAAGGGAGGGAGAAGGGGATTAAGGGACACTATAATTTGCAATCACAATATAGGTAGGTCACAGGGAAGGTAGTACAGCACAGAGAAGACAAGTAAGGACTCTATAGTATCTTACTAAGCTGATGGACAGTGACTGCAATGGGGTGGGGGTGGGGACTTGATAATTGGGTGAATGCTGAAACCACAATGTTGCTCATGTGAAACCTTCATAAGATTGTATATCAATGATACCTTAATTAAAAAAGAAATGTGTCCACATAAAAACCCATACACAAATGTTCAGAGTAGCATATTCATAATAGTCTAAAAGCAGAAAAAACATAAATGTCCTTCGACTGATGAATAGGTAAATAAAATGTGACAGATCCATACAATAGTTTATTTGGCAATAAAAATGAATGAAGTACTGATGCATGCAACAACATGGATGAATGAACTTAGAAAGCATTATGCTAAGTAAAAGAAGCCAGACACAAAAGTCCACATTTGTATGACCCCATTTGTATGAAACATGCAGAACAGACAAATCCACAGACACAGAAACCAGATTAGTGGTTGCCTATGGCTGGGAAGGCGAGGAAAATGGGAGTGACTGCTAGTGGGTATGGAGCTTCTTTCTGGAGTGATAAATGTTCTGAAATTAGTGGTGATGGTTGCATAGCTCTGTAAATATACTAAAGGTGCTGACTCATACACCTTAAAAGGGTTAATTTTATGGTACATGAATTATACTTCAATTTAAAACACACACCTTGAAGCTGGAGTTGGAGGAGTCTATGGCCTGCTCGGCCCCTCCCTCGTGCTCTCCCTGGAGGAGGCTCAGCCAGCATACCGGAGTGACTTGGAGGTTGCTCAGAGGCTTGTCCTCCCACAAAGACCATGAGGAAATGAAGCTGGAGCCCTGTGTCAGAAACCCAGTTTTATAGGCTGCAGTGTGGCGTCAAGAGTGTTTGCTACTTTATCCTAGCCAAGCAAAACACAGGCTTAATTGCACAAAACAAATGAGCCCTGGAATGAATGTGATGGTTTAAAAAGTTGCTCCATATTTTAGACCTGTATAGATGCCTTTAATTTTACTTGTACAGCTGCTCTAGTCATGTCACAGCAATTGGCAGAAGTCTGTTGATGTGCAATCATTTTCACTCATTTTGAGCACAGTTGTATCTCGCATATCTAAAATATTTGTAAATAAAAATCTATGTATTTTATACATGGGTGTATTCATTCATTTATCCATCCATCTAACAAAGCCATGCACCTAACAATGACCACCTACTATTGCCAGGCACTGTTCCAGGGCCAGGGGAGGAAGGGGGAACAAGATGAACAAAATAGAAAAAGCCCCTTCTCTAATGGAGATTTTATTTCAGTTACAGAAACCAAAAATGAACGTATATCATACGAAGTGATGATAAATATCATAGTGACAAAGAGAGCAGCTTGAGGGCCTCAAGTATCTGGATAGCAGATAGGACATTCATGGTAGGCTTCTTGAGAAGGTGACACTGAGGCAGAGATCCCAATGGGGAGGAGGAGCTATAACAAGTTCTGTATACATCAAACCAGCATGAACATTCAGAGGTGGGAACCAGCCTGGCAGGTGTGAACCACAGCAAGCAGGATGGTGTGGCTGGAATGGAGTGAGTGAGTGGGGGAGAAGAGGAGAAGATGCAGTTGGGGAAGGTGCACAGTGCCACCCGTGCCTAGATGCCACTGTCCAGACTCAGCATAAATACAAGGTGAGATGCAAGGTCCATGGAGATTTTCAGGCAGGGAAGCTATATGCTCTGTCTTGTGTTAAGAGGCCCATCATGACTCTCTGAAGAGCATGGAGTGGAAGGGAGCATGAATGGGCGCAAGGAGACTCGGCCTTCTATGTACATGCCCAGACAAAGACTGGATGGATACAGAGCCCACTCTTAGTGCAGTTACCTCCAAGTAATATCATTCTCTGAAAAGCTTCTGTACAGCAAAGGATACCATCAATAGAAAAAAAGGCATCCTACAGTATGGGAGAATATATTCATAAATGACATATCCGATTAAGGGTTGACATCCAAAATATATAAAAAGCTCACACACCTCAATGAACAAAAAGCAAATAATCCAATTAAAAAATGGGCGAGGATCTAAACAGAACTTCCCCAAAGAAGAAATTCAGATGGCCAACAGGCACATGAAAAGATGCTTCACATCACAAATCATCAGAGAAATGCAAATTAAAACCACAATGAGGTATCACCTCACACCAGTAAAGATGGCCACTATCCAAAAGACAAACAACAATAAATGTTGGCAAGGATGTAGAGAAAGGGGAACCCTCCTATACTGCTAGAGGGAATGTAAATTAATTCAGCCATTGTGAAAAGCAGTATGGAGGCTCCTCAAAAAACTCAAAATATAAATACCATTTGACCCAGGAATTCTACTCCTAGGAATTTACCCTGAGAATGCAGGAGCTGAGTTTGAAAAAGATGTATGCACCCCTGTGTTTATCAAAGCACTATTTACAATAGCCAAGAAATGGAAGCAACCTAAGTGTCCATCAGTAGATGAATGGATAAAGAAGATGTGGTACATATACACAATGGAATATTATTCAGCCATAAGAAGAAAACAAATCCTACCATTTGCAACAACATGGATGGAGCTAGAGGGTATTATGCTCAGTGAAATAAGCCAGGAGGAGAAAGATAAGTATCAAATATTTCACTCATCTGTGGAGTATAAGAACAAAGAAAAAACTAGAGGAACAAAACAGCAGCAGAATCACAGAACCCAAGAATGGACTAACAGCTACCAAAGGGAAAGGGACTAGAGAGGATGGGTGGGAAGGGAGGGATAAATGGGAAAAAGGGATACTACAATTAGCACAAATAATGTGGGGAGTGTGGGCATGGGGAAGGCAGTACAGAGAAGACAAGTAGTGATTCTATAGCATCTTACTACGCTGATGGACAGTGACTGTAATGGGGTATGTGGAGGGGACTTGATAATAGGGGGAGTCTAGTAACCATAATGTTGCTCATGTAATTATACATTAATGATACCAAAATAAAAAGTATATATATTAAACAATGCCTATCACATTAAAAAAATCTAACTTTCTGCTCTTCTGTGCAGTTTGGATTTGTTCTAATGGGTATGCTGCATTAATTTGGAACTTATAATAAAGATATTCTAAAAGATAGCCACTAATTTGGAACCCTTGTGTATTGCATAGGACTATAAAATTGTGCGGCCACTGTGGAAAACAGTATGGTGGTTCCTCAAAAAGTTAAGCACAGAATTACCATATGATGCATCAATCCCACTGCTAGGGATATTCCTCAAAGAATTGAATGCAGGGCCTCAAACAGATACTAGCACACCAATATTCATAGCAGCATTATTCACAATAGCCAAAAGGTGGAAACAACCCAAATGTCCATCAAAAGATGAGTGGATAAAATGTGATGTACATTTCCGATGGCATCTTACTCACCCTTAAAAACAAATTAAATTCTGATACATGCTACAAGATAGATAAAACTAAAAACATTGTTCTAGGAGGAATAAGACAGATACAAAAGGACAAATATTATATGATACCACTTATATGAGGTACCTCTAGAATAGGAAATTCATAGAGACAGAAAATATACCAGGGGCTGGGGCAGGGGAATACGAAGTTTATTTAATGGGCACAGACTTTCTGTCGGGATGATGAAAAAGTTCTGGAAATAATGGTGATGGTTGTACAATATTGTGAATGCACTTAATGCCAATGAATTGTATTCTTCAAAATGGTTAGTGGTAAATTTTATGCTATATATATTTTATTACAATTTAAAGAAATCTTTTACAATATAACCACTCAATGACAGTCAGGAGACAGCCCCCTCCCCCCAAATTTATCAGAAAGCAGACACTTGAGATGGATATGCTTTTACAAGATAATTAAATCATATGTCTAAAACTCTTCTCTATCAAAAAAAAAAGTATGGTCTAGAGCAGCACTGTCCAACAGTAATACAATGCAAGGCATGTGTAATTTTATATTCCTAGTAGTCACATTAAAAACACAACAGATGGGATTCGTTTTTTACATGTTTTAACCCAACTTACGCAAAATACCATCTCACCTTGTGAACAATATAAAAAGTCATTAATGAACTATTCTACGTTCATTATAGTTTTCATACTAAGTCTTCAAAAGTCGATGTGCCCTTTGTACTTACAGCACATCTCAGACTGGGCCAGCCACACGTCAAGGCTCAGGAGCCGCGTATGGCTTACGGTTTCTGTGCGGGACAGCTGCAGGCTAGGAGGGGCAAAACATTGAACCAGAGCTTGGACCCCTGGCTTCCAGCCTCAGCATTGTCACTTACAGCCATGGGACCTATGCAAAGTGCCTCCATAGTTGTGAGTCTTGGTCCTAATCCTGGTAAATTCCTACTGAAATGGAATTAACAGCCCACCTACCTATGCCATAGGGTAACTGAGAGACTCTGGCAAAATAACATAAAACTATAAAGGTTCATGCAGTTGTCATATCCAAGAATCTATTTATCAACATCCAAATGCAGTGCGTTGTAAGTATAGTGTTAGGTAATAATAACCACAGAGGAGACAAATATTTTTGTACATGTTAACTTGGAAGGAAGCACTCAGGGAGGGTGGCAGGGAGTAGATCCCCGTATAAAGCATCCATAAACAACTCCATCATAGTCTTCTCCAGAAAAAGAGCCGCAAAGCCACTTGTCACTGATTAATGGGCGTGTGGAGCCTGAGGAACACAGGTCATGATTGCTCTGCAAGCCGATTTTCTTCCAGGCTGTAAGATGTTATTTCTCAAAGGAAGGAGCTCAGAGCTTCCTTGTTTATGAATTCATTTTTCAGGGGTGGGATGATTTAAAGAGCCCTGGCCATTTCCTGACAGCGCACATGGAGCCAGCCTGGAAGCCTCGGGCCCCAGCCGGGCTGACCACGAGCCAGACCCAAGGAAGCTTCATCCCACGCTTCCTGTCGGTCCGGCAGCCGGGGTTTCCTGGCGGCCCTTCCCTGCACCCAGCTGATTCAAAGGCCTGGCAAGACCGAGTGCCAGCCCAGAAAATCTGAGGCAGCCAGATTTGTTATTTCAAATCTTTAACCCTGCAGACCTTTGTGTTTGGCTTATAAATATTAAAGTTATAGCAAGGATGCATGGGATGGCCATGATTATAATACAGCGGGCAAAAATTCCCTGCATGCCCAGGCTTCAAAATGTCATCCCATTTCAAAATTAATTAATTTAACTAGTATAGCAAAATAATAAAAAATGATGAACAGTAGGAATGGTAAAATGATACAGCCATTCTGGAAAGCAATTTGGCAGTTTCTTATAAAATCAAATATATACTTATCGTAAGACCAGAAATTGCACTCCTGGTTATTTATCACAGAGAAATAAAAATGTGTTCACACAAAATCCTGTACACCAATGTTTATGGCAGCTTTATTTGTAATAGTCATTAGGGTTCTCTAGAGAAACAGAACCAATAGGACATATATACCAATTTTATCTGTCAATCATATTTCAATAAAGCTGGAAAAGAAAAAAGATTTAACTGTGCCTTTAAGGCTGTTTTTCTCCTTTTCACCTGTTACAGATACACATTTTTAAATTGCTCCTTTTTTCTGAGATAATAAAATTAATACATGTTCATTGCAAAAAAAGTTACCTACTGTTTGATTTTGGAAGTGACAAAATTATAGCGATGGAGAATAGATCAGTGGTTGGCAGGGGTCAGGGTTGGGGGGAAGGTGTGATCATTAAGGGGTAACAGGAAGGCATTTCTTAGGCCTGACAGAATGATTCTGTATCCAGATTGTGGTGATAATGACTTGAAACGGCACATACGATAACATTTCATATAACTATACATCAAAAAAAAAAAAAGAGTGCCATGTTTGAAGACAAATGAGTGTTTGGTGAATAACATGTTCCCAGCTTTACTCTTGGAACTTTACATACATCACACACAACATTGACACTAGCCTTGAGAATACTATTGCCCTCATTTTAAAGAGGAGGAAACAGAGGCTCAGAGAGTGTGAGTAACTATACACTATCATACAGCGAAACTGGGATGACTCTCAGTCTTTTGCCCATGAAGCCCCCTAACACATAAATAAACTCTAAGGAATGGAGCCCCACAGTTCACAGGACAGGCCATTCTAGCCGTGCGGCACCTCACACCACAGCTGAGTATCCTGCACTTCCCCTTCTCACACTCCCTGAGTCCCTCACCACTGCAGCGAGGCCCTGAGATAAACACAGAAAGTTCTGCTCTATGAAGTGGCAGAGAGATAAGACCATTGAAAAACAAACTACAAGAAAGTCCAGAAAGGCAGGTGGCACAGCAGTCAGGGATCAGGGGTGCCAGAATAAAGGGAGCAGCTTTTCCCATAACCCCTATAACCCTCACTGGCATTTAGATGGTGCCCCACTTCTTAAGGATTTGTGCCTCCTGCAGGATGCCTCCCCTGATTCCTACGAGGCTGAGCTAAGGGCCCTCTTTAATGCTCCCACATCTGCGGGATTTCTCCTTATCAGAGACTTACCACACGGTTGTAGAATCACCAGTGTATATGTTGGTGATCTTGGAGTGTAGCAGAAAACTTGGCCTGAGTAGGGGCAAAATGAGTGTTTGTTGAGTGAATGAATGAACTGCAAGAATCTAAAACAGGGGATTGTGAACTCCAATGCCTTCAGAGCCAGGCAGAGAACACAAATGAATGAGGTTGGGGATAGAAATTGGGAGAGAATGGTGAGGAGCAGAGTGGCGTGGAGGATGTGTGCCCCTGAGTACTGGCCATTAGCTGCCATGTGTGTGTGGTGGGGGGCACGCCTACTGTCATCTTATGTTTCAAGAAAAGCCCAAATCCAGACTTTCACGATGAGCTTCTGATTTTTTCATGTTGTTAACTAATCTTGAACTCTTTTAATTAAGTGAGGGCCAAACCAAACACATATGCTGGTTGACTATTGCCCAGAGATCATATGTGGAACTCCTACTCTAAAACTTCAGGGTGTTCCAGTTCCTGAGGCAGTGGCAGTGATTTTACTGATAAATGCTAGACAAAGAGGTCAAGAGCAGGCAAAGGAAAGCCAGTGTCACCAACACCCATAAGCTAATTCCTTTTGGATGGCTTCTCCTGTAGGCATCCCACTGGGAGAGGTCCAAAGAGCAGGCAGGATTCTGAAGTGGGGGTGCAGGGAAGACAAAGGGCCTTATGACTGCTAACTGGTTGGGGTGTTGGGTTCTTGTATAACTTGAACCCTCATGAAAACATGCATCTTTATTGAATTAATCAGATTATTTTCATCCCGGAGCTAAAGGCACAAAGACCAGACCATCCCATCTAATGGACAAAAGGTCTTGCCAGGTCTATTTAAAGAGGAGCCCTCATTGCCACTTGCACCAGACAGCGGGAACTTAAGATGAGACTGGACAGGGCCCTAGGAAAGAGGCCATGGGTGGTGATTCAGCCTGGCTAAGGGACCTAATACGGATGTAAAGTCTTCCCTCAGGCCCCTGGCACTTCAACATCGGGGGCCTTCTGGCAACTCCCAGTTCTTCACTGGCCAGTTCTTCCTCTCCAGCTTGGGAAATGGGCACAGTGTTCAGAATAGCCCAGCTTCAAACCGTCCCTCTACCATTTCTGGCTGTGTGACTTCAACAGGTGACAGCTTTGGAATCCCAGTTTCTCCATCTTTAAAATGTAACTAACATTTGTTGCTGTCACATACACCTTGATATGACATAATGAGAAGGACACTTCATCTCTATGGTACTCTTCCCAGAAGTCTACATCCCCAGGCTAATCATGAAAAAACAGTAGAGGAGTTCAAACTGAGGAACATTATACAAAATATGAGTATATTCTTCAAAAGGGTCAAGATAAAGAAAAACAAGGAGAGACTGAGAAACTGTCATAAATTAAAGAAACTAAGGGGAGACAACAGTTCAGTGCAACATGGTATCCTGGATTGGATCCTGGAATGGAAAAGGGCCTTTAGTGGAACAACTGGTGAGATATGAATAAAGCCTGTGTAATTTAGTTAAAAAGTCATGCGATGAGTAGCACTTCTTCATATCCCTTTCCCCTTCCTCTTCCTTTTCTGAACAATTCAGTCCTAAACTGTAAATGGGACAGAACAAGGTAGGCATCCACAGTGGAAGGAGGTGGGGAGCTGTGGTGACCCAGAGTGGGAGCCCACACACAAGTCTGATGTCAGGATTCAGAGCCAAGCAGAGGGGTGACACCTGGAATGAGGAGTCAGAGCCCATGCAGGGTCGGGAAAGCATCCCTGTCAGAGAAGAGAGTTACCAACAGGGAAAGGTGGAAGGCATCAAGGAGCCCTGTGGCATTGGCTAGGAATTGAACACAGTGGTGTGAACTCATAATGTTCAGTATCTATGGATAGATAGAAAAATAATTATAGAGATGAGTGGAGAATAAAAGGAGTTCGGTGGATGGATGGTAGTGATGGTTGTATAATGTGAATGCACTTAGTGCCACTGAACTATACACTTAAAAATGATGGTAAATTTTGAAATACCTATACCCTGAAAACTATAAGACACTCTTAAGAGAAATTAAAGAGGACACTAACAAATGGAAATTCATCCCATGCTCTTGGCTAGGAAGAATTAATATCATCAAAATGGCCATCCTGCCCAAAGCAATATACAGATTTGATGCAATCTCTATCAAATTACCAACAGCATTCTTCAACAAACTGGAACAAAGTTTGAAAATTCATATGGAAACACCAAAGACCCCAAATAGCCAAAGCAATCCTGAGAAGGAAGAATAAAGTGGGGGGGGATCTCACTCCCCAACTTCAAGCTCTACTACAAAGCCACAGTAATCAAGACAATTTGGTACTGGCACAAGAACAGAGCCACAGACCAGTGGAACAGATTAGAGACTCCAGATATTAACCAAAACATATATGGTCAATTAACATATGATAAAGGAGCCATGGACATACAATGGGGAAATGACAGTCTCTTCAACAGATGGTGCTGGCAAAACTGGACAGCTACATGTAAGAGAATAAAACTGGATCACTGTCTAACCCCATACACAAAAGTAAATTCAAAATGGATCAAAGATCTGAATGTAAGTCATAAAACCATAAAACTCTTAGAAAAAAAACATAGGCAAAAAATCTCTTGGACATAAACATGAGTGACTTCATCATGAACATATCTCCCCAGGCAAGGAAAACAAAAGCAAAAATGAACAAGTGGGTCTATATCAAGCTGAAAAGCTTCTGTACAGCAAAGGACACCATCAATAGAACAAAAAGGCATCCTACAGTATGAGAGAATATATTCATACATGAGATATCCAATCCAATAAAGGGTTGACATCCAAAATATATAAAGAGCTCACACACCTCAACAAACAAAAAGCAAATAATCCAATTAAAAAATTGGCAGAGGAGCTGAACAGACAGTTCTCCAAAGAAGAAATTTAGATGGCCAAGAGACACATGAAAAGATGCTCCACATCGCTAAGTCATCAGAGAAATGCAAATTAAAACCACAATGAGATATCACCTCACACCAGTAAGGATCACCACCATCCAAAAGACAAACAACAACAAATGTTGGTGAGGTTGTAGAGAAAGGGGAACCCTCCTACACTACTGGTGGGAATGTAAATTAGTTCAACCATTGTGGAAAGCAGTGTGGAGATTCCTCAAAAAGCTCAAAATAGAAATACCATTTGACCCAGAAATTCCACTCCTAGGAATTTACCCTAAGAATGCAGCACTCCAGTTTGAAAAAGACATATGTGCCCGTATGTTTATCACAGCACTATTTATAGTAGCCAAGAAATGGAAGCAACCTAAGTGTCCATCAGTAGATGAATGGATAAAGAAGATGTGGTACATATACATAATGGAATATTATTCAGCCATAAGAAGAAAACAAATCCTACCATTTGCAACAACATGGATGGAGCTAGAGGGTAGTATGCTCAGTGAAATAAGCCAGGAGGAGAAAGACAAGTACCAAATGATTTCACTCATCTGTGGAGTGTAAGAACAAAGAAAAACTGAAGGAACAAAATGGCAGCAGAATCACAGAACCCATGAATGGACTAACAGTTACCAAAGGGAAAGGGACTGGGGAGGATGGGTGGGAAGGGAGGGTAAGGGCAGGAAAAAAGAAAGGGGGCATTACGATTAGCATGTATAATGTGGGGGGGGGGGCTCAGGGAGGGCTGTGCAACACAGAAGATGAGTAGTGACTCTATAAGCATCTTACTATGCTGATGGACAGTGACTGTAATGGGGATTGTCGGGGGGACTTGGTGAAGGGGGGAGCCTAGTAAACATAATGTTCTGCATGTAATTGTAGATTAATGATTACAAAATATTTTTTTAAATGATGGTAAATTTTAGGTTATATGTATTTTACAATTTTTCAAAATCATAAACATAGGTGTAGATGAGTGTGTGTGTGTTGTGTGTGAGAGTGTATACACCCTTATGTTGCCTACCTAGCTCTGTCCACTGAAAGGATTGGGAGGCCTTGCCCTAGTGGCAGTGAGCACCCCTAGCATCTAGACCTTGACTTCTAAATACCATTTTCTAAAACAAACCAAAGTCCTTGGAAAAATGACTGAGTCCAGTGCTGGGACAGGAAAGAGGGAAAATAAGCCTAGAACATCCCATGCTGAAATGCTCAAAAAAATGGCAGGACTAGGCATAAGGACACAGCAAATTAGCTTGAATGGGCTCCTACTGACCAAATTGGACATAAGAATTTAATTATACAAATAAGTAATCCGAGTAATGAATTACAATCCATTGATTCTATGAGCCTGTGCAAACATAAATAATTACTTGCCCAAGATCATGAGGAGGTAAAGTAGCCCCAGGGGAAGAAGGATGCTCACTCTCATTTTCCTTTTTCCTATTTAAAAAAGAAATTCCAAGTGGAAAGGACATGACACATACAGCAAACTAGAGGCCCAGAAAATTCCTAGAGAGGCTGTCCAGGGCATCCGGACTTTTGAGATCTGTCCAGTGTCATTTCCTGTTGGTGGGGAGGGAAGATGTAGGAGGTGCCAGTGAGGAATGGGATGTGAGAGTGAGGGAAGTGGGGGCACTGGGCAGCCAGCTGCTGCTTCTTATGAACCCATGCCCAGGCGTTGAGGGGCTGAGAGTGGTGAGGAGCCTCTGCCCAGCAGAGTGAGAACCCCACATCTGGTTCACATCGAAGGGTAAGAACAAATGGGTTTCTGAGCTGGAAGACACCCAGCAGACTTGGCCAAGCCAGGCTGCTTGGACACCAGGGCACAACATCACCTCCTCCATCTGTCATCAGGCCTGACCAGCTCCCAAGGGCCCACAGAGGGGATGTGGCTGGAATGAGACCATCTTCTCTGCTAAGAACCACATTATCTGGGCCCGGCTCTGCCTAATGTGCAAAACAGGCTCATCGTGTGTCTAGAAGGGCTGGTTCTGTGACTTGCAGATGACTCGCTTTAAACCTGGAAAGGCTAGAGCTGCACACGCACAAATTTGACCATTTCACCCACAGGGCTTATATGCCTCTCCTGGTGCTTCCCTTGGCTGGGAAGGGGCAACTACTTGCTGTAGAACCTTTCTTAACTTCTCTGAGCCCCAATTTCTCCATGTGTAACATGAGAACAATTCCTTCACAGGGCCATGGTTAGCCTGTTAGAGTTGCTGAATATAATGCACAATCACAGCTCCAGAAAACTCTCCATTAATGTCCACAGTTCCTATTGGTCACTTAGATACCAGTTTTATCTTTTCTATTGGGCAGTAAAAATGTTAGAGATAAAAAGGATGCTTTCTCCCAGGCTTTGTACTCTAGCAATTAGTACCATCTGGCAGCATGAGTCAAGGGACAGACAGACAACAGTTCACTTTCTGGTTTTGCTGTGTCATGCTAGGAAGCTTCATTAACTTCTTTGAGTCTCAGTTTTTCAGTTTTTTTTCTCAGTAGAGGTAGAATCCCTGCCCCTTTGATCCAGGGGTTTGAGAGAATTGAGAGAGGTAATGCATATTAGGGGATGGTTTCTGTATATACCATTTCCTTCCCACACTCATATTAAAGGCTCAAAGAACAATAGTTGGGTTAAAGGGATACACATCAGGGAAGCATCTCTTAAAACCACCTGGCACTGGCCCTTTCCCTGCCCAGCATTAGTTTTCCTCTTCAAATAGCAACAGTAGAAGACGAGAGCTGATCTGTTCTGGGATGAGTGCTGAGGCCCAGTGCCCCAGCCAGTGCCCTTTGGAGGCATCAGCTTCCTATTATGGTCTCACCTGTTGCTGTCCTCAAACACAGAAAGGACACTGCCTCTTTGTCCAACCAGCTCGCCCTTCTCCAGGGCCCTCCTCAGGGTTCACTGGGAGCCAGGAGTCTGGGTTCTGGACACCACCTTCCTTGGATCTTTGGAGAAGCTGGGTACACCTTGGCAAATCATCTGACCTCACTGTGCCTCAGTTTTCTCATCTGTAAGAAGGGCTCACAGACACTACCCACTTTATAGTGAATGGGGCTTTTCTGAGAGGTTTGAGTATGTAAGGGGTATACTTATACAGCACCTGGCACATCACAAGTGTTCAATAAATGTTCACTTTTATAAATATTAGTTCTCATTTGGAATCTCTGCATCCCTAAGTAGTTCCTACTCAACAGCTCAGAAGATGCCAGAGTTCAAGTTCAACTCTGATTTTCCAGGGAAGAGAGACAATCTCTCACTGGGTTCCTCTCACTTCCTTTCTAGAATCTGATATTTCATCAACATGTAATCCACTCCTATGAACTAGCCAGTCTACAGATGGAACCACAGTCCAGGCCAATGAGTACATCTGAATTCCTCTTATCAGATCACCCAGAACCCAACACACCCAATTAACCCCTTTCCTCTTCCAAAAATTTTAGCCATCTCCCTAACAATCACCCGTTTAACCACTAGCCATGATCTAACTACTGCCTCCCCAAAATTCGGGCTCTGCTCAGTGTAATCAACACACAGATTGAAAGTTTTCACTCTGAGCTCTGTCTTTGAAACCTTGAATAAGAAAAAGAACAGAAGAAAGCAGGCTCCCCGACCCCAGTGAAACCCTAAGTAAAAAACCAAAGATTAATTGTATATATATTTATAATATATAATAATATACCATATAATAATCATAGCCTATATAGTAAAATAATTATATGTCATTTCTCTGTGTACGTGTATATATACTCAACCAAAGGCTAAGAGAAAGCTTGTCACACTCAAAAGTGAAATGGAACGAATTACATATCCTTTGCATGACAAGAAAGAGGTAAGAGAATAACATTGTGAAGAGTCATGACTTCTCTGAAGCAGCTGTGGAAATCTGCTTCATGACCAGAAAGAGATGTGATTGTAGGTAAGGACTGGGGACAGACTCTTTAAGTAACTTTAGAGATTTGGGGGTTAAACCATTTCACACAGCCTTAAAAATATTGTGCTCTCAAAAAAATCTGTCTGTGCATCTGTGTATCTCTCTGAAATTTGTTGGTCTCCTCCCTAAACTCTTGCTTTTTAAACTTCACTAATTGAGAGCTCACTTGTTAAGCTGTTTATCCCATTTACCCTTAAAACATCCCCAGGAGTTAGATACTAGTTTCATCCCCATTTTGCTGAGTTGGAAAGTGAGGCACAGAGCAGTTGGTTAACTTTATGGGGGTCACATGGCTAATAGGGGTCAGAGTTAGAATTCAAACTGATTTCAGAGTCTATGCCGTGAACCACTAAGCTCTACTGCCTCCCTGTGGCGGTTTTGCTAGTTGAGCGGAAGCCACCAGCTTTCACAAATACCTCCCTACCCCCGCAACACACAGTACTCCGTACCCCCATGTTGGTTTTCATAGGAAACCCCACAGACCCTGTATTCACACTTTCAACATGCATAAAATATTAACCCACCACTAAAAAACCCACTTTTTAAAATCAATAGCTTCTACTTTCTCTGATGCAAGACCGTTATAAATAAAGCAATTTTTTTTCTTACCTTCCTATGTAAATCCAAAGAATTTGGTTATTGTCAGCTCACCGTTCATTTTGGAAGCCCAGTAGCAATCCTGGGGTTGAGTGTAACGAAAGGCCAGTTTGGGGGAACTAGTGTTGCCACCTAGATCTGGAACACTGGGGCAGGTCAAGTCTCTGAAGTTTTACAAACATCCTTGCTCTTCATTCTGGCATCTCAGATTCCTCAGGTGGCAGAGAGGCAGTTTTTGTTTTGTGTTGTATTTTTTCCTGTTAAAACTTTCAAAGCTACAGTTCTTGGCCTTGGAAGCTGCTTTCCTTGTGTGGCAGGTAAGGCTCTGGGGGCTGGTGGGAAGGCTGGGAGGTAAGGGAGGTTGGATCTATCTGGGACAATTAGGAGCCAGTGTGACTCCTTTAATTAGAACGGATCTGGGGGAATGGGATTGAATTAAGGCTTGATTGGGCATTTGGTTCCTTACTATTCACCAAGTAATGCAGAGGGCCACAAGAAATAGCCCAAGAAAAGGCCAAGGGAAAGAGTAGGGGGGTGACCCACCAATGGGATGGATTCTGAGGCTCAGAAGAAGTGTTAGAACAAGAGGAGGTGACCCTGTGAACAAGTAAAATAAAATAATTAAAAGCCAGAGATACTATTTCCTTGATCTTCTCCAAATGTCTTGCTTCCTAATCAAAGCCTTCAGTGGGAGCCCTGGAAGGCAAAGCCCACGGCCCACAATGATCGCAGATGGGTGAACAGAACACTCACTCGGTGGCCCACCCTGTTCCCAGCAGTTTGCCTGTGTTAAGCCATTTGTCCCTCACAACAACCCCGTGAGGGTGGGACTACTTCCCACATTAACAGACGAGGAGACTGAGTTACAAAGAGGTTAAGTAACTTACCCAAGATCACAGCAAGGAAATGGCCACGCAGGGGCCCCAAGCTGGCACTCCCAGCCGCTACACCAGACCCCTCCCAGAAACCAGTGCTGGGAATTTCTCTTCATGGACAAAGAAGGGTCCAGTCCCAGCTGTGGCTCCAGTGAGCCATGCAATCTTGGACTTATCATTTCCCTTCTTTGTGCCTCAGTTTACCCATTTGAGGAGCATGTGGCATGACATGGTCTCTTCTGTCCCTAGGAGTTCTGATTCCATGACTAATACGTACCTTCTCTTCATTACTCCCAAAATGAGATGACAAAAAAAGGCTGTCACAGGGTTTCCGAGTTGTTTTCCTAGCCAAGGGTAGGCCCGTGCTCAATGCTGGGCCCCGAGTGAACCCAGAGGGCACCAAGACTTGGACACTGCCCTCAGGCTGCCCTTGGTCAGAGGAGTGGAGTGGACACCCTGCATCCAAGGAACGAAGTGGACAAGCATGGTGAGGGAGGCGGCGGCCACAGGGGTGGTGGAGAGAGGAGAGAGGGACTGCGTGGGGGTGTCCAGGGGGCTCCCTGGGTGAGGTGAAGGTTTCCCAGGTTTTCTCCAGAAAGGAGTTTTTAAGTTTGCAAAGGGAAAGGTTGAAGTGAAATTCCTGGTATCTTTCCATTGGCTAAATATACCTGCAGCTGCCTCTTATTGAAAGCTAGACAAACAGTCACAGCCTGGGGTCTCTCTGGCAGTTTGCCCTTGAGGAGGGAGGAAAGAAATGGCTGCTGGCTGAATAGATCCTGTAGGAGAAAAGGAGTGCCTGACTCTATTCACTGCAGAACTATCAAGACCTCGAAGCTCTAGGACCCAACCTGTAACTATGCAAAAAGCAGTTCCCTTTCCAGAAAGACCACTCACAAGATGCACAACGCATCTGATTCCCAGGGAACACCTGGTGGGGTGAGAGGCGTGTCTCCAACACTACATGGCTAAGGAGAATGTCATCTCCTGCAGAGGGCCATGCCAGTAATTTAGGATGCCTGCAGGAGCCTAGATCCTAGATCTGAATGGGCTAAAAGGTCACCAATATAAAACTTGGGGTTCAGAGAGAGGAGGCAAGCCAACACTGAATCTCTTTGAAACTTTAGAGGTTTTTCAACCTCAGCACTACTGACATTTTGGAGCAGATAGTTCTTTGCTGTGGGGCTCTGTTCTGTGCATTATAGGGGTGTTTAACAGCAAACCTGACCTCTACCCACTCAAGATGTCAGTAGCACCCTCTCCCCAAGATGTGACAACTAAAAATGTCTCCAGACTATTAAATGTCTCCTTGGGGAACAATTGTCCTCAACTGAGAACCACTGCTTTATATAAAAATTAACCTTAGACTTGCTAATACTTTTTTTTTTTTTTTTGCAATTACCTGAAATCTTGCTCAAAAGTTTAAATGACCAATGTAAACGCCGTATCTGAACCTCGCTGTATGTAGCAAAAAGCAAATCCAGGAGGCAATTAATTATGAGGTGCCTAACTTGCTTCTTCCAAGTTGCAGTTGCAATAGGCAGTCGGCCTCCCATCCTTTGCACTGAATTGCTGTGAAGAGCAAAAACAGCCGCTGGTCCACCTCAGAGCTGGTGCGTTTCAGTAACGGTTGGGAGGATTCTCATGGGGCTTTCCAAACTTAATTAGTTCTTATTTGTAAAGTTCCTTAGGAAGTTCAGGCCAGGATGCTATGGGAAGTCCAAGTTACTAGGATTCTCGTCACACTCTTAAAAAGAACATTCCCGTATAAAAAGGCCGGGAGAGCCAGAACAGAGCTCATAGGAGCGTGTGTGAATAGTGGAGTCCCTGTGAAGTGCATTTGAGAGGGTAAAGAAAGAGAGTAATACTTTCCAACTTTTGGCCCTCCTCCTATTCTCTAGAGCAGAAAATTATTTAAAGTATTTCCTGAACAGCTGAAATATGTTAGAAACCTGCTAGCATTCTCTACATTATCTCCAGGAAATAGACGCTGAAGAATTTCTTTGCAACAAGAAACTATTTGAGCTTTGCCGCCCATTCCCACCTGAATGGGATGGGCACTCTCACTCTGGGAACTGGAGATTACTATCTTCTTCCATCATTTTGATGTCATACTCAGTACCCTAAAGAACACACCACACCCTGAAGAGAACTCTTTGAGAATGTGGTGTGTGTGTGTGTGTGTTTGTGTGTGTGTGAACTTGCTTTGCCAGGTAATTTAGCAATGTCAGTAACGGCTTGCTAGTTATCTAGTCATCTTCGCTTAATCTCTGGGTGGGGTAAGAATGAGGTCAACCTCATCTGTTTTAGGCAGAATTCTAGAATGTGCAACAAAAGGAAAATGATTAGCCCCATCTCACTTCTGAAGATTTGCTTTCTCCAAGGCCCGAGCCTATAAATCTCTCTCAAGGTGGGAGTACTGGCAACCTGCCCCAGAGAGCCAAGTGCAAGCCTCCCAGGCAAATCAGTGCTGGGATGCTGGCGGGACACGGTACAGAGAGCCATCTGGGAGCCAGCTGTCACCCTGGCTAGCAAATTCCCCTGGTCACCTATGAGAAGGGCAAGCATGATTACTGCAGGAAAAGTACCAGAAAATGGCAGTTGTTAGCTCCAAGGCAAAGAACAAAGCCAGAAAAGAAAGCCAACTCTGGAAGAGAATGACAAATCTGATTATGCTGGTGAAGTGGGCAGGTGCCCTGCTTTGGAGTAATGGTTAGGAACCACCCCGCCTGCGGCACAGGCATCAGGATGCAGCGCTTGGAAAGCTCGTCTCTGCGGCAGACTGGCTGTTGGCAGGAGGATGCGCGCAGTGCCCACCTTCTGGGGCCTGCCAGGGAGCTGAACTGGAGGCCAGAGAGAGAACTACAAACCGCTGCCATCTTCTCTTTCCAGGACAAGGGCACCACATTCTTAGTGTGCCTCATCATGCTTTTGGAATGAATGTCAGCCAGATGCCATCATTTAGGGGCAGCAGTTAGAACTCCTGTTCAACTAGAGCTCGTTAGTCAAATTACAGTTAAATTCATTGGTCCATCTTAAGCTACTGTATGAAGCTTAGATGATGACATTAAAAAAAACGACAAATGTGTAGAAAATAAATTAGATCTACACCTGAAATTTGTAGTATTGTGAAGGTGGCTACATCTTTCAGAACCTAATTCTTATCAGGCTATGAGCTCATTTCTTAGAAAAGCTTACATGCACATACTTAACAGCAAACTGCATACAATTTCAGGGATCCATGGGCCCCATCAAAGCCTATTCTGGATCTCGGATCACTCAAATTAAGGATGCAGTGCTTGGGAAGCACGTGCTGTGCAGCAGAGACTGGCTGTTGGCCCAATGATAGGATTTTAGGCTATTGTGTTATCTTTGTGCCATCCTGTGTTTACATTTCCAAAATTAGTATTGCTAACTAGGAAGTTATTTTACCAAGTTATCAAAAACAAAGTTTTTAAAGGCCTCATTTCTACATTTTAACATAATTCTCCTGTATTCCAGGTTTTGCTAAAAAAAAAAAATTTCGTAGCTACAGGTACTGCCTTCTGAGTATCATATCACACCCTTAATTTTTATTCGTTTGGAATTAATTTATCCAATCCTTCCTCATTTTCCCTTGTTTATGGGTAAGCTTCCAATATTTCCGCCTAAATCTGTTCAACCTTTTTCAGAGTAGAAATACGCTCTGCTCAGTCAAGTGCTTGCTCCTTCAAGGAGCGTCATATCACCAGTAAGTAAAGGCCTACCTGATGTTTATCCTGACAAGCTCCCCAACAAACCATCACCAGGTTGGACTTCAGTGGCTCAGATAGTTGTTCTCACTGCCAATGGGAAGAGATGAGAAGGTGCTCCACATACTGTCCAATAAAACTGAGAAGGTGAAATGGAAAGGGCAGACAGGGAGGAAGGGAAGTTGAGCCTAGGAAGAGAACCCAGAGCTCTCACTGGGGCAGTGGCAAGGGCTAAAAGGTGGGGGGCCCTTGAGCCAGTTCCACTATTCAGAAAGCTAAGGCAAGCCTGTGAAAGGCTTGGCAAAACACCCAACTTTTGGATGGAATCCTATCAGAGTATAGACAGAATCCATATGGCGGCTTGTGTTGCTACACACCTGCAATTGATAAGGGAAAGAAAGTAATAAACTTAGCCTAGAAGATAAAATATATCAACATAGAGGTCTATGAAGACCTAAAATCACCGCTGTTAAAAGGCTAGGAATAGCTTGTTTCTATGGCTGTAACACTTACCTGGGGTATTTATATAGTCATTAATATCTGTAGAGTACTTATTTTACACCAAGGATTGTTCTAAGTGCCCAATCACTCACTAACATATGAAGAGGCAGGATTTGAACTCAGGCAGATCTACCTAATTAATTACTAGTCCATTCCACTACACCACATCGCAGAACCAGGACGGGGAAAGGCATTTATGATTATGAAAACTTGGAAGGCATGCACAAACTGATCAATTTAAGAGGGCTTGGTGCATACAACTCCTACAGTGTTATGAAACTGTCCCAGATATTTAGGAGGAACTGGGCGTTTATGGACACCAGAATTATGCTTTCAAACTATGCCAACAACACACCATTTAAGATACAAATACTCAAAATTAAATTGCTCTTCTGCCCTGAAAAAACCCTACTTGATAGCTTCAGTGTTTTTAATCATCTTTATTAGCTGGGGTTATGAAACTTTTATCAGTGATGTTAAGATTTTTTTCCACCAACACTTTGGCGGGGATACATGATTAGGTCAACCATCCCAATCTCATAAGAAAGCACCATGAAAGATGGGTTCAAGGGCTTTCCAAAATCAGCCAGCTGGGTTTTGGTAAGCTTCAGCAGGGTGGAGGGAGGTAAGGAATAGACAGCCAGCTACACTGCTCAATGGCCTTGTGGTCCTGCATCTCCCAAGGTTTCAAACCGCCCAACAAACAAAACTGAAGATTTTGCTCCTGCTGCTATTGGTAGGATGAAAAGGAACATATTACTTCCATCAACACAATTTTGATTTTAATTGACCTAGTTTCTGGGAAAATAAGAAAAAAAATTTAAGAAGCCAAATGCTGAAGCAAAAATCTTACAGGGTTTATTATAACAATTATCCAGAGTTTTTGTCTTATCAGTGATGATGCAGCCACAAAAAAGTTGAGGCTGAAAGAAAAGCAGACATTAGAAAATGGAGTGTTTATTTCCTACTTTGTTCCAAAGTCAGTAGCTTGACTTTAATCTTTTAATGACAGTATTATCTTTAAAGATTTTTGCAACAAGCAATATAAACATTAGCAGTTTATATTGATACCTGCCTCCTGGAGATGTTACTTTCTCTCCTTATTGACCTACTATAATACAAAAATGAAACAAAGATATGTAACTTATTGAAGTCTTAAATGAGATGTAAAACAAGTAGAAGCTAAAAAAATTTAGTGCCATAAAAGCAACTTAGACATTAACATTTTGTGAAAGAGGAATAAGTTGGTAACTATTGTTGTGTAAGACTTCCAAAAATCAAGCTGAATTTGAAAACTCATTCTCAAAGATAGAAAATTGTATCAAGTTCAATAAAAACATACAAATGCCTCTGTGGATTTTAACTTGAAGGAAACCAGTATTAAGAACTTTAAAATACAGAAATGTATTTTTGGAAATCAGCTGTCTCCCACCCACTACTACACTACTGAGTCATGCTTTTACTCTTTAACAAATCCAGCACTTACATGTTTTATCAAAATACTATGTTAGTCCCTCTAAAGCCACTAAGCTCCACCTATCTTAAAGCAAAAACGTAGGATGTCTAGGCTTACTTTCACATTACCTTCTCTCAAGTTAGACTTCTGGATCCAGCATCCAAGGGACTTCTGCTAGGCAAGGAGTAGGAAAAAAGGAGAGTGGAGCATGAAGCAGGTAGGAAAGGGAAGCAGTCTGCAGAGACAGTTTTGCAATTTCTCCTCCCCTCCCTTATGGAAGACTATAGACAAACCAGAAATGTCCACGGCTCCAGACAAGATACCCTAACCTTGGGAGTACATGTAACATAATTCAGCATTCCAAGTTAGGAACTTGGCTGCAGGAGGTACTTTAAATAAACATTAGCCAACATGGTCTATTTCTGCATCAAAACAAGCTCCCATGTTCTATTTACAGAGGGAACTTTGAAAGACTGTTAGGTCTGTCCAAGAACAGTTGCTTTGGGAAGGGGTAGGGGAGGGTGGGAGAAGGGGATTAAGGGGCATTATTAGCACTCACAATATAGGTAGGTCACAAGGCAGTATTGCATGGAGAAGACAAGTAATGACTCCACAGCATCTTACCATGGTGAACCATGCTGATGGATAGTAATTGCAATGGGGTGCGGGGGGGACTTGATAATATGGATGAATGTTGAAACCACAATGTTACTCATGTGACACCTCTATAAGATTGTATATCAGGGTGGAGCCAAGATGGCAGCATGACTAGGACAGTGGGAATCTCCTCCCAAAAACATATATATTTTTGAAAATACAACAAATACAACTATCCCTAAAAGAGAGACTAGAAGATACAGGACAACAGCCAGACCACATCCACACCACCTGCAAGAACCCAGCGCCTCACAAAGTGGGTAAGATACAAGCCCCGGCCCAAGCGCCCCTCAACCCAGCTCCTGGCAGGAGGAGTCGGAGCAGGGAGGAAGCAGGAGCCCAGGATTGCCAAACACCCAGCCCTAGCCATCCGCACCAGAGCGAAGACATAGTGCGTGTGTGGGGTGCTGGAAACTAGGTAAACAGGACAGTAAGACCTGTGAGTGGGTGCCTGCAGCCAGCACCCCTGGGACAAAGAAAAGCGAGTGCTTTTTGAAAGTCTTAAAGGGACAGGGACCCCACAGCTGGACAGAAGAATCCCGGGACACTTAGCCCAGCAGCTAGGAATCCCGGGGAACTCCAGGCACCCTAACGCCTGGGCAGCAGCTCTGAGACCCCTCACAGCGATAAACAGCTCCCCCGTCTGTTCCCCCACTGGCACCCTGCCATAGCAGAGCAGCAGCCTGAGGCTGGCCATGCCCACAGCAAAAGGAGCTTCCTCCATAGTGGCCAGGCAAGAAACAGACCAGTCTACATGCAATTGCCCAACACAAGCCGCTAGGGGTCGCCGTTGTCCCAGTAAGGAAAGGCCAGGAGCAAGTGGAAAGGGTCTTCGCTCTCCCAGCTGACAGAAGAGACAATAGCATACCACTGCATCTATCAACATGAAAAGGCAAAAAAATTTGATCCAGACCAGACTAACTCAGACATCTTCCACATCTTCCCCTGATAAGAAATCTGGGCAGATAGATTTAACCAATCTTCCTGAAAAAGAATTCAAAACAAAAGTCATAACCATGATGATGGACTTGTAGAGAAATATGCAAGAACTAAGGAGGAAGAATACAGAAATAAAACAATCTCTGGAAGGACATCAAAGCAGAATGGACGAGATGCAAGAAACCATTAATGGACTAGAAATCAGAGAACAGGAACGCAGAGAAGCTGATGGAGAGAGAGATAAAAGGATTTCCAGGAATGAAAGAATATTAAGAGAACTGTTGTGAGCAATCAAAATGGAACAATATTCACATCATAGGAGTACCAGAAGAAGGAGAGAAAAAGGGATGGAAAGTGTCTTTGAAGAAATAATTGCTGAAAACTTCCCCAAACTAGGGGAGATTTGAAATGGCCTCTCAGGCACAGAAGCACACAGAACTCCCATGAAAAGGGACCCAAGAAGGGCAACACCAAGACACATAATAATTAAAATGGCAAAGATCAAAGACAAGGACAGAGTATTAAAGAAGGGCCTTGAACCAAGAATACTGTATCCAGCATGACTATCATTTAAATATGAAGGAGGGATTAAACAATTCCCAGACAAGCAAAAGTGGAGGGAATTTGCCTCCCACAAACCACCTACCTCAACAGGGTATCTTACAGGGACTCCTCTAGATGGGAGCATTCCTAAAAAGAGCACAGAATACCCAACATATGAAGAATGGAGGAGGAGGAATAAGAAGGGAGAGAAATAAAGAATCATCAGACAGTGTTTATAATAGCTCAATAAGCAAATTAAGTTAGATAAGGCAGTAAAGAAGCTAACCTTGAACCTTTGGTAACCACAAACTTAAAGCCTGCAATGGCAATAAGTACATATCTTTCAAAAATCACCCTAAATGTAAATGGACTGAATGCACCAATCAAAAGACACAGAGTAATAGAATGGACAAAAAAGCAAGACCCATTTATATGCTGCTTAGAAGAGACTCACCTCAAACCCAAGAGATGCAGATTAAAAGTCAAGGGATGGAAAAAGATTATTTCATGCAAACAACAGGGAGAAAAAAGCAGGTGTTGCAGTACTAGTATCAGACAAAATAGACTTCAAAACAAAGAAAGTAACAAGAGATAAAGAAGGACATTACATAATGATAAAGGGCTCAGTACAACAAGAGGATATAACCATTCTAAATATATATGCACCCAATACAGTAGCACCAACGTATGTGAAACAAATACTAACAGAATTAAAGGAGGAAACAGAATGCAATGCATTCATTTTGAGAGACTTCAACACACCACTCACTCCAAAGGACAGATCCACCAGACAGAAAATAAGTAAGGACACAGAGGCACTGAACAACACACTAGAACAGATGGACCTAATAGACATCTATAGAACTCTACATCCAAAAGCAACAGGATACACATTCTTCTCAAGTGCACATGGAACATTCTCCAGAGAAGACCACATATTAGGCCACAAAAAGAGCCTCAGAGTAAATTCCAAAAGATTGAAATCCTACCAACCACCTTTTCAGACCACAAAGGTATAAAACTAGAAATAAATTGTACAAAGAAAGCTAAAAGGCTCACAAACACATGGAGGCTTAACAACATGCTCCTAAATAATCAATGGATCAACAACCAAATTAAAATGGAGATCCAGCAATATATGGAAACAAATAACACAAAGCCCCAACTACTGTGGGACGCATTGAAAGCAGTCTTAAGAGGAAAGTGTACAGCAATCCAGGCATATTTAAAGGAAGAACAATCCCAAATGAATAGTCTAATGTCACAATTATCGAAACTGGAAAAAGAAGAACAAATGAGGCCTAAGGTCAGCAGAAGGAGGGACATAATAAAGATCAGAGAAGAAATAAATAAAATTGAGAAGAATAAAATAGAAAAAAATCAATGAAACCAAGAGCTGGTTCTTTGAGAGAATAAACAAAATACATAAGCCTCTCGCCAGACTTATTAAGAGAAAAAGAGAATCAACACACATCAACAGAATCAGAAAAGAGAAAGGAAAAATCACGACGGATCCCACAGAAATACAAAGAATTATTAGAGACTACTATGAAAACTTATATGCTAACAAGCTGGAAAACCTAGGAGAAATGGACAACTTCCTAGAAAAAGACTGACCCAGAAAGAAACAGAAAATCTAAACAGACCAATTACCAGCAATGAAATTGAAGCGGTAATCAAAAAAATACCCAAGAACAAAACCTCCAGGCCAGACGGATTTACCTCGGAATTTTATCAGACATACAGAGAAGATATAATACCCATTCTCTTTAAAGTTTTCCAAAAAATAGAAGAGGAGGGAATACTCCCAAACTCATTCTATGAAGCTAACATCACCCTAATACCAAAACCAGGCAAAGACTCCACCAAAAAAGAAAACTACAGACCAATATCCCTGATGAATGTAGATGCAAAAATACTCAATAAAATATTAGCAAACCGAATTCAAAAATACATCAAAAGGATCATACACCATGACCAAGTGGGATTCATCCCAGGGATGCAAGGATGGTACAACATTCAAAAATCCATCAACATAATCCACCACATCAGCAAAAAGGACAAAAACCACCTGATCATCTCCATAGATGCTGAAAAAGCATTCGACAAAATTCAACATCCATTCATGATGAAAACTCTCAACAAAATGGGTATAGAGGGCAAGTACCTCAACATAATAAAGGTCATATATGATAAACCCACAGCCAACATCACACTGAACAGCGAGAAGCTGAAAGCTTTTCCTCTGAGATCGGGAACAAGACAGGGATGTCCACTCTCCCCACTGTTATTCAACATACTACTGGAGGTCCTAGCCATGGCAATTAGAAAAAACAAAGAAATACAAGGAATCCAGATTGGTAAAGAGGTCAAACTGTCACTATTTGCAGATGACATGATATTGTATATAAAAAACCCTAAAGACTCCACTCCAAAACTACTAGAACTAATATCAGAATTCAGCAAAGTTGCAGGATACAAAATCAACACACAGAAATCTGTGGCTTTCCTATACACTAACAATGAACTAATAGAGAACTCAGGAAAACAATTCCATTCACAATAGCATCAAAAAGAATAAAATACCTAGGAATAAACCTAACCAAGGAAGTGAAAGACCAATACCCTGAAAACTATAAGACACTCTTAAGAGAAATTAAAGAGGTCACTAACAAATGGAAACTTTTCCCATGCTCCTGGCTAGGAAGAATTAATATTGTCAAAATGGCCATCCTGCCCAAAGCAATATACAGATCTGATGCAATCCCTATCAAATTACCAACAGCATTCTTCAACGAACTGAAACAAATAGTTCAAAAATTCATATGGAAACACCAAAGACCCCAAATAGCTAAAGCAATCCTGAGAAAGAAGAATAAAGTAGGGGGGATCTCACTCCCCAACTTTGAGCTCTACTACAAAGCCACAGTAATCAAGACAATTTGGTACTGGCACAAGAAGAGAGGCACAGACCAGTGGAACATATTAGAGACTCCAAACATTAACCCAAACATATATGGTCAACTAATAGTCGATAAAGGAGCCATGGACATACAATGGGAAAATGACAGTCTCTTCAACAGATGGTGCTGGCAAAACTGGACAGCTACATGTAAGAGAATGAAACTGGATCACTGTCTAACCCCATATACAAAAGTAAATTAAAAAAGGATCAAAGATTTGAACGTAAGTCATGAAACCATAAAACTCTTAGAAAAAAAACATAGGCAAAAATCTCTTAAGACATAAACATGAGTGACTTCATCATGAACATACCTCCCCAGGCAAGGGAAACAAAAGCAAAAATGAACAAGTGGGACTATATCAAGCTGAAAAGCTTCTGTACAGCAAAGGACACCATGAATAGAAAAAAAAAGGTATCCTACAATATGGGAGAATATATTCATAAATGACAGATCTGATAAAGGGTTGACATCCAAAATATATAAAGAGCTCACACACCTCAATAACAAAAAGGAAATAATCCAATTAAAAAATGGGCAGTGGAGCTGAACAGACAGTTCTCTAAAGAATTCACATGGCCAAGAGACACATGAAAAGATGCTCTACATCGCTTGTCATCAGAGAAATGCAAATTAAAACCACAATGAGATATCACCTCACACCAGTAAGGACAGCTACCATCCAAAAGACAAACAACAAATGTAGGCGAGGTTGTGGAGAAAGGGGAACCCTCCTACACTGCTGGTGGGAATGTAAATTAGTTCAACCATTGTGGAAAGCACTATGGAGGCTCCTCAAAATGCTCAAAATAGAAATACCATTTGACCCAGGAATTCCACTTCTAGAAATTTACCCTCAGAATGCAGCACTCCAGTTTGAAAAAGACAGATACACCCCTATGTTTATCACTGCACTATTTACAATAGCCAAGATATGGAAGCAACCTAAATGTCCATCAGTAGATGAATGGATAAAGATGTGGTACATACACAAAATGGAATATTACTCAGCCGTAAGAAAAAAACAGATCCTACCATTTGCAACAACATGGATGGAGCTAGAGGGTACTATGCTCAGTCAAATAAGCCAGGCGGAGAAAGACAAATACCAAATGATCTCACTCATATGTGGAGTATAAGAACAAAGGAAAACTGAAGGAATGAAACAGCAGCAGAATCACAGAACCCAAGAATGGACTAATAGTCACCAAAGGGAAAGGGACTGGGGAGGATGGGTGGAAAGGGAGGGATAAGGGTGGGGAAAAAGAAAGGGGGCATTACGATTAGCATGTATAGTATGTGGGGGACATGGGGAGGGCTGTGCAACACAGAGAAGACAAGTAGTGATTTTATAGCACCTTACTACGCTGGACAGTGACTGTGAAGGGGTATGTGGGGGGGACTTGGTGAAGGTGGGAGCCTAGTAAACATAATGTCCTTCATGTAATTGTAGATTAATGATACCAAAATAAAAAAAATTGTGTATCAAAACCTTAATTTAAAAAAAAAGCCTATCATACAAATGTCATGTATTGAATTGAAGACTCCGTAACATTTGTTCGTTTCCTTGAGAGGTTTGGAAATCTTGCTTTACACTACTGCCTGACTTGAAAAACTGTTCTACCGAATACAGTAGTCCTTAAAAGACAAAAATCACTTTTAACCTTAGTCTTCAACCCAAATTCCCACCTCTACCACTGCAGCTTATCTTCTATGGGTAAAAATGCAGGCAAAGCAGTCAGACTTCAACAGTGGAGGTGCGGCTCACCACTTTCCACTAATTGGAAAAGCAGAAACTGACAGAAGAGCTTTTACGATGCATTTCACTTTTCCCAACCCTTATGGGCAGGTACTATAGTTAACACATTTTCCACCCCCAGAATTCATTTCCTATTGTGTTAACAGTGTATTCCTTAAAGTAGTGGTTTTCAACCCAGACTGCACAGATAAAGAACCTGGGGTGATACAGTATAGACATACCACAGACGTATTGTGGGTTCAGCTCCAGATCACTGCAATAAAATTAATTATCACAATACAAGGAGTCAAAAATGAATTTTTTGGTTTCCCAGTACATATGTTCATAGTATACCATAGTCTATTAAGGAATGCAGTAGTATTGTCTAAGCAAAATGTACAAACCTTAAAAAACTTTGCTAAAAAATGCTAACCATCATCTGAGTTTTCAGTTAGTCATAATCAGTAATCACAATAATTTGTTTGAAATACTGGAAGAATTATCAAAATATGAGAGACTTTACACAGTGAGCAAATGCTGTTAGAAAAGGAGGCATCAGAAAACTTGCTCAAATGCAGGGTTACCACAAACCTTCAGTTTCTAAGTCACAGTACCTGCAAAGTAAAATAAAGTGAAGAGCAATAAAACAAGGTATGCCTGAACTTGGAGCTCATACAGTACCAATTAAGCAGAACTTCTGGGAAAACCTTCCGAGGTGATGCCAAGGTACATCCTTGAAACCACTTCCAGCCTTGAAGTTTGGGAAGGATGAATTCTCCCTGCAGGAGATACGCATGATTGTTATCCCACCTCCCTGGCTAGTAAGACATATGGGAACATTGGCTGAGGGCTTCTTGGAAATACTCATTTTCCTGTGAAAGCTTCTCAAAACATTTTTTCTAGCTTGTGTAAGTGGATGTTAAGTTTGCAAGGGCCAACAGCCATTATTACTCAAAGGGGAAACAGACTAAAGCCAGAACTCAGAAGTGAGCAGGAAAAAAGTTATCACCCATTTCCCTGATGACATCACCTTCCATCAAATGATGTCTGCAGCCAGCACTACACCCCTGGTTAGTCCTGTCAGTTTGGTTCTGTTACCCTTCACTTGCAACCTTAAGGGCTCCAAATTAGAAAGCAACACATAGACATGGTGAAGTCAAGAAAAGGGTGGAACTTAATCTTTATTTACAGGACACCACAAGATATGAAATTCCACATAAGAAACCCATTGAGAGAAGTTTCATACAGTATATACAGTTTGGAACTGTTCAAGTATAGTTTTGTTGTAAAAAGTGCTACACTTATAAACCACATTTAAAAAGAGTTCTTAGTAGAGAAACAGCAAGACAAACTCATACCAAACATAGTACTCAACACCTTTATGCCTCAGCTGTACAATCTAAAAGTTAAAGGTCCCAGGAGCACCATCCTGAACTTGGAATGTGTAGCCTTCAGAGGTAGTTTCTGGTACAACATTTTGATCTTCCTCTTCCTGAAAGTTAAAAAAACATCATCCATGTATGGCACACTTGTAAGCAGTAAACTGTTTAGAAATCTGTATGTAGTCTTAGAAGCCTTCATCTGCATTAATCCCCCTTGAATCCTGCCCCATACAGTATTTCAGTTTTTGAAATAGCAGAGGGAGGGCTGCTGAAACTTGCCAATTCAGGTGCCTGCCTGAGGGGAGGCTCTGAATGGGTTAAGGAACGCTACCACACTAACAGGGAATAGAGATTTTCTTCTCCACTTGTCACTTTTGAGTAGGAAATGGGGAAAACAAGGTATTAAAAGCCCAGAGCATGTATGGTCATTGGGCTGGCCCACTTCTCCATCAACTCCTACTTTTTAATTCCTAAGTTTAGTTATTTTAAAGTAAAGTGGTAACTTAAAAAACCTCAAGTTAAAAAGATTATCATCAAGCCAAATATTAGAGAAGCAAGTATGTACATTATTTCCTACTTAGACTGCTTTTTTGCTACATTTTAATAAGGGTACAGAGCTCATTAAAAGTGTGAGGAAGAAAATAAATCTTACAACAGGCTTACCTCACATGTGTATTTTCCAAGCCCTTACTAACATTACCATGTTACTCACCTCTACAGAGAAATACTTCTCAATCAAGTTTAATGAAGCTTTGTACACAGACTCATTTTCATGGTTTTGCAGAGCTTCAATTTTGTCCAAACCTCCACATTCTTCAATCATTATACTAAGTTTCTCAGTTTCCCCTAGTTTCTCAGCAGCCTAAAAAAAAAAAACCCAAAGTTTTCTGGCCAATATACTCTAAATGCTGCATTTCAGTGAAAACAACACCTATGTTACACTAATAACATACATCAAACAGAAAAAAAACACTTGACAGTTCCTTTAACTCTGTGAGGTAGTTTTGTCAAATTCAAGGTGATCAGATCTGTACTCGCTCTTAGTAACTACTTCTGCAGCTTATGGCCAGAAGACATCTTAAATCTTAGTTCTCAACCTTTTCTAGGCATCAAAATCACTTAGGCAACTTAAAAAATGATACCATATTCAGGATTCCGGTTCAATTGGTCTGTGATGGGAACAGGAAATTACTGTTTTGTAAAAGCAGGCCAGAAAATACCAAACTGAACTCAAGGTGTTGAGTCACTGTCTAAAATATAAGGCAAAGACAGCCTATGGTGTTTTAAGTTCAGGAAAAGGAAATCCTAAGGCAATGTACCTCTAAAACCGAAATCAGTCAGAGAGAAATAAAGTTTAAAACCCATTTTATTGCTTACAAACTGCAGTCCAGGCCTTCTCTCTCCCGCTCCAGAAGCCAACCACCCCTCCCACCCACCTCTCCCATTCAGATAAGCCATCGGTTGCCCAGGTAATTACCCATCAATATGGAGATAAACTTCTCTCCACCCTTGAGGAGCGCCTACTGATATGCAGATGAACTAAAGCAAAACTTCTCTCCACCCCCGGAGGATGCACTAAACCCAGGAGATTCTGGAAATATAATTTTACCCACGGTGTGTAAAACCAAATTTCCCTAACTGGATTATTTGTTGATATCAAGAAGAACTTACTAGGTCTAAGAGTGATATTGTGGTTAGACTGTTTTAAAGCCCTCAACTTTTGGAAGGTACATATTTACAGATCGAACAACTTAGTTGCTTCAAAGTAATTAAGAGTAGGAAAATATGCCAAATGTTGACAAATTATTTTTGCTGAGTGATGAATACACCAAGCATTATTATTCTAGTCAACTTTTGCATATAAAAATTCCCATCATCAGAAGTGTGAAGTTAAGTCCTACCAACCACCCATCACTGTGACAAAATGCCATATGCTAGCATGCCTGCATCAATTAGGAATGAACCAGAAGAAAACAGAATTGGTATCTACTTATGCCAATTAAATTTCACCAAAACTTAGTATGAATTGGGGAATGAAACATTCTTGACAAAATAAATAGGTATGAATAGTATACACATATGGATTGGATTTCAAGTCACATCATCCACTTGTCATGTCCTTATTATAATCTGTTGTCACATCTTAGGAGTGTGGACCACAGACAGTAACAGGGTTTCTGATTCTACTGGTAAGTGGCCTACTAAGTAAACTTAGCTGCCCTCTCCCCCACTTGTCTAAAGAGTAAACCAATTTATCAAGCCCTAATTCAAACAAATGCCACCTTGTTAAGACTTACCTGAAAGATATTTGAAATGGCATCCAGAATAACCAGAATAATTTTGGTGTCTTTTGCAGTTAAGAGGTTCACCAACGGCTCTATTATGCCACAATGAACAAGGTATACAATCTGTTCAACTGTTCCACCACTTGTATAGTTGGTCACAGCCCATACAGCTTCCTTTTGTGTCTTGAAGTCTGCCTAACATCAGGAAACAAGTTTATTTCTACAGTTGTAAAACCAAGATTCCAAAGTACTATTTTAGAAAAACAATGAATGAAACTAACAACTAGTTCCACCCAACCATTAAGTGGCTACATTATTAAGCAAAGGACTGTAAACAGACCCCAACAATGGTACATTATAAATCTTATCAAGCATAGCTCTGTAAATGCTCATCCATGAATATCAACAATCCTTTAAGAGTCCTAAGAATTTACTACCTTAGAGAGAATGCTGACAAGGTAAGGCACTAGTCCATGATTCACAACTTGCTGGATTTGGTCCTGGCGGCCAGCTGTGATGTTTGACATTGTCCATGTAGCTTCCTTCTGAATATTAGTTTTGGGGTTCGTTAGCAGGCTGGGAAAGACCATAAGTGCTCCTGCATCTATTACAACCTGAGTTTGTTCATCTGTCCCAGTGACAATATTTCCTATGGCTCTTAATGCAGGAGTCTGAAAAGGGAAGAAAAATGTTTGATGCTGGCAGTTACTTACCATTTTATTTCCCAGCACTGCTCAACAACTCTATACTGTATTAAAAAGTTTTGACAAGTAAGAGGGTCATTATGGCCTAAAACTGGAGGTATGTCAATTATTAGTATCAACTGATTATAGTATCAATTGATTATGCTCCTTATGCTTTATATTCTCATCTAGAAGGTCACAACTTACCACAATTGGAAATTCAGTTGCTCCCAGAAGCTTCACAAGTTGGGGCACAACTCCTGTTTTCACAACCATTTCAATCCGTTCATTTGGACCATCAGTAAGGTAAGAAATAGCCCAGCAGGTATCTGCTAATACTTCCGGATCATCATAATGCAGAAGACGAACTAAAGTTGGAAGAATCTGCTCAACAGCATCTACTGGGGGTGCAGGATTTTTGTTGCGACAAAGGTTTGAAAGTGTCCAGGTAAGGTTACGTAAGTAACCACACTGAGGGGAAAGAAAAATAAAATGAGATGTCCTTGGTCTTTTGAGGGAGTGGAAAAAATTAGAATCAATCAAGTATTAAGTAACCCGACTTATGTCAGTCACTTACTGCTAAAGAGGACATATCAGGAACTGCAAGAAGAGCCAATAGCGGGTCAACTGCACCATACTTGATAACTAAGTCACGGAAAACTGAACCATCACCTGAAAAAAAAGAAAGGTTAATCATATCTACTTGTCCATCAGCATCCGTGTTCAGTTACTGAGTACACCACGATCTTAAAGCAAAGACAATATTCTCAGAAATTCCCCTGCTTACTTAGATGCCACTTTCTCCCTTTATTAGCACTGAAAGCAAGCAAATTCAAAACTTGAGTCATTATCACAACAAGGCACTTCTCCCAACCTCAGTGGAATTTTAATCCAAATACCTGCAATGTTTCCTAGAGCCCATACAGCTTGTTCACTGATGTGAGCATGGGGTGATGCCAACAGAGAAATGAATGCTGGGATGGCGCCTCCATCTACCACAGCCTTGGTCTGTTCTGATGTCCCAGAAGCAATGTTAGTGAGTGCCCAAGCAGATTCAAACTGAATGGGACTACAGTCTGTTCTGCCCAAGAAGGACACAAATTTTGGAATCAAACCAGCCCGGATTATGTTGTCTATGGGGGGCTGTTTTTCCCTAGAAAGCAGTTTCCTAACGGTGAACAAAAAGAGAAAAGGTAAAGGTGATTAACAGAAGAAATTAGTGTAAAAATCAATTTAAAATGTAATTCTTAAGTTTAGAACTTTAGACAACCTTTTAAGTAAAGCACTAAATGCTGAGATACCTGGAATTTAAGAGAAGCTGAACAGACTGGTCACATAGTGCTCCCATGTATCTTTAACTACTTTTCCAAAACTGAAATATTACCAGTAGACTTACCCACCTGTCTCTCTCTGTAATCTACTTTAGCTCTTGTCACTCTTTAAAAACTTTGACAATCTAAGAGCTAACTTCCATCTTTCTACTAGTGATGTTAAATGCCTTTTCCATATCATTTTTGTCATTTGGACCTGTTTTTCTGCACACTGTCAAGCTATAGCAATTACTAATCCTTTCTGTTATGATATCACAAATATTTATGTACAGTTGGAGTTAAGAGTCTACATATACTTATTTTCTACAGGTGTACCAATTCCACTTACTGAATAATTCCTCTTTTTCTCTGACACTGACTCAAAATGCCACTTTAACAAAAACTGTAATTTTCTTAAAAAGTACACCAAAAAGCTAAAGGTGATTATCACTGGCGGTGGGTGGGGTTTTAGGAAATCAGTTTCACCCAAAGAAGTGCCTAATGAAAATAAGCCTAATGTTGGTTTAAGCTTCACTTTACCCATGCCATCTGTCACGTTCCCAACAATAAAAATCTAAGAAGGCTGATTTCTCATCCTTTAGATCACTCATGCTTTAGCAGAAGAGGCTTACCTAGCAGCTTGAGTAGCCTGGAGCTGGCTTTCCAAACTGCTGCCATTTATGCCTTTGACAATGTCATCAACAGTCCAATTTACAGTGCCCTACAAGAACAGTGGAATTAATTTTGCAAACTTATGTTTAACATTAAATACAAACAATAATGAGGTATACAGTAAACAAGTATATGCATTGTTTGTACAGTGCTACAAATGTTTTATGTTGTTATCACAGTAAAAAGGTTTGAGAACCGTTACAGTTAACTCAAAACGTGTCCCTTTCTCTCCAGCAGCTCACAACCTAACAGGGAAAATGTGGCAAGTAGACAACTATAAACAAATGGTACATACACATATTGTCTTATACTGTATTTACTCTCCATTTTTGGTGCAGAACCAGGGTGCTACAGGGATTGTAAGGGAGCACCTTTCCTGCTGGGCTGACCAAGGAGCGCTATAAGAAAATGGGATTTGAGGTAATAATACAGTAATAACATATAGGTGCTATTAATCAATGGGCAGAAAAAAATTGGTAAAATGTGGAGCACTAGAGGATAGCATAATGTGAAAAAAAATAGAAAAGCACCCAATCTTTGAAAGATGAGAAAGGTAAATTTGAGAATCTAAGATGGGTCTAATTTACAAAAAAAAACTTTCAAAAAGAATATAGATTTAAAGCCATTCAAGTTTTTAGGTAGAAAATAAACATGTTTGAAGTATCACTGTAGGAATTTTACATAAATAGTATGTGGCAGAGAATGAAGGGAAAGAAAAACTAGGAGACTGCTTGAAACATTTCAGGAAGACCTGAAACAAAGCTGGAGGCAAGTACAAAAAAAACCCCAAAATACCAAAAAAAAAATGTTCAAACTAAGCCAGAAAGTGGATGGTTCTGGACACAGTAATTTTCAGTTAACAAGAAATGGCCAGCACAAGGTACCAAGCTGGCCGCCAGAAATACAGAGAAACCTGAAGGGAGATCAGAGCTAAAGACCTTGGAATCAGCCTCAATGGATTATGGAGAGCGGGCAGGAAAGACATCATTAGATTACTGATCAGGAGCAGAAAAAAGACTTCACAGAGTTGACAGTTAAAACCAGAGGCTAGGCATCTTACTACACTGACAGGCAGTGACTGCAATGGCGGTGTGAGGACTTGATAATAATGGTGAATGCTGAAACCACAAGATTGTTTATGGGAAACCTTCATGAAGATTGTTTATCAATGACACTTTAATTTAAAAAACAACATAAGCCTAGGAATATTTATTCTAAGAAAAGCCCCATATCGATTTTCTGGGTTTAACATAATTCATAGGCTAAAATGTATTTACCTGGTTGTTGCGGTTCTGCAGTGGAGAAGTAGCATCATCAGGAAATGAGCTTACATTTCTCCTTTTCAGCATCTGGTCATCCTTCTTAGCTTTCCTCAGCTCCACATTAACTTCTATTCTGCGCCGCCTCATTTCCTCAAAAAAACATCATTTCCCCTATTATTATGAGTTTGTGTTGCCAAGTGAGGGCACTTTTTCAAATTCCCTCAAAGTTTTGACCCCTTCTCAAAATCCTTTCACTTAAAAGTACCACTGGAAAGCAACAGAAGGTACTCACTGTTGTGTCCTTCCCCTTGTTCTTGAATCTGTTAAGGCGGGCAGCTGGTGAATTAGCATTCTCGTTGGTGGACATGGTTATGAGACAAAGGGAGAAAGCTGTAAGATAAGCAGAGAATATATTCTCCCCTTCATCATTCTGTTTTGTCAGTTAAGAGCATTCATTGAATTATCAAGCATATATATTGAATTCACACTTCTACATCAGAAGAGGAACTTCATTTTTCAGCACCAGGAAATAGCTTTGGCCAAACAGTATTTCCCCTCCTCTCTGAAGGGCTGAGGCTACCTGGAGCAGTACTGTCCATCAGAATAAATCTAAATTTCCCAGTAACCATATTTTTAAAAAAACAAATAAAATTAATTTTAATGTTATTTAACCGAACATATCCAAAATACACATTTCAACACATGATATTAAAACGTTATTGAGGTATGTTACATTCTCTTTTTATACTAATTCTTCTAAATCTTGAACTTTAAGTTTACAGCTTATGTCACAATTCGGACTAGCCCACATGCGTTTGGTGACCACCATATTGGTCAGTGTGACTCTAGCGCAGTTAAATGAAGACAAAGCAGGGGAACTGGGCTTACTGTCAAAAATCTATATCCCAGGGGCAATAAACTCAGATCCTCTAGACGCTCTCTTTATTGTCTTTAAATGGCCAAATGGGTACATTCTCCGCACTGGAAAATTAAAGAAAAATTTGGCTCATCGTTACATTATGGAGTCTTTCGTAATATTTCCTGTCAACACTGAAAACTTGCGACGCAATTCTCCATCTTCAGCATCTCGCACACATTTCCATTTCCAGAAATTTCTTGTGAGTGTACTTAATTAGGCCGGTATCAGCCGTGCTTCACTCAGACCCGGATCATTCCTTAAGAGCAATCTCCAAAAGATGACATATTATCTTTAATTTCATGTTCACATAACGAAAACGTGACACTGCCAACCGAGGGCCTGCGTGTTAAGAGTTCTTCCTACCGCCGCCTCCGTCTCGAATCCCTTCCCTCGCCCCCACCCGGGGGAAGACGCGGCGAAAAACCGTGGAGGAGGGGCCGGGCGCTGGGACCCTCCGGGGACTTTTCGCCCTCGGGCCTCCCGGGTTCTCCCGGCCGCGATGCGCAAAGGCTCTCGCTGCCTTTCGCAGAGTCTCGGCACCCTGAAGCCCAAGCACTCGTACAGCCTCACCGACGAGCAACGCTCCCGAGGCCTCGTCAACGAGGCAGGCCAAAGCCAGGCCAGGCGCGTACCCGGAGCCTCCCTTCCCGCCACCCGCAAGCCGAGAGCGGCCTGCGGGCCTGCGGTCACCCCTCAGAACCGACTGCGGCCTGACTTCGTTACCTACACGGCCAGCTCAGGCTTCCCCAAAAGGCGGTGCGGGGCACGCAGGCGGCGGGTTAACTGCCCTCAAAACAGCAACCGCAGCTCCGCTCGAAGATGGTGTGGTCAGTGCAACCGGCCGGCGCGATTTAAATTTCCCGGTGGCTCCGCATTCCGATTGGCTGGTTCGAGCCTACGCTATGAGCCCATTGGTGGATTTGAAAAACCCAGTTGGGAGGGTGGGGGTCCTAGGGCTTAGAAGAAGAAAGGATAACATCGCGAGACGAGGGAGCGGTCGCGCGATCCCAGAGCGCCTTGCAGCTCCGAGTGGAAGGACTCCAGAGCCCGGCATGCCGCGCGGAGGGCCGGGTTTCAGCCCGAGCGTCTCTTGCCTCTTTGGGCCTTTGCTGAAGATATTTGTGTGTAAGGTTACCCACTGGTCGCTTCCTTGCACGGCTGCCTTGAAGTACCACAAGTGATTCCCCAAATCATTCTCGTTCAAGATCTTGATTTAAAAACACAGCTATGCGATTTTTTTCCTGATAGGACACAGAAGGAACTTAGGCGGTTCTATTATCTAGGGAAGGGATAAGGCATATTTATGTTGCATTTTTAGTTTTGTTTTTTTTAACTTGTCATAAAAGACTACATAGAAGCCACAAATACAGTAACGAAAGTTTATTATGCCTGTTTCTCCAAATATTCTTATTTTTAAATAATTCAAATACAGAAGAATTGCATATATTTACCCAGATTTGTCAAATGGTAACATTTTGGCACATTTGCCATTTTTCTCTCTCCCTATGTGTTCATGTGTGTATATATATATAATATGTATATGTATATATATACACACACACACATATATATGGCTTTCACATACCATTTTTGAACCATTTGAGAGTAAGTTTCAGAAATAATGTCCCTTTACCCCCATCTTCTAAAAATAAGGACATTCTCTAATATAAATCCAAATCGCAGTCATCAAATTCAACGACTAACTTTTGATGCTATTATTTATTACTTAGTCCATGTTCAAGTTTTGCCAGTTATTCCAGGAATGTTTTAGGTTTACTTTACACATTTCTGAATAAAATGTTTGCATTTTCTTGCCATGTACTTTTTAAAAATATCAGTGATGGTTATGAGGGCATCAAGATCATTGGCCATTTTGTTTTCTTTCTGTATTCAAGGGTATTTTAAGAAAAATCGTTTTGTTTTTTACCATAAATTCAAACATTGAACTCTGTCCATTCTTGCAGGCATTTATGCCAGCCTCACTTGGGTGTAGCAGCCATGGGGTTCACAGGAGGCTGATTCTACTCCCACCCACCCAGTAAGCATAATTCTATCTCCCTAGATGCAGAAATGTGGGAGGAATTCACTCCTAACCCAGTCACTGCACTGCATTCTCTTGGCTACTGTGAATGGTTCAGGGGCAGAAGTGTGACCTAAATTCATCCAGTTGGGAAGCCTATGCCTTTTGTTTAATGATTGGAGGTAGGAATACAAGCTCTGTTCTTCTGAACTGAGGAATGTGAGTCTTAGAAATCTGAATAGGACAATTGTAGAGAAACCATGAGAGCTTTGATCAACAGCCTGTCCTACCTCTGAAGGTTGTTATTAAATGACTTTGCAATTATGTCATCCAATGCACTTCATTTTTCAATTAGTTAAATTGGGTTATCTTTTGCTTGAAAATAGAATACAGTGTGCCCAGAGGTGGTGAAACATTTTACATATCTTAATACATTTAACCTTCACAACTCTGCAAAGTAGTATTATTTATTACCTGTTACATTTCACAGAAGACAGTCAAGAGCAGTTAACTTGTCCAGGTCCACACAGCCAGTAAATGGCAGAGACAAGCTTTAGACCCAGGCTGTCTAGTTCCAGGAGTCTATGTTCTCAACCACTCTTTGCACCTGTACTTGCACCTGAAAACAATCTGAAAAAGGTGTATAATGTGAAATAGGAAAGTGGCCTTTGAAAGATATAATATCACTCTGGGAACCATACATCCTCCATTTTTAGCTATTGTAGTTTGAATGGACATTCAGGAGAAGGCCCTATCACGCAGGGGCCAATCAGCACATTCCATCCCCCTGACAGGGATTGGTTTGGTGATAAAGATGGAACACAATCCAATAAAATGTTTACTGAGAGATTCAAGATGGCGGCATGAGAGGTGAGACGGAGAATTCCTCCCAAAAACACAGATAGTATGAAAATGTAGTTAATTGATACAACTAACCCTAAAACAACAACAAGAAAGAAGGCTGAACCAGACTGCATACAGACCTCACGAACAGAGCAGACCTCACGAAACAGGGACACTGACTGACAAAGTGAAATGACTGACTACGGAAACTCAGCAACTCTACCAAAAAATCAACTGTACGCATTTCCCACAGATGACTGACCTTCAGCCTGACCTGAGTGAAGGACATCAACAGTTGGAAGAAAGGGAATTCACTGGCTAAAACAAGAATCATATCCCGCAGGTTATATGTATGATTGAGATATCATGCAAAACAGCTCAACACCTAAATGTAAATAGTACCTGTAAAAAAAATTACCAAATACCATCCAAGAAGTAGAGTAAATAAAGCAAAATTTTTTCCAATTAAAAAAAAAATGTTTACTGAGGCCTTAGGGAGATATCCTCTCTCTTCCATAAGGCTGTGTGCTATGGTGATGTGGGCCTGAGAATGGAGTTGCTCCAGAGAAAGGTGTCCAAATCTGAATAATCCTAGTTTGTTTTCCAATTGTTCTTTCACATAAAAACTGTGCTCCACTAAAAAAAGTGGTTAGTTTAGCCTGCAACTCAAACATTGCACAAATGTTTTCCTTAAGAGACAAGTCATTATATTTTGGTATGTGGTAGCAATGATTTATGCATACTTCCCATTTTTGTCACACAAACTATTAAAAAGATGTGTACTCAATGGTGAGGACTTAATACAATTAATAATTCTTATGGTGTCATCAAGGACACTCTTAAGTGAAGCTGGCTTTTCCCTCAGCCACTGGTTGAAGGTGAAGAATATGTCTGTTACTGGTTTGGTGCCACTGACTTGATTCACTAAGGTGTCAAGTTTACCCACCATCAACTTCTACAACAACAGTACTAAATAATTAGTGAACTATTCACTAATAATGTCTCAGTTTTCATAAAAAGCATTTCGTGGATGACTCCGTGTCCATAGGTAATTAAACAGTGACATACACACAGACACATGAGATATGAAAAACATAGCTAAATGTTCAAAGTGGTTAACTCCGAATGGTAGAATTACGGCCAATTTCAATTTCCTTCATTTGGTTTACCCACATTTTATACAATTTACAAGGAACAGTTACTGTGCGTCTAAGAAGAAAATAAAATCATGTACTTTTAAAAACCACAAGTGCAGCATCTCTACATGTAACAGGCACAGAGATACTGTGCAGGTAACCAGAAAATCTAAATCTTTATCCCAGGACCTAGCTTTACGATAAAAACAACAAAAAATCCGTATAATTTTGTATTTAGGGACCTTATTATATTAATTTTTCCTTTAAGTCGGAGGAAAAGGGAGGCACGGGGAGGTAAGTGGATGTAGACGAGGAGGGCGGATTTGAAGCCTGTTCACCCAGAATCCCAACAATCCCCATCACATTAGATTAATGTGTTGAATAAATTCGGGAACAGAAGGAAGGAGGGGGCTGTAAGGTACCAGAGGTTGGCGTGGGGGGCGGGGCAGAGGTGCGAGAAGACCTCAGGCTCCGCGAGTGGCTCCTAACGCCCACGGCAGAGCAAGGTCCACGGGAACTTAGTGAAATGCAGACGCACGGGCCTGAACCAGCTAACAGAATTCGAATGGACGGAGGACAGGTATTGGAATTTTGTTTAAACTTCTCCAAGTTTGCCTATTCGGCTACTGATCCAGGGCAAAGGACCTCACGAGAAAAACTCGGAAGAAGGTCCCGCACTACTGGAGCAAAGCGGCGCGAAGAGCCACGCGCAAGCACGCGGGAGTTGGGGAAACTTAAAAGGGCGCAGGCGCGCGCTGCCGCTGCTGGGGGCGGCCCCCAAATCACAGGCGGTCCGACGTGGGGCCGTGGAGCCCGGGGGCGGGGCGCGATGATGGCATCACATAAGGAGATGGTGCGAAAAACCGGATCTTGTAGTGACCCAGTGGCCTAATGGATAAGGCATCAGCCTCCGGAGCTGGGGATTGTGGGTTCGAGTCCCATCTGGGTCGCAAAGAGCTTAGTTTTGATGGAGAAAAGGGCTATCATGGGAACTGAGAACAGCAGAAGTAGATTTTCAAATGTGAAGGTTTCGCGTCTCTACAATCAATTTCAAGGATGAAGAGTGCTTACAAATTAGAAAATGCTTTCCCACGTTTTGAAAACTGCAAGATGAGACCTTGCAAGTGAAAGCTGAGATTTCATCCAAAGAGGGCTTCTTCAGTCTTGCTTAAACTTATACCGACTTTTAAAAGGAAAAAAACGCTAGGAAGATGGAGTCACCTCTTTTTCTGTCTACCTTGTCAAGCTGAGCTTCACGTGGGCATCCACACATGCAAAACTTTCTCCCTATCCTTACCCCAAGGAGTGTTTGAGCAGATTCAACCGTGCTGGCTCCAGACTGGTTTCCAGTATAAAGAGAATTTATAGAAAAGCAATTGTGCTGTTTCAACGTAGAAATATAGCAAACATAATTGATGGCTTTTGTCCCTAAAGTATCACGAAAGACGAATTACAGTGAGGACGTAGGTTGTTTTGGTGTGGGTGTGGGTTCGGCTTACCAATTAGCGTAATAAAAGAAATGCAATCAAAGTTCAAGCTTTTCAGACCGGTTGACTAGCTTGAAAAGTTTAAACTTTTCTCTCAAATCTGGGACAAGAGGATTATCACTGAGTTAATTCCTACTCTTTAAAATCAACTAAATGCAATTTGGTATCTCGGATTTGAGCCTGAAACAGAAAAGGGGCGTTATTGTGAAAAACTAGTGGAACCAGAATAGACTCTGGACTTTGGTTACAGTAATGTACCAATGTTGGTTTCTTAGTTATGACAAATGTACATGGTAATGTAAGATGTTAATACGAGGAGAAACTGAGTGAAGGGCATATGGGAGCCCTCTGTTTTATCTTTGCAACTTTTATATGTCTGAAGTTATTCAAAAATTAGAAGTTCATTTAAAAAAAGCAAACTAAACAACCAATGGAAAAACTTAACTGATCCCCTTACCCCCCTTTCTAAGATTATGGATGTAGTGCTGAATTTTTAAATTAGAACACTTTAATAATGAAAATCAGGGGATAATTTCCAGCTCTATTTCTGGGATCCCAGAGTCGGTGGCCATATTGGGTCCTTGCATTCCTGTTGGCAGCATTTGGGGACAATGGACAGTGACAATGTCTCTCTGGTCCCCAAAAGTAAGATTGCTCTCATAGCAGAATGCCTATCCCTTACCCACTGGGCAGGACAAGCTCTGAACAGGTTCTCTGCCCTTCGGGCTTCTGCCTGCCCTGCTCAGGCCTCCAGCACACTCACTGGTGTTCCCACAAAGTTCCCTCCTTCAACCCAGCCAGTTCCTTTTCTCTGGTAGAGGTGTGGCTCACTCACCCTGGTTCCTTCACCTGAAGTCAGCAAACATTTACTGAGCGTCTACTGAATACCCAAAATTCAGGTCACTTAAGGTAAATTCCACATTTTTCTCTTCCCTCACTTGTCATCCCCCCATTTTCCTCCTTTCCTGTGCTGGATGGAGATGTGCCTCTTATAGTCCTAGGCCAGTCCTCTTCTCTGACTTTGCTCTAAACCCACCCCCTCTGTTCTAAGAAAACTTCTCTGGCACTTAGTAAACATTCAAAAGGTGTAAACCCATTAATTTCCCCTCTTGCCTGTGCCTTCAGCTTGCTTCTCTCCTGGCTCTTTCCTCTGATTCCAAAAACATTCTGTAGTTTCTCCACGCCTTAAAAAGCTCACCCTTGGTTCTGGGCACCTCACAGGAGTCCTGGGTGCACTCTTTCCAAGCAGCCACACTGCTTCAGCGGTGGTCTCCGTGCACCCACCCTTAATTTAAGAAACACCTTTCAGTCCTTATCTCACCTGACCTCACTCTGAAGTTTGAAACTCATACTTCCTGCTTGAAACACGTTCTTTTCCCAGGCTTCCGGGAAACCTCTTTTTCTTGGTTCCCAAAACAACGTCTCAATCACATTTGCTAGTTCCCTCTGGTTGCCAGCAGTGGAAACAAACCAGCCCAACCTAAGCAAAGCAAATGATAATCCATTAGAAAGTCCTGCGGCAAGGGAGGCGCTCACTGACTTGGAGGGCGAAGCTGGAAGACCAGACTTGGGGACCAGCATGAATCAAGGACACACCAGTGGCCCCCAAAAGGCAAGAAGCCCGAAGCGCAGTGACTCTCAGAGCCAGAAACACCTGGTCAAGATGCCATCACTACTACCATCATTGCCACTTGTCCCCACTATCCTTCTATGACTACGGACCTAATTATTTGAGAAACCCATTTTCTCCACAGAAAGATATACCTAGGATCAAAGAGAATCATTAATAAATGGATGAATATGGCTAAATTCAGATATTTGAAGTTTTCACATAAAATTCTCCTTTTCATTTTAAGCCAGATAAATATCAGGTGTGTAATAGAATCATGATTTATTTTTAATTAGAGGCTGTTCTATTTTTGTGTTAAAAAAATAAGTGCTATCAATGAGTAGCATACACACAGGAAAATCACATATCATAAGCGTGCAGTGAAATTATGTTCACAAACTGAACACACTTCTATAACCAGCACTCAGATCAAGAAACAGGACATGACTCACTGAAGCCCCCTTGACCTCCTCACTAGCTGTTCCAGGGTGACCAGTAGCCTTATTTCTAACAGCATTGATTAGTTTTGCCTCTTTTTGTACTGGATTGCTTTGGAATTTTAATTTTTAAATGCTTGAATAAATACAAATATTTATTAGTATTCTATTAGTCCAAATTTTGAAAACTTACTTAGAATGTCAGAAAATACATTAGAATTAATATTAAAATACAATCCAATAACATTAACGTTCAGAATTATACGTTAAAATGAACCAAATTCCAGTATTAAAACTACAGTGAAGTTGACGTTTTTCTCTACTCCCCTCAGAAATCCCACAAAAGCAGCAAGAGGGATGAGAAGCTCAGGAGACACCAGAAATTCCTCAATAAAATTCCAGCAGAGGGAGAGGAGGGAGGATTAGAGAGGACGCTCCTGACCGCAGATCTTAGGAAAGGCCAGCAGAGGGCGCGTCTCCAAGGGGAGGGTCTCACCCTGAGAGGCAAAACAATAATGCCTCGTTTGCAATGACCAGGCTGGGGTGTGTGGACGGCGCCTCCTCCTCACAGGGACAGACCCGTGTTCTGGGCATTATATTTGCCTTCCCTGCCTGCAGGGCTTCTGCCAGCACCACCATTCCTGGGCTTAGATATTGCCAGAAGGTATGGGTTCAGGAACCGAGGAGAGGAAAGGGAAATGGCCCCTCCTACTATGACCCCTAATAATTCACAGGAAGAATTTTTTGCTTTCTTTGCCAGTGATCTGGGACTCAGTGGGTCCAGAGGTCCTAGTGTCCAAGGGAGAGGTGTTTGGACAGGAAACACCAAGATGACTGTGTTCAGTTGAAAGCTGAGGCTGCCCCTTTTAACTAGTGCAAGACAAATTACCTCAAAATTAGCAATTTGAAACAGCAGACATTTATTAATCACACCCTCTGTGGCCCGGGAATCTGGGAGTAGATTAGCTGGGTGGTTCTGCTCAGGTCTCTCAGTTTCAGTCCAGCTGTGGGCTGGGGCTGCAGTCTCATCTGAAGGCTCAGTTGGGAGAGGATCTGCTTTCAAGTTCACTTACTGGTTGTTGGCAGGCTTCAGTTTCTTACTGGCTCTTGGCTGAAGCTCCTTGTCCTCTGGGCCTCTCATAGACTGCCTTAGTATCCTTCCAACATGGCAGCTGGCTTCCCCCAAAGTAAATGATCTAAAAGAGAGAGTGAATGCATCCAGGATGAGAGTACTGTAACCTAGCCTTGCAAGTATATATTATCATTTCCTTTATACTCACTCAGGCCAGTCCTGCTACAATGTAGGAGGGGGCTATACATTACATCAAAAACATAAAATACTCAGGAAGTAAATTTAATAAGACATGTTTAGAGCTTAGTTGAAGAAAATTATAATATTCTGACAAAGGGAAAAGAAGACAAAGAAATATAGAGATATATCATTTTCATGGACAGAAAGACAATACAGAAAAGTTGTCAATTCCTTTCCAAATTAATCTATACATTAATGCAAATTCAAGAAATCCACTAGGATTTTTTTAATTTAGCAGAATGATTTTAAAGTTCACTTTAAAAAATACTCCACTATAATAGACAGAACAATTTTTAAAAACAGAGATTTAACATCATGATAATTATAACAATGTCCCAATAGGGGCACAGGCATGGGAATAGACAGGGAGGAACACAGCAGAGTTGAAAGTCTAGAAATAGATCTAAATTTATTAGAAGATAATACTATGTTAAAGGTGACATTTCATATTTAGGCAAGGATAGATTTATGTATCAATTGGATTAGACAAGTTTCTAGTTATTTGAGAAAAAATAAAATTAGATTCTTAAGATTAATATTTCTAAAATAATATTATAATATAATATAATAAAAATATTACTAAAACAAATTCTAGATATAAGGATTTAACTACAAGCACAAAAAAATATAGGTTAGTATATATATAATTTCAAGTTGGAGAAAATCTAAGTATGACACAAAAGACACTAGGAACATTGCTAACAAAAAATTCATGTATTCAACTACATAAAATTTCAAAGTTGAACGGCCAAAAAATAGCTCAATGGTTAAATATCAACAAAATTCTATGAGCAAGTGTTTGCAATATAAATAATGGGCAAAGAGTTAAAATTCTTAGGCTATAAATAACTCTTAAAATTATAAAGGAAAATATGAACATCCTACAACATCTTAATAGACAATATGAACAGGCAGTTAACAAAAGAAATCCAAATGGCCAATAAATCAATGAAAAAATACACAATATCATCAACAATAAAAAAAAGTGAATTAAAACAAAAAATCTTTTTAGAAAATTCTTCAGAACAGGAAGGATGTCAAATAATGATGATTCATCATTCCAGTGTAGAGAAATAAGACATTATTTCGTGCCTACATTGATTGTTAGTGTTAAACTGATACAACTTATCTGGTGTGGGGGGGGCAGTCAATTCAGCAATATGTACCAAAAATACTGAAATTATCATGCCCTTTGACTTAGCAACACAATATCTAGGAATTCAGTCATTAAAATGATGATGAGTCAGGTGAGAAGGACAAGTACCAAATGATTTCCCTCATTTGTGGAGTATAACAGCAAAGCAGAACTGAAGGAACAAAACAGCAGCAGACTCACAGACTCCAAGAAGGGACTGCAGTTACCAAAGGGGAGGGGTGGGGACAGTGGGTGAGGAGGGAGAGAGAAGGGGATTGAGGGTATTATGATGGCACACATGGTGTGGGGGGGATCATGGGGAAGACAGTGTAGCACAGAGAAGGCAAATAGTGACTCTGTGGCATCTTACTACACTAATGGACAGTGACAGCAATGGGGTATGGGGGGGACTTGATAATATGGGTGAATGTAGTGACCACATTGGTTTTCATGTAAAAACTTCATAAGAATGTATATCAATAATACCTTAATAAAAAATATATTGGTAATCTGGATAAAATAAAATAAAATAAAATAATGATAAAATTCTGTATTTATTGAAATAGAAGGATTGAATATTCAAAATTTTAAAACCATGTTGTAAAATATCTATACATCATGATCTCACCTTTATATGAAGAAATTATGTAACATATTAATATGTACACATATGTGTAGAAACAAGTTTGGAAGCAATACACCAAAAATATTTATTGTGGTTATTTCTAGACAATAGGATTATAGTTGATTAAAATAATTTTTCTCCTGTATTATTCTGCAATGAAGACGTATTACTTGTAAAGGCTTTCATAAAGGGACAGAAGATATCACAAAATATAACCAACAGATTTGACTATGTAAACTAGTAACATTTCTTATTTAAGGTATCAGAAATTAATAGGTCTACAGAACAAGCTACAGAACACTTCAATACCACAGAACCTCCCCCTCCATACTCTTTCCAGTCACTAGTTTCTACCAAGGATAATCTGACTTTTAACTCCATGGATTAGCTTTACCTATATGTGAACCTTATAGAAATGAAATTGTATAGTATATAGTCTTTTGTGTTGGACTTCTTTTACTTGAGCTCATCTTTATGAGATTCATCTTTACTTCGCTTTTGTAATTGTAGCTCATTTATTTTTGAGGTTTATAGCAATGAATGTGATCCACAATTCATCCCCAGGAGACATCTGACAATGTCTGGAGACAGTTTAGATTGTCACAACTGGAGGTGTGGGATGCTCCTGGTGTCCAGTGGACAAGGCCAGGGATACTGGTCAACATCTACAATGCACAATGAAGAATTACCTTGCCCCAAATGTGACTAGAGCTGAGGTTGAGACACCCGCTCTTACAGTATTCCAATACAGCAAATACATCCATTCCTCTGCTGATGGGACACAGGAAGTTTTGCAATAATAAGAATTGAAAATGAACTACCATATTTACAAAGTATGGCTTGTCTAAGTGAGAGCATATTATTGTGCAGTTAGGAGATTTTACATTCACGAAGAGTTTGTAATAATATTTTAACAGTTGTAATTGAATAAAATTGGATACTTCTATCAAGTATATTTCAATTTTTTAAAAAGCTGGATACAAATGTATACAATTCGGATACCAACTGATGGACTGCAACTCAATTCTGGCACTAACCACCCAGTGTTAGAACAGACAATGCTATTTCAAGAGCCACCACAAGACTGCTCTCATTTCAGACCAACTGGCTACAAATCTGGGGGTTCTCACCATCCCCCTTAGGTCTGATAATTTTTTACAACAACTGACAAAACTTAGGAAAGTGCTATACTTAAAATCACAGTTTTATTATAAAGGATACAAATCAGGACCATTCAAATAAAGAGACCTATAGGATGAGATCTAGGAGAGTCTCAGATACACGGCTTCAGTGTTCTCTCCCCGTGGATCACCCTCCGAGCACATCTGTGTGGTCACCAGGCAGGCAGCTGCACCGAGCTGTCCTGGGGGCTTCGGTAAGCAGGCATGATGGATTAAGTCATCGGTCATCCGACTGAACCCAACTGCCAGCCTCTGTCCCCTCTCTGGAGATGCCTCAAAGCCCTGACCCTCTAATCTCTTGGTTGGTCTGCCTGGTGACCCGCTCCCATCCTGAAGCGCAGATGTGATCCAGGGAACTCATGAGTAACTACGCCACTTCTATCACTTTAGGAAAATTCCAAGGGTTTTAGAGGCTCCATGCCAGACACCTGGCACAAATGCTTTATTATACAACACATGTAGATGCTCGATAAATATTTGCTAAGCAGAAAGATACCCTTAAAACACCAGAAATTGCCTGGGGAGAAGGCAATTAGACTCTTAGATTCTTCCGCCTGAGCGATGTATATACCTGTTGAGGAGACAGACACGTTAGGCTGTGAGAGGCCAATACTGTTAAACACTCCAGACCAATGATAAACTCCCCCTGCTCGGGTTTATATTACCAAGCACCCTGATGATCACTTAGCTTTCCCTGCAACTTGTTTATAGAAAGATAATACTAGCCAGACTGACAGGAGCATGCTGGTCTGCCTTAGTCGAATTCTTGTAAATTAATAAAGTTACACTCTGGCTTACATCAGTCAGTCTCTTCGAGTTCTCTGTGCTTTCCACCATTAGTGTGGTGAACCTGCAAGCCAGATGCTACCTCAGGCCCAGCACTGGACCTGGCAAGTTCTTCCAGGCTGGTGCCACCCCAGTAGCTTCTAGGAGCGCTAGGAGCCCATGGGAACCAGCCCGCCAGCTCTCTGCCTCTAACATTTCAGGGTGTGGGCTTCAGGGCATTCACAACATTCCTGTGACAGAAGATTTTCGGGAACACCCCAAACTGGATCTGGGTGACTTGAATATAATCTCAAGCAGGCATGTCCGAGATGTGGTTTTAACTGAGGAAGCTTAAACCTAATGAATGTTATTCCGCTCGACTTGAAGAGTATGTGAAAGAAGGGGATCTGAGGACAGTTATAAATTGGGCCCCAAGAGCATGCACTTCACAGTGCTCATCTGCTCCTGGCCACGGTCTGGAGACACTGACGCTGGTGTACACAGTCCTGCAGTAACGGGAGAGATTTACTATTTGGGAGGAAATAGAGAATTTGCTTCTCTAAAACCTGAATGAGGAAGATTAGCCCACCTTCAGCTGCAATTCCATTTAGTGCTCAATAGGCAACTTTCTGGTTAGTAATTAGACCTCTGAATCACCTTCGCTACATCCTCTCTATTATAAATTAATAAATGCCTTCTGGTTTATATATCTGATTTTTATGAGTTTGGTTAATATGAGTCAGTCCCACAAATCTGACCCACTGACATAATTGAGTTTCAAGCTCAGCAAAGCTGAGGACCAGACTACAGAACATAGTGAGCCGCTTCAACGTACTGTCAGCCTGTCATTAGACAGCCAGGTCCTCTCTAGATAAACACGTTTACCTCACTATCTCCTTCAAACCACAATACACCTAATTCAGGAAACTGCTCTGCAGTATCCCTGAATGATGTTTTCTTCAGATGTCCCCAATGGCCAGGAGCTTCACTGTCATAATTCTTCAAAGCTGTCTGCTCTCTTGGATATCTTCGTTGTTAGAATATTCTTTCTTAAACTGAAGTTAAACCTGTCACTTCAGAAATCCTATCTACTGGTTGTTTCACAAAATACACCAAGTGTTTTTGTGTGCCTAGGCTGCCTATCCTCAGTTCCTTCAAAAGAGCTTGAATATGATGGATCAGTCCAGCCCTCTCACTCCCTATTGGTCTTCCAGCTTTCCAGTGCCTTTCTTGAAAACATGATTCTCCCCTCACCAAACCCTGAATCTGATCAGTCCACTAGCACGATTATTTTTGAGACATCAGATATTAGTGCAGCAAATGTTTTGTTTCCTTTAGCAGCTGCATCCCACTGTTGGCTCATATGCTTGGAATAAAATGCCTTTATCTCCATACATTTTCCCTGCCTTTTGGATTTGAGGCTGTTGAGATGAGAGACACATCGGTAAGATTGTGGGTTTACTATGGTGAGCTTATTTCCCTCTTTGGTGAATGCTGTTTCTGTTCAATCTAAGAAAGAGAGTCCTTAACTCAGGACTAATACAGAGAGCTGTTTCAATAATTGAGAACTAAGCAGTGAGTGAGTTTATTTTTCTTAGAAAGAAAAAAGAAATCCACCTTTCTTGAGGAGATGAGCCATCACTAGAGCGCCCCGTGAGTAAAAGACACTCGGTAAGGGCTTGACGAATCTAGCCACCTAGACACCAATTTCAATAGAGAGAGAGAGTGGGAGGGCGGGGGGAGAAGGAAGGAGGGAGGGAGAAGAAAAGCTATTTTGCTCAAGTTTGGTTTACCTTCTGGTTCTAGAATGTAAGTATTGTATATATAGTAAAATGCTTTAACCAAATCTAAGAAGGATGCAAATGACTTGGTTTTTCTTAGAATCCCCAACACATTCTGGGATGAATTTCTGTCATTTCTTGGAATCCCCTCCCTTCCACAAGCCCAAGCCAGTTTAAGCACTGATTCTGTTTGTTGTTGACTTAATCTAGAAAAAACTTCCTATCACTCATTCTCTCCCACCCTGTCCCTCAGCCCCTCAACACCCTCATTTTCTCCACTTGCCACCCCACCCTGTCCTTCCCCGACCCCAGCCGGCAAATCCACACGGGGTTCTTGTTGAGGATTTGATGTTACCTTTGCTCGCAGATCGCAGGGAAGAGATTCGCAGAGGCACTTTGGGAGGCCATGTGTTTGTCCCCTTTCGGAAGTGGGAGAAATCCCTGCAGCTCAGTTTTGTTCCAGTGGTCTGTTCAGTGAGTGATTCCCGTTTCCCCCAAAGGCTGCCCCTCATTAGCATGAACGGGGGTGGGGGTGTGGAAAAGGGGTGGGGGGAGAGAAAGAGCAAAAGCCCAGGCTGTTTTAGAGCCTGGGAACTGTCTACAAAAATGACAGCTAGAGCGTTCTGGCTCCTCTGCTTGATCGTTGGATCATCTCCCGAAGCCCCAGTGGCGGAGAGAAAAGGTAAGAGGATGAAATGCTGAGCCCTGGAGAGGAGCTGGGATCCGGGGTGGGGTGGGGGTGGGCTGTCTGGGGAGGGGGCGTGAGGAAGGGCGGGACGAGAATGGGGTCAGAGTTTGCAAGAGAGGAAACTCCAGGTCCGTGTTCTTGTTCGAAAGGAGCAAAAAGTGTCCCCAAGATTTTGGGCGTCCTGGCAGCCTTTTCGGAAAGAAGCCAGTTCAGCTACTGCAATGATCTCGAGCGAGCCGGGCAGGCTGGAGAAAACTTTGCATGTTAAGTAGTTGCTCCATCGCAGAGGAAGGAAAGTGTCAAAAGGGGTCGTGGCGCGCTCTCGGGAGCCGCGCAGGCCGGGCTCGCAGGACGCGGCGGGGCCCGCGACCCGCGGGCGCCCAAGGCGAGGGGAGCCGACACCGGGTATTTCTCCGCGCTCCCCGCAGCGGCAACGAAAGGCCTCGGGACACTTGGGTCTCCGAACCACACACAAAATCATGCATGAAATGAAAATAAGTTATTGAGGGAATTAAGAAAGAAGGGATTCTCTGCGGGGAGGTGTTTTTGTTTTGCTTTTATGTGGATGTTCTGCTCCGTTCACTATCTCTGGGAAAAATAGCTTCCGCACCTCACAGGGCAATTTACTTTGGATTATTTTTCCACATGGAAATTGAATGACTTCAGTGGCATTTAACCCAAATATCAGACAATCTTTCCCATGACAACAGATGGCGATATCAATGGGGAAGCAGTTGTGAGGTCAACAGTTGACAGGAATTGGATATCCACCAGGACTTTATTCAGCTGTGTATGGGACAACATTGAACATAATGAGCCGGAATCAACCTCTGCGAAAACACGAACTATAACCAGCTATTACTGCTGGGTGAAAGCTGATTTTAAAGGAGATTGTCAATTTGGCAAAATAAGTCACTTGAAGTGTTGCAAGAGCTGCACATAGGCAGACCAAACTTCAATGCAAGAGGAGAGAAATGCCAAAAATCAGCTGTTAAAACAACAGGAAAAGAAGAAGATGGGGAAAAAAGACAGTTCTTGTGCCTGTTTGAAGGGCACTGGGACCCAGGCACACAGGGAGGTGATATTGTGTAACTGGGCATGGAAAGCTGCCCAGCTTCCAAGCTGACTGAAGCTTGCTCACTAACCTGTCTGCAGAGATGGGAAAAGCATTACGAATTTAAAAAATTTGTTTTCATGCCCTACCATTTAGGGTTTTTTCCTCCACCAAGGAAGGGGTGTGTGCGCTTTTTACGCTTAACCAGGGGCCCTTGCCTCCCAGCCATGCTTTAAAAATCTTTCTTAGCTGTGGCTTACTAGGAAGTGGTGTCCAAGAAGCCAGATAAAGATCCACTCACAAATGCTGGATTCTGCAGAGACCAAGATAACAGTGTAAACACGGATGGGAAAACCAAATAGTTCTGTTGTCAGGGGCGCTCAAACAATTAGGAGAACCTGTAATATGAGAACTTTCCCCCTGGGGTTTGCTCTCGGCACTTTCTCAACAAACTTTACATAGCAAAAAGGCGGATGTTTATATATATATATATATATATATATATATATATATATATATATATATATATATAGTAAAGAAAGAGCAAAAACAGTTTGTTATTTAACTAAAGTTGTCAGTTATGTTTAGTCCTAGAACAAACAGGTTGTTGTAATTCTAAAAGCTACAGATTTGGAAAAAATTCCTTAAAATGAAATGTTCTGTGGAGAGAAACATTAGTTGGCCTCATTCTCGGAGGGGCAAAGACCCTCATCTCCGACTTCCCCTGGAGCCTAGGAAACCTGTGCTCCACTAGGACCAGAAACCGAGGCGCTTTCCCTCCCCTTGCGCAGGGCGCCTCTCTTCCCCACTCCCGTTCTCCCTCCACCCCAGGTCTCCAGGCCTCCGCGTCTCTCCTCTCGCAGGTGCTTGCTAAGTTCACTGTGCCCATCTCCTCGGCCTCCTTTGCCCTCCGCAGCCCGTCCCTTCTAGCCGCCGTCCCGCCCCTCTCGGCCGCCCCAGCCTCCCGCCCCTCCTCCCCCTCCGCTCGCGGCCTCTCCCCTCCCCTCCCACCCTGGCCTCCCTTCCCGGCCTCTCCACCCCTGACGGCTTCCCCAATTCTCTCCCGACAGCCTCGCCGCCGCACAACAGGAAACCCGACCCCGGCGGCGGCCCGAGCGCGGAAGAGACGCCAGGGCCCCGGGCGCAGTCAGCCCCCGAGGCTCCGCGGCGGCCGCATTCGGCCGAGGCCGCTCCCCGCTTCTGGTCTGACCCGCGGCGCCGGAAGCCCCCGCTGCTGGCGGAGAACAGGGTCGGCTTCCGGGAGGCCGTGCGCGCGCCCGCTGGCCCGCCAAGCCCGCGCCTCGCGCAGGCTGAGAACCGCGCGTCGTCGCGCCGCGTGCCCGCGCCGGAGGACTCCCCGAGGCGCGCGCGCGCCCGGTCCCTGCGTTTCCCGGCAGCGAGGCCGCCTGAGCGCGCCGCCGAGGCTTCCGCCGGCCCCGCCCACCCCAACAGACCGCGCGCCGCCGCACCGCCCCCGCTTCCCGCGCCGCCGCCGCGGAGGGACGCGGAGCCCGCCGCCGAGCCCTGCGCGCGCTCCTGCAGGGCGGACCTGGACGAGCGCGAGTCTTTCTGCGCGAGCGAATTCGGTGAGCCCCGCCCCGCAGTCCCTCCCGGGCCGGGCAGCAGAGCCCCGGCGGTGAGGCGAGCCTTTCCGAGCTGAGAGCGCCGGGCTGTGCACGCGGACGTCCCTAAGCCAAACCCTAGAGAAACCCACCCATTTGATCCTGCAGCCCCAGACCCGTTTGGACTCTTTCGTGATGTTAAAAACGCACTGGGGAAAGGAGGAGGAAATGAGCGTTATGCATTTTTCCAAACTCTTTGTTTTTTGAAAGCAGCAGTGAACGGAATCGTGCATGATGTGGACGTGCTCGGCATAGGGATCCGGCTGGTGACTCTGCTGGTGGACCGGGACGGGCTGTACAAGATGAACCGCCTGTATATCACTCCGGACGGGTTTTTCTTCCGAGTCCACATATTAGCCCTAGACGCCTCCAGTTGCAATAAGCCCTGTCCAGAATTTAAACCTGGTATTGAAACTGACCTAAACGACCACTTTATTATATACGCTTTTTATGCCACCATTTGTAATGTGGATGCCACAGCCCGGTGTCGGTCACCCCAGTACCTTTTTTGGGGAGGAGGGGTATTCCAAAAGGAATAGAATCTAGACGACAGGTTTTATTTCGGCTACTCTGGTTTAAGATCTAACAGCGCCCCCCCCCTCCACCACCACCACTCCCGCCTGCCTCCGATTAAAGGTGGTAACAGCATGGATTGGCTTAAAGCAGGCACGCGGTAGATCTGTTGACGGGAGTGAATGACAAGCACAGTAGCCAGAAGCGATGCGTAAGGGTTTCTGTCTAAACCGAGTTTAGAAAAATACTTTTTAAGGTGGCAGGGATAAGGAGCCATACCCACTCCCACGTCTTTCTAGAGATGTGCTTTGGAAAATCCTGCGGTTACATTGTTAGTAGGACATTAGTTCCGTAATGTTGACTGTTTACAGGCTGATCATCTCGTTATTGTCTAAAAGTAACTAGACTGTTTCCACCTGTTGTCTGAGGGTTAAATGTCTTGAGATTCAACATGTGCAGCAGAATTAGATTCAAGCTTAGGTATTTCTTAAAGATCTTATTATTTTCTTATTGTTTCAGTGGCATTTAAAAGACATGAATTTATATTTTGGTTATTTATTTTTTTTGCAGGAAGCAGGTATATTGTGATGGGCCACATCTACCATAAGAGACGCCAGCTCCCTATAGCTCTGCTCCAGGTCCTGAGAGGACGCCTCCGACCAGGAGATGGGCTGCTCAGGGGCAGCAGCAGCTATGTGAAAAGATTTAACCGAAAAAGGGATGGGCAAGTTCAAGGTGCAATTCATACCCAGTGCATTTGAAACCTACAATCCAGGCATTTCTGGATCATATAAGACTGGGAATTCAGCGACAAGACAGGAAAGGTCTATCTTCGTGTAATGGGATCTTCCTTTAGAATAGGGCACACCGCTCCCTAATGAACTAGTTGCATAGTTCCGGTTCTAATCTTAAATTGTCACTTATTTACAAAATGCGTCTTAAATGGTATGCTCTGAGCTCTGTGGCAGTTATTCAACTACAGGGCCAGTTAGTCACACTGCTCAGATAACTGACCTGTCCAGTTAACAGATCACTGCTTCATGTTGTTTATTTTTAATTATTTTAATTTAAATACATTCTTCAGTAGAAATAGTTCACAAAAAACATTTGGTTTTAAATATACAACTCTGAATAGTTTATATCACGTATCAAACCAAATTTCATACTAAAACCATCATCACATTTAAAATTCTGTACATAACAGTTAAGTGCACTAGTCAGACATATGAAATGTCATTTAGATCAAACACTAGGGTCAGAAACCAAGATGAGTATTAAAGTTTTACACTTAAAGAGTACTAAAGGGCTTAGTTCAAGCAAAATGATATTCAAACAAGTGTTCCTGATACACCAAAACGTGAGTTTATTTTCGCTCCTCCCTGCTCCTAAAAACGTGTATTTTGTACCAATCTGGCAGCTATTCCAATGCTAAGCATATTCTGGGTGTATCTAATATCATTTTTCTATTAAGTCCAAGTATCATGTTTGTGTTTGTAAAGCAGTAAATCTTGCCTTGAAATCAGATCTTGGATGCACCTGTTTTTTTAGCCTCACTGAGCTCCAAAGGTTTGGGAAAGAGCCTTTCTCAAACTTACTCCCCAAACCCTGGGACCAATATTCAGTGACAGCTTGCAAGCAAGTGAATTTTAAACACTTTCCAGCTGGTTTTAAGAAGGCTAAATCACGAGCTGAATTTAATATGGATTTTATACGTGAGAACACAAAGACATTAACAGTTTTTTTCCCCCAGAAGATCAAGCTCTGCTTCAGTTAATTCAAAACACTGAGACACCGATAATCTATGGTTGAAGATTACTGTTTAAGGAAAGATAAGAACTGCCCTAGAGAGAGAACAGCCTATTTGGTCTCATAGGAGATGCGCTCAGGGAGTTCACAATATGTCTGTAGGCTGCCCTGGTACACAGTCTTCAATAGCTACCCAGAAACACTGTATATGTAAAGGACATTTAGGACAATAGAGAATTCACGGGGACAGCCTTAAGACCTGAAACTGATTGTGATGGGCAAATACTGTTACCTTTGTCCCAAATTGGAGGCAGAGGTGAGATAAAGTTGAGAGGTTTTGAGTATTCTATGGTAAAGCATCAGTGATTTTTAGAGAATTTTCCAAAAATGAGTCTTGCCCAAACTTACTAAAAGCTGGTCTAGAATTGCTTCTTGGAAGTCAACTGCACCATTACACAAACTATTGGCAGCAGCGTATGCAGTGAATGAAGAACTTCTGGGTTAGTTTTAAGATAAAAATTAAAAGAAACATTCAGTAGCACCAGCCACAAAAATCAAAGCTGAATTTTTACATAGCAAAAGATTTAGTGGTGATTTTAAGTAACATGGTGGGGAAAAACTACAAAATGGCCAAAAAGATAAATTATTGGATGGTTAGATGTTAAGAGCATAAAGAGTTATAAATAGCTCTGCTTTAAAAGAGAGGAAAAACACTTTCACAGAAGCCTGAGGGTTAGGGTTTGATTAGACTGATAATACTGTTTCTGAAAAGTTCTGTTAACTTAAAAATCACTAGAACCATGTGACCTGTGTGATACTTGGAGGTCACACAGTTAGTACTCACACGCTGCAAACACAAGCAGGCCAGATTTTTAGAAACTGCCTCATTAAAATTAAGGCCATCATTCAAGAACATGTGTTGCCTGGAGGCAATCAGTGGTAGGTGCCAGCATGTACACAGAAGACAGTGAGGAACAGACTGGTAATTCCAGAGTAACAAAACAGGTTAAGCATCCCATTTTCAAAATTCAGTCAGTACACCTTTGATACAATCCCTAATTTTATGAAGACCTTCAATTAACAAATTCATTGTAGTTCCTAATCCTCTAATCTGACTGATAGATTTTTCTTCATACATGGGGTTGTGCTTCAAAGACTAGACTACATGCACACGTTATAGTCTCATCAATAAAACAGTCTGTTGCCTTTCAGAGCAACTCAATAGCATCCCTTCATCGAATTCTTTTGGTAGATAAAGGTCTATAAAACATACACTTTTTTTGGTATTAGTTTTTACTTTAAAAATAAGAAGGTATCTTTGGCACTGTTTATATTTCTCCTAATATTTTTAAGGTTGATCAAACACATGTATATGCCAACTGCCTATGATGTATAACCTCGATTTCAAGTACAGGACTTTATCATTTAAAAAACGTAACAATTCTTCAGTTGATTTCGGTCCAAACTGGATTAAGTGAGGTGTGTTCTAAGATTTTTTTTCCAGTATCTAAGTACCAGAAGTACCTCAGAATATTTCAAATTAAAAATATTCATGGCTGCCTTTGACCCCCCAAGTGCTTTTAAGACATTACTTTGCCCATGAGATACCAACCATTCTCATTTTCAGGACTAGAAATCTGAGAATTATGGGTAATAGCCTCAATCATGAGAAGAGTGCTACAATAGTCATGTAGCTTTGTCTAGCTCAGCCTGTAAGCACACATTTAAGTCCCCAGGTTGGCTCTTTAATATCAGAAACACAAAAAGATGCAGGGAGTTTGCCTAACAGAAAAGAATAGAAACAGGGAAAGAACTTCTGTTTGCAGATCTTAGGAAGGTATACAAATACCAGGAAATCTCAATGTCTTTAACATTCCAGGCCAGTTGAGATATAAAAAGGTAATTTTTACATTAGAAAATATCTCTGAAAGTTCACAACTTTTTAACCTACTGCAGGACATTAACTAAAATACAAATCCTGCAGAATTTGGATAGGAGAGAAAAACCTTGTCAGTATCATGAAAATATTTTTTATGAAATAGTTTCAAGGACTGTGAATTTGGCAGATGAAACATAAGCACTGAAAATACTTTTGATCAAGGAAATGTACTGATGCAAATTAAATGTATTTACAAGCCCAAAGACTGGGTAGAAAAATCCTAACAGTATCACAAATGTACCTTCTATTATTACTTGGATTATGGAAAGCAAAATATCTGTAATATGTGTATCTTAAAAGCTTGTCAAAGAATACTCATAGAAAAGCAGCTATTGAAGCTCAGTATGCAGTAAGAACGTATGCTTTTCAAAAATCACTTTTGAAAGACTAAAGCTCTGTATTGATAAAACTATAAAATGTCTATGTATTTCTATACAGAAATTGCAAAAGGCTTTATACTATTAAATACACATATGGAATTAACATCTTCCTGGTCTGAGGATTCCTATAAAATTTACCTTTTTGGTACAATTTGACAATGCCAACAGCACAAAAAATATATCAACCAACCAACCACTGTTTAATTTAGAAACTGCACCAAATCCAATGTCAAAAACATTACTTTATTTTTCTAGGATGAAATGTCCTATTACGTACAAAAGGAATTGCTGTTTAGAATTTGCCACAATCTGTTAAAAACATAGCATCTATTGCCTAGTTAGGAAAGTTCTTGCTGCAACAAGTTTTAAATGATGAAGCCCATTTATCTCTATATCTATTTATGTATATGTGAATAAATAGTACAGAAATACTGTGACATGAGATGCAGAATTAGTTTTATAATTCATTAAAATGTATGATTCTTGCATCAGCACAGTACATACAATATGTAACATTTTTTAAAAGTAGGACAAAATAACCTGTTTATATTTGACTACTTCCATGTTAATATTGTAAGCAAAAACTTTTGTTTTCATATTGAGCAATTAGTCTCTTTAGTTTGTAAGCATAGGTGTGACATTTTTATGTACAAAAGGAATGGGCTTCATTAGATAAAATTAACCCAGACTAACCTGTACACCTGAGTTTGTAATGAGAAAGAATTGGGAGCTGGAGCAACATTTTTAAGAAACTAATGTCTGGGAAAGGTTTTGCATAGCAGGGTGAAGATTCAACAGAAGGAAACTTAAAAAACGTAACTGGATAAATTCCAGAACTTGGTGAGACAAAGCTAATCTGAATTAGTGCAAAATCTAGTAAAACTTTTGCAAAGCTGCATATACCAACTATGGCAGATGTTACAGAAGCTATTATTACAATGCAGTTACACAATGTGTAAGGTTAGAACACCAAAAGGAAAAACATGCAAAATACCTTCTTTTGTTATTCCCACTTTGTCCCTCTGCTTACACTACCTTTTCTTATGCAGTAAAAAAAACCCCAAACAACTCAACCAACAAACAAAAAAATACAGAAAGGATGGAGTCATCTAAAAAATGCCCTTCATAAAATATTAAGTAGCTGTCTAAAACTAGGAATTTCCCTAGTATCATATAAAGTACAGATGAAGGCAATATGTATTTTGTCACATTACCTTCTTTTATTAGTATGATCAATTGATGCAACAGGATTGGCACCCCTGAAGATTTTTCTTCAAAGTGATGACAATGGGCTGGGAATTATAAAATGAAGGGCCACTACCATCCTGGAAACCCAAGTACAACTAGATTCTTCTGCCTTTTATTTACCTTGCAGCCCTCCCTTTCCCCTCAGAGGCTTACAGGCATCATTAGCGCACAAAGACACCGTCTGTGGGAGAAAAATGATCTCCATTTATTTTGTTTCATATACATCCATAGTTGAATTTTAATACAAAAAGAAAAAAATTAGAATCTGACAAATGTTTACAAACAAGATACCTTCAAATAGATTTTACTCATTTTAGCCTGGTGCAGAGTAAATGACAAACTGTACGGTTATAGTCAAGGCAACAGAGTCTGTAGTCCAGGACCACTTAACCCAACCTTTATGAAAGCTTAATTTTTATCTACCATGAACAATAAACTCATTGTTGATTCCCAGTGGTGTGTGTGTGTGTGTGTGTGTGTGTGTGTGTGTGTGCACATGTGTACATAGCAGCTCCTTTCATAGAAAGAAAAGACATCTAGAGGTCATCTTGTACTTTTACCTACAGGAATCATGATAAGATACAGAGTGGCTTACATGTAACTGGGACTGGATTTTATAAGAAAAAATAATTAGCTGACAAATGAGGGCAGCAATAAAAAAGCGTCTTTTTTGCAACAATAAATAAATACAGTCAAAAGTTTTCTGTGAGACTCTAAACCAGCTTCTTCACTGAAGAGCAGACGTGGCATTTCCATGGAGTTATACTTGACCCCATAATATCTTTTTTTCTTGCTTTCTTTTTTCTTTTTTTCAATAAACAAAGTTTTCCCGCTTCTGCCACAATAGTAAAACCATTTGATCTTGACAAGATAATGGTGTCGTTGACTTTGCTTTTCCCTTGTCCGTTGGACAAAATTGGCCAAGAATATAATTGGACTGTTATGACCAATAAAAACGAAGTTTAGGTCAAGTCTTGTCAGGATAACCTGACTAAAAACATCTGGCTCCTTAATTTAAAATAGTTCAGACAACCAGATTCTTGCTGTTTTATGTTAGATTAACACGCTGAACTTTAAGAAGCTGTAGACTGCAGTTTGTTGTTATGAGACCTACAGAATATAGAGAAAAGGGAACAATTAAGCACCCTTCACTTCTTAAAACAATGCTTTCTTTATGTGGGTGCCAAGGTCAGTCTGTCTGGGGGAAGCAGCCATGTTATTTCATTCACCCTCGGCAAGCAATATACAAAAACAAGTAAGAAATTTTTAACCTATAATACTAAAAATTTTCACTGTGCACTAAATGGTCACTGGAAAAAGTCATTATTAAAAAAATATGTATATATATGTTTGTCTAATAAAGTTTACAACATTTTAGCCAAGGGGACAAATTGAGACATTTACACAAGTGTTTCCATTGTGGTAAAAGATGTGTGTGTGTGTGTGTGTGTGTGTGTGTGTGTCTATTTACACTGATGTGTGGAATATGAAGGGAAAAATTTATGCTAAATAAAAAAAAACAGTAGTATTGAAGTCACATTTTTCTATTAAAGTCCAGAAAGTCTCCTTTCTAGTTTCACAGCTTTATTCACAACTTTTGTTAGTAAACCAAATTACTGTACAATTACCAGGACTAAGTCAAAGTATTTTCTTTTGCAATAGTGTATATAAATACAGTATTCCAGGAGTTTACAATTTTTAGATACATTGTTCAACATGGCTGCTAAGATAAACTGTTTACTACTATACATCTTTTTTAACATTAAAAAATTATATTAACTAAACCGAACTTTTTTGGGGCAGTTTTGAATTAGGTAATTATGTGGTACAATAAAAGAAAGAGTGACCCAACATCCAGTTCTGATTCCAGTTAAAAATTCAGACTAAAGATATCACAATCTGTAAGAAAAGAAAGGACATGGATGGTATAAATGATGAATTATAATAAAGTACAGTAATGAAAATAATGTGCAAATAATGCTGGAGATAAATTAAAAATGGGGAAAATATGGCAAAGGAAATGCTAGAAATCCATAAACAATGACTGTTCACATATATATTTCATTCTGCCTTAAATCTGGAAATCAACGAAAATTCCCTAGTATCTCCTCACATTTCACTTTTATTTATTTAAGCAGAATTGAGCAAACTTCTTATTCAGCTCCCATATTGTCTAATGAAAAATACACAAGCTCAAATTTAATAAAAACCTACGCAGAATAACACAGGCGGCCAGCTCTCTTCAGCGCCCCCTGCCGGGAAGACCCGGCACCGGGGCCACCTGTCCTTCGGCAGCAGCCATCACTCCCACTCCACGCACTGCCTGCGAGCCTGGCAGCAGAGGGGTGGGATTCAAACCCTCTCAGCTTCCACTTCATAGTTACCACCAAAGGCCAAAGACTTTCCAATTTAAAAAAAGGGTTTTAGAAATTAAATCGGAGGACTAACTGCACAAGACATAAATAAAAAAGCTGGGAGGCACCTTTCAGTTGTGGTCCTCTGTCCTATCTTTACTCAACCTGAAGTCCAAGCTCCCTAGGATCAACTACTTTAGAACTTTAAGGTCTTCAGAAGCTAGATTTCTTAAAATGCTATCTGTTTTATCAACTCTGTACTGTTTAAATCCAGTTACGGCAAATGACCGCTGCGGTCATGTAACCATTTTCCCACTTCCCTTCTTCAGTCAAGTTTTATTCCCCTATAATCTTAAATCTTTCTGTGCTTTGTCTATAAGCTGATTCTAAAAGTTGACAATCAATAGTGTTTACATTATTACTACATAGGTATTTTCTCTGTAGCACCTACTCCTTTGCTAAGAGGGTGGGCATTCTTAGCACTCCTATGCAACTTTTTGTTCTTTCATGGAGTTTCTGCCTTTCATTTTCCCCCGTATACTCTTAGACAAGTTGTCTAATGTCTGAGTCATTCCTCCCCAACCCCTCTTGGGAATGCTGTTCTCCTGCTCCACTTTGGACTGCTTGCTTCATAGGCCTGCTGTACCAATGTCACCCTGAGTCAGAGTAAGTTTCTTACTGCTTTCCTGAACCTCTTGCTTCCTGGATCCAAGACCTTGTGTTTTCTTGATTTGCTTCTTTATTTTGCTAGTGTACATCTTAAGATAAATAGCTAAGAAAGGATACATGGGAAGGGGGCCCTTTCTGAGTTCTTACATGACCGAAAATGTATTTATTCTGCCTCTACACTTAATTGCTTGGCTGGACAGAGACTTCTAGAATGAAAATAATTTCTCTTCAAACTTTTGGATTTACTCCTCCATAATCCTCCAGCACTCCACGACAAGTCGGATACCAACTTAATCCAACTTCATTCTTATTACTTTATAGGTTGTCTGTTCTATCCTCTGTAAATGCTCCCAAGAGCTTCTTTTATCCTTAGCATCTGGAGAGTTTACAGTGATGGATATGCAGGATGGACCCTTTTCCACTTGTCCAGCTGGCTCATTGTTTGCTTATTAATTGTCCTCCATGCCAAACCCCACTCCTCCAACCCCCACCCTGTCTCCTTGCCCCACAAAAATGTAAGCTCCATATAAAACAGGAGCTTTATTTTATTCACTGCTATATTCAATATCTGTGACACAGCAGGGTCTCAGAAACCATTTGATGAATGAATTTATTTGGCTTGGATTTGAAGTCTCGTGCCTCTCATCAGCTCAGGAAATTTTTCCCATTATTAGTCTTTTGATAATATCCTCTCCTTTGTCTTGTTTTTTTTCTGGAATTTCCATTAAGTGAATACTCAATACTCTATTACACTTTCTTTCATATTTTTCATCTTTTTGTTCTTTACATTGGGAGTTTCACTGGTTATAATAAGCTTAAATTATTTCCAGTCACTCTTTTCCTGGTGGTTCTTTATTTCTATACCTTGTACACCATCTTTTTCTGATGAAGTATGTTCTAAAATTTCTCTCAAGATATGGCTTGGAGGCTTGTTTTGTTTTTTTTAAAGTTCTCTTTTGTTGTCTCTGTAATCTTTCTGCTAGACTGTGACTTTTCTCTTACACTGCAGTCTTTCTTTACACATCTGGCTGTCCCTGGCTGTCTGTTCACACTTAAAAAGAGTAAGTTAACAGACCAGATAGGTGCCTTCGGTGCCCTGGTGTACGAGTAGGGCTTACTGACTGGCAGGTTTTGCTTTACATGGGGGTTTCTCAATCTCAGCCCTGCTGACACGTCAGGGCTGCGTAGCTCTCTGTTGTGGGGGGCTGTCCTGTGCACCACGGGATGTTCAGCATCATTTCTGGCCTCTGCCCACCAGATGCCAGTACTTCCCACCTCTAGGTGTCACAGACAACAATGTCTCCAGGCATTGCTAAATATCCCTTGGGGGATGGGGGTGGATAAATTATCCCTGTTGAGAGCTAGAACTGTAGGGTGAGGGGACTAGGATCCCAGCCTTTCAGAGGTCAAAGGATTTTACTTTGGGTCCAAATCTCTTTTGTCTAATTTTCTGTGAACAGTTTATTACATTTTTTTAGGGAAGAACCCAGTGTTCTTCGAGGTCTCTGGGCTCCTACACAGGTCTGCACAGTGTTTGGGGGGGATGACTAGGCCATGCACAGACCTTTGATTAACCCATCTCTTTTCCTTCTCTCTTGCCTTCTATTATATTTTGGAATCTCCATGTCAGAGGCCTTCTGGGGTCCCTCATCTCTTCTGAAGAACCTCGAGGAGTCTGGGCTGTGCTTTGCCTGGCTTCATCAGTTAATCCTTTTCTATCTGCTTTCTGTATTCCAGAATCTTTTGAAATCTCATCAGTAACTTCTACTATACTCTTTCACTACTCTGAGTTTATCCCTTTTTAATCCATTATTTTCCTGGGGATTCTATCATGTTGAGTAAATCTGCTTTCATTTTAAGTTTTATAGCAAATAGTTTATCAGATATGGGATGATAAAAATTGGTAAGTTTTACAAAGAACCCAAGAAGGGGACTAACAGTTACCAAAGGGAAAGGGACTGGGGAGAATGGGATGGTACGGAGGGATAAGGGCGGGAAAGAAGAAAGGGGGTATTATGATTAGCATGTATAATGTGGGGAGGGGGCACAGGGAGGGCTGTGCAACACCGAGAAGACAAGTAGTGATTCTACAGCATCTCACTACACTGATGGACAGTGACTAATGGGGTTTGCAGAGGGGACTTGATTAAGGGGAGAGCCTAGTAAACATAATGTTCTTCATGTAATTGTAGATTAATGATAACAAAATTTTTAAAAAAGTTAAAAAAAATTGGAAAGTTTTAGAGATTTTGTAAAGTCTCTTTGTTCTTGGTCTATAGCCTGCTTGCCTTCCTACCAACCTAGTCTCCTTTATTTGACTATAGCTTTTATTCCTTTGCTAAGAAGGTAACTGGATACTTCCATTAGGGTTGTCTTTCACTTTCAGTTTATGTAAACTGAGTCTGCAACACAATTCTTGATGTATCTTGCTACAGGAGGAAAGAGACAAAACACCCCAGAGATTACTGGGTAGAAGAGAATCAATGGGTACAGCACAGATTCTTACACTTTGGTATGCAGAGTCCTGGCGGGTGGGGGTTCACTGGATAACAGAGATGCCAGGCCTCAAACCAGCCAAGATCTACCTAATCTGATTACTCAGGGTAGACTGAGTATGTAGGCTGGTGGATGGAGGATAGTGAACAATGAATCTCATGGGCTACAGAGTGGGAGCAACTACAACAGGAATGGAAAACGGGTCTATGCTGGAAAGAAGAAAGTCATGGGTTTGAGAAGAGCATCTAAGGTTCACAGGAGAAGCCACGGAGGTCATAGTACCTGAATATCATGCAAAGTTCCGTGATGCTTTTACGTTACTGGAGAGTCAAAGAAAAGGTCTGTAGATTTAGAAGTCTAGTTTTAGTTTTGCCCACAGGGAAAAATATCCAGAGAAAGAAAGCATTTTATGACTTCAAAGATATGACAAACATGAATTATGGAGAAAGTGCTTAAATCCTCCCTTCATGGTCTTCCCTTTATGCTACAGAAGAGTAATTTTTATACTTCCATAAACTCAACGACAGCAAGAGCTCTGTCTTACTACTGTCTTTGTATGTATGTGCTCCATGGCATTTAATATAGCATCTTGGATTCTGTTAGCATTTGATAAATGTTTTTTGAATTTTAAAGAATGATATTAATTTTAAGATCACAAACTCAGAAATTTCTCATTATTGAGTCTGTCCACTTGTCCTTGGCAGTGTATCGTAATTTTTTTTTTTAAGAGTCTTGATTGCAAGGTTCAATTTTACCATGAACTGCATTGGCTGATTCCTTAGACAAGGCGGTTTAAAACAGTTTGAGAAGATGAATTAATTCAGAACACTGAACACATGTGCTCACCTGCTAGCCTTGAATCCTTTCAATTTCTGTACAAAGAATGATTCAAGAACTTCTGCACACTGGTAAAAAGGGGAGTCACTTGGATTGTAGTAACGACAGTTATCAAAAATTTTGGTCATATCTGCCACAAATTCCGTCAGCTTTTCATAATATCGTCTTTGTACTCTTTCTTCCATGGTGGCAAGGTCTTGAAAACACAAAATGTAAAACATTTCAAAGCTTTAAGATCGTTCCAACGTGAATACAGCCTGCAGTGCTAACAAGAACATGTGTTCCTGCCTAAGCGGTATTGGCCCAAGCTGGTCCACCAATGGAGGCTGTTTATCGATTCATGAAGAAAACAGGAACACTTCTCCAGTTTTGTTTTTGACAGACACATCTAAAATATAAATGTTTTAGGCTACTGCTAAGAAGGCTCTTTTACAAATTTCAGTTCACTACAGAGAACAGCTCTTTATTCAGCTAGGTTGAAATAAAGAAAACTACACCAGCATGACCAATACACACCTAAGTATAATGCATTTCCGATACAAGCAGTGAAGTATGTTACACGTACAGAAAGAAGGGAATCCAGAACTGAGAACAAAGTCTCTGTGGTTTTGTGATCCTTGTATTAGACTTTAATTACATCATTTTGTTTTACTAATTTTTATTGTTACATTATCTTGGTGACAAGTGATATTGATTCACCACTTATGGTGGTAATGATATAAAGCATCTACTTAAAATAAATTGGAGGGAAAAATATTAGCTGATATGAATAAAAATGTTAGTATGTAGTAGTACAGGTAGTATGCAGAAACGGCAAAAAGCATTAGGGTGGTAAACAGGTTAACTGCTTTGAAATAGTAAGTTCCACCCACCTGCAAAAACTTTAGGTCCCAGGAGGACATTGTGTTTGAAGGAAAACTATATACAATTGTACATAAAAAAGAGGGGGAGTAAAAAGGCCAGTAATCTCAAATCAACCTAGGACTGATAGGTTGATAGGTAACAGTCCAAACTCAATCTCAATTATTATTTTAGAATTTGAGAAAACGATTTTAAAGTTTATCTAAAAGTAAAAGTTCAAGAATTATCTAAGAAACATTTGGAAAAAATAATGGGACAGAATTTAATGTATCAGACATTAAAAAATATTGCCAACCTTTGATAATGAAAAATGTGACACTGTGTAGGATGACATAAACATTAATGGAACTGAATTCAAAATAGGAATGGACCTGTTTTTAGCATAGGAATTTCATGTATGTTGAAGATACTGTTTCAAATAAGCAGAGGAAAGAAGGATTCATTAGTAAACTGGGTTGAGGCAACTTCCTACATATCTGAAGAAAAAAATCCTACTTCATACTATGTGCCAAAATAAACCTAAGTGGATTAAAATTTAAGGACAAAATCAAAACCATAAACCATACTAAAAGATATAACATTGTAAATGTAATTAATCACTGAACTGTGCATATAAAAATATTTGAAATGGCAAACTTTGTTATATATATTTTAACATACACACCTTTGATACTCAGTTCCATTTATGTAGGTGGGGGAAAAAATGTGTAAACAAGAACTGAAAAAATGCACTCAGCCTAATTAAGTTCCAAACAAAACTTAGGCACACTGACTTGTATAGATTATATAAGCTGTACAGGAAGGAGTGAATATTTAACACATCACACCACGATATTATCATTTTATACTTAAGTTCTGGGTACTTGATGCCAGACTAATTTTAATAAAGTATGTGAGTAGTGCTTGGACATGTTTTGATTCCACCTTACTTAGGAATTCCTTAAAAAAAAAAAAACTAATAGGAGAACATACAGATGAATATCTATCTATCTGGGGTAGGGGAAAAGACTACAAGCATGACTCCAAAAGCAGAATTTAAAATGATTAATAGATATGAATTCAAAAATGTTACAAACTATCAATGTCCCCACAACAAAAATCAGATATTAAAATTTTTAAATGTCCTTAGTAGATAAACAGCCCTGAAAAACACTGATAGTATGAATTCCCAGGAGAAAAGTGGGCAAAATATATGAACAGGAAACTTACACACAAAAAGCTCAAACAGTAAATACATCACTAGTTCAATGAGGTCACACAACAACGCCAGAGAGCCACATTCTTTGTCTGAATTTGTAGAAATTAAACTTTACATCATCAGCTGATTAACAGAGGTTACTGCCATAGGAGGGTGTGAGGGTGGTAGTCACCTTTACATTTTACTCTCTACACTGCAGTAATACCTGCATTCGTCACCGATGTATTTTGAAGGAAATATTTTCAAAGAAAAAATGTCTCCTCAAAAGAGTAATAGTATCAGTGCTCTCAGGAGTGTGGAGAGAAGGATACAGATATGCACTGTTAGAAGAAACTGGTTCAATTTGCTGGTGCAATTTGAAAATATTTATCAAAAGCCTAAAAAGTATACATAACCTCTGACCCAGAAATTCTAAGTATTTTCCCTAAGAAAACAAATCGGCACAGGCAGACACATGAATAAAGATGTTCACATGTGTTGTTTATAGTAGCAGTAACGCACACAACTGAAAATTCATTAATAGATGGGGGACGGGGGTGTGTGTGTGTCTAAATTATCTTAACTTCATGCAATTAAAAATGATGTATCTATACCACAGCTATGTGAAGAAGGTACTGACAAGTTTACAAAGCATGCTATAGAACACTTTTAGTCCTATTTCTATTTAAGAAAATAAAGGCTGCTGATCTTACTGGTTCCCTCATACCCCCAAAAGAAAGTATTCTCAATTAGTCCCACCTTTACAATTTTTATGCATTTCTAAACACATTTATGTACCCTTAGAAAATATGTAATTGTTTACTGCTTAAAACCTAGTTTTTATTCTCTAACTTTCATTTTTCTTTCAAAAATATGTCTTGGAGATCTATATTATCTTTATGCACATTTCTACCTACATAAGATGATGTTTACTTTGGTGGTATCAAAAAATGAAAAAAAAACCAAAAAACAATCTATCTCTTTGAGAAAAGAATCTTGATTAAATAAGGTATTTTCAGTTATAGGATTTCATGTTATTGAAGATAAATAGCATAGGAAGAAGCTTGCCAAACAGATTACATGATCTTAATTTTAAGATACACACATGAATGCATGAACACACTAAAATGTAATGGAGTTCAGTGAGGAAAAGATGAAAGGTGTGTTTTATCTTAACTTTTCCTTATTTCCTAAATTTTCTATAGTTAATTTGTGTTATTTTTATAAGTAGAATTATCTACCTACCTACCTACCTACAGAAGCACCTCCAGGTACTTTCTCAAAGGAGATGATACAAATCTGAAATATGTATAAGGATCAGCTTTTTTGTATTTTCAACATCAGAATAGAGGTAATGACTACTTATTTATTTATATTTATTTTTCAAATATTGTTTTAGCTAAGCCTCATTTATATCCTCTTCATGTTTACCTCTCTTTGAAGTTGCCATTAAACACAAATGCCTCCTAATTTTTAAAACCGAAATGTAATTAATATATAACATTGTATTAGTTCTAAGTATACAACATAATGATTTGATATGTGTATACACTGCAAAATGGTTGCCATAGTAAGTTTCGTTAACATCCATTACCAAACAAAGTAAAACAATGTTTTTTCTTGTGATGAGAACTTTTAAGATCTACTCTTTCAACAATTTTCAAATATATTAAAACCGCTCCCATTTAAAAAATGCTTAGATGGCTTGTGGAATAGTTCTTTAATCAGCTGAAGCTAATCTTTTAGAAGTTTTGGAAGCTTTCATCTGTTTTAATTTTTGTTACTTTCTTTCACAGATAAACTATTTTAATATAATCACCCAAAGTCGTTCATCTTAATACAATTACTTTTAGCTGTTAACATCATTTTTTTCTGACTTCTCTTGAATCTCTACTGTGGGGCATTCAAATTCAACTCTCCTTCAGGACAGATGAATAGGTGATAGGGAGGGATGAGAGGCTCAGACAGATCCGCCTCACTGACTCCATTTGTTCTTTTATGTAACTCTGCTTATGTATCATTTCATTTAGCTATTCCTCTACCGATAGCTATTTCATTTCCAGTTTTTTGCAATTATAAACACTGCTTTGATGAACAACATATTTGTACATATGTAAATCCTAAGAAACGAAATTGCTGGGTCCAACGGTATGCACATTCAAACTAATGCACACTCCCAGTTTGTCCTACAAGTTATCACACCAACTTATACTCCCACCAACCTCATGATGCATCAATTTTATGGACAATAAATGAAATATCTGCTGAGACTTCTGAAACACTCGAGAATCAACTCAAGCACTTACCCATAGGTTCCTTAATAACACCGTAATAATCTGGTGCATCATTGGGATCCACTGGTTCAAGGAAAGGCCAGGCCATCTTATGGGCCTACAGAGAAAAAAAAAGTATCACTGTCTTAGGTGGAAAAACTAATTCAAGTTTTCCATTTGAGTTAATAGATAAAATTGTTTACACTTAGATGTGCTTTGCTCTAGTCACAAATTATCTCAGATAAGTATACTCTGTAATAGAGGTTCTCAAAGAATGGTCTGAGGACCCTGGTGTGTGTGTGGGGGAGCTCTAGCTTAGGAGCCAAGAAATCTGTGCTGTGGTCCCATGTGACAATCTGGGCACTAAGTGATGCTGGCATTAGAATCACATATGTAGTGAAATGGGTGTGAGCACAGGGTTCAAAGTGTGGAATGGTTACCATTGCTGGTAATGAGGTGGCAGAGATGTGATATTAAATAACTTCAATCATACACTGAGACCACTGTTCTCTTTCAGCTCTTTGGATTCTTGTAATTATGATTAGAACAGAAGAAAGTGTCAGCCTAGCACTCCTGTGTCTTGAATACATCTCTAACACTTGCTAATCTTATAAGCCATTCCCATTTTTGTCTTATTTTTAATAAGGGAAGGAAGCCTTTGGCTCACAGCTTTAAACATTTGTATCTCATTAGAATTTAATAAAACTATTTTTCAATCTATGGTGGTGAGATAAAGTTTCCTTTAAAAATAAAATTTAAGTTAAAAAAGTGAGTTATTTAGACAAACACCAGCTGAGCTAGTGTGTGGGTGTGGCAAGCCCCAGGGCACTGGCATGTGAAGGACCACAGTCTGTGGAGCACTTCCAGGCTGGCTGGGAGTCAGTAATGATCACGTACTCTAAGACTGCAAAGCGCAAACCCTCGAGTGTTTCCAAAGCTATGCTGGTTGATTTCTCCTTCAAACGCTGCACAAGAGTGGTTTCTCACCTGTAAAGAACGCAGCACTCTCTTCAAACCCTCATAATCTTTCTCTGTTAGCGGCGTGAGCACTGTCATGGCATCCTCTGTCGACTGGCACTGTGGACAGACATACTCATCAATGAGCTCTGCCTCACTCTGCAAGATGCCAACGCAGCGCCCATGGTACCAATTCTGACACCGATCACAGCCGATATAAAATCTGGAAGATCCGAAATGGAAATGTGAGTTCAAAACAGATGGGATCACATTAGTTACAACTTACTTTAGAAAGTAATAAAACATGCATCTGAAAATAGTCTAACCCTGGGACATTAAACTGTTTTAGTACTTTTGAAGATTGACATTCCAATGTGTTAATTTAGTACTTCTGATGTTAAGAACAAGCATTAAACATTTATTAAGAACACAGTATAATACTGGAGACCCAATATAAAGAAGAATGTAGAACATTTAATTGACTTTAAAGCTCAAAACAAAATAAAGCCAAAAATCTTTCAACCGATACCATATCAAATGGGAAGCAGATACTGGCCACCCAACTGGGAGTTCAAAATCCTATGAACTAGTAACAGAGTCTCAGAGCTTGTACCCAAATTAGTGTTAATCTAACCTCCAATAAAGCACCATTTCAAACACTGATAAGGTCCAAACAAGTCACGCTGTTTTAATCTCATTAATTTCTGTTACATATTAAAGAATCAAGTCTACCATTAAACCACATTTTTCCCAATGCTTCTCAAACATTCGCTATGGAGCAACATAAATTCTGAAGGGGAGGTAAAGAGGGAAGAAGAGAAAAAAAACTGGAAAGGAATTTGTAATGTAAGTGTATAATATATGCAGAAAAATATCTTTCTTTTTATTTTAAAATAAATAACCAGTCAGAGCAATTTGGCTTCCTAAATTATTAAATATGATGCTCTTATCAGAACTCACTGTGACTCATCATAAGGTGTTCTGCAGATACAGTACAATTCCTCACTGCTGCCCTCTTGTGCCCGTTTACAATCATTACAGATGTACACATCCATTTTCTTAGCCTCCTTTTCTGTGATGCCAACACATTCTCCATGATACCAGTTAGTACAAAGATCACAGCCAATATAGAACCTAAAAGTATTCACAATGAAAATGACAATGTAATTGTCATTTTGAGCTGCATGGTACTTAAGTCTGTCTTTCCTGTCCTGATTCACTTTCTGACAGGTAACTTTCTTCAGTGAGTCAGCTAAACATCCTGAAACAACCATGCTACCTGTCACCCTGCAGCTTCTGATGCTGTATCAAGTGTGGAAACATAAAGTCACTCACATCAATTCCAACAAATACACTGTTTAGTGAAATATGGGTCTTTAAAAACATACTGGAATTTGAAAAAATAAACAACACACTGATGGTAATGTCTCCCTCTTAATGAATGTGTGCAAAACTGTACAGGCACAAAAACCAAAGCCAAAGAATCAAAGACTTACATCTGTCAAACCTATGCCACAGAAGCCATTTCAAATCAGGGCTATTTCTTAGATAGGTTTGAAAATGTATCTCAATTTAAATTTGAAAACAAAGCAAAGCGCAAACACCAAGTAGAAGTTACACTACAAGGAACATGCAGGTCAGCCAGGTGTAGAAGATAAATGGTCAAAATATGATATGAAGAAGAAAACTAAGGAAGGTAATGTAGTAGTTCTATTTCTACTAAGTTTTCTAAATGAACATTGGAATTTAATCTAATTTTAACAGATTTTGAGATGGGCCGGTTTCTCAGTTAATATGCGTGACAATGAAGAGAGTGGCCAGGTTAATTAACCGGTAAGGAACTGCTTCAATTCCAACTCAGGGATACATGGTGTGGAGAGTGATGTAAGGATTTATGCAAAACAGCAAGAGGTTCTACAGTACTTGGCAGGGTGGGGCCATGTGAGTGTTTAACTGTGGGTACCCTCACTCAGTTAACCCTCAAGGCTTCTGTAATTATTTAATTAGATCCCAGAATGAAAAGTATTTCTATGACAGACACACAGCATATCTACATGTGCTGACAGGTGCTGGGTAGGAACATGATGCCAAAGCACGAATTCGCGTGCATCACAGGGAACCGGGGGCCTTGCTGCTACCACTGATTCTACCAAGGTGTTTCTTGGTAGATTCACCTAGTCCTCACGCTTCAAACTAACCTGCTTGATAAATATAAAGGAATAATAATACATAGTTGTGTGGTATATCCTATTACTACTGACTCTTTTCTTTTGAATTATGACTCCTGAATGATTTTCACTGCCACAGTGGGGGCCTTCACCAGATGGTAGGCTGTGTGCTCTGGAGTAAGCTCACGACTTGAATTTAAAGTTTCAGTTGCTCTCACTACATTCCCAAACAGCCTAGTTTGGTACAAGAGATTACAAAATACTCCTTAAAAAACACTAACTCATCCCAACTAGAACAGGGAGTGAATGAACCTGGTATACTGAGATGTTAATAAATGACAAACTGAAAAATATGAAATATCCACAAATACTAAGGCAATCTCACGAGAAAAAGCATGTGTACATGTGTGCCTCATTTTATGCGAGTTAGGTATTACAAAAAAGTTTTGTGTGAAGTGAATTTCTGTGATTTAAATATCTTAATAGGGCAAACACTACCCTGCTATTTAAAGCAGTTCCATAAACAGAGCTTTTTGTAATTCAACTAAATCATGTTCTGTTTTGTTCTATAAATCATTTAGTATATTATGCTTAAAAGGAGGCACACTTGTATTAGACTAAAGGAAAAATCAGTTAATATTAGGTTCCGCTTTTTATATTATGTATAATTTCCAATGAAGTATGAAACTTAAAAGGGAAGATGCCTAAAATGATCTGTGTTTAATTCAATATAAAGCTAAATCTACCAACAAAAAATTTTGATCTGGCACTTGCAAACAGGTTATAATATGAATAGCACCACCAAAGCAGCTTCACTGTTGCACCTTAAGCATCACTAAAGAGGCCACAATTTTATTTTATAGATGGGTTAAGCATCCACTTAAGGTACACATTAGGCATAATACTAAATGATCATATTTTTTAGCATTGTGAAATAAACTTTTTGGTACTGTAAAAAGTAGTGTGGTTAATTTTGACTTTAAAAAGTTAACCTACGTTTAAATGCCCAAAATGAAATCTAAATACTTATTTGAATGATAATAATGATTTAAAAATGAAACTACATTTATGGATATCTAAAATCTTGTATCTATCACTAAATACAAGTCACAAAAGTCAAAAACAGCTTCCAGCTACCATGCTTACCAAATTTTTGAGTGTCGTACTTGAGGAATGGGTAAAAAGAACATTTTGCATTTTTTTGACTTTTGTCCCCAATAAGAAAGTGGGAACGTTGAAAAAAATAATATAAAGTTACAATATTGCAATACAAAAAATACAGAACTGCTTAAAATTAAACAATAAAAAACCAAGCCACTCAAACTCGAAACCTCTTCCACCATTCATATCCGGGTTAGTCTCTAGGATTTGATGTAAAAATAAGGTTGTGAACGGATTGCAGAAAGGACGCTCTCAACTTTAGGCAGCAGTAATAATATACCTCCTCCAGAGAGCATTACTGGGTGATCTGGAGTTAATCCAGGGAAAAGAGGAAAAGCAAAGGAGCAACAGAAAGCTTGCTTTTGACAGAAAAAGAATATGATGAAGGACAAACATTAACCATGAACACGTGAAATAACAAATTTTTGATTTTCTAGTGTCAAGGTTACTATCAGATGCAAGACCACAGCTGAAACATTATTACCCTTACTTTTAACTATTTTCATTTATGCTGCTACCAATATACTTATTTTCTTCAAAACGGGAAATGTAACAGCTAAGCTTTTAATAAAATAAACTAGAGCTCATTAAGATCTACTCACTTAGATTCATCATAAGGCGTTTTACAGATACAGTAAAGCTTTGTGTCCTTCTTAGTTTCCTTTGAGGTAGTAGAGATCATTTTCTTCTTCTTGGACTTGGAGCTTGAGTCTCTTTCCTCTTCCCGCTTCCTCTTCTGGGAAGCTGCAGGCAGCGTGGCCAAGGCTGTGGCTGTGGGCAGGGGGCCGGGGTGCTGCGGGGGAGGTGGAGGCGGAGGCGAAGGCTGAGGGGCCGGAGGCATGGGAGGCACAGGCGGCAGTGTGGGGGAGCTGACAGCTACTGCTGTGGCCTGCACCACCTCTTTTTCTCTCTTAATTTTCAGGTCTCTCTTGAGCTCCTCCTGTTGTCAGTTAAAGACAATACAAGACTATCATTCGACTTCTGTAAACACACAAGCTGGCCAGAGGATGCTACCTTACCTCCCTTGAAGTAGCTCCACAGTTCGGTCTATTGTGAGGGAGTTTTAATGATGTTGTACACTATACCTTAAACCCAGTTAAAATTAACTAGAAATAGAAAATGAAGATTACAAACAAGTAGAAAGCTGCTAGTTATCTTCAAAGAGGTCTGACAGAAAGATGAGCAAGTATCTAAAATTCTAACAAAAAAACCCAAATAGTCCTGGTTTAATGAATCTATTTTCTCTGTCTGGAATACAGACAGTCTTATAAATGAGGAGAGAAGCTGTTTGACTACTGAACAGCTCTTCTCTATTTAAAAATAAAGTCTGAACTTTTTCCCAGGGAGAAAGTAAATCTTGAGTTTCATCACCCTAACTAATATGACATATTTATAACATAATGATATGACAGTGAGAACACACTTTGATCCCCCTTTCAAAAATATACCAATATGATATAAAAAAGCAGAAATTGGAGGCGTAGCCAAGATAGCGGCGTGAGTAGAGCAGCGGAAATCTCCTCCCAAAACCACATATATTTTTGAAAATACAACAAATATAACTCTTCCTTAAAGAGAGACCAGAAGACACAGGACAACAGCCAGACTACATCCACACCTGCGAGAACCCAGCGCCTCGCAAAGGGAGAGAGGAAGGCCACAAACCAACAAGAAGGGATGTTCTTCCAGCCGTCACTCGTACCAGCTCCGCAAACTATCTCTATCACCATGAAAAGGCAGAATTTGAGACAAACCAAAATCACAGAGTCAACCCCTGAGAAGGAGATAGACCTAACCAGTCTTCCTGAAAAAGAATTCAAAATAAAGGTCATAACCATGCTGACAGAGCTGCAGAGAAATATACAAGAGCTAAGGGATGACATCTGGAGGGAGATTACAGAAATGAAACAATCTCTGGAAGGATTTATAAGCAGAATGGATTAGATGCAAGAGGCCTTTGATAGACTAGAAACCTGAGAACAGGAACGCATAGAAGCCGAAGCAGAGAGAGATAAAAGGATCTCCAGGAATGAAACAATATTAAGAGAACTGTGTGACCAATTCAAAAGAACAATATCCGCATTATAGGGGTACCAGAAGAAGAACAGAGAGAAAAAGGGATAGAAAGTGTCTTTGAAGAAATAATTGCTGAAAACTTCCCCAAACTGGGGGAAGAAATAATCGATCAGACCACGAAAGTAAACAGAACTCCCAACAGAAGGGACCCAAGGAGAAGGGACACCAAGACACATAATATTAAAATGGCAAAGATCAAGGACAAGGACAGAGTTTTAAAGGCAGCTAGAGAGAGGAAAAAGGTCACCTACAAAGGAAAACCCATCAGGTTATCATCAGACTTCTCAAAAGAAACCTTACAGGCCAGAATAGAATGGCATGATATATTTAATGCAATGAAACAAAAGGACCTTGAACCAAGAATACGGTATCCAGCATGATTATCATTTAAATATGAAGGAGGGATTAAACAATTCCCAGAAAAGCAAAAGTTGAGGGAATTTGCTTCCCACAAACCACCTCTACAGGGTATTTTAGAGGGACTGTTCTAGACGGGAGCACTCCTAAGACTAAACAGATGTCACCAGAGAAAACAAAATCACAGCAAAGAAAGCAGACCAATGAAATACTAACTAAAGGCAAAAAATAAAATCAACTACCCACAAAAGCAGTTAAAGGAAACACAAAAGAGCACAGAATAAAACAACCAATATATAAAGAATGGAGGAGGAGGAATAAGAAGGGAGAGAAATAAAGAATCACCAGACAGTGTTTATAACAACTCAATAAGCAAGTTGTTAAGTTAGACAGTAAGATACTAAAGAAGCTAACCTTGAACCTTTGGTAACCAGAAATCTAAAGCCTGCAATGGCAATAAGTACATATCTTTCAATAATCATCCTAAATGTAAAAGGGCTGAATGCACCAATCAAAAGACACAGAGTAATAGAATGGATAAAAAAGCAAGACCCATCTATATGCTGCTTACAAGAAACTCACCTCAAACCCAAAGACATGCACAGACTAAAAGTCAAGGGATGGAAAGAGATATTTCATGCAAACAACAGGGAGAAGAAAGCAGGGGTTGCAGTACTAGTATCAGACAAAATAGACTTCAAAACAAAGAAAGTAACAAGAGATAAAGAAGGACATTACATAATGATAAAGGGCTCAGTCCAACAAGAGGATATAACCATTATAAATACATATGCACCCAACACAGGAGCACCAGCATATGTGAAACAAACACTAACAGAACTAAAGGAGGAAATAGAATGCAATGCATTCATTTTAGGAGACTTCAACATGCCACTCACCCCAAAGGATAGATCCACCAGACAGAAAATAAGTAAGGACACGGAGGCACTGAACAACACACTAGAACAGATGGACCTAATAGACATCTATAGAACTCTACATCCAAAAGCAACAGGATACACATTTTTCTCAAGTACACAGGGAACATTCTCCAGAATAGACCACATACTAGGTCGCAAAAAGAGCCTCAGTAAATTCCAAAAGATTGAAATTCTACCAACCAATTTTTCAGACCACAAAGGTATAAAACTAGAAATAAATTGTACAAAGAAAACAAAAAGGCTCACAAACACATGGAGGCTTAACAACATGCTCCTAAATAATCAATGGATCAACGAAAAAATTAAAATAGAGATCAAGGAATATATGGAAACAAATGACAACAACAACACAAAGCCCCAACTTCTGTGGGACGCAGCAAAAGCAGTCTTAAGAGGAAAGTATATAGCAATCTAGGCATACTTAAAGAAGGAAGAACAATCCCAAATGAATAGTCTAACATCACAATTATCGAAACTGGAAAAAGAAGAAAAAATGAGGCCTAAAGTCAGCAGAAGGAGGGACATAATAAAGATCAGAGAAGAAATAAACAAAATTGAGAAGAATAAAACAAAAGAAAAAATCAATGAAACCAAGAGCTGGTTCTTTGAGAAAATAAACAAAATAGGTAAGCCTCTAGCCAAACTTATTAAGAGAAAAAAAGAATCAACACACATCAACAGAATAAGAAACGAGAAAGGAAAAATCACGACAGACTCCACAGAAATACAAAGAATTATTAAAGACTACTATGAAAACCTATATGCCAACAAGCTGGAAAAACCTAGAAGAAATGGACAACTTCCTAGACTGACCAAGGAAGAAACACAAAATCTAAACAAACCAATTACGAGCAAAGAAATTGAAGCGGTAATCAAAAAACTACCCAAGAACAAAACCCCCGGGCTAGATGGATTTACCTCGGAATTTTATCAGACATACAGAGAAGATGTAATACCCATTCTCCTTAAAGTTTTCCAAAAAATAGAAGAGGAGGGAATACTCCCAAACTCATTCTATGAAGCCAACATCACCGTAATACCAAAACCAGGCAAAGACCCCAACAAAAAAGAAAACTACAGACCAATACCCCTTCCTGATGAACATAGATGCAAATATACTCAATAAAATATTAGCAAACCGAATTCAAAAATATATCAAAAGGATCATACACCATGACCAAGTGGGATTCATCCCAGGGATGCAAGGATGGTACAATATTTGAAAATCCATCAACATCATCCACCACATCAACAAAAAGGACAAAAACCACATGATCATCTCCATAGATGCTGAAAAAGCATTCGACAAAATTCAACATCCATTCATGATAAAAACTCTCAGCAAAATGGGTATAGAGGGCAAGTACCTCAACATAATAAAGGCCATATATGATAAGCCCACAGCCAACATCATACTGAACAGCGAGAAGCTGAAAGCTTTTCCTCTGAGATGAGGGACAAGACAGGGATGCCCACTCTCCCCACTGTTATTCAACATAGTACTGGAGGTCCTAGCCATGGCAATTAGAAAAAACAATGAAATACAACCAATCCAAATTGGTAAAGAAGAACATAAGCTGTCACTATTTGCAGATGACATGATACTGTACATGAAAAACCCTAAAGACTCCACTCCAAAACTACTAGAACTGATATCAGAATACAGCAAAGTTGCCGGATACAAAATTAACACACAGAAATCTGTGGCTTTCCTATACACTAACAATGAGCCAATAGAAAGAGAAATCAGGAAAACAATTTCATTCACAATTGCATCAAAAAGAATAAAATACCTAGGAATAAACCTAACCAAAGAAGTGAAAGACCTATATGCTGAAAACTATAAGACACTCTTAAGAGAAATTAAAGAGGACACTAACAAATGGAAACTCATCTCATGCTCTCGGCGAGGAAGAATTAATATTGTCAAAATGGCCATCCCACCCAAAGCAATATACAGATTTGATGCAATCCCTATCAAATTACCAACAACATTCTTCAATGAACTGGAACAAATAGTTCAGAAATTCATATGGAAACACCAAAGACCCCGAATAGCCAAAGCAATCATGAGAAAGAAGAATAAAGTGGGGGGGGGGGTATCTCACTCCCCAACTTCAAGCTCTACTACAAAGCCACAGTAATCAAGAAAATTTGGTAGTGGCACAAGAACAGCCACAGACCAGTGGAACATATTAGAGACTCCAGACATTAACCCAAATATATATGGTCAATTAATATTCGATAAAGGAGCCATGGACATACAATGGGGAAATGACAGTCTCTTCAACAGATGGTGCTGGCAAAACTGGACAGCTACATGTAAGACAATGAAACTGGATCACTGTCTAACCCCATATACAAAAGTAAATTCAAAATGGATCAAATACCTGAATGTAAGTCATGAAACCATAAAACTATTAGAAAAAAACATAGGCAAAAATCTCTTGGACATAAGTATTAGTGACTTCTTCACGAACATACCTCCTCAGGCAAGGAAAACAAAAGCAAAAATGAACAAGTGGGACTATATTAAGCTGAAAAGCTTCTGTACAGCAAAGGACACCATCAATAGAACAAAAAGGTACCCTACGGTATGGGAGAATATATTAATAAATGACAGATCCGATAAAGGCTTGACATCCAAAATACATAAAGAGCTCATGCACCTCAACAAACAAAGAGCAAATAATCCAATTAAAAAATGGGCAGAGGAGCTGAACAGACAGTTCTCTAAAGAAGAAATTCAGATGACCAGACACATGAAAAGATGTTCCACATGGCTAGTTATCAGAGAAATGCAAATTAAAACTACAATGAGATATCACCTCACACCAGTAAGGATGGCTACCATCCAAAAGACAAACAACAACAAATGTTGGCAGGTTGTGGAGAAAGGGGAACCCTCCTACACTGCTGGTGGGAATGTAAATTAGTTCAACCATTGTGGAAAGCAGTATGGAGGTTCCTCAAAATGCTCAAAATAGACTTACCATTTGACCCAAGAATTCCACTTCTAGGCATTTACCCTAAGAATGCAGCACTCCAGTTTTAAAAAGACAGATGCACCCCTATGTTTATTGCAGCACTATTTACAATAGCCAAGAAATGGAAGCAACCTAAGTGTCCATCAGTAGATGAATGAATAAAGATGTGGTACATACACACAATGGAATATTATTCAGCCATAAGAAAACAAATTCTACAATTTGCAACAACACGGATGGAGCTAGAGGGTATTATGCTCAGTGAAATAAGCCAAGTGGAGAAAGACAAATACCAAATGATTTCACTCATATGTGGAGTATAAGAACAAAGGAAAAACTGAAGGAACAAAACAGCAGCAGAATCACAGAACCCAACAAGGGACTAACAGTTACCAAAGGGAAAGGGACTGGGGAGAATGGAAGGGTAGGAAGGGATAAGGGCGGGGAAGAAGAAAGGGGATATTATGATTATCATGTATAATGTGGGGGTGGGGGGAAGGGGCAGGCTATGCAATAGAGAGAAGACAAGTAGTGATTCTACAACATCTTACTACGCTGATGGACAGTTACTGTAATGGGGTTTTTGGGGGTACTTGGTGTAGGGGAGAGCTTAGTAAACATAATGTTCTTCATGTAATTGTAGATTAATGATAACAAAAAAAAAAGCAGAAATTGAAAGGACATAGCCATGCCTGAATAAGATATATGTATGTGTCTGGAATGGAAGCACAAAACCACGAACAGGGGTAACACTGCAGGCCTGCTGGGCAATAGATTCAGAATCAGGACATGGCAGTCCAACAACATTACTATTTCTGCAGGGCGAAGGGGATCAGCATGCTTCATGTGAGGGGGGTAGCAAAAGCAGGCTCCCTGCTTGATGCTAAGGGTTGGCTGGTCTACACTGAGCTTCAAGAGAGGGAACAAAAACATAACCCTCTCATTTAAAATACCAAAATCAAAACCAAATGAAAACACGTAATGTGAAAAGAGACAACTAACAAGATCAATAATGGAATCTGAAGTCACTCCAAGAGAAATTTTATAGAACAATTTGATGAACACTTTGTAACACATCTATTTGAGATAGTCGGAATGTGTATGTTCTACTTAAAAAATGAGAGAAATTATTTTATCAAAAAGACAAGCAGAGAGGGATGGGATGTACTGTAAAGATGGAACTTAGAACATTTTTAGGGCAGTGAAAACTACTCTGTATTATATTTTAATGATATGATTCTTTATTCTGTATATAACATGGATTCATGACAAACAGCACTGCACAAGGAGTGAAACAATGTAAATTATGGACTTCAGTTAGTAATAATGTGTCAATCAATATTGTCTCATCAACTGTAACAGATGTGCTACACTAATGCAACATGTTAATAGGGGAAAACTGGGAGTTTGGGGAAGTATAGGAGACCTCTCTACTTTTGGCATAGTTTTCCTATGAACTTAAAACTGCTCTAAAAAAATAAAGGCTATTTCAAAAAAAGACAAGGACCAATATATATGTAATAAAGGACCAATCACATACCTTGAAAATAAAAAATGAAATTAAAAATTTTAAGACTATGCTAGTACTCATACATTTGAATGTTGACCTTCAAAGCAAATTATCTTAGCAATAATCTACTAGTTAAAACAATGCTGAGTATTTTCCTTAAGTATAATTTTTCTTCTTCATTAGGTTAAGTAATATACTGTCAAAAAGAGTACCACTCACTGTATAATATAGTATTTGCTGCAGTAATAACATTTTAAAAATGGTGACAAGGTATACTGAATGCAGAAAAATGTTCAGTATATGTTGCCTCCAGTGTGATTCTGCTTTGTATAAAATGTGTTTATATATGAATGCATATATTAAAAATAATATATAAGATACATTCTAAAATTATCTGAAATGTTTATCTTTGAAGGGGGTGGACTTACAGATTATTATTATTTGTTGACCAAGGTAACTGTTCTGAAAGACATCTGAAAGTACAAGTCCAATTTATTTATCTATGATGGATACAGACTATAAATATTTCCTGACTAGTACATAACAGGGAATAGAAACAGTGACACAACATGTTAAAAAAAAAATCTGTTGAGTGAAGTGAACAGATATATCACATAATATATATATGTATATACTATTCTGCAACTTGCATTTTTCACTCAAGCATTTATCACTGAGAATTCCCTCAAAGAATTAAAAACAAAAAAGCACAATCCTACAATCACCATTTTGTTAAATGGCCACCCATTGGGTGGATAGTCCAAAATGTATTTAATCCAGTGGTTCTCAGCTGAGTGTGATACAGGTACTTCTAGAGAGTGAGAATGTATGTGGAGGTGACAAGGTCATTCTTTTTGGATTGCTCCAATGAAAGAGGTGTTACCAGCATTCAGTACGGTGATAAATTTCCTGCAGGGTGTAAAAAGCTGACCTGTTGAAAGGACCTCAAATGCTCCTGTTGAGAAACACTGATTATCAATCTTAGTGGACTTTAAGCTGACTCTAAATTTTTGTTATTATTAACATTCATTATATCCTTGCTAGTGTTATCTTGCCTCATTCTTCTGCAGATGAATTCTAGAAGTGAAACAGATCAAAGAGTATCCACATTTTAGAGTCCTTTGATACATGCCATGATACTTTCTCTAGAAAAACAGTACCTTCATTTCTTGCATTAGTAGTTAGCTTGAAAATTGCTTATGTGTCTTACACATTTTCTACTAGGGTATTCTTTTTTACTTTTTCTCTTTACTTCAGCTTTGAGGTATAATTGACAAAACTGTAAGATATTTAAAGTGTACACTGTAGTGATTTGATATACACGAAAGTTGTGAAAGGTTTCCCCTCATCTAGTTAAATGTTTATCTCTTCCTTATTGACTTAAGAGGTCTTTGAATTGTAGGAATACTAACTCTGCCATAAATGTTAGAAATTTTCTTTTTGTGTTTATTATTGGTTTTCAGAGTCTTTATGGTATTAATTTTCCTAATGTTTTCTTCTCATGTCATCAAATCTTTTTCCTTTGTGGCATTTGGAATTTTAATACTTAGGAGTGGTTTTCCCCAATCCAAGACTACCAAAATGACAATCATGTTTTTTTCTATCATTTCTGTGGTTTTCTTTTTTTACATTAAATTTTTAAATCTGAATTGTATCTTAATTCAAGGTGGAAGGTAGTATTTTACATATTCTGTTACTACTATGAATTGGCTCTTTAATCACACTTTGATAATGACTGCAGTCTTTTTTCTAGTAAGTAAATACCTGACTTCTCTTATAACTATTAATAATTTCTCTTTTGGGGTTTTTGATACAATAATCACATCATGCACAATAACTATTTATTCTTTTTTTGCTTAACACATTAAATTGAATTGCCAGAGATGTTACATAATAATGTTGATTTTTGGCATCTGGTTTCTTTAGTGGGAAGACCTCTAATGTCTCAGAGTTACGTGCAATGTTAGTTGATGGGTTGACCAATATTTCTTAGTATTTCTCACCTTCTTAAGAATATAAAGGCACTTTTAGGGATGCTTCCGATAGCCTAGTTCTCTTTTAAAAAGCTGCTTAAGTAAGTATAAATAGATACTTTCTTTCATTTTTCAATAAATTCCCCAAGGCAAGCAGAGGATTAGCAATGCCTATAGGTTCAGTTACAAGTCAAGGAAGACACATAGTGCTACTTAATTGAGCACATTTTATTTTTCATTCTTTCAGTATAATTTTGCAGTTTCTCTGTCTATGTGTCTCATGAAACTTGGCTCCATATGGCTTTTTGGAGAGACTATGTTACAGGCAGTAATTCTTGAGTCTTACTCCCAAGAGAGTTCTCAAAATTTTGAATCAATAGACTAACCTCTTAGAGTGACTAAGTTTAGAGATTGCAATATAAATTTAGATATAAAATCTCTCTTGCTTCAAAAGACATGTGCCTCACTGCTTTTTTACACCATGTATGTAAATGTGAGTTTAGAAAATAAGTTGAAATTTTAAGCTTAACCAAAATTTCAAGGGAAAAAAGATTAAAATTAGATGCTAACCACTAGACACAGAAGGAAACGAAGCACCTCCTTACCTGCACTTCAATTTGTAGATCTTTGTCCAGGAGTGCTCTCTTTTTCAGTATTTCGGCTTTGAGCTGCTCTTTGTGTTTGAAGAGCAGTGCAGAGAGCTTGGTAGCATTCTGCTTGCTACGTTTCTGTTCCACACTCTCTTCACGCTTCCGTTTCTTTGCTGCCTGCTTTTCTTCTTTATCTATCTTATCCAAAATATACTTCATCACCTGGTTACAGACAATCATTCTAGAGAGAAATACACAGCCTATGTAATGTTGGGCATTTCATTCTGAGAGGCTTAAGACAGGATTTTTCTATGGCTCTACAATTAATAAATAAACTTTCTGTGATTGGAAAGCCTCAAAGAGTGATTCAAACTAGTATGGGCACCTAGTAGTGCCAAGTGTTCTCATCTAATGAACTTTAATCAAAATAAAATATAAACTCAGAACTCCCGTGCATGAACATGCTAAAGAGGACAGACTGATCTACAATGAGACCATGTGTTACTGGGTTGTAAACATGTCTCCCTACCTTTGATTCTCTTCTCTTTCAGCTGGAGTCATGGTCTTTTTCTGCTTTAAATGTTCTATTACAGCATTATGCTTCATCACCACCTTCAGGACAGAACAAAATCCAAAAGAGTGCATTTTATAATGACCACAAATTGGTACACAGATAACAATAGAAGAAATCTGAGTACATGTATGTTTCCCAAATAAATTGTAAGAATTTTATATCATAATATAAATAAAATTAGAGCTATTATATGGCCTGTGTGCTTACCATGTACTGGACACTGTGCTAGGTAATTATTTGGTATTACCTTATTTGTTCCTTATGACACTGAGAAAGGTAGGGATAATTTTACAAATAAGATACTGAGACATAAAGAAATTAAATTGTTTGAGATTAAGTAAGTAGAAAAGTTGAGACTGTAACCTGGTTATCATTCTCCAAAGGTCATGTTTCTTAAAATTACGCTGTCTTGTCAAGCATTAACTTCAAAGATACCACCCCTCTCCGTACCACACTGTACAGAGATTAAAGACAGATAATGAAATAATTCTCAATTTATAGACTATACGGCACTAAAATCTGGGCAATAATGCACTTGAACAACTATATTTTGACAATAATTTTATAATATTTACATCTGTAAGAACCATACATCTTTAAAATCCCTTCTAACAACAGAGTTGTATTATAATCATTCACTTTGCTGAGAGACTAGGTCTTAATTATTCCAACCACTGAAAAGAAATGATACTGATGTGACATGACAGAGGTGCTAATTACCACTACAATGGCAATAATATAAATGTATCAAACCAACATGTTGTACCAGGAATTTCCACAATGTTTTATGCCAAACGTATTTCAATAAAAAATAAAATAAGTGCTTCTACATAGATGACCTCATTTATCATTACAATAAACTTGTGTGGCTGGAAAGGGAGGGAGTTTTAATGAAGATATAGTTCAGGCGAGATTGAGTGAGTGCAATGGAGTGAATGGGAGGCCGGGGACCTGAATGAGGTCTCACGACTTGGACACCTGAAATCCACACTCAAACTCCTGATGCGTGAGGATGCTGTGGACACAGTTTCCTCCAGTGATGCTACAGGATGTCACACACGTGACTTCATTGAAGTAGCCTAATTTTAGGTACCTGAATTACCTCACTTTGCTAAAATGCTATCTAGTGCCACTTTTAATTCCAGCTATGGAGTAACAGTATCTAAAACTTTCTTATGAAAGTGTGGCTAGAAAGGCAAACAAGTTTATAGTTTATCTATAGTTTGCTTAGTCTACATGCAAACTAGGGACTGATAACTGTAGATAACTTCAAACAAAGTGCTATGATGCCTGAAGTGGCTTTAAAATGTACACCTTTAAGTTTTGTCTTAATGATACTTAAACTCCTAACACCATTCTTCCCATCTCAGTTCTTCCAAAATACAGGTAGTTTTTCTAATAAGCACTGATTGTTTATATACAACCAACAGTTCAAACCACAGTAGTCATTCAGTATTTTTTGCTCAATCCAGTGCTGCTTCTAAATCAAAACATCAATGATTCTGTCTCATTTAGGAAACCTAACACAACCAACACTAAGTCTACTGCACAGCACAATAATTTAAGCTACTGAACATGCTGCTTTTACTTAGTAACTTTACCTGTTTCTGAATGATTTCACTTTGATTAGAAGCTTGGAGAGTGTGTTCCCGCTTAATTTCTATCTGTTGCTGTTTCTTCTTTTGCTGCTGATCCCTGAGTTGCTGAACCCTTTGCAACTGCTCTTGCACACTGGCTGCCTGCACTGTAACCACATTCTGAATCTGGTGAGTCTGCACAGGACTGCTTTGCTGAATTTGAATAGGTAACTGGAGTTTGATTTGCTGGGGCACACCACCTTGCTGAGCCTGTATCTGAGCCACAACCTGCGATTGGATCTGAGAGAGCACCTGGACTTGTTGCAGCTGAGGCACAGCAATGACTTGGGGATGTGGCTGCTGTGTTTGGAGCTGAGGACGGGATGGGGGTGTAACAGTAACTTGACTTAACGTTTGTCCTGATGAAAGAGTTTGAGTTGAAGACTGTACCTGGGGTTGTGACTGTGGCTGGCCCTGGGGAGGTATCTGAAGAGATGTATGTGGCTGAATTGGAATCGGTTGTGAGGCTGTAGTCTGAACCTGGGATTGCTGTCCAGGAGACACTTGGGATGGAGTTGATGGACGTATTCGGGACTGTGGTGGACTCTGGACGCGAGCAGGCGACTGTCCTTGGACATTACTTTGAGGCTGACTCTGTACTGCACCTTGGGGTCTGGATGACTGTGTCTGGGTGGCCTGTGCTTCAGGAGGGACATGGGATGCCACAGTTGTTGGGGTCTGAACTTCAGGCTGAGTCTGAACTTCAGGCTGAGCCGGGGACTGGGGCTGAGTTTGGGGCTGTGGCTGAGCGGAAGGCTGAGCAGTCTGTGGCTGGGTTTCTGGAGGACTCACACTCGATGACTGAGCTGGTGACAGGTTTCTGTCTTGTTGCACCTGTGTCTGTGTTGGGGGGGATGATTTACTCTGTCTTTGTTCACTTGTACCTGTGAAAAGGAAAGAACAATTATTTCTTTTACTCTAGAATGTAAGACCATGGTTAAAGAATTTGAATGGAATTTTCTAAAGCTGAGAACGTTGCATTTCTATACAGAAGACTGATATCTTCTAAACACTCCATTTAGACACACTTGGATAAGGAATCTGCTAACAAGTCCCCCCAAGTATGGGACTTGTTTCCTGACCACCCTCTACATATTTTGCTAACTCTGCAGAGCGCCAGTTTCTAAAGCAAGGCACGGTCTCGGGCAATCTGCCAGATCTTCTGGTGTCGGCTAACGCTAAACCCTCATTTCTCCAATGGTACAATGAGAGCAGCTTGCAGCAGGAGGCTAACAAAGTGGATCTGGACCTGTAGCTCTCTCAAGTGTAGGCTATGAGCTGGATATATCCACCCTCACTGACTTAGTCAGTGCCTATAAGGCACAGCAAGGAGTAAGTGTGGCATATCATCATGATACCCTCACCTCTCTATATTTTTTCCTGGGGAGATGGGGTGCTAAGGAGCCTGTAAGAATGAGATCTTATCAAGCTCTTGTGAGGTTGACCAGTCAGTTGTTAATCCCATTGGCTTAAGGTACATCCTCCCAAAAGTAAGCACTGGTCCTCCTGACCCCTCAGCTAGCCCACCTACAGGTGGTAGTAACACGCAGCATGTGATCACAGCATCCTACCTGCTGCTGTAGTGGAAACTGCGGTGGTGCTGGTGCTGGCTGATGAGGCTGTCGTGGCCAATGGGGTGAAGAGGAATCGCTGAACAGTACCATTTGGCATCGCAGCTTGCATTAGCTGCTGTCCTGGACCTGGAAGTATAGTCACCCCTTGAGGTATCAACTGCAGTTGTCCAGTAGTTTGACCTTGTCCTTGAATTACTACTGTCAAACCTTGGTTGCCACCCTATGGATAAAACACATAACATGTAAACAGTATTCAAAGCATCAACCTAAGTATACTAATTTATGGTGAAAAGATCCTTTAATATAATGAAAATATATATTTGAATGTCTAAAGAACAGCACCAGGAGGAATTTAGATAAGCTAAAATAAGAATATTTAAGAACAATGATGTTTACTGGAAAAAAACCTATGAACTAACTACCAGAGCTCCAGCCCCATGAGATGTCTATCTACAAGCAGCATTACCTCTTCATGTCCAAACCTCCTAGACCACAAAAGAAGGGCATTGAACTAAATGACCATGTCTCCACAAAATTCTGATTTAAACCATCTTATGTTCATATTATTTTACAATTTTCAAAGCATCTTTATACATACTGCCTCACTTGATTCTCACAATGGACTTCTGACTTTGTGGAGTAGGGAGAGAAAAATACTACTATGATCTTATTACCAGTTAAAAATTTAGGTTAGAAAGTTCAAGTCCCTTGCCTGAATTTAGAGACTAAGTTACAGGTGAGATAAAATGTGGAACCTGGGTCTCCTAGGTTCAGTTTTTTCAATTATGTACCAAATTACCTATAGTGTATATTTATGTGTACTAAAATATAAAAAGCTTAGGGTTAGACATGGAATGCAAATACCAAGTTGGGAGAGTCTCTAATGTTTGAGTAGTTATCAAAATGGGAACTAGGAACTAATAATTCCTTGTGTACTGCCTCTTCCGTCCAGGACTTACTAATGCAACAACCTTAACTACCAGGAACAAGGCAGAGAGTTAGAAAGCAAAACTAAATGCAACCCACGCCAAAATCCCAGCAGCTAAAACTGATGCCACAAAGTTCCATGTATTAATACTAAGCTCCATTTACTTTACTCATGAACCCCTTACGCTTTTCTAAAACATACTTTTGTGCACATTAACAAATACATAAAACACCAGCTTAAGGAATAATTATAAAGTGAACATCTATAAAATCAGCACTCAGATCATCATTGCCAGAGTCCAAGAGGCCCCCATGTGATTTGCTCTGATCTTAAATCCCTTTCTTCTTCTCCTCTAGAGGCAATCACTTCTCTCACTGTTTTGATAACTACTATGATTAACACTGCATTACTTCATAGGGCTGTTTCTTAGTTGTAGATTTTCATAGGGCCACAGGTTCACAGCTTTAGGAGCACAATCCAAGAGGAGTATCATGGGAATGGTGCCCCGTCCAGGTAGGCAATGCAGTAACCCTGGATCTCTAACACAATATAGCTAGTGTTACCTGTCTCTGAGCTTTATGCAAATGAAATCACAGCGTATGCTTGTCACTTGCTTCTTTAGCTCAAAAATGCAGTTCTGTGTGGCTGTGGTTTTTTTTTCTCATTGCTATAGCAATGTACCACAATTCATCAAATTGATTATAGAAAGACATTAGGGTTGTTCTCAGTTTTTGACTCTTATGAGCAAAGCTGTTATGAATATTCATGCCCATTATCCTGTGCTCACCGTGACAAGAATTTCTCTAGCAAATATACCTAAAATGAAAGCCAGTAGGGCCTGGGGCATGCCTGCCTCAACTTTGCTAGATAATGTCTAGGAGTTTTCCAAAATGGCTCAATTAATTTAAACTACTACCAGTTGTACAAGAGAGTTCATTCTGCCTCATGTCTTAGCTAACTTGACTTGTCCAACATTTTAACTTATGCCAATCTCCTAGGTATATGGTTTTAATATATTTTCCTCATTACTAATAAAAGTTAAGCAGGTTTAAAAAAAATATTTAGATTTCCTCTTTCCTCATTAAGTTTGCTTTTTCCCACTGAGCTATTGGGTTTTCCTTCTTGATTTGTAGTAGTTCTTCATGTGTTCTGAATAGTCCTTAGTTGTATTTATACCTTCTCTCTTTCTTTTCACCTTCTTTTATAAGGTCTGATGATCTTAAGTTCTTGTTTTTAATGCAGGCTGAATTTATAAATCTCTCCCCTTATGGTGTTTTTTGTGTGTTTAAGAAAGCCTTTCTTTCCTATCCTAAGGTTATAAGAATTTTCTTCTATCTTAGCTTCTGGAAGTATTGCAGCTTTACCATTCAGTTAACCCTTTTATCCTCCTGGAACTGAAGTTATAAGTGAGGTAGTGGTCCAATTTCATGGTTTCCCATAGACACTCAATCATCCCAGCACCATTTACCAAAAACTCTGTTTTTTCCTCAGTGACCTGCAATGCCATCTCTATCATATAAACAAATAGTCACACATGCAGGGGTTACTTTCTGCATTTTCTATTGTTCTGCTGGCCTATCCTTGTGTCAGTAGCTTACTGTATTAATTAGTGAAGCATTATAGAATTAAGCTTTGGTATCAGGTTATCACAAAGTGTAAAATCCTCCTGTTCTTCAGAAGTCTTTTAGCTATTCTTGATCCTTTGCACTGCCATATAAATTTTAAAAATCAGCTTGTTACATTCCACAAAAATCTCTCTCAGGATTCTGACAAACTGCATTCAGTCTATTGATTACTACTGGAAGAACTGATGACAACATTGAGTATTGCAAGGAAGCAGCTTAATGTATTAAAAATTTTTTTTTCCAATGGAAATTGGACAACTATAAAATTTTGGTTAAAAGGGATATCCATCTCACTGTTACAACTCCTGGTCAAAGGACTCTAGATGACTGAGGTTTATATCTTTCCTTTAATAAGTCTTTTTGTTTGACTCTAGGAAACAGCCATTTCTTAGTGTAAGTATACTTTAAACTTCTGAAAATACATGTTTTTAAACCTACACCAAAAATAAGTAAGTTAAAATTAAGTCACATTACTTACATGACCCTGCGTTAACTGAGTGAGTTGAGCCATGGTAAGCTTCACCTGTCCTTGTTGTGGGCGAGGGGATTGTGAGGTTGAAGATGGTAAATTTGCAGTGGAAGTTCCTGGAGTCAATCCTTTCTGCCCAGGTGTTGAGGAAACTGCAGTAGGGGTAGAGAGTGCAGTGGAAACAGGCTGCCCCCTGATGAACTGAGTCACCACTTGCTGAGGAGTACCTATGCAACAGGGAACATTATGCATGCTTACATGCCCTTAGTGGTATTCTTAGCTGAAATACTGTTCAACGCTCCAGGTGAATGTGTTCTTTTCAATTTTCAGGAAGACATGGCATGTGATAGCCCAAGGATGCATAGGCTCACACTCAAGGGACCCACCTAGCTGTCAGTGAGCCTGGTTTCACTCAGCTCAATGACAACCATTCTCCAGGTCCTGCTATCGTGGTAGAGTGAAAAAAATTTAATTAGTATGCTTCCCAGGTCAAAAGCCAAATGGCAGCACAAAAGACAAGAGAGAGTATGTAAAACATGCCATTTTTTTTTTTTGAGAGGGCATCTCTCATATTTATTGATCAAATGGTTGTTAACAACAATAAAATTCTGTATAGGGGAGTCAATGGTCAATGCACAATCATTAATCCACCCCAAGCCTAATTCTCGTCAGTCTCCAATCTTCTGAAGCATAACGAACAAGTTCTTACATGGTGAACAAATTCTTACACAGTGAATAAATTCTTACATGGTGAACAGTACAAGGGCATTCATCACAGAAACTTTCGGTTTTGATCACGCATTATGAACTATAAACAATCAGGTCGAATATGAATATTCGTTTGATTTTTATACTTGATTTATATGTGGTTCCCACATTTCTCCCTTTATTATTATTATTATTTTTATTTTTAATAAAATGCTGAAGTGGTAAGTAGATGCAAGATAAAGGTAGAAAACATAGTTTAGTGTTGTAAGAGAGCAAATGTAGATGATCAGGTGTGTGCCTGTAGACTATGTGTTAATCCAAGCTAGACAAGGGCATTAAAACATCCACGGATGCAGATTTCTCTCAAAACAGGGGGCGTGAGGTTCTAAGCCTCACCACTGTTGATCCCCAATTTCTCACCTGATGGCCCCCCTGCGACTGTGCCTGTCTTAGGTTGTTCCTCCCTTGAGGAATCTTACCCGTCTCTGGCTAACCAGTCATCTTCCAGGGCCATACAGGGAGATGTAAAGTTGGTAAGTGAGAGAGAAGCCATATTGTTTGAAAAGGTTAGCTTTTTACTTCTTTGCAGATTTATGCCCTGTGGCTTCTATGCCCAGCATTTGTCTTGAGGTATCTTTACCACTTGGAGGAGTTATGATACTCGGTAAATTCAATATGAGGCACGAATTCTATTTAAGGGTTGTAATTAGGAAGGAAGAAGAAAAGCTATAGAGGTAGCAGATGGAAGAAAACATGGGAGGATTGACTATTTCTTTGACATATCTTCTTGTAGAGTAACTTAAGCATGTATAGGTTTTAAAACATGCCATTTTTAAGGCCGCCTCTCCTTAGAAATACTTTAAAAAACTTCCATTTCTCATAACTTGCTGAAACTGAAAGAAAAAGCAGGTAGAATTTTTTCCCTTGTGGAGTGGTTGCTTAGAGTAATTATTTGGTAGCTCATTGTATATTTACATCATTGTAATCCATTATTAATTTAGCGGATAGCATCACATTTTTCAAGTTTATATTTATTTCTTGTCTTTTTTCCTTAGGTGAATACATGTATTTCTTTTAATGGCTGGTGTTTAGCATTATTGCATATGTACAAAATTGAGCTATCTTGACACTTAGAATATTTTGCCTTTTTTGTTTTTTTAAATAATGCCATGGTAAAATCCTTGCTTATACATTTCTATCTGCTTCTAATTATCTCCTTAGAATAAACTCCCTCCCAAATCACTGAGTTCATAATAGGAACATAGTATAAATTGAATTTTAGAAAGTTTGTACCAATTCATACTCTCACCACCTGAAGGCCCATTTCACAGAACCCTTGCCAATCCTAGATGCTATCACTGAAGTCAACTATTTCAGCTAACAGCAATAGTATCCTAGGAGCATGGTCTCTGACTTTCTCCACTGTTCACTCCTCTACTTCTTCTACTTATTTATAGCTTTCTATAGATTAAAGATATAAATTACAAATATGTATTTTTCCTATGTTGCTGTCTGCTTTTTTATTTTTAAGCCTCTAGGCTTTTTTGGTGGGTGGAGGGGCTTTAACTATTGCTTTTAAAGCTTTCCTGCCTGCTCTAATCAGATCTACTGTCCAAAGTATGCTCTTGGGTCTATTTCCCCCCAAACTACAACTGACTAGTCCACCATCATTTACTGATAAGTCTCATCTTTCCTTCCGGATTCAAAATGACACCTTTGTCATACGGCAAATTATCATATATTGCTCTTTAATTGCTCCTATTGGTATCATGCTCCTAATTTGAGGGGCTTATAATAAGCTTTAACAGCTGGAAGTGTAAGTTCTCCACCATTAGACCTTCTTCTAAATTTTTCTTGGTTTTTCTCATCCACTTGTTTTTCAAGGTGAAATGGAAAATAGTACAGTGTGTATGTATGGTCAAGTGCTTTTTAGTTGATCACTTGTTACTGATATGGTGTCATCATAAACAGAGATGGATAAAAGGCTTGGTACCATTCAGATGGTCATTCAAATCATCACCACCTATACATGGTCAATTTATTTTTGGATTATCATCAAAATGCAAAGTAAAAAATTAAAACAAAAAAAAAATTTTTTTTATTACATCCCAAGAGTCTGTGGATACCACTTTGGAAAAGGCTACTGTGATAGTAGGAATAGGGGTAAGTTTATTTGCACACAGACACAGTGCACATATCCACCCACCCTCAACTTCTCTACCACAATTCCTATCACTCTCCCCACCTTGCTTTTCCCTGTGAAACACCAAACACATTCATATGTGAAGCTATGGATTCACATATACCAGTCAAACATGTAACTGAAGCTGCATAAGACATTAGGGTTCTACACATCTTTCAAATAACAACTTTTTCAGTTTTCTAAGTATATTATCATTTATGAATTTTTTTCTCCTTTAATCTTTCCTTTTAGTTACCTGCTTAAATGATTTAAAAAAAAATTTATTTATACATATATATATATATATATATATATATATATATATATATACACACAAAAGTATAGTTGATACACAACCTTATACTGGTTTTAAGTATACAACACAGTGGTTCAACAATTACCCACATTATTAAATCCTCACCCCCACTAAGTACAGTTACTATCTGTCACCATAGTAAGGTGTTACAGAATCATTGGCTCTATTTTCCATGCTGTACTACTATCCCTGTGATCAACTTATGATTGAGAATTTTTGTATCCTTTTATCCCCTTCACCCTCCCCACCCCCTCTAACACTGCCACCATGGTAACCACCAGACATTTGACAGTGTCTATGAGACTACTGGTATTCTGTTCATTTTGTTTTTATATTCCACAAATAAGTGAAATCATATGGTGTTTGTTTTTCTCCACCTGGCTTATTTCACTTAGCATTTACACCCTCTAGCTCCATCCATGTTGCCACAAATGGCAGGATTTCTTTCTTATGGCTGAATAACATTCCATTGTGTATATGTACCACACGTTTTTATCCATTCATCTATTGATGGACACTTAGGTTGCTTCCCTATCTTGGCTATTGTAAATAATGTGGCAATAGAATATGAGGGTTCATATATCTTTCTGAATCAGAGATTTTGTTTCCTTTGGGTAAATTCCTAGAGGAGGAGTTGGTCATATGGTATTTCTGTTTTCAGTTTTTTGAGGAACCTCCATACTGCTTTCCATAGTGGCTGCACCAATTTACATTCCTACCAACAGTGTAGGAGGGTTCTTTTTTCTTCACATCCTTGCCAATACTAGTTATTTCTTCTTTTGGATAGTGGCCATTCTGACAGGTGTGAATGAGGTGATCTCTCATTGTGGTTTTGATTTGCATTTCCCTGATCATTAGCAATGTGGAGCATCTTTTTCATGTGTCTGTTGGTCATCTGCATGTCTTCCTTAGAAAAATGTTCAGTAACTGATGGCTATTTTTAAATAGGAACAGGTACTGAATTTTGTCAGTTGCCTCTGTAGCAACTGAAATAATGAATTATACTTTTTCTGAGGTAAATCCTGCTTAAGACTGCTTTAAAAAAAACTGCTGTATTTCAAATTAAAACTCACAAACTCAGAAGAGGAATGGGTAAGATTTAATCTTTTCTCCCCCCCATGCTCTGGAAATGTTTTTTATAAGAAAGAAATTATTTCTTAACTATTTCAAAGAATTTTACCCATAAAAACCACAAGTCTGGAATTCTTGTTTGTAGGTAACTGGTAATTCTATGGCAACATACCAAGTTTCTTTCCTTGGTGTGAACTGCTGAAACTTGAAATTTATAAGCATAGTATATAATTACGTTTCGTTATTCAAATAGACTTAGTTCCTGAGTATGGACAGTGAGAATTCTTGAAGTCTTACTACAAGGATACCTTTACACAATTCTTTGATTTAAAGACGTTCATTCTATTTTTATAGCACTTTGTCATTCCTAATTCTGTAAACTAGCATTTTGTTCCCTGTTCTCAAGAATAGACGTGCTAAAGAAGGGTTTATTTTAATAATGGCCTTTTCTGTTTCTAATTACTACCTATGTATTTACATTTTTCTGACTTTTGATTTAAGAATATGGACTTGACTGTTTTGCTCACCTGCAACTGCCTAGAGTGTGTGCTCAAATATTTGTTGAATGAATTAATCTGCCACTGAGTTCAGCTTTGCCAGCATGGCTTACTTGCTATTTAGTAATGTTTGTAATTACACATTTGATATTTCTTTAATCTAGAAGTTACTTACGACAACATACATTTGAGAATTTCTAAGTATAGTATCTTAGTATTGACTTCTATCTAGCTTTACTATAATGAATGTGACCTATATATGCATTCTATTTTGTAGAATTCATCAGTTTCACTTATGACTCACTCATTTTTGTACAAATAGCCTGTAACTATCTAAAATCAGTGTGTTATTCTCGAAGGTATAAAAGTTGACACAGTCTGTTTCTGGTTTACTATGTTTCTGTTAATTCCTCCTAGATTTCAGACAGTTTTTTGCTTTATACACTTCAATGACACCTATTTTGTTCATAAAGATCTAAGATTGCATCTTTATTGCAACCTTTTTTCTCCTTAAGCCAATGTAGAATGACTCACTTTGTCCTATATATTTTTCTTATTTTTTTAACATTGAATTCTACTCTGATAAGAGTAGGGTTATCTGTGTCCTACAACTCCAACCCACTTCTTTTTTTGGACTTTATTTATTTTTGCCCATCTTCTTATTTTTTACCATTTGTGGTAATTTGATGTTTGGTATGTTTCTCATAAATGTCTAGCTGGTTTTTTTTTTATACTCAATCTTTACAGTCTTCAACTTTTAATACAGGAGCCTCATCCCATTCACACCAATGAAGGGCTGACAGTGCCCTTTTACATTGTGGTCAAATGTTTATTAGTTGATTCCTTGATTTTACCTCCATCTTTTGCCACACAGATTGTTTTCTTTCATTCTCTTTCCTCCAATGATTTGAATGTATATATTCCATTTATTACAGATTTCAAAAGCATTTTTATTAAGCATACTTAGATCTACTTTTCTCTTACTGGCAATGCCAGAAGTGAAATAATGTCGATGGATGCCTCCCAGAATGGAATAGAAACTTAGTATGCTTCGAAGTCTTAACTCCAATTGGTATTTTCTAGCATACAGAGTGCCAAATACAGAGTACTACAGACTTCCTAGACTAGGTGTTTAGTTGTAAAATTATAATACTGGATGGATCAATACCTGGCTGCACCATCACAGGTGTTCGAATAATTGCCTTTCCTAATGTTGACTGTTGGAGTGGTGTTCTAATCACCGTCATACCAGGGCGGATCTGAGGCCCTGTGATTACCTATAAATGACAGAAAGGACAATAAATCAAAAATGTTTTTAAAAGACTAAACCATCATGGACTTAGAACAACAGATCTTTAAAAATTCTGTATTGATAAACATGTCTACAGAAATGACAGAGGTTTTTGGATATTATTTTGAAATTAAGCATCAGAATAAAGATGGAATTTTGAGGGAAGAAAATTTAATTTAAATGAGATCATATCCTTGTCACTGATACCAACAACAGCCTATAGACTGAAAGGAATAAACAAGACTCAGCAAAGCTCTGTTCTATAACCACCACAGTTGCTCACAGGAAAATGCTGAGTCCTATTTCCCCTGAGATCTAATCCATATCTGTAGCCCAGAGAAAAGAGTAAGATCAGAAACCAAAATTCTCTCATAGTTTTAACATACTACAGAGCATGCGATTTTCAGTTTTATAGTTAGGTTCAGAACATTTTCAAGTCTGCAAAAGTTTAAACCTTTTCCAAAATACTAGTGCCAAAGAAATGATGTATCTAATGTATGTGCATATCAACTGGTAACAAACTAGTACAGTGTTATGGATTGTATTTTTCATTCTATACCTTAGCTGCACAGCCAGTTTCTTTGGGTGGGTCAACACTGTCCATTGTTTTATACAAAGGAATTTTCTTTATAAAATCCTAGAAAGCAATTCTTATGATTCATAAACTATACTAATGTTCTATTAGCTAAATGTTAAGAATTAACACTTCATGTATCGTTTTTATTTAGAAATATAACCAATAGGTTTTTAAAATACCAGTAATTTGTCACAGAGTAAGTAAAAGGCAAAGAAAAACTAGAAGCTGGATTAATCCTGGAGGAGGCCATTCTAAAAAGTTCAACCTGGTGTGGTTAATACTTCAGAACTAAACTAGTCTGTAAGAAATTCTTACTTGTGAAGTGCTTGTGGTTCCTCCAGAGCCCGAGGTATTGGGCCTGATTGTGACTGTTGCTGTCCTGGGCTGGAATGAAGTAAAGGTCTGCTGACTTGTACCTGTACTTGATGGAATGATACCCAGGACTTTCTGCTGTACTTGAACAACACCTTAAAAAAAAGATGAAGAAGTAATTAATGACCTGCCCTTTTAATAGAAAGGATCAGGCATTGCTTGGTTTCTGAGAAGAAACTACGTGTGGCAGGGTTTTATAGTGGGCTACACAGAATGTGAGATCCAAGGACTGAAATCAGTGAAAAGGAAATGAAAAATAATGGTAACAGTATGATCTGGCAAATGTGAATTACAACTTCACATTTCCCTTACCTCCTTGTGTTGCTGGCACATTTACAGCGACAATCTTGCTGTTTGCAGGAAGTGGCAGTTTGGTAATTACTTTTCCTGCCATAGTGACTGGATTGCCTGTAATTTGGAACGTCTGACCTGTGCTGGCAATGGTTGTAGCAGATGTGGCAGCTGTGCTGGTGGCTAATGGGGTATAAGACATTTAATAAGCTTTAGATTTAAAATAACCAGCAACGCAGTGACTTCTAGGAAGGGCACCAATGCATGAAATGTAGCTCATTTTGTATTTTTAAGAAAGTCATTCCTCTCCACTCCAAGTAAGTGAACTAAATGTTGAAAGGGATATAATGTAAGAGAGGAGTTTTGCTAATGTAATATTATGAATTATTATCTGTAACAAACCAACTGTTACAGCTTATTTGCTCAATCAGCTGCAGAAGAAAAATAATTTTCTACAGAAATGTTTCATTTCAGTAGGTAAAGGCTTAGCATTTCTTTCTCTTGAATGAAAACAACCTTTTATTTAATCACAGTGGTGTACCTGAATTTGACTGGCCTTGCTTAACCCATGTAGCAAATGTCTGGTGGAAGTTCTTGTTCTGCTGGAATGTAACTGTAGCTGGAGATCCAACTTTAGTGGTTAGTACCATTTTAGTTCCAGTCGTAACTGAGCCACTGATGGGGGCTACCATAACTTTCTGTGCTGGAGAGATGGTACTAGTTGTATTGTTTGTTGGGGAAGTAGTGGAAGCTGCAATTACTGTAGGCTTCTGTTGTTCCAATCGTTTCTAGAAGAGTCAAGGAGAGAAAACATGAACCAAAATAGCTCTAAATAAAAACAATGTGAGAAGTCCAGCCACAGTTTCTCCCAATCTAGGGAACTACACCAAATTTCTAAAATGGTTTACTCCTGAAAATATGCCCCCTATAAATTTACCTTTGAATTTAATTTTTTGATGAAGGCAATATTTATGACTCCAAATCACATATATTTTATTAGAAGTAGTAAGTTTTTCATAACAAAAAATAAAAAAAACAATCAAATTTTCCAGCCTGAACAAAAGTCTAAGCTTCGTGACTGAAAATAAGAGACATGGGTAGTCTTCCTGGAGACAGGAACACCTTACTTCTCAGCAGTGGATTTGGAGCAGACAGCAAATAGAGAACTGTAAACATTTCCAATTTACTGCAATGTTAATTTATCCAATCATAAAGAACATGTTAATACTTAAATATCACTATTCAAGTAGGCAAATACGCAATCAAGCTGAAAATTATAAAATGATTCTTCTAGACTTCTTATATCACTCAGTTCAAACATTTTGTTTTGTTTAGTTCAAACATTTTTACAGGAAAAACACTTCAAATTATTATTTATAGAGAGAGGTATAACCTAATCAGACTAGAGTTATTGAAGAAAATTTGTATATGTTATATAACAGATGCTGACATAGCCTGACAGCTAACCCATGTGACGGTGTAAGCTTACACGTGTAAAAACAACAGGTGAGCACTGACTGCAAACCTGGCGGCAGATGCTTCACCTTCATTACCTTATTTAATGTTCAGATCAATCCAATAAAGTGGCAGTATTGTGAATTTAAAGATGAAGAAACTACAAAACTAGAGAGGTTGCATAACTGGCCCAGGCCACATAACTCGGTAATGGTGGAGCAGAGATGTGTACTAAGATCAAATGCCAATGCTGAATTATCTTCTGCCATTGTAAACTGCTCACCAATGACATTACAGCCAATCTTTAGGCCTACTTTTGTACACATCTTATATGCCTGAATATAATGTAATTTATTTTACATAATTTCTCAATTCTTCAAAAGAAAAGGATTTTAGCTTTGAAGACTGAGAGATGTAATCTTATTGGATCAGTCAAGAAAAGGAGGCAAAGCAACTGAACACACATTTGGTAGTAATTTCCTGAGGGTATGCCTTCAAAATTAGAAATGTTGACTATCTTTGTAAATAAGCAATCAAAATAAATTTTGAAGTAAGACACTAGTATATACTGTAGAGATAACAAAACACATCCATAAAATGAAAACATCTAGACAGTTTTTCTATAAATGGACAGGTAGACATGACAGAATCCAAAACTGCTATTATTTCAAACTTTGTTAGTAAAGAAAATGACCTACAGTAAACTGATTTAAAATAGAGAAATGAAAAAAGTGTATATAAAATGTGAGGGGAAAAAAGTAGTTTAAAATGAATACTTTGGTTTATGTAATACATAATTCTTAAATAGTTATGTGCAACTAGGTTAATGATATCATAAACAGGTATTTATCTATTTCATCTATATCCTGAAAGTTTATACATTCAAGTTGGTTTAAAACTTTTATGGTATCTTCTTAATAGACAATGAAGTATCATCTTTTACATGGATCCCTAATGAGGTACATGTGGTGCATTATTTACAGTGTGGAAATGCTAGGAAATCATCAGCAGCTTTATCAATTACAACAAACTCTTAAAGAGTTTTAGTACAATTGGCTTTTTCATAAACTAGAGAGATGTTACACACTGTAATTTTGCAGGAAAAAATTACCTTTAGAAACTGTCTACTACATACTAAAGGTAGTGAATCAGAGAAACTTATTACATTTTTCTCTCAATTTATACACTTTTTGCAAAACCACAGTTTGGTATATCCAGAGAGCTTAATTAGTGAAAATAAAGACATATGTGAGAAACACTTAAAAATAAAACCACATGAATATATAACTAGTGTGCTTTGTGTGTGTGTGTGTGTGTGTGTGTATTTGGCTAAAAATGTCAATCTGTTGCCAGGTGGGACTAGTACCAACTCCCCCACCTGCTGGGCAGCCAACCGCTGCTGTTTCAGGTGAGCCTCCATTTGGGCCTTGAAGTCCTCTGCCTTCTTCTGTTCACTAACCTTAGCCTGTTGTTCAACTGCTTGTGCCTTTTCTTTCTCCACTCTGCAGGAAAAAAGGAGGAACTTATCAGAACCTGTGCTATCAGGCATCTGGTATCCAATATTAAGGGAAATTTGGTTGACTTTCATATTACTCAAAGCTAATATGATTATTTTGAGTAATGAAATTATTTTGATTAAAAAAACATTTAAATTAAGATAACCAGAAACTGACAAATGGATAACACATTAAAATTAGAAGCAGGACTTTAATAAATGATACACAGCTAGCACTTAAAAGCAAAAGCTGGAGTAAAATTAACTAAGACATACTGATATTGCATTAACTATTAAAGGGGTAATTCTTTAATTCTTAAGTGATAAAATCTTCAAATACACAATCACATGACAACCATTTCCTTACCTTTCAGCAAATGCCCTGATCTCCCATAATTCCAACTCTTCTTCCGCTACCCAAGTTTCAATAATAACAGGGCCAGTTTGCTTGGGAGTTTCTGGTCTCTTTGGCCGCAATGCACTGGATCGAAGGCCTTTCCTCTGAGGTGTAGGTGTTTCTTTGGAAGAGAAATAAGAGCACTTTTAGCAATTTAGCTTCTAAAATCACAGTACGTCTGGCACCTCCACATACATTATGAAAAGCAGGGAGTTGACAAACTTTTTCTTAAAGGGCCAGATGGTAAATGCTTTAGACTACATGGACAAGATGCAACTGGTATCTGTTACAAATATTCAATTCTGCCTTTCTATTATTAAAAGTGCAAAGACAACACATAAGTGGGTAAGTACTAATCAAACTTTATTAACAAAAGCAGTTGGTGAATCAAGGCTTATGAGTCATGGTTTGCTGGCCCCTGATATGAAAGGCCTATGGGGCCTTTACACAGCTTGTTCCTCTACCTGGAACACTATTCCTAGCTCCTCTTCCTCTCATTTGATTAATGATTATCATCCTTCAGACCTCAACATGGACAGACACATCTTCCAAAAGGCCCATCCTCCCACACAGTTGGGCTAAGTATGCATAACTCTGCGGATCTGTATCACCCATCACAGCACTGAAAAGGGGGATTTGAGAGTTACAAAGAAGGGATGTGAAACCATTAAGAATAGATAAAACCTCCTAATGATAAGATTTAAAACTAAAAAGTAGCACTGAACCTTTCCATTATGTTCAGGGAACAGGGAAGCGGCAGAAGGAAAGTGAAATACCGGCAGGACCTGGGCTGTACAAAGTGGTAAGGACAAGTGATTCAAGGAGACACCAGTGGTTTGCACTGAAGGCTGAAGACTGGTCAGGCACACCCCTGTCCTTTGGTGTCTCTGTCTACCAACTGAACTATTTCTGTTCCAGGACAACAATGTTTTAATTATGCTAGTATTTCATCATTTACTAGGACAGGTATTCTTATGTTTTTTTGAAAGGCCCTCCTCAGTCATTTACTCTCCAACATGAACTTTTGAGTTAATCAATCAAAATTTAAAATATAAATTTAAACATTGTGAGACAATCAACTTCTGAAAGCTTTCCATGCCTGGGTACCCCTTGGAACATCTGCCACGACCCATGACAATCAACTTCTGTAAGTAGAATGTTTCTAAGGATAGCACTTTCCTTTTACCCATTTCTTAACAGGTATTTTTCCTAAATATTTTTATCATATATAAAATAAAATTATTGATCTTTGTCTAACCTGGACATCTTAACTGAACTCTCTTTAGGATTAACAGTTTTGATTTTAACATATAGCATTACAATACTGTAATCTTTTCTTTGCTGCCTGGAGAATAGAAGCTGGATTTCATTCTTTTAAATATCTCCCACCTAGTACCTATCATGTAGGTGCTCTATAAATGTTTCCTGAGTAACTCTTTATGCATCTTAGATTATTTCTGCCTGGAGCACTTCAGTATTTCACAGTAGTTTTACTCCTTGAGTCCACAGATCTTTGTTGACTACTTCTGTGTCAGATTCTGCATGGGTGTGGGGACTACAACAATCCAGACCAACTTGATGGCTGCCCTCTTGGAGTTGATGGCCTGGTGTCAATTACTCTCCACATCTTAGTTATAAGATGTATTATTATAGCTCTTTGTATCCTTTTTGTGCTTGGCACAATGCCTGTAGGTATCAGTGTGCACCTAGTGGAATCTTGCTATATTTACTACTTAAATATCACTTAAAAAATATAATTATTTATAATGAAAAAATATCATTTTCAAAGTTGAATAATGAGTTAAGAAAAAAATTACAATCAAATTTCAATTCATAAAAGACATGGCTAACAAGTCAATAATGAAAGAATAGAATTCTTTCTATTTCTTACCTTTTGGTGCTTCTGGAACTCCAATTGGACAAATGATTTTCCTGATACAATATTCAGATCGAATGCCATAAGGACCAACATCTCGCCTCTTAATTATTTCTGTTGTTGTGATTTCAGTTTCAGATGTTTCTATGGTGATTTAATTCACACAGTATTAAAAACCACCTAAAATATTGAGACTAAAAAGGTACAACATCTGGTGCTTTAAAAAAGACATACATGGAATAAACTTTTGGAAACATTTAACTGATGCCTACAGGATCATTGCTAGACTGCAATAACACTGAGTTTCTTCCTCACTGACAATTTGTAAACTGAGCAAAATGCTATTCGGGGGCAGCTTAGTCCCTAGTGACAAAATTCAGTCAAAATATAAAAACTCTAGGAGAGAAGCAGCAAGCACAGGGTTCCAGATGTTCCAGTTTAAATTATGTATACTCTGTAATAATAAATATCTCTTAAAAATCCAGACTGGTTCACACATAAGTGACTTACCTTATAATTTGAACCCCCCTTCCCGGCCCCCAGGATTTTAGAGCATGTGCTGCCAAACTTTAGCAAAGCTGTATTTTTAAAACACAAGCATCACATTTTAATGTATTACAGATGTGCTTAAAACTAAGTGAGCTGCAAAGTGATTTACTCTTTTAAACCAGAAAATAGAAAACTCTTACCTGTGCGTGTAGTTCCTCCTCCTGGAGGAGCCTTGGCTGCCATGTCATCCCATCTCAGACTTGCCCATAGTAACCTTAACATAAGGCTCACTCCGGCTAAGGACTTCACGGTCTGAAGTCTATACCTGAAAGAAAAACCCAAGAAAAGCCACTTATGTGTATATATATGCACACACACGCACACACACATTCTATTAAACAGAAGGATGATTTCTTGTCCTCATCATGACTTCAGTATTTATCATATGGTTTTCTAAGATAAGCATTCTGGCTATTATGTCCTTTAATAAAGTAACTTTTTTGTTCCTAGGCATAACATGCATTTAACAACTTTAAAAGGGTCTGTAATCACTTGAAATGCCATATGAATGTATGAAAGAAGCTTGTTTCTGAGTTAAGATTGACATGGCAACCATTTATGAAGATTTTATAAATTCAATCTAATTCCAAAACATGTTAGACAAATTATGAAGGAGAGCAAAAAGATAATTGTGTTACTCAAGGTGATAAAAGAGTTTTGAAGAAGGGTAAAGTCTTAAATGATTTTTACTGAAACAAGCTGAACATGTTTATATATTCTCAAAAAGGAAAACAAAAATAAAAGGACCTCACAAATTCAATGAGACCTTCTCAACTGAAAATTCTGTTATCTGAATGGTGGTTCTGCAAAATATGAACTACTAGATGATGAATACTGCTAATACTATTAACACTTTAACACCACATTAGTGTAGTTTTGGAATCCTACAATAAAATGACTAATAAAAAAGGACAGTACTGTATTAATTGCTCATCAGGAAAGAAAGGAATCTGTGTGTTCAGATTTTTTTCCTAAGCATTGTGTGCAAAGTTACTAAACATTTTAGATATTCCTTTAAAGATAACACTAAAAACACATCTCAAAAAGAATTCACAACTCCAATGGGTATCATGTCCAAAAATGGAATTAACCAAAAAATATTTTAAATAGTCCTAGGCTGTCAATTCTGTTAATGGTCTTTGTGTAATTAAATTTTTGACATTTCTACATACTTAAATGAATATACTGGTTGACTGCAGTGCAGAGAAAACCTATAAAACTAAAGTAACTTCCTCCTCTAACAGAGGCAGAAGGTAAATCTTAAGACAACTAGTATTTGAAAAGCAATGCTTTCTATTAACATTGAGTTGAAAAATGAACAATGTGAGAAAGGGAAAGCTAGCTCCAACTTCTTAACTCCCCATTTCTACCTGTGACACCATTATTTTCTTCACTGTGCTATCAGCCTATGAATCCTCTGACCTGGAAAGAACAATCCTTAAATTAGAGGGCCATTGTTAACTAGTGCAGGGATGTCCTGAGATGGGAAGGCGTGTGTCCTTTCAGACCACATGCTATGGAAATGCCTAGGGAACTTGGGGCTATGGGGGAAGCAAATGAATATTTATTTGGGAAGAGCAGTTTTTTCTCATTCTCTCTATTCTCCCTCCAATCACTCTCTACAGTCAAACAACTTTAAAGTACCTTTATTTTACAATGGAAACAACACCTGGTGAGGAACACACCACAGGCATTATCAGCCTGTTCATTCATTTACTCATTCAAAAAATATCTGAGTGCCTTCTGTATGTTAGACTAAATGTAAGGAGCTGGGGACACAGAGATGAATTATAATCTGTTCTTTTGTCCTTAGGAGCTGTAACACAGAAAAGCACAAGGGAAGGACGTCTGATCTGGTGCAGGAAGGGGGATGGGTGCTTTCCTTGAGTCTCATAGGACAAGGATGTGGGGATGGCTGACTCAAGGCAAGGGGCACACATATGCTTACGAGGGAAGTGTACAAGAGCACTCACTTCTTCCCAGAAACCACATTCAGTGTGCTAAGTCTGGAGGGAAGGGGTGCAGAGGTGCAGCAAGCGAGGAAGCTGGCACGAGAGAGAAAGGCAGAGCCAGAAGGTGCTGCTCCCAATGGAAGGATTGAAGAAGAGCATTAAAGACCATCTATCTATATACTGCCCTGAAATTCGTCCAGTATGGGATGGGTTGTAGAGGGAAGTATGTCTCATAAATGTAGTGTATAGGTGACATGTGCTTTCCCCCTCCAAGCCCTGCAATAGTTAACATGCCCCCTTTAATGCCGGCTCCGCTCAGTCAGTTATTCACAGGACAGATCTGCCCCTTAAGCGGATCCTCTGGCAGGGGATCCTCCTGCAGCGCTCTGAGTTAAAGTGATAATGAAACAAAGAATCAGGGCCTAGGGAAAAGGGAGTAAGGAAAATGGGCTGTGGAGGGAAAAGGAGGCCCTATCGAGTAGTTGAGACGTTTCCCTTTTTCAATACTTCTCAGTCTTAACATTAAATTAATGAAGATCAAACATGAGCCTTTAGCATTCTTAGCTCCTATTCTAAGCATCAGACATTATATTCAAGTATAAAAATGCATTTCACTTGCATGGTTTTTATAGCAGTATGTTTTTTAAAAATTCTAAATCAAGAATAATTTACATATTTACCTGTGCCTCGAGTTAGATAGAAGGGATTATATTTTCTCTCAAATTCAGCAAATTAAGATGTTAGCATATATTTGAGGCATTATCTTTTTAAAATGTACAGGAAGGTATTTCCCTCAATTAGGAAATGAGAAATTAACTAAACAGATAGAAATTGCGTCCATAGTGCATATTAAAACATAACAACAATACAAGGCTCCTGGAACCCAGCCGTGCAGAAAAGGGCCCTGGGCAACTTGGTCAGAAATGGTTCAGAGAAAAGGGCTTCCCGGTTGAGCCTCCCTTCCATTTCAGAACAGAAAAAAGCAGAAAGGTCGGCCTCCACAATGCCAGGTCATTTTAATTAAAGTATTTGTACACAGTAACTTTTCCAGTGGGAAAGAAGTTACCTGCAGGACAGTCAAGGATACATTTTGGGACCGCTCTCAATGAAGAAAGCAGAAAAGTGCAGAGTAATCCTACAAATCCATGAACTGTAATGAAGAGTTCCTTGATTCCCTGCAGGATTCTGCAAATCCTTCATTGCAGGCCCTGCAGAGAAATTGTACTTTTCAGCTGTCTCTACTGAATGTGTAATGGAGTGATGATATTTTAATTCAAATCAAAAGATGAGTTATAAAAAACCTGGTCAAACCAACTACGATTGGTCATATTTATAAATTAATTCCTTTACAGAGGGTACTCATTTATATTCCTTTTTTGGTCTTCTATAATACTAGGTAATTGTAGTATAAAGGAAACAAACAAAATGTATGATTTTAACTTAAAGAAACTGGGACCATATTAAAGACACACAAAAATGAAGCCTAAAGTGAAATGGAGTCTGCTCAGTCACTCACTGAAATAACCACTTTCAGGATCCTAGCAAACTCTTCACTTTGACTACTTATTGTTTCTGATTTTCAGCCTGTCCCAGAGAACTCTTACATTTTCAGTGTTTATGTCCCATCCTTTCCAGTTGTAAGGGTGAAGAGATAAAAAGACAAGGATGTGAAAAAGGACAAAGCAAGGACAAATATGTGAAATGTGATACAGCAGATAAAGTACTAGACTGGGATTTAGGAAAACCAGGCACTACTACTAACTGTCCTTCTGTGGCCAGAGGCAAATTATTACACATCTATAAAAAGGCAATTTCTAAGATTCTTTCCGAACATAAAGCTATATAATCTTACATATGCCAACAATACATACTTTTTACTCATCCTCAAAGTTTAATGCCCAGAAAATTTTAATTAAAACTATTTCTGGGTTAAATTAAAAAAAATAAGGAATCTCAAAGACTACCTTTTCTCACATAAATAACAGAAAACCCCAGAAACAAATGCAAGTAAATTATCACGCAAGTAAATTATACTAGGAAGATTTCCACATTACGATGAATCTTGTGTGATTTATAGGCATGTTTCCTTTATCTTATGTTTTTGTGAATTACCTAAAAGAAATAAAATACACACAATCCAGAAAGTTGGTTATCACCCAGTTGTGTAATAATCTCATTCCCAGAGCAAACACATGGCAATAACTTGGAAAATTCAACCACCAAAACAACTGTTTGATATGTTTCTTCTACCTTGTGAGAAGTAAAATTCAATTCCATTTTAAAGGATTCCCTTACATTTTCATTACTCAAACATTTCTCCTTAAGTAAACCTTGTACCTACCAGCTGGCCGAGTTCAAAACTGCTTGTATCTTTTTTCCATTATTAACTTTGCCCATTAAATACACGGTTTGCAAAAAAAAAATAAATAAGTAAATAAAAATAAATGCACGGTTTGCGGTCTTATCTCTATTATCTTTTTTTTTTTTTTCAAGAAAATGAGATGTTCTTATTGATTTCTTCCAAAACTTTGTCCCTTCCCCAAATACATTTTAAAGTACATACCTCCAAGTGATACCAAAAGTTGGTCTAGGAGAAGGATATGGCCATATGTCCAAGGCAGGTTTTGCATTGTAATTAAAATAAGGGACTTCTCTGATTCCTCCTTTTCGGGCCAGTTTTCTTAAGTCATCATTAGGCAAAACAAATATGCTCTTCTTGCTGCTCTTGGTGATAAACTTCCTATAGGATGGCAGAGCTGTACCTGAACGAGTCTTTTTGGGTCTTGAAAATTTCATGAGTTTCACTTTGTCTCTCGTGGAATACTCTTTGCTCACAGTCATGGACATGACCAGGGTGCCCCCTGCAGTGGTCAGGGAGTCCGTCACCGTCGTGGTGACCACAGTTCTGCTCTGCTCCTTCACAGAAATGATGTCCATGCTGCTGTCTGTGGAGGGTGGGGAAAGCTTTGTTACGGTTGTAGTGGTGGTTGTAACAGTGGATTTGGCACTATTTTCTGAGGAAGAGACCACGGATTGCTTATCACCTTTTGCTACCTTGATCACAGTTTTTGATTCTGTGGCCACTGTGGATGTCATCGTGGTGACTTCTGTGATGACTGTTTTTCTTTTAGAGTCTCCATTGACATTTTCATCTTTGTTGGTGGGCAGACCATTTTCGTCAATAAAATCATTACTCAGGTTAGATTCCTCTCCAGAAGTAATAGGTGGAGTAACCTTCTTAACTTCTGAGGTTTCAATTTCCATATCTTCTACTTGATTTACTGAACTGCTTTCTGAACAGGACAGTGGAGGCGTGGCAGTCCGCGCACTCTCTGACTCTCCGACTGCCGGCAGAGTCTCTAGGCCACCTTGGTAGTGAACTTCAGCACCTGAAGATCTCAGTAGACATGATTTTGTTTCTAAGTTGTTTTTTTCATTAAAATCTTCCATGATAACATCACCATTCATGAATGGTTTTACAGCAGATTCTTTAACAGTCAAACATTTAATATTTTCAGGAATTATTTTATTTATATTATTGACCTTTGGTTCAACATCACCACTTACTACTTTACTCTGTGAGATTTCTTTCAAGCATTCACCTTTCAAATGTACTTTGGGTTTACTATCTTTTCCATTTATTTGAAAGGTACCTGCTTTCTGTCCTTTGTTTTCAGACTCTCGATTTTCATTATTCTTTTTGTCAGTGCTACTTTTTAGATTTATTTGATCAATACATTTATTAACTGGTCTCTCCTCTAATTTCTGTTCTGGACTTGGTTTTTTACCATTTGCTTCGGTTACCTTACCCTGCAGCCTTTCATCACAGTTCCCAGTAGAATTATCTGAAACAAACTCATGTGTCAACTGTTCCAAGCCTTCAATACCTTCTTCTTGAGTTATGAACTGTTCAGAAATACTTTCATTGCTATTCTGAACAATCATATCTTCTTCACTGCTATCTTGAATAGACATAGTATCAGAACTATTTTCCAAAGTGCTATTATATTCAGAGTCACATCCTAGTTTTCCTTCAAAGTCCATTGCTTTTGACAGAGATGGGATATCTCTATCATCAGTACCTTTAGGTACTGATGGAAGTGAAGGGCTCTGGGATGGAGAAACAATGGTGTCATTATGCTCCTGTATGAATGGTTTTTTGTTTTTATAGATCAAAGTACCAATTTCATCTGCACTGGCTAGTTTAGAGTCATCAATGAGAAAACCACTTCCTTTTGTTTTAATTTTACTGGGTCCCTGGCCTTTACCAGTAAGTTCAGAGAGATTTTCATCTATGTCATTTCCAACAGAATTTTGTTTCTGACAGTTAGTTTCTGGGCTCTGAATGGGGACATCATCTAACATTGGATCTTTTGGATAGAGTTTGTTTGTTGCATGATTAGGATCACCAATACCAAGAATCGAGGAATTACTGTGTGAACATCCCTGAATCAAGTCTTCAGATTTATCGTTACTTATATTAGGGCTTTGTTCTTGTCTAAGCAAGTCACTGTGACACCCTTCTTTTGATTTTATTAGTGGTGACTCAGACAGACTTTTCAAAGAACTTGTCGAGGTCTTTCCTGGACCCTTAATTCCACCCTCCAACTTCATTTTTTCAAGACGTTGTTTCTCTTCCAGTGTAAACTGCTTAATTCTCCTTTCAAGAAGTCCATCTAGTTTAGATGATTTAATTTTCTTTTTATAACTAGTCCTTAGATGAAAACCCTCACTCACATTGACCACATCTACTCGAGGACTTCCCTGACAATTTATCTGTGATTCTGTTTTCACATCATTGTCCACTTCCATTGGTTCTTCCTTAATGGATTTATCAGTGTCAGAATCTAAGACTTCTTTTACATCTGTGAAACAAAGACATTTATATAAGTGTAACTTTTAGTCTGAAGTGTGGAATTCATTACCATTTTATTTTAGAAACTCCCAGATTTTATTTTAACGCAAGAGCTTTAAATATAAATATCCATATATTTCAAAGTTCCTGATACATGATTAAAGTAGGTCAGTGGACAGAGCTAAACTTCATAAAAGGTTAAAAAACATATACATTGCACATATACAAATATTCTGATTCTTAGTATCTAAAAATGATGGAATGCCAAAATGAAAAATTACTTAGTAGGCAACAACTATTGCTGCATGTAACCTTCATGTAAAATTTTGTATAGTGTACTTTATAGTGTTTAGTGTAGTTATAAAATATCCTAAGGCTCATGCATTATCTATCTCATCTAGTTTTAAAAAGTGACTTTTCACAAAAGACAGTGTAAGTTCCTCAAAAGACTGAACACAGTTATCCCAAGACTCAGCAATTCCACTCCTAGGTATTTGCCCAAGAGAAGTGAAAGCATATGTCCACAAAATAAGTTGTACACAAATGTTCAAATTAGCATTATTCATAATAGCCAAAAAGTAGAAACACCCCAAATGTACATCAACTGAAGAATGGACAAACAAAATGTGGCATATCCATACCACAGAGTACTACCCAGAAATAAAAAGAAATGAAGGAATATTGATACATGCCAAAACACGGATAATCCTTGAAAACATCATGCCAACTGAACAATGTCAATCACAAAGGACCACACAGTATATGACTCCATTTATATGTATGTCCCAAATAAGCAAATTCATAAAGACAGAAAGTGCATTGGTGGGCTGGGGGGACTTAGGAAGGATTGGGACTGACTGCTAATGGGTATGAGTTTTCATTTTTTGGGATGAAAATGTTCTAAAACTGACTGTAGTGATGAGTGAACAACTCTGTGTAATACTAAAAACCACTGAATTATACACTCTAAATGGATGATTTATATGGCATATGAATTATGCTTCAATAAAGCTGTTATCAGAAAAAGACAATGCAGTACCTTTCCTGCTGTAAGAACTAGTTCCAGCGCATTCTTATCACCCCAGGCTGCCCTCCACCCCTGGCTCTCCTTACCTTGGTCCTTCTCAGTAATCTTTGAAATGTCCATTTCACTTTGGTCTGCTCCTTTTGCAGCATCTGAATCTTTTACCTCGCCTTTTTCAGAATCAGACTCTGTTCTTATTTTTTTTGGACTTTTTCTTCTATCTAATTCATCCATATTTTCATCCATATTATTTTTGGCTAAAAAGAATTGAGCATATAGCAATTATAGGTGTATCAAATATTAGCAACTGAATAAATGTAGTTTAGTGGAAATTATCAAGTATTTTCCAAGAATTTATACTTCATTTTTTTATTAAAAATAAAAACAAATCAAAAAACCAAAAGTTGAAGATACTATATACTTTCTTACATGATTGGCTGACCTAAAGCATAAGAGGAATATTGTGTTTTATATGTTCTTTAGAAGCCTTCACTTATGAGACTATTTCAACCTATTCAATGACTCCAGAAATCTGCATCAGTGACTTCTGCCATACTTTATGTTAAAGAACCATGAGAATTATATAAGCTATGATCTAATAGGAAAGCCATTAGATCACAGCTGTGATCCCCTATCGAGAAAAAAGTATGTACATACACTTTTTAAAAAACCAATTTCAATGGATTTGTGGATAGCCTTGGAAGTTTATCCATGGACTCCAGATGAAATACTTAAGTCTGTATCACAGAATAAGAGAGACTTGAGAGAAATAATCAAATGCAATATGTGCCCTTATCTGGACCTGACTTACTGCCACCAGTAAAACAGCATCTCTTAGACAAGTGGGACAACTGGAATGTGAACTGAGAATCAAATGGTTATGTTAAATATCAGTAATTTTTTGAATGTGATAATGGCGTGGTGGTTACGGAAAAAAATGTCCATTTCCGTTAGAGATACATACTGAACTACTTTTCATAAGTAACATGATTTCTGGAATTTGCTTTAAATACAGGGAAAAAACTCAGGAAACAAACTGGTCAGTAGCAACTGAAAGAAGAATGATAGAATTTGTTAACTGTTGAAGCTGAATGATAGTTACATGGGAATTCATTTCTATTCTTTTGTTGTAGTTTCAAATTTTCCAAAAGAAAAAAAGACAGCAGGAGACTGGTAAGAAAAGACTCATAGAAAAGGGTGACAGGATATGCATAGGACGTGCTGGACCCCACAGACAAAAAAATGATGAAAACTAAATAGACACTCTCCTTATTCAATGCTTCTTGAGTTATTACAGAACTGGGCAGTATTTTTTCAATGGTTTCAAGCTGCTGAAAATGAACTTGATATGACAGCGGCAGCCCCATCTGTAAGCTGTAAGAATCCTGATACGTAAAATAGACCATTACAAAATGTTTGAGTCTTTCCCTCCACTAAAGGTCTCCTTGACATAAAGAATATTAATTAATATCCTTTATTAATCCTTGCACATCAATGTATTCTTTATTGAAGCTTTAACGTGCCAAACAAAGGCATACAGTCTGAGTCAGATCAGAAGTTAGAGATCAGGGACACAGTCAGCAGCCAAACAAGGTGAACACTCTGGTCTTCTGATGCTAAGTCCAGTGCTCCCAGAACTGCATTTCTCTGATTTCAGTACTTCTGTGCTCCTCATTTGTTCAGGCTACATTAGTCATTATTACAGGAGGCCAATAGTTCTGAAATTATATATCAGTGGTTACTGTTATCTCTATTCTAATTCCTACTCTGTACTGAAACTAAGCTAATGATGTGCAACGCTGCTGTCCTCCCCACTACCCCCAGGGTGGAAAGGCTCAAAATATGCTAGAAGACCAACGTGGTACCTGACTACATAAGGGTCTAACACTTGTACAATGGAAAACCCTATGCTAATTAAGTGGATAGGAAATAAATCTGCAAAAGCCTAATATTTTGCTCATTCATAATCTGGATTTTATTATCCAAGTCAGGCACAATTAGGCAAAGGCTCTCTATAATTCCAAGTGCTACATGGCTAACTGGAGCAACAAAATGATTAATAAAAAACTAACCATCTTTTGGAATATAATGGATATTTTGCTTGAATATAATCAGATAATAATAAAAATATTCATTGAGAATCTGTTATGTGTAAGATACTCCTAACTCCCAATAAAGTAAATTCTAATGAACATTATAAAATACATGTTTTTTCTGTTAAAAGGTAATCCAGTGATAACTTTCCCACATTAAGAGTTTCAAATATTTACCAGCCCAGATTCCCCAGAACCATTAAGAGGAAGCCAAATTAGTTAGCTAGGTATGTACGTAGTACTTATTTGGCACTATAGCATAGGCTTCATAGGAAAGAACATAACACACCATAAAGTGGCGAATTACACCGCATAGAAAACAGATTTGCTTTTCAAAATTGCCTAGATAACAAAGGAGAGACACCAAGGCAGAGTGCAAAAGAGGCAATGAAAGGAGCCAATGGTTCCAGCCAGGTTCCTATCCTTCTTTGTCCATGTGAACTGTGTATCTCTTAGCATCTTCATGAAATCATTTTCTCGTGTTGCACAAGTTTCAGAATACATGCTTCTCTTAAAGGGCAGTTCACCTCCAGAGTTCTGTGGTTCTAAATACTAAAGTTGTTAGCCAACAGCATAAACTGAGTTACTACCTCACTTATGAAAGTGTTATGGAAGCCCCCGTCACTTCCTTTCTAGTTTTGTTATGTGCTATGACACTGAGGTTACCAGATTGGTGGTTCTCCAAGAAGTCAACTTACTGAATTTAAGATTTTAGAAAAATAATTAAGTGGCTCAGGACTTTTTTCTTTTCTACTAAGTTCTATTCTATTATCTTTCTTTGTGTTTATTTTTTTAATTGATGTTTAGTTTATATATAACAATATATTGGTTGCAGGTATACAAGATATTTAACAATTACACACATTATAAAATGTATATAATGTATATGATTCAACAATTACATACATTACAAACTGCTTACCACTATTCTATTCTTTAACTGAATCCTAGATATCAAAATCCTGTGACTAAAGCTAACTTAAACATTTTTAGAGTTTACTATTAATAAACTACATTAGTGATTTCATACATTCTATTAAAATTGCAGAAGAAACACTTTTTTTGGTATCATTAATACACAATTACATGAGCAACACTGTGATTACTAGATTTCCCCCACAGAAGAAACACTTATTCAAAATATGGTCAATAGACTACAAATTTAAAAGACATAATGCAAATCAGAAACGATTAGATAAAAACATAACTTCAATTACTTACTTCCTTCCAATGGCTTTCTGTAATTCACATTAGTATTGCCTGGCAATTTAGGAACAAACCTATAAACGTGAGTTTTACTAATCCAGCTCCAACCACCGTATCCCGTTACTCTGTATTCCTCTCCTTTTTGTTTCCAAACCTGGTGTAAATGAAAACATTCCAATTAACAAGAATGAGAAGGTTTATAAAATATGTGTGGTTTTATACTTTTTACCAAACAAGATCAACAGTCAGGCAAATTAGGTTTACCAATAGTATTTTCACCAAGATTCAAAGATTTATGAAAAAAACTGAATACTACCTTCTCATATGAAAAATGTAACACAATTTCAATAAGTTGGTTGAATAACCCACCTATAGTCTAAGATAAATCTAAGCTTATAAAATTGCCAAAAAGATTTACTTGACTTCCAACTACATTAATTAAAAGATTGTGTGACAAGTAAAACAAAGCAGTTAAGTATTCAAAGTTGAATAAAAGTCTCAGGCTAATACTATTTCGAAAGGTCATAGTAAAAATTACCTGATGTTTAACTGGAAATGTGTATTTTACCCATGTAGCTTGTTGCATTGTTTCTTCTTCTTCTTGTTTTTTCTCTTTCTTTTTGACTTTCTCCTTTTCTTCTCTTTCAATTGATGTCATCCTGTGTAACCTAAGAAATGTATGAATAGAAAGGCAAAATTACATTTAACTTTGAAAAATGAAGATAAAAATACAGTACTAAAAATTAGGAAGACAAAAAGAAAGAGTGGTTAGCTATATATAATCCCACAACCCAGACATCCCCAACACAGAAAATTAAGTAGTAGATGTATAATTCCCTAACAGGAAAAGTCAAATAGTACAAGGCGGCAAAAACAAAGCCTGCTATCCATCCCGTCTGCTCATAAAATACACTCATTTATGACTTATTCCTGAAACATTTCACATATACACTATTATATTTACACAAAAAGGATATTATATTACAAATAAAACAAAGGATATATTACAAGTACAAATACAGTTTTTAATCAATGAATAACTACACTAGGAGACCTTCCCATACCTGAAGATACAGATTTTTAAAGAATTAAATAACATACCAAATACATGGACATACTGTAAGTTACTGAACCAATTCCAATTCCCAATTAAATAATACTTTATTATATAAAAAAATAGAAGTGTTCTATTTGCCTTGACTAACAAAAACAAAAACACTTATTTTATCAACCAGTTTTCTGAGTCTTTCTATCTAGCACTGGAGGTTTTTAAAGTCTTCACAGGGTTTTCAAGCAGGAAAACAGATTATCTTTGCATCCAGCATCAGAAGGAGATGGGCAAGCCTGTAGTGGAGGATCTACATTAAGGTGATTAGAGTACATTTTTTGTCAATGGGAGTATTTCATAAACAGGGACATTAATCAAAACCTATGAAGACAGGAGCTCCTGTCTCTCAGAGCACTAGTGGTACAAGAGTTGATTTTATCACACCCTATCCAGATGTAGCCAATTCGGCACACCAGCAGCTATGTGGAAAGAATAAAGATAAAGAGCTCTTATGTCAACATGGGAGAAGGGGAGGCACAGGAAAAATGTGAGAAAGGACTTAATTCTTTTTATCTCCATCCCTCTTCCAATATCTCCCCATCCGTCTGTCCGTCCATCCACCCATTCGTCCATCCATCCATCTTCACATTCAAGAAAGCTTTGTGCCCTGCAACCATAAGGCCCTAGGGCCTAGCCTCCCTCAGGCTGAGAGCTCATGCCCCCTAGCTGCATACAAGTAGTAGAGCACATTCTTCATTCTTTCACAACTGATGGGAAGAGGGGAAAGGGAGTGGATTCTCACCAGGGACTAATTTACTGACTCAAATATCACTGGCTTGCTATCATTCTTGGAAGCAGGGAGTGGGACGGGCTCTGCAGGCACAGCATGGTGGATAACCTGACAGGCTCAGCCCACCAGAGTAAGGAGGGAGAGACGAGTCAGCAAACAGTATTTCTTAACAGAGTTTCTGGGGCTCAGCTTCAAACACCTGTGAAAGGTCAAGTCTGGCATAGCCACTGAGCTATCTTCATTGACAATGGCCAGGTACACTGTGTGGGGCCAATACCGGTGCAGAGACACTCTGGGAGCTCAAAGCTGGGTGGGGCACCCAAATTGTGTTTTTGGTGTTCACAGGGAAACCAGGTCCCTTTTCATCCCCAAAAAACAAAGGCTACACTTTGCTGAGGATGCCAGGGCAGTGAGGAGGTATTATAGCTTATATGTGATGTTAGCTATCCCAGAATAGATTCTACTATTCTCACTGCCATCAAGGCAATCCTCATGTCTTGTCAGGAGAAAAGGTGATCTCCAAAGGAGTTCAATGCCATTTGGTTGGACATAAATCTTGGCTACTGCTGGCAGCCAGGAGGCCCCAGGAAGGAAGCCTCATCAGGCTGTTACTGCATAGCCTCTAGCTGCTGTTTCACAACGGCAGATCCCCCTGGGTGTTCCAGATCTCCTCCACTGGAAGCTGGACCAGGACTACGGACTGAGATTCAACTCCACTCCTCATTCTCAATGTGGTGCCCCAGGTATTGTATTTGTTCTGGTTTTACAAACAAAGCTATAACAGAAAACGTTTTCTGTCTTTGTTGGTGAACTTGGGGAGTGTCCCCCTATAATCTCCGGGGCAAGATGGCTACATTCAAAGGTTCTTGCGCTTAAGATGCTGACAGGCAGTGCCAGACTGCACTTGACAACTGTATACTTCACAATGTCATCACTTATAAAGCCACCCTGCTTCCCCACACCTTAGCTCTGGTACCAAACTTCTAAATTATTACCCAACTGAGAGATAAGAAATACCATCTCACTGTTTTGATTTACATTTCTTTAATTATGAAAGAAATAACCTTTTTTCCTTTAATGTCTACTGGCCTTTCATATTTACTTTTCTGCCAAATGCCTGTTCAAATCCTTTGTCTTGTCTGTACTGGACTATTAGTCCTTTTCATTTATAAAAGGTCTCTGCCAATTAAGGAAACTTTCCATTTGTGGTGCAAATATTTTTCCTCAGTTTGTCATCTGTTTTTTGAGTTTGATTATATTATTGTTTTTCCACTCAGAATTTTAAATACATATATCCACTTTTTTCCTCTATGACATCTGGGTTTTATATCTGTTTAAAAAGAAAGTATCACAACAAAAATATAAATTAATCCATGGTTCCTTATTGAAGTGTTTTGATGTTGTTTTTCAAAGTATGTTTTAAAACAAAACAAAAAATCTTCATTTATCTGCATGATTTTGCTGAGGGAGGGATCTAGGTGGTCTTTTTTCCAAAGCTGCTCTCCTTCCCTCTCTGACATGCAGTGCTATCATGGGTGGAGCCTCACATGTATTTGGGTTTCTGGATTCTTTGTTCTATTACACTGCTCTTCTTCTATAGAGCAAATTCTTTGGATTAGTGACTCCAAAATATGCTTTAATACCTACTCTCTTCTTTTTGTAACACTACCTCCCTTTTCTTCCACTTTAATTTTAATTTTTCTAAATGAAATATTAGTATCACTTTCATCAACTCTCCCTGTCTCCCAAGGGAAAATCCTATTCACAATGCAAACAAGTAATAATTCTGATTAAATTGATACACAATCTGTGGCTTTAGGAAATATAATATATACCTAAGCATGTAATCTTTTCATTTACTCACAGTATCTTTCATATCTTTAGTAAAGTTTTAATGATTTTTTACATGATCCTGCATATTCTTAAAAATATGTAAAATTTAGCCAGGTTTAAAAATAGAACTTTATCAATAACCAATACATTCTGAAGCTTGTAAAAATTCTCTTCTCCATTGATGGAATTTGGCCTTCTTTGGTAGGTTACCATTTGTCCACCTCCATCACTGCTTCCACAGTTTTACTGATAATTTATTCTTCATTGTTCCCCTTATCCCTGTGGGTTCATGCTTTTAAAAAATCTCTTTGCAACATTGTGGTTACTACATCCGTCCATATTATCAGGCCCCCCACCCCCACCCCACTGCAGTCACTGCCATACACAGTTTTGGTGGAGTTCAGAAGGGGGCAAAGTTAGATGTGTTTATTCAATTTGTTACTTTAATTCAGAACTCCCATTTTATTGTCCACACAGTTACTGTTTGTACATATAAAACCTATTGTTCAGTATGACTGCTGACTTATTTAATTTTCATATTGCTTCTGTTGGTTTCAGGCAATTTTTTCCCCCTAAGTTTTCTAAATACAGCTGACCCTTGAACAACATGGGTTTGAACTGCATGGGTCCACTCACACATAGAATTTTTTCAATAAATACATTGGAAAATTTTGGGGAGATTTGTGACAAATGGAACATTTTTTCTCTAGTTTACTTTGTTGTAAGAAAACAACAGATAATACATGCAACATACAAAATATGTTGACAGTTTATGGTATTGGTAAGTCAACAGTAAGCTTATTAGGTAAGTTTTGGGGGAGGCAAACAGTTATATGTGGATTTCTGACCATGCAGGGGACTGGCATATCCAACCACTGCACTGTTCAAGGGACAACTGTATGTAATTAGATCAACTGCATATTAATGACTATATTTGCCTATATACATATAATATAGGCAAATCTGTTTTATATACACACACACACATTTATAGTCTATAGATACATGTTGTACTTCTCTTAACAAACTGCATTGGCTAACACTTTTAAGAAAAGTTAAAAGATAGCAGTGTTAGTGAGCATCTTTGTATTTGTTCCACCTGAATGTTAATGGGAAGGTTTTAAGAGTTTCACAAAAAGAATGTTGCCTTTGTTTGAAATACATCCTTACGGAAAAAAAAAAGTTATTCATCTACTACTTTCCTTTTTTTTTTTTTTTTTAATAATGAACATATAGCCTCTTAGTAAAGACGCACCTTTTTGGCCTCTAATGAAATGATCAGCTTTCTTTTTTTGACTGCTTAAAATAGCACGGTATTAATAATCTCCTATGAATGGACACGTCTTCCATGCCTAGAGGAAGCCAATTTAGCTGTGGTTTATTATTTTTAAATTTATTCCTGAGTATATTTGCTAATATTTAAGATTTCTTGAATGCACATCTCTTTACTCAATAAATATTAATAAAGGTAACAGGGCTATAATTTTCTAGTTATCCATTTGTCAATTTCTTTTTTTTTTTAATTAAGGTATCAGTGATATACAATCTTCTGAAGGTTTCACATGAGCAACATTGTGGTTACTACATTCACCCATATTATCAAGTCCCTCCACCACCCCATTGCAGTCACTATCAGCATAGTAATGTCTATTTCTATTTATTAAGTTTTATAGCAATTCTATCCTAACAGAAATAATAATCTGCAAGATTTCCTTCTTTTTCTATTTTATGGAAGAATTTAAATAGAATTATCTGTTTCCTGAAATTTAAAGAACTTCCTTTTAAGTCATCTGGTCCTGCCCATCTCCTTATTGATAGGTGCAGTGATACCCCTTAAACTGAACCAGAAATCCTTTGCCTGCCTGAGAAAAGAGCACGGCCTATGCCCTACTGTCCAATGACTGAGATCAGGGGGCTCCTCCTCCCCGATCCTTCTTCTACCCAAAAGTGGGAGCCCAGGGGGCCCCTTTCTCTGTGGATGTAGGAAGCCTGAAGACTATGTCAGTGGACTCCATGAAGGTTAAAAATCCCTACCACCAGTGAGAAAGAATCATAAATAGTGGTTGGTAAGTCCCCTTTTCTGTTCTTTATATTGGTTATTTGTATTTTCTCCTTGAAAATCTCATTAAAGACTTGTAAATTATAATAGTATCTAAGGTATGCTGTTTTGTATTTCATCTAATATTTAATATTTGATATTTCTTAATGTTTCTTTCCTTTGGGTTGACTTCTTAAGATATATGCCTACTTAGTTAATTTGCAGTTTTTCCTTTCTAATGTAAGCAGTAAAGTCTACCAAGTTCTCCTGGGTACTCATCATAGTTGCATTCCATGTATTTTAATATATGTCATATTCTCATGAACATTTCATTCAAAATGCATTTGTTTCCCTTATGATTTTTCTTTGACCATTTATTATTTATTCAGAAGTATATTTCTTAGGTTTCGAGTAGATAGTCTTGTATTTCTTTAAACTTTCACCACAAATGTCTATATCCTTAAGCAACATTATAACACTATATTAGCATACATGATTTCGAACTTTACGTAAATGGAATAATACTACGTGTATTTTTTAGGAAAAGAGTTTTTTCCCTCTGTTGTACATCTATGATATTCAATCTTGTTGACACTTGTTCTTTTGTTTCTCACTGCTGTGTAGTAAAGTAGTCCACTAGAGAACCATACCACAATTTAAACATGCCTGACTATGGGCATTCAGGGACTATTACCAAACTTCACCATTACAAAATATTATAAGGAGCATCTTTCTATGTCTATCACATACATGTTAAGGTTTTACTAAGGTAGTTAAAAGAATTGCATTCAACTTTAGTTTACCAAATTGTTCTCTAAAAATGGCTGTAGTAACTATCTTACTAGCTGTTCTTTTATCAGCAATGTACCAGAATTCTCTTCCTATTATGTCACATATTTGCCAATACTCTTTAAATTTTTGACAATTTAATGGATGTAAAATAAAGCGCCTAGTTTCAATGTGCATTTTCCCTACCTTACCAGGGAGACTAAGCATCTTTTCAGGTTTCTTGGCTTTTTTTGTTCCCTCTTCTGTGAATCATATTTGCACCTTTGACCTTTTTCTCTACCAAATGGCTTTTTTCCTACTGAACTGTAGAAGTTCTTGAATATATTGTGGATACTAACCCTGTTCTTAGTATAGTATGAAACAATAAAAATACCTTCAACTAGTGTACGACTTAGTCTTTTAGGATGACACGTCATTATAAAATGCAAACAACAGAAACCATTCACTGTTTACTGATGATACATATATATCAGTGATAACACTACCTAGTAAAAAGGAAAGGCATAAAAAAACAAAAACTTAAAAGTTATGGTTCTCTTTCAGGAGAGGCAAAGTAATGTAAATGGAAAATAGATGCAAAAATGCTGTTCTTATTTTTATTAAATGGTGAATTCACAAGTGTTCATTTTATTACGACCCATTATAGCTTATATTCCATACAGTCTTATACATGCATTCCCATATTAAACATAAAAAAGGAAAGTTACTGGTAGTATGTGTAGACACACATGTACTCTCATTCTCATCTGACAGGCAACATGCTCATAAATGACAATTACATTTATAACTGCATCCAAAAAGGAAAAAACAAAAAACAAACCTAGGAATAAATAACCAAGGAAAGACCTACACTGTGAAAAGTGTAAGACACTGTGTAAGACACAATCCAAAATATAATCTCTTATGTTTTCTTAGAGTTTTAAAGTTTTGTTTTTCACATTTAGGATTGACTCCACCTGGAACTGACTACTGTATATGATATAAAGAATGGATTTTCCACTGTATGGATAACTAATTGCCTCATTGCCTTTTATTGAATAGTTCATCATTTCTAATGCTACTTCTATCCAATATTGTATTTCCAAATATGGGTTGGTCTCTTTCTGGACTGTGTATTCTGTACCACTGGTCTCTTTGTTCAACTTTGCATCTATACCACAGAATAACAGCTACCAAATAAGTTTTGTTATCTGGCAGGGCAAGTCCTACAACTTCTTTAAAATTTACATGTTGTATTATTGTCCCTTTCCATATAAATGTTTTAATCACCTTGTCAAATTCTACAGAAAATCCAAGAAAATCCATAATTATCAATGCTATTCAAGTTAATTTACACATTAACATAAGAACCGACACTGTCTAGACACTGAGTCTTCCTCTGCATGAACATGAGGCATACTTCTATTTACTCAGATATTCTTTAGTTTTTCAACAAAGACTTTATAATTTTCCCCAAAAGATGATTTATATTATTTTAAAAATATTCTGCAGTATTTCTGAATATTGAACAATTGTTAACTATTTAGATTTCTCTCAGGTTTACTGAATATCAAAATAAATATTTTATGAATAAAATACTTGGTTGAATTTCTAGATATTTCCCACGGGGGGGAACAGTGTAGCACAGAGAAGGCACATAGTGGATCTGTGGCATCTTGCTGCACTGATGGACAGTAACTGCATTGGGGTATGGGTGGGGACTTGTTAAGATGGGTAAATGCAGTAACCACATTGTTTTTTCATGTGAAACCTTTGTAAGAGTGTGTATCAATAATACCTTCATAAAAAATTAAAAAATAAAAATAAATAAAAAGAATTTCTACATATTTCCTGAGGATTAAGTCTTAGAAGTTTTTTACCATAGTAATTCAAGAAGTCCAAGTCTTATTAATAATTACTAATTTCTAATTTTCCTGAATCATGGGTCTCTAATTTTTTAGGAATTCAGAGTGTTCTTTTTATCTCACCTTGTTATACTGAGAAAGAATTCTTTGTATGTATTACCAGATGTGTCACATGATTACAATTCATGATACAATATTATAAAAGTAACATGTTAGAAGACTAGTCAAAATGACAAACCAGAAAGGAAAAAAAAAAGAACTCTTGATTAAAAAAAAAAATTGAATCCTACCTTCCATAAGAATGTTTAATATTTAGAAACAAATTTATGAAAGGTACGATTTGGTCATTTTAAGTTACATTTCAGCGCTGGAATTTTACTTAGCAATATTTAGTTTAACTTTGGTTCTCAAAGTACTGATCTCTGTCACCAAAGACATGGCTGCGTGGTCCACCAACAGAAGTTTCAGGATGATCACTGAACAGAATGCTGGGCGGGTCTGGAGGTACATGCAAGAAGGAAAAACAGAAATACAGAGTACTGCCTCACCACTGCTTCTCTCTCCTTTCTGTACCTTGATAGACGTGACCAGTAAGAAGAGAATAAAGGTGTGCCACGACTCAGCTCTCTTCTCTCAGGGCACACAGTCTGTAGCACCTTTACTTAGCCCTATTTTTTAATCCTAGGAGGAATGAAATCCACTCCATTTGTGCAAGCCTCTTTTGGTAGGAGCAATTACATTCAAAATAGGAGGGAAAAAAGTATTCACAAGATTTATGTGGGGAAAACACCAAAGAGAACAGAGAGTAATCCTCAGAGGATGAAAAATGTAAGTAAGTATAAATTTACTTTTCTTTAAAAAAACTTTTCATTATAAAGTAAAACACAGATGTGGAAAACAGCACAAAACCTATTTATATTTTAAAAATACATTTTATACCTTTGCAGTGGACCTTGCAGAGGGGCAAGGAAGGTAGAAAGGTTCTTAATTTTCACAGTGAATAATGATTTACATTTTTTACCATAAGCTCATGTTAGCTTGTAATAATAACTAAAGTTAAAAACAAACAAATCCTTTAGACCCAAAAAGTAGATTCAAGTCACAAAATTTATGTATTTTTTTTTTAACTGCTGAAGTCACACAGCTCTGGGTCTATTTAGGACCTTAATGATTTGGGCCAGACACAACTCTAAACTGGATGCCTAAAAAAATACCTGAAACCTTCTAAAATGAATAGTCAAAAAATATGACTGTTCTTCCTATGAAATAAAAGTGCTTTTTACTTTGTGAAATATTTTTAATTTTCATATACCTGATGTGTTGATCTTAATTATAATCCTACATCATAAATAAGAACCATTCATTCATGTTTACATCTTACAGAGGAGAAAATGAGGCCAAGAAGAGTTAAAATTAATATGGCCTTTAAAATACAGTAACTTTCATTATTAATAGACTAATATCCAAAAGGAAGCCAAACACACCATTCACAAGGCTGAGAACTCACTCACCTGGTGTGTCCTAAAGATTCCCGCCATATTGGTAGCATCACAACTGGTTTAACAGCACACTCCAAAATAGCTAAAGCCAATGCAAATTCTCTGGGTTTGCTACACATTTGAACTGCCTTGATCCAATTTGCCCTGGATTTCAGGAGGGGGAAAAAAATTCATTTTATTTGCTGGTCTTAAAAGCACAAGAGTTATAATATATGATGATTCCACCTTGAGTGCATGTTTCTAGGCAAAACAGGTATGGATACACTGCTACTGCTAGTTTCTACCTCATAAAAACATAATTTTGAATGCTGGAAGAAATCCCAGAGGTCAGTCAGTGAGTCTTCCAACTCTTTAAACCTTCTATAGTATTCTGAAACTTGGTCTAACTTCCACTTGATTCCACAATAAAGACTAGATAAAGGGATAAAGACTCTGCCTTCCAGAAATCTTTCAAGTACCAGCACTGGTTCAGTAACTTAGAAGCGCACTCACATCCCTTATGTCCTCAGGGTTTTGTGGACTAAACTGACTTCATTCAATTCACTGGCAACAAGCTTGAGTGTGCACCTGCAACAATCACTCGATAAATATTTACAGCAATAAATGTATATTCACAGCAATAAGTGAACCTTAGTTTCCTTTACCTGTGTGAAGCCCAGTTGGGATGAAGAAAGGATGAAGGGATGTTGTTTTCCAGCTGGGTGATAGTTAGTCTCAGCGTAGATATGGTAAGAACTTTGGACCCATGGACAGAGCCATTCCATTTGAACTCTCCTGCTGGAGTCAGACAGAATTTATGGGCAAGATGCCTTCTCTTATCATGATCTTCTCTGTGCTGGTGCTTATTCAAAGCAAATGAATTGGTGGAGTATTGATTGTGGTAGACACGATATTTCCCTTCTTGACCCAACTTAAAATAATTGTTGATATTTCCTTTCATGACCACTTCCTTTTTCGTGCTCAACCGTGAAATTTCTCCTTGAGAGTTAACTACCAGTACCTGACCAAAAAAATTTAAAAACTCCATTATTCATATCAAATATGTAAATTTTATCAATTGTCTTTCAATAATTTGTATCAAATAAGATACATCTTTATAACTGAACTTTTGAAGTTTATTTAAAGAGATGTTAAATGCTCAAGCTAATTGTTTGTAATTAAACAACCAAGATACGCCTGCAAGAAGAAAACTTCTATTAACTGCTTATATATCAAACATTATTCAGTACTTTCATGTATCTCAAATATACACATGAAACTACATGTGTCAATCATTTACCAATCATTATCTCAATCCTACCATGTACAGGTTAGGGAAAAAGGAGGGCATTATATATATGATACCCCAAAAAATATATTCCTAGAAATAGCTTTTCTTCTGCTCTTTTTATCATTCCAGCTTTAGTATAAGAGCCAATTGATATTTTAAAATAGTGTTTTCAAATAATCGATCCCAATCCTGTAGTAGACTCTGAAATCAATAGTGCGCCTTACTCAGCTTTTTTAAAAAGTGAAAAACAATATAGTAGACTAGACAAGCAAATACCTTCCCACACTGTGAAGTAAAATACTATTTCAGGAAACTTTTCAGGTATGTACTGGGTTGCTAAGGAAAATGTCTAAGTGAAAATGCCTGAAAGCCACTGCCTTAAAGTAGTCCCTATGATGTTCACAAAAGAACATCATGTGTCCTTGCATATTTACCGCACAAATAATTCTCATGTCTGGGCAACACAATTACGGCCTTTAATCTGTCACTATGGCTAGCTGGGGCAGGGACAGAATACTGAGGCCTAGCTTCAATCTTTTTGTTTATAATCAGAGCTGGGATGCTGTTCTGTTCTATATATTATACTGTGCTATCAAGGAGGTAAAAATGCCTATGCTTTAGCTGCAGGGTCACCTAAAATGTTTATAGTTAGAACAAAGTATTGTGTCATCTATGACTCTTCAGTAAAGCCCATCAAAGTAGGTAAGGGCTACTCATTACCACATGTGAAAGAGAAGCCTCTATCTCTTTAAAATTATATATAATAAAAGAAGGAGAACCATATAGTAAGAAAGTACACCACTCACATTTTCACTATTTCTATGCATGGGCTCAAGTTTAGGTATACAACTATACTTATAATACAAACTTCAACACTTTTAATCTTGTTACCCACTACATTCTTTCTTGGATGAGAAAATACAATTCAAAAGTAGGTCGACAAACTTTCTGCTCAAATTATTTTACGTTTCAGAGATTTTTGTTTTAAACAGAAGGAACACACCTCTTTGCCCTCCTTAAATAATTTATTTGCTTCATGGGCTGCGGCTGCCACCTGTTGGCTCTTCAACTGACTGAGTTTGCTGTCTGGATTCCTTAATCTGGTAATAATTCGAGTAGAACCAGATGCTCCTCTTCCAGCTCCAGGGGACTCGCTTATTTCCCCATTAGACTTCTCTGATTTGAAATCACCTGTTACCAAATGAAAAGCCAAAAGTAATTGCTAACAGTAAGTAAATTATATGCAATAATAATACTTTATTTATCCAAAACTCCTATCTGGTGCACATCTAAGATCCAGAAAGTACACAAAGTCCTTGAATAGTCAAAGTAAATGTACTGACTCTTGAGGGGATTTTATTCAAGAGAAAGTATGTCCGAACTTCATTGTGAGTCATTATTATTTTACAGCAAATTCAAACATGCCAGGTTATCTGTTTCAAAGCTCACCTACTAGAAAACAGGAAGGGCTGCTACAAATTTAAAAGTAACAAACATATCAACTCAAAATGCACACTAATAAAATGTTGCCTTCCATATGGATTTCTGTACAAAAGGTAAAATATAATTAATTTTAGAAAGATTTCCACTGACATTCTGCTTAATTATCTAACAGTTTAAGGCTTGTAAATGTAAATGCCAAGTGAATTTTCTTCTGAGGAATTCATCTGTATACAGATAATTACACATGTGAAAATCAACTAACGGGTTTCTTTTTTACATATAGCAAGGGCCTCTCCCATTTTCAGTTAACTTAACTTTAAAAAGTGACAAACTGAACTGCCAAAGAGCAATTTCTACCTTCCCATGAATCTCACTTCCCATGAATTTCTTTACATTCTTAAAGTTATCACATAACTATCCAATTTCCATTGGCCAGACAGCTGAACAAGATCTTTTCCTTTTTTAACATGAAGGTTTTCAAAATTAAGACAGTGTGGCACTGGTAAATGAAAGACCAAATAGAAACTTTACTATATTATGTGTTAAAAAGATAGCATTTTAAGTAGAGAAAAAACTGGGTATCCATTTTGAAAAATATAAAGTTAAGACAGTTTAGTAAACATTTGTTAATTTTATCTCTTCAATACTCCTTTCCTTTGGGAAGATCCTCTCTCTGTTTCAATCATATGATTCTGCCAGGGCTGCGTATCAAGTATCTCGCCCTGTGCAGTGAGCAACATCACCCAGCTTGGCCGGACACGGCAGTCCCAGGACTGGCTGTATGGCCCAAGCCATTCAGCATCTTATCCAATTTTTAAAATCTGAAGTGGAGACAGGGCCTAGCTTTTTGTATTAGTGAGCAGGAAGGGTATGAATTAGAGGCTGGCTACTTTTATGCCACAATATGGAGAAAACTTTTAATAATAAGAGACATAAGCTCATCACAGAGTGGGGATTGGAGGGGATGTGAGAGGAAGACCTATGGTAACCTTACTTGGCTCCCTGGGTCCAATAATGCACCCAAGGCTGTCACTACATCTAGACCAAGTAATCCAGGAAAGGATTTTAAGATTTTTGACCCCAAAACATGGCAATGACTAAACCAAGATGGGTATCTTGTAACCTTCAATGTGTAGTAGGTAGCAAAGCAGTTGGTTAGAGTATTACAGTTTTCTCTTGGGTCTCAGACCACAAGTCTACCCATGCTGCAGTTTTACGACAAGATGATGAACTGCAGTAGCTACTTCCTGGGACCATCCATAAAATCCTACAATAAAGACTTTATAGAAATTGTCTGGTATAGGCTGGACTTCTCAAACGCAGAAATGGCACAGCACTTTTTAAAAGAAGCCCTTCCATTTAGAGCCAATGATCCAAGACTTGAAGGTACAGAGAAAGGGAACAAGGATGACCCATTGCTCAAAGGCCATATTCCACCTATTATAAAGTTGTGAATCACTGCGATGCAGATGCAGCCCTGAGGCAGAGAACAGGGTGGATTACTCTATCCTCTGTAGCTAGCTCAGTGTTTAATGTCAGAAGGCAGAAACCTAGGCAGACTTTATTCACCTGAGGGCTAGAGCTATTGCTCTGCTAATCAGACAAAGTAAAGGGGGGTTACCTTTAGGGACTGTGAGCCAAGTTTCTGGGCATTAGGTACTAGCTAAGTACCCAGGGAATCCATAGGGGGTGCTACTGCCAGGAAAAACTCCAAACCTGCCAAATGGGGATGTATTATATTATTCAAAACTACAGCAATCCCCAGCAACTCATCCCTAAAAAGAGCCAGCAGGAAATAGGCTGCTAAAGCCTCTAGAAGAGGGTCTTCCCATGTCCTTCTCACTTTTCATCCACAACCATCCTCCCGAAAACCAATGGCAGCCAGATTTACAGAACAACACTCTCTACCAGCAGGATAATGAGTGTTACAGGCAGTTAAATTTATAATTTGGTTCATGGATTGTGATATCAAGATAAGCTACATCCAGACCTCATCAAAAATAATACACAACACACAGGAATCCTAGATACAATTACGATCACCAGACGTAATTCTGGGAAACAGTTTTTTCAAAATTTTTCAGTTGTGGATGCATGCAATCTTTGCATCATGTCAATGAGGTGGAAGTAATTTTTATTTTGAATAACATGTGCCTGCTAAATTACCAAAGGGTGGAATTACAGATTTTTATTTTTTCTATTCTTGCAGCATCCCTTTCTTTAGAAAACCATTCCTAACCCACTCCACTCATATACTTTTGCTGGAGCCATCAATCATAATACCTTGCCTGCCCTGGCCTCAGGGGTGGGAACAATATGTCCAAGATAGGCCACTCAAATTCCTTCCTCAAGGACCTTTGATTTGGAGCACGAGTAGGGGCCTTGCCTTTGGGTCACAGACCTGGGGAAGATATGAATACAAACCGCTGATGTCATCTTCCCTGCCACTTGGAAAAAGCCTGTCTGTATTAGGAGAGAATGAAGTTAACACACAAACATACGCAGATCAAAAAAGTGAGAGAGGAACAGAGGAAGACAGAAAGAGTTTTGGGGCTCCAGTTATGCCCAAAGATAGCTGCACTTCCCAATTATATGAGCTAATTAAATTCCCTTTTTACTTAAGCTAGTTTAAGCTGGTTTGGTCACTTGCAACTGAAAAAGTTGTAATTATAACAGCTCATACCATAAACAAACTTATACTCTAGAAGGATTAAAAATCAAGTTATACACATATATGAAATTACTGTAAAATATATGCATATTCTTGGGATAAGGATGGTCTTCCTTAGTAAGACACAAAATCCAGAGAAATCCTAAAGAAAAAGATGGATAAGTTTACATAAAAATGTAGAAATTTCTGTACAAGATAGCAGAAAGAGTTAAAAACAAGCAATGACTATAAAAGTATGGTAAACTCAAAGATTAATAGCCATAATACATAAAGCATTCCTAAAATTCAGTAAGGAAAAAAACCTCAAAACTCAATAAGAAAAAATGAGCAAAAGACATGAATAAGCAATTCATAGGAAGTTCAACAACTGAAGATAAACTCAACCATATTAGTAAGCAGAGATATGCAAACTTTTAAATGAAATACTTTTCACCATTGGCAAAAATACTAATGATGTTGAATTTAGGCAAGAGTATGAAGAAATACATGTTACTTAAATTATGTATGTGATTATATACATATATAGATTAATATAAATCCCTTTTAATGTACAATTAAGCAGTAGCCATCACTATTTGCAAAATGTACCTACCATTTGACCCAGAAATTCCACTTCCTGTTTCTATATTGCCAGAAATACTTGCTTAAGTACATGAGGATACATGTTGAAGATGTTAAAGGCACCACTATTTGTAATAATGAGAAAACTGTTAACAGCCTAAATGTCCACTAATACAGTAAATGAATTATGGTTCATCCATACTATGAAGTACCATGCAGCAGTTAAAAAAAGAACAAATTAAATTTGTAACATGAAAAGATCCCCTACATGTATCACTGAGTAAAAAAACAAGATCCATGACAATCATGCAGAATGATCCCATTTATGTTAAAAAAAAAAAAAACTTTTTGTAAACATACATACATTAACAAAACTGCATGGAGAAAGATACAAAATGTTACACATCAAACTGTTGATGGTGTTTACCTTTGGGAAGGGGAGTGTGAAAAAGATCTGTTTTTTTCCTGTATGCTTCTGTATTCTTTAAACAAAAAAATGAGTGCAAGTGCTATTTGTGTTTAAAATAAATTTTAAAAAAAGGAAAAGTGAATCTCAATCTTTCCACCCCCATCAAACTTTTCTTTTAAAAAAGTTAAAAATTTTAAAAATTAAAAAGCTCGCTTAAATGGATGAAATTTTTTCTTACCTATCTCTTCTTGAATAGAGACAGGTGTAAGAGATTCTCTTTCTCCATTTTCAGGATCATCAGCTGCCTTAGCAGATTCACTCTGGGAAGAATTTAGTTCACTGCTGCTGTTACTGTTTTCCAGATTAGGCTGGATGGAGGTAGTGGTGGCATTAGTGTTACTGCTGTCACATGTCTTGTTAGGTTCTTCTAGAAAAACAGAATATCTGATTTTTAAATTGGAAATCACATAAAAAATAACTAATTGTCAGGAAAGTCATTTGTTTTAGGATTGTATTACAAAGCTAGATTTTAAAAAGAAAAGCTGCTCATATATGAGTAATGCAATATATGAAAATAAATTTGTAAGCAACACCCTATGAACTATTTTTTAAGCCTCCCAGTCTACTAACTCAGACTCGTAATCATGTAAGTGTATAGTACCAGGCAGACAATCTTTCAAATAGATACCCCAGAGCTGAAGAATAACAAAGTGATATAACTGTCCCCAAAACTATAGTTTTTAGATACTGAACTGAAATACATATTCTTACTTTTCAAAAAGTGTTCAAAGAGTACAGAAACAGAATTAAACAGGATTATTTATCTGTAAGATTTTCTACCTGAATTCTATGCTCCCAAATTAACTAGATGGTAATGCCTAAATGATTGTTGATTTTAAGACCAACAGTCACAAGAGTATAGTTCTGGAAGTATATCTAAATGAACATTCCCATAAACTGAAAGCCTAGCAGCTCAGAAATTAACAGCTTTCTTCCCTTATATTTTATTTTGTCACTAATAAGATGCTCTTTAAATCAATCACTTAAAATAAAAAGTAGTTGACAACATATCAGAAAGGCTGTCTCTACTATATAATACACTCCTGAATTTTTTATGAGAAAAACCCAACAACCTGAGAAAAATGGAAAATAAAAAAGGCCACAAAATAAATAAAAATGGCCTTTACACATATGAAAATATGCTTACTTAATACAAAGAGAAATGCAAAAAAAAACTATATAGAATACAAAATGGTGCAAAGGTGACAAAAGGAAACTGATGATACCTAGAAAAATTATACCTGCATTTACTCTGAACCTAGCAACCTCAAGCCAAGAAATCTATCCCAAAATACACTTGACAAAAACACTAAATTACTTACAGCTCCATTCACTGCAGCATTATTTGTAATGACAAGCGACCAGAAACAAACAAAATGTCTGATAATGGGCACCGGTTAAATGAAAGATGGCTGACATAAGGACATACCACACTCTGTGACAGGGATAGAGGAAAATCGTCATAATCTACATCTGAAATGACCTAAAGATTAAATGTAAAAAAGAAAGGTGCAGAACAATACTTATAGTATGCTAATGGCACTTGTGTGGAAAGGGAGAAGAATACAAATTTATAGACATACTTTGTTTTTATTTATCAAAAAATGGAACCAAAAAATAAAAATGCCTACCTATAAAGGGAAAGGAAGGAAATGGTGACTTAGAGGAGGAATGGAAATGAAAATTCTCTAATATATACAGTTACATAGTTTGACTTTATAATCATATAAATATTTTATATTAAAAAAAATTAAAGTTAGCAATACAATCTCTAAAAACTGAAAACAAACTGAAACAAATAAACCTAACTGCATATCCAGTTGTTGTTAAAACCACTCAGAGGGGTAAAAAATTATTTCTAGTAACTTTGGAACACAGTATTTTGATTGTCATCCTTACAATACCATGAACCCTTTGATGCAATATGACATGAAGTGCCCAGCATACCAACAGAAATCTAAGGAAAGAGCTACAAAAAAACTTAAATGCTATTCAGTAACCTTACTGTCAGCTGTAGTATCAGTAATACAAAATTACTGTAATATGTAATTTACTATTATTAATGTACATTAGGATACTAATAATAATTATTATTACAAATGGACATATGTATCTGGAAAAAGCAAATACCTAATTAAGTTATTATTACCAGGAACTAAGGTTTTCCATGTAAGGGAAAAGAGATACAAGGGCACAAACAAAGAAACTAAGTATGCAACCCTCAATCTGAACTTAGAATGTCAGTATGAACCGTTGGTTTTTTTCTTTAAAAAAAAAAATAAATAAATAATATATTTCCTAACACAACCTACCAAAAAAGCCTAGAGGCAGTGAGACCCCAAGAGCAGTACATACTGCTGGGCCCAGAGTGTGGTCTTTAATCATTCACACTAAAAGGAGTCAGGGCTTCTTGGAAGAATGACTGATTCCAGCCAGGTCTGGGGAAGGAAATGTGTAAGATAAGCCTCAGACATCTTAACCTCCCAAAAAGCAAGGAAGTTATCTTATATTACTGGGGTCATGGCAGATGGACTCAAAAGGCAGCATGAAGTAAGTCCTGCTGGTCAATACAAACAAATGAATGACAACTACACTCACTGAAGTAAACTGACCCAGGAGTTCAAACAGATACTTAAAATGAGAAAACCACACCCCTCCCCAAAATTCCACAACTCATGAATCTCCACTGATGTAACTAAACACCAACTCCTGACTCTGCAAATTGGAATTTAAGAGAAGCAAGCATTTATTCCTGCTCTAACAGTATTTCAAGGGATTCAAAAAGTCTCAGTTAATGTGGGTTAATTCTTTATAGAAGAATTCCAGTTTAAAAAAATATAGAAAAAAGGCTAGAATTAGAAACCATCATATTATAACCTACAAATAGCTGATTCTGGAAAGATCATCAATGAATGAGAAGTCAACAGGGAACTTTACACTGTTACGACCTGAACTTGCTGATCGATTTTAGCATTTATAAAGCTAGAACAAGCAGACACCATGAGCCCTTTGATGCAATATGATGTGAAGTGCCCAGCATACAGCTTATGTAGTGCTTTTGCCAAAAATAAACTTAAGCCTTTCAAACAAACTAAACACTAAGAGGAAAGAAACAAGACAAATCCCGAATGTGGGATATTCTAGGAGAATACACCAGAATTCTTCCAACAAGTCAACAGCATGTAAAAGTAAAAAATGTCAGGGAAGGGAAGAGTGCTCTAGACCAAGAGACCCAAGAGATATAAAATCAAATGTCATGTCATATGGGGCTCTTATTTAGATTTATTTCAAACACAGCAAATAAAAATAAAAAAATAAAACTTTTTAAGTGAGGAAGTTTAAATTGACTGAACAGCAGGTAGTATTAAGGAACTGTCTATTTTATTAAAATGACAATGGCACTGTAATTTTGTAAGAAAATGTTCATATTCTTTGAATATGATTATAAGATTGATATAACATGACGTCCGGGATTTGCCTTAAAATACTGCAGTAGGTACTGGCACAAGAACAGACCCATAGACCAGTAGAACAGAATAGAGAGTCCAGATATAAACTCAAGCCTATATGGTCAATTAATATATGATAAAGGAGCCATGGACATACAATGGGGAAATGACAGCCTCTTCAACAGCTATTGTTGGCAAAACTGGACAGCTACATGCACGAAAATGAAACTGGATTATTGTCTAACCCCGTACACAAAAGTAAACTCAAAATGGACCAAAGACCTGAATGTAAGTCATGAAACCAGAAAACTCTTAGAAAAAAATATAGGCAAAAATCTCTTGGATATAAACATGATCAACTTCTTCATGAACATATCTCCCCGGGCAAGGGAAACAAAAGCACAAATGAACAAGTGGGACTATACCAAACTAAAAAGCTTCTGTACAGCAAAGGACACTATCAGTAGAACTAGAAAACATCCTACATACAATATGGGAGAATATATTCATAAATGACATATCTGATAAGGGGTTGAAATCCAAATTACATAGAGAGCTCACAACAAACAAAAAAAAACAGCACCTCAACAAACAAAAGCAAATAAGCCAATTAAAAAATGGGCAGAGGAGCTGAACAGACACTTCTCCAAAGAAGATTCAGATGGCCAACAGGCACATGAAAAGATGCTCCACATTGCTAATCATCAGAGAAATGCAAATTAAAACCACAATGAGATATCACCTCACACCAGTCAGGATGACCAACATCCAAAATACAAACAACAAATGTTGGCGAGGATGTGGAGAAAAGGGAACCCTCCTACACTGCTGCTGGTGGGAATGTAAACTAGTTCAACCACTGTGGAAAGCAGTATGGAGGTTCCTTAAAAAGCTCAAAATAGAAATAACATTTGACCCAGGAATTCCACTTCTAGGAATTTACCCTAAGAATGCAGCAGCCCACTTTCAAAAAGACATATGCACTCCTATGTTTATCGCAGCACTATTCACAATAGCCATGAAATGGAAGCAACCTTAAGTATCCATCAGTAGATGAATGGATAAAGAAGATGTGGTACATATACACAATGGAATATTATTCAGCCATAAGAAGAAAACAAATCCTACCATTTGCAACAACATGGATGGAGCTAGAGGGTATTATGCTCAGTAAAATAAGTCAGGCAGAAAAAGACAAGTATCAAATGATTTCACTTATCTGTGGAGTATAAGAACAAAGAAAAAACTGAAGGAGCAAAACAGCAGTAGACTCACAGAACCCAAGAAGGGACTAACAGTTACGAAGCAGAAAGGGCCTGGGGAGGGTGGGGGGGAAGGGAGGGATAAGGGGGAAAATGGGGCATTATGATTAACACACATAATGTAGGGAGGTGGGGACACGGGAAAGGCAGTATATACAGAGAAGACAAGTAATGATTCTATAGCATCTTACTACACTGATGGACAGTGACTGTAATGGGGTATGTGGGGGGGACTTGATAATGTGGGGAGTCTAGTAACCATAATGTTGTTCAAGTAATTGTACATTAATGATATAAAAAAAATACTGCAGTAGGGAACAACCCAAATTCACATCAACAGGAAAAGGGATAAATAAACTGTGATATAATTACACAAAGTAGTATTATTAGGCAGTTAATATGAAAAGAACTCCAGTAATATACCTCATTATATTAGTAATGTAGGTGAAAGAATTAAGTTCCAAAAGTTATACTTAATAACCCATACTTAACACAATACACTTGCTCCAAAGTTTAAAACAACTAAAAGAGAAGTATGTACTTTTGGCAAATCATGTAAACTCAATGAAGCAAGAGTATGTGAGTTACACATCACTTTGACCTCCAGTTTCAACTGCCTTCATTCTTAAAAATTAGGTTTCCCTTATAAAAAGGAAAGAAGATTGTAGTGAAAACAGGATTCAGGGTGAAAATCACTTCAGGTAGAGGAGAAGGAGGCATGGGCTGGGATTGGGAGATGATTAGATGCAAGTTAGTTTCAAAGCAGTACTTAGCTTTTTATTTTGGGTGAGAGGTTCCTAGGTGTTATGTCTTTAAAGATCATTTTAAGCCTGAATTAATAAATTAAGGGGGACTATGCAATGACCAATGATGAGTACAATTTACCAAGGATTATGACTTATCTAATACTGTACACCTGAACTCAAAGGGGGAAGTAAAACATTTTTAATTTGAGTAAGAAGAAAGAGGGAAAAAAAAGTTTTTTAAAAAGCATGGGTGAAATAAGTATGACAAAAACCTTCATAATTTTTTAGTGTGTAAGCATCATTATACTATTCTCTTAACTTTCATGCATGTTTGAAAATTTTTGTAATACAAAATTTTATATGGAAGACAGAAATGGCAAATTTAAATGACAGCTACAAGCCAGTAATACAATCAACTAAGGTTGGAAAAATGCATATATATGAAAGAAAGGAACTATGTCTCACACAAATAACATCAAATTCCTCACTAACCTTTTCTTTTACAGCAGACCTAGACTGCAGAGTAACTGTCTAAAAATCATCCTCTCAAATAATAACATAGTATATAATGACATCCTCTCATTTATGACCTCAGAGTTCAGAGTGTATTTGTTCACAGAAATATAAGAAAAAGTGATTAGGTTCTAGACCTGTCCAAAAAAACTTTTTTAGCATATAATATACCTACAAGTATGGTTTTAACTAAGAAAACAATTCTAGTATAGAAACTTAAGAGAGCCTAACTAGGTGTGTGATACATATGCAAATACTTTATACAAAGAACTCCATGCTATTAGGGAGACAATGGTACTTCATAAAAGAATACGCCAACAATCCCCTATCCAGATATTCTAATCTAAAAATACCATGAACCCACTACCAGCAAACTGAGTCCAGATTCTATCCATTAAAACTTTCAAGGTGTTAATAAACTGAGGACTACCACAGACTCATACACAGCTTTTTTGTTAATTTGTCCCGTTAATTTGTCTTAAGTAGGAAATAGCTTGCATAGTATTTCCTTTTCACTTTAGAATACTGACTGTTTTTTAAAAATAATTGTTCTAAAAATAACAGCAAACCCACAGAATCTGAGAAGGGACTAGTGGTTACAAAAGGGGAGGGGTGATGGGGAAGGGGTAGGGAGGAAGGGAGAAGGGGATTGAGGGGTATTATGATTAGTACACATGGTGTGTGTGGGGGTCATGGGGAAGACAGTGTTGCACAGAGAAGACAAGTACTGACTCTGTGGCATCTTACAACACTGATGGACAGTGACTGCAATGGGGTGGGGGTGGGGGTGACTCGACATATGGGTGAATGTAGTAACCACACGGTTTTTCATGTGAAACCTTCATAAGAGTGTATATCAATGATACCCTAATAAAAATAAATAGACATTAAAAAAGAAAGAAAATGATAGTGCTCTCTGACAAGACTTTATTATTTCAAGATATAGCTTGAAATAGCCCAAAGAGCCAAAGCAATTCTGAGAAAGAAGAACAAAGCTGGGGGGGTTATGCTCCCTGACTTCAAGCTCTACTACAAAGCCACAGTAATCCAAACAATATGGTACTGGACCAAGAAGAGACTCATAGATCAATGGGACAGAATAGAGAGCCCAGATATAAACCCACACATCTATCGTCAATTAATACCTGATAAAGGAGCCATGGATATACAATGTTGGCGAAACTGGACAGCTACATGTAAGAGAATGAAACTGGATTAGTGTCTAACCCCATACACAAATGTAAACTTGAAATGGATCAAAGACCTGAATGTAAGTCAGGAAACCATAAAACTCTTAGAAGAAAACAGGTAAAAATCTCCTGAATATAAACATGAGCAACTTTTCCTCAACATATCTCCTTGGGCAAGTGAAACAAAATAAAAAATCAACAACTGGGATTATATCAACTAAAAAGCTTCTATACAGCAAAGGACACCAGCAACAGAACAAAAAGGCAACCTACAGTATGGAAGAACAGATTCATATTCTTATCTGATAAGGGGTTAACATCCAAAATACATAAAGAACTCATACACCTCAACACCCAAAAAACAAATAACCTGTTCAAAAAGTGGGTGGAGGACCTGAAATGACACTTCTCCAAAGAAATACAAACGGCCAACAGGCACATGAAAACATGCTCCACATCGCTAATCACAAGGGAAACGTAAATTAAAACCATAGAGATGACTACCTCACATCAGTTAGAATGGCCACTATCCAAAAGACAAAAAATAACAAAGGCTGGTGAGGGTAAGGAGAAATGGGACCCCTCCTACACTGCTGGTGGACTGCAATTGGTGCAACCACTGTAGAAATCAGTATGGAGGTTCCTCAAAAAATGAAAAATAGAAATATCACTTGACCCAGTAACTCCACTCCTAGGAATTAACCCAAAGAAAAAAAATCCCTGATTTTAAAAGATATATGCTCCCCTATGTTTAATGCTGCACTGTTTGCCACGGCCCAGACTTGGACACAACCTAAGTGTCCATCAATAGATGACTGGATAAAGAAGATATATGTGTATGGTACATATACACAATGAAATATTATTCAGCCATAAAAAGAAAAGAAATCTTGTTTGTAACAACATGGATGAATCTAGAGGGTATTATGCTCAGTGAAATATACCAGGTGGAGAAAGGCAAATACTAAATGATTTCACTTATTTGTGGAATATAAAAACAAAGCAAAACAGAAGGAATAAACAAATTAGACTCATAGACACTGAGAGGTGACTAGTGGTTACCAAGGGGAAGGGGAGTAGGAGGGAGGGAGTAGGTGGGGGCGGTGGGAGGGAGGATGTGGGGCATACTGTTGAACAACTGTGATGTACATTTGATTTAAAAAAAAAGATACAGCTTGAAATGATATACATGTATATATATATTTTTTATTTTGGAATCATTAATCTGCAATTACATGAGGAACATTATGTATACTAGACTCCCCCCATCACCAAGTCCCCCCCACAAACCCCATTACAGTCACTGTCCATCAGCATAGTAAGATGCTGCAGAATCACTACTTGTCTTCTCTGTGTTGCACAGCCCTCCCCATGCCCCCACACACATTATACATGCTAATCTTAATGCCCCTTTTCTTTCCCCACCCTCCTTATCCCTCCCTTCCCCCCCACCCTCCCCAGGCCCTTTCTGCTTCGTAACTGTTAGTCCCTTCTTGGGTTCTGTGAGTCTACTGCTGTTTTGCTCCTTCAGTTTTTTCTTTGTTCTTATACTCCACAGATAAGTGAAATCATTTGATACTTGTCTTTTTCTGCCTGACTTATTTTACTGAGCATAATACCCTCTAGCTCCATCCATGTTGTTGCAAATGGTAGGATTTGTTTTCTTCTTATGGCTGAATAATATTCCATTGTGTATATGTACCACATCTTCTTTACCCATTCATCTACTGATGGATACTTAAGGTTGCTTCCATTTCATGGCTATTGTGAATAGTGCTGCGATAAACATAGGAGTGCATATGTCTTTTTGAAAGTGGGCTGCTGCATTCTTAGGGTAAATTCCTAAAGTGGAATTCCTGGCTCAAATGGTATTTCTATTTTGAGCTTTTTAAGGAACCTCCATACTGCTTTCCACAATGGTTGAACTAGTTTACATTCCTACCAGCAGTGTAGGAGGGTTCCCCTTTCTCCACATCCTCGCCAACATGTGCTGTTTGTCTTTTGGATGGCAGCCATTCTTACTGGTGTGAGGTGGTATCTCACTGTGGTTTTAATTTGCATTTCTCTGATGACTAGCGATGTGGAACATCTTTTCATTTGTCTGTTGGCCATCTGAATTTTGTCTTTGGAGAACTGTCTATTCGACTTCTCTGCCCAATTTTTAATTGACTTATTTGCTTTTTGTTTGTTGAGGTGCGTGAGCTCTTTATATATTTTAGATGTCAACCCTTTATCGGATCTGTCATTTATGAATATATTCTCCCATATTGTAGGATGCCTTTTTGTTATCTTGGTGGTGTCCTTTGCTGTACAGAAGCTTTTCAGCTTGATATAGTTCCACTTGTTCATTTTAGCTTTGTTTCCCTTGCCCGGGGAGATATGTTCATGAAGAAGTCACTAATGCTTATGTCCAAGAGATTTTTGCCTATGTTTTCCTCCAAGAGTTTTATGGTTTCATGACTTACATTCAGGTCTTTGATCTGATATACATATATTTTTTAAGAAATTCTAAAGTAGATGCATTTCTAAAGACATTCTGAAACTTGATAATGGGGGGAATCTAGTAACCACACTGTTGCTCATGTAATTGTATATTAATGATACCAAAATAAATAAGTAAATAAATAAGAAGATTCTGAAGATGTATTTCTAAAGAAATTTTCAATTCTCAGATTCCTTTTTAAAATCTTTTTATTCCAGAAAAGATACACAACTGTAAACACTAACTGAGAGAAAACTGTCGTAGCTTAGAAATATTACTAAAGATAAAGGACAATTTACAATGAAAAAGTTAATTCAGCAAAAATATAAAAATTGTGTGTGCTGTTAACACAGCCTTAAACTACATAATGTAAAACTGAAAATAGGAAAGGCAACTCCACAGTAAATAGAAATAATTTAAAAACATCTTTTAGAGAGGTAGAAAAAAGGAGCAAGGAGAGATCTGACCTTTAGAACTAAACCTTTACCTCACTGTCCTATACTGCATCCAACAACTGAACGTACATATCCCTTTTCAAGTGTCATGGGACACTTATCAACATTAACCAAATGTTGAATCTCAACAAATCTTAGAGGAAATAAATCGTCAGGGTTCTGACTATAGAGGGTTAAACTTGAAATCAGTAACAAAAAGATAACTAGAAAATCTCTGAAAGTTTGATTGTTAACCAATATATTTCTAAATGTGCAATGGGTTAAAAAAATCATAATGGAAATTAAAAAATACTTTAAACTGAATGATAAAGACAATATAAGATTTAAAAGTTTGTGGGATGCAGCTACAGAAGTACAGAGAAGAAAACTTGGAGCCTTAACAGCTGACACAGAAAAACTAAAAACTAAAAATTATCAAAGCATCTATCTTACCAAGGTAGGGGAGAAATAACACATTATTTTCTTATAACTTTTGTCTAAATATAGGATAGTTGGCATCAACTAGGATACTCTTCCAGGAGCGCTTTCTTTTTTAATGCAAACAATGATAAAAACTGAAACTTCAAAAGTAGGGGGAAAAAAGCTAAAGGAAAGAACAGTCAAGAAGGTATAAGCAGATTGTGGAAGTGATGTGTTTATGGCAGAGACTGTGGTGTTGGTTCACAGGGGTTTATTTATCTCCAAACTCATCAAGTTGTATACATTAAATAGGTACAGCTTTTTGTATATCAATTATACCCAAAAAAGTGATTTTTTAAAAAAAGCAGAGGGGAATCCATAAAAATGCAAACAAAAGGAAATAATGAAGATATGATCAGAAATAAACTGAAAGAAACACAATCAACAAAACCAGAAATTACTTTGTAAAAAAGACTAATAAAAATTGTTGACAATCTTGCAAGATGATTAGGAGAGACAGATAATCAATTTCTGGAAAAAAAGGAGGGTCCTGAAGACATTAGAAAGGATGTTATTTGCCAATAAAATTTAAAATTTAAATGAAATGGTAATTCCGAGAAAAATGCAACTTACTAAAACTGACGTAAAGAAAACAGAAAATATGAAGAACTGCTATCTACAAAATAAATTAAATCTATAATTAATAACTTTCCCACAATGAAAACTCCAGGACCAGATTGCTTCAGCAAACATTTAAGGAATAAATAACACCAACCCACAGAAACTCTTGCAGACAACAGAAGTGAGAATGTGTCCCAATGCATTTTATGAGGTCAGTACAATCTTGACACCAAAGTCTGACAAGGACATTATCAGAGATGGAAAATTATGAGTATCTCACCCATAAAAGTAGATGTAAAAGTCCTAAACAAAATATCAATAAGCTGGATGCAAAACACGTAAAGGGAAAAACGAATGAAGACACCTCACAACTAAGTTGCATCTACTCCAGGAATATGAGATTGGGTTAACATTTAAATAATCAATGTAGGAATTTTTGTTTGCAGTCAAGATGGAACAGAGGACTGAATTTACCCTACTGTGAAACAAGCACAAACAAAAAAAAGAGACAGCTTAATAGAAAATAAACAAAGGAACCAACAGATTTCAAAGAAGATAGTCAAATGGCCTATATATCCTATATATACATATACATACATGCATACACAGAAAGGTACACACACAAAAAGGTGCTCAACGTCCTTGGTCACCAGGGAACTGCAAGTTCAAATCACAGTAAAGTATCCCTACATTTCTACTGTAACGGCTAAAATAAAGAAAAGGCAGGTGTGGGAATGATTCTGACGTCAAGTGTTGGCAAGGATATAAAGCAGCTAGAACTCTCATACATTGTTAGTGAAATGTAAGCTTGTACAAACCACTCTGGAAAACTGGTTAAAGATGAGAATTTACAAATTAAATGACCCAGGAAATCTACAACTAAGTTTATAACTCTAGAAATGTGCACATGTGAGCATAAAAAACATGTAAAAGAATATTCACAGTAGCGTTACCCATAATAGTCCCAAACTGGAAACCATTCAAACATCCATCAACATAGAAAATGGATAGATTAATCATTACATATTTGTATGATGTAGTATCACACTGCAATAAGAAAGAACAAATTACTGCCATGGGCAGGATCTAAATGGCTCTCACTGAGGTAAAAAAAAAAAAAAACAATGAGATTATCAAAAAGTACAAATTATATGATACTTTTTTTTTAAAGGCAGTACTAACTGGTGGTGACAGAAGTCATACTTTTCTGGGGTGAGAATAGGGGTAGTGAGGAGGGGGCATGATGCTGTTATACAGGTGTCTTCACTTTGTAAACATCCATTAAGATGTTTACTTAGTATCTGTGCATTTGGCCACGTTACACTTTAATAAAATTTTACCAAAAAATATCTCTCCATACCAAACACTTTCCAATCTGACAATGTCTTCGGATAATCTTTGGTCAGTAAACTAGGTGTCTAAATACATTCTCAAGGAATATACACAGAGTGGTCAACAGTGGTAACCAGAGTGGTCCACAGACACCCCCAAGGACCTAGCACACCACCAGGCACATTGCAGGCACTCAGTATGTATCTGTGGAATAAATTAGTGCACAGAGAGAGAAGCAGCCAAGAGACACATTTTAGCCTTCTGTGAGAGTCAGAACTCTAGTCAGATGTGTCAACTGCCAACTAGAAAGTAAGTACTCAAGGGCCTCAACTTTGTCTACTTTGGTTACTGATATATCCCACCAGTATATTCCAGTGTCATTAAGTTTTTAAGCCCAGGATTTAGCTAATGTTTACCCACTTTATGAAAGGAACAAATTCCTCTTTAAAAACTGGAGTGATACATTAAATTTGTGTATTTTTAAATGATTTTCTTAAGGTTTTGGAAAAAGTATGAGAACATCAGGTTTCTGGGTTCAGTTTTGTGTTTTTAGTCTAGTGTGAAAGGAACTATGATTTAACAAACGGTCAGGTTATGAAATTTTTGCACGAACAGTAACTTCAGCTATACAGCACCCTCATGATAATGGCCCCAAGTCCACCTCGGCTGACAGCTACTGACAATTGTTATTTGCTCCCATTCAAGCTTCCTTAAACCTTCTTGTACAGGTTCTCATCTAAGTCAGTTTTTCATGACATATCCATGAAAAAAAAGATTTGAACTGCAAAGTTTAAATACAAAGAATCCCAGTTACAAGAATTATGTTGACTTACTATTCCTGAGTCAGTAAATGTACAGTTGGACTCACCCACTTTATTATTCTTTACTTGTTAGGTTTTCTCACTCTTCCAAAGAGCTGACTGACTGCATACAGCAGTAATAATGATGCCCAACATTTATTAAGCAGTTAACATGTTGTCAGACACTACCCTCAGCGCTTTATATATATTATTTCATTGGGCATCCTTTAAAAATGTAGGTCAGATACTAAGATAGGAATTTCTCCCTTAAACCATTCTAGTAACAAAAGAACAGATAAATCAAGAAATTGGTAATAAATAGCTGAAAAATCAAATGGTCTGTTAAAATCTCAGCATAGTTCTTACTCAACTGTGTTTGATTTAAAAACTAACTAGTATATAAAGCTAGTAGAAACTGAGATTTACACTAAATATCAATCAATCTTAAAGGACAATGAACATTTTAAGAAGTATTTACTAGTAATCCTAACTCCAATAAAAATTGATTTTTTTACATTATTTTGGGGCTACTACTTTCAAACTTTTAACCATGAATATGTAAAAAGTAAGAATAATACAATATTTTAACTGGACAGTACCAGGAGATCTAACCATAGAATTTCAGAACTAAATTATGGATCTCTGAATTTCCGCGGTCCATTCAGTAAAGGATTCTCACTGAAATGATCTCTGATAAACATATATTGAATGCATCTAAGTGAAAGAGAATTCTGAACAGGGGAATTCTAAAAGGGAATTCTAATTTAGAAAGGAGAACTCTAGAAATTTTTTAAAAATTTATAATTCTACAATTCTAATTCAATGGAAGTTGTTAGTATTGTCAAAATATCCTCTGTTACTTTTTCTACTTACTTGGCTTAATACCCTCTATTTCAAAGAATAAATCTAATTCCCCACAACATCTCAGCCCCTCAAATATATGAGGACGATTACATTACTTCCACCCCTACATACCTTGATACCAAAGCCTACTCTTTCCTAGGCTAAAAAAATTTGTTTCTTGATTCATTTTACCAGATAGCAGCTTCTAGCCTTTTCTTCATCTTAGCTACCAGCCTCTCACCAGCACAAAACATGCTGAATTTAGTAACTGTGATTCTTTCAGACCCTACACACACGCCTGCTGTAGCCTCATGTTCCACAACTGGTGCTTCCAGCAACAGTGCACTGTTTATAAAACACACAATTAAAAACAGTCCCCACAAGAACTGTTTATAAAAATCCTTTATGTTACAAAAAAGGAACATTAAGGTCTTTAAAGATTAAATGACATTAACTTAATGGCAGAAGCAGATCTAGAACAAGTCTTCTAGCCCCTTCCCAAACACATGAGAATCATATTCCCAGGACAGATGTACAACAGCAGTACTGAAAGTCTGACAGTATGTGACACTGTTACAATATAACGGGAAAAACATCTTTAAGGATTTCCATCAAGGTGTTAACTGTAACTGTTGATTTTTGGTGGGATTACCAGTGTTTATTTTCTTGTTTTGCTCATCTGAGTTTTCCAATTTTTTTTTGAAAAATACATATAGTTCCTGTAACAAAAGTTCCTTTTTGTTTAAGACAAAAGAAAAAGCATAATGGCATTCTTGGTGTGATATAACTAACTTCAAGTACACCTTTAATTCTAAAAAGCTTAAAATATGAATTACTGGTTAACTTACACTTTTATGTTAAAATATATCTCACAAAAAATGTTTTGTGACAATGGTTCTCTATTATAACATTATGGTTTGAAATGGTTAAAAAAAACTGCATAAGCACATGCAAACATAAAAGTAATATATTAGTACATACAGAATAGGAATGGTCAAATCATTCAACATGTAGCCATTAGTATGTAAGTATTGAAAACCAAAATATAGTATCTGCCACTATGGTCTGGTGATAAAAATATACAAGTAAGTTTATTAGTCAAAAACAGCTAAATGAACTTTAAAAGCATGATTATGATGAGTTTCAAGCACTAACTGCAAGAATGTTTGTGAAACTCCAAATGTTAGGTGACAGTTTAGCAATCAGGATGGCACTTATGTAAACAAGCAGCATGAATGAACACATACTTTAAAGTTCTAGGTGACATTCAGCTTTTACTACAAAAGGGAAGGATTCCACCCATTACAGAGGCATCGATACACTGCCCTCTGTACCTGGCACATCCGGGGGGAGCTCAGATGCCACCTTCTTCTCTGCCATGTTGCTGCTATCATGGGTTTCTGAGGGACACCCCATGGGACTCCTCCCTTCAGAGGGACTAGTCTCTTCTGAAGAAGCATTTGTTGTGTTGTCGCCAAGATTTGCTGACACAGAGTTACCTTTATCCCCAACTTCTGTTGGCTCTACAGTAAAATGCACAACAAAACTTTAAAGATACTCTTTGAAATTGCTTTAGGACAAATGGCCACATTCCATCAACTACAAAATTGAATAGTCACCAAAAAAAAATCTGCGTTTATTTCATGGCCATTTTGAAGCAATTGTATTCTGGGATATTTTCACAGTTGGTAACCAAAGAGTGTTTAAGAATATTTAATGTATTAAGAATGTTTCTAAGTAATTAATATAAAAATGAACATACTTCATCACATTCACAAGTGTATATTCTGGTATAAGACCAGTTTTTTTTCCACCAACAAATCTCATTGGGAAATGGCACCTTATTAGGGAGTATAAATAGATAAGGGGGTAACATTATAGCAAAGCCACCAATGATTACACTATAGCAAAGACTCATTACAGTGATTACACATTACAAAGGGGGTATTCTAGTCTCTTCAGAAAATGTTTAATTAAATACTTGTTTGTAATAAAAAAGATTCACTTTCATTTTGCAAATAAAACTGGAGACTTCATAAATAATACTGATGAAATATTTTCTTTTTTACCCTCAAATTTTCCTTGCTCAGGATCATCATCTGGCGTCTTGTCGTCGTCACTGTCTTTTTCAAGGGACTGGTCTTCAAACTCGTCTCTACTTTTCTCAGCATCCTTGCAGTTATTATTCTCAGTCTCATTCTTGTCCTTTTCTATTTCTTCTGGGCTTTTAATAATATCAATGTCCCCCTTTTTGGCTCTTATGGATTCCAAAATTTCTTCTGTAATTAAAACAAATAAACAGTTTTATTTACATATATACCAAATATAAAAAAGTACTACAAGTGCCACATAAAGAAGTTTATTAGTGCTTAAAGCTAATATGTTAAAAGCATTAGAACTATGAATCCTCTGCTGTATGAGGAAAAACTATAAGCTGACACAGACCAACAGTGGTTAGTATGGTACAGTGATAAGAACTTAAAAGACTCATGACCCAGTGCAGGTCTGACTTGAATTGGCTATGTAACCCTGGGCAAGCTACTTAACTTCTAGGCCTCTACTTGGAAACATTTCTCTCTGAAGTCCTATAACTGTTACTCAAGTCAGTAAATCCCTAAGGGCTCTCTCTGTAATTGTCTTTCAGCTTGGACAGAGTGATCCTAAGGCATGGTACAGCTCCAGAGGGTCTGTCAGTATGGACTCCTCCTGGATATTAACAGTTATTATTTGGGTTATAATCTAATACTATTATTTTTTATATTGTTACTCAAATTGTTCCAGCTTTAGCCAATGAGTCCTGTATCCTTTAAACACATCTCATTCATTCATTCATTCATTCATTCAGCACTTTCTTACTTTTCAGGGCTACAAGATACTCCAAGCTCCCTGTATTTTCTCTGCCCGAGCCCTAAAAAACCACCGTCTCTCTAAGGAGTATGGATTCTTCTTTTTTGGAGAATGATTATTTAGAAGACATGATACAGGCATTCAGATGTACTTGTTACTACTGTGGTGTCACTGCTTCTATGCTCTCTCAGCCAAAAGAGCTAGGAAATCTATGTATGTATACTATGTACATATACTAACTCACACATCTATATTATTTCTGTAATTATCTGTGCTCAGCAATGGGGTATGTGTGTGGTTCATTCACAATGCCTTGTTGCTTCTTTTTCTGACAAGAGAAACCGGGTTCTTCTCAAGTATCTACAATGTATCTATCTATTTGGTCAATCCTAGTATACATAATAATTTCAGAATTGCTAAACTGTACCCCCATAAGAAATAAATTTACCAATGAGAGTACAGGGTTTGTGAACAAGAAGAAATATTTTTAATGCCTAGTACCCACACACTTCTTTTTGGATTTTTTAATTTACTTGTTTACATTTCCAGTGGTTAAATGTTCTCTACTGTAACTTTCATCTATGTTTTTTTTATTAAGGTATCATTGATATACACTCTTATGAAGGCTTCACATAAAAAACAAGGGAGCCAAGATGGCGGCGTGAGTAGAGCAGTGGAAATCTCCTCCCAAAAACACATAGAGCTATGAAAATATAACAAAGAAAAATCTTCCTAAAATAGAGACCACAGGACACAGGACAACATCCAGACCACATCCACACCTGCAAGAACCCAGCGCCTTGTGAAGGGGGTAAGATACAAGCCCCAGCCCGGCGGGACCCGAGCGCCCCTCCCCCCGGCTCCCGGCGGGTGGAGAGAAACCGGAGCAGTTTTTTTTTTTGGCGAGCGCTTTTTGGAAGCCTTAGAGGGACGGGCCCCCGTTGCTGGGGAGGCAGGGTGGCGGGACTGGTGAGGAGGTGCCTGGGAACGGCGCCGGAGGACAAAGAATATCCCGCGTTTCTCCCTGCGAGACCTGGGGGCGGGTGCCTGAGACCGGTGCCTGAGGACGGAGGAGGTCGCGCGTTTTTCCCCTTTTTTTTTTTTCTCTTTTTGGCAAGCGCTTTTTGGAAGCCTTGAAGGGACGGGGACCCCAGTGCTAGGGAGGCACGGTGGCGGGACTGGTGAGCGGGTGGCTGGGACCGGCGCCTGAGGACAAAGAATATCCCCCATTTTTCCCTGCGGGACCGGTGGGCGGGTGCCTGAGACCGGCACTTGAGGACAGAGGAAATCGCGCGTTTTTCCCCTTTTTTTTTTCTCTTTTCTGCGAGTGCTTTTTGGAAGCCTAAAAGGGACAGGGACCCCGGTGCTAGGGAGGCAGGGCGGCGGGACTGGTGAGCGGGTGCCTGGGACGGGCACCTGAGGACAAAGAATATCCCGCATTTTTCCCTGTGGGACCGGTGGGTGGGTGCCTGAGACCAGCACCTGAGGACGGAAGAAATCGCGCGTTTTTCCCCTTTTTTTTCTCTCTTTTTGCCAAGTGCTTTTTGGAAGCCTTGAAGGGACAGGGACCCCGGTGCTAGGGAGGCAGGGCGGCGGGACTGGTGAGCGGGTGCGTGGGACCAGTGCCTGAGGACCAAGAATATTGAGCGTTCCTTCCCTGCGGGACCGGTGGGTGGGTGCTTTTTGGAAGCCTTGAAAGGACAGGGACCCTGGTGCTAGGGAGACAGGGCAGCAGGACCAGTGCGCGGGTGCCTGGGACCGGCACCTGAGGAAAAAAAAAAAAATCGCGTGTTTTTTCTTTTTTTTTTCCTTTCTGTTCCCTCTCTCATTGTTGCTGTTGTTGTTTTGGTTTGGAGAGTGCTTTTTGGAAATCTTAAAGGGGCAGGACAGGTCACTTAGACCAGAAGCAGGGAATCTGGGGATCTCTGGGCACTCTAACCCCCTGGGCAGCAGGGAGCACAGAGGCCCCTTACGGAGATAAATAGTCTCCTGGCTGCTCCCCCTCTAACGGGGCTCCACCATTTTGGAGGAACAGCCCCAGCCAGGCCAAGCCCACAGCAACAGTGGAGATAAACCCCAAAGCAACTGGGCAGGAAGCAGAAGCCCTGTCTGCGCACAGATGCCCAGCACAAGCCACTAGAGGTCGCTATTCTCCCAGGAAAAGGCTACAAACCAACAAGAAGGGAAGCTCTTCCAGCGGTCACTTGTACCAGCTCTGCAGACTATCTCTATCACCATGAAAAGGCAAAACTACAGGCAGACAAAGATCACAGAGACAACACCTGAGAAGGAGACAGACCTAACTAGTCCTCCTGAAAAAGAATTCAAAATAAAAATCATGAACATGCTGACAGAGATGCAGAAAAAAATGCAAGAGCAATGGGATGAGATGCAGAGAAAAATGCAAGAGCAGTGGGATGAGATGCAGAGAAAAATGCAAGAGCAGTGGGATGAAGTCCGGAAGGAGATCACAGATGTCAGGAAAGAGATCACAGAAGTGAAACAATCCCTGGAAGGATTTATAAGCAGAATGGATAAGATGCAAGAGGCCATTGAAGGAATAGAAGCCAGAGAACAGGAACGTATAGAAGCTGACATAGAGAGAGATAAAAGGATCTCCAGGAATGAAACAACACTAAGAGAAATATGTGACCAATACAAAAGGAAAAACATTCGTATTATAGGGATACCAGAAGAGGAAGAAAGAGGAAAAGGGATAGAAAGTGTCTTTGAAGAAATAATTGCTGAAAACTTCCCCAAACTGGGGGAGGAAATAATCGAACAGACCATGGAATTATACAGAACCCCCAACAGAAAGGATCCAAGGAGGACAACACCAAGACACATAATAATTAAAATGGCAAGGATCAAGGACAAGGAAAGAGTTTTAAAGGCAGCTAGAGAGAAAAAGGTCACCTATAAAGGAAAACCAATCAGGCTAACATCAGACTTCTCAACAGAAACCCTACAGGCCAGAAGAGAATGGCATGATATACTTAATGCAATGAAACAGAAGGGCCTTGAACCAAGGATACTGTATCCAGCACGACTATCATTTAAATATGATGGTGGGATCAAACAATTCCCAGACAAGCAAAAGCTGAGGGAATTTGCTTCCCACAAACCACCTCTACAGGGCATCCTACAGGGACTGCTCTAGATGGGAGCACCCCTAAAAAGAGCACAGAACAAAACACACAACATATGAAGAAGGGAGGAGGAGGAATAAGAAGGGAGAGAAGAAAAGACTCTCCAGACAGTGTATATAACAGCTCAATAAGCGAGCTAAGTTAGGCAGTAAGATACTAAAGAAGCTAACCTTGAACCTTTGGTAACCACGAATCTAAAGCCTGCAATGGCAATAAGTACATATCTTTCAATAGTCACCCTAAATGTAAATGGACTTAATGCACCAATCAAAAGACATAGAGTAATAGAATGGATAAAAAAGCAAGACCCATCTATATGCTGCTTACAAGAAACTCACCTTAAACCCAAAGATAAGCATAGACTAAAAGTCAAGGGATGGAAAAACATATTTCAGGCAAACAACAGTGAGAAGAAAGCAGGGGTTGCAGTACTAATATCAGACAAAATAGACTTCAAAACAAAGAAAGTAACAAGAGATAAAGAAGGCCACTACATAATGATAAAGGGCTTAGTCCAACAAGAGGATATAACCATTCTAAATATATATGCACCCAATACAGGAGCACCAGCATATGTGAAGCAAATACTAACAGAACTAAAGAGGGAAATAGACTGCAATGCATTCATTGTAGGAGACTTCAACACACCACTCACCCCAAAGGATAGATCCACCGGGCAGAAAATAAGTAAAGACACACAGGCACTGAACAACACACTAGAACAGATGGACCTAATAGACATCTATAGAACTTTACATCCAAAAGCAACAGGATATACATTCTTCTCAAGTGCACATGGAACATTCTCCAGAATAGACCACATACTAGCTCACAAAAAGAGCCTCAGTAAATTCCAAAATATTGAAATTCTACCAACCAATTTTTCAGACCACAAAGGTATGAAAGTAGAAATAAATTCTACAAAGAAAACAAAAAGGCTCACAAACACATGGAGACTTAACAACATGCTACTAAATAATCAATGGATCAATGAACAAATCAAAATAGAGATCAAGGAATATATAGAAACAAATGACAACAACAACACTAAGCCCCAACTTCTGTGGGATGCAGCGAAAGCAGTCTTAAGAGGAAAGTATATAGCAATCCAGGCACACTTGAAGAAGGAAGAACAATCCCAAATGAATAGTCTAACATCACAATTATTAAAACTGGAAAAAGAAGAACAAATGAGGCCTAAAGTCAGCAGAAGGAGGGACATAATAAAGATCAGAGAAGAAATAAACAAAATTGAGAAGAATAAAACAATAGCAAAAATCAACGAAACCAAGAGCTGGTTCTTTGAGAAAATAAAATAGATAAGCCTCTAGCCCAACTTATTAAGAGAAAAAGAGAGTCAACACAAATCAACATAATCAGAAATGAGAATGGAAAAATCACGACAGACTCCACAGAAATACAAAGAATTATTAAAGACTACTATGAAAACCTATATGCCAACAAGCTGGAAAACCTAGAAGAAATGGACGACTTCCTAGAAAAATACAACCTCCCAAGACTGACCAAGGAAGAAACACAAAAGTTAAACAAACCAATTACAAGCAAAGAAATTGAAACAGTAATCAAAAAACTACCCAAGAACAAAACCCCGGGGCCGGACGGATTTACCTCGGAATTTTATCAGACACACAGAGAAGACATAATACCCATTCTCCTTAAAGTGTTCCACAAAATAGAAGAAGAGGGAATACTCCCAAACTCATTCTATGAGGCCAACATCACCCTAATACCAAAACCAGGCAAAGACCCCACCAAAAAAGAAAATTACAGACCAATATCCCTGATGAACGTAGATGCAAAAATACTCAATAAAATATTAGCAAACAGAATTCAACAGTATATCAAAAGGATCATACACCATGACCAAGTGGGGTTCATCCCAGGGATGCAAGGATGGTACAACATTCGAAAATCCATCAACATCATCCACCACATCAACAAAAAGAAAGACAAAAACCACATGATCATCTCCATAGATGCTGAAAAAGCATTTGACAAAATTCAACATCCATTCATGATAAAAACTCTCAGCAAAATGGGAATAGAGGGCAAGTACCTCAACATAATAAAGGCCATATATGATAAACCCACAGCCAGCATTATACTGAACAGCGAGAAGCTGAAAGCATTTCCACTGAGATCGGGAACCAGACAGGGATGCCCACTCTCCCCACTGTTATTTAACATAGTACTGGAGGTCCTAGCCACGGCAATCAGACAAAACAAAGAAATACAAGGAATCCAGATTGGTAAAGAAGAAGTTAAACTGTCACTATTTGCAGATGATATGATACTGTACATAAAAAACCCTAAAGACTCCACTCCAAAACTACTAGAACTGATATCGGAATACAGCAAAGTTGCAGGATACAAAATCAACACACAGAAATCTGTAGCTTTCCTATACACTAACAACGAATCAATAGAAAGAGAAATCAGGAAAACAATTCCATTCACCATTGCATCAAAAAGAATAAAATACCTAGGAATAAACCTAACCAAGGAAGTGAAAGACTTATACTCTGAAAACTACAAGTCACTCTTAAGAGAAATTAAAGGGGACACTAATAAATGGAAACTCATCCCATGCTCATGGCTAGGAAGAATTAATATCGTCAAAATGGCCATCCTGCCGAAAGCAATATACAAATTTGATGCAATCCCTCTCAAATTACCAGCAACATTCTTCAATGAATTGGAACAAATAATTCAAAAATTCATATGGAAACACCAAAGACCCCGAATAGCCAAAGCAATCCTGAAAAAGAAGAATAAAGTAGGGGGGATCTCACTCCCCAACTTCAAGCTCTACTACAAAGCCATAGTAATCAAGACAATTTGGTACTGGCACAAGAACAGAGCCACAGACCAGTGGAACAGATTAGAGACCCCAGAAATTAACCCAAACATATATGGTCAATTAATATTTGATAAAGGAGCCATGGACATACAATGGCAAAATGACAGTCTCTTCAACAGATGGTGCTGGCAAAACTGGACAGCTACATGTAGGAGAATGAAACTGGACCATTGTCTAACCCCATATACAAAGGTAAACTCAAAATGGATCAAAGACCTGAATGTAAGTCACGAAACCATTAAACTCTTGGAAAAAAACATAGGCAAAAACCTCTTAGACATAAACATGAGTGATCTCTTCTTGAACATATCTCCCCGGGCAAGGAAAACAACAGCAAAAATGAGCAAGTGGGACTACATTAAGCTGAAAAGCTTCTGTACAGCGAAAGACACCATCAATAGAACAAAAAGGAACCCTACAGTATGGGAGAATATATTTCAAAATGACAGATCTGATAAAGGCTTGACGTCCAGAATATATAAAGAGCTCACACGCCTCAACAAACAAAAAACAAATAACCCAATTAAAAAATGGGCAGAGGAACTGAACAGACAGTTCTCCAAAAAAGAAATACAGATGGCCAAGAGACACATGAAAAGATGCTCCACATCGCTAATTATCAGAGAAATGCAAATTAAAACTACAATGAGGTATCACCTCACACCAGTAAGGATAGCTGCCATCCAAAAGACAAACAACAACAAATGTTGGCGAGGCTGTGGAGAAAGGGGAACCCTCCTACACTGCTGGTGGGAATGTAAATTAGTTCAACCATTGTGGAAAGCAGTATGGAGGTGCATCAAAATGCTCAAAACAGACCTACCATTTGACCCAGGAATTCCACTCCTAGGAATTTACCCTAAGAACGCAGCAATCAAGTTTGAGAAAGACAGATGCACTCCTATGTTTATCGCAGCACTATTTACAATAGCCAAGAATTGGAAGCAACCTAAATGTCCATCTGTAGATGAATGGATAAAGAAGATGTGGTACATATACACAATGGAATACTACTCAGCCATAAGAAGTGGAAAAATCCAACCATTTGCAGCAACATGGATGGAGCTGGAGAGTATTATGCTCAGTGAAATAAGCCAAGTGGAGAAAGAGAAATACCAAATGATTTCACTCATCTGAGGAGTATAGGAACAAAGGAAAAACTGAAGGAACAAAACAGCAGCAGAATTACAGAACCCAAAAATGGACTAACAGGTACCAAAGGGAAAGGAACGGGGGAGGATGGGTGGGCAGGGAGGGATAAGGGGGGGGAAGAAGAGGGGGGGTATTAAGATTAGCATGCATGTGGGGGAGGGAGAAAGGGGAGGGTGGGCTGCACAACACAGAGAGGACAAGTAGTGACTCTACAACATTTTGCTAAGCTGATGGACAGTAACCGTAATGTGGTTGTTAGGGGGGACCTGATATAGGGGAGAGCATAGTAAACATAGTATTCTTCAGGTAAGTGTAGATTAAAAATTTAAAAAAAAAAAAAAGAAAGAAAGAAAGAAAAGGGGGATTACTCCTTAACAGGATAAAACTATTGGTAAATCAAAGATCAACGCATGCTTTAAATATCCTTAATGTTGATCACTTAAAGGGTGTCAGATGATCAGCTATGGAGGTACTCTTTTCTGATAATATTCCTTTCTCTTAATTAAAAAAAAAAAAAAAAAAAAGCAGTTACTGTGTGCTGACCTCCAATGAGTTCTGCACAGTGGTATAGAGGGCATGTCAAAGTGTGGGCAAAGGGTCTGTTTGTTTCTACGCAGAAGATCAAGGCCTAGCTTGGATACCCAGAAAATGAACTAAGATACGATATGAGGAGGAGCTTCCGGCATCAGCACTCTCTGGAGGACTCGTGCCGGGGGATGATCATCAAAAAGCCTCCACAGGGATCCGGACGATGCTGCGGTTGTGGCTGCATCCAGCCCACCATCTCCTGGACTTGCCATAAGAAGGAGGAGGGAGATGTCTAGGCTGGCATGTGCATACAGTGAGACAACGAATTTGACTGGATCTGTACTGTTGGAACTCAACCAGGAGTTGGGAGGGGTGCAAGTTGTAGCACCCCAAAATCTCATGACTATAGACTATCTATGGTTAAAAGAACATATGGGATGTGAACAGATCCCAGAAATGGGCTGCTTTAATTTGTCTGATGGTTCAAGTACAGTTGGAAAATATCCATCATATCATAGATAAATTTTCACAAATGCCTAGGGTGCCTAAATGGTTTTCTTGGCTTCACTGGAGATGGCTGGTAATTATAGATTTGCTTTGTTTATGTCACCGTATACCTATTATGTCAATATGTGTGTGCAAATTAGTTAGTAGTTTAAAACCTATACATACTTAAGGTACTATACAAGAAGATATGTCAAAGAAATAATCAATCCTCCCAAGTTTCCTTCATATGCTACATCTATAGCTTTTCTTCTTCCTTCCTAATTACAAACTTTAAATAGAATTCGTGCCTCATATCGAATTTACCGAGTATCATAATTCCTCCAGGTGGTAAAGATACCTCGAGACAAGTGCTGGGCATAGAAGCCACAGGGCATAAATCTGCAAAGAAGTAAAAAGCTAACCTTTGCAAACAATATGGCTTCTCTCTCACTTACCAACTTTACATTTCCCTGTATGGCCCCGGAAGATGACTGGTTAGCCAGAGACGGGTAAGATTCCTCAAGGGAGGAACAACCTAAGACAGGCACAGTCGCAGGGGGGCCATCAGGTGAGAATTTGGGGATCAACAGAGGTGAGGCTCAGAACCTCACCCCCTCTGCTTTGAGAGAAATCTTCTGCATCCGTGGATGTCTTGCTGCCCTTGTCTAGCCTGGATTAATACTTAGTCCATAGGCACACACCTGATCATCTGATCATCTACATTTGCCTTCTTACAGCACTAAACTATGTTTTCTACCTTTATCTTGCATCTACCTACCACTTCAGCATTTTATTAAAAATAAAAATAATAATAATAATAGGAGAAATGTGGGATCAACATATAAATCAAGTACAAAAATCAAATGAATATTCATATTTGACCTGATGGTTTATAGGTCATATTGCATGATCAAAACCGAAAGTTTCTGTGATGAATGCCCTTGTACTGTTCACCATGTAAGAATTTATTCACTCTGTAAGAATTCGTTCACCATGTAAGAACTTGTTCGTTATGCTTCAGAAGATTGGAGACTGACGAGAATTAGGCTTGAGATGGATTAATGATTGTACATTGAGCATTGACCCCCCTATACTGAATTTTATTGTTGTTAACAACCATTTGATCAATAAATATGAGAGATGCCCTCTAAAAAAAAAAAAAAAAAAAAAAAAAAAAAAAAAATGAAAAAAGAAAAAAAAAAAACTCTGCGAGAATGTGGGTGCATTTTCTCATAATTTTGACCAATCAGTAAAAGTCCAGATATTTTTCACATTCAAGTTTTCACAAATTGATTAAGGCAGCTCCTTCAACCACCTTTCCTGTTGTAAGGGAAACAGCACCCTTGGCCATGAGGATGCAAAGCCAGTGATGGTTCTTGGGCAGTCACAGTCTAAAGAGAAAGCCCAGAACCTCAGCTAAGATCCAACACCCAAATTACTCTGCATTGTACAATTCTAGTAACTCATCACTGCAGGGCAGTCTGTGGATGAAGAAGAACCCAGATAGGGTGATCTTGCCTAAGAAGGTACTTACCACAACTGCTTTTGTCAACGCTCATTGAATAGCTAAAGCAGAGAAATTCCATTTCTAAAGATAAATGTTCTTACTAAAGGTCAAAGGCTCACTCCAGAATATTCTCTTGCTAGAACCTACATAAATTGAAATGCAGTGCAGACCTTCTCAAAAAAGTTTTATTTGGTTTGTTTAATTTTATGTATCAACTTGACTGGCTATAGGGTGCCCTGATAAAACATTATTTCTGGGTGTGTCTGTGAGGATGCTGTGGATGAGTTAGCATCTGAATCAGTGGACTCAGTGAGGTAGATTGCCCTCCCCAATGTGGGTGGGCCTTATCCTATTGGTTGAGAACATGAATAGAACAAAAGGCAGAGAAGGGAATAATTTGCCCCTTTTTTCCTGTCTTGCTCATTTTCCGGGCCTTCAGAATTGAGCAGAATTACGCTGTCAGTTTTACTGGGTCTCCAGTTTATAGACTGCATGTCATAGGACTTCTCAGCCTCTGTAATTGCATGAACCAATTCCTCATAATAAATCTTCATAAATCTCTGTATATGGATATATATTATATACAATAAATCCAAATAAGTCAAAAAAAAAAAAAAAAAAAAACAATGTGGTTACTACATTCTGCCTTATTACTGAGTCCCCCCACATACCCCATTGCTGTCACTGTCCATCAGTGTAGTAGGATGCCACAGAGTCGCTACGTCTTCTCTGTGCTACACTGTCTTCCCCGCGACCCCACACACACCATGTGCACTAATCAAATTTTTCATCAATATTTCTTAAACTGTAGGTATCTAGAGCGTTTCCTGGGATTAGAAAGACCTTGTAAAATCATCACTGTAAAATACTGACTTTTTCAGTAGTGATTATATTTGGATTGGTTGTGGTTAATTTCTCACACACACTCTCACCCTCTCCACTCCTAATTCCTGAGAATAGGAGCTAATGATTATATAAACATCTAAGACAAGCTACAGGAAAATTCCGAATGAAAGAATTCCAACTGGCATATGTCGTCACAGTACCACCTAAGGCATGGTACTGTATCAGTCCTCCTCATCTAAGTCATCCCAGGATCCTTTTACGTTATTTCCCTACATCTTGTTACCTATCTATACATACTGCTTTCAATTCCAATTTACCCCAGCTGCATTTAGTCTTGCTAATAATAAGGACTGAACTGATCAATATAAGTATCTCAATCACTCTTCTTAAAAGAACTTTTTATCTAAAAAAGAAAATTTAGTTACCAATTACCTGCTTTTCTTGGAGCCATATTATTTTTCACTTTCAAACATAGCTCCACTTTGATCTTTGACTGCCAGCTTTTCCTAACCAAATTGTTGTACACTCCTCCCAACTTCCCTAGTGCCATTTAATGAGAGCAAAACAACATAAAAGAAAAAAAAACCCCGCTAACTATAGATCACCTAAATTAGATGACAAGCATAGGCAGGATGACCACAGGTCTTGGATTTTTCTACATAGGCTCTCATTTCAAATATTCTATCTTGATACCCACTCTATCAAGTATATATATATATATTTATTAGTCTATATGCACTTATCTTAGGTTCAAAAAACCATGATACCTAGAGTCATAAGAAAAACAGACCAAAAAAGTTGGGGGGAGAGATAAACATCAAAGAATGAAAGAAAAAAATCAGTTTAGGTTGTTTCTGATCAACAATAAATGTGAATATTTATAAACATGTATATTCTATACTTTGCAGGAAAATTTCAAAACAGAAAGAACCCACCCAATTAAAAAAACATCTCTATTAGAAAAATTTATTCCAAAAATAAACTTCTTTCAGACAAGCAAAATTAAGCATCATAAAACACAACTACCACAAAAGTCTATGTAAAACAAATACAGTAAATTATTTAGTTACAAATATATAGTAAATTGCAGAATCCATAATTCTTTTCTGTATAATTTGCCTCTCTGTATATTTGAAATTTTTCATGAAATATATGGAAAAAATGAAAGAGAAAAATTCAACGCCCAAGATAAAATTAAAATCTTCCCAAGTGGATATATATGTGTATATAAACCAGAGGACTATAAATTTGAAAGGATTTATGCTATCTGATAGGTTAAAAATGTAAAGTCATTAGGATGGGCTGTGACTCTGATGTTACTGTGATGATACTGCAAATTACTCTTGGCTATTTCAGAACTCCAGTAGTTTCTGCTGTTTTCATCTCATAAAATCCCAAGTTAACAAACACCACTAGATATTATTTTGTGTATTTACATGGGCTGGGTGCTCCTAAACTGACTACATAGCCAACATTTTAGTTCCCAGAGAAAAAACAAATGTTAACAGTGGCAGACTGGTGTTTTAATGGGGAATTATTCTATCTGAATGTTAATTCATTGCCAATACACTCCTTACAAAGTTGTTGAGAGGATTAAAGGCTTGTAAAACATCTAGTTGAACACCTGACCACATAAGTACTCAAAATTATTAGTTTCCCTTTCTCTCCCCCATCAATTTTCAATTCTTATTAATTCCTCCTCCTCTAGTACCAAACTGGTCACACCTTGGCAAAAAAGAAAAAGAAAAAAAGGTCATTTCTTGTCTAGCTCTCACCATTTCCGAGGTGCAGTTTACCTTATTTAAATAAACTCCACGTCACACTAAAACAGTAACTGCAGGATGCCAGGCAGTCTGACAGCACACAAGTTTTCGTCACCTAACTTTCTAAGAACATACTGAGGCCTAATGCTTAAAGTTCTCTCTGCTGTTCTTGAGTACTACAAAAGGTTTAATTTTTAAAAGCACATTACATGCTAAATTTCAGTGAAATATAAAACACTTATGATATGAAATTTGAAAAACATAAAAAGGAAACCAACTGTAATCCTACTATGCTAACTGGTTACTTTTTTACAGATAAAACCTGGTCTATTTACCCGGTTGGTTATTTAGAGGAAGAAAATTTAAGTACCTCAGTGACCCAGGTATTGTTTTTACACAATAGCTCACATAATTCTTCAATGTACAATGTTCTATTACATGTTGATCCACAACGGGATTAACCAATTCCTCTACTTCAACCATTTGTAGTTTTATATCCCCCTAAATCAGACAACTTAACATTTTAGTTATCCATTCCCATTTTGGTTTTGTTCATTATTTAATGATACTATGTATACAATTTTGTACACAGACAAGCTCACTCTAGAAAATATTTCTAATTCAACATACATGACAAAAAAGCACTTTATACTGCATTTTAGGTGACTGGACACAGTTATTCATTATTGTAATAAATGCTGAAAATGGAAGAGAGTAAAAAGGGATATCATGTCAGCTTTAATGCCATGACTCATAAAAGGAAATTAAGAGGGGAAGTAACCTGACTGAAACTAACAAAACTTCATTATTTGATCTACATAGATAAAAGGGAGGGAATATAGAAGGGAGGAACTAAAGAGGGGGTTACATTACTGTGATTATCAACCTCCCATCCCCCAAATTCTGACAACTGAAATTTATCTGATGAAGAAATTACGTATTTTTCTGAACAGATCTAATAGAAAAATACTTCCAACTACTAGATATGAATTAATATAATCCTTGGTAACTAAGTCTGCTAGTTTCTGAAGACAGAGAAGATTTGTATGCAACAGTATTTAGATATGACAGCATGACCATTAAAGAAGTATATGTGAATGAGAATATCACCTCACACCATCGCCACCATCCAAAAGACAAACAACAACAAACGTTGGCGAGGTTGTGGAGAAAGGGGAACCCTCCTACACTGTTGGTGGGAATGTAAATTAGTTCAACCACTGTGGAAAGCAGTATGGAGGTTCCTCAAAAAACTCAAAATAGAAATACCATTTGACCCAGGAATTCCACTTCTAGGAATTTACCCTAAGAATGCAGCACTCCAGTTTGAAAAAGACAGATGCACCCCTATGTTTATCACAGCACTATTCACAATAGCCAAGAAATGGAAGCAATCTAAGTGTCCATCAGTAGATGAATGGGTAAAGAAGATGTGGTACATATACACAATGGAATATTATTCAGCCATAAGAAAACAGATCCTACCATTAGCAATAACATGGATGGAGCCAGAGGGTATTATGCTCAGTGAAATAAACCAGGTGGAGAGAGACAAGTACCAAATGATTTCACTCATATGTGGAGTATAAGAACAATGAAAAAACTGAAGGAACAAAACAGCAGCAGACTCGCAGAAACCAAGAATGGACTAACAGTTACCAAAGGGAAAGGGACTGGGGAGGATGGGTGGGAAGGGGGGGATAAGGAGAATAAGGGGCATTACGACTGGCACACATAATGTGGGGTGGGGGAAGGGAGCATGGGGAAGGCAGTATAGCACAGAGAAGACAAGTAGTGACTCTATAGCATCTTACTATGCTGATGGACAGTGACTGTAATAGGGTATGTGGTGGGGACTTGATATAATGGGGGGAATCTAGTAACCACAATGTTGCTCATGTAATTGTATATTAATGATACCAAAATTAAAACAAAAAAAATTTTTTTAAATAGGACTCCCAAAAAGGTTTAGTAAGATATTTGAATAAAAAAATAAAACAATTTGGGGGATATTAGTAATGACCAAGGCAAGACATAAAATACTAAAATGCATAGTAGCCCTAATTTATGTTGGGATGAAGAAGGTTTCTCTTGGGAAAATGAAATACAGTAAAGTAAAATATATATACTTGTAAATTTTAGTAATTTTCAAATTTTACAGTGATGTCACACCTTGGTTTATTTTAGTTTACCGCAAATTTAACAAAATGTAAAAGGAGTAAATTTTCCTCACCATTAGCTGCCGACAGAAAGGATTTGTTACTGCCCCGAGCCTTATTGGTCAGGTCTTCGGTTATGTCCATGTGCCGATGGATTTCTTCACGCATTTCTTCCAGAATTTTGCAGAGTTCTGCTTCCCAGTAATCTTTGTCTAGACAGTCAATTAATTCTGCAAACTGGACTTTTGTGCTGTAGTACCAAATTTTCTTTTCATTTTCATTTTCTGTATCTTCTTCTCTGTTAAAAAAAAGTACAGAAACATTTTCTATGTTAGACACAATGGCACTTACCTGACAATTCCATCTATCCAGTAAAAGTTAGAATATGTAACACAAAGTTTGTGCACTAAAGCTCCATATACTTGCTCTCAAGAAATCCCTCAAGTCTCACTCAAATTCCAGTTACTGTTATTTTATTTGAATACCCTCAAATTATTTTGATTTCCTAGCCCACAGCAGTTAGGATAAAATAATTTGCTTGTAGCAGTGGGGAAAAGAGGAATTAGTATAGCAGCAAAGAAGAATACCTAAAAATGTGACACACGGAAACAGGACCTCAAAATTCAGAGTACACTCGTGGTTACACTTCAATCAACTTTAAGATCATCACTGAAACAAGATGAGAAGCAGAATTTTAACCAGAAATATTTAAACAGTGTTCTGTATACGGCAGGTACTGGGCAGACCCACATTACAATATTTAGAAACATTTCCATCAAAATGGTATAAATGCTCTACTGAATTCTGGTCCTTGAAGAAGTCATCTCAATCGGGCAATAATGTCTCATTCCTCTTATTAGGGATGATCAAAGTTGAAACTGGAGAGAAGAGAAGTTTCCTTTCCTGCTTATACTCTCTCTGAAGGTCAATTCATTTGGAATGCAAGTGGAGACTTTAGCCGGGATGGTCACTAACTAAAAACACAGGACAAATTAATGTCTAGGACCAGGTTTAGAGAAACACATGTGATGGTATTTCTTCTCTCATTCAAAAGGAATTCAGGAGTGTGTGTGAGGTACCTGATGAGAAAAAGTCTAACTTTTCTGTCTACTCAAAGGCAAACTCAAAGAGCTGATAGAACTGGGCTTTAAGAAAGATCTAGCTTTAAATGGGATGGGCTCTTATGAAATATGTGACCATGGACAAGACACAATCTCTCTCAGTCTCTGAGCCATTTTATTTACCTCATTGGTAAATGAGGATAACAGTACCTATCTTCAGGGCCACTGTAAGAATTACAGGTATTATAATGAGGCATCTATCATAGTGCCTGGGCATATCATTAGTAATCAATAAAAATGAACTATTATTGTTACTATTACGATAGCAAGTTAATAAAAATTTAGCAGAATTCCTGGAATGAACTGTTCAGTAATTCTGAAGAAAGGAATTATTAAATCATGGATAAATAAAAGGATATCAAAACTATCAAAAGTTGTAAAGATAAAAAATATTAACAAAAAAATTCCATTAACTAAAATTCTTTTTTCAAATCAGCATCTGCTGACATTTGAGATTAGTATATTTCTGTTAGAAGCTTTTTACAAGAATTTCTGAAAATCATTTTTTAGTCTCCAGATTTCACTCTATGATGGGTATTTCTACTTACTTTTAATGACTGAGTGATGACAATGGTCTTATTCCAATTTATAGTGTTAAAGACATCAGAGTCCTCTTATCAAAAATATTTTTTAAAAAGACTTCAAAAAGCAGTACCATATCAAAATCTAAGCGGGAATATAAAATCAGAAAGTACTTGATGAGCTTTGACTGAACAAGAGTTTTCTATAGAAAAGCCTTGATTTTTTATTTTCTAAAATATCAATCTTAAGGATTTCCCGTTGTAAAGATGTTGAATTAACTGTTTGCTTTTTCCTCTTTATTTCTGAAATATCTACAAATTTCAATGGAATAAGAAAACACTACATGAGAACACTTCGGGGGTTAGAAAACAATTTTTAAGCATAAGATTTCAAACTGAAAATGAGATGCAATGGGGACAAACCTAACTAAATGAACATTCTGTCCACTTTTTCAAGCAACTCACAGACTACTGAAAGAGTCCCTAATAGCTGACTGTCTTTCTTAACAGCACTACTGCTTCGTATGGCAGTCTGTTCTAAATTGGAATTGCTCTTTTAGGAAGTTTTTCATTTTAATGAGATGATGCAAACCTAGTACTTCCAGCCATCAGTCCTGGTTTTTTTACCTGCTAGAGTTAGGTGAAATAAACCAATACCTCCACACACACAGTCCTTCAACTCTTTCACAGTATCTACTCTGTTTTTTCTTTTCAGGCAAAACATGTTCAAATACTTTAATCATCCCTCATAGATAATGTTTTCCAGTCTTTACTACTCTGATATCTTCCCCTAAATGTACAGTTTGTCAATGTCCCTCTAAAAATGCGGATCCCCATGTATAATGTTGGGGGGAGGCACGGGGAGGGCTGTGTAACACAGAGAAGACAAGTAGTGATTTTACAGCATCTCACTACACTGATGGACAGTGACTTATAGGGTATGTGGGGGGGGGGACGTGGTGAAGAGGGGAGTCTAGTAAACATAATGTTCCTCATGTAATTGTAGATTAATGATACCAAAATAAAAAACAAATAAATAAAAATGCAGCTCCCAATAACTATTTTATTGGGCTCAAACATAATCTACAACACTGGTAATTTTTTTCTTGTTGAAGCTGTAAAAGGATAAAGTTCATTAAAAGCATAAAGTAGCAAGAGAGAGTGAACAATAACCACTAATGTCTTCAAAGAGCACTTGCACACTTGGGAACATTTACACAGTTTATATGATCAAAATTATTTGTTTTAACTATAAAAGTGACAACAGCTTTTCTATATAGAAACACATTGATTTGTGTGTATATTTGGTTTGGGGATTAGAATGTGGTTTCTACAGAAGTTCTGTCTCTACATAAAATACATACAAGGTTCCCTGTGCACACCCAAACTGATCGGGCTTCCCTATAGAGGCTCATTAGCTCAAGGAGCTCACAGGATGGCAAGGGAGGTAAGGACGGAATGAAAACGTTTGCCAAAAATATAATTAAGGTCAAACATGCATATTATATGTCTACATTTTACACCCTGTTTGGCTTTTACTTAGCAAGATAAGTAAGAACTAAATGACTAAGTTTCAAGTTTCATTTCTAAATAAACCCACAGAAACTAAGGGTAAGGAACACTAATAGTGGTTTCACTAGTGTCTCCCCCACACTCCCAAATTCATGTCTACATGAGACCTTAGAATGTCACCTTATTTGGAAGCAGGGTGTTTGCAGATGTAATTTAGCTAAGGATCTTGAGATAAAATCATTCTGGATTTAGGGTAAACCCTAAATCCAAAGACTGGTGTTCTTGTAAGAGGAGGAGAGGGCACAGACACACACAGAAAAGGTAATGTGAAGACAGAGGCTGAGAGCCAAGTGATGCATCTGTCTGTAAGCCTAGAAATGCCAAGGATTGCCAGCAACCACCAGAAGCTGGGAGAAAGGCCTAGAACAGAATCTCCCCTGAGAGCCCCCAGAAGGAACCAATCCTGCTGACATACTAGCCTCCAGAATGATGAGAGAAGAAATTCCTGTTGTTTTAAATGACTTAGTTTATGGTAATTAGCTTATGGTCTCCCTGGGAAACACACAGATTTGGTACCATGAAATGGAGAGCTACTCTAATAAATACCTAAAAATGTGGAAGTGGCTTTACAATGGGGTAATGGGAAAAGGCAGGAAGAATTTTGAGGCATTTGACAGAATAGGCCTAGACTGCCTTGAAGAGGCAGAAGTAGGCCCATATTAGAATTATGCGGCCAGAAAAAAAAAAAAGGCAAAGAAGCCTTTGGGGAGCACTAGAAGCTGGAAAAGACAAGAGAAGATTCTTTCCTAGAGCCTTCAGAGGGAGCATGGCCCTGCTGACACCTTGATTTTAGACTTCTGGTCTCCAGAACTCTGAAAGAATGTTTCTGCCACCTAGTTTGTGGTACTTTGTTACAGCAGCCACAGGAAACTAATGCAGCTAGGGACTCAGCAACTAAAGACAACAGCCAGGTGAGGCAGCTCAAATAGGTTAGGGGCCAGAATGCCTGGGATTGAAGCTGATTCTACCACCTAGCTGTGGGATATTAGATAAATTGGATAAATTACTTAACCTCTCTATGCCTCAACTTCTCCATCTAAAAAATGGAGTGACAGTACTCATATCAAAATGCTTTTGTTGAGAATTGAGTTAAAATACATAAAGTGCTTAGAACAACTGCCAGCAATATGCAGAGTTGCTATTATTTTCCTCATCTTACAAAGTATGTGACACCTACCTTAAAACAAGTAATTACAAGTGAGACAGATGTTAAAAAAACAAACACGAAGTGTTTCAGGGTGCAAGAGGGAGAGAGGTTCAGGGAAAGAAATAGCCCTAGGAAATAGCACGACTAAGCTGAGATTTGGAGGATAATTTAGCCAAAAGGTTTTAGCTCGCCTATTTTTTCTGTTTTGGGTGGTGGGAAGCAAGAGAATCAAATGTACAAAGTTAGGGACTTGTGGACTTTCTGCTAAGAACAAATGGAAGTAAATGGAAGGTTTTTCAACTTGGGTGGGAAGGAGGCCGTTTATCATCCAGCTAGGGAACAGAAAGCGAACTGGGGAGTTAGTTACATAGAGACCAATGTGGAGATGAGTTGAGATATCTAGTCTAGTTGAGATGACGCTGGCTTCTATCATGGTAAGGACAGTGAGAATGGAGAGAAACGGAGTCAATATTCAAGACATAAAAGGCATAACAAACACTACAGGACAAAAGACTATTCCCAAGTTTCTAGCTTGAGCAGCAGTTAGGATGGTGGTCCCATTTACTAAGACAGAACACTTGATGAAGGTAAGTAATGGGGGAAAGTGATGAATTCAGTTTTAGACATGTTGTGTCTGAGGTACCTGTTAGGTGAACATGTCCAGGAGGCTGCTGGGTAGACAGAACTGTGCATGGACAAAAGGAGTACAGGCACAGGTTTGATGGTAACTAAGCCAGCAAGTAAACAGGTACCTTATAGCTAGAATGGGGAGGTGCATATGGAAAGCTGCACAGGATAAAAAGCATAATTTAGTTCACCTGGAAAATGAAAACCTAGAGTTTTAAACTGCTATGTTCAAGGTAATTTTATTCAGAATGGACAGTGACAAGAAAAGGTGCCAATTTAATGTGGCAAATCCTATCTTATTAATAAGCAAATTTCAACTTCAGAGCAAAGAACTGACAGGATATAAACAGTATTTAAGAAAGACTGGCTCTTACATACTGAATTAAAATCAATCTCTTAAGTTGTTTGTTCAATACCCTGGTTTCTCAGATAGGCCACAAACTCAATGGGTAAGAACCTTTCTTTTAATATATGCTTCACTAACCTATTACAAATAACATATTTTTAAATGAGTATTAAACAAATAAAAGCAACAGGAGAAAACTTACTTTGTATACTAGGCATTTCAATTAAAATTTGTTCACTGCCCCAGACTTTAAGTATGCTCCCCTTAGGCAACTGTCCACCAATTCATCACTTTAAGCTTCCTGGGCTTCCCGGAAGAGTATATACCAAATCTCCACATACTACCAAGTGAGCAATTTACATAGCTTCAAAATTTTCACCGGGATCCATATATACTCTACCACAATGAGGCACTTAAACTGAAATTGTTTTAATCTAACTTTAAAAAAGATGTAGAATCTTCCTGATTTACTTGAATTATTGACAAGGAACACTTTATCATCACTAGGAATTATATTTCAAGTTTTGGATTTGACTTTACTAAAGTAGAAATAGTCAAAATGTCACAGCATGAAAAAAGATACCATCCTTGTCTGAAATCTTCATTAAATTTTGTATACTTTAGTATGCTTTATGAAAGGGACAATTTTAGGAACTATGATTAAATATTTTAAAGCAAATAAACTTGAATGAATAGTTTCATTATGAAACATGTAACTTATAGAATTTTATTGTTTAATTTAGAAAAGCAGATTATTTCCTCAATAATATGTAGCACAAATCCACCCCACAGGTGTTTCAAAGGTAACTTCTTAAGTCCTCTGACTCATAATTTCAAAGGCTTGCACTTACTTAAGTACTTTTAAAGGGTCTTCTCTCCAGCCAGCCTGTGTTGCTTTATAAACTGATACTGATTTATCAAGAAAAAGAACCTTTTTAGAATACCATGTAATTTATTTTATATTTTCTGAAAGTGCCTTTGTCTCAAATTTTTAAAGATATCAGAAATACCCAGTGTGGGTATGTGAAAAACAATTTCAGTATCTTTGTCCCCCTATAGTTATAAGCATAGCCTTCAACAGCTAAAACAAATCACGTTGCAGACTTCTCAAGATGATGGCTTGGAAACTAGACTACAGCATAAAACTAGCTATTGAAAATATTCTTATAAATAGGTTCTAAAAAAACTTCCAGGTCCCACTCACTAACAGCCTGTCTTGGACAATTTAGTTAACCTTTCTGAGCTTTAGTCTCTTCATCTATAAAATGCAGACAAAAGTAGTACCCACATTATCAGGTTGTTGTGAGAATTAATGAAAAAACGTACATAAAATGCTTAGAAAACCATAAGACACATATTAAGTGCTCAATAAATGTTGCTGTTGGCTACTACTAGTCCATCACCAACTAGTTCCTGCTATAGGTCTGTAAAAACCAAAGCACAGACCATTAATTACTGTGTAATAAGCCTTACAGATGTCAAGGCCTATCTCCTTGTGGACAAAACACCCTTGGCATCTCAGGCCCAAAAGGGCAGCACAGATAAGGAAATGAGAGGCAGTGAGAAAGAACATCTAAAAGGGTGAAGGAAAGCAAGATAGGGAAGAGCAGCAAAAGAATGCAAGAACAGGAGCACAGAATAAATTTCACGTACAAACTAATTTGTTCCCAACAATCCTGTTGACTGAGCCCTTCTGGGACAGCTTTGAGGCTGAGTGATATGGCCTGTTAACTGCTGAATGTCTATAGAATGTAAAAGCAATAGACAGTATCACTGACTTTTCTCTTAAAATGAAATACAGCATTAAGCTTCAAACCAAAATGTGGTCAGATTTATCTCACCATTTATAATGACCTTGCCAACAAAACTCTCCATGCTACCATCTCCACAGAAAAATGTCAGAAAGATGGTACAATGAGCACACCGTGACCAAATATTTGGGAGTCATAGGGGCAAGAAAAAAAACTACACAGATTAAAAAAAAAAAAATCAAAAAACACACAAAATATATGTATTAACACTTTATACTGTTTCTCATATCAGTTTCTGCATTAAGGTAAGATACTGAATCCACACCTTATTTTGTTCCCTCTTGAAAACCTCTTAAAACTACTAAAGAATTATTTTTAAAGACATAAACTCACAGGGACAGAGAAAATAGGAGACAACAAAAAACTCTGGAAGCAAGAAAGCAAACGGACAGGTGATAACTTCCTTTAGCAGAGCCAAGAAAGCCCAGTTCCAAACCAAACGGTTGGCGCTGAGAAACAACAATCACAATCCTGAAAAGACACTGATAAACGAGGAGGAGAGTATCTATAACAGAGAACTGAGTAAAAGCTGTTTAAGGGGCAGATCCCTAGACCATCCACCCTCTTCAAGCCACAAATGGTTCAGTCTTTAAAGGAGGTAAAACTTAGGTTCTCTGGCCCAGGGAACATTAGGCTCTGGTGCGAACAACGGTACTGTACAGAAAACTAAGGCACTGAGTGGCTACACACACAGTAAATGCTTGTATGCATGGTAAATGCAGCCTGTCTGTGCTCACCAGCCAGACCCTCATACTCCAAGCAGGACACCAGAAGAGGCCTCTCTGAGCCATCTGACCAGCTCAAGAGGAAGGACTAAAGATCATGAGTGACATCAAGGATTCCCAATAAAACAGATTAAGAAAATCACCCAATGGTTAAACTCAGAATTGAAAAGATCTACCCAAAAAATTAAGATTAATAGTCTGAAGATGGAAAAGACCAAAAGAAACATCAGGAAGGTGCAACTTGGAAAAAACAGAGAAAAGAGACACAAAATAAGTATCATTAATATCCTCAGAGAAAGGAAAACATACCCATGAAACAAAAATAGAATTTTATTATGATTTTTTTTTTAAAGGAGAAGATTTCTAAGAAGAGAGCCCTTGGAAAATAGAAATCTGACAGCAGAAAAGAAAAAACTCAAAAGGAAGGCTGTTAGACCAAGATTAGAAAATACAGAAAAATTCAGCAACACTTACGTACACACACAAACACATCCCACCAAGAGGAAAAATGACAAAGGGGGAAACTGGAGAGAAAGGCAAAGAAAAGAAGATCAAAACAGGAAGTTCAAAATTCAGTAAAATAATAGCTCAAGGTAAACACCACTGAGAGGAGGAGAGGAGGAAGTCCTCAAGAGAAGTACTCATAACTGAAGGACCCCACTGCCAGATTGAAAGTGCCCACCAAATACCCCATGGGTGAAAACAGACCCACACAGGGCCGTTATCACTCTAACACTGCACAACACTGGAAGCAAAGAGAAGATTCTATAGCTCCCTCGTAGTCCAAACCGGTCAGATGCAAAGAATCAATAAAGGGATTCAGATTTCTCAATGGCAGCACTGCAGCAAGACAACCACATGGAATTCTGAAGATCTATGCTTACTCTGTACCACCTCCTATAAACCAAGGGCGGGTGAGTTGGTGAACCTGGCAAAGATACTTATCTCCACCTGGCTTAGCTTGACCATATACTGGTGAAGTTGCTGCTCCCTTCTCCACTTGCCCTGCTCTAACATTCATTTCCTCCCACCACAGATTTTCTGATTTGACCAATTCTGAGAGCTGCAAGAAGGCTTTGAAGATTTTAGAAGCTGAAAATACAAAGTAAACCACTCCCCCAGCGCACATTTCTACAGGAAGTTCAAAACCAAGTCCATCATACAACCCTGCCCAATACCCAGACTGGGGCAAACGCTCTCGTTTCCCAAACTGCCTTCAATCACCCATTGACCTGCCTGAGAGCTTCTTGAAAACCCTCAGGAAAGCAGAAGCCAGACAATGACCATGAGTCTGTTGGGCTCATCTTCTCCTGGGAAACTGCAACCAGTAATGGCAGAACTAACCTATCCTCTGACAGCTGGTGAGTTCTTGCTGCTCCATTTTACACACAAATATAGTAAAACTAAAAAGAGAAGCAAGAAAATCCTAACAGCAAAATTAGTGTGTAGATTTCTTTCAGGTGTAATCCAGATGAAACAGAACAGAGAAAGGCTGCACAGTGGCATTCTGTCTGGTAATGTTCTATTTCCTTTCCAAGTACTGAATACAAGAGCATGTGTTTTGCCTTTTTTCACTCTTATTGCTTTAAAATTTAAAAAACTGCTTTAACGTACATATCCCTTCAAGTTAGAAATTAACTGTATGATTAATTATTAGTCACAGAGGTTTATATGACAGCAGTGGCATGTCCTAATATATCAATCAGGAGGAAACTGGCTTAATTTTAAGTACAACAAAAATTAAGACCAGATTTACTTACATTATGAGTCTTCGGTTTAAGAACCAGTATTTCCTCCGACTTCTGTCATATCCTATAGGTTCATGTCGAATATACGGTTTGTTTTTTTGGATTTCAGCAACACAGTCAGTCACACCAGGCACCTTGTGTGCTACACAGACTTCACACTGCCATTCATCCTCTGGCACCTCCTCAAGAGGTGGTTTCACACATTCCAAATGGTATACTGCTGAACATGTCTCACAGCAAAGCAGGTCCCCAAGCTTGTGACACACCCTGCAATGGTCATCATACTGTATCACCCCTTCCGACATCAATTCCTCACGAGCGATATTTGTGGTAAGAAACTGATCGACTAAGAACTGCAGAACTTTGATTTTGTTCTCTACTGGTCCATAAGGATAGTCCTCTGCTTCTTGGTAAGGAAGAACATGATGGTACTCCTTATCGCTCTCACAGTACACCCGCAGCACCTCCGGCCATGTCATCCCATCTATGAAGTACAGTGTGGAATTAACGCTATCTTTCAGATCAGCAGGTCCAAAGGTAGTATTCGAAGTGTCTTCTTCACGCAAAACTGCTTTTAATAGCACAACGTGCATCTCCGCCATAAGTGTGCACTGCTCTTGACTCACCAGAGCTGCACAGAAGTCCTCAAAGCGAAAAGGAGATAACCTTAAAACAGTGCCAAAGTTCCGCAGTACCTCATAAATGGCGATAACATTCATTATATGCTCATTAGGCACCATTAAATCCTCAGATGACTTGGGAAATTCAAGGGGTGGGATGTCTTTTTCTTCCAATATTGGAGAACGAGGCCGATGTACTCTTGGTTTTCGCCTACCTGTGTAAATAAAGAAACAGGATAATTACAAATCAGTACATTTCTATAAACTAAGCAAGCGTTTTCCAGTTTTTTCCTATCTGGACATACAACTCAAAAAACAGATAGGCATACTTCTGTTTTTCCAATAATTGTCGAGTTAAAATAACACCAAGGAGCAATGACGTAGCTCTAATTTTTAAGACCACAGAAAATCTGAACTCAAGGGTTTTCCATTATATTCCTAACTAGAAGTAAAAAAAATTTTTTAAATTATAATTAGTTTTCAATTACCTAGAGGGGTTAACAGCTTTACAGGTAAACATAATAGAAAAAAATAACAGTGCATTTGTGAAAGATCTGACAAGAACATAAATGAGAAAAACTATCTCCACATCAGATAACAGGCACAGATCTTACATGCTGTCAGCTGCGATACAGATAAGCCTCTCACCAACCAGACAGTTCTCTGGTATAGAATCCCTTTTCCTCTGCCAGAAGTAATTCCTGAGAGCCACGTAACAGGGAGTTCCACAATGAAGCACAGATTAGGGTTGAGACAGAAAGGAAGACGTAGGAAGGAGGAAAAAGGAGTGAAGATAAGTCGAATTCCAATACAGGAAATTTAAAAAAAGGGAAGCTTACCTCAGAAACAGACAACTATTTTTTTTTAGCAGTCAGTTCAGCAACTTTAGGAGACTGTTCCCTAGTTTATGAGATGTGATATATATGTATATAAATGTATCAATATATAGCATAACAAGTGTACAGATTTCACTTAATCCTCGGAAGACACCTATAGGGTATTATAATAAGCTTTGCTGTATAAATAAGAAAAACCATTGAAGGAAACAAGTTTCTCCCTAAACTGCTGCACCTGTATTATTATTCTTATTACATTTACCAATATTTACAGAATAGGAAATATGTTTTTAAATATCAGAAATAATTTTAACATGATCAATTAATTATATAATTAAGTTTTCTTAACCATGATTTTGAGTTGCTGATAATCTCTTACCAGCCTCCTCCCTCCTTCACTCCTGGAACCCTCCTCATCTCTAGCTTACTCTCATCTGCAAACTAAAAAGGTTACATGGTACCAGGAGAAAAAAAAACATGCTAAACAATATAAAAAGCCAAGATCTTTTAATTTATATAATGCACCCCAAAATTCATTCACTGGAAAGTAGATTTTCCAGATAAGAATATACCCATTACTTTTTGTGGAAAAAAGACCAAGAGATCCCTCTGGGCCAGACGCTGCTGTGGGAAGTGAGAAAGTAGCCTCTTCCATCGGCAACTTTACAGAAATGACACTATCTACACAGATGCAGTTTTCACAGATTCAGTTAATTACAGAATCACCATGCTCGTAAGCATCATGGTGAGTATAATCCAATCCATTCCAGTGTATTCTGGACATGATTTGGGACTCATCCATTTAAGTATAAATGACAGAAAAGGAATAAAAGGAAGACTGAACCTAGAGGAATTCTCTGAAATACGAGAAAGTTTAAGAAACATAAGTCAGCAAATGAGACAAAACTGCTTCTAGAAACAGGCCCTGTGATCTGCTCAGCTGTTGATGCAAAACACTGGTTCTGAGTCCAAGTAAAGGATTATAGGAGGAAAGAATGCAAAAGCAGTCCTTGGACCAAGAAGGCAACGGTCCTTAAATGTTAGGTTTCGGAGTTTAAAGTGTACTTTATTCTGGCAGTAATGAGGGTTGTTACAGGTTTTCTGAGCAGGGCAGGGACAAGAGTAGAATGTTCAAGACTTCTCTGGTTTCAGTGTGTAAAATGAATGGGACAGTGGGAACAGACCAGAAGCAAGGCCTCTGCAATTACCCAGAAGATAAAGACCTAGATTCAGAGTCCACTGTAAGAACAACAAAAAAGGCTGGCTAAAAAGTGACCTCAAGAAGAAATCAACTTGTGTGCAATATAGCACTACCCTAAGATTTAATTCTGGTACAATTTTCCTCTAAAAAGCCCCCAAGCTCTTCTTAATTCTTACAGTCTTCTGTGAACCATATGCTACCTCATATTATAATTTACCTTTTCATGTTATCTATTCCATGTCCTTAGCTGAATACCCAACTCTTATGTCAAAGAAAAATTTGGCATATTTTATTGTAAGTATTTGTCTAGCATCATTCCCTTTACAGAACGTCCCTTTGCACATGCCATGTGATTCTCATGAGGCATCCCATCAGTTTTCCATCTTCTAATCATTTGCATGGAGACATGACTCAGGGCAGACCAGTCTCTGCCTGGGATTTTCGTATTCAAATGCTGAGTGAGAACTGCTCTGAAGTTCTTTCTTTCCATGAAGGTGGCCAGAAACCACCTGTGGCTAACCCACCTCTACCTCCCTCAACGAAGAAGGGAAAAAGGATGACAGACAGAGGCAGAAGTAAAAGGTAAACACTGTTAACTTTTGACTCCTGGTGGAACCTGTCCTTTGAATTTCCCAGTCACCTAAACCAAAACTATTCCCCTTTTGCTTAAGTGAGCATGTTGGCTTTCTGTCCCTTGCAAATAAAAATGCTGATTAAAACTATTATCTGACATTGCGTGCAGTATGCTTTTTATGAGAAATGCAGTAAATTACTATTTAAAACCATCAATGAAAGCAGTCAATGTTAAAAAAAAACTGCGGATAGTAATCTGTTTGTAAGGCAGTAACAAAAATATAGCCTAATTTAATATAATGTAACTTTAAAGTATCAGCTTTCATGTATTGTTTGGATAACTATTCTATTGTTCTAATTTTTAACAGTTTATTTAGCTTTATATTAAGGAAAGGTATGTTAGTTTCCTGTTGGTTTTAGAAGTAAAAGAAGAATGGCAAAAAAGGCCAGTAAGTTCTATTTTCTATATAACTAGCTTCTGTCCAAACTACAACTATATACACACTAAACAAGATGAGAACTTTTGAAAGTTAACATTAAATATTAGTCAGTTCACTCTGAATCAGTAAGAGAGAGTATAAATTGGTTCAATTTCTTAGAAGGCAATTTGGTAAAAATTTGAAAGTATATCCCTTTACCCAATCATTCTACCTTCCACAATATATCCTATAGACATACACACACATACATCTAAATATGTACAATAATACTTAATGCAACAGTTTATAAAGGCTGAAGTTTGGTTTTTTAACCTAAATATATACCAATACTTAAATGAATGATCAATTACGATACACCTAAACAATGGAATTCAACCCAGCAGATGAAAAGAACAAAGTAAAAGCCATCCCTGCTGAAATGTAAAATCTTAAAGATATGTTATTAGGTGGAGAAAAAAACTGGCTACAGAAAAATGAACAGAATTTCATTTGGGGAAAAAACATTGGGGGAAAAAAAAAAGAAAACAAAAGGGGGCAGTGATATATATGTTTAAGAAGTCCCATCAGATTTTTTTTAAAGTAGTTGCTTCTGGGGAGAAGAACTGGGGGACAGGTATAGAAAGACTAATTTTTTAGAAAATATATTTTTAATATCACATGCACATATTTTTTTTCATTACAGTACCATTGATATACACTCTTATGAAGGTTTCACATGAAAAACATTGTGGTTACTACATTCACCCATATTATCAAATCCCCCCACACACACCCCATTGCAGTCACTGTCCATCAGTGTAAAGACGCCACAGTCACTATGTCTTCTCTGTGCTACACTGTCTTCCCCGTGACCCACACACACGTGTGCCAATCATAATGTCCCTCAATCCCCTTCTCCCTCCCAAGCCCCCCCACCCCTCCCCTTTGGTAACTGCTAGTCCCCTCTTGGAGTCTGTGAGTCAGTTGCTGTTTTGTTCCTTCAGTTTTGCTTCGCTGTTATACTCCACAAACGAGGGAAATCATTTGGTATTTGGGTATTTGTCTTTCTCTGCCTGGCTTATTTCACAGAGCATAATACCCTCTAGCTCCATCCATGTTGTTGCAAATGGTAGGATTTGTAATATTCCATTGTGTATATGTATCACACCTTCTTTATCCATTCATCTACTTACTGATGGACACTTAGGTTGCTTCCATATCTTGGCTATTGTAAATAGTGCTGCGATAAACATAGGGGTGCATGTGTCTTTCTGAATCTTGGATCTTGTTTTCTTTGGGTAAATTCCTAGGAGTGGAATTCCTGGGTCAAATGGTATTTCTATTTTTAGTTTTTTGAGGAACCTGCATATTGCTTTCTGCAATGGTTGAACTAATTTATGTTCCCACCAACAGTGTAGGAGGGTTCCCCTTTCTCCCCATCCTCACCAGCATTTGTTGTTTCTCATCTTCTGTATGTTGGCCATCCTAACTGGTGTGAGGTGATGTATCATTGTGGTTTTAATTTGCATTTCCTTGATAACTAGTGATGTGGAGCATCTTTCATGTGCCTGTTGGCCATCTGAATTTCTTGGAGATATTTTTATATTTTAAAAGAAAAATACTGAGCAGACACCTATGCAAACATAAAAAAATTAGTATTTAAATCAATAAAATGCTGCTGCTACTAATGGCTACTGATAGTCTTATATGAATAAAAAGGTCAGTATGCCAAATTCAAAGATTCAGGTTTGCAGAACTGAGCACAGATTATGGTATATAAAGAGAAAACTCATAAAATTAAACTACTTAAGTTCCTCAACTGTCAAACACTAGTACTAGGAAGTCATTTCAACTATTCATGGAAACATATTTATAATATGCCACTGAGAAATATGCTCATTACCATTTTCAACACTGATTTGATACCTAGCAGATAAATTATTAATTTTTCTATATTAAAAAAAGGATTAACATCAGCCTTATTAGTTATAAGGAAAAGGCAAAGTAAAACCACAATGAGATGCTGTTTCATACTCACCAATGGACAAAAATTTTTAAATGCAACCAAATTATTGGGAAAAATACAAAAGAATGGAAACACAAGTATATCACTAGTATACCACTGTAAACTTGTACCACCACTTTGGGGAGCTCAGTAGTCACCAGGTTAAGGTTGTACATGTAACTCTGAGAGCAGAGTCTCTAAACGTTTTGTCCACAACCCAAAGCAAGAAATACATTATACATCTCGATCCAGTCCACACATATCCCAAAACAAAAGTTCTACAAGGCACTGCTTTTACTATGCCTATACCAGTATCTTCTCTTCTATCCTGTTTTAATACCTTCTATTCTATTCTCTCAGTTTTTAAAACATGCTGGTTGCAACCCACAGTCTGAAAAATACTTCCCTAAAGAACTTTCCTTATACATATGCAGAATATTCAATATTGTTTATAAAAGCAAACAGCCAATCAACCTGGTGACAACCAAAATATGCATCAATAGGAGAATGGTTAAATTGTGTGATATTCACTTGACAGAATTCTCTAGAGAAGTCTTGAGTCATTTAGGGCTGCATATCTCAGCAATGGAGCAATTTTAAAAAGAGCATGAAACAAACAAAATTGCTACCTAAGGAAAAACAGTATGAAACTATGCAAAACAATTTTATCTATTGCTTATGGATGGATACATGGATATGAACTAGTAGCTAACATCACCACTAGAAGGTAATCTCCTTAAGGGCAGAGAATTTTGTCTATTTTGCTGTCTCTGTGAATAGTGGCCAGCACATATTAATGTCTTGCCAATGGATTTCAGACCCAGAGAAGTTCACTATGGATTCAATGTGACCAAAGAAATGACAGGAGAACATTCTTGGGGTGAAAGGGTTATACTCAACTTTATTTCCACAGTGGCAGGTCAATCACTAGAATCCCGTCCACTCAGAGCCACTCTGCATGCAGCAGGCCAGTCTCTGCCTCTGGGCTCCTCTGCCCCGCAGCCGTCTCAGTCTCTGTTCTCAGCATTGCCCCCACTCCTGTCTCACCTCTGCTCTCCTGCAGCCTTGAGGCTGCGCCACCGTGTTGCGCAGAGCACTGGGCAGAGTTCTTTACATTGAGTCAATAACGACGTAATGCCTACACATGTGTAGCCATGCGTGCACTAGTCAACCAGGGTCAGGTGAGAATCCTAGCCACAGGAACCTTCACTTTATCCACACTTCACCCCTCCAGGATTCTCACCTCTCAATCTATGTGCCCTCAGTCCTCTGCAATGGTCCCTGTGTGAGAAAGCTGGAGCAATGTAACCAAATTCCATAATAACATAATACAACATAAAAATAACAAAAATTATGACAAATGATAATAACCCTCCAGCCTGAGTAGATCCACTGCCACCAGGTGGTCATCCTGGCTGTATTCAAGCCAGTTCTGCTCAAATGAGTTAACCAAAAGAACCATGGGTGAGCCTTACAATACCCACCCTCTCCAGCCTCTCCAGCAGAGAGTCTTGTAGACACACAGGCCAATCTTGTTGCTTTATCTCTGCCTTCTGCTTCGTCCTCAGCAGCTGGAATGGCTGCTCTGGTCTCAATTGTTGCCACAGCTCCAGTCATCCAATTTCTTTCTGTCTGTTCCTACCTTTTCAAACCAACCCACATCTGGGTCCTCGCGACCTTCACAGGGCCCTTTAAATTCTTCCTTCGAGAAGCAGACCGTATTTCCTTTTCTGATTGAGCCTGAGGACAGAAGTGGGGCACGGAGTGCTCCACAACCTGAGGAGGGGGCTGCACCTCTCCTGAAAGAACCCACGGTTGCAAGTCCTTCTGGCTTTCAACCAGGTGGGGGTCTCAACTGAGGAGGGGCTGATGCCTCCGGCACCAGCAGGGCCTCCAACACCACCTGTCTGTCAAACCTCCAGTCCTCCATTTCTGGGGCTGAGAGCTCCACTATGTCCCTCTCTTGCCCCACGGCTCTTGGCAGCCTGTGCGCTGCTGCTTCTCATGCTGCTCCTTCTTGGGCCTCTGCTCCTTCTTGTGCTGCCTCCTCTTGGGCCTTTACTATTTCCACAGCACTTCATAGTGATGCCATTTCAGTCAGCAACAAATTTTCTTTCTCTTGGGATGGACCCCAGTCCTCCACCCCTTCACAGTACCACATGTCCACTGGGGGACACTCGAGGGTCTGCCCATCCATAGGTGCAGCCTGATGAAACATTCCTTCCATGACAGCAATCTGTTTTTCCTTGGTCACCACTGAACCCTGCCGACTACCCCAATTTTCTTGCCAGTGGGTTTCAGCCCCAAACAAGTTCACTATGGATTCAATGTGACCAAAGAAATGACAGTAGAACGTGCTTGGGTGAAAGGGTTATACTCAACTTTATTTCCACAGTGGCAGGTCAATCACTAGAATCTCATCCACTCAGAGTGAATCTGCATGCAGCAGTCAGTCTCTGCCTCTGGGCCTCTCTGCCACCGCAGCCGTCTCAGTCTCTTTCCTCGGTGCCGCCACCACTCCAGTCTTGTCTCTGCTCTCCTGCAGCCTTGCGGCTGCTCCACCATGTCATGTAGAGCACTGGGCAAAGCTCTTTATATAGAGTCAATAATGAAGTACTGCCCACACATGTGTAATGAGCTAGCCAACCAGGGCCAGGTGAGAATCCTGGCCACAGGAGCCTTCACTTTATCCATAGTAAGGTACTTAACAAACATTTATTGAATGAATTAGTGGTTCTGAAATCCTAACCCATGCAATGACACAAGAAAATTATGTCCTTGCATTATCTGCAGGTGTTAGAAATGTGTTTTTACTTCTCACTGTGTAACAGAGGACCATGGTGAAAATTCTATGAACGATGGTCCTCAGACTTCGTACATCAGAATTACCTGAAGAACTGATTCTGATTAAACAGGTCTAGGATAGAGTTTCAGAATTTTCATTTCTAAATTTCAGGTGATGCTGATTATGCTGATCTGAGGCCCACATTTTAGGAACCACTGCCCAAAAACTTAGAAGAGTCATCCCTTGAGATCCAGATGAGTAAAAATTAATACACATCAGATGAAATTCACTAATTCCAGAAGTTACTTTCAGAACTTGCTACTCAAATTGTGACTGGCATCTACAGTGTTGGAGAGAAATTCAAAAGTTCAGGCCCCATCCCAGTCCTACTAAATTAGGGTTTGCAGTTTCTTAAAACCTTTGGGTGATTTACACACTCACTAAAGTTTGAGAAGCTGCCTTGAACAGTCTGCCCTAAAACTGGAGGTGCAGCAAAATCACATGCTAAGCTGTTAAAAGCAGTTTCAACATGCAGCCCAAATTTACAGAACCCCAGGTGAAGCTGAGTTACCTGTATTTTTATCTTTCTCCCCAGACAATTCTGATGTGCAGCCAAGTTTGAAAACTACTGCTTTAGGTATTCCCCCTACCAAGCTATGGAGAAAGTGAAAGTTCCTACGGCCAGGATTCTCACCTGGCCCTGGTCAGCTCGCTCACTACACATGTGTGGGTAATATGTTGTTACTGATTCTATATAAAGAGCTCCTCCCAGTGCTCTAGGCTGCTGCAAGGCTGCACAGCTGCAGGAGAGCAGAGGCTGGAGCGGTGGCAGCATGGAGGTCAGAGACTCAGATGACAGGGGCAAAGAGGCCCAGGGGCAGATACCGGCCTGCTGCATGCAGACTTGCTCTGAGTGGACAGGATTCTAATGACTGGCCTGCCACCGTGGGAATAAAGTTGGGTATAAACCCTTTCACCCCAAGAAAATTCCACTGTCATTTTTTTGGTCGCACTGAATCTATAATGAACTTGTTGGGGGCTGAAACCCATTGACGGCTGAAACCCATTGACAAGACTAAAGCAGAAAAGTAGGGCTTTTGTGGAAACTCAAGCAAGAGAAGAAGTTGCCTCAGGAGGCATGATTAGAAAAGGAAGCTGAAGCCAAATCAAAGACATTAAGAAGCCTACAAAAAGGAAATGCTAAGGACAGAAAGTGGTCTGCATGAATTCAGGGGTGGGGGGGAGTCAACGAGCAAGAATTTGTCAATGAATTTCTAGTATAGTCTAGGTTAAGGGAGAGAATTTAACTCAATAACAAGAATTCTGGCCCATCTGACAGATCATTGCCTTAAAGATGAATTATGTTACTATGCATAGATACTTCATTCAAATGACCTGGCAGTTGTTGAGGCAAAATTTCCCACTCCTTTGTATTCCATAAAAGAAGTCTACTTAATAGGGCCTACAGGGATGCTCTCTTCTCTGAACTCTGAAAGAACTGGTCAACAGTACTTACCAAGTGTTAACTCGCTGGCGGCACTGTCTGTCTGGGTTTTTTAAATATGCATTGTGGGCACAATCTTAAGACCTTCTCCAAGGCCCTAATCAAATAATGTTATTACCTCTTCTGTTCTTTCCTGTGCTTCCCTGTGACGTGTTTCTCTACACTTTTTACAGCTTAAGCACATTTTATATTACAGGTACTTACTCATGTGCCCCCAGATCATTAACTTCTTTGAAGTACAAACCATCTCTTAGTTATTGTAGTAACTTAAGTATTTGTTCAACTAATGACACCTGTCTCGCCGAAGGGATTCAGCCCTGAGCAGGTAACACTATGGATTAAGTGAGACCAAAAACTGACAATGGAATGTTCTTGGGGTAGAAGGGTTTATACCCAGCTTTATTCTCACAGCGGTAGGTCGAGCACTAGAATCACACCCGCATCCAGCAGTCTGCATGTCTGTAATCCACCTCCATCTCTGCCTCTGCCGACAGCATTGGGTGGAGCTCTTCATATAGTGACTCAGTCAAAAACTGCCAAGGGGTGTGGACGCATTACCCTAGCCGTAAGCCAATTACATCATCAAGTAGTTCAGGGTCAGGTCCTGGCCATAGAAACTTCCATTTTCCCTGCAACACCCAAAAGCAAAACTACTTGCAGAGAGGGTGGAAGTCCAGGAGTGTAGTCATGCTAAGATTAAAATCCACATGCCACCAAATTTTTCAAAGTTTGGCCTATAGATTTTTATTGTATTAATTCTAAGAATATTTGCAGAGTGTTTTCAGATTTCTAGACTCCATACTCTATATATAATGTATGTTGCTAAAGGGATAAAATGCAATATTGTACCCTACTTCTAACTGGTACCTGAAAGATGGATACTCATATTGGTTTAGGGGGTGAGGAAAGATGGTTTCCATCAGAAGCTAATACTGTAGATCTAATAAGTCTAATTCTTCAATCTACTATGACACATATAAATCATGAATGGCAAAACAAAAATGACATTTCTTATACAATTACTAGTCATCATTTAAAAATTATGAAACTGATTTGTCAAAAGTAACAAGGATTCCCCCTTTGATCTGGAATAGTGTTTAGTTCTAAGGTTATTACTCACAAGGTCTGCTCTTCCAGTGAGTACATTCCATCTGTCTTCATGCCTTATCCTTTTGTGACAGTAATAATATGAAAAACAGCAGCTAACTTGCAGAGGGGTTCTTATATGCCAAAAATTGTGCTAAGCATGTTTAAATGCCTTATCTCATTTTAGTGTCAGATCAACTCTTGTTAAGTAGGTATTACTATCTCCTTTCAAAGATGCATTCAGAAAGGCTAGACCATTTGCCCAAGCTAACACAGCCAGCACCACTAAGAGCTATAACTAAAACACAAGTCCACCTATCTCCTACGCTTGTGCTCTGTACTACATTAGACTTCCTCCCCTATTGTTGGAAACCACCTGAGTCAACCTCTTAGAAAAATGGCATTTGAGAAATAATAAGTGTTCTTTGTGCAGGTGGGAGAAATAGCAGATTAAGGAGATCAGTGACAAGGTTAGAAAGTGTCAGCCCTGAAAGCAAAAATTTTAACATGAGCCAGCATTCTAAGTACTTCACAGCCACATGTGGCTAGTGAATACTGTATTGGACAGTATATAGATTAAACATTTCCATCATCAAAAAAAGTTCTATTGGACAGCGCTGGTCTAGAAATACTTCTCAAGACTACATAACGAGTGAAGTTCAAGTAACAATCACACCGGGTTGCTTGTGTTGACAAGGCTAAAATATATTCACCGTCCTCTTTCTTAAAAACAATTGCAATATATTAAAAACATTCTTTGTGGGTTTCTAACAAAATTAAAATTCCATAAAAACTGAAATAAAGATTTAAGCTTCAAATAAAGAAATCTATACACACACAAAAGAAAGGACACAGATGTGGATTGATAGAGCATGCAGTATATGCTCTAAAGAAGCCCCCCTCAAAATTGGAAATAACCTAATTCATCATTAGGAAATGGATAAACACACTGAAATACCACATAGTATTTAAAAACAAATGAACTAGATTTATCAACATGGATAAATCATTTTTAAGAGGTGAAAAAGCAAGTTAAACAAATACCAAAGACCATCTATGTAAAATTTTAAAGCATAATACCTGCAAACAATACCTGCATACCAACATATACAGTACAAGTATAAATAATGAATTGGAATGATACACAACAACTTCAGAAGAATTCTGGAGGAGATGACAACTAAATCCTAACATTTGCTTTATCTTAGAGAGAAAGAGAGCTGGCACAAATATGGAAAAATGTCAATATTTATTAAATCTGGCTGGGATATTTTCCAAATTTTCTGAATGTTTGAAACATTTTCTAATTATTTTAAGAAGAAAGTTTCTTATATGTGTAAAGTTTATTTACTGTCACCTAATTCAACAGTTCATCAACCATTACTGAATGTTACTTTCCATATATTAAAGAAAAATGTTCACTACAAAAGTAAAACAGGGAAAAGAGAGAATTTTGGTTTTAACAAAAGTTGAATAAGTCATTTAATTTCTTTTAGCCTTTAGGAAACAAAAGTCTCTTTCATTTATCTTTAGCTTCTTCTCCAAATAAATTACCACACCACAGTTCAGTAAACATTTAAGTAGCATTAGCATTAAGTAAACATTATTACCACACTATAGTTCAGTAAACATTTAAGTAGCATTTTAATTCCTAAACTGGCACAAAAACCTAACAGTTTGACATAAAAATTTGTTTTTCACAATGAATAAATAAAGAACTCATCGGTCCACAGTAATACTCAGAAGAAAGCAGTGAAGGGAGGGCTCTTAATATGTTGACTAATACATGGAGGAATGAAGAAAGAAAAATCATCATTTTGCAACCACCAATGTAGTAACTAAATCAGGCAAAGCCCACCAAAAGATGCAAAAAGCACCAGGTGAATGAGTGTTCGGCAACAGGACATTCTCACAGTATCACCCCACAAATTAAATATTACTTTCAACAGGGAAAGCTACCTGTAAAGGGAGAAATGTGGGAGACACCACCTTTTTACCAACTAATCAAACTTATCATCAACAGGGGGAGAAATTGATGACACGCCTCCTGATGAGATGGGCCAAGACGCAACCTCACATACAGAGCACTCCTGCCAGAAGTATCTAAACCGAATCTATGGAAAACAATCAAATAAGTTCAAATAGTGAGACACTGTAAAGGCGACTGGCCTGTTCAATTGAAAAATGTCACTGTCACCCTCCCCTGTCCAAAAGTGACAGAACCATTTCAGATTAAAGCAACAAAAGAGATGCCAACTAAACACAACAGTACACATTCCTTGACTGAATCTTTGATGGGGGAAAAAAACACGAGTAAAAGGCAATTGGGGAAATATGAAATACAATATTATATCCATGTTAAATGTCTTGAGTATGCTGAAGTATGTATAGGTAAAGCATCATGATATCTGCAACTTGCTATCAAATGGTTCAATGAAAAGAATTTTAAAAGAGTAAGAGAAAGCAAATATGGCAAAAATATTAAAAACTGGTGAATCCAAAAGAAGGGCATACTGGGTGTTCACCATTCTATTCTTTCAGCTTTCCTGTAAGTTCAAAATTACGTAAAGCAGAAAGTTCAGAGAAATTGTTCTAAAGTTACTTCTTTATATTATCTCACCTACTTGCTTTAATCTTTTCCCCTATATACAGTTAACAGGAAGTATCATGTTACAGTCTGAATACAGAGTTAAGATTAAATAAAGAATATTCTATTAACTGCAAAAACTAACAAAATCTGAAAACATTAACTGATGCTTGGGATAGAAATTACTGTAACTTAGAACCTATTTGACTTAACCTCACTCTGAAAACATCTGGCACCTCTGGCCACATCCTCCTCCTTAAGCTTCCTACTGCTACTCAGAACTCAATTTCCTTGACCAGTTGTTCCTCTGCCATACATCTCTCTTACATGTGGGCATTTTACAAAGTTTATTCCTCAGCAGATTCTCTACTGAGACCTCTCTTCTAAACTCCAGATACATTATTTCCAACGCCCATTAGCTATTTTCAGTAGGATATCCCAAGTAAACTCCACACTGTAGGAAATAAAAAACAAAAAGGAGTTATGAAAGTTTAACTGAAGCAAAATTTTTAAACTCCTACATGGTACAAAGATTTTGTAATGATAAAAGATACAGTCCACAATGAAGATATAAGCATTTTATCTTATATCATAAATGATTGTGCCAGCCCCCAACTTTACGCCTTTCAATGACTGCCCACCATAGCTGAGTCAAAAATCTAAACTCGGGGTGGAGCCAGGATGGCGGCGTGAGTAGAGCAGTGGAAATCTCCTCCCAAAAACACATAGAGCTATGAAAATATAACAAAGAAAAATCTTCCTAAAATAGAGACCACAGGACACAGGACAACATCCAGACCACATCCACACCTGCAAGAACCCAGCGCCTTGCAATGGGGGTAAGATACAAGCCCCGGCCCGGTGGGACCCGAGCGCCCCTCCCCCCAGCTCCCGGTGGGTGGAAAGAAACCGGAGCGGTTTTTTTTGGCGTTGGCGAGTGCTTTTTGGAGGCCTTAAAGGGACGGGCCCCCGTTGCTAGGGAGGCAGGGTGGCAGGAGCGGTGAGCAGGTGCCTGGGACCGGCGCCTGAGGACAAAGAATATCCCACGTTTCTCCCTGCGGGACCGGCGGGCGGGTGCCTGAGACCGGCGCCTGAGGACGGAGGAAATCGCGCGTTTTTCCCCTTTTTTTTTTTCTCTTTTTGGCAAGCACTTTTTGGAAGCCTTAAAGGGACAGGGACCCCAGTGCTAGGGAGGCAGGGTGGCGGGACTGGTGAGCGGGTGCCTGGGACTGGCGCCTGAGGACAAAGAATATCCCACGTTTTTCCCTGCGGGACTGGTGGGCAGGTGCCTGAGACCGGCACTTGAGGACAGAGGAAATCGCGTGTTTTTCCCCTTTTTTTTCCCTCTTTTTTGCGAGTGCTTTTTGGAAGCCTAAAAGGGACAGAGACCCCGGTGCTAGGGAGGCAGGGCGGCGGGACTGGTGAGCGGGTGCCTGGGACCGGCACCTGAGGACAAAGAATATCCCGCGTTTTTCCCTGTGGGAACAGTGGGCAGGTGCCTGAGACCGGCACCTGAGGACGGAGGAAATCGCGCGTTTTTCCCCTTTTTTTCTCTCTTTTTGGCGAGTGCTTTTTGGAAGCCTTAAAGGGACAGGGACCCCGGTGCTAGGGAGGCAGGGCGGCGGGACTGGTGAGTGGGTGCCTGGGACCAGCGCCGGAGGACAAAGAATATCGAGCGTTCCTTCCCTGCGGGACCGGTGGATGGGTGCTTTTTGGAAGCCTTGAAAGGACAGGGACCCTGGTACTAGGGAGACAGGGCAGCAGGACCAGTGAGCGGGTGCCTGGGACCAGCACCTGAGGACAAAAAAAAAAAAAAAAAATCGCATGTTTTTTCCTTTTTTTTTCTTTCTGTTCCCTCTCTCATTGTTGCTGTTGTTGTTTTGGTTTGGAGAGTGCTTTTTGGAAGTCTTAAAGGGGCAGGACAGGTCACTTAGACCAGAGGCAGGGAATCTGGGGATCTCTGGGCACTCTAACCCCCTGGGCAGCAGGGAGCACAGAGGCCCCTTACGGAGATAAATAGCCTCCCGGCCCCTCCCCCTCCAACGGGGCTCCACCATTTTGGAGGAACAGCCCCAGTCAGGCCAAGCCCACAGCAACAGCAGAGATAAACCCCAAAGCAACTGGGCAGGAAGCAGAAGCCCTGTCTGCGCACAGCTGCCCAGCACAAGCCACTAGAGGTCGCTATTCTCCCAGGAAAAGGCCACAAACCGACAAGAAGGGAAGCTCTTCCAGCGGTCACTTGTACCAGCTCTGCAAACTATCTCTATCACCATGAAAAGGCAAAACTACAGGCAGACAAAGATCACAGAGACAACACCTGAGAGGGAGACAGACCTAACTAGTCCTCCTGAAAAAGAATTCAAAATAAAAATCATGAACATGCTGACAGAGATGCAGAGAAAAATGCAAGAGCAATGGGATGAGATGCAGAGAAAAATGCAAGAGCAGTGGGATGAAGTCCGGAAGGAGATCACAGAAGTGAAACAATCCCTGGAAGGATTTAAGAGCAGAATGGATAAGATGCAAGAGGCCATTGAAGGAATAGAAGCCAGAGAACAGGAACGTATAGAAGCTGACATAGAGAGAGATAAAAGGATCTCCAGGAAAGAAACAACACTAAGAGAAATATGTGACCAAGCCAAAAGGAATAATATTCATATTATAGGGATACCAGAAGAAGAAGAAAGAGGAAAAGGGATAGAAAGTCTCTTTGAAGAAATAATTGCTGAAAACTTCCCCAAACTGGGGGAGGAAATAATCGAACAGACCATGGAATTACACAGAACTCCCAACAGAAAGGATCCAAGGAGGACAACACCAAGACACATAGTAATTAAAATGGCAAGGATCAAGGACAAGGAAAGAGTTTTAAAGGCAGCTAGAGAGAAAAAGGTCACCTATAAAGGAAAACCCATCAGGCTAACATCAGACTTCTCGACAGAAACCCTACAGGCCAGAAGAGAATGGCATGATATACTTAATGCAATGAAACAGAAGGGCCTTGAACCAAGGATACTGTATCCAGCACGACTATCATTTAAATATGATGGTGGGATTAAACAACTCCCAGACAAGCAAAAGCTGAGGGAATTTGCTTCCCACAAACCACCTCTACAGGGCATCCTACAGGGACTGCTCTAGATGGGAGCACCCCTAAAAAGAGCACAGAACAAAACACACAACATATGAAGAATGGAGGAGGAGGAATAAGAAGGGAGAGGAGAAAAGAATCTCCAGACAGTGTATATAACAGCTCAATAAGCGAGCTAAGTTAGGCAGTAAGATACTAAAGAAGCTAACCTTGAACCTTTGGTAACCACGAATCTAAAGCCTGCAATGGCAATAAGTACATATCTCTCAATAGTCACCCTAAATGTAAATGGACTTAATGCACCAATCAAAAGACATAGAGTAATAGAATGGATAAAAAAGCAAGACCCATCTATATGCTGCTTACAAGAAACTCACCTTAAACCCAAAGATAAGCATAGACTAAAAGTCAAGGGATGGAAAAACATATTTCAGGCAAACAACAGTGAGAAGAAAGCAGGGGTTGCAGTACTAATATCAGACAAAATAGACTTCAAAACAAAGAAAGTAACAAGAGATAAAGAAGGATACTAAATAATGATAAAGGGCTCAGTCCAACAAGAGCATATAACCATTCTAAATATATATGCACCCAATACAGGAGCACCAGCATATGTGAAGCAAATACTAACAGAACTAAAGAGGGAAGTAGACTGCAATGCATTCATTGTAGGAGACTTCAACACACCACTCACCCCAAAGGATAGATCCACCGGGCAGAAAATAAGTAAAGACACACAGGCACTGAACAACACACTAGAACAGATGGACCTAACAGACATCTATAGAACTCTACATTAAAAGCAACAGGATATACATTCTTCTCAAGTGCACATGGAACATTCTCCAGAATAGACCACATACTAGCTCATAAAAAGAGCCTCAGTAAATTCCAAAATATTGAAATTCTACCAACCAATTTTTCAGACCACAAAGGTATGAAAGTAGAAATAAATTCTACAAAGAAAACAAAAAGGCTCACAAACACACGGAGGCTTAACAACATGCTACTAAATAATCAATGGATCAATGAACAAATCAAAATAGAGATCAAGGAATATATAGAAACAAATGACAACAACAACACTAAGCCCCAACTTCTGTGGGATGCAGCGAAAGCAGTCTTAAGAGGAAAGTATATAGCAATCCAGGCACACTTGAAGAAGGGAGAACAATCCCAAATGAATAGTCTAACATCACAATTATTAAAACTGGAAAAAGAAGAACAAATGAGGCCTAAAGTCAGCAGAAGGAGGGGCATAATAAAGATCAGAGAAGAAATAAACAAAATTGAGAAGAATAAAACAATAGAAAAAATCAATGAAACCAAGAGCTGGTTCTTTGAGAAAATAAACAAAATAGATAAGCCTCTAGCCCAACTTATTAAGAGAAAAAGAGAGTCAACACATATCAACATAATCAGAAATGAGAATGGAAAAATCACGACAGACTCCACAGAAATACAAAGAATTATTAAAGACTACTATGAAAACCTATATGCCAACAAGCTGGAAAACCTAGAAGAAATGGACAACTTCCTAGAAAAATACAACCTCCCAAGACTGACCAAGGAAGAAACACAAAAGTTAAACAAACCAATTACAAGCAAAGAAATTGAAACAGTAATCAAAAAACTACCCAAGAACAAAACCCCGGGGCCGGACGGATTTACCTCGGAATTTTATCAGACACACAGAGAAGACATAATACCCATTCTCCTTAAAGTGTTCCACAAAATAGAAGAAGAGGGAATACTCCCAAACTCATTCTAGGAGGCCAACATCACCCTAATACCAAAACCAGGAAAAGACCCCACCAAAAAAGAAAATTACAGACCAATATCCCTGATGAATGTAGATGCAAAAATACTCAATAAAATATTAGCAAACAGAATTCAACAGTATATCAAAAGGATCATACACCATGACCAAGTGGGGTTCATCCCAGGGATGCAAGGATGGTACAACATTCGAAAATCCATCAACATCATCCACCACATCAACAAAAAGAAAGACAAAAACCACATGATCATCTCCATAGATGCTGAAAAAGCATTTGACAAAATTCAACATCCATTCATGATAAAAACTCTCAGCAAAATGGGAATAGAGGGCAAGTACCTCAACATAATAAAGGCCATATATGATAAACCCACAGCCAGCATTATACTGAACAGCGAGAAGCTGAAAGCATTTCCTCTGAGATCGGGAACCAGACAGGGATGCCCACTCTCCCCACTGTTATTTAACATAGTACTGGAGGTCCTAGCCACGGCAATCAGACAAAACAAAGAAATACAAGGAATCCAGATTGGTAAAGAAGAAGTTAAACTCTCACTATTTGCAGATGATATGATACTGTACATAAAAAACCCTAAAGACTCCACTCCAAAATTACTAGAACTGATATCGGAATACAGCAAAGTTGCAGGATACAAAATTAACACACAGAAATCTGTAGCTTTCCTATACACTAACAACGAATCAATAGAAAGAGAAATCAGGAAAACAATTCCATTCACCATTGCATCAAAAAGAATAAAATACCTAGGAATAAACCTAACCAAAGAAGTGAAAGACTTATACTCTGAAAACTACAAGTCACTCTTTAAGAGAAATTAAAGGGGACACTAATAAATGGAAACTCATCCCATGCTCATGGCTAGGAAGAATTAATATTGTCAAAATGGCCATCCTGCCCAAAGCAATATACAGAGTTGATGCAATCCCTCTCAAATTACCAGCAACATTCTTCAATGAATTGGAACAAATAATTCAAAAATTCATATGGAAACACCAAAGACCCCGAATAGCCAAAGCAATCCTGAAAAAGAAGAATAAAGTAGGGGGGATCTCACTCCCCAACTTCAAGCTCTACTACAAAGCCATAGTAATCAAGACAATTTGGTACTGGCACAAGAACAGAGCCACAGACCAGTGGAACAGATTAGAGACCCCAGAAATTAACCCAAACATATATGGTCAATTAATATTTGATAAAGGAGCCATGGACATACAATGGCAAAATGACAGTCTATTCAACAGATGGTGCTGGCAAAACTGGACAGCTACATGTAGGAGAATGAAACTGGACCATTGTCTAACCCCATATACAAAGGTAAACTCAAAATGGATCAAAGACCTGAATGTAAGTCATGAAACCATTAAACTCTTGGAAAAAAACATAGGCAAAAACCTCTTAGACATAAACATGAGTGATCTCTTCTTGAACATATCTCCCCGGGCAAGGAAAACAACAGCAAAAATGAGCAAGTGGGACTACATTAAGCTGAAAAGCTTCTGTACAGCGAGAGACACCATCAATAGAACAAAAAGGAACCCTACAGTATGGGAGAATATATTTGAAAATGACAGATCCGATAAAGGCTTGACGTCCAGAATATATAAAGAGCTCACACGCCTCAACAAACAAAAAACAAATAATCCAATTAAAAAATGGGCAGAGGAACTGAACAGACAGTTCTCCAAAAAAGAAATACAGATGGCCAAGAGACACATGAAAAGATGCTCCACATCGCTAATTATCAGAGAAATGCAAATTAAAACTACAATGAGGTATCACCTCACACCAGTAAGGATAGCTGCCATCCAGAAGACAAACAACAACAAATGTTGGCAAGGCTGTGGAGAAAGGGGAACCCTCCTACACTGCTGGTGGGAATGTAAATTAGTTCAACCATTGTGGAAAGCAGTATGGAGGTGCATCAAAATGCTCAAAACAGACCTACCATTTGACCCAGGAATTCCACTCCTAGGAATTTACCCTAAGAACGCAGCAATCAAGTTTGAGAAAGACAGATGCACTCCTATGTTTATCGCAGCACTATTTACAATAGCCAAGAATTGGAAGCAACCTAAATGTCCATCGGTAGATGAATGGATAAAGAAGATGTGGTACATATACACAATGGAATACTACTCAGCCATAAGAAGTGGAAAAATCCAACCATTTGCAGCAACATGGATGGAGCTGGAGAGTATTATGCTCAGTGAAATAAGCCAAGCGGAGAAAGAGAAATACCAAATGATTTCACTCATCTGAGGAGTATAGGAACAAAGGAAAAACAGAAGGAACAAAACAGCAGTGGAATTACAGAACCCAAAAATGGACTAACAGGTACCAAAGGGCAAGGAACTGGGGAGGATGGGTGGGCAGGGAGGGATGGGGGGGGGGGGAGAAGAGGGGGGGTATTAAGATTAGCATGCATGGGGGGGGAGGGAGAAAGGGGAGGGTGGGCTGCACAACACAGAGAGGACAAGTAGTGACTCTACAACATTTTGCTAAGCTGATGGACAGTAACCGTAATGTGGTTGTTAGGGGGGACCTGATATAGGGGAGAGCATAGTAAACATAGTATTCTTCATGTAAGTGTAGATTAAAAATCAAAAAAAAAAAGAAAGAAAGAAAGAAAAGGGGGATTACTCCTTAACAGGATAAAACTATTGGTAAATCAAAGATCAACGCATGATTTAAATATCCTTAATGTTGATCACTTAAAGGGTGTCAGATGATCAGCTATGGAGGTACTCTTCTGATAATATTCCTTTCTCTTAATTAAAAAAAAAAAAAAGCAGTCCCTGTGTGCTGACCTCCAATGAGTTCTGCACAGTGGTATAGAGGGCATGTCAAAGTGTGGGCAAAGGGTCTGTTTGTTTCTATGCAGAAGATCAAGGCCTAGCTTGGATACCCAGAAAATGAACTAAGATACGATATGAGGAGGAGCTTCCGGCATCAGCACTCTCTGGAGGACTTGTGCCGGGGGATGATCATCAAAAAGCCTACACAGGGATCCGGACGATGCTGCGGTTGTGGCTGCATCCAGCCCACCGTCTCCTAGACTTGCCATAGGAATGAGGAGGGAGATGTCTAGGCTGGCATGTGCATACAGTAAGACAACGAATTTGACCAGATCTGTACTGTTGGAACTCAACCAGGAGTTGGGAGGGGTGCAAGTTGTAGCACTCCAAAATCTCATGACTATAGACTATCTATGGTTAAAAGAACATATGGGATGTGAACAGATCCCAGAAATGGGCTGCTTTAATGTGTCTGATGGTTCAAGTACAGTTGGACAATATCCATCATATCATAGATAAATTTTCACAAATGCCTAGGGTGCCTAAATGGTTTTCTTGGCTTCACTGGAGATGGATGGTAATTATAGATTTGCTTTGTTTATGTCACCGTATTCCTATTATGTTAATATGTGTGTGCAAATTAGTTAGTAGTTTAAAACCTATACATATTTAAGGTACTATACAAGAAGATATGTCAAAGAAATAATCAATCCTCCCATGTTTCCTTCATATGCTACATCTATAGCTTTTCTTCTTCCTTCCTAATTACAACCCTTAAATAGAATTCGTGCCTCATATCGAATTTGCCGAGTATCATAATTCCTCCAGGTGGTAAAGATACCTCGAGACAAGTGCTGGGCATAGAAGCCACAGGGCATAAATCTGCAAAGAAGTAAAAAGCTAACCTTTGCAAACAATATGGCTTCTCTCTCACTTACCAACTTTACATTTCCCTGTATGGCCCCGGAAGATGACTGGTTAGCCAGAGACGGGTAAGATTCCTCAAGGGAGGAACAACCTAAGACAGGCACAGTCGCAGGGGGGCCATCAGGTGAGAATTTGGGGATCAACAGAGGTGAGGCTCAGAACCTCACCCCCCCTGCTTTGAGAGAAATCTTCTGCATCCGTGGATGTCTTGCTGCCCTTGTCTAGCCTGGATTAATACTTAGTCCATAGGCACACACCTGATCATCTGATCATCTACATTTGCCTTCTTACAGCACTAAACTATGTTTTCTACCTTTATCTTGCATCTACCTACCACTTCAGCATTTTATTAAAAATAAAAATAATAATAATAATAGGAGAAATGTGGGATCAACATGTAAATCAAGTACAAAAATCAAACGAATATTCATATTTGACCTGATTATTTATAGGTCATAATGCATGATCAGAACCGAAAGTTTCTGTGATAAATGCCCTTGTACTGTTCACCATGTAAGAATTTATTCACTATGTAAGAATTTGTTCACCATGTAAGAACTTGTTCGTTATGCTTCAGAAGATTGGAGACTGACGAGAATTAGGCTTGAGATGGATTAATGATTGTGCATTGAGCATTGACCCCCCTATACTGAATTTTATTGTTGTTAACAACCATTTGATCAATAAATGAGAGATGCCCTCTCAAAAAAAAAAATAATAATAATAATAAATAAAAAAAATAAAAAAATAAATCTAAACTCCTTCCTGAGACCTACAGGGCCCTACATACCACTCCAACCTCAGCCTCCGCGCCTCCTTTCTATTTCAGCCACACTGGTCTCCTTGGCCCTTTGTTTCTCTACAGCTGTTCTCTGCCGAAAATACTTTAACTCTTTCAAGTGGTCAGCTAGCTCCTCATTCATTCAGATCTCAGCTAAAATGACATTTCCACACTGACACCCTCCAAAAAATCAAGAAAACGTATCTCTTATAAAACTTTCAAAGCACCTGTTCTTTTCCCTCATAGTATTTTTTCACATTTAAAATACTTATATTTTCATTTGATTAACATATACCTCCACTAGACTGCAACTTTCACAATGGACATTTTTTTGTTTTATCAGGGCCTAGTACTTATTACAGTGCCTGGCATATGGTAGATTACTGATAGGCCAAATAAACTGGCATCAAAACTATAAAAAGCAAAACTATAAGAAATCCAAGGAGAAATAGATAGAAACAGAATAGTAGCAGGAGACTTGAGACATTTCTTTTCATCCTTAACAGATTTAGTAGACTGATTAATTCTATGGAACACAGGCCGCAAATTCAGATGTCTACAGAGGAAGTAGGAGAAGCCTGAGTAATGAGTACAGAAACAATCTACAGGTTCCATTCAAACTAGAACTAACCTAATCAAGAAGAGTAAGTGGACAGAGCACAATAGATCAAACTGGCAAAGACAAAGGGGAACATGTCACAGGTACAGAGTTACTAGAAGAATGCCAGTACACAATAATTTGCAATCACAATATAAGCTGCTCATGGAGACAGTAATACAGCATGGAGAATATCAGTCTATGATTCTGTAACATTTTTCTACATTGTAGATAGTAAACGCACTAGAGGGGGTTTAATAATATGGATAACTGTTGAACCAGACTGTACTGAACACTTGAAACCAACATAAGATTGTTTATCAATGGTACTTCAATTAAGATTACTAATCATCAAGACTGTAACAAAGAAAACAAACCAACAATGATGGGAAGTTATATGATCATCTCAAAAGAAGCTAAGAAGACATGTGACAAAACACAATACCCATATCTGACTAAAAAAAAAACGGAATCAGAAATAGGTGAACACATTCAACACAAGGTCTTAAACGAACAGCCAACCTAACAATTAACTGAAAAATTAGTATCTGTCTCATTAAATTTGGAAAACACATAAGATGCCCACCATCACAACTAATATTTAACAGTGTTTTGTAGATAGCAAGCAATGCAATTTGAAAAGAAAAAAAAGGAGATGTACACGTAAGAAAAGCAGTTATCTGCATGATTCGTGTTTGCAGATAATACAATTTTATTCTGAGAAAATGCAGCTCAATCAACAGGTAAGCTATTAGAAACAATTTTTAAAAATAGGTGGCAAAATAAAAAATTAACTTAAAATCCATGAGCTTGCCACTAGAAGCTCCATGAAAGCAGTTATTTTTGTACGCAATCAATTTAAAGATACAGTAAGGCTCAAAGGTATAGGTAAAAAGATTTACAAAACCAATTATGTATTATCCAATCTTACACAAAATACATGTTTAGCACATGCTTACTCACTCATATGCATACACACACATTCATACAAAGATGATAACAAAAGGAGAGTAACCAAAATACTAATGTTATCTTCTGAATTTTCTAAATTTCCTATTTCTTTCCTGATAAAGGGAAAAAAAGTTCTTACTAGACTTTGAGCAGTATTATTTTCAAAATTCAAGGCTTTCTTCTTAAACTAATTATCCAAATTAGATTAATGAAAGTCAAGAGCTCAAAAGGGGGTGGCAAACTATGGCCAGCAACAGCCTGTTTTATAAGTAAAGTTTTATTCACACACAGCCATGCCCATTTGTTTACTTATTGTCTATGGCCGCTTTCATTCTACAATAGCAGAGTTGAGTAGCTGCAACAGAGACAGCCTGCCTGCAAAGCCTAAAGTATATACTATCTGTCAGTTTAAAAGAATGTTTGCAAATTCCTTGCCTATAAGATCATCTAGTCCAGCCTACACTCTATGGATGAATAAACTGAGGCCGGCAGACTTCTCTGTGGTCAAATTCAAGTTAAGAAGCAATAAAGAATTCTATTCCCACTTGGCCAGAAAATTCTCAAAACAGGTACCAATGAATTGCTGAGAAGACTTCAGGCCTAATTTGTATTCATGATCTTAGTAAACTTTGGTAGATTCTGGGAAAAGTTAATTTAAAAACTACATAAACCTAGGGATGTAATGTATAGCATGGTGACTATATATAATATATTGTGTATTTGAAAAGTCACTAAGAGAACAGACCTTATCATGAGAAAAAAATTTTGGACTATGTGGATGGTGATAGATTTTTCTCCTCTGTTTGTGGCTTTTATTATTTACATAATACAATATAGTATCAGTGCTGAATAGCATGATTATGTGCAATACATACACATGAACTATTTGAACACATCTGTGGATCTAACTCAGAACTAAGGTACACAAAATTGAAAGCAAAACTGAATGCTGTAAGAATAAAAGCAAAAACTAGGACTGAACACTGCAATGAATCACAAGTAGTGCCTCGTTTATATATCTTAACTATTTACAGGTGAAAGAGGCATTACCACAACACTAATCTAACTATACTCATTTACATATAAAAACACAAGTTTCAAACATCACAAAAAACCTTCCATTATAACATAGAAATGTTAATCAAACTTACTATGATAATCATGTTGCAACATATACACATCACATCTTCATGTTGTACACCTAAAATTGATACAATGTTATATGTCAATTATATCTCAACTAAAAATAAAGATATATGTATTTTTTTAAACACACAAGCATAGATTAGGGAAGGTTAAGACACCAACAGGCAATGGAAGTATAACCTGATTTGGCCTATTAAATTTAACTTAATGAATACACTCTAAGAAACTCCAGCCTGAGCAACTAAAGACACACCTCTAGCACATTTAGAAAAGCACTGTCTATAAAAGCGAAAAGAGACTAAAATTTCAATAGGGTTAGTTCTTTAAGGCAAATAAATATTAATAGCAAATGTGGTTATGTATCAATAAGGAAAAAAAGGACACTTCACACCTTAATTTACATACTTGAACCCTTGCAGGCATTTGAATTCATGACCCTTGCCATAAACCGCCTCCACTGTTAGGTTTCTTCCAAGACACAGGGAAATAGTCACAACTCAAGCTATTTAGGAAGTTAAAGATAATGCGTCTGGAAGAAGGTAATCTTCCAAGTGTACAGAGATCAGAAATCAGAGGCAATTCACACCTGGATAATTCAGAATGAAAGTTCATATATGTACCCAAAATTAGAGTAAAGCCACTTTTTACATTTTTTTTTAAATTTTTTGCATAATACTCTGAAAGCAGGGTATGGTCATGAGTTGGAGAAAAGAGTAATTTACTGAAAAACACTTCAAGGAGTGTGTGAAATAATTTCAATGTCTAAAGGAACAGGGAAAACTGCACTAACAGGAGAAGCTAAGATTTCATTAGCTATTTTATGTATTTATTTTTTCTGACAGGAATCCTGCCAGCAGGCCTACGCAGCTTCTTTCCATATGGTTATTTTTCTTTTTCAACTGAGGTACATACAATAACACAAACTTTAGTGTACAGCCCAATCAATTTTGACATGTGTGCATGCTCGTAACCAACACCCAGATCAAGATATCAAACATTCTAATTTTTCCCCCTTCACCTATTTCACCCATCCCCTATACTATATCCCCCACAGCAATGGCCAGTCTGTTCTCAATGCCTGAGTCTGTTTCTGTTTGGTTTGCTTGTTTATTTGTTTTTTTAGATTCCACATACAAGTGAAGGCATATGGTATTTTTCTTCGTCTAATTTAATTTACTTAGCATAATACCCTCTGGGTCTCTGTTGCAAATAGGAAGATTTTGTTCCTTTTTATAGCTGAATAATACTCCACTGCAAATGTGTACTGCTTCTTTATCCATTCATCTACTGATGGACATTTAGGTTGCTTCCACATTTTGGCTATTGAAAAAAAAATGTTGCAATAAACATAGGAGTGAATATATCTTTTTGAATATTAGTTATTTTCAGTGTTGAACTATTTCCTCAGACAAGCCTTGATGCAGCTTGTACCGTCTTGATATGCAAACATTAGAAGGAAAGAGGACAAGAAAAGAAATTCCACAAAGATTAGTATGTGCATTTCTGACATACTTTTTAAGTTCCATAAATAGATTATATTATAAACAGTCAGACCTCAAAGGAGGCGATGTTAACATACTGAAATGAAGCAGAGAGCCCTAACAGTGAAATACAGAATCTGCACCTCCTGAACACCACCATTCGGTATGAATCACTTTGTCCTGCAGTCTCCCAAGTACATGAATTCTGAAAGACGTGTAGGACTACAAGTCTCAGCTTGTTAACTTTCTTAACACATTTTGCGAGGTTCCATAATTGCAATTTAACATCACTTAAGTAACAGAGAAGTTTCATTAAGAAAAAGTGACGTCTTTTCCTCTGAAAACTATTAGTTAAATAATTTAGCCAGAGATTCCTGAGAAAAGGTTTTATACAGGAGAACCCAGACACACTGGGATGCAGTATCTCACAATTCAGTTCACACACCAATTCTTAAACTTTTACAACATAGGAATTCTCTAAGTTATCAAATTAAATTTCTCAGCCAAAGTCTCTGAATTTTAATCATTTCTCTTCTGTCCTACATGTACAACTCTTAGCTTAATTTTATCACGATTTTCTAAAACTAAGTATTAACTGATTGCCTCTTTCCCTACCACCAAGAACAACAAATGAGGTAGTCATTTCAAAGATGACCCCATTTTATTGTAGAAATTCAATACCAACATATACACAATAACGCTGAGCCAACAGTCTCAACAAAGGTCAAGGACCACAGCCAAACTGCTGGAGCTACCCAGGCACACAGAATTTGGAGCCAATAAGTCTAGAGGAAAAAGAGATGTTAGATAAGTTCTCAGAGTACAGCAGAAGCAGACCAACTACAACAGCACAGTCAGACCAAGAGAACTTTCTGACGTGATATGAAATGACCCATATGTTCTGCCTCTGTGTGGTGTAATACAGGAGCTATTAGCCACACATGACTACTGAAATGTAGCTAGTGCCACTGAAGAACTGATGTCTGAATTTTACTTAATGTCAATGTAAATAGCCACCTATGTGGCTAGTGGCTGCCGTACTGGACAGCGCAGAACTAAGAGCGAAAATAACCTACAGACTTTGACTTGTGCACTCAGTTCAACAATTCCTGTGCTGCTTACTCCATGCATAGCAGAGGTTGAGCCAGGCACTAAGGGAGATGAAATGTGAGACCCCGCCTGCCCTAAAGCAGGTTCTAAGAAAGGAGACAGCTAGGTAATTAACAGTCCATGTCAGTACAGTATCTCAACAAATAAAGATATAATGATAAAGGGGTCAAATACCAGAGGGCAAAATAATCCTGCCTAAATGTTTATGCACTTAACAACAGAGCCTCAAAATATATGAAGACTGACAGGACTCCAAGGAGAAATAGGCAAATCCATAACAACAGTGGTAGACTTCAAATCTGCTCTCTCAGTAATCAATAGAACAAGTACACAGAAAATCAGCAAGGTCACAGAAAACCTTAACACTGCAACCACCTTAACCACACTGACATCTATGGAACACTCCATTCAATAGCAGAATACACCTTCTTTCCAAGTATATTTGGAACATTCCCCTAGACAGGCAAAATTTTAGGGCACAAAACAAACCTCTAAAAATGTTTTACAAAATGAAAGTCATACAAAGTATATTCTCTGATAATAGTGGGATTAACTTAGATCAGTAACAGAGAGATACCTAGAAAATCCCCAAATAACTAAAAACTAGACAACAAATAAATGCACAAGGTCCTGGGTAGAGAGAGGTACAGGTGCTTAGCCCCACATGGGGAAAAGAGAATGGTGACCAGAGAAGGCAAGGTGGAGAAAGTGATGAATGGGTGACTAGGAGTTAATCAGCACAGCAAGTAACGATAAGGTATGTGAGAACTACAAAGACTTCAGTATTCCTTACAACCAAATCCAAGGTAATGAAAATTAAGTTGTGAATGAGAAGAGAAATAAGGGAGACTTAGAAGTCCGTTCATCTTTGACCCTCTTCTCTCCTTCACCACACCCCACCTAACCAATATATCACTAAGATCTGTCAGTCTAGTCCTAAATTATTTTTGAACTGCAGGTGACCCTTGAACAACATGTTTGAACTGTGCAGATCCACTTAGCCACGGATTTTTTTTTTCAATAAGTAAGCTGGAGGTTTGTGGTAATTTGAAAAAACTTTGTCTTACTTTATTGTAAGACTACAGTACGTAATACATGTATCTTACAAAGTAAGTGTTAATCAGCTCTGTCATGAGTAAGTCTTCTGGTCACGAGTGGCCCATCAGTAATTAAGTTCTCTATTCCCACTGACACCAACCTAGAACAAGACCTGTCACATCTGGTTTACTTCAACAGTCCAATTCTCTTCATCCCTTCTCATCTCACTCCAATTCATTCTCTATTCTACAGCCAGACAACTTTAAAAACTTGCATCTGATCATATTAGTCTCTACTGAAAATCCTTCACAGTTTTCCCTCCAGTCCACTGCACATGATGATCCTCGGGCCTAGAATCCTCTTCCCCACCCTTCACCTGGCTACTTTAATTTCAAGCCTGTCAGCTCTGATCCCCCACAGACTAGGTCATATTTACTTGCTCCCATCTGAAACATCTCTCTCACTGACAGACTGGCTGCCCTCCCAGCTGCATTAGAGCAGGGGCTGTATCTGACTGCCTGACAAGCTACATCCCAGACAGTGCCTGGAACATAGCAAGCACTCAACAGGTTTTGGTTTCACCTTTTTTTTTTTCAGTAAATGAACAAATCAATGAACCTGAACTAGGGCTGGCAGGGAGAGCGAAAGCCAAGTCATGGACTATCCATATACCTCACTAAAGCAGACAACCATTTTTCCACGGAAGATTTTTACAAAAGGGCATAACATGGTCAGCGTTGTCTTAGAGCAGAACCAGGTGCATGTGGAAGATTGATGGGAAAGGAGATGAATGGACTTTTGTCCATTATCAGCCAGGCAGGCAGGATGGTTCCTTTAAGAGGCCAAGGAGGGATGAAGAGGGTCTGATTTAGGGAACTAGCACAGGTGGACAAGAGAGCTGACAGGCATTTGGGAGAGAGATACAATGTGAACTGAACAGGACCTGGCGACAAGCCTGCACATGGAGAGTGAGGCATAGGGAGGAGTTTGTTACTTCCTCACTTCTGAGATGGATCACTCAGTCATGAATGAGGGTCATCATTCATTAAGCAAGGAAACAGGAGGCTGGGAGTGGCCACTGAAAAACAAATTCTACTTGAAACATTGAATTTGATGTGCCTATAGGACATCTAAATGAAGGAGCTCAATAAGTATTCATTCATTGATGAGTTAAAACACATGAAAGGAATCATGATTACAGAAATTGGGTATCAGAGGTCTTACCTAGCTCTTAAAAGTCTCATTACATCAGCTTTCTCCTACTCCAATAAATCCTGTACACCAAGGCCAGATTATTTTTCATAAACTCAGCTTAATCATGACATGCTCCAATTTTAAAACATTCAATGACTCCCACTGCCCAGTAAGTACAAATTCCTCTGACTGGCATTTACTCAAATCAAACTGAAATACACTCTCCCCTTCTCTTGTTAGTCTTTCCTCCTCCACATTCAAACCAGAAATATGTAGCCACTGAACATGTATCTTTCTGTCACCTGTTACATTCATAGGCTCCTTTCTCTTCTTATTCATCTTCCACCTGGGGAAATCCTACCTGACTTATAAGGCATATCTAAAATTCAAGCTTGTTCGTGACACTGCTTCAGATCTCCCAAGGAATGTGACTTCTTTCCCTAACTTAATTTTCTGTTTTTCTCACAGCACTTACCATAGTCTGTCCTATATTATAGTTATTTACACATTATGTTTTTATTCCTTTTAAAGAATAAAGACCCTGAAAGTAGGGACCATTTCTTATTCATGTCTGCATCTCTTTGAAACTTTTAACATAGTACCTTGCATACTGAATAATAGAAAAATTTTTTTTACATCTTTTATCACATTGTAAAGAAATACTTAATGAGACATGTTTATAAATGACAAAATTTGTAATATGAGCTAATATCCCTTTCCTGTTAAGGCTACCAAGAAATACAAAAAGTAAAGATATATTAGAACAAAAAGAAAAGAACCACAATGAGATAGCACATTATATCTGTTAGAATGGCTAGTATCAAAAAGAAGAAATAACAAATGTTGGTGAGGATTTGGACAAAGGGAAATCTTAGGCACTGTTGGTGAGAAGGTGAACTGGTGCACCCACTATGGAAAAAAGTATACAGGCTCCTCACAAAATCAAAATTAGAACTACCATATGATCCAGCAATTCCACTTCTGGGTACTTATCCAAAGGGAAAGACATCACTTTCTCGAAGAAAGAGGGACGTCCCCATCTTCACTACAACATTATTTACAACTGTCAAGACATGGAAATAACCTAAGTGTCCACTGATGGATGAATGAATAAAGAAAACATGTACATATATATACATACACACACACGATGGGGAGTATTATTCAGCCATTAAAAAGGAAATCCTGTCATTTGCAACAACATAGATACACCTTGAGGGCATTATTTTAAGTGAAGTAAGCTAAGCAGATAAAGCCAAATACTGTATGATCTCACTTATATATGGAATCTAAAACAACAAAACTCTTAGAAACAGATTGGCAGTTGCCAGAGGTGGGGAATGGAGTGAGGGGAACAGATAAAGATGGCTGAAAGGCACATACTTACAGTTATAAGTAAGTTCTGAGTATATAATGTACAGCATGGTGACTACTGTTAACAATATTGTATTTTTGAAAGTTGCTAAGAGTAGATCTTAAAAAAAACTATGTGAGGTGATGAATGTGAACTAAATGGTAATCATTCTGCAGTGCATACACATATCATATAAATATGTTGCAAAGAACGAATACAATGTTATAGGTCAATTATATCTCAAAGTGGAGGGAAAGAAAAAGAAAGAAAAGAGCAGGCATAAGCAGTAAAGCAATTTCAATGAATTTGTGGAATATGGGAAGTGAGAGAACAGACATCTGACTTGGCAGAAAGGAAGATTCCATTCTAAGAACTTTCAGAGGAGATGGGAGGAGTGAGACTGATCAGGATCTAAAGATACTGGGACCCTTAGACCATCAGACTAGAAGGCTTAGAGGTCCTAACAGAAAACTTAGCGAAGTGTATGTATTGTAAAGTGAAAGCCCTAGCCACCTTCCCTCAGCCAGCTTCCCAGGATACCGGACACACACAATCTCAGAACCCTACCCCCAGGCCCAGGCAAGAGATTTAAGAAATCTTCCCTTAAGAAGCCAAACAGGCTCATAGGAGAAAAATAATAAAATAAGAGGGAAATAAAAAAACAAACAAAAATATACAAAAACAATTAAAAATACCGATAGCTGGGGTTCCACAAAAGAAAGGCTGGCTCACTGCCCAATTATCTCATAGCAAAATCTATCAGTTGACAAACCATGAACCCCACAAAGGGCCATCCAGCACCTCCCTCCTAAATATGGACAACTAAGGATCGTGAGACATTTGAAAAAAGTCTCCAATATGAAAAAGAAAAAAAATTTTTTAAGTTGAAATACACTTAGCATACAACCCAGTGATTCTACTCCTAGGAATTTACCAAAGAGAAATGAAAACTTATATTTACCCAAAAACCTATAAAGTTTATAGCTGCTTTATTTACAACTTCCAAAACCCAGAAACAAACTCAAGAGTTCCTGAACTGGTGAATGAATAAACCAATTCTGGTACATCCATATCATGAACTACTTAATCAGCAATAAAAATGGAAGGAATTATAAATACAAGTATACCTTGAATGAATCTCAAATGCATTAAGTTAGGTAAGAGAAGCCAGACTCAAAAGGCTACATAGAGTATAATTCAATTTATATAATATTCAATTAAAGGCAGAACTATAAGAAATAAGGAAAAAAAAAATACATCAGTGAAGTTAGGGGGAAGCCAAAGGTTGACTAAAGGAGCACAAGGGAATTTAGGGAGTTGATGAACTGTTCTGTTACTTCACAGTGGTGGTATACATGACTGTTATGTGTTTGCCAATTTAGTCAAAAACAGTAGACTAAAAAGGGTGAGTTTTCTGTGTATATGTAAGTTGTACTTCAATAATTTCTTTAAAAATTATTCATGAGTATAAGAAGATACTATATCAATGAACAGGATGCTATGGAAAAGAAGCAGAGAAAACAGCTTTTGGACCTTAAGTATCTGATAGCTGAAATCAAAAGTGATGTAATAGAAGGCTTAGAAGAGAAAGACAAGTCTCTCAGGAAGCAGACCAAAAGGACAGATAAAAATAATTTAAAAAGATGAGCAACTTAGGAAGATCGGTCTAGAAGATCCAACATGTAACTGACTAGGAGTTCAAGCAGAGAACGAAGAAAATTTGGAGAAATATTAGCAAATTAGCTGAAGTAATTTCCCCAAAACTAAAGAACATGAGTCTCCAGATTAAAAGGGCCCCCCAAATACCCAGCACAATGAATGAAAAAAGTGTCCCATCAAAGGAAATGGTATCACTGCAAAGCCAGAATACTGGTGCTGGTGAAAAGAGCCTAAAGGCTTTAGAAAGCAGAGAGAAACAGGTCAGACATGAAGGAAGTCATCAGAATGGCCCTAGACTTCTCAATATCAACACTTGATGTTTTAGCACACTAAAGCAAATCTTTCAAGTGAAACTGATTTACTTATTTAGGATCCTATGCCCAAACTATCAAGTATTAAGGGTTGAAAAGGGCATTTTCAGACTTAATAATGAAAGTTTATTTCTCATGAACCCACTCTTAGGAAGCAACTAGAGGTTGTGCTGAAAAAGAGAAGTAAAACAAGAAATATGTACGACCCAAGAAACAGAATCAACATGGGAAAGCAGTAAAAGAAGGTCCAGTGTGATGTTCAACAGATTATGTAGAGAGACCAGTCCAGGCTGTGGGCAGAAATGCTCAGGGGCTGCAGAAGGGAGATCAAGGAAAACTGTGGAATTGTTATACCTCAGAGTTTGGAAAATAGTTAAGTGGTAAGATATTTTACAGACTTGATAGTGTACTGGGCTAGGTTCACAAAATATTAAACAAATGAAAAAACAAGGCATTAATTCCAGGAAAACAGCTACCAAAAAAAAAACAAAAAACAAAAAACCCTCATAACCAAAGCACATTACATGATTCAATCATGAATAATATTTACTTAGTTATAATAGTGTAATCAGTTCTTTATGATTCATACTATAACTATAATGAGAGGACAAGGAGAAAGGGTAGTTATAATAGGCTAAGTCTTTATCTACCATAACAAAGTCAAGAAAGAAATGCCTAAAATTAATAAATCATATATAAGCACATAACTTTAAAATACTGTGATAAATACCAGGGATTGGGGGTTGGGAAAACAGCTACAAGAATTGAAAGCCATTGCCTCTGGACAGGGCTCAGGGTGGGAAGGAGTACAGCAGGGAACTGACTTTTTGGTGACTATGAGCCTTAAATATTATTTTATTTTACCTATGTTCATGTACTACTTTGGTAAACACACAATGATGTGGGAAAATCTTGCTGTATATCAAGTAAAAACAACCTGCTTAATATGATCCTATTATGTCTTTTTAAAAATATGTGTATTACAGAACTTATTCACTATGTAAGAATTCGTTCACCATGTAAGAACTTGTTCGTTAAGCTTCAGAAGATCGGAGACTGACGAGAATTAGGCTTGAGATGGATTAATGATTGTGCATTGAGCATTGACCCCCCTATACAGAATTTTATTGTTGTTAACAACCATTTGATCAATAAATATGAGAGATGCCCTCTCAAAAAATAAAACAAAAACCCAGTATCCAGTCCCCTGAATTTGCTGTGCCCTGTGATTAGGTCTTCCTTTATAAACTCTCATAAATTTTGTTGTAAACTTTGTCATAAATTAATTGGTAATGTATGGCTTAAAAAAAAATATGTGTATTACAAACAAGTTATAGAAAATGGAATAAAAAAATATAAAAACATTTTCAGTGGTTCTCTTTGGTGGGATTACAGATGATTTTCATCTTTGTTTTATGTGTATTTTCCCAAAAGAGCAAATCTGTACTACTTTTATAATTTTTCATTGCAATTTTCAAAAACAACTTGAAAATAGAGATCTCAGGGGAAAGAGGAAAACAGTGAGAGGGTCATGAGCTGGTTTGAAAACATGGAAAACTGGTGCTCAAGGAACAGACAAGAGAAAGACAGCATGGAGGAACTACCAAAGCGCTAGAAGAATCAAGAGTGCCTCCTCCACTTCAACCACTGTAAATAACTGAAGTAAATGTATTATTTACTACAGTTGTGGAATAAATCAGATGTTATGTAAACTAAATTTTTTAAATGGGTAAGTTAAACATTTAATACTTCTTTTACAAGGGGAAAAATAAATGTTGTAATATACATTTTTACTTAAATATGGTCTTCAAAACATTTATACCTTGGGAATCACATGACATCTTTCGGTAACAGTAAAATACTACCTCACTACACTGGAAGTAAGGCCCCCACATCTTCACAGAATCTCCATCCTCAGCTCAGGAACAAATCAACAGATATTAGTAGCTAGCATTTCTTATTGCACCTTTCCCATGTGCCAGGCACTGTTCTAGGTATTGCACATGTATTAACCCACTTACGCCTCACAACACCTCAATTAAGTACTCTGTATCTCCATTTTACAAATGAAGAAAAGGAAGCAGAGTGTTGCGCAAACTGCCCATCATCACAGAGCCCAGATTCAAACCCATGAAGTATGGTTCCAGATTCTTCACTTTAAATTTCTATACTACTTGCTACCTCTCTAGATCTCTGGAATTCATTAATAACTTATGGATGACAATCCTCAGATTCTATCACACCATGACAGCCAAAGTTTTGTGGTGGGCTTACATATGCAGGTGCCTCCAATGCCTGCCATAAGTCCTCATCTGACAGTGTGGACATCAGTGGTATGACCACGTAACTACTGGGCTTTCTCTGACAAATCCTTCTGGAATAAATTCTCCAAGCTGACCTAAGGCCACTCAAAAATCATGTATTTTGGAAGACCTGCAACTCAGCTTTCTTTCATCCTACAAGAACTGTTTTAAAACTATTGTAACAAATAAAATGTCTAGTTGAAATGATTCTATTAAAACAGTATTTGTAATGATCCAGCAACTCCACTCCTACAATATACCCCCAAAAATGAAAATGTCATTCAGACAAAAACTTATACACAAATGTTCAGAGAAGCATTATCCATAATAGCCAAAAGTGGAAACAATTCGAATGTCCATGCACTTATGAAGATAAGAAAATTTAGTATATCCATATAGTGAATATTATTCAACTATAGTACTGATACACGCTACGATGCGCAGGAACCTTAAAAACATTACATTAAGTGAAAGAAGCCACATACTGCATGATTCCATTTATATGAAACATTCAGAAAAGACAAATCAACAGAGAATGAAAGCAGTGGTTGCCAGGGGGTGGAGACGGTGAGGGAGAGAACAGGCAGTGCCTGCTATGGGAATGGGTTTCTTCTTCGGGTAAGAAAAATGTTCTGGAATTAGGCAGAGCTGATGGTCCTACAACTCTGCAAATATACTAAAAACCACTGAAATACACACTTTCAAAAAGGGTGAATTTTATGCCATATGTATTATATCTTAATAAAGCTGCTAATTTAAAAATGTAATTTTCATTGAATATTGCTTGAAAATTATTCAGCAATTTAAGTATCCAATAAATGTTAGTTATGTGTTACTATTTTTAAAAATCATATAGCAATCAAAAGAATCTATAATAATTTATAAAATTTGATTTATACCAGTAGACAAAATTTTCTATATGATTTTACTTTTAATCTTTTAAAGTGCACTTTGCAAGTTTTTTTTTTTTAATATTTTCTGCCACCTGAAGCTTATCATTTTAAAGAACCAAAAGCATGAAAATAAATTAGAGTAATGAGGGTCAGTGTAAACTAGCACTAAATGAAGAAGTTGAAGCTATAATGGCTATAAGCAGGCAAAGAGAAAACAGACCAAGAGGCAACAGTATTCTGGGAAGCCCTCCTGGGAAGGTCCCTCCAGTGAGTGGAAATGGAGCCTGGCTAAATAGCAGGGAGGAAGCAATCAATTCAAAGCAAAGAGAACATCAGCTAGGATCTGCTCCTGTTTGTCACCCAGATGACTGTTCCCCCACTGCCACCACTTTCTCACCCACTGCATTCCCCCTTCAAGGATCTGTAGTCACAGGGATGACACAGGGTTGTGAGGAAGAGAGGACCTAACAGAAGAGACCAGAGTTCCTGGCCATTACATCCCCAACCCTGCTGCGTGTATACATTTCAATGTATTTCCACTTCCAAACATACACCTGAATAGGAGATGAGCATGAACTGTACACAAGATTATTTATTATTGTGTTTTTCAGACACACCTCTTTACTACTGACCGATCATGTTGCCCGACTTTTAAATAACTCTTTGGGACTCTCATTTACTTTCTTTTAAGTCTCATGTTTAACCTCTTAAGGTGCTGATTCCTGAAAATAGATCCCATTAACTTCCCTTATAGTCTTGAATTCCTATTGCTACTGAAAGCACTACCATTCTAAGAGAGGCTTATTTGATGCATTCCTCTCGCTGTCTACACTTCTAATGTTGTCAAGGCCTAGAGAACCCTGAAGTACCTCCTGCTAGGGCTACAAAACCCATCCAGATCCCTGCCAGCTAACTCATCCTCTTCCAATGCATCCTACAGAATAGTAGCTATGCTCAACTTCCTAACATCCCACCGAAATCATATTCCACTTGTTTCCAGACATACGGATTATTCCCCAATATCCACAAATGAAAGAGATTTGAAACAGATAGGGCAAGGAGCTTCAGAAACCTCCTCCTCCAGTAATTCTCTCAATTCGACAGGAAAGTGCTGGTTTAACAGTACTTCTGTGATGTAACTTGGTTTCCTTTCCTGCTCCTGCACGGTGCTTATGGGGATACAGCATATCCCTCCAGTGTTCCAGCAGTGAAAAGTGTCTGAGGATCACTGATCTGTCCCACCCTTACACTAACGATGAGGGAAAGTACAAATGCCTGGTTCTCTAGGCACCACCCACAATGGGGCTTTACAGGTTATTTCCTATTCACATACTCAGGCTCTAGCTACATATACCAGGTTACTTAAGACTGCCCACACTTAACCAGTGCCATAGTTCATGCTGCTCCCTCCCTCCATCTGTCCATCTTCACTGTCCACATGCCCATCCAGGAAGTATACACCCACACAAACTCCCCCAAATAAGTCTTGAACCTGCCCTCTTTTAAATCTCCACTGCACTTTGTACCTCACTTGTAGCAACCAGGAATTACATGTATACTGAAAAGATATTTGGAATAAATATTGCCAAACCAGTTACAAATTCTGCTTCAGATAAATCTACAGATCACTGTGGCCTGCATGCCACTTATCTCCACTGTTACAACCTTTAGATGACATAAAGCACAAATTCTCCCATACCATCTGGGCTTTTGCTTTCTGAATTCATCAGACGTTCCAAATTTCAAAATTTCAGCTAAGTATTCTCAGAAGTACTACACAAGTTAAATCAAAGAACAGTTTGGTGTCAAGTGTGATTTAATTTTTTATAATTAGCAAATGCTTGATTTCAAGGTGCCGTCAGAACTTCACCAAATACCTATTCAAAACAGATTTTCTATACAACCCTTTCCAATGTATTGGCAAAGTATGTCATAAAATTCATAGGCTGAAATAACTCTAAATTTTAAAAATAAAAATAAAGACTTGTTCAGCCAAATGCCTCCAGCTTAAGCCAAACTAAATGATTTCAATTTTGTACTAACTAGTTGTCATCCCTGTAGTAATATGTCATAAGAGTACCTTATGTACCCATTAAAATTTTTTCTCCATAAAAAGAAAACATTTAATCTCCAGTGAATAAACATTTTTTAAATCAATGGTTCTAGAATATTAAACTAGTAGCATAATGTCTTTGCATCATCAACAGTATTGCTACCTGCAAAGGACTCAATAGATGAACAGATGAATGAGTCATTTCTTACACTAGAAATTGATATGTTAGTATTTAAGCCAACATTCTAGTCTACAAAAAATAATCAAATTGTTCTAAATTACTAACAAAGTATATTCCTCTTTTAGCCTTGACAGTGCAGCAGGATCCAAGTCCACTAATCATTTTTATGTGCTCCTGGGGAATCTTAAACCACTCCCAGGACGTTTTTTTCTTCTACACATATACATATCTATTTACCTGACAGCCTTCTTCCCAGTCTTTATTGTCTGGAAGTTCAGACAATAAAACTAATGAAATTAGCGCTTAGCCTCAATACTCACTGTCATACATTGTTACTCATTCTAGCCAAGTAGACATATTCTAAAAGCTTCGAACACAAAATGTAGCACCCCTTTTCCCATAAGTTTGAGAAATAATGTTTTTCAAAAAGTAAAACATCCAACAAGTTAACACCACATCCCATAAAGAAAGGACAATGCCTGGCAAGCAATATGAAATAGCTGAAAACACGCTAACTCTGCTACTAAAAACATCCACTGCTCAAGTTGTCTGTCAAAATCTCATCAGACCAATTTTTAGTTTCCCAAATCCAAAATATTTAAGAATCACGGCACCCACTGTAGAATTATCAAAACTTCATCTACTCATAATCATTTATCCAACCAATCTCTGATGAGTACCTGCTATATGCAAAACACTGTACAGAACTGGAGGGGATATAAGATTAATATAAGTATATCCTTAATTTCACATAAAGAATAGGGTAAGTGTACACAGGGTACTCTATAAATTGTCATTAAGGAACACAAAATCTTATTTAAGTACATAAAAATGCTAATTTTTTTAAAGAAACCACAACTGCAATTTAACTCAGCATATACAGAGCTATCAATCCTTAACATATTTGCCAGGCCTTCAAAGAAGAGTTAAAGTTATCTGAATTGCCCTGCTAAAATGCCTTAGCTCTGGTCTAACCTGAAAAAACTTTCTCTGACAGTGTAATTCAGTCTCCATGGGTCTTTCAATTCTAGACTCTTGGTAGAAAGGACCACATGTGATTTCTTAAACTATTACTATTACTATAAAAGATGTACCAAAATTGAGTTGGCAAGAAATGAAAAGTGGTGTGTAGTCCCTTCTACATAAGACATAAATACTTGACACTTGATTGATTCCCTTGATTCTCCTACCAGCCTCCCCCGAAAACAGGCAGACACTCTCACTGTCAGGCAAAAGAAATTACCTTTTTATTTGTTCTTAGGACATTCCAGATGGGTTTACATCTGGCTTCATACTCATACTCCTCCAATTAAGTATTAAAATTTATAAAAAATGGAAACATAAATTTAACCACTTCAAGTATTCTACTCTTTTAAAAACAAATGACACACCTTGCTTTTTTAAGATCCTATATTCTCACTAACTTTACTTTGTAAATGCTCTTAAAACTGGATGATAATTTGGTTAATCCAGAGTAACAAAAACAAAGGAAAAACCTTGCAGGTTATTGCTCCAATTTACGCTTTGTCGCCCAATTTAGTAAAGCAACAATAGGTACTTAAATCAGCAATCGTGTCTTTAAAAAACTAAACAAAACCAAATGTATCTCAGCACCAGCCTATAGAAACTTTATGTGAGAAAACAGGAGTCGTCACCACGAAGAAATTCATTATAGACCCTGGGAAGATTTTTATCCTCAGAAATGGAATGAAAAGAAAAAGTCATTTCAAACAAATCCCTCTGTACTTCTGCTGTGTGACTTAGAAGTTGGTTCAAAAGTTTGTCTTCAGCAATTATGTACGCATGATCAACTACACATCTTCTGCAACAGGTGACATGAAACGGCATTTCTCTGGCAAAAGGATCAAATTAAGATGCATGTTCCTGCGGTACCTTTTTTTGGGGATTTTACCAAAATGACTTTGAATTGGATTATCAAATTTGTCTTGGTTCTCTTTGGTTTTCTGCTTTGCTTTTTAATCAGCCATTTTCCAGCAACTGTTGCACGCGCCCATTAACACTCAAGAATAAAAACAAACATACAGGACCAGATAAGCCTCCCCTATTAACCCAACTGATCTATTTCCTTAACACAGTTTTAAAACCACACAGCTAAGGGTGCGAAAAAAAGCATGTTTTGTGTGTGCCTGTGTGTCACAAATTGTCGAAATATTTAATTCCCTTTTAAGAAACACATATATAGCAAAAATCTCTAAGAAATCACATTAGAAGTGCAAAGAGGTTTGCAAAACAAGAGACTCCTTTCATTCCAACAAACTAAACCAAAACAAGGGAAGAAAAATGAATGCAATGGATATTTGCGTGCCAAAGTTTCAATCCTGCCCGGTGTAGACACTGCACTGGCACAAATTTTGAAGAGGAAAAAGAGGGGGCTGGTGGGGGGGGAGAACGAGAGAGCGAGTGTGTGGCCTGCAAACTGCAACAATGCAATCTCCATTTTGAACAATGCGCCTCTTTCCTCTTGTAAATCTAGTTTTTTGCCACTGGACGTGCCGTCGCGTTTCCCCTGTCTCCGTCGGGGGAGGCCCGAGGGGGAGCGGGCACGGCGGGGGGAGGGCGGTGGGGAGGGGGTCCGCGGCGCGGGGCCGGGCGGGTACCTGGAGTGCTGCTGTACGTGCTGTGGCTCCTGAAGCTGCTCTCCGTGCAGTAGCTGGCGTCGTCGTCGTCGTCTTCCATCCCCTCCGGATAATCGGAATCGTCGTCATCCTCCTCCATCTCGTCTTCCTCGTCGTCCTCGGAATCCTGGGTCTCCTCTGCGTCGCCCTCCTCCTCCTCCTCCTCCTCCTCCTCGGAGACCATGTCCTCCTCCTCCTCCTCCTCCTCCTCCTCCTCGCTCTCGTGGTCGTCGTACACCACTTTGCTGACGGCCCTGCGGGCCGGGGTGCTCCGGGCCGGGTGGCCGCCGCCGCCCCCCGCCCTGCCGCCCCCGCCTCCTCGCCCCCCCCGGCCCGGGGCGCTGCTGCTGGGGGGGGCCGGCGGCGGCGGCGGCGGCGGCGGCGGCTTCCTCCGGCTGCTGCCGCCCCCCCGGGGCGAGCTCAGCCGCGTCTTGGGCGCCACCTCAGCCTGGGCGGCGGCCCACCTGCCCCGGCTGCTGCCGCGGTGCCGCGAGCGGAGCCCCCCGATGGGGCCGGACGCGGGCGGCGGCGGCGGCGGGGCCGGGGCGCAGCGCTCCGCAGCGGGAGCCGCGGGCTGCTTGGGCGGCCTGCCCCGCCGGCCCCTCATGTCGGAGCCCCGGCGGGGGGAGAAGGGAAGGCGGAGGGGGAGGGGCGGGCGCAGGGGCGGCGGGGGCGGGCGCCCGGCCGGGTGAGGAGGCCCGCGGGGCCGGGCGGGAGGGGCCCGGCCGGCGGGAGCGGGTGGAGGGAGAAGGCTCAGTCCGAACTGCTGGGGCCCCGCTCCGGATCGCCTTCAGCCGCCATCTTGTTTCTTCCCTCTCGCTCGGTGACTGGGGGAACAGACAGCGGCCGCAGGCCCGGAGCGCGGTCACGTGAGCTGCGCCGCCGCCGAGCCTGGGACGGAGCGAGCCCGCGCGGCGGCCGCTAGAGGGAGCGCGGGAGCGCCGGGGCGGGGGCGGGGAGCCGGGGCGCCTCCGCAGGGCGGGGCGGGACGCCGGACGCAGGCGGCGCCGGGGAGAAGGGCGCCCGCTTGCGAAGGGCCCGGGGTCGAGGGCCTCGGGACGCCTGCCCCGGCGGAGCCCCAGCTGGAGCTCGAACTCAGTAGGGCCTCCTTCCCGTGTCTCCCCTTCCTCGGCTCGGAGAGGAGAGCAGGGGCGCCCCCAACTTCAGCCCCCTTGGGGGAGCTGATGCTGAAAGGGCCAGAGAGGGTGTTGCGGTGGGAAGCGACCCGAGTCAGCGAGGGGGACTGTCAGCACCAGCCACGGAGGGAAATTAACTGGGGAGCGGGGAGACGAGCCCCCGGAAATGTGAAACTTCGGAGGCTTGGTGCTGGAGCCCCGAAGTTGATCCCAGTGACAGCTGCTCGGGGGCTGCGCCAGAAACCACGCCCTGGGCTGCCAGACCCGGAGGGAGAGACGCTCTGACACCGGTTGGATAGAATCCCCACCCGAAAAGCCTCGGAAAAACTCCAGAACGAAACTTTGCCAGTGTCCCCCCACCTTTCCCAATGTCGCAGCTGGGAACTCGACTGGCTCAGCAAGAACTTTCCAATTCTAGTTTGCAGTAGAATGGGTGACTTCCCGCTTAAAACCTATACTTAAAAATCTATGTTTGTGTTCTCGGGAAATAATTATAATTTCTTTACCTGAAGTCACCAGTTCTTGGCTTAGCTGCAGGGACAGATCATGATGGTGAAATTTCAGGCACCCCCAGACCAAATCAGGGTACTCGAGGTGGGCACGGTCAACTCTGGGGATAAGAGAAAGGTTTTTATCAACATATATTAATATTTATTGAAATACGTGATAGTCAAAATGTGATTTAAAGAAAAGTAGTTAACAGGATTCTGTCATACTAAGTGGCTTATTACAATCGAGTTAGGATAGTCCACATTGGAAACTAAAATGAAAATACAGGGATTAATTGCCAGATTTATTCAGTATAATTCCGTTGATAATTGCCAAAGGTGGAAAACTTGCAGCCTTCAGGGACCAGGTAAGTAATGAGAGTAAATATGAAGAAGGCGAAGTGAGGGTTTTGCAAGTGCAAGTGCCTGTGTTTTGTTTGAAGAGACCAGCTATGGGAAGATGGGCCTAAAATGGCTGGATCTTTAAATACTTCAAAAGAAGTGGAACTGTGCATTTCATATGGAATCTCTTGACTTCTAAATGCTGGTAACTAAGTCAGTTTTTTTAAAAACACTTCAGATTGGTTTGGTGGTTTAGATATAGCCCAGAGTCAAAAGTTTGCAACCTGCTTCCTGCACTATGTGAAGTAGTGCTTTATGCTGTAGAGCATACGAAGACATTAGAAATGGTGACAGCCTTTCAAGTTTACAAGCTTAAGAGTGGAGTAAGGCTATTGAAAAAAAAAAAAGCAATGGATAGCACAAAGAAATATTTTTGGATTACTTGGAGTTTTCAGTTGTAAGCAACAGAAACTAACTGGCTCATTTAAACAGAGAAGGGAATCATGAGAAGGATATGGATACCTCCAGAATTACTGGTTATGAGTATAAATGGATTCCAAGCTCTCCAGCTGTTGTCTTCCAGCTGGCTAAGTAGCCGTGTATTCCATGGGCCATTCCACTATTCCATAAAGCAAGCCACTTCTGGTCATTGGGGTCCACAGTGGGACTACTGAATCTGATAGGACAGTCAGTTTCTTAACTTCTTTCACTGTAAAGTTAGTTCCTTGGTCAGATGCTGTTATGGACTAAATGTTTCCCCCAAAATTCATAGGTTTAACCCTATCCTCCACCCCCAGTGTGATGCTTTAGGAGATAGGGCCTTTGAGAGGTAATTTGAATTAGCTGAGGTCATGAGGGCGGGGTCATCATGAATGGGATTAGTGGCCTGGTAAAATCATGAGACAGCGTGCTTCCCCTTGCTGCTCTCCACCATGTGAGGATATCATGAGAAGTTAGTCTGCAACCCGGAAGAGGGCTCACAAGAACCCAACCCTGCTGGCACCCTCATCTCAGACTTCTGGCCTCCAGAACTATAAGAATAAATTTCTGTTTAAAAGTCACCCAGTCTATAGTAATTTGTTAATTGCAAATAAATTTGTTTTTTTTAGCCACACAGGCTATAGTAGTTTACTATATATAGCAGCCTGAACTGACTCAAGTAGATGCTATGATACATAAGATACCATGATACCAAATAAGGTTTCCAATAAACCCAGGATGATGATGGTAGGAAATATGGCTGGTGGGAAAAACAAGTCCTAACTCAGTATAAACCTCTTCCCAATGAGCATGGCTTACTGTACCCACCAAAGGGGCACTCAGCAGTGGTGATAGCCAGGTCAGTCCAGCAGAGGAGAAGTCTGTGATGAGCTTATGACACCAGAAAGCAGGCACTGACTTGACTAGGGAAAGAGCTTGGCCCACAGGGTGGGGCTTCTTGTCCATTAATTTACTAAAGCTTCTTTAGCAGTGGGCACATTTTGATGAGTATTCATAAAGGACACAAATATTCTCACTTTCTAGGTCTATTCTGAGAGGTTCATTTATGTCTTCTCTCCCAAACCTCTTTGTCTGCAGTCTAAGTCTCTCACCACCTGGCCCAAGAATTGATATAGTCTCAAGGCAAAGAGAACCACAGAGTACAACTCAAAGTTCTGCCCATTGGGAAGAGTGCCTTTTGCCACTGTCCTTCCAAGGCCACTTGCAAGTGCAGCTCTATCACCTTAGCAGTCTGTTCCCAGCTGACACCTGTAAAGCAAGCTCACCTGTGTCCTTAGTCACCCAGTCATGGGAGTTTTCCATAAGGCAGTGGTTGTGAACTGAGGGAGCGTGGCAATAAAATGGGAGTAAACCAACTGGGAGTTGCATGCTCATGCCTTCTCCAGGACCTGCTCAGGCCTGCTCTGCTATATGCCATGTCTTCTTGGGCAAGGGAGCACTACTGGGCACTTGGCTAAGTGGGACAGATGCTCAGTTCATGGTAAACCACACAGGTTACACAGTCACCTGGAACTCCACGGACAGGCTTTCAATCTTTGCCAGGGAGCAGGAGCAGTTTAAGAACAATTTCTAAAAAGGAGAATAGTTATTAGCCAAAGAGGCCAAGGCTCTGCTCTAAAACTCTAAGCATAACAGTAGCGATGCTCTTTTGCCACAGGCTTTGCACGGCATCCCAGCACGTGGCTGTCCGCAGAGCACCAGTGGATCTACTGAGTCCTGAGGACCAGTTAGCAGGGCTCCGTGCACTGCAGCCTGGACCTGCTGAAGAACCTTCTGCTCTGTGCTGTGGCTCAATGTTAGCAAGCTTTCAGGTCACTTGTAATATAGGTTGGTGCAGCACATACACATGTGGCATATGCAGCATTCTAAACCCACAGAGAGCTGCCAAATGTCCAGTACTGCACCGCACAGTCCTTGAACTCCTCACACCATTGTATGTTCTATGGCTACAGCCACTCACTCTTCTAAAGACTTGCCTTTAATTCCAGGTGACAAGTAGTTTTGCTGAATTGTTTTGCCACCAGTTGCTGTGGGAAGTTTCATAGCTCAATATCACATGTATTTTCTCTACCATCAGCCTCAAAAGGTAAGACAGTCACAGACCATCCCCACTCCATTTCCCCAAGAGACTGGCTTACAAACACTCTGGTTCCAATTTCTGTATCGTTTGGATTCTTAACTACCTGCTTTAAGTGCATAGAATCTCTGGGAGCTCCCAAGAGCCAGCCTCTGAAGGTATGCAGTCAGGAAGTGTCCAAAATCAGGCTACAAAACCAGTAAGGACAAGCATGGCTATGGCTGCCAGCTTGTCGTGGTGGTACCACTGGCACTGGGCGCTGGGCCACAGCACTGCCAGCTTCCAGTTTAAGGCCCAGGGAGTATGTGCCTGAGTGCAGGGCCTAGCTGCAGGGCCAGCCAGGATGGTGAGTACCTGGCTCAGCTCCCATAATGTGGGGGGCTCCTTCAACCTGGGAGGGGATGTAGATGACACAGAGAGAGAGAGGTCAACACACGTTGATTGGATTGGGTGAGTTGAAGAGGGATGCATCACGCAGCTGCAGTTATGAGCTGGTTTAGGAAGGAAGTGACCTAGCTCTGTGACCTTAAACAGGTCACTCAACCCTGATTGAGCCCCAGGTTCCTCACAAATAAGTTAAAGGGACTGGGTTTGATCAGTACTTTGCAACCCTTTCGCATTGCAGCATCCAACAAAAACTAGAGGAATAATTAGAGGGGCATGTTGAGTGTGGAAAAGAAAATGTTTTCTTTATAGAATATAATTATAATAAAAGACATAGTATTAGAGAAGATATTAAACAATGAGTTGCAAGACTTTCCAAAAAGCCCCTTTTTATTAAATAAGAAACTCGAACTTGAACCTTGGTACTTAACTTTATATTCTTGGTTGTGTGTTTTAAATAGCTCATGTAATTCCTGATGAAGACGCTTTAACAGTGATCTCTTTAAGTGACAATCTGTTTGCAGCAGGTAAAAATTTTAAACCATTTTTTATGACCATTCAAACACTTAAAACAGTAGAAATTATATTTAAGGTATTCTTAAGCTTGTTCTTTCATTAACAAACGTGCTTATAAAATGTCTTGTGGATTTTAGATCCAAACCTTTTCATAGCTAGTGTTTCAAAATAATGAGGAAGCTCTAATTTACAGAATACACGGGCACTATTAGAAGAGTCACTTCACAGTCTGGATATCATTTGTCCACCAAAAGACAAAATTATCCAATACAAATGTGTGTGAAGACAGACCTTTCTGAGCTGCCTGCATCAGAACCCCCCACTGTGCACCCACACACACTCACTCACACCTCCATGCCCAGTGGATCCCCCTCACACTCCTTGGCACCTAGGATACAAACTCCTCCAGTACCTCTAGGCAGTCGGTGCTGCGCCCTGCATCCTGCATCTGGCCACCAGTGTTGGTCTCCTGCTCACTGTCAGACCCACTCTCTTAGGGCATCTGAGGGGGAGGCCGTAGTGAACAGAGGTAACTGGTCCAGAGGCTCCAGCCACTCTGATGGCTGGGAGGATGCACATGTTCACCCACTCATATCTCATTCACTGAGCACTAGTGTGTGCCACAGCTCCTGAAATGTAAGTGATTCCACAAGGTCTATATGAGGCACCCAAAGCCGCCAACCGCAAATCCTACTTTTCCTCCTGTATCTCTGGCCACTCCCCTCAGTTCCTTTTGTGGACTTGTTTCCCCCTCCCTGTTGGCTTGATGTCATCTCCCTGGCTCTGCAGGTCTGGATTAGATCATTTCTGTGATTCCCTTCAAAGCTGTCTGTGATTATCATCATGCTATGTTTCAAATTTAGGTAGGCTGAATTTGGCATTTCCTGACGGGAAAATAAGGTGGAAATGTCCAGAAGGCAGTTTGAAATGTGGACTGAAGCTCTGGAGAAATTGAAACTGGAGGTAGAATTTGGGGACCAGGCTCTCTGCAATGAAAATGGTGGCCATGTGGATAAATGAGATGATGACAGAAGAGAGTAAAGGGAGGGGGAGCACCTCATATAGACCTTGTGCACTCATGTGCATTTCAGAAGCTGGAAGAGGAAGAGCGGTCTATTTCCTGATACAGAGAACAATCAGTCACTGCAGATACTGACTTTGGGGTAAGGCATAGCCAAATGGAGGCTGAGGACTGATGCCAGAAACTGCACCCAAAGCTGCCAACCGCAAATCCTACTTTTCCTCCTATATCTCTGGCCTCTCCCCTCAGTTCCTTTTGTGGACTTGTTTCCCTCAACTATTGGCTTGATGTTATCTCCTTACACACCTCCTGGACCCTCTAGCCCACTCCCAGGTCTTCAGGTGCCACACAATCAGCTCATGTTTCCCAAACCATCAGCTCTTGGTCAGACTTGTGCCCTGATCACTTGTTTCTCAAGCGAACTTTTGATTAGTTTTCTCACTTCCCTGGTACCAGGGCTAAAGTCCCCCAAATCAAATATAAATATTCTGCTCACCCAGTCCTCTGTGTAATACATCAGTCCTTATTTAGGGAGGAACACAGCCTGGCTCTGGCCGAGAAAACAACCCCCCATTTGGGGATCTACAAATTTTTGCAACTTTGGAAGGACCCTGTGCAGTGAGATGGGGCCACCAACTTATCCCCGTTTGCCGAGGTCTTTCCCAGTTCTAGCACTGAAAGTTCCATATTCCAAGAAACTCCTAGGTCCAGGCAAGCCAGGTGATTGGCCACTCTGTAGGGAGGTGTTCTTTGTGCAGTATTGGCAAGGTTAAAGGCCTGGAAAAGGAGTGGCCACATACATCACTATATCAAGTACAGACATTTTATGAACTCTGGGTTGGCAGGGGGAGCCCATATGCTCTAGTTACTCCCTAGGGCCCCCAGGGCCTTTGCAGAGGTCTGCAGGAGCAGGTGGGGGCAATGAAGTGGAGAAATTGTGGTACAAGGTGAACGTGGTCTCACTTAAACCCACAGGCTGGAGAGGCCCAGGGACTTTCGGGATGTATTTACGTAGCTAGGGTGATACCACATACACAACTTTGTCCAGTGCTTTTGCATCTGTGAGTCTAGAGTACATTCTCCCACTCTGATGCCTGTAGAATAGTCCATCACGAGGATTCTGAGTTTGCTTCAAAATATTTCCTATTATAAATAACACTTCATGAACATCTTTGTGCTGAATTTTTTTTCGGTGTTAAAATTTTTTTCAATAGTAATTTGAAAGTATCATTGATGAAGTGTATACATTATGAATGTTATCTCACTTAATACTCACAGCACCACTCTGGAGTAGGTATTATTTTCCCTAGGTGGAAACTGGAAACCAGAGATCATGCAATTTGCCCAAGGTCAGACAGCTAGTGCATGACGGAGCCAGGGTCTGAAACCAGCACCACTACACATTTTTAAAATACGTTGATGGTGAATTTTGATTAGTTCAGGGCCATTTCATCTCTTGCCTGTTTGCTCTACTGAGCCTCCCCTGAGCTTTGCATATGAATCTCTTTTAGTTCTGTGTTGCCCAAGCGAACATGTGTGCCTCTCCTTTGCACTTCTCCCACTGTGTTGTATTTGTTTATTCACACATCTGCTCCATCTGCAAGCTGAGGGAACCCCTTGAGGGTAGAACTGCATCTTACTCATCTCCTTCCAACATATATAGCATGATGGAGTCGAGACTCAAGAGAGATTTGTTGAATGTGCAAAAGGAGAAAACAATTGGTAGCTTGAAAGTGAAGAGGGGAGTTATTTCTGGATTGAAGAAACAGGAGCCGCTTGATGGTGAGGGCTGACCATGTTGTATGTGCTCACAGAAGGTGGCCTTGTCAGGGGTGGGGAGAGCCACGCAGACAAGCCATTCTGGACTGCAGGAATGAGGGAGCAAATTTAAGGAGGTGGGAATGTCCATGGGATGCCTTCACTTACTCACTCAGTAAATCTTTATTGAGCACCTATCATATGCTGGTAGTATATACAGTGCCACTTGGGTACAGTGTGGGAGGGAAAGCTTCTGTGAGAGATGACATCCCATCTCAAATCTAAATATTATAGAAGCCATCTATATGAAGAGCTAGGGAAGAACATTCTGGACCGAGTGGACCCAGCATGTTTGGGAAACATAAGAAGACTAAATGTGTTGGGGCAACTCTGATCCTGGGCAGATTTCTTGACCTCTGTTTTGTCATATGCAAAATGAGAATGATTCTGGTACCCACCTCATACCTCAGCACCAGTGTTAAGTCTTCTAAACATGCAGAGATGAAATCTCTACCGTCCCATCGTCCCCCTAGGAAAAATGCTGCCAGTTCACATCAGCTCAGAGCCCATCTCTGACTTACTCTTTAACTCTGTTAGCTAAGTGAGTGACCTCCTATTTGCAGGGACAGAACCTTATATGTGTTTTGTTCTTTATATCTAAATGTGTATTAGCAACATACTTTGTTTGTAAAATAATTACTTTATGAATTATATGAGAATGAGTATATTCTCATCATTTCATTTTCAAAATTAAAACATTATAAAAATCAAACCTAAACCACAATGAGATACCATTTCACATCAGTAAGTCGGTTGTAACTTTTTTTAAAAAAGGAAAATAACAAGGGTTGGTGGATCTGGGGAAACTGGAACATTTATGTATTATTGGTGAAAATGCAAAATGGCACAGCACTGTGGGAAATACCTTGGCAGTTCCTCAAAAGGTTAGACCCAAGTTACCGTATGACCCAGTAATTCTTCTGCTAGATATACAGCCGAGAGAATTGGAAACACATGTTCATGCAAAAACTTGTACATGATGTTTGTCGTAGCATTATTCATAATCACCAAAAAGTGAAAACAACCCAATGTCTATCAACTGATGACTGGATAACCAAATATGTGGTATATTAGTCACTCTAATTGTAAGTTACTTATGATACATGCTCCATCATGGATGAACTTTGAAGCCATTATGCCAAGTGAAATAAGTCAGACACAAAAGGACAAATATTGTATGGTTCCACATATATAAGGTCCCTAGAGAAGTCAAATTCACAGAGACAGAAGTTAGAATGGTGGCTGCCCGGGTCTGAGGGGGAAGCATACTGGAAATTAGGCTTAATGGGTATGAGGTTTCAGTTGGGATGATGGAAAAGTTCTGGAGATGCACAGTGGTGGCGGCTGCACAACACTGTGAATGTGCTCAATGCCACTGAACTATATACACTTTTAAATGGTAAATGGATTCTATGTTATTAAAAGTTTAACTTAAAAATTAAAATTTAAGTATTACTAAAATTTAAATTTTTTAAATTATGCTTAGTGAAAGAAGGCAGACACAAAAGCCCTCATATTATATGGTTTCATTCACTTGAAATGTGCAGAACAGGCAAATTTATAGAGACAGAAAGTAGATTAGTGGTTGCCAGGAGATGGGAGAGGGGGGTTGGGGAATGATTGCCAGTTGTCATGGGGCTTTTTTGGGGGTGATGAAAATGATGTGGAATGGTTGCACAACCTGTGAATTTACTGAAAACCACTGAATTTAAAAAGGTGAATTTTCAGACCCATACCCCAGTGGAACAGAATAGAGATCCCAGATATAAACCCAAGCATATATGGTCAATTAATATAAGATAAAGGAGCCATGGATATACAGTGGGGAAATGACAGCCTCTTTAACAGCTGATGTTGGCAAAACTGGACAGCTACATGCAAGAGAATGAAACTGGATCACTGTCTAACCCCATACACAAAAGTAAACTCAAAATGGATCAAAGACCTGAATGTAACTCATGAAACCATAAAACTCTTAGAAAAAACATAGGCAAAAATCTCTTGGACATAAATATGAGCAACTTCTTCATGAACATATCTCCCGGGCAAGGGAAACAAAAGCAAAAATGAACAAGTGGGACTATATCAAGCTGAAAAGCTTCTGTACAGCAAAGGATACCATGAATAGAACAAAAAGGCATCCTACAGTACGGGAGAATATATTCATAAATGACATATCTGATAAGGGGTTGACATCCAAATTATATAAAGAGCTCACGCACCTCAACAAACAAAAAGCAAATAATCCAATTAAAAAATGGGCAGAGGAGCTGAACAGACAGTTCTCCAAAGAAGAAATTCATATGGCCAAGAGATACATGAAAAGATGCCCCACATCACTAATCATTAGAGAAATTAAAACCACAATGAGATTATCACCTCACACCAGTTAAAAGACACCATCCAAAAGACAAACAACAACAAATGTTGATGAGGTTGTGGAGAAAGGGGAACCCTCCTACACTGCTGGTGGGAATGTAAATTAGTTCAACCATTGTGGAAAGCAGTATGGAGGTTCCTCAAAAAACTCAAAATAGAAATAACATTTGACCCAGGAATTATACTCCTAGGAATTTACCCTAAGAATGAAGCAGCCCAGTTTGAAAAAGACAGATGCACCCCTATGTTTATCGCAGCACTATTTACAATAGCCAAGAAATGGAAGCAACCTAAGTGTCCATCAGTAGATGAATGGATAAAGAAGATGTGGTGCATATACACAATGGATATTCAGCCATAAGAAGAAAACAAATCCTACCATTTGCAACAACATGGATGGAGCTAGAGGGTATTATGCTCAGTGAAATAAGCCAGGTGGAGAAAGACAAATACCAAATAATTTCACTCATCTGTGGAGTAGAACAACAAAAAAAAATCTGAAGGAACAGAACAGCGGCAGACTCACAGAACCCAAGAATGAACTAACAGTTACCAAAGGGAAAGGGACTGGGGAGGAAGGGTGGGAAGGGAGGGATAAGGGGGAAAAAGGGGCATTATGATTAGCACACATAATGTAGTGGGGGGGACACAGGAAAGGCAGTATACACAGAGAAGAGAAGTGCTTCTATAGCATCTTACTACGCTGATGGACAGTGACTGTAAGGGGGTATTGTGGGGGGGACTTGATAATAGGGGGAGTCTAGTAACCATAATGTTGTTCAAGTAACTGTACATTAACGATATCAAAAAAAAGGGTGAATTTTATGGCATGTGAATTATATATCAATAAAAATTAATCAAAAATAAACAAATGGTACAAGGATTGAGGGGGAATTACAGATATGCCTTAAGTCTTCTTTAATAAGTTCCCCTCATCATCTCAGCAGCAAAGTTACTCTCAACTAATACTATTATTATTAATTAGTAAGGTTTCTAGTCCCTTTTCTAAAATTTATATATATATCCCCAGAGAAATATGAATGGTGATTTGCTTTTCTTTGTGATTTTTATACTCGAATTATTTTTTTCTTTTATTGTGTCTATAGTTCCATAGCTGCTTTTCTCTCTCTCTCTCTCTTTCTCTCTCTCTCTCTCTCTCTCTCTCTCTCTCTGTCTCTCTCTCTGGGCTTTCTGTCTCATTTGGACTCTGCTTAAATTGACCTAGTTTTCTCTTTAATCTTCAGGAACCAATTCATTATCATTCAAGATGATCGAACAAGCTTTATTTTGATCATTGTTAAAATCCTTACTTATTTTTTGGATAACACAATTGCAAAGTAAAGAATGTTTTCGTTTACTTGACAGTAAAAGACAACACTTACCAATAAAATTTGAAAATCATTTGCCAGCAGGCTTACCTGATGACAAAAATGATTGCAGCAGAAAACTGCATCTGCCAGACAATGGTTTTAGATTTGCTGTGTGCCCTGAAAGCTGTGGAAAATGCATTGCCTGGCATCTTGATAAGGAAATCAATTACTTACCTCTTTCTGAGTGAAGAGAATGAAAGGATTAAAAAAATAATAATAACCCAAATGGCAAGAAAAAAACAAACTGGGAACTCGTTGAAACAAGTGTTTCAAGCTGGTATTGCTCTGCCTGAAAATAAAGTCTTTATGCCTTCAAACATTCACAGTGATTTTTATCCCTCCATTCTTGAGTCCTCCGAAGCCACTGTGAATACCCATCCTAGAAGCAGCCAGCTGCCAGCCTTCAACCATAGCCGGTGTCATTTTTCTTAGCTTGTCAGGACAGTTTACCCAAACAGAATTGCCTCTGATCCTCCCCACCACAGGCATCCCATTCAAGAGTTCGCAGCCCTTGCTGGCCTGGCAGTAGAGAACAAATTTAGTTTCCAGTGGGTATTTGAACAAAATCTTTTTTTTTCTGAACTGGGTTTCCATCATATTCTCCTTTTGGCCCTCACTGCTCCCTGAACAGCCCTAGCAAATAAGAAGTGAAGCAAGGACAGGTTTTTTAAACCCCATTTGGTCTTCCTAAGGGTCATTTTCAGTGAGCAATATAGAGACAGAACATTTTTATTTCCTGACCAACTGAAGTTACCCTGAGTAACTTCAGCCATTTTGCTACCTCCTCACCCTCACAGAAGCCTCTTTCTCAGCCAAGAAGCTATAAAGCTAATGTCTGAGGAGATGCAGAATTTTATTAAACATTTGTTTGCTTTGCTCAAAAGTGAATGTGTGTGCACTTGATCATAAAACAAATGACCTTTTTTTGTGGACGAGAAGGTGGTAAATGAAACATGGGACTCGTTTGCCAGCTGATGCCAAAAGCATAAAATAAATATGAGGCTGCAGGGAAAGCCCCCCACACCTTGCTGGGATAGTGTATCCATGGACTGGAAGGAAAGGATCAGCTTTGCTCTGCCCTGAGAAGACACACACACAGGTACACACAGGCACACAAACAGGCACACACAGTGGATTGCCTGCAAGGGCAGCCACAGCCAGGATGGCCCTGATTCCATAGGCTCTCCCCTCAGCAAGGGTTACTGTTTTCTTAAAGCTGTCTCTGTCCAGCACTGTGCCTTGCTTTGCTGATCCTCCACCTTGTCATGTGCAGAAAACTAGACCCAGATCACAGAGGCCTGGAAGGCAGTCTTACAGGTTGAATGTACAGTGCACAGGTTGAATCCCTTGGCCAGAGCAGTTGCCCAGAAATGAATGAACTGAATCCCGAATCTAACAAGGGGCCTCAGACCACCTACAGCTCTGCCTCCTTCCCAACCCCTCGAATAGTGGACCCTGGGCTCAACATAATAGGAGGGGGCAAATCAGACTGCAGGACACTGAATCATAAAAGTCTTACCAGTCTTCAATCTAGTCCTGTTTGGAATCCTTTTCTTAAACATGTCAGATGTATCTTTGCCTTATAACACTCAGAGGGCATTTTGATTAGAAGAATGTTTAGCTGTGTCACAGAAGGATTCACGTAAGACGAGATTTGAAATGTTTCACAAAGAAATCGGGATGTAGCATTTAAAATGCAGATCACTCTGGATCTGATGGGATGGGAGTTAAGAACAGATTTCGAGGTAAGTCTTGAGAAGCTGGAAGACATCGCAGTGTTCTTAGGCTTGGGCAATGCCCCTGTTCTCTCCCAGGGGCTGTGAAAGGGTCCAGCTTAGCCTTCTGGACATCCTCTTCATTAGGTGACATCCTCGTCCATTTGCCAGACCTGCCTGAAACTTGGTTCAGTGATTCCAGACCAACAGCAGGGGCGCCACCTCCAGGCTAATCCTGAAAAGTATAATTTTGTGAGCCAGACTGATGCACCTGAACACATTCCATCTGGGTAGTGTGTATCCTCCACGTGCTGGGCAAAGTCTGAGCTCCTGGGTTGGGAGCACCTTCTTCAGACAATTCTAGAACCTAGGGTTTCTTGGGGTTCTTGAATCTCGGTGGTCTATCCCCTACTTTCCTGCCCTGTTTGCCCCGAGTGACCTTGAAAATTCTCCTGTACCGGCCTGTGTGTCTTGTTTCAGAGATTACTCTTTATTTCCTTGGACTCCCCCTGACCTCACATCCTTAAAGCCAACTCTTGTAACCTGTCCCCAGCCTACATGAATTCCTCCCCTGCAACACCATGTGAAGAAACCTATGAGGGCTAAAGTCCTTGTGGGGAAGGAGAATTACTAGTGAGCTAGGTAGCCTTCAAGGAGGGGAGTCCCTCATCTTCACCTGGCAGCCAGCAGTGCCTGGAGCCCACTTGGCTCAGCTCATGCTTCGTCGGTCTTCAAAGAGTTGGATTCTCACATTTGCCAGCTGAGCAGCTAAAACTGTTCAGCAGATACCCTGTCACAATAGCTGGGGATGGCAGGGAAGCCCCATGGCCTGAGAACTTAGCAGCCATGCTGGCTTAGTCAAGGCTGGTCTAAGCAATTCTCCAGGACCATCATCCAGTTGGCTGAAATCCAAGTCCACCCAAAGGTAAGGAATGTCAGGATCCTATTCCGCCAGAACAGCCATCAGCGCCCTGGCAGAAGGACCCCACATATCAGTGCTGAGATCAGACAAGACATTGCTCAGCATGTCACTGAGGATCATTAAAAATTCTGAACATGGTCCAAGGGGATTTTAGGTGGCCCTGCAATCCAGAAACTGTCCTTAAAAATCTATCATCTCTAGAGTCAAGGTATGCTGGTTGAGAACAGACAGCAATGGTCCTAAGGGTTAATATAACCTCTCAAGAGGCTCTTGATGTCCTTGGCCATCACATCACCATGGTGGGAAACGGGTACCCTAAAGTGGCACACTTTGCCCTCTATACTGGGCATTTCCACTGGATTCCTGGTGGAATACATCATTTAAATTCTAGGGAATTCTCTCTGCTGCTCCCTGCCCACCAGGAAACACAGCTGCACCACCAACCTTAACTCTGCAGAATTTGCATTGGCTTCCATTCCTTCAACTTCTAAATCACCAACCACCTTTCCAGCAAATGGTCAGGACCTCAAGGGCTTACACCCTAAGGATGTACAACAGAATCACTTAAGAAACCTTTAAAAAACAGAGGTCTTGCCAGAAATAGAAACATAATTGACACAAAGGCATAAAAGCAACCCAGTGGTGAGACAGGAACCGTGGGATTAGACAGAGTAGGGTGAGGGCCTCTGGAGAAAAAGCAGAGCAAGATAATTACCATCAGAACAATGTAGCAATGTGCAAAGAAGTCCCTATTGAAACTCTGTGGTAAGCATTAGGCAAAGTCAGAGTCACACTAATTCCCTAGGATAAAGATACCAGACTAGGAATATAGACACCTTCAGGGAGATCAGTTAAAACTCAAAAGGCCAGCAGCAACTTGGCCTGGAATGTTTGAGTGTTCTGCAGATAAAGACAAGTGGCTCAGCATAACCCGTGACTTCACTGTACCAATTTAAATCATGACACTGTAAAATTTACCTTAGCCTGCTAAAAGGCCCAGCTTATTTTAACCATACCTATGTGCTGTATTTCCTTCTCTGATCCTAACCAAGTAATCTGCAACCTAGGAAAAAGACTAATTTAGTAAGCAAGCCCAACTATAAACAGCCCAAGAAGTTAAGAAGTAAGATTCAGCAAACAGGCAACAACTCAGCCCACTTTGGGGGTAGGGTAGGTGGTCTTAATTGACATGCTCCCAGAGAGAAACTACTATCTTGAGAATCAGAGCAGAAAATTTCTTCTATTACTCATCAAAAATGAACATTCTGGGGCCACTCAACAAGACTGCACCCCCAGCCCTTTAGTCTCATTCCTGAAAATCCTCAACCGCGCATAAAACCCCTAGACAATGAGCCAACCACGGACTCTCTTGTCCCTTCCTGGCATGAGCCGGGAGCTCTGTCCTCTCACTTTATCTCTACATAAAAACCTGTACCTTGCTCTCCTACCTTGAGTGTTTGTGAAGCTCATTCTTCGGCTTCGTGACCAAGAACCCCGGCATCAGTGGGGAGAGGAAAAGGTCTCCAACAAATGTTGCTGAATATCCACACAGAGGTAAGATGAAACAAACTTCAACCCCTTACCTTCCGCCGTACACAAACATTAAGTCAAGTTGGATCCTAGACCTATATCTAAAAGCTAAAACTATAGAACATCAGAGGCTACCACTTGGACATAGGCAAAGTTTCCTCAGAGGACCCAGAAAGCAATAACTGTAAAAGAAAAAAATCAATAAATTAGATTTACCAAAATTTAAAATTTTGCTCATCAGAAGACAGCTTTAAGAAAATGAATAGATGAACCACAGACTGAGAGTATTCTTAGAACATAAATCTGACAAAGGAGAGGTACCCAGGATATAAAAATTCTTAAAACTCAGTAATAAAAACAATCCGATTTTTAAAACAGGCAAGGCATTTGAAAAGACACTTCACGAAGGAAGAGAGACGAATGGCCAATATGCACATGAAAAAGGGCTCTCCCTAGTTTAGTCATCCGGGAAATGCAAGCTGAAAGCACAATGAGTCACTCCTAGGCTCCCACTGAAATAGCTAAAATTCTAGACTGGAAACACCAAATGTTGAAGGGGGTGTAGAGTGAAAGACTGCTCATATATATTTATGGTGGGGAGTTTAAAATGGCACAACAGCTTTGGGAAAATGTGTGACAGTTTCACATAAATTAAACATACACCTTACCTTCTGACCCAGCAAATCTAATCCTGTGTATTTTACCCACGAGAAATGAGAACAGTCGACTACACACATACACGAACTTGTACAAAAGTGTTTATGGAAGCTTTATTTGTCATCGCCAAAATCTGGAAAGACTTCAGGTGCCCATCAGCAGGAGAATGGCTTAAAAAAACAAACAAACCTGGTATCACATACAGTGGACCACTAGTTGGCAATAAAGTGACAATTACTGATACATGCAACAACATAAACAAATCCCAAAAATATTTTGTTAAGTAAAGAAAGCCAGAGGCAAAAGAGTACATTTATGTGAAGTTCTAGAACAGGTGAATCAATGCGGGAAAATATCAGAATAGCAGTAGCTTCTGGGGAGATGGGGGACAGAGAATATCTGGGAAGGAGTTGGGTGATGTTATGCATCTTGATAGACGGTTGGGGTATATGGGTGAACACATTTGTCAGACGCATCAAGATGGCATGCTTTCTATCTGCATTTCATTGTATTATGAATTTGACTGCAAATACTTAAAACTTATCAACAAACACATGACATACATGGTTAAGTGTACTGATATTTGTAATTTACTTTTAAATGCATGAAAAATAAGATGGGTTTGATGGATGCATAGATGGGTGGAGAAATAAAACAAACAGTGAAATGTAAATTACAGAATCTCAGGGTGTGTATATTGGTATTTACTTCACAATTTTTTCAAGTTTTTTTGAAGTCATAGGAATGCTAAACAGAATTGGGGATTTTGGTTAAGTGGTAGACATACGTGAACATTTGTTGGACTTGGGTCATATTTTTGACAGTGACCTATTTCATTGTAAGCAAGTTAACTAACAAGTAAAAGTTACCAAGTGATTCTGATGCTCACTCCTGGTTGAAAACTGTGCGAGGTCAGAAGTCTCTCTGTGCAGCAGGCAGAAGAGCTTCATGACACAACACTTACCCTGCAGGGTGGGGATGAGCTTCCTATTGCTGCTGTAACAAAACACCACAAACTGCATGGTTTAAAATACCACAAGTTTATTGTGTTACAGTTTAGAGGTCAGAAGTGGGAAATCAACTGAGTTAAAATGAAGGTGTTGGCAGGGCTGTGTTCCTTCCAGAGACTCTACAGAATTCATTTCCTTGCCTTTTCCAGCTTCCAGAGGCTGTCTGCATTCCACGTGCTCATGGCCACTTCCTCCTTCTCTAAAGCCAGCAGTATAGCATCTCCACATCTCTCACTGGCCCTGACTTTTCTGCCTCCTTCCTCCACATTTAAAGGACCCTTGTGAGTTAAAGGAGCCCAACCAAATTATCCAGTATAATTTCCTTGTTTTAAGGTCATCTGATTAGCAGCTTTAATTCCATTTGCAGCCTTAATTCCCCCTTGTATGTAACAACATATCCACAGGACGTGGACCTCTTTGAGAAGCCATTATTTTGCTTGCCACAGGGCTCTGCCCATCTGTAAGTGCCTTCCTGAGTAAGGAGAAGTACTGTGATTCCTGATATGTATAGCCACCTGGCTTTGATGAAAATAGAATGCCAATTCTTGCAAAGCCATGTTACTGCTCTCCATTCATGTGGATCCACCCCAACCTCAGTTACTCTCACTACCCCCAGACTACCCTTCATACCCCACAATAAGCCTGGACAAGTTGGGAGGGCGCAAGTGTGACATGTGGTACTGGAAATACCAAATTACTGATTTCCCACTGGCCTCAGGACCAACTCCAATATTTGGTGCTAATGAAAGCGTATGAGCTGGCAGATAAATTACTGGCCCCATCTCCCATCAGGAATTCCTCTGACAAGTTTAAGACATCTCACTGGGTGAGTAAAGGGTAACCCTGCCTTGCATTAGGGAACTTGGAAAGGTCTGGTGCCTACTCCAGTGCTGGCCCTTTGCTTGGCCAGCCCAACCACCCGCAAAGCCAGCCCCAAACATCTTGTGAGAGCCCAGGCACCCTCTGACACCCTCAGGATACTTGCCCCCATTTCCCCAATTTAATCCTCATCTAATCAAACTTTTCTCTCCTCTCCCTGGTTCTGAACCTCGACTGCATGTTCCTTCCTGAGTCTCTTCTCATGAATGTGAACCCCAGGGCTCCTGTAGAATTTTTGGCTCAGCCTCCTTCTCCAGATTCAGTGAGGATTCAGATTCTGGCCTCCTCTTTTGAGGATTCCATTCTTCGGTCAGCTGCCAGAGGACTGAAGCTACTAACACCCTTGTGAAGAGTAAGTAGAGAATTCAATCCTCTCATGCTTGGCATTTAACATTTCCTATACACAATTCTGTGTGTCAGTGGGGTCCATTATACTTACAGACCATATTTTGCTTTGTCACTTTGATGTTTTGAGCTTTTGGGACATCACCAGTCTGTTGCTACTCTAAATAGCTCTGCAATGAACATCTTCATTCAAATTACTTTAGTTTCCTTTTGGATTATTTCCTTGGGACTAATTCCCAAATGTGAGATAACTGAGTTGAGGTGTTCATCTGTTTCTTTTTTGCCTCATACACATTCCTGTCTATTGGAACAGCTCCTCCTCTGCTTCGTGGTTCTGATATGCTTTTAAGCAAAAGTCCCCACCTCTCCTGTCCCAGGTGGGCATTTGAGCCAATTTGTTCATGGTAGATGGGTAACAACAATCCACAAATCTCAGTGGTTTAATAGAGTAAGAGCTTATTTCTTGGTTGTATCATAGCTTGATGAGGGTTTGGGGGACATGGGAGGCTCTCCTAAAAGTAGAAATTCAGAGCTGTGAGCTCCTCATTTTAGAGTCTTCAGTGTTCTCTGGGGCCCTTTGTTAGACAGGGACATGCATCCACCATTGACGAGCAGAGAGCAGGGAAGACTGGGGAAGGTGCACATTTTAGGGGCCAGATCTGAAGTTGCACACCTCTCTTCTGCCGTATAGTCAGTATCAGTCACATGCTTCCACTAGATGTGAGGGCAGCTGGGGAATGTAGTCTTCTCCTGTACCTGAAAGAAGTGAACCAGTCTAGTCAACGCATAGCATTGTCTTTTGCCAATTAGAGTGACACATACCTGAATGTGAGGCTGCTCAGTAATGGGCACATGACTTAGGCATTCTATCAGAGCCCTTCTAGGGGACTGCTATGGACTCTGGCAGTCATTCTAAGGGCTAGAGCTATTAAGCTCTTGTTAGCATGGAATTGGCACGGCTTCTTCCCCAGCAGAGCAAGGAAAGAAGGCTGCCCAGGAACAAAGCCAGAAGCAGGGAGAGCTAAGGAACTCAGGTCCCTGGGGATATGTTTTGAGCTCCTAGATCAGGATAAACTCCTTTGGATAAATTCCTTTTGTCTGAGCCAGTCTGCGCTGGATTTCTATCACTTGCAACCAAAGGAGTCCAGACTAATAATACATGGGTCAAGGGATAAAAAGATTGAAGAGCGCTTGACAAATATTTCTAGGTTGCACTCTAAAATAATTTAGCCATTGTTTAAGGCAACTTGTTTTCCCAACTTTGGTTTTTGTAACTTTTTTTGTTAAACATGATACCTAATGTTGTATTCAAATGTTTTATTGATGGAAGAGCTGAGTCTGTTTGCAATTGGCAGTTTACATGCTTTGTTTTCCTCAGGGTCATCTCCTCTGACCAGAGGATATTGATTTTATAAATCTAGATAAAAGCAGTGTCATGAGTTTGCTTCCATTCTTTATTTATCTTGAAGAATAACGTGTTATTGGCTACATCCATCACATAGAAATGTGCACAAAGGCTTATATCGGTGGTCATAGCAGGAATGCCCTTATTCTCTCAACAGATATTTACTTCTTATTTAAAGAGTTGGTATAGCACATGGGTTGAAAGCAGAGGCTCTGAAGCCAGAGTTCCTGGGTCCAAAATCTGGTCTTGTACTTACTAGTTGCATAACCTTGAGCAATATAATTAATGCCCCCCTCATCTTGGAAATTAAGGTAACACCTACCCTGCAAGGTTTTTATGAGGATTAGATAAGGTAATATATGTAGGATGATTAGAACAATCATCTAGCTCAGGGAACACTCACTACATGTTTGTTATTTTTGCTGTTTTATTACTGGGCACCTAGAGTATGCTAGGCACTGGCCAAGGCACTTGGGATAGAGCAGCAAAGAAATTGGATAAAACTCCTTATTACCGTTGTGGAGCTTACATTCTAAACATACTGATTAAATAAGGAAAATATAGAGTATATCAGATGGTGATTAACATAAGGGAGGGAAATAAATCACAGAAAGGAGATGGAGAGTAATGGGTGTTCTGATAAAAGCATTACTCAGAAGATGATATTCAAGTAAAGACCTGAAGAAGGGGAAGAAATGAACTTGGTATGTGGGAGAAAGGTATTCCAGACGAAGGGAGGTGCAGCAGGAATGGATCTAGGTGCACTGACCTCCACAGTGGCTGGAATCAAGCGAGCGATGGAGAAGTCAAAGAGGCAAGGGGGAGGGATGAGACCTGATCCCATGGGGCCTTGATGGCCTTCCTTGTGACATCGCAGGAGGAACAAGGAAATGGCATGAGATGACTTATGTTTTAGTGGCACCACTCTGGCAGAAGTGGAGAGAGTCTACTGCATTAACCCAACTGAAAGATAACAGTGCCAGCTTAGAGCAAGATGCTAGCAGTGACAGCAGGAAAATGGGGTCAGATTCTGGATACGCTTTGAAGACAGAGATGACAGGATTTGCGGGTGTGAAAGAGTGTCTTCAAGGATGACTCCAAAGTGTCAGCCTGAACAATTAGAATGGACCTAGATGTGCTATTAACTCACTGTGTGGGGATTCGCTGATGTGGGCAAAACCTAGGGAGGGGCAGATGAGGGAAGAAAACCAGAGTTTCATTTTGCACTTGTTTTGAGAGACCTATTAGATAGATATCCTGTTTATTCTTTGTGATGTACTACATTTTCACAAACTTTTATATGGCATGAGAATAATCTATCATCAGTCATATTTGCTGTAAATAAACTCTTTATCTCAATATTTTTCTTCTCAGATGGGTTTTGTTGATTTTTCAGTAGACAGAAAAGATAGAAAAAAGTGTTCTTGAGACACTGTGCTATGCACCTTGATTTCTCAAAGGGCTTTTAATTTCCTCTCTGTCATTCTGTGTCCTTTTTCTGGCACTCATCAAGAGAATCCTTTATCCATGCAAACTGGGTAGGTTTTGGGGTAAACTTGCCATTTCCAAGCACTGTGTGTTAGTTAGATGCACCAAAGGATGAAGGAAAAGAGCACATTTTTATAATTGGAAATAAACTTCTAGAATCTGTTGGTTTTGACTCTATTACAAAACCTTGAAGATAAGTGGGATTGATGATAGATCTTTCATAGCTCAATCTCAGTTTAGTTTTAAAGTCCCATGAGTAGGAGGTCAAATATGCCAGCTAATATTAATTAATGGTTTCTAACCAATATTTCACAGAGATGTTTGGGGGATGGCACTGAGAGGATGGGACTCTGGCTCACGGTGTGTGTCCAAGAGCAACTCGTTGTTATATATTACATGATACTGTCCTATATATAAGGCTTCTGAATAGGGAGGAGTTCGTATGAAAAGGTTTCTGCCACCTAAAAAAAAGTGTGAAAACAATGTAGCTCCATATCATTTCAACAATTGGGGTCATAACTCACATATCCTATCTTCCCAAAGAGTACTGGTTCATAAAAGCTAATTTACTTCTCCTCTGCGAAAAAATCATTTTCTTTGAGTGGCTCTCAAGTGTCCAAAGTGAAGTTAATTCCTAAAGGCTAACTGGTTGCTTTGTATTTATTATTATCTATGGCCCTTTTCCTCCTCACTAAATTTTCCCACTAGTTTACACACATGCAATGGACTCTTATCATCTAAAATCCTGCTGAACCCATTGCTGAACTCAAGTAATTTTTAGATTGATTTTCCAGAATATAAACATCTTGACTGCCAAAAGTAATATTATGTACTTTCCTTCTCAAGTCTTATGTATCTTACTTTTCCTTCTTAAGAGAACTATGGCAAGCATTTCAAATATAGTAAGTACTAAATTAAATTATGTTAGTTAAATTGATTAGACTATATGTTAGGGCACCTTGATTTTCTACTTAAAAATTGACTATCTACACAGGTTTGAGAATTGAAAGGTTCCAAATACAAGCCAAGTGAAAAATAAAAATAAAATCTTTCCTCCTTATCCTGTCTTTCTAGCTAAAGGCAAACAGTTTCTTGGGCTTCCTTCCAGAAAGACAAATAATTTGTATATGTGAGAATGTGATGTGTGTGTGTTCACAAGCTCTTAATTATACATCTTTTTATACCTGTTTTTAATGTAATGGTTCTAATGCTCATCTATAAGTGAGGATTCCAGGTCTGAGCGGCACTTCTCAACCCCTTACCCCCTGAAGGCAGATGGGAAAGCGCGATTGCTGGGAGGCAGGCGGGCGCGGGGCGGGCGCGGAGCGAGGGGGGGGCCCTCCCCAGGAGCTGGAGGGAGGGAGGTTGGGGGTGTTGGCGGGGGGGTGGGGGGTGCACATTTTAAAGGGTTAACACTATTGATTCAAGGCTCTTTTAGGTCCTCTCTAGCATTTGCTGTTTTGTAAGGCAGTTCTTTCTGGATCATTGCATAGCCCCTCTTGTCATTATGATTATTTCCCTTCTGACTAAAAATATTCTTTTATGAATGCTTTTTCACAAGTCTTCTCTTTTCTGAAATATTTTCATTTGGAGTTCTTTTTCAGCTCCCCTTCCCCTACGTGGTGAGTATATTGGGGCTCCTAGGGGCACCCGCACCCCTACAGTCTAGGAATGCCGGCACGCCAGGGCAGGTGAGCCTGCCTGGAGTCCAAATGAGTTATCTCCGGGGAAGAACGCACCCTAAGAGAGGACAGCTTCAAGCAGACAAGTATGGCGCAAGAATAAGTCTCAGGTGACAGAGTGTAGACACGGTGCTCGTCACTCTGACTTGTCTAGTCCCTGACCCAGCCAGCTGGAACCCAGGGTCCCTGGTCAGCTATCTCAGTCCCTAGGCTACACATACAAACAAAATCTCGAAGTGTTGTTTCTAGCACAAAATCTGTAAAGGACCAGAAGGAATGATGTTCCCTTTCTCTTTGTCCATATGGCAAAGTATGCTGGTAAAGTAGGGACACAGGCCTTGCTCCCCGTGTTTATGTGGACAAGTCATGGAAGGCAGCACTGTTGAGCTCGTCAGAAAACCCAAAGCGGCTTTTGCTTCCCACTCATCACTATGGGTGATACCCATGCATGATGATTAGTTCAATGTGTCAACCTGGCTAAACTATAATACCCAGTTATTAAATCAATCGCTAATCAAGGTGTTGCTGTGAGGGTATTCTATAGATGTGATCAACACCTACAATCAAGTTTAAGTAAAGCAGATTATCCTGGAAAACCTGGGTAGTCCTCATTCAGTCAGTTGCAAGGCCTTAAGAACAGAACTGAGGTTTTCCTGAGGAAGGAGAAGTTTGGGGATTGCAGCATCAGCCTTAGTTTCCAGCCCGGCCTGCCCTGTAGATTTCAGACTTGCCAGCCCCCACAATCACACAAGCCAATTCCTTACAACAGATCTCTTTATCTACATATCTCCTATCTGTTAAGGGTTGAGTTTGTTCTCTTGGTCCTTGGTCCAGCTGCAACAAAGAACTGAAAGGCACATACACAATAGCAAAGCAGAGTGAGAGTGTTTTTTGAATACACTCCAAGGGAGGAGTGGAGGGAATCAAAGTAGACAAAGGCCTCAGTCTGTTAGGTGAGAGGCCTTTACATTACATTCTGGCCAAGAGGCGCCTCTTTGATTGACAAGGTGAGGTCGTTTGATTGACGGATCCATCTACACAGCGGTCCCTCTCAGTGCGCATGATGAGGTGTGATTGGGCAGTTCTTAGTTTTGTTGTATTGTACCATGTTGGGATGTGGCTGGGATCAGTTTGGCCGGGCCTGATAGGGAAGGAAGTTACCTCCGTGCAAAGCCTTTGTTGTCCTCACGTGGGACCTCCTACCTGGGCAGTTTGGGCACTTGTTCTTCTTGCACTTTATCTTCCCCTTCCCCAGCTGCTCCTGTCTATCTTTCTATCTAACATATCTGCCTGTCTGTCTATCTGTCTGTCTATCTTTCTTTCTTTCTATCTATCTATCTATCTATCTATCTATCTATCTATCTATCTATCTATCTATCTATCTATCTATCTATCTAATCTATCTATCTAATCTATCATCTATCTATCTATCTATCTATCTATCTATCTATCTATCTATCTATCTATCTATCATCTATCTATCCTGTTCTGTTTCTCTGCTAGAAGAGAAGTGGCAATGCCTGAGGGAGGCAGTGGTGAGCATTTTGTGGAAATGGCAATGCTATGCGTCATTGTCCTGACTCTGAGTATCAGACAGAACAGCAAGATGAGACCTCACATCTTCACAGGCATTGGCTATCACTGAAAGCAGCCAGGGTGTAAGACACAGCAGCTGTCTCCAGGAGGAGGTCAGAGCTTGCTGGTAAACATGTACACGCACTCTGGGAGCACTCAGAAATATCCAGGTGAGACTTTTAGTTGGAGGTCCTTCCTCAACAACAGCTGTAACTGGGAATCCAAGCTATATAGCCAATCTAAACGTGACCCCACTTGCAGTTCCAGAATGGTGTTCCATGGTGCAGAAAAACACAGAGCTTGAGTTCCAGCAGGAAACAGATGGCATGCTCAAATTAGCATCATTCAAGGAGCATTGACAAATGGACTTTTAGGGTAGGCATGGCATAGAGACACTACAAAGGATAGCCCAGTACTCCTGGGGCTGGTAACAGCCCAACTGTGACTTGCCCTGGGCTTAAGGGACAAGAGGAGGGAAAGATTCCCAGAACCTGGGAGCAAAGTTGTGTACAGAAGATTGCCTTGTGGGTCCCCTTTGGGGGAAGGACAGCCAGAGCAAGGTGAGGGGGCTGAGGGCCTAAGTGACCCTGATCTTATTCTTTTTCTATCCCTGATCTTTTGTCTAGGCTCCTCCCAACCAGAAGTCAGGGACACAGGAGCCTCTATGCGGTCCTTACAGATCAGCTGCTAGACAAGAGGCCAGACAATGATGGAGAATCATCTGGAAGGGCAGGGAAATGCTATCTAGCCCACACAGGTTACATTGGAAAACTGAACCTAAGTAAATCTTTCCTCCCTATAGAAGGTATTTTTTTTACAGTTTCTTTTCGTTCTGACGATTCTCAAGCAGGGACAGCAGTGCTCCCCTAGAGGGCAATGGAAATGTATGTGGGCAGTATCTTTCTTCTTGGTTGCTTCAGTGACTTGGGGGGACAGTTGGCATTTTGCGGGTGGTGGCCAGGAATGCCAAATGTTTTGCCACTCAAGGAGGACTCTTAAAGAATGAGGAGCTGTTGAAAGCCCTAGAAGGCTGGATGGGACGCAACCAGGTGAGGGCAGCAGAGAGTGTGGTGGCTAGAACTGGGACATCTGAAAGCTGGTTTCCCCAAAGGGTGAGATCTTTGGGTTGCTTATAGCTGCCTGGGCAGCTGGAAAGGGTAACAGTTATGGAGGAGTCTGATCATAGATTGGGAGCTGGGGCAGACACACAATGAACCAGCAGAAAAATGATCCATGGTTCAGTAAGCAAGACATTAGAAGTCCAGAATCAGGCTAGCAGATGGATTAAGAACATGTGTGGCCAGGATAGCTCCATGGGTCTGTGGGTGAGGCAGGCGCCCTAACTCCAAAGTCAAATCCCAGGTAAAAAGTGTACTTTAGGTGCACAGGGCACCAGCATGGATAGATATTGTCATGGGTTCTGACAGGGACACTAGAAGGTCACCTTCCCTGAAGTTGCTGTGCGGCTCTCCCCCTCTTGTCAGGTGGGTTCAGGTGAGGTGAGTGTTAGATGCTGACAAGCAGATTGTGATGAGAAGGGCCAGTGGTTGGAGGAACCACTGTAGCCAAAGAGGCCACAGCCATTATTGCTGCACAGACCTGAGGTACTGGCAACGTGGGCATGGCAGGGTGTGTCGGTGGAGGCAGCAGTGGGTGCTACTGGCCCTTCCAGACGTGGGAAGTTGGTGAGGTCAAAGAAGAGGGTTGGTTTTATGTATTTATTGAATATAAGATATCACTGATTTTAAGATTTCCCAGTTTAAGAAATAATATATGAAAAAAATGAGTGTCTCATCATTGGTGAAATACGGTTCTTTTCTCCAGTTCTCTCAGTAACCCTAGGAAATGGGGGCAATGTTATCTTCATTTTACCAGAGGGAAAGTTGAGACTCAGAGGGAGAGGATAATTTCCCAAATGTAAGACTTTTGTCCAACTGGAACCTATTTCCCCAGAGCTCTCCCTGGAGCCAGTGATGCTCTGGAATTTCCATTTAGCTGGGATTTCGGAGCAGCAAGTGGGTTGGAAGGAGCTGGAAGCTTGCCTGTCTTGAAGGCTATCTGGGAAAAATCATTTGCCTACTTGGAGTGGCTTTAGGGGGACTAATGGAGTTCATGGTGGAGATTCAAACCCCCTAAAGCCACCCCTTGGTGCTGCCACTGCTTGGAGCTGTGAACAGTGCTGCTAAGGCCTGTCTTGTCTGCCAGACGCCACCAGCCCTGGACGCCACATCCCAGATACTCCAGGGTTGCTTCTGAAATGCTAAAGGTCTGTGGGGACATCCGCTGTCAGCCCAGGGCCACTCAGAGGTTCCTTCCACAAGACCATTCAGTCTCCTCTGAAACTGAATCTACAGTGTCCAGTGCCCCATTAGCTCAGCTCAGAAGAAAGACTATAGCTCCAGCAGGCTCTTGCCTGAATGCCACACAGTGCAGAGGCATCTGCCTGGATAGAGAGTGTATCTAAGAGAAAGCAGAGGCCCAGGCAGTCTCTCAGCATGGACGCCTATGCTCCTGAAATGGTGGGCTGGAACACCTCTCTATGTACAAATAAAGCATGCTTATCCCACATTTGCTTATTTTCAGCCAAGCATTTTGTTTTAGAATCTAATGTATCAAGAATCCCAGCAAATTAATCTTTAGTAGGGTCTTGTGGGGTTTTCCTGTGGTTTTGGAAGCCAATGTAACATTAAAGCAAATTTCAAACAAAGAAAAAACTTCACCCCTCACCCTGCCACGTTATCACCATCTCCCTAGTCACACATCACTCTGATTACTTATTTGTTGAGTATTTACTATGTACAGCCACTGTACATACATCACTGTGCAGTGTTCTTAACTACAATCACCATCATTCTATTCTATATTCTTCAAAGAGCAGGGTCATAACAGACTCATAAACATTCATGTTTTCACATAATCTTCATGAATGTAATTTTTAAAATATATTATAAAAAATTTGGAAAGTGGGGGAAAAAAACCCTAACAAACCCTGTTACCTTTCCTATATATTTCTCTATGCATTTTTTTTGTAAATAGTAATTATATAGCCTGATTTTCCTAACATTATGTCATAAACATTTCCCTATCTTGTTACCAAGTCTTACAAAGTAGCCTTTGCCTATAGAAAGTTCCAGTTGACTGCCACTTTCCGGGTTTTCCCTGCAGTGGACATCCTAAGCGTGACTGGAAAGGGGCCAAATGACTGTGAGTTGGGATTTGTTCTAAGTGGTTTCCTGTGCCCGGAATTATCTCAGTCCTGCCCATGAGTGAGCAAGGTTCTCCTCCCTGAGCCCCTTTCAGAAAGGGATAGGGATGGGATCAGCTTAGATTGCAGCTTCTTCCCTTTGCACCCCTTACTTGCCCTCTCTCCCCACCGCTGATGCTCATTTCCTTCGGTTTTGGAGTCAGACAGTCCTGGGCAGTCACTCAGTAGAGGGTCCACAAGCAAGTCACCACATGTCTGTGAACCTCTCCGTTTCCTCAGCTGTGGGACGCAACCCTGTCTTCACAGGGCTGCTGCCCACACGTGACATGATACATGTGAGGTGCAGAGCAGAGCAGTTGCTAATATCTGTGGTGAGCAGTCATTCTGTGCTTGCAGTTTGATCTCTACCCCAGAGTCCCTCTGCCTGGACCTGACCTGTAGACTCACGACCGTGTGAGCAAACCGATTGAGTTTGGCTCTCATGAAGCAGTTCCTCTGGGTCTGCGATTCCATAACCCTGTTACCCAGACCTTCTGTGCCTTGACTTTGAGCTCTTCCAGGCTTGTCCCTTGTTTCAACTTCCTTACTAGAAGTGGCACTCATCTTTCTGATCAGTGGAAATCTCCCCATGCTCTAAACTCTAAATCAGACCTCTGCGAACCAGCTCCTTCCCACCTTTGTTTTGGCTCCTGACAAAAGCTCCATCCGTACACCAAAGCACGTTGACCAGCTGGCACTCTCTCATCAGTGCCATGCTTCTTATATACCTTGCACACTTGTCATGTGACTGTACACAGCAGAGTCTTCTATACGCATTTGCTGTGTTCAGAAAGCAATGTGATTAAATCAGTATAACTCCAGGGAAGGGAAACCCCAGGGCAAAATACCTTTAAAACCGAAATCAGTCAAAGGGAGAAATGAAATTAAGAAACCCGTTTATTTCTTACAAGCAGTACCCGTCTCTCTCTTGTCCAGGCTGCAGTAGAAGTGAGCTCCATCCAACCTCTCCCGTCCAGATAAACCCTCCCATGGCCTTGTAACTACATACACTTCTCTTCACCCCTTGAAAAACCTATTGATATGGAGATGAACTAAAGCCAGGCAAGAGATTCTGAAAATACTACAATTTAACCCACAATGAGTTACTGAGGTAAAGAAAAATAAAACCTTGCATGTGTATGGCAATTAATGCTACATATAAGGCACCTGCTGGCAAGTTATCAACTTTGATTATCACAACAGTCCCATGAGCTAAATATGAATGGTTTAGTTAGCTTATTTGGAAGATGGAAAATCAACGCACAGAGAAGTGAATTGCTCAAGTTTTTTACTTTGTGGTGGTGCTAAAACAAGTATCCTATGATTCTAATTTATTACTTTCCCCATTATTCTATTCTGCTTCCACAAATTACTATTAGCCCTTTCACTCTGTGGTATATGCAGTAGAGAAGTTTATTAATGAATCCAAATGAGTTTGTCTTTTCTGGCTGGTCATGAGAAAAATGAGAGAATTTGAAACAGAGTGAAGTAATGTAATATTGGAGATGTATCCCTATGGCCATGTTGAAGAATGTAGAAGTGAGCTGCCTTAACCACTTCAACTTAAAAAGGAGGAAGAAAGAGAGGGGAGTGACTTTGAGGGCAGAAGGGGACACATAGGGAAGAAGAGAGAACTTGCGGTCCCAAGGGTGGGGGCCCAAGGGCTCATACCTTGGCAGTGCTCCACAAAATGGCCAAGTGTTACACCTAGAAGGCTAGATCCTTGGCTGTGGGGTACCCACCCTCCCATGGTGAATATTTCTGGATTCTAGACATGGCACAGAAACAGAGATCTAACAGACTTCAACGGACCCAAGGGTTTGACAAAAACCATTATGGACTGACTTTCCCTGTGTCTCTGGGATCATAGAAACCTCCCAGCAGCTATGGAAGGTGAGGGAAACCGAGTCATGACTAAGACTGAATTTCCTATCAGTCTGTTGAAATAAAGGCTTGAAGTAGGATTTAAATTGATTTGATTTAAAGAAAATAATTAGCATGTTTCTTGAACCCCTGAGGCCATGGATGTACTCACCACCATTACTCATTTATACATTCATTAAGAATTTAGCTGATACTTACTGAGCAGGTACTAGGTACAGACACTGTACTAGTTACTGGGAATACCTTTTATGTTGACACTGTCCTTGCCTGATGAAGCAAATAAATAGTAGTAAATAGCAGTTCGTGGTAAAAAGGAATTGAAGAGGTTGAAGTGATAGAAGACAAAGTAATGGACAAAAATACAACCTTCCCAGACTGACCCAGAAAGAAACAGAAAATCTAAACTGACCAATTACCAGCAATTAAATTGAATTGGTAATAAAAAAACTACCCAAGAACAAAACTCCCAGACCAGATGGATTCACCACTGAATTTTATCAGACATTTAGGAAGACATAATACCCATTCTCCTTAAAGTTTTCCAAAAAATAGAAGAGGAGGGAATACTCCCAAACTCATTCTATGAAGCCAGCATCACTCTAGTACCAAAACCAGGCAAAGACACCACAAAAAAAGAAAACTACAGACCAATATCCCTGATGAATACAGATGCAAAAATACTCAACAAAATATTAGCAAACCGAATTCAAAAATACATCAAGAGGATCATACACCATGATCAAATGGGATTTATCCCAGGGATGCAAGGATGGTACAACATTTGAAAATCCATCAACATCATCCACTACATCAACAAAAAGAAGGACAAAAATGACATGATCATTTCCATAGATGCTGAAAAAGTATTTGACAAAATTCAACATCCATTCATGATAAAAACTCTCAATAAAATGTGTATAGAGGGCAAGTACCTCAACATAATAAAGGCCATATATAACAAACCCACAGCCAACATCATACTTAACAGAGAGAAACTGAAAGCTTTTACTCCAAGATTGGGAACAAGACAAGGATGCCCACTCTCCCCACTTTTATTCAACATAGTACTAGAGGTCCTGGCCATGGCAATCAGACAACACAAAGAAAAACATCCAGATTGGTAAGGAAGAAGTCAAACTGTCACTATTTGCAGATGACATGATACTGTACATAAAAAACCCTAAAGAATCCACTCCAAAACTACTAGAACTAAATTCTCAATTCAGCAAAGTTGCTGGATACAAAATTAATACACAGAAATCGATTGCATTTTCCTATACACTAAGGATGAACTAGCAGAAAGAGAAATCAGAAAAACAATTCCATTCACAACTACATCAGAAAGAATAAAATACCTAAGAATAAACCTAACCAAGGAAGTGAAAGACCTATAGCCTGAAAACTACAAGACACTCTTAAGAGAAATTAAAGAGGACACTAATAAATGGAATTCATCCCATGCTCTTGGCTAGGAAGAATTAATATTGTCAAAATGGCCATCTTGCCTAAAGCAATCTACAGATTCAATGCAATTCTTATCAAAATACCAACAGTATTCTTCAATGAACTGGAACAAATAGTTCAAAAATTCATATGGAACCACCAAAGACCCCAAATAGCCAAAGCAATCCTGAGAAGGAAGAATAAAGCAGGGGGGATCTCACTTCCCAACTTCAAGCTCTACTACAAAGCCACAGTAATCAAGACAATTTGATACTGGCACAAAAACAGACCCATAGACCAGTGGAATTGAATAGAGAGTCCAGATATTAACCCAAGCATATATGGTCAATTAATATATGATAAAGGAGCCATGGATATACAATGGGGAAATGACAGCCTTTTCAACAGTTGGTGTTGACAAAACTGAACAGCTACATGTAAAAGAATGAAACTGGATCACTGTCTAACCCCATACACAAAAGTAACATTGAAATGGATCAAAGACCTGAATGTAAGTCATGAAACCATAAAACTCTTAGGAGAAAACATAGGCAAAACTCTCTTGAATATAAACATGAACAACTTCTTCATGAACATATCTCCACGGGCAAGGGAAACAAAAAAGCAAAAATGAACAAGTGGGACTATATCAAACTAAAAACCTTCTGCACAGCATAGGACACCATTAATAGAACAAAAAGGCATCCTACAGTATGGGAGAATATATTCATAAATGACATATCTGATAAGGGGTTGACATCCAAATTATATAAAGAACTCACGCACCTCAACAAACAAGAAGCAAATAATCCAATGAAAAAATGAGCAGAGGAGCTGAACAGATAGTTCTCCAAAGAAGAAATTCAGATGGCCAAGAGATACATGAAAAGATGCTCCACATCACTAATCATTAGAGAAATTAAAACCACAATGAGATTATCACCTCACACCAGTTAAAAGACACCATCCAAAAGACAAACAACAACAAATGTTGACGAGGATGTGGAGAAAGGGGAACCCTCCTACACTGCTGGTGGGAATGTAAATTAGTTCAACCATTGTGGAAAGCAGTATGGAGGTTCCTCAAAACACTCAAAATAGAAATACCATTTGACTCCTAGGAATTTACTCTAAGAATGCAGGAGCCCAGTTTGAAAAAGACAGATGCACCCCTATGTTTATCGCAGCACTATTTACAATAGCCAAGAAATGGAAGCAACCTAAGTGTCCATCAGTAGATGAATGGATAAAGAAGATGTGGTACATATACACAATGGAATATTATTCAGCCATAAGAAGAAAACAAATTCTACCATTTGCAATAACATGGATGGAGCTAGAGGGTATTATGCTCAGTGAAATAAGCCAGGTGGAGAAGGACAAGTACCAAATGATTTCACTCATCTGTGGAGCATAAGAACAAAGCAAAAACTGAAGGGACAAAACAGCAGCAGACTCACCCAAGAATGGACTAACAGTTACTAAAGGGAAAGGGACTGGGGAGGATGGATGGGAAGGGAGGGATAAGGAGAATAAGGGGCATTACAATTAGCAGACATAATGGGGGGGCACGGGGAGGGCTGTACAACAGAGAAGACAAGTAGTGATTCTATAGCATCTTATTATGCTGATGGACAGTGACTGTAATGGTGTATGTTGGGGGGACTTGATAATGGGGGGAATCTAGTCACCACAATGTTGCTCATGTACTTGTATATTAATGATACCAAAAAAAAAAAAAACAAGGTAAGGAGGAGGTAAAGCAATCTTACTGAGATAAGGCAGTCAAGGCAAGCTTTTCTGAGAAGTTGACAAAGAGGCTAAGACTTGAGAGATAAGGAGTCAGCCATGCTCAGGCGTAAGGGATTAATGTATCAAGGCCCACGGTGGGGAAAAGCTTGTTGTGTTTATGGGGTTGAAAGAAGATCTGTAGGTTTGGAGCACTCTGGGATTGTAAGAGAAAGAAATACAAGGAGGCTGAAGAAGTAGCAGGAGGTAGATCGCTCTTGTAGGTCACCAATTCTATTCTCAATGCAGTCTGATTTGACTTCTAAAAAGATGTAGCATATGCATTGATGGAAGAAAATGTGGCCCCAGAGAAGCAGTAAAGATGCTGTGGGAGATTCTGGAGGCTGGCTCACCAACGTCTTGTCTCTTGTCTTCCCTTGCTGTATAGGCTGTAGAGCAAAACCTCCCTTGCAGCTGGGTGTGGCCACGTCATTGACACGGTTCTAGCCAATGAGACGTAGGCTTAGGATTTCTAATAAATTACTCCTCTATTGTTGGCTATTTAGCTTGCTTACACTTTTTGCTACAGTAAGTAACACTAGGATGAGCATCGTTTTCACATACCTCTTTGTACACCTCTCTAGTAAATTCCTAGAAATGCAATTGTTGGATTAAAAGATAAGCACATTTTAAGGTTTTTGATGCATATTGATAAACTGTCCTCCAGAAAGACTACAGAACAACAACATATGCAAATGACAACATTAGAGCACATAGGGCCTCCCTGAAGAAATCTGTCCATTATATAACATTCATTATATTCTGTCCATTATATTTGCTAAAAATGCAGATTCCGAGTCTGCAGGTCAGGAGTGAGGACAACCACTGGAATTCTCCATTTCCAACTTGGCAATCTGCTGACCATGCTTTGAACAGTAAGGATTTAGAGGACTTCCAAATCAAACAAGCAGGTAAAATGAAAAGTGGTGTCTTAATACTGGCAGATCCCAATCAACAAACACCTGAATGATTATCCATCTAGAAGATGGTAAGGGCCCAGTGAGACTGCTGTCAGGGCAGGATGGTGCAGAAATCCTGGATCTAGTAGTCCTATGGATGCAGCTCACCTCCCAAGGTTCTTACTTGCTTGTATCTGACTCCACCTTGGTCCTGACTCCTACATCTAGGCTGATTCCCTGGTTTTCAACCCAGCTCCATGAACATAGAACTGTTTCTTCCTTACAGAGCTGCAATGGTCTTGACTTTATTCCTGTCCCAGGCCTTGGCCCAGCTCAGCGCCCTCACATTGGGTATCCTCTGAGCAGCTATCCTGGATCTGCCGTAAGTCCTGACCTGCATCAGCAACACCTGTAGGTCCTCTCCCTTGGCCCAACCTCCAGCTTTTCCTAGCTCAGTGAGAGTCAGAAGGAAAAAACTGTTGGCAGTAAGAAGGAAATGTGCCTCTCAAAGATCCCTCATCATATGTTCTATGACTCTTTCCAGCCTAAAGGTATGGGAGTGAATGTCCATTGGGAGAATGCTCTGAGCAGAACATTTTGGGACCGTTTGATCCTCAGCCCCACTGGCAGCTCACCAAAGTGGTCTCGTGTGGCCAGCAAAGAGAACCCTACATGGAGTGGCATCTCGGGGAGCTCTAGGACCACCTGGGAGAATCTGGGGAGAAGCAGAATCCAGAGAGGGCCTATGACATGAAGGTAGTTTAGGGAGCAAGGGCGGCAGGCTGCCCCAGGAGGCTCCACTGTGACATGCAGATTATTTTGAGCTGGAGGCCATCAAGGCCCAAAAGAATCAGAAAGAAACTTTGACCTCCCACCTGCCAGCTGCATAAAAATAATTTAGATGGAAGAACCACCCCAGGAGGAGAGCTATCACTATAGAAGCCACATTATGATGTGAACTAGGGGTGGTGGACTGGGAGGGAGGTGGCTAAGCCAGCTAAAATTCCTCTGTGTCCCCTCATTGTTAATGTGTGGCCCAGCAAATATTTGGTTATCAAACATTCACTCTTTTCATACTCCTGTGAATTACCTTCCCTTTTCCTTTGAAGTCTCAGACCCCTCCCCACTTTTCCTGGGTTCAGGATGGCGTATGTACCTCATTCTCCCTGACTGTCTTTGGAACCCATGTCTGTGGCTTCCCTGTACAAATATAATTTATCTGTTTTTTTCTGCTCTTAATCTGTCTTATGTCAATTTGATTCTTAGACCTGCTAAACGAACCTTGAGTAGAGGACACTTCTTCCTCCCCAACAGTAGGCATTTCTAAGACGCCACAACACATGATACCCCTTTGTGACAGAGTTGATACTCATTCGTGACACTGGAATCATTACCTGGGACCTGCTAATGGCAGGAATGAACCTACTATATTTCCAAGGACAGTCCCATTCCAATGCTCCAAGGACAATGGTTCAAGGAACCACTGCTCTCTCTTAACACTTGTAACTGTAGGACCTAAACATTTAGTGAAGACAGCAGGTTAGCCTGAGCACAGCCATCTTAAGAAACCAAGAGGCCATTTTCTGAATATGTTCAGAAAGCCCTTGAAAAACAAGGTGAAAAACAAGTTAATCATGAACACCAGGTGGTGGGCAGCTGCGGCCTTCAGACAGCTAACCTTGGTCAGTTAGTCATACATACCAAGCTTATCTTGCTGAAACACTGTATGGCTGAGGGTGTTCTTATCTCGTGAAACCCCCGGGATGTGGCGCCAACCGAAGATTTATGCGTCCTTGGAAAAAAAACCCTGTTATGTGCTTGTAGAACAATACTGTCTTTTTAGAAAATGCTATAAAAACCTCCGGCTTTGACTGCTCGGGGTCCTTGTTGAGACCCGCTGCGTCAGGCTAACACTTGGACCCCAGCTAGCTGGTTCCTGAATAAATTCCTCTTGCTTGTTGCATCAAGAGACGCCTTTCGTGAGTGATTTGGGGTGGCGTCCTCCTCTGGGAGAATCCAACATTTGGGGGCTCGTCTGGGATCGTGCGCTCACCCGCTTCACTCCCGAAGTTGCTCTTGGAGGAAAAGGTAAGGTTAGTGGCGCCTTGAGTTGTCTGTGTTCTGTTTTCTGTTTTTCAGTGAGACCGGTCAGAATTCTGAAAGGGTACCCTCTGTCTGGCAGTCGTCCCGATCCCATAAAGGGGTCGAGACTGCGGTCGGTAGACGTACTTGGAGTGCCACAGGCTGCAACCCTGGGGGACGCCTTGGGGAGATTGGAGGGCCAGGGACACCTGGTAGCCTCTCATCTGTTTTTCCGGCAAAGTGAACCTGATGAGATAGGGTTGATTTTTGGGCGCCAGGAGTATCAACCCTCCGATTCATTTCGGTTTCTGATTGAAAATCTGAGAAAAACGAAAAGCGGCCGCTGTGTGTCTAATTTGTGTGTGTCTTTGTTTTTTGTGTCTTTTACATGCCTTATTATTGTTGTACTGACAATGGGACAGACAGTGATGACCCCCCTTAGCCTGACGTTAGATCATTGGACGGAAGTCAGAGCGAGGGCGCATAACTTGTCAGTAGAAGTAAAAAAGGGACCATGGCAGACTTTCTGTACCTCCGAATGGCCCACCTTCAATGTTGGGTGGCCCTCGGAGGGGACTTTTGATTTCCCCACTTTATTAGCAGTAAAAGCCGTTGTCTTCCAGGATCCGCCTCAAGGACATCCGGATCAGCAACCCTACATTGTAGTCTGGCAAGAGTTGGTGGAAAACCCACTGCCCTGGGTAAAGCCCTGGGTGCAAAAGAAAAAGGGCCCTCGAGTTCTAGCTGCCCAGACCAAACTTCAGGGCAAGGAAAAAGAAACTACTACCAGAGTTCACCCTGACACTCAAGATTTGCTTATGGTTGATGATCCCCCTCCTTATCCCCCTGCTCCCCCTGCCCCTACGGCACCCCTGGCCCCGGCGCCGCCACCCCCAGCACCCTCAGTCCCTGATGCTGAGGCAGTGGGGGTGGCTCCGGGGCCTGCCCAGGGAACTCGGCGCCGCCGAGGGGCCACCTTGGACCCATCAGGTATTTTTCCTCTCCTGTCCTATGGAGTTCCCATCGTCGGGGAAGAGGAAGAACTCCCTTTCCAACCTCTGCAATATTGGCCATTTTCCTCTGCTGACTTATATAATTGGAAAGCTAATCACCCTCCCTTTTCAGAGGAACCACAAAGACTAACTGGGCTAATAGAGTCCTTAATGTTTTCTCACCAGCCCACTTGGGATGATTGTCAGCAGCTTTTGCAGGTGCTCTTCACCACGGAAGAAAGAGAGAGGATCCTCCTGGAGGCACGAAAGAACGTGCCTGGGACCGATGGACGACCATCGCAACTCCCTCATGACACAGAGAGGGGTTTTCCATTGACCAGACCCAACTGGGACTTTAATTCTCCAGAAGGTAGGGAGCAACTAACCATCTATCACCAGGCTTTGGTGGCAGGTCTCTTGGCCCCACCAACTTGGCCAAGGTAAGAGAGGTCAGTCAGGGGGCCACCGAGGCACCCGCAGTGTTCTTAGAATGCCTGATGGAAGCCTTCAGGCGGTACACTCCTTTTGATCCCACTTCTGAGGAGCATAGTGCTTCAGTGGCCCTTGCTTTTATCGGGCAGTCAGCACCCGACATTAGAAAGAAGCTTCAGAGGCTAGAAGGTTTACAAGATTTGTCATTGAAAGATTTGATAAAAGAGGCTGAGAAAGTTTATCACAAGAGGGAGACTGAGGAAGAGAAAGAGTTAAGGAAAGAGAAGGAAAGAGAAAGTAAAGAAGAAAAAAGAGATAGAAGGCATGAGAAGAATTTAGCAAGGATCTTGGCCGCAGTAGTAGAAGGTAAGGGACAGTCGCCCTCCAGTGGCAGAACTAGCAAGGCAGGGCACCTGGGCAACCGGACCCCTTTAGAGAAGGACCAATGTGCATACTGCAAAGAAAAGGGGCACTGGGTGAAAGAGTGCCCTAAGAAGCCACCGCGGGGACCTCCGAAGAAGGTGTTGTCTCTGCTGGAGGAAGAAGATTAGGGAGGACGGGTCTTGGAGCCCCTCCCCGAGCCTAGGGTAACCCTGAAGGTGGAGGGGTAACCCGTTGAGTTTCTGGTGGACACCGGTGCTCAACATTCTGTACTGACTCAAGCTAGGGGCCCCCTCTCTGGCAAAAAGTCTTGGGTGCTCGGGGCTACAGGTCAGAAACAATATGCATGGACTACCCAAAGAACGGTAGACTTAGGAGTGGGACGAGTAAACCACTCATTCCTTGTCATACCGGAATGCCCCACACCCCTATTAGGAAGAGACATCTTGACCAAAGTCGGGGCCCAAATATCCTTTCAGGCTGAAGACACTCGAGTGACTAATCGGGAGAAAAAACCTTTGGGCCTAAGTATCCTGACCATTAGATTAGAAGACGAGTACCATCTTTTTAAGGAACCAGAACCCTCCCGAGTTAGTCAGGGGTGGCTCAACCAGTTTCCAAGGGCCTGGGCGGAGACGGTGGGTATGGGGCTTGCTGTGAACCAGCCTCCGGTGGTCATAGAATTAAAAGCCTCAGCCCTACCAGTGACTGTGAGACAATATCCAATGAGTAAAGAAGCCAAAGATGGAATTAGACCCCATATCCAGCGGCTCATAGAGCAGGGGATATTAGTAAAATGTAAATTCCCATGGAACACTCCCTTACCGCCTGTAAAGAAAGCGGGAACAGGAGATTATCGACCAGTGCAAGATTTAAGAGAAGTTAATAAAAGGGTACAGGACATTCATCCCACTGTGCCGAACCCTTATAACCTGCTAAGCTCCCTGGCCCCGGAAAACACCTGGTATACAGTCTTGGATTTAAAAGACGCCTTCTTTTGTTTGCGCCTGCACCAGAGTAGCCAACCGCTGTTTGCTTTTGAATGGAAAGACCCCTCCACAGGAACTACTGGACAATTGACCTGGACTCGCTTGCCACAAGGATTCAAGAATTCACCCACCCTCTTTGACGAGGCTTTACATCAGGACTTGGCCTTTTACCGAGCCTCCAACCCACAGGTAACTTTGTTACAATATGTTGATGACTTACTGATAGCAGCCCCTACTCAGGAAGCCTGCCAAGAGGCCACTGGAGCCCTTTTGACTGAACTTGCTAAATTGGGGTATAGGGCATCTGCCAAGAAGGCACAGATTTGTCAACAACAAGTGATTTATTTGGGATATTCCCTGAGAGAGGGGAAAAGGTGGCTAACTGAAGCCCGAAAGCAGACTGTGATGCAGATCCTGGTTCCCACTACTCCATGCCAGGTTCGCGAGTTTCTGGGGACGGCAGGGTTTTGTAGATTGTGGATACCCGGATATGCCACCTTAGCCACCCCTCTGTATCCCCTAACCAAAGGGGCGGTCCCGTTTGTATGGGGACCTGAACAACAACAGGCCTTTGATGATATTAAGAAAGCCCTCTTGTCGGCACCTGCTCTGGCATTGCCAGATGTGACTAAGCCATTTGTCCTCTTTGTGGATGAATGGAGTGGAGTGGCTCGGGGAGTGTTGACCCAGCAATGGGGACCTTGGAACAGACCAGTCGCTTACTTGTCAAAGAAATTAGACCCAGTGAGTAGTGGATGGCCTGCCTGCTTGAGAGTAGTGGCGGCTGTGGCCCTCTTAGTTAAAGATTCTGATAAACTAACTCTGGGACAGAAGCTTGTTGTAGTTGCTCCACATGCGCTGGAAAGTGTAATTCGGCAACCACCCGAAAGATGGATGTCAAACGCCAGAATGACTCACTACCAAACCTTGCTCCTAAAACGCGATCGTGTGGAATTTGCTCTGCCTGCCATCCTAAACCCGGCTACTCTGCTCCCCGATCCGGGGAAAGAAGTACTCCATACCTGCCAGGAAATCCTGGCTGAGGAGACAGGGACCTGCCGGGACTTACGAGATCAGCCCCTGGAAGGACCAGGACTCCCGACTTGGTACACAGATGGGAGCAGTTACATCATGGAAGGTAAGAGGATGGTGGGAGCTGCAGTAGTGGATGATGACCGGATCGTGTGGGCCAGCAGACTCCCAACAGGCACTTCTGCACAGCGAGAGGAACTCGTTGCCTTGACTCAGGCTCTAAGGATGGCAGAAGGTAAGAGACTTAAAGTCTACACTGACAGCCGATACGCTTTTGCCACCGCTCATATACACGGGGCTATTTATAGACAGAGAGGGCTGTTAACTTCTGCCGGGAAAGATGTTAAAAACAAACAGGAAATTTTAGATTTGTTAGACGCCATCCATAGGCCTAAGGAAGTAGCGATAATACATTGCCCTGGACATCAGAAAGATGACTCTCCAATAGCTCAAGGAAACCGGAGGGCGGACCAAGCCGCAAAACAAGCAGCTCAGGGAATGAACATTTTATACCTCCAGGTGCACCCGGAAGCAATATGTATCAAGAGCTTCCAGTATACACCTGAGGATCTCGCTCGGATGGACAAACTGGGGTTCCAAAAATCTTCACCCCTCGGAACATATAAGTCAGGAAATGGGAAAAACATTCTGCCCCAGAAAGAGGCAGGAGAATATTTGAGGCAATTACATCAATTGACACATTTAGGAGCCAAGAACCTAAAAGCCCTGGTTCAACACTCCCCTTATCATATCATTGGTTTAGAAAAAATGGCAGACGAGGTGGTGAAGAATTGTGTTCCTTGCCAACTAGTAAATGTGAATAGACATCAAATGATATGCGGAAAAAGGCTTCGCGGAGAGCGGCCGGGAGCTTACTGGGAAGTTGACTTCATTGAAATTAAGCCTGCTAAATATGGACATAAGTACCTTTTAGTTTTTTTAGATACTTTTTCAGGATGGACAGAGGCTTTCCCCACCAAGACCGAGACAGCCCAGACGGTATCCAAAAAGATACTTGAAGAAATTTTTCCGAGGTTCGGAATCCCCAAGGTTCCGATAATGGACCTGCTTTCGTTGCCCAGGTAAGTCAGGGATTGGCCAAGATCCTGGGGACAGATTGGAAATTGCATTGTGCATACAGGCCCCAGAGCTCAGGACAGGTAGAAAGGATGAATAGAACTCTAAAAGAGACCTTGACTAAATTGTCCATAGAGACTGGTTTGTGTGACTGGTTGGTCCTCCTTCCCTTCACTTTATTTCGAGTCCGAAACACTCCCGGCCGCTCCGGGCTAACACCCTTTGAGATAATGTTTGGAGCCCCGGCTCCGCTTGAGTCGGCTCACCTCCACGCATCCCCCAAATGTGTAATTAATAAGTTTCTGCTTGAAAGGTTACGGGCCCTAGAAGTTGTACAGAGAGAAGTGTGGGCCACCATCCGGGAAGCCTATCGGCCGGAAGACCTGTCGGTGCCTCATCAGTTCCAGGTGGGAGACCCCGTTTACATAAGATGACACCGAACAGGAAACCTTGAGCCTCGGTGGAAAGGACCCTTCATCGTCCTCTTGACCACTCCCACAGCCGTGAAAGTAGATGGCATCTCCTCCTGGGTACACGCTTCACATCTGAAGAAAGCGCCCCAGCAGACTCGGATTGGCGAGTAACTCGGACTGATAACCCTCTTAAGCTTCGCTTGTGTAGAAAGAATTATGTTATTAGTGACTCTAATGCTCCTACTAACCCCAACCCACCAGAACACTAACCCTCATGAGCCTAGGTTACTGACATGGCAGGTCTACTCCCAGTCAGGAGAGGCAGTGTGGTCTATTTCTAAGGCCGCCCCCCTTAAGACCTGGTGGCCGTCCCTGCACCCTGATGTTTGCGCCCTAGTTGCCGGGTTAGATACCTGGGACATACCTAATATACCCTGGAAACAGGCCCACCTAGCTCTCAATCACCCCCTAGTGAGCGGCTGGTGGCCCGCTGGTTTTGGATGCAGTACACCTGAAGCTCGAAATAAGACAAAAACCACTGCCTTTTATGTCTGTCCCCGCGACGGATGAACCTATCAACAAGCTCAGCAATGCGGGGGCCCACAGTCCTTTTATTGTGATTCTTGGGGATGTGAAACTACAGGAGACGTTTATTGGAATCCTGTATCCAGCTGGGACCTCCTTAAGGTAGTCGGAATCATACATCCCCTAACTGTGAACAGACAGGGCTATGCAACCCTTAAAATATCACGTTCAGTGATAAAGGACGTCAGTATGATGGGTGGGTCCTGGGACGTCAGTGGGGACTTAGATATTACAGATCTGGAGATGACAAAGGCCTCATATTTACTGTTAGGCTCAAGATTGAGACCCTACCAGCTGCCCCAGTAGGACCTAATGCTATCTTAAAAGATCAGCTGCGTGTTCCCGCGCCTCCGAAGAAACTTCCCACCCCGGCCCCGAAACAGACTCTAGCCCCACCAGTAGACCCCGCCGCCACTCCTGTTACCCCCACCCTTGCCAGTAACCTTTGAAATATAAGCATTTTGGATTTTACCTCTGACCCACCCACTTTCCACAAGGTGGTGAGCTTGTTTTCCAGATGGAGGATTCTTCTCCATACTAAGTCCTTTCCAAATATTCAACCCACAAGTATCTATCAATTTGCCTAATTCTATTCCCATCCAGCTTCCTTTGCCCTGATTTGACACACCCTCCTTGACCTAACTCCTCCGTGGGGCTCCTAATCACCTCACCTTCACAGAAGCAAAGAGGCAGCCTCCAGCAGTGCGGGTGAAGGGACGGCTGTTCCCACGACTGAAGTAGAACAGGGCGGGCATTTTCCCGCTGTGAACGGGAGGGAGAGCTGAGGTAATAGTTCTATATCACCAGGACTCTATTTCAGGTGCTCTTGTGTTTAGCAAGCTTCTGGGAACTAACCTCTAGTCTGTAAGCTCTGAGTGATCCAGGAGCCATGTCTGTTTTGTTCAATGGTTGTGAGGCAGGGCAGGGACGTGGGACAAGCATCATGATTAATTTTTCCTGCCTATGATGAAAAATGCCAAGATATAAGCAGTATAGTAAGAAGAGGAGGGACTATAACTTAAGACTAAGATTCCATTTTAAAAACCAGGGAGTTAGGAGGTAAGATTCCCAACATTATTTTATGGTATTCAGCCAACAACTGACCCTATCTTACGGCAGGGCAAGCAGTCCTAAATGATATGTCCCCACTGCTTGAGGGTAACCACTATCTCGGAGAAGAACAGGATCGATCAAGAAATTCCTTGTGTTATCTAACAGAGTATCTAGAGGACTGAGTATGGCTGGTGACATATTCCTCACTGGAGACAGACATCATGAGACCACAGTTGAGCCTATAACCCCAGCCCTTTGCCCTCATTCTTGAAATCCTTAAAAGACAGAATCCTAAGCCTTTAAGAGTGCTTCCTCTCTGAGGTTGCCCACACTCCTTTCTTCAAGTATGTGCTTTGCCTTAAATAAAGCCTTCTTGCTGCTCAACTACTGTGTTGTCTCTGCCCTTTTCCAGTGGTAAGTGTCTTTGTTATTTTGCTATTTCATTCAATTTTCTAGACTTAAGCACTAGTCTTCTTTCTCTGTTTTATTTCAGACAAGTAAGGAAGGGCTACTGAGATCTCCGATTTGGGCTTGCAAGTTCCTGTCCTCTGGGTGACCTGGACAGGACTGCAGCTGTGCGATCATGCTCTTTAGTAGCCTGCCTGAAAATCTCCTTTCTTTGCTTTGGGAAGTTGTCCGAACATAATCTCACTCCATCCAGTGCTCTGTGGCTTCCCCAAGTCCTGGGACGGTAGGGGTTTAGCTCCCATGTCACGCAGAATCAAGTGGATACTGGATGCCAGGTGACTCTGGCTTCAGGAGGTGGCAAGGGATCTGCCCTACACTGAGCAGGAGTTAATGAACTTCCCTTTCCTCCCTTTGTTCTTCCTCGCTCTTTGCTGCCTGCATGCCTGCTGAAATTCACTTCCACTATTGTTTTAATTAATTCCTTCCTTACCTACACTCCTCTGACCTGGTTGAAAATTCTTTCTCAATTAGAGTCAAGAATCCTCCCCCGTCTGGGTTGAGGTTTCACCTAGTGTGCAGGGAGAAACATCCCCAGACGCAGCTGCCTGACAACACTTGCATCTCCAGCACCTAAAACTGTGTCTGGCACAAGTAGGCACTCAGTATGTACTGAATGAGAAACAACAGACTGGGATCAGAACTACTGTTTAGGACACTGGCTATAGTCTAAATTCCAAACACCTAATCACATTCATGATGACAGCCAGCATCCACACAGAGCCTTATGGTGCCCAGGCACTTAGTCACTGTAGATTGCTTCAAAGCCACCTGTAAGGCAAGTTTTGCTATCCCATTGTCCAGATGTGGAAATTGAATCTTAACAGTTTAAGGGACTTGCCTAAAGTTCCATAGAGACTAAGAATTGGGGTTTGCAAAGAAAGGGAAGGGCATCCCATAATGCCTTTCTGTTAACACACACTCCTGTGGAAACCCATCTGAGTCTAGTTTCTACATTCTTTTACTAAAAATTTACTCCACTCAGTCCTCTCTCACTGGGTTGACTCCATGAAGGCAGCTAGGCCCAGTACACCCCTGGACCTGGAGTTAGATTATTTTGGACAAGTCACTTAACTCATCCTGTCTGTTTCTTCAGTTTTTAGTGCCCATGCTCCTCAAAGGGTTATTATGAATATAAGGGGGGGGGGGGAATGATGAAATTAAAGCACTATTTATAGAGAAGTTTCATACACCCATAAAAACGAGATATTCAGGTGTGACCCAGTAATGAAATACAAAATAAAGAGTTCTCAAGCCTTGACCTCTAATCAGGATTTGACTAGCTTCAACCCCAGTCAGACGGTCTAGGCCAGCTGGCCATTTCAACAAATTTTTGCAAACAAAGTAGAATGAGCTAGAAAAACTGTATTTATAAAGTATTTTACATTGATTGAATAAGTGTGTATATTTAGTTTTTTCTTTAAATTATAGAAAACTAATTTCAAATGTATACAGATATGGAGAGACTAGTATACATGTTCCATCTAAACCTAACTTTCCCACTTCCCATATTATTTTGAAGCAAATAAGAGAAATCACCTAATTTCTTACATAAATTTTCTAATATATATCTCTAATAAAAGACATGGACTTCCTTTTTGAGAACACAAAACCCCTAAAACAAAACCAAGAACAATTCCTTTTTTATCAAGTATCTAATTGGAAATCAACCTTCTCTTTGTTTTACACATTATATATTCTTTAAGTTTGCTTTTTAAAAGTTGGGATCCAAATAAAGTTATCGTATTGCAATTGATAATATTGTGTGGGTAAAACAGAAGAATTTCCATAATCTCTTGCCTGGCTTTAGTGCATCTCCATATCAACAGGAGTTCCGAAGGGGTGGAGTGAAGTAGTTCACCTCCAAATCAATGGATAATTACTGGGCAACCGAGGGCTTCTGGGAACCTGAGAGGTTGCCGGGAGGCTTCACTTGCTTCTGCCAGACAAGGAGAGAGCTTGCCCCGGACCTCAGTCTGTAAGCAATAAAATTCCTTTGATTTTGGTTTCAGCTAGGTATTTTGCCCCGGGATTTCCTCTCCTGGGAGTTACATATGGCTTTAGGTCTCTTTAAATTTATAGGCTACCCTTGACCCTGTCTATTAACACTTGCAATTTATTTTGTAGTAGAAAGCTTTTATTTTAAAGGCTTTAGACTTGTCTTATGATGGCAGATGGTAACTACACTTATCACAGTAAGCATTTAGTAATGTATATAATTAATTGTCAAATCACTGTTGTATACCTGAAACCATATTTGTATTATCAACTACAATAAAAAAATTGTCTTTAGATCATACATTGGTCTTAAAGCAAAACAGTATCAATTAGGAGGAGGCAATCGTCCATGCTTTCTACCCTCCTTTTGTAGTCAAACAAGGATTCATGTACCAGGCAGTAACCAATAAAAATACAGCATTAACATTGTAATCAAGGTTACACAGTTGTACCTGTCTAAGAGAGTTTTAATTTTACAAACCTGTTTTTAAACAATCTAAACTGTATAGTTTGGTGGTTTCTAAAAGGGAAAATAGTCACTGAGCTCATTTTATGTGAAGGAACAAGGTATACAGTTACTGCAAAGGGAAACACCCAGGGCACAGGGCGGAGTGTGTTCTGCACGGATAAAAGCATGAAAATGCCAGAAGATTAGCTGCTCTTTATTAAGGGGCTCAAGGCTTCTAGAAACATGAAAGTTTAAAGAGACCTGGTTGCTATGGCTGCACAAAGTAGAGAACAGAGACAACCTTCATTTACCTACAGTGTAATGGAGTTTAAGGGACTGCTTTTCTCTCCATAATTGCTCTGATTTCCCATTATCCACTGGGGACATGGGGTGAGCAGTTTCTACCCCCACATGGTTTGGGCTGAAGTGCTGTGGCCTCAGGGATTAGCCTGTGAGGTAGAAGGAGAGAGCCTTCTTTCCCTCCTCTTTTCTCTGGGCCTCTTCACCCCCTGCCCTGAGTCTTGCCAATGTACACCCTGCCCTGAGAGAGGGTGTTTTGGGAGACAAGTGGAGCAGCTGGGCTGGGCGGCTGATCAGAGGTGCCTGGGCGTGGACTCTGTTCGGGATGACACCAGGGACGCCTGACCCTGGGAATGGGGCCAGGCTGGATTATTTTTCTGGCTATTGTGGGCCTCGGTATACATTCCTCTCTCCCTGTCCAAGATGGGAATTCCATTGCACTGAGCATCTGTGTGTGTGAGCACATGTGTGGTATGAAGAGCACGTAGGGAGCGGCTGGAAGGACCCATGTCTGTGGCTTTCCTGGCCCTGAGATCCCTGCTCTCAGCTCCAGTGCCAGGTGCTCAGGAAACCCAGATGCAGAGCAGAGAGAAGGGGCCCGCAGTCCCCTCCAGGCCACAGTGGAAGAGCAGTGTCAGCTTGACATCAAGTGGAAAAGCAAATCTTGATTAAAAGCTTATGTCCATAACCAGGCACTTTCCATGCCTTATTTCCTTTAATTCTCACTGCAGTCCCCTAGGTGGATGGGGAAGGCCTGGAGGAATTCAAGAAAAGGGGGCTCACAGTGGGGCTCAGTAACTCCCCGGAGTCACATAGGACGAACACATTCCGCACTAGTGCTGCAGCTAAGCCACAAAACTTTTGGCCTCTTGGAGCTGCGGTTTCCATATATGTGAAGTGGAAATAATAGTAGTAGCATCTAGAGAAGTTAATTCAAAGAAAAGATGAGCTAATGCATGGAAGGTCACATGACAAACTAAAGCACTCTCCAAAAATAAGGTAAGCAGGTTAGAAAGGGGTTTGCTCAGCACAGACCTGGGTGCTTTCCTAGTAACAAGGCACAGCAGTTTCTCTGATGAAACACTTCTAGTCAATAAACAGTTATTATTCTAAGAGTATCCTGTCTCCATAGCATTCAGTAAGGCTCATGTTATTTTGATGGAGAAAAAAAAAAAGAGGCCTATAAACACTTGTTATTTTTCCTGAATTAGCCTTTGTGCTAAAAGGGCGGCTGTTGGTTGCAGAAGAAGCTGTATATTCCTAAGGGCAGGCCAAGTTTTATGATCTGTGTCACCCGCAGCTTTTAGCTAAGCCCAAGGCACAAGTTAGTCTCCTGACAAACACCTAGTTGACAACATACTTTTCCTAATTCTTGGCCACACTACCTTACATAGGCGGCAAGTGTATTTTTCTCTGTTATGAAGTGCAAAGAAAGTGTCCTGGATCAACATTTAAAGCTTCATTCATTCATTTATTCCACAGTCAAAAAATTTTTTTTCATTCACTTTGTAAATTTCAAGGCTACCCACAGGGCCAGGCACTGCCCAGTTTCTGGGAATATAAGACGGACTTGGTCCTGCCCCAATGGGACTCATGTAGGACTTGAGGGGGCAATGGAAGACCCAAGAAAACAAGTAAATAACATTGTGATCAGCACCATAATGGAAGCAAAGGGCTGATGCAGAGACAGGACAGTCAGGAAAGACCTCTCCAAGACGGAAACAAAAGGCTAAGAAGCCAACCCTGTGGTGGGGCTGGAGATGGGCTTGGCAAGGCTGCTTAGGGGAGGCCTTAGGGCCAGGCTGAGGACAACAGAGGCAGCCAGGGGCCAGGCCATGCAGGGCTTTGTGGAGTACATAGCAAGGCATGTGATTCTAAAGACTGCAAGGAAAAGCCCTTGGAGCCTTTTTGTTTTAAGTTTGATAAAATTCACACAACAAATTCACCATTGTAATGTGCATTTCCTATTCCTTCCTCCACCCAGCCCATCCCTAGCCCCTCGCTACCACTCTGTCTCTGTGGGTTTGCCTATTCTGGGCATGTTTCCTAGGTTTATCCACATTTTTGCCCTTATCAGTACATCAGTACAAGCTCTTTAAGGGCATGTGTGAACCAATCTGATGTACATTTCAGAGTCACTTTCACTGCTGTGGAGAGGAGGGATAAGGGCAAAGCTGGAGTGACAGTGGGCAGATGAGTTACGGGCTTGTCTGATATGGGGAGGGTGAGATGATGGCCATCGGGGAGGAGGAACGTTTGAGATATTTTATAGGTAATGTTGAGGGGACTTGCTGACGAATGGGGCGGGGTGAGGGATGTGTGATGCCAGGTCCCTAGGAAGTCCAGGACAGGAGGAACCGGTAAGGGGGGAAATCAAAAATTCCTTTTTGGGTACGTTAAGCGGAGTTGGCTAATTGGAGATGTTAATTAGGCAGTGGAAATTTGAATCTGGGAATTAGTGAGGAAGTCAGAGCAGGAGATAAAAATGTGACCGTCATCAGCCAGAAGATTGAATCTGATTCCAGGGGAATATGTGTTAAATTATATGCATTATAACAAAGTGAATTACACCCCCAAGGGTGACCAAATGTAACAGGTCTGTAAATCTCGTACTTCTCAGCTCCCATCTAAAAGCAGAGTATTCTGCATTTGAATGAGTACTCAGCATTTACAAAGACCGAGACCAGTGTCCACCAGGTATGTATTCAGAATCACCAACCTCACTTAACAGATCTCTTTGCATTTCTATTGCCACTCCAGTCACTCCTTCCAACAAACAGTCACTCACTGAGGGTGTGAAGTGAAGGATTCCTGCCTTCTAATAAGAAAACTAACCAACTGGGATCAGGATCCTGGCTCCCATTAGAAATAAATGCTTTGTTCTTTGAGGTCACTCAGATTTAAGAAATCTAATATACTGTTTGTTAAAATTTTCATCTAACTGAAGAGAAACATATATTTATAAATATTTCTAAAAATAAATGAGGGACTACATCAAACTAAATAGCTTCTGCACAGCAAAGGCAACAACCAACAAAATGGGAATTCTTCCTCTTACTGAATGGGACAGAATATATTTGCAAATCATCTATCTTATAAAGGGTTAATATCCAGAATATATAAAGATCTCATACAACTCAATACCAAGAAAACAAATAATCCAACCTAAAAATGGGCAGAGGAACCGAATGAATGTTTTTCCAAAGACATACAAATGGCCAACAGATACATGAAAAGATGCTTAGCATTATTAATCATCAGGGAAATGGAAATCAAAACCACAGTGAGTTTGCACCTCATACCAGTCAGAATGGCTATTATCAAAAAGACTGGAAATAACAAGTGTTGGCAAGGATGTGGAGAAAAGGGAATCCTTATGCACTGTTGGTGGGAATGTAAATTGGTGCACAATGCGGGAAATATGGAAATCTCTCAAAAAATTAAAAATGGTATTGTTGCTGGGCAGCTGCAACTGGGAGGTCTCTCCCTGTGCACCAGGGGAAACCTCAGCCTAGACAGGGGAGGCTTCTTGACTCTCAACGAGAAAGAATTCTCGAGCAGGTCGGAAGAGTGTAGGTAAAGAAGTAATTTATTAAAGGAGAATAGTAACGAATGACAGGGGCCTAGCAGGCTGACAGCAGGAAAATGCAGGGAGGGAGCGCGCACTTGCTGACCTTCTGGTCGTAGGGAAGTCCCCCTCGCCGGCTCCGGAAGTGTGGGTTACCTGGCGTCGTGTGTCCGCTTGGATCTGCACGGGCGCGGAGGCTAGCCCCTACCACCCCACGATTTGGGGAGCCACGGAGCACGTATGGAGAGTAGGGAGATTTTCAGGCAGGCTCCTGCAGCTGCTGCTCCTTCCGGGTCACCCAGGCGGAACTCACTCGGAGGCCCAAATCTGAGCTCTCAGCAGCGTCTCTCTATTTACCAGGTGTAAAGCAGGAACTAAGTGGAGACTTGGAAATAAATCAAATAGCAAGGAAACAAAGACGCTTACCACTGGAAAAGTGCTGAGAAACAAAACACGATTAAGTTGAGCAATGAGAGCTTTATTTAAAGTTACACACTTAAAGTGAGGACGTCCTCAAAGAGGAGTTGCTGAAAGGTTGGTTGGGGGCTCCCTCTATTTAAGGATTTTTTCAGGAATGTGACAAAGGGCCAGGGGTGTAGTTGTCAAGTAGTCTCAAGATGCTTATCTCCAGTGAGACACCGTGTTTCCTTTCTTCTATTATCAGTCCCCCAGCTAATTCTGCAGAATAAACTTAGCCCAAGAAATTTATTGATCTGGTTCCTCCCCAGGATATTGACTTTCCACTGGGAACATATCAATCAAGACCACCTGCCCTGCCCACAAGGTGGGCTGAGTTATTGCCTGTTTGCTAAAGAATATTTTAGGAATCTTATTTCCTAATTTCCTGGCTTTTTAAAAGTAGAATTTTAGTGTTAAGATGGAATCTCTCCTGTTCTTATTGTACTGTTTGTATCTCAGCTTCTTTGGAAAATCAATCATGATGCTTGTCTCAGGTCCCTGCCCTATATCAAAGCTTCCATATGATCTGGGAATTTCATTTCTGGGACTCTAGCTGAAGAAAAAGCACCCACTAATTTGAAAACATATATTCACCCCTATATTTATTGCAGCATTATTTGCAATAGCCAATATATGTAAGCAACCTAAGTGTCTACCAACAGACAAAGACTATTTAGAATATACACACGATGCAATATTGCTCAGCCATGAAAAAAAGAATGAAATCTTGCCACTTGCCATGATGTGGATGGACCTACAGGGTATTATGCTAGGTGAAATAAGTCAGACAGGGAAAAGACAAATACCTATGACTTCACTTACATGTGAAATCTAAAAAACAAAACAAATGAACAAACAAAAACCCAGAAACAGACTCATACAGAGAACAAACTGGTGGTTGCCAAAGGGGAGAGGGGTGAGGGATAGGAGAAATAGGTGAAAGGGACCAAGAGGAGGAGGATTATTGTAATTATTATTTAAATAATCATTATTAAAGTAACTTGGTAAGGCAACAGATAGCAATTATGCTTATCATAGTGAGCATGTTCTAATGTATATAAATGTTGAGTCACAATGTTGTATGTGTGAACCATTATGATATTATGTCAACTATATCTCAATTAAAGAAGAAACACTTGTTATGCTTTCGAGTGATTTAACCCTCCCTGGACAACCCATCCTATGTGGGTGGTTATCCTAATCCCTAACAAAATGAATGTCTCTGGGAGAAATCCTGTAACAAAACTGAACACATTCCCAAGTGCCTTGGAACCTCACATCCAGAAGAACCCCCTCCCTTCGCTGAGATGATCCCTTAGCCAGCAAGGGGCGTCTGCTGGCAAGGCTGCTTATAAATTAGATCCCTGGCACCAGAGCTGCCTGGTGGCTCACTGTCAGCAATTTCAGGGCAAAGGGCTTTGTTTCTTCATCTCGAGGCCCTTGCTAGGCTCCTTACTTGTTCAACAAATGACTGCCTGCCATGTGCCAAGGCCCTGACCTAGTGCTTGGAGTTCAGCAGAGAACAAGACAGGAATTCTGCCCCCACAGAGCTTAAATGGACAGACAAAAAAAAAAAAAAAAAAAGATCAAACACATAAAATGAGGGGAAATGAATGAGGGAAGACACTAGGGAGTACTGTCATGGGTGCAGAGGGGGGCCATAATTTTCAATAGGGAGGTCAGGGAAGGCTTTGCTGGGGTAACATTTGAGCACAAACCCCAAGAAGTTGAGGGAAGATGGCTTCCAGGATGAAAGAATAATGTGCACAACTGCAAGAGCAGGACTGAGCAGGACAGCAGTGGATGAGACCAGGGAGGGAGGAAGGGAGGATGACACGGGGCTTTTTGGTTTCAGAGAGAAGACTGACACAATTTGTCTTATTTTCTTAATAGCATCACTCCAGTTGCCATGTTGAAAGTAAGACTACAGGGGCGAGGATGGAAAAAGGGAGACTGTGTAGGAGGTTTCTGTGGTAAACCACCTGAGAGAGAATCAGTGTAGGCCAGAGGGGTGGGGGTGGAGGTGCCACCAGGACTTAGAGCACTAACACATCAATGCCTTTCAAGTCAAAACCACAATGAGATAACAGCTCACAACCATTGAGATAGGTACTATGAAAAAACATAAGAGGTGGCAAGGGTGTGGAGAAACTGGCCCTCCAGTGTCCTGCTGGTGGCAACATAAAATGGTGCAGCCTCTATGGAAAAGTGCGGTACTTCCTCAAAACATTAAAAATAGAACTACCATATGACCTAGGAATTCCACTTCTGGGTATATAGCCAAAGAACTGAAAGCAGGATCTCAAAGGAATATTTGTACACTCATGCTCACAGTGAAGGGGTTCAGAGTACGCCACCCTAAAACTCTTCCACTCTGGTTTAAAAATTATTTTGCGCAGAAGGTAATTTAAAAAAAGAAGACACAGGAAGAACTGCCTACCTTCCCCCACTCTACAGGCAGGAAGGGTGGGGCAATTCTTCATCACTGCGGACAACTCCAGATTCATCAGCCAGCAGAGAATGCCAGACGACTCTACATAACAAACTTATTAAGTAGCCTTCATTTTCCATTAGTTTCCCCCACATATTTACCAGTTTGCTACCCCAAGGAGCTCAGTCTTATTGTCTTGTCATCATTCATCACTGAGTTATCCTATGTGTACAAATTAATTAACTCTGTTTTTCTCCTGTTAATCTACCCTTTACCAGTTCAATTTGTAGGGCTGCAGCCAGAGAACCTTGGGAAGCAGAGGAAAAAAGTTTTTCCTCCCTTAGAACAGCGTTATGCCCAACAGTCAAACATGGAACCACCCGTGTGACATCAACAGAGTATTAGATTTACAAAACAGGGTTATGTCCATACAATGGAATTCAACCTTAAAAAAGTATATTCTGCGCTAGAAGCCAAGACGGCGGCATGAGTAGAGCAGCAGAAATCTCCTCCCAAAACCACATATATCTATGAAAATATAACTAAGACAACTCTTCCTAAAATAGAGACCAGAGGACACAGGACAACATCCAGACCACATCCACACCTGAGAGAACCCAGCACCTCGCCAAGGGGGTAAGATACAAGCCCCGGCCTGGTGGGACCTGAATGCCCCTCCCCCCAGCTCCCGGCGGGAGGAGAGGAGTCAGCAGGGAGGGAGAAGGAGCCCAGACCTGCTGAACACCCAGCCCCAGGATTCCGGACCAGAGTGCAGACAGTGCAAGCGTGGGGTCCTGGATACTAGGGAAACAGGGCGGAAGGACCAGTGAGCGGGTGCCTGAGGCCGACGCTGGAGAACAAAGAGGCGGGAGCAGCCATTGTTGTTGTTGTTGTTTTTTCCTCTTTTTTTTTTGACGAGTGCTTTTTGGAAGTCTTAAAGGGACAGGGACCCCAATACTAGGGAAACAGGGAAGCAAGACCAGTGAGCGGGTGCCTGAGACCGGCACCTGAGGACAAAGAAAATCGTGCTTTTTTCTTTTTTTTCTTTTAATTATTTATTTAATTTTTTTCTTTTTTTTTTGTTGCTGTTGTTGTTTTGGTTTGGAGAGTGCTTTTTGGAAGTCTTAAAGGGGCAGGGCAGGACACTTAGTCCAGAGGCAGGGAATCTCGGGTTCTCTGGGCACTCTAACCCCCTGGGCAGCAGGGAGCACAGAGGCCCCTTACGGAGATAAATAGCCTCCCGGCCGCTCCCCCTCCAACAGGGCTCCACCATTTTGGAGAAGCAGCCCCAGCCAGGCCACGCCCACGGCAACAGCGGAGATGAACTCCACAGCAGCCGGGCAGGAAGCAGAAGCGCTGTTTGTGCACAGCTGCCCAGCACAAGCCACTAGAGGTTGCTATTCTCCCAGGAGAGGAAGGCCACAAACCAACAAGAAGGAAAGCTCTTCCAGCTGGCACTCATACCAGCTATGCAAACTATCTCTATCACCATGAAAAGGCAAAACTACAGGCAGACAAAGATCACAGAGTCAACACCTGAGAAGGAGACAGACCTAACCAGTCTTCCTGAAAAAGAATTCAAAATAAAAATCATGAACATGCGGACAGAGATGCAGAGAAAAATGCAAGAGCAATGGGATGAAGTCCGGAGGGAGATCACAGATGCCAGGAAGGAGATTACAGAAGTGAAACAAACCCTGGAAGGATTTATAAGCAGAATGGATAAGATGCAAGAGGCCATTGAAGGAATAGAAACCAGAGAACAGGAACGTATAGAAGCTGACACAGAGAGAGATAAAAGGATCTCCAGGAACGAAACAATACTAAAAGAACTATGTGACCAATCCAAAAGGAACAATATCTGTATTATAGGGGTACCAGAAGAAGAAGAGACAGGAAAAGGGATAGAAAGTGTCTTTGAAGAAATAATTGCTGAAAACTTCCCCAAACCGGGGGAGGAAATAATCGAACAGACCACAGAAATACACAGAACCCCCAACAGAAAGGATCCAAAGAGGACAACACCAAGACACATAATAATTAAAATGGCAAGGATCAAGGACAAGGAAAGAGTTTTAAAGGCAGCTAGAGAGAAAAAGGTCACCTATAAAGGAAAACCCATCAGGCTAACATCAGACTTCTCAACAGAAACCCTACAGGCCAGAAGAGAATGGCATGATATATTAAATACAATGAAACAGAAGGGCCTTGAACCAAGGATACTGTATCCAGCACGACTATCATTTAAATTTGATGGCAGGATTAAACAATTCCCAGACAAGCAAAAGTTGAGGGAATTTGCTTCCCACAAACCACCTCTACAGGGCATCCTACAGGGACTTCTCTAGATGGGAGCACTCCTAAAAAGAGCACAGAACAAAACACACAACATATGAAGAATGGAGGAGGAATAAGAAGGGAGAGAAGAAAAGAATCTCCAGACAGTGTATATAACAGCTCACTAAGCAAGCTAAGTTAGGCAGTAAGATACTAAAGAGGCTAACCCTGAACCTTTGGTAACCACGAATTTAAAGCCTGCAATGGCAATAAGTACATATCTCTCAATAGTCACCCTAAATGTAAATGGACTTAATGCACCAATCAAAAGACACAGAGTAATAGAACAGATAAAAAAGCAAGACCCATCTATATGCTGCTTACAAGAAACTCACCTCAAACCCAAACACATGCACAGACTAAAAGTCAAGGGATGGAAAAACGTATTTCTGGCAAACAACAGTGAGAAGAAAGCAGGGGTTGCAGTACTAATATCAGACAAAACAGACTTCAAAACAAATAAAGTAACAAGAGATAAAGGACACTACATAATGATAAAGGGCTCAGTCCAACAAGAGGATATAACCATTCTAAATAGAGATCAAGGAATATATAGAAACAAATGACAACAACAACACAAAGACCCAACTTCTGTGGGAGGCAACGAAAGCAGTCTTAAGAGGAAAGTATACAGCGATCCAGGCATACTTGAAGAAGGAAGAACAAGTTTGAGAAAGACAGATGCACCCCTATGTTTATTGCAGCAGTATTTACAGTAGCCAAGAATTGGAAGCAACCTAAATGTCCATCGATAGATGAATGGATAAAGATGTGGTATATATACACAATGGAATACTACTCAGCCATAAGAAAAGGGCAAATCCTACCATTTACAGCAACATGGATGGAGCTGGGGGGTATTATGCTCAGTGAAATAAGCCAAGCGGAGAAAGAGAAATACCAAATGATTTCACTCATCTGTGGAGTATAAGAACAAAGGAAAAACTGAAGGAACAAAACAGCAGCAGAATCACAGAACTCAAGAATGGACTAACAGCTACCAAAGGGAAAGGGACTGGGGAGGATGGGTGGGAAGGGAGGGATAAGGGGGGGAAGAAGAAGAGGGGTATTAAGATTAGCATACATGGGGTGGTGGGAGAAAGGGGAGGGCTGTACAACACAGAGAAGACAAGTAGTGATTCTACAACATTTTGCTATGCGGATTGACAGTGACTGTAAAGGGGTTTGTAGGGGGGACCTGGTATAGGGGAGAGCCTAGTAAACATTGTCATGTAAGTGTAGATTAATGATAACAAAAAAAAAAAGCAGTTCCTGTGTGGTGACCTCCAGTGAGTTCTACACAATGGTATAAAGGGCATATCAAAGTGAGGGCAAAGAGTCTGTTTGTGTTTATACAGAGGATCAAAGCCTAATTTGGCTACCCAGAAAATTAACTAAGATACGATATGAAGAACTTCCAACATCAGCACTCTCTGGAAGAGTCATACCAGAAGATGATCATCAAAAAACCTCAACAAAGATCCAGGCAATGCTGCAGTTGTAGCTGCATCCATCCCACCGGTTCCTGGACTTGCCATTGGAATGAAGGAGATATCTAAGCTGGCCTGTGCATACAGTAAAACAACAAATTTGACTGGATCTATACTGTTGGAACTCAACCAAGAATAAGGAGAAGTGCAAGTTGTAGCGCTCCAAAATCTTACGACTACAGACTATCTACTGTTAAAAGAACATATGGGATGTGAACAGTTCCCAGGAATGGGTTGTTTTAATTTGTCTGATTTCTCTCAGACTGTTCAAGTATAGTTGGACAATATCCATCATATCATGGACAAATTTTCACAAATGCCTAGGATGCCTAACTGGTTTTCTTGGCTTCACTGGAGATGGCTGCTAATTATAGATCTGCTTTGGTTATGTAACTGTATTCCTATTATGTTAATGTGTGTGTGCAATTTAATTAGTAGTTAAAACCTATACATGCTTAAGTTACTCTACAAGAAGATATGTCAAAGAAATAATCAATCCTCCCATGTTTTCTTCCGTCTGCTACCTCTATAGCTTTTCTTCTTCCTTCCTAATTACAACCCTTAAATAGAATTCGTACCTCATATCGAGTTTACCGAGTATTATAATTCCTCCAAGTGGTAAAGATACCTCAAGACAAATGCTGGGCATAGAAGCCACAGGGCATAAATCTGCAAAGAAGTAAAAAGCTAACCTTTTCAAACAATATGGCTTCTCTCTCATTTACCAGCTTTACATCTCCCTGTATGGCCCCGGAAAATGACTGGTTAGCCAGAGACGGGTAAGATTCCTCAAGGGAGGAACAACCTAAGACAGGCACAGTCGCAGGGGGGCCATCAGGTGAGAAATTGGGGATCAACAGTGGTGAGGCTTAGAACCTCACCCCCCGTTTTGAGAGAAATCTTCTGCATCCATGGATGTTTTAATGCCCTTGTCTATCCTAAATTAACGCATAGTCTACAGGCACACACCTGATCATCTACAATTGCTCTCTTACAACACTAAACTATGTTTTCTACCTTTATCTTGCATCTACCTACCACTTCAGCATTTTATTAAAAATAATAATAATAATAATAATAATAATAATAATAAAGGGAAAAATGTGGGATCCACATATAAATCAAGTATAAAAATCAAATGAATATTCATATTTGACCTGATTGTTTATAGTTCATAATGCGTGATCAAAACCGAAAGTTTCTGTGATGACTGCCCTTGTACTGTTCACCATGTAAGAACTTATTCACTATGTAAGAATTTGTTCACCATGTAAGAACTTGTTCGTTATGCTTCAGAAGATTGGAGACTGACGAGAATTAGGCTTGAGATGGATTAATGACTGTGCATTGAGCATTGACTCCCCTATACAGAATTTTATTGTTGTTAACAACCATTTGATCAATAAATATGAGAGATGCCCTCTAAAAATAAAAAAAAAACTATGTTCTGATACATGCCCACATGGATGAGTCTTGAGGTCATATGCTAAGTGAAGCCAGACAGAAAATGACAAATAATGCATGATTCCACTTATATGAGTTATCTACAGTAGTCCAATTCACAGATTAGAAATTGTAATTACAGATTCTATGAAAGAAATTAGAATGGTGGTGGCCAGGGACTGGGGGCTGAGGAAAAGGCAAGTTTAGCAGGGACACAGTTTCAGTTTTGCAAGATGGAAGTTCTGGAGCTTGGTTACACAACAATGGGAACATACTGAACATTACTGAAGTGTACACTTAAACATGGTTAAGATGATAAAGTTTATGAGATATGCCATTTACCCACAATTTTTTTTAAAAAACAGTAATATCTATTATAAGATAGTGGTTTGGGAGAAAGGGGAACCCTCCTACACTGCTTGTGGGAATGTAAATTAGTTCAACCATTGTGGAAAGCAGTATGGAGGTTCCTCAAAAAACTCAAAGTAGAAATACCATTTGACTCAGGAATTCCACTTCTAGGAATTTACCCTAAGAATGCAGGAGCCCAGTTTGAAAAAGACATATACACCCCTTTGTTTATCGCAGCACTATTTACAATATCCAAGAAATGGAAGCAACCTAAGAGCCCATCAGTAGATGAATGGATAAAGAAGATGTGGTAAAAATACACAATGGAATATTACTCAGCCATAAGAAAACAAATCCTACCATTTGCAACAAAATGGATGGAGCTAGAGGGTATTATGCTCAGTGAAATAAACCAGGCAGAGAAAGACAAGTACCAAATGATTTCACTCATCTGTGGGGTATAAGAATAAGAAAAAAACTGAAGGAGCAAAACAGCAGCAGACTCACAGAACCCAAGAATGGACTAACAATTACCAAAGGGAAAGGGACCGGGGAGGATGGGTGGGAAGGGAGGGATAAGGGGGGAGGGGAAGGGGCATTACGATTAGCATGTATAATGTGTGTGTGGGACACGGGGAGGGCTGTGCAACACAGAGAAGACAAGTAGTGATTCTACAGCATCTTAGTACACTGATGACAGTGACTAATGGGATCTGTGGGGGGGACTTGGTGATGGGGGGAGTCTAGTAAACATAATGTTCCTCATGTAATTGTAGATTAATGATACTGAAAGAAAAAAAAAAGATAGTGGTTTGGAAACCACTGACTTAAAAATTATTTGTTGGGAGTGGGGGTGGGCAGTAATAATTCCAAGGACATGAGAGTATAAAGAAGTAAAAGGTAAGATGCACTCTCAACTCAAGCCTCCTGCCCAGAGAGAATTGCCATTTCTAATTTCTTTTGTGTTCTCTGGCAATATCTGAAGTGGAAACACATCCCCATTATTTACACTCATCATAGCAAACCCACTGTTTCACCTTGCTTTTTATCTGTTATATTCTGGAGATTGTTCCGTATTATTACATGCTGAGCTGCCTTTTTTTTAAATGCACTATATTAAACCATTGCACAAACATACCATATTTATTTAGCTAGTATTCTCTTGGACATTTATTTCCAAATTCTTCCTACTGCAAAAAGGGTAGAAATGAATATTGTTGTTCATAATTCTTTCTGTAGGTACATGTGGCAGTATCTGTAGAATAAATTCCCCGTAACAGATAAGCCAGAGTATATGCATTTAAAAATTCAGTAGATGTTGCCAAACTGCTTTCTGACAAGGCTACACCAATTTATATTTACACCACAAATGTAATGCATACCTCATCGCCTACATCCTTGCCACATTTATTCATAAAAAGTGCAGATCAAATACTATCAGTGGACTTCATCCCTCTTCCATGAACTCCAACTGTAGATGGGTTTTGAGCTCTGTTGCTCGGACTTACCTTCCTCATTTTAATATGCAGAACATACCTTCTGCTTTTTTTTTTTTTTTTTTGAAGCAGAGTGAAAGTTTTATTTAGTTACTTAAAGAGGTTAAGTGCAGCAGGCAGCCTCAGCAAGGAGAGATGCCCTGAAAGGTTGGAGAAAGTTTAGTATTAAAAGGTTATGCACTTAGAAAGTGAGGGTGACTTCAGAGAGGAGCGCCTCCTTTTATACTCTAAGCTTGTGACCTGTGAGAAGCATTCTACCCTAGAAAGCTAGCAAGAACCTCGATACCTATTTCTGTCCACTTCTTGCTTAGGGAGGTAGTGGTCTGATGATGAAGCATTCTCCATGAACATTCTCCCATCATAACAGATATTTCTGCAACATGAACTGATTTTCCTTGCCATTTTACAGACTACTTACTGTGCAAATCAAACTAACACATCACACCTCATGGCACTCAGTCATGTCAGGGTCTGGCTGGGAGCCTGCAGACCCCTCAACTAGGAGTGAATAAGGCTGCGCAAAGCCAGCTGATAAAGTGCTCCAACTAAAACTCAATTTCATCTTGATGATTTGAGGGGCTGTGCCTTAAAGTGTCCTTTCTTTGTGGAATCTGTATTTTACAATCCCTAATCTGTAGGTAGGAATTTATCAGTACCGAGCTGATCCTGCCATAGAGAATCACCACTTGCTGCCCTGGGACACAGCCTGACCTTGATTTTGACTGTTTCTGCTACTCTCTTCCTTATAAATGTCCTTCCCTCTCAGCCCCATATTTCAAATTTTACCCATCTATAAGGCAAACTTCAACTGCTGCCTCCTCCACAAAGTCTTCCATGATCCCCCAGTTGGGGATCCTCAAAACTCCCACAGCATTTAGGACACTTGATGCTTTCTACCATTTTGCTTCCAATGTATGTATGCTTTCCTATAGGACTGGAAGATACTTGGGATTGTTTTTTATTATTATTATTTATTATTTTGGTATCATTTATCTACAATTACGTGAGGAACGTTGTTTACTAGACTCCCCATCACCAAGTCCCCCCCACAAACCCCATTACAGTCACTGTCCATCAGCACAGTAAGATGCTTATAGAGTCACTACTCATCTGTGTTACACAGCCCTCCCCGTGCCCCTCCATTATACATGCTAATAATCATAATGCCCCCTTCCTTCCCCCCCATCCCTCCCCAATCCCTTTCCCTTTGGTGACTGTTAGTCCATTCTTGGGTTCTGCGAGTCTGCTGCTGTTTTGTTCCTTCAGCTTTTTCTTTGTTCTTATACTACACAGATGAGTGAAATCATTTGGTACTTGTCTTTCTCTGCCTGGTTTATTTCACTGAGCATAATACCCTCTAGCTCCATCCATGTTGTTGCAAATGGTAGAATTTTTTTCTTATGGCTGAATGATATTCCATTGTGTATATGTACCACATCTTCTTTATCCATTCATCTACGGATGGACACTTAGGTTGCTTCCATTTCTTGGTTATTGCAAATAGTGTTGCAATAAACATAGGGGTGCATATGTCTTTCTCAAACTGGGCTGCTGCATTCTTAGGGTAAATTCCTAGGAGTATAATTCCTGGGTCAAATGGTATTTCTATTTTGAGTTTTTTGAGGAACCTCCACACTGCTTTCCACAGCTACATTCCCACCAGCAGTGTAGGAGGGTTCCCCTTTCTCCACAACCTTGCCAACATTGGTTGTTGTCTTTTGGATGGTGGCGATCCTTACTGGTGTGAGGTGATATCTCATTGTGGTTTTAATTTGCATTTCTCTCATGACTACTGATGTGGAGCACCTTTGCATATGTCTGTCGGCCATCTGAATTTCTTCTTTGGAGAACTGACTGTTCAGCTCCTGGGATTGTTTTTTATTTATCTCCGTATTTGGCACCAGCACAGGTGGGTTAGGGTTACTTCAGTCCTAGGTTTCTAGAAATCTTGGCTAGGTGACTAGGCACCCCCCATTTCATGCTGATCCTACTAGAAAACCACAGGTACCAGTTGTCACAATGTCTTCATCAAGCCATTGATTCTGCTCGTCAAATATAAACCTCTGAACAGAACACTAGCAATAGCTACACTGCCTACACATCTAGGTTTGAGTCTCCGTACCCTGCTGAGCCTTGCTCTTTTTAGCCTTACTTACCTGGCCCATCTCACCCTTTCGTGTATAGCAACAGGGTTACTGTACTTGTAAACTCTGTAGATCTCAGCGCAGGTGTAGTATGATTCTTTCTTCTTATTGCATTCTCACAGCAATCTCACAGGGAAGATAATATCATCCTCACTTTGAATAGGGAAAGTGTGAGACCAGTTATGTAATTTGTGAGGGAAATGAGTATGTGGGGCTTTGTTCAAAAGGCAGGGAAAAAGCATCATTAAAGGTAATACATATAAATTTTTTCCTTTCTTCTGTAGTGTCTCTCTCAAATTGTCATGGTGCCTTTTATTTGCTACTTAATTTTGTGTTCCCTTGGGTATGGGGGTAATTATATAGGGCCTGGCCCTATAACTTGATGTATATACAACCCACAGGCCACCAGGTATATTACAGACACTCAAATTTGAATTTCATATCATTTTCATGTGTTAAGAAATATTATTCCTCTTTGGACATTTTCTCTTAACCATTAAAAAATATAAAAACCATCCTTAGCTTACAAGCCGCATAAAAACTGCAGTCAACTAGATTTAACTCAGGTATGTCAACCTCTGAACTCAATGACCATTTTAATTATTGAACATTTACAACCTGCATATGCTAATGAAAGAGCATTTGTGTAAAGTAAAGGGAAAATGTTGCCTTGGCCTTCTGTATAAATGAAAAGTTCATAACTGTTCAAAGAGAACAATGGTAGAAGATATCACGTGACTTTTGGCAGTACATATCACATCAAACTCAAAGGAAACCTGGGCTGTAGCATTCAGTACCATGTTTGTGTTGTAAGCAGCAAATTAATTTCAGAAAAATGCATTCATCACAGCAAATCAGGGATGCTAATTTCAATTTTATTGACTATAGTTTTGAATATTTTAGTACTTACCTCTGCCTAAATAAATTTTATCCACACAAAGCCTAGGTCCAATCCTTCTCTCTCTGACAATACTCTAGACCTGTCACTCCAAAAGGAAGTCCACAGGTGGATCATCTAGTGACAGGCAGCACACATATGAGGTATGGAGAGGAATTAAGGCAATGTAAAGAGCTGTTCTTAAAGGTTAAGTAGTAAAAGAAAACCCTGGCAACCTATCTCAGATCCCCAAATCTTCTGGAAATTTTATTGATTCATGAAATCAGAAGTTTGGGAAACACTGCTATTGACTTCTTGCATAGGACTCCAGAAGCATACACAAGGAACACTCATTTGGCATACAAAGAAGAACTTGTATTGTTATTTGACTTTGCTTTTTAGTCTCCTCTTCCAGATAGTAAGCATATAAAAGGCAGGAATTTTTCTCCTACTTTGTGTAGTCCCCTTAGCAGGTGCTCACGAAATATGTGTGAGGGAATAAAGGCAATACCCGTTCCCACCTTTATGCGTAAGAAAAAAACAAAACCCTTCAGCCTTTTGTAACTCCCCCCCAAAAAAAATCTCATGGGTTCTGGGTATGCAGTCCGTTTGCTGATGCCTATGGGGAAAGTAGATAGGCTAAACAACTGTAAGTTCTTGGAAGTTCACTTTCCCCTGTGCAGGCAGGGTCGGGTGGAAAATCTCCTCTCTTAGGTAAGTTCCTTCTCTTTTCCCCTTCTGACTTTCTGCTTCTGTGTCCAAACAATCAATTTAAACCTAAACATAGTTCCTTCCTTTCTTAGCTTCTTGCTTGTGAGAACTTACCTCCATCTTGTAGTTATTTTCTCCCAAGCTCCAATCATTCAGTAATTATTTAATGAGCATGTCCTGTGTCATCTCGATATTTCATCTGCTAACAGCTCCAAGCAGAAGTTGATCCCTTGCTTCTTCCTGAACCGTAATCCAATTTGTCCTGGCATAGGGGCTCAGCAAGAAAGGCCTAAGCCTGTTATCAAAACACCTGTGATCCTAACTGAGGTTTCCTCAGTCTTAGGATATTTGCATAAAATTAAAAATTATTAATACTTATTTTTAAAAAGAACTTGAATTTGAGCCCAAACATTGTGACCAAGTAGCAAGCGATCTTGAGCAAACCTCTCAGCTTCTCTACCTGTAGACTGGGAGGGCTAAACTCAAGCTGTGAAGGTACTTGCAGCGTCATATGCAAATCCATGCTGTACACACATCTCCAGGCTTACTATGAGGCAGACTGCCTTTACAGTATCACTCTCTCTCTCATTCAGAGAGCTCTCTAATCTTTCAAAAGCACTGATGATCTAAAAAGTTCCCGTGGCTTTCTCTACTATACGTGGCCTGTCATACTAAATATATATATATATATATATAAAGGAAAACTACAGCAGAAGTAAAAAAAAAAGCAGAATTGAAACAAAGGTGGCTATAAAATTTGTAGTAGACAGCTAGACACCTGGTAAAAAAAATATTGACCCTTTAAACATTTTCAGAGACATTCCACCTTATAGCAAATACAATCAGGCATTGCCAATAAAGGTGTTTCATAGAAATAAGAAGCATCGAGGGCACAACAGAAAACAGCACTACCTATTAAGGGCGTAAGTACAGACAAAACTTCCTTTAAGATCCTTAGGGAATGAACATGGTTTTTGAATAAATCAATTCCAACACACACCAATAATATAAGTAAACTTCTACAGTTCATATTTATGGTATTCTGAAAGGTTTAAATAGCTTATTTTAAAATTGTACATTACAATCCAAAGAAACCAAAATCTCACATAGTCTCTAGGTCCAAATAACAATTTAGAGGAAATAGGAATTCAGAACATAAAAACAGATACTATGGGGAAATACTCAGCATAAAACAGACTGGAATTTTTACAGGACAAATGATCTAATTTTTCAACCAGTAAAGGCGAGAAAGGAAAAAACCAATAAGAGATGATCAGGATTAACTAACTATAGACTGAAAGACATGAGACTTACCAACCATTTCCACAATATGTAAACTTTTGTTTTGACTTAAGTAACTTGTAAAAGTAACTGAGTAACTGAAATATTTAGAGATGAAATTACCTGATGTCTGAGATAATACGGGAAGGGAATAAGTGGAGATATAGATGAAATAGGATTGGGAAAATAATGATACATGTTGAAGCTGGGTGATACATACACGGAATTCATTATACTCTTATGTCTACTTTTGTATTTTTGAAATAGTCTATAATAAAAGAAAAAAGGGACATATAAAAATTTAACATATAATCAGGTAGAGTCTTTGTGAGCTTGTATTAAAACTTCTGTTGACTTTTGCAGTTGCTGTATTTGTGTCCACCTTTCCTGGGCCTAATTTTCTATCCTATTATTTTATTGTACATTTCTTGGTTTGAGAGGCCATGTACACATAAACTCAAAGTTCTATACCAAAGGTTATAGAGAAGCCTTAAGATTCCTGGTTTTCCTAAGGGAACCATGTAGCAATCAAACTGATGAAAATGGGTCAAATTTCATTTCTGTAGAATTATGCTATTACATATTATCTGCTATCACCCAACCTAGTAATGAAGCAGGGATGGTGCATATGGTCTGTGTAAATCCAAGAGCTTTCCTTCAGCTTTGTACTTGAAGTTCTCTAAGTTCATTTTAAAGTAAAATAGAACATCTAATACACTAATTATACTTTACCTGATATACAATTTAAAATAGAAGACATTTAACAATAAAACAATAAAATACCCAAAGAAACCAGGAGACAGAGTGGTTGTAAATCCTGTGGTCTGAATATATCGTGATGATGCATTTCACATTTGGCAGTGACAACCCAAAGCACACAAACTCATCCAGAAATGAAAAGAAACCAAGGGTAATTAGGCTCACATAAAATTAAATTTTAGGGGAGAATTCTAATTTATTAATTTACAAGAATTACCAGAAACTGTACCTGATCAGCTCTCATACTAAGGTCTCTGTTTCTGGGAAAGCAAATCAGTGTGAATTGCTTGGTGAGTATGGAATTAAAGAGGGGAAAGATAATTTTTCTAAAAACTTTCTTTTTGGTAACAATGTGTCCCTTTTGGAGACTCCCCTCTCCTCTTCCAGGGCAGTACATTTTTTGGTTTCCACTCCACAAGTTGTCCATGATCTCTAACTTGTTCCTCATAAAAAGCCAGTAAATTTTTTTTTGTTTTTGATTCAAATCATTCTTTCATCTTTAAACTTAGACTAATTCACTTTTATCTATTCCAGATTTAAACTATCTTGATTTTGATTCCATGCCTTGTATGGTCACCACCCAAGGTGTTCAGTGTTTGATGAAAAAATTTGCTAGGTCTTGGAGTAATGCTTTCTGCTGATCTGCATATTCATGTGACAGAGATTCAGAATCTATCAGATAATTTTTTAAGCATTATATACATGGCACTCACTGTCACAAGGTGTTTCTGTAAACTACATCCCAAGGAGGACTACTGTGAAGCAGATATTTTCTGACATACAATTAACAATAATTAGGAGTTAAGAGTCTTAAGACTTCAGTCCACCAAATTAAGGTATGCCATGCAGCAAATATTGCAATGATTACGAGCAGAACAGTGTAGGGGGTTGAGTACTAATGTAGACTGCCTGGGTTCAAATCCGGGTAGTTACTAGGTAGTCACTAGCCATGTGTTCTTGGAAGTCTACCTTACTGGTCTGTGCCTCAATTTCCTCAACTACAAATCTTACCCCATGAGATTGCTAAGCAGGATTAAGGGTATTAAATCAATTAATATTTGTAAAGCATTTAGGCCGGCACACAGTACGTACTATATAATCTAACGTATATTAGCTTATTATTATATATATATATAAATGTATCATAAGCTTAAATGGTAAATACACATCTGTATATCTGTTCTACTAGTTAAAATACAGTCTTAAAAAACAAAACTATTTTACATTCTAAATCTGAGAATGAGCAAAGAATATAGCAACTGGACCTGAAATATATTACAAATTAAAAATCTAATACACAAAAAGCACAACTGTATCTGATTATTGGCTGTGTTAATCAAGGTAATAGTCTTAACGTGATCTTAAACTAACAGAGTAACCCTAACAGACATTTATTTAAATCTCTTTGATAACAGCGCACTGCTTTCTTAGAGATGAAAAGGCTCTGGGGAGGTAATTTAAAACGATGCCAATCTACAACAAATGTTCAGAATTTAAAGTTTTTTTTTAAGAAATTTGTCCAAAGCAAACAGAAGCATTCCAAATATTCCAGTGATTTGCAAATGCTTTCAAAAGTGGCCCAAAATTATAATAGTGCTGATAAAGGAAGTGTAATAGTATAATCTAAAGTTGCATTTCAGCTTTGCTAGTACAAAGCTGTGGAAACTGGATAAGAAAGATACTTAACATTGGTAAGCCTTTTCAGCTCTATAGTTAGAATTCTAAGTCTGAAACTTTAAAGAACCAAAACATGTTAACTATGTAAAAACATGTTTTTATGAAAATATTAAGTGGAAAAAGTAGACCACACATTGTATACTCAAGTGATTATAACTATCTAAGTTTGTGAAATAGGTCTACCCATTTATCTGGTCATCCATCTATAGATATAAAGCAGACCTAAGAGATGAGAATGGTCACTATATGGCACAGCATAACATTTTAAAGTGATATTTATGCCAAAAACCATTTTACAATTTGCAACCACAACCACCAAAGTAGTAACTGAGTCAGGCAAAAACTACCAGTAGATCTAAAACCACTGTTGGGGAAGAACATTCCAGAGTAGGATATTCACATGCTGTCAAAGATATACACAGATTACTTACGAAGTACTAAGGGAAAGGTACCTTTAGAGCGAGGCAGTCAGTTAAACCCTCCCTTAACTAAGTGATCCAATGTAACACCACCAATGCTGGGACAGTGCACATCGGTGCTTCCTGCTGTTGTGCCTTCTCTGAAGCATTTGTGCCAAAAATGTTTAATCTCAATCTAATCGTGTGGAAACGAGACAAATCCAAATTGAGGGACAGTCAGTGAAATAACTGGCTTAGATTCTTCAGAAATGAAGTATGTAGACTAAAGGAGATTAGAGAAACATGAAAACTAAATGCAGCGCATGATCCTTGAAAGGATTTTAGGAGGGGGAAAAAGTCCAGCTATAAAAGACATTACCAGGACAACTGCATAAATCTGAATAAGGACTATAATCATTCTAAATAATACTGTACTAATTTTCTGAATTTGATAATTGCATTGTGGTCATGTAAAATAGTGCTCGTTTTAGAGGATTAAAGAAGTATTTATGGGGTCAAACCCAATTATGGGATTAATCTGGGTGTTGATAAGTAATATTCAAACGATTCAGAAAAAAAGGAAAAAATACAGAAAATAGTAAAAGAAATGTGGCAATGTTACCAACAGGTAAATTTAGGTCAAGGATATATGAGTGCTCATTGTTTTTGTTTGCCACTTTTTTTAGGATTAAAATTTTTAAAAAAGAGCTGGGCAAAAGTCCATCTTTGTTTTCATGATCCACAATGAACTCCACTATAATTATAGTCACCAAATATGGACAAGGAAGGCTAAGGAAGCAAAAAGCAAACAAACATCTAATTTTAAGTAGTAATGATAACCTATAAGTCCACATTTCCCTCAAAAAATATAAAGTTTATAGAAGGTAATCACTTCCTAAATGGAGAACTTAAAGAACTCTCTTATTAGATAGACATAGTATAAGTAATCAGAAACAAATGAGATAAAATTTATCATTAAAAAATAAGTGTAGAGGTAGAAAGAAATATACTGCTTATATGTAGTAAACATAGATGATTTACTTTTCAGAAAAAGTAACTATTGCAAATGCTCAAAATTATTACTCTACAGTTGGACAGATGAGATCCATTATTCAGTAACTTTATTCAATAAGCATTTAATGAACAGCAATTACGTGCTGGTGGTCTTGTGCTTAGTGTGTAGGAAAAGTAAGACAAAGTCTGTTTTTAAGAACTCAGACTGTAAGTTTTGTCTCAATTATACCTCAACAAAAAGTAAGTAGTCTCTGTGTCCTTATAAAATCCTTATTTCTAAATTTAATGACTTAGTCTGTAGGCAACCTAATTTTCTACTTATTTCAAGCATCAGTAATTTTTTTCCATACTATTTACAACCCAAATTATTACATGTTACAATAAAGACTTTATAAGGGCCCTGCACAGAAGATGAAAAATTTAAGGGCACAGAGAATCTCTCTCTGACTTCTGCCCCATCAAAGGCCTCTCTCTACTTGTTTGATCTCTGACCAGGCAAGTTATGCTTCCATGCAGAACCATATTCGAGTGCAATATATCAGGAGTCATGAAGAGCAAAGTATCAGTCTATGAACTGACTGCAACTGAATTTCAGTTGCTCACCATTTGATGGAAGAATTCACAAATCCATCTGAGATTTAACTCCTCTTATTAATATATACAATTATTAATATGGGTTCTTATAAACAAAATCATAAATAGCTCAGAATCTAAAAAGTATAAAAATCCTGAATAATCTTAACCCCCATAAAAATGTACCCCTAAATCAAAGGATCCATTGTTCTATAGCTCAACGTTTTAAGAAAAAGCTTAGGAACCCACAATTTTATGTCTGAATATCTGCAGATAATTCTTAAGTGGTTCAGCAAAAAAGATACAAAACAGATATACACCGTGGGGACCTCATTTTTCATTTCTGTTGAGAAGTACTATATCACTTTATCTAAGCAGAAGGTCCTATTATATAAGGGAGCATGATGGTTAATACATACTCTTATCTTTATTTCCTTTCTCTCAGGATTAAATAAAATAAAGAATGAGAGGAGAAACTGTTTTATTATCTGCCATAGTTATAACTAAAGTTTATATAGAGTACCTGACTTAAAACGAAGCCATCTCTAAGGCAAATTAGGTTAAGCAACTGGGATTCTGTAAATCTGGGCTCTAGAATCACTTAAATTTTTATTTACAGCTAGAACTTCTAGGATTTAAAAAAAACATATCATAACCCTTTAAGTTAAAACAGGTTTCAAAATGATTTCTTAAACAGAGCCCTTCATAGCTCAGAAAGGTTTCAAGTTACTTTACATCATCTATTAAGAGTGATTTAACTTTTAATAAAATAGAGTTTGCTTTCAAGAAATAAAAGCAACCTTTTATTCTACATAGATCCCTTCACTTGTCCTAAATCCAAAGAGTTAAAAAGAGAAATTCTATGGTCAATCATTTACAAAACTATTTTCAGAAGAGACTTTGCTATTTAGTAGTATATTTTTATAACCTAAATTATCAACTAATGATGGAGGTAGTCTAAGAGACAATGTACAGAAAGAGGAATTGTTCAATCCCCAGGTATGTAAAGAAGGCAAATGGAAGTAGGTAAAGGACAGAAGAAAATGGCAGAAGATAAGCACATGCCTGTACAAGGTCCCCCTTCCTTCCCTGCTGTGGAACTGACCTCTTCTCTCTCCCGTGAGCACAGATAAGCTGGGACAGCTTCTGATAGAACTAAATTCTTCCTAGAATCACTGTTTCAGTGGTGATTTTTTTCTAAGAACTGTTCAAAACACATGGTAAAAAATTAGACTTTTATCAATACACAAATAAGTTTACTTAAAATCAGCTCAGTTACAGTATTTTAAAAAACTTTCAGAACCTCTCCCCACCAATGTCCATTAACTAGAATAGGTTCACGTGAAACCTGCAGTCCAACCTAGAAGCATCAATAAGTGATGGTCCAGGTACTTGATGACACATTTGTCTTCTCACTGAGATAGTCACAAACAAAACACATCGCTTTTCTGGATGAGTAGAAGGACTCACATAAAAGAGCTTCATTAAACATCTATGAAGGAGAACTGGTATATTAGAAGAGTTCTAGCACTTCAATTGAATATAATTCTCTACTATTCTTTTCTTGATTTAATTTCTGTAGCTCACGAAAACTTACTTCGATCTTGTTGAGCTCGGAACATATGCATACCTAAAAAAAAATATTTCAGAGTAACTTTTACTATAACATCTACATATGAACAAATCCTTCACGATTACTTATACTATTCCAAGAAAAAACTATAAGGAATAAATTATAATTTAGGTGGTACTTGGGTACAAACAGAACTTAGTTTATATTGAATAATCACATACCTGGGATTTCACAAACTTATAAAGATTTAACAGTAGCCTTTTCGCTTCTGGTATCATTACCATAACAGTAAAATTGGCATCCAGAAGTAGGCACATCCAATCCAGAATCTGAAGATAAACAGAAAATGGAAAGTTAAGATCTTAAATTTAATTTTAGGTTCATTTTACAAAATCCATAATTATACCAAACAGTTATTTACAAGAAAAATTAAATCTTTACAAAAACCTGAATATTTTAGATATGGAGGAATCTAAGCAATATTTTAAAAGGGCTCTTTTCTCGTTCAAAAAAACATAATTAGATCTTTTTTCATAAGATTAATCAGTAAAAAGAAAGCCAGAGTGTTATTTAATCCAAGAGAGAGTTAGTATTTGTCCTTTTATTTAAAAATGTTTAAAAAATAATTACTGGCAATTACCAAAAAAAGAACCCACTCATCTCCTCTGAAATATATATGCCCCAAGAATTAGGTGTTGTATATTATAGATGAGCACCATTAACTAAAATATCATTATTACAATACAGTCACTAAAGTATTCTACATAGTTCTACATCTTCAAATGGTATCATTAACATGCAAATATCACTGTCATGAAAAAGCATTAAGGAAACTGATTATCCACTTGGGGAGGGCGGGGGAAGTAAGTGGATCCCTATGAAACTCATTACACCAAAATAAATTTTATATGTATCTGAGAGTTAAACACAGAGAAGGAAACCATGAATGTATTAGGGAAAAGAAGGATGGCTTTTATATTCTTAGAGAGGGCTTAAGCATGACATAGCCATAAAGAAGCCAAAAAGGGAAAAGGTTATTAACTTTGACAGCATAAAAATTAGTAACTTATTTATGGCAAAAATTACACTAAAGAGAGTAAAAAGACAAGTAATATGAAAAAGTATAATGCTTTTGACAGAAAAAGGTTAATTTCCTTAATACATGAAGAATTCTTTATAAGCCAAATGAAAAAGACAGAACATGTAACAGAAAAATGGGCAAAGAACCTGACTAAGCAGTTCACAAAAAGTAATATAAATAGGCAAGAAAAGACAGTCCATTTCTCTCATTACCAAAGAAATGCAAATTAAAATAAAGTGCCTTGTGTAACCTATTTGACTGGCAAAGGGTAAAGCCTCAAACCTTGGTGGCAGTAGTACCTACTGTCACATTTTGGAAACTAAAAATGTATACACCCTTTATCCAGTAATTTCATACAGGAATTTACCCAACAGGTGTCCTCTCATAAATACACTATGAGAGGCTTGCTAAAGGTTTGTTTATAATAGCAAAAAACTGGAACCAACTAAATTCAAGCAACAGGGGAATGACAAATTAACTAAGATTTTCCATAAAATGAAACAGTATACAGTAGTTAAAAAGACTGAGGCAGATATATGTAAATACTGATCCAGAAAATGTCCAAAACATAGTATTGAGTGAAGAAAACAAATTGCAGAATACCGTGCATACTATGATCTACTTTGTGTTAGAAAGACAAGTTTTACATTTGAAACTAATATAATATTGTATATCAACTATATTCAACTAGAAAAAAGATAAGTTAGTATAGAGAAAGAAAATTTCTAGACATAAAAGAAACTTAATAATGGTTATCTTTAAGAGGGACTAGGGGAGAAGGGACACAAAGTTTTCTTTTTGTTTATAACCTTTGGTATTGTTGGAACTTTTGACTATAAAATCAATTACTTAAAAATTTTTTAACTTACTTTTAAGAATGAAAATAGTCAAATACAGTGTTTGAAGTGTTTAATTAGGATAACACATTCTTAAATCAGAATAAATTATTTTTTAAATGTTCCAACTGTTTCTCAAATTTGGTATTAAAAGAGGGCCTACCATGAGACTCACTGACAACATTTTTTCATTTAACTTTTTTTCTTATTCTTAAGGATTGTTAGGACACTTATTATCACCCTCTCCCAACAAGGCTAAGTAAATTCTTGAAAAGGGTCACAATAATGAATCAGGGATTTAAGATATATTTAGGCTCTTTAGTATAAAATTACGGCTCCAAAAATCTATCTGACAAAGTGAGAGATCCTCCCCACCTTCCATTACAGTGGCTTGTGCATGTGGTGATGGGGGAGGTTCACATGGACTAGGAGACAAAGAGAAATCAGTTACTGAATTCCATTTTGACACTATAACCATTTTTTAAACAGATTTTTCCCAGCAGCAGGTCCAAGTGAAAAAAGTACCTCACCTGGTTCAGAGTTGGAGGGTGTATTCCAGGAAGAGTCATAGTAGCATTTTCACTACACTTCATATAAAGGAAATACAAATACTGGAGAAATATCTGAGTGGGGAAAAAAAGGACAATTTACCACTTTAAGAGAAAAACTCTCTCTCTATAAAGCTAAAAAGAGAGTGGAAAGAATTTTAAGAAGCTACTGAATTTAACTGTACATCAAACAAATATGCTAGATATCTGAGGACACAAGAAAGAATAAAATGTAGTCCCTGAGATCAATGAGGAGTTATCTGGTTTGGGAGAAGTGGACAGGGAGCTTATTATACTTGTAAATAGTAAGTAGAGAAGAGATAATCCTTCTCTCAGCAATTCTTTTTGGTTTCTCCTGGTTTATAACTTAAATGGATTAGCTTGGCCTTCAGGCTTGACATCAGGAACATGCCAAGGTCTGCCGACCAAAAATCACTCGAGTCTGCTAGGCACAATTTTGTACCATCGGGGCTGGAAAACCTCTCACTCACATGAAAGAACTTGATAACCCTCTGAATGCCCTAAAAGCTAGTTAGAGTTAAGCGGCAAAACTTAAACCAGAAACAAAATTCTACAGGATTTGTAGGAACACTTACGGTGATATGTTGTGCTGGGATATCTTTCAAGTGAGGCAGAAGAAACATTTCACTATATGCTGATTGAAGAATTGCATTTCTACTTAGGACTAAAGGAAAATCTTATTTGAGTAAATAAAGGCTTTTCTACTGATATTATGAGCAATTCCCTCCCCCAATGATTTTTTCTAAATGTACACAAAGGTTTTACTTTTTCAGAAGAGCTCTAACAGTGAACATTTTCCTAATCACTAGAGATCATCTGGGGTGCTTTACTATTCTATAATTGGTATTTATTCAGAATACTAATTTTCAGAATTGACAGGGACTCTGCCTTAGTATAGCTTCTTAAATAAGAAAACAGGTTTAGGTGAGTTGTTTGAATATAGCACGGAATGTAATCCATTTTCAAGCAGGAACTGAAAAAAAATTGAAAGAAAGAAAAAAACACCTTTAAGTATCTAATTACTCCTTGGCTTATTGCTTGGCATTTGATTACATTCCTGGACACTATAAGGAAAACTGTTTCAAAGGATACAGCAGAGCTGCTCTTTTTGGTATTACAGGGCACAAAGTGGTCTCTCTTGCGTTCTGAGGCTTTCCATTTAATTCTTGATCACTGTTATTGCAGTTACCTTCTTCAGGATTGAAACCGTTTTGAAGAATTTCAGTTTGCTCTTTCATTTCCTCATCTTGTACAGTACCACTGTAGCCAGAAACTGATTCCATACTGATATCTGTTCCTTGAAGACTGTCATCACTAATGCTATCATGTTAAGTGAAAACAAGATGTTGATTCTTATCAGTAATGGGACTTACTAGGAAGGTTTTTCATTTTGTAAGTACTTATAAGTTTCAGAAATCACGTAATATACTAGATTAAATGCAGTGAAGGAAAAGGACCATCAGTTTCTAACTTACCTCAAGAAAATTTTTAAGCATGCACAGGTGACGGACTCAGGAATGTCAGGGAATTGCTGTAGACAAAGTTGCAGCACTTGCACGTCGGCCTTTTCTAAGGCAGCCTCCATTAAGCCTGGACACAAGCTAAGACAGAAGAACACAGATTTTTTTTTTCCTTAAGTACAACTGATATACAATAGTTTCAAGCATACAACACAGTGGTTCACCAGTTGCACACATTATTAAATCCTCATCCCAACTAGTGCAGTTACTATCTGTCAACAGAGAAAGATGTTACAGAATGATTGGCTATATTCTCCATGCTCTACTACCATCACTGTGACCAACTTATGACTGAGAATTTTTGTGCCCCTTTATCCCCCTCCCCCTCCCTACCCACATACCCCAACCCCTCCACCTAAGGTAACCACTAGTCACTTCTCAGAGTCTACGAGTCTACTGCCATTTTATTCATTCTGTATTGTTTTGTTTTGTTTTGTTTTTAGACTCTGCAAGTAAGTGTAATCATAGGGTAGTTGCCTTTCTCTGACCATCTTATTTCACTTAGTGTAACACTCTCTAGGTTCATCTATGTTCTTGCAAATGGTAGGATTCCTTTCTTATGGCTGAGTAATATTCCATCGTCTATGTGTACCATATCTTCTTTATTCATTCATCTATTAATGGACATTTTAAAACACAAATCATTTTTATATGTTAAGAAAAATCTCAACTGCAAATAATTTGTAAGATTTTTCAGATTATGAAAATTAGAATGGAAAAAAACAAGTTCAAAAAGAGTTATGCCTGTGAAGTTCGGTGTACAAAATCATTTACCTGTAAGAAAGGACATGTGTTTGGACAAGCTGCATCAGAGCGTTCCGGGGATAAAATGATGGCTCTGCTTTACATCTTCTCAGAAGTCCTATTACTATATCGCCAATAATAGTATGAAAGTCATGTGTCCGCTTACTAGCCAAAAATTTATGCAGTTCTGCTTCGATGTGTTTTTCAGAATCTTTCTGAAAGGGCAGAAACAAAGAGCACAGTCTGGTACATTGATAAATGTCACTCTGAACTTAAAAGTTCAAAGTTCAACATTTTCTTAAGTCACTAATAGTATTCATGCATTGCTATGAACTGGAGTTGACACTACAGTTTGCTTCACAAAGACACACTGCAAAGAAAATAAATCCAAGGGTTTAGAAATCAAAATCTTTAAGTGGCTAAATTACAAACATATTCAATGCAAAGTTGAAGGAGATACTGACAATGCAACCACCATCACAATGATCTCACAAAATACTTATTGAGAGTCAAATAAGCCAAAGTACTGGGTCACTCTGACAATCTTAAGATACTACAGAAATGTTAGCTATAGCTACAACCATGGCCATAAAAAGAAGGTAGAATGAAAGCAGATGGGATTTCTTTCAAACACTTGAGTTGATTTTCCTATTTCTCCTATTTTTTATTTACCTTAACAGTTGAAAAAAGTGTGGATGCTGGAACCTCTGGCTGTACGTTCACATCAATTTTTCTTCTCCTTAACTGGAATTAAGTAAATTGATTAGGATTTCAAAACAATGCAAAAGATCCAATACACATTTAGAAGAGCATGAAATGTCCCAAAGAGACTAGCCCACTTCTGCTTTAATCACAATTTAAATAGTTTAGTGAAAAGTGGGTTTATTTGAGCTTTTAACTTTTATATCTTTAAGACTTTTACTAAAGTTTTTGTTTTTTAAACACAAAATAAAACCTCTATACTCAGGAAGGCATTATTACTAATTACAATTCATCTATTTTCACACCTGGGTCTTACTAAAAACACACACACCCCTACCATAAACATGAACTACAGATCATGTGTGTCATTTTTGGATAAAGACTGTCAGGTTACTGGGTTCAAGATTCAAATTGTCCTGTCATTAAGATCAAAGCTTTAAGATTTGTACAGATATGGGTCACTAAAATAATTAAATAACTGTGTTTTTCTGTTTTTCAGTATTTGCATTAACATTTCTATTTCAACTACCAAACTTACAATTCTCTTTGACTGCTCAGCATTCTGGGATCCAAGTACACAACCCTGAGATGTCTCCCAGTTTACAAAATGAGGCACAGTGTGAGTGTCTAAGAAAACAAAACACATAATTTCTGGAATTTTTTGACCTAGTGGTAATTACATAACCAATCAAAGAACAACAAAAAATAAACACTCATGCATAATTTGAGGCTTTAAAGTTCTATTTAATTCTGTTTAACCCCAGATTAGTAAATCATGATATTGTAAAAGGCAATGTGCCCAGCAATATTAGGCCAACAGATGAGTCTGCTGATAAACCAGGGATGGTAGAGTAATTAACAATTTTGTCTGGGGAACTCTCCCACGGTCCCTAAAGTCAGAACACAGGTATTCAAAACTCAGTGTAGCTTTTTAGCCTCCAACAGCACTTGCAATGTGGACTATTACACATTAAGGGTCAAGGAAATGTCAATGAACTGTGGCATATTTAAACACTGAGAACAGCTGTACAAATTGATGGCTGTAGAAATCTACATATCACACTGAAAATTATTAAAATGGTTTATAATAAAACAAACATATAAGTTCCTACCTGGATCTTGACTATGCTTGAGTTTTCCAAGAGCACCTGCTAATGATGATACTTCACACTTGTATGGAATCACAGTTAGAAATTTTCCATGTAGCATAAACAAATTTTCCCCATAACACCAGAGCTACAGAAGATATCATCAAAAATGTTAGTAATTTTTTCCTCTTCTAAGACCTTATTCAACAAAGCCACATTACTTCTAACAATAACTTATGGTGTGAGCAATCTCAGTTATAAAAAAGGACAAGAAAAAGTTGAGGAACTTTCCAGCATAATCACTTACATACAACTTATTAATTTGGTATGGTTATACCACTTTTTTGCCCATATCTGAATGAAGTATGATTTAAAAGATACTCTTGATTCATAAAACTCTGATCAATATGCACACTAAAAATAAATGAGTTGTTTAAAATAAATGTCACAATTACACATTTATTTACATAATTACCAAAGCTATTTTAACGGGTAAACTGTTATGATACACTCAATGAAGAAAGAATTTAACACTGTTTCTTTTATGATTCCAATGATAAAATAGTAAATAAGGTATATGAACAAAAAGCTTAAAGGAACATGGAAATCAAAAATAAGTTTGCAGAGTGGAGGAATTTTGAGTGATTAATTTTGTTATTATTTGTTTAACTATAAATTATAATTAAATTGTATGCTGAGAAATCTAGTCTCTTTATCCTCTACTGATATTTACAATTATATTGATAATAACGATTATCAGTAACATCCTACTATCTAGCTTTACATTTTATTTGCATATGGATATTCATTCTCTCAACGACCAACACTGATTGCACATCTTAGCCAGGTGCTGAAGATTTAACTGAGAATAAAGCAGATATGGGTCTCAGTCTCAGGAAGTTTATAGTCTGGCTTGGCTTAGATTTTAGTTCTTTAAGGAGATAATTCTTATGTCATTCCATGAAATGTTTAACATATAGCCTAAGAGACTAATTTATTAGGAAAAGTAACAGCCCTGAGGTACAGTACAAAATACAAAACTAAAAAGATCAAACCAAAGAGCACCTAGAAACAAGTTGTTTTGTTACCTAGCTAATTGTTCTCCTTTGACATAAAACTAGCTATAATTTATTCTTTTAAAAGTCACAAACATAAGGAAACTACTAAAACAAGAACCAAATTAATATAATCTTGCAGGTAAAAAAATATTTTTTCATCAAAAATTGCCAAAATGATGTTACAAGGTCTCTTCCTTTATGTATATTTATCAGGCACAAAAACAACTAAATTTGAAAAAAATATTGAAGTGCAAAAACTTACTTGACCATTGGTCCCTTGTGGTAACTCTTTTGAAGTCTGTAGTGTTTGAAATTTTGTGTTCCATATGGAGAGGCATTCTATAAAATAAGACATGAAAATTCAGAAGTCATCCCAAGTATAAATATATGATACTCAGCGAGGGGAAGGAGAACAGGGAAGAGTAACAGTTAAACACAGAAGTCTTTTTTATTAAGTATAAAAACGAGCATGAAAACAGTGATGACCACAAAACTCAAAGATATGATATCTCATGACAGGAAGTGGACAGGTTTGGGGGTGGGGATATCTGTGTACCCTCCCCTCAATTTTGCTGTGAACCATAAACTCCTCTAAAAAAAACCAAGTCTAAGGAATAATAATAAATATGCTGATATGGAAAGATCTCTATGATATCTCAAGTCAGTGAATAAGGTGCACAACAGTGTGTACAGTATGCTACCGCCTGTGTAAAAAGAGAAGGAAAAAAAAAGTAGTAATATTTGCTTGTATACATATTTAAAGTTTGGAAAGAGATGCAGAAAACTCTTGACAGGGATTACTGTGTTTTGCAAGGTAAAGCCAGAACCAGAAAGAGGGAGGATAGGGGATGAGCGAGAAGCACAACATGGTAAAGCGGTTAAGAGCCAGGACGTAAGTGCAGTGGGGTAGAGGGCCTAAGAGTCAACCTGCTTGGGTTGAATCCTAGTTCTACTAGTGACCTAACACCTCGGATTCCTGATTTTAAAGTGGTATGTTATTCAAGTAGTTATTTTATGTTCTCTCATTGGGTTGTTCAAAGATTAAACAATCAAAATAATGAGATACTATAAATGAAATGACTGGCACAGGATAGCTATGCTATAACCAGTAGCTCCTATTTTAATAGGTAGGAGAAACCTTAAGAACAAAGTATGTAGGTGAGGATGGGCATAGCAAGTCCACAGTTAACAGGGAGCCTGGCCTGAATAAAGCAGAGGGTTCTTGCTCCATAATTAGGAGGAGAGACTGGAAAAGATGGATAGAGTATTGACTGTGGATAGCCCTGAATTCCCTACAATAGATTCTGAGTTTTATAGTGTAGGCTGTTGAGACCCCAATCTAGCACTGGCCAGGAACAGTTGTGTTCTTTATGGTAGGCTACCAGTCCGTGTGTGCGGAGGGGTGTTTGGGAGCAAGGAGGTGAGGTGATGAGGAGAACCTTGATCTGAAGTCACAGAGATGAAAAAGGATACTAATAGTCCCCAAATTTTAAGCAGTCCAAGCCCACTGGATTTCCATTCAGTGAAATGTTGCCTAGCCATGGATTCAATCGTCTTCTGCAAGGCTTATCAATGGTTCAAATGGATATGGGCTGGCACAGATACCTGCAAGTCTTATTTCTATAAGACCTTAGTCACGGGCAAGGTAGTGACACTGCTAATATTTTACAAAGATAATCCAATCCAAGATGAAATTAAAGACATATTCAAAAAAGAATTAGGAAGCTACAAAAATATTAGTATAGTGATAAAGAAAATGAATTAGGGTGGTACTAAATAAATGAAAAAAACAGAGAATACCAAAAGATATAGTTTGAAGGAAAAATCTAAAGGACGTCTTAACTGATAGGATTTCAGTTACCCTTGAAAGCTGACAGTGGTGGTCCCAGGACTGCTACATGATCTTGATCCAGGACAGTGAATGCGATACCATTTCGAGCATTACCAGACACTACAGTCTTGAGCAACAGGGATCTAACTACAGTCTGATTTTTTTCTGGGTCACTCGGATGTATTGGTAGCAAAGTTTCATACACACATCCATCAGAGCCTGTTGGAAACAAGTATTTGTTCTTCATTACTGGATGAAGGACAGTTCTGTATCTGTTACAGTTACATGTACTAGGTTGTTTGTAAGATGTTACCAATATGATACAGGAACCAGACAGAAAAATAAACAAATGTAATAATCACATTAATCTTGGCTTTCCCTTAAGAGTATGCTACAAAACTAATATTGAGGAAGGAGTATTAATTAAAATTGTAGTAAGTATACTAGGCAAGAAATAAAAACTATAAATACCTGTAGTAACTTAAAATATGAGAGAAGACTGTCAGGAGTACAGACAATCTGGTCACTAAAAAGGCTGTATCTCTCATTAAAAATTAATCCGCATTCTGATGTATACATTATATATATTATTACTCTAACACTCTGAAAACCATACAAAATTGCTATTTTTTGAAGGCCAACTGAATTTTGGCAATTGCATGTGGTTCTAGGTATGTAACATGAAGATTTTATGACCCTTTGTTTCAGACTCCCTTACTTCAAAATAAGCTGAAACATAACTCACAAACTTTTATTTAACAATAAATACATCCTACAGGTTAAACTAAGAAAACCAGTCCTTCTTAAGCAAAGGCATTAAGTGGATTCCAATAACCTTTTAGATATAATAAATGGTGGGAACCTTTTTCTTAATAGCCATTGCAAACATTTGCACGGTGAAAACCTTCACAAAGATTTTAAATTGTGGTAATATGTTTATGTTTCCTAAAGACAGCTCTTGTTTTTCATCCTTTAACTTTCTCAAAACAATTTCAAAAAAAGCCATAAAGGGCAGGGGGAAGGAAATACCACAAAGGCGTATTTCCCCCCTCTAAATGCATATGGCTAGGGTTATACTTTAGACCATCACATAGAGATAAACCCCAAGGCATTAAAAAATCTGTAAAATGTTGCTGGCAGAGGCCAAGACTATTCAGTCAGTCCTCTTTTAGCCATCTGTCTCTGCCACTGGTCAAAGAAGGGTACGCTAAATCTTAAGGCTAGAAAAGAGGAATGGAGGGGCCACTCGATCCAATATTAGATATTTTATGGTTCGTTAATTATGATACCAAAGAACCTGGCCTTATCATGACACAGATAAAAGGTGATTTTCCCTTTTATATTATTATTTATTGCTTATGGTAAATGTTAAGACATAAAAGTTACCTGCAGAGAACCAGACCTAATGCATGACCAGACATGGCAAAGTGCAAAAAGTGAAGGCATACCTGCTTGTAAGCAAGCCTGTCAAGGAAAGTGCTACAATAGAAAACTGGAGAAACCTAAGACTAACTTATAAATAAAACACTATCCTGTAATATTCCTCTACTTACAATATGAAAGTTTAAAGAAAAACACTTACTTAATGACATCAAAGAGATGAATGTTCGATCTATAGATGCAGTAAAGCTCTGTATAACAGATTTTTCTTCTTGTCCAAGTAAGAGTGTGTATTTGCTTAAGACACATGAGTTAAACTTTTGCACATAAGCAAGGTAATTTCCATGCTGCAAAAAAAAAAAGTTATTTTATTTTAAAAATATCCCATTCCACCCAACTATATTTAAATATTGTCAGTTCTTGCCCATTCTAATTACTTCAATGGGTGCTTAAATACCTCTTGTCAATTAAACATGTTATAAAAATATTTCTTTATAGCTAATAGGCTTTTTAGTATTGTATTGTATTGTATTGTATTGTATTGTATTGTATTGTATTGTATTGTATTGTATTTATTATATTATATTATATTATATTATATTATATTATATTATATTATATTATATTATATTATATTATATTATATTATATTATATTATATTATATTATATTATATTTTATATTTTTTTATGCAGGGGATGTCAAACCTCTTTGAGAAGAGTGTTCCATGCATTAGTACATCATTTATAATATATTAATGAATTGGGACATTATGAATTTACTGTGGATAATTTTTCTTTCTAGATAAGTCTGTTTATATGTCCAAAGTTCATTAGTAGTTGGAGTAGTAGCAATAACATTATTTATGCTTAGCACTGTACTTAGATTAAAAGTGTGGGAGCCTGTTAAGTTCAACAAGGAGGATTCTAGGAATGTGTGATTCTAGTGATTTCTAAAAAGATTGAATCACTGCCTATGTAACCAATGCAGCATGAATGTTTTAGGAGTTGACTTCTCTCGTTCTCCTCATGATTGAATTCAGTGAACTTTTAGCTTACTACTTTGTAAGAAAGGTTGAAAGTCTATTATGTGTGCTCTTTTAACACTGACCGCTTTTAGTTCATGTACTATATCTCTGAAGCTGTATAAATACCCTATATCAATTAGAATTAATTTAATCAATGATAGGTGATCCAGTTATAGAATTCTTAGTGATTAAAAAAAAGTATCAGAATATGACACAAATATATAAATCTTTCATGGCTATTATGCTTTACAAAGAGTGGGCGAGACTTTAATACTGTAAAAGGAAAATGCCCTGCCCAAAAGATGTTTTCATTAATTGTGGGTATGTTAACATGAAATTTAACATGATCAGCATGTCATGTTAAAGAGCACTAGACCTTTTTAGTATTTTAAAAAGATATGAAATAAAAATTCTTCTGAGAGGAATACTAAAGTCCCCTTTTAGTTTAGGTGATTCTGAAATGTCACAAAATGGGCCAGGAATTAAAGATATCACTTACTTTTTCAGTAATAAAGATTAAAACAGGATGCCTAAATACCATGATAAACTTTGCCCACCTAAAAAAATAAAAAGAAAAAATTTCAAGTGCCAAATCACCAGTGTGAGAAACATATCAATTTAAATTTAAGAAATTATTTCTTTATTAAATAATTTTAGAAGCAGAGAGACATCAGAGAACACTTAATTCAGTGTTTCAAAATACATACCCCAAGGAATTAGGCATTTCTGTGTCAAAAGCATCTCTGCATTAAATGCAAATTGCCGGGGGACTCTCTTGTCCCCTCCTGTCCTGAGCCAGGAGCTCGGTCATTTGGCTTTCTCTCTAAATAAAAGCCTCTGCCTTGCTCTCCTACCTTGAGTGTCTGCAAAGTTCATTCTTCGATTCCACAAACAAGAACCCGGCATCATTTTTGGGGGCTCGGCTGGGATAACTTCAGAGGTGAGTATTGCCATCTGAGCCTGCCTGCCTTCTTCTTGTCCTTATACAAGGAAGCTGTCTATGGCACTCAAAATCGGGCGCTCATCAGCTACTTAAATGGGACTAGCCCAGCTGCCAATCAAGTCTCCAGCGACAGGTTCCCCTGTGTCTCCCTCAGTGGATCCCCCGTCTCCCTTGGGAGCCGGGAATGTCAGCTGAGTGGAGGCCAGGATTCCCTTTCAGAGGCATCTCCCTGGATGCGAGGGACTGAGGAAGGCTGTGGGCACCTGCGAGAGTCTAGGCTGAGGCTACACTTCAGCGGCTTCTCAAAGGCCGGTGTGTCTGGAATCAGACCCCGACAGCCCGACTGGGTATCCCTGAGGAATGACTCTGTCTCTCTGACTTCCAGTCTGCTTTTTCAGGTCACCCTGGTCTCTGAGTGAGGCTCTTTACTTTCTTTCCATGCTCTATGTGTGCCTCTAACTTCACCAATTTCATGGAACCCTATGAAGGTAGGAGATCTACGCTTCGCTCTTATTCTTGACTAAATGCTGTACTTTTTACCTCATAAAAATGTGTCTGGACACTTGTTAGCCACTTGAAATTTTGACGATTAGCGTTGGCTACCAGTCTAAAGTCTCAGGTGAAAGGTTTCCCGATGTCTGCCATTCCTTGATCCCCCGCCTCCAGATGGGAATGTTGGGAAGTGGCTGAGCCAATTTCCTACTTTCCCCTCCTAATCTGCGGACTCTGAGGGCAGACCAGATTAGAAGACAGTGGTCCTTGGATCTCAGCTCAGAACAACTGATCCGATGGTGCTGAGTGAACCTCGGGCTAGGCTGCTGCCTATGTGAGAGTCGCAGATGATCCCCGACCTCTTTGTCTGACAGTCAGATTTCTCACAGTGGGTGACTAGCAGGATAATTCCCAGGCAGTGGCAGAAACTGGCATTTGAGGGTATAGAACCCCCCACTTCATAACTGTCCATGGCAGCCTTTGTTTGAATTTTATCTCTGGCCTTGGAAAAAGTTCCCTTGCTCCTCATTTGAAGCAGTTCTCTTGGGACTGTGCCACTTTTTCCTGTGTAGAGTAAATGAAGTTTGTGAGGTAGTCAAGCTGAAACCTGAGCCCAACATGTAAATGGTTCTGTTCTATTGACCTCTCTTCCTTAAAGGCAGTCATCCTGGGGTACGGCATTTCCTTTCCTGCAACCCCCAGGGAAGTGGAACAGGCTTGTGACTCTGACCGACATGGCAGTGAGAAGTCACACACTCCCTGCACTTATCAGACAGGCAGGGGCCTTGCAAAAAAAATGATCCCAAGTGTATTATGCTAAAGCCCGTGCAGAAGAAATTAGGGTCTGGATTAGAACTCCCAAAAGGCATAAAGGAGGAGCACACTGGTAAGGTACCACTAAATCCAGAGCTCTGAGGCGACTCTTGCTGAGTGGGAAGGCAAGAGGGGAATCAAGGCAAGATGCAGGCCATGCTGGTAAGGAGTGGTTAAATCCAGCAGGCCCGGCAGAGGAGGTGATTGACCACTATCATCCAGGCTCCAAGGTGAGGGGACGCTGGCACAGAAAAGGCCGACCAGGTGTCGCAGGCCTGTCTTTCTCTCTCTCTCTTCCAGATGGGAGCATCCTCTTAAAGTTTAAAGCCAGACACGCCTCTGGCATGCATTCTAAAGAGTTGGGAGCAATTTGTTCCCCAAACCCTGAAAAAAAGGTGCCTTGCCTTCTGCACACAAGCCTGGCCTAAACAAACGCTCTGATTGGAGAGCCTTGAACCCTGAGAGAAGTATACAATATAATAATGTTATACAGCTAGATTTATTTTGCCACAAGGAAGGAAAATGGTCGAAAGTCCCATGAACTACTACTACCAATATAAAACTGTTTTTCTAAATCCTTCTATTGGAAATCCATTCTACTTACTGGGTTCATCATTATCCTAAAAAATTGGGAGGTTTTTGAACTAGACTCCCTGAGACAGAAATTTATCTTCTGCAATACAGCTGGCTTAAATCTTTCAAAAGAAAGAATGCTTGAAGAGAGGCTTGACTTTCTCATGTTTGGTGAATGTTTTGTGGGTGATCTAGCATGGTTGTTAAGAACGAGTGAACTGAGTAAGTGTGGTAACTAAACTTCTTCTTGGCTATAAGAATGTTGGATTAAAAACATCCCATACCCAGCAAACTTCCCAAGCCTCCAACAATGGACTTAGGAGTGTTTTTCATTGATATGATCACCTAGCCCCAATTTTTACACCATCTCTTGGTTTAGAAAATGTAATTTGGCATATCAAATCCTTAAACAATTTTACTCAAAAGGTCTTAGTACTAATGCTAAACTAATGCACCAAGCAGTTATACAAAATAGAATGGTACTACACATCTTAACAGCAGTACAGGTGGGACCTGTGACCTAGTTAAAGTTGTATATTGAGTGTACATTTCAAATTATTCACAAAATGTCTCTGATTCACTCCAGGACCTCTGAAAGCTAGTTCAAGCTCTCAGGCCCAGAAGTCCCATGGACTACTATGATATGGAGCTGGTGTTGTAAATTCTTTTGAAGTCATGAAACTGCAAATAGTGATGGAAATGGAACCCAGGATGAAAATGCCCATCTTTTGAGGCTTCTCGACTAACCAGTAATGGAGACCTAACTGCACCCTTTACTGCACCCCCTCTCAGCAGGAAGCAGCCAGAGCGGTCTTGCCCCCTTTCCCCTAGCAGCAGCAGGGTCTCCATCTGTAGAGGGGGGAATGAGACAGGGACCATGGGCTTAGACAGAGTAGGGTGAGGTCCTCTGGAAAAAACAAAGCAAGATAACCCATTGGGGATTTGCTTTAGCCTGCTGGGGGGCCCAGCTTGTTTTTCTAACTTTACCCAAGTGGTACTTTTCTTCCTCCAGCCCTTAACAAATGATTTGCAACCTGGGCAATGTAGCAAGCAAGCCCAAAACAATGTAGCAAAAACAGGAAGGATTCCATCTTGAAAATAAAACCCAATTACTTAAAAAGTAAGTTTCTTAATAAACAGACAATAACTCAGCCCACCTTGGGAAGCAAAGCAGGCAGTCTTAAGTGATATGCTCCCAGACCAGGAAGCTGAGCTGCTATCCTGGGGGGAAATCAGAGCAGTAAAATTCTTGTAAATAACCAGGAAGACTAATAAGAAACTTAATGTCTCTTCAAAGATAAACATTTTGGGACTACTTAGCAGGTGTACATCCCTAGCCCTTTGTCTCTCAACCGCCTATAAAACCCTAGACAACGCGCACCACCCCGGGCTCTCTTGCCCCCTCCTGGCCTGAGCCAGGAGCTCTGTCCTTTGGCTTTCTCTCTAAATAAAAGCTTCTGCCTTGCTCTCCTAAAAAAAAAATAAATGCAAGTTGCTGAAATTCCCAGAGCTTTGAGGATAATAAATTAAACTATAAAGTTTCAAGGTAGTGGGGATGTATGTATGACAGTATACAGTATTTCAGCTAAGTGTTTTAAAGTTATTTGACACCCCTCTAGTTTTTTGAGAGTTGCTTTTGGGACTAGCGTTCTAAGGAAAAGATTAGAATTTCATCTGCCTTCCTCAAGTGACAGCGAGAACTGAGGCACAGGGAGACTGAAGGGTTTGAAACTAAGGCTGCATGGCCAGTTTTTGGCAAAGTGGCAATTAGAACCCAGATTTTCTACCTGTTAATCTTTTTTTCCTAAATATTTGCTTTAAACATAGTTGCTCACACTTCAGAGGCTTTCAGCAGGGCAGTCCAAGACAGGACCTGCCACTGTCCACATGGTTCACTTATGAAACACAAGTCTTTGCTTTGACCTTTAGAAATTTAGGTTGCATGAGGTGGACCTGAAGAAGCAGGAAGTTAACTGAACAGAAAATGTGATAAAATAATGGGAATTAGATAAATGAAATCACAAAATTTCCTTCTATTTTTTGGGTGAGTCATTTTCCCAGTTTTACTTCAGAATCTGGGAACGCAGAGGGCTGATAGCACTACCATGATTTCACCAACAAGCTGCACCTTCTGCAGGGGGAAGGGTTCCCACTGTGGCAGTCAGGGCAGTAGGACAGAGATTTTGGTCTTGTGGGATTATCCATTTCATCTTCAAATAACTGACTGTCCAGTCCTGTCATTAAAACAGGACTCATATGACCCAATCACTTACCACCCTAAAGGCTTTGGGGGGTGTTGTTTTGGCCAACATCTTTTAAATAGTTTTAATTAGACTACTTTTATTAAGTTTATAACCAAATTACCTTTGCGCAAGACAAAGAATGTTATAAAGAACATGCAGAACATATTTTCACTTTGGTGAAAAATGACTTACAAGTGTTGGAACTTACTTAATCACTTCTTCATCAGAAATAACAGTTTCAATTTTCTGTTGTGGCTCTGTAAGCAAGGCCTCTAAACCACGAACTGCACCTTCCTTGAAGAGCACGAAAGGTTCTGTCCCTTGTATAGAATGTATCCTATATACCTCAGCCGACAACTACAAGAACATATGAGTATTTTAATCTTTATTATAAAACAATTGCCAACTAAAAGAATAAGGATATTTACAGAAGGCTTATTTTTGAGGACTGATTCGTTTCCATTTTTATTCAGTTTTGTTTTACAGTTATGGTTCCAAAGTCAAATCTACAAAATACAGACCAAAGTCTAACTTCTGCTCCTATCCTGTCTATCCTACCCCTGCTCCCCTCCTAAGTAAGCATTTCTGTTTATTTCTGGTTAATCCTTCCATTGTGAATGCTGAAGGTGAAGCTACAAACTGGGTCTCCCAAAACTGGATGTGGGAGAGGTAGAAAAAAAGCCACTAATGCAGTTACAAGTTATTCTGGTGCTGGGTAAACATTGATGTCATAATTACAACTGTAGCCTGCAGACACTAACCCCACTGTGTAAAATTCAGGATCATGTTAGTGCAAGGTAGATAAAAAGACTAAAGTCAGGAGACAGCACAGTTAGCTAGAAATTTCAAAGGCACAGGGACCAACAGCCATTGTATTTGTATCAGGTCTACTGTAAGCCACTTCTAAAATGTGCCAATTATACTGACATTTTTAAAACTGGAAGGAACTCTCAAGATTAACCAAGTTTGAGATCCTCATTTTACCAGTAAGAAAAAGTTAATTAACATATTTCAGGTCATAGTAGAAAAGGCATAGTTAGTCACAGTTCTTTTTTATTGCCTTATGTGCCACTCTTAAAATTTATAATGCATGAAATACGCAGGGACTATTGTACCTATTTTAAGAAAAGCACAGTGAAGTCAAGTTGTTCTCCCAAGGGCACACCACAAAAATCTAAACTCAGGGAAATAACTACAAATTATCATTCAGAATTATTTAAAACCTTAATCCCATGGGCTAATAAAGTTTATATTTTCTAAGCTATTAATTAACTCATGAATTGGTATGTTACCAAGATACATTATAAGATAACTAGAATGAAAAACTGATAATAACCTTTATTTTCACTTTCACAGATGTATTAAACCAACTATATTACAAATTATTCCACCTCACCAATAAGCTAATAAATATTTTGGAAAATCTAAAGACTTACTGTAGTTTTAAATGCTTTCTCCAGATTTACATCTTCATCATTCCATATTCTCAAAACCTTTAAATCAAAACATACAAGTTAAAAAAGGATTCCAATTCCATTTACATAAACATGAAGTCACTAAATCATTTGACTTATACTGTATATATAAAAAGTTATAAAACTCACCTTATGATCATGTACAACAATAAACTCTCCAGTTTGAAAGTTGCATACAGCTGGACATGTTATAATCTGACCTTGTTTCACTGACCAACTCCCCAAGGGTTTCTGATCAGAAACCTAATAAAATTAAGATAACATAAAATACTCAAGTCAATTTCAGACATTAAAGGCAATTAAATTTACAATCAAAAGAAGAAACCATTAAAATGATAGCATTTAACAAATTTCTAAAACGCAGTCACAAAAAGATAAATACTGTATTATTCCACTTAAGACAGAAAGTAGAATGGTGGTTGCAATAGGCTGGGGGAATAAGGAGTTACTGTTTAACGGGTACAGTTTCACTTTTGCAAGATGAAAAGAGTTTGTGATGATGGTGGTGGATGGGGATGGATGATGGTGATGGCTGCACAACAATGTGAATGTACTTAATACCCTGAACGTACACTTAAAAAAATGAAGATGAAAAAATGTATACTATGTGCATTTTACCACAATTAAAAATATGAAAAACTCCAAAGGAGTAGTTAAAATGAAAATATTTATAAATCTAGTTGCTAAAATGAAAAAAAAAAAGGTAAATTAACAACACTGTTAAACAGTAGCACATTTAAAGAACTGATTCCATTGTGACTTTGAACAGGTGCATAGGAAATTAGGTAGGGATAGCTGGGATCCTGCCAATTTTCATCGGCCACTGTATTCCTATGCAGGAACTGTTAATTACTATGCAAAATGTTGTCCACTTGACAGCCCAGGTAAAACACCAACAGCGACATCACAAGAGCCAAAACCATCCAACAGTAACAGGGAACTGTTGGCAACCTGTTCCTAAAACTTAAAAATAGATAGCTAGCTTCTTAAAGACAAGGACAATCACGTTCAACAGCCCAGATAATAATTATTACTTTCTACGCTACCACGCAAAGCGAAGCTGCTTAGAAGGGGAGTTGAAACCTGAGTAAGGATGTAAAGGGGGCGGGGCGTATAGATTTCTTTAATTCCAGGATCTACAGCGTGTTGGTAACAGATCTGGGAATCAAGTTTCCCATCAAGCTACCAAGGAAGCAAAGCAAAACAAGAATCTGCACAACTTTTTTCCCTAAGGGGAGGAAAGAGGTGCTCGAGTGCAGGGACTCGAGGATACACCTCTGTTCCCAAGCTGTAAGTCTCCTCTGCTGCCTAACCAATCTCGGCTCAGTCCTTCTGTGGGCCGCTGGGTGACAGCGATCCCCGGAGGGGAACTTGGCAAGGTCATCTCCAAGAGACCCCAAGCGGAGGCACAGGTTTCCTGGCCGAGTCTAGCCCACGTGCACTTCGACGTTCTGCCACCTGCAACTCGGAAACAGGCTTCTCTTCAGGAAAACAACCGAATCACATCCTAAACCTCATTCAGCGCCCTGGGGAGGCCATGCCGGCTCTCTGCTGAGCCAGCTCGACAATCTATTTCTGAAGCTGTGAGAAACCCGAGGCTCCAGCTCCGCGTTCAGAAGGGGACGAGACCGCAGCGGGGCTCTCCGAGTCTATCGCCCTCACCTGATAGAGGATGACGGTCTTGCCGCTGTCTGTCACTAGAAACTGGTCTGTCTTGTTGCTCGGCTCCACGCCTAGGAGGCCGTTAGGCCCGGCACCCAAGGGTACCGCAGACAACGTGAATTCAACCTCCAGGGCTGCCATTTTGGGCAAACCTGACTGCCCCGCATCCTTCCCGGCAGGCTTCGCGCCTTGTCTCGCGAGAATTAAGAGCCCGACTGGGAGGACTCTAGCCAAACGAGAAATCTGTTTGCTGAGTCTGCGACCTCTGGCGGGCAGAGCGGGCGCGCGGGGCCTGCAAGCGACTTCGGGAGGGCGGAGCGTGCCGTTTGCGCCTAGACTCCGCCTCCCAGAATCCCGGATGTACTTCCCTTGCTGGGCGGGGGCGGACGGGGAACAGGTTACCTGTTCCGAGCGGAAGCTGCTGCCCCTTTTCCAGCCTAGGACTGGAGAGACTGAAGCGTGGGCGTGGCAAATGATCAAATACTAAATAAACTAGATTTTTATTTCCACTTGTCTCACAGCCTCAAGGAGCAATGTGCCAAAGGAAAAAAACTACCTCTTTAGATAAATTCTTAATAACGTGCTGTTCCTAAATGAAATGCCAAATGCCGCATCTCGGAACGCGCCACTGATCCCAGTCCTGCTGCCTTTCGGTCTCCCGGGTTGTCTCGGTCTCCGGTGTTCCCTGAGCAGCCGCCGGAAGTCCAGATTACAGAACCTTCAGACTTGGCTGATGACAAGGTGCAGCTGAAGGTGTCCTTGGGCAATATTTAGCAAGCGTCGTCTCTGGGATTGATTTCTCAGATAAATGTAGTTGATCCAATCAATAATTAAAAACTTTTTAAATTTAATGATACATTGTGCAAATAGGCAATTACTAAACAAACATACCATATTACATCACACGGCAAAATTTAGATTAAGCATCCACACCACTCACCCTTACGTTTCGTTTCCTCATGGCCACAACATTATAGCACTGGAGAAAGGAGAATATGTAGGTATGGTGAAGGAATCAAATGCCGGAAATTCTTAAAAGGACTAACAGGCCTTTTATTTTTCCTAGTGACCAAGGAATTTGACTTTGAATTTGTGGCCCCTTTGTTAGTTGGAAAAGAATTACTGAGAGTTTCAGAGACATCTTGTCCTCTGTGAAACCTTACCTTTGTTGCCAGCACAATCAATCAGCTTCTCTACTGAACCTGGTTGGGTACCTACTGCTCATGTTTCAGATCCCGGGACTTGTCCTCCTCCAGGAAGTCTTCCCTGACTTTCTAAGACTGGATTAAATGTTTGATCCAGAGCACCAATGTTACTGTAACAAGTGTTACTCATATATCTCTCCCATTATGTTAATTTTTTTGAAGGAATGCTGGATTTATCACTAGTATTTGTACTAGTAGTGCCTGTCCCATAAATGTTTGTAGTACTAATGAATAAGCAGTGAAAACTTACTCATAATATGAATTTGTGCTTTCCCTCTTCTTCAGCTTGAAAACTTTTAAGACAGGGGTTCTCAGACTTTGTGACTTCCTTTACATTCTTAAAAAGTATCAAGGGCCATGAAGAGCTTTTGCTTATATGGGTTATATATATTGGTATGTACTGTATTAAAAATTAAAACTGAAAAATTCAGAAATACATATTTATTCATTTAAAATAAACTTATTACTTATGAAAAAAATTTGAAAAACAATTTAGTGAAAAGAATGGCATTATTTTCCTTTCTTGCAAATCTCTTTACTGTCTGGCTTAATAAAAGACAACTGGATTTTCACATCTACTTCTGTATTTAATCCACGTGGCATGCGTGTTTTCTCCTGCTCCCTTTACGCGAATGACAACATAGTATATCTAGTGCTCTGCCTTTTGCTTCGCCTAACCAATACGTCTTGAAGATCATTCCCTGCCACTACATAAAGAGCTCTCTCATCCTTTCTTTACTCTTGCATAATTGGGAACTGATTTTTGATAGTTTGGGGATTTCGTGAAATATGTAGCTATTTATAGAATATGGGTAATATTCTATTTCTAACTTTGGGAGGTGGATTCACAAAGATGTGTTTTATTACATACATATTATGCTTCATAACTTAAAAGTGGCAAGGAGAAAAAAAATAAGGCTAGGAAGGGGGAAGTGAAGTGGGGAGGTGTGTATGTGAAATTTTAGTTGGGATGCGCCTCCTTGAGTAATGATGTGAAGGAGGAGAGGGAGCTAATCTCCTAGTTAGCTGCGATGAGAGCACGCAACAGCAAGAGCGATGTCATGTGGCACAAGCAGGGACATTCCTCAGAGGCTGTAGTTACTGTGGTTATCCAGATGAGAGGTGATGAGGACCCCATCATTAGAGAGGCCTTCTGTCCACCTTGTCTAAAACAAGTTTTGTCCATATTCTCTTAACAACCTATTTCTTTTTCATCACAGTTTGTAATTATTTAACTGTTTGCTCACTTACCTAGGCTCCCTGACTACATCATAAGCTTCTTAAGGGTGAAGGGGGGGCTGTCTGTGATAGTCATCCCTATTTCCTAGCACTTAGTAGGCATTCAGTAAAAATGTGTTGTTTGATTGAATGAATCACTTTACATTTTTGTATTCGCAGCACCAGCAATTGTATTTGATTCATATAAAGAGTTTAATACATTTTTGTTCAAATAAATCACACTTATGTGGCAAGCCATTGTAATAAATGAGATGTGGACTCAATCCATTAGGACACAGTAACACTGGTTAAGAAAGCTAAAAGTGCCCTTTCATATTTGTATTTAACTTTGAGTCCAAGTTTAGTAAACTGTTAAAGGAGATTGCAGTCCTTTTCAGAAGGACATCAGCTGTAACAGGGAAACTAAGGGTCTTCTGCAACCTAGCCTAAGTTAGGAGTGGGTTATAGTGCACTACTTCCAAGATGCATAATCAAGTTCAATGAGCAGGAACAGGGCGGGGCTCTCCATCACTGCTTAGAGACTTTTGAGAGCTAGTTTCAAAGGCAGCTGTGACCCTGTACGTTTTATCTGTGCTGTGGATGTTCTCTCTGGATTGTTTGTCACATTTATTAGGCTGCTTGCCTGCCTTGCTGTGAAGACTAGGGGAAGATATTGCCTCTCACGTTCAGCTCCTAGAATAGAATTAGGAGATAAATGTACAATGAGCAAGTCTAATTATATAATGAGTAGGAGGAGATGCCTGCCATATTCAAAAGAGAGAATGTTACCCATTATTAATTTTTCATGCAAGGTTGACAGTTGGTGGCATGCACATTGCATGAGTGGGATATATATAGTAAGGACTTTGCTGAGGAAACATTTCTAGAAAAACCATTTCGAAAAGAGAATGGATGGTGCCTATATATGTTCCATCAAGGCTCCATATTAGATAGAAGTTGTGGTAGTTCTTAAATAAAGTCTAAGATGCTCTGAGATGTTTTCCAGTTCTAAAGTCTCAAAACTCCTTTGAGGTAAATGTTGAAATCACAGCAATGAATTGAACAATGTAATTTGAACTCAGGCAGACATTTCTGAAGATGTTTCCCATAGCAAATATCAGTGAAAAAGGAAAAATCTAAGCTCTTTTGTCATGATTTGGGGCATACATTTCAATCTGATGCTAGTGCCCTCCCAATGAGTGCCCAAACCCAAGGGGGTGGATTTGGAGTTTGAAGCCAAGCAGGCACTTGTGATTTAGTTGCACCAGGATGGGGAAGTGGGAGAAAAACCTGGGCTGAAATTTTTAGATGGGTGGGCAGAGTATAGAGTCCAAGGAACTGAACAAACTTCAGGAAGACTTTGGGCAAACTGTTGTCACTAGGGGTACAAGGTGACGTCAGAGGAGCCCTGAGCAGTGACCAGAGCACTGGAAAAGTAAGTGCTGCCTGGTGAATGAGTAAACAACCTAGGAGGGCTCTGGCCTCCAAAAGTGGTGTCCAGTTACTGGGAGGAGGATCAAGGTGAAACAAGAGCAAGACAGAGCTTCACATCCGGCCAGAAACCACTGACACTTCCTCTTCCTTGTCTCCCAGATCCAAACTGTTCCAATGTATTCTCTCATTTCACAAATATTGATGAGTGCCTAGGGACTGAATTCAGCAGTGAACGAGGCAGATGAGGCTCCCCTTCCCAGGGAGCTCTCTTTCCCAAGGGCGAAGACAGTCTGCTCAAGAAAAGTCTTCTTGATGGTGGGACCTTCCCACTGAAATCTGATGGACAAGGAGTCAGGTGAAGGGGACAATGGAAGACAGTGAGGCTGAGAAAGGCAGGGTCCTTGATCTTGCAGGGCTCTCTGTGAGGGTGACGAGTCAGCATCTTCTAAATACAATAAGAAGTCATTGAAGAGTTTTAAGCTAGGGTATGATTTGTTTTTTGAAAAGATCACTCTTGCTCCTGAGTGGAGAATAGGTCATGGGTGAATCAAAGTAGAAAAACAAAGACTACTTTTGAGGCTCTAGCATTCATTCATCTGGATGCACAAGATGGCGACCTGTGGTAGGTGGGAATAAGAGAGAGAAAATTCAGAATGGGATTTGGGAGAGAGAGTGGACAAGGTGGTGAATGGACCGAGGATGGCAAAGAGAGGGGGAGAGGAATAAGGACAAGTCCTGTACTTCTGCCGTGAGTGACCAAGTGGATTGGGTGGTCTTTTCTGACATGCTGATGATGGGCAGGGGAGGGGAGATTTGCTGGGAGCGGTTTGGAGAGGCCAGACCTAGAGTTCTATTTGGCTTTGTTAAGTCTGAGATGTCAAATAAGGGGTAGCCCCTAAGAGCTTGGAGTTCCTGGCAAAGGTTCAGGTTGGAGATTCACCTGCACATGGAAGGTCCCTAAAGCAGTGGCACCCCCGTTAAGTGCTGTTGATTTTGTCTTCTAAATGTAACTCAACTTGTCCACTTCTTTCCTACTGCATGGTTACCTCAACCCCCTTCCCTTGGACCACTGTAATTGCTTTATTATTTCCCTGCCTCTCCACCTGTCCCCCTTCGAATCTGTAGCTAGTAGATCTATTGAAAATTCCAATCAGATTATGCCATTCCCTGCTTAAAACCCATTAATACCTTGTTCTCAAGATGAACAAGACAAATCCTTACCTGATCCACAGATAGGGTTGCCGAATAAAACACAGGCTGCCCAGTAAAGTTGAACTTCAAATAACAAATAATTTTTTAGTGTAAATATATCCCATGTAATTATTTATTGCTTATCTGAAATTAAATTCAACCTGGCATCATGTATTTTTATTTGCCAAATCTGGCAACCCTACCCACAAGAACTTTGCAGGATCTAGCCTCTACCAATCTTTCTTGGCTCACCTCTTATCACATGGCCCTTTCTCTGACTCAAGCTATATTATTTTTCTTCAAAACATGGAATAGGCTTTGCCCTGTCCTACCTCAGGGCCTTTGCATATTATTTCCTTTGTGGAGGAATGCTTTTAGCTCCTCCTGAATCAGCTAACTGCTACTAACTTTTCAGATCTCTGCATCAAATGAACAACCCTCTTTTCCTTGTGCTATATACTCTCCTAGCATGATGTAATTTTCCTTCATTGACCCTGTGTCCAGTTGCAATCACACATTTATTTGTGTGACTATATAAGGAGTACATATGCTTTCCCCTAAACTGTAAAGTAAGAGACCAGATTTATTTTTGCTTACTTTTGTATCCTCCGTGCCTCTCTTCATGTCTAGTATGTAATAGGCACTGTGAAAGGAAAGAAGGAAGGAAGGAAAGAAAAGAGAGACAGATAAGAGACAGTATTAGATTATAGAATGAGTTATATCAGGACCCAAATGAACACCGAGGACCAAAGCAGAGGCTGCCCCCATGAACCAGTTCACAGGGAAGGTAGAGTGGATGTGGGCTGAAGTAGAACACCCAGGTCAGCCCTGGAAGAGGGTGACTTAATATTTTGTCCCAATATGTTGGGGATGGGGCTGAGAAAGAGATTTACAGCTGCTCACTTTCTACCCCTAACCTCTATTAGGTCTGGCAAATGGGGCAGCATAGAGCTAGGTACTAGTGAGCTTCTTGGTGGAAGTGCTACCTCCGGAAAAAGTCAGGAGGGTCTGGGCTAGGACCCTGTTCAATTATGTGGAAACAAGTCCTCTCCACTCCCATGTCCCGGGCTTCGCCTTGGTAAGTTTAGTATGAGTAAGTATGAGGGTGTGTGTGCATTAAAGACAACCAGGACAGCTAAGTCCCTCCTTTGCAACCAGCCCTCCAAATAAATCAGTCTCATTCTTAACCTAAACTTCTAGTTGACTAGTTTTTTTGTATATAGATTTATAAATTGCTTAATTTTTGTCTTAGTAATGAAGTGTGTAGGAAAGAAGCAAGCTAGCTGGTCCCACTGACACAAACACCTCCATTTCTCTGATGAACATTTTTTTTCTTTTGGCTGTTGTCATGGCAAATGTCAGCTATACCTAGATTTTTTTAAATCTAAAGTTTAATATTTGGAAATAAAGAGAACAGCAACTTATGTTTAGAACTTTGTAGTTTACAGAGTGTTTTCAGATCAAGAAATTATTTTTTATGGAATTAAGTTAGATTTAATTCCAGTAAAATTAAATTCACTACCTAAAAAAAAAAGGCTTCTTACCTGATGTACGTTTAATTAGGATCTATAAATTTTATTCACAATATACCGTATACATGCAATCTCTAAATTCTAGAAGAGCTGTGTTCCCAAAGCTAGTTTGAGAGTTGGTTGTTTTGAACTCAGGCCATATTTCCTCATGCTGTTCAGGGAAACAAGGTTCTCACTTAGACCAGCAGTAAACGTACTCAGTGCAGCTGAAAGAACATCAATATCACTTTTCTGTTACCATTCGAAAACTCGGTGGCTGTGCTTCAATTGGAAAACATTTTTAGAGTTCTAGCGGGGGATGTCAGGAAGACATCTCACCCGCTGGAAACTAGACAAGAGCTGACAGTGAACAGTGAGTGGGGCTGGGTAAGGGGAGAGGAGTTTGGAGTGTGGGTAGGGGCAGGAGACCCAGTGGCAGGCACTAAGGAGGCTGGGACCAGGCTTAAGGAGCCGTTGTGTGTATAGGTCATTAATAACTCAAGTGTTTGAATTGGAGAACTATCACCTTTTAGAGGAAAGCAAAACAGCAAATGCCTCAAAATGGGAGAGAAGGGGAAGGCAAGATGCTTTTGAAAGCTTAGGCGTCTGCTTTTTAGGTTCCAGTGCTCCATCTGGGAAGAAACACTCTCAGATTGTCCCTTTAGGAGGCTTTGAGATATTCTACTTTTTAACCCACCTTTCCTGGGCCTTAAACTGAAGAATCAGGAAAGATGCAGTGGGGAGGGGAAGGAGGAGAACCCACCGAGAACACTTCAAATAATTGATTCATATTTGGATCCAGATTTGAAGAGGCTCATGTTTGAAGACACGCATGCTTCTTTGGGTGCATCTGGTTTAATTTTAAAGGAATCACTGAAGAGTTTCAGCTGAGGCAGTGGTATTGCTTAGCAAATCCAATTAACAAAATGTTGGCTTTTCTAATTAAACTTCGGTGTATCACTCAGATCTGTCTCAAAAACCGTGGGGGAGGGTGTCGTCTTGTGCTAAAAGCTTTTTTATTTAGATGTAAATTGGACCTAGCTATCAGGAAAAAAGAGGCATTTGACATTTTTATATTTTGACAATAGCAGGTCATGGTACTCAAAAGAATCTGAATATAACCCTCTGCTGACCTATCAGAAAATCTGAATTAGCCATTTAAAAAAAAAAAAACAATCCAAGCCACCCTCATTTAATTCTTTTTATAGGAGTAAAACGTAATTATTTTATAATTTTCATGCATGAAAATGATTTTACAGGTGTGATATCATCTGTACAGTTCTTTTCAGGCAGAAACATATTTCACCTTATTCTTGAAACATGATTCTTTCTACTTGGGATTATTCATGTTTGATGAAATCCTAGAAAGGGACCCCAATTTTGCTTTTCTTATATCTGTTTCCTTTGACAAACTTGTTTCTAGAAATAAGGTACTTCCCAACTGCTTTTAGTTACCTCCTGTGTTTGAAAGGAAGAACTCACTCAAAATAAACTCAGAGTAAAAGCAAGTTCATGTAATGATGGAGCTCTAGGGAACGGCTGTCTTCTCTGTTTTTCTTATGGGCTACCTGCTCTGTGTTATGGAGCCTGTTTCAATTTGCCTGTACCCTCTCTTTTGCTCATGTTTCTTCAGCAGCAGCTTCCACCACCAACTGGCAATCTTATTTTTACTTACTTGCCATTAGTTATAATCTATGCCACCTGTCATTACCGGTTGTTACACTTGAAGATGGCGTCACCAACATCCCAGAGCATTAGACAAACTTTATTTCTATGTTTATCATCTTATCAGGTTTTTCTCCCATAAAATAAGCTTCTAAAATGTTTGATCCATGCTCTAACATGAATGAACCTTGAAAACATGCTAAGTGATATAACCCAGACACAAAGGACAAATATTGTACAATTTCATTTATACGGAATGCCCAGAATATGCAAATTCATGGAGACAGAAAGTAGAATGGAGGCTCTCAGGGGTGGGAGGTAGCAAAGGATGGGGAGTTATTGTTTAATGAGTACTGAGTTTCTATTTGGGATGATGAAAAATGTCTGAAAATGGACAGTGGTGACTGTTGCATTTACAGTATATATATATTTTTGGATTTTAAAAAATTGAAGAATAGTTAATATATAATATTATATTGATTTCAAGTATACAACATAGTGATTCAACAGTTACATACATTATTAAATGCTCATCCCAACTAGTGTAGTTACTGTCAGCATAGGAAGAGGTTAACGAACTATTGACTATATCCTCTATGCTGTACTTTCATCCCCATGACTAATTTATATTATGATTGAGATTTTGTGCCTGTTTATCCCCTTCACTTATTTCACCTTCTCATCCTAGCCCCTCCCCCATGGTAACCACCAGTCACTTCTTAATGTCTATGGGTTTACTGCTGTTTTGTTTTTAGATTCCATATGTTAAGTGAAATCATACAGTATTTCTCTTTCTCTGCCTGGAATAATATCCTCTAGATCCATCCACAATTTTGCAAATGGCAGGATTTATTTCCTTTTTTATAACAGTCCATTATGTATAGATACCACATCTTCTTTATCTATTCATCTACTGATAGATACTTTGGTTGGTTCGGTATCTTGGCTATTGTAAATAATGCAGCAATAAACATAGGGGTGCCTATATCTTTTTCAAATCAGAGATTTTGTTTCCTTTGGGTAAATTCCTAGAAGTGGAGTTATTGGGACATATGGTATTTCTATTTTTGTTTTTTTTGAGGACCCTCCACATTGCTTTCCATAGTGGCCACACCAATTTACATTCCCACCAACAGTGTAGGAGGATGTCCTTTTCTCCACATTCTCGTCAACACTTGTTATTTCTTGTGTTTTTGGACAGTGGCCAGTCTAACGGGGAGGAGGTGATAGCTCATTGTGGTTTGGATTAGCAGTGTGGAGCATGTTGGCCATCTGTATGTCTTTTCTGGAAAAACATCCATCAGGTACTCTGCCTATTTTTTAATTGGGTTATTTGTTTCTTCGATATTAAGGTGTATGAGTTCCTTTTATATTTTGGATGTTAACCCCTTACTGGATAAATCATTCATGAATACAGTCTCCCATACTGGTAGGTTGCTTTTTTGTTTTGTTGATCGTGTCCTTTGCTGTACAGAAGCTTTTTAGTTTCATGTAGTCCCACTTGTTTATTTTTGCTTTTGTTTCCCTTGCCTGGGGAGACATGTCCAGAAAAAAATTACGCTTATGTTTACAAATATATTGTGAATACACTTAATGCCTCTGAATTGTACAGTTCAAAATGGTTAAAATGGTAAATTTTATATTAACATGTATTTTACCATAATTAAAAAATAGTCAGAAAACCCCACAAAAAACCTGAGAGCTGTGACGAGTGTGTTATAGCAGAAAAAAATGAGATGGCTATTTGCTTCAGTGAAATATTTTCTTTTTTTTTAAATGTATGAGGCCTGGGAGTGTGACTATAAAGGTGCAGTATCAGAGAGTCCGGTAGTGATAGAACAGTTCTGTATCTTAAGTGTGGTGGTAGTTACATGAAGCTACACAGGTGGTAAAGTTGCATAGAAAAATATTGTATCAAACCTTTTGAAAAATTTCATAGACCTACACACACAAACACACCCACAAGGACCTGTAAAACTGGTGAAATCTGAATAAGCTTTGTGGATTATACTAATGTCCGTTTCTTGGTTGTGACAGCATATGATCTTATACAAGCTGTTATCACTGGGGGACGCTAGGTGAAGAGACATCCATGTATATGTCCTTGTAACTTCCTGTGAACCTGTAATTATTTCAAAATTAAAAATGAACACAAATATACAAGACCAACAACAAAAGAGTAAAGGCTGCAGTCAGATCCCAAACTAACTTGGGAGTGACTTTTATACCTTGTCCTTGTCATGTGAGAGGAGTGATCGTTTTCCTGGAGAACTCTCCATCCCTCAGGAATGGCTCTCACAGGGTTCAAGAGACAATGACATGCAGACTGCTACCTTTCTCTTTTGGAGGACATGTGCAATCCATCATCCCGTTCTTCCCAAGAAGTTAAAGGAAAGAATTAGGAAGCACTCTGCTCTGTACTTACCAAGGTTCTGTTAGAATCAGGAAGTAACTGATTTTAAAAGAACAGTGACCTCAAGTTTTCACTCTGATCCTCTCTTGGTCAAAAACAAACAAAAAAATGTGTTGGCACTTACCTGGTGTTTTCAGGAAATCTGCAAGTAAAGATGCATTCAATGTTTGTTATCACTGAAAGCATGAAAACAAAATGGCTTAGAATTGATGTTTGTTTATTCAATTAAATGCAGTCCCGTATGCTTTTGTTTTTATAGTAGCCAGTCAACATTTCTGCAGCATACTAAGCTAAAGAAGGCACTGAACATCTTGATAAATCAGACAACTTCTTTGTCTGGTTTTGCCCTTAATCCTCACATGAGCAGCCAAAAAGAGGGTATTAATACATTAAGCCAACAGAGGGCTTATGTGGGAATTGGATGCTAGCAATTGCTTAACAAGTTGAGAAGAGTGAATTTTAAAACTACAAGTACTTGCTTAAAAAGACAAATATTCTCATTCATCTGCTGTCAATGGAACTGTAAGTTGGTACAATTTTCTTTGGAGGAGATGTTGGCAGTAAATACCCAAGCTCAAAAATATCCATATCCTTTGACCCAGTAAATCAATTTCTAGGAATTTATAAAAAAAAATAAAAGGAGGACATAAATTACATTACAAAGATGTTCCTAACAATACTCACTTATAATAACAAAATCCAGAAAATAACCTAAATGCCAAATAATGAAGGAATGCTTAAGGAAATTTATGGATTTCCAACCTAGGGGAATATTACACAGTTATGAAGAATGATAACCGTGATAGATACCAAATGTAAACATGTTTATAAAACAATTCACATTCTTTGAAGCATTTTGTAGAAAGGCATGCATCTCTAAGTTTTCTCCCACTGAAGAAAGAGCAAATTCTAAAGTACTTGACAAAGGTGAAAAAAATTCACAGCCTTGGGTACTGTATAATAGATTTTAACAAAATGCAAAGAAACAGAAAAACTCTGAGAGTGGGTAATATCCAAACTTGTAGAAATATTTCTAAATTTTCAAGTTGTGTTCTGAGAAGAGGCACCACATGCATTAGTAATGAAGACTGACCTGAATGGCCAATTGCACACAGAGAACAGCAAGCTATCTTTGGAATGCTCTGAATATATCACTTGAGTGTTCAAGATCACAAAATGATTCTCAAGGGCTGCTAATGAGAAGTAAACTGCCAGCATCTTGCACGTAGAATCCCTTGGGAGCAGGAAAGCTATTTTGGAATAAGATTTGTGCAAAATCACAAAGGTTCAGATTTAGCTGCTCTTAAACACTCCTGAGTGACAGAGTGGCCAATTCTCCCTTCTATAGGTTAAAGGAGGGGAACGACAAGCCCCAGCCTTTGTATCTGGCCAGTTCAGTTGAGATAGTTGGTACATCTAGCTCAACATAATTATCCCCTGAATTCCAGGTGTTTAGTTCAGCTCAGTGATGTTGCTGAATGCAGGCGACATACAGTTTCCTTGGTGACATATTAGTCTGAGTCCTTAATGATGGGACCAGACCAAGAGCATTAGGGTAAATTACACTCTGTTTCCAATTTTCCCAGGAGAAGTACTTAAGTGTTTGGACTTGAATGGGATATCCTACTAGGTTGCATGCCACAGAAATGAGAGAATTTTTAACAGCATGGAATATTCCAGGGCTAATAATTATCAGAGAATGTCAATATCACAAGCTTGAAAACAGGGCTTGCCTGGATCCACCACACAGAATTAACTCCCACCCCCCACACTCACTCACACGCACACTCACGCACGAATGCACGCGCGCGCCAGGTGGGCTGTTGTTCCTAAATCACCAAATCTTCAGGGCTGAGAGTAACGGATATTTCAGAACACGATTTATCCTGAACTTTAAAGGCCAAGGTGCAGTTGGCTACTGGAGGCACAACCCCCCAGTGGAACGTACTGAAAAGGAAAACAGGCAATTTTGTAGAGGAATGTGGGTTTTGGAAGTCTAAGAGTAACCCTCAAATGAGATCCTCCACGATTAATTGTGGTCCTGGGAAACGATGAGTGGGGGGAAGGGGGGAGGGTGAGTTACAAACGTCTACATATTTAACATTAAGTATCCAAATGTTTAAGAACCGACATAGTTTGGCCCCAGGAATAAACAGCCAGCCGGGCTGTACCCAGGTTTGCGGCTCGAAGTCAATCAGCAACTGTGTGTGGGAAGTTTGTGCGTTTTGAAGAGAATTAAAATGGTGAACTCAGAGCTTTAAGAGCAAGCACGTTTTAGTTAATTGGACCAGTGTTACATGATTTGGGGGTAATTGTCAGTGGAGAGGGCCTAGTTTAGGTGCATTGGTGTACGAAGCTCTGGCCCGATGCAATCAGAGATTAAGGCCCGTGATGTGCGTGTTCACATTAGCTTCAGGACTGAAGAGGAGCGCGTGGAGCGGGAGGCCTGTTGCTGCTTAAGCTCTGGGGATGCTGTTGAACAAGGGACGACAGTAAACTATTTCTTCCTTCTACTCATGCCCAGAGGTCCCTTTGTGAACAAGAGGAGCTACTTGAGATGGACATCAGAACGATTTTGGCTCACCTTAGACGGAGTCACCCTGCAACGGAGAGGATCTGGTGTCCCACTGGGGTGGTGGTGTGACTGATTCCCTCAGGGTGGCTTTTCTGTTACCACTCAGTCTGTTGTCTCACATGTGCTGAGGGTGCACCTGTTGGATGGATGAATGAATCTGGGTATCCTCCTAGGTGACATCCACACTGGGTATTTTTTGACTGGGTAGTTGGAACTGGCACCCAGTTGTTTCCTACCAAGGGCCCTGCCCTGAATGCACCATATGCCTACCAGCCCGCCAAGTCTCCCTGCACACAAGTCCCCTAGAACCGTGTCTAAGTACTGGCAATTCCTTGTCCCTTCTTCCTCGGTAGCTCCCTTTCCACCAACCCGCAGGTCACAATTGCCTTTGTGAAGAGTTGTGAACATTCCCTTGAGAAGAGCTGAGAAAGAGAGGGGAAGCTACACTTGGAAAGGAGATTGCTTTGTACTTTATTTACAATAGAATGTAAGAAAAAGTAAGTTATTAACAATAATAAATAACTGGGGAAAAAAACACAAAACAGCCATAAAATGACACAAAAGGATGACATGTGTGAGGATCAACTTTTGTTTGCTTTGCCTGTTGTCTAGAACACTGTGCATTCCAAAACTTGGTCCTTCAGCAGTGGCAGTGCAGTGGTATACTGACTTATTTAACTAATCAAGATCCCAGCTTGAAATGTAAACACTAACAATCACACTTGAAGTTACATATAAGTGGCAGAGGTGTAACATCAACTCAAAAAAACCCCTTCTTGGCCATACATAGGAGCTGAAGGGAGACTTGCAATTCAACAGACATGCTTTTCAATTTTAGCAAAAACATTGAGGCTTATCCTAGAGCATTTGTTAACTTAACAACAAAATCACAATTAATAACGGCATCTTATAAGTTCTCAACATGTTCACATTCTCTTATTGCACTAATTCCTAAAAAGCTTAAACACTTATATTTCAAATGCAAACAGACCGTTTGAAGGTAGAACACAGAACAACCTGGTATGTGTTGCCTCTGTACGCAGATGGTGTGCTATTGTGTAACACTTCAGTTTCAGCAAGAATGAATAGCTTTAAGTAGCCTATTTATGATCAATTGCAGTCACCGGACAGATTTTTTGTTTTTAAATTTCAAGAATACAACTCAGACGGCAGACCGTTACCGAGCCTCCAGAATCAGATGATCAGAAAGGGACTAAATTATTCAGACAATTTTTCTCTGTTAGATTTTTCTGAGTTCACATCATATAGAGTAAATCATACTCTGGCCCTTCTGAAAAGTAAGATTCCAATTGACCTAAGCCAGCCAGTGACCTTGTTGTCTCTGAGCCATGAAGAGATGCTGAGGAAAGAAGTTAAAAATACACATAAATACATTAGCTCTGAAATTTTCATGGAAAAATGATTTTTTGAGAAGTGTCAGAACCTATTTTCTTTTTATATATGACACTGTTTATTACAGTGTCTTGAAAGGAAGCCAAATGATTACTCTTAGGGGTCTTGTGTTCTTAAGTGTTTGCACCCATAACTGCGCTATTTGGAGATTTATTATCCCAACCAAAACATGGTTCATAAATACCTCCAAATAAATCAAAACGATTTTCCCCACACACAGCTGCAAAACCAAAACAGAAGGGTTTGTAACGAACAAGCTCGTATTGTTTTGGGTGTGACGGTGGTGACTGAGAAATGCCATGGACTCTTTTCTTGTCATGCTTGGCCTTTGGTCATCACAGCCCAAAAGTGGGAAAACGAAATGGTCTTCAGAGCTGACTTGCGCCAAAGTTTATGTGGTAAAAACACCGAGACCTTCTTGTCCAGGGAAAGCATAGCCAAAGCAGCAATGCTGTGCTACAGCCAATGAAAAGCATTTCATAATTTGAACTCCATCCAAAGGAATGAAATTTATGGTCATTTTGATGGTCTCCACGAACACGAGAGATGAAGATGGGGTGAACGTATGTATTATTCTACAGATTAGTTATTTTATTTGGCTACCAGAGACTTAAAATGGGTGGTGTCTGATTCACTATACTATATTTATATATATACAGGTATAATACAGTTTTGGTGAACAAAGTTGAAGGTTTCCACATTGCAGACAGAGGCACTGAGTTAAGATTCTATTTTTCCCCAAAACATGCTTAATAAATTCAAGTTTCTGCTTTTTTCTTCTATTAAGTTTCCATCATGCAGCCATTGAGTTTCCATCCTTATAGGTATTATTGTTCTATATATACAATCTTTGCATTCTTGTATCCCACAATTAACAAATTCATGTATGGAGACTGTGAAATGACACTTGGAAATCAAGATAGATAAAATATTGAAGTCATTTATGCCTTGTGATCACTGGATTAAATATTCAAAGCAGCTAAAGGAATAGTTGCACCCCCTCCTTTAAGTGCACACAAACTACAATTGAACATACTTTAAGAGCACACACATTTGTTGGCTAAGAATCACACTATCATTGATGGCTTTGCAACTGATGTCCGTGGTATGTACTGGCCATAAGAGAAAGAAAACTCATAGAAGAAAATCAGAAAGTAGCTTTCTAAAGCACTTTCTAAAGAAGTGTTGATCTTTTGATAGCGGAAGCTACTTTACAAAAAGGAAAAATAGCAATGGCATTAATGGAAAAACTAGGTGCCAGATGTATTAGCAAGCTGCACGCAATATGTACTTTCTATGTGAAAATAATGACCCCATCCCATTTGATTTCAGCTTGCAAATGATAAGCAAATACATACAACTATGTCAGTGTCTTCTCAAAGTAGACTTTTGCATTCTAAAGCCAAACATTCTTGTTAAGTACTGCTGTGTGGAGAGGGGAAGCCATTGAGAAGTCCAAGGGGTTTGATAAAAGATTGTTTTCCCACAAGCAAAAACCATGCTACCATCTCATGCAAAGATGTCTTACTACAATGCTATCATTCTTAGGGAAGAGATGTACTGTTGATCTAAGCTATTTGCAACCTGTTTCCTTTGAGTCCTGGGTTTATTTATTTTTTAAGCTACATGTCGACCTATAAATAAAGAAATTATCTTAACAGTCTGACAAATGACTTAGAACACTTGGTGCTGGGCTCATGGGGCCAGCGCCTGCACCTTGGGAGAGTTTGTCAATTTGAAAGACACCATGCAGAGTGCTGAGCACTGAGAGAGAAGCAGGCAGGGTCTATGGCTGAGGCTGTGTGAGGAAGGAGAACATGCTCCTTGGTTTATGGTTTCCTTTGGAATCTCTTTTGGGAAGGTCCTTTTCCTGAGGTTGGAAGGTTACGGTCATGAAGGCTAGGTGGGGCCTTGAACTTGCTCAATTACCTTGTTCTCTTCCTCCCTTGGAGGACAAAAGTAAGTGCTAGATTTTGCTTGCCATTCCATTTAAAGGCAGCGAGGTGCAAAGGTGGGAGATTGTTCTTTTTGATCAAAGGCGAGATCTCTTCCTGTCACTTTGGTGAATGATCTTGCCTCCCGTCAAGCTTGATTCTACCACTCCTAGCAGGAAAGAAAGCTAGACAGAGGGGCATCTTTCATCACTCCTTTTTACCCTACAAAGAAATAGGAGTCAGCAATTCCGCTCATTCTCTCCTCCCACTTGATGGTATTTACTCTACTTCAGTGACATTCCCAATATTTAGATTTCAAGTAAGGAGCAAGAGAGTGACAGTCTTTTTTAAGGTCTGGTGATGGGCAATCTGTTCCTGGTAAATCTGAATGTTATTATGAGTAAAACCAGGAGGGGGATGGGAGGCAATTCTCTTTTGTAGGGTTCCTGAATCATATGTTCTGACAGCATTAAAATCCAGTTAGCTTACTCAACCCTTGAACTTCTTTGAATGGGCAAATAGTCAATGAATTCTATTCAATTAATTGCAAATTCTAAGAATCTCAATGGATGATGGAAGCTGACAAGTCAAGGTTTTTTGGTACCTGTGGAGAAAAAAAGATTCTCACCTCTTCTGAGCCTCTTGGTTCCTAAACCAAACCTTTCCAAAATCAGTCAGTTATGGTCCAGTTAAGATTACATTTATCCATGTAATTCTTAGCAATTTCTGAGGCCACAAGGGTACAAAGGGAAAAGTTATTAAAAGACAGAAACAAGTGGAATCTTTATTAAATTCTGTGAAAGATATAAATAAGTTGCCATTAATTGCACTTGGAGCCTCCATATGTTGATAGTTAAAATTTTCAAAAAATTTAAATAGTTAATTAGGCCCCAAATCCTGAGTCAGACTAACCAAAATAGGAATCTCAGTAACTATTGGTATTCAAGTACTGGTGATGAGCAGTTCAAAATTTAACAATTAGGTATGTAACGCCTGAGAGTATTTTTGAGAATTTCAGGTTTGATGGGAGGAAACTGACTTCACTATTTTACCACACCTTGTACACAATGATGCAAAGCTTTCATTTATTAACCTTCGAAGTCCACGCCAACCTCATCAAATGCCCAAAGCAAGGCTTCCTCCCTGGCTTCCAGCTGTGTCTACAGAAGATTCCTTCTGTCCTTTGCAAGTCTTACATTTACAACTAACATGACGCTGTGTGGCATACTTAGGGAATCATATTATATGTTAAATTACTTGACCACATGCATACTCAGAGATCAAAGGAACATGTTTAAGTGACAAAACAGTCTTTTTCAATATCAGAAGATTCTTAAAAAAAAAACAAAAAACAACAACCCCAAACAAAAATACAAAACCCCATGACGTATTCCTATGAAGTTACTCTGATTTGGGCCGATATGGCTTATCGGAAGAGTGAATGCCAGGTAAATTTAGGGTGGCTTTTTTCTCGGGATCTGGAAGTGTGAGAGTCTCTGGTGCTGACTTTTTCCGGGGCCGATCTTTGGGAACAGACAGAAATTCTGGTGCATCTGTGGAGAGAGGCGTGGATGGGGCACTGGAAGGGGCACTGCGGACTGAAGCAGGCAGCAGGGGGATGCTTGAGATAGAAATTGCAGGTGGGAAAACGCCAATTTTTTTGTTGGTGGCTTCCTGAGTGGCTCGTTCAAATTCTCTGACTTCATCCATTGTCATGTCTTCAGGGAGAAAAAAAAGAAAGGAAAACGAGCAGTTATTTAGAGGCCATGCAAATGGATTTCATCTCTATGCCCGTTTTTAAAGGAACTATAGGAACCCTATCATGAAGAGGCTTGTCCAGATTACAAACCCAAATTGTCACCGAAATGCTAAACTCTGTAATTTTTCTTTTCACTGAGACAAACCTCTGAAAAAATATTCCTTTATGAATATCCATCCACGATTTTTCAAAGCACTCTTCAGTGAGTATTTTAGTATGAATAAGAGCCAATCAGGAGAGTACAGAACTAGACCGGGTGTGTGTGTGTGGTGTGATGTGTGGAGCTATTATTAGAACTGGCCATCTTTTCAATAGGGGAAGGTAATTAAGGCGATCAGTGCCCCCAAAATGATGCATATTATTTATCTACTTTAGATCATGAAAATACAAGTATACCTTTATCAGGTAAAACAATTAAAAATCATCAGAATTTCTCAATGGGCTATCTTCTTATTCAGTAAATACACTTTGTGCATTCTGGGAGTTACTGATTTCCTAACTGTGTGTATCCCTCCTTGGACTGTTTAGATTTCAGTGTTTTAATTAATTCAGCTTAAAAAATAAGATACCAATAACAGCAAACCCTTCTAATTATCCCCAAAGTCAAGGAAATCCAAGAAAATAAAACCATTTCTCAGGGAAACATAAAAGAAAAAGAATAGAGAACAACAAAAAAAAGAGGATCCTTTAATGAGTGAGAATTTGATTTAAAAGAAAAAAAGCATTATTTAGCAATTAAGAAAATCCAGTGATGCCTCATTTAACAGGAATTGTCAGATGATGCAGATTTTCCAAATATCTGAATTGTTCTTATTGAGAAAGTAAAAAGAAAATTCTTTTAAATTTAAATCTTTCCCTCATATATTTAATGCGTTATGAACACTTGCTACCTTTTAGACATAATGAAAAGACATCACCATGCTATAATCAGTAAGTAATGACTTCTTTCTCAGGGCTTATTTGCATTTTATAATTTGATATCTTTTTTTAATTCTTGGGAACTCCAATATTATTATTATTACTATTATCACTGCTAATATTATCACGGTTATTATTAATTACTATCAGTCTCACTATCCCTGGTACATTTTGCCATTTTTTTTTTACTGGTAACAGGGAAAATGGGCAACTGGGCTTATTAGAAGTAACAGTAAGAGAAAGCCTAAGGGGTCATCTTTGAGTAAAAGGTGAAATCTGCTGCCCATGGATTTTCTATGTTTGTTTTAGCTTCCCAGAGACCCATTTTTCATTTTTATTGTATCCCATGAACTCAACAGTTGAACCTTCATTAGATGATATTGCATGAACTAGCATGAAACAATATAGCCACTTTGGAAATATTAACTATGGAATGAATATTCATAACACAGTATTAATTATTAGCCTCCATATGTATTAGGTCATATATGAGCAAACCAGAAATATTAAAAAAAACCCAATTCCTTAAGAGGATTTCCTGGGAACAATTATTAAAATTTTCTGAAAGAGAAAAAATTTTTTTAAATAAATTAAATTTAAAAAATCAAAATAAAAAATCATGACTGCATTGATGTAATACAAAATTCAGAATGCAACAAGAAAAGTCCCTGTGAATGGACCAATTGAAAAAGCTCACACTATTAAACAAGCCCAGAAATCAGATAAAAATTATTAAAAAGAGGTCTTTACTTCAAAGTAAAGATTCTCAGAAAAATTTCAGTGGTTGGTGTATGTTTCTATTATAATAAATGAGGATCTTTGAAGAATGTGACTTGCTGAACAAGCGGCTGAATGCAGTGCTCTACTCCACACAGCCAGCAGGGGGCAGAAATCATCCAGAGCACAGAATCTGGATTTTATACACACTCCTTTGCAGAGTTGCAGTCCTCGAAGGCATGGAGACTGCTCAGTTGAAAAGCAGACTGTTATTTCCTTATTGCTGTGCTCATGGATGTTAATTTTGCATAACTTCAAATCTAATTTGTCCCTACTCAGGTTGAGGATTTCAATGTTATTGAGCACCCATGCAATTTCTCTTTGAGGTAGACAGCAGCCTCTTTACTTCAAGTGCATTTTATTATGATAGAGAAGAAAGACAGTGGAAAAATAAATGCTGCCCAATTTGATGGAATTCCGAATAAGGGAAATGCTGTAAGCATTCAAAATAACACTCTGTGTAACTTCTGGGCAGATAGGCATCTCTGGCGCCGAAGTCATGGGAAAGACAGTGAGCTGCAGCCAGAGTGCCCGGGCTCTCCCCGGGGAACAAGCATTCTAGGTATCACTGTGCAAATAAGAAACTGACTTTCTAGTGGTAATAATTGCAGTAAAACCGAAAGAAAACCAAGCAAGGCGCCTTAACGCTGTGAGCCCTGAGAACTTTGAACGCGAAAAGCCCTGTGTGGGGTATGTTTTGAACCTGTGGCGCCGCCCCTCCCTCTGGCTTCCTTTGTCCAGTCATACTTGGCGTGAGCCGTTTTCAGAGAGTGGCTGACAGAACTAGTGCTAACATTCCTAAAAGAAAAGGTAGTTGAAAGTGATGGAAATTCGAAGACAGTTTCCTGGACAGGCATTTCTGACTTTAGAACAGGGAGAGAGGATGGGATAGTCCTACTGGAATCACTCTGTGCAGAGGAAGGAACACCTCACAGAAGTCTTGTCCAAACAGTTTTTTGCAAATCCAACCACTGCATGCAAAATGGGGAGGACGAGTTAGGGCCGTTTCATTTCTCAAGGGCAGTCACATGCATCTCCCAGCAGCGCAGGAACCTTGCAGGGCATATTCCAAAGACGTGCTCTGAAAACATAACTAAACCTTTCCAAAGTGCAACCAAAAGGTCTTCACAATTTTAAAGGGTCCATTGACATCACCAGCCATTTCTCAATTTTCTGTAACCACATTATCAATTTCTTAAAAATGTATTATTCTGGGGCTAACAGACATGTGGGCTCAAGCTGGCACCCAAAGAGACCACAGGTCTGGCCAAAGATACAAATAAATGACTTGGAGATTACATTTTTCTTTGTTATCTGTATCTCCTTTTCATTAGCTTGAATGATCCAGAGAGAACCCTATTTCCAATGCGGGCATACACCATACAGTCAGCTCTCAGTTTCTATTGTGCCACTAAATAACCCTCTGTTTTCGAGGCTTAAGTCCCAGGCTACATCTACTGTATGGCCCAGCACATTCTCAGCTCATACACCCTCACTGCTCAGCCAGTGCCTGCACAGATGGCAGCCCCAGCTTGAGATTAACCTAAATAAAAAGGAACTGATTGGCCAAAACAGCTATAAAGAACCATAGAAAGCATCTCAAAGCAAATGTGAAGAAACCTAAAATACCAGGGGAGCCATAAGCTGTTCCTTGAATGAATGACTGAGTGTTCACTATGTTTTCAAAAGTTACTGGCATGATGTTCTAGTTTTCTTATGACATCCATTTTTACCCCTTGGCTCTTTTACAATGTGGGTCATTCACTAGTAACACAAAATGTTTCCTGTCTCCATGTTCTTATTTTATGACCAATACAACCCTACAATCCCCAAGTCAAGTGGCTTTCAAGAATGGCAATTTCTGGAAGCAAGAGGTGACGCTGTCCAATTTAGACCTAGCTTGGCTTCTTCACCAACAGACTCTGGGAAACAACTCATTTTTGTGGAAGGTTGAGAATTTAGCGTTTGAAGTATTTCAAAGATCAGTTTATGTGTATGATGGTAAAGGGTGGGCAACACGTTTTAAAAATTCTACATACACTTGTTTGGGCCTGGCTCTCTATGTCATCCACAGTGGAGGAATGCTGATTGCAAACTTTTATGTTGGTTTGTTCATGCATGTTTTTCTCGTATTCTCGAACATCATCCATTGTCATATCTGAAAGAAGGTCAAGATTTTGGCAACTTCCGTTATTAAATGCAAACTTTCAATGGGGAGACTTTAGGGAAAGACGGTAGCTTAGCAGAAGCCAAAGAGAGATTTAAAAAGCAGGGAATTCACTAACTTTATGAAGAGTACATAAAGTTAGCTAAACCAGCCAAAGGGGGAGTGAGTGCAAGGAAGTCAAGTCAAAATAGTCTTAGAACAGAGAAGAGTGGAAATTATTTAGAGGTGATTCTTGTAAAAATGAGCTACATGGGCAGAAAATATTAGCACGTGGGCAGTGCCAGAGCCTGAGATCTCCTAAAGCATTGTTAGAAGATCCCTGCAGGGACAGGGTCAGGTTTGTTTGGTTTCATACTTACCTTCCATATGCCTTTCAAAACAGATTTGAGATTCTTTAAATCAATGCATTCAACAACAGAGAGGACACTTTCATTGCTATTACAGGAAACACGACGTAAAAGGCAGACAAATCACGTTCACTGGTACAAGTGAGATTTGGTGCAGTGCTCACAGGGAGAGGTATTTTTGCACAGAATACATGGTGTCAGAGAGAGCAGGTCTACACTGAACTTCACGTCTAGTCTAACAGCTTGGAGATGGCTGGCACTACTTCCACCTACACTGATCTATAAATAAAATGGCACGTGACATTTTGCTATCTGGCCCAAGTCTGCAGTTTTTACAGTAATTCAGGATAAAGATCTCATAATCCAGTGGTTCTTAATGGGGCAGGAGGGGAGCACAATTTATAACAATCTTGGTTGTCACAACTGGGACGGTGATGCTACTGGCTTCAGAGGGCAGAGGCCAGCGATGCCACAGCACATCCTGTGAAGCACAGAACCTCCCCGAAGCAAAGAATCACCTGGTTCAAAATGTCAACAGTGCCAACGTTGAGAAACCCTGTCTACATCCAACTGATAAAAAACTTGAACTAAGAACCCATCCATCTTCAAGAACCCATCCATCTTCAGTTCGTGAAATGAATAAAAATAACGATTAGTCTCACTTAAAATACTTCTGTTGTTTTATCTCCCACCCCTACTGCACTCCTTTGTTATTTTACAAAATTTCACCAGCAACTTTCCCAGACAGGTATTCCTCCCTCTGTTGTTCTTGTGGTGGAATCTGACTTCATGCCTCTTTATAATGGAAGTATGCTGACCAATGGGTTAATAGACCCCCCTGATCACTAATATAACTGGTGGGGGTTTAGAGCAGGTATTCACAGCTGGAATTTTTCCTCAAGTGTTTTCTGCATCATGTGATTTGGTGTCTTTTTGTATCAATCCATGTGTGTCATTTGAGATTCTCATTTCCAAAGGGCAGAGTTGCCAGAAGTTTATGATTTAATTCAGTGTGGTCTGGGGCCAAGAGGGAGGCAGATTCTGCATCCAGACCTGGGCTATTTTATTTAGTGGCAGATACCCGCCCCCAACACCCTGAAACTGTCAATGAAAAATGCTGTCCACAAGCAATGTAAGTATCAAGAGTGCTAAGCAGCAGTCTGGCCAAGCAAAGAGCATGCTTTTCTTTTAGAAAATCGAGGTAACTGGAAAGCAAAAGAGATGCTGCCTTGTGGTTAGAACAAATGCATCTTAGTTATAACAATAATAACACATTCTCTCAATGCAATCACTATAATTTCAATGGCTGGTCATGAAGATTTCTTAAACACAAATATACCCAAGTAACTACTAAGGTCATTTTAAGCTAAAAGTTTAAAATTTCAAGAAATTTCTCCATTCCTGTATTCATCAGATACTTTCCTCCCCCTTCTCACTGGTGGGACAGTAATTTGGAAAACAAATACAAAGGCGTTTAGTTTCTTTGGTCTAGTGAATCCTAACAGAAATCATTCTTTATCTTTAATTAGCTCAGTGTTAAGAGAAGGGCTCAAACTGTGTGACGATAAGCTTTCAAAGGCATACCAATTTTATGGATGTGAAGAAGGATTTAACAACAAAGATACTCATTACTGCGTTGCTCACAGTGAAAAATTGAGAACAATCCAGGGGACTGGTAATACTATACGGCCTTTAAAAATGATGTAGAATATTTGTCATTTTGTTATTTTTGTCATTATGTATATAATGTATTATGTACATTTTTAAAAGACTGAAAGGATGCATTTCAAAGTATTAACAGTGATTGTTCTGAAGAATTACAGGTAATTTTTGTTTCTTTTTGACTTGTCTGTATTTTCTACATTTTCTACAACAAATATGCACTACTTGTGTTAAAGAAAAAAAAAACACTATTTAAAAACCTATTACTTGGGGTCAGTAGAAGATGAATACCGTCAGTTTGGAATTGGTAAGGGGAAAATACACTTGAGTATTTCTTCTTGTTCTAGAAACATGATCACTTATTATTATTTTTTTTTAATGAGGAGTCAAGAAACAAGTTGCATTTAACAGAAAAAACCCTCCCGATTAGACCATGTAAGAATGAACATTTCTAGTAAAGTGGTTCTCTAAAAGATGATGATAATTTGGTCCCTGCTGATGCTGAAAGAAAATATATTTGTCTAAATCCTGAACTCTCCCCACACACCATACATGCTTATGGAAATGATATAAACATTTTCAATATTCCTCAGTAATTTATGGAAAGCCTAATCAAGTGAAAATGTTCCCGTTCAGGTTATCTGGTAAAATGCATTACGTCTTGTTTCTGCAAAGTATATTACCTCAAGATCTATATATGAATCAATTTTTTAGCAAATTCAATTACATGTGCCCAATGACAGATTATACTTTCAGAGATGATTCATCTTCATTACTGATTGATCTTCAATGATCAGAGTGACTTTTAACAATGTAAGGCTCAGATCTCTTTTCTTTCAGCAAATACTTATGTGTATCAGAAAAACTCTTAAAGGAATGCTTTACTGATTATTTTGCAAATAAACTGATAAATGATCATCCCTTAATTTATAGATTAGAAAGCCCAGCTTTGTGGAAGCAGCTCTGGACCCAGGGGGTTTGTTAACTGAGGAATCTTCTTTCATTTCCTAAACCATGAACTAAATAAAGGCTTTCATTAAAGAGCAAAATATACCTCAGCTGTAACAGTCTTGATCTGCTTCACCCATATTCTGCATTTTCACAAAATACGGGTTTTGATGATTATTTATTGACTCATTCAAGTAATGCATAAATTATGGTATGTTCCAAAGAAATAATTAAAAAATACTGGGTATTATAGTGAAAAAGGTTTAATTCCTTTTAACCTCTCTCACTTATCCTATTCCTTCTGGAGATATACACTATTAAGAGTTTCAGGCACAGGCTGAATTCTTCTATGAATTCACATGTATATTAACTATACACACATATAGTCTCATTTATTTTTATACTTGTGGGATCATACTATGTATGCTATAGTATATATGCTATATATTTTTTCTGACTTGGTTTTTCCACTAATGGGAAAATACATATATTTCCATGCCAGTAAACACAGAACCACCTTATCTTTTTTTTTAAACAGTTGCACATAATAATCACAGTATGGGCATATCATAATTAACTTGACCATATTTCTGTTAATGGACATTTACAGTGAGATTAATTTTTAGCTTTTAAAATAGCACTACACTGAATAGTTTTGTACCTATGTTCATGAGCACATGTGTATTCCTTAAGAATACATTTCTAGAAGTGAAATTGCTGGGCTATAATTTATTTGCACTTATCATTTTTATAGAAACTGTTACTTTGTGCTCCTACTTATCTTTAACCAGTTATCACTTTCTTAAACTTTTGCTATCAAATGGACAAATGTTGTCTTGTTTTCATTTAATTTCTTGTAATTAGTAGTGAGTTTACTGGCCATTTGCATTTCTTCTTCTACAGTTCACCTATTGGTATTCTTCACCTTTCTTCTATGGAGTTGAAGAATTTTTTATTTATAGGACCTCTTTATATATCATAGATACTAGTCCCTCTGTTGGCTACATATGTTGCAAATATCTTCTCCTAGTCTTTCAACTTTGTTTATGGTAGCAATTTTCTTTGAATCATTTTGTTTTTAAAGAAGTCAGGATGATTTCCACTAGACACCACTAGAAGTGGAGGCAAGATCATATATTTGTTGCAAGGCATTTAGGACAGAAGTCAGTTGAACATACAGAGAAACTACAAATGCCGTGGAACAAAATATCTGTATGCAAGAACTTTCCTTTACTGCATTACACAGCTGCAGTAGCTAAAATTTTAATAGAGTCATATACTTCAATTCAATGACCTGGCCAATGGCACATTATGTTTTATTTCCTTCTACAAATGTTTTCTCTTCACTTCCAGGCTTCTCATCCTAAACAGAAGTAATTCTTTCTTGCCCTAAGTCAAAATGGAAGTCTAGAATTTGGGTCAGGGGTAGGGGGAGGCTCCAGCAGTCATGAATTAGGTCTAATAGATACTCCTTTGATGCCAGTGAAATGGCAGCCAACCTTTGGGAAGAGCCCTTTTTAAAAGAAAACCTCTTTAAAATGGTTATAAATTCAATACATGCTCATAATAAATAGCTTAGGGGTGGCTCCACGTTTCTGTAGTGAAAACAGCCAATCCTCAAGGCTTGGTGCATACCCTTTCTAAAATGTAATTCAGACCACTAAGATCTAGAATTCTTATCTACAGTTGTGATTTTTTTCGCATAGTCCTGAATATGGGGAGGTGGTGGGGGTCATAGATCCCTTTGAAAATCTGGCAGAAAGCTCTCAGTTCTCTTACCAGAAAAAAACCAACAACAAAACATAAGCACACACAGGTTAAATGCTGCATAAGAACCATGGAACTCAAGTTTGTATTTAAGGAAACCTGAGGCCATTGGACAATGTTGTCTTCGTGAATACAACCAGCTAAAGCTAGTCCCTATGCAAGCGTCTGTCTCTACCTTAAGCTTGCTTCACTCACTAGGCTTGCTCTAGGGACTCCAGAATGATTTTGAAGTCTCTTTCATAAGAGAGTCTTATGTATATTAGTCAGAACTACCTCCCATGCTTTTCAGGGTCAGGATTTCAGAGACATTAATGAGGTTCTACTCAATCACAGCTTCCCTCTGGGCAAGCCTCTGTGTTCTCCCTCCAAAATAATGTCAGATTTGTGAAGCAAAACCAAGCTTGTATGAGGCTAGGCTGCCTATTTTTGTCCACATCCCCTCTCACCCATTTTCTGAAAAGTGTTGTTTCTTCTCTGATTAGTGTTCTAATCATGCAGGAGAGACCCAAGGCTCATGGATAAAGACCAATCAAGGCTTTGAAAGACAAACACAACTCCTCCAACAGTGAAAAGGGTTACCCTTTACAATGAACATGAGCAGAATAAAATCTGTTATGTGACAGCCAAATGCTGAAACTTGGAAAAGATACAAAATTAATCCTCAGGCAAGAAAAGTTCACCAACATCTGTAACATCTCTCTTTCTTTTTCCTCTATCTTAATTAAGCACTGGAGGTGGTTAGTCTAATTAGGGAGAAAGACACCCAGGGCTGCACTGCACCAAGGTGTACAGGTTGTGCACCCTACCAACACATGGCCCAGAAGTTCAGTGGGGCTAAAATTTGGCTCTAAATCAATAGTACCTGTTGAATCTGCCCAGAAGGTGCCCTTTTTCTAATTCTCACAAGGCATCAAAGTTTAGCAACTGGCCCTGAAGACATCTACCGTTTTCTAATTTGTTTGGACTGAATTAATTAAATTATCCTTGCAATCTAATCTGGTTTAAAGCTGTTCTTTAACTTTAGTAAGCATCAGAAGACTTGTCAAAACAAGGATTTCTGGGCTATGCCCCCAGGGTATCTGATTGTTTGGGGTGGAGCCTGAGAATTTGAATCTCTAACAAGTACCCAGGGGATGCTCATGTTGCTGGCTCGGGGACCTTACTTTGGGAACCAGAACTATAAGCTACAGGCAAGGGTTTCTTCCATGTTAACCAACGAGAGCTTCACTGAGACTATACAGAACAAAGAAAAATAAGCAATTTCAGGTATCCAAAACCAAAGTGCTATTCTGGTGCGCAGTGACACACCCATTTACCTGAAAGGGCCACAGTCCCCAGTATTACCTTGAATGAGGGGCCGAGAAGGCAACTCTGTGGGCAGAGCCATTTTCATTCATTTGATCCACTGAATGTCTGCATCTGTGTAAATGGTAGGAGCCCCTGTTTTCCTGGCAAGCAGCTCAGCTGGGGAGGATGATGCTGGTAATTTACATGAAATTGATGGGGTGGTTCTCAGACCCCTTACTGAGCGAAAAGGCTGCCTGTTTTGGTTGGAGCAAGGGTTGTGTACACAGTGGGTGGAGAGCTTCTCCAGGGAGTACAGGGTGCCTGATCTACATCCATGAAACCACAGGCTGTTTTTCTCCGCTCAGATACAGAAAGGGCTTTTTGTCAATAGACTCCTTGAGTTGTTCCTGTCTGCAGCTAACCCATCCTAAGTAAATAGGTAGGTGTTCTAAGGTCTCTCGGACTGGAGACCTTCAGTTTCCTTAGATGCATTCTTCTAGCTTTGGGCTCCTGTAATAGTCTAAGAAAACTTTTTTGGACTAAAAGTCATTAAGTTTCATCCTCGCTCCAGGCTCAGTTGAAACAGAAAAGAGTTGGCCCCCCCCCCCATTCTCCCTACCCCAGCCATTCACTATTAGATGCCCACCTACATTTCTTTTTCTGTATCCTACCTCTACTCAAAACATCTTTCCTGATTAACCAGCCTGCAACGTTTTGTCCAATTAATCAGGACTCAGTTGCCCTTTATATGTTGTGGGGAAGTTGGGGTTCCTATGGCCGGGATCCTCACTGAATTTAAACCACCTGATGATGTAACTGGCCTATTGCTGGGCTGCCACTTCCACACCTCTGGGCAATAAACTATTACTGCGCTGTATAGAGAGCTCCGCCCAGAGCTCTGCGCAGGGGTAGAGAAGCTAGTGCTCGACCTACCGCAGGGAGAACAAGCCGGGCAATAAACCCTTTCACCCCAAAGAATGTTTTGCTGTTAATTTCTTTGGTCACACTGAATCCATAGCGAACTTGCCTGGCAAGACATATGTCAACTCTTCTGAAAAGTCCTCTATGGCATTCTGGCATTAGAAAGAAATCTATTAAAGTGCCCTGTCTCTCGGTCTGCAGAGCGGTAGATATTTGGCCCTCCTGGTCCCCGTTCACTTGCCAAAGGTCTAACCAGTTTAAGCCTATTATTCTTTGAATACCCTTTCGATATTCTCTTAGTGTTGGTGGCAAAGACACCCAGGGCTTGGAGGAATGCAAGCTGGGAAAGACCAGCAGTTCTTAATTTTTTGGGGGTGGGGGGGGCGGTCTGCGTTCCCTCTAAGAGTCTGAGAAAATCACTCCAGAAAAAGCAATCAAAAGGTTGTTTTGACCAAGGTAAGTAAGCTCAGGAGCCTCTCCGTCCGCTGGCCTCACAAAAGACAACGAGCAGCTGACAGGTCCTGGGGAGACGGCATGCCAGCGGGGTGGACCAGCACACTGGCCTGTGGGCAGCCTCCTGTGGGTGTGTGATGGGAGAGAGCAAATAATGAGCTTTGAACAGAGTCTCGCCCAGAGGTCTGCTTTGAAACAAACCCCAAAAAACGCATCATTGGCCCTTTAGAAGATGCAGATGGGGGAAAATTGGGGGTGAAAAAAAAAAAGAAGCCCCGTGCCTGCAGAACCCCGTCTTTTTAAATGTGGCTCAGAAATAGCTGACAACAACATTAATAACAATCACTCCTTTGCCCATGCAGTCAGATGTATCTTTTCACTTTAAATTTGATACCTTCTGCTAAAAGGAGGGAGGAACTTGGTGGGACAATGACCGAAGAGCACTAAATGCAATCTAGGTTACACTCAGAACAAATTCATTGTGACTTCGGGGAAGGCCAAGGAGAAGGGCCTTTCATTAGATAATCAGCTCTAACGCAAGTCACCAACCAGGCGTGTTCATTTCTATTTATAGTCAAGGACACTGGCCCCCCAAGGACTGATTCTGGGAATGTAGAGGATTCACGTGGACAAAATGATAGTGCTGAGGACCTGGGAAGGTGGTTCATCCATCACAGGACCAAGTAAACCTTGTTTTCATTTACTGGAAATGTGCAGAATTTGTTTAAGTCTTCCCAAATCATGAAAAAAAAAAAGCCACAACAATATCTCAGGGTAAAGGGACACCTATGCCTCTGCCCTTGAATTCTTGCCGAATCCTTATGTGCTTTTGGTGAGGGAACGTTTTAAGTGTTCTCTGAATCAAAGGACTGCTTTTGCTTGATATGATGCATCAGACAGCTTTGATCCTGAATGGAAGTTTGAGATAAACCAAGATGGGTTTGAAACCCATCCAACAGAGAAATATGGAGCCCTGCATTATCAACTATGCAAGCCTCAAACATACCGAGGGAGTACTTAGTAACTGAATACCGTAGTTATTTTAGACTGAACTTCTACCATCACATTCTTCTTCATTATGTTGGGTGGACAGCGCTATATCCAATATAGGAGGCGGTAGCCCTACCATTCGTGTTTCTTGCTAGGGACCAGTTCAAGCCAGATGGACTGAGCTCCCAAGTCAACATGAAATGAATTTGTTCTGTGAGTTCTTCTGGGGAGTTAGACTTACCATACCACTCATCAACCCATGCAAAAGCCTGTCTATGTCCAATCAGCAGAATATCTCGGACCACCTAAAAAAAGCAAAATAAGGGGGTTGAAATAATACCATGTTGGAGTAAAACTATCTGGAAAACAGGTCGTTCCCAATTCTGGGAATCCTGGCATTTACCAATTTCTCAATCCCTCTGTCCACGTGATGACAATTGTAGTCCGCCATGCACAGGCATTGTGCTTGCTCACCCCCAGCCATACTTACTGTAAATTAGTCACTTCCTCTCGTTTGAAAGTCAGGCTAGAGGTGTGTAAAACTAACGACAACTGCTTGGCAGTCACACGGCAGTGACTGGAATGAGTCTCTAGACTAACCAGCTTGAGATTTGCTCTTCATTTCTCTTTACCTAAAACAGGTTCTACTTTTCCTTTGTGGAAGGGTGTGTCTCACTGGTGCCAGGAGGTCATGAGTTGGAAACTAACAACACTTTACTGGGTAGCAAGTCACTTCCAAGCAAAGAGCACTTAATCCTTTTTTCTCTGGTGAAATATCGTAAGTATTAGTTAATTTTTAAAAATAACTGAAGGTGTGGGATCAAGATAAGTATCTTCTTAGGCTTGATTTTCATGTAACAGCAGGAAAAAAAAACCAAAACAGTTTGGTCAACTATTATCGAAAAGAGATGAAGTAAGAGACCTAAACTAGAATTGAACACAGTGGGAAAGAAAAGCCTGACTGGAGACAAAAGGAATGAAATTGTTTCTTATGGTGACACATAATGGCAACAGGAGACTAAGAGAAAAAAAAAAGTAGTTTGTGAGTGTCTAACACTGTTCATTTGCTTTTATTTTGTTGTATTCTTTTTTTGTCCTCTCTAAACTTGCCATTTTATGTTTCTTGGAGGTTCACACTCTCCCTACAACATTTCTTTCTCCTGCCGAACAAATCTAGCAATTGTCAGAAAATTCTCATGGGAGGTTCAAGCATGTTTCAATAAAGGAAGGGTTTTAATTTGGTGAATTTGCAGAAACAAGGAGAGTGTTCATAATGAAGTATTTATTACTCTAGGCCTCTGGATAGCTCATGAGGCTTTTATGATTTGGAAGGAGGAACCATGCAATGAAAATAAGGAGCACGAAGCCATGCACACTCGGGTGCTGAGTATGTCAAATTCATGGACATCAAAAGAACAGCACTGAGGCATCAGTAAAATATACCCTATTACATTAAGCACAACACAGCTGTCTGCTGGAAGCAAGAATTCAATAATGTGCTAATGGCTTGCTTTCGAACATTTTTTTCTCTTGACTGTGAATAGATTCTTAAAAAACAAAGGTGTTCAGAGAAAGGCATCCCTGGCACTTTAAAGCCCATGCAAATTCTAGCCTCAGATACTCATTAGCGACTCATGTGCCAGAGCAGGTGTGTTTTTAGGGCGTTGATAGCACTTCATTATATTTGGAAATTGGCACTAGGGATGCCTATTCAGAGACAGTAATTCTTACAGGTATTTTAAAGAAATAGATTCTCAAAACTAGCCAAAAGAAACACAATGAGCCCTGTGGCCATCTAACAATGCTTTGTGAGAGGAGGATATAGTAAAAGACATATATAGTGAAATGCACTATGTAGTTCATTGAGTTTAAAAAAAGGGTTGGGGGAGGAGATGCTATAGGAAGTCAAGGAAGATAGGGCCTGAGATAGACACAGAGCTGAGGTTGGAAAATATTTTCTCTGGGAGCCCTATCTTCCTGCTTAAGAACTGGGACACAGCAGGAAAACAGGAGCTCCCACAACTTGGTTTCTATGGGTCTCACTCAGCTGCCACGGCTGGTAAGGCGGAACGGCTCCTGGAGCTCAGCAGATTGGCACACTTCTCTGTTCAAGAAAAGACCAAAGCTCTCACATTCATTCTAGAGTCTGCTATGATCATGAGCCCAAGTTCAATCTATTCCTTGGACATAATTTCAAGACCTATACATTTTACTGTCAGTTGGCCCTCAGTCTCAGTAGACAAATCCATCCAAATAACAAAAAGTTCGGCCCATGAGGGTTAAATTCCAGGGCGTCTGAAAGAATTTCAGAAAGCTATTCTTTATCAGTTTTTAAGTGGAAAAACAAACAGATATCCAGTCTATCTGGAATGTAGAGACAACTTGGGGAGTATTTATTTTTATGAAAATGGGAGGCATTACAAAGGGCAATGATCAGCAACACATTTCCCATTTGTTTCCATGAGGCTTAAGAGTCATGTTGGAAGCCCGTGACAAACTGAAGTCATCACCACGTGGGTTCTTGCTATGAAACTGACATGTGCCAGAGCAAAGGGGGTATACAACTGAAATCTGTGTTTTAAAGACGTGAATTATATGTTGGCAACAGGATTATTAAATGAGCGGAAGTGCTGAGGTGCCCCATGTAATGGACTACCATGATTTCTTGTTTTGTCTCTAGGGATGTCTTCTACACATTTGCGATCCCATTTGCAGGGGCTTTTGAGTGGTAAGTATTCCTGGAGGCTGCATACACAGATAAGTCCTATACCCCTGCCTGGAATCCACGTACCCAAGTACCATGTATGAGGACCTCTGCCTGCAACTACATTAGCCCAACGCCAAAGGGAGAAGTATGTTCTGAAAGCCCAGCTTCCTGAATATACTCACCCACAGACATGGAAGTCATGGAATGAGAGATGAAGTGGAAGAAAATGAAACCCCTATGTGAGATCCATTTTCATGAAAACAGGGTGTTTTAGATGCAGTCACCTCGTGTTGGCTAAGGACGGGTATGTGTGATGTGCATGATATAATATATACTCCAGCTTACAATAAAGGCAGTCAGTTTGTCTCCAGCCCTGTAACTGCCATTTGTTCACTTACCTTGTGTACAAATTGTTCCACTCTGGTCTGAAGCCCCCAGACCTCGAACTTCACGGTCACCAGCTTGTAGGAACACATGATGGGCTGATGACTATCTCTCCAGCCTTCCCTTAACTGTCCCCTTCCTGTCTTCTCTGACTTGAAGTGTTTAGGATCCTAGAAAAAATTTATCAAAGAAATGGTACCTTAAAGTTGAACCATCATTTATATGAAATGTGCAGAATAGGTGAATCCATGGAGACAGAAAGTAAACTAGCGGTTGTCAGGGTCTAGGGAAAAGGCAGGACGGAGTGACTGCCAATAGGTAAAATGTTTCCTGCTGGGTGATGAAAATGTTCTGGAATTAAGTAGTGTGATGGTTTCACAAACTTGTGAATATAAAAACCACAGAATTGTACATGTAATTACAAGGGTGAATTTTATAGCATCTCAATTAAAAAGGGGCTTACAGTATAAGTAAGTGGTGAAAAAGTAGCTCATCTATTTACAAGTCAAAAAAAGTGATTTAAAGTTAGATTTGTGTCATTGCACTGTATTTCTTTCTCTGATCTTAGGGATAATACACTTTATAGAAGTCAACTCCATTAATGCACAGTGTAAATTATTTCAGCAACTTTAGGCAAATATCCAGCAACATTTATGAATATCTATGAAGCTAAGCATATGCCTACCTATGACCTGATAGTTCCATATCTGGGTGAAATGACTGAACTAGAAAACTCACAAATGCTTTAAGCATAATGGGCAAAAACTGGGAACAGTTCAAATGTTCCTCAGCAGGAAGACAGATCCATTGTGGGATAGTTATGCAGTGGACTGCTACACACCAGTGAAAAAGAACAGCCTGCTGATGCAAGCAAGAACAACTCTCACAGACACTGTGGGAAGCAAAAGTAACCAGACACAACAGTGTACACATTATATGATTCCAGCTGAAGCTCAAGAACAAGGAAAACTTTACCCATGGTGTTAAAAGTTAGAATAGCAGCAGTAACCTCTTGGAAGGGAGGGGAAGTGTGAAGAGACACAAGGGAAATCTCTGGGATGATTACATGTTGATCTCGATGTAATATGTAAAAATTCATTGAGTTTTACACATAAGATTTGCATTATATTTCTATTAAGAAATGAAATAAGAAAGACAAAGTTTAAAAAAAATGTTTAGCCATTTAATATTTGCTCAATGAGTGCCACATGGAAATTAGCTACTGATTATTTCATTCGAGGACTATTTTTCAGGGATACCTCCAAAGGAATGTGTAAACTGATTAAGTAGGAGAAATGTATATATACATATTTAAAGATATTTTAATTTTTTCCAGCTTTTGACATTGTGAAAGTTGAAGGTGTACAACATGTAAAATTTTAGATGTTTTAAAATGTATGTCAGATAATTTTCGTGATCACAAAGACTTTGCTCTGGGGGACCTGCTGTCTAGTCCTGCATGGGGGCCCCTCTACTGGATCCTGACCTGGTTCAGGGGGATGTAGGATCCTGGAGGGGAAGGAGCCTCATAAATACAGCAGAGGCCACGAGGGGAAACAGAGTGAGGGTCTCTCTTCCCAGGAGAGACCCCAGGGCCCTGTGCAGAAGGGAGGCCGACTGAGACATGGAACGGGTTAGCTGGACTGCCCCAGCCCTTTGAAGGCAGACCAGACAGTGCCTCAGGGACAGGCTTGGCAGGTAAAAGTAGGCTGCTTACACATACAGGTTTATTCACTGGGGTCTGGCTGAGGACCTGGCATGGCCACCTGGTGCTGGCCTGAGGGGCTTACAAGCTGCCCCCACCTTCACTTACAGACCTGCCTCCTGTGAAGACCTTCTGCTGGGTGGCCACTCCCACAACGAATGGCAGCTCTCCCAGAAAACACAGCACACCCTCAAGGCCCGAGTCCCACACCAGGCTGACACCAGGCCTTCTGTGTGTCCAGGCAGAGCCCTCAGCCTCCCTGCCCTGGCCCTCTCAGTCCCTCTATCTGACCTTCCTCAGCCCACTGCCAGGGTGACCTCCCAAATGAAGACTCGATCCTGTAGTTTCCGTTTTCAAAATCCAGCATGAAATCCAAAGCCCTTTATGTTCTTGCCTACCTTTCTCATCTTTTCGGGACCACCATCCCAGAGCCACACTGGCATCCCCATGCCCCAGAGCTCTGGAAGTCCTGAACCTCCCAGGCAGGTGTCAGCTCCTCGTCCTGAAGTTCATTCTCCCCTGCCAACTCCTCCACTTTGCCTGACTCTCCTTTTCTTTCTGGAAGACCTAGCTTGAGCGTCACCTCCCCCAAGAGCACTGTCCTGTGTAGTTCAGGACGGAGGACCCCTCTTATGCTTCCAAAGGCTCCATTGCCAGGAACCTGGCGGGGAGGAAGGACTGGCATCATTCGGTTGCTCGTGTGTATCAAGACCACAATCCTCCAGTGGATCCTGAATGGCCACGATCCTGGCACACCATAGATGCTAAAAGATGTTTGTTGAATGAATGCCTATAAGGCTGTCAAGAGTAAGAATAGAAGACCGATAAATCAAGTACTGTCACCAGGGAGACTATGGTATTTAATCAGCAAAGATGGGCCCCATCAATTCTTCCCTTTCTGCACCAGCATGCTGCTCCACTTACCAAGAGGGCCAGGCTATTTTCCCTCCCCTTGAATCTGGACTGGCCTGCAGAACGTGGTGGGAAGAGACAGCGTGTCAGTTCAGGCTGTTAAGGGAAGCTAGAAACAGGAAGCTTGCCTCAATGTAGAGACTCTAGTCTGACTGCCCTGAGACGGCCATGCTGTGAAGAAGCCCAAGCTCGCCATGTTGAGAGTCTGTGGAAAGATGCTCACACATTCCAGCTGAGAAGCCAGGCGTGGGAGTGAAAAAGCCACCTTTGATATTGCAGTCCAAGCACACATCATGAGGAGCACAGCTGCCAGCTAAGGCCCAGGTTACAGAATTGGGAGAAGTAATGCAGTGTTGGTTTAAGCCATGAAATCCTTGCGGCACTGGGGCTGAGCGGGGACTGTTACTTATCAAGAGATAACAAAACAGATGCAATTGCTGGGTCACCAAAGATGAAGAGAGTGAATGCTACTTCGTTCCTTCACAGAACACACCAAAAGTTCACTTAATAAGCCACATGCCTGAAAGCTATAAGCAAGGAGAATCACAGCTGCCAAGTGGGTCCTCTAAGTTAGAAATACAGGAAGGAGCTGGATTTAAGCAGGGAAAGTTGGTTTCTTTCCCTATATGCCCTTTGGCTTTCCTACAGAAGGCAACTGATGAATATAATTACATTATACTCATATAGACACATAGACAACTAACTATCTTGAGGCTCAAAAGACAATGCATGGCCTGCACTGTGTGGCTGACCCGAATGTCCACAGGTAAACCCTGGGCCACCTGAGCGGGGGCTGTCCTACTCAAGTTAGCAACTGCACAAACAAAAAGTTACAGAGCCTGCAAGCAGAGAGAGCAGAAGGGCAGAGTTCCTGGCAACCCAGAAGTGTAGGAGACAAAGGACCCAGCCAACAGAGCAAGGTGGGCAGGCACCAGACATAGGAAAATGAGGTAAAACCCAGGGCTGTGGCCTGAGCCACTCTCATGCCCCTCAGATCCCGCACAGCGGGCCTGAGAGAGGCCTGAAGATCGAGACCCCGGGGCCAGCTGGCTGCACCCCATCCTGATTCAGGGACTAGCCTCAGCTTGCCTCTTGGGCTAACTTCAGTTGAGTTTGGAACGGTACCTATTCACAGTCTTTGTGTGCATTGCAGGTCCAGACTTCTCAAGAATAAAACAAGACTCTGCAGTATCAAATGTGGGACTCTGTGGATGGCATTTCCAAAACAGGTAACAATCACGGGGCCTCACAGCAAACTTCAGCTCTGAGTAAGACTGGAAAATATTGCCTGCGCAACAACTATGTAGATGCTTAAATGCATGCATGGTTCCTGATTGCACCACAAAATCATAAAATTATAAAGTAAAAATTGGGGAAAGGCTAGATGGGAAGGAGCAGTGCATTATATTTTCAAGATGCAGAGTAGAAATTTTAGGCTGGAAGTGATAATTTGGCTTTTGTGTCCTTGATTTTATGGATATGGACACTGAAGCCTGGGAGAAATGAAATATTTTGCTTCCAACCCACAGGTGCTCAGTAATAGGGCAGGGACTAGAACCCAGCCGCCCCTAATTCTTGGCCAATGTTCTTTCCACTACATTGACTTTTAATATTAAACAGCAAAAGGGTGTTTTTGTTATAGCCAGATGCCAAAGAAGCAATTAACAATTGGGTTTTTTATGGCAACAGCGGGCTGATTTGTTTGCAAGTCTGGTGTCTTATCTACAGCTGCTGGTTTCATCTAGTAAATCTCATACATGGCCTATAATTAGGGATGCACTTTCAAAGAGCTAGAGGGAGGTAAGGGAGAAGGATTTACCAGAGGACTCCTTTAATCAAAACTCAGGATCAGAAATGAACATCCAGCTGAATGCCTTGGAATGAAGATGATTAAAAAAAAAAAAAATCAAACCACTGGGTCTTTTCTGAAATATTCTGGCCACCGCTAACTCGTCTCCCTTTTCGTGTTCCACGCCCTCCTGCCATTCTTCCTCCCCACCAATACCCATTCCTCTTGGAATCATGTTCTTCAACTCTCGTTTTCCTGCTTGAATTTGTGAATAAAACTATCTAAACTGCCCCATTCACATGTAAGAAAGTTCACCTTTCTTACCACCTTGAAAAATTTTTTTAAATTTCTAACCTTGTGTGTTTCTACAGCCTCTGTAGTATTTTAGTCCTGATTCAAACATCATTTGAATGTGTTTCATCATTTACATCATTCTTTATAAAAGAACTTTATAAGAGATTGTTTTTCCATTTTAAAGTTTCACTTCCAGGTCTCCTTATTTTAAAATAAGGTCTATAAACCTCCTTCATCTCTGATACTACAAATCCCCTAGGATTTCCCACACTTCTATTTCAGAGTTTAGCCTATTTTAAAAGGATGAAAGGCTGACTTGAGTGTGACCAAGAGATGATGCATCTCGAAACTCCTGGATCTCAGCCAGTGCAATCAGAAAATACGGCAAGAGCTCTCTTAGCAGGTTGAATGGGAATCCCCTCCCCACCAACCCACAAATGTATGTTCAAGTCCTCCCTCGCCTCTAGTACCTATGGACGTGATCTTATGTGGGGAAAAAAGGTCTTTGCAGATGTAATTAATATAAGGATCTCAGGATGAGATCATCCTGGATTAAGAGCGTGGGCCCTAAATTCAACGAGTGTTCTTCTAAGAGACAGAAATAAGACACAGGGAGACACACAGACCCTGTGAAGGTGGAGGCGGACTGGAGTCATACGGCCACAGACCAAAGAACTCCTGGAGCCACCGGAAGCTGGAAGAGGAAGGTCGGATCCTCCCCCAGGGGCTCTAGAACGGGGGTGAGGGGTAAGGCTAAAGCCCTAATGCTTCTGATCTAATTGGTCTTGGCTGGGGTCTGGGCAGCCAGCATTTCCAAAGCTCCCCAGATGAGCTGAAGGTACTGCCAGCGTTAAACTACTGCTAAGGGACAATAGCTCTGAGGTCCAGATGAGGAGCCCAAAGCTCAGAGAGGACTGCTGACTTAGCCACAGTCCTCCAGGATTCAAGCACAGGGCAGCCTGATGCTCAGACCTGGGCTCCTAACCTTTATACCATGAAGACAGGATGCCCTCTGAAGTTCTGGCACAGTTTTTCAGAGGAGAGCTTCTGTCCCCCTCATCTGCAGAACGGCGTTAATGCTAGCTCCCCTGTGGGGCTGCTGCAACGCTTCAATTAGATAATGTAGGCAAAGGGCCCAATAGAAGGTACCTGATATACAGGAGACACCCCGAGTGATAAGAAACACGTGACAGAGGAACAGCCTCAGCGACACTATAATGTAATTTCCTCAAACCTCATTCAGCTCCTCAAAAGAGAGACAGCGGGGGTATGTGAAGTGCTGCAGGATCATTATTACTTTATTGTTATCCTGTGGTTGAGGTACAGACAAAAGTGCTGAGAAGCACTAATAAAAAGATGGAAGAAATCCCAAGAGAAGGGTTTTTGCTTGTTGGAGGCAATGGCTGAGTATCTGGGCCAAGGACAAGTGAGTCTTCAGTCTTAGCACCAATTCCTTTCCTTCTTTTAAGCTTCAGAGGCAGGAACACCCTGTTCCGAGCTGGCAAAGCAGGTTGCCCTCCTGTGGGCTACTCCTTTAAGGAGGCATAGGAAACAAGATTCACCGACTCCCCCGGGGCTCCAGAACCACGTGTGGGCACTGGCAGCAGCTGGTCACAGCCAGGCTGGGAGCTTCCCTGGCCAGTGGACACCTGGGCAGCCATCTCTCAACAGCAGGATGGTCGGCCTTGGAGTCAAACAGGCTCCAAGCATCTTCGGGGCTAACAGCAGCTCTTGAAGAGTTGAGAGTTACACACAAATGCCATCCTTTCCTTCCAGCATCTTCCAAGCTAGGGCAGGGCTCTCTTCCTTCATGGGGAACCCCTCTGTATTGGTTTGCTAGGGCTACCGTAACAAAGCACCACAAACTGGGTAGCTTAAACAATAGAAATTCATTGTTTCACGGTTCAGGAGGTCAGAAGTCTGAGTTCAGTGTTGGCCAGGTTGGTTCCTTCCGAGCACTATAAGGGAGAATCCGTTCCACTCCTCTTTGCTGGCTTCTGGTGATTTGGTTTGCTGGCACCTCGGTGTCATCGGCTTATAGTCGCGTACTCCAGTCACACGGCATTCTCCTTGTGCGTCTCCACACTGTCTCACCACTGTGCACGTCTGTCTGCAACTAAACTTCCCCTTTAACGAGGACACCAGTGTTACTGGATGAGGGCCCCCCTTAACTCATTATAGCTTGATTACTTTTGTAAAGACCCTATTTCCAAATAAGGTTTCATTCTCAGGTCCTGGGGGTTAGGACTTCAACCTATCAGGATTGTGAGGTCAGAGAGGTTTCCGTAAGGCAAATCTTCCAGATTCCCTGTCACTAACTTTGCCTTAACTAGTGTGCTCACTCAGTCATGCCGCACTGAATCTCACATTAGTCGCGGCTGGATCCACTGGGTGAAGTGGAAATTTTCTGAAAGCAAAGCTCTTGTCTCCAGGGCACTGCACAGCCCTCTAACCCAGCAGCTGGCTGGCTGGGAACATGTCAGGCTGCAAGTTCTTCTGGCTGGGGGCTTCTAAATTCATCCACAATGAAAGCTCTGGCTCCAGATCCTTTACGTACTCCCCGGGCTTGGCAGATGGCAAATTGGACCCTTGTAGTTAAAGCCCATCTGTATGGAGGGAGGCGAGCTGGTGCCAGGGCTGTCTCCCCAGGCCAGATGGACCAGACCACTTCCCCGCAGGCACACCTTCCTTAGATGGCTTCCTCTCTGCAGGGTCAGCCACATTTTCAGGCCTCAGTCACCTTGCACTTGAAGCAGAAAAAAAGGTGAAGCTAAGGCTTCTTCATTAGTGCAGCCTGGGTGAAACTGCACCCTGGCATTTGTTAGAATCAGTCTCACACCTGGGAGGTGCAAGAAGCGGCCCTTGGGAGATCTTGGCCCGGCTGGAGCACAGCTTGCGTCTCAGAGGCAATATTATAAGCCAACGTTCACTGAGAAATAAAGTCTCTGTGATTAATTACACTTTCACTTTGAACCACAAAGGACTATATCCAACAGGGGCTTGCCCTGTTAATTTAAACTAGAAGTTTTTGATAAATGTTAAATAAAAAAGGGCCAAGTGGTAACTAGGTACGAATGGCTCTATTATGTAACTATAATGCTCAGCCTGAAAATAGGGCCAAACTAACAACCCAGACCAGATTTTCTCCTGCACGATTGGAGTCTAACCAAAGTGTTAGATATTATTCTCATCCCTTCCAATGAATGGCCATTTCAACCAGGTAGAATTTAGCCCTGAATTTGGGCCGAGATCTCTTTAGCTTCAATCTTAAAACGGATATACATAAAAATTAAGGAACTTCCAAAGAAACCAGTGCCAACAGATCACGTATTGAAGGATCCCATTCATACGAAATGTCGAGAACAGAGAAATCTACAGACACGGAAAGATTAGTGGTTGCCTAGGGTCAGAGCGGGATTGGAGATAAAACATTACGGGGGTGACAGCCAAGGCACAGAGGGATTCTTTTTGGGTTGATGAACCTGTTTTAAACTTGATTGTGGGGATGACTGCCCATATCTGTGAATATACTAAAATCCACTGAATTCTATATTTTAAATGGGTCGATTGTATGGTATGTGAACTCTATCTCAACAAAGCTGTTAAAAAGAAAACAACCCACGACAGAACAAAGGAGCTTTCAGAGTGTGCTTGAGAAGTGATCTAAAACTTTACTTAAAAGGTCAACTGCTATGCATCAGCTTAAAAAAACCCTAAATGCAAATTGTAGCCAGAAGCAGCCAATTCTTGCTTTGTTAGCAGTTAATGCCTAAAGTGTATTTTTAAAGCATTTGCTCTTGGCACTAGAGTATACTGCAAACACTGAGTGATGCGTGCTATTCCTCTGCAAAGTGACCCCCTTAAAGGAGCTTGCCTCGTAAAGTGCGTCTGACATGTTAAAAGGCAGAGGCAAAGGGGGATGCGGTGGCGGGGTGTTTTGTTGTGCATTCTGAGCCCCCCTCCAGTTATCACTCAGGGCCAGAGGGCTCCAACGCTCTACTTAAAGAAGAGAGAGCATGAGAATGGAAAATTTGAGCACAAACCACAAAATAACTGAATGGTTAGTGGTCTCTAGCCCTGAAGACGACCACTGCTGATGGCTCTTTGGGGGAAGGGAGGAGACTAAGGCAAGAGAGAACTCCAAGAGGGGTGCTCAGAAGAAAGGGGAAAAGGGAAGGAGGGAAAATAACCCCTGGCTAATGTTTATTAAATGCTTGCTGTGTGCCAGAGCCTGTGTCAAGCACTTTAGATACACCCTGTCATTTAATCCCTGTAGAATAAAAAAACACATCTTTGAGCTGACTTGGGGCCTCTAGAGCCTCAGGATGGGGCTGGTTACCATAAGGATGAGTGCACAGAGGGTAGGAAGTTTGAGCCCCACCCTTGGACCTGTGGGAAAGGGGAAGCTGGAGATGAAACTACTTGACCTGGTCCGGCTCTTGCCCTGAAGATGTGGAGAGCTTCCAGCTTGGTGAACACACGAACCTGTTGGGAGGCGGCACCTGCAGAGAGGGCATGGAAGCTCTGCACCTTCAGGCTTTGCCCTATGCATCTTTTCCATTTGGCTCTTCCTGAATTGGATTCTTGATAACAAAGCAGTGAATATAAATAAAATGTTTTCCTGAGTTTTGTGAGCCTTCCTAGCAAATTCTCAAGCCTGAGGAGGAGGCTGTGGGAATTGTAGCCAGTTAGGGAGAAGCAGGAGAGGCCCTGTGCTTGTGGTTGGCATGTACGTGGGGTCTTGTGGGGCTGAGCCCTTCAGCCGGTGGAATCTGAGGCCAACTCCAGGTAGCATCGGAACTGAACTGAATTGGACAGTCAGCGGGTGTCAAGAGAACTGGAGAGCGGGCTGGTTTTGGAGCGAACATCCCAGAATTCTCAACAAACCTCTTGAGGAGCTCCCCGTTATCTTCATTTTGTATAAAGGCCAGGGGACATGCCCCCATCCTATTTCCAGGCCCACCTCCCACGGTTCCATCACAGCCCCTGCTGTGGGCTCCTGCCACAAGGCCTCTCCCCCAGAAATCTCCAGATGGGCAGCAGGCATCAATCTCTTCATTCCCCTACAAGTTCTGGGGCCACTTTTCAGTCTGGCCCCAGAATCGTAGGATGGCAAACGCTGAGCATGGGCCCCCAGGATCCTAGCTCAGCAAATAGTTTTGTGGATGCTCCAATTTCTATAATTAATTCTCTCGGAATAGTCCCTTCACGTGGCTTTGGGGTTAGGCAAGAAGGGTACCCTCCCTCAGGGACTGAGAACTCTCCTCCCCTATCCTGAAAGACAGTCGAGGAGGAGGGGAGAGATGGGTGAGCAGAGCCGTGATGAGAGGGCCAGCTGGGTCGTCTGGGCCGGCCCTGGGGAGAACCTGGCCTCGACGGTGAGCAGCTGCCTATGGAATGTGGTGTCCTAACTCCTTTGTCCCCAGCTTGGGCCTCGTTCCCAACTCCAGAGCAACAAGGGACGTCTCCCATAATATCCTCTAACATAAACGAACCTGTTCCTTTCAGCACTAACAGATATGACTTTATATTTTTAAGATCATCTCTAATCAAAACCAATAAGGTCATTCAAGGGCACACCAAAGAGGAGGCCGCCTTCCTGTGTGTGACAACGAGAGGCCAGGCACCGGCTCTCCCCAGAGCCAGGGAGCCAAGCTTATCTCATAAAGGAGGGCCTTTAGGACTTGGCTCGGTTTGCACCTCTGACCTGGGACTGCGAGCTGTGGATGTCCCTGCTCACTGATTTTAGCGGTGCTGTCTGGACACAGGCTGTGAAGCATTAATAGCCTCGATCCATACTGCGGACATACAATTTGGCCCATAGATGGCTTGAGCTTATTAAATCAAAAGCTGATAATAGACTAACAAATATTCCTGATGAGTTGCAACATGGCAACAGCGATCAGCAGTGGATTAACTGTCCCCAAATCTAGCTTGCTCTTCATGTACTGTATTATTTTGGGAAACTGAGACCTTCAACTTGTTGGACAGAAACTGGGATAGGCATGTGCCATAAACCAATCAATCTGTAATTTGAAGGCAATAAAGGATTTCCATTTTTAAAGTTGCAATAGATTTCAAACTTATTTTAGCTTTAGAACTCATTTTGTTTTTCTAACATTTTGGAATCCCAAAATGTCTATAAAGCAGGTTAAATTGACAACTGGATTCCTTGGGCAATTTCAACCATTGCTTGACACAATGTATTTCATTGTTTACTGGGCCCATTAGAACCTTTGTGGGGTCCTGGGTTCTGTGGAGCAGAATGGAGGGGTCAGCAGAAAAGGCTCTGGAATGAGACACCCCGGGGTTTTAACTTCTGCTCTTAGCAACTACTACCATGTGAACATGGGCAAATTATTTAGCTCCAAGACTGTTGTGGGATGATAATATGAGAAAAGGAGTGCTTCCTGAACTGGGGTCTGTGGATGTATTCCCTGGGGTCTATGGCTTTTCTTTAAAAAAATGGGTTCCTACATTACTCAGTTGTAGGATGGCCTGTTTTTGTTTCTTCCAGACCAGGTTTGTTTTGGTTAATCCCTATTTTCTAGAATGTTCACAAACAGGAAATTTTTCCCAAAAGATGGGGAGTAGAGTTCCATCACATCGCTAAACCTAAGGAGGGTACCTGTGGGGGCAGAAAGGCCTAGCCTCCTACTTAACCCTGTCTTTCCCCAATATCCCCCGTTCACATGGTCAGTGAGACTGGGGTTAGTGAGGTACATTTAAGGCAGAAACAAAACTCCCAGTGTTTTTCAAAGACAGATAATAGTTGCTTGTACCTCCAGATTTACCTGAAGGAGACAGCCTGGTTGGGGGGAAGCACAATCTTTGGGGCTGGACACTTTGGGGTCTGAACTGTGGCTTTTTGAAACTTCTAGCAAGTTACTTAGACTCTTTGAGACTCAGTTTCCTTGCTTTTAGAGACAATATCTATTCTATTGGCTTGTTAGGATTAAATGATGTAACTGAATAAAACAATTGAGCAACGAGTTTCATTTTTCTGAAAAGTGAGCTCCTATCCCTCTAAAGCCAGGCTTAGCAATCCTGTGAGGAATCTGTTGAAACTTCTAAGGCCCAAGTTAATGAGCTAGTAATTGTATGTCTTTCTCTGGGTCCCTTAACAATACAAGAAGACGACAAGTAATATAATAGCACCTATTCTTTCCTGGATATTTTTGGAGAAGCTGAACAGTTATACTTGGAGTCTGAATAAATAGAAAAAGTGGAGGAGAGACTCACTGGATTAGGTCTTCTTTCTCAAGGTGAAAAGTAGGAGTTCCAGTGCCACAGAGTCACCGCCACAAATCCTTGCAGAGCTAGTTAGGAAAGGGTGTGGACAGGACCGGGGGCCAGAGGACCCGCTGGACACAGATTAGAGTCTCTGATTGGAGGAAATTAATTTAGATGAGGGTCAATCTTAAGTCAACCCCACTTGAGAAGCAATTTAGGACAAAACTGTGCGAATGTATATTATAATTAACGCCATTGGCTGTCAAGGAAGGCGTTGGATGTGATTCCACAGATGGTATCAGATTTCCAACAGACGGAACAAAACCCAAGGCGGTGACCCCTCCCTCTGTAGGGAGAGGGAGCTCTTCCACGCTTAGGTCGCTATTTCCTCCTCCCTCCACAAAATTAAATAACAATAAAATGGTTTAAAAACTTGAACACAGGAAACGGCTCTCTAAGGCAGAGCTGCCTACCTTGAATGGGATGTGACAAGATCCTGCTTTCAGCTTTTGGGTAAACAGACTGGGCCTCCTGACCCCGGGGGTCAGTCACCTCTGACCAGGAGCTCCCTCCCTGATATGCCAAGCATATCATGGTGTGCCAAAGGTTGGGAAGCTCTGTCCCGAGGGTATTTCCCCAAACCTGGTGCATTTACACACAGACCCTCGGGTCCCATCATACAGTGTCTGGTTTGGTAGGTGCAGGGTGGGGCCCAGGCATCTGAAGTTTTTCAAGCTCCACCCCAAGATGATTGTGATTTGGGAACGCCATTCTACGGGCTAAGAACTTCTTGCGCTTTAATTGAAAAAAACTAAAAATAGCTGAGGTTGATGTCACTGGTCCAAGTCCTGAGCAAGTCCTGGATGTCATGCGTGCTTCTTTGAAGCACAGCGGGAGCTTCTCCACGACACAGGACTGAAGAAAACCTTGGCGGCTTCTGTTCACTTTTGGCTGAAAGTCTTGCGCCCTTTTGGTTCTGCTTCCTTCTTTTGGAATCTTAAATGTTTTTCTTCTAAAATGCAGCCGGCAGGGGGGCTCAGGGTGGACGGTGACAGAATGCCGAAAGCTGGGACTCCACTGCCACAGACTGACTGAAATCGGCACGAAGAGCGGTCAGTGTACCTATGAAGGTTTCTTAGAGGTTAAGTACCCGAGACACATGCCATTCTGGATTCAGGTTAAACAAGCACAGAAGCAGTAACAACACATCTTTTAAGAAGTTCAGTGAAACCAACAGCTGTCATTTCTGAAAGAGCTTGCTGTACCTGCAGAGGATTCTGTGATCTTGAGAGCTGGAGTGATTGAAACCAATCCTCTCCTTCTCTTCTCTGCTTGCGCCAACAGTTAAACAGCTACACGTGGACAACTCCCCTCGCACCACGCCTGGCAGCCACTGTCCAGAGACACCTGATTTCTACTGAGCAACCATCCCAGAAACTCATCTTCAGATCTCAACGCCAGAGCCAAAGCAGGGAGAAGGGACCATTTATTATGCCTACTATGTGCCAGGGACTGGGCTACTCATTTTAATGCTTTGCCTCTCACATCACCTCATCTCTCCACCCATCTTCATTGAAGAGAGGAAGAGATTCAAGAGGCAGTGATCAGTGATGAAGTACAGTAGCTGCGATCACCTGGGAGGCCTCCCAGTGCCACGGGGTTGAGTCACTTACCCATGGGAAGGGGGGCTGGGAATCCTCGTCCAGAGGTTCTAGAAGTTTTCTCTTGCACAGATCCTCTACAAGCCCAGTTGTTTCTCCCTTCTATGGATGTTTTGCTTGGATCATTTCTCTTTTTAGAACAAGGAGCCATTCCCAAGGGGCTCTTTCTATCAAGTCAATCACCCAATGCCACCATTAGCAACTGCACTCCTGGCAGAGACTTAGAATCTCTGGTTTTGATCTGGTATTTAGGAATTCTTTGGTCTCGATTCTGTTTGATCTACTTGGGTCTGGCATTTCGCTACCAAATTCAATCGGTAAGATTTGCAACTGCTACTCTGGGTGCTGATCTTTGGGGAACTTCATCTATGCAAATTAATGCAGCATTGAAACATTTTTTTCCTCTGAAAAATTAGGAAAAGGAAAGCCCTTTCTCTGAGATAAGAGTTGGGCACTATCGTTTTCCTAGTAACATTTTTGCTGAAAATACTGCAGCAGCTTCACATCATGAGGCCAGAAGAGCAGTGCTGGTTTTAAGTATCAGCACGTTGTGACCTAGCTTTCTTTAATTTGGAAGAAACGATCCAAGAGAGAATACCTATTTGTTCCTTGGGAAGTGAGTTGCCAATTATTAGTCTAAAAATGATGTAGCCAGGGTTGAGGGCTGGACTACTGCTTAATGCCCCTTCATTTCCAAAGGTTTCATTAACAAAATACTATTGCTGTCAAGGGGACTGATGGCGATTTGTTCCTGAAAGCAGTGGCAGAGGGCAGAGAGGGTAGGTTACAGGGGTGGGAGGGTCCTAAGCTTCTTTGTATCCAGGAACTTGTCCTCACCACCCCCTGAGAGAGGTAGCCTCCCTGGTGAGTCCTAATTGGAGTTCCTTTGCATGGTGGCTGGTGACCCTTGCTTTGAAAGCCCTCTGCTACTTGTAGAATAAAATCCAAATTCCTTCGCTTGGCATTCTGGGCTCCTCTTCCATTCTGCCTCCATCTGGAAAGCCCTGCCTTTGTTACTGCCTTTGCCCTTTCTCTTTATTGCCTTTTCAATCTCCCTCATCTGCAAACTGAAGTTTGCACACATACAAGAGTAATTTGCACCCATACAAGTGTAACTTAGTACAGCTTTAGAGTTGGGGCATTTGGCTATATCTAGCAAGATTCAAACCCACATACCCATTGACTCAGCAACTTCACTTTTACACTTTAATCTACAGAAACATTAGAACAATGCACAAAAGATAGCTTATGAGGATGTTTACTACAATACTGTAAAAGCAGAAGAATGGAAACCCCTAAATGTCCACAAAATGGCGAATGGCATAAACATGGCAGAACCGTACAGGAGCACATTATAGAGTTATTAACAAAGCCTGGTAGGGAGATGTGCTACCACAGAGTGATGACAAGCTTATAGCCTTGGTGAAAAGAAATGCATGTTGTCCAGTGGTGTAGTGTGGCATAGTTGTGTAACAGTGAGCTTATTTTTTATGAAGTAATATTATTTATGTATTATGTTTAGGTATAAATACAAACACCATGAATACTAACTTTAACAAGGGCTATCTCTGTGATGAGGCATCACAGGACATCTGTTTTTCCATGTTGCATATTTGTATCATGTTGGAATTTTTTTACAAGGATGATATGTTACTTTGTGAACAGATACACAATAAAGATAAACATTTTTTAAAGGCCCAGCTGAGATTCCACCACTCCTATAAAGGCTGCCCTGACCACTTCTGTTTATAGAGCTGTTCCCTCCTTGAAATCGTGTGCAGATGATGGATCACGGGCATTTTAGGGGAGAAAATCACATGGCGGTGAAGGCATTTCTCCTACATTTCAAGGTAGGTTGTTAGACCTTATCCTCCCAGATCCTTATCCAACTGGATCATGGGGGGCTTCTTAAAGGGGAAGGTGTCCTACTTCTTTTACCCCCCAGTCTCTGTCCCCACCCAGTGTGTTGCACTGCGTCTTCACAAAGGGTATGTCCTGGAAGATTAGAGGACTGGCGGAGTTTCCCGCCAGCCTTCCTGGGATTAAGCCTTCCTGGCCAGGCTGACCAGATCCCCACTCCCACACAGAGGAAGTCACTTCAAAATCACCTGAGTCTGCTGGGCTGGAGAACTGCTGCCTTTCTAGGGCCGCCAACCTAGATAGATGGACTGACATGGTCCAATTTGTAAAGGGGGCACAGCCCAGAGAGACAGAAAAAGCAAGTCAGTGTCCCAGGAGATGGCCCTGCCTCCCCCTGCATGCCCAGGAGGGCGTTTAGAAGGACACTGCTGGTATCTCTCCGCTCTCCTCTTGGGGCCTCCGCAGGGCAGGCCCTTTGGGATGTGGCGTCCGCACTGGGGCCTGGCTCCTGAGTGAGCAGGTGAGAGAACCTGCACTGAAAAATACTCTGCTTCCCCACGGTTTTCCTTTTCTGCTGCCCCAGACACTTCCACGGGCCCCCAACAAGTGCTTCCCTCCCTGGCAGCGCAGGCCTCGTGTCGACTGCGACGAGGAAGGGCACAGGGCCGAGAACGCAGCAGCTGCTGGAGACCCTTCCCCTGCTGATGTCCTTTGCAGGCTGGGCCATCTCAGGGGCTGTCACCAGGGGGACTCTTCAGCAGTTGCCCCCCTACTCCCCACGCTGATGACAGTGAGTCCTTTCATTATCCAAGAGGCTCCCAGTCCCAGTAAGTTGGAACTCATTGTAAAACAGCTGTGTTACTCTCAGAAAGAAACAGATGGACGGAGGGAAAGGGGGAAAATGACAATAGCAACATAACAACACACTGAACTCAACAGCATACCCCCGTGTGAGACAGCTGTGCTAAATGTGGCCATTTGGGGATATCTGAATATTTTTACTACCCTCAACCGCCAAGATGTAGACTTAAATGCAAATATTTTTGAGGGAGCTGAGTGGTTTGGATGAAACACTTTGTACCAAAGGGTGCAGCTAAATGCAACAATATCTGTGCATTTTGTCTCTCTGTTCCCTTTCTGGGGGCCCGTTGTACTTTGCAAACAGCACTTAATCTCTCACCTTTGACAGTTACTGGAAAAGTTAGATGTTTCTCTCTTTGTTCCGTTTTCTCTCCCTTAAGAGAGAATTCAACAGATACTTAGATCGGTGTGACCAGTGAACAGGCTGCCAAGGATTTCTTGGCCCAGGAGACTTTATAATCCAGGGGCCTGGAGGCTGAGTTCGAAAGAGTCCTCTTAGTCACCCAACTCAAGAGAAGGCTCAAAATCAAATTCTGCTTAACAACTCCCGCAGCGCAGCATTGTCCTACATTCATGTCCCGCTGCAGGAGTTCAGGCTTCCAGGAGAGCCTCATGTTACCCTTTCTCCTTCGTTGCTACAGGAGTTCAAAACATTGCAAATTTCCCCATTAAAATAATTACATTCTATTTATCACTGGTAAGATGGAGACTTCTTTTATATTCTTCAATATGAAGAGAAAGAGGAATTTCTTTGATCTGTAAAGAGAAGATCAAGTTCAAAGGGCATCAAAGAGCAGACACAATCGTGGCCTTGGTAGCCTCAGAGCCCAGCAGAGCCTAGCACACAGTAGGCACTTAGTAAATATGAACTAAAGGAATCCCTTAATGAGCCTTGCTACTGATAGGTCTTCCTAACTTTCCTTTCTTCAGACTGGTCCACTCAGCAGGGATTTTTGGCTTTGCCACTGGTGGAGTTTTGGGCTGGGTAATTCTCTGTTGTGGGATCTGTGTTCTCTGCGTTTAGTGGCCTCCTTGGCCTCTAGATGCCGTAGCAGATGAACTCGTCTGCCAAGTGGTGACAATCAGTAGTTCTCCAGACATTGCCAGATGTCTCCTGGGAGACAAAACTGCCCATAGTTGAGACCCATTGGTCTAGGAACTCCCCTTTGCTTTACACAAATCAATGAAGTTTAAAACACAAAACACAAAAAACCCTACTTCTAAACTCCCTCTGCCAGGAAATCACGATTCTTTTTCCTTTTTCCCCCTTGTAACTCACAGCACATATGAACTTTAAGAAGCGGGTGGTGGCACGTAGGAGGCCAAAGGAGATGCTGTTTTCTCCGGTCCTCCTCAGCTTTGAACGAAAACCAGACTTCATGACAACTGCAGTAGAGCGAGGAGACAGGGCGCGGGCCTCCCACCGAGGGCCTCTCAGCCGGCGCCCGCTAAGTCGGACCTTGGGGCTGTGCAGACTGGGCCAGCCCTGGGACCTGGAGGCTGAGCTCTGTTCCTGCACCTCAGCCTTGCAGGCATGGGCTCACTGCCTGTGTCCTCCGTGGGCCAGCTATGACTTCCTGTCCGGAGTTCCTCATTCCTGGGGTGGCATCTTCACCTTGAAATTTTGGCAGAGTGACAAAGGGTTGGATGGAAATCTTGGCAGAGGAAAACACCCGCACATCAACCACAGTGCAGCCGTCACCTGCTTCGAGTTCAGCCTCACCTCCACTCTGTGGCTCTCGTGGTGATGTGACTCGGGGCAAAGAGCTTTAGGGCTCTGATGGGGGCAGGACATTCGTGGGGCTGTGTCAAGGCTAACGGAGGGGCTCTGTACCCAAGAAATCACCCTGACTTTTCTTTTTCTACATTACAGCACTACCTGCAGAGTCCTGCAATGGAGATGAGAACAAAACTTGAGACTGAGAGGCTCTTGGGAGCAGGCGCTCAGCCCTGGATGTGGACAGGAAACAGCAGCTCTGCAAAATGAGAACAAGGGGAGCACCAGGCTGGCCTGTCAGCTGATCGAGTCTCCAGAATGTCCTTCTGAATCTCTGGTTGGTGGTAGCAGCACGAGGTCTGCCAGGCAGAGGGCATCCGGCGGAAAATTCCCAGCTCCGGTCACCTTAACGAGAGAGGTATTCTTGCCTCTCCTGTGGCTTGGAGGTTTCCAGGGAGAAATGGAAAACGAAAAGCGAGCGCTTCAGTCCCCTGCTTTGGCCTGGATGGCAGTGTGTGTGACAGGAGCTGGGTGGAGATGGGTGACCCAGATAACCCTGGTCTGAATTTATAAGCATCAAAAATCTCGGAACAGATTCAGCCCACCCACTCTCAGCTCTCCCCATAGAAAATGTGTGTCTGTGTATGATGCTGACAGTCACCTCACAAAGGTGAACTGGAAGAAAAAGTCCATCAAGCTATATGTCTTAGATTAAAAAAAAAAAAAGAACTCTGATGCACAACTGTTAGCTTAATTACAACAAATTAATTTTCTCCAGTGGGCTAACTGAAATTCTTGCTGCTGGAAGGAAAAAATAAAGCCCCTGGCGTTCATGCATTCATTCAAGAATCATTTCATGAGTCTCTGCTATATGCTGGTGCTGCACTAGCTGCTCAGAAATGGTGATAAAGACGACAGCTCTTGTCTTCGTGGAGCTCATGATATAACGATGAGCTACATAAGCTGGCATGATCTAGAAACCACGGAGCAGAAAGCCGCTGACAGTGGGTGGGGGAGTGGGGTGCCCAGGAAACCCCACAGAGAAGTCATGTTTGAGCTGAACTCTAAAGATCGCAAGCTCTCCAACTGAGTGGCACAGAGGCGGTGGGGACTGAGGAACGGAGCAGGCAGAGGGCCATGCTCGGGGCTGGGCTTTCTCCCAGCCAGCGAGGGGTGTTAGGTAGGAAAGGACAAGGTCAGACTTCATTTGAGAAGGAAACGCTTGTGGTGGGGAGGAGAATGTTAATAATTTACAGTGTGCTGAGTGGAAATTTATTAGGAAATGGTTTGCCTTCTTAATCAGTTGTTTTGCTTATTCTCAGTCCCTGGCTACTGATAGAACCAAACAGCCGAGGAAACTCACTTGCCCCCCTTCTGGTGGGTTCCCACTCAGCCTTGACTTTGGAAGTCAAATGATGGTGCGGCTGGGGTCCCAAGGGAGATCCACAGAGCACACTTCTCCTAAGACTTTATTGGACTCCCAATTACACCTTTTCTTTTGGGGTCTGTCAGGGCTAGCGTGGAAGAATTCTACCTGTCACACAGGCTGGCAGTCCTCTGGGAAGGAGTGCCTGACACACTGTGCAGGGCTGAGCCCTCCGGGGCCCCTTCCTCCCACATCCATCAACTAACCCTAAGACTCCAGGACAGGCAGGGGAGGTCTCTGGGTGTGAGGAGTGAAGCCAGAGCGCCATTCATCTCCAATGGCCTTTGTGTCTAGGGCAGGGTTTCCCGGCCTTGGCATCACTGATATTTGGGGTCAGAGGATTCTCCATTGTGGGGGCTGTCCTGGACAATGTAGGGTGTTTACCAGTCTCCCTGGCCTCTCCTCACTAGTTGCCAGTAGCATCCTCAAGTTCTGACACCCAAAAATATCTCCAGACTTTGGAAGCATCCTCTGGGGCAGGCAAGCTGACTCCTGGCCGGGAACTACTGCTCTAGAGGACAGTCTCCCCCTCTGTCCGTGATGTCTCACTCCATCTCCTAGCAGCCTTCAGCACAACTGATCACTCTCTTGTTCTGGAAACGTGCATTCCTTGGCACAGTCTCCTTATTTTCTTTCTAACTCTCTGAACAATTCTTTGTAGATTCATAAGGACTGCCCATCCTCTTCCTTGTCTCTAGATGCTGCCATCCCTTCATGCACAGACCTGAACCCCTTTCCGTTATATTTTATGCTTCTTCCCTTTCATCTATCCTCAGGATTTTAAACATCTATTTGCTAGATTCTCCCAAATGTGCCTTCCCCCAGATCTCTCACCTAAGCTGGAGACTAGTTTCTATTTGTTCTAGATGTCTCACTAGAGTCACACACACAAAAAGAGAGGGTATCATCCATTGTTCTCCAAGATCCATTCCTTTTCGCACCCCTGTCTATCCATTGTCTGCGCATAAACCTTACGGTCACCCTGACTCTTCCTCTTCTCTTCTCTTCATGCCCAGTCCACGGCCAATCCCTGTCAACTCTACCTTCAAAATACACCTCGAAGCCACCTGCTCCCAGCCCTCCTGTTCAAGCCACCATGTAACCTTAATAACAATAATGTAGACAATGCCAATGACCTCAGTGGTTTCCTGAGTTCCATTCTGTTTCCTTCCCGTCCATAATCCATTCAGAGCAATCTTTTAAAAGCATAGATCAGACCATATGATGCCCCAGCTTTAATTTCTTTAAAGGCATTCTACTGCACTTGAATAAAACCTAAGTGCACCAGCATGGCCCCAGCCTCCTTTCCAACCTCTTTTGTGCCATTCTTCCTTTTGTTTTTGCTGCCACCGCCATGCTAACCTGCTTTTGCTTTTGAATACGTGTCACGGAGGTTCCCACACATGCTGTTACCTCCAGTGGGACAACCCCTCAGCTCTTCTCATCCTGCGTGTCACTTCTTCCAGAACATCTTTCCCGATCCCATCTCTTTATTTCAGGTTCTCTGTCGCGGTCTTTCCCGGCATGCTTCCTGAGGGCCCCTGTGCCTTTTAACTCCACATGTGCTCATGTGATGATTTCTCCCTCTGTTTATTGTTTGGCTCCTCTGCATGATCGGAAGTGTCCTGAGAAGGGACGCTCAGTGTCTCCTCTGCTCACTGCCACGTCCCCATCGTAAGACCGTATGTGATGCTCAGTGAGTGCTCAGTGAATATTTCCTGGATGAATGACTGTTCATTTCTCATTTCCTTGGCCGAACTGCATCCATTAAAGAATAGTTTATGACCCAAGGAAGTGAATGACTTTGAAGCATGAAGAAAAAGCTCTTCAAATGTCTGGAAATGAAGACGCTTGCTAACAGTGGTTCTTGGGAGCACAAAGCAAGGGTGGGAGTCGGGCACCCGCTGCCTAGAAATGAACTTGTTTCCATCATTAGTAACCAGTGATCCACACTTGTCCTGAGACTTTCCACTGAATCAGGAGGGCACTGTCCGAGCACCAGGCAGGCACACACCAAAGCAATCCAAGCAGAGGAGCTCAAATTAGTCCAGAGTTTTCTTGGCAACACTACCTTCCTTCCTGGAATGCCTGAGTTCCCAAAGAGGCCCGGATGTCCAGGTAGGGCCGCAGCCTCCACCTCCAGGCCCAAGAACCACAGAAAGATGGAATAACAGCTTCAGCCAACATGTTGCGTGATGCTCGGCACACCGTCAAAGCCCCGTAAGTACTGGTGGACCTGATATGAGACCTCAGCAGTACTTCCTCCTTGGACTGGACACGGGGAGGCTAGGTTTTTCTCTCTCTTCGGCACATCCTCCACTACGCAGACAGTGTTTCACTGCTTTCTCTGTAAATTCTTGAGTATGCTTGGCTGCAGAGTGTAGTGTAAACTGATGATGTTCAAAAGCTGAGCCTTTGTGTTGAACCACGAGTAATTCATATCAGCTTCTCTGGGTCTTTGAAGGGAGAGCAGCTGCAGAGCACACGCCAGCAATTAAGCAGCTCAGCGTCTGCTAAGATCAGGTTAGATTTTTATCAAATGAATCCCAAAATGTAGAGGCAAAAAAAAAAAAAAAAATCTGAGGCACACTGGGAGCCCAGTTGTGTAATGGTGGAATTCATTTTCAACGGGCTTATTTATCACATCTTAAATCAGCCTTAATGACTCTGAGAGAAGAGTTTCAAGGTCCATGAGTTACAGCTTGCTAGAGCCCTGAGTCCAAACATACTGCGATTGGCTGCATGATGCTGAACAACAAAAATAGCCGTGCATCTGCTTTGTCGCAGGGCTGGGACATTACTTACAAGGGGGTCACTCAAGTTCCATCAGCAGCCATTCGCAAAACATGAACGGGATATAAATGGTGACCTGCACCAACAGTAAAGTAAAAAAGCAGTGGAGTCTGCTAAGGTAGAAGCTGTAGAGAAAGACACTGTCTTAAATTTACTCTCAGTCAACATGGAGAAAGAAGCTGTCACGAAGGCCCTTCCTGGTTTGAGAGAAAGGTTCCATGCTGAAGAGCTGTCCAGGTTTCCATATCCCCCCAGAGAGGGCTGATTGAGCATTTCTTTGTGTCGGACCCCAAACACAGTTCCTGCCCTCACGGAGCATGCAGCCAGGGAGGCACGCTGTGCAGAGGCCTGGCAAAACAGGAAGCCAGAGAGGCCAGTGTGTTGAATGGTTTCATCTTGTGGATATTTTGCTGCACAGCGGAAGACTAAATGGAAATTGTGTGGCAACCAGGGCCCCCTGATGGGCCCTGAGGAGTAGGGACTTCGTTTTGAGACGCGAAGTAAAGAACCCAGCAAGATGTGAAACCAAATCGAATCCACACAAAGAGAGATGGGAGTCTCTCAGGTTAGGATGTACTTAACAAGAAGTGTTTGTTGAGTCAAATGAATGAATGTCTTCCACAGGCCACCCGGTCTGCTGCTTACCTCAGACTCTTTGTAGTAACGTTCTGGAATTTCATCGCAGGCAATATCAATAAAGCAAACTTCTCTCTCTAGGTCTTTGGCTTCATTGTCAAAAATCTGAAAGAGCAGAGCAACATAGCAAAGGTTAGTGACGCCAGGTAATAGTTCAAGGGGCCCGAGGCAGAATACCACCACAGGGCATCTTCCCGTGGCTCAGGGCCCCTGGCCAGCGCTCTCTGCCTGCCTGAATGTGCAGGAATCATGACAGGCATTCATCGCTTATGTTTTGGCACAGCAGAGGCAGGTGTAGCATCGATCACCGCCTGGTGAGGGGCAGAAGAAAAAGTGGGCTGTTTTTAGAAATTTAAGAGGGAAGAAATCAGTCTCTTCCAGAAGTCTTTGAAAAATGCTGTCTGCCGTTTTTTCGGCAATTAGTCTGAACAGGGGGAACAAAGAGGCTAGAAAGGGTCTGGCTAGAGATGAGATAAAAAGCAGGAATATAGTCCAAGATTTAGAGAAGGAAAATGTGGGGCTATTTTTCACTAAAATTTTTATATATATATATATAATTTCATAAATAATGTATGCTTACTGTAGAAAACACAGATACACAAAACGAAGGAATTGAAGACTGGTTACATTTCCACTACTCAGGGATAAACATATATCTTTTTCTTGATCATTTAAGAGCATGGTTTCCTTGGTACACATGGGGGTAAAGAAGGTAGAGCTTGGAAAGATCCTGCGATGGCTTCCTGCCAGCCTACTCTAGGCTCACTGGCCCAGAATGTCCATCACATGCAAAGAAATATGGCAGACAGCCATATATATAGGTATAAATTTGGATGGAAAGATTAAGTGTCTCTAGTCTTTCCCACTGCCATTCTTCTGCTGGAAAGAGAGAATCTTCCCAGCCTTTCTGAACGATGGTAAACAGCTTAAGTTTGCAAACCACTCCATCCTTGGAGGAAGTCTTAACTTCTCCTTACCTCACCGTTTGGCGCACTCCTGCAGGGGTATCATCTGTTAACAGTAATTAAACCTGACTCTTCAGAAGAGAAGGAAATATTTTGGAAGAACAGAGTGGTTGATGCCTAAGAACACTGTCTTGACACAAATTTGGTGTCTATTAATAACCTGATCTCCCACAGAAGAGCATCTGTGTAAAAGAAAGGAGGGCCCTTCCCCTGGTTTGATTCTCAAGTTGAAACTATTTGTCCTTTCCCAATGCTTTATGAACAATATTTGGGCTGGTAATGATCCTCCAAGTTTGCTATTTGCTCTGTTGCCTATTTCCTTCTAAAACAGTTGGAAGCTGGACAGTTCAGATTTGTCCAAGGAGATGAACTCCTAGTCTGACCTGAGGTGGCCACTACATTTTCCTTAGAGGCAGAGAAAGACTCAGCTCTGATTCCTTCTACTGCCACTTGAAGTCCAGGGCTTGGAACACTCCTGAAGTGTTTGGGATGGGCAGGTGGACTGCTCTGACATGGAACAGAGAGAAGGTGTGGAAACAAGTTCAAGTCTGAGTGGGGAAATAAGCTGTGACACAAGCGACTGGGTCGCAGGCTGTTTGTGCGAACGCTTTCTCAATCTCTCTTCGCGCGAGGCTCATTTAAGTGTGTGCCAAGAGTGGAAAGACACATGCCTCATTAAGAAAACAAAACAAAACGGAACACCCCTGAGGGAAACAAGCTTCCAGAGAGTAAATTACAAAGGAAGTTAGAGAGGTTTGACATTTATTGGTGGTAAAATTTATGGGAATGAAAGAAGGGGAAGTAAACAGGGGTTAAGAGAGTTATTAACAGATTAGGTAGCTTTTCCTAATTTAATCCAAACATTTTTAATTACCGATTATACTAGTTATCACATTATTGTCCCTCAGCTCCAAATTCACCCTTTAGTCGTCTCTGATCTGAGGTAACAGACTGGAGCCTGCAAACACTTCTCCCGGACCTCAAGTGCGACACTAAGTTTAGTACTGGAAGGCCCTGCAGGAGGAAGGCGGCTTCTCTTCCCGGTTTGGATCTTACTCCCGTGGCAGAGTCTGTCAGTGGGGACGTTGAGTGTTGCCCTGTCGCAGCTGCATGCTCAGAGGGCATAGTGGCTTGGTGTCCCTGCAGCCCTGGCCTTCACCAGGGCCCTCCTGCTGTAGGCACCCCGTGCTGCAGGCCCTGCGTGGGCAGTGGTGCCCTGACCCTACACACCTGCCCACCAGTCTCATCTCACCTGTGCCCAGAGGGCTGCTGTCTGCTGCCCAGGAACTGTGCACCAGTCCTGGTCCAGGAAACCCAGGAAACTTCTCCACCATCCAGGGGGCTATAACCACAACTTCTCTAATGAAGTCTGAGCCCCAGCCACGGAGAGGGGTCCCTTCCAAGTTTGTTCTTCCTCGCATGTTCCCTGTCAGCCTCAGGCACCCTTTGGAGTTCTCCTTACATCTTTATAGGTCCTCCTTTCAAAGTTTAGTAAGTCCTCATATTACACATCGCCCTGTTCACATTATTGTGCAGTTTATGCCTCCTGATTGGGCCCTGACTGACACACCCATACAAAGAGCTGTCTTTGCTTTGGTGGCTACAAAGATAAGGAGGGCTGTTCCTGCCCTTAAGGAATTACTATCAAGGGGGAGAGAGAGAGAGAGAGAGAGACTAGGAAGCTATTCCCCAAAATATTCCTAAAAATAAAATGTTTGCTACAATCAAATATTTGCTACAAAAGTAAGAATAGACTGTAAAGCCAAGGAGAGGAGTCACTTATGTTGACTTACCAGCTACATATAAGGACAGTCAGATGAGAAAACCAAGGCTCAAAGAAGTAAAGAGCTTTGACTGAGGTCGCACAGCCTGTCAGTAGGGAAGAAGCTCAGATTCAGGGCAAGTCTCCAGCTTTCACAACCAGCCTTGTCCTGTGATAAAAGTCTGCCTCTTGGCACTCAACTGAGAAGATAAATATCCATTAAAAGTGCTTCCTGTTTCTTTCCAGAAAGTGGAACCTCGTTCTCCTGCTAGTTATGAAATGTACATCCTGAGTGACTACTGCTGGGAGCTCCCCACAGACTTGGAACTTCTCTCCTCTGTTGAATGGCTAAGGCTGCAGGAGAATCTGCTCAGGCACCCCTCGGTTCAATCTCTGGTCTCCTTCGTTAACAGGACAACAGATTCTCGCACGGAAGTCCAGGAAATACTAAGCGCCTTTGCAGTAAACATTTCAGGTGGGATTCCCGCCACCTAATCAAAGCCACAGAAAACCACTTTGAGGACTTCAACATCCTCTTCAGGCTTGAGATTGCGAGTCCTAATTTCCAAGAAATAATTAATCTCCCAAAGATTCCTAGGAGATGCTCTTAGGTGCTCAATAAGTGCCTGCTGAATTAACGGAAGGCATTAGCTTCTACCTTCCAGAGAGGACTCCGTGGTGGACTATTGCCTACTAGTTGATCTTAGCTTTCTTTCAAGAGCCGAAGTTCTAGTTTTTTGGTGGTAAGTACCCTGACTTGCCACAATTCCCGATGTGGGGTTCAACAGAGAGTGGAAACCTCATAGTACTGGCTGACAGGTCCTGCCCTGGGAATCAGGAGAGCCGAGCATGCATTTGTCACCGCCTGTGTGTGACCCTGGGCAAGACTCTGCTCCTCCTTTGGGTCCCCATCTCATCTGCAAAATAAAAGGCCTAGTCTCGATGGATGGGTATCAGGGAGTTGTGGAGCACCCTGGAATTGTACCCAAAATGTGGGGAGGGCATTTTCCTGGAGTGAGGGATTGACCACTTTCATCTATTATCAGAGAGATCTGTGGCCTCAGTGAGGCTGAGGTCAAGTGACCCAGATGACCACTAAAATTCTTTCCAGTTAAATGTCTGTGATGTTGAGTAACCTCTGCGTCATGTTAATGTCTTCCATCTTGCTCTTTGGCTCATTTCTTCTCTGCCCCGTCACCTCCAGCCAGCCATCTTGGGTGGTACACAGAGGGGCTGCAGCAGAGAGAACAGGGAGCAGCGATGGTCATGGTGTAATCGGAGGCCAGAGCTGGGGTGAAACAGTCCAATCTTTGGGCTTAGTTTAGGGTGTGATCCAGAATTAAACCAACACTGTTAGAGCCTTAGCCAGGCTGTGAAGGGGAACAGCAAGAAGAGTGACTATTCATTTGCGCTTCTCCAGCGGCAGCGGCAGCCGCTGTAAACTCTGGTCCGAGCACCAGCTCAGAGTAAGAGATCTGCCGATGCTCTGCCAGGATCGCACCTGATGCAGGTTCTGTGCACGTTTGCGCTCTTGGGACCTTCTTGGAAAGAATTTGTCTCCTTCGGAGATGGGAAGTGGGTTTGGGAGTGAACTGTGGTACTTTCCCTACATGCCCTGTAATAACATTCTCGTCTTTGGTTATTTATCAGAGACTTGCTCACCCACTGGTCATCTGCAGTGGATTTCAGTGCCAATCTAGTGGACTCTCCTTACCATCCCCCACCCAACTAGACAATGAACCGTCAATAAACTCCTTGTAATATGAACTGAGCAATACTACAATGAGAAGGCAGATCTCCCAAGTAAACACTGTCTTATGGATTCCAAAATAAAAAGGCAGTAACTTCCCATTTTTTGTAAATTACTATGAATGTTAAGTATCAAGCATCTTTAAAATATTCATAGACTTTGACCTAGTAAGCTTAAGCTTTGAGAATTTATCTTAAGGATCCTAAGTAAGGGAAAAGCTTTACCCACAAAGGTTTTCATCACAACATTATTGTAATGGCAAGAAAAAAAGAGAGAGAGAAAGCAAACAGCTTAAATATTCCAGTATGGGAGAATGGCCAAGGAAATGACGATAAATCCATTTGACGAACTATTATGTAGCCACTAATAACTCCAATTTTAGAAAAGATTTTCCTAGGAGGGTATACATGGGGGTGGGGTGGAGAGGTGGAGATGCCCCATATTTAATACAGACAGGTGCTGAATCATGTGGTCACAAGTTAGAAAGGAAAGGTACATTGATAAATACGGAATGCATTTTAACAAGGCACTTACATGTCTTCCTTGAACAGAGGTGTCTTTCCCGATTTTGTAATCTTTTTTCTTTTGCTTTTAGATGTTTCTAGATTCTGTCATCTCTCTTGTTACAGCCATGGAGGAAAAGCACAGTGTATAGCTGCTTTGCAGAAATTCATAATCCTGGGAATCATGAATTCTGCAGCCCCTTTCTCTATAATGGTAAACTTTTTTGGTTTGAGATTCAAGTTTAGATGGGGACTCTCTGTATTTTCTGCATAACTATTCCATAAACCTAAAACTGCTCTAAGAAGCCTATTATTATTATTTTTTAATTGAGGGAAAAAAGAAAGACCCAAGCTTAGTAGCTCTGTGGATTTTATCTTCTTGCCATCTGCCTTAGCTACCAAGGATGCAAGGTAGGGGTGGCTGATTACTAGAGATTTTGAGAAAATTCTACCAGTCATCTTGTTTTATGCTTCAGATATGATTAAAGGGACAAGGAATCCCAGCTAAGCTGCTGTTCTTCTCTGTAACTTCATTTTGTCTCACTTTGGAGATCTCAGAGGGAAACAACTGACTAAGACATACCAAGAAAGAATAGGTTCAACAAGACGGAACACGGAAGCAGAATTACTGTTTAAACAATGCTTTCATTTCAAAGCCCTGGATTTGCAAAATGGCCAGTGGTTTGGTGGAGGGCAGGAGATATGGGCCTAGAGCAGGTTATGGTTTATTGATAGATGATACTAACAGTAGCATACCTGGAGGGGAGAGTCTGAAAAACACTGATGGCCAGGAAAAAAAAAACAGGCCATGTTATTGACGAGGAACACCCAACTCCAGTGGTATTCTAACCAAGAACATTTTCACGAAGTTCACTGGCGACTGTTTCATGCATATGTATGTTCTATGACTCAGCCCAGGAGCATGGAACTTGGCCTCCACATTGCCATTAAGAAAGATGGTCTTCTTTGGTCTCTAAAAGTATTTCTGCTTCTTTCCTCTCAAGCCCCCAAGAGTAGAGAGTTTGGGTAACTTATTTGTTCTGAAGGTGGTATTACTTAAAGACAGTGCTCTGAAGAGAGGTTTCCAATTTGAAAGAGTCAAGTACAAGGGGTACATCAGCAACCACCCATATGTTATACATATCTTAAGCCTGTAATCCTTCTAGCATGGGACAAAGTTTCAAAAATTAATGTTATATAAAAATCTAGTGCCACCTTGTCATTCACAAAAATAAATGACAACTTAACACCTTTAGTAAGACATGTGATCCTTTTTTATGTTAAACAGAATACCCCTTCAACAACTTTTCTTCTTTTTTGGGGGGTGGGGTACAGTTCTATGAATCTTAACACATGTATGGAATTTTAACAATTGCCACTACAGTTAAGATATGAAACAGCTCCACTGCCCCAAGAAACTAATTTATAGTCATACCTCCCATCCCCTACCACCTGGCAACCCCCGATTTGTTCTCCGGCACTACAATTTTTCTCTTTGTGAGAACATCATACAAATGGAATCATATAGATTTTAACCCTTTGAGACTGGCTCCTTTTGTTCAATATAATGTCTTTGAGATTCTTCCCGTTGTGCACATCAAAGTTCATACTGTTTTATTGCTAAGTGGTTTTCCACTGTGTGATGTACAATAATTTGTTTATCCATTTGCATTTCTAGTTTGGAGCAATTATGAGTAGGGATGTTAAAAGCACCTGTGGACAGATTTTTGTGTGAACACAGGTTTTCATTTCTCTAGGGTACATACCCAGGAGTGGGATTGCTGGGTTGCAGGGTGTATGTTGTTTTTTTAAAAGCAGATGTGTTAATACTGGATTAAATAGTGTATCCTCCAAATTTATGCCCACCAGGAACCTCAGAATGTGACCTTATTTGGAGATAGGGTCTCTGCAGTTATAATATGCTAAGGATTGCTGTGGACTGAATGTTTGTGTCCACCCAAATTTCCTATGTTGAAACGTAATGCCCAATGTGATGATATTAGGAGGCAGGGGCCTTTAGCAGGTGATTAGGTCATGAGGGTGAAGACCTCACGAACGGGATTACGGCTATGAAAGCCCCCACAGAGCTTCCTACACCCTTCTACCATGTGAGCGCACAGCGAGGGGTCGGCAGTCTGCAGCTTAGAGCCCGAGCATGCTGGCACCCTCAGTGTAGACTTTCAGACTCCAGATTGTGAAAAACAAATTTCTGTTGTTTATAAGCCTCCTAGGCTGTGGTCTTCTGTTTTAGCAGCCTGAACAGGCTAAGACAAGGATCTTGAAAAGAAACCTTCCTGGATTTAGGATGGCCCCTAAATCCCATGACAGTGAGTGTCTTCCTAAGAGGAGGACATAGAGAGGCACCCAAGGAGAGAGCACGGAAATAAAGGAGGTTTGGAGTGATGCTGTCACAAGGCACCGGATGTCTGAAGCCACCAGAAACTGGAGGAAGCAAAGGATCTTCCCTCGGGCCTTTGCCGGGCCTGTCGTAGTGGTCCCTCTGAAGGAAGGGGCCTACTGTCCTTACCAAGCATCATGAATTAATTATTTTTTTAACACTGGCCAGCGGTGATCTGTCCTTGCCCTTTCCCTACCCACACCAAAGGCGGACAGAAACCTGATGACAACAGTATAAGAGACAGGAGGACGGGAATAATGTAGGCATTGCTCATCAGTGAAGTTCAAAATTACAGGCTGCTCATAAATGCACCTGGGGAATGGGAACAGAGGGACAAAAGAGGTAAGGATGCCCAGAAAAGTGGCAGGCGATCTGAGGGTAAAGAGCATCACAAAGTGGACATGAATTCACAGCGTGATCCCTTCAAGGGAAAGGGCACTTCTTTCCATTCTGGGATTTGTGTCTGGAAAGAGCACTGGCAAACTGGCGGTGGGGGGGGGGGGGGCGGTTCTGAACCACTTTGTGACCTGAAGTCCCACGCTGGGAACAACGGTGAACCCTGGCTCATCTGGGTGAGAGAAAAGGTGAGGAGGAAGGTTCAAGATACAGTAATCAAAGTGACATGGTGGCCTATGAGAAGAAGATTCTGGTTGGAAAAGCCGTGTTCCAATATGATGCTCTAGGTCAGAGTAACTAAGGGAAATACAGAAAAGTACTTCCAAGCAACGCAGATGGGGCACAAACGCTATGACACAATTCATTTACTAAACAGGCTTTAATGGCACAAGAGCGCTTCTAAGTTACGGTTCCCAGGGCAGCTGGAACAAGGTTCTTTTCATAGGCATGATCTAATTTCGGCCCAGAGCAGCCACAATCCAAATTCTCTCTCTGGGCCGCAGCCCCCTCCGGACACACAGGCTGTGTGTCATGAGATCAGGCCAACAGCACACGTGGGCACGTGTGGAAACTGGCACCTAAAATGATGCATGGTTTCCCTGCAGTATGATCAATAATGCTTCCTAAAATAAACCTCAGGCTGAGCTTTAAATAGTTTCAATTTCTCCCAGTTCCTTCTGATTTCAGTTCACAGGGTGGTCTCTGAGAACTAGAACTGCTGGTTTTCTCTCAAGCTGATGAATCGATACCTTGCCTGGGAGCGCTTGTTGGCTGGCTTTGGAGCAGCCTTTAGGAGCCTGTGTTTGGGGTTTGCCATGTCAGGGTGACCACGGTCCCTGTCTTTCCCTTAACCTTTTTTGAGCCTAAACAATGAATCTTTTGCACAAAGAGGCAGACACAGAAAGACTATGAGAACACTCTTTTCCCTGAGAAGCTACTAACTCGGCCTTAAGGGAAGAGAGTAAGAGACTGACAGATGGCTGGCTGAGGCCCATGTGGCCAGGCAGCCACGTCAGGAAGTCAGAGACAATGCAGAGTCACAAGCAGGCTGCCAAGAGTCTTGCTCTCTAGAGGCCAGAGAGCTTCCTTCGCTTGTTCGCCAAACAAGAGTCCTGAGGTACTTCAGGGCCTGGTGTCTCCTTCCAGCTCATTCCTGGCGTCCCTCTCTGGGCAAAACAATGGAATGCGCACCAGCCCAAAACCACTTCAGAATCATGATAGATTGCATCTACTGTCAGAAAAACAAAATAAAGGAACAAATTGTTTCACTTTCCTGGGAGGCTGTGTTTTGTTTGGTTTTCCCTTCTCTGAGGATTGGTTCTAAAGACCTCCCAGGGTAGAGCTGGGGAACTACGCGAGGCCTCCTGTCTGAGCTCCACAGACCTGCCCCAGGCAGCTGACCAAAAGCCTCCAGAAGGCACTCCCAGGCGTGGGCAAGACAGACGTGGGCCACAGATGGGAGGTGGTTGGCTCCCCAAGTTCTTCCCAAGGAGGTGGCATGATTAGGTCCGAGCCCCCACTAGGGCCTGTCCTGTCTGACCCCAGTGGGGAGGGGCCTGCTGTGTCATTCCCACCTGGACGGACCAGCTCTCAAACACAGGCTTCTGGATCGACTTGGGCTCTCCATCATGTCATTCCTACATAACGATCTTCTCTCTTCTCTTGTTTTCCTTACCATTATAGTTCTTCATTACAGGAAATACAGTGAGAAAATTGCAGAGAGAGAAAACACAGCGCAGTGGTGATGAGGCCAGACTCGAGTCAGAAGATCTGGGTCTGAGATTGGGCTCTGCTGCCTGGCTGGGTGGCCTTGGCATGACACCGAGGGCGGGGGGACATTTTTCTCATTGCTAAAGGGACAGCAGCGTCAGTTCCTTCCTCACTCGGTCATAGTGCGACTTGATGACACAGAGGAGGTAAAGCCCATTTAATCTTGACCTGGCTGTGGTCTAAAGTGCCCCGTCGGTTAGATGTCACATCACTGAAGGGGAGAAAAATCAGAAAGCTGGCACTCATTTTTAAGGTCTGAATTGCATTTCATTACATGTCTGTACATAAATGAACCAGTTTTCCCACTGTTAAATGTTTAAGGCCTTTCGTTTTTCATTTTGTTTTTTCTTTTTTTCACAATGTTTGTAATACTGTAGTGAACACTTGCAGTAAAATGTTAATCTTTGATTGCTAATGACCTAAAGAATCTCCTGTATATCCCCAGACACGTTTCCTGAATTCTAGACCTTTTCATATCAACTTGGTCGATATCAATTTGGGTATTGAACACCAATCTCTGGTTTTGCTCAAAATTAACACATTCAGAACTACATGCAGAATCCCCATCCTCACCTCCCCAAGCCTGCTCCTAAGGTTTGAGCCTGTTCCTCTCTTGTGGTCCTTAATCAGCCAAGGTGGAAACCTGGGTGTCATTCTAGGCTCTCATTTCTTTCTCATTCCCACACGTGGTCAGGCACTAAGTCCTATTAATTCCACTGTCTTTATGTTTCACCAGCCCACCTCCCTGACAGGCCTTCTCCATCTCACCCAGACAAATGCAGGACCCCGAATTTGCTTTCTCTTCTGGGCCTGGTTTCCATAATCCACATGCCCATCAATCCATCCATCCATCCATCCATCTATCCATCCCTTATCCATCTATCTGAAGGGGAGCAGAAAACGCGACCCTAAAATATGCCACTGCAGCACACTGTTTATTGAACTAAAGTTACTTGAGAGACAGCTGGTGCAGGAAGGACACTCCTATCTTGCTTCGTCCTCCTGAAAGCAGGAGTGTATCTCCCACGTAAAAGGAGCCCTCCCGGTACCAGGAGGGCAGAAGGCATACTTATCACCAGAAATAGGGCCAAGAAGGCTGCGTAAAGAAACCTTGTTACTTCCTCACTAATTTATTACCCCAAGCTCAAACCCCTTTGTGCTGTCAATTCTTTACAAATTTACTGTTTGTCTAAAGGTATAAAAGCTTTGTGCTTTGGTCACTTCTTTTGAGTCTCAATTTTTACAATGCTACTGTACATACAAAATTAAATTTTTTTCTTTTATTAATCCATCTCATGTTAATTTACTTAGGCCAACCAAAGAACCTAGAAGGGAAAAAGGGTAAAATTTTCCACCCCTACATATCTATTCATTCATCCATCGATCCACACCCCCACCATGGGTTTTCTTCCCAATATGTCGGAATGGCTTCTTTGTTGCTCCTAGGGTATCAGTTTATGGTGGGAAGCACACAGCCCAGGAGTCCCAATACCTGGTTCTAACCCTGGATCCTTGACTTAGGAGGTGTGTGACCCCAGAAGCGCCTCCAGGCTTTCATTCCACCATCTGCCGGTGAGCACTGTGTGTGTTCCGCCCCCTTACTAAGCAATGGGAGCAAGTGAGATAATGGGGGTGAAGTGTTTTGCAAACTCCAAAACGCTACACAAATGTATAGAATTTGTATACCTGCCTCCACCTGTTAACTTACCCTGCCTGGAATATCCTTGTCTCTTTCTTTCTTGCTCCTGGTATGCCTGGCCCTCCCTTCTGGGCATCAGGCTTCCTAAGGACTCAGTATACCAACCTTTCATACCCTTAGCTCTTGTTCCTTCTTTTACCCTGAAGGCTCTTCCCCACCCTATCTGTTTGGCTCACACCAGCTCATCTTACAAGGGCATGGCCTCTGCCAAGCCTTTCTTTTAGTAAAGTAACAGTATGTACAGTGAATCCATTGTTTGGAGTGATACTTGGTTACGGTTAAATTCTTGGGCTCCCAGAGATCCCAATGTATATCTCCATGATGGAACTGCCCGAGGAACACTACCTCTAGTAAGTGGGCTGTCTCAGCTCTTTCTCCTTTTGTTAAATTGGAGGGTCATGAATCACTAACACTGAAGGAAAGGTTGAACACTTCTCTTTCAGCTTCAGAGTTCTGAATTCTCCCCTACTCAAGTCAAATCTAGCAAGTGTCAACAGGCTCCCTGTAACTTTTGTTTTAAAAACTACTTATCAAACTGGAGAATCCAGAGTAAACGTCCTGGTTGCTGTCTGAACGTGGAAGATGAAATAACTTCACAGGTGACAGCACAAGTCTTTCATTTCACTCAGTATTGCAAATCTGGACCAGCAGCATCCCAGCAGCTCCAGGGAAGAGATGACCGTTGCCTGGTTCACATGAGCTGCTCCAGCACTACAAGAACGTGTGGTCCCCGTAGGGGGAGGAACATGCTACACAACTGGTCTACCTCATTCCCCAGTGCATCCTTCTGTCTTTTAATGTCTCATACACATTCAAAGCAACACTTGATTTTTTTGTTTTTTTGCTGTTGTTGAACTGAACCATTGGACTAAATACCATCAACTTTGAGTTTAACATTAACATGTGCTTGCCAGTAATTCATTCTTTCTGTGGTCTGCCAGCAGGTGACATCTTGTTAGCCAACAAGGAGTAGCAGATGTTAAAGTTTACAGAAAAATTTGTGAGAGAAAAAAGAAAAATTGAGAAAAAGCCCAACCACAAAATTTCCTGCTTTCTGCAAATTAGGAAAAAAACTGCAAAATTTAACCCTAAGGCCTGAATCCCTTGGATCAAAGAATAGTTTGAGATCATGCCTCAGTCCAAGGGCAGCAAGAGCTGGGGGTCAGGGGTGGGGAGGAGCAACTTAAGACTCTTGCACAGAATATACCCTTCCAGCATGCTCTAAATGACACTTCCTGCACTTTCCTGGGCACAAATCATGTGGGCAATCTTGCTAAAATGCGGGTTCTAATTCAGTGGGTCTGGGGTAGGACTTGAGATGCTACTAAGCTCCTGCATTGTGCTAATGCTGAAGTCTATAGACATCTAATATTTTGGGAATATACGTTTGAGGCAGGGGTATGGAATAAAGAAACGGCAGAGGGAAAGTGTGGCCGTGTGGGATTCCATGCTGGCAATGGAAACCATGTGAAATTGTTGGACTTGGGCTCTAAATGCATCTCCTCAGGCAACTCCGTGGGAGATGGGTTTAGTAAGATGGGAAAGAGATAAGGACCACCACTAGGGCAACAGTAATTGGAATGGAGAAGATCAGATGGATGTGTTGGTTAGGAGTTAGAGCCATCCAGAGGGAATTCCCAAGCTTGGCAACTTGCGTACAAAAGGCAAAATGGAGGCCGGGAATTTGTCCTCTTTCCCCTAATCCAATCAGACCCACTTCTGCTCTGAATGATCCTGTTAAGAATTCAGCAGCAGTTTGCAGAAGCTGGAGGCCAGTCAGGAGTCCAGTGTTGCCCCTGCCTCAGGATTCTTCCTGCCACCTCTTAGGGTGACTCTTCAGGGCAGGCGGCTATCATTCCCTCTCCCGCGCTAGAACAACACGTCAGCCTGCGCCTTGGCCAACAATGACCCCTCACAACGGGCCCCCAGCTCCAGCTCTGCTTGGAAGACGAAAGGAGGCCACAGTCTTCTCAAAGATGAGCAGTTAAAATACAGGGAAGTCACGCATGTTGGGGAAAGGACATTTTGTAATGGGAAAGACACTATACCGCTATTACAGAATTCCTGCCAGAGATGCAGTCTGAAGCTAATCATGAGAACACAATTAGGAAAACCCTAGAATAAGAGACATCCACAAAACAAGGTCTGTGTTTTTTAAAATCTCAGTGTCATGAGAGACAAAGAAAGCTGAGAAATTGTTCCAGATTAACAGAGACCAAGGAAAACCACAACTACGTGCAATGTGTGCCCCTATATGGGAACAGGAATCATGAACGTTTTTATTGTTGGTGACCATAAAGTTATTTTGAGACAACTGACAAAATGAAAATACGACTGTATCAGATCATAGTACTGTATCGGTGTCCAGAATTTAATCACTGCACTATGATGAAGTAAGGGAAAGTCCCTGTTCTCAGGACACGCACACTTATGTATTTAAGGGTGAAAGGGTATGATGCCTACAACTTACTCTCAATGGGTTCTGGAAAAAAAATAATGTGTTAATATTTATGCAAAGAGAGACAAAGCAGAGGTAGAAAAATCTTAAGAATTGGTGAATTTAGAATCATTATCTAATTCTTGCAACTTCTCTGTAGGTTTGAACTTTTTTAGAATAAAAAGTTGAAATGAAGGTCACAAGAAATTGCGGTTTGGAGAAAGCAGCTAAAATGCCAGAAGCAACTCCTAAACAGGAAAACTGGGCACATTCTCCAGCTTCCAGAGTTACTCGCAACAGAGTACCTCCTGCACGTCCATGGCAGTCAGTGCCGCCTGCCCTTAAACAAGGGGTGGGCAGCCCCTAAGTTCCCTTAGAAAATGCTACCTGGGTTCTGCTGTGTCATGAAACTTGTGGGCCTGCCTTCCTCTCCTGACATCTCAGAAGGGCTGCAACTCAAAGGGAGCAGCTTAGCAGAAAAGCACTACTTGGAGGGGGTCTTATGGAGCCCGTAAGGCTGCTCCCCCGTTCCAGGGAGTGGGCACCACTGTCTTTGCCACTGCATATTGCTTTCTCAGAGCTCCTTGGGGCGAAACAACAGCAACCCCAATTTTTGCTCAAATGGTGTTCACTCCAAGTCCAAGTGCAAAAAAATGAGCCTTGCTGATCACTATTTTCTCTCTGATGGAGGTAACGTACCCCATTCAGCACATGAGCCAACCAAGGACAGCAGAGTGGGACCGGTTGGAAGGGTGACCGCTGAGACCATTTTAACATCAAGCAACTGCCAAGTTTTCAGAGACATTGGTTTGTTCTAAGCTTATCTGGATATCCAGGGGAGAACAATCCGAAGGAGGGTTGCTAAACAAGAATTCTTTTGCACCTTTCCTCCTTGTTTTCTTCCTTTTTATTATTATTTTTTAATGAAAGGAAAAAAAAACCCTCTCCTGGCCGTGAGCCTAAAATCTCTTACTTGTGATGCTAATCTCTCCTCCTTGGCTTCAAGCCATTGCTGTTGGCTCTGTGCCTGTTTAATATCGTGGCTGCTGATAGCAGGTTGTGTCAGCATTTCCATTATGAAGCTTGGCTTTAAAAATGTTTCTGAGGTGGATGTACAGCCTTCCAGGCAAAGGGTCCTTACTCTGTGCCTGGTCTTCCAAGTGTGGACCTGGGGGCTCCAGCCTGCATTTACAAATCTTTTCTCTTAAGGCTACTTGGCCTATGAGGGTGCTCCTTCAGAGATCTTTTTGCAAAAGCCAGTTTTCTGTGCAACGTTTCATTTTCTAAACATTTTCTTTGAAGGCATCTGAATTTGGGTTTGGGAACAAAAAGGGTCACTTGTCTTAACAATTTTTTTTTTTTTTTAAAGAGAAATGCCACATTGGGTGTTTGAGGAAAGAGTGTTTTCCCTGAAGGCTTGATAAAGAAAATATTTTTGTCTCTTTCTTTTCCTCTCTCGTTTTTCTCAATCTCATTTTTCATGACTTATGTAAGACTTGTTTACATACTGAAGACTTTTTCAACTGAATAATTCCCTCATTTATCACCCACTGCCATTTGTTCCATCAGTTTGGATAACCAATTCAGGGTAGAAGGCTTCTATCTCTGATGCTTCCCACTGAGGTCCACTCTGGCCACAGTATTTGCTTCTTGGCAGCTGTGGTGGAGTGGAAAAAAACAAAGGACACACAACCAAAAGACCAGGGGCCTCAGTTTTGTCAGTTATTAATTAGGTGGCCTTGGGCAATTCATCTAAATATCTTTCACCAGCAGTGCCCCGATCTGCAAACAGAGCACAGCAATACCCAGCATGACATGTTGTGAATGTTAGCTGGGATGACAGGTAGCACAATGCTCTCTTAACTTCAGGGTCAGGTATTATGCTTGAGTGCTGGGGCCTCACTGGAATTCGCTTGATTTCCTGGTAACTGCAGGCAGCATTTTTCTATCTGGCACTGCAGGAGTTTTCTGGCCATGGTTTTAGAACCATGATTCTATCCATTACTTAAGATTTTATTGTCCCTATGACTCCCAGGCACAGCCCACAACACGTACAAGGACTCACTTTACCACCGTCTCTTACCACTCATGAGATTCAGAGGGATGGATGACAGACACACCCATCCTCTAATGCCAGTTCTCCTGACTAAAGTCTTCATTAAGAAAAGGTCAGGACTTCTTTTTTCCCTTACAATCACAGACTAATACAAACATCTTGTCCAAACAGTTTGCAGAGCAAAAAGTGCTGGACTAGGTTATGGGTTCTAATCCCAGGACTACCACACTGGCCTTTTAGCCTTATTTCAGGCAGCTGTAAATTGCAGGTGACAGCAGTACTCATCCAGTTTATCTCAAAGGCTCCCACACACAGAAACCTTGTGAAAAGCATAAACCAATATATAAGTTGAGATTGTTACTGTTTTTTCCATATGAAGAGATTGCTGATATTATATGTCAAATACGTTACTGATATTTGTTTTGTAAGTTTTACCCCAGTTACATGGTCAATAAACTGAGTAATATCTGCACACATTACTAAAATCTTATTCAATAAATAGTTTTGTGTACCAAAAAAAGAAAAGTTCAGGAGGTTTTCAGGATGAATATGCAAAACACAAGAAAGTCTCAATAAACCCAGCAAGGACTCTCCGGGCATCCCCAGGCTGGAGGGCGGCTGCCACGTGGCAGGCAGTGGGTGCCCAAGGTCTTAGACAGACTGTGGAAAATCCATAAACAGATCAGGACAAAGACTTTGCAGAGCCCTCTCCCTCTCCATGTGGTGAGACATGCTGAGTAGCTTTGGCTGTGGATATTTTGAGATGTCCTCTGGCATTTGATCTTAGCTGAGGAAGGCACGTGAGGACTAAAGGTAGGAAGAAGAAATAGTTCAGACACTGGGCTGTAGGAATAGAGTTTTTGGTTCAACTTTGCCCCCATCAAGGAGGCCTTAGGTTTATCATTAGCCTCGTTTTATTTTTAACTCATTTCCTTTGCCTTTCGGCCTCCGGGGCCAGTCTCTCTTTCCTATCGTGGTGTTCCCACCCACATCCTCTTTCCGAATCTGATCATTTCATCCCCTGCCTGCGCCACCACTAGCTTTCCATCCCCAACTTCTAATCCCAGAGCAGAGGATCAGAGCCAGAATCAGGACGGCCCAACTCTAGTCGTATTTGAGGATGTGTAAAAACCAAAGGCATGTTTGGAAAGTCATTTTCCTGACTGGTCCAGTTGATAAACATGCTCTGTAAGGCACTAAACCCCTGAGAAAATTCCTACTAATAAAGAGCTTTTTAAAAAACAGGATATTAGTACCACAACAATTCCTTTCAGGAATATTTGTTGCTCTTAACAAAACTTTGAAGGAGGAAAATAATTTTTTTTGATGCTGCTTCTGTTACACGGGAAGGACCATTTCCCTGTCCTCACAATGAAAATTGGAATCTTCAGCCAGCCTTTAAAAACTCTGTTAGCAGATTCCACACACCTAATTCCATTTTTAGAGCCAACTACAGCATGTTAGTTATAAGAGAGTTTATGCTCTGAGGCCGAACTAACCTAGAATCAAGTTCCAGGTCTGATGCTGGCTGACTCTGATCTTGCGCAGACCACTCGCTCTCCTAAAGCCTCAGTTCGCAATTGCAGAATGGGGATAATAACAGTTGTGAGGATTTGGTGAAATCTCATGGCTATAAATAGGTCAGGAGGATGGTGGGTTCATGCTCAGTAAGTATTCCTGCCAGTATCTATTTTATTACCATCATTAGTGCCAGCCGATGTCCACATCACCATGACCACCACTACTTCCCCATCTTGAAAAAGGTCCTTCTTAGGTGGGGCCTGCTGGTTTGCCCTCTGCCCTCCTTGCCTTCCTTCCACGGACACAGGGAGACAAGTCTGCTTGCTCCACCTGTACTTTGCAAAAGGGCCATTAGATGGGGCCCTGCCCGCATCACCCAAGTCAGCAAGTGGCTCTGATCCTGGACTTTGGACTCTGGGGAAAAGGTGTGAGAGGATATTGAAATCTGTGATTACTGTTCAGATTGAACAAATCAATCCACTGGCTCTGGGTAAGAGGTGGCCCAGGGTCTGCAACGCAGCGAACACCACGGCCCCCGTGGTTTAGCACGTGTGTGATAAGCTGGGTCTCTGGCATGAAGCAGAGGAGACGGACTCCCTTAGAATATACAGCTCAGTATAGATGAGTCATTATATTCAGAATCATTAATCAATCCATTTCTAGAAAATGATTATAAAGACTCCTTAGGAGAAAATTCCTAGAGGTTAGCGGTCACCTGTTGAATGCTTGGCACTTTTCGAGTCTCTCCCTCCAGGCGTGTGCTTTCCAGCCACATGGCCTCATGGGTGTTATTTACAGACCACTGATTGGCCCCTCGGTTCACTGAACAAGGTCTGAGGGTACCACACTCAAGGTTCTGCTTCACCCCAACTCATGACCACATTTCTGTGATTTCAGTGTCCACATGGACAACCATTCGGTGCCAGAGGCTTAATTCCTTTTCTACTTCCCCTCCAGCGACCTTCACTTCTGCTCTACTTCCTATCCATTTCCTCCTGAGCCCCACCCTGGTCTCAAATCCCCTAGAATTATTCCACTTCTGAAATCTGAAAACGAGTTGGTTTTTCTCCAAATTCAACCCCAGTTCTCCCTCTCATTCCCAGGACAGCTGCCTCTCCTTGACCTTGCTGCCCTCTCCAACCCTCGACAGCCTCCGCTGGACTCCAGGCTCAGTTAGACCTTCACTTACTCAATTTTTCCATATACCCTGCTGAACCCACCCTGAAAGCAAATCCTGAATCAATCCAACCATTTCCTCTGCACCTACAGGCCGTCCTCAAAGCACAGCTGGGAAAATGACACAATTACTTGGGCTAACGGCAGGAACTTTTCCAAAATCTCTCAATTCACCAGACCACGAAAACCTTTCCAAAAATCCTTTTACTCTTCTGGAGTCGGTCCCTCATCCATTTCTCAGACAGGTTGTCTGCGACTGTGTCGTTCTCCTGAAGCCCTTGTTCCTGTTTCCCTCCCTTTCTGGAAACCAGAAGCCAGCAGGCATGAAACCAGTGACCTTAACCCCGGTTTCCTCTCCCTAAAAACACAGCCTCACCTGCCTGGCCCTCTATTTCGGAGGTGCGTGGAGGCCACTCACGACCTGACTCCCAGGAGCAGACTCCTCCTCCTCTGCTTCCAAACTCTCAGCCATCCCCTGGTCCCTAGCTCTTAGGATTTCACAGTCGAGAGTTAATTTATGTCATGTTATCAATTGATGGGTCCACATTTGTTTTTTGTACCCCATGCCCTTTTGCTGAGTTCACTTTTTAAATATATCCTCATTAACTTAACTTCTTCTATCTACTGCTGTTGATCCGAAGTCCAGAGTCAGGGTTATTATTGGCCCTTTGTATACGACCTGTCTTTCCTATGAAGTAGCTTTTAAGACCTTTATAAAAGTCTCAGATACTCTGCAGTGTCATTACAGTGTGTCTAGGTCTGGATTTATTTTTATGTATCTCTTTAGTATTTAGAGAGGAATTAGAGGGTAGCTGGACTGCTCAAGGTTAAATACCACCACCTAGCTGTGTGACCTTGGGCAAGTTACGCATGTTCTCTTTTCCAGTTTACTCACATGTAAAATGCTCTTCAGTCAGGGTTATTAGAGAATTAATGAGTTAATACATGAAAAGTAAATAGAATGGTGCCTGGAACATAAGTGCTCAGTAGGTGTTAACCAATATTATTATTATTCAAAGTATACTTCTGATCTGAGGATTCATGTCTCTCTTTAGCTCTAGAAAATCCTCAGCTTTTATAATTTTAAATGCTTTTCTGCTATGTCTTCCACTGTATTTTTCTGCTCTTATGAGATAACCATATGACACCTCTCAGTCTTTCTCCCCCACTTAGCTATTTATTTTTAAAAACTTTTTTATATTTCTGAGCTAGGAAAGGAGTTGTATTCCTCAATTCTATCTTCCAATTCACTAATTATCTCTTTAGTCATGTCTGGAGTCTATGTTACCTATGGCTTTTCATTTCATTGACTAGGTTCCCCAAATTCTACCTGCTTCTTTTTCAAATCCTCTGTTGTTTCTTTTTTGTTAGGTTTTGTTTCTTAATTTCTCATTGTTTAAAAATGGGCATTATTTCCTTATTTTCTCCTTTGAGCAGCACAAACATATTATTTTAATCAGAACCATTCATAAAGTTATCTCCATTTGCATGCAACTCATATTCTGATTGTTTATCATACTGGCTATCTTTCCTAATAGTTGGTTTGTGGGGTCTTTTGAGTGGAGAGCTTTTTGTTTGTTCTCTTTCTCCATCTGCACTCTCTCTTCCACTCTTTGCATCAGTCTTCAGGTTTTACAGTTGAGTAAAACCAGTGCTTTAAGCCATGACTAACGTAGCAGCCACAGGGGATTATTTCAGCCTCCTTTCACCAGCGGAAGAGGCCCATCCCAGCCTCTTTCTTCAGGCACTGAGCCTGGCTCTGCTCTCCAGTTTTGCATGGAACGCTTTTAGTCCATTGTCTTATGAGACCACTACCTGCTCCTGCTTAAACCCAGACTCAGAATCTAGCTGAGCCATTCCACGCACCTCCAGCCTCCTGAATTTCGGTCCGTATATATATAGTTTTGGTTTTCTCTTTTTGTATTTTGTCATTGTTATGTCTTGGAACAGAGGAGATGCATTAGGAAATGAACTTGTCTTTTCACCAAGATGGGAAGTCTTCTACAGGGAAGGCTTCCCCCCTCAGTCCTGAGTCCCATTCCAGTTCAGTTCCTTTCCTTCCTCTCAGAGCCAAGCATCTTTGAATTCCTCTTTGCTACACTGCCAGCTGGGTTCTGCCCCCACCATTTCACCCGTTTTCATAAAAATGGCCAATGTCCTCCTTATTGCTCAACCCCATAGGATCTTTTAAATTCTGTGTTCCTTAAATTCTATGTTCTGAGCTGTTCTCATTGGTGACATTTTCTTCTCTGGCATTCTCTCTGTCCTGGGACTTGTGACACCCTGGTATGCCGGTTCTTCTCCCACCTCTCTGTGAGCTCCTTCTCATCTACGCTTATGGGTGCTCTTTCATTTCCTTCTTCTCAAAGTTACTGTTCCCACAGGTCCCACCTCACCCCTCTGTTCTTGTTACTCCTCACATAACCTTTGGGCAAAATACTCAATTCTTACTGGCTTCAAAATTCAAACTACCCTTGCTTTATGACTTCCAAATCTGTATCTCTAGGTCTCAGCTTTGGATTTACATATCCAATTTCTGACTGACTCTTTTCAGTAAAATTTCCATGAGCACTTCAAACTCAACTGGACCAAAACTGAACTCATCGATCTCTCCTAAACCACTTAAAAAAAATTCCTTGTCTTAGTTTATGGCTTTACCACTTATTGGTGACAAAAACCTGAATTATCATAATTAGCATATATAATGAGGGTGGCACGGGGAGGGCTGTGCAACACAGAGAAGACAAGTAGTGGTTCTACAGCATCTTACTACGCTGATGGACAGTGACTGTAATGGGGTTTGTGGGGGGCACTTGGTGATGGGGGGAGTCTAGTAAACATAATGTCCCTCATGTAACTGTAGATTAATGATACCAAAAAAACCCTGAATTATCCCAGAACCCTGAGTCAGGCATCCCACCCCATTCTGAAATCCAGGTGGGCACCAATATCCCTCTCTCCTCATTAATCCTCTCCTGTTTCTCCCATCACTGCGTTAAATTTTGGACTGCATACTCTCTTATCTGATCTACTGCAAGTCCCCTAGTTTCTCAATTAGCCTTTTCTTGCATCATATTCCTGTCCTTCTTTCCCGTCCCATCCTCCATCCTGTGTCCTCTACAGCGCCTGCCACATTATGCTGCAATGACAATATTTGCTTCCCCAAACCAACAACTTCCAAGACCAAATAGATCCTCAACAAATGTTTCCAGTACAATGAATTAATGCACTCTTGAGATCACCTTCTCCTTTCAATACAAAATAAAGGACTTCTCAGATTCCCACTAGGAAGTTAAGTCAAAGGGATTGAGGGAGATAATCGATATTTACTAAACATCTGTTACCTGTGGGAACTGTGGTAGGTGGCTTATCTCAATTATTTGTTTCAGAACATTCATTATATTAAAAACTGATAAAAATGTGCAAGGAAAATCCAGGGGGAAGAATCTTTAAAACATAAGAACTTACTACCCCTTTAGGGAATAAGGAACACTCAAGGGAAAAGTCCTTAAACCAAAACACTTTACATTCTTGTCCATTTAGAATAAGGGTTGGGAGCAACACAAGTAAATCTAGGTTTGTTGAAAACGGCTCCAGCTCCATCTCGCAAGGCTGGTGCTGACTGCCTTTGAGACATTGTAGGACTCTTCAAGTACATGACCCCACCTGTGCAGCAGGTGAAACCTGTTAAAGTCCCCAAGTGTTTCTTTTCACCCAATAAAACCTCTTCTTGACTTTGTCCAGTGTAACTATATACCTGCTATCTGCAGGAGCTCTGGCTTAGTACAAGATAAAGCATACAGAGTTGGAAAAGCCCTTTACGTTGGATATTCCTATTTGCACAAGTGCATAGTGATAATTTTTACCTGTTGTACATTCTGTTCCTCAACACCCCATGGTGCAAACTTACAAACAGGTACCAGAAGACACAGTCTTCACGGCAGCTAGAGAACAAATCTGGTAAAAAACTTCACTGTGGATAAAGTGAAGGCTCCTGTGGCCAGGATTCTCACCTGGCCCTGGTTGGCTAGCTCACTACACATGTGTGGGCAGTACTTCATTATTGACTCTATATAAAGAGCTCTGCCCAGTGCTCTGCATGACACGGTGGCATGGCTGCAAGGCTGCGGGAGAGCAGAGACGAGACTGGAGTGGTGGCAGCGCCGAGGACAGAGACTGAGACGGCTGCAGGGGCAGAGGCGCCCAGAGGCAGAGACCGGCCTGCTGCCTGCAGACTCGCTCTGAGTGGACGGGATTCTAGTGACTGACCTGCCACCATGGGAATAGAGTTGGGTATAAACCCTTTTACCCCAAGAACGTTTCACTGTCATTTCTTTGGCCTCACTGAATCCACAGTGAACTTGCCGGGCTGAAACCCATTGGCAGGGCATTGATGCTCAAAAATCTGTACCCAGAGGGAGTTACTAGTTATTTTTTAATCCTTAACTGTATAAGAGAGAATATTTTTTCAAATAGGAAAATTTGTCAAATACTAAGGGCAAATCTTAGAAAGAGGAAGCAATATGTAGGTACAGGAACTCAGTTAAAGCAGAATATTAAGTCACACCTGGGTATCATATGACTACTTTAATTTTTTTAAAGCAATACTGTTTGCTATTTCAAACTGTTACAAACAGCTTCAACAAAGGCATACTGTGTGTGCAACTGGTTTATCTGGTTTGACATCATCAATTTCAAGAGCCCAGACGGTTCTAAGCACGTTTAGCTCAGTGTGGGGAAACAGATCACAATTAGGTTCCTCAAAAAATCAATCTTTCCAGTGTCCTTCATTCCTAAGGACCTTCCTTAATACATTTAATATTTCATTTCAATATTTCACTCTAGCTTTGACATGTCAACCAAGGTGAAGTTGAGTTAATAACAAACTAAACCTCTTGCCAGGTTTCTGATTTCCTCTGAGCCTAGGTGTGAGTTATAATAAAACATTTCAGCACCAAACGGTCAATTATTTGGTGATGGCATTTAGTTGATGCTTTTCAGCATCTATTTATTAATAATCTAACTAGCATAGCTAAAGAAAATTAATGTTACTCCACATAAAGGTCCTCATATTCCAAAAGTATTTATGACTGTATCTTTAAAGGGCTAGGAACAAGATGAAAGATCTTCAGGTGCAGCTTCATGGAGTTGATACGTAACATACATAATGATGTTTATGTACCAAATGGCTGTAAAGTCTCATGGTCTATAAACAAGCCTTCAATAGGTATTAGTGGGGAAATATTTAAATATGATTTAATAGCTTAATATTGCTCAGACAGAATTGCTATTAGTCTCAGAAGATCAAGAACAAAATTTGGTGGACCACAGCTCAACACTGCTCTAAAACTCAGAGTCTGTGTATAAGAAGAGAAGCAGATGGAAACAACGCTTTCAGTGCATCAAAAGGAAAAAATTACCCTGAATCCACATCCACTGGGAATCATTAACTTATTTTCTATAAGGTCAGCTTCTAACATCCCCCTGCCCTACTTTTATTCTTTTAAAGAATAAAATATTAGCAGTGAACTCTGTCCCTAAAGGTGTTTACCAGACTGATGGCACCCAGGGATTTTAGAGAGAAACCCATTTTACAGAGATGATGGCTCTGAACTTCCGAATGCAGACTCAACAGTTCCTTTTTCTGAACTCTAGCAAATCATTCACACTACCGGGAGGGCCAGTCAGTGCCCCGGAAAAAGTCAACCAACAACCTTCCAGGCCTGAATGACTGAAGTGCTCATTACTCAATGACTTTTCTTGGTGGAATCCAGCACTGTGTTCACACTTTTTGTGCAAACATAATCCAGTGCCTAATTCACTAATCAGACATGTCAGCCTCCCATGCAGGAGGAGAGCTCATGCTGAATTTACTGACTCTAAATGCTACCAGTCATGCCACCGAAAATCCCCAAATGCTGCCATTTATAATTGTATAATGCCATCAACTCAAACAAACATTTTATCTCTAGGGTTGTCAAAACACGAAATCATAACAATGGCCTTGTTGTGATTAGACTTGATGAAATGTGGAAACACCAATAACAGCTCACATGTTGAGCACCTGCTATGTGTACCAAGCACTGTTCTGAGTGCCTTTCATGATAACATAGTTAATCCTCCCAATACCTGATGAGTAGGAACTATTATTACACCCATTTCTAGGAGCACAAAAAGGTGAAGCACCATGCCTTAACCAGCTGCCATGTGGCTGACCCAGGAATCAAACCCAACTGGTCTGAGTCTAGAGCCTGCGGCCTTTATCCCCTCTGCCTCTATCCTGTTGATTACTACCTTAGAGCAACAGGGCTGTCACCTCTGGTAGCAAAGATGTGCCAGTCAGGATCCCCTACCGGTAAGTGGGAGCCTACGAAGGACTGGTTCTGAAACCAGGGAAGAGGCCACTAAGCGAAGAACCCAGGGCTCCGGCCAGCGACCCCTCCCTCCTCCACCTTGGATAAGTGAACTCAAAACCTCTCAAGGACATGTAACTTCTCAGTGTATGTCCGATGTTGCCCATAGATGGTGGAAAAGGAGCAGGGACTGCAGAGGTAGGAAATGTGAAAACAATCCCTCCCCTCCAAAAGAATATGCCCAGTTAATTTCTCCACTTGCAGATCTCCAAGAGATGAACTCAAGTGGTTTCCATGAAGTATAATGGAAGTTAAAGAGAAGAAAAGAACCACTGTTTATGGAATATTTGACATGTATTGTCTCATTGAATCTTCCTAATAATCCTCTGAAGTGGGCATCGGTTTCCCTTTTAGCATCTGGGAAGTTCAGAACAATGATGTTCCATTTTCACTGCACTCCAGAGCCCTGCCTTGGATCCCGTTCGGTCCAAGGCTGGTGAGTTTTCTGGATTGAGGGGATTATCCTGCTAAATGGTTCTGGCCAGCTGCTAGCTTTGGGTGGATTCCTAAAGTGTTCTCATCCAAATTGCTCCAAGACCCAAAGGTTGTTGGTCACCATCTATCATGAGCAATCCATTCACTGAGATACCAATAACTGGGCTCACCAAACATAAACACAAAGCTCTAGGTAAATAAACAGGGAAGCTATGCCTTGTTTTTTCTAAGTGAAGTGCACTGTTTTCCCACAGTAATCAGGTCTGTTATGAGGGGAAAAAAAAAGCCAAACATTTGGGAAACTGCAAAGTGACAGGAACTGAGAATGGAACACAGAAAATAGGAGAGGTCTGAGTCAAAAGCAGTGGGTATATATATTTTTTAAACTCAAAAGACAAACATCCAGAAGAATACCAAGGATCATGTAACAAATAGCCACTACCCACCACTCAAAATGAACACATGGAAGCATTTTGTTGTACTTGATTCTGATTCTGCCCCTATTTTTTTTCCAAAAGGAAGTTTCATATTTTAAGTTGACCTCTTCCCCTTCTACTGTAGGCTGACAGCTACCATAAATTCGCTGTAAATTTGGTTCACATTTTTGTAAATTTCGCATTTCATACAATATGTAAATGTATCCATAAAGAATATATTCTTAAATTATTTTAATGGTTTCCCATTCTTACGTTTGTAAACTCCTTTTGGAATTTGCTTTTTAATATGGAGTGAGGCGATGATCTAATAATATTTTATTTTTCCACATGAAGTGTCAACTGACCCAATGTCATTTTCTGAGAGAATGACCCAGTCTTTCCCCCCTACTAATTTGAGATGCTTTATCTACTATGTATCAAACTCCCATTATCAGCTTAGGTCTATGTCTATCTTTGTGCCAATATCACACTCACATAATATGGTTTGTTATCTGGTATGACGGATTCCCTTCCTTGTTCTTTGTTCAACATTTGTTCTGGCTATTTTTGTACTTTGATTCTTTCATTTTAATTTTACAAACAATTCATGACAATCCTGTTGGGATTGTGACTGGAATTACATTTCATTTGGAGATTAATTTAGGAAATAATTTACTTCTTTATTGTATTTAGTGTTCCAGTCCAGGAACATGGAGCATTTATTATTTGTTCAGGTCTTTACTATGACCATTAATATTTTAGTCCATAAAAGTTAGATTGTTCCTACGTGCCTGAAAGTTGTGCTGGTTTTAATAAACCATTAATAATTTGGCTTGTAAAAGTTAGATTATTCCTAGGTGCCTTAAAGTTGTCTTGGTATTAATAATGGTGCTTGCCCTCAAAGAGCTTTAAATGAGTTAGAGGGATAGACAATTAAACGAGCAATTACTATACAGCAGCATAATCAGTGCTGGAGCTGGGCACCAATAGGGTAGTATACCAACATTTAGGCAAGTGCAGAGCCTGGGCTCTAACCTTTAGCAGGGCTGTACACTTAGAAGTCTAGCCTGCATCATCCCCATCTGCCTTTTGAAAACTTCAGGACACAACCCAGAGTGTGAAATTACCCAGAGCCTGGGGTTTCTGCAGTTCCAAAAATCTCCATTTCATAAACATCTTCTGGTGAAAAAAATCAATGCCAATGCTTATAATAGTTATGATTAGGCTAATTTTTTTTTCCTGTTTCATTAATGAAATCAGTATATCACCTAATAGAGAGAGCAGACTGGAAACTTCTGCTTTGTGGCTACAAAAAGTCAAAAACAAAAGACTCGTTGTGCAACCCTGAGTAAGTTGTTTGACATCTCATTGCAACATATAATAGTTCCTCAGTTTTGATAAGACATGTCTTAAGTAGAAACACACACACACACACACACACACACACACACACACACACACACACACACATGTATTTTTTTTTGGCAAAGAGTATGTTACATGATACTTCATTCCTGAATATGTTAGCACATATCTCAAAAGAACAAGGACATTCTCCTACATATCTGCAATGTAATGATCACAGGCAAGAAATTTAATATTGACTTAATACTATACCATACTGTTATCTAGTATATGGCCCATATTCAAATTCCCCAAATGTCTTAATATTTTCCCCCCCCAGCACCACCCCTTCCTTAATCCAGAATCTAATCAAGGATTAGACCTTAAATATCATTGTTGAATTTCTTTTGTCTCCTTTAATCTAGGGTAGTTGCCTAGGTTTTTGTTTTGTTTGAGGGTTTAATGACGTGTTCTTTCTTGAAGAGATTTGGCTAGTTGTTTTATAGCATGTCCCTCAATTTGGATTTGTCTAGTGTTTTCTCTTGATTGAATTTGGGTTAAACATTTTGGGTAAGGGTAATCCATAGGTCATTTGAATCCACACTGTGTCACTGGGAGGCACATTATGTCAGTTTGTCCTATTATTGGTGATGCAAAATTTGCTCACTCGAAGGTTTCCACTAGATTTCTCCACTGTTTGTAATTAATACATGATCTCTGGGGTGATACTTTGAGGCAGTGTGAACTCCTGTTCTCCAACATTGTTTCACTCCGTGGTTCCCGCATCCACTGATGACGTGTGCATGAGTCAGTTATTACTATGGTAGCCATGAAATGGTCTCCCAGCCCTGTAGCTGGTATTGTTTTTCTAGCCCTGACCTCTGGCTTCCCAACCGTGACTTAGCCTCGTCCATTTGCGCTGCTTTTGACCAGCTTGGTTAACTATCATCCTACCCCTTAGTCCCAACAGGTCAACACAGCCTTTTGGGATTTACCACAGCATCGGTAAAACCTCATCTAGACAGAAAGCAAATAAATTATAGCTATTAAGCTATACCTATAAACAACAATGATTATTAGCAGCAAATTCTGCAGAGGTAACCTGCAATGTGACTGCAACTTAGAGAACCAGAAAGTTAGTCTTCATGTTGGATGGGTGCTTCTTTGCTCATGTTTTTTTTACATCTAACACTCAGATCCCAAATTGTACCACAAATAGCAAAGGCAACACCTCAAGGAATCAAACATAATGTGTTTTCCATTGTCCCCAAAATGAGATTATTAGACACACAGTGAGTAAGGACACTGACTTTCCACTTCATGAACCAAAGTGAATAATAATCCTTTGAAATTGCAAATGGGGGTGTTCTGTGCAAGATTCTTTTTAGCACATACTGATTTTTTAGAGAAAATTGCAGATTTTGTAGGTGGCTGGGTGTTATAATCTAAGGTTAAGAACAGAACCACAGAAAGTTGAAGACATCAGAGATCATGTCTAAAAATAAAGCAAATGCTTTTTTTCTTTCGATAATCCTCAATTAGAAGCCATTTAAGGAAAAGATCATTGGCTTCAGAGACTTGTAAATATGGATTATACAGTTCTCACTGGCACTCTTGCCTTACAAGTTAATTTTAGTACATTCTGAAATGTGTAAATAAATTATTTTACCCTATATCCAACCATGTTGCCCTTTTGATATTAAAAATACTAATAATGAAACAAACTTCTTGATGGCTATTACAATAACAAATCCTCAATAAACAGAGTTCTCTTTAGATAATAAAACTCTTTGTCAGTTGTTAACTTCAGTGGAAGCTATTTATGGTTAGGGGGGGATCTTTTCTAGCCATCTATCTCTTCAAGGCATTGCAGGTCAAAATATTGAAATGTTTACTCAATTCACCCAAAAAGACACCCACTCAGGGGAAGACACTAGATTTTTCAGGAAACCTTTGTAGTTAACTAAATGAGATAATGGAACTCCCTAAAACCAAGCTCTACTCAGTGACTGAAAATGAGCCTTAAACAAGGAGAAAAGATAATCATCAGAAGCTGGACTTGAAAGCCATGGAAGATCCTTCTCAGGACCATCCTGCAGCATCCAGAACTTTCTTTTTTCAGTCACTCCTCCCTCTAGATACCCTCACTCCTTTCCATCTCTGAATCATGACCTACTGCTCTCTCTGAACTCAGATTCATACATCCAACCCTTCACCCGCCATTTCCACCTGGAGGTCCCATTGGTATCTCAGACGGGTGGTGTCACATGCAACTCCGGGTCTCCCTGAGACTCTGCTTCTCTTCCCCTGCTCCCCACTGGGGTAATGGCACCACCACCCAACGAGGGTCAGTTGATAAAGTCGGAAATCCTGAGGTCACACTTATTTTGCAGTCCCCCTCACGCATCAAATTCCAACAGCAGGCCAGTCTGTTTCCAAAGCATATCTATCCTGCTCTCTTTATCCGCCCTCTTCCCAGCCCAAGCCGCCCTTCACTTTGGTCGGATTAATGCCAGTGCCCGCCGGCTGGGCTCCCTGCTTCCATTCTTGCTATCCTACCACCCATTTTTCCACAGAAGGGGCAAAGCAAACATTAAAAATGTAAATCACCTAATCTTATGTGGAAGCCTAACCTGGATTCTGGGACAGAAGAAGAACATTCATGGGAAAACTGGTGAAATCTGAATAAAGACTATAGTTCTGAAAAATGTAACATGGTTACAGAACATGTTAACATTAGGGGAAGTTAGGTAAAGGGTATATGAAAACTCTTTATACTATTTTTGCAACTTTATATAAATTTAAGATTATTCCAAAATAAAAAGTTTATTTTAAAATCCCATAAATATCATGTCTCTTTTGTGTTGAAAATCCTTGCCTAACCTCCCACTGCACTAAATTCCAGACTCTTTGCCATGGCTGGAGGTCTTATGTGATCTGGCTTCTGTTACTTCTTTTAATCTAATTTCCTCCCAGTCTGCTCTCACTCCTAAGGCTCAGCCACCGGTTTTCTGACAGTTCCTAGAATGTGCCAGGCTGTGGAAGGGCCTTGGGTCTTTGTCCTTTTAGTCCCTGTATAGTTTGCTAGGGTTGCCATAACAAAATTCCAGAGTTCGAGTAGGTTACACAACACTATTCTATTTTTTTCAGGTTTGGTTTCTTCTGAGGCCTCTTCCCTTGGCCTGCAGACGGCCAGCACTTTGCTGTGTCTTCACATGGTCTTTCCTCCGGGTTTGCTCATCCTCAGTTTTGTGTGTCCAGGTTTCCTTCTTTTAGGGACAGCAGTCAGACAGAATTAAGGACCACCCTGGTGGGACTCATTTGACTTAATCACCTGTTAAAGGCCTTATCTCCAAATACCATCACATTCTGAGGTACTTCAATGGGAGAATTTGGGGAGTCCATAACGGTCCACTTGCCCGGACAACCCTCAGATCGTTGGCGCCATCCATCCTTAGGTCTCACGTAGGCTTGACACCTCTTCTGAGAGGCATCTCCTGACCAAATGGCTTCAAGCTGAGCTCCCCCTCCATCCTCTTTATTGCCTTCTTCACACACTCTACAGCTGGGATTCTCCATTTGTTTACTCGCTTATCTGTTCCGCCCCCTCCTCCCCACACCCTGTGACTAGTGGAGGCCTTGCCCGTCTTACTGCTCTTTCTTCGGTGCCTCATATGATGCCTGGCACATAACTGATGCTCCAAATTTGTTGACAAGAAATGATTTGTTGACAATTCAGACAAAAGCAGAACCTCATTAGGAAATCATCATTAACCAGTTAATTCCAAGGTATGATCGTCACAGAAGAAATACCTAGTATTTTCACAGTGCTTTATCATTTATGAAGTGCTTCCAGGTAAATTAACCTGTGTGAACCCTCCACACTCTGATGTAAGCTCTACTTACTCTGTTTTCTTCATAAAGAAACGAAGACTCCATTGGTTAAGGTCAGATAGCTGGACTTACATGTTGATCTTTTGTTTCATAAAGAACAGCTTTGTGTTCTTCCATTACAACATTGCTGAACTAGAAACTAAAGAATTTCCATGTACTTCTTTTAGGCAACCTCCAAGGAGAGCTCTGTGAAGGACAGACTCATGATTCCAGGAACCAACCTGAGCATCTGATCAGAGGAGTTTTGTCACTGAGGAATTAATAGCTGACAAGAATAAATATGGTGCCCTAAGCCCCTTTTATTGTGGTACGGGTGGAGGTGGTTATGGACATGTTTTTTATAAAGTGTTCTGTTTCTAGGGTTGAAGAAGTGAAGAAATTTGGGGAACCTGATTTCCTAAGTGTTCCTAGTTGGTTTTAAATAGCACTTAATACTTCCTTTAAAAGCTGTCGTTTTCTGCTTTGATTCCCCTTAGGTTCAGCTGTGGGAGCTTTACAGATACCAATGCCTGGATACCCCCCAAGAGGAATCAAATCCGAATCCCAGGGAGGTGGGATGGTGGCAGCAGGAGGGCCAAAGCTTGCCAGGTAACTTTAATGTGCAGCATACCCCATGTCCCCCACAGAGAACATGGAGGGGGTACTTTAGAACTACCTCACTCCCAACTGGAGAATTCAGCATTCCTAGAGGGATGGTGTTCTAACCTTCACATATGGTGGCTGGATTAGACCGGTCTGCACCCAGGGCCAATTAAATCGGAGTCCCAGGATGGGTGGACCCCTGCCACGAGCTGCTGTTCAAACTTCTCATGCGAGGCCGATGTGCAGCCAAGGTTGAGAGCCACTGCTGTAAATGGAGCCTGCTTTGTTTGGAAGAGGAAGTAAAGGCAGGGCTGCCCCCAGTTAGCCCCACTGAACAGCAGTAACCTGGCAGCCGCATCCTATGAGTGCTAAGCACTGACTCTCCTACGTCTAGATTTATGGCCTTGGGCAAACAACGGGACCTCACCTTGGCATGGTGCTGTCCTCCCAGCACTAATGAAGCCTAAATAATTCTCATCAGTATGTGCACAAAGTATACGGGCCTCATTTTAAAACAATGCTTCCATTGTGTTCTGGTTAATGGATTCACAGTTTACAGGTTTTTATGATCATGAATATACTAGCTTTACTTAACAAGGGGAAGAAGATATTCATATCTAGTCATTCCACTACTAGTGTTTTTTTTAATTCACTTTATTATCATTAATCTACAATTACGTGAAGAACATTATGGTTACTAGACTCCCCCCTTCACCAAGTCCCCCCCCTACAAACCCCATTACAGTCACTGTCCATCAGCATCCACTACTAGTGTTTTTAAGTACTGAGCCTTGAAAAAAATTACTTAAAAAGTAATTGATAATAGGATAACAGCATGTACTCTTATTCAATCACTAATCAATATGATTATCACTAACGTCTTTCAATTTAATTACTTCTTATCATCATCAATTTCATTAAATTTTGGCAGGTAGGGGAGGAAACAGGGTGCAGATAGCAGTATGAAGGACGCTGAGTGATAAGACTATACACCCAGAAAATGCAAAGAAATGAACTGAGTTTATTAAATAATTTGGCAAAGCAGAGAGACAAGAGAAATATCCACTACCTCACTGCTTTCTTTAGCAGCTCTGCCTCCCACCCATGCCATCCTCATCCCTGGACAGAAAAGGGGCATGCCAGCACATGCCCTCTGCTTAAGGCTCGAGTTTTGAACCCCCGGACAAAGCTATCTTTTCAATCATTAAAGTATTTTACATAAATATATATTTTGCATGTTCTGATTTTGGAGCATTAACAAGCGTGAATGAAAACCAGTGAAGTCTTCCTTTTCTGCCTCTCGGGGACCACCCTTGAACCAGCTGGGTGACCAACAGCTGCTGCTGAATATGTAAACTAGAGGAAGGCAAATTGGCAAAGAAGCCTAATCAAGCTGCGGCTGCCCTGTCTGGCTCAGGAGCCTCAGGAGCAAGACCTGGGGCCTCTTCGGTGTACAGATGGCATGACCTGGGCTTGGGAAGTTGGGTGCCTTGAGAGAGAGATAAGGAGGTGGCCCCACAGGCAGTCTTAGTGTCAGCAAGTTGGGGAGAAGGAGGTAATACAGGGCGCAATAGCTGGTGCTTCTCTCAGAGGAAGCCAACTGTGTTGACAAGGACTGCATACAAGTGCCCGTGGGTTGTGCTTCTCCTGTAGGCCAGCCTGAGCCCCAGATGGGCCTGGTCCTTGGCATGAGCAGAGGGCCCTCACCCCAAGCATGGATTCTGGCTTCAGGGAGGCTAACCTGGTATTTTAAATTCCTAGCAGAGTAGTGTAAAGAACTTAGCACCTGCCAAAAAGGGCTACAAGATAATAAATGATAATAATGTGGATATTTTGGACTCTTTGAACTGGGTGGAGGATAAACCAGAGGTCTGTGCCAGTCTTAACCAGCCAGAAGGATTATGGCGAGGCTACACATTTGCTCCACGTCACTACAGATGGAGCGGGATTTAACTATTCGTGAGGACAGAGACATAGAGAAAAAGAGAAAGCAAGGGAATTTGGAAAGATTAAAAGATATTAAAAATTCCCCCATATTTTCAGATTGTGCCAAGAAAAGCAATCCAGGCTTGTCTGATGTGTCTCACCCTTTTCCTGATGGTCTTCAGCTACATCAAAATGGCCAAGCCTGCTTCAATGTCCAGGACCTGGCAATTGTTTAAAAAAGTACACTTAAGGATGGAATGGTGTGCAGTCATTAAAAATCATACTGGGAAAGATACCTTCTGACATGCTAAAAGCAGCATACCATTGGGAGAACTGGTTAAAAAATAAATTCATTATAGTGATCTGTGATGCGAATCAAAATGCTAACAGCAGTCATCTTTATTATAGGATTATCTGAATTATGGGATTACCATTGATTTTACTGTTCTTTCTTGGAGGGGGGGAGGTTCCTTTTTGCATTTTCCAGGTTTTAATAATTGTGTGTTCATTTTCCAATCAGGAAAAAAGTCATTATTTTACAAGTGTTCAAGGTTAAGCACAGTGTGACATTATTTTAGACACTGAAGTGTTGGTGAAGTTGGCCAGCAAAGTGCCTCTTCTTCCAGGCTGCTGAGAAGGGTATGACGCTCAGCCTTCTGCTTGAGGTCGCCATCACTAGGTGATGCTACCTACTGGAGGTCTTGAACTTACTGGGGGGAGAGGACACCTACCAGCTGCTGTCTTCTCTCCTCTGGACAGCTCCAGGAACTGGAGAAGGCATTTGGCTGCACAGCTGGTGGGGAGCTCTATCAAGAGGTCACATTTTGAGATCTAGTGGGGGCTCTTCTGATTTGAGTGTCTCTCTACTCAGGGGTCAGCAAACTGTTTCTGTAAAGGACCAGGTAGTAAATACTATAGGCTTTGTGGGCCATATGGTCTCTGTTCATGTTCAACTCTACTGTCCTAGCTTGAAAGCAGCCTAGGTAATCCATAAATGAGTGTGGCTCTCTGTTCTAGTAAAACTAGTTTCCCAGTCCTTGATAAATTCCAGGTTTCCTGACTTATTTCAATGGCATAGAGAGATCAGGTATAAGCCAAGTCAGTCCCTATAAATGCAGTAAGTCCCCCTTATCTGTGGTTTCAGTTACCGGTGGTCAACTGAGGTCTGGAGGCAGATGATCCGCCTTCTGACATACTGTCAAAAGGTCATCAGCAGCCTGAGGCTACGTCACAACACCCACATCATCACCTCACTTCATCTCATCACACAGGCATTTTGTCATTCACATCATCACAAGAAGGGTGAACACAGTTCAGTAGGAATTTTGAGAGAGGGAGACTACATTACGAGTTATTGTTAATCTCTTACTGTGCCTAATTCATACATTAAACTTTATCATAGGTAGGTATGCATAGGAAAAGCATAGTATATCTAGGGTTTGGTACTATCCACAGTTTCAGGCATCCAGTGGGAGTCTGGGGACATATCCCCCTGTGGATAATGGGGGACCACTGCAGATGGATCATTATTGAGTGCCCCTCCTTATGCTCCTTCTATACTGAGGTTTGACCAGTGGTGACTCTTCACACTAAAGGAAGGGAAGCCCATTGGTATGCTTATGTTTTGAGGCATTTAATATGTTGGCTTTTTCACCAGTTAAAATACGAGTCCCTGAAGTTTGAGAAATGAGCCTGCATTTTTAATACCATCCATGTAACTCACGTAGTGACATATAAACAGAAGGTGCTTGACATGCTCTTGCTGAATACAGAAGGAGCGAATGCGTATCCTCCCTCGCCTGCCCTCTCACCAAGCTGGTGTGAAATGTAGTTCTTGAGTGACACCTCTTGGGAACCATTCAAGCTCTGTCCTGGCAGATTCCACCTTGAATGGGACAACCTGTGTCCTGCACAAACACACCGTACTTTACAGAAGAATTTTTTCCTGCCCAGGAGAGGAACTTTCTAGAAGATGTTATTTAAAAATGTCCACATGAAGAACCACAGAGCAGGCCTGGCCAAAGCTGTTCCTTTTAGAGGGTTTTTTAGTTTTCCTCTGTGACTGTTTTCACATGAAAGGTTTTTAAGTTGACAATGTTTGAGTCCTCAGATCTTGCTTCATGACATTTAGGTACCTTCCCAGCCTCCTGCATTCCATTTCATTCCTTTGGCTCAGAGAAGGCACCCAAGGGGGGTTTGCCTTGTCAGGAAACTCTCCCTTGCCCATTTTGACACAGTCTCAATCTTCAGCGTTTTCCACAAATGCAAAACATGTAAATGAAGTAGAAATTAACAGGTGAAGCCTTGCAGCACCATGAATCCAGGCTCTTCCCTCAATGGGACCTGATGGAACCCACAGGCCAATCTTCAAAGGTCAAAACATTTGCTTCAAAGAAGAGAGAATTTAGAAATGTAATGCTCTGAAAGAAAGGCTCGGGTAAAAGCCAGGAAGATGAATTTTAGGCAATACTAATAAACAAAGCACTTGGCTGGAATTTAGTAAGAGTTAGAAAGCCTCATGAGTTAAGTATTCTGCAGGAGGTACACTGATTTTCAGGTGTGATACGTGGGTACATGTGTATATAGGTAAACATACACACCACCTAGACAATATATACAGGATGTACACATATTTGATTATATTCATTTTTTCTAAGCAAATGTTAATAGTCATTGAGGAGATGTATGCTCAATCCAATGATCAGAAATAAAAGTTAAAAGGCCCCCACCATCCTTTTGACCCCTGATGACAATCACTCCAGGTCACAGAGGTTTTTGCACAGAGGCCCATGGAAAGAATAAAAAAAGAATGGAAAGAAAAATGAGATGAAAAGCTAGACAATGAAATAATTCCTGGGAGAAATCCCAAGGAAAGAGCCCTCAGAAGTCAAAGGCCAGAGCTTCTCCGAGGTCCCAGGCACAGATGCTGCTGCTGGCCCTGGCCATACGAGAGCCTGTGGGAAGTGCTGTGACCCCCAGAGCCCAGTAGGCGAGCACAGTGTGGAATGGGGGAGCTACTCACGCTGTCGTTGCTTCCTTTGTTGTCCTCGTACTTGGTTTCTATGTGAATGGAGAATTTCGGCAGAAAGGAACACTGTGGACAAAGAGTAAAGTTTCATTAGCATACCATCCTTCTCTTCCCACCCTTCCACATAGCCCCTGGGTGCTATTTGGTTCGGAGCACTGTCTGCAATCGATAACATTAAGGTAACTAGGTCAGTATCCAAATCCAGACAAGAAAAGCTGCCTTTGGCAATGTGAATACAATTTCATCCAGAAGTCAGGCCAGAGAGAATAATAATCAATGGAAGGCAAGTCACCGAAGAGGACATTTCCAAAAGGAGTTGTTCTGTGGGCCCTGCCACAGGCTTCCGCAAAGCAAATCCCTGAGACAGACAAGCTCAGTTCTAGGACGCTTACCTTTGGTGAGAAGCTGCCATTGCTGGATACCTGGGGACCCAGACTTAACCTTTATAGAAATATTCATATAAAACTAGAGGTGCTATAGAACTTTATGACTGTAAATTATTGATGTCAGACAGACCTCACTTTTGGTTTTGGATTTATCACTTGATAGCTCTGTGACTTTGGAGAAATCATTAAATTTTTCTGAATCCCAGCAGTATTAAAACATGGATAATAACTATTACCTAATAGTGACATAGTGAGGATTAAGTAAAGTCACGCACATAAAACATACAGAACTGGGCATAGAGTAAGCATGCAATAAATGGCAGCAATTGGTATGAGTCTGCAGCTGAGCTTGACATAAAAGAGTCCTTCTTTTTGCCAGCGGAGGGGAGAGAAACCCCAAATGCACAACACCTAGTGTCCCAGTCTCATTTAAAGGGTTAAGGTAGCATGAGTGGAGGACCGTGATGAATGCTGATACAACCTCCCTCCTTCTGGCACTGAGCTGGGCATTAACTTTCTTGGCCACTAGAGATGGGATTGAAGACTAATGGGTAAAATGACCCAGCAACTCCACTGGGAGCAGCAGGTGTTGGAGATATGAGACTTGGACTGATCCCATGCTTACGATTCCAAGAGGCTGGCTCCGTTACTTATTTATCCAATGCACAGAGTACATATTCTATACCGGGCACATCTCAGTGCTAACAAGTTCTAAGTCATTTCATTCCTTGTAAACAACCCCATGTAGTAGGTACTATTATTTTCATCCCTGCTTTAAAGATGAGGAAACAGAGGCACATAGAGGTTAAGTAAATGCCCCATGATCACCTAATTCGTAAATAGTAGAGCCCAGTGTCCATGCTCTTGATTGTTACCCACTGGTTCTCAAAGTAGGGTGTCCAAACCTGCAGCAGAGTCCTGGAACTCGTTAGAAATGCAGTCTTCTGGGTCCAATCCCAGACTCACTGAATCAGCAACGCCGGGGATGTGACCCAGGCATGTGTGTTTAACAAGCCCTCCAGGGGATGCTGAGGAAGCCTCAAGTAGGAAAACCACCTCACTACACCACGCATGGGAAACAGACAGAATGTATTACCTCAAACTCCCAAGTCCACAGTCCATGCTACAGGCTCTCATCCCACGCACTTCATCCCCACAATGACCGTGATCCCCTTTGAGCCCAGCTGAGAACCCTGGTGGCATCTGCACAAGAAGGCAGAGGCATGCTCCACATTGCTAATCATCAGAAAAGTGCAAATTAAACCACAATGAGATATCATCTCACACCAGTTAGGATAGCCAACATTCAAAAGACAAACTACAACAAATGCTGGCGAGGATGTGGTGGGAATGTAAATTAGTTCAACCATTGTGGAAAGCAGTATGGAGGTTCCTCAAAAAACTCAAAATAGAAATACCATTTGACCCAGGAATTCCACTCCTAGGAATTTACCCTAAGAATGCAGGAGCCCAGTTTGGAAAAGACTGATGCACCCCTATGTTTATTGCAGCACTATTTACAGTAGCCAAGAAATGGAAGCAATCTAAGTGTCCATCAGTAGATGAATGGATATAGAAGATGTGGTACATATACACAACGGAATATTATTCAGCCATAAGAAGAAAACAAATCCTACCAGTTGCAACAACATGGATGGAGCTAGAGGGTATTATGCTTAGTGAAATAAGCCAGCCAGGCAGAGAAAGACAAATACCAAATGATTTCACTCATCTGTGGAGTATAAGAACAAAGCAAAAACTGAAGGAACAAAACAGCAGCAGACTCACAGAACCCAAGAATGGACTAACAGTTACCAAAGGGAAAGGGACTGAGGAGGATGGGTGGGAAGGGAGGGATAAGGGGAAAAGGGGGCATTACGATCAGCACACATAATGTAGAGGGGGGCATGGGGAAGGCAGTATAACACAGAGAAGACAAGTAGAGAAGAAGCTATTGCATCTTACTACGCTGATGGACAGTGACTGTAATGGGGTATGTGGTGGGGACTTGATAATGGGGGAATCTAGTAACCACAGTGTTGTTCATGTAATTGTATATTAATGATACCCAAAAAAAGAGAAGGCAGAGGCCTTGGACGTGCCATTGATAATTCTCCTGACATCACATGCCTGTGTGCGTTTAGCATTCATCTGCCTTGATCTGAGTGAAACAAGCAAGCTGAACCGTGACTAAGGAAACACAGAAACAATCAATCCCAGTAATTGCCTTATGGCGAATGGGGCCTCACATTTATCCATTAACACCTTCTTTGCTGTCTCCTCTCAAACCTCTTGCTTCTTGACTGCTGCCCTCACACCGGGTCCCAGGGAGTCCCAAGGAGAAGTTGCTCCTTGGGAATCAAGACCCTGGAGGACTGGGAGCATCTCAGAGCCCCACGGCAGCGCTCTCGATGGACACGTGCACTTGGGGAGACGCCCTTGTTGAGGGACCCTTTTAAAAATAATAAGCCTTCAGGTGAACTGATTTGCCCCTTTAAACCCATAATTCATGTGAGGGTCAGTCCAACGTGTGTACAGCAGCAGGTGAGGAGAGAAGACAGCGGAGCTGGGTGTGGGTGCATCAGTGTGGAATCCCACAAGGAGTTTTTATTGCCTGAACTCTAGACCACTTAACTAAGGTCAAACAAATGAACTTTAGCATTGGGTATTAAACCCAAATACGAAATGCAAACCTTTATGCAAATTAGCAGATGTTGTTATTTTTGAGTCAAGATCTTAGTTGTTTTTATATCGGAACAGCAACCCTGGCAGAGGCTGGGAGTGCACCTGGCTTCGGCACGGCAGTGGGAGGACCCGGATCTGACAGGTCAGCTCCAGGCTGACCAGTGTTCTGTCCTTCAGCAGGGGTTTCGGACTGATAATCCCTATGGGATTACTGACAGCTCGCTTCTGGAGCCCTGCAGTGTGTGGTGTCTAAAGTTAAAATCATAAGTATCTCAGGCTTGGGGCATTTTCACTGCTGTCACTTAAAATGTCCTGGCTAGATGTCCACCATGAGATGAACTTCCGGTTACCTCACACAGGTTAGCTTCCCTAAAAATCCAGCCCACTAATCTGAGCAGAGACTTAAGCGAGGTTTTTCCTTTCTGCCTGGCTGGCTCCCTAACGGATCTCACCACTAAGGTTATCCTAATTCCCTTCCTTTCTCAAGGACCTGTGCTTGGCTTCATTCTTCCTCCCTTGCAGCTGATAATTTTGATTCATAGTTGAATGAGGACACAGACCATGTGATAGAAACACCTCCAGCTTCCTTCTCCTCCACTGCAAATCTTGGGCTTATTTCTTTACGCTGCTTCTTATTCTTTGTGAGTTAGAGAAAGACACTGTCTTTTTTTGTTCCAATGAAAAATAACATAGTGAGAAGAACTAAGACATAGGAGTCGATGGACCTGGGTTCAAATCAGAGCTGTACTGACTTGGGGAAATTATTTTGCCATTCCCAGCCTCAGTTTCCCATACATGCAATGGGGCAACACTTCTCTATTCTGTAGGGGTGTTGAGAAGGGCAGCGAGATCATTCAGTTAAATCCAGCACAGTGCCTGGCATGTAGAATGTGCACAGTAAAAAATACTTATTAGGTGTCTTTGGAAACTTGTTTTATTGATTATATGCTTCCTTCCTGCAGCCTAAAAATATAATGACATGTCATAGTCTTAAGAAAAAGTACCAAGTGGGTATGTTTCTTCTTCCAACTACAGTCAATCCCATTTCTCCTTGTCTACACAATCCGACTCTATGAAATGAGGAGTCAGTGCTGTATCTCTACTTCGTCACCTCTCACCTGTCTCAACCAGTTCAAGAGGGTATGGGATGACTGCTTATTGAGTAATTTTTAAACCAGCAACACTTCTGCACCTCTACTGTACTGGACATGACTGAGCAATCCCTCCTTCCTAAAGCAGATCCTTCTCAGCGTCTTCCTCCCCTCCTTAGCCGACCCCCCAGTGGAGGTGGTCCCTTATGTTCTGCCTTCCACCCTACCTTCTTGCTCCAAACCCTTTCCCCCGGTGGTCTCACCTGCTCCCGACTTTTCCATGACTATTTTTTATGGATGGCTCCAAAACTGACATCTTTAACCTCAGCTGCTCTTCTCAGATGTCCAGTTGCCCAGAGGCCATCCCTAACAAGGGCCCTCCAGGCACACCAAACTTGACAGGTCCATTCTGAATTCAAATGTTCTCCTGTACTGTATGAGTTTCCTAAGGCTGTCATAACAAATCACCATGAACTTGGTGGCCAAAAGCAGCAGAAATTTAGCCTCTCAGTTCTGGAGGCTGTATGCCTGGAATCAAGATGTTGGCAATGTTGGGGTCCCTCTGAAGGCTCTGGAGAACGGTCCCTCCTGCCTCTTCCAGCTTCCAGTGGCCCCAGGTATTCCTGGGTTTGTGGCTGCATAATGCCAAGTTCTGCCTCTGTCTCATATTAAACTCTCTCTGTGTGTCTCTGTCCTCTTCTTTTCTTATAAGACACCAGTTTGGGGATTTAGGTTCACTCTAAATCTAGTGTGATTTCATCTTACACCTCAAAGTCCTTAACTCATTACATCTGCAAAGACCCTGTTTCCAAATAAGGTCACACTCTGAGGTTCCAGTGGACATGAATTTTGAAGGGATGCTATTTAACCCACCACACTCACCCAGTACATCCAATGAACCCCCAGTCTTGCTTAGTTTCCCTCCATAAGGGGAAGACACAGAGTCTTCTATATCTGACCCTAATTTTCTTTCTGTCTCTCTCCTATATTCATTCTACAGCTCAATAACAGACCACTTCCCATTCCCTGGAACACTTCCGGCTGCCTTGTTTGTCCACAGTTCTCTCAGCCCAAAATCTCCTTCCTAAATGCCACAGACCGTATCAAATACCACTTCAGAACGATTATCCTGTGTGTGTGCGGTATGTTTGTACCTTTGTCACAGCACCTATCTCCTTTTCCATCATCACAATTGGCTGTCTACGTGCTTGGCTCACCAAGCAGATAAGCTCTACTGCTATCCCAACAGTCACCCTGCACCTCCCCTACACCCCGCTGCCATGAGGAATGGCATGGGCCACAGCCACCCAGTTATTCAAGCATCGAGGCATCTCCTTTGAGTTTGCTCAGATCTGCTTTCTGTGACTAAGGGCTTTGCTCCAACTAGGAATACACCCGCCAAGCCAGTCATTCTCAAATATCCAGAGAAGAAGGGAGTAGCCACCTTCTAACCCTGGACTTCCTCAAAATGTACGCCATCCCCTAAGGATTCTGACACATTTCCTTGGGTGAGGGAGATCCCATATCACTGAGGGAAGTGTCAGGAATGTGGCAGTCGGGAAAAAGTTGGGAACCAAACTGGAGCATGCTGCAGGAGGTGAGGCATGAGGGGGTCACCCCCCGGCCGAACCTGGAAGACGACGAAGGGATTTGGAAGACTCCTCTATGCTCTATGGCACAGGCATTTGGGAACACTGAATGTTTCACGTCCTGTTTGGCCCACAACCAAATGATGGGATGCGGCTCCTTTGATTAGATTACCAAGATGATCAGATTCTGCCTGGCTTTGAAGAGGTAAGTTGCTGTACTGTGAGAGGGCCATCCGGCTAGAACTTGAGGGAGGCGCCTGGTTGCTGAGAGCCGCCCCTGGAAAGCTGGACTTAGTCCCATGACCACAAGGGACTGAATCCTGCCAATACCCTGTGAACCTGGAAGGGACACGGAGCTTCAGATGAGATTGGAGCCCTGGCTGACACCTTTATTTCAGCCTGGTGACACTCTGAGCTAGGACCCAGCTAACTTGGGCCCCAATGGAAACTATGAGATATGAAGTTGTGTTGCTTTAAGTGGCTAAGTTTGTGGGAAATTTGTTACACAGCAAAAGAAAACCAATACAACACTCAACCTCAAGAATCCAACTACTGCTTCCCTTTCAAATCACCCATGTGGCTTTCACCTGAGTAAATTATCACTTGTTCTGAGGCTTGAACATTCCAAGGAAATAGGGAATTTTGTACCCTTTCTGGCTTATTAGTTCCACCTGGGATGTCATCTGCTTTGATAATAGCCACTACTTATTGCCCAGGGTGGTATTTGCTGGTCACTGATGCCACTAAGCTTGCCATTAGCTGGTGTCCCGATGCAGCCCTGTGTACCTAGCCCTCAGGGAGCAAGAATGGGGCTTCAGTAGAAAGGATATAGGTTTTGGAGTGAAACACACTTTGGTGCCAACTCCAGCTTCTCTTCTCACAATCTGTGTGACTTGGGCAAATTCCTTAATCCTTCTGAGCTTCAGTTTTCTCATCCATAAAACGGAGATGCTATCAACTTCATAGCTGTGGAGTGGGGATTGAATGACATGATGGATGTCCAAGGCTGGCAGTATCTGGCAGGACAGGTACTGGAGAAATGTGGGCCCTTCCCACTGTACCCCTCTCCCCCATGAACTCCTACAGGGCACAGGGGGAAGAAAACAGAGTGAGGGTGGGTGTTGGCCTGGCACTGTGTGTGTGCAAGGATGCGCAGGAGGCTGTGGGACTCCTGGAGTGGCGGCACCAGGAGGGACACCTGGTCGGTCCTTCTCAAGACAGCGACAGAGCAGGTGCGGGCTCCTCCAGCTTCCCTCTGACCCCTGACCTGCTGTGTTGTGGAGAATATGCCATCTGAACTTCCAGATCATCCTCTCATTGTCTTCCTTTTTCTAATGGCCTAGCAGCTCTTTTATCTGCTCAGGGGCCCTCTCCCATCACCTCTTAGCTTTCCTCAACCCCCTGACAACTTCATATAGGGAAATAAGAATACTATGGATCTCTGTGGACTTTCTTCTGTCCTAGATCTAAGGGTGTTCTGTCCGCTCGTTCACTCAATCTTATTTCAAAAGCCGAGGCTGAGAGAAGAAATAACTTCAAAACACAGCATTTGGGAGCAGGCCCCAGGGGTCCTGCATGGTAACCTTGCCTACAGCAGAGGGTTGGCTAGTGACTCCCAAGCAGCGTGACGAAGTGCTCTAATCCCCTGGGCCTGGGGGGCAGCAGGAGTCACCTTGCCCTCCCCCGCCGGCCTCCACCCCCCACCCACTCTCCTTCCTCCCCTGGGCCCATTCTTTTTTTCTCACGAAAAATCTTTTTGTTCCTCTCTTTTTGACTAGAAAAGCAGCTTGGTCAGGATAATCCTAACAAATAATTCACTTTATTACATCCAGAGTTTGGTTTGCCCCTACCTGTCCCCCCGACACCAAAAAAGATTGGAGCAGTGTCATGGAGAAATCAGAGAAACAAGGCAGAAGCTCTCCTGTCATCTCCTCTGATTTTCTAGCTTAGATCTTTCAGACCAAGTAGGGTTGCTGCCATGCGCTCCCTGCCATGACCAGCTTCCTTTGTGCCCGGTATCTGAGCATCTTTAATTTGCCTTCCAAACACAGCGGCATCCACTGGGATGAACCTCTTATTGCAGAGTGATCAGCCAGTACCTGTGAAGTCTCTAGCATCTAAAACCGAGCATGCAGAAAAGTGATGGTTCTTTGTTGAATATTTAAATACATCTTTTGGAAGTGATGAGGGACTCTGCAGTTGGGGGAAAAAAATGCCAGGAGAGATGAATGAAGTACCTGGGCTTCTGCATGAATAACTTCCAGACACAAGCACACCCAGGTTCAGTGTGGGGAAGCAAAAGCGGCATATGCAAAATGCACACAGAACTGAATTTTCAATTCACTACAGACATGCTGTGGGAAAATGAGAGCTATTTTTAGTCCAGTGATTGATTAGGGTTGCTATGGCAATAAGCAATACTTAGGTGAACAAAACTAAATGTAAGCAAGGCTTAAAGAGAAAGAAGCAACCACACTGGGAATTGCCTAGTTTCTGGATGGTGCTGAAAGCCCTTGCTGCAGTTTCCACCCCAGCACAGCGAGAAGGGATGGTGGCTGTAGAGAATGGGCCAGGGGAGACAAGTCTGAGGCTGTCTGGGCAATCTGCTCTTCAGAAGTGTGCAGTGGCAGAACTTCTGGAAGAATGTGCACACTTCATTTGAAGATCATCATTACCGTCTTACTACACTGCCATAGCACCCAGCACATGGTGAAGCTGATGGGTAGGAATCCCACCCTGTACCAGCTTACAAAGGAATGTAAAAATCATATTCTAACAATACATTTCTAAACCTTACTTAATGATGCCTCATCTGGTGGACTTGTTAAAAACAGACTCTAGGTTCCTCTCTTGATGATTTCCTTTCAGAAAGTTGGTGGAGTTCCCAGAGCCTACTCCTGAAACCAGGAATTGATTCTTTTTTTTTTCTAAATAGCTTTAGTCACATCCCATATTATTCACCCATCTCAAGTATACACGTCAGTAATTTTTAGTATATTCACAGAATTGTGCAACCATTATCACAACCTAATCTCAGACTATTTTATCACCCCCAAAAGAAGCCCTGTACCCATCAGCAGTCTCCCTCCATTCCTAACTCCCTCCTACCCTATACCCTAAGCAACCACCGATTTATTTTCTGTCTCTGTGATTGTCTATTTTGGATATTTCATCAATTGTGATCTTTTGTGTTTGGATTCTCTCACTCAGCAACCTTTTTATAGCAGAATAATATTCCACGTTTACCCATTCTTCAGTTGACGGACATTTGTCTCCACATTTTTGGCTATTATGAACAATGCTGCCATGGACAATCTTGCACAAGTTTTTGTACGGACATATGTTTTTAGTTCTCTTGGGTATATACCTAGAGTGGAACTGCCGGATCACATGCAGGTCATAACACCATGTTTAACCTTTTGAGGAACTGCCAGATGGTTTCCCAAAGTAACTGTACCATTCCACATTCCCACCAGTTCGTATGAGAGTTCCAGATTCTCCACATTTTTGCTAACACTATTGTCCTGGTGTTTCTTAACCTTGGGACATTTTGGAATACATCGGATGATCCAAGGTAATCACAGTCAACATTCCTCATGTCCAGTCTGAGACAGACAGACGTGACCCAACACCGAGGTAATAACAACGATATCATGGACACGGTGCTTCACTACCATCAAGCACTGTTCCAAGTACTTGATATATAATAATTCACCTATCAGCTCATTAATCCTCATACAGCTCTATGAGGAATGTACATTATTACCCCCCTTATCCCCCTTTGACAGATAGGGAACAGAGGCATGGGAAGGTCGAGCTGTATGCTCCAAATCATACAACACTTTCACCATGGAGCTGGGATCCAGCTCAGGCTGTCCGGCTCTGAGGCTCGTGCTTGAGCCCCCATGTCCTGTTGCCTCTTGGGTATTAGGCAAGCACGTGGGCCCTTCTGGGGGCGCTGCGTACTCAGGCAGGAGTAACAGTGACTAAGGCACAGGCTTCGCTTCTTAGTATGTCCTGTGGCCACTGAGAGTAGAGGGAATGTGTGTGTATGCATCTGTCAGAAGACAGATGTACCCTACTTCAAACAAGCCAAAGAAGGAAAATCAGGAGTTGCCCAAAAGATAAACTGGGAAATAATTATTCACTAAGAAATTCAGTGGTATTCCTTTAAATGCCAAAGGTATCCTCGTACCTTTAAAATACAATTATTTTCAAAAACTGAACTTAAATATGATGGCGTAAGTTCATTCCTACTAAAGAAGTTCTTTTAAAACCCTGCCCGGAACTCCAAGAAGGGAGTGAATTCTCAGGTTTACAAATGAACAAACGTTCATTACCACACTGCTGGTCCTGTAAAGGACATGGAAACAACTGAAGGTCTACCAGTAGAAGATTGGTTAATAACATTGTGGTAGACTCTGAAGCTATTAAAAGAGTAAAGTGTAAGACAGGATGATCTCATTTCTTGTAAAAGGAAGAAAAAAGCATGTTAGTATATGCGCCAAAAAAATGGAAGACACCGAAATATTCTCATGGACGAGGGCAGTGGAAATTATGAGGCCCTCTTATTTTCTGTGATATACATTTTTATACTGCTTGTATTTTATAACAACCATCTCCTTTTTCAGGAAGCAAAAAATAAAACCCAAAAAAACCCAAATCCAATAAAAAAGTAAACAAACATGTCAGTGATATCCCAAAGTAGCTGTATTCTCTCTTAGGGAAGTCATAGGATGTTCTAAAAATGCTCTTACTTTTAGTTTGCTTTGAGTCAAAGAGGCTAGATTATAAACAGCACTGTTCAGTAGATGGAGGAGGTACAAACCAGGAAGTTTGGAAATTGCTACTTCAAGTGGTTCCCGTCTCACATAGCAGACCTGCTTATGGAATTTTAGAACAAGGCAGGATCTGAGAGGTGATCTAGTCCAGTAGTTCAAACCACTTTTTAAATGGCATCAGAGTTTTTTCTTCAAATAAAATGTTATGCAGGGATGTGGCAGCCAGTGAGGCATGTCGATGGAACTTCCTGGACCAAGAAAAGAAAGTCTGAAAATTGCTGAGTGAGCCCAATACCTTCACACTTTATTCCTGGTTACCTGCAGAATCTTTCCATCCGAGAGCAAACTTTACAAGAAGCTTGAAATCAAGAAAGTTAAATGGAAGAGCTGAGAAGCTGGCTTGGGGTAGATTAAGCACTTATAGATTTTTCAAAGATCATTTCTTTTTAGCTTTTATTTGGAACTCAGTGCATTCATCTCTGGCCATCCTGTTCGCCTCCACACAACACGTGTCCCTTGCTATCAATGAACATTAAACTCTGTATAGACTTGATCTTCTCTATAATGGAATTCCCCCTGAAGACATTGATTCTCTGGTACTCTATTCTATATTATCATATTAAATGCACTCCAAGACCACACAGGGAATTTCAGCTTGAGATGGGATCATTAATAAAACTGGATTTGTATATGTTTCCACCTTTCACCGACAGAAGACTTGCATCCAGAAGGGCTAGTGAGATCAAGTCTATAGAGTTTAGGATTTATTATCTTTTAGGAATCTGGGGCTGGAGCCTATGCTATTTGCAAAATTCACTGTGAGTGGTGCATCAGTATGTAGAGGCAGTTGATAGATACCTAGATTTTAAAGTACTTTCCAACTTTACTCTTCATCAGGAAATTTTTATGTTTGCATTTTGACAGAAATGTTGCCTTATAACTGGAAGGTAATATTAATATTCTCTTTGTGCACAGAAGACCTTTAACACACACACCAACTTCAAGAAGGTGTATGTCTGGCTGTCCCCCCACCTACTCAGAATCTCAGTCATCATGCAGGAAAATATGCAAAAGAAATAAGGAGGCAATATTTGGGTTTCCTTTGCTGTTCTGGGTCCTGGGTGCCACATATGGCTTTATACATAAATAGGGTGGGTGGTAATAGTGACAGGGTAGTTGGAAAAAATTGCAAAGAAGATAGTTCCAGAAAAGCAAGAAGAGGAACTCATATGGATATTTCTTTAAAAAGTAGAAAATTTTTAAAGCAAAAAAAAGGAGAAAGGGAATTGCATATAAATAATAGAGATGAGGATGAATCAGAGAGTAACATCCCAAATATATGCTGCATAGGAAGAAAAATGTGGCCAGGAAGAGCAATGGACATGAAAGAGAAGCGGAGGAGGAGGAGAGGCAGGGAGTGTGGAAGGCAGAGCACAGAGATGCAGCAGGAAAACAGCTGCTTGTATTCCAGCCCACAGGGAGGAAATGAATCCCAGCCTCTCGGCAGCCTCTCATCAGCCTGCACCCTACACTGAGGCTTCTGTTCATTCATTAGTTCATTGACTGCTGGGGCCTCTTCTGTCCTCTGACATGCGGAGTAACAGCAACTAACTGCAGAAGCAAGGCCAGGAGGGAAAGAGAGCAAAGACATGAATGAAAGTATGTTTTCTCAATGGAACACGGTTTGCTGCTGGCACTTCTATGGAAATCGAGCTGGGAAACTAAATTCAGCCTCATATAATCTAGAGCTGGACCTGTCAAGACAGAAATAAGCAGAGGATGCTTGTGAATACTGATAGCTACTCCCAATAAAGACAGGACAGGAATTTAAAGAGACAGGCAGAACACATCAAATGAACAAGAACTGCATGTAAATTATCGAGATAATAATAGAAATAATCAGAGTGACACCCCAAATAAATATAGGCTGGCATATGGCCTGTATATAGGAAACTTTTCAGATTACAAGCCTTCTCGGTTAAAAACTGTTAGAATCACCCCTCCTTACCAACTGGAAAAATTCCTCACTTACAAATACATTCAAAAAAATACTCACTGTTAAAAATAAAATCAATCTTAAAATTCTGAACTGAAAAGATAGTTACATTCTTGTAGCAACACTTGTCTACAGAGTAAAAATATATGCTGTCATGTAGTTGAGAGCATTTTAGTGATTAGAAAGGTCAAAAGACATGGGGATAATTTTGCATTCAGTTTATTTAATCACCGAAATGTACTATTTCAGCATATCCATAGTTATATGTATTTTATTTTATTTTTACAGAAAGAAATCTGTCCCACAAAACCTTTCTGGTAGTATTATTTTGATCTCACCTACTTGAACTGAACACAGTTTCACAGGCATTAATCGACTGTAGAAGAGGAAGCCAATTTTTAGTACCACAAATGGAAAGTAGAAAACAAAGAAAGGACAATTTTCTAGTAAAATCTTCTACTGAGAATTCCTTCAAACAAGTATTTCTTTCTCTGATGACTGCCCTCTGTAAACTCATTCTGAGTAGTTAAAAAAAAAAAACAAAAACAAGTAAAAAATGTTATGTTATGGTAGTAGAGATACATATTTTATCTTTTGCTCTCCCACTCCCAAAAATGGCTGAAATAATTTTCTTTGAAGTACAAAGAAAAGCTTGGGAATAGGCAGAGAAAATGGAAGTGGGGTAAATCAGACAAAAATCACTGGCAGTTCCACGGTTCCTGCTTTACCAGTTTTTAAAAAAAGGACCTTTGCCCTCCCCTCCTCTAAATTATGTACTGCCCTGGACATTCAGGGTAATTGTGGTGTAGAGGTAAAAGTTATTTCCTAACCACCTGCCCCCATCCCTGTACCTGTCTCCACGAGCTTAGGGGCCTTCATTCTCTTTGCTTGCAGAGCAGTTGAGATGGCCAGATTGTCCTCTAATTCCCATCTAAACGAGACCAACCCTAGTGTTCTTGTATAGCAGTGTACCTTCCTTCCCTGGACTCGTCCCCATTTCCTACTTATGTAATGTAGTGCTTCCTACCACCCTTGGCTGGGGCTCAGTTGTGGAGGAGGGCCTTAAGACAAATGGAGGTCACCGCCCAAACACAGCACCCATCAGCTCTTTCAATTATTAGGGGAGCTGATGGACGAAGATTGCGGTGAAATTCCTATCCAGGACAGTTAGTGCTTTCAGAAAAATAACTCAATCTCCCTGTTGCCGCTCCTGGGAAAACAACCCAGGTTCACCTCGGGTGATGGACGACCTGTTCCCACCCTGAGCAGCCTTGAGTCTTTTTCTCTGGCTCCAGTTAACCAACCTGAACCGCCCCCATCTCTCACTGTGGCTCGATACCACTGGAAGTTCCTATTCAAGGGTCATTTCCATCTCCCTAGTCTGTTACAATTCACCTTTTCTTCCTCTTTCAACTGAACAACTGACATGCCGGGAACACTGGACAGCCCACTACCCCCGTCGCTCCTTGGGTAATGGCCAGCCATTCTAACAGAAAGGAGCTTCCCACTGCCATCCCCTCTTCTACAGATTCTCATTGAAAGATGTTTTGCTGGAGTGGGATGGTCATGGCAGTGAAGTATATATAGCAACTGTGTACCTATGTCACTGCCATCTACTTACTGTAGCTTGAGTTTTCCAATTCTTACAAATGAGAAGAAAATCTTTTTTCCCTCCTTCATTACTACTGAGGCTGAACTATATTCATATTCCAGCGTTGCCTTTTTTTAGCCCTAGAAAAACAATATCAGTGACTTTGGAAGGCAGCCAGTCTCCTCTGGCACCTTCCTTTGTGACTTTACAAACTTCAGAAGAACAGGCACGTTTTGAAGAACTGGTCAGATGGTCTGTTCTCGAAAATTGTCATGTTGTTCTTTGTTTACTGTATAATTATGATCTTTCCTATAACCAGGCTAAAGATATTTTTCCACTTCCTGGCAAATGGCATTTTCACATAATCCCAGACACACAGAGTCACACAGTGATGAAACGGCTTTTACGTCTTGATAACTGTGGTAATGCTGAAGCCCTAGATGACCTTAAATAGAAAGTTCTCTTGCCTGGGTTTTGTCACAAATGAGGGCAGCATGAGGTCTCAGTAACAGGCTGGACAGTCAGATACAAGACGTAGGGGATCCCAGGAATAGACATGCATTGCTCTGGGCTAATCCTACGAGATGAGACACCTGGCTGGAGTAGTAAGAGCCCCTGCCTCCCTGGGGGGTAGGGGGGTAGGACATGGTGACCCCAGTTGAGGGTGTGGCATTGGGGAAGTTTTGCTTTGGTACATAGACAGGAAATATGGGGCTTGAAATGATACCATGAAGAGGTACTGGGATTAAACTATTGGGGGATAAAGAAGGCAGTGAAAAAAGCATTTGAGACAGGGGAAATGATGAAGACAATTGGAAGCATCTCATGGGTGCAGACCCTCTAGTCAGAGAGAAGAGTGGGCCGCTCCACCAGGGCTGTCATGGGTAGAGAGCGCGAGCACACGGCTGAGTGTCTGAGTCCAGGGGGAGGAGGCAACTTCCAAATGAACACCCAGGCCTGAGGAGGGCACTTGCAGCCAAGGAGAGCCTGAGTCCTTCAGGCACTGAGGAGATGGAAAGAGCAGCTGTGCTATATTTGGGATGGAAAATATAAGCGGACTAGCTGGGAACCAAGTGACTTCCCTGTGGAGAACTAACTCTAGACTTCGCTCTGACATTCAAAGCTGCCATGACCTGGCCTGCATGGGTCCCGGCTGCGGATCCAGAGACAACCGGCCCCCTGTACCCAGAATGAGTGTGCTATAGACTAAACCATGCCCCCTCTCCAAATCTGTATGTTAAAGTCCTAACCCACAGTGTGATGCCATCTGGAGGTGGGGCTTTGGGGAGGTAATTATGTTTACATGAGGTTATGAGGGTGGGACCTTCACGACTGGATTAGCGCCCTTTTAAGAAGAGACCACAGGGCTTGCTTTCTCTTTCTCCCTGCCATGTGAGGACACAGCAATAAGATGGCTGTCGGGAAACCAGGAAGAGGGTCCTCACCAGGAATGGAATCCACTCATACCTTGACCTTGGACTTCCCAGCCCCCAGAACTGTACAAAATAAAGGTCTATTGTTGAAGCAACCCAGTCTGTGATAGTTTTGTTATGCAGCCTGAACAGAGTAAGAGCAGGTACCTGCAGACAGGTGTTCTAATATCCCCAAGGTCCAGCTCAAATCCCACCTTCTCCAAGGAATCTGCCCGTACTTTTCCTAGGAAGAATTTCTCTCCTTTCCACTCTGACACTTCAACTACAACACTTGGCGCAGGTCTTCCTGGAAATATTGCCAATTATGTATTCATCAGCTCTCACTTAATTTCCCCCAACTCTGCCCACTTTAATCTATTTCACTTCCTGAGTCAATCCTAACTGAGACAGGAAGTACTTAAGTTATTCTGACAGGTCATTGGATTGGCCTTAGTGTTAAGGTAGCATGTCAACCACAATGATCTTTCCTCATTTTCCTTTGGTATACCAATGTGCCCCTGTTCTTACAACCTGACTTTTGTACTTCTGCCCTGCTATCTGTCCCCCATAAGGACTGCCAGATAAGATACGAGATCAATAATTCTTCAGTATATCCTATGCAATATTTGGGACATACTTATACTAAAAACTACTTGCTGTTAACCTCCTAATTCAAATTTAAGGAGACATTCTGGTTTTTAGCATCTCATGACCAAGTAGCTGTGTCTGATGGCTTTATCCTGTTGCCTGTACTCCTTCCTTGAGGACTACAGCCCTGTCCCTGAAGCTCAAGGCCCAATCCAGAGGCCAGGGCCCCTCTTTCACACTGCAATTGCTTGTCTGGCTGGATTCTCCAGTATCATTCATTCTGCCCTCTGATCTGAACCTCTGCTGTCAGCCCAGCTCAGAGGTCATCCACCTTAGTGGGCAGGCCTGGTGCCAGCCTGTCCCCTGGGCTGACTGATGGCCTTGTCTTGTCTTGCCTCTAGAAAACCCTATGACATACTGGTGACTCCAGGGTTTGACTGGAATGTCTAGCTATTTCTCACCAGATTATGACTCCCCAAAGGGCAAGGGTTATTGCTCAATAAAACCTTCCAGCATGATGTTTTACACAATGTTGTTGCTTCACAAATGACTGTCACTCTAAAGTTGAAAGATGGTGTTATGGGTTGAATGGGGTGCCCTTCTCCCCACCCCCCACACATATGTTTAAGTCCTAGCCCCAGTTCTTGAGAACATAATCTGATTTGGAATCAGGGTCCTTGCAGATGCAATTAGTTAAATGAAGATGAGGTCACACTGGAATGGGGTGGGTCCATAATCCAGTATGACTGTGTCCTTGTGAGAACAGGAGAGAGACACAGCAAAGAGGATACCTCGGGAAGACACGGAGGCATACAGGAAGTGGCAGCTCTGTGCAGACAGGCAGAGATTGCAGTTATGTCGCCAATTCCGAGGAATGCCTGGGGCCACCTCAGCTAGAAAGAGGCAGGGAAGGACTTCTTCCCTACAGGTTTCAGTGGGAGCACAGCCCGCGGACAGCTTGATTCAGACCACCGGCTTCCAGAACTGTAAGACAATGTACTTCTGTTGTTTTAAGCCACCCATTTTGTGGTACTGTGTTATGGCAGCCCCAGAAAACTATCCCAAGGATGGCCTTAGGGAGGAAATGCAAAAAAAAAAAAATTTCTAGAAGAAATCAAGTAATATTTAGTCAAAGAGAAGGAGGTGAGTATGAGACCGTACAGCTGTAACTAACTTCTCTAAGTGCTGTCCCCTAATTTTCTCAAGTAGAAATAAAATAATGTACATCCTTTTAAAAGTCTGAATTGTGATTAGAACCCCAGAAGTACCGTGGGGCAGAGACTGGGCAGAAGGAAAGGCCGTGAGGCCCTCAGAAATCCCCCGTGGCCTGCACAGAGGTTGACCTGGGGTCTGGGGCCCATCGTAATACAAGCTTCTGCGGGAGCTCCCCCGGGAGGTGCGTCCCTGCGGGAATGGCTCTGTCAGAAGCCTTAGTTTCATTCTGTGGTGTTGTTTTCAGAACCTCAGAACTTTTAACATGTAGTCTTAAAAAATGAACACAATGGCACTAAACATTTCTCTGTTAGTCAGACTTCATTTCTCTGTTAATCACCCCCATATCTCACAGTACTGTCATGAGCCTATGGGGAACCAGTTTTGGGTCAAGTCAAGGTGACCTAATTCTAAGGCTCACCTGGCAAATAACTGCCTTGGCGTAGTTATAGGGAAAATAATTCTCTTGTCCTTGTAACTATGGATTACATTTCAAATGAAAAGTCCATCCACAAGCTTTCGGAGAAGTAGGAAGTGGAAGAACATCAGGTATCCCTAAAACCAAATAATATCTTAGACAGTTAGGACTATCCACTCTAAGAACTGGAGCCCAGTCTGTATTGGAGGACACCAAGATCTATTTCCACGTATTTGCCCACAGACCTTCCATCTTAATGATGGCGGCGTCCAGCACTGCACAGTAAATAGCAACGAACATTTACTGAGCATTTACCATACACCAAGGATGAGGCTAAGATTCCACAGGGAATATTGAATATAATCTTCATATCACCCTTATTATGAGACAGTTACTACATTTTCCCCACTTACAGATGAGAAAATGGAAGCTTAGGGGGAAGTAATTTGCACAATTGTTAATGAAGGCAGGGTTCAAAAGCTTCCAAAGTCTTCCTCTTGCAGACTGTGTAATTGTTAGAAGCCATGGAACTGGGGGTGTAGAGTTGGTGGTGGACCATTTAATTGCCTGCTGTATACAGGAAATGTGCTAACAGCTTTCTGTATGTTAGATCAGGGGCTGGTGAACTATCTAGACCGGGGGCCAAATCTGGCCTACTGCCTGGGCAAGCACAACCATGCCAGTATCTTTACGTAGCATCTATGGCTGCTTTTGCAGTGACAGAGATTGTCCCACAAAGCAGAAAACATTTACTATATGGTCCTTCAGAGAAAAAGTCTTCTGACCCCGGTGTCAGATGACTGAATCCTTCTACTGACAGCTCTATTAGAGACTGGTCATCTCAGTTTTAGAGATACGGAAACTTAGGTTCAGAGAAGTTAAGCTGCTTATTCTAGAGCAGTGGTTCCTTGACTCCTGAAATGAAAATCTGTACTTTTCTACAGAATTAACTTGTTTCAAAAGTAAAGAATATTGGGGAAAATGCTATATAAAATCCTTTCTAAAGCTATAACGAAAACTTTACCCAGGCCTCTCTGACTCCAAAACCAGTGAGTGACACTTCTCCTGTATCTGTAGGGACTGTTTATCTGTCTTTGATTAATCACACATGCTTCCTGTCATTCAATAACTATTTAGTGAGCATTTTCTATATGCAGGATACTACGCTCACGCCAACGCCGTGATGAGTCATTTCCCTCTGTTTCTCTCTCACCATCTCTCTTTCCTTTGGCTGTTTTGATTAAGACCAAAAACTTAACTCCATCACAGCTCAGTTAACCATTTTCCTGTTATAACAGACTGACCTGTTGATCACTGGGAAAAAGGATCCAAATGAAAATACTACAACACAATGATATTAAAAAGTCCCTTTTTGTTAATTGTAATTAATGATGCTAGAGGCACTTAGGGCAGGAAGAAGTTAAAAGATTTTTGTCAAGCCACCAAGAAAACTGTCCAATCTAGAGCTCTGAGTAAAACAGCTGGAAAGCACGTTTTTCTAGTTTCAAGGTTCTCCATTAAGGGATCAGGCCACAGCCTGTAAGTATAAACCCCACCTTCCATCAATAACTACCGCCATCATCTCTTTGATACCACATTTCTAGAAACTGTTCTTCTGTTACAGTGAACTGTCACAAGCAGAATAGTCAAGCTATTTAAAAATACAAGCAAAGTTAATTATGAAAGTGACTAGCAAGGCACTTTAAATTAACATTCATATTCTTGAACAAATAAGAACATTCAAGTTATTGCATTACGTTTAACTATGTAATAGCTTACATTTAAATATTTCTGATTCTGAATTATTTCTCTCTTCTTTTTTTATTACATTGATAACATGAGAAGTATAAGTTCCAATTACTCCACTGATCTTACGCTGAATATTTTAAAATGATGAAATGAAACTTACTGTGTATTCTGGTCCCAGATGTTCATTCGGACAAGAGGGAAAAGAAAAGAAAAAAAAGAGATAAATGATGACTCAGACCACACATAATGCAATATAAAACCACAGAACTAACAAATACTGGTGAATTGTAATTATTGTAAGGAAACCTTATAAAAGTTAAACTTTCATAAATACTGAATGTCACCATGTTTGCTCTTAGAAGTCTTTCATATGATATTTCTGTGGTTGGGCAGATAAGGACTGTAGGACAAGACTCAATTAGCCTATACGTTTGTTGCTAATTAAAAACCAAAGAGTTGGCATTATAAAAGCAGAATTAAAGACTAATAATTCCAATAGAGCATTTCATTAAACACAAAGGAAATCTTTTAAGTGGAGAAGCAGCGTTTATACCCAACAAGAGCTTGTTATGATGATATTCAAGTGGGATCTTGAATTTTCCTCTATTTGAGGGCAGGAACCAAACCTACATTTTTTGGCTGAAGTATCAACACAGAGGTTATTATCAATCCCTTTCAAGTGAGATAGAAAGCAACCTTACAGATTTTCATATTAACCAATTGCAAAGGAGCTTTAGGGCAGAGAGACCTAACAGAATCTTCTACAAAACTACAGTCAAGGTTTGGTTTGGTTTGGTTTGGTGTTGGTGGGGAAGTGGGGTGGGCTGTAAAACTAACAAGGCAAAGTAAACAATTCGTTTATAAACAAACCATACCCCCAAATTACCTGAGGATTACTGAGGAAACAGGGAGAAAAGGAAAACGAAACCTCTAGAAATGTCACTAAAAAGGACTTCACTTCATTTTCCTTTCTCTAAGCTATTTGCTACAACCACTCTGAGAAGATGGAACGGTTCAGCTTAACCCCCACCATCCCTGCCAGAGGAGCGGTGACCTAAGCAGACGGTGGCAAAGGGTGAGGGAGCTATTACAGGGCTCCCACAGGTTCCTGCCTGGACAATAACCCCTAAATCAGTGAGATCTGACCACGGCTATGCTCTGTTGCTGCACATGAAATACTGGTTGTACGAAGGACTTACCTGTGATTGTGTAGGGATAATAGTTCCAAGCCTTCTCTGTAACATAGAAAATTTTGGGAACAACAGCTCGAGCCCAACTAGGCAGTTTGCTAAGAAGAAAGGAGAAAGAAAAAAAAAGGCAATTAGAGTCCGTCCAGAACCCAGACACGTGCTAGATACATGCTATGGTATCTTTCTAGATAAACTGACTGCAAGGGAAATCAGAGGGGTTCTGAGGCGGCTCTCCTCCAGCAGCCGTCCCTCCCCGGCTCTGGTCTTGACTGCAGTCAGTTTTCTGTGCAAACTCATGTGCTCTTAGGATGTGTGAAGGCAGCAGGTTACAACCTGATGCGGGGGCGCCTCATAGGACTTTAAGCCTGTCCTCTCGGATGTGATTTACAAAGACACCTCTGGGAGGTGCCTGGTTTGAAGGGTTTGGCCAGCCTGGCCTTTGTCTCCTAGGAGTGACATGGCAGAAGCAGAATGAAGGGATGTTTATGCCCAAACACGACAGCGGGACAGAGGCAAGGGTCAGGGCCAGGCGCCAGCTTCACATATGAGCGATGTTTTGAAAATGACTGAAGCAACAGAGCATAGCGACTTCAGAGAGATGAAGAGGAGCAAATACAGCCCCTGGATGACTGTAGTCGGTTGGCTTCTGTCCCCCACAAACATATCTCCAGGCTATAACCCTCAGCACTTGTGAATTTAACCTTATTTGAAAAATAGAGTTTTTGTAGATGTAATGAAGTTAAGGATCTCAAGATGAAAATCAGCCTAAATCAGCCTGGGTTTTGGATGGGCCCTAACTCCAGTAACCGGTGTCATTAGGAGAAAAAGGAGAGGGAGCTTGGAGACACAGAGGTACCCGGAGGGGAAGGCCACGTGAAGACGGAGGCGGAGACTGGAGTGACGCCCCTACAGGCCAAGGAGCTCCGGGGACGGCCACAGCCCAGAGCAGAGGCTCCCTGGGGGCCCCCACGGGGAACCAGCGCTGCCGCCACCAGGATTTCAGACTCCTGGCCTCCAGAGCTGTGAGAGGACGAATTTGTGTTGTTGTAAAGGCACCCAGTTTGAGGCAATTTGTTGCGGCAGCCCTAGGAAATGGATACAGTGACAGATCCATTCCTCCAGAGCAGGGACCCAGGCAGCCATTTGTAGAAAACAAATTCTTAAAGAAATCTCAAGGGCACAGGTCCCAAGATCGTTTGTAACCAAGGACTAATTAAGTTTTGGTCTGTTTTCTTTTCCTTCAGAGGCAAACTCTACAGCACAGGCCTAGAGAATTCCTTAAGTATTATCTTTAAATAGATAGCATTATATTCCTTAAATATGTTTGCATGATTTTATTTCCCCCCAGCACTATACCCTGGGGTTTTCTATCTTTTCAGTTGCTACCATTTTGAATCTTTCCTATTTTGATGCCTACAGCTAAATGGCTGGGACGCCAGTGTTTAGCAGTGCCTCAGACCCAAAGAGGTGCCATAAACTCTCAGCTCCCGAGGGCGGCATTCTGGCAGTAAGGACACCACCGAGCAGTTCTGAATTCCAAGCTGATATGACTAGGAAAGCGGGACATCAGACTATTGGAACCCCAGTCCCCAGCCCCTCTTGGACAAGGAATTTAAATGATAACCAGAGACAGTGAAATACTGTGTACCTTGTATGTCTTCTCGAGTTGTTTCCCTTATTTCTGACAGAATCCAGGTCCCCCTTCTTAAAAGACAAATATGTACTCTCAACGGCTGACTGGCTGAACGCAAAGCTCGGGGCCATTTATCAGGATTAAAACAAACAGGGAGATCAAGTCCCCCTGAAGCCAGGTGAGTGTCCCATGATGGTGCTGCTCTCAAGTGAGCCGTGGGGGGGGGGGGGGGGGGGAGCGGGGCAGTTCTGTAATTTAGGTAACAGCTCTTCTTGCTGCTCCAGGGCAGAATGTCTCACTCCCATGAAATCATGTCTGCAGTAACTAACTGCTCATCTACCTGCGTTCACACTGCTCAGAAGGAAGGGGTGGCTTCCTGACAAGGGTTTTTATAACTTTCCGCTACGATCTGTCCTTTCAGTCACTGAAGATGGAATGCAACAGCGGCTGTTGTTTCAACTGGGAAAATCACGTTGGACTTGCTTACGGAAACCGGTCATGAGCAAAACTTCCCCCTCTTTTTGCCCCCTGCCCCAAAGCGCTATGTGTCAATGGGTAGCGTAGGAAGACATAGATTCTACTCATAGGCAAATGGTTTTCTTGTGCTTTTAGTGGACTTAAAACAGGACTGCAGAATCTCCCCACAGTACACGAGGCACTGTTTAGCTTACACAAAGCATGTATCTTCCTAAGAGCAGTAGGACCCACTCTCCAGTCTCCGACAGGAGAGGACTTCCATCTACACGACAGCCCTGCCCAGACTTGTGACATTCCTCATGCATAGCACTCTGGGGTCCCTTCCCTCCATACTTCATTCCCTACATCATTTAAAAAGCCTTCCAGCAGAACCACATTCCCAAGCAACAATCATTTTCTGGAAGGAAACACTGGCAATTTTCCATTCATATTGAGGCTTTTCCTATTTGTAAATGGTCAGGAATCCAGCATCCAGAATCTTTATTTCAGCTGTTTAATTCACCAACTCATGCAGGATACACAGCACTATAATCAATCACCTTTTCTGATGAGATGCCCTAAAAAACACAACATTTAGCCAAGATGGCCAAGACGATTTTACATGACTCTTCTAATTAGTTTGGTTAGGAGGCCTTTCTCATATAAGCTGTTTACCAGGCCAGACGCAGGAGGCACTGGCAGCAAATTCCATGCGTGCTAATTTTAAAGCCCACTAACAGAACTTCTCTCAGCCCCCGATTTCCCCAGAGCACATCATTCAAATAGTTTTTGTCTGAGAAAGTAAAAATTATTTTTCTCTGTAGCAATGATTTACCAGAGCTGCAAAAGAAAATGGAATTAAATTAGTCCCCACTGTTGCTGTCACTTTAGTGATATATACTGTCACACAGCCCACGATTCTAAAGAGAAGTCTGTCACTCAAACTCACTACCAGGTGTCAAACAAGAGTCTATCTTCTAGAAAGGTGGCAGGGTTGGAACTCATGTCCCTGGTTCACTGACCAGGATCAAACCCCCCAATGACCATCTCATCACAGCTCAGGCTTTAGAGACACTGAGGGAAAACATGGATAAAAACCCTAAAGCTCTTATGGATTCGGGAAATGGGCTGACATGGAATAATACCACATTTCCCAAAAGGTACTTTTCAAGATGTTTTGTTTCTTACCTTTAAATGTTAGTATAAGATAGAATGTATCACTGACACAGCCTGGTGACCAACTCACCCCAGTTTACGTGGGATGGTCCTGGTGTTAGCACTGAAAGTCTCACATGCTGAATTCTCAGTCCTGGGCAAACTGGGACAGCAGGTCACCCTAGAGCACTGGCTCTCAAAGCGGGTGTTGGTGGGGGGGATTTGTCTCCAAGGGGACATTTAGCAAAGTCTGAAAACATCTTCTATTGCCACCCTGGGGTTTTGGTGGTGGTGGTGGGGAAGTCAGGGATGCTCTTAGCATCTGGTGGGCAGAGGCCAGAGATGCTGTTCAAAGCCCCACAATGCTCAGGAGAGTCCCCCACGACAAAGAATTAACTGTCCCCAAATAGTAACAGTGCCAAGGTTGAGAAGCCTGGCCCTGGACTTAAGAGGTTATAGTCCCTGCCACCTTCCCAGATACTCCCTAGGTTTCCTTAAGTCACAGCTGACCTGGTGGGAGGACCCCACAGGCAGGCACAATGGGAGCAGGTCTCAGGTTAAGAGTGTGTATCTACTTCATAAAGAACTTCTAAACTGAAACCTAAACCGCCCTCCACTAGAAGCTTTTGGTGCTTTATAATCCAGGTTATCATCAAGTTCTCTCTGATACCTAATCTCACTTGGCAATTTATACTCGTTTGGGGATATTTTTTGGCCCTGGGAAGTACTGAGCATTATTAGGCCAAATGGAGTCTAAATGGAGTCTAATTTCATTTTCTCAACAGGATCAGAATTAGGATCTTAACTGAACATTTTGGACCTAACTTTCCCAGCAGAAAGACGGTTCTTCTGAGTTCCTGAAAACAGTGCTTCCCTCAGGATTTTTCTCCTCCATGATGCGCCTGGAGCCTGCCACTGGCTATGAGGAGGTTTTGCTCAAATAGCATAACTGCAGCTCATTTAAGTGCTTTTTGAAAAGGACTATGCTACCTTCATGACCTCATTTCCCACTCGTCCAAGAGGGATATCCTGACCTTCTGTTTTCTCTTTGGGCCATAACCTGGCATTTGACAATTATCTGATAATAATCAATTGTTCCTATCCAGTTTCATGTACAGTGACCTCTGAGGTCTTTAAGTTTCTTCTCCAGCTGCTATGATTTATTCACTCACTCTTCTTAATGGCTGTTCTGGCTGCTCTTTTAGTTCTGCTCTTAACATAATTATTTATATGACAGCAAAGAGATGAGCAGAGTTTCCGGACTACAGCCATCACCTGTGAGAGGCAGGGCTGCTAGACTTCACCCAAGGGCAGTGCCTTGTACTTGGACACCACCACCACTCTCCCCACTTAAAAGGGCAGTTTGTGCTGGGATTCTGGAAAAAGAGGCTTGCCTCTTGCAGGTTCTTGGAAGACTCTGCTTGGGCAGCATTTAGGTAACATGGCAAGGGTGCTGGGACACACGCAGGGGAGCAGGCCACATGTGTCAACGTCAGGAGTGAGGCAGGAACATGGTGACAAACCCTTAACTGGATGCTAAGATCCCAGCCAGACCACCACATCCAGTTTGTGTCATCTTCCATGGGAGTAGCTGAGGGAGCAGAAGGGGGTGTTCCTGGCAGCTCGAGAACTCCTGGCATGTTCTTCAGGGCTGAGATGGGGACAGAATGGAGTAGCATGGACAGCACGGATGGCAAGGGATGTCAGGAAACAGTCCTTCACACATATATATAAAATACTGTTCCCAATATATATATAAAATACTGTTTATTAATTAATTAAATTGAATATATTTACACAGAATATGTAAGACTAAATATTCTAAAATATACACTGCTCTGGCTACTGTGCATTATCTGTCACTCACAACTAGAATGCAAGTCCCAGCAGGACAGTGATCTTTGCTGTGCTCACTGCTGCATGCCCAGCACTAAGAACAGTGCCTGGCACACAGCAGATGCTCAATAAATATTTCCTGAATAAATGAAGATTGTCTCTGGATATTCGGAAGTCAATAATGACCACGAAGGTTCTTTCGAAATAGCATGGAAATAAGCTCTTAGGTCAGAATCTCTGGCTCTGACTCTCTCTATGACCTGATGCCTGGGCAATGGGCTTTCTCTATGACCTGATGCCACACAAGCTCTGGGCACTGAGCTCTTACTTTGGGTAAGGTCTGGGAAATGGGATTGATTTGCTTGGCAGTCCTGGGAGAAGAGGAAGAAGAAATGTTGGAGGACGACCGAGACATGCCAAGAAGACTCTACCAATGAGCTAGTCGGTAAAGTGACCAGCTGGTGAATTGGCTTGTCCAGTTAAATAGGATCCATGGCTTAGGGAAGCTGCACCCTCTCCTACCCAGAGCCACTAGCAGCCAGGAGAGGTTGCCCTCTGAGGCAAGAGCCATGAAGCAGGAGAAACGTTGTTCTTTCTGTGCAAACTGATTCAGGCATTAGGTGGAATCACCGTTAGAAGCTGGCAATCCTCCCTGACTGGCAGCTGCCAGCACTGCCTAATTAATCCAGCAGCCGTGGTGGGGAAGAACATGACACTTCATGACTGAAAAACAAGCCTATAAATAGGCTCCATCTTTTCTCCAATGCCCCTCCACCTTTCCTCTGATTCCCTCCCCTCATGCGCTTCAGTGAGAAGGGACTGGAGAGATGCTACAGATGAAGGGACAAAAGAAAAGCCCTACCCTCATATGATTCTGGGTGACAGGTTTTACTTGTATTCACTCTTTCAGGACATCATTAGTATCTGCCTCCTTTTCCTGGATGCCAGCTGAAACCAGGGTTTTTGAAGACAAGCCAAGACATACCACTTACATGGTTAACCAAACTGGATCGAAGCCCCAAGGACAACTGCCCAAATGTACTAAAGTATTAGTACTAATGCAATGTCCTAAATGCATCAGGCAACTGCCAAAGTGTACTGTGTACTCAACAGTGTGGACGGAGCAACCTCACAACCCTAGGAGATGAAAGGCAAGTAATAAAAGGGTGAACGGCATTTGAAAGAGATATTATGCCCAATTTAAAAACGGGCAAAGGATTTCAACAGACATTTCTCCAAAGAAGACATACAAATGGCCAATGAATGCATGAAATTGAAAAGATGCTCAACATCCATTAGTTACTAGGGAAATGCCAATCAAAACCAAAGCGAGATACCACTTGACACCCACCAGGATGGCTATAATCAAAAAGACAGACAATAACAAGTGTCGGTGATTATGTTGAGCAATTGGAACCCTCTTATATTGCTGGAGAGAAAAAATGTTTTAATGCAACCACATTGGAAAACAGTGGAAATTTCTCTCCCCTCCCACTGGTAGCTCAGGCTTGAATTGGAACTCAATGGAAAACTCATGATTGGGATTTTGGAACAAGTGATAATAAGAAAACAAGGGCAATTCAGACCTCCCCATGGCAGTCGTGGTGGTGTTGGCAGACTGAAGCAGTCTGATTCTACGTAAAGACGGTAGTCATCATTGTTGTTCTTGGTCTTTAAGCTACCTTGAGAGCTGCCCATTCTTAAGCCTCCAGATAATTCTGTGGGCCACTCCCTTCATTCCATGAAATGTCCTTTCTGCTCAGGATGGACTCAGAGAGAAGTCCCTGGCTACATAAGCTTTTGAGTATTTCTAGTGCCTAATAGCTGCTTTGGATAATAAATCAATAAATTAGTTCCTGAATGTGATTTGACTTTCCATAGATTGATGGTAGGAAGAGAATCCGCTCGCCCGGCCATTGTGTGAATTCAGGTCCACAGGACAATATTTGTCAGTATGACTTATTAAATGGGGGCTGGGACATCTCAGCTACTGCCAGTCCAACTCTCAGGACCTGCTTCTCAGGACTGTGTCAGTGAAAAGGTCCACAATGTGCCCTAGTTGCGTAAGGATTATTTGGAGCTGAAGACATTTAAGAATCAACAGTTGCAAGAAGACTTTTTTTGTGAACCCCCCTTATCTGCATAAAAGCCAGACCCTCCTTAAAGAATTCCACTGCCATAAATCCCTTCCTGGCAGTTTCAAAACCAGGCAAGACTGACTCCTATAATGAGTGATGACAAGTAAGCACCAGGATAAGAAATCGCCTAAACAGACATTGTCACAAAACCGTCGTATCCTTATCCATTCTCGTAAGGCCCAATTTGTTTTTCATAAAAGTCATTTGTTTTTGCCTAAGTACTTTTCTACCCCTCCCCTTTTAAAATGTTATTTAAGGCCCAAATTCTAACCTCCTGTTTGTGTCACATTTTTCTTGGTCCCTCATGTACATATATGAATAAAAATCTTTCTTTTCTCCTGTAAATATGTCATTTTCAGTTTAAGTTGCAGGCCCCTAGTCACTGACCCTAAGTGGGTCGAGGAAAACTTTTCCTCCCTGATGCTACTGACAGGAATAGACAGAAGGACTCACAAGTGCTGGAACCAGCGGTCTAGGACCCCACTTTGATCGGAAGGCAAGGACCAGGTCTTACTTATTAAGGGATTCTCTCCAATATAGAACAATGGTGTACATTAAAAATTTCAATAAATACATGAGTTTTGATTACAAAGCAGTTTTGCCAACATGACAGTTCCATGAACTATGCATGAAGAACTTGTGTTAACTTGAGGCGGCTCTAGTTTGTATCAAAGTGATGGATTTGGTTTCATTTAATGGTCATGGAAACTCATCTTACTGTTTTATAGTCACGGCACATATCAATTTTTCTTTCTCTCTTACTAAACCATAATCTCCCTGGTTCTAAGAGAGGTGCCCATATTTTCCTAAATATGCCAAGAGCCTTTTAAATTATATAATGATGGGCTTAGTTAGACTTGTGCAAAAAGAAATGAAAGTCCTTTTCTTCGTGTGCCTCAGTGGGTACTCATTTATGTATATGCTGGAGGAGTCAGAAGAGTGTCTGAAACACACTTTGTGCATAGAGAATCAGGGTCGAAACGATCTGAAAGGTTTAACGACCTATCTCACGTTTGAATCTGCTGGAGGACAGCCTGCGGAGTGAATGCTCCGCTCCTGTTCCAGTGCCCCCGCGACACTGTAATCGCCTATAAGGCGCCCTACTGCGCTCTCACGTGGCTCTCAGACTCGAATTGAGTTCTTCCTTAAACTGAGCCTAAACCTTTCTCCAGGCCTTCTCACCCACTGGTCTTGGTCCAACTGGCCCTTCTGAGGTCTTATAAACTATATAAGCCTAATTCTTCTCCCACCTGACTACACCACTGTATACCCTGAGTCTAGCTTTTCTATGGAAAATATCCTTGGTTTGTCCAGTCATTCTTATCACTTGGGTTTCTAATCCTAAAATTCATATGAACAATTCTGGAAAAATGGAATAAGTAGGAAGAACTTGCCCTACCTGATATCAAGGATCTTTATAAAGCTATAGTAATTAGGCAATTTATGATTATATATTATCAAATTCTATTTTAGAAACAAACCTGTTGGCATTTTAATTGGATTTGCAATAAATTTATAATTGATTTGGGAATTGATGGCAACTTTATAATACAGTGTGCCCCACCCAATTATATTGCCATTTGTCTAAGGTTTTTAAAACGTCCTCCACTAATGTTTTATATTTTTCTCCAAAATGATTTTGTATATCTTGCGATTCGTTTCTGGGTGCCTTAAATTTCTTTTCCTATTAGAAATGGAATTAAAAAAAATTATATTCTCTTTTTACTGTTCCTGCTGTATAACAGTGTTATTGATTTTTGTATATGGATTTTATACCCAGCAATCTTGCTGAATTCACATACTGACATTAACAGTCAGGATAAATGTGATCAGGTTATAACTTATTATTATTATTATTATACTCTGAGATGCTTGATTTGCTAATGTTTTATATAGGATTTTCATGTATTTGATACTGAGATGGGTCTATAAGTTTCCTTTTTGTACTATTATTGCTCTGTTTTGTTGTCGAAAGTTCATGTGGTAAGCCCTATTAATTACCTTCTCAGCAGTCACCATCGATTTCCTCTCCCTTTCTTAGAAGCAGATCATGCCTCTCTTAAACATCTCTCTCTTTTTATCTGGGAGGAAAATCTAATGCCTCATCGATCAGAAGAACTAGGTCACATGGCCATCCCTAGCTGCAAAGGTGGCTGGGAAAGTAAGTATCCAGATTTCAACCCATGAATTATTTAGACCTCTTTACATTTCTAAATGATGAAAATGTTGATTTTTTTGTTATCAATTTCTTATTATAATGCTTTGTAATCAGCAAAAGGATTTACATAATATTGTTTGATATTTATGGGGATTGACTTCTGGCCAGTCTGTAAATTTTCATATGCATTTGAAAAGCATGTTGATTCCAGGGTCTATCAATGTCCACTAAAACCTTGCAATTTTGTTGTTCACATACTGTCTATGTTAGCTAGATTATTCGTCCACTTGATCTGTCTGTCCATTAAAGTTATGGTAAAATTTCCCGTTACAATTTTAGGGTCCTTGTGATTTTGCCAGTGTTGCCATATATTGGTTGAGCTAAGTTCCAATTTATGATTTAACTCACATAACTTTATTGTGACCACTGATATATTTTATTTTATTTTGCCATCAAAGTTATGTTTCCTATTTACCACATTTTTGTAGGCTTCTCTTTACTCTTCTTCTACCTTCTACTGGATGGATCAAGTTTTCTCTTGTTTTGTTTTTATTCCATTAGAGGTACCTTTACATTTTGAATATGCGCACCTGCCTTAAAATTTTTTTTAATTAATTAACATTTCTCTCTTCTTCCTAAGCAGTATTAGAACTATAATTTGCTTTAATTACTACCCTCTCATCCTCTGCTATTATTGTCTATTACTTAGATTCCATGTATATATCCCCAAGTACTCATTATTGGTATTTTTAAAACATTCTATGCTCATTCAGATTTTCCCAGATGTTTACCAGTTTATCTGTTTATTATGACTTTCAGATGTCTCTTCTTCCTTGGGTTCAATTTCCTTTTACTTCAAGTACATCCTTGAGTAGTTATTTCAAGGTGTGTCTCTGAGTAGTAACCTTTCTTAGACCCTGGTTGTTAAACCAACTTTGATGTATGGTTCTCAATTCCAAGCCCTCATCTGAGTGGGTTCAGGGCCGCATTTCTCACCTCCAGTGCTCCAGTGGACATAACACCCTCACCCCTAGCTGTCATGGCTTGCACTCAATTCTAACATTCCCCCCCCACTGCCAGCTTCTTTAGCATCAGGTCATCTGCTTTCTACACTGGTTTGAGTTTCCTCTTTATTTCTGGTACCTGAGGATTTCCCTTTCTTTGTTTTGAACTCAGCTTTATATTATGTATTTCATCCTGTGTTTGTCATGGGAGTTGGGGGGAGGATCCACATTAATCTTTTTAGTTACTATTACTGGAAGTCCAAATATTCTATTTATAACACATTTCCCTCTTACTAATGTTTATTATTCTCTTTTAAAATAAATATCATATATTTTGATAAAGAAAACAGGTATGATAGGACAGCTGGATACTTTATCCTGCTTCAGGAAAAGTTATGAAGTTTCCTTACATTTTTCTTGAATTTGGTACATAGGGAACATTCTCCAGGCAATAATTAGGGAAAATGCAATTGTCTGTCAAGAAATGGAATTTTCCACAGGTCTGTATTTACTTTCTTGCATTTCCTTCACTTCTCTTTGCTCTTCAGAGGCAATCCCTGCTCAAATTTGATTAACACCCTCCACACTAAGAATGCCAAAGCAGCATATAGAGAAACCTGTCTCTGTAAGGAAGCCTTCCCCAGGCCAGACCCAGAGCTCAGTTACTCTTGCAAATCAACAGCTGGCTGGAGGCTGAACTGGTTCCAAATCCTGGGAACTCACAGCTCCTAATAGACAAACAGGATCAATCTCATTTGCATTTCAAAGTGATTCAGGAATTCCCTGACACTGCATTCCCTGGACAGATTAAAATGTATTGGTTTAACCAGCTCAAGGCCTTCACTGTCAGGATATTGGCCTGAAAGATTTTCACATGCCCTTGTGACAAGACTCACACTCTCCCATGGAGAAGGAATAGATCACTTCAGCCTGCAGGAGGGGGGAAGGCCATGTGCGAATGGTGGACTCCAAATGTGGCTCCTCCCAGGAACATCTGACCATGGTCAAGGCCCTGGGGATGGATAAATACTCACAAGTGTCAGTGACCACACTGGGGCACTGTCCACTTTGTGTTGGAAATGCTTTCTGAATAGGCCAAAAGGAGAGGCCACAGGTGAAATAAAAAATATTCATGGAAATGATAGCAACAACCAGGCTAGTTATACATTGGTTCACAGGAGTAGACAGTTTATTTCAATAAAATACATTCCATATGTCATGTGACTACAAATGTTCAGACCTAGAAGAGAAGAATGGAAAAGAATGGGCTGGAAGGGAGCACAGTGTGGAAAGATCAGACAAGCTGCAATAATCAATTATGCCATTAATGATAAGAATATAGCAAGAGATTAAAGAATACACCTGGCAAAGCAGAAATGACAGTAGTCCTGGTTAGAGCTGGTTTATAATCCTCATTCTTTACCCTTCCAAAAGGAGAGGCGAGACCTCTACCTTAGAAAGGATGGGTCCACTTGGAAAATGGAAAATACCTCAGCAATGCATATCACTTTGGTCACAGGGACCATGTGCTCTGTCATCTCCCTTAGTGTCCACGTTAGTGGTTACCTGGCAGTAAGTGGAACTCTCACCAAGTCACAACACTGCCACCGTCCGCACTTGTCTACAACTTACAAGGCAAAGCCATCTTTCCTACTGCTGACACCGAACCAAGGGAGAAGGCGAAGTCCTTAAGATCAGATTTCATCGTAACAAGTCATGCAAGCGATGGGAAAGGCAAGAGAAAAGCTCCTCCTAATGAAAATGCAGTTGAGGACTGTTCTGCAGAACGCAGGCGATTGGGAAGCAACCAGGGTGGTGGATGCACAGGGCAGAAGCAATGACTTTCTAAGTCACCTTTTTATTCCAGACACTGTTTCCCCCTCAGTTGTGCTCGGGGCCAGGTGGGAGGCGCCTGTGTGGGTGCCCCTGTGTGGGTGGGTGAGCCTGGAGGCTGGCCACCCACTGCCGGCTTACCTGTTGAGATACACCCGCTTCTCGGTGAACTGCCCGTTGCCATGGTGAGGATCCTCAAAGGGCTCGTTCTGGACAACCTCCACCCCTTCTCCTCTGTCACTCTGTTCATGGCTGTGTTTGCTGATCATGTAGAGCTGACCGATTTTGTACTACAAAACACACAGACACAGAGGTCAGCCCACCTCTTGCCTTGGAAAACACTCCCCAACCCCTTCAACCACAGCAGAGCAGGCAACTAAATTATCAGCACTTTCAGCTGAATAAAGGAAGCAGACACATGGGCCTGGTGCAGCGTGGAAGAGACCTGGCTGTGAGTAGAAGGCAGACATGGCGCTCCCGTGAACATTCTGCGTCACCCTGACAGTGCAGGCGGGGGCGCTGCAGCCTCCCATGCGGCCAGCCCATGGGTAGCAGCAGGGAGATGAGAACACCGGGGTCTCCCTTTCACTCTGGGTCTACAGGGTTAAGTGGAGTTAAAGTCTTGTTTTGTCTGGCAAATGACAAGGCTAAGATGTGTCATTCCAGTCCCTTCTTTCTAATTAACTGCATTGCACAAGAGGAGTAGATGTCACCTATCTCTTCCATCACCGCTCTCAGAATTTTCAACTCTTCTGGAGGCATCTGTCCTCTAGAACAGCAGCTCTCAAAGGTGACTGGACATTAGAATCACCTAGAAGCTTTTAAAAACTCCAGATGACCAGGCCCCTCCATTAGTGGGACCTGTGTTCTAAAAGCTGATACACAAAAAGGATAACCTACAGTAACTTTTTTTTAATATAAAGTTACTTTTATTTTATTTTATTATTTTTATTTTGTTATCATTAATCCACAATTACAGAACATTATGTTTACTAGGCTCCCCCCTTCACCAAGTCCCCCACACATACCCCATTACAGTCACTGTCCATCAGTGAACCTACAGTAACTTTAACCCCTCTTTCTCCAATTCTGCTAATAGTGTGGGACTTGCCAGTCCAAGGTCCCAGAAGCCACATGTACTTACAGGAAATTATCACTATAGAACAACATACAATATAAACATTTTCTGCCCTGTCTTCATTTTTCAGCTGTTCCACATTCCTTCCTCTCTCTCTGAAAATACCTGGGCCAGTAGGTACTTCTTTTCCCAGTGAACTTTCAAAGTGGCAAAACTAATTTGATGGGGGGAAAGCAGAGAAGAGAGTTTGAGAGAGAGAAAGGAGGGGGTAAAACCAGCTTCTGTGCGAGGGAAGCCTGCTCAGAGGCAAGAAGCGGGACCGTGCAACCCTGCTGTGGTCCTTCCCTCAGATTCGGTGTGAAACAACACGCACAGGGTCTCATCAAGGCCCTGGGATGAGGAAGGAGCCGGAGTCAGGAATGAGCTAATGATGTCTCTGCGTTATGCCCAAAGATCCCAGGCCAGCAGGGATGGAGGACTCCTGGCTCTCTGCCTAAGAGAGAGAAACGGACTTTGAATCAAGAGGGCAGGTGAAGTCAGCAGCACACTCAGCAACAAAGTCAGGAGGACACACGTGTCTGAAGGTCCCACTTGCACTCTGAGGCAGGTGCAAGGAGGGGAGAGTGTGGAGAATCCACAAAGCTCTGGTCTGAGGCTGGTGCGAGGATCCAGGCTCAGTAACCATCACAATGGGCACAGCAGGCCTTCTCAGAGGGCAGTGTCTCCTACCCATGCCACACCCCACCGCAGAGTGATCTGCATTTAAAATGCTTTTATTTTAACACGAGAGTGTGTACGGTGTGTGTGTGTGTGTGTGAGCATGCGTGCACGTATGAGTGAATGAGAGCTGGTGGATGGGGAGTGCTGACAAGACAAGAAAAGGGAAAGAGGAAAATCAAATATAAAATCCGTCTTTAAATGTGTCTTCAACCAGATGCCTGACCTGGCTTCTCTTAGCAGTCCTGCTCTTACTTGCACTCATAAAGACACTTTTCAAGGAGAAAGACAGGAAAAGAGCATTTCCAGGCTGGGAATCTGTGATACGCTTGTGAGATCAACACTCCACCCTATGCAGGCAGGCACACCGGCTTGTAAGGGGATGCTCAGCTGCCCAGAGGCTGGAAATTTCCCTGGCAGTTGCTTTGTACTGATGTTCAAAAAATTAGTGTTTACCTACCATGGAATATTATTCAGCCATACAAAGGAATGAAGTACTGATATTGCCTAATGGGTAGTCTGGGCTGAATCGTGCCTCCCAAAATTCACATACTGAAGTCCTTATCTGTGACCTCAAATATGGCCTTATTTGCATATAGGGTCTTTACAGAGGTAACCAAGTTAAAATGAGGTCATTAGGGTGGGCCCTAATCCAACAAGACTGGTGTCCTCATACAAAGAAACAAGCTGGACATAGATGCACATAGAAGGAAGGCAATGTGAAGAGATGCAGGCAGAAGATGGCCATCTACAAGCCAAGGATTGCTGTGGAACAGATCCTTCCTTCACAGCCTCAGACGGAACCACCCCTGCCTGCTGACACCTTGATCTTGGACTCCCAGCCTCCCCAGCTGTGAGACCGTTAATCTGGTTGTTTAAGCCACCCAGTGTGTGGTGCTTTATTAAGCAGCCCTAGCAAACGAATGAAATGGGCACAGGGTTCCCTTTTGCAGAGATGAAAGCGTTCTGGATCTGGATACAGGTGGTGGCTGTGCAGCATTTTGAATGCACCAGATGCCACTGAATCGACTTTAAAATGATCAGTTTTAAGTTATGTGATTTTTCACCTTGATTTTTTTTTTTAAAGTATTGATTCTGCCTCTGAGGCAGATACCCCTTAACCCAGATCCTGTCAGGGGCTTCAGTGGGGAGCTTGGCGGAAGGGAAATATCTGCCACTGCAACGTCTTCAGGAGCTCTAACCCACTTACGTATGAAAAATATATGGGATCAAGGACAAAGCATGACACAGAAAAGCCATTAGCCAGACGCGAGTCAGCCTTGGCTCAAGTGCTTCTTGCGCCATGGAGAAGGGAACAGGACAAGGCAGCTGGCAGCTGATTCACCGGCAGCGAAAGGAGAGCCCGGCTGCCCGGTCATTGATCATTCCAGTGGCTCCTGAATGAGCCAGCGCCGGGCAGACACCAGCCTTAGGTCACTACGATAGCGTCAGCCTGGAGGCGACTGACAGACCCTAGATGCAGTAACATAGGTGACTTTAGAGGGGCTAGCAGGACACTCAAGCGCAGACGCTGAGGTGGTCCAGGGCTCTGCAGCTGTCTCTTCTGCCCCTCCCAAGCAAATCAGGCCTGCCCTGCTGGTTGCGGCCATCTGAGCTGGGCCATCCAGAAGCAGAGGCTTTATGGTTTTTAAATCGAAAATTGACTCCCAGACACATGCATCAGGCAGTTATTCAGTTGCGGGTAGAGGGCAGGACAAATAGTGGCTGAACCATTTGTCACCAGAGATACTCCCTAAAAATGCTGAATACTGGGCCATTCCAGCCCTCCTACATTCAGACTCTGGGGGAGACAGAATCTGAGAATCTTACTTAGATGCACACTAAATACTGAGAACAATGGGGGCAGAGAGTGCAAAAGCATTCATCAGGACTTGCTCAGTACTAAACGGGTCCAAGGCCAAAATGTTCCATTTTTAGGAGGCACTTTTCTTCTGTCCCCTTTAATACTAATTTCTTAACAAAGCTCCATCACTAGTTCAGTGAAAATACCACATCCCTAAACTAATCACCACCTCCAACCAATTTGTATGTCAAATAAAGGCTGCAAAATCCAGAGACTCAGAAGGATTCTGAAGACTTGAAGCCAGAGAACTGATCATAGAATCGATGATGAAGATGATGGTGATACAGTATAACAATTGACTGCCTATTAGTTTGAGGCACCAATTAGGGGCTTTGTATTCATTTCTAATACTCTCAGTGATTCACCCCAGTAGGTATTTACAGATGAGGAAGATGACTCTGAGAGGCTACAGACTTTCTCCATGCCACGTGGCTTGTAGGTGGCAGAGCTGGGATTTGAATATCAAGATCTGTACTCTTTGTTCCTCACCCAACTTCAGCCCTTATTTCTCTAGTGGATGAATTGCTTGAGCAAATCTAGGCCTTACTGTGATTTAAAAAGGGGGATAGTTCAGAGTCACTGCCTCTGAAGTTTGCTATTTTAGAAGACGAATAACACATGTCTGATACCATTTGAAAGATCAAAGTTGTTTAAACTGTGCTCACATATGGAATGGTGGAGCAATTATGCTCTAACTTTATAAAATCTATTGTTATAATTCCAGAGTTTGGGTAATCATCATTACCAGCAATCATGATTAGAGACAGCTCTGCGCTGCAGGGCTGAGCCTCCCTGTGGGCCACCATCAGAACAGCTACCACAAATAATTATCATGATCTTTCCCGCTTGCACACAGTACTCCACGTTGGATAGAGCTGCAGAATCTGAGGGAAGGCAGAGTTGCATAATGTGCCTGCAGAAGCCGAGAGTTTTCATCAGTTTGAACTTTTGCAAACTCTGTAACTGGGCACAAACAAGTTACCTAATACAGTTCAACCTCAAACCTTGATTTTAGAAAAGGCGAACTCAAGCCAAGACTCCTGAGTACAGGGAAGGGCTACTAACTGAGCCCCACCACCTGAAACATCATCTCTGCTGCAAGAGTTCTAGGCTCAACAGAACCCTAAACTATGTGTGATTTTTACATGACCAAAGCCCACCAACTACTGAGCCATAGAGCTCCTGCAAGGCCAGCTCCCACATTCTCCCACCCTAAAGAACCAAGGAGGTGTTATCTTCTTCCAATCAACCCCCATGTCCTCCCTTGCGGTCCCCTTTCTCTTCCTCCATTTGTCCCAATACCATTTCCAAACATCATGATGTAAAAGGTGGGAACCAGTGCTTTAAACATCACCGACTCCAGGTGGAGTTATTCCCTGTTGATATGATGGGGGGCCTCAAGGCCCCAGCGTCAGGAATCAGAACTTACATCTGCTTTTGCCTTTCCTTCAAAATGGATGGGTGCTGCGTAGCCTAATAACCGTGAGGAGACACCCGTCCCTCTGACTTCATGGGTACTGTACACTTTCCTATCTGTGACGTACGCATGATTCCTCCTGCTCTCACTCTGGGTGTGTGGAGAGAGGAAAGAGCAGAGGAGGAGGACAATGGCATTCTTGGGAGTTTCCCACATTATTCACGTCACTATTAATGCTTTTGTCTAAACTGCCAGCTTTCCCCACTCTCAATATATGGAACTCAAAGCACAGTGGAGTGATTGCCTCACGATGTGCAAGAAGCCCACCGAAGAAAGCATCTGGAAGAAAAAACATCGCATAGGATTCAGGCCCATCATGGTCTTCATGCCAAGCAGTGCCAAAACTGTAATTACACACAGGAAAGGGGACACAATGAATCCAGATTTTAACAACCTCATCTCAGAAAGCTGGAGGCTAGAGCCGGCTGTTTTCTGTAATTCCACCGCACTGCTAAGGCACCAGGACAGATGTTCTGGTCCAGAGGTCAGCACACTATGTGAGCCAGGGCCTTTTTTAAAATAAAGCTTTATATGGAACACAGCCACGCTCATTCACTCTGGCTGCTCTCACCATTCAACAGCAGAGTTGAATAGTTTCAACAGAGACTGTATGGCCTGCAAAGTTGATAGTATTTCTTATCTGGTCCATCACAGAAAAAGTTCGCTAACTTATGTTCTAGTCCATTGGTTCAGAGGCCCGTCTGGACCAGCCTGAGCTGGTCACCCAGACCTGTGCTGTCTCGTATCGTAGTCATTTACTGTGTGGCTAGTGAGCATTTGAAACGTGTCCTGTGTAATGGAGTGACTGAGTTTGAGATTTTCTTTACTTTTCATGAATTTAACTTTAAAAATGGACAATTCAGCTATTAGAAAACTACGTATGTTTCAAACACCTTTGATACATGAATTTCCTTCTTCAACTGGAAATTTCTACTTATAGAAATCTAAGTTCATATCAGGTACCTCCAATAAAAATTTAGCTTCTGACTTGAGATTGCTGTAAGTGTAAAATGCACACTGGATTTTGAAGATACAGTAATAACAGCAAAACATAAAACAGCTCACTGATCATTTTTATGTTGATTATATATTGAAATATAAAATGAAAAAGTTTTAGACATACTGGGTTAACTAAAATATATTCTTAAAATTAACTTCACCACTTTCTTTTTACCTTCATGTGGCTGGTAGAAAATTTAAAATTATGTCCATGGCTTGCATTTGTAGTTCATACTAGATAGTGTTGGGCTGGACCCAAATCTAGACCAGCAGGGTTTGAGGGTCAGGTCCTTCAGCCACACCAAGATGTGGGAGGCTGGCTGCGCAGTCGTCCAAGCCAGTGACGTGGAACACGGGTAATTATTTGGAGAAGCCCTCCCTTTTCTGAGGACTGGTGATTACCTGGACCTCCAGAAAGGTGATAATTGTTCACAGTGTGCAATAGTAGAAAGCACTGGGATTTGAAAATCGAAAACCCGGAGCCAAAGTCCTCATTCTGCCTTTGATTAATTGTGCAAAAATTAGACAATTTACTTATCTGAGCCACAGAGCCACAGTTTCTTATCATTAAAATGGGGCTAACAAAATACCTCACAGGACATAGAGTCAAGTGAGAATAAACTTACAAATTAAAATGCTTTGTAAAAAGTAGAACTGTACACACACTGCCACAGCGAGGGCTCCTTCTGTTTGGCAACACGTCTGACTGAGACTTGAAGATCTGTTTCCTGCATTTCCCTGTGGGCTGCAGTTGTACAAAGGCTCAGAGAACAAAGTGTCTGCTGTACACCTGTACGAGGCAAAAACCCAAGAAAACCTGACCATCTGCCCAAGACTACCTGCCTTCTGTAAAAATTTTAGATGGTAATTCAGATCGAATACTTCCCAAGACATTACAAAAAGCCTGGGAACTTCCCCGATGAGTTCTCTAAAGTAGTCAAATTCAGAGACAGAGAGTAGAATGGTGGTTGCCAGGGAGGATGGGGATGGGTTTACTGTTTACTGGGGACAGTTTCACTTGGGAATGATGAAAACGTTCTGGAGGTGGAGGGTGGTGATGGTCACACAACACTGTGAACGCACTCAATGCCATTGGACTATACACTAAAAATGTTTTAAGTGGTAATTTTTTTTTTTGAGAGGGCATCTCTCATATTTATTGATCAAATGGTTGTTAACAACAATAAAATTCTGTATAGGGGACTCAATGCACAGTCATTAATCAACCCCAAGCCTAGTTCTCAACAGTCTCCAATCTTCTGAAGCATAACGAACAAGTTCTTACATGGTGAACAAATTCTGACATAGTGAATAAGTTCTTAGATGGTGAACAGTGCAAGGGTAAGTGGTAAATTTTATGTGAGGTATATTTTATCAACTTTTTTGGAGAGCCTAGGAACGTCATTTTTCAGTGAGTGTGGCTCACCTGCTTCATACCTCAAGGTGGCCATCTACAATGATGCTATTTTATGATTATGGAAAAGTTTATTTAGAAGAACAGGAGCTTTTACATTGGACAGATCTTGGGTTTGGAAGCTTATTGGAAGGTTTGAGCCAGGTGGGCAGGAGAACTGGAAAACTACTTGCCTCAGAGACAATGTCCCATGAGACACTGGGATCCCTGCCATGCCTGTTAGTTGTCTGGCTCACTGTGCCCTCAAGTTAGATGTCTTTAATATTAGGATTCTGAAGACTCATGATGCTGGTGCTCCCAAGTAATATGGTGTTGACTGGGACATGCTGCAAAGACCCTAACAGAAGGGAAAGGGTGGTTAACTGAATACAAACCCACTCTGATTCCACCATCCCTAACACAGGTCAATGAAAACCCCACCCTCCCCAAAACATGACTGCCACATTTCACAGCCTAGCCTGGGGTTCTGCCAGACAGCGATTCCATAGAGATTTTTTCCTCTGGGAAGCTCGTGTGTATTTTTATCTCTAAGGGATGGACCTGATTTGGGTTCTGCAAGGACATGACTGCTAAACCTTCAGCCTTTCTGGCTTTGTGATTCAGTGTCCACATTTCTCCATGTAGACAGGGAGGTTAAAAAAAAAATGGTGTAAAGTTCTTCAGTATTTCGTCAGACTTCTCCCTGCCAGGTCAATAAACCACAAAAACCAATATCCGATCCCACAAAGAAAACACCAAACCTGCAGCTCATATTTCAGGATATCAGGACATCATCACAGATTTATCTTTTCTCCTGGATTTTTATAAGCAGCCTTCTGAGATGCCTTGTTTACGTAATACCTGTGTCATTATGCCAGGGTGTGGGAATGAAAAAGCTGATGAAAAGATTTAAGGAGGAGCTGGGTTATTGACATTTTATTCAAAAAAATCCCCTTTTTGTGACAAACTAATAAAAACAGCATCATACGCTGAAGCTTACCCTGTCCTAAGTTTTGGACCAAACTGAACAGAAATAGAGCAACTTAATGCCAAGGGAAGGGCTGAGGATCTGCTTTGTGCTGGTGCAAGCATGACTCTATGCCTGGAACTGCCCCAAGACTCTGCAAACTGTTTCCGGTCCACTTGGCCATTTAGGAGCCTAACTGCCTTGAGTATATATGGAATGTAAACAATTAAGAATATAAACAATATTCTTTATAGTACATGAAAAGTAAGAGCACACATTTTATCTGCTCCTTCCAGCACCAACTCACCCTTGGGGGTGATATTCTAGCTAAGAACTCATTTGAAGCATATATTGAAAATGATTGCATGTAGCGCAGATAGGCTACTTTAGAAGCTTCCACTAAAAGCCAGAGGCGTCACCCCCTTGTATTTTTAAATGAGAAGCTGAACAAATCAGCCATTAGTAAATGCCATGAAGAACCATCAAGAGAGTAAAGACAAGTACTGCTAGAAATCAGCCTCAAGGGTAGTTGACCATCTTAGTAGAATGTGGGATTTTTCCATACATTGGTTGTAGGGACTGTCTTGTTTCTGGAGAGTCTCGTCAATTCTGGTTTGTGCATTCAACCAGCATTTCGCGTGTGTCAGGCCCTGTACACAATAGAGGCAGAGCTATGAAGAAGACAGACCTGGTCTCTGGCGAAGAGGAAGGTTTCCGCAGGAGTTCCACCTTGAAGACATAAGGCTAGAGCTGAAGGGACTTGGAACTTACATCAGAGCTATCAAACCATTTGCTGAGAAATGTGAAACTGAGCGCGACTCAAGTAAATGGAGAGGTTTGGTGACAGGTCTGACCTTTAGAAGCTATCAAGGCTCTTGTGTTTACTACAGAACAGGAACCCTCAGCCAATCACAGAACCAGACAGGGAGAAAATTGAGATAGAGCTTTCCGGGGAAATGCATCCTGTACAATCTCCTTGCCCCCTTTGTCAATGCTCATCTCCTTAACCTTGGCCTCATAACCAAAGGTGTTTCCAGGACAGAGGTCTGTCTCCTATGGAGGTAGTAGCATCTTTCAGCATTAGAAAAGCCCCCGTTTGTCAAGCCTGTTGTACCTATCCATCCTTTAGGAAAATGACTGGTAGCATCAAAGAAAGCTTGAAGCCAGAAATAACAGCAATTTAGTGTCTTTGGGACCATCAGAGAACAGAGACAAATTAAATGCAGAGATGCACTCTCTGCTTCCTGTGCAATTGAGCAATGGGCATTCTTAATGTCTGCAAAGACTTATTCAAGCCACTTCATGTCTAGCATAATATCTGAAGGTCACTGAACCCCTTTGCTTAAGTGCTAGCTGGCATGGCAAGTGGTTTGGGGGCTCTGCTAACTGACCAGCAATGCTGAGAGTTAGAACCAAGTCGTATCTGCAGATCCAAGTGTGGAAAGTTCCAGCATCTTTGTTCACCCCATTTTAGAGGAGAGGTCCCAGGATTCACATGCATGGTACTTGTAGCCCATAGGTAGCCAGCATTTGTAGAGTATGCGGTTCGTTGCAGGAAAAGAAAGCAATGGCAGCCTAAGGGTGTTTCTTCCTTGGTAACAAGAAGCAGATAAACAAGACTGAGAAAAGCAAATGGTTGTCAATTCTTGCTCTCCTGAGACAGTTAATGAAGACCGGCAAAAAGAGAATAAGTTGAGCACAATTCCAGGAATTGCTACATTTAAAAATCTACCTTCTGAGCTCCTCCTGCATTTTTGACTTATTCTAATGACCTGGAGAGATATCTGGCTATTATTATTTTTGGATGCATGTATATATTGTGAAATGTTTGCCACAATAACGTCAGTTAGCATATTCCTTACCTCACATAATTACCATTTTTGTTCTTGTTATAGTGAGAACAGTAAAGATTTACTCTCAACAACTTTCAAGCACGCAATTCAGTGATATCTGGTTCTTTTAAGGCCAAGTTGGTAGCCCTTCCATCTCTCTGCGTGTCTCCTCCTAAGGGAGGGTGGGAAAAAGCCCCCTTGGTAAGGCAATGATGAAATATAATTTATTTTGTTTCCATAGAGTTGGGAGAAAAAAGAATGTAGCAGACAAAATGAGGAACAGGAAGTGTTCAACAAAATTTTTTTCCCAGTTTTTTACTGGGGTCAAATATACATGACAAAATCTACCTTTTTAATCATTTTTACATGTACAGTTCAGTGGTATTAAGTACATTCACAGTGTTGGACAACCATCACCACTATCCATTCCCAACTTTCTCATCTCAAAAAGAATCTCTGTACCCATCAGACAACAACGCCCTAGGCCCCGCTCCCCACCAGTAACCTCAAATTTACCTCTGTCTCTATGAATCTGTCTATTCTAGGTACTTCATGTAAGTGGAATGACACAGTAGGTGTGCTTGTGTGTCTGGCTTACTTCATTTAGCATAATGTCTTCAAGAGTCATGTATGCTGTAGCCTGTGTCAGCATTTCATCCCTTTTTAAGGCTGAATAATATTCCATGGGGTGGACAGACCACATGTTGTTTAGCCACTCATGTGCTGATGGTTATCTGGGTTGCTTCCATTCTCTGGCTGTTACTGTGATTCTGCAGCTGTCAACATGGGCATACAAGTGTCTGCTGGGGTCCCTGCTTTCAATTCTTTTGAGTTTAGACCTAAAAGTGGAATAACTGGGTCAACTCTAGGTTCTTTCTCAGATCTCTCATTCTTTTAAAGTTCACTTTGGGTGGTGCTTGGGCATGTCAGATGCTTATCCCAAATAAGTTTGAAGACAGCCTGGGAGAGAGTTTAATTCTATTATTTATTTAAACAGAATGTCAATCAATAGACCCTTCTGATGAAACACTGATGAACTGAGAGGGTTACTTTTCAGGAGGTTGGCAATAATCCCTTTAAGTTGAAAAGGCCCCAACACATTCACAGTTAAGTCACTCTTTGTAAGGACATCACAAAGAGCAGCGACAAATCATTACTGCAGGGAGAATGGCGGTGGGCATGACCTGAAAAAAGGGCACTTCTATTTCTGTCATAGGAGCTGCATTCAGTATTATTTTGATGGCCCAGCCGGGATTGTAGTAAAGTATAGAATCATGACAAAGGAGGCAGCAAACAGTCCTGAGAATTTACTTATTAATTGAATGTGGATGATTTATATTCAAAGATTTGGGGTGAAAAAGCCATTCTTGGTAATTTGCATTTTTCATGTTTTTCGTTACAGATTAAGGCATGTTTTATTCTACTTTCGGTGACAGCTACTCTCGAAAATGACTTTAAATTCTGCAGTAGACTATAAGGGTGTCTCTCACACTTACTTTTTAAGTATATAATTCAGTGGTTTTTAGTATACTCACAAGTTGTACAATCACCACCACTACCTAATTCCGGGCATTCTCACCACCCCAAAAGAAATTCCATGTGCCTTAGCACTCACCCCTCATCCTCCCCTCCTTCCAGCCCCTGGAACCACTCATTTGTCTCTGCGGATGTGCCTCTTCTGGACACTTCCTATGACTGGAACCATACAATATGTGGTCTTTTGTGACTGACTTTTTTCACTTAGCATAATGTTTTTAAGATTCATCCATGTTGTAGCATTCATCAGTTATTTCCTTCCTTTTTTGTTCTCAAATAATGTTCCACTGTAAGGACAGACCACATTTTGTCCATTCATTCATCAGTTGATAGACATCTGGGTTGTTTCTCCCTTTGGGCTAGTATGAATAATGCTGCCTGGAAGCGTAGGTATACAAGTCTTCGTGTGGACATATGTTTTCATTTCCCTCGGGGAGATACCTAGGGGGGAATTGCTGGGCCATATGGTTAACTCTATGTTTAACCTCACTTTGAGGAACTGTCAAACTATTTTCCACAGCAGCTGCACTTCACTGTACATCCCGCCAATACTGTCTCATACTTACTTTGGATAGTTTCAAGTTGTTTGTAGAAATAAGAAAAGTCAAACAAGTGATTCAAAAACCAGCTAAGCTCTGGGACAAGCGCGGCCTTGGTTGCCCAGGCACTGTATTTCACACTTGGGCACATCCAGTCAACAAATCTCATGGCAACTATCCAGCAACGTGGCATCTTTTCATTATTCTGTAGGGACAACAAAGAGCTAAACTTGACACTACAGACAATTAGAAGCTAAAATAGCATATCCAAACGTCCTAATTATATGGCACAGACGGAAAGTGTGCGAGGGGCTGGCAATGTGTTGGGCCCTTCTCAACTTGAGGGGATTATTGGCAACCCCCTAGGAGCAGAGCAGAAGAGGCTGTAGATGTCCAGGAGGACATCAGATGGAAGATGGGGCTTGACCTGTGTGTATAGGTAGGAACTAACTGTAGGCAAGAAGGAAGGGGGAGGTCTCAGGTTGCAAACAAACCCTGGACATTTACTTGCTCACAGCAAGACGTCATGACTTCCCAGGGCTCCTGAAGATGCACATCAGATATAATAACAAAAGCTGCCATGCAGTGCTAACTTCTCTAGGGTCAGCATGGTTCTAAAATGTGTACATGTAGTTAATCCTCACAACAACGCTATGGGGTATATAGTATGTTCACCCCTGTGATACAAATAAGGAGACTGGTGCACAGAGAGGTTGAGTAACTTGCCCAGGGTCACCCAGTAGAGCTAGGATTTGAACCCAGGCAGTCAAGCTCCTGGATCCACTCTCCCCTGTCTCTGGCATCAGTCTCCTTGACCACTTGCTTGACATCCAGATGCAAGGCTATTTATTTATAAGGCTGGGTGAGAGAACCCTGGGAAGTCAAGTGCCTTTACTCACTGTTGCATGCTGCTGACAGTTTTAGGCTGATGTTGGAGGAGTCTGAAGAGTGGGAGATGGCAGTGTCAAAGAGAGCCAAAAGAGAGGAGGTCACAGGGCAAGTTACCAGGGGGGACAAAATTAGAAGCTAAGATCAACCCTGCTCCTGGAAACTCTTCCTCCTACACAAATTCTGACACAGTGATTAAAGGATGCACACCCACCCATGGAAGTACTTGAGATTTTGAAGTAAAAATTAAAATTAATGAGTCCATCTAATTTGGACTCGCAAAATGCGTGGGTGGAAGAAATTCCTGCAGCTGACAGCTGATGTGACACTTTTTTCATGGAAAGAAATAGAACTTCCCTGCCTGCGGATTTGAATGTTTCCAAATGTGGTTCTAAGCCCCAGCCTGAAACAATATGCAGGGCAAGAGCTGAATATAGATATTCTGTGGGAGAAAATCCCTTCAGCTCACCCAGTCTAATTGATGTGTAGGAAAATGAGATGGAATATCCACTTCTACTTCACCCTTCTTGAGAGCTCATGGGATAAAGCAAGCAAGCTCCCTATCTAGCTCATACCCTCTTATCAACTGGAAATTAGATTCCTAATGGCATTGCGGAAGGCAAGAATTGCATATGCAAAGACTTCATTAAGCTATTGCGATCATCTGAATCTAAGTGTTTTGTGATACACTGAAGTGATGTATACTGACCGCCCTTTTTGCTCGCTCTCCTAGAAGAAATGTAAAATCTCAATCCCACATATATATTCCTAATGACGTACCTACGAGGACCATCCATAAACAAACCACAAACTCCTTTGTGCAGAAAGAGGGAGGAAAAGGCTTTAAAAGTGAAAAATCACATCTTTTCCTCTGGTTTTCTGTTCTCCTCTCTTCCTCTCTTCCCTCCACACCATTCTCGGAGGAAGACATTTCCAGAACTGCTGACGTCCCTCAGAGGAGGAAGGCCTTTCTTCCTTCCTCCTCCTGGGCAGATGGTATTTGCATACTGACATATTGTAAATCTAGTCACCCAGGTAACCGGCTCCAGTTAGCAACAGCGCAATGAAGGTCAGCCTGATTCCCTCTAAAATTAGAAGTCAGGCCAATCTGATTTTTAACTGTTCAAAGTTGGATGCCCAGTTAGATGATAAATTCAATCCTTAAAGTGAATTTTCAGTTGGGAGACTCAGCACTAGTTAATAAAGGCAAGTTGGGGCATTTCAACATGATAATAACATAGGTTTTGACATGTTGAAGTTTGGCTCTGTGACTTTGCCATTTCTGTAAATAATCTCAGTGTGACTCTCATCTCTGTTAGCAGAGTCATCTTTGGCCTCGTACCTCCCTTGACCTTCCTGCTCAGTCAGTCACTGAGGACTGCTAATTCTATCCCAGGCATTTGAGGCTTTCCAAGGTTGGCCTCCCGTCTGCGCTCTGGTGGCTTCTCCCTGCACAATCCCTTCCCTAACAGTGAAGCTGAATGCCACTGAATTAGACCCTCTTTTCCAGCCTCTTTTGTCTCTGCCCACACACATCCCTCCTACCTGGGATTCTTTGCTTTCCCTAGCCATCAAAGGGGTCTTGGATGGGCGTCAAAGAATGCATACATTGTGCACAATCCCTCCCACCATTAATTTTTCAAAAGGTCCATGTTCCCCAAAATGTTAAGAACCACCAACTATCTAATTACAGGTAGTATCTACACTGGTATTTCCTTAGTGATTTTATGAAACCACAGCTTCACATAATATTAAATAGTGGGGAAAAAGACTTCCATATTAATACTGGTCAGAAAGCCTAAGTTAAACAACAAAGAATGCAACTTACACAATAGTAAACAACAGTATTTACTGAACATTTACACTGTAAGAGGGAAGGGCTTAGTCATTTACATAAAAATTATATAATTTAATCCTGAAGAGAGCCCTTCGTGGTAGGCAAAATTAGTATCTCAATTTTCCAAGAAACTGGGCATAGAGAGGTTAAGAAAACTGTCAAAGGTCACACAGTGTGTGGAGCAGCTGGGAGTCAACCTCGGTCTTACCCACCAAAAGTCCTGTCCCACCAAAAGGTCTGGACAACACTCTCTAGCTTTGAGACTGAGTAGTGTTGGCATAGAGGTCTGGAAGGAGGAAATGGATTTCTCATCCTGACAAGAAGAGCACACAAATGAGGCACTGAAGTGCATAAAAAGTAGAAGCCTGGGCATGAGTCTAAAGAAATAAAATGGCTGATAAACATATGAAAAATGTTCAGCCTCAAATAATCAGTATCACTCCAGGGTTTTGCAATAAAAGGACATATTAAAATATGTTTCATGCAAACGAAAACATTTTTACCTATCAGATTAGTATATATTTAGAAGTCGAGCTAGTGTCAGTGAGGTGGCTGCAAAGACCCTCAGATGCTGAAGTAGTAGAACATCTTTTGCAAGATGATATTGTCTATTAGAATTTAAGATATTTATACCATTTGGCCTAGCTATTCTACCTAGGGATTTGCCCTAGAGAAACTCTTTTGCAATTGTGCAAAGATTGATATGCTTAAGATTATTCAAGGCTACATTATATGCAATAGAAAAAAGCTGGAAAACTCCAATTATCTATGAATGGGACCAGCTAGCTAAATCAAGGTACATCCAAATAATGAAATACAATACAGCAATTAATCACGAAATATATCCCTACTTGCCAAAATGGAAAGGTACCCAAGATGAATAGTTAAATGAAAAAAAGTAAGCTGTAAAACAGTAGGAGTTTCAGTAAAGTATGCACACATGTACCAGTGTATAAACAGGGGGAAAAAAACTAAAAAAATACACTCAGTTGTTAATGATAATTCGCTAAGAGAGGATTCTGGGAAATGTACGTCTATAAGGTTTGAAGTTTTTATAAGGACCATATACTTTTCAAATAAAGAAATAAGCTGCCATGCATAAAGAGACCCTATGCTGAAATTGCAGGGCAGGATTCCAATTCCTGGGAGGAGGGTAGACAGAATAAGGAAGGGATGCAGAAGTCTTTATGGACATGGGCAGCAATACAGGTTGTGCACTACACAAGGGAGCCCACATGAGTTGTGCAGAGCTTGGGGCATTAGATAGGCTCCTGGAACAGCAAGTCAGAAAGGCAACCAAAGCAAAAGCCCTGGCATCTTAGGCAGGACGGGAGGACTATGACCAGAGCGGGGCCCAGAGAGGACAGGGTGTGCCTGTCAGCTCTGGTCATCTCAGGACACAGGGGTCAGCGACGAGGTAGGGTCGGTATGCCCTGACAGTGGGCAACCCAGGGGCAAAGGGAGCCTGAGTTCGCTCTGATTCCTGGATCTGCAGATAGGTGACATCATGCCTCCAGGTCTGAACCTCTTAAGTACTTCTTGCCTCAGACCCAGGCTGGTCTGGAGGAAGGGGTAAAACCGCAGTGCTGGAGGCTGTCCATTTCACTCTGTCTTCACCATCCAGCTTCCTGTGCTCAACCTTTGTGTCAGCACATCTAGTGAAAATAGAGCCTGAAGTTACCAATAGGTGGGTCCTCCTATCTTTCAAAATAATTTGCACAACTCTGTGTAAACTGAGAAGATTGTGTACTTAGGCTTATTGAAGTAAATCTGTCTCCCATTTGAGTGGACTGTGTTCTAGAATTTCCTTTTCAGACTAAAGTGTTTTAAAGCTCCAAATAGACTCTCTCACAGACATAACATCATTAGGTCACCCCAGAGAAGACTAACTGACCCATAATTCCCCTAAATAAAAGCCCAACCATTGTTTCCAATATTTCTTAAGGAAATGCAGTAAGTCCCAGCAGGGTTCAAGGAAATAAACAACTTAATTCCTCTTCCCTCTCCCCAAGTATGTGGGAATGTTCCCCAAAGTGTGTTCCCCTCCAACACCTAAGACGTGAATACACATTACAATTTAAAATTTTTTTTTTCTTTTGACTAGAGAATTCCACAGTCAAAGAAGTCTGGAGGAAACTAGTCCACACTGAGTTAAATGGACTTTCTTTCATTATTATTAATTTTTACTTTTTAATTGTGGTAAAATATACATAACATAAAATTTACTAGTTTAACCACTTTTAAGTGTTCTGTTTAGTGGCATCAATTACTGTCACAATGTTGTGGCCCCATCACCAGAACTTTTTCATCTTCCCAAACATAAACACTGTCTCCCTGAAACACTAACTCCTCATTCTCTCCTCCCCCAGCCCCTGGCAACCACCGCTCTACCTTCTGTCTCTGTGGAATCTGACTGCACAGAAGTGGAATCACACAATGTTTGTCCTTTTGGGTCTTTTGTGAGAACAGTCGAGTTTCAGGCTTGAGTAACTGGCAGGACAGGGGAATGGAGACTATCCATTCTCGGAGTCTTGATAGAGAAAGGGAAGAAGCCAACTTGGATAAAAGACATGTTTCTGTGAGGTTGAGGAGTCAGGGAACAGCTAGGTGACAGTGACATATTTAAACACACCCTGGTTTGGGGCCCAGGAAGGAGATCCACGCTGGAGCTGTGGATTGAGACTATACAGCCGAGTCAGTAGAGGGGTGGTGGCATGATGGGGAGGGCAAGCAGTACATAATTAGGGGCATCCAACAACCAATGGGGAGAAGAAGGAAGAAACACCTGGGAAGGCAACTGAGAAAGATCAGCCAGAGAAACAGAAGGAACCAGCATGACGCCTCCCAAGCATTTCCCTGCTTTTGGTCCCCCATCCCTCACTCATTCTCACGCCCTCCAGAATCACTTGTGTAAAACACAGATCTACCTTTGGTCTGATTCTCTCACCCTAAATCTGAAACTCTGAATGATCTATCCAATGTCCAGAGCGAAACCTGGACTCCTCACTGAAGCCGTCGACACTCCGCCGACTCAGCTCTGCCTCTCACCCCCACCCGGACCAGCCACCCGGCTCACTTGCTGGGATTCTGCCCACGTTCCCAGCGGGGCTCTTCTGCTTCATGAATGAGTCATTCTTCTGTGTATTTGTTTATTAATATTTTGCTTTCCCTTTAAGAACTAGCTTCAATCCCACCTTTTCTGAGGGATTAAAATAGAGCCTTGAAGTGAGGATGAAGGTGCCATTCTCTACGATCCTACAGAGGAGGACTATGTTCTTCAAACAACAAAAAAACAACCAAAAAAGTTGGTTAGAAATTTTTTTCATTATAGAAAAGTTAGAATATGGAAAAGGGTTTTAAAAACTCATCCAGAAATAAACAATATTAACACTTAGATACATTTCCTTCTTAGTCTTTCAAACACTTTTTAGATAAATTGGAAATTATACTGAATATATCACTTTGTAAAGTGCTTTTACTAACTGAATATATTATCAGCATTTCCTGTTATGTTTAAATATTCTTCAAAAATTATTTGTGATTTCATAAGACGATGTCTTGAATGGATATAATTCAATCAATTCCCAATTACTGAATAAGAATCAAATTTTTTTTTTGTTTTCCCTGGTACAATGCACATACTAAGTATCCAGAAGATGTTTGTTGAATTGAATTTTTATTACCAATAAAAGCAATAGCAACAGCGAAGTCCTGTTCTGAATTTACTTTATCATTCAAATAGCAAATTATTTAAATGGGGGGAAAAAAACTAGTTTTTAGTTTTGTGATAACACATATTTGCAGAATTTGTAAACTTTTGTGTTAAAAGCCAATTAAATCTAAAGAAACTACTGCTTGCCCCAGCCTATGAGGGGCACCACACCTTCCAAAGACTGAAATCTATGATTAAGACAGTGATTTGGAAAAAACAATGTTTTAAATCGATAGGGAGATCATATAGTCAAAAACCATAGATCTTTAGTATCACCTAATCTGAAAATTTGTGCAAAATCTTCACTTTTTTCTTGCTTCTTTTTTCTTAGTACTTTCTCTTCACATTAAAATATATTGAAATTTTCAGCTGATAAAAGCCTATTTAATATGATTAATGTACTTGCCTACAACAAAGTGAACTGTCAGTATCACTAATTAATATCTACCTGGCACACAGTTTCATGTCCCAACCATGACGATTTGAGGGAGGAAGGAGGGAAAATGTAAAGGAATTGGGCAGGACTGAGATTGTCTCAGTCCCCACGAGGGCAGGAACGGGGGCTTTTCAAGTGGAGAGTAACAGCAGAAGTCTGACCCCTGGACAGAGCACACAGATAAAAGTCACATGTCAAGTTCCAGTGCAGTTTAGGTACAGAGGTAGGAGCTAGGGTTGCCAGCCACAAAACAAAGGAGCACCAGCAAATGAATTTGGGGAGGAAAAGAGTTATTCCAAAATTGTGCAAATGGTCCAGCTGCCACTTGCATGAAAGGGTAGCACATGGTAGGGATCATACACATACCCCTAAGGGTGTTCTCAAGAACAGCTACTTGAAGATCTCCAGATGCCTAAGAAATATTAAAATAAAGAGCTCAAGATCAGGTAAATCAAGGTATAAAGATCTAGTAGTGTATAATGAAACTAGCAAAAACAGTTATGTCTAAATAATCACTGTATAGTATTGATTGAAAATAAAAAGTTTTGAATATAACATACAATGCAAAAAAACGTCTGAATAACATCTGAGTTCCACCTATCGCTGTAGGTGGAAGTGGCATGACGGAACATAGAGGAGGGAAGGGAGGGGGGATAAACTGTGCTGCTCCAAGTACTGATTACCTTGACTTTGATAACCAGGAAAGGCAAAGGCTGAGAATGCTTTTGAAAAAGTTAAAGTACCTACAAGAGAATTAAAAACAGGATGTGAATTTGCGAGTCACTAGAGAAGATAGAGTGCATACAGCAAACAGCAGATGTTAAAGGAAAAGTAAAATATAAAAATGAACAAAATAGGATGAAATAAGATCACTATTAGTTATAATAATAAATATATGTAAGTCACACTTCCCTATTAAAAGGAAATAACTTTCATATTGGGTTGGAAAAATAAAACCCAGTGACATTTTGCTGACAAAAGACAGAACTAAAACAAAATGAGACAGAAATGGTCACAATAAAAGGATGATCAAAGATTAGAAGACCAGTATGAACAAGAAGTGATTTTAGTTTGTGATAACAGAGGCTATATTTTCTTTTTATGTGTTCATGGAACACTTACAATAATTAATCATGTAGTAAACAACAATACAAATCCAAATTCCAAGAAGAAACTATACAAGATCATTGTCACCCCTTTCCTCACCCCTAAAAGTCCCACTAAAAATATCAGAAGTCTAAAGCAAAACCCCAACAGCTGAAAATTTAGAACTTTTGTGTAAAGTTTTGGTCATAGTGGAAACTGAAACCGGAGTTAACAAGCAGTTAAAACATAGAAAGTAACAGTAGAAGCCCTACATGGTAGATCTTAGATGATACAGGCAGAGCTGTGATCAGAGGCAAGATAAACACAGGGTAGCACAACTGTTACATAATTCAGGCTTAAAGCAACCTAAATCCAAATTTGGATGCCATTTAAATATTATATGTATGTTAAACATGTACATATTCAGAGAGAAAGAGAGAAAAGACTCTCCAAAATATTAAGAGTAGTTATCTCTGAGTAATGGAATTTCTATTTTCTTCTGAATTTCCTTAATAGTCTCAATGACCATATAGAACTTTGATAAACAGAATAAGATTAAACAAAAGCACAACAAAACATAATTTACAGACATAGGAGGGTAGGAACAAAACAAAACCCCATCTTGCCAAAATGATCAAGGCAATTAAAATTCTCTCTTTTGCTTTGACTTTTAAGCTCTAGCCTGGTGATAGTTGTTACAAGCCTGTTTTTATTATATTTTCCAGCACAGTTCTATCCTCTGGTCTTGTGCCTAGAAGTCAGGTATGATGCGCAGTGACAAATTTTAACCGTTGTGCCTCTCTTTTCAGGGAAAATCAAGCCTTCAAACTGTCGGGCAATCACGGACAGCATGGCGACTACTATGTTTTAAGGTTAACAACCTCCTATAACAGCATTTATGTTACAGAATCAACAAGGAAGAAAACAGTAGGGTTGAAGAGTATTTCCTTTTTTGTGGTGTGTTGCTTTGGCTTTTTGTTTTTTAAAAACAAACAGATAGGTGATAATATAAATGGCACTTCAAATATCACAAGCAACCCCAGACAGCAATTCACATTCACATGAGAAAACTATGTCAGGAAAGGCAATTATGTAATTTAAAAAAAATAGTATAAACGCATATTTCTTCTCCTTTTTTGTCTGAACTGATTTAAAAAGCAATAGCATGTAATACATTTGACAATAACAACACAAAGGAGATGAGTGTTGTAAGCAAAGCTGCATTAGAGTAAAGAAATGGTACCAGATGACAACTCATATCCACAGACAGAAACAGAGTGCCAGGAACAGTAAATAAGTTTAATATAACCAACCCGATAGATACTCTCTTCTCTCACCTTCTTCAGAAGACTTAAAATTTTATAAAGTAATAATTATAACAATGCATTGTTGGGTTTGTAACATACAGAGATGAAATATGTATAACAATAATAGTACCAAAAAACGGAAATGGTAATAGACCTCATAGTGGATTAAAGTTTCTATATCTCATTGGAATTAAGTTAGTATAAATTTTGTCTAGATTCTGGTAAGTTATGGTTATGGTAAGCCTAGGAGTAACGACTAAAGAAATAACTTTTTCCAGTATTAAAAATCATTAATGTAAATGCTACACTAGAAAATGGTTACTTAATACAAAGATAGTAGTAAAGGGAAAATAGAGGAACAAAAAAGACAAGAGATATAGAAAGCAAAAAAGAAAACTAGCAAATGTAAATCCAATTTTACCAATAATATTAAATGTGAATTGATTAATCATGCCAATAAAAATGTAGAGATGAGATCAAGCTTGATAAAAAATTTAATAAAAAAAGAAGATCCAACTATATGCTGTCTAAAAGAGAGCTGAGATTCAAAGTTACAAAGAGATTGAAAGTAAAAATGTAAAAAAAAAAATGCAAACAGTACCCTTAAGAAAGCTGGAATGGCTATAATAATATCAAAGTATATCAGACCTTAAAAAATGTTAAAAGACATAAAAGACATTTTATAATGATAAAAGGTCAGTTTATCAGGAAGATACAAGAATTATAAACATGTATTCACTTAACAGAACCCTGAAATACATAAAGCAAAAGCTGACAGAACTGATGGGAGAAATAGACAATTAAACTAACAGTTGGAGACTTCAACACTCCACTCTTAGTAATGGATAGAACAGTTAGAAGAACAACAAGGATACAAAAGGCTTGAACAATAGTACACACCATCCAGACCCAATATATCTATAGAACACTCCATGAAACACCACAGAATACATTCTTTTTGGGGCACATGGAAAATAGTCTCCAAGACACACCACATGCTAGCCCATAAAACAGACGTGAGTAAATTTAAAAGGATTGACTTCATACAAAGCACATTCTCTGACAACAATGGAATGCAAACAGAAATTTGAGATGTGGAAATTAAACAACTCACTCTTAAATAACCAATTAGTCAAAGAAATCACAGGGAAATTAGTATAAATTGTTTTAGATGAATAAAAATTAAGACACAACATACCAAAACTTTTGGGATGCAGCTAAAGCAGGACTAAAAAGAAACTTAGAGCTGTAAATAAATTTATTAAAAATTTAGGAAAACCTCAAAGCAATATCCTAACCTTCCACTAAAAGACATCAGGAGAAGAGTAATTTAACCTAAAGCAAGCTGAAAGAAGGAAATGATAAAGATTAGGATGAAAATTAATGAAATAAAGAACAGAAAAACAACAGAGAAAATCAATGAAATGAAAGCTTACAATAGAAAAGATCAACAAAATTGACAAACCTTAAGCTATACTGACCAAAAATAAATAGAGATGACTCAAATTACAAATATTATTAGCAGTGCATTGTTAAAAAGTGAGTATTCCCTTTGCCCCAGGGAGGAATGGGTGCTAGAAAGATTTTAGCTATTTCCTTATAGCGTCTCAGGAGAAGGTGGAAAACTTACTCTTCAATATTTTTGCACATTTGGCTGCCAGTTCCTGGAATAGCAAAACAATTATTGCCTGTGTACCTTTTCAGCTGCTTTAGATAAGGCCTGTTTTGCACCTACCTGAGGAAATAGGAAGATCTGAGTAGCTTTTTGTGTTTTGTTTATATAGTGTTGTCATATTTTCATTTGTTCTAGACTTCAAGGCAGATACAAAATAAAATGAAAAGAGCTTATGTTCAATAGCGTGGTCAAGCAGAACTATTGCTTTGGGGAAGGATGTTCCATGGACTCCTGGAAGATTAGAGAAAATACCAGGGGTACAAAGAAGTGTGAGATGGTTACTGAGCAATGGGGCCCCCATATCCCTTCAAGACAGAGCCAGCCACCAGGATTCTATTGCCAGCTCTGCGAATGACAGACGCCCTTACCTTTGCTGCTTTAGTACACTTATTTGTCAGATGAAGTGGTTCAATAAGTGATATGATTTCTCCCCGTTCCTACCACTTTTCACTCAGTTCTACAAGGGACAGATCCAGGGGTCCTCATCCTTGATTCCTCACTACCAACCTCCCCCACCCCCAGCACATTTGTAGATTTATTTCTCAATGACTCTCACCTGCCCTGACTTCTCGCCATCCCACAGCTGTCATCCTGGTCTTAGTTACCAGTACTTCCCTCTGAACCTTAGATGACTTCTGAAGCGTGCCCAAAGCCATTCTTGACCCTCTCTGTTCCTGTTCCCACTGCCAATCTGTTTTTATCACTTTCCAAGACAAATTCCTCCAACTGCTCTTAGAATGAAGCTCTAGTCTTCAGCACAGCCCACGATAGATGCCATGGCTGACAGTGCGGCCTCATCCAGCACGAGCATGAGCCCTTGTGCCCTTCAGAGTTTTGCGCCTCAGACACACTGGCCTACTGCCCTTGTCCTAGGAGCCTTTACACTTAATGGTTCTCTCAACAACTTTCCCTTTGCCTAATGAACATCACCCTACTAAGTTCACCCAAACTTCCCCAGATGCTCCCTGAGTACCCAGGACTAGACCTGGTCTCCTGGTCAGAGCCTCAATAACACTTCGCCGTTTCCTTCATGAGAAAGGGTTAAAGGGAGACCAGGGATGACAAATGCTACTACTATCCCATGGCAGACATCACTTACGGTCAGCAGTCTCCATGCTGCCTGGAATCCTCTTCAGCACAGTATTCCACACAGACACTACAGATTGATCAGCCTGCAGGTGTTGTTTTCCTGCTTTTGTTCTTGGCACAACCTACTCCTTAACTCTTCAATATCCTAAATGTTTCCATCCTGCTTAAGTAGCTCACGTTGTTACTCTTCAAAACTGTTTTCATACATCTAAACCAAATTTGCATTACAATTTAAATCGATTTCCTGGAAATGACTGTGCTTTTACTAAAAATCTGGAGAGCTGAGAACAGCCTAGTGACCTAAAAAAACAAAGCAATACGAGTAATTCCTAAAACACTGATTATGATTTTATGAAAGAGGAAAAGCACTAAGGAATAATTCATAAGCCTATGGTGCAACTATGGTAACAGGATTATTTACTTAATCACACACTTTCACCTTACTACTTTACTGTAAATCCATACAATGTTTTCAGAGTGCGGAATGCTATAGTACATCTAATGTGCATCGATTATAACATTAATGGCTAATGTTTACTGAACAAATTTATTATGTACCAAAGATTGTCTAACAGCTTTTTGAATACTAACTCATTTAATCCTCAATAATGACTCTAAGAGGTAGGTGCAACTATGATCACCACCACCCCTCCGTACAGATGAAGAAACTGAGTCATAAGCAAAGTAGAAGATCAAAATTAAGATATTTTTAGCCAATGTAGGATTGAGAAAGTTTACCTTTCCCATACTTTTTCTTATGTGGAAAATCCACAGGGGTATACCCATTCAAGAGGCTGCAAAAGAAGAAAACAGAACAAAAGAGGAAGAAGACAAGAAATTCAAAGAACTACTGAGCTAAGGCTGTGAAAGACAGGGATAATGATGGGCGGGTGGCAACAAGACAACGGCGATTCTAAGAAGTAAGGGGATGTCACATAATCAACAGTATGTTACTTGCATAGATAATGAAAGCACATTATTTTTTGTCCATATGAAAAAGAAAGATAAGTAGAATTCCAGGAAAACAAAAAAAACTGTAGTTGATGGTATGATGGTACGTAGAAGAATTCATTTGAACCTTGGTGTATGAAATGCTGTCTTCTAGGTGGCTGTGGGTTGTGATGTTGATCCCTTACAGAAAATATAACCCTAACCCCTGGGCCTGCAATGAACAACATTTGCATAGCAATGATCCCATAAATGTTGTTCACTGCTGTTCAACTTTTAGAAACAACCTAAAGACATTAGGATTAGAGACTGGAATGTAACTGTTGAGAGTTTTTTAATTGAGAGAGAATTCACAGATCTTAAAACTTAACCTTTTAAAGTACAAAATTCAGTGGCCTTTAGTATATACACAAGACTGTGCAACCATGACCACTATCTAAATTCAAAACATTTTCCTCACTACAAAAAAAAAAAAATGCCGCATGCCCATAAGCAGTTAATTCCCATTTCCCCTAGACTCTGGCAACCATTGGCGGCGTTCTGTCTATGGGTCTGCCTATTCTGGACATTTCAGGTAAACGGAATTATACAATATGGCCTTTTGCATCTGGCTTCTTTCACTCAGCATGATGTTTTCAAGGCTCATCCATCTTGTCTCATGTATCAGTACTTCAGACCTTTTCATGGCCAAATAATATTCCATTGGATGGATATGCCATTCAGTTTATCCAGAATCTTGACAATGTAAAAGAGGGAGAAAAGATGTTCAACATCACTAATCATTAGGAATATGCAAATCAAAACCACAGTGAGATGTCACTTCATACCCTTTAGGATGGCTACTATCAAAAAAGAAAATAACAAGTGTTGGCAAAGAAATGGAGAAATTGGAACCCTTGACTGTGGTAGGAACAAAAAATGGTGCAGTCGCTATGGAAAACAATATGGATGGTAGGTTCCTCAAAAAAATTAAAATTAAACTACCATATCATCCAGCAATCTCATTTCTGAGTCAAAAGAATTGAAAATACAATCTCAAAGAGATATTTTACATCCATGTTCAATGCAGCACTATTCAGAATAGACAAGATGTGGAAGCACCCATCCACTGATGAATTGATAAAGAAAATGTGGTATAGACATACAATGGAATATTATTCAGCCTTAAAAAGAAGGGAATCTTGTCATAGGATATTATGCTAAACAAAATAAGCCAACCACACAATAGACAAATACTACATAATTCCATTTATATAAGTAATCAAACTTACAGAAACATAAAGTAGAATCTAGGTGGTTGCCAGGGAAATGGGAAATTGTTCAATGAATACAGAGTTTCATTCATGCAAGATGAAAAAGTTTTAGAGATCTGTTGTACGACAATGTATTGCAAAGTTAACAATACCATACTATATACTTAAAAGCTGTTAAAAGGGTAAATTATGTTAAGTGTTCTTTACCACAATTTAAAGAAAAAAAGAGAGATGAGAAGGGGAGGATGAATAGGGCTTAAGAAGGCATATGGCTGTTAGCGGTGGGGAAATGTGCCTCGCACTCGGCAGGAGGGGCAGACCATGAATGAGAAGGTTCACCTTTATAAGGAGAGTTTATAATCTTGTCAGGAAGATCTCTCCAGCAGTAGGAAGGAAAACAGAAATAGTTTCCTAACAGTCTTTCTACATCACTAGAAGGTAAATTCTTGATAAGAGGTTTCATCTCTGGTATCAGGTAGATTAGGAGTTGCCAGATTCAACAAAAGAAAATAGGACACACAGTTAAACCTGAATTTAAGATCAACAACAAGTAATTTTTTAGTATTACTATGTCCTATGCAACATTTGGGATATACTTATACTAAAAAAAAATGTTTATCTGAAACTCAAATTTAACTGGGTATCCTGTATTTTTTAATCTAGCAACTCTGAAGATACCCAATAAAGATGGTAGAAAAGAAGGAAATAGAAGTAACAGAAAAAGAAAACGTTCAAATTTGGAGATAAAACTACAAAACATACCTTATTAAGGTCACAAAGTTATATTTACTGAGAAATCCTGCCTCCTGCGGAAGCATCTGCAGTTAAACAGTCAACGGGAAGCCATGGACAAGACCCATGTCCTCAGTCATGCAAAGCCAACGTTCTGCCAGGGAGCTCCCCACACCCACCACGACCACCCTCACCAACCCAGCCATCCACCACAGGCCCCCAACCAAAACACTCGAAGGGAGTGCATATAAAAGGTGTTTACACTACACTGTAGTCTACTGAGTGTGCAATAGCATTATGTCTTAAAATAACAAAGTACATATCTTAATTTTAAAATACTTCATCACTAATAAATTCCAACCATTATTTGAGCTTTTGGCAAGTTATAATCAGAAATCACATTAACAAAGATATAATAATGATTAAAAAGTTTGAATTATTGTGAAAATTACCAAAATGTGAAACAGAGCCACAAAGTTAGCAAATGCTGTTGGAAAATGGAGCTGACAGACTTCAATTTGTAAAAAGTGCAACTGCAAAGTGCAATAAAGGACAGTACAATAAAATGAGGTAAGCCTATAATTAAAAGCTGCCTGTTCAGTTATGCAGTTAGAGGACTGAAAATATTTTTTTTTGGAAAATATTTTTATGTAATTTACCTGGGAGAATTATTTCACATAAGAATCCATAGCTAAATAAGAGGATGAAATGGAGAAGAAAAGTAATGGGGAAGGGAAAATGGCTCTGTTATAAAAGTTGTTTATTAAAGGGGTGGTATTTTGAACTGTTGTTCTTTTTCTCCCAATTCAAGTTGTGCTCCGCAATTTTCCCTCTAAGAACGAGTATCATGCTTGCCACTATGCCAAAAGCTCTCTCTGTAATTCCTGCAACATTTTCTTCTCAGAATTCAATTCCCAGCAACACCAAAAATTAATTTGTATTTCAGAATTTCCAAAATCTTCAGCATAAAAAGGGGGAAATAACCAAACAAAAGATGGCCAAATACTGACAAACTATTCCATATCCAAAAACATGTATGTCTACAGTACCTTTTACATAACTGATTATGTTTTCAGCTTTAAAAACAACAAAAACCTCTCTATTAATGTCACTGTGACAACATAACAGAATTAGCTAAATGTTCTCTCCCCGTAAGTTGGGGTATGTTATGCCTGTGGCTGTATTATTCAGGACTGGCCAGTTATGCTGTGATAAGAAAGAACCCCGATATTATGATTAGTACATGTGGTGTGGAGGGGGGGGATCATGGGGAAAACAGTGTAGCACAGAGAAAACAAGTAGTGACTCTGTGGCATCTTATACACTGGTGGACAGTGACTGCAGTGGGGTATGGGAGGGACTCAATAATATGGGTGAATGTAGTAACCACATTGTTTTTCATGTGAAACCTTCATAAGAGTGTATATCAATAATACTTTAATAAAAAAAATTGTATTAAAAAAAAAGAAAGAACCCCAAGATCTCCATGGCTCCAAACAGCCAAAGTTACTTTCTTGCTTATTGAAACAGGGGTACTTGCTTATCCTCCTGGGGTCACTCAGGGCCCCAGGCTGGCAGAGCAGTCACCACCTCCGACTTTGCTGGCTACCACGTAAAAGGGGAAGAGAGAGCTCTGGAGGGCTCACAGCAGCAAGCAAATGTGGAGTGTGGCAGTATGTCATTTTCGTTACAATTCACCAGCAGAACTAGTCACGTGGCCTCACCCGCCACAGGGGGACCAGAAGCACCAGTCTCTCAAGTGCCCAGAATGTGACATAACTAGAAATATTTGAAAAAGCAACAAACAATAACCAATAATTTTTCAAAAACACTAAAAATGAGACTGTAATATAGACTGAGTTTTTGGTCCAATGTCTTAAAATAATGGAAAAGACTAGAGAGCCCAGATGTAAACCCAAGCATATATGGTCAATTAATATACAATAAGGGAGCCATGGATATACAGTGGGGAAATGACAGCCTCTTTAATAACTGGTGTTGGCCAAACTGGACAGCTACATGTAACAGAATGAAACTGGATTATTGTCTAACCCCATATACAAAAGTAAACTCAAAATGGATCAAAGACCTGAATGTAGGTCATGAAACCATAAAACTCTTAGAAAAAAACATAGGCAAAAATCTCTTGAATATAAACACGAGCAACTTTTTCATGAATGCATCTCCTCAGGCAAGGGAAACAAAATAAAAAATGAACACATGGGATTACATCACGCTAAAAAGCTTCTGTACAGCAAAGGACACCATCAGCAGAACAAAAAGGCATCCTACAGTATGGGAGAATATATTTGTAAATGACATATCCGACAAGGGGTTAACATCCAAAATATATAAAGAACTCAGAAGCCTCAACACCCAAAAAGCAAATAACTCTATTAAAAAATGGGCAGGGGATATGAACAACCACTTCTCCAAAGAAGAAATTCAGATGGCCAACAGAAACATGAAAAGATGCTCCACATCGCTAATTATCAGGGAAATGCAAATTAAAACCACAATGAGATACCACCTCACAACAGTTAGGATGGCCAGCAGAAAAAAGACTAGGAACAACAAATGCTGGTGAGGATGTGAAGAAAGGAGAACCTTCCTCACTGCCGGTGGGAATGTAAACTAGTTTAACCACTGTGGAAAGCAGTATGGAGGTTCCTCAAAAATCTAAAAATAGAAATATCATTTGACAGAGGAATTCTACACCTAGGAATTTACCCTAAAAATGTAGGATCCCAGTTTCAAAAAGACATATGCACCCCATGTTTATCGCAGCACTATTTACAATAGCCAAGAAATGAAAGCAACCTAAGTGTCCATCAGTAGATGAATGGATAAAGAAGATGTGGTACATATACACAATGGAATATTATTCAGCCATAAGAAGAAAACAAATCCTACCATTTGCAACAATATGGATGGAGCTAGAGGGTATTATGCTCAGTGAAATAAGCCAGGTGGAGAAAGACAAGTACCAAATGACTTCACTCATCTGTGGAGCATAAGAACAAAGCAAAAACTGAAGGAACAAAACAGCAGCAGACTCACAAAACCCAAGAATGGACTAACAGTTACCAAAGGGAAAGGGACTGTGGAGGTTGGGTGGGAAGGGAGGGAGAAGGGAAATAAGGGGCATTACGATCAGCACACATAATATAGGGGGCAGGCACGGGGAAGGCAGTACAGCACAGAGAAACAAGTAGTGACTTTATAGCATCTTACTATGCTGATGGACAGTGACTATTATGGGGTATGTGGGGGGGACTTGATAGTGGGGGGAATCTAGTAACTACGTTGTTGCTCATGTAAGTGTATATTAATGATACCAAAATTAAAAATTAAAAAAGAAGTAAGCAAACAAACAAAAGAAGAAGAGGGTATGTAGGCAGTGTATATACACAAATATATTCAACAGTGGTTAACTCTCGGTGTCCAGTTGGTGGGTATTTTCTGGCAGACCTGAATTTTTCTTCCTCTCCAAGGAAGACGCATTGCTGTTGTATTAGGAGGACAAATATTCTCTTGTACAATGACGGTGCCTCCCCTTTCCAACTACCATTCCAGTACTTCAGGGTCAAATCCATGATCTCCTAGGTATCAGGCAAATTAGAAGCGGCACCACCTCTTTGCACAGCTGGGTATCCGGAATTTTAATCTAGTTCACTCTGCTGCAGAGTAAACTTTTTCCACACACTTATTAAAGCAAGTATTTAGAAATGCTGCACATCTTTCAGTTGCCTCCTAAGTTACAGAGCATAGAACTCGAAAGCTGGAAAGGAGAGTTAAGACTAGACATCTTGCACACATTTAACAAAAAAGACCACGATTCCTGGCACGTCATTGGCCAAAATGCCATAAGTCTATGGCTTCTCACAACATCCCATCCCACTTCTGATGTAGTAAAATATATATAAATTTCACAGCAACATACAATGTATGATTTTATTAACTGATTTCCTCCCACCCTCCACTTAGCAAGAGTGGTGAAATCCTTTAACAAATGACAAGGCAGGGACTGTCAGAGAGTCTGGGCTCTGCACTGCATCAGCTCAGAGAACTAGGTTGTAATTTTAGACAGATGTCAGTGAACTTGGGGATTCCTGGTGTGTGGACTTGGGTTCCTCCAAGCCCAGATGGCAGGGAAAGCGGCTAGTGCTGCTCACCCAGATGACCCAGAAAACGTTTCTTAATGAATCGTCCAGCCTGACTCACGCTGCCTCCCACATCTGGCAGATCTGGGTTATATCACTCACGCTCCTCCGTGTCCTGCGGGTTCCTGGGAACGTGCTGCCCAGAGTCAAGTGCACCAGCTGCAGCAGCCGGCTGCATTCACACGCCTCTCTGCGTCATCCTGACGGCCACACGCTATGGGGCAGTTCCAGAGGCTGAGCCGGCCACCCCCACCCGCCGGAAGCCACCTCCTCTCACTTTCCCATGGGCCTAAGAAGTCGCCAGGCAAGTAGAATTCCACGCTGAGAGGTATCCGAGGCAGCACTCTCTTCTGTTTCCTACATTAATAGCTCCTGGCGCCATAACTCAATCCCATTAGCTGGGCTAAACCGGAGAGGGGAAAAACAAACACAAAAACCTGAGCCACTCACATTCCTCGAATAGGATCAGAGCAAGAGAGGAAGAAGTATAAACTCTGAAAGAATTCCAAAGAAGAAATCTGACTTAAGCAGCTTGTGACACAAGGCAGATGGTGGCAAGGAGGTGATAATTTTCATGGAGACAGGGGCCTCTGACACTCTGCTGGACCAGAGTCCTGCTACCTTATCTCCATCAATTAAAAAGTCCCCAGTATGTCTCCCTGGCACAACATTCCTGCTTCCTTATTAACCACACATCCTTGGAGATCTTTATTTTGCATCCTTTTATTTACTGATCAGAACTGCCCTGAAGACTGCTTGTGGAGCACAGAACTCCCAGCAGCGCCCTGAGGAGAGGTTCTTTATCCTCCTCCTCATTATTGCTAGAACATGACGTAGTTCACACTCACAGAACTACAAGCCTCCCTCACTCCCCATCATGTCCACCTGTTCATTCAGAACATCTTCGAGCGAGAGGGGATAGTTTTAAAAAAATCATTAATTTCATTCTTTAGCTGGTTTGCCAATCCATGCTCTAATTTTAAAGGCAAAAAAAAAACAAAAAAAAAAAACCAGCAATCCTGACAAGCGATTCATCATCCCTGGTTAGATAATGACATACACAAGAGTATGACCCAGGTCTCCTCATGGTTCCAGAATTATATCATGCAACCTCATTAATTAAAAAACAGAAACGTTTATTAAAGGTCTTTCAAATTTGGGCTGAGGTTTACAAATCTGCACATGTATTTTAAAGAAATAACCAAAAAGGAGACAGAAAAAAGGGGATGGAAAAAAATTCATCTTCAGTCATTCACCTGGCTGCGCATTAGACTCACCTGGGGGCTTTCCAAAATCCCCATGCCTACCTAGGCCAGGCCTCACACCACCCGAATCAGAATCTTGGGAGGTAGGGTTTAGATGTCTGCAAGCTACCAGGTGGCTCCAATGAGCAGCCAATGTGAAATGCCACTGATTTACTGGACTTTAGGCTAAAATACCTTTATAGAGGCCAAAAACCATAGTTTCCAAAAGAAGGAAAGGGAAAGCAAGGGAAGAATAAAAAGAGGAAGGAGTCATTTATATGCAAATTAACAGTTCCACAGAAGCCAGTCATTCATCAGGAGTTGGATTAAGTACTTGGACATCCTTCTACTGATGCTTCATTTACTTTGTTATGCTCTCTGTGCTCTAGCCAACTGATAAAGTCCACACTGGCGACCTCAACTTGGGGCAAGGCCATCTTTCCCGACCAAGCCGGTGACCACAGAGGCCCGTGGGCTTCAAGTGAGGGGAGAGGGGACAGAGCAAACAATTGGGGCCCCCACTCTTAGAGTAGGTACAGGTTCTCAGCACAACTTCTTTTTTAAAGGAGCCCATTGCCATATGATCTAGCAATCCCACTTCTGCTAACATATCCAAAAGAATGGAGAGCAGGGACTCAGAGAATTACGTGTACACCCATGTTCACAGCAGCATTATTCACAACAGCCAAAAGGTGGAAGCATTCCATTCATCCATCAACAGATGCATGGCTAAACTTAATGTGTATTGGAATATCATTAATTCTGGGATTAATTATATTAATTATATAATATTAATATAATTTATAATTATATTAATAATATTTATAATTAATAATGGAATATTATTCATCTTGAAAAGGAAGGACATTCCAACACAGGCTGCATGTGCTACAGCCTGGCTGAGCCTTGAGGACATTTTGCTCAGTGAAACATGCCAGTCACTAAAAGAAAAATACGGTGTGGTTCCACTTACACGAGGTACTTAGAGTGGTCAGATTCACAGAGACAGGAAGTAGAAGAGTGGTTGGAAGGGCCTAGGGGAAGAGGGGAGAGGGGAGTTATTGTTCAGTGGGGCCAGAGGTTGGGTTTTGCAAGATGAAGAGTTCTGTGAATGGACGGTTGCACAACATTGTGGATGTACTGAATGCCGCTGGACTACACACCTAAAAATTGTTAAGATGGTAAATTTGTTATGACCATTTTACCGCAATCTCAAACATTAAAAAAAGTTAAATAAGAAAGAAAGGAGCCCATTGCACAGCCCTCACTTACTTCTCTCTGGTGTTGGTGGAGGTTACTGAGGACAAAAATCCCAAAGACAGACACGTCATCTGTAAAATTGTGAAGCCTGAGGTCTGTGCCCAACATACCCCAGGCCACCAGAATCTGTTTGGCGGCCTGGCTGACTCAAGAGTTACCGAGCCTTGCAGCTCCCCCAGGGCACACTGAGGGCCGGCTGGCAGGCCTTGCATTTCATGTTATATAACCAGGTTGCCAGCTTCCAAACACCAGGGGGTGAATTCCAATGCGTTCCATGCCTGGGAGGAGATGACTGATGATTAATTCCCAAATAACTTCACCATCAAGCCCTTCTCTCATCTCCAAATGCAGTCATGTCACTTGAGAAATCTTAGGTTTTCTCTTTGGTGGGTCAATTCAAACATTTTTTGACAGATGGGCTTCTCTTTCATCTTTTCTTTCCTTTTTGCTTAGTATTCTAGGGGCAAAGATAAACTAAGCAAGGAGAAAAGTCTGCCAGCAACAGCTCTTTTGAGCTGCTCAGTAATCCAAAGCTCTCAAGTGAGTAAGCTTTCTCCTCTCCAGACACCCCTGCAGGAGAGAAGGTCTCCACACTCCTCTCTGATCAGTGGTCCTAACCCTTTCCCTCAACCATCAGTTCCTGGTGAAAAATACAAGGGACAACATCTGAAGGTTTTGCCTAGGGGAAGGCACCTAGGTCCTGGTCCCAAGCCCATGTCTGAGCCCCAGCCAGGCATCTAAATAAACCTGTCAAGCTCCCCCAGCTTGGGACCAGCAGCCCCCCAGTGCAGCACTCACACTTGGCCTAGGAAGTCTGCTCCAGTGATTCACCACGAAGCTCAACGTCTGGCAGCAGGAAAAAGGTAAACTTTTCCCTTTCTTAAGAGTTTGCAAATTAACAGTTCCACAGAAGCCAGTCATTCATCAGGAGTTGGATTAAGTACTTGGACATCCTTCTACTGAACTCGGGTAGACACAGCGGAACACTTGTTTCTTTGGCATGAAATTTTGCACAATGAAACAAATTTCTCTAAATCTGAGGAATACCAGAAAAGGGGAGAGGTTCTTGTCCGTGGAGGGAAAAGGAAACCAAACTTTAACGGTGTGATTCACCTGTGATACGTTCAAACCGCTGACAGTTGATGTCTTTTTATATGGGTATTTAGGATTTTAGAAATAAATTCCACAATCCTGTTTAATATAGAACATGCCACTTTAGGACTCCAGAAGATAGATTGAAGGGCAAGAGGGGATGGGGTTTCCTGGCTGCCCCTAGTTGCCACACCCCTGCTCCAAATGCAGACACTTTCAGTCAATTCTATTGCTCAGTATGTGTCTGGATTCAAAATGTAATCTTCCTTGCCTACCAGACCCTCATGTTCGCCCCATCTGCAAGTTGAAGAGCCCCTTGCTCGTAATTGCCACTCATGCTTCATGATTTCCTCAAGGCTCTCTGGAGTCTCTGGCACTCTAGAACCGCGAAGTGGCCCATGGAGTTTGCAGATGGCAGTATCCCAGCTGTACATTGGTACCACCTCAGATCAAAGTCAGCTTCTCATTAGGTCTTTGTGCTCAGACGTAAGATGAGCAAAACTATATGCTGCCACAGGAGGAGGAAGAAAAAGTGTATTTTCTGTCACAACTCCTTAAAGGCATGCTAAGCACCATATGTAAGTTAATAGTTTATCCCTTTCTTCTCCCAAAAGAGGGAATTCAGCTCATAAAATACCAGCATCAGTATATACTGAGTGCATGTTAGGTATCTGGCCCAACACTAAGTCAATATACTATATCCCAAACACTGCCAAGACACTGAAAACATTTTTTGGCACACTGAGGTGGCTGAATGACCATAAATTATGTAAAGACAGAAATTTCTTTACATAATTTCAGACAAAAATAAAAAATACCTCCAGCAACAGAATTTAGTGCTTAATAATTCTCACATGCTCAAGTTTCTGTTTATTCAAGTGTGACTTTTGATATTTTATTTAATACATCTAGGAAGCATCACCAAAAGAATAATTTAAACATTGTTTCTAAATTCAATTTGAGTGGTTACATTTTATGATAGAGTAACATTTGCAGAGCCATTCTTTAATTCAGAAGTCATTAAATCCCACAGTCCCTTAATCCACACTGCAGACTAATTTAATGCATTTAAGCTGCCTTGGAGAAGCCATCGCTGAGCTTGTGGCTCACAAAGTGTGGTAGCTTTCATTTTTCTGACCTAAGAAGTCATATTTTTCCTCTTGATGTCTTAAAAGTCATCTTTATTAATGTTTTTCTGTAGTTTCTCAACTCCTGACCTTCCAAACAGATTTGGCAAATCCGTTCTCCCATTGAATTACCCACCAGCTGCAGCCCATTGTCTGGCAGACACCTTATTACAAAATCCACAGAGCCACATGAAAGTCCAGATGCTTCCCAGCATGCTCTACACATTTCCCACTGTGCCCAGCGCCCAGTAGCACGATGACCAGGAGACTCTCTCTCTCTCAAACACACACACACATACACACACACCACGCACACACACACAGTCTAGCCAAGTGGTGGGAAGTGAGAAACCTGTAGTTACACTCTTACCAAACTTAAGTAAGTCACTGGGTCTCTCTGAGTCTCTGCTTCTCTATTTGTAAGATAGGAGTAATAGTTGTAACAACCTTTGCTGAAGCAATGACCAAGAATCAAAAGCCACCCTAATACTTAGGATGGCATTTGAAGTTTTTATTAAAATCTTAAGTCTGATTTCTTAGAGAATTGGGCTGTTATTTTCACAGGTCCAGACTAATGGGCAAAGCAAGAACCCACAAGCTCTAAATTAGGGTTCCACTGCCTTAAATGTTTTCTTTCAGAACCAGGTCATATGTAAAGTAATGACAGTGGCCCCGAGAGAATTATTCTGGCTTATGTGGTGACTGAACTAAAGATGGATTCTTTGATATAAAGTCAGGATGGTCCCAGTTTAGAATAAAAAACATTTCAATAGAGGCCTATGTTTTTAATTTGGAAAATGTTGGCTATAAATTATCCGAAGTTAAACAGAAATATAATCAGGCTAAGCTAGAGAGCAGCAACTAGCATGAGTTATCTGTCATAGAGGCACTTTGCCAACAACTTCCTGAGCTGGGTATCATGCCCCTACCACAGACAAGAAAGCAAGATAAAATAAATGGGTTAATAGGGATGAAGGGAGAATGGCTATTCCATGACAACCAACAGTGTGCGCTACACTGTAAGACTTCCTGCTTAATGTGAAAATTAAGATCTATACACTTTTCAAGTAGAAAAACCACAGTATAAAGTCCCCAGTGCCCCCAAGGCTACCTGCCAACTCACACTGTTGGTACTTCACTGGAAACTTCCCATTCTCCCATTCTGTTCTCAGATTGGTGGGTGGGTAATGGGTAGATGGACAGATGGATTAACAGGCTTTGAAATCAATACAACTATAGGTCATAAAACACTTCCCAAAACATTTGTAATAATGATTAAACCAGAATCACATCCCCAAAGGAGCTATTCAACTTAATGCTATCAGAGAAAGGGTAAGATAATTATTTTAAAAGACAGTATTGTTTTTCAGCTCTTTGACCACTTTATAATAAGAAGGAAATATTTTATTTTTGTTGTCACTGAGATTTAAACTCTCAGTGCTCTGAGTCATGGTTTGAAAAAGAGAAAACTTTGAAATTCTTTATCTAGAGCTGTTTTGGCTATGAAACTTCCTTACAAAATTGGCTGTAAGTCCCAGTTCCCAAATGGGTTTATTATTAATATGAAACAAGAAGTGTACTCTATCATCTCTGCAGATGCTCTGCAGGCAAAGCATCCAGAAAAGGGCTGGAAGACTGAAATATAAAGATGGTCTCATACATATATTGCCACCACATACATATATTGTCCCACAGAAATGACATCGGATTGGTTTAGACCCTTTCTCTCACAGTATCATCTTTTACTTAATATCCTACCACCTCTCAGTCCCAACCCATCACTTCCGTGCATCTGAGGCTGTGAAAGTATTGCTCAAAAAACGATCACAGCACCAATGCTTCTCACTGTCCCCCTTCAAATATTTTATTACATCTTACGGACTACCAGAAGAATCCCAAATCACAGGCATTTGGATTCCAGCGGGTTTCAAGGGACCATATTTGGGGAGCGTTAAACAAGAGTCCAAAATCTACTAACTAACTTTCAGAGGTTTTATGTAGAAAACCAGAAATTTTGTGGTAGGGGAAGGTTTACTAGCTTAAACTGGACAGACTTGAAAAACCTAATGCTAGGAAAAACACATGCAAAATTTGATCCTATTGTGAAGGAGGTAATACACCATCAAAGAAAGAAAAATTTGTGCCCAAGGGAGAAAAAAAAACACAAAAACCCTTTATCTATAGCATACTTCGGGTTTGCCTTCCAGATATGTCTAGAAATACCCTACTCAAGATAAAAATATTTTTAAAACTTTAAAACCATATTTTTAAAAGTTTATTTAAAAAACAACTTATATATTACCAAGTCAAGAGTTTCCTTTACATTGTAGCCTTTCCAAGAGATTTTATGTTAAAGACCACTACTGATTCAACAAAGAATTACAATAAACAACAGTTAACTGAAAATCAATTATAGCTTTAAATTATTGTTAGGTCAGTAGGAAAACATGATTCAGTTCCTCTGTGGTATAACAACAGGAGGTCACGTTACCCTAAAATGTCACAAAACATAAATAATTTTACTTCTCCCAAAGATACAAGTAATCCTGGTAGCTCAACAAGGCAGAATTGCAAGCTTTTAAATTCAGTTAAGCTTTACTCCATGATCCTAGCCAATTTTCTCCTCTGCATTTATCTTGCCACTCTTTCGGTCCTTTGCATATACGACTTTGAATTGTTATTGGTCCAGTTACTCTATCAGGCTGTAAATCCCTTGAAGGTAGTAAATCCCTTGAAGTATAAAATCCAAAATTTTATACTGTATGCTTAATTCCTAAAGGAAATGCCCTCCAAAGATGTCTAAAATTCTATCCTTTACAGTTTTTTGTTATTTTTTATTATACAGGTAATACATTTGGTAGAGATGTAAAGCTGTCCAGCAAAGTTCATTTTCTCCTTGTGCATAGCATAGTGTTGTAGCTGGTCACACAGATGCTTTTAAGGATTTTGTTTCTTGCCTGTCTTGAAGGTGGCAGTGCGGTAGGCCATGTGACTATGTCTCTGATAAAGGACCAAGCAGAAGTGATATGTGCCACTTTTGGACCAGTGCCTCATCCATGCCCGTCTCCCTCCTGTGGCAGCACCCAGCCTTGACCAGGTAGAAGATGTGACAAGGCCCTGGGGGATGGAAGAGCCACGGGATGGAAGGAACTGGGGTCTCTGAGCATCTGAACAGAGCAGAGCTACCTGCACGCCTGGAACACCCACTTCATACTCATGAGAGACAAACTCCTTTCTTTACGTCTCAATATCTGGAATCTCTTAGTAGCCTGACCTTTACTGTAATTAATACATGAATATTTATAATGGAAAGGATGAGAAAATATGAGAAACAGAAGAAAAGTCACCCTAGATCCTATTACATCTAAATAACCACTGCTGCTATTCTGGAGTTATTTCTTCCAGATTTTTCTTTATGCCTATAAAAAACACCACATACATATATTGTCCTACAGAAATAAAATCATATTGGTTTAGAGCCTTTTTCTCACAGTATCATCTTTTACTGAATATATTGATATTTTTCTAAATCAAAAACACATGTGTATCATTTTAATGGCTATCCAATATTCTATTGCTTGGATTTATTAGAATTTATTTAACTAGTTTTTCATTGCTGGACATTTGGATTTTTTCCTTTTTAAAACTGTTATAAGCAACAGCTCAGAAACCATTTTTGTACATAAACCCTTACATACCAGGCAGGTTTTTTTTTTTTCTAGGTCTCTATTCTTAACATATCTTTGCAAACAAAGACATTTCCTCTTTCTGGGTACCAGCACTAAGCCATTATGTCTGATGGGTATTTGCAAGGCCTCGTCGTCATTCATTATATTTTGGATAGAAATGGTTTGTTATCCCTAGACAACTGGGAAGCCAAATATGATTCGAGTCAGCACCCAGGATGAATCAATGGCTCCCTACTCAGTGGTATCAGCCAGGTTCCCCTTCTACAATGCAGTCCTGGTTAGTAACATGCACAAAAAGCAAAGCAGTAGGAGACCTTGTTTGCCACTGACAAACCTTGATCTACATCTGTGTTGCCAATTACTTGCTCAACAAACCTGTTACTTTTTTGGAAATAATAAATAATTCAGGGAAAGTCATTTTGAATCCTCTGACATCTGTTGCTTGTATGACTGAATTATTCATCAGTGAGCATAAACAGTATTAATTAAAGAAAAGTACTGGGGCAAACCATTGACACAGACATGAACATTGCAGAAGAAAATGCCTGTACTCAAAGCATACTTCACTTGTCATGACAAATACCTCAGGGGATGTGCCAGTCCTTGGAATTTAAAGGAATTGGTACACATAAAAATCAGAAGATAAGACATAAATGATGAGCACTATTTTCTGTTTCCAAATTTACTTTTTTCTCTCCTTCAGAAAAATCATCATCTTTGATTTGGTCTCTTTTAGGGTTTTACTCGCTTGGTTTGGAGGAGTGTTGTGGTGCAAAGAGAAAGGAAGTTGGCTAATTGAGGTTCCAAGAATTAGTATCATGGATCAAGTCATCACACGCTCATTTTTAAGCTGTGGTTTAGACATATTAATGGAAGAGTCCCCCCCAAATTAAGGATGGCTCCATCGATCTGGCTGCAGCAGGCTGATCATTTATTTCCTTGATGGCTTTGGTACTTTTGTCAAAGCGCTCTCTGGCGGTGTCTCGCCAGTGGGTTTCAGCCCTAGGCAAGTTCACTATGGATTCAATGAGACTGAAAAATGACAATATGGAACGTTCTTGGGGTGAAAGGGTTTATACCCAACTTTATTCCCACAATGGCAGGTCAATCACTAGAATCCCATCCACTCAGAGCGAGTCTGCATGCAGCAAGCTGGTCTCTGCCTCTGGGCCTCTGTCCCCGCAGCCATCTCAGTCTGTCCTCGGCACTGCCACCACCCCAATCTATGCTCTCCTGCAGCCGTGCAGCAGCCCAGAGCACTGGGCGGAGCTCTTTATATTGAGTCAATAGCAACATATTGCTCACACGTGTGTAGTGAGCAAGCCGACCAGGGCCAGGTGAGAATCCTGGCCATAACAACCTTCACTTTCTCCACAGGTGGTAAAGAGCAGAAGAGGCCTTACAGCCTCGTGGCCTGTTGCACACGGGTGGCTGTTGGCTAATTCCCTTTCCAGTCTGTCTCTTGGCTCAATCAGAGTGACATTAGATTCAGTAACACCCTCTACCATAGGAGACTTCAGAATATGTGTGTGTGGAGGGAAAGTGTGAGCATAAAGGAAATGTGTTAAAGTATTTACGAGGCACTGTTACAAGCAGATGCCTCCGAGATGCCTGTGATGGTGGGGAGTGTCTCCCTAACTGATTCCTCAGGTGCCAGAGGAAACAGGCCTCTGAAGAAAGGCAAGGTGGGGAGCTGCTGACAGTGGCTTGAATCGGGAAATTTTTGGAGAAACCTATTCCTTTGTGTGGCTCCAGCGCATTGCTCAGCAAGGATTCCTTGGCGCTGAGGTAACCTGGCCTGCTCCCTCCACTCCAGTACCAACTGCTGGGGTTGCTGTGGGCAACAGAGAAACACTGGGGAGGGGAGAAGAGTGGCAGAGAACAGAGGCCACTGGGGGAAGAAATATCAAGAAAGAGATGTATTTCAGATTGAAGAAAGCCACAAGACCATTTTAGGGCCCTTTCAAAACCTCTGAATGTAGAGGAATTGCAAGCAACTGGCAAGGATCTCTTGCTCGTGGCTACTAATGAATGGCTTCTGGGCATAAATTAGCACTCCAGTCTCTCCCTGTCGGATATACAGAGACCTCCCAATGCTTTCAGAAAAAGAGAGCCACAGAAACCCTCCACATGCCTTTGAATCCTCTTTCAGTGACACCCTTTCAAGAGATTTCACAAATGGGGACAAGCCTCCCTTGTTTCTCCAAGTTTGGTTTATTGCTGTTGTTTTGTTCCTTTCGGGAAAAACGTTGGAAGGGGTACAGGAGATGGTGGGGGGCTTGAGAAAAGGAGAAACTGCTCTGCCGGGCTCTGAATGGCCCTTCATCAAAGGCGGTTTGTTGTTAAAAACGGCAGAGAAGGAGTGGAAAAGAAACCGAGGCTCTCAGTTTCCCAAAAGAGGCTGAACAGAGACTTGTGTCTCTTTTCAGCACTACCCAAAATGAAACTACAGATTTAGAAAAGATCCCTCATACAGCACTGGATTTTAGGAAACGAAGTAAAGATCTCTTTTAGATGGATGTCCTGGGTAGCTCTGCTGCCCAACTAAGTGGGCCTTCCGCCAAAACCCAGGCCCAGCTGGGATGAATGAAGCCTGTTTGTAATGTCAAATGCCTCCTAGATGCACCCCGCCCTCCTCCCAGTCTTAATTTCATTCAAACACCAGCATTTACCAAGTGTCTTGCCAATGAGTTTCAGCCCTGGGCAAGTTCGCTATGGATTCAATGTGACCAAAGAAAATGACAGCAAAACCTTCTTGGGGTGAAAGGGTTATACCACAACTTTATTTCCAGGTGGCAGGTCAGTCACTAAAATCTCGTTCACTCAGAGCGAGTCTGCATGCAGCAAGCCAGTCTCTGCCTCTGGGCCCCTCTGTCCTCACAGCCATCCTCTGGGCCTCTCTACACAGTTGTTGCACACAGTCGTCCCACACAGCCGTCCTCTGGGCCTCTGTCCTCAGCACTGCCACCACTGCAGCCTCTGCTCTGCTCTCCTGCAGCCCTGCCACCCTGTCGTGCCCAGAGCACTGGGCAGAGCTCTTTATATAGAGTCAACAGTCATATTGTCCACAGGAGTGCAGTGAGCTAGTCAACCAGGGCCAGGTGAAAATCCTGGCCACAGGAACTCTCATTTTATCCACAAGTACCTTCTATTTAGGAAAAAAAGAAAAGAAGACAGAGGTGCTGCCACCCTCCCTTTCAAAGCAAGCAGTTTCCAAGCTAGAGGTAAAGTAGAAGTCTTAGGAGCAGAAAACAAGTTGCACCTTCCACCACTGGTTAACCAGGCACCAACAGGCCATCGGTCTCAGTAGAAGAGCCTGGAGACAGTGCCCTCAATATGCACCACCCACACCTCAATGTTGTCTCAATGATAAAAATTAAATAAAAAGAGGTGTCCTCCATGGAGATACCAATGGGCAGCTCGGTAAGCCTAGCCTGGGAGGCAGCATCAGCATTTCCCAAACTTCACTGTGCAACAGGTACCACCTGGGAATCTTGTTACACTGTTACAGATCCTGACTCAGATGTCTGGGATGGAGTTTGAGATTCTGCATTTCTAACCACCTTCCACATGCTGCTGCTGCTGGTCCCGAGACCACACTTAGGGCGGCAGCAGTTCAACCCAGATAGCACATTGCTACCATTGTAGTTCCTGGAAGGTGAAACCCATGACCCAGACCTTCCCCAGCTGAATTAAACCGGTATATACACGGCAGTGCGGCCAAGCACAGGGATTTTTAAAAATTTCCCAAGTGATTCTCATGTACAGCCAGAGTCGGGGAATCTACCGGCCAGGCTTACTCTGGCACTCATTATCAACTCAATGTGGACCCAGGTAACTTTACCCCTGGGAATCTCAGTTTTGTATCAGAAAAGGGGATAAGCTGGCCAAAAGAGACTGGTATAGAAACAAATATATAGTATTTGAAAGTGCTTTGAAAGAAGATAAAATGTAGTATTTTACATGATCATGTCTTAGTTTCTTTGATAGAATGAGGAGTTAAGAGTGTCCCTGAGTAATCAAATTTCACAAATATCATGCCTGCTAACTCTCTGGAAGAGATTGTTTTCAGTTAAGAGACCTCCCTGTTGTTCTGTTAACCCAAAGCCCAATGCCTTGGGACTCTGACTTTCTTAAATGACAGCTGACTCATAAATGGATTTTGGGTCCCAATAACATTGCAGGCAGTACCCTGAAAAATGCTCCTAAAATTATGCCAAATATGGATTCCTGGCACCAACTGATGGCGGATGCAGGATCTAGCCCACGTCCTCCACCACCTTCCACTCCTACTCTATCCTTCCATTCCCACACTCCTGGGTACAAGGAAGTTCCTCTGCAGCCAATTTTCAACTTTCTGTGCCATCAACAAAGCTCCAAAGGACATCAGTTCTGCCAGCCGCCAACAGATGGCATCAGCGGTCGCACAAGGTCGGTTCAGTCATGGCCTTGGCTTTGTTCCTTATTCTCTGTCATGTTTGCTGTTTGAAATGCAGCGTCGTGTTAAAAACTTACTGAAGGGGAACAAGAAGTTAGGTCAAAATGCAAGTGTCTTTAGATAATAAAATGACAGTTGTAAAGGAGTCCCTGGCCCTCTTAGGAAACAGCTTTACCAGCAAGCGATGCGAAGCCAGCTGGCAAGTGTCATCGGATTTAGAATAAATAGGCTTTCAGAGGCTCACCTGTGAGAAGAGCTTCTGTGTCCCCAACTGACATAACAAAGAAGTTGATTCTCATGGCCCACACAGAAACCACATAGAAAGCAAAACAACCCTCCACTTTACCATATAGGCAAGGCTATAACCACAGTGACACTTTTCAGAACCAGAGCCTCTGAGCACCAGAACTCCATTTCCTCTTGGTTCCTCTGTCTGGCGTGTATGCTCAGACACCACCAGCTATTCCCAATAAAACAGGGCCCTCCGTCAATCACGGCAATGTGGGCTGTCGGTCGGGCTGAAGTGGCTTAATTCCTGCAGCTGGAGCTGAGGTGAATGCCGTCATCTTGGTCTTCCAAACGTGACGGTCAGGAATCCTGTGGGTTGCCAGAACCGTGCATGTTATTTTAGATCAGTGCTTCTCAGGGGTGAGTTTGCTCTTCAGGGGACATCTGGGGGCACTGCCTTCTACTTAGTGGCACAAGAGAAATTTTGGTGGTCACACTGGGGGAGAAGGGGAGGATGCCACTGGCATCTAGTGCGTGGGGGACCAGGGATGCCACTAAATACTGGTCAGGAGTCCCTGGCCCTCTCACAACAGAGATTATCCATCCAAATGTCAACAGGGCCACAGTTGAGAAACCCTGCTCTAGAGGCCAGGAATTTTGGCCAAGAAAATTCAAATTCCAAAATTCAATTTCCCACTTGACTGAGAAGACAAAAGCTAACTAATGGGAACTCCCTCCTGACGTCAAAATCAGCCCTCCCAAGCTTTCTTGGTCCCTGTTTTCGAGAACAGAGTGTCCCTCATTTTTGCCAAGTCCTCCCCTTCTGGATCTCACTCTTGCTGACCTCGTCAGGAACTTCCCTCCATCTGCCATGTGCCCTTCCTCAGCACCCCCGTCTACCTGACTGATGGGCTGTTCTCCTACTGAAAACTTCTCTTACTCAGAGAACCAAGTATCTGTGAGTCAATACTGATATAAACAAATGACTGAATAAAAAATAAATGGAAGAGAAGGGACAAATCTTCCTTTCAGAAAAATTCAAAGTAATGAACACAAAGGAATAAGAGATAGAAATTGCCAGTAAAACACTACAGTAATAATGGCTTCAGGCAAAGATCCGCTGAAGAATGTTCCAAGTTTTTAAAGGAAAAGTATGAAACTGCACCACTTCAAAGCATTTCTCCAAAAGTATTGATGAATTACTGCAGTGGTTTTAGCACATGTAACCTTTCTTTGATACTCCCCCCTCTAGCAGGTAAAGCTTAATTCCCCTACCCTTGAGTGTGGGCTGGATTTAATTAATCACTTCTAATGGATACAGTATGTCCTAGAATATCAGGCTAACCTCTTTGGAGGTTTTATTCTTAGGTCATGAAGATATTTTAACACAATATCCAAATGCAACACACACCTGGGTGTGGCTGGCAGGTCGGCTTGGCTTTTTTATGATTATTTGAGTTTTCCACCAAGATACCGAGCTTGGTGTTTATCCTGAGTGACAATAACTTGTGGAACAAAGCTGCTTTGGGGGCAGGCAAAGCAAACCTCATTAGATTCCTAAAAGGACATGTTGGTATAGCAAAAGAAAAATAATTGGTTTCAAAATTTAGGATCTTGCAACAGCCGTTCAATCACAAGCTCTGCCACTTCAAAAGCCTCAATGACAACATCCATCAGGTTAATAACCCGGTCACTCTGGGTAAGAATAAAGATGAAAAAGGTACCACTGACACCACTCTCACCAGTCCACCCTCCACCCCTAATCTTCTATCTGGAAAGAAATTTAAGTTCAGAAAAACAATTCCCTGCAGGCCTCGGAGCCCTTTTTAGCTACAAAAGGGTAACGAAAGCAGGTTCGAGAAGGATTCCAATGGTCCTTTGCACAGGAATGTGGGATTTCATCTTGCAAAAAAATCAGGGTCAAAGCCTTGTTCCTAGGAGGAAAGTACTTTGCTTCCTGATTGGTTGCTGCGTTGTTTGGGGCAGAAAATTAATACTCACTGCTATTTACTTTTAGTTGGCTCTGGAGGAAAGTGGTCGAAAAGCTGATCAGGATTAAAGCGTCCATCATCTCCTTCCCTACCTCCCAACAAGTGTCAGGGCCCACCTGGCAAATCACCAGCATGTCCAGCTCAAGCCACAGGGGCCAGAAGGCATGGGCATCTGACTCTCCTTTACCCCGTGCCCAGGAGTGGAGTTTCTCAAGGGAGGGAGCCAAGGATATTGAATTTGGAGGGCAAGAGGGGCACTTTGAAGAGGGACACTTGGAGGACTGGTAAATGGTGTCAAAAGGAATGGGAGAAGAAGGCCAGTGCCTGGCCCTATTCTCTTCCCTGGGAAACGCTGGACCATCCTGCCCAGATGCCTTCACCAGGTATGGCTGCTGTGAGTGCCAGCTGCTAATGGGTCTCATCTGCGCCCTAGTCTGTAAAATTGCCTTCAGCCTCTGGGAGCCACTATGCCTGGGAAGCTCTATCTGCCCAGAGGGAGGAGCACAACCAAACCATGGCTGACATGGAAGAGAGGTACAAGGACCGACCCTTGGGTAGGGGAGGCTAGCTCTGGGGTGCAAGTCATGCTCCCAAGCTCCTGGCTGAAGCTCAGCTTTCCCCTGTGCTCTGTCCCTCTCCCCGGTACCCACTGGCCCCATACATCATCTCCACAAGAATCCCTCAACTTCTAAGGAACCTGACCCAAGACACTAGAAGTTAAGTTTCCAAGAAGCTTCAGGAGTACTTGGCAAATGCTGGGAGAGAACCTTCAGTTCAAGGACTTCAGCACTCCACTCTCTTGAGGACAACTAGGCAGGGAGGACTCAGACCCAAGCCCAGTGGGTGCCCCAAACTCCGGAGAGGAGGCTCATGTCCTGGCTCTTCCTTATTCAGCTTGGAGAAAGGACATGAGAAGAGTGTGCTGCCATACCTGGGTGACAGACCTGTGTCCTCAAGCAGTTCTACAACAAAAGGCTGACATTGCTATTTCCTTGGCACCTTGTACCCAGTTGGGAAAAACTCAACATTGGCAAGAGCAATCTCACAGATCATGTATAAGGCAAAAAGGGCTACGTCAGCCATCAAGTCTTTCTCAACAAGGTACTTATCGGATTTGCGACTGGTGCCCCCATCACAACACAATCTTTCCTTTGTGCTTCTCAAGGTTGTTTCCTCTAGAGTAATCAGTAGGAAAATCTCTCCTTACACACCTCTGTAACTCTGTTACCTTCCCTCCCTCCCCATTCTTCTAGGTGCTTCTCCTGGGGCTTCCCTGGATCACTTCCCCAAATCCTCATCTTAAGGTTGGCCTCTGGGGACCACTCCAAGACAGATGTGCATCCAATAACATCTTAAAATCATAGTTCCAGGGGGCATACTCCCTGTGAATAGCCCAAGAACGCAAAGCATACCTCTGTGACCTAACTTGTAGAACTGTGCTAGTTGAAGTACTCAATTCCTGGGCAAAGTAGTTTAAAAGCCAGAGAGTTGCAAAGAGTAGGCTAAAACAGCCTAAGAACATTATATGACTTATAACACTGTGCTTCTTTGGTGCAATTTTAAATTAGCTTTTTAAATTAGCGTTCATAAATCTTTGCCTGGTGCGTTACATTTCAGATGTTGAATTTAGAACAACGTTCAAAGATTTTTATGGGGCCAGTTCCACGGTTCCAATTCCGATTTACCATTCTTCCTTCACTGACTTCCTTTTGGAGTTCACCAGTGTATGAGTCCTTGAGGACCAAAAAAACCAATGAATTAATCAAAGGAAAAATGTTCTGTTTCCCCTATTTAGAAATTCGTTGAAATATAGATGAAGTCCATCCTGAACAGCAGGACGTTCTGAGAAAGCCATCAGCCTAAATGCCTTTATGAATAACTATTATGTTAGAAGCTCAAAAGATCTTACATCTCAGCCAGAAGAATAATCAGGCCACAAAGGAACACAGAAAGAAAATGGACATAATGCAGGCCTATATATTTTGTCTCTGCTTATATGAACATGTAAAATATATTTTCATTTTTACCCCAGTAAACACATTCTGGTAGCTGATATCTGTGATGCTTCCTGACCCTAAGTTAAGGATCTAAGGAAGCTGATTTTGTTTCCTCAGACCTCCAATGCACTACGTGAAGCACGAAATCATTACACCATGAAGGTAACATCCCACTTAACTTGTAAGAACTAGAACTTTGGGCTCAGGGAAAGCTGAATCAGTGTTGCCACAAATGCATATTCTGTAAGTATATGCCACAAATTCAATTAAGAAAGTCTTTAATCAAGTCTGCAAAAAGGAAAAAAACAAAAGAAAACCCAAAAACCTAATCTAAATCAAGCTTTCAATTCCCCCATCTGCCAATCAGAGGTACAAAGAGTGAAATACTACCAGTATTTATCCGTCTTCAGCTATTATAAACTGTTACTTGCTATGTAAAGTTATTCATAAGTTCAAATTACTACAGGATGCTTATTGTTGTAAAAATCACAAATGCCACATATCAGCAAATTACTTACTATATGTGTGTGTATACATATAAATACAACCTATGTATTTGTCTATAATTATTTAGTGATCAAACTAGTCTCTTTTTCTCTGAAATTTGCAATTAGGAAATATCATTACCTCATGTAAGTAATTTCCCTGGCTTTACTCATTTGCATAAAAGCAGGATTTTTCCAGTACAATATGCATTTGGAAAATGCCTACTATATGGTAGTAGGTCACTATACCTTAATATGCCAGATCACTATACCTTAAGCAAACAACAGAAAAAGGAAAAGAAAAATTATAGCTAAGCTAAAAATTGTACTTAGCTACAACCAGAATAAACAGAACAGAACTCTCTTCCTGATTAAAAGACGAAACAAATGAACTTCAAAGATGAGAGCCACCAATAGCACAGTTTTCAAATCCAAGAGGTATGTTGTGAAAGCAAATGGAACACTACCTAGGAGAGAAGTAGGAGAGAAGCCCTCCAGGAACAGTGATGGGCAGAAGTCCAGAGTCTAGGCTGTAATGCTGGCTGTGTAACTGACTAGTTCTGTGACAAAGAATGAGTTATCAATTATTTTTGGATTCAGATTCCTTGCCTATAAAGTTAGAAGAGTGGATTAAGTGTTCTAAGGTTCATGCCAGTTCAAAATTCTAAGATTTTAAAGACAATCTCTTCAATAACTGGGCATTGCTGAGGATCAATTACACTGGTCGTGACTCCCAAGGCTGCACCATGGTTGCTGGAAAGATTTTACTTTGTCACTCTCCAACACAGTGGGGATGGGTTTGGAGGAAAACAGGAAAGACATGTCCCGGGTGACTCTCTGTTTTATTAGTTCCCACAGGATGCTTGGTATCTTTCACCTAACACAGACTAGGCCTACTCAGGTACTGCCCCTACAGCTGTCCACTAGCCTGTACTGTTCTACTGGGACTTATTATCTATTTGACTCAAGTAGAATATTCTTGAAGCCTTTTCAACATGGGAGTATAAAGTATGTTTTACTTTCAAATAAAGGTTAACCCCTGTAGCAGAGTGCCCAGACTGAGAGAACACCCTGCCACCTTAAACTGTTCATCCACCTCAAACGAACAATGGCAATCCAGAGGCTGACAGGGAAGGTATGGAAAATGAATGAGCACTCCCTTTGACAGACAACTCAAGGTGCAGAATACCTGCCACAGGTAATAAATCACTTCATTTAAGTTTATCTTTTTAGCAGTATACAGTGGATTATACACATATATCACTTCAATCTCTCTTTTCTGCCCTGTTGACAAAGGACAAATTGAGAGGGATAGTTGGCAAGCCAAGAGAAAGAATGGAGGAAAACAGAAGAGCTCTGTTAGAAGGCCTGTGCAGTAAAAGAAATAATGATAATAAAACAATGTCATTGTCTTTTAAGCATCAGTTCCATTTGTAAAATCTTACAGTGCTTCCTGGATTTACCAATGAAACTACCATGGGTTGGAAAATAAAGGTAGCTTTCTTTCTAAACCACTCAGAATATACTAAATATATATCTACTGTCAACAGGATCTCAAATACTTCCAGTTTTCTAGTAATGGATGAGTTTACAGGTTTCACTAATGACACTGCTTAGAAACTGGTACCCTGAGAAGGCTTGAAGCCCAGAACTGAATGTGGTAAATGGGACTTCTGGGTCAACAATATGGCAGCAGATTAAAATAATGTGAAAAAACCTCCCACTACAAACACATAGGAATGCTGGATAAAATATGACCTGAAAAAGAAAGGGAAAAACTGAGCAAAGCACGTGAGTTGATCCTGAGACTGCTTTGGTAACTTACAGAGTTAGATTTTAAAACCCAAGTGGACAAAGGAGGTGAAACCTTGAGCTGTTTTGAGGCAGAGAATTGAAACACACACCTTTGAGGAGAGGATCCTCAAAGGGTTACTTCCTTGGTGAACACTCATCCTTGGAAAAACTATGGAGAAAAACTCACCCTGGGAAAGAGGTTCAAGAGGACAATTTTGTGTGTACCTGGGTTCTAAATGAAAAAACTCTCCCCTGAAAAATGGATCTCCGAGATCTGAGCCTTAAGAGAGTAAGCCAGGAAATGTCAAAACTAGTAAATTAGCAGAAACATTGGTCCCAAGTCAGTGATACTACTGGGATCTCTAGAAAAATCAATGTAAATTGTTCTGGAGGGGCCCCACTGGCAGGCCACATGAGATCTCCACAGAAAAAACTAATCCCCACTAAAGATCAGCTTATAAAAAATTTTAAATTACAATATACCATAAAAACAGCAAACACAACAAACAAGATTATTAGAGTTCCAAGCACTTGTGATAATAAAATTACAATTTGAAAAAGAGTAGATAAAATAAATATGTTTGAAACTACTTAAAACAAAAAAGTAGGAAATAAAACCCTGAGGGAAAAAATATGAAAAAGATAGTGATATCTGAAAAGGAGCCAAATAGAACTTCTAGGAATGAATATTATAATCACCGAAATTAAAAAGTCAACTGATAGGTTAAATACCAGCTTAGACACAGATGAAGAGAGAATTGAGTAAAATGGAAAACATATTTGAGAAATTACCAAAGGGCATCAGAAAGATAAAAAGGGCATGAAAGAATAGCTATAGGAATAGAGGAAACAATAAGTGCCACATGTTCTTAGTGCAAGATCCAGATGACGAAGAAAGAGAGATTGCTTTAGTCTGATCCCTCCAAGTAGCAGATGCGAAGGAAGGATGTTGGGGAAAAGCAGGAACAGGCAAGGAGAACCTTCAGACCATGATGCAATTGCAGCCCTTGAAAGGAAAGGAAGAAAGGAATACTGGGTAGGATGAGAAGAGTGAGGCACAGTTGTAAGAAAGCTTTGGCCACACTGATGAGGAGTCCTTGAGCCAGAGTCCCCATCAGAGGAGTCTCACATTCTGTAGGAAAGGGCCAGTCCTAGAACCCCCTTCAAACTCAGCCACCGACTGGGTGCACCCCAGGGGAAGTGTGGCTTTTGAGTGAATCCTTCCATGTTGGTACCTGGGATCAGTCAACAATGCTTCCCACAACAGAAGATCTGAGAGGTACACTTTTATGGATGCCAGAAAGAAGGAAAGCAATATTTTAAAAGATAATGGTGACTTTCCAGAATTGTGAAAGCCATGGATCCAACATGTAAAGAATAATATCACATTCTGAGAAGAATTAACCAAAACAGATCAACACATACTGTAGTCAGACTGCAGAATATTAAATACAGTAAAATACCAAAAAGGGGGGGGGAAATTAAAATACTAAATAAAAAGAAAATAAACTGGAAGGGGGGATGATTAGAGCTAATATTAGACTGCTATTTAGGTACACATATTAAACACTGAAGGATAACAAAGCCAGTAGAGGAATAAAAGGAAGAAACTGATAAAACTCAATTCAGTAAAAGACAGGACCAGAGAAAAAGAAAGCAAAGGAAAAGTATGGGGAACAGCATGAAATAAGATAAATAATTTAATGTATCAACAATTACTGTAAATGCAGACAAGCTAAAATAGCTGGTTAAAACTCAGATTGGACTTTTTTTTTTAAATTTAGCTATATGCTAAAATACAACAACACAGAAAAGTTCAAAGTTAGTGATGTTAGGAAATATATATTGGAAAAATGCTGACCGAAAAGGGACTGGAATAACTATACTAATATCATCACACAGACCAAGGCAAAAGTATCATTAGGACAGCCCACTTATGGGTTCTTACTAGTTAATTTGCTCAAGATTTTGGAGACTGATTGATCTTACCAATGAGATGAGATCCCATTCACATCAGTAAAATGGACTGATAATAATAGACTATTCTTTAATCTTTTAACATGTTTTTCATAACATGAAGCAAACACAGCAAAATGTTAACACCTGTTTAATCTTTCTGGTGGGTACATAGGCGTGTTTCATTATTGTCTGTTCATTTTTACTTACTTAAATTGTTCTATAAATAAAAATGTTTTAATTGTTTAAATCCAGAAACCCAATAACCAAGTAAAAATATAAGACCACAGTAAATAACAATGCTCTCATATACCACTTGGGAGTAGAAACTATACAACTTCCCTAGAGGACAATTTTGCAAAATACACCAAAGCTTTAAAAATGTAGATACTCTGTGATCCAGTGATTAAATTCTTATAATTTATCCAAAGAATTAATTAGAGATGTGTACAAACATATATGGACTAACTTATAGCCACGTTATGTCTATGGTGAAAACTTGAAAAAAAAACTTTAATATTGGTAGAAATTACTTTAGTAAATTTTAATGTATTTGTATAACAGAACAGTATGCTGTCATTAAAATTCAGGTTATAGAGGAATATTAATAACAAGCATTACATATTAGTAAGTGAAAAAGAGATACAAAGCATTATGCATAGTATGAGCTTGTTTTAATTTAAAAATATGTGTACACAATAGGCTGTACAGATACACAGTAAGGTGAAACATCTACTGATGAAACATCTCTGGATGGTGGAAATTCTGAATGACTTTTGTTTAATTGTGCTTCTCTATATTTTCCATGTTTTCTGCAGTGAGCATATGGTGCTTTACAATTAGAAAAAAAGCAATCATTACCTCTAAAATAAGTGGCAATCATTCCAGTTCATATGTTAATGTAGAGGCCCACAAGCCATCTCCTCCTGCATGCTAAATCCATTTTTGTATTGCTTGTGAGTTGAGAACATTAGTGAGTTAACATTTTTATATGATTGAAAAAAATACCGGAAGAATATTTGCAACACGTCATTCTAAATTTTTGTGGTTAGTTTTTACAACAACCCTGTGACCCAGGTACTATATTCATTTTATAGGTGAGATAGAAGCTTCTAGACAGGAATGTTAAGTAGTCAAAGAACTCATACTTACCGAGTCTTTGTGCTGGAATTCAAACCCAATGAGTTTTACCTGAGAGCTTATGTTCTTAACCTACTTTCCCCAAGTGGAAAGTCCTCCAACATTATGAGGGCAAATGCAGACTGCACATTCTGGTGAATTTTTAGGGTGAAAGACCACAGTGTTTCAGAAATGTGGAGAATGAGGCCCCACTTCTACCATGATGATAGGAAACACTAACTTTGAATTCCAGTTAAGCAAAAAATTATCCTTCCATAAAGAAGTCAATTCTTCTCATTAGTAAACCTGTATTACAGAAAAGTATATCCAATTATTATTATTAGGTTTTGAATTTCATCAATAAAAGAATCATGGAAATTTGTTTTGTCTCTCATTATATAAGCACTTACATGATGTCCTTGATGTTGTTTCTTGGCCCAAAAGTCCTAAAATATTTACTACCTGGCCCTTTACAGAAAATGTCTGCAGACCACTGCTCAAATTGACAGACAAAAGTGAGCAGGGACAAGCGGCACATAGTCAGCACACAGAAATCTGCCACATCTGGAACCATGGATTAACCAAAAGCCCGAATGGTTCTAACTCCCAAACTATTCCACAGGGTCTTAATCATGTAGAGATTGAGTTTCTTTCCTCCTTCTCCTGTTATATCTCTATTTTTTTATCCAGTACCTTCCACTAATGGGTGAGCAAAGAAAAGTAAAAGTTCAGTAAAGGTTATTGCTTCTTAGAAACTTCAGCAAAATTTTGTTCAGAGGAAGAGATTTGACTTTGATATCAGCTCTGGAGTTCAACAGTATTTTCTGTTATCAAAATAACTGAGAATTAGCTACTTACAATAAGTACTGGTTTATTTATTCATTCATTCAAGAAACTCTAAGTATGTACCATGTACACACTTATGTACACATGGCACAATGGATTGATCCAATGGCACAATGGATTGATCAGTCCTAGAATAGCTCACAGATTAGAAGAAGATACGTATCAATACAACACAATACATTCTATAACAGAAAGCACTTTTCAAAAACTACAGGAAATGCAAATTAAAACCACAGGAAGATACCACCATACACCCATTAAAATAGCTATACTCAAAAGGGCAGACAATACCAAGTATTGGCAAGGATGTGGAGAAACCCAAAACCTTTATATGTTGCAGGTTGGAATATAAAATACAGCAGATACTTTAGAAAACAGTCTGGAAATTTCTTTAGAAGTTAAACATACACTTAACATATGACCCAGAAAGTCTACCCCTAAGTATATAACCCAAAAGGAAAGGAAACATGTCCACACCAAGACTTCATAGCTCCAAAATGGAATGACCCAAATAGCCATCAACTGGTAACTGGGTAAACAAAATATGGGACACTCAGACAATGGAATACTACTCGTCAATAAAAAAAGAACCAGCTACTGAAACATACACCATCATAGATGAACTCAAAAACAGAATGCTGAGTGAAAGAAACTTGTCTCAAAAGACTGCACAGTGAATGATGATTTTGTATGAAATTTCTAGAAAAGACAAAACTACAGAGACAGAAAGCACATCAGTGGTTGGCTGGGATTGAGGTGAGAGCAAGGACTGACCACAAGCAACTCTGTGAGGTGTGATGGAACTTTGGGGGTGATGGAAAGTTCCAAAACTGGGTTGTTTGGTTGGACTGGTAATGGTTGCACAAATGTATGGGTTTACTAAAACTCATCAGTACGTGGAACATGGGTGAATTTATGCAACTTATATCTCAATAAAGCTCCTTGAAAGAAAACTATAGGAACAAAGGGGCAGCTAACTTCCCGAGGTGAAGGAAAGGGCAGGGAAGGCTTCAGAAGAGAGGGAAACTTTGAGGCACTCCCTGTGATAAAAGACATTTTGTTGACGCAGAGATTTAACAGTGTGCCAAGGCAAAAAGGCATTAAAAACTAAGGAAGTATTTGGGGAAGGAAAAGGAATATGTGGGGGGCAGTGTGCACTTAGAGAAGGGGTAAGTAAGAAAACAGGAGGGCCCCACTAAAGAGTTGGAACATCATCTCACAGGGGATGGGAAGTCATTCAAGAAGTGTAGGAGGTGAATGATAATCAAATCTGAGTTTTAGAAAGCTAAATCTTGAGACAATGTGAAAAGAAGATGACTTAGAGACAAGGAAAAAAGCAAGAGGCTAAGTCTTGATAAAAGATATAAATGAAAGCAAAGTGGAAAGAAGATCTAAGAGATATTTGGAAGAAAGAACTAGCCTGTTAGTCTCTAAGGAGGTGGTGGGAGAGAGCGGGTACACAGCTTCTGGTCTCAGCCGCTGAGAAGGTGGTGGTGTCACCAAAACAGATAAGGACCACAGCAACAGTGGAAAGTTTAGGGGGAAGAGGAAACAGTAAATTTGGGTTTGGGTTGCTTTTGAGGTGCCATGAAGATATAGACAAACATCCAGTGCACAGCTGCAAAATTGTAGAAGTCTGGGGTTGAAGATGTGGCTTGGGAAAGGAATCCTTAGCAAAAAAGGTGGTCACTGAAACGGTTGAAGTAAATTAGGATTCACAAGGACTCACATTAATTGTAAGAAGTCAAGGCTCAAGACTAAAAAGGTCAAGAAAAGTCTACCTTCCCCATCATGTCTGCAAAGACATGAAGAAAGCACCTTTTCCTCTGTTGCTGTTATTAGTGTCAGTTTGTTTCTAGCAGACTGCTAACAGATTTTTACAAAGAGTTGGAGACTGCAAAACAAACATGCTCAGAGATGATGATCGAACTCGGGACAAACATACAGATTGGAGAGCACAATAGCAGAATGTAACTGAGGCAGCTTAGACTCCATAGAATCTGAGTCTAGAAAGCAAGGTGTGTGCTGTAGCTGCCTTTGAAACCTCCCATTGCCAATACGGCAGAAGCCTGCTCTTTCACGTGAATGGGTCAGATTCCATCTGTTCCCCTCAGCTCATCCACAACCATCCAAATGCACATCAGTTCTACCATCTTGTCCATAATATAGTACGAGATTGGTACTCTGGAGACCTACCATCTTGGACCTTCCCAATGCCCAAAAATAACTGACACATGGAGAGGCCAAAACATTTCAGACGCTATTACATACAGGGTATTAAGAAATGTAGACAGAAGCACAGTAGGCTGAACGCCAGGAGATCCAGATTCTACAGCCTATTTTTCCACCGAGGACAAGTTAATTATATTCTTTGTATGCACAAATGGGAATACAATGCACAGAATAAATTCTGAAAATTTAAGTATTTAAGTATTACGGCACAATGTACGGTAGGTAATACTGCTTGCAAGTTGATCATACTACATGGAACCTCCTGTTTATTTAAAGTTGTGCTCTTTTGTTTTAGGAGAGAGGAGTCATTACTAGTAAAAATTGAAAATAATTGACAAGAAATCATGCCTGGGGTGGAGGAATTATAGTACAACAGACCCCGTATAAGACCTTTAGTTCTGCTCATATCTATTTCTAGCCATATGGGTAACAGAACTTAGAACGCGTCCTAGAGCCCCGTGTTCCCCAGGGCTCCCACCCACAGTGAACGCGGGCCCTTCTCCAGTAGCCACTCACCTTCCCCTACGCCTTCTGCCTGAGTGGCCATCACCAAGCCGGGGTCCCCAACTTCCCTCTCTGTTGGCCCAGCAGACGAGCTCCCTAATTGCAGACTAGAGCTCTTCATCATATACTCAGCACCTGGCACCAAGTGAGGGCTCAAGAAATGACCTCTAAATGAAAGGATAGCAGGACAAAAAAATGTTTACATTATTTATTTTATTTTTCATTGTGTATCAACTATACTTCAGTTTTGGGTTTTTTCATTTTTTTTTTGAGAGGGCATCTCTCATATTTATTGATAAAATGGTTGTTAACAACAATAAAATTCTGTATAGGGGAGTCAATGCTCAATGCACAATCATTAATCCACCCCCAGCCTAATTCTTGTCAGTCTCCAATCTTCTGAAGCATAACAAACAAGTTCTTACATGGTGAACAAATTCTTACATAGTGAGTAAGTTCTTACATGGTGAACAGTACAAGGGCAGTCATCACAGAAACTTTCGGTTTTGATCACTCATTATGAACTATAAACAATCAGGTCAAATATGAATATTCATTTGATTTTTATACTTGATTTATATGTGAATCCCACATTTCTCCCTTTATTATTATCATTATTATTTTTTTAAATAAAATGCTGAAGTGGTAGGTAGATGCAAGATAAAGGTAGAAAACATAGTGTTGTAAGAGAGCAAATGTAGATGATCAGGTGTGTGCCTGTAGACTATGTGTTAATCCAAGCTAGACAAGGGCACATTATTTTATTTTTTAATAAAAATTGTATGCACGTCAGTATACAATATGATGATTTGGTATACATTATACAGTGATATGATTACTAGTCAAGATAATTAACAATTTCCTTCTGTGTGTGCGCGTGTGATGAGACCAAAAAACTAAGTCTCCTGTGCATTCATCAACAGGTCAACAGATGAATAGATAAAACAGAATGAGGTACATACACACAATGCAGTATCATTCAACCTTAAAAAGGAATGAAATTCTGACACATGCTACAATGTGATACATTCTACATTGAACCTAGGAAATATTATGCTAAGTGAAATAACCCAGACACAGAAGGACAAATGTTACATGATTGCACTTACATGAGGTTCCTAAATAGTCAAAGTCAAAATAGAAAGGTGATGGCCAGGGGCAAACCGGGAGTTTGTGTTTCATGGGGACAGAGTGTCTGGGATGATGAAAAGGTTCTGGAAAGGTAGAGTGGGGATGGTTGCACAACAGGGTGAGTGTACTTAACACCACTGAACGGTTCACTTAAAAAAGTTTAAAATGGTAATTTGATGTCATATGTAGATTACCATGAATTTTAAAAGTCTCCTGTGCAATATTCCACCTGGGGAAGATGGTATGGGACTGTGTGGCCTGTGGCCCACTTTGAGGTGGCTGTTCCTTCATGGATTCTTAAATAGCTAATCGAAAGCAAAGGGGAAAATAACACAGCATTCACATAGCTCAGGGCCCAAATGTCTATAAAGTCCTTAATTTGGAAAATCCCACAAGAACCATGAAACTGATTCAAAATTTACTTCTAAATCATGAAAGCAAAAATGAAGTGTGTGATTTTAATTGGCTTTTCTGGGAATGTAAGTGTTGTTGTAGATGACTTGTTATTTTAATTTTTGGTAATCACTGGCTACTATATTACCCTTATGGCCAGAAAGATAATCAGTGAAGTAATTAAAATTTCTCTGAACTAACAGAGAAAAAAGTTAATGTTTCTAACACTTCCCTATGAGTATCACTTTTGATTCATAAATCAGAGGATTAATCTTTGAAAAGGAGATAAATTAGCTTTCACCTTTGACTATGTTGCTAACTAGCCGTGCGTAATTATTTTATTGTCCCTTTTCCCCACCCCCAGAGAAAGTTGTTGAGTTTCAATTCCCCCGAGATTTCTAGATTACAAAATTGGAATTCTCAAGCAAGCAAAGCTGCCCAGCAATATTAGATTCTTTTCAAGGTAAAGACATTATTTATTTGGTATGTCAAAAAAAAAAAGAGATATACATAATATTTTTTTTTAAAAAAGCTCTTTTCCCTTTAAAGAAAAGTGTTCTGTTTATTCCAATGGCAGTTTAACAAATAATCTGGATCCTCTGCAAAGCTTCAAAATATGTGATGAGAATATAATAAGCTGACAGACCCCAAATTAAGTTGATGATACCCCCAATCTAAGGCTTCAAAAGATGTGTGTAGCCACAGTAGCAAAAGCAATTATCTGGGTCACTTTTAACTTCTTCCAAACACCAAGCCTTCCCAAACCCAAACATGGAAGAGGAGAAAGTGCAAGACAAGGGATTTTGCTGTGTCAACATGGACACCCCTTAGAAGGTGAGCACAAGTTAAGTAAGTACAGCCAAATGGTTTGCATCGTCTGGGTGACATTGCACAGGTGACCACAGGAAGGAACAAAGAGATGAAAATGGCACTTAAGGGAGCAGAGCAATAAATATGTTAAGATCAGTGTACCCACCACCTCTTTCATTCAGTTAATAAGGCCTCATGGTGATTTTGGATGCTTAGAAAGAACTCTGCACCAAATCTTTTACCCCAGGAAGGACTAGAATCACACAGAGCCTGATGAGAGGAGAATCACCTAGTGATTCTAGATAGGCCCAGTGCAGAGAGAAACAGAGGTCATTATGAAGGTGGAGACCCAGATAAAGCATGTATGAAATACCCACAGAAGGCAGCTTCCCAGGTCCTGGAGAAGCCCTGCACCCTCTCCTCCAAGGCAGGGAAGCTGCCTTAGTTCTGAGAGCACCTGGTCCCAGATGAGAAACTCACTCTTCTGGGTGGAAGAACCACAGACGGCCATGCACTCAGCACACATGCAGACTGAAATGCCCAAAAGAAAATGAAAACTCGCAGATTACGCCCACAAATCACTTTCAATAAGCCTTTCCAGAAAAGCAACGTAATAAGTACTTCATAAGGATTTAATGAACAGAATGGTGAGTGCAGTTAACGATTCTATACTGTATATTTGAGAGTTGCTAAGAGAGTAGATCTTAAAAGTTCCCATTACAAGATAAAAAAACAAAAAGCCAGCAATGTGTTGGCTGGGATCTCAGGTAAAAATATTAGAAAATAAACACCTTCAAAGAAGGTGATTCTCTCTGTGGTTTCCACCACTCCAAGGACCCAGAAAGGCTTATTATGCTGGGGAGTTGGGGTGGGCAGGGTTTGAGACTTGTACAAATAATCAACTTTTCCTTTAGAGATTCCTAAAGTATCTTGTCCTCCTAAAAGATTCTGGGGCAGCGCTAAATCATCAGGTTCACCCTACACTGTTCTCTCTCCTAAAAAAAAAAAAACTTAACCCAAAACAAAATCATTTTTTACCATATTCTAAAAGCTGTTTCTGTGTGATATCCTGCTTAAGCTTCCACATACTTTTATTTTCCATTCTTTTTTTTTTCTGACCCAGAAGAATTTCCCCCCTCACTAGGCAGAAAAGGCTCCAGTGAAAGGGTTGGTTGGGCCCTAATTTTAGGAGGTAATGAAGAGGTACGTTCTAACTTGATATGGAAAAAACTACTGCTTGTGGCCTTGCGGGGGGGAAAAAAAAGCATCAGCCAAACAAAGATACCTAGAGTCTGATCAGAACTTCTGGAGCAATTTCAACTCATGGTCCAAATGTCCAAACAATGGCCTCTATTTATGCACAGCTCCAAAGACCTCATTGCTTCAGAAGGCACCTTGCAAATAAGATTTAGCTAAGTCTCCCAGCAGCAGAAATTCACTCCCATGAGTAACAAAGCTTTGCTCTGTTGTACAAATGGATTAAACCCAGTGGGACAAAACACACAGTTGCCAGATCATCTTCGTATAAGGCTGAGTATGGAAAACTGGGTTCTCATTTTTCTCCCATTAAAGCCTGACAGTTGGCACAGAAACCAGGTTCTTTAAATGTGCCTATTAAAATTTCTCTCACTGTTAAAGGAGAGATGAGTTAACAAGGAGAGTGCTTTGAGAGAGCTGAAGGGGGGCCAAATAAATATTACTACTGTCTGCAGCTCACAATTGTGAGCACAACTCTTAAGAATAATATATTATCACATAAAACCAAAAGGTTCTCTGAGTATCCCCCTCCCCAAAAGGCTGCCTCTGAAGCAGCCACATTTCACTTTCCCTACACTGCTCCCTACCTTGCCCCACACAAGCGAAAATACTGCTGACCACGTGCAGCACACATCTTAGAGCTTCCTACAAACCTTCTTGGACAAAATCCGTATTCATTCTTCAGCGCTTGCTTCAATGGGCCTCCCCAAGAGCCCGACCTATTGTGAGCTCTTCTTTATACATGGTTCATACTGAGTTTCAATCAATGAAAGTTGAAAGTCCTTACTGAAATAACTGTATGTGGAATAGTATGTTGTCTGGAATTTGCTTCCGGATCATCCAGGATGGAGGTGGGGGTCTGATCTTAGGAGATACCAGACTGCCCTTGAAGCTGACTGTTACAGTTGGGGAATGGGTGCCTGTGGGTTCATCATACTGTTTTCTCTACTTTTGCTTATGTTTGAAAGCTTCCACGGTAAAATCTCAAAATAACTAGTGTCATAAAGCGGGCTAATGACAGAATCAAGACTCAAACTCAAGATCTCCTGCCTGTTAAGACCAGGGGTCCCTCTCTGCTGTGCTATTATTTTCATGGATTAGTTCACATTGCTTTACTGCTTTCTTCACTGTATTCGATTGTATTCATTATTCATTTGACATGAAGAGCCCTGGTGCTCTCCTCAAGGAGCTGGCAGTGTTACTGGGGACACAGGGAAACAGATAAATCACAGTGGAATAGGGAGTGCAGCAGCCAGGATAAGAATCCAGTGGAAACAAACGATTTCCTATGAGAAAACGGAGCAATTACGCCTTCCTGAGAAGCCCAAAAGGGCAGCCCGGACAGAAGGCAGTATCCCAGGTGGAACTCACAAGCTGAGCATGGCTATTTTAGGTTAAGGAGTTTGGGGTCAGGCATGGGCAAGGGTGCAGTTTTGAAGAGGCCTGGTTAGGAAGAACAGGGAGGGGAGGGCCAGAGTGTGACCAGCTTTCAACCCAGCCTAAAGGGCTGGATTTTACCTCTTAAGCAATGAGAAGCCAGCATGGAAGTGACATAATCACTCCTGGTCTGTGAGGGAGGTAACTGGCAGCTGTGGGCATGACAGCTGGGAGTGGGCTTTTGCAGTGCACCAGAGCCAGGATTAGGGTGAGCAAGTGAGGTGCAAAAGTTAGGAGGGCGCCGAAAAACTCAGCAATCCAGGTAATTACTTTAATGAAATACTTTTTATAAATCAAAATCAATGCAAAAACCCACGATGAAAAAAATATCCAAAGGGTAAATAAAGATAGGCTGTTTAACAATCTTGCCTTATTATGTGACTGGCCCTGGAAACCTCCCCCATCTCCCCACCCCCACCCTGCTTGGCGGGTTTAAGAGGGTTGACAAGAATACAGAAAATGGACAACATGAGGCTTTATATTATATATATATTTTTTATTGTAGAGCTTCTACTAACTTTTTCCACTTGGTTTACAGTATAAGAGGATGTTTTGGTAAGTATACATATGCGTGCACAGTTTTCCTGTCCCAGACTCCAGTATGGCTCTGCAAAAGACCAGGAAGTATATCTGGAGGGACCAACCCCAAAGCAAGAGCAAATGCCCAGAAGGGGAAAGAGGAGGGGCCAGATTCAAACATTGCCAGGACAGAAATGAGACAATGTGGCAACTCAGTAGGAGTGAGAGCCTCAAGCTCAGCTTAAGCACAATTCATTCTACCCAACAACATTGCAAGTGCTTCACCAGCAAAAATCCTGTTCTCTGAGTCTTTTGTATCATTTTGCACCCAGCTCAATAAATTCCTGTTAACTAATTAAGTGGAAAAAGAAGAGTCAAAACCCAAAGCACCTCATCCTGAAAGCAACAATGTGCATTTCTGAGTTCATACCGCCCCTTTCAATGCAGAGCAGAGCGCACTGATGAATATTCAACATGTATAAACCATTAATGAAGACTAAGACCCTCTCTCCATGTCTAGTAAGTTATTTGAGTGACACTCTCCTGTCATTTCCCCATGTCATTTGGCATCCTTAGGACTATTCAGAATAACTGAAGTGAGGGCTCAGTTTTATGGTCTCTGCAGCTTCGGTCAGATTAGAAGAAAGTCTGACAAAACTGTTGCTTTCCCCTGCCTTGTGCAACTGGAGAGCATAATAACTAAGCTGCTATACAGTTTTCTGTATCAAACAGTAGCTGGATTCTCACTTCATTCTCTTTCTGCGATTTCCATTCTGCCCGTGTTAGCTTCAGTCTTACAGGATGGGAACATGGCCCCACGTCTGCAGAGCAAATCAGAGGCCAGCTCAGGGCTGTGGAAAGTTCAAATGACAAGGGCGAGGCGTCATCCAGATAAATCATCAGGTGTGGAAATGCGCTGAGAGAGGCTCACAATGACTGGGGAGGCCTTAGTAAATAAGAGTCACTACAAAAAACCTAACTTCTAGATGGCTTCAGAAGGCTGGGTTGCTCAGAGAAGGAGGTACAGAGCTGAGAACTGGCGGCTGGTGACTGAGCCCAGGCAAGGAGCTATGACTAAACAGGAAATCGGTTACTTAGCAGTTGAACGGATGTATGAGGGTTCAAAGCACAAGTGCAGGGAACTGGGTACTCTGATACATCCCATGAAGTGAGAACAAAGCTGCATTAACCCTGACAGATGTGTGAGAGACTCGTGTTCTTAGGTAGTACCTGCTACTATCTGCTGAAGAAATTAATTCCCTGTGAATAATCATAAATTATTTAAAGCCATTGTTTTTTGGACATCTAAAAATGCACCCAGGGCTTCACTTGGGCATAATATTTGAACCACCCAAAAGCCTTGCAAGAGACACATTAGCTGCATTTTACAAAAGGGAGCTCAGAGACATTGAGTCATTTGCCTGAGGTCACAGAGCAGATCCTAATGGAGCCAGAATTACACCTGGGGCAAAGCCAGGCTTAGAGGAAGCAGAAACTTTTCCTTTCAAGCTCTCAACAGCCTTCCTTTTGGTTAGAGGAAGGCAAGTGAGCTTATTTGCCAGTGCAGGGTCAGAGCCTGTCTTCAACATTTGGTATTTGGTTCATCGTGGAGCATTTTGCATAAATTACAATTTTTTAAATATACTGTATTAAAATATTATTCATGAGTTTCTTTTGGCACCCAGCGGGCGGGTCTCACTAGCCTCACCCTCGTTTTGGCTCAGCTCCAAGCCACAGAGGCCCTGTGATAACTTGAATGAAACTTCCAGGCAGCCATCACTTCAGGCCGACTTTTCACTTGCCTCCTTCCTGCCTCCTACGATTTATATCCAAAATTACTGCCTACTGGGAAAGAGGTTTTGGGTTTTGGTTTGTTTTTTCACTCGTTTGTTTGCTTCTTTAGCTTTTTCGGTTCATTTTTTCCCCTTTATCCTCGTCCTTTATTCACCAGCAGCTGGAATACTTAAAGCAAGGAATGTGGCAGAAGGTGATAAATTAGAAAATGGGATGCAAAAGACTCCACGCAATCCAGGGATATATCAAGCACACTTAGAAAGGAAGCATCCAAGAGTAATGTCCTGCCTCCTGCCCTAGGCTGGAGAATATATTTATTTCTCTAAGAATTCTCTTCTATAATGATCATTTTCACACATCTGTGTCACAGAACGGTCTCTGAGCCCCACTGCCAGATACAGAATTAAATAAATACTATGATAGGCTGAGGCTCTGAGTTGTCACTGGTAGCTGGAGGGAGAAAAGTCATCCTTTTAATTTCCAAACTTTTGTTTCTACAAACGTGGTACTGTTATGACATACACATGTACAAGGAGGGTGACAGCCCCGCCAACAGCAAACACAGCTGTTCTGAATCTTACTCTGTATTTTTTATTAACTAAATACAGTGCTTGATTCTTTTTTTTTAATCAACATTAGGAGGCTCAACCTACACAGGAGAGAAACTATGACATAGAAATAGACACTGTCCAGGTACACATGCCTAACCAATTTTGACATTTCAGCCTCGATTTCAGCTAAAGGAGCATTCATTCAGCACCTACTGGGTCTGAACACAACCAGGAATTTGTATCACCAAGATAAAGGGCCAGGTTTCCTGGGAGAGACCAAGGCCGAACAGGACATTGCCATTTGGACCTGTGTTTTATGGAGGAGAGTGCAGTCCATTAGTTTAATCAAACAAAATAAAACAAAACAAAAAACTCTTGATCACAGTCCATGTACACTATCTACAAGACAGGCCCAGAGAAATTTATAGGCGCAGAAGGGGTGGCCCTCTGGCAGGATTACAATAAAATCACATTTTTGTGGCCTGGAGTTTCCGCTCCCTTTTCAGCACCTCCAACTCAAACAAAAAAAGAAGAGTAGCAATAAGCCAGCAACGGGACTGCTTTTTGTTGCTGGGACAGAGGATTATGCTTCTGGATTGCTTCTCCAGTTCTCCTAACTTGACCTACCTAATGAACATTTAAAAGGGAGGAAGAAAAAAATCACTTCTGAGCTCAGAAAATCAATGTTAGAAGTCCAGATTCTGAAATCCACACATCCTATGTATGAAAAGTCACTTAGGCCCTTCAGGAACACTGTTGTCTTCATCCAAAAATTCTAGCAAAGTCTAAAGAATTAGTTAATCTGGTTTCTCAAGGCACAGGAGCTTAGAAGGCACACAGCAGAAGGGGTGGTAACTGCCATGACTAGCAGGGTCCACACTGTAGGTGGCCAGTTACAATTACCATGGTTTGGGCTATTTAATGACCTGCAGGGCAGGCTGGACTCACTTACTCATTTATTCATTCATTCCTTTCAAACAATGACCATCAGAGGCCTCCTCTGGGCTCCTAGTGCTCCTTCAAGTTCTTGGTAGGGCTACCCTCCACGACTTTAAGAGAAGTCTACAGAGCTGCCAAGGCTCCTGATAAGACCGTATGCCCTGACCCCCAGTGTTGTGCAAATCTCCTAAGAGACCGAAGACCCTTAGGTGGTATGTAAGTCTCCTGTGGCTGCTATAACAGAGTACTACAAACTGGTCACTTAAAGCAACAGAAATTTATTCTCTCACAAGTTCTGGAGGCTAGAAGTCCCAAATCAAGGTGTTGGCAGGGCCACACGCCCCCTGAAGGCTCAAGGGAAGATCCTGCCCTGCCTCTTCCAGCTCCTTGGCTTATGGCCACAGGAATCCAATCTCTGTCTGTTCCAGGAGGCATGGCTTCTTCTCTGAGCCTCTGTGTCCTCTCTTCTCATAAGAACACCAGTCACTGGATTTAAATCCAGGATGGTTTCATCTCGAGGTCCTTCACTAATGACATCAACAAAGACCCTATTTCCAAACAAGGTCTCATTCTGAGATTGCGGGTGGACGTGAATTTTAAGAGGACACTATTCAACTCACTATAGAAGGCTATCAATATAACTGGTAACTGATTCCCCATCTTCCCGAAAAGGCCATCACAACAAACCCCTTTACCTCGGCATCTCCAGAAGTCCAAGAACCCCTGGAGTCCCCAACTTTTATCTCTGGTCCCACTCTTCCCTCCACTCTCCACACAGCAGAGACATAAATCAAATGACATCACTCCCCTGCTTATCACTCTCGGTAGCCCCACTGCAAAGGAAGGTATGTCCCACACCCCCGCTGGGCCTCCAAAGCCCCGCACAGCCTGCCCTGTGCACACCCTGCCCTCCTGCCTTCCCCTCCCTTGCTTCACCACTTTCGGCTCTCCGCCTGGCTCACCTGACCTCACCTGTGCTCACCAGCTTGCCCAGACACACCGAGGTCAGTACAGCACTTGCCGATCCCTCTGTCTGCATGGCTGTCCTGCACCCTGTCACGTGGATCAGACCACTGTTCAAATGTCAAATAGGCAAAAAAAAAAAAAGCCTTCTCAGTCCATCCTATTTAAAATAACTCAGCTCCAGCCCGACTCCACTCACCCCTTAGGTCATACTTGATTACATTACCCTAATTTAATCTTTCTTTACCAACCTTAAAACTACCTAAATTATATTATTTATTTCCATGTTTGTTTATTTACAGTTTGCCACCACTAAAAGAATGTCAGTCCCAACAGTGCTCTATGATTTAGTGAGGGAATACACACAGGTAAAAAGCTAGACACTCTTCCGTGGATTTTATCTTCCCATCAATCCTGCGAGGTAGGTACTATTATTATTCCCATTCCACAGATGAAGTAACTGAGATAGAGTAACTTGTTCAATGGGAGCCAGGGTTCAAAACAGGCAGTCTGACTCTAGAACCTGTGTTCTTAGCTTCCAAATCCTGGCCTGCCTCCCAAACAAAGATTACAGCGCTTTGCCAATGGGCATTTGAAGGTTATAAAATGGGCTTGTGTGGGCTGGAAGAGGAAACTCTGCCTGAGTGGGGGTGAGGGCTTCCCTTTGCTGCTGTGTTCCTAAGCAGAGGAGGCAATCAACACGTGCAAATGGACCGATGGTGGGAGGACACGGCAGAGAGCAGACTGCATCCAGGGGAATGCAAAGTAGTGTGTGCTCATCCTATGTGATCATGGGGAGGGACACAGGGCTCTAGCTCCATGTCTGAAGTGTCAGCATTAAGTCCCATTGCTGTAAGACTTGTTCCCAAACTGCAGCCCTGGTTCTAAGCACTTAGCTCTTGCCACCTTAACATTTGTCACCAGGACTCTCTCTTACACCATAGCTTCTGCCTCTGGGCTCCAGCCTTGCTCTGCTCCATCTCCCAGGAGAGCCAGGTCCTATTCTAAGCCCTGGTAGCAGTGCCACCTGCAGTCTCGGCCCCTCTGCTCTGGGCTGGTGTGGCCACTGTGCAGCCGCCAGGCCCCTCTGGGTGTATCCTTCACAGGGGCTGGTGCTCCTACTGCCCAGGGCTCACTGGCCCTCGGATGCATTTGGCAAGCGCAGCTGCTCACACACAACCACGACACTCTCCTGATGCTGTGTCACCCACATGTCCAGACTTGTTCCCTCAGCCTACAGCTAACACCCTGTATTCTCTACTTCATTCTTGTAGTTCTCAGTAATTTCTAGATGTGTCTTTCCTTGGCCTGGCTCAACGAAGCTCTTTTCTACCATGGATGGCAAGGAGGAGACAAGAAAACTACAAAAAGCAGAATAGGGAGACCCGTTTAGTGCAGAAGCAACAGGCTCTGTTGCCAAATATCTGCAAGTCTTGCTCTTACAGTTCATTCAGGACTAGGCTCAAATGTCACCTACCTCAGCAAGGGCCTTCCCCCTTACTGTTCCCCATCTCCATTCCCTGTTTATTCTGCCTTTAAAAAAAAAATCTCTACCTGACATTATATATTTGTATTTTTTTAATGTTTATATGCTATTATTGCATATCTTTGGTACCAGAGCAATGCCTGGCACATAAAACCACTCCATACATAGTGGAAAGCTAAATGAGAACAACAGTCTCCACGTACCTGAAATCCGTAGGAACAACACACTATAACAGCTAATGTTTACGAGGATCTCTCAAGAAATTGAGGCAGGGAAGTATTCGTTTCTTTTTAGGATTAAATGAGATAATGTTCATAAAGGCTGTAGCAAAATTTCTAGTGCCTAGCAAGCCCACAAAAAAATGTTAGCTATTATTTCAGAAAACATTCCTGAAAGATTGACATGATTTCGGTAAACCTGCCTTACCAGGAACACCCAGCTCATTTCCTGAGAATTTCAGTAGGTTGGAGTTTTCCTGATGGGCTAATCCACTGGGGAAACAGGAGGTGATTTGGGTGTGGTCCGTGAGGTCCAAAACCGAAAATACCTGATTGAGCCAAATAGAGGAGCCTTTAAAAAAAGGTGTTGCTGCTGAAGGAGACACACAGTCCATTGTCAAGGAAGTCAGGACTTTAAGATAAACAAAGATAAGATTTTCAGAGTGATTCACACTGAGCCTTTCGGAGATTAAAAATTCAGGAGATATGTGAACTACCTTTCGTGTGTACACTTCTAAGATAAGTTGTGGTAAGGGACAAATCTATATTAGTATTCAAGGCCACAGAAACCAGTCTGTTTTACAAATTACCATGTAATTAAACAGAAGGCACATGAGATCTATTTTAAGCCTATCCTTTCCTTATTCTTAGTATTCCGCTTGATGTGCAAGTCCTCTGTGGCCAAAACTGCAACTTAAACACTGCAAACTCACAGTACTATCAAGGAATATTTTCTAACTGTACCCTAAAACCAAACTGCCAGACAAGCTGTGTTCCTGTCATGCACTGTCCTGAATGACAGGAGGTTATAAGAGGAATAAAGCTTGAGGATAAGACAAGATAGGAAATAAAAAAAAAAAATTGGTGTTGATCATATTAATGATCACTAAGGGGATAGTTCCTCATAAAGCAGAAACACATAATAAACTTATTTCAATATTCCAAGTTTTTATATCACAAGCCAGCAGAGAGACTCAATGATTCTGTGATCTTACCATTTATAAATCCCTCTACATCTGGAACTCTCTTCGTAATATAATCTTGTCTCCACAGGAGAAAGATACCCTTTTTGCAGATGGGCAAAATGAGGTTCGGAAAAGTTGATTTGCCTGACGTAGCCGAGATTCAGAGCTGGAAATGAAACTGTGTTCTTCAGTGCAGTGCTCAAGATCTTAGCAACACTGGTAATTCCTCAGTGACTCCTAAATGCTGCTGCACCACAAACTTTGTACAAGTTCATTGTCAAACAGAAACAACCAAGTGGGTGTGGTCTGTTTGTATAAAGTCTACTTTATGAAATTATTCACTATTTAAATCCTGAAATTGTATCCCTCCTAGTGTTTCATGTTTAACTGTTCTTTCATAAAAGAGAAGATATTTTGACATATAAGTTCCCCAATCAATCATAAAAGCAAAATATTAATATGAAAAATTAATGAAAGAATCATGTAAGCTTTAAAATAATCTTCTACAACATAAAAAGTAGATGATCTTAGGTCAATCACGAAAATGTCTTTTGAAATTTTTCTGACCCATGAAATAAAAGACTGGAAACACTGCACTGTGGTCAGTAGTTTTCCATTTACCCATCAGTGGCTCATGAAATCATTTTAGTTGGTTGACACCTGCATTCTCTTTTTTCTTTTTTTTCTTCAATAAAATAGAATAGGAAAATAGAAAACATCAGCAGATAAGGACAGGTAGAGAAGAAGTTAACTGATGTTTCACAGAACTCTTGTTTTAATTTTATGAATAAATAAATGCATGTTTGCACGAGCTCAGGATGTAAAATGTACTTCTTACTGTGGGTCACAATCAAAAGACTTTTAAAGGTTTTATATTGTTTCTCTTAGAGTAATACATACTCATTACTGAACATTTGTAAAACACAGAAAGATTATAAAAAGAAAGTTTAAAACAATCTATACTTCCATCAGTCAAAAATGACAATAATTAATCTTTGTATCTTCTAGGCACAGTATGTTTTTATATTATGCTGACATTAACTAGACAGGCAGATACTAAATATTCTTAAATCCTCTAATGTTGCAACATGATTTAAATAGATGACTGACCCTTACTAGCAATGTGTCACAAATGGGGGGAATGCCCTTAAACGAGATGAACTAGTGTCATTTCGGATGCTTAGGCATCCATCAATCTCTCTGGGTACACCAACTAATATGTGGAATTGACTTCTAACCACGTGTTCACAGAAGGAATACAATCTTCCAAATCTTAAAGGTAAGCATTTGATTCCACCATTAACATTTTCAACAAAGATTCAATCAGATCAGATTACATATTTGCCTGGGATTTTGCCTCAAAGTGTTAGATATGGGTTATTTTTAACCTTGGGAATGATGGAATTTGTGTTAACAGGTCTGGGTGAGAAAAATCAGTTCACAGCCAAGCTCAGGGTACAGACAATGTTCATGTGCAGTGACGGATGACTTTGAAAATACAGCAAATACGGCTCACATGCTCTTGTGAGAAGAGCCGGAGGAGGTTTTAATAGTAAGAAATTGCAAATTGTGGGAAGGGACTAAAGTAGGCAGGGTCTCACAATGCCACAAATTAGTACCACAAAGCCTACGTACTAGTAAGGACTCATCTCAGACAACCAGGAGAACTTCTCCCAGGAGTCCCGGGGGAGACTTGCTCAATATTAGGATAGAGTCACCTGGGATGGCACTTCTGCGACATTAAGGAATTTTAGGGACCTCATACTTGGATTTGCTGCAGAGGAGAGTGCATGAAAACTGGTGCTGAGAACTTCACTGGCAAATGAAATGGAACTTCAAAGTGAATAGGAATTCAAACATCACCAATTGCTTTGTTTCATATCAAACATGGGTACCCTAAACTAAGCATTTATGAGGAATCCAATTTTCAGGAAACAAATGTAGCATGTTTATATAAAAATTAAGTAAGTTGTAAGAAAACATTATGATTTGTAGACATGGAAACTGTCTCTAAACGTGTGTGTATATTTATACTTATATTTATATTCAAATTAGTTCCTTACTCCGAAGTACGATTTTCATACTCACACCATATAGGAACTTTGCAGGTGTCCGTAAACTAGGGACTGCAGGCTAGCAGTCTATTTGGTAAATCAAATTTTACTGAAACCAGTCACACTTGTTCCTCTAACCTATTGTCTGTGGCTGTTTTTGAGCCACAACAGCAGAGTTGAACGACTGTGACAGAGACCTTACGGCCTGCAAAGCCACCAACAGTTCCTTGACAGCCCCTTAGGAAAGAGTCTATAGCAAGGATTTCTGGTGAAGCAATGCGCCTCCTTAACAGGTGGCATACCTTGGGTAAGGTGGCCATTTCTGAGAGCCTCACTTTCCTGCACAATGAACTGGTGATTCTTTCTGCACAGAGGTCATTATTAAAGGGCATATGAATAGATGTGAAATGTAACAGGAACACCGGTGGGGTTTGGATTGGTGTTAAGCCACTTTCGTAGAAGTGTGACTTTCATTGGCAAGGAATCTACTCAAAACCTCTTCCATGAAACCCGCCAGATATTTCAGCATTGAATCTAAATGAGGATGAAGACGCCCAAAGGAACACTGCTACTCTCTGCATCCGGGAATTCGGGCCACATACCCCTTGTAGGATGCAGAATACAAATCTGGAGACAGCTTTTGAAACTCCCCTCCTTTCTTTAACAGCTTTGCTTCTATTTGTTCTTTGTCCCAGAACCCCTGGATGGAAACCCACACAGACAGACCTGGGCACATACCTGTCCTCATTCAAATGCAGCTAGACCATGCAACCCTGTAGCTTGAATATACTTGTAACTAGATTTCACCATCTCTTTAAACCAAGCCCTGTCCTCACCCCTAGAAAAGAAAGTGAGGTCACAAGGGTGCTCCAGATGAGTATCGCCATCCCCACGTAAGGCCCTGTGAGGTGATGGAGACTATCCCCGCAACACTCCATGATTCTTATGTCTGTCGGGGGAAAGGCTTTCATTCAACTTGCATTGCATGATCTGAAAGCCAAACCCAAATCTCAATGCCATCCTGACAATATTTCCATTAAATAACATCCACTGTTTTGTTGGGGACTTTTCAAATCAATCTGCCACGAAAAGCTTCGGAACAAGTTAATAACACAGCCGCCTGACTCACACTCTCCGGCAAGCACTCCTCCATTGAGAATCAATGGACTTTGTTCAACATATCAAAACAGTTAGCAATTAACAGCAGTTAACAGTAATACAATTGAAATGCAGCTCTTCCTTATATTCCTTCTCATATAAAAAAAAAAGTAAGTATGTTGAAGATTTGTGAGGAACAGAATCAAGACATAGCTGGGTTCAAATCTGCACTCCATCCCGTATAGCAGAGCTAACATTTACTAAATGCATATTACATGCAAGGCATTTAGCCGTGTACACACAACCACTATTTTTCAGCCTGCTTTTTAGGATAAGCAGCTTGAAGCTCAGAGAGTTGAAGTGACTTTAAGTGATTTATCCAAGGTCAAGTGCCTAATGAGAAGTGGCAGAATTGGGATTCCAAGGCAGTCTATCTCCAAAGCCCTGTTTCGTTTTTCCCCTCCCATCCTACACAATGGTAGACAGACAATGGCAAAAGTCTCTGACCTCCTCTCTTCCTGGGACAGGTCTGAGAACTGCTATTCTGTTTTTCTTTCTGTCTCTTTCCTTTCATTCTTTTGAAGCACATGTTGGCACATCCTTTCTTCAGATGATTTGGTTTAGGCTTTCTTCATTACAGTCACAATTGAGTCATACTTCCTGCAAGTTATACCAGCTCACCTCGCTGGGTTCTGAGGGTTCACAGATTCTTGGCTCATCCTTCATACTGTGAATCTTCAATTTGAGGTCATTTCCTGTTGGCCTCATGTAACACCTACATGTGTGATTTGCCTTTCAATATTATTTCTGGAAAGTCTCGAATTGCCTTTGCCCTACTAGACTGTGAGCCCCATCAAGGAAGGATTTGCTGGCTCATTCACCATTGTATTCCAGAACTTGACATTTACTAGATAAATGGATACTGCATCCTTGCCACACTCCGAGGAGGTAAGGAAACTAAAGCACAGGAAAATTAAGAAAAGATAACTTCTTAAGGTCACACAATATTGAGTCTTCATATAAATTAATTTAACAACAGCCAAAACCTGGATGAGGGTATCATCTGGTAGACCAAACTGGATCTTTCCTAATATCACACAATTCAAAGGTGTTTGGAATAACATATACGGGGTTGAAAAGTTACCATCTCTTGTTTCCAAATCTTTGGTACCAAGGCAAAAGACGTTCATCCCATGTATGGGCTGTATGTGTGAATGAATCCAACACGGGGTGAAAACTAACAGTTCTTGCTCCACCTGCCAAGTTCTAATGAGCACTAAAGAAAGACTTCTCTCAACCTACCCAGGAGGGACAAAGCCAGAAGGGGTATGTGTAGAGGTCTCCCCAATTGCCATCTTCCCCACCATACCCAGAAAGACCTGACAGAGCCCCCAAAAGAGACTGGAGCTGAGTATGTTCTAGTTAACATCATGGATAATAAATACATTACTCATGGCTGGTAAGATTCTTAGCAGCTTCATTATCCATTAGGACCCACATCAGGCATTTCTGACTTTCCTTCCCTACATGAAGACTGTATAAATAGAGGACTATTGATCTGGTAGGAAGAAATAGTGGAAAATAAGCCTGAGTACTGACAGTAAGTGCTTCTACGATAAGAAAACATATTAAATGTCAGGAAAGGTAATGGAAATAGAGACACAACATAGGTTCATCTCTGTGCACCCCCAAGAACTCAGAAACAGCCATGCACGGAGATTTTTGTTCCAATGTTTCTGACTGCATTCACAGGCATATGCTGACAGGCTGTGCACTTGGTAATTCCTGAGAAGCTTCCTCTGAAGGTTTTCAAATTGTATTTAATACAAAGCATGTCATAAAAAGACTTACTAATCATTGATCAATAAAATATATTCCCTTCATGGAGTGCCTTTTTTAGCTCCAATCTGAAAAGCAATGCCTTCCTGCCACCCCCGAGGGGAACAAAGACAGCGTAATGTCAGACCCATGAGCAAAAACCAGAATGAGGGTGTGACTTGTCTCTCATAACTTTGTGCCGTAAGTGTGACCAAAAATTATGAGACAAAAGATTTTTTTTAAGTAAGTCAAATTAACTGTAATTCAGGAAAAAGAGGGTCTTCCCTTTCTCAGAATTTTCCTGTTGCCATATTTCAGGTCAAAACTAGAAAGTGTCTCAAGTAGGTATGAAAGCTTGGCTAGCTCTTAGATCTACAGCACGTACCGAATCCACAAAACCTGAAGCAAAGACACGTGAGTCTGGCACAGTAATATGAGATGATGTTTTCTGGATATAAATCTATCTTCGTAGGAAACATACCACATCTATGCTCTACCCCAGAAATGGAAACTTCTAGAATCTGTGCCAATGAGATGGAGCTGGTTGAATAATTGAGAAATCTTCCATTTCTCCACCACATGCACCTGTTTTTCCCCTGCCACGTGTTGCGCCTTCCTGTCTTCTCCAGCCTCCTATTGCCATTTCTCTTTCTGTTTTCCCATTTTTCTCGCCCTTTTTCCTTCTCCCCCTACGCAAGCTTTTACTTGTGGTTGTGAGCCATGGTCTCTGCTTCATTTTACTCAACGATACAGTGTTAATTTCAGCAAAGAGGATGCTATCTTCTGCCCTTTATAGGTCACCTGGAATAAAAACAGCTAGTTATTCTGTAATGCCAAGCTGACCCTAAGCGACATGAAGTTCTCACAGCTGAGCGAGCCCTGACACAACCCAAGGCCTCACCGGTAGCCATTTTTTCTGGCCAAGGGCATTTCATTTTCATCATGATTATAGTAAGCAGAATTCCAAAAATGACACCATCCTCAGTTGCTGATTTCTTTCTTTTTTGTTTCCTCCCCTCCAGCAAGACTGTTTCACGGAACATGCAGAAATCTGCCTACCTATTCTAAGAGTGAAAAATGTGATTCTCTTGTGATAGGAAATTGTTGCATAAAACACTGAAATTCCATTTCCCTGCACTGTAATATTTAGGAAGTCACTACTTACTAAACAAAGTTGGACTATTCCACTTAAATGTAATAAAAAGCTTAAATCTAATAAAACTTCTCCCAGCAGGACCAGCAGAGCACTGCCATTAAATAAAATAAAATAAAAAAAAAAACCAAGTAAGCAAATTAGAAATTTAATCTCTAATAGACATAGGTATTGGGGGCTTTATATAGTCTGCAAGGCAATAGGCAGATCTTAATCCACTGCCTAATCATCTCCTCATAATGAGGTCATGCGCCTGGGAGCCTTAAGACCCAAGCCATCTGTGGGTGAGGTTTATCATGCACACTTCCCAAGGAAAATATACCCCAACACGTTGCCTCATTTCATGGACTGAGTAGGCAGAGCTCCCATGTCTGAAGGGAATCAGGGGGACCTTTCCAACGGTAGTGACTGCAAAGGTAGGCTGTCAGCAGGACAGCGGATGAGAAGTTATTTAAAGTGTGTGCAAAAACAAATATGACCCATAGCAGAAGACATCCAGAATTTTACAGAAAATAGAAGAGATTCCATTTAGACCTTTAAATACTGTAGGTCTGTGGAGCAATGGTCTTTAGAAGGCCAAGAAAGGCTGCCAAGCAAGCGATTACATGCAGATTCAGTTCACTCTGCCTCTGTCTTTCCTTGCAGACACCACATTGGGCTCGAGAAAGAGGAGGGTCCTGGATGTTGGGACAATTTCCTTTCAAGGGCAATTTAGATTGTTGATGTAAGTTCTTCTTGAATGGTGACATGGATGCCAAGTTAAGGAAAAGAGGAGAGCAGTATAGCAAAAATCGAGTTACTAAAAAATGGCAGCACCCTACCCAGGTACCCCTGCCCTTGGATACCCTGACAAGAGACAGGGGGCCAAGGAATCTAGGCGGCAATATACTGCATCTGCCCCAGCTCCCCGTGACCACCTTGTTTTTCCTAGGTTTCTGTATCCTTAGCTAAAAATACAGCTTCTTTTGGTGGGTGAAATTATGCAAAATTCCATTGTAAATAAAATAGCAATACATATGAACAGTGAAAAGGGGGTGTGCATTTATGTAAAAAAAATAGACAAAGTCTTATGTGGAAAGCTAAGTGAATTTTCAGAGTTGGGTATGTGCCCATTAAGACTCTAGTCATAGCCGCACTATTTTCCATATTAATCTGTATATAACACTCTTATTGCTGTGCCTTCAACTTTGCAGTTGTTCTTCTACTTACAAGCAAATGTGAGTAAGAATGGGCAGTACATGTTTACACACATATAAATATAATATAAATTATTATATTTATAATCAATATAAAACAATTTGAGGTTTGTTTTTCATGCAAGCATGATTTTTAAAAGCCAATGCTTCCATTCCAAAAGATGTGACTATTGCATATTTATCATGTCTAAATTGGGACTTAATCACTTTCGACCAAAACTTGCAAATCATCCGGACGAAAGACTACAACATGATCTTTAGAAAATATTATAAAGCTTCAGAGAGAATAAAGTTAGAATGAGTCTCTGGGCTCAAAGAGATGTAACATTTTAGATTTCATTTATTAAAGGCATTGTAAGGCCATTATATAACCATCCATGTAACTGTAATAGCCAACATTTCATTAGCTCTGATTTTTGAGAGAGCCAAAGCAATAAAAAAAAGAAATATTAATAGTTAACCACATAGTACATTGGGGAACCATAATTAGTTTGACTTGGCCTGGGCACAGAATACAGGAGAGAGGCAGAGGATAAGCCTGGGAGAAGTCCACGTAGGAAGACTTTAAATGTCCCCAAAGGGGTTTAGACTCATACTGTAAAAGAGGGTGTGCTGACCCAGGGGATTTGGAAAAGAATGAGACCTGGGTCTTGTTATTAGGAAACTTACAATCTAACGAAAGTGACAGTGAGAGAGGTTCAGGAGCTAGAGAAAGGCAGGAGAGAAATGAATTATTACTGAGAGATGGGAGAACCTTCCCTGAGGATGTGGCATTTCAGCAGGGGCCTCACAACTAGTTAGAATTTGACAGTAGTGGAAGGCAACAGGAAAGCCTAATAGATAGAAGGAATGTGCTAAGAAATGGGAAATAATGAAAATTTCAATTCAAGTTCAGATTAAGGTGCATGGGATGCACCCCACAGAAAGAGGTTACCCTTGCTTCTGTTGTCTCTCCTGGCATAGCAATAATTATGATTTGTCATTATTCCTATGTATTTGTGCTTATTTTTTGTTGTTTACTGTCTGTCTTTACCTCTAAGCCAGGGGATGGCAAACTTAAAGCATATATACTTGTTTGTTTGGCTTTTTTCATTCAGCATAATTAGTAAGAAATTTTTCCATGTTGTGTGTGTATAGTTTGCTCTTTTTATTACTGGATACAATTCCAATTCCACTGAATGGATATACCACAATTTGTTGAACATGTGCCTGTTAGTGGACATCTGGTCGTTCCCAGATTTTGAGTATTAACAACTAATGCGGGCATGCTCATTTTTAATTCTTGCCTTGATGATGTAGTAATACCTGTGTTCTCTTTCAAAAGGGCCTCCACACTTGGCTATGGGTTGATCAGTGGTGGGGAGGCTGGGTGACAATACATGGGGGATTATCACACCATTCTATTTTTGCAAAGCTTTCAACTTCTCCATAATAATAATAAAAAAATAAACATTTTATAAAGTGTTCTTTTGTGTATCAATACTAAAAGTACTCATAATTCTATAGCTGAGCTAGGGGTCAAACTTGGTGGCTTCATTTAAAGAAGGTTTAAGTTTGATTACCACATTTACTATAGTCAAGGGGAATGTTTGCTAAAAATAAGAATTCTTAATGCTGTCCTCAGAAGTAGTATATCAGGTCACCCCAACAAGTCACTGATAAGCAGGCAGTTTGGAAAACACTGAATTCTCTCTCTCTGAATGATCTAACCTCCAGTTTTGGTTTCATATTGGAACAAGAGGAACAATTAAATTCAATTTTCCCACCATCATCTCTTTCTTTTCCTACATTTTGTTTCTTCTCCTTAAATTCTCAAATACACTGAAATGATATCCAGAAACCAACTAATTACAGAGAAAAACTGTAGTGGAGAAATGATAGGAACTAGAAAGAAATCTGCAAATGGGAAATAATATAAGAAAAGGGGGGAAATTTAAGTATAAAAAGAAATATGTGAGGAAGTGAAATGGTAGTCCTTACTGTCTCCCAATTTCTTCCCTTCTGGGTCAAGTCAGAGTCTGTGTAAGGTCACAGGAGGTCAGGAGCATAATTACAGGGATGCAAAGAAGTGAGAAGTCATCAGGACATTAGTCTCCAGTTGAGCTAGAGGACTTGGTCAATTCTAGACATCCTGGGACCAGTGACAGGAGCACCTAGTTTTATCAGTCCTGCTTGGAATTTTGTCCCCCGTGTCTCTTTTCCCCACCTAGATAAGCACCTGATCCTCATGTACACACATTAGGCCCTGTTCCAGGCTCCAGCCAAGTCCTACCCTCAGTTTGGAAAGGTTTATTAGGAGGAGGAGTATTAATAAACACTTGCTGAGTACCTACTTCAGAGTAGGCAAAGTGTTAGACACTTCCATACACAATCTGCAAACCAGGCTTCTTATTTTATAAACAAGGAAACTGAGTAACAGAAAATGAACTTAGACCATAAAGAGAGTACATGGTTGAAGACTAGAATCCAAGACTGTGTGACTCCCTAAAGCACAGCTTTCTCGAGAGGAGGCAGAGCATCATGGCAAAGGGGCTTAGGCTTTGGAGCCAGAATGGCTGGGTTCAAATTCTGGCTCTGCCACTCACTCATTGCATGATTTTGGCAAGTCATTTAACTGCTCTGTGCCTCTGTTTCTCCATTTGCAATATGAGGCAGTATTAGAATCATAGGATTGTTGTGTGGGTTAAATAAATTAATATACACAAATGCTTAGCCCACATGAAGCACCCCAAAATGATAGCCATTATTACTCTCTGTGGAAAAACTCAGGGTCAAGACCACATAGTTCTGGTCTTGTGCAACATTTCTAATAACTAATTGTCTCAGTACATTTGGGCTGCTGTATGAATACCATAGACTGGGTGGCTTTTAAACAGACATTTATTTCTCACAGCTCTGGAGGCTGGGAAGCCCAAGATTAAAATGCTAGCAGACTCAGTGTCTGGTGAGGGCTTGTTTTTTGGTTCATAAACAGCTGTCTTCTCTCTGTGTCCTCACATGAAGAAAGGGTCAAGGGTCAAACCCCAAACACTCTGAGGTTTCCTTTATAATGACACTAATCTCATTCATGAGGGTTTCATCTCCCTAACGTGCAATCATACTGAGGATTGGGTATCAACATATGAATTTGGGAAGCCGGGGACACAAACCTTCAGTCTATAGCATTTATCGTAATATCGACTTATTCCTGAGGCCAAGTTCCCTCCTTGTATTCCAGCTCCAGTTTCTTTAATATAGGGCCTGATTACCTACTAATATGCCCCTAGGGCTGGGGCATTTTGCCAATCTTCTCCTTCCCCTGCACCCTCATTGTCTTCGCATAACCACTGTGTACTGATATGTGGGTACCAAGAAAGGGAAGCATCCCCACACCCCTCCATACCCTGATTCTGCCACGTGCTATTTTATACTCTCTCTGGACCCTGTGCAAGAGAGCAACAGTAGGCTGGTGTGATGTAGCTTTAATGAGCACACAGCCTCATTTACTATGAGCAAAAGCTTTATCACATCAACCAGCCAAAGATCTGCTTAAATCTTACACTAATATTTGCAAATTTAAGGAGATACTAATTGCATACTAGGTTCTCCAGCTATTGGCCTTTTGCTTAGTTAAAATAATTCTTCCTAACAAAAGATCAGAAGCCTAAAAGGCAAATTTCACTTGCAAATACTACTTCTTTCCTTAGGTAATGACTGTTTTCAAAGAGACACTAAATAAATAGAATGCTTAAAAACGGAGTTTTCCCAAATGTAACTCTTAAACATTGCTGATAGGAGCACAAATATGCACAATCACATTGGAAAACATATGAATAATAACTCTACATTCCTAGGCATGTCAAAGATACTTTTACAGATGGATAGTAAGAAATATGTTCAAGCATATTCCCAACAACAATGCTCATAAAAGCAAAACTCTGAAACAAAGTTTCTGGATTAAAGAATAGATAAATACATTATAGCAGATTCATATAAAAGATACTATATACCCATAAAAATGAATGAATTATAGTTACACGCATCAATCTCAGCATCAAAATGTTGATTGAAAAAGTGCGAACTCTGCAATATAATGGGGAAAAACAGTCTTTTCTACAAATGGTGCTGGGACAAATGGATAGTCATGTGCAAAATAATAAATTTGGACCACTATCCTATGCCATACACAAAAATCAACTCAAAATGACCCAAATGGAAGGGCTTAAACAATAAAACTCTTAGAAGAAAGCATAAGTAGAAATCTTTGTGACCTGGATTAGGGAATGCTTTCTTAAGATATTATACCAAAAGCTCAAGGAACCAAAGAAAAAATAGATACATTGGACTACCTAAAAATTTTAAACTTTTGTACTTCAAAGTACACTATCAAGAAAGTGAAAATACAACCCACAGAATGGGTGAAAATATTTGCAAATCATATATCTGATAAGGATCTAACATTCAGAATACAGAAATAACTCTTACAAACCCCCCAAAAAAAGACAGAGCTGGAATAGAAATTTATCCTATTTAGACATACAAATAGCAATTCAGCACATGAAAAGAGGCTCAACATTATTTGTCATTAAGGAAATGCAAATCAAAACCACAATGAAATACTACTTCACATCCACTAGAATGACTAGAATCAAAAAGAGAGAAACTAGCAAATGTTGGTATATCCATGCAATCAAATATTACTCAGCATAAAAAGGACTGATTCACGCTACATGGATAAACGTGAACATTACGCTAAGGCAAAGAAACCAGACACAGAAAGCCATATATTGTGAAATATCCAGGATATGCAAACCCATAGAGATAGAAAGGAGGTAGGGGAAAATGGTGAATGGGGAGTGCCTGCCAATGGGCAGTTTTCTTTTCGGGGGGATAGAAATGTTCTAGAATTAGATAATGTGATGGTTGCAAAACTTTGCGAATATACTAAAACATACACTTATTTAAAGACTGAATTTTATAGTATTTGAATTATATCTCAATACAAAAATTTAATAGAAAAAAAATGGCAAGCTGTTAAAGACTACCTCATCTATGATGCCCTGTGCACTGAGAGCCTTGGATAAGGGAGGGCCATGCAGAGTGTTCAATGAACCTGTATCATTCTCCTTGTTAAGCTGAACAGTGGGTTCATGGGTGTATTGCTTCATACCTATTCTATATGCAATAAAAAACAAAAACATCATAAAAGATAAATACATTTTTTCCTGTTTTTCAAACCACAATCAACACAAAAACTGGATCTGAATTTATATAACCAGTGTGCAAACTACCATAAAAGGAATCATGGGGAGTTAAAATAAAAAAAATGGCAATGAGAAACATGATCCTCCCAGGAACTCTCAATCTAAAGCACAAGTGGCCACTGGCTCCAGGCTATAAACCATCTTCCTTATAGAATAATCCCTGCAGAGATGGTCATTCCCATCACCAGCTATTATTAAAGAATCTATTTTATACAATTAAACAGTTAAAATATGAAATATGTTACTTTCAGAGCTTCAAAATTTTATTCTGAAAATTTGTTTCATCTCCCTTTTATAAATCTGCCTTTAAGAACTCGTAATATAGGTGGAATTAGAGTATACATAGTGAATTGTAAAGAACTTGTTTACAAGGCTCCGTTTTTCACTTGAAGTGATGTTTTTTTAAAGCCCTGACTTAAATGATGTCTTTAGATTATCATACATTCTCATCTAGGCTCTATTAAGTTTCTGAATATTCATAATGACATTGTGAAGTGTCTTCTTTTTGCAAGGTAAAGTCTAGATAAACATAGCTTTTTAAAAACAAGGTTTCCCTCAAGATTCAAAATAGCTTTAAGGTAATCTATAATTCTATTTATAGTTCCAGTTTTACCAAAGAATGGCAAATGAAAAGTTTTAACTTAAATACTCTCTACTAAGAAGGTCAATATTCTCATTTTTTATCACAGTTATACCCCAAAATGTACCATCCCAGTAAATAATTGAGGAACATATATCCATTTTAGGATCAACTATTTATTGTGATACAATTGATAATGAATGTCAACTTCTCTTTGGCTGTAGGAAGCAATGGTGCTATTGGAGAAAGCCAATGAAATTTGTAGCCAAAGAGCCCTGGGTATGAATTCTGCCATTGTTTGTCTAGGAGACTTTGGTTAAAAGGAAGATAGTATGATCCACCTTGGAGAATGACTTGCAAGGATAAAATGAGATATTAACACAGTGGTCCTGACACACTAGAATGTTCCACAAATGTTGGCCCCTGTGAAAGCAAAGCCTTGGTAAATCATGTCTACATAGGTAAAAATATAACTTTAATTAAATGTTTATACACTAAAGAAAAAAATTGACCTCAGCATTTACTAAATTTCTCCTCTGCACGCTAAATTATAACCTTAAACTGTTTCACAAAACATTTAATGAGAAACTTATTTTAAAAATTAAAACTAATGAGGAAGTAGAGAATAATCCATCCTTAAGCTTATTAACATAACTGAGGGCTTCATTTCTACACCCAAATGCCTATTGGTTTCCACAACCAAGGTAAGTAGTTATGGTCTGTATTTTATGATTTGGATGTTCCTGCAAAGTCGGTGGCTTGGACAAAGAAAGGCATGCTTACATATCTGCCACTAACCGAAGAGGAGTAGCTAACATGATAAGTAACAGAAGCAAGAATCAAAAACATTTTGTCAAACTTGAACTCAGCAGATGCCATTCACCACATTTACATTTCAAAGTCCCAAGGATAATGGTTGTTAATGCCATAAGACGGCTTGTTTTCTAAGTCTCACACACACCGGCTAGGAGAACAGCTTTTCCAGGAGACTTGAGTGAGCTCATCACCATGTCAAAAGCAGCCAGCAGTTTAATACAGCTTCTAAAAATGACATAGTCATGCTCAGGCATCAACAAAGTGTAAGGTGCTGAAGTAACAGTTCCCAGGTTTCAGGACTGATCCCATAGTACCTTGGGCCAAACTTGGCTCCATGCCTGTTTTGGTATGGCCCAAAAAACATAGATGGGTTTTGCATTTTTAAATGGTTAAAATAAATAAATCAAAGTGAGAATATCTCCAGACATGTGAAAACTACATGAAATTCAAATTTTCAGTGTCCGTAAATAAAATTTTATCAGAATACAAGCCATTCATTTACACATTGTCTTTACCTGCTTTCATGTTACTACTGAGTCAGAGTTGAGTTACTGTGACCGAGACCTTATGGCTTGCAAGACTGAAATATTCCTATCCGGTCCTTTATGGGAAAGGTCTGCTGCCCCTTGCCCCACAGAACTGTGTTCAATATTTTTTAAAGGGCTAAAACAAAGAAGGACCATGGGAATGGTAAGGAAAATATGGAAACCATTTCATAAGGTGAATCACTGAGGAGATCGTGGATATTAACCTGGTAGGAAAGAAAACCAAAGGGCAACATTATTGTTTTCTTTCAATATTTAAGGAGCCAGCATGTGGAAGTGGCTTCTGTTTGTGCCACTACAAAAGGGAAAACAAGGAAACCCATGGAAGTTCTAGGGAGGCAGACATCAACCAAACGTAAGAAAACATCTTGTAACACTTCTAACAATCTATGAGTGCTGAGGTGGACAGTCATGGAGGAGGCCATGGCCAAAAGAACAAGTGCTCCTCCATGCTGGTCTTTAAGCTGCATACGTAAAAAGATCACCATGCAAGATTCTTATGGAAAGGATTCTTACAGCAGGTAAGAAACTGGACTTTTTTAATGCTCAGGTTCTTTCTATGATTTTATCTTAAAAGAAAGCAAATGATCATAAATGGCAGGGGAGAGCTTCATGGCAGATTAACAGAAATAGTTTCTACCACATATTTACTAAGAATTATACCTTACAGGAAGATATATATACCTTACAGGAATACACACACACACACACCACACATATGTACATGTACATATATACACACATATGTATATATACACACACACCCCACAGGAATATGTGTGTGTATAAACAGAATATTAAAAAGAGGTTTTCCATTTAAATAAAGAGTACATCAGCCATAAAAAGAATCACATTAAGAAGAGTTATTTTTAGAAGGAGGGCTCCAGTTACACAAAATAAGGAAAGGACATCCAAGGCTAAATAAAATGAGCTGAAATCTTGCCTTGTGTGATTTCCTACAGGAAATCGGCATGGCATTGCTCGAAAGAAGAGAATAGTCTATATATAAAACAGAAAGGGAAGCGATGTGTTGAAAAGAAAGGAAAAAAGAGGGCGTGTTAAAATATAAAATACAGTAAAGGGCCCAGCTGGGTGATTTATTGGCACTGGATCTCCTCACAAAATAGTCTTACAAATGCCACACAGTATAGCCACCTGTTAAGCTGTTATTTTGGCCAATCTATTTACAAGGGCAATCTTGACACCCAAGCAAGAGATATGCCACCATAGCAACATAAACATCACGGTGTTAGAGAATAAAAATTTAAGAAGCAATTTATAGCCTCTGCAGGGCTGGAAATAAACTAATCCTTATACATTTACTACTATGACATAAGATTCCCACTGGGCAAACTCAGATCCAATGGACACCTCAGGACACCTTTCCATGGGCCATTTGGAAAGTAGAGACTCCAGAATGTCTCATGTGCCAGATGGTCCCCCTAACATAAAGGTATTTAAAAGCGTGAGACAGTATTATTTTTCACACAGCTCAGGTATAATGCATGAGTATCAGGTATTCTTGTGGCACCCATCGACCAGACAATCACGTCCCACATTTGACAAGCAGGCTCCAGATCTGATGTGATCAGTTGTGATGGAGGCAAAAAGAGGGGTATTTGATAGTTGGGGAAACTGAGGCACTGGAACATCAAGTCTTCCTAAATCAATTCATGCATATCACTTAGTAAGAGCTCAGCTAGTTCTTCTAACTCCATGTTCATACCCCTCACTATATGACACCACCCTAAACCAGAAACCCCAACGCAGCACAACACGAGTACTTTGGCTCAAGGAGATAAAATGCAACCGCATTTAATTCAGTGAAACGGTAGAAAAAAAAAAATGAAAGAAAAATCATGTTTGAAAATGATTACTCCTCTTTGCTGGGATGATACTCCCTCTGAGAGGTGGGCCGATTAGCAGGACTTAGAGTTCGAACATTGTGAGGTGTGGCTGATTTGCAATTCAAAAATATCCAGCAGAAGCAGAAAGAAAGCTGATCATCTGGCTTGAAGATGAGACACACCCAAAAGGGGTGGCATGGGGTGGTGGCCACACCCTGGAGCCTGCGTCAGGTTCTAACCCCTGGGGTATCCTGAGCCCTGTGGTCAGTGACATGGGCCTGGACTCCGAACCCACCATCCTGGCCACCACCTCCTGCTGCCTCTTTTTACTTTGTTCTTTTTTCAAAAATAGAGGCCTGTAAGGCCTCTGGGCAGTTCTCCAGGTCCACAGAAGAGACTGTGATTGTGCAAAGGCCAGGACAACACTGAGCCATTCTGCAAATGAGAAAGAGGTGAGTCTATGAGGCAGGTTCTGTGATGCCAGGAATTGGGCTGCTTTTGATCTAAAACCATGATTGAACCCCTTTAAAAAATATGATGGTTTCTGACAGACAGAACATTTTTTTAAAAAGGAAATAACTCCTAGAGGAACATGGACAAAAGGCTAGCACCTATGTAAATAATGGCTAATTTTAAATAGACTTGACCCTTTTGGAAGTGTTTTCCTTTTAAAGGCTTAAGGGGATTATTCCATTTGGACAACTAATACTCTAATTACTATTTTAAAAAAAAAAAACAAAATACCACAACCACCCAAGCTCCCTTTCAGCCAGATCTTGGCAAGAGATCTCTAAGTACACCCATATCCGCAGCACCCATTTCAGTCAGACTGCTGAAAAACATAATGACACTCAGCTGTGTTCAAGTTGCCGTCAGACACAATCCAAAATCCTGAATCTTAAGGTTTTTCATTTTGGACACAACACTTCTTCGGGAGCAGCAAAAATAGAATATCAAAAAATGAGCATCCATCATGGCCTTCAATAGCACAAGGTTTGGGACTCTGGTGTGCTTGGTTGAATCTATATACCCCAATGATTCATTGCGATTCTAGTTACCAAACTCTGCACTTTGGTGGTAGTGGGGATTAAACAAGCCTATGTTGTATCTTTAAACCTGTCTCATTGAGCCAAAGAACCATCCATTCTCACAGCACTTTTTTTAAGTGTTCAGAAAACCACTTCTGTCCACCGCATCACTTTTATGGAGGCTGAAGTCCTCCAGAATGATGATCTGTGTGAGGTGACATCAAGGGCCACATTAGTCTTTTCATCAGCACCTAGCAGCATCATTTTTCCAGATCAGGGCAAACTCAGCAAAATGCTGTGACAGAGAACTTTGTCACCAGGGTACAAAGGCTAGGGAACTCACACAGTTTAGAAGACATGCCCCTGGGCTCCAATATAAGCTTTAGTGGTAAACCCCTATCTTCAGGACTACCTGTCCATACAGGCAGGTGATTACAAGTCATTTTCTCAAACATCTATCCAGCCTGTTTCTCCATTTTGCTTAATTGCTAATTATTGGTTTAACAAGAGTGTTTTTTGTGTGACTTTGTATTGCAGATGTCAAATATTTCAGGTGCATTGGAGGTTACATACACCTGTAAGGTGTCCCAGGCATACTGGCAAGGGCTTCTCAGACTGGACTGAAACTGAGGACCAACACTTTTCTAGATGCTATTACTTTCTTGGATAATGCACAGAACAAATCGCTCCTTGAGAGGGGCAGGACCATCATCCTATAAAAGCTAATGAAATACAGGTTGTTGTCTAGTGAGTTGAAAACTTTATCTACAGACATCACTGAGAGAATTGACAAGAATGAAAATGCTACAGAAAATGTATTAAAATCCATAACACTGACTTAATTTATTTTCTTCTCCTAAGTTAAACATGTATAAAATCCTTAAAAAAAAATAAGCTAACATCTCAACTGTTTGTCTTTAACTTGGAAAAAGTGTCCAGTTAACTTCTATTTCCATCTGGCACAGGAATAAAGCATTATCATTAATTTAATATTCTGTCTTCTACTTTAATAGAACACTGGTCAGTGCCAACCCTGTTTGTTTGAAACACTTGTAAAATGCACCAGTACTTTTTTTCTGACTTAGCAAGTAGTCTGAGCAAAAATGCACTTTTTCTGTTAAATGAGCACACACAGTAGTACTGCTGAATTAAATCTGTCAAGCACTTTGCTGTTGTAAGGACATAGGGCACTAAAATAAGGATATGGGATTTTTCTTCCTCTGGAAAAAGGCAACATTCAGAAAAAAAATCTAGTTAGTTAGAATTCATTAATTGAAGCTTTATTGGGTTTGTTTCAGGAAATGGTATATGAGTTTAATAATAAAGGAATGTAACCAATACTTAAAAAAAAAAGACCAGCTGCCTAGAATAGTGAGTTCATGGAGACAGAAAGTAGAATAGTGGTTGCTAGGTATCTCAGGTAGTGGGAGTGGGGAGTTCTTGTTTAACAGGGACAGAGTTTTTGTTTTGCAGAATGTAGAGTTCAGCTTTGAACTCCAACAATGGATGACAATAATGGTTGCCCAACCGTGTGAATGTTATTAATGCCAATGAACTGTATGTACACTTAACAATGATTAAAATGGCAAATTTTCTGCTATATGTCTTACCACAGTCTTTAAAAATCATTATTTAAAACACTGACCAGAATGTACACATCCAATAATGTATAGTCCCTTCTAAGAGTTCATTTTAGGTGATGACGTGTTTATTTCAGTAGCGCTGACACAGAACAAAACATTTCTGAATCTCCACTGTGGAATTTAAGGCCGACTTGTTTGGGTTATTTCACTGTTTTTAACATTCTTAATAACAGTAAATGTCTTTTGAGGATAATTTTTAATTCTGAAAAACTCTCTTACAGCTCTATTTTCAAAATAATCTTATCAAGTTTAAAAAGTTTTATTTTACTCCGTATGAGGTATGACTATCAAGGAACAATAGTAATTTATGCATGTGGTTTGTAAACTGTCTTTGGAGGCACTGCTAGTAAGCGGGAGCTGGACATTTCCAAGGAGCAGCCATCGCAGCAGGAAGTGGAAACCTACAACTCTGAATAGTACATTTGGATCATTTGTCATACCCTCCAATTTGTTTACCTCCATGTGAAGAGTTTCAAGTTTTTCAACTAAATGTGCCAGAAAACATGGTGTCACTTATCTCTTCCCATCATTATTTCCTGACACTAATTTTGAGAAACTCACAGGTGCTCATCAGCGAACATCTCTGCTGATGATGTCTATGAAAGTCAAAGGTTTTTACTGCCATTAAAAGGAATAATTTCCAAAAATGTAGGGGTGGTTCTCTTTTTAGAGCATGAACTACAAGTTATTTTCAAAGAGGAGCATGATTCATTTATCAAAGTTCAACTGAGGAATGTCACTTGGTTTAATACTTGGATAAAAACTGTTCAATGGGAAATAAAACTTATGGACCACTCATCTTAGAACAGAAAAATTATTTTCCCCCAATTATTTCCTTTGATAATCCTGAACAATTCATTTTATCTTTAAGAAATCTAGTTTTTTGTTTTTTTTTTTAATTATGATAGAATTAGATAACCTCTAACATTCCTTCCAGTTTTAAGACTCTAGGGAAAGCAGAAATGGGTGGAGCAAAGAGCATGGGCTCTGCAGTCTGACTAGTGCAGATTGAATCTAGGTTTATCACTACCCAGTCACACAAGCACCCATCTGTAAAATGGGATAATACCTAACTCGTAGGACTGTTGCAAGGACTAGGTGAGAAAAGAAGGCACTCAACAAATGTCATTTCTTCTTTTCCCTCCTTTGCATGTGAAATGAGACTACTCTCAATCCAAGCACTTAAAATAGAAACCATATTTTAAAACACTTACTTTTGAAACAAAACGTTTCCTAGGATGCATTGCTGAGGCATATAGTACTATTTTGTTATGTACATAAAAGCAAGGTTACTGCAAAGCCATGCTCAGCCAAGACCTGGTGACGCAAGTAACTGCTTAGATCCTCAATGCTGTGATCAAGAGGATGAGAGCAAATAACTTTCACAATTTATGTAAGATACGAAAATGGAGATGGCTCACATTAGCAGAATGAATATCACAACCCACAGCTTCCAAGGCACTAGTCAATACTCCATGGTACTTTTCAGGAAACCTGTGTACAGTATTAACAGGTCATATCACTGTCTCTATAAACTATGCATACAAGTTGGAAACATTTTTACTGGGAGTCAAGAGGTAAGTCAAATCTTGCCATTTAAAAAATAAATAAATCCCTCTACACTGGGGTTAAAACTGGAAAATATAGGGGAGCTTTTTAGAAATACAATCCAGGAAGTAAGACCCAGTGCATTTGAAGGTTAATTATATTATTATAATAAACATAATTATATTAGCATCTGAGATAATGGTGACTTCTCATTCCTCAGTTGATAAATTTTCTTCCAAATAAATATAGATTAGTTATTGTGTAAAGATACGCAAACTAGTACTCAGAAACACCTGGATCTGACCCTAATACAGCAAGTATAATCAGACCTGAACAGCGTGTGTGTGTGTGTGTGTGTGTGTGTGTGTGTGTGTGTGTGTGTGTGTGTGTGTGTGTGTGTGTGTGTGTGTGTGTGTGTGTAGGTGACTTGAGGCTAGTCTTTGGAGATAAGCTGCTTAGATTAGGTGATTAGACAACATTCCTATAGGTTGTCATCAAGTTACATTTGTTTGGCCAGTCTTCTCTAGGTGATTCATTCTGAGAAAGAAACAACACCTTAAAGATTAGTCAGATATAATTCTAAAGGGTATAAAGGATGATGGCTTTTATTTTAATTTGCTTCAGAACAGTAAGAATTCTAGAAGGTCATGTTTCACCCAAACTTAAAAGGATTAAAAAAAAGAGAGAGAGAGATTAAAGAAGTGAAGCATCATTAGGTAAATCTGACCAAGAACTGACGTTAGCTACCAGTTCACATACATGAGTCGACTTCCACTAAGGTCTAAAAAGGAGTTTTAAGAGCAGCCCCTTTTGTCAGCGTGCTGGGAAATGAAAGAATGAGTCACTTTAATACTTGATGTCAAAATCTTGGAGAGCTCTGGCTTTCATGTTTCTAAATCAACAAACAGCACTGTATAATGTTGCTCAGCAGTCACCAGGAAGTGGAGGGTGACCCTCGTCTCCTTCCTGTCATGGGCAAAGCCAGTGGCCAGGACAGTGAGTGTGTCCTAGGCAGTGGCTCTCCCTTCTAGTGATCTGCCATCCTGGGAGATCCGCCCAGCCTAACATGGTATCATTTTCCCATCCTAGAGGGCAACTATTGAGACACAGTTTAAATAGGCAGTTAGCCTCCTTTACAATAAAGCCCATGATGGGAAGACTTAAGGACGTCTGCCTGAGATGAATAGAGCAGAGGACTCAACTCCCATGAAGAACCATCTCCTCTAGAAAGTATATTCTGAGATTCATTCTGCTAGCACATTATGTTCCATTCAAAGTGCATAGGATGCAGAGAAATGCATGGGAAACCATAGCCAGAAAGGTCCCCAGGTACTGTACTGTTCCTTCTACTCTTGATGGCCAACAGCCTCTGTCCCCTGGGGAGGAGGTGGGAGGCTGCTGAGGATTGTGAGATCAGTGAAGGTTCCCCAGCTCCCCAAGCCCTGCAGTTGGCCTGAGGGCAGCTATTTACTCAAGCTGTGATTATTTTTCTTCCCCTAAGTATCAAGTTCTGACCTAAATTGCGGTCATTCTGGTCCAAATCTGGCCAATTTTTTCCCCACACTCCTGCCAAAGAGAACAACCTTTGGAAAGCCATCTAAATTCTGGACAACCAGGGCCACCTCAAGGACAGGGACCATAACTTTTCCTTATACTTAACAATTCAAAGTCAGTACTTTCTGTCAATGGCTCTTCTCTCTCTGAACACAGATGTCTATTCTGCTGGAAAAAAATGTGTAGGCACCTCTAATTTTGTTGTTTGTTTAAACAGCTTTATTGATATGTATTTTACACACCAACTCAATGATTTTTAATGTTTACACAGAGTTGTGCAACCATCACTATAATCTGTTATAAAAATGGCAATGAAACTTCTCCAATGGCCTCTGGACTGTACGCTCCAGGAGGGCAGGGATCCCATCTGCCTTGCTTGTTGCTCCATCCCTAGCATCTGGCATATAGTGGGGCTCCATTAAGGATTTGCAACATGAATGCTTTCATGCTACCTCAAGTGCCAACCTAGAAATAAATACTTCTTCTCTCCTCCAACAGAAACTTTCAGCGCAGCACATACCCCTGTGGTAGCCAGAATGGCCCCCATGATTTGCGCTCCCTTGTGTGTATAGCCTATACATGTATAATTCCTTCCCCTTAAATGTGGGTGGGCCTGACCTAATCAGGCCAGTCTTTTTGAAAGAGTCCAGAGGTCAGAGACAAAAAGTCAGAGATTCAAATGCCCTATTGGCCTTGTAGGGGCAAAATGCCATGTTGTGGAGAGAGCCACATGGCAGGAAATGGCAGGTGGCCTCTAGGAAACTGGCCCCTAGCAGAGAGCCAGCAAGAATGAGGGGATATCTTAGTTCTACAAACACAAGAAACTGAATTATGCCAATAACCACCCAAGCTTCAAAGAGGACTCGAAGCTCCAGAAGGAAATGCAAACTGGCGGACTCCTTGATTTCAGCCTCGTGCGACCCTGAGCAGAGAATCCAGCCATACCACCCCCAGACTTCTGGCCTACAGAGACTGTGAAATAATAAATGGATAGGCCACTAAGTTTGTGACAGTTTGTTGCATGGCAATGGAAACACTCTTCCAAGACTTGGGAGGAAAACACAATTATTACACCAACTCCAAAGAACAACTGGCCTCCATCTTCTCTCAATACTTTCCAGGGATCTTGCTCAGGAATTTTTAAATGAGCATGTTTTTAGCATAAAAGAATCTCTAGTTTTCAAAATTACAGGCAGTAAAACCTCTGGTGAAAAAAATTTAAACAGTGTGAAAGAAGAAAGGGTCAGCTTTCCTGAAAGGTCCCTGTTTTTCTCAGTTTCTTTTCATCCATTCATTCAGCAAGTATCTACCATGTGCCAGACCTGAGTTTTAAACATTAGAGCTGCCCTGGCCAATAGGCAGCCACCAGCCACATGTGGCCCTTGAGCACTGCAAAGTGGCTAGTGGGCTGTAGATGGGAAATACACACCAGATTTCAAAGATGTAGTCTGAAAGAAAAATAAGTATTTTCCTGTGTGGACTACATGGTGAAAAGGTAGTGATAGGGGTGAGTGACAAGCCAGTAAACAAGTCAGTAAGTACTGGTTATGGTTATGATAAACACTCTGAAGGAAGCAATAAATAAGTGCAGGGACAAAGAATAATAGGAGAAATGACTTTAGATGGAGTGGTCAGGAAAAGATATCTCTGAGGAGGTGACACTTACACTTATAAACCCACAAGATTGCTATAAATGTTCAAGTTTTAACACATGACAGCAGCAGGGGCTGGGGAGCTTAAGAAGGCTGACAGAAGTGGTTGCAATGCCAACCTTTGGAATAGACTCCACTTTTTCCATTGGGTTCTGCACAAACAGCACCTCCTGGAGGTGTGCCCTCCCTCCGCCCCCGAGATCCTGTTTGTAAGTTTTGCAAATTGGAGGATATATAGTAGTAGAAGTCAGGCTTCCAAGACCATTTTTTTCCCAAACAACTTTATATTTTCCAGATAGGATCTGTTTTCCAGTTTTAATATTTATAACACACTTACACTTCATCTGCCATGTAGCGTACAAAAAAAACCCACTTGGGAATACCACAAAATTCCTATTTCCAGCATGAGACAGAGGGCAGACAGTTGGCAGTCGGAAGTCAGCAATTCTCCTTTTCCTTTCCCAGTGGGCTGAATTTACAAAAGATATATAAAACCTTCCTGACTTCTCGCTACAAATCAGCTGATTGCTATATCTGTCTTTTTCTCTGAACAGGGGCAGAAGTGTTAGTTCGTTTTCAAAAAGTTTTCAGAGTTACCTGACCATACAGACCTCCAGGCAACAGAAAGCAGGCGAAAGCCCACACAGGCCAGCCAGGGCACCTGTGCCCTCACTCAGGCGGCTAATGCAATGAACCTCAACATACTTTTCCAGTAATTACTGCCCCAGAGAGACACGTTTACTGCCTGTCACTATATTTGAAAAAAAAAAAGAGAACCCTCTCCCCTACACACATGTACACTCTGACCTAACTGACGTTCTGGGGTAAGGGTGAAATCTTTAAAGAGGTTGAGTGTTGAAAAATAAATTAATTTTTTTAAAACCGCTTATAAAAAAATAGTGTTTTCCATTCACCTGAAATGGAGAGTTTTTCTGAAAGGAAGGTGAATTGCTTTTCTCTGACTATCAGTAATACTCAGACTCAGTGTTTCTAAGTTGATTTTAAGAGCCTTAGGGACTCAATGCCTTTGTAATGAAAAGCAAAAGTTAATTACTACCCACTTTTAACTAGGGTTTTGTTAACAATAGTGTGCATATTTTTTGAGGTCCAGAATCTGTTTCCTGTGACAATCATTTCCATCCAAATCACAGGGGAAATACAGAGTCCTTGGTGCACAAAGTCAATTTCACTGACCAACCAGGACGGCATCTGCTCCTGGTCTGTTCCATTAGCAGTGACAGGCTTGCACTTATCCATTAACTGGCCCCCCTTCCCTGGTGCCCCTCACAACCAAGAAGGAAGCTTTGCAAGATAGCTGGGCAGCACGAAGAACACTGTTTCCCCATCTGTGGAATAAACAAGAGAAGCTACCAGGATTGCCCAGAAATCAAACTCATGAGCGTGACTCGTGACCCTCCCAACTAGATTAAGAGTCAGAAAAAAAAAGTCAAAACAGTGCTCATTCTTAAAACACATTTTCAAAATTATGTTTATGAGGAACCATGGGGAAGGCACACGAATTAATCCAAGGGGCCTTTACCTTTTATATTCAGGTGTATCATTTTGTACAAAAAACAGTGCCAATGCCAATATCAAACTCTCTTTCCTTGAATTTCTGCCCCAACATGTCTGGAGACACATTTCATGAAAATCATTTAAACCAGAGTTAAAGGATCACCATTAGGGATTTTGGCATCTCCATTTATGTCATTCCAGAGATGGCACCACCCCAAACACAAATCTGTTCTCAAAAATGTGCACAAGAAAGTTCCCCGGGGAACCAGGGAAGTCTGGATAAAATGCACTGGCTCCCTGCCAGGCAAAGAACAAAATAATCGTCTGTATTAATAAGTTGTTTTTCTTTTCTTTCTTCCTCTTTCTTATTTTCTTGTTTTGTTGGAAGGGAGGGGAGTGTTTCTATTTTTCATTGTGCACCAAATCCCTAAAGACCACAAATAAATCCCTAAAAGTACACACATTAATGTTAATGCAGTCAGAACAGGGACAGTTAAACACCAAAGCAAGCAATGAAAATGAAAGGATTCCCGTCTTAGTAGCTCTTGGAAGATGCTTATCTTGCTGATGAGCACCTGTCAGGGAGAGATGATCTGTGCTCCAAGGAGTCCTGAAGATATAGTCAGGATGCTATGACCAGCGCAGCAAAGGAGTGGCTTGGATGGGAGGGGCCTTGACTTCCACCATAATCTCCATCAAGCCACACAAGCAAAAGCCACCCCAAATAAATATATAATCTAAGGAAAACCAGGGGGCTTGTTGTACAAAAGCAACTTCCAATACAGTTCCCCTGGCCACTATTCTGGTCAGCTGCCCCCTAAATGTCCCATAAGGGGTCAGAATGTCAGCATCTCCAACCACCCTTTGACTGGAGAAGCTGGGCATCCATGCTCTGCACATCAGCCTTAGGGAGAAGAGTTCCTTCCAAGAAGGAATCCCAGAGGGGAAGCAAGTGGGAGAACGCTGGTCTACAGTAAAACAGCTTTGCACCACCAATCAGAAGGCCTGGGTTCTCAGCCTAGACCCTGCCTACTTAGCTATGAGATCGGAAGCTACTGAACCTTCTATATTGCTAGTCTTCTCCTCCACAAAATGAAATGGCATCTCTAATAGCCCTTCTAAATCAAAATTTTAGAACCTACATCACCAAATGCTTCAAATGAAGACAATGACAACTATCTTTTTATAGCTATCCCCAGGGACCTTTATTATTCAGAACTTTCCGATGGACTTATATTTAGTTCAGAGACAACACTGAACATAAATGAGACTGTTCCATTGAAGATTTTTTTCCTTTATTAAAATTAATCCATGGGGTATTACTTTCTATAATTCCTTATTCTGAAATTAATGTCTAAAAAATAAAACACCAACACTCTGACCCAGACTGTAGTTGAGCTTCATTTCCTTTATCTCCCAGAGCTGTTCTTCCTTCCTGGAACTAAGGAACATTCTATGAGTTAAAATAAGGCTACAGAAATAGTTTAGTAACTCAAAAGATCTTTGATTTTTCATTGTATAATAGTGCTACTTCATCTGCTTTCAAGAAATGTGTTTTCCTTTAGTTGTATTGAATGGGAGTGACTGGCAAAAAGCAGTGTAAGGAAAAAAAAGGTTTTACCATGGATCTGTTTCTGGCTTGGCTATTAACTAGTTGCATGACACACATTACTTAACCTTTCTGAATCTCAGTATACTCATCTGCAAAATGTGGGTAATAACACACCAGTCCCCCTTACACTCTCTGCCACCAGGAGTTAAATAGGTAAGACCAGGCAAAAAACAGACAGTGTTGGTTCTCTCACGGACTCTCCAAAACAAGGAGAGTTTTTGCCTCACCTTCAAAAATATGGGCACTGCTACTAATTAACTGCAGTGCTTAAACAGAAACAAGTCCTGAAGTTCCATAGGGGCTGAATCAGGCCCTGATTCAGAGTTGAAGCAGAAGTTAGACTTCTAAAAGTCCACCTAAGTTGATGGTAATCATCTTTGAAGACACTGTTGTTTCCTCATTTTCAATGTTAAGGTCAACAAGACATAGTGCAAAGGGCGATTGTGGACACTGTAAGGTTTACTACTAGTCAGACTCTAGGGATATAACCTCTGGCAAGCTGGGCCCACTTTCCTCATCTATCAGCTGACTTGGTTTATCGGAATCCTTTCAGTCTGAAACTTCTGTCAATCTAAACTGTCCCCCTGCTTCTCTGACAAAGAAGAAAATTACTTTAGAATATAACTTTATGGAAGCTGAATTATGCTTTAGTCAAAAGGAATTAAACATTAATTAAGTTACAATTATACATTATATATTACAGGTGGATTCTGACTTTGTTGGCCAAGTGATGTGTGTCATGCAACTAGAAAGGAAGGGCCTCCACCTGTACCACTCAAATGTGATTACTTCACTCTGAAGCGGTGGGTATTTCAGTACAAAACGTTGTGAGTGGGGGGTAGGGGGGGAGGCCTGGTTGTGCTGTGCCTGAGCCTTCAAGAAAGCCTGAGAAAGGGAAGCAACCAGGATAAAGAGATTTTATATATAGTAGAGATTCCAGAGCTGGCTATTTTCTTGACAATCAGCTGCATTTGGGGGATTATTTCATGCAGCGCCAATTCTGCCCCTAGATTCCAAACTCCCATTAATAAATAAAGTCTTTAAGAGAAGAAATAGATGCTACACACCTCTAAGCTGAATGACTTCAGCTCAGCTGCCCAGGGAGTGGGAAGCTGTCAACCTTTTCTAGATACTCCGTGAACCAGTTTCATTCACTTGCCTCCCCAGTTTTGTACACAGATGTGTACTATTTCTATTGATTTACGCAGTTAAGATATACCCCCAAAACTGCCTACCCACATGGCATCCATCACTCAAGACCTTGCTCAAATGCTATCTCCTCAAATGCCAAAAAGCAGGAACTACGTGTATCATTTTAGTGGGGGTTGATTTTCTCTCTGGCAGCTAATGTCCCTAGGATATGCTTTGTAAACTCGAGCTACTTTGATCTTGCCTTGAATTGTACTTGGGTCTTGCCTGAACACCTGCTCCAGATGACAAATAAGGACTGATGTGCCCTCGGGAGCACACCCACGTTCTTTTTCTCTCCCAAAGCACCTGGCCCCTACCACAAAGTAATGGTTCAGTAACACATCTGATAGATTAAATGCTCTGTATTTAAATATAAATACTGTTTGACTCGCCAGTTTCTTTTCTTTTGCCACATCAAACCGCACTAGTGAGTTTCAAATTGTCCAGATTGGCTTCAAGCTCTTTTGCTATCCCCCCACCCGCACTCAGCAATTCTGAAATCAGCAGAAAGGTAGGGAGGCGGGAATAAGGGGAAGCCGGGGCCTGAATAATCCTCACTGAGTCATTTCCTGAATGATGGAGCTTGCTGCTTCGGGCACCGGGAGAATGAGCAGCACGCTGAGGACCAGCCAGGGCCTGCCTCCGCCCCTCGACACCAGTCCCCGGCTCCCCACCCGCCCAGCTGCGGCGGGACCCCAGCCGCTGCCCGCCCGCACCCACGTGCTCGAGCGCCCTCCTGCGGCCGCGCCGCAGCCCCCGCCGCTCCCGGCTCGCCCGCAGAACGCGCTCCCCGCGGCTGAAGAAACACGAGACGCAGAAAGTTTCCGAGCCAAGCTGCTTGTGAAAGGTCGAAGCCAGGTCCCGGAGCCTCGATGAGAGGGCGTGGCGGGAGCGGAGCCCAGGTTGGCGGCGACCGCCGCAAGAGGCCCAGGCCCAGCCTGACCCCCTCAGGGCTCCGAGGTGCCCCCCAGTGGGGGTTGGGGCCTCCAGCCCCCGGGAGCGAAGGGCTTCTTCCGTCCCCCGACCCTACACTGAGAGGCTGGGCCCAAGCTAGGACGGGATGCCCCCCACAGCTACCAGGGCGCGCCGGGGACGCTTGGGTTTGCTTTATTCATTTTCCTAATCGGAAGGAGGGGTGCACCCACTCTCTCTGGCGTACTGATCCCCAGCATCTGGATTGTGGGTGCCCCCAAAAAATCTGGATTGTGGGACGCCCACCTGGCGTCCACCGCCCCACCCAACGCCGCCCTCCCAAGCCTGGGGTGACAAGTGGAAACAGCAACTCTCCTTCCTCCTCCCCTTCCAGCCTTCTGATTTGGGGGGTCATGTTCCAGCAGGGTTCCCCTGCCGCCCGCAGTGGACCCGCCAGCCGGGAGGTGGCGGCGGGGGGACGCGGCGCCCCGGGTCTGGGGGCCAGGATCCGGCGAGGCCGGGCCCGGCGCTTACCTCGTCCACGGTGAGTGGCATGCAGATTCGGTACTCTTTCAGCAGCATGGTCCTGCCGGCCGCGGACCCCCGGGGCGGGAGCGGGGGCGCCCCCCAGACCAACGAGCCTGCCGCCCAGGCGCAGGGCAGGGCGCCCGGAGCCCTGCGCTCGGAGCCGGCCGGCGAAGCCGCCGCGGCGGTGTGCTCAGCTCCTGGCTTCTTCCTCTCCGCCCGAGAACATGTCAAGGTTTGGGTCCGGCTGCTCGCGACTCCCCCGCCTCCTTCCTCGCAGAGGTCTGTCCTCCCAGAACGCGGTGTTACAAAGTCAGGGAGGAAGGGAGACCCGCTGGAAACCGCTCTCCTCGGCAGCCCGGGGCGGTCGGAGCTGCCGCCAGATCAGAACATGCCCGGCGACCGGCGAGGGGGAAAAAAAGAGAGATTTCCCAAAATTAAAACAAATGCACAAAAGTCACCCGCTTGATTCGCCTCTGAAACCAGACATGAACCTGGCGACCCCCCTTCTCCGGCGTCTGCCCGATGCTAATGTCACCAGGAACACATTGCAGCCGGAGCCGGAGATGCTGACTTTCCAGACAAAGGCTCGATCGGTTCCTCTCCCCGAGCGGTAAACAAGATTTCCTGCTCTTTTTAGGGCCGGTCCCCGAGGCGCTCCAGGGCTCTGGGGGAGAAAAGGGAAGCGGCCGCTGCACGGCTCTGCCCGGCCGGGGCCGCGGGTTCCTCCGACCTCAGCTCGCGGCAGCGAGGGGCGGGAGAAAGGAGGCTGGCGCCTTCCGCGCGCGTCCCCTCCCCCGAGTCCCTCGGCTCCCCGAGCCCGTGCGTGCCCGCGAGTTTGCAGCCACCTCGGCGGGGCCGGAGAGTCCGCGCGGAGCTGCAGCGAGCCTGGGGCCGGGAGGCGGGTGCGGGAGGAGCGAGCGCGAGCGAGGCTGACATCAGCAGCGGCCGCGGCGGGGAGGGTAGCCCCATCCGGCCAATGGGGAAATGGCAAAGAATGTGGAGGATTTAAACAAAACAGCATGTCTCTCCCGGCTGCGTCCACACCGCAGGTGTGCCCCGCAGCCTAGCCGGCTGGCATTGACAAAAATCGAAACAGCGGGCTTCCCTCGGCTCTTTTACCCTTTGACTCTGTTATCAAACGTGCCCTGGGTGTCCCAGTGCCTGCCCAGCCACTCTGGGTATCTTCTGCTTCCAAGGTACACAAGTGTTCCTTGACCTTTGGAAAAGGTCTTTACAAATGCCCACCCGAGATTTTTCACTTTGATCCAGAAAGCAAGTTCAGCGCTGGAGAGGCGATGGAATTTGAGAGCAGAGAACAAACCCTCACCTGATTTCCTAACTGGTTTCACTGGGCGCATACTGGAAAACCGGGAAGTGCCACGGTGTGAATGAAAACAAAGTACAAACAGACACACTAGCAGAGAGAACAAGAACCGGACAGAGCCTTTCCCTCTCCTGGCCCTGGCTCTGCAGGCTGACTGCAGGCTTCGCAGAGCAGCAAGAATAGGCTTTCGTGTCAGCACTCCTAAGTTCAAAAAGTCACAGTGAAAATGTCAATGAAAATGCCTGGAGTGTTGGTATTTCATCCATATTAAACAGATCCCTCATTTTAACCACAAGAGGCACATTCTTCAGTTACTCAGGAAGCTGCATGTTATTGCTGAAGTCTGTTTTTCATTTGTCTGGTATTTTTAAGCTTGTTTTTCTGAAAAGTTGCTGGATGAAAAATATATCAGTTCCCTCTGTGCGGAAGAACCTGCAAGCATCATCACTTCTGAGAAAAATACTTGTGTGCTAAAGTCCTGCAGCTACTCATACAGCTTGGATGGCATACTTTAGCCTCAATATTACAATATTTTAAACTATGATTAATAAATAACCGATATAATTATGGTGGGCTCTGGCAAAAATCATCCAGATGGCTGGAGAGAATTTATAACTGTGTGAACATGATACAAAGCCTGTTGGAAAAGCAACACCCTATATCCAGCTTATAGTTTAGTGAAAACTTTTTTCTAGATAAATGCTTTCCCAGAGTTGGCTCAGAAATATTCCCAGCAACTAATTAAAGCTAAACCAAATTCCTCGAGGTGGAAAATCTAAATCTGACACTGTAGTGGTGAATAACACATTGAAAGTCTGTGATAAGGAAAGAAGCTCAAGCTGTTTTTTCTTTTTTCTACTTCTTACTTGAAAACAAGTGTAGTGGCTTTCCTTCTGGCACTTCACACTCTTCCCAGAGGCAGCTAGGGAATGTACTGGCTAGCCACACATATGTATGCATACAGGACATCAGATGTGTGGATATGTTTCTGGCTTTTAGATGCTTCCTGACTTTAAAGAACTACTTCTCTGAATTTCCCAAACTGCAAACCAACATGTATATGCTTCTCCCTTCGCTTCCTCTTCACCTGGTCCATCCGCATGCCTGGTCACATTAATCTTGTTCAAGCACAGGTCTAATCTTGTTACCTTCAAAATCTCTTAATGATTTTCCGTGGCCTGCTGAGCAAGTTGAAATTCCTTGTTAGGAGGAGAAAGGCTCTGAACATACCTTCCCTACATTAGCCAGTTACCCTCCCTCTGCCCTATTCCAACCTAATGAGACAAATCTGATGGCCAGAGAAGGCCTCCACTTTACCAGGACCCTCCTGCCCCTGCCACTGCTTTCCGAGAGAATCCCTCCCTGACTGCATCCTTCACAATACCATTTTTCAGCAAGGCATTGACAATCTTGTGTTTTTGGAAAGTAATTCTGATGGCATGGGTTGTTGAATGGGTTAGGACAGGGTATCAAACACAGGAGTTATTATCTTATTTTAATACTATAGGAGACATATGGGGAGGGTCTGAATGAGATAGCAGAGAAAAGAGGAATTTTAAAGATCTGGAAAAGACTTGATTACGGATTGGTTTTTCCTACAACAGCGCTTGGGGGAGGGGAGGGCAAAGGGAGATTATTCATTCATAACTCATTTACACAAAGGGGGGAGAGCGCCATCTACTGGTCAGACACAATGGTTAAAACTGTTTTAAGTCAGTCACCTCAGCAAGTCTGGCAAGAGAATTATTAACTGTTCCCGTTTCCACCAATGGAGTCTACAATATTTACTTCCAAAGAGCCTTGAAGATGTTGTTATCACCATTATGGATAATAGCGATATTCCATTTACAACGTACAGTCTACAGTAACGGATCATCACTTATTATAGGGATGGGCCCAAAGGTCAAAAAGAGGAACACAGTTACCAGTGAGAAATGATATGGTAAAAAGGAAAGTAAGAATAGTCTAGGCTGGTTAGCCAGAGACGGGTAAGATTCCTCAAGGGAGGGACAACCTAAGACAGGCACAGTCGCAGGGGGGCCATCAGGTGAGAAATTGGAGACCAACAAAGGGAGGCTTAGAACCTCATCCCCCCTGTTTTGAGAGAAATCTGCATCCGTGGATGTTTTGTTGCCCTTGTCTAGCTTGGATTAATACTTAGTCTATAGGCACACACCTGATCATCTACATTTGCCCTTTTATAGCACTAAATTATGTTTTCTACCTTTATCTTGCATCTACCTACACTTCAGCATTTTATTAAAAATAATAATAATAATAATAAGGGAGAAATGTGGGATTCACATATAAATCATGTATAAAAATCAAACGACTAATCATATCTGACTTGATTGTTTATAGTTCATGATGCGTGATCAAAACCGAAAGTTTCTGTGATATGACTGCCCTTGCACTGTTCACCATGTAAGAACCTATTCACTATGTAAGACCTTGTTCACCATGTAAGAACTTGTTATGCTTCAGAAGATTGGAGACTATTGAGAATTAGGCTTGGGGTTGATTAATGACTGTGCATTGAGTCCCCTATACAGAATTTTATTGTTGTTAACAACCATTTGATCAATAAATATGAGAGATGCCCTCTCAAAAAAAAAAAAAAGAATAGTCTAGGCATGTCTGTGACAGCATATGTTCTCAGCTGAGTGACAACCTATTGAAGGCAGGTGTTCTCAGAACATGAGATGGAAGGAGATCAAAATCAGCCCTTGGAGGAGCTTTTTTAACCCACTGTCCTCACCTGAATTCTGATGATACACTCCTTTCCACCACTGAAATCTCTTCTCAGTTTGCATTAAAAAAACTATTAAAAGGTCTTGACCACTTCTGCAAGTAGTATCTGAAAGAAAAGTCGACCAAGAGTCTTTGTGAGTAGACAAATCATGTTTTCCTAGAATATTCCTGGTACTTCTAATGTTAGAATCTGGCTCTTCCCATCTTCCTCTTTTCTACTCACTATACCTAAGGTGTGTGGGTTTGTCAGGGCCCACTGAAAGTCTTTTCTCCTACACAGAGCCATTCTAGATAACTCTCTATCTTTCCAGACAACCCAGAACACTTATCTGGAATATTAATTTTGGTTCTTGTCTCTATGCAAATTTGGCCTTTATATATATATATAAAATGTCATACGCAGTACTGCAAGTGTTTCACCTATTCTCCAACTCCCCAAAATTATGGCAAGCTTCCTGAGGAGACAGACCATGTCCTCTTTGTGTCATCAAGAAAATGGAGCTTAGTGTGAGGGATACTGCAGGTACCCAATAAATGTCTATTCGACATATGTATATATTAATTAGTTCAGGGTTCTCAACCTTCCCACTACTGGCATTTGGCGCCAGATAATTCTTTGTTGTGAGGCTCTCTGCAGGATGTTTAGTGACGTTACTGGTCTCTACCCACTAAATATCAGCAGCAAACACCCTGCTCACAAACACACATTGCCAATGGGTGGGTACAGAACAGGGAACTCCTGCAGTGAAGCACCCCTCTGTTAGTGTAACATTCATTAATCTTATCTGTTTAGCTGCTCCTCCACAGAGGAGCTTCAGAAGAGACGGACTTGCAACTTGTCAAATTAGGGCTAAGGAGAGAAGCAATAAAGCAAAGCTGTTACATCCCAGGGACATAAAGATGTCTCCTCATTCCCAATGCCTTTATTACCAAAAAGCCCTCGATAAAGGGTTTGACCTTAACCTCAATTACTTGGTTAGGTAATGTCTGCCAAGTTTTTCCACTGTAAAGTTACTATTTTTCCCTTTCATACTCTATTCTTTGGAAGTGAGTTATTAAGTCCAGCCCACACACTCAAGGGAATGGAATTAAGCTTCACCTCCTTGAGGGGAAATTATATTTTTAATGTGGAATTCTGCAAAACCTGTCTCTTCTCCCTCATTTATTCATTCATTCAATATATATATATATCAGTGTGGACTTGTGTGTATTCATTCTATCCTTTTTGAGTTGTACTTCAGTACATTGATTTTGTTGCTAAAATTGTTCCTTGGTACAATTGCTCAAATGGTTCTCTTGGCCCTTGATAGCCGTTGCAGGTTTTTGTTCCTGTGCCCTTTCAACAGGCTCTCTTTTTTAAGGATTGTTTTTGAAAATCAAGTGTTATCCTTTGCAATTGATTTTTTATTAAATATGGTTTAAATCCGGCAAAGTCTATGTCTATTTATGTTTCTCTGCATGTGTGTATGTGTTTAAAGACCTGTATGTCTGATCTGTTTAAAGGCCTGTATGTCTGACCTTGTTAGGTACTAAACAAAGGTTAAATTCATTCTTAAAACTACACAACGCAAGTCCCAAGGAAATTATTATGTGTAGACCCATTCATTAGGCTTCTATTAAACACAGAGAATGTCTTTGATATGTAACTGCTTGTAGCTGTGCTGTAAATGCTCATAAAATAAAAATTTATTGACAATGATGTGGTACAAATTGCTTCACATAGGAAAAAAACCTGGAGGTTCTATGGCCAAAAGTTTTGTCTCTTTTTTTTTTGATAAGTAAGCTAGTAATAAATTTATCAAAGTTTTACTTTTTATTACATTGCCTATTTTTATAGAAACTGGCAAGGCACTGGAATATTTTGAGATGAATTATGAGACTATCTATAACCTATGCTCACTCGTCAAAGGAAAATTGAGAGTCAGAAGGGGAAGTGTCCTGCCCAAGGTAACACAGTGGCAGAGCTGAGGTTTAGACCCACTCTGGCTGCAGAGCCTGTGTTTCTAATTGCATTCGACCGCCTGTGTGATTGGTATTTGAAGACCCTGCATCAGGCTGGTGAGATAATAAAAGGGGTACTAGTTCTTAATAATGGTCATTGCTTGACTCTTGTATTAGGGAGTTAAAAGTTAATCTAAAGAGGGCCTTTTCTGAACTGTAAAGATTAGTCGTGATGAAAGAAGACATTTTCCTTGACTCTGAGGGTCCTTTGAGAGGAGGCATTATTGTAGTTCTTTAATGCTGAAGCATATTTGACCTAGTATCTTCAAATTATATCAACACAGATGTGCACATAGTATTTCTTAGCAACGTAGTACCACAGTGATGTCATGTAATTTGACTTTTTGTGGAACATTTTAAATGTTCCAGAGAGAGAAAGAATTACATTTGCTACTAACAGTATTATTTACATCAAAATCCCAGTTTTAAAATGGCTTAGGTGACCATAGTTAGGCTGAATAATGGCCCCCAAAGATATCAGGTCCTAAAGCCTGGAACCTGAAAATGTTACCATATTGGAAAAAGGGTCTCTCCAGATATGATCAAATTAAAGAGTTTGAGGTGAGGAGATGATCCTGGATTATGTGGGTGGGCCCTAAATATAATCACAAATGTATGTACAAGAAAAAGGCAGAGGGAGCTTTGCTACACACACAGAAGAGAAGGCAATTCAATTGCGAAGATGAGGCCACGAGCCCAGGAAGGCCCACCACCACCAGACGCAGGAAGACGCAAGGAATGCATTATCCCCCAGAGTCTCCAGAGGAAGCATGGTCTTCCTATACCTTGACTTTGGCCCAGTGATACTGATTTCAGACTTCTGGACTTCAGATTATGAGATGAATTATGAGACTGTTGTTTTAAGTCAATAAGTGGTTATTTGTTTCAGTAGCAAGAGCAAATGAATACAATGATTTAGGTTTAATCTTATTCACCTGATATAACTGCACGTAACATGAAATAATTCTAACACAGGTCCAAGAGATTTACTCAAAAGATAAAACAGCACAATTTTCTTTACAAAATGATTCACAACAGATTTAAAAACTCCAAGTTCTCCCATTGCCTCTATACTAGGTGATTTACAAAAACAAATATTTTACATGCATTTCAGGAATATTTCTCTAGTGTAAGCCTGTGATTTTAGATACCATCAATATGCCAAGGACTCCAAACTTCAAATCTCTAGCCCAAATGACTCCCCTTAATTTGACATTAGTATATCCACTTGCTTACTCAGCATTGTCACTTGGATATCCAATAAGCACCTCAAATAACATATCCAAAACTGACCTCCCATCCTATTCCTCTCAACTTGCTCAAATCCTACCTTGACTCTGTCTTCAGATTAGGATCTAGCCACTTCTCACCATTTGTACTATGCCTCCACCTAGGCCAAGTCACCATCATTTTCCTCCTAGATTATTGTAATAACTTCCCAACTAGTCTCCCAGTTTCTGCCCAACCAAATCATTACACAGCAGCCTGAGTGATTCTTTTACTATGTAGGTCAGTAAAGTCAGCTCATGCCTATCCTTTGCCCAAACCCCCAATTGGCTTCCCGTCTTATTCAGATTAACAGATCAAGTCTTAAAAAAAAAAAAAAAAAAAGGGAAAAAGAAAGATCAAGTCTTTATGATAGCCAAATTGCCCTGAACTTCATCTTCTACAACTCTCACCTTCATTCATTTCGGTCTTCAAAGAGGTCAGGTATGATCTGATTGCTTTCAAGAGTTACTGGTCTGGCTCCCTCCTCTGCCTGGAATCTTCATCCCCCACCTATCTGCAAGACTCCCTTCAGGTCTTGGTCACTAGCAATGCCTCCCTTGACCATCCCCCCAACCCTATCACCCCCTGGCATATGACCATGTTCATTTTCTGCCTTCTGCTCATTATGATGTTCACTTCACAAGGGCAGGAACTTTGGATGAGATTTGTGCACAGCCAACAAACTGAACACGCCAGAAATGCCACATTTGAAAAAAAAACCAAATGTAGAAATGATGGATAGGCCCATTATTTTCAATAATTAATATCATATTATACATTACCACTTTTTTCTGAACAAACTTTTTCAATCAGCATTCCTCCCTGCCTTTTAGATTCCTTACTCTTCCACCACCAACTTGCCTCTTCTGAAACTAAATTCTTTGTTTCAAAGCCACAAACTTAATGTCAGATTCACCCAAATAAAAGATTAATAGTCTGTCTGTAATATAGTACTCATCTATTTTCTCTGACCATTGCTTAAACTTTTTTTTTTTTTGAGAGGGCATCTCTCATATTTATTGATCAAATGGATGTTAACAGTTAACAACAATAAAATTCTGCACAGGGGACTCAATGCACAATCATTAATCCACCCCAAGTCTAATTCTCATCAGTCTCGGATCTTCTGAAGCATAACGAACAAGTTCTTACATGGTGAACAAATTCTTACATAGTGAATAAGTTCTTACATGGTGAACAGTGCAAGGGCAGTCGTCACAGAAACTTTTGGTTTTGACCACGCATTATGAACTATAAACAATCAGGTCAAATATGAACATTAGTTTGATTTTTATACTTGATTGTGAATCCCACATTTCTCCATTATTATTATTATTATTTTTTAAATAAAATGCTGAAGTGGTAGGTAGATGCAAGATAAAGGTATAAAACATAGTTTAGTGCTGTAAGAAAGCAAATGTAGATGATCAGGTGTGTGCCTATAAGCTAAGTATTAATCCAAGCTAGACAAGGGCAACAAAACATCCATGGATGCAGAAAATTTCTCTCAAAACAGGGGGGGTGAGGTTCTGAGCCTCACCTCTGTTGATCCCCAGTTTCTCACCTGGTGGCCCCCCTGTGACTGTGCCTGTCTTAGGTTGTTCCTCCCTTGAGGAATCTTACCCGTCTCTGGCTAACCAGTCATCTTCCAGGGCCACACAGGTGCTTAAACTTTTAATGAGTTATTTATTTACTTCACTTTAATTTTTTTGTTTCCTTTGCAAGCTTTTCCTTAGATCTTAACTTACTTTCATTTTTCATTATCTTCAAGCTTAGCAAGGGAGGCCTTCAGTTTGGTATGTCCTCCACCCTATTTATCTCTTTTTTAGACCCCCTCACACTCTTAGTTTTTGGGTTCTGGAAACCATCAAACTTTATTCCATCACACTCTTGTTCTCTTTGTCTTTTCAGACTCTTCTTACAAAACATAGATCTCCAAACCTCTGTTTACTCTAGTCAAACCAAGTGCACACTGAATATAGAGCCAGAAAATATCCTAGCCTAATTCATCTTAACAATACTGGCTCCTAGACTGTGTTTTACAAATTTGTAAGGAATTTTAGGTTGTCACAAGCAGTGGTGGGGGTGGGGGAAGGGAGATAACAGCATGTCATTAGGGTGCTAGACATCTGCAAAGCAACAAACCTACATGAGAAAATAATGTCCCATATTCTGAAAGACTTTTCAGTGTTCTCCCAAACACCTGATCTTGCATCTTAGGCCTAGAATCTAATTCTATTACATTTGCCGAACTATTTTTTTTTTTAAGTTTTAAAATGCACTAAAATTTCTAAGAATTCTTCTATGTGAAAAACAATGGAAAATGATACTTTGATACAGTCAGAACTTTACCAAGAAGTTGTATGCCATTTTGGAAAATCATGCCAATAGGAAGCCCTTGTGATGCTTCAGGAACCAAGAGAACGCCTATTGCAGTTGTCGAGTTTTGCACTTAGAGTCACTGTGTATGATGAGCAAATGGCTACTTTTGTATTTTCTACTGCAGATATGTTTTAGCCTCTATATTTTGAGATACATATTATTTTGCTACTTACAATGTTTTTTCCTTTACAGAACAGCTAGTTTTAATTATGTGTGTAGATGGGTTATATTAGTCATAATTTTCATTACAGAACAGGTTTTTTTAAAAGGTCTATTCAGCATATATAGGGATATTGGTGCTGATTAAATTAGAGACACTTCAAGATTTCTCCTTTGCCAAGCTACTTTTGACCACACCACACACAACTTCGTTCACATTTTCAAGGATCCTAAACTTTTTTATAGGGGCCCAGGTGGTTCAGGCGATACCAATGAAAACTTAAGAATTAAAGGTCCTAGTGACTGTAATGGGGTATGTGGTGGGGACTTGATAATAGGGGGAAATGTAGTAACCACAATGTTGCTCATGTAAAATCTTCTTAAGATTGTATACCAATGATACCTTAATAAAAAAAAGAAAGAATTAAAGGTCCTTAATAATCGAATTAAGTCTCACATACGTGATCTCTTTTGATGCTCACAAGAGTCCTACAGGGAAAGTGTTAGGAAAGAGTGTAAAACCTAAATGTGATTTATTCCCACTAAGATGTTTAAACATTTTAACAGTAAGGTATTAACAAAGGGCCACGTAGTGGACGCTGCTCGAGCTGAGAGTGGGGGTGGGGGAATTGATAAGGGCCTAGCTATACCTGTTTGAGTTTTTTAAACCTACCAATAATAAGAATAAGACAAATGTAAAGGAAAGACATAACGGGGCTTAGGCGACGTCCGGGGAAGACTGTGAACCCTGTAGTACTCAGCCAATGAGGAACCAGGGGAGGGACTCGTGTACTAAGAGATAAATTATTGGCGCTAAATTCCCCAGGTGTGCCTGCCCACCAGACACCCGATCTTGCAAGACCGTTATTAAAGCCTCGCTCCGCTGTTCTCTTTGTCTCTATGTCCACTTTTTGAATTTGGACCTGTGAATGTGTTTCTCACAATTTGGGGGCTCGTCTGGGATCCTCTTGCCTGTGCGAGGTGGGGGCCCAAGCGGAGTGGGAAGACGCGTCCCGCCCGGCTTTGGGCGGCCCACTGTGTCTGGGCATCTCACCTTTGCACGGAAGCCGAGGGGAGACCTGAGAGTGTTGTGTGGAGACAGCGTGACCGACGCAGGGGAGAAAATGCAGGCACCGTGGCAACCAGGCAACCTCGTGCACTAGCCAAGGTAGAAAAATTGGGCTATAAGTACTGCCTTGGTGGTTGGGCATTTTTCAGAAGTCGAGTGTGTGTGGCTGAGATGTGTAATCTCGGGGTGTGTGCAAGAAACTTCCATTATGGGGGGTTGAGTACACAGGGAACTCAGACACAGGGACCTCTTGAAGGATGGGAAATACAAATTCTAAGCCTAGGGAAGCAGAGAAAGGGAACCAGATGAGTTCCCTTGGAATTCCCCCCAGATAGCCTGCTGGGGTGAAGGTTATGGTACTGGGGGGACGCCTCCTGTACCGGTTAAGGACAAACAGAAGATGATCAAATTGTGCTGTTTTGTCTGGATTAAAGTTAGATTAGATGAAAACTGGCTTTGCCAGGTTTGAGTTATTTTTTGATGGTAATAAAGCCTCCAGTTCACCTGAGGAATCTTTTGGTTACCAAGGGCACATCTCCTATTTCCCCTCAACACCAGAGAAGGGAAAACTAGGGAGGAGGAAATACAAGAGATCTCCCAGGACAAGCCCTGGTGTTGAGAGAGCGTTGTGTGTTTTCCTCGGTCCCTTTCCCTGCTGTAGCCACAGTGGAGAGTGAGAGGCGGGGACACGGTGGTGAGATGGAGCGAGAGTCTTGGAGTTGCTGGGGGAGAAAGTGAGGCTGCCTCAAGAGGGAGGGGCACCCTGGGAGGTTGGAGAGAGAAAGTTTTAAGTTAAAAGTTTGCGCACTTTGAGGGTGCTGGGCCTTGGAGAGATGAGCGCCCCAGGGGTTGGGGGTTCCCTTTTTAAGGATTCTTTAGGAGTGTGGCTGGCACCTAGGGTGTAGACTTGTTAAGTGGTCTCAAGTATCTTTGATGAGACATAGTATTTCTTATCAGTCCTCTGGGTAATTCTGCAAAATTAGCTTATCACAAGAAATTTACCGCTTTTAGTCCCCTCCCAGGATGGCAGCTTCCTGGTTTGGGAGCATATCAGGACTGGCTGCCCTTCTTCCAAAGGGGGGCAGAGTTATTGTCTGTTTGCTAATGAGTAAGTTGAGAATCTTGCTTCTTGACTTCCTGGGTATTAAAATGCAATCTTTGGGATGAAATCCTTCCTGCCTTTTACTATGTTGTTTATGGCTGCGGCTGCATGTTAAATTGATTTCCAGGGTTGCAGACTATTTGGGGTCAGAAAGAAAAAAAAATAGCATATAGGTAAAGTTAAAAAAAAAAAAGAGGCTGGGCCTGTATGATTAACATAATAAGGACAGGCTATGCTGAGGTACCCTCTCCTTTATCTGAAGAATATTCAAACATTCCAGGCCAAGTTGCTTCTGTCTTTTTGAGCTTTAATTAATTAACTCTGGGTCTTTTTAGTGGACTTTCCTGGCCTTTTTCTCTTTCCACCAAACTCATATCTCCCGCACTGTGGGTAAAATTGGAACATCTCCAGAATGTCTCACCTGGCTTTAGCATATCTGCACATCAACAGACGTTCAGAGGTGGAACAAAGTATGGCTTTAGTGCATTTGCAGCTTTCCTCCGGTAGAAAGAAGTTCATCTCCATATCAATGGGTAATTACCTGGGCAATGGAGGGCTATTCTGTACCTGAGAGGTGAGGGGGAGGGCCAGTTTTTGGCTGATGCTGGTGCCTGAAAGAGAGAAATGGCCCCAGACTGCAGCTTGTGAGTAGTAAATAGATTTTAAACTTTATTTCTCCCTTTGACTTCATTTTAGAGGTATTTTGCCCCAAGATTTCCTCTGCCTGGACTTAACAATGTAAGAAGGACTTAGAGTTTCCCTTGCCTTCTGGGGAATCCACCAGTGTTCCCAAGACGGTTCCACTGAGAGAGGTCCCCGTAGGACAAGGGGAAATTTGTTAATGCTCCCCTCACGGGTACTGAGGTGAGAAGTTTTAAGCATTGCTAGAAGATCCCCTTGGCCTGGTGGACCCACTAGATCAATTCCTGGGACCTAATATATATATTTAGGTTGAACTGATGTCCATCATGAATATCCCATTCCCTGGTGGTGAGGGGGGATATCAGGAGGGCTGCTGTGTCCATTTCGGAACAAAAACACCTACCGGGCCAGGGCGTCCAGTCAGCAGAACAAAAGTTCCCAAATGTAGATCCAAGATGGGATAATAATCTAGGAGACAGAATTAAAATGCAGGATCTTTGAGGGCTAATTTTAAAGGGAATTAGGGAATTGGCCCCAAGATCTCAAAATGTTTCTAAGGTGATTGAAGTCCAATGGGAAAAGGAAGAGACCCCAACTGCATTTTCATAGAGACTCAGGGACCAGATGAGAAAGTATTCAGGACAACCCAGAAGCTCAGGTAGGACAGGGTCATTTAAAAGTCAATTTTGTGACCTAGATTTGGCCAAATATTGCTAAGAAATTACAGAATTTAGATTGTTGGAATGAGAAACCTATAGAAGAATTACTGAGAGAAGCTCAAAAAGTGTTAGAAGAGAGGCTAGAGGCTTGTATTTCAAATTGTTAGAGGGTGAGCCAGACCCTCTCCAATGGACCCAGCGGAACTGCAAATTCTAGAGGAATTGAAAGCAATCCTTAGTCACCACCCCAGTCCTGGCACTCCCATCTTTAGAGAAGCCATTTCACTAGTTTATTACTGTTGAACAAGGGTCCCTGTAGGAGTTTTGACCCAAGCCTGGGAGAAAAGAAACAACCAATAGCCTTTAGGTCTAAAGTATTGGACCCTGTCTCTTGAGGATGGACTGAATGCATTCAGGCCATCGCAGCCATGACCTTAATGGTGGAAGAGAGCAGGAAATTAACTTAGAAGAACCCTTACAATCAGTACTCCTCACCAGGCTCGGGTCATGCTTACTTAATTAGAGGGCTGGGCACTGGCTAATAGATTCTCAAATTTTTAAGTATGAATCAAGTTTACTTGAAAAAGATGACCTGATCTTAACCACAAACACCTGTCTCAATCCGACCAGCTTCCTATGGGCAGGGGAGGCTGAAGGTCAAGCAGAATTGAGCCATAGTTGCATAGACCTCATAGAGTATCAGACTACAGTCAGGCCTGATTAAAGGAAAACTCCTCTAGGTGGGGGTGTGAAACTTTATAGATGGGTCTTCCTGGATGAAAGAGGGCAAACGACATAATGGCTATGCCATCATTGATAGAGACCAGTTATCCATCTGCAAAAAGGGGAGATTACCCAATCATTGGTCAGCTCAAACCTGTAAATTGTTTGCTCTTGATCAGGCCTTAAAACTACTTTCAGATAAGGAAGGCACCATTTACACAAACATGCCTTCAGAGTAGTCCATACCTTTGGAAAAATTTGAACAGAAAGAGGTCTTATAAATAGTAAAGGACAAGAATTGATTCATGGGAAATCAATTAAAGAGGTTCTAGAAAATCTTGTACTTCCAGCTGAGATTTCTATAACGCATGTAAACAGTCACCAGAAAGGAAGTTCTTATTTATGAAGCTACGGATAATAGAATTGCTGATGTAGCTGCTAAAGAAGCTGCATCTGAGGATAAAATTAGATTTTTGAACCTCACTCCAAATATCCCTAAAATCTCATTGATCCCAAAGTTTTCCAAGAAGGAGATTAAGAAGCTACAAGAGGTGGGGGCATCTCGAGATGAGAAAGGGCAGTGGACCTTACCAGATGGGAGAGAAATGATGGACCGGCCTATTATGAGAGAGCTGATGAACATGTTACACAGGGGGAGCCATTGGGGTCCTCAGGCGATGTGTGATGCTTTGCTAAAGGTTTACGGGTGTATTAGCATTTACACCATTGCTAAAAAGGTTTGTAAGAGCTGCATAACGTGCCAAAGAATTACTAAGATCAAGTTTTAAGAGAGTATGTGCTGGCCATGTCTTCTAACTTATCTTCTCTCAAGCTGAAAAGACTCCTAACCCAGACTCCCCGACTCAAGTTCTCGCTCACTGCTTCCAGCCTGGAGACCTGGTGTTAGTAAAATCCTGGAAAGAAGACCCACTCCAGCCCAGCTGGGAAGGCCCCGCCCAAGTGCTCCTGACCGCGGAGACGGCGGCTGGAAAGGGTTGGACTCCTTACACCAAAGAAGCTGACTGGGGGATCTGGGGACAAAACAGACTTGGCAGGTGTCCCAGGTGGCTAACCAACCCTTAAGGCTGAAACTAAAAAGAACCTAAAATGTTAACTTTCATCCTAACTATTTCACAGGCAAGTTGCAGAGAGCCCTAAGATGGGAAGGAACTCCTGGTTATCCTGTCAAACTAGTCATCAATATCACTAAAACATCAAGCCCCCAAACCATTAGGTTTGATTCTTGTGGTGACCTAAATGACCAAAGACAGCTTTCTGGAGATAATAAGTATCTCTGTCCTGGATGGACAAATCTTAATAGAATAAAAAAAGGCAAGTAGGCCCCATGTCCAAGGTAGAGCAGTGTTTGGTAGACTACCCAGTTTCAAGGGTGGACAGCCCCTCATGCAGTAGAAAAATCTTTAAAAAAAAAAAAAGCTCCGCTTAGCTAAAGGAATTCCTCCTGACAATTGCCAGAATAGACAGTGTAAACCCCTTTTATTAACTATACATAAACCTCAAGATGGACTCGGTGCGGATATCATTGGAGTATATCCTGTGGGAAGATTTGGTCTTAAAGGCAAGCCTTCACCCATAGTGGCCACCCCCAATCCTGAGGGAAATACTAAGCCAGAGCTTCCCCAAAATGACCCTAGACTAGTTACTGTAACAGAGATAAAATATCTAAAACAGACTCTTGAAATAGAGACAGGTTATGGAGCCACCAATGCCTGGATAGAGTGAGTTAAATTTTCAGTACTCGTTTTGAATAAAAGCGATTGTTACGCATGTGCTGCTGGATGCCCACAGGCGCAGGTGGTCCGTTCCATCTCTGCTGGGACACAGACCCCACTGGGATGAACTGCATGTTGGCGCTGTACCAGGACAAGGATGCTTAGAGAAATGAGACTTGCAAGGGCTTGTCTTTACTCTTTCATGCACTAAAGAAGTCAGACCAGAGGGCAAATCCCCTCTTTTTCCATAGAGAAGATGAATCACTCCTCATGCCTCTCTAGCAAGGGGAAGGTTTCAGAACTCCTGTGGGGAACTACTGACTTGTACCCATGTCCTAAATGTCTCTAAAGAGGGCAACTTCTCAAAATTACACATCCCCCGAGTGTATATTTGGTGGTACTGTGGAAAGGGAAGCTTGCGCTACTTGTTGCCACCCACCTGGACTAGGACTTGTGCTTTAGTCCAACTGGCCATTCCATTTACCCTGGCATTTCCACACCCAATGAAAAAAAACTTTTCATAGAAGTTGTAGATCATTACAAAGCACCACTTTAGCTAATGAATTAGCTGAAAACTGGCACCAGTGACCCTTTTAGTTGGAAAGATAGTTTGGAAAATAGAAAGGTATAGTTGCCTCTGTTTTAACATCGCTTGTTATAGTTGCCAGACTTAACTGCTGTAGGATGCTGTATCATCCCTTGTATAAAAAGCTTGACTCAAAAAGCTTATAAAGGCAGCCATAAACAAGCAAATACCTATGACCTATACCCAAAATAATCTTATTAGAAGAAAATTTGAACTATGAGGAAGAGAGTAAAAAGCTATTTAGAGAAATTTGAGAAAAGACCAAGCATAAATTAAAATACATTACTGGGAATAAAATCAGAAATTCTTAAATAAAAAGGGGGAAACTGTTAGGAAAGAGTATAAAACCTAAATGTGATTTATTCCCACTAAGATGTTTAAACATTTTAACAGTAAGATATTAACAAAGGGCCACGTAGCGGATGCTGCTCGGGCTGAGTGGGGGTGGGGGAATTGATAAGGGCCTGGCTATACCTGTTTGAGTTTTTTAAACCTACCAATAAGACAAATGTAAAGGAAAGATATAATGGGCTTAGGCGACATCCCGGGAAGACTGTGAACCCTGTAGTACTCAGCCAATGAGAAACCAGGGGAGGGACTCAGGTACTAGGAGATAAATTATTGGTGCCAAATTCCCCAGGTGTGCCTGCCCACTAAGACACCCGATCCTGCAAGACCGTCATTAAAGTCTCGCTCCGCTGTTCTCTTTGTCTCCATGTCCACTTAATGAATTTGGACCAGTAAATGTGTTTCTCACAGGAAGCAAATGTCTTACTACAGATTTTTCTTACCAACGTAGTGCCTTATAGTAGAAACAAAAACAAAAAATACTTGTTATACTCCTGAGTCACTGCCTTATCTTCTCTAGGAGCTTTTAGAGATCCCACAGATAAAGCCACCAAGATTCTCAACCAGATGAAACCTAAAAACTTTTTTCTTTCAGCCTGCTTATGTAGAGATTGGAAAACCGAAATCCAATAAAAGTTAAGCGATTTGCCATGGCTCTGAGAAATATTTCAAAGCAGGGGTGTAAGAATATATGGGAGAGCTATTCTGTTATACTATCTCCTCACCGCGAATTTTAGATGAACGGTCTGTTACCAAGACACAGCCAGACGCAAACTACAGGGAGGGCCCCGCCTCCAGGGCTGTCCGCGGCAGTGCCTGACTGGCGGCCGGCGCAGGGGGCCTCGTGGGGTCCTTCCCTCGGGTTCCCGTCGCATTGCCTGAGCGGGTGCGTAGGCGGCTTCCGGTGTGGGTGACGAGTGGTGGCCGAAGTAGGGGGACATCAAGGGACGCTCAGCCAGGGACCATGGCGGACGGGGGCTCGGAGCGGGCTGATGGGCGCATTGTCAAGATGGAGGTGGACTACAGCGCCACGGTGGATCAGCGACTGCCCGAGTGCGAGAAGCTGGCCAAGGTGAGGACGCCGGCTGGCTGTTGGCGGGCGCCAGGGGCTGAGTCACGGCGCCGAGCTGACTTAGGCCTCAGGGGGCCTGCGGGCTGGAGTGCGCGTCCCCCCACTGGCAGCCCAGCCCGAGTTGGGCCTGCGTGAGTAGGAGATCCCAGGTCTGGCAGGCCAGGGAGACTCCGCAGCCGCAATACGTCATTCATACAGCTTCCCAAACCCTCCCCAGGGCAGATGTTCACTTAATTCCCTTAGGAGGTGTGGACCCCTGGTACTTCTTGCCTTTTCTTGTATGCTGTTAAGTAGTATTCCAGTGGTTAAGGCCGCTTCAGCATTCAGGCTAGATCAGAGTTGAGTTGTATTGCTCTTGCTGAAATCAGTGTATGGCGTTACGTTTTTTAATGGGTTATGGCGATGTGCCTGGCCTTTGGCCAGGAGAAGAGGAAAGTGATAGTACGAAGGTGACTAACACGAGACCCGTCCTTAAAGAGTTCGTGTACGTAACGTATTCGACAAGTCACCCATGGTCGTGCTATACGAGTGTAAAAGTGTTACCGGAACACAGAGAAGGAAGCCGTCCCTTCCTGCTGGTGGAATAGGGGAAAGGTTTTAGAGAAGCTGACGTTCGTATTTGGCCTTGAAGAATGAGTACGGTTCGGATGGGAAAGAATCATCCCTGTAGCGGGAACTACAGAAGGAAGACACACAGGCACAAAAAGTGCAGGAAAACCTGAGAGGAGGTCAGTCGTTTAGCCCAATTGCTAGTCCCCATGGAATAGAAATTTAACTTGATGCAAACATGTGTCATGCCCCCTGCCAAGCGCCGGGCAACTTTATGTATTACTTTACATATAAAGAAACCAAGGCTCAGAGCTATTTGTCCAGTGTTACAGTTAGTAATAGGTAGAACCACGGTTTGCCTGTCCAGGATTCAGATGGTTGGTGAATCGGCTCAATCCTGGGCTGTTTGCTAAGGTTTACCCTCACACCTCATTAAATGCCTTGATCAGTCCAGCCACAAACATCTTTTGCTGTTTACCTGGGATGCCTTCAGTAACAGGATTGCTTTTGTTCCTGAAGGTGCTTACTGCATTAAATACATTACGTGTAACAAATTCAGGCGGGGAAGGAGTGTCAAGTAATACTTCACATTTAGTACTTACAAAGAAACCTCTTTAATGCTTTCCTTTTTTCCCAGAAAATAATTTAGTGGGGCTTTACTGAAGACAAAAATAGGGAAAGATGAAGTTGAAACACCTGTGTATCTTAGGTTCAGCAGACTTGATGAAAGGGATCCATAAATTCATCTCGGAGCTTTCTAGCAGCTAGTGTAAAGAAATATCATCAGTTACACAAGGCTTGGAGCACTCAAAACACCTACAGTGCCATGCAGATAACATAACTGACATTTACACAGTGCCAGGCCATATTTTAAGTGCTCACACATACTAACTCATTTGATCTTCACCTTAGCCCTTTGTGGTAGATATTAATATCCTACAGACAAGAAAGCAGTCTAAGAGGAGTGGAGGCACATGCTCCAAGGTCATACAGCTAGTAAAGTGGTGGAACCAGGATGCAAACCCAGGCAGATTGATTGTACAGCTTGTGCTTTCACCGTGCCATCCTGCCTGGTGAGCCAAGGGTAATGAAGACCTGAAGTTCTGAGAATCTATCTGCCCATGGAAAGGGGGCAGTGACTCTTCACTTCCAGTTAATCTTTGCCAACTGGGGATGAAGGCCAAGCCTTGTTAACTCTTCTGATTTGAGGAAGAAACCACGAATATATATTGCTTCTGTATTTAGACAGTGGACACTATAATGTTTTAAAATACTGTTTGAACCGATACCATGTAGATCATACAAAACATAACTGGAGGCCAAAGTTAGACCCTGAATCATCACTTTGGAATTAATAGATTGATAGTGTCTGCAAAGAAGAAACTGTTTGCTTTAAAGAAGTACAGCTATTTCTAGACCTGAGACTTGGTAGGAAAAAATCTTCCCTTTACCAGTTTCTTCTGGTAGCCTATCGTGTGCAAGACCTAGTCAGTGCTAAACATTGTGGAGAGTTTAAAGATTATTAGGCAAAGAAAGCTTGTGTCCTCAAATAGCTTATAGGCTGGTTAGAAAGAAATGTCATTACTACTAGTTCTAGTGATCAAGTGTATGGTATTTATTTAGGACATTGTTATGTTCAAGGCATTTGAAAAGATTTGCAAATTCAAATACCAAATGCCTTTTTAGGTATCAAATGGGTGACGAAATTCCCTGTTTAAAACAGGGAATGTTTGGGCTTGTTAAACTATGTAAAATGAAAGCGATCTGTATTTTTTTAAATGCCAGTGTGCCGGTTGAACAGTGTACGTATGGTTGTTTTTCTGGGGAGCAAGGATGAGGATTGGCAAAGTTTAAGCCGTTCGTTTTTTTTGTTTGTTTGTTTGTTTTTTGAGGAACATTATGTTTACTAGACACCCCCCCTTCACCGAGTCCCCCCAACAAACCCCATTACAGTCACTGTCCATCAGTGTAGTGAGATGCTGTAGAATCACTACTTGTCTTCTCTGTGTTGCACAGCCCTCCCCGAGCCCCGCCCCCACATTATACATGCTATTTGTAATGCCCCCTTTCTTTTCCCCACCCTTATCCCTCCCATCCCACCCATCCTCCCCAGTCCCCTTCCCTTTGGTAACTGTTAGTCCATTCTTGGGTTCTGTGATGCTGCTGCTATTTTGTTCCTTCAGTTTTTTTCTTTGTTCTTATACTCCACATATGAGTGAAATCATTTGGTACTTGTCTTTCTCCGCCTGGCTTATTTCACTGAGCATAATACCCTCCAGCTCCATCCATGTTGTTGCAAATGGTAGGATCTGTTTTCTTCTTATGGCTGAATAACATTCCATTGTGTGTATGTACCACATCTTCTTTATCCATTCATCTACTGATGGACACTTAGGTTGCTTCCATTTCTTGGCTCTTGTAAAAAGTGTTGTGATAAACATAGGGGTGTATCTGCCTTTTTCAAACTGGACTGCTGTATTCTTAGGGTAAAATCCTAGAAGTGGAATTCCTAGGTCAAATGGTATTTCTATTTTGAGCTTTTTGAGGAACCTCCATACTGCATTCCACAATGGTTGAACTAATTTGCATTCCCACCAGCAGTGTAGGAGGGCTCCCCTTTCTCTGCATCCTCACCAGCATTTGTTGTTTCTCATCTTTTGGATGTTGGCCGTCCTAACTAGTGTGAGGTGATATCTCATTGTGGTTTTAATTTGTATTTCCCTGATGATTAGCAATGTGGAGCATCTTTTCATGTGCCTATTGTCCATCCGTATTTCTTCTTTGGAGAAGTGTCTGTTCAGGTCCTCTGCCCATTTTTTAATTGGGTTGTTTGTTTTTTTTTGGTGTTAAGGCATATGAGCTCTTCATATATTTTGAATGTTAACGCCTTATTGGATAAATCATTTACATATATTTTCTCCCACACTGTAGTATGTCTTTTGGTTCTGCTGATGGTGTCCTAACAAGCTGGTTTTGATAGCTCTGACCATCTTTGTTTTTCTGGGTTGAGGCAGCATAAAGTAGATGAAATTTCAAAAACTATGTGAATGGATGGGAAACAGGAAAGGAGGAAGATATTTAGCCATAGGATGGTAGTGTCCCTCTAGTAGCATTGAGTTGTTTGATAGAAGAATCAGAAATTGTAAGCCATCAAGATCAACTGAATAAGTCAGGTCAGTTGTCAGTCCCTTCAGAGCATACTATTTACAAGGTGGGTGGAAGGGAAAGTACAATTAAGGAAGGACCAGCCCTGAAGGAACTTATATGCCTCTTAAGAGGCAGTACATGCACATCAACAACTACAGTACAAGTCTAAAGGGATGTACCATATCTTCGGAAGCAACTTCATGTTCTTGGCCAGGTGCAGGGCACTGAGCTACAGTGGTGAACAGTATAGACACAGTTCCTGCTCTTACAGAGTTTACTGTCTAGTGAGATTAGAGTAACAGTAAACATTAAAACAGAAAGGAGTTTGGGGTCCTTGCAAAGCAGAGAGTCAGTGAGCTGTTATAAAAGGGGGTGCTGAGTAATTATTGATTTTAGAGAGTGTTATCTGAGAAGTCTTTTTGAGAAGATGACATTAAATATTTCATTGATAACTGTAGACCAATGGCTCCAGAATGGTGTGATTCCCTCACCTGTAGGATGCAGTGCTTTAAAACCCTTACTTCTGGATTAAAATACCATGTGGTAGATTTAACTGTTTACAGTAGTTGATCATAGTCATATGACTAATGGTAATTGCAAAGTGCCAGGAGGTGACCATCAGGAAACAATATTTTTGCATTTTAACCATTTCTACACTACATTCTGTTGCCAGATAGTAACCATTTCCCTATGGAAATTACTTTGAGGCAAAGGAGTAATTTAAACTAATAATCTCTAAAGTAAGGTGACTGGATTAAATAATATCTAGCAGTATTTCCAGTTCTAAGACTCTTGAATTTTTTGTAATTCATTAACCTTTTACTTGGGGGAATTTATAATGTGTTCTTTGTTCTTTTCCTCTGATGGACATTTAGCCAGTATTTATTATACACATGAGTCTCTCCAGCTTTCAGAACTGGGTGCTCCCCTTTTCATAGGAAACATTGTTAAAATGCTAGTAATCATATATGTTTCAGGTTTAATTAAAATAAATTTGAACAGTGACTGTATAATACATATCCTGTTCTACATAGAAAATTCAGTTTCATAATTATCTTGGAAAATATGGAAACAGTATTTTGGAAAGTCCAAATATTATTTGTGCCCTTAATTCAAAAGCTGTTTAATTAGTTAATCAATATTTTAATTAAGGTATGGTTGATACATAATACTGGTTTCAGGTGTACAACATAATGATTCAGCAGTTAAGAGATGCTCACCATTCGAGTGTAGGTAGCCACCATTAGCATACAAAGATATTACAATATTCTTGACTGTATTCCCTGTGCTTTCCTTTTTATCCACGTGACTTATTTATTTTATAATTGGAAGCTTGACCCTCTTTATCCCGTTCGCTTATTTTGCCCATCCCCATCATTCCCTTCCCCTGTGGCAACCACCAGTTCTCTGTGTTTATGAGTCTGTTTTGTTTGTTCATTTGTTTTATTTTTTAGATTCCACATGTAAGTGAAATCATATTGCATTTGTCTTTGACTTATTCACTTAGCATAATACACTCTAGATCCATCCATGTTGTCATAAATGGCAAAATTTCATTCTTTTTTTTATGGTTGAGGAATAAATAGTCCGTTTTATAGATGTACCACATCTTCTGTATTCATCTATCAGTGGACACTGGTTACTTCCATATCTTGGCTATTATAAATAATGCTGCAATAAACATAGGGGTGCATATACTTTTTGAATTAGTGATTTTGTTTTCTTTGGGTAAATTCCCAGAAGTGGAATTACTGGGTCATAATGGTATTTCTAGTTTTAATTTTTTGAGGAGCCTCCATATTGTTTTCCATAGTGGCTGGAGCAATTTACATTCCCACCAACAGTGCATGAAGATTCCCTTTTGTTCACATCCTTGCCAAACTTGTTATCTGTTGTCTCACTGATAGCCATTCTGACTGATGTAAGGTGGTAACTGGTGGCTTTGATTTGAATTTCCCCGATGATTACGGATGTTCAGTATCTCTTCATGTGTCTGTTGGCCATGTGTATGGGTTCTTTGAAATTAATTTCTTTCACCAGTGAAGAGTAGTACTCACGTACTATGCGTCAATGTCATTAAAATCTAAAACAATTCAATAAGGAACAATTACGTTGGAAAACAATTTCCAAGTAAAACTCTACTCATCACATCAAATTCATTCATTGTTATTAATATCAATGTCTTAAAAAAAAGCAATTTGTGAGTTGTGGGTGGTTTTGTTTGTATCTAAATGTGTGTGGTTCCTAATAGGATGGCTTATTTATTCCTGAAGTATTATCATTTAGTTCTATATTATTTGAATTTTATTATTCCCATTTCTTAATATATGTTCCAGGGAGAATGTTTTGTTTTTGCATGTGAGAGAGAGGTTACTATCAGTTGACAAAAAGGGGCGTATTTCATTTGGATCAATATCTGCTTAAAGCATAACTTTTGATGTAGTGTGGGTATTCTCAGATGGTCTTCATTTCCTTGAAGCACAGTTATAATTTCAAAGTCACTGGAAAATTAAACCAGGGTTTCCTATTTTTTTACCACCAAATATCTTTTTCATTTCTCCTTAAAATTTCATGTTTTAACGTATTTGTTATGGTGAATTTATAAAGAAACCTTACATTTCTCCCATTTTTTTCCTCCAAAAACACATGACTGCCAGTTAAGTCTGTGTAGAACAAGGTAAACAGGTTGTTACCACACCAAGTTAATAAATTAGAATCTAAAAGATGATGTTTTTCTCAGTTGATGATTTTTCTTTAAATCGTTCTATATTCAGTTTCTCTTAAGCATTTTGAAATGATAAAAATAGGCTGTAGACCCCACATTGGGAACCGCTGACTTGTGTAATCCACTGGAGAAGCAGGGCTATCAAGAATAAGAGAAAAACAGAAGTCGTTACTGGGGTGGTTCTTGTCTTCTACATAGGCCATGGATTTTTTCTGTATCAGAAGCATCTCACATGTGTGTGTGTGTGTGTGTGTGTGTGTGTGGTTTCATTGTTCATTTTTATCTTTTGTTTTAGGAAGGAAGACTTCAAGAAGTCATTGAAACCCTTCTCTCTTTGGAAAAACAGACCCGTACTGTGAGTAGATTACAGTGAAAACCTCAATCACAGTAATTTAATTTAACATTGTTCCTTTAACTTTTAATATATTTTCATTCTTACAGGCTTCTGATATGGTGTCCACATCCCGTATCTTAGTTGCAGTAGTGAAGATGTGCTATGAAGCTAAAGAATGGGATTTACTCAATGAAAATATTATGCTTTTGTCAAAAAGACGGAGTCAGTTAAAACAAGTGAGTTCATGATTGCCCAAAAACTTAAAGAAGGATTTTTAGGAAACTTTTCTATGAACCTGTTTTAACTCTACCGTTAAGTCGACATTGCAACATTCTAAAGAGTTTTTAACATTTCTGTGCACGTTCTCATGACAGCTGTTTTTATTTTTGTTTTTTCTTCTATTTTTTACTTATTTGCATATTTTATAAAATTGTACTGAGAATGTTGATGCAGCTTTGTTCCATTTCCATGTTGCTCCATATCTTCATTTTTATTATTTTAAATGGTGGTGTTATAATCCTTAAGTTGCTAGTCTGTAATTTACTTAATCATATGTCTTTTATCAAACACTAGATATAACTTATTTTTGAGGCAATTTTCAGACACTATTTTGGTTACTCATTTTGCTTAAAGATTATTAAAGTAAGTTCTCTTTTGGTGTTTTGTGAAGCCGGATTTTCTTTACTATTTTTTCTTCACTATTTTTCTTTATTATTTTACTGTTTTCTTTACTATCCTTATTCTTCTGCTTAAGTTATATGTAAATGATCCTCTGTAGAAGTAGATACCACTTTTCACATTTATATCTTATCATTAAAATGCTATTCCCTGAGTAGCTTCTAGGGGTTTCATTTTTTGCTTTCAAGCTATAAAGTTAATGACATTGTAGAACAGGGTAGTAGTGAAACCAAGAACAGAAACAGGGTTCTTGTCCAAATTCCTTATTTTATTATTAGTCTGCTGCTAGGGTTAGAGAAGGTTAAATTATTTTTGACAAAGTTACTGTAATTGGTTTTCTTCCTTTTTAAAGATAATCTTATATACATTTAAAATTGTTAAGAATTAACATAGATTTAACTGAGGCAGTCTAGTTAATGTGAATGTGAGATTCATTTAAATTTGCCTTTTGGTGCTAAATTCGGTGGCTTGAGAGACAGATCATCACAGAGTTGTTGAGAGTCCGACATAGGGAAGCTGTCATCTTCCTTTGATTTTCTCAGGTACTTGCTTTCTATAAAACAGTTTTGAAAGGGCTACTTACTTAGAAGTCTTGGGGCAACCTGGATTAAATATTAAATATGTGTGTTATACAGTCTTAGTACAGTTCAAAGTATGTATCCTAAAATACAGATTTAATTTAATTTTCATAAAATTTCAGAGCTAGTAGAAAGGACTGTTTATTCTGTTACTTTTCTGAGGGAGAAACAAATTTATATGTAAGCCTCTTGGAATGTGAAGAAATGTGTAAATAACCTACAGTTCAGTACAGAATATAAATCACAAGTAACCATAGTACATTTTTAACAAGTGTCTTAACGTTGATTTTTTTAAAAAACTTGCACACATGCACATATTCAAACATAGCAATGTGTTGTTGTAAGTGACATAATAATATGCTAAGAGATGGGAAAGGAGGAAGAGAGAGTCTTTTATTAGGTTTATTAGGGAAGACTTCTTGGAGAAAGAAGTTTGAGCTAGTCATACAACTAATGACATAACCAGAACTGGAATCATGGCTACTCTTGTCTTCTAGCTGTGGAAAGTGCTTAGGGACTCAAAATACCTCTGCTTTTCCTATAATTACTTTTTACCTAAAACTTCTCTTTTTTCCTTTCGGATTTAGAAAGTAATGCTTTTCTTAAAATAATCTTTTCCAGATTACTTAAAGTTCATGGTTTCTAACTCATTGTCTGTCCCTTGAGCCCAGGGGATAAACTGCACTCCAGCCAGAAGTCACCTAATGACTTACCTACATTTTTTTCAGGGAGCAGCAGGACATTCACTTATCATTAGGAAATTGGTGTCATTGTTTTGTTTGTTCTGTTTTTTCTTTTACCCCATCTGATTTCTGTTAATGTAGTTTTTGCACAGCTTTTAGACTGACCATGTAGTATACCCTTCTAGAATTCATTGTTATAACTGGTTTTAGAGGGATCATATATTTTATGAGGTACTAGGTGTCCCAGAGCCTTGTACGTATTAAAAGTTATATTTTATAATCAAAACCCTAGTTTTCTGGAACTTCTGGGTCTCTGAAAAGCCATTTTTTTTTTTCAGATAATTAAAGGTCTGACCTGAGCTGCATGAGCATTAAATGTTTTTCAAGGAAATCTTTGTAAGATATACTGTGGTACTTTTTTTCATCTTGATGGAGCTATGACAGCAAGATACTACATGTACTTTTCTCTTATATTAAAATATGCTTAACATTTCCTTCATGAGAGTCCTAATTATTATTGCCAGTGATATGATACACTGTTTAGACTCTAGATTAGGACTTGGTGAACTATAGGCCATGGATCAAATCCCACCTGCCAGCTTTGTAAATAAAATGTTTAGAATACAGCCATGTCCATTTATTAGAGCATCTTTGGAGTTACACCCGCAGAATTGAATAGTTGACACAGAGACCCTATGACCCACAAAGTCTAAAAATATTTGCTATGTAAATATTTACCAAAATTTACAGAAATGGTTGGCTGACCCCTGACCTAGGTCATCAAATGTTAGAGCTGGAGGAGATGTAGTCCAACCTGCTTATATTACCTATGAGGAATCTGGGGGAAAGAGATGCTGTGACTTACACTATCACATTTTATTGAGGTGTGTCTGGGTGACTGTTTCTTCTCCCCACCCAGGTGATGGAACTGTTTTACCTTTTGCCTCTTCCACTGACACTTCTTCATTCACAGTATCCACTGGTCATGGCTTCACTGCTATCCAGCACTGTTGAACTCTGCTTTTCTCCTCCCTTTTATGTTCCCACTAAAGTGGAACTGGCTTTTTGAGAATTCTTCCATGCTTTTCTGCGTGGCTGCAAAAAAATCCAGCTAGCAAGCCTTCTAATAGACCTTGCCAGACATGCATACGTCTTCCACTTTTCCTTTTGTGTAATCAGTTCCCCACTTGTAGTGGGAGGGGTAAAATCTTTGCATCTCAGGTTTCCCCAACCTTTATTAATTTGTTACTGGGTATTCAGTACTACTTGGCTATCAGGGAGAGTTTGATGTTCTTTTAAAGGCATTTCAGTATCTAGGGTTACCTAGGAAGATCAGATTTGACCATAGTCCTTCCATCAGTAAAATATTTCCTTTCTCTGTATGAAGAATGAATCTTACTTATGAGTGGTTTTTATTATTTTAGGCTGTTGCAAAAATGGTTCAACAGTGTTGTACTTATGTTGATGAAATTACAGACCTTCCAATCAAACTTCGACTAATTGATACTCTACGAATGGTTACAGAAGGAAAGGTGAGTTTTCTGTTGGCATAATTCAAAGCAGTAAGTACTGTCTTACCTGTATTTGGAGATACTTAAATACACAAAATGTCATCACCTCAACTCAGCCAATATTTTTGTACCTTTCCTTCTCATATCTTCTTGTATGCAAATGAATATATTTAAACAGTGCAATCTTGATATATCTAGATTTTTCTGGGGATTATTGATCTTATACCAAATTTACCTGTGGTGCTAATGAATTAAAGGTAATACTCTTCACCCTGGCCTAGATTTGCTTGAAAAACCTGCTTTAGGCCAAGAAATGGAAGCAACCTAAGTGTCCATCAGTAGATGAATGGATAAAGAAGTTGTGGTAAGTATACACAATGGAATGTTATTCAGCCATAAGAAGAAAACAAATCCTACCATTTGCAACAACATGGATGGAGCTAGAGGGTATTATGCTCAGTGAAATAAGCCAGGTGGAGAAAGACAAGTACCAAATGATTTCACTCATATGTGGAGTATACGAACAAAGAAAAACTGAAGGAACAAAACAGCAGCAGAATCACAGAACCCAAGAAGGGACTAACAGTTACCAAAGGGAAAGGGACTGGGGAGGATGGGTGGGAAGGGAGGGATAAGGGCGGGGGGCAAAGAAAGGGGGCTTTACGATTAGCATGTATAGTGTGGGGGAGGCATGGGGGAGGGCTGTGCAACGCAGAGAAGACAAGTAGTGATTCTATAGCATCTTACTGTGCTGATGGACAGTGACTGTAATTGGGTGTGTTGGGGGAGACTTGGTGAAGGGGGGAGCCTAGTAAACATAATGTTCTTAATGTAAAAAAAAAAAACCGCTTTAGGATAGCCAAGGCTTCACTCTAATATTTAAGTTAGTAGGATATATGCAGTGTAAGGTTAGTCTTCAAAATTCCACTGTCTTGCCAGAATCTGCTTGTATTTCTTCTGATGCCCCACCTTTTTTCCCCCTAATCTCATGTTTCTCTCAGAAGGGCAAGTATGAAGTGGTGACTGTAGTGAATATGTTTCCTTCTAGATTTTGTGGTTTAAGGATGAAAACTGAGCCCATATTTAACTTACTGGGTCTTTGTAAATGTTTACTGAGCACCTCTGTTGTGCTAGGTCCAAAATGAGCAAGACGCTAATCTGTACCTCAGAGAGCTCCATCACAGGGACAGTCACTGTGCTGTGTCATGGCAGTAGCAGTGCGCCTGCAGCTCCCTATAGCACAGAGGTAGGGATTGATCGGCTCCGGTGCCCAGATGCTCAGGTACCAAAACGTATGTGATGATGGAACTGGCTTTTTGAGAATGAAAAGAAATTCTGCAGAGCCAGAGGTTAGGGGGAAGGGCCTTTTAGACATGAGGGAGATTATATCCGAAGATAGCAAAGTAAGAAACATGTGGTACATTTAGGGAACTTTAAGTAGGTTGTTACTCTTGGAGATTAAGGTTTTGATGGGTGGAGGGGGAAAGGGAGGAGTGCTCCGGAGCAAAGGCTGAAGGGGTAATAAGCAAGCCTAACCGTGAATATTAGTTCCTAAGGCTACTAGGCTAGTTATAATTTGAAGTTTAATTTGTTGGAAATTATAAATCCACTGATGTTACTTATAGCTATAAAAAGTGCTAGTAACTTTTGTACTTAATAGCAAGGTCAGATTTTTTTTTTTTTTAAAGAAAGTAACCTTGAATTTAAAGATAAATCAGAATTAGAGTACTGGTTGAAATGTAGATACTGGTCTACGATATGTTCTTTCTAAAGTGTGTTTTCAGATAAATCTTGAAAGGTACTTTCCATTTTCTGTGTCATTTATGTAGCTTGTGGTCCTGTTACTCATTAAACACAGTGATTTCATATTTAAGTTCTCAAAGCAAAGCTGCAACATATGGATAATGTTTTATACAGACATTTTCTTAAAAACTGTGATTGTGAAGTGTAAAATGTCACCCAGCTCTCTGTACATGGAAGTCAAACTACACAACAACCTCAAGATAACTACTCTGAGACCTCGTTTGAGTAATAGTTCAGTTTTACCTTTTAAGTTTTAACACATTTTTATAGAAATTTTGATGATATAAATTTCTTGTATTTGTAGATTTATGTTGAAATTGAGCGTGCTCGACTGACTAAAACATTAGCAACTATAAAAGAGCAAAATGGTGATGTGAAAGAGGCAGCCTCCATTTTACAAGAGTTACAGGTAAGGTACATTTTAGACTGTGTGACATCATATTAAGCAATATTTTCCTGTGGAAATAGCTTATTTGAGCACCTGCACTTTTTTCTAAACTATCAAGATCAAGAGTGAGTGCAGTAGAGTGTAAGGTTATTCATGTAGCTGGAAATTGTGTAATTATGGCCCCAGCTAGGTTTAACAGCTAAAAAGATTTAGAAGAAAAGTTAGAATCAACAAATTAGTCTTGATTTTGTGCATTTGTACATTTTAATTCTCTTTAGAATTTAAATAAAATCAGTGATTCATATACTATGAATCAGAGATTTGCTGTTGACTGTTAGCTTTGTACTAATGCATATTTGATTGGTGGTCAACTTCTAGGCTAAACTGGTTTAACAAAGAAAAACTGCCTAATAGTTTGCCATATTTCAGGGCAATTTTTAAGATACCTTAAAATGGGACAACAAAGAGCCAAGAAATACAAGAAAAGCCTATAGGCTCTCACCAGAAAAATGCACCTGAACTCCTCTCAAAATTTTGCATATTATTTTGGCACATCAAGGATTAAGTTTAATTGATTATTCTAACTTTTCAGTTATGAAGGGAAAAAATAATACTGGGGGAATCTTGTGTGCTGCCCATTGTCTGTTTTTTTTTTTCTTAGCATGTCCAATTCTCTGTATACTTTTATCTCATTAATGTTCACACAATAGTCTTTATCCCCATTTTTCAGCCAAGGAGGCTGAAACTCAAATTAGTGACTTGCCTAAAGTCTTTGCCCAGAAATGGTGGAGTTTGGATTCATACTAGTTCTGTTTGACTTCAAACTCTTTTCTTTTTAAAAAAAAATTAAAACACTATTTTTTAGAGCAGTTTTAGGTTTACAGCAAAATGGAGTGGCAAGTGCAAATAGCTCCCATATACTCCCTGCATCCCTGTCCCTGCCTGCCACACCATCTCCCTGGCCCTCAGCATCCTGCACCACAGTGGTGCATTAGTTGCAACAGATGAGCCCACACATCATTATCACACAGTCCGTAGTTTACATACAGGGTTCTACATACAGGGTTCACTCCTAGTGGTGTACTTTCTGTGGGTTTGGACAAGTATATAATGACATGTACCCACCACTGCAGTATCATATAAAATAGTTTCACTGCCCTCTGTGCTCTGCCTAGTCAACCTTCCCTCTCCCTAATCCCCATAATCACAGTCTTCTTACTGTCTCCATAATTTTGCTTCAAATTCTATTTTTTAACCAGGAGGATGACATGCCTCATGAATTAAAATCCCCTGTGAAATACTCTTGACAAAAAAATTAACCTCCATTATATAAAGCTTCTAGGTTTAACTACTAGTTTACAGATTTTACCAGGGACAGAGGAGCCTGTTAAATGTTAACACAGATAACATAGTGAACAAAATTCAGACTCTAGGGAGGTATAGGATGAGTGACTTGATTTCTTCAGTAAGTAAATGGAAAGGAAAAAAGAGCCCTAAGAAACATAGCTACCAATTGCAAAGTAGGAGCCTTATTTGGATTCTGATCCAGTCAAAATTCAGGACTATTTTATTTTTTAACACTTCTGGGGACTGGACTAGATACTTGGTGATACAAGTAATTTTTAGGTATGATAATTTTTTTTTTCAAAGTTTATCTTTTAGAGATACATACTGCAATATTTACATAATATTGTCTGAGATTGGCTTCAAAGTTATGGACACATGGAGAGTGGGTGAAGATATATAAATGAAACATTGGTGGTTCATCGTATGTATTTTTATTTTCCTTAGGAAAAAATATAAAATAGTGAGATAAAGACATTTCACAGACCAAATAATGATAATAGTAATAATAGTACTAGCCTTACTTCATTCTACTTTGTAAATATGTCATTCTGCATTTTACAAATTCATTTGTAATATATGTATACCAAATATAAGAAATTTTTTTCATAGTATTTGCTATAATTGATTTTCTATATTGTATTTGTATCTATCTATTACAACTCTACACTCTACATCCATTAGGAGTCATATCAGCCTTATTACCTGAATTTCAGCCTTATTACCTCTTTTTTATATAATGGTTTCAACTATTATATAAATAGTCTGCAACCTGTCTTTTTTATATTTAGAATTACAGTCTCCTTATTAACCATTTGGAAAATGCAAATTTAAACCACAAGATGCCACTATCTGCCTATTAGAATAGTAAAATAAGAAAAACACTGATGATACCAAGCAAGCACTGGCAGGGAAGCAAAGCGAATGGCGCTCTCATGCATTGATGATGGGAATGCAAAATGGTGTGGCTGCTACAGAATACAGTTTGGCAGTTTCTTACAAAGTTAAACACATGTTCACCAGATGATCTAGCAGTCCCACTCCTGGGTACCCAGGGAAAATGGAAACTTAAGTTCACAAAACACTAATTTCAGAGTAGCTTTATTAGTGTTAGGCAAAAAATGGGGTCAGTCCAGATGCCCTTCAGCTGGTGAATGGATAAACTGGTTTGTCCTTGCAATGGAATACTACTTAGTCTGAAAAAGGAATGAACTATTGATATACATGACAACTTGAATGAATCTTAGTATTCAGAGCATTATGCTGAGTGAACAAAAACAGACTCAGAAGCTTGCATACTGTATGTGACATTTCAGTCTTGAAGAGTCAGTCCTGTAGTGATGGGTGACAGATCACTGGTTGTCGGTTTATGAGTAGGGGAAGCATGACTATAAAGAGGTCGCATGAGGAAGTTTTTGGGGTGATAGAACTATTCTATATCTTGATTGTGATGATGGTTCCACAAATCTATACATGTTAGAATTCATAGAACTCTATACCAAAAGAAAAAACTCTGTTTTACTGTATAATAATTTTTTAAAGTTATAATTTCCTGGAGAAAACTAGCTTTTTATATCATTGTCAACAGTCTCCCAATATGAGTGAAGGATCTTATTATTTGACAAGGGTGCATATTTTAATACATTTACTTTTGTTGAAATTTTTAGAAATTACTAAATATTGTAAACTTACTTGGGGACTTACTCTGCTAGGTGGAAACCTACGGGTCAATGGAAAAGAAAGAGCGAGTGGAATTTATTTTGGAGCAAATGAGGCTCTGCCTAGCTGTGAAGGATTATATTCGTACACAAATCATCAGCAAGAAAATTAACACCAAGTTTTTCCAGGAGGAAAATACAGAGGCAAGCAAATTTCTTTCTACAAGCTAACTTTAAAAATGTTTGGAAAAAAACATAAACTCCTATTTATTTTGTCAACTTGTTTTTCAGAAATTGAAGTTGAAATACTATAACTTAATGATTCAGCTGGATCAACATGAGGGTTCCTATTTGTCTATTTGTAAACACTATAGAGCAATCTATGATACTCCTTGTATACAGGCAGAGAGTGAAAAGTGGCAACAGGTAAGAATATATTCTTATACTTGACATTGATACTTATTAGGAAGAATTATATTTTTAATTTGTTTTGAAATAACTTTAACCAGTAATGATATGCAATTGATTGTTTTCTGTTCCATGTATTGATAATTTAACTTAGCTTATTCAAATGAGTTGTGGAAGTACTCTAAATTATTTAACACTTTTGAAGAAGTATAAGCTTATTGTTTAAAATATGTATAGCAGGTTACCTGCTAATAAAGGTTACAGATAAAGACCTAGTATTAGTTTGGAAAATTGTTCACAAAAACTTACTTTAAACAACGTAAATGTGTATTCCACATTTATGCTGTTAACTTATTAGTAAGAACTTTCTTTATATGTTTGTCATCCAAAAATATGTCAGTCTAGGGAGTAATTCAAATTAGCAAAGATTTACTATAGTTGTTTCTTACAATTATTAATATTAAATACTTTTTATCAATAATTATGACTTATTAATGATTCTATTCACTGTATTATTGTATAATAATGTGTAATAGTAAAGAACACTAAATATTTTAAAACTTAATATTACAGAAAGACATGAAAAGGACAGCCTGGAAAGATGTTTATCCCTTAAGATATTTGAGTACAATATTGAAAATGATTATATACAACTATTCTGTGATTTTTCAGTTCCTGCCAGTTTACCTGTGTCCTATCTTGTATGTAATCTATTGTGCTGCACAACTTTTTTAGGCTCTGAAAAGTGTTGTCCTCTATGTTATATTGGCTCCTTTTGACAATGAACAGTCAGATTTGGTTCACCGAATAAGTGGTGACAAGAAGTTAGAAGAAATTCCAAAGTACAAGTAAGTACTTTTGTAATTAGTATAGCATATCTCAATAGAAATTTCATTTTGAAAGGAAATTGGTTAACCTAAGTATATACTTTTAATTGGTTGCTGATAGACTGTATGAAAAAATAAAACTAGAGATAAGAAAATGGTGAGATGTTATTTAGCTCTGCTTTAGAAATGAATGTAATGAGATTGTAACACTTCATTCTAGATCATTTATCAACTAGAAGTTGTATTTCAGGCTCACCTTAGCAGCTTTTGGTTAATTAACCATTTGATAGTTTTATCATCAGTTTTTCGGGGCTTTGTGATTTTCATAAGCATGTACTTACATATTATGTAAAACAGACATAAACCTCACAAGCACAAAAGCTTTTGTTTTTTTGAAAGCTATTTTTCTTTCATCTGTTTCATTAGTAAGTTTATAGTTATTCCAGAGATTGGAAAATAAAATACAGGAGAACTAGCAGAATGTTAAGTAGAGGAATGCTGCATTCAGAATTACTGTGGGAAAATATGGCAGGGAAGTAGATAAAATAATGATCAACTTTTGCCTTGTTCTACAAATATACATTTATAAAAATGGTCTGTTGACATTTAAATGTTTGCTATTATATTAGATGAAACTTAAATTTTACAGATTTGGAATATTAAATTTTACACAATTTACAGGGATCTTTTAAAGCTTTTTACCACAATGGAGTTGATGCGTTGGTCCACACTTGTTGAAGACTATGGAATGGAGTTAAGAAAAGGTTCTCTTGAGAGTCCTGCCACTGATGTTTTTGGTTATACAGAGGAAGGTGAAAAAAGGTGGAAAGATTTGAAGAACAGAGTTGTTGAACATGTAAGAATCTGGCATGATAGAGATGACAACTTAGAAGTAAACTTTTGCAAATTTGAGCATAAACTTTTAGTTTTCAAGTTTGGCAGTCAAGTGTTTCTTTTAGATGTTATGCCTTTTAATTCTTTGCTTTAGGATTTTTTTTTCTATGCATACTGTAGTGATATAAATTTGTTGCTCAAATGTTTATTGTTATTTCCCAAAGTGTATCAGAATTTATCTCATTCCTCTTGTCTTCTCCCTATTTGTAGCTTTTCAGAAAAGATAACTGTGTTTTAGCATGCTTTTTTTGAGAGGCCCTCTCAAGAATTGGAAATTGTACAGCATAAAACTAGAAGGAATTTCTTGAGAATGTGTGAGATGGATGGGGGGGAGAGGGTGGTTTCTATATGATACTCACTTGGTGGTGTTGGAAGTGGGAACCTGTCTTAGACCTGACCTTTGATCTTCTTGGTGTCACTACAAATGGAGTTCTGTCATTATTCATTCACATAGCATCCATTCATCATGAGCCTTCTATGTGATGGATACTACAAATTGCTGAGACACCTGTGAGAATAAGACATGGTCTCTACCTTCAAAGAGCTTAAGAATAAATCATAAGGAAGGATGTATTTATAAAAGTATTATGGTACAAGTAGAGTGGAACTTAAGGGAAGAATTTATTGGTTCTACCTGGAAGAGTCGTCAGACCAGATGCATAGGAATTGACAGAGGCGGTAGAATTTGTAGGAACAGTAAGTGGTCAGCAGGGAGGCAAAGGAGGGCCATTGCTTTAGGCCACAGGATCGGTCTGAGCGAAGGGCATGGGGCCCCAAACCAGCAGAGGAACTTAGAGCCTCCAGGAAAAGGGGTCAGTGAGGAAGGTGGTCAGAGAGGCAGAAAGGGTCTGGGTCTTACAGCTGACGCACCCTAGTAGTGAGAACTTCTAATTGCGAGGATAATGACCAGCTTGTGTTTTACAAAGACCCCTCTGGAAGTAAGTATGGAGAACGGGTTTGGCATGGAGATGGGACTCGTCAAGTGAGAGGCTATATGAATCAAGCTATATGGAATTAAGGCCGTGGCCAAGGGATTCAAGAATGGGTGGAACGAAAGTATTTTAAGGAAGAAAATAGAATTCAGTCAATGATAAAATTAAAAGGATGAAGGAAAAGATGGGGTCTAGAATGGTTCTTATGCTTCCTGAGAGGTCAGTGTTGCCGTCAACCCTGATACAGACGGAGGAGGTACAGCATCTTCAGAGATGGGTTTGTTTTTCTCCCCACTGTTCCCTCTTTTTCCTTGTGAATGCTGTTGTTTTGTTACTAACTTTAAGAGTAATAAAGGGAGGTCTCTAACTTCGCCATTTAATTTCAAGTTACCTTTAGTTATGAAGCAGTGTTTTGAGATGATCATGATCATTTTTTGAATTTTAGCCTTTTAAACAGTTGTATCATAATTAGAAAAGCTTAACTTTAGAGTCTGGCATTTAGCAAAAATATTTTAGAATTTTTAACCACTAATTTAGTGAAGGGAAGTCTATATTCTTACTATATATATTTAAATAGAGTTGTGGAGAGTATTCAGAATAACTTACAAATAATGGCAAACACTGAAATATCTAAATATTTCATTTTGTCATTGGAGTTAGAATGGGCTTCATTCCAGTAGTGGGCTGTAGAAAAATAAGAGCTCTCAGTCTGACATTTTAACCAAACCTATTTGGGTGTAAAAACAAATGGACTTCTAGCTTTCCTGACAACTATTTTTTGTCCTCCTTTGCCCTCTATCATCTCCCCAGAATATTAGAATAATGGCCAAGTATTATACGAGGATAACAATGAAGAGGATGGCTCAACTTCTGGACCTTTCTGTTGATGTAAGTAGTAAACACCACTGTTAGAGTTGTTTGTAGCTCTTCATTTTGAATATCTGTCGACTTGTAAAATCAAATGAGAAAATCATTTTTTAATTATTAATTTAAGTTTAGGTGATAGGAAGTTTCCCCAGGCTGTCTTGAATGCCCAAAAAATAACCTAAATATCAACCTTTTAGTTACATTAATACTACATATACTAGTTAAAATCTTCACTTATGTAAGTTAGTTTTACATTGAATTCTAAGTCCAGGGTATGTGTTTCTATAATAACTACGTCTAGGTTCCCAAAAGTGAACTCTAGAAATAAAAGATGTCAGGGGACTTGACTGTGGTTCATCTGAAAAGGTGCCAGGACATGTGTGGGAGGATCCATATTGTGTTCAGGTCCAGGTTCATGTTGATAAACTGCACAGTACCAAAGAGATAAAGTTAAGTGAAGTATATAGAGTGGTCTAAAAGCCATGTCTGTTACGAGAAGGAATTGTGACCGCCTAGGAGAAAGAGAAGAGCTGTGGGTTTTAGGATGGGAAGTCTTGACCGTTGGTTGGTTAGCTCATTTCTGGACCACAGGTACCAGAGTCCTGAGCAGTAAAGTGCCTTGACTATGGCTATGCAGTTGCCAAGGGGCCAAGCATTTGTTCTAACATAGCATAGTGAGTGTATACAGGTATGCTACTGCCTTTGAGAGGGAGACATGGTGGAAAAGGATGGGTTGCTGTTGGCAGCAGGCTCTTGCCTGTGCCAGCAGTGCCCAGGTTCACAGTCAGCCCTGACTGAGTGAACTCAGATTCCGTTCATTCCCTAGACTCACACTCAAGTAAATGTTATTATGGGAAATCAACAGTTGGCTAACTATTAATAATGAATTTTAGCCCTGCATATTCTTGGGTGAAGAGTTTAGAAAATGGTTTTTCCCAAGTTTTGTTTATCATCTGTAGTTATACTGTCTTAATCCAGTTTGTCTTTCTCTTTTGCAGGAGTCAGAGGCCTTTCTATCAAATCTAGTAGTTAACAAGACCATCTTTGCTAAAGTAGACAGGCTGGCAGGAATTATCAACTTCCAGAGACCCAAGGATCCAAATAATTTATTAAATGACTGGTCTCAGAAACTGAACTCATTGATGTCTTTAGTGAACAAAACTACACACCTCATAGCCAAAGAGGAGATGATACATAATCTACAATAAAGATCTCAGCACCCTTGATGCTTTTAGAAAAGAGTTAAAATTGGAAGTCCTTTTTTTAAAAAAGACTGTTATGGTGTATATGTTGGGCTTGTTTTTTGTTTTTTCCTATTCTCAGCTACTTTGTCTAAAATTTAAGAGATAGTGAATATGTTTAAGGCCCCTTTCAACCTTTCAATGCCCTAATTTCATTATTAACTTTGCATTTACAATTGGTGCAAAAATTTATTTCTATTATTTGAGTACTCAAAAAAATTGTGTCATGACTTACCCAACATGTTTTTCTATCATTTGACATCTTTTTAACTTTTATTTGTTTTCATTCAGCTAACACCCATCATTATAATAATAAAAGCAGTATATGCACATTTATGTTCTATTGTTACCTGTGTTTTGGAACATTTTGTCGGGCAGTGATTTAAGTGTTTTTTAAATAAAATAAATTCTGTTGTAAAAATACTGATTATTTAGTAGAATTTAAAAAGCATCATAGAACATACAAGAACATTTGGGATAGAGCTGTGAATTGTGAAGAATTTGTATTTTAGTAATGTGGCAGAGAATCTAGACTGAGTATGCATAGAGCGATCTGGTAGGCTATTCACTTTTTATTTTTAGTCAAACTGGTTTCGATTGCGGGAGCTTGATTATTTTTACCCCTTTTCTCTGACTTGACCAGCTGTTCTGTTAAACAAAATCAAGTGATATAGCATTGACACAACTTAAAAGAAAGTTGTTTTAATGTTATTTCTTTGTGGCTTGAACTTAGAGGTCTAATTACATCATTAATGCTCAAATTCATCATGTTTTTGTAGGAACTTAAGTAACATTTTATGAATACTGGATAACAACCTAAAATGCTTTTTAAAATGAACAAAAAAAAAAAAGACTTCAATCACCCTCTTAGCAAATGGTGTAGTGTTTACATTTTTTTTACAGAAGGAAAGTAGTCTTACTGTCAAAAGAAACATCTGAGGTCAATATGAGAAAATTTTGGAAGTTTTTAAATTTGATTTATTTCAGGGAAATAGAAAAATGACACAATGTTAGGTTATTTAAAATGATGTTTAAATGAAAGTACTAGATATACTTTTTTAAAAATGCAAATGAAATGAGGGGGAACGAAAACATTGTGGAAACAGCATTTCTCATAATTCATTTTCTGTTTAATGGTTACTAAATTGTCCTATTTCATGATCCCAGGACTGGGAACAATTGTGGGACCTCTGCTATTTACTGAGTCATTGTGAATAATAACATAGTATTAACCTAATTTCATCCTTTGGAAATTTAATGTATTGGTCACATGAATAACATCAACATCTGCTATCACTTATTTTTAAAAGTCTAACCAAAACAATGGCAGGTTCAGAAACATTAGAAGTTCACACTAGCAGTAAGAATATGGTTTGGATTTTCTTTTGAAAAAAAAGGATAGAAAATAAAAACATTTTGCATTGTTAATTTATAAATCAAATTAGAGCTAATTTGACTCTAGCTTCTCATTAACTCACTAACTCATTTTCCTTGTACTTGTCAAATCTAGACTAAATGGCCAAATAAGTTGCTGTAAAGATCTCAAATACTCTTCTTTGGCCTTTATTTAACATGCTCACCCTCAAACAAAGCTTTGGGCCATTTGTAACTGTCTCAGTGACCAAATTTCATTTGACTTGATTCACAGCTCATCCATTTCTTGTTTTCTCTGTACAAGCCAACTTAAGAGTTACTACCAATTTCTTAGTGTTAAAAGGAAGACGCCATCAGCACAGGGCAGTGAAATATTCAACATGTTCAGAACCCCAAATCCTGCCTTACATTTCTGACCCAAACTGGCATTCATGAAAAGGATTGAACCACTTTGTTTTAAATATGGCAAAGATAACACTTGACTCACTATCATTTTCATTAAGTTACTAAAAAGCAGGAGAGGTGATAAGCCACTGTTCTGTTTTTGTTTTTTAAATGAAATACCTTGAACCGTCTTACTTCTATATAATTTATGTTTTTATTTTAGAGTTCAATAGCTATTTCTGTAATTATCCTCAATTCCCATATGCTTATTAAATCACTGAAAAACTTATCTTTAAAATTGATAACTGTTCTGTTCTATCTCTTGTAAGTGTCAAATGTATGATAAAAACGTATTTTAAATTGTTTTCAGCTCCTGGATATAGCTGCAATAAAAGCACTAATTTGTGGGTATTTAAGAAAACATGGAGAATAAACTCAAACTTTAAAAAATCACTTTCTTTTCAATGCTCTTGCTGTTTAAACAGAAAGCCATAGATGATCGTCATTTTTCTTTAAAAATTATGTTCTTTCTAAATGTGTTTTTAAGCAGTGGGAAAATATCGTACACAGCTGGGGAGCTAACTGGTTGGCTTTTTTCCCACTGAATTCTTTTTGATTTGGGGTTGTTGACTATCTGTGCGTTACTGTATACCCTTAAATCAGTGGTTCTCCAACTTGGAGCATGTCAGAATCACTGGTGGGGCTTGTTAACAGTACAGATAGCTGGTTTCATTTCTAACAGATTTCTGAGTTTGTGCTGGACCATAACTGCACTTTGAGAAGCACCCCTCTTCACGACATTTGCAGTAAATGCTACAACTATGTTGGGTTTTTTAAAGATCTTTGTGAGAAAAAAGTACTGAATAAACACAGACATCAGAAAATTTGGGCCTGTTCTACAGTGTGATACTTTTGTTGGTTTTAAAAGCCGAAACGACTAGCTAGTGCCTGTTTTTTAGTCTAGTGATTTTGAAGGGTCAGTTTTATCCCACCTGAGATTTAGATGTTCTTACTTTTTGAGTGGGTATGTAACAAGTTGCTTAACTTAGAGCCTTGTATTTACTATATTGAAAGAATTGAATGACAGCTATTTAAAGATTGCAAAAGTTTGTTATGCTATTTTTCTCTCCATAATATTAGGAACCATGTTTCTCTGTGTGTCCATCATTTCTGTTACATAGTAGAAACAAAGATTTATTGAGTTAAATTGTTTCCTAACCAGTTTTCTTAACCCTTTGTTATAGCTGCTGGGATTTTGTTTCCATCAGTTCCAACTTTATATTCTCCTGTAAGCTTATTTCAGTGCCCTTAGTTACATTCACAATGGTGTACAAACACCACCACTATTTACAAAACTCACCACTCCAAACAGAAGCTCTGTAATCATTAAGCAGTAATTCCCCAGCCCTTGGGAACTTCTAATCTACTTGCTCTTTCTATGAATTTGCCCACTCTAGGCATTTCATATAAGTGGTCATACAATATTTGACCTTTTGTGCCTGGCTTTGTTCACTTAGCATGTTTTCAGGCCCATCCACTGTGTAGCGTGCATCAGAACTTCATTCCTTTTTATGGCTGAATCCATTGTGTGGGTATATGTACTGCATCGTGCTGTTCCTCATCCATGGGTGGTCTCTCGGTTTGTTTCTACCTTCTGGCTGTTGCAATTAGTGCTGCTGTAAACATGGGAGTATGAGTATCTGTTTGAAGTCTAGGTATATCTGCATAGTGGCTTTAAAAAAAAATTCAGAGGAAATTGTAACGATTGTGTAGAGAGGTTCTTTATGCCCTTCACTCAGTTTGCACATTGGCTTTTAAAGCCAAAAGGATGTTTATGTACAAATGAATGATACGGTAGACCAGAGAGGGACCAAATGCTGGCAGAGCTGTTACTATTTTAAGTCTTATCACACTAAGCACAAAGACAAATTCCACAAAAACTGCTCTCTTGTACCTACTGTCAAGGGGGCGCAGAGTCAATGGAATAGAATTACTTGTGATCAGAGTTATCAGCTATGTTGAGCTTGTTTGGTGAATAACCACAGTAAATTAGCATTAAATACAGACACTGCTTTCATAGTAGATTGTCTTATACCTGAAACCCATTAAGGACTTTTTAGGGTCATAGAACCAAAGTACTAAAGAACATTTGGTATCACTGGTACAAATGAAAAGGATTCTTCAGTATGAATCATAAAAGCTAAATAAATAAATACAGCCTTATTTAATATGCAGTGAGTACCAACTCTGCATTAAAACTTGTCTACGTCTTTAAGAAGTCTAATAGTTCTAAATTTAGTACCCTGTTCAAGTTCACATCTTAATTTCAACTTTGGACATTTTCCTTGAACTGAAAGAAAAATTTCTAGTTTCATGTCTTTTTTTTTAATGCTTAAATGTCAAAAGTGCAGGAAGTAAAAAGGTTAATGTGATGTAAACTAATTTTACTTGATCAAAATTTTAGTATATTCATTTAAAATTTTTGAGGATTTGGAAAATTAGATCATTTTAAAAGAACTAACCTTCAAGAAATAAAGATAATGCTGGGAAGGAAGAAGATGTTTCTTAAAATGCATATCATGTCTGCTGCTGTTGAATGCACAGCATAATGCCTCTCTACAGAATACTAAATAGCTGGTTTCCTGATGCTTCCGCAGCGATTTCCACTGCGTGTGGAATGCAGGGCAGATATTCAAAGTGTTCCCACTTAATGGAATTGCTCCATAAGACCACTTTTCCTTCCCCTTTTAGAATGCGAATCTTGAAAGGGGATAAAGTGATTTTCTACTGCTAGCAGTACTTAAGAGATTATAGTAAGATATGGAAATAATTCTTCTAAGATTTAGATTATAATAGTAACAGATTCTGGACCAGAGTGACTAAGCAAATACATTATGGCTCCCTGGCTGGCAAAATATGACCCCAAAGAAGGGAAACTTCTAGAGGGCAACTTCTACAACTAGTTGACAACTAAATTCCTAACATCTGAAACAATGACATAGTTACAAAATGTATGGACTCGAAGAATTGCCAGAAAACTTAGCTACCTTAAAGGTGCATAACTAAAGAAAGAATGTGTTAATCAAGGAGTTAGCCATGAAGCTAGAAAAATGAGTTACAGAAGCACATACGGGTAGTGTGTACGGGAGAGAATCCACCTGAATCCAAGTATTCTGAACTTGGAGGCAAAGCCATCCCAACCATGGAAATGGATACAGGAATTTGCCGGGAGTCCAACTCCAGCAGGGGGGTGGGGTGGGGGGGTGAAGCCCAAAAGGATGAGACGGAGTCGGTGCACGGAGAGACAGGACACAGAGTCAGATAGAGGTGGTCTCTTAACAAAGTGCCGATGACAGCTTTATTTATACCATTTTGCACAAGGATATGATAATTTTTTATTCTGTTGATTAATTGATGTAGGCAGTTGATTAATAGGTATAGGCAAGCTTTTTTCTTTCTTCTTTCTAATCTATTCATGGTTGGTCAAGTATTAGACAGGTGATCGTTTTCTGTTCTTTGACCGAAACTTTTCCTAACAACATGTACTCTAGCATGTTTTACGTTTCTATGCAATGCAGTTTCTAAGTAGCGCATGTGACCGCAGGAGCATGCAGTGTGTAGCAGTGACAATGGAGTCTATCAGCTCAGGGTGAAATACAGGTCACTCACTACTTCAGTTAGCTAGGCAGGAATCATCATCTATATTTCTAATGCAATGGATACATTTTATCTCATAATATTTATTCTATCGTAGGTAGATGCAAGATAAAGATAGAAAGCATGATTTAGAACTGTAAGAAGGCAAATGTAGATGATCAGGTTTGTGCCTATAGACTAGGTATTAATCCATGCCAGACAAGGGCAACAAAACACCCACGGGTGTAGACAATTTCTCTCAAAACTGGGGGGGGTGAGGTTCTGAGCCTCACCTCTGTTGGTCCCCATTTTCTCACCTGATGGCCCCCCTGCGACTGTGCCTGTCTTAGGTTGTTCCTCCCTTGAGGACTCTTACCCATCTCTGGCTAACCAGCCATCTTCTGGGGCCATACAGGGAGATGTAAAGCTGGTAAGTGAGAGAGAAGTAATGTTCTTTGAAAAGGTTAGTTTTTCACTTCTTTGCAGATTTATGCTCCGTGGCTTCTATGCCCAGCACTTGTCTTGAGGTATCTTTACTTCTTGGAAAATTATGGTATTTGGTAATTTCACATATACGGCATAAATTTTAGTAAATGGCTCTAATTAGGAAGGAAGAAGAAAAGTTGTAGAAGTAGCAAATAGAAGAAAACATGAGAAGATTGATTGTCAGAGTTATTCTATTCAATATTCTCTCATAACTCTATTTCTATAAAACTCTCCATCACTAATTTCACTAGCATTGCAAAAAAGGGGGGCATTCCCACTTAGGTGGAGATGGGGTAGTCAATGTTTGACTAACACCTGCAGGTTTTGGTATTCCATGCCAAGATCGCCGTCTGGCCTCTGCATGTTCTATTCTTCAGGACCACTGTCCTGAAAAGCTTCTGGGAAGTTTATGTTCTCCTCCTTTCGGTGCTGCTTAGCAAAGGTTAGCTTAGCCCTTGGCAACAATGCAAGCAAAAACAAAGCCAATAGTATAATGGAGAATAACAAAATCAAGGTGAGTACTAGAGGGAGCCAGCTGCCAAGGCCCCTGCTTTGTGGGGGTCTTCCTCCAGCCTGAGCTTCGCTACACAGCTTGAGCAGCATGGCTCCAGGCAGGAATTAACAGCCAGAAGTCCACTATCCCTTTGTTGGAAACAATGAAATTCAGCAGGCAAAAATAGCCTAATATCATGTAAGGAGCTCACCGTTATCTGACCCCATGCTCAATAAGCAAACTTATGATTTAATATCATTAAGTACATGATGTATCAAATACTATTTGGCAACTTACCAAGTTTTATTTTCAAAAGGGTAAAATTGAATGTAAAATGGTTCAGTCATGTGGAACCATTTCCACGTCTGGAAAACAGTTTAGTGGGTCCTCAAAAACTTAAACATAGAACTACCATCTGACCCAGCAATTCTACTCCTATGTATATACACAAGAGAACTGACAACAGTGTTCAAACCCTTGTCCACAGATGTTCCTGGCAGCATTATCCGAAATTGCGAAGAGGCAGAAACCACCCAAATGGCCATGAGGGGATGAATGGATAAATAAATTGTGGTAGTCCCTACAAGAGAATATTGAATGAAAAGGGAAAGCAGGAATGCTAATACATACAATAAGGATGAACCTTGAAACATGCCAAGTGAAAACTCATACACAAAAGATTACATGTGGTATGATTCCATTTATATGAAATATCCAGAATGGGTGAATCCAAAAAAAAATGGATTGGTGTTTACCAGGGACTATTTAATAGGTAAGGGGCTTTATTTTGTAGTGATAAAATTGTTTTAGAACTAGATAGATGTGGTGGCTGTACAATATTGTGGATATACTAAGTTCCACTGAATTTTTCACTTTAAAATGGTTAATTTTGTATTATGTGAATTTCACCTCAATTTTTTAAAAGGTAAGTAAGTTTATGACTCATATAAATATATAAAATACACGTACCAAAGATTTTATTCAATTTACAACTAATAAGGGATCAGCGTGATGTTAAAACCAGTTCAAAGGGATATTTATATAAGAATAAGATTGCTAGTGAGACACGAAATTGGTAAATGTCCAACAGGGCCATGTGCTATTATGGTATCTGTTATCTGTTTTGCCAGACAGGTATTATTTGCATCTCTAGTGAACAAAAATCTCTGTATTAGTCTCTGCTCCTACAGCATTTTAAATAACCCAGATAATAGAAAGTCAAGCTCAGCATTGCTCCAAGAGAAAACCCAATACTCTTTTACCTATTTCCAAGTGTTCAATAGTTTTTCAGACATTATAAATGCCTGCCTGCCAGAAAAGGAGTGTTGATCGTGTGGTTTCTTGGATGATGGTTCAGTTTCTCATTAGTGGTGAGTAAATGGTCATTCTGGATTCATATACTAGCATTCCAACGGAAGGATAACGTCTATCTATCTCTAAAAGATGGATTTGTTCTTTGAGCTGGAAACACAGAGTTTCTGGGCCTATAAGGCCAGAGGTCAGACTTGGGCATAGAAAATTGTCCAAAGTAACAAATATGATTGAGTAAAATCTTTCTTGATAGCATTTTGTCCTATCTCCAGTCAGAGGAAGAAGTCTTTTTCTTATTTTGAACTTTAACAACTTCATCTTTGGCCAGGACTGTCTTTTTTCCATATTTTGAAATTAAGTGTTTAATCATTTATGTACTTTTCTGGTTTTTGAGATACATGATATTGTTGAAATAAGTTTGCTAAACTCCAGTGACTACTGAATGTTTGCTGATAGGGTCAGGCAAATTATTTACTACTTGAAGTCATTTTAAGTATACTCAATTGTCAGGGAGTAGCTGGATGGGATACAAGTGAATATATAAACTTGTGTCTTTGTAAGGAAATCGTGTTCCTTCCCATGAGATAACTATCACCTATTTCCTTCCGGGTTTTTAAATTCCCATGCTATTTGTGAATATTTATGGCAGGGTTTTATGTTGAGGAAAACATTGACCGGTACTAGATTCAAGCTCTTTCTGTGAGAAGTATTTTCAAGCTATTGAAAATCATAGTAATTGCAAGTCATCGTAATTGCACTACAGCTTGGTAGAGTTGCATCAGATGCTATATCTCTTGAGATGGTATCATGCTGAAATGTGTATGTTTATGCATTACCTGCTACATCTATAAATGGTAAATAAACTGAATGTCGAAATGGTTTCCTGGAATCATGGGGTTTGTGAGAAAGCCATTCAGCTTTGCTACTCAGAGTGAACTTAGGCTTGGAGAACCGCTGAGAACTCTTTTCATTTCCTTCCTTGAGAAGTACCTGGAAGCACAGAGACACCCAGTGGTTTTCAACATTTATGTGCTACAGTATCGCCCACCACTCTGGGCAAAACATTTGGAAATGAAAACATCTGGAGCTTTATACAGGCAAACGGAAGCAAGATAAGGTACTGTGCATCCATCCAGAGCGTGAGGAGTGTGGGGCTCTTTCTGCCATGTACTCATGTGGAGATAATTTATGGAGCTGTGTGGTGTTCCCCCTGCTGAGATGAACGAGGGGTAATTTTCCCTCTCCTTTCCCTCAAGCCTTTGTGTTTTTGTGTCTCACCCCTCATTGCGTGGTGTTGGGCTGAGAAGGGAAATGATGAGGAAACTTTCTCCCCTATTGCTGGATTTGTCTTGAGCAATTTATTCAGGGAGGTAGATGCTGGGGTCAGGGTGCTGGGGGGAAAGAGGCATAACTCCCTCGCTGAGGAGAGAGGTGACCACGCCTGGGATGGTCACACCTGTCTGAAACGCGAGCCACCTTTGGTCTTATAAATTATGAGACAAGGAAATGTTATTGTTTAAGCCACGTAGTCTCAGTTTTCTGTTATTTTTGCAGCCCAAAACATCCTGATGTGCCTACATGTTACTTTTTCCAAAAATGTACACAAAAGAGACTGCTGCTCCGTGCTTTGCTTTTGCCATTTAATATATTTCTTCATAACTTCTTATTTTTAATGGATGCATATTTTCAGTGTATTAAATACCATCATTTATTAACTAGTCCACATTGATTGAATGGTTGTTGATGGGTTTTTTCGTTTTTTCATTTTTTATTATTTTTATGGTCCCCCAGCTTTATTGAGGTATGATTGACAAATAAAAACTGTCTATATTTAAAGTGTACTACTACACCATGTTTTGTTATATGTGTAAATTGTGAAATCAAACTAATTAACATACCCATCACCTTATATAGTTACCTGTCACGTGTATGTGGTGACAACACTTAATAACTACTCTCTCAGGATATTTCAAGTATACTATTATTAGTGAAAGTCACTGTGTTGTGTATTTAGGGCACCAGAACTTAGTCATCTTTTACCTTTAAGTTTATACTCTTTGACCAACATCCCCCATTTCCTCCCACCCCTTATTTTTATTATTTTTATAAGTTTTATTGAGGTATAACTGACATGCAATAAACTTCACCTATTTAAAGTGTACACTTTGATCAGTTTTTATGTATGTATTTACCCATGAAACTCTCACCAATATCAAGATAGTGAGCATATCTGTGACCCCCCAAAACTTTCCTGGTATCCCTTGATAATCCCTCCCTACCATCCCCCATCATCCTTATTTTTCATGAGGGCATTTATTTTTATTTTATTAAATATAATTTATTAACCAGTCCCCACAGTTTGAATGGTTTTGTTCTAGATTTTGAGGTTTTTTTTTCCTCCTATGACAAACAGGACTGCTGTAAACATCCTTGATCGCCTACCCAGATTCAGTGCTCTTACAGACATGGTCTCACTGACATTTCTGTTTATTATATTCTTTAAGGTGACATTTTAGATTATTATTCAGATGCCATTTCTGGTGCCCTTAGGGCACCACTTCAGACATTCTCGGCTTCATGGGTCACTTGTCCAGCCACCAATACAGTGATCATTTGTGTGGACTCATCTCAAGCTGGGGCAGCCACACCATGTCTTGCTTTGGGACTGCGCTGTTGACAGGACCCCAGGTTGGCACCCACATCAGCCTGTGCTACCGAAAGGGAGGGGAATCACCATCTCATAAGGTGAACCTTGGACCAATCAGAGAAGGAAGTTGTGGGAGGGGGGGGCTTTTTTTCCTATTTCTCCCCACTGCACAGACGGTCCTATGATGCAGGTTGCACGACTTCTTAGAGGACAGTCCCCCAGAATGGAGCGGTCAGCCCCATGTAGCAGTGGCCAGTTTGATGATGCGTCCTCCTTCGGTAGGGCCTCTCCGTTCTTCCCGGCCTCCCTCCCCTGGCCCCTCCCGCTCCCTGAAATTGCACTCTCGGGAAATTAGTAGCACTAAGCTCTTGCCTGAGGCTTCACTTTCAGGGGAATCCAGGGTAAGACCGTTGGTATTTTCCACATGATTATACTGACTTTAAATTAAGCCATCTGTAAATCTTCCCAGTGACCAATGTTGAAATAGAATCTCGAGTTCTCGGGATTGTAAAATAGGGCGCATGGCAAATGCAGAGCCGCTCCCTGCCCTTCTGGGTGAGAGAGGCGTGAGAGGCCGGAGGCGCCCAGGACGTGGCAGAGACTGACACAAACATTTCCGACAGCTCTGGCCTCAGCGCACTGCCATCCGGCTTGCGCCCCTCCCATTCTTCTCAAGTGGCCCTTCCAGGGACACCAGTGCCCTCCATCACGTCACGTCCAGTGGCCAGGTGTTGGTGGCAGTGGAGGTGGTGAGAAGTGCTCTTATTTAGCCTCGTCTTACTTGGCCTCTCGGCGCATTTGGCTCAGTTACCCACTGCCTCATGAGAACATTTTCTGCTCCGATGGAGCTGCGCCCACACCCTTCCTCAGTGGCTGCTCCTCTTCCAACACCGCCAGAAGGCCGGCAGCTGAGGGGTGATGAGGTCTCTCCTCAGCCTTCTCCTTTCCATCCATCTCTCCCCAGATAATCTCATCCACCCCCATGGCTTTAGGCTGATGACTTCCAAGTTACTATTTTTCGCCCTTGCCTTTCTCTTGAACTCAAACTCCAGCCATCAACTCACTTCTACTCGGGTATCTAAAAGGCAGCTCAGAGAGAACTTGATTTCATCATCAACTTGCTTCTCCTACGTCTTCAGCATTTTAGGGAACGACACTGCCATGCACACAGTTGCTCAGGTAGAGTGCTCAGATGGCATCCCAGTGTTCTCTCTCCTCCTCCTGTGCATCAGCAAGGCCTGCTGGTGTTACCTCCGTGACTCAGCCTGCATCCAGCACTTCTCACCACTGCCACCGCCACCGCTCGGACCCAAGCCACTTGGCACATCTTGCCTGTGCTTCAAGAACCTCTGTGCCCTCCAAATGCAATCAGAGTGATTTTTATAAAACTTAAATTGGATCGTATCTCATTCCTGTTAAAAAATCTTCCAACAGCATTTCCACAGCAGGGAGAATAAAATCCACATGGTCCTAACCCTTAGGTCCCCTGCTGACCTCCCTGGTCTCCTGCCCAGATCCACCTCTCCCTCTTCTTTCTCAATCAAACTTGTTGAGTTTATCCTGGGTCAGCATCTTCACTGTGCTAATCTCTCTCTCCTTGAAATACTCTTGCCCAGATCTTGAAATGGTTGGCTCTTCTTGGGCTCTTTCTGATCACTTAGGGCTCAGCTCAAATGACATTTCTCACAAGAGGGCTTCCCTGACCTCTCTGGTCAAGGTGGTCTGGGTCGCTAGAGCCTCTCTATCCTATTACCCAGCTTTATTTGAGCCACATCACTTATCTGTTGGAAATGATCTCACTATTTATTTTCCTCCTTCTTTATTCCTTTGTCTAAGTACTGCCTGTCTCCGTGTCCTAAACTAGACCCAGGAGGGTGGACCTACCTTTGTCCTGTTCTCTAATATATGTCCCTAGAAAGTAGAATACACAAGTGGAATTCACTCTGAATTAATGAATGGTATGTGGGAGAATTCTAGGTTAGTTACTTCCCCCTGATAGGTTATTTTTAAAGACTTGACACAAAGGGGATAAGAGTGTGGTTTGCAATCTTTGGAAATAACTGACTTTTCTGCCCATTAAGAGATAAATTTCCTTTGCCTTTCTTTCATTACATTTACATTATTCATTTGCCTAAAGAGTCAGGATCACCAAAGAGCGGTGGGACTGTGAGAAGCAAAAATCATCCTGTACCTCCCCCCTGTGTGGGTTTGGAGAATGTCAGGGCTTGGAGGGCCTAACGTGCTGTGAGTCCCCAGACAGGAGAACCCGGAGAGCCTTGAACCTGGGTGGGGGTCGGCTCAGCACAGTGGTTAATATGTGGTCCTATCGTTCCAGCCTGGACACAGATCCAGACTTCAGACTTCCTTATTCAATGGCTCTGTGACCCCTAGGTAAGTCACTTAACCTCTCTGGGCTCTAGTTTCCCAAATTGTATGGAATGATGATGATGATGATGATGATAATAATAATAATAATAATGATAATAATAATAATAATAATGTAAACATACCTCTGCCTAGTTAGTATAAGGTTAGTATAAGGATTAAATTAATTTACCCATCTAGTAAAATATTTGGCACAGTTACCAGGCTGGATTCTTACCTAGTTTGCCAAAAGGGGTCAGGCTTCAGGTGGCAAAGAGCAAATGGTCTCATAGCTCTTCAAGGAGAATATTCAACTTCGCTTTATGTTAATTAAACAGGCTAAAAATTCCTTGGTCCTTCTTGCACCACCCCCATCTTGCTTTTTTTATCTTCTTTCCCGTCTCCTTCCCCTCTTCCTCAGAGGCATAGGGGAAAAGAGAAAGAAAAGAGGGTAATGAGCATTCTCTCCCACATTTAATTTTTTTTTAAAGCCATTCTAGTACGAGACTTCCCGGAGAAGCTGGCATGGCCCCTAGCGGCCACTAGGGGGCAGCTCTGCTCACGGTCCCGCCCGCTCTCCCTTCTGCGCCAGTTAGAAGGTCTGAAACCCGGGCCATCCGGGCTCCCGCTAGCCCCCCATGGACGTGCTGGGCCTGTGCTAAGCACGCTCTCCAGGCTCTCAAACGGCAGGAGAAAATGCCGCTGTCTCCCTCAGCGGGCTCCAGTGGCCCTGGTGGCTCGCGTGCTGAGTCGCCCCGGGCCTTGATGCCAATCACAAGGCCTGCAGCCCCCGGGTGAATGGGGGCTGCCGGAGGCGCAGAGGCTGAGTGAGCCCTGGGGCATTTTCTTTTGTGACTTGGAGGCACAGGGCTGGGAGGAGCCCAGCGGGGAGAACAGGAGGAAAGCAGGCAGAGGGACGGACTTTCCCTTTTCCCCAGCACCCACCCACAAGGCTGGGTTCATCCACAAGGTTAACAGGGCTGGGGGGTGTCCGCTCCCCCTCCCAGGCAGGGAATCGGAGAGGGCCCGACTCTCGGGCAAGGTGAGCTGTGGACGGTTGAGGAGTTTCTTCACTAAGTCTTCTGTCCGTCTCTCCACCTCAAACAAACCCCTGCCCACCCAACTGAGGGGGAGCACCCCGCGACAGAGGCCAGCCATCCTGTGCGTGTGTGAGTTCAGGCCATAACAAATTCCCAGTCGGGTGGCTTAAACAACAGAAATTAATTTATCTCCTCACAGTTCCGGCAGCTGTAAGTCCAAGATCAAGGTGGCTTGGCTTCCTCTGAGGCCTCTTTCCTCTTCTTTCAAACGCACCAGGCATGCAGGATTAGGGCCCACCCCAACAGCCTCACGTTATCCCAGTCTTCACTTCAAAGAACTTCTCCCCAAGTATGTCACATTCTGAGGCACTGGAGGTTGGGCCTTTGTCATGAATTTTGGGGACACAGTCCAGCCTGTAGTAGACTGCCACTCCCTGGGCTCGGTTCTGTTTAAGTCAAGGATAGCTAGAAAGACCACCAGCACCTTCACATCCCGCACTGGGATGACAGACGCACGGAGGGGAGGTGCCGTGCGGATAGGGAACTCCCTCCAGGTCAGGGGTGGCTGACTTCCGGGAGCTGGTGGGAAGGCCCGGGAGAATGGTGAAGGTGCTGGTGGTGTGAGGAAGGGGGGTATGAACCACAGCCAGCGTCTTGTGGCTGATGCCCTGCTGTTGGTGCACAGAACTGGGGCTGTCCCCCCTCCCCACTGAGCCAAGAGGCAGGCCCTGCAGGGACACATGGCATGACATAGAGGGCACACCCTGCAGTGGCCTTGGTCCCTTGGGTGGGAAAACTATGTCCTCATTCCTACTCTCTGAGGACGAAGCCGCTTGTGTAGCAGGGAAAGGATGACGAGAACAAAAAACACATCAGGGTCTAGTTCAGGCCAAGGGTACTCAGAACAGAGACGTCTGTACTGCCCAGGGACAGAGAACCAGCATCCTCCTTGACATTTAACTCCCTTCCTTTCCTGCTTTCCTTCACTGCCATCTCTGGAGCTACACCTCGGAGATCATAGCAGCAGGGCAGCCTCCCACACCATGCCCTAAAGATGCCACATCTTCCCATCTGCTGTGACTCCGTGTGTGTGTGTGTGTGTGTGTGTGTGTGTGTGTGTGTGTGTGTGCATGTTACACCTGGGAGTGGTGAGGAGTAGCTGCTGCAGCAGCAGGGAAAGTTCTAGCTCTCCTCACCACACATTTCACTCAAGCTGGGGCCACTTTCTAGCACTTACCTAGTTTCAGACTTACCTGTATCTCCTCACTGTACCCTAAACTCTTAGACCATCTTGCAAAGCAACTGGAACTTTCCTAAAGCTACATTCTAAGGCTCCATCCAGCCCAGACTACAAAATGCAAATTCTGAGAAAGTACCTTGAAACTAAGTTATGAAGAGGGCATGATTTTACTATCCCGAGGTGAGCTGTGATATCACTTCACCACAGTGAAAAATATTCATTCTTTGGGAAAAAATCTGGTGATAGTAAAAACAAACACACAACAGGACAAGAAATAGATTTCTGCTGAATCCAAAGATTACTGTACCATCCCCAACTCACTCCTGTTTCTTGGGATGAGCTAAGTTTTTCCTTCCAACAACAAGCCGAACGTTTCCAGAGGACAAACTGTCTATGTCATTTCCCACAGTGGCGGCTGGTGTTAGTAACATGGTCCCAATATGGCCGAGGAGGCAGGAGGGGTTGTTTAAATTGAAGCAGAAGCCGCATGGGGTAGGAGAACAACCAGGCCCACCCCCTCCACCCCCAGCCTTGGGTCACAGTCACACTCTCAGAGTGTCAAGAGATGGAGGTCTGAGAACTATGCAGCCAGGAAACCCTTTGTGGAAAGTTTTCCCGGGATGTCAGGTGAGGGGTGTGGGGTGGGGAGCACAGGCAGGAGGCTGATTCTGCTCCAGGAGTTTGGACTACATTTTGCTGGGAAAAATAACATCTGTTACTGTGTTTCTTGCTAAGCAGACCCACAGTCAAGGAAACTGGAGTAACTTTGAGAGGAACGCTAAGGCAAAAAAGCAAGGGGTGTACCCTGGCTCTAGCCTTCCAGACGTTTCCCCTCTGCCCCGCAGCAGCAAGCTTATTGCAACTGCCAAATACTTCAACAGCGCTCCCCACCCATTTTTCCATAGCCCATACCTTCCCCCATACTGAGGGGCTACTTGGTTGGTGGTGTTCAAAATGTGTTTATGACTACTAAATAGCGCATTCTAAAACCACAGAAAAATGTAAATAAGAGATGAACAATTACCTGCTATCCAAACACCCAGAGAACATCACTGATAACTAATATAATGTCTTTCCCCCGGTCTTGTTTTTCAATGCATGCTTTGCATTTTTTAAAAAAAGGATTTTAGTGAGACAAATATATCTGTAATCTTTTCATCTTGACATTCCCATTTAACATTATATCATGACCATTTTTTCCATGGTTGGTGTCCTTTTGAGAACATTCCTCAGATGTCAGGGAAACCTAGCAGGCAGAGCCTGCGGGGCCCAGGCTGCCTCCCTCACTCCCTGGAAGCACCGGGTGTCAGCAGTTAAGGCTGAGGACAGGCCTGGATCCTGCCCCAGCCGCTGTTCCCTTCCAGGGTCAGTCAGAGCTGCGTGCCTGCTCATGCCAAGCTTCCTCCCACGGGGCCCTCTGAAGCTTTCCACAGCCTCAACATCAACGGCACTTTTGTCTCCTCCACTCGGGGGAGAGGGCTGGATAGTCTGTTTCTTGTGTCCTTGATGGATCAGGCCCAAGTTTGATGGACCCGAGTACTTGCTCAGTTTCCCTAGATGGCTCGGCTCCAAGAACATCCCAGAAGGCAAGGAAACCAAAATCCTGCCTCTGCAGCCAAAATGGACAGGCTGTTTCCTGATACCGTGTGTGTGTGTGTGTGTGTGTGTGTGTGTGTGTGTGTGTGTGTGTGTGTGTGTGTGTGTGTGTGCGTGACCTGTGATTTTATTTCTGTGATAGTATGAAACAGCTCAGGACATGGTATGGCTCTGTTTCCCCCTGCTTTCGTGCAAGTAGATAATCTATCCTTTGCTAGCCAACGCAGTTATAAAGAGGTGATTGTGAATGAAAATTTTTGCAAATGAATCTAACTAACAGCTGGACCAGAGCTGTGCAGAGGATGAAAATAATCGATGCTTTAGTAGAGGAGTAGCTTTCCTCAGGTGTGAGCCAGATTGTAGGAAATGTGTTCCTTGTGATGGTTAAAATAACAAGGTTTGCAAATACTTTTTCTTAATTGGGATAAAACAGATATCATATAAAATTTACTATTTTAACCATTTTGAAGTGTACAGTTCAGAGGCATTGAATGCATTCACATTGTTGTCCAACCATCACCACCAGCCCTCTCCAGAACATTTTCATTTTCCCCAACTTAAACTTTGTCCATTAAACACGAACTCCCCACTCCCGCCCTCACCCCCAGCCTCTGACAACCATTATCCTACTTTCTGGAAAATGTATTTTTAATACGAATTAGAGTGTATTAAGATTATCCTTATATCATCACTCACATTCGTTTATTCACTTAACAAACATGTACTGACTGCCCATGCCAGTGAATAAAACAAAACACCTGCCCACATAAAGCTTGGGTTCTTAAACAACAAACTAGTAAAAAGTATATATATATATATATGTGTGTGTGTGTGTGCGTGCGTGTGTGTGTGTGTGTGTGTGTGTGTGTGTGTGTGTGGTGGCAATAAATGCTATGTAAGGTAACAGTTGCCAAGAAGTCTAAGATGGTTTCTCTGAGGAGGTGAAATTTTTGATGGAGACTTTAATGAATGAGGTCCTGCAGAAGTCTGAGGAAGGAGTGTGGAGGGGTGGGGCAGACTCAGTAGGCACACCAACCCTGAGGAGGTGTATCAATTACGGGATTTTTGTTCCAAGTAGTAGAATATCCAATCAAGAATGGCGTAGGCCACCCTCTCTTAGAGTGGGATCTGGGAAACCCCTGGGAATTCCCAATACTCTCTCAAGGCGTCCATGTGGTTAAAGCATTTTCACAATAATACCAGGACTGCCGTCATTCTTTCACAGGTATAAAGTGGGGGTGTTCTAGGGGCCATATGATGTGTGACATCACAACAGATCAAGTACAGAAGCACATATGATTAGAATTCAGCGGTCCTTTGTTAATTCAGACATTAAAGAGATTTGTAAACAGGTAGAACAACTACTCTTCTTACTAGTTCCTTAGCTTTTGGAAAATATAATTACTTTTTTATATAATCCTGTTGGTTATATTAACAAATGAGCTTATTAATTTTATTTGAAACTTAACTAGTATATAAATATTTAAACTTTTTTGTTTCTCTGTTTCAATTTCTAACATGCTGAATATTGAAGAACAGCACACATAAACAAAAGCTCTTTGAGGTCCTTGTTAAGAGTTTAAAGGGGCCCTGAGATCAGAAGTTTGAGAATCACCAACTTTACCAATAAGGATATTTATCTCACATAACTGGACGTGAAAAGGCAGAGTGGTGGGCTCGGGGGTAGATGCAGTGGTTCAGTCATGACTTTAAGGACCAGGGTGTTTTCCATCTTCCCATTTGGCCATGCTCAGCTTGTCAGCAGCAACCCTTCTGCATGGCCAAAAGACAGGTAAGCAGTTCCAGGCACTGAAGACATGCACACATCCAGCCAAAAAGCCATTTCCCCCCATGAGTCTCTGTAATAGGGGGAAATCTTTCCTTGAAACATCACGCTACATTCCCATACTTCAGCCTTAATGAGGGTAAGAGCAAGTCTTGGTTTTTAGCTTCTATGAAGGGGCATCCTGCAGCAAGAAAGGCCGTGGGGAAGGCTGTTGTTGGAATAGAGCATTGAACAGTTCGATCTGCTGGAGGAGCAGCAAGCAGACTGATGTGGGAGCATGGAATGTGATCGATTACATGTACGGAGGAAAGTGGGGAGAAGGTTGAGATCCACTGCTTTAGCTTAGAAACCCTGGTGTATCAGGGTCCTAGGTTGACCCGGGTCTATGGTACTTTTTGACAAAGCTCAGTCAACAGCAAGAAGGTCCAGCTGTTTTGCTGAATAAAAATATGATACCAATCTGGAATTCATCATCTAAAGCTCCTTAAAACTGAAGCCATAAACTCAGCAAGTTAAACATTTGACTTGTTAAAAAAAAAAAGACAGTAGGCTCAAAATGGAGTCACTTGTGCTACACCACATATCAGCAAACCAAGACTTAATACCTAACTGCAGTTTCAACCCCCTGGGATTGTAACCTTTGACTAGTGAACATGGAATTACCTGTTCAGCACTAGTGAGATAATCCACTTGATAGGCCCCTTCTACTTCCCTGGGGAAGGTGGCCTTGTCTGAAACAAAGCATTCTTTGCTAATAATTTCCTTTTTCTGTCCCCTTTCTGCCTTTAAAAACCTTTCCTTTCCTATAGCTTAGTGAAACTCTTTCCTATTGTTAGATTGGATGCTGTCCAATTCATGAATTGTTGACTAAAGCCAATTTGATCTTTAAATTTGATCAGTTGAATTTTTGTTGTTTAACAGATCTGGTGGCAGTGATGGGATCAAAGGAGACTTCTGACAGCTTTGGGGACAGTGAGAGGTGTCCTGGTACCCTGGGGACCCTTTTGATTTTCTAAGGGCTGTGGTAAGTTTCTCCTGTTTCTGAGCTCTGCCCTCTTTGTGTTGTGCTCCCAATCTAATCTGCTTTCAGTCCAGAGTTAATCAGGTCACCTTGAGGTAAAGAGGGTTCCATCCAGAATCCTTGTGTCACTCCACAAGTTCCCAGTTGTTTGGAATCCCTTTCCCCAGTCCCAGTGTGAGGTCCCCATTTATTGGACTCGGCTGGTCTGATCTGTGCTGGGGATTGCTGGTGGTGGGTGTGGCCTCCTCTTGGTCAGTCCACCACAACACCTCTGGTTGCTGCTGGTATGTTAAGGGGCACAGTTTGCCTAGTTTTATATAGATAAAGGCTACTGCTAATGTGGATCTTGGATGGCAAAACTCACAAGAATTGATGCGCATAGGATGACCACTTAAAAGCTACTAGAGTGTTTGCTACTTAACTCAAAGACACTTGTGTTAGGATACGTTGGTCATGGAATGGGTTAGGTTGACACTATGTCAACCACCAATTTCAAGAAAATTTCTGTGTAAAAGGTACATTATAAATTACTGCATAGTCCCCAATACAGGGGCACATCCCTTTTAGGTATTAGCTTGACTTTGAGGAACCCAAACGTTTAGCTGAAAATAAAATATCAAAAATGTGACCCTTAAAATCTATAGAGATAAGCACACCACCTTCTGGCCTACCTGCTTATTTTGTATTTAAGAATTGTGGTCCTGCAAGCTGTACATATCTACAAAAATGGCAAAATCTTACTCAGTTCATTTTGTGTCCTGAGAACTTGGCTTCCTAACCATCTGACTGGGGCCCTCAAAATATGGCCAGATGGATATGTGGGTTGCACTGCACTGTTGGGGCCTGATGCGGTGGGACAAAACAATGTGGATTAAACTCCCTTTGTGGCTATGGTCTTACCAAAGTGGGGCCAGCCCTCAGGAGAATGACAACCTAGTCATAATGGCCTGTATGAGCAATGTTCCACTTAGGTAAGATCATTTATGAAGTGCATTTAAAACCAAGAGCTCCCAAATCAAACAAACAAAATAGGATACCCATTTCAATTGGCATTCAGAAGCCTCCAAAAGGCCTCAAAAATCCAAAATAGCTTCATTAAAAGATTTGTTGCAAAGGCTAATGAAAAATTAAAGATACAAGAGGTACCTAAAAACAAAAACAATAAGACTGATATAACTTTTACTGTTTCTCTCTATTCAATGAGTACTCAGATTCTAGTAATACTTTGTCTGAACTGCCATTATACAACCATAAACAAAAGCCTGCCATGTTAATGACCTTACAGACACCTCATGTTTACCCTCAAAGGAGTGCCCCTATATGGTTCCCTCCCAAAGTTGATGGGACTCTGGCATATTTTCTGGTAAACTACTATGTCATTCTCTTAAACAGCCAAGGGAAAACTAAAATTAAAAATGATGAAAAGCCTTGCCAAATTCTGTTAAATACCAGAGCTATAGATAGGATCCTGGAAAAGTTGGCAGAAGTCTGCTAAGGGTGAGAATTTTTGCCAGTGTCAGCTCTCCTGGACCTCTATCTATAGTGCCTTGTAGAAAGAGGAAAATAAAATATCCTTTGCATCCTCTTTAGGGATGCCTCTTGAGTCGAAGGGGTTATCCAGTATTGCCAGAAAAATCTACTGTTTGTTCTGGCTAAAAACTACTACATAGCTCAGTGATCAGAAATTGTCTAAAATGCAAAGCCCAGTGGAGAAAAAATTTAGGTCCTCTCCCCTGAGCTAAAAAAGACCCAGAGGGGAAGAAAAACTATCTAATGTCCTTGTAAAAGGATTTATGGGTGAATCAACCTATGATGTCATTTACGGTACAACCCAATTCTTTGAGGAATTGAGAACAACTATCCTTATCTTACAAATCTTTGCAGCTGTAGAGGCGGTTCAAACTTCACCTATTCCATTTTAGAAATCCCCAGATCTACCCTATTTGTCTTAGAAGGCATATTGTAATTTGCATTCCTCCCTGTACTTTTGAGGTGTGAATGTTAAAGTAGAAACTTCAAGGAGGTAATTCTTAACAGAACAAAGAAGTGGGGAGAGGTAATTTAGAACTCAGGCTAATAGGAAATCTTTAAGTGTAGAGAAACTGTAAGGCCTCTGTTTGCACCTGTCTGTATGCTTTTGTGTGCCTACATACAAAATAATTTCCTGTGTTCTATTTATCACGTCTTTGATTGTTAAAACCTAGTATTCTTGATATTAAAAGAGCACATTGTAGATATGTGGTATTTTCTACCTGAATGGAATTACTAAAATTAACTTGTAAAAGAGCTCTATTTAATGAGGTTAAATAAACAAGCACTTATACAAACTTAGTATCATAAAAATTCACAAAAATATAAGAAAAACTAACCCAAATGCATTTCAGGTTCATGTGTTCTGGGAAAATATCCTGTTTTAAAGCTAATTTAAGTTTGTTGGTTTAATTAAACTGTATGTGTATTTAGAGTTCAGCACTGAATATAATGCAGACATACAACTTTTATCCTACTTAGGTTTGTTAATGAAATAAGTTCATTTTATCTCTGTTACAAAATTTGTCAGCAAGAAAAATAACTTCGTAGGATGAAATTTTCATGAGTAATCTAAACACTATTGTTAAGAGCAAGTAGGATACAAGTAGGATAAAAAGGTTTTATATATCAATGATAACTTAATTTTAAAAAGCAGTTTTAAATAAAATTTTTAAATTGATTCTCCAAATCTTTTTTGGTAACCTGAAACCTTAAAGTTTTGCTAGGTTAAGTTAAATGATGAGTCTAGTTAAATGCATTGAATATCAGGATTCTTTCTGAATAAGATAAAACACCAAAACATTAACTACTGCACATAGGCTTAGCTACTTTTTGCTTCCTTTTCCAGAGAAACTAAAGATATTTGGGTTTACTAGTAAACATGTTTTATGCCATACTGAAATTTTCTACAAGAAAGCATGTTTCTAGAAATTATAAAAACCGTAAGTCTACCAATCCACAGAATGCTAATGTAAAAGAGAGTTCATAATTGCTTAGTTCTTAGTTTTCACTAGAAATGAAAAGTTTCTGACTGTTGAAAATTTAATATATGTAACTAAAACTACTAAAAATAAGAAGGGAAAAGAACTTTATGTGTTGGTAGAACTGGCTAAGAACAGAATGAATTTAATTAAGTAAAAGAGTTTATTATCATAAATAAACTGATATGAAATATTTAGTTTTCACCCTGTTAACAGGATTAAGTTTTCTTGGATTATTCGTTTGCTTTTGATAAGAGATTGTGAAAAGGTTTTTCTTTACCTTTTAAAAGTAATCTGGCTAGCAAACAAGAATTCTGCATTTTGTCAAAATGATTTCCTGTGTTCTATTTATCAGGTCTTTGATTGTTAAAACCTAGTACTCTTGATATTAAAAGAGCAAAATTTTGCTCAGAACTATGTAACCTATATTTGTCTGTAAAGTCTTTGTCACTTTGGTTAAACAGATAACTAAGTATTGTTTCACAGTGACCCATGATCCTATCTGACCAAGTGTTTTAAAACCTTCTTGATATTTTTGACAAACTTCCCCCAAATCAAATTCTAAATGAAATCTTTTTGACCTTGAATAACTTTGAGATTTCCCAGAGGGCCCCTGGAACATCTCAAAAGATTTGTTCTCTGTCCTTATAAAAAGAGAAATGTTAAACTAATTAGATCTATTTGATCTGTTACATTGTATGGGAGGCATTGTCACATAAGAAATAATAGTAAGCTATCTTCACTTTGTGTTTGTATAGGTAAATGTTATTAGTGTTCTAGAAATTGTGTAAAATTCCTGGAAATATCGTATGTCCTGGCATAATGTTATCAGTCATTTCTAGTTGTCTTAAAATGTTTTGTGTCATGTAAGTCAGCAAATTTTCTTGTCGGTTTCATTGTAAGGAACGTTCATCAGATCTTTAACCATGGCTATTTTTAAGTTTTTTGTTATTTCCAGGTGATTATTGTTTTAGTCTATGCTTTTGCAAAAGTGCTTCATCTTCAACGAGCCTCCTGGAAAGTACTCTAAAATACAGACAACTTTAAGATTAAAAAATAACTGAACTGGGTAAGAATTTCCAGAGCCAGTGAAAAAACTAGTTTCAAGCAGAACAAATATTAATTACATAGGACTGAATGAACTAAGGAGGATGATTATAAGTCCTTATGACTTTTTGTTGAAAACATTGCTGGTTCTTTAATGTTTTTTTTTTTCAGATTGGAGGAAACTTTTCTTTGCTCTTACTATGGCCTGGAGCACACTGGAAAAGCACACCTTTGTAAACAAAGCTGAAACATTTACTTTTTTCCCTACCTGATACCTTCAAAATTTGGAAAGTCTTAAATATTTTTTTCACAATATAATTAGTTATTTGCATAAGTTCAGTGGGAGTGTGTTCTCCTTGTAACAGGACACAATTGGAAATATTCAATGTCGTATTTGAGAGAGGTATGCATAGACTCAGATATGACCAGGCAGTTTAAGGGAATTAAAGTTGACTTTATGGAGTTAAGAAAGCCCCTTGGAGCAATCAGCCTGGTACCTTGCTTACAAAGTTCTGGCAAAAACAACCTTAAAAAGAGCTTATATAGTCAATCACTATTCTTGCTGCACCTATGTAAATAATTAGGCCAAGTCTAATGCAAACAAAATTAGTTTTACCGTGATTATCTTTTAAAAAATGGTGGTAACTGTAAAGAGGAAAATTGCTTGCAGATATTAGATTCTAGTCCTGTTTAAGGTTTTATTACATACCTGTAAATTGGACTGGCTCTTGAATTCTTTCAGCTTCCTAAAATACCTGGCTACCACTCACGAAACTAACATTTCCAATTATCTTCCACCTTCCTGATTTGGAATCATTACGAGCAAAGGCTGCCCTTGAATCTCTTTGGAAAGGACTATGTCAGGTACTTCCCACTACTCAGACAGACACACTCCAGGGACTTGAACCTTGGATATACATCTCATGGCTGAAGAAGGCTCCCCTGACTGCTGATCCTGTACAGACACTGGAGACTTGCAACTCAAATTGATTAGGAAGTGAAGTAAATGACATCAAGGCAGACTGCTTCCTCCCAAGACACTGACTCAAGACTTCAGGCTTTAAACAATGAAACCCTTCCTTCTTTCCTTTATTTCCTTTACTCTGGTGCTGGCCTGGGAAGATAATGCCATCTGGGTCTCCCAGGCCATTGCTAAGGTTGGGAGGGGGGAACCTCTGGAATTTAGAATAGCTTTATTTCAGGCTAGAAGAAAACCTAACTGACCTCTGGCTTGAACGGGCAAATGCAGCACTCCCTGTGAATGACTCTATTAACAATGCCATCTAAGAGGAAGTGATTTGTACCTGACAGGCTTATGTCTGTGGTGGTTTTCATTCTCCTTGGTTCCTGGTGCAAAACTGGGCAATATCTAACTGTGCCCCTAACTTTCCATAAATGGACGTGGTCAGCTCTCCTGATTTGCATCCTCGACTTAGAAAGGAATTACCAGGAGGCATTCGTGGCCCAAGGTTTGCTTCTTTTGGCAGGGCCATACTTTCCTGGTTGGGAATAAATGTGATTGAGAACATGATCAGTTACCTCTCCTTAACTCTAGAAGATGTTCCAAAATCTGCTGCTAAGATCATAGCTGTCCAATAAAAGTCGTTAGCTTCCCTGGCCAAAGTGTTCTTGATAAAAGGATAGCCCTTGATTATCTTTTAACCCAGCAAGGATGTGTCTGTGCTGTGGCCAACACTACCTGCTGCACTTAAATTAACTCTTCTGGGGAAATCGAAATTCAGTTACATAAGATCACCAAGCAAACTACTTGGCTTTAAAAAGGTGACTCCTTCAAGAGGGTCTTTCTTTGACTTACTTGGTTTTGATTGGTTTGAGTCTTGGGAGACCACAGCTCTGAAGTGTACTTCATATGTTGGGAATTATCCTAATTATAATAATCATAATCATCTCCCTAGCATGTTGTATTCTCTCAAAATCTTTAAATGCATGTTCACAACTGCTAACTGCCATACAAATGATCTCCCTAAGACCGAGCATCAGAAAGGAACAAAGAGAAAGGCCAACTTAAAAATTGTGACCCTGAAGTCATGGCCTATGAATACCACAGAGATTAAGAAAAAAAAAGGTGTGTGGGGGGGGTGATTTGTGAATTTGTGGATGCCATACAGAGGATTGACAAAAGTTGCAAGAACTACAGCAGTAGCTGAGATTGGCACGAATGCCCAAAATTTTGATCACATTTCTCAGTTAAGATGAGTCTGATCAAAAACGGGATTATTAAAGAGGAGACAGCAGGCTCAAAATGGAGTCACTTGGGCTAAGCCCCACTGCAGCAACCCAAGACTTAATACCAAACCTAATTGCAGTTTCAACCCTCAGAATGTAACTTTTAACCAGTCAACATGGAAGTACCTGGTCAGCACTAGTGAGATAACATAATTGATAGACCCCTTCTGTTTCCCTTAGGAAGGCAACCTTGCCTGAAACTATGCATTCTTTGCTAATAATTTCTTTATCCACCCACTTCCTGCCTTTAAAAACCTTTCCTTTTCTACAGTTGGTGGAGTTCCTTTCCTGCTGGATGGGATGGTACCAGATTCATGAATTGTTGACTAAAGCCAATTTGATCTTTAATTTTACTCAGGGGAACTTCTGTTGTTTAACAGACTTTTGTGATGTATTTTAATATCTTCACCAGCCTTTTAATTAAATGGTTATCTGATCGACGGAGTGGGAGCAGGAGAGGCCTAGGGCAAACATGGGTTGTAATTAAGGCTCGAGCACCAGGCTTTTTATCTGGAAAGCCTGGACTGGCAGGCAGTCCCTCGGCATCTTGGACTTCAGCTGCACTTTCCCTAGGCAAAGGGCGGAAGTGCAGATGACCCCTAAAGACAATCTTCCTATGTGCTGTTTGCACACAGTATTTGGGACTAGATTCAAACAAGCATATAAACCCGATGTGGGTCGATTTTGTTCTCCTCTGTCCTTGTCCTCACTGAAACAAAGAATTGGAAGGCACAGACACAACAGCGAAGCAGAGTGAAAGTTTTATTTAAATACACTCCAAGGGAGGTGTGGGCCAAAGTCAAAGTAGACAAAGGCCTCAGTCTGTTAGTGGGGAGCCCTTTATATTACATTCTGGCCAAGAGGCACCTCTTTGACAAGGTGGAGTCATTTGATTGACGGTCCATCTGTACAGCCATCCCTCTCAGTGCGCATGTCTTTTCCCCTGATGAGGCGTGGTTTGGGCAGTTCTTAGTTTTGTTCGATTGTGCCACATTGGGATGTGGTTGGGACCAGCTTGGCCTGGTTCTAATAGGGAAGGAAGTTATTTCCCTGCAAAGCTTTTGTTGTCTTCGTGTGGGACCCCCTACCTACCCTTGAACCTTATCTTCCCCTTCCCTGGCTGTTCATCTCTATCTTTCTACCTAACAAACTCAAGCCAGATGATCCCATTTTTTATCTTTTTTAAAAAAAGATCAATCAAGTGTTTATTGATGATCTTCTAAATCTAGGCATAGGGCTACATAACACCTGCCATGAAACAGAATGGATCAAATGTCATAAGCTAAAGAAATCACCAAATGGAAAAATTGAATGGCTTAATGAATTGGGTTTTCAGATATAGTTTCATATGATTTCCTTTAGCCAAAGTGGCCTATTGGCCTTGTATCTACATATCTTGTTGGGTTGTACTTTGCTCAGTTTTACCAAAACCCTTAAAAGGGTGATCATAGGCTTTCACGGCAGCGGTTCTGATTTGACAGTGATGACCTGGGTATGGGAGAGTTAAGTTGTTCATGGTGTGTATGTTTTCCAAAAGCAACACAAGAAAGTCTGGATGATGCATTTGGTTATCTGGCCTAACCTAGATAATAACAATTTCCTAACCTGGAAATACAGATATGTTGTGGTTATTGATGTTATTTTATAATTGAGGTTCTATTTATTAGGATTTTACTATTTAGGTCAGACATTTGCTGACTCAAATTTTAAAGAAATTGCAGATATTGCTTCCTTGGCTTTCTTAGCCAGGCGGGTAGGGCACAGAGGCATGAATAATGACCATATGTGCAATGAAGTTGGGTGAACCGAACTTTTATCTTGCCTCCCCATCCCCGAGGCGTCAGACGTGTAGTTGAGGCTGAAATTTCCTAGCAAGTGGGGCCTGCCAGCAATCTTTGTCAACCGGGTAGGATGCTTTGTCATGCAACTATGGATGAGGAAAATGTGCATGCTCACAAAACCCAGGGCTTAAGGGATTAGTTTATGTGAAACAGTCAGAGCTGTGTTAATAGAAGGAATACAAATGTCTTATGTAGTGCAGACAGCAGAGGGTTTTGGAAGAAAATTAATCCTCATCAAGGCAAGAAATGTTTGATTTTAAATACACCATGAGAAACCAGCTGCCACACCAGGTGGAACCTCCCCCCGGTGTTTGAGAAACGCTTCCCATCTCTCTGGGAAGGACGGGAAGCCTTGAGTTCCAGGACCCCTCCAGCTGCTTTGCAGAAGCTACAGCAACTGGGGAGTAGAGAAAGGCCATCAACAGCCTTTTGACACCAGAGGCTTGTGAAATTTGCAAGACACAGGGAGGGAGAAGGTGGAGAGTTGAAGCTTGACCAATTTGGTAAGGAAGGGAGATGGATGGGGAACCGGGTGCGGGAAAGGTCTTGGAAGATTAAGAGGGTTTAAGGACAGGGCTGCCCAAAGAGAGAGAAGGGAGAGATTTGCAAGAAAAGAATTCTCTTTATACTATATCACAGAATATTCTAGATGCTGTTTCTAAATCATCAAAAGACAAAAATAAGATTGAATTATATTCAAGATTCCAATTGATTTTGTATATTTCACATGTAGCAAATTGCTAGGTGTTTGTGCTCAGGGGTTGGATATATAGAGGAGTATTAATCTGAATATATCTCAGATATAGTCTTGTATCCTCTACCAAGCATCAGATACACTGGATTCAATATGAACCCTGGAAATGCTCTACGAGAAATGGTGAGGAGAACTTTACAGCTTGGATAGTTGAACCTGCCCAAAGATTTAGACTTCTTCAATAGGGCTGCTCTTGGGTATAGACACTGGGCACTGGCTGCTCTGAAGTTCTTTTTCAAAGGTGAGGAAGAGATGTAACATTTGTGGTGGGAGAGCCCATCCTCTCCTTCGAGAGAAGAGCAATAGCAACTATAGGACAGATGAGATAAATAGATGGCTTCAAATTCTGCAAAGGCAGAGTCAAGGGAATTATCCAACCTTCTTTCCCTGGCAAATTGGGTCTTGGATTCCGGTGCAGGCCAGGAGCTTGGAAGTCAGGGCAGGGCTTGAGACAGGGCGTGCTTGGTCAGCAGTGGTGAGGCAATGGGTGAAACTGGGTCCTCAGCAAGGTGGGGTCAGGCTTGTGCTCTGGGGTGTGGTGCAACGGGGAACTGGAGTTCAGTGTTGGGGAAGGACAAACTAGGAAGTATGTTTGGACTTGAAACATCAAGTCCAAAGCCAGGATTTGAAGGGGTGGGTGGCAGTCCTGAATTGGCAAGAAGATGAGGCTGGGAGGATGAGCACAGAAATCTACACAGGCAAGAACTTTTATGGAGTAGAATGGGTAGAACTGTTAAGAATCAGCACGGGGACTGTGCACACTAGGACCTGCTGTGGCTCTTAGGAAACCAGAGTGTCTGCCAAAAAGAATGAGGGAATCCTCTGAGATACTTCCTGGAGGGAATGGGGAGGGCATGGACTCCACTCTAACCAGGCCCTGTCCTCTTCAGTAAATGGCATCCCCAGCTCTTCTTCATGGAGTGTGTATTTGGGCAGATTCCCCTTGTTGTATGCTTGCCCTTGGGTGGGTGTTCGTTGCTGCTAATGGTCCATGAAGAGGGGAGTGCTGATGTCCAAAGGCACCTTGGACAAAAATCTCTGCCTGGATAACTCTTTGCCGGTCTTTCTCTAAACCAATACATACTGAACACTAATTAGTGTGTAGGTGCCTCCTTTGTGATGGGTTTAAGAACAGACCCAAGGCCACAGAGAGTGGGAAGGGGAGGATAGTTGGGAACCATATCCTTGTCTGGCTCATTCGTTTTCAACTGGATCAGACCCAAGGCCTTTCTTTTAACCAAATATTTTGTAATGCCCTCTCTGTTCTCCTGAAATGAAGTTCATACATAAAATAACCTATCTACATATGTAAGTCCCCATACAAAAGAAACCCCCACAATAGAAAGCCCTAAATGTAAAGGAGAAACAAAATGTATAGTAATGTATAATAAAATAACATAAACAAAATATTTTCATATGTAAATGCTACACTAGAAGGCATAAGGGAATAAGCAGGTGCTTGTACCTGTGTGTGGAATCACTATGAATGAGAAACTATGAAGGCAGACTGGTGTAGGTAGGTGGTGTTAGTGACTTAAGCACCACAAGCAGTGTGGCCATTGATGACATCCTCTTCAAAAGAGTGAATAACTTTTGGGGGGCCCTGCTGTTACATCTGAATGTTTGTATTCCCCCCCCAAACTCATATGTTGGAAATGAGTTTTGGTAGTAGGAGGTATGGCCTGTGGGAGGTGATTAAGTTATGATGGTGACGCCCTTGTGAATGGCATTGGTACCCTTATAAAAGGGGCCTCAGAGAGCTCTCTTGCCCCTTCTACCATGTGAAGATAGAGCGAGAAGTTGCCAACCTGTAACCTGGAAGAGGATCCTCACGAGAGTCTGACTATGAGGCATCTTGATCTTGGACTTCCAGCCTCCAGAACTGTGAGAAATAAATTTCTCTTGCTTGTAAACCACCCAGTTCATGGTATTTCATTACAGCAGCCCCAAAGGACTAAGACATGTGTACAAACCCCAGCATCATCACCCCTCAATTTCTATGACAGTTGGATCCCCAAATCTTTCATGTTTAATAAAAATGTGCCAGCTTACTCTATGATTACATAAAGTGGAGTTAGGTCTAGGCTGAGATAGAACCTACATGATAATTAACACCTATATGGTGATTTCTGCCTCTATGACTATCCAGTGGGACATTTGAAAGCCTTGTGCTACTGTGTGTTTTGTGGAATGTCTAGCATCCTTGGCCTCCAACCATTAAATGGCAGCATTACCACTGATTATGAAAATTAAAAATGTCCCTACAGATTTCAAAAGTCTCATAGGGAGCAGTACTACCCTCTTAGAGAACTCCTGGTCTACCTCCAAAGGTCCCCAACATAATAGGGCAAAGCCAGATGCATTTGGAAAGTGATGCATTAACACTTCTCTGTGATGGTAGTTTTGTGTATCAGCTTGACTGGGCCACAGGTGTCCGGGCATTGGGTCAAATGTCATTCTGGGTATGTCTGTGAGGAATTTTCTGGATGAGGTTAGCATCTGAGGGTAGAATGAGTAAAGCACATTGCTCCCCACTAATGTGTGGGCCTCATTCAATCAATTGAAGACCTCAATAGAAGAAAAACACCGAGTAAGAGGAACTTTGCCGGTCTTACTCCTGAACCGGAATATTCGTCTTCTCCTGCCCTCAGACTAGGACTTGCACCATCACCTCTCCTGGTTCTCAGGCCTCCAGTCTTAGACTGCAAATGCATCATTGGCTGTCTTGGGTCTCTTGCTTGCCAATTGCAGATCTTAAACTTCTCAGCCTCCATAGTTGTGTGAGCCAATTCCTTATAACAAGTCTCTGTATATATGTAAATATGCATATATATGTGTCTTGGTGTGTATACATATGTCATATGTTATATATGTGCACACATGCACACACACTTATATATACATATGTATCTCCTATTGGATTTGTTTCTCTGCAGAATCCTGACTAATGTCTTCTGTAGCTCCTCCCCTCTGCCTCACTGCATTCCTCTTTAACCCCTTCCCTTCCAATATCCTTTCCCTGCTCTTTCTTCTTCCTTACTATTCTTCCCTTCAAAAATAATCAAGTTTCAGTCCTTTTCATTTTCCCTTGCACTGTTCCTCTAAGTCATCCACAGCATAGAAGATGAAGTCCCCCATGTGAACAAAGGAAGTTGAGTTTTAATGTTGGCTCTTCCATTTATTAGCTGTGTTGACCTGGACATGTGTCTGTGAATTAGGGCTGGCCGCTGATTGATGTGGTTCAGCTGAGTGGAGTCTTCCCAGCCCCAGGATCTCTGTCAACCCTGGAAATGTCCTAAGCTACCTATCTTCTCAGCCTCCTGAGAGCAGGATTTGTCTTACTATTCCAGTAGCTTCTACCTCCAAGTGTACATGTTGCCACGTGAGACACATAGTAAGCATTCAACACACGTGTGCCCTGTGTCAGGAGCCGTTACAGACACCAGCTGTGCCATGAACCCATCTCTCTGGGGTGCAGAAATGAGTGCTCTGGAGTTTCTAAAAGGCTGGCCTGTGGGAAGATACCCAGTTTGCCTCTAAATCCAACAGCAAGGTTACCTAGGCTCCCAGTCATGATGTCGTCCTTGGTTTCTGTCTCCAGTGTCTCATTTTTACTACACTCCTGGTTTTAATGTCTCTGTTGCATCCTGCCTTCCTGGATCCTGACATTTAGCTCCTGATATATCTCTCTGTTTCACTCCTGGTTTTGTCTTTGGCCCATCTATGCTCTTTGGCCTCAAGTTCCAGCTCCAAATTTCTGGCCTTGGTGTCCCCAGGTGATTTCCTCCCCTGTTCCTGTGCCGTTGCTGGGTCCCTACAGGCTGCATCAGGAAGAATACATGGGGCCTCCGTCGTGCATTGCACATGCATCTTGGTGCCTCAGACTTTACCAGTCAATGAATATAGGTAGGGTATCATTTTAACGAATGCCCAAATCTCAGTTCCGAGTTCTCAACTTTTCAGTCTCTTATAACAGCCTCTCCTCTGTCACCAGATCACTTCAAGAAATACCAGGGTACTTAGATATAGTCACAGATAAGTGCTTATCATTGGTGGCTATGGTGCTACCTGAACTTGGACCTAATGGAACCAGATCCTGCCAGTCACATGCAGTGCTGCACTGTGGGTAGTATTTAGAGTCCATGGCTACGGCCACCACCTAAGCACTGAATGGAACTGGAAACCCACCATGCACAGTGCCAATAAAACTGGAATGCCCCTGGTGCTCTAGAAGACCAGAAATCCCTGTTGCCACCTCAGGAAGCAGAAGGCTGCTACTCTTGCAAGATGCAGGCTTGCTGAGAGGTCCGCAGGACAGGTTCAAGTATCAGCAGTCACATCATATCTAGAAATAGTAATTTCCTCTAATCCTCAGACCCTTTCACTGGATCTCATTTTCAAAATCACTGTAAAATTCAGATACTAAGACAACTCAAGGGGGAAAGAATAGTCTTTACAACAAGCGGCGCTGGGACAACTGAATATCCACATGTGAAATAATGAAGTTGAACCCGTATCTTATACCATACACAAAAAAATAACTAAAAATGGATCATAAGCCCAAATGTGAAAGCTAAAATGATAAAACTCTTAGAAGAAAATAAGAATAAATCTTCATGATATTGGGCTAGGCAATGATTTCTTAGATATAACACCAGAAGCACAAAAAATAAAAGGAAAAGTACATAAATTAGACTTTATCAATATATAAAAGTTTTACACTTCAAATGACATGGTCAAGAAAGTAAAAAGAAAACCCACAGAATTGGGAAAAAATTAGCATATATGTGACTGATAATAGACTTGTCTCCAGAATATGTAAAGAAATAACTCACAGAACTTAATAAGAAGACAAGTAATCCAATTAAAAAATGGGCAAAGGATTTGGATAAACATTTGTCGTAGGGGGTATGCAAATGGCTAATTAACACATGAAAAGATGTTCAACATCATTAGTCATTAGGTAAATGCAAATTAAAACCAAAATGAGATACCACTTTATACCCACTAGGATGACCAGAATAAAAAAGACAATACCAAGTGTTGTGAGGATGTAGAGAAAATAGAACCTACTGGTGGAAATGTAAAATGGTGCAGTCACTGTGGGAAACAGTTTGGCAATTTCTTAAAATGGTCCCACATGACTCAGTGATTCCATTCCCAGAGAGATGAAAATATATGTCCATACAGACTTGCACAAAATGTTCACAATAGTAGCATTGCTCACAATAGCCAAAAAGTGGGAACAACCCAATTGCCCATCACTGGTAAGTGGATAAATAAAATGTTTTCTATCCATGCAATGTAATGCTAATTAGCAATAAAAACGAATGAAGTACTGACATGTGCTACAACATGGATGAACCTCAAAAACTTGAGGCTAAGTTGGAGGAAGCCAGTCAAAGAAGACCACATATTAAATGATTCTGTTTATATGTCCATAAAAGGCAAATCCATAAAGACAAAAAGTAGTTTAGTGGTTTCCAGGGACTAGGGGAAGGATGGGGAGCGACTTTAACTGGGCACAAGATTTCTTTTTGAAGTGATGAAATGTTCTAAAATTAGAATGGTTGCACAATTCTGTAAATGGAGTAGAGACACTGAATTGTACACTTTCAATTGGTGAACTTTATGGTATGTAAATTCTATCAAAAGAGGTTTTTTTAAAAGAAGTAAGTTTGATTAGTTCAGAGACATTTGTCTCTGAGATAAAGTAAGACTTCTTTCAACTTAAAAAGAATTCCTCAGGTCCTTCAGGTGCATTTCCTAGGGCCTATGAGCTTTGTAAGACTTATAAAAAGATTTGAGACCTAAAAACAAAAATGTATTGGCTTTAAACTGGAAAAACATACTCAAAATTAATCAAAGGCTGACAAAAATATAATTTATCAACTAACCAATGAATACCAACTCAAATAAAGCTAACACAAATATATGTAAACTGAAGTAATGTGGGATGTGGTTGTATTTCCCACTTGGCATGATGTTGGGTGTGACTACAAGTCAGTTGCTAGGACTAGGCAGGTCTTGGGATGGGGAGGCTGCTTCACCTCGCCAATTCTTTCTTTCCTTAGAATGAGATCTTTATTAAGGTGAAGTGCTTTTCCCTGCCTGGGCACCCACATTCCTCAGACATACCAACAATAGGGTTCATGTTTTTGCCTCCCGAAAGCTTCTTATTCTACAAGGAAGTCAGTGTATGCAAAACAGTTTTGTGACAGAGCAAGGTCAAAGTTAACATTGCTGCTAAAGGGACAAATTGCCACCGAATGCTTCTAATATGATATGTGGAGAATAACACAGCGTGGCTCCATAGTATTTTGGCCCCAAACACATAAAGTGAATCTAATCATGAGGAAAGTACCAGATGTACCCAAACTGAGGGACATGTTATAAAATAACTGACTCCTCAAAAATGTCAAGTCTATGCAAGACATGGTAAGACAGAAATGATTCCAGATTGAAGGGGACTAGAAAGGCAGAGCAACAGAACATAGCATATGACATGGGATTTTCTTTTGTCATAAAGGACATTATTGGGGCAACCAGCAAAACCCGAGAAAAGACTGTCGGTTAGCTAATGGTATTGTATGAGTGTTACTTTTATGATGCTGTTAATCTTACTGTGGTTATGTTGTCACCTAAGCCCTTGTTTTTAGGAAACACACACTTAAAATGTTTATGGGTAAGGGGCAGTGTGTCTCCAACTTACTCCCAGATGTTTTGGGGAAAAAAAATTGATGTAGAGAGAATGATAAAGCAAATGTGGCAAAATGCTAACAGCTTAGGAATGCGGGTGAAGTTGTATGAGAACTCCGTGTCTTAATTCTTGCAATTTGTTGGTAAGTCTGCAATTATGCCAAAAGAAAAAGTTACAAAATGTTAAAATATCTTCTGCCTCTGGGTCACTAAAGCTGTTATTGAATGCCATTTGTGGCACTAAGGGAGTCTGGTAGACTGTGAAAACTGGCCAAAGGATTTTGAATCAATAGAAGTTCTTAACCTTTATATCTGTTCTCTCTGCAAAGTCCATCCTTTTGTTTGGGTCTAGGTAAATTTGATGTATATGTAATATGACTTTATAAATTCCATGTGTTACAATGTACCTTTATTTGGATACATATCTTTAAAAAATAGCAGTGGCTTATGTGGTAGAAGGTTAGTTTCCCCTCAAGTAACAGAACGTGGTAGTTAGTCCAGGGCTGGTATTGGGCCCCCTACTCAACAGAGACCAAGATGACTCCAGTCTTACAGCTCTTGATGTACTTAGTGTACAGCCTCACGATCCAAGCCAGGTACTCAGGTTCCAGACAGCGCACTCATATTCTCATCAGTAGGAACGAGGAAGGAGCAAAGAAGGGTGACCTATACCCTCCTTCTAAGGACAATATTTGGACATTGCATCCAACAGTTTTGGTCACATCTCTTTGTCCCAGAGTAACTTCTAGCTGCAAGAGAGGCTGTGAATCATAGTCTGGCAGCCACATTCCATCTAAAAATCAAGGAGAAAGAAATGGATATTGGGTGTGTAAACCTGTCATCCAAAACAAGATCGAAATAATCAGTAAGAAAAATTTTGCAACCATGAGTCAAGTGACGATATTGGGACTGCATGGTGTCATAAAGGATTTTAGATTTGGTGGTGGATGGCCTGGGACGTGTAAGCAGAGACAGGAGATGTTTTGAAAAAGAAGAAAATGCGAACAACTCTAAGGATGCTCTGGAATGCAGGCTGAAATACAGTTAAGACCTCTGGTTAAGAGCTGTGGTGTACGCGAATAGAAAGAAAGGAAAGAGCAGGAAAACAGGAAAAGGAAGAGACAGGGAAGAAAGGAAGAGAGGAGCCAAGCAAATGGGGATCAGCAATGACAGGCTGGGTAAATTTCAGCTGTTCTGACATGCTCGAGGCTGGGTCTTTGGTCCTGGGGCTGTGGCCTCTCACTTAACCATAAGGAGCCTTCTGGGAAGGACAGCTTTATTTGGTTAAGGAGCCTTTATCCACTTCCAATTGTCATTTGTAGCTGGAGACTCCTGAGTTCAAATAAAGACTTCATATATCTAAATCAGGGGAGGAACATGGTACAAGGGCCAGAAAAAACATCAGGCTGCAATGAAAAAAAGCCAGCTGTGTGCAAGTAGGAATTTTAATAACGGCTGATAAATCAACTCAGGGCTGTGCTACTTACTGTCTTCTGGGACACCACAGCTGACTGTTATTGGCCCATTGTGTGTTTCTTTGGAGGTCCGGTGAATACCATACAAGCTGCTCATAAGGCTTGTGAGTCAATAGATTTTTTTTAAGGCACCTTAAAAAAACTGCCTTATGTCCAATCAACACTTGGCTCTTTTCTTGTGAAAGACTAATAAGGGATATTTACCTTTCAGCCATGCCTATGGTATAAAAAGATGTGTTTAGGTAAAATTATGCACTTGAAGTTTCTGAAGGAATGGGCAAGTTTGTTCACAAAAGCACTTCATTTATAGTGAAATGTTTACATTATAGCATCCTAGAACTGGAAGGGATGCTTCTCTTTGGGTATAAATATTTCTACAGAAGGCTGCAGAGACTGGAGTTTGCTTTGTTTATAGAAATCTGTCCCACCCCACTCATGTGAATTTCACGATTAGAGACCTTTGCCTGTGCCAATAATTTCAAAATCTAAAACTGGTGAATTTTTGCAAGCTTTGCAAAAGATTTTGCAAATTTGGATTCAAGTCCCTTTGAAGAGTTTAGACTGAGGTGGAGGGCTTGTCGCTGCTCCTGGGAAATCACTCCTCTGAGTCCTCAAGCTGCTCTTTGGAAAGACAGAAGGTAATCAAAATACTAACCAGAGCAGTGACAACACAGTGGGCAGGTTCTGGTGTCTCTGAGTCTAGACTGAAGCATTGTGACCAAACAAACTGCTTGGCCTATTAAAAACACACTGAAGGCAACACATTTTGTTTCGCAACATATGAGAAGGCAGGTTGCCAACTACATGGTTATGAATGTGGAATCCATAAAAAAATCCTCCCTGCACTTTGTCACTCTCTTCATACTGCATTAACCCTACAGCATCAGAAATGGCACAGATTTGCTCACGTCCTCTGAACAGGGAGCTTCCTTTCTTGGCAGTGACTTTATGTCATAAAAATGGCAAATTGACTTCCAGGGGGTCCTCTTTTGTATTTAACTGGCCTGTAGGTAGAAAGTATGAGTAACCTTTCTGAGCCTTCCTACAGAAGAGTTACCTGCTGGGAAGGAAGATGAAAGGTAAACCAAATAGAACAGAAAATGCCTAAGGGTTGGTTTTTTTTCCCTTAAAGTGAAATCTGACTTATAATTAAAACACACTTTGCTTTTTATAAAGAAAGACTTTAGGGGCCTATTTTGTTTTCCAGTTGGTTCTTAGCCAAAACCCGCATGACTGCTTTTTTTTGGCAGGGCAGGGTGGTGGTCATGTTAGAAGAGTGCAATCCTTAATTATTAAATTGAAGGAAATTTCAAGACCATTTCATCCAACACCCCAGTTTGATGGGCAGGAAGGCCCCGGGAAATGGAGCAATTAGCTCAAGGTGTCATGGGAAACGGAGCTTTTCCCAGGACATCCTCACACTTCTAAGGACCAGGTTTCTGTGTGAGCCTTTCTTACTGAACTGTATACTTCTTGCTGTGTCTGCTGAATGAAAAGCTCCACTCTGAACCTTAGTTCTGAGAAATATGGGTGTTGGGCTTGTGGGCCCTGAATGCCATTTCCAGTTGCAATTTTACCTCGGACATATTAGACATAGTGTCCTGTTTGAGTACCACTTTTCTGTGGAAGAAACCTTGGTTCAACTGCAAATGCCAAGACAGGCCACCAGGGCGTTTTATTTGTTTTGTTTGCTTGTTTGATATAAGCTACTTACTGATACATGAGAGATGAAAGACAGGAAGAAAATAAATGGGTATTTTTAAATTCCCTGCTTTAAAACCTTTGACAGTAATAAGTAGCTAAGCCTGTTGCAGACTTACTCTACCTAAGCCATGGTTGGAGACACCTCTAATCCACACAACGATTAACATGGGAAGGCGATTTTATCATTCCCATTTTACAGATGGGGAAACTATAGCAGAGAGAGGCAAAGGACCTGCCCAGGGTCACTGGGTCATAGGAAATAGCATGGCTGGGGCCTTGCTCTGTAGTTCGTGCTTCTATTCACAGATGATGGGACCCCAGGCACAACGCATGTTGTTCTCTAGACCTATCCTTAGAGGTATGGATTCTGCCTTCAAGTTGGCTTCTTCCTCTTTGGCAGTTCTGTGGCCTTTATTTCCTTCCTGTTCTGCTGATTCAGGACCCCAGAAAGCCTAGCTTCCTGTCACGATCAGTTTGAGGACCGCCCGCAGAAACGCGGACTCAGCAAAGCAGTGCACACCATGCAAGAGCCAGCAAAAGGTCAGAGAACCACAGCCACAGAGATGCCTGTGTGTGCACATGCATTCACACACACACACACACACACACAGAATATCCAACTAGGAGAGAGAAGGAAAGGTGGTGGACATAGAAAGAATTGAAAGGTGAAAACAACATAGATGATCCTGGAGTACATTGTACTAAGTGAAATAAGCCAGACACAGAGACAAACACTGCGTGATCTCATTTATAACTGAAACAGTCAGGCTCCTAGAACCAGAGAACAGAATGGTGGTGGTCAGGGGCTGAATGGGAGAGAGGGCAGCGGGGATGGGATGCTGGTCAAGGGGTACAAACTTTCAGTTATAAGATGACCACTTCCTGGCGATCTAAGTGTAGCATGGTGACTGCAGGTAATAATACTGTACTGTATGCCTGAAATTTGCTAAGAGAGTAGATCATAAGGGTTCTCAGAGAAGGTAAGTATGTAAGGTGATGGATGTATTGATTAACTTGATCGTGATAATCATTTCACAATGTATATATATATTAAATCATCATACTGTACACCTTAAACAAACCACTTTGTATAACCTAAAATAAGAAAAAAAGCAAGGAACAGCAGCTACATAGGTTTGGGGATGCCAGGAATTCTCTGGAATTCTATTAATTTCCTTTTAAAAAGAAAGCCTTCTGCTTTTATTAGGAAGGATAAAAATACAGTCTTTTGTTTCTCAAGCATGTCCAATGAGTTTTAAATTTTTATTAATTTATTTTTAAATTGTAATGAAATTCACATAATGTAAAATTATCCATTTTATGTATTTATTTATATTAAAGTATTATTGATATTCAATTTTGTGTTGGTTTCAAATATACTATACAGTGGTTCAACAGTTACCCACATTATCAAATCCTCACTCCCTCTAGTGCTGTTACTATCTCTTAATGTCATAAGATGTTGCAGAACCATTGGCTGCATTCTCCATGCTGTACGACTGTCCCCGCGACCAACTGATATTGTGACTGCAAATTATTGTGCCCCTTTATCCCCCTCACACTCCCCACCACCTGCTGCAGCGCCTACCCCTTGGTAACCACTAGTCCCTTCTCGGTGTCAATGAGTCTACTGCTATTAAAATTAGCCATTTTGAAGTACACAATTCAGGGGCATTTAGTACACATTTGTGATATTGTGCAGCCACCACTTCTAGTTCCAAAACATTTTCATTACTTCGAAGGAAACCCTGTAGCGGTTCAACAATTGCTTCCCATTTTTTCCTGCCCACAGCCTCTGGCAACAATAGTAACTTGTAAACTGCTGTTAAGGAGTGATTCCTTCATCCCTCACAGATGGCTGGGAAGAGCGGGTGACATACAACTAGAGTAAGGAGCAGTTTCCCCTCTCTTGCCTTCATTGGGGGGCTTCAATTTAAACTCCCACCCAACTGTCTGTGAGAGATTCCATCGTCTGCATTCTCACCACAGGTCTGCGTAGTTCATCTTTGAGGGTTTTAGCCATTGTGCTGAGGGTGTGGTAATATCTCATTATGATTTTAATTTGCGGAGCCCTGGTTATTAGGGAGGTTGAACACTTTCAGCCATGTGGATCGGTCATTTAGATATCCTTTTTGGGGAATTGCCTGTAAATCTTTTCCCTGCTTTTCTTCTGGGTGGTTTTTTTTCTTTTTAATCTGGGAGATGTGTACATACTCTGGATATGAGCCCTTTGTTATATGTACTGCAAATATATCCTCCCACTTTTGACTTGCCTTTGTGCTCTTATATCTTTAAATGTAGAAATTCTCAATTCTAATGTACAGGCATGTCTTTGTATTATATTTCACTTGCTTGTTCTTGTTTATTGTGCTTGCTCTTTGCAGATATTGCCTTTTTTTTTTTTTTAACAAATTGAGGTTTTTGTGGCCATCTTGCCTTGAGCAAGTCTATTGGTGCCATTTTTTCAACAGCATTTGCTCACTTTGTGTCTCTGTCACTATTTGGTAATTGTTGCAACATTTTAAACTTTTCCATTATCGTTATATTTGTTGTGGGGATCTGTGATTTAATGAACTATTGTACTTGTTTTGGGGTACAGGAACCATGACCATGTAAGATGGGTGAACCTAACTGATAAATGCTGTTTGTGTTCCGACTGCTCCACTGACTGGCTGTTCCCTAATCTCTCTCCCTCTCCTCAGGCCTATGCTGTGAGACACAATAATATTGAATGTAGACCAATTGACAACCTTACAATGGCCTCTATGTATTCAACTGAAAGGAAAGTCACATGTCTCTCAATTTAAATCAAAAGCTAGACATGATTAAGCTTCGTGAGGAAGGCATGTTGAAGGCTGAGATAAGCTGAAAGCTTGGCCTGTTATGCTGGTTAGCTGAGTTGTGACTGCGAATGCTAGCTCTTAGGAGTTCAGGGATGATGGGCCACTTCTGTGGGATCAGGTTCATAAGAGTGTAGGGAGTCAAAACCTTCAGATCCATTGCTTGCACGTCTCTGACTCATCCAGGCCTTGACCTTGGCATAATTTTTAACTTGATAAAGGGTGACCTTTGTTGGGTATTTAATCCTCTTTGGCTTGGTCCTTAGCCTTTTCTGCTTTGCCACCACAGGAGATGAGAGATTCATTCTATGCAACCAAGGAGGCCTCTGGTTTTCACACCTGGCTTTCCATTGCCTATTACCCTCAGCTGTTTATCATCTTTCTGTAGAGCATTAATGATTCTTACCAATAGCCATCCAAATCCATTATCTCTATAGCAGCAATTTCCCTCAAAAGGCTCAAATGCCTGTATACCTGTTGGTGCTTTCACTTTGACCTGGACACCCCTCCATGTGGCAACAGTGAAAGTGTGAACAATTAAACCAGCAACTTGTGTCAAGGGCTGAGACACAGCAGCCTACCAACAGTGATGGGGACCTCCATGCCAGCCGGTTCCAGAGCCCATCCCATCACCTGCTTTTTCAGACCACTGCAGGTGTCAGCTGTCACAGGTTAGATTTCTTCAGAAGCAAAGGCAGAGACAGAGTTTGAGGTGCAAGATGCTTATTAGGGGTCAGCACTGGTGGAAGAAAGGGGAGGTAGCAAGATGAGGCACAGGAAGGAGTCAAACAGTAATGCCAGCCTGTCAAATCTTTGGTCAGTCAACATGGCAGGGAGATGCCATCTCAAGGGCTTTGAGTGTCCAGCATCAGATGGAAATGGCCAGGCTTTTTCCTTCTCAGTCACTGGGTGTCTGCTGCTCTGGGACCCATGTAGGAATACATTTCAATATTGATAGAAGAAACCTTCATAAACTCACTTATTCATTCGAAGGATGTATTTGTGGATCTTTTAGCATACATAACCAGGCCATCCTGTAAACAATACTTCTTTTCAAACTTACATCTTTTACTTTTTTCTTGTATTACTTTCTGCACGGGTTTGATCCTCCATGACGATGCTGAATGGAGGTGGTCAAAGCAAGCACCTTGTTGCCAGTTCAGAGGGAGACCTTTCAATAGTGCACTTTTTGGTATGCTTGTAGGCTTTTGTGCCTCTGCACATATGGTATGTTTGTTGAAGATTTCGTACACCCTTTATCAAGTTAAAAATTTTCCTTTCTATTCCTACTTTGCTAGTACATATATTTTTAAAAATTCATAAATGCTGTTGAGTTTTGTTCAATAATCATCTACTGAGATGATCACGTGTCTTTTATTCCATTAATTGGTGAATTACACTGATTGGTTTTTAAATGTTAAATCAAACTAATATTTGTGGAATAAACTTCTCTTGGTAGTGATGTTGTCTTCTTTGTATATTGCTGGATTTATTTTGATGATTATATGTTCAGGAGTTTTGCACCGAAGTTTGAGTAAATTAGCCTGTCTTCTTTTTTGTAATGTCTCTGCTAGGTTTTGGTACCAAGAGTATGTTGGACTCATAGAACGAGTTAGGGATTATTTCCTTTTTCTATTCTCTGAAGGAGTTTGTCTAAGATTGGTACTATGTTTCCCTTAAATATAACTCACTGGCAAAACTAGGCCTGGAGTTTTCTTTGTAGGAAGATTTTAAATCATAAACTTAACTTAAAAGAGTAGATATAGGACAGTTCAGGTTTTGTATTTCTTATTGTGCCAGTTGGTAAGCTGTATTTCAAGGAATTTGTCTATTTTGGTCAAATTTTCAGACTTATTAGCAGAAAGCTGTTCATAATATTATCTCATTATCTTTTTAATGACTGAAAAATCTGTAGAAATGTCTTTTTTCATTTCTTGGCATTATTCGTGCTTTTTAAAATTAGTCTTACCAGGGATTTATTGACTTTATTAGTCTTTTCAAGAGTTAATTTTTGACTGTTTCCATTTATTTGCACTTTCTTTGTGCTTAATTAGCCGTTGTTCTAATTTTTCATGAACACTTTGCTTGTTCTAACCTCAGGCTTATTTTCTACTATGTGCATTAAAAATATAACTTCCCATGTTCACATGGCTTTAGCTAAATCATAATTTGGGGAGATAGTATTTTTAAAAAACTGTCACCTTAAAATATTTTCTAATTCCCATCATGATTTTTAAAATTCATGTTATTTAGGAGTATATACAGTTGTCAAATATGTAGATATTTTCTACTTACCTTTTTCCTTCTTGTTTTCTGGTTTAGTTGCATCATTGTCTGAGAATGTACTCTGTATCATTTAGATCATTTGAAATTTGTTGAGACTTGCATATTGCCTAGCACTTTTATAAGCATTCCATGTGCACTTGAAAAGAATTTGTGATCTGTAGTTGTGGGTACAGTATGCTATATATGTCTATTAGGTAAAGTTTGTTTATCCAGTTGCTCAAATCTATTTCTTCCTAGTTTTCATTTGTTTATTCTAAAAATTACTGATATACATGTTCTACTATAATGGTAGATTTGTGTCTACCTTCTTGCAACTCTGTCCACATTTTTGCTTTGTATGTTTTGAGGCTCTGTGTATTAGGCACACACAAATTTAGAATTGTTATATCTTCTTGGTGAATCAAGCACATTATTATAGTGTCTCTCTTTATTTCCAGTACTTTTTTTTTTTTTTTTTGCCATAAAGCCTACTTTCTTTTGGTTAATTTTTGAATGGTTTGTCTGTTTTTTAGTTTTTGTTTTTATTTCAAAAAGTGTGGTTAAATTCACATAACACGATTTACCATTGTAAGCAGTAAATGATTTTTCACTTCTTTATTCTGGCAAAAAAAATAACAAAAGTTAACATTTTAATCGTTTTTAAGTGTACAGTTCAGTAGTATTAAGTACGTTCACATTATTTTGTGACTGCTCTTCAGAATTCTTCATCTTGCAAACAGGGAAACTCTATACCTGTTGAACAACTATTCCGTACTCTTGCCCCCACCACCCCCGAATACCACCCTTCTATTTGTCTATGAATTTAGTACTTAAGGTACCTTATATAAATAGAATCGTATGATAATTTGCTTTTTGTGACTGGCTTATTTCATGTCACATAATATCCTGAAGGTTCATCCATGTTGTGGCATGTGTCAGCATTTCCTTACTTACCTTTTAAGGCTGAATAATATTCCATTGTATGTACATCCACTTTTTTAATCTGTTGATGTACACTTGGGTTCTTTCTACCTTTTTGTTATTGTGAATAATGCAGCTATGAACATGACTGTACATCAAAATTCCTGTGTTTGGGTCCTTGCTTTTAATTCTTTTGAGTATATGCCCATGAGTGGAATTGCTGGGTCACATGGCAATTCTCTTTAATTTTTTGAGGAACTGCTATACTGTTTTCCATAGTACCTGTGCCATTTTACATTCCCTACAAGCAATGCACATGGCTATAATTTCTCTATTTTCTTGTCAACACTTGTTGTTTTCTGTCTTTTTTAAAAAAAATAATAGCTATCCTAATGGGTGTGAGGTCATACTCTTGACTCAAGTTGCTGTCAAAAGCAAAAGGCCCTAGGGCATGAGGACATTAAATTTCAGAATCAACTCCCTGTTCTGTCTACCCTTGGTAGTTTTCATATTTGTTAACCTTCCAGAAGTGTCCAAGCAGATGTTTGGAAGAACATACTGTCCATTTTGTTTTAGTTGTCCTCGGCGGGAGGGTTAGTCTGAACTCTATCTGGTCCACCATCACTCTTTTTCTGTATCTCAAGTAGAAATTATGTGGATCTAAAAGTAGAAGGGGAGTATAAGCTTACAGGGATTTAACATCTCTTTATTTTAACTAACCCATGTTATCTTCCACTACTATATTTTAAGTGACTTGAGTACATATTCTGGATGAGAACTCACAATGATTCAAATTAATAGGCAGTGAAATCTTGGTAGCTTAAATGGAAAGGAAAAAAGAAGAAAATCCATGAAAGAAAAAAGGAGAGGGAAAAGGAGGAGAGAGTGAAGGAGGACTTGGGTAGAACAGAGATCAGGAAGGTGGAAAAGAAGGAAAAGGTGAAAACAGGAAAGAACAAAATTAAAGGGAACTCTCTTTAGTGTCACCAAAGTCTTGTAGTCAGTGATTCTCCAGAAACCCACAATTTCTACATCTTTAACAATACAAAAACAATTACTTTCCCATTGTCCTTTCCTTGCCAACCATTCGCTAATTTTTATGATTGGCTGTAGAAAAGGGAATTCATTAACTTAATAAATATGTATTAAGTGCCCACTACATGCTCAGCTCTGCCCTGGGCACTGAACACAGGCACATTAATGAATAAAACATGCCTAAGTCCTTGCCTTCTTTGAGCTTCTGTTCTAGTGGGCTGTAGTAACCAAGGTGTAGTAGCTAAGGTGCTGGATGCTGTCACAAATAGATCACAAGTTCTCTGTGTAGTAACATAGTAAAGGTTTACTGTCTGTTCAGCTTAGAGCACAATGTATGTATTTTTGGTCAGATTTCCACAGTCACGCTTTTTAGTCACATGCTCTAAGTCCATTTGCAAGAACTAGTCACATAGTCCCAGCTAGATTCAAGGACATAGCTGGGAAATGCAGTTCTCAGGAACAAATGTAAAGTCTTGCATGATCAGCAAGCTGACTATATTCCTCACATGGAGATACACAAAAAAATGAATAAATAAATTACTTATGTTAGAAGGGGATACATGCTATAAAAAAACAGGGAAGATATAGTGTGTGTGTCTGCCAAGGAATATTAAAATTTTGAATAGAATGGTGGGAAAGTGAGCAAAGGCTCGAAGGAAGCAAAGGAGTGAGTGCGATGGATATATTACTGGAGGATGGAACACTCAAAAAGGAGGCCTTTATGGCCAACATAGGGCAAGGTGGTGAGACGTGGGTGATGAGGTCAAAGGAGTGAGAGGAGTCAGATTGTATAGGACTTCTGGTTTCACCTCTGAATGAGGGAAGTAGACATCAGAAGGTCATGTGCCAAGGACAGGGAGGATTTGATTTGCATTTTATCAAGACTAGTGTGGCAGCTACATTGAGAATACACTGCATGGGGGCAAAGGCGGGGAGAGTACAGTGGTTTGGACCACAGGGGCAATGATAGAGGTGATGAGAAATGGTAAGATTCTGGATAAATTTTTGAAGGCAAAGGAGGATTTGCAGATGGACTGAAGGTGATGTTTGAGAGAAAGACAGGAGGGAATGTGACCTGAGCAACTTTAGGCGTGGACTTGCTAATAATGGAGCTGGGGAAGACTGGGGTGGAGCATATTGGTGGTGGGGGGACAGGGGTGGGGGAGGTCAGGAGTTCACTTCTTAACATGCTGAGGTTGAGACGTCTCTGAGACCCAAGTGGCGATGCCACGAGTCTGAAGCCCAGGAGAAGGCTCTGGACTGGAGCTCTAGGTTTGGAGTCCGTCCCCAGGGTAGATGGTATTTAAAGCATGGAGACTGAAAGAGGTGGGGGGAGAACTGTAGTCAAAGAGGAGAGACTCAAGGATTGAATCTTGGGGCTGAAAAGAAGGCGTGGCCAGTGAAGGGGCTGGGGAGGAAAAAATGAGGGGAGGAAGAGTGGGGAATTTATTTGGGAGTGTGCATTCATCAGATCAGAATCAGAATGGACTGCCATTCATGTTGGCCAAGAAGCCTGTTTTCCCCCAGCTTCGTTCCTGTCTGGCTGCCTCCAGCTGCACATGGTTCAGAGTGACCTGAAGAGATGAAGGGCCCTCTGATAAACGTTTGGCCCTTCATTCAACAAATACTTGCTGATCATCAAATACATGTGCCTGGCCCTGGTCCAGGAACTGAGGGAACAGGCCATAGAAGGCCTGTCCCCTATGGAGCTTACACTCTAAAGGGGTTGAGGCAGGTAATCAACAATCAACAGACAAACTAGAACATTTCTCACCCAGGCAAGAGAATAGAGAGTGATGTGCTTTGGTTAAGGAGATCACCGAAGTCCTCTTTGAGGAGGTGATGTCTGAGCTGAGACTTGAGTGCTGAAAAGGTGATAGTCATCGGATCTCGGGGAACAAGGTTCTTGGTGGCAGGGAGCTTGGGGCACAGTGGGGAAAGAGAGGCCAGGGCACTCGACATGATGGGGAAGGGGGGCAGGAGCCACTGCACACAGGAGTGTGAAGGCCATGGTTAGGCATTTGAGTTTTATTCCAAGAGTGATGAGGAGCCTTTGGTGGTGGTAAGCAGAGAACCACGTGACTTCCATTTACATTTCACAAACGCCCCTGGGTTGGTCATATGGAGAATGGACTGTAGGAGGCAGAGTGGAGGCAGGCAGAGGAGTTAGGAGGCTAGAATCTAGGTCAGGCAACTGGTGGTGTCTCCTGCAAGAATGGACCAGGAGAGGATGCCCCCTGGAGTGGATGAATGGGTCAGGCCTTCATGTAAATTGAGTGCTTCTCTGGGTCAGGCCTATTGGAGTAAAGAAACACACCTACTCAAGAAACGTTTGGGAGGTACAGTCCTTTCCCTCCGCTTACTTAATGTTTAATTATTGGAAACTCAGACCCCACACCTAAAGGAGCCCTGTAAACACAAAGCAACCATTAAATAAGTGCATAGGAATGGCTAAGTGCTGAAACAGCTGGAAAAGCAGCAGTTGGATGCCCTGCAAAGAGACGAGTCCTCTTTAGATGGGAGGGGCATTCTATTTTCAAGTGGGCAGCGGCAAGAACAGAGGGTCTGAGAGGCGCTGCGTTCCTTTCGTAGGCCGCGGTCCCGCGTGGCTGCCTGCGCTAGAACATCTAAGAACCTGGCTCCAGGCTCTAGTTTCCCAACTTATGCGGAGCTCAAAGAAGCGGTGACTCAGGGGAGGTCCCTCCCCGGCACGCTGCGTTCTCGCCGGCCGGCCGGGAGTGACTCATTACCTCGCTCCCTCCCTCACGGCTGACTCCGGGCCAATCCCGTAATGAGTCTACACCTCACTCTTCTCATCTGACCCGGGCAATTGCCTGATGGAGTTTTTAGCTGCCCGGGGGGCAGGGATCATGTCAGCAACGGTCCAGATTCCTCGAGAGAGGTTTCTCTCGGGGTCTGCAGGAAGCATCAACCCTTTGAATAGAGCCAAAGCCCCAGGCCCTCCCGGGCATCGAAGGCGGGGTTTAATGCACGTGCATTCTTCTAATTTCAGAGCCATTCGAGAGCATTCTGTGCTGAATACAGTTTCGCAAGCATTGATGCCCTGGAGGATATTCTCTTGGACACCTCTTTGCAAAAACTTGCTTGGATAAAAAAAGGCAATGAGAGCAGGTCCCCAAAGTCTGCAGAGACAAGAGGCACTGGGAAGTGTGGCGGGGGGTACTGATCGACAGGCTCCAGGGGGAAAAGGGGCCACTGCGCGAGGGCGCGGGCAGCTGCTCTGCTGGCCCCGCTAAACCCAAAGCCCGAGGTGAGTATCCGGCAGAGGGCTCGGACAGCTCCCGTGCAAAGAGCTCGCTGGCCGGAGCGAAGCCCGGGCGGTGGTCGTGGGCACCAGGGTCCCTCACCCGGGTTCCCCCGGCCGGCGACGCGACGCCCAGTACTTTTCAGTGCACCCCGTGGCCTCTGTGCATCCGCCCACAACCCGAGTGGCGCCCGCAGTTTTCCCCTCGCCCGGGGCCCGGGCTCGCCGCCCCGCTGGGACCCTGCGGATGGACAAGGGCAGCCGCACCCTCCGCCCTGTCCCGGCCCCTCTCTGGGACCCTCCCCCGAGCCCTGGCACGCCTCCGCGCCGGGACTGGAGCCCGCAGCCAGCGTCCCTAATTACCTGCCCCGGGAAGTCACAGTCCGCGCGCAGCCCGGGACTGTAAAAGGGTGGATGCGGCCGAGCCCAAAACCACATTCCTAGGGGAGGGGTTTCCACCTAGAGGGTCGCGGATCACGTTACCGGCCGAGGGGAGAGCGGGAGGGCACTCAAACAAGGGTAAAAGTTGCATTTAGTTTATTACTCTCCTCCCCCTGCCCCCCAAACACGCTTTGACGTAGGTTGACTCGGGGACACCGTGTCCGCCCAGGTCCTGGAGCCCGACGGCCTAGCAGCGCCGTGCCAGGACACAGGCACTTTTCCGCCGGCGAATGCCGGAGTCAGAGCGCCGGCTGGTCTGCAGTGCTGCCGGGCTCCGGAGCCCTGTAGGCTACCCCCAGCAGCCCGGGGGCGGGAAGCCGGCAGCCGGAGCCCGCCGCCGCGCACCGAGGACCTAGAGCAGTAACAGACGCATAAATGCGCATAAATAAATCAATGAGCAGCTCTTTGCCGCCAGCAGCAGGGAAACTTCGGGCTGATTAAATGCAGACGTGGGGTGTCTGCCAGGGCAGGAGGGCGGCAGGGCAAAGGGAACAGGCGTGGAGGCCAGGGGTGGGGGGAAGGGAGGCCAGGGGCAGGAGGAAAGAGAAAAAAACCCAAAGCCACACTTAAAAAATGGGGTGAGTTTTAAATGCAAACATCCCGGAGGAGGGGAGGGGCCGGGCGTCCGGGCGAGCCCGCCACCCCGGGCAACTTTCCGGGCGGGAGGTGCGGCTGAAGGGGCGGTGCCGGCGGCGGGAGGCGGGAGTCGGGGGCCGAGGGGGGGAGTCACTTTAAAGGCTCTTTCTTACCCATAATGCTTTGTGGGGACGTTGACAAGTGGATCCAAGATGGCGTAGAAAGTAATGACAGGTAAGTCCTGACTTCCCCCTTCTCTGCTGCTGGGACCGCTCCGCGAGCTGCCGGAGCCCTCCGGGGAGGCGACCGGACCCCCTCCCGGTCTTCCGGACGCCGGGACGGGTGGCCCCGGGGCGGGCTGGGGGCCCGCGCGGCTCCGGCGGGGCCTGGGAAGCGGGGCTCTTCGAGGCGAGGCCCGGACGCTGGGGCTGTTTACAGCTTCTTCCCCTCCTCGGTCCCCTTCCCCTCCGCTGGGGGCGGCGGCGCCCTCGGCCCAGGCGGCGGCGGGGGCCGTGCAGGTCCGGGCCGCGGGCCTGCGGGAGCTTTCTCCAGCCGCGGGCACTCCGAGAGGGCGAGCCGAGCCTCCTCGCACGCTCCCGTCCCCCGGGTCGCGGCTGGGGGTGGGGAGCGTGCGGGCCTCCCACGCCCCGCTCGCTCGGCCCCTCAGGGCTCGGCCTTCCACCCGGGTGGCGCGGGGGCCGGAGAGTGGGCGTCGGGAAAAGTGGGTCAGGGGTGCACCCCTCCCTCCCCCGCCGAGGGCTGTTGCCTGAGCTTCACTTTCTTCCCCCCCTTTCTCCGCCCCCTCCTCGGAAATTCTCATTGGCCCATGAGCACATCAACAAAAATAAAAACAGTACTCTTTCCCTTAAGACTCCCGTTTTCGAGGGCTAAGAGGTTGCAGTTTTATCTAGGGAACTTTGATTCCTCTCCCCCCAACTTATTTGAGCTTTCTGCACCCTCCCCTTTGCTGAGGATTGTTCAGACCGGGTTAGAAGCCAGGGTCGTGGGATTCTTCCTGCATTGGGATCCTCAGGTTTTGTTTGAAACTGAATTGTTATTCCATCTCCCTCCCAACTCAGCCTTCTCAGGCAAATCATTAAATACACCACGTATAACCCTAGAGTGGAGAAGAGTGGGGAGTTGTCCCGGCTAGTTTGTTCTTAATTTTGCCCTTTCTTAAACTCATAGTAATGAGATTTCTTTTTCTTTTTTTCAAAGGTCAGTCAGTGCTGAAAGAGATGACTTTATGTTTTGGATTTTAAGAGCGTTTTATTATTATTACTCTAAGAGACAGAGGGGAAATGTTTTTATTTTAAAGTGATAAAAACAGACTCATTTACAAAGGTGAATACTGTACCACTTTGGTAACCTTTTTCCATTTGAAATTTAGATGCCCTTTCACCTCAGGCTGATAAATTGTTTGCTACTGATCATGTCTATTACTGGTGTTGTATACACACATTTTACTTTTCTATTTACCTCAGGAATTGGATGAAGTAATTGATCACTAAAGAACTACAGTGCTGGTGAGATGTGTAAGGTGAGACCGCAGTTAAAAATGATCTACCTTTTTTCCTTCTTTATCTTAACTCATAAAGGTGGAGCTGAAACTAAGTAATTTGATGGGACCATTTTTGTTTTCCAAATATCTCACTCAGTCAAATGGATTTTAGGCAGGGCTAGATTTAGAAAGGAAAAATACACCAAATGTACCAAACTTTTCAGTGGTTCTAACATTCTCAACTGTAGTGGAGTTTATCCGGAGCCAAAGGTTATTTGCAGCTATCCTTGATTAGTATCTTCACAGGGGTAATTATAGTTTGCCTGCTTAAATTTCCTTGTGTAACTTTAATTGGATGTCTTAATTTTATCTGTGTTTTGATGTTCATCACTTACTCTACACTGAGTGTTAGTGACTGTGTGTGTAGATTTTGTGTGTCCACAATTTATGGGACTCTTAAAAGTACACCCTTTCCATTGGAAAGAAGTATTTTAGGCAAGCCAGTCACTCCCCTTATTCTCTGAAAAATGGAATAATACTTGTCTTTCTCATAGTTATTTTGAGTAAGAATGATATCGTTGAGTTTTGTTTAGCTCATCAGGGATTAGACTGGATTTCATTATTTTCTGGTCACATGTGAATTCAGTGTTGCTTTTTCTAGTCTAACTTAAAATACTTTGGATTGAAAGGACCTTATGGAAATAGTGTAGTTCGTGAACAGTAAGTATTCTGTATTGGGAAGAAGGAGAGAAGTTTGCTAATTTTACATTTTTCACAAGTGATTTTCTCAACTTTAAAAATATTTTATTGTGGTCTGTTGAGAGAATGTAAGTTAATTATGGTAGATTGGTTACTGCAGGCTTTATTTACTTATATTTTAACACATCTGGGTAGCCTTTGGATTTTGAAATTTTCCCACAAACTTTCATATCTATAACATCTGTTCAAGAAGAATAAGATATGCTTTATTTTTTTTCCAGATTGAGGCACAGTATTGACATTTTGCCTTAATTAAAAAAAAAAACTTGGGAGAGGAAGGTGGACATAAACCAAGACCCTGTGCAAGTGCAGACATCACGTTTGTGTGTGTTTGACACTCAGCAATCAGTGCTTATGTTTACTACATATATTTTAATTTTTATTCTTGGCAGAGCAAATCTGGATCTTTCAATTTATTTTCAATTTACAGAAGGAGGCAGTCATGGCTTAGACCTCCTAATCTGAACTTCTTAGGTTTTTTAAAAAAATACAGATTACTTTGTAGAAGGGAACCGGTGATCTGCTTTTTGTCCTGTGAAGATGTTCATTTGTAGCCTAAAATTGCATATATAGAAATAAGTGATCTTGTGTGGCTACTGTTGTCTGGCCTAAATTGTGTCAAGAATTTTCCACAATTTTCACACATGTAGACCATGTGAAGTGCTAGTGTTCACTTCAAAGTGAAGTCAGTGGTTGGCCACCAAACAAGTTGTTACACAAAGTATTCTAAAATGGGAAATACCATAGTATGGAAGGTTGTGGTGAAGTAGAAGTCTGTGTCTTTGAGCTGAATAAAGACATAGCTTTTTTAGTCAGTCCTTTTGGCTGGGAAGCTGGACACTATTTTTAGGTAAGGCAGTAGTTTTTGGGAATCAGTAAGTACCTCTCATCAGCTGATAAAACTTGATTTCTGCAATAGTTAGCAAGAAGTTTCATGTTCTAATACTATAAATATTCAATCTACATTGTTTTAAAGTTTGTATACATTTACGGACAGCTCAGTATTTTACTGGAGAGGGGATTGATGCCAGAAAAACAGGAGAAATCACTCCTACTTGCAAAGGGCCTTGTGTAGTTTAAAAATATACAGCATATTCATGAAAGGATAAGAATATTGCAGAGGGACCTACAAATAAGTGGACCAGAACTTAGACATGCCATTTATGTTCTCTGTTTAACAAATAGGTTTGGTATTAATATTAACTGTAAATGAGTCTGTAATTGTCTGTCAGACTAATATTAAGATCCAAATACAGGTCCAGCACAAGAAGTGCATTTGCCTGTTGTTTAAATGCACATAAGATTTTGGGCCAAGTTTATCAATTTGTTGATAAACAAGAGGTGGGGAGGAGCGACTTAAAAATTTTTTTTAAATTGTTGAGGTTGTTTATTTTCATAATGTCCATGCAAATATTATTTGGTATCTAAGTAATATTTTGCAATGTTTTCTAGGAGAAAACTATGATATGTATGGAGAGTGGCCACTCCAGCTTACAGTTTATTTAAATTGATAGGTGTAGTCAGGATTATTTCTGTAGCATTGGCTAGAAGCAGCATAAAACATAGGGGTCTATCACTTCAAGGGTGGCTGGGATAATTAATACTTCTGAGTAAACCTGAATTTAGCAGGGTTAATATTCTTTTTTAAAAATAATATTGCAGATGTAACATGAGAGTTTTACGTAAAGATAATACACACACACACCACACACATATATATAATTTTTTAAGCTATCGTCTAAAACAAAGTGAAAGTTTTTCAACATACTACCAAATAGTCGCACAAGCTTGTTTACTTATGTAAATTGTGCTGGGTCAGTTTCTTCAAGAGCAGGAAATTGTCTGATAAAACCAAAGTTTGTATATTCATCTTGCTTTTGGACAACACAAAAACCCTGATTCAGCATTAGGTTCTTCAAAGAATGCATGGCATATTGTTTGACCAAACCATTCCAAAGTCTGTGATTTTTGTTATTTCTGTGCCATATTTTAGGTGTTCTCAGCACATCTGAATTTGCCTTTTTGCTTTCTTCTGTGGAAATTCTACTTGTAATGGGCATATTCCCGTAAGCCGAGCTTCCTGTCAGTAGGCAATATGTATAACTAGTCAAGTTTTTAAAGAATATTTATTATTGTTATGCCAAAGTGTTGCATGCTACATTAAATAAATTTGAGCAGTACTTGAGTGTATGAACTAAAAAGGATTAAAAAAAAAAGGCCTCTGTCCTCCTTCCTCTAACTTTAGTTGTGTGCTGCTGAGCTGACCATAGCAAATATTGCTGGTGTCATTTGGCTTTTGCAAGACCTCTCTGTTGAGGTATATTGCCAGGAAAGCAGAGGAAGAATTCAGGGAAGACCAGTGTTTAGATGTGATCCAAGGACTATTTCCGCTCATTTCCTGGGATGTTAAGTATTATGTTATGTTGATTATCTTAAACTATATTAACAGTCTAAGATAGCTGTAACTGAATTTAATGAAACACTCAAATAGTTAATTCCATTGTCAGGTTGATAAAGTGTTGATTTGTTGCTCTTTTAAGGAAATAAATATTTGTGAATTGAATTCATATCACCTTAGGGCTGGGGGTAATTGTGGTAGTTACCATCTGTGGAATTTTATGATAAGCAGCACAGTATATTCACTATAGGCTTTTTATAACTCTTTATTATCCCTCCTATAATTCCCGCAACAACTCCAAGATGTTATTATTTCTGTTTTGTAAAGAAGGAAATTTAGGCTAAATGTGAAGTAGCTAACAGAATGTCACAAGATGTAAGTAGTGGTGCTGGGGTTCTGTCCTGGAAAGCCTGTGCTTTGTCCATTTTAAATGTGCTCTGCTACTTCTGTCTGGTTTGATTTTATGGATGAGGAAATTTAGGCCTGGAGAAGTGAAATGACTTGCCCAAGGCCACACAGCTAAGAAGCAGCAACAACATTAAACCACACTTTTATCTCTGGTCTTGTATTTCAGGACTCTTGGTCCTGGCTGGTTATACTGCATTTTATTGAAATACTATGGACCAAAAACCATACGCTGTGAATACTGGATACAAATGCTTCAGAATGGATATATCAGCAGTAGTGTTTCCTACTATGTATTTAAAAGCTTCCTTCTCTTTTTCAGAAATTATAAAGAGCTCTGATGGGCTATTTGGGTGTTCCCCAGTGCAGTGAACTGCAGGTGAGTAATGTTTTAGGAGAGATTTATTTAGAAAACAAGAACTTGGTAATGGCTGAGACAGAGACAGGAGAGGCTCAATCTAGATGAGAGTGTATGGCCAGAAAGGCTGAGTGGGACAGGGCGGAGCGATACAGCACTGTAGTGAGACTGCTGGGGTAAGTCTTGACCTGGAACAGACTGGATAACGACGGCCATACTCTGAAGAGCCTGCTTGCCCTTTGTCAGTTTGTTGAAGAGAAGTGAGGGTAGGTTAATCTTCCACTTTTGTTCTGAATGAGTAACTGCATGGGGGCTCAACTTATCTGCCTGTGATTGGAACTTGAGAGGTCCTTCAGTTTTTGTGTCAACATTCTTGAGTGGTAGTTGCCCTGCGCTCTGATGAACTTAGTTAAGCATTTAATTGTTTTTCCTGTTATCTGCTATGTGTATTGTCATGAATGACTGAATATCTGCATTTTTGAGGCTCTAGATGCTGAGGATACATTACCAGAAGCAGGTTAAACTTTTTTTCCTGATGGTTGTGTTCCCTCCATACAGTGAATGTATTAGTCCTTCAAATTATTTATATTTTGCTGGAATGCCCGGCTAAGTAAAGAAAGACACTTTAGTTTTGAGTTTCACAGTAATTAATTTTCTTGGTACCTCATAGTATCTTGGTCTTTCATTATTAAACCTAGCAAACTGTAATACTACAGAAGAACAATTAGAAGACTATGTACACATTGTCTTTGTGGGCATCAGTACTAAAATTATTTTTTGATATATTTTCATTACTAGTCTTTTGTCAGACATCACTAGCTTCAGAAAGCTTCATCTGTTAATAAAGTGACTTGCCATCTTGCTTTTTGGACTCCGGCTGGGTAAGACTTATGAGATGTTGCCAGCTACTTTTTACCCATCTGTTTTATGCTGGAGCTGTTAGCTTTCTGTTCTTTGTAGTTAAAAGTAACTTTTTTCCCCCTTTTACTATGCCTAAATCTCCTGGTCCCTAGTTCTTTGATTTGTCCATGAGTCCATGCTGCTCTTGAGCTGTGATACAGTCTGCCACTGAGTCAGCAAGTTGGCCTTGAGAATTCCAGAGGTTTCAACGTGACAATTACTATAGTATAGTATATAATTGGACTTGGGCTGGGTTACCTGCTTATTGCCAAAGTAATACCTGCTTGTAGGGTTCTTTGTTTCTTGAGTATATACTTGTTGTGCACAGTTCAGCGCCCACAGGTTCATGAGTGTGATTAAAGACCAGTTGAGGTGGTTTGTTGGTCCTTGGAAAGCTGGGGACTGGGGTTGTCATAGGTCTTCACGTTAGGGAGTGCATGGGAGTTCTCAGTGAAGGCCAAAGGGAATGATAGAAGGGATCGGGGGAACCTCTTCTTGTCACTGTCAGCCTTGTATCCTGGAGCCTCTCTGTTTCCTCAGTATTGTGGAACTTTCTCAAATTATGAAATCATTTAAGAATTGCTATTACATTGTTACATATTTGGGTTATTACCCTAAAATAGTTGATTTTCTTTTTGCCATTCTATTAAAAAGATTTGTGTGTGTGTGTATGTGTATATATATATATATATATATATATATAGTTAAATATATATGTGTATATATATTTAACTCATTTTTAGTTACGTGTATATAATTTTAATTTTTTCTACGTTTTACATCATGAAATGTTTCCATGTTATAGGAGTCATAATTTTAATTTATATGATTATGTTTGAAAGACTACGAAGTATTTCATCAAGTCTTGCTCCCATAATTTACCTAAATGTTTTTATGTTAGGTATTTATGTTGCTGGCTGGTTTTCAGTTAATACTTTGATCTACATTATTGTAGATATTACTTTTTTTTTCTTTTTTGACTAAGTATATCCCTAGGAGAAATTTCTGAGTGCATTATTGTGTTGAATGGAATGATTGTTTTTATGGCTTTTGAGGATATATTGCCATATTGTTTTTTGAGAGTGTTAAACAGCAGTTTGTACTACTAACAGATACAGGGGTGTACCTGCTTCACTGTAGCTGGAAAGAAATACATTTCTTCCTTAAAAGTTTTTGCTCATTCAGTAGTGTAAAGTAGCATTTCTTTGTTCTATAGTGTTGGCTTTTACTCTTTGAGTCTTTCATGGTATGTTGTTTGTTCATATCCTCTTTCATTTTTTGCAGTAAACAATTGATGTAGGCTTTGTATGGGAAGGCAAATATAACCAGCTGGTAAACAGGTGATTATTAAAAAGATAACTAGAACATGTTCAGTGAAAATGCTCACATAGAGTCTGGTCTATCTAGATGGTTAAGTGATCTTAGGCATAGTGGTTGAAGGGGAATAGGTGCGTTATTCCAAGATCAGTTCAGCAAATATTTATTAGGCATCTACCCTGTACCATGTGCTGTGCTGCATCCTCTGAGTGCTTCTTAAGTTAACATCATGGTGTCTACGTGGTTGAAGGAGGAGGGGTGCTTGAGAATCCTTGAGGCTTGACCAACTGGGGACTCTGGCTGGTGCAGTCCTTTTGGAGCTACTTGGAGGGCTGAGGGGATGGCGGTCTAGTGCATCTTTAACTCATGCAACGCATAGTACTGTACTTGGGCACACTCTTTGAGACATTCTGTTCAGAGGCATACAAAGATGAATAAAACATCATTCCTACTGATAACAAATCATCAAGCGAGGAAAATGGCTACAAGGAATTTGGAAGGTGCTGTAAAAGGGGTTGTTAGTTAAGCTTTGGGGTAAATGGAGGGAGTGATGCTGCCCCCTTGGGGTTATCAAGGAAGACTTCTAATGAAGAGGTGGCATTTAAATTGCATGACCGGCAAGATGAGAAGTGATGGAAAGAGAGCATTTTGGAGGGAAGGACAGCTTGAGCAAAAGCAGAGGGGTGGCATGGGAAATGAGTGGGTGTCAGGAAACTGCATATCGAAATTACCTGGATTCTGGGATACATAAGGGAACATAGCCGAAGGGGAGGCTGCCAACGGGTCAGGACTGGGTTTTTGGAGTGTGTTAAATGTCAGACTAATGAAAAGTATGGTGAATTGGCAATGAGGAGAAACTAGGGACGGGGACTTTGGTTGGGTTCATGGTAATAGGTCATGTGAGGGATGGTGAAGGCCTGAACTGAATTGGCACCCTTGGGAATGGAAAGGATGCGATACATACAGGAGATATGTTGGAAGTTAAACAGAGAAATGGGGATTGATTAGGTAGGAGTGAAGAGAACAGTCAGGTCTATGTCTCAAGTCAGAGATGATGTTGAGGTTCTTATGGTTGGGTGGCTGATAAAACGGAGCATCAGGAATAGGGAAGTGAGGAGGAAAAAAAGGTCTTAGGGGTTTAGATTAGAGAAAAGATGAATTTGATTTTATGTGTTGAGTTTAAGGAGCGAGTAGAAAGCTGAAATCGGACTTTTGATTCTAGAAGGAATAGATGAGGAAGTTTGGGGCCCAGAGGAGTTAGAGGAATCAACGAGGTCTCACTATGAGTTGGCAGAGCTGAGACAAAAGCTTCCTGATTCCCACCCAGTCCAGTACTCTCTTCCCTGCCTCCAACTGAGACGTGCTGGAGGTTCTTAACGGTTTTTCTCACACCCAGGTGTGCTCGATAGAAAGTTGAATGTAGGTGAGTTTATGTTGGGGAGTGAGGATTTTATTTTTTAATAAATTTTTTTTTATTGTGGAAACTTTCAGACATACAGAAGTGGAAAGAAGAGTATGATAAATTATACTGTACCCACTGTCCAACTTCAACAGTTATTAATGTTTCACTTGTTTCTTCTCTCCCCATCAATTCTATTGAAGCAAATAGGGAAAAGTGTTTTGGTGACCTTAAACTTTGTGTATTTGCACGTAGGAAGAGCTGAACAGTTTAGGAGGGTATGTTCTGAGCTTTCTGGGTGGGGTCTGGAGTGAAGAGAAATAGGATTAACTTCCAGAATTTCTGTGTTGCCTTTGACTATGTTTTTGGGGAAGTCACTTATGTCTTCTGAGTCTTAGTTTGTCTGTAAGGTGGAGATACTAATATCAGCTTCACAGAATCACTTGAGACAAGGTATGTGAAGACCCTCGATGAACTCTAAACTTGGAAGCTAGAGTATTATGCAGAGTGGAGTTGTCTGTAATAACAAAAGGGTAGTGGCTGTTTGGAATTCTGGCATCAAGTTTGTATTATTCAATAAATTTTTATTTTATTTTCCAACAAATACTTGTTATGTCAGGCACTTGGGACTTCCAACGGTGAACAAAACATACAGAATTGCAGCACTCACGGAGTTCATATTCTAGATCTGAGCGGGCCCAGCACTGTTCTAAGTGCTTTCATATTTTCACCTGTTTAATTCTTGGTACAATCCTGTGAGGTAGCTGCTGTTTTTATTCCCATTTTGCAGATTTGGAGAACAACGCAGGTTGAGGTCACAGTGCCAGGATTCAGATTTAGGTAGAGCTGGCTTTAAGCCTGTATACTCTTAACCCTGGAACATCTTTAACTCCATTTATGGCGTACTAGTGTTTGACATAAATAAAGAAGTTAGGCCTGAGTTGACATTATTCCTGAACAACTAAATGTTCTCTTCTTGTAAAAAACAAGAACAAATGAAAAAAATGGCAGTAGTTTTCCGTGGATTGACACATAGTAGTATTCTTTCATAGAACAGTGTCTCCTCCCGACTTTTTTTTTTTTGAGAGGGCATCTCTCATTTATTGATCAAATGGTTGTTAACAACAATAAAATTCTGTATAGGGGAGTCAATGCTCAATGCACAATCATTAATCCACCCCCAGCCTAATTCTCGTCAGTCTCCAATCTTCTGAAGCATAACGAACAAGTTCTTATATGGTGACCAAATTCTTACATAGTGAGTAAGTTCTTACATGGTGAACAGTACAAGGGCAGTCATCACAGAAACTTTCGGTTTTGATCACGCATTATGAACTATAAACAATCAGGTCAAATGTGAATATTCGTTTGATTTTTATACTTGATTTATATGTGGATCCCACATTTCTCCCTTTATTATTATTATTATTTTTATTTTTAATAAAATGCTGAAGTGGTAGGTAGATGCAAGATAAAGGTAGAAAACATAGTTTAGTGTTGTAAGAGAGCAAATGTAGATGATCAGGTGTGTGCCTGTAGACTGTGTTAATCCAAGCTAGACAAGGGCATTAAAATATCCACGGATGCAGAAGATTTCTCTCAAAACATGGGGGGTGAGGTTCTAAGCCTCATCTCACCTGATGGCCCCCCTGCGACTGTGCCTGTCTTAGGTTGTTCCTCCCTTGAGGAATCTTACCCGTCTCTGGCTAACCAGTCATCTTCCGGGGCCATACAGGGAGATGTAAAGTTGGTAAGTGAGAGAGAAGCCAGAAAGTATGATTATTTTTAACAGGAAGAGAAAGGATCAGGGTATATAGGGAATACACAATTATTCACCCCTATAGATAGGGTGGGTCACAAAATGGGTGGATGTGGTGCTTCTTCATACCGTGGTGGAATTCCTGTGTCTCAGCTCCTTTCCTGGGCTTTCTGTCCCCATGGGAGAGGGAGGCTCTTACAGACCCAGCTTGCTCCATGTCTGCCTTTGGATCAGGCTGTTTTGGCCAGGCAGCCAGGATTGTATGCTATAGATAGGGATGTATCTCTGTATCCTAGACAAGCGTATCAGCTACACTGGGAGGCCTGTCTGGGAGGTCACCTCACATCTGAGAAGTACTTCTGGATCTTTCACTATGTATTTTCTGCAGTCCATTTTAGCATGGCCTGAGACATTGTCTAACTTTGGCAGTTTTTATTTTATATTTGAGAAAGCACTTTAATTTCTTCAGAAGGGATACATGTAGTGAGACCATGCTGTTTTCTGAAAAACTAGAGGAAACAGTTGAACTGAGACCTGCTGTAAGTCCCGGGAATGGAAATCCTGGGACAAAATACCTCTAAAAACTGAGATCAGTCAAAGGGAGAAAAAAGGTTTGAAACCCATTTATTGCTTACAAAACTGCAGTCCAGGGCCGTCTCTCTCCTCTGCTCCTGAGGAGCAAGCAAGCAAGCAACCCAGCCCCTCCCTTTAAACTCTCAGGTTCAGACACACCCTTGGTTGCCCAGGTAATTACCCATTGATATGGAGATGAACTTCTCTCCACCCCTGAGGATATGAGGAAGTTAGTTAGAAACTAATGGTCAGTACCTGATTAACAAAGGTAATTGTGGTAGAAGCCTTTATATCCACTTCTGAGGTAGGCATTTGAGCTTCTTATATTAGAGACATTAACTCTCTAAGTCATTTCCCCCCAAAGCTCCTAAAATTCATAGTTCTGCCCTGAATCTCTATTTATATTTTAATGTTTCTGAGATCTCCCTGGTTAATATATTTCCTGACTAATGTGGACAGTAGTCTTTGTGATCTGTCCTTGTAGCCAGTTTTACGGGTTGGCTCATTTTTATCAGTAACATGTAAATGACATTTATTTCTCCAGTGGCTATTTGTTGCATTATCATTATCAGTTTATTGAAATGGAGAAAACAGACAAAAATAATTCCTCTGTCAAGTAGGTGAAGTAGTTGCATAGAGTGATATTTTATTTTTTATAAATATGGTATTGATTGATGAAATCAAGGTGATTTCCACTTTATATAGACTGAAAATTTGGAGTTTTAGGAAAATTACAATAGCTAACACTTATTGAGCATTTACTGTGTGCCAGGCATTCTTTTAAGTGCTTTGAAATATGATTTTATATTCTTAACAGTAATCATAGGAGGTAGACAGTTGTCTTCTTGCCATTTTAGAGGTGAGCAAGTTGAGATGCTTGAGATTAAGTCACTTGTCCCAGGCCATGCAGCTGGGGAGTGACTGGACTGGTGAGAAACATGGCTGGAGAATGACAGGGATGGTGAGTTTAGAATGCATGTCCCCTGACCTTGAGCTCTGTGTGGCATTCATAAAAAGATTTTTGCTTGTGTAGTATTAGTTTTTCTTATTTTCTTACTAATTTTCATAATATTTTCAGTATCCTCAGTCAGAAATGATTATAGCCCCCCACCCCTCACCACCATCAAGGAACATTTGCTACTGTCTAGAGATGTTTTTAGTTGTTCCTAAGTTGGGAGATGGGCTCCTGGCATCTAGCAGATTGAGGCCAGGGATGCCAGGAAATGTCTTACAATGCGTAGGGCAGTCCCCACAGCCAGAATTATTCAGCCTAAATATCAGTAGCATCAACTCTAGTGTCCATTATAAGTGAGTATGTTGTAATGCCATTCTTAGGTCTAGAGGGCAAAGTCACTCTAGTAGTATAGACATCTTTAATTTTGATTTTTGTTTGATATTTGCTTTCACCCAAATTAATGTATGTATGTTTTATTAAACAAACTAGATATTTCAGCCCATTGAAGGAAAGCAGAGGAAGTTGAAAGGGGGGACATGTAGAGACTGAAGATATAGTACTCGTTGGATTATCTTGTGAATAACACAATTAGATTACATTTTTTATGTTAGAAGTGTTAATTTGCTGAAAGCTTTTCCTTTAAGATCAGGAACAAGACAAGGAAGTCTTTTATTATTCAACATAGTTCTGGAGGTCCTAGCTTCAGCAATTGGACAACACAAAGAGATAAAAGACATCCAGATTGGCAAGGAAGAAGTTAACTGTCCCTGTTTGGAGATGACATGATATTGTACATAAAAAAATCCTAAAGAATCCACTCTAAAACTACTAGATCTAATATCTGAATTCAGCAAAGATGCAGGATGCAAAATTAATACACAGAAATCTGTTGTATTCCTATACACTAATGATGAACTAGAGGAAAGAGAAATCAGGAAAACAATTCCATTCACAATTGCATTAAAAAGAATAAAACACCTAGGAACAAACCTAATCAAGGAAGTGAAAGACCTATACTCTGAAAACTACAAGACACTCAAGAGAGAAATTAAAGAAGATAACAGTAAGTGGAAACACATCCCATGCTCATGGATAGGAAGAATTAGTATTGTCAAAATGGCTATCCTGCCTAAAGCAATCTACAAATTCAAAGCAATCCCTATCAAAATACCAACAGCATTCTTCAATGAACTGGAACAAATAATTCTAAAATTCATATGGAATCACAAAAGATCCTGAATAGCCAAAGCAATCCTGAGAAGGAAGAATAAAGTGGGGCGGTGGGGGGGATTATGCTCCCTGACTTCAAGCTATATTACAAAGCCACAGTAATCAAGACAATTTGATACTGGCACAAGAACAGACCCATAGACCAATGGAACAGACTCGAGAGCTCAGGTATAAACCCAAGCATATATGGTCAATTAATATACGATAAAGGAAATATGGATATATAGTGGGGAAATGACAGCCTATTCAATAGCTGTTGTTGGCAAAACTGGACAGCTACATGCAAGAGAATGAAACTGGATTATTGTCTAACCCCATACACAAAAGTACACTCAAAATGGATCAAAGACCTGAATGTGAGTCATAAAACCATAAAACTCTTAGAAGACAACATAGGCAAAAATCTCCTGAATATAAACATGAGCGACTTTTTCCTGAATGCATCTCCTCGGGCAAGGGAAACAATAAAAAATGAGTAAATGGGACTACATCAAGCTAAAAAGCTTCTGTACTGCAAAGGACACCATCAGCACAACAAAAAGGCATCCTATAGTATGGGAGAATATATTTGTAAATGACATATCCAACAAGGGGTTAACATCCAATATATAAAGAGCTCAGACGCCTCAACACCCAAAAAGCAAATAACCTTATTAAAAAATGGGCAGAAGCTATGAACAGACAATTCTCCAAAGAAGAAATTCAGATGGCCAACAGACACATGAAAAGATGCTCCACATCGCTAATTATCAGGGAAATGCAAATTAAAACCACAATGAGATATCACCTCACACCAGTTAGGATGGCCAACAGAGAAAAGACTAGGACCAACAGATGCTGGCGATGATGCGGAGAAAGGGGAACCCTCCTGTATTGCTGGTGGGAATGTAAACTAGTTTAAACATTGTGGAAAGCAATATGGAGGTTCCTCAAAAATCTAAAAATAGAAATACCATTTGACCCAGAAATTCCACTCCTAGGAATTTACCCAAAGAAAACAACTTCTTAGATTCAAAAAGACATATGCACCCCTATGTTTATCGCAGTACTATTTACAATAGCCAAGAAATGGGAGCAACCTAAGTGTGCATCATTAGATGAATGGATAAAGAAGATGTGATACATATACACAGTGGAATATTATCCAGCCATAAGAAGAAAACAAATCCTACCATTTGCAACAACATGGATGGAGCTAGAGGGTATTATGCTCAGTGAAATAAGTCAGGCAGAGAAAGACAGGCACCAAATGATTTCATTCATCTGTGGAGCATAAGAACAGCAAAAACTGAAGGAATAAAACAGCAGCAGACTCACAGAACCCAAGAATGGACTGTTACCAAAGGGAAGAGGACTGGGGAGGGTGGGTGGGAAGGGAGGGAGAAGGGGAATAAGGGGCATTACAATTAGCACACATAACATGGGGGGAGAAGATGGGGAAGGCAGTATAGCACAGAGAAGACAAGTAGTGATTCTATACCATCTTACTATGCTGATGGACAGTGACTGTAATGGGGTATGTGGTGGGGACTTGATAATGGGGGAATCTAGTAACCACAATGTTGCTCATGTGATTGTATATTAATGACAGCAAAATAAATGAATAAATAAATAAACAAACTATGGTACATATACATACACACACAGACAAAAGTGTTAATTTGTTAAATGTCAACATTTAAAGTATCCTGTAATTTTAAAACCACGTTTTGGTATTTTTCAAATCAGGAATTTCAAACTCAGACAAGTAGAGGATATTTTATTATACCCCATGTATATACCACCCATATTTAACAAATGCTAACAAATGCCGAAGTCCTTTTAGGACTTTTCCTCCTCCCATTCCTTTGCTGTATCTACATTTTTTGATATACCAAGAATCTCTGAAGTTGGAGGGGCCTAGGCCTCTTCTGAAGTCTGTTATCGTGCCTCACTCACTGCTGCTGTCTTTGGCTGTCCTCTCACAACTCACTCTCCTCAGTTGCTGGAGTGTATCAGCAGCAGATGGCCACAGACCAGCTCTGGGAGGGCGGACCCAGGCCTCTATCCTCAAAGCTGGAGACGCCAGGCAGATAAAGTATGTGTAAGCTGGAGAGAGGTGGAAGGGCCAGTGGTCAGGTGAGAGGTAGGAAAATTCAGGAGAGTGAATAAGGTGGGAGCTGGCAAGAGAAGCAATCTCTGTGCTTGACAGAGCTGGTGACAGGAGGGCAACAAGCATGATCCTCAGGTTGTCAGGTCATAGGGTTTTAGGTCTTCTCTGCTTTTGCTATATAGGTGATCTAATAAGCTAGGGAGATGCCACGCTTGAATTCTCAGTATCTCTTACTTGGATTATTTTAGGGGCCTCTTACTAATGGCATTGCCTGCTTCTCATCATTTCTTCACAGGACTTATATATGATAGGTTTGTTTTTATTTAAAAACTTTCTATCATGCCCCATTGCCTATGAAATAAAGCCCTCACTAGTAGTAACACTTGGCGTCATTCATAGCTTCTCCTCCTCTGACCCATCTAGAGTTTAAGTTGTGTATTTTCTCCTCTTGGTGATTTTGCTTGAACTCTTCTCTCTGACAAGCTCACATATGCTCTGTTATCTCTGTGTGGTGAACTTCTCTTCACCTTTTGAGGCCAGCTTAAGCCTGTTGGCGGATGGAATAAGTCTTCCTTGTAATTGTTCCTTTGTGCTTTGCCGCTCTTGTTAGAATCTGAGTTTCTTGAAAGCAGTGATGACATGCTCCATCTTTAAATTCAGTGCTGCCGACACAGGGCCTGGCCTCAGGAAATGTTTGCTGAATTGAATTAAGAGAGTTCAGACTTGCAGTTTACCCAGTTATTTATATTGGTGGCGAAAATCCTACATGGTACAGATTTTGATTCTCTGCAGTCACTATCACAGAATTATAAGACTGGAATTGGGAGGTTTGGATATGAAACATTTCTGCACCTTCTGGTTAAAAAAAAAAGCCTTCATGGTTTGTTTCACTTTACAATATTCAAAATCATGTTTCATTTATAAATCTGCCTCATTGATAAATTTAATGTATTGTTGGCATGATCCTGGCATATGACTGACATTTTGCTTGGATTTTAGTAAAGACTTCATAAAATATAAAAGAGAAGTATAGATTTTGTAGCATCAGTAGCTGCTGCTCAGCTGTGACCTTGATCAAAAGGCTGGTTGAGTAACTATTCAGATAGATAATTAAGCCAGCTGAGATAGGAATGGGGCTAGAATTTATAATTAATAAGTTTTTAAAACCTTCTCTTACTTGTTATTTCCACCTGTCTTTAGGAGTTTTGTCCCTGAGTCATGGAAGACAGAAGAGCTGAGAAGTCATGTGAACAAGCATGTGAATCTCTTAAGAGGCAGGACTATGAAATGGCCCTCAAGCACTGCACAGAGGCCCTCCTTTCTCTTGGCCAGTACTCCATGGCCGACTTCACAGGGCCATGTCCACTGGAAATAGAGAGCATCAAAATTGAGAGCCTTCTTTACAGAATTGCTTCATTTTTGCAACTGGTGCGTAAGTAACACTGTTGATAAGCCAATGCTGAACCATTAAAATGGCTTTTTTCATTGAGTGGGGACAATTGCCGGTCATTCCCTCTGTGGGTCACCTAATTCTGGACTGAGGAGATGAGTAAAGTGGCTAGTGATGGCTGAATATCTTTGATGACAAGCAACTGTGTTTTTAAACCTTGAAAATTATACTGTTGTATCTAGCATTTTGGACTATTCACTCATTCTACAAATATTTATTGAGTGAATACTACGTGCTAAACACTGTTTTGGCTACTTGATATACATTGGTGAAAAAAAGAGAAATATCCCTTCATGGTACTTTGTCTAGTAGAAGGTTGGACAATAAACGATAGACATTCTACATAAGTAAACACTTCAGATAGATTATTAGAAGGTAACAGTCTGCATTAAAAAAGTAGAACAGGGCAAGGGAAGTTGGGATTACTAGGTGTAGGAAAGGGGTTGTGATTGAAATTGGGTGGTCAAGGTAGGTCTTATCAGTAAGGTATGTAAGGAATATCAACAAGGTATCAATAAGGAGGTAATGAATGTCAAAATCTTGGGGAAGAACATTGTAGACTGAGGGAACAGGCAGTGCAAAGACCCTGAGGCAGAAGCATGGCTGTCAAGCTTGAGGATCAGCTAGGAGGCCAATGTGCTGGAGTAACGGGCATGAGGGGGAGATGATAACAGGGCTAGATCCTGTGGGGCCTCCAGGTCTCGGGAAGGACTGGTTTTTATTTGAGGTGGGGAGCTGTTGTGGGGTTTTGAGCAGAGGAGTGGCATGGTCTTAGTACAGGAATTCTTTGGCTTTTGTGTCGAGAATAGAGTATAAATGGGAAAGAGGAGATGCAGGGAGACTAGTTTGGAGGCTATTAGAATATAGGCCAGAGAAGACAGTGGCTCAGACTAAAATGTTAGCAGTGGAAATAGTGAATTGGTGTGGTTTGGGTTAAAATTTGAAGGTGGAACCAGTAAGATTTCCTAATGTATCGAATGCAGGGAGTGAGAGACACAAAGCAGTCACAGGTTACTTACTTAGACTTTTGTGTGTGAGCAGTTGGAAGAATGTAGTTTCTGTCACCTGAGCTGAGAAGGCTGTAGATGAAGAGCAGGTTTCGTGGTGGAAGAGTTCATTTTGGACGTACTGAGTTTGAGATATCATTTTGATATCCAGCTGGAGATGTTGAATAAGCAGTCAGACTTGCAGTTATGGGGTTTGGGAGAGAGGTCTGAGCTAAAGATACCAATTTAAGAGTCTGTGGCTTGTAGATGATATATATAGCCCTGAGCCTGGGTCAAATCGCTAAGGGAATGGGTGTAGACAGAGAAGAGGAGAGGACCAAGGGCTTAGTCTCAGGGCAGTGTTGAGAGGTAGGGGGAAAAAGAGGAACCAGCAAAGCAGCCTGAAGAGTAACCCATGAGAGGAAAACAAGGGGAGTGAGGGTCCTGTTAGCCAAGTGAGGGAAGTGTATCCAGATGCAGGAATGTTCAGCAGAGTCAGTGCTGTGAATAGAGTAGTGAGAATTGGGAACTGACTGAGAAACGACTGTGTGTCTAAATGGGTACCTGTAAATACAGGCTGTGTATCTAACTGGATACAATGGAGGCTACTAGTGTACTCCACAAGAGCAGCTTCCACGAAGTGGTGGGTGAAATGTCTGATTTAAAGACTGTGTAAGAGAGAATTAGGGGGAAGGAATTTAAAGATACGAGTATAGACAAATCTTGAGGAGTTTTGCCCCAAAGAGACACAAACAGATGGAATGGTAGCTGGTCGGGGAGGTGAGGTCAAGAGAAGGATTTTTTTAGATGGCAGAAATAACAGCATAATTATTTATAGGACTGAACCAATAGAAAGCAAAAAGTTAATGATGTAGGAGAAATATAGGAGGCTTGTTGGAGTGTCCTGAAGTAAGCCATAGAGCAGATCTGCACGAGTGGTAGGATGGATTTTAGAAAAAAACACGGATGGTTCATCTGGTAACAGGTGGAAGGCAGAGTATGTGCTAGGAAGCAGGTAAACATGGTGTTGACAGTCTGGAAATTCTCATAGCTTAGTTTTCTCAGTAAAGTCATTAGCTGAGGATGAGGATGTGGGAGGAGATTCTTGTGATGGGAGATTAGAGAAGGTGAGAAGTAGGAGTGTGAGTAAATGGACCAGGGAAGTATATTGTGATGTTTATTTGTGGGATACTGTGTATTGGAGGCCCATGAATTAGCTTTACTCTGGAAATATGAAATTTGCAACATTAATGATTAAACTTTGAAACAATGCTGAGCTTCTTTGAAACAATGCTGAGCTTCTTTGTGATAAAATCTTTGTTTTAAGCAGCTCTTGAACTACTTAATTTTATCTTGTATCTTTTATTTTGCAGAAAAACTATGGGCAAGCTGATGAAGACTGTAGGCATGGTATGTTTAAAAATGGGGCTCTTTTCTGCTTTGAAGATTTTGAATTATTTACATGAGCAATGTTTAAGGCTTGATTTTTTTTCATATGCTAATTTCAAAAGTGATTTTAGTGTTAAAAAACCCCCATCAGCCCATCGTGGCTAGTAAGGAGTTTGGATGATGACATTCCTGTTACAATGGGTGTTCATGGGAGCATTGTTCCTCCTCACAAGTGTTGGCCTTCTGTTACTCCTTTGGGAACATTGCTAATATCTTTTCTTGTTTTTTTTTTTTTATTAAGATATCATTGATATACACTCTTATGAAGGTTTCACAAGAAAAACAATGTGGTTATTACTTTCACCCTTATTATTGAGTCCCTCCCATACCCCGTTGCAGTCACTGTCCATCAGTGTAGTTAAGATGCCACAGAGTCACTACTTCTTTTCTCTGAGCTACACTGTCCTCCCTGTGACCCCACACACACCATGTGCACCAATCATGATACCCCTCAATCCCCTTCTCCCTCCCTCCCTACCCACCCTCCCCTCCTTCCCCTCCCCCAGCCCTCCCCTTTGGTAACCACTGGTCCCTTCTTGGAGTCTGTGAGTCTGCTGCTATTTTGCTCCTTCAGTTTTGCTTCGTTGTTATACTCCACAAATGAGGGAACTCATTTGGTACTTGTTTTTCTCTGCCTGACTTGTCTTTCTCTTTCACTGAGCATAATACCCTCTAGCTCCATCCATGTTGTTGCAAATGGTAGGATTTGTTTTCTTCTTATGGCTGAATAGTATTACATTGTGTATATGTACCACCTCTTTATCCATTCATCTACTGATGGACACTTAGGTTGCTTCCATATCTTGGCTATTGTAAATAGTGCTGTAATAAACATAGGGGTGCATATGTCTTTTTGAATCTGAGAAGTTGTTTTCTTTGGGTAAATTCCTAGGAGTGGAATTTCTGGGTCAAATGGTATTTCTATTTTTAGATTTTTGAGGAACCTCCATATTGCTTTCCACAATGTTTAAACTAGTTTACATTCCCACCAGCAGTGTAGGAAGGTTCCCCTTTCTCTGCATCCTCGCCAACATTTGTTGGTCCTAGTCTTTTCTATGTTGGCCATCCTAACTGGTGTGAGGTGATAACTCATTGTGGTTTTAATTTGCATTTCCCTGATAATTAGGGATGTGGAGCATGTTTTCATGTGCCTGTTGGCCATCTGAATTTCTTCTTTGAAGAAGTGTCTGTTCATATCCTCCACCCATTTTTTAATAGGTTTATTTGCTTTTTGGGTGTTGAGGCATGTGAGTTCTTTATATATTTTGGATGTTAACCCCTTGTTGGATATGTCATTTAAGAATATATTGTCCCATGCTGTAGGATGCCTTTTTGTTCTGCCGATGGTGCATTGCTAGTATGTTGTAAGGTTTGTGTGAATATTTTCAGTCAATAAGAGCCAAATTTTAAGAACTGTAACATACATTGATTAAAATGTTATGCTTGGATAAATTGAAAGGCTGGACCTATTCCTCCCAAAAGGTTTTTCCCTTTCAATAGAAGATTTCCCTTGGAGAGAGAAGATACTGATTAGCTCTTTAATGCTTTTCCTGTTTCTGTTTGGGCAGAAAATTGACTGAAAATATTTTTGCTCTTTGAGTACTCATAGGATACGAATTCTTTTCTTCATGATAGCTGCCAGTTCACTAGAATGAGTCTAGGAGTGAGTGGCAGAAGGGTTCAGTGTTCATTCTCACATGCACTTGGATTGTTTGCACAGCTCAGTGATATGAATAACATAACATTTCATTTACCCAGAATGGAGAAGGAGGGCTGAGGTGTGTAACAGAAGTTACTTTTTTCCTAGTTACTCATTTGTGTCAAAACTTTTTAACGTATTAACTATATTTATTGTAAGACTTAAATAACTATCTTACAAAAAACAAAAAAAAATACTATCTTACATATTCCTGTGGCATATTGGACATAACCATTCATTAAAGATTTGGCAACCTCCGTATGAACCTCACTTCATAGAATTGGGAGTTAACAGAAATTTGAGAGATTTCTTGTATAATCTTCCTTTAACAAAATTCTTACTGTCTATGGACATTTAAAAATTACCAAAAAGCCAAATAAGTAAAATAATATAAAGGAATATGAGGAAGGGAATCATCTTTCCTTTTACCCTTTTTAAAGAAATTATTGTTATTGGTATGCTGTTTCTTCTGCATCTTTCTCTACAGTGATAAACACAAATGCTTGTAATACATAGAAAGGGTTTTTCCTTTAAAAATGGTAAAAGATTTATAAAATCATCACAAAGCAAATTGCTGTCTTACATACCAAAATATCATAGATATCTTTAAGTTAACAGTTGCAATTCCTGTTTCATATTCTGTAGTATAGATGTGTTGTAATTCATTTAAAAATTCCTATATTGATGAGCATTCAGGTGTTTCTAGTTTTCTAGTTTGTTATTATAATCCATCCTGTAATAAACATACATTCTTTCTTATTGTTGTCTTTATTTTTGTAGGATAATCTTAAAAACTGGATGTCTGGATTAAGGAGTTTTAAAAGTTGGATATCTGGTATTAAAATTATATATTTATATACACTGTCAGATTAGTTTCAGATACACCTATCAGCAGTAATATGAGAACCCCTGTTTCCTGTAATCTCACTAATACTGGAACCTATTGGTCTTGATATTTTACCAATCTCGTATATGACAAATAGCCCCTCTCTTTATTTTCACTTCCGTGAATACTAATGAGGTTGATACACTCTTCTCATGGAGACATACAAGCTCCCAGAAGGTTAAATGATTTAAGAAAAGCCACAGAAGAGTAAATGCTGTTGAAGGTACATATGGAAAAATGTTGCATTTTTCTGTTAATTGGTTTACTTAGAATTTAAAGTTAGTTACTACTTACAGCTACTGAATTACCAAAATAAATGTTTAATGGGGAAACTTTAGGAGGTGATGGATATGTTTACTGCCTGGGTTATGATGAAAATAACATGAGTGTATACGTATGTCCAAAGTCATTAATTGTATATACTAATTATGTACAGTTTTTATATACTAACTGTACTTTTGTAGTGTTGGAAGAAGTTTAACCAATACCTAAGATTAAGTTGTAATGAAATGCATTTACTCTTGTGGTGTTGGTGGAGTATGAAGCCGAATGCTTCCTTTTACCCTTGCTGACATGTTAATACCCTTTGACCCACTAATCTTATTTCTGGAGTACTATCCCAAGCAAATAATCCAAAAGAAGGGAAAAATTGTATGTGGAATGATGTTCATTACAGTGCTGTGTGTAAAAGGGAAAAATTGCTTCCAATAAGGAAGGAGTTTGTTGATTATCTTTATGCATTCCTTGTTACCATTTATGTGATAAATAAGAACATGGAAAATGCTTATTTAAATGCTAAAGCAGTGTATGAAAGTTCATTTGAAATAGACATTTGGGGATATTGGCCAAGTTTATATGTATATGCTGCCAGTTGTAGAGTTCTGCTATTATGTGTGATTTTTATGCAAGATAAGTTTTTCTCTAAGATAAAAATACCATGGCTAGGCAGCCAGTTAGTAATACAGAGCAAGACGAGTATGTATCTCTGTTGATTGTTATGCTGCTTAGTAATGCCAGATAGCTGTGGAATAGCTCCTATCTTGATCACCCAGGCCTTAGGTTTGCCTTGTATGTACTGTATTGCCTTGGTGCCTAGGCCCTTACTGTCAGGCTGCTGCATTCCTCACAGCTCTCGGCATGCCTCATGGCATCTGCCTTCTTCCTCTTCTCCACCTACTGCTGCTGACCTTCTGATTGCACTTTCTCAGGCAGGGTTTGGAAATCTTTGTCATGGGGTTAAAAACAAAAATAAAACTTTTTAATGAAAAAATTAAAACATGCAGAAAAGTAGAGGAAATAGTATAGTAAACATTCATATTCTCAAAATTTAGATTGTAGTATTTTACCATGTTCTCTTTTTTTCTGAAATATTTGAAGATAGTTACAGACATCATGGTATTTACCCCTAAATACCTAAATACTTCAGTAAGCATCTCTAAAAATAAGGCCATTACTGTATAACCACAATATTTTATAAACCTAATTAAATTAACAGTAATTCCCTAATATTGTCTAAAACCCAGTCCATAGTCAGATTTACCTGGTTGTCCCTAAAATGTTTTTATTGCTGATTTGTTGAAACCAGGAGCTAATCAGAGTCATACAATTTTCATGGTGAAATTCTAGTTCAAGAAGGGTAGAAAGACTTTGAGTGAGGACTCAAGGACATTTGGAAAATGAACTACGTACATTTTAAGTTCATGGATTTTAGCTCAGAGTTTGGTGGTGTGTTCTGAATAAATAGCACAGGTTGCCAAACTGGTGACCAATGAATACGTAATATAAGGTGGTCATGTTTGTTCTCATGATATGAACATAACTCATATTGGCATTACAGGAAAACTTTCATGAAATAGTAATTATTTTTCTGCTCTTGAAATACTCATTATATAGGAAACTAACGTGTTTTACACTGACAAAATGGAATGGGGTAAATGGAGAAAATAAAATCAAAAGAAAATCTTATTAGCTAAAAGAGTATTGTGCTATGTGTAATATGTAGTTCAAACTCAGTCATCGTAAATATCAATGAATATTTTTCATAAGGCTGCAAGATTTTCAAACCCTAGCTGAGAGTGTCATTTTAAAAAATCATTAGAAACAAAGGAGTTTGGGGCATCGATTGGCATTTAATATCATGATATGTGCCCTGTGAAGTAAATGATTCAGAAACCAGCAACTCCTGTTGAATAGAAGCTGACTGTTAAAAAAGGCAAATTGATATGTGATTGATTGGACCTTCTACACTTTGGGCAAGTGCAGTGCTTTACTGACCTTCCTTTTCAAAAGAGTTTGAGTAAATAGATTTTATGGTATCAGGAGTAAAAATGTTTCACAGGGATAAAAATATTTATTCAGAATTATCTCTAGGTCCAACTCTCTGACACAATGTTATTTTATTTAAGCACATTGTAACATCATTCCAATTTTACAAATGAGGAAACGGGCTTTGTGAGATTCAGCAACTTGCTTAAGTACATAGAGGCAGTACAGAGTGGAACTGTGGTTTTGGAGTTAGGTCTTGCTGATCTGAAGAGCCACGCTCCTTCTTTTTATCCTAAACTACTACCTGTGTATTGTTCTTTCAGGTTTTGCAGACATGACTCTGTTTGGCATAGTAAACTTCGAAAAAAGGCAGTAGGGTGTTTCATATCATAGGAATGAAAAAAACTGAGGTGTCGGGTCACATAGGTAACCGTTAGTGGAGCGGGGACAGAAATTTGGGCCTCAAGCTTCTAGCCCATCCATTGTTGTTCACCAGGCTTTTTAAATAGGGAGGCATTCCAATAATATTTCTTAACTCAGTTAAGAAAAAGTTGCAGTAATTACTTTTTAAAATTTCATATATAGAAGCTTTATTTCACCAATAATTTTTTAAAACTTTATTTTGAAATAATTATAGATTAACAGGAAGTTGCAAAGATAGTACAGAGAAGACCCATGTACCTCTCCCCCATTGGTTACATCTTACTTAACTATATACAGTACAGTGTCAAACCAAAAATTGACATTAGTACAATGAGTGTGTATAATTCTGTCATTTGTTCATATGTAGATTTGTGTAACAAACACAAAGAACTGTTTCATCACCATGAGATCCCCCTGTGCTACTCTTTATAGTCACACTCACCACCCTCCCTCCTCACCATCTCTAATCCCTGGCAACCACTAATCTGTTCTCATTATCTCTACAATTTTGTCATTTTGAAAATGTTAATAAATAGAATCATATGGTAAGTGCCTTTTAAAATAGCTTTTTCCCCTTACCATAGTGCCCTTGAGAATTATCCAAGTTGCTGTATGTACCAATTATCCATTCCTTTTTATGGCCGTGTAGTATTCCACGGTACGGCTGTACTATAGTTTGTTCTCCACAAGGAACTTGAGGCTTTTTGGACTGGGATCTTGACTTGTAATCTTCCTTTCCCCATATGCCTGTTAACTGTTTTAAATAAATATTTTATATTTAAGTTGATGGGAATAAAAAGTTGAATTATAGAATACTAATTTTGGCATAGAATATAAATCAGGAAAGTGTAGGGGTTTATTTAAATATATAGTTAAGTTCGAACACTGTTATCCTCTAAATATGTAAAATTTTGTATGAATAGACATTTAAATAAGCAATAGTCTTTAAACTTTTGTTTAATCAATTGCAAGAGTCTCATGGTTGTATGAGTATCTGTTCTAGGCATTTTCTGATTTGTACATGGTTTCAGCTGTAGTCATGAGTGACATTTTAAAATGTATTTCATTTTATTTTTCACTCATGAAATAAATATTTGTTAGCATTAATTTTATATTAACTGAAATTATACATAAAAAGAGAATTTAAAATGAATGGTATCTTGCCTTATAAAAAAAATCTCAGTAAATACTATACCAAAGGGGGAATTGAAATTAAGACTACTGTCAACACCTGAAAGCACAGTTCTCTCCCATAGAGCAAGGAAAACAAAAGAGCAAAATGTCAGTTTTTTTCTCAGTAAGCAAGGTAGTAAAAGAAAAAGAAAGTAGGCAAATTAGCCATGGAAACAATGAAGTAAGGGAGTGCCTTAGCAGAGGATTAAAAAACCCCAAATCTGGCTTTTTCCACAATCAGGATTTCCTCTTAGTGCTTACAACAGAGATAAGAGAGATGGCAAGAGGTTGACTTCTGAAATTGAAATTATGGCAGTGGAAGAATTTTAAAATTAAAAGGTACAGTTACAGTGGTTTTTAAAAATAGAAAATGCTTCTCAATCCAGTTATTGAAGAGTTAATGGAGGTTAACTTTGCTGTAACTGCATAGCAAATGTATCTGGGAAATTAGTGCTCTTTTTGTAAAGAGGACTTGAAGGCACTGCAACCAGCAGACTCCCACCAGCCCCCTCTCTCATGCACACAGTGTAGGACAGGCCACTCTTGCAGGTACTTTACAGAGTCTTAAGTAAAAAGTTCATTCAAGTATGCAGATGAAATAAAAATATTTTATGATATTCTGGGGAACCAGATTTCAGGTTTGTTTTTATGCTCAGTTGTGTTGTCAGCATTTTTTTTACTGTGTTTATTTTATACTTGTATAGTAATGAGGAAGTTGAGGGACAGTAAATGAATTAGCACTAAAATTTAAACTGAAGCACTGAAAATAAACCAGGAGAAAGTTCCTTTGTAGTATGAAAACATCCAGACGGAAGGAGTCCAAGAGTCTTCACAATGAACTGCAGTTAAAGGAAATAGTACTTCCAAAAACATGCAATAAGAGCTTACCTTAGAGCTCAGTGCACACCCAAGGAGGTTGTACGAGAGATCACAAGGATTTTTGTGATCAGATTAAGGAGTGAATATTGAAAGGAGCAAGGTAGTTGGGATTAAAAAAGAAAGTGTTTATTAAAATATTTAAAGCTGAAGATGATATATTCAGAAGAAGTCTGGGTGATACCTCATATTGAATACTCCTACAGCCTTTCATGTTCCAAAAGCATTTTATAAAGGAAACATTTTATCTGCAAGAGACCTGGTAGGAAGGACATAAAATACCACAAAAGCTGCAGTCTACATGTCCAAAACATTTATTTATTACAATTGTTATTGCAGTTATTTATACATTTATGATAAATATGTCATAATAATATGCATAAAATGTATATTATAAAATGAATAACAATGAAAAATAGTAAGTTGTCATAAATATACAGTTATTTATTACAGTCTTTACACATGGAAGAAGAGAGGGCAAGGGAAAAGAGTTGAGGAGAAGAGTGGTGATAAAAAACTCAATTTGGCAAATTTTGCCAGTGAGAGATTTGCTGCAGTGCTCTTCCTTTGGTTTATATTACACTTTTTGATGGTTGTAGCAAATGGACATTTTAACCTCTGGTTAATAACTTTAGGCCTTCCACTGTTTGGAGTCTGTTTATATGCCCTGTTCCCCAATATATATGTTTGGCAAATGAGTTCAGTGTCAAAATTAAATGGCTGATATTTAGCAAGGGAATTTGTTTATAAATTCTAAAGGAAATTTTAGTTTTGATTGTTTCAAAGTGTTGGTTCCTAGAGTCTGAGTGTATTTAATCAGTGAATCATTTCACTTTATTAATGGCTAAAGAATTTAATTTTTATGGTAATTAAAAGTTTTCATTTGACAATTTTGGGAAAATACTTTGATTAGACTAAGCTATTCAGTAATATTTTAGAAATAATAAGGACTTAATAAAAAATAACCTTATATGGAGAAACAGGAGGAGCCAAGATGGTGGCGTGAGTAGGGCAGCGGAAATCTCCTCTCAAAACCATATATATTTTTGAAAATAACAACAAATACAACTATGCCTAACAGAGAGACCTGAAGATACAGTACAATAGCCAGGCGACACCTACATCTGCAAGAACTCAGCATCTCACAAAGGGGGTAAGATACAAAGCCGCAACCCGGTGGGACTCAAGCACTCCCCCATCCCAGCTCACTGGCGGGAGGAAAAGAATCAGACCAGGGAGGGAGTGGAAGCACAGGACTGCTAAACAATCAGCCCTAGTAGTCTGCACCGGGAGCACAGACACACATTGCATGGTGTACTGGATATTAGAGAAACGGAGAAGTAAAATCTGAGAGCAGGTCCCCACAGCTGGCTCCCCTGGGACAAAAGAAAAGTGAGTGCTTTTTGAAAGTCTTAAAGGGACAGGGCTGAACAGTTGGACGGAATCGTCCCAGCACACTCTGCCCAGCAGACTGGGAATCCTAAGAAACTTCAGGCGCCCTAAACCTCTGGGTGGCAATGCAGCTCTGAAGCCCCTCACAGCGATAAGCAGCCTGCTATTCATCCCCGCCACAGCGGTGGAGCAGCTGGAGAGCGGCCGCACCCACAGCAGCTGCCCAAAGTCACCTCTCAGCGCGTAGCTACCCGGGCCAGACCCAGAGGCTGCCGCCGGCGTGCAGCACCCAGCACAGACAGGAGGCCAGGGCAAGGCACGAAGGGGTGCCGTTCTCACAGGAGAGCACACCTGCAGTGCCTGCCACTCCCCGCAGGGCTTTGGGCTGCCCCGAGGGCTGTCCAGCCCGCAGCAGCTCAGGGGGATTAATGTGGAGGCTGCTCCCATTGTGTGGGTAACTGACACAGGCAGTGGAGAAGGGCAAGGTGACCACCAAGCAAGAAGGGACTTTGTTCTCCCAGCTGACACACACACCACCTGCCTACAACTACCTCTATTGCCATGAAAAGGCAGAAGAATTTGATCCAGTCCAGAATCACACAGACAACCCTGGAGAGAGGGCCTGGGGAGATAGAGATAACCAATCTTTCTGAAAAAGAATTCAAAATAAAGGTCATAACCATGCTGATGGACCTGCAGAGAAATATGCAAGAACTAAGGGATGAAGTCAGGAGGGAGATCACAGAAATCAAACAATCTCTGAAAGGACTTAAGAGCAGACTGGATGAGGTGCAAGAGACTGTTAATGGAACAGAAATCAGAGAACAGGAATACAGAGAAGCTGAGGCAGAGAGAGATAAAAGGATCTCCAGGAATGAAAGAATATTAAGAGAACTGTGTGACCAATCCAAACAACAATATTCACATTATAGTGGTACCAGAAGAAGAAGAAGAGAGAAAAAGGGATAGAAAGTGTCTTTGAAGAAATAATTGCTGAAAACTTCCCCAAACTGGGGGAGGAAATAGGCTCTCAGACCATGGAAACCCACAGATCTCCCAACACAAGGGACCCAAGAAGGAGAACACCAAGACATATAATAATGAAAATGGCAAAGATCAAAGAGAAGGACAGAGTATTAAAGGCAGCCAGAGAGAGAAAAAAGGTCGCCTACAAAGGAAAACCCATCAGGCTACCATCAGACTTCTCAACAGAAACCTTACAGGCCAGAAGAGAATGGCATGATATATTTAATGCAATGAAACAGAAGGGCCTTAACTTGCTGCACTGATGGACAGTGACTCCATTGGGGTATGGGTGGGACTTGATAATATGGGTAAATGTTGTAACCACATTGTCTTTTCATGTGAAACCTTCATAAGAGTGTATATCAATCATACCTTAATAAAAAAAAAAGATACAATGTAGAGAGTTTGTGGGTGTTAAATTCCCTCAACTTTTGATTGTCTGTAAATTGTTTAAATCACTCCTTCAAATTTGAATTATAATCTTTCTGGGTAGAAAAAAAAAAAAAGAAACAGAAGGGCCTTGAACCAACAATACTGCATCCAGCATTATTATCATTTAAATATGAAGGCAGGATTAAACAATTCCCAGACAAGCAAAAGGTGAGGGAACTTGCCTCCCACAAAGCACCTCTACAGGATATTTTAAAGGGACTGCTCTAGATGGAAGCACACCTAAGGCTAAATGGATGTCACTGGAGAAAATAAAATCAAACCAAAGAAAGTAGACCAACCAAATACTAACTAAAGTCAAAAAAATAAAATCAACTATTCACAAAAGCAGTCAAAGGAAACACAAAAGAGTACAGAATAAAACACCTAACATATAAAGAATGGAGGAGGAGGAATGAGAAAGGAGAGAAATAAAGAATCATCACACCGTGTTTGTAATAGCTTAATAAGCGAGTTAAGTTAGATGGTTAGATAGTAAAGAAGCTACCCCTGAACCCTTGGTAACCACGAATCTAAAGCCTGCAATGGCAATAAGTACATATCTTTCAATAATCACCCTAAATGTAAATGGTCTGAATGCACCAATCAAAAGACACAGAGTAACAGAATGGATAAAAAAGCAAGACCCATCTATATGCTGCTTACAAGACACTCAACTCAAACCCAAAGACATATACAGACTAAAAGTCAAGGGATGGAAAAAGATATTTCCTACAAACAATAGGGAGAAAAAAGCAGGTATTGCAGTACTTGTATCAGACAAAATATACTTCAAAATAAAGAAAGTAACAAGAGATAAAGAAGAACATTACATAATGATACAGGGCTCAGTCCAACAAGAGGATATAACCATTGTAAATATATATCCACTCAATATAGAAGCATGACATGTGAAACAAATACTAACAGAACTAAAGGAGTAAATAGAATGCAATGCATTCATTCTAGGAGACTTGAACACACACTCACTCCAAAGGACATATCCACCAGACAGAAAGTAAGTAAGGACACAGAGGCACTGAAGAACACACTAGAACAGATGGACCTAATAGACATCTACAGAACTCTACACCCAAAAGTAGCAGGATGCACATTCTTCTCAAGTGCACATGGAACATTTTCCAGAATAGACCACATACTAGGCCACAAAAAGAGCCTCAGTAAATTCAAAACGATTGAAATTCTACCAACCAACTTCTCAGACCACAAAGGTATAAAACTAGAAATAACTTGTACAAAGAAAACAAACAGGCTCACAAACACATGGAGGCTTAACAACATGCTCCTAAATAATCAATGGATCAATGACCAACTAAAAACAGAGATCAAGCAATATATGGAGACAAATGACAACAGCACAAAGCCCCAACTTCTGTGGGACACAGCAAAGGCAATTCTAAGAGGAAAGTATATAGCAATCCAGGCTTATTTAAAGAAGGAAGAACAATCCTAAATGAATAGTCTAAAGTCACAATTATTGAAACTGGAAAAAGAAGAACAAATGAGGCCCAAAGTCAGCAGAAGGAGGGACATAATAAAGACTAGAGAAGAAATAAATAAAATTGAGAAGAATAAAACAATAGAAAATAATCAATGAAACCAAGAGCTGGTTCTTTGAGAAAATAAACAAAATAGATAAGCCCCTAGCCAGACTTATTAAGAGAAAAAGAGAATCTACACACATCAGCAGAATCAGAAATGAGAAAGGAAACATCATGACAGACCCCACAGAAATACAAAGAATTATTAGAGAATACTATGAAAATCTATATGCTAAGAAGCTGGAAAATGTAGAAGAAATGGACAATGTCCTAGAAAAATACAACCTTCCAAGACTGGCCAAGGAAGAAACAGAAAATATAAACAGACCAATCACCAGCAACGAAATTGAATCAGTAATCAAAAAACTACCCAAGAACAATACTCCTGGGCTAGATGGATTCACCGCTGATTTTTATCAGACATATCAGACATAGAGAAGACATAATACCCATTCTCCTTACGTTTTCAAAAAAACAGAAGAGGAGGGAATACTTCCAAACTCATTTTATGAAGCCAGCAAGCATCACTCTAATACCAAAACCAGGCAAAGACCCCACCATAAAAAGAAAATTACAAACCAGTATCCCTGATGCACATAGATGCAAAAAATACTCTACAAAATATTAGCAAACCGAATTCAAAAATACATCAAGAGGATCATATACAATGATCAAGTGGTATTCATCTCAGGGATGCAAGGATGGTACAACATTCAAAAGTCCATCAACATCATCCACCACATCAACGAAAAGAAGGACAAAACCCACATGATCATCTCCATAGATGCTGAAAAAGCATTCAACAGAATTCAACATCCATTCATGATAAAAACTCACAACAAAATAAGTATAGAGGGCAAGTACCTCAACATAATAAAGGCCATATATGATAAACCCGCAGCGAACATCATACTAAACAGCAAGAAGCTGAAATCTTTTCCTCTAAGATCGGGAACAAGACAAGGATGCCCACTCTCCCCACTGTACTGGAGGTCCTAGCTACGGCAATCACACAGCACAAGGAAATACAAGGCATCCCAATTGGTAAAGAAAAAGTCAAACTGTCACTGTTTGCAGATGACAAGATATTGTACATAAAAATCCCTAAAGACTCCACTCCAAAACTACTAGAACTAATATTGGAATTCAGCAAAGTTGCAGGATACAAAATTAATACACAGAAATTTGTGGCTTTCCTATACACTAACTATGAACTAGTGGAAAGAGAAATCAGGAAAACAATTCCATTCACAATAGCATCAAAAAGAGTAAAATACCTACAAATAAACCTAACCAAGGAAGTGAAAGACCTATACCCTGAAAACTACAAGACACACTTAAGAGAAAGTAAAGAGGACACCAACAAATGGAAACTCATCCCATGCTTTTGGCTAGGAAGAATTAATATTGTCAAAATGGCTATCCTACCTAAAGCGATCTACAGATTCAATGCAATCCCTATCAAAATACCAACAGTATTCTTCAACGAAGTGGAACAGATGGTTTTAAAATTAATATGGAACCACAAAAGACCCCAAATAGCCAAAGCAATCCTGAGAAGGAAGAATAAAGCAGGGGGTATCTCGCTTCCCAACTTCAAGCTCTACTATAACACTACAGTAATGAAGACAGTTTGGTACTGGCACAAGAACAGAGCCACAGAGCAGTGAACAGAATAGAGTCCAGATATTGACCCAAACATATATGGTCAATTAATATATGATAAAGGAGCCATGGACATACAGTGGGGGAAATGACAGCCTCTTCAACAGCTGGTGTTGGAAAACTGGACAGGTACATGCAAGAGAATGAAACTGGATCATTGTCTAACCCCATACACAAAAGTAAATTCGAAATGGGTCAAAGACCTGAATGTAATTCATGAAACCATAAAACTCTTAGAAAAAACCACAGGCAAAAATCTCTTGGACATAAACATGAGCAAATTCTTCATGAACATATCTCCCCGGGCAAGGGAAACAAAAGCAAAAATGAACAAGTCAGACTATATCAAGCTGAAAAGCTTCTGTACAGCAAAGGACACCACGAATAGAACAAAAAGGCATCCTACAGTATGGGAGAATATATGCATAAATGACAGGTCCACTAAAGAGCTCATGTACCTCAACAAACAAAAAGCAAATAATCCAAGTAAAAAATGGGAAGAGATCTGAACAGGCACTTCTCCAAATAAGAAATTTAAATGGCCAACAGACACATGAAAAGATGCTCCACATCGCTAGTCATCAGAGAAATGCAAATTAAAACCACAATGAGATATCACCTCACACCAGTAAGGATCGTCACCATCCAAAAGACAAAGAACAACAAAAGTTGGCAAGGATGTGGAGAAAGGGGACCCATCCTACACTGCTGGTGGGAATGTAAATTAGTTTAACCACTGTGGAAAGCAGTACGGAGGTTCCTCAAAAAACTAAAAAAAGAAATACCATTTGACCCTGGAATTCCACTCGTAGGAATTTACCCTAAGAACGCAGGAGCCCAATTGAAAAAGACATATGCACTCCTATGCTTATCGCAGCACTATTTACAATAGCCAAGAAATGGAAACAAGCTAAGTGTCCATCAGTAGATGAATGGATAAAGAAGATGTGGTACATATACACAATGGAATATTATTCAGCCATAAGAAGAAAACAGATCCTACCATTTGCAACAACATGGATGAAGCTAGAGGGCATTATGCTCAGTGAAATAAGCCAGGCGGAGAAAGACAAGTGTCAAATCATTTCACTCATCTGTGGAGTATAAGAACAAAGAAAAAAATGGAAGGAACAAAACGGCGGCAGACTCACAGAATCCAAGAATGGCCTAACAGTTACCAAAGGGAAAGGGACTGGAGAGGGTGGGTGGGAAGGGAGAAATAGTGGGGAAAGGGGGCATTTCTATTAGCAGCCATAATGTAGAGGCAGGCACAGGGAGGGCTGTACAACACAGAGAAGACAAGTAGTGATTCTGTAGCATCTTACTACGCTAATGGACAGTGCCTGTATTGGGGTATGTGCGGGGGATTTGGTGAAGGGGGGAGCCTAGTAAACATAATGTTCCTCATGTAATTGTAGATTAATGATACCAAAAAAAAAAAAAACCTTGTATGGTCATGTTACTGAAAAAATACATTATAATACTCAACATGTACTCAACAATATTTTTAAGCTTGTTTTAGATGACCTAATTGCAGGTAATCTTTACAAAAAGGGGAATTGCATCTTAATTGTTGATCCTCTCTATTTGATAGCCAGAGACTGTCGAGCTCTAACAGACAAACTTTGTTGAAACAGTTCATTTAATATTCTAATATCACTCTGTTTCTGGTCTAAAACGTTTCAAGTATGACATGTTTCAAGTGTTAGAAAATATTACAAACAACTTAAGAATGAGAAGGGGTAGAAACTTAAATGCAGCAACACAGCTAAGGTGTCCTCCTTTGCAAATCCCAGTGGATAGGGAGGAACAATTCAGTTTGGGAACAGTTGTGTGTTCACAAGAGAATCCCGAAGATAGTTAGTGGGAAGAGAATTTATCTGCAAGGAATTCTAACTCTTTACCAGTTGCTCTAGATTGGATTGTATTTTTAATGTCATCTCTTTTGGCAAGTTCAATTATTTATAGCTAAGGCAAATTTAATAATACACAAGGTTGTATTTTGTTTTCTTTCAAGCTTTTTCAAGATACTACAGATGATAAGGGACCAGGTGAGCAGTATTGCAATTTAATTTTGTTTCATGATACAATAACAAGAGAGTTTTTATATCTGGAATTGTTGATTATTGCTTTGCTATAGTTCTAAATGTGGGATCCTACAAGACATAAACCGAATTGCATTTAAAGGCAATAGCTGGAAAAAAGTACATCAGTACTGCTTCTTGTTAAAAAAAGAGAGGGAGAAAAAACCATAATTTTGAAGCAATAAAATAAAATTCAGCAAATACCTTATATGAAACCAAAGATGATGAGAGGTATTTGTAAAATATCACATGACTTAATGCGTTTTAAACAGGACATGATCTCTTGAGATTGAAATATTCTTAGATTTTTTTCATTCCCTAGAAACATTAATTAGCTTTTCACAACCAATTTCTTAAATTTCAGTTACTGAAAAGGAACTAGGATATTTCCTTAGCAATTCTCAATACTGCTTTATAAATTTGAGAAGGGAAAGGTAACATCTCGGAAACTTATGGAGAGACTGTGCTAAATACTTTATATATTAACAGTCCTTACCACAATTTTATTGAGTATCTACTCTCAACTCCATTTTATATGGCAGGAAGCAGTCTGAGCAAATGCAGCTAGTCTAGACCTTAAGAAGGACTGTCATTTTGCTTGCATTGTTATCACTTGCTCCTGACAATAGATTTATACACGTTTCTGTTTTACAGATGACCACACTGAGGGGCCAGACAGAGAAAGTGATTGCCAAGGTCATATTTGAATAGTTTTAGGAATAGTAAGATCTGAGGGAGATGTGGGCTTACCATGGAATTTTATAAGATGTTCAATGACAGTCTTAATGGTACTCATGGAGTTATTCGCTTATTGGAATCCAGTGACAGTTGAGTAGATGTGATCTGTAAATGTGGATGAAAGAGACAACAGTTGGTCCAACCTAAAAGTAATTGAATCAAACACAGAAAGACTGGAACTTTCAGTTTAGCAATCCGATTGAATAAAGAATACGTACATAAAGATGTTTATTGCAGTGTTATTTTTAATAGTTAAAAATTGGAATTGTTCTGTATCAAGGGGATAGCTGAATAAATTGATGTATCTACTTGATGAAACTTCATATAGGCAATAATACAAGCACTAATAACATGGAAAATATTGAATGTACCCAGGGGAAATAAAACAGAATACAACTGTTATATTTACATCAGTTACAATCATGTAAAATTAAGTAAATATTGATAAAAATTGGAAGAGAACATGAATAAATGAAAACTGTTCAGTTGAGTGGTGAGCTTATGGTGATATTTTAAGCAGAATTTTATTGGTGTTGTTATAATGTTATTTGTGTCATGAAAACATTGAACAGTATAATGAAAGGCTGTGTTCAGTATGACCAGAATAAATATTTTTTGAGCAGATCCAATGGATTTTAAATATGCAATATATTAAACTGATATTTAGGAGAAACATTTATTTGGAAATAATTATAAAAAAATGCAGTCTCCAAAACCTTTTCTTTCATCAAATTATTATCTTACAAAGGAAGCTAAAATTATACAAACTAAAAATAGAATTTTGGACTTAGCAGTAAGGAGGATACAGAGTAGTTTCCTAGTTGATCCATTAGCAGTTGCCATGAGAAATCATCTCAGATGACATGGCATAAAAATGATATATTCTGTATTGTTAAAAATATGTACTCTTTGTGATTATATTAAATTAATCTGTAAACACTTGTAGCATTTGGCCATTTGATGATTGGGTCCTTAGTGAATCTTGTTGGTTTTGAAAAAGGCTAATTGTTAATTGTTTAGGAATTTCAAATGGTGAGATTTGTGGTTTCTATTTTTAGGTATTTTAATAGTATGGGATCTCTTGTGTCACTGTGAAAAATGTGAGAACTTTATTCAACCAATATCTCTGCAGTTTAAAAGCCCTCGTTTACTCAGAAATTATAGGTTGAACAGTATTTTTCACTGGAGATCTTTTAAGAGTATTTCTCCTTGCTGTGATTTTGGTGTGATCCTGTTCTGGCTGTAGGCTGTAGTGGGTTAGGTTGCCCCGTGCTTTTTCTTGTCTTCATGGATGTCGTGGACAGAACTGAAACATCACTGCTTTCCTCTAGTACTTGGAATTACTCTCAGCAACAAGAAGTCATACTTGTGATAGTGTGCTAATATTACAATTAAGAAAACTGCATATTGAATGTCATGAGGCTAATGGTGGCTTTCTCTCACGACAGTGCTGGGAGAAGGACTGGCCAAGGGAGATGGGGCCTTTCAGGCGGTGCTTTGCTGCATGCAGCTGAAAGGAAAGCTCCAACCTGTAGCCAACATTCTTGCCAAGTCACTGACAGGAGAGTCCCTGGTACGTTGTGAGCTCTAATTTTTGAATGTGCACAGAAGGGATTCATTAATTTGACTCTGTAGGTATATTGTAGGGAAAAATAGTGTGCATTTGTCTTCTTATTTCTTCCTATCAGAAATCAAAGTGCATGAATATTTTGAGAGACTCATTTCTCTACAACGAACTGATGTTTAGTCATTGGATTCTTGTAGTTTGCGGTATGTAGGGACTGCAGGTACTTTTTAAAACTTTAAAAATATAGGATAACTGAAAGATTTTATTTAAAGATACAGTTGAACAGACCTTGGAAACATTTTTTGAGTTAAAAAATACTCTTGTGGACATACGATTATTTAAGGTTCTCAACAATTAAACCATTTATTTTATAAAATGTTTGAATTTATCTAACCTAAGCAATAATTACCTTTATTTCTGAAGGTGGTGTGTCTGTAAGTTAATATTCATGACCACTCTGATGGAGCTGTCTAATTGTATTCAGACTTGGGGATCAATTTTTTTTTTTTTAATGTAGCATTTGATTTTCTAGAATTTTGTCTGCTTTTTGGCTGAGATCATCAAAAGGCTACATTTTGGAACATTAGAGTTGTCAATCTATACTTTCGGAAGAAAAGAGATATTATAACTTTTCACCATTTGGTAATTGTCATGAAATTTGCTGATATTTTTTCAGGAGTCATAATGAAAAATAATGAAGGCAAGAAAGTATATGTATACTTTGCTATACAGCATGAATTCCCATACCTTATTTATTCTTCTGAATTGATATGAATTGTGAAAATCTGGAGCAAAGTTGTGTTTTCACTGCAAATGAATATATTTGGTCAAAAAAACATTAGGAAAGTACTTGGTATACTGCTGAGTTTAATGTAATTACCCATCTCAGAGGATAATTTAGCTATTTTCTAAGGAATTAGTATGCAGTGAATTGTTTAGTTGGTTTAGCAATGTTTTTTGATTTAATAGTAGTTCACAAATGGATAAACTAAGATGTATTATGAATATAGCAAAATTGTATAGCTGTTTAGTAAAGAATATATCCCTTCTTTATTATTAAGATAATTCTGTCCTTAAGGAACATTTCTATGTAAAGCATTTTACACAGTTTTACCTGTTGAGTTTTGAAACTTAAAACTAGAAAGAAGTAATTTGCTTTTAAAGCTTAAGAGAAATTTGAATTTCAGAAGAGTGAGTATTTTGTATGTTTTCCTTGAGCAGCTTTACAAATGTGCTATCTTTAAAGTGGTGTGATCATTTTGTGTGAATCTGAGTCATGGGTAACTGACGTTACCATTTTGCAAATAAAAGCCCATTAGTTTTAGGAAAAAAAGATAGTTAAAAAAAAAGTTTAGGTTTATTTTTCTCTTCACTTACCTATCTTGCTCTTCAGTGATACCTGTTGTGAATGTTTTATTGAACTGATTTTTTAAACTCCTAATGAAAGTAAATACAGTGTTTTTAGGGCATACTGTAGATGTTGTCCTGTTAATCTCTTAAACTTCCCTTATAGACAATTAGCTCTATTATCACCATTAGTGGTAGTGGGGATAGGAGATGAAGGTAGCATAGTTTTTTTTTTTTTTAACAGATACACCTTAGAAGTGGCTGAGGAATTAAGTCTCCATAGTAAAGAACTAATATGCAAATTGGTTTTTCCCTTTTCATTCACCTTTTCAGAATGGGATGGTAACAAAAGATTTGACAAGACTAAAAACACTTCTCACAGAAACAGAGGTAAGACTATTTCAGTGGCTCTCTTTGGAAAGAGTTTAACTCTTTCTGGCTAGTAAGTGTTCTGTATGAAAATGTGGAAAATCATTGGGCACCCTCCAAGAAAGCAAGGCTGTAAAGGTGGGCTAGTGGAACCTTCCAATCTTCTCCTGTAGTCCAGCTTGGTCCTGTCTGAGGAACTTCGCTTTTCTCATGTGTCCTCTGCATCCCAGGTCTTTTGTTCTGTTCCTAATTCTTGTTAGCTGTCTCTGGCCAACAAGTGGGGAGATGATTAGGAAATACTAGTGTTCCACTACATCTGGTTGTTAGGAAGTACTGTCATTGAAGATACTTCTTACCCCTTTTGTGTTTTTATGTGCAACTAAAAAAAGTCTGTGATTTAAGGGTTGCTTTTAGTGGTTGGGTTTAGGAAATGGAAATAATGTGTATCAGGGTAAATGGTGAACAAAAATATGCTCTTGTGAAGCACTTTAAGCACTTGAAGGACACATGGAAGCCCAGGGACAGCAATGGTATGTAAAAGGCTCAAAGCATTCTACATATCAAATTTCTATTCCTTATACAAGCTTATAAAAGTGTTCTTATTTAGATGTCTCCTTTTTAAAACAGGTATTTTTGGCAGCTTTTATCATAAATGGAAGCCCTTGTAAAGTAATTGATTGGCTTATTTATTCAAAAATTGGCATCTGCTGTGTCCTGGGTCCTTGCCTGGTGCTGGGAGTACAGCACTGATCAAGACCCTTCTTCTCTGGGGGGCTGAAGTCTGGGGAAGAGGTAGGCATAAATATGTCAATTAAACAACTAAGGTAGTATAAGGGACAAGAATGAGCTTTCTGTGATGGAAAAAATAACTGGATTGGGTGGTCAGGGGATGGGACAGGTAAATGAAGAGCTGGGGTTAAGAAGGTGCCAGTCTCATGGAGAATGAGCTGAAGGGTGCTCTAGACAAGTGGAGAGGACCCTGGCTGTTAACCTTGACCTCCTGTAATTACTTTCCCTTCCAAATCTGATAATGTATCACAGTTCCTACCAACAAAAAGTAAGCAAAGAAGGTGGTCACCATGATTTACATAAACTGGATGAAGATACTGTTTGTTTTGCTACAAGTATATGGGCTTTAAAAATATATATCATGTTCTTTGTCTTACGTTATCTTATTGTGAATTAACTGAGAATCAGTAAGCTCTAATTAACTACAAAGCCATTTTTTCTTGGATATATATAGTCTTTTAATTTCTAAGGAGTAAAAAGATAATTACAAATGTTTTAGATTTTTAAAATGTGAATGTAAAATAAGATGCCCTTTCATTTTATTAAGATTTTTGGCTTGGTCTTGTCTTTTATTGCCTTATTGAATGACCAGCTTTACATCTGATAGTCACACAAAAATATATATTGCAAACTTTGATGTTTAATGTTTATAATCCTGTTGTATGAAAAGCCACAAATATCATTTAAGTCTTATTTTGTGACTATACTTTTGGAAGAGGTGGCTTAAGTTTTGCTTATCATTTCTGTGTGACTAAAGTAGTATTCTTTTTTTGTTAGTGAACTGATACTATTGAAAATAAAAATCCACGTTGAAAAAGCTAACAAACAATGCTACCCTTATTTATTATTGCCCATGACATTTAAAAATGCAACAATTTGTTATTTAAAGATTGGGCTGAGCTGGTATTTAACTTGTTAATGCTTGTTGATGAGAATAAAGACATGGAACTAAAAGCTGACTAATGGAAATAAGAACACTACATGCTCTTTAGTAAAACTTAAAGTATCAAATCACTATATTTGTTTGCAAATTTATAGAAGTTCTAGCAATATGAAATTGGCTGCTTTCCCTGAAGGCATCAGTAAAAACTGAAGATCTAAGCTAATGAATATTGCTCTTCAGTTTTAGGGTCGGAGCATATGTTTAAATAAAACTAAACTCAGTATCTTGGAAACTAAAACCCATGGTAGCCAAATGCCCAGCTGAAGCCCAGCTTCTGATTTATACCAGCCCTTCTGATGAGGATGTGCCCCTCGCTGACCCCCCAGGCTGAGAACCGCAGTGTCAGCACAGACACTCGCTGCCCATTTGCCAATCGCTGCAGATGCTCGCTTGTGGAACACACCATGGGTTTTTCCCTTCTAACAAATATAAATGATTTTGGCTTTATTTTATGACCAAAACATTTTATTCCCATTTTCTTGCATATTTGGTTAATTAATTTTGATAGAATTTTTAGATGAAATACTTTAAATTCATACTTGGTGTGAGTTTTTAGCTTTTATTTTTATAAATTTTATAAAGGTAGAATCATATTTTAAGGGCCAGTGTGGGACTATGGTGCCTACTCTTCACTTGTAAAATTTAAAGAGATCTTTTCACATATCTTGTATGAGCATAGAACCCTTGTCACATGAGCAGTTACTCCTAATTGATTTGTTAGCTTGTGTAGTCTTATATTCAATCCTCATTTTACAGAAAGAATGGGCTGTGTTTAAAAACTTACTAGTAATTTTTAAAATACAATGATTTCATTCCAACCCAGTCTAAAAAGTCCAGTTTAACAATGACAGATAAATTATAGTGATACCATTGTTTCAGTTATGCCCACTTAGCATTTGTGACATTATTTCTATGGTACGGGACATTCCAAATTTCATTTTAGTGTACTATTTCCTCCTGCTGATTCAGTTCATTATTTGCAGAGCACCTGTGCTGTTCAAGATGCTGTGGGTTTTACAAAGTTGAGATACCTAGGAAAAAATCCGGTGGGCTGGTCTGAGATACATACAGCTAATGTACCTGTAGAGCAGCCTGTGTTCAGTAAGGGATGTAATGGAAGTAAAAGCCAGGGAACGAATGATTAACACTCTTTGGGGAGACCAGGGAGGCGGGAATGTGGGAACTGAGGTTATATAGGATGGGCAGCTAAGTGAAAACTCAGAGATGACTTGGTACAGGGTAAGGTTGGCAGTCAGTTGGTTCAGGGGTAGAAGAGACAAGTAATGATGACAAGCAGTAATGAGTAGGGAGTATGAGGCATTCGAGACTGGCTTGGGCAAGATTTGGAGAATCCTTGGAGCAGGGCAGAAGAGGGAGTTCAAGATGGCTTTCAGAATTTCAGTCTGTCTCATTTTGGGAAAGATGAATTCATTAACTGGAGATAAGGAGCTCTGAAGGAGGATGAGATTTGGGGTAAAGTTGATGAATTTTGTTTTGACTTACTGTCATTGAGGTGCTTGGGTGCTTCCATCCATCCATCCACCCACCCGTCCAGCATTTACTGGGCACCATTATGTGCCAGATTCTCTGTGAGGTATGGGAATACAGGAAAGGCACTTGCAGGTTGTTGACAGTGGATCTGTAGATGGCTGACACTGATCCAGCATGTAAATGCTATACCGTAGTTAAGAAAAAGTGCTGAGGCAGGCACTCAGTTGAAATTGTGAGTGTGGAACTTAAAAGTTGGAGCCAGAGGGGCAGGTTGGGGATTCATCTGCACGAAGGGAGTCAAGAAATCCAGGAAGTCAGAGTGAGTGAGCCCCCAGCCGTGGGCTCCACTGTGGGAGAAGACCTTGTCCCAGAGTGAGGGGGACTTGGCAGGACGTACTCCCAGCTTCCCCGCTGTTGGTGCTGCACTAGGTGCAGGAGAATGTACCTTGCTAGCTAGCTGTTCTCTAGATGTTGGGAAGATGAGAGTGAAATGAATGAATGGATGGAAAGTACAATGCTATGGGGCTCAGGACTGGGGACTTAGACTTCTCTTCCTTTGCTACCAGGTAATTTTTATGTAAGGGATCAGTTTCCTTAAAGATGGTCACACAAGTACATATTTTCTGTATTTAAATGTAGTTTAACATAGAGCAAACAGCAAAAATAGCATTTGCAATATTAATGTTTATTAAGAATTTCTGAGTATTCAAACTCAACCTTTTAAAAAATGTTGAAAATGTCCAAGTTTAATTCAATGTCAACTGGTCATTTCTTATTATAAAAATGTCTTTCATTTGGAAAATTGCAGACAGCAACTAGTAACATCCTCTCTGGATATCATGTGGAAGACTTAGAAGAGGGTAAGTACCAAATTCCATGTAACTTTTGGTAGCTGTGGTTCTGGGCATTACTTTTTTATTGATTATTGGGAAGAAATTTACAGTATATGTAAGTGGATGTGTAGGCAAGAGTATAAATTAATTTTAAGAATATGTTGCGGATGTAAACAATTTTTTCACTGGCCCCTTTTGATAGAATAATGGACTAGCGGAGGTAGGAGTAACTCCAGAGGTCCTCTATTTCATTTTTCCTGCCTCCATGTAGTTCTGAATTTAAATCTCATTATTAGCAATCTAGAGTTGCTGAATTCTACATTGTGAGGGAGGTCTTTTAGTCTCTCTCTCTTTCTCCAGGCTAGTGTAATACCACTTTTTGGAAGTTCTGATCTGTAAGCTGAGGTGTTCCTTCTGCAAATAAACTCCATGATTTTCTCTTCTCTTACTGGAGGAAAGGGAAGAGAGACCAGCATTTGTTGGACACTTGCTAGCTACCGTGTATTGTGGTAGGTAGTGGCTTTCACAAAGACGAGTACTGGCTTCTCAGCCCTGGTCATCTTTGTAATAGGTGATGAAACTGGCATTTATTGAGGTGTAGTAATTTTTCCAATCACACAGCTATACAGCCTTAAACTCATCTTGGCTGAATGTCTTTTGTTTTTTTGATGGGGGCATGTGACTTGTGAGGAAATAGAGAAAGGCTATAATGTTCTTGAAAACTTGTCACTGCCCAGCCTCTGTAGCCCTAGCCTTTTCTTTTGTAAACCCTATTTTCCTTTGTTTATTTGGAACATTTTATGTAAATGAATCAAAGCTCATTTTATTCAGAAGCAAACAAATGTTATTTTTTAGCTCCTATCTCAGAATTCAATTTTTTGAACTTTATTTCAGTTGTAAAGAAGGATTACTTTATACACTGACATATGTCAGACAGATCCTAAGGAACATGGATGGAATTTCTTCTCATTCATTATGCCATAATGGAATTATTTTATAAAATCTCCTTCCAGGATATGATAATTTTGTCATTCCTGAAGTAATTCCTGATAGAGAACATTTCATAGTTAAAAATGACAGGCATGCCCTCATCCTCCCTTTAGTTGTTAGGGATAAGACTGGAAATAGGTCCACCAGTTGCTCAGATAGAGAGAGAGGGTCATCGGCTTCACTCAGCTGCTGGGGAACAGCTTCTTCAGTGATTTGTTTCCTGTGGTTAATTGATTTAACTCATTTGGTAGATTACTTTTTCGGTAGAGGCAAGTATGTCATGTCCTTTTTACATCATCTGGGATGATGTTGCTGGAGAGTTTAAAGTGTTTCTTACACGTTAAAATACCAGAATTATTAGCAAGCTTCAAATGATAAGACTATATCCTGATTACTCTCTAGGATCTTGTAATGGTTGGCATTTCCGCCCACCACCTAGGGGAATCACAAGCAGCGAGGAATATACTTTGTGTAAAAGGTAACGTGAATTTTTTTTTTAAACCAATGACATGTCTTTATTCAAAGGGTAGTTAATTTTCCTTCACGTTTGAAAAGTAGTAGTTCAAACTTAATATGTGAAGGAAGAAATATGATTGAGTAGAGTAATGATTGAATATAAGAGTAAGATGGTTTATTTTCAATTTGAAACAGAAGCCATAATGGTCGTTGTCATTAAATAATAAAAATCATATCAATGAGCCTTCTTTTAATTACAAATGACAATGATCTGGATGGAGATTGTTAAGATTTTGTTTAGAGGTTTTTTAAAATACCAGTTGGATTATTATGACTGAATTTAATTTCTGGTCTCCTGTTTATGTGAAATTTACTGAAGTTACAGTGATTGAAATTGAAATTACATAAATCGAAATAGAGCATAAAAGATGAAAAAATGTTAAATTATTTTAATAACTTTTCTTAAAAAAAGAAAACCATGTAATCTGTATATAGAATTTATGAGCAATTTTTATTTGAAGAGATAACCTTTCAAAGTTTAATAATTATATATTAAGATAGTTATTAAAGTCACATTTAGATAAGTGAACTCTGGTTCTTTTTATAAGAACTTGTAACTAGTGGGATTTTAGTTATGAAGTCTCATTACTCTAGACTGCTTTTGATAGTGAAGGATATTTGATGTGTAGTTTTGGTGATTGAATGGTCAAGACATCCGATTTGATCTTACAGTAGAAATAAAGAAACTAAATTTGGAAATCTTGGTGGCATTGTATTTTAGAAGAGGTAGAATACAGTCCTTTGTAAAGAAAATGTGAAAAATTTATAGTCCAGATAAGAATATCAGACTTTCAATTTTTAGAAAGTAATTTAAAACAAAACAATAGAAAGACAAAGAAATATTTGGCCCTCTAAGACATACCTAAGAGAAAAAAATGCATGATTTTAAATGTACCTTATGAAGCATGAAAACAATAGATAGTATAATTTAAGTTCAAGTACTTTGTATACCATTAAGAAAAGCTTTAAATGTACTTATCTTTTCAAATAGGGTGAACCAACTGATAATTTATATTGTGCTGTGGTTCATTTTGTATTTCTTATTATCAACATTTTTCTGGTTGAAAAATTATCTTAATATAACCTCTTATCTACATTTTGCCATTTATAGTTTAATTTTCATTTTTTTCTCTCTGAAGACCTCTTATTAATTTTCTTATGTTTCAAATGTTTACAAACTGGTTGGACCCATAATTTTGCAGGGTATTTAAAACTTAAAAAAAAATTAATGATCAAAGTCTTGCATTTTTATCTGTTTTGACCACTGAATTGTCAGTTGCATTTTTTGAGTCATAATATGAGAAACCACTAACTTTGTATCCTTTAAAATGAACATTTATGAATTTACCCACTGAAGAATTTAATGTGACTATTGAATTAATTGTGATCTATGAAACTTTTTCTTACTTTATTTAAAACATCAAGCAAATTAATATACTCTAATATTTTCAGTGAAATATAGGTAATAGTAATGTAGAAAAGAGGACAGGCATTAGATTTGAAGGTGAAAAGTAGAAACCTTACAGTGATAATTTAATGATATTAAAATTTTTTTCAGAGTCAAATTTTTAGTATGTAGAAGATTTTCTTTAGGCCATATCATTTTGGCAAGTAAGGCATACCTGTGTTTGATGAACTAATCCACTTGATGTCAGTGTTGCTTTAGGAAAATTCTGCTCTAAAAGGAATTGTCTGATAGAGTTGTTTTAACACACAGGAAGCTACCTTTTCAATGCTGGTTTTTGTGGGTGGGTGTGGTTATGATTATGTTCTGCTTTAGCATCCCCTTATTCCAAAGAAAGAGGTCAGCAAATCTGGGGAGTTGCTGTTTTGAGTAACTGTTGTAAATGTTCTTTAAACCTCTGCTTACTCCTCTGTGCAAGACAGTGTGATAAATATGGGCTTTCAGGAGATGAAGTTTTGTTTTTGTTGTTGAGGAGTCAGAGGGCAAATGCTGGAAGTTTATCTTTTAAATGGTCCAACGAAGTATATGATAAAACAGTCTTTCCTATTCTACTTAGATTTTTAGAGCAAGGAATCTGTAGGTATGGTGCCCAGTGTACTTCAGCACATTCCCAGGAAGAACTAGCAGAATGGCAGAAAAGATATGCTTCACGGCTTATAAAATTGAAACAGCAAAATGAGAATAAACAGCTCTCAGGCAGTTACATGGAAACCTTGATAGAAAAGTGGATGAATTCATTATCTCCTGAGAAAGTGGTGAGGAAAATAAACTGCATTTTTTTGTTTGTTTGTTTTAAGCAATGATTTTGTTTTAGTCTTGACTTCATTGTGTCCTATATTTTGGCTTTTTCCTTATCCTTTATATGAAAAACTTAATTGTTGATAAAGTATGTTAGTAGCAAAAGTTAGACCCATTTGCTAATAACCAAAGAGCAGAGCCAAGCCGTTTGTTTGGAGACTGGCAGATGTTATGTTAACTTATTTTCATGTAGGGAGTTTTTACTGCCATTTTTTGTTGTAAATTTTCTTTTATCTTCTTTTAGCTTTTTATTTTGTTACCCAAATAACTGAAAATTAATGTATAAAATACCTTGCTTTGTTAACAGTTCCATCAACATCTTTACTGTTGATGTTTATTTACCATGCCAGAAGTTTTTGTTTGTGCTTTTAGGAATAAAAACATAACATTAATTCCTCTCTATTTTCAGCTTAGTGAATGTATAGAAGGAGTAAAGGTAGAGCATAACCCTGATCTGTCGGTTACTGTCAACACCAAAAAATCTCGTCAGACATGGACCTTTGCTCTCACTTGTAAGGTATGAATTTTATGCTAATTAGAGAACGTAATGTTTTTCTCATTTTCCTTAAAGCTTTTTTGGACTTTTAAATCTCTGTGTTAAAGGGCATTGAAAATGTTTGAATCCAAGTACATTTTAATGTAGGTTCTATATTGTGCTAAAGTGTATATTTGTGTTTTGATCATTTAAGGTATAATTATTTTTAGATTTTTGAGATAAAATCTTTTTAGATGTTTAGATGGTTGCTTATTTATTTATTTGGTAAAGAGGTCTTTGGCATATTGTCTTCCAAATTTGGAACATAGGATGGGGTTCATGGCTTATAATTAACTATTTAAAAACTGAATTGTTTAATCTGGCAGTTCTAAGATATTTAAACAATGACAACTTGTTTTTATCTTTGATTTGATAAACTCACAAATTTTGTAAAAATGGGTTTTTAATATGAGACATTTTCAGTTTTTCCCCTCTTGAATTATAATATTCAAAGGTTAAGAATGAAGCAAAATCAAAATTTTCTTTGAATCTGTGCAGTGGAAAAGTATTGTGTATTTTTGGTGGCATTTCTTCCACTGTCCAGCTGCATCTTGGGATGAAAAGTCTGGGAATGTTTGGCTTCGGCCTTGAACCCAATCCAGTGCCTTCAGAGGTAACTGCCCTCCTATGAACACTTCCTACTTGAGGCAAAATAAAACCTTTTCAGGCCAAGGTATGGAAAGTTGGAGGTCGATGGTCATACAGGGTGATAGCTTTTGCCACAGTGAAAGATGAACATATCACAGGAAGAGCAGGGAGGCTAGTGATGTCTCATAAATACATCATTTAAAAAAATTTCAGCTTTATTGAGGTATAAATGATATTATAAAGATATCATTTTAACAGCTAACTTTTTAAATCATTCTAATTTTCTCTTAAATGGCTCATGAGCACAGTTTGTATTTTAAACAGTATCTTAGAAGCATGGGAAAGTAGAAGTTCCTTATGGAAATATTTTCATTGAAGAGCCCAATTACAATTGGATTTTTCACCCCTTTGTACTCAATGAATTATTTTAACTTCCTTGTAGCCTGCAAGAATGCTGTATCGTGTAGCATTGCTTTATGATGCTCATCGTCCTCATTTTAGTATCATTGCAATATCTGCCGGAGATAGTACTACCCAGGTATCACAAGAAGTCCCAGAAAACTGTCAAGAATGGATAGGAGGAAAGATGGTCCAAAATGGATTAGATCATTACGTGTATAAAGTCGGGATAGCATTTAACACAGAAATATTTGGAACTTTTCGCCAAACCATAGTTTTCGACTTTGGATTGGAACCAGTACTCATGCAAAGAGTAATGATTGATGCAGCTTCTACAGAAGGTAATATTTAGACTTTTTTCCCCTGATACGATGTATTAAAAGGCACTATAATAACAACATTAAAAGATATGTATTGGCCCCTAAATATTCCGTGCATAGAGAGGGAATAATAAGGAAAAACATCCCAAATCAATTGACTCATTAGCTGTGTAATGGAATTAGAATGGTTCACATTATACCCTTTTCTCTTTATACAGACATCAGGCAAAACATGCTTTGAGGGTCCCCAAACTTGTACGAGTAGATGATCAGGTCTGTTTTGGTCTACCAACTTCATTTTTCAAGTAAGATGGTGGTAGCGCAATAAAATCTTTCAGTATTAGTTGGGGCAGAATATAATTTTAATGGTAATTATGAACACACCTACAATGTCTATTTCCATGTCTGACTGACTGTCCAGTTAACTTTGCTGATATTAGTATATTATCTCTGAGTGAAAAGTCCTAAATATAAGCTTTCATAAGTTGGTTTTGTTTATTCACTAGTATAAAGGAGACCAAGGTGCCTTTAATAGGGTCTGCTTTGTGTTCTTGGGAAGAGGTGGCTGGTTTCAACATGTAAGCCCACACAGAAGATGATGAGTTATTTCGTATACTGTCATATTACTGTCTATGCCTAAATTTTATGCCAAGATCTAGCAGGGCAAGGACAGGGCATGTCAGCCTACATTTCTTTGGGTCTTGGTTGGATTAATAGGTTCTTTATTTTATGTAATGAACACTAAATATTTATTTAACACTTCATATAGCAGAGCTGCATGAAGGCTTGCTATATTGACTATAACTAACCATATGGTGGAGAATGTTTTTCATTGTGTATCACAGTGTCCCATTTATAAGAACTGAGAAGCTTTTTTTGTGAGCAAATGTTAAGATTTTATGTTTTGGACCTAATGAGGTAAACCTTGGTCTGTCTTCTTCTTTACTGCTACTAAGGTTAAAGCAGCATTTGTGCTCAGATTGAACAATCAGGCATTCCCTTCTTGTATATGTCCTGATATTACTCAGACTTCATTTTACCCTTATTTCTCACTTACCTGTTTTTGTTATGTTGTATTATGTTTTTGTTAACCTCTCAGTACTCTTTGGAATCTGATTATGTTAATTCCTATGGCCAAAAAGATATAGTTGACAAAAATATTTGATTTATATTTACTACTATAGGAATTATTTGGCAAATTTTTTCTGGAAAGGGCCAGATAGTAAATATTTCAGGTGTTGCAGGGCAGATAGTCTCTTGCAACTACTCTGCTCTCACTGTAATGAGAAGGCAGCTGTAGACAGTATGTACATGAATGGGCATGACTGTATTCCAATAAAACTTTATTTTCAAAAAGAACAGTGGGCTGGATTTGTCTTGCACGCCATAGTTTGCCTACCTCTGATTTAGTAAGTTGCTTTTATAATCGAGAATTTAAGAACTTACTAGGAAGAATCCTTTTTAAATCATGAAGAGATTTAAATCATAAAAGAGAGACCAACATGTATCCCCTCCTGTCAAATATAAACCTAAAAGAATATTCTTGGCTTACCATGTGGCTTGTATTTTATGTTTACTTTTAGATTGGTGGTTTGTAACTCATGATTCATTTTCCCATAGAAATAACTTTGTAAGTCTCGAAAATCTGTACTAGTGAATGAAAGCCTAACTTAATAATATAAAATGTTAAATGTTGCAATAATATGTGAGAGTAAATGATACTATTAAGGCAGGTAAAGAAGGTGGTCATGAGACTTACACAATGTCTGACACACAGTAGGCATTTAGTAAATTGGTATTATTTTTACTATTAGCCGTGATTAAAATAATTTCTGGCTTTACAAATAGAATGAAGAAAGCAGGAAGAGAGAGAACTTTTTAAAAAAGTGGTGCCTGGGACTAGGGTACTCAGAGAGGGACTCAAAAGCCAAGATAAAGACCTGAGCTGCTAAAGCACAGCACCTATGGCTCTGGGCAAGAAAATGCAATATCGTGGGTGGAAGAGAAGTTGTCCAAGATGACTGTTTTGAGAACCCTCATGGGCTTGACAGATTGAGGTACTTGGACTACTTTTGCCTCAGTTGTGTGCACTTTTCTAGTTGGAGAAAAAGAGTGTGGACAGACTTACAAGTCAAATTGAATTGGATTTGAATTCTGATTTTCTACTAGTTATCTATGTGACCCTAGGAAGAGTACTTAACATTTCTGAGTTTCATGTGGAAACACCTGTAAAGTGAGGCTAGTGATAGCTGTCTTTGAGGATTCTAGTGAGAACTAGAATAAACCTTGTACAATGTGTGACACACAGTAGGCTTTTAGTAAACAGTAGCTATTATTTTTACCATTAGTCATGATTAAGATAATTTCTGGCTTACAAATAGAATGAAGAAAGTATGAAGAGAAAAGAATTTTTAAGAAAATGATGACTGGGACTAGGGTGCTGGGAGATGGACTAAAAAACCAAGAAAGACCCTAGCCGCTAAAGCATAGCACCTATGGCTCTGGGCAAGAAAATGTAATATTGTGGGTGGAAGAGAAGTTGTCCAAGATGATTGATGTTTTGAGCATGGTAACAGGAAGAAATAGTTCCTCTTCTGATGTTTCTAATGTATCAGTTTGAAAATGTAATGAATTTTATTTTTCATTCAGTTATTGTAGAGGGAATTAATACAGATAAGGATATCTTCCCATTTGGAATTACTACTATACCTCTGCTAAGATACTATGTTCTTTTTTAGTGACTTCTTTGCAGTTTGATATCTCTGCTTGTTTTCTTTTAAACAAGTTTTTGCCTCTGAGTAGTTAAGTTATAGAAAATAACTTAAAAAAAGCATTTTCTTGAACTAATTTGGAAACATTAAAACAATTTCATATAGTGAAGTCTGCCTTTCAAGGACAGAAAAAAATATTACAAGAGAACAATATCAAATGTACAAAATACATTTTATGATATGAGATTTTGAATATTTTAAAAAGAAAAACTTAAATTTAGGTTTAGGCAGGCTAGATGACATTGGTTGACTCTCTTGGTCTGAATTAGCTAATCTTTAGTTCTATCTTTGATATTTTCCCTACTCTTAAAACTGATGTCATTGAATATGTTGATGTTTTTGTAAAGTTCCTAAAATTTTTATTATGTGACTATTTTTATTTCATTGTGAACTGTGTACAGAGTTCCAACAGAATTTTGAAGAAATGAAAGCACGGTATAAACAGTATATTATTTTCTGCTTCTATATTAGTGCTGGTTAGTCGTTTGCATATTGCAGCACAAGGACTGAGGACAAAAGATCTTTTATGAGAAATCACAATTTTATAAACATTCTGAAAAAATAAAAATGTACAGTGTCAGTCTTCTATTTGTATCTTGTCCTGGAATACTTGTGTGGATAACATTTAGAGATGCTGAGAGCAAGAGAACTTCTTTGTTAAATTTGTGACAATGTGACAGCCTGGCTGATTTCACCTCCAGCCTCACCCAATTCATTTGATATTCCTTGGCCTGGAATTAGGAGAAAAGTGTCATTCCAGGTACAGGTTGGTCAAATGCATTTGGGAATTGGGGGACTGAATTATGGTTGGGCTTTATCATGTTCTCATATAGTTTTGATAATATTGTAAATTATATCATAATATAATTTGTTTTCTGCACACACAAAGAAGTGTAGTAATGGTGTGAAACCAGATTTGAGTAGGAAATATATCATTTCTGCACTTGATTAGCTGCTGTTTATTGTTTAAGTAAGTTTTTGTCCTTAAATGAATGCTAGAAGCATACATTTCTCTTCCAAAGTTATAAATTTAGGTCATCCTAGACCATTGATTATATCAGTATTTCCAAAACTGAGTTCCATTGAAATTAATAGATGTTATATTAATAATAAGTTGAGTCCTATGTACAAGTGAGTTTGGAAATGGTGAATGCATTATTTCCCTCTTAGAGATTCACAGTGGACCTCAGTAATTAAACACTCCGTGTCTGTCAAACTGATTTTATGATGGAAATTAGTTACATTAGTGCATTACTCCTTTAAGTTAAAGTCAAGTTATATAGCACACATTTCTTCTTCTAACTCATTGTTTGTTTCTTTGTTTTTCTTTTTACTTATTAAAGTATCACTGATACACAATCTTATGTTGGTTTCAAATACATTACACAGTGGTTCAACATTTACCCCAGTGGGGTCACTGTCCATCAATATAGGAAGATGTTACAGAATCATTAACTGTATTCTCTGTGCTCTACTACTGTCCCCATGACCAACCTATATTGGGATTGTGAATTACTGTGCCCCTTTATCCCCACCCCCTTCCCTATGGTAACTGCTGGTCACTTCTTAGAGTCTGATTCTGCTGCTGTTTTGTTCCTTTCAGTTTTGCTTTGTTGTTATACTCCACAAATGAGTGAAATCATTGGGTACTTGTCTCTCTCTGCCTGGCCTATTTCACTGAACATTAATACCCTCTAGCTCCATCCATGTTGTTGCAAGTGGTTGGATTTGTTTTCTTCTTATGGCTGAATAATATTCCATTGTGTAGTGTACCACATCTTCTTTATTCGTTCATCTACTGATGGACACTTAAGTTGTTTCCGTATCTTGGCTATTGTAAATAGTGCTGAAATAAACAGGGGTGCATATGTCTTTTTGAATCTGGAATTTTTTTCTTTGGATAAATTCCTAGGAGTGGAATTTCTGGGTCAAATGGTATTCTTATTTTTAGTTTTTTGAGGAACCTCCATATTGCTTTCCACAATGGTTGAACTAATTTACATTCCTACCAGCAGTGTAGGAGGGTTCCTCTTTCTCCACATCCTAGGCAGCATTTGTTGTTCCTAGTCTTTTTGATGTTGGCCATCCTACCTTGTGTGAGATGATACCTATTGTAGTTTTAATTTGCATTTCCCTGATGATTAGTGATATGGAACATCTTTTCATGAGCCTGTTGGCCGTTTGAATTTCTTCTTTGGAGAAGTGTCTGTCAGATCCTCCGCTCATTTTTCAATCGGGTTATTTGGTTTTTGGGTGTTGAGGTATGTGAGTTCTTTATATATTCTGGATGTTAACTCCTTATCGGATATGTCATTTAAGAATATATTGTCCCATACTGTAGGATGCGTTTTTGTTCTACTGATGGTGTCCTTTGCTGTACAGAAGCTTTCAAGTTTGATGTATGCCCATTTGTTCATTTTTGCTTTTATTTCCCTTGTCTGAGGAGATATGTTCAGGAAACAGTTGCTCATGTTTATATTCAAGAGATTTTTGCCTGTGTTTTCTTCTATGAGTTTTATGGTTTCATGACTTACATTCAGGTCTTTGATCCATTTCGAGTTTACTTTTGTGTATGGAGTTACACAGTAATCTTCATTCTCTTACATGTAGCTGTCCAGTTTTGCCAACACCAGTTGTTGAAGAGGCTGTCACTTCCCCATGGTTTATCCATGCCTTATTTGTGGTATATCAATTGGCCATTTGTGCTTGGGTTTATATCTGGGCTGTCTATTCTGTTTCATTGATGTATGGGTCTGTTCTTGTGCCAGTACCAATTTGTCTTGATTACTGTGGCTTTGCAGTAGAGCTTGAAGTCAGGGTGTGTAATCCCCCCAGCTCTATTCTTCCTTCTCAGGATTGCTTTGACTATTCGGAGTCTTTTGTGGTTCCATATGAATTTTAGAACTATTTGTTCTAGTTCATTGAAAAATGCTGTTGGTATTTTGATAGGGATTGCATTGAATCTGTAGACTGCTTTAGGCAGTATGGCCATTTTGACAATATTAATTCTTCCTACCCATGAGCATGGGATGTATTTCCATTTATTGGTATCTTTACTTTCTCTCATGAGTGTCTTGTAGTTTTCAGGGTATAGGTCTTTTACCTCCTTGGTTAGGTTTATTCCTAGGTATTTTATTCTTTTGATGCAATTGTAAATAGAATTGTTTTCCTGATTTCTCTTTCTGCTAGTTCATTGTTAGTATATAGGAATGCAACATATTTCTGTGTATTAATTTTGTATCCTGCAACTTTGCGGAATTCAGTTATTCTAGTAGTTTTGGGGTGGATTCTTTAGGGTTTTTTTGTGTACAACATCATGTCATCTGCAAGCAGTGACAGTTGAACTTGTTCCTTACCAATCTGGATGCCCTTTATTTCTTTGTCTTGTCTGATTGCCATGGCTAGGACTTCCAGAACTATGTTGAATAAAAGTGGGGAGAGTGGGAATCCTTGTCATGTTTCTGATCTTAAAGGGAAAGCTTTCAGCTTCTCGCTGTTTAGTGTGATTGGCTGTGGGTTTGTCATATATGGCCTTTATTATGTTGAGGTACTTGCCCTTTATACCCATTTTCTTGAGTTTTATTATGAATGGATGTTGAATGTTGTCAAATGCTTTTTTGGCATCTATGGAGATGATCATGTGGTTTTTGTCCTTTTCATTGTTTGTTACTGAACTAAAAATTCTACTTATTTATTAATTCAAATTTGAATTTGAGAAAAAAACCCATAGTTTTTGGGTTTTTCTCAAACATTATTTTCATGATATTAAAGCATCCAGACCTTGTCTATTTGGAGGAATAAATTTTTTTCCTGTTATATGGCAATCCTGCAAACTGGTCAAGGAATATATATAACTTTGACTTTGCTTTTTTTCAGTGTTTTTCCCTTGGTGAGATTCAGGTTCAGGAAAAGACACTATTTGTACTAAAAATTTGTTTTTAGATTAAAGATGTGCCTTAAAAATGTGGCAAAAGACATCTACAAATAAGGAAAATTTAGGAAATTAGGAAAAAATAAGGAAATTACTGAGTTTTCCCCTTGCTTATAAAACAAACTACATTATACACTATATACCAGAACTTTGAATAATGGAGAATTTTTGCTTGACAAAATTGATTTGGAGTTCTTTGATTATCTGGAAACTACATATTGAAAATTAATTCTTACATTCAAATTTTAAAATTTGATATGTATGTATATACTTTCTCTACTTTGAGTCTAGCAATGTGTGTTAACTTTAAAATTTACTATTACTTGAAAATGATCTTCAGTTGCCAGAGTTTTTGGTAAATTAATGACATGTTATACCTGTGTTAAATATTACATATTTAATATTATGTGATCAGAAAAGTAATAGAAAAATAGATGTTAATATACAATTTACTTGTCAATAAAAGAGAAAAGTAACTGAGTAGAAGCTTGTAAAAGTATAACGTACTCTGGTGCTGTTACTTTGCTGGTTTAACTTTTTATTAGCCTCTTTAAGAGATGAAAATTTGGAACAGCAACACAATTAGCTAAGAGATGTACATCTTCCCTCCATGTAGCAGTTTTGTTGAAAGGAACAATATTGAAATGGATAGCTGAACATGGTAGTTTGGGATAACTTCTAGATTCTATTTTATTGTTAATTTGAGCTGTCAAGACTTGTAAAGCCACAGACCAAAATGGTTTCTAAGGAAGAGTGTGGTATCTGATTTTGGAGTTAAGAATCATTTAATCTCATACTCTCTCATTCCTAGAAAAATATAGGTGTTTTAAATTATTTAATATGCATTTATTGCAAGCCTCTTCTGTGTCAGCCCTTCTTAGAAGGCATTGGATTTTATTTTTTCTCCTTTATCTGCTCTTTAGGTCTTGTTAAGGCTAATTTTCAAGTCTGCTGTACTAAATACTTCAAGACAAAACAAACCAAGCCTTTGTAAACAAGCTACTGTATTAGAATAGTAACTGTGGCTGAAACAAGAACACTGTTATTCTCAGTAATCAGAAGGGCAAGGGATAAGTTGGGAAGTGTATCTTGTATCAGACTAGTTATTCCAACCTTGAATTCTATTTTTGACAGTAGCTCTTCCCTTGTTATCTTAAAATATTAGGTATGCTCTAATTGTCTTTAACTTTTTCGTGTAAAGCATATTTATAGCCTCTGCCATACTTTAGGGTAACAAATTCCAAAAGTTTATAATATCTTTCATGTTTGCTTTGAGATTTATTATTAATTATTAATTATTATTGGAGTTGGTTAATAAGTTACTTTTAAGTTCTCATGTGTTTTTGTGTGTTGATCATAACCTGTTCACTTTTCATCTTTTCCAGAGCATTTTTCATTTTAGCCTAATCTAGTTGGAAGAAAAGTACTTATCAAGAAAGTGCTGGCTCAGGCTGCCCTGAGCAGTACATATGTCGGGTTTAGATGTTAGCAGGTGCTAACACCTGGAGCTGGTGGGGGTTAAATGAGTCCCCGTAGTAGCATGTCTAGTGCCCTTATGAGGGTCCTCATCTCCCTCATCTATTTAAAGAGAAACTCTTAGGACCTAACAACCTTTAAGCACTATAAGTTGGGTGGGTAATTTAACAGATTTAACAAATTTCTTTTTACAAGTGAGAGGATTGGAGGTAGAAATTTGTCTCAAGTTCAGATGAAGTAGGGAAAGAAAAGTGGTTTTTGGAAAATGCATCCTTAGTAGTCACTGTCCACAGTTAATTTTTGACATCTTAGGTAATAAATGAGATCAGTAGTTTGTAGACTTTTTGATGTTGGCAAACATGGATTTTTTTCAAGATTTTCTTTCTGCTCCCTTGGCTCGCTGCTCCCCTGTACTGTGTTTTTACTCATTTTTAAGAATAAGTAGAATAAAATTTAACATTGTTAGGGAATTGTATTTAAATCATGCTGCCTGTGGGAGACACTAATTTCAAGAATTTCACAAAATTGGTGGGAATCATGGCACTATATAGATCAAATGAGAAAAACAAATACTATTTCTCATGCCACTTTTCCCCAAAAGCCTGAATACTGGCCCAGAATAGAATGAATGTATAATTTGCTTTGCATATTAAATAGGTGATACAAAAAGCTTTTTAAAAGGAAAACTGTAATGTCTTAGATTTGTTTTTATCCCAGTTACTTAAACATCAGTTAGGAAGAACTAGTGATTTCTTAAAGAATGTGAACAGAAGATTGATCTAGGCATAGTCTGAATCAATTTCTTATTTAAAATAAAATGATGTCCCCAAAGATTGTTAGATATGTTTGTATTACATGTTAAATAGATTCTTCAAAAGTTTGTAGCATTTTAGTTTTATTTTTAAATAACTGGTTATTGGGTTTTTATCACTATACCATGGCTGTTTCTCTTTTTGACTTTTGAATTATGGAAAATAATTATGTATATCCTTGCTTTTTTGATAATAATTAGCGTCTGATGTTGAGTGATGGTATAATCTGTTTAGGAATGTTGGCATTTATAGAATTTAAATATTTTTTTGTAGCTGTGACCGAATGATTGAGTAGACAGGGCCCCATTTTAGAGGAAGAAAATGTGGTTAGTTCACTTTATGAAAACTACTTGTGAGGCTACTGTGAAAACAGACCATCATCACCTCATATGTCATCCAGAGTATTTTAGAAATGCAGATTTTTAATGAGTGGACTGTCTTTATATCTTGATGATTATAGTTGTATTTATGTTGTCATCTGAGGAATAGTAAAACTGTCATGTAAAAATTAAAAATGCCTTTACAAGGAGCAAAGGTAAGAAATGAGGGCCTTTTTTATATTTAAATTAGGGTCTTTAATCTTCAGTATTATATTAGGATCAGCTATATTCTAATACTGAGAAATTTCTCTTGGTGGATGATTATACTTAGATGTTTTTAATTTATATGTAACATTTAAATGTAGTGAAATCTCTCACTGAGCAAGACATGGCAATTGTACATGTTGCTCTCATTTCAAAGATAGAACAGGATAATTTGTTTGACTTTGGAGACTAACTGATCTCTGTTTAAACCGTTTAACTCTTTAAATTTCCTAAAATTTTAACTTGAATTGTAAAATCCATCTTTCAGTTATGTTACATTAGAATTGGATCTTGGCCTAATGAGTCATTTAAGCAACCCTTTTCCCCTTTCGTTTAACTTTTTATATTTATAGGTATATGTTCCACCCAATAGAAAAATACTGTGCGCTGCAAATAGAGTGAGCCTACCCAGTGCTCAGAATTTTTTATCTATTTCACCCTTTGCTGGTGTTATGCTACGTTTTTTTCACAGATGTCAGAACTTGAATAGCCATTTGACTTTGTGCCCTACTTAGAGTATAATTTTTCTGAGGCTAAGCTGGCATTTGAATGTTACATTATATCACATTTTAATGTGGAATTAGCAGTGTTGTACATTAATATTATCTAAAAGATTTTTTGTTGTAAATTGACTTTCAGAGAGTTTCACTGTGCCTTACCACACAGGAAAAGATTCACCCTTTTAGTTTTCTAATCCTCTTTTTCTATAAAGGGGCAGGTATTGGTAATAGGAGAAAAGTGATTATCACCTGATAGATTTTGTCTTATGAGGAATTTATCATATTTTCTTCCTGCGGTTCAGATTTCTCCTGACTGAAGAGTTAAGTTCTAAATGTTAATCTGCATTTTTTAAATGTTGATAAGTGTTTTTGGCATGTTCTAGTGTGGTGTAAAAAAAAAATGGATTCCTATTTGTGTTATTTGGTTAAGCTAGACCAAAAAAAAAAAACCATTTCTGATATGGGGAAAATACACTGTCAAGTGGGTTTTTGTATTGTTTTGTTTTTAGGAATTTTAGTTCTAGTATATAAAATGTGTAACATATTCTTTGAGAATTTTAATGTTGTGTTCCTTTATAAATGTGTTTTTTGTTTCCATTTAGATCTTGAATACCTGATGCATGCAAAACAACAGCTAGTAACCACAGCTAAGCGGTGGGATTCTTCTTCTAAGACTATTATAGATTTTGAACCTAATGAAACTACTGATTTGGAGAAGAGCCTTCTTATCAGATACCAAATTCCTCTCTCTGCTGACCAGCTATTTACCCAGTCTGTTTTAGACAAATCACTGACCAAGACCAACTATCAATCACGATTGCATGACCTTCTCTATATTGAGGAGATAGCCCAGTATAAAGAAGTTAGCAAGTAAGTTACTTTAGAAACACTTAAAAAAAAATCTCACCTTTGGATGCTATTTTTCATTTTTAAAATGGAGGTGTGGCTAAGTGAAGACAGGTAGTAAAATGGTTGTTTTCAGTAGCTGTCTATGAACTTCTTGAGGCAAGAACTGTGTCCTGCTCATGTTGGCATCCATAGAATTTAGAACAGTTCATTTCCACAAGTCTCTGCCCCATGCTGGGAGTATGAATGTGTGGTCCCTGCTCTTCAGGAGGTTTCTGTTAATGGTAGTCAGAGCAGGCATTCAACGAATATTTGTTTTGGGAAGTAATTTTAAGAATGACATTTTAAAAATCTTCCGGAAAACTATTTCCTAATAGTAAAATACCCTTATAGGCATTTATAAATACTCTATTATATTTTACATTTTATCCATATGCCACAGGTGAAGACCAAGAGTTTAAACCAAAAGCTTATTTGAATCATTATAGGAAAGGTAATCTTAGAAATGAGAGTTGGAGTGAAGGAAGATGTTAATGAAATAGCTGTTTTATTTGCTTATAGCATTCTACTTTTTAGATACAATGGGAGCAAGCCTTAAAAATGGAATCACAGTTATGAGACATGAACACATCTTTTACAGTTTTCCCCCTAAATACAGCCTAACTAACATATTTTTCTTTTCTAACCTGCCTTATTGCTACCTTATCATTAATATTATAGACAGATACTGAACATTCATTAATGGATATATTCAGAAAAGGAAAAGTGAAAACTTAGAGATACCTTTGTTACTCTATTTATAGATTATATGAGATCTAACTTTTGGAAAACAACTAATTACAAATTAAATACATATAAAAATTACAAAATCAGATGATATATATTTTTCATTACTGTAAGACTTTTAATCATGGCCCAATGATGTTCTCTTAAAAGATTTTTATTGATTGTATCCATATATAGTTCTAATGAAATGGTCATTAATTAAATGACAGCGGCTTGTATCATGTACATCATTCACATTGTTAATATGCATGTATATTATTATGTATAAGGAATATAGTATTGTCTAGAAGAGAAATTCCACATAAGGAATATAGACCCCCCCCCCTTATTCTAGGTTTTGCTTTCCATAGTTTCGGTTACTTGGGGTCAACTGCAGACTAGAAGCAGATGACCCACCTTCTGACTTATTATCAGAAGGTCAATAGTAGCCTAACACTATGTCACAGTGCCTGTGTCATTCATGTCACTTCATCTCATCATGTAGGCATTTTATCAGCTCACATCATCACAAGCAGAGTGAGTATAGTGAAATAAAATACTTTGACAAAGGGAGAAACCACATTCACATAGCTTCAATTACAGCATATTGTCAAATTGTTTTATTTTATTATTAGTTATTGTTGTTAATTTCTTATTGTGCCTAATTTATCAATTCAGCTTTGTCATAGGTATACAGATACAGGAAAAAACATAGCATATACAAGTTTCAGTATGGTCTGCTGTTTCAGGCAACCACTGGGGGGTCTTGTTCTTCACAGATAAGGGGGGACTACTCTACTGAAATTATGTTCTTGAAATTTTTTAATACAGTGAAGATCTCATGATATGATATTAAGGAGAAAATAGGTCAGTTATGAAACTTTATCCACTGCAATTCTAATTCGGCATATTTGAATATACACACATATGAATACATTTGTATAAGAAAATATTGAAAAGATTGAAAGCAGAGTGTTTTAGTTGGTGGGATTACAGGTGATTTTATGTTCTAATATATAGTTTCCTTGGTTTCTAGAAGGTTGTACATTATCTGTGTACAACTATTATAATGAGAAAAAGCAAACAAATGAAAAGGAAACCAGAACATTATCGGTTGTAGGACTTGATGATCATGGTGTAAAATTGCCCCTAGATATGAAAAGGAAGATTGGGGTAGAAAGTGTAGACAATGTGGTAAGACATTGATAAGATAGTATATGGTCTTTTTATAGGAACATCTGGGCTTTCTCTCTGTTTTTTTAATCTTTAAAATTAGATCATACTTATTGATTGAAATAGGAGTATTTATTAAATGAATATAAATCTGCAGGATCACTTTTGATGTGTATATTTTGAAGGATCTTAAAGATAGCAGTGAGAATTTATTGCTACATGTCTAACATGATGAGTAGATAGTAACTGTATAAGAGAATTCTGAAAAATTTCCAGTGATCTGTCACCCAAAGGTAACCCTGAATGTGAAGGCTGGTAAATTACACTTCTGGATTTGGTAGGCTTGTAAAACTTGGTGAAGTCAAGTATAGAACTGGTATACATACACAGAAGCAAACCCTATTAGTTATCAGATAAGAGGTCTCAGAGGACATGTATAAGTAGATAGACAAGGGACAAATAACAGACATAAATTGTAAGGATTTTTATAAGTCTTTGACAGAGTTTTATACACTGCTTAAAAAGTTTATTTTCTGTTTTCTACTTTACCCTGTAAACTTAATATTCATATGCATTTTAATGCTACCTCAAAGTTAGTTCACATTTGATTGTTATTTCTTTAAGCATAAATAACATAACAGATATTTTTTTAAAATATGGATTTCAGGGAGGTCTGAATGCAGCTTACTACCCTATGCTGTAGTGTAGACATCAGCAAATTTTTTCTGTGAAGGATCAGTGAGTATAAATATTTCAGGCTTTGTGGATTCCCTGCAGTCTTTGTACAAAACAAACTGTGTAGCTGTAGTCAAGGGCTATACAAAATAAACTAAAGATTGGATTTGGCCCTTGGGCTACATTCTAGTGTGTTTGGTGCATCATTTTGCCTATCTGTTCTAACCAATACCAGCCGCCAAAGCAAACCCAAGTCACCATTAGAATGGTGAAGAATGTTTTGTTGTGGATTGAGACCCAATTTAAAGCCAAAAGACAATGGTATGGGTAAATGGACTCATCCCTCTAAATGACTTGGATGTATAGGACAGTAATAATATATTCTGTATGTATCGAAATGTGCCTCTTTGAGATCTTGTAGTCAGACATACCACGTGATTGATAGGATATTTCCCAAGGTCCAGAAAGTGTATTGTCATTTGTGAACTTTGACAGTTTAAGCAGAATATTACAGTTGACCCTTGAACAACAAAGATTTGAACTGCATGAGTCTACTTATATGCAGATTTTAAAATAAATATATTGGAAACTTTTTTGATATTTGTGACAATTTGAAAAAACTCTTAGATGAGCTACATAGCCTAGAAATAGTGAAAAAGGTATGTCATGGATGCATAAATACATGTAGATGCTAGTAATATACTACTGTAAAATCAACAGTAGGCTATTAGTAGTTAAATTTTGGGGGAGTCAAAAGTTATACACAGATTTTTGACTCCATGGAGATTGGTGTCCCTAATCCCTGCATTGTTCAAGGGTCGACTCTACTAATCATGAAAGTATTATCAAGGGAATTCATACTTACATTTTCACTTTAGCATTCCTTTCTTGCAAATAGACTGAATGAAGCCTTTCAAGATTAGACAAAATAATTTTTGGCTTGCGGTTGGATTTAGTAATCAAGTTTTAAAGAAGATGATTTTTCAAATCAGTCCAGAGATAAAGATTTCTTTTTTATGTCAAGTCTTAGTGTGGGATGTGTGGAGGTGGTAAGGATAATACTGCGTTTCATTTAAGATTTAGAAACGTTTCTGAGTTCTTTCAAGATAGAAAAAAGAAAAAAACTTCTCCGTAGCTACATATTGATTTGCCTTCAGTAATACTCCTACCTTGAAGTGAAATCTGTCTGATTCTAAGATAGACATTTTCAAAAGAAATTGACTTTGGCTGAAGCTGTTGTGTCCATTGAACTGTGTGATGGCATGCCTAATAGGGTTGTTGTGGCTTCTCAGTGGTAATAGCTGGCATGACACTATTGATGAAATGGTGTGTGGATGCACATTTCATTGTTAAGATGGGTGAGGCCTTTTGGATATACTGTTTCTGTTGCTCTGCTTAAATAAACCCAGGTATTGGCTTATTACCTTGGTTGATTTTTGTTTATTCCTTCAGTCAGAAATTGCACGAGGTGAAATTCACTATATATCTTTGACATTTTTTTAAAGTTACACTCAAGAGATATAACTATTGCTAAGATTGATGGAGCTATATTTCTTTTAGCTAAGCATGGTTTTAAATTGGTTGAAAATGTAGTTGGCTACTATTATGCCATTCCCCAAAAGGTTAGGAATTATATGTATGCATTAAGGTTGATTTCAAAATGTGACACGCAACAATGGAAAGAAGGTTTTTCTTCTTAAGAAATACCTTTAATTGTAGGATATACTTTGTAATTTAGGTATTTCTGAGTTATAAAATCTTAAAAATACATGTTATTTTAAGTACCTAGGAAAGCTTACTAGTGTAATATAGTTTTAGCCTGTTAATCTTTCAGAAAAATTAAATGTTAATAGCTAGAACTTCCGTTAGAAAGTTTATGTCTGCATCTTGAACATATGATGAATTTTCTGTGGGAAAAGCTGTATTTCTTAGTACTTATATTTTCCAGTGCCTCTGCCTTAAGAGTTTTGTTGCAAGGCACAAATAAATGTCACAAGAGGATTGTCTTATTGCTTTAAAACTGTGAGATTAATTTTTCATTTTGTTAAATTGTGATCAAGTGTTTTGGAATGGTGGATTCTGAAACAGGTGTCAGCAGTGAAACTTTAATATGTTGCCTAAGTTAGTTGAGAAATTATAGGATTTGAAGAATTTGTTAGGAAATAATACAAAGCAGTTGAAATGGGAATATGATACCTGAAAAAAATCAGATTATTACAAAAATGTAAAATTAATTCAGTGAACAAAATTTACTTAGTCCAAGTCTTAGGTTCTAGGCTAGTTACTGCTGATTCTAAGGCAAACTAGTTATATTTTTTGTTTCCCAAAAGTTTGTAATCCAGTAGGGGAGACAGACCTTTAAATGTAGGGTTATGCCATGGTGTCAAATCAGCATTGTGATAGAGGAATGCATAAAGGCCCTACCGGAGAGGCACTTATCCTGCAGGAACGAAGAGGAGAAGGACAGTCAAGTCAAGGAGGGAATCAAGTCTGCTTTGGGGACCAGGTGGTATTTAAGCAGAATTTTGAAATGCAGATATAACTGTGAGGGGAAAATAGGATCATGGTATTTAGTTAGAAGAATGATGATATGAGAATAAGAGTGTAGAGTTTTGGGAGAAGCTCCAAGTTCATCATCAGAGCTGTAATGGAGGCACTGGTAGGGTGGTGAGAGACAGTGCTGTTTCAGCCTTATCCTCAGAGCTATATATAACAAACTGCTCATCATCAGACTTGCATTTTACAAAGTCCTCTGGTCATGGTTTGGAGAACAGATTTGAAACAAAAGTTGCATTAGGAATTTGTTTATAGTAATCCAAGTTAAAAATACTGAGGTGCAGATGAGTTAGAACGAAGAGGAACTAACAGGAGTTGGTGGTGGGGGAATGAAGGCTGGTGAGAGAGACAAGGGCAAGGATAACTTGGTGTCTGGCTTGGACACCTCGGTGGGTGATAGTGCCATTGCCTAAGCTCTTTAGTACATGGAGGATGGGTTTGGGTGACATGTGGGGAAGTCAGAAAGTGATTCTGTTTTGCTTGTACTGAGTTTGAAGAGCACAGAAGCTATTTGGCAGTTGGGTTTATGGCCCTAAGCTGAGAGGCCAAGGAGATGGTGCCCTCACCTAGTGAGAACCCACAGAGTAAGAAGACTTAGATGGAAGATAGAGCAGCTGAAAGGCAAGAAGAAAACTAGGGAGTATGACTGCAGCAGTGGAGGAGAGAGTTTAAGGAAAGTAGAAAGTGATGGCAAAGTTAGAAAGAAATAACCAGACACATGTATATCAGCTTTAGCAATGAAAGGGTCATTTGTGAATGAAGAATGCATTATAAGAAATGTCTGTTCTCTGAGAAAGTTTTTAACGACTCTTAATCTCACTTATATGGATAGTAAGAGGAAATTAAAAGTTAACTTCACTTAAAAAGCTTGAAGAACCTGAGGGTTCCTGTTCTATTTTAAAACGTGTCTTTTATTAAAGCAGGTGAATGTAGATTATGTGTAAACTGGGGAGTGTAGTGTACTTTTGTTTCATTTCCATTTTAAAGCTTGTTTTTATATGAATCCTCAGTACACATTCCAGTCTTTAAAGAGTCAAATGTAACTAGATAACATGTAACTAGATAACTAGAAAAACATCCATTTTTCTTTAAACTGTAATCCTATTTTTCTAGTTTGAATCTAGTGAAATGTGCATAGAGAATGAGAGAACTTTACTGTGATTTTTAGTAATTACACACACACACAAACACACAGCAATTAGTGCTAAAATTCATTTGATCCTCAAATAAAGCCACATTACTAAATATGAACTTTAGAATGTATTTACATATATTATGGAGCCTTAAATGGTCTATTATAAATCATCTTTTAATTACTAATGGAACCTGTAAACTCTTATGACTTATTACATGGATGAGTAGCTATTCAGATGTTATTTTCCATAAATATTTTATTCCTGTAAAAATATTTCTTCTTTATAATTTTCTAACTTTAAAGTATATAAATGGACATTCAGAAGTTTAGTATAGTGTTTTAATTAGATTTGATTTCCCAATATTGTAAGCAATACAGATGTTTCCATTACAGAAATTTATGTTTTTAAACAGGATTTTTTTCTTTTCCTTTTAAGAATTTATAAGACATTCTTGATATCATGTGTACAAAAGATCTGAAAAAAAATTCCATAATACCATTAAAAAGCAACCTTTTCCACAAAAGGATAGATTTTTTAAACAATTTAATTTTTTCACTCAAATATTTTAAACCTCTTAAGAAAAAAGTAGAAAATGGTCCCATTCTTACCACTTTGTCTTCTTTCTTACAGTACGATTTCAGAATGGCTAAGGAGAAAACCTGTAGTTAGTTTAAATCATTCTGTTTCTTCATATTTCTTGACTATAAATTAACCTTCATTCTCTGTGCTGCTTCCACATACATATTCTCTTAGGCTCATGCATACACATGGAAGTGTGAGTGCACCAACCATTGTCTGTAAAGATAGCCTTTAACTTCTCTTCCCATAGTTCTTGCGTGAGATCTCCCTTGATGCAGCCATGAAGAAAAATTTATTCTTGATGTTATTATCAGCATTGAAAGATAAATTTTATGGTTGGAATCTTTTGGAAGATCTGCTTGGAAAGCATCAGTTAGTAAAAGTTGTGGTTGTAATGCCATCCATTTCCTCTTAGTTTTAGGTGATTTTAAAGTCTTAATTATTCCAATGGTGTGTTTGAACACTTAATATTATTTAATACATAATATCTCACTGTATTAAAATATCATACTTAACTTCATTTTAAACACACAGACTTTTAAAAAATGTTTGTATTCTTCAATACAGTAAAGACACAGATATGTGTCTTTATGTAACTCACATGAGAGTTTATTCACTTAAAATATTTTTGCTTTTTCCAGATTGGATTAAAAGAAGAAAGATAGTGTACAGTTTGTAGCCCAATGGAATGAATTGATAATAAAGTTTTCATGTTTTCTATATTTATATTTGATTTATTTTGTTTTCGTCTTCTAGTTTTTATGTTTTTGATGTAAAATATTCAAACTTGATTTCTACTTCTGATATAGGTTCAACCTTAAAGTGCAATTGCAGATTTTAGCAAGCTTCATGCTCACTGGAGTTGCTGGAGGTGCAAAGTATGCTCAGAATGGACAGCTTTTTGGTCGCTTTAAGCTTACTGAAACACTTTCTGAAGATACTTTGGCTGGACGGCTGGTGATGACCAAAGTCAATGCTGTTTATTTATTACCAGTCCCTAAAGAGAAGTTAGGACAGACCCAGGGAACCAAAGAGAAGGTTTATGAAGCTACTATTGAAGAAAAAACAAAAGAATATATATTTTTAAGGATATCCAGGGAATGCTGTGAAGAACTTAATCTTCGGCCTGATTATGATACGCAGGTGTGTGTTGAAATGTGGCAACGTAACTATCCTTGTCTGTGGTCTCCCTGTCAGCTGATACTCTTCTGGTTTCATTTCCCTTCTTCCATTACCAAAAGTGCATTTGAAGTGTTCTATGGAGGGGCAGGGAATTGGACCTCTCATAACTCTCAGAGAAAACTGATTCCCTTTAATCTAAGTAACATCTAAAATGTTCAGATAAGGTTGAGCTTTTTGATTAGAGTTTTAAATCAGCAATGGAAGAACAGATTAAACACGGCTACATCCTGGGACAGTCCTCATCTGAAGTTGTATCTGCTCCTGTTCTCTTTGTCTTAGTGAATTTTTAGGTGGACTGTATGTTCAGTCTGCCATATTTTGCTAGAAAGCTAATCTTTTTTCTTATTAAACAAAATTTGATGAATATTATTTATTCATAGTAAATTGATACAGTGTCATATGCCTTGTTTTTATCATGCAATAGATGATATTTCACAGGTGTTCTACTGATGTTTTCAGATATATTCTTCACAGGAATGAAAGACTCATAACCTTCATTTAAAGATTAAATACTTTACAAGTGCCTCAGTTTCTTTAGATGTAAAACGAGGTTAATAATAGTATATACATCACTGGTACTAGTAAGTAAAATAGTCTATGTAAACTGCATGTTACAATGCCTGGTACTAAATAAAAAAAACAAATATTAGCCATAATAATTATTATTAGAATATGATTACACTTTAAAAGAATCCCTAAACTTGGTTCCCCTAAAAAGCTATCTCCAAAAGTATTTGAGCTGCAAGCATTGATCTTTGCTTTAATGCTTTTTTAAAAAAATTTGTGTTTCAGGTTGAACTTCAGTTTCAATTAAATCGATTACCCCTCTGTGAAATGCATTATGCGCTAGACAGGATCAAGGACAATGGGGTTTTGTTTCCAGACATCACTATGACTCCAACCATACCTTGGAGTCCCAACAGGTACAAAAAAGGAGATACCTCATTCATTAAAGAAGTTATGTTAATGTTAAATTGAATATCTGTATCAAATCACTCCAGTATACTTTTTTAGGAAGTTTGCCCATATTCTTTAGGAAACATGTTACTAGTTGAGAAAGGAGAGTAAAAGAATGTTTGAGGTTCATCATGTATTTTTTTCACTTTTCCTCAGAATCTAAATGAGTTAGTTGTATTGCTTTTCTCAACAGCCTTAATCTGATAGGCTGTTAAGCAATTTAGGAATATTTCTGAGTAGAACTTGAATGGGAAAATGAAAGCCTTTCTAAAATGGTTCAAAGGGTTAATTTAAAATAAATTTTGAATATAGAAGACATTTTTTAATTTAGGAAAATGGAGAAAATGTCATAGAATGTACTACTTCAGAAACCAGTCTCACGTTAATGGTTGTGTGTAAATATTTTTCTGCTTAATTTCTCTTTGGCACCTCTTTACATGGAATTGAATGTGATGCTTCTGTTTTGTTTCCAGACTCATAGTGGTGACAGTTGTATGGCTGCATCTTTTTCATCCTTTTGTCCTCTTGATCCCTGTTTCTGCTAGCTCACGCCATCTTTTTAAAAAAAATCTCAGTGGTTCTACAGAACAGAAGTTTATTTATCACTTGTGTCAGTCCCCTTATGGTAAGGTAGCCCTGTTCCATCATGGATGGAGGCTGTAGTATTTTCAGTAAGTGGTTTCCAAGGTTTCACACTGCATGTTGGCATTCAGCAGGCAGATAGAGGAAGATGAACACTGGATCAGGTGGGAAATTTGTGTGGGCTAGGCCTAGAAGTGGCATATACCTCTTCCCCTGACATTCCATTTCTTTTAGTTCTGAAAACTGAACAAAGCAAAATGTGCTTACAACACAAAAACCAAATCATTTCTCCCTTGTTTTTGCTTATCCTTCTTTTCCTTTCCCCATTCTTCTTTTTATTGCCAGAATTCTTGAGTAAGAATAGTTTGCGTATTTCTGGTATTCTTATGTACTCATTTTGTAATCTCTTTTAGCCATTTCCTCATTTTCCTGAAAGTAATCAGTGATCTACTAATTGTGAAAATCCAGTGACATCTTCTCACTTCTCATTTGACTCAGCTTCTCTGCGTCCTTCTCTTCCCATTCATACAGTCAGTGCTTACTTTAGAGCTGGACTCTTTCAGTAGCCTTCTGGTCAGCATTCCAGCCTGCCGTCTGTGTCTGTCTTCTCTGGTCCATCCCTCATATTTCTTCCAGAGTTAGTTTGCTAAAATAATCATTTCATTTCACTGATTACAGATGTCTAAAGGCTTCTTAATATTATGATGTGGTCTAATTGACAGTGCTTTCCAACAATACCTTTCCAGATTTTTTACTTTTTTCTATTTGACTCTCTCCCTTTCTCTCAATCCCCATGCTCTAGCCATACTGAACTACCTTGAAGTTTAAGTATCCCTATACTTATTTGCCTCTTTATCTTTAAAAAAACTTTTAGCATTTAAAAAAAATTGTGATAAAATCTATTCATATCTATGATTTAATATAAATCTATATATACATAAAATGTACCACCTTAACCAAGTTAAAGTGTCTAGTTCAGTTACTGTTAAGTATATTCACATTGTTGCTCTATCCAGAACTTTTTCCTCTTGCACAACTGACACTTTATACCCAGTAAACTCTGCATTTCTCTCTTTCCCAGCCCTACCTTCTTATCTGTGATTTTCTCTCCCTGAAATCATCTTTCCCCAATATTCATCTATGGAAGATCTAGATTTAGTCCAGCTGAAGTAGCCTCTCCTTCAAGTAGATGAACCTGACCTGACACCTCATTATTCCAACAGATAATTAACTGGGTGCCTACTGTGTGCTAGATTTAGTCAGTTTTGTCCTTTCAAGTATGATTTCTCTGAAATTAGTTTTTGTGAACTGTGTACATTTCTTCTATCTTCATTAGTCTCTGAGCTTTTTAAAGGAAGAGACCACATCTTATTTATCTTTGAATCCCCAACAGGACCTTACACATTATTAATATGTGACACATTTGAATTATTAAGAGTTTGAAGTTTAAAGAGGAAAATTTGGATTTTAAATGTGAGGCCCTACCAATAAACATTTTCTTCCCCATGTATTTTCTTTCTTTATTAAGGTATCATTGATATGTGATCTTATGAAGGTTTCATGTGAGCAACATTACCGTTACTACATTCACCCATATTATCACGTCTCCCACACCCCATTGCAGTCACTGTCCATCAGCATAGTAAAATGCTATAGAGACACTACCTCTCTTCTCTGTGCTATACTACCTTCCTTGTAATCTCCTACAGAATGTGTACTAATCATAATGCCCCTTAATCCCCCCTCCCCAACTACCCTTCCCACCCACTTCCCTTTGGTAACTGCTAGTCTCTTCTTGGAGTCTGTGAGTCTGCTGCTGTTTTGTTCTTTCAGTTTTGGTTTGTTGTTATACTTCACAAATGAGTGAAATCATTTCGTACTTGTCTTTCTCTGCCTGATTTATTTCACTGAGCATAATACCCTCCAGCTCCATCCATGTTGTTGCAAATGTAGGATTTGTTTTCTTCTTATGGCTGAATAATATTCCATTGTGTATGTGTACCACATCTTCTTTATTCGTTCATCTACTGATGGGCACTTAGGTTGTTTCCGTATCTTGGCTATTGTAAATAGTGCTGAAATAAACAGGGGTGCATATGTCTTTTTGAATCTGGAATTTTTTTTCTTTGGATAAATTCCTAGTAGTGGAATTTCTGGGTCAAATGGTATTCCTATTTTTAGTTTTTTGAGGAACCTCCATATTGCTTTCCACAATGGTTGAACTAATTTACATTCCCACCAGCAGTGTAGGAGGGTTCCTCTTTCTCCACATCCTAGGCAGCATTTGTTGTTCCTAGTCTTTTTGATGTTGGCCATCCTACCTTGTGTGAGGTGATACCTATTGTGGTTTAATTTGCATTTCCCTGATGATTAGTGATGTGGAACATCTTTTCATGAGCCTGTTGGCCATTTGAATTTATTCTTTCGAGAGGTGTCTGTCAGATCCTCCACCCATTTTTCAATCAGGTTATTTGGTTTTTGGGTGTTGAGGTGTGTGAGCTCTGTATATATTCTGGATGTTAACCCCTTATTGGATATGTCATTTAAGAATATATTCTCCCATACTGGAGGATGCCTTTTTGTTCTACTGATGGTGTCCTTTGCTGTACAGAAGCTTTTAAGTTTGATGTACGCCCATTTGTTCATTTTTGCTTTTATTTCCCTTGCCTGAGGAGATATGTTCAGAAAAAATTTGCTCAGTTTTATATTCAAGAGATTATTGCCTATTTTTTTCTTCTAAGAGTTTTATGGTTTCATGACTTACATTCAGGTCTTTGATCCATTTTGAGTTTACTTGTGTATGGAGTTAGACAATAATCCAGTTTCATTCTCTTACATGTAGCTGTCCAGTTTTGCCAACACCAGTTGTTGAAGAGGCTGTCACTTCCCCATGGTTTATCCATGGCTCCTTTATCATATATTAATTGGCCATATGCACTTGGGTTTATATCTGGGCTCTCTATTCTGTTCCATTGATGTATGGATCTGTCTTGTGCCAGTACCAAATTGTCTCGATTACTGTGGCTTTGTTGTAGAGCTTGAAGTCAGGGTGTGTAATCCCCCCAGCTTTATTCTTCCTTCTCAGGATTGCTTTGCCTAGTTGGGGTCTTTTGTGGTTCCATATGAATTTTAGAACTATTTTGTTCTAGTTCATTGAAAAATATTGTTGGTATTTTTATAGGGATTGCATTGAATCTGTAGATTGCTTTAGGCAGTATGGCCATTTTGACAATATTAATTCTTCCTATCCATGAGCATGGGATGTATTTCCATTTATTGGTATCTTCTTTAATTTATCTCATGAGTGTCTAGTTTTCAAAATATAGGGCTTCCACTTCTTTGTTAAGTTTATTCCTAGGTATTTTTTTTTTTTTTAATGCAATTGTGAATGGAATTGTTTTCCTGATTTCTGTTTCTACTAGTTCATTGTTAGTATGTAGCAATGCAACAGATTTTTGTGTATTAATTTTGTATCCTGCAACTTTGCCGAATTTCGATATTAGTTCTAGAAGTTTTGGGATGGATTCTCTAAGGTTTTTTATGTACAATATCATGTCATCTGCAAACAGTGACAGTTTAACTTCTTTACCAATCTGGATGCGTTTTATTGCTTTGTGTTGTCTGATTGCCATGGCTAGGACTTCCAGTACTATGTTGAATAAAAGTGGGGAGAGTGGGCATCCTTGTCTTGTTCCCGACCTTACAGGAAAAACTTTCAGCTTCTCTCTGTTTAGTATGATGGCTGTGGGTTTGTCATATATGGCCTTTATTATTTTGAGGTACTTGCCCTCTATACTCATTTTGTTGAGAGTTTTTATCATGAATGGATGTTGAATTTTGTAGAATGCTTTTTCGGCATCTATGGAGATGATCATGTGGTTTTTGTCCTTTTTGTTGATGTGGTGGATGATGTTGATGGATTTTCGAATATTGTACCATCCTTGCATCCCTGGAATAAATACTACTTGATCATGATGGATGATCTTTTTGATGTATTTTTGAATTTTGTTTGCTAATATTTTGTTGAGTATTTTTACATGTATGTTCATCAGGGATATTGGTCTGTAGTTTTCTTCTTTTGTGGAGTCTTTTCCTGTTTTTTTTTTTTTTGTATTAGAGTGATGCTGGTCTCATAGAATGAGTTTGGTAGTATTCCCTCCTGTTCTACTTTTTGGAATACTTTAAGGAGGATGGTGATAGGTCTCTACTAAATGTTTGATAAAATTCAGCAGTGAAGCCATCTGGTCCAGGCATTTTGTTCTTAGGTAGTTTTTTGATTACCAATTCAATTTTGCTGCTGGTAATTGGTCTCTTCAGATTTTCTGTTTCTTCCTTTCAGTCTTGTTAGGTTGTATTTTTCTAGAAAGTTGTCCATTTCTTCTAGGTTATCTGGTTTTTTAGTATATAATTTTTCATAGTATTGTCTAATAATTATTTGTATTTCTGTAGTGTTCACAGTGATTTTTCCTTTCTCATTTCTGATTCTGTGTATGTCTGTAGATTCCCTTTTTACTTGATAAGTCTGGCTACAGGTTTATCTATTTTGTTTATTTTCTCAAAGAACCAGCTCCTGCTTTCATTGATTCTATTGTTTTATTCCTCTCGATTTTATTTATTTCTGCTCTAATCTTTATTATGTCCCTCCTTCTACTGACTTTGGGCCTCATTTGTTCTTTTTTTCCCTAGTTTCATTAATTGTGAGTTTAGACTGTTCATATGGGATTGTTCTTCTTTCCTGAGATAGGCCTGCATTGTGGTATACTTTCCTCTTAGCATGGCCTTCGCTGTGTCTCACAGATTTTTGCGGTGTTGAATTATTGTTGTCATTTGTCTCCACTTATTGCTTGATCTCTCTTTTTATTTGGTCATTGATCCATTGATTATTTGGGAGCATGTTATTAAGCCTCCATGTGTCTGCGCTTTTTTATTTTCTTTGCGTAATTTATTTCTAGTTTCATATATTTGTGGTCTGAGAAGCTGTTTGGTACAATTTCAATCTTTTTTAATTTACTGAGGCTCTTTTTATGGCCTGGTATATGATTTATTCTTTTATTCTTGAAAACGTTCCATGTGCACTTGAGCAGAATATGTATTCTGCTGCTTTTGGGTGTAGAGTTCTGTAAATGTCCATTAGGTCCATCTGTTCTAATGTGTTGTTCAGTGCCTCTGTCTCCTTACTTATTTTCTGTCTGGTTGATATGTCCTTTGAAGTGAGTGGTGTGTTGAAATCTCCTAAAATGAATGCATTGCATTCTATTTCCCCCTTTAGTTCTGTTAGTATTTGTTTCATCTTTGTAGGTGATCCTGTGTTGGGTGCATAGATATTTATAATGGTTATAGCCTCTTGTTGGACTGACCCCTTTATCATTATGTAATATTCTTCTTTATCTCTTGTTACTTTCTTTGTTTTCAAGTCTTATTTTTGTCTGATACAAGTACTGCAACTCCTGCTTTTTTCTTCCTATTAGTTGCATGAAATATCTTTTCCCATCCCTTCACTTTTTGTCTGTGTATGTCTTTGGGTTTGAAGTGAATATCTTGTAGGTAGCATATGGACAGGTCTTGTTTTTTTATCCATTCAGTGACTCTATGTCTTTTGATTGGTGCATTTAGACCGTTTGCATCTAGGGTGATTATTGATAGATGTGTACTAATTGCCATTGCAGGCTTTAGATTTGTGGTTACCAAATGTTCAAGGTTAACTTTCTTACTATCTAAGAGTCTAACTTAACTCACCTAGTATAGTCTTACAAACACCATCTAAAGGGTTTTTTTTCCCCTCTTTTTTCTTCCTCCTCCATTCTTTGTATATTAGGTATCATATTCTGTACTCTTTGTCTCTCCCTTGACTGACTTGGCAGGGTAGTTGATTTAATTTTGCATCTGCTTAGTGATTAATTGTTCTACTTTCTTTACTGTGGTTTCATTTCCTCTGGTGACAGCTATCTAGCTTTAGGAACACTTGTATCTATAGCAGTCCCTCCAAAATACACTGTAGAGACAATTTGTGGGAAGTAAATTCTCTCGACTTTTGCTTATCTGGAAATTGTTTACTCCCTCCTTCGAATTGAAATAATAATCTTGCCAGGTAGAGTATTCTTGGTTTGAGACCTTTATCTTTCATTGCATTAAATATATCATGCCACTCCCTTCTGGCCTATAAGATTTCTTTTGAGAAGTCTGATGAGAGCCTGATGGGTTTTCCTTTGTATGTGATCTTTTTTCTCTCTGGCTACTTTTAATACTCTGTCCTTGTCCTTGATCTTTGCCATTTTTATTATTATTTGTCTTGTTGTTATCTTCCTTGGGTCCCTGTGTTGGGAGATCTGTGCACCTCCATGGGCTGAGAGACTGTCTCCTTCCCCAGATTGGGGAAATTTTCAGCAATTATTTCCTCAAAGGGACTTTCTATCCCTTTTTCTTTCTCTTCTTCTTCTGGTACCCCTATAATGCAAATATTGTTTCATTTGGATTGGTCACACAGTTCTCTTAATATTTTTTGTTTCCTGTAGATCCTTTTTCTCTCTGTGCCTCAGCTTCTTTGTAGTCCTGTTCTCTAATTTCTGTTTTATTTACCATTTCAGCCACTATATCTAATCTGCTTTTAAGTCCCTCCATTTTAAGTTTTTCTAAGTTTTTATCTCTTTCTTGAGGTCCTCTCTGAGGTCTTGAATACTGTAGCTCTGTGTCAGGTTTATGACTTTTGTTTTGAAATTGTTATCAGGAAGATTGTTGATTTCAGTTTCACTTAGCCCTCTTTCTGGTGTTTAAGGGATTTTGGTTTGTACCAGATCCTTTTGCTATTTTATATTTGTAATAATTAGTGTGGAAAAATAACTTGTGTTGGTGGCGCCCTCTTGTGCCAGAAGCTTTGCTCTCTGGAGCTGCCCAGGCTTGGAGTGATGGTGGGGGTTGCAGGTGTACAGCACTGGTGCCTGCTGGGAGGAAAGAACCCTTTCCTGATTCCCGGCTGCAATGCCTTCTTCCAGGCAGCAGTGCCTGCTTCCACTGCCAGGGCCAGTGGGCCAAGTGTGCAAGGAGGAGCCTCTGCATTCTGCCTTTGGAGCTGCTGTTGATATGCTGCCCTCCAGCTGTCCTGGTCTGATGGTGAGGGCAGCAGGTGAGCAGACTAGTGCCTGCCAGGAGGAAAAAGCCCCTTCCTGCTTCTCAGCTGCAGTACCTGCACCCACTGCTTGGGCCAGTGGACCAAGTCCACAGGGAGAAGCCTCTGTGTCATGCCCTTGTAGCTGCTGTAGCTGGGGCTACCCTCTGGCTTGCATGGCGCAATGGCAGGGGCAGCTGGTTTGCGAATCAGTACTAGCTGGGAGGAAGGAGAGGTAGGCTGTGTATTGTAGCAGGGGGGCCTTGGTGATGCATTGCCAGCCAGAGGGATGTAGCATGTGAAGCTCCCAAAAGTTCCCAACCTCCTGGGCAGAGTGTTCTGGGACAATTTTGTCCACCTGTTCTTTCTCCTGAGCAGCAAGCTCTGTGTAATCCTTGCCCCTTTAGCAACCGTCTCGCTGTTGGAAAGTCTTTCAAAGTGCCTGCCTTTCTTTTGTCTGTGAGCAGCCGGTTGTGAGTCCCTGTTCTCTACAAGTGGCTGGAATCTCAGTCTCTCTTAGTATTCCACCTGCCTTTGCTTTCCAACTCCACTAATCTCCAGAGCACCATGTCATGTGGGTTCGTGCTGGAGCAGATCTCCAGGGCTGGCTATTTAGCAGTCCTGGGCTCCTGCTTCCTCCCTGCTCTGTTTCTCTTTCTCCCGCTAGTGAGCTGGGGTTGGGAAAGGGCTTGGGTCCCACCAGATCGTGGCTTTGCTACTTTACCCTTTTCTGGCTTGCATGGCGCAATGGCAGGGGCAGCTGGTTTGCGAGGGGCAGCTCTTTTCTCCAGATGTAGGCTGTCTGTTGCAGTGTGCTTTCCAGTTGCTCTTTAAGGATTAGTTGTATTTGCTGTATTTTTGTGTTATATGTGGTTTAGGGAGGTAGTTTCTGCCTCTTCTCATGCCACCCACCATCTTGTTTTCCTACAAGTAAACTTTTATGCATTTATTTGATATGTTTGCTTCTGAAAATTATATTGTATATAAAAACATATTCAAATACTACAAGTGTTAGCTGCTAAAGTCACTAAGAAATATTAAATAGCAAAAACCTTTCAAGCAGGAAGAGATTCTATACCACTTTAATTCAAATAGTAATTAAAAGATATCTGGATCTAGGAACATCCTGAGAAGCCATTAACCATTTAAAATCTTTCTGGAATAAGTGTAATATAGATAAATAAAATTGAGAAGTTAAGAATCTTGAGCATATAGCCTACAAATTAATTATAGTAATGTAGTAGACCAGGGAAAAAAAGGATTTTGAATTAATTTGGTTTAGGGAATAAAATAACTTGTATTTTATTCAGAATAAACTTGAAGAGACTTTATATTGTGTTAAATTATCAAAATCAGAGATGACTCTTACCAGCATGTAGATTATTTAAAATCTTCCCTTCATTGAGCAGGTGGGACAATAAAAAAAGACAGCTTGTTTTGCTCATTGGCTTTCTATAAATGTTCATTATTCATGACCAGAAACTATAGAGAGACTGACATTCATGAAGTTCCTGATCTGCTCTGAGCATTTGTTTACACTGAAATAGTTGGTAGAACAGGCTTTTAAAACTTTTTTGTATGTGTTTTGGAAATGTGCGTTGGTCAAGTTATGTCTAATTTTTCTGATATCCTCAGAAAATATTATAGTAATAGAAGCTAACATTAATTGAGCATTTACTGCTCAATTATATTTCTAAACAGCTTGCTTATGATAATCTCATTTGATCTTTAAAATAACCATCTGCTAAAAGTATCATCTCCATGTACAGAAAAAGGAACCACTGGGGTCAGGTATCAGAATCATAGTGGTTGGGTGTGGATGCAAATAGTAGTTTACTGGACTAACTGTGGCTTAAACAAGCAGACAGAAGCCTCGAGGTAGGTGGTACAGGGCTGGGGCAGCTACTCAGAGTGCCAGCAAGGACCAAAGTCTTCCCTGTTCCCTGCCATAGACCATGTTGGTTTTCTTCTTGCTGCCTGTTACCTCATAATTATAACTTGGCTGCGGCAGCTATATTTACCACGAGTTCGTGCCAGCCGGGTGAAGAAGCAAGAAGGGCCACGTTCTAGCCAGGCTGTGTTTTTGTTTTATTGGTTATAGAAGACCTTCTGAGGGACTTCTTTCTATATCTCATTGACCAGAATTGGTTTTCCAGCAGTAGAAGATTGGTAATTGGGTTATTAGAACTGTCTAGGTGCACTAGTAGTTGCTAAAGGCAGAGAAAGTGCCATGAATGGTTTTGGGGTAATTATTTCAGTGTCTGCCTCATGTCTTTGATCTGGACTTAGCAATCACCTACAGCAGTTTCCTCATTTATAGCATATGGAACATTGTTAGGTACTGGCAGAATTGTGAGTAAATAGCATGGTTATGCTGAAGGATTCTTTGGAGTAAAAAGCTTGAGCTTTAGTGAACAGTTACTAGGAAATCTAGTACCACTAGTGAGAGTTCTTTTGTTTTGTACTTAAAACTTTCTTAATTTTATAAGAATAGGTAATAGCATGTGTATATGGTCAGAGTTTGTTTTCTAAGGTTTTACATTATTTAGGAGACTTGTTAGGAGTTATCTGTCATATAGCATTAGTTATCATTTAAAAAAACTGAACATGTTAAGAGTATTTTCTATAAATAGCCTCTGATTTAAGTAGTGTATAGCCTCTCAGAGAGGGAATTTTCCTGTCTAAACTGTGACCTTGTATTTCAGGATTATTTCATGAACACTTTCATGCAAATTTTCTAAGAGTCTCTTTACACACCCTTCCTATTTTGGTTCACATCCCTATCATTTTTACCATAGTTGCAGCAACATTTAGTTGTGAGAAAGAATGCTATTAATTCTCCACTTGGTTTGATCCCTTTCAGCAACTGCTGTCCATTTAAATCTTCGAAACTTAGCCAAGTCATAGAAAGGACACTCGTCACAGAGATCTCATTACAGCAGCCATTTGTGCTGCCATGACAGGTGTTCTCTACTCAGAAAAATATGTATATGTATATTATTTATGTGTGTGAAGATATTAGAGAACATGTCTAGAGTTTGGCCTTTGATACCTTTTTAGGAAAAACTGCTATTTTCTGAATTAAAACTTTGTGGAAGCTTGATGTCTCTTTACCAGGGACGTGTTTTAACCTTTACGTAAAAGATCTTTCAGTGGACTGGAATTTGAAATTCAGTTAGTTTACTTTTTGCATTCCATTTGTTATGCAAAGAACTTAATACTTTATTAATACCAGAAAACAAGTTTTCTAGTGCTTGTATGTAACAGAGAGAAATACATTTTTGAGACATTGCCATTACTATTTATAGACTGGCTGCAACTAGAATAGAAGGGTATGATTTCTTTAGGTTAGTTGTCAAAATATTTTTGCATTTGCAATAGGATAAGATCAGTAAAGTGAGTTTTGGTCAACATGGCAAAACCCAACTCTGTTGGATAATTTCCTACAAATAGTTTTCAAATAAGCCATTTGTGTTTATAACAGGTATTTTTTAAAGGCTTTTTTAGTTTTTTAATGGTTCATTGAAATTCAGGATACTCTTGTGTCATGTTTTGTTTATTAATAAGATGCATGTGTTTAAAATAACTTAAAATTTTATTTCCTATAGACAGTGGGATGAACAGTTGGATCCTCGGCTAAATGCAAAACAGAAAGAGGCTGTTTTGGCAATTACAACTCCACTTGCAATACAGCTGCCTCCCGTTCTCATCATCGGACCCTATGGGACAGGAAAAACATTCACTCTAGCTCAGGCTGTCAAGCACATACTCCAGCAGCAGGAGACGAGGTGAGATGGTGGTATGTGTGCTCGGATATATTAGCAGGGCATGGCCTCCATTCCTTGCTGTGTGAGAGCTAGCAAGACAACTTTCATCTAGCTCAGAGAAATCTTAAAAAAAGACCCACACCAAAACTCTACAGCACTAAAATTTGAATTCTTCTAAAAACTATTTTTAAAAATTGGCCACGTAGAGAATGATAGTTCTTAAATAGCCATGAAAATTCCAAGTCTGCTAAGAAATTGTAATATATGTTAGAGCCAAAAAGTGGGTTTAAAAAAAGATTTTTATATGATAATTTAAAAATAGTTTTGGGGGAATTTATTTTCTTTACAGCTTAAAGAGTAATATAGTTTCCTAAAAGCATTGAAAAATGTTAGAGATAACTGAGTAGGTTGAGGGAAATGTGTAATATTAAGATGGCCACTGCTTTTTTTTTTGGTATTATACTGCTTGAATAGTTTTGTGTTTTATCATTCTTTTTATTTGCACCATTTATTTCAGCAGGATTCTCATTTGCACCCATTCTAATAGTGCTGCTGATCTCTACATAAAGGATTATTTACATCCATATGTAGAAGCAGGCAATCCCCAGGCAAGACCTCTCAGGTATTTTTTTAAGGCTTATTATGTATCTGTATCATACTTTATTATTCTTAAGAAAAGGTGTCTGTCAAGATTTTAGTAACTTCAAGAATACCAAAATCTTTAACTGTGCATTGGCATTTGGAGGTTATGCCTTTTGAAGAAACCACTTAAAACCAAGGAAAAATTTAAAAATCTTTGACCATTCATTTCTTAAACATTAAGTAAAGAGAAAGACATCCTTTTTTAAGTTCTATATGTGAAAATGTTGTTACAGTCTGGCAGATTTTGATGTGTACCTCTAAAAGCTACTATGATGAAATAATATAAATATGACTTATTTAAATCAAATTTAATATAATTAATATCCTAGTATATTGTGCATAGCAGAGTGGTCATGCAGTGATAGTTCTTTATGGAAATAAAATTTAGACTGTGATCTTGCAGGTAATTTCATAGAAGCTGCACATTAGAGAAGCATGAACTATTGAAATGATTTTTGCAACAAAGTGTAATTGACTGGTATATGTAACGTTTTGGTGTCATTTAAGAGACAAAGTGTCAAAGAAAATTCTGCCATTGATACAGAGAAGTCCTCTCGGAATATACGGATGTGAAATGTACTTACATACAGGATTGTGGGGGAATAAAAATCCTTTTCTTCAGAAAACAATAAAGAACCATTAAATGGTTTATTATACCATTTGCTTTCATTGTTATATGGATTAATGTTTAGTTTTGTCATTTTACAAACTAATATGTCATGCCCTATATTGTTTGAATACAATTATTGTTTACAAATTAATTTCTAACCACACTTTTGAATCATGATTCACTAACTTTATTTCTACTTGAACCCAGGCATGGAAAAAGGAGATTATGCTGTTTAACTCTTTAATGACCACAAACAAAACCATTTGAAAGATTTTCAATTGTATTAAAAAAAAACAAAAAAGAAAAAGGTGACATGGCCTGTTGACATAGGTTTTTATGCCCTTCTTGTCTTCACTCTGGAAGACAGAGCAGAAGTAATTATTTTAAGTAGAATCCAGTTGTATTTAATAAGAAAATGTGTTTACGGCCACTATAAATGAAATTGTGAATAAACTCATTAATAAGTAGTTGCTTCAGATCCTAATTTTTTTAGCTAAGTGAAAATTGAGTAACTAATAGCACTTCTGCTGTGAGTGTTCTTTAATGAGGATAAGATGCTTGTTTTCTTTGCTTTTACTGTTGGTAGAGCATGTATATGTGTGTTTATATTTGTGTATGTGTGTATTACATAGGAACTATGACAGTCTCAATTATCAGGGTGTACCTAGCCTGGAAACAATGGGAGTAAAGTCCCCTCAAATCTTGATCGACCTAGTATATAGGTCATTTGACCTTTGGGGCAGAAGAGCTGTTTTCCATAAACATTAAAATCCATCATGTGGCTGGCATTATATTTAGCTTTTTCCATGTAAGATTATGTTTTGGAGGTTATAATCCAACATGTAGTACTCCTAAATATGTAGAATAAGAAGTTATGTTTCAGTAGGGTACATGTATAGTTGTTGCCCAAATATAGAAAAGTTACCTTCTAGCAAAAAACACTCACCTCTCCACAAGTCTCAGGACTTGTGCGAAGATGTAAAACTATTTAAATGAATTTAAATATAAATTTCATGTTATTTCATTTAGTAAATAGAATAAAGTAAGAAAAGGCTTGATTTCATAAATATTTTATGTGGCTCCACATTTTCACCATAGTTGTTCTCTTTGGGAAAGGTATTAACTTGCAAATGTACTTCCTAGGAGGATCAACTCAGATTAGTTAATAATTTTCCTAATGGAGAACAAACAGGAGAGGTATGGGACATGAAACAGAAAATCAGGATGGCTGAGGACGCTTGAGAGATTAACTTTATTTGAACTGTCCCAGGATGCAGGGGAAAGAACACAAGAGGGCACTATGTGTCTGCATGTGACCTTGAAGCAGTGGTGTCTGCAGGGAGATAGATTGGTAAAGACTGCCTCCTTCATGGTATAGTCTAGATTGGGCCCTGGTAAACATCATAAAATGTGAAAATAGTCATAAACATTAAATCGTTAATACAATAAATACATTTAAATATACACACTTAACGGTTGAAAGGTATAAAATTCTGTTAGGTGCCAGCAGTTGAGCTTAAAATTTTCCGAGATGGAGATTTTAGAAACCATTTTAGATTACATTTAGTTTTGGTTTTTATTTATTAACTTCTTTAGAATTAGAAGGTTTTAAAATGTAATGGAGAGGAAAAGACAGCTTCTTTCTGTGTATGGCTCTGAAGATCAGTATCTGGTTCTGGCAAACTTAACACTTAGATAGCTGGAGTTATCTATGGATAAAGAGCACATTTATTGCGCTTGGGGCAAATAGAAGGTATTTGTGGCTGTAGGCAAATCTTTAAAGAAACAGACTTTCTTCTGGGATCAGGTCTTTCTGATTCTGTATCTTGAGTTAACATTGGGGGAGGGTTATTGCATATAATTCAATATATAAATAAAATTTGAGTGAATGAACATTAGATATTACCAGGCAATCTCCTATCTTAAAAATCATTATACTTCATGTAGGATATGTGGATGGTTTATTCCTAGAAATATGTAAATTACTTAACTGGTGTCACATTTTATACTATGGGCTTCAAAATATCACTTGTTACTATCAATTTATCAGCTTTGGCAAATGTTGGATATATTTTAAATAATCTTAGAGGAAACAGTGTCTATCTTAAATGTTGCACAAAATGGAAGTCCCAAGAAAACATTTAAATCTTTTTGAAGTCAGTACTAGAGTACTATACTTTTAAGAATATATAGGTCTAATCAGATTTTGTATTCTTACTAGACTTCAACTTGAGGTATCTTTTCAAGGTGGTTACAAAAAGGTAGTGATACTCAGGACTTCAAATTCTGTTTTTTCTTTGAGGAAGAAATGGTGATTGGAGTTAGATTTGATGAATAATTTGAAAACCACTTTTCATTTTCACAAATATTCACTTAAGAAAATATGGAAAATATAGAAAAGAACAAAGAAGAAAATAAAAATTATCTACAGTTCACCGGCCAGAGATAAATACTACTAACATTCTGGAGTTTAATTTCTACTAATTTATGTGCTCCAATATACATACTTTCATTAATGTTCATAATGATAATTTGTAAGTGAGTTTTTTTCAGATGGTTTGTAAAATTAAAAGTAAATTCTGCTTTGATGATCTGATTAAGCATGTTTTGATAAAACCTAAACCATGTTATTTAAAATTTTTTCATCTTTTAGAAGTGATATTACTTTCATCAAGTTTACTTACTATCAAAGTAAAGTCTTTAAAATGGATTTCTTTACTTTTCTCTATTACAATTTATTTTTAGGGAAATTTATTAAATGCCTTTTTTATCTTAAAAAATAAAAGACCATAACCAGTTTCAGGTATTTCAAGGAGGGTTAAAACAGAGAAGATCAGTTTTAGAGATTAGTTTCATGCATGTTACATTTGCACTGCCTTTGAAATGTCCTAGAGGAGACAGATGTTAAATAAGCAGTTGAATATGCGTACTGGAGCTCAGAGGTGAGTTCTTGGCTGGAGAGAGAAGAATGTGTGAGTCCTTAGGGTTTTGGTGGTAATTGAAGCCAGGGCCTGGATGAAATTGTCAGAGGAGAGAAGAGGGGAGCACGAAGACTAAGCCTTGAGGAACCCTAACCTAGGGAGGGAGAAGGAAAGCAGGGGGAGTTTGGGAGAACAGAGTGTTTCAAGGAGGAAGCAACCGCAGAACTAGGTGCTGCTGATAAGTAACTTGATGGGTCTGAAAAATGATTTGGTTTATGTCCCTTGATTGACCCCCCCCCCACACTTCTGAGTTCCTTCCTATTTCAGTAACTGCTCCTTTCCAGTCTTCTTTACTGTGTCCCCTCTCCTTTCCCAGCCTCTAAATTTTAGAGTGTCCATCAGTCACTCTTCAACTGTTTCTTTATCCGCACTCATTCTCCAGCTACCCTCATCTAATTTCAAAAATATGCCCAGTTGTGTATTTCTTGTCCCAGGCATTCTCCTGAACTCCAAACTTCTGTATCCCCTTGCTTATTGGATATCCCCATTTGGATGTCTACTATTGAATATGTTCAAAACTGAATTCCTAATTACCATCCTAAATCTGTTCCTCACTTTACCACCTTTGTCTGCATCACTGCCATACATCCAGTTTCAAAGACATGGACTCATCCTTTCTCTTAAATTCTACATCTAGTTCATCAGTGAACCCTGTCAGCATTACTCTAAAATATATAGTGAATCTGACATTTTCGCATCTCCACTGTTACCATCTTACCCCAAGCTGTCATCTTTTCTTGTCCAGATCCTTACAACAGTCTCCTAACTGATCTCCCTGCTTTATCCCCTGCCCCTGCCTCTGTTGCAGTCAGTGGTACATTGCAGCCAGCTTATAATGGCTTGTGAGAGCCAGTCATGTGCATGTCTTCCCAAATTCATATTAGTGATATCATTTTGGTAGCTTGAAATTAGCCATGGTGGTAAGTTTTATACTACATAAATCAGCAAACACTGTAAATCACCCTCTCCCCTTCCACTAAGAACTGGTTGTTCAACGTTTACTAGCACATCACTGTCCAACACCCCTTATGCCCCATTCTACCTGGCCCCAGTCCCCAACACTGTGTATTCTGTCCAGAGAAACAGAGTTTTCCTTTAACAACATAAGTTGTGTCATGTGGCTGTCCATCAGAATTTTCTGATGGCTTTCCATTACAGTCAGAGTAAATACAAAGCTTTTATGAAAGCCTGCAAAGCCATGTGATTTTTCTCTATGCTGGAGCATCGTAGATACCCAATGTATCTTTGTTATATGGGTGGGTTAGAGATGGGTGTGGGTGGGTGGTTAGATGGATGGATAAATTGTTGCTGTACCATGTTAGTAATCTATTGCATGAGGCCTATTCATATTTTTCTTTTGCAGTTAATGGAAAAGATATTCTAAGATTCTCCGATTGTCCAAAATTTTAATTTATTTTTGAATTTCCAAACTTTAAATGGAGGCCTATTTAAATATAGGTGTAAGAATATGTTCTAAAGTGAAATGTAAATAGCTTCTAAATTTCTATTGTAAATGTGCAGTTCACTGCTTTTTATTAGCATAGGAATTATGAATTAAAAAATATTTTTCAAGAATATTCTAGAAAAAAGTAATTCCCAAATTGGAATGTTTTGAACTTAAAAAACTATAATGCTTATGAAACTGTTTGTGTCTCATTCTGTTGTAAGATTAATCTGAACACATAAAAATAATTAGATACCTATTTTATGCTTGTGCATATGCTTTTGGTTTGAATTTTTTTTTGGTAGGGAGGAGTCACAGTTTTATGTTAAATTCTAATCCAGTAGAGTGTTAAATGTATCAGATTTATTTGTTAATTTCCAGATATTGTAGTCTTTAAGTAGTAATGTCAATATTATGATAATATTGGTAAGATTTATTAAATATAAATAGGAAATATTATCTTTTTTTATAGGGTATATTTCAGAAATCGCTGGGTAAAGACTGTCCACCCAGTTGTGCATCAGTACTGTTTGATCTCAAGCGCACATTCCACCTTTCAGATGCCACAGAAAGAAGATATTCTTAAACACCGAGTGGTTGTTGTTACATTGAATACTTCCCAGTACCTCTGTCAGTTGGACCTTGAACCTGGTATGCTGACTAAAGACACAGTTAGAGTCACTCTGAATGCAAAGGGTTTCTGCATTCAGTTTAAACCAGGGGTTGACAAATTACAGCCTGTGGGGCAAATCTGGCATGTTGTCTATAATTGATCATGACGTTTTATTGGATGGAAGAGAGCCATGCTCATTTATTAACTGTTCATTATCGTGGGTGCTTTTGTGCTACAACAGCTGAGTTGAGTAGTAGGTGCAACAGAGATGGTATGGGCGACAAAACCTAGAATGTATACTGTTGCCTTTCACAAAAAAAATTGTCAACCCCTAGTTTAGACATTTTAGTGATTTCTGTTCTATTCCCTGATTGACCAGATGGTCTATTACTTATTACTGATCATGTAGAAAACTCAAGTTTTGACAGTATTGGTGTTTTTATTACAATTTTCTCAACTTTTTGTTTTAAAATACTTTTGCATAATATAGTGCAGAGACAACAATCATGGCAGGTTTTTCTTGACATGCTATTGTGAGTATTGTATCTAAGTACAGGAACATGTAAAATCAAACTAATATATGAGTACAGATGTAGGGTGGCAGGGAATTCTGATAAATAAGGCTGAACCATCAAAAAGTAAAATTTTAAGGTAGTTTTTTTAGATTATTCATTTATTACTGCCATATTATAATTGTTGACATTGCTCAACATTTTTTTGCTCTCTCCTTTTGGAATTGCTTTCAGAGCCAGTGACAAATTCTTTTGAAAATCTGAGTCCCTGGAAGGTAGATGTTGTCCTCTTCACCTTGTATTCTGGCACTTGGCCCAGGGTATAGACACCTGGAGGCCCTTGATAAACCTCTGTTTATCTCAAATGAATGACTGGCGGCCAAACTTTCCTTTTTGAGGGTAGATTTAATTTTACAAAGCATCAAAATCTTCTGAGACATGTCTGGCAAATAAGGTGATAAAACTGAGCAAATACCATTAGGGGTAAAAAAAAATAAATGAGATGTGCCTCTCATGTAATGAGACTTATTTTCCTGTGCATGCAGCTCATAGCTGGCTGGTGAGGGCAGTTACAAAAGCAGAGTTTCAAAAATGTTTTGAACAGTGACTGCATCATTGGAATGAGTTATATTTCCTCCCAACTGACTTCTTTGAATGGAACAGCACTTATTTGAAATGTAAATTTTGGTATGTTTATTTAACAATCAGTCTCATTACTTCATGATTATACTCTGCATATTTGCCACATAGATTAAACACCCAAGCCGCCTAAGTAGTATAGTTTTGTGAGAGAATAGAATGGCTTTGAAGAGCAACAATATTGAAGAATACTTACTAGAAGTCGACTATGTGGTTTGTTCTGGGTGGTGTTTATTTCACTGAATCCTCAGATAAGCTCTTGGAGGGTTATTTTACGGATAAGCAAACCAAGGCTTAGGCTAAATCAGTTTAATTAATTCAGGTTACTTTTACTAGCTTAAGCAATAGCTGTAACAATTTCTTGATTTATCCAGTTCCTGATTCAAGCCCAGTTCTATTTAATTTTTTTTTTCCACTAGTGTCTGTTTTTTCCAATTTGATCCTATGTTTATATAGTCACCATCCTTAATTAGTCTTGTAGAACAAAAAGCACAGATTCTCAACAGGGAGAAAAATGCATGTGTCTGTGTCATGCTTGGGCCACTGCTGGTAAACAGACAGCAGTTCTTGATGCTTTACCATCAACTGTAGCCATTCATTTGAATGGATGATGATGATGGTTTTACTGCTAGTCAGTGGGATTCAGAAAGTTCCCAACCTAAAAACAAGTTGCATTAGACAGTTGCACAAATGGATTGTTTGGAATTTGTTGATACTCATAGAAATAGGGATAGCAATAGAGGTTCGGCTCTTGGGCCAACTCACAGGAGGCTGATTAATCCAGTTTTATAACTCGTCATTCTGTTGAGGAGCTGTTCTGTAGTCTTTGCACTGTTAGTCGAAAGAAGGCCTGGCCCCCTGTTTTACTTTGATGTGTTGGCAGTATGGGCAGCTTTTCCTTCTCCACACTGAGATAGCAAGGAGATTTTTGCCACTTTCCCTCCTCTTAGGGGCAAAGGGACTTTTTCTCCTTTCTGTACACAATTTCCTGTGCCTCAGTGTGAGTGGTGACAGCAATCAAGATGTGGGGTTGCCTTCTCCTGGAGGTGTTTATAGCTGGAGGACATGTGATAATGTACATTTTTGACATTTGTTATTTGTCACTTTTTTGCAGACTGGTGTTCTTTTTTTTTTTTTTTTTTAATGCAGAGTAGGGTCTTAGACTAAAAAGTTTTACACACACATATATATATATATTAAAAATACATATATATCAAAATACATATTTTATACACACACCACATGTATCTACACACACAAAATAAACCTAATTAAATTAGTGAAATTACTAATAGATGCCCCCTTTGTTTCAGTCAAAATTGGATTATAACTTTCCCTTTTATATTAGATGGGTATGATTTTCTTTTATGTCTAATATGCATGTTTAGGCTAAAGTTACTTATAAATTACCATTGTTTTATTTTTGGTGTTTTACCAAATAAATAGTGAAAAGACTTTGGGCCTAATCAGTGTTTATTACTTCCTAGCCCTTCTTTTTGGTGAAAAGCTGCTGTCTTATACTCGTTCAGCTGTTAGTCTTCGCGCCCTTAACACTGGACGCTATTTGCTTATCTGTTTTTGAGTAAACAGTTACTCCTTTTAACCTTTCTTTAAATAGTGATTTAAATCGACAGTTTGCTAAATTGAGGATTGGCATTAAAAGTACTCACAACTCTTAAATGAGTACTCTAAACTCTTTCCTTAGCAGAAAGAAAGCAATTATGTGTTTACTGTGTTTACATTGTACTTTGTAGGTTTTTTTACACACATTCTATTAGATGAAGCTGCCCAGGCCATGGAGTGCGAAACCATTATGCCTCTAGCATTAGCAACTAAAAACACTCGGATTGTCTTGGCTGGTGACCATATGCAGGTAAGTGCCCTCTGTATCATCATAGGGAAAGGAACTTTTAGTTATATATGGATGTTTAATATTCTGCTCTCTGAAACAGCTTAAGAAGTTGTGCTGCGTGTTACAGTGTAAATACTTTAAATATTGCTGTACTAATAGTGAAAAATATTGGTATTTCTGAAGGAAAATTATTATCCCACCACTTTCTCTTCCTCTTTGGATAGAGAGTGGAATGAATGAATCCATTGATGCTGTAATTTTCATGCTTATTAATTTAAGGCTCAGTTCTCTATAGTATGAATGTTTGATACTTACTTTTCTTTAGAAAATAAATTTAAATTGTCCTTTCTACAATGTCCCAGTTTCTGTCCCCATTTGTTTTCTTGAATGGTTACTTCTTTGCTATCAGAGGTACAAAGTACTTATTTAAAAATAATAGTCAAAATCTCAAAGAACATGTCTGATTTTATGTATATGTACCTATATATGAAAGGGAAATACAATTTTTCTATTAAAATATTTGCTTTATAAAGTCACACTTTGAGGTTCTTTCCCTTTTGCCACAGTGGTTAAGGCTGAACTTACGTACCTGTGTAGTACTGTAGGCATCCAGGCACCCAGGGGAGAGTTGAATGTAGAGGAAGCAATTCTGTTTTTGTTGCTTTGCTAAAAGAAGCCTGTGTTCATTAGTGGTCAAAGGTTTGAGCAAGAAAACCTCCTTATACTTTATGAGCTAATGAGGGTTATTTTATTAATTATTAAAAATATATTTTTTAGTCCTAGACTGTATATCCTGCCAGCTCACTATTTTAAATAGGTGATCAATTTTAGTGAAATAATTGATTGATTCCCCCAATGGCGCAATAGGTTGCGCCTCTGAAATTACTTAAGGGTAGCTATTTGTTACTATGTTGGAGGAGGCCTTTGTTAACTTCTTTGTAGAAACTCTAAGTTAATGTTGGTATATTGAAATGAAAAGTTAGAAATTTTAATCTAGTTTTTTATGGTAGTAAATCGTTCATAGAAAATATTTTTGATTCTGCTTATTTTAGCATTCAGCATGTTAAGGTTTAGTCTATCAAATTTCAGCAGTGTGGATTTTTTTATAAGTAGGTTAAAAATACAGTATTTGTATATGGAGTTAAATTCTCTCTGTATGTTTGTCTGTTACAGCTCAGTCCTTTTGTTTACAGCGAGTTTGCCAGGGAGAGAAACCTTCATGTTTCATTACTTGATCGACTTTACGAGCATTACCCTGCTGAGTTTCCATGCAGGATTCTCCTGTGTGAGAACTACCGCTCCCACGAAGCTATCATCAAGTAGGTGTGGGCTACCCCTTCGGCTTCCCACCTCCTGTGGTCTGGTGGGAGGGAACTCAGAGCGGCATCGTTACCTAGACAGATGATCACCAGCAGAGTTACGTGGTGTCCCTAGTGCTGCATATTATGTTTAATTTTATGGCTGTGAAAGAACACTTCAGAAGTTATATAGTGTCTTCAACAGCAAAGAGTATTCATTTTATAGTTGAAGACTTGAATGTCCTCCAGTTGTGTATATTGTTCCAATGTCTATATATCTTTGTGTTTGCATGTGTAAATACATGATCCATATAAATAAAAGTATGTATTAACCAAGAAAATATAGTAGCTAGCAAATTTTTTTCATAGAGCAAGATTTTCATTTAGTATTGAATTGTCCTCATTTCTTTCTCTTTTTTCTATATTGTGGCTTCGTACTTGACCAAAAGCAATCCGTTTAGCAGTGGCACACCAGGAGCCTATTCTGTTGTTACTGCTGTGGTTAATTTGGGAGAAAATCTTGGTCTCATATCTATTAGATACGTGGATTAAAATTAATCATGAACATAAAGCAATGAATTAGAATTCATTGGTGATGTTTTTTCTTATGGGTAAAATTAATTTTGATGATAGATGACTGTTTATTGCCTTTTTCTGCAGTTACACCTCGGAGCTCTTCTATGAAGGCAAATTGATGGCCAGTGGAAAGCAGCCGGCACACAAGGATTTCTACCCACTAACTTTCTTTACAGCACGAGGGGAAGATGTACAAGAAAAAAACAGCACAGCTTTTTATAATAATGCAGAGGTATTCTTTTACATATTATTACATATTTACATATTGTTAACATTTTCTCGGTCATATAGTCTGGGCTTGTTGGGCATTTATTTAAAATTTTGGGTTGACATTTTACTGTGTGTTAACTTCATTTATGTGAAAGTAGCATGTAAAATTATTCTTTCTTACGTTTACATCAGTTTGTTAGGATGAGTCTTCTGTGGGAAACAACCTTGATTTACATTCATCTTAGGATAGAATATAAAATACATGACTTCATTTAAAAGAAAAGCCAATATTTTCATGATGATTATTACTACTAGCTATCTAAAATAGACCATGATTACATTTTATAGTGCATACTCAAATCAGGTACCATTTTAAATGAGTAAGACTTGAACTGCAAAATCATGTTCTCCAGAGACATCACTCAGACCCAAATAACAATGTTGCTAACTCATCATATGCTACAACTTGTATGGTTCCCTTATAGTTTCTGATTTTTTTAAGTTCAGAGAGAATGTGGCTATTATAAGGGTTCAGATCAGGCAGTGGACAAAAATCTGCTGAAGTGTTTAGAGGCCAGCAGGCCAGAGAACCTGGAGTTAGGTTCTGGCTATCACAAGGGAGTGGAGTTCTGGACTTACGAAACTCAGAGGAGGGGGTGTGCATGGTTGGTCATTAGGGAAGTGATTCTTCATCTATGATCTCCATCTTCCTTTCTCCCCTTGTATCCCACCCAGGCTTTACTCATTTTATTTACAAAGAAATGGCTTTTATTATGTAATAGTATTTCATCTATCCTTTTAAAAAGTGATCAGAGGCCTGTAGTTACAAGCCAGTATAGGAAAGTCAACAGTATCCACTTGATAAAAATCCTAGATAAAAATAAAGAAACCTTCTGTGATGACTGCCCTTGCACTGTTCACCATGTAAGAACTTATTCACTATGTAAGAATTTGTTTACCATGTAAGAACTTGTTCGTTATGCTTCAGAAGATTGGAGACTGTTGACAACTAGGCTTGGGGTTGATTAATGATTGTGCATTGAGTCCCCTATACAGAATTTTATTGTTGTTAACAACCATTTGATCAATAAATATGAGAGATGCCTTCTCAAAAAAAATAAAATAAAGAAAGAAAGAAACTTGACATTTTAGTTAGTACATGCCCCTTAATTTTAGGAAACACTGAACTTAAAAAAAAAGTTTGAACTATTGACAAACTGGTGAATTTATTGCTTTTATACTCAGGCTGGAAACCACTGCCTGAAAACTAGGAGTCCAGTCATGATAGAGGGTGAAAGCGCTGACAGGGAGAGGCACACCTGAAATCCAGAAGGCTTGGTGGTCCTGCTGTTACCCCAGTGGTCAAATTGAGCCCTAATTTTCATACTGAGGCAGGGTTGACATTTGCCGGAGAGTTAGCTTCTCAACCTGGGCTGCTTATTTTTTCATGTTGACACGGGGTGTTTTCTAAGAAACCTTCAAGCTGTAGAATAAATAAGGTACATCTTCCTGGATTATCAATTTTACTCAAAAGTTTTTTGGGGGAAATATTTTTCCTATTAAAAAACCCACAAAGACAAAATTTGTGACCATCAAATTTTAAACATGTAACTTTAGGGAAGTTTCAGGCCACCTTGAACTTCACCACCAGAGCATGGTTGGTCATTCCCTTCAGGCCCTGGAGTTTCTGCGGTCAGAACACTTTGCCCCAGGGGCTCTTCAACAAGCAGCAAAATCTGATCCTTGTTCTCTGTAGCTGATAGAGGGAATATGTATAGGTATCCTGTGGACTGGAAGTAGAAATTCTTGGGTTGATAGAAAAAATTTTTCAAAGTCTTGAATACCAGTATTGGCATGTTTGAAGAGTAAAGTGTTTCTAGAAGCCCTGGACTCTTCTTGATACTACATCATATAAAGGTGAAACTCATATCTATTTTGTGCTCTAGAGCAAGCAGAGCAAGTGAAACCAGTTGCATCAACAGGAGAAAAAGGAAGTTTCTTTTTAAATGTTCTGGCATAGAATTGAGAATGGTTTAGATTTCATAATTTTAAAAATAATACAGTGTCACACAGAGTTACAATCACAAGGAACTTAAAACAGACGATGAAATTAAAAGTAAAATTAAAGAACCTGGAGCTGAGTACTAGTAGTGTTTTTGCTGTGTATTAGTTGTCCTTTGTTTCAGGGACATGTTTTTGTTTAAAACTGTGTGTTTGTATATCACCTCAGCTTCTGTCTTCTTTCACATGCTTAAAATGGTAGAATGAAAGAGAGTGAGAAAGGTCATCCTTTTTTTTTCTTGGTTCTGGCTAAATTCTTACATCACAGTAATGAAATGGTCTCAGTATAATGCCAAATTGGGAAAAGAGCAGAATTTAAATACTAAGCTACTTAATTAAGGTTGAGACGTGGTTCTTAACCTTGAGAAATTCACTGTGAATATAGGAGCTAAGGAAACAAACAACCCTAAGACAGTAGGATAAGTGAGAGGTAGACAGAGTTGTATAGATATAAGAAATGAGTCCATCAGGTTTGATGGAACCTGTGGCGAAGAGAACACGGTTTTTCCCCTCATATATACTGCGACTCTGTAGTTAGTTGTACATGTGTTTATAATTGTTAATCTTCCCAGTGTTCTGACTTAACATTATAAAATGTTTTTATCCCTAGTAACTTTTTTTTTTGGTTTTAAACTTGATATGTGTGATGGTAGTGAAACTGTGGCAGCTCCCTTATGGTTGCTGTTTATATGGTCTGTTTTTCCTACCCTTTACTTTCATCCTGTTTGTGCCTTTGACTCTGAAGTGTATCCCCTGTAGACCATGTCATTATCTTCTTTTCATGTTTTTTATTTTAAATCTAGTCTGAAAATAACTGCCTTTTGATTGGATTAATTCACATTTAATGTTATTATTAAAATGGTTGGATTTACCTCTGCCTTTGCTTTCTGTTTTCTGTCTTGTTTTTCTGATCCTTTGTTTCTCCTTTACTGCCGCAGTTTGCATTAAGTGCATGTTTTGTAGTGTCACATTTTATTCTTTTAATTATTTACTATATTTTTTTGAGTTTTTTCTTAGTGGTTTCTCTAGGGCTGACAGTATACATCTTAGCTATCAGAATCTACTTCATAGTTATATTAACTTAATTCCAGTGACATATAGGAACTACTTCTACATATCTCTACTCCCTCTCTCCCTTTCTAGTGCTGTTGTTACTCATTTTATACCTATGTAACAACTCAAAAAATTTGTTATAATTATTAATTTATGTAATTTTATGCCCTTTAAGGATTCTAAGAGAAGAAAGGGGACCAAGTACATAGTTATAGAGTTTGCTATATTAACCTTCTTCCTTAGTATTTCTGGTTCTCTTCACTTCTTCCTGTGGATTCTGGTTACGATCTGGTGTCAGTTTCTACTCACCTCCTTTGTGCTGTTATCAACAAATATATTACATCTCTATATATTATAGCTTAACAGTACAATTATATGTGCTCTTCAGATAAATTAAGAGGAGAAAGGATAAGAAATATACTGTTATACTGTCTTTTATAATTAACTGTATAGTTACCTTTAGTGGTATGTTTTGTGTGGATTTGAATTAGTCTGGTGTCCCTTGCTTTCAACCTGAAGAACTTCCTTCAGATTTCTTTTAAGGCAGGTATGCTAATAAGGAATTCTTGCAGTTTTGTTATCTGCGAATGTCTTTACTTTGCCTTCATTTTTGAAACATAGTTTTACTGGAAATTAGGTTATTGCTTGAGTTACTTCTTTCAGCACATTGAAACATGCTTTTCTACTGTTTTCTTAATGGTTTCTGATGAGAAGTTAGCTGTTAATCTTATTGGAATTCCTTTGTAAGTGATGAGTTGTTTTTATCTTGCTGTTTTCAAGAATTTTATTTTTGTCTTTGTCTTACAACTTGTTAACTGTGATGTATCAGGGTATAGCTCTCCTTGCATTTACCTTACTTGAAGTTCACTGAGCTTGATGTGTAGATTGTTTTTTCATCAAATTTAGAAAATGTTAACCATTATTTCTTTGATTTTTCTTCTCTTTTCTGTCTCTTCCGGTTCTCCCATTATATGTGTGTTGATGAGCTTAATGGTGTTCCACATTTGATCTTCAGATCACATAATCTCTATTTATCTTCCTGTTTGTGGACTCATTCTTCTGCCAGCTCAAATCCTATTTGAGGCCCTCTAGTGTATTTTTCATTTCAGCTATTTTACTTTACATCTTCCATTAAAGTGCTCCACAGTGTGATCCAGTTGAATTTGCACCTTATGGTATAGGAATCTGTTTTCTAAATATGCAGTAATATCTTAGGACAGGAATATGTTTTATTAACCATTGTATCCTCCATTGTGCCAAATATTGAAATTATCTGATCAGTTAATTGGATTAAAATAGATTGAACTACACTAAAAGTTGTACTATAATCCACTAAGTGGGTCCAGAAAATTTAATTGAGTAAAATATGGTTACTTTATTGCAAAGTTAATGAAATGGCTTGGGTGAACTTGCACCACTAGAAGGCGGTGAATTCTGAAAGTCTGTCCTAGTCCTGACTGGGGTTTGGTGCCAGCTGTTGGCTTCTCTGGTAAGGGATGTCAGTAGGGAGGGGGAGGAGGTAATGCTAGGCCTTGTACTGGTGGGACTTAATGGTGGCATTGACTCTAGGAATCTTCTAGTTGGTTGGTTAGTGTTATTGGCCTGATCTGGAGAAAGGGGACTGAGAATGTGGGGATTTTCTTCCCTGTTTCGCTAGATGGAGTCATCAGTTTCTTGGCCCTGTGGTCTGTCTTCCTCCCTATGCAGGAACTTGAACCTGTCCCTGTTTAAGAAAGGAGGCTAGGTAAAGGGTGTAATTGCCAATTACATTGTGTCTGATTTTCATGTTTTCACTGGTGCATTATTGTAGAATTTTACTGTTTGAAATGTACATAAAACTTTTTTTATTTTCACTGTGTTTGTATCCTATGTAGAGGTAATTTTTAAATGATATTTGCTAAAGGGAATCCTTCATACATCTATTCAGTTACTGTGTTCTTTTCTCCAGATACTGTGTAACTTTAAATATGTATATATGTGTTTGTTCAAAGGTATTTGAAGTGGTGGAACGTGTGGAAGAATTAAGAAGGAAGTGGCCAGTAGCTTGGGGGAAGTTAGATGATGGCAGTATTGGTGTGGTGACTCCATATGCTGATCAAGTGTTTAGGATACGAGCTGAACTTCGAAAAAAGAGATTATCTGATGTTAATGTAGAAAGGGTGCTAAATGTTCAAGGTAAGTATTGATTGAAATGTAAGTTATTCAGATGCTTAAATCTTGAAGTATGTGCATATTTGATTTTTAATTCTCAGGGTCTCTTTTCTGAACAAGCAATTATGTATTTATTTCATACCAAGTTCTTTAATGCCAAATCTGGCTGTTAAAGGTCAAGTTCATTTATGTGTTTATTAAATTATTGTATCTAAATAAAAGAAGTATGAACAAATGGACTTTTTCAATTACTGTGACTGTATGAATGCCACACATGATATCTATATGCTATAGTTACAATCACAGTAGCATATAACACTTCACTATTGTTATACTGTATCTAAAAACTAATTTGTTTATAAAGGTTTTTAAGACACCTGTCAAGCAAATTTTGTTTCAATACATTTTTAAAGACACAGCTGTTTTTATTTATAAACTTTCCTAAGTGAACAGTTATCAGCAACACTTTTAAATTGTCTTCATATAATAAGTTGCCATAGAATTTGTTGCTTTTAAATATATGAAGAAACAGTATGATGTGAGTGCTAAAAAAGCACAGTATAAATTCAGGTTTAATGGGAATATAAAATAGTAAGAGTAATTTTATATCATTTCCAGATCATGGGAAAAAATAGCTCCACTATACCATGTGTTATCCATATCACATAGAATTTGGCTGTATATTTTAGAAGGAACATTACTAGTAAACTAGCCCAAAGGACTCCTAGGGTAGTAAATGGCCTAGAAACCTGGGAGTCCGGAATGGTTGAAGGAACTAGGATTGTTTGGCCTAGAGAAGAGAAGATTAAAGAATGACATTAAAAATGTATTCAGATATTTGGAGACTTATCATAGAATAAGGGAATTGACATGTTACTTACAAGAAAGAATCAGCTGTGTCTGCCAGGGCCAATGAGAGGCAGATGGCCTTGCTTCAAGGAAGGGACCTTGTATTGAAGTGGAACCTGAGAAAAGAAAATCACTAAGGTTGGTTCCAGCAAATTAAAAAAAAATTATTTACCATTTTAACTGTTTTTCTGTGTTCATAAAACATAAAATGCCACAATTCAGTGGCATTAAATAAATACATCCACATTGTTGTGTAGCTTTTACTACCATCCATCTCCAGAACTCTTTTCATCTTGTAAAGCCAAAACTCCACATCCATGAAACAGTACTTTCTCATTCCCTGTCCTCCTTCCCCCAGCCCCTGGCAACTAACATTCTACTTTCTGTTTGTGAACTTGACTACTCTAGGGACCTCAAATAAGTGCAATCATACACTACTCATTTTTTTATTACTGGCCAACTTCCCTTAGCTTTATGTCCTCAGGCTTCATCCACGTTGTAGCATGTGTCAGCATTTCCTTCCTTTTTAAAGCTCAGTAATAATATATTGTGCATAGATGCCATGTTTTGTTTATTCATTCATCTGTTGATGGGCACTTGGGTTGCTTTTACCTTTTGGCTATTATGAATAATGCTGCTATAAACACAAGTGTACAAATACCTGCTTGAGACTCTGCTTTCAGTTCTTTCGCTATAAACCCAGAATTTCTGGATCATATGTTGATTCTGTTTAATTTTTTGAGCAACTGCATTTTCCGTACTATTTTCCATACCATTTCCCACATTTTACATTCCCACCTGAAGCACACAAGAACTCCAGTTTCTCTACATGCTTGCCAACACCTGTTATTTAGCAGTAATATTTTAAAAAATCAAATGCTTTTAGTCTATCAATGATTCGGAATAACCATATTAACTATTATTTTTTATTTTCTTTAATAGGAAAGCAATTCAGAGTTTTGTTTCTTAGCACAGTACGTACAAGGCATACTTGTAAACATAAACAGACACCAATTAAAAAGAAAGAGCAACTGCTGGAAGATTCCACAGAGGACTTAGATTATGGCTTTTTGTCTAACTACAAACTTCTCAATACTGCCATCACAAGAGCACAGTCCCTGGTTGCTGTTGTGGGTGATCCCATTGCTCTGTGCTCTATTGGAAGATGCAGGTAATCATGTGTTACTGATTGAGACATTAATACAGAGCAATTTGCATCCAAATGTATACCTTTATTTATATGACCTCTTGGCTTGATTAAAATCAGGTTTAGTCTTAACCCGGTATCCACTGGAAACACAATAATAGATTGCTTTGAGTCTGTTCATTAGATGCATAATTGTGTGTTCGTCCATTCAGTCATCATTCCACAGATATGAGTGCCTACTGTGTTCTAAGCATTCTTCTAGCCCCTGAGGATACATCAATGAACAAAATAGAAAAAATCACTGCCTTTATGGGGCTTGCATTTTACTGGGGAGGAGAGGAAGACTGACAGTAAATAAAATACTATGTAGTAGTTCATGTGGTAAGTTCAGTGGAAAAGAATAGAACGTTAAGGGGCATTAGGAGGGATGAGGTGGGGTGGGCTGGTTTGTACTTGTACTTGTGGTCAGGGTAGGCCTCACTGAGAAGCTGACTTTGGGGGTGAGGGAGTGGGCCGTGCAGAAACCTGGGGTAAAAGTGTGGATGAGGGAACAGCTAGTGCAAGAGTCCTAAGGTGGTTTGTGTATGTGTGTGTCTTTGATGGAGACTAAATTTTATATTGATACTTCATTTTTTCCCCTTCATTCTTGTTTTCACTACTTTTGATGAATTTCCTTCTCTACTCATTTTCTTTCAAGGTTTCTCAGTGTGAATGATTCTTCATGTCTGGTTAATCCAGAGGATCTTAAAATTAGGAGAGTTAGAAGTGGTGCTTCTTGCCTTAGTCTTTGGCTGTTATTTTGTTCTTACATTGTTAGTATTCCTTAGATTGCAGTCAGAAGGAAGTATTTCTACTCAAATGTTAAAATACCAACATAAACAACAAATTTCTCTTTATACACTTATGATTTATACCAGTTAATAGGAATTGTAGCTGTTTGAAGCCAGTAATATAAGACTTGGCTTGTGCAGTATTGAAAATTATGTTAGTATTAATAAAAAAAACAGTTGAGCAGTAACTTATATATTCTTTCTTGAAAAAGAAAGAAATGTATTAGGGGTTACTTAGAAATTTTAGAAGTATTCCAGTACCTGTCAAAGTGAATTCAGAATAGTAGAAAGAGATGGAGACAGTCCCAGATATGCCTGGGGTAATTTCTTTTTGTTATGTTGGAATTAAAGTAGACAAAGCTGTTTAGGAAGGAGCCTTATTTAAACCAAGTTTCTGTTGCTTAAACCAAGTTCCTGTTGCACTATAGATATGGCAGCATTTTATTGTCTGTTTTCCTGTTTTGGCAGGAAAAAGTATTCTGTGGGAAGGGAGTTGATTTGGGACCTTTAAGAATAAGCTGCATGTAACACAGTTTAAGAGTCCAAAAGAAGTTAATGACCTTAATAGGGGAAAGCCATTAACAAAGGAATCAAGTAGAGTTTTAATTTATGATTGTATTATGAAAAATAACCTTTTAATTAAAAAAAGAAACTTGAATGGTCCACGATGTATTTATGTGTAGCTGAACAGTCCTGTTGTAAAATATCCCTAATTTCATACTTAAAAAGTAGATTCCCATTCATTTTAGCCATTATTGACAAAAAATTGGGAAAGGGAATATATCAATTTCAAGTTACAAATATATTAAATATTATAATTTGACTTCCCTCCTGAGAATTTTATCTTGTTTACTAGTCAGTGAAAGTGTATTCGGTTAGAATAGTGCTGTGATAATTTACCATTTTTCTATATATTTGATGGTTTGTTTAGAATTGAATAGATTAAAACACATATATGAAATAGAGTGACATGTATTGAAGACAAGTAGAAACCATTGGGGAATAAATAGTCAATAGTCTAGAGCCACATTCGTTTTGGACTCTTCTCATAAATAACTTACAAATAATTTATCAACATAAAATTTTTTTAAAAACCATTATACATTTCTATAGAGTCATATTATACTGTGAATTTTTCATCCCTTCTCTGACATCAATTGTTACTTCCTTAGAGCAAATAGGAGAATAATCATCCTGCAGCCATGCAGTCAGAGTTTTGCAGGGCTAATTTTTAACTTGAAGCCAGGTCCACTGGTTGCTAATATCTTAATACTCAGCTGGAGTGTGTCAAGGGCTGCAAATTAATTTTATAAGCTAAGGAAAATGTTTTCAGAGAGATAAATATATTGTGTAGGGAGAAAAAGTCATGTGGCCCATAACTCAATGGGAATACTGATTAACTATGTTATATGGATAGTTTAATCATGGCTCTAACTGAAGAGCTCATAGTTTAGGCAAATGGGTATACTTATGCTTTAATCTTTCTGAGTTCTTCAGAAGTTAGTTTAATCTCACAATACAAGTAAACCTGGAGGACTAAATGTGATTCTTAGGTGCTATAACAATGGAGAAGTGAATTTAATATATTTTCAAGTATTAATCAAGTTTTCAAGGAAAAATTGCTGTGTTTTTGGTGCCAGTTTAGAGGCAACCATTACATAATCTTTTTTTGTTGTTGTATTTTAAAGTAAAAATTTTCTATTATCCCAAAATGGATGTAGTGAACTTGTTCCCCACTTACCAAACCAACAAATAATTAATATAATAGCTGCTGTTTACTGACAGCTCTCCCTGTGCCAGGTGCTCGGTTAAGTGCTTTGCACACTTTGCCTCGTTCTGTCGTCTCAACAACCCTGCAGTGTGGGAATTGTATTTGCATTTTAAATGGACAGCCTGGTTCAGAGAGTTTAAATTACTGTGCGAGGTCACATAGCTGTTAAGTGGTCCGCTCAAACAGATGCCAGATTGACTTCAAAACCCAAGCTCTTCTCACTGGGTGACCCTACTTTTCCCAGGAAGTGATGAACATGCATGTATAAATCTGCACTGAACGGGGAGAGGAGAAAGAGGAGTCATACGTTTCTCCAGACTGGTGTGCTTGGAGAGGGTCTTTCTTTGAACTCAATTTCTATGTTAGCAAATTCCACTTAGTGTTTAGTGAGACATATATACTTCACATGTATATAGACCTAAGGACACCAAGTGATTTAGTGTTTTATCAGCGATTCTAGTAGGAAAGTTAACATATAAACAAAACCAAACTCTGTGTTCATGTAGTGATTAAAAGTAAGGTTACATCTTTTGAAATACTTACATTACAATGTAGAGATACCCGCGGGTCCTCTAACCAACATTACTAGAAAAATTCTTAACATAATAATATATTAACATTTTAGGGGGGGGCCTGGGAATTGGTGAGCCTTTAAATAACCACAGTGGTAAATTCTTAACTTCCTATCAGTGGAGCTGAATTTCTCAAGTGATCTTCAGTTATGTGTTCAGAAACACCTCATAATGCCACACATGGTATTTCATTAAAGTATCAGGGAGTTCAGGGGCAGTGTGAATAATCCTTGAAAAAGCCTCACAAAGAGAGAAAAAAGGAATATTTTTAGCTTTAAAACTAAGAATTTTCGAAGGAAAAAATACATTTCTGTGAAAGTTTTGAGGTGAGAAATGAAAGTCTTTTCAATAATAAAATATAATAATAATAATGATACTGTTGGAGCCCTACCTGACACATGAGGAAACTGAGGTACAAAGAAAGGTTAAGTGATTGCCTGAAGTCACACAGTTACTGAATGACTCAGGCATGACTGAAAGCCAAGCAGTCTAGTTCTAGAATCCATGCGCTTGACCACTTTGCTGTATCAGTGGGGCAATCAAAGGACAAGTGAGATTTGAAATGGTAATTTAGGTTACCTTTGGAACTAGTTTGACTTGATTAGCTTATAGCCAGTGTTTTAATGTTACTTCTGAAATAGTGTACTTTTGCTCAAAGGCAAGGCTGTTCTTTGAGATCCCTGGGACCTTTTAGACAAAGACTGTCACCGATATCACGTATCTTTTATAGCATAATAAACATTTTTTGAACCTCATATTAAAGATAGGTATGCATATTTATAATAGTCATTTAAACTTTTTAAACCTTTTAAACTTTAAACCTATAAAAGGTTTATATTTGATATTTATAATATTTGGAGCTGAATTTTCAAACCTTTAGGAATAACTATACAACTGTAACAAGTTTTGAAAATATTTTTCTCCTTTAGTATTTAGTAATTTGATTAGGAAGTAATTAACATTAAAATTAGTGTTCCAACTTGCTGTATTTTCCATAGTTATTTTAACTCTTTTAACTTAGTCAATTAATGTTGTAAGCTGTGCTTGTGGCAGGCACAAGTAAGAGAAAAATATAGGCATAGCTAGGTATTTCCTAAGAATCTTCATGAGGTTTATCTGCTTTTTGGCTCAGATTTATGTCCTGAGTTAGCTTTTCTTAGTCATCCAGCACCAGCTACTTTGGCACCATAATTCAAGTTAGCTTAATTTGTGTGTTTGTGTATGTGTGTGCATGTGTAATGTTTTCATACATATGTGTGTATGAGTAAACCTAGAAGTATAAATCTTCTATAAATAAGTTATCAGTTTTGATGTCTGTACTTACCATGTGGATAACAAAAACCATCATCTAGATTCGTATGGTTAGTTGAGCATTGACCTTACTACTTGCATTGATCAGCCAGAATTAATTGAGAGCATAATTTGTATGTTTCAATATTAGATGTGGCTATAGTTTCAGAATGAATCAAACTTCCCAAGTCTTGTGACCTGATGGAAAAATTGTACCTGAATCACAGTCAGATGAATATTGGACCTGAGGATTTAGGATGGTGGGAGGAAATTCAAAATTATCTTTAGTCGTTTATGTTCATTTCTATGATTTTATTTACTGAAATTATAAACTGATCTTCTGCATCTTTTCTGAAGGAAATTTTGGGAGCGATTTATTGCACTGTGTCATGAAAATAATAGCCTACATGGAATCACTTTTGAGCAGATCAAAGCTCAGCTAGAGGCTTTAGAGCTAAAGAAGACATATGTGTTGAATCCACTGGCACCTGAATTTATCCCACGGGCTCTAAGACTTCAGCATTCAGGAAATATCAACAAATTGCAGCAGTCACCCCCCAAGGTAACGCCTGTTAATGAAATTGAAGAGGTTAAAGGGAGAGAACTGAGTGGAAGTGTAGGAGGTTTATTGGGCAGCAAGTTACCTTAAGTGTTGGAACTGAAGGTTGCATTTGGCAGCAAGCAGTTTCTGCAAGGGACTTGTCTAGTTTGCACATGTAAGTGAAAATACAGTGTGGTGTTTAGTCATGCTTAATGTCATAATCCTCAAAAAGTTTTTCAAGTACCTGATTACTTGTGGTGTCCTTTATATAACTTCCCAGTCCTCTCTACTGATAGACTTCTTTCAGCAAGATATGACTAAAACAAAGCGGTTTAAAAGACTGTTACTCATTAAGAGCATGCCCTTATGTTATTTACAAGGAATAATTTATAATAACAATATTTGTACAAAGAAAATAGTTAAAATCCTTTGTTAATGACCAATTCATTTCAAGTGGTATTTGACACAGTAAGAAAATTTAGCCAACTGCTTGAAGATTACTTTAGTTGATTTTGACCAATATGTGTTTTAAAAGAAGCAGTCCAGTCAGAGGAGAGTAGGAGTAGTTCAAGAGGGAGTGAAGACTGCTTCTACTTTTGAACAATAGTTATTTTGAGCTGAAATAGCTGGTTTATTTGTCAGGGTGCCTGAAAAAAAATGCTTGTACTTATCATCTAGGAAAGAAAACTGTGAGAATGGCATGTTTAGTATTTGTTCTGGGTTTTGGTGTGTTTATAGTCATTAGCATGGTACTGAAGTTACTGACATAAAAGTGTGTCAGTTTCAGGCTTCATTTAAAAAATGTAAAACCTTAGTACAGCACGGAGAATACAGTTAGTGATTCTGTCACATCTTATACATTGACAGATAGTGACTACACTAGAAGCGGTGAGGATTTAATAATATGGGTAACTGTTGAGCCACTGTTGTATAATTGAAAGAGAAGAGAGCTTTCTGTGTTAATATACAATTGTATATTATTAGTTTAATAAAAATGGTATTAATGTGCAATAATGCTTTAGTGATTGGGATTATTAGGGGATTAAGCATTTAGTATAAATCTTCTAGATTTCTAAAGGTTGAAATATTAAATTAATAATCAACTTATTTATCAAACAGTTAACTTTCTTCAATGTGCCAGCTCTTACGGTAGGAGCCAGAGAAGCATGATAAGCAAATCAGCACCTCTCTACGCCGCCTCTTGTGGCAAACGTTGGGGGGTGATAGCCAGCTGGCAGCGTCGAGGCACTTTCCCTCCCAGAGATCTTTCTTAGGAGTCTACTGAGTGGGTGGAGATAGTGAGAGAGATTGGGGAGGCATTTCAAGGGCTAGAATACAAGCTCCATTAGGGCAGATTTTTGCCTCTATTATTTACTGCTCCAGCATCTGTGCCTAGAACATCTGGCTTATCATAGGTGCTTAGAAGTAGCTTTTCGATGAGTAAGTGGAACTTAAGAAAGAGTTCATACAAAAGGCGAGAGGTATGAGAGAACAGGCTCTCCCAAGGAATGGCAGGTAGGTTAGGGTATGTGAGGAGTAGGGAAAGCCAAGTAGAAACTTTAAAATTTTACTGTTTATTTAAAATGTTGCAAAATCATTATTCTCTTTGCACATTCTTAAATAAGTAGAGTAACTACAATAAAGTTACTTAATTGAGAATGTAGCCATCAATGAATGCAGCTAAATTGAAGCCATGATAGTGTATACTGGCCCTAAGCAAGATCCTGCAGTTTGCTTTCTGTTTTTGTTTTGAAGGTGAAGAAAATAGGTGTTGAATCCACTTGCTCTTCCAAAACCATAAACTCCCTGAAGACATAAGTCTTATGCTGTATACTTTTTATGACCCTTAGTGCCTGGCCCCACTCTTTGCACATAGTGGGTGCTCAGTAAGTATCTGATAAGTAGAATAATTGTTAATGCGTTCAGTAAAGGGTAGTGTAGCTTTTTTCTTTCAGTGACAAGATTGTGTAATTAAAGGCCAAAGCAGCCATTTCCACAATTATTTTCAAAACTTCTTAGGAAATCTTCACTGATCCAACAGATACCATCTGTTATTTTTATGTTACTAACACAGTGGTTCACCAAGTTAATTATATACCTGATTATTTCAAATTATTGATTGTACATATATAATAATAACCAACAACTTTAAATAATTGAGGTGTAGTGAATCAAAGGTTATTTTTGCCACCCTATCTCCCTCCTCTCCCCAGTATTTTATTTTACTCCCACTAAATTGTTCTGAGGTTTGAATTTGTTTTGGGGTCCTCTTGTATTTAACTTTCTATTGTGGAAAATTTCAAACATACTAGAGACTAGTATAATGAATTCCCTGTCATCCAGCTTCATTAATTATCAGCTTAATCTTGTTTCATCTACAGCCCTTTCCCCATCCTACTACTACCAGATATTATACATTGGAGAATTTTGAAGCAAATCCCAGATATTTTATTTCATATGCTAGAGTCTTTTGATGAAGGGGAATTTATATCATTGCTAGAAAAGAATATTTCTGAAAACATGATACTAAGCCTTACAATTTCCTCCCAAGTTTCCTTAATGTTTAACCTTTAACACAATTCTGTACATAAATATTAAGAATTAGTACTATTAATGTTAGACTAAGATTTAAAATCCCAGTCAGATTCCATGTAGATAAAAATCATCAGAAGGGGGATGATAGTTAAAAATGCTCCAGTGCCTGCTTTGTCAGGGTTGTGTTTGGCAATAAAATATACTTCTAGCTGTGTAGCAATTAAATTACTTTATTCTCCCTACTAAGAGTCAGTTCTGTGGTAGGGTTTAAGGAAGGTACAGAACGTTAGGGGATCCAAGAGCCTCTAGTCCTAGCTAACCCTTCATTGCTTCACTCTTTCCAGGCAGCATTGATAGCAGAGTGTCTGTTTCATGGGCACCTGCAGAATTAGCAGGTAGAAAAACAATTTGCCTGTCTTCATTCTGCTTACTCCTAGGGCACTTGATGGGAGCAATGTTTGGAAGCTTTGATAAAATGGAACAGATTCATTTGCACACATTATAAAAACTATTCAGAGGATAGATAATATTCAGAAATGGATCCTCTGAAAAGACCATAGCATTATTTTGTGGATTTTAAATTGTGAGTTGTTTTTCACCATTTCTCTTTAGCTGCTTATGTTGTGTCTCACTATCCAGAAATAAGAAAAGATGTAAGCCTTGTGTACCTCAGTAGCCTCAGTGCCCAACCCAGGGGTGGACACAGGGTGGGCCCCCATAAAGATTTATTGAATGAGTAAATGGTAAACAATCAAAGAATGAGTGAAAAAATAAATATTTCAAATAAGTGATTGAGTAATAAGATTGTCCTCAAAAAAATAGATGCTTTGAACTACATTTGCTTTTAAGAACCCCGACATTAATTAGCATTCTACCAAAGGAACACATGCTATCTGAGATTTATTAGCAAAGGTTTGGACTTATCATTATGTAGTGACTTTTATACATAGCTCTAGCTTACTATTACATTATTATTTTGTTTATAAGCTATCAAACACTGCATATTTTGTATAGACACTTAGTGTTCTACAGTCGTAATATGCTAGAGGAGCTTTTTCTGTATTAAACTGTACAGAGTGCTGAATTATGCTTGAAAGGCCCCAAGTTGTCACTCTCTTTTTGCATGACAGGCCCCAAGTTGTTTCTTAATTTACTGTATCACACAGCACCCAGAGTACTGATTTATACTGTCTGGCATGCTTTCAGCTTTACAGTATAGGATTACCCTAGACTATGGTTGGTTCCTCTTTGTATTTGTTTCCTATTGCTGCTTCAACAAATTAGCACAAACTTAGTGACCTAAAACAATACAAATTTATTATCTCATGTTTCTTTGGGTCAGATGTCCAGATTGCCTTGGTTGGTTCTTCAGCTGCAGGTCTCACAAGGCTAGGATCAAGGTGTTGGCGAACTGGGCTCTTATCTAGAGGCTGTGGGAAGAATTTGCTTCTAAGGTCATACACGTTGTTGACAGAATCCAGCTCCTTGTGGTTGTAGGACTAAGATGCCTCCTTGCAGGCTGTCAACTGGCGGCCATTCTTAGCTTCTGGAGGCTTCTCTCCGGTTCTTGCATGTGGCCCCTACATCTCAGAACCAGCAGTGACACCTTGAATCCTCTCCCTTGAAATCTCTCTGACTTCCCTTTCTACCACATCATTTACTTCCTCTCCTGCCACATCTCTTTGACTCCAGCTGGAGAAATTCATCTTCTTTTAGGGCTCAGTGTGATTAGTTTGGGTCCACCCAGATAATTCAGGATAATCTCCTTATTTTTAAGTCCATAACTTTAATTATATCTGCCGAGTCCTTTTGTCACATAACATATTCTTGGGTTCCTGGGGTTAGGGATTGGACATCTTTGGGGGGCCATTCTAACTACCATACTCTTAGGTCTTCACCTGCTATACAGTTGCCTCTGCTTGATGGGTTGGTTATTAGAGGCTGAGTAATCTAAGTGGTTTGTTACCTACTTGGAACTATCTTCTGCCTATGTCACTGACTTTCCTTTCTTCTGTCAGTGTATGTGCCCCTGTCTGCTCTTGTCACTTCTTACGTTTCTGATCTAACTCTTCCCACCGACTTCTGCCATCTCTGCTGCCTGCCATTTTCACCTTTTCACTTTCTGTCTTTTCTTCTACCTGCTTTTCTTGTCACTTCTCTATTCCTCAGAAGTTTGTGTTTTATAGCTAGTGCCAATTGCTGCGAACATTCTCTTTTGGTTAATGGATCAACTGCGATTCTTTTTTGACTACTTTCTCTGACTTTTTAAGAGTCAGGGCTCAGCTACTCTTGCCCACCCGTAACTAGCCAACTGATCACAAGTCTTTGATGTTTAGTGCTGACCTGAATATTTAATGTTGCTGACAGTGAGACAGGAGATAAATGAAGCATCGCTAGGCTTTTGCTTTGGTCAAGAATGAAATTTTCTTCCTGCTATAGACATTATCTCCCCCTTTAGTTTTCAGATGTAATGTACAAACAGCAAATTTGTATGTGTCTAAAAGTTGTATAATGTGTTACTTGTGTTGTAAAATGGCTTTATGGGTTACATTAGCCAGCCAATGGAAAGAGAAAGAAATTTTTTTAAAGCCCAGAAATTTAGAACCATTTTCTCTTCAAGTATTTATGCCCCAAAGTCATCATTTTTAATGGTAGATAGTATACCACCACTACTTGAATCAGCCATTGCTTACTTAATAAATGCTCCATCGATGGACATTTAGGTTAACATTTTATCACATGTATAAATAGTGTTGATAGTGTTGTGATGAACGTCTGGTCCTAAATCCATTATTATTTCATTTGGATAAATTCCTAAAGTGGAATTACTATGTTAAAGTGTACACATATTTTTGATGCTTTTGATATATATTACCAAATAGGTTTCTAGAAAATTTGTACATTTTCTTAAGCAAATTATGATGGTGTGTCGTTTCTTGTTCCTTCAGTAAATTTTACAGTTTAAGATGCCATGAATCATATCAAAATATCATATATCCCAAACTGTACTTACATTCATGTTACTGTTTTAAAGTTTCTCATTCTAAATAACCGAAGACTGATTTTTCCCCTTGACTATCAACTTTCATATTTAATCATTTAATTCACAGAAAATTTCCAGAGAAGCTGCAAAGGAATATAATTTAGGTTTTCATCATTGTGTATTTCTTTTTATACAAATAAAATTCATTAAAAAAAATAAAAATTTTAGAAGTCCATAATTTGAAGCTGAGGAAACTTGAGGCCCAGCACCATGACTTAATGTTTAAAAAGAATGTTGGCTAGAAGAATTCTAATGGTTACTAATTACAGACTCACAGTCTTTACATTTTAATTATTGCTGTATATATTTAATTTGAATAGGATTAGGAAAATGATTATTGTTTTCTAATATTAAATGTATTTAAGTTATTATACATTTTTTTTTTCTGTAAAGGGGAAAAGCCTCCATCATACTCAGAATGATCATTTCCAGAATGATGGAATTGGTAAGTGGAAAAATTAGCCCTTTGAAAACTTGCTTTTATGATATAATATTTACCCCCAATTTTATCAATAGAAAGAGGAGTATGGCGAGAGGGATGGACACATGCACATAGACACACACACACTTTGGAACTCACTTAACTCTTATTCAGCACGTGCAGTCTTGTGAATGCTTTGATATGTCATTTCTGAAAAGGAGTGAGTTTGTAGGTACCTAGGTACATATCTAGAAGTTTTGAGGAAAATCATTTAAGCCTTCTATGCAACATAAGGTTTTGCAACATATTTATATCCTACAAGTGTTGGCTCATACAAATTTCAAGATAAAGTTTAAGTGATTTAAAATGTTGCAGAATCATCTTTTAACATAATAATTCCCTCAGCATCATCTTGTCTGTGGTTGTATTACTAAAGTCAAAACTTTATTCTGAAGAATAGTATATATTTTCCTAGTCTTAGAAGAATGTTTGCTGAGAATGTGTGTATGTGGATGGTTTTCTCTGTTAAAGGACACATCTCCAGCTCCTCAGAAGACATTTAAAATTATGCCAGTTTACAAAAGGAATACTTTGTCTGTAGCAAGCTAATTTTAGGGAACATTATAAAATGGTTATTTTTTAAAAATATGCTTGAGTCTTCCATACTGGTAATTCTTTGATTATAATATAGCTTATGACAAACCTGGGAAATTTATTTTGCTGTTGGATGATTTAAATTATTTCTGTCTAGGTGAATATGTATAGCTGTTAAGTACATCCTTTCTCTTTATTTTTCAGTTCAACCCAATCCTTCCGTACTTATTGGCAATCCTATTAGAGCGTATACTCCTCCGCCCCCTCTTGGACCTCACCCAAATTTGGGGAAATCTCCAAGCCCTGTTCAAAGAATAGATCCTCACACTGGGACAAGTATTCTTTATGTACCTGCCGTCTATGGAGGGAATGTAGTTATGTCGGTGCCTTTACCTGTAAGTGACGTTTGAGATACTTACTATTGAATAAAATAAAATAGCCTTCACTAAATTAGTAACTATCCCAAATAGGGTTCTAGGAACCTCTTTTTTTTTTTTTAACTTTAGTGCCTATAAGCTTCTTTTAAAGCAGCTCTTATCTTTAACCTTCATATTTTGAGATGACCAAAGAAATTTGAATCGTTGCTTACAATGTGATACTGGATTGTCAGTGGCTATGAAGAAATCTATAAATTGGATGTTTTGCCTTTGTATTCCTTTAAAATATTTTTACTGGGGAAAATTGGGCGAAAAGTTAACAGAGCTAGTAAATTGGTCTCTTGTTTTGTAAAGTGATACTTTAATTTTGTTTTTTGCTTTTTTAAAATTCTTGTGTAACTCACTGATCCTTCCTAAGAAATCAGTTGTTTGGAGGAGACAAAAAGGCTTGGATTAGTTTAGCTTTCTTGGATCTAAATTTATCTGAGACCACTGGTACTTAAAAACATTGTTAAGTCCTTTCTAAGACTACAAAGTTTTAAAGGGCTTCCAAATTATGTAAAATATGTTTTTATTTCCTTTAAGATTTTAAAAATAATTTGGCAATTTTGTTAATTTGCTGATATACTGATATTTCCAAATCCAGGAATTTTAGCCTAGAAAAATATTTCATTAAAGACAAGTATTGTAATTTCAGGCAGAGGTGATTATTGCCAAGGATTTTTGATATCCCTGCCCACACCCCAGAAAGGGAAAAATGCCCAGTTGCAAACATTTCTCGGCCATATTGGTTGTGATAGTTCACAATCACGTCAGCCAATGAGAATAACAGTAAGAAATACGTAATTCATGCCCATTCCCCATAGACTTTCAATTTTGGCTGAGTTATTTCTTCCCAGACAGCCTGGCAACATTATACATCATTTGCTTTAAATAGTAAGTCCCTTAGGGTTTATATTTCATTTTACTAGGTCAAAGACACTTTTATTTTACAAGATTTCTAAGAGTCTGCATTTAAAGTTATATTATAATGAAACAATAGGGGTAGCAGCTCAGATGTCTTGTATTTATTCCTTTTATGTTAATATGCAGAAATTATATATTTAGACATACCTAAAGAAAATTTCTGTTTCTATGCTTTAAGAGTTGAATTAATCTAAATCATTAATTAAATTATTGATGTGTTTGAATTCTGCCTACAATAAATGAACATTAAATGATTTGGTTTTTCATGTAAAGTTGGAATACCTGTATTTTGAGTTTGAGTATTTGGACTAAATTCTCTTTTAATTTTTTCCCTGCTCTCTTATTCAATCTGTTAAGCTATATAACTATGCAGTTATGACTTTAAAAGATAATTTTCATGGTAATCTCTGACATTTATATGTTCCTATTGAGGGAAATGATAAAAGACTGTGAAATGATTTAATGCCTCAAGGAATAACTACCAATTTTAAGTCCTCAATTTCTTCCTAACCTGAAAAATGATCAATTTCCCCTTATATGCTACAGATTTAGGGAATCATTTTTGGCTAATTAAGTTAAAAACTTACAAACAAAAAGCATAGTACTAATTCTACCAGTTGTTACTATTAGCATCAACTTTGTAGTTATTCATTTTTTAAAAATTAATATTTCTCTGTGTGTTTGCTTTTTCCTAATCAACAACACTACCAGTATTTTGCCAAGATGTACTTAATGTAATTATCTTATTTCTTACAATAACCTAGGTGCCATGGACAGGATACCAGGGTAGATTTGCAGTTGATCCTCGAATCATTACACACCAGGCAGCGATGGCCTACAATATGAACCTCTTACAGACACATGGACGGGGTTCTCCTATACCTTATGGCCTTGGGCATCATCCACCTGTCAGCATAGGGCAACCACAAAACCAGCATCAGGAGAAGGATCCACATGAGCAAAGTCGAAATGGTGAGTTGCTTTTCTGTTCTCATGTTCCTGAATTGATGGTAAGTCAAGTTGTATCAACATACAAAGTTCCCTCACTAGGAAGAATCTTAACTCATTCATGGATTATAGATCTCTATGAGAAAGAATCTGTTGTAAAAACTATGGATCCTCTCTCCAGAAGGCACAAATGTGTATACAGATACAAAGACTGCATGTAATTTACCACTTACTAGTATTACCAATTTCCTGAAAAAATAATGAATTTTAATATTTACAGTGTTTCAAATGATAGTCATTTAAAATTGAGATAGAAAACCCTTTCGCATTAAACATTTTGTTGATTCAAAATACTTTTGTAACATCAAACATTAATGCTACTGTGGCAATTGTTGATTTAAAATTGTTACTTCTTGTGCAAATCATAGTCTTTTGTCTACTAGAATTATAAAATTATCCACTGTATTTCTAGTCAGGTTTATTGAGGTATAGTTTATGTACAGTAAAATATACCCCTTTAAAATGTTCATATTGGTGTGTGTTTTGACAAATATACAAAGTTGTTATCCAACACCAAAATCAGGATATAGGATATTTCCATTACCTGAAGACGTTCCCTCATATCCCTTTGCAGTCAGTCTCTTCCAACCCCCAAGCCTTGGGCAACTGCTAATATGACTTTTGTGTCTGTACTTTTGTTTTTACTCTAGTATGTCTATATGTGGAATCACAGTGTACATAGTTTTTAGTTTTTTGTGTCTGGCTTTGTTCACTTCGCTTAATGCTGTTGAGATGCATTAATGTTGTCTGTGTCTGCTTGTTCCATTTTACTGTCAGTTAGTATGCCATTATATGAATGTGCCACAATGTTTTTATCTATCAGTCAACTGAGGGACACCCTAGCCTTTTCTGGTTTTTGGCTATTATGAATGAAGTTGCTATAAACATATGTGTGAACATATGTTTTCATTTCTTTTGGGTAAGTACCCAGGAGTGAGATTGTAAGCATATTGTAAATTCATAGTTAACTTGATAAGAAACTGCCATACTATTTTCCAAAGTAGCTAAACCATTTTTCATTTCTACTAGTAATATATGAGATTTCCAGTTGCTCCATATTCTCATTAACCCTTGGTTTGTCAATCTCTTTAATAATGTTATCCTTGCTAGTGGATATCTGATAGTATCTGATGATATTATTAATTTGCATGTTCCTAATGATTAATAATGTTCAATATCTTTTCATTGGGCTTATTTGCCATGTGTATACCTTTGGTGAAGTGTCTATTCATATCTTTTGCCCTTTTGTTGTCTTATTAAGTTATAAGAGTTATTTGTACATTCTTAATTATATTTGTTTTGAAATTAGATATAATTAATTAGATATATGTTTTGAAAATATTTTCTCCCAGGATGTACCTTGCCTTTTCATTTCTGAACAGTACCTGCCTAAAGAGTAGAAGTTTCTATTTTTGATGAAGTCCAGTTTATCCATTTTTTTCCTTTTATGAGTCATATTTTTCATGTTGTGTGTAAAATTTGTTTTACATAATCCAGGATCACAAAGATCATCCGTGTTTTTTTCCTGAAGGTTCATAGTTTTAGCTATTGTATTAGTTCCATTTCGAGTCAATTTTTGTTTATAGTGTGAAGTAAGTATTGAAGGGTTTTGTTATTTTGTTTTGTTTTTGCATATATATGCTCAGTTGTTCTAGCATCATTTGTTGAAAACAGTGCCCTTCCTCCATTAAGTTAATTTGGTGCCTTTGTTGAAAATCACTTGACCACATATATAAAGTCTCTGTTCTGTTCTGTTGATGCATGTCTTGATTACTATAGCTCTATAAAAGTCCTGAAATCAAGTAGTGTAAGTCCTTCAGCTTTGTTGTTCTTTTTCAAAATTCTCTGTTCCAGGTGCTTTGCATTTCCACATACATTTTAGAATCAGCTTGTCAGTTTCTACAAAAAATGCCTGCTGCGATCTTGTTGAATCTGTAGGTCTATTTGTGGAGCATTGACATCTTAACAATATTGAGTCTTTTGATGTATGAACAGGATCTCTCTCTCTCTAAGTTTTTAAATTTCTTTCAGCTTTCTTTTTTTCTTAAGTTTTCAGTATACAACCTTGTACGTATTTTGATAAGGTGAAAGTTTAGATCAATATAGGTATTTACTGTTAAAATTTTCCTCCTCAGTAGTGCATCCCACAAATTTTGATGTTGTGTTTTCATTTCATTTAGTTCAGTGTACTTTCTAATTTCTCTTGGATTATTTAGAAAGGTGAGCTTTAGTTTCCAGTTTTCTAAGGATTGAGGATGGGATTTTCTAAGAATTTTTCTATTACTGATCCCTACTTTAATTCCTTTTTGGTAAGAGAACATATTTTGTATGACTTGAATCCTTTTGAATTTATTGATTTTTTGTTTTTCATGGCTTAGTATATGCTCTACCTTTGTAAATGTTCCATATACACTTGAGAATGGGGTGCTGTATAAGTGTTAATTAGGTCTGATTGGTGGATAGTCTACTATATCCTTTCTGAAAATCTATCTGCTTTAAAAAAAATAAATATTGAGAAGAATATTGAAGTCTCTAGATACAATTGGTATTTGTCTACTTTTCCTTTAAGTTTTGTTTGATTAATTTTAAAGTTCTATTATTATGTACATAAATATTTTAGATTATATGTTTTTGAGTAACTAACTCATTTATTATTATAGAATGACTGTTTTTATCCCTGGTAATATTCTTTGCTCTGAAAGCTATTTTGCTTAATATTAGTGTAGCCACTTTAGCTTTCTTTTGACTATTCAGCATGGTATATCTTTTTTTGACATTTTGCTTTTAATAATATATTTATGTCTTTATATTTAGAGTGCATTTTTTTAGATAGTATATGGTTGACTCTTGATTTTCTTTTAATCTAGTGTATGATCTCTACCTTTTAATTGGGGGTGTTTAGACCATTTATATTTAATGTAGTTATTGATATAGTTATGTTTGATTTTATCATCTTACTATCTGTTCTTAATTTGTCCAATCTGTTTTTTGTACCCCCCCACCCCACCCCATTTTTCCTTTTTCCTGCCTTCTTTTGGATTAGTTGAATATTTCTTATGATTCCATCTTATCTCCTTTATTGGCTTATTAGCTATAACTGTTTGTTATTTTAGTATTGCTTTAGGTTTTATAGTAGACATCTTTAACTTATCATAGTCTACTTGCCAATTTATATTTTACCACTTCAAGAACCTTACAGTGTTTTAGTTTTTCATCTCCTGGCCTTTATGATATTGTTATCATGCATTTTATACTTCAGTATAGAGAGTTTTAAATAATAAGAAAAATAATCTTTTGTATATATCCATGTAGTTAGCATTTCTAATGATCTATTTCTTTCTGTATATTCATGTTTCCATCTGATAGAATTTTCTTTTCTGCCTGAAGGATTTCTTTTAACATTCCTGTAGTCCAGGTCTGTTGATAAATTCCTTAAGCACTTCTATGTCTGAAAATGTTTTTATTTCACCTTCACTTTTGAAAGATATTTTTTGCAGTGTATAGAATTCTTAGTTGACAGTTTTTATCTTTCAGTACTGTAATGATGTTGCTCTACTGTTTTCTTGCTGACATTGTTCCCAGTGAGAAATCTGATGTCATTCTTATCTTTGTTGTTCTGTATATAATGTGCCTCTTTTTCCTTCTGACTTCCTTAAAGAGTTTCTTTTTATACCTGTTTTAGTAATTTGGTTGTAGTATTTCTTGGTGCATTTTTCTGTATGGTTCTTGTGTTGGGGCTTGTTGAACTTTTTGGATCTGTGGATTTACACTTTTCATCAAGTTTGGAAATTTTTTACCTGTATTTCCTCAGATTTTTTTCTGTTTCACCTCTTCCTCTTTTCAGGAATTCTAACCACCCATATATTAGGCTGCTTAAAGTTTCCCCACAGTGCACAGATATGATTTTCTATTTTTTTAAATTCTTTTTTCTTTTTGTTATGAGAATTGCTATGCCTTCTAAGTTTTTTCTTTGCAATGTTTTATCTGCTGCTAGTTCTATCTAGTGTATTTTTCAACTTAGACATTGTAGTTTTCACTTCTTGCAGTTTAGTAGTAAGGTTGTTATGAAAATTCATTGTACAAAGTTCCAGTGGCATTCTTAAAAGGATGTTTTTGAACAAGAACCCAAATCAAAGTGTCTATCAAGGAATTTAAAATATCCAGCAGTTAATACTATAGATTAAAAGCCCTTCACAGGCATGAAATAGGATTATTTAAGTCTATCATAATTGTGATTTCTTAACGTTAATTTTGCTTCCTCTATTCATCACCCACTTATATTCAGTTTGATACCTATTACTTTTAAATAGTATAACTACATTCTTTCAGAATATCTTTATTTAGTTTATATTCCTTTACTAACTTTAATCGACATATTTGGAATTTTGCTTAGTTGCATTTGTAATTGGTCAAAGCATCAAGCCTGTAGAAATATGCAAGAGTGCTAAGGCCTTTTCTGTGTCTAGTTTAAGAAAATGAGGCTGTAAATTCCTGGAGAGTGGGAAATTATCTTTGGGATTATTGGATATTTTAAGGTTATGTCCTTAGGAAGCTTTTATATTTCAGTGAGGTTTGCTTCATTTATAAATTTTCCTTCTTGTAGAGAAACTGCTACTCTGAAAATTTAAGAACAAAACTTAAGTAGTAGTATACATTATTAATAGTGGGTGAAAAAAGTGTTAAATATTCTACATCTGTGTCTAATATTGGATGGTCATTGGAAATGTAATATCCATTGCAGACAATTTATAAGAATTTTAAAATATTTTCTTAGGTAAAAGTGAAACAAATAACCCTGGACCTGAGATTAATAAAATTCGAACACCAGAGAAAAAGCCTCCAGAATCAAAACAGGTACGCTGCCTAATACAGTGAATTCAATGTTTTAATGAATTTAGTCTGGTTGATCATCTTGGAATCTTGGTGTTTTTAAGAAAATGACCTGCTCTTCAGTGTCTGTCTTTGACATCTGTTGTCTCACGTGGCCCTGGGGGCTCTTGTTGCCCTTCCTCCCTTCGCCTTCCCTTTGGCTCGGTCATTTCATTCATCAGCATGCTTTTCCCAAATTGTGTTATTCTGTGAAAGGCTTGCATTTAGATACTTTCCATGATTAAGTAGCAAATGAGGACACAGCTATAGATGTATCATTGAAAATTGTCTCAGAATGGGAAGCGCTGTTCCAGTAAAGAAGGAAGACTTAACTTCTTAACTTCAAGTCCCTCGCCTTGTTCTCTCATACCCACAGCACAAATCCTTGATTCTTTATATACTGGTTCGTCTACTTTCTCTGCTTCTGTGCTTTTGAACCAGTTAGGGAAAATCAAATCGTTGGTTGAATTAGTGCTACTAGAGATTAATGTCTTCTAATCTCAGGGAACCCACGGAGCACCTCTTCATTTTTTTTATGTGTACCTACCTCTCTTTGCTTAATTTTCTCAGCAGTTCTTTTCATGCTTCATTACTTCCCACCTTCTTTTATCCTTATGGTCAGGGGATGACTTTGCCTTAGACTTATGTCATCAGGATTTCACCCTGTTACCCTAAAACCTTAGACTTGTCACTTTTCTGTATCCTTGAATATCCTTACTTCCTTAAGACAGATAAGGGTCTGGTGGAAGAATTCCAGTCTCAGAGGAAGAGTTTCCATTAAGACTAATTTCTCCTCTTCTGGTCACCTCACAGACCTTATCCCTTCTCCTACTTGATCCTTAGTTCCTTTCCAGCTCCCAGTTCTTCCTCCTCAAACAGTAAGTAAGTTGGTGGATAGACTGTTCTGAAAAGACACTTTCTTTGGCCTTCATCTCCTTTATAGCTACTGCTTAATTTCTCCTTTCCACTTCATCTCTTATATGCCCCTTAACCAGAATAGTCTAGTATTAGACCTGAATATGTCACTGAAACTGTTAAATTTCCAAGTGACGAAATCTTACGAACACACTTCAGTTTAGTCTGACTTGGCTTTTCTTTGGTGTTTGGCACTACTTTCTACTTCTTTCTTCTTGGCCACCATGTTTCTTTTGGTTTCCTCGACACACATTTCTAGTTTTCACAGCTCTTGCTAATATGACCTTCTGTCTCTTTTGTAAGTTCCTGTCCACCCCCTTCCCATCTGTCCCTAGTCCTTAAGTTGGGGTTTCCGGGGTTCTATCACTGCCCTACACCTCTCTTTGCATTCTTTCTTTCTTACTATAAACGGGTCCAATTCCATGAATTTAAATACCTGCTCCATGATGATGACTACCGAATCCAGCCTCTGCCTTGCTTTAAGCAGCTGTGCTGTATATTCAGTTACTTATGTCCCCGAGCAGCTCTGACACACAGTTTCTGCAACTAGAAAGACTCAGTACCCACTGGCGGAGTTGCAGTGCAAATGAAGCAGCTGGGGAAACTCCTGATGGAGTAAGAGGGGCGCTGCAGTGAAAGTAGAAGTCTTTGTGTTTTGAAAGAGGTGCCGAGAGAGAACAAACGGTACCTTAGGATGGTACAGCAGCAGCTGTAGTCAGAGGCCGCTTAGGACAAAACCAACCACAAGAAGTCTTAAGTGCTATCAGAGCAACTGAAGCCAAGATAGCTAAGTGTCTCTCATGTCTTTGCTTTTAAATTTCTGTTATGATCTTTCCCTGTTAGGAGACTCAGCAACCTGATAGACATGTTTCATTTTTTTTCCCATCTTGGTGCTTTGTCCTGGGGTCTAGGGGAAAAAATATTCCTAGCTCTCCATGAGTCAGTACCTCAGTATTAAGAGGAAAGTGAGGAGATAATCTAATTCTGATAATAGTAGACTTAGACACCTTCAGACCTTCCAGCCCTCTATCCTGCTTTGCCCACTCTAGTATCATAGAGTAGCACAGTCTTTCCAAGTTTCTATGGTGCTGGCCTGGCCTCCTGCCCATGTCAAAGTGAAGGAGGCAGTTAAAACAACAGCTTACTCACAACCTTGACATCTAATCATGGTCTCCCTTATGTGATCAGAGGAATGCATGTCAACCGTATCTTCTGGGAAAAAAGTATACCCCACCTGAATGTAGCTTAAGAAGATGAAGATTTATGGGAGAAAATGTTTGTTGATGAAGAACCTTAATCCGGTTCAGAGATATTTGAAGAGCAGGCACTGTAGCTGCTTGGGGGCAGAGTTGTCATCTGCTTCTCATTTACTTTTCTAGACAATTTATATACACCCAGTGATCTTAAGGACCGTGTTGGCTAGATTCAATGGCAGTCCATCTAAGCTAGTGATTAGAGATGAGAATGCATCTCGAGGGATGCATCTTGAGGGATGATTGGCACAAAACTACCGCTTACTGCAATAGCCTGGTCACCAGGGGTACCTCAGCTCCATTTCAGGAGCAAGCTACTTGTTTGTTCTGTGTTCTTGGGAGGGGTCAGTTCCATGTCTAACTTGAGAGCCTTTGGTGAAGCAAAGTACTCTGCAGTCCTCAGTAACTATTTCAGCATTGAAGCTTGTAAGGAGACTGATACACCAAAGCAGCTCGCTGAGTGTTTTAACAGATACAGAAAAGAAAAATAGCCTCTTTCCACTGGATATTTCATTTTTAACATTGTCACCACTTATGTTTCAAACTTGTATTTCAAAAGGATGTTAGCATTCTTTAGCTTACAAATTTTTGGTGGCTTGCTGCTGTTTAGAGGATTAAAAAAGTTCATACTCAGTTTTGAATTATTCAGGGTTTTTTATGTAATTGGGCTCTTGCAATTTTATTTGATGGCAAGATGGAGAAAACTAACCTATAAGCAAGAGAAGTTATAGCTCCATGTACATAAAGCTTCTCGTGCTTCTCAAATCTACCATACTTTTTCTCCTCTCTCTTTGTATGAACTGTTACCTTTACCCAGAATGTCCTTCTCTTACTTGTAAATTCCAGCTCTTTATGCTAGAGTCAGTTCAAATGCCATGGACTCTGTGAAGCCACCTTTAATTTTCTTAGGCACTAGGATCTTGCATCACATCTTTTTACAGCACTTCTAATTTTATGTTTACATGTTGGTGTCCTCTACCGGTCTCTAAGCCAGGGCTTAGCAAACTTTTTCTGTGAAAGGCCAGGTAGTAAATCTTTAGGATTTGTGGACCATACAATTTTTGTTGCAAACACTCAAGGGTTCTGTTGCAGACACTCAATTCTTCCATTATAGTGAGAAAGCGGCCATAGACAATACGTAAATGAACGAGTGTGGCTGTGTTCCAATAAAACTTTATCTGCAAAAATCCAGTGGGCTGGAAGTGTGGTGGGGGCCCTAGTTTGCCAGCCCCTGCTCTAAGCTCTTGAGGGTACAGGTAAGTCTTCTTATTGCTTTTTAAATTTCCAGCAGGCACAATGCCCTTGGTAGGCCCTCGGTAAAAAGTTTGTTGAGAGAGTAAATGTCAATACCTGATGACAAAAATTAACGACCAAACAGGTTGTACAAAGGTAATTTAATATTTGTTCACTTCAAAGTTGTTTAAATTGAGACAAGTGGGGTTTTATTAATTAATATAGATATGTTTGAGGAAAGAGATATATGAAAACAATAAAATTGGAGGAAAGAACACAATGACTTATATCAGAAGGAAATAAATGGTTATCTTTCCAGAGAAGACAGTATGAAATTAAAAATAATATTTTTAAAGGAATTAAGGTGGATATGCTAATAAAATGGCAGAATCTCTTATGATTCAAATTTAGTATGCTGTTTTTTCTGTTTTACCCTTCCTAATATAAAAAATATTTGTTCTCTTATTTGATTGCCAGAAACTGATTGGGTGGGGCCCAGCATTCTTGCTATTACTGATAAGAATGTATCATATCCTTTAGATGTGCTAGCAGTGGGAAAAGCTGGCGAGCCACAGGACGCAGATCTTTGGCATTTTAAAAAGACTTCTTTTTTTTTTTCTAGATTGATTTGGAATCAAATCCACAGAACAGAAGTCCTGAATCACGTCCTGGTGTTGTTTATCCCAATACCAAATTTCATCGCAAAGATAATCTCAACCCAAGACACATAAATCTCCCTCTTCCTGCACCCCATGCACAGTACGCAATCCCCAATCGTCATTTTCATCCCCTTCCCCAGCTGCCAAGACCACCATTTCCAATTCCACAGCAGCACGCCTTGTTAAATCAGCAGAATAATTTGCCTGAGCAACCAAATCAAATGCCACCCCAACCAAATCAGGTAGTCCAGCAGCAGAATTCATTGAAGCAGCTGACTCAGCAGCCACCTTCCCAGCTTTCTCCTGCCTACCAGGCAGGACCCAACAGTGCTTTTTTTAATAGTGCAGTTTCTCATCGATCACACTCCCCTCCTGTGGAGGCTGTGATTCCTGAGCAGCAGCCCCCTCCCATGCTGCAAGAAGGCCCTAGTCCTCTGCGAGCCATCACGCAACCCGGCCCCATTCTTCCTTCACATCTGAATAACTTCACCGATGAGAACCCCCCAGGATTGCCTATAGGGGAGGCTTTAGGTAAGTTCTCCTGTCACTGCTAGATGCAACAGATTCACATCTAGAGATTACTTAAAATGACATGTACTATACAGTATTAACTTGGTCAGGATTGATTGATTTCTTTGCATAATGCCGGCCACTTAGTGTAATGATCAGAATCTAGTTCCAGATACTGTATAATACTAAGCATCCAGTGGATGCCAGTTCACATCATTGTGCAGGTAAGGAAGGCTCATCATTATCATTACCATGTTACTGGCCAAATCAGAAAACATTTGCTTTCTCTGAAACCCAAATTGCAGCCATTTCTTTGTCTTTGTGGAGGAGATCTGGTTGTAAAAACTCTTGAAAAGATTACCTTGAAACCCCAAATGTATGAAAACCGAAACTTCTCCCAAATGTTTTTGCAGACCGTATGCATGGGAGTGTAGCCCTGGAAACATTACGGCAGCAGCAAGTGCGGTTGCAACAGTGGAGTGAGCACCACGCCTTTCTCGGTCAGGGCAGTATTCCATACCCACACCACCACCATCCTCATCCCCCGCTCCAGCAGCTTCCGCAGCCGCCCGTTGGGCTGCATCAGCCGCCAGTGAGAGCAGACTGGAAGCTCCCCAGCAGTGCCGAAGATGAAGCAGAAGCACCAGACTCGAGGTAGCAGCAGTCCAGAGGCAGCTTCTGTGACCTCCTACTGCTCTCCCACAATTTTCTTCCTTGAATGTAGTTCTTTTTAGCCTTAAGTTGGACTGTTGGTCCCAAAGAAATTGGATGCTGGCCTTCTAGGCACATGCTGCACAGGTCTATTGATTTACCCTAAAATATAGAGAATCCATTTGGAAGTACCTCTTGTACAAATCTAGGCCCGGATAATCTGCTGTGGATTGCAAATTATTGTGGCCCCTTGCTTTGTGATCTCTTCTGAAGGAGAAATATACCATCGCTGTGTTTTTTTCATACTCAGTAGTAATACAAAGAATGAATGAGGACAGAAGTAAATCAGTGTAATGATTAAAAGATATAAATTTAGCATCAATATATTTTTTTCTTAGTAGCACCGAATTCTGCCTTCTTTTAACTACAGATGGTTATGAGTGTTACATCCTCATTCTAAACTTGTTTTTATGGCTAAGGTCATGTGAATTCAGTGAAGTGCGTTCTAATCCCTTCTGAATAAGGTCCACCATTATGGCGACCTTTTACAACTGCCGGTTACTAAAGGCATAGAGAAACAAAGCAGCTGTTTTTAATATCAAGCAGAGAGAAAGAAATCAGGTAGTTGGGCATATTTAGTGTCTTTAATTCAGCATCTGTTGAGTATTAATGCTCACTTTTGAGGTTAATTAATGTTCTAATTAAATGTTATGATTTGTTTGTAAATATTGCACATGTCGTTTTGACTAAGTTCTCCTAATGTGATGGAGCTTTTCTTGCTGTCTCCTCCTATTTCGCTGTCTTTATGTAGGTTTCAAGATTTAATCAGAGAACTGTCTAATCGTGATCAAAGTGAAACTCGGGAACTAGCTGAAATGCCGCCACCTCAATCAAGACTTTTGCAATATAGACAAATTCAGACTAGGAGTCCACCAGCAGTCCCCTCTCCCCCATCCAGTACAGACCACAGTAGCCACTTTTCTAACTTTAACGACAACAGCAGAGATGTTGAAGTAGCCAACAGCCCAGCATTTCCGCAGCGTCTCCCGCCCCAGATATTCAGCTCACCTTTCTCCTTGCCGTCTGAACACCTGGCCCCTCCTCCCTTGAAATACCTGGCACCTGATGGAGCATGGACTTTTGCTAACTTACAGCAGAATCACCTAATGGGGCCGGGTTTTCCCTACGGGCTACCTCCGTTGCCTCACAGGCCACCGCAAAACCCTTTTGTACAAATACAGAATCACCAACATGCTGTTGGTCAAGAGCCATTTCACCCATTGTCATCTCGAACAGTATCTTCTTCTTCGCTCCCTAGCTTGGAAGAGGTAAATGTCTTTCTTTTCCTTTTTTCCTTTTGGGATTAGTTGATTGTAGAAAGTATCAATATTTATTGATTTGATAAGAATAGTCTTACTGAATTTAATAGTCTTTTAAAGGTAATCTTTTCTTGGACCTTACTTACACTGAGATCCCCCCCTTCTCTATTGTGGTTTTTCATTTTTCATACTTGTTGTTGAAGCATAGTGCCCCTTTGAGTATTTTATTGTTGTTTTGCAATATTTAAGATCTGACTGATTTGAGGAGGCTGTTGATTCAAGCAGCTTTGTCCTGTCTCATCTGGGGAGATGGATTTTAGTGATTCATCCTTTTGAGTTAAGCTCCATTTGTTAATTAGAGCTTTCCCTAGGTGGTGGCTTCCTCAGCCGGCGTCAGTGCTGCACCCTCATGTCACTCATCCTGGTGCTTTCTTTCAGGCAGTTGACACGCAGTTACACTGATTCCCATGTCACAATTTGCAGGGTTTAACAGAATTGATTCTGCTAAACTAAGTGTTTTAAGGTAAATTGAATTTTTATCTTGAAATACTTAGGTACTTCCAAAGAGTATCTTTGTGGACCTTCACTGATATGAAAATCTTAGTAATTCCAAGTTATACAACTTCCAAAACTAACCATTGGTGTGACTATAGAAACATTGTCCAGCTGTTTCCATTAAGCTTGCAGTGATTAAAGATAATGTGTGAAGCTGGTTGGGATCATTATCAACCACAGACGTATTCCTAAAACAGGATAAAAATTTCCAATTTTGATACATGATAAATATTTTTTTGACATTAGCTTCATTTTGGCAGTTCCTCAGTGATTTCTGAAAGGCCTTAGAAATAGTTGACACATTTTGCAAATTTTCTGCCATAGATGCTGATTAAAAAGTCAAGCTTCATAGGGAAAGTCTACATCTTATTTGTAGGGTTTTGGAGGTAATTTGTTCAAATTGTTCCAATATTCACTGATGGGCTCATCCTGTATAATAACTGTCATTAAAACAACTTAATTGCTGTCTTAGGCTCCTTATGTAAATTTCTAAGCCTAAGATGAATTTGTATCTTTGTATATGTATTAGGAGGATCTAGAAATTTGGAACCATACTTTTAAAGATTTGACAGATGTCTTACATTATTACAAATTATAGTGGAATGGCTTTCCAGCTGAACAGGAATGTAATTTTCAGTTAAGCAATGTTTTAGGTATTTCCCTACCTATGTACTTAGTTATTTATGACAAAATGCATAAAACAAACATTCACCATTTTAGTCATTTTAAAGTACAATTTAGTGGATTTTAATATATGCACAATATTGTGTAGCAGTCACCAATATCTAATTCCAGAAAATTGTTGTCACCTTAAGAGAAACCCCGTTAATAAGCATTAGACAGTTATTACTCTCCAGTACCCCATACCTCCTGTCCCTAGCAACTAATAATCTACCTTCTGTCTTTATGGAGACATTTCATGTAAGTGGAATCCTACAAAATGTGGCCTTTGGTGTCTGGCTTCTTTCATTTAGCATAATATTTTTGAAGCTCATCCACTTGTTAGCATTGCATCAGTACTTCATTCCTTTACATGATTGACTGATACCCCATTTGTATGGAAATGCCACAATTTTTTTATCTGATAGATTATGGTTTCTATTTTTTTATATTTTGAATTATGCTGCTGTGAACATCCATGAACAAGTTTTTTTGTGAAAGTGCATTTTCAGTTCCCTTGAGTATGTACCTGGAATTCCTGGATCAGATGGTAACTCAATGTTTAATGTTTTGAGGAGATGCCAAACTGTTTTCCACAGTGCCTTCTACCATTTTACCTTCCCACCAGTGATATATGAGAGTTCCAATTTCTCCTTTTGTTTTTTTTTTTTTCAAGAAGTAGACTTTTATTTTATACTGCAGAATGTGGAGAAGTAAGCAATGTTAAAAAGCCTTCTGTAAAAACTGTCTACTTGCTATATTCTTTTTTTTTTGTTTTTTTGTTTTTTTAATTTTGATATCGTTAATGTGCAATTACTTAAACATAGTTACTAGACTCCCCCTATTATCAAGTCCCCCAAACATACCCCACTGCAGTCACTGTCCATCAGCATAGTAAGATGATATAGAATCATTACTTGTCTTCTCTGTATATACTGCATTTCTCGTGTCCCCCCCTCACTACATTATGTGTGCTAATCGTAATGTCCCGTTTTCCCCCTTATCCCTCCCTTTCCACCCACCCTCCCTAGTCCCTTTTCCCTTTGGTAGCTGTTAGTCCCTTCTTGGGTTCTGTGAGTCTGCTGCTGTTTTGTTCCTTCAGTTTTTTTCTTTGTTGTTATACTCCACAGATGAGTGAAATCATTTGGTACTTGTCTTTCTCCACCTGGAGTCTTATATCACTGAGCATAATACCCTCTAGCTCCATCCATGTTGTTGCAAATGGTAGAATCTGTTTTCTTCTTATGGCTCAATAATATTCCATTGTGAATATGTACCACATCTTCTTTATCCATTCATCTGTTGATGGACACTTAGGTTGCTTCCATTTCTTGGCTATTGTAATGTAAATAGTGCTGCAGTAAACATAGGGGTGCATATGTCTTTTTCAAACTGGGCTCCTGCATTCTTAGGGTAAATTCCTAAAAGTGGAATTCCTGGGTCAAATGGTATGTCTATTTTGAGCTTTTTGAGGAACCTCCATATTGCTTTCCACAATGGTTGAACTAATTTACATTCCCACCAGCAGGGTAGGAGGGTTCCCCTTTCTCCACATCCTCGCCAACATTTGTTGTTGTTTGTCTTTTGGATCATGGCGATCCTTACTGGTGTGAGGTGATATCTCATTGTGATTTTAATTTGCATTTCTCTGATGACAAGCGATGTGGAGCATCTTTTCATGTGCCTGTTGGCCATCTGAATTTCTTCTTTGGAGAAATGTCTGTTCAGCTCCTCTGCCCATTTTTTAATTGGCTGATTTGCTTTTTGTTTGTTGAACTGTGTGAGCTCTTTATGTAATTTGGATGTCAACCCCTTATCAGATATGTCATTTATGAATATATTCTCCCATACTGTAGGCTGCCGTTTTGTTCTATTGGCGGTGTCCTTTGCTGTACAGAAGCTTTTTAGGTTGATATAGTCCCACTTGTTCATTTTTGCTTTTGTTTCCCTTGCCTGGGGAGATATGTTCATGAAGAAGTTGTGCATATTTATGTCCAAGAGATTTTTGCCTATATTTTCTTCTAAGAGTTTTATGGTTTCATGACTTCCATTCAAGTCTTTGATCTATTTTGAGTTTACTTTTGTGTATGGGGTTAGACAATAATCCAGTTTCATTCTCTTGCATGTAGCTGTCCAGTTTTGCCAACACCAGTTGTTGAAGAGGCTGTCATTTCCCCATTGTATGTCCATGGCTCCTTTATTGTATATCAATTGACCATATATGCTTGGGTTTATATCTGGGCTCTCTAATCTGGTCTACTGGTCTATGGGTCTGTTCTTGTGCCAGTACCAAATTGTCTTGATTACTGTGATTTTGTAGTAGAGCTTGAAGTTGGGGAGCGAGATCCCCCCCCCCCCCACTTTATTCTTCCTTCTCAGGATTGCTTTGGCTATTCAGGATCTTTTGTGGTTCCATATGAATTTTAGAACTATTTGCTCTAGTTCATTGAAGATGCTGTTGGTATTTTAATAGGGATTCCATTGAATGTGTAAGTCTTGTACTAATTTTGTTAAATTTATTCTGAAGTATTTTATTCTTTTTCATGCTATTGTAAATGGGATTGTTTTCACTTTCTGTTGTTCATTACTAGTGTCTAGATATACAATTAACTATGTGTTCATCATATATCTGCAGACTTGCTGAACTCCTTATTTTGTATTTCTCCTTTAAATTCTGTCAGTTCATGCTTCATGTATTTTGGGGTTCTGTTGTTAGATTTACATGTATTTATATAAATTTCTGTATCTTCTTAATTGATTGAACTTTTTGTCATTATATAATATCCATTTCTTTCACAACAATTTTTGTCTTCAGGTATGTTTTTCTGATACTCGTATAGCCACCCCAGCTCTCTTATGGTTATGGTTTGCATGGAGTGTCTTCTCATTCTTTTGCCTTTCTGATATTGTTGTCATTTGTTAGTTTAGCAACTTTTCTGAACTAATTTTTTAAAGTCTGTATTGTGTTGTCTCTGAGGTCATTATTCCATTAGCTTAATGGTCCACTAATTATTGCACAGAGGTTTTTGTAAATACCCAGGACTAAAAACATTACCCAGTTTTTGCAAAGCATCTGTATGTATGTGTTGTGGCATACCTTCTATTCTCAGCCAGGCATTCTACCAGTCTGCTTTAGCCTTAACTTCCTGCTTCTGCAGAGCCTCCAGATCAGCCAGAAGTGAGAACTTCTCAGGTCTCTCCTGAGCATGTGCATAGCGGGTGTGTGGTTTTCTAGATTCCCAGGAATATGTCAATAGAGCTGTTCAAAGCCATATTCCCTAGAGCATCTCACTGCGCAGCCTTTTCTCAAAAGTGTTTGAGTTTATTTGCTTAGTCCTACTGTTTCCCATTGCCTCAGGTAGCATTGACTAATCATTTCCCTGTAAGTGTTGTCAGTGTGGCCCTTTTCACATTGGTTGAGTTCTGAGTTAAATGAGGTAAGGCAAATGATTTGTTGTTCTTGTTGTGAACAGGAAGTCTTCCTGGAAGCCACCAGACAGATCAAAACAAGTAATTACAGTTCTTGCAGAATGAGGCCTGTTCTGCTCTCTCTGGTACTGGGGCTGCAAGTGCAGAGTCTCATTTTCAAGGCTATCACTGAGCTGGAGAGCAGTGGGATGGGACTAGTGTAAATTAAATTACCACAAAGCTCACTATTCTTACTGAAATTCCTGGAATTCTTGATTAAGTGTTTCCCTGGTTGCTGCAAGCTTTAGTTTCCCAAATCCCAAGAAGGTTGATTGTGACAGTTTTTGCCAGTTTTTCACTGCATTTATGGAGGACTGGGCTTTGGAGATCCTCACTCCACCATTTCTACTGATACCACTTGTGACGTTTTGATTTAACCTGCCAAATGAGTCCATAACATGTGGCATAAACAACATGCCAAAGTTTTTAGAAGGTTTTATAAAGTTTTGAACCTTATGAAATAATACTGAATGATGTACTTTAATCATTAATCTATTTAAATGTTCCTTAGTTTTAGAATTTAAGTTCTTTGTATTCTTGAGTTCTTAAATTTTGGTGTTACTGTTTAGCTGTGAGTGTATGAATAAATACCTTCAATTTTCAGTGGGTTCTTAGAATGAAATTACTTTTGCAAAAACATTTATTTTGATGCATGAGATTCACAGGTGATGACTAAACTGCAACACTGAAAAAATATCTTAATAAGGAAAATAATTTTACTGTATTGCAGATTTTGACATTTCAGTTATAAGGATAACTTTTGTGTGTTATGTTGTACAAAATGATTTTGCATGAATCATCTCACAGAATGAATGGCTTATGTGCTTGCCTGCCTTTTAAAATAATTTATTTAGCATTACCAATACAGAAAAATGTTTTATTTTTCCGTCCCAACTGTGAATTCTTTTATCACTAGAAACCTTGGTAGATTAATCTTACGTGGGATGAAAACATTTAGATGCTAGCTTAACAGTTAACTTGAACAGAGATAGTTTTTCATATTAGTTTCATTAGTTTCTTTTTATTATAATTTTGATTTTCTTTTGGCAGATAAAATACAAGGTCGGCATGGAAAATGTGGAAGTTAGAGAAATCATTTTTAATTTCACTGTACCAAGATAGCTACTGTAACATTTAGCTTTTCTTAACATACATATGGATGTGTAATTGATTAGTAGTAGAGGAAGGATTGCTTGATTGGGAAACCTGAAACAGTTTTTTTTCCTAATTGCTGTGCTCATTTCTATCACCTCATTAAACCTTTTCTTTCCACCAACTTGAGGCAGTCTACATGAAATTTTGATCCTATTTATAACGTTTTTTTGCTACTTAAATATTTTAGATTATTCTCATTGAGATACTTAAAGCTTAACTCCAAGAGTTTTTCTTATCTACCTCAAAGCACTGGCCCTCAAGCTGTGTGGTTATATAAGGTGGGGACACCGTGGTCTGGGAGTAGTACCTGCACCCTATACCACTTCTAGTTCTTCACTGATGTGATAGGATAAGGAAGCTGGGCCAGGTTACAGACCATTCCTCATGGAAATAGATTTCAAATTGCTTCAAACTGATTTTAGATTTCAGTGTAAGCTTGGGGTTATGATTTAATTTTTCCCCAAATATTGTCTTCATACCCTTTTATTAAATTATTGCATTATCACTACACAGAATACTAACATATCAAATACTAAATTCATTATAATAGCACTGTATCATACTTGCGTTTCAACTAACTACTCTAGGGGCCAGGGTGAGGGAGATGACATACAAAGAGAAACAATAAAGGTAAATTCTAGGCTTCTGAGCTTCCAAGAGTTCAGTTCCTAGTAAGGTGGGCATGAATCAGGATTCTCCAGGGGTAATATGAGGTTTTTCACTTTGAATAATTTTATAATCTAACCTCTGAGTAAGTTTCAGTTCTTCAGTATATATTGAGATCTGCTTTTGGAATTTCTGTTTTTCTCCCCATCTACGTATGTTTCTGTACCAGAATTATGCTGTTCCAATTTTTGAGGTTTTATAGTCTAATTTTTTTCTTTTTCTTTTTTTCTTTTGGTATCATTACTCTACAATTACATGAGGAAGATTATGTTTACTAGACTCCCCCCATCACCAAGTTCCCCCAACTTTCCCTATTGCAGTCATTGTCCATCAGCATAGTAAGATGTTCTAGAATCACTGCTTGTCTTCTCTGTGTTGTACAGCCCTCCCCATTACCCCCCCAACTTATACATACTAATCATAATGCCCCCTTTCTTTTTTCCCTGCCCATATCCCTCCCTTCCCACCCGTCCTCCCCAGTTCTTTTCCCTTTGGTAACTGTTAGTCCATTCTTGGGTTCTGTAAGTCTTTTAAAATAATTTATTTATTTTTCTTCAGTTTTTCCTTTGTTCTTATACTCCACAGATGAGTGAAATCATTTGACACTTGTCTTTCTCCGCCTGTCTTATATCACTGAGCATAATATCCTCCAGCTCCATCCATGTCGTTGCAAATGGTAGAATCTGTTTTCTTCTTATGGCTCAATAATATTCCATTGTGAATATGTACCACATCTTCTTTATCCATTCATCTATTGATGGACACTTAGGTTGCTTCCATTTCTTGGCTATTGTGAATAGTGCTGCGATAAACATTAGGGGTGCATATGTCTTTTCCAAACTGAGCTGCTGCGTTCTTAGGGTAGATTCCTAGGAGTGGAATTCCTTGGTCAAATGGTATTTCTATTTTTCGTTTTTTGAGGAACCTCCATACTGCTTTCCACAATGGCTGAACTAGTTTACATTCCCACCAGCAGTGTAGTAGGGTTCCCCTTTCTCCACATCCTCGCCAACATTTGTTGTTGTTTGTATTTTGAATGGATATGCCAGATCCTTTTACTGGTGTGAGGTGATATCTCATTGTGGTTTTAATTTTCATTTCTCTGATGACTAGTGATGTGGAGCATCTTTTCATGTGTCTGTTGACCATCTGAATTTCTTCTTTGGAGAACTGTTCAGCTCCTCTGACCATTTTTTAATTGTATTATTTGCTTTTTGTTTGTTGAGGTGCGTGAGCTCTTTATATATTTTGGATGTCAACCCTTTATCAGACCTGTCATTTATGAATATATTCTCCCATACTGTAGGCTGCCTTTTTGTTCTATTGGTGGTATCCTTTGCTGTACAGAAGCTTTTCAGCTTGATATAGTCCCACTTGTTCATTTTTGCTTTTGTTTCCCTTGCCTGGGGAGATATGTTCATGAAGAAGTTGCTCATGTTTATGTCCAAGAGATTTTTGCCTATGTTTTTTTCTTAGAGTTTTATGGTTTCATGACTTACATTCAGGTCTTTGATCCATTTTGAATTTATTTTTGTGTATGGGGTTAGACAGTGATCCCTTTCATTCTCTTACATGTAGCTGTTCAGTTTTGCCAACACCAGCTGTTGAAGAGGCTGTCATTTCCCCAATGTATGTCCGTGGCTCCTTTTTCATATATTAATTGATCATATATGTTTGGGTTAATATCTGGACTCTCTATTTTGTTCCACTGTTCTGTGGCTCTGTTCTTGTGCCAGTACCAAATTGTATTGATTACTATGGCTTTGTAGTAGAGCTAAAAGTTGGGAAGTGAGATCCCCCCTGCTTTATTCTTCCTTCTCAGGATTGCTATGGCTATTTGGGGTCTTTCATGGTTCCATATTAATTTTAAAACTATTTGTTCCAGTTCGTTGAAGAATGCTGTTGGTAAGTGTTTTCAAGGGGTGGAGACAAGTAGTCCACCTCCATATCAACAGGTAATTACAAGGGCAAGCGAGGGCTTATCTGGTCTGGAGAGGTTGGGTGGGGACTCTTCTTCTGCAGCCAGGTCGAAGGAGAGACCCAGGAAGAATGCTTGTAAGAAATAAACGGGTTTCTCCCCCCCTCCCCCCAAAAAAAGAATGCTGTTGGTATTTTGATAGGCATTGCATTGAATCTGTATATTGCTTTGGGCAGGATGGCCATTTTGACAATATTAATTCTTCCTAGCCAAGAGCATGGGATGAATTTCCATTTATTAGTGTTCTCTTTAATTTCTCTTAAGACTGTCTTGTAGTTTTCAGGGTATAGGTCTTTCACTTACTTGTTTAGGTTTATTCCTCGGTATTTTATTCTTTTTGATGCAATTGTGAACGGAATTTTTTTCCTGATTTCTCTTTCTGCTAGTTCATCGTTAGTATATAGGAAAGCCACACATTTCTGTGTGTTAATTTTGTATCCTGCAACTTTGCTGAATTCCGATATCAGTTCTAGAAGTTTTGGAGTGGAGTCTTTAGGGTTTTTTATGTACAATATCATGTCATCTGCAAATAGTGACAGTTTGACTTCTTCTTTACCAATCTGGATTCCTTGTATTTCTTTGTTTTGTCTGATTGCCATGGCTAGGAACTCCAGTACTATGTTGAATAGCAGTGGGAAGAGTGGGCTTCCCTGTCTTGTTCCCCATCTTAGAGGAAAAGCTTTCAGCTTCTCGCTGTTCAGTATGATGTTGGCTGTGGTTTTTGTCATATATGGCCTTTCTTATGTTGAGGTACTTGCCCTCTATTCCCATTTTGTTGAGAGTTTTTATCATGAATGGATGTTGAATTTTGTCGAATGCTTTTTCAGCATCTATGGAGATGATCATGTGGTTTTGTCCTTTTTGTTGATATGGTGGATGATGTTGATGGATTTTTGAATGTTGTCCCATCCTTGCATCCCTGAGATGAATCCCACTTGATCATTGTGTATGATCCTCTTGATGTATTTTTGAATTTGGTTTGCTAATATTTTGTTGAGTATTTTTGCATCTATGTTTGTCATGGATATTGGTCTGTAATTTTCTCTTTTGGTGGGGTCTTTGCCTGGTTTTCTTATTAGAGTGATGCTGGCTTCATAGAATGAGTTTGGAAGTATTCCCTCCTATTCTATTTTTTGAAAAACTTTAAGGAGAATGGGTATTATGTCTTCTCTATATGTCTGATAAAATTTAGCAGTGAATTCATCTCGTACAGGGGTTTTGCTCTTGGGTAGTTTTTGATTACCGCTTCAATTTCTTTGCTGGTAATTGGTCTGTTTAGATTTCCTGTTTCTTTCTGGGTCAGTCTTAGAAGGTTGTATTTTTCTAGGAAGTTGTCCATTTCTTCTAGGTTTTCCAGCTTGTTAACATATAGATTCTCATAGTATTCTCTAATAATTTTTTGTATTTCTGTGGGGTCTGTCGTGATTTTTCCTTTCTCATTTCTGATTCTGTTGATGTGTGTAGAGTCTCTTTTTCTCTTAATAAGTCTGGCTAGGGGCTTATCTATTTTGTTTATTTTCTCAAAGAACCAGCTCTTGGTTTCATTGATTTCTTCTATTGTTTTATTCTTCTCTATTTTATTTATTTCTTCTCTGATCTTTATTATGTCCCTCCTTCTGCTGATTTTGTGCCTCATTCGTTCTTCTTTTTCCAGTTTCAGTAATTGTGACTTTAGACTATTCATTGGGGATTGTTCTTCCTTCTTTAAATTGGTCTGGATTGCTATATACTTTCCTCTTAGAACTGCCTTCACTGAACCACAGATGTAGGGGCTTTGTGCTGCTGTTGTCATTTGTCTCCATATATTGCTTGATCTCTGTTTTTAGTTGGTCATTGATCCATTGATTATTTAGGAGCATGTTGTTAAGCCTCCATGTGTTTGTGAGCCTTTTTGCTTTCTTTGTACAATTTATTTCTAGTTTTATACCTTTGTGGTCTGAAAAGTTGGTTGGTAGGATTTCAATCTTTTGGAATTTACTGGGGCTCTTTTTGTGGCCTAGTATGTGGTCTATTCTGGAACATGTTCCATGTGCACTTGAGAAAAATGTGTATCCTGCTCCTTTTGGGTGTAGAGTTCTGTAGATGTCTGTTAAGTCTATCTGTTCTAGTGTGTTGTTCAGTGCCTCTGTGTCCTTACTTATTTTCTGTCTTGTGGATCTGTCCTTTGGAGTGAGTGGTGTGTTGAAGTCTTGTAGAACAAATGCATTGCATTCTATTTCCTCCCTTAATTCTGTTAGTATTTGTTTCACATATGCTGGTACTCCTTTGTTGGGTGCATATATATTTATAATGGTTATATCCTCTTGTTGGACTGAGCCCTTTATCACTATGTAATGTCCTTCTTTATCTCTTGTTACTTTTTTGTTTTGACGTCTCTTTTGTCTGATACAAGTACTGCAACACCTGCTTTTTTCTCCCTATTGTTTGTAGGAAATATCTTTTTCCATCCCTTGACTTTTAGTCTGTGTATGTCTTTGGGTTTGAGGTGAGTGTCTTATAAGCAGCATATAGATGGGTCTTGCTTTTTTATCCATTCTGTTACTCTGTGTCTTTTGATTGGTGCATTCAGTCCATTTACATTTAGGGTGATTATTGAGAGATATGTACTTATTGCCATTGCAGGCTTTAGATTCGTGGTTACCAGAGGTTCAAGGGTAGCTTCTTTACTATCTAACCATCTAACTTAACTTGCTTATTAAGCTATTATAATCATGGTACGATGATTTTTTTATTTCTCTCCTTATTCCTTCTCCTCCATTCTTTATATGTTAGGTGTTTTATTTTGTACTCTTTTGTGTTTCCTTTGACTGCTTTTGTGAGTACTTGACTTTATTTTTTGCTTTTAGTTAGTATTTGGTTGGTCTGCTTTCTTTGTTGTGATTTTATTTTCTCTGTTGACATCTATTTAGCCTTAGGAGTGCTTCCATCTAGAGCAGTCCCTTTAAAATATCCTGTAGGGGTGGTTTGTGGGAGGCAAATTCCCTCAACTTTTGCTTGTCTGGGAATTGTTTAATCCGTCCTTCATATTTAAATGATAGTTGTGCTGGATACAATATTCTTGGTTCAAGGTCCTTGTGTTTCATTGCATTAAATATATCATGCCATTCTCTTCTGGCTTGTAAGGTTTGTGTTGAGAAGTCTGATGGTAGCCTGAGGGGTTTTCCTTTGTAGGTGACCTTTTTTCTCTCTCCGGCTGCCTTTAATACTCTGTTCTTGTCTTTGATCTTTGCCATTTTAATTATTATATGTCTTGTTGTTGTCCTCCTTGGGTCCCTTGTGTTGGGAGTTCTGTGGGTTTCCATGGTCTGAGAGCCTATTTCCTCCCCCAGTTTGGGGATGTTTTCAGCAATTATTTCTTCAAAGACAGTTTCTACCCCTTTTTCTCTCTCTTCTTCTTCTGTTACTCTTATAATATGAATATTGTTCTGTTTGGATTGGTCACACACTTCTCTTAATATTCTTTCATTTCTGGAGATCCTTTTATCTCTCTCTACCGCAGCTTCTTTGTGTTGCTCTCTGATTTCTATTCCAGTAACGGCCTCTTGTACCTCATCCAGTCTGCTCTTAAGTCCTTCCCAAGATTGTTTTATTTCTGTATTCTCCCTCCCAACTTTATCCTTTAGCTCTTGCATATTTCTCTGCAGGTCCATCAGCATGGTTATGAATTTTATTTTGAATTCTTTTTCAGGAACATTTGTTATATCTATCACCCTAGGCCCTCTCTCAGGTGTTGTCTGGGTAATTCTGGACTGGACCAAACTCTTCTGCCTTTTCATAGCGATAGAGGTAGCTGTAGACAGGTAGCATATGTGTCAGCTGGGAGAACAAAGTCCTTTCCTGCTTGCTGGTCACCTTACCCTTTTCCGCTGCCTGTGTTGGTTACCCACACACCTGGTGCAGTCTCCGGATTAATCCCCTAAGCTGCAGTGTGTGGGGTCTTCATCAGGGTAGGCCAGAGCCCTGCAGGGAGTTGCAGGCGTGACGGGTGTGCTCTCCTGCAAGAACGGCGCGCCTTTGCGCCTTGCCCCAGTTTCCTCTGACTGTGTCAGGCAGTTGCGCATTGGCGGTGGCCTCTGGGTCTGGGCCCAGGTGGCTGCGTGCCGGGAGGAGATTCTGGTTGGTTGCTGTAGGCGTGGCTGCTCCCTGGCTGCTCTGCCACCTTGTGCGCATGCACACTGCGACTCTCCAGCTGCTCGGCCACTGCGGTGGGCCAGTGCCAGAGGGGGAACGACTGGCAGGCTGTTTATTGCCATGAAGGGCCTCAGGGCTGCGTTGCCTCCCTGGGGGCTGGGGCGCCCAAAGTTCCCCAGGATTCCCACCTGCTGGGCTGAGTGTGCCGAGACCCTTCCATCCAGCTGTGAGGCCCCTGTCCCTTTAAGACTTTAAACAAGCACTTGCTTTTCTTTTGTCCCGTAGGAGCTGGCTGCGGGGAGCCACTTGCACATTTTACTCTTCCTTTTCTCAGATATCCAGCACACCGTGCAATGTGTCTCTGCACTCCCTGTGCAGATGACTTGGGCTGGTTACTTAGCAGTCCTGGGCTTCCACTCCCTCCCCTCTCTGACTCCTCTCCTCCTGCTGGGGAGCTGGGGTGGGGGTAGCGCTCAGGTCCCACCGGGCCGTGGCTTGTATCTTACCCCCTTCGTAGGCACTGAGTTCTAGCAGATGTAGATGTAGCCTGGCTGTTGTGCTATATCCTCTGGTCTCTCTTTTAGGAATCGTTGTATTTCTTGTATTTTCAAAAATATATATGGTTTTGGGAGGAGGAGATTGCTGCTGCCCTACTCACGCTGCCATCTTGGCTCCTCCTTATTATAGTCTAATTTAACAGTGTAAACTCTCCCTTATTACTTACTTTTCTTCCAGTTTATGTGTGTGGGGTAAGGGGGGCAGAGGGTTCTTCTATGATTTTTCTACTAAACATTTAGAATATCTTTGTGAACAATGCCCCTCTCCCCCAAAAAAACCCACACTTTTTGTTTTTTATTTGAACCACATTAAATGTATATCTTAAATTGGGGGAAATTTTGTCTTTACAAGTGTTTTAAACCTCTCATTTGAGTACTGGTACTATCTTCAATATTTTTTTCCCTCCCTCCCTTACCTTTTTGTTTTCTGAATGTTCCTCTGTAAAATTCTGTAGGATTTTCATTTCTGGTTAAATTTACTTTTGGTTGATTTTTCCTTGTTTTTTGTTAAGAATGGGACCATTTTCCTGCCATTATACTTTCCAGTTGTTTTATCTTAAGAGACAAACCCTCACTTTTCTGAGGTGGGCATCAATATGACCACATTAAAAAACCTTCATTTAACATAGAACCCGGGCAGTGCTGCTAGTGGAGCATAGCAAAGCTCTTGCCACTTAAAATGTGCTTCACCATGAAATAGTTTGATTAAAAGTGCTTACAACTAATAGGTGGAAAGTTCTTTTTAGAAGCCCCACTGTAAAAGTCTGAGAATTTGTTTATGAAGTTGCATGCTTTTATGTCACAGTGGTGATGGAGCTGTAATGGCCTTCTAAAATTGAAATGTTGTTAAGTCACTCATTTTGATCAGCTTTCAATAAGTCATCTTAGAGATGACATGTATGTCTCCATGATATACCTGCTTTTAAATATTTCTTGTTTTTTAGGCTGGCTTTTGAACAAGGACATCTTTGACCTGTCTATTCTTTTTCATTTTTTTTCCCTTCAAGTGAGTCTAGTTTTGAAGTTAGTTGATGATTTTGATTTCAATACTATTGTTTAATATCCCACCCTCCCTGCCTCCCCACACCACCAAGTTCCGTTCTGTGGAGCAAAGTATTGTACAAATGTAGTTTGAAGATTATATTCTTGGTTGATTAACATATTCTGCTTATTCTGATGTTAGAAGTGGAGGTAATGGTTTGTCACTTATGTTGTGTAACCAAGTGTAATACTGCCATCTTCTCTTCAGAGATAGCTCAGTAATGTATGATATCTAATAAACCATCTAATGTACATAACAGAGACAGTGATCAACAAATAAATTAGGCTTCTATTTCATGCTTAAATTATCAAAGCTAATCATTTAAATAAGATGTTCCATTTTAATGGTAGCATTTCCGGCACCATAGATAATGAGACTAGAACATTTAGCTCTTCCTTAGTGATTAGTTTTGATAATACAGAGCCCTAATTAATTAAGTTGCTAACCTTTCCCCCAGTTATTTATATAATACATGTGAAATGGATTGCTAACCGTATGCATTAGAGATACACCTTATAAGACAGTGGTAAACAAATTTTTGTTTATCTGTAGAGAGAAACATAAGCAAAGATGGAAATACAAAGGGCATTCTCTGTCAGAAATGGTTTTCTTTTGAAGGCATGGGAACTTTTTCTTAATTTTTTGCTTGGGGGGCCCTTGTCTTTTAATGTACTTCATAGAAATTTCCCTCTGTGGGGGAAAAAAATTGAAATTTTACACTTACTACCCAGAATACAGTTTACTGTAGTCAATTAGCATGCTCTATAGTTTTTTTAATTCAAAGAACTTAAATAGGCTTTTATATAAAATGACACTTGAATTATTTTACATCAAACTATTAAATACATCAAATTGTTGAATGTTAAAGGTAGTGGTACATTATTTTGGGACATTTTTATAATAAGTTATATTTTCACTGACAAAGACTTTGATTTATTGACGAGTTTAAAATAAAACTTAGGACTTGGGAACTATTTGAGGCCTTGAAGAGCATTTATTCTAACTACCCTTTTTAAAGGAAACTAAGGCACTAAGATGTTAAAAGACTTACAACTTAAGCAATTACTAATGAAAGTGGAGCTGAGTGAGACTCCTGACTGTCAGTCCTGTGCTGTTACTGGAACATCACGCTGTTCTTCTAATCTTCATGCCATGAGTAAGGTGTATTCCTGGAGAATGAGAAATGATTTCAGTTATATGAAGTGGTCGTGGTGAGGGGAGCCAAATCATGTTCTTGGGAACAAAGGAGTAAATCTTCAGTTGTATGAAGTTTTCCTTTTTCAGAAAGGAGGGGTAGTTGGGGAGAGAGAGGGAGATAATTCATTTTAGAATTTTTGTTTCTTAAAAGCTACATAGTTCTAGCTGCTAAATATTTGACTGGTCAGATAGTTAATTTAGGGATCTCAAATACCAGAAAATTAACTCTAAGGAATGTACTTCATTTCTCAATGTTCTTTAAAAATAAAACAAAAATTCCCAGACATTGCCTTTTTTCTTAAAGTTGGAAAATTTATTTAATTATGATAATCATGATCTTTTAGAGAAAAATGCAAATAGTTATGAGTTGAAGGTAAACTTCTGTGCTATTTTATTTCCTACCCAAACTGACATTTTTTCATTGTAATAGGTATTGTGGTCTGTAATTGATAACTTGACTGTTTAATATTCAAGTAGAGTAATAAACAAGAGCCAGATGGATTCAGGGTAGCTCAAAATGTCACAGCAGTGGATCTGACATTTCTTTTAAATGTAATACTGCATTTATTCTAGTATCTTCTATCACCTTATATTTGAATACAGGAAAATAATACTGCTTGATGGGAAAATACTGTTTGCAAATTATAAGTGCCTTGCCTGTGAGATGCTTCAAATGGCGTTTTTCTTTATTTAGAATTAAATTGATTTTAATGCACTTTGCTACAGTCACATTCATTTCAGTATACCTTTCTTTCAAGATAAACAATAATAAAACCCAGATTTGAAAATAAAGATAAATTTTTGCTTTTATTACTATGATTGAATCTTATGAGTCTAGTGTGACATTAAAGTTGTTTTTAAAATTCTGTTAAGATAATACATTTAATTTTAAAAATAATGATTTTAAAATAATACAAAAGAAATAGTATGTTGCAGTTATCTAAGAGATGGTGTATGTAGCAGTGAAAATGGCAATAAATAAATTCCAACTCTGTTTTTATGTAAAGTTTATAGGAATTCCTGATGATACGATTTGAAACAAAATGTTAAAGTAAAAAATCTCAGCAAAGAAAGAGAAGATATTAGTATTTTAAAACTGAAAAATGCAGTAACCAAAAGATTAAAGACTCATTCAGTGGACTCAATAGCAGGACGACAATGACAGAGAAAAGAGTTTATGGCAAACTTGAATATCAAAGAACTTATCCAATCTGGATAATAATGAGAATGAAAATTGAACAGGGGGCAAGGAGGTAGGGGCTCAGAGTCCAGTGGGACAAAAAAAAAGTTCAAATGTTTATTTCATCAGTGTCTTAGGAGGAGAGGAGAGGTGTGATGCTAAAAAAATTTTTGACAAAATAATAGTTGAGAACTTCCTAAGTTTGGTGAAGCCTACAGAAAAGCACAGTGAATCCCACACAGGGTAAACCCAAAGAAATTTTACACCTACAGATACTATATTCAAATGACTGAAAACCAGAAACAAAGAAAATAATTTTGAAAGCAAGCAGAGAAAAAAACACATCTCATTAGATAATAAGATTTAGATGAGTAAATATTTCTGTTCAGAAACTATGGAGTACAGAGGGAATGAAGATAAAAAAGAAAGACATTCTAAGAACACCGAGAGAATATTTAACCAGCAGACCTCATCTAAAAGAGTTGTTAAAGGAAGTTTCTCAGGCAGCGGGGAAGTGATACCAGATGGAAACTGGGTACATCATCAGTGAAGCTGAATCAGTAGATACAGCAAATACTGAATAAATACAATAAACTGTTCTTCAATTCTGTAAAAATTTGTTTGAAGTGGACAGCAAAATATATAGTTTTGTGTTTTTCATTGTATATAGATGTAATATATAAAACAACTATAGTGTAAGAGAGGAAAGGTAAAGGACCTAATACTATGGTAAAGTTTCTACATCCCAACTGAAGTGATAAAATATAGATTCTAACTAGACTATAAAGGGTTAAGTATGGATTCCATCATCTCTAAAACACTACTAAAAAATTTTACAGAGATTTTGTCAGAATTACATTAGAAGGATTGAAATAGAGTACTAAAACTTGTTTAAATAACATGTTCAAAAAAGACAAGAAAGGGGAAACAAAGGAACATAAAACAGGAAATAAATCATAAGATAATTGACTTACATCCAAACATACTAGTAATTACACCATATACATGAGCTAAATATACCAAGTAAAAGTGTAAAAGTCAGAGATTGTCAGAACGGGTTTTTAAAATAGTCCTAACTATATGCCATCTACAGGAAACTTTACAAATATAGTGATATAGGTAGTGAGAAACAAAAGAATGGAAAAAGAAACACCATGCAAGACTAAACAAAAGAAAGCTAGAATGGCTGTGTTAGCAGACAGGGGAGACTTCAAAGAAAATCACCCGGGATGAAGAGGGACATTAGACATCGATAAAAGGGTCAATTCGTTAAAAGGACATAATAATTCTAGATGTGTATGCATTACCACAAAGCTTCAAAATATAATGAAGCAAAAACTAAAAGGAGTAATAGATGAATCCTTAATTACAGTGTGAGACTTCAGCACTTCTCTGTCAGGATTCAGTAGATCTCATAGACAAAATCAGCCAAGATACCGAAAACTAAACACATCATTAACTGATTTTAGTTGACATTTTTTAATTGACATTTATAGAACATTCCAACCAGCAACAGCAGAATACATAATCTTTCCAAGTGTACATGTAATGTTCACACATAAAATGTTTTCTGACCATAATGGAATTAAAGTAGAAGTGCATAACTGAAGGATAACAAGAAAGTCTCTAAAACTTGGAAACTAAACAACACATATCTAAATAGTTCATGGATTAAATCTCAAGGAAATTAGAAAATATTTTGAACTGAATGAAAATGAAAATATGTCCAAATTTGTGTGTGATGCAGCAGAAGCAGTGCCAGAGGAAATTTTATAGCATTAAGTGCTTTTATTAGAAAAGAGGAAATGTCTCAGATCAATAATTTAAGTTTTTATCATAAGAAATTAGGAAAGGAACAACAAAATAAAATCAAGCAGAGGGGAGGGAATAATAAAGAGAGCAAAATCCAATAAAAATTTAAACAAAAATAATCTAAATAAACCCATGAAACTCAAACCTGGTTCTTAGGAAAGATCAATAAAATTGATAAAACTTTAGCAAAATTAACAAAGAAAAGGAGAGAAGATACAAAGTAGCAGTATCAGGAACAAAAGAGAAGCTATCACTACAGACCCAGTAGACATTAAAAGGATAATAATAAAGGAACACTGCAAACAACTTTGTGCACATATATTCAACAAGTTAGATAAAATGGACCACTTCTTTGAATGCCGGAAACTACAAAAACTCATTGGAGATGAAAGAGATGGCATGTGAATAGTCTTAAAACTGTTAAAGAAAATGTATTTTTAGTTTTAAAACCTTCCAGAGAAGAAATCTCCAGTTCCGGATGGTTCACTGCTGAATTCCTCTAAACCTTTAAAAAAGAAATACCATCAGTTTACATGATCTGTTCCAGAGGATGGAAGAGAAGGAATTACTTCTCAACTTATTGTACATGGCCAGCATTATTCTGATACCAAAACTAGACAAAGACAATACAAAAAAGAGCAAACTAAAAAATCAGTGTCTGTGAACATTGATGCAGACATCTTCAACAAAATATTAGCAAATTGATTTCAATATATAAAAAAGAATAATGCACTATGACCATGTCAGGGCTTATTCCCAGAATAAGCAAGTTCAGTATTTGAAAATAACATCATTGTAGTCTACCATACTAACATCTAAAGAGAAAAATCACATGATTGTATCAATAGATAGCAAAAAACAAAACAAAACATAAAAACCCCACACACATTTTGCCAAGTGTAATATCCACTCATAAAAACTCTTTGCAAACTAGAAATAGAAGGGACATTCCTCAGTGTGTTAAAGGGCACCTATAAAAATCCTAGCAGAGGCAGAACCAAGATGGCAGCATGAGTAGAGCAGCAGAAATCTCCTCCCAAAACCACATATATTTTTGAAAATACAACAAATACAACTCTTTCTAAAAGAGAAACCAGAAGACACAGGACAACAGCCAGACTAAATCCACACCTGTGAGAACCCAGTGCCTCACAAAGGTGGTAAGATACAAGCTGCGGCCCCTCACCCCAGCTCCCAGCGGGAGGAGAGGAGTCGGAGTGGGGAGGGAGAGGGAGCCCAGGACTGCTGAACACCCAGCCCTAGCCATCCGCACCAGACCACAGACACAGTGCATGCGTGGTGCTGGAAACTAGGGAAACAGGACAGTTAGACCTGTGAGCAGGTCCCTGCAGCCGGTGCCCCTGGGACAAAGAAAAGCAAGTGCTTTTTGAAATTCTTAAAGGGACAGGGACCTCACAGCTGGACAGAAACGTCCCGGGACACTTAGCCCAGCAGCTGGGAATCCCGGGGAACTCTGGGCACTCTAACCCCCCTGGGCAGCAGGGCAGCTTGGAAGCCCCTCCTGGAGATAAACAGCCTTCCGGCCATTTCCCCTCCAATGTGGCTCCACCATATCGGAGGAGAAGCCCAAGGCAGGCCACGTGCATAGTAAACACTGAGTGAAACTCTATAGCGGCCAGGCAAGAATCAGAAGCCCCATCTGCACGCAGCTGCCCAGCACAAGCCACTAGAGGTCACTGTTCTCCAAGGAGAGGAAGGCCACAAACCAACAAGAAGGGACGTTCTCCCAACCATCACTTGCGCCAGCTCTGCAAACTATCTCTTATCGCCATGAAAAGGCAGAAAATTTTCATACAGAGCAAAATCACAACCCCTGAGAAGGAGATAGACCTAACCAGTCTTCCTGAAAAAGAATTCAAAATAAAAATCATAAACATGCTGATGGAGCTGCAGAGAAATATACAAGAGCTAAGGGATGATGTCCGGAGGGAGATTACAGAAGTGAAACAATCTCTGGAAGGATTTATAAGCAGAATGGATAAGATGCAAGAGGCCATTGATGGAATAAAAACCAGAGAATAGGAACACACAGAAGCTAATGCAGAGAGAGATAAAAGGATCTCCAGGATTGAAACAATATTAAGAGAACTGTGTGATCAATCCAAAAGGAACAATATCTGCATTATAGGGGTACCAGAAGAAGAAGAAAGAAAAAGGGATAGAAAGTGTCTTTGAAGAAATAATTGCTGAGAACTTCCCCACACTGGGGGAAGAAATAGTTGCTCAGACTACGGAAGCACACAGAAATCCCAACAGAAGGGACCCAAGGAGGACAACACCAAGACACATAATAATTAAAATGGCAAATATCAAGCACAAGGACAGAGTATTAAAGGCAGCCAGAGAGAGAAAAAAGGTCACCTACAAAGGAAAACCCATCAGACTATCATCAGACTTCTCAACAGAAACCTTACAGGCCAGAAGAGAATGGCATGATATATTTAATGCAATGAAACAGAAGGGCCTTGAACCAAGGATACTGTATCCAGCACGATTATCATTTAAATATGAAAGAGGGATTAAACAATTCCCAGACAAGCAAAAGTTGAGAGAATTTGCCTCCCACAAACCACCTCTACAGGGCATTTTAGAGGGACTGCTCTAGATGGGAGCACTCCTGAAAAGAGCACAGAACAAAATGCCCAACATATGAAGAATGAGGAGGAGGAATAAGAAGGGAGAGAAATAATCATCAGACTGTGTTTATAATAGCTCAATAAGAGAGTTAAGTTACAGTAAGGTAGTATAGAAGCTAACCTTGAACCTTTGGTAACCACGAATCTAAAGCCTGAAATGGCAATAAGTACATATCTTTCAATAATCGCCATAAATGTAAATGTACTGAATGCACCAATCAAAAGGCACAGAGTCATAGAATGGATAAAAAAGTAAGACCCATCTATATGCTGCTTACAAGAGACTCACCTCAAACCCAAAGACATGCACAGATTAAAAGTCAAGGGGTGGAAAAAGATATTTCCTGCCAATAGGGAGAAAAAAGCAAGTGTTGCAATACCAGTATCAGACAAAATAGACTTCAAAATAAAGAAAGTAACAAGAGATAAAGAAGGACATTACATAATGATAAAGGGCTCAGTCGAAGAAGAGGATATAACCATTATAAACATATATGCACCCAATACAGGAGCACCAATATATGTGAAACAAATACTAACAGAATTAAAGGAGGAAATAGAATGCAATGCATTCATTTTGGGAGACTTCAACACACCACTCACTCCAAAGGACAGATCCACAAGACAGAAAATAGGTAAGGACACAGAGGCACTGAACAACACACTAGAACAGATGGACCTAATAGACATCTATAGAACTCTACATCCAAAAGCAACAGGATACACATTCTTCTCAAGTGCACATGGAACATGTTCCAGAATAGACCACATACTAGTTCACAAAAAGAGCCCCAGTAAATTCCAAAAGATTGAAATCCTACCAACCAACTTTTCAGACCACAAAGATATCAAACTAGAAATAAATTGTACAAAGAAATCAAAAAGGCTCACAAACACATGGAGACTTAACAACATGCTCCTAAATAATCAATGGATCCACGACCAAATTAAAATCGAGATCCAGCAATATATGGAAACAAATGACAACAACAACACAAAGCCCCAACTTCTGTGGGATGCAGCAAAAGCAGTCTTAAGAGGAAAGTATATAGCAATCCAGGCATATTTAAAGAAGGAAGAACAATCCCCAATGAATAGTCGAATGTCACAATTACCGAAATTGGAAAAAGAACAAATGAGGCCTAAGGTCAGCAGAAGGAGGGACATAATAAAGATCAGAGAAGAAATAAACAAAATAGAGAAGAATAAAACAATAGAAGAAATCAATGAAACCAAGAGCTGGTTCTTTGAGAAAATAAACAAAATAGATAAGCCCCTAGCCAGACTTATTAAGAGAAAAAGAGACTCTACACACATCAACAGAATCAGAAATGAGAAAGGAAAAATCATGACAGACCCCAGAGAAATACAAAAAATTATTAGAGAATACTCTGAGAATCTATATGTTAACAAGCTGGAAAACCTAGAAGAAATGGACAACTTCCTAGAAAAATACAACCTTCCAAGACTGACCCAGAAAGAAACAGGAAATCTAAACAGACCAATTACCAGCAACGAAATTGAAGTGGTAATCAAAAAACTACCCAAGAAAAAAACACCCTGGGCCAGATGGACTTACCTTGAAATTTTATCAGACATACAGAGAAGACATAATACCCAATTCTCCTTAAAGTTTTCCAAAAAATAGAAGAGGAGGGAATACTCCCAAACTTATTCTACGAAGCTAACATCACCCTAATACCAAAACCAGGCAAAGACCACACCAAAAAAGAAAACTACAGACCAATATCACTGATGAATGTAGATGCAAAAATACTCAACAAAATATTAGCAAACCGAATTCAAAAATACATAAAAAGGATCATACACCATGACCAAGTGGGATTCATCCCAGGGATGCAAGGATGGTACAACATTTAAAAATCCATCAACATCATCCACCATATCAACAAAAAGAACAAAACCACATGATCATCTCCATAGATGCTGAAAAAGCATTCGACAAAATTCAACATCCATTCATGATAAAAACTCTCAACAAAATGGGCATAGAGGGCAAGTACCTCAACATAATAAAGGCCATATATGATAAACCCACAGCTAACATCATACTGAACAGCGAGAAGCTGAAAGCTTTTCCTCTGAGATCGGGAACAAGACAGGGATGCCCACTCTCCCCACTGTTATTCAACATAGTACTGGAGGTCCTAGCCTTGGCAATCAGACAAAACAAAGAAATACAAGGAATCCAGATTGGTAAAGAAGAAGTCAAACTGTCACTATTTGCAGATGACATGATATTGTACATAAAAAACCCTAAAGACTCCACTCCAAAACTACTAGAACTGATATTGGAATTCAGCAAAGTTGCAGGACACAAAATTAACACACAGAAATCTGTGGCTTTCCTATACACTAACAATGAACCAATAGGAAGAGAAATCAGGAAAAAAATTCCGTTCACAATTGCATCAAAAAGAATAAAATACTGAGGAATAAACCTAACCAAGGAAGTGAAAGACCTATACCCTGGAAACTACAAGGCACTCTTAAGAGAAATTAAAGAGGACACTAACAAATGGAAACTCATCCCATGCTCCTGGCTAGGAAGAATTAATATAATCAAAATGGCCATCCTGCCCAAAGCAATATACAGATTCGATGCAATCCCTATCAAATTACCAATAGCATTCTTCAGTGAACTGGAACAAATAGTTCAAAAATTCTTATGGAACCACCAAAGACCCCGAATAGCCAAAGCAATCCTGAGAAGAAAGAATAAAGTGAGGGAGGGGTTGGATCTCGTTCCCCAACTTCAAGCTCTACTACAAAGCCACAGTAATCAAGACAATTTGGTACTGGCAGAAGAACAGAGCCACAGACGAGTGGAACAGAATAGAGACTCCAAACATTAACCCAAACATATATGGTCAATTAATATACAATAAAGGGACCATGGACAAACAATGGGGAAATGACAGTCTCTTCAACAGCTGGTGTTGGCAAAACTGGACAGCTACATGTAAGAGAATGAAACTGGTTCACTGTCTTAACGCCATACACAAAAGTAAATTCGAAATGGATCAAAGACCTGAATGTAAGTCATGAAACCATAAAACTCTTAGAAAAAAACATAGGCAAAAATCTCATGGTTATAAACATGAGTGACTTCTTCATGAACATATCTCCCCGGGCAAGGGAAACAAAAGCAAAAATGAACAAATGGGACTATATCAAGCTGAAAAGCTTCTGTACAGCAAAGGACACCATCAATAGAACAAAAAGGTATCCTACAGTATAGGAGAATATATTCATAAATGACAGATCTGATAAAGGGTTAACCTCCAAAATATATAAAGAGCTCACACACCTCAACAAACAAAAAGCAAATAATCCAATAAAAAAATGGGCAGAGGAGCTGAATAGACAGTTCTCTAAAGAAGAAATTCAGATGGCCAACAGACACATGAAAAGATGCTCCACATCGCTTGTCATCAGAGAAATGCAAATTTAAACCACGATGAGATATCACCTCACACCAGTAAGGATCGTCATCATCGAAAAGACAATCAACAACAAATGTTGGCGAGGTTGTGGAGAAAGGGGAACCCTCCTACACTGCTGGTAGGAGTGTAAATTAGTTCAACCATTGTGGAAAGCAGTATGGAGGTTCCTCAAGAAACTCAAAATATAAATACCATTTCACCCAGGAATCTCACTTCTAGGAATTTACCCTAAGAATGCAGCACTCCAGTTTTAAAAAGACAGAAGCACCCATATGTTTATTGCTGCACTATTTACAATAGCCAAGATATGGAAGCAACCTAAATGTCCATCAGTAGATGAATGGATAAAGAAGATGTGGTCCATATACACAATGGAATATTACTCAGCCATAAGAAAAAACAGATCCTACCATTTGCAACAACATGGATGGAGCTAGAGGATATTATGCTCAGTGAAATAAGCCAAGTGGAGAAGGACAAATACCAAATGATTTCACTCATATGTGGAATATAAGAACAAAGGAAAAATGAAGGAAGCAGAATCACAGAACCGAAAATGGACTAATAGTTACCAAAGGGAAAGGGACTGGGGAGGATGGGAGGGAAGGGAGGGACAAAGGCAGGGAAAAAGAAAGGGGGCATTACAATTAGCATGTATAGTGTGTGTGTGGGGGGGGTGGCATGTGGAGGGCTGTGCAACACAGAGAAGACAAGTAGTGATTTTGCAGCATCTTACTATGCTGATGGACAGTGACTGTGAAGGGGTATGTTGGGGGGACTTGGTGAAGGGGGAAGCCTAGTAATCATAATGTTCTTCATGTAATTGTAGATTAATGATACCAAAAAAAAAACATAAAAAAAATACTACCCACTCTCATATTTAGCAGTAGAGACTAAATGTTTTTTTCTCTAAGATTAGGAACAAGGTAAGATGCCCACTCTCAACATTCCTATTCAACACTGTACTGGACGTCTTAGCCAGGGATTGGAAAGGAAGAAATAAAACTGCCCCTATTCAAAGATGGCATGAATATTAATGTGTAAAAGCTCCAGGAATCCACCCAGAAGGCAACCCATCAGAAATCCTATGTCTAATGTGAATTTAGTAAGGTTTTAGGGTATAAGGTCAACACACATAAGTCAGTCTCTTTCTGAATGCTAGCAGTGTACAATTGGAAAGCAAAATGTGAAGGTCAACACCATGTACAATAGCTCAAAGAAAAATGAAATATGGAGATGTAAATCTAACAAAACCTGTATTGGATCTATATGCTGAAAACTATGAAACTACTAAAATGTAATTTATTTGGCATGTAAACCATTTTATTCAGTTGTCATCAAGATTTCTCTGCCTATATGCAGATTATCTTTGAGAACAGATTCCAAAGTAGCAAATCATATTTTCATTCCTTTACCTTCATCTGTGTTGTATGAAATAGATGTACTAGTAAACTTATATGTACATGTATATATGAAATCTTCAGTGTATCTAATTTTAAGAACATGAGAATAATGTCAAATTTTGGTTATTTTTCTAAGGTCATATTCATGATGTGGTTTGAAATTGAATTTCATATTTCATCTACACATCCATCTCTGCCAGTAGCTGTTCAGGAACTATTATAAAGGTTATACAATACTTCTATGAACCCTGCTGTACATATTAACTGATTTTTTGGATTTCTAAAAACTTTCTAAAAAGTTTAATTGAATATTGTCTCCTTTATGATATCAGCCTTCCATTTCTTTCTGATTTTTGATTTACCTCTTTAAGCTTTGTGGTTTCATGTATCTATTCATTGCAAAAAAGTGTTTGTTTATACTACCAGTGTGTATGTGTTCAGTATTTAATGAAAAAGGGCTTATAAAGTTAATGCCTGAAATTCATGTGTGTATATTTAGGGGTGTATGTCACCAGGGGATCTGATTATCATCACCTGTTCTTTCTGAGGCCGTAACAGACCTCAGTTTACACTTAAGTATTCATACTCAAAGACTTTGGAATGTGCCCCCTGCAGATTGTGACTGGGCGAAGCACTCAGGGCATGGCTGCAAAGAGAAACACTTCATTTTGATTCTAAGAGCCAATCATCCTCATACTCATAACAAACCTTGATAAAAAAAAGAAAAAGTCACACTGCACAAGCTGTCATGGCCAGTCACCCAAGATTGCCTGGCCACAGAGGACATAAAGCAGTTAGAAAAGTTGGTTCTTCCCCTGAATACCATAATTTAATGACCTAGACAAATTTCAGATGTGCTGATTAAATTCAGGCCTGACACTAATTTAGTTAGGATGGTTAATTTTCTAGAAAGCCAGGATCAAAATTCAGAATGATCTTGACTATTGAAAAAAATGGCCTCTAAAGCGGAGTTAAGTTAAAGATGAATTTAGCTTTATACTTAGAGGCAGAAGAACAATAAATACATATGAAAAAAGTAACTAGATGGAAACATCATCTCTTGCTTTCCCCATCCAGTAGCTAAATCTTTGGAAATACAGAAATAACCTGGACACTCATCATTTAATAGTGAGAAAATTGCTCTCCTCCCTTCTTCCCTGCCTTTCTGCACAAGGGCAGCCATTCCCTTCCCTGGGTTTATCCTCGTGGTTCCATCTGTGATGACCCACATAGTGCTTACACCTACACTTTCTTCTGTATAATCGGCCTGACAATACCTGCTTGTGCTGCTTACAGTCCCACAGAACACCTTTGCATTACTGCACCAATTCATCGCTCTCTTTGTTGTAATCTAACATCTGATTCCCAGTTACTGCTAACTGCAGTTGTAAAGGAAAGATTGTTCAGAATCATAATGACCACAAACCGAATAACAAATTTGTTACCACAGTGGGGTGGGGGTGGGGGCAATAAAAAGCCAATCCCATTCTGTCATTTAAGATCTAACATGGAAGCTTTATATGTCACATTAAAACAATTATATAACAACAGTTCCTTCCTGTATACCAGGGAAAGTTCTAAATGCTACATATGTTGAACTCATTTAATTCTCACAGCAGTCCTAAGAGGTAGGTGCTGTGGATAATGAAGCCACATTTACAGATGAAGCTCCAGGAGGTTAAGTCAGTTGCCCAGGGTGACTGTTAGTAAAAGGCAGCCTGAAGTCTAATCCAGATAGTCTGGCTCTAGACAGAGGCTGCATGGCTACCTACCTACCACCCTACTGCCCGCCACTACACCTGGGGCTGACCATTGGGCACAACAGTCAGGCAAGAAAAATGGAGAGTGCTTAGGTAATAATAAAATTCTTTAAATGGCTGGCAAATAGATCTTGTCAGGAGGATTAAAGGAATTTGGGTTGTACAGTTTAGGAAGGAACAGCTATAAGGAATAAGTTAGTTGAGTTTCAAACATATAAAGGATATTTTGAAGAAAGTAATGAATGCTGTGTCTCAGTTGAAGACTGTCCAAAAGAAGCCGTACAGTGAGTCCTACCTGGAGGACTTGTGTTGGGCAGAAGGAGTCATGTCTTGCCATCAGGTCTAAGGAATAAAAAATCAGGAGTTCATGAAGACTCGGGCACAAGAGAGAAGTCTAGAATGATAATTGTACAAGATGGCTGTGATTCAATTGATAGTGAATGTAATTTCATTTAATTCTGCACAGATATATTTCCTTATTTGTATTCTTAATCTTATGTTACCTAAAATATCAGTAGAATTTTAGAATTAAAGACAGGTAGGTAGTTCATCTCCCTATTCTATAGACAAGAAAACAGAGCCAGTAATTAGATGTGTGTTGTCACAGGACTCCCTACTAAAGGCCAGAACTGAATTTTGAACCCACGTGTCCTGACACCATGTCCAGACCTCAGGCAGCTTTTCAAGGGGTTTTCATAGTTGCAGAAGATAATATTTTTGAAAACTTCTCCTTGGTACAGTGAGATTGCTGTGTATTTAAGGGAGGGGGGTTTAAGTTGCACTGATTTATGAAATGCCTTTTTTCTTTGTATAGTATGAACCCAGAGGACCTGGTCGGCCCTTGTACCAAAGAAGAATCTCATCTAGCTCAGTCCAGCCTTGTTCTGAAGAAGTAAGCACTCCTCAAGATAGTCTTGCTCAATGTAAAGAGCTTCAGGACCATAATAACCATTCTTTCAACTTTTCATCCCCGGAGTCCTGGGTAAACACCACCTCATCTACCCCCTATCAGAACATTCCGTGCAATGGATCCAGCAGGACAGCTCAGCCCAGGGAGTTGATAGGTAAGACAGAGTTGGAGGGTAGCTAAAACTGCAGTTTTAACTCTTCAGCTCCTGTGTATTTATGGAATTTTTCTTCTCCTGCCCCCCTAATTTGCATTATTGCCTTTGAATAATAATGCTCATAGTTCCTAGGTGTGCCTCAGGCAGACATACTAATTTAGGATTATATTGATTGCATATTTATGATCTGGAAGGTAAGTAGATCTATTCCTATTTGGGAATTGATCATTTTGACCTATGAATGCATGAAAGAAGTAAAGAAACTTAAGTGTATTTCTAAATAGAATCACTTTTGCTTGGGAAAAGTTTCCAGTTTTTTATTTTTCCTTCTGGGTTGGTGGGGAAAGTTGGTTGGTTCAGTATCAGTTTTCAAGGATTTATTGTCAGTAAAGTCATTGACAGTTAACTGTAAAATAGAGTTTGGCCACAGAAGAAACTAGTAAAGTCTAACATTATGAGGTTTAGAGACTTAGAAAACACGTTTTTTGTGTTTACTCCATCCATGTATTTTAATGAACTGAGAAATCCAAGACTAAAGAGAACAAAAAGCATAGAAAGTCATTGGAGTGCATGAGGCCCTCACCGTGTATTGTGTGTCGAGACATCTAAAGTCTTTCTCTTTATCCTTGAACACAAATGCACTTTCATCTTTCCATTCTTCCCTCTTCCTTTATGTTGAACCTAAAGAAACAATGGTGCCATTTGAGTTCTCTAATCTAGAGCCTTCTCTCTGTAGGTTGTAGGCATTGCTCATTGTGAACAAGTCTGTGATCATTGTTGGGTGAACTTCTGCCTTGGTAGCATCAACCTTTTGTATTTGAAATTAATTTTGTTCATCTTTAGAATATTAATCCATTGTTTCTATAACTGACCTATTTTTGAGTATGTAGCATACAAGCATATTTTTAGAACAATAGATACGATAGGGCAAAAAAGCATTAAAAAGATTTTGGTTGTATTTCCTGGCAAGAGACATTGTCATTTTATCTTTAAACATCTATTAGTACCTACTATGTATAAGCTACTGTATTTTTCCCGGGGTTCCTTTGTCACTTTAAAGGTCTGACATAAATGCTGTCATATTATCATATTTGAATTTCCAAGAAACATTTAAACTATAAATCTGTGACAAAAATGTGGTATTTTTTAGTTGTTTTGTTTATTATAACTTATTTTAAAGGCATCATTTCTCTTATATCCTCCCCTTAATTTCAGGATAGTTTTTGGCCAAAATCAGTAAAAATCTAACCTGAGCTGATAAGGTAGACAATTGCTGAATAAATGCCCAAAGCACGTGTCATTTATGATATATTTTCCACAAATATAAAATTATTATTTTCTCCAGTGCTGAGACAAATTGTAGTATTCTTTAGTTGAAAGTAACAGTAATCTAACATCTGATTCCCAGTTACTGCCAACTGCAATGGTAAAGGAAAGATTGCTCAGAATCATAATGACCACAAACCGAGTAAGTATTTAAAAATGAATTCAAAATCACTAAAATCCTGAAGCACAACTTCTTGTCTGTCGGTATTTATTTGTTTTTAGAAGAACATAGCAATTGCCAGTCATGAATCAGGAGAAAAATAATCATGACATGAGAAACTTCTTTCCGAAGTTTGAGACTTATTTCTTGAGTTGAAGAAAACTGTTCTATTACATTGGCTTGGAATTTAAAAGAGATCATTGTGTCCAGTACGGCCATATTTTCTCCACAATTGTAAGCCAGAGAACAAAGGCCATGCTTTTGACCTTTCTGAACTTTGGATTTCCCATTTGGGCCCTGATCACACTTCAGGCTCTTGGTAAATGTGTGTTGGGGAAGGAGATGATAAAAATAGATCCTGGGCAGTTGAGGATCCTGGTCTACCCAGTGCACTGCAAGGCTTTCAAACATTGTGGTATCCTGGTGCCCTGAGGGGGTGTGCCCTCCCAAAAGGATGTGTTTGGGTTCTATTCACTTAACTTGGTGACAAGACATACTTTATCAGGCATTTTCTTTCAATGCTTGAAAAAAAATTTAAGATTAGGTAGATAGTTGTCATGTGAAAAATAGCATTCGTTGTCAGATTAGTAAAATTCAGTTTTAAAGAGTTTTTCTTTTCTGGATTATATATAGTAAATTAATAGAGACCTTTCATTCACAGTTAGGTAACTATGCATTCCGTTAAACTGCCTTTAAAATTATTTTGTAATATTGTCATAAAAATGAGAATACGGTTAAATAATAAATCTCAGTAAATAAAAATAGTAAGTTCTTGAACAGCTAGTAAAATGTTTATTTTATTTATTATATTAGGCAGTAGAGGACACTTTCATATAGAAATGTTTGTTAAACTAATGCTCTTTAAAGCAATTGTTTTATGGACAAAATAAGGGACTTCAGATGGAAAAGTAATTAATGTTCTAGAAAGATGTTAAGTGGTTTAAAATAATTTTGAACAATGTCATGAATTTTTAAACTTTTAAATAGTACTATGAAATTAGCATATCGAATCAATGAAATGCTAAGACTAAAAAATGAAATATTTTTACCTTAACCAACCAATCCACCAATTGGTAATAAACATAGGAAAAAATATCCATAAATGCCGGTAGTCAAAGACATACAAATTAGAAGTACAACAAGATAATTCTTTATAAAATAGGCTAAGGTTAAAAAACAATACCATTGGTATTGTGATGAGTAGGGAAATGGGTAAACATTGATGGAATATAATTAGGCAGTACCTTCCTGCAGGGAAGTTTGGCCAGAATTATAAAGAGCTTTAACTGGGTATATATGACCCTGCTGTTACACTTCTAAGGATGTACCCTATGGGATATTTTGAAATACTTATCCATAATAACATCACAGTGTACAAAGGTGAAAAATTGACTATCATTCAAATTTCTAAAAATGAGAGGTTACTTAAGAAATATCTGCATCATATGATGTCCTTATGAAAAAACACACCACCAAGTTAAGGCATATCTCTGGTATTTGGGAATATGAATGACTTATTTTCTTCTTTGGTGTTTTCCATAATTTCCAAATTATCATCAATGTATATGTATTATGATTGTCATCCAATATAATGTTAGTGAAGGGGGGCAGAATTTGCCACTTTCAAATGTATGCCTTTTTGGCATAAGGATATTTCAGGCTGATGATTTTAAAGAACCTGCAAACACAGAAGCTCTGAAAACTTGGTAAAAGTCACCCCTTTAAAAGAGACATTTATAAGGGAATGTTCCATTTGTAAGAGTGTCTCCCTCTGTACCTGGAAGCGAAGGATGATTCTAAATCTCTAGAAACTCTGATCAGTGGAAAAGGCAACAACTTAAATCTGCATAACAGACTCACCCTTGTTTTCCATGTTTTTCCAGGTAGTGCACCGCACATTTTCTTTTGTCTTTAGCTGGGGACATCATTTACAGTGGTCATTACTTGTGCCATTTCAGAGTTACTCAGTCTTCCTGGGGTCTCTTCTAATGTATACAGGAGGTATACATGTTACTAAACCTTTATTTTTCTCCTGTTAATCTATCTTTTATTACAGGGGGGTGTTTCAGCTAACAACCTAGAAGGGTACAGGGAAAATTATTTTTCCTCCCCTAATTTAAATAGTTAAATTTGGAAAAGATTGAGAACAAAAGCAATGTTTGAAAACAGTTTAGTTGGCAATAAAATAGGAAGTGTGAAGTCAACTTTTAAAAAAACTTGCAAGTCAGGCAGATTACATATAAGAAATGTGAACTGAAGTTTAAAGCTGTTTTTCCCTCCCCTTATTCCATGTGTTCTTAGATGTGGCAAAAAAAGTTGCATTTTTAAGAAATGGAATCCAATGCTACAATGACTTAGGTTAGTGATATGAGCTATTCTGATCAGAAAAGTCTGCAGATACTGCTCCTTTTTTAATTAAGAAAGAACGTGTTTGTTCCCATTTTCAAAGTGTGAGCATTAGTATAAGAAATACCAGAGTGTACAATTGTACAGATAGTTTTTGAAGCAAACCTTCAGATTTGACCTTTGGTTTTTATGTTAGCCATTCCTATTTCCGTAGTTAATTCTTCTGTGAGTGTTTCTAAGATGGAGAGGTTTGGTTAGATGTGTCGTGATTTCAACATTCTGCAGCAGAATCTGTCCTTGTGGCTATGCTATTACTGAGTTCCTCCAGCTGAGAACCAGTTGTGAGACCCTGAGTTAATGAGATACATGAATACCATGGGTTTAACCCTTAAATCAGTGTTACTGTTCTCTGCTTTTAGCTCCACCCAAGACCGCCAAGCCCCCTGAGGATCAGCTGAAGTCTGAGAGCCTCGAGATGTCCAGTTCCTTCAACTACAATGTGCTGCAGCATCTCGGCCAGTTTCCCCCGCTCATGCCGAACAAGCAAATCGCAGAGTCGGCCAACAGCAGTAGCCAGCAGAGCTCTGGGGGCAGCAAGCCTGCCATGTCCTATGCCAGCGCTTTGCGGGCCCCGCCCAAGCCCAGGCCCCCGCCTGAGCAGGCCAAGAAGAGTAGTGACCCTCTGTCTCTGTTCCAGGAACTTAGCCTGGGGAGCTCATCAGGCAGCAATGGCTTTTACTCCTATTTTAAATAATCACTTTTTTTTCTCAAGGGAGAATGTTTTAATTTCTGTTTGTATCCATAGAGTTAAGATAGTTGGACTTCATCTGTAGGTGCACAGCTACCTTTGTTTTAACATCAAACATGTTCTCACTTAATTGCTTTGCTGCTAGACTTGCAACTAATTTTTTTTTAAGTATATTCCATTATTTTGCATTTTTGACGTGAGTCAGAATTCTGACAGCTTTTATGTAGAATAAAAAATATTTTTAAATTTGTGTATTGTTACATATGTTTGCATCAAGCTAGCAGCTAAGAGGTTAATTGTGCAACTATAAAGAAAAATAAAAAAAACTTTGTCTAAAATGTATTTAAAAAGAAAAAAAATTGTAAGTAGCATTTACATTTATTCAATAATATTACCATATGCTGGGTTTCTGTACCAGAAATGGCCAGTTGATGTACAAATGTATGTTATTTTTGCTTAAATTCATTTAAAATTTTTTAAAATAAAGGGGCAGCATCTTCTAAATACTTTTAAGTTTTATCAGCTTTTTTTGTGACAAGATGCTGCATTCTAAAACTTTTATAGTTTTAGACCATCTATGACGTGCTGTTGTAATCTCCATCCACTGTAGGGTAGAGTTAAAGGCATTCTTTGCAGATGTATTTTGTATGCCACTGTTTTTTGTAACGTGAAAAAACACTGGCATACTTAGTTCTTTTTTGGACAAGCTATACTCCAAGCTTGTTTTTAATGTTAATTTGATAGTGTGTGTGTTTTTTTTTTAAACAAATCATGAAGCTGAAAAATTTTTAGGATTGTTGGTGCTTAGTAGACTTGATAACTATTTTAAAAATGCGTGAATTTAGTAAAATCCTTTTTTTCTCACTATGCATGTGTAAATGTTTGTAATCTGGCTTTCCCCACCTCTCCAGTGGTATAAAGAATTGTGCCGCTTTAAGGTTTGTTTTTTTTTCCCTCCAGTAAAAATTTTGGTACCTTATTTGATGTTTACATTAAAATGTGACATTATACATGGCAGTTCAAATATTTTGCTAACTGTTTTGTTTGGGGAACACCATTAAAAAGAAACGTTTGTCAAAGATGTATCAAAATTCATCAAAATCTGGGGCAAAAAGCTACCCTTTTTTTCATGTCTTTTCAATTCTTCTAAAACAACCCTACTGCACTTGTATAAAAATATAAAATTTAAATAGCTACCTTAAATATACTACGATCAAAAAATTGTTTTGAATGAACTTTGGTAAAATCCAAAGGAAAACGTTTATCCTCTTAAAACTTGTGGTCTTGTAACACATTTGAAATGATGCATGTCCTTATTGTTTTCCTGATCTAATAGTACTACTTTGATACTTCAGAGATATCTTGAAATTACAACATAATCTTTTTTTTTTTTAAATTAAGATGAGGTTGGGAAACTGCAAATGAACCAATGGACCCTGACGATCCATTCAAAAACAGCTTTTTGGAGGACTCCTTTTGAATAGGCCATCCTATTTCGCATTACATTTTTAAAACAGTGTGGAAAAGTGGCAGGGGTAAAGAAAAACTGTTTACATCTGTTATTTGACTGGCGTTTAGTTGATGTAGGCCAGCTAAAGCCCCTGTAACCCTCAAGACAATTTAGGAGAAGAGCGTGCCTTTAGTTAAAGGTCAGCAAGCCTAAGGGACGAATGAAGGGTGCGTCTTTCCCTCAGTCTGTCTGCTCAGAGAGCAGATCGTTTATATATGGCTTCCTGGCCGGGGCTGCGGGGCTCTGAGTGGCAGCTGTAGACTTGGAGACTGCAGGCATGTTAACGGTTAGTGTCAGTCACAGTAGGAAAACAGCCAGCGAGTTACAGCACCACGTTTTCCCAGTATGAGGTCAGGTCACCACGTTTAGCCACGTCAAATGTTGCTCAGTACACTTCTGTCACAAGAAAGGAAGAAAAATTTTTGCCATATAGCTATGTATTTCCAACTCTGTGACAAAACTCAAGACATAGCCCAAATGAAAATTAAATTTCCCCCATGGGATAATGTTTATGAAAACCAATTTTCTCATCAAATGATTCTTCTCCCCCACAAATGCACAGTACTGACACAAGCCAGATGAATGTTTGAAAACATTTTGATAATATGAAGACGGAACTGTCCTGTCAGGCTTTCAGTTAATCCCTTGTCATGAAGTAATTGCCTAATCTTCTGTTTTCCATACTTGAACCTTTAAAAAAATCAGTTTTTATATTATTTATATTTATATTTAACTAAAGAGGTCAAATGCACCACCCACCACCTTATATAAATATATTGATGAAGGAAGCTTTGGATAAGCAAGCTATTGAGCTGTGGAGACATCCCTGTTCTAAGTAGTTATTTCTAAAAAACTAAAAATAATAGCTACTTATGAGTCCCCTGCTCTGCTGTGTCTGAGTGTTCCTTATTTCCTTATTGTTTTTGCAGCTAGTCAAGGATTTGAATGTTGTTTCCATCTGATACTCTTAGATTCTGCTTCAAATGCATATTTCAACCTCTAATCAGCTTCCTCTTTTCTCCGCATTACTTAATGCTGACTCTCCAGCAGTGCTTTGAATCTGTTACGCATGGTATCTTGTAAGACTACCCAAATCATAGCAAATTTCTATTGAAATGAGGCGTAGCTTCTGAATACCGTTCATGCTGTTTGGGTAATATTTGGGCAGTGTTAGCAAGTATCCACAATTCAGACTTAACAAACAACTTCATTTACATACTAGGTTCAACCTTGGAGTTCAGATGGAACTCTTTCTTCTTCGGTTTTTTTTTTTAGAGGAAACCTGATGTTCACTCTTGGATAATACCAAGTATTATCAACTTCCTTTTCTTCCAGAACAGACTTCTTCTAAAGTGAGGTTAATTGTTCACATGATGTTCTACTTCATTGTTCTTTGTATCACTCTGAAGTTTCCTTTTTCTTGCCAAAACTATTTTTTATTCATTTCACTTTTTAATTTCAGTGCTACTTGGGATTATCTTTTTTTTTTTTTTTTTTTACCTTAAATTCTTTGGGGTGACAGAATTTGTAGAGTATTCATGCTAATTTTTTTTTCTGATCTAAAAATGAGTTTTTGTTAAGATTTGAAGAACCTCATTCAGTGTAATGTAGATATTTTCTGTCGTGTTTTTAAAAGGGGTTTTGGTTGCCATTCTGGCATATGCTTTGCCAAATTGTTAGAGCAGAGCTTTGTTTTTGATTAATCAGTAGTTAATTTTGGCCTTTTAAATTCACATGACCTTAATTTTCCTTTCCTCAAACAGATGTACTTTCTATTCAGGTTGTTTTGTACAAATGAAATAAACTGCTTTGTGTGTTTTTGTTATTTTATTTTCATCAGAGATTCTAGAGTAAGTTCAGGGTTCATATAAACATCAGTAGGTCTTTTCAATTCGAAGAATTGCAGAAGAAGTAAAATAAGCAGAACTCCCACTGAATAAGCATTGCCTAATTAAACATAGCAGTCTCCAAGACCTGTTTGTGAAAATGGTTTCCTTGTTTATGGAAGCATTGAAATTGCTGAGAAAGCTAACTGAATTTTGTGACTTTGAGATAATTAATGTATAGTATTATCTTGCTCTAGTGTAGTTGATTTTACATGCTTAACGCTTTCCATGCATATCCATCTCAAAAGCAAAGCTATAGTCATTTAAGAATGTGTCTCTAGCTGTCTGGACTAGAGAGGGCCACCTGGCCTAAGAACCAGGGTGGGAAAAACAACTTGAAGATGAATTTTAGATTTCAGCTGTTGTTATTAAGAAAATCAGATTTACTGAAATAGTCATTTAAAAAGAAACACCTATTATACTTAGATAGCATTCTTTCATATCAGAGGTGTTTTAAAAAAGGGAATCCCAGAAAAAGTAAATACAAGATTAAAACTTAAAATATGTTGAAAGGTATAAATGCTGCCTTAAAAAGTTATTTAGGTGACCTTTTTTTTTTTACCTTTTAGCTCCACAAAGGTAGTAATTTGTCTTTTATGATTTACCAGACCTCATTTCTTGGTAACCATCCCCTTAACATATGAAAACCCCCAATTTCTAAATTTCTACCATCCCTCTATTTGTCTTCCTGGACATCAAAGTAAATGTTTTAATGGATCTGATTTTTCTTTTTTCCTATTTGCCATCTGGTCCACAAGCTACCTACTAGTTACAAATAATGGATAATAGTCTATGATTTCTTGTGCAAAATATCACATAGTGATGTACATCATATTATGAAGATACCATCATGAAAGAGTAAATGGCACATTCGTCTTCAAAGTGCTCATTGTATTAGGTTTTTCTCATTTCCCATCTACTTGAGGTTGGATATTTATTTGCTGAGATTTTATCGTAAAGCTGCAAAATTCACCCTCACTATGTTCATACCTGTTTAGCCATTTCAAGACGATTGTTACAAGGGGTGAATCTTAGCTAACGTTTAACATTCGTATAAAACATTCAGAAAATGGCATTGTTATTACTATAAGCTAAAATATCAAACAGGCAAAAAGTATTTAAAATTTTTGAAATGATTGAAAATATCTACTTTGGAATAAACTTTAAGGAAACAGTCACAGGAGTTTCTAAATTTTTTTTGAAAGGAGGTACCTGATAGAAGAATCTAGACTTAGTAACGTGAACTGTGGTTAAATCCTAAAACCCAGTTACACAGTAGTAGTCTAAAGCTTCTAAACTGGAGTGTTAAGAAAACCCAGAGACATTCATATACATATAGTTTCAGTAATCAGAGTATTAGACCAGACTTTATTTGCAATATGTTCAACAGAGAGATTTTATTTTGATACAAATATTAAGCATAGTAAGTTTTATATAATTCTATGAGTTCATTAAATGATACTATGGAATTTTCATTAAGTTCTTGGGGAGTCTTTTTAGCTATTTCTATACCTCATATATGAGGTCTTATGTATTTTATTTTGCATACTAGCATGTGACTGCCTGCCTTAGAACTATATATAGGAGGGAAAATCAATACTACTTTAAGAATATTTGATTTTTTGAAATTTTTCATTAATACTTTCTTTTGATGTTTGAGAAGTAAAGGGAAAGGGGTGGCAAATTACTTAGGTTTCAAAACGGAAGTCACACAGTAGTGTCTTTACAAACCTGCCCTGTTTTAAGATTTTAGAATTTTGAGCAGGATAGAGCAGTGGTTTCCAAACTTCAGCTAGCATCAGAATTACCTGGAGGTCTTTTAAAATCAGATTGCTGGACCCCACGCCCAGGGTTTCTGATTCTAGGCTGGTGCCTGGGTGATGGTGTTACCTCTGATCTGAGTACCAGGCATTGAGAACTGCTGCTCTAGAGGAAAGTTTGAAGGTCTTCGAACCTTGCATTTGTTTACTCAGTGTATATAACTGATCTGTTGAGACATTTGTGTAATTCTAATACCATGAGTAGAACATTCATGGAGGGAGTTCTGTGGAGGGATGAGCCCTTTGGATTGGCTGCCACCCCCACCCGTTGCCTATCCCACGTAAGGTCTGTGCTCCTCTTCCACATTAGGATACAGGCGCTCATTCATCTCTAGGGTGAGTCTGGTTTTGTGCACACAGCTGCCTGGGCTTTAGTCAGGAAGCTATGCATGTATTTGAGTCGATTTCTATGACCTGTACGCCTGGAGACAAGCGTTGTGGGAGGAAGCCATCATAATGCCACAGGAAAGCGCTTTGCATTTCTTGAGGCACTAAGTACAGGAGGCTCTGTCCTAAGATGGCAGTGACATGGGGCATTGAAAACAATAGATAATCCCCAAATACTGTATTTGTAGATTTTATGGCTTTTTTGGGGGGTGGGGGTGGGGGGAGACGAAGACAAAGGGTCTGCTTTTCATATTATGTGTTTCTCAGGTTAACAAAGTTACTTTGGATTCTCTGCCAGCAGGTATTTGGGGAGCCTGAAGTGCATATGGCAGGAAATTGATAATGTCAGTGATTACTTTACCACCTTTAAAAAAAATCTCTATAGTTTGCAAAACAGTCTAGGGGAAATCTGCCACCTACACAGTATGAGTTTTTCATAAACCATAGGTGCACATGTATGAGCAAGTTATTTTTTAGAAAGAAAATGCCTATATATAATAAATCTGACAGGTCTTCGGATATTTTAAATTTTGTGTTATTGTTAATATTCCCCCTGGACTGCAGCTTGAGGGGTATTGGGCTCTGCCTCTGGTTTTTAGTTTGGCTTTGAATTTACTGAGATACTAGAAAGAGAAAAAATATTTTTAAGGTAGTAGATTATAGAACGACTTAGATGTAGAAATACACATGGTAAATGTCATAGAATGCACAGCTTTGGAATCCTTAAAACACAGTACTTCCTACTTGAAAAGCTTTGATAACCTTCAGTGGGGATTGTATGTTCAGCACAGGTTACTTTATCCAATTCCAACTCACAGGGAGCTTCGGGTTATTTACATTTTGCTTTGCACAATGCCTTGTATGCAAAGACCTCTTTCTATCATTCAGTAGATTGGAGGGCTCTTTTGTCTGGTTTGAAGTCCCAGTGTGCTGGTTACACCTGAGAATGTTTCTCTGCCTCCCTCCCAGAGGAAGGGTCTTGGATTTTCATGTATCTAGACCATGCCTGCTTCCTTTAAATCCATGTATGTGACATTGTACTGTATCCACTTTCTGTGCCAGTCATCTGACCTGATTCTTTGAAACCCACGAAGGTACTGGTTATATGTAGTAGTTGTATCCTAGTAAATAAGGTGATTAAAATACCTCTCCTCTAAATTATAAAGATAATGGGTCTTGCATTTTATTAAGGGGTCCTGTTACTAGTGACAGGTTTTTTTAATGCTTCAAAAATACAGTTCTTACCTGAACTTGTTCAGCTAACTTCTACAATCAACTACTTAGCAAATTCATAGTTTTATTTTTTCAAGTCTTCCAAAGGGAGGCTATATAAAACTGAGATGGTTAGTTTCCATCTCTTAAAAGTACCAATTCAGTTGTGCAGCCATGTATAATCATAATTTATGGCAAAATTACAACAAAATTAAGTTTTTTCCTTGCAGTCAGTGATACCTCATCTGAGAGGTCCTAATACCTGAAGGAAGAGTTTATCCTTAAAAGTAAAAATGACTGTGTACCATAAAATAACCTCAAAGCCACTCTCTAGGGTTTTTTTTTTTCTTCCCTTTTTTTGTCATTTTTCTTTTCTTTTTTTAACTTAGTTTTGGAATTACTGTAGCCACTCTGATTCTTTAGAACAAGTTTTCGGTTTGGGGGTCTGTAGTTCCTCCATTGTGATCATTGTCTCAGTGAAGTTCTTTTGTTTTAAAAGATTCATGGTAACACAAAATGTATTTTACTGCTACAACTAAAATGTATTTATAATAAAATGCCTTTTTAATAATTTGGAGATCTGTTTATTACGTGTGAGCCACATTCTCTGCTTCCTTTTACTTCTAAGTTCAAAGGTCTGACAAGCACAGCACTTTGATTTTATTCCTAATACTAATCAGTAAAACTGGCTAAAGTAGTAGAACCCAATGCTGATTTGTAAAATTGTAACTCTGGTTTCCAGAAATTTGCGACTTAAATTTCTGAACGTCAGCAGTAGCAAAGGCCTACAGGCTTAAAGTGTTACCTGAAAGGTGAAAGATCATTAATGGGCAGTGAGAAAATGAGGCCATTTCAAATTGTCATTCAATGTGGGTCTTAGGAATTTTAAAAAGTTATGAATTACTCTTTCCAAGTCACTTGTTAATGTTGGGCTTGTGCAGTCCAGAAATAATTTCAGAGCTCGTAAACCTAGTTTATATCTATATATTACGTGGGTATAATAATACACATCACAGTGGTGTATGCCAAGCATTAATTCAACTGTGTCCCCTCTCTCAAAATGCTGGCTGTGCAGAAAATTGCCAAGTCAGGGTCTTATTTCTGTTGGGGAAATAATTCATTGCATTTGCTGTGATGTGATTTTGAGAAGCATTAGCAGGTGAAAGAATGCCCTGGCTACTTTATTTTTAACGTCCTATTAATGTGGCACCATAAATCTAATCTTAGAACTATATATAGGAGGGAAAATCAATGCTACTTTAAGAATATTTGATTTTTTGAAATTTCTCATTAATTCTTTTGATGTTTGAGAAGTAAAGGGAAAGGGGTGGCAAATTACTTAGGTTTCAAAACAGAAGTCACACAGTAGTGTCTTTACAAACCTGCCCTGTTTTAAGATTTTAGAATTTTGAGCAGGATAGAGCAGTGGTTTCCAAACTTCAGCTAGCATCAGAATTACCTGGAGGTCTTAAAGTTTGTAAATATAAGTAGATAGGACAGTCAACCTTCCATAAGGACACTTTGTAATTCTTAACTCCCTGCAGTGAATCAGTTTTGTAAGCAAAGTATCTTGTTTTCTTGGAGTTGAATTGATAGGATACACTATAAATCATCTCTGGATTTTGAAAGAGACACTTCTTTACATACGAATCAAACGGAGGTGGAGGACAGAGGGTGCCTCGTGCTGTCTGCTCTTGACGAAGTTAACCCAGTTGTCACCAGGAAAATACAAATACGACCATCTCAGGAGGTAATTCCTCGGCCATATTGGCTCTTCGAAGCATTTTTCTGAGAGCAGTATCAGAATAAGAGTTAGCAGGAAAATGTCATTTCATCACAGCTGTAAGGTGGGAGCCCTCTGTATGGAGTGCAGGTCAGGCATGAAGCTAGAGGGTCAGCTTAGTGGAAGTGCTGTGGGAATGGAGAATTGTTCGCACTTAACTTGGTTAAACTGGAACATCCAAATACCGTCAGCAGTAGCAAAGGCCTACAGGCTTAAAGTGTTACCTGAAAGTTTGAAGATCGTTAATGGGCAGTGAGAAAATGAGGCCTTTTCAAATTGTCAGCTGACTGCTTGATTTCAATTTCCAATTGACTGCTTGATTGGTTTTAAGCAGTCGAAGAGCCCTTGGTCTGATATTGACTCTGCTGCTTGACTTAACATAGTATTTTCTCAACAAACCAGTTCCCTAGTGGATGGAAGTCCTTTTCATCAGATTGGAAGCCCCTCATCTTGATTGTATTACCTCAGTTCCATTTACCTTTCTGAATCGGATCTGCTTGGACCTCTCTTTTCCTGAGATGCCCACAGCGGTTTCCCATCACATCCTAAACTTCAAATTTCATAGCTGCACTTCAGAGGCACCCCCAAGTCCTGCCCCTGAGCACTGCCCGTGGCAGCCTGCATCAGACCACTTGCCATTTCTTCCCTAGACGAGGCCCTGACTCTCTCGTCTCTCTGCTCCCAAGCATGCTCTTTAAGCACTCATCCTCCCAACCTCCAGGTCTAGTTGGGGGAGCTCTACTTCCTCGTCAAGACCCTATGCAAGTTCCCCCTCCCATCCCCCCCAGTTGGAATTAACCCCCTTTTTCTCTGTGCCTGCAATTAAGCCTTGTACCTCTGTTCTCAGAGTTCTTCTATTAGAGTTGTGAGCTTCTGGGTGACAAGAGATCATGTCCTAAGACCTCTAAAGCTACAGCTCTGGCCCTATGCCTTTTACATAGTGGGCCCTCTAATGCTTTGGGAACTGGCCCGCAGTTTGATGGAGGCTCTTAAAGACTCTCCACTCCCCACCACCAACATCCTTTGCCAATGCAGAGTGGCCAGATGACAACATTTAGCAGATGTGATGGCCTGGAGTGCAGGAGGAGTGAGCTGTCCCCACCCACTCTGCACGGCTCTCCCCTGAGCAGTGACACAACATTAGTATTCACCAGTACTGTGTCTTACCAGGGATCACTGTAAGAATGCTTAGTTTGACAGCTTCACCATGGTTATGTCAATTTTGATGGATACTGCCTACTTTAGCACATCCTGGTTTGTAGGCACATCCCGACCAGGGAGAGTTCTGGGAAAGTGATGAAATTCCCCCTTTGAAGCTCTGATTGATTTTAAATCCACAGAGGGAGGTAATTAAATGGAATAGAAGCTGCAGCCTGCAAAATCCATGATATTATCCCACTCTTAGTTCGTTTAAACTGATGCTCTGTACGTTCATTTGAACCATTGCTTTGGGAACCCGAGCTGCTGATCCCTGAGAAGAAAGCGGTTCTGGTTAGAGGACCTGGTGTGCCAGCCGATGGTCCGGAAGGTGGGCTCACCCTCCGGGCTTCCCTGCAAAGAGCAGAGGAGAATGTTGTTTGATGCTGTTTGCTCCCTCCCTGAATAGCAATGCAATCTGAGGCTTCCGATGAGAAGCCCTCTCAGTGTAAGCAGAGTGCCTGAAAGTGTGCGGGACCTTACAACGGAAACTCATATGGATTCTAATTAGTCTTTAGGTTTTTGTTTCCTTTATGTACAAAACCCACAAAAGGAGCCAAAGGGGAAGGGCCTGAAGTCACAAGAGAGGGAGGCTTGTCGTTCTACGTCTTTTATCTGTTTGGAATCTAGACATGCAAGTGTTCTTATAGAGCTAAACAGAAGTGGGTGCTCTAGGCTGAGGCTCTTCTAAGAGAAAGCTTTGAAGATTCAGTCCTCTTGGCTTCGCAACTGGGCTTAAATCAAGTGATATAACCTGGGAAAAGGTAACGAAATTCTTGGGAGGTGGGTAAGCAAATAGACTCCATCTGATGAATCAAATCTCCTCCTCAGGGTGACCCTATAGGCCTTCTAAGACCCAAATAATACCTACTGGGATGGTTCTGCTAACAGGATAGAAGATAAAACTATTTTGAAAAAAAAAATTGCAATCTAATGTCTGTCATTAATGGTAGTTTTTCACTTTTCACAAAGCACTTTTGGAAATCTGTTCTCCAAGGCTGTCGGCTGATCTGCTCTAGCTCAGGAAAGCATCTCATCTGGGAGCTATGCAGCTGTGCGCTCTGCTGTAGCAAATAACAGCTGGCTCGGTCTCATTAACCTGACTCCAGCCAAGCACGGGGACAAACCACTCTGGCTGCAGACACCTGAGGCCAGAGAACTAGATCACACACAGTGGGCCTTTTAAGCTCCTCCCTTGCTTCTAGAGGCCCTCTTACTGCACTTCCTGATTCCTCTTTGCAATGTCTTTGCAAGCACTCCTTCCTGCTATTTCCCTCCTTGAGGGCATGTAATTCATGCACTTGTTCAATGTACCAGCATGTTCTGAGGGTACTATATACTGTACACTGTGCAGAGGACTTGGGAAAGGGACTGGGCAGGGGAAGCTTCTAGCTGCTAGGATAATTCTGAAGACAATACAGCCCTTCCCTGTGAAGAGTTTACAATCCAGCGAGGTATGCAGGCACAATGAGCTGTACAGAATGGCGTAAGTACTGGGAATATGAACAGAGGGTCAAGGGCACAAGAGCGGGTTTGGAGAACATGTCACCTTGTGATGTCTGAGCTGGGCCCCACTGAATAAGTAGGACTTCAGCAGGTTAAGAAAGGGGGCAGCCATGTGCCCCTCTGAGCTGCAAAGGGACCTACCTAAATCTCATGCATGTATACTTTACAGTTGACCCTTGAATCCACAGGTTTGAACTGTGCAGATCCACTTACACTTGATTTTTTTTCAATAAATATATTGGAAAATGTTCTGGAGATTTTTGACAATTTGAAAGAAACATTTTTCTCTAGTTTGCTTTACGCCAAAAAACAGTATATAATACATATACAAAAATATGTGTCAGTATGCTGTTGGCTATCAGTAAGGCTCTTGGTCAACAACAGGCTATTAGTAGTTAAGTTTTGGGGGGTCAGAAGTTACACACAGATTTTCAGTCACACAGGGTATGGGTACCTCTAACCCCCACATTACCCAAAAGCCAATTGTATTTTTAAATCCTCTGCCATTGAACACTAAGTTCCTGAAGGACAGGACCATAACTTATTTCTCCATTGTGTTCTAGTTTAGTACAGTGCCTAGAACACAATGTTGATACTCAATGGGGTAAACAGAAAAAAAAAAGTATTTTATCTTCATTGTACCACTTCCTTCCTCAAAAACCGTCCCTAGCTACCAATAAGATGAACAATGTAAACTTTAAGATCTTTCTTTCTTGAACTCCTACAAGTTATGAAGGCACGATCTACTCCTTGAAGGTGGCCAGAAGGAATCTAAAGTTGATCAAATGGTTGCCAATAGTTTCCAAAAATTTTAAGCAACAGAATTTTTTTCTGAATGAAGTCTACTATTGCAGTCTAAATATATGCTATATAAAATACACATTTGGACTTTTATAAACTTATTTAATAAATGCAATTTGTAACAGCTTCTCATAAAATCATTCATTATAGCAATTTGGATATTCTGAAAAGCCACAAACATTTGAAATTGGAATTTATGAAAGATACAATCTGATACCTAAATACAACACTCACTCTTTTTGTTTTGGTTGGACAATGTGAGCAAACATTGTGATTTATGAAGGTAATAGTATGTGTGCTTGTGTCATTTTGTCTTAGCAGACATGCACAGGCCTGAATTTGACAAAGACAAGTCCAGAATAAAAATCCTAATCTTTGAAACACAGACAAGAAGTTGAAATGTATGCAAAGAAACAGCTGAAGAAACTTGGTTTTTAAATCTCCTTACAGGAAAGTTACAGCACAAGTTTTAATTCTTTGGAAGTCTTTGAGGTACCCAGATAATGCATGGAGCCTATATAAGCATGTGTTGGTTTTTCATTCCAGTGGAATTAACTGGAGTCCAATATCTGCACACCTCACAAGGGGCCTTCAGGACACCTTGGTGTCTCCGGGAAACGAACCCAGAAAGACCAAACTTACATGATGCAGCAAGATGGCTGACAGCTCAGCTTTGGGAGGCGGAAAGGAACATGGTTCGGATTCTTTTCTCTGCCACTTAGTGGTTGTGTGGCTCTGGGTTAGATACCAACCTTGCTGAGTCTCAGCTTCTTCATTTGTTAAAACGGGCATAAAAACAGTAGCTATGGCACAGGTGGTGTTGAGGCTTAAGAGAGAAAACACACGTCAAGTGCTCAGCCCAGCTTACTGGGCTCTTAACTACTATTTCAAGTGTATCTTACAGAGAGTTTTTAAATCATGTGCCCTGCGGTTTGGGACCCTATCGTGTATCCCCTTGCATTAACAGACCCAGAGAGAACCGGGGGAACCGTAAGGAAGAGCTAGCCTCGCGTGTGCTCCAGTCTAGTGTGGGCTGGGGTGTGTTCTCAGGCGGGGAAGGCGGGGCCCGGGGAAGGCTCCCGGCTGCCCTGGGCTAGAGGTCCTGTTACAGCAGCAGGCCTGGCACCGCGTAGGGCCTCGAGGACGACAGTACGGCATCGCAGCTCTGCGGATCGGCGCCCGCGTCCATGCAGATGGATGGCTCTGTTGCTTGGCAGCCCCAATGGCTCTTTACCCTCTCGCAGACCTGCATTACTCCCCTCGCAGCAGTTATGTCCCTGCCCACCTCTGCCTTCTCTCGGGTGCCAGCTGGGCACGGTCCCGGTGTGGCAGCCGGCGGTGCAGCCCCCGGGCTGGGGAAATGACCGGGGTGGCGAGCGGCAGCAGAGCGGGCGCCGTGGAGGCCCAGCGGGGCTGGACTGAGGGCCGGGCCGGCCTTAGGCTTCCCCGAAGCCATTTCTGGCTTGGGGCGCCTCCTGCCTGAGGGTTATCGGGAGGAGAAGCTGCTCCCAGCCCGACATCACGCGTCCTGCCTCAGGGGTGTCTGGACCCGGCTCTCTGCTACCGTCGGATGCCTGGCTTCCGGAGCCCTGGGGCTGGAGGCCCCCCCCTCCCCCGCACCTCCTCCCCGAGGCCATGGCCCCGGGCTGCCTTCCACTGAGGCTCGGCCTCGGCTCGGCTCGCTCTTCGCTCTTAGTCCCCACTGGGTGAAGAGGCTCACACACCATCGCCTCCCTGCCCCTTGGGCATTTCTAGGTACCTGCATCCTGTCCCTGTTCACCTCATTAGGGGCCTGGACCATGCGCTTGGCTGCCCTGAGGCCCGTGTGGCCCAGCCTGGCAGGGTGCGTGCGGGAAGGGTGTGAGCTGCTTACATCAGGGACCTGGGGTTTTCTTTTTGAGCTCCTCCAGCTCAGAGCCCAGAACTCTCCGGTAGTGGCTGTAGACAGGTCTCCGTCCTCCATTTCTCTGTGGGTGAAGAGAGGGGCAAGTCTAAACCCAAATCAGTGAACATTTCTCAGAGGTCAGCTCTCTCACATTCAGGCCAAAAAATTCTTGTCAGGGGCAAAGTCAAAAGAAGAGAAAGTACCACTCTTTGTAATGGTAATTACCTTAATGAACTTCACTGTGCATGGTGGACGCCTTGTGTGGGGATCAATTTACAGGCTCGGTGGCTGCAGCTGAGACCGTGCCATGAGGGCTTGGGGAGGCCACGGGCAGTTGCACTGCAGCCCCAACACCAGCCATGGGTTTAATAGATAGGTTCCACATCATAGGTTTATTAACATCTGGTCTCTTCTTCAGATCTTTTCTGAAAGTGGGCAGGCTATAAATTAGAAATGACTTTGTAAATAAAATATTTGCTCACAAATGGGACAAGTCACACTGGCAGGGGAAATACAGCAGTAGCATGTGATTAAAACCCCTTTTTATTGGGGTAGCCAGGACAAAGAGAGGCACACAGAGATCCTGGGAATTTTCAGTCTTGAGGAGGGAGAAATGAGAACCAAACCAGGTAGCACAGGCCCTGCTGAGTGTTAGCCCGAGAGAAGGTGAGATGTCTCTTGATCTCTCCAGTTGCCCAGGCAGAGGTCACGTGAGGGCTGGTAGAGGGTCCTGGCTAGACGGGTGGGACACCAGCAGCCTCAGTTCACATTCCTCCATGGCTGCCAGTCAACCAGTCTCAGGAAGCAAGCCCTCCCCTGTGTTCAGTTTTCTGCTCTGTACAATGAAGGTCACTGTGGCTACCTCCCACTGCCATCCGAACCACAGGAATGGGATAGAAAAGGAATAACCAATCACACGGACCTTGTCTCTGTTTAAAATTTTGATATTATGTGCATCATGGAGATTTTGCAATAATTTTGAATTAAAAAATGTCACATCGTATATATCAGAAAGGATTGAAAACAGGGCCCCAAAGATACTCATACACTCACGTTCATAGTAGCATTATTTCACAACAGCCAAAAGGTAGACGCAACCCAAGTGTCCGCTGATGGATGAATGGATAACCGAACTGTGGTCTATGCTCACAGTGAAATATTACTCAGCCTTGAAGAGGAATGACGTCCTGACACCTGGTACAACATGGATGAGCCTTGAGGACATGCTCAGGGAAATAGGCCAGACACAAAAGGATAAACTCTGGATGATTCCACTCATAGGAAGGAGTACCTGAAATAGTCAAATTCATAGCAACAGCAAGTAGAAGGGTGGTTGCCAGGGGCTGGGATGGAGAGTTGTTTAATGGGGACAGAGTTTCCGTTCAGGCGGATGAAGAACTCTGGTGATCAGTTGTGCAACCGTATGAACGTACCTGACATTATTGAACTGCACAGTTAAAAATGGTTAAGATCGTAAATTTATGCTGTGTATATTTTACCACAATTTTTAAAAATCTCACACTTAAATATTATTTATCTTGATGACTAAATTGCTAGTCTGGGCTCTGCTACCTTCCTTACCTCATGGAATGCGATGAATTTTAAAAGCTGAGAAAGTGAAAGTGTTTTTGGGACCTCAGGGTTTGATGACTGTTAAATTCACACATGCCCAAGTGAGGAATGAGAAGCCGTGGGTTTCTGATGCTAACCACACCATTTCATGCTGTTGTCTCACTGGTGGGTCCACTGGCAGGCCCTCAGAGCCTGGCCTGGCTGAACTCTGCAGGGAGCCCAGTGGACACCTTGAATCGTGTGCCAGCCCTAACCCGAGCAATTCTGACCACTGCCCATTCCACATCCTTCCTGGCAAGCATGCTAGCGGGCTAGGGAGGAAAAGATGTTTTCCCTTGGTGATTTGGTTGATTTCTTTGTTTCTCGGTTGTCAGGATCTATTTTGCTTTGTTGCATTGCATTTTTCTGCACAGCAGAGGCTGGAGCAGATGCAATGATGTGTAGCTCTCTGGCCAGCCTTACAACCCCTTTGCGTAGCAGTTCCCAGCACACCTATGTCTCTCTTGAAAGAGTTAACACTCTGGGAAGCCATGGGCATTCTGTTCAGTGCATATTCCACTCAGAAGTGGTTTTTGGTGCTAAAAACACAGCCATCCATGAAAAATATAATATGCACATGTCTAGTTCTGCTAAAAGCAATAATATGACAATAATACTCGCCTCCGAAATAGCGTTGGTGGGATGAGGTCATTTGTCTCCCTTCCTGCTTGTAAACGGTGGCCCCATCTTGCTGGCTGACCCAGACTTTCATTTTCCTCTTCTCCTACTTGGAGACAGTTTGTGCTCAGGATATTCTTTGCATCTGTGGAACTGTCCTGTTGGCCGTGGGACCACATTGAGCCATGCAGCCTCCTCTGGGTCTCACCTGCCACCTGCCCTTCTCTGCAGCCCCCATGCTTTGACTTCATCACCCTGCATGCATGTCACCCTGCTGTCTTTGGCCTTTTTGATTTCATAATGATGGGCTGGATGTTCTCTCTGTCCCTGGCTCAGAAGCAGGCTGGGCTGCGCTCCCTGTCCGCCCCCCGGGCTCCTCAGCTGCTCCTCCAGGCCCAGCCCAGACCCCTGAGATATCAGAGGAGAATCTCCACAAGGTTCCACCAAGGCCACAACCCACATGCCTTGGGAGTAACCCTCCTTCCTTTTAAGTTGTCCCAAGCGGACTGGACAAGGGTCTGTCCCCTCACTTTACAGTTAATAAGTGGGCTGATGAGTATACAGTTACTCCAAACAGGTCAGCAGACTTTCCACAAGGGCCAAATAGTAAATATTTCTGACTTTGCAGGCCAGACAGTCTCTGTCACAACTACTTAACACTGCCGTCCTAGTCAGAATTAGCCATAGAAGGGGCGTGGCTGTGTTCTGACAAGACTCTAGCCTGCAGGCTCTGTGCCCTCTTCTCAGTTCAACCTTGGCCTACACAGACTTGGACAAACACTAACCAAGTTTCTAACAGCTCAAGGCTGAGTCCCTAGGAAGACCCCAGCCCCCCTTAAAGTACTTGCCTGAGAAAGCTCAAGGCTGCCTGAAGAATTTGCTCTTTGTCCCAGCCAGCACGGGAAGAGGGCCAGTCTCCCAGCCGTGGGAGAGGGTGGGAGCGACTGTGATAAGCGCCCGTTAGCGAATCCAGTCAGGTCTCACGTGGGCTGACTCTACCCTCCCTGCTTTTTGTAATCTTTCCCTTCTTTCACTCTGCCGAGCCCAGGCCGCCCCTCCCTGCGCTCTCATTCTCCCTCTGTATAAATGTCAGCTGAGGCCAGTTCATACTGGACTCTTCCCTATGGGCAGTTGTAAATTACTGATTAAAATCTGTCCTTACCACTTTGGTGGCTTTGTGTATCTGTGACAGCTCCAATAAAACTTATTATGGACACTGAAATAGAAATCATTTTCAGATGTTATAAGATATTCTTTTAATTTTTAAAAACCAATTAAAATGGTGAAAACCATTCTTAGTTTATGGGCGGGACAACAACAGGGAGAGAGCCAGGTTTGCCCCAAGGGCTGTAGTTTGCAACCCGCTCTAGGGCCTTGAAGTGCATGTTCAAGGTAAGGAGCACATAGATCCTTTCTGCCAGCTATGTCCAACTTGCCATTTCTGAGGGGTGGTGAGTACGGCAGGGATTTGGGAGGTAGGAGAGTTTAAATTTCGACACTCCGCGTAGCCCTAAGTGTCTAACTGCTAAGCCCTGCTTCCTGGTGTTCTCAGCAGCAAAAATCCCGCATCTGAAAGCAGACAACACTTGTGGCTGTGCTGTGTGAGTGCTGGGTTAGTACTTGGCAGCCCAGCCTGCTGGCGCCCTGGAAATGACCCTTCCTATTTTTAACACTCTTGCCTAGTCAGATGGGCTCTGGTTTCTCCCAGAGTAAATCACAGGGCCCAGAGACACCAGACAGAAATCAAATCCTCCAAGTCTCATTAGTAAACAGGACCCCCTTTCTCCGGAGCCCTACATCTCTCCACAATAGTCCTCAACATTTCAGGGGGACATCCTGTGCTTTCTCCTTCCAGGTGATGAGGCTGTGGCCTACTGTGGTCAGGAATCCAAGCAATTTCTATGCGAGGCACCAGGAAAAAGTAAGTTTTCAAAGAACTTTTATTTCAAACCACAGTCAGATTCTATCCAGTTAAAAAATGTTTTTCAGGCCTCCTCAAAACCAAGGAGGGGCTATTCAGCTCAACCAGGAAAGTCATGGACAAGGGGAGAGGGGCTGGCTATGTACACAGGGGAGTGCCCAGAACTGGAAGTGAGCACGGGGCGTCCCTCTGCGGCTAACAGAGGACAACGGGAGCCAGCCTATCAAAGACAGCTGGTGCAGGGAGGGGGGGTCCGAAAGCGGGGGACAGTTGGAGCCCAATGGAAAGCCGGGCTCTCCCAACCCCTGGGCACCTGCTAGCCCTGCCTTCCTGGCTCGACGGGCAGGTCTGGATCATGTCCACTTGCTCATTCTCAGAGGAGCCTGTCTGAGCCCAGCAAAAAGCTCAGAGAAGGGGAGTAGCTGCGTGGGTGTGGGGCAGGTGACGCCCCCGCCTCCTCTCTAGAACTTCTGGGCTGGGCTCGGCTTCCCGAGGGGGGTGCACGGAGGAGGGTCCGTGGGCCCCAGGAGGGCTAGTGCTCGGGCTCGGCGTCCATGCAGGACTCCCAGGGGTTCTGGGGCATCCGAGGCAGGGAGAAGAGCAGGAGGGCGAGGCCGCCGAGGAAGAGGAGGACAAAGGCGGCGCAGGCGCAGGCGAAGGACCAGGAGTAGGAGTGCTCGATCCACGCCGTGTGCTCGCTGTCGATCATGCGCTTCACCGACTGCCGCATGACCTCCACCGAGACAAAGATGCAGAGACCTGCGGGCAGGGCGGCGCTCGGGCCCGGATTCCGCTCCAGGCCTGCCTGCGAGCGCCGCGGGGACGGCCCGGCCCCGGGGGGAGGCTGCGGGTATCAGAGCAGCCTGCCTGCCGCCCACCCTCTCATCCCTCCAGCTGACTGCCTTTCTTCCTTCTTTTGTTAGTATTTTTAAATTAATTTTAAATTTGGTTAGCAGTAGCACTGCTGGCAGGGCCGCGAGATTAAGTCTCTGTGAGAAGTGGACAGAATGCCGAGATCCGCCCCTCCGGCCCAGCCCGAGGCGCGGAGGCCCGGACCAAGCTTGCTCCCGGGGAAGCCTGTGAATTTCCCCGTAGCCACTCAAATCCCCAGGCCGGCGTGGGAGCGGGTCGGGGCCTCCCCGGGGCATCCTCCCCGCCCCGCGCACACAGGCGCACAGGTGGGGGCCCCCCTTCTACCTGCAAAGGCATAGAACATGGAGGCAGGCCGCAGCAGGTAATCCCGCTTCTTCCTGAACGACAGCAGCACGAGGATGGTGCCCATGATTTGGAAGCCGAGGCTGAAGATGGCGATGGCGGCGGCCGAGATGCTGTACTCTAGGACACAAGGGCCGGAGCTGGCACCCCCGCACCCCAGCAGCAGCCCGGGCCCCGGGGTGCTCTGTCCCGGCTGGCTGTGCCTCCCGTCACGTGAGTGAAATACCACTTTTTATTCCCATTTCACATGGGAGAAAACTGAGGGCCCGAGAGATGAAATGAATGCTGCAAAGGCACCTGGCAGGTAAGAGGTGGGGCCGGGATATCAACATGACCTGATTCCATCCGCCAGGTGGAACTAAGCTGCAGCTTCCTCCCCCCAGACGCAGGGGCCAAGAAAGCAGGCTCACGCTGGAGACCTTCCTGGGGCAGAAAACTTCTCCATGTGACAGGGCAGAAGGTGGCAGTTGGGCTGAGGGTGGTGACCTGTGTTGGGACTGCAAAGCAGCCTCTGGAAGTGTGGCTTGTTACAGCGTGGGAGATTATCAGGGTGTGTATGTGTGTGTGCACGTGCAAGTGCACGCATAGCACAGGGGAAAAGGTTTGCTAAAGTGCGTGTGCACGGGCACGAAAGGATCTGTCAAAGTGAGTGCATGTGCGCATGTGCCACGCCACGTGCAGATGGAGGTTGGCACTCCCGACAGTGGGCGTGCACCTGAGCTCCATGCTTCCCACGAGGATCCCAGGGCAGGTATGCTCATGGACCCTTAGGTGTCTCCCCATGTCCCTGCTTTCCTGATCCTTGGAGAGTGATTTGTGGTGGCGAAGGGAATCAGACACTTCCCCAGACTCTGATCCACCAGCCCTGAAAACCATCACAGGGTTTTTGAGTAGTTGTTCGTTTTCCTGCGCCTGTCACAGCTGCCTCCCTTGGGCTCTGATGGAAAATGTATCCCTTCTGCAATTTAGGAGCCCATCAGGAAATGTCTCTTCTTCAAACTCTCTCAGGCCCTGATGAATGGGGCTCAGGTGCCTGGAGACGAGCACAGAGGGCGACAAGGTGCTGCTCAAATAGCGTTGGGATGGGGCTGCTTTTAATCAAGAGCCCGGAAGTCAGGGCTTTTGTGCCAGATGATTTTCTGGCCCAGCGGTGTGTGACGGAAGGCACTTTTCCTCCCCCCCCTGCTTTCCATCATGGGCTCACCTTTCTGAGTGGTGACTTCGAAGATCTCTGAGCTCTCTCCTGGGTTAAAATGCCTAAAGTAGGAACAGTTTTTCTCTGTAAAAGAAGAAGACAGCCTATGAGTTGAGGGAAAGGAATTGTCGCAGGGACAGAGGCTCGGCCAAGAGAGGGCAGGTGCAGTCCTTCCAGCGTAGTCAGGAAGGGGGCTTCTGGCTGGCTCACTCTTCCCTAAACGTGGAGTCTGGGCTGAAACAAACATTTTTCTTTGATCCTTACGCCAGAATTTCAGTAGGGTGAGGGGGTTGCATAACAGGCCTGGAGATCTTCAGGGGGCTAAGGCTGACCCAGTCGAGGGGGCAGACAGCACTGTGGATGCTAAGCCCACTAGGCAGATGGGGTAAGTGAGGCCCAAGGCTCAACTCATTTGTCATGGGGTATAGGATATGTGGTCAACAAATGGTTCTGGGCTATGGCTGATTCTGCCCTCAGGGGACATTGGGCAATGTCTGGAGACATTTTTTGGTGTCACAGCTGGGCATGGGAGCCACTGGCATCTAGTAGTTAGAGGCCAGGGATTCAATAAACATCCTACAAGCACAGGACAGTCCCCTACAACATAGAACTATCCAGCCCCAAAATGCTGAAGTTGAGAAACCTTGGACCCCTTCAAAGTCTTGGGCTGTGTTCCTCGTCAGCCTCCAGGCCTGCCCTGCCTCACTGGGTGTGATGTGGCAAGTAAGCAGCGTGTTTCACAAGCTCTCCAGAAGATGCTGCTGCTCAGCTGGGTTAGGAAGCCCTGCTCCAGGCCCCTTAGGATGCCTCACAAAGGGATTTCTGAGTGGGCTGTAAGATGGACTTGGGTGCAGGGTAGAGAGCCTCCATTCAAGGGCCAAATGTGGCCATCATGTCATTTCTTTGGACCCTCGTCACCTGCTATAGACCCAGAGGCTCTGGCTGCCCCACAGGCAGCCCAGACAGTACTTCCCACGGTGAGCTGTGTGGCCGGCCTGGTAGGTGTCAGAAAAGCCACAGAAGATCTGTGGACAGCAGGAGCAAAATCCTGGACTTGATGGTGGGGTCAGAGGAAGGGCTTAGAACAAAGAAATTCATGCTGATTTTAACATAATTTTGGGTGTAATTTCTCTTCCATTTTTCTCCTCTAATCTCTCTTATAACTAGACATACCATGAAATCAAAGGATAGTCTTATTGCTCCTTGAATGTGGTTTAATATTCTTTATTCCTTTTTTAGGGAGTGGATGAATGGGTTATATTATTTTGTTTCTTTTAAAAAACTCAATCAGGTCGCTTTTCGGTTTGTGCGAGGCCCTTCACTGATTTCTTTTTCCAGTGGGTCCATGACCTTCTATAGGAAACACCTCTGCCCCTAGTTTAGCTGGCTTCTCATTTGTACATTCATTTCTTCACTTTCAGGCTACATTTAAATTATCACGAGGCTGTTGATGCCTAGTTTCTTTAGGAAATGCACCCGAGGACCTGCCAAAGCCATAGCTTTTGTTGGGATGCAGGCTTTCCTCTATCTGACCTGAATCATCTTATTGCGACTTAAGCCTGTGGTCTCCCCCTCTTTCTCCCTTCCCCCAACATCAGGGTTACCGCCACTCCCACGGTCGAGGAAGAAAATGACCGGGGGACCGAGGCTGGTTTAGCAGCAGTAAACGTTCTGCAAAGTAAACAGCCTTCTCTTTGAGTTCTATATTTAAATCACTTTCCTTTTGAACTGAGTTACCTGGGGTGCCTGACTCCAGTGGTGATGTCAGAACTGCTGCTGCTCTTTTCTCTCTCACAGCTTCCGGTGCTATTTTAAAGCATAGTGCAGCCCTCTTAGATTTGTTAGATTATTAGCTATAGATTCTCTTGAATCGCTGCTTCAGAATGTCTCATGCTATGTGACAAGTCTCCATGTATCTCCCTCGGGACAAAGGAACATTTCTGTTTTATGCTTTAAGGGTCAATTTCAGTTGTCATTGAAAATCCTCTATAAAGAATTGACTGGATTCAAGTGTATTTCACGGTCAGCTGCCTCCCTGACTGTTCGTAATCTGTGAGGGAAAAGCCTGTGGAGCCGAGGCCGAGTGATACAGGCCCGTGCGAATCTGGCCAACGCTCAGCTGTTTGGCCGTGCTGGGTTGCTGAGGCTGCTCCAGCATAGGCTGTCTTTGGGTTGTCAGCCCCTACCAGATAAACACCAGGCTCCCTTCTGGACAAACTGCTTAGCCATCAGGTGACTGCATGAAGACCCTTTAGCTCAGGCCACAGCGGGAGGCTGCATGTTTGGGGAAGCCAGCCTGTGATTCTGGGTTGGGGGACATTTTTCCCTTTAGTGTCTCAGGTATAATGTTTTACTCCCTCCCCTCCCTGTGAAATGCTCTCACATGTCGGGGACAGGGGCACCCAGTGGGTGGGCTTCCCACGCAGGGCATCTGGAAGTCTCAGCTTCTCTCTGCTGTGGCTGAACTTGGGGCTTGAGAACTTAGGCCAATCCTGTCCCCTCTCTTGGACATAGCACATGAAGAAGGCCCATGTCTTCTGCCCTGAACCCAGGAGGATCATCTGCTCCAGGGCCCCATTGCTGCCCACGGGAGATCACAAGCCCCTCCGTGGTCATGGTGGACCTGGCAGGGGCAGGGCATGGCAGACCTAGGCCTCAGCACCAACAAGGTGCTCACTCAGGACAAATCAAGCTGGGCCTTTGCCAGTGTCGCTCAAGAACGGCCCAGGGTCTTGCTGAGATGGGCAGACCTCAGCCCCACTCCTTGATCTGGGTGGCGTCTGGATAAACTGAGCATCAAGGACCCCTTGGAAAGGAAGGACTTCTGAGATGGGCCCTGGGGGGTCACTTAGTCATGGGTGCGGGGTTTGCAGGAGAGGGCAGTTCTGTGCGGGCCATGTAGATTCTGGGCCTTCTTGCCTCTCCGATGCCCCTTCATGCCCCCGACCCCACCATGACAACCACACAAAGTTCAGAACTTGCAGCTCTGCCTCGATAGGCTCTGGCCTCTTCGTTGGGTAGAAGAAGCAAGTGCTTTAGAACAAGACCCTGAAAATACCAATGCCAAGGTGATGCTCTGGGACCACAATCAGGAATCTGAGCTTCCTCCAGTCTCCTTTGTCTCTGCAAATGGCTCACAGTAATGTCGATATTTGTTTTTCTATTTTCCTGTATTTCAGAAATGTCTCCCATGAATAGCCATAGACTCAGCGGCCTTAAAACTTTAAGTGTGTTATTCCTTAAAAATATGATGAACTCGGCTGTCGGGCTTGACTAGGGTTGGTGTTTCTGGCTAAGCAAATATGCTGGTTAAGGGAGTCACTACCTATACCAAACCATATCTAATGGTGCCAATTTCAAAGAACTAGAACAGAAGGTACATTTAATGCCAAGCTGAACTTGAGTTAATACAGATTGATTGTTGTATGATTAGGGGGTGCCTCTGGGTTATCACTGAGAATGATCCATGTAGCCCGTGCTGGTGATGCAGACTTTAATAGACTAAAAAATACTTTGTTGATTTGCACAAAACCAAGGGGACTAGTGCTTTAGGGTTGGAAGAAATGTTTCACCCATTTGTTTCTTGTATCAATGCCAGGATTGTCTTTACCCTTTTTGCAAAGGAAGTTCTTAATGCTCCCAACAGTGGTTTCTCTGTGCCTTGTGTCCCCCAACCCCTCTGATTGAAGACTTTTATAAAATAGGTTGGAGAAACCCCAAGACCTGACCCCAGAGCTTCAGAGCATTGCTCTTCAGTGGGGGAAAGGTCTAGGTATGACATGGGTCTTCAGCAAGGGCTCATGAGGCTGGGAAAGGGAGCCGCTGAAGTTCCTGGGTCAGTGGTATCATGTTCTTTCATATGATCCAGTCCGTGCACCAAGTACTGGAAGAGCAGATGGACTATTAGGGAAATGGGGCACTGGAGCAGGCTGCTGCCCTGCCCTGAAGAGGCTAGAGCCTGAAAGAAACAACATTGCACCCAGCCCAAGGGCAGGGGATGACCCTTCAGGGGGTTCACTTGGGCTTTCGGAGAGACAGCCTCTCTGAGCCAGTAGGGAAGCCCCTACTCTCATTCTAGAGGCATTGGAATTTACCCTCTGTGTTGACCTTGTGCATGACAGTCATTCTGAGACTTTCTGGGTCAGTGGAAAAGCCGTAAACATAGAGCCTCCAGCATCCTATGGCTGAACGAGACCTTGAAAAAGTCTTCTCTATTGCACCAGCTCCTGGGCCAACTTCCTCTAAACCATGTCATGTCAAAAATTGTCCTCCTGTGTGTTTGCGTGGGTCAACAGCTGTGTTTGTACGTGCAGTGGAGGATATAGTTGGGGACTGGAGGGCAGAGGGATTCTGGGTTTCAGACTTGGGTGTTGAACCTCTGCTTGTTATATAGTTAGCCTTGGGAAAGCCACTCTGATCTTTCTATATTTTGCCACATGGAGAATGAGAGCTTTCTCACTGGGTTGCTGTAAAGTGGTGTAATATAACAACTAGGAAGGTGAATTTTAGAGATATGAATCCTGGCTACTCTGCCCTGTAACTGTATGACATTGGTCAAATTACTCAACTTCTCTGTACCTCATTTTTTAATCTGTAAAATGAGATGATAATGATAGTATGAACCTCTTAGAGGATTTTATGAGGATTAGATGAGTTTATATATGGATTATACATGTATGTTATTCCACTGATTTCTGGCTTCCATGGTTTCTGGAAAAAAATTGGCTGTTAATATTACTAAGAAACCTTTGTATGTGATGGGTCACTCTGGCTGCTTACAAGATTGTCTGTCTTACCATTCAGTAGTTTAATTATGATGTATCTAGGCGTGGATTTACTCTTTGTGGACTTCATTGAGCTTCATGGAGTTATAGATTAATGCTTTTTCATCAAATTTGGGGACTGTCTGGACATTATTTTTCACATATCCTTCCTGTTCCTTTCTCTTTCTCTCTTCTCATTTTTGGACTACCATGCATATGTTGGTACTTTTGATACTGCCCCACAGATCTCTGAGGCTCTGTTAATTTCTAATCATTCTTTTTTTTTTTCCTGTCTGTTCTTCACACCAGCTAATCTCAGCTGACCTGCCTTCAAGTTCACTGATTCTTTCTTCTGTCTGTTCAGATCTGTTGTTGAACCCTGCTAGTGAATTTAACATTTCAATTAACTTCTTAACTTCTTAACTTCAGTTTCTTCTTAACTCCAAAATTTCTATTAGGACCCTTTAAAATAATTTCTTTTTATTGATATATTCTATTTCATGAGACATCATTCTCTCCTTAGGTCTTTAGACATGTGTTTTTTAGCTCTTTGAATGTATCTAAAATAGCTGATTTAAAGTCTTTGTCTAGTAAGCCCAATCTCTAACTTCCTTAAGGATCTGTTGACTGTTTTTTCCCATCTATGTATGGGCTATACTTTTTTCAGTACTTTGCATGCCCTGTGTGTGTGTGTGTGTGTGTGTGTTTTAATTTAAGATTGAAATTTAAAACTGGACAATTTAAAGAATATAATGCATCAACTCTGGAAATCAGATTCCCACCTTTTCCCAAGGTTTGCTACTATTGCTACTTATTATTATTATTTGTTTAGTAACTTTTCTGAATTAATTTGTGAAGTCTGTATTCTGTATCATGTGTGGCCCCTGAAATCTCTGCTCAGTCAGCTCCCAGAGATTTCCTAAAATGCTTGGAACCAGTACATCTCCCAGTCTTTACTGAGGGGGTTCTTTGCTAAGCAGAGAGCTAAGTGCTCAGCTAAGCAGTCTACATTTATGCTTTATCCACAGCCTCAAGATGAGCTAAAGGTGAGAGTTTAGGGCCTTCTCAGGTCCTTCCTGTGCATGCATGTAGCATTGTGCATGTACATGGCCTTCTAAACTCTCAAGAATATATTGGAGTTTTTCAAAGCCAACTATGGACATCTCATTGTCTAGTTTTTTGGTTAGCCTATTGTTTGTCCTCTTACGTACTTCCTCAGGCAGTAATGATATTAAATAATTGCTTCTAATTGTTTTTGACAAAAGTCCCCTGCGAAAAAGACTGTTTCTGTTGGATAAGCTCAGAGTCAGATCAAATAAAGACAGCCTTGCAAATGGGGAATTCCAGAGAATCACCAAGCAGATCAAAAAATGACAGTTCTCTGAGAATGAAGCTTTGAAAAAGATCCAGCCCCATTCTGTCCCCTCTGGTGGCTTCTAGGCTGCTGGTTTTCACTGAGATTGCTGGCTGTGACAGAGCTGGGGAGAGAGGAACAGGAATGGAGCAAGTCAAACCACAAAGCTCGCCATTCTTACTGAGATTCACCCATTTTTCTTCAAAAAGCACTTACTGGATTGCTGCAAGACTGGTTAATTTCCAGAGTTCTGCAAAAGTTTATCCGGATCATTTTTTGCTAGTGTTCTCATTGTTTTTATGGAAAGGAAAGTTTTTTAGAGGTTCTTACTCTGTAATTTTTTCTGATGTCTTCCAAGTTAATATATGTTTAAAACAACATTTGGCAGATAGAGCTATATTTGTGTTCGCTATTACTATTAGTGTTGCTGCTGTTAATAATAATCGAAAGAACATGTATGAACTCTATTCCTCTCTCCAGAAGAGAATAATTCCACAGAGCACAAGGGTTGGTGGGGAAGCAAAAAGATGTTGTCTTGCAGAGAAAGGGTCGGGAAGAAGGCACGAACACGTTTCTGAAGCTTGTTGAGGGAAGACAGTGTTTGTAAGTACGGGAGGTATGATTCACTCTGGGCCAAAACAAGAAAATACAGAAATAGACTTTGCTCAGGCTCAAGGCTGAGCCATGCCTGCTGGTTCCCTGCAGCCGGTCCACTAACCTCCCGCTAATCTCCCTCTTCCTTGTGTAGATTCGCCTCACCTCCCTGTTCATCTGTTCTGTAAACTCACCAGACTTTAAAAGGCAGATGCCTCGAGCACAGGTGGACAGGGCCCTAAGAGTGCAGTCTCATGCATGTTCCCTGGAGAATCTGCCCTGCCCTGCCCTGCCCTGCCACGGGGAGCTGGCCAGACGGTGCATTTGGTGGTGGGTGTGCTCAGAAGAGTCTGAGGGGTGTAGGCATCTGGGCTGTGGGATACCTTTCAAGCACATGTCCGTGCCTGTTAAAGCCGGCAGCCCTGGGACTTGGTGTTTCCAAGACAGCTGAGATTTACGAATCTTCTGGGTATCCAATGGGACGAGCCAGGCAGCAGTTTTCTGGAGCCAGCAGGAGGGGAAGGAAGAGGAAGGAGGGAAGCTGGGGAAATGGGATTTGGGCCCCTTTGTCTCACACACAGGCTGCAAGGTCTTTGGAGGCTTAACATTGACTTCCTTGAAGGGCAGGGTTCAAGGTACACCCCAGTTGGATAACAGAGGGAATAATTCTGAAAACCAAGTGGGATGCTGCTTTCACCCCCTGGTCCGCTGCCACCTCAGAGTGACGTTTGCAAGCCCTGGAAGGGACTTTGTGTTGCTGAGCCCAAGTACCATATTTTGTGGAAGGAAGTGGAGGCTGCAATGGGCTTTATCCCCTCCTACCCCCATAGTCATTTGGGGGATCATGGGCAATGCACGACTAGCACCCAGGCCTCTGATTTTTCATACAGGACTCTTTCCTCAGCATGTGCTCTTATTTGCTATGGATGTAGAGGCTCCACATTTGCAGAACAGACTAGTCACTCTGGTACCAGGTGCTCTTGGTAAGGAGCTCACCTTCAGTGTGTGGGTCAGTTACATGGTAGGAAATCGAGGAGTGTGCCTAAATTACAGCAGAAGGAAATGCCCCCCCAACTCTGCAGGGGTCTGAGCTAAGGAAGGATGGACAGAAGGATGGGCAGTTCTGACAGAAAGGCAGGTGGCTCACCTACAGCCAGGTCCTGCTTCACAAACGTGTGGCCTGTGCAGGCCCTCAAGGCCCTGGACCCGGAAGGGCCCCATGCTCGGTGTCATCCTTTGCGGCACCATCTTGCAATTCTTAAAAACAAATATCAGGAGGCCTGCATTTCCATTTTGCACTGGGTGCTGTAAATTCTGTGATCAGTCCTACCTACATCCAGCCTGGAGGCTGGGGAATGAAGAGGCCAGCCCCTCCGGTCCCCTCAGCCTGAGGACATAAGGCCACCCAGCCTGCCTTTGTGGGGAGAGTAGAGCTGGGTTACTGGGGAGTAGCAGCCAGAAGAGTGGCTGGAAGCCCCTCGTTGGGTAGATCCGTGGCCTCGTTCACGAGCCTCTTATCCCTCCCTCGGCCCTGGATGAAAAACTTCACATGCCAGCAACACAGAAATGCCCCCTTCCTATAACCGGGCTCTGGCCTCTAGCACAATCACCCAAAAACCTGGACCCTCTTCCCTGTCCACAGGGGCTGGGTGGTGGTTCTGTCCTGAGGTAGGGGAACCTGCCCTCTTTCCCTTGGGCAGCTTTTCCGGGGGGGGAAAGGAAGGGGAGGAGGTGGAGTGGGGTGGGGGGCAGAGAGCGGGTACATTACCCCCAGGCAGGCTGATGGGTCCACAGCTCTTGTCCCGGCTGCTGCTCACGAACAGACGCTTGATGCAAATCCGCCAGAGGCCGAAGTGGGCCGCCTCGCAGGTGGCATTGTGCTGCCCCACCTCGGGGCTCAGCACGGCCCAGTGGTCGGTCACCACGGCCACCACGGCCAGCACGATGCCCACCAGGATGCAGAAGAGCGTGGCTCGGACCTTCGGTGCTTTGCTCTGGGACATGGTGGCTGCCCAGGAGTGGGTGTTTGGGGCGGGGTCCGGCGGCAGTGTCTCCCAGGGCAGGAGGCAGCTGGGCCAGGGTGGTGGCAGGGGTTCTTGAGTAGGGTGGAAGGGTGGGAGCTAAGTTTAGTGTGGCCGGCTGAGCCAGAGTGGGCTGGCCCTGGGGCTGAGGGACACTGGCTGGGGCTGAGCAGCTGCCCAGGCATGTCAGGGGCCTGAGGGAGGCTTCTATTAATGCACATCTCCAGGCGTGTCACTGAGGATGGCTTCTCCTCGGGTTTCAGGACTTTCTTCTCCTCTTGGAGCCAGAAATACCTCAGGGAGGGGCGGGGAAAGAAGGTCCCAGCTGGAGACTTGAGACCCCCTGTGGAGTGAGTGGCAGCTCAGGATCCCTGACTCGGGAGGGATGAAGGGTAGCCTGCTTCTGGGCAGAAGGAGAAAGGGGTGCTGCTGGGTGAGGGCAGGGACCCTGGGGGACACAAGGGGCACAACGTCTGTTCTCACACTGGGCAGGCTGGTCACCAGGGCTGGGTGAGTGGGTCCTTGTCCTGGAGGTCCGGGAGGCCCAGGATCCTGCCGGGGGATATCTTGGGGATCCCCCACCTAGGGCCTCTGGAGCCCACATCCCACACTCTGCCCTAAGCCCCCCCACATCCCCCAAACAGGTGTGTCCTGGGCCTGCATCACCCAATGCTTCCCAGCGTGAGGACATTATTTCCTTTTCTCTCCTCCTCCCTTCCCTGCAACTGGGTCCAGAAGAAGAGCTCTGGTCGGGGTTAGTAAGCCTTTAACACCTTCCTGACATTTGCAAATCAAGGACTCGCTTAGAGAGGCCAAGTATCCAGCTGGGCTTGCCGGTAGTGCTGTCTCCACTTTACTGTTTGACCTCTATTGCTGGCAGGTAGTAAAGATTTTCTAGTTATGTTTTCATTTACAAAATAAATATATTTAAATAACAGAACAGAAGCAGGCTGAGTACAGGTGGCTAGTAAGAGGCTAATGGGTGTGATGATAGAGCAGAGGACATATGAAAATTCGGGCCATCATCTGAGAGTCCTACGGGAGGCAGGTACCCCAGGCTCCAGCCCCTACGCCGGCCCTGGGTTCTGAATCTCTAGGCTCAGTTCACCAGGTGCCTCTTTTTGGGTGGATCCACAAGGCTGATGCGTGGCCAGGAATAGACCTCAGAGCTGGGCAGGGCTTTGAGCTACAGAATCCTGGCTTTAGGTTGGCCCAGCTTACAGAAAAACTCTTTCTGTGTGTGTGGAAACACTCAGGCATCCAGCCTTGGAGTGACAGTTAATTATAATGATAATCATAATAACAGCTCGTCTTCAGTGAGTGCTTACTGTACAGCAGGCACCACATCATTGCAGTTCATCTTCACACCAACCCATGAGGTAAGTACAACTATTACCCCCATTTTATAGACAAGGACATAGAGGCCCAGAGACACGAAGGAATACAGGTAGTGGTGAAGCCAGGTTTCAGACCGAGAGCCTAAACTCTCAACTGATGCCGGAGCTGGGAGGACAGGCCACAGTCTGTTGTGACGATGGGGAGGAAGAATATCTTTTTCCTCTAATCTTCTAAGTTCTTGGCTCAGGGCCCTGTAACAAAAGACAGATTAAGAGAAAAGCATACAAATTTATTTCATACAACTTTTACATGACATGGGAAATGAAGACAAGGTTAAAGAAACAGTTAAATCTGAGTCTTTTTATGCTGGATGTGATGTAAAGCGGTGTCGCCTCCTCCCTGCCTATGACCCACAGATTTGGGGGGAAACACAATGAAATGCTGATGATCTGAAAGGACCTGCCAGGGGACTCAAGGCGTAACAGTGCAAGAGGAACACCGAGAAGGCACTCCTCATATTTATTGAGCAAGTAAACTTTAACATCTCTGCAGGGGTTCGAGTGACAGCTCAGCACACAATCACTTTGCAAATTTGTGCTCAGTTCCCAGGCAGCCTCCGGTCTTCTGGGGCATAACGTTCTCAAAAATACTAAGTAAGACAACATGAGAGGGCAGTCGCGTCATAGAAGCTGTTTTGGTCTTGATTGTTCTGTTCTTGATCACACATCAAGAATTACAGGAAAAATAATCAAGTCATATGTGATTGTACATTTGATTTCTATGCTTGATTTATATATTTATCCCACATTTCTCCCTTATTTTTTTAATAAAATGTTTAAGTTTAGGTAGACATAATAAAGAGTGTAGCAAGTAGACAGTTTCTAATAGAAAGCTTTTCAATACAGTTACTTTTTCATAAAAGACAATCTATCTTTTAAATCTCATGATGTAAAATAAAGATGCAAAGTAGATTTTAGTGCAGTAGGAAGGCAATTGTAGGTGGTCAGGTCTGTGCTTGTAGACTAGGTATTGGTCCGAGCTGGACAAGGGCAACGAAACAGCCATGGGTGCAGAAGATTTCTCCAAACTGGGGGGTGAGGTTCTAAGCCTCACCTCTGTTGACCCCCAATTTCTCACCTGAGGGCCCCTCTGCGACTGTGCCTATCTTAGGTTGTTCCTCTCTTGAGGAATCTTACCCGTCTCTGGCTAACCAGCCATTTTCCAGGGCCATACAGGGAGATGTAAAGTTAGTAAGTGAGAGAGATGTTAGCTTTTTACTTCTTTGAAAATTTATGCCCCATGGCTTCTATGCCCAGCACCTGTCTTGAGGTATCTTTACCAGGTGGAAGGATTGTGATACACGGTAATTCTAAGTATGAGGCACAAATTCTAGGAAAGGGCTATATTTAGGAAGGAAGAAGAAAAGCTATAGAAGTAGCAAACAGAAGAAAATATGAGAAGATTGATTATTTCTTTGACATAACTTCTTGTAGAGTAACGTAAGCTTGTATAGGTTTTAACAAAGAACTCACTTAATTACGTACACACATTAACAGAATAGGAATACAGATACATAAGAAAAGCAGACCTACAATTACGGGCCATATCCAATGAAACCAAGAAAACCAGTTAGGTAACTCAGGCATTTGTGAGAACTTATTAATAATATTATGAATATTGTCTAGTTGATTTTGAATGGTTTGAGAGAAGTCAGACAAATTAAAACAACACATTCCTGGAAACTGTTCACATCTCATAGGTTCTTTTAACAGCAGACAGTCGATAGTAGCACGATTCTGGAGCACTGCTATTTGCACTTGCCCCAATTCTTGATTGAGTTCAGAATAATGTGGAAACAGTCAAATTCGTTGTCTTACTGTACACACAGGCCAGCTTAGATACTTCATTTTGCATTCCACCAACAAGTCCAGGAACCGGCAGGAGGAATGCAGCAGCAGCTGCAACAGAGGTGGGATCTAAGTTTCAAGCTGTCGTCACAATCACGCGGCAGAGCTTGGAGAAATCCTTTGTGATTATTTCCAGGATGATCTATTAGAGCAGAAAGAATGCATCCCACACCACAAACACCTCGATAATGTGAAGATTTACACAAAGATACCCAACCATTTGGGAGTCTGTGTGCAGAAGACCATGTTACATTGATTCTATCTAGAGTTATAAGAGGGTACATGAGTACAATTAATACATATACAGACAGTGATTATAGTAGTACTAACAGGTAAATTTAATTGAGCATCAGAAGTGAGAGTCTTAGGAGGAAGAGTAATATTTATGCCTGATATGTTAGTAAATACCATAAGAGGAGGTCCTATGCCTATTAAATTCTTCTTTGTCCATTGATAGAGGAATCTCCTGCCACACAAAAAGATGACTTCTGCAATCCTTGGCTAGCGAGGTGTAACCACAAGTTAGGTGAGGAGAAATTATTTCCTGGAATGAGTGATATATTTAAATACACACAACTACTTTAATATAACATGTCAAGAGTTTGCTTTCGAACTTCTCGCAGGTATAATTGCCAGTATCTTCTTAAGTCAAAACTGCCTTATAAATATCATAATGATTATTATCTCTAACAGACTGATCAGTAACATTATACCATCCAAGTTTTCCTCCATTCTTTTGTCTATATATTTCTTCACCATTCTTTTTCCATACTATAGGGCCCACGGGAGTAGAGCAGGTAGATAAACAATAAAGAACCACACCCTGGCCTAAGTAGGGGTGGCTCTCTACGCTTGCCATTATAATGCAAGCCTGTGTAGTGTGTACATGCCTAAGTGCCATTATCATGAATGAAAACAAAGGGGTTATCTTTTGGGGGGTCACACAAGTGGATATTTCAACTTTCTGTGTCTGATGTACAGGTCTTTGTCAAAATTTTTTGATGGTCATCTTCTGAAATGACTCTTCCGGAGGATGCTGATGTTGGAAGTTCCTCTTCAGATCGTATCTTGATTCATTTCTGGGTAGCCAAATTAGGCTTTGATCCTCTGTATAAACACAAACAACCCCTTTGCCCACACTTTGATATGACCTTTATACTATTGTGAAGAACCTGTTGGAACTCACCACACAGAAACTGCTGTTGCTTTAGAAAAAGAAATATTATCAGAAAAATGTACCTCCATAGCTGATCATCCATCACTCTTTAAAAGATCAAAATTAAGGATATGTAAGGTATGCATTAATCATTGGTTTGCAGTTAATTTTATCATATCAGGGAGTGATCCCCTTTTTGTTTTAATAAATAATGCTTAAGAGTAAGATGACGATGTTCAATTAGAGCTTGACCTGTAGAATTGTAAGGAATGCCTGTTTTATGAGTGACATCATATAACTGAAAGAATTTTCTTAGCATACAAGAAAGGTAAACTGGAGTGTTGTCAGTTTTTATGGTGGCAGGAGCAACCAGTACTGCAAACATTTGTAAAAAATGAGTGATAACATGATGAGACCGTTCTCCTGCTGAGGCTGTGGCCCACGAGGCAGAAGAGTAAGTGTCAATGGAAACATGGATGTGTTTGAGAGTTCTACATTCAGGGACAATAGTGATATTCATTTGCCATAAGGCATTGGGACCTGTTCCCCTGGGAACGGTTCCAGCTTGTAAATGAGGGGAATTAATTTGAGAACAGGTTGGACAAGAATTTAAAATATTCTGAGCTTCCGATGCAGAGAGAGTAAAACGTTTTTTGTCAAGTAAAGGAGGGAGCAGGAGTCGGGTCATGATAGCAGTGAGCCGGTGAGTGATTAACTAAGGACACAAGCTTGTCTACTTTATCATTATAGTACGATAAAGGACCTGGTAGATTACAGTGTGATCGCATATGAGTGATAGAGAAGGGGTGTAAATGCTGATGGATACCTGCCTGTAACTGAGAAAATAAAGTCTGAATAGGGGATTGTACGGTGCCTAACGTCGCAGTTTCTAATACAGAAACAAAAAAGGCAGTATAAGCAGTCAGTAATAATATTGAGAGGACCTGGAAAATCTTGCAAAGCTTGCAATACAGCATATAATTCATTTTGTTGTGCAGAAGTAAAAGACGTTTGAGAAGTTTTTGACAAACCAGAACAAGTTGTATAGGCTGCTTTAAAAGATTTTGTATCATCTGTAAAACAGGTAACAGTATTTAATAATGGATTAGGACAAGTTTTTTGAGGAAGAATCCATTGATACTGCTGAAAAAAGGAAAATTATTTTTTCTTAGGGTAATGATAGTCAATATTTCTTAAAAAATTAGAGAGTGCAATTTGCCAGTGAGTATTTTCTTGAAATACTTGTATACTTTGTTTAGACAACGGAAGAACAATGGAGTGAGGATGTTGACTAATCATCTGTCTTAATCTCTGTCGTCTTTTGAGGACGTCAATGTAACGTTGTACTGAGGGTTTAGTTTGATACAGTAAAAATATCCATTCTAGCCAGCTGTCATATTGACAGAGCAATCCTGTGGGAGAGTGGGGTGTAAAGTAAATTAATAAAAGAAAGGGTTTGTGTAAGTCAGCTTTTGATAATTGAGCTTTTTGAATGTGTTGTTCTATCCACTTGAGTTCTTCTTCACCTTTTGAGGTTAAGTCTCTAGGACTAGTAAGATCTGAGGGTCTTTTTAAGGTACTGAAAAGATGTAGTTTATAAGCAGGAATACCTAATAACGGTCGGATCTAATTGATATCTCCCAATAGCTTTTGAAAATCATTTAAAGGTTTAAGATGATCTCTCCTTATCTGAATTTTCTGAGGAATTACTGAGTTTTCTTGAATTTTATTCCCCAAGTAATTCATTGGGTATTGTATTTGTATTTTATCGGGGGCTATTTGTGAGCCCCATTGTTTTAATTCAGCTTCAGTCTCATTGAGAATCGTAGTAAGAGACAGATATTTAGGTAGGGCTATAAGAATATCATCCATATAATGAATGATATAAGCTGAGGACCATCTTTTACATATAAGTTGAAGAGCCCCGTGCACATAATTTTGACAAATTGTAGGACTGTTCAACACTCTTTGAGGAAGTACTTTCCATTGGAATCTTTCTGAAGGGGCTTGTAAATTTAAGGAGGGTACAGTGAAAGCAGACTTTTCTCTATCCGTATGGCTAAAAGAATTGTAAAAAAAACAATCTTTAAGATCAATGATAGCTATGTCCCAGTTGTTTGGAATCATAGCCAGAGAAAGGAGGCCTTGTTGTAAAGGTCCCATAGGTTTAAGGACTGCATTAATTTGTCTTAAGTCATGTAAGAGTCTCCAGTTTCCTGACTTCTTTTTTATAACAAATACAGGGGAATTCCACGGGCTTATGGAGAATTCTAACCTATTCAACTGAAACTGTTCTTGAACTAATGTGTATAAGGCTGCCAGTTTTTCTTTATTGAGGGGCCACTAATCCACCCAAACAGGTGTTTGGGTGGTCCACTGTAATGGTATAGGAGCTGGCAGCCGTGTATCAATGACCCCTAAGAAAAAGATTGAACAGGTGAAGGTTCATCAAAAGACAGTGTAGCATGCCCTTGCTTCATCAGGTCTCGTCCCCAGAGATTAATAGCTACATCAACAATTCAAGGTTTTAATAAGGCTAATTGTTTCTCAGGGCCTGGACAACGTAAGATAGCTGAACTTTGCTATACTTGAGAGGCTGTACTGATGCCTGAAACTTGAATATGCTTTTCTTGTTTGAGCCAATTTTTTGGCCTATGTTTGAGAGCAATCACAGACACATCAGCCCCTGTGTCTAACAATCCTGTAAAAGACTTGCCTTGAATCCAGACCTTGCATTGGGGTCTATTAGATGTGATTTTTGTATTAAGCCATATTTGTTTATTCGTACTTCCAAATCCACCTTGTCCCTCTCATAGGGTGTTGTCGCAGGTGGGAGATAGGGGAGTAAAAGCAATTGGGCCAATCTTTCTCCTTGGGGAATATATAATTCTTTGTCAGATGACACCATTATTCTAATCTCACCCACATAGTCTTGATCAATAACTCCAGGTCTTACTATTAACCTTTTTAGTGTCCAACTACTACGACCTAAAAGTAATCCTACAGAATTGGCTGGTAAGGGGCCAAAAATTCCTGTGCTAAGTAATTGGACCCCTTGCAATGGGTATAAATATACTGATTGAGAAGAGGCAAGATCTACAGTGGCAGTTCCTTTAGTTGCTGCTTGCAAATCATGCCATGTTTTCTTAACTGGAGAGGGTGCCTCTGTATTATTTTCTAGGGCCTCAGAGACTGGCCCGGTTGAGGGTTTGAAGGCTGAAACCCATTGATAGGATTACCATCTTTATCAAATTTTGAATGACATTCATTAGACCAATGTCTCCCTTTTTTACATTTTGGGCAAACAGACGGCAGTTTATTTTTGAAATTTGGCTCTTTGGTCCCCTTTTTAAACCGACAGTCCTTTTTCATATGTCCTTGTTTGCCGCAACCAAACATTTCAAATTTTTTGAGCTTTCCCTCAACTTTCTTTTCATAGTGGTTGCTAATAAATTAGCTTGGTATGTAGGGGAACCTACATCTGCACAGGCCTTAATATAATCTTCCATTCTAGCTCCTGTGGCCTTAAAGTTCTAAGAACTCTCTGACGCTCGGTATTTGCATTGTCATAGGCTAACATGTGTAACAACCAGTCTCTCAAATCTGGGTGTGCTACCGTCCTTCTCAAATTATCTTGTAATTTCACAACAAAATCAACATATGGTCCATTAATTCCCTGTTTAAGTTTACTAAATGGTAAGGCAGGCTTTCCAGCTGTTTCTATTTTCTCCCAGGCTTTTAAGCACACAGACGCACTTGTGTTACTGCCGTGTCATCGTACTCCGCTTGTCTATCAAACGACAGCCAGTCTCCTTGTCCTGCTAGCTGTTCAGCAGTTCTAAGAATCAGAGGATTGGCACGCCGAGTTCTTAAAGCTTGTGCTTTTGTTTCTTCATAGCACCATGTCTTAAACTGCAAAAAATCACGAGTCTAGACAACCACGAGCCCATAGATCCCAGTCATGAGGGATCATCCTTTTTTGTTCTGCCAACCCCCTCAAGAGACCCACAACATATGGAGAATTAGTACCATAAGGGGAAATAGCTTGTTTAAAGTCTTTCAGTGTCTTATAAGGAATAGGTGCACGCTGTGCTCTGAGCCCCCCTTGGGGGAAGTCAGGATCCTCATTGGGCCCAAAAGGAACAATATTTACTGGTGCCACTAAAAGTGTCAAATAGGCATCTAAGTCACCTCCTCTCTGGGCCTTCCGCATTCCAGCTGCAAAGGCAGATGCAGCCAGGACGGGAGCGGCGGGCCTTGGACAGTGAGAGGAGAGAGGAGAGCCTTCATCGTCATTCCTGGAGGAGGAGGAGGGGGGAGGAGGGAGTCAGCGGATGTGGTGTTGGGGGTCCTACACTTAATTTTGCCACATCTTCTACTAATTCCTTCTCACGCTCCTGTGTGTCAGACTTAGTTTTAGATAATGGGGGTGTTTGTAAGGGTTGTGAAGCAAGAGTAATCAAATTGCACGATGACTAAACAGGTACAGGGGTAATGTCTTCTTGCCCGTGGGCCTTTCTGAAATCTCTTAATACATCATTCCAATCAGCTTGTTTGAGGGTTCCTTGTGGAGGCAACCAGTAACAAGGTTTTTTAATGTATTTATGAAGTTGAGCAAAATGTTTTTTAGAAGTTTTCACTCCTGAGGTTTTTAGGAGGGCATGGAGTAATTTTAAATCATCCTCCGGTTTAACTGCTTTAGTTTCAGTTTGGCCCATTATAGTGTCCCTGATGTCTGAACCCTGTCCCTACGTACCCTTTTCCGGGAGTCTTACCGGATTGACGATCTTCAGGAGCTTCCCCGCTCTGAGTTTCAGGTCCCTGTTCAGGTGCCACTTGTCGGCTTCTCCCTGCCTCTGACCTGCAGATTTGGGGGTAAATGTGACAAAATGCTGAAGATCTGAAAGGACCGGCCAGGGGATTCAAGGTGTTGCACTGCAAGAGTAACGCCGAGAAAAGTTCCTCGTATTTATTGAGCAAGTAAATTTTAACATCTCTGCAGGGGTTCGAGTGAGAGCTCAGCACACAGTCACTTTACAAATTTGTGCTCAGTTCCCAGGCAGCCTTCAGTCTTCTGGGGCGTGACGTTCTCAAAAATACTACGACAACATGAGGGCAGTCGCGTCACAGAAGCTGTTTTGGTCTTGGTTGTTCTGGTCTTCATCACGCATCAAGAATTACGGGAAAAATAATCAAGTCGTATATGATTTTGCATTTGATTTCTATACTTGATTTATATATTAATCCCACAAGTCATGGAAGAATATGATAGAACAAGAAAAGGGTGTGAGTGAATAGTAAACTTGGGGCAACAGTGAGGTTTGTTCGTTTAGACTCCTCTCAGCTTCTTGGAGATAAGGATGCTCCTTTCCTCTGGGTGCAGGGAGGACGTTGCTCCCCTGAGGACCTATGACCTGCTTCAGGAGAGATGGGGGAGGCCAGAGGGTCCTTTCTGCACCTGCTGTTTCTCAGATTCCTTCAGCCATAGTCTGAGGTAGTGTGTCTTGAACCCATCGTGGTGGATAAAAGGAACCTGCAGCCTAGAGAGCGGACATGACAAGCCAGGGCCACCTGGCAAACAAGCGCCAGAGCTGAGCAGGGACCTCACGACTCCAGCCATAGGCTGGCATGTTATTAGGGACAGTGACATCTGTATTTTTCATGTTGCAAACCAGCCTCCTCATCCAGGTTATGATCTCCCGAGAGCTTCTCTCCCAACCTTCCTCATCTCTGCACCCATTCTCTCTCTGTCCCCGACCCCTGACTCCATGTTCCCTGTGGGGGAGGGCTAACCCATCACAATGGACTGATTTGCTGACACTTGTCATGGCCCCGCTTGGGCTGAGTGACGTCTGTCTCCAAGCAGGTGGCCCCCCTCCATGGAGAACTCCTGGAAGCTGAGACATGGCACATGGCCTCAGCCCCCTCACACTGCCCTGCCAGCCTGCCTTTGGGAGCCAGGCAGCTGGGGATCTTGGGAGACACTGCGTAGTCTGAGACAGACCCACTGTGTGCCAGGCACACCAGCAAAGCTACAGTTGGGAGTGAGAATAAGTTTTCAGTGTTTAAAGACAGACCATCTAGAAAGAAGCAATTTTAATTTTAGCCCTACAAGTAGATATGGTGTCATTTGAAGAAATAAAATGTGTTTTGGGGTGGTGACAGGGGTGAGCATCCTGAGCTCTCCAGCACCAGGAGCCTCTGAAGGTCTTGGCATGTGCCCTAAGTGGGGCTTGGCACGTGGGGTGCAGTCAGCTGGGACAACACTGCGGGCCCATCAGAGAAGCCAGGCTGCGCCTTCCTTCAGTGGGGGGCAGGCCTGTGCTGCACTCAGGGTTCCTGAGTCTTCTCACCCAGCGAGGAAAGGCATGAAAGATTAATGGCCTCTCCCTTTGAAGTTGTCTGTGGGTAAATCTACCATGAGGGTGGTAGCTCCAGGGATTGGAGGCAAGTCTACTTTCTCTGCCCCTTTTACTAAAAGCTCCTACAAACTGACTGTTTCTGCTCATGGAGTCCACTGCCAGGCAGCCTGCTTGGCTCCCTAGGGCCTTGCTGGGCCAGGGTGGGTCTCCAGGGATGTTGGTATTTGCTGGGAGCCTGGGACTGGGCTGCATGAGCACCCCCTGCACAGGTCCCAGGCTTGACAGGACGCCAGGAGAAAGGGCATCGTGGGGAGTAGGAACCAGCCCGTCAGTGATGGAGCTGCCAGCCCCAGGGTGGCATCCCTGCTCCACAGGGCTCCCAGCAGGGCATCAGCCTCTCTGTGTTGCCCTTTCCTCATCTATGAAGTGAGGGCAATGGCGGCTGACTGGGGGGCTGGTGGAAGCCTTAGAAATAAAGCATTTTACCGGCTTAGTCCGTGATAGATGCAACAGACTGAATTATGTCCTCCCAAATTCCTGCGGGGAAGTCCAAAGCCCAGTGCGATGGTATTTGGGGACAGAGCCTTCAGAGGTGATTAGGTCAGACACGGTCTCGAGGGTGGGGCCCTCCTGATAATTAGTGTCCTTAGAGAAAAGGCGCTGGGCGTTCCCTCGCTCTTATTCTCTGCTGTGTGGGAACTCACTGACAAGGTGAAGGCCGGGGAGTGGGCTCTTCCCAGAACCCAGCCACGCCTGATCTTGGACTTCAGGCCTCAAGAACTGTAAGAAAATAAAGTTCTATTGTTTATGTCACCCAGTCTGTGGAATTTAGCAGCCTGAGCTAATACAGTAGGCAAGTGGTCCCAGATGGCTGCTGTTGTCATGTGCAGGCTGCAGATGGATTGGCTTTCTCTGAGGGGCTGTAAGCCTCTGGAGGGTGCAGATGGCAAGACTGGATTATGTACTCACTCCGGGTCCGCTCAGGGAACATCCCCAGGTCTGGGCCGGGGGCGGGAATAGGTGAACCCTTCTTGGCAGTGGGCTGCACTAATTCTGAGCTCAGGCTTATTTAGGCTGAGAAGTGGCCTTGGGTGTTTGATCCTGAGGTACTGTTAAAAAAGCAAGGTGCCACCCAACTGGTCGCGAGCTCTCCACGCCACGTCAGCTGCCGCCCTGCAGCGCACAGCTCACACCCTCTCTTGCATCAGGATTGATGCCTGCATTTCCGTCCTGTGAGCCGAAGGCTCTGCCTCTGCCCCTGCCCACGCCTTCCCCAGGGTACCCAGAACTCCACCTTCAGAGCCAGAGATCGCGTCACCCTGACGTCTGCCTCCGTCGTCGCGCCTGCTCTGCCTCCCCTGCCTCTGTCTTTCCCTTATAGGGACCCTTGGGATTATGCTGGGCCCACCCAGCTAATCCAGGAAAATCTCCCCGTCTCGGGACCCTTAATTTAATCACATCTGCAAAGTCTCTTTTGACATGAAAGGTGACATATTCACAGATTCCAGGGATTAGGACTTGGACACCTTTGGGGTCCATTCTTCTGCCTACCCCAGGCATCCGTTAGAATTTGCTCGATTTTCTCTGGCATCCCCTTGCAGCTCAGGTGCAGGGATGGAGACGTGTGAAGGTGAGATCGAAGGAGGGCTGGGGCTCTCCCAGAAGGGAGATGCCAGCCGGAGGGAGCAGGGCCCAGGGAGCTGGGGGCATCGGAAAGGCATTTAAAGGGTGACTTGTTTTGTCTGGGCTGGTAAGGATGGTCCCGCAAGCAGGAAGGTTGATGTACTGGAAGAAAACGGAGAGGTCAAGGCCCCAAAGAGCGTGATGAGGTTGAAGAAGAGGTGTGGTGGTGGTCAGGGGAGGAAGGAGTTGGGGGCAGTGGGAGCTGTGGTCAGGGAGGAGGACAGTAGCTCTGAAGATCACAGCAGGGGACAGTTCGTGGCGGTGACAAGGTCCAGGCTGGAGATGAAGGTCAATGGAGGTGGAAGACAAGCGAGCCGGGGGGCCAGGGAGTCAGGGCAGTTGGCTCCGCGGATGTCGATGTGGCTCAGTTTCATGGTGGCAGGACTCCGGGTACAGAGGAGGGCTTTGCGCTAGAGGTAAAGTGTCTGATGAACGTGAAGGAGTGGCCAGGAATAAGTTAGGGAGGTGACAGTGAATGGAAAGGGTCGGGATGGTCTACCCAGGCTCTTGGAGAAGGCTGTTCCCTGAGAGGCTGGTATAGTAACAGCCTGGGCATGTCAGCATCCCCCACCGCTCCCTTCTCATATAAAAGAAATACAAGTTCGACGACACAAGTTCATTACCTTCTCCGATCACAGACTTCTCTGTTCCTGAGGTTGTACTAGTCATTCTGTTGGTAGCTGCAAGTTTAAAAATACCCGTATCAGGTGAACCTGCCCCAGTCTTCCTGTGGGTCTTGAGGCTCTTCTGATCCCTTCTCTCCCTTTCCAGCCCCACGTGTCTCAGGCCGGAACACAGGGCTGGTCAGAATTGTTATATTGGGAACCTGGGCAAGGAACCCAGAAAAAGAATGGGCAGCTTTCTCTAAGAGGACCAGGGAAAGGAGTGTCCTTGGGACAGAGGAGGCTTTCGTTTACCCCAGGAGGTGGATCCCAGGAGACCTCAGTAAGGAGACTTTAGGATGTGGGATTTCCAGAGGGCACAGTGGAGATGGAAGATGGAAGGGAGGTTTGGCAGGGAGAGAAGAAGCCCTGGGCCAGGTAAGGGTGTTGGAGAGTCTAGGGGGACAGATTGTATCTTCCCAAAATGGCCACAGCAGTTTTTCTGCTCCTACATATTCTTCCAGAACCTTCCAGAATCTTCCAGAACAGAACAGGTGGAGTCTATTTTCTCTCCCCTTGAACTCAGGTAGGCTTTTGACTATTCTAACCCTCAAAGTACAGTGAAAGTGATGCTATGTGACTTCTGAAACTTCCACCTTTCTCTCTTACTCTGGAAACACCTACCTTTGGACCCAGCCACTGTGCTCTGAGGAAGCTCAGGCCACACAGAGAAGCCATGTGTAGATATTCAGGCTGAAAACTGTAGCTAAGGTTTTTGCCAATAGCCAGCACCAACTCAATGCCAGACATGAGGAAGTAAGCCTCCAGATGATTTCCAGCCCAGGGCCATCAAGTCTTTTGTCTGAGGCCCCAGCACTGTGAACAGAGATAAGCCATCCTGGCCCTGTCTGTCAAGCAGAGATAAACATCCACGGCCATGTTTAATGGTTGTATAACACCACTAAATTTTGGTATATTTTGTTACACAGTCCTGCAAGGAATTACTCTTTGTGTCTCTGAGGATGGCTAAATGTGAGGTCTGGTAGAATGAAGCAGCCCCAGCCTGCCAAGAGGAACTCAGTACAAAGTGGCTTGCTAGCCCCTGGGCAGGGAGTCAGGGAGGGAGGCTGTTATTGCCCCCAGCCTGGACCCCAAGGGGGTGTATGCCCACAAGATCTTGGGGTATGGACAATGAGGCTGATTTTTCACCAGCCTCTAAGATAAAGCTGCACCAGAAGTTCATAGTGAGAAGCCACTAGATTTCAACCAAAGTCATCCTGGTATCCAAGCACTTTGGCCCATTCAGACACCATTTAAGATCTGGGGAGCAAATAAGCCGTGTCCAGCAATAGGACGCTAGTTAGATAAATGGTGGTATCTCTGCTTTATGCAGCCATTAAAGGTTATGTTTTTGAGGAGTATTTAAAGACATGGGAAGGTTCTCGGACGAGGAGCAGTTTACAGGCGGCAGCATATTGAGCCACGCCCCCACGTACATCTGGGTGCCCTGAGGGGTCAGCTGTGCTAATAATGTCTTGGATAGTGGGATTTGGGCTGATACTGTTTTCTTCTTTAACTTTTCTGTACTTCTCAGATTTTTTTTTAGGTAAAATGTAATACCCTTACGATTAGAAAAACCTAAGTATTACTTGTTTTAAAAAGAACCTGGGTATTTGCAGTTTACCTGTGGTTCTCGAGATCCCACAGGGCTTAATGAATCTCTGAGAGAACTTACCAGGGGACAAAGGTCAGACTCAGGTCCCCAAAGCACCCTGTCCCACCACTATAAGCACAGGGAGGTGGGCCTGTGACATCACTGACTGCAGGCTTTTTGTTTCTGACGTTGTACCTGCCATTTTGTTGGAGGCTGCAGTTTAAAAATATCCATATGGGGCATGTGTGGTCCTTCTCCCCCCTCTGGATTCTAAGACCCCTGGGCACCACTCCTCCCCTCAGCCCCTCCCCCTGCCCCTCATCTCTGGAGGGGACAGCCAGGGCTGCTATATTAGGAACGAGTGCAGGAGCCCAGGTCACGGGGCTGGTTCTGAGCTCCCCGCAGGGAGGCCCCCTCCCACCAGGCTGTCCTCTTTGCAGCTCCACTCTGGGGACCCAGAACGGGACCCATCCCCCCGCCACCTGGCTCCCAGAGCACCCAAGAACCGTCAGGACTGGGCTCTTTATCACCTGAGTGGCACTAGGAAGGCCTGGGTGGAGGTTGGGGATTGCAGGGCCAGCAAAGAAAGCAGCAGCCATGTGGCTGCCTTGACCACGGCCATCCCACAGCCTGGGACCACAGAGGGGGAAATGAGCGGGCATCAGCCAAGAAGCAGCAGGGCCAGCGGTCCTCTACTGGAGGGGGTGGGGGCACTGTGCGCACGGGGCCAGGAGGGCTGCATGGTAGGTTCCTCCCAAACCGAAGTGCAGTGTGCACAGCACGCATCCTACAGGCCTGGCTTTCAGAGCACCACCTTGGGGGGCTGTTCCAGAACGATTCATTTTGGGAAACTCCTTCAGTGTTGTTATTCAACAGACCCTCCTGAAAGCTCACGCTAATACCAATTCCTGAGCTGAGGTGTTTAGAAATGTTTCCTTGTTTCAGTTGAAGTTTAATTCTTTCTCTCAACAGTCCTGGAAGGAAAGTATCATCTTCTTCCTTTGACAGAGGAGGGAACTGGGGCTCTGGGAGGCTGGGGGTCTGTCCAGTGCTGCCCGCGGGTGAGTTGGGGATTTGATCCCGGCCTTTCTGGCTCTCGCCACCTCGCTGCAGCTGCTGGGGTGTGGACGAGGAGGACCCCAGAGTGGTGAGTCCCAGGGTCCAGCTGGCCAGGTTTCTGGCTTGTCCTCCTGCTGCCTGTTTGGTTGACTTCTATCAGCACTTTATTCCTAAACACAGGGACAAAGGCACCCCTACTCCCACCCAGGACAGGGGGCCGTTTTCCATTTCCTTCTTCCACCCCCAACTTCTGTTTCCATAACTGTTGGCTCAAAAGTGAAAAGGAAAAAGGCAAAAATCAGAATGTGTTGCAGGGAAAGGAAATAATGGGAATTAGCGAATGAGGTTTCCTGATACATCCATAGACTAGACACAGATGCCAAAAACCTGCTGTGAGAGCTCACACCTCCCCTGCCTGCGCTTCAGCTTCCCTCGCGGTAAAATCAGGCTGCCGCACGGTTTCTCAGCCCTGGCGGGTGGAGCGGGTCATCGTGGTCCAGGCAGCGTAGGACGTTCAGCAACATCCTTGGCTGCCACCCAGTAGGTGGTGGTAACACCTCCCTTCCAAGTTACAACAACCCAAAATGTATGTGGACGTTGGCAAGTGTGCCTTGGGGAGCAAAACCACCCCACCTTGAGAACCACTGGGCTAGCGGTATCTCCCTTTCATAGTTGTTACGAAAATCCTCCAAAAACTTTTCCTTCCTTCCTTTTATTCTTCCTGCCACCCTCATCCCTCCTTGGGCTTATTCCTCTTCTGGGTTGAGTACATCAAATGACATATTCCTAAGGTACCTGCCCTCTTGCTGTTCGTGATGTCCAGTGATTTCTGTGGTTCTTGTTTGGGTCAAGGAGAGAGCTCAAGCCTGCTCCTCCAACCTAGGAAGAAGGTAGCATGGATCCATTTTACAGATGGGGCCCCTGGAGCAGAGAAGTGGCCAGTCATTACTTTGGAGATGAAAGAGGGGCCCTAGCCGCTCCGAGGTGGATGCAGCCCCAAACAAAGGTGTGGGTTTCAAGTAGGCACTCCCAAAAAGATTGGGGTAGGGAGGCAAAAGGGAGGTACTGAAAGACATGGACAAGGAGCTGAGACTGGCCAGTTCTTCCCCAAACTGTTCCTTTCCCCCTGGACTACACTACATTTCCCATCTTCCCTGGCTCTTAGCGATGTGATCATGTCATTGAGTTCTGGCCAATGGCATGTGGGCGGAAGGGAAAGTCACAACTCCTTGGCATGTTAAAACTTCCCACAAGATCACCTACCGTCTCTTCTTGTCCCACTGCATGTCCAATCCAGGGGCAACCTTAGAAGCCCTTGCTGCACATGGCAGAGACTCTGAATAGGTCTTTAACTTCCCGAATGGCTGGGAGGGGCAGATCACCCCTTTCAGTTGACTGGGCTTTACATGAGTGAGAAATAAACTTCTATTTATTAAGCCAGTCTACGTTTGGGGGACATTGGTTCTGTCATTAGCACCTCATTAGCTTACCTTCAGTAACATCAGCCAAGGATAGAATGGGGATCCTGGGCTGGAGAGGGGCTCTGAGCGGCACATGGTTAGGGAACTAGCACATCCACTTCTGGGCCAGTTTTTGTGGATCTAACTGCAAATTATGGAGGCAGAAAGTTTTGCTGAATGAATGCATGACCATGTGAGCCCCACATTGGAGGCTGTATTATGCTACCAAATGTAGATTGCCGTGGAAGTCCACTGGGACGGCTGCAAAGCTTGTGCTGAGTCAGAGTTCCCTCAGGGCTAAGAATAAACAGGAGACACAAGAATTCTGGCCCATAGGGCCAATGCTGGGCGGTGTGGGCTCCGGGCTGGAGGAGACATCAGCCTGGCGCTTCATAGTGGGTCACTTGATGGGGCGGGGCCTGTACTCCCTTGGCCCCAGACCTGGTGGCTCAGCACAGCCCACACATCAGTTTCCCCAGCGGCCCATCTCAGGCAGGGGGAAGGAGACTTAAAAGGCAAGGCTGCAAGTTCAGGCTAGCCAGGAATGGTTCCTGCAGCCACGAGGGCAGGGATGTGGGGACACTGGGCCTGCGGCTTCCTCTGCTGGGACCAGGGTGGGAAAGGCCTTCGTGAGGCCCTGGAGTTCGGTGCCTCTTGGTTGTAGGAAGAGCAGGTGGTTCTGGTAAGAAAACTCAAGGTCTCAGTCCCAAAAGGCAGGGGAAGGTGTAATTGGATGGGAAGACCTCTGGGCTGCAAGTCAGGTGGAACTAGGGGAGGACACTGATATCCTCTCCTTCTGCCTCCCAATATATGAAGGCTGACATCGGTCAGTGCCCACCTGCACAGGTGACCCTGCACAGGTGTCCACTGTGACTGGCTGGGGCCAGTGTACTTGCACTAGGTCAGTGTCGCCCTGATCAGAGGCCACTCTGGTCCCTCTCTTTGTCCCTTATCTCAATTCTTCTGGTGGCCAGGAGAGTGGGGGCCAGTGGCCCTACCTGGGACTGGGGGCCTTGGCTCACTTGGCCTCTGGCTGGAGCCACATTCTCTTGTCCAGCTTTACCAGTCATAGGCTCACATTTTGTACGTGGGTACCTCTCTCTATTTCTTCATCATTTTAGATGAATCAGGAGGGACAGGAGGTCTGGTTAGTGGACTTCTTACAAACCCCACCAGGCAGCTCCAGGCCTCTGAGGCTGTGGTTCTGCCCAGCTGGTACCCCGCTGCAGGCTCTGAAGACGGGCCTGGCTTGCTTAGCTGCCCAGATGCCCACACCACATCCCGGGGTGGCCTGTGCATCGTCCCACCCATCCGGGACATGGCACCTCGATGATACCACCAGAGGTCTAACACCAGCCAGTAGTGCCGGGGAGGTGGCCAGGGACCCAGATTAAAGCCAGAGAAACCGGCCCTGACCAGCACAGAATCTGTCATTTCTCCCTCCTCTCCTGGAAGTGTCCACTCCCCCCATATGAAGAAGAGAACATTTTAAAAATGTTTTTATTTAATTAAAAAAAAAAGACAAAACTAACAACCCAAAACCAGTAGTAGGTACAGGATTCACAGGTGCTTAACTGGCGGAACACACGGGGGCTGGTCGGAGGGGGTGGTAGGATGGGAGGAGGCGGAAGAGGTGGCCCAGGCCACCGCGTCTCCCGTGGCGCAAGGGCGCAGAGTGGTGGGTGGGAGGGTGCCAGCTCTGCCCCTTTCCTGGGAAAGCTTGGCTGAGATGCGGGGAGGAGCAGCAGCCACCCTGAGGCCAGGACCCCGAGCCTGGGGCAGCGGCGGAGAGAAAAGCCGTGAAGACTAGGGGCTCCGGCTGAGGTTGCTGTGCCCCCTGCTCTTCTGTCCCTCTGTCACCTCTTCCTACTTGTCTTGGTCCCTAGAGTGGGCCCCACATTCTCTGCCTGGGACTGGGCAAGAGGTATGATTCATGGGAACACGGCTTTCTCCAGGGGGTGATGGGAACTTCTGGGGCAGCGGGTGGGGAGGTGGCTTATGTGGAAGAAATGCCAAGGCCACCTCGCTCTTGGAAGTGACAGAAGGGTCCTGGGCCTTGTGGGTGGTGGGCCCCCCTTCCTTCCAGCCCAGGAAGATGGTGTCACGGTAGGGAGAGGGTGGGGGCTCGGGGTGGGGGCAGGACGCACGGGGGCCCACAGCAGGGGCAGGCCACGAGCCTTGCCATTCCAGCATTCGCTGCTGCACATGCTCGGACAGGCCGCCACACAAAGCCAACCTCAGCAGGAGGAAAGGGTTTCGAGCAAGCACGATGGGGCCCCAGCCCGCCGCCCCTCAGTCACCAGTCAGCAGGAGGCGGGACGTGTGGAGATTTCCCCTCTGGGGGCGGAGGGGGATGGGGAGGACCGAGACTCGGACCTAACTCCCAGGGGCCCAGTCCGCCCAGGGGTCCGTGAGCAGGTGGCTGAGGTAAGAATTTGCTTGTCACATCCAAGTATGACGGCTACTGGGATCACAGACAACGGCTCCGGATTGGATTCCGAAATCTCAAAAAGTAAGAAAGGACTTGTCTTTAGAAAGCATGTGTTTTATATAAAAGAGGGCAAGCTCCATGTTCCAGAAAGGTTTTCTTCTGAACCCGGACATGCTTCCACGTTCTCTGCTTTGGAGGAGGGGAGAATGGTTGGACAAATGTCAGACCCGGCACCACCTCCGTAGTCCCCAGTGCTGAGACGTCCCTCAAGTGAGAAGGAGGGAAAGCACAGCGTGGCCCTTCCACCCAGACTTCCCCTGCCGAGCCCTTCCAGGGGCTGGCAGAATAAATTACAATAGCAGATTGGGGGAGATGGTGCTGGGACTTTTTGAAGTGAGGAAATGAATGTAATTTTCTCTCCTGGCATTTATTTGCAATAAATCGTGATTAATAACCACCTTGGAAATGGATGTTTGTTCTGATTTTTTGGTCGTCATTCACCCTCGGGCCTCCCTTTCTTGTACAGAAGTTCAGGCTCCTGCTGCCAAACACCAGTGGGGGCTGGGGTCTGCCCCCCGCCCCTGGGAGGGAGAGAGCTGCTCCTCAGGCCAGTTGGGAGGACACAGCAAGAGGCCACATGGTCAACTTCCCAGTGACCTGCGGAGTCTTCCCAGCTCTCATGTACAGCCAGTGTTTCTGCCTTTTCTGTGTGAGGCAGAAACTTCCAGAAGTAGATAAGCCAACCAGCAATAGACTCTGGCCTTCCCCTAACACGCAGGCCAGCAAAGGCCTTCGCGTCTGCAGATTCCTCCACAGGCCCCGGTCTTCGCAGGCTGAAGGAAGCCGGTCCCAGGACAGCACAAAGGCCAAAGCACCAGCTGGCTGCAGGGCTTTCTCCTCAGGACCACACGTATGTCAGTAACAGGCCACGGCCAGAGAGAGAGAGACAGAGGGGAAGGGGGCCGGCTTTGGCTTCCTCTTCTCCAGCTCACAGACGTGGGAACTTCAGGTTTAAAAGAAGCTCACCAGTGTCCAGAGGTCCCCGTGTCCCCACAAAAGCCCTCCAGGTGGCCCAGTACCCAGGCGAGGGAAGACCCTGAAAGCCCATTCTTCTGGCTAGATTTGTTTCCAAGAGGAGATAATGGCTCAAATCCATTTTCCTGGGTCAGTCAAGGCTGTACAGTCTCAGGAGAGCTCACTTGGGCCTCCTGGGAGATTCTGGAACCCTGGGGCATCAAAACAACCTGTTTTGGGGATAAAGTCAGCCTTCTGCTTCTGCTTCCACCACCCATTTGCCGCCTCCCGGTGATTCACTCCAAGCCAGCCTGAGACACATTCTGGAGACCAGGGAGAGTTGGGTGTGGCCTCTGTCCATTGTTGGTCTGTCTTAGGGTCAGATACCCTCCCGTGAGACCCAAACAGCTGTTCTGGGGAGAGGCTGGTGCTGAGAGAAGGGGGCGGCTCAGACAGGGGTCGTCCGTCGGTTCAGCATGCTGACGTGCAAGCCTTCCTTCAGGTCCGGCTGGAAGAAGTCGTGCACCTGCAGGAAGCTGGCCTCCTGGTCGGGGCTGTAGCTAGCGGCAGTGGTCACCTTGAGGGGCTCCCTGGACAGCGTGTACATGGACAGCTCGCCCATGGGGATGGCCCCGGTGATTTTCAGGCCCACCGGAGACACAGCCCTGGAGGGCGAGGGCTCGGTGGACCTCGAGCTGGACCTCGAGCGCCGTCGCCGGTACCTGTAGCTTGGCATCCTGGCATAGGGAGACGAGGAGGGAGCCTTAAGGAACTCCCGTTTGGTCTTGAATCTCAACTCCTTATTTTTCTCAATGTAAATGTTTACAGCCAGGACGCCCACGGTCTCAGCCACAATGAAGGACAGGGCCCCAAAGTAAAAAGACCAGCCGTAGCTGTAATGGTTCTTTTTGTCTTCATCACGTTTGTTGCTTGGGTCGCCTGTGTTGCTGGAGATGTAGACGATGATGCCTATGATGTTACTGAGGCCTGAAAGGGAAGCAGAAGAGGGGGTGGGAGGGCGAGGCAGAGTGCACCCCACAGGTGCCCAGAGGGCAGGTGGGCAGAGGAGGAGCTGGTGGCCACTCCCTGAGTTGATGGGTATTGCTTTATCCTGGTTGCTCACTTTTAAGTAATTTTTGAATGGGTAATAAAGTACAAAATTCTGATGAGGTAGAGGAGAAAACACAGGCTCTAAGTTGGCCAGCTCCTTGCCTGAAGGCAGCTACTGGTACCTTCTTTTTTGTACCTTTCTTATATCCAGTCTCCCTTCCTCCTTCCCTCTCTTATTCGTGCTGTCCCCCACACACATGCGCACACACAATATCTATTTTCCTCTTTACACAGTATTCTTGGGCCTCTCGCCTTTTCACTTGAGTCCATGGGCTCCCTATCAGGACATGAAGAGCTGTCTCTGTCTTCCTAACTGCACGTGACACCCACTGCATAGACATCTCGCCTGGGCTCTGCTGTGGATTTTCAGGAGGCTTCCAGCCCTCTCCTTGTGTCCACACCGTTCCACACACGCATGAGTACAACGGTGGGATGAATTCCTTAAAGTAAAGCTGCTGCCTCACTGGGTATGTGCATTTAAAAACTTAAAAACATAAACTTTTGTTTTGGGATAATGTTAGTTTATTGAAAAGGTGTGAAGATAGTATGGAGAAGTCCTTTCTAACTCCCCACCTGGTTTCCCTTATTAACACCTTACATCCTCATGTACATTCGTCACAACCAGGAAACCCACCTGCTGTATCACTATTCTCTGTGCTCCAGACTTTACTTGGATTTCCGTGGGGTTTCCCCTAATTCCTTTTTCTGTTTCAGGATCCGTATAGGAGACCACGTTGCATTTGGTGTTTTGAATTCAGTCACCACCCCAAAGCCCTCCATAGGGGCACAAAATGTCTCGACAGCCAATAATACATATTATCAAACTTGTGGATCTTTGCCAATCTGGGAGGTGAAACATAGTCACCCGTTGTTTTGTCTCTTAAACCTCCTAAGTGAGGTCGAGGAAAATCAAGCTGCCTTGGCTGACTCTTGGCTCTGCCGATGGCCTCCACTGGCCTGTGGACACGTACAGACCACTAACCAGGGCACGCACAGAACCGACCTCACCCGTGTTTGGGTAGGTCATGCCCTTTGCCTCAGTATCCTCATATGCCAAATGGAATCCAGTGGTACACACCTCACAGGGTAGATGTGAGGATTAAATAAGCCAATATCTACAGTGTGCTTACAATAGCATGCTTGAAATTCTATTATAATCTACTGTGTTTTATTGTAAAGCAATGTTGTGGGTAAAATTGTAACATTTCCAGAATATCTCGCCTGGCTTTGGTGCATTTGCACATCCTCAGGGGTGGAGAGTAGTTCATCTCCATGTCAGTGGGTAATTACCTGGGCAACCGAGAGCATGTCTGAACCTGAGAGGTGAAGGGGAGGGGCTGGCTTGCTTGCTTCCTCAGAGCAGGAGAGAGAGACGGCACTGGACTGCAGTTTGTAAGCAATAAACGGGTTTAAAATTTTATTTCTCCCTTTGACTGATTTCAGTTTTTAGCGGTATTTTGCCCTGGAATTTCCTCTCCCTGGACTTATGGATGTGTTGTACTGTCTAGGCACTGCCCATGGCCTTGGCCCATGTGCTTACTGCTCCGATCCCAGTGTGGGTGGGTTAGAATATTTCCTGGTAAGGGGACTAAAGGTCCTCCCCCAAGGAAACCAGTTGGAGGTTTGACTTCTCGCCCCTTCTGCTGTGTTCCAGCAGAACCTTCACAGACAATGGCTTTTACTTGAATGGCTTGCTTCCTGTCTCCCCTCCTGTCTCTTTCACCCCTTTTCTCCCTGTCTCCCTAACTTTGGACTTCCTGCCCCACCCTGTATTCAACATAAGCCCTAAGAATGCTCTTTAAACCACAACCCAGAGAAGTTACTGCATCTTCTTCCAACTCTCCCAGCCTTGGCACTGAACATTCCCAAGGCTCTGACCACTTCCTACCTAGAATTTTTTAGGGGCCTGTCTCACATCACTGCTGGGGCTGGGGTGGCCTGGAGCTGGGCCCTACATGTGCCGTCTGGCCTGCCACTGCCTCAACTATGATCAAAGTTCCATAAACCAGGGAACAAACGGGAATAAGCGGCTTCCCCTTGCCTGCCTGCCGTGCCTGCCCACAGCTGCTGCCTTGTCCTGTCCTCTCTGGCAGGACTCATGTTTTTAGCTGAGCACCTCTGGGCTCCTCCGGTAACCTGGAGCATTGGATACGCCTTTGGGATGTTCCTCCTGGGGGAAAGGGCAGCTGCAGGGGGCATCTCTCTTTGGAGGCTGACAACCCTGCCACCTGACTGCCTCCTCTGGAGCTGGGGTGAGGCAGTCGTGCTCGCAGATCATCTGGCAACATGGGGGCTGGTGTTAGTGTGATCTTCTTTCCCTTCCTTGGGACAGGAAAGGGAACAGTATCTCAGTGTCACAGCAGGGACTTCCTTAATGGTTCACACCTTGAGAAATCTGACTGCTTAAAGGAGAATGGGCTGTCTCCCTGCCCTTCCTCTCCCGCCCGTGTTCTAGGCTAAGGTGAAGGGAAGGGATAAGAAGGGCAAGAAGGGAAGGAGCAGGGACATGGCAGGAGCCAGTCTGGTGTAGGAAAAAAGATACTTGGAAAGCGAAAAAGATACTTGTTAGGATGGTGTAAGGAGCGATGACAACAATTTAGGAAAGAATTGCTGAGCGTTGTAACATTTCTCACATTTATTTACTGGAGCGGGGCCTGAGAAGTCAGGCAGCTCCTGCTTCTCCTGCTAGAGGCCCCGTTGCACCTTTCTCTGAACTCCACGGCGCTGCCTGGAGCCTTGAGGATGCCCCTGGCTGAGTCTGCCCTGGCAGGCACTCCCTCCGCTCCCCCCCAGCACCTCAGGCTGGAAAAGCTGGCTTCTGCACTGGCCTGTGGACGTGCACAGACCACTAACCAGCTGGGAGGCCCACATCTGGCCTGAATGTGTTCGGCGCCTGCAGAGGCAGGGCACCACAGCGCCATCCTCACTGAGGCTTGGGAGCGATCACTGTAAGCCCTCTGGGGCCCACTAGGCAGGGGCCTGCTGCTGTCACCCACTGCTCCTGGGTTCCCACTGGGCTGCAGTTGGGGTGGCTCTAAGGTTCTGCTGCCTGTCTCTCAGCCAGAGAGCTGGGCAGTCACGATGGGCCGGAGGATCTGACTTGCTCTCTGGAGCCACCCTAGCACACGGGGCTTCTCTGCCTCTTCGGCACCCTTGCCAGCCCTGTGCCCCCACCCTGTCTTTACCTGCTGCACCCCTTCAGGTGTGGGCTTCTGTGAGTACCTCTGGGTGCCACCCCAGGCCCCCCGACTCACCCAGGCTCCCCTGTGGAAGGCTTGTAGGGCTCCAGTGCTGCCCCTTTGTGGCACCTGGCACATTTGGACTTACTATTACTTTTACGTAGGTGAAATTCACATAACACATCAAACAAACACTTTGAAGTGAACAATTCAGCATCATTTAGTGCTTGCTACCACCACTTCTATCTAGGGCCAGAGCCTTTGTGTCATTGAGAAAGGACCCATTCAGCATTTGCTCCCCAGTCCCCGCCCCAGCCCACACCCCTGGACTTCTGAAGTTAATTATGCAGTCTGCCCGCCTCCCCCTGTGCGCAGGGCCCAGCTTGGCGGCTCACCTGCAGCCACAAAGAGGATGCCGGCACTGAGGACGATGTTGTTCTTGCGGCTGTAGAACCTCCCGGCGCCGATGCAGAGCCCTCCGAGCAGGAGCAGGATGGTGCTGAGGATGGGGAAGACGCTGGAGGCACGCACGATGCCTGGGCCGGGTGGGAGACAGAGCCGGGAGGCTGTGAGACCGGCCTCCCTCCTGCGGTGGCCGGGAGTGCTGTCCCGGGGCCCCAACGCCCAAGGCCCTTCCCCTGACTTTGAAGGTTCCCATTAGGCTCTGGAGACCTGAGGTGGGTTGGGAGCTGGGGTGGGGTGGGGCCAGAAGCACGTGAGGGCCCAGGCCTGCTGGTCAGTCCCCCACTGCACGCCGAGGGGGCTCAAGTCGCGTCTGCCCAGGTCTTGCGTAGGCTCTCCTGGTTGTGGGTCACACTTCTGCCAGGCGGAAGGGAGGAGAGCCCCCCAGTGGCATCAGGGAGGCTGGAATAACAGCCTTGGCAACGCTGAACTGCCTCCCATTCAGACGACACCTCTCAGCCCACAGACCCTTTCATGGACACCACGTCCAAGGAGCCTCTGGAAGACTGGGGAATGGCGTCCGATGGAGGCAGCTCCCATGGGTGGCCGAGGACACAGGCTTTGGCGTCAGGTGGGAGTGGGTGCGAGGCCCTCTCTGGGACATGCTGGTGGTGTGGCCTTGGTCAGGCCGTGTCACATCTCTGAAACGGAGTTTTCCCATTTGTGGGACACAGTTCATCATAGAACCTACGTCCTAGGGTTGGTTTTTATGTATAAGGGGCTCAGCACAGGGCCAGGCCGTAGCGCATGCTTCTTAGCGATGGCCTTTATCTACATCATCATCATCATTTATCACCCCCAGGTGACAGATGAGGACATGGAAGCTCAGGAGCTCTTGAGGCCCCAGAGGAGGAGGTGGCTGGACAGGGAGACAAGCGTGGCCTGTGGTGTCCAGCAGAGAGAGATTTGTGCCCTTGCTTTGCCACTGACTAGTAGGGTGACCAGGGCAGCTAAAGTCTGACCACCCCAGTCCCCTCTTTTATAACCTGGGGACAGAAGTGATGTCTGCCTGTAGGGAACTGACTTATGGCTCCTGCCAAACATTATGTCCAAGTCCTAACCACGGGCACCTATGAATGTGACCTTATTTGGAAAAAAGGTCATTGAGTTAAGGATGTGATTGAGTTAAGGGTCTCTGGGTGACGCCACCTTAGATGAGGGTGACCCTACATCCAATGACAAGTGCCCTTGTTAAAGGGAAAGACACAGGCAGAAGTGGCGATGTGCAGGGGGGAAGCCGTGTGAAGACAAGCAGAAAGGAGGGAGGCAGCCTTAAGTCAGGGAGTGCTGGGAACCACCAGAAGCTACAAGAAGCCAAAAAGACAATCCCTTTAGGGCTTTAAAGGCAGCTCAGCCCTGCCAACATCTTCCTGAAGACATCTGGCCTCCATACTGAGAGAAGTACATTTCTGTTTTAAGCTACCCAGTTTGTAGTGATTTGTTACAGTCGCCCTAGGAAAAGCGTACACTACCTGCGTGAGTTGTGAGAATGTGCTGGAATAAGGTACGTGAAGCACTTAGCAGGCTTCGGGTATGAGGGCCCCATCCTTAGCCTCTGGCTAGGAGGAGGGGCAGGAGGAAGGGACGGGGTGAGGCGGAGCTGCGAGCTGGGCTTCCTGGTGCGCCTGCAGGTCTATTTCCCCGGCCCCATAGAAATTCTGCTATGTGGACTTGTAGTGGCCCCGGCAGGGGACAGTGAGTCAGGGAGTGTTGGCAGGGGGGACCCTCCCGAGCCAGCTGAGCCGGTTTGCCACCTTTCAGCCTCTGAAGGCAGCGTTTGTCTCTTTTTTATAAGCCCACCAGTGTGTGCCTGCGCTTCACAGAGAGGGGTCTGTTTGGGGCATTAAATGAAGCTCTTCTGTCCAGCACCTTCCCCTCCTCCTTCTGTCTGGTTGCAGCCACAGGCTCTGGGAGGTTTCCCGTGGGCTTCCGAAATGGGGTTTGAGCTGGGCCAGCCAGCAAAGCCGGGAGTCAGGCCCCCTCGATGCCCGGGGACTAAAGACAGGGCAGGGGGGCAGGAGAGAAGGGAGCCCGGTGCCTCTAAGGTCACTGACGTTGGGCCCGGCTCAGAGCCGTCTGTCCTGCCCAGCTAAGTCATGTGAGCTCCTGTCCTTTGCCACATGGGCTCATTCTGGAGCTCTGGATATGCAGGTGCCAGCCAGGGGCACTGTGGACAGAGGTGCAGGCTGGGTCTTGCACAGAACTGAGGGCTGGGCAGGGCTGATGTCCAGCCCCGCCACGTGGCCAAATCAAGCCCTGGCAAGGATCTGTGTCTGCCCAGAGGATGGGCACCTCCTTCTAACTCGCTCTCAGGCACACTGAGAACTCCCAGCAGCCCTGACAACAGCTCTCTGAGGCTTAGCATGGAAATCATACACCTAACTGGAAATTAGATGGACAGGACCACTCCCCACCCCCAACCCAGCCCAGGCCAGCAAGGCTGGTGGAAGAGAAATGGCAGGTGGGATGTGGGGTGGTGACCCACTCAAACCCCATAAACCACAGAGGTATTGCAGAGCTTGGAGGCCATCAAGAAGCCCTGTGACAGTGACATAACTCATCGAGAGCCCGATTTCTCTGGGAGGCTTCAGAATGCATGGCTGGGGTGATGACTTTGTTCCTGAATTGTTGAAGACAGGGTATAAGAAGCATAGCCTTGGACCGGCTGGGCTGCCACCCCTATAGGCCTTGCCATCGGCAGCCACTGTGGAACTTTCTGTGACCTTCTTCAGTATACCCGCTGTCCACTGGAATGTCAGCACCACGAGGGCAGAGCTGTTTTGTTTACTGCTATATCCCACGTGCCTGATACAGTGCCTGGCACATCGTAGGCCCACGGAAACTTCGTGTTAAGTGAGTGAATAAGTGACATCTCATGAATGCTTGTCTCCTGCAGCATCAGTCCCCAGAGCTCTCTCTCCTGTGCTTCTACATGTTTTTGGGAGCAACAGTCCGCACAGACACCAGAGGACTGAATACCAGGAATCAGGGTACTGCGGGGGCCTCCCAGCGCTCACGCCTCCCCCAGGACACTGCTGGGGTTGGGGGTTCAGGACAGCTGGAGCCTGAAGCTGGATGTGTGCAGGCGCAGCACGTTCCTGGTTTGCCCCTCCAGAGCCTCGTTCTACCTCCCTGCATCCCACTCTGGGGCCCGGAGGCTGACGCTGCGGACTGAATCAGCCAGCTTCCTTGACCCTGACTTTGGTGCAGGTGAGTTATTTCCCTGGCTTCCTTCTTCAGGCTGCAAATTCTAGGGCAGCTGCATTTCTTCATAAAGGCCACAGCTCCTGCCTGGCAGCCCTGTTCTTGCTGTTGTCCCCTTCCAGGTTCCTCTGCCTGCCTCCTTCACTTGTTCAGGCCCAGGGGGATAAGGGCTCCTTGGGTGGCTAGCCTGGGGTGCTCACCATCCCTTGCAAGTTTCCTTAAAGTGCCTGCAGCTTTGTAAATAGTCCTTCCTTAGTGGCCTTCATTTACTCTGTTTAAGTGACTATCTGCTTCCTGCTGGAACCTCAGGAAGCCACATGGTCTGACCTCTGGGCTGATGGGTTTGAGGGCAATTCAGAAAGAGATCCCAGAGCTCTGGGGACCATTGAGGGCACAGGGACAAGGGGTAAAGAGGGAGACCCAGTGCCATTGCCCATAACCCCCGGCAAGTTCAAGTGAGAAATGGAGAGGGAATGATTTATTTCTCCACTGCTTCCTTCAACACAGTCCCAGGGCTGGTCAGTGGGGCGAATTGGCCTCAGAGCCTTAAGAACCCCCTGATTGCCCTGGGAGGAGCGGAGAAGGGCAGGTTTTGAGTCAGAGTCGATGTTTCAGTTGAGCCATCCCAGCTGCGCTGAGCACCAGGGACCACTCTAGACGGCTGTGCAGGCCACGGACTGCGCAACTTGAAGGATGTCATTTATACCGTAGCACCCCTCAAATTGTGCCATGTGCAACCAGCACAACCATTTCTGGTGCACCTATGAAATATCATTTGCTTGCTTCAGTGTTGGCCCCAGAAAGTAGAAAGAGGATAGGTAAGAGGAAGAGGAGAAGGTGAGGGAGCAAGGATGGGAGACAGATCTGGCCGGACCCTTTCAGGTTTGGGCCTGGCCAGAGCAGCCTGACACTGCTCCAGGTTCCTTGGGAACCACATGCTGTTCTATTTCACTAGATGACTCAGAACCCACATCCTTTCTCCTGGAAAAAATGATCCATGAGCAGGTGCAGAGTGAACTGTGCTCCCTCTGAGGATGCTGGTATCGATTCTCCATAAATGAAGCCCAACCGGAGCCCCCAGGGCTGCTGCTGTAAGCTGCTCTGCATGGGTCTTGGCTAATGTGAGAGCGGAAGACGACTTAGAAATGGTGCTGTTTTTCCATTTCCAGCCTCCTTGCCTGGCTGAGGCTCCAGCCTTCCTCCCGGGGAGGTATTTGCAGGCCCAGGCATGAGATGTGGCTTTAGGGTATGGGGCTGGGTTTGCCCTTCAGGGTTCAGCGTATGCTGTGCCTTCTGGGCTCTAGTCCAGTGGTGGGCGACAGCCCAGCGTGGGGCCCCGGGGTGGGTAGGGGCTCGCAGGGCAACTAGAGGGCAGCGGTGGTGCTGCTGCAGACACTGAAGGCCCTCGTGTCCAAGGCTGCTCCTGCCACCTTCCTCACCTTCTCCCACGGCGGCTTGGACCCCACCAGGCTGTCTTAGTGTGTGACTTCATCGGATTTTTTACGAATAGAATGCTGGGTGCCGAGGAGGGGTGGGGTGAGCAGGTCCAGTGCCAGCAGGACAGTGTCTTATGGGTGTCACAGTCCCCCCAGGGATGCTCTGCCTGGGAAAACCTATGTCTTTAACCTATTTGTCCCCAGCCCAGCTGTGCCAGTCAGCAGCCCAGGCTGCAGGCATGCCCAGCAGGGCTGGGGAGTGGGGACGCCCACCCCCTCACTGTCCCCTCATGTGGGGGCCTATCACCCAAGGAGCTCCCCTGGGATACCCAGCATTCGTGGCAGTGTTAACAAAGTCCCGTCCTCTGAACCAGCAGGCTGAATCAGGAAGGGAGTGACAAGAGCCCTCAGAGAAGAGCCCCCCTGCACCCCCGCGGCCCGTCCTCCCCCAGCCACCCACCCTGCCACCCACAGCCCCTCTCAGCACAGAGGAAGCAAAGGAGCCTTGACACTCACGGAGGAGATACTCCGAGCTGTCGTGGTCGTAATCATTGTCCTCTGGGAAGTGATTGATCCGGAAGCAGTGCCCTTTATAGATCCCTGGAGGGAACAAGGGGAAAAGAACATTGTGGATGTTCCATGGGTCCATGAGTCCATTCATCCCAGACTTGTTTACTGTGTGTGAGCCAGACTGTGGGCCCTGGGCACAGAGAGAAGAAAGGCCGTCCCAGGCGTCGCGGTCTGGTGGGGGCGGGCACACTCACAGAGGACTGCACAGTGGGAAAGGGCCCCACAGCGAGCACACTGGCGAAAGGAACGGCACTAAACACTGTGCAGGGCCAGGAGCCATCAAGCAGAAGCCCCCTGGGCAGCCAGGATATGCCAGCCCCCTACCCGCGGGGAATGTTCCAGGCAGAGAGGAGAAAGTGTGAGAAGGCGGGGCGGGGGTGGGGGCCTGGTGTATTAGGGGTGTGGTGGGAAGTTCAGTGCAGCCAGACTTAGAAGGGCCTGTGCAAGGGGGAGCTTGGGGGCCACGGGAGGGTAGGGGGGCAGTGAGCCAGCAGTAAGCCTGCCCCGTGGTGTCTGTCTGTCTGTCTGTATCTTCTCTCTCAAGCACACAGTTATGATGAATCTCTCCTAAGGGACATGCCACCTCTGAGCACAGTTGGCAACATGATTCCAAACCCCTCAGTGCGATGGAAGGAAGAGAACATGGAGCAAGAGACACTTCCGGAGAGGCCAGGACCATCTCCTCCCTGGGTTCCCCCTGACTCTGAGAAGCAGCCTTCGCAGGGTGGGGGGCAGGACACCCTGGGTAGTTTAGAGACAACAGGAGGGAAGGCCAGGCCCTCCCCTTCCAGAATCCTCTCTCCAGCTCTCCCAGCCCCTGTGCCCTGAAGTTTGGGAATGCCAGCACAGACTGGGACACAGGTGGAGAGGGGTGCACAGGGGCCCAGGCCTGCCCTGCCGGCACGCTCACGCCCGAGGCAGCCCCCCAGCTTCATCAGGGAGTTCATCCTGACACCCCTGTGTGGCCCAGGGTGGGGCTCTTTCCAACTGGGGCCATTTCTAGTTCTGTAGCTGCTGCCAAGTGTCCTGCTGGCCTCCCAGAGCCCAGCCGGACCTCCAGGTCGGAAGCACAATGTTGGAAACAAGGCCTGCACCAGACCAGCGTCTGTCTCCTTGGTACTTCCAATTGGGAGAGCCTCTGATGAGCTTGGGGCACGCTGCTCTTCCACCTGCTTGCCAGTTAGCTGGCTGACCAGCTACCTTCCCAAGCTCTTCCCTCAGGCGGGTTCCATAGCTGCCGCCTCCAAAGAACTGCAGTGCTTGGTAAGGACCTGTGCTTTCTGAAGACCCCCCTGGCCTCGAGGGCAGTAAGTGGGTGGGCTGGGCTTGGTTAAAATGGTGGGAGACAGACTGAGGGTCCCAGAGGTGAAGACTTGGGTGGGACGCGCTGTGATAGGGCTCTCTGTGTCGGCGCAAATGACTTAGGCACCTCCCTCGGTTTCCTCATCTGCAGAATGGGGATAACACAGGCTTTTCATCACCTAGCGATCCTAGGAGAATCCTGTGAGTCAATACTTGGAAGGCATTTAGATGATTCTTAGCCCAAGGCCAAGAACCTCGCCCAGCCCAGGGGAGGGCTGCTGCTGCTGGGCCCAGAAGTGACCGGCCCTGTCCTCAGCAGGTCCTTACTCTAGTGACTGGCTGAGTGGGTGGAGAACCACAGTGCTTGTGAGCAGGAGGAAGGAGCCCCAGGGCAGAGTGGTGTCAGGATGCGGAGGGGGAGCCAGTTTCTTTTCTCTTGTAATAAGCTTTAGTGATTCATTTTCAGACATTACAGAAAATACAGAAAAAAAATGTAGAGGAGAAAATCTTAATTCACTCATAACCCTATCACCCAGAAATAAAAAGCTGGATACATTTTAGGATATTTTTTCCAGATGTTAACTATGCCTATAGAAATGTCTCTAACAAAAGTGGTTCATGATGTACATAGATGAATAGATCTGTGAACATATGCACAGGCCCCGATACCTTTTCTCCACAAACAGTCAGAGAATCTTAACAGGAGAGGCTCCCTCTGGCCCAATTCCCGAGTTTTATAGATGGAGAAAATGGCTCACCTGGGGCCACATGACTAATGAAGTCTCTTCACACCAGTGGTTTTCAGACCCTTAGGAAGGAGAGAGCCGTCATGTCTCTGGGAGCACAGGCCACTGACCCCAAAAGCACCTCAGTATTCCTACAATGTGGCCAGTCCAGGATCTCAAAATTAACAGCCCTAAATACCACATAATAGAGAACACGGCAAATGGCCCATTCACCAAGTGAGAACACGTGTGAAGTGGATTGGAAATGGCTCTCTCTCTTCTCACATCAGCCATTAATTTTCTCCTTTTAAATGCCTTAGGCCAGTGCTAACAGAATTAAATTTGACAGGGATAAATGTGAAGTCCTTAAGACCAAACACTGCACTTGACAAAAACAGGCTGGGGGAGGCAAGGCAGCTCTTGTGAAAAAATCCTGGGAAACTGAGTTGGCACCAGGTCCCGTTAACAGAAGCACAGGGTCCAGAGAAGAGGAGGGGGCAGCAGCTGGAATGCTGGGTTCGGTGGTGGGTGCTGTGCTTCTGGGCACAGTGTTGGGAGCTGACCTGGAAGAGGGAGCAAAACTGGTCCTGGAACCATCAATAAAGAACTGACTGAAGGAACTGGAGGTGTTTGACCTCCAGAGGACATCAATTCTGAGGAAGTACCCACATTCCTGACTCTGGGGACAGGGGGCAAGCACCACTCTCCTCCACAGCCCACTTCCCTGGACTGGGGATGGGGGTGAGGCGGATGGGAATGGGGTCAGGCTTTCTGCCTCTTCATAAGGTCTGTCCGGGGAGAGGCCTGGTCCCAACAGTTGGCAGCTTGTCAGCCACCTCTTGTCCTCAGCTTAGGGCCTCACCCACAGACCCTGGGTAGCTGGAAAAGCAGCGTGTGCTCCCCTCCTGTTGGACACCATTCCTCCTACAGCGATTTGAAGGGTTGACACATGACGGAGAGGTTCTTTTATTCCAGAGATTATAAGTAGCAGCCATGGCTGGTGTTTGGGGGAGGCAGGAGATCTTTCAGGAAGTTAAAAGTTACAGCTGTCTGAAAATGGAATGCCTTCGGAGGGGGTCAGGCCCTCTCCACTGGCAGCCACCAGATAAGAGAGGCCGGGTTGAGGACTGGGGCCCCAGATGGGGTCATGCACTGGAGGGCTGGTGAAGGTGCTTTGCAGGCCTACACCTGGGAGGCTGTGTGTTTCACAGCAGCACACTCAGCAAGAAGCGCTTTTGTAAATGTAAATGTGGCTAAGAGCCTCTTGCACAAAGCCTAGCAGGACTGTGAGCCAGGCAGTTTCACCTTCCTGCATGTAAATGGGGAAGGGATGGGGGCAAGGCTGGAACCAGGGATGAGTGGATGAGGCTCACACAGCGAGGCACCTGTATAGTTTCCCGGGGCGTAGTAACAAGTTATCACAAACCAACTTGGCTTAGAAAACTGAGATTCACAGTTCTGGAGGCCAGAAGTCCGGAATCAGGGTGTCTGCGGGCCGCACTCCCTCTGAGACCCTGGGTACCACCCTTCCTTACCTCCTCCCAGCCAGCAATCCCCGACTTTCCGCGGTTTGTGGACACAGCACTCTGCTCTCTGCCTCTGTCAACACACCCCCTTCTGTGTGTGTGTCTATGCCCGAATTTCCCTCTTGTTATAAGGACAACAGTCATTGCATTCAGGCCCACCCTGATTCCGCATGACCTCATCTTGACTTGATCACCTCTTCAAGACCCTATTTCCAAACAAGGTCACATTCACAAGGACTTGGGGGTTAGGACTTCACCATATCCTTTGAGGGACACAATTCAACCCATGACAACACCCATTCCTTCAGTCTGTGCAGACAAGCTCAGCATAGGAGGAAGGATAAAGGAAAGGAAAGGGGTCAATTACTGGATAAGTCAAGGTATCTTTGAGCATCATCCCACACGGTGGGATCCATAGTGTGTACACACAGCCCCAAGAAAGAGAAACACCTGTTTCTATGATACAGTGAATTGACAAACCGTAACTCTGGATGGATATGCAGCCACTAAGAAAATATGTGTTAAAAAAGGAGTTAATATGTCGGACAGTGTGGTTCCTATTTGTAATTTCTATCAAACATAAAATACCACCCTAAATACAGAGTGGAAGTTAGCAAAATATACTGGAGGGGCATTTGGAGCAAATGTGTCTACATGCAAGCTGGTGCTTCAAAATGAGTTTTGTTTTCAGATTGAATACATAAATATATGGTTTCCTCATTTCTGCCAAAGTGTAGTTTCCTTTTCACAGTACCAGCGTGGGAGCAAGCCTTACTTCCCTAGGCCCGGAGCCCGTTCCTTCTAGGGCTGTGAGCAACTTTTACATTAGTCTCAACTTAATACTTTTTATTTAAAATGAATAAAAGTTTTTTAAAAAATTGTATGTATTAACATAGAGAGATGTTTGTATATGTTGCTAAGTGAAAAAAGCAGGTTAGTGAAATGTGGTGGTGCCTCTGAAATGACCACAGGCCCACTCAGGTCAGAGAGCTGGTGATCGGGCTGTGAACTGTGGTGGTGGGATGGTCTGTGGGTGGCATTTTTGCCCCTCCTGGGTGAATCTCCCCATTGCTCTCCCTGTGGGCTGTGCCCGGGGGTTACACACCCCTATATGCAGCCAGGGTGACCAACCCCAGGATGCGGGATTTTCAGTGCTAAAGCCAGGAAAGTCCAGGCCAACCAGACAAGTTGGGCACTGTATGAGTCATTTCAGGGGTGCTGGCATCTGACGTCAGCCTCCATATGGGCCACCTCACAGGTCTGTTGTAATTAAGGGAATCCTGGAGCAAAGAATGTTAGAGAGTGACTTAGTAATTTGTGTAATCCTTTATCGCTTGCAAAGTGTTTTTATAAGCACGGCTTCATCTGGCCTCACAAACACAACAGCAGCAAGGGGCACCTGCTGAGAGTGTACAGAGACCTTTTGCCCCACCTCATGCTTCTCTGCACACACACCTTTTACTCCAGCCATTCACTGATGCCACAGGCAGCTCCATGCGGGTGTCATCTGCCCATACCTTGATTCAGCTGCAGTCATCGTGTCTTACTTTTTGCCTGTGGCACTGGGTAGGTTGCACTGCATCCCTGAATGAGGAACTGGAAGTTCAAGGATTAGGGCGCCCCACTCTGGGGTGACCTTTGAGCAGGAGGATGGGAGCTGGTGGATAAATGTTCCCATCCTGCATCCCTTGGGTCCATTCCCCCTGTGTCAGAGGCAAGTCCCGGCAGGATGGAGCCAGGAATGATCAACTCAGGGACGCCTCCTGCAGGGGCTTTCTCTCCATCTTGGTTTCACTCTCCCAGTGCCCCCGCTTCCCCTTCCCTGCTCCCTAGGGTGGCCACCCAAGCTACACCACCTGCATGCAAGCCCTGGGCTCAGACTAAGATGAAAGCTGGTGTGCTGAGCATGTTCCATGCATCAGCCCTTCCCAGCTTTGTAGTAACACTCCTTTGACGATGATAGAAATAGGCTCAGAGATGTCGTGAAAGCCCCATGGCAGAGGCTGAACCCTGAATGACAGGCATTCTACCCTGCGATGTAAAGGAAAATGTTCTTCACCCATTTCATAGCAGAGGCTCTGGGGATGCCTGGTGTGCACATGACAGAGCGGAAGCCTCTGGAATCCAGCTTCTAGATGTTCACCAAATGCGCTTCCCACTCGGCCCTGATGCTGCCTCTCCAGGAATCCTGAGCAAGTGCAGAAGGGACCACTGCTACTCCCACGGCAGACCAGGTGGTGGGACCACACAGCAAGGGAGAGTGCTTGGCGCTGGGCTAGCTCCAAGATACGGTTTCCTGGGAGAGAAGCAGGAGGTGGTGGCGGCGCCAGGACTTAGGGAAGGCAGCTCTGGATCGGCAGGGGCTGCCGGAGCCCGGGGTGATGAAAAGGGGCAAGCAGAAGAGGGTGCATCAGCCACCCCTCATCAGTATTTTCACTGAGCTAGTATCACTGTGCAGGGCATGTTCCAGGTGCTGGAGCTACAGTCTGAGTTGGGCCATGTCCTTGTGCTCCCGGAGCAAGCTCTGCTTCCAGGGAGAACTGACAGCAGAAAAGGATAAAAGAAATGACTATCCGTGTCATTCCACATGGTTGGAGGGCAGGGGGAGGGATCTGAAGCATGTGAGATCATGGGCTCTTGTCCTGAAGTCGTGGCTGAGCTCAAAGCTGAGGTCGAGGGCTCAGGTGCGGGGCCTACATCTGGAAACAGACACCCCTGAGGGGGCTGCTCAGATGCATGATTTCAACGTTCCCCACCTCCTGGGTCAACACGAGGAACGGACAAACCCAGAAGAGGCCCAGCTGCTGACAGAGGGGCCCAGACCGGAGGAGGAGGAGAGGGTGAGCACCACCCGCGGCCCAAACATCCCTCCAGCGCCACTGGAATCATCTTGTGCTGGAAAATAATCAACATTAACTTTTTCTAAATAGTGATCAATAATTTGCCTTTACAATAATTTGGCATGGCTGTGTCCCACCTAGTCCAAATTAGGGTGGCCTCACTGGACTGCGCACTGTGAATCGGGTCATAATATGCCCATCACAGCTGTGGTCCAAGGGCCAAATGGACTGTCCTCAGCTTGGAGTGGGGCCCGTGGGAGAAGCTCAGAGAGCACCTGTAGGATGCTTCTCTTCAGGTGTTTTCCCAAGTGCTTCTTTGTGAGCCTGGCCCCCTACCCCAACTCTAACACCCCGTGGGAAGGGCAGGAAAAGCCTAGAAGGGCTGGAGGGCTATTGCTTCCAGAAGGATACAGGCCTTTCCAGAAAGGATGCAGGGCTTTGTGGAGAAAGTGGAGAACTGAGGGGTGGTGGGTCGCCAGCCAAGTGAGGGACAAGAAGATGGGGAATAGTGTAAGGATACACAGCATGAATGAAGCAAGGGTTTATTTAGCACCTATTACATGGCAGGCACTATTTTAAGCACCTGCCATTTGTTAACTCACTTGGTCTTCATACTAACCCTGTGAGGTAGATAGGATCACTAACACCGTTTGCTACTTAGTGTCCTAGTGGGGAGCTGAACCCGGGCCTCTGGGTTTCAGAGTCAGTGCACTTTTCTTCCACACTTTGGAGGCAGAGGATCCAGTGTGTTCCCAGGGCTACAGTAGTTCTGACTGGCTGGAGTGTGATGGGGAAGTGTGGGGTCCACAACACTCTTTATTGGTAGGAAAATTTGTTTTCTAAGACTCTTGGGCTACAGGGCATTGGCTGACGTTTGAGGATGGATTTTCACTGGGAAGTGATGCTTAATCCAGGGTCCCCCCACCAGTCAAGAATGTGAGTAGTTGGCTATGGCAGAAGGTTAGGATTTCTGAGGGGTGCCGAGGCGCAGAGAGGAGGCTTATGGTGGACAGTGCAAGCAAAGGGCGTCCGGGGGCACAGGCACGCAGGCTGGCCAGCCTGTGCTCTGGAACCTCAGGTGGCCTGGAGTAGGCAGAGAGCAGCAGCGGGGGTGTGGAGGCAGAAGAGGCTGGGGTGGGGGTGGAGGCCGCACACAGTAGGCTGCAGAGATGGAACTTGACTGCCCAGGCCCCACGGCTGTGACTGGAGGTTGGAAGGTTGGGCGCAGGGAGCAGCCACTCCTGGAAGCAACTGTATGGGGTGAGGGCAGAAAGGAGGTACGAAAAGAAGGAAGGAGGCTCAGGGCCACAGCCAGCAGACCCTGACTCTTGTCCTTCCATGTGGGTGCCGATGAGGGACTAGAGGCCAGGACAGAAGTGACTTGCCGAGATCATTCCAGCACAGAGGCAGGGCGTGCTCGTTCGTGGGACTGCCATAACCCAGGGCCACAAAAGGGGCGGCTTGACCAACAGAAATTCATCGTTAGTGTGTTGGCTGTGTGACTTCCTTCTGAGGCCCTGAGGGGGGATGTGCTCCGGGCCGCTCCCCCAGCTTCAGGTCATTTGCCAGCAACCGTTGGCATCCCCTGGCTTGTGGAAGCATCACCCTCATTTCTGCCTTCGTCTCCACATGGCATTCTCCCTGTGGGCGTCAGTCTCCAAATGTCCCCTTTTCATAGGATGGCAGTCATATGGGATTAGGGCCCACCTTAATGACCTCATTTTAACTTGATTCTCTCTGTAAAGACCCTATGTCCTAAGAGGCCACATTCTGAGGTCCTGGGGCACACAATTCATTCCATAACACGGGGTCAGGAGCAGATGTGCTGGCCAGGCGTCCAGGCCAGGGGCCGAACCGTCCCCAGCAGACGCAAGCTTACCCCCACCCCCTCCAGCCCTCTGCCCGGTCTCCTGCTCTCCCTCATGGTTCCTTCACTTCCATGCCCATCTCCAGGGAACCCTCCTAACAACTGTGATTTCCCAGTTGGCACACACTGACGTCCTCCTGACGGCTGGCCCGTCTCCAGCTGAAGCGAGGCCAGGTGTTGGGAACAGAAACCACTTCACGGGGTCCTACAGAGGAACTCTGGGCTTGTGGGGGCAGCACGGGTGGGGCTGGACTTTCCTGGGGGAGCCCTAGCTTCCCGGCTTGTTAGTGATTCTCCGCGAGACCCTGTTAAGCCTCTGTGACCGGCAGTTCCTTCATCCACCTTCCGTTTATTGAGCACCTGCTGTGTGCTAGACGCTGAGGACTCAGATGTGGCAGGGTATCTGCTCTCTGAAAAGCCATGTCCACTTCTTACTGGACACATGGCTCCACTGTACTCTCAGCTTCTTTTGCAGGTAGACATGGCCATGTGGCTGAGTTGGTGAATGGATATGAGTGGAAGTGATGTGTGCCCTTCCTAGACAAGGCTCTGGAGAAGTGGGGGCGCCCTCCATCTCCAGCACCTCCCCCACTAGCCACCAGGAACGGTGGGGCCACTTGATGGGAAGGGCCTGGGTCCCACTGTGGAGGAAGCCTCCCACTAAGAGCACCAGCACTTGGAACTATTACATGAGCAGTAGATTCACTTCTATTATGTTTAAGACATTGTACATTTTGTTGTGTTTCTGCTGCAGCAACAGTAATAATACAAGAAGAGAACAAGACAGATATGGTCTCTGCCATTCTGGAGCTTCCCAGTTATGCAGTCATTCAATTGTGACTGAAGAAAGAGGAATGAATGAGAAGTCCAGAGAGCACGGCATGGAGGAAGCTGGCCTAGGAGCAGAGTAGAGATCAGGACAACTTCTTAGCTGGAAAATGGGGAATATTTTACAATCTTTCAGAACTGAAGTGGGCCCAATGACACCCATGTTTGTCAAAGCATTGGTGAGGATAAATTCTGATGATATATAGTTTTTAACTCCTTATTTCTTAGGGGTGCTATCAGATCAGCCAGTTTTCAGACTGGAGTTTGGGGGGAACCCTCCATGGCCACGTGCTTGTCTGTCCAGGCAACGAGGGTGCCTGCAACAAGTCTCACACATGCCCTTTTCTCCTTCTGACAGCCACAGCTTAGAGTCATTGAGATGCCTCATTGTGCCTCTATGATCTGTTTGGAGTCTTTGTTTTGATGTAGAAGACGTGGCCCATCCATTCAACCCTTTGCCATTCTTTCTTCAATTCAGCATTCGTGGTCCTGTCTAAAAAAATTCAGAGCTTAGCTGGGGAGGTGACTGCACACATCACTTAGAACAAGGGAGCCACTGACAGCTGCTGCAAGGGAAGTGGAAGCTTCATAGAGTTTCAAAGAGTTAGGGACAAGTGCTGGGTGGGGTGACTGGGACAGCTCTGGGTGGGGCTGGAGTTCACACAGAGCTGAAGAGCAGGTGGGCCAGGCCCAGGGAAAGCCCAGCGGCCTGGGGAGTGGGCTTCTGGAAGAGAGCATGCACAGGGAGCTTGGGGCAGAGGGCTGAGGATGGAAAGGTAGGTGGGGCTGCAGCCACAGGGAGGCCTGAATCACCCTGTTGGGCAGCTGGAGCTGCGGTGCCACTGGGAGCTTTCCTGCAGCTGGACAATCTCCTCATGCCTGAGGTGGGAAGAGCTGGCCTCTCGTGGCTGTGCATGTCCGTGACTATTTCCAGCCTGGCCGGGTATAAGGTTTGGGGACCTCATCCGAGCCCCTTGGGTGTCTTGTTTTAGTTCCAGGGGAGCTCAGCTGCCTGAGGCATTGCGGGCCCTATGCCCACCCTGCATTGAGGTGCTCCCGCTCAGCTGGTGCTCCTTGTGAGGCAGGACACATTTAAGCTTTGGTTCAGAGTCAGCAGCTGCCTGCAGCTGCCAGGAGGGGCCCCCCAGGCTCAGTGCTCAGGGCTGTCAGGGGTGCGGGCGGGAGGCCAGCGGGTCCTTGCACTCAGCCTGCCTTCCCCCATCCCCACTGCCAGTCAAGAGGAGAGAGCCATCTTAAGGAGTGACGGGCCGCAACTTGACCGGGTTTGGGCAGTTCAGAGGAGAACAGACACCGCAGTGCTGTGCCCCTGGGTCTCCTCAGTGTTCTGCAGCTCCAGCCTGTATAACTAGGTGGTGGGGTGGGGGCTGCACTGAAGACCCCTCCTCTCCCTGGCAGTCTAGGTAAGCTGCTAGGTCTAAGAGGGTATCTTCCCTGAATGGAGGATTTAGGAGAGAAGTCACTCTTGTCATCAGCAGCAGAAGGAAGATGGGACTAGACTGGTTCAGGGTCTGTCTGAAACCATCTGGCTCAAGCCCCTCCCCCCTGGCAGAACTCTATTTCTGACCCCAAACTTGTCTCTTTAAATATGGAATCTAGAGATTAAAGTTAGTCTGGTAAACTGAGGCATCTACTAGGTCGTGGACGCTAAGGACCCTGTGCTCTGGTCGGGTACTCAGAGGACCAGAGATGGGGAGAGAAGGGGTAGGCTACCTGCCTGGCGCTAAGCTCATCTTGAGGTTCTGATAAACTTCTGGGGTATATCCATGGGGAGCCCCTCTCTCTGGGAAGGGGTCCTTCAGACAGAGTTCCCCCAGGTGGCCACACTGCAGGGCCCTCTCCCCAGCCAGGGATCTTAGACACACATTTGACCTGTGCTGGACTAATCAGCTGCTCTCTTGGAAGTATGGATACGGATCAAAAGGAGAGGAGACCCAGGGGCCAAGGAATGCTGGGAAGTTCATGGATGGAGTGTTCTTGGTGGTCCAGGATGCCAGCTACAGGCACTCCTGCCTCTCTCCTTGCTCCATCCTGGCTGTTAAGCTCCTTCAATCCCTTGGGACCCTCCATGTCCAATAAAATCTTCTTTTGGAAATAAGCCAGAAGAGGTCAGTTTCTGTGCCTGCAGCCAAGAGAACCCTAAGACCCACCCAGCTGCGACTTCATCAGGGGAAAGAGAGTCCAGCCCAGTTCTCACGGGCTCCAAAGATCATTCACACAGATCCTAGGAGACAGGAGGGCCAGGAGGGACAGGAATGCTGGACGCCAGTCTCCACACTGACACATGGAAGCTATGTGACCTCCTGAGGTTTCAGTCAGCTGGGAAAACCCTTGCTGTGCCCGTCGGCATCTCTGTTTCCTCATCTATAAAGTGGGGACACCGATGGACTTCACATGGTTGTCATGAGGAATAAGTAACTGTGACCATGTGTGGCCAGCACAGCGAAGATTCCCCATAAATGGTTTCTCCTCGGTCCTTCTGGTGGCCAATGAGCAAGCCCTTGAACCAAGTCTCCTCCCACAGAAGCTGCGGACCCCAGGGATGGCTCTTGGGCCCCAGAGGCCCCCATCCTCCTGGCCTAGCTCCCGCCCACCCATCCTGGCCTCGCTCTCCAGCCATTCTGCCACCCCCCCATGTCACTCAGTGAACCCACAGTGCCAGCCTCACACCTCTGCCAACCCTTCGCTCCAGGGCCGGCTGGGATTTTCCAGGCTTCCTGCCGAGATTCATAATTGAATGGAGCCGGGGAGATTTCCCCAACCAATAGCTCCTTTTCTCTCCTAACACAGGGAAATGGGTGTTCAGTTATTGTCTCTGTGATTTTTCTACTTGTATCTGCTTGATAACTATTGCTTGGAAGAAATCTCAGTACCATGGTTTATTTTTTTTCCCCCTTTGCTTCTTTCTTTCTTTTAATGAGGAGCAAATATGGAGCTCCAAGGAGGTGAAACAGCTCTCTGCAGATTCTAGGCTTTTCCGTTGGTTTGCCTCTGCAGATCTCTGGAAAGTTATGCTCCAATAACCTGAGAGTTTTAATTGAAGGGCCTGGGTGGGGGAAGGAGAACCATAGTGTGGAATCATAAACTTCTGGAAGGGACCCATGGGACCATCCCTTCATCCCGTTCATTTTACACATTAAGAAACTGTTGCCTGCGGAGGCAAGTGCCGTTTCCATGATGACAGGCTGGTTGGAGACAGAGCCGAGCCGAGAAGCCTGGTTCGGTGCTCTTCTGCCACCCCCGACGTTCTCGACCTGGGGGATTCTGCCTCCGAGGAGACAGTGGCTGGAGACTGCTGTGACCGTCAGAACGAGGGGGGACCTCAGCGCTCCTGGCAACTAATGGTGGAGGCCAGGACGCTGCTGAACATCTTATAATGCACAGGGCAGCTCCCCTCTTCTGGGAGGAGCTACACCTGGGCAGCCAGAAACCAGGTTCAAACACTGGGTTCAAGACCCCTCTCACTGCCCCTGGCACCAGAGCACCAGGTTAAAATTCTCCCTCACCTGCTGGAACCCTGGTACTTCCAGGTTGCTTGGTGAGGAACCAGCACGCTGTGCGGGGCTTAGAGCACTGGGCTGTTGGTCCCTAACCCCCAGGGCACCTGACCCGGGACTGCCTGTGCTCAGTCCACCGTCCTGTGGCTTCCCAGCAAGGGCGCCCCTGTACCTTCCATTCTCTTTGGAGCCGGAGAGAGCGAGGCACGTCCCCCACCCTGATGAGGGCCTGTCGAGTGCCGAAGGGCACCTTCATAGTTGCAGACAACCAGCGGGCGCTCAGCTCAGGTCTACACCCATGTGTGCAAGCACGGGGCTGGATGCTGGGCTATGGTGGGGGCTGAGCCAGAATCTCTCGACTTTGAGTTGGCGCCGAGCAGGGCAGGGAAGCCTGTAATGGGGTCAGGGATGCTCCCCAAGAAACTGACACTGCAGCTGAGCCCCAAAGGATGAGCAGGAGGCAGTGAGCTGGAGACCGGCAGCATGTTCCAGACAGAGGGAATGGCACTGCTGAAGCCCAGAGGCACGAGGTCAGGAGGCTGGGCTTCTGAGAGGTGGAAGGAGGCTGTGCATTCAGTGGCAGGTGGAGGGCAGGGGAGGAGCAGGGTTGGGGGGGAGCCTCAGAGTGTAGGGAACTCCGGAAGAATGCTAAACCAGCAACTGGACATGATCAGATTTGCCTTTTAGAAAGGTCTGTCCCTCTCCCCGTGAGAATGGAGGCAGTGAGGCCAGCTGGAACCCAGGCTCTGGGACAAAAGCCTCACTCAAGGTCAACTGCTGAGTTGGGGCAAGAGGGAGGATGCCCCAAGGTTAATCTGTGCCCTCATCCCCGTCCATCTGTAGATGACATCCATCCCCTCTGGAAAGCAGCCCTGCCTTAGGGACCCTACACCGTTTCAAAGTGGCCACTCACCTCCTCCTGGCTGTGTCCTGACCCAGGGCCTGGGAGACTTGGCCCCTAGCTCTCACTTGTCCACCATTCCAGTGCCCCTTCCAGTCTGTCCCAGAGGCCATGCCAACACCCCCGGCTCTGCTGAGGGCTCAGCATTCCAGAGCAGGCGCCTGCACCCTCAGCCTCAGCTCCCTCCAGCAAGTTTAGAGCTAAGGCCTGGCGCTCTTGATTGCTTAAAGAAGAAACAAGTAAATAAAACGTAAAAGCTTCCCTCCCTCCATGGGCACAGCAGGGCCCACGAGTGGTGCATTGGTGGGCTGGGATGTGGCAGTTACAGGCTGGCTGTGAGCGAGAACACGACAGAAACCTCTGGAACAGAACAGAACGACTGTCACTGTGAGTCAAGCAGCCCATTTATGGGGAGGATAAAAGTTAATGGGAAGCCATACTGCAGCTCCTCACCATTAAGCAAGAGAAATGCTGTCAAAAGACAAAGAAAAAGGGAAGAGCCTAGAATGCAGCAGGATTGTGCCTGCGGGAGTCCGGACCAGCCGATGGAAGCCGAGTGGAAACAGGTGGCGAGGAGCCGCACGCAGCTCCTGATTAGGAAGGCAATCAGCGTTTGGACATCACCAATGCCATCTCATCTGCGGGCGTAACTCTGCCCCCCACCCTTGCCCAGGCGCACTGAGTGGCTTGGAAGGAGGAGTTGGCCCTCTCCCTAAGTCACCTAAACAGAGTCCTCCTGGAGGTCTCCTCTCCAAGTTTTCAGTTGCCCTGCTTCTTGCCAGTTCACAGAGATGCCAAGGGACACAGGACCAGATGTGCAGAGCAAAGCCCCTCTGGAGTCCAGCAGCTGCTCCCACACTGACTACCACTGTCACGACAGGACCAGCCACCGGGCAGCAGCTAATGCCTGGTGAGGCTTCACTGTTTGTGTTTTAACTCACTTGGCCCTCACTACACTCCTCGCGTGGGCAGTCATCCCTCAGCCTGAGGGCTTTTCCACCATCAGGCATTCTATGCAATATGTCTGTACACACAGGCAACAGCTGGCAAAGCAAGGGCTGAGGGCAACCCACCCCCTCTGCTGGAAGGTTCCATGAGCGTCTCAGGAGCACTGCCCTCTTGCCACCTCTTGTACCATGCTGGGTACCCGAGTGGACTCACCAAGATGATGGGTGTGTGTGCTGAAGCGCTGGGTGGGAAGGCAGAGCCTGAGGGAGGGAGAAGAAGGTACGGATCATCTGCAAATCACACAGGCCTGGAAAAGGAGCCAGAGGCAGGGCCTGGGGCTGGACAGGCGGTCCAGGAGCTGGTGGAGGCTCCAGCAAGCCACTGAAAGGTTGCTGCCTGCCTGGGTGGGAGACACTGCTCGCACTTGCCTAATTTCACTCTGGCTGTCCTCAGTCTCTTCCCCTCCATCCTCAGAGGTGTCCCCTACACTCTCACTTCCTGTCTTCACACCTCCAGGGGGTTTTAGCTGCTCTCTGCAGCTGTGGTTCTCAGATGCCAGCTCCTCCCGCCTCACACCCATCAGCCTGCCCTTGGCAGCCCTCCACCTCCTCTCACTATCTTACTGCCCTCTCCTTGCCCCCAAAGGGTCCTCAGTGGAAGGTTTCTTGTCTCCTTCCTCTTCTTCACCTCGCCTACATGTCATCCATTGGCCAGTCTTGCAGTTTTACCTCCTAAAGATGCCTCAGTGCCATCCACATGACCTTTCTTTTAACTGGGATCCTTGTCACTGCCTCCCTCAAAATCACCTGCCAGGGTCATCTGCTGACACGGGATTCTGACCCCAGCACCATCAATGCTTTTCACCTGCTGCAAGATAAAGTGGGATGTGTAGCCACCATGGGCTGGCTCCTGCTGGTCCTGAGCCTTGCGGCTGGCCCTGCCCCCCCAAACGGCACTGAGCTGTGCAGGGTTCCTCATTGATGCCCTGCTCTTCTGAATTACGTCTGGTTCGGGCTCCTCCCCTTGTCTGCAGTTTTCCTCCCACCTTTCACCTCGTGAACTTCTAAAAGTCATCAGGGCAGATGCCGCCCCTTCCAAGAAGCCTTCCTGGACTTACCTGCACCTTCCCTTTTGAGTACACATAATGCTCTGTGCACCCCCTATCATTGTATCTTCCTGCTTTATATTGAAATTGTGTCTCCCCCATGAACCAGAGGGCCAGGTCTGAAATCTGTTTTTGAATCTCAAGTTCCTAGTCTAGTCTGCTTGATTCACATTGGTTGAACTGCACTTAACTTCTTTCTCTAAAGAGTGCTTCTATGGAGTTGGGGGTGTGGGGACCCTGCTCTCTCCTGGCCGCCTGGTTTCATGTCCACATGGAAAAGGAGGAAAGAATGTCCACTCTGCATTCCCAGCTGTCTTGCCCACCAGTGGGTGAAATTCCCCAGAAATGCCACCAGGACGTCCAATAACGAAGCTGAAAGGCCCTGGCAGGCGTGCAGTGCCTCTGTTCAGAGGTGCCAATGAAACGTGTTGCTTGCTGTCAATCCTCCTAAGTAAACAACTCCTGGAGGCATGAGCCAATTGTAATATGAAAAACATGATGGACTGTTTTCAAGGTGAATCCCTGGGCTGCACGCTGAGAATCACAGCTGGGGATCCGGTGCACGACTGGCTGTCAGGGGAGTTCCACCCTAACCAACTCAAAAACCGAAGTAAAAATCACCACCTTGTGAACAGGTTGAAATGATAGCAACGAGGAAGAAAGGAAAAACCCAGAGGTTTGCCCAGATCCCATTTTTAACACAACACACATTGTCATAAATTTCTGACGGTCTTGATATTTCAGAAGAAATGCTGCCTTGCATGAGGAAGATGCTGGCAAGTGGAGGTGTGGACTCCTGAGCTCCCGGCCCTACAAGGCCTGGAGGATCTGAGCCTTCCGCCCTGCCCTGGGACACCAACCTCCTTAGCCAGAGCTCAAAAGCCTGTGCTGTGCTTCCCAGGGCACTGTGAGGAGCGCTGCCACGTGACAGCAAGGTTTACATTATTCAGTGAGCCATTTTTCCTCCCAGTTGAAATCCGGATCCAGACTTAGGAACAGCACATCCTTCAGCTCCCAGGCAGAGCCGCCCTGTCTGTGCACAGTCCCTGCCATGCTCATTTCTAGCAGTTCAAGTAACAGCTGGAAAAGGAAGCTTGTCCAGGGGCTGTGACCCAGGTCAGCAGTGCCAGCCGAGGTCGGGGGCCGGCACCAAGTCCAGGGGGCATGAATATTTTACATCTGATGCCTCTGAGTTACAGGCTTTATGCCTTTAGATACCAGAATAAACTTGATTTGAAATTGGCCCCAGGAGAAGTTTGTTAAAGAGGAATAAAGATGTTAGAGTCTATGGTACTTTGCAAGGTGGCTCCACCCATGTTCACAAGGCTGTGGATTTCTGGTAACTTGGGAACAAACGTTTTAAGCCCTCCTTTTATCAATGTTGAGACTCCCCCTCCCCCATTCGCCACCCACTGCATCCTGGAAGTGTCACTCATTCACTCACCCTCTGCCCACTGTCAGCCTCTGAGAAGGAAGGAGGGGGCAACTGAGAGCTGACTTGGTGTGAGCATGGGGCCACGTTGCTATTGTATTTATTTCCTGTCCCATTTCACAGAGGAGGAAACTGAGGCCCCAGGAAGTGATAAAAAGAGCAAGTAGAGAGAGCCAGGCATTGAACTCAATGATATGGTTCCTAAGTACCTGCTTTTTGCTTACATGACACCCAGCTCAGGGGTCACTAGGACCTGGCCATTCAGGGGCCATTTGGCATCTGGCTGAGCCCATTACAGGCTGTTACTACATGGCAGGTTGCTCAACCCCTCGGTGCCTGGTTTTCCTGCTCCAAACAGTCCAGACGATCACAGAGCCTGCCTCTGAGGGAAAGGATTAGGCAAAGTGCGAGGGGTCCTTGACACAAGGCCTGCCATGCTGTCTCCATGTGTGTCTGCCTTAGAGAAGCACCGTGTAGACTTTAGATCTTGGAGCCCTGTTGACCTTGGATGACAGGATGTGCTGACCTCTCTGTGTGGGCAGCTGTGTGGGTGAGCCAGTGCATGGGGAGCCCCAGCTGGGAAGGCAGAGGGGAGAAGGAAGATGGACAGGTGTGTACCTGTCACAGGGGCCTCAACCAGCCCCAGCAGGCCTGAGAAGCTGCCTTTTGCCCCCAAACGCTCATGCTTTGCTTTAAGTGGATGAGCACTTTGGGGTGCGACCTGTAGGCAGGAGCAGCATGGACTGCCCTCCAGTGGCAGATGACAAGCCCCTAGGAGCAACCACTTTGCCTACTCAGCCCTCAGAGCCCAGGTCCCCAGCCGAGCCCTAATTCCCAGGGCTGCTGCTGCTGCTCATTAATAAGTGATGGGAAAACCTTTCAGCAAATGCCGAGCCCGGAGATGGCGTGGTGCAGCTCTCGCCACGGGCCTCAGGCCGGTAGCAGTCCAAGCCAGGCTGCCTTCAGGTGCTGGGGCCACAGCACACATGAAGGCAGGTTGTCTCATAAGGCCTGGGCCTGGGCGGGGGGACTGGGCTGGCTGTTGGACACGGGTGGGCCTTCCTTCCAAGATTTCCCTCAGGGAATCAGGGGCAGCCGAGTTTGGAGAGCTCTGTGTTTGCTGACAGAGATTGGGGCTGCTGGCTAGACTCTGTGTTTTCCAAGGGTCTTGGGAGATGGAAAATAGAGAGAGGAAAGGAAACACATTCACAATCCTTATTGCGGGACCCCTACTTGGCCTGGAAAGAGTGAGGTTACAGGCTCAGCAGGCTGGCCTCAGCCAGTAGGAATCCCCAGTTCCAACCCTAGAGACCAGCCCTGTGCAGGGCCAGAAGCTCACTGTCCTGGTCCCCACAGAGCTTTCTTGCTGGGGAAGAGTGGGCTACCCCTGACATTACACTTCCATTCCGGGCCCCTGCACCTTCTTTCATGAAGGGCCTCGTGGTGCCCCCACAGACAGGGACCCCATCTTCCTGAGAAGTCCTGCTTGGGTGATGTTTATATCCACAGCCCAACTGGGGACAGAGCCAGATTCCATTGGGCCCTCAAGTGTGTGCTGCTAGACAGACCCTCTTAAAGAAAAGGGACATGTCAACAGCAACGTATTGCCCACAGCTGTGTAGTGAGCTAGCCAACCAGGGCCAGGTGAGAATCCTGGCCATAGGAACCTTCACTTTATCTACATACAGCCATTGTAGAAGACAGTTTGACAGTTCCTCAAAAAGGTAAGCATAGAGTTATCCTATGACCCAGAAATTCAACTGCTGGGCATATATCCAAAAGAATCAAAAGCAGAGACTCAGATACTTATATATGCATGTCCCCAGCTGTGCTATTCAAAATAGCTGAAAGATCGAACCAGCCTAGTTGTCATCAACAGAGGAAGGGATAAATAAATTGTGGACTAACCATACAACAGAATATTATTTAGCCATAAAAAGGAATAAAGTACTGATATATGCTGCAATGTGCATGGACCTCAAAAAACATGAAAACATGATGCTAAGTGAAAAAGTCAGTCATAAAATGTCACATATTGTGCAATTTCATTTGTACGTAATATCCAGAAGAGGGAAGTCCTTGATCCAGAAAGCACACTGGTGGTTGCCTGGGGCTGAGGGGGGCGGACAGTGGGGAGTGACTACTTCATAGGTACAGGGTTTCCTTTGGGGTGTGATGAAAATGTGTAGGAACTAGACAGAGATGGTGGTTACACAACATTGTGAACACACTAGCTGTCACTGAATCTTCACTTTCAGATAGTCAATTTTATGTGAATCTTACCTCTACAAAAAAAATCTTAGCAAATTAAGAATATGAAGGAAACCTCCTTAAACTCACCTAATAAAATGTACAGCTAACATAATAAAAGAAAAGAGAAGGGACACGTGATTGCAAATACAAAATTAGACTCCAGGCCTAGGAAGGGCCTGTGCAAGGGAAGCACCTGAAGCTCAGGCTTCTTGGCATGACAGCAAGTCAGCTCTCGGGCTGAGCCAGGCCAGGGTTCCTGGGTCCCAGGGCTGGGCTTGTCCAGGGAAAGCAGTGCAAACACCACAGCCCCTCCAGCTTCGTTAGCTGCTCACGAAGCCTGCAAGGGCGGCAGGCTCCCCGTCAGGCTCTGGGGAACCTTGAAACGCCTCCGAGGGTCTCATGCTGGCGGCTTCTGTCTGACCCCCTCCCCACCCACCCATGAACTGTCTTCTGACACAGTCCCCTCTGTCTGAGAAAGGTGGACATGGGAGGGGCCGGGGCCGGGTCCCTTTCGTATAGTTGGGAGGACTCTCCTATTTGACATATACCCTATAACTGAGAGAAGAGCCCTAGGTCAAATGCATGAATAAATGAAGCTAAACCTTCATGGGGAAGACTGCCTCTGGGATGAGCCTTTAAGGACAGAGTTGGGTGGGTAGGGGGCTCTCCCTGGGGAGGGTCCCATGACATTCCAGCAGGTAAGGCTGGACATGACGAGCAGAGAGTGGAATTTCAACTTGGAACTCTTCTTTGAAGTGGCAAAGAAAGCTCAGCCTGCAGATTTGGGCCTTCATATCTCTGATTTCTGTATGTTTCAATGTTGGGCTAGATTATGCCCTGAATACAGAAAGTTTCTTGCCCTCAGTTGGCAAGCTGCCTTCTTAATTATTCACGTGCCCAAGAATGAACATGTGGTTGGGCCTTGCAGATAATACCCAGGGCTAATATTTGGGGGCTGCATAGGGAGGTCCATGCACTGTCTGGGTGGACAAATTCTGGTCTGTGTGAGAGCCTCCCGGGGGTCATGACAGAAAGCACACGAGAGGTACCAACTGATTGCACGGGAGGAAGGACATCTGCCCCCGACCTGCATACCCGCCCACTGCTCAGTACAGTGCCAGGAGGGGAGTGTACACCTCCTTCTAGGGGATCTGGCTTCTGGGAGGAGGAGGACTGGGCCTTACACCGTACTGGGAGGAAGGCCTTTCCAAAGTATTTTTTTTGTCTGGGATCTTCTTTCATTGTCACCTTTCACCAGGCAAAGCTGCAGTGATGCCTCCCATTTGGGAGAAGGGGAAGGGGCACCCGAAACTGTGAGACAGGCTGGACCCGCCGGCTCCAGGGTCAGGCACCTTCTGCATGCACCACCCATCTCTTTCCTTTGTGACACGGAGATAGGCTTGCAAAGGGAAGAAAGGGAGCTGCCATTTAATGAACTCCTAGCAACTGCCAGTGCTTGACAGCTGAACTGATCTCATCCTCCTAACAGCCCTTTGAGTCTGGTGTTATTGTCCCTCCCTCATAAATAAAGAGACTCAGATATAAGGGGTGCAGAAGAAAATTCCCCAAGGTCATACCCTGAGTCAGGGATAGAGCCAGCACTCCAAGTTAAGTTCATCTTTGTCTCAAAGTCAAGTTCATTTGAACCCGGTAGGCAGGATCCTAACAAGGTTCCCGAAATCCCCACCCCCGGTGTGCTCCCCTTGAGTGTGGGTGGGACCTGTGAATATGATTAGGCTATGTTACATAAGACTCCACTGGGACAGGCTGGAGTGGGTGAAGTCAGAGCTGCTGCTGTCGGGCCTGAAAGAAAGGATATTGCCTTGTTGTGAACTGCCAGTGGGGTCATATGGCATGTGGGTGCCTCTAGGTGCTGAGGGGCCCCTGGCTGATAGCTAGGAAGACAACGGGGCCATTGTCATACAGCCACCAGGAAACGAATCCTGCCAACAACCAGTGAGCTTGGAAGAGAACCCCAAGGCCCAGAAAGGAGCACAGCCCAACCAACACCTTGATCGCCACCCTTGGGAGACCTGAGCAGAGGATCCAGCCAAGCTAGCTCAGACTCCCAACCCAGGACAACTGTTGAGATAATAAATCTGTCGTGTGAAGCTACTCAGCGTGTAGTAACTTGTTAAGAAGCATAGAAAAACAAATATATTTCTGATCTAAGTCAGTCCATTTTGCTTTTGGTAGCCCAGGTCAGCCCTGACAATAACCACTGACCTAGAAAGAAATAAAAATATCATGTTGCCTTGGGAAAATTACTTCACCTCTCTGGGACTCGGTTTCCTCAATTCTAAATGAGGACAGTAACAGTATCTACACCATAGAGCTGGTGGGAGGATTCAATGAGATGATGCATATTTGTTCTTAGCCTGCATGGTGAGTTCTCAACCTACAGTTGCTAACAGAATCGCATTTCTTTCATTTAAAGTTACCCACTCTTGGAGATAGATACGGGAGACATTTCAGGAGGTTAGTTAATTGGGCAGTTACTTGCAAGGTTGAATCCATCTCCCTGTGTTCATTTCTTAGGGCTGCCTAAACAAAGCGCCACAAACCAGGATAACTTAAAACAACAGAAATTTACTTTCTCATAGTTCTGGAGGCTTGAAGTCCAAAATCAAAGTGTCAGTAGGGCCCTGTTTTCTCTGAAAGACTGAAGGAAGACTCTTCTCTTAGCTTCTGGGGTTTGCTGCAATCCTTCCTCCTGGGCTGGCGGCTGCGTCCCTCCGGTGCCTGCTCTGCCTTCCCCTGGGCTTCTCCCTGTCCGTGTGTCTCTTCTCTTCTGCTGAGGCCCTGGTGTACTGGATTAAGGCCTATCCTAATTGAATATGACCTCATCTTAACATGATTCATCTGAAAAGAAACTATTTCCAAATAAGGTCTTGTTTACAGGTACCAGGGGTAGGATTTCAACATATCTTTTGGGGCACACAATTCAACTATCATACCCCAATGCTAAAGATGGGAGCGAGAATCCCCCAGCATCTAACTCTAGATTTTTCAATGCCTTACGCATGATAGAACCAGAAATGGGAAGCCCTCACCAACGAATTTCTGAAACACTTTGGCCTGAGAGAGGCAAAGAGCCCCCTTGATGTCCCATATCCCTGGGAACCCTCTGGACAGCAGTGGGACGCAGAGCGGCTGGGTGCCATCTGAGGCATGAGGGATGCAAGCGCCCAGTGAATCACAGAGGTGACGGTAAGGGAGGGCTCAGTTCCTGCAGGAGGCCAGGCCCGCATGCGACATCAGTAGGTAAATGCAGCAAAATCCCTAAGGATGGAGCTGGATTTCTACGGAACACAGTAAAAGCTGATTCCTCATTTCAAAGAAAAGCTGGCGCTGCAAATCCTGGGGGCTTTCTCTGTCCAGCTGCTCTGTCCTCTCTCAATGGGGGCAGTTTAGAAGAGGAAGATGCTTTGGCCCAGTGGCTCATGACTGATTGGCCCAGTCACAGGGCACCACGGAGGAGAGAGCTCTGAGCCTTGAAGCTTGTGCTCCAGCCGGGTCCTTCCACCACAGGATGGGCGGGGCTGCAGGCAGATGCAGCTCCAGATGCTGATGCCAGGTGTTGGCACACAGGGACTCCGGCAGACAGGCCATGTCCTATTAGGCTGGCAGCTCTGTGGCTGTGTTGTGTGCAGCTGCATGTGCCATATGCACACAAAGGGGATGTGCAGCCACAATGCGCACACACGGACATGCTGCAACCTGGTTTCCTCCTTCAGGGCAGATCAATGGTGTATACAGAGCAGGGGCATGTCCATCCTGAGCAGGCTGGTATCATGTATGAACCAGCACAGATCAACAGTAAACACTGCCCACCACCACCCAGGATGCTCCTTCATCCCAAGGAACTAACTTCCCAGGGCCCCTTCCTGTGGCTCCAGGGTAGGTTTGGCCAATGGGAGGCTCTGATAGAACATGAGCGTGCAGGGGGAAGGGAGAAGTCAGGGTATTTCCCCACCTCTTCCTTGGAAAGTGCTGGTAAGCTGCTGCATCTCCTCTGAGGGTCCAGTTCCTTCTGGAAAGTCCCTCCCTGTGTGGTCCCAGCTTCCTCCACGATTCAAACACTTGCTGAGTGGGCCAGCCTCTGGTAAAACCACATCCCTTTGCTTTCTCTCCACTGCAGGGGTTAAGGGGTTTCTCTCGTTGCTCTCCTGGGTGCCTCATCGTTTCCCCATTTGGCTTCTCAGTTCTTCCATCACGTGGGACCTCAACTCCCTTTACTAAATCTGTTCTGTCTGAAAGGCATAGAGTGGCTTCTGTTTTCTTGGATGGACTCTGACTGATGCAGTAATGATAATGACCATTTATTAAACACTTCAATGTGCCAGCGACTCTGACACACATCTCCTTGAATCGTCACATGGGTAGAGGATGGGGTCGATATACTGACTCCATTCTGTAGACGAGGAAAATGAGGCTCAGAAAACTCAAATAGCTTGCCCCAGGAGAAATCTCCATTTGAATCCAGATGTAATGGAAAGAACACAGGCTTTGGGGCAAATTTTACCCAGCAAGCAGCTATCTGACTCGGGCAAGTTACGTCATCTTTCTAAGTCCCTGTTTCCTCGTTCTAGAATATTTTCATCACCCTAAATGGAAACCCATTAAGTAGTCACTCTCATCCCCTCTGCCCCAGATGCTGGCAACTATGAATCTGCTTTCCATTTCCAAGACTACGTTGGATATTTTGTATAAATGGAATAATACATAGAATATAATAATAATAGTATAATGGAATATAATATAATACAATAATAATAATAATAAATGAAATGCTACAAGGCTGTTAAGAGTTGAATTGTGTCCCCTTTCCCCCAAAGTCATATGTTGAAGTCCTAACTCCCAGCATCTCAGAATGTGACGTTATTTGGAAATACAGTCACTGCAGATACAGTTAAGAAGGCCATTAGGGTGGGCCCTAATCTAATACGACTGATGTCTTTATGAAAAGGGAAATTTTGGACACAGACACACACACACAGGGAGAAAGCCCTTGAAGATAGAGGCAGAGACCTGCAAGCCAAGGGACACCGAGGGTGGCCAGCACACCCCCAGAGCAGGAGGGGTCCCTCACCACACTCAGAAGTAACCAGTCCTGCTGACACGTTGATCTTGGACTTGTGGCCTCCGGAATCGTGGGGCAAAATAACGTTTCTGTCATTCAAGCCACGCAGTTTGTGCACCGTTTTAGGACAGCTCGAGGTTTCCAGGTCCTTTCACTTAGCGTAAGGTTCTGAGGTTCATCCCTGCTGTCCTGTTATGTCTGGTCACTGTGTTTGGGTCCGTCAGGGCTGGTTCTAGAGTGCCGATAACCCAGGGTCTCCAGACGGTAAGCGGGCAGCAGTTCTCCCCTGCGGGGTGGAGACCTGACGAGGTGGGCAGGCCAGCCGGCATGTACAGTCCCTCCAGGCAGCAGAGCTGAGGAGGCCTCCATGAGAAGCTCCATTGCTTCCCTCACAGTCCCACCTGTGGATCCTGGGGTGCAGACACCCCACGTTCTGCAGAGAAACAGACACCAGCCTGCGCGGCTCCTCTCCCCACCCCAGAGAGTTCCCGGCTGCCACCCTGCATCCAGGGGCTGGGCCTCCTTAGGGAGGCCTCTCAGGGTGGTGATTGGGAACATGGTGTCCACAGCAGACTGCCCAGGTTCAAATCCCAGGGCCAGCTCTGCCGTTTACATGCCCCCCACTTGGGAAAGTTACTATCACTTGCTATGCTTCAGTTTCCCTATCTGTGATAGTTAATAGTGAAGAAATTAGTTAAGACATGAGAACCTTGGTCTTTGTTAAGACATGGCCTGGTCCAACCAGGCCACTGTTCCTTCCCTGCACACATCCTGTGCTCTCACCCTGGAGCTGTCCTCAGTCCCACTCAGAAAGTCCTAGTGCCCTGAGAGCATCCTGTCCTGCCTGGTGACCCACCATGCACCCTGTCACCTGTGATGGGCTCTCTTCCCCCATCCCGTCTATCTCCAGGATCTCGCATCCACTCCTCGATGCCATTCTGTTGCCCTAACGCAGGCTGGGCACCCCTGGCCTGGGCCCTTCCAGTGTTTTCCTGATGGGTCCCCCTGCCGCTAGCCTTGCTCCCGCCACTCCGTCCTCTGTCGTGGAGCCATGGAGCCATGGTGAGCTCTCAGGGCACAAGTCAGAATCTGGGTGCTGCCTTGGTGAAACCCCGAACCAGCAGCTCCTACCCAGGGGGCCAAATGCAGGCTCCTGAGCACGGTGAGAAGGACTCCAGCTTCTGGCCCTGCTTTGCTCCCCAGCTCCTGGGCCTCCTCTCATTTTGGGCTTTAGCAGTTCCAACTTTCCCCAACATTCTAGAAGACACCGTGGGCTCAGTGCCTCCCGGTGACTCACTCAGGACCTGGGGCTCGGCAGGCACCTGGTAACTATGGAATGCTCGCGTGCACATGCCAGTGCTTTGTGCCTTTGTCCACGCTGGTGCTCTGCTCAGAAACCTCTTGTTTTCTTAACGAACTCATGTCCATCTTTAAAAACTGACTCAGATGACCTGTCGTCTAGAAAGACGCCTGTGAGTACACTCCATGCCCCCCTCTCCCTACCTGTGTGACCCCAGCTCCTTGAAGGAGCATTTACTGTCACATTCCTGCGTGGGTTCAGAGTGGATCTGGCTGTTGCTCTCTCCCTTTCCCCACTGGACACTGATTTCTTCAAGGAATGGGACAGGATTCTATTTCTCACCCAGGTGCTTAATAAAATGCCTGCTGAATGAATAAAGGGTGAATAGAGGAGTGAATGAATGAAAACATGTGCCTCTGCATGGTCCTTTTCCCCCGGACTGCAGACTCCTACATATCCTGCATGACACCACCTCTGGGAAGCCTTCCCTGCCTTCCTCAGGCTGACAGAGGCCAGACTTCTCTGGAATCGAGAGCACTGAGGCAAGTTTCTCTTAACCAAGGATTCCAGCAGAACCCCACCCCACTTAGGAGCCACCCAACGGAGCAGGCCTCACCCTATTCAGCTTGGTAGCCAGAGACCCCAGGTGAGAATGTGTCAGGCCTCTGCTCCAAGCTGCCCAGCAGGTCCTCCCTCCACATAAAAGGCCAAGTCCTTACTGGTGGCCGCAGTCCCCTCTGACCCACATCTCCTGCTCCTTCCTCCAGCCACTCGGGCCTCAAGCGGGCATCGGACAGGCTTGCTTAAGGCCATGACACTTGCGGTTCCCTCTGCCCAACACACTTGTCCCTGAGACCTCCACAAAGCTCGCCTCCTCACCTCCTGGCCTGCTCAAACATCCCCTCCCAGCAAGGCCCTCCCCAGCCACCCAACATGCCAGCACGCCCCTGACACCCTTGATTTTTCTTGCTTATTGCCTATCTCCATATAATCGTCATATGAGCTGTCTGCTTTATTTGCTGCTGTGAAGGGATGTTTCTCCACCACCTAGAACACTGCTTGGTAAACAGCAGGCACTCAGCAAATGTTTGCTGAGTGAATGGACGGATCTTTGGGTGCCCAGAACTCGGCCTGGGGTCTGGTTTTTAAATTCTCACCGAGTACTTCTGGATTTGCATAGAGACTCAGACAACTGGTGGGGCACCAGGGACGGCGGGGCGGGATGAGCACTCGTGGTGTGCGTCCCCCCTGGCAGGGCCCACACAGCCTCGCACATGAAGACAGGCCTCTCAGGTCAGTCCTCCTGCCTGCGGACTCCTACACATCCCACAAGACACAGAGCAATTGTTTCAGTGAAGCAAGGCCATTATTTGCCCTCAGGCCAGATGCTCCTCACCTGAAACACCCCAAGCTTCTGCTTCCCTTTGGACAGTGGACTGAGCTCGGCAGGGGGCTGGGCTCAGGGCTGCATTTCTGTAAGGCCGAGGCTGTAGGAGGGGAGACAGGCACTCAGCTCACTGCCAGCACAGACTCCCAGTCCTGTAGCCAGGGTAGCCCTTAGGGTAGCCTCACCCCAGCAGGCAAGTCCAAGCCGAACTCCACCTCCGCTGCTCGACCATCTCAGAACCCACCTCCCCGAGGGGCTGTGGGGTTCCATGAAAGATCACAGGCCAAGAGGCACGAGAGGGAGGCCTCCTCTTTCTGAACAGCTCTGAAGCCTGGACATTGCTGATAAAGGACTGTCTCTTTCCACTAGCTGGTCAAATGGCGTTCCCACAGGGCTGGATGCAAAAGAATCGCTGTCTGAATGAATAAATGAATGAATCACTGAGCCCTCGGAACTTAGCACAGGCTGCACACATTCCCAGTGATAATTATTGGATTGACTAGAACCAAAGAAAGCACAGGCCGGCAGGTGTAGACTGATGGGGCCAGGTAAGGGCTGATAACAGACCACCTGAGGGATCTTTGTCACTATAGGCTTGTATTTGTCTGTTTTTAATCTTGATTGAGGACAATACACGGAGAGTAATCCTGTGCGTAGCTGGATGAACATACGCCTTCCCTCATGTAACTACCATCCAGATTGAGACCTAAATCACACTCACACTCCCAGAGGCTCCCCTTGGCCCCGCCCACGCAGTCCTCCACCAAGGGGAGCCACGTTGCTGACTGCCATCCCCCTAGATTAGTTTTGCCTGCGTTTGAACTCGATATGAATGGAAGCAAACAGTATGATCAGGCTCTGCTTTTCTGTATGCTTTCTGTGAGCCTGGAGTCACCACGTGAATGCCAACAATTGGAATCTGGGTGTGAGAGTGTGCTGGCAGGTGGCATCCCCTGCAAAACGTGGGTTCCGGGGGTTTGAAGTGCAGTTAATGTCTCCTTAAATGAGCTGTCTTGAGCAGAATGATTTTCACCTCTTTTGTTGAGAGCACCCCAGCTCAAGAGCCACCCTCAGTCTGACAGCAGAAGCTTCCTTCTCCAGCCTGCATGAGTCAGACCCGGGCCTGGTGTCGTGTGTTGCTCTGGTCACGACACTATGCCCATTTCCCATTTCCTGCAAGAAGCCTGCCGTGCCAGCCCGGCTCACAGCCGGCATCTGGCTGGGCTACACCTGTGGGATGGGTCTGCTCTCTCTTCACATCTAACACCCCCACCCGCCGTAGCTTCAGGGGCCTGCACTGTGGCCCCTGGGCCCCTGGAGTCACTGTGGGCAGTTTGGGGTGTTTACAGGACACTGAGCCACCCCACAGCCTCTCCTCAGGGTATTCAGGCTGCTTCTCCTCCCCGATATGCAGCACGCATGGGGCCGGAGCAAGAGCTGAGAATGGGCTTTGGAGTGAGACCTGGCTTGCGTCCCGGGCGGTGAGCCTGCCTCAGTATCCCTCGGTTGTGCTGTAAGGATGAAATGAGCTGTGCGAAGTGCTGGCACATAAGAGAGTCTCAGAAGTCGTAGCTGCTGCTGTTGCAGCTCAGCAGGACAGCTCGGTGATGAAGAGGATGGAATCTGAAGCTAGACAGCCGGGGTGTGAACCCACTTTCACCGCTTGTTTAGCTCTGGGCCCTGGGCCGGTTACTTAACCTCTCTGTACCTCCGTTTCCCCATTTTACAATGGAAGGAAAGTACCTACCTGGCTGAGGATAAACTAAGTCAATATAGATAAAGTTCCTGGGACAGTTTCTGGCATGTAGTAAGGGCCATGTCAGTATTAGCTCTCTTAATTTTAATATACCTGATTAACTAATAGTTATTAAATAATTAAATAATATTAAATCAGAGTTGTTATAATGATAAGATGAGATAACGGATGGAAAGTTCTTGAAACAACACACATAGTGTTTGGTACACAGTCGGTGCTCACTAGATATCAGCCCTAATTTTTTTTTAATATTTGTAATTTGGATCCTACATGGAGAAGTGAGCAGGACAGTGCGGGAAGGAGAGGTAGGAAGGGTCGACAGAGCAGTGCGGGGCCAGCTTGCGCTCATCCTTCCGCTTGTGGGCCACTCAACGCCCACCTTTGACGAGGGTGGAGGGTCTCCTGAGGGTCTTTGGGCCCCAGCACCGTGCAGAGCATTTTGCTCCAACCAGCAGGTACACCCGAAGGGCTTCCTGACGGACGGCCAGAAACAGTCAGAGAAAGCAACCAGGTTTAAGAAGAAAAAACAAAACAGACAAGAAGTAAATTTCCTTTGCAGTCCTCCTCGGGAGATGGACATAAACTCCACCTCCGAGAACATGAAGGGCTTTTAAGGGCCGAAGATGAGTGTTTGTTCGCAGCTTCAGGAAAGACTGAACAAGAGGGAAGAGACATTCCCATTTTAGAGGTGCAGCAATTTTGATGAGAATTGAGGAATAAAATTTTAGAGTCTAAGGGTTGGACATGAAGGCTGCAGACCGCTGCACTTGGGACCCCACCGTCTGCCTTTCTACGCAGTCACTGGCACTTCTACCTTAACTAGGACCGCCGCTAATGGCTAAAAGCAGCATTAACAAGCACCTGGCAGCCGGGACCCAGGGGAGCTAATACCCCAGTATCGACTGGTGCTTGGAGGTTCAACTGACTCACTGACACGAAGAGCAAGACAGCCTTACAGGGCGGTACCTCAGTATTCACCCTGCAGAGGTTTTTCTAAAGAATTTACACAAATGGAATTGGCCATGGAAACATTTTCAAAGAGAAGAACCTTTTATTGTAATGCTTGAGGATTTGTTCTGGTGTGATGGAGCATGCTTAAACTTGCCGCTGGGAAATTTTTGGGGAGAAGAAGAAAGCATCTTCCATTCAAACCTCATTGGATTCATATTTTAAGAAACCTTGGCAAGTCTGGCTCAGGCAGGAAAAGTCCCCCAAAGGAACATTCTGTGACATGGTTTTTATATTAAGTACCTCATTTTACATATGTGATAAAAGCCTGTGAGAGCATACATCTGGGTTTTATTTTCGTTTCACTTTCTTTTGTGGTCAGTTTGGGTGCTCTGATTGCACAAGATGGATTTCGAGGAATGGAAACCTACTGCATAAGTCGTGCTTATGGGAAATAAAGATTCAATGGTGGATGGCTCACAAAGACTTTTATCCAGGAATCAATTTGGTTATAAGTCAGGGGTGGCCAGTAATAAAACACTGACAAAAGGTGCCTGGGTGTGATGCCAGGGACTGTGTTCCTAGATTCATTTAAGAATAAAGAGAACAAACTCCATCAGTGTCAAATGAATATGCATATCCATTCATCTAAGGACTGGAGACTGGCCCTGGTGCTTTTTAAATGTAAATATCAGGTTTATATATATATATATTTTTTTTTCTCCCCTCCCAAATAATAGAAAATTTGAAAAAAGATAGAAGGAGATAATAAATCACTTATAGTTCCCATGACCACCATTGTAACATTTCAGTTCATTTCCTTCCAATATTTTTGTCTGGCCTCCTAGGACAGCCATAGGCATCTCTACATCTCTGGTGCCACGTGACCTTTAGAGGTTCCACATCTGTGAGTTTTTGACTCACTCAGTTTGCTATGTAATAGAATTCTCTCCATGTTTAATAACCCTCCTAATTATCAGAGCGTTAAGTAACACATTTTTTTAAAAATCGAGGAACTGCTTTAAGAAATTCAAAAGACTGCCTTGAACAGGAAGTCCGAGCAGGCTTGTGGGATTTAAATATGGCAGACTGGAAGGAAGATGGGGAGAAATACAAGAAAGAAAGGGAAGAAGCGATGGAGTGCTGGGGAATGGTAAGTAAATGATTCGGGTTGCAGAGGATGCTCAAGAAGGGGGCCCTCAGTTGGCCAGGTGGGTATGGTGATGGTGGAGACAGTGGGAGAGGTGGCAACTCAAACAAGGACCCTGGGACACATCAAAAACGGCCACTGAGAGGAAAGAGGGGCTGACCAGTGCAAAGGTGAGACACAGGCCAGGGGCCAGCAGGAAACCCCCTGAGAGACTGAACCTCAGGGCCACAGGCCATGCCGTAGGCCACAAGTGGCTGCCAAGGTGGAAGAAGGGAGACCCTCCAAATGGTTAAGCAAATGGGGTCTCTCGACCCATCAGGCATCTGGCCTTAACTCACAGGCAGGAATCAGTGGGCAGAAAGACAACAAAAGCCATTTTTCATGCAGGAGGAGTTGGACATCAGGAAAAATCAGAGCCCCTTTGTATGACATGCCAAACTGCTGAAGCGAGAAAATGTCTTGGGTGAGGGCTCAGATGCGAGCCGGGAACAGCATGCTCGCCCAGGGGAATCCGCTGTCAATGTGGGCTTGTTATCAGGGCTTTTCAGAGCAAGGGCCGGAAGCGAGCAAGGGGCATCCTCCTCCCTCCACGCAGCGAAGATGAGCTGGTGACGCGGTCTTGGCTGGACTGTCCGGCCCCTGGAAGGGAGCCTGGGTGTCCTGAAATGTCCTCAGGGAGTCTTGGGGATCTGTTCTTTTCCTTGCTTGCTGTTTGGGCTGGAGGCTGGGGGCTCACCAAAGACTCCCTCCTCCCAGACCCAGCTTCACTGTGGGACCCCTTCCCATTGCCCCACGTGCAGGGCATTCTTTGGGTTAGCAAATGAGAGCAACTAGCAGGCAATGGACACTATTCCAGCCTCAAGCCAAGCACAGACATCCCATCTTGGGCCCAGCCAGCAAGTCTGCACAGAGGGTGTTGCTAACATCCCCATTTTGCAAAGAAAGCAACTGAGGCTCAAAGGAAGTGGAATGACTGGCTGAGGTCCCACAGCCAGTAAGAGGCAGAGCCTGCCACCAACCCCAACTCACTCCAGCATCTATGCCCTCCACCACCACATCCTACTTCCTCTCTAAGAGGCTCCTCATAAGAGCTGCTCTGCATTTCAAGTCTATGGGGAGGCAGATGTACACAGAACCCTCATCCATTCTCCAATTTAACCTCCTGACGACCCTCTGAGACAGGTCTTATCAGAGCCCCCAGAAGAGGCCCTGACAGCCAGCTATGTGCTGATGCTCTCCATACCCTGTGCTCTCTTGGGCTGCCCATCTTTTCTCCTGCAGGTTCCCTGGAAACTGAGAGCAAGTTCCGTGAGAGCCTTCTATACCCACAGTGCCCTGCACGAAGCCAGGCTCTCAGCAGGCACCCCATAGACACTTACCAGTGGCAGAGTTGTAACACTGCTCTTTAAGGCAGTCCTGGTCTTGAGTGGTGCTGTGGGGGCCCATGGGAAAATGAGAGGGAAGGATGTCAGCTCTAGCATCCACCTCTGCTCTCCAGTCCAGCTGCCAATTTCTATGCAACCTTGGGACCCTCCAGGGCCAGATTTCCTGTTCCCCTCTTCTTCTAATCAAAGTCATTTCCCAGGGCAGAACAGGACACCCAGGAGTAGCTACATAATTTGCAGGATCTACTGCAAAATGAAAATGCAGATCCTCTTGTTCAAAAAATGATTTAGAGTTTCAAAAAGGTAACAGCAGAGCATTAAACACATAAGGTCCAAGTGCACAAGTCTCAGGTCCATGAAAATAGCCCCGGCGACAAGAGTCGCATTACGTCCTTTGCACAAGGCAGTCCTGATTTTAAATTTTTTCAATCTCCAGCCTCCCCCTGCCACCTCCTCAAAATGCCAGCATTTCAGGATCTCACTAACATCTCCTGTATTACCTCTTATACCTTCCACAAGAACAGAAAATCTGTCACCTGCTCTTTTACCTAGGGTTTTGGTCCAGAAAATAGAAATGCCACCATGCCATTTGTCCCATGGGGGAACTGAAGGCACTGGGGTTCAACGTTCATAGCCTGACATCTGATCATGAGCAGAAGTTGCTCCATCCATCCTCTCAGCAGGTGACTCCCACACCTGTGTCCCCAGGCCAGCCCTGACACACCCCTGCAGAGAGGGGCGGGTCCCAGCCCTGTGTTCTCAGCCCATCTGAAGCTGAGGTCTCCTGTCCCCTTCCCAACCCCCAGACCACTCCACCTCGGTTATGCGTCTTGGGAATGGCTCTGCTGTTGGGGGCTAGCTATCATTATATCCCCATTTTACAGATGAGAAAACCAAGCCTCAGAGAAGCTAGAGCCACAGAGCCCATATAGGGAGGGCAGGATTCAAATGCAGGTTCTTCGAGCTCCTCCCCACCTGTCTTATTAGCCATCACACGGATGGTAACCACCTTCCCTGACTCTCTTCTGGACAGTGAAAGCTCGTGGTGGGGGACGTCACAGAAGCGTGCACAGCTTCATAGATCAGGGAATGAGCCTGACTGTCACAAGCGAGATGTGGCCCCACTGAAAGGAATGACATTATCTGATTTGTAAGATCTTTCTGGCTGCGTGTGAAGGGCTCGCGTGGGAGGGCCCACAAGGAGGAGAGCAGGTCAGGACACCACTGGGGGCATCCGGGCAAGAGATGGCAGGCTGGAGCAGGGCGAGAGCAGTGGTGGGGAAGCTGCGGATGTTTCGGGAGGTGAAATGGGCAGGAGTGGGGAGGGCTGCACTGCATCCAGCGGGGACGTCACAGGAAAGGGGTTTTTATCTTGTCTCTGAGGTGGCCAGCCCCGTGCTGGGCGCAGAGCAGGCTCTCGGTGTTTGCTGGGTGGGGGGCCTGATGGGTGGGAGAGGGAGCAGGGTGATTCTCTCGGCTGGCACCACCACGCTAGCCAGCAGCAGCCCAGCTGATATGGAGGCTCCCGCCACCATGAGGGCCTTGCTGAGGTGTCAGGCGGGAAGAGGCCAAGGCGACAGTGTTTCCAAGAAAATGAGCCCCAAGTCCTGCGCCCTCTGCAGCGCCTCGGTGGGAGCAGCCGCTGCCCTTTACATAGCACTTTCCAAATATCCTTCCACTGGATATTCACGTAACCCTCAGTGGGATGGGGTGAGGGTGGGGGTGGGGGTGGGGGTGGGGAGGAGGGAAGATGGAGGGAGGAAGGCAGGAGGACAGAGGGAGAGCAGAGGCAAGGATGGAAAGAAGGACAGCTATCGTCTGACAGCCAGGCAAACCAAGGCTCTAGGAGGTGATTGTCCAGATCGTCAGTGGCAGCACTGAGATGAGGCCACAGGTCTCCTGACTCCCATCAGGACATCTCTACACTCCTGCACCCTGCCCTCCCTTATCACAGCTGCAGTTTCAGTGCCTGCCAGGAAATGGGATGCGGGGCCCAAGGTCCGGTGGCTGCCGTCCCCGCCAGCGCTGCCTTGGTGCAGGGCCCTATTTCAACTCCTAACTGAGGGCCCTCAGATTCTGATTCTACGGTTCAGAGAAGCCATTCAGAGCAGGTCTGCCTCTAAGAGGTGCTGCCATGCTTTCCACTGGCCTGAGCATCCCCGGGAAGGCTTAGCTTCTTCCATTCCCAGACCCTCGAGGCCAGTGAGCCGACTGCAGGCCTTGCAGGCTGCAAAGGCTGAGTGACTTCCTTCTCCAGGGAAATGTCCAAGGTTCGGGCTGCATGGACATGGGGAGAAGGCTATCCCACCCTGAATATATTCAACGATGATGCCTCTATTTCACAATGAAGGAGCTAGAGTTCAGAGACGTTTGGTAATTTGTCTGGAGACGCACAGCCGACAAGTGGCAGAGTCTGAACTCACACCCAGGTCTGTGTGACTTCAGTGTGGTCCATCTGACACTGCCACATCCATGTGGACTGAGGGGAGTTAGAAAGAGTGAGCTAGGACGAGTATGCAGCCCCTGCCTGTCTTCCTGGGACCATGACGGGACAGTGATGCTGACGGCTGCTGAGCCAGGGAGGCTGACCATTTTTAGTTATTCAGTTTTTTCTCTCAGGCTCCAGAGCCGGGCTTAAGTCAAGAAATTCCCTTTGGCCTTCCACACTCTCCTAGAAGGGGCGATGGCACAGCACAGTGACAGTAGGGGCGGACCTTGCTTCCGGTCTGCAATCCTCGGAGATGGGGGTGGAGCAAGAGCAGCCCCACTGAAAATCCGAAGCCCTCACAGGCCTCTGCACAGTGAAGACCTCTGGCTGGGGGACATACTCTCCCTCGAGGAACCCAAGGAAGGAGCTGGGGTAGGCTTTATGGAGGAGGCTGGCTTGAAGGATGGATAGAAATCTGGGGTGGGGGTGGAAGTGGGGGTGGTGGAGAGATCCTGATGTTCTGGGGGGGCAAAAACAACCAGAGAACTCTCCTGACCCATCACACCTCTGATTCCAGCATCCAACAGCGTGGCTCTCCGGCCGAGGTCCTGGCTCCGGGGAAGCTGGGAGTGGGAGGAGGCCAGGCGCGGCTAGGTGCGAAGTCACATTCTGCTGTCCTCCTGCCAGCAGACAGCCCGGGGTTTTCGAGGGGAGGTACTGTCTGCTTTGCAAAGACCCTCGAGTTTGATTCCAACCCTGTTCTGACACTGCAGAGACACCAGGGAGCCCTTGACTGCAGAGAGGCAAGGATGTCTAGTCCCTGCCCAGACTGCCAAAGGCAACGGCTGACCCTTGGGCCTCCTTCACAGTCTGTGTGCTGGGGTTTGGCAGCTATGTTCCTCGCCTGGCCCCTGGCCAGCACTCACGAGCCTAGTAGGGTACAGAGGCCAGGGCAGTCCTGATTCCACCCAGCGCTCTCTGAACACACATTCAGTTTGGGGACCACCTACTCCATAGGTATGTGCTGGGTATTTCACATTCGCTGCCTCATCCTATTTTCCAGACATGTGAACAATTCAGAGAGGTTAAGTAACCTTCTTGAAGCTACACAGCTATCTGGCAAAATGGATTTGAACTCATCTTCTCTCCCCCAAACCTGGCTTCTTCTCTGTACCCCGTGTTGCCTTTTCAACAGAGTCCATTTTAATGTGATAGAATGTCCCTACAAGGAGACATGGAACACATTTCTTCCAGGCCTCTGTATCAGGGAGAAGTAGACTTCTCTTGAGCAATCATTTCCTTGATTAAATGCACCTTATAGCTGGTCTGTGACCCGTATGTTTGGTCTGTTCTGTTCGTTCCAGCCCCCAGGAAGCTCAGAGACAAACGCTGGCCCACCTCTAGTAATGCCTCTAGCCTCTGCAGTGGGCATTTTGTGTGCCAACCAGACTCAACCATCATCTTACTTTCCTACTTTTAATTTCCACCCCAGTCCATTTCCTGTTTTGTTATTTATTTTGTCCCTTTCTTCTTTCTATCTTTTTCGGTTGGAGGAAGAAGCGCCAAACAAAATAAAATTGTTTTGATGTGATTTTCACAGCTTTGAAGTTTTTCATATGAAGAAATTGATACGTTAGAAAAAAAGTCCTGCGTTGGGTACCAAGTCCTGACTTGCAGTTCAGAAAAGCTGGTGTCACGCGGCACTTCCCAGAGTGCCATGGGGGTAAAGGGCAAGAATTGTGGGGAGCTTGGAGGTAGACCTAGGCAGGGCTGGCCGAGCCCATCCCTGGAGTTGGAACCAGCCTAGTCTCTCTGTGACGCCGTTCCCAGGAGCACTAGCCCGAGCACACATGCCCACCCAGGAGAACGTCTTTGTTGCGGGGACAGTGTTCTGAGTGTATCACAGGTTAACTGTGATGGGGATGAGCATTGCAGCAGGGGGAGGCCCAGAAGGGGTGAGTTCCCTTCCTTTGTCTGCATTTCTTGCTGCTTACCTCATGCTGTGGTGGCTGCTTGTTGTCCAGCCTTCACCCAGGTGCCCACCCAAGGGACAGCTGTGCTGACAGAGCCCTAACCAAGAGGCCCCACACCCACTTCTGCTCCCAGTGAGCTGTGTGACCTTGGGTAGGTCACTTTGGCCTTGAGTTTCCTTTGCTTGCAGAGTGTAAGGATTGGGCCACAGCAGCAGTTCTCACTCCCAGTGTGGACACAGGCTGGGGTGTCACAAGCAGCGTGAGCTGGGTCACCTGCAACTTGTTATTTTTAAGAAAGGAATGCGACTGAGCACCATGCATGCCTCCAGTCACCTAAAGCAGGTGCCAGGTCATCCCAGTAAGAGCTGCTCCTTCACTTTCATTCCATGTGTTTCCCTGAAGGGGAACTCAGCGGGGTTCCCACCAGCCACCAGGACCTGGCCTGCCCTGCTTCCCACCTAAACGAGGCTTCCACAGAGCAGTGGTTCTCCACAAGATGGTGATTTTACTTCCCCACCCCACCCACCAGGGGACATTTGGCAATGTCTGGAGATGCTTTTGGTTGTCACAACTTGGTGGCAGGGGATGCTCCTGACTTGCAGTGGGCAGAAGCCAGAGAGGTTGCTGAACATACTGTAACACAGGACAGTCCTCCCAGCAAAGAATGACCTGGCCCCAGATATCCGTGGAGCCCAGGCCAAGAAGCCTTGGCCTGTTGTGAGGGGTCGTTTATGATGAACTCACAACCCTTGGCACTATTATGAATGATTGTGGTTCTCCGAAGTTATGCTCTCCAGAACTTTCTAGCACGACTTTTGTCTGTGGGGGCATTGAGTAGCAGTGTCAAAATCTGGGACCCCCACCCGCTCCCGCTCCACGAGCACAGGCTTGAATTCCTTCCTGTTCCTGCTCCTGCCGGTCTTCCCCACTTGTACAAGGTACCCCTCTCTCACCAGCTGCCTTAGCCCCAGATCCAGGCGGCAGTCCTTGATTCCTCACCCCTCCCTCCCTCCCTCTCCTCTCCCCATCCCTGTTGCTGCCACAGGGCCCTGGGCCTCCAGGCTACATCCACAACGATGTCCACACCTGTCGCCTGGAGGCCGCCCCTGCCTTCCAGAACCTCCATTTTCCACAAGCAGCCAGAGGATCTTCAAAAAACACAAATCCGATCACTTCACTCTCCTGCCCATCACCCCTCAAAAGCACTGACCTGCCACTCTATAAAGCAGGCCCCTGACCTTGACCTCAAAGCCCCCCCAGCCCCTCTGGCGACAGAGCCCCGCCCACCTCCTCCTCCTCCTGCTGTCTCTCCCCTCCATCCTCACCAGGGTCTTTCTTGCCTCAGGGGGTCTTTTTCTCTTCCTGGAAGGTGCCTTCCTCCAGTCCTTCCGACCTCTCCCAGCCGCTTCTGCCACAACACTCACTAGCCCTGGAAGTGTCAGCTACCCCACTACACTGCTGGCTCCAGGAGTGCGCAGACGGTGTCTGTCCTGCCCACTGCTGGGATTCAGAGGCTCACACATCTGACACAGAGCAGGTACTCAGCAAGCATTTATTGACTAAATGGATGGGTGAATGAATGAGTGAATAGAAGTGTGCCCCCCAGATGGATGACTTATATCCCTTATATGTGTGTCTTAGCAGAACAAAAGCTGACAGCCACTGAATTAGTTGTAAAGGTTCTCCCATCAGGAGGCACCCCCACCCCCCTGCCCCACCATCCTCCTGCAAGCCCACACTGAGGCCGCTCTGAACCTGGTTCAACCTGGAAGCTGTGGCAGGGGCTTCTGGGGCGCGTGTGGCAGAAAGTCAGAGGTGGAAGGAATATTCCAGAACAGCCAGGCTCCACTCTCAGAGAGGAGACAGAGGCCCAAAGCTCTCAGCTCCAAGTGGGCTGTGCCGTTCTTTGCCTCCATCACCTCTGAGACCCTAGATCTGATACCTGAGGTCTCTTTCGACCCTGTGCTTCTATGACTACGTCCTGGAAATCCCAAGATTCTCATCTGTCTGAGGAGACTGACACAGGAGCTTTATGTTAAAGAGCTTTTGGTTTTCTACTGAGCCTTTCTGAAGTCCCTCCAAAGCCAGCTCTGTAGTGAGGCCATTCAATCAGACGCAGGGCTGGGGTCCACCAAGACCCCCAGCTTCGCCTCACTAAGTCAGTTGGCTTCAGTTAAAAGGATCTGACTTTTTTTTATATATATAAGAAGAGAGAAATGAGTGAATAACAGAGGAGGTAAAGAGACAGAGCAGGGCATTAGGAAGGTAGACACGAGTAGGGACTGCCAGGACCCCTCCCTGAATGAGCAGGGACTGGAAGGGAGAATGCCCCTGTTACAGACTGAGTGTTTGTGTCCCCTGCCAAATTCGTCTGTTGAAGCTCAACCCCCAGGGACATCTGGAAGTGGGGCTTTGGGGAGGTGACCAGGTTTAGATGAGGTCATGAGGGAGGGGTCCTCATGATGGGATCAGTGCCCTCTTAAGGGGAGACCAGAGAGGTGGCTCTCTGCTATGTGAGGACACAGTGAGAGGGTAGCCATATGCAAGCCAGGAAGTGGGTGAGTGGGTGCTCACCAGGCACTGAGTCAGCTGGCACCTTGATCTGGGACTTGAACTTCCAGAACTGTAAGAAAATAAATATCTGTTGTTTTAAGCCACCGAGTCTATCATGTTTTGTTGCGGCAGCCTGAGCTGACTAGGACAATCCCCTTACCTGTCCCTGCCCACATCTGGGTGGTTCAAATGAGGGCCAACCCCTGGCTGACAGAAAGCCAGGCTCTCCGACCCAACCTCAGTTGAGATCTAGACAGTGGAAGGCATTCCTGATCCTCAGTCACTAAGGCCATCCTAAGCCTCATTTTCTACACCTAGAAAAGGCAGAGAACGAATATTTACCTTGAAGTGTTGGCAATTACACGAACTAATCTAAGTCCTGCCCAAAGGTCTTCAGTAAGCGGTGACTGTTATTATCAACACTAGAGGCAGTGGAGGGCAGGGAGGTGACTGGCTGCTGCGCTCGGAGCTGCAGGGAGGGAGGCCTGCTCTGCACCGGACTGGACAGGCTGCCTGTGGGTCGTTACAAGAGAAGATTGCAGGCTGCAGGACCAACAGTTTCTTTGGCTCCGTGTGTCCTGGTGTGAATAAAGCCTGGGCACACTGGTGTGAGGTGCTTCCCAGGTGAGGGAGGCAAGCGTGACCGGGGCACAGGAACATCACTCAGGGCTCAGAATGTCTCTGCACCCTTCCCTGCCAGTGTCCAGACAGAGCTGGCGCGGAGCGGAGCCAGAGCAGGGCCACCCCTGGCATCAGGGGTGCCACCGTAAGGCTCTGAAGGAGCTGGGGGTGTGCTGGGGGCAGTTTCATCTGTGGGGGACGTGGGAGGAGAGGGGGGCTGCCAAGGCTGAGTTCTGCCTGGACTGTTTATTCTGGGCCCAGAGCTCTCCTGACGGCAGCACAGTGACGGGCCCCTTGTGGCCCCCGGCAGCCCCAGAGGACACTTGGACACTGACAGTGGGCAGGGGGTTTGGCGTGCTGGCACAGGCTGCTGCCCTCTGAGCTCAGAGTTTTTCTTCCCCTTCTGCTGTTTACATGAAGTCTGCTGTCCCGAGCACACACTGCATGCTCCCCCACGCTTGTTCACATCCCACAGCTTGCCTGATACCAAAACGCATTAGAGATTGAACAAATATTCATTGGTGATACCTTTGGTCGAAAAGTCCACAAAGATTTATTACTCCTTTTCTGTGTCCCAGCCTTGGACTGAGCATCACCAAAGAATGAAGTGGGGGGTCTCAGGTCAGGAGGAGCAGATGGCTGATTGTGGTGGGGACAGGCTAGTCCAGAACAAGGTGGAGGGACAGAGAAACAGAGACAGATTGAGAGAGAGAGAGAGAGAGACAGAGACAGAGACAGAAACACAGACAGGGGCAAAGACAGAAATAGAGAAGAGAAAGAATGCGTTATGCAATGCGTGTATCAGTTGTACATTCTCACTTCTAAATGCCTTCATGCTGCCACTGGCCCAACCTCAGAGCTGGGCTCCACTGGGTAGTCAAGTACTTGGTTCTATTTTTAATGGCAACCCAGAAGCTGTTTGGGAAAGGGCAGCATGACATGGTGGGAAAAGCTTTGTAGGGAGACAAAGGCTCAAATCTGGCCTGCAGCCTCTAGCCTGGGTGTCTCTGGGCAAGTGCCTTACCCTCTCTGAGCCTCTGAGCCTTCAGCTGCAGTGGGGGGAGCAGCCTCCTCTCAGGACCAGTGTGAGCACGCCATGGGCTAACATGCACAGGGCTCTGTGTGCTTGAGTATTTTGACAGCTGTCCAGTAAGTGTCAAATAGAGGCGAGACCAGGCTTTGGGGGACAGAAAGAGGCTGGGGCAATGCCAGCTCTGGTGAGGGTGGCACAGCAGTCTTCTGCACGTAGCCCTGCCAGACTGGGTGGATGCCTTATGTACACAGAGGGCTGGCTCTCCTGGCCCAGCAACGTCATTTACAGGAAACAACCAGGACATTGAGCCCACTCTTCATGAGTCGCCAATAAACCCTTCAGTCTGGCCGTCACGACCTGAGCTTTATTGGCTGCCTGCTGTAGTATTCCTTTAGTTTCAGCTCACAGATTTCATCTTTCCTTTTTTTTTTTTCCATGTAATGATTTGGTACTTTTCTAGAGAACAGGTGGAAATAATGTATTTTACACACAAAAGCTGACATTGAGGTGACCATGCAGGAGGGAGTGGCCTGGGGTACGTGTGCTGGCAGGGCTCAGCCTGGACACTCGCTGGCAGGTGGGGGCATCATAGGTGTCAACAGCTGTTGGACTCGGCGATGTGCTTTTATGAGATAAGCTGGCAATTTCCACCCTGGTTGAGGGACTGTCAACAATGATCCTAGCTGCGACAAGGCATCCTGAACCAGCCCTCCCAGCCCTGGGTTAGACCCAGGCTGCTCCAACCCTTGCATGTGGCCCGGTTTGGCCTTAGGAACACCTGAGCCCTGAGGCATGATAGAGTCAGTCCAGTTCTTTTGGTGAGGTCCCCCAGATGGCAATTCCCCTCCCTCTGCCAGCGGAGCCAGCTGCCCAGATCAGCTTGGGGCTCTCTTGATGAACACTGAGTGCAAATGGCTCGAGGCAGTTGGCAAGATGCTAAGTGCAGCATCAATCCTCATTAGGATGAGGAATTAATGAAGGAGGCATTTGAGCCACTCTGCAGAGGCCAGGCTTGACGCTCTGGGGGAATTAGGTCCAGTTTGCAGGAAGGTCTGGGGTCCACACGTGTGTTTGAGTGGTGACAGTGGCATGGCTTACTGTGCCACAAAGACAGTGCCCAGTGGAGCCTGTGAGGTAGAATGGGGGCATGCAACCCCCATTCTGTGTCTAACTCAGGTGCCATGGCAGGTAGTGACGTGGGTACACTCTCCAGATGCGAGGAGTAGGTGTTCGTGATCTGAGCAACTACACACCAGAAATGTTTTTCAAAAGAAAGGAGGGTGTGATCGTGGGCCCACTGATCCTTTGTGTGGCTGTTTCCCAAACTATTGATTGCATATTCCTTCTCCTCAAAGACTCCACTTAGCCCTGACATTAAGCTCCAAATTGCAAAGGGCAAAGCAGCTGCGTTTGGGCAAGGATGTGGGGGACAGAGGTGGGCAGCTTTCCAGATGAGAACAGGCATCGTCTAGCAGGGAGAGAAAGGATTGATCAATTCGACCTCGCTAAGCAGACTCAGCTTTATTTTACAAAGCCTCTTTTTAGGTGACAACGCTCGCGGCCAGAAAAAGAGCCATCTCTTTTGGAGCTCCCTACCAACCTCCACCAAGATCCAACCCGCTGAACTATCAGCAGGGGTTTTAACTGCAGTAAGGAAGGTTAGGTGTGTGGGAGAACTTCCCGAACCACTGAGGGGCGGATCTAATACATGGGGAAAGGTTACGGAAAAGAAAGAGGAAACTCTGTCCACGGATTTGTAAAAGGAACGCTCGGCAAACTTCCTCCATCTCGTCTCCAGTCTGAATGCCAAGCCCAAGCGGCAGACGTGTCCACAACCCGGCTGGGCCAGTCCGCCCCTCCACAGCCACCTGTTAGTTTAAGTTCCTCAGAAGGGCGGGCGGGAGGCACTGGAGACCGGCGCATTGGTCACTGGAAGGGTTCGGGACCCTCCCCCGGAGGGAGCGGTATCCGCAGTCCCGGGGCACCCAGCCTCAGCCCCCAGAGGCATTCCAACCTGACACACTCCGCCTCCTCGCGCCCCTGGGGGGCGCAGCGCCCCGCCCCTCCTGCCCCAACGGGGCGGCCACGCCCCTCCTAAGCAGTTTGCGGTCCACGGGTCGCCCCTGGGCAACCCCAGTTCGCTTCCAAGGTCTCCCGCAGCCTCCCTGCCGAGGGACTGTGACGGAGGGCTCGCTCCCCTAGTCGGGGAGGAGGTTCGGTGACGCTCCCTTCTCCCCACCGAGCAGGGAGGAGCCGGCCGGCGGCCGCGTGGAAGAGTAGGCGGCGGAGCAGGGTCTCGGTGGTGTTAGACTCGGGCGACCCCGTTCCCCCAGACTCCCTCAGAGTCCAGCCACGACTCCCGCCCCACGGCCCGGGCCTGGAGTCGGCAGAGCTGCCCCGGCGCTCCCCGCCCCCGGCCGGCTCCGCCCCAGGATGGCCAGTTCCCATAGCAATCGCACTGACACCGGTTGCCAAGCAACCCCTCCCCCTCTTCCCTCCCCGCCCTCCCTGTTAGCTCCCCCCAGCCCCAGCCTCCTCCCGCCCCCTCGCCAGCCTCCACCTCCCCCGGGGGCGCCAGCGCGGGCCCTTCGGGAATCGCTCCGGTCCGGGGCTGCACGCGCGCGTGTGAGTTTCGGTGTGCTTCATTGTGTCTGTGCGCGAGGGCGTGTGCGTGTACCAGTGGAGAGTTTGTGGAATCGGTGTGCTGGGGGGTCCGCTGCCGGGAGGGACCCTGAGCTGGTGCACAGCGGGCCGCGAGGGGACCCGCCCGGTCGCTCCGGCTCCTTTGTGTCTCGCGCGGAGCCAGTGCCGCGCCCACCCTCTTCCCGGCCGGCGCCCCGGGCAGGGTGTGTGTGTGCGCGCGCGCGCGCGTGCTGGGGTTGAGGGTGCCAGGGCCGGCCGTACCTTCGATGCAGCACACTCGCCACAGCCCGGAGTGGGTGAGGTCGCCGCGGGCGCGGCGGGGCGCGGGCCCGTCGTCCATCGTCAGGTTGGTGCCGTTGCAGATGTGCGCGCTGGAGTAGAGCCAGTAGTCGGTGCCGATGGCGATGGCCATGAGCGAGAAGGCGGCGAAGGCTCCGGCGGTGGTCAGCAGCATCTGCAGCCCGCGGTCGCATCGCACCATGGTGGGCGCCTCATAGTCCGCCGCCCGCCGGCCCGGCCCGCCGCGCCCGCCCGCCCTCCTCCTTCCTCGCGCCGCTCCGGGAGCGCCCGGGCCGGGGGGGGGGGGCTGAGGGCCGGGGGGCGGCGCCTCGCTGCGCGCTCCGACCCCGCGCCCCGGGCGTGCCTGCGCTCCGGCCCCGCCGGGGCTCAAACTCCGAGGTGCGGCGGCGAGTGCGAGCTGCGCGGGCCGCCGGGCGGGCTGGCGGCGGCGGCCGGGGGCTCCTCCCTCTCGGCCCGCCCTCCCCGCTCTGCCCGCGCCTCCGCCCCGCGCCCTCCGCGCCTCCGCCCGCAGCCGCCGCGCTCCCGGCCCGCGCCCGGCTCCTTTCGGCGCCGCCCCTCGAGCCTCGGCCCCCGCCCGGGTTTGCGCTCATCTCCCCCAACCCGCTTTTCTCTCCGCTCCCCGCCTCTCCCCTCCCCGCGCTCGCGCGCGCTCTCCTGCCCTCCCAGGGTTCATTCAGATTATTAGAGCGCAGGAAGCCGAGGCACGGGCTCCCCAGGAGGACCGGAGGGAAGCGCGTTCCCAGGCACCCGCTTACCCCACCCAGCATACCCAGGGGACTCTTTAATATGTGGACTGTGCGTGTGTCCCTCCTTTCCCCGTGTGCATATCCGTGCCTTTACCTGGCGATGAATGTGTAGGCTTGAGGGTGGGAGTGGGAGTGTTCAGAGCCGATTTCCAGAAGCCCCAGAGGTGGGTCACAGCTGGGAGGCACTACTGGCCAAGCCAGGCCCGGGCCACTTCCCCCTCCACCAGGTGGCCCCTGCTCCTGCCGGCTCCTCCAGATCCTCAGGCAGGGGCCGGAGGCCTCGGACTTCGGGGTTGAGGGAGGAGGGAGTTGTCAGCCAGAGGTCATTTGGACAGAACATAAGATCCCTGTTTCACAGAGGTGCTGAGGCTCTCGTGGGAGAGGGGCTCCCGTCATTATTGCGTTTCTGAGGGTACATCACTGGAGTCTGGGAACACCCCAGCCGCGCTAGTTGCGAACACCCCAGCCCGCAGCTGCTACCCTCTTTCTTCTACCTCTCTTCAATACCTTGACTTCTTTTTGCTTTCTCTCTCCTCGAGCTTTACCGGCTTTCCTGTCCTGCCCCCTTTCACCACCAGTCACTGCCTCAACCCCCCTGGCTTCACTTAGTTGCCTTGACTTCAGGCATGATCCCAACCTGGACACACTCCCTTCTCCTCGGAACCAGCCCAGGCTCTTCCTCCTTGAAAACCCAGCTCCAAACTCTCCCCTCCCCGACGCCCTGAGACCAGCGCCTGGCGTCCAGCACCTTTACTTCATACCTCCTGAAAGCTCGCACCATTGGCATCCGGATGGGTGTCCTTTGGGATGCTGCACTGGACCCCCAGGAAAGTGAAAGAGGCATACGGACAGCTACTGTGCTTCTTGCAAGATGCATCTTGAATCCTGCCTCCTTTGTGACACCTTCTGTGGCCCCTACCACCTTGAGAAGAGTAATGTTCCCACGCTGGAAATGCTGGCTGCTCTCCCAAAAGATAGCAAGCCTTTGCCATGTCTGACATACAAGGTAAGTGCTTAAGAAATGTCTGCTGAGTGAGAGGTGTTTCTTAACCTGTGGAAAATTAGAGTCTGGTTGGGGGAAATAGAGCATATAAATAAAAGGGGGAAAAAATCCAAGATAATGTAGCCCAGGGGCCAGACTGGTTAATTAGCATTTCTTGGCCCCTTCTCCTGCCTTTGAAGTGTCTGTTCATGTCCTCCTCCCACCAAAGTCTCAAAGGAGAAGAGTCACCACCTCTGTTTTACTTTCATCCCCCCATTACCTGGTCTGGGATTCTGCACACAGCCGGTGTGCAATATGTGCTTGAAGGTGCATACCAGGTGTGAGGCCCCTTGCTCTGGCTCAGAGCATGGCTATCTCCATCTGTCCATAAATTCTGGCTTCTGTTGTCAGAAGCTCCCAGAAAAGTGGATGTCAAGCTTTTCTCTTCTTTTCTTTCCTTCTTCTTGTTCTTTTTTAAAGGAGCATATCTTTTCCTCAAATTATCTCAAACAGAAGCCCAACATAAATAAACCAGGTCTCCCACCAGTTACCCCTGCAAATAAGAGCTGGCATTGCTCTGGTTGAATAGGGTACCCAGAGTGCCAGTACCCACCCACCCACACCAGCCCCTGCAGACCCCAAAGCACCTCTGTGGACCTAAGGTTCCAGAAATGTGGTTGAAAACTGCCATCCTGAGCTCCTGGGTCACTTAGGGACATCCCCTCCACCCAGTCCTTGGAGTCAGGGACTTCGAGAGAAACAAATGAAAGTGGGATAATGGATCTGGTCTGTGGGGGCATGGTATCGAGGGGTGGGGGGGTGGCAGTGAGTAGTTTCTCTCAATCTCCTCTTAGGTGAGGGAGATGAAACGGGTGCTAGGGCCTTCCTCCAAGCACGCAATCCTCACGTTAATCCCACGGAGACAGAAAAGAAATCTGCAGTCATCAGAGCCCTATTAGATCAGCTCCCACCCTTCCACTCACCGAGGGGCACTGTAGAGAATTCAGACAGTACCCGACTAGGGGGCAAGACAGTCTCTATCAAGTACTGGCTCCATGAGTGACTAAAGGGTGATCTTGGACAAGCCAAAACCACCGGGGAGAAAGACACCTCCCCAGTTCCCCTTTCAGAGTTGTTCCGAGGGTCAAATAAAGTAGCCTTGCACATTGCACATACTTAGGGGCTGTTTGTGGAATGAGTAGCAAACACTCCCTTCAACCTGTTCTTGGAATCAGTGAGCCAGACTCTATCTAGGGAATGTATATTACATTTTCTGTTATTCTTACTATTCTCTCCTTAAAACACCGGGGGGAATCTGAGGCACAGAGAAGTGGAGTAACTTGCTCAAATTCTCTCACCTGGAAGATCCCAGCTCAGATCCTGCTGACTTCTGGCCAGGGATTTTCAAGGACATTAAACAGCCTCTTTGTCCTGGTCAAGTTCTGCTTGACTGTGTTGTTATTATTACCTATTAATTTGGGGGGTGGGGGCAGCAGAATGGGATCCAGTGGGGGCTTGGCAGTTTGCCTTTCTACCTGTGGACACCCAACTGGTAAGCCATGCTTAGTCCTGAGTTGGTGAAGGTGTAGACTGTGGAGTCAAATTGGGACTTGTCTGCCCCTGGAGCGCTGGAACAAACTCAAGGCAGGCTGAGACCATTCATCATGCCTGGGCGAGCACAACTTAAATCTGGAAATTTCTGCTCAGCCGGATTCGAGCATTCTAAATGGCAGTATTTAACTGCTGCCTGAGGTCCCTGGGTCTCTCTCATGTGACATTTCCAGATCTGGGGGAGGGATGTGGCCTTTGCATGCTCAGGAGGAGGCTCGTGATTGGTCTGGTTCTAGAGAGGCTGGACGATCTGTGGAAGTTTGACTCTCGGGAGACAGGACAAGTCAGCACGCATATTATTACCTCTCTGGACAGCTGAGAAGGTGGAGATATTTAGACCAGTCCTCCAAAGCTGTCTTTTTCAACACAGAGTGGATACTTGCTCTCTTAACAGATGATTTGGATAACTACCACCATTCTTCACTTTACTTTGGCTGCGAAGACAAAGCTTGAATGAGTTCAGAACCCTCTGACAAGCCCAGCTCCAGGGTGATGCAGCCGGGTGGTAGCTCTGGAGAAGAATACAGTATTAGGCTGCTCATGCTGCGTAACGTGCATGTCAAAGCTGCCTCAGAGACTGCATTTGTAATCGCAGGGAGAAGGGAGGGAGAGGCCCTCTGCCAGCTAGGGGAGTGTGGCTCCAAAAGCCTTTATTAAAAGCTTTGCTTTCCCCCTTTGTCCTCTAGAAATAATGACCTCTGTGTGACAACTTTTTGTAATATCTCATTTTCATGCCCAACGCAGATGGTTCTGCTGATTTCAGAGGCTTAGTGGTGGGGGTAGGGGCATGTGATTTGGGGAGCCTGGGAGATATCTTGGGCAAAGAGACATAAAGAATGATTTTGAATATCTACAGCAGAGGGTTGGGGATGAGTCTTAGAAGGTTCAGTGTGGAGGCTTATTTGCAACCTATCCAAGCGGCTCAATACAAGGAGAATGCCTCCAGATCCTGGTCTGACAGCCTCCCTAACATCAGATTATGCACACTGCAAGAATGACATTTTTCTTTTTCTTCAATATTTCAGTAGGTTCCTTTGAGGAAGAGTGCAGATCAGAAAATTCTACTTGGCTTTCTGTATTCAAGTTTATTCCATTTCATTTGCTTATCACTTATATTCCATTCAAGGTGGTTGGAGCCAGATATGCACTCAGTGTTCATTTTTAACTTCACTGCAATAAAGTGGTGGCACATGCACCATCCCCACATCAGCTCAGCCCCTTGGAATGGAAACAGTACTCAATGAATGCCTTCTGGGTGCATGATTCATTTACTCATGACAGCAACCATGTGAAGTGGATACTTTTACTCCCATTTTGGAGAAGATGAGCCTGTAGCTAAAGAGTAAGTGTCTGAACTGGGATTTGAACCCAGCTCTGCTTGGAGCATAACCAGGCTCTGTCACCTCCTAAAACGCACCCACTGCTGGGAGGGTGCAGAGGTACAGGATCTTCAAAGTCCCTCTGCCCATATCTGCTTCCTCCCCAACTCCTCTTTCATTTCATTTTATCCAGTTGAAATCAGGTTCAAATGACTGTCAAAGTCGCATGGGGGTGGAGAGGTTATAAAGGGCTGTACCTTGCAACTCAGATGGGGTGGAGCAGGTTCCCCACTTCTTGGGCAGGTAGGAGGTGAGCTGGGCTGATGGCAGGTGCTGGAAGCTACCAGTCTTAGGAGCCCACCCCCTTCTTCCCTCCTGGCTCCTACCCCCCGTGCCTGTTCTGGTCCTGGCCAGAGTGGAGGGCAGAGGGCCAGCTCCTGATTCCAAGTCCTCTGGCTGCTACCCTATCCTGGGCCTTTTCCACTGACTGTCGTAGGAGGAAAACGCAGTGTCCTGCTGTCAGTGTTACATTGAACAAAACGGTGAACTGTGAGTGAAGTCTGTGTGGGCTTGTTCAAGAACTGTGTTTTCAAACTTGATCCCATTAGGGGCTGTGCTCCGTCACCATGCTGGGCAGTCTCCCCCACTAGAATTTGTTCTGGAACCAGCCCCGTTGATGAATATATTGATATTTATGGCCTGACTTGGCCAAAAGCTTCCGGCCCAGCACACTTGACAGTTAGCTGGTTATTCTGAGAACATTCTTTTCAAAACACTCGACAGGACAAACAGGCCGAGAGGTTTCTTTGTCCACAGCCAGCCTCTGAAACCGAGCCGACTCTCAAAGGGTTGAGAAGAACACTCCAAGAAGGAATCAGCGGCACAGGAGGCGGAAACGTTTGAAAATCGAGATGGGGAAGATGGTCAATGACAGCACATTCTGCAACTAATGTATATCACTTGTGCTTTTGCAAAAGTGGAGCTTTAATTCCTAAAATATAACAGCCTTGCACAGGAGCTCAAAGAAGAAACAGTGTTTCATGCAGAATTTCCCTGCAAAGTGCCAGGTGGCCGAATGAGAAGTCTGGCTCAGGGTAGGTCTGGCTACCTTCCCCTGGTGAGCCACACCTTCCTTTTCATCTCCTACCTTCCCCAGCTCTCCACCGCCTGCTGGGGATTAGGGCTGCAGCTACTCTTGGCCCCCCCACCCCCAGCTGTGCTTGCTGCTGGGTGGGAGGGCTTTATACTACTGATGTGATTCTGAATCAGGGATATCCATGGAATATCTGCACTCTGCCTGTGTTGGTTATTCCTGCTCATTTTGTTATCAAAGAGCTGCTGGGTCTTTACTGCTTTTCTCTCCAAGGTCTTTTCTTATGAACAGAAAAGGGAAGGTCATTGGATTCAGGTTGACCCAAGTTTCTAGTCCTGCTCTGCCATTTGCTGCTGTGTGGCCTTGGACTAGTGGCTGAACCCTTCTGGGCCTTTGTAAAATGTGGAACCAAGCACCTGCCTCTGGGGATGGGCAGATTAAGAAGCCCAGGCAAGGCACTGACACAACAGTGCTAATTGCTGATGTTACTGAGCCCTTCATAATCACCAGGCTCCGTTCTGAATGCCCACCATATATAACTCATTTGGTTTTCCCAAAAACCCTTTGAGATAGGTACTATTACTGGCTTCATTTTACCAAAGTGATAATGGAGGTTATGAAAGGTAAATCATTCACCAAGGGATGTGCAGAAGGAACCTGATTAAGACCTTAGCAGTCAAACTCCAGAACACATGTTTTATAGTTTTGATTTAAATATGTACTTAGTAAATGGTAGCTTTTATTATCTGGCTTATTAATACTCCCTAACAATTACATTTATGTTACTCAGCATCCTCATCTACTAATAATCACTGACTCCCCCAGACTCAAATTTCCTTTGTAATATAGGCCATCACCGAATACCTTCTGCAGTCCACGAAGTGGGGCCCTCCCTGTGGGTTCATCTTGTCCCCTGGGAACATACAAATGTGGATCTTCTCAGCGACAAAGACATTAATCAAGTCACTGCTGTCCATTGCCGAAACCCTTTGAAATCTCTCATGGCCAGAGCTAAGGCCCCCAGGGGTGGAGGAGGCAGAATGGAGGCAAGTCACACAGTGCACCCCAGCGATCATGGGGCCCGGGGGCACTCACCCTCACAGAGCTGTTGCCGGACTGCAAGGTGATGTGTGCGGCATGTGGGCCCAGGCAAAGTGGTCTGACGTCATCAAATGCCAAGAGTACATGCACATGATATGAAATGAGTGCTAACTGTAAGGAAGAGTGACCACCCAGGACTTTGGGGGTTCTCTTCAAGTGGTTTGCAGAATCCCTGGGGTCTCCTTGGGCGTGTCCTTCCAGAACTACCTGCTTTTTGGCATGGCCACTGTGCACCTCAGGGCCTTTCCCAACCTCACCCTGTTTTGAGGCAGCACTAGACAGAGTAACTTCTCAAACACTCGCATCTGGCTCCACACTGGGCTGAATCTGGTAGCAGACCATCTCCAGATAAACAGGGGATGGAGAATAAATTGACTTCCTGGGGGAGATATTTTAAATGCTTAGATCTTTTACAATTCAAGGAGAAACATTCTTTGACTGGTGTGGTATCTATAGAGTGTTGTCACCTGTGGGATGGCACCTGCCAAGGACTGAATTGCCCAGAGCAGAGGCAGTTCTGCAGGTAGCGGTACTGTGCATCCGGAAACCAAGTGTTGCCACTCCCACTTCCCTGACCCACCTTGTTGGGCTCCTCTGCATGCCGGGGTTCAATAGTCTCTTGTCTCACAAGATGGGTTCGTGATGGATTACCAGCAGCTTACCAGTAATTTATTGAACACCTGCCGGGTACTTTATAACCAGGAAGATTGTTGTTATCCCCATTTTATAGATGATGAAACTGAGGCCTCAAGAGGGCAAGTAATTTATTCAAGGTCAAAGTTAGTAAACACAGAAGAGCTCGGATTCTAGTCTAGGCCTGCCTTTCTCCAGGAAACATGTTCTTTCCACAGTTCAATAGTTTTCAACTCTGGATACTCTTTACAGTGGTCTAGAAATATCAGCCCCACTCTCAGAAATTCTGACCACTCTGGAGTGGGCCTGGGCATCAGTATTTTTTAAAGCTCCCAAGTGGTTCCTAATGTACAGCCCAGGAAAGTCTCAGAGCTCAAGGCCGTGATGCCTTGAGTCTCAAGTTCTCCAGTAAAACGTGTGGTTTTCCAGGAATTTATCAGCCGCGTGCGTAGCCTGGATCAGTCTCTGTGGTAGCTCACCAGCTGGGCCCTGGGAGAGCAGGGGAGGCAGCTGTTAAAGCTGGTGTGTTCTGGGAGATTCTACAAGGCGCTCATTGACACTCCTGGCCACAGCATGGATCTTGCTGTCCTGCCATTTGCCTGTCTTCCCACCCAGCAGGTGGGAAATGCCCTGTAGGGAGAACGAGGGAGGGCTCTGGCTCTGCCTCCAGAAGACCCCCTGGAATGGGAGAGTGTAGGGATGAAGGGACCAAGCCAGCACCTTCTTCCCAAGCACCCTGCCCTCCAGTAATTGGGATCTGCCCTGTGGAGCTGGTCACACCTGCGGAGGTGGTTTACCAGGTAGAGTCGGGGAGCTTTGTCATCAGACCAGAGGGCTTGAAAAGGAAGGAAGGTGGACGGGGGTGCTCAGGAGGGCCCTGTGCCTGGGGGTTTGGGGCTGTACGATGTCAAGTGGTGGACTTACCCTGGTCTCTGGGGCATCCCAGAGCCGAGCTCCTGGGCTGGGGGCTGCACGGCCGCCTGCCCACGGCTCCTCCTCCTCCTGCCTCGGCCAATTTCCGGCAGGCCTCCGGCTGCACTTGCCAATGGAGCCAGATGCTGCTTTGGGGAAAATACCTTCTGGAGTTTGTTGTCTGAACCCTCCCATCTGACACCCACGGTGGAGAAGATGTGTCAGGATAAATGGAAAATCTCTTCATAAATATTTGAAAAAAGGCAAAAAGGAAAAGAAAAAAAAAAGAACTAACCCCAAACTCCCAGCATTTGGGAACATCTTCGTGATTGCTGCGAACAGATGGGGATGCAGGTCGTTAACATTCATCAATTTGTAGCGCAATCACAGCTAGCAGGCGGGAGCCCGGTGCCTGGTTCTGGGGCTGCCGGCGGCACAGAGCGCCTTGGCTGGTCCTGCGGCCTGGGGCAGAGGACCGAGCGGCCCAGCCTGCTGGAGGAAGCCAAGGAGCACATACAGCTGGGCTGCCCTTTATCCATAATGCATAACGGTGTCTTTACACTCAGCTGCCTTGGGACTGTTACAGGTGGAGCACAGGCTAACGGGGCCTGCAGGGGGGCCCCTGGGAGAGGAGTAAAGAGGCCCTGGTGGCTGAGGAGCTAACAGGGCAGGGCTGGTGCTCAGACAATGAAGAGAGTGGCATGCTGAGCTGGCAGGCCCAGCAAGAGGGCCACCTACCTCCCCGGGGCTCGGCTCATGGGAGTCAGGGCATTTTAAAGCCAGGCAGTGTAGTCAGCAATCCTGGGCCTCCCCATGAAAGGGGCCTTCTCGGGCTCTGTGCTCAGAGAAACTCACCCCCGAGGGCGAGCACCTTGGCCTGACCCCTGACAGTGCCCGTCCCACCACACTACCCCCGTGAGTCCCTAGAGACAAGCTGCTGCCCCACCCCAAGGGGTACCTGCTCTCTGGGCTCCGCCTCTGCCTCCCTGCACACATGCAAACTCCCTTGCCTGATGCATGGGCCTGCTTGGGGCCAGCAGATGGTGTCTTCATCTTAGAGGGGAGATGGGCAGCGGGGGCAGGACCAGTCCTGGGGAGGACTTTCTTCAGTGGGAGAGGTTGGGTTCCCTTCTAAGTGTTGGTGCCTGTGGTTAACTTGGAAAGGCAGATGTGTTCTGAGACCTTTGAAGACCCCGTATCACCTGCAGGAGGTACTCTCTGCTCTGGGACTCTGCCCAGAGATGTGAGCACATAAACAATCCTCCCAGTCTTCAGCAGCTGATGCTCTTCGGTTCCCACAGTTGGTGCCATCATGATAGAAAGGGGCCTTCAGCACAGGTTGGCATGTGAAGGGGAGGCCGCCTGTGAATCCTGGTGTGTGATGAGATGTCTGTCCACAGGGACGGGATGGAAGGTCAGAGGGACCTTGACCAAGACATTTGGAGCAGCATTTCTTGTGGACCTGTGCATCAGGTATCTTCAGAGAAACAGAACCAGAAGGATACAGAGACATAGGCGAGGAGATTTATTATGGGAATTAGCTCACAAAATTATGGAAGCTGAGCAGTCCTGCAATATGCTGTCTGCAAGCTGGAGGCTCAGGAAAGCCAGTGGTGTAATTCAGTCCAAGTCCAAAAGACCAAGACCAGGAGCTCTGATATCTGAGGGCAGGACGGGGTGCACGTACCAGCCCAAAAAAAGAGAGGAAATTCATCCGTCCTCTGCCTTTTTATATCTCCCTCAGAGCTTCCAGAAGGAGCCAACCTTACTGACAACTGATTTTAGACTTCTAGCCTCCAGAATGTGAAAAAATAATGTTTTTTTGTTTTAGTTACCCAATTTATGGTAATTTATTACAGCAACCATCAGAAACCAATACAATGAGCATTGGGCCCACAGGTGTGAGGGACTGGATTCATCACTCGGAACACAGCAGAGAACAGAGGACGGGGCTCAGGTGAAGGGTCACCTTTCCAGAGCACCTTGCAGTCTGCACTCACTGCCTCTGCCTTCTTTCTTATGTACCTTTCGTCTTAGCTCTTATCCCCACAACTACATAGTGATTTGAGGGTTGCTATGTTTAATGTCTTTTCCGAGCCTGGCACACCCTAGGAAGGCAGTTTTATTCCATTTCTGACTTTCATCCACCTTAACATAGGGCCTGGCATATAGAAATGCCCAATAAATTTTGTTGAATGAAAATTTAAATGAATAGCTTGCCTGGGCTATATAGGGGAGGAGAGAGTAAAGACTCCACCCTTTCATGGCAAACTTTCTCCAGATCCTACAAATTTATCGTCTCATGAGGGCAGGCTTAGAAATGTAATTTCTTTGTTTTTCTCTATCCTCCAAAAGCCTTGTTTTTAAAGTTTTTTTTCTTCTTTTTCCCTGTGGAATAAATATGCCTTAACTCTTAGGGCAACAAGAGGGGAAGGGGGGCGCTTAGTTAAGAGCATGCTTGCAGAAGTCAGACACCCAGAAGGAAAAACTTCCCCATCAAATGGAACATCTGATGAAAGTTAAAATGCCCTTGCAGAAATAAATTGGTTGCTGTAGCAACCGGTCCTGGTTCTCCCCCATCAGAAAAACAGAAAGCAAAGCGGGAAAAAGAAGAAAGTCAGCTACCTTTGGTCTGAGCTTGAGAGAAAGAGCTATCCAAATAGAATTACAGGACAATATTGTGAAACGTCTCATGTTACCAGCATAAACTGATGTTTGCACGCTTGCCTCAGTGTGGGTAGTGGGCCCCCTTCTTCAGCCTGCTTGACCATTTCCCCTGCCTCCCTGGCTGCCTCCTGGGGGGCAGCAGAATGCTCAGTACCCGTCAGGCAATGCCTCCATCCCTCTCCAAGTTGTACACCATCTCCTGTATGAAATGCTCCCAGAAACTTGCTCTTTTGGAGAGATCCTTTTCTGGATCCTTCAATAATGAGTAATCAGCTTCTAAAAGACTCTCATTGTAAATTCAGATTTTTTATCTATATATGGTTTCTGAGAGTGGAATCCACCCACTGTGCTTGGAGAGTTCACCGAAGGTATCAGAGTGGGGAGTGAACTCTGAGAGGTGATTCCCGATGTGCATTTGGGGCTCACTGGGAAAGGAAACCACTTCCCGAGGCAAGGACACCCAGTGTTGGGCTGCAAGAGGGAGGGGGCAGGCCCCGCCACCTGGCCCAGCTGGTGAAACGTGCTGGGCCCAGCGAGTGAGCAGCCCAGCCTCCGCTGGTTTTCTCTGGGCAGATTCTCTGTGGAGCATGTGATTAGAAAGAAGCACTTTAAAGGAGTTCGGTAAGTGGGGAAAAGGCGCAAAGAATATTTGCATTAAAGGCTCTTGGTAAGTGATTGTCCAAGATGTTTGCCGGTCATTTCACTCATTCTTCTTTGCTCCACGTGCGTTTATTGAATTCTGTCTGTGGGAGGCAGAATCATGATTTCCCAAAGATGCCCACGTCCTAGTCCCCAGAACCTGTGCATATATTCCATTACATGATGAAGAAGAATTCAGGCTGTAGATGGAGGAAGGCTGCTGATCAGCTGACCTTCAGATCGGGAGATTATCCTGGATTTTTTGGGTGGATCCAACATAATGACAAGAGCTCTCCAAAGTAGAGGAGGTCCGAGTGACACGAGGACAGAACTGGAGCTGCCATTGCTGGCTTTGAAGACGGAGGAAGGGGCGCCAGCCACGGAAGGCAACGGATTCTCCCATAGACCCTCCAGAAAGGAACACAGCCCTGCTGGCACCTTGATTTTAGTGCAGGGAGACCCTTTTCAGACTCTTGAGTTACACAGCTGTAAGATAATAAATTTGTGTTGTTTTAAGCCGCTGAGTGTGCAGTAATTTGTTACAGCACCCCAAGGACAGATACACCCTCCAAGTGCCAAACCCTGTGCCAGGGAGACAGTCAAATGAGGCATGGTTCCACCCCCACCGGATCTACAGTTCAGAGAGGGGAACAGCCGGGGAGAGCAGCAGTGAAGGCCCGGAGGCTCTGGGCTCTTGGCTCTGGGGGGCAGCAGAGGGATGCACCCAGGGAGGCCTCCCAGAGCTACGTTTGAGGAATGCACTTAAATGATTGGCTAATGAAAGAGGGCCTAGGAAAGACATCTGGGACGGAGGGAGGAACCCGTGGGAGGGTTGGGAGTGGGTGCCCAGGGGAGCAGTCCTGACGCTGGCCTCCTGAACCAGGCTAAGCAGCATGAATTTCACCTGGAGGGCTGCAGGGGCGTCTCCAAAGGGTTGTGAGCTGGAGACTGACATATTTTGATCAACCTGACCAGAAAAATCAGCCAGAAGCAGAGCATGTGAGAAATAGAGCCAATGGATCAAAACAAAAGCTTAATGAGGCATTGGGCCGAGGTGGGTCATGCTCCGGGGAAGAGAGGGCTGCTTTCTCAAGGGGGCCCTGCATCTCCCTCCCCTTGCCCCCTCAGTTCCTGTCCCAGCTGGACCCAGATCCTCGGTATTTCCTGACTTGCTTCAAAGAAGTCATCAGAACTAGGCAGAAAGGCCTTGCCCCCATCCCCACCTGCCAGCACTTTCCTCTTCCCAATTGGCAAGGGCACTAAAAAAAAAATGGAGAATGGAAAATGAAGCCGTGGTCACAGGCAGAGCACTGGGCTTGCCGTCCCTTCATAAATGAAATATAAACTGTAAAAATTGATTATTTAACGCATAGTCGCCATTATTTTCAAATAAAAAAAAGCAGGGATGAACGCCATGATGGATTAAAGGCCAGAATGAAGAAAGGCACTTGATTCATTTCATGAGCCTGCTGCAAAGGGAACCCCTCTGGAGGTGGGGGGCTGTCTCAGGCCAGGCCGGGCTGGCTGGCTCTGCAGGCAGATACGCCCCCAGCTTGGGGTCTACTCTGGGGCCCTTGCATGACAGGCTGAGGCCGGGGCAGCCTGCGAGGGAAGCAACAGCAGGTCTGGTACCCTCGTGCTGCCAGGGGGCACGGTGTGGGCCCTCAGGACGGCCTTGGCTTCGTGGTCGGGCAGGTGGGAGGCCAGTGGAGGAACAGAATCTGGGCTCTGGAAGGCTGAGGTCAAGTCCAGGCACGGAGCTAGGCTTCTTGCCCTCATCCCTGCTCTGAGGGGGAGCCCAAGTTCATTCCTCTCATGATGCAGCTCAGGGTCCCCTACCTGGGCTCAGTCCCTGTGGGCACACCCCCACTGTCCTCTGCAGCTCTAACGGGATCCTGTCTTGTCTGTATTTCTGGGTCACCACAACAGTATCATTTGATGTAAGAACTGCCATACCCCCAGGAACTATAGTATAGGCTCTGCAAACATGACCTCATTTAACCCCCTCAGTGACCGCTAAATGGGCATTATTCCCCGTTACAGGAGCAGCTTGAGGTTCAGGGTTTCCCACCAATGTGTAGCTGTGGCAGAATTACGGGTCACATCCAGGTCTCTGGCCTCTCAAGCCAATTTCTCTCCTCTGTGTCTCTGGCCACTGTCCCAGCCTCTACCCCACAGTCTCCAATGAGACCTGTCCTAGGGTGGGGTGCTCTGAGAGGGGAGACCTCTGGTGGCCCTTTCAGAAGCAGCATTTCCCAGCTGCCTCCAGAGCTGGGTCATCTTCCAACCAGCCCCGTGTCGCACGTGCATGCCTCCCGTGGTCACCAAACCTAACAACAGAATGCAGTAGAGAGGATAGGCTCTGCTCCTGGTGGGGGGGGGGGGGCATCTCCTCCCCAGCTTTCTCTCCTGAGAAGAGAGGCCACAGAGGAGGAAAGCAGCCCTTTATGTCCCACACCCCTTCCCGATCCCTCCTGGTCCCTAGGACACGCTGTCTGTGTTTATTTTCATGCCTTGTCTTGAGCTCTCAGGACACGTCACTCAGCATTGAGTGAGCAACACCATCCTGACACTTGTGTGATTCATGCTCCCTGTGACGGGCGCTTGGGAAGCTGGCATGGCCTCTGCAGCCACTGGCGTCTAATTGATTTAATACATCAGCTAGGAGCTGCCGTTTCCTGAATGAAACCTAAAATTGCATTGACTCTACAGCTGCAGCTGAGAACAGTCCAAATGCATAAATGGAGGTGGCACTGGGATTGCAGCGACTGTTGCTGGAGTTAATAATTGCACCTTTGATCTGTTATCTTTTGTATCTCCCCAAAGGGAGGTGCGAACATGGGGAAAGTGATGAGCTGTGTGGGAGACTCTTTAGAGGGTGACAGTGGCCGCTTGTGAGAGAACAGGTCTCCCCTCTACACCCCCTCCCCCCCCACACACAGCAGGGCTAAGATAATGGGCATTCTATGAGCAGCTCTCATCTAAAGGGAACTAATTGATTCCAATATTCATTTTACTGGGTCCTATAATTCTTTACTATGCCTTCTTTTACAACTTGGGAGGCTCTGGCACCGGGCTGCTGTGTAACAGGAGGGCTGTGTAATCCACATGATAGCCATTTATTCGCCAGCAGGACAAATGGTGCTTTGTGTCACGAGGAGGATGCCCGACTCTCACCCTGTCACTCCCCATCCGAGGCAGGTGTGACAATCGCAGGGCTCCGTGGGCCGCCTTCCCCCCTGACACAAGAGAGTGGGGCAGGACTCCTCAGAGGCATTGCGGAGGTGACTCTGAAGTCACAGCCGCCCTTCCTGCGGCATGCCAAGACAAATGGTCACATTTGGGGGGGAAATCGTGCTTCAAGATGGTTCTCCAGCGGCAGGTGGCTTGAGACCAAATTTATGTAATGAGAAAGGACTCAGCTCTGTCTGCACATGGGCAGGGTGTTCTCCTCCCCAAAGCTGCTGGGCAAAGTTCCAGAAAGCCAGGTTATTAGGCAGGTTTTCAAAGGCAGGTCACCGCTGTTCTCTCCTCCTGGCAAAGACACAAAAAGTCAGCTCCAGCCTGCAGCTGACTTCACAGGCTCCTGGATGCACGGCCGCATTCACTCACTCACTCACTCACTCACTCTCTTACCCCACACACATTTATCAAGTCCCCGCGGCGTGTCAGGCTCTGGGGACATAGAGAGGAATAGCACACATGGCCCTGTTGTCAAGGAACTGACTCTCCAGTAAGGGAGGAAGAAGAAATCAAGCCAAGAAAAAGCACCAGAGCGCGGTGCACACAATGGAAGAAGCAGGTACAGAGGAGGGGGTGATGGAGCCCAGGCCTCGGACACCTCGCCCGAGGTGGAGGGTGTGGGGGAGCCGAGCTGAGTACGCAAAGGCCAGAACTGCGTGGCGTGACGCCAGATGGTGACTTTAGGGAACTATTAGCAGAGATTCAAGGAGAGAGATGGCTGAGGTTTGATGAGGCAAATCATAGGGCTGTGTCCGCCTTGCTAAGCGGTTTAGGTTGTATTCTGCAGGCAATGGGCAGCGCATACAAGTATTTAAGCGACAATGAGACACTACCCAATGTGCCACGCATGCATTTTAGAAAGATCTCTCTGTCTGCAGCAGGGTGAGGCTCCACAGAGAGAGACGGGGATCATGAGCCCCTGGCCTATGGTGTGGGCATGAGCGTGGTGAGGGGGGAAGACAATGAGACGCCAAGGAGTGAACTTCTTCCCAGGATCCTGGTTTGGTGAGCTGGGTAGGTGACGTTACCTGTCTCTTTAAGGATGCTTTTCAACAGCAGGGGATAGAAACCTAACAGTGACTTAAGCAATAAAGACATTTAATTATCTCACATATTGGGAAGTCTGGAGGTGAGCCATCTAAGGCTGGGTTAACATCTCTATAGTATCGTTAAAGACTAGGACCTTTCCTTCTCCTTGCTCCCTATCCTCAGTCTATTGACTTTTTTACCCCATGGTTGTAAGATGGCTTCTGCAGTTCCAGACATTTTCATGGCCTTCAAGGCAACAAAAGGGGAAAGAGGTGGCCACACCCATTGGCAGTTTCCTTTAATCAAGGGGAAAAAACCTTCCAGAAGCTTCTGCCTGTGAGTCAATGTCTATTCCTAGCTGCAGGGAGGCTGGGAAAGTGAATTTTAACTTTCCAGCACCAACAGTGGAAGGCAGGAAGGAGGAAAGGCATTGGGAATAGGTACTGGGCCAGCAGGGTTACCCGCGGAGATGGAAAAAGTTAAGGGGAAAAGGCAGTGACGCCCCATGTGCTGGGGCGAGAGACGGGTGAAAAAGCAGCCTCTCCCCCAGAGGGCTTTGGGGAAGTGGGGGCTGGAGGGGAGGAGCCTGGCGTACTGGTTCTGGGCCAGCCTGTTTCACACCCACGCTGTGCCCTTCTCCTTGCCTGTTCCCCAAAATAATGGTCATGGAAGGCCCCAATATACAGAGATGAAAAGACAGGGCAGCAGACGGGTGCTGGATCAGAGGGAAGGGGAGGATGGAAGAGGGGCCCTGAGTTTGACAGGGATGAGAGGCCTGGATGGACGGGATCCACAATGGGACATGTCAGTCTCCTGGGCTCAGGGTGGACGCCGGATGTAGGCCCAGCCACCTCCAGGCTGTGCTGGGGCCTACAGTTGCTTGACATCCTGGAGCCGGTGCTGATGAACCTACAGCCACTGTTCATACAAAACAGTAAATTCGAGATGTGGCCACGTCCCATGTGCCTTCACTGATTGAGTGAGGAATCAAGGCAGAATTTCTACCTTTGCATTCTCCACTTGGTGACCTACAACTTTGCTTCCTGGGCAGCTGCTAAGACATTGCTACAAAGATGAGACTGTGGAAATCTGATAAGTCTTAGCAAATGCATCCCAACAGAAGTGGCTGGAGCTGCCAGCCAACCATACTGCTACTGTTTGTAGAGGAGAAAGTCACTCACACTTTAGTAACAATCAGAGCACCTACATCGCAGTAGTCGCTGTGTATGTTCACTAGAATGCAAGCTCCCCGAGGGCAGGGGTCTCTGTCCATTTTGGTTAGTGAAGTATCTCAAGCACCCAGAACTGCGACCAGCACATACTAGGTGCTCAACAAATGTTAGCAGAATGAATAATTAACTCATCAAAACTGACAACAGCCCTGATTAGGTAGGTTTTGTAATTATCTCCATGTTACAAGTGAAGAAGCTGAGGGTCAGACAAGTCAGTAATTGCCAGAGCTGGACACCTTGACTCAGAACCCAGCACTGAAGCCCCTGCAGATCCAGAGAGCCATCTCCTCTCCTTTGTGTGCACTTCTTTCCTTTGTGGCAATATGCTGCTGCCTCCCTTAGTCAGTCTGGACATTTCCTCTGCAGGGAAATTACTTGACCATCCCCATTCAGTTGGTTTCTATCAAGGACCTACTGTGTGCTGGACATTGTGTCAGTGCTGACCTTGGCCTTCAAGGAACTCCTGGGGAAGTGGTATTTGCACAGATATTTTGGAGAAGAAGGAACACCCACCCCCACAGATAATGACCATGGGAAAAAACAGCATCTCCGAGCTCTCAACAGCAGCCAGCCTAGTTCACTTAGGTTTGTTCACCACCTTCAGTAGAATCAGAAGTCAGTATTTCCAGACCTCTGTCGCATTGCCCAGGATGGCAGGTGTCAGCTGGTGGTGCCCTGGGGCATTTGTTCCTCTTTCTGTGTGCCACAGAAAAGGGGAGACCCCAAGGACCTGGTCTCCCCTGGGTGCAGCCTGGCGGGCCTGTGGATCTGAGTGCCCTGCCCTCTGCTGGTGGAGGAGTGAGGCTCTCCAGAGGTTGCCATGCAGACGTGGACCCCTCTTGGCACTGGTTCCCTGGACAAGGCCTTCCAAGGTCGCAGCCCTGCTCACCAGCCCCTCTGGTTCTGTCCCTATCCTGAGTTCTGGGGATACCCACCCCGACCCCCCACACCATCCTGCAAATCCCTTTCTGCAGAGTGCGCCAGAGTTGCAAATCTGTGGCGTGCAACCAAAATAACCTCACTGATGTATGCCGGGTTATAATTCCAGAGCTGGAGGACAACTCAGAGACCATTTGATCCGACCCTTTTATCGTATAGATAAACAATTTGAAGCCCAAGAATAAAGTGGAAGAGCGGGAATAAAGCCTGGAGAGTGGGCCTAATGGCAGACAGTGCTGAGTGCTTTCTGTGAGTCAGCCATTCCTCCACGCATCCTGACAACTCAACAGCCCAGGACAAGGTCAGCATCCCCATTCTAGAGAGGAGACAGAAGCGCAAAGGTGCCGGGCAACGTTCCCTGTGTCACACAGCCTCCAGGGGGCAGGGCCAGCGCCGGAATCCAGGCCTCTTGGCTCCAGGCCCAGCTGTCCCCTGACATGCTCTTCTCCCTCCCGTGGCTTCTTCTGGGCAAATAGCCGCAGAGTGGAAGCTGGGCTCCTGGGTGCTGCCCGGGGTCAGACGCGGGTTCATTGACTCTGTGGTCGGTGGGCTGACATCACAGTCTTCAGAGTCTTGTCCCTCCTGCCCTCCTTTCCTTCCTTGTTTTCCTGGGTCTGGTGAGGAGGTCCTCTGTTCTGAAAGCGGTTTCTGGATGGCCCGGTGAACATCGGGGAGATCAGGTGTCTACGGTCTGCCACATGAGTCGGCCTCGCCACCATGGTTAGAGACAGGGGCCAGGCCTGGGAGGCCCCACTGGATGGCTAGGGAGCAGCCTTGACCTTCCCGCTGGGAGCCCTGCATCCGCCCCGACTGCAGGTGTGCCATCTGCTAGGTCCCCCAGAGCAGTTTCAAGGAGGTGGCCTGGCAGCAGAGGTTTGCTGATCAGTTGGTGCTAACTTCGTCCTGCACCAGAGGAGTCCCTCACCCCATCATGGAGGCCCTAACTCCATCAGAGGCCCTCACCCCATCAGAGGCCCTCACCCCATCACAGAGGCCCTCACCCCGTCAGAGCCCCTCACCCTGTCATGGAGGCCCTCACCCCATCAGAGGCCTGACCACATCACAGAGGCCCTCACCCCATCACGGAAGCCCTCACCCCATCACAGAGGCCCTCACCCCATCACGGAGGCCCTCACCCCATCATGGAGGCCCTCACCCCATCACAGAGGCCCTCATCCCATCAGAGCCCCTCACCCTGTCATGGAGGCCCTCACCCCATCAGAGGCCCTGGCCACATCACAGAGGCCCTCACCCCATCACGGAGGCCCTCACCCCATCATGGAGGCCCTCACCCCATCACAGAGGCCTTCATCCCATCAGAGCCCCTCACCCTGTCATGGAGGCCCTCACCCCATCACGGAGGCCCTCACCCCATCATGGAGGCCCTCAGAAAGAATGAACTCCAGGATTTTGCAGAGGGGTCTTGCATTCTTTTGGGAGAGCAGAGCCAAGGGCTTAATGCTCTCCTCTCTGGAGGGTGGGGGGCTCCCAGAGATATTTAGGGAGAGGTAACAGGGTGCATGATAATGCACCAGGCAGGTCTCACTTCTGGTAGCAGCGAGCAGGGCAGACAGGCATTAAACACATAATGACAGGCAGGGGCCCTGAGCATCGTGGTCCAACATAGTGGGTGGCTGGGTGGATCTAGTGGCCAGGACTCCCTGGAGGTGGAGGACATTTAAACTGACATCTGGGAAGACTGGTATATTTTGGCAGGACAAGATCAGGCAGGGTGGAGAGAGAACTGTCCACGCAGAGCATGGGTTCCCTGGCGAACTGGGCAAAGGTCAGAACTGCTGCAACTAGAGTTCAAGAGGAAGAGGGATGAGGACAGTTAATTCAAAAGTTAACTCGAAGCCTAAGTAGTGTAGGTGCTGGGAAAGAAGAAGCTGGAAGGTTGGCTAGATCGTGGGGGACTTGTCATTCAGGGTACTGCGTGGAGTTGGGATTGGCAGCGGTGAGGCTGGAGGCAGGGAGGCTCCAGCAGGAGGCTGTTGTCATGACCCAGATGAGACAGGTGGCTTGGACTAAGATGGTGGCAAGAAAATGGAGAGGAGTGAGTGGATCCATGAGTTATTTAGGGAGGAGAATCAGCAGGTGGCAAAGGGAGAGAGACAACATGTAATACAAAATTGCCTTCTCGAGGCCCGTCTTTCTGGTCTCCCCTAGTGAGCTTCAGTGAAGCAAGAATGAGGTGTCCCTTCTAATGAAGGGTGGTGGCAGCCTGGGGGGCTGCAGCCCCCTCCCTTACTTGCCCACAGGAGAGGTGGTACCACCAGCCCTCTCCTCCTTTCCTCCCCTTCAGAGTTCTGCTCTGTCCCCCAGACTTGGTTTGTCACCCTCAGTGGTGCCCTCCAGTGTCCAGCCCCCCAGTGTCCTGTCCAGGAGCTGAGCCTCACAGGGACCTGTGAGCGCGAGGTCACAGCTGATGGCTGAGCCTGAGGACATGTATTTGTGGGGACCTGTGAGCAGTGATTATGACTGGCTGAAAGCTCACATGATGATTAGCATTTTTTAGCAATAAAATACTTTTAATTAAGATATGTGTGGTGTTTCTTAGACACGATGCTATTGCTCACTTCATAGACTACAGTACAGTGTGGACATAACTTTGGTAATTCTTACTTTCCCAGAAGTGTAATTCCTGGGAGTGTTGCCAACTTGCCCCCTGATTAAGCGGTGGAACTTGGGAAGCCTGCGTGCTGCTGCTGAAGGGCTGGCCCGGCTCTGCTACTCACTGGCTGTGTCTCTGAGCAATGTTTTTTATCTCTCTGGGCCTTGGTTTTCTCATCTGAATGTGGGAAGGGGTGCAGGACCTGTCTCTTAGAGCTGCATGTCCGTGCTCAGCACGGTGCTGAGGTGCATTTACTGTAAACAAGGTTCAGACCCTTCCTGCCCCGGATTCCACAGCAGTTACTGAACTGACAAATGTACATAGGACAACTTTCAAAGGAAATCTCTAAGAACCTGCTCCACCACCCTGGAACCCTCTCATCCATCAGTTAATCAAACACCAGTGAGGCAAGAAGAGAGGCAGCCCTCTTGGGGGGCTGCTCACGGGTTGTCAGCGTGCCCCTCTCTCCATGCCAAGGTTGCCCATTAGAAAGGTTTCCCAGGAGCCTCCTGATTTCAAAGGGAGCCCGATGGTCAGACCCCAGGTCCCAGTGTTGGCTGGAGAATATGTTGTAGCAATCAGAGCTGTCTCAGGGCGGGACACCCAAGGATGCCCCAGAGGAAGGTGGGCTGGACCTCCCTCTGCTTCCCACTGTCAGAGGACCTGAGACCCAGGCCTGTTTCAGAGGACATCACAGTGTCTGCCAAGCAGGATGTCCCGGGGGGGATCATGAAGATTGGACTAGGCAGACCTGGAGACATATCCCAGCTCACTGATGGTGTGACCTTGGCCAGGCCATGTCACCTCTCTGAGCTTCAGGGCCCTTAACTATAAAATGGAGATCACACGTCCTGGTCCTGGGGCTTTCCATGCCTCACCCCAGTGAATTCTCACAACAAACAACCCTGGGAGATTGGCATCTTCAGCAACCCCATTTTGCAGATTAGGAAACGGAGGCTAAGACAGTCTCATGGCTAGTAAACATCAGATGCAGAAATCCAACCTGGGCCTGTCCAGCTGTAGAACCTGGGCTCATCATCACAGGCCTTTCCACCAACACAAGGACTCATTCATCCTTAAAGCAGAGTCCGCTTGGCCAACAGGTGGACGGTCAGCCAGAAGGTGGAGAGGCATGTCCCACGCCGGGGGCCTGGAGCGACCTGCTGTCTCCGGAGGCGCAGGCTCCAGCCAGAGCGCCACCCCCCAGCCCCCCGCCGGCTGGAGGCGAGCGGTGGAGAGATACACTTGGCAGAACACGTTAGCATCTTCCTCTCTGCTAATTAGTTTTGTGAAAAATTATTTATTTACCTATTTATTTTCACCAGAGAGCAACTAGGTGCAGAAATGTGGTGACATGTTTTACATGAAGAGGAAAGGGAAAGAAAATGGCACTCATGGAGAGGCTTAAATCATCTCCATGTGGCTAATGAACAGGAACCTGGGAGGCCGATGTGCTGCATGGGGAGGCGCAGCGGCAATCCCCTGGTACGAGTAAGATGGGGCTCTCGCTCCCCGGGGGTCTGAGAAGCAGGCCCGTGGCCTGGGACGGCAGCTGCCTAATGGTCACGTGACCTGCAGGGCCTCAAAGGCCACTCCCCGCCCCGTCCGCCGCCTGCCCCAGGCCCTTGTTCGCGCTGTTCCCGCTTCCTGGAATGCCCTTCCTCACCTCATCTGCCCAGAAAGTACCTCTCCATCTTTCAAGCAGCAACTGAAGCAGCATCTCCTCTGGGGAAAATTCCCAGAAACTTCAGAAATTTGTATTCACAAACTAGAATGCCTCTTCCCTCCGGTGCCGTTTCTGGGCCACAACAGCCCCTGTGGATACGTTAAGTCTCTCAGCAGTTTCCAGGTTCATCTCCGGACTGAGCATGCGGGGTCGATGCCGGCTGGAGGAGGGGCCACTCGGGGAGGCGACGGCTGCAGGCTGCGCAGGTGGGAGGAGGCTCCAGGCGAGGGGCCTTTGAGCCGGGCGTTGGCCGGGTGGCAAGGAGGGGACCGCTTAGCACCCGGCACTGCCTGACTCACGTACCCAGGGGTCTTCCCTACTACAAGTACACTTCCAGAAGGCAGGAGGAAGGTCACATGTGACCCTGTGCCCTAGTCTTACACTGGCATTACTGGGACATATGCGTGTTGGAGAGACCTCGCTAGCGCACGCATTCACTGAATCCTTGCTGAAGGAATGAATGAAGACATGGTGATAAAACCAGAAGACACTAGCCCAGAAGTCAGTCCAGGGTCATGGTTCTCTGTGTGATGCTGGACCAGTCCCTTGGCCTCTCTGGGTCTCAGTGTGCTCAGGTGCTGACTGAAAGGTCAGGCTAAGTGTGGTCTTGAGGATTCCTTCCGTCCGTCACACTGAACACCACCCTCCCTATGTTTGGAGAACTTCCCACATTGTGAGTCCTCCCGCCCCCCAGCCCCAGGTAGAACCCAGAACTCCTTGCAGCCTGGGTGCTGCCCTGGGGCCTAGACTCCGCCATCAGACCACACACTTGCTCCTGCCTTCCATCAGCAGAGCGGTACTGGGTGAGAGAGAGATTGCAGTTTACCATTCAGTGGCGAGAGGCCGGCTTTCAGGAATAGTAGTGGTACCGGTCCAGGTGGGGATACCCACGTAGGACACACTTGTGGTGTGAGTGCTCGTTGTTGGTAGAAGGAGCGACATCCTGGATCTTTATTTTCTTGGAATCTACATTGTGATGTGTTCCTCAGCATTTATATATGCAGACCGCCACCAGCTGACCCCCTTAAGGTGGGAGCAGGTTTCAGGTGGGGGAAATCCATGCTTAGGCTCTGTGTCCCTCAGAGTCCAACACAGAGCCTTGTGAAAAGTGGATACTCAACACTTGTTAATGAAATAAATAAATGAAAGAATGAATGGATGGTGTCTTTTACACGTTTCACATTTGTACATCTTGCTGACTCTTTGTGAGCTGGGATGGCATCATCTCACTCTTTTGGGTTCTTCCCAGCACCACTGTGGTAGACAATAGCAATTTCCTAAAAATCTGTAAGGACAGAAACTGAGCTAATAAAATCTTCATAGGTTGGTTATGGAGCAATCTGAATGAGAGAGAGAATAATAAATGCTTTTAGGAGGAACTTGATAAATATTTGACTGTTACGAAGAGTAACAATAACAATAATAATGTCACTTATTGATTTAGCTGTCCTGACTGTACAGAAGCTATTTATTTCATATATTATTTAATGCTTCTCTTCTGTCAATATTAATATATAATTTATATCAGTTAGCTTTGGCTGTGTAACAAACTACCCTAAAACTTAGTGGCTTAAAACAATCATGATTTATACACTTCAAATGGGTAAATGTTATAGCATGTAATTTATATCTCAAAAAATGTTTTTTTCTTTTAAAAACAAAGCAACACAGAGAGATCCTGCTTTTTGGTTAACACATTAGCAAAGCTTTTGTTTTTTTTAAAGACAATGTTTCATGGGCTCTCTGAAGCCCTTCAGGGTGTCTGAAATATCAAAATTATTTTCATAATAATACTAAGATGTTATTTGCTTTTTTCACCCTCATTCTCTCACTAGTGTATAGTGGAGTATTCCAGAAGCTTCATGCTCTGTGATATTGCAACATATTGATGCAGAAATAGGTATGAAAATCCAGCATCTTTATTTTAAGTCAGATATTAATGAGACTTGCAAAAATGTAAAAAAAACCCGCCACTTTCCTCATTACATTTTTTGTTTTGTTACATTATTTTTTATTAATTAATCATGTATATTAACAATACATTTCTTATTGTTAGGTTAAGTGAATTGATATTTTAAAAATCTCCATGCCTTAATTTATAAAATGGTTAGTATTGGCAAAAATAACCCACATAAAAAAAGCTCTTTGGGATCCTAAATAATTTTTATGACTATAAAAGAAGCTCTTAACACTAGAAAGTTTTGAAAAATGATTTTTTTTATGGTTATCCATTTTTTAAATTTTATTATTTATTAATTTTTTATTAAGGTATTATTGATATACACTCCTATGAAGGTTTCACATGAAAAAACAATGTGGTTACTACATATACCCATATTATCAAGTCTCCACCCATACCCCACTGCAGTCACTGTCCATCAGTGTAGTAAGATGCCACAGATTCACTATGTCCCTTCTCTGTGCTACACTGTTTTCCCGTGACCCCTCACACCATGTGTACTAAACATAATAGCCCTCAATCCCCTTCTCCCTCCACCACCTGCCCTTCCCTACCCCTCCTCTTTGGTAACCGCTAGTCCCTTCTTGGAGTCTGTGAGTCTGCTGCTGTTTTGTTTCTTCAGTTTTGCTTCATTGTTATACTCTACAAATGAGGGAAATTATTTGGCACTTGTCTTTGTCTGCCTGGCTTATTTCACTGAGCATAATATCCTCCAGCTCCATCATGTTGTTGCAAATGATAGGATTTGTTTTTTTCTAATGGATGAATAGTATTCCATTGTGTATATGTGCCACATCTTCTCTATCCATTCATCTACTGATGGACACTTAGGTTGCTTCCATATCTTGGCTATAGTAAACAGTGCTGTGATAAACATAGGGGTGCATATGTCATTTTGAATCTGAGAAGTAGTATTCTTTTGGTAAATTCCTAAGAGTGGGATTCCTGGGTCAAATGATATTTCTATTTTTTGAAAAATGCTTTTGTAGAGTGATGTGACAAAGCCTTAAAAATAGAGCTTTTCTTTAACCTAGCATTTCCATTTAAAAATAATCTGTCCTAAGGAAATAATCAATGATATATATCAAGATATTTTGTAGACATATTCATCAAAATATTATTTAAGACAGCAAAGTGTTAAAAACAATGCAATTGTTTACCCATAGGGGATTATTTCAATAAATTACAATGTAATATACTATATACAGTTAATAGAAAAATTATAATACAACAGTGGTCTATTGTAACAAAAATGTTCCCAATTCATTAAGTTAAAAAGGGCATATAATTCAGGGGATTTTAAGATCCCACTTAAAAAAACAGTTTATCCACATATGCATAAGACAAAGAATATAGAATATTAATGGTGGTATTATGGATTTTCAAAGTAGTCTATAAAAACCACGCTTTATTTTCTTAATTGAAAAGTGGAGGAAATTTCATTAAAGATTAAAAAACAATTATGATTTCTTTAGGCTACAATTTTGTGAGTTGGCATTTTGGTCTATGATAATCTATGTAGTTCTTAGATAAACTGGGTCAGACTCAGCCGATGTTGGTTGGGTCTCGGTCAGATCTTGGCTGGGCTTACATATGTGTCTGTGCTCAGCTGCCAGTTAGTTAGGTGGTGCTGTCTCTGGAAGCCAGCTGGCTGTTGGCTGGGGGATATGGGGGTGACATGTCGATCATCATCCAGCAAGCTAGTCTGGACTCCTTCACATGATGGCTTAGGGTTCCAAGAGCAGCAAGAGCAGAAGTGCCAGGACTTCTAAAGTTTAAGCTTGGAAATCATGTGTTGCTTCCATTGTATTCTATTGGTCAAATCCCAGCCCAGATTAAAGGGCCAGCCCAGATTCAAGGGATAGTGAAACTGACAACTTCATGTCCTGATGGATGAAGTTGCAGAGTATTGTGGTGTTTTATGCAGTCTATCATATAGTAATACTGAAGAGTCATTTATTTGACAAATATTTACTCTAAGTGACACACTGTGCTAAGTACACTGTCTTTACTGTCAGTGGGAAAGAGACATATACATCTCACCTGAATATAATCTCACCCACTCAGAGTGCTAAACACATAGTAGATGCTCAGGGAATATTTGCAGAGGGAGGGATATAGTGCTCACACAGCCTCAGCTCCTCCTACCAACCACACCAATAAGCTCTGCTCTTATTCCCCCTGGCATGGTATGTCACATTAAATCATTCAGGGACAAATTCACATGAAAGCAAAGAAAGGTTTCTTCTAAGACAAACAATATGCTGAGTTGTCACGGGGTGCAGCCTGATCCAGTGCAAGCAAACTGCTGGCTGCTTCACTTCATAGGGGAGAGAAAACAGCAAAGATCTATTCATTTAGGAGACAGTCATTATCCTGGGTTTAGACACAAGCAGACAGGCATATGAAAAGGATACATTTCTTTGATGTTACCACAGATACCAAGTCTAGACACTCCAGAAGACAGCCTTGCTAGGCTGAGCTTCACAAGCAAGCTTCAGAGCAAGGGGAGGCCAGTGGGGAAGGAGGCTGGGAGACGTGTGTGTGTTGGGGTAGGGGGAGGTGGTGAGCTTCCAATCTCTGAGAACAGAACACAGAATGCCTCTGAAGATACTGGTTTACTGTAGGATTTTTATTTTAAAAAATCGATGTCTTCTTCTCCAGGGAGCAAGTGCTTGAGCAGCTGCTTCTGAATCTGCTGTGTGCATCTACCTCTCTGCTCTACTCCTGCTGAGGTGGCCAGCCGACTGAGACAGGAGCACAGAAGCATGGCCACAATCTGTGCCAGACTCTCCTTCCCTCTGAAGAGCTCACAGCTTCTCATGGAATACAGAGAGAGGAGCCCAGAAAAGGCCCTGTGCTGTCCTGGTCCTCTTGTGGCCAGTGGATACAGAGTACATCGAGTTTCTTGCAAGGCAAAGAGGAGGAGCTGTCCAGGAAGGATGGAGGGGACGCAGGTCCATCAAGTGCTCCAGGCAGGACTGTGTGTAGTGGTTCAAGGGCAGGGACTTGAGACACCTGACAGCTGTCTGCAGACAGCTCTGCCACTTACTTCCTGGACAGACTTTGGGCAAGTTACTAAACCTTGCTAGCCTTGATTTCCTCATCTGTAAAATGGGGATAATAATTGTGTCTATTTAGCATAATAATTGCTCTATCAACAGTAGTGTTAGGAATTGCATGTTTGTGACCATCCCTTTCCTGAAATTCACGTGCTCAAGCCTTAAATCTCAGTGTGATGGTATTTGGAGGTCAGCCCTTCAGGAGGTGAGCAGATTTGGATGAGGTCACAGGGGTGGAGTCCAAGCTCCCTCTCTCCACTCTGTAAGGAAACCAGGAAGAGAGATCTCACCAGAACCCCACTGTGCTGGCATCCTCCAGAACTGTGAGAAATGAATGATTGTTGGATAGGCCACCATGCCTGGAGTATTCTTCTTACAACAGCCGAAACTAAGACAAATAGTCACAATGCCATCGGACACTGGCATGTGTTGGTGTGCAGAGAGGAACTTCTACATAGATCTCTGAAAACCACTCCAGCTCTGGCTTCTCCCCTCTAGACAGGCATACTCCCCACCTGTTCCTCCTCCCCAGCCCCCGAAGCCGGAGGATTCCCACTCCAAGGACGAGATTAGGGAAGACGGTACATTCATGTAATCTTTTAGCAACGCGTCGCTCTCCAGAGCAGGAAGTTCCTTCTTGGATGGTAGTAAGTGTCCTGTCCCTGGGGGTATTCAAGCAGAGGTTGAATGACTAGTTGGCAAGGATGTGTAGGGAGAATTCAGAATGGTGAGTGCATAGGTGCTTCCATCTTTGAGATTCTCTGATTGCATAACTAAGTAATGCCCGATGTCAGGTACCTCTTTCCTAACTGATTCACATACTAAACTTGTGCTTCCTCTGCTCCCCCGTGAGTTTCCACTCCCAGAGTTTCTCTCTAGCTGAATTCTCCGCACTTGTCCCCCCATGGGAGTGAGCAGTGAGGGCCTGGGGATGACTGCATTCACGATGGGCTTAGAGGAGCCATGTTCCTTGTTGGCTTGTTTGTTTCACTTTAAACTTACATGTAGCACTGTGTTTTCATTCATGGAAAAAATATCTTAAACGGTGGTTAAGATCTCAAGTCTTGAGTCCTCTTAGCCCCATCGGCCAGACATAGTGAATGGTAACCTCAGTTTTGTGGGCTGGACAAGGCCTAAGAATCTTGCACAGGGCCATTTCTACTGGAAAATGTTTTCTAAGCCCTGAACCTGCCATTGATCACAGTCTATTGGAAGGTGGGAATTGTTTGTATATGGAGTTAGGCACAGATTCTACGTTGAGGTCATGAGTTCAGTGCCCGAATGGCTCAGCTAACTTCCTTTTTCCCCAAAGCCCCAAGAAGCACCTCTAACCAGACTAGCATCTTCCCAAACTTGGACGTTTGGTCCCAAACGGGTCTAGGTGGATGAGTCCTAGCGGCTCATGTGTATCCATACTGGGCACATGACAACCCAGGCCACCCAGCTCACCTCCTCCGACTCCCGGAGAAATACTTTTGAGCAGCTGCTCTCCGGAGAGACACCTAGTCCCACTCATCAAGATGAGATCTGCCTAAATCTCCATCCCACCGCCCCAAGAGTTTCACAAGGTTCCTCTGGCTCCTTATCTCATAGAATTTCCTCCAGCTCCACCCTGGATTTGTCCCCAGCGTGGAATACTGCCCTTTTACCTGGCATCCTTGACAAACTACCCGTCTCAGGGGCCACCCTGGTAAGGCAAGAGGAAGGCACATCATAGCACCCCAAGAGAGAGCATTTGAAGTTGACTTCGTTATTTGAAGCAGTCCCTGGGTCATTTCCACTAACTTGGGCACTTCGTGCGGCCACGCTCATGAGACATGATCCTCCACGTCCCTGTCCTCCGTGCACACCCACCACCAGACTTCTGCTTATCTTTAGCACTTGTGATCTCCATCCCGGGGTTCCTTTGCCATCCCAAACTGGTTGATCCTGATGTTCTCCTAATCAAAGGTCGTTTCTCCTTCCCTAAGAAGAGCTCTGATAAAAGTGGGTAAAAACTTCCTTCCCCTGTACAGTACCATCTTTGCTTGTGAAGAACAGTACATAATAATCAGACATTTATTGGTTCTACCATGGCTGCTGGGACAGTAAATAAAATTGGATCTCTGCCCCAGACAGACTAGTCAAATACCCTTGGAAACACGGTTCACATCCTGTGCCAGCAGCCACCCAGAAGCCAGAGGACTTGAAATAGTCACAGTGCCCCTTTCATCAGGCAAGCCGAAAACCAACGCCCTGGATGAGGGATTAGAACAGAAAAATCCATTCCCTTGGGGTTGTGGCTGCGATTTTCTAAGTATTCATTCCAGACACACAAATACCAAATTAAGATGCCACAGTAAAGGATATGGGGAATGAGTCATGTGACTCCCTTTCTTAGAATCTAACAAGTTATCAGTTTCATTTCAATTAAGGAACCATTATTTCTTGAAACCCAAGTCTGCAGGCCTTGGCTGATTTCCCAATGATTGGCTGGGTTCTTTCTCCACTGTGTTACCTGTTAGGCTCAAGGCTTGCTGGGCCATCCACATGGCTTTACTTTTTCCCAAATCACAACAACACTTGTCTTACATTTTCACTCTCCTCTGATCAGTGAGGGACTCTCACCCCCAGGTTCTATGCCCAGACCTGCATCTTCACCAATATGTCTTTTAAATGTTGTAACCAGGCACCTTGCAAGGAGAAGAAATTAAACTGGTTTTGTCCAAGCCAAGATCATGAATGGACAACCAGTTTATTTCTTATCCTATGGGTGATATAGAGCCATTGGAAGCCAGTAGATTTGTGCTGTGAGGGGGTCACACTGGTGGGGACAGGAAGGAGGGACTGGAGTGGAAATACAAGCAGAGACAGAAGGGTACCAATGGATATATCATAGGATTAGATGTGGCCATAAGAAACAAACAAAAAAATCAAAATAATAGTAGTTTAACAAGATAGAATTGTATTTCTCCCTCCTAGTCAAGAAGTCTGGAGGTATGGCTTGTGTGGCTTTCATGGTGTCAGGAACCAGTCTCCTATTTTGTTGTTCCTCTGTAAGTGGCTTCCATTCCCACGGTCATTTTATGGTCCAATATGGCTGCTGGAGCTCCAGGCATCACATCTACACTCCAATTAGGAGGAAGTGAAAGGAGAAAAAAGCATACAAGCCCTCCATTTAAGAACAATTCCTGGAAGTTACATATACCACTTCTGCTTACATCCTTTCAGGCGGAACTTAGTCCCATGAGTTTCACCTTATTGCAAAGAAAAACTAAGAAACTAGTCTTAATTCAAGACAGTCTTATGTCCAGCCAAACATCAAGAATTCTGTGACTATGGAAGAAGGAAAGAACAATAGGCCTATCTTTAGCTGGGAGTGGCTTTCCTGCCCTTCTAAACCTTGACCAAGGCAGCCACAGGGGCACACTTATCTTCCTCCCTTAGATGACATTCTTTCCACACAAATGGGTCTGTAGAATCCAACCTGATTCTCCCATTATGTCCTGGGCACCCCAGGGGATGCGAGAGAGACATAGGGCACTCTTGATGTCTTATCTCACTGCATGTCCTGCTGCTGACAGAGAGTAGGTGCTCAATAGATGTTTATTTGTTTTGTTTTTAAAGATGTAATACTTTTAGAGCTGTTTTAGGTTCACAGCAAAGTTGAGAAGAAGATATGCTGAGGGGAGACAGTAGCAAAAGTGACGCTAGTGAACATAATCGGAGGAGACCTGTTGGAAGGATGTTAGGAACACAGGGTATTCTCGGGAGGGCTGGAGAATTGGGCTTCAGCGGACCGCCCCAGAAGAAGCTTTCCACCTGAGGTCTCCAGCCTTGGCTGCCCGGACATCTTAGTCTCCTTGGCTGCCTGGCCAAGCGCCTGCTTATTCTGTAAGGTCCAGCCTGAGCATCCCCTCCTCTGTGTCCCGTCCAAGTAGCTCTGACCCCCTCTGGGTCCCCACGGTACCAGTGATACCCAGAGCTGCACCCCCACCCTTCTGCCACTGGAGAGTGAGTTCACTGGGGCAGGGCTTGCACCTCCTTATTTCTGGGGGCCCGGGGCACCAGGTGCCAGGCACCAGGCACCCTGTAGGTGCTTTTGCACACCAGCAAAATGCTGATTCTTAGGCACCAGCGGAAATAATCCATGTTAATCCTAGGATGCTGCTTTCTGGCCGCTTCCGGAGTGTGTCTGAAGGTAAGTGTTCATTCCTAGTGCTGGCCTGCGGGTGGGGGGCTGGCCACGTGGGCAGACCAGGGATCTCCCAGGCAGTTGGAGTTGGGGTGGGCAGCGTGCTGGGTTTCTAGGTGTGAGGAGGTGTGCCCTGCCAGTGTGTCTTCAAGACACCAGAGTGTTACTGAGAACTGGTCTTCGTCACCAAAGTCAAATCCCAAAGCATGATGACAAGGTTTTGAGGAAAGGAAAGGAAGTTTATTAATTTGTCAGCAAATGAGGGAGTGGCAGGCTCATGTCTTAAAGAACCACTGTCCTGGCCACACACCAGCAGTTAGGGCTTTTCGAGGGGAAATAGTGGGGAAGAGGCTGTGGTTGTTCACAGACACATAAAGTAGCAACTTGCAAGGATCTTAGCAGACATCCCTGCACGGAGGTAACTGCTTTTTGTTTTTCTTACAGGTTCCTCCTCAATTCTCTGGGACAGGATGGCTTGGCTTCTGTAAAATCAGCTTTCTGCATTATCTCTGACCCTGAAACTCAGAACAAACAAGGAGAAGCTGCCACAGTTTTTGGGCTACTTGAGTTCATTTCCCAAGTTAAAGTCAGTGTTAAATTTTAAACCCAAAGATTTAATTCAGTTTTCCTTGGTTACAAGAGCAAATTAAGAGCGACGACTTGCAGACAAGACTTCGCGTGTGTGTGCGTGTGTGAGAGAGAGAGAGACATGGAGGGAGGGAGAGAGGGAGAGAGAGAGAGAGAGAGAGAGAGAGAGAGAGAGAGAGAGACACGGAGGGAGGGAGGGAGGGGGAGAGAGAGAGAGAGAGACACGGAAGGAGGGAGGGGGAGAGAGAGAGAGAGAGAGAGAGAGACACGGAGGGAGGGAGGGGGAGAGAGAGAGAGAGAGACACGGAGGGAGGGAGGGAGAGAGAGAGAGAGAGAGAGAGAGAGAGAGAGAGAGAGAGAGAGAGAGAGAGAGAGAGAGAGAGAGACGGAGGGAGGGAGGGAGGGAGGGAGAGAGAGAGAGAAGCAGCCGCCCAGGAAGAGGAGAGATCAGAGATCAGCAGAGGCGGGGAGGCTGCGTACTGTACTGACGGGATTCAGAGCCTGGGAGCTGGGCTGCGCCTGGCTGTGCCGAGACTCTAGATGACCTTTCTTAGAGTGAGTTTTGGGTGTTGTGTGTGGTGTGTGGATGGCAGTGATGTCTCCATATTTTGGAGGTGAATTCATTGCCGCCACCTCTGTCACACTGTTTCTGCACAAAGGGCACCTTCCCCGCCTGTTCCCGGCCGTGAGCAGTCTCGGGGGGACGAGCAGCAGAGGGGCACCTCACGTCCCTTCGGGGCCCACTTTCTGCAGCGCCCCTGGTGGGCTGCCGGCTCCCCGCGGAGCTGAGGCGCCCCCTCGTGGGCCCTGAACCCAGCGGGCGCAGCCGCAGCCCCAGGGCTCCGCTGGGGAGGGACCCTCATCCCAGCCCTGCCTCAGGTCTCTTCCGGCCTCCCTCTCCGCCCCAGGGTCTCACCCAGCTCCGGCGTGTGCCAGGGGAGCCCGAGGCCAGTCTTCCAAGGGTGCGCGTGTCGGGCCGCCCTTGGGCCCCTAACCCCCCACCCCAGCCAGCCCGAAGGCAGTGAGCTATGAGACCAGCAACACCTGGGAACTCCTTAGAAATGCCCAGCCTCGCCTCCTCCCCAGACCTCCTGAATCATAGTCTCTGGAGGGGTGGGTGGGAGAGTTCCACGGTCTGTTCAGACAGCTTTTTGGGTGATTCTGATATATGCCAAGGTTTGGGAGGCACAGTGGGGTGAAGTAACTGGCCCGTGGTTTCACTCAGTTATTCTTTAAAGATTTATTGAATTCTGTTATCTGTAGGCAATGGTCTAATGCACTGGAGATACATCAGTGAGTGGACTAGACAAAAATCCCCACCCTTGTGAGCTTATGTTCTAGTTGGGAGAGAAACTCAATGTAGAAAATTAGAAAGCAAACTGCATAGTATGTGAGAAATTGGAGGAAATTAGACCAGGGAGGTGAAGTATGGGGTGTCTGGGCTGGAGGTGCAATTTTCAGTGGGCCAGTAAGGGAAAGACTCAAGGAAGTGAGAGGAGAGGCAGATACTGGTGGGAAGAGTTTCAGGGAGAAGCAGCAGCACGAACCAGGGTCCTGGGGCAGGAATGCTGAGGGCCAGCACAGCTGGGGAGGGGAATAGCTGGGGAAGGAGGTCATCGAGGAGCAGGTGCAGACTTAGGACTGGCCCTTACCTTTCCTTTGCCCCTGTGTCCCACCCAGACCCTGGACTTGAGCACTTGGGGACCATTTGGAGAACCAAGCCCTGATGTCATAAGGCCACCAGCACCCAGAGTGAGATGGGAGTCACTGAGGGCTCAGAGCAGAGGAATTTTACCAGGAGCAGGTCTAGGTTTACCAAGATCCTCTGGCTGCTGGGTGGAGATGAGTCTGAAAGGAAACCGGTGTGCAGCAGGCAGCTACGGCAATAAGCAGGGCAGGAGACAATGGTGGCTCAGACCAGAGTGGCTGCAATAAAAATGGGTAAGAAGCAGCCAGATTGTGTTTTTTCTTTTTTTAAATTTTACCTGTGATAAAATACACATAACATGAAATTTGCCATCTTACCCATTTTTGAACATCCAATTCAATGGCGTTAAGTGTATTTGTTGTGCAGCCATTACCACCATCTGTCTATAGAACTCTTCCTCTTGCAAGATGGAAACTCTACCTATTAAACACTAACTCCCCTCTCCCCTCTGCTAGCCCCCGGCAACCACCCTTCTCCTTTCTCTATGAATTTGGCTACTCTAGGGACCTTTCACAAGCAGAATCACCTTAGCGCAAGTCTTCAAGGTCCATCTATATTGTAGCATGTGTCAGATTTCCTTCCTTTTCAAGGCTGAATAATATTCCATTGCAAGGATATGCTACCTCTCGTCAATCCATTCATCTATTGACGGACACAGATGCTGGGTGTATTTTGAAGGCAGAGCCAAGAGGATTGGACTGGGAGTGGGTGGGGAGAAAGAGAACTAAAAATGACTCTAAGCTTTTGGTCCAAGCATTGGAAGGTGGTGTGGATATTACCAAGTTGGGGGAGACCAAGGAAATCAGAAGTTCAGCTTGGACAGTTAATGAATGATGTCTATAGCTCTCCCAATGGAGATGTCTACCAGCCAGAAGTGTTTGGAGCTCAGGAGAGAGGTTGTAGCAGGGAGGCATCTGTGTAGCTATGTAGGTGAGATGTAAAGTCAGGAGACTGGGTGGAGCCCCGAGGAACAACTACGGAGAGACAAGGTCTGAGAACTGAGCCCTGGGCCCCTTCAGTATTTAGAGTGCTGGAGATGAGGAAAATGTAGCAAGGAGCTGGCAGCTGAGTGGCCAGGAAAGGGTGGTGTCCTGGAGGCCAAATGACGACATGCTTTGAGAAGGAAGAGCTAATCAAGGGCATCTGACTGCAGATGGACCAGGAAAGGTCATTGGGAGCAGGAAGCATTAGATTTAGCTGTGTGGAGACCTCGGGTGACCTCCAGGAGAGCCATGTCTGGGCAGGGGTTGGGGTCTGACAGGATGTGGTGAAGAAGCAATGGGAGGGGAGGGTTGGGAGGCAGCACACGTATAGCGGAGGGGGGCGTGGGCCTAGAAAAGCTTTGTCTCGTCTTGTTCTGTCGTAAAGATGGGAGACATACCATTTGAGGAAGAATCTGGTGATGCAGGAGAGGAAGGGAGGTTGGTTGGAACCGTGGCCTTGAGTGGGACATGAGTGGAGGGGCACGGACAGGCCATCCCTAGTGACGGGAGGGATGGCGGAGGATGAGGGCACGGGTGTAAGCAGAGAAGGGGCTGCTTCTGTGTCTTCAGGGCAGGAAGGTGCGCGTCTCCATCCTGAGAGGGAGGTGGAGCAGTGCCGGGGATCCGAGGCAAGGGGAAGAGGGTCAGCACGTATGCAAGCAGGCAGACACAGGCCAGACATGGGGACTGCATCTGACTGCAGCCCTGAGGACCGGGTGGCGGCTCCTGACGGGCGTAGAGTGAGGTGGAGCCAGCAGGGCTGGGGTCCGCCAGGTGGGTGCAGTGGAGCGGCAGGTGGCAGGGAAGCAGAGTGTGGGCCCAGGGGCACTGGTGCAGGCTTGGACTGGCATCCACACTGGGCAAGGATCAGGGCAGCTGGGGTCTGGGGCAGAGCTGAGATGAGGAGCCAGGGCTCCTGGCTCCTGGCCCTTTGCTGCCTTGCCGGCTGGGGCAGTGAAACCCATTGGGCACCCACTGTCTGCGAGGGACAAGAAGCACATTCAACAGTCTGAGTCTCTCCTGTGTCCTCTGGCTGTGCCAGGCCCGGTGCAAGCATCTAGAATTCTGGGGCCTTGGCAATTAGTAAAGGGGCGCTGTGGGCTGTTCTATCTCCAACAAAGAGCCTGACTCACAGTAGCTATGCAATAATGTAACTGGTGTTCATTGACTGAATAATGAACCCACTGATTTCTGGCCTTAGTTTCATCATTTACACAAGTGGGGTCCAACTTTTTGTATCTGTAAGTTTTGAATATGAAATTTTGGGTGGAATCCCTTCTTGTGGGGATTAAAATTTTGTCTAAATCATACCAAGTAAGTGAGGAATATTTACAACATAATCCCCAGTGCCATACAGCTGTGTCTTGCACTGTCAGTAAAAGTCCTCACAATGATTGCATCATTCATTTTTGCCACCCCCAGGGCTATGATGAAGGACTCCCCTTCTCTCTCATACTGCAAAGTTAACCCTTTCTTAGGCGCCAGGTCCTAAAGTTACCACCTAAGGAGAAAACACAGTGTAATAAAAAATTACCCTTGAAAATAATTGAACATGCCTTGTAAGTGAAAAATTCCTGTTTTGTGCACCCAAACCTCTGCCCTGATATGCACGTGTATCATGTTCTGCAATGTATAATACACAAATACATTTTTTTATGTGAATATCAGTACAGTATTTTTGACAGAATGAAAGGACAAAGAGTTAGAATTCACTTAAATACTCAAATCAGAATATTTCCAAGGTGAAGGTCTCACATGTCCCGGCAAAGACAGCATTTCTCTGTCCCCAGCCTTGGCTCAATCAAGGCCATGTTCTCTTTGGCACATAGCCGTGGGCAGGACCCACTCATCTCAATTAGCCACTCATCGGAACAGAGATGGTGAAAGGGAGATGCGCCCTGGGCCCAGGTGGGAGGGAAGCTTTTTAGGTCCCATGAATCCAAAGATACTGCTTGATATGCAATTCTGGAACCTCAAACCCAGAGTTTGAAAAAGAGATTATCAAACTAAAATATAAACAAGAACTGAAAGTGAGGTAAGCCCCTGTACCCAGCCCACCCCCCGGAATGGAGGTGCAATGTTCACAAACGGTCTAAAGCAGGAGCTCCCAACTGCCTGGCCACAGACACCAAAGGGACAGTGACTGATTCTCAGGGTCTCAAAGTCCACATGGAAGGCAGCTCTGCCCACAAAGTAAATGCCGGGTCTCGTGCATGTACAGGTTGCTGTGTTTGGAAACCGTTGTTGTGATGAATCAACTACAAACTTCTCCCCAAGCATTGCAGACTTTCAGTAACTTTTAATGTGTTTTGTACATTCTCGACCAGTGTATACTAACCAGGCAGCTGCTGGGATGTGGACCCTGTGGAAACAAGGCCAGAACCCTCCAAATCTAGGAAGCTCTGGTCAAACCCATAGAAAAGTAAGCTCTCCCAGGTCTCTCCTCCCCCACAAGGTGTCAAGGCCATTGTTTTTTTGGATTCTGGGTCTGCAAAACAGAGTTCACCAGGCAGGGAAGCAGATGCAGTTGGGGGGATGTCAAAGTCTTATTCCCCAGGACACCAAAACGCTGAGTTCCACTGTCTTCCATGGAGAGGACACGGGGAAGGTGGGAGAGTCGCTCTGGGTCCCAGGCTCAGAAAAGTAACCCTGAGATGGATGCACAACCGATCTTTCTTCAGCCTTGGGAATCTCCACTTCAGCTTCCCAACCTTGCAGGTTGGGTCCCAATCAGATATTGGTAGGTGGAGCCTTTCCTTCTGGGAATGTAGCACCTGGGTCAGATATGGGAACTGGCAAGTGCCGGATTAGGGATGTCTGATTCTGGGAATGTGTTAGTAAGTCACAGCCACCTGCTATGAGATCCCATCCGGCCCAGGTGGCCGTCCAGGCAGCCTCATCTGGCAAGCCTGTCCCAAGCCCCCAGGTGGATCAGAAAAATACCTCTTTCTATAGAGTGATCATGAGCGAGGTTGTGAAAGGGGTTTTGAAGAACAATTGCAATAGACAAAGTTTCTGAAAATGTTTCTTTGACATTTGTATTTGTAAATCTCAAACTGCTCTAGAAACTAAAGCCTATTAAAAATGAAAATTTTGAAGATGCAAGAAAATTACATTGGGATAATAATTTCTCTTTCTCCCCCATTAACTATTAAATCGTGATGCACAGAACTTACTCAACAATACTCAAAAAATCATACATATCATTCAGATTTCAAAGTGGCTTTCAAGGAATGCAACAGTTGTAATGAAGGAGGATTTTGCCACACTTACTGATGACACTCACCTCCCCAGGTGCAGAGTAAGAGCGTTGGAGACCCAGTTTCTGGTTCCCACCTTGTGCAGTCTTGCTCATGTCAATTAATCTCTCAGGGATGCAGGGGTGGAAGGCTGTTTTATGGTCCCAGGGCCATTTCCAGGGCTCATCATTGAGATTCCATGTCTGGACAAGTAAATGCACACAGTCATGTGTTTTCAGAGTCCCCAGGGCAGGGCACCCCAGAACTTTAGCTGGAGCAAGGGCATGCCTTTAAATAACATTTGATTTCCCAGTGAGAAAGTCATTCTCTTCTTAGTGTCCAGAACCCTCAGGAGGCCGTCTGTCTAGAAGTCAACATTGCAACTTGATGTTCCATGGTTTCATTTTGATGATAATTTTCCATTTCTTTTGCACATGATATTGGATTCCCACTTACTGTAAGAGATTGGCAAAAGATTTTTTAATGAAATGTATTTAAGTAAACAAGTGAGTTGGTTGATAAAAATGGTAATTGATACTCATGTTCCAAGTGGTACCTAGATGTGGCAAAAAATAAAGAATAAGTGCATGCACAGAGATGTGAAGTTTGGAGATTATTTATTAATTTAGGGGGTTATTTATCTATTTGTTTGTTTACTTATTTGGGAGTCACGAGCGCACTCCGTACTGTCTGAATTGCAGGGGCCTTTAAATGGATTGTGTCTCTTACCTGTGGATGTTGAATGCGTTATGTTCTCTGGGTCTCTCGGCTTGGTCCTTGCAGTTGCTGGATCTGGCCATTAGATGGGGCTTCTGACTTGGTGTCTGAGCTGGCAGCCTTCCTTGACTGCACATTTCTCCCTCTGAGTTATGCCAGCATTTTCTGAACTTACTCCAAACCCTTATTATTAATAGATTCCACAAATGTTCCCTACAGTTCAGGCTCTAGCCAAATGTCACCTCCTCAGAGAGTCCCCCTCCCCCGCACTCCCTTTCTCCTGATCCTATTTAATGGTCATCATTGCATCTGAACCTCAGGTGTGTGTTAAGGTGGTTATTATGCTCCATCTCCAGTCCCGCCCACTGGAAAGTAAAGAGGACAAGGGCTCTGGCTAGAATGGCCTCTGGCACACAGTACATAGTTCCATGGCTGAGTGAGGGACCCTTGGGTTAAAAACTTAGTTGAAGGTGGCAGGTGGTACAGGTGTTAGAGTCAGGGAAGCCTGCTGGCCCATATACGCAATGGGGAAATGGTCCCTATTTCATTGGATCCTTCTGAAGATTAAGTGGGAGATAACTTATATCAAGTGGCTGATCCAGCACCTGGCATGTGGTTGCAACCTAACAAAATGAGGGTTTCCCACTCTTTTCTGGGGGAAATAATAAGAATAAACACAAAATTCACACTAAAAAACATTCACACTAAAATACCTCCTTTAGGTTCTGCTGCTCAAACTTGTATACTTCCTCAGTGTCTAGCTTTCCCACTATTTGTTGACTGATACCTTGTCAGTAGGCAATATCTGAAAGTTGTAGTGGCTTGTTTTTTTTTTGATATCATGAATGTACAATTACTTGAACAACATTATGGTTTCTAGACTCCCCCTATTATCAAGTCCCCCCCCATACCCCATTACAGTCACTGTCCATCAGTGTAGTAAGATGCTATAGAATCATTACTTGTCTTCTCTGTATATACTGCCTTTCCCGTGTCCCCTCAACCCCCCTACACTATGTGTGCTAATCGTAAAGCCCCTTTTTCCCCCTTATCCTCCCCTTCCCACCCATCCTCCCCAGGCCCTTTCTCCTTGGTAACTGTTAGTCCATTCTTGGATTCTGTGAGTCTGCTGCTGTTTTGTTCCTTCAGTTTTTTCATTGTTCTTATACTCCACATATGAGTGAAATCATTTGGTACTTGTCTCTCTCCACCTGGCTTATTTCACTGAGCATAATACCCTCTAGCTCCATCCATGTTGTTGCTAATGGTAGGATTTGTTTTCTTCTTATGGCTGAATAATATTCCATTGTGCATATGTACCACATCTTCTTTATCCATTCATCTACTGATGGACACTTAGGTTACTTGAAGTGGCTTGTTTTTTAGCCACAGAATATCCACAGTACCAAGATGCCTGCCCCAGAACAGTGGGATAGATATGCTCTGTCCCAGAATATACCAGAACCTGCCAGAACCTGCAACTGTGCACTGGGCGTTTCCATGCCAACCAGTTGGACCCCAGTGAGGAGCACTTGCTTCCCTAAATGGCCCCCCAGGTTAACTACAGATGTGCTTTTACTAAGGCAGGAAACTTGTTTTAAAGTTACAGTTTGTGAAGTCATAGAACTGGATTTCTGCTATTGAGAAATTCATTCTCCAAGACGAAGCCTGTGGGAATGGGCAGTGCATCCGCAGTCCCAAGGTTGGGAGCCCAGACCACAGCTTCCTTTCCTGCTTTCTCACACACCTGGGCTCAAACCCTGGTGTCCGGGCCTGCCCTCCCTCACAGCCCCTCTCTGCCCTCTTCCTCATTCTCAGAGTCCATCTGTAGTGGAAGCTTTTAGAGGTAATTGTTAGATTCAGCATGTTCTTCTCGGCTAGAGATGGTGGGATTTCTGAGCAATCTGCAACGTTCTCTGGCCAAAGAAGTGTCTCCATACATATTTTTGGCTTAATTATCAGCCTCCTGACTGCAGTGTCCCCCAGGCAGGACGCACGTGCTGTGCCTTCAGAAGCTTGGCATTTTGGCGGGGGGTGGGTCTTTGGGGTTTTCTTGCCAAACATTTTCTCTCTGTTCCAGTCAATGTGTTTGAATGTGGTGGGTTTTGGTGCTTCTTCTTTAAAAGAAACCAATTTTTCATCACCTTTGGACTGCTATCCCTAAGGAAATCCTCTTCTCTCTTAAAGAATATGTGCCAGTGATTGCCTACGTGCCAAGAAATGCCATAGGAACAGATTCTCTTTTTATCATGGTTTCTCTGTGGCCATGCACACCAAGCACATTGCCTGGGAGCTGGGCTGAGCCTGGGCTGGGGGTGCTTCCTCCTCTCCCACAGGTACACCCCCCAAGCCTGAACCCCAGGCCACGAGTCCTTCCCGTTGTCTCCCTCTGCCCGTGAAGACACCTGGAATGAATGGGAGGAGCCTCCTGTGCTCAGAGTGAATGGAGGCACACGACTCAGCTTCCTGCTGTCCCTTCTTCCTCCCACGCCGTGCCTGCCAGCCTCTCCCAGCTACACCCACACCACCCATCCTGTCTGGTATCCCCGGTCCAGCCATCACCTCTCCGTCTCTGCCTTTCAGCCTAGCCCCTGAGTCAACCATCTGTTGACCACTGTACTGGCTTCTGGACACCAGCCTCCTTTCTGGAAACTTCCTTTCTCTTCACTCCCCATTCTGCAGACTGGGAGCCCACTCTGCTCCTTCCCCATTTCCTGGAGCCCAGCCCCCACCCCCGCCAATGTCCTAGTTCTTAAAAATTTATTGATTGAATAAATTATTGGTTCTTGGATTGGTCTATGATGAAAGTGACTCCTTTGTGAGGACACAGATCTGTCAAGAAGCGTGATGACGTTAGCTAATATTTATTTTACTCTGTGCCAGGCACTGCCTAAGAACCTGATACAGGCGTCTTCATTTAATCGCCATGACAACCCCTGGGATGATTCCTCTCACCTTTTTGTTAGGTGAGGAGAGCGTGAAGCCTGGAAACGAACATCAGTCATCAGACTTCAGAGCTTCCAGAATCACCCTAGATGTCAGGCCACGTCCTGAGAGCTGATCCCCTCCGTGTTGCTTCTGTCAGGTTCTCAAATTCGGCTTTGGACTGGTGGGCTCTGGGATCATCCAGTGAATGCATGGGGCGTGGCCCCTGTTGTGGGGCCAGCTGTGGGGTTGCTAAGACAAAGCAGGGGGCTGGGCTCCCTCCTCTTGGGGGTGTTGGGAAGGGATCTCAGCAGGGCCTGGCTCCTCAGGGGCTCACCCTCCATCTGTGCCACCTGCCCGTGGACAGCCTCCCGACTCCTCCCCAGCCCCGCCCCACCTGTTCCTCTCCACCCTCTATTCAGCAGCCTGGGATCCTGTTGTTAAAAACGAGCCTGGCCTGCCTTAACCCATTGCCTCCAAAAGGAAGTCCAAAATTTTTCACCTGGAGTTCAAGGTTCTGAGTCTCTGGCCCCAGCCTATGTCTCAGTCTCTGAGCTTCAGCCTCAGAAAGCTCGCCATTTGCAAACACACCAAGCTTCCCTACGTTTGTGTGGCATGGCGTGGGTGCCCCCCTGCAATAGAGGCTACCATGCACCCTTCACCTCTTCAACAGTCTCAGTAGCTCTTTGGTCACTCCCTCTGTTAGTCCACTGTGGCCCTTTATACAGACCTCCATGGTGACACTTGGATGGTGGTGACGTGTCAGTGTTAATTCCCCAGGTGAAGGTGCCCTGGGCTGTGTGGGGCAATGTCCACCTTTGCAGGAAACACGCATTAAGAATTCAAGGTGATGGGGCTTCAAGTCAGCAGCTTACTGACCTCGGACCACTGTTCCCAAACTGTGTGCCAAAGCATCCCAGGGCACTGAAGCGAACTCCCAGGGGCACCATAGGACATTTTACATTGTAAAGGGAAGCACAGCAGCATATATTAAGCCTCTATTAATTAAGCAACTATTAATCAATCAAAATGTCCATCCATTGGACCCTGGGCACATGCATACCGACAACATGATGGCCAAGGAACAGAAACCTAATTATTTAATAAATGGAACTCTGAGCTACTTTTTTTTTTTTTTGATTGGGGGCTTTGGAGTGCCATGAAAACATTAGCGAGACACGGAGGAAAACTTGAGAAAAAAAATTCTATGTTCTGGATTTGCAACTTTTCTGTAAGTTTCAGATTATTTCAAAATAAAGCACGAAGTACTAAGATTGACACATAGTCTTTATGGAGGCTCTTTGTAGACAGAAGTCTCTCCTGTCTCCTAGGCCCCGGCATGCCAGAAGGCTCCAGAACACCGGAGCAGCAGCTTTGGTAGGTAGATGTCTGGGAGTTGACAGGCCAGGCTCTGGAAACTTCATCAGCCACATAAGAGGCTCTTCTGCATTTCTGAAAGCAGATGTGTGTTATTCAGAAGACAGCACAGGTAGGGTAATGTCAAAAGTGTGAAGGAAATCTGCTGGTTCCACTCTATTCCAAGGAAATCTATTAACAAGGAAAAAAAATAAATTGACCATAAGGGGGCAGAGTTGTTAGCCTTTTTCTTCTAAGACTGGGGAAGTATTCAGAATTTGAAGGAAAAAAAAATGCTTCTGTGTGGGTACAAGTTCTGTGTTGAATGAACAAGTCTGTCATTTCATAAACAGAGGAGGTGAATGTGAAATACTGACGTTGGACTCCAAAAGTCAATTTTCCAGGTGCAGGCTGGTAAAGACTGGCTTAAAGACTACTGGCCTGGAAGCACCTTGGGTTGCAGGCATGTCATTTTCTTCACTAAGAAAACAGACAAATGCCCACATCAAGGAAAGTGACGGTCTCTAGCATTTGGTGCTGGAGTTTTGAATCAATTCTAGAAATTGCAATACAGAGGGTCCATAGAGGAGAGTGACCAGGGTGACAAAATGTCATCACTGCACTTACCAGTTGGGAAGGGGACACAGGCATGGTCTGTCTGGAAAAGAGGTGACCGACCTGTGGGGACTGAGTCTACTCTCAGATGTGAAGCTGCAAAGCAGGGTTTATTTGTTGCGGTTCCTAAGGGCCGAGCAAAACAATAGATTAAAGCAACTTGAGGCAGAGACAGAGCTGTGTCTGGCAGGAAGGAGCATCAGCTGTTTGAGCTGTCCAGCTCCACAGCCTCCTCTGCAGGGGAAAGTCACTGCAACGCTGGGGACGTCAAGCACAGGCTGCCTGAGATGCCAGCACAGCGAGGCGTCTGCCTGGCATGTGAGATGGGAACAGGTTGAGCTGCCCTCACTGAAGTGGGGTGGGGGCAGGAGCACTCCCCACCTTAGCTCATCCGGGGTGAGGGCCTGTAACTGTCCAGCTTGAGTCCCTTCCTACTCCTGGTCAGAAGGGGAATGTGCTCGTTGGGCAGAGGAAAAGGAGAGAGGGCCCGTGCCTGCAACAGCCTGTGAGCCTGTGAATCCTCCCCACCAGGCTCACCCACGAGCACCCCCAGGAGATTTTATCAGCAGTGATACAATCACAGGGCTGTCCTGGTGCAGGCTCGATCCCCCGGGAAGCCGGTGGTGAGAAAGAGCTGGTGGCCCAGGACCCACCGCTAGGGGGCGCTGAAGGCAGACCGGTCCTCCAGGGTTATCCTGAATGGCCTGGGGTAGCTGGTCCCAAATGGGGCGGTCCCTGGATGTCGGCTGCCCAGGAATGGCGTGATCGCGGCACGGTGGCTCTCTGCAGCTGAGGCAGTTCCCAAGGGAGGCGGATGCTGAGGGTCCGCCCACTGTCCTGCAGGCAGCAGGGACGAGACCTTCACGGAAGGGGGGCCCAGGCTGTGCTCACAGTGCCCACCAGGCGGTAATAATCGTTATCACCACCATCATCGTCATCGCCACATCTCTCTGCTCCCCTGTGAGCTTATTGAGAACAAAGGGACAAGATCTGGGTTTGCCCTCTGCTGCCCTTAGCCCCAGCTCCAACCCAGAGCCTGCTCTTGGGCAGGTCCTAATGGCTATGTGCCCACTGAACTAATGGCCACCTAGTATACACACCCTCCGTACAACGCATTACGTTTATAACACGGACACAGAGGATGGCGTCATTACGTCCTGATGGCTGAGACAGAGACTCAGAGAGGTGACGCCTTTGGTCTGGTTGGAGCAAGGACCAGGCCGCTGCTGTGAGGACAGGGCACTGCATGCCCCAGTGTGCCTGCTCCCAAGATGATGTGGCCACCCTTGCTGGGCAGGCTGGCCTGGTGACCGGACTGGTGCTGGCTGCCCCCTTCCTGAGCCTCCGACCTCCCTGCCATGACCTGGTGTCCTCACACCAACTTGCCAGGAAGGCAGCCTCTGCTTGAGCTCGCCCCTCCTCCCTCCCACCTGCTCCTCTCTCCTGCCAGAGATCTGGGACCCAGCCTGGCCCTGGGGCTGAACTGGTGCAGCAGGCAGGCCATGGACAGGGAGACACAGAGCCTGCTTGGGACAGAGCCAACTCTAAAAGCTTTGTGACCACGTGCTTTGACGTGAGGTACCTGTGCAGAGGGGGAGGAGCGGTTGAGGAGATATTGGTCAAAATATCAGAAGGTTAAGGGCATAGGGTTTGGAGATAGTTGCCCCCAGCCATCATATCCACCAGCCCGGTGACCTTTAAGCAAGTTACATGACCTCTCTCAGACTCAGTTTGCTAATCTGTCCAATGGGAGTATTAATACTTCGTTCATTAGCTGGTTCTGAGGATTAAATGGCATTCCATATGTCAGGGGCCAGGCACATAGTAGGTGCTGAAGAAATCATAGTTTCCCAAGGAAACAAAGAAGTTCTGGGAGCTTGCTTGGGGCCTCTTTCCTCTGCAACATCTTGGAGCGGAAAGAAGGAAGGACCGAGGGAGCTGGAGCAGCGACAGCCCTGTGTTTAGGGGGCACAAAACATGCCGACAGCTCCAGATTGAGCTACTGTATAGGAATAATTATGGCTGCTATTTTTGTGCATTTGTTTAATAACGTTAATTTGGCGACAGCCTGATATTATAGCATCCTTTCCCACACAGAGGTGGCTTTAGCTCCCTATTCACCAGAATTCATTTGCATTTTTCCTGTGGGGTTTGGGGCCCAGGAGCTGGTGACTCACAGCTCGAGGGGGCCTCTAGGAAAGGCCCCCGTCCACACAGGGGTGGGAGCAGCGGGACATGAGCTCCTGGCAACATCGCCTCGTGACAGGCAAACTTGAAACCCACCCAGCCTCTCTGGAAATGGCCTTCCAGCCATTCTCTGGGTCTCCCCAGAAGCTGTCAAGGGAGTGGCTGTTCTTGAGCCATTTAACCAGAGAAGACTTCTTGGAGGAGAAATGGCAGTATGGTTGTTTAATGGCCTTGGAGCAGAGGACAGCACAGGAGCCAGAAAGAAAAATAATACTACTGGAATTCTAATAACCTGTATTTTTACATGCAGAGGGGATCTCGTGACCCAGTGGTGGGAACCTCAGGTTTCCATGTCAGAAGAATCTGGCCTCCAGTTCTCATCCTCTGAGGACCTCCACTTCCTGCTGTCCCCTCTCTCTCCTCCCTGCTACCCTTGGTGGCATTAACCTTCCTTCCTTCCTGTGCTCAGATCATGTGCTTGGTCCAACACCACCAGTTTTATGATTGGATTATGTGTCTTCATGGTAAACTGTGGGCTCTTGCAAGTCCCTCCACCTCTTGGATCAGGGACTGCAGGCAGATCGCTTCCGTCCTCTGTTCCTTCAGCTGTAAGCTAGAAGTAATACTGCTCCCCTGGTGGGATGGTTGAGTATTCAAGGGACACTATTAGATTGACAAAAACCAGAATACTGGATAAACCTAAGTGGTTCTTAACTGGGGGCAAACCCCCTTTCCCCACCCAGGACGTGTGGCAATATCTGGAGACGGTTTTTGGTGGCCACAGTGGAGGATGGGGGCACTGCTGGTACCTAGTGGGTGGAGGTCATGATGGATGGCCTGCAAGGCACAGGACAGCTCCCACAGCAAATATTATCCGGCCCCAAATGTCAGTGGTGCTGAGGCTAAGGAATTCTGGGCTGTTTATTGGGAATGGGGGTCGGGGGCCTTCATGTCCTACCTGTGGGAATACGAACTGGAGCTCCATTCTGTAAATCAAAAAGGCAGTGTTTGGTCAAATTAAGTGTACACATATCCCATGATTTGAACATGTCACTCCTCGGCGTATCCCACAGACATGGTCACAAGGTCTGTAAGGAGACAGATGTCTCTGTTTTAGCATCACTGGTGAGTTGGAGGCCACCCGGCACAGGTGAAGCGCTGAGCCAGGGTCAGATCTGGGAGAAGAGCTCGTGACTCTGGCCTCTCGATCTCATTTTCCTGGCATCTGTCACTGGGATTTAGGCAAAGGGCAGTGGGTGTCAACTGCGGCATGCTAGACAGTGATTAGGAGCATGGGTGACGTGTTCATGGAGCAAAAACAGAAGCACTATGAAAGCCATGCTGGCTGAAGGGTGGGAAGGGACGACGTGCACAGGGTGGCCCCACTTATTCAAATTAAATCATCCAGGCAAAAATCAACACTACACATTTTAAGGAGCACATATAAACAGAAAGATTACATTATTAAACACATTTGAATGGTTGCTTACGGTGTGGGAGAGGAAAAGGAAAACAATGAATGAATGAAAAAGCAAGAGCCAAGCCTTGTGTGGACCCGGATGGCTGGGCACCAGGACCTGGAGAGTCTAATTAACTCAGAGTCTGCTCTGGGGTTTGAAAAAAACAAACAAACAAAAAAAGAAATTGTGTAGGATAAATTGCCTAGGATAGAAGCTGGCACATAGTGGGTGCTGAATACATGGCAGCAAAAACTAAAGTACTGTATTAGTACTAATTTAATTATTATTAATAGGCTAATGGGGTAAATTATTAAGAACACTTTGACATTTTCCAGTTTCTTCTTCCCCCGAGTCCTGGACACTGTTGTTTCCAAGGATCCACTGGGAGAAAATACGGAGTATCTTCCTTGCTAAGGGGACAGGTTGGAAGGAAGTCCTTGGAAGAGGTCAGGCTGTGGATCTCCTGCTAGCCTCTGTACCCCCACCCCACTGCATCCCTGGTAAGCCCTTGGGGGTACTGAGTTTCCGTCACCCACTTGAGTGGGGGCTCCAAGTCAGGTTGAATTGGACATGAAAAGCAAGATGACACCTCATTTGAATGGGGCGAGGTAAGTTCATTCGCACTAGACTTTTTTTCTCTGCATCTCATGCAGCCAGCAACGTGGGAGGAGCTCACACACACAGAGCTTCAGGAGACGTTTTATTGACCAAATGGAAATACTCTGTGTCCTCGCCAGCTGATGGGCCTCAGATTGTCGGAGCCTCACCTTCCACAGCACCCACTGGCCATTCGCTTCCTAGATTCAGCCTGGAAAATGGGATCCAAAAGCCATAGTCTGCTGTGAGCTCATTCCAGGACCTGAGTCTGACTCCTCAGCATTTTGCCTGGTCCAGGCTGTTGGGGTGCAACAGATGACACCCGGCGCCACACTCCCTGCTCAGTCCCAGCACTGTGCGTCTCCTGCAGCAGCTAGGGAGCAGGGAGGGTGTGGCGAGGTTCCACCACGGACTGCATCTCGTGTAGGAAGATCTCTGGAATCATTCTGCAGCTGGTTCCAACATTGGTTGTGTGAAATAATAGAAAATGCATATCTTGGTCTCTGCCCCCTGTTCCTGGCACAGAGTTTCTAAACCCCTTGTAAGTTCCTAAGTGATAAGAGCAGTAGAAGCACCTTTTGTTCTAATATTTGGTCCCTGCCCCTGGTTCCTTGCACAGAACTCCTAAATCCCTTGGCATCTCCTGGATGAGGGGAGCATCTTTTGTTCTAATGAGATGACTCTGGGTGGGCTCCTAGAGGACTTCGGGAGGCGGGCTGGCCACCAGAACAACCAAGCCCCATGATTAGAAGCTTAGGACATTCAGCCCCATCCCCCATCCTACAGGAAGGGGAGAGGGAGTGGAAATTGAGTCAATGATGGATCGTCCTTCAGTGATGGGACTCTAAAAATCCCCAGAATAAGAGGTTTCAAGAGCATCCAGGTTGGTGAACACAGCCACCTGCCTAGAGGGTGGTTCATCCCCCTCCACTGGGGTAGGAGCTTTTACACTCAGGACCTTCCAGAACTTGCCCTGTGTATCTCTTCACTGGGCAGTTCATCTGTATCCTTTATCATATCCTTTATTATATAACAGACTGGTCAATGTGTTTCACTGAGTTCTGTGAGCCGTTCTGGCGAATGATTGGATCCAAGAAGGAAAGTTGTGGGAGCCTCCAATTTATAGCCAAGTTGGACACAAGTTGTGGGTAACCTGGAGCCTTCTTCTTGTGATGGGCATCTGAAGTGGGGGGCAGTCTTGTGGGACTGAGCCCTTAACCTGTGGGGTCTTCAGTTAAGTCTGGTTAGTGTCAGAATTGAATTGAGTTGAAGGATACCCAGCTGGTGTCACTGAGAATTGCTTGGTGTGGGGAGAAACCCCAACGGGTTTCAAAGTACTGCATGTGACAGTAACGGAAGAGGCATTGAGTTTTTCCTGCGCAGGTTGGCATCACAAGTAGAGATGGGGGACAAGGAGTCGGGATAATTAGATAGCTTTCAGGGAAACGATACCTCACCATTCCTTTCCATCTATTCTTGAATGGGAACCTGCATTTCTCTGATTATAGAAGGGGTGCTTTGGCCATGCTGGGCATTTAGAACTGCTGCTGCCAATCATTTGAAACAGGAGATGTAGACCACTGCAAATATTACCATCTGGGTGATAGTGGGCAAGCCCCTAACCTTCTCCGGGTCTCAGTGTCCTGTGTGCACAGGATTGAGAGGGTTAAATGAAATGAAGCTTGTAAAGTATCAACTATGTGCCGGGCACTCTGATAAGGGCTTTACGTGCATGTGGATGATGACGTTTCGTGATGACCCTCTGCCAGAGCTGAAGCTGAAGTCGTGCTGTCTAAAATGACATTTATCTTGATTCAAAAGGGCGAATCCATTTCCCCCAAACCCTGTGGCTGGTCTTGTAGGACACCCTCCAGCCTCCATCATTTAGGGGACCAAGAATTGCTTTGGATTTAATGTGTGGCACTCACCCGGAGCCTCCTGTGGGGTTTGTCTAATTTAGTCTCTTTTTCCATTATGTTAATAAAAATAACTTAATCTGGGGAGGACTTTGCACTTTACATACCCAGTGTTTTTTTTTTTTAATAGACTCACATGGATTCCTTTGAATCTGAAATTAGATATTGTATCTGAAATGTTAGTGTGGGTAGATTTAAGATAAAATTGATCAAATCCATCTATTGAGAAGACTGTGATGGTCCCTTTATTGCTTGATTAGAAAGCTCTGAAGCCCTCAGGCTTTGTTTTTGCTTTTGTTTTATGATTGCCGAGTGTCAAAGACCAGTGCTGAAGAGTGACTTAAAGCCTGCAGCTGGAGCCATGAGGCTGCAAGGCCGTTTCTGAGCGCCCGGCAGCCTCCTCAGGGCTGGGGGTCCGGCCCGTGGCCCACAGGGGGTGAACACTTGGCTCCAGATGCCGAGCGCTGCTCGTCGTCTTTCTCCAGAGCAAGCTCCTGCTGCGTCCCAGTGAGCACCAGCTCACCTGGGCACAGCCCAGGGACAGGAAGGCTGGGCATGAGCCATGGACTTGGTACCTTGCTCAAGGCACAGCCTTGTCTCAGGAGGCTGGGAGGGAGCGAGCAAGATGCCTGGGACTTCAGTGTCCTCGGTTGCCCACCCAGCACCATTTCCCCTTCTTGTCCTGCATTCCTGTGGGAAGCCACTCCTCCCAGCTAGACTCAGGAGAGGTGGTTCTGTCCCCAGTAACAGGGGTAAATCCTGGTAGAGCTAAGTCAGTGGTTCTCAGCCCAATTAGAAACACCTTGGGAGCTTTAAAAAGAAATCATGTGTCTGGAACCCAATCCCTAGCGTTTAAAGCTGGCATAGCCTTGAGGTCACCTGGAAGCATGTCAGAGAAACAGACTGTCAGGGCCCACCGCAGACCACAGTCAGAATCTCTGGACTAGGAGGACAACAGGCCAAAGGCAGCGGTGGTGCAGCAGATTGTATGTTCCGAGGCGACAGTCACTGACGCCAGCAGCCCGAGCGATCCTGAGTGGAACCACCCTGTTGAGCCCAGTCAACCCCTAAAACTGTCAGAGATGATATGAGTGCAATTGTCTAGAGCTACTGAGTTTGGGAATAGTTTGCTATCTATCAGTGGGTAACTGGAGCTCTGCCCTTGCCTGAGGGTGGGTTAGGAATGGGCATGTGCCGGGAGCGGGCAGTTTGAGTCAGTAAGACATGAGGTGGAGCCTTCTGGTGTGGCTTCCCGGGAAGTCATCTGTGTTGGTAAGAAAGCCGCAGAAGCTGAGCCAGTGCTTTTCTTCTTTCTGACGTTGCTATGACACTTGGGAGTACTGCTGCCGCCTTGCTACCAACCCAAGGATAAAGTCAAGCCCAAGGACAGCACAGCCAAGAGACGGAAAAGCTTGGTTCTTGATAGTATTACTAAGCCACTGAATCAGCTAGTCCCAAACCCACACCTACCGGTGGCCTTCCAGGTGTGAAGATAATAAATACTTTTCGTTTAAAGCATTCAAGTCGAACTCACTTGCTGTTGAAGTGCCCTACCAGCTGCAGTGTGGAAAGCAGAAGCCAATCTTCAAAGCTTTGAAAAGGGAGGGTCTCGAGGCAGGGTCAATGCACAGTGGGGGGTGAGGCCTTCCCCCAGAACTGTTCCTCCTGATAGTGAGGAGAGAGCAAGAGGGTGGGGAGAAAGCCCCTCCCAGGCCATGAGCAGCCCAGGAGGGCAGGGCTGAGAACGCAAGTCAGCATGCTTGGGTCATAGAGATGGTGGCCATGAGGGGGCCCTCAGCCCTGAGTCAGCACATCTTCCGTGGGCACCCCCCATGAATTCCCATCTAAGTTCTCATTTAGGTTCACTTCCTCCCAGGGAAGGGTGCCTGTGGAGGCTGCCCATCTCATGGATGGAGAAACTGAGGCTCAAAATGTGCTACTGGTTTTCCCACAGGAAGTGGCTGGGCAGTGGGGGCTCGAGGCCCAGCTCCGAGGTCCTTCCTCCTGCCTAGAGGAAGTCGGGGCTGGGACTCAGCAAGGATGCTGCAGACCCCATCCCTGAGGCCTCAGCCACCAGGGTAGCCAGCCAGTGTCTTGCCTGCAGATCCGAGGCTGAGGCTGAGCTCTTCACACTATTTCTAGGGCAGCTTTTCCAGGGAACCATTAATTCTCTCACCCAATGCCCGCCTGGAAGCTTTCATCTCCTAACACAGTCATATCTTGGGAGCCTTTCAGGCAGGAGCATCTTTCTGTCCTTCTTTTAGCATGAAAGTGGTGCCTCTTGACCTTGAACCTGTGCTTAAAACTTCTGAGAATGGCTGAACAAGGGCCTTACTCCCCACAATGCTGTCTAGGGGAGCAGACACTGGATTGAGAAGCTGCCCCCCATCCCCTGTGGCTGAGAGGAGGGAATGGGCCACTGGGTTCTGCCTTAGGCCCCTCCCTCTAGCTATACTGGGGGGGCCTGCTGTTCGCACTCCATTATATACAGTCTTGTTCTTCTGTGGGTGTCCCCCAAGTATCTACGCTCATCTAAATTCCACATTCTTTGGGGGGTGTCGTCTGGAAGCCCCTGACAGGAGGCAGAACCTGTGGATCCATCATCTGAGCTTGGCTGGGTTTTGTTGAAACACCTACAGCCTTTAAAGTTGGAGACAAAGTCTGGGGACTGAGCCTGGAGACAATTACATCCACCCCCCTCATTATATGAATGAAGAGCTGAGGGCCCCACGCTGCTGGCAACACAGAGAGGGTGGAGCAGCACCCTGATGGGACTCAGGCCTTTGAATAGTGGGCCCACTGCCACCCTGGACCCAGCAGAGCAGGGAGATCAGGCTTCAAGCACAGGAGAAAGCTGGGGCAGACCCAGGGTCACAGGGCAGAACTCTAGGATCCCAGTACAGTTGTGTGTGGGAATCCAGAGGCCTTAGTTCTGCCAGAAGGGCAGGTCCAAGGCCCCAGTGCCCCTCCTGCGTCCTGGAGGGGCTATGGCCGGGCTATGGCTCACCATCCTGTACCTTGGGGGTAGTTCTGGGCCAGCAGATGGGAGCTGCTGAGCCTCACTGCCATGGCAGAGCTCACACTTGCAGTCCAGGCCGGGATCTGGCCCATTTGGGCCTGAGCACAAGTGCATTCAGCAGAACCCACTTCTGCACCCACTCATGATGTGGACTGCTTGTGTTCCAGAAGCGAATTCACTTCCCAAGGATCATGTTAACATGTGAGCGTGTGGTCACTGAGTGTGAGAGAAAAATCAAGACTGGGGAGCTGCAAATGTCTCTGTGTTCTCACTGGGCACGGCCATGCATGGCGGTGTCGACTCCCCTGACCCTCACCCCTGCAGCCCCCCTGTAAGTCTTAAGGTGGAATGCCATTTCTCTTGTCCTCTGCCCTTTATCCACTTGTGGTGGTTAATTTCATGTGTCAGCTTGGCTGGGCCCTGGTGCTCAGATATTATTCTGGCTGTTTCTGTCAAGGTTGTTTGCAGGATGAGATTAACATTTAAATCAGTGAATTTAGAGTAAAGCACATAACCCTTCATAGTGTGGTGGGCCTTGTCCAATCAGTTGAAGACCCCCCAATAGAACAAAGACTGACTTCCCCCTGAGCAGAAAGGAAATCTGCCAGCAGATGGCCTTCAGGCTCAAACTGTAACTCTTCCCTGAGTCCCCAGCCTGCTGGCCTCCCCCTGATTTTGGGCTCCCCAAGCCTCCATCATCATGTGAACAATTCCTTAAACTAAATGTATTCGCATCTTGTGGGCTCTGTTCCTCTGGAGAACCCTCATACATCACTTTCATTTAGGGAGAAAGGACAGTGACTCAAACATAAAGGAGGTGGCTCCCCTCACACACGGCCCTTGAGAACATCACAGAGAAGCTGGTGGCGTCTGGGGACCTGCCCCCTCAACACGCTCAGCCCTAATGATGACCATTCCTCTGGAGGCTGGCTGGTGGGGAGGGGGGTCACTGCCCTGCCCTGGGGCGAGGAGGAGGCTGGTGGGCTCCAGATGGGAGGGGACTGGTGTCAGAACTATTCCTGCCCGGTGACTAGGAGCCCAAGTGGTCTTACTCCATAATTCATCAGACTTTGTTTCCCCCTCCCATTTTTTGAGGGTGAAAAAGATAAAAACTCACAAATGTATTTTTTTTTAATTGCTGGAGAAAACAAAAGATCAGAAAGTGAATTGGAGAAAGGACCCTAATGGTGATTCTGAGTTGAGTTTACACACTTTAACATCTGATAAAAATCTTTCGATTATGGAGAGGCTGCAAAGAGGCCCCACTTCTAGGACTAATTTATAGATGGAAAAGACACTGTAATGGTTGCACAATTATTGACGCATTCACCCATCCCTTATGAGGGGAGACACCAACCCAGAATCTGTTCCTTAGGTAGGTGTAGAGTGCATGCCCCCTGGGCATGGGCTGCTTGCATCAGCTGCTCAGCATCCGGGCCAGTAAAGGCCCGTCCGAGTGATGTCACAGGCAATAATCAGCTTGTGTTTAGGAGTGGATTCCATTTTTCCCTTGTGCACAAAAACAAGCCTGGCACAGTGACAGAGAAGGAATGCTATAGAGAGAGAAAAAGGGTATTTTAAGCTAATTACAATGGCAAAAACTGGAATAAAGCACATTTCAACAACTGTCTGGTTTGGAAATGCTATCTAATGGTCTCCAAGTACACTAACCCATTCCTCTGCTGCAGGGGAGAATGTGGTTTCCGGATCATTCTATAAACAGTAACCTGACACTACAAGTCATTGTAGGGGCCTAATGGGCTGGAACGTTGGGTCTTTACAGTTGCTACCAGTTTATAGGCAAGGGGTAGTCACATATGAGGGCAATTGGGAACTTTCTATGTGAGGACGAATCATTAGAGTGGGGGTGGCTGTGTGGGAGAGGGGCTTGGAAATAATTCAGGCCAAGCCGCTCTCAGTGGAAGGGGCTGCTCAAGGATTCACACTGAGATAGTGGCTGGACTGGGGCCAGAATGGGCTTCTCTTCTCTTTCCCCTCTACTATGCTGTGAAAAGAGTAGAAAAACCTACCTACGAAGTCACTTGCCTGTTGTGGGCTGATTTGTGTCCCCCGAATTCATATGGTGGACCCTCATCTCTAGTACCTCAGAATGAGATTGTGTTTGGAATGGTGGCCCCTCAACAGTGAGTAGGATGGGCTCCAATCCAATGCAATGTGCTTTTGTAAGAGACAATGTGGACACCAGGGGTGAGCACACGTGCAGAGTAAAGACAGGTGAGGACGCTTCGAGAAGATGGCCATCTGCACACCAGGGAAAACCCTCAGAAGAAACCAAACCTGCTGACACTTTGATTTTGGGCATCCGGCCTCCAAAACTGATAAAATAGATGTCTGTTGCTTAAGCTGCCCAGTCTCTGGCATTCTGTTATGGCTGCCCTAGCAGACTAACATGCTGCCCTTCTGAAAGCCACACACGCTAGATGCTCGGTGTTCCTGGATGCTCGGCAGAGCCCGTGTCGCCCACTGTGGCTGTGTGCCCAGAACTGAAATGCTATCTTAAGAAGAGCAGGAGAGAAAAGCTGGGTTGGCAGAAATACCCAGCAGAGAGCTACTCACAATCTCAAAACCCAAAATGCATGTGCTGAGAAGACCCCGAGGAACCGAGGGGCCGTGTCCTGCAGTGGTCCTCCTGCCACTCCTCCCTCCCACAGTGGCTCTGTGGAAGGAGCTTTGCACTTCCCAGTTCGGGTTTCCTACTGGGAAGATGGGCACCACCTGCCTCGTCTTCTGGAGGCATCTACTTGCCTATGTATGTCCCAGACTGAGGAAGCAGACACTGCCCTCTATTAGAATTAATTGGCAAACCCCAAATGTTCACGGGCACCCTCAGAAGAGCAGCTGGGTGGTTCCAAGTCTGGCTTGTTCAGACTTAAAATGCACCAGGTGTCGGCAAATCCAGCTCCAAATGCCAGACAACCTCTTAGAAAGCTGCCTTCTACTTAGGGGGTGCGGACGTTTGTCTGTCTACATGATTAGATTTCAGGGCCTTGGATGGGAAATACTGCCTGTGTGAGCGGGGCCTGTAATCCCAGGGCCTGAAGCAGGGGCTCCTGGTAATACCGCCTCGGGCCAGCCAAATTCTGAAACTCTTACTGTCAGAGCCACTCCTTTGGGTTAAGGCATTAAAGGCCCGTTATATGTTATGAAGGGGCCCTGCATATTAAGACATCATCAGCCATTAACATCTCTTAGTGACTTCATCAGAGTGGCCTCAGACCCACCCTTGGGGGCCAAGCCTAGGGCGGCCCTGAGGTCTGGTGGGAGCCTGCGGGGTGGAGGGGCAGGTGGAGAGCACAGACAGGTGTGTGTATGGGGGGATGTGGGTGACAAAAAAGGATACAGGATTTCACAGGAAACACTGCTTGACGATTCTGAACCAGCCAGACCTCCTTATCGGTCTCCTTTTGGCCTGATGGCCCGGACATGAGCGCGAGAGCCAGGCCAGTTGGGAAACACACAGTCCGGCTGGGTCTGTGTAAATAACTTGGCATCTCAGAGCTGGCCTTGGTCTGGGGCCATGAAATAGGGTGCGCAGGGACCGACACACAGCTGGGGCACTCACCTCTCCCAGGAAAGGGGAGGCCTGCAGGAGTACTGGCACACAGGAGGGGGGTCTAAACCCAGGCTCTCAGCCGGTCGGCTGACACCCACCTTGGGGCAGTTAGAGCTATTCTGGGGGAAGCAAGGGGAAGACACAGGTCAAGGGGTAGCAGTTAAGCAAGGAGGTAGCCCGGGCCTGTCAACTGAGGGCCTGGGGTTCGCAGGCCGGCAGGGGAGCATGGGAGGGGCCGTCTGGGGCCCACAGTCCAGGGAGGAAGGCCGCTGGGCTCAGCAGGGGGAAGATGACATCTGGTCATAGTCAGGGCACTTGAGCAGGGCTGGATAGTTGCTGCTCATCTGCAGGGAGGCATCGCTGGATATGTCGGAGGGGCTGCGGCCTCGGACCCAGGCATCCGGGTGCAGGAACTGACCCGAGTAATCAGAGCAGTTGCTGAGGCGTGGGCGGTAGAAGCTGGGGTGAGGCCTGTACGCGTCCTCGGCAGTGTACCTCTTCATGAACAGGTACACGGACATCACTCCGGCACTCTACAGGGAGGAGAAAGCAGAGGGCAGCTCACGGCTGGGGGCCTGGCCTTGCTGCCAGCACTCTGCACAGGACACAGTGTGAGTGGATGGAGCTGGCACAGGAGGTGAGGGAGTGATGCATTCGGGGGAGGAGGACGGCGCTCGAGGGGGTGGGTCCAGGACGTGCGGGGCATCGACCTCCTCCCTCCCAACCTGGGCACTGCCCTGCCCCTACCCAGCCTGACGGAAGGGGTTTACCTCTGTTAAGAGGAAGGAGATGGCAGCAAAGGCAAACGACCACCCGTACTTGTAGCTGAAGTAGGTCTCTGCATCCTTGGTCCTGTTGAGCATCTCATCATTGATGCTGGAGATGTAGAGCACCAGGCCCACCACCAGAGAGAGGCCTGGGTCAAGGGCAAGGGGGTGCTGAGCAGAGGCCCAGGAGTGTGCTGATGGGGCACCCACATCCCCTCGGGGCCTAGGTGGAAAGCCACTGGTCTTGTGGTCATGATGCCCTGCTTCTGGAGTTCCAGGAGGGCAGGAGTCCTCTTCCTGGGGTCCCTGCTCAGACTATTACCTTCTAGAAAGCAGAGAGCTACAGGTAAGAAAGCTCCTTCTCCAGGCACCTCCTCAGCCAGAGTAAGCCTGCTGGTTCTCACCCACCTGCCCACTGGAATCACCTGTCAGACGTACATGCCTGAGCCCCACCTCCAGACATCCTGGGTCCCTTGGCCTGGGCCTGGGCTCTGGCCCTGTAGCATCCTAAAAGCTCCCTAGGTGGTGGTAATGTAAACGGAGGGTGAGAACCCCGGCTAGCAGCATCCTTTGCTAAAGTGAGGGATGAGATAGGCTCCCTTAACAGGGGCAGCCAGGGCCTCTGATCCCTGACTCCAGCAGTGGGTGGGTGGTAACATCATGGGGGAGACCAAGTGGTTCATGGTCTACACAGCCCAAGGCCAGGCAGTGGCCTGCTGAGATTGTTAGGCAGGAGAGTTTAAAAAGAGTTTACCCAGATTCTGGCAAGAACTAAATTGGGAGGCCAGTGGGGCCTGAACTCCTATTGCCTTTGTGCAAATGATGACCTCAGGTATGGGTCCCATCAATTAGTGGCTGCAAGTGCATCAGGACCTAATTAATTACTCTGTTTTGAGTTGTTCAGGTTTAATTCTATTCACATGATTAAAGTAGGGCATCTTCAGAGATGAATGTTAAAGGAAAATAGGTGTGACTCAAGCCTAACTCACGTTTGAATCGTTGTTGGCCCAAGTGAACCCTCTCCATTGTTATTAAAACAACTTCATGTGGCCCAGTTCAGTCTGAGATTTCTGACCATATTGCCCGCCTCTGGAAACCTCAGGTGCCTTGGAGCTGCCATAAGCTCTGACTACCTCAAAGTTCCCAGAAAGACACAGGAGGGGCTTAACCCTGGGCCTGGACATCTGGGACTAGGTAGAAACTTCAGAGGGTAGGACACGGCAGGTGCTCAATATATATGTGTTGGATTGAGAGGTGGAAGGGTGGATGAATGGATCCATAGCAGGAAGAATGGATGGAACATGAGTGGGCGAATTAAAAAGCAGATGGACAGATGCGTGGAAGGATGAATGCATGGAAGGAGAAATGAAAAAAGGAAAGGGAAGGAGAGGCAGGGAAAGAAAAGGAAGAAAGGAAGGCTGGCTCTTGGGCATCAGGCATTCTGACTGCCACCTGGCTCCTGAGCTATACTGACAAGAAAATGTTGGGGAAAGAAACCTAAACTGGAGTGTAAGCCAGGTGACAATCAGAATACCTGGCACACAAGAGCTATGTTTCCTCTCCTCTTTCCACCCACGCATCCATCCACCTACCCACCCATCCACCCACCCACTACTCAAACCGTCCATCTGTCCATCCACCATCTGAGCCTCCCCTTCCTAGCCCATCCCTGGCTATCCCTAACCCACCCACAGGTCCGGGCTTCTGGACACCTTAATACACGCTCTGGCAGTCGGCCTGCGGGGTTATCTCCAAAATAAAAGGTCCTCATGAAAAGGCACAGGTCTCCTTGAGGGGGAGCAAGAGCCTATCCTTATTTACCACGTTGTTCCCCCTTCTTACTCTGCACAGTCCTGAGGGTGATCTCCCCCATGTCCACAGGTCTCTCTTCTACTCCCTGGGCTGACTGCTCCCAAACCTCTGTCTTTGGATCAGGCCACTTCCAAGGGCGTCAGACCCAGAGCCTCCATCAGCCATCTGTGCACCTGCTCCTAGACGTTACATGGGCACCCCAAACTCAGCATTCCCCACACGAAACACGTATCTTTGCCCCAGATTTGTTTCTTCTCCTGTGATCTCTAGGTCAACGATGTAACGTGCCATCTGGCCAGTGCCAGGCGAGAACTTAGCACTCGCCCTTGACTCTTCTCTTGAAAGCTGGGTCCTAGGCCTCTGAGTTTACCTTCTAAATGTCACCTGGATCCTCTTATTTCTCTCTTTTCTGCTATCATCCCCTCCCCTCCCTGCACTACTGAAACGGCCTCTCACCTGCTTTGCTGTCCTCCCTCCATTCCCCTAAGGGCTCGTTCAAAAATCCCCAGCTCTGATCACATCATTCCTCAGCTCTAAATCCTTCCAAGCTTCTCACAAACTCCCAACATCCACAGGGGACCTCAGACGCCTTCCCCAGTCTCTCCTCCTTATGCTCCCACCATGGTGAGCCTCTTCCCTGACCGACCCTTGGTCTGAGGTTCGACCACTGGTCCTGGCCCCACAGCAGGCCTTGCTGACCACTACCACCGTCTTCTCATGCTGTGTTCGGATTTCCTCTTTTCTTATGTTGGCCACAGCGCTGACCTTGTAGGCAGTGGGGCCGGCTCCCAGAACAAGCCTGGTAGCTATCGTGAGTGAAGGATGGAAAGAATGACGAAGTACAGCCTGGTGTCAGTCCAGAAGGCAGATCCACAGGGAAAGCACCTGGGCAGGCCTGGGGCATGGGTGTGACTGGAAGGTGAAGGGGACAGTAGGAATCTCCTGGGAAGTAGAAGGGCCATTGTTTCAAAGGCAGATTGTATTTGTCTTTCATGCAAAAACATGAAGACATAGCCCCTTCAAAAATTGCAACACTCATTATCAGCGGGAACTAAAAAGCAGGGGTGGTGATGGTGTGGTGTGAGGACAGAACCCTGGGTGCTAATCCCAGCTTTGCCCGCGGGACCCTGTCAGGCCCCTCCTCCTCCAGAGGCAGTGGCTGGGCCTCCGGTTACGGACGTCTCCTCCAGCCCTGAATCAATCCTGCCTGGGTGCTGACTCGGTTGGTCTGGAGCGAGGGGTGGTCCTACGGCCGTGACCAGGACTTCCCAGAGCAGAGCATTTAGGGGGTCAAATACAAAAGCTCAGAGTGCTTGAAGGCAAGTGACGCAACATACCCGAGAGGATGAAGAAGATGCCGGAGACAAAGGCCAGGATCGTTCTGTGGGGACGGATGTGGCCGATGTTGCTCAGGATGAACCCAATGAACATGAAGAAGAGGCTGACCAGCGGGAACGGTGTGGCCGACCGGATCATTTCTGATTGGGGGGGACCAGAGGACGCCGTCAGCCACCCCCAGCCGGTGCTCCTGGCGGTGTCTGGCTGGTCCCCAAAGTCCCTGCCCGCACGGGCAACCTGGGGTCCAGCCCCTCCTGCGGAGGCCGGGGAACCTCGGCGCCCACAAGGCTTTTGTCCTGAGGCAGACCTCTAGGTGCCTCTGCATTCAGGGCCTCTGTCTTCTCCAGGCAGAAACTGATTCCTCCAGCTGGGTTAGCAGGAGTCTCACCTGCTTGCCAGCACGTGGGCTGCGGCCACCTCATCTCACTTCCTCCCCTGGGGCATTTGTCATCTCTGTGGGCAAGAGCTGCTCAGAGCAGGGCAGGAGATGGTCCCTGGCCTCTGTCTTCATTAACAATAATTACTCAGGCCGTGGTCGCTGTAATGGTCTTGCCCTTGGTTCCTGAGAGATGACCTTTAAGTCCTTGGACTTTCCCAAGGGATAGGAGTACCTTTGTCACTGATTGGGGGGCCCCTGGACCACACCTGAATTTAGCAACAGATGACTCAGCATGGGAGCTGGAAAGACCGACCATGGAATAAAGGCCTGTTGGGGGAGGGCAGGGGGCTGGAGATGGTGTTCAGTCAAGTGGTCCATAGCTCAATCACTCGTGCTATGTAATGAAACCCAACAAAAACTCTGGGCACCGAAGCCTGGTCGAGCTTCCTGGTCAGTGAGCACTTCAATGTGCTGGGATGGTGATGCGTCCTGACTCTGTGGGGATGAGACGTGCAAACGCTGCCCGGCAGACCTTCCCAGACCTCACCGTAGGTGTCTCTTCCTTTGGACGGTGCTGATTTACACCCTTTATAATAAAACTGTGAAGGTAAGTATAGTGCTTTCCTGAGTTCTATTAGTTCTAGGAAATCTTTGAACCTTGGGAGGTCACGGGAACCTCCAATTTGTAGCCCACTGGTCAGAAGTGCCGTGGCCTGGGGACTTCTGAACCTGCGGCTGGCATATGAAGTGAGGGCACTCTGGTTGGGACTGTGCCCTTAGCCTGCGAAGTTTTTGCTAACTTGGGGTGATTAGTATCAGAATTGTATAGCAGGTTCACCTTGGGGATCTTGCTCTGGTGGGGCAAGGGGCGTGACGTCAGTCTCACTGGGGGCCAGAGAGCTTTGATCAGCTCCTAGAGTGCAATGGTCTGAATGTTTTTGTGCCCCCCAAATTCCTATGTTGTAACTTAATGCCCAGTGTGATGGTACGTGCGGTGGTGCTCAGGTCATGAGGGTGGAGTCCTCATGAATGGGATTAGTGCCCTGACGAAAGAGACCCCAGAGAGCAGCCCCATTCCACCCTCCATGTAAGGACACAGCAAGGGGACACCAGCTGCGAACAGAAAGAGGGCCTTCACTAGAACGTGACCACGCCAGAGCCTTGATCTTGGACTTCTAGTCCCCAGAACTCAGGGAAGTAAGTTTCTGTTGATGGGAAGTGACCTGGTCTACGGCATTCTGTTGCAGCCTGCACTGCAACACTGGGCCTGGGTACCCTCTCACTTGCCTGGGTCCCAGGGCTTAGAGACTCCAGAAACCCACCACCACTGCTGAAAAAATACTCGGCAGAGCGAGCTCTGGCGAGCTCAGGCCATCACGACCAGCCGAGTGTAAGGGCAGTCGCTCCCGAGAAACAAGCTGGTCTCCCGCCTCTTCCCCCTGCCCCGCTCTGCTCTGACCAGCCAGTGAGCCAGGTTGGACAGTCTGAGGCACCTACTTAGAACGTTGACAGTGGACTCTGACGTCAGCTGGGCGTTCACGGGCATCACGTACTCTATGGTGAAGCAGCGGCCCTGCTCCTCACCTAGGAAGACAAGAATCACTTACATTCCTGGGTCCTTCTTGAACACAGATTCGCAGTTGGTACATTCAAATGGTATTTTCAGATCTTCTAGGATCTTTGACCCACTGTGTATTTGCACCTGGGCTGGGTCCAACCAGCCCGTCCCTGGCTGCTGACCCCCTGATGTCACACCTTTCCTGGAGAAGTGCCACTGTGAAGAGCGACCCAGGTGCTGAGAGGCCACCCAAAAGCAGCCAGCACTGCAGATCCCAGACTGAGAAAACCACCTGGTGGCTGGCATGTTGCACTGGGACATACTCCGCTGATGTTGGCATTTGCCTGACTTGGGCTCCCCAGCGTAGGTGTCCAAAAGCCTTGTCAACCTCTTTGGAAGCCAGATCTTAGTGACTTCAAACTCTGCTGCAGGTCTCAGCAGAGACCGATGTCACACAGTCTAGGCAGTGGGAGGTGAGGTGTCAAATGCCACTCCCAAACCAGACCCAGCAAGCCACCAGGAGACCAGGCCTTCCGGGGTCCTCCCTGCTCACCCCCCACCCCCACCCCCAGGCCCCTGCCGTGAAGCTGGGAGGAGCAGGGGCTCCCTCTGCCCAGCGCGCACATAGGGTACAGGGCCCTTCAGGCAGCCACACTGTGGCGACTCCAGCCGGCTCAGGACGGTGGCCAGTCTGCAGGCCTGGAGATGCTCTTCCTATGCAGGGTGGTCTGGCCATGGTAAAGGGAACAAGGACGTAGTGTCCGGAGCAGCAACTCATGGGTTCCAGAGGAGCCCCGGCAGGCTGGAGGGGGGCTCAGAGGGGCAGGATCAAAGCCTGCACCCCCTGTGAAGTCGGAAGGCCCTGAGTCTGTGTTTTCTCTCTGCCATTTCATGGAAGACGAAGAGAGAACCTGCTGAGTATTTCCCGCCCTGTGGACCCAGCTAGAGGAGGTAAGTGAGGATGAGTCAACACTTCCTTCACCTCCCGGCTCTTCATTTCCTCATTTGTAAAGTGGAAATAATAACAAGGCCTCCCTTGCACTGTGTGAGGAGGCACTGAGATAAATGCAATGAGCTACGGCATGCAGGGGCATCTTTAGACCTGCGTGGTGCCAGCCTCACTTGGCCTGGGGCTGCATTCCTCTCTCCGGAGGGAGGGCCCGGACCCTGGAAATAAGGGGACTTGCTCAGATGGACATCGCAAGTCTGGGCTTGGGTCTGCGGTTCCTCTATGTCATTTCACAGGATAGAGAGACCACGTAGTATCGCAGCGCGTCATGGTTGCTGCAGCAAGCCCCGCCCAGGGTTCCTGGGGATTGTCCTCAGTGAACTGCCTCCTTCCAGGCTGGGCATCTCCTCCCAGTGGGGGCCTCTTGAGCAGGTTTTCTGGGGGGGAGGGACTGTACCTCGCTCTGGGGCAGGGCTGTCCCCAACCTCAGGCCCCCTTACCTGCCAGGAAGCACACACGCCACAGGCCCGAGTGCAGGGACAGCTTGATCTCGGTGCTCTGGTTCTGGGGCAGGACCACGCCCTCCTCCAGGTAGAGCCAGTAGTCGGTGCTGACGGCGATGCCCAGGAGACCCAGGCCACAGACGGCAAAGACACTGCTCAGCAGGGTGAGGGCCTTCCGCCCACACGCACTCATCTTCCTGGACAGCCGTGTGCACCTGCAGGTCCCACCAGCAGGGAGTGGGCTCTGGGGACAGGGGACAGGGTGAGATGGCAGTAGCAGCCACGGCTCTGAGCAGCCAAGATGGGGACCTTGGGGCAGTGGCTAATGTCACACCTGCCCGGCTAAACAGATGAGCAAGGACAATAGGACAGCTCCCTGGACAGCAGGCCACCACAATGAGAGAGGTGACACCCTCTTCCTACCCCTATCAGGACTTCACAGCTTCTTGGCAGGCCAGTACAAGGGCCCTCCCTTCCTCTCTGGGAGTCCCCCTGGCTGGATAATGCCACCCACCCATTCATTCAGCAACCTGTTGTGCTGATATGGAGGTAAGACAAACACACCACTCAGCAGCCTTGCCCTGAAGAGCTCCCATCTAGAAGAACAAATATACTCTCCAGGCAATTAAAATGCAGCTTGAGATCTGCCCTAGAGCTGGAACACGGTGGAGGGACGGAGGCGAGGAGGCTGCTGGGGCCCACTTCTCTGCGAGGAGAAGGACTCTGAGCCCCCGCTGGCCGAGAGCAGCGGAATCAGCGGGGCAAGCGGCTGAGCCTTGGGAAGAGGCAGGGGGCAGAGGAGGCTTCCCGGGACGGCGTCTTCCTCATGGACCCTAATCACGTGTTGTTCTGGGTCAGCATAGCTAAAGAAACCATACCACAATCCAGGTCCAGTGGGTCTCCTAAGCCCACCTCCTCAGAAAATGACTCTTGCCTGCTCAGCACGTGGTATTGGCAGGAACCAGCTCCGAGCCAGCCAAGGAGAGGCTGGGAGTCTGTGCAAGGTGTGCACAGATGTGCTGCAGGGAGCACACCTCCCAGTCCCTGCCAGGGCCGGGCATAGGACCAGGCCAAGAGCTGAGTAAAGTGAGGACTGAGGCTGACTGAGGCTGGCCCCCCAAGAGCCCACAGCCCAGCTCAAGGATTCTGAACTCTGCCTGCAATCTAGTCCCCCAGGGAGCGTCTAAGAATCCCTACTGCCTCGGAGATTCTGGTGCAATGAGTCTCACACGGGGACAGTGGTATCTTTAAGTGCTCCCAGGGATTCTAACATGCACCCGGGGTGCGAAGCATTGATCTTTGCTACTCCAGGTGTAATCCAGGGACCAGGAGCATCAGCACCGCCTGGGAGCTGGTGGAATCTCCGGTCCCTACAACTCTGTAAATCAGAGTCTGCATTTTAACAAGATCCAGGTGAGTTGCACACCTGAGAAGGACTGTGCCAAGCAAACAGGGATGACACTACAGTGTAGTAACTGTTGTGATGTGGAAAACCCAGGATGTGATGAGAGCCCAGAAGAGGGTGGCCCAGTGGGACTGGAGGGGCAGACAGAGCCATTTCTAAAGAGGGTAGGGCCTGGGCAACTCAGTACGTCGCCTAACCCAGTCATGCCTGCAATGTCGCTAGCTGCCAGCGTCTTTCATTGGCTTCTTGCAATAACACAGAGTCAGAAATTTTGAAACAGGATGTTCCTGTTCAGGGAAGTGTTAGGTTCCACGGCACCAAACTCAGGGGCCAGGGATGATTGCACGGACCCTACCCAAGACATGGCATCGTATCTCAGCTGAGACACAGGTGGATCGTGGCTGAGCCAGCGGGAAAGGGACAGAAGCCACACTCAGGTGTGGAGGTTTGACTGGTCTGTGGAGTCTGAGCTTGCTGTAGGAGGTGGGGGAGAGAAAAGGGGAGGAAAGTGGGCATTCTTTGCAAGAAGGGGGGACATCCTGGCCCTGATTCCTCAGCCCCAGCCCTGCCCTATCAGCTGCTCATGGGAAAGTTGATATATAGAATGATCTCCACGCTGGCCTCCTGGAGGCATGTGTGAGTTCACAAAGCTAAATCTCCCTGTCCGCTGGATCATTAAACCTGAGAGCTCGGGTTTAATCCAAGCCAGTCCCTCCTGCACTGGCTTTGACAAAAAAGGGAAAAATGAAATGCAGAACAGCCAGCCTTCCACCAAGCCAAGTCATTCTCCACTCAGTGGGGTAGGAGGCACAGTGGAGCATTTGGCTCCACTCTAATAAAGCACCTACTATGTGTGGAGCCCTGTGCTTGCTGCTGTGGAAGTGGAAAACAGAGGCACGGGTGCTTGCAGAGTTCATGAGCTGGAAAAATAGGAAACAATAGCATCATGACTATGGGGGAGGGGGGGGCAGCATCCTAGCAGATGGAAGCTTGGGTCCCAATGAGGAGGGGAGGGGTGGCAGGCAGGCTGCCTGGAGGAAGCCTAGGGAAATGGCTATTTGGATTGGCAGATGGGCTGTGATGGGGTAATGATAGTACCTTTTTATGGTGGTCTACTAAGTACTTTCACTTACATTTGAGGCTTGCAAAACCCCAAAATCTGCCAGAGAGAATGGAATTAGAATACCACGGATGGTTAGTATGGACAAGGGGAGGAGAAGAGAAAGGGGTATGATGCCCGGATGAGAACACCTGCCCCGGGTGCTGCAAGGAGCCTTGAACGGAGAGGCAGGAAAGCTGGACTTCATACTCAGCCCTGTCACGGAAGAGTTGTGTGAGCTGGAAAACTAGCCTTTCTGAGCCCTGTTTTTCTCCTGGGTAACATAGGGGGAAGAGACTAATCATAAAAGCTAAAGTTTATTGGCTCTTGTCATGGTTAGGCATTCTGTTAAGCACTTATTCTATGTTAATCCTTACAGCTCTATTACCATCCCAAGCGGAGGATCAGAGAAGTTAAGAAACTTGCCCAAGATCACTCAGCTAGCAAGTGAGCGGTACCTGCATTTGAACTTCACCCTGCCTCATTCTCAATACCTTTCTCGTGCCGTCCCTATGAGTGTTTTCCAAAGTGGGTTCCATGGAGCAGTACTTCCAAGGAATATTCTAGAAAAAGGACTCTGGTGGAAGAAAGCTTGGGAAGCACTGCATCTAGGTTTTGAAGAGTCACATTGTACATTAAAATGTTAAAGTCTTGAAAAGCCCATTTAGCTTCTCTAGTTCCAGTGTTTCCCAAACTTATTTGCCCACAGAATGGCATCTTGTTCTGTGGAACCCACTTTGGGAATGATGCTGCCCCCCATGGAGAATGAAAAAGAATTGCCCTGCCCACTCCACAAAATGCTGGGGGATTAAACGCAGCAGCAGCTATGACAGTGCCCTGGAAGATCTAACGCCCTCACCTGTGTAAGGAGTTAGTACTGTGAGAAACAGTGGGTTAATAAGCCCCTGTTTTTGGGGGGCAGACACAACAGGGCTTCTGAAATACAGCAGGCAGACAGAACGGGGCTCCTCCACTGCCTGGCTGGAGCTGAACTGCCAATTACAATGGTAAACTTGGCAGAGAGAAGAAAAAAGATTTGGATCTTGGAGATTTGGAAAGATGAAAGTAGAGAGAAGACTGGATCTGAATCTATAAAAGCAAAATATAAAAGAGGTGGTTGAAGCTGACCCAGCCTGGGAACCCCTACACTAGCAGCCTGTGAAGCCCGGAGGGAGCTGGGAGAAGGAGAAAGCCCCCTTCCAGAGTACATAGCAAATTTATGGAAGTCTGCACAGAATGGAAAACAACAATCTTATTATTAAATGACTGTATTTATACTTCTATTATGAAACCATATTTATTTATAAAGAATACCATTGATGGAGTACTGAAAGCCTTTGATCTCATCATAACCTCACAGAATCCCATAAATAGGTAGTATTAGCCCCATTTCATGGATGGGGTCTGAGGCTCAGAGATGTTGAGTAGCCTAAGGACATCCCAGGTGCGTGGCAGGTGGAGGGTTGACACCTAGGAATAATTGCAAGTCTATACTCCAGCTACACTATCTCCCTACGGAAGAAATAAATGGGTTTTAAGAAGGGTCGGAGTGAAGAGGCAGATTAGGTCACTAGGGAATCTAAGAATGAAGGCGGCATGCTAAACGGGAGACTGTCCTTGGGAATAGCCAAGTGTTGCGTGAGGGCTCCTCTCTGCCCGGTCCACCTGGGCTTGCCACGAGGGGCCAGCGGTGTTACCTTCCCATGTCAGGTTCAGGGAAGTGCACTCTAACTCAGCATTTCTGATTCTGAAAACTCCTTTTCTAGGACAGGAAGAAAACCCTCTTAATATTTCCCTCTAAGCCTGTATTAGGAAATCCAGGTCCAGAGGGGAGATTACCTGGGATTACCCAGCCAGCGCCGTGGAGGCACAAGAGTATGAGCTGGAAATCTTTTGAAAGCTGATCCAGTGCTTTTTTTCTCTGTCCTGCATGGAAAATTATAAGGCAGAAGATGAAAATTACTGTGTTTCTCTACTCTGAAAACAACACCATTATTAACACCTTAGATCACTTACTTGTAGTCTTTCTGTTCCTATGTAACTGTGCACGTGCGCACACATTTTCCTCCTCTCGCTGTCTTCAGTGGGTGGGGGCAGGGCCAGGAGTGCCCTTGCAGATACTGTGGTCTAGAGAGAGTTCCTAGTTCCCTCATAATCAGGCCTGTGCCCACGTCTTTGCTTTCACATGCTCGCTTTCCTTCCCATGAGTCCCATTCATTTGGTTTTTCTGATGGGGAAGGCAGACCACCATTTTTATAAGCTGCTGCCATCAGAGAAGATGTCTATGCTATAATATCAAATGAATAAAGCGGGATGTAAAACAACTTGTATAACTTGAACTCGACTGTGAAAACAAGTTCAGGGACTGGGAAGAAATAAACCAAAATGTCGACAGTGGATGCTTCCAGGTAATAAGGTTATGTATATTTGATTGTCTTTACATTTTTCAGCACTCAACAAAGCTTCTAAAGGAGCATGTATTATTTCTATAGGCAGAGAAGAAAACTAAAGACTAGAGCCATCAATTCTCCAATCACTGTCCTCATAAACAAAAGTGAAATGCAGGGCCCAGCTAAACTCCTGGGCTAGAGATGCTGAAATGCAGCATCATCCTTTGGAGCAAGGGGCCCAGAAGCACGGCAGCTTTGAGCCTTTTAAGATGATTATCCTGGTGCCATTACCTCTAAGTATTAACTTGTTAATTATCAGGAATTAATAGTCACTAATTATCATCCCTGGCTAGCAATTAGGAAGAAATGTCTTGTGGAGATTAAATCACTAATGGTGCATTTCCCTGCCCAAGCCAATAATAAAAAGGCTTGCAATAAAGGGCTCAGGTGCTCAGAGATAGGTGACGTTACAGGCATGAGTGAGAGCGTAGTTAGGAGCTGCTGGGGAGGATGCACAGGGTTGAACTGGAGAGAAGGAGACAGAAAGTGGAAGGACGGTCCAGTGTAGACACCTTGATCTCTGTTTCCTACTAGCCCAGAGAAAACCCAGTAGTTGATGAGGGTTTGGGGTGCAGGGGCTCTCGACAGGACTTCTGAGCCAGTTACAGCAGCTGCCCCTGTGAGCTGGCCTAGTGACTCAGCATCAGTTTGGCCAACACCCAGCAGGGTGAGCTGGTGACCAGAGGCCAACCCCCGGGGGTCCTATGGCTTTTGCTGCTTCCCATCATGCTGATCCCCTTTCTATTCTAGGGTGGTGAAAAAGTGACCACAAATTCTTTGACACTCCTCCCATTCAGAAGTGGGGTCCATACAGGCTGAGTCTTAGGCAGGTTTGTGATGACTTCAACCAATAGAGCACATGGAAGTGATGCTATGTGACTTTTGAGGCTGGGTCATAAAAGGACCTGCAGTCCACCTAGTTCCCTTGGGAGCACGCTCAAGGGGAAAGAAGTAAGAAATCATGTAAGCAGCCCAAGGCCCCTGAGATTGCCATCCACTACTGACATTTGGGGCTGGGTAGTTCTGTACTGGGAGGTGTCATGTGCATATGAAGATGCTCAGTAGCATCTCTAACCTCTATCCACCAGATGAAGTAGCACCCTAGTTATAATCAACAAAAATGTCCCCTGGGTGGCAAAACACCCGATTGAGAACCACCGACTTGGAGGCCATACATAGGTGCTCTGGTGGACAGCCTGGCTGAGCTCCCAGCCATGGGGCTACCCAGCCAGCCTGAAGTCCAGCCCAGTTGAACCTTCAGATTGCTGCAGCCCCAGCCAATATCTGACTGCATCCTCATGAGAAACTCCAAACAAGAACTTCCCAGCTGAGCACTTCCCAAATTCCTGACCCACAAAATCATGAGCAAAACGATAGTTGTGTTTTATACCATTCTGTTTTGAGGGAATTTGTTATTAGCAGAAGTTACCAAAATAACCCTATTACTCAATTAATTAGCATCTTCTTCTTACTGCCTAAGTATGATATAAACCTCAAGAGTCACTCTCTGGAATGTAGACTTAGTAATGGAGGGCCTGAGGGATCAGGCCAATCTGAGTTGGAATGCCAATTCTTCTACATCACGTCATCAGCAAGTCCCATGACCACTCTGAACCTCAGGATCTTCATCTGTATAAAGGTATAGCTTTATATCCCTTTGTGGTGAAGATTTACGCAAGTGTAATAGAATAAGGTGGCTGCTTCATGCCATCTCAGAACAGTGCTGCAGTCGGAGATTAAAACCACCCGACACCAAAGATCAATGAACAGGGCAGATTTAATAGGGTAAATGTTACTGAAAACGGGCAAAATGGTCCAGACTTCCTTGTATCCATCCTGCTCTCCAACCTCCCTCTCATCATGGCAGTTGTTCCCTGCAGAATTGTCCTCATTTCCATCCTTACCAAATTTCAGGCCCCCTGTCTCCTCTCTCACCTCCATATCAACTAAGGCATTTGGACCGAAGAGATTTTAGGTTCTTACTTCAGGAACTAAAGTGCTCTGCATAATGATATAAAGGGTGCCTTCGTGGTGGGTGGGTACCATGACATTTCTGTAGACACGGATAATAAATATAATAGCAAACATGTATCAACTGTTTAAGTATTAAGTACAACGGAGGCTCAGCGTTAGAAGGAAGTGTGTCACCTAAGCCTTGGAGACCTCTAGGCGTCATTACTGTCCTGCTCTCCCAATTTGGGACCCCCCCCCTTTAATTAGAGACACTGCCTTCCACCAAGGGGTCATGAAGCTGCCAGCTGGGTGCTGATGAGTGGCCCGTTTTCCATGCTGGCCTCACCAAGCTCTCCCTGCCACAGCGCTAATGTTCTTTGGAGAATGTGAGTATTGCCAGGCGAGGACTGGCTGTCCTTTGACAAAAGCAAAACCCAGGGAGTGTGCTCTCTGCATTTCAAGCACTCTCAGACTCAAGACTAAGAGCAAAAACCCCAGCCAGCCTGTCTGCCAGGAATGCAGGCTACAGAGCCAAGGATGCAGAGCTCTGGCACAACTCTGTGACACTGTGTGGGCAAACCTTCTAGGATGTCAGCGTCTGACAAAACTGGTTTGGCAGAAGGTTACTGATGGACTGGTTTCCATAGGAGACCAAGGGGCACCATGGGTACCCACCAAGGGCCACTGCTTTTGCAAGAAAAAGAAATCCAACCAGAGAGATTGCTGATAAGAGACTTTGTTGAAGGTCCAACAGGATAGCTTATAAGGTATCCACGACGTTTCTCCAAAGCCTGGCCATAGACATGAAGCCAAGTGGAAGAGCATATAACCAGGGAGTACCAACCAAATAGTGATAATAGTGATTATATCATTAATATTATTTTCTTTGAAAACTTTCTATACAAATTAAAAATTTTTTATGCATTACAAATGTGACCTTTCTACGCATACCATAGCATAGCCTGATTTTATTTTACTTAACTGCATCAATATTTCTGCAGTATTTTTAGTACCTGCAGAATATATATATTCTCTGATTTGGATACACCAAAACTATTAAAACCATTTCCCCTACTGTGGAACAGCTAGGTTGTTTACAAAACCCTCCCTATTGTAAACAATGATGGGCAAACACCCTTCTAGTTAAATATCTGCAGACATCTGCAAATATTTTCTCCAGATAAATTTTTTCAGGTGCAATTTCTGGAGTAAAGGGTAGGAAATATTTTAGTACTCTTACAAGCACTATCACACCTTATTCAAAAGGTTTCAAAGGCAGTTTTACCCCTGCTACCTGAGGTATATATAACAAAGGTTCCCCTGTATAGACACAGAAAATTCTCAACTGCCCCACATCAAAAGAGTCCTCCCTATATCTGTTGAGAATAAAGAAAGCAATGGAATCTGGGCTCTGCTGTGCCCTTACTGCTATCCTTGCTGTGTCAACATGATGTTCAGGACTAGCCTTCTATATTATTATTGATGCTCCAGGAAATTTCAGGGCCTCCTATGTAAATCTTACATCAGAGATTTGAGACTTTTTCAGGAATCATCATCACCAGTGAAAGACTGCAGACATATGGATGCCCAGATCAAAATCCACTGAAAAGAATCATTAGGAAGAATACTATTGTGGAGATAAAAGGGTGGACACAAAAATAACATAAAAAATCAACAGCTATAACACAGTAGCCAGCTGGAAAATATAATGCTATCTATATAGCAATAAAATGGTAAATTATAGGGGAATAAACTTAACAAGTTATGTGCTGGTGCTGCATAAAGAAAACCTTAAAACTAGTGATGAGCATAAAACAAGACTGAGAAGTAAAATAAAACATCATGTTTTTAGATAGAAAGACAATGAAAACATTTTATGAAAAATGTCAATTCTCTCTATTTTTATGAATTTAATGCAATGAATTCTTTTTAGAAGATGACAATTGATTCTGGAGTCAAATTAGAGGAAGCAACATTTGAGAATAGCCTGGAAAATCCTTTAAAAAATAAAGATAGATGAGTGGGAACTACCAGGTATGTATGCTTATTATGTAGCTACTACAATTAAATCAGTTTGATGTTGATGAAAAAATCATCAAATCAATCCATCAATGGAACTAAAAAGAGAGTTCAGACTCTGGCTAAGTTCCATGCCTGGCTCTGATGAACTAGCTTATATTAGATGAACTTGCTTTCAGACACTAACTAGACTGGCTGAATAAAGTATAAACTATATGTTTACAGACATGTAGAGAAATCAAGGAAACCAAGATTTTAGAGGTCAAGACCCAAAGATAAAAGAAACGTTTTGATATAAGCTTGACATTTTGTACAACTTCTCCACTTGAAGCATGTATGAGTTCATACGGGGTGTGGGTCTGAGAGGCTGAGCTAAGGGCTGTGAAGATCTTACAACAGATAGATGATGCTATGGAGTCAAATGTTAGAGTTCAGGGCTCACCAATGAGGACAGGTCTGATAAATAGCCCATTCTTTCAAACTGAGGACCTGGGAAGGCTCACAATTAGGTGAATAAGTAAGAGATCAGCCTTCAGAAAGATTGCAACCCATGTCAAATCAGCTCAACTCATAATAGGACATAGGCTAGCTTTGATCAACAGACTGTGAAGAGCAAAAGCAAATCCGATTTGGGGGAAGATAACACCATTAGGAACTCCTACAATTATCCATACAAATGTGTAGCATTCACTCAAAAGTTACCAGACACATCAAGAAGCAAGACCATGACAAAAAAAGACACATCACAAACAGGAATGATGGGAGTCAGAACACAACATGATGACCCTTTAACTGTGCTTTAAAAAGGGTATCATCAACTTAGAATTCCATACCCAGAAAAAATATCCTTCAGCACTGAAGGAAAAATAAACGTATTTTCAGACAAGCAAAAATTGAGGAAACCTGTCATCAGCAAACTTGCATCAAAATAAATACTCAAGAGAGCCTTCAGGCAGAATAATACAGCACAGAGGCAACACAGACATGCAGGAAAGAAGAAGGAAGAATGAGAAAAGTAATTATATGGGTAAGTCTAAATAAATAGTTGAGTGTAAAAGAAAAAATTAATAGTATGGTGGGTTTAAAATGTACATAGAACTACTTTAAAGCGAATGTGCCTTTTTCTCTCTAATTAATTTTAAGATTGTGCGTTGAACCAATAATGATGAAAATATGACTTATCAAAACTTGTGGGGTAAAGTTAGCTTAAGAAAATTATAACCTTAAGAGCATATATTAGAAAAAAAGTAAGGCTGAAAGTAAATAATCTAACTACCTGTCTCGGGAAGATGGGGAAAAATTTCAAATAAAATCCCTCCCCCAAATAAGTGGAAGAAAATAATAAGACAGCAGAAATGAATGAAAAGCAAGCAAACATCCAATACAAACAAATCCACCAGCATAACTGGTAAAGACCTAGCATGTGTGTGTGTGTGTGTGTGTGCATGAGACAGAGAGAGAATGAATATCCAGGGCTAGCAAGGTTGTGTGACACAGGCACTGCCATATACACTTGGTCAAAGTGAATGTGCAGATCTATTTGATGATGCCTACCAAAATTAAAAGTGCAATTATCGCATCGCCTAGTAATTCTGCTACTCTGTATATACTCACAACACTCCACCAAGATGCCTATAGAAGGATATCTCTGCAGCACCACATGCAATCACAAGAAACAGCAAGCAACTCAAATGACCAATGGTGGGGCTGGGGAAGTAAATTAGAATTCAGCCGTGTACTAGAATACTTTGTAACTATTAAATATGAGGAACCTCTGTCTGTTCAATATGGAAATCTCTCCAAGATTATTAAGTGCTAAATGCAAAAGTCCTGGTATGTAATGTATAGTATGGTACTCTTGGGTAAAAAAACTAATCAGGTATACTATATAAATATTTTATATGTGTGCATATATATTTATATATTTATAAATTATACATATACAAATATATAGAGACAGGAAAAAAAAGATTCCTAAGACAGTAGATAGTATATTCCAAATTGTAAGCAGACATGCTATAAGACAGTATAATGAGGCGATGGTGAACTGGCTTTGTGAGTCTAAAAGGGCTGCACCACCCACTGACAGTGAGACTGTTCATTGAGGTGAAGACTGTGAGAGCTTTGGGAGAAGAATCTAAGAGAGGGTTACTGCTGTACCCCTAGTTGTTAAACATACCTCATTTCACAGAGGGCCTGAGGATCCGGGAATCCCTCCCTCAAACAACCTCAAGTCTGTGAGAGGATCTGCTAGATGCTGGGAGACAGGCGGCCTGGTGTGTGACTCAGGCCTAGAACATCTAGAAGAACAGAGTTGTTGGCTACTTGCTCGGGTGGTGGGAGCAAAGCAGAGTCTGCTGATGCTCTGCAATCGGCTTGCACTGCTCAGGGTTTGCTGGGGCCAGGGGTTACGCAAGCACGTCCACAGACGGGTGGGCCGGGCTGAGGGCGCTGGCGCGGAGATGGCTGCCAGCGACGGCGAAGGAGCCTTGGCAGACAGAAGCTGGGGAAAACCACTGGATGCCCGTGAGTTTGAGGAAGGAACCACGAGAGAGCAAAGCCCGCAGGAAGGGAGCTACACCTTAGAAGGCCCTGGCGGGGGCATCTCTGACAAACCCAGGGAAAGGACAATGGGAGGCAGGCCCAGCCTCGAACACCCCCAAACCCAGAGAGTTCGCGCCCTCTGGTGACCGCAGCAGGAACTCTTCCGCCTCTCCTGCCTCCTCTTCCCGCTCCCCCTCCAAACTGCAGCACCAGGGAGGAGGGCAGCAAAGGAGAAAAGGGGCCAGCTGGACCCCGTGCAGGGCTCTGGGCTTCCCACCACCACACAGCTGGGCCAAGGCGGAAATAAGGGAAGCTGGACTATCGGGACTGGACGGTCCGGTTACTGGCTGGGGAACTTCGTATTAGTGAGAGGCCAGAAAAGCCACCAAGGCTGCCAAGTGTTCATCTAGAGCCAAGGGGAGAACCAGCTCCGCTGAATCAATATAAAAGAAGTGGGGGAGGGTTGCTCTGTGATTACGCCCCCAAGTACGTGTGTTCAGAGGGCTTCAGCAACTCCCTTCTTAAGGCAATGCTTTCAGAAGGAAGGGAGATGAATGCCCGTCTCCCCTTCCTTGCAGGCATGTTTCTCCATCATGATCCACCCGCTGCTGTGGCAGAAATGAGAACGTGGTGATGGCTTCCCTGTGTGAGGAGCTGGAGGCTGAGGTCCTGCCTACAGTGCAGCCAGAAGAGAAGAGAGCCGGGCAGAGGGAGGGGGCTGCTGTGCCCGCCCTGGCGGGGGACCGGCAGAGGTGCAGGGGGTGCATAGCAATGGTGCTCCCCTTGGACGCCCACCCCCAGCTCTAAGTCTCCACCCCCCTCAGAGTCTCCCCATCTCTCCCCATTTCCTGAGCCACATCTACTCCAGGAGGCATCAGAGAGGGGGGACAAGGGCTCTATTTCCTCCCTTTCTTTTCTAGCCATCCATCTGTGTTCCACAGCTCAATTAATCAAATGATTTCAGATTCAGCTCCCACCTGGAGACATACCCACTTGGACAGGCTGGCTGAGGATTTCATTAAATGATTCATAAAGAATTACCTGAATGGCTTCCTAGTCTGTAGAATGGGATTACAGTAATGCTTCCTCACAGGGTGGTTTTAGGGACTTGTGAATTGATTCCTGTGAAGGTACTTAGGATGGCAGCACTTGATAAGGGGGTGGCGGTGTAGGGCACTCACCACCGAGGCTGCTTTGGAGCTTTGCAGGTAGTGGAAACTAGTATTTTTAGTTCACAGGCCTGCATTGTGAATGCATGCTGGGCACAGACATGCATCAGAGACTCAGAATATGATCTTTGGAGCAGGCAAACAATTAGGGGGACGAGGAGGAGGAGGAGGATACGGAGGGGGAGGGTGGTGATAGCTGCTACTGATTGGACCAAACATCCATAATCTCCTTCTGCTATCGACCTGCCAAAGTCACATTATTATCTTTCTTTACATAAGGGGAACCTGAGGCTGAATACATGGTGGTCATCCAGCCCGTAACTGATAGAGATTAGATGCAAATCTAGGTGTGCCTGGTCCCCAAGCCCTGTGCATCTCTCTCCCCAAGGGCTAAGGAGACCAGCCCTTCTGGTCATCCATTTAATCCACAAATTTAAAAAATTCTGCCTTTCTTCAACAACACATAGGTGAGTTCTTGAGCAAACATCTGTCCTGACCTGACTTTCGTCACTCTCAGCCTTGCCAATGGCCATGAACCCCAGGCACACCCTTCCCTCGGCCCTACCAAGTCACACCCAGCTGTGTGGCATATAGGGACCCCGGCACGAGAGGTGACCACCAGCCCACCAGCAGATGCCCTGACCAGTCCTAACACCAGGGGTCATGAAAGGGGCCACCCCCCCATTCCTGCTCCAACAGAAATGGATTTCCATTTTGCAGCATTTGCAGAAATCAAAATTCCCTTTAGAAAAAGCAGGATTGCATACTCCCTTCTTTCTTTAGATTCCACTTAAAGAGAGCTGCGAGGGGGAGTTGCAAACCACATAATTCACTGGCATGAAGTCCTAATTGTCGGCAATTAGAAGCCTGTTCCAGCGGCCGCCTCCTCCGGCTCACACCTCCAGCAGCCCGACCCAGCATGTACCATCGCTGTCCCCGTGGCTACTGGGTGCAGTAAAAGCCAGTGAGAAATGAAAAACAACTTGGTACCCTGCGTCTTAATATGTGTAGACAGGAAAAATGTTCAGACTTGATCTAATTTTGGTGACACTGGCCATCGATCAGATCCAGGCTGCGGAATCCTGCAGAGTGAGCCGGGCCCAGGGATTCTCTTTCCTCGGCATCCGGACTCTGATTCTGCTGCTTTTCTCCCTTATGGAAACGTTGGCCGCCTCCATTCCTGGAGACTGATGTTGACTGGACGAGGACTGTGTGCCAGACACTGTTCCAAGCAATTTACACATATTAATTCACGTAATTCTTGCAAAATACCCCTTGGGGTATGCACTGTTATTAAAATGGAGGTAGTACTAGTAGCTTTTTAATAGGATAATGAGAATTAAGTGAGCTAACATGCAACCAGCTTAAAATAGGAGCTCCAAACTGGTGCAGTGTCTGTGCACACAGTCAATCTTAACTGTAGTCATTATGCCCACTTTATAGATGAGGGGGTTGGTGGTTAAGCCGTTTGCCCAAGGTCACCCAGCTAGAAAGCGAGGGAGCGGGGATTTGAAAGCAGCAATCTGGCCCTGTATCTGCTACACTGAACTGCCCCTTGTCCAGCAGTCAGACTGGCCCTCTGGGAGCTGCAGGGGTAAGTTTCGACACAGTGCTTAGCTCACCACCTTGGAAACTCTCTGGAAAAGTGGAGATTCCTGACTGTCCAGTAGAAACTATGTCCTAATTTTTCTCACCATTACCGGCCTCTTGCCTAAGGTAAGGGCTGAAGATTTCAAGTCCTTTTCTCCTTGGCCTTGGCATGGGTCAGGTACAGGGACAAACCGAGATTTTCCTTATAAAGCAGTGATTACGGAGGGGGAGATGAGGAAGGGGAAGGAGGAGGTGGCGGGAGGGGCAGGCAGAAGAGGAGAAGAAAGCAGTTATTCTGGCTGCGCCTCGGCCCGCCCCCAGGATTATAGTCAGCGTCTGTGCTCAAGAGAGATCTTCCTTTTTCTGACGATTCTTTCTTATGGGAGAAGGGAGAAAGGAGGGGCGGGGGCAGCCCGGGGACAAAGCCAGGCAACAGTTCTTTGGAGAAGCACCTGGGCCTCACTTGGAGGCCAGTTCGGAGCCCTGCAGAAGGCATGCCTCCCTCACGCCCCCAGGACTAGGCAAGGCAGTCAGGGTGGCCTGGCCAGGTTACACAGCACCGGGATGTGCTTCTGTAAATACCTTCTGCCAGCACCGTGTCTCTGCCTCCAGCGTGTTTTACCATAATTCAGGATTCTAAGGGTCTGCAGCACGCACACCTAAGCCTCCCCTCTCTCCACTGCCCCACAGCCCTGCCTTATTGAGTCCCCAGCCCTGGATCATACAGAGAGCTAGACAGGTCAAGGGGGGTCTGGAGCTCCAGCCCTCCTGAACTGGAAGGAAGATGACGGGCCAGCCACTTCAACCATGAACGAGAAAAGCAGGGCGAGAAAAGTGTTAACAGGGGAGGATGCGTTTCTCTGAACAGTTAGCTGTCAACACGATGCCTCTGTTCCCCTTCTGCCCCCATGACTTAAGATGAAAGGTTGTCTGGGCCCACCCGAGGCCCGCAATGCCCTGGCTCAGAGCATGGCCCCTGTGTGGGTGAGGGTGCCCAGGGCTGCACGGGAGGCAGGGTGAGGGTCCGTGGGCTCCCAGGCCCTGGAAGCGGCTCCGTGGCTCTTAGAGGGAAGTCTGCACCCCAGCAAATGCCTCATGACTCTCAAGAGATGAATCAAGGTGCTTATGGTGTTTTAAAAGAGATTTTAATGTCTCCTGACTAGATCAGAGAACTAAAGCCTGGAGGGGACTTGGGGCCAAGGAGGAGGGTTTCACTGATCACTGGGTGCCCCAGAGATGGTTGGGGACAATGTGGGGGAGGCAAGGCCTGCTGTTCTCCCTGTTTCTCAGCCAGGGACACCACCTCACGGGTCTCAGAGTCACTGGTCTGGAAAAAGAAGCTGGGGGCCAGACAAGTGTGGACCTCACTGGCCCTCACTGCTCATCATCCCATTGACCATTTGGCAAGGAGGCCTGGATGCGCAGTGGGGGCCCTGGGTGGGTGTCTGGCTTCCAGTCCTGCCTGTGCTGGGGAGGAGCTGGAGCCTCGGGCAACTGGCTCTGCCCCTCAGAGTCTCATCAATAATACAGGAGTGATGGCTTCTTTACAGGCTGTAAAGTAGGTCACGGGCTCTCAGCTGATGCTCATCTTCATTCCTTGGTCCAGAAAGGATGCAAGACTGGCCACCAAGGAGGCTGACCCCAGTGTATGGTAATGGAGGATGGCGCCGGTAGGGTGGGAGTAATGGGTGAGGGTGCTCAGGTGCCTCTCACTTTAAGACCAGCCACAGGGACTGTTTCTGACTGAGCAAGGCAGAGATCGCATGGCATTCTGCAGGGCCAGAAAGCGCAGAAGTTTTCAGAACAGCTAGAAAGGAAAGTGCCTGTTCTCCAAAAGGTCAGGTCGGGAACTGAGAAAAACAAGTGGCACCCCCAGACCTCTCCCAGAATCCCATGCGGCCAGGATCGGATGGGACTCAACCTCAAGCCCTCAGACCACTGGACTTCAACCCCCACTGCCCCTTACTGTGACCTGTGGAGTTTTTAAGAAATCCCAATGCTGGCTCCTTCTAAGACCAAATACTCCCAACCCTTTGGGAGGGGACTAGAGGTGGGGTTGGGGTGATGGGGCATCAGCATCTAAAAAAATTCCAGGTGATTCCAACATGCAGCCAAGGTTGAGAGTCACTAGCCAGCAGGGGACCCTCACAAACCTGGAGACGTACAGGCCCCACACTCTCGGTCTGACTTCAGTTCAGTTTGGACTAGAGATGAGCTATCCAATATGCAGCCACAAGCCACACGTGGCTTTTGAACACTTGAAATGTGGCTAGTCCAAATTGAGACATGCTGTCGGTACAAAATGAACACCAGATTTCTGAGACTTAGTTCAAAGAAAGAATGTAAAAATATCTCATTAATGATTTTTAAAACATCGATTACAGGTTGAAAAGGTATACTGGGCTAAATAAGATATATTAATTTTACCTATGTCATTATACGTTTTTAATGTGGCTGTATAAGATTTTTAATTGCATAATGTGGCTTGCATTGTATTTGCATTGGACAATGCTGGCGTAGGGACTACCCAATGCATAAAAGGTTTTCTATAGTTGTATTTCTAAGTTTGTTTCATCTGGTTTTTGACAATCATTTTCCTTGAAACTTTTATATATATGATTCCACATATACAACATTCTTGAAATGACAAAAAATAAGCAATGGAGAGTAAATTAGTGGTTGCTGGGATGAGGGACTGGAGTGGATAGGGTGGGAGGCCAGTGTGGCTCTAAATGAGCAACATCAAGTTTTGAAAATGTTCTGCACCTTGACCTCACCCATGTAAAAATCCTGGTTGTGCTACATTGTGCTACAATTTTGCAAGATGTTAGTTACCATTGGGGGCAAAACTGGGTAATGGGTACATGGGATCATTCTGTCTGATTTCTTATAACTGTATGTGAGTCTATAATTATCTCAAAATAAGAAGTTCAATTAGGAAAAACAACCTCATTTCTGAAGCAGTAACGTTTATTCTCTGCTGGTGAGAGTATCATGTGGTGGCAACCCTTTTGAATGACATGCATTGAGCCTTAAGCATTTTCATTTCTCTTGGTCCCAATAATTCTAATTCTTGGAATTGCAGCTAAGGAAGTAGATATAAATATAAGTACAAAAACACACAAAGATATTTATTCACTGTGGCTTATAATAGCAAAATGCTTGAAACCATCAAAATGCCTTTCTGAATGAGAAGGGTTATGTAAAGTATGGTTAGCCACTCAATGGACTATTATGTAGTCATTAATGGAAAATGCTGATAATGTTATACAAAAAAAAAGTGGGATACAAAGTATCAGTAGTTTGCTAATTTGTAGAACAAATCTGTTATCATGTGGGATGATGAATAGTGATGCTTTGATAGGATTATGGATGAATTTGTTTATTCTTTCTATATTACTGTTCCTTTTCCCCAATTTTATTTAATATGCACCATATTTTTCTTTGAATGACATAATGATCTTTTAATCTGTTATATTTATGTGCTAAAACATTTTCTCACAGTCTGCAGCTGTGGTATCTTTTGTGAAATTTTTAAATATTAGAATGTATTGGTCCATTATTGATTTTTGTATGTTGATCTTGTATTTAGCAACTTTGCTGAACAAGATTCTCTTGGATTTTCTATGTACATGATCATATAATCTGTGAATGTTGGCAGTTTTGTAGTTTTTCATTCCAATTCTGATATCTCCTATTTCTTTTTCTTAGTACACAGTTAAGGAGGTCTAATACTTAGAAGGGATGATAGAGACAGACAGGTCTGATATGAAAGAGAATGATCCTAACATCTACATTAAGTAGGATATTTGTTGGAAATATAGCTTACCAGGGTCAAGAAGTTCTATTGCTAACTTGCTATGAGGTTCCTTTTAAAAAACAGAAAACCAACCAACCATATTGACTTTTAACATCTTTTCTACATTTATTGGGATAACTTTATTTTTTCTCCTTTAATCCATTAATGAGGTAAATTTCATGAATAGATTTCCTAATGTTAAACCATTCTTGCAGAGCTGAGGTAAGTCTTGCTTTTGTTGTAAGGTCTCTCTCTCTATCTAGTTTGTTAACATTTTATTTATGACATTTGTATGTATTTTCATGGATGAGATGGTCCCATAATTCTTCCCACTGTCCTGTTTAGTTTCATCATCAAGGTTATATTAGAACCACAGTGAGATGTAATGTAGACATACTACAATAACTAAAATTAAAAAGGTTGGCAATACTAATTGTTGATAAAGATTACTATTTTATCATACTAATATGGCAAATTTTAGCCATATTATTTGGAGCAACTGGAGCTCTCCTATATTGCTGGTGGGAATGCAAAATGGTACTACTTTAGAAAGCAGTTTGCAGTTTCCTATAGAAGCTCTAATTATAAAGTGCCAAAGTAGAACTAACCCAATATCCATAACTGGTGAATGATAAATGTTGGTATGTCCATACAATAGTATACCACTCAGCAATAAAAAGGATTAAACTATGGGTACTTACAACATGGGTGAATCTCAAAAACATTACATTAAGTGAAAGAGTCTAGATACAAAGACTGCATATTGCATGATTCTCTTTACATGTAATTGTAGAAAAGGCGAAAGTTAGAGGGACAGAAAGCAGACCAGTTGAGGGCAGGAGATTGGCTGCAAAGTGGTACAAGAGAACTTTTCAAGGTGATGGAAATGCTCAGTACCATGATTATACATACGTTCATCAAACTGTATGCTTAAAATTGGTGAATTATATCATATATAAATTATTCTTTTAAAAAGTTGATTAGCTTCCTAAAGCATAATAAAGGAGTTTACATAAAACAGCAATTATCAGTTCCTTACAGGTGTAAAACTTGGCAGTAAAATCATGTGGGCCTATTTCTTTTTGTGAATATATTTTAATTCTACTTCAATTTCATTAGTGGCTACAGTCTATTCAAGTTTTTATTTCTTCTTGAAAGGCACTCTTATTTGCAGAAACTCTCAGGATATTCTCTCATGTGTTAAATTATTACTGCATGTGTAGCTTTGTCCCCTTTTTTCATTCTTAGTATTGTTTGTATTTTATCTTCTTTTGTGTGTCTTTTCTTCTTTCTAATACTGCCATAGTTTCAGCTGTTTCATAAACCTTTTCAAATGGACCAGCTCTGGATTTTGTTTTCTCTGTAAACCATTGATGCCGGTGATAAATCTGCTCTGTTATTTTATTATGGCTTCTAGTCCTTTTATTTCCTTGGTTATTTTAAACACATTGGACTTTAAAATGATTTTTTTGAATGGTTCTACAATCAAGTACTTGAGATGCTAATTTTCCCATTTGCTGACTGTGCTAACTTGCCTCAAGGTAAACCATGTCCTCGTAAGGCTTGTAATTTTTATTGTGAGCTCATCTTCAATAGGGCTTTTTTCCTTTGTGGGAATCCTATGGGCTCTGAGTCTTGGAAGAGTCTCTGGAAAGCAGTTTTATACTTGATTCAGCTGGATGAGCTACGGCTTCCATCAGTCCAAGAATTTACGTTAAATTCTTGGCTCCAGATCTCTCCCCCTTGTGGGAGGGGGATGTTGTAAATTTAGACTTTGCATCTATGGGTAGCTCACTCTTTGCCCTTTGGCTTCTTGAAGGAAACATTTTCCTCCCTACCTAGTGCATCTGGACAGAGTGAAATGTCCTGGCAGCTTTCTTGGGCCAACAGAGGGCAGATATATAGCTTCCTATTCATGGATGGGTCTCGGTGGCAACTTCGGGTCTTGCCAGGACCCAAGGCCACATCTTCCTGTCCCTGGGTGGGCATTAAGACTCCAGGGCTACTAGGGGCATATCTGGGTCTCATACCCCCTGGGCCTCCTTGGCATCAGCTCGCATGCCCAAAGCTCTGAGTTTGAGTTCCTCGAGGACTTCTGCCTTTCTTACGAGTCAGCTGTGCACTTAAACGTCTTCTGAAGTGCTGGTAGTTGGATGGGTGAATGTTAGCTGAGTCTTACTCATTGCCCAAACTGGAGTCTTTAGTTCAATCCCTGGTTTTTATCCCCTTTTCTTTCCTAGGGTTGGTACTAGGTATCACCTCTAATAATACCAAACTAGGTATTATCTCTAACGACCCCACACAGCATTATGCAGTTGGGGAGAGAGGGGAAAGCTGCCTCTTCCTACATTTCCCAATTTTCTACATTTCCCAATGTACTATAACAAGCACAAATCATTTGTCCAGTTGGGGGGGTAGGGGTGGGGGTGGGGTGTGTGTGTGTGTGTGTGTGTGTGTGTATACTTTAATTTAAAAATTAACAGAAGGTGACCTATATATAAAGAAAAAAAAATCTTAAACCATAGCAACTTGATGGCCGAGGGAGGCCGACTGTGAGCTCCCTCCTGTGCCCCTGGGATGGCCTTCTCTGCCTGTTCCTGGGGCATAAGGCAGCCTGCCCCAGGCTTTTGCATTGTTCTATTTTTATTTTCATTATTTAACTGTGTCCCATACACACTGCTAAGTGGAGTGTTCAGTTCTAAAGCTTAACGGACAACTGACTTCAGTCCGCCAATGCTCAAGTCACACGGAGCTCTGCAGGCCATTAATGTCCCCCCCACCCCCCCCTGTAACTTTCAGCCAAAGGCCAAGACAGCAAAGATGGGGCTGCCAAGTGGGGGGGTGACACAAGGGAGTAAAGCAAGTGGCACACATCAGGAAAGGGGTCCTGGGAAGATGTGCAAGCCTGTGGAGAGTGCCCACTTGCAGCCTGAGCAGTTTGCAGGAGTTGAGGGGCTCCTGGGGCTGGGGGTGGTTTGTTGATTTGTTTTCTAACCTCTACCGGCTTGTTTATGACTCACTGAGACCCACCTTCTGGGGGACTAAAGGGCTTTAGGTCTGCTACCTCGTCTTGTTTGTTACTTAATTCTGGACCTTCACAGTGATCTAAACTGTATCTCTGACCATCTGACCCCACACAAGTTACACACACAGGGGCCTCTGAGACAATGGGGTGCGTCATCAGGCAAACATGGAGAAACTACACAGCACAGAAGCATTTGTTGATTGACTGCGTTGACCTTGACCCTCATCATCAATGATGTTTTACCAAACACTTTCAAATGGGTTTGTGACCTCCTATCAAACCAGAAAAACAGTGCTATGGATGGCATGACCCTCTCTGCCAGTGAGAAAACCAAGTCTGAGAAAGGAGTCCTGCCTGGGAGGCCAGTGCAGACTTGAACTGCGTCTTCTGGGGGACAGTCCCCTGCCTGTGTGTACCCCTTCTCCCCACAAAGAGGCAGGGCGCCTCCCCAGGCAGTCGCCAAAGCAGGGTCCTGGGGGTCGCTGAGCCAGGGAGTGTAATCCCCGGGACTTGGCTCAGGGCGTCCCCGGGGCCCCTCCCTGGGCTGGACACGTGGTCCTGCCTGCCTCCCGCTGCCTCCAGCCCCGCCCCGACAGCCCCTGCTGCCCCAGGGCGGCGTCCCCGGGCTCTCTGATGTTGTGCTCCTCATCCGTCTCACCACACATTCATCAGGAGGGAGACAGGCATTCCTGTCCAGAGGGAGGCGAGAGGCGGGGAGTAAATCAATAAAGGAGAATGATGTCTCTCTATGGGGCCTCCCGCGCTGTACTTCTCTCCACGGAGGCAGGATGGAAAAAAATGTTGGCAGTAGTTTTGATAGGAATTGATCTAGAAGCTGGGTGAGCGCATGATGCTCCCTTAATGGCCAGCCATCGCCTGCTGGCACTTGGGTTGACAACGAGTTTTCAATCAATGAGCAGGGGCCGCCTCTTTATCTGATTTGGATGTCCTGGCTCCTCACTGCTCACAGTGCTGGGGCCTGATCAGCAGCATCTGAACACAGGTCACCAGCTGGGTGGGGCAATGAGGGAGAAGGTCCAAGGAACCTCTGCCACAGCCCCAAACCCATCTCTCTTGCAGAGGTGAAAACTCCTACCTGCCTTGGGTTCAAATACCCTTCAAAGATGAGCTAACTCCAAGCGGTGCAAACAGCATCATCAGCCAGTAACAGGTCAGGCCAAATTTGTCGAGCCTGGTCCTCAATGGGGACAGTCACAGCAACTATTCCGGGGACACGGTAAGAAGTGCACGCGGTGACTCACGCACAGGGCCCAGCCCACACCCAGCACTGTCATCAGCTGCGGCCTTGGCCCTCCAGTGCCCCCACTTGTCTGGCACACGACTGTTCTGCCCACTGTGTGGGCTCATCTAGACATTTCAGTTAAGCTCTTAGGCCCTTCATCCTCTCTCCTGGGAACCTGAAATAATACTTGCTGGTGGAGTTACTAAGAGGATAAAACACACTGAATCTGGGGGGCTTAGCACAGTTCTCGGCACATGGCAGCTGCTCCCTCCTCAGGCTTCTGGAAGTTTCCTATGGCAGGAGGATGAGGGAAAGGTAGAAGGGCCCCTGGAAATATGGAGCAATGTCCAGGAGAAAGGTTTCAGAGAGGGGCAGCAAGTGGCAGCCCAGGGAGCAGACGGCCGAGTGGGCTCCGAACGTCACCACGTGCCCCCCACTGCACTCAGAGCTGGGGCCCAAGGCGGGGTGCTGGGCCCAGCCCCTCCCCTCAGGGAGCCAAGTCCATGGTGCTCAGCCTCCAGCATGGGGCCCTTGGGAGGCAATCAATGCCTCCAGAGCAAAGGAAACATGAGAGGTGGAAGGTCCTCTCCCCTGCCAGTTCACGCCCGGGGCTCTGTCCTATGCAGTCACAAAAGTCATGTGTTTTTCATTCAAATTTGTTCTGGGTTCAAATCATAGCTCTTAGCTGTGTGATGATCACAAATCACTTAGCTGTGTGACTTTGGACACGTCACTTCCCCTCTCTGTACTTTAGTATCTGCATATATAAAGGGAGGATAAAAATAGAACCCTCTCCGTGTAGCTGAGAGAGGACTGAGTGCGCCACGTTAGTTGCTCACACAGCACTGTGTCCAGCCCACGGGAGCCCCTCCAGTCGGATCGGCTCTGATTATCGTGACACCGTGGTTCTAGCCCCACACACCTGTGCCGCGGCTGGGGTTTTGGACAAGAGCTCCCTGTGGCAGATTTTCACATCTGAAGGTGGATAGGATTCCTGCTACAAATGCTCTGGATTGTTCAAGCCCAGAAAGGGCTCAGGCCGCCCCACCCTGACTGCTACTGCCAGCAAGGGCTTCCCTGGAACTAGGGCCTCAGGTCTTGACCTGGGGCTGGGGCAGCAAGTTCACCTGGCAGGTAAGGAAAAAATAAGAGTGGGATTGGGTGCCAGGATCCCTTCTGTTGGGTCCCAGTTCAGTAGGCATCTCGGATCAGGCCGAGCAATTGGCAAGGCGGGTTGGGACAGCAGGGGGAAGACAGTTTGGGAACACTGGCCTTGGCTTGGCGGTTCTCCGGCCGTGTCTGTGCGACCCCACTCAGGCCCCAGCTGACTCTGTGAGCACCACCCCAATGCTCCCCGGTCACCTATGTGGGAGTGCAGGCTCAGACAAGGCACAGAACTGGCCTACGGTCACACAGACAGGGAGAGGTGAGCGTGGGCTCTGTGCCTGGCTTCTGAGGCCACAAAGCTCACAATGGCTCCACACTGCCACCTAGACAGGACTTGTGTCTGGGGGCTCGGGGGGTCGGGGCTGTCAGGGTTGAGATCTAGGAGAAAGATCAGGACCCTTGCTATGGGGCAGCCGCAAGGCCGGTGATCTCAGAGCAGAGCTGGAGCTGAAGTCGGTGGGGAGCATGGACAGGCTGGCCTGAAGCAGAAGGTAAAAAGAGACATTTTCCGTGCACAGAGTGAATCCCACCTACCTCCTCCAGGACACAACATGCCCCTTAGGAAATAGGTGGGGGCCCTCACAGTGGCATCACTCACATTCCACCTGCATCCTAGGGCAAGGGCTGGGGGTGGGGGTAGCACCTCTGTGGGGAAGGAGCTGCTTCCTGGCATGCCATCACCTGCTGCCCAGGAATGCCAAGGTGGGGCCTCTGTAGCACAAGCTATGCTGGGCAGAGGAAGGCCAGGTACAGGGTTGGGAGCCAGGGATAGAGAGTTTCTTATGAGCTTTAAGCCTCTGACCCTGGCCTCACATGAGCACTAGAAGAGAAGCAAGCAGTTGTGTGGCCTTGGACAAGTCACTTAACAGCCCTGAGCTCCCAGGTGCTCATAAAATATAATCATAGATAGAAAATAGCCACAGTTAGAAAGATTTCCAGGAAGTACAAGCCTACCTCACTTCACTGTGCTTCACAGACACTGCATCATTCACCAACTGAAGGTTTGTGGGAACCCTGCCTTGAGAAAGACGATCAGTACTATTTTTTCAACAGCATTTGTTCTCTTTGTATCTCTGTCACATTTTAGTAATTCTTGCAATATCGCAGACTTTTTCTTTATTACTATATTTTTTATGATGATCTCTGATCAGTGATTATGACTCACTGAAAGTTCAGATGAGGGTTAGAATTTTTTCACAAGTGTATTTTAATTAAAGTATGCACATTGTGTTTTTAGATATAATGTTACTGAATACTTAGTAGACTATGGTATAAAGTAAACCTAACTTTTATATATACTGGGAAACCAAAATACTCATTTGACTCACATAGGTGCAATATTTGCTTTGTTGCTGTGGTCTAGAACTGAACCTGAAATATCTCTGAGGCCTGCCTGTAAGAAGCTTTGGTGAGGATGTGGGGAAACTGGAATATCCTTATATAATGCTGGTGGGAATGCAAAATGGTGCAATTGCTGGGGCAAACAGTTTGGAGGTGGCTCAATAAGTTAACATAGAATTAGCCTGTAAAGATTGCATCTATTTTATCAAAGAACATGACTCACCACAATTTAAGGACTGCATACCAAAAGTGCACGCATACAGGCAGTCGCAGCAGGAGGAGGCAGGTGGGGGTACAGAGGAGTCTAGATGCAAGTGGTCAGCACAGAGTTGGACGTGAGATAACTGCTCATCAACTCCAGCTTCCCTCGTCAGAGGTCTCTGCCTCTCCTGGCCACACCCTTTCACACATGGCCCTGCACCCCTGGGCAGCAGGCAGGACAGGTTGGGTTTTTAAGGTCTTGCAGCTGCACACTGAGAATCAAGTGATTCTCTGCCACTGGAGCAGCCAGAGACCCCAGGCACAGAACTCTGCGACCTGCCTTCAACATCTGGTAACTGACCTCTGGGAGGCACCATGATTAGAGCTGGTGAACACAAGCTTCAAGGGCCTGGGCAGATGTACAAAGGGCAAAGGGAACACTGGGCATTGATTTTGGTGACCAGTGGGAATGAATGTCATTCAACAAGCAGGCAACAAGCACCCTGCTGGTGAGCCCTGGTCTGTTGGGACAGGTGGAAAGTAACAGATGTTGGCAATATTTGGGGCAGGTTGGCTGATGGAGGTATGTCAGGGATGCCATAGGAGCACAACAATGGCCCCTTGCTAGGGAAGATCTGGGAGGGCTTCCTGGAGGAGATGACACTCTTGAGATGAGTTTACCTTGCCCTGATTTCTGTTCAGAGAATAGTTTTGTTTTAAATGAAGAGAAGATTTTGGAGAAGTCAGACTCTGTGCCTGATGACTTGGTTACATTTTCCTTTCTCTAATTCCAAGGACCTCAAAAAGTCCAATGGGCCCCTTGGGTTTAAATCCTGGCTCTAACACTCATGAGCTAGGAGACTCTGGGCAAGTTTGAGCTCTCTGTGCCTCAGTTTCTTCATCTATAAAATATGGTTGATGACAATGACCTCACAGCATTGTCAGATAAGGACAGTAGGGCGCTCAGGATGGGAGACCCGGCGTGGGGCATATGCATAGGAGCTACTGTCCTTGTACCCACACCCTTTACCCTTGGTGGTGGCTTTGGGGTCAGGGTCACTGACAAGGTGCCTGTAAGGTCCCATTGGCTTTGTTCTTTCCCAGCCAGACTTCAGCAGAATTTCTCTCAGATGTCATGGAGAGGGTGTGACGGGCTCCGCGTCCACAGGGCCAGGAACACAAAGTGAGCGACTGCCACGTATTGAGCACTCTCGCTGTTGCCTGACGTTGTGTGATGTCTGCTGTCCCCCTGTCATCATCACACCAAACCTATGTGGCAACTGCTCTCCCCTTCATTTTAGATTCAGGAAACTGAGGCTCAAAGAGGTAAATAATTCACCCAAGGTCACATGGAGCGTTTGGGCTCCAACCCATCCACTCAGTATCGGGGTAATGGGACTAGAGATTCAGAGCCTGGGTTTGTACCCCAAGGCCACTGCTTACCAGCCAAGTCTGATTCCTGGTCTGCAAAACAGACGTGACAGAAAGGTGTATCTCATAAGGACCAAATGGCAGGAAGCTTCCCCGAGACTCCACACATGAGAAGTCCCCAAGACACGTTAGCTTCTGTTACTCTTACTGTCACTCCCTCTGCCTCCTCCTAACCAGAAGCTGTCCTGAGGGGTTCTGTCCTGGGAGGCACAGCTGAGACCCGCTGCCTGGCTCACCACCTCAGGACCCCGAGTGTGTGGGGGTCCCCCTCCCCCCACCCAGGCTTTCCCACTTGAGTTAGGATCTTTCTACCTGCCCTGCTCTGCTCCCGATGCCAAGCTGCACAGATGAGAATTCCTGGAGCAGCGGTTAAGCTTTTGCTCAGAAACCCCACCGGGAGGGCAATGGGAATGCTGGTTTATTCCAGGGGCTCCTGCCCCCCACCCAGGTCCAGACTGGCACCTTTTCAGGCAGGAGCAGCACCCTCCTCTTGACCTCTCCCCCCCCGTGCCAGCTGCCTTGGTTTCTGCCCTTGGGCTCGCTACTGAGCCAACTGCACACTGTCCCCTCTGTGAAGGGCTCAGGGACGTCCTGCAGCAGGGATGCCTCCGGCAGCATCCTCGCTGGGCTGTGATCCAGGCAGCCCCGGCTCGAACTCTGGGGAGGTGGGGACCTCCATCAGGTGACACCGCCAAGTGAGCAGAAGTAAGATCACGCCATGGCCACTCCCGGTCACTTCTTTTTCCTGCCAATTCAGAGTCTACCATGCAGTGAACTTCAGTTCCCAAATGTTGTGCCATAAACAAGAACAACTTTAATAACCAGAAAATAAAAACAATAAATAAGGAGGGTCATTTAAACTTAATGGCTTCCTTCCAAAACGTGACTCCTGTAATGTGCTCTCTCCACTTCTGCTGCACTTCCTCAGGTGCTGGCACAGGCTGACACAGTGTGCAATTGTCCCCTTTAGCACCAGAGTCTGAGGTTCCATCCCTGCTTTGCCACTTATCAGCCATGTGATTTAGGGCAAGTTTCTTTATGTTTCCAGGCCCCAGTTTCAGCGGGGATAATAAAGCCCTCTGCCCAAGGCTATTGTGGGGACTTAATTAAATAGTGCAATAAGTACCAGGTGTAAACCAGATGCCACAGAAGTGGTATGAGCTATTATTAGCCACTATCTTCTGGAAATGTCTCAACATCAGTTTCTTTCCATTTGCCTGACATGTGGCCTGAAGACAGTACTGCCAAAAATAACCCTACCTGCCGTTGGACCTCTCTGTCCCGCTCACCCTCTGGCCTGTTTGCCTGCCCAAGGTCCCTGCCCTTTTTTTAAGCACTGCCCTCTCTACCCCAGGAGTGGTCCCTGTAGTCACAGCTGATTGGTCCAGAGGTAGATGCCTGATCTAGGCTGGTCCAAACAGACACCTTCTCCTGGGGCGTGCTTGTGCTCTTTTGGAGCTCAACTGGCTGCTGGGCTCCATGGCTGAGGATTGCAGAGGACATGACCAGGAGTCCTGGGGCAGGAGGGGCTATGAGGGCCGTGGGCCATGCGTCCTCACCAACTGAATCCCGGTTCTCATAAAACTGGGGCACGGCTCAGACTTCTCAACAGAAACCTTACAGGCCAGAAGGGAGTGGCATGATGTATTTAATGCCATGAAGCAGAAGGGCTTGGAACCAAGATTACTTTATCTGGCAAGATTATCATTTAAATTTGAAGGAGGGATTAAACAATTTCCAGATAAGCAAAAGCTGAGAGAATTTACCTCCCACAAACCATCTCTACAGTCTATTTTGGAGGGACTGCTATAGATGGAAGTGTTCCGAAGGTTGAATAGCTGTCACCAGAGGTAATAAACCACAGTAAAGAAAGTAGAACAGCTAATTACGAAGCAAATGCAAAATTAAATTAACTATCCCCAAAGTCAATCAAGGGATAGACAAAAAGTACAGAATTTGATACCTAATATATAAAGAATGAAGGAGGAAGAAAAAGGAGGAGAAATATAAAAGAACCTTGAGATTGTGTTTGTAACAGCATACCAAGTGAGTTAAGTTAGACTCTTAGATAGTAAGGAAAGTAACCTGGAACTTTTGGTAACCACGAATCTAAAGCCTGAAATGGAAATAAGTACATATCTTTCAATAATCACCCTAAATGTAAATGGACTGAATGCACCAATCAAAAGACACAGTGTCACTGAATGGATAAAAAAACAAGACCCATCTATATGCTGCTTACAAGAGACTCACCTCAAACCCAAAGACATGCATAGACTAAAAGTCAAGGGATGGAGAAAAATATTTCATGCAAACAATAGGGAGAAAAAAGCAGGTGTTGCAGTACTAGTATCAGACAAAATAGACTTCAAAACAAAGAAAGTAACAAGAGATAAAGAAGGACATTACATAATGATAAAGGGCTCAGTCCAACAAGAGGATATAACCATTATAAACATATATGCACCCAATACAGGAGCACCAGCATATGTGAAACAAATACTAACAGAATTAAAGGAGGAAACAGAATGCAATGCATTCATTCTAGGAGACTTCAACACACCATTCACTCCAAAGGACAGATCCACCAGACAGAAAATAAGTAAGGACACAGAGGCACTGAACAACACACACACACTAGAACAGATGGACCTAATAGACATCTATAGAACTCTACACCCAAAAGCAACAGGATACACATTCTTCTCAAGTGCACATGGAACATTCTCCAGAATAGACCACATACTAGGCCACAAAAAGAGCCTCAGTAAATTCAAAAAGATTGAAATTCTACCAACCAACTTTTCAGACCACAAAGGTATAAAACTAGAAATAAATTGTACCAAGAAAGTGAAAAGGCTCACAAACACATGGAGGCTAAACAACATGCTTCTAAATAGTCAATGGATCAACGACCAAATTAAAATGGAGATCCAGCAATATATGGAAATAAATGACAACAACAACACAAAGCCCCAACTTCTGTGGGATGCAGCAAAAGCAGTCTTAAGAGGAAAGTATATAGCAATCCAGGCATATTTAAAGAAGGAAGAACAAACCCAAATGAATAGTCTAACGTCACAATTATTAAAATTGGAAAAAGAAGAATAAATGAGGCCGAAAGTCAGCAGAAGGAGGGACATAATAAACATCAGAGAAGAAATAAATAAAATTGAGAAGAATAAAACAATAGAAAAAATCAATGAAACCAAGAGCTGGTTCTTTGAGAAAATAAACAAAATAGATAAGCCTCTAGCCAGACTTATTAAGAGAAAAAGAGAATCAACACACATCAACAGAATCAGAAATGAGAAAGGAAACATCACAAAGGACCCAACAGAAATACAAAGAATTATTAGAGAATACTATGAAAACCTATATACTAAGAAGCTGGAAAACCTAGAAGAAATGGACAACTTCCTAGAAAAATACAACCTTCCAAGACTGACCAAGGAAGAAACACAAAATCTAAACAAACCAATTACCAGCAAAGAAATTGAAGCGGTAATCAAAAAACTACCCAAGAACAAAACCCCTGGGCCAGATGGATTTACCTCGGAATGTTATCAGACATACAGAGAAGATATAATACCCATTCTCCTTAAAGTTTTCCAAAAAATAGAAGAGGAGGGAATACTCCCAAACTCATTCTATGAAGCCAACATCACCCTAATACCAAAACCAGGCAAAGAATGCACCAAAAAAGAAAATTACAGACCAATATCCCTGATGAACGTAGATGCAAAAATACTCAACAAAATATTAGCAAACCGAATTCAAAAATACATCAAAAGGATCATACACCATGACCAAGTGGGATTCATCCCAGGGATGCAAGGATGGTACAACATTCGAAAATCCATCAACATCATCCACCACATCAACAAAAAGAAGGACAAAAATCACAAGATCATCTCCATAGATGCTGAAAAAGCATTCGACAAAATTCAATATCCATTCATGATAAAAACTCTCAACAAAATGGGTATAGAGGGCAAGTACCTCAACATATTAAAGGCCATATATGATAAACCCACAGCCAACATCACACTGAACAGTGAAAAGCTGAAAGCTTTTCCTCTGAGATCGGGAACAAGACAGGGATGCCCCCTCTCCCCACTGTTATTCAACATAGTACTGGAGGTCCTAGCCACGGCAATTAGACAAAACAAAGAAATACAAGGAACCCAAATTGGTAAAGAAGAAGTTAAACTGTCACTATTTGCAGATGATATGATATTGTACATAAAAAACCCTAAAGACTCCACTCCAAAACTACTAGAACTGATATCAGAATTCAGCAAAGTTGCAGGATACAAAATTAACACAGAAATCTGTCGCTTTCCTATACACTAACAATGAACCAATAGAAAGAGAAATCAGGCAATTCCATTCACAATTGCATCAAAAAGAATAAAATACCTAGGAATAAACCTAACCAAGGAAGTGAAAGACCTATACCCTGAAAACTATAAGAGACACTTAAAAGAAATTAAAGAGAAACTAGCAAATGGAAACTCATCCCATGCTCCTGGCTAGGAAGACTTCATATAGTCAAAATGGCCATCCTGCTCAAAGCAATATACAGATTTGATGCAATCCCTATCAAATTACCAACAACATTCTTCAACAAACTAGAACAAATAGTTCAAAAATTCATATGGAAACACCAAAGACCCCGAATAGCCAAAGCAATCCTGAGAAGGAAGAATAAAGTGGGGGAGATCTCGCTCCCCAACTTTAAGCTTTACTACAAAGTCACAGTAATCCAAACAGTTTGGTACTGGCAGAAGAACAGAGCCACAAACCAGTGGAACAGAATAGAGACCCCAGATATTAACCCAAACATATATGGTCAATTAATATATGGTAAAGGAGCCATGGACATAAATTGGGGAAATGACAGTCTCTTCAACAGATGGTGCTGGCAAAACTGGACAGCTACATGTAAGAGAATGAAACTGGATCACTGTCTAAACCCATACACAAAAGTAAATTCAAAATGGATCAAATACCTGAATGTAAGTCATGAAACCATAAAACTCTTAGAAGAAAACATAGGCAAAAATCTCTTGGACATAAACATGAGCAACTTCTTCATAAATATATCTCCCCAGGCAAGGGAAACAAAAGCAAAAATTAACAAGTGGGACTATATCAAGCTGAAAAGGTTCTGTACAGCAAAGGACACCATCAATAGAACAAAAAGGTACCCTACAGTATGGGAGAATATATTCATAAAGGACATATCTGATAAAGGGTTGACATCCAAAATATATAAAGAGCTCAGACACCTCAAAAAACAAAAAGCAAATAATCCAATTAAAAAATGGGCAGAGGAGCTGAACAGTTCTCCAAAGAAGAAATTCAGATGGCCAACAGACACATGAAAAGATGCTCCACATCACTTGTCATCAGAGAAATGCAAATTAAAAGCACAATGAGATATCATCTCACACCAGTAAGGATTGCCATCATCCAAAAGACAAACAACCACAAATGTTGGTGAGGTTGCGGAGAAAGGGGAACCCTCCTACACTGCTGGTGGGAATGAAAACTAATTCAACCATTGTGGAAAGCAGTATGGAGGTTCCTCAAAAAGCTCAAAATAGAAATACCATTTGACACAGGAATTCCACTTCTAGGAATTTACCCTAAGAATGCAGCAGCCCAGTTTGAAAAAGACCGCTATGTTTATTGCAGCACTATTCACAATAGCCAAGAAGTGGAAGCAACCTAAGTGTCCATCAATAGATGAATGGATAAAGAAGATGTGGTACATATTCACAATGGAATATTATTCAGCCATAAGAAGAAAACAAATCCTACCATTTGCAACAACATGGATGGAGCTAGAGGCTCAGTGAAATAAGCCAGGCGGAGAAAGACAAGTACCAAATGATTTCACTCATCTGTGGAGTATAAGAACTAAGAAAAACTAAAGGAACAAAACAGCAGCAGAATCACAGAACCCAAGAATGGACTAATAGTCACCAAAGGGAAAGGGACTGGGCAGGAGGGATGGGAAAGGAGGGATAACGGCAGGGAAAAAGAAAGGGGGCCTTACGATTAGCATGTATAATGTGGGGCGGCATAGGGAGGGCTGTGCAACACAGAGAAGACAAGTAGTGAGTCTACAGCATCTTACTACGCTGATGGACAGTGACTGTAATACTGTAATGGGGTTTGTGGGGGGGGTACTTGGTGAAGGGGGGAGTCTAGTAACCATAATGTTCTTCATGTAATTGTAGATTAATGATAATAAAATGAAACAAACAAACAAAAACTGGGGCCCGGCCCATCCCTGGGCTCCAGGACATGCCTCTCCAGTCAATTCCTCCTTTCTACTTGAGCTACTTCCTGCGGAAGGGGCTCTCAAGCTTCATTTGACCCCTGAGAGGCCTGGGTTCAAATGTCGCCTCTGCCACTTATTAACTGGGTGAATGTGGGCGATTGCTCAACCTCTCTGAGCTTCTCATCTGTAAAGTTGATTTGTAACCAAAAACACCCCAAAACAAAACAAAACCCCAAAAACCCCACCACTAGCCAAAAAATTCTTCCAGCAATGCTCTTATTGCCATTTTACCAATGAGGAAAGCTGAGTTAGAGCATGTAGCTTGTTTAAGGTCCCTGGGCTGCAAGTGGTGGAGGCAGGTATAAACTCTGCACTGCCTGTAGCTGCCATCTCACCAGCTGGCTTTGCTTTGCTGGCAGACCACCGAGCAATCGTTTTTATATTTTACACACGTCCTCTGTAGACCACCAGCTTAACCCATCTGGCAGAGGAGGTGGGGGACACGGGGTGGCGGTAGAGCGTGAAGGGGGAGTTGAAGGTGCACCTACCCCACACCAGGGAATGGCGCCGTCTTCTGGCCACTGCTTTTTGTGTAATAAAACAGCCTTTGATTTCTTTGTGTGGCTCCACAGCTCTTGGAGCATGTCCTGATTTATTCTCTGAGTCTCAGCCCTGCTGAGTTCTAGAACCAGGTTTTCAGAGGTTGTGGATGGAAGCTTCTGAACTTAGGCTTGGCACACAGTAGGTATTCCAGAAATGTGCTGAGAAAATGAATCCTTTTTCTCATCCCATCCTTTAGTAAATCAGAAAACGTGGCCCAGACAGCAGTGGGGACTTGCCTGAACCCCAACACAGTAAGAGTAATTGGGCCTGAAGCCAGGGCTCCAGATGCCCATTCCAGGCCAGGGCTCCTCCTGCTGCAGCCCCAGATTCGTGAGCAGGAAGCAGCTGGGCTGTTCTCTGAGACTGCTGCCTGGGGCAGCTGGGAGACAGCCGGGCAGCATGCACCTCTGGGCTGGTGCAGAGAGAGAGCTGTCTACCCATTGGGCACTGTCTTCAGGTGAACCAAAGATTCCAGCAGTGGAGATTGGGTGGGCCTCAGACATCCCATCATCCCTCTGCCGCCCAGAGGACAGAGCCACCTCTGATAGTCACTTGCCCAGGAATCAAAGGAGGCAAATGCACGAAGACATTCCCACACATGGCAGAGCCGATGCACACACCTCCTGAAAGGGACCTCACACCCTCTCGAGCACACATGACACACCTGTGTGCGCTACAGCCCTAGAAACTCCCTTTCTGGGGGTTCCCCCATTGCTGCAGCTCCCCCCAGGGGCGATGTCCCTGCCCAGGGTGGGTCGCCAGAGAGGTTGTCTGTGGACACCATAAATGCTTCTCAATTCTTAACAATGGGTAGTTTTTAAACCTGTATTTTTAATTAGGAACCTATTTCTGATAAGTGTCACTCAAAAAATGAAAACTGCCAGTGGGTTAATTGAGACTGACAGAGAATCTTAGGGTTCTCGGGTTATAGAGTCTTGGTAACAGACCTGTGGCATCTGTCACAGTCTCTGCTCAACCACCTGATGGATCTGCAGCTTCAGCTCAGCTGAGCTCCCGGGAGAAGCCGGGCCAGCATCCTTGGAGGAACTTGGCAGAGCCTGGCCTGGGAGGCCCAGGGAGGTGGCGATTTAGAAAAGGTGGTCCCTCCTCCTCAGCCCTCAGAGGGGGAGAGGGAGCACTTAATGCCCCTTGACTGCAGCCCCCACCCAAATGTTGGCCTTGACCTTGCCAGATGGCATTGCTGCAGCTCAGTGAATACATGTACATGCCCAGAACAAGAGCCTGTAGCTGGGAGAAATCTGGGCAGGTGGTGATGGTGGGGGGTGTTGCCTGCCCTCTGGCTTCCTGCTGGGGGGAGCACAGTCAGAGGGAGGGGGCGAGAGTGACGGGGCGCAGGCAGCACAGGGGACCAAGGACACTACACCACTCCCTACAAAGCCCTGCAAAAACTGGGGCTCAGAGAGACTTTGTGGCTAGTCCATGGCCACACACAGCTAGTAAGTGACTGAGTTCGGATTTGAACTCGGTTTTGCGTGGCCCCGACATCCACATTTCAGTGTAAGATAGAGCGAGGAGTCCTCAAGTTCATGTCCCAGTTGTAACTCCTGCATCGTTTGATGATGTAAGGGAATGTATTTACTTTACAGGACTCCTGTAACTAGACGTGGAAGAACACTTCAGGTGGAGTTTGCACCTAGCAGGTAGTGACTGCTCTCTGGCGCTCCTTCCCTCGGGGTGAGCGGGGGTGGGGGTGGGAGTGGGGGAGCTGAACTCCTTACGATCTTAACCTTAACATGGTGGGCCCATCAGAGCCAGCTGGGCTACACCTCCTTGATCCTTGACTTTCTCTTCCTGCTGCCCTTGGAAGGCGCCCCCCCCAGATCTTGCTCCCTCCCCTCCTTCCGGCCCCTGCTTAGAGTCACCTCATCAATGAGGCCTTTCCTGAGCCCCCTTTGAAAATGGGAACCCCCCACCCACTCCCCACTCTCTAACCCTTCGGCCCTGTCTTGTCTTCTCCCTAGCATTTTTGCCTACTGTACATTTGCCTCCCTCTTTAGAATCCTGCTCCTAAGGGCACAGGACTGGATTTTGTCTGTTCTTTTCATAGCTGTATCCCTAATGGTTCCCAGCAGCAGGCAGCTTAGCTCCCTAGGGGACATTTGGTAATGTCTGGAGACATTTTTGCTTGTCACAAGGGGAGGATGGTGTCACTGGTATTTAGAGGGGAGAGGCCAGGATGCTACTACCATCCTGTAGTGCATAGGACAGCCATCCAAAAAGAATAATTTGTCCCTATATGCCAATAGCATCACAGTCATATGCCTATTAGAGTAGCAGCAGGAGGTATACAGTAGGTGCTCAATGACTGCGATGAAGAATGAAGAGCTACTGTCATCGTCATCATCATCATTATTATTTAAAAACAGATACCATTGAGAATAATCTTAAAGAACGGTTGTTGAGTTAATATAATCTTATGTGTCACTTACAGCTCCATTAAAAGAAAAGAATGGTTGTCATTTGAGAGTTCATGGCCTACAGGTCATAGTGGTGACCTGCGACTTCTTTCTGGTCTGAGCTCTGCCCTCAACAGCGCCCAGAATGGGCTGCAAACCGCTCATGGTGGGGCCCTCAGGAGCCAGGACCAGTGGTCCGTGAATCAGGCGCTGAGAGCCCCAGGGATGTGGTGGGCCCTCCCTGCAAGGAGCCGGCCTAGGCAGGGGCGATCGGTTCTCACCCAGTGTGCTCCCAACCCTGCCCTCATACTGGAAAACTCAGGACCATGTGCCCAACAGGCAAGGAACCACCTCCACAAGCTTTCAGGGGGATCCCGGCTGAGCCCTGCACCCCTAGGCCACTTGCCACCCAGGAAACTCCCATCAGAGTGAATTACGCTGTTTCTGCTTCTTTCAAGAACAGGCAGTAGTGTCAGGATGTTCAGAGAGACACAGGTTTGAATCCTCCCCTGGCCCAGCTCAGCCCAGGCCCTTTCCTGGCTAACAAATCGCCGCTGACAGTTTTACACAGGCAGTGCGACTAGCCCAGGCCTTCCAACCGAGGAGAACACCGCCCACGGAGCACATTAACCACGAGGCCATGTTGTACGCAGAAGGTGGCTAAGTGTGACAAGGCAGTCGCCTCCCAGCGGACAGCTTCCCCTCCCAGAGGGTGGCAGAGGCCCCACCCCCCAGCCACAGGACCGGAAATCTCTGACACCTGCTCCCTTGCCAGCCCACCCACCCCACATTCCCACCACGAATTCCCACCTGAGGTTCACAACTTTCCCTGCTTGCTGCCTGCCCCCGCCCCATCTCCCCCAGTCTTTCCTTCCCCCTGATGCCCCCTTGGGCTCACAGCTGGGCCTTTCTCTGCAGAACTCTGAGGCAGACAAAGTACCATCTTCCCTCTCTGCTATCCTCACCTTCTCTCTCCTTCCCTCTCTTCTCCCTCTCGCTTTGTCTCTCACACAGGTCCTGAAGGCTTCTAAACAAGTTATTGATGCTAAGGTTTAGTAGTTGACATAACTGGATACAAGGCTATAAGACAAAGGAATGAGTCTCTAATGGTGGAATATTGGCAGCAGATAGCTAGCTTTGGGGGAACGGGATGAGACTGGGCAGGCAGGGGTTTTCCTGATGCCCCTGAAGTCACATGCAGCTGGCCCTGATTCTCCCTGATCTGCCAGGGAGGAAAGCTGACCCCAAACCCAGGACGGAATCAAAGAGCAGAAGCATGCCCAGTGCCACCTGGGAATGAGCCAGGAGGCTGTGCGGGGCAGGCCCAGGGCACCAATGGCTAGAAGCCTGAAGCGGAAGTGCCAGCTCCCCCAGAGGTAGAGCTTGATGGAAACTGGGTTCCTCTTGCATCCTCATTTTCTGAGACTCTGAGCTCAGATATCTGTGAGCTATCCTGATAGAAAACTCACACCACTCCTCCCAGCTTAGAGGATGGCATGAGGGATCCTAGTTTCACAGTCGCCTCCCTCAGGCCCAGTGTCTGAAAGTCAGGCTGGGGGCTAGAGGAAGTGGACAGGAGCCCTGAACACCTCCAGTGAGCCGACACTGACATCTGTCCTTGCTTTACACACCACCCTCCCCACCCAGTTCCATGGATGAGGAAACTGATTCTCCAAGTGATTTCTGTGACTTGACCAACATCACATAGCCAGTGACCGAGCTGGCTGTGGATTTTTTTCCATCATGACATAGGACCTGCCTCCTCTAGCCCACTGTGAACAGCTTGGCCAACCTCCCCCCCTGCATTCCCCTTCCCCACCCCAAGTCAGAGAGCCCCTATCACAGCGAGAGACTGGCAGAGCCCTCACAAGCCTATTGCTGGTGTGGCCCCCCAGCCCAGGAGACTGGGCAGCCCTGGGTCCACCCTGCCCCTCGAGGCACGGGCTGCCTTCCACATATGAGGGGAGGCAGAAGTTTGGGCTGGGCACGGTTCAGGTGCAGCTACAAATTGCCCCCTTTGGCAGCACCCTGGAGACGTGGCCCCGAGATGGGACGGCCCCGGTATAAGCAGCTGCCATGTTCTCAGAGAAATGAAGCAGAGCTGGGGCTTCGCAGGCAGGCAGGAGACTCTGGGAGTGGGGGCTGGCTGTGATGACAGCAGAGGGGTACAACCAGTCTGTCCCCAAGATGCCTGTGGTCCTGAGGGTCCAGGGCTTCCGATCTAGGCCAGAGTCCCCCTACACCAACCGCCAGTGCAGCCTGGGCTGTTAATTCATCAGGACCCAGGGTCTGTGGAGGTGGGGCAGTAGGCCTGAGGTGGCTGGGCAAGAGGTCCAACCTGTGCTCCCTGGGCTGGCGCGGGGGGCAGGAGCCGGTGCTGGTGACAGCTGGAGTGTGACATCTGTCAGCCTAAGAGAGGCTCCCACTTGGGAAAACTGTCCTGTCCCGCTCTCACCTGGTCTCTGATAAACCAGAGGGTGAATCCCTTCTCTTCCCTGAACAGAGCTTCTGTAACTGTGAAAGGGGGGTAGCAAAGTGCCTGGCAGGTTCCAGGGGGCAGATGAGAGCAGGAGGCGGTGAGCCCCACGGTGGGCCAGCACCCAGTCCACGATCCAGGGGCTCGGAACAGGAGCCTCCTTCCTCCCCTGCCAGGTTCCTGGCATTTTACCTAAGTCCCTTTTGGTCCCAGGAAGTGGTCATTTCACTTCACTTTAAAATTTTTAACAAATGCATCTTCATCAATTGCCCAATTAGGATGAGGGCAGAGAGACAGATCAAGTAATTAAAAGGGTGGACGTGGGCGACTTTGGAGTAACGAGGGAAAATCTTGGCGTGTGCCTGGGGTGTTGGTATCTCACACTCAGCATCTGTCTACGGGCCTCGCATTTGCCCGGGGAGAGCCCCTCTGCTCCCTGGCCTATGGCAGGGACACGTCCTCCTACCCACCCAGCGAGACCCGGACATCCTCGCCATTCCGGCGGCCGGAGGGAGAAGTCCCGGGCCAGGCGGACGGGTGTTCGGGCGCTGGGGAAGTGAGGCCACCCTGCAGGCTGTGTACGCGGGGATTTCCACTCGCGACCCGCTTAGACGGTTCAACAGGTGGCGGCGGGCTTTCCCTCCCGCGTTACCCGGATAATCTCTGCCAGCCGTATTCAAGTCCGTGGTGGGGGTCCGCCCTCCGCTTTGGAGAGGGCAGCGGGAACTGCCCGGCAGCGTCGGCAGAGAGGGGCATTATGCCCTCCCTGCATCCCCGACACGCACACACGCACCCAACTCCCAGCGCGCGGCCCCTCCGCCCGGCCCCTGGCTGCGCGGTGCTGGGCGCGTGGCCGCGGCTCGGGCGGGAGGCGGCCCCACGCGCCCCGGGCTGGGAGAACCGGCCCTCCCGGTCGGCCGCCCTTACCTCGCTGCCGCGGCGCGGCCCCGACCCCGGCCCCGCTGAACGTCCCTCGCAGGCCCAGCTCCGGGCTGCGGATGCCGCGCGAGCTCCCCGCGCGCCCGCCCCGACGTGTCCGGCCGAACGGCTCCGCGCGGCGACCGCGCCGCCGCCGCCCGAGCTGCGGACTCGGAAGGGGAGGGGGAGGCGGGGCGGGGCCGCGGGCGGGGCCTCCCCGTCTCGGCGCGGCGGGCTACCGGCGGGCGTCGGGACCCTGCGGACGCTGGGCTCACCCGGGAGGTGCGGGGCGTCTGGGGAAGCACCTGCGTGGCGTCCGCAGGTGGAGACTTAGCTGCTAGGCTAAGGGAGGAAAGGCTTTCGGGGGTCGCGTGAGATCTGGTTGTGACCCCCGCGATGGGTCAGACTTAGCCTCACATTCCAACTGCTGCTTAATAACAAAAATTAAGAACAATAAGAAAACAAAAAGCAATAGGCCAGCTAGTATTTATTGATCACTCACTGTGCGCTATGTACTTCTCAAAGCGTTTTGCATGTGTGAAGTCATTTAATCCTCAAAACAATCCCATTTCACAGTGAGAAAACTGAGGCTCAGAGACATGAAGTGAGGTGCCTGAGGACACACAGCTGGAAAATGGCAGAGCCAGCATTGCCACCCAGGTCTGTCTGGTTCCAGGACCTGTTCTTTTAAAGCCTCATCATGCTTTCTTCTGGGCTGCATTAAGAAAATTGTTTGTCCCTCTCAACTATAAAATGTAAATATATGTACATGATAGCAACCACTTTAAATTTTTTCTTCTTTCTTCAGTCTGTATGTCTTCTTTATTCTCTGGGCCCTGGACACCCAATAGGTGCTTAGTAAATATTATTAATCGATGACTAATTTGAAAGCTGCAGCTGGAGCGAGGATGGCCTGTCCAGTCGGGTTGGATGGTGGAACCTAAGGGATAACCTTTCCTGGCCTGAATACCTGCCCATCCTCATTTCTCTTTAATGGCAGCCTGACCGAAACCCTTGTCCAATTTGCTGTGTGGCTTGCTCACAGACCGGCAACTTCTGCCCTCTGCTATACGCAGGAAGGCTGCCCTGCAAAGCTTGAGTCTCTAGGATGTAAGCTTGGCCAGTCAGACCATGAGGAGCTTCCCTTAGAGGGTCACTAAAATCCCTACAGACCATGAAGTGGTCAAAGACATGGAGTATGTATTTGTTTGGGGGCAATAGCAGATTGTCGATCAGAAGACATCAGCAATGAGCATATTCGTTGAAACCTGTACGGCAGCAGCCTGGACAGAAGTCTCTATGCTGTGGAGATCTCCTGACCTGGACGTCATGGGAGAACATTGTCACATGTGAATGGGACAGACTGAAGAAGTGGGGTTGGGACAATTGAAGGTTTTGGAAAGGATACACCAGATTTCTATTCCCATGCTTCCCTATCTTCTCCCACCTTCCCCAGGAGTGCTCCTCCCCACCCCCCAGAAGTCCTTGATGGTGAGGACTTCTACCCCATTGACAGGCGTCCACATCTCCCAACTGGGATGGATTCCCACATCTCTCAATCTCTCAACCTCCATCACCCCCACACTCTTCCAAATGTACTAGTTTCTTCTACTTGGCTTGCCCTCTTCTCCACTTGGAAAACTCTTACAGATCCTTCAAGACCTTACTAGTTTGCTCCCTCTAACCCAATAAATTCTCTTTCCCTCATCTGGATCCAGGAGCCTCTTGTCTAGTTCTCACCCATTGAGCAATGGTGAGTTTACCGTCAGAGTCTCACCGGTTGTGCTGGTGAGCTCCTTGAAGGTAGAAGGCCTGACACATAGTAGGTGCACAGTTAATATTTGTTGATTGCATGAATGTAAGTAGGATGCATTTCCCTAAGACTGAAGCTGTTAAGGGGAAACCACCAAACAAAGCCACTGGTAGAGCTGGATCAGTTATATGAAAAGATGAAAAATGGGCAGAGCAGCCAGGAGATGTGCCTTTCTTAAGATCTGCATTTTATATTCCCAGCAGAGGTCAGAGATGCTGCCTGGGATCCCTGTCCTACAGCTCACTGCTGCTGGGCAACTGCCATGTTCTTAGGCAAATGAAGGGTGGGGGAGTGGGGGTGGGGGTGGTGTAAGCAAGTCTGAGGATATGAGGGAAGGGGTGGCTGGAGGAGTGGGTGTCCTCCCTTGTGGGCTGACTGAGGGGTGTTAGAATGCCCGCTTGCTCCCCAGATCAGTCCACTCTTTGTTCTGTGTGACACTGTTCTCCAGGTCATCTTGCAATGTCCATGGCGAAGTAACAGACCCATTGCCTAGAGAAGCACCCTTTAAAAGGAATATCAGTTTCTGGGTGCTCACAGCCTCCTTCCCAGTTATTTTGCCTGAGGCAAGTGGGGAGGCTTCTTGAGGTGGGTGGTTGAGAGAAGAGGGATTTGGATTAGCTGGAATGCGGTCCTTAGACTGATTCTGTCCCCAAATAGCTGTGTGAACTTGGACAAGTTACTTGATCTCTCTGAGTTTCAGTTTACTTCTCAATAACCAGGGCTAACTTCATGGGCATGTGGCTTGCATGGACACACAGCCCTGCTCTTAGAAATGCTTGGCTTCATGATGTTTTTGCCATCTTAGAAGTCTTAATTGTTTTTGAACAGGGAGCAGTGTCTCCATTTTGCAGTGGACCCCACAGGTTCTGCAGCTGGTGCTGGTGAAGACACCCACCTTCCCGGGTTATGGTGATGCCTCACTGAGATAATGTTTGCCAAAAACATCTAACACATGGGCTCTCATAAGAAGCTAGTTTCTCCTTCTTCTGATCTGGTCTTAAAAAAAAGCAGTTCATCGGGTAGACAGGGAGGCGAGGCAGAGGGGCTGGCCTGGGTGAAGGTCTGAAAACATGACACTGCATTCGGGGAAAGGCAAATAGTCTGGAGTATTTGGGGTGGAGGGGTGGAGGGAGATAAAGCTGACAGGACTATTTGGGGCCATTTGGGCCAGAATAAAAGGCCTTCAGGTTCTTTTAGGGAGTTTGGGCCTTGGGCCTGGAGGCCTGCAAGCAGACACTCCCAGGAAGGGAAGGCAGGTGGGCGCCTTAAACACCAGCATCCTGAGCCCCCAGTTGGGCTGTGGACTGGTTCAGATAATGAGACAGGCAGTGGATGGCGTGGGCGAGAGCCTTGCTTGGAGGCTGTCAATACGGCATGTTTGAAACGTTTGCTGTTGGCATAAATGGGAAAATGCTGTAGGTGTCAAAGCCGGCAGCTGTGCTTGGGGACCTGGGGACTCCGGGCCTGATGAATAATGGAGCAGCCTTTCCTCCCTGGGTCTCTTTTTCTGTCCTTTCAATATTTCATGCTTTCCCCATTGGTTGAGGAGTTTTGAAAAACCTCAGCTTTTTCTGAATCCTGGGCCAATCTGAGCAAATCTGATGGCTTTGTGCAATAGGTCTTAATTAGAAACATACATGCACATGAGCACATTCAGCTTTGCAAATATGCCTTGTGTTCATGTCAAGGGAAATGCGCAGTTGTGTCTCAGAGGAGGAAAGGCCCCGCCAGGCCCCTTGGAGGGGGAGTCGGGGGCTGGCTGCCCTGGGAGGGTTGGGTTGGCTGGGAGGGTCCCTGAGGTGTGCGCTTCCCAGCAGGAGACTGTATATTTGGAGCTCCAGGCCCTCCCTGGGGGAGGGGTTTCCCTCATAGCCCTTGAAGTCAGGCTTGTCCAGAGGATCTGCCTCAGCCAATGAAATATGAGCAGAAGTGACATGAGTCACTTCCAGGGGAAGCTTTAGGAGCCACTGAGTGCTTTGCCATCCTATCTTCTCTGCCTTTGGGATCTTGGAGACATGAGTCAAGATGGAGCTTCTGTCACTTTCAATCTCCAAGTAATCACAAGGAGTACAACTTCCTTGCTGACCTCTGACAGACACAGCATGTGCAAGAAGAAAAGTTTTGTTGAAGTCACTGGACTTAGAGGGTTATTTGTTACCTGATTCATCTCTCCTCCCCTCCTTCCCTTTCTTACACCATCTAGTATCCGACTCTTTAACTTAGAAGCACACAGGCTCCACTCTCAGTGAACAAATGCGCCCGGGAACCCTGAGCTCCAGGCCTCTGTGGTCTCCGGCACTGATGGGGGCTGACCAGTGACGGCCAGAAGGTGCTGTCCATAGCGGGCGGTTAGAGGAGCTGAGTTTCTCAGCAGATCCAGATCAAATCTGAAATGGGCATGACCCCAAGGCATGCGGGGTCGTGTATGTGTGTCAGGTGGCTGGGAGGGATGGAAAAGGACCCAGTGCAGATGTTGGGGAGGGAGGCAGAACAGGGCGAGGCCAGCCAAGGAGAACTGGGCTCAGTGTAGAGCTTTCCCCACAAAGGGTTAGCTAATAATGATAATGTGAGAACCTATTTGAGCTAATATTAATTACATGGAACATTCTGCGAAGCACTTTCCACGTGTTAATACATGTGGTTCTCACAACAACCCTGTGAGCTAGGACACTACTGCCCGTTTCCAGATGAGGAAATGGGGGTTTAAAGAAGTAATTTGTCCTAGAAATGCCCAAATTATAGTGCTCAAGAGAAAAATGGCATGTTCAGGCTCCATCCATGTTGGCATCATGCATGCTGTGAGCGGGCATAGCAGCCAGAATCTATCGGCCAGCTGTTGGGCTCAGCACACAAACTCTGGTCTAACACAGGAAAACCAAGGAGTTGTTTGGGTGGGGGGGTCACAGGGAAAATAGGGAAGGCTGGGCTGACAGGATCACTGGCCACAAGGATGTTCAAGCCTCAAGGAATAGCAGACTTCAAGAAGCAGGGGACTGAGCCTCTGTTCTTCGTCAAGGAGGAAGCTGGATCACCAAATGACGCTTCCTGTCTAGCTGGTTGGTAGGGATAAGGTGGGGCCGTGCTAACCTCCAGGTGAGATTGCTTACTCACCTGCTCTTCCTTGCCCACTGATTCAATTTGTAAGTTTCCTTCTTTCCCTCCTGGACTTGACTTTGCTGGTGGGGAGGGGTCTGCAAGGACACTGCCTCTACACCAGCCCGCCCCCCCCGACCCATTTAGACCTCACTCAGCACACACCCCCCTCCTGCCACCTCTCTCCTTTAAGTCTAAGCTGTTCCCATGCCCCCAGCTAATTCCCCTCTCCTCTCCACAGCCCACGAAGTGCCTTGTCAGGCCTCCAAATGTGGCCTGCTGCAAACAGATTTCTTTTTTTCAACTAGAATGTGCTCTCTCCTCTTGATTCAGCAGACTGTGAAACCTGGGAGCATTCACACAGTCAGTCATTCATGTCCCTGCTGGGTGAACGAGCAGCCACTCACATTCCCACTGGCGGGTCTCCAAGCTGCACTCCGTGTCCCCTAAGACCAGCTGTTCAGCCTCTGCTTTCATAATTTGTCCCCTTGGCAACTAGATTATTGCTTATAAAACAGTTCCAAGGGCAAGGGAGCCCATCAACCAAATGAAGACTCCTCTCTGTTTTGACTGCTGAGAAAGTAGCAGGGTTTTAAAGAAGTGACATTGAAATGAAGGTCCTGGATGGGGCTGAATCAGCAGGGGAAGGAAAGAAAGAGACCTTGGCAGAAAAGGTCTGAAGATGGCTGAGGAAGATGGTACTCAGATAGGTCAGCACCTGGACAGCTCCCTGCAGGCTTAAGGAACTAGGTATTTGGTGGAAGATCTTTGCAAAAGATTGAAGCGTCATAGTTCTAGACTTTTTCTTGTTCTCAGTTGAACTCTATAAAAATGCTCTGCCTGGTGCCTCATGCCCTCAGGCCTCAATGGGACACCAGTGACATCTGATAAGCTACCATCAGCATGGACTCACGTGGGCTAAGGTGTTCAGTGGGTCAGGTGACATGCACATAGTTCCTTAGAGAATTTCCAGAGGTTCTGTCCATAAGAAGAGTGACTGTACGCCCAGCAGGCTTGTCGGCTTGAAGGGCAGTGGGCAGCTCATCTCACCTAAGGGTCAGGTAATTGGTACCTCTCACAGGGCAACCAAACCACAGGGTAGACATCAGGGGTGTGGTGGGGAAAGGGCTCCCAAAGCAGCAGGCCAAGAGCCCTGGAGTTGGGGTGGGAGGAGAAAGGAAGGCCAGCAAGTGAGAGCGTGTCCACAATTTCACAACAAAGAAGGCAGGACTAGGCTCCAGCCATCTCCCCAATTACCTGGCTCCTGAGGTGACAGAAAATAGCACCTTAAATAGCTATTTCCTAGCTTTGAAGTTAATGAAAAAAGCTTTGAAAGATATGAGTATGGGTGATTTTCCAAACAGTCAGCATCTGGGAAGGAGGCAGTGCGTGCCACTAAGCCAGCCAGCAGGGTGAGGGCCAGCTGCGCCCCCTTCAGCCACGCCAATATCCTCCAGTCATAGGTCTGCTGAAGAGACCCTTCGGTTCCCACCCCAGACTGGGTCAGACCCCTCCCACAGGCAGCAATTAAAGCTTGAGAAGGGGACAACATTCTGAGGGGCAATTTGAAAGTGTGGATCAAAAGCAATGAAATGATTAGTAGCTTTTGATCTGGTAATCCCTCTTCTGTGGATCTAATCATCAATATTCTCCAGAGTGTTATGATGGAGTTGAACAGGAAATTCCCTAAGTATCTACTATTTTGTAATCAGTTAGGAGAAGTATGTTATATCCATAAGATGGAATATTATATAGCAATTACAAACCAAATTTTCAAATTAAGATATAGAAAACTGTTCCTAGTACATAAATACTATTTGTGTTTGTTATATATTTATGTCATAAACATATACATAGTAAATAGTTAAATAAAAATCAGGACACAAATATATTTATATAACAATATCTACTCTGTGAAAAAAAATGAAATTATAGGCATGTATACACTGTGAAAAATAAAAAGGACTACACGGAAATATACCAAAATGTTTGCAATTGTTAACTCTAGAAGAGATATTATGGGTGATGATTATATTCTCATATTTTCTATATTGTTCAAAAGGGTTTTTTTTACTATGAATATATATTAATTTTATGATAAAAATAACATTATTATCATCTTAAATTACTATTTAAATGTAATAATTTAAAGTAATTAAATTATTATTAAAATGTACCATTTCAAGCATTTTTAAGTGTACAGTTTATTGGTAGTAAGTACATTTACACTGCTGTGCAATCGCCAGAAATTTACTCAAACATACACAAGGGTTCTGCCCACAGAAACACTGCAAATGACAGTATCAGTCAGGATTGTTTTGGTTGCAAGTGAAAAATAAACTCGGAAAGGGAGTGAGTTGACTCATGTAACAGCATTTAGACTGACAGGGGGGTAGGAACAGGTCCTCAGAGGGAAACCTGGGAACGGATACTGGAGAAAGGGATGGGTGTTGTCCACCGAATCCGCAGATGCTCACCCACAGAGGCTAAGGAAGAATACTGTGACATAGCAGCTCAGCCCCTGCCCAGGCTGAGACTCACTGCGACATTAATTTGTTTTTTTTAATTAAGAAAACAAATTTTTTACTGAGGTGAAATTCACATAACATAGAATTAACCATTTTAAAGGGAACAATTTGGTGATGGTACATTCACAGTGTTGTACAACCATCACCTCTATCTGGTTCCAAAACACTCCCGTTACCCGTAAAGGAAACCCTCTACTCATAAACTATTACTTCCCCTTCTCCCTCTCCCCATCCCCTGGGTAATACCAATTTGCTCTTTGTCTCTCTGGAGTTACCTATTCTGGCTATTTCACAAAAATGGAATCGTGTAACATATAACCACTTGTGTCTGGATTCTTACACATGGCGTAGTGTGTTCAGGGCTCACTGGCATTGTAGCACACATCAGCGCTGCATTCGTCTTTATGACTCATGTCCCGCTGGGTGTCAATGCCATGTTTGTCCACTCATTCACTGGTGGACATTTGTGTGGTCACGCCTTTGGAGCATTGTGAATGATGCTATTACGTACGTGTGTGTACTTGTAATTGTTTGAACACCTGTTTTCAATTCTGTTGGGTAAATACCTCCGAGTGGAATTACCAGATCATATGGCAGTTTATGTTTAACTTTTGGAGGATCTGTTTTCCACAGTGGCTGAACCCTTTTACATTTCTACCAGCAATGTTCTAAGGTTCCTATTTCTCCACATTCTCCCCAAAGCTTGTTATTTTTCTTTTCTTTTCTTTCTTTTATTTTTAACCATAGTCCTCCTCCTGGGTGTGAGGTGTAAGGGACTGATTTTGGAGGGCAAGGAGTCTGAGAAGATGGTTAGTGATGGTGACAATGCGCAGAGCAGGTCTCCAAAATCTGAGCCTTCCTGCCTTTCCAGTTCCTCTGGCTGCCCTCTCAGAGCCAGCAAAGATCTGTAGGGTATCTGGGCTTGGTTCCAGGAAGTGGGACTCTCTCTGGGCACAACAAATTGGCCTCTTTGAGAAGCAGACCTGTCTTAGGTTATTTGGAAGCCCTGAGCTTCTGGAAACCTTGATTAAGAATGACAAATCCCTTAGCCATCACTTGGAAAGGTCAAAGATTATGGTATGTGGATAGGAAAGGTCCCCGTTTCCCTTAATCACTGCCACCTACCTGCAAATGCCTACAATTTCCTGGCAGATCAGATCTGACCATTCGTAGACGGTAGAGCTCAGGCTGTCTTTCCTGCCCTTTTTCAAGACAATGATAATTAGGCATGGCTGCTGGGTGGAAGGTTGAGGCTGCTTGCAGCTGGGGGCCACTGGCTCAGGGGACCTCTGCCTGCCTGTAACTCATTTATCTGCAGCTAACCAAGCACGTGCTCTGATGGTCTGAGATTGATTCTCATCTGCCTCTGACTAGCCAAGTGACTCAGGTAAATTACTGGATCCCTCTCAGTTTTGGTTTCATCATAATGCCCCCACATACCTTAACAGTTTGTTGACAGAATAAAGAAGACAATATATGCAAAGCATGTAGCACAGGTTCTGGTAAAAAGTAGCGATTGTAATGTTATTCAGCCAGGGGCAAGTAACCTTTGAAGCCGAAATCAAAGGGAGAATTAAAGTGGGAGAAACCTATTTATTGCTTACAAGCAGTGGTCTACTTCTCCTCACCCGAGTCTCTTACGACCTGGTTGCAAAAAGGACCCCCAGAATACCTCTCTGGTCCAGGTGCATGTTTTCTCTCTGCCCCCTTTGGAAACACCTATTGATAGGAAGATGCACTAAGGCTGGTTGAGAGATTCTGGAAATATTGCAGTTTTACCCACACAGATCACTCATAGCATCTACCAAAGAGCCAGGCATGTTCTCTAGAGCAGGTATTGGCAGCATGAGAGCACGGGAGAGGCAGGGGGGGAACAAATGTCTTCTGGGCACCATTGTTGTACCCAGTAGTGAGTAACCTGGATGTACCAGGATCCCTCTAGGCCCACTAGGAAGGTGGGTGGTGGCCAGGGAGGTCTGGGGTGACCAGCTTATGTCTCTCCTGATTGCAATGTCTTCTGTGTGTAGGCAGACCACCTGGTGTCTTCCTAAACCTCTGTAAGGAGGTCATCCAGTTTTTCCCTGATGGGATAGGGGGAGGGCAGAAACTCCCAACCTTCCCCGGGGGAAGGAAGAGGCGGCCCAAGGTCCCTGGAACGTGGATAAACCCTGACCTCAGGCCTCCTGGGATCCTCAGCGTCAGCACTCTCCATGCTTGGTTGGGGGCGGGCAGCTGTCCCCTGTGCTGTAGATTTAGCAGCATCCTCGGCCCTACCCCACCGTACCAGTAGCAGCCCTGTCCCCATTTGTGACAACCAAAAGCATCCCCAGACGGCAGCAAATGTTTCCTGGGGCCATAACCGCTGTGGCTGATGCCCCCTGGGCTAGATGTTACCTGAGGCTTTTTTTCTGCCCACCCTTCTGCTGGCTTCAAAGCAGAGAAGTGGGTGGGCTGGTCGGGGGCCTGTGGGAAAGGTCACCCTGGCTCTGAATCCTGAGTGAAAGAAACAGACACACCTCTCCCTCCCCACTTTTTTTTTTGTTACTGAAGAGCAAAACCCTCGCTACAGCAAGTCTTGCTTTTCTCCTCCGGACCATGTGGTCTGGCTGTGGAACTGGAGCGGCCCTGGTGAAATGACCGCATGGCCCCTGCAGCGCTAAAGGAGTGATCATCTCCCTCCAGGCCTTGCTCTCCTTATGAACACGCCCAGCCAGCAGTGGCCTTCCTGTGGTAGGTGCTTCCAGATCTCCAAAACTAGAATGGGCCAGCAGACCTTAGTCATCCTACACGGCTGTGGGGCAGGGAGGCCTTCTTTTCTTTATTATTTAAGAGGTCAAACCAAAGAGGAGGTAGCCTAAATGCACTTGCCCTCTGGCCACTCCCCAAATTTCCATTGAACTGGGACTCCTTCGCTCATTCACTAAGCATGCCTGGCACGCCCTTGGGGTGGGGAGTGATCTAGGTGCAGGAATCCCCATCGCAGGGGCCACACGCTTCTGGCCAGCGCACTGTACCCCAGACGGGCTGGCCAGAGGCACGGGGGTATTCGGCTGGGAGACTTGGAAGCTCTCCCACCCACGCCGGCTCCTGTGCGTCGTGGCAGAGTACCCCAAACAACATGGGAAAGAAAGGAGCATATTTGTCCCTCCTGTCTGCGGTGTCCTCCCCAAGCCCTGGGGTGCCCACCAGCAGTATTGACTCCCTGCCTGGTTCTGCAACTCCCTTCCCTCTCTTCGGATCCTGGGATTACAGACTTGTTAACCATACCCATAAGCTCTAACCCCAAAGCGATCCTAGGCCAGAAGAGCTGCCTCAGGAACAGTGAGGGGATGGGACGCCATCTGTGGTTCTTAACCGGGAGGTTTTGCTCCCTCGGGGACATTTGATAATGTCTGGAGACATTTGGTCATCACGCCTGGGGGAGGGTGTTACAGGCACAGGCATCTAGCGGGCAGAGGCCAGGGAAGCTGTCGAACATCCCGTGGTGCATAGGGAGGCCCCCCCAACTAGGAATAAGGAAGCCCCAAGTGGCAGAGTGCCTGGGTTGAGAGACCCTGAAATAGATTAGGTATCAGATTCGTACGCAACTCCCAAAAGGTGAGGTGGGGTGGGTGGGGCAGTTGGCAGCTCCCCCAGAGGAAGCAGGCAGATCGCTGGGTGACCCTCCAGCCCAGGTCGCTCTGGATGGTCCCGCCATTTGTCTGCTGCCCCAGCAGAAGCAGCGGGGTTCAGTTTTACTTTCCTATGTGTCCTGGTCTGGCAATTAGGTACATAGTTGCCCTGTCATTAGGCCCAAGGAATGGCCACCAAGAGCCCCTGGACAAGGAGAGATCTGCTCCTTTGCATCAAAGCAAAGCCGGGAGACAGGTGGGCATCAGGTGCCTGGGATGTGGACGGAAACCTTCACAGAGACATAGAAATAACTCAGAGCCCTCGGAACCATAATCCTCTTAATTTACAAAATGATGGCTCGGTGTTTTCTTCCATCTCATAGAATTTCCCAGCATCTCCTCTCTGGGCTATAATCTTTCTGCAGAAGTTGGTGTTTTGGCTTTTTGTCCTGTTTGCTTTGCTATAGTGATCCCTGGGAAAAACCAGCAGGATGCCCTCCCACACCTGAGACTCCCTCAGAGCTCTTTGATGCCCTCTGTTCTCTCCTAGCCCTGCCCCAGGTAACTGGCCCCGCGCCAGCCCTCCCCCCCAACCCAGGTAACTCCCTCAGGCCTTTTGGAGGCTGAGCTGTTCACAGAAGGCCTCACGTAGGTCACATGCTAGTGCCTAACACAGCCTCTGGGAAGGAGGATGGAATTCCTGTGATTGGCTCACACCAATGAGCACCCACGCCCTGGGGCCCTAGAACATATGTTGATCCCACATCTACCCCAGATTGGGGTTCTGTTAGCAAAGGAAAACACTGGAGTGGCAACCAGCTAGGCCACAGACGTGTCCACTTTTCCAATGGACTGGGCAGTGAGTACCTCAGTTAAAGCATGTGCTCAGCTCCACCCCTTTTCAGAGGGGACCTCCCTTTGCTCCTTTCTTTGACGGAGGGGTGGGCAGAGGTGGCCATGTTTTGTATCAAATGACCTCTCCCCTTGGCCACAGATGATGGGACCAGAAGTGGGACAGGCTTGCCTAGTGACATGGCCTGACCTAGATGTGTGCTGGGCCATCGGAGTCGCTCTCTCGGGGGGAAAACCAAGAGCGACCCACTTAGGCTAAGGGGGTAAGGTTGGCTAAAATTCTGAGAAAACAGGCAGGCTGAGAAGCAGCAGCAGCTCAGAAGGTTGCATGCTTTGTGCTTCCATTTATATCACATTCTTGAAATGACAAAATTTCAGTGGCAGAGAAAGATCAGTGGTTGCCAGGGGCTATGGCAGGGGGAGGACACGACTACAAAGGAGTAGCCCAAGTGCATTTCTTTCTGGATAGACCAGTTTTCAGTCCTGAATATGGAGGGTACATGAATCTCTATGTATGATAGAATTTCATAGTAACACACACACACACACACACACACACACACACACACGGCATGTAACACCTGGTGAGATCTGAGTAAGGTCTCCCATTTAGTTAATTGTATTTTACTCGGTCAGTGTCCTGGTTTTGATAATGTACTATGATTGTGTAAGATATTATCATTGGCAAAAGCTGGGTGGTGGGTCTGTGGGAACTTCCTGTATTATTTTTGTTAATTCTTCTGAGTCTTACATTTTTAGAAAAAGTTTCAAAAAGAAAAAGAGAAGCTGAGACACTAACATGAGTGACAGAAAAAAAACCCAAGCTCTCAGAGCTGCCGCAAATCCAGAGATTCCAGCTCTTGGGTGGGTCTATCTGGCTTACTGCGAACCAGGGAGCCTGAGATGAACGAACTCCCAGCATGTAAGTCTTTGTATGCAGTTTTTGTTATTTCCTTAGAAAAAAAATCCTGTAAGCAGAACTGCTGTGTGTAAGCACATCTTTAAGGCTCTTGTTACTTTGTGCCAAATTGCCCTCCAGAAAGATCTGACCAATTTATGTTCCCAACTGCAGCGTGTGAGAGGCTGGCTTCCCCTTCTTGCCAAAATGGGGTTTTAATTTTTAAAGAAAGATTAATCTTTGCCAAGTTGATGGGTAAAACATGGTATCTCATTGTTCTTTTCCCTCCAAGGATTCTATATTATTTTCTCGGACCAAGTAGGACCACATTATTGGCAACTTACCTGGAGACTTGGGTTCAGCTTTTCACTCAGTCACCTTCCTGAACTTGTATTTTAATATTATGCCCCTAACTTGGTAAGAATCACTAATGAATTTACTACTGCCTCTATTGTTTTAAAAAACCCAAACCATTATTGAAGACGTCATTTCTTCTATTGCTCAGGCTCTCTTCCATGTAATAAAACCTTACCCAAGGCATTTCCTTTGGAATTCAGTGCTAGGAAAGGCTTGCATTCCCGGAGGAACACTTATGCCTCCTCTTTTCCAGTTATAAGAACAGGATAACTGATCATGGTTCCCACTCTTTTGGCTGCTAGGAAATGCAAAGCCAGGTCTGAGGATCAATGACAGCAGTTCTGTTCACTCTTACGGGAAATATATTTATGTGTTTATTATCTTCAGTCCTGACCTTCAATTTTTATTGCTCACTTAAAATGTTTTACTTGTAAGCCACTTCAAATGCTGTGGAAAGAGGCAAAAGCCACAATTTCCCTTGACCATGAACTCTGGTAATCATTCCATCCATAATGCATAGCTCAGCCACACATGTCCAGGCACATGACCTAGGGCTTACATAAATGCTTGTCAAGTGAATTAATGAATGATGGTTGACAACAAACCAACTAGGAACAGCACTGACACCGATTGAAAAGAAACACCAGTAACTACTTGATCCCAAGAGTAAGAAAACGTTACCATGGAAAGTAGGACTTCAGGAAGAAAAATAGAAATATGGACCAAGAGTCTCAAAAATGTTCAGTCATTATATGTCTGGAAACCCAACTAAGGAAATGACCCAAAATGCATTCAAAATTTTAGGAACAAAGATTTTCATCACTGAGTTATTAAAAATAATTCAGAAACCTAAAAGTCCAATAAGAGGGGAATTAGTAAGAAAATTATGGTGATCTGTATAACGGAAAGTAATAGCCACTTAAAAATTCAGTACAAAGGGTTCTTGATGACTTGAAGAAAAATGTGTGCAGTAATATTATATGAAAAAACAGGTTTAGAATTGTATATTCATTATATTCCCTAAGATATAAGAAAATGGGCATAGAAGGAAGGAAATCAACTAAAATGTTACTAGTGGTTGTCTCTAGGTTGTGTGATGAGTGAATTTTATCATTTTATCTTGACTTTTCTCTATTTTCCAAGTTTTCAACAATAAGCATGTATTATATAATAAGAGGAAAGGCTTAATTAAAAAGAGAAAAGAAAAAGATACAAAACAATAGTAAGACTCATTGAAATGCATTTGGGGACAAGGGTATCATTCCATCAAAAAGGCAACTGAAGTGATTTCTTTTCTCTCCTGACAACAGTCAGTGCCTTGGAAGGCTCACCTAACTGAGGTGTGGTGTCTTAAAAATATGTCCTCAAATTCAAGGTTGAGCTTAGTTCCTCTCCCCTTGAGTACTGGCTGGCCTTAGTGACTTGCTTCAAATAGAACCTGGTGAAACGGCTAACGCGTGACTTCCAAGAGTAGATGATAAAAGGCACCGTTTCTTCCTTGTTATCGATTTGATCTTTTGCTTTGGGGGAAGCCAGCTGCCATGCCGACAACACAAAATAGAATGTTTAAGAAAGATAATAAAGATGAGTTAAAAAAAATAGCTATAGAGCCACTTGTGGGCAAGGCAACTACAAAAGACTAGAAAGAACTGCAAAAATTTAGGACTTTGTATTCAGGTTGCTTTGTGAATATTTTGCTTCTCTTCAAGTCAACTCAAATGAGAAATTTTAAGACAACATTATGGCTATAGATTATGCAAGAAAGAGATACCTCCTCTCAGAGAATGGTTGTGCATTTCTAGGCTGTAAGTTACAATAACATTTAAAGGGTGCTCACGTCAGTGTCTGTGATCCCTGCTTTAGTGGCCAGCTTGAAGTCCCAGTGGAGTTTGATACGAATGCTCCATTGTCCCATCACGAGAAGGTAACAAAATAATGAATGATATTTAAATGAAATGAACAAGTTATCAAGCAGTTTAAGGATGACAATAGTTATCTTGGGATGGGGGGCTTTTCTTTTCCTTATCTGTAGTAGCTATAGGATTCTGGTGTTATTTCTGTAAAATTTCTAAAAAGTGAAAGCATTCCCATAGCCTTCAGCCCTAGCTAAAGCCACCCTCTCCTCCCTGGACCGCCCATTGCCGAATGGCTCAGGTCGCCACGTCCCCTAGCCATTGCAGGATGCTCGCCTCCCTGGCTGGCCTTCAGCTCTCCTCCCTGGCCCTCGCCCTGGGATTCTCCTGCACGTAGAAGTCCCAACTGTTTGTGACTTCTGTGGGTGGTGGAGGGTGGGGAGTGCCCAGTGTCAGGGCTGTCCTGTGGTGGGAGGGGGAGCCCTGGGGCCAGTCAGCCCTCTTGGCCAGCTTGCTTCTCCCTCCCGGGCCTCTGCATGTGAGAGTCAGCCGGGTGGGGGTGGCTGCAAAGGTACCTGCGGGGTTCTGAGAACAGCAGTGCTATTTTTCTCTCCACCCACACCCAGACAACCTAAAAAAAAAAAACTAAACTGAGAAAGTCAGGTGAAGGTGGGAGAAAGACTTCCAGAAAAAGCTACTGAAGGGCCTCTAATCTCATAGGCATCAAAGTGAGTGGAGAGAAGGAAACGTAGCCATGGTGATAGGGTGGACACTGGACGGAGCCACAGGCGAGAAGGCGCCCCAGAAGGGCCCTGTATCCCCCCACCCAAGCTGCCTCTTTGGTCCCCTGAGCATAGCAAGGTGAGAAAGGTCAGAAGAGAGCTGGTGCCCAGCCTCGCTGCACTGCCCAGAAGTCATGGAACTGGCAGCCAGTTAGTTAACTTGGGCCTCAGTTTCCCCATCTGTAAGATGTGAACAGTGACTTCTATTCTGAGGGGGTGCTGCAAGGAGGAAATGAGGTGATGATGTTGAAATTACCCAGTGGGTCCTGGGTAAGAGTTCACTCTCCCTTCCACCCTGTTGGTTTCTGTGGCCGTGACATCCCCTTTGCTCCCATTCCTTCATCAAACCTCTGCCTTCCTGCCCCCTCCTCCAGGAAGGCCCCGGGCTCCACTCACATCTTGGCTCTCCTAGTCTGCTTGGTTGCTCACCCAGGTCTTGTTGTTTAACCCCTCTGGACTTTCCTTTCCTCTTCTGTTAAATGGGCACAGCAAATAGGACCCGCTAGCAGTGGTCACTGTCACTGTGGGCTTAAAATGAATGCATATAAAGTAACTAGGAGTGTGCCTCACACAGTTCTGGCACCCCCTCAGTATGTGTGTGTGTGTGTGTGTATTCATAATTTGTGCTACGCTTTGGCTTTTTGCCATTTTCACCCATGTCTGTTGAGCCCTTGAGCCCACCATCAGCTCTTTCTTTTCTTTAGAACCATATTGTACTTTCCCCTCTCCTGCCTAGAATAGCCCTCTCGGCCATACATTTATTGAATTAGCTTTTTCAAAAAAGAATCTTGGAGAGACCCAGTACTGCTTTCTCAGAGCCAAAAGCACTTCTCACACATCCCCACAGGCACAACCCTGTTCCCTGGAACGTGTGCTCTCAGGATGGGGGCAGAGTGTGAAAGCAGACGGCCTTTGCTTTGCCGGTGTGCACTAGCATTTTAGCCAAGCCGTAATTTCAGCCGCAGAGCACACAACAGGCTGGAGGAAAAGCTCAGGGCTTTAAACAGTCACTCAAGTGTAACCACAGGCAGCCATCACCTCTAGATGCTGGCTCGATGGGCAGAGATCGAGAAGGTGGGTTTCCACGGCATGAGGTCACAAAGGGTTTCTGAGGGCTGATCTTTAATTAATTCTCGTCTCCTTAATTAGTTTGTGAACACTCTGAGGACAAGGGCTGTGACAAGAAATGGTTTGGATGACACCTTATTACACTTAGAGCAGTCTTGGGACTCATTCATTCAAGGAACATTCTGCCGAGCCCCTGCTCTGTGCCAAGCACTGCTTTAGTCCGCAGGAGTCCAGCGGCAAACAGGACCACCAGCTTGCTCCTCCCTGGGAGTGCACACTCTGTTGGGAAGGGGCACGCACGCGCGCGCACACACACACACACACACACACACACACGAATAAACAAGTCAGCACGTCACTGAGCTCAAGTCTGGACCACTGAACCAGCGTGCCTCCAGCCGGATCATGGAGGCTGCAAGGCCGTGGGAAAGTTTGGGTTCCAGTCTGAGGGTGATGGGCAGCCATTGGAGGGCTTTACGCAGGGAAGGGATCTGCCAGACAAGGTCATGCAGGCTGCTGTGCGGAGAGGACCACGGGCATCAGGGGTGACCTCAGGGAGACAGGCAGGGAGAACTGTGGACGTGGGGCTGAGTACATTTTAGAACAGGGCTTTAACAGCAGCACCACTGACATTTTGGGCCTGTCATTCTTTGCTGCGGGGGGCTGTCCTGTGCATTGTGGAATATTTGGCAGCATCCTTGGTCTTTGACCTTTACTTACTAGATGCCAGGAGCACCTCCCTCCAGTTGTGACCATCAAGAATGTCTCCAGACATTGCCAGGTATCCCTGGGGGGCAAAGTCACCCCTGGTGGAGAAACATGGCTTTGGGGTAGATCCAACATCAGGCTTGCTGATGGATGGGTATCAGTGGGCAGGATGGGCAGGGACAGTGAAGGCAGGACTGGATGGAGGACTGGTTTTGAGCACCCACAAGCAGTCACACACACACATCACACCAACTGCTGGCTCAACCCAGCATGACACCTGCTTTCAGATAGAAACTGGTAAGGGAGACAATCAAATATTCCCACAAATGTAAAATGGCAACAAAGAAGGGAAGTGGGCACTAGGCAAGTGTATGAGGGGGATGGAGGAGGGCGAGCTGCAGAGGGGAAGGAGAAGGCTTCTCCAAGAGTCACTGATCAGTGAAGGTATGAAGAGTAAGGTGGCATGAACTAGGCTGGAAGAAGGATGTTTCAGGCAGAGGGCATAGCAGGTGCAAAGGCCCTGTGGGTTGGGAACATCACAGCATTTTTAAGGAATTGAAGGAAGGTCAGAGAGCCAGGAGAACGTGGGGCCAGATGACGCCAGAGGTGGGGAGAGTTAGCACAGGGCTTCAGAGCTGTGCTTGGGGGTTGGTCTTTCTCAAGGGCGATGGGATGTTCCTGGAGTGTTTTAAGAAAAGATGCGGCAGGATAGGACTTCACTCTGGCTGTTGGGAGGGGGGAGAAGGGAGAGGCTGAGCACAGGAAGTCAGCCAGTTAGGAGGCTCCCTTGGGAGTCAGGGTGGGTCATGTACAGGTGTGAGCGTGGGGGTCACGGAGGAGATGCCGGTGCAGAAGGATGGATGCTCAGCAGTTCTTGCTTGAAGCTGGGGTTCTGTGGCTGAAGTGCCTACCTAGGGCCTGCTCCTGTGTACCCTGAATTGTCTGTCGCCTAGCCCCTCAGGGAGCTCCCAACTTAACAGAACAATTAGAGACCCCTCCCACATCCGCACTAAGTGGCACTGGCTGTAATGGCAGGGCAGGGACAGGTATATTAGGGAGCCTCTGTCAGTCAGAGTGACACAGGCTGGAATCCCTCCATGCGTTAGACTTTGACTCTCATTCCTTCAAGAGGTACTTGCTTGGTAGCTGCGGGGGGCCAGGAGTGGGGCTCTCCGCAGTCGTGATGGCATGAGGGACAGCTCGGGTGGCGCCCAGAGCTCCTGCTCCAGGGGCCATTGGCTTTTCTCCTGCAGTACTGGCCTGGGGGCAGGTGGCTGGGTGGTGGCCTGGTCGTCCGCGCACAGGGTCCAGTTGTGCCCAGGGGAGCTGCCCGCTGGGTCCTGGCAGTCCCCTCTGCTCTCCCTCCATGCTCAGCCACTCCTCCCTGCGAACACGGCATTCCTATTCACAGAGCATTCACCCCAAGCCTGCCGGGGGTGCCTGCTGCCTCCATTCAGCCCTGCTCCAGACTGAGGTTGGCTCAGTAAGTATCTCCACACTGGGAATCCCCTCCTCCACTGGCACACGGCCCCCTTTCTCAAAAAGGACTTAAAAAGAAAAACCCTGCGGCCATTCTCTCGCTGTAGCTCCACCCTCTGCTTCGTCTTTGCAGGACACAGCGCCAGTTTCCTCCCCTTGTGACAGAGTGAACGCCTCCCTCGTGGGAGCTCTGCTCTAAGGCCTCACCCAGATTCACTGTTCCGGCCCTCACCATGACCCGAGGGGGCAGGCACCGTCACTGCCATCTCCTTTACAGATGGGGAGGCAGGGGCACGAGAAACTCACCCCTCATCAAACAATTATTAAGTGGGACACTGGGCAGTGTGCCTGTGGGGTTTGCTCTTAATTGCCCCTTCTGCTGCCTCTCCAGAGATGGGAGACACATGGGTGGAGGCTGTAGGGTGCAGAGACGCATGGGTGTTGATGTGTGCAGAGGTGGCGGCCATGAGGGCAGGGCAAGGATCGGGCATGAGGATGACAGTCTGTGTGCCTGCGAGTGCACGGACCATGCCAAGCTGAGTGACCTTCTGTCTTGACTTGGTGACAGGCTGCCAGTCCAGCCAGTGGCTCACCTAATTTACAGGTATCAGGTGTGTGGGGGAGAGGAAGGGACTGGCTTCCGGGGACAGCTGGAGAGTGCCAGTCCCCACTTTGGTCTTTGCAGGACGGAGCCCCAGTTTCCCTCCCTCGTGGTGGGAGGGAAGATTGGTGGTGTGTAAGGTCCTGATGGGTCTGCCTGTGTACCCCCTGTGCTCAGGACTTCCCCTTGGGCTCCGTGGGGCCAGGAGGACCCACCCCTTTGATCTTGCTGGCCTTGGGGTTGCCCTGCACAGGTAAATCACAATGGGCCAACTGAGGCCCTCCTGGTCACCAGCTACTTCTGAGGATGCGGCTCTGCACAGCAGGACCCCCTGTGCTCGTCTCACTGCAGTAAAAAGGAAGTAACATAAAATGCAGAGCTGAACCAGACTTTTGGAAAATAGAACAGCATACGGGTGGAAGCTGAGAGCATGCTTAAGAGCCACCTCAGGCCATTCTTCATACTGCCATTCTGCTTGGCAACATGAGGAATAGCTACAAACCACATACATATGTAAAAGCAACCAGCCCAGAGTGAAGTTCCGGGCCAGCCCAGGAGCCCACACACTGCTGGCCCCGGATGTGCTGTCTGCCCTGCCTCAAAATAAGTCTCCCAGCAGCGCGTGCACAGGCAGCAGAGAGGCCCTAAGCCTCTCAGAGACTCCGGTGCGACCGCAGCAGTTTGGGGGCGAAACATTAACCCAGCGCACACCAGCACTTGGGTAACGTACTCAGTGGGCTGGGAGCAAGGCCTCGAGGAAAGGGACCTCAGGACAGGCAGGTCTGAATGCAAAGCATGGTGGGAGGCGAGCAAGCGAACAACGGCGAACTTTGCCAAGGCTGACCCGTGTTGTTTCTGCTGTTGGCTTTTAACTATTTTTGAAGCTGATCCCTTCCAGAGTGTTGAGTTTTAAGACACTGCGTATTCTGGAATGCTCCCCGTTTCACGTGTCATAATTTCATCCATGAGTAAACAAGTATTGGATGAGGGCTGCTGACACTAAAATGGTGACAATCCTGAACAGGACACCCTTGGACGGCGTCCTCATCAGGTGCTGCATGTCCCCTGCAGTTTGGGAGTGCAAGAACGTAAGCTCCATGCAGGCGGGGGCCACACCAGTCCTCTGCACCAACGCTCCCGGTGCCTGGCACACCTCCTGGCCTCCAGCATGGGCTCCATGAGCGGGTGATAAATGAATAAATGATCTGCCAGGAACTGTTTAGGTTTCAATGCAAAGCATGAAGTATTTTAAGAAGGAAAAAAACAGTGAAAGTCAATGGAAAGACACGCATGCAACAGGACAGTAGACGAAAGGGTTCGGCAGAGTGTGTCCAGAGTCAGATGCCATGAGGTGAACACTTAACGAACAGTGATTATGATGCCATCAAGGGAGGCAAAGGAGACCAAGTACACTACAGAATAATCATTATATTTATTCATACACACTTGCCTCCAAACTACAATGAATGTATCTAACAAAGCATAGCATGCAAACAAAGATCAGAGGTTACACAGATTGAGGAAAGTGATGCAGTTAAGTGTACATCCATCTCGCCTGCCAGAAACCAAATGTTATTCGACAGCTGAATGGCCTGTACATTTTGTCAGTAGATGCTTACACAGAAGGAACCGCCTCAGCCTCCATCTCTCCTCTTCCTCCTCCATACAAATGTGGGACTTACATGATGTTTTTCAAATAAATGATTTAAACATGGCACGTCGTTCGCCTCTCCAAAAAGATCATGTAGCAAAAGCAATGATTTCAAATGTTTCTGACCATTTATGAAAGGTATTCTGAAAAACCTGAAAGACGGGCATACGCGGTGGATTTTCAGACCATTTGGACTCAAAAATATAATTGCCTTTATGTATGATTTGGAATAATCCACTAATCCCCTCAAGGATCACATTCTTCCGGGAAGAGTATCAACAAAAATCTACAGACAATCACAGGAATAAATACTCCTAAAGTTGAGCAGAGGAGACAAAGACACAATTGTTTAATTGGAAAATGCAAAGCCACCATTCGTCTTTAGAAAAAAAGGTTCTTAGAAAGTGGACTGGATACTTATTTTCCGAAAAGTAGGGTTCTGTCTACTCACGTAAGGGATGTCTGTGAGACAGGTGCCAGTGGGGGCACTGGATGCCACCTCTTCCCTCTTGAGGCTGAAGTATTTCTGGATTGCCCAATGGGCAAAATCCTTCTAGGGCATCTCTTAATTTTCACGGAGTGTGAGAGACCTAGGGATGCTCGGGGACTGAGGCACAGCTGAAGAAGTGCCCTCCCTGCCATGGCAAATGCTGGTCACAGCCTCCAGACAAAGGGAGATTCCAGGACCCTGAGAATGTTACCCTAGGGCTGCATCTGGATGAGGACAGTAAAGCCAGCCTTCCCATGGCCCAAGGTTCTAGACCTCAGACAGTTGTATCCAGTGTCTATTAAAAACACGGGGGGCATTAGTCTGCCAACACCTTCCACCTAAACTCCCAGGCATTTTGAGGTGGACTCCGTACCCCACTGGCATGGAAAATCCTGCAGTGGGAGGGCAGGTCAGGGGCACCCTAGCTGACCCCATTTGAGTCCTCCTATAGGCTCCATGGGATTGGAATATTATGAAACTGTCAGTAGTTTCATTTTAAAAACTCATTTTTAAAGAAGAATTGAGTTATTAAAGTTCTCTATAAAAAAAGTACAAATAGCCCAGTATGTTCAGTTGTTCTATCAGAATTAAGTCAATTTCTTCCTTAAGGTTTAAAAAAAAGTCTTTGGAATTTGTGGGCCTTAGGAGGGTCAAGGCAAGGCTGTTCGAAGACTGCGTTTCACTTTCACAGTTACTGACACCTGACCACACAGATCAGAGGCACACGGATACTGGTTCCCACCCTCCCAGAGAGTCCCTGACATTATAGAATCCGCAAATCGTGACTGACACTGTTCCTAGACGACTGCCTTCACCCATGTATAACTCCGGTAACCCTTCCCAATTTTCTGTATCTTCTAACAGCAAAAATATATGGCATCCCCAGATTTGCTGCCTCAGTCCCAATGGGAAATGACAGAAATGTTGAGTCTGGTGTCTTTCATTAAATGTACCCCAGAAACTCAAGGAAGATGTTTTAAAAATATTTCCCAATACTTGTTGTCAAATTAATGCATAGTCCCTAATAACCAGAAGGTCTTTTTCCTTCACTGTTAACTCTCCTGTTCTGTAACCGTTAGGGTCACTGTCCTTTGGGTCCCTGGTTCAGTGTCCATTTCACAATCAGGACTGTTGGATGCCTTTGTGGGGGAACAGGCACTCCTGCCTGGCTGGGTTAAAAGAAACAGGAAACGGTGTGATACGCACGCACAACAAATAGGTGCTTCATAAGACTGAAGTGAGAAAATAACTGTCAGGTGGTGTTGCCTTTCTGAGCCACTTAGGAACTTTGCCCCCTGTTCGGGACTGAGAAAACAAGCCCCAGCAAAAACCTCAGCTTTCTCCTCTCGGTGGAGCCAGGTGGGATGGTGGTGGCGGTAGTTGTTTTTACGCCTTCTCCATCCATTCCCAGGGGCCATAATTCCCGCAGGAAGCCACAGAGCGAAAGTGTGGGAACTCACTGGCTTCCAGGGTACCCCGGGGGGTCTGGCTCTGCCCCCAGAATTGTGAGACACTCCAAGGTCGGGAGCTGGGGAGGATGCTGTTGGCACTTGGGAGACGTTTTCTGAGGAGGAAGGGATTATGTGTCCCTGGCAGGAAGCTCGGCTTCAAGGACCTTCACTTGCACACATGACCTCCAATGGGAAGCCATGGGACACGGCCGTAGCTTCCTCCCGGGAAGCCCTCTCTGTCCCCTCCCTCCTGGCTCCGCCCTGTAAGCATCCTTCTGGGTGCACTTCTCTGAAGTCCGTGCTGACCTCAGTCTACCAACCTCTCCCCTCTTGGAGCACCAACAAGGGGCCCTCGTGGGGGGCTGTCCCCTCATTCCAGCATGTCACCACGTGCTCCTAAGGGCTGTAGCTCAGACACATGCTTACCCTTCATTTGCTGGCCTGCACTAATTTTGGTCTTTCATAATCTTTAACCAACCATCTCAGGTCAAGTTCCCAAAGATCTTAACCCTCTGACTTTCTGCCAAAATTCCCAGTAAGAAAGCCTAATACATCTCAAGAAAAGCTAGTGATTCTGCATTAACGCACACCAGGTCATAGGGGTAAAGCAGACGTGCTGAAGAGCCATCATTTTGTTTCCTGGGGGCTCATCCCGACCTTTTGATTTCGTTCTTGCCTGAGCGAACCTCCCATTAACCTTCTGACGGCTGCACCTGACAGCACATGCCAGCTACTCCCAATCAAGCGCCTAGTGGCTTGAGGTGAGACGCCAGGGGAAGGGCTGCCAGACGGTTGGCTTGCAGCCACAGATGAAGTTCCACCGCTGAGCAGCAGCCATCTCTCAAGGGGAAATAAAGCAAGGCGACTTGAATGGCTTTCTGGAATTACAGATGAGCTGGCAGAGACCCAGACCACTAGATTCTTCCAGGGGGGCCTGAGATATGGGCAGTGCGCAGGGCTGGCACTTCCCAAGGGCCCCCCAAGGGACCTGACTGTTCAAGGGCTCCTGCAGGGCTGCTGCAGCTACAGCAGTGGCCCCCTCCCAGCGGCTTTATTTCACACAATACCAGTGATGTGGGACAATGCCGGAGAATTTTATAAATTGATTAGGTGGCTAACAGTTTTTAATGGTTACCCGCATGCTTTGTTTTCAGCAATAACTGTCTTGGGTTGCTCAGATCTTTAAAGCACTGGCCTTTATCTAAATTCAGTACATAGCAACATACTGAACGGGCCACATCACGCTAACACTTCCCTGGGCCCTCATTTTTACTCTTTTTCCCCAGGTTTGTCCTCAAGCCTGCTGTCCTTCAGGCAAAGTCCTGGGTCCCACAGACAGGGTGTTTTCATTTAAAACTTTGCCAGAGATTCTGAAAGAATACTTCAGCTAAGAGGCTGAAGCTGCTTCCTAGAGAAATGTGAATAACTTGGAAATGTGCTGGCTGTTTGAGGGAAAGCCCGAGCCCACTGCTGGCTTATAATAAGCAGGCGGCAGCATGCACCAGGGAACTCACGGTCCACAGCCCCACGCGCTCCTGCCTGGGACGTGCTCACCTCCCGGGGGGTGGCTGGTGATCTGTCCTGCTGTGGCTCCATTCTGCGACACGGTGACCAGCTCATCTCCTAAGCTCCTTCTACGAACTGGTCCCTTTCTATTAGACCAAATGGGGTGCACCTGGTGGGGAAGTGTCCCCCAAACCATGCACTGACCAGGAGGTCTATAGCTCTGGGTGTGCTGGGGCCCCCTTTGAGCTCTCGAGTCCCCAGTCCAAGAAAGAAGGCAGGAGTTGCTGTGCCCTGTCTGACCCATCCCCCACCCCATCTCTTCCTCCAGTCAAGGGTTCCCAGGATAGATGAGGTCTCTCACCTAGAAGACCCTTCAGCGGTTATGTGGTATGTGAATTTCAGGCAAACAGCCAGAGAATTAAAATGGGGGTTGCTTAGCTAGCAGATGCTTTTAGGGGGAAGTGGAAAATGAGCAGCCCTAAGGACTGAACATTCCATTTTGAATGTTCCTTCTGGTGCAGGAGGCTGGTTTCTCCGAGGACCTTGTCTCACCACAGAGGTGCTCCTCACAAGACTGGAAAGACGGGTTCAAGCAACAGAAGACAATGCAGCTCCTGAAGAGTCTGTGAAGAGCTCCAGGGGACAGCTGTGCCCCGGCCTGTGGGGGGTTTCGTCTCATGAAGTCTGTACATTGTTCCAGGGGCAGCAAGATGGACAGCAGGCTTCTGGGGTGGCCACGCCACGCACACACTTGAAGGGCTTCTTCCCGTCCCTCCCACCCCAAGTCACTGACAGTAACAAGGCTGAAAGGAAGAACAAATCTAACAAAGTCCAGCCTGGGCTGTGATGACAGCATGCCTGCAGAAACGTACTAGGCATACCAGAGTCAAACACTTTCTGCTGTTCCCCAAGGAGAAGAGTGGTGGGGGAGCCGGGCCAGGGCCAGGGGTGGTGGTAAGAAGCTAAGATCGAGTCTCATCTCAAAAATAATCTCCCAAACAAAACCTTTGTTTACAGGTAGAATCATATGCATATATATATATATATATACACACACATACATATATCTATCTCTCTCTCTCTCTATATATATATATATGCCTAATTGATCATGTAGTCATTCATTTTTGAAATTAGATCTATGATAAAAAATTAATGTATCCCATACAATGGGGGTATGCATGGTGGGGGGGAGGGGAGGCAAAGCACATTACAAAGAATTAAGCTAAAACTTAATCATAAGAGATTAGAAACAAGAGCCTTCACAAATATAGCACAGTTGTGTCTTATAAAATTATTATAATACTCTCTTTATACTCAATACAATTATATTAATAATATAGGTTCACTTGTTATTAAGGTTTATTATAAACATGCAAAATTCATTGCATGATGCATTAGCAAAACATATTAAAATCCTTCTAGTGATAAAACATCTTTGAGTTGATATGCATCCGGGCTTCCTGATTCTACGGCTTCAGGCATGTCATCCAGCATGTACTGGAAATGGGGACCAAAACGGTTATTATTTTTCATCCCTAAGTGGATGTCAAAGGCTGGAGATGGGAGGGAAATCAATCAAAAGGGATTGATGCTAGAGTCAACACTTTGATTAAGTTACTGTACATTGTACTCTCATAAATGACACTTCAGCCTATTAAATAAATAAGTACAAAAGGGGAGGGGGCGTACACTTCAGCTTCTCAGGAAATAGGTAGCAAAACACTGGTGTGGGGGGTTGGCTAACAACACTCGTGAATAGTGGCATGGTTGCTGATGGCACCCTGATCACAGAAAAATCTCCCAGAGATTAAAATGAACATACACACACACTGGTTTTTCCTTGATCTGAAATGATTTCACATGCTCCTTTAGCAAAGTCCTTAGAAGATTTGGCCTCTTAAAAGGAAATACAAGTATCAAGAGAGTTATCAACCAAGTAGGGTACCAGGTGGATTCACCCGACTCTCATATTTTCTTTTTTAAAATGGGGTGACCACTGGACCATGATTGGGTGATGACTGTCAACATTTGGGAACAGTGGGCTTGCAAATGAGTCACCAGTGGGACTAGATTTGTCCCTCGGATTCCAGGGACCGTGTCCATCGAGGCAGAGAACAGAAGCAGCGGGTGCTTGGAGGCCTCCCCCACCCTGTCCCCCACGGTCCTGCCTTGCTCCCATTCTGGACTCCCCCATGCTTTTCATTCCAAAGACATCTTGGGTGGAGATGTTTCCAGCCCACTGGACTGGGGCAGGTTCATTTTAACATCTCTGGCTGGGGGCATCCCAATGGTGAAAATGAATAGACAAGAGGGTATGGAAAAGATATCAAATCGTACCAGAAAAGAGGGCAAGAGTCTGTTTGCTTTCTGGAAGGGGTTAACCTACAGTCAGATGTGACTTCTACATAATTAAACTGGACGCTGTACATCGAATCATCTTCCACTAAGATAATGTTCTTGGTTGTGAGAGAGAGACCCTGTACAGTTGATCATATTTGGACTAAGAACCCTACAATTTTCAGGCCTCCGTCTGGAACAAGAAAAAAGGTTGTGGCCTTAACATTTTAGGGTTAGGATTGTTTCCCACTGCGAGGGGCTGGGGGCTGGGGAGGCATTTGCTCTCGTTGGTGAGTTTCATACCGCGCTCTGTAAGATGGGGTGTATAAACTGAGGATTGACATACGAGAACCCTTCAAAATCGGACTGGTCGATGTTAGCGATGACCAGCTGATCCGGCGGCGTTAAGACAGGCTGCCCCCGTGTGAAGAACTTGTCAAAGTTTTCCGCTCCTTTGCCACACTGTGGGGAAAATAAAGCAGAAGAGGGGAAGGTCGTAAGTATCATGAAACACAGGAAGCAGTGCATGGCCTCTTGGAGTCAGGGCTGGTTAGGCAGGAAGAATTTGGAAAACTTGCAGGCTTATTGGATTCAAAAGCCAGGCACAGCAAATAATAACCAAGAGTCGCTCAAATGCAAATCTTGAACCATCCCTGGAACTGAAGCCCTATGTGCAAAGGCACTGTTGCCAGGATGGCAACAGAAAGGACACAGCCTCCTTTATTTTGCCTCTACCTCCCAGAGCAAACGGGGCCATGAGCACAGATGCCACACGCACAGTGCCACCAACCCGGTTCCATCTGGAGAGGCCAGGATGTTGGGTGGGAATGCAGGCAGTTACCCCTGAACTGAGAGGCTGTGATTATTGTCCTACGGCTGGTTCTTTGCAACCATATTTTTAATAAAGTAAAAGCTACACTGCTCTTGTTTTCTAACTGGGAGGTCCTTAAAACCTCAGCCCCTAAAATAATCTTCCACCAATACTGAGGTGGGTGTGGCAGTCAGGCTGGGACATTGACCCTTGGTCCCAGCTGGCCTTCAGCATATCTAGATATGTCTGTCCAATTGGAAGCCATGGAGTTCATTCGTAGGGTGGTCCGAGGCTGGAGGGGGTTTGCTCTGGTGCCCTGAAGAGGCAGAGAAAAGTCTGCTGTCCTGAACATTCCTGTCTTCCAGGGTCCCCCAGGGCACTCGGCGCTGATGGGGCTGCAGACAGAGGCCCCCTGTTAGAGGCTCTGAGAATCACAGCAGCTTCCACAGCACTGCAGGGAGCCCTCCCCTCCCAAATAGGAACAGGGGTGTCCTCACTTTCCTAGCAAGCCAGAGCTTGTGGCATGTCAAAGCCCCCAGGATGACTTGGTGTGTTGGGAGTTGCACCGGTGATACAAATCATGATATTCCACGTGTTGCAAATGATCACCCTTTACCTGCTGCTACTGCACGGCAGCACGGATTAGTCCAGAGTCAGCAGAAGTTTTACACGAACTACGTTTTCCTGGGTCTTTAACAGAGAATGGCCCTAGGTAAGCTGTGAAGTGGGGTCTACCCCATTCCTTCATCTGTAAAATGGGGAGAGCAGCGTCCCTTCCTCTCTGGGCTGCTAAGAATGTTAAAGGTCCTGTGTATTGCACAGAGCCCAGCCCGGGTGAGAACTCTGTTCCTATTATTTCTGCTGGGTCAGACTCATCTCACAGGCTCTCTGTTCTCACCTCTTCTTTCACATTGCTTCCCCATCTTGAGAATCTAGTTCTGTTTGCTGTTTCCACCCTCTTACCATCAAATGAAGCCTGCCCCTAAGAGCCTGTGGAAGGTCTTTCATTTCTGGGGCTGCTTTCCTTTTCATAAGCGACCACCTGCTCTCCACTGGAGGAGAGTTCAGACCAGTGACTGCAGGGCGGGTATGTGGGGGTCATGTGTGTGGGATGGGGCTGGGAGGCAGGGATTGTTTGGGCCCCTTCCAGTCGCTCTACAGAGGCCATGGCGAATAGCAGGCTGGCTCGTCACCCGGGTCCTCCCTCCCGCGTTCGCTCCACGCTCTCCATTTCCATGTGCGTTTCCCTGGACCGGCACAAAGAGCCTCCAAAGCAAAGGTCAGCAGAAGCAGAACCTGCGTCCCCCCACATGCTCAGGCCATTCTGAGCCATTCAAAATCATGTCGGGGAAGAAAGGAGGCACACTGTCTCTTCTCAAGAATTAATCAGGGGTCTGCACTGGATTCATCAGCAAAATCAACCAACAGGAACCAACTTCAGACACTGCAGTGATGACAACAGCTAAAGAAATAGGCCTCCTTTGGATGGACCAGTGGTTCTCAAACAGGGACAGCTCTGTGTCCCCCATCCGCACCCCAGGGACATGTGGCAATGCCTGAATTCATGCTTGGCTGCCCTGCCGTGGACAGGGGGTGCTCCTGGCATCCAGCGGGTAGAGGTCAGGAGGCTGTTACATTGCGCAGTGCAGAGCACACTCCTCACAACACAGAGAAGGACCCAGCCCCGGACGTCAACAGTGCTGCTGGGGAGAAACCCCAGGAAGCGCCACGATTATAATGCAGGGCTGAGTAGGTCTCAAGGTCACCGTGTGGGAAAACGTGGATGTCAAACAAGGAATGGCAAAATGGGCATATGTGAGAGCAGAGAATGGAGAAGCTGCACAGGCTCCAGGCAAACGTGTTGTGAGCCAGTCTTACAGCCCCAGGAGAGCTGGCTTCGAGGAGCCGGTCCTTTGGAAACCTGGTTAATCGACACCTATGGCCTGGAAGATTTCAAGTGAATCTACTTCAGTGCTCTGGAGGCTGAGACCTGTGCTCCCTTAAAAAGAGATCATTTGCATTCCCTTTGCTATTCACTAGCCATGCAAGCTGAGCAAAAAGGAATTTCTGGGAAAAAATTCAAGGTGAAGTCTTTAAAAGGATGAGGAAGGCCAGCCCACGTATAATGTCCCTCACTAGCTGGTGATCTCCCCATCTAGCTCTAGGTTTGTCCATCTGTTCTGTGGAAAACTGCACAGGTCTGACCATTCCTTTGAGTGCCATCTGCAGGGTATTCACAAATCATCTTCCAACGGGAAGTTCCAAAAGCCATGGCTTAACTGCAAAGAAATAAAAAACTAAGAGTTCCCAAGACCTAGAAGGGGGACCTATAAACACCAACACTGAGAAGCCTGGGGATAGGGATGGATACTCAGGGACATCAAATTCTAAAGCTGGTGTCCAGAGGAGGATCACTCCTAAGGGCTGCCTGAGCTTGGAAAGCCAAGTAGTGTAACACATGGGGCAGGAACCCTCCTTGCCTAAAGACTCACGCTTTGCTGCTGACCCAGAGCTAAGGGGGAGTTATGGAGACCTGCGCAGCCTGTACACGGCTCTGTGATTATAGGGACGGGAATGCAACCGTCCATCTCAAAACCGCCTGCCATCAGAAAGCTTTCCCCTTCTTTCTCCCTCTAACTCTCTTTGGAATGCCCCCTGGTCCCCAAAGAAAGAAATCACATTTTAATAAATGAAAGCCTTTCTTAAACCTGTTCACTTAGATGGAGACACCTGTGGTTGGGACAGGCTGAGGGCTGAGAATAAAAACAGCACCTGTTGAGTATCTCAGCAAGCCATGGAGAAGAAAGGCCCGGAAAAGCTGGAGGCTGAATGTCAGGGTCAGATGAGGTGCAAGACCCAGGAGGACGTTTTATTCTGAGAGAGATCACACCAGAGAGAAGGCGCTTCCCCCACACCAGGGGGGCAGGCGCAGGGCAAGCACAGCTATTTTTACCCCAGGTTTGGTCCTGTGAGTGATAATGCTTAGTTTTTCATCTGGAGTTTTTCATTCCCTTAATGCTTTACAAACGAGCCCTCCACAACTGTTATCAAAGTTAGGCCCAGAAAGAGACAATCTCCTTGAAGACAAATTGGAGATCTTGAAGTACTTAAGATTCTGCTACTTAGAATTCTATCTCCACCACCACCTACTGCAAAGGATAATGAAAGTGCTTTTTGGATCCTTAGGGAAAAGACAGACAGTGGCTTCAACAAGCTATTGTATTTTTAACACAGAAAAGATTGTTCTTGCCACCTCTGAGCCAACCCTACTCATAACCGTCAGCCTGTGGGCAGTGGGTCCCGGTGCCAGCTGGGGTCTGAGTAGGCCCAGAGCCAGGGCACCTCGTGGTGCCTGTGGACACGTGAATGGGCAGGTGAGTGATGGTGGGAGTGAACAGTGCGGCCAGGCTCCAGACATCCTCCCAGCACTCCTTGGGGACGATGCAGGAAGGTTACTACCGAGGCCACAGGAAAGACAGCGTCCCTGCAGTGTGGGCCAACGGGCAGGTGTGGATTGCCCATGGCCTCGGAGTTCTAGGCCATCTGACGGTACACAGTGGCTAAAGGCAACATTTGCTACTTGTGAGCAAATACAAACCCCTGGTGTGGAGCGCCTTTACCTCCAAAGGCTACTCGCACCTTCTACCAGCTGAGGTTTTGGCCATCTGGGATGTGATGTGTCACACAACTGGTGTGGGACAAAGAGCAGGCAGGGGGTGGCAGGAGGCGACCCAGACCAGCCAAGCTGGTGCCTGAGCCCAGACCATTCCTCTGCTACAGGGAGTGGATGATGACTACGTTTATAGGACAACTTTTGATGTGTTTTCTCAAGGGGGGAGGGGGGCACAGTGGGGTGAAGCGCCCAACCAGAGGTCAAGTGCAGGGTACAGGTTTGGGCAACTCACTGTACTTCTCTGTAAAGATAAAATGGGGATGTGAATATACACCTTCCAAGGATGGTGTAAAAACAAAGGAATTAGTGTGTGTGACGCTTTCTAAGGACAGGACACTGTAAAGACCTGAGGTACAACACTGGCACATCTCCGGCAGGTAGAAGGTGTGCGAGCCATACGTGAGGGGTGAGTGAACACTGTTAACAAGCTACCTCCCTTCCTCCACCCTGGATTTAGGACTGTACCCCTTTCTTGGTTTGACATCCTACCCATCTGGTAAAATCATCAACCGATAAAATGAGCCCAAGAGAAACCCCAGGTAAAGATGTGACAAAAAGCACAGAAAGATGAGGACTCCAGGTGGGATGTGGGAACGGGTAGAAATTGGCCTGAGAGCCGAGTGCAAACCGTGTTTGCATCCCGTGTAAAGGGCTGTGGGGGTGGGACTGAGCCTGCACTACCGAAGTGAGCTCCTCGGTGGCCTCGGACGACACATGCGTTGGTCCCAACCCTGTCCTTTACCTTGGTGCTCCAGTCATGCGGAATATAACCCCACGGTCGCTGGTATGGGAATTAGGGGATGTGTGAGTAGCCCGAAAACGCTGCCATTTTAAAGCCAAACCAAACAACCCCAGAAGAGCAGGCAGAGCGCAGAGCAAGCCAGGAGGAAAGGCGAGTTGCAGCGCTAAGGAGGAAGGAGACTTACAAGGTGGGGAACGTCGCCTGCAATTCTAGAGGCAGCAGGATGGGCTTTGTCTTAGGGGGACCTCAAGTTCAAGTCCTGGGTTTAGGGGCTGACTGTAGCCCCGTGCCGTGGCCCTAGGGGAGTGTGTTAGTAAGAACAGTGCCAACGTCGGTGCTTGACGCTCTGACTCACGGTGCTGTGTTGTTTCATTTAGTTAAACAACCAGCAGCAGAAACAAGTGGGTGCACCCTGCTTTGGGCCTCCTGCGAGGTCATGTCCACACTGTGGAACCATCCAGCGAGGGGGTCAGGCTGCTGAGCAGCAGCCATGGGTCTGTCCTTTCTAAGATCAGCATGCTCAAGGAATGGTCTTCCGTGCAGGACCCAACACAAGCAGGAGCACACGCTGAGGGTTAGAAAGTGAGGTTAGTTCGCTTATTTAGCCACTCAAAGTTCTGGAAATGTGCTCACCGAAGGCCTGGATGCCCACTGAAGCCAGTGCATTTTGGTACAGAAAGGCTGGAGAATAAGAACGGACAGGGGAGAGTATTTGGAAAACAGTCAGCACCCCCCGCCCCCTGAACTGGCCCGTGTAGAGGGTGCCACAGACCCACATGAGCTGACCCCGAAACACCTCTGAGACACAACGTGTGAAAGTCGCAAGGTACAAAACAGAATGTTTGGTATAACCTTGCCTGTGTACATGTGCGCGCATGCATACAACTTTCTGGACGGTTACATAAAAGAGAGTGAATAGTGGGACTAGCAGTTGGGGAAGGGGAAAGAGCATCTTTTCATTTTACATCCTTTCCAACTGCTTAGCTGTTTCCCCACTCAGAGCTAGTATTTAAATGATAGTTTTAAAAAAGAATCAGGAGCTCCTTTGCAAACTCCTGCTAGCATCACCTGGGGTGAAAGCCTGGAGACAGGCTTTGGTTTCTCCGGCAAAATTAAACAGCACTCACTCCCCTGCCACCTTGGGGCCAGTCTCAGAGGGGGCCGATTCCGGTCTGGAGGGCACCCACTTTGCTGACGGGTTTGCTGATAGACACGGGCTATAAGCCACACATAAATGAGTGTGACAGCCACATGTGAGTGAGGTCAAAGGCTCCGGCTTATCTTGGGCTGTAGCCTGTGGAATAAAAGCATGCACTCTATTTCATCTTTCTTCATGCCAATGGTCAGCTTTAGAGGGTTCAAGGTTCCTCTCCCAAGAAAAGCCCCTGTAATGACCATCAGGGCTAGAGTCCTTCACTTCAGACAATGGGAACGTGTCAATTCACATGACTGGAGGTTCACAGGGTCTGCATTTAGCCTGTCACTCACTGCTGAGCTTGAGGCTTGCAATAGAGCTACTTATTTATATTGATTATTATTTTAAATGTCTCATTTCTTCCTACTTCTCTTTCAAGCAGACAAGTATAGGGAGAGTAATTATCAAAGAGGAGATTTCTTGCCTCTGATTAACCGAGTAGAAGATGCTGTCTTAGGCTGCTTTAAATGCTTAAATCAAACCTACATGCATCATGATGTGGCCAGTTCCCATCTCCAGAAGCTGGTTAGTTTCACTTGTCATCAGTGAAGCTCCCTGAGCCTTGAGAATCTTAATTTTAATTAGCATCACTGCTGCTGGTTCCACTGAAAGACCAAGAGAATGAAAGCACCTCGCTCCCTGCAAGGACTGATTAGATGCAGCCTAAGGCTGCCTACAGCACTCATCGCTTAGATGACCACTCTGGTATCCCCTTCTCCTTTTATCTGGTTAGCTGCTGCTCTGCATAAATAACTTTCAGAGCAATGATTAAAAAGAACACAGTACCATGCGATGTTCTTAGTTGAAGGAAATATACTTGGAATTATTTAGGTGTTAAGAGGTGTTACATCTCCAACTTATTCTCTAATGGTTTGGAAAAACATAGGTACGTGTGTGTCAGTACACACACATACACAGGCGCACACACTGAGTGGTGTAGAGAAAGCATGATATAGCTGATGTGTAAAATGTTAACACTGAGGGAACTTGGGTAAAGACAATGAAGCAGTTCTTTATACTACTTTTGAAACCCTTCTGCAAGACTATAATTAGAAATTATTTTGAAATAATTAAAAAGAAATAAATATGAAGGTGGCACCAGCTTCAATCATTAAGCCACCCTGAAACTCTCTAACAGAGCTAATGGCACTGAGCACTAAAGGATTTCTGGGTGATGGGGACGTGAACCCAGCTGTGCATTCTCACCAGCACCTCTGCTTGCTCTCAGTGTTCTTTCTTATTCTCTGTGGTTTTCACTGCAAGGATGACAATGTCTGGATTAAATTCCTTTTATTTTTTTTCTGTTTCTTTTTAACAACAGTAATTTCCCAACAAACGCTACCTGGGAAAGACAGGTCTATTTCCAAAGTACTCTGTGCATCCATTAACTCTGGGCTAGTTTCCCAGTGTCAGTTTTATAGGTGAATCTCTCTCTCTGATGACCAGTTAAGCATAGTGTATGTTTTTGGCCTGCCTGTGAACTAGCTGTTCTGCTCCTTGGTGCCAAAGGGTAGAATTCAAAAAATAAAAATCAATTAACTTTCCACTTCTGATGTTGTACAAACTTATTTCTTGTGCGCAGTATGAATGGGAATTTGAAGGCTGTTCTTGGGCATTTTTTTTTCTCGTGACTCAATTAGAATGGAAGCTTAGAAGATCTGAAATGATGTCAGATCAGCATCCTGGGCTCCTGTGTGCCTCTGAAGGCAGGCTGCAGGGACACAAACTCAGGCCTTTTATTTTTCAGGCAAAGAGGAAAGAAAGAGCTCTCCTTCCCTCGGTGGGTTCTCAGGATGCTGGGCCCAACAGGCGGGCTGCATCTTCTTTCCATACGGTACCTCCTTGCTCACCTGTGCCATGGGAGGCAGCCTGGACCCTCTCCGCTCTCAGTCACTGAACATTAACCAGGGGTGACATCATTTTTAACTCAAAAAAGTTTTCTTACACGGGATCTTCTGAACATTAACCATCCTCTTTTTGACAACTCAGTGTCATTCAGAACATCAGCCAAAGGCTGAGCTGATGGGCCTTTGTCTATGGAGCAGAGGCTCCTGTACACTGTGTCTTCTTGAAGAGAAAATGGAAACCAACTCACTTTGTGCTTTTTTCCACAAAGGAGAGAGAGTTATGCTGCTGCCTCCTGCCCAGGACAGCATTAACACAGCTGTCCACTTTGGCTTTTGTCTTACAAAATAAACCAGCACAGATGATCACCCTGTCTTCTAGAAAATCATCTTCATCTTGACAACTGTGGCCTTTTGGGGGCCCTGGATTCTGCCACAGTGGGCTGTGGCCGGGCAGGCTCTCCTCGCCTGCAGGCTCTTTTCTCCCACTGCCACTTCTGTGCCTGACAGTGAGCAGGTGGACCTCTGGGCCTCCTGACCTGCCACCCTCAGTGGAGGGTGGCCGTGGTCCCGCACACCTGAGGCTGGTCACTCTCCTCTCTCCACTCTCCTGGAAGTGTGACCTTAAACAGAATCCAGGCCACGGCCACACTGCAGATCCTGACCTTAATGTCACCCTGAGATGGCAAGTCCTGTGCGGAGCCTCCTGCTGAATCAACTGCATCACAGAACGCCTTTGGTGGTGGAATTCCGCGTTTTCCATGGCACTTTGCTCTAGCTTCGGTGATGTCACTTTGGTTTCAGGAAAATAAAAAGAGAGGACAGTATAGAACCCCGATTCCTCCAGACAGGCTCTGTGGCTGCCTGGGATAGAGCACCTCTACTCCCCTGAGGAAGATGGTGACTTTGGAATCATCTCTCCTGGGAGGGTCAAAAAAACTAAGATAAGGCCCCCAAATACCAAGTATACAAGCACAAATTCACTCTCCAGAGGCACCACCTGCAGGTAACTGGGCTCTCAAAGACACTGTGGGTATTCATGATAACCAAAAGCTTGATTTCATGGAGCTAGGAGCTAATGGTCCTTCACCTGATAAATCTCAGGGAAACCGATTCACCAGCACTTGGTAAAAACCACGTGGAGCGAACTCCATGCAGACAGACAGGTTTTTTCAGCCCAGACTAAAACTGCTCAGAGAGACGCTCTAGGAAACGGGCTCACTGCACACGTTAAGTAAAAGCCTCCGGTGGTGATGTGTTGATTGGTTTTCAGGTTTTCCTTGAAATAACAAAACTGCCAGTCAGAGAGGACCGGGCTCTGCATTTTATCTGTACACGCTTTTGACTTTTAAATTAACTCTGGATCCGAGAACTTTTTTTTCAATGGGAAAGCTGGGAAGCAACATCATGGGAGTAGCTTTTATACGCGGTTAGCTCTCTGCTGCTGTGTGGACCCCAGGGTAGTTTTCAGCCTCAGAATGCTTTCTTCTATGGTCAGTGTCCTCTTCAGCCGTGTGGTCTTTCGGATCCAGCATGGGACCACGAGAACAGAAAGGATGCTGCCCCAGGGGCTGCGGCAATGCCCCTTCGTCTGGGATTAGGAGCTAAGCTGCCGCCACGCGGCTGGCACAGTGTGGTGAGCAGGGGAAACCAAGCCTCTCCCGGGGTCCAGATCTTTCCTAATCCATCTCTCTGCCCTTGACTCTCTTCTGTTTTGGGACAAAACGTCTGCTGTTCTCTCTTATAGCTGCTTGCTTCTAACCTCCACGATTGGTCTTGTCTCTTCACTTGTCCCGCCTTCTGGACACCTGTATTTTTTTCTAGCTCCTTCTTTTTTGTAGTCAGGTTCTCCAGCAGAACGGGGGCTTCCATCTGAGAAGTCCTGCTGTGAACAGAAGAGGTCTCTCCCTTCCTTCTGACTGGAGGCCTTGCCAAACAGGCTTTTCACACAAAACCTTTTTTTAGGACCTTAGTCCGGGATTTCTGCTTCTGTTTGGGAGCTCAGGGGTTGTCTCTTCACAGCCAGAGACATTTCTTCTTTTATTTTAACAAGTACTCAGTTACAAAGCAAACAGCAGCACTTCAGGAATAAGTAAATAAATACTTGCTTATGGCTCAACTGCCTGCCGCAGTGTGACTTTGCTTCCAGTAGTTTCCACAGCCCACAGGGAACAATGTACATTCTCTGCTGCTAGAGCCAAGTCATCCTCTTTTCTGCTACTATAGCTGAGTTTAGGGCTGCAGTGTCCACAAGAAGTGGGAGACTATGCAAATAAACAATATCTTCTAAAAGCGAGGTGGGAATTAAAAAAGATGTGTTTTATGGTCGACTTTGCTGCACCTTGTCTTTTTCTGGGAAGTGATTGACAAGCAATTGCACTGAGCTCAATGCTTTAAGGCAGGGTCAGCCTGTGTCTCTACTTTGCTACTGCAAAGAAGCTAAGCTGGGTATAAGATGCTATTGTGCACCTTTCATATTTAAGAAGGCTAAATAAATATGAAAGGGAAAAAAGAAAATCTCCAACAGAATGTTCTGAGATGTTAGCAGTGTCATGTATCTGTCTTCACCTGCCTCCCCCCTTAAAACCAGATTTTGTGAATTGAAGGCTCAGAACCCTAGGAGAGGCTCCCCCAAATCAGAGTCCAGGACCAGCTAAAGAAAAGGCGAGGGTGGCAGATCTGCAAGGGCCCTATCTGAGATGATGATTCAGGAGGAAGTCAACTGACCTGATTAATCTTAGTTTTTCTTCAGTTTGTGCTAAATATATCTTGGAAAAATAAAGCCAGTGGGCTCACCGACAGCAGTTTTATTCTTGGATAGAGGACACGAAAGCATATTTGATGAGGAAGTTGCTGCTCTAAGAATAAAGCTGGGTGCCACCCAGTCAGTCACTCAGCCGCCCTGGGAGGGTCCCTTTGCCTGCTCGTGGGGCACCTGTCAGAGGAGACAGATTTGGGCCCAGCCAACATACAGATGTTCCCCAAACTGGTGGCAGGGTAAAGCTGCTCTCTTTGCAGTCTTGGGGACAGAGGCACTGTGGTGAAGCTGGAAGGTGCAGACGCACAGCCCTTAGGAATGCACGTCGCGGGGCGCTGCAAAGTGGCAGGTGGCATGAGTGAGGAGGCCGATGTCTTAAAGACTCAGTTTATCTCCAGAAATAGAAATTTTAAAAAGGCCAGTGGTGGCTGTCACGAAGGACCAGGGCACTCTCAGGGCAATCCCTGAGGCGGAGTGATGGTGCAGTGGGGGGCACATGCATCCTGGAGCCAGAACAGGCGTGTGAAACCTGGTTCCACCACCTACCAGCTGGGTGTCCTCAGGCAAGTCACTCAGCCTTTCTACATCTTCAGTCTTCTCAGCGGAAACTGGGGACAACAGTACCCACCTTGCAAGGCTGTTGTGAAGGTTAAACGAACTACTTTCTAAGGCGTTGAGGACATAGCATTTGTTAAATGAAAAAAAAAAAAAAAAGAAAGGGGGCCATGTAGGAAGAGCGTGAATAAAGGTGGCGATGCCAGGAATGGGGCTGACACACACTCCTTGCAGCGGGAGCTGTGGCCACCGTGGGAACCGCAGCAGGGCCCGCCAGCGTTAGCTGGCCGTGGCTCAGTCCCGCTTCAGTGCTAACATCCGGGCAAGGCAAACCCAGGGAAGACGGAGACAGCTGAGGAGTCCTGCCAAGGCCGCAGAAGGGTCACAGCTCAGCCGGCTGTGCGAGTCCACCACGCCTAATTCCCAAAGCAGGCCTAAAAGGCTCAGAGTTTTGTGGGATGCTCTGCAGCCAACCTACTGGGGGGCATGGCGGGCACAGGGTCCCACCCCTGCCCGGGCTGTGCTTGCCCTCAGTCAGCAGGAGTCCCAGTTGCTCAGACCACAGAACTGAGGGTGAGGCTGGGACCTGACTTTTTTTTTTTTTCACCCTGCAGAAGTCAGGGTCCTTGGTCTCCTCTCTCCAGAAGAAAGGGTGGGCAGGACACCTCCCAGATTTGCAGACATATGGCTCAGGAAACAGGCTGCGTCTGTGACTTACCACTTTGGGCTTGAATGGTGGCTGGATCTCCCTGTTCTCCAGTTTCTCCCAGTCGATCCTCCGGAAGAAGGCGTGTTCTCTCACGTCCCTCTCTCCCTCGGGCCCACAGCCCAGCCGCTTGCCTGGGTGCTTGGTCATGAGCTAGAAAAGTAGGAGAAAAGGATCTCATGCATAGGGTGGTGACAGAGTGGGTAATGCCGCGCTGTTCAACTGTAGTGCGCTATGGAAGTAGAACCGAAGTATTCTCTCCATGATAAAGAGGAAAGTAGCTTATGTGAGGCATGGATGTTAACTCAATGCTGCAACGTAGATCAAATCATACTGTTGTGCACTTTAAAGGCATTATAATTTTGTCAGTTATACCTCAGTAGAACTGGAAAAAAAAAGAGAAACATAAGGACCCTTTCCAGCCCCTTTCCCTCCCACCCCCACCACAAAAGTAGGAGAAAAAGAAAATTCTGGACGTGGCACCTCCCCTTTGCTGGCTCTGCTGCAGGCCTGCACAGGGTGACATCAACTCACAAACACAACATTCACAAGTGTGAGTCCTTCTATACTGATCTTCCTGATAAGGAAACAGGGAAGCAATCTGGTCCCATGGCCAAACCTAAGAACTTAAACCAGTATGCTTACACACTCTCTGCTTTAAGGCTGCCATTCTATATGTATGTGAACTTACGTATGTGAGAAGGCATGTATGTAACTAAAAGTGGTGAGTGCCGAAAGGATCCCATAAGATGCTGTAACAAGCATCACATGTCTATTCAGTGCCTGGACCAAAAGCTTTCAATCAAGGATTCATGGGTTGGAAAAATGAATGAATGCTGAAACAAGGAAGGAGACTAGTTAATTTCAATGCACCCCCGGCAGGATGTGGCAGTGAGCACTGACCATAAGCGCTTTGAAGTCAGGACCCATTCTCCCTATTTATACATAAATAGGGGCTTGTCCTTGGAAGATATGTGGTAAATGCTTCCCAAATGGTCAGGCTCACCAGAAAATGGTGGGAGTGTTTTGCTCTCCATCTTACTAGGTCTGAAATGATTTTGTGACCTACAACTTGACTATTAAAAACCAGTCACTCCTAAGTATTAACTCAATGGAAATGTCTTTGTCTACTCTCCAAACCAAAGACCCAGGAGGTTCATGGCAGTCCTATTTGTACCGGCCCCAAACCACAGTGGGAACACCCCAAGGCCCATCAGCAGTGGAATGGGTAAATAGGCTGCGGTATATCCACACATGGAGTAGCACACAGCAATATGAAAGGACCACCACCACACACAGCAGGACAGGGAAGCTCACGATCACAATGCTGACACCCACTGCACGATTCCACTGTGCACAGTTCAAAGCAGGCACGGCTCTTTGATACGTGCAGTTATGAGTAGGGACGCTGCTTGTCTTGGGGGTGGGAGAGGAGGGGCCTCCAGGGTGTCGGAACATTCTCTTTCTCAACCAGTTACATGAGTGTGTTCATTTGGTGAAAATTAATTTATTTACGCACTGCTGATATGTGCCCACTTCTGTCTCTATGCTGTATCTCAAAGACAGAGGAGCGAATGAAGAATGAACCAAGACACACCCAGTGAGGTCAGAGAAGGGGACTCACGTTTCCTAAGGGCCTGTGATTCCCATAACTCGCACTGCAATTTCGCAAGGTGAGTCAGACACCAAAGCACAGGACTATTAACTGCCTGGGCCAGAGTTCTAAGAAGTCCTGGGTTTGAACCTGCTTTCCAGGCACCCCCGTTTCCTGCTACGCCCTGCATGTCACCAAGTGCTGGTCCTGGCATGGGTATGCATGGGTGTGTGGTCTCTGCCATCCCTCAGAAGTGTGGGGAGGGTGTTTCTGCTGCCGAACACAAATCTACTTACTCCTTTGCAGATGGAAACAGCCTCCTTGGACAAGGATTTTGGATAAGAAACGTTGTGCTCCATTATAGACTGAAACAGCTCATCTTCATCTTCACCGTCGAATGGAGGCTATTTCAGAAAACAGACAGATAGGAAAATATTTAGGCAGGGGAATTCATTCACATGGTGCCTGAAGATCCAATTCAGGACCAAGGAACAGACTTGGTTTCTGGGCACACGCAGGCTACAGAAGTAGCGCAGTGAACCTGTGGGCTTATGTGATTATCTTTAATCAGGTTGGAGGTTGTTCTTCATGTTTTAACTCTATCCCTTTAACTATTCGCCCTGAGCAACCCAAAACCATCGTTAGGGAAAATGTTTTTTGAGTCATAATTTTAATGATTTGCAAATAAATTATAATTAATTCATTAATTTTGTAATTATGTGTTAAAAAATCTAATTATGATCATGTTAGGTTACAGATGGCTTTGTGTTCAGAGGTGGGGGCAGATGGGGAATGCTAATGCCTCTGTGGCATGAAGGGGCCGTCAGAACAGGAGCAGAGAGTACTTCTGCAAGTCCAGGTCCAGGAATTCACATCAGAGCCTGCCTGACCCACCAGGGAGCCACTCTCTGGGGGGCCTGCCACCTGCATGGTGGCGGAGATGAATGAGCTTAGCTTCTACCAGACACCCCCCTGTCCTCCTCTGCTGGGTCTACAGCACCCAGGTAGGAAGCAGGAGGCCTGGTGCACTGCGGGAGGTCATGGCTTCAAAGTCAGGTGGATGTGGACCAGAATTCCAGCTCTGGGTGCCCACAGGTGAGTGTCCCACCTCTTTAAGACAGTTTCCCAACGTGCAAAATGGGGTTCCCTGGGGAGTCTGTAAAGTGCCTGATATGTTGTGTTGCACCCAGTATGTACCCAATGAAAGTGCTTAGCAGTATTGGTATTGTTACTAAGGCAGACAAACTGTCTAGGAAGGGCTCCTGGAATCCTCAGGAGGCACAAGTGAGCTCTGGATGCCTTTCAGATGCCCTCTGGCATCTTTAATCCTGAGGGGCCTAGCAAATTACCTGTCACTCTGGAGGCACAGCACACAGGATAGGTTAGTTTATGGGAAAATTCTTAATGTTCTCCTTTGGCTCAGCTAACTGAGCTCAGCATAATTAAGGCAGACCAGGGATTAGTCCTCTGATAGCGAACCCCATGTATAGTTTCCTTCTCATGGAAAGAGGCCTCCTGGTCACTCTGGCTGATATGGTCACGACTCAGCTAATGCCGAGTCTGGCTTAAATTTAAACTATACTTGGGACAAAAGACAACTGTGCAGTGATCAGGAGACTGTCCTTCTTTCAAATATTTCCCTCTCGAATGCAGAAGACAGGGATTGTGTGGGGAACATTCTGTGCAGGCCACTGGCCTATCACAGCTGCTTAACTGTCGCTGGGCATGGGCCCCGCTTCGCCCAGGTGAGCTTCCCCACATGGCTCATTTATGAAATGGACGCTGCTGTGTCAGGGATTAGGCCTGTGCACTGCGGGTCAAAGGAAGACTTTTACCACAAAGTCCTTCCGGGTCCCCAGTGAGGGCAGGACACTTGGCTGCTGACCCACCCCAGAAAGTGTTCCTTAGAACATTAACCCTTCAGGATATTCGTGGGTCAGAGTTTGCAGCCTATAGTCACTTCTGGAGATCTGTCTTAACATTTACATTTTTTTAATTTTTTATTATTTTATTTTGGTATCATTAATCTACAATTACATGAAGAACATTATGTTTACTAGGCTCCCCCCTTCACCAAGTCCTCCCCACATACCCCTTCACAGTCACTGTCCATTAGTGTAGTAAGATGCTATAAAATCACTACTTGTCTTCTTTAACATTTACATTTTAAAGGCCCTGAGAAGTCCTGCAGTAAAGAAGGCCTTTTACCCCACTGTGAGTCATCACAATCTGGGGCTGCAAGGATCCTCTGAGGCCCCTTAGGCTCGTCTGTTGCAGTCAGATTCCTAAGGAGTAACAAAAGCCACCAGCCCACACACCCTGGCAGAGGCTAGCGGTTTCACTCTGTCCCGTCCCTGTGAGGCCACGAGCATCAGCCAATCCCAGGGAGGACACATGCCTCTCCCCCTGAGGTTCTGTTCTCACCCACTGTGCTGTGAGCCCGTATGGCCAGGTAAAGAACGGCCAGTGTCTGTGAGAGGGCAGCAGCCGTACCATTTACTTCTCAGGCTGCTGCTCTGGGCCAGGCACCACGTGGAGTGTCATGTGGGCCTCAATCCTCAAAACAACCTGGTGACATAGTTTCTATTAATCCCAGGTGACAGCTGAGGTCACTGAGGTTCTATGAAGTGCTTTGGGTGGGACTGCAGAGTGGAGTGTCCAAGAACCGGATGCCCACCCAGGCACCCTGATTTTCAGAGCCTGGGCTCTTGGCCATTCTGAGCAATGCCACTTCCCCATGCTTGTCCTGGTGCCTAGTGGCTGAGGTGGCCCCCTGGCGCTGCCGCTGGTAGGGCTGAGCGGGAGGGGCTCAGCTGTTGGTCCACCCAGCACGTAAAGAGGATGTGATCGTTGGTGAAGATCATTTTTGCAAACTTTAAAAGGCCGATCCATATCCTGCACGGCGGGTAGGGGTGAGTTCTGAAGATAAAGAGCAGGCAGTCGCCGTGGCCGGAGAAATTTAAAAACATTGCAGAGAAAGGGACTGTTTCTGGAATAGAGACCTGGCATGATTTCCCAGCCTTAATTTGGATTGCTTCTCTCTTGCTTGTGCCACATGCCCACTGTGGCTCAGCAGAGGTGGCCAGGGACCCAGGCTCATGGAGCAGCTGCCATCCTGGCCTTGCTGCAGAAGTTGGCATAGGAGCTCTGGTGCGTCCTGCTCGGGCACATAGGGGCTCTGCCCGGAGCATGTCCACTCGGACCTCACCGGGAGAACTAGCCACGCTAGGGACACCCAAATGCCCGGGGACCAGCAGTGGTGACCATCAGAGTCAGGAAAGCTCCCCGGAGCCCTACTTTAAACTAAAATGATGTATTCTTGGGGGCGGGGGCAAGTCTGCAAAAGTGGCTACTTTCCCTTTACCTAAACACAAAAACTGCTCTTAGCTTTCTGTGGACTCTAAGGCTTTTCACAGTATTTTCAAATCATGATGCCTAACTTGGAGTTCCTTGTTTTCCCGACAGCCGTACACACATTTCCTCTGGCGCTGCCCAGTCTGCTGAGGGCATCCATCATCAGAGACTGAGTCACTTGTCAGCGGGCACATTCACAATTGCTTCCGGCACTGTAGTCTAATAACTCATGCTACCATACACATCTCTGCGCATACTATTTTTCCCTTCTCTGAATTACTTCCTAAGAATAATTTCCCAGGTGTGAGATCATGTGGCCAAAGGATGTGAACATTTTTATGGCTCTTGTTAAGTCTCCCTAGGTCCCCCCCTGGGGCACTCTTACAGTTAATTGCTTGCTATCAGGTCTTGCTGTTGAAGGCAGGTCAATGGTGAAAAGTTATAATTATATTCATTTGCCTTTCCAGTCACGACAGCTACGGAGCCTGGGGACAACTGGAGGCAATGCGTCGGTGAGGTCTGTAATGCATGACCACTGTGGGACGCCTCTCTTTCCTCTTTCCCCCCCAACTGCCAGGATTATTTTTAAATTTCTGTATGGAGGGACACAGTGTTTCAAGCTAAGCTACCTGCTAAGTCCTGGCTTGGTGTGAACATTTTCTCATCTGCGGGTGCCCTCCCTGGTGCCCTCCTTAGCAACGTGTAATCTGTGGGTTTTAAACAGACAGGTGGGGGTGACGATTCACTCTTTCCAAAGTGACTCCTTAATCACTTACTAGCACATGGTTTGGGGGCCCTGCGTGTTTATTTACAGATCGCTGATGACCAAGGGTGGGGGTGGGAGAGCACCCAAGGGTCGTTCAGGCTATAGTTTTGGGATAAAGTACCCATTTCCAATTCATCAGGAATGAAGACAAAGCAGAAACAGCCCTGGCGGGAAGCAGCATAAAGAAAAGAAGGCTGGGCCCTTTATGATGAATACTCATGGGCACTCGGAGCCCCAACCTGCTCACTAGAGTGCTGGGCAAATAGTATTTATGCCCCAAAGTAATCACATTTGTCATGCAATCTAGGAATTGGAGAAAGACTTGAGGCTGTTTATACTTAACTGTTCCCTTGGCCTCTGACGATAAATAAACCAAATGAGGAGAAAATTGCAATAAACTATTTTTTCTGGTTGTCTTCAGCCCTCTGTGATTAAAGAGGACAAATTTAGACCATAACCCAATCAGTGACTTGATAATTAATCTTACTTTTCAATAACAGCATCTATTGCCCCTGCTGGGTCTCTGCAGCTCCTCCAGCTTTTGGGGGGCTTTGGGTAATACGAGCAGAGCCTTCATTATCCTTTCGGGGCTGAGTCACAGCCCACGAGTATGTTTAAGTTTGCACTGAATCAGAGAGGATGATGAAGAAGTGGGTTCTGAAAAGAAAATACTGTGTTTGAGGCAGGCACAGAGAAGATTTAGAGATACAATGCCTGTGCCCGAACGCCTTCCACAGGGCCTGAATGTGGGATGCCTTTAAGGCGTCACATTTAGAGTCCCGCCATTTTCAGCAGAGATTCTGAAAATGTCAAGGGATCATACAAGGCAGGCTAAGTGACTCCGAGAAGCAGGATGGGAAATGATGAAAATGTGCCTGAATGCTTACGGAACCACTGGGTGTTGCGGGGGGGGTGGCGGGGTGCTGAGCTGTCAGGGAGGTGAGGTAAACCTTCAAGTCCGGGCACTCAAGGACAGTCTGAGATAGGACTTCAAAATGCACCCTACAGGGACATCCTTGCACAAGTGCAGTGTTCCCTGAGCTCTCCCCTGGGGAATGAAGTCCCAGGAAGGCCTCGAGAGAAGGATGGGAGTGGGCGCGTGTGCATTGCCCTCCCGGGGGTGGGAGGACGACTCGGCTGCAGGCCTGGGTTCTGAAATGCTAGTCTCCAGCTGGCCAATGCCACCTCATTTTCTCTTGTGTAAAATGCCTTTGGAAACAGATCCTATTTCCATCTAACACAACTAATTTCATTTATTGGCATATGCAAATGTGACTCTTAATGAAAAGAGGGTTTGTTCTCCGGACTCAAGAGTCAGAACATTCAAGTGGGACCAAGGAGGGGAACCCCGCTTTCTATGCTTTCATGAAAGGCATGGCTCCCACGGGGCCGATAATTCCTTACATTTTACTGTCAAAGTTCTCTAAAGAGGGGAAACGAACTTCAGGAGCAGGTAACTTGTGTTTTGCCAGCTGTTCTCTCATTGACAGGGGTTTTCTATAACCTGCTTCTCCATGTTTACTAACAGAGGTATTTGGCCTAAGGTGAACATTTTATTGGGGAAAAAACCTGAATAATACACAAACCACTTTTTAAATATCAATCGGGTTTTAACATCATTGAGAAATAATGACCAAATGGAGGCTAGTACTGAGTGTCTTTTACTACCGTTGTATCTCAAAGATGGAAGACGTAATGGAAGAGACATAACCGGGTGACCGTCAATGGCCTCCCACCCCAGAGTGGAGGCCAGTGGTCTTGCAATGACCTCCATGCCCACAAGACCTGGTGCGCCCCTCTGCTTTCTGACCTCGGGCCTCTTACTCCCTCTTTAGCCCACTCTGTGCTGGGCAGACTGGCAGCTTCCCCTCCATTTCTTAAGCATGGCCACACACTCCACCCCAGGGCCTTTGCACTTGCTGTGTCCCCTGCCTGGAATGCTCTATCCCCAGATGTGCACATGGACATTCTCTTTCCCTTTCTTCTGGTCTTAACTTAATCTCTACATGGGTCCCTCCAGGGCCATCTGAGCTAAAATTTCAACCCTCCCCCAAAACTGTATCTTCTTTTCCTGCTGTTACTTTTCTTCTTAGCCTATCACTGCTCTATATTTTCCTTATTTAACTTATCTATTGTCTGTCTGTCTAGACCGTAGGCTTTCTGGAGGTAAGGCTTTTTGTCTGTTTCGTTTATGGCTGCTAGCATGTACATAGTAAGTGTTCAGTAAGTCGGTGCTGAATGAAAAAATGAGTCAACAGAGATACCATGTCAGACAGGGGGACATTTTTGCCCAGGAAGGAAGATTCAGAGATTTCTTTGGGGGTAGCTCTGCTGCTCAATGTGGGATTTCTTTTCATTCTCTCTTACTAAGGCTTTGGCTACAGAGAGTCAAACTCCTTGGCCCCAGCACTTGGGGGCTGGGAGTTATAAGAATCTGCCCACAGCAGAATTTTCTTGGGCATAACAGTAGAGATATGATAGATGCTCACCAGACCTGCCTCTCCTGGCCAAGCTCACAGGTGCGCTATGCTTCCCTGCCCTCTGCATCTCAATGGGGCCATGTGGCCAGTGGAATGGAAGCAGAGTTACCCATGCCACCTCTTAGCCTGGCCTCTTAAATGTTCTGTGTAACTGTCCTCCTGCTCTCTCGCCACTGGCCAGTTGACTAAGGAGGATTCAGTGAAGGAACCTGAGGTGCCAAAAATGGTGGAGCCCAATGGCTGAATAAAGCCTGGGTCCCTGAGTCACCATGTGGATCAGTCTCCCCCTCCCCCACCACTAGGACTATGCCAAGAATGTGAAAAAAAAAACCTGTGTGGTGTTTGAAGACAGTGAGATTTTGGGCTTGCTTGTTAGAGCAGCTAGCGTGACTTACCCCAGTGATACAGATATTAAGGCCACTGTATTACGTTAATGAACTGTTATCTGATATATGTTGCATTCCTAAGAGAAACCTAGCTTGCCTTTTCTTAACTGGAAGTTCAGCCTTGCTGGACTTTTGGGAAAATTACAATGAATTGCCAAGGGTGAGATAAGAGGAGATGGAGAGATGCTATTAAAACACGTCTTCAAGTTTAACTGCCTTCTTTCTTTAATAATAATACTGATCAGACACATAGGGAGCAGCTGGCATCATTTTTGCAGACACACTTGCAGGGAACCATAAGCCGGCTCCAGTTTTGAGAACTGAAAACTTACAGAGGCTATTGTCATCATCATTGAGTGGAGGATGCATTTGTGTACAACGCAAAAGCTGTATTGCTTACACTCCAGCTTGTAGCTTTCAGGTTTTTATAACCAGAAGATAATTTCTGTGCATATTGAATATAATCTACTTTCAAGGGCAAATTTCTCCCTCTTTCACCTGGATCAAGGAAGTCAGACCAGCATCAGATATACCACACTGCCAGGTCCTTCTATCACGGCTGAACAGAGCTGCAGTATTCACATTACCCAGCAATCAACAAGCATGAAATGTAGTGGAACGTTACCTGCCCAGCTAGCATTTCATATAAGAGGACGCCAAAGGCCCACCAGTCCACGGATTTTGCATACGGCTGATAAGCGATTATCTGGGTGAAAACAAACACATCGATTATGTTTAGAAGCAAATAAAAAAGCCTGTGTTAGAACAAGTCACTCAAGCATGTAGGCATTTACACACTCAGTTCATGCAAATGCGGTGGCGATCATACTTGTCTTTGATCTCTGCACCATGGGGAGAGGGCCCTTCCAATGAGACACGCGGAGAACGTGGAGAACAATCACGCCCTGAGTCACTGCCCCAAACACCTGTTTTGGAACGACTCTTCTGCATCCAACTGGAGGTACCACAGTGCTGTCTGAAGGTAGGTTTAATTATCCTCATTGGTGAAAAATATTTGGACACTGAGGTGGATTTAATTTTGGAAAAAGCCATAGGTCATTCAGAGCTAGGGGTCTAATAAGATAAACTATGCAACAGAACTTAATAGAATTTCACTAAAAAGATAAAGATGATAGATGATAATGATAATAATACAGAGTGGGAGGAGGAGGAGGAATGACTGGAGACTGGTTTGTTGTGTGAGCACGAGAGGTACAATGGTATTTGTTGAATGACTAAAGTTTCAAAATGTTTTAAAAGAGATGTAAATTGTCAAAGGTAATATTTGGCCCTTGTCTGAATCTTGATTCGAACCACCCAACTGTAGAACAGAAATTGGGAAAATTTAAGTATGGTCTTGATATTAGATGATATTAAGGAAGCAGTGTTAATATGGTAGATGGGATACGTGGCAAGGTGATGAGTTAAAAAATGTCCTTCTCAGTTAGAGATGAGTGTATTTATGAATGAAATGACATGATATCTTAGATTTGTTTTATATGCTTCAGCAAAATAGGCGCAGAGAAGAAGGGATGCTGAATTGGCTAAATGCAGGCCGTGACGCGCCTTCCCCCTCCCTTCCCCTCTACATCTGTGGCTATCAGAAGTACTAGAATAATCCTACAACCTTCCCTTGGGGAAGGGAGGAATACTGATTTGAATTTCTAAGTGTGGCATGGCTTATTAAAACACCGGCTTCACTGCCTCACAGGTAAACTGTGTACCTAATGTCCATATTCCCAAACCTATGGATCGCACCCCAGGATTGGGGAAAAGACACACTAACAGGTACTCAGCACAACCATTCTGCCATTTTGCATACAAATTTGACTCTGAAGTGTTCTAGATTTTTTTTTTTATGGCCTACGTCTAATTAAATGTCCAGGGACACAGGCAAACATTCTGCCTGTCAGCCCATCACCATTTCTTTAATGTATTAGTAATATTTCTCCTTGTGGAATGAGGAATACAAGAGCCTATGGCATGCATCAGGGTGGGGGGCACCCAGGGGGTACACATTTGGGTCTGGCAGCTTTGGAGCTCATTACCCTGATGAGAACAGGATAACCAAGGGAACCTATGAGCAGGCCTTTGTTTCTTTTTGAAAACTACACCACTCTTCTCTGAAAACCTGGAAAATACACAGACAATAAGCATAAAAAACTCTACCGAAATGAGTCTGTATTACCTGGGGCCAGGAAATGGTAAACGTCATTTCGAGTTCCCAGTCAGGCAATGACTGGACCAAAGCCTGCCTTGACCAAGTGGAACCTTGGGTGTTCTCTTTGGGAGACTGAAGGTACACTTGCTGAGCACTGGAGCACAAATAGATGCTCTACACACAGTCTATATAATCCAATGAGGCAGAAATTACTATTCCCATTTTATTGGTGAGAAATCTGAGGTGCGAGAAGTTTAAGAGACTTATCCAAAGTGAATAAGCCGTGCTCTGAATAGAGACATGTCTGTTTTAAAAATACAACTTACAGTTTTCATACCGGGATTGATAAAACAGTAATAAAAGGGCTTTGAGATTTAGAGATCTGAAGTCCTTTCATTTGTTGCAAGTATGTTTCAAAAGTATCTGAATTAAAATTTGTTCTTGTAACTGTGTTGAAACTAGTTCCTGCACTTTATTTTCATTAATCAGTGTTTTAGTAAGTTTGTTTTTCAGGCAGGCAGAGCACAGGTACCCTGTTGCTGCATGAATAGTGGGGGCTGAACAGTGGGAGGTCACACTTGATTTCATATCCTATATTCTACAGATATCCGAGCAGCCTCACCAACCAGCCTCTCTACTTGGGTGATGGAATCGGCCACCTGAGTTTGGAAAGCTGTCTGAAGTCAAGGGTGTGCAAACCCTGTTTCTGCTCAGAATGATTCACAAATCCTAAAAGCCATGGCCACCTGTTTTCTGTTTTTTTTTTTTTTTGACTCGGTATCAGCTTTGGTCCAACTTGCTTTTCATTTTCTATTTCCACAGCATTAAACTCTTATGGCTCCTGCTGCAACATCCTCTCCTTCCTCCAAGGCTCACAAAAACCGCACGCCAAGTGCCAATGGTTTGTTTTTCTTGGCAACAGCATTTGTCAGTCCCTAGAGCCTGCCAGCTCAGCCACTGGGCCGAGATTACAAAGTCACTCTGAACACTGCAGTGCCCTCAACTGAATGATAGGATGGGATTCAGAAACTAGCTGGAGCATGTCTTCCTGGAGCAATTCAAGATCTATTACCCCTGGCTTGTGCACTAGATGAAATGGGAAAATACCAGTTAGGAGGTAGAGGGGTGCGACTTTACCATGGCAAATTCACTTCTAGAACGAAACATACGTTTCCCTCAATGATCAGCCACTATTAATAAATCTCTGATTATCCAAAACCTCATTGCAAAGGGGAGAGTGTTAGAAATCCCTGTTTGAAGATAAACATTTAGAAACACATACTTTCGGATACTGGTTACACTGTCCCTCGTGAGGTGTCTACAACCTGTGCCCTCCAATAGCCACTGGCCATGTGTGGTCACCGAGCATTTGAAATGTGGCTCGCGCAAGTTGAGATGTGCCCTAGGTGTAAAGTACATGCCAGATTCTGAAGATCTACTATCAAAAAACGCAAAGTATTTCATTAATTTTTTATTTTGGATATAGCGAGTTAAATAAAATATATTAAAATTAATTTTATCTGTTTCATTTTGAACTTCAAATAACACTGCTGCCAAATGCAGTCTGGCTTACACTCCATGCCTAGGGGACGGTGCCGGTATAGACCCTCTCCCTGGCTCCTGTCGGCCTAGGGAGCCGGCTTGGGGCTGAGGACCCGCCTCAGAAACCTCAGAATGGACCTCAAGGCTCTCTTGTGTCTACTCTCCACAGGGACAGGCGCAGGTGTCTCTGGCCCTTGTGGGACAATGGGGGCTTGCCGCCAAGCCCAGGGACTCCTGACACCGTGAAGCCCCCGCCAAGGGGCTGGGATGGCAAGCTGGCTTCCCACAGCAGAGAAGCTCACAAAAGGAGAGGCAGCTCTGGCAGGAAGGGCTTGAGCTGGCAGGTCTCCCTGCACATGGGAGGCTGAGCTGCCGCTTCAAGGATGGGCCCCCAGCAGGGCCGTTCAGTTTCATTGCTCTCTGCCATGATCGCCATTATTCTTACACTCAATGAGCCCATGGCTTTGGGGGAGGGCAGTGTCAGGATGATCCAAATGGCTGCCTGTCTTGAAAAGTGAGATAGAGGAGGGCGGAGCCAAGATGGCGGCGTGAGTAGAGCAGTGGAAATCTCCTCCCAAAAACACATAGAGCTATGAAAATATAACAAAGAAAAATCTTCCTAAAATAGAGACCACAGGACACAGGACAACATCCAGACCACATCCACACCTGCAAGAACCCAGCGCCTTGTGAAGGGTGTAAGATACAAGCCCCAGCCCGGCGGGACCCGAGCGCCTCTCCCCCCGGCTCCCCCCGGCTCCCAGCGGGTGGAGAGAAACCGGAGCGGTTTTTTTTTTTTTTTTTTTTTTTTTTGGCGAGCGCTTTTTGGAAGCCTTAGAGGGACGGGCCCCCGTTGCTGGGGAGGCAGGGTGGCGGGACCGGTGAGGAGGTGCCTGGGAACGGCGCCGGAGGACAAAGAATATCCCGCGTTTCTCCCTGCGAGACCTGGGGGCGGGTGGCTGGGACCGGCGCCTGAGGACAAAGAATATCCCCCGTTTTTCCCTGCGGGACCGGTGGGCGGGTGCCTGAGACCGGCACTTGAGGACAGAGGAAATCGCGCGTTTTTCCCCTTTTTTTTTTCTCTTTTCTGCGAGTGCTTTTTGGAAGCCTAAAAGGGACAGGGACCCCGGTGCTAGGGAGGCAGGGCGGCGGGACTGGTGAGCGGGTGCCTGGGACCGGCACCTGAGGACAAAGAATATCCCGCATTTTTCCCCGTGGGACCGGTGGGTGGGTGCCTGAGACCAGCACCTGAGGACGGAAGAAATCGCGCGTTTTTCCCCTTTTTTTTCTCTCTTTTTGCCGAGTGCTTTTTGGAAGCCTTGAAGGGACAGGGACCCCGGTGCTAGGGAGGCAGGGCGGCGGGACTGGTGAGCGGGTGCGTGGGACCAGTGCCTGAGGACAAAGAATATTGAGCGTTCCTTCCCTGCGGGACCGGTGGGTGGGTGCTTTTTGGAAGCCTTGAAAGGACAGGGACCCTGGTGCTAGGGAGACAGGGCAGCAGGACCAGTGAGCGGGTGCCTGGGACCGGCACCTGAGGACAAAAAAAAAAAAAAAAATCGCTTGTTTTTTCCTTTTTTTTCCTTTTTTTTTTCTCTTTCTTTCTGTTCCCTCTCTCATTGTTGCTGCTGTTGTTTTGGTTTGGAGAGTGCTTTTTGGAAATCTTAAAGGGGCAGGACAGGTCACTTAGACCAGAAGCAGGGAATCTGGGGATCTCTGGGCACTCTAACCCCCTGGGCAGCAGGGAGCACAGAGGCCCCTTACGGAGATAAATAGTCTCCTGGCTGCTCCCCCTCCAACGGGGCTCCACCATTTTGGAGGAACAGCCCCAGCCAGGCCAAGCCCACAGCAACAGCGGAGATAAACCCCAAAGCAACTGGGCGGGAAGCAGAAGCCCTGTCTGCGCACAGCTGCCCAGCACAAGCCACTAGAGGTCACTATTCTCCCAGGAAAAGGCTACAAACCAACAAGAAGGGAAGCTCTTCCAGCGGTCACTTGTACCAGCTCTGCAAACTATCTCTATCACCATGAAAAGGCAAAACTACAGGCAGACAAAGATCACAGAGACAACACCTGAGAAGGAGACAGACCTAACTAGTCCTCCTGAAAAAGAATTCAAAATAAAAATCATGAACATGCTGACAGAGATGCAGAGAAAAATGCAAGAGCAATGGGATGAGATGCAGAGAAAAATGCAAGAGCAGTGGGATGAGATGCAGAGAAAAATGCAAGAGCAGTGGGATGAAGTCCGGAAGGAGATCACAGATGTCAGGAAAGAGATCACAGAAGTGAAACAATCCCTGGAAGGATTTATAAGCAGAATGGATAAGATGCAAGAGGCCATTGAAGGAATAGAAGCCAGAGAACAGGAACGTATAGAAGCTGACATAGAGAGAGATAAAAGGATCTCCAGGAATGAAACAACACTAAGAGAAATATGTGACCAATACAAAAGGAAAAACATTCGTATTATAGGGATACCAGAAGAGGAAGAAAGAGGAAAAGGGATAGAAAGTGTCTTTGAAGAAATAATTGCTGAAAACTTCCCCAAACTGGGGGAGGAAATAATCGAACAGACCATGGAATTATACAGAACCCCCAACAGAAAGGATCCAAGGAGGACAACACCAAGACACATAATAATTAAAATGGCAAGGATCAAGGACAAGGAAAGAGTTTTAAAGGCAGCTAGAGAGAAAAAGGTCACCTATAAAGGAAAACCCATCAGGCTAACATCAGACTTCTCAACAGAAACCCTACAGGCCAGAAGAGAATGGCATGATATACTAAATGCAATGAAACAGAAGGGCCTTGAACCAAGGATACTGTATCCAGCACGACTATCATTTAAATATGATGGTGGGATCAAACAATTCCCAGACAAGCAAAAGCTGAGGGAATTTGCTTCCCACAAACCACCTCTACAGGGCATCCTACAGGGACTGCTCTAGATGGGAGCACCCCTAAAAAGAGCACAGAACAAAACACACAACATATGAAGAATGGAGGAGGAGGAATAAGAAGGGAGAGAAGAAAAGAATCTCCAGACAGTGTATATAACAGCTCAATAAGCGAGCTAAGTTAGGCAGTAAGATACTAAAGAAGCTAACCTTGAACCTTTGGTAACCACGAATCTAAAGCCTGCAATGGCAATAAGTACATATCTTTCAATAGTCACCCTAAATGTAAATGGACTTAATGCACCAATCAAAAGACATAGAGTAATAGAATGGATAAAAAAGCAAGACCCATCTATATGCTGCTTACAAGAAACTCACCTTAAACCCAAAGATAAGCATAGACTAAAAGTCAAGGGATGGAAAAACATATTTCAGGCAAACAACAGTGAGAAGAAAGCAGGGGTTGCAGTACTAATATCAGACAAAATAGACTTCAAAACAAAGAAAGTAACAAGAGATAAAGAAGGCCACTACATAATGATAAAGGGCTCAGTCCAACAAGAGGATATAACCATTCTAAATATATATGCACCCAATACAGGAGCACCAGCATATGTGAAGCAAATACTAACAGAACTAAAGAGGGAAATAGACTGCAATGCATTCATTGTAGGAGACTTCAACACACCACTCACCCCAAAGGATAGATCCACCGGGCAGAAAATAAGTAAAGACACACAGGCACTGAACAACACACTAGAACAGATGGACCTAATAGACATCTATAGAACTCTACATCCAAAAGCAACAGGATATACATTCTTCTCAAGTGCACATGGAACATTCTCCAGAATAGACCACATACTAGCTCACAAAAAGAGCCTCAGTAAATTCCACAATATTGAAATTCTACCAACCAATTTTTCAGACCACAAAGGTATGAAAGTAGAAATAAATTCTACAAAGAAAACAAAAAGGCTCACAAACACATGGAGGCTTAACAACATGCTACTAAATAATCAATGGATCAATGAACAAATCAAAATAGAGATCAAGGAATATATAGAAACAAATGACAACAACAACACTAAGCCCCAACTTCTGTGGGATGCAGCGAAAGCAGTCTTAAGAGGAAAGTATATAGCAATCCAGGCACACTTGAAGAAGGAAGAACAATCCCAAATGAATAGTCTAACATCACAATTATTAAAACTGGAAAAAGAAGAACAAATGAGGCCTAAAGTCAGCAGAAGGAGGGACATAATAAAGATCAGAGAAGAAATAAACAAAATTGAGAAGAATAAAACAATAGCAAAAATCAATGAAACCAAGAGCTGGTTCTTTGAGAAAATAAACAAAATAGATAAGCCTCTAGCCCAACTTATTAAGAGAAAAAGAGAGTCAACACAAATCAACATAATCAGAAATGAGAATGGAAAAATCATGACAGACTCCACAGAAATACAAAGAATTATTAAAGACTACTATGAAAACCTATATGCCAACAAGCTGGAAAACCTAGAAGAAATGGACAACTTCCTAGAAAAATACAACCTCCCAAGACTGACCAAGGAAGAAACACAAAAGTTAAACAAACCAATTACAAGCAAAGAAATTGAAACAGTAATCAAAAAACTACCCAAGAACAAAACCCCGGGGCCGGACGGATTTACCTCGGAATTTTATCAGACACACAGAGAAGACATAATACCCATTCTCCTTAAAGTGTTCCACAAAATAGAAGAAGAGGGAATACTCCCAAACTCATTCTATGAAGCCAACATCACCCTAATACCAAAATCAGGAAAAGACCCCACCAAAAAAGAAAATTACAGACCAATATCCCTGATGAATGTAGATGCAAAAATACTCAATAAAATACTAGCAAACAGAATTCAACAGTATATCAAAAGGATCATACACCATGACCAAGTGGGGTTCATCCCAGGGATGCAAGGATGGTACAACATTCGAAAATCCATCAACATCATCCACCACATCAACAAAAAGAAAGACAAAAACCACATGATCATCTCCATAGATGCTGAAAAAGCATTTGACAAAATTCAACATCCATTCATGATAAAAACTCTCAGCAAAATGGGAATAGAGGGCAAGTACCTCAACATAATAAAGGCCATATATGATAAACCCACAGCCAGCATTATACTGAACAGCGAGAAGCTGAAAGCATTTCCACTGAGATCGGGAACCAGACAGGGATGTCCACTCTCCCCACTGTTATTTAACATAGTACTGGAGGTCCTAGCCACGGCAATCAGACAAAACAAAGAAATACAAGGAATCCAGATTGGTAAAGAAGAAGTTAAACTGTCACTATTTGCAGATGATATGATACTGTACATAAAAAACCCTAAAGACTCCACTCCAAAACTACTAGAACTGATATCGGAATACAGCAAAGTTGTAGGATACAAAATCAACACACAGAAATCTGTAGCTTTCCTATACACTAACAACGAATCAATAGAAAGAGAAATCAGGAAAACAATTCCATTCACCATTGCATCAAAAAGAATAAAATATCTAGGAATAAACCTAACCAAGGAAGTGAAAGACTTATACTCTGAAAACTACAAGTCACTCTTAAGAGAAATTAAAGGGGACACTAATAAATGGAAACTCATCCCATGCTCATGGCTAGGAAGAATTAATATCGTCAAAATGGCCATCCTGCCGAAAGCAATATACAAATTTGATGCAATCCCTCTCAAATTACCAGCAACATTCTTCAATGAATTGGAACAAATAATTCAAAAATTCATATGGAAACACCAAAGACCCCGAATAGCCAAAGCAATCCTGAAAAAGAAGAATAAAGTAGGGGGGATCTCACTCCCCAACTTCAAGCTCTACTACAAAGCCATAGTAATCAAGACAATTTGGTACTGGCACAAGAACAGAGCCACAGACCAGTGGAACAGATTAGAGACCCCAGAAATTAACCCAAACATATATGGTCAATTAATATTTGATAAAGGAGCCATGGACATACAATGGCAAAATGACAGTCTCTTCAACAGATGGTGCTGGCAAAACTGGACAGCTACATGTAGGAGAATGAAACTGGACCATTGTCTAACCCCATATACAAAGGTAAACTCAAAATGGATCAAAGACCTGAATGTAAGTCACGAAACCATTAAACTCTTGGAAAAAAACATAGGCAAAAACCTCTTAGACATAAACATGAGTGATCTCTTCTTGAACATATCTCCCCGGGCAAGGAAAACAACAGCAAAAATGAGCAAGTGGGACTACATTAAGCTGAAAAGCTTCTGTACAGCGAAAGACACCATCAATAGAACAAAAAGGAACCCTACAGTATGGGAGAATATATTTGAAAATGACAGATCTGATAAAGGCTTGACGTCCAGAATATATAAAGAGCTCACACGCCTCAACAAACAAAAAACAAATAACCCAATTAAAAAATGGGCAGAGGAACTGAACAGACAGTTCTCCAAAAAAGAAATACAGATGGCCAAGAGACACATGAAAAGATGCTCCACATCGCTAATTATCAGAGAAATGCAAATTAAAACTACAATGAGGTATCACCTCACACCAGTAAGGATAGCTGCCATCCAAAAGACAAACAACAACAAATGTTGGCGAGGCTGTGGAGAAAGGGGAACCCTCCTACACTGCTGGTGGGAATGTAAATTAGTTCAACCATTGTGGAAAGCAGTATGGAGGTGCATCAAAATGCTCAAAACAGACCTACCATTTGACCCAGGAATTCCACTCTAGGAATTTACCCTAAGAACGCAGCAATCAAGTTTGAGAAAGACAGATGCACTCCTATGTTTATCGCAGCACTATTTACAATAGCCAAGAATTGGAAGCAACCTAAATGTCCATCTGTAGATGAATGGATAAAGAAGATGTGGTACATATACACAATGGAATACTACTCAGCCATAAGAAGTGGAAAAATCCAACCATTTGCAGCAACATGGATGGAGCTGGAGAGTATTATGCTCAGTGAAATAAGCCAAGCGGAGAAAGAGAAATACCAAATGATTTCACTCATCTGAGGAGTATAGGAACAAAGGAAAAACTGAAGGAACAAAACAGCAGCAGAATTACAGAACCCAAAAATGGACTAACAGGTACCAAAGGGAAAGGAACTGGGGAGGATGGGTGGGCAGGGAGGGATAAGGGGGGGGAAGAAGAAGGGGGGTATTAAGATTAGCATGCATGGGGGGGAGGGAGAAAGGGGAGGGTGGGCTGCACAACACAGAGAGGACAAGTAGTGACTCTACCACATTTTGCTAAGCTGATGGACAGTAACCGTAATGTGGTTGTTAGGGGGGACCTGATATAGGGGAGAGCATAGTAAACATAGTATTCTTCAGGTAAGTGTAGATTAAAAATTTAAAAAAAAAAAAAAAGAAAGAAAGAAAGAAAAGGGGGATTACTCCTTAACAGGATAAAACTATTGGTAAATCAAAGATCAACGCATGCTTTAAATATCCTTAATGTTGATCACTTAAAGGGTGTCAGATGATCAGCTATGGAGGTACTCTTTTCTGATAATATTCCTTTCTCTTAATTAAAAAAAAAAAAAAAAAAAAGCAGTTCCTGTGTGCTGACCTCCAATGAGTTCTGCACAGTGGTATAGAGGGCATGTCAAAGTGTGGGCAAAGGGTCTGTTTGTTTCTACGCAGAAGATCAAGGCCTAGCTTGGATACCCAGAAAATGAACTAAGATACGATATGAGGAGGAGCTTCCGGCATCAGCACTCTCTGGAGGACTCGTGCCGGGGGATGATCATCAAAAAGCCTCCACAGGGATCCGGACGATGCTGCGGTTGTGGCTGCATCCAGGCCACCGTCTCCTGGACTTGCCATAAGAAGGAGGAGGGAGATGTCTAGGCTGGCATGCGCATACAGTGAGACAACGAATTTGACTGGATCGGTACTGTTGGAACTCAACCAGGGGTTGGGAGGGGTGCAAGTTGTAGCACCCCAAAATCTCATGACTATAGACTATCTATGGTTAAAAGAACATATGGGATGTGAACAGATCCCAGAAATGGGCTGCTTTAATTTGTCTGATGGTTCAAGTACAGTTGGAAAATATCCATCATATCATAGATAAATTTTCACAAATGCCTAGGGTGCCTAAATGGTTTTCTTGGCTTCACTGGAGATGGCTGGTAATTATAGATTTGCTTTGTTTATGTCACCGTATTCCTATTATGTTAATATGTGTGTGCAAATTAGTTAGTAGTTTAAAACCTATACATACTTAAGGTACTATACAAGAAGATATGTCAAAGAAATAATCAATCCTCCCAAGTTTCCTTCATATGCTACATCTATAGCTTTTCTACTTCCTTCCTAATTACAAACCTTAAATAGAATTCGTGCCTCATATCGAATTTACCGAGTATCATAATTCCTCCAGGAATTATCATAATACCTCGAGACAAGTGCTGGGCATAGAAGCCACAGGGCATAAATCTGCAAAGAAGTAAAAAGCTAACCTTTGCAAACAATATGGCTTCTCTCTCACTTACCAACTTTACATTTCCCTGTATGGCCCCGGAAGATGACTGGTTAGCCAGAGACGGGTAAGATTCCTCAAGGGAGGAACAACCTAAGACAGGCACAGTCGCAGGGGGGCCATCAGGTGAGAATTTGGGGATCAACAGAGGTGAGGCTCAGAACCTCACCCCCCCTGCTTTGAGAGAAATCTTCTGCATCCGTGGATGTCTTGCTGCCCTTGTCTAGCCTGGATTAATACTTAGTCCATAGGCACACACCTGATCATCTGATCATCTACATTTGCCTTCTTACAGCACTAAACTATGTTTTCTACCTTTATCTTGCATCTACCTACCACTTCAGCATTTTATTAAAAATAAAAATAATAATAATAATAGGAGAAATGTGGGATCAACATATAAATCAAGTACAAAAATCAAATGAATATTCATATTTGACCTGATGGTTTATAGGTCATATTGCATGATCAAAACCGAAAGTTTCTGTGATGAATGCCCTTGTACTGTTCACCATGTAAGAATTTATTCACTCTGTAAGAATTCATTCACCATGTAAGAACTTGTTCGTTATGCTTCAGAAGATTGGAGACTGACGAGAATTAGGCTTGAGATGGATTAATGATTGTACATTGAGCATTGACCCCCCTATACTGAATTTTATTGTTGTTAACAACCATTTGATCAATAAATATGAGAGATGCCCTCTCAAAAAAAAAAAAAAAAGTAGAATGCAAGCCATTATACAGCAGGATGAATTTCCAAAGATTTTCAATCCTGACCAACAAATGCTGCATCTCTGAAGCATTGTTAGCCATCTCACAGTGCTAGTTTTGTTCTGCTTTAGATCTTAGCCCTACATCTCTGCTTCAATTTACTACATGGTCTTTAAAGGTTAATTACTCACTGTCATTCTATAAACTGACCTTGGTATTTATTCATCAAAAAAAAAAAAAAAAAATATTGGGACATGGATGTGCTGTTAATTACAGGTTATTTCTGTTTTTACATTTTCTTCTACATTATGGTCTGTCTCTGTTTTGTCTGAGTTCATTTTTTTAGATTGCTCATTTTGGTCTCCATCGAGAGGCTTTCCGCAAACCTCCAGTGACCCTCCACTCTCCATAATTAATTAACGCAGAGACACTAACTATGAATAGATTCCCTGCTTCTGGAAATAAAAATGTTTTAAAATATTTTAAAATATATTCTGTAGCAGAGAAAAAAAAAAAAAAAAAAAAAAAAAAGTGAGATAGAGGAGTTTTCTCCCAGCCTGGGTACAAGACCAGGAATGATAGGGGCCAGGGTAGCTTCTGTCTCTCACCAGGCTGCTGCATGGAAAGCATACTGTGGTAAGAAAACTCCGAATCTGACTGTAGGAGACCTGTTCTACTCTGCAGGAGCTGTGTGACCCTGGGCAAGTTGCTTAGCCTCTCTGAGCTTCCATTGGAATGGAAGCTCAGCTGTGATACTGGAATTCCAGCACCCACCTAGCAACTATGCAGTAGGGGATTCAATGGCATCATGTATACTAAAATATGTTTACTACACACACATATATATATGAAACTCCAAACTGCTTAACATCAGAAATAAAAACTGGCGCCCAGCACTGAAGGCAGGTGAAAGTGATTCATGGCAGTAAACTAACCCGGCTCACAGGAGGACATAGGAAACATGGTGTGTGAGAGATTATATTCATAGTATGTATTAAACACTGCACCTGGAAATTCTCAGTCAACATTGAGCCTTCCATTCATTCTTTCAGCAAATATTGGCTTACTCTGTTCTAGGCATGGGGTATAGAAATCAGTAAAACAGATTTTAAAATCCCCCTCTCAGGCAATTAATTTTTACAGAATTAGCAGCAAAACCGCAGGCTTCTCTTCTTTCTTGGAATTAACACGCCCTCCCCACTTCCTCCTCCCTCACGCTGTGTACGCCAAGTGTACATTTCTTTGGGCTGGGCACCCTGCTAGGCACAGGGAGTATGCCCAACTAGGGAGACCGACATGAAAACAGATACATATGCCAAAATGTGATCTGAATCAAGGATCTTAGTACATCACACGACAGACATCTGCAATATTTTAAATCTTGAGATGAAATGCATTACCTAAGTACAAAGAAAACTGCCACCAGATGAGAAAGTCTGGAGTCCAAACTACATATTTTCTATTTAGAAGGAAACAGTGGCTCTGTCCAGGAGTGGAGAGAACAGAAAATGACTTCTCTAACGGTAATAAAAGTGCTTTCAAATCTATTCACGGTAACCACCACCTCTACCTTCCGAGTTCACGTTCTGCCATGAGGATGGATGCCAACAGCAGGTCACCCTGAGTCCTGCTCCCCAAAAAGTTCTGGAGAGGATCCAGTGGTACAAAGATAACACGGGCTTTAAGTAGCAATTAATGCAAAAGAAAAAAAAGGAGGAAAGGAGAGGAAAGAAAGACGGAGGGAGGGAGGAAGAGGCAAAGCCCAGAGCCTGGTGATTGCAGACCCCGTTCCCACATCCACCCCAGACTCTCATTTAGAATTTTTAATTAATAAATTTTTTAAAAGAGAAGTTGTATTTTCATAGCAAAACTGAGTGGAACACATGGAGTTTCTGTGAATACAATCTTCCCCCGATGGATGACTTGACCGACTGACCTCCTGGACCACAGTGGTACGTTCAGGGTAACCACCGAACTTCACTGTCACTTCATTATCATCCATTCATCAGCCCATAGTTTACATCAGCCCTCACTCTTGGCATTGCACATTCTATGCATTTTTAGAAATGTCTTATGACAAGTATCCTCCATTGTAATAATGTATAGAATAGTGTCACTGCCCTCAAAATCCTCAGCTCTACCTACTCATCTCTCTCTCCCCGCTAACCTATGGCAACCACTAATCTTTTTTATTGTGTCCATAGACTTGCCTTTTCCGGGATGTCATATAGTTGGAAACATACAGTATGCAGCCTTTCAGACTGGCTTCCTTCACTTAGTAACAGACACCTAAGTTTCCTCCCTGTCTTTTCATGGCTTGGTAGCTCATTTCTCTTTAGTGCTGAGTAATATTCCATCATCTGGATGGACCAGAGTTTATTTGTCCACGCACCTACTGAAGGGCATGGTGATCCTTCCGAGTTTGGCAATTATGAACAGAGCTGCTATAAACATCTGTGTGCAGGTTCTTGCATGCACGTAAGTTTTCAGTTCATTTGGGTAAATGCCTGGATGCGCAACTGCTGGATCTTATGGTAAAGACTATGTTTAGCTTTGTAAGACACCACCAACCTGTCTTTCAAAGTGGCTGTAGCAATTCTGAAGGAGCCATAGGTAAAATTCTGAATGAAGTGCCAGCATTTTGGTCTGGCAGAAAGATGCCCCTTGTACCTGGTGTCTCTCTGATTCTGGAATGTGGGAAGTGATTTTTCTGTGATATGCAGATGAGGCTCTAATGATACTGAGTCACATGGTGAGAAAGCATTCCCACTTCAAGTTTTGTGTAAGTCTTCCAGATAAGCTCTAGTCTCTTACTCAGGCTCACCTCTCTCTAGCTCCTCTGCAACATTTGCTAGTCAATAAAGAAGTCAGGAAGGTGACTGGGATTGGGAAAACACCATCTTAGCTCACTGGGATTACCCAACCTCTGCAGCCCAATGCCCAGTGAACTTCCAGGATTTCTTGTCACATCAAAGAAGCTGAACACCTCTTTAGATTCTCTCTCTTCTCTTAGCGTGATATTTTCAAGAACCTCCCCAATAGTGAGATACACTAAGAATGGGGGGATACTAAGAAGAACAGAGGTCAAATCAATTAATTCAGTTACCCCCAGAACCATCCTTGCACTGCTGCATTCAGCAGTACTACTGTTGGCCACTGGGGGTGTCATGGCAGGGCAAGTGCAAATGTGGTGACGTGCAGTGACACATGGTGACACACAGGGGGAACATGGCAGGGCCAGCACACACCCTGGCTCTCGCTTTCCCTGTCTCTCTGGGAAAGCCACTCTGTGAAAGCAGAAGCTGGGTAGGGACAAGGACATCTGAGATTTTGCCTCTGACCTCTGAGACCCTCATTCACTCCTCCTTCCTTTCTACCTCAGAAGGGAGACAGTGGTGTTCATTGTGAATATATAAAATACATTTTGGTTCCCAAAAAAATGTACTTGGCCCAAATCCAGGACTCAATACTGCCGTAGGCTGGGTCCCTCTCTGACATCAGGGGGCGGGGTGGGGGGTGTTGGGAGGAAAATGAAGCGAGAGTAACTGAGGTCCATGTACCATATGTCCAAACACATATGTTGCAAACCAAGCCAACGAATGGTGGAATGCTGCACGCTCTCCCCACCACCCTGACAAAGGTATCTTCTGTATCCATTATCTCAGGCTATAACAGAACGCCACGGACACTGATTTGTTTTCTTACATTTCTGGAGGCTGGAAGTCCAAGCTCCAGGTGCCAGAAGGGTTGGTTTCTGGCGAGGCTGCTCTTCTTGACAGTGGACAGCCTCCTTCTCCACGTGTCTTGCTGGGCCTCTCCTCTGTGAGGGCTCATCCTCGGGGTCTCTGAGTCTTCAAGGGGACCCCAGTCCTCTCAGACGGGGCCCCACCCTGATGACCTCAATGAACACTGCTTAAGACCCTATGTCTGCAGACACTCCCCTTGAGGGGTGGGGCACAACATAAGGACTTGGAGGGGGCATGGCAGTCCATAATGCTTCCTGACAACCTGGAAGGCCAGTTCGACTTCAGAATTCATGGAACTCTCGTAGGTGGAGGCCTGGCCCGCTCCCCTTCTCTTCAGCACATCCGTGAGGGCCTCATGCCCCTGGCCTGCACATCTGTGCTCTGCCCCTCAGTCCCTGTGCACAGCCACCACTGAGCACCTTTGGCTCGGAAACAGGGGTGCACACACCAGCAGGGGGTGCCCCGGGAAGAATGGCTTTGGGAAGAGGCCCATGTAGATCTTGAAAGGGAATCCTTAGGCCCCCAGTGGCCTGTGCCTTTGGCCCTATAAGGAGAGTAAAGGCTGAGGAGGCCCAAAGGAGAACTCTAACATTGGGGGCGGCAAACTGTCAGCCTTTAGGCCAAATCCAGCTCGCCTCCTGTTTGTGTACAGACTGTGAGCTAAACAGGGTTTTTATATTTTTAAATGTAAAATGAAAAATGTAAAAAAGACTGTCAGCCTTTTGGCAAGAATAGTTAGTTGCTCAATTTTGCCTCTTAGCAAAATCTACAATTTAGATTAAGGCAAAGCCTACTCTCTAGCCTTCAGCAGAAAAAGTTTGCTGATCTAACACATGGGTAACCCTCTCGCCTGGGTCCTCAGTGCCTTCAGGACCTCCCCCTTCCCAGGGGTGTGTGCTCAGCACCCTTCTGGCGGCCACACAGAGCTCAAAACCAGTTGTTTCTGAAGACAGACTATCTCTAAAGATGACTACAGCAAACCTGCCCATCCCATAGGCCCTCCTGCAGTGTGATAAGCCATTCACCCCATAATCCTCCATCCCATAGGCCCTCCTGCAGTGTGACAGGCCACTTGCCCATAACCCACCCATCCCATAGGCCCTCTTGCAGTGTGACAGGCCAGTCGCCCATAACCCTCCATCCCATAGGCCCTCCTGCAGTGTGACAGGCCACTCACCCATAACCCTCTATCCCATAGGCCCTCTTGCAGTGTGACAGGCCACTCCCCCATAATTACCTCCCATCCCATACGCCCTCCTGCAGTGTGAAAGACCACTTGCCCATAACCCTCCATCCCATAGGCCCTCCTGCAGTGTGACAGGCCACTTGCCCATAACCCATCCATCCCATAGGCCCTCTTGCAGTGTGACAGGCCAGTCGCTCATAACCCTCCATCCCATAGGCCCTCCTGCAGTGTGACAGGCCACTCACCCATAACCCTCTCTCCCATAGGCCCTCTTGCAGTGTGACAGGCCACTCCCCCATAATTACCTCCCATCCCATACGCCCTCCTGCAGTGTGAAAGACCACTTGCCCATAACCCTCCATCCCATAGGCCCTCCTGCAGTGTGACAATGCCACCCCCCCACCTCAAGCTGGAGCATGTATATCCCCTACCCTAGAATCTGGGACTTGTTGAGACCTCCAGAATGTGGGGGAAATGAGACAGGTGTGTTCCAGGTGCAGCCTAGAGGGCCTATGGCTTCCATTTTTGCTCTCTTGGGAGCTAGCCATGATGTTAAGTGCTGTAACCTATCAGATTCTGAGGGGCCACACAGAAAGACAGACCACGAAGAGAACCTGGGGCACCTTGGCCAGCAGACAGCAGCCTGAGGCCACCCAGATCCTCCAGCACTGGCAGAACCACGGAAGCCGACCCCACCGGCAGCAGTAAGGAGCCAGCCCTGCCTGAAGCCCCGACTCACAGAATCATGACAGATGCAACGGTTAGATAATGGACAAGGGCTTACAGAGGGCTTCCTCTGAGGCCGGCTAATCCCATTATGGGCGAACTCAAAAGTACTATGATTATCTGCATTTTACAGATGTCAGCCCAAGTTCTTAAAAGAGCAGAGTGACAGTCAGAGCTAACTAAACAATAATGAAGAGCCGCCTGAAATCACACAGGAAGTTTACGCTGGGGGTGGACATTAAGTCTGCCTGGGGTGAAATCATGGGAGAACTGAGTTAGTCCGGAATGCAGTGTGTTGTCGGCGGCCCTCCAGTCTCTCGTCAAGGGGTTCTCACACTCAGCCGCCACAGCCCCATCACCCTCTCTTCTGGGGTGGCTGGGGCTGGGGAGAGGCGGGCCAGGGTCCCAGCTCGGGGCCCACGTGGGAAGGCCCTGTCTCTCAGGCCTCTCTGCTGAACAGGGAGCTGTTGACCATAACTGTGCAACCAGACAAAATTATTATCGTGCAATAAAGGAATGAACTGGGAGTTAGGGATACGTTTTGTGCCTGTAAGGCTTTATTAGCCCAGAGTAAAAGATTTTCCAGAACTGGAGGTTTACCAGGCCTTTATAGATTTGCTTAGTAACAGAGTGCAAAGTGATAAACTGAAGGGAGAGATTGGCCACTGATGGTATCAGGGTAAAAGGCCTCAGATTGGGAGCAGGTGCCCAGGGTCCGGCTGTGCCACTTGCTTGTACGGGCCGGGGAGAGGACACTCTCCTCTCCACATATCCTTTGCCTTGTCTGTAAAACAGGGATTATACCACGGACCTCAGGGCACCATTGTAGGGATTTAACAAGGCCACCCATAGACGTGCATGGCACATCCTAGGAGATGAGCAAATGTCGGTGGTCTCTCTCAGGATACCCACCCACTCCTTTCTGTCCCCCTCACCCCAATTGTACAGGCAATTTGTAAAATAAAAGGTGAAACAATTCAGAAATTTTGAACCCACTTTCCCAGGATTTTAGCAAATCCCCCAAAGCAGAGCCAATGAATGTAGGCACAGAATACCGGGAGTAAAAACTTTTCAGAGCATATTGGGCCCTAAAAACAAGCAAAAGGCCGTGAGAGCAGCTCCCTTGGGCTTGTGGAGCCAGGAATGCTCTGGGCAGCAAGCGAGCCCGCAGCTGCAGGGCCTTCCTCTCAACACAGTAGCCACCACGGGGAGAAGCCGCTCGGCCCTGGGTCCGCCTTGAACTGGGACTGTCAGAAAAATGAACAAAACTCTTTGCACCTTGGATTCCTTATCTGAAAATCCGAGGCAACACCACCAACTGTGCAGAGCTGACCCAAGGATTCAACAGAATCGAGAGGAGGAGGGCTGTGCGGCAGGGCCCCGGGAAGGGGGTGGCTGGGCACCGGCGAGTCACTGTCCCTGCGGGAGCCTGCAAAGGAGGGTGGGAGCAGGAGGCCCTGGCGGCCACTGTTACCCTGAGCAGAAGCATGGCACTGCAGCTTGACGGTGCTCCGGGGCACGGGGCGGACCTGACTAAACTCTGAGGCCAGGAGAATCAGGAGACAGCTAAGGAGCCAAAGGCAGACAAAATACAAGCAACACGATTCCCAGAAAGGATCTGAGGGAGTCACACGATTTAAGGAAAAACCTGAAGGAAAGCCTGACTTTGGCTCTTTCAGTATTTCTTTGAGGGAGGGCGACTGCTTGGTTTTCTCTTACAATGCCACAGTCGTGGGGCCGTGACCTTCCCTGGAGGGTCATCTGCTGCTGGCAGAAAGCCCGTTGCTTTTCCCACTCTCACTCTCTAACCCAGCGTTTTTCCTTGTTCCCGCCCGGACTTGGTGTGGGGCCCTGGGGTCAGAATGCTGATCTGCGGTGAAGACTGACTCCCCTCCCTCTTTCCCCCCTTTCTTCTCACTTTAGCAAGTGCTAATTAACTGCCAGACTGCCCGGCTGGGTGCACCAGTGCCAACTGTTTTCTCATCTAACTTGTAGACCACCTTTCATTGTTGACCCCTCTTGATGACCCTTTCCCCGAAAGCCAGGGAAGCCTCTGGGAAGGTCAATGTTCTGGCACCTCGGGCTGTTTGGGGCCCGGGCTGATGTCCCATTGGCTTTGGACGCTCAGGCCCTGAGCACATCAGCTGTCTTCAGTCCATGAGGCAGGGGTTCTCTGCACCCTGTCCCGTGCCTGGGCCTGTGGATAAAGTGAAGGTTCCTATGGCCATGATTCCCACCTGGCCCTGGCTGGCTAGCTCAATACACACATGTGAGCAATATGTTGCTGTTGACTCTATATAAAGAGCTCCACCCAGTGCTCTGGGCAACACGGTGGCAGGACTGTACGGCTGCAGGAGAGCAGAGACAAGACTCGAGTGGTGGCAGCACTGAGGACAGGGGCTGAGACGGCTGTGGGGTTAGAGGGGCCCAGAGGCAGAGAATGGCTTGCTGCACGCAGACTCACTCTGAGGGGACAGGATTCTGGTGATCGACCTGCCACCGTGGGAATAAAGTTGGGTATAAACCCTTTCACCCCAAGAACGTTCCATTGTCATTCCTGGGTCTCACTGAATCCATAGTGAACTTGCCCGGGGCTGAAACCCACTGGCAAACCAAATGGGCATCGCCCTTCTGCTGCCTCCTGCAGAGTCCTGCCCTCCCAACTCCAGAGCCTGCAGCTCTGTGACCTGCCGCCCCTCCTCCGCAGCAAGCTGCACCCATGGGTCCCCAGCGGGCTCCATCTGAGCTGAGGTGCAGGAGGGACTGCTCTGACCCGGGGCAGGACATCCCAGGGAAGGGAATGGTGAGAGCAAAAGCCCTGGATGGATCAAGTCTGGCAAATGTGGGGAGCTTAAGGAAGCCAGTGCAGCTGGTCTAGAAAGATCAGGGTGGGAGAAAGGAGGCCAGACAACAAAGGGTTTCAGGCTACTGGGAAAATCTCGGCTTCTCCAGGATGCCCAGTTTGGAAGTGAACCCCCCACCCAGCCCTGACAGCCTTCTGTGGTTCTCATCCCCACGCACCCCACCACAACAGAACATGCTCTCCGTGCTCTTAGGATCCTGCCCCTCAGTGCTGTCCCGCCTTGCTCACCTGCTCCCACTCTCTGGTCAGCCTTGCAGGGGACTCTTTAAGCACCTACCCTCACCTGGACAGGCCCCAGCGCTGAGCAATCCCTCTCCCCGGTACCAGGACCACCACGAACTGCTGGAGAGAGTCACTGGGCACGGGGTGCTGGTCGTACAATCCTCTCTTTCCGGACTCAGTGGACCAGCCTCCCTCTGTCCTCTTCCACCAACTCCCCCCATCCACAGTGTCTGGCCAATGGGTCTCAGCCCCGGGCAAGTTCACTACGGATTCAGTGTGACCAAAGAAATAACAGCAGAACATTCTTGGGGTGAAAGGGTTATACCCAACTTTATTTCCACAGTGGCAGGTCAATCACTAAAATCCTGTTCACTCAGGGTGAGTCTGCATGCAGCAGGCTGGTCTCTGCCTCTGGGCCTCTCTGCCCGCACAGCCGTCCTGCACAGCTGTCCTCTGGGCCTCTGTCCTTGGCGCTGCCACCACTGCAGCCTCTGCTCTGCTCTCCTGCAGCCTTGCAGCTGTGCCACCATGTCGCCTAGACCACTGGGCAGAGCTTTTTATATAGAGTCAATAGCAATGTATCGTCCACATGTGTGTGGTGTGCTAGCCAACCAGGGCCAGGTGAGAATCCTGGCCACAGGAACTCTCATTTTATCCACACACACCTACTCCCAACCCAGCACCCCACCCCCAGGCCCATGCTGCATGCCTCCTGGCCTCACCCTCTGCAGTGCCAGCTTTTCTGCCACCTGACCTCCACCTCCTCCGCACTCAAGGAGGAGGGTTTCCTTTCCTCGTAGGTCCCTCGTACCGCTCCCCCTGGCGTGTGGTATATTCTCTCTCTCTTCAGCTTCTTTCTTTTCCTCTCTCTGGGCATTTTCCCTTTGGCTTAGAAATATGCTCACATTTCTGCAGCTTAAATGATGCCTCCTTACCTAGCCTTCCTGGAAGTGACCATCTGCCTCCTCTCCTTCTAATTTCCATAGATTCCCCCCCAGGAGAGGGCTCCAGCCTGGCTGCTGATCCCCAGCTTCCACTCTGACACTGAGCAGACCCTGCTCTCAGGGATCGCCAGTCCCTGTGGCCAGGGCCCGCCCCAACCCACCCCATCCCCTTGACCTCTGCAGTCTCTGGCTGCCTCTGTGTCCCTGAGCACTTCCCTTCCAAGACTACAGCTCCACAGTTCTTCTGCTTCTCTGGACATCCCTTGTCCTTCTCCTCCTATCCCTAATATGTAGCTCCCTTCAAATGTGACCCTGGACCCCCTCCAGAAGAGAGGTCACAGCTGATAGTCCATTAGCTGAATCTTACTGGCATCCATTTCTCTTAATACACATTAGAGCTAACTTTAAACAATGAGGCAAATTTTACATGAACAGGCAGACTTCTGGCTGCTGATGGGCAATACTGGGTTGTGTTCCCATTGGGATGAAGGAGCCACAGCCCCAGGATAGCCTCCAACCACCTGTACTCACCTGGCCCTGAGACCCACAGGAGTCTGCACATCTGCGTAAGGCAAGCATGCTTGCAGAATCCTCCCCTCGTGGTTTTGGCGGTGCCTTCTGTCGCTGCCCAGGGGAATACTGTCTCTAAACCTGTGTCTTGCAACCCTCCTCTCTCCTGGGCTGCAGCGGCCCACTTCTAACTGGCTCCAGCTCCGGGCACTTCTCTCAGGCCCCCTTGAGTCTCCCCTTCCGTGCCCAGCATGCCTGCGCACTTGATAGACACTCAGTGAACGCCTGACGGAGGGATGCCACGTGTGGGGGAGGGGTTTTGGTGTTGCTGGCTCACCCTTGGCTTCCATGGGATCTGCCCAGTGTTAACAGCTGGAGGACAATCCCCAGTCACTGGCTGCATTAGAGATGCAAAGGTCTGATCATGACCCAGGCCCCTGATCCCAGTTCAGATGGACGGCTGTACGTCTCCTAAAAGACGCCAAAGATGGTTTTAGCATCTTTGTGCTCATGGTCAGCTGCTCTTTAATTTGGGGAGTCTTCTCATATTTCTGGAGGTGGTGCAACATGTGGAAAGACTATATGGGCTCTGGGGTCAGAACGTCTTGGGTCCAAATCGCACTTCTGCCTGTGACCAGCTGTGTGACAGTGGGTGAGTCACTTAACCTCTGCTCATGTATAGAATGTAACAGTCTAGAATATGTGCTCAGAGGGCTTGGTTTGGAGAAGACAGTGACCACATCACAGGTGATATCCCCTGCATGTGGTCTAACATGCCCCTCTGCCACAGGAGGGCTGTGAGCAGGGATTCCCCGTAGCACATGTTTTAAAAGCCTGCTCCCCCTCTAGCAGGAGGTACTCAGAGGAGCCCCAGCCAGAAGCAAATACTTGCCCTACTGCTTCTCTTTCTTCCGGGAAAAGTGGGCAATGTGAGTATCAGTCTGATTCTTGGCTGCTGGGAGGTACTTGATTTGTGACTGGTTCTCACATGGAATAACCTTCAGATGGGGGATTAAATTTAGATGAAGCGTTTACTCAGCCTCTCAAGGATGTTCACAGACCCCAAAGAGTATTTTCTATGTTGAAGCAAAGCACCCCTGCGACGTCAGGTTCAGGAATTATTTTCTGATTAGTGCCCCATTCATGGGTGTCCATTTCAACACTAAAATCCTATCTGTTAGTGACATTTTTGCCTTAGCTCATCCTCACTGGTTAAGGAGATGCTACAGTACTAATCCATTTCAAGGTTTTTGAACAAACAGCCATAAATATTTAAGACTCCGCTTCACCTATTAAGGAAACTGCCATCTTAGATAATTATTTTTCCTCTGCCTGACAGGAAGATTTACACAGAGGACAGGATTATTTTAACCTCTGAGCAAGTTCAGACACCTTGAACCTAGATGGTCTTTCTCCATTCTGCAATTATTCCTATGGCCCAATATGCCAAATTCCTGGATCCGTATAAGAAAAATGCTAGCAAAAGGTGAAATGACTTGAAGATATTCCTGGCTGATTTCCTCAAGCAGTGTGGCTTCTTTTCCAATGAAAGTCAACCAGAATCTAATCAAGTTTTGTTTCCTGTTTGGAAGCACGAGTGTCCCCTTTCAGGCTACAAAACAGTTCGAGCGCAGGGTCCCTGCCTGATATATCTCCGTGTCCCAGAGGCACCGTGCTTTGCACAGTGAGAATGCAGAATGCTCTCTGAAGGCACGAATTGCTCAGGCTTGGAGCAGGAGTTTAGTGTAGTCGGTGGGCAGCACAAGGGTGTGGCGATGCTCTGAGCCTGGCGTGAAGCCTGGTTCTAGCATTATTTTAGTATTGTGGCCTTAGACCATGACTTACTGCCTCAGGCGCCTTCTCTGAAACCTGCGCTTCCTGTTCCGGACCTCACTGGGTTTGTTACGAGGACTAACCAAGGAAGGCTGCAAGGGGCTCAGACCCAATGTGGCAAGTGAGTCGAGTGAGCGATACCCATGGCAGGACCACCTTACCTGGTGACAGTACCCCAAGTTACAGACAGCACCCTGAAGAGGCAGACATTATCCCCATTTTATAGGGCAGGAAACTGAGGCACGGGATGTGTAGGTAACCTGACCAAATGGTAGAAACAGTCACTACTTGAGCATGATGGCTGCAGTTCTAGAAAGTGCTCAGATGAAAAGGCCAATTTCAAAGGTTTACAGACTGTGTGACTCCATCATATAACGTTCTTAAAATGACAAGGTCACAGGATGGAAAACAGATTAGTGGCAGCCAGGGGTCAGGGATGAGGGTGCAGGAGGGAGGTGGGCATGGCTATCAAAAGACAACAGGAGCACAGAACTGTCCCGAATCTTGACTGTGGCCCTGGATATGTGAACCTGCATGTGTGATCAAGTTGTGCAGAATGAAAGAAACATACACACAGATGAGTGCAAATTAAAAAAAAAAAAAAAAAAAAGGGTCCAAAGTTACCCAGGTGTTAGAAGTATGTTTAGCTGTCCTTGGTGGGGGAAGGTGGGAGGTTTATCAAATAGTTAGAATGCCATCGTGAGTATGGTGGCCAGAACAATGGCCCCCTCCCCCAAAGATGTGCTCTTCATCATGCCTGGAATCTGTGACTATATTAATTTCGCTTAGTAAAAGGGACTCTTGCAGATGTGATAAGGATTCTGAGATGGGGAAATGATCCTGGACTATGTGGGTGGCCCCATGTAACCACAAGGGTCCTTATGAGAGACAGGGCGTAGGGTCGGAGTTAGAAAAGGCGGTTTATGATATGGTGCTCTTCCGGCATGGATGGGGAAGGCAGCACCTGCCAAGGGCTGCGGACAGTCCCCAGAGGCTGGAAGAGGCAGGCAGTGGATACCCCCACAGCTTCCGAGGGAGGGCAGCCCTGCTGACCATTGGATTTCAACCGAGTGAGACCGATTTTGGACTTCTGACGGCAAAAACTGCGAGATAACACATTTGTATTGTTTCAGTCCACTAAGTCCATGGTTATTTGTTATAACAGCAATAGGAAACTAATGTAATGAGGAACATTAAAAAAAAAAGCACAATAAACTTCAGTAATTTGGAAAAGTTTCATCTATGTGGAATGCCGTCAGATGCTCTCAGAGGCTGAGGTGTTACTGAACACAGGAAGGTATTTGATTGGCAGAGGCTGGGTCTTAATGGTGAGGAAGTTCATTTTATTCCTAAAAATGCTGCCATTCCTCATCACCAAGCTTTTACAATGTTTGGTGGGTGTGAAATGGAGCTGGCATAGCTCATAATCATAGGCTGCTTAATACACATCAGTCAGAAGAAGGCTTCAGAATAAATACTGCATTAGAAGGTTGCATTTTTTACTGTACAGCCTCTCTATTCTTCATGTTTGAAAAATACAACTAGTTAAGCTCATGTTATGCTGAAAATACTAATGTATGGTGTTCTTCTGGAGGAAACCCCCACTAAGTTAGGCATCAAGAGAACACGTCACCTTTGGCCATGTAATTCTGAATTTCAATTCCTAAGTAGATGTTTCTGTTTCCACACCTTCTAGGCATATAACAAAAACCCTTAACAAAGAGAAAAAATTAGCGTCCCTTTTGGAATAATGACTACTGCTGAGGATCTATGAGGCACAAAACATTGTATCAGGCATTTTTACACTCAAAGCAATTCTATAAGGATAATATGTTCTCTAACTTGTCACTGTGGAACAGAAGTTCAGAGAGGTTAAGTAACAAGATTGAGTTCCCACAGCCTGTAAATAATGGTCAGGACTGAAGTTCACATTGGCCTGATTTCTGAGCTCGTATCTTTTCCACTATAACTACTGTCTACTGAGAAAGATGCATGGGCGTATCTGTTGAAGAAATGCCACAAAAGCTGCCAATAGCTAACATGAGAGCTCTACAAAAGGCTGAAGGTTGGCCTAACCTCGCATCTATTACTTTCCACCACGCAGGAGTTCAGATGGGAAGAGACTCTTTCATTTACAGGGCTGCGTGTGGATAGAAAGTTGGCTACCCAGGGTTATAACCTGTCCAATCACTGGCATGCAGGAAAGAGAATGACCCAGTGTGTTATAACAAGACAAAACGGTACAGTCACTGCAGTAAATACAAATCTTGAACCACTTTGCTTAAAACACATCGAAGCAGTCTTCTTGATTAAACACCATGATCAGTTTCAACATGTCATTTAGACCACTAATCACTCTGATTTTGCTAAAAGCCACCGCTGGAACCACCTTCTGACCCAGTTTTTGCATGCAGAACATTTTTACGAGCAAGATCCCCCTCTCTGCCTAATAGGCTTGCTTAAATTGTTTTGACCATAACCATGTAAGAAATACATTTTGCCATGCAACCAGCTCACATGCACACATAATGAAAAAGTTCCATGAAACAAGACATATCCTTATCATGTGCAATGCACTCTCAGTTTTTTTTTTTATTTGGCTCTATTTAGTCTGTTTTGTGGTTATGACCCCACACACCGACATAGTGACTCACCAATGACTCTACGCCCCAGTGAGGGGGTTGTATCAGCGGTTTTGAAAGCAGTATTCTAGAAAACAAGGAGAATCGGGGTCCCTACCTCTGGGGCAATGTAATCTGGAGTCCCACAGAAGGTCCTGGTTGTGACTCCATTCATCATGTGTTCCTTGCACATCCCAAAATCAGCAATCTTGATATGTCCTTCTGAATCCAGCATCACATTATCTAACTTCAGATCCCTGCAAGGAAGCAGGACAGTATCAGTGTCCTTCCCAGGACATGACATAGTTTGCTCGGGAGCTGGTGGGTCAGAAGGATATCTGACTAGTACCATCTCAACACATACCAGTGGTAAGTCCTGGGAGAGCTGGGACCAGGAATTATCGTGGTTGATTTTTAAAATCTCCAAAGCCTAATGCAGTGCCTAGGATATGGTAGGTACTTAATAAATGCGTACTGAAATAAATGACTAAATGGCCGAACTAGTGATACCCAACCTTGGTTGAGCATGTGAATCACCAGGGGTTCCTGTTAATTAGGTCTGGGGAGACCCTGGTTATTTGCTTTATTAGTATCCCACACAGCGGGTTTGATGTACAACCAGAACAATAAAACTTCTTAGTAATCTCATTGTGTCACACATGTGTCCCTTCCATTCTGCCTGGTGCCACTTGTCCTTTTACTTTTCAGTTAATACTGGAAGATGCTCTACTTTCTTTGGTACCAGTCCTCACTGTAGCTAACAACCCAAAGAATTTAATTCGAGTTTTCCCCTTGTCTCTCCACAGCTCCCCATGCTCTTCTCCTGCTGAGCACCTGTAACACAGATTTGGTTTCCATGGTCCCTTGACCTCCATTCTAAATAAAACTAAGAGGAAGGAGATGTCACTGGAGAGAAAAGCATGTTTTCTTATGGAAGGCAGACATGAGATGTAAAATCTTCTGAGGTCCAGAAATCAGAATATGGTTCTGATTTGCCTGGAGGCCGCAGAGTGGGTCCCAGCAGGTCTCTGTTACCTCAGGGGTTTTCAAGTCCAGGTCTTAGGTTCCCATCATAGGATTACATGCCCACAGAGGTCGAGCAACACTCTCAAACATTGCTGGTGGCAGAGCTTCCATACACACCTATAAATGATGCCTCTTTTATGGAGGAAGAACAATCCAATGGAAATCTCCGCTGCATAGAATCTGCAAAAGAAAATGCTTGTCAGATTTCTGACTTGCTTCTTTGGACCCTCAGACACCTAGTACCCTCCAGGTCAGGCATTGAAGAGGGAAAGGAACTGAAGACTGTTAGGGGTCATCGCTGCCCTACACATGGTATTCCCACCCCTTCGCCCGTCCCCTACCACGTTATTACCCCAACTTTCCCAGGGGATGATACAGCCACTACAAATCAATGAGACTGGTTTATTACCTACCCAGAAACAAGTACTTCTTCTCTGAGGCAGCTGGACAGGTAATTTACTGCTTAGAAGAAATCCCTAATGCAATATTTTAAAGAGTGGCTGTTAGACTATTCTCTGTCTGGACTAGAGTGGAGAAAATTTCCATTTTCCTATTCATGGACAGAATATATTGGTGTTTGAAATACAATTATTCCCTCGAAGACAAAGTATAGCATGTGATGAGCTAGATTCCTCATCCCACCCCCACCCCAAGTACTGAGATAAATGGGACACATACCATGACTCATGCCTGAGTTTATGCTTTTAAATAATTCATAATCAAAAGCAGTTACTGCCATCAGTTCACAATTGTTAACAAGTTAATATCTGAAACTCACAATTAATGCTGAAGGATGGTTTAGAATTTGCATAGCATTTAGGAATCTCTGAAGTCTGAGAAGTTACAAGGCTATGCCCACATCACACCCAGGAGGCTTAAAATAAGCACACACATCAACATGAGGGGGGGAAAATCCCCTGATGATAGGACCAAATTCTCGAGGTGGGGGTACCTCTGAGGGCTGGTGGGAGAAGGGCGGGACAGGGGAGGGAGAAGAGATGGGATTACAGGTGACTGTTACATTATTTTTCATGCTTTTCTGTATTTTTAAGATGAAAACTCTCCAGCAACACAAATACAGTGAAAGGATACTGCACAGGACACCTCTGAGTTACCTCATAGTATAAAGTGGCCATTCTGCCATTTGCTCTTTACAGCTCTGTGTTATCAAATTTTATTTTATAATCCCAGCATTTTAATGCTTTTTAACAATGTAAGAGCGGGGATAAGAACAGGCAATTTCTGAACGCTGAAAAGTAAAAGTAAAAATACAAAAGCCCCCTTTGCATTTTTTAAGCCTGCTGCCAAAGAATTCCCTATTCTGCCTTCAGGTAATCCTCCCAGGACGGATGGTCCTACACAGGCCAAAGGTTCTTCAGATTTATCTTTTGGACTTAATTGGCCAGAGGCTGATTAACATTTGCTAACTTGGTTCATCAGAGACATGCTCACTATGCATCCTCGTTGAGGGAGATGAAATAGCTGCGTGTTTAGATGAGCCTGAGTTTCCTGTGGCTTCCTGCCTCCTAAAAACAGGATGTTTTCAGGTATCAAATTCCCCACTGTGGCTGGAGGGCTCCCCACTTTCCCTGAAGCCTACATTTCCCTCTTGCACAGCTGACTTGTGCATCTCAGTGGGACCTTCCAAACTGAGCTCAAGATGCTCCCCAGACCACCTCCCGCCCGACCCTCTCACCCCACCCCGCCCCCCAATGCCTGGTGCCCTGTGGGTGTGAGGTGACCATGTTTGGTAACAAGTGGCTGGCTCAGTCCACAAGGGTGGGACTGGGTGATGGGAGACCAGCATCTCCAACTTCCTGGAAGTAGAATCGATGTTCAGATGGACCCTGCCAGTCAATCTGCCACCTGGGACGTCACCCAGCAGAAGTCCCGGCTGGAAGTCCTGTGTTGTCTAAATTAAGGGACCTAGAAGAAAATACTCACACTGCTTGTGGTTCCTTAAACTTTCCTACTTGCTGGATGTGGTACATGAGGTCCCCGCCGTTGACATATTCCATGACGAAGTACAGCCGATCCTGGAGACGAAGGTTCAGCGTGTGAGAGGGGCCCCTCCACCAGCACATGACGCCCTTCCCTTTTTCTAGACTGCATTTTGCTTTCTCATTAGTTAGCAAAATGTGCAGTGGCAGATATGCTCAGTGGAGCCCTTCAAAGTTTTTTTCCAAAATAAAGACTAAGTTATAAACCCTACTGCATGAGGGTCTTGGGAGGCATAACGTCATTACAGAATTCTAAAATAATAGCTCTCTGCACTGGGTCTGCAGCCTCTGTTCTGCATGCTCCCTATTACAGCAAGGGCTTGAAACGTTCTTCCTTTCTCCTGAACCCCTAATACATGTCTGAGTTAGGGATGGTGTGAGGAATCCATATGGGCCCGTTATCTAATTTTAACCCTTGCTTCTGGTTTGCAGCGTCTAGGAGGCCTGCCATAGTAATGCAGTAATGTATTTAAGTGGACGCTACTGAAAATAAATTGCATGAGTTAGGTTGGGCTTTTAAGTTATAAATGTCCAATGCTATGTACTCCGAGGAAGGGGACCATAAATGGGAAGGTTAATCAAATGTGCTGCTGCATCCATAATATGCCCAAATATTGTTTCTTATTTCCTCTGTCACTGGTATGCTAAGTGCTGGCCCCACAAAGGGCATACCTCCTAGAACCAAACAAATCTGCATATTTATGAGGATGTTACATGGGGCAGATGGAGGGGCTGAGGGGCTTAACGGTGACATAACTCAGAGCACAGCACACCAAGAGCTGACCTCTGCTCTCTTCTAGACAGTATCACTGTTTCACAGAAGTTATTAAATATTAAAGTGTTGCCCAGGGAGAAAAAAATGATGAAGCCAGTGCTAATAGCCAGGAAACAGCTCTGGGAACTTCCATCTCCAGCTTTCCTGCTATGAGCTTTAATTCCATCTTTATTTCTATGCTTTGTAGCTTTCTGAAGCTTAATCAGGGTAACAAGGGCTACAGGTTCTGGACTGGGATCAGACATGGTTCTCTCTTCCCAGCCTATTGCTCTTCTCTCCTTGGCATGACTCGGAGCTGCTGGGAGCAGGCTGCTGACCCGTGCCATCAGCGTCCAGCGGATGCATGGTGGCCGGCACCTGGCTTGGTGGCGCACTGCTCATCCTGAGACTATATGTGGTTGCACTGCCAGTCTGAGATTCTAAAACCCAAGAGCACTGGGGGGTGACTCCCAAGAGATTTGAGGGAGGCATAAAACAGAAAGTCAACTTCCGGCCATCAGGATGTTGAAAATAGTAATAATCATAACAGTCACAATTAGAGCTGCTGCTTATTATGTCGTGTCTTAAAAAGGACAGCTGCTAAGGAGTGGAAAGCCCAATTTTGGGAATCCCTCACTATGGTGCCATCCATATGTTTATATTTCTTGCAAGCCCCTTGGAAGCACCATGCCAGCCCCCTGCCCCCACAACTGGCTGATGAGAGCTTTGGGATTTTTTTTGGTCCTCTGTTTAGTTATACCATATGACAAGGCTCAGCAAATGTTTTCTGCAAAGAGCTAGGCAGTAACTATTTTAGGATTTGTGTGTGTCTTGCATCTATTCACCACTGATCTTGCAGCATGAAAGCAACTGCAGTTGACAGGGCTGTATTCCAAGGAAACTTTTTATCTATGGACACAGAAATTTACTGAAGTCTGAATTTCACCTAATTTTCACAAGTCACAAAATATTATTCTTTGGGCTTTTTTTTTTTAAAACCTTTCTTAGAGTACAAAACAGGCCAGACTGCTGACCTCTGCTGTGTGTATTAAACAAGAACACACTCTTTTATGAAATCAGGTGTCCTAATGTTCCAGTGCCACGCTTGACAGCTGGGAAAAGCCAGGAGTATGAGTTATTTTATGTTTTTTTTTCTGTACCCTTAAGTCTCGACACTTTGCCGGGTATGAAAAAACCTTTGATACAAATGTTTGCTGAATTAAACGGAATTAATGCCAAGTCTCTACGCACGGCACATGAAAGGGAGGGGCTGCCCAAATGTCCCTACAGCACAAGAGAGAGAGGTTGCCCAAGGCACCTCTGCTTGGCAGAGACCAGTCGGGGCTGAGGGGTCCTTTCCTCAGCCTTTTCCCCAGGGGTGAGGTTGACTCAGAGGCTGAGGACAGTTTGGCTCAGGGCTAGCCCTTGAGCACACCAAGAGCTGACCTCTGCTCTCTTCTAGACAGTATCACTGTTTCACAGAAGTTATTAAATATTAAAGTGCCGTGCCATGGACACATGCCCCTGGGTCCTTACCACTGTCTGGAAGCAGGAGTGCAGCTGGGTCAGGAAAGGCGGCTTGTCGAGCAGAGCCAGGACTCGCTTTTCCACCATGGTGCACTCCACGTCGTCGTCTTGAATCACCACGTCCTTCTTGAGGATTTTGATAGCGTACAGTTCTTCTGTTCCCTTCCTGTCAGCAAGCATCACCTGACAGTGGATGAAGAATGACCTGAAAACTTCTAAGCATTTGTCTGGTCCTGGGGGTAGGGAGGAACCGGGCCACGTGACAGTCCCTGCACTCTGAAATGTGTAATATGAAATATTCATGAAGTTCCACTTGATGTGCGAATTCTGAAATACTGCATGTCACTGCAAATTCAATTCCTCTGGCGCAGTACAATTTCTAAGCTGTCGACATGGGCACACTGTGCAGGCTGTTGCCACACGATGGCGGTGCTGTGGCTGCTAAAGGAATGCCCGACATTATTGGTATTAGTTTTGCACCATGCACATTTTCTGGAAGCATCCTTAGGGCAAAAATGTGGCTGGCCTTCATAAGCTGCTCATGAGTCAGGAACCAAGATAACGAAGAAGGCAGGACTGAAATCAGTTCCTGGATCTATCACGAGATCTGGGGCCAGAGGAGCCAATTGTAGACATACAGGCTGATCTCTAAAGAAACCAGCTCAGTACCTCTTAGTCATTTACATTGACTTACTACAAGTCAACATTTGATTTTTAGCCGTGGAAATTATTCATTCAACCAACATTTTGGGGCACCCTTTCTGTTCAGAACACTGACCTGGTGACATATAGTGAACCCTTTGTAGTTTTTTGGATACACTTGTTTTTAATGGAATGAAGCAGGAAATATGTGAGAAACGCGTAGGGTGTCATGTATGGAGAGAAGAGAATCTGAAGAGCCGCTCTGGAAACCTCAGGGAGAGCAGCGCCCGCCGGGCATTCTTACCTTGCCGAAACTCCCCTTCCCCAGCACCATGAGGAAGTTGAAGTCTGTGAGTTTCACTCTGTCAAGGTTGTTGGAAGGCTGCCTCCTGTCTTCTGAAGGACTGATCACTTTGTTACCAGCAGGGCCAAGCTTGGCTTTCTAAACAACAAGCAGACAGATGAAAACCATCAGTCATTCTTCCAGGGAAAAGTGGTAGACAACGTTGTAGCTGAGCTTGATGCCTGCTGGGAGGTGGGATGGGCTGAGGAAGGAATCTGAAGGAGATGAATGATCTGTTCATTTGTCAGTGGCTAAGCTCACCCTATGGGCAATATTCACAAAGTAGCAAAAAATTGCTCTTAGCTATGAGAAGACAACATGTATACAGGGAACCAAGAATCAAGTCATAGGACTCTGCCAAGGGCTGGCTGATTCTCGTTCTGGGATGTGGAAGTTAACTTCTCGGGGAAATGATGCTTCCCAACCATTAATTAATATAATAAAGATTTATACTGTATATGGTGACAGAGGGTAACTACGCTTTTCGTGGTGAGCATTTTGTAATGTGCAAAAATGTCGTATCACTATATTGTACACTTGAAATGAATACAGGGTTGATTATACTTCAGTTAAAAAAAGAAGCTGTGTATGGATATTTTTTCTTATTTGTAAATTTTCCAATTTAAGATTAGTCTGCACAAAGGAAACGTGTACCCGTGCAGAGAGAAGTGTCCTCTGGAGGGGAGCTGCTTGAATGGCAAGCCGTAGGGATGACTTACTGCTACTTTAAAAAGCCCAGAAAGAACAGAAGTGTAGGTCTAGAGCTGGACACATAAAAATAAATGGTGATATGCACAGAACATACACAGAATCTGATTTCACACAGAACTCACTGCACCCTCTGAGTCTGAAGAACAATTGGTCAGCGGCATATAAGTGACCCACCTGAGTTTTAATAACTAGAATCATGCCACCCAAAAGCCCTGGAGAGACCAGGCCCTCATTACTCTCATGGGGGAGAGTTTCATGTCCGAGGTGGAGAGGGGTCAGCCGAAGGGGAAAGGCGAATGGGATCACATGGGGACACCTTAACAGTCAGCAAAGGAGTCCGTGGAGACGCGGAGAAGCCAGGAGTGGCCAGAGAACCTCCTCCGAGACTCTGCATGTTGGGCATGTGCCTGAGGGTGAAGGAGCCGGGTGCTGGACACACCAGCTGCTAGGAAGGCTGGTGTTCGGGGGGCTGGCTGAACCGCCACAGCCCGGAGCCCAAGGGCGAGGACTCTTGCTCCGGATACATTCCTAAGGAGAGGGTGCACGCCCCTCCCCAGAGCAGCAGACCAAAGTGCAGCTCTGAGCCTCCAAGCAGGTGCCAGGATGCCACTCAAGCTGACGTGGTGACCAACAGGCCGGCGCGGGAGGCAAAGAAGCTGTTCAAGGTTGTTCCTGGGCCGCCTAAGCACTGGCAGCATCGGCTCTTTGCTCTTGGGGAAAACGGGGGATTTGGCATTTTTTTCTTTACTTGCGGAGAAGGCTTTTGAGGAATTCTCTGTACTCCTTTGAGCAACACATCCCTTCACCTCATAATTACTAACTGAGCCACCTTGTGTCAGGCTCTGTTATGAGGCTTTGCGTTAGCAGGAGAACCCCCATCAGCCATCTCTGGGTCTCCGGCCCCAGCACAGCGCTTGGCATTTTGGTTGAATGAATAAAGAAATGAAGCCTGAATGTGTTCATCAGAAGCCTGAATGTGTACAACACAGCGATGGTTTTCTCTAATAAAAATAACTCCTTGGTACAGGGATCAAACATCAGGGCTTGAGGGCATGCTCTGATGACTCGAGCAGGCCCGCTCAAGCAGAGACACTAAAATATGGACAACAGGTGGCCGAACTTCTTGGCTTCAGGGTTGCAGGCATTTAACACAGTTGAACTCTACTCCTGTTGTCAGTGCCTGGTGGGAAACCCACGTGGACCCGGGGTGGGGAGGGTCACTGGAAGTACTGATGCTCTATAAAGACAAAACATGACCCGCAATGACACATAAAGTGGCCTCCCCTTCAACAGAGGGTGGAAGGCGTTTTAAGATAGGCTTGTGAGAAACAGCCAGGTTGTAACCACCTGGGTTACCTGAAGACCCCTCAGCCACTGCACCAGCCCCATCCTCCAGACATCTGCCCCAGGTGTGACTCCAAGTCACCACCCTTCTGGTTTATGTCTAAACTTCAGTGAATCATAAGCAAGTCTGAGATGAGAACACTGGCTGGGCCATTCTATTCTGTTCTGATTTATACAAAGAAAAAAAGCTATCAGAGACACAAAGAAATTTCATTTCGTCAGGAACATTACAGGTGCATCTGAAAAGACTCAAACACGATGCACTCATTCTAAGGTGCTTGAAACAGCCGAGAGCATCTTCACGGGATGAAGCTGCGATTCCAGCTGCGGATGTGAGCCCAGCTTCCATCTGTGCGTAGCATGCGGTCCTGAGCAGATGCTCCCGACTTGTTTGGCATTCCTGAAGTCACTGTCCTTCCTTCTCTGTCGCTGCAGCCCCGCAGACAGTGCAGGAGGGAGCGTGGGATGTTGGTGACGGCTCCCGGAATGGATCCGGGGCTTTTCACATACTGTCCTCACTGGTGGCCAATACCGAACAGTTTTTGTGAGTTTTGTGCTCTGCCCTTAGTCTGGTTATAGGGAAAAGGTAATACCCAATGGGACATCAATTTACAAGGAAAGCATTTGCATTTGAGCACTTCTGACCCCAACTGCAATATGATCTTGCGCTCTTCTGAAATCAACTGTGATGTTTGGGACAAAGAAGACTCATGTTCCCAAGAGGTGACACAGGACAGGGAAGAGACACAAGATTCCTTTCTCGTGTCTCTTTAGCCAGAAGCACAGGTGGGTTTCATGTGGCTGGTGGAGCAGAGGGCTGGTTGGGAAGGAGACAGGCCAGGCTGGCCTCACCCACCACATTCACAGTCAGAGGGCTGGTTTCTCACGGTCTGGCCCAGAGGGTGGGAATGGGTTTCTCTCCAGCCTGAACCAACCCTGAGATAAGAGCAGCCTGGAGGTCTTCACACAGCTGTCCTGCAAACCGAGTGGCCTTTCTTCCACATTTCCCCCAAAGAAACGCTTCCAGAGCCAGTTCTACGCTGCCACCTGCAGGCCTTGCTGCTGAGTGGCTCAATGCCATCCCCAGGGCTGAGTCTTCAAAAGCAGCTCTTCCACCATGGAAAATACCACATCAAAGTCTCAGTGGTCCAGGCCTGACTTTGGGCAAGTCTCTCTCACAACCTGGGTCCAGTTAACAGTGGGGTTGGAGGAGACAGCCAGTGGACAACCTTAGCACCTGTGCTGCGGGGGACCTGTGGGGAGGCCTGAGGGCAGGGAAGGCAGAGGACCCCCAGGAGGGTGGTCTATACCCCGGCCTCAACCTCCAGCCCATTTTCAGACCCCCTTGGCCACACCCCTCAAGCCGAGTGCTGTCTGCGGAGTCTGTGCCTGTAGTGTCCCCTTACCCCCTCACCTGGCCGACTTCTCCCTGCCTCCAGGTCCCCACTTACCTGCCATTGCTCAGCCACCCCCTCCCCAGAGACTTCTTGCTATTTTCCCTCACAGCACACTGGTCTTAACAGCTCGTATTGCACCTCGTAAATATTTATGGTTTGTTCATTTAATGCCTCTTGCCATCAGTCTATAGCTAACCTATCAGCAGGCCACGCCAAGGCCCCAGCAGACCCCCCAGGTCTCCCTCTTCCTCTGCCTCCTTCTATATATTCCCTGGAGGGATCCTGTTCGGTGGGATCCTGTCCCTGCCCTCCGGCTTCCCATCTGGTGGAGACAAAAAGGCCGAGTCCTCACAGTGGATGAGGAGGAGACCTGGGGTCCGGGGTGGTGGGCGGGGGGCAGTGAGGGTCTGTCTCCAACCCTGTCCCTGCCCCCCTGCACCGGCCCCAGCCACACAGCACTGCTCCTGCCCTGGGGCTTTGCTCGCCCTTCCCACAGGGGCCTTGCTGTCCTGTTCATCCAGAGAGACCGTGTTCCAGCCTGTCTCCCCATCTCCCCAGCCAGACGGAGCTGCAGTGTGCCCGCTGTGGGGACCAGCTGGATAACGGGCATGGCCCCGGTGGGCTTCCTGCGTTCCGTGTCACATCCCTTCCCAGTGAACCGTTTGGTCTCCAAAGCCTGTGGCAGTTTGCTTCTGGGGAACCTAAACGGATGTGTGCACCTCCTTCCAGCCTTTCCTGCTCTGCCTTCCTCACTGGACGGTGAGATCCTGGGGGCTGGGGGCCACCTGGCTCATCTTTGTGTCTTTAGGCCAAGCACTGAACTGGGCACATAGTCAGACACGCACCGAGCATCTCATTCATATGAAAACTCACGTCTTCATTAAGCACTAGGACTGACGGAATTCAAAGAGGCCAAATTATAAACCGCACAGTCAACCTGCAGCCACGATGAGCCAGCCAGCTGCCGAATGATACAGAAAAGCCGTCATCAGGAGGCTTGATTCAGATTATTGACCCTGGACCCTGTGCATGTAGATGTTCATATGTAATCAGAACTTCTCCTTTCAAGCAATCGCTGGTCATGCTGCACAGCCACAGACTGGGTGGGTGTCCCATAGATGCTGGGAGGGTGTCCCTGCCTTTGGGGAGGTCGCCACTTGGTGAGCCTCCCCGGAGGCCACACTAGGTAGCTGGGCCACACCCTTGGAAGTTTCTCTGAAGTGACATTCCTCTGAGAAGGCCTGCCTGCCCACGTGCCAGCTGGGATCTCTGATGAAGAGCACCAGGGAGTCCCTAAGCTGGCATTTCTTTCTTTCAGCTTTTTAATGGGTTGTTTGGCAACTAGTCTCCCGGCACAATCTAGCTCGGAGACACTGCCCTTCCCCGCCTGCATATTGTTGACATAACTCTGGTTGTCTGAATGTAATTCAGGCTTCGCCAGGAGTGCAAATAAAATCAATATGGGTCTAGGGATAAAGCTGAAGCCAATAGCCTGACTGTGGGTTTCAGCAAACTAGAGGCGGCATCGTGACAAGTGTGCTGACATCCTTCACTACAGCAACGCAGACGCGGCCCAGCACACCCAGACACCCTGCCAGGGGACGTGAGCAAATGGGAATTCTAACCACAGACGTGAAAAGCAGAATGTGTCCTGAAGATTGATGTTCACAGGAGAGAGAAGAGCATCAGCCAGGCTGGGGACCGAAAGCACATACGAGCCCACTGGTAATGCTCCTTGCCGGCAAGTCCCGAATCTTGAGTTCATTGGATCTCATTCGCCCCCAACAGTCACATAAAGCAAGTTGATGGAATGAGATACACGCTTGCGATATCCATGCTTGCAGTACCGCCAGCCTCCTGAGCAGCCCTCCTCCGCCAGGTGGAACGCTCTCTCTGCTCAGACGATGTGTGCCAGCTTCCTCAGAGAGCAGCTGCCAAGAGCGCGGGGTGTGGACCCCGACCGTGGCACCCACTGGCTGTGGCCGTGGACAAGCCCCCTAGCCACTGCAGGCCCCTGGTCCTTCATCTGTAAAACGGACCTTCTGCCGGCGACCTTCCCGCCGCAGGCATGTATGGCGCAGTCAGCGGGACCCAGTGAGTGCCCAGAGCTTGGTGCCTCTCTTACTTCTTCCTTTTCGGTTATCTCTATTTTCCCAAGACAGCCTCGTGGAGCCCTGGCACAATCCAGCTCAGGACACATTTCTTGTTGAACTTGGGATCCTTGTGTGAATTTAGAACATTTGTTTGTTTATTCCACGAGTAGCTGCATGCTTGTCATGCCTGGACATGGGGCCAGGTGCTGGAGAAACCAGATCTTCAGGAACTGGCCTCTCCTCTAGAGAACTTAATTCCAAAGATGCCGTGGCCTGTGTCCCTGCTGCTCAGAGTGGTCTGTGCACCAGCTGCACTGCCATCACCTGGAGACGTGTCAGAAATGCAGATTCTTGGGCCCGGCCCTCGACTGACAGAGTCAGACACGCAGTTCTAGTAGGCGCCTGGGCGACCCCCCACCGCACATCTGAGCTTGAGATGTGCTGCTCTGAGACAGCTGGGATGCTTCTCCAGACATCCCTCTCGTACTCAGAGGTCTTAGACAATTTCTGCCTTCAACAATCTTCAGTGATCACATAAAATCAGTAGCAACTCCGGAAAGAGCCCCAGACATGAGTTCCAAAGAGCTTGGGCCCGATTGAGGCCTTCCCCATATTTGCTGTGTGGCTCACAGACCACACTGCCTGGGCCTCGGGCTCCTCACCTGTGATACAGTGGTAGTAAGCTGACGTGGGGAGCCTCTGGGAAGGCCCCCAGCACAGCACCTCACACCACACCTGTCACCTTGGTCTCCCTTCCTCTGCCCAGGAAGGAGACACTGTTGGCACTGCCCTAGAGCTCCTGGTGCACACTTGCTCCCTGACTGCAACGGAAGGCCCCTGTGAGCAACTGCAGGTCGCCTGGGTCAGGGCTTTGCCTGGCTGACTCACAGCCCGGAAACCCTGCAAGCCATATAGACATATATATCCTACAGATATATAGGAGCTTGGGACCTGTGGGGAGGGCGAGGCAGATGCCCGACTTCCACACCTCCACATACTGTTGCAGCTGGCGCAGGGGAGGAAATGGGTCTGAACCCCAGCTGCTCACCCTCATTTCCAGAACATCTCTTGTAGCCCCCTAAGGGACAAGGACCTCACAGGAAAAGACCTTGACTTATTAAAATGGCATAGAAAGTTGTTAAAGAGGAAATAAAGGTCAAACAAATATATCGTGTTGTAAAAACAGAATAAAGTGACTTTAAATGCTGAAGCTTTAGTATGCTCTTTAATAAAAAACATTACCCTAAAACACAGCATGGTTTATTGGCTATGATTAAATAACCCAGATTCCAGGAGGTTTAGGTTCCTTGGAAGATGGCACATTAGCATTAGGTCAAGCCGGCGCCATGATGCTTACTGGACGACCAGGTTGTGAGGACAGGAAGTGATCTCTCCACATCAGAAAATGTACTAATAATCGACATGTCTCGTTTTATATAATGGATAAGACCTTAAAAAGTTGTAACAGTCTGCAATCACTGGAGGTGTCTACAATTTAAAGAACTCCTTTGGTGGCCTTTCTGTAAAGGACACCAAAGTGAATTTGTGTATGGCAAGTCCAAATTTTTGCAGGTTGAGATTGATGTGTGTGTGTGTGTGTGTGTGTGTGTGTGTGTGTGTGTGTGTGTGTGTGTTTTACACCCGTGTCTGAGGAGCTGTCGGTGTGCATTTTGAGAAGCTCTCCACATTCAGCTATTGGGGGGTTTTAAAATTAAAACTGAGGAGATGTGTGTGCCAAACTATGACACTGCATACTTATGAGGGATCAGACTGCAGGAGACATTCATTTTGTATTATGTAGGACTATTTGCAACTGCTGAGATGTGACAATCTGACGCACAGTAATAACAATTCCAAATGGTTTAACCTAATACCACAGACACTGCAATTTTTGAATTTTGTATGATTAAATGTTAGCTTTGCTTATGTGGGAAAACAGAAAAAAGACACGGGGGAAGAGTACAGTCATAAATCACCAGCCTCTAATACAACAGCACCCTGCCCGGTTTCTTCCAGAGGAGATGGCTTATCTTCAAGGAATCCAAGCCCAAAGATTCATCTATAGTAAGAATGCAGAGACTTAAACTGAATTCCAAGCATCTCAGTGGGTCTATCCTAGAGTCAAAGAACCTTTGGGAAATCCTCTGAAGTATGCCTCTTATGTTTAACTACAGTCCCTTGTACAATGTGCCCATTTGTACTTATTTTGTGAATATGTCTTCAATAATGTGGTATCTCCTAGCATAACAGAAAATATGGCTTTGATGAATATATTTATAAAAGATGTCTGCAAAGTGTAGAAAGATAAACCCAACAGAGTGGAAGGTTCTTCCTACTTCTATGATTTCAAGGGTAGACAACGGCCAACTGTAGGGGCAAATGTATAAACTGTGGATTCTTCTATAATTTTTTCTTTTCTATAATGAAAATGTTCTGTATTCTGGGTGTATCTGAACAACCCTGCAACATCAGACTGACGGTGTTTTGCTGCTCCATAAACTAAGGCATGGGTAGCAAATGGAAATAGCTACACCAAATACAAGCAAGGCTCTCAGCACAGCATCTCACTGCTAAGGTATTCACCTGTACCCTCTGCAACGTTAGGTATGAGAAATCCAGTGGTTTCAGGAGAGGAAAATCACAGAGCAAGTGGGAAGGTGTACTCACTGATGCCGCTATAGGGTATGGCCTGGGTATTGCTAACAAGCCAAACGCTGTAACATCTATTACCTCCTACTCAGTAATCAGGTAACTGGCTAAGATGATGCTATTTAATGGCCAGTACAGTCCCCTGGGCAACACAGCCAGAGTAAAATGCTTGCTGTTACCTGGCTAAATAATTTGTACTTTCTACTTCCTTAGACCCAGACAGGCACATGATGGGTTCCTGTCTCTGCTCAGGTGATGCTTTAACACAGGCTTCAATGTGCTCCCCTTCCTGTGGTATGTGTTCCCTCCCACTCTTCTTACTACCTTCTTCTAATTCTCTTTTCATGTCTTCTTCTTTGACATATTGAGAATTATATTGCTTGTGACCTGCTTTCCTTAATAGGTGAACTTCTTTTTATGTTATAAGCACTATTCTCCCACATGATTTTAGTGACTACATAACACCCATTGTTTGGCACTATTGCAGTTTATCTAACCATTCCCCAATTGTTGGACAGCTAGGTTGGTTCCAATTTTCACTGTTTTCAATAACGTGTGGATGAACAATTTTGTTGTCCAAATCTCTAGGCACATCCTGTAACAGATAGAAGAAGGTTGGCATCTCTGCCTGCATACTCTATTTGTCTCCTCTGCTATCTTAACCTTAGGGTCAAAAGGAAAAAAAGGAAAAGGTTTCTTTCTGCTCAGCTCTGCACGCAGGCTTGTTAATCATCAAAAGGCATTTTGCTTCCACTTTGAGATTTCTGCAAATACCTCCTTACCTGAAGCTTGCCTCCCCACAGAAGATTGGGAAATATACATAACGAATAGTGATTGCCATGTCAGAGAGTTTTAGAACACGGTGCCCAGACCCAGGCCAGGAAGAGCCGACCAACCAACCAAGGGAGTTTCTCAGCTCTCCTCTGACCCTTGCTGGCGCCCAGATGCCTGGGGGCTTCGGTCTCTCCCTACCTGATTCCCCACCTGCTCGGCCTCCTCTGGCATACGAGCAGCTTGAGATCAACCCTGAGTTAAGATGGGGCTTTAGGACATTAGTCTGCCACCTTCTCAGTCTGCTGGCTTTCGGAATGAGGCTGCTTTCCCGGCCTCAACACCTTGTGCCTCGGCAAGCTGGCAAGAGAGTGGACTCGGGAGCAGTCCCTGATCTCCGCAGGACAGATTCCTGATGTGGAGCTGTGGTCAAGAGGCACAGGTATTACGGAGGTTGGTGCCTGAGGCCAGGCACTTTAATCTGACCGTGCCAAAGAAAGTCAGGGAGAAATGAGGAAAACCCAAAGAGTCAACAGTCTAATTCCTGAAGGCAGGACCTTGGGTGTGTCAGGCCGTTGTGCCTAATTTCCTGGTTGGGATTTCTAATAGTACTCCCCCTCTGCCACCCCCCATTGCATTTGACAATGCAATCTGCACCTGTGACCTGGAGGCATGAGGCCAGGTGATTCCTCCCCTACACAAGAGTCAACACCTGCCCACTGGAGTTTTCTCTGCAGTTGGGGATCACAGGTGGACTGCAAATCCCAGGTGTGTATCATTCATTCTCCTGCTGGCAACTGCAAGGAGTTCCTCGGAACCAGACTGTCAGCCATAGGGAGGTCCTTGGGAAGGTGTGACCTGCCTTGGTACAGGTGAAGACATGAGGTCTAGAGGGCTAACGCCTCCCTCTGCCCACTGAGCCTGGCCACGGCAGCACTGGCAGAGGAAGGGGAAGGATGCTACTTTAGACTGGTCCTCGAACTGGGACCCTGGACCATCCCACAGAGGAGCATCCCCTGTGCTGGGAGCTGCCCCATCTGGGATGCCATCTGTCTTGCCAATGGGTTTCAGCCCTGGGCAAGTTTGTTATGGATTCAGTGTGACCAAAGAAATCGACAGCAAAACATTCTTGGGGTGAAAGAGTTATTTCCAGGTGGCAGGTCAGTCACTAAAATCCCGTTCACTCAGAGCGAGTCTGCATGCAGCAAGCGGGTCTCTGCCTCTGGGCCCCTCTGTCCACACAGCCGTCCTGCACAGCTGTCCTCAGCACTGCTACCACTCCAGCCTCTGCTCTGCTCTCCTGCAGCCTTGCAGCCCTGCCACTGTGTTGCACCCAGAGCACTGGGCAGCGCTCTTTATAGAGTCAACAGCCATGCATTGCCCACAGGTGTGCAGTGAGCTAGTCACCCAGGGCCAGGTGAGAATCCTGGCCACAGGAACTCTCATTTTATCCACACTCCACCCCTCCAGGATTCTCTCCTCTCAATCCATGTGCCCTTAGTCCTCTGCAATGGTCCCTGTGCAAGGAAGCTCAAACATTCTTCTCTGCCTCTTTGGTCTTAATGGCTGGAACCGCTGCTCTGGTTTCAGTTGTTGCCATAGCTCTAGTAAGATCCTATTTGGCTTCCCATCTAATTTCCTTCCATCTACTCCTGCCAGTATCAAATCAACCCACATATGGGTCCTTGTGACCCTCACAGGGCCCCTCAAATTCCTTCTGTAACAGGTCTTATTTCTTTCCAGGTTCTCGTTGCTTCAGCTACTGTACGTGTCACCTCGCATTTTGTAATCGCTGCCTCAAGGCGGCTGCACTGTCAGGGAAGACAGCTTTCCCATCTCTGATCCCGACAGAACAATTCCATCCACCCCTAAGTCCCACAGCCCCCGGCTCAGCCTGAGTACAGGGGTGGACCATAGAGTGCTCCCTGACCTGGGGAGGGGGCTGCTCCTCTCCTTGGGGAACTTGCAGCTTCTTGGTCTTTATTTTTTTTACAACCATTGGGCGTGCTTTCAATATAGGAGGGGCCTGTGCCTCTGGCACTACCCCTTCATCCTCCCCCAGCTCCTTCATTTCTGGGGCTGACGGCACCTTTCTCTCCACTCCCAAGTGCCTCTTCTGCTACAGGGCCTCGCAACAGTGCTAACTCAGTCAGTCTTCAGGTCTTTTACCTTCAGCTCATGCTTCACAGCTGATGTTCTCGTGCCACCTACGCCTGTGCTTCCCTCGGGAGTTTGTCTTTTTCCTTGATGGCCTCTTCCTCCTTCAAAACACCTGGCAGCGCTGCCGTCTCGCCTCCAATGGCACCTTGCTGCCAGGACTCTTGTGCTGCCTCCTCCCGCATCAAGGCCATCTCCTTCCTCAGGGCATCCACAGAGGTTTGCAGCTCGCACTCTTGCGCTGCCCTTTCTTGGGTCTCCTCTGTAGACTTTTTTAATACTGTGATAAGCAGCCAACCCACAGTCCCCGCTGCCTCCCGGGCACTCTGCTTCTCAAAGGATCTACTTATTATACCAAGGGTCACCCCTACTGCCTCAGGTGTCACCTCCACTTGCCTCCAGTCCTGGGGTGGGGCCCAGTCCTCTAGGGGGCAAGCCACCTCAGACCACATACCCTTTGGGGGACAATCCACTGTCTCCCCATTCACAGGGGCAGCCCGCTGAAGCACCCCTTCCATAAGGGCAGCCTGTCTTTTTCCTTGGTCAACACTGAACCCTGCTGACTTTCGCCAATTGTCTTGCCAATGGGTTTCAGCCCCGGGCAAGTTTGCTGTGGATTCAGTGTGACCAAAGAAATGGACAGCAAAACATTCTTGGGGTGAAAGGGTTATACCCAACTTTATTTCCAGGTGGCAGGTCACTAAAATCCCATTCACTCAGAGCGAGTCTGCATGCAGCAAGCCAGTCTCTGCCTCTGGGCCCCTCTGTCCGCACAGCCATCCTCTGGGCCTCTCTGCACAGCTGTCCCGCACAGCCATCCTCCAGGCCTCTGTCCTCGGCGCTGCCACCACTCCAGCCTCTGCTCTGCTCTCCTGCAGCCTTGCAGCCCTGCCACCGTGCTGTGCCCAGAGCACTGGGCGGAGCTGTTTTTATAAAGTCAACAGCCATGTATTGCCCACAGGTGTGCAGTGAGCTAGTCAGCCAGGGCCAGGTGAGAATCCTGGCCACAGAAACTCTCATTTTATCCACACCATCATTTACCCACAGCACAGGGGTGATGGAGCTTTCAGTATGTGAATGGAATATGAAGATAAGCTAATCAGGTCACCCACGTTACAGATGAGGAGACTGAGGCCCAGAGGCTAAGTGATGTGTCTCAATTTTCCTCTCTGGGCTCTGCATCCAGAACTCTGGTCTTTGAATTCAGGGCTCATCCTCCTATGTCAAGGACAGGCAAGGATCTTCTGTAAAGAGAGACTGTAAATATTTTGGCCTTGCAAGCCAAATACTGTCTCTGTTGTAAGTACCCAACGTGCCATTGTAGTGTGAAGGCCACATGACTGAATGAGTGTGAGTGTTCCAATGAAACCTTATTTACAACACCAGGCAGCGGCGAGAATTTGCCTTCTGTTGCCCTGTACCACGCAGGTTCTCAAATCCTTCAGCCTCATTGTAGTTAGATTTCAATGAAACATATGCATCTCCTTGCTCACCTCTCAGACCAGGAGCATGGAACCATGAATCTGTCTCTTCCACAATGCTTGATAAACTGACTAGTACCAGAAAAGTTGTTTCCCAGTCAAAAACATGGTGAGTAAAGTTTACTCAGTAGAGCAGAAATGAAAGGAAATCACAGAAGTCATTTTCTTAATAAGGAATATTTTTAAGGACACATCCACTTAGGCTGCTGCCATTGTTGAATTCCCAGGAAGCCGGCAGGCCTGTTGTCATAGCAACCATGTGGGATCCGTGACCTGTGAGCACTTTGCCCGATGTGGAAAATACAACGTGCTTGCTTTTCTCATCTTGAGAATTACACACCTCTAGTATCCTGCGGTGCTGTTTTCTTTACAGCTAACCAAGTTTCCCCCAGTTTCCCCCATTTGTTCACTAGCTGCTGACACATCTTAGGCTGGCTGACCCAAGGTTATGAGGCTGAGGCAGAACTGCTGGTCTTACCCGCTAAATAGGGCCTGGGAAGTCTGCTGTGCTTAGATTTCCTCAGCTGCTCAGAGGGCAGTCTTAGTCAGGACCCAGGACCAAAAACCCACCCTTAGCTTTTCCATCTGCAAAAAGACGGTCCTTCTCTCACCAGGGCGCTGACAGTACACTTTTGTCTGATGCCCACCTTGGAGGAAGGCCTGACGTGAGCGGATACGGACTAGCATGTTATTGTTAGAGTGCTTCTGGCTCTCAGTAATTTTTTGAAACCTATATCCCTCTCCTGCTAGGAATGTTCCCTTTGGTATCAACACCGTGCTGGCTGTATGAGTTGGCCGTGGCAGGGGCAGGAACCACAGGAACTCCTGGGTGCTGTCAAGGGAGATGGTTTTCCCGACTGTCAGCAATATTGCTTAGAAGTGGGGAATTCTCTGCTGCTAAGAGAGCAGAGTAGATATGAAATGGGCTTGGACCCATGCAAGCCCGAAGAGATGGCAGGAGTCACACAGACCTTGAGACACCCTTGCCTTCTTGCTTTTGGTGCCCTGGTGATTCCATAAAACCAAGGAACAATTGGGAGCATAAAGGGGTAACCTGATCTTTAAGTCCATCAGAAAATAAATTAAGATGCAGACACATTCCTAACTACCCTGTGCAGGTGTTCCTGGCGTCTTTTATTTGTGAATCTTGACTGCCCTCTTGTGGTGTTTAATTTCTAGACGCCTACATTTTGACTGGACTCTTAACAGAAACGTCAAAGGTTCACATGCCTGGCCAACAGAGATGAAGTTTCTATAAATGCTGCAAAATACCAAGAACAAGACACAGACGGTATCTTCCCAGCTACATCCTTATAGGAAGATGACTCAGATCTCTAATGTGAGAGCAGGCTTTTGCAAAATGCCAACAGATTATGTACTAATGCCGGAAGTGTGTTTTATAGTCTCTGTGTGATTTCTAGTAAACAAAATCCTGACCTGTTCTAGACCTGTCTCCTAAATCTCTTCCCAAACCTTGGACTGAGCCCAGATTTTGCAAGTCAGAGTTGCACGAAGTGGGGAAAGGGGGGCAGTGAGGGGTGCAAGGGCCCTGGGGTAGTCTGAGAGAGCCCCCGTGTTTATTTAGAGGTAGAAACACACAGAAAAACCTGGGAAATAATGAGAAATGGCAATAGTTGCATGAGGGCCGAATTCAGTGAAAAAGCCGCCACCGGGGAAATCCAATTGGAGCTAAATGATCACAGAACAGCAGCTCCTGAAATCAATCGAGAAAGAAAAGAAAACACTCCACAACTGAACCATAACTAGTAACAAAGCCCAGATCCCTGGGTGAAAGTTCCAGACACTTTCCTGCATAGCTTGTGGCTGCTGCAGGAAAGGTGAGCAGGACTGGGCACGAAAGGGGCTTGACCCTGCAACTGCACGGCAGTAAAAACAGAAAAAAATGATCCTTTCCCCCAAATCCTGGACACATTTGCTCAATTACTCAATTTAAGCTTGTCTCTAATTGACAGCGGCAAGCATTTTGAAAGTGGGGCCGACTGTAATTAAATTTAGCACAAAATTTCCATGACCATTGATTTCATCCTATCTCCACTGAGCATTTTAAACCACACCAGTTTTTAAAAAGGAGGTACCTGATTACAGCTCAATGGGCCACCCACTTCCCAGACTGGTGGCAGCTGCACTGTCCTGGGTTATTCTCTGGGCTGCCAATGGTGAAGAGCATGGGATTCGAGTCCACCACATATGGACAGGAAAAATCAGTTACAGTGCCATTGGCTTCCCCAAGGTCTCAGTTTCTTGGTCCATAAAATGGACTAAAACTCCCTACCTCCTCCTGTGCAGAGAGCCCTCCATTCCTACAGTGACCAGGGTGCAGCCAGAGCTCAGTCACTGCTGCCAGGCTGTTACATCAGAAAGAGATTCATGACAGGAAAGGGGCAGAGATGTAGCACAGGGACAAGCAGGGCCTCTTGCAAACAAGAGGTGAGATGGGGGTGTCCCAGCCCCCAGGGGACTTGGCTGAGCAGTCCACAGGCACCCTGCTGTTAAAGCTGGTCTCCAGGGCAGGAGGGGGCCTTTGAGGAGCTCTGGCAGAGGGTGTGTGAGGCTGAGATTTGGGGTCGGGTCAGGGGGTAGGATGTTCCCTGCCTCTGAAGTGGATGGAGGTCTTGTGTCAACAGGCCAGGAAGAGCCAGTAAAACTTAATCAATTACTGTGACCCTAAAGGTACCCACAGACTGCCAGGGCCTAGGAAAATGTGGGCTGCAAAAGGAAGCCCCATAGCAAGGGGGAGGCCATGCCCTACCCCCAGCAGACAGTCCTGTGCACATCTGGCTGCCCACCCGTGGCCACTGGCGAGGGTCCTTCCTGCGTGTTCTTTTCCAGCCTGCCAACAGGAAAGGTCCCTGGGGGTCAGCCAGGGAATGATGACTGACAAGCATAATTTCAGAAAAAGCCACAACTGGAAGATTAGTTCATGAACAGGTGAGCAATGCCACTCTGGGAAGAGGTGCAAGCCCACGATGGCGCTGCATTTTCATGGTGGGGGTCAGGGTGAATTTCCCGCATGTAGGGACAGTTCTGTTCTCAGGTAGAGCTACTGTGTTTCTTGTTCTAAGACCCGCAGCAAAAGGCATGGGAAACATCAAAAACACGCACCCACACAAAGCATGTTAGAAAAGGGGCTTTGTGGACACCTCTCGACTCTGTTGTGTAGTGAACTCAGGGTGGCCTCACTTCCCTGCTGCAGGCGGGGTTGGGGGGGCGGCACTATTCCTCTATGTTGGGCCCTTCGTCTAATGCACAAGCGGGGTCTCCCCTCCCGGAAGCCATGACTGGTTTAGAAAGCATGACAAACGGTTCACTTTGACTTTAGTGGTGGATTTGCAGTAAGCGTGGGGTGCAGAGGCCCTCCTGTTAGGTGAGACCCCTACTCCGTAATACCTGGGGGTGGGAAGGAGGGAGGATGCTGAGAACAGCACCACAAGCAATATCTACCAGCCCAGCACTGTTCTGGGCATTGTTTACACAGGTCCCCCCAATATCTGAAAGTAGAGCTTTCCTATGAAACCCTTCATAAGCCAAAATGGCATAAAGTGAAGAAGCAATTCTCATTAATTTACACAGAAATTTTTTTGAGCTTTCCTAGACAATAACCTCTCTTAGGCTCTTCTGATTGCTTAGGACACATCTTGCTAACGGAGGCACAGAATAAATGGAGACCAGGCGCAAGGCCCAGAGGCTCACAGACACAGCCCCCAGCTCTGGCAGCTGAATGCCAAGGGGGGTTTCCGGGGCCCCTCTCCTGCTCAGGCTCCGCGCTGCCTCGGAAAGGACTCCCAGCCAAACCCAGGCTAACTATTCTTTTTGCTTTCACCCTTCTTTGTAAAAATGGAAATCCCCTTTGGGTTTATTTAGCTTAGTGAAAACAGGTACTAACGTAGGTCTTTTATAAAAGCAAAGTGGAGTAACACACACGTTCACAAAGTGGCCGGTAGCTGTACTTGCTCATTTAAGCCTTCCAACACTGAAGCTGGTACTTTAATCATCTCCATTGTAAAGAAGGACAAACTGACAAGGGAGATGAGCTGAGCGGCCCAAAGCCATTCGGACGGACAGGTGGAGGTGGCGGAGCTGGGACCCAGGCTCAGATGTGTGGCGCCTAAGCGCTGTGCTGCCTCCGTGGAGCGGCAGGACGAGGGCCGTGTTGCCGCAGGCGCAGGGAGAGGGCAGTCCTCAAGGGGGTGACGGCCCCTCACTGTAGGTGGGAGGGGTCAAGGCTTACCTGCCGAGGGGGTGGGGGGCCCAGGAACGGAAATGCTTCGCCCTCATCCTTTCCTTGTTTACTTCCTTATTTTCCTTTCCAGCCACATCTGAGATTTGCACCAGCACCAAGGTTTTCCTAAACGTTGTGAATATGGCTCCTTAATATGTATACTACTTCTCCCTGGAACACCCAGGCATCCAACCCTACAACAAAGACAAAACGCCACACCGCCCGGGCATGTCACGCCGCACAGGCTCAAGACGTTTGGGTCGTAACTAGGATCTGAGGACCCAAGTGTGAACTCATGTCGTCGGGACTCCTCTGAACGAGCAGAGCTGTAAGATGATGGGTGACGTAGCTGCTTCTCAGCAGGAGCTGTCTCCGCGTCCTGCAACGATCAAGAGACGTCTCCCTACTCCGAGGACGCGGGACGTTTTTACTCAGAGGGAAGAGATTGTTCGGCGGCACAGTGTATTCAAGCGTGGCCGACTTCTGAAGATGTCTCTCCACAGTGAACACGCTGCATGGAGGGACAGGGTTTCAAAGAACGAACAAGAGAAGCGCAGCAACAAGAGGAAGGCTGAAAGGCAGAAGTTTCCGCATATGATGGTTCCACACTCTGTGAGACTTGTCAAGTCTCAAAGAATATTTTTTTTCTTTCCCATTTCCAACAACCCTGGATCACTAATCTTGAGACCCTTTGGAGGACATATCTGTAGTGTCAGGTGCAAGTTCTAGAGATGAGAAACTTCAAGAACACTGTTTATTTGGTGTTTTCTTTAGTACAGTGTTCTTTAGAGTGTTATATATTGACTCTAGCTTAGGGTAGGGGGTGGCATTTTCCCTTACAAATTCTTTACCCAAGTATTTGAGGTTATAAATTTTCCAGTTGGTTCCAATATGTATTTGCTGTAACTATCTAGAGCTGATTGTAATAATTAACAAAGGGAATACATTGGGAGCACAGCTGGTACATGACACTAGCCAACTCCCCCAAAAAAGAGTGGTATTATCAGAAATGACTATGGAGTAGGTTTTTGAAATAATTTACATGCAAGTTGCAAAATTTCATTTGATAGTTTGGGGGCAGAATGGTTGATTACATTATGACAAGTGAGTTTGAAAAAAATTAAAAATGAAAGAGATGAAATGTAGTGAGCAGTATTAAGCCAGGCATTAAGAACATCAGAAAAATTTGATGATTTCAGAGCATGATGTATTACACTACATCTTCCATACAAAAGCACACACAGTGTAAGTACACCATATTGATTGTATGCTAATGTAGATGTCTATATAAAATTGCAAATAAGTCAAAACATGATTAGATATATATTAACAGAAAGGAACATGTGTTGTTAATTTAAAGATGCACTCTTTCTGTTCCTTTGATGCTTTCAAAACAGACTTGAACCCATCTTTTAGTCACCGATAGGGGATTTCCTATTTCCCTGAACCACATCTGAAGAGTGGGTAAGTCTGGTGTACTGTCTGGGTGACTGATACCGAAGCATTTCTCCTCCCTGGAGGGCTGGAGGCCACGGGGACAGGAACACACAGACTAGGACACAGTAGGCAGAGAACACACAGTGCATCCTTAAGAGTGGAGAGCATAGCTGGAGGGTCAGGCCTGGGAGCCACGAACACCAGGGCAGGCATTTTTGTGTAAGGAAAGATGGAAGAGGACAGAGTGGAGGAAGGACTAACTTTAAGGAGTGGACATGAAATCCCTGTAAGAGATGGGGGGAGAAACACTGCCGGGTTAGTGGGGGACATGCTGGATTGCACAGGAAAACCATCACACCATGAGAAAGATACAGATGGAGCACAACACACCAGAGGTCCCTTGTACAGTGCAGCCAGAAAGCACGGGGGACAGAGAGCCTAGGACACAGCGTGAAGGCAGGGAGAGAAGGCAGGCAGGCCTTCAGGTGGGCACCGCTGCAGGGGCTTGCCAGCTGCAGGTGTGATGTGGCCCCTGAAAGGGTGGGAATGAACTCTTTCTTGTTGCATGAGTGGTAAAAGGGCTAATGTCAGACCACATGAAACCATGACCTCTCTGTCTGCTTTCTCGTGGCATTTATGTGGCCAGACATGACATCACATTGAACAGCTCCACCACATTCAAGTATGTTTCTTTTGCTTTCGGCCAATCCGTATGATGGAGTAAGGGGGTATCTGGCTATCAAGTGTTTGAGGTGGTACACAGCTAGTTACTTGGTAATTTTACACACAGGTCATCATTAATCAATAAATTAGAATAAAACCAAACCCACTTACTATTAAAACTGTTTGTAACAAAATTTTTTTTTCTTGAGAATTCAGAAGGCTCTTCAGTCTCCTGAAGAACCCACCATCACTGGTGAAACATTAATTGCTTGGGCAGCTGGTTAACCAAGTTCTGGCTGACTGAATGCCAGGTAACCAGGTATTTGCTCTTCAGCATACATTTCACTTTTCAGCTTCTGTCTTAAAAAACCATCATGACTGGACTTTACTGTCTCAGTACTAATGTGAGAAAAATAAGTCGAAACTATCTGAACAGAGGATTCTATACAAGGAGTCATGAGATGAATCCTACAAGTCTAGACAGAATGTGAATCCGTTTCTGGGAGAAAATTGGAGAGAGGCTGGTTTTTGAAGCCCAATTCCACAGCCTGAAAGGGTCACAACACCCTGAGCCTGAACTGAGAGGAGATCAGAGACAGACACAATATACTTTGTACTTGGAAGGCTTTGTCTACTAAGATAGATAACTGGTCAATTCATGAATTTCACATCTCTTTGAATAGGTATGGACAGATTATCTTCTATTACATTTTATAATTCTGGTCCTTTAAATCTGTAATCACAAATCTATTTATAATTGCTCTCCAAATAGGCCATTTTATTCCAATTCCAAAAGCTCTATTTTCAGCTAGAGATCTTAATCCACATCAAGATTAAAGAGAACTAACAATAGCAAAAAACATCCTTATTGAAATCTTGGTGTTGGAAAGACCCTTAGAGGAAATTTAATCTGGCATTTCTCTTGCACTTTCTTATAGAGTTGCCCAATCTTTGAATACCTCTAGGTATAGAGGACTCTGGATTGGCTAGGATGCCCTGAGAAGTACGTGGCATGGCTTCAGAAGGGTCCCATGTCCAGCTTCCACCAGCAATAGGTCACCTGCTTCTGTAGGCCGAAAAAAATCCTCTAGCAGAGACAATGGCCGTGAGTTCAGACATGACACACCACCCATCTCTCCATTTGAAAAAGGAAGATCAAAGAAAGGCTTATGAAGTGCATCAGCCAGATGCCCCAAACACCTCTCCCTCTACCCGTGCAGGAGAGCTCTGAGGGGCCACCTGAGACCTTGCACCTGATGTTGGGATGGGAGATGAGGAAGCCAACACTGGGCAGAGTGCAGGCGGTACATGTCAGGCAGCAGCCACTGCCGGGGTGCCGACTAACTGGTTCTCAGTTCAGGGCTGAAGACACAACAGCCACCGAATTCATTGAGTTTCCTCAACAATGACAGTTGGCGCCCCCTCCCCCAGCCCCAGGGCTGGCTTAATGAGCTGGGAAAAGCCACAGTCCCTTGCACATCAAGGCAACGGTCTGAAAGGGCAGAGACCTCATCCAGGAAAACAAACAAACACAAAACCTATCATAAACCTAAAATTCATCAAATACCCATGAGTACCCCAGCCACCAGTTCCTGGGCCTCTTTTGGGGTGTGAGATTCTGCATTTTTAATAAGCTTCCAGATGATGTAGATCCTGGTGGCCCCCGTACCATACTTGGAGTTGCAAGGACATGGAGCGACCAGGGTGGTCACCACTTTGATATTTAGGCTACCCAGGGAATTCAGAATCCTTGGGACTGACCTCTCTAGGGACCGCCGATCCTGGTAGGACATGTTCCTTGGGAAAAAGAGCAAGCAGCTTTCTGTGTGTCACCCTTATTCTGGGCATTGCTTTTAGGGGGCCTTAGCTCCTTAGGTGTTTGAGATAGAACCGTAAAGACCTGTGCCACTGCTTAGTTACCAATGGACACTGGCTCTATCCTCCCTGAAGACCGAGGGAATTACCTGCGGGTACCAGGGCCTGGGTACCTGAGGACAGCTGCTTCTGGTGCTTAAACACTCGGCTTGGCCTCTTTATTCAACCAGCAACATCCACCCACAAAGCCACCCGCAGAGCTACAAACACAAGGCTTTTTGTGTCATTTCAGGAATCCATGAGAATGGAACAGACAGCCCACATGTACAAATTCTTTTTTTGGTTTCCCAGCCAAAGTATTTCCATAAGATAAACTGAAAACATGTTGCCAGCACTATGATATAAATGCACTTACCCACTCTTGCGCCCTAAGAAAAAAGTCTGAGAAGTTGCTTTCAGAAGCTTCGAGTTGATTAGTTGAGTGGCAACGTTAACCTCCATTGACAATGATCTAATGAATTGTGAAATAATTTCTAACACTACACCTTGTCCTGTTTCAGTTTAAGACTTGGCATCTAAGACAGAGCTGAAGTACAAAGGTTAAAACATCTCTTTCAACTCATGCTCATTTTATAGATCCCCCCCCCCTTAATATCACACAATTCAGAAAGTAATGAAGTAAGCTATTTGGGGACCAAAAGAAAGAATCCATATTGGGGCACATTGATTTTCTGTTTTGTGTCTAAAAGGTCGTTGGAAAGTACTCAGGTTTCCATAGTAACAGTAGCCGGTCTGATTACATCAACAAATAGCTACAATTTATCTGAGGATCTCCAGTGAACTATTTCTTTTTCTTCCCCATCCGGAGAAGAACATTCTGAATTAGATAAAGTCTTCAAAGACAATAGAGGCTTTTGGGAAACCCAATTTCAACAACAGTAAAGAGAAAAATGCTTGCCTGCTCTTTCCACATACAACCTAGCAACAGAGACTTGTTTATGTTGATTTGAGTATTGTAACTGTAATAGTAAGTGCATCACATTAATTTGTTAATCAGTAATAGGGATAATCTCAAAATGTTTGCCTGGAATAAAAAAAAAAAGATATATCTCATCCTAAGGCAAGTTGTAGAGTCTCCAGGGTGATACTTTTAGAAGTTTCTGGAACCCTATCACCAACCCCACAAAGCAGCTATTCTAACAGACCATAGTAGTCGATTTTATTTTGACTTGTTTTAGGTTAGATCCTGATATGGTTCTGAATGATCACAAATATAAAAACTGTGAAATATGTGGACATGATATATTATTATTTTGACAGAAGCCATTACTAATCCAGCTTTAGATTCTGACCAATGAATATTTTGTAGAATCCATTCAAGTCTTTCAAATAAAATATTTCAGCCATGAATATTTCATGACATCATGAAATTGGTGTCATCTAGTTCCAAAATTTGTAAAGATTCATGTATATGATGGGTTCACTGCCATTAGGTGACGCACTTAGTATAGTCTGAGAGGTAGAACAACTTTGTCTAGAAGGCAGGGCCAGATGACTTCTCCAGACCTTCACTCCCACAGACCTCTGGCCTTCTGCTCAGAGCCTTCCAACTAGTCAGAAAATCTCAATGTACTGATTTCATCGTGACTTCTGGGACTATTAATAAAAATGTGTATTACTAAATTATTAGGTAACTCAAATATTATCCCAGCTTTGTTACATACTCATCTCTAATATAGTTATTTAGCCAGGCAAAAAAATATCCTTACCTGAGGCAGTGACATGCCCAGAATCTTGGGAGAATCCACTTTCTGAAATCCAGCTTTCTTGGAAACACACGATTTATAAGTCCAGGAAAAATATATTAGCAAGTCATGGGTTTTGCATTTCAGTCCCTACCCTACAGCAAGCTATTTTTCTTCATTGGGAGGAATGTTCTAGAGTAACCCTGTCCAACAGAAATACAATGAGAGCTACATACAAAATTTTAACTTTTCTAGTAACCTCATTAAAAACAGGTGAAATTAACTTCAAAAATGTTAATACTAATACATAAAAGAATACCACATAAAATAGATTTGTTAAATATATATTTAACTCAATATATCCAAAATACTTCAACATATAATAGAAAAATTATGAGATATTTAAAATTCTTTGTACTGAGTCTTTGAAACCCAGTGTGTATTTCATGCTTATAACATGTCTATATTCAGACTGACCACATTTTGTGTGTTTAGTAGACACCCGTGACCAGTGGCTACTGAATTGGACAGTGCAGCTCCAGAAAATTTTCAAGGTCAGGGAGAACACAGCTATTTGCTCTTTGGAATTTAGGATTATATAAATATTTAGACTATGTACTCAAACCATGAGAGATGATAGGCTTGTTTCCTGTGGGCCAACCAATCCAGTGGGCAGAAGAGCTTCGGGCCTTCCTTGACCATCTGAAGACAAAGGCCGGGGGGGTATGGTAAGTCAGTTGGAGGAAATGATGGTCTGTGATGGGGGGAGGGAATGAGAATTATCATGAAGGTCAACTTGAGGGTCTGGGACAGAGCAGAGTTGTCTGAGGCACGGTCTAGCCAAGGGTGGCATCATCTGTCAGAGGGCAGATCCCACGGAGGGGCCACGCCACGTCAGGTAAGCATTGAAGTTTGAACAACCTTGAAATGCCTCCTGTGTGCCATGTGCCATGGGAAACCGAGCCCCAAGCACATAGGGATTGAGAAGCCTGCTTGCTGAAAGTATCGTCAAGACGGGAGAATTAGAGGTAAGTGTCAGGCTCTAGGAGCTGTGAATGTTGGAGCAATCCATCTGTGGGGCCGCTCTCAGGACTGATTCCTAGACATAATTTCCCAAAACAGGGTTCTGAAGAGCTGATGCTTCCCAGTAGCTCCCTTTTTCTTATATAAATACAGTCTCAGGTTATAAGTTTTCATAAATGTGGGCCCCAAATCTGAGAAAGTCTATTTTATATGATCAACAATGATAAAAGTGAAAAAGATAGTCATAGCTAATATGGAGCACTTACTATACACTAGGTTAAGCAACTTAAAAAACTGAACCAATTGAATCCTCACAGCAATCCCATGCAGTAGATCCTATTAACATCCCCATTTCATAAACAAGCTGACTAAACATCAGAGCATTTAAGAAACTTATCCACAGTTGCTGCTAGTCAGTGGTAGAGCCAGGATGTGGAACTATGGTAACTATTCCAAACGACTTTTTCTGTCTAGAATACCATGCTGAAACATTGAGTAACTTGCCCAAATTCACAACTGGGATGGAGACGAGCCAGGATTTGAACCCAACAGCATCCCACCTCCTGCCCCGGGGATGGGACAGGGTGGGAGGGGGTAGTCACGACCTCTCCACAAGAGCGCTTGCTGTATTTCACACTTGATCATAATCTCTCTCTTCATAGAACTTTACATGTATTCCCTAGAGAGAGCTCACACAGGTTTCAAGGCACACTGAAATTTAAATACGTTCATCTTGTTTTCTTGAATCCTGCCATTCCAAAGAGTTTTTATGACACATCAACTACTAGCTTTCTAATGGGACATGACTTCCCATTATTTTCTGACAAAAGAAATATTCCACTGTAGACAAAGCTCAAAGCATGCTGCCCCTCCTAGCTGTCTTAATTCTGCTATGAATGTGTCTGTTTTTGCTTTTCAACTTTTACAAAAAATAGATTAGATTTTAACTTACCCTGGAGTGGAGGAACAGTGGGTGGCAAGAATAGAAAAAAAGGCTCAGGTGCTTTTAGCTTCTTGCTTTGTTCTAGTTTTTAAATTATCTAAAACAAATGATGAGAACAATGAAGAGCCTCTACAATCAGGCAGGAAAGAATTCTGTAACCTCATTTAAGGAAAGCTGCTTGACATTCTAATACCAGAACCTCCAAGAACTGCCAACAACATGTGGAAGACAGAAGCAAGTCCGTAAGTAGAGATGGGTTCACTGAAAGACCATTTGTGGCTAAAAGTCATCAAAATACAAATCAGAAGTGGTGATTATGATGCTGGAGCAAAACAAGAGAATTTAGGTTTTAATTTGTTAGATATTGAAATACAGAATGTAGAGAGGGAAGACGTGAGCCTCCATGGCCCCCCACGCTGTTGGCCCCAGGGAGCCGGGTCCAAGGCCATCAGCCCTTCTGGCTCCATTTCTCCATGGGCAGCAGGGTTGGGGAAGGAGGTCTGGTTAGAATTAATTGCCCGAAGCACAGGAAAGACCCTGCACTGAGGAGAAGGGGGGTGGCTGGGGCGGGGATGCGACCCGGGAAGGGAAGCAGCTGGTCCTGGGCCGTCTCACTGTTCTGGACCGGAAACCTCCTCCTGTTTCCTTGATTCTAGGACAACCCCAACTCTGGAGGTAGAAGTGGCCCAAACGGCTCAGGGGAAAAATCTGCTGACTGATAAACACAACACAAAAATGCCCATGCTCGCCAACAGCCATGGAAATGGACAAGACAAATGATAATCGGTTCTGGAGATGTTTTAAATGAGGAAAAGGTGGTCAGAAGACACTTTTCTTCCAATTGGAAAGCTGAATGCCATGCCTAAGTCCCTAGGCATAGCTCAAGATGTGAATGATTCCGATTCCAGATTGTATAAAAGATCAAAATAGCAACATGACACCAACAGAAATACTGGGCTTCCCTGTGAAAGGGATCAGTTAAGTCAATGTGTCCTTTCTGTCATTAAGAAATCATGAGGTGCTACTATCCTTATGTTCATATTGCTTGTGTACATGTGTGGTGTGGTTTATATTAAACACCTTCCAATCACTTTTGATTCTTCAGCGAGGGCCCTAAGCCAAACCACGGCACTGAGAGATGTGAGTGCAGGCAGACCCCTCAGTGTGAGCCTCTGTTGACTCCCGACAGCCACTGAAATCCTGTTTCGTCCAGATCACCTGATCCATGGCCAGTTACACTGGCCAGTTACATGGCCCAATTTACAAACACATTATGTTCCAGAAATCCATCTCAATGTAAATGAAGATATGTTTTCCCATATAAACAATGTTGGAAATGGTGATAGAGTTTTCACAAATGCCTCTATTTCCTAATATGGGTGGACAACAGGGCATAGAACATGCCCACTATATGGAGCATGATTTCAGCATGCAAATTCATTCTTTTTCAGGGGAGCTCCAGAGGTTAAAAAACAGGGCCCTCTATAACCCACTTTCTGCAATGAGACATATGAGGGGTGATGATAGCACTAACATTTGTATAACCAGCAGGCTTTTAGGATTTTTCTATTGACTGCTTAATTTAATCTTTAAAACAAAACTATTAAGGAAATACTGCTATTATTCCCACTTAACAGTGAAAGACATGCACAGGGAGGTCATGGGTTGTATCTGATTCTAGAATCCAGGGGCTAAACCAGGGGCTGGTAAACTATGGCCCACAGGCCAACCATGGTCTGCCACCTGGTTTTGTAAATAATGGTTTATTAGAACAGAACCATGTGCATTTCTTTACATCTTGTCGGTGGCTGCTTTTGTGCTATAAAGACAGAGTCGAGCCATTGTGACACAGACCCTATTGGCCTGCAAAATCTAAAATACTTATTAAGTGACCCTTTATAGAAAGTTTGCTGAGCAAGGGCTAAGCCATCCCCTGGCCCACCTCTAAGGGAAGGCAAACCCCTTTCTCTGTTCTCTGACTCTGGCCAACAGCCGTGCTCCGGGCAGTGGGGGCCCAGACAGGGCAGGAAGGAACAGAAATCTTGGATGTCCTCAGCAGCGAGGGGAGGTCCAGGGCAACTGCTGACCAGCACAAGGGGTTGTATGTTTATTTCTCAATAAGCTTCCTGCCTGAATCCCAAAAAGATTTCATGCAGAGCCCATAGGTACAGAACATAAGCTCTACGGACAGGAGGGACTGTTTACTTTATTTACTGCCGGAACATTATTATTGAACGTGTGAGCAAATACATACTTCATGTTTGTGAAGCGGGGACCACGTGTACTTGACTTGAAGACAAACGTGGTACAGGTTAAAGGCCCACAGGTGCACTGTATCCATGAATATGGAGGACAAGATTCTGGTCTTTTAGGCTGATGACCTGCTCTGGTGGGACAAAGCATTGCAGGCTAAGGTAATTCACAGCCAGCCCAGATTTCCTGTGGCTCCTAAGAGCTTCACTCATTGATCATTCTGTTTGTCAAGATTCTAGACGCAAGAATAGATTTGAGATTTTTTTCCATGTTATTATCAAAAGTTTGACTACGTAGTGGGAGAGTTGTAAATGCTCATTTGTTTTGATTTTTCGTTCACGAGATTGAATGGCTTTTGATTTCTGGGGAAGGATTTGAACACCGCATTTAGTTAACTCTTTCTAGAAAAACAGCTGGACGTGGAAAGACTTACCCTGTTAACTAGATGTACGATCCCACTGAGTCATGCTTGTTCCTAAAAGGACTAATGATCATGTTATGTTTCATCCAATCATGATTCACCACCAAATTTTAAATTTAAAAAAAAAGGCACTTGGCTGAATCAGACTGTTACCAGAGGGTGGGAAAGTATCTATGGAGAGTGGGTGGGGGAAAAGGATGGAAAATGATAGAAAGCAGGCCAGGATGGCAATCACATGGAGAGAAGGGCGCTGGGAGAGTCTGCAGAGACTGGGAAGCAGGGGTACTAGAGCTGCGGACTGAGAGGGAGGAAATGGGGTGGCGGTTAAAGGAGGTTCCCCAAATTGCACCCTGATGCCAACTGGTACCCCGTTTGGGAAAGGCGGTTGCCACCCAATGCTGCTCAGATGTGGACACGGCCTTTCTGCTCCGGCACATGGCTTCCTGACAGCCTGGGGAAGTACCGCGACTTTCATATTTACAGACCTCACCAAAACACCGTTATATGATTGAACCCCTGCCTAAATCAGGTCTGAATATTCCATTTAAAATGTAGGATGACACTGTCATAAAATTTTGAGCATCTTTTTGACACCATCATCTAGCGGCTTTCTGCCCAGTCTTTTGCAGTTGTGCTTTACAAATGCTCTAAGGAGCTAAAATACTCCAGTAAAATTTAGGAAAGCTCAGAGAGCTGACAGGTTTAAAAAAAAGTTGTGGTGTCGTTCATGCAGGTGCTCTGAACACAGAGCTCAGTAAGCTGGTCAGCAGAGGCTCAGCCCCACCACGAAACTGTGCTGAGGTCACCTCTCCCCAGTGTCACCTGCCCTGGGGCCAGCGCTCCACTGCGAAGTGCGTGGCCCCGCCAAGGGGGGGAACAGTATTAGCACAACACACGCAAGGCCTCTAACCAGCCTCTGGAGAGAGATGGGGCACTTCTGGCCCCAAGCCTTCTGACCTGTTTTTCTTTTTTTTTGAGTTTGAAACTCTGACCTTTATAAAAAGCTGGACTCACTGCCCAGAAAAACAGGAAGGTTACTCACCAGGAAGCCGTGGAAATGAACTATACAAAAGTGGGTCAATAATTCTCCATCAGCAAAGCTAAGTCTCAGTTCCAAGAGTGGCACCAGCATGATGCCCCAACACTGCCCCTCCCTCAGATGTGCTCTGTGCCGGCCGTTTTCGGCCACCGATGGCTGAGGCCCTACACTACGGCATGGAATGCAGTCAGGTCCCTTTCAGCTCTTCGGGTCTCTCCTCTGCCTGGGGCATCTGAGGAGTGCTGGCACTCAGTATCCCACCTCCCTCTCGGAGGACTCATCCCTCACGGAGCCGGCAGGACACTGGGGATGGGGCGCCTATCCACCAGCTGTGGGGAAGCAAGTGGAGGAAAAAATAAATATAAAAATAGCGATGACTGGCATAGATATCCGAGATTACCTAAAACCCCAACTTGCATCCTTGCGCCTGAATGCCTGTCTAAATATAAGGCCTCTTTAGAAAGAACTTCATTATTCATATACACAGATATATGTATATGTGTGTTTATATATGTACATATGTGTGTGTATATGTGTACATTATTGTCTTTCCTATTTTTTTCTCTTACAGTTTTTAAGAGCAGAGATTGCAAGGTAGCTGAATCCTACCTTTGTCTAAAGCAATAGATATATTTGACCTACAGAGAGTTCTAAGTTTTAATTAGCCACCAATATAAAAAAAAAAGCCAAAATAAGTCACATAACGATCTGGATTTTTTGTCTTCTTTTGAAGAACCAGAAGATCTGGCAGCACAGGACCCTCATTTGTGTGCGGCAATGATCAACTGGTGCTGAATAGCAGTGGCTGCCACCGTTCTATGGGGTCTATGTTACCAGCTAACCCCAGGCCCCACTGCTCCCTACTGTCTCATCAAAACTGAACTTGCTTATGTTATCTCTATTTATTTCATTTTTTTGCGCTCCTAAGGGCATGGAGGCTCACAGCCTGTGGTCTTAAGTGTTTGCTATCAACATCCATTTTAAACAAATATTAGTATAACACAAACACTCTCAACACTTTTATGTTTTACAACCACTGGAATTAATTCATTTGGGTCTGACCTACACGTTTCTTTGGAACAAAATTTTATTTGGGAGAAGAGAACGGCAGGAGAAAAACAAGACCATCAGGGCCCCATTAGAGCCAATATTTCAGGAACTGTTCTGTATCTATGCACACATACAGGAGTGTACATGTGTATTTCTTCAGGGTAGGGGAATTCTGGGGAATCCTAGTTAGCCTAAAGAAGATCCAAAAAAGAATTAACTACTTACATAGTCTGAAACAACTACTGTATGAATCCCTCAAACAGCCAAAATGCAGGTGATTAGAGAGAGAGAAAAAATTAAAAGTTGTGACCTAGAACATAGTGGGGGTGCTTAGAGAAAACAATGGTCATTAGAGGCTGAGGTGTCTGGTTACACAGAAAAGTTTGGACAGAGGGCAGAAGGGAAAGAGAGAAGCAAAGAGGAGAGAGAGAGACACCAGAAAAGGAGGGAGAAAGAAGACAATGAATCTGAGACAGAAGGTGAACACAGACACCCAGTGAGGAGGAGAGAAAGAGCTGGCCTTTTCTGAAGATCTGGAGCAGACGTTAAGATGCTGGCATGACAGCTTAATCAGACCCAAACCACCTGCGGAGTTAAGGCCGTGCTGACGTCCTGCCATGTGGAGGAGCGCAGCCCTCCTTTCCGAGGAGAGCACTGCTCTCAGAGTCCTGCCTGGCTTCCTACCGTTGGGCAAACCAATTCCTCATGCAGACATCAAGGACACTTACTTCGGGGGCAGTTCCAATTTCCACTCGTTAAATGATAATAGAATGTCAGTGGCTTGCAAAGGATGGTGATTACTCAGTGTTTATGGTTTTAAATAAAGAAAAGGATTAACTTTTAAATTACTTTTTTGCCTTTCAGCAATGTGACCACAGAAATCTGGCCCCTTTCTGAAGTTAAACTTTCTAAAGGAAAAGTGATTCGATGACTTTCCTGGTATCCTCACCTCGAATTTCTGCCGGAGCTCCATGTTTCCTTCTTCATCCCCTTCTGGAATGGGCACATTGTAGTACTCCCCCTCTTCTTGGTTAAGCAGCTTGTACCTTTCAGAGACACGGGAGAGAAGGAGAGTCAGAAGCACTGTGTTTGCATCAGCCTGGGTTCAGCTCCTCTGCCCCTCTAGTCTGGTTTCTGAAGCATCCTATGCGGAGACCGTAGCCCTGTGACTTCATATTCAACGGTCATGATAGACTCAAACCAGCAGGTTTTCTGAACCTCTAAATGCACTAATGTTTTAGACTATTAACCCTTGGTAGACATGGACATATTTAGCCTCAGGGGCTTCCTCACCATCCGCTGGCTGGCATCTTCATCAGCTCCGAAACTCCAAAGGAGAGGGACCCCATGAAGTCGTTCCTGGTGGTTCTATCCCAGTCCCAGATTTCTACAGACAGTCGTCGGTCTTTATCTGAAGGTTTTAATTTGCTACAAAAGAATGCACACATGCACAGGTCATCTTGATCATCTTGGGAGACACCACATGCTCATGATCTGAGCCTGAGACAAAAAAAAATGGTATATTCAATTCTCTTCCTGTGACTCTCCATTGCCAACAAAGTTACCAGCCCCCTGGCAACCAGAGCTCCAGACTAGGGGTTAGGAGCTATAACCAAAGGACCAAATTTGGCCCACCGGTTGTTTTTGTGAGTGAAGTTTTATTGGAACACAGCCATGGCCATTTGTTTACATATCGTCTATGGCTGGTTTGCGTCTACAACAGCAGAGTAATGTAGCTGCACAGAGACTACACATAAAATCTATTTACTATGTAGCCCTTTACACAGCAAAGCTTGCCAATGTCTACTCTAAGTGGTACACGCTACCTTTCTGGCGATCCAGATCAACCAGTTTCTGTGTCCTAGTCTGCAAAGAGGGCCACCTACGTATGCTCAGTGGCAGTCAGTGCTTTCTCAGCCCTACTTTTTATGACATTCCCTGTTCCCATTACCTCTTTCCTTCTTTCCCTTCTACTATCTCTACCCCCAAAATCCTGGCACTCCTTCATGCCCCACTTTAAATGCCACCTCTTCCAGGAAGTCTTCCCTGTTGAAAGGGAAGGGTGCTCTTCCCATTCAGTGGCAACAGCGCCCTCCATGTTACTCACATATTCTGTTTTAAAAGTTATTGAATTTTTATCTTACCCTCTCCTAACCCTCAAAAAAACCTAAGTCCAGCAAGAGGTGGGCCACAATTTATATATTTTTATATCATCATTAATGTAAGAGAATTTTTTGTGCACAGTAGGTATTGATAATAATTTGGGACCTGCATTATGTGACTCTTGGTAAACCAAGTTACCACCCATCAAACAGCAGTGATAAAAGCTATCTTTTAGCAGCAGTCTGAGAAAGTCTTGGGAGTTTATAACAAACCCACCTCATTATCTGTAATAATGAGATGGGCGCTTCTGTGGTGTGTAGGGAGGGAGCTCAACCGAGAAGAGAAGAGAAGAGAAAACTCACAACGTAAAGGACTCATTCCACTGGGGGTTCAGCGTGGAACGGATGGTTTTGGTTTTTTGTTTGCTTTCATTCTTGGGGTCAGGAATAAGTTTCAGCTTCACGTAAGGATCTGAAAGCCCGTTTGGATCCATAGGGATTAGATTTTTTGCATCTCGCACTGTGAAGACAAAAGAAAGATCAAATGCTACAAAAAGAGAATGGACCGGTGTTGTCCCGTGGTATCGTATCCTCTGACAAGGCTGAGCTGAATGAGAGTGACATCAAGACGGTTTAAAAGGAGGGGAGGGGAGGCCAAAAGTCTCTGATCTTCCACAAGAAAAGCAACGCACTGAATCTCTGCTACGGATAATGGGCATCACGGGGGCCACTGTGGTCAAGCCTTGGGGCTCTGCAGCAGTCTGGACTGGCAGCATCAGCGACTCCTGGGCACCTATTAGAAGTGCAGAAACGTGTGTCCCTCCCCAAACCTGCTGAAGCAGAATCTGTATGGTAGTGAGCTTCCCCGGTCCTGCTTCCAGCCCTTCTCCAGGGGAATTGGGGCACCTCCCCCTTGGCAGCAGGCTGGCGCAGTCCATGGCATTGCATTACATAAGCTCCTCGAAGGAGTCCTCTCTCTTCTTTCTAAAGGCCAATGATTTCCAACCTGTACATTGGAAATCACTTGGGAGGGCATTTAAAAATCCCAGTGCTCACAACTGAATTAGAATCCCTGATGGGTGTGGCCCAAGTTTTTAAAGCTCCCCAGGCGACTACTGTGAAGCAGGGGAAAGAGCCACTGGTGCCAACAGTTGTAATGCAGAATACGCTCCACAGGGGCACCATGGCCTTGTGGTGAATTGTGCAGGTTGATGTACCCTCACCGCCCTGGATGTCACCTGGGCACTCATCAGACATGCAGAATCACAGGCCCCACCCCCAAAATTCTCTTTAATTCCCGAAGTCTCACTTTAACAAAACCCCAGGTGATTCCAATGCAAATTCTAGCTCAGGAAGTACTCATACAGAAATCCAAAATACTTAGGAGGAAAGGCCATTTCACCCACGGAGGGAGGCACTCTTGGAGCTGGACAGAGAATAAAACAGCAGGAATGGCTAAAGGCACAGTATGTAAGTGAAACAGGCCATGATCTATCACTGTGACAAGAAGAGACAAAAGCCAGAGGCTGCCTTACCCAGCGTCTCCCTCGCCATCTTCCAATGGCTTCCTCCTATGGCTGAACTTTCCCCTCATCAGGGCCCCTAATTAGCCAGATACCAAGGGTGCACATAAAACCGGGACTGGGTTATCCCTGTGGCTCTCCTGGGTGACCCCCGGGCCACCAGCATGGGCACCACCAACTGAGTCAGAACTCTGAGGGCAGATCCAGTGGTCTGTGTTTACCAAGCCTCCAGAAGATTGGAGACCACCAGCTGAGTCCGATAGTTAGAATTTAGAAGAATTTTAGAAGAAGGTGCTCGAGTGGGCAGGGATAGAGTAAGGGGATGGAAGGTGCTGAAGAGCCTGGTCAGAGCAGAAGTCACAGGTGAGCACTGCCCCCCACCCCAGGTTGGCGACACAGGGCTGATGCCCACTGACCCACGGCCTTACATCCGCTTTGCCTGGAATTCTTAGCCCAGGCAGATGACAGACGGGACCATATTTAAATGGACTGAGCAGGGAATGGGCCGACTCTGACCTATGAACCACAGAGAAGCTGGCATTTGGTTCTCATACTCATTATGCCTTCCAAGGATTTTTTCCCCGTAATATCAAACTCCATCCAGTTGGAAGTGGATAAGCAAGTAAGCAAGCATGGGTTTTGCATCTCAGCAGACCGGCTTTCAAATCCTGCCTTCATCACATAATGCCAAGCACTGGGACACTTAAGTTCATGAGATTGTTTCGTCCTCTAGAAAAAAGAACAGGGGCGTATATCCAGTGGTACAGGGCTATGGGGAGAACTGAATGAAATAACGTCTATAAAGTGCCTTATACAGTTGGTGGCTTGGAAAATGGAGTAGAAAAATCCGTGATGTGACTGCTTACCATGCCCCAGGCACAGTGCTTTGGACTCATCCCCATGGCCCTCAATTTTAAAATCTTCAAGGAGGCAGGAAGTCTCCGAGGGACCTGGCCCCTGTAGGATTCCCCCAAGCTCACGCAGAAGGTTTTTAATGCAATGCACAAGGTCTAGTCTCCTAAAACAGCAATCCAAGTATCAGACGAGAAATTTGAGCATAAAAATGGAGGTCTCCCACAAGGAATGGGAAGAGACCAAAAGCTCTCTCTCCAATTAAGCCATGAAATGAGAATCAGATACTCCTTAAAAGGCAGAGAATGCCCCAGAATGTCTAACACCAAGGCTGCATCCCAGATAAACTAATGAGGAACCATCACGGCTGCCAAGAGCTCCTTCTGCCAGCTGCAGAATGATTGTGCGTCCGGGCCTTTTCGTTGTCAATTTATAGTCCTGACAGCTCGCACACACAGAATCATTTAAGACTGATCTCTTCTGAATGGTGATGAGTTAAAATCTTGATGGGATTTAAAGCTTTGTGCTTCCTATTGAGATACTATCATTTAAGTTGAAAATAAAAAGAGTTATCAATTCCAAATGTCATTGCAGTAGACAGTGGGTCCAAAGTCCAATTTCTTATTGCAGCGGAGGGGAGCCCACTGACGTGCAGTTCGTCTCATGCTGGACACCCGGATCAGGACTGGGAGCAGCCAGTGTGGGGGTTCCCTCTGGTCAGAATGTGGGCTCTGGGCCAGGCTGCCCGCGTGTGAATTCTGGCTCTGCCACGTCATGGTTGTGTGACCCCACGCGAGACAGTTAAGCGCTCAGCGCCTCAGTATCTTCACCTGAAAAAGCTTACCTCCCTGAGAGGATTATATAGCTTCACACCTGTAAAGTGCTTAGAACAGTGACAGGCACACAGAGGCCAGTGATGGTCGTCACGCTGTTGTTAATACAAGTTCCTGGCAGAGAACACACCCCCGGAGGCTTAGATGTTCAGAACTGGACTGACAGCTTATGAACTGCTGAGCAACGGCCATGACTAGTATGGTGTGGAAATTTTCTGATGTGGCTGCAGCTGGGGGTGCCAGCAGTGGCCGGGGTGAGAAGGCAGGGCCACAGAGCAGCACGGACAGGGAGAGGGACGCTAGCAAAGGGGAAAGAGTAGCAAGACACGTGGTGGGTGGAAGAGAAGGGCAAGAGGCAGAGAGAAAGGAGGGGAAAATGCAGTCATGATGTGGGGCGCGAGGGCAGTAAGGACGCGGCCCCCGCAGAGGTGCCGATGGCGGCTGCGCTCTCTGCCATGGCTCTGCCCTGGAAATGCCTGGGATGTTTTCGTTATATATTGATGTCTGGGTCCCACACCCCCCTCCTGGCACCAAATCCAATTGACGTGGTCTGGGCTGAGGTCCAGGCATTAGCACCTTTCAGGCTGCTCAGGAGAGAATTAGGTGAAGCCATTCCATGCACCTGGCAGTCATTCTCAAAGGGTGGTCCCTGGATCCCCATCAACTGGCATCATTTGAGGATTCGGTATATAATTCACATTTAAAAAATTTACTTTTTAACACTGAATGTTTAAAAAGGAGACATATCACTATGGTAAATGAAAAACCAAGACTGTCTGCCCTAAATAGAAAGCAACCATAAAAATAAATGCAGTGAAAATCAAAGCATTCCTTATTTCCAGCTGATACAGTTGCCTGAGGCCTGCTCTCCGTTACAAAGGGAGGAATTAACAAGTATTAGAGTGTTAAGGATATTCCAGCCTTAGATTCGAGTCTTGCTCTACCTACATTCAAGAATCATGGAAAAGTGAAAGGGGAAATAACTTTCTCACCATGTAATGTAAGGCTTTTTAATGGTAGGTGAGTGCCCTCAGAAATCATGTCAAGTACGACCAAAAGTGATGGCCCCTCAGTGCCCCTGCCCCACTCCTGGGAGGCGTGCTGGAGGGATGCCAGTTCTGGGGCTTTAAGGATGTGGAATATTTCCCAGCCTATGAGTACGCGTAGGTCCAAGAACCTACTGACCCAGCAGAGGTCGCATGGCTCAGCTCTTTCTCTCATCTTCTGCAAGAGCTGAACTGTTTCGACACACAGACTTCAGGGGGGAAAAAACATGCTGCTTTGAGAAATTATATTGAGAATGAGGCTTTTTTGGGGGTAAAGTTCTATCATGCCAACTCAAGTTCTGAAAGGCAGATGGTCTCTAAACAGTGGTGCAGAAGCACGCATCCCTTGCTCACCTGGCTGTACCGGCCACACTCCCAGGGCCTGCCCCACGGGCTCAGAGCCGCTGGTGCAATGCACACTACAGGTAGGAACGCTCCCCTCTCATCTCATTAGGGGTCTGCAGACTCTGTGAGGAGGACATACCTGCTGAAGAAATACAACTGTGCCATGGTTTGGGCCCTTTCAGAATAAAAAGCTGTTGTGCAATTCTAGAACTTTCATAGCAATGTAGAATACTCATGGTATTTACCTTCTTTTGGTTTGAGGTGCCTGCTTTGAAATCATCAGCTGTCATGCCTGATGACACTGCGAAAACCCAGCCTGGGTTGAAAGGTTGTATCATTTCCTGATAATGTAAGATATTCCTGGACAAAATCCATTCAAATAAGATTATGAAGACTGAAAAATACTTCCATGGTGCCCCAGAGATACCTGATATAGGTGGGTAGGCAAGGCCAGGACATGCGGGTTTTGAATAAGTGTTCAGGCATACGGGCAGTCTCATCAGGAGCTCAGAGGCAGCCTTAGCCAGACTGGAGAATCTACATCAAAGGGCCCCAGGGTGGGTAGAGGAGTCAGCACTTGGGAACAAAGCCAGGGGTTTTGCCAAGGGCCTGCCTGCTGGGGTGGAAGTAGAGATGCGAACGCAGGCAGGTAGAAGTGACCACCATACTTTCTTTGGAAGAGAAAAGCCATATCCATGAGACTTGCAGTCAGGGAACTGTCTACTGTGTACCCAAGGGTGCTCAGTGACAGGCTCTGTATAGTGGCCATGGCTGGTGGCTGACTCCTCAGGGGGCAGTGACTTAGTGGGCAGGTGGGTTCAAGTCCTTGCTCTGCTGATTATTAGGTGCATGACTTTGGACAAGTTATCTGGCTTCTCAGTGTGTTCATCTACAAAATAGCAATGATAATAGTGCCTATATCATAAGGTTGAGAGATAAAAGGAGTTAATATATGTAAAGCATTGAGGAGAGAACTTGGAGCAAAGTACTATGTAAGTCTTTGCTATTTATTATTATAATGGTCATGTTAAGTAAGTGTTTGCTATCTTTACCACCATCATCATCATCATCTAGTCCTCCTGGCTGGGCCAGGAGGCAGGGTTGTTTCTTCAGAGTAAAGAAACCAAGTTCATTAAAGTGACAGTTAACACAGCATTGGAATTTCCAGACCTCAGGGTTAAGCCAGAGTTCAATAGCTCTGAGTTGTTCCAAATAGCTTGGGATTAAAATAGAAAAATTCAATGCAATCCTTGATCCATTCAGAGAATGGTCCAGATGGCCTCTTGATCCCAAGAATATATGTAGCATAAATTATTAAGTATGATAATAAAACATCCACAAGCTCACCACCTAGCAGAAAACTGGATCAGGCCAACACTGTTGACTCTGCCTATGTCTCTGTGGATTTTTAACCTCACTCTGAGGTTACCTCAGGGTGCTCTGGCTGGGCACATGAAGACTCTGAAGGATTCACCTATGACATAAACTAAAAGCTTTGTTGAGGACACAGCTATATCCCCCCTTGCCTGCAGACTGGACTTGTCTTCAGTGACCCTTAGTAACCCTGCCCAACACAGAGCTCATATCTGTACAGGGACATTGCTTGGTGAGGCACAAAAAAGTCAAGTGCCTCCAGATTCAAGGACAACATGGCCCTTTCAAATGATCTGTTTCACTTTAGAAAAGAATCCTCTATTTTTAGTGCTGTTTTTCCCACTCTAAGAGTGCTCTTGTTCCTGGCTTGTGTTTAAAAGGCTGACAAGGCTCAAAACAGGGACTTGCTGCAAAGTCAGGACTGTTCACTGTGTGCAGACCCGGGTGACCCCCTCCCACCTCCATCCCTGCTCCACAGCAAAAACAAGAGTAAACAAAATTCTCTAATCCTGCCTGGCATTAGCAAAAGCAAAAATTATGTTTTTCTGATCTACAGGAAAAAACCCCCCACTCTTCTTTGTTTTGAAGTTACCAACAGCTGAAGAAATGTGAAAGCAAAAATATCAGGGGAACAAACAAGTACGAGAAATCAGTGGGGCGTTAGTGTCTGTGGTCAAAAGAACCTGGTCCCATTTACCATCAGGCGACAGGGCGGCAGAGGCTTCCCAATCCCACAGACTATGCCTTTGAACAAACACAGAGAGTTAATTTTGATAATTATTAGACAGACATAGAACCATCTTTCAAAGAACTTTAGATTCACTGATGCTGCTGTGAGGGAGAAATTGTGTCTAAGAAGGTGCCAGTTCCCTCACATTGTAGGTGTAAAGCAAGTTGGGTAAATTTGCACTAATGCAGGGATTTTTAAGATCATAAGACAAATGCTGAAACCAGGGAAAATTAGAGTCCACAAAACAGTACACATGTATCTAAAATGGTGTTCATTTCCCATTGGTTGCAGGTACCATTAAGGAGTTTCTTTTCGGGGTGGCAAAAATGATATGGAATTAGATAGTGGTGATGGTTGCACAATCTTGCAAATATACTTAAAACCACTGAATTGTACACTTTAAGAGGGTGATTTTACAGTACATGAATTATATCTCAACAAAAAGAACAGGGACATTTACTGACAGATTTCCGTGTGCCTTGTGACACCTGCTCGCTTAATCCTTACAACATTCCTGTGAAGTAATGACCCACATGCCCATTTTCCAGATGCAGAACTGAGGCACAGCGATGGTAAGTAACTTGCCCAAGGTCGGGCATTAATAAGTGATGGAGTCAAGGGTGCAGCTAAGCCCTGGCTCTGGGGCCTGAGCATTAACCTCTCCTTGGTCCCCCCAGGGCAGCCTCTGCCCTCAGGTACAGCTTTTAGTGTAGAACAGGGGTAGCAAACTTGTTCTACAAAGGAAAAGATCATAAATACTTTAGGTTTTGCAGGCCATAAAGTCTTCATCATGACCACTCAAAACTCCTGTTATAGAGCAAAAGGGGTCATAGATAATATGTTAACAATGAACATGCTGTGTTCTAATAAAACTTTATTAAAAACATAAAAGGCTATGGGTCAGATCTGGCCCTCAAGCATGGTTTACTGATCCCTGGCCTAGAACCAATACCATCCCACCACAACCAAACGTTGAAGAGAAGCTGCCACGGGAAAGGAGCCTCTACTTCCTGGTTAAGAATCCACATCCTTCTGCTTCCTTCTGCTTCGATCTGAGCCTCCCGAACTCTGACCTCGTCCTGAAGCTTGGGAGGAGACCTGGGTCGGGGCTGAGGAGAGAGGGTGTGTCTCCCAACAGGAGCTAGAGGCCCCCGCTGTCCTTGGCTGTTGTCTCCTTTCCCAGCAGAACCTGCAGAAGCCGGCATCTCTCATGTGTGCTTGGCTGGCCTTCTTTTCCTTGGGCTGCGTTAGTAGTCTGCACTCCTAGACCAGCCTGATGCACAGCCTCCTCCCTGGACATCTGATATGGCCATGACCTGCAATTGGCCAACCCCACCTGGTGCAGGTACCCATAGCCCCTTCAACACCTTGGCCCCGCCCAGGGGCCGAGTGCAAACAGTGGGCTCATAAGGTATCAACAGGGCTGTTCTTTAACAATGCAACAGCTGCTTTGGAAATGAGACTTTTACAGGAATGTGTACCCAGTAGCACCGGAATGCAAACAGCTCATCGGTTAGAGGGGCGCCCAGTGCAGGAGAGGCCCCTCCGCTTCCTGGTTAATCTAGCTGCACTTTACAGAGCTAATAAGTGCTTGTTCTGCTGAGGAAGTTACCAAAACCCAGGTGCTCAGTTCACAGCATCTCAAATGGCCGACGGGCAGGATCAGATAGGGAAAGGGAGAAAACCCTCACCCCAGCAGCTCAGAACAACGGTGAAGCGCACCCACACCACACACCAGAGCTCTGACGATCCCTCTAGTTTGCACTTTCCTGGTCACGTTACTAAGAAGAACGTCGTGTTCTCAAGGTTTGTTTTTGCCTTTACTTTGGGCCCCTTCTGACGATGCTGCAGGGAGAAACTGTGTCTAAGGAGCTGCCAGTTCCCTCGTGTCGCTACAAGTCAGTTCTGCACCGGGAGCCAAAAGCCAGAGCTCCAAATGTTGGTGGGGAAACTGGTGGAGTGACAGATTGCTTCCGGAACAGGATTTGCTGAACGCCCTTCCCGTGAGATGTGCTGGGGGTGGCCAAGCTGTCTACCAGTAGGCGAGGTTCCAGGATTAGGGGATCTGAGTTGGAGCCTCTCAAACCATTGAAGAGACAAGCCCTGGCAAGGGTGGAGCATGTCATAGGTGACAGCGAGCTGGTCAGCATGTCTGAGATGGACCAGGTTTAGCAAGGCCAAAGGTTGTCAGGTCGCCACAGAAGGTCACCACAGAAGAGCCCTAGGCGGCTCTAGCTGGCACAGTGGAGCGGGCAGAGGTACAGCTCCCAAGTCACATTCCTGACGCACACGGGTTTTAACTCTGGGTGACAAGTCCATCTTAAAGCCCTCTGGGCTAGAGATTCTTTATACTCTTTAAGCCATAAACACCTTTAACACAATATTACAGTTTTTAATAACTTGGGGCACTCGTGGGCCCTGGGTTGAGGACCTTGGCTGTGGCCTGAGCCCAATTCCCCCAGGACTGAGGGACCGTCCCTCCCTCTCCGCACATGCTTTCAGGACTTGCCTGCAAAGGGGGTGGAAGCACTCCTGAGGGAGAGGCCGGACGTTGGCTGTGGATGAAGAGGTCTGGGAGCTGAGACGGTCCTGGCCAGGGGAGCCAGAGCTGGCTGGAACCGCCCCTGGATGGGAGGGGTAAGGCAGGCGGTCTGCCCATGGCCAGGGTGGCTGTGAGGGGCACGTGTCTCCACACAGGGACATGGGTGCATGTTTGTGGGTGCCCACAAGCTCAACCTGGCAGAAGGAGGTAACTTCTCATACAGATACCCATGAAAAGTTGATAGGCCAGGTGCAGCTGATCTTGGGTGGTGGCCTGATTCAACAGAAGTGGATCAGGAGAAACAGCCGCATTCTCCTCGCGCAAAGCAGAACTGAGAGATTTTCAATCATAGCACGAGTGGGCACAGCATTTTCTGAGGCTCCCGACACACAAAACAGGCCAACAGCCTGCATTCTCTAGCATGCACTTGAATATTTCTCCCCGAGTTTTAGGGCCACTCCATGCTCTGGTCCACACTCACCTAGGGCGCGGCGGCATGAGTTCGGAGCTGACCTTGGTTCTGCCTGGTTGATGTTGAGCATGTTAGATATTTAACTGCGCCCAACCATCACACTTAGCACTTAACTAAGCCCGTTCCACACCAGTGAGGCCAGGCTCTTTGCTACTGCTTACTTTGAACCCCTACTTTCTGGTGTAGCACCTTGATACGCACTCAGTAGCTGCTTGCTAAATACCCGAATCTCCATGCCACCTGCCACCCTTGGCCTGCACTTTGGGTTCATGCTGCCGCACCCTTGGGTCACTTGGAACACACCCTCCATCTATCCCAGAGCTTCTAGCCCATACTTGGAGCAAGGCCCATCTTCTCCGACCTTCATTCTTCTACCAGCCCAGCCCAGATTGAGAGCAACCCGGGAGCAGGGGCTGCAGCCTATACCCCACCTGGGTATCTCCCCACCAGTCAGCACAGGGCAAGGCGAAACCGTGAGTGCCCAGTGATTCCTGTTGTTCTCTGAGAAGCTAAAGCAGACGGGAAAGCTGGCAAACTTCTCATCTCTCGGTTGCAGTACATAAAACGTCCATTTGGAGGGACTCTCAGACAAGGAAAAACCTAACAGGCCTTTGCGCTGGAGAATGAAGGCAGGCCAAAACGAGTCAGGCACTTCTTAGAAAATGTTATTAAATGTCTTGAAGAAAGCGTTGAGGAGCCCACAAACAAATTTAATGTAGTTCCAGCTTTCAGAAAAAATGTATCAAAGGGTCATTTACTCTTGGGATAAAATTACCATGTAGAACTTCTAAAGATCTTAGGAATAAAATGCAAAAAACTGTCAACAATGAACAGTTTTTGACTGGGTAATGATAAACTGCTTCTGCATATAATGATATAATCAGTTTAAATGATAAACTGTTTACGAGGTCTTGGTGTCACTTTTGGTCCATTTGTTCTAACTATGCTGTGTCAGGTCTGCTGGTACCATCTGTGTTGAAACCCCCAGAATGTTGGATTTGATCTCTTGCATGTTAATATGGCCCATCCATTCTGTAATATTTGTTAATTCCTTTATTGCAAAGGCAAGAAGAATGAGATACACTAAAAATGCACCTGCTCAACCATTCCCATCCCATCACCTACAACCCACATATAAATCTGGATTCAAGGCCATAAGTAATCTCACATTTTTGAGGGCCTATTTACTTATTGTTCTGTTTCACTGGTGAGACTCACTGCTTGGGGATAAGAATGAAATCTCTGTCCCAGTGAATAAACTGTGACTCTTCAAAGTCCCACTGAAATAAATTTATGAAAGAGAATTCAGAGTATGGCCAGAGAGGAGAAAGGGCAACACTAGTTCCTTAGAAAAAGATCATAAATACTTCACGACTTTTTCTCTTACAGCTAGTAGAAAATAAAAATGTCTATTAAAGTTCTTTAACTCTGATGTTACAAAAGGAATGGAATCTGGTTGTAAGAGAAATAGTATTTTCCAAATTATCAGAGACTGAAATGATTCTGTATAAACACAGGAAGATTTTAACAAAAAATTTTTTTTTATTACAAGAGTAATAGATAAACTCATCACACAAAACTTTAAATATGTAAAAGGATAAAGAAGAAAACTAAAATCACTTACTCTTTAAGAGAGCCACTTCTGATATTTTTGTATATTTACTACCAGTCTCTTGGCTCTGCATACATCTATACTGAAACATTTTTATAAAATTCACAGCTACGAACAGAGTTTTAGACTCTGCCTTTATAACAACGAAGCATGCCTTGAAAACATTTGGAATTCCAACATCCCAATTCCCAGCTATAATTTATTTAGTCCATCTCCTGTTTGGGGCCATCTATGTAGTTAAAAATTCTTCACCTTTAAAAGCAACATAGCAACTAATCACCTTCATGCACAATATTCATCTGGACTTCTGATTTTTTTCCCTTAGAACAAATTCTTGTAAGTGGATCGAAGGGGACAAAATCACTCAAGACGCTTGATACGTGCTACCAGGTTCCTTCCCCAAAGCCCGACCAACATCTTATCAACAGTGTGGTGAGAAAAAGAAAAAATAGCATTGTAATTCTGGCTTGATTATTTTTTGAGATTTTTAAAATATGGTTATGGGGCCATTTGTATCTCTTTAACTTACTCCTTGTTCAAGTTTCCCACAGAGTGTTAAAGAATTTTCTCACCAGGTCAGAAAAGCTCTTATGAATGATAACAGCACTTGATCATATTTGGAGCAAACTGCATTTAGATTGCATTCACAGTGCTTCCAGAAACACAGAAGCTTAGATTTTTATACAGTTAAATCCGTCAAATATTTCTTTTATGTCTTCCGTTCCTTTAATGTTTAAAAAATTCTTGCCCTTTCTGAGATTAGCTAAACATTCACTTATATTTCTTTTATCATTCTTTTTATTTAACTTTTAAAATCCATCTGAAATTTATTTTGGTGTATAGTGTGAGGCAAAATTTATTTTTTTCTTCCAAATGTTCAGACTACTTTCCCGACATTTATGGAATGAGCCATATCTTTTCATTGGATCATGTGGTTTCTGTTTGTACTAGGCCATCTATTTTATCATATTCAACTTTCTGTTAATTCTTACAACAAGCCTATGCTTTAAATTGTTCTACATTTTCAACATGCTTTAAAGTCCAGCCTTTCCCATCCAGGGGCATAGTCTTATGACTCACAGCGAATTCCACTTCAGCTGCTTTTTTTTCTGTTCACCTGATGCATCTCTGCCCATTCTTTATTACTTTAAGTGTTTATGCATCACTTGCTTTAGGTTGGTGGGGTTCAGGACATGCCCCCCTCAAAATACAACACCTTGGCATACTGACTATTTAAAGCTGATGGAATCTGAAAAATGGCAGGAAGGACCCTCTCTGACCTGTCTTCCCTGAAGCAGGTCATGGACTCTAATGTGAGAGATGCCTTCCCAATACCTGAGGAAAGGAACATCCTTGTCTTCAAAGATGGAGGGACCCCTGGGAGGGACCCGAACAGAACTTACTAAGTCCCCCCATACCCACCATCACCCCAATTTACTGCATTAGCTCATATTCTTCTGTCCTATCACATCTTCCCATGACTTTCCCCTTATCAAGCCCAGTTGCAGAAACACTGAAGGTTAACAGTTTCTTTTGGTATTTCCTTATGAAGGCTCCCCTGTCACAATGTGTATCACATAAATGTGTGTGTTTCCAGGATAGAGTTCAGCATAAAGAATACAGTTAATGATTCTGTAACATCTTACTACATTGATAGATAGTAAATGCACTAGAGGGAGGTGAGGATTTAATAATAGGGGTAACTGTTGAGCCACTGGGTTGTATATTTGAAACCAACGTAAGACTGTATATCAACAATACTTCAATTAAAAAAAAAGAAGAACAAAACGGAGGGAAAAAAAGTGTGTTGTTTTTTTCTCTCACTAATCCATCTCTTGTTAAGAGTCCCAGCCAAGAACCTGGAAGGGTAGAAAGTAAAAGATTTTTTTCCTCTCGTACAAGATAGAAATCTCTCCAGTCTGAAAACTATGGGCAGTTTAAACCTGTTACTCCATCCTCACTGTCTGTCTGTCTGTAAGCACAAGTGTCTGCTGGCAAAATGTTCGGAATATTGGACAAGTTAACTGATCCCCAGGAGGGCCCGTGGGGTGTTCCGTTCACAGATGGGGAAGCTGGGATTAAGCGGCACCTAAACAGTGGGTAACCCAGCTAGTGGGGAGAGGGGCCGGCACGCAGGTTCTAGTACAATGTTAACCTCCACAGAACTACTGCCTGTGGGGTGGCTTCACCTGTTATCTCTTCTGCTTCCTAGTTATGTTGTGCTTTCAGCCTTTTGTTAGACTGTGTTTTGTTTACATTTATCTTTAACAACAAGTTTAGAAAGCATAAATCCTTTAATTTTACTGATGACCATCTTAAAGATTTGCCCCCATTTTTAAACTCTACATTTCTCTGATTGCCAAAAGAAAGAATGAAATAGCAACTTCTGACCCTGCTCTTGTGCATGAAGACTTCTGCATGCTGTGTTCTACGGCCTTCCCACCCCACTGTCTCCCATCCCAATTCCCATCTTTGTTACCATAAAATTACTGGGCTTTTGGGGTTCCTAATTTATTATAGGATTGATAGTTTTCAGTAATTATTTTTCACGTTAGCATGTTCAATTGATTTTAATGCTTGCTGCTTATCCTCATGATACATGACTTCCCCATTCCAGAACTTTTAATTTCACTTCATCTTCACCTTGCAGTCTTCTTTAGCTTGCCTTCAAGTAACTTTTTCAAGATATGTGGGGCATCTATTCTGAGTTCTTGCATGTCTGAGAATATGCTATATGAATGGCAATTTGGGTGGATGAGAAATTTGGGGGCAATAAACTTTGTTTTTCCACACTCTGTAAGTAATGCTTCCTTTTCTCCTCAAGTTTAGTATTGCATTCAGTGAAGTCTAATGTCAACCTGGGTTGTTTCCCTAAATGTAACCTATACAGTTGGAAGGAAAGGTGTTTACTTTCTCTGTAATCAAAATTTTTCTAGGCTGTTTCCAGCTGCAGATTTCTTTCCATTCATTTTGCCAGAATAGAGAGCATTCCTTTTAGTTTGAATGCTCCATAAATCTGTTCCTATTGCACTGAATTACTGCCTCTGTTTCAGTCTTTCTTCTGTCATCCTGGGGATAACACTCTTCATTCTCAAGTTACCTCCTGTTTACAGCCTTCCATTTTCATCATCCTCTCTCTCTCATCACCATTCCTTTTGCCTGCATTCTGCAAGAGTGTCTCAGGGTTCTTTCACAGACTGGTTTGACTTTCTACTCTTTACTGCTCTGTGACGATTTTAATTATGTTACTGCAATTTAAGTTTCCTTGCAGGCGTTTCTTACTTGCCCACCTCCGTTCATCTTGTCTACGTCTTGGTATATCCCTCTGTCATTAAGAAAAAAAGAAAAAGAAAAAGAATAAAACCTCATCTTGTCTGCCTTTTCTCTCAACCTATTTGCTCGAATGGCTTCCAGATTTGTTTTACAAAGATGGTGTATTCTTTGTGCAGAATTCTACAGAAGTCCATATGGAGTTTTCAAATATTCTTTTGTTGTCATTTTCCCTTCAGTAATTGATTTTCAAATATGTCCTCCACGATGATATTCTTTTCCCTTGATGCCTCCATATTTTTCTAAAATGGGCTGCATTTTATGTGCATGTTTTATTTACTCATTTTCAAATGAGGAAAGCTATGTCCACACTCGGCGTTTGCCAAAAGACACTATGCTTATATCCCCACTGGCTCTGTCCACCATCTACTCAGACACTGGTAAACACTCTTTCCTCAAAACTTAGCCAGCACTCAAACTGATATGCATGGCATCTAATATGGTATCAGGGTGTCTTTGCTGGACCCAAGTGCAACCATGCCCAATTCACAATGACATAATCCCACAGCTGACTTAATGGCATCCGTTTAAAGTTAACACACCATTGACACCGGGCTTCTTACTTCCACCCCAGTCCATGAACTTCACACACAGGGCTCAGAATCCTCAAGACATAATCCATCAAGACCAGCCCTTTCCTACAGCCAGTCCTTTCACTTTTCTCTGGGAAGTTATTGTGTGTGGAGTGATGGGAGAGCACCTGAAATTAGAGAACCTTTGCGGTGCAGGGATACCGCCTAGGATTTTTGGCTGGTGAAGACCCTGTTTCTCTAAGCAAAGGGGAGGCATACAGAATCTTCCTTCTTTCTCTCAGGTGCACAGGACTTTGCTGTTTCATGCACCAAGGATGGCCAGACCACTGATCATTTTTTTCTTACTGCAAATACAGACCCATTAGGCTAACAGTAGCAATTTCTCTAAGACTGCAGTTCAGTGGTTTGTCAAATTTCAGTTGTAGGTTTCTGTCTTTTCCTGGGTCTTAACATTTCAGAGGGGACAAGAGAGACTGGATTTCAGCCAGTTACCTTAGTTCAATGCAGAAACCTTCTGATTTCTTAGGCAGCTCTTGGAATACCACTGTTTCTAGAAAGCCTGGTTAAGTGGAAGAGGAGTAAATTCTCGGTTTGAATCTAAGCTGCCCACCATGATTTCTCATGGAAAACACTCTACTTTTGCTTTTATGCTGTCATCTTGTCACTGTGAGGGTAGCTTTTCAATGTGCTTCCCCTGGAGGGATCTGTCTTTCAAAGGCCGAGGCTGAGTCCATTTAACTCAATTCTACAGCATCTTGTGGGCCTTTCACCTTCAGCAATGACATTACAAAACCTCCAGATGCTTTAGATGGGACTCAGAGGGCAGAGATGCCAGGCAGGGCACCGGGCCAGGCGGACAGTGGCTCTCCAGCCTGCTCGGCCCGCCACTCCCTTTCCTGGGTCTCCATCTCCAGTGGATCATGTGATCTGCCTGGAAAGCAATGGGGGTGGTAGATTAGGAAATCTCTAAGACTCCTTCCACTTTGAACATAAGCTGCCTGCAAATCAATGTTCACCACATGTTCATGCCTCCACGTTCATGGTATCACCTATGCCCAAAGCTCCTAGTCTGGATACTAGGGAAAGTATTAACCCCGGTTAATACATTGCCCTTCAGACTGGAAATAACTCCTCAATGCGGGGGGTCAAAATGAAAGCTGCGGCTGCTCTCCCTCCCAGAACTTAGACACAAAATTCTGCATATAACTTTGGCTGGGGCCAGGGGCACAGCCACAGATCTGAAGCTAAGAACCTGCTCGAACACAAGCCCAGCTTCTCTACTACTTGGAGGTATTTTTTTTTTTTTTTTTGTAGATAATTATTTTTTATTGAAGGGTAGTTGACACACAGTATTACATTAGTTTCAGGTGTACAACACAGTGATTCAACATTTATATACATGATAATTCTAGCTACCAGCTATCACCATACAAAGTTGTTACAATATTTTGACTATATTACTTGGAGGTATTTTATACAGATCATCTGAAATAGGAGACACTCAAGACTTCAGGGAACGCATTCCTGCAGAAGATGAAGACAGAGGGACTTGCTGAACTCTGGAGCCACAGTGAAGCGATCCCCCCCACCACCAAGGGGGGCAAGAGTCTCCACTGGGCACCAGCTTCAGGCCTCATTGATGTGGGGTCAGAACAGAGCTTTGCAAAGACCCAGAAGGAGACAGAGGGCTTCGAAACTTGGAAGGCCAGCCTATGTCTGGCATGATTATATTCAAATGAGAGAGAGAGAAACAGAGGCACGACGGAAACCCCAAGAGGGTCTGTGAGACTCGCCCCGGGGGAAGCGCCTGAGCGCTCAACTTCCGGTGCGTCTGGCCACAGAGGCACAGCTGCCCCCTCCTAAAGGTGAATGTTCCATCTCAGCCTGATTCCATTACACTGATCTAATTCCCTTGTTATAATTCCACATTCCCTTGGCAGTGTTCTGAATCCCCTGAGGACTGTCTACAGGGGAGGAGGAGGATTTATGCTATCTGTGGCCTAAGAGACAGCATTTTACAAAGTAAATCAATTAAACGGGTTCGTGATAATTTGCCTTCTCGGGTGTCTTAACCACACTGGCATGACTGCTCTGACCAACAGACACAAGGACAGTTTTATTTCCCTCTGTAAGTCAAGCTGGCGTTCTGGTGCACTGCTAAGTCGGGCCTGTGCCGGATCTGGTGTCTGGGGGCCTGGCCACCTTTGAATGGTAACAGGAGGGAGCCTTGGGGCCCTCAAAACGGAAGGCCAGGATCAGCTGCACCCCCTCCCCTGCCCTGGGACACCACCGCATTTCCAGCTGCTTTGGGTAACAGAGAGCTCTGGTTTTAATAACTTCCCCGAATACCATGCCAACTGCATAGACACTTGTTTTTGTTTGAAGTAAATGTAACCTGCTACGAGACTGGAACTTGAAATCCACAAAAGTGCTCTGAAGAGAAAGGGCTTCAGCACTACCATGATAAATGCAGTTTGCTGAAAGGAAAACGGGAGGGGCCGGGGAAGGTGCCCTCATTCAGTTGTCTCATGGCACTATAGAAAATCGCTCTATTTGTATTTCTGGCTGCATAATTATTATCCCCGCCAACAGCTCCCGAACCCCAGCTGATATAATGTTTCTTTTCTCAGAGGAACAAGACAATACCAAAGATAATACCAGAGATGAACCGGTGGAGAACTAGAACTTGGTCTGGCTGACCTGTCTCCATGAAGTCATTTGCTTTATGTCAACCGGGGTTAAGCTTGAGTAACGAGGGGAGAAAGTGCCTCCCACCCCTCCCTCATGTGCCCCCTCAGTCTGAGTACTTTCCCCTTCATCCGGGCTTAAAATAGAGCTGAACTGAAAATAACTGGGGGAGGTTAAATTGAATTAAATCAGGCCTGGCTCCGAGGCAGCTGCTAATAAAATCATAAGCATTCACATCAGTGTGGCAAAGACAAGACAAAAATGTTTACTGGTTCTCTATGGTTATTTTTCCTCTCGAAGTAGATGAGCCATCGAGAGACAAAGCCCAAAGAAACCAACCTTCTTTCATCACTTTTATACGAGGGCCGAGGGCAGAAGCCTTGGACGCTGGCTATGAGTGGGGATTTGTTCTTGCTAGCTTACCCAAGGGAGCCCATCTCTGGTGGCCTTGCTGGGCTTCCCCACCTGGAATGGGCTGGCTGAGCATCATGCATGATGCCTGGTTAGCCGGCCACAGTGCACACGGGGTGGGGAGGGCGTGGGGGGGTGGGCAGGCGGGGAGCATTACGCCCCATACTGGGCAGCCCCAGTGGGAATACATCCCAGTCCAGGGCTCTTCCCAGCACTTGTGGGCTTACTGATCTCCCCATACATTCTTGGTCACCAAAAAGGGGTTTAGGAGCTGATTCTCTGAGGGTCACACTTATCAGGAGCTATTGGGTGCCTGCAAACAAGAGACTTAATATTTGTCTCTGGACCACTACAGTCCTCAGAGAGAGAAAAATAATCCATTTTTGCAGCCTTTCTATCTGTTATACCATTGCAATCTTTAATCTGAGAATACAAAGCTGAAGATAAATATTAATTAAACTCAGGGCTAAGAGATTTTCACCTGGAAAAGCCTCTTATCACCTCAACCACAGTTTAAAAAAAATCTGGGCTTTCTCACTGCCTTCAATGTCCGTCTCTGACTGGAGCCATCTGTCAACACCTCAGACCACTGCAAGGTGACAGCAGCCATCAAAGGTAATGCAAGATTCAGTTAATTCTGAAAAGACATGCCTGGGGGCCCAATGAGTATCTTGGCTGGAAAACTTTTATTCCAGTGGAATAACCAAGCTGTTGCATGCCACCGAGCCAGGTGCTAAGGCCATCACTGAATCTGCCAAACCAACAGGTAGACAGAGATTAAAGAGGAAGCAGGTGAGTGTTGTTGACCCACAAGTCAAACACTAGCCACAGGACAAAGACGCCATTCCCCAGGTGGCCTGAAGAGGCGGGCAGGTGAGATCTCAGTGACTTCGGGAGGGCAGAATAGAGAGGGGACCTGCTGTCCTGAGCGTAATCACCACGGCTTATAGACCCGAGCAGGAGACACATCATTTTCCTAACCGTGGGGGATGACTCATGGGTAAAATGTACTGGGCTTTGCTTTTCCCTTAACTTTTCCCTTAACGGAAACCTGGCTTTTTTCAGAGAGGCTAAGAATCCAGGGGCATTGTTAGCATGCTGCCAACTTGTTTGCTCTCACAGCTAGAATTCCTCATGAAAGCAAAGCTCTGGGGGTGAGAGGCGCAGGGCTGCCAGGAATCAGGAGCCCCACAGCCTCAGAGAGAGCTGCCCATGGGGAGAGTCTTTTCAGGCCAAACAGCTCAAAACGCAGGCCGGAGGGCTTTGTCCCTTTCCCAAGCCCTAATCAAACCTCTCCACCTTCCCGGCCACTTGTGCCACATTCTGACTGTGCCCCTTCAAAGAACTCTGCTTCCTGTGGGCACCGCCATCACTGAGCCTCTTCTACATCAACACCATTTACACTTGGAACCTGGAGGGCTGTTTTACAGCTTGTAAATGAGGGATAATTAATGTGCCAGGTGGCTGGATTGGACAAATGTTGCTGAATCAATTTTTTTCTTTATCCTTGGCTGTTCCTGGAAAATGGCCAGGCCAGAAATATATTTGTTCAAAAGGGACTTATGAGTCAAATCCACTTTTGTACAGCTGCGCAGACACTGACCCTGTTCTTTAGTTAAACTTCACTTCATGGTTGAAGGAAAAAGGCACCAGAGTAGAAGGCAGGACCAACTCCCAAAGCAGCTTTCTGCACAACCCTGGTTACCAGCTCACGGCAGGACTGCATTACCACTGTTTTGACGGCTCAGCACCACCCAGCGTTCCTGGGAAATGTCCTTTCCCCTCTGTGTCTGCCCTCTCAAGGCTCTGCCCTTCAGCCACTGTTAATGGGTCCAGAGGTGGCACATGCTCCAAACTGAGTCAATGAATCCCTTCCCTGGGATTTTTGGATTTGTGTCTGACACAGGAGAGGTGAAGCTGGAAAGAGGCAAAGGAGTAAACTGTCCAGGGCCATGTTTTATGCAACGTGCAGAAATACGTTAACTTGCTCTGAGGATGAATGACAGCAGTATGTAGAAAGAGGTGAGATACAGAAAGGCAGCGTCCTCTTCCAGTGCACCCAGGGTCCCACAGCACACCCACTGAGTTCCGTAAGATGCCCCAGATTTCCTTTGATAATTCTCCTTCAACATGAGTGGGCTGAGGTTTGCTTTGGTCTTATACAACCCCCAAATCCTACCTAGCAGTCAAGTTCCTTCTCTAAGCTTTGGTGTTTGCATATGTGAAACAAGGGAGTTGGCCCACATCAGTGAGGCTTAAACTCCGGTCCACAGCTGAAGGGTAGGCAGAGGGAGGAAGGTGGGCGCCACATCCTCCGCCCTTAACTGGGGGGAATATCACTCCCCAGAAGATGGAAGGTGTACTTGAGGGCATTTGCGGTTCACACTTGTGGGAAAATCAGTAGACCAACATCTCAGGCTTCATCGAGTTGCAGAGTTCCTTGAATCTCCAAATCTACTCCACTTCCTCAAGAGGCCATGCTGACTGGCACCAAGGCTGAGCTCTCTCTCTCTCTCTCTGAAACGGCCCACAGCAATAAAATGAACTTCGGAGTTCTTAGAGTTAAGTGCCCTAATTTGAATTTGCAGACAAGGCAGGGGAAATGTAGGGAGCTTAGCTGATAAGGCTAAGGGTCACAGCAAGTTAGAATCTTTAAGGTGAATATTCCCAGCTTAATATTCACTCTTCAACTCTTACAGAGCTCTTTCAATTCTCAAAGCGCTGATTCCAAGTGTGTTCACAGGTAGTGCCTAGCAGCACAGGAAAGGGAAGACAAATGAAATCTGGGTTTCCCTGGGTGTGCCTGGAGTCCCACTGTGGTTACAGGTACATTGTGAATGAGTCAAGACAGAAAGAGTTAATGTCAGTGAATGATACACTCTGATTTGTTAAACTATATAACTTAAACGTGACTGCAACGAAATTCTATTCAGAGTAACAATCCCTAACCCTTGGTGGGCATTAGTGGTACAGCAGGTGTCAAATTCAATCTGTCTGATTCCAAAACCAATGCCAGTTTCCTCTAAAACCAGATCATTTTTACCATCTTCTAAACATAAGCCCCTATATCCTTTCTTTATGGAGTGTTCACTGTTTAACATGTGTGCTGAGGATTCTTCTCCAAAAATATATTGGCATCCTTCAGAAGCTCAAAGTTCTGAGGATAACAGAGTCCTTGCTCTCTTAGAGGTGGGGTGATGTTCGAAATAAGCTTCACGGTCATCCAGAGTAGCTGGGAATTAGTAATAATGAGGCCGTGATGTTTAAAATCATGCAGCACACACACACAGACATTCCTTTCTGAGCCTCTGGGAAGATATTTACCCACATTAGTTCTTCTCTGGCAATCACCCAGGCAGCCAGCCGATAAAATATGAGTGGCAATATATAGCCGAAGAAATATTCCTCCTATACCCTGTACCTCCATTCCCGGCAGTGGCTGGCTATAGGTAGAGTAACCTAACAAAGGGAAAGGGATGTCAGTGTGGTGTTTTCTAGGACAAGAGCCCCTTCTCTCCACCTGCCCATTTGGTGTTCAGTGAAGGTGGCATCTCCTTTGATTACATCCCCTGCCTCCAAGGGGTCTAAGCGTGTGAAATGACACTTACACCCTCACATAACTTTCCCTAGAGTCAGCGCCCCAACCTTGAAAACTTTTATAGGAAGCTTGCCTTGCATCTGTTCTTGATTCATTATTCTAGGAAAAAATGCCTGACTTGGTTTTAAAAGGGACCCTGACTGTCTTTAATTAACCACAAACCTTGCATTAATTACCATGGAAAATGGGTGGTAAACTACATGTACTGTTCTTCTCAGTAAAGAAAGTCCCCCGTGGGGGATGCTCTGGTGCGGAGCTTCCTGCAGGTGGCCATTTCCAACTCCATTCAAGGGGGATATTTTAGGACAACCCCAGGGCCTAACTTATCTTGTACTTTCTCAGGAAATCCGCATTCTTTCCAAGTGGAAATGCCTAGAAGCTGAGATGAACATAGTCTGATGTTTCCCTGCACCGTTTCAATGTCAATGACCAGAGCATGTGTATACATATTCACGGGAGATTCCTTGTCAAATCATTTGAAAAAAAAAATGTTGGTGGGCTCTCAGAAGAGCTTCTGGCCGGAGAACACCAAAGCACGGTGTCTGCCTCTTCAGCTTTCTTGTAGACAACTCTTAACCCACCCTTGAAGAAGAAATGAATAGAGAGGAACAGTTTCAGCACTTATTTCGGGACATTTCTGACGGTGACCCAAATGATTCCCAAACACTGAATACTCAAGTTTTCCAACCTTTTCGTGAGCAAACAAAAGTTACCTCTTCCATCCTGATCTCCTTAATATCTCCTCTCCCCATCGAAGAGTTAAAAGAAAATTTCAATGGAAGCGATAAAAAAGACATCATTTGCAAGCGTCTAAAAGATTCCTCACTTGGCGAATGCATTTGCTTTCTAGAAGAAGATCAAATTCCTTGCAATAATTTCATGGTAATTAATCTTGTGCTTAAATGATAATCCTAAAATTAGAAGCAATTAAAATCCTGCACAAGAATGACCTGCTCAGTCAATGTCAACGTCTCTGTATGCTAATTGTTCGATCTTAAAAGAGGTCCTAGAAATTAATTGTTTCTCCTCTTCCCAGGGACGCAGCTGTTCAGAGCCCGCCTTTAAGAGGGCTTTTTTTGTGGCAGGAGTCACTGAAGTTGAAGTGGATGGATGACCGAGGTCCCCGTAATGAATCCAGGGGCTTCAGATCACCTTAAGCAGGAGAACAGAAGCCACGTCACTTTGAGCTTGGATACCAAGGTATTTTAAGGTAAAAGCAAACACTGCATCAGAAAATGATGCTGACCAACAGGTCTGGCCAACTCACCCACAGTCAGGAGTGCATCCTGAAGGGGTATTTCCTTCCTTCCTTCTCCATTTTAATTCTTCACTGTAGGGCAGCAAAGATTTCAGACAGATTCCCTGCTGCCATTTTTATTTCCAGCCATTAAGGAAGCCCTGGAAATTGGAGGCTTGGGGGAAATGATGACATATCCTCACCCACTGTGCTGTCAAGGGCGCTGCAGTAATAACAGGGCCCATGGGGACATCACAGAGTAGCCTCACCTGTTAACTGCAGGATGGAAACATGGAATTGCCAACACTTGAGCAGCAGTGTGGGCCATGGCTGTGCTAGAGGGAGGGCAGCGAACGGAGCACTGTCTTCTCTCAGCAGGGCCAGGAGCTGGCTGAGTCAGGGTGGGAGTCATGCGCCTGGGCGCGGGGGGCCGGGAGTCCCCCCGCTGAGCAGCTGTGTGACCTTGGGCAGGCCCCCGGAGCTCTCCCAGCCTGTTTCCCCAGTTACAAAATGATGGGAATGACAGCACTTTTCTCAAAGGGTTGCTGTAATGAATTAATAAACAGGAAAGCAAATCCAATCAGGGTCTGAACATGGAAGGTGCTTAACCAAGTTGGTTTTTTTCATCTCACGGGACCTAGGCTCTCAGTGGGAATGCCAGCAGCGTCTCTGCTTTGCTCTAATGTTCCCTTTTCCTGCATTGAAGCCTGTTTTGCAGGCCATGAGCATCCCATGTTGGTCCTGATGTTGGTCACCTGGGGTCCTCCCTCCAGCTGAGTGTGATCTGTGCAGAAAGCCACAAAAAGCTCCAACTTCTCATTGCCCAACTTTTTGGAGCCCTGAACACTTTCAAACCAACAGCAAAGTTTGAAAGAACAGTACAATATATATCCTTCAACTAGATTTACTAATTATTAACATTTTGCCACATGTGATTTCTGTGTATGTGATACACACGGTATCTGCAGCCTTTTGGCTTATTGTCTTTGATGAACCATTTGGAAGTTGTAGGCAACAGAAAACATCCCCCCTCTACAGTATTCCAGCTTCATAATCACATGACAATTACTACCCAGGAATTTCACACTGACACAAAAACATGACCTAAAATACAGTCTGGATTTGAATTCCCCCACCGCCCACCACACAGTCATTTTTTTAGATCCAGGATCCGATCGAATGTTACAGATTGCATTTGCTTGTTACGTCTCCGTACTTTCCTGAAGAACAGTCCCCTTGACTCTTTTTGTTTTTTTATGACATTGACATTTTTGAAAAGTCTAGGCTAGGTGCCAAACAGAGGGGCCCATTACTGGGATTTGTCTTTTTTTCCCCTCAGGTTAAAAAATTTTGGCAAAGATATTCATTAGGCGACACTGTATACTTCTTATCACATCACGTCAGCAGGCACACCCCTTCATTTTGTCAGATTATTGGTGAGGCTGAATTTGACTGCTTGGCTAAGGCAGTGTACATCAAATGGTTAACAAAATTACACAGGAAAACATTTAGTCCAAGTAACAGTATTCTGACTAGCTACTCTCAGTGGGGTATCATCTACGAATTTTTAAAAACTGAAATAAGTCTTGAACTTTATTGAGAAGACTTGTTCCTGGTAGAGGTATCAGTATACGAATTCTGAAAGTCTGCGGCATGTAATGTGGGGCAGGGCAAATGAGTAAATTTACTGATGCCATCAGGAAGCGGGGAGCTTACTGAGGGAGGTGGGCACTGAATAAGGACAGGGAGAGGTAGAGAGAATCCCGGGCTGGGATCACACGGGAAACATCCATGTGAAGTCATTAAAAACAATTCCCACTTTGTCTACTGAAAGAGCTTCGCAACGGTGGCAGTTCAGGAGCTATAAGCACCCCTAGCTCTCAGGTCCCGGGTTCTTTTTATTTCCCAGTAAAATAAACAAACAAACCCCAAAACAGGGTAACTCAGAGACATCAAGTACAAGGTGAACTCTTGCGAAGGAATTGCTACCCTGGTGGGTTGTGCCAAAATGACCCAGATCCAGTGTGAAGGGGCTCCCACTGGCCACATTTAGAACAATTTGATTAAAAAAAAGACAGTAAAAAAAGAACTTGTGAGTCCAAACTGCTACTTTAAAAAAATGTAGGAGGAGGGAAAGGTTTTCTTTCAGATAAAAGCCAGCGAATGAATATAGAAGGTATTACAGAATTAGAAAATCATTTTGCAACCATTAGTGCAGTAACTGAGTAAGGCTCATCCGTGGCTGTGAAAACCACTGGGTGACAGGCTGCTGGTCTCCACGTGTGACACCTAGACTCCTCATCAGCTAGAAACAGAAGAAGTACCTTGGCAGTGGTGGGAATCTGATGAAAATACCTTAACCAGTGGATCAAATGAAGCATCTCCAAGAATGGTAACCTGGATATACTTGGGGGTAAGCAGCTTCCTGCTGGCCCCCACCCCTCCATCCCAACCCAAAGGACCAGCTAAATCAGGTGCTTCTGTGCTCATGAGCTGGATCCAAATGCCATGGCCAAGATGTAACAGAAATTACCTCCAACAAATATGGTTTCCTTCAGCAAGCAGCTTGGTCTACCTCCTTCTTGCTGGCAGCCCCACCCGGTTATATATTCCGTAAGCCTGCTTGCCACGGGGAAAAGCATCTCTACAAACCGGCTCCGTGCTGGATGCGCCTTTCCCAGCACTGACAAAGTCAGAGGTCACTATGAGCCATGGCCTGATGCCCGGAGTTCAGACTAGGAGAAAACACCGCCACCTGGGACTTAAAATCCTCCTGTTTGAAAAAGAAATATTTAAACTCAAAGCCTGTACTCCATGGTCCTGAAGAACTGTGCAATCTGTAGACTGTAAGGACTCGAGCCCTACTGCCTGGAATGGAATGAAATTTCCCTGCGGCCCTTCCCGTGTTATACTCAAATTCCTAAAATCCTGCACTGTGTAGAGCTTCCCAAACACACCGCGTGCGACCTGCTCTACATCTTCACCTGAGGCGTCGTCTCCCCACCGCCTTCCCGGCTGCACTGTCACCTCCTACGTGAGGCCGTCCGTGGCGTCCTCCGGGCAGGTTCTCCCCCGCACTCACAGTCACCTGCACACTGCCCTGCCACCCTTCTTCATGTCTTAATTCCCCCCAAAGACGGCACATTCCAGGATCAAGGCCCTATCCTAGCTCTCTTACCGTCCCCGTGCCTGGCCGAGGGGCCTAACCCAGGCCCGGTGTATAATGAATGGAAGAAGCAAAGAAAAAATGCTCACTATACACAGCTGAGTCTCGCTGCTTTGACTCTGTAGCAGATATATTCCTATAAGGTGGAAGAACACACAGAGGGAATGTTACTGCTTTAATCACAACAGCCTGATGGCGAGTCTCGCTACCAGGGGTGAGGCATGAGGATCTTACTCTAAAAGCCCCGGAAGGCAGGCGGGGAAGGAGCCCCAGACCCTGCGGGAAGCTCCCCCCGCCCCCCCTCAGCCCCCCCCCCCCCCCGCGGAACACGCTTCAGAACTTCAAATCTCCATGTCAAATTAGCAACCCAAAGCATTTGAGAAAATTAGACTTTTCTGTGGAATAATCTATTTATGGGAGAGATGTGCTCCTGAAACAGCTGTTAAGCATACAATATTTTTTTCCACTTACTTACAGCATTAAATTGAAAATGTGTTCCCATGAGAGAATTTTTTTTTTTTTTTTACCATTCCTCCAAACTAAATAAAAAAGCACACAAGAATGTAGGAAACCTATTAAAACCACATACTGAAAGAAAAAAAGCAAAAAGATACGGTTGAGATAACATCAGCGCCACTGCCCAAAGGCAAAACATAAAAATACACTACGGAAGCAGAGGCCTTTCCCATAAATCCCCACACCGATCTGGAAAGGAAACCCATCTCGATTTCAAAGGGGTGATTTCTGTCCCAAAGCAGGAATCCTTTGGGAGTTTCTATTTTACTTCAGGAATTCTTTTCAATTGAGCAATTTTGCACAGGTAAAATGGGGATGAGCTAATTGAATGATTAACACAACAGCTTGGGATTTAAATGCACTTTCCAAGAAACCACTTGCATTTGGACCATAAGCTCTCCTCATTATGGCTTATCGTTTATATCTGCATTCTCATTAGAGCCTGGCTAATTCCTCCACGTCCTTTAAGCCCTTTCCTGGAGGTCTCCTCCTTCTGCTTTTCAAGTAGTTACCGCCCTTGGTTACCTTCTCCACCATGTGGTCTTTCCCTCCCAAAGGTATACTTATTTAGCACTCACATAACTGAGCACCTAATTATACATGTACGTGGACTGTTCTTAACAACTTCACGTTTCTTTTTTCTCCTCTGGTCCACATTTGGACCTTCTGTGACCCCAGAGAGTCTGTGGAATGCTGAATATGGGCTTAGCAAATATTTATGGTTTGCTATGTATTCAAAAGTAGACTCTTGGGTTAAGATGAGAGAACTGGGAAGTTCACAGCCTGAGGGCTAAAAGCAAGGGTGTGGGAGGCAGACCCTGAGTCCAGCTCCAGGTCTGTCACTTTCTACCTTAAAACTTGGAACCATCTTGTTCTTTCTCTCAGCTCATTTGCTCATCTCAAAAATGACGGTGACAACAGCACTCTGTGGCATTGTTTCAGGAGTCAATGAAACGATGAATACAAAGCTCTCAGCGCAAAGAGAGGGCCAATCCTATGAACTGAACATAGTGAGCACTTGACAAATGGAAGCTACTGTTACTTAAACCATTTGTTAAGACAAACCCCTGCCTAAACTATTGGATTAAGAGGAGATCCAGGCAGGTAATGGGGTGGGGAGGGGTTCGCCATCCCTGGCAGGTACAGCTCTAATGGGGCTTTGCTTATTCCCTGCAGTAAAGTTACTCTCAATGAAATGTTTCAGAGAAATGATTAGTTATTAATTACTTCCTTGAGTTTAGCTTTCTGTACTTAGGATTGAATTTCCTTTACAAAAATATTTTTAAAAACAGATTTGCTATGGATTGAATGTTGTGTCCTCCCCAAATTCCTATGTTGAACCCCTAACCCTCAGGGTGATGGTATTTGGAGGTGGGGCCTTCGGGAGGTAAACAGGCCATGGGGTAGAGCCCTCATGATGGGATTAGTGCCCTTCTAAGGAGAGACACCAGAGAGCTTGTTTCCCCCTCCTGTCTTTGCCAAGTGAAGACACAGCTAGAGAATGGCCACCAGAAATACATGTTTAAGCCACCCAGTCTATGGTATATGTCATACAGCCTAAACTAAGACAAGATCCCAATTAGTGCTACTAGCATTAAAATATCTTATCTTTATGTCTATCAATTATGTTTAACCATTAAATTTGCCATCTGCGTGACTTTGGGCCAGTCATTTAACTTCTTGGTGCCTTAGCTTCTTCATCTGTAACGTAGGGATAATTAAGTAAACTTCCACATAAGTTTAAAAGAGTTAGTTATCTATGTGAAGTGCTTAGAAGCATTCATAAGCATCAATGGCTATTGCTTTGATTATTAAACTGGCTGAATTCATATTCCTAGAGCAGAGCTATCTATACGCAAAATATTCCAGACTAATTCTCAAGAGACTTGACCTAGATTGTTGCTGTAAGTTATACTGGTTGGCAGTGTAACTTTCGTGTGTGAAAAGTCTAGGTCTAACTCAGTGAAGGGTGTTGACCCCTAAGCTGATTCTACAATTGTTAAGTCACGTTCAGCTCTTGGCAATGCTGGGGCAATTAGCATATGAGCCTGACCTCCTTTCTCTGTGTCCCATGTGCCACCCCAGCCAGGGCATCTGTGCCCCTCTGTACAATTTCTGTATGCCAGCCTCTTGAGGCTCATGCAAGAACCTAGAAATCTCAGGCAGCACCATATGGTTGCTGCTGTCATTGGAGGAGAGGGCACGGGGTAGGTCCAGCATGCACTCTGTGCTTTGCTGAATTCGGAAGCAAAATGAATGAGAGCTGAACATTTAACTCTACCCAGGCATTTCTGCCTTACAGCGAGCCGTGAACCTCAGGTTAAGCTCTGACTATTCACTTGTAACTTATATTGCCAACAGCGGTAGCTTTATAAAGCTAAGGAAAAGCGCAGAATAGTGCGCCAATTGGCATTCCATTCTAGCTTCTCAATCCCTTATCACCTACTGCAACAACGTTTTATCATAATTTTCTCCTAACCAGCATACTCCTCACCCCCAGTACATGACTTTGACAAGACAGGAGCCTCAGCGGGTAAGAGTCAGAAATAAGTGTGAGGCAGTGATGGGGCAGACATTCTGGGCAGAGAGGCCCTGGAGGGCAGAGGACAGGCCCTGGAGGTCAGCCCAGAGAAGAGAGCAGGCTCTGTCAACAGTATCAGTGCAATTAAAGAGCAAGGGAGGGAGAGCTACCGCCCTGCCTGCAGGGGGCAAGAGGGATGGTTCTGAGTAAATAAAGGAACTTCCCTAAGACACAAGAAGGCCAAAGGGATTCTGTGTCAATGACCGGGATTCCACTCACAATTTGATCTTGACCTTTAGCTGTATTTGGCTATTTTCATAAGATTATCCAGAGGCAAATGTGCTGACCCTCTCCTAGCAATACCTCAAAGTCTCTTTTGTTTTCCCCTAAATTCTTACCTGAGAGCACTGCACTGGGTACACAATTTGCTTATTTCTCAAAGAAAAAAATGTGAGGATATACTAAAAAGTGAGCTTTCTCTGGAACAACTCCTACCCCTGTTTTTCCTTAAACTGACCCTTTCAGTCTTTTCTATAGTAACTTCCATCACTTATAGACAGAAATCATGACAGTCAGTCTTTCTATTTTTATGACAGCTTAACAAATAGAAACATGATACCTCGGCTGTTCAAATGAAAACCAATGCCCTTGTCAAAGACAAGAGAGTACGTGGCAGCACATGACGGAGACCCAAGAGCAAGGAGGCAGGGTTGGCACATAAATCAACACAGAGTGGGTCACAGCACAGGCACGCCAAGTATCTGAGGACACAGGATGGGTCCTGGACCAATGAGACTCCAGGATAACCTGATGTGTTTGATGGGAAAACCAAAGGGAAAGCCACACTATGGCAGAGCCCCCCTGCAGATAGCCCCACCAAGGGCATGTCCTGCCCACGGAGAGGGAATTCCCGTTCTGTGGCTGCGCTGTCTGCAGGAGATGTGTGCGGGTGACCGATGGAAGCCTAGGGTCTGGAGTCCAGATGTCTTGGTTCTAATCCTGGCACCTCGCTTACCTTGTGACATTGCAAGTTTCCGATCCCTCTGTGCCTCAGCTTCTACACTTGGAAAATGAGGCTAGTGATCGGGCAGCTGTGAGGTCTAAGTCATTGATCTATGTGAAAATCTTAACAGTGAAAATCTGATCTATGTGAAAATCCTCTGTGCCTCACACAGAGGAAGCATAAACACTCAGTGGCTGTCTACTGTGATGGACTTAACAGGTCCCCACGGCCTAATGCCATCAAATATCTGGGTCACCCATCTGCCTCCCCTTGCCCTAGCTCCGTTCTCACCAACAGCGCCGTGCTTAACTGGCTCCCCTGTACCCCTGTCACTGCAGGGCAATACACTGGCCATGCTGTCAGAGGACCCCGATCCACCTGGCCTTTATGACTTCGTGTGACACGGAGCATTTGGGAAGTCGGCATGCAGAGGAAAGTATCCTGGGAGATGTGTTAATGCGAACCTGTGGCTTGGGGCCTGCCCAGCCCTCCCTTGGAGTCCACCTGAGCTTCATCCGAGTTCCTGCCAAGACGCTGCATGCCCAACACCTCCGCAAGCACGCCTTACCTGTGACATGGAGCTTTTCATCGGCCACCTGGGCCTTCAGGTAGATCCGCCCCCTCTTCTCCGTGTGGTCCATCCCACAGAGGCTGGGCACGTTGATCACACACTGCTTGTGCACATTCATATCACAGGCTGTGAATCAAGAGAGCAAAGGGTAAGGCTGGACATATGGTCTCAAAACATCACTTCCTCAGTGTTTTGGTTACAAGCAGAAGTGAAAATGAGCTGCCCTCTAACTTGATACTTTGCTATAATGTTTTTGGTGACATGAAGAACTGTAAGCAGATGTCCCTTATAGCACAGGCTTCGTGTGACTCAAAAAAGCCTTAAAATACCCGTATTTGTCTAGTCTTAACAGAAGCAACTGCCCCTGCCTGGTCTTCTGTGAATTCTTCAAATATTTAGCAGCATACAAAATTCACATAGGTAAATGCATACAAAGTGTAAGCTAACTAATATTTTGTATACACAGAGGCAGACAATGTGCAAATTTTAAAACAGAGGATATTTTTTGCCAAAGAACTGCTTAAGCCTTCCTGAGCTCACCACACAGCAAGAGTGAGAATCTGTGGGTCAAGTACAGGAAATTCATAAAAATTTCCTTTCCTCAGTTAACTCTCTATTTTTAAAAAGGCTTAGGAACATTGCCTTTATTGCTTTTTTTTTTTTAAAAGAACTTGTGTTTGATATTTTAAACCTGTCTTCAAATATTTAAATATTATTCCAAGTAAAACAAATACACGCCTGCCACGATCAGCCATCCCTTACCAGATGACATTATGTGGGTGACACGGGGGAGGACAAAAAAAGATCATTCTTATTGCAGTGAACCAAAGAAACCCTGAAAAGAATCCTGTGCTGAATACAAACGTAAGCCTGTGTAGGTGTGCCCGCTCCCTCGTCCTCGCACTGTCAGGCTTCCAGATGGAGGGCTGGGGCGCTGCTGCAAGGCTCTCTGTAACTTTGACGTGGAGCCTTCATCCTGTTTCTTTGAGTGTTTAATTTTAACATGGTGAAGTAGGTTTCAAAAAGCGTCATGAATAATGTGTATTTGGCTATGATGTAAGCAGGAGAGTGGACATAATGAGGAAAGAACAGTTAGTGGATTCACAAATGTGAATTCTGCTGAGGAGTCTAGTTCCAAAACTTAACTGTTCAAAACCATGTAATTGATTCAGCCAATAGGAAGGCTCTTGAAAAGTTGTGCCGTTGAAATACTTGTGTTAGCCAAATCGCATCTTTAAGTGCCTGGGTGCCAGAGCATCTGGGAAGGATATGGGTGACAGCAAGATGTGGGAGGTGGAAGGACCCTGGCTTGAATTATTGTCTTGGTTATACCATCAAGTGGCTTTTCTATCTTGGGAAGCTCACTTACTCTGATTCCATTTCCTACTCTGCAAACTCAGAGGCCTTGACAAGTGGTTGCTAACTGTTTCCCCCCCACTAAGGAGAATTGTACATAGTATCATAGCCTAAAATGTGGAAGAGCACAGGAGGATTCTTCCTGCAGAAGGCAAGAGACGGGTCTTGGCACTCATCTTATTTTCTTCCTCCTTTGAGGAAGGAACATAAGCAGCAGCCCCATAGGACTCTGAGGAAAAGAGTTTAAAAAAGACAAAACAAAACAAACTGGTCCAGGCCCCGGTTTTCAAAAATTTTTCAGTAATGGAACACATTTTACAAAAAAAACCTTAAGTGGAATCCTACTAGATAAACCAGATGAGTGTTATTTCATTAGCATAAACTTAGTTAATAAACCCAATTTATGCCACTTATATACTATAAAGACAATTACGGAGAACCAGTAGAGCCTTCTGATTCAAACATTTTGAAACCCTGTTAGGGATACTAGCTGATATCTCAGTTCATTTTTGACAACTCATTTATGTCTGTATTTTTAAAAGATGTACAGCACCCCCAAATCCTGATTAAAAGCAGGTTTAATGGCATGCTTCACAGTCCCAGCATACCCGTCCCTTAAGTGGATGCACCAGTAGAAACTGGGTTGCAAGTTCTGCCGAATAAGTGAAGCTGGCAACAGTGTCCAGTGTCATCTGCAAGTTGCCAAGGTTGAATGTGCAACACATTCAAGTATTCATTTTTGTTCCAAGTTTTAAAATAGTTAAAAGTATATTTACAAATGCACTTAGAATTTGTACTAGCAGAACCCCTAAAAAGCATGTTTTTGGACTCCTAGGGTTTCCTGAAACATGGAAGGCCACTGGCCTGGTCATCTCAAAGGTTTTGTTAGGCTATTAAATTCTACAGGTTTCTAAGGCAAAGAAAAAGTTCCTGTATTCTGAGAAATTATCCATCGACTTTATAATGCTCATATATTTCCATTTTATATACTGTCTTTTCTCCATGTAGGATATACATGTAAAACTTTTGGCCATAATTACAGTCATTGATGAATGACAATAGACTCCTATTTCCATAATCCTTCCCTATCTACTAGAAAAACAGACTCCATAATAATCTTTTCATGTCCTGAGAGCACGAACTCCTATTTAAATAAATAAATAGCCCGAGGAATCTCATGACACAAGAATTAGCAAAGCCGAGTTGCCCCAGTTGTTTTTCTTTCCGCCTGGTATTTGATGGAGATACACACAGAACAAAACGGAGGAGGGCAGAGGGCCGGCGTCTTTCTTGTCAGGGGTCTCCAGTGATTGCACCTCTTCAAGGGACGGAGAGAAATTTGACCTGCCCGTGAACATGCAGGGCAAGTGAACTTAAGTACACCGCATTTTTCTTTTCACTGTGGTTTCAGTTTTAAGGAGAACCAAGTGGATTTTTCCACGGTCCACCCACTAATTAGAGACACCGGAAGATAATGACGATGGTTGCTTAGCTTATTTTGTAGCCTAACCAAATGTGGAATCCGGAGGTGGGGAGTCTTCAACACATGGCATTTGCTTTGGGGTTTGACTAGTCCGCATTTTACAGTAACTAAAGATTCCCACCATGGGGAAACCGTGACAGCACCAACTTCATTTATACACTGGACTATTTTCTTAAGCTCATAATTAGGCAACTAAGCACTTTAATACTCCAGAACGTTGACAGTGGAGAGATCCTACGCTTTTTTGGTCTGAACGAATTCTCTTTCTTGATGAGCTGGTGTTGAAAAATTACTGAACCTTGAAGTGCTCTGTAAACCCTGGGCTAAGTCGCACAGCCTCGCCAGCTACTGGAAAAGAAAGCTTACTTACTGTCACATTTCATCCCTTGATGGATAAGGCCATACAACAATGACCCACAGTGGTCACAGAAGGTGGGGCTTCCATAAGTGTGGATTTTAAACTTGTGCTTGCTCCTGGGGTCCTGTGGGGAGAAGACACACTTTGTTCATTCTGGTCATGAAAGGACCATGTTTCTGGACTGAGCCAAGCTCAGAGCCCACCACTCCCCATCCTCATGTCAAGGTCCGATGGCACTAGACTGTGTACCATTCTCTGGGGTCACGCAATGGGTGATGGCGACTTTGCCACATCATGTTTTAACAGGCTGTCCATTCTGGGCCGTGTGAGGAGTCCTCTGTTTATGGGGTGTAGTCTGCACACACCAGGGCTTCCACCGAGGCTATCTACACCTCGGGAACCCTGGCCACTAAAGCACTTGAGGGCAAGCACAGGGCTTTCGACACTGTAGTACCTGCACCCACAGCACCCAGCAGAGGCTGCAGCACAGAGTAGACACAAAAACCAGCGCATATCTGTGAAGCCGAGCTAACTGGCCGCCTGGGGTCCACTCAGGAGTTTGGGTGATTTCCTTTTGGGTAGATTTCCAGAAATACAACAGTAAGGCCAGATATGCACCCAAACCAACAGAGCCATCTTCCTGTTTCTGCCCAATTTACAAAGCATTGTATGCGCTTACACAGGGAAACTCCAGCACAAGCAGATGGAAACTGGAAATGCACGGAGAGTACACTGTCCCAGGCCCCTGCTGCAGCCGCGTTACCTTCGCTGGCATGACACGCAGACAGACCACTGCAGGCACAAGACAGGAGCGTCTCCAGCAGCCTTTTTGTTCCTCATTTCACAGACAGATTATCAGCAAGGAAGAGAAATTACAAATGGCATGCCAGGGCAACTAAAGAGCATGGACTCTGCAGTCAGACTGCCTGGACTTCAAATCCTAGGTCTGCCACTTCCCAGACGTGTGACCTTAGACAAATGACTTATCCTTTTTGCCTCCTCTGTAAACTGGGAAATCAACAGCACCTCTCCTCTGTGGTGGTGAGGACGAAACAAGTTAATGTTAGTAAAATGGTTTGATAGGTAAATCCATGTAAAACAGATAAGCTGCTCTGCTTCCCGGGCCTGCTTATTAATATGCAAAAGCAGAGGGCTGAGCAGAAAGATCTTTATGTCCTAACTGAACTAGAAAACAATTTCATACTCTACATGTCCGTTTCAGAACACATCCTCATTAAATTCCTGCTCCTGAATCCTTCCTTGTGGGCCGAGCAGCTGTAAAGACAGCACTGCCCCTAAGTGAATTCAGAAGATGACAGATGAGCAGGGTTGGGGGGAAGGGTGAGGGACCCAGAGCCGCACTGTGGACATGATAAGCCTGACCTACCCTTTAGTCTAGTGTTCCTCAAATGCTAAGATACACTAAGAAAGATGGTCTTGGCTTTTGGTTTTCTGGTTTGTGGGACTTCCAAAGGTGGTTTTGATTTTACAAGATAATTCACCTTCTGGTAGACGGTGGAACCTAAAATCTAAGCCACGTGTACCAATGAATGATGATTACTTTTTAAAGACACATTTAGAAATCCTGAAATATTTCAATCATGTAGAATAGTATGAAGAATATTAAACCAAACACTCATGTAGGCACCCTGCAGACTTGACAATTATTTGCTCGATTTTTCACTGTATGATTATTATCTTCATTTTACAAGATGGTAATGACCTTCAAAGTCACATGGCCAGTAAAGATCAGAAATGGGAATTGACCAATGTCTACATCTTTAACCCTGATTCCCATCCAAGAACTTTCAGAAATCATTCCAGCATGAGGGGGTGGATCTTAAGATTTAAAAAAGTTTTCATATTTATAACAGTTTTTTAAAAACAAGTCCACCACCCAGTTTTGTAAGTAAAGTTATACTGGAACACAGCCATACTCATTCACTTAACATGTTCTGGCTACAAGGGCAGAGATGAGGAGCTGTGACATAGCCTGCATGGCCCACAAAGCCTAAAATATTTATTCTCTGACCCTTGCAGAAGACGTTTACCAATCTCTGCTTTAGGTTTTCAAAGTATGGTCCCCATAGAGCACCAGCATCAACTGAACTTGTTAGAAGTCATGTAGCCCCTCCCCAGACCAAATGAATCAGAAACTTTGCAGACAAAGCCTCCTGGTATTTTGACAAGCCTGACAGGTGATCCCAGTGTTTGCAGGCACACTGAGGACTGAGAGCCACTGCTTCCGGTTATTCTACAATAACCAGCAAGTGCCTGATAGGTGCTAGGTGCACACCCGTTAGATGATTCACATACTGAGGCGGGTCACTAGTTAATTTCTAAATGTTTCTTAGGGTATGCAAAATCAATGTCTTCTCTGGGAGATTATTTTTCCTAGCAAGCAGTAGCTGTGTATATGGTTGGATATGGGCTTAGCCTTCCACCATGAAAGGAGCCCACCAATTTTTCCAATATCCCAGGATGTTAGGCAGAATGTTGTGGGAAGAGGCCAGTGTCAGTACCAATGAAAATTCCCCACATTGACAGTAAAGATGGTGTCCTACCAAGTGGAGGTCAAAGAAGCTGCAACGGGAAAGGAAGCAGCCAGTGTTCCCGCAGAAGCAAGGCCTCAACAACTGGCATGAAATAAAGCATGGCAGTTCACGCACAGCCCTCCAGAGCTGGGGTGTGCCAGGCCGCTCCAGGCGGCTGTCCTGCCAGGTGATTTCCACATTGCTCTCTACTGACATGGCATAGAGGCTACCTGCTTCACTCTTGAGGCAAATCGGAGTCTCACTCATCTAAGGCCCACGTGGCATCTTCAGGCTCTAACCCTCTGGAGGTGTAGGAGAAGGGAAAGCTATCACCGCCACCTCCATCCTGAGTGTGGAGAATGACCGAGTCTTAGAGTCCTCCCACTCCAAAATCCTAAGTGGCCAAGGATCACGCTATAATAATGATGACAATGACAATACCTGCTTGTTGATCAAGTATGTGCACGTGCTTTACAATAACCAACATCTCCTAGAAAAAGAGCATTTGCCAGCATTCTGGAGACCTGTGCTCTGACCCCAGCCTTGGTACAAACTCAGTCATGTTGCTTATTTACAAAACAGAAATAAAACCAGTCTGCTTATGTCATAGTCTGGGGGTGAGGCTTAATTTAGGAAACATTCAAGAATGGGCTTTGCAACCTGAAAATCCCTTGACAGGCTACAAGAGATTATTGCCATCCTACGGTCCTTGGAGGCAGACTCCAAGGTTTCCCAGTGCTGCAGTGACTGCGCCTGAATGGGAAGGCAGAGGAAAGCTACTGGACCAGAGTCCTCACAGGTGGCTGGAGCAGAGGCCAAGTTGGCAAGAGGGCAGGGGACTCGCCCCTCAGCCCTCCCTCCGCCTGAGACGGGCTGCCGAGCAGACGCCCCACCCAGGTTATGAACCCAACCGCGGGGGCGGAGTTCGTCTCCCACACCACTGAAGCAGGGGCATGGAACTCTTTCCCAGCCTAATTAACCTCACCTTGGCTGACAAAAGAAACCTGGGTAAGCTAAAGAGCTGTGATGCACGCAGGGGGGCTAGCAGGGACCAACTGTACCAAAGAACCCCAGGCTCTCTGTAGCCACGAACTAGCGGTGCACTTTACTTCCTTGGGTCCTGATTTCCTCATTTGGAACCAGAAGGTGTTGGGCTGGGTCAGCACTTTCCAAGAGGTATTTCAAGGAGCCCTAGGGGGTAGGGAGAGGGGAACGGAGGCCACCGTTAAAAGTGACAACAACTGGACTAGATGACGCTTTGAGTTTGTCTTGCTTTTAAAAAGAAGACTTATTTTTATTTTGAAATAATTTAAGGCTCAAGAATTTGCACAAAAGTACAAACATTCCCCTATGCTCCTGATTCAGCTTTCCCCAGTGATACAACTCACACAACCACATCCTTCAGCAAAACCAGCCCCCTGATGGTGCTACAATACCACTAACTACATTGCAGCCTTGAGGGGTTCACCAGATCTTGTATGCGTAATTCCAACGCACGCATTTCTGTAGGACAGCTTATGAATTACACACTGCATACTGATAGGGAATACAATCATATTTGCTGGGCAAATAAACCTAATTCAAGCAGGCCACCACCAAAGGATCATCCATTGCTTGTTGATCAAATATATAACCCCCTGGGTCTCACGTGACGGGGTTATGGGAAGAAGAGTCTAAAGATTTATCTGAAAAGTAGAATCCAAACGCTTTTTCTCTAAGTAAACATATGCTGTTTCCAAAACTTCTTGACCAGTTTTTTTTCAAAACAAAATCATTTGAAGGCACAGTTTGACTGAGGTCTCCCCCAAAGTACAGTGCCAGCCAGGGGTCACGGGCACGGAAAGGTGGGTAAGTCACAGGCTTCCTGGGGATGCTTGTAGCCGAGATGGGAAGAAAAGGACAGCAAGGCACAAACTGCCCCCCACTGGCTCCAGAGCACGTTTCGGGACGGTTGCCAGTGAATCACACCAAGTCTGCTGTGGTGTCCCTAGGGGGCACTGAGTGGCCAGAGAGGCAAAGAGGAGCTGAGTCTCAGTCCCAGGTGTTCTTGAGTCCAGGTGCCACTTGTCCTGAGGTTGTGAGAGGCAGCACTGATGAGGCCTCAGGATTCTTGCCTTCATCTGTATGCCCTGACACCCCGCCCTTCACTTGGGGGCCCCCTGTGGGCACCCAGGCTTCTCTCATTTTGCTCTGGCTGTTCCTTCCACTGGCGCAAACCAGCTTACGCCAAGACCCCACCTGCTGAAACACCTGAAAACACCTAAAAAGGTACAAAGCTGCTTCGGCCTCCCAGGGGGCCACCAGCACCTTTACCGTTTTCCTTTCCTCTGACCTTCCTGAGCAGGCTTGTTCTTTTATACGCCTCTTGCGAGTTAATGTTCTATCTCCCTCCTCTTTCACGTTTTCATTGTCCATGTCACACACACCCAGAGGTCAGATAGTGAAGCCTGTATGAGTTCCTGAGGCACAATGCTGACTTTGCAGCTGGACCAGAACCAAGGCTGGGAATTAGGGTTTAGGTATTCATGTTAACTCCACGCCTCCTGGAAACCAAAGCGAAAAAGGAAAAGAAATGGAACAGGTCCCCGGGACCGCAAAGCCACCTGGACACAGGACTCTAAGCCTCCTCTAAAACTTTTTGTTTCACACATGGTGAACATTCAATAACTGTGTGTGAAAGGAACCACTAAACCTTCAACAAAGTGTGTTTTTACCACTATTCACATGAAGGTTCTAGATAAAGTTATCCACCTAGTAGTTATGGTAAGTTTGGCTTCACATAGCATCGCAAAAACCATGGCTGGTATATACTGAGTCTTCACTATTGCTAAGTGAGTCACATTTTCCCGTTTAAGTGCAGTACATATAAATCTTACTTTTTATTTCTCTAGGCACTGGCAGCCTCTCATTAAGTGGAGTATGAAACCTGCTGTCACATGTCACAAGCCTGACATTATATTATAAAGGAAGGAGAAACATTCAGCTCAGAAGCTTCCGTCATCACAGTTGGGGGAGAAACAGGTTTTGACTAAACCGAGTTCCCTGGACACAAATGAAGTCTAATCTACAAATCTCAACCTAGACCTCTCAGGAAAAAAATAACAAATGAAAACTTCAAGTTCTGTGGAAAGCATATGCTAGTCTGATTCTCATGTCTTAGTTTTATAATATAGCGACCTAATTAGCCTTCCTCAGAAATATTTCTCCAACATTTCTACTGGGATTTTTCAAAATATCATCATCATCCCGACCATCACTGTCATTGTGTGTAAAGATCACCCCCTGGATCTACACTGCACAACATTTTAATGCCTTAAACTTCCCATATGCCTTTTTGTTGTATTATCTATAATCACCCAGACGTGTTTTCCAGTAAGTTTTAAATTGCAGTCTTCAAGATGGAGACCATGCTAGCAATGTGTAATGGGAAACGTGGAGAGGCAATGAAGCGCCCAGTACCGGGAGCAGGCAGTTGATGCTTTTTAAGGAGGATGTTTATATTTGAATAGACATAGTTTCAAATGCCCTTGTAACTTGATAAATAAAATAATGCCAGGCTCTTGGCTGGAGCTCATCCTCCTTGAATTTTCCACCCATTTCTGTGTGCCTCTGAATGCCCCATGGGTTTCTCCTAGAGGATCGAAACAGCTGTTACTGAGGGCCGGAGTTCAGACTTGAAGAGTTTTTGGAAAAGGGTGTTTGTAACTGAGTGAAGCCCTGCAGGGTGACTTTCTCAATCACCCGGAGCAGGGTGGCTCCTTCAAGCTGCTCCTTCTAAATACCAAGGAAAATTCCCCGCTCTCCCCATCTGATGTGTTCTCATGAATCATACTTGTAAGCGGAGCCTGGACCTAAATGTCACCCACATGCTGACTATACAAGCAATACCAGCAATGTTGCTCCAGGGCAAATCTGGCATCATTTCTGTGATCTCAAATTTCTTGGGAAGCAGTTTTTTTTCCAATTTAAAAATTTTTGACTTGATTTTTTTTGTTTGTTTGTTGACATGACAGTACTATCAGAACCAGGTGACAGGATCAGGATGAGTTCATGTAACCTGGATATCATAATTATTACATTGGATATCATGTACTGAGCAAAGTGCAACACCCCTTTTCAAGCTGTGGAATTAGTCTTGTCGGCTCTTCACTGGGGTTTAGGGAGGGCACCTGGCCTTTCATTGCAATGGTCTTGTTGAATGTTGCCTATTCTAAGAAAAAACTAAGGACTTCCATTTCTGATTACAGTTAACTTTTTATCTTAATGTAACTCCAATTTATTCTGATGACTAACATTCACCTTTACAGTTAGACTAACTTGTCAAACCAGGCTTTGCCAGTAGAAGGATTCTTATGGGTCTTTTGCCCAGCTGCACAAGATGCTGTAATATTTCATGTGAAGCAACAAATTCTTTTAAAAAAAAATGCTGTGTAAATCTCTACCAGCAAGGCAATGGCTAAAGGAACCGTAATCTATTTATACTATGGAATACTACCTAGCAGTTAAATCAAATGGGCTCAATCTTCTGTAACAACATGGACAGACCTCCAAGACATACAGTCTAATGAAAAGAACAAGCCACAGAATGAACCATAAAATATAATAACATTTATGTAACAAGCAGGATCAAATATAACTCCCAGATAGAGAACAACAGTACAGCTTTTCTCTAGGTAGGTATATAAGTAAACTGCTTCTGGGGAACTGCAGGGACAGACCAGCTTTGGAGATGACAGTAAGAGGAGGCTTTCAACATTGTAAGAAAATATTGAAGTTAAAAATAAATGCATTCTTAAATTATCTATATAATCCAAATTACCATGAATCCCAGCTGAATATACTTGGTTATAATTCAACTGGTTTATGAGATGCCATTGGACAGAGAACCTAGGCATGTTGAAGGAATTCGGGCACAAATGTTATATCTAGTAATAAACAGTGATTGTCTATAGTTTCTCTGGCAGTTTGAGAAAGTGTCTACTTGCAGATATTTGGTACCACTAGCCATCAGTAAGACTGAAATCTTAATTAAAAGCTATAACAGAGTATATCCAACATCTCCCTACTTGTAATAAATGCTATGTGTTGTCATCATCTCAGGACAAAACTTGACATATAGCAATGCCTTAGCAATTACAGCTCTCAAATTCCAAAAGAATCCTTGATGGTTTAGTATGAAATTCTGATTATTAAAATAAGATGTTTGAAATGTGCAAATATGAAAACCAAACACTAAAAGCCTATTATTCATTAAAAAATACAGTATTTCAAGTTAGCTATCAATTTCTTCATTTTGTCTCAAAAATTTACCATATACTTGCCATGTGCCCAGTGGTACGTCCATGGTGGTGAAGATTCTAGGTGGTACTCAGGTCCTGTCTCTTTTGGGAAAGGCTGAGGTATACTGCATTAACAAATCACTAAATATTCTGCCAAATTACATCTAAATTTCATTGGCTTAACACAAACATTTATTTCTCACTCTTCACTCTGTGACCTAAGCTGAGAAAGTAGCCCCTGTCTGGGATATTGCCAGTGCATAGAAAAGGATAAAAAGAAATAGCAGAACTTTTCAATGACTTTTGAATATCCTACTTGGAAATGATGCCATCATTTCTGCTCACATTTCATTGGCTGAAGCAAGACACATGGCCAAGTTGGAAATATAATCCTTCCCTGGAAGGAGCAGTAAACATTCTGAATAAAAATATAACCTACAAAGACCCACAGAAAGCTCAAAGTCTACTGCCATTTGACTAAACAACACAATGGCCTAGACCTCAAACTTTGAAAGCTGTAGGTTTAAGGTCAACAACATAGTTTAAAGCTGGCGATGTCAAATAAACACCCACCTTTTAGATATTACATAAGTTTAGCAGCAAAGCAGCAATGAGTCCCGCGCCCCGTCCCCCAAATCTCACTGGTTTAGCACAATAAACATTTATTTCTTTGTCATGTTATATGTCAGGGATTGCAGGGTAGAAGCACCCACCTGTCTGCTCATTCTGGGACGGAGGGATGAGGGGACAACCACTATTTGGGACATAACATTATCAGGGAAAGGAAGAGCAAGAAGTAGAACTGAACAATAAGGTCTGTTAAGACTTCCTGCCAAGTGGTGTACTCCCCAGGCCCCATGGCCCGGATCACCACGTCATAGGGCCCGCCCCTGGGTGGGCGGTGCTCTTCCTCCAGGGGGCGCTGCAAGCCACCTGGCCATGGGTGGAATCTATGGTCATACAGGTGATGCAGGAACGGTGGGCAGCAATTATACAATCTTCCACAGACGTGGAAGATTTTTTCTTTATTTCTGTATCTACACCATATTCTCAAGAGTTCATGGAAGTCAAGCATAAATCATTTTTCTCTTTCCTATAGTCATACTGATGCTCTAAGAAAAAATCATTCAAATACTATGCCTCTTGGCCCATTCAGTTAAGCATGTTGATTACATTACCCAGTTATTATGATAACCTTGCAAATGGTAACCTTTCCAGGAATATCTCACATTTAAAAAAAATGTTATTTTTCCTGCTATAATGTTTTATTTTTTAAATAGTTTTTGACTTACAAGTTATAAAGATAGTGCAGAGTTCCCATGTATCCTTCACCCAGCTTCATCCCATTATAACATCTACAAAACCACAGTATGTGATCAAAGTCCAGAAATGGACACTGGCAGAAGGCAATCATATGGATTTCACCAGTTTTTATGTGCCCTTGTTGTATGTCCATGCAGAGAGTGCTATGAAATTTTATCACATCTGCAGTCATGATAAGACAGTTACATCACCACAGAGAAGCTCCCTTGTACTTCCACTTCATAGCTATACCTACACCCATCCCTAACCGCTGGCAACCGCCTGCCTTGTTCTCTATTAGATAAATTTTCATAGCATTTTTTTAGCGCCAAATAATGTTTGTGCTAATTAAAGATTTGGTTAGCTCCAATGCCATAGTCTGAAAGGAAAATAAAACAGGAATACAAGAAGCATTTTAATTATGTGAACCCCTGTCAGCTTGGAACAAAGTTATTTATCCCCTAAAAAAAAAAGAAAAAAAAATTCATGGCCAAGTTTATATGACTATCTGAGAACACATCAGAGATAAATGCAAACATATTTATTTAAGAGTCACCAAGATCCCATCATCTTTGCTTAATTTAGTAAAGACAGAATTGCGTTGCTGTTCATGTGAGAACCCTGACATGCTAAGACAGTGTGGGACACATTCTGAAGCCTAATATTTGGTAGTAGGTGGATAATATGCCCAAGATGCTACACTTATTTTTGCCATGGATTTGAAAAAGTATAACAGTATTTGCAAGAAGGCTGATTTTTATGCCCCCCTTTAATGTTGGAAGATTCCCCAACAGCTGGTAATTGCTCAACAGATTAAACACAACAGAAAAAGACAGAAGGTATGTGCAGGTCTCTTCCCTGACTGCATGGCCCAAAGGGGCAGATTTTTTTTTCCTTCAGGCACTTCTGACTTCTTATCCAGGTTGCTAATTACTCCCAATAAATATTTCCCAAACAGCAACCCCTCCAAGCTATGTTGAGTTACTGATTTCCTGATGTCCAATGATCTTTTTGGTTATGACTTTGTTTTTAAAAAATGTGCATCTTATGGTAAACTATTATTTTAGTCACTTGCTATTTTCAGTTGTTTATTCACATGTTCATTTATGTAGATCAAATCATATTCCCTATAAGAAAATTATAAAATATAGTCAAGTAGAAAGGGAAGTTTATATCTACCTACCTATTTTGGTATTATATGAGAGTGTGTATTTTCATAGGAATCATACCAAATGGATTGAGTCTCTAGTTTTGTTTGTTTAAACAGCTCATCCTAAACATCGTTGCACGTCATTTAAATATAAAGTAGTATCACATTTTACAGAATGATATTTCATCATATAGATGCACTATAATTGACTTAGCAGATCCCCAATTCCTGGACATTTCCTAGTCACTATTATAAACGACACTACCATGAGCATCTGTGAACACACACTGTGCACATGTCTTATCAGCTCCTCAGGATAAAAGTCAGAAGTGGACATTTTGGGCCAAAGGGATGAACATAAAATATTAAATTTAAAAGCTATCCATCCATTATAAACCAGGGGTCTATTTTTAATTAAGTCACTCTGGTTATGCTGGACGGTTCCTGAACTTTCTGGATAAGCTTGCAAGTAACGAGGTTTCTATCTTGGCTAACCAGTGATACGTAGCTCTGGGCTTTTACTTGATTTGTTAGGTACAGGCATTTGTCCTTGAGTTAGGATTCCCCCAGTTGCTCAATGACTGCGGGGAGCCTCACAAAATGATAGTTACAGTTTCTTCTCCCCAACTGCAATCTTTCTTCTCAAGGATTTACCATCCTCTCAATTGCCATCTTTTGCTCATTTTCCTAAAACTGAGAACTGAGAAACAATGAAGGTTCAATCTTTTTTTTTGGTTAGTAAATCTCCAACCATTTGTTAGTTAAGGATGGCTGGTCTAAAGCCAAAAAGCAGCAGAACACCTTAGAAATTTAAAAAATCTGTATTTTCATCTGTAAAGTTCCTAATACTTTGTTTTCCATTGATGCACTGAGTGAAAGATGCTTCCGCCTTGGCCTTCACTCACGAAAAGCACCGTCACAGGAACTGCTGTATCATCCTTTAGCATCTGCCTATTACACGTCAAACCCTGCACCTGCCTTCCTCATTTTTGTCCCAGCATCTCTGCCTTTGGTGGCTGTGTGCTGGTGGGTCTACAGCATGCACAAGTGTCAAGGATCCTTTCTTTCTCTCTTTTTAAACAATAGGAGGTAAAACACTAAAGCGCTTTCCTCCAGCTGTGACTTTAAATGCACCCCAAAGTGGTGCCTCCCAGAATTCAACCTAAAGAATGACAAAGACAGTGTTTATTCAGCTGTCCCCCAAGACTGCAGAGACGCCAAACCCCTGTCTTCAACCGCTGGCACTATTTGCTCAATTCTTACACAGATTTGAAGTTTGCTCTTTGGGGTGGCAAAAACCTACTGTGCACATTTGAAATTTGCTTTTTTTCTGTTTTTTTTTTTAAAGTAAAACAAATACCTAACAAAAATATCACTGAGAACATGCTCATATTTCTACTTGCAGCAGATAGTTTTCAGTGTTAAAATGAAGGTAGAAATTCAGTGCTGTTTGTCCCCACAAATGTTAAGCCTTCAGTGCAGAAGCCCCCCTGTGCAGAGGGGCTATGAAATGGTGGCTAGAACAAGGGAAGGGGGACCGGGTGGTGTTTAAATGCATGGGCACAAATACCTCTAAGTCATGTTCTTTTTATCTGAGGATACAGAAATCCTGTGACTGCTAGTATTCTAAAAATTATTTCCTCCCTTGTTAATTGGCTTAACCTGAGAAAAAGTCAACATTCAAAAGGAAAGGGGAACTATAACAGAACCAAATGACAGCCTGCGGTCCCCTGAAGCCAATGCAGAGCGCTCGGAAACATATTTCCAGATAACTTGCTTATCCATCCCTCCTACAAGGATGCTGTGCTGGGTGGGGGGCGAGGGGCGGGGCATGAGGTCAGATGAACTTACAGAGCCCACCTCAGTTCTCAAATGGCCTGCTTCGTTTCCTTCTATCTGTGATCTGGCCACAGAGGGCCATAGGACAGTCCCCAGTTTGAAAAATGAAGAAACTGAAGCTCAGGAAAGGAAATGATTTAATAAGGAAGATCTATGACTAGTTAAGTAGTAAAATTAGGGTTTTAACATAGGCCTTTGACTCAATTGGTGGGCCCGATCCTGTGCTAGATGTTGAACTAATGGCAGATAGAGTAATATAATGGGCAATAAGGTTTATTCTACTATCAGGACAAATTTGATACATTGTATACAGATGCCCCAACTTATTTTTTTCCCAAGTAACTCAAATGGACATAGAGTAGAAGCTATTTCCCCCTGAAAACAGGAAAAAAAGATAAAATGAATAGAAGCAGCCTATCATGAAATGGAAATAAAGGATAATGGCATCTCCCATATTTAGTCTCTCCAGATTTCCATTTCTACTATTGAAAATCTGTCTAGGCTGGCATAGACAGATACCTTCGAATTCCACTAGAGGGGAATAGAATGACATCAGGGGATGCAAGTCAAAAGAGTTTTAAAATCTGTCACCACTAGAGCAGAGAGGAATCTGCTGTCACCGCAGCTCTGATCAGTTTGTGTCTCAGAGCGTGCATGGCCCTCTCCTTTAAAACAGTCTGCTTCCCAGAAGTTACATCAGGCTGACATTTTTGTCAGCTTCTAAGAGAACATGCAATTCAAACATTTTCTTTCTGAAAGTGATTTTTCCGTTATTCTTTAGCAAGTCCATAGCATTTGACAGCCAAACCAAGATAACTCACGAAGAATCTAATTGGTACCCGGAAGTGGATATATTCTACGCAAACAGAAATTTCAAGAGGGACGGTAGACTTTCTTAAGATCTATAGGAGGATGAAGTGCTTGTTCATCAAATTAATGACCCAGCTAGGCGCTGTCCCGCGAAACATCCTGTAACTGCGGCAAAGTCTATCTGCACTGTCCAATTGAGTAACCGCTGCCACATGCTGAGAACTTGACATTGTGGTAGCCCTACCGAGGAACTGAATTTCTCAATTTTCGTTTACTTTTAGTTCACGTGAATGAATAGTCATAGGTGGCTAGCGGTTACTGTGCTGGACAATGCAAGCGTACAACACCCTTCCCAAAGGCACTTTGTCATAGTCTATGACTTTTTTGTATACCTCCTTAAAAGTACCTTGATGAGGGAGACACACTAGGAGAAACTTTCAGGCTCTTTGCACAAAACTGGACATGCTGGATGGGAGTTCATGGCTGGGCACCTCTCTTAACCGGCCCTTCTGGGCTGACCCCACTTTACCGACCTGAGCCAGCCCTTGCAGCCGCATGTCTAGTCTCCTGGAGGCTTCCCTCCCACTCCTGGTCCACCCAACCAGACTCCTTCTCACGATCATGGCCTGGCACACACCGTGCCCTTGCTCAGAACCTCCAGCGGCTCCCCAGGGCTGTGATCCAGCCACAGTGCAACTGTCCACTGGCCACCATCCTTCTCCCTGGGGGACTTCCTGTCAACTGTCCACCCACAGGCCTCCCCCATCACCCCCGGAAAAAGCCCCCTCTTGACCCTGCCTTTTCTCAGCATAGGTTCTAAACATGCCGCAAGGCCAATCTTTAGACTGCTTCCTCCATAAGATCTTCTCCGACTGCTTCTCCCTACTGTCATCCTCTTTGGTTTCATGGCTGGCTCGCACTCCAACTACCATCTTCTAGACGTTTATGAAGGATCTTTGTTATTTTATCTGTCCTCTGAACACATCCTCTGTCCTCATCTCAGGGCCTCTGCACCTGCTGTTCCTCTGCCTGGAACCAGGTCCCGGAGCTGCTCACATGGGTGCCCGTCTTGTCATTCAGCACTCAGCTCAGCTTTTGCCCCTCTCGCCTCCTGCCCACAGAGGTTTTCCTGGAGTCTCCCATTTAAAAGGGCCTTTCCTACACTCTGCATTCCTTTATCTTATTTCTTCTCATCATTTAATCCGAAATTATTTTTCTTTAGTTTTTGTTGAAAATTTGCAATTCTTTACTTTAAAATGTGAATTCTGCAAGTAGAGGGCGCCTTGTCTGCTATTCATGGCTGAACCTCTAGTACCCAGAACAAGGGCCTGGCCTAAAGCAGGCTCTTCGTGAACATCTGGTAAATGAATAAACCCTACATTCCCTCCCAATGGATGAGAAACTCTCAGAGATCAGAGGCCGTACCTTATTCCTCCTGGGGGCTCAAAACATGTTACCTGAAGATCATGACAACAGCCCTTAACCTGAGCTGCAGCCTTCAACCGACCATTGATTCGCAGGTGACACACCATGAAATGAAAGCACTTTGCAAATGAACCTTCCAGGGTCTCTAAACAGACATATTATCTTTTGATATGTATCTGTTTCTCAAAAAGCCTACTTCACATTTAGGCCCCCAAATCTAGCTAACTCAATATTTAAGGAGGGAATGATCAAATAATAGTTACAATGTTACCCATTTAGGAAAAGTCCAGAAGTTTTAGCTGATTTCACTTGTGAATCTATGCCGCTGAAAGGGATGACACAGGCTTTCTGGTGGGGAGAGGGCACACATCACGTTCTCTTACCGAAGGAATGAGGTGTGGAAAGGCTTTCCCACCAGGATGAGACAGGTAAGAAAAACCCTTCCATGTCTGTCCTTCAGGAAGTGGGAAGAGAAGGCTGAGTATGCAACAGAGCTCATGGCTTCTAAAGAAAAGGTCTTGGCGTTCAGCCTCCTCACAGATCCACAGCTCCCTGGGAAAGGTCAGTGCCCTTGTTTCCCTCCAGTTGATGGAGCTGATCACCTAACAAGTGTCCCTCCAACCTTTTATCTTCTAAGGATGTCAGCTTCCCACATTTGGAATGAAAACCACAGTTCTAAGGTTAACATAACCACCACAAGTCAAGTCTTACTAAAACTCAGCTGAAAATTATTTGGTTATACTGTTGTTTTGTCCTTGAGCACTGGTCGAAAGTGGCGAGCCATGGTCCGGGGTGGCGGATCTGCTCTGCGGGGCTAAAATTTTGGTCGTACACATATCTATTTGTAATTGGCTTTCCTCTGTGATTGCTTATCTCATTTCTCAGATTACAGATGGAGATGGCCATTGTTTGTGGGCAATTAACTACGAACAAGTTAGTATTCAGGAGAAGTCTGCAGGCTGGCTGCCAATGTATTGTTATGATTGTTATTAAACATATTTTTAAGACCCTTTTCAAAATATGGATTTTCTGACTTCAGTTGCAAATTCCTATTGAGGTTTCAAGCCAGTGAACACATCTGAGGACCAGAAGTTATTTTGACACAACGTATTGCTTTAAATGAGATGTTCCTGATCATATCTGGAACCAATATGCAGCTAGAGGAAATTAGTTCTTACCTCTGCCCTTCTCTGAGGTTTCTTTGACATTTTCTAAGAAAACACAACAGACACCAGACCAGTTACAGGTATCTGCCCTTCTGAAAAGTGCACTCTATTCCATCAGTGTATATTTTTAATGTTTTTGCTTAACTCTTATTATCAAGGACCACAGACTTTATAATGAAATCTGGTTCTAATGAAGATGTGAAAAGATTTCTACTTCCACAACAGAGCAAATGATCCTTCTGGTTGAATACTAAGTGGTTTGTCACAGGTAGTAAAATTTAATTGATTATACCAGGTTTTACAATTATAATTTTTGGGCAAAATCTTTTGGCATAAAAAGTAGGAGAAAAATGGGGTCTCTAGGACCTAGGAGAAGAAAAAAATCACACTTTGAAATCCCTCAATGGATAAAATAATGATTTTGATAGGGTTTGAAAAGAAAAATTTATAGACACACCTGAATTACAAAATTGATATCAAGAAAATTTCATTTCTTGTAACTCAAATACTCAACCATTCTCTTGGGGTGGCCCTGTTAGCTCTCTGAATCCTGTAGCCACAAGATTTCACTTACTGGGCCAGCTCAATTAATCCAAAATTTTGTGAATAGAAGGAAGCCTCCTAACTTGACGAACATCAACATTAATATGAGTCTCTGCAGACAGGCTATTAGGGGTTAATATTTGTTAGAAGCCGGGGCATAAGCTAGAACTAAGTCACTAAAAGGCCTAACTAAACTTGTGCTGATGAATGGATAAAACTTGTTTTTCCTCCATTGCCAGAGGACAGCTTCAGCATGGAACTTCAGAGCTATTTTCAGATGTTCCATGATAAAACGTACCCCAAGACTCAAGGCTATTTTGTTAGCTGCAAGACAGAACTATTTCCTTTTACAAAACACGCAGAGAATAATTGAGAGGCAAATTGTGAATGTACACTTCCTGTGGACAGCGGAAAGATACCTGGACGGGCCACATGCCATTCACAGTGTCAATGGGCTGTTGAAAACATGCCCACTTGGACTTCTTAGAAGCATTCAGCTTCCATTTACTGGGACCTGAGTTCCCTCCCGGTAGCAGACATTACTAGGTCCCTGGCCAAAACTGATTTCCTCTTTTTTCCCTTGTGAACAGATCTCTGGTTTTTGTTGAAACGACAGGTCTGGCTAACAAAATACACCTTGCAGCCTCTCTCGCAGCTACAGAGGTAGCCACGTGACATTGCTCTGGCCAGTCAGACATTACAGGTGCTTCTCCCCCACTGTTGTTTCCGTGTTTTTATCTCCTACCTGGAGGTGGAAAGGCCATTTTATCACCAGAAGCAATCCCTCCCCTCTTTGGAAATGGAGGCTTTTGGCAACTCTCTTAAAAAGAAAGCAGGGTCGTTCAAACTCTCAGGAAAACAGGCACCAGCCGCAGAGGCTGTCCAATGAGCAGCTGCGCAGTTGTGGACTTGTATCCATGCCACCAAGTGTTCAGAGTTAGAAAGAAGCCAAACTTGTTGCATCTGCTTCTTTCTCTCATTGCTGTTGACTTAACAGGGACACAGATCTGTTCTGTATGGGAATCACGTCCATGTATCTATGTTCACGATTTCCCCATTGTGGCCATTGAAGGGAACATGTGAGAGGATGTCAGACTAGAGAAAATTTTTTTTAATTACCCAAAAAAGCCTGTTTTCTTAGATGTTTTGAGCAGTTTCTAAGTAACAATTACCCCCATCTCAATTTAGCCCCCCCTCTGTTCCTTAATAACCTCACGACGGGATTATGAAAGCGAAGAAAGGGGAAAGAAAATCAGTCTTCTGGACGTTGTACAGGCAGTTCCACTTCCTCTATCCTTCCCTCCCTTTTAGAGGTTTAAAAATGAACTATATAAACTCCTTGAAACATCTGCTGAATGAGGTTTTGCCTTGAGACACTGAGTCGGGGAGAGAGAAGGGACTGGTTTCAATACTGCTGAGCTTTGTCAGAACCACACAGCCTTGCCATCCCTCAAAGGCTTTTTTATTTCACGGATGAAGATAATGATATTCATTTGAGGGGCATATTATGCCCTTCTGTTGCATATACAAACCAGCCTTAATGGCTATTTTTAAAAATTTCCCACAGGGAAAATAGGACATGTGTAAGTGCCGGGCATTCAACTGTCACTTCTCCCAGGGAAAAAAAGACAAAAAAGTCCCACTAAGATGGAGCTGACTCTGGCTCTCACCGCTGAAAGCTCTTAATGCTCCCCCTACACATCTGGCTTCAGGGCTTCCTCAGACCCACGGCCGCTGGAGGGTGGCTCCCTGCCAGGGTCACAGAGCGATTTAGAGTAGTTGACACAGATGCAAGAAAGAGGACGAAAGAAGAGAGACCCCAGGTTATTTCCCTTTGCAACCAGCTCTGACTTCCATAACCTAACCGTTCACGAGAGACTCGATGCAGCCATCTCAGCGAAGAAGCACGACTTTGGCCATTTTGCAACATTATTTTCCTGATCCTGGATCCTCCAAATACCACACAAAACTGCCAAGACTATAAGATTTTTTTTAAAATCCACAAGCCTTAGTCTCTCAGTTCCTTAGGTAAGGTTATGTGATATTGGGAGCAAATTATGTTCAATTTCATTCATATAGGTTCCCTTCCTTACTTATTTTCCAGGGAGAGTCTAATGATTCTAGAAATAAAAGCAAACTAAGATGATTAAAGGATGGACGACTAAATGGATGGATGGATGGAAGAGAGGACAGACACAGGAACAATTTATACACGAAGACACTCTAGCTATAAGTCTCCCCTTCAGATATTCAGCAAAGGTTATGTCCCTTGCTTATTAGCCTATGTCCCTGTAGAATGTAGACAAGTGGTACAGAATGTGAGGGCTTGAGTTACAGATTTTTTTATTAAAATACATGAGTGAAGTCTCGAATACTGTAATCCCTGTTACTTGATGTCTGCTACTTATCTCTGAAAGACACAGAGCTGTTTAATATCCAGAACATTCTCAAAACTGTACCTGGAATTAAAGGGTTTTTTTAATCATGATTTTTTTAAAAGTCATAATAGGTCCCCAAATGGTTAATCTATTTGGTTCATAAATGAAATACTTATAATATGTGTATACAGAGAGTATGGGTGGAGAGAAAAGATTAAACACTTAAGGAGGAACAAAATTAATGAGAAAGCATGAACAAACAAATGAATGGATAAGTTTAATGAAGGCAATCTCAGCATTTCTAGACATGTCCTATGTCTTTCCAACTACCTAGGTAGGGGCTGTTTTTCTTCATTTCTGTAATCTAGTTCACCTCTCCGGGCTCACTGGCCGGGTTTATAGGACCTATAGTCCTATAGTCCTGGGTCAAGGGTAACTTTATTCTGAAAGTTAAAAATTAATGTAGCATTTCTTCTGATCCTACTCAAATAGGTGACCATGTTGGGCCAACTAAACTTCCATGATACAGTACGTTTCTGGCACCAGGAATCCTTAAAAAATTAGCCTACTGCTTCTTAGCCTGGTAAAATCTCCATATTTGTTCAAAACAATGTTTCTCACTGTAACAGAACTTCCTACTCTACTGTACTAGGTGGTCATGAAGGTGCTTTATTTCCAAATGACCCTTATGTCCTTGACAAGGATTTGACCGAGGAGGGCCAGTGGTCCTCAGATGGTTCTATGGAGTATTGCTTGCGGTATAAGGAGTGACAAGAAATACATATTTGGTCATTCAGATGGCCAAATATATATTTCCCAGGTATATCTGGTCTTCATCCACAGTTCCTGAAAACACTGCAGAGTCTTAAAGGTCAAACACGTGTTTTGTCATGTTAATGAGAGACTTTTGGACTCCCACCCAAGGGCGGGGGCTGGAGGCTGAATCAGCCAATGGCCAATAATTCAATCAATCATGACTAAGCAATGACCCCCTCACGAAGACCCCTGAGAGGAGCTTACCACCTCCTCTGCTCTGCCTGGTCAGGCCCTGCTCTGTAGGTGGAGAGAGGGCCTCTACGCTAGGGGAGCCAGGCCCCAAGCTCCTTGAGGACAGAGGCTCCTTCATCTGGGACCTTGCCCTGTGTCTCTCTTCATCTGGCTGTTCACTTGCATCCTTTAAGGATCCTTTACTGAACTGGTAAACCTAAGTGTTTTCCTGAGTTCTGGGAGCCACTCTAGCAAATTAATCGAACCTAAGCGGGAGGTGGTGGGAACCTCCAATCTGTAGCCTGTAGGTCAGAAGCCCAGGGAACTGGGCTTGGGACCAGCATCTGGCGTGGGGGTGGACGGCAGTCTTGTAGGACGAAGCCCTTAACCTGGGAATCCGGTGCTGTCTCCCGGCAGAATTCTTAGACACCCTGAACTTGCTTTTCGAGACTTGCTTGGTGTTAGTATGTGTGGGAAGACCCCCTCCCACATAGTTACACACATTGGAATCAGGTCTGGGAACCTGGAGTTAAACTATTACTGCTGTGTATAATATATATATATATATGTGTGTGTGAAAAAAAGTACACCACTGAGTTTGGTGTCTGAGGAGTGGGACTAACACTGTCCCAATTTCAATACGGTTTATAGGAAATGAAGGTAAATGATGCATCCATCTGTGGCCACAGTTGGGTGTCCACCCGGTGCTTCCTTCCATGTCTGCAGATCTGGGTTTTGGCAGCTGGAGGCAGACCCACTGGCTCCAAGCCATTTCATGCATAATTCACGCAAATGGGGCAGACCCATGAAGGACAAACTTTAGTCCATTTCCCCTGGTTCATCATCAAATTTGCCCTGTTTTGATCTTAATGGCCCTGTAATCCTCCCCCTTTGATACTGACGATGCTGGTGTAAGTCAGATAATGGCATGAGGTGCCTGGTGGCAGATGGACCAGGGCCCTTCTGAAGAACAAAGGTAGGCTTTAAACCCGGCCAGTGAGCCCGGAGAGGTGAACTAGATTACAGAAATGAAGAAAAACAGCCCCTACCTAGGTAGTTGGAAAGACATGAAAAGGACCAGATATTCCATGTTTCAAACTCAGTCCATCATCCTGTCCCCATCAGGCCCTGAGATGAAACAGCTCCCGAACATCAGTGTCCTTTGATCTTGGGCTCTTCACATTTTTCATTAGGAAGAGACTGAATACGACATGCTGAAATGCGCTCCATGTCCCTTTTCCAGAGGCTACAGTTTATAAATGTTCTGTGTTAATCAGAATTATAAATGAAGAACTTAATTTTTTTTTAATACTGTGAGCTGTTCAGGCCTGTATACCTTTCTTACTCAACCTCCCATCCAGCCACGGGAAGGGTGGAATTTCCATTCTCATCAATAAATTGACCATGGCCCCACCTTTCTGACCCTCTGGTAGCTTCTCATGGTCTGTGAGAGTTTTTTCCCAGGCCTCAGGCCCCTGTCCTGCCTCTCTGCCTCCTCACTGCTAACTTTCCAGCCACTCCACTCTTTTTATTCTAGTTGGATCTCTTTGGAACATAAGCTTATAGCACTTACCACAATTATAACTCATTAATTAATTGTGTGATGATGGCTCGGAGGAAATCTGCCTCATTAAAGTGTAGATTCCACCCAGGGGCATCCACTGTCTTGGGACCGGGCTCTGGCAGCTGGGGACTGTTGTGCCTGGTGCCTGTGTATGCAGCGCTAAGCCCAGTTTGTGTACATCACAGAGCGAGATGGAGCCGGCCATCAAGCCTTCTGCACTTTGGTACCACTGGTGCCTAGCACAGTGCCTGAGGCACAGCAGATGCCCAAAAGATGCAGAATGAACAGAATAAACACATCTCAAGACTACACACGGGCTCTTCATTACTACACTCACTCATCTTCCACTGGAAAGGGACTTGCTGGAAGCTATTCATCTGTCTGGTTTGGGGGCAGAATTAGAATCCATCCTTACAGTTGAAGGACAAAATTCTTTCTATGATCATTACTGGGGGTGTAGGGGGAAAGAACCTATACAGCCACTTAGATGGACAAAATTAACTTCAAATAATATGTCGATTTCTACCTATTTTTATTTTTTGTTTTGTTCTTCCTAGAACCAAAATTCATGGGATGCTTAGCAAGTAATGATTTGCTAGGGCCAAGCCAGACCCTCTGACTGGGCCCTCAGGAAAGGATGTGAATTACAAAAAGGTTTGTCTATTTTTCTTGTCATCTGAAACCAGGATTCAGAGCAGGGATGCCTGTCTTACTGCCTAAAACCTCACTTAGTAAAATGGCTGAACAAAGCATTGAGCAAGTTTTCTTAGTTCTTAATCTACCAGGAAAACCCTGAATGTTCTGATCCAAGCAGTTTAAAGGGACCCTGGAGCTCCACCTCCCATCCCAGGGTGCAGGGGTGAGGGGTGGGAGGGGCAGGGTAACCGGCATGACATCCAGGGTGACACAAGGGAAGGCATTTCGCCTAGACCCCGAACAGGCGCAGGGCATGACTCCTGGTGGGGTGCTCCTCTCACCGCACGGAGGTGCTCTGGCTTCCGTGGTTAGGGTTTGTGGGTCGTCCTTCTTTAAACCAGAGGTGGCTCTAACAAAGCTTTGCTTCATTCTCCTAGAGCACCCACAGGCCTGGAAAGACTGACGGCTATGGTGGGAAATGGTCAAAATGGAGAAGTGAATTATTCATTTTCTCTCAGGCTTAGACTGTACAGTTCTTGTGAATGGGCTGTTTTAAAAATCATTTGCAAGGTTGTTCTAAGAAAGGATGCTTTACTGCAGAAACATGGCTACATTTAAGGTTCACTTCCCATTTCTTAGTCCTGAAGTGCTATCTTCAGAGCCCTACAGAATGTAATCCCATTACAGGAGAGAACACTGGTACCTACCCCAACATCTACTCTCTCTTCTTCCTTTGTGACAGAATCCCCACTGTAGTTGGGCACACTGAGATCCGTAGTGAAAGAAAACATTGTTCTATCAGCAAATGAGATAAGTGGAAGTGTTATGTAGACTCCCTAAAAGGCTGCAGAAAGGGGGAGGCCATTCAGCTGGGAGAGGTGCCCCTTTTGCCCTTCTATGGCATTCAGCACAAACATGAAGGCTGGAGCTTCAGCAGCCACTTTGGAGCACAGGGGACTGTACATGGAAGCCACTGACTCAGATGATCTAGCACAGACAGAGCCTTGTTCCTGACGACTGTGCTCCATAAGGCCTGGCTGACTCCTTTTATGTGAGAGAGAAACAGATGCTCTTATTTCATCTGCTGTCATTTGGTACTTCCCTATTGCATACAGCTGCATGAAATTCTAAACTGATAAGCCCATGAATAACAACGTCTTTATGGGAAACTGGGGTATCTGCAATATATACATCCTTAAACCTTCTCTGGCAGTAATGACAAAAAGAACATGTACATGCTTCTGGAAGAGCCAGAAAAGAACTATGAAGTGGGAATTGTCATTTTTGGAATACTTTGTACTTGACAAACATAGTATTTGTGTTAGTTACATGTGTTACTATGTTGTATAAGGTAATTGTGAATTATTGCCCCCTCCTTTTACAGCTGAGGAAACTGAGGTTCAAGCTGCTTATGAATCTGTGCCAAATCAGCTGTTAAGTGGCTGAGTAGGAATTATATATTTGGCATGAGATAGACATAGATATGTTAACAGGTAGGAAAAGGTAACATGTAAAGGAATTTTCCAACAATTTTAGTAAATTGCAATTTCATGAGAAGCTTGAATAAAAATGAAGGTAACTTGACAGAATTAAATGAGGTAATAGGTGTAAAGGTGCTTGCCCTGAAGTAGATATTCCAAAAAATATGTTCTCATCTGGATTTTTTTTTAAAAAGCTCTTCCTGAAACATACTCTCCCACCCCCATATTTTCGAGATGTGCTTGGTTGGATTATTTTGTTTGGTGGGTAACATACATGGAAACCTATGATCATTTAATTTAAAAACTGGTACCTGGAAAATGCAGTGGCTAAGTTTGTGTATTAGGTCGAATAGCATCCCCCAAAATCCACATTCCCCCAGAACCTCAGAAGGAGACCTATTTGCAAATAGGGTCTTTGCTATGTAATTAGTTAAATTAAGACGAGGTCATACACACAGAGAGAAGCCATGTGAAGACAGAGGCAGTAACTAGAGTGCTGCACCCACAAGGCGACGCTGCCAAGAACTGCCAGCAGCCACGGGAAACTAGGGGAAGCGAGGAAGGATTATTCTCAGGGGCCTTCAGGGGGCGTATGGCCCTGCCAGCTCCTTGATTTTGCACCTCTAGCATCAAGACTGTGAGAGAATACATTTGTTTTAAGCCACCAGTTGAGGTAATTTGCCACAGCATCCCTAGGAAACAAGCATAGACTTAGAGTATCAAAGACCATCGACTCGTATTTATAATACTGAGATCCATTTCTGTACATCTGAAAAAGAACTCTGTTCCACACAATCACCGCTGTGCTGTCCTCGGTTCAACTCTCTGGGGCCTGTGTGTGGCTCTAGGCTTCTGGCTGAGAACTGTACTTGACACTCAGTGCTTGACTACTTTGTCTGTTGATGATGTCATCATTAGGGAGGTGAGGCTGTTTGTCAAATACACCAATAAATTGCTGCTAATTAGATCTGGGGATAAGATTTGATTTTATCTTGGAGAGATAAGCAATCCTTGTACACAATTGCAACTTGTATATATCTGCCTAATTCTAAACTTAATGTGCTATTCTTCTGAAATTAACATAATCAAGTTTAGTATACTTATGTTCAGAATAGCAAATGAATAAACATGACTTTATACACACTCCATAGTTTTACAAGTCTGTAATGGAGAAACCCAATTATGATAATTTAAAGACAGAAACAGCAATTTCCTTCAACTGTCTGCAAAAAAAAAAAAAAAGGGGTTTTTCTTTCCCTGGAAAAATGCACAATATCACAAATGAGATATTTATCTCTTGAGTTTCTAAACAACTTAGCTAAAGACAAAAACCTCCAATAGAAGTATTCTCAATTGTGCATATGACTTTTGAGTTTATGTAACATACCAGAAATTCACGTATATCAAAATGTTCTAGATTTAAAAAGTCATCTCCACTAACTCAGTATTCCCCTAGCAGGCCTAGCACCCATCCTCTTAACAGGCTGCAAAAGGATTCAGGATCTGTACGTGGACCATATTTAACATACTTATATTATCAATATCAGATTTCTCCAACCCTCAGAACGATCCCTGAAATTAGGTTACATGGAGCTATGTTAACATCAGTCAAGCTGTTCATAATGTCTCTTTAGCATTCAAAATATTTGCTATTTTTCCATTTATTTTTCTAGTCACACAATGAGACACGCTTAAAATAAAACAAGTATTCATACAATTCAGCAATGAAAAGATACTCTAATTACAAAATAGGCCAAAGATTTGAACAGACCTTCCTCCAAAAGCGACAATGACCAATGAACACATGAAAGGTGTCCAATATCATTAGCCACTAGAGAAATGAAAACTGAGACCACAGTGCAATACCGTTTCACACCCCTCAGATGACTAGAATCGGGCTGTGTGGTAAGCAGTGCTGGCAGGGATGAGGAGAGGTCAGAAACCTCCTACATTGCTGATGTGACTGTAAAATAGTGCAGCCACTTCAGAAAACTACTTGTGGGAACCTCAAATTGCTAAATGTAAAGTTACCACATGACCCAACAATTCACTCCCAGGTATATGCTCAAGAAACCTGAAAACATGTCCACACAAAACCTGTGATGTTCACGGGAGCATTATTTACGAAATGTGGGCACAACCTCAATGTCCATCAGTGGATGAACAGGTAAAGAAAACATGGCATATTTTGTTGACACTCCCACACTAATCAGGATGGTGTAGGAGAGAGTGACTTGCAGTGTATGAAACTGAGGACCAGGAGACCGAACACAGCTAAGTGTTGCGAGACTACAGACCCAGGGGCTGGGACACAGTGGAGTTAGCTTTCCCGACCACCTCTACCTCACAGCGATGCATTCCTTTCTCTGTGTGCCTGCCATGGGCATCAGAGCGCGTGTCACATCTCCATGCCGTTGCTTTGTTCTCTGACTGCTGCGCGTGTTCTCCATGACCTCAGCCTCCACACAGGAGCTACAGCAGTGCTGCCCACCTATTAAATGAATGAGCAAGTCCCTGAAAGACCCAAGGGATTCTCCTCTTAAAATGCAATCTAACTATACTGCCAACCCCACTTACGAAAACCCCATGTTTACTTAAATGGCCTCTGGGGACATGCTACTCTGCTGGGAACCATTTCTGCTGTGAGAAATCCACTGATGAGAAACTCAGTGAACCTGGGGGTGACCAAGGGTTGATGGCCAGGGGCTCTGATGCTGTATCAATAAGGGGGCTCTTCTACTGGGACAGAAAGCTGAGCCAAAGACTCCTAATGAGGTAGTGAAAATCTGAAGTGGGGCACAGATTCTTAAGCGTTTATGGTCGGGGAAGGAAGGTATCAGAAATAAGAGCCCCATTTCTCCTCTATGGCTAAGAGTGCACGACCAGACTTACTGCAAAGACTGAGTCTAAACAGGTCAGTAGTAATGCCTGGGCTGCATGACTCTCTGCTAGGAGCCCTTTTGGCCCAAAGCTTTAGAATCACAGGTCCACACCCAGGCGGTGGTCCCGTTTGCCAGCAAGGGTCTCTTTTAAAAGGCCGTGAAACAGGCCAGATGAAGGGGTTCTTCAGAGACCCTGGGAAGGTAAAGATGAATGAAAAAGGAATACATTCAAGGTGAGTATCTTTGGTAATTAACACTGCTTCTGTGATGCTTTCTTCCCACTACTGATCACTAATAGATGAACTCCTACAAGTCCCCACAGTGACACAGGAGCACAAAAACTATGCTCTGAAACCTTAGACCAAGTGTTTACGGTGTAATGTCAACTTGGCACTGTTAGTGAGGACTGTCAAGGCAGGGAAGGCTTTACATTAATTTTTTCGTATGTACAGCATTAAGATACAATTCATATTTAATCTGTTTACAGTGTACAATTCAATAGTTTTTACTATATCCCCTCCCCCACTAGCCCTAAACATCCATAATCTACTTTCTGTCTCTCTCTAGATTTACCTATTCTGGACCTTTCACATAACTGAAATCATAAAACGTGACCTCTCGTGGCTGGCTTCTTTTACTGGTGTCTTTAGGGTTCTTCCATGTACAAGCATGTGTCACTACTTCATTCCTTTTTATTGACCAATAATATCTTATTGTATGCATATATCACATTTATCCATTCATCAGTGGATGAACATTAGGGTTGTAGCTACTTTTTGGCTACTAGGAATGACACTGCCATGACCATTCTTATACTAGCTTTTGTATGAACTTACGACTCCAGTTTCTTCAGGCATATGCCTAAGAGTGGAATTGCTGGGTCATATGGCAACTCTATGTTTAACTTTTTGAGCAACTTTCAAATAGTTTCCCAAAGTAGCTGTACTATTTTATATTCTTACCACAAGTTATGAGTGTTTTGATTTCTCTACATCCTCCCCAATACCTGTGACCATGTTTCTTTGATTCTCGCTGCCCCAGTGGGTGTGAAGTGATATCTCACTGTGGTTTTGATCATTAATTCTTCCATGAGACATGGTGTCGTTCCAATAGGGAAGCCACCTTCTATGGGAAGGATACTAGCTCTGGAGGCCCACAGGCTTCATGTCATCGTTTATGAGCGGAGTGGCCAGTGGGAATTCTAAACTACCAGGCTGCAAAGTGGTGGTAGTAATGCCCTCCTCATTGCGTTAAGTTCCTAGGACAGGGCCCGCCATGCTGTAGGCATCTAATAAGGGGTGGACATCATCACTGCCATACACTGGCCCTGAGCTTGGGACGAAACAATGCAGAATCTGGTGCCCTCAGTAAAAACAAGGTGTAGTTTGCAGACCCTGTATGTATATAATTCCAAGACCATGTGACAAGTGCTCTAATGAAGTTTTCACAAGGAACCTCAGGAGCACGGGAGAAAGGATGCTCACGTCTAGTGGGGGAGGCAGCGATGGCTTCACAGAGGAGTTGACCCAGACAAAAAGTTACTCCTTTGCCATCCTGTTTCAACAGTTTCCATGATTCTGCCAAAATAACTCGGCATTCCATCATAGTCAACACACCCACAAATTCAGTCTTTTGGTGATTAAAGGTTTAGGACTGACTAAATCCTAAAGGTAAAATAAGGATTGTAATTATTTCTCAAATTTGATGTTTTATTTGCGGACCCCAGAGAGTCACTGCCTCAGAGAACCCAAAAGATCAATTTGGACTTAAAAAAAAAAGTGGTCCTGTGGATTTAGCTAAACCAAGTCCCACTGAAAATCAAGACTATCATTTGAGAAGCAGATGCCCTTCTCTTAGGTACGCCCTAAGAAAACCCCAATTGCCTGAAGAGAACCTGCTGGTAGACATGTACTTTGTCCTGAGCATATGCCACTGAAATGAATTCAGCAAACCATGCCTTCATTCAGTGGCCAGGCAGACATTTCATCCAGGAAATGGACAGGAGATAAACCTCAGCTACTGCAAACACCCTCTGTTCTACCTCTTTCCTCTTACAAAGACAGCATGTGATAAAATACAAGAACTGTGCATGGTCTTCCAAAATCAAGTTTTCTTCTAGAAGGGAATTCCCACATTATTTATGACTAGGTCTGCATATGGGTTTAAGAAATGCTTTTCCATGCCAGGAAGCCTCGCCGTCTCCCAGGTCAGTGAGGTCATTCTTTTTCTCATAAATGTCACCAAGGCTTCCCTGAAGCAGGTTTTTATTTGGAACTGCTCTCTGTTCTGTTTTTAATAAAGTCTGGGGATCTTGTTTAGTAGAGCTGGTTCATAACTGCAAAATTCTGTTCTGGTGAACATCGTGAAAGGGAAGCAGGAACTCAAGGTGGACATGAGAGGAAGGCTTCAGCAAGAGAAGGGATAAGGTGGACACAACGCACTTGTCCATCCGTGGATGAGTGGATGCACAAAATGTGGCATATACATACAATGGAGTATTATTCACCCTTAAAAATGAAGGAAGTGCTTATCCATGCGACAACAGAGATGAACCTTGAGGACATGCTAAGTGAAAGAGCCAGTTAACAAAAAGTTCAAATAGTACATGGTCCCACTTACATGAAGTCCCTAGAGTCAAATTCATGAAGACAGAAAGCCGAAGGGTAGTTGCCAGGGGCTGGGCAGGAGGGGAAATGGGGAGTTAGTGTTTAAAGGGGGCAGAGTTTCTGTTTGGGCTGATGAAAAGGTTCCGAAGCTGGAGGGTGGTGATGGTTGCACAACAATGCGAATGTACCTAGTGCCACTGAGCTGTAGACTTAATGGTTAAAATGGTAAGTTTTATATTATGTATATTCCACTACAATAAAAAAAAGGGATAGACGGGCCTTCAACTCTGACTACCCAAGCCCACGCAGAGGCATCTCTAAGCAGTCTCTGTGCCCTTCACTTGAAGAAGATCTCAAGAGGGCCCCATTTAAATGTGTGCATGCTTGTGTATAAAAGAACCTAGATATAAAATTCTTTGCTTATCAACAGTCAGAGGAAACACAAATGAGGTTTATTTTTAAGGCTATCGCTTGTCCTAAATAAAAAATGAGTCACATGAGGGCTTTGGGACAAGGGTATTCTCTTGTTCCTCGTACTCTCAAGGAGATGGTGTGCTGAGGAACGGACTTGGGGCCAGAACTCCAAGGGGCACAGCCCAGAGACCCCCGAAGCAGCTGGCCCTGGCCTTCCATTTACCCCATCACAGAAAACACCTCCTAGAGACAGTTTTCAATTAGCTCTAAAAACTACAGGCCAGGAAGCAGGGCTCCACACAGTAGCCTCAGAGACCGAATCTCTAGGGTCCACCTTTAAACAGAGCCACACCCAATCCCGTTTCACCTTCAAACCCAATGCATTCTCTCATTCTAATATAAAAGGAATTATTATCAGTTTAATCTCTCTTCAATTTCCTACAAAGACCCTGAACATCTGATGGAAATGACAATCTTCCCCTTTCCATCATGCACCTAGCAAGATACTGATTACCCCACAGACAGGATGAAACACACGGGGTTGGCTTCAAGTCATTGGCATGAAGTGGAGCAGAGCCTGGCTCCGAATGAAGCAGCGAAGGCAGGAGGGCAAAGGGAAAACACATCCAATTGAACCTCACACGACTTGATTACAGTTCTGACTTTTCCTGCCCTTTTCTCACTTGCTTTTTTATCTTGCTTTTATGGGGCTCAAAGGAACCACAATAAACAGCGAAGGTATGCCTGAAGGTGTCCATCGAGCAAACCACCACCCATCAAGCCCTAGGAGATGATGTCAGGTGCCACACTCACCAAATACGACAGAGGCAGGGGAAGCGAGCGCCTGAGGGAAGCAGCGCTGACCGTGAGCCAGCCAGCCGGCTTGTTCACACGCAGCTGTGCAAGGGGGGATGCCTGTGACCGTGAGCAGGCCCAGAGACCATCCATGACCCATCTCTACAGGATGAGCCAACTCCCTTCCTGATCTCCAACTGTGAAAAATAGGCCTACTGTGTTTCCAACACTATGATCTAAGTCTTTGCAGTCAACAAAACGGGGGCTTGGTAGGAACAGGTTTAAACTCCTCTCCTCATGCGTGTGTTCATTATGATACTGTAGTGGGTTGAACTGTGTCCTCCAAAAAGATAACGCCTCAGTCCTAACCCCTGGTGCTGTGAATGGGGCCTTAGTTAGAAATAAGATCTTTGCAGATATAATTAAGTCGAGGATCTCGAGATGAGATTATCTAGAACTTAGGGTGGGCCCTAAGTCTGAATCCAGTGATTGATCTCCTTATTAGAGAAAGAAGATTTGAAACAGAGACACAGGAAAGAAGGCCTCATGAAGACAGACGCAAAGGCAGGAGTGATGAATCGAGGGACACCGAGGACCGCCACCGCTACCAGAGGCGAGGTGTGTGATGGGCTGGAAGGAACCGCCCTGGCTGACACCTTGATTGTGGACTTCTGGCCTCCAGAAATGTGAGAAAATACATTTATTTCCATTGTCTTTAGCCAAGTGGTGATAATTTGTCATGGCAGTCCCAGAAAACTAATAAAAATGTTAACCCCCTCAGTAGGAGTATTTAAAAAGGTTTCTATCTTGGTCCTTTATCTAGGACTGCGGATCAGTGAGTCACCTGCAATTCCATGGCCCCACTTGAAGGATGCAATTTTGTAGCAGAGTGTAAAATGTCTGAGGCTCTCTGCAGTAGAGAGAAGCAGGGGTTCCATTTTAATTTGTAACTTAATTACTTTCTCCTGGACCTGGAGCAGTTTTCTTGGATTTGGGGGATTTAACTATATATGTGACAGAGGAAAAACAAACACGAGTTGTAAACAAACAGCATTTTCCTATGATTTGCCTGAATGTGTGGGGTAATAATATGCTTAGTAACATATCTTTCCTGGAGTGCCTGAGTTTGTCCTTTATTAAAATCACTCAGACCATCGTCATGAATAGAGATTCCAGAAATTTCTTGCCTCACTAAACATACGGAAGCCACCTGAGAGTGTGATCTATGGCTTTGTTCGTTCTGTTGAGCATCCTCAGGCAGGATCCAAGGGTCGGTGACTACAGGTCTAAAGCCTGCAGTCACTGGACCATTCCACCCGACTAACATGTGTCAGTGAGGTATTCCTGCTCACACTGGGGGACGTCATTAGGTTTGGGCTCTGGGAACTCTACATCTTCAAACCATGTCCTTGGATGTCTCCATGAAATACAAGAGGAGAAAAGGGCAAAGACTGACAATCCATCACACCAGACCTCTGGGGATAACAACTGAGGTGGGACATACTGACTCTCACGTCAACCAAGACTTCCTGGGCATTTGCCTTCCAAGATATGGGGAGTGTCTGAAGATAAACAGTACAAGGAGCAGGGATTTTCTTTTCTTGTTGGAGAAAAAAATGACATGACCAAAAACATCTTCACATTTGAGACTGACCAATATTGCTATTTGCCCCCGACAGCCATTCTCCCCTCCTTTTAGTATAGAAACCCCTCCTCACCTCACCCTCAAGTTGCAGCTGGCTATCTGGCTGCTTGGTTAGGGACTACATGTGCCAGCCTCTCCTGCAGTTAGATGTAGCTGTGTTACTGGGTTTGGGCTAGAGGGTGATGAACAGAGGTGCTGTGTGACTCAGATTCTGGGTCTTGACCTCAAGACATTGAGCTTTAGTGCCCCATCTACCCTCCCCACTTCCATGCAAACCAGATTCTGTGCAAAGAAGGAAGCATCCTGGAAAATGAACAGAGCATCAAGACTGAAGACACTCAGGTCCCTGAATGACCGACCATATGGAGCAAAACTGCGGCACCACCTTCAGGACCACTGCAAAAAGGAAAAATCAAGTTCTAATCTTAGCCACTGTGAGTCGGTCTCTCAATTGCAGCAGCTTAGCCTTGATTCTGATAAATTCTGAGGGTCAGGCATTTAAGTACTATATAAATGCCTTTTTATATAATGAATTGGTTATGATCTTTGGTTATGAACAATTTAGAAAATGAGTCACACAATTTAACTGCATCACAGTTTGCTTCCACACAATATAAGAATTAGAGGCAGTTTAAACAACTTAGTGATCAGCAGCCTAGGAGGCTCAAAGCTTCAGAAGGACCACACTGCAGTTTTGCCTGAATATCATTTGCCACGTGACCCTGAACAAGTCCATGTGATCTCTTCTTTATGTGGTTGAAATCAGATTCCTTGGATGCACAAGAGAAAAGAAACAATGATGAAGTTTTTTATGAAATTAATTCATGCAATTTTGGAAACCTACTGAGCTTATGTCCTTTCTCTCTTTTTCCCTTCCTCCCTCCCTTTTGAATTTTCCTTTGGGTGGGAGACGGTGTTAAAAAGGGCTTTCTTTGATAAAATGGCAGTTTAGTTTGGCTGAGAGTAACTTTTCATAATGTCCTTACTTAGAAAAATTAAAAGTTGACCACTCTAATTGACACTCATTCTATTCATTAAAAGATTGTTTTCTAGGCCATGAAATACCCAATCTGGTACCAGATACCCTCAAGCCCTAACACTCTATAAATTCTGGGGGCACAAGGGGGACTGTGAGCAAAGGCAACTGTCATTTCAGTGACAATTTAAAAAAACAGCTCTCTTGCCAATGTGGTTATGTTCAGGTTTACATAAAAGGACCCCGTTTCCTGGAGAACCAGACATGGCCCAGCACCAGGCCCCCCTGCAGAAGAGCCCTGGGCACAGGCTTCCTGGGGCACTCCCCAGGCCCTCAACAGACACAGCTTCTACTTATTTTTCTGTGGCAGCAAACCAGCTCTTTCTTCAAAGCTTATTCAGGAAAAGCAGATCCTCATGGCCCCTAATTAAATCCCCAAAGTAGGGCCCTTTACTGGGAAGGAGCTATTCAGGAAGTTGCAGAATGATGAATAAAAACTCTACTGTAAAAGAATTTGATTTCAGGTTGCTTTTAAAGTGCGGAGGGAATATTTTCTGCTCTGTTGCCTGACAAGGATTAACAATTTGCAATAATCACAAAGCCAATGACAGCTCACGTGTATGGGCATTTACACCCAGGTCTGGGTCAAGCACTACATGCCTTATTCCTTTTGATTCTCATGAGGACCCAATGGCCGCCCTGATTTTACAGATGCAGAAACGCCAGCACAGGGACTGAGCTTGTCACTTGCCCGACACTGCAGCGCTGGGCTCTGAGCGTGGGCTCTGCGGGAACAGGACATGCTGTCTGCTCGGGGCTGCCGAGGACGATTCTCACCCCCAGTAGGCTTCTCACAGCTGTGCCGGCTCCCGGGCAGCAGGGGAGGTCGCATTTCAGAGCCAGCATCCTCTTTCCTGCCCTCGGGGAGCTGTTACTCACCCAATGCCCTTGTGCACACCCACCCGAGAACATTTAGCAGTACTGTTCATACAACATTTATGTCGAACTTGACAGTCAGCATACCATTTTTTCATCCACTCTGTGACTTGAGTCTCCTGTCTGCGAGGCGGGCAAGGCTGGTGTTATTCTTACCCCCTATTGACAAGATGGAGACTGTACAAGAGGTTGTGTGACTCACCTCGAATACAGGCGTGGCTGCACTTTTGGCCAAGGCAAGCATTTTATACCGTTTAGATGAAAAACTAATGTGCAGTGAGGGGAGTCTCATGCATCATCCTGACAATTTCTGGATGTCCCTTAACTGGAGCCCAACCTCCTTCCTCCCAGTCACAGCCGTCTCATGTCCCGAGCCTGCTACTTTCCTGCTCTCTCCTTCTGCACAGCCCCCAGACCATCTCGATCATCTCCCCGTTCCCAGCTCTCAGAAAGCACCTGGCACACGGTACTATCCTAGGAATGAGTGAACCCCTCCCTTTTCCCCATCATGCAAAACAATTTTGGGTTATCTACCAAAATCTTAGAAAGGAGCCCTGCTTTGATCTGGTAATTCTAGGTCTCAGATTTTTTTTCCCCCACAAAGATATTTACAAATATCCATCTTCACTACAAGGCTGCTTCTAACACACACACACACACACAAAGTACCAATACATCCAATAAGGAATCTTTTAATTCTCTTCAAGAGAGAAAGGAAAATTATGCAGCCATTAAACTTAACACTGTAGAATCATATCCATTAACTAGAGAGTTCTGGAATATTAAGTGAAAAATGTACAACCTGAGACAGTACTTTATGACATTTTTGTTATTCTATGATACTCACACAGTCTTGCACATATTAGAAAAACTTCAGGTATATGTCCAAGTATGAACAATTGCTTCTTCTTGGGTAGAATTACACCTTCTGGCAGGGTGTGTAATGAACAGACATCGCTTCTGTATTAGGGAAAACATGTCTCCACTTTGGGAGGATGGCAGCTAATCACCCGTGTGCTGGTGGGTGTCGGCAGGCATGTTTAAATCTTTGAGAGCTCATGGGAACTTGTGACAGCAGGAACTACGAGGGGCCAGGCTCACGTTCTTCCTGGGGCATGGACGGCGGTGTCAGCAACTCATTACCTTAGTCCCAAATAAGTGAGCCTGGAGAACCACCAAGAACAAGGGTATTTTTCTACAGGTGATACCTTAAACAAGCCAAACAAAACTAAGACTCAGGGGAAAAAAAAAAAAAAAATGAAATCTTCATCCTGAGGATGTTAGCTTAGCACGCTGCCAACTAGTGTCAGAAGCAAAATCAACAGACCTTTTCACAGACACTTTTCCTAAAGGTTAATTGCTCCTCTATGTTTCTCACTTTTTCCTTCATAAAAATATTTTAGTGAAAAATGTCACAGATCAGAAGATACTTGCAACTTGTAACAAAAGATTAGTATCCAGAATACATAAAGAATTTCTACCCACCTGTGAGAAGAGAACCCCTTCTCCCATGCATTCCCAAAAGAGTCAGAGAAAAAATTATGCCACGAATATAAACAAACATTTCCTAGAAGCAGCAGCCGGGATGACCAGTGAACATATGGAAAGGTGCTTAACCTTCCCAGTAATTACAGAGAGGTAAACACCTACTATTTCACACCTGTCAGCATGAAATATTTTGGTCAATCTGATAAAATCATTCACTGCTTGGGACTGGAGAAAACAGGACCCTCTAACCCTGATGGTGGAATGTAAGCTGGTTCAGGCTTTGGAAATCAAGTTGTCAAGCCCAGTAAAATTAAAGCTATGCTCACCCTATAGCCAGCAGTTCCCCTTCACCGTGGGCCCCAGACCCAGGGAAATTCTCACGTATGTGAGCAAGGAAAGCTGAGGAAGGGTGTATAAGGCTGCTGTTTAAGGGAGCATAAACATAGAAGCAACCTAGCTGTCTACCAGTAGGGGACTAGACAAATTACTGGCACCATGTAACAAGTAAAGTGAATGAACTAGATTTACATAAATCAACAGGGATAAATCTCAAATCTATAATGGGGGAAAAAGATATAAAAGAATTTGTATAGGGTTACACAATCTATGTAACATTTAAAACATACAAAATGATGTATCATTAGCTTTTTATACACATGTTAAAAAGGCAGATAACCCTCAAGGGAGGAACAACCTAAGACAGGCACAGTCGCAGGGGGGCCATCAGGTGAGAAATTGGGGATCAACAGAGGTGAGGCAAAGAACCCCGCCCCCCGTTTTGAGAGAAATCTTCTGCATCCGTGGATGTTTTGTTGCCCTTGTCTAGCTTGGATTAATACTTAGTCTATAGGCACACACCTGATCATCTACATTTGCCCTCTTACAGCACTAAACTATGTTTTCTACCTTTATCTTGCATCTACCTACCACTTCAGCATTTTATTAAAAATAGTAATAATAATAATTATAAGGGAGAAATGTGGGATTCACATATAAATCAAGTATAAAAATCAAACGAATAATCATATTTGACCTGATTGTTTATAGTTCATGATGCGTGATCAAAACCGAAAGTTTCTGTGATGACTGCCCTTGTACTGTTCACCATGTAAGAACTTATTCACTATGTAAGAACTTATTCACTATGTAAGAACTTGTTCACCATGTAAGAACTTGTTCGTTATGCTTCAGAAGATTGGAGACTGTTGAGAATTAGGCTTGGGGTTGATTAATAATTGTGCATTGAGTCCCCTATACAGAATTTTATTGTTGTAACAACCATATGATCAATAAATAAAAGAGATGCCCTATCAAAAAAAAAAAAGGCAAATAACGGTGCACATCAACTCTGACAGTAGTTCCCCTGGTAGGAAGGGGGAAGGGAAAGGGATAAGGGGCAAGAACTTGAAATAAAATTTGACACAAGAAAATACCGTTAGAAAGACACTTGGGTAGGACTGTGGTAATGTGGGAAGAGATGAGGCCTCAGTGATGCTAGAAAACACCCTGTAATGTGCCACTTTTGGGACTCCAGTCCAGAACTGTGCTCCTTTTCTACCTTAGGAAGACGGAGAGCTCCAGGTTTTGAGTACACATGCAGGGCAGGCTCACAGCATTCGTAATGCCAGCTTATGAGCAACAGGGCAGCCCTTCACCATTACCCTCAGCCTGTGTCTTCACACCCTGCACTGTGCCCATCAGTGTCAGTTCCAGTGGCCTGCAGGCCCACAAACCATCGGGAGTGCTGGCAGTGTTTCCTTTTTGCATTCTGACTGAGCCCCACACGCTGTGGTGCTCGGTCAGTGTTAACTGACGATAATGATCACAAGGGAAATGAGGCTTCACAAGGGCACATACACCTGTGGGCAGGCAGCAGGGACCCACTGAATCACCCAGGGAGCAAGCTGCCGAAGGGACTCAGCAGAAGCCCCTTTGAGCTGAAAGCAGTATTCTGTTATTTGGCATCAAGACAGCAACGATCTCCTGCAGTGGCCACTATGTACACTCTACTCCCATCATGTTACTTAAAGATGTGATTGGGAGCAGAGTTAATTCTGCTCCTTACCTAAACACCTGGAATGATTTTTTTTAGTCGAGAGTATTTTTTGAGGGTCCACCGGGTACTGAGTCCTGGACTGAAGGAGGCCAAACATTAAGACCAAGCAGGTAGCCATTTTCACTATGTCCCTCCGTGTGGGTTTAGGGTGGCGCCAGCTGTGACCTCCAGCGGTCTCCTGGAGGCCTTGTCTGTGCTGGCTCAGGTCAGCAGGGTTATGGAGCGGCAACAAGCGCAGTAATGACAACCACAAATAGAGGCCATGTACTGCCCAAACTCTAATTCCCTGGGTCCTGTCAACAACCTGTGTCACCTAGAAAGGTTGGCACCCGCCTCCTCCCACCAATTTGTCTGGCTTCACCCAACAGATTTTTGTCAAACGTAATCCATCTGAAGGCAAGAAAGTTAATGTTAAAGTTGATGTCTGACTGATTTCAGATTCGAAGACATGTACTGAGGTCCCGTGTACATGTACATCATGCTGGCTACCTTCTCATATACGACTCAGGACCCAGGGGGGTAGGTAGCATCACCTTTTACAAAACAGAAGAGCCATGTCTGGGAGACACTCACATGCCCTCAAGGTCACAGGTGAATGGGGAGCTGGTTTCCAAACTGGCTCCCCCACCCAGTAGCTTGCTTACTTCTGCTCCACACTGCCAGTGTGCTAGGGATGGAAAGTGTGTCCTTGGGGGAGGAAAGCTCTGCACAGTGGCAGCTAAAACACTGGTGAAGCCAACTATGGTGGGTTCAGTAGTGGCCCCAAAAAGGTAAGTCCAAGTACTAACCCTCAGTACTTGGGAATGTGACCTCCTGTGAAAACAAGGTCTTTGCAGATGTAATGAAGGATCTTGCCATCCCGTTGGTAGGCCCTAAATCCAATGACTGATGTTCTTAGAAAGAAGAAGGAGATTCGACAGAGATGCAGGGGAGGGCATGTGACAAGAGGCAGAAACTGGAGTGATGTTCTATGAACAAAGTATGCATAAAGTGAAGCTTCCTGTGGCCAGGATTCTCACCTGGCCCTGGTTGGCTGGTTATTGACTCTATAGAAAGAGCTCCGCCCAGTGCTCTGGGCGACACGGTGGCACAGCTGCAAGGCTGCAGGAGAGCAGAGCTGAGGACAGAGACTGAGACGGCTGTGCGGGCAGAGGCGCCCAGAGGCAGAGACCGGCCTGCTGTATGCAGACTCACTCTGAGTGGACGGGATTCTAGTGACTGACCTGCCACTGGGGAAATAAAGTTGGGTATAACCCTTTCACCCCAAGAACGTTCTACTGTCATTTCTTTGGTCACATTGAATCCACAGTGCACTTGTCCGGGGCTGAAACCCAGTGGCAAGACACAAAGAAACACCAAATCTGGGACAGGCAATGAAGGATCCTCCTCTAGAACCTTTGGAGGGAGCGTGGCTCTGCTGACACCTTGATTTACTCAAAGCCAGGAGCAGGTGGGGGCAGGAAGAATGCAGAGCAGAGCAGGATGAGGGGCAGGGACCTCCTGTCTCCAAATGTGATGTTTTTTCCTACCTGCCCACTCAAAAGACTTCTGCTCTGAACTCAAACCCAAATCGACCAGAGAAACTAACAGCATGAAATGTCAGCGCTCTTAGAATATGTACTGCCAGTTTCTAGGAGTATCCTTATCTTTTTAAGGTTTTAGCTGCAGGTATTAATTTTATGACACACATCCCCTGCAATCTTAGAGTTGCAGTGAAGATCATTTATTTTGGAAAGAGACTAATAAACAAACACCTTTGGGCTTTCTCTCTTCTTCCCCTTTAAAGAGGCAAACCCATCTTCAAAAAAAAAAAATACTCATCACCCAAAATCCCACCATCTTAACAGAATTATTTCTTTTTCAGAAATTCTTAGTTAAGATAATCTTTCTCTGCTCTTAACCAAGCAAAGTGATTTTTTTTTAGTTCATTTAACTAAACATTAACCCAGGAGTTGTTTGATTTCCATCAAAGATATGAGGCCAGCACTATAATTCTTTAAGAATGTGTCCCCAACGGAAAATAACCATTAACTGTGACATCCTTCAGAATGTCACTCTAACTCTCATAGGAATAGATTCATTCTGCACAGTACTTAAGACTTTATTATCCATTCTTAACCTCTGCATTTTAGTATGTTTCTGAGTTCCAAAACAGAAAAAGATCAGTTCAGGATTAGATGCCTAGAGCTATTAATAAAACAAGATATGATAAAAAATAATTAAATCAAAGCAATACCATGAGAATTTTTTCCCCCCAAAAAATATTAGTCATTTAATATGCAGCTTCTCCACCTGGCAGTCATATATCTGGGAACCTCAACTAATCTTACCAGGCACCAGAACCAAACAATAATGCATTTCCTGAAAGAAACAAAACAAATGAGTGAACAAAGTGCTGCCTCTGTGCCTAAACTGACACATGCCAACACGTACTCAGGACCAGAGAGGGTGAGTGACAGCATCGCTAAGCGGTAAGCTGGAATTCCACCAGGCAACCAGCCCCAAAGTCTATGCTCCTGACCCCTGTGTTGCATGAAGCTCACGTTCTTAAGAGCCCAGCTGAGGGTCTAACACCAGGTTTCTCTCCCCACTTTCATTTTAATTAGGCTAATTAAAAACAGCAAGGTAGAGTCAGTGGCAGGGGAAGACTTCGAGGCAGGCCAGGTGAAGTCACGGCTCACCTCCTGGGGCCACTATGAGAATAGGGACCTATAAATGTAGGCATCCTCACTAAAGTTCTCAAGGTTGGGGGTAGTTTTCTGTAGAATTAAAGTATCCTTCTCAGCCAAGAGCACCTGGAGCCATTTCTGTGAAGGAGGAAGAAGAGCAATGACTAAACACTAGGCAAATGTTGGGAATGACACCAAGAAGACTTCTGGAGGGGGGGCATTATTTATTATCAAGGGTGATATCTGAAATATCTAACAAGTGGCACAGCCCTGGGCACTGGGGCTCTGTGACTCAGCAGACTGGATCGTGTCTGTGAATAACTAGCATGCCATCCTGGGGCGACCAGCTGGATCATCCTATTCAGAGTTTCAAAGAAACATGAAACAGACCCAGAGAGGTTAAGTACTTTATCCAAAGACACACAGCAGAAGGAGAGGGCCAGGGTTTCTGTACCATGTCAACCAAACTTACTAAGAAAATGTAATGAGCTCACTCTGAGAATGTAGACATGTTTGAAATTTTTAGAGATTCCCTCTCAAGTACAGTTACAGTTAAAATTTTAAAAAAGGCAGAATAGTATCTTTTGACAAGCAAACATCATGTGAATTTCATGTTTCAGTGTCCATAAATCAAGCGGTTCTGGAGCACAGCCACCCTCGTTGGCGCATTTCGTCTGGCTGCTCTGGCCTTGCATCAGCAGAGCTGAGTGCCTCTGACAGAGACCATACGGCCCGCAAAGCCGAAAATATTTACTGTCTGGCCCTTTGGAGAAAATTTGCCGGTCACCAGACTAGAAAATTTATTTAGGAGAACTATTCTTTCTCTAATGATGCAAAATAAACAAGGCAGTAATGTACTAATAAAACAATTTACAAATAACACAGTCATTACGATTACTAAATGCTATCAATTCTGAAGGGTGGCCTTGTGCCAAGTGTGCTCAGGCCATGATGGATAACCTTCCTCCAAAGAGGCTGCCTTTCCACTCATCTTATTTTCTATTTGCAGGAGCATGTGATAAATGGAGGATCAGGGGGAAAAAGAATTTCACCTTAGATCATCCTACACACTGCGTAATTTCATTGGTGTAAAGTTCAAAACCCAGCAAAACCAGTCAAGGTTGTCAGAAGCGAGGACAGCCTTTACCCTGGTGGGGAGGGCAGTGGCTGGAGGGGAGGCAGGGTCAAGTTCTGTTTTGGGATCTGGGTGCAGGTTATGCAGGTGTGTTTGGCTGGTTAAAGTCCACCGGGCTGCACACTAATGATATACAACCCTTTATGAAGTAAAAGTTCATACAAAAAAACGGGCAGCTTCTCCCATCCTTGGCTCTGTGGAAGCTAATGTGTGTGTGGCCTTTTCTTAGATTTCTGAGAATGCAGAGAACCATGGAGGCCTACGCCCAAACACTGCTCTGAGGGCTCATGTCGGAGTTCACGGGCCCCAAGGCCCATGAGGAGAGCCGGGAGGGTCAGCCTGTTCCCATCCCCTCCCAGCCGCCTCCCCACCGCCAGCCCTGCTGCTTCCTGAGCACTGCGCCGTCCCGGCATCTTGGTGCGCTGAGCAGGAATGCAGGGACACCAGGAGGACAGCGTGGACTGGACTGCCTGCAAGGAACCTTTTGACTCCTGAAGAATGTGAAGCTGGAGGAGCAATCCTGGTCACTCATGCTATTCAGGGAATGGAAATTTTAGCCTTCCTAACAGACCATTGGTACCCTGCAAGGAATTTATTTTATTTAGAAGCCTAAAGAAATGAATTATTCGTGATACTTGTTAAAGAATAGCGAGGCAGACTTCATTCTGGGGGCCCGTCGCAGTAGATGTAGGGACTGTCACAATGGGGTCTGCCCAAGGCCGGACAGGTGGGGCTCAATGCTGAATGCAACAAGGAAGAGAAGCACCTTGCAGTCAGGGAGCAGGGTGGGGGTCAGCAGCTGGAAAATCACTACGCAGAAACATGTGGGGCGAGGGAGGATTCTTGCTGAAGGCAGGCCAGGGCCATCAGACACCCCTGGGGGCTGGCAGAGGATGAGGAACCGGATCAGATACGGAGGGTGGGGGTTCTGGCTAAACTGACTTGGCAGGATTCTTGCTCAAACTGCACAATGCAGAGAGAAACCCAGAAGCCCGAATAGTCAGGGCATCGTTGAGAAGAGAGTTCAGAGAATGGCCAGTTTGGTTAAGGAGAGACTCGGCCAAAGCCACAGGCAGTTCACAGTGCGTAAGTCACATCGGCATTCAACTTGAAAAATTATATGATTCAGGAGGATAACTGACTTTTTACCTTTGTAAATTTATTCTCCCTCCTTTCCTTTAACCATCTTATTGAGCACCTACTATGTGAGGAAACTCCAGCATGGTGGTGGAGAGAGATCTCATGAAGACAGGCACACCTGCACTGGGCTTTGAAGGATGAATAGAAGTACCAGATGAAGGGAGGAGGGAACTTCAACCCCCAATTTGCACCTAAACAAGGAAGCGACAGTGTATATTTTTCCTTGCTCCCCCTTCAATCCATTGTCCTCCCAAGCAAGTTGACCGGTCACTTAAAAATGCAAATCAGACCATGCCACTCCCAGAACTGTCGACATGGCTGCACTGGCCCTGTGTCTGCCTTCTAGCCTCACCTCTCTAGTTAAGCTGCAACCACAAAGGCCTCTTTCAAGGCCTAGGAGGGCCACGCAAGGCAATGCAGTGATTACAGCATGGGCTTCTGATCCAGACTACCCGGGTTCAAATCCTGCTACCCTACTAGCCTCCTGGTGCCTCAGTTTCCACATCTGTAAAGTGGGGATGAGAAAAGCACCTACCTTGTCAGGTCTGATGAGGCTATGAGTTCATATAGACTAAATCCTTAGCCTCACGCCTGGCACAGAGGAAACCCGAGTGTGCACACTGACAGCCATTGCTACCGGTCTCATTTGTCTCGCGAAGACCTTCGCACACCTTGGTCCCGGGCCCTACAAAGATCTTTCCGCAGGCTCACACACCTGCCTGAAGCTGCTTCCTACCTTGAGTCCAGCTTCAGTGTCATACCACGGACTCCTGCTTTGCCTCTCTCCAGTCGCTTCCACAGCTCTTGTCACCATGTTTCGTTCTGTCATCAGCTCCATGATGGCGTCTTTGATGCGTCTTCCCCACTAGTCTGTGTTGCATGAGGGCAGAGCCGCTTCTGTCTATGCAGTGCTGCATCCCCAGCACCACAGCAGGGACTGACTTAGGTACTCACTGTTGAACGTGTGCATGGACACACATTCCACATAAGATCAGCAGCCCAGGCCAGTGCAGAGAGAGCCCCGAGATGCTGTGGTTCACCTGAGAAGTGCAGGCAGTCCCTTGTGAGGGACAGAGAGGTGAGAAGCAAGGGATGGGGCTGGAGAGATGCCCTTGGTGAGTTTATAAAGGTCGGCATGGGGGGCTGGGCTCAGGGCAGAAGACCAGAAACACAGCAGCACTGACATTGGGGTGTGGCCCACAGTCTAGAGAAGCCAGGGGAAGGCTGGGAGGTGGTCAAGCCTGCAGACAGGCAGCCAGTTAGGAGTTTATCAGGGCAGACTTGGATGAGGACACAAACCACCATGTAGAGGAAGGGACTGACTTGAAATAAAAGATTGCCATTTCACTTATTTTCTTCTTTATTATATATCACCCAGACAATAGAGCAGTTTATATGAACCAAACCAACCCCGGCAGTGGCCTCATCTATGTTTTGTTCTTGTTGACCAGAGGGCCGAATGGCTTGCTGAGATCACCTTATCTAAGAAATGCACTTCCTGGATTGCTGTCATTTTAAGGTAATGGACATAAACAGACATGACTCCCCCAGGAAAAATTACAATTCCAGTTTATACTTCTGTAGGGACTTGGTACCCCATGAGAGGGTTTCAGAAAGACAAAATCGTGTGGTCATGCCATGTGGGAGCCCCAGCTGGCCTGCAGGGCTCTACCTGCCACAGGTGGGGCCTCCTTCAAGAGTGCTGACCTGGGGGTGCCCTGACTCTGGGACAAGATGGAAGCAAAAATCAAAGAGAGACAATGAATGTTGGGTTGTTTCCTTTTATTTTAAAATTCAGTCTTTTCCTTCCTCACAGATGAAAAGAAAGTCTCTGAATCTGGCATCTTGAAGGGAGCTGAGGGGGAGTGCACCGAGAGGTTAAAGGGAGAATCAGGGCAAAGGCGGCTCCAACACCTCCTGCACTCAAAGCTGGCCCATGTGCACAGCAGGTGTCCAGGGGGCAAGGATTGCAAGTGAAACACCCAGGATGGAGAACAGTGACTCATGTGGTGTCAGAGGACAGGCCAGCAGAAGCCCTCTCCCTCCTTGGCACCCCTGTTCCCACCTTAGCATCATTCTCTGCTCTAAGGATGAATGGGATATGGTACTTCCGGTTAGGATGCTATTGTAAGTTCTTGCTTTGAACCCCTCATTCAGCTCCAAATACACGGATGAGAAGAAATACAAGAGGGAATCTGAACAGATATATAGAAAATAAGCATCTGTGTGGGCTAGAAATGAAGCAGAAACCCAAAGCTGTAATGGGGGCTGAAACCACAGGCCTGCTGACCTCCAGGTCTGAAGCAGGCAAGGGGATGGGCAGTTTCAGCTGGTGCAGAAAAATGGACTGAAAGTGGCCTGAGCAAAGGAGTGGGAGGGATGCTGGTCTAGTTGCAAGGAGGCTGCAGCTTAGGACGCCTGACCCCAGAGGACGCCCTGCCCTGGCTACATCCTGGGAGGTCCTTGACCTTAGTCGGAGCCATCATCTGTTTTTGTTGTACTCTGGAAAGGGAGCTTGCGTGTCTCAGGCCAACGCCAGCAGTGGAACTCAGAAGCAGCAACGAAGGCCTTGATAGTGGGAGGAATATAAAAATCCCCATGTTTAGAACTCCCACAGAATACCCACCATGCCCTACCAAATGCTCTGAACCCAAGAGCCTGTTTATTTCACCATCTTTTAACCTCTCTGACTGTTGAGATCAAAGGGCACTGCTTTTCCACAGAAAAACAACTCCAGGGTTTGAGAAAGGAGAAATGAAAGAGCAGCAAACCCTTTGCAAGTGAGAAGAACGGTCTGAGGGCCTCTCACTCGGGAGAGAGGGGTAGAGCATGGCGGCTGGCCCTGTGTGTGTTCCCTACTGAAATCTGAATCTGCTAATTTATGTATGACTAGCTGAGCAATCAAATAAAATGACATTTCAAGCCTGGTCAAGTTATACATGGATATAAAATTTCTCTTGTTCTGTGAACGGCAGAAATGAAATTTCCGAATGAAAAAAGTCCTCAAGCACCTTGCAAAAATCAATAGGGAGCAAATTACATGCTGAAGTAAAGAGCCAGGGGCTCTGGCACTTCAAAAGACATTTATTTCAAATTATAGACTGGCTCAGAATGATTCAAGCTCTTCTTTCATCTTAATGGTATCTATAGTAAGGCTTAAGTTCCTCTCATGCTTTAACTTCATGAGGTCAGAATCCAAGCCTCTTCATGCTTTCTCAATCACCATAGAATCTGGTACCATAGCTGTGAAGTGAATTTTAGCTTCTCTTCCTATGAATATATTCCTTATAAAGGTACACCGCAGCACATAAAATTTGGTATTCTCACGTTTAACATTGCATTGTAACTGATATTCTGTCCTGTGATATAGTTCTCTTAGCCACCATTTGGCACCGCTGTATTTTGCCTTTTCTCTAGTTACTGGTGATTAAGTGTTTCTAATTTTACAGACTAATATTAATGCGAACACTAACACCTAACACTGTTTACGCTATCCAGACACTGTGCTTATGTGTTACCTCAACTAATACAACAGGACGCAAGGTGATGACAGGCAATGTTTATCGATTGTTTTCTATGTGCCAGACAGGGTTCTAAGTACTTTGCATAAATCTTAATTCTCAAAAAGCATTCAGAGGGAAGGACTTTGTCATCCGCACTTACAGAAACAGAAATTGAGGCTTAAGATTAAGCAACTTGTCCACGGAACAGAGCTGGTAGGTAGCCATTTGGATTCAAGTCTAACTGAGGTACAGCCCACCCTCTGTAGTTATACCATTACTCCACTGGAATGAACATTTCAACACCACGAGCTTTTAAAATATAGTTTCTTTCTTCTAGCAATAAACATAGAATTGAAATCACTAGGTCCAGGTTAAACAGTAGTCTCCCCTTATCCACACGTCTTATGTTCCAAGACCCAGAGTGGATGCCTGAAACCTTGGATAGTACCAAACCTTATACATACTATGTTTTTTTCCTAGACACACAAGGAAAACACTGTGATGAAGTTTAACTTAAAAATAGGCATAGGAAGAGACTCACAATAAAGTATAACAATTATAACAATATACTATAATGAAAGTTCTGTGAATGTGGTCTCTTAAAATACTTATTGTACTCTACTCACCCTTGTGATGACATCACCTGATAAAATACTGACACAATGAGATGAAACCAGGTGAGGGAAATAGACCCTGGGACAGAGCATTAGGCTGATGTTCACTTTTTGACAACAGGCTGAGAAGTAGGATCATCTGCTTTGGAACCATGGGTAACAGAAACTGCGGATGGGCAGGGGATCGCTGTAAACAGTAAAGCTTCTGGGTACATACTGCCAAATTCATTTCCAAAAAGACTGTAACTTACAGGCCACAGACAAGAGACTGCCATTTTAATTTTACCTCCCTTACCAGCCTTGGGTGTTGTGATTTCATTAATTTCATAAGTAGGGTCTTGTTTCCCATTGTTGTCTTTATTACCCTGGAGGCCATTTTTCTGGATGTTTGTTCACAAGTGGTATTTCATCTTTTGAGAAGGTGGAGTACTTCTATAAGTTAGGTGTACATTCTGGTGGATGTGCCTGGCCTTTCAAAATAAAAAATACTTAAGACTACACAGAGCTCACTAAAAACAGTAGCAAAAGCATGAAGTCAAAGAATAGGTTGTGTTTTGTTACAAATGCTTGTCAATGTTTTTCTAATAACCTACCCCCTGAATTTTGGGTGATTATTTATTCTTCATACTGCTTTGATAGTTAGAATTTTCACTGATGAACATAATCAGGAAAAAAAAAACAAAACACTTCAAGTTGAAGGGGACAAAGATGGCTGTATTAGGTAATGCTTTTTTGCTTTCCCTACTAACAGATTCATCGCTGAAGTGACCCTGATTTTAGCAGAATCAGATCAAGAGCTGTAGGGAGTGTACTATAGTCTTAGAGATTTTAAAGTTTTCCTATATTCACTGGTTTTTAATAGTGTACTAGACAGAAGTATAATCACTCAAAAATTCCTTTATCTCACATGTTCATTTTTGTAACCAAAGGGCTTTTCAGAAATATGGGCTTACCTGCTGAAGGCAGGGCCCTTACAGTAATTGACAACAATTGTTGAACTAACCTGGAAAGACTTATTTTGTGCGTGTCTACTTTAACTATTTTCCAGTTAGCTCATTGGTTCAACACATGAACAAAGTGTTTCTATATAAAATATGAGAGGAGAGAACCATGAAAAAGTTTCTCCGTAGACCAGAACACGGCTCTTTCAAGCTCGTAAAAACAAATGTATCCTCTCTGCAGCTCCTGGGCCAGCAGTTGTCAATCTTCTCAGAAATGCTGGACAAGGGATATTACACTTTGGGCTTGAGAATAAGGTCTCCCTGAACTCAGTGAATTACTGAAGTTCAGTACTACAGTTTACTGAAAATGGGACAGATATATATCCCTCATACATTACAAAAACGAATGCAAAAACAAAAAATTATGTAATTTATTTTTATGTACTTAAATCAAAAAAGTCTCAAGAAAGTTTTAGCGGCTAAGAAGTTAAATGTGAGTTACCTGGACAATTTGTTTAACATTGCAAAGATGGTTCATCTCGGATTTTTTTTTTTAAAGTACTTACTAGCAATATTTTTTATAGCCTCTCAAAGTGCACTATTTATTCTGGAGCTGTATAAATTCAAGTGAAGGCAAATCTATCAGCATCTGGAGGGCCTGGGCATTTAACTTATCTTCTCTAGGATCACAGCATCACAGACACGATAGTTACTGAATTCTATCTCCATCAGCACCTAGATAAGCACCCCAGTTATGGGCAACATGTCGTGACAGAATATCAACACAATACAATCACACATATGGAATATTCCTTACACCAACATGGAATAATAGTTACCCGGCTTTACACTGTGTCCAGCAGTTTTTCAAATCTCAGTAGTCAAATATGTCAAACAAAATGGTCCCCCTTTATCTGTCCTATATATTGAGATTCAGACGAAGGTTTTATTTGCAGAAGTATACATCTCCTGCTAAAACAAAAGTCCTAAAACAACTGGCCCGGATCAACAATCTGTCTTCTGAGAACAACAATTTCCAAAGAATCCACTTTGGAAGGTTGTTCAATTAAACTGAAGTTAATTATAACATGGCTTTGCTCTTGCTCTTACTCTTTCTCAGAAATATTCCTTCTGACCAATTTATTTGACTAAAGGTTCCAAATCAGTCTTTTCCCATCAGGAGAACATTGCAAGTATCAGTGATAAGAGTTAAAGTGATTAAGTAATCTTTCGCACAGAGAAGGAAACCATCAACAGAATGAAAAGGCAACCTACTGAATGGGAGAAAATATTTGCAAATTATACATCTGATAAGGGATTAATATCCAAAATATATAAAGAACTTACACAGCTTAATATAAAACCTTATTTAAAACAGGGCAGAGGACCTGCATAGATGTTTCTGAAGACATACAGATGGCCAACAGGCACCTGAAGTGATGCTCAACATCACTAATCATTAGGGAAATGCAAATCAAAATGACAATGAAATATCAACTCACTCCAGTCAAATTGGCTTTCTTGTTAAAAAAAAAATTGGCTTTACTATTAAAAAGACCAAAAAAAGAAACTGGCAAGGATGTGAAGAACAGGGAACCCTCATGTACTACTGATGGGACTGTAAATGGTGCAGCCATTTACACTCTGGAAAGAAGTGTGGAGGTGCCTCAAAAAAAATTAAAATAGAACTACCATATAATCCAGCAATCCCACTTCTGGGTATTTATCCAAAGAAAACAAAAACACCAATTTTTGAAGAGATATATGCACCTTTACGATACAAAAGCAACCTAAGAGTCCATGAACAGATGAATGGATAAAGATGATGATGTGGTACATGTATACAACCGAGTATCACTCAGCCACAAAAAAGAATGAATCCTGCCCTTTGCAACACCATGGATAGACCTGGAATATTATGCTAAGTGAGGTACGTCAGAGAAAGACAAATACCATGTGATTTCATTTATATGTGGAATCTCAAAAACAAAAGAGCAAAACAGAAACAGACTTGCAAATACTAAAAAACAGTTGATTATCAAAGTGGAGAAGCACTGGGGGCCAGGTGAAATAAGTGGGGGTATTAAGAGATACAAACTTCCAGTTATAAAATAAGTAAGTCATGGATATGGAAGTATAACACAGGGAATATACTCATTAATATTGAAATACTTTTGTACGGTGACAGATGGTAACTAGACTTATCATGGAAATCATTTTGTAATGTATAAAATTACTGAATCGCTACAATGTACACCTGAAACAAATAGGATATTGCATGTCAATTATACTTCAATAAAAAACAATTAAGCATCATCAAACTTATTCTTAATTTGTTATTTGTTAACAGTTGAATAAATTTAAACATCTGTATACGCTGACAACAATTACTTTGGAAATATGGGTAAAAGACCGATTTCCTGAGCTAGCACCTCTCCTCTATATTAAATCATCCCATGTGGTCATCTAATAAAATGAAAACATAGAACTAAATATTTGCAATTCTGCAATACAGTGGAAATTAAGAACAAGAAAATTCAACACACACAAGATTTCTTCAACATTCTTCCATCATGTTGACTTTTTAAACTTGCTTTGATTTTTCACACCTTGCCTGTCTACAGACATTTAATAAGAAATTTAAGAAACATGTAAAAGAGCCTCACTAGAGGTATAGTTTATGTAAGTGGATTTATTACTCTATTTTTACTCTATCATCACAATTTGCAAATCATGCTCACAGATATTACCTCACTTTACCTTCACAGCTATCTTAGAGAAATGTGCTGTGGTTTCCACATGTAGTTTTCAAGTAGGGGTAGGGAGGGACCTCTAATAGAGAAGGGCTGAACAACTTACTCCGGGTCAGAACTGGAAGATGAACTTAGAACTCAGGGCTCTTGGCTTCTAACCTGGAGAACACATTCAACTGGATTATGCTGTCAATCTGCTAATGAAAACTTAATTCCCACAATTTGGGTTGAAAAGTTTATAGCTATTTAAATACTCAGCTCCAGACAAGCACAGTTATATCCAGACGTTACATATAATTTTAATAGGAAAACTGCCAAAAATAGTAAAGAATGGCAGGGAAGCCGGAAAAAAGAGCTAAAGCAGAGTCTTTCTCACCACAAGTAAGTGATTTAACAATTGCATGGTCTCACTTTCTACTCACGGGCGTTTTTCCTCCTGTCACTAGTGATTCAGCAGCTCAATGCAGCTACTGTCAATAAGCAGCATATTAGCCTGGGTGTTTGAAGGCATTTCTAAATTTTTTCTTAAAAACAGGCATAACAAATTTTTCACATGCACATATCATAATGCACAGCCTGATGTGTTATTAAATGAACCCCTCTGTGTATCCACCACCCAAACAATAGTAACAAGAGAACCAGTGCCCGGCATCCCCTTGCACCTCGTCTGGTTATTTTCCTCCCCAGCAGGGTAGTGGTTACCTTGATGCTTAGCACTACAAACAAGTTTTGCCTCTTTTTTAGTTTTATATACATGGAATCCTAAAAAACATAACTTTGTGCTTGGATTCTTTAGCTCAGCATTATGTCTGAAAGAACCACATTTGTGGCATGTAATAGGTTTTTCATTCAGTGTCATGTAATATTTCACTGCAGGATTATATAGAAAAATCCATTCTACCTGTGAGGAACATTTGGGCTGTTTCCAGGTTAAGGCAATTATGAATAATACTGTTATGAACCTCTTGTATATGGCTTTTGGTATGCTTCTGTATATATTTCTTTTGGGTATATACCTAGAGGTGGAATTCTGTATCATAGAAGTGTATATTAGGCCTTAGTTGATACTGACAGTTTTCCAAAGTGGTTATACCAATGTAAACTCTAAAAGATGTCTTTCTTGACACTAAGTATTGTTATACCAATATAAACTCTAAAAGATGTCTTTCTTGACACTAAGTATTGTAAATTTTAATTTTCTTCTCTCTTGTGAGAGGTAGTGGCACCTCACTGCAGTTTCAGTCTGCGTTCCCTTGATGACAAATGAGGCTGAGTACCTTTTCACATGTTTATTCTCCATCTGTATGCTCCCTTTTATGAAGTGTGCAAATCTACTGCTTGTTTTTCTAAGGGGTCGTCTTTTTCTTATTGAGCTATAGGATTTCAGAGTTCTTTTATTCTGGATAAAAGCCCTTTAGTGGTGATAGGTATAGCAAATATCCTCCCCATTTCAGTTTTCTTACATTCTTCCAATGATTTAATGAACAGCAGTCCTTTGTTGTATTGTAGCCCAATATATTTATTAATCATTCCTTTGTGGTTAGTGCTTTTTAAGTTCTGCTTAAACATTCTCCTCTGCCATTTCATTTTCTAGAACCTCTACTGGTTTTGGGTTACAATTAGATCTACTATCCCTCTGGAGTTGGTGTGTAGGGTGTGGCTTGAATTTTCTTATGTGAATCCCCTACTCCCTTATTGAAAAAACTGTCTTTTCCCCCCTGTTCAGCATCAGCATGATAAAATGACCTTAAATGTACAAAGAAAAAACTCTCAAAGACCACAAGTTTTCAGTCTTCATTTATCTAAGTTAACTTGCATAATTCCATAGGAATATGGAAGCTTAAGTCCAAAGATGAAAGGCTTTGTTTTCAATTTCACCACCTCATAAGGTCATGAAAGAAAAGTTATTCCTTTTCCTGACTGGTAAGCTTTAGACAATAGAACACAACATTACTTTTAAATCGTCTCAAAATGAAAGGATTATGTCATTTTATATCACAAGAAACTCTTTATGTACTTCTCAAGGCCCGTTTCTTAAATTTCATTTTAAAAACATCCCGACTTCATTAACTCCACATCAGCTATTCCAAAGACCTCTCCTAGGGAACAGCGGTCAGCTGAAGGAGTTAGAGAAAATGGAATTTCTGCAGCGAAGCCTTCCTGGTCTCGGATACCCTAATGTGAAATGTGCATTTCTGAGTGAATATCCAAGTGCCCAGTCCTTAAACCAAGCTCTCTCCTTACCTGCAGCACCCAACAGCATCCCGTAGAACAAGCTGCAAAACCTAGAGGGAAGAAGGCTAACCTCTACAGAAATGGCGACGCTAGTGTTCTGTATTTTAGTATAGTACAATATTAATCTTAAAAAAATTTTTTTGTCAAGACTTATTTCCAGGAAACATGTACAAATAATAGTCTTGTGTGATATTATCACTTCTTTTTCCTGTTTACCGGCTCACTACGGCTTTGGTCATATCACAGGCATGGCATGAACTCAGACATCTGGACATCTTCCCATCAGTTGTTTATTTTTAAGATGTGAATAAGTTCAATTTTTTTCTTAGATGAATATATTAATGTTTCCCCAAACACAGTACATTGGCATCAGTTTCTCAAGTATCTAACACTGAGGTAACTTGGAATTCCAACCTCTATGTCATGCTACAGAGGATCCACTTTTTATTTCCATGAAACCTTGAGGATAACAGAGGGCAGGAATGGAATCAGTGAAATCCTGCAAAGGGAACAGGTGGAAAAGATAGAAAATGGTGAATGGCTGAACCAAAAAACTATAAACTATTAGGTCCCTCTCCATTTCCACTAGGAACTCTGCCAATGGTATCAAGGGTTGGGTAGTGCAAGATACGGCCTCAGGTACAGACCTGCATATAGCCTAGTAGGACCTGTGGCCTCCTTAGGGATGGCACCCTGCCTCATTAACATCCACAATTTGGTAACAACTTACCAGCAGGTGTCAGTCTTACTCACCATACTGAGCCAGGCAGCCCCACCAGCTACACACTCACACTCTGGAATGTTCCAGAAGTTGGTGAGGCTGCATAATGTGCAGCCCATCTTGTCTTATCATCTCATCACCTCAGCACCCCATTTCCTATCTGCTCAATACTGCATTTTAATACTTAGAGAAATTAGTTGCTTATATTCATTTCATACTGAGCTAAATAAATGGTTACAGGAAATTCACTGAATCACCTACACAGCCTCCTGTCCCTTTAATACTTACTTAACATAGCAGAAAGGTTTGCCTTTCCCACATTTACCACAGCAAGTACAGAATATGCTCACTTGCCGTGGAAAATGTTTAAACATTATATAATGTGATAATTATATTTTCTAATATTTCCATTTAGGCTTCAATTATCTAAGCAGTAAATATCTTTTTTCTTTCTAAATTAGAAAACATCCTTTCATTAAGCATCTTCCCCCAAACCCAGATCTTCTCTGGTCAAATCCCAGTTCTGATGCTACTGCTTGCTGTGTGCCTAGAACAACTCTTCTGTCATTTTGGTCATTTCTAAAATGGGGGTAACAGTAGAACCTTGTACAGTTGTTCTATTTAAAGCATTTTTCACAGGACTTGGCATATTGCACGTTTGATGTTGGCTATTAATACTATTATTTTCACAGACACTGGAATATCTGAGAACACTAAGCTGGTAGACTCAGGACTCATGGGACCTAGAAGAATGCCAGGTGACCCACTGGTCAATGAAATGGACCACTTGAGTGGTTTTCCTTTTATTTGCCCTCATCATCACTGGTCCCTTTAGGGTCTCTTTCCCAGGCTGCTCCAAACATATCTTGACAACTGCCATTTCCATTCCACCACTGTCAGCAATACAGAAGCATTGTGGTTGCAATGCTGGCAAAAATATTTAAGACTTTTCCAGGTAGAATCCTTTTGAATTAGGATGGAGAAGACCTATATTCTTTTGTTATTTTGCTCTACCTGTTATTTTTTATGGTGAGATATATAACATAAAATTTACCACTTTAACCATTTTTAAGTACAGTGGCATGAAATACATTCACATTACTGTGCAACCATCAACCATCTTCCTCCAGAACTTTTTCATCTTCCCAAACTGAAACTCTATACCCATTAAACATTAATTCTTCATTCCCCTCTCCCCTCACACAACTACTACTGTTCTATTTTCTGTCTCTATGAATTTGACTATTCTAAGTACCTCATATACATGGAGTTATACAACAGTTATCCTTTTGTGATTGGCTCTCTCATTTAGCATAATGTTTTCAAGAACCATCCCTGTTATCATATGTATCATTATTTCTTCCCTTTCTAAGGCTGAATGATATTCCATTGTATGGATATACCATATTGGCTTATCCATTCATCCACTGATGAATACTTGGGTTGCTTCCATCTTTTTTTGGCTACTGTTGCTATGAACATGGGTATATAAATATCTCTTTGAGACCCTGCTTTCATTTCTTTGGGGTGTATACCCAGAAATGGAATTGCTGAATTATACACTATTTTTAGAAGACACATTATCCCTGGGTATGGAAATTCATCACACACACTGAATGACAATATAAAGTCTAGAGGATTCACTCTAAGATTAGAAAACAGTCTAAGCAGCACAATTAAAGCTAATTCCGCTATAAGGATAAAACACGGCTTCCCTCTGTCCCCTTATGATCTTTATAACTCAAAGTAGTCTTGAGCTATACTCCAGTTCAGTTTCATGAACTGACAAAGAAGTTGGATTTCTTCATTAAAACGGGCTAATGAATTCTGTACGCAAAATTTTAAACTCTAGCTCCTTTGATAAAACACAGATCTTTCGTTAATCTTGACTGAAAAAGCATGTGAAAATGATGGTTTCTGCAGTTCTGTCTGCCACTTCATCAGATTGATCTCACTGGTTTAACAGGCTCCAGAATCATTTAAAATGATATGCTTTGAGGAAAATAGTGTCTGTTGCTCTGCTCAGGCCCATGATCTCAAGCAGTTGTCTTGTTAGTACTTCAAAGCTCAGCAGGGCCTTGGCTGAATCAATATTTGGGTGAGAAAACTTCCAGGGGAAGAGATGAGAGATGGGAAGTGACCAGAGGGGAGGGGAGCATGGCCTTGAGAAGACAGTCGACAAATCCCTGGACATATGACTGACTTTGAAGGCAGAGGCCAGGACAGGCCCCCAAACTCAGAGAGCCCCCATCAGGCCTGCTTCTCTCAGCCAGGCCTGCCCAGTTATGTCAACTGTTTCGAAAACCTCCAAGTCCTGATGCCAACCTGGACCAAGTGGAGGAAAAACACCAGAGGTGGGGTTGGTAGTATTTTAACGTACAGCTTGAATTAAAAAAAAAAAAAAGAGCTGGGAATAAACAGACTTTGAATGGTGTTACATAGCTTACAAATCGCTTTTTGATGCCCTCGATTCATCTTGGTGAGATGAGCTCATCCTGCTATTCCTATTTCACAGATGGGGAAATGGAGCCTGAGAGGTCAGGCGACTGGCTAGAGTCCCACAGCCCTGAGGTCCAAGCCCAGGGCTCTCTGCCTCACCGTGCTCTTTCAACGTGGGAAAACTTCAGTAAAAAATCAGAAATCCCTCCCCAAAGAATACACTGATGATGGGTTCGAAATGCAGACAATCTTTTATATTTTCCTGAGTCTGACTAGCAATATTTACTGAATGTTCCTAGTTTTCATAGAAATGGCTTTGATTCCAGTTTGTATTTTGCATTTTAAATTGCATTCTTGTTTGCTCATTTTCTTGATTTCCTTTGGGCCCAGCAAAGGCCATCCCTGACAATTTCTTTTTTTTTTTTTTTAACGTAATAGGAATACAGTTACATAACCAAAGCAGATCTATAATTACCAGCCATCTCCAGTGAAGCCAAGAAAACCAGTTAGGCATCCTAGGCGTTTGTGAAAATTTGTCTATGATACGATGGATATTGTCCAACTGTACTTGAACAGTCTGAGAGAAATCAGACAAATTAAAACAACCCATTCCTGGGAACTGTTCACATCCCATATGTTCTTTTAACAGTAGATAGTCTGTAGTCGTAAGATTTTGGAGCGCTACAACTTGCACTTCTCCTAATTCTTGGTTGAGTTCCAACAGTATAGATCCAGTCAAATTTGTTGTTTTACTGTATGCACAGGCCAGCTTAGATATCTCCCCTTCTTCATTCCAATGGCAAGTCCAGGAAATGGTGGGATGGATGCAGCTACAACTGCAGCATCACCTGGACCTTTGTGGAGGTTTTTTGATGATCATCTTCTGGTATGAGTCTTCCAGAGAGTGCTGATGTTGGAAGTTCTTCTTCATATCATATCTTAGTTCATTTTCTGGGTAGCCAAATTAGGCTTTGATCTTCTGTATAAACACAAACAGACCCTTTACCCACACTTTGATATGCCCTTTATACCACTGTGTAGAACTCATTGGAGGTCACCACACAGGAACTGCTGTTAGTCCATTTTTGGGTTCTGTAATTCCGCTGTTTTGTTCCTTCAGTTTTTCCTTTGTTCTTATACTCCACAGATGGGTGAAATCATTTGGTATTTCTCTTTCTCCCCTTGGCTTATTTTGCTGAGCATAATACCCTCCAGCTCCATCCATGTTGCTGCAAATGGTAGGATTTGCCCTTTTCTTATGGCTGAGTAGTATTCCATTGTGTATATGTACCACATCTTCTTTATCCATTCATCTATCGATGGACATTTAGGTTGCTTCCAATTCTTGGCTATTGTAAATAGTGCTGCGATAAACATAGGGGTGCATCTGTCTTTCTCAAACTTGATTGCTGCGTTCTTACGGTAAATTCCTAGGAGTGGAATTACTGGGTCAAATGGTAAGTCTGTTTTGAGCATTTTGATGTACCTCCATACTGCTTTCCACAGTGGTTGAACTAATTTACATTCCCACCAGCAGTGTAGGAGGGTTCCCCTTTCTCCACAGCCTCGCCAACATTTGTTGTTGTTTGTCTTTTGGATGGCAGCTATCCTTACTGGTGTGAGGTGATACCTCATTGTAGTTTTAATTTGCATTTCTCTGATATTAGTGATGTGGAGCATCTTTTCATGTGTCTGTTGGCCATCTGTATTTCTTTTTTAGAGAACTGTCTCTTCAGTTCCTCTGCCCATTTTTTAATTGGGTTATTTGTTTTTTGTTTGTTGAGGCGTGTGAGCTCTTTATATATTCTGGACGTCAAGCCTTTATCGGATCTGTCATTTTCAAATATATTCTCCCATACTGTAGGGTTCCTTTTTGTTCTAGTGATGGTGTCTTTTGCTGTACAGAAGCTTTTCAGCTTAATATAGTCCCACTTGTTCATTTTTGCTGTTGTTTTCCTTGCCCGGGGAGATATGTTCAAGAAGAGGTCACTCATGTCTATGTGTAAAAGGTTTTTGCCTATGTTTTTTTCTAAGAGTTTTATGGTTTCATAACTTACATTCAGGTCTTTGATCCATTTTGAATTTACTTTTGTGTATGGGGTTAGACAATGATCCAGTTTCATTCTCCTACATGTAGCTGTCCAGTTTTGCCAGCACCATCTGTTGAAGAGACTGTCATTTCGCCATTGTATGTCCATGGCTCCTTTATCAAATATTAATTGACCATATATGTTTGGGTTCATGTCTGGAGTCTCTAATCTGTTCCACTGGTCTGTGGCTCTGTTCTTGTGCCAGTACCAAATTGTCTTGATTACTATGGCTTTGCAGTAGAGCTTGAAGTTTGGGAGTGAGATTCCCGCCCCCCCCCCCACTTTATTCTTCTTTCTCAGGATTGCTTTGGCTATTCGGGGTCTTTGGTGTTTCCATATGAATTTTTGAATTATTTGTTCCAGTTCATTGAAGAATGTTGCTGGTAATTTGAGAGGGATTGCATCAAATCTGTATATTGCTTTGGGCAGGATGGCCATTTTGATGATATTAATTCTTCCTAGCCATGAGCATGGGATGAGTTTCCATTTGTTAGTGTCCCCTTTAATTTCTCTTAAGAGTGACTTGTAGTTTTCAGGGTATAGGTCTTTCACTTCTTTAGTTAGGTTTATTCCTAGGTATTTTATTCTTTTTGATGCAATTGTGAATGGAATTGTTTTCCTGATTTCTCTTTCTATTGGTTCATTGTTAATGTATAGGAAAGCTACAGATTTCTGTGTGTTAATTTTGTATCCTGCAACTTTGCTGTATTCCGTTATCAGTTCTAGTAGTTTTGGAGTGGAGTCTTTAGAGTTTTTTATGTACAATATCATATCATGTGCAAATAGTGACAGTTTAACTTCTTCTTTACCAATCTGGATTCCTTGTATTTCTTTGTTTTGTCTGATTGCCATGGCTAGGACATCTAGTACTATGTTAAATAACAGTGGGGAGAGTGGGTATCCCTGTCTAGTTCCCGATCTCAGAGGAAATGCTTTCAGCTTCTCGCTATTCAGTATAATGCTGGCTGTGGGTTTATCATATATGGCCTTTACTATGTTGAGGTAGTTGCCCTCTATTCCCATTTTGCTGAGAGTTTTTATCATGAATGGATGTTGAATTTTGTCAAATGCTTTTTCAGCATCTATGGAGATGATCATGTGGTTTTTGTCTTTCTTTTTGTTGATGTGGTGGATGATGTTGATGGATTTTCGAATGTTGTACCATCCTTGCATCCCTGGGATGAATCCCACTTGGTCATGGTGTATGATCCTTTTGATATGCTGTTGAATGTGTTTGCTAATATTTTATTGAGTATTTTTTCATCTACATTCATCAGGGATATTGGTCTGTAATTTTCTTTTTTGGTGGGGTCTTTTCCTGGTTTTGGTATTAGGGTGATGTTGGCTTCATAGAATGAGTTTGGGAGTGTTCCCTCCTCTTCTATTTTTTTGAACACTTTAAGGAGAATGGGTATTATGTCTTCTCTGTGTGTCTGATAAAATTCCGAGGTAAATCCGTCCGGCCCCGGGGTTTTGTTCTTGGGTAGTTTTTTGATTACTGTTTCAATTTCTTTGCTCGTAATTGGTTTGTTTAACTTTTGTGTTTCTTCCTTGGTCAGTCTTGGGAGGTTGTATTTTTCTAGGAAGTTGTCCATTTCTTCTAGGTTTTCCAGCTTGTTGGCATATAGGTTTTCATAGTAGTCTTTAATAATTCTTTGTATTTCTGTGGAGTCTATTGTGATTTTTCCATTCTCATTTCTGATTCTGTTGATTTGTGTTGATTCTCTTTTTCTCTTAATAAGTTTGGCTAGAGGCTTATCTATTTTGTTTATTTTCTCAAAGAACCAGCTCTTGGTTTCGTTGATTTTTGCTATTGTTTTATTCTTCTCAATTTTGTTTATTTCTTCTCTGATCTTTATTATGTCCCTCCTTCTGCTGACTTTAGGCCTCATTTGTTCTTCTTTTTCCAGTTTCGATAATTGCGACGTTAGACTATTCATTTGGGATTGTTCTTCCTTCTTCAAGTGTGCCTGGATCGCTATATACTTTCCTCTTAAGACTGCTTTCACTGCGTCCCACAGAAGTTGGGGCTTTGTGTTGTTGTTGTCATTTGTTTCTATATATTCCTTGATCTCTATTTTGATTTGTTCATTGATCCACTGATTATTTAGAAGCATGTTGTTTAGCCTCCATGTGTTTGTGAGCCTTTTTTTTTTCTTTGTAGAATTTATTTCTAGTTTTATACCTTTGTGGTCTGAAAAGTTGGTTGGTAGAGAATTTCAATATTTTGGAATTTACTGAGGCTCTTTTTGTGAGCTAGTATGTGGTCTATTCTGGAGAATGTTCCATGTGTACTTGAGAAGAATGTGTATCCTGTTGCTTTTGGATGTAGAGTTCTATAGATGTCTATTAGGTCCATCTGTTCTAGTGTGTTGTTTAGTGCCTCCGTGTCCTTACTTATTTTCTGCCCAGTGGATCTATCCTTTGGGGTGAGTGGTGTGTTGAAGTCTCCTAAAATGAATGCATTGCAGTCTATTTCCCTCTTTAGTTCTGTTGGTATTTGCTTCACATATGCTGGTGCTCCTGTGTTGGGTGCATATATATTTAGAATGGTTATATCCTCTTGTTGGACTGAGCCCTTTATCATTATGTAGTGTCCTTCTTTATCTCTTGTTACTTTCTTTGTTTTGAAGTCTATTTTGTCTGATATTAGTACTGCAACCCATGCTTTCTTCTCACTGTTGTTTGCCTGCAATATGTTTTTCCATCCCTTGACTTTTAGTCTGTGCATGTCTTTGGGTTTGAGGTGAGTTTCTTCTAAGCAGCATATAGATGGGTCTTGCTTTTTTATCCATTCTATTACTCTGTGTCTTTTGATTGGTGCATTAAGTCCACTTACATTTAGGGTGACTATTGAGAGATACGTACTTATTGTCATTGCAGGCTTTAAATTCGTGGTTACCAAAGGTTCAGGGTTAGCCTCTTTAGTATCTTACTGCCTAACTTAGCTCATTTATTGAGCTGTTATATACACTGTCTGGAGATTCTTTTCTTCTCTCCCTTCTTATTCCTCCTCCTCCATTCTTCGTATGTTGTGTGTTTTGTTCTGTGCTCTTTTTAGGAGTGCTCCCATCTAGAGCAGTCCCTGTAAGATTCCCTGTAGAGGTGGTTTGTGGGAAGCAAATTCCCTCAACTTTTGCTTGTCTGGGAATTGTTTCATCCCTCCTTTATATTTAAATGATAATCGTGCTGGATACAGTATCCTTGGTTCAAGGCCCTTCTGTTTCATTGTATTAAATACATCATGCCATTCTCTTCTGGTCTGTAGGGTTTCTGTTGAGAAGTCTGATGTTAGCCTGATGGGTTTTCCTTTATAGGTGACCTTTTTCTCTCTAGCTGCCTTTAAAACTCTTTCCTTGTCCTTGATCCTTGCCATTTTAATTATTATGTGTCTTGGTGTTGTCTTCCTTGGATTCTTTCTGTTGGGAGTTCTGTGTATTTCCGTGGTCTGTTCGATTATTTCCTCCCCCAGTTAGGGGAAGTTTTCAGCAATTATTTCTTCAAAGACACTTTCTATCCCTTTTCCTCTCTCTTCTTCTCCTGGTACCCCTATAATACGGATATTGTTCCTTTTGGATTGGTCACATAGTTCTCTTAGTGTTGTTTCATTCCTGGAGATCCTTTTATCTCTATGTCAGCTTCTATACATTCCTGTTCTCTGGTTTCTATTCCTTCAATGGCCTCTTGCATCTTATCCATTCTGCTTATAAATCCTTCCAGGGTTTGTTTCACTTCTATAATCTCCTTCTTGGCATCTGTGATCTCCCTCCGGACTTCATCCCTTAGCTCTTGCATATTTCTCTGCATCTCTGTCAGCATGTTTATGATTTTTATTTTGAATTCTTTTTCAGGAAGACTGTTTAGGTCTTTCTCCTTCTCAGGTGTTGACTCTGTGATCTTTGTCTGCCTGTAGTTTTGCCTTTTCATGGTTATAGAGATAGTTTGCAGAGCTGGTACAAGTGACGGCTGGAAGAGCTTTCCTTCTTGTTGGTTTGTGGCCTTCCTCTCCCCCTTTGTGAGGCGCTGGGTTCTCTCAGGTGTGGATGTGGTCTGGGTGTTGTCCTGTGTCCTCTGGTCTCTATTTTAGGAAGAGCTGTCTTTGTTATATTTTCATAGATATATGTGGTTCTGGGAGGAGATTTCTGCTGCTCTACTCACGCTGCCATCCTGGCTCCGCCCTCGGCAATTTCTTTATATTCCTTATTTAACCATTATACAACTCTCCTTGGCACCATAAATGCAGTTGCCAGTCTTTGGCGGGAGAATCTGACTCGGCCAAGGGCACCTACCTTCTCCACATTCCCATCTGCAAGTGATCTATCCATTGTTATTTGGGAGAGGACAGCCTCACTTAGTAAGGAATAGCCAACATCCTAAATTATACCTTCAACTCCAAATCTGAACTAGGAACCACTCAGCTGTTATGTCCCCACCACAACCCTTCAGAGCCCCCCTGAATAAGCTCTAAGCCTCTGTGGGGCTGTCTCTGAGCTCAGCATTTCTTAGGAAAAAAAAAAGGGGGTAAGTGCCACTTGAGAACAATAAAGATTGAATTCTAAAATTTCTCTGCCCCAGTGGCCAGGACTCATTATATCTGAAACGGTTTGGTTTCTCAACATGGGAGACTGGAGCCCAATTTACTGCAGCTCACATACAAGGGAAATGATCTTGATAACATTAAGATTCCACTTCTAAGCTGTTTACTTGAAACAGTCCTGGGGTTTTGATTGGCTTAATCCTCAAATAAATTAATTCTGAAAGGTATTTTTAAAGGTAGACCCCAGAAGGATTTAATGAAGGTTTCCAGCATCTTCACTCAAAATGCGCAGCAAAAGGAAGATTGCTTAGGCTGAGGGTTTCTTGCTGGCTCTGCCCCTCACCAGCTGCATGTCTTTGAGATAAATGACCGATAACCTCTCTGAGCCTCAGTTTCCTAAACTCTGAGGGAACAGTCTGATTCAAGGGTGCCTTTGTCCAGCAAAGGAGAGGGCCTCCAGCACACGTTCTTCCTGGCACTGTCAGCACGGCCTCCCCTTTGCACTGTACCCATCCATTTGCCTCTAGGGAGGCAGCTTCAGACATGAATCGAAAAGCATGCCCAGCCCGAGGTTTACCATCTTCTACCTGAGCAACTGAGGTTACCCCACTGTTCTCCTCCCCATTCTTTCTTGCTCAAGCTCTCTCTCTTCTTCTTTCAGGAAGTAGCCAGGGTCCTCTTCTTGATCTTCCCATTCTCAGCCTAATACTCTGCAGCGACTTCCGCGGGCAGCAGTTAGGATCGAGTCTCTCACCAAGGCCTCCGAGGCCCAGCCCTGTCTGCTCACCTCACTGCTTCACCTTGGTCCTTGATCCAATGCTCCAGGGCCACTGCCAAGCTCCCTTCTACCTGGAATGCTCTCTCCTCTGCTCTCTCCTCCCGAGACCATCCTACGCATTCTAGGCATCTCAGTGTAAAGGTCCAATTCTGGCAAAGCCACCCCCACCATCCAGAAGGCGGCGGCACTTATTTCATATCAATGCACCTAGATTTTGGGATCTAGGCAGCACCTAGCATGACTTGAAATAATGTATGTTTGCATGTATGCTCACTATCTCCTCCCCTAGACCGTAAGCCTCAGGAGGGGAAATGTCCGTTTATGCTTCACTGTCTACACAACACCTGGCAGGTAGTTGCTGTTAAGTATCTGGTGCAGGAACCAACTACCAACTAAACCAACAATCATTAGCCTGGGCTTCAAACTTAGCGGTGAGCGGCCCTGCTGTGCTTCATGAGGGTTCCTGAACGTACAGCTGCCTCCATGTTGGCTAGGGCTATAAAGTTCTTAAATATGTCAGAGTTTGGCAGTAGCCTCCCCAGCCTCCCCAGATGCCAGCACATGGGCGTGCTTGCTGGTGGGCAACCACCTGGACTACACCTGCCTTCTGCCTGTTTAGGACATGGGCCTGCTAGACAGGGTACTGAGGTCCAAACTGGTATCTTATGGCATCTATTCCACATATGAACTCCAAATACTGTTCTCTGGTTAACTCCCCTTCAGCGGCCTGCAGAAAATCTACCAAGGTGGGTCTTACCATTTACTAGGGAAAATACTGGGAAAAAATTTCCAAATTTTAAAACTATGAGAAAAACTATTGTGTCTGAAGAAATCTCTGGAGGCACTACCACAATGTACCATAAAAGAGGGATTGGCCCTTTGCTAAAATTGTTCAGAGAAGTCCCTTCCCACCATATAAAACATGTTTTGGTACCTATTTTATGAGAGAGGTGTTACATCAACAATGATCCTGAATATATGCATTTGAAAATCCTAATGAGTAATCCTTTTCCCCCCAAATTTTAAGACTCAAATAACCCATTAGACTGTGAACATCATTTTTTTGCATCAGATTCCACAACCATTCAAAGAGGAACTGTGGAATCATGAGTGATATGTCTGAGAAATGTCAAGCAGGAAATCTATTGTGAGTAGAGTGCATGAATAAAATATATTACTAACAATTTTAGAATCATAATTTGTATCAAGTTGTCTGTCTTTGTGCAACTTGCTTCACAGAGAGGTGTCCCTGAATAATTCATTGCGTCCTTCCCCATGTCGCTTAAAAAAAAAAAAAAAAGACACACAAAAAAACCAGACACGCTAGATAATATTCTATCCCTTAAATGATTCCTACCCACCCTATTTCATCCCAGTTGAAGAAATCCCCCTGCCACACAGGGGGAAGGAATGACTGCGTCTCTAAATGTCTTTGGAGCCCAGAGGTTTACAGTTCTGTGAAACCACCTGCTCAGTCACCAAACAGCTGGCAGGTGTGCTCCCACACTGGCCCCCCCACCGGCTTCCTCAAACCCACCCTGGCCCCACAGTTTCTCCCCAGGAGGTAGTGAGGAGCACACCCTGTCCCCTCCCCGCCCACCTCCCGTCTTGCAAATGTCTGCAGACAGCTTTGAGGTCCTCACACTTCCTCTTCCTTTGGTTGAACATTTTCGTTTCTTTAGGTCCAGGAGTCAAGGCTGCAATAATCTCTTTAAATAATGTAACAGGGACTAAAATGGAATTGGATGGCTTTTGTCACCTAATGCCATGAAAACTACTGTCTTGACTTAAAAAAAAAGAGAGAGAGAGAGAGAGATTCCCAGAGCGAGGAGTTAACTCGGGCATCTGGCTCCAGGTGCAGATGCATATTTAATAGATGTTTTCTGGTGGTAAAAACGAAATCTTGAATTTTTAAAGTGCCTTTCAGTGGAAGACCTGCACATTCTCAAAATGGAAAGCTTCCAGGCAGTCAACAGAAACACGATGCTCAAAGGCGTTCTGATGCTCAAAGGCAGCGGTGGAAAAGCAGCCCAGGCCCAGGGAGGCCCCCTGGACGTCTTGTCCATGCTGAGCTGAGCTGGACCAATGCCTTCCTTGTCACAGAACATTTTTCTTAAGAAAAACTGGCAGAAACTTGAAAACTCATTTGGCAAAATAAGTGAGAAGGCTCTGTATGTAATGATAGGAACAAAAAATAATCAGTAGCATCCACTGCTAACGTATGACACATGAGACACTTTAGGAATTCTTCTCGGATGCCTCACATTTTCAATTTTAAATAGCATCTGGAGGGAAAACCCCTTCACCTAAGGACAACGTAGAATTCCTACGGAAACTCAATTTGTCAACAGTGGTAGTTCATAACAGAAGTGCTAGTGATATGATGATGATTAAAAAATGCCTATAAAGACTTGTCCCTGTAACTTAGATAAGAGTCTGGGTGGAACGGTTCTCCAGTAGCGTAAGTGGTCTTAAGGGTAAACGAGGCTGAGCCACCATGTTACCTAGAAATTTCTCAGATGAAGTTAGAAACTAGAAATTTTTAATAAACAAGCTATATTTACAAAGAGGGGCAATTTATAAAGAGTGTCTACCACATTGGGCGGGGAAGGAGCAACTCTGCTTGTGTGTTCAAAGATGCGTAGCTCCCAACGAGCCCCCCTTCCTGGTTTCCACACCCTCTGCAGTCTCCTCTGCTTGAGTGTGGGCTGGACCTGGTGACTTGCTTCTAACTAACAGAATATGGCAAAAGTGTTGGGCTGTCATTTATGTGATTAGGTTCTAGAAGACTGTGACTGCAACCTTGCTGGCATTTCTCTCTTGATATCGCATGCTTTTAGGAAGTGAGCAAGAACCCATGAGTCGAGAAATGAGGGGGGTTTCTAGCCAACAGACAGTGAGCTGCTAACAATCTTTGTCCAACAGCCACAAGGAACAACCCTGCTGACCACCACGTGAGCTGGCTTGGAAGCAGATCGTTCCCCAGGTGAGTCCTGGGATGAAGAGGCCCCAGGCCAGCTCATGAACTGGTGTCTATGGCAGACCGAGTCACAGGCACCCAGTTAGGCTGTGCTTAGATCATTCCTGACCCACAGCAACTGTGATGTCATAAATGCTGTAGCTCTAAGCCACTAAGTTTTGGAGTAATTTATGTGGCCATAGGTAACTAATACATACATTGTTTAATATAATTCTACAGTATTTGGCATTTAAAAATCTCATGATCCAGCTTTTATTAAGAAAAAAAAATCCTACGTACTTTTCAGAACTCATCATACTATACACTTCAGAGCTACACATTTTATAATATGTAAGTTACACTTTACAATAAAGAGGAAAAAATTCTCTTCTCTTTTATCTCATATATAAATCAGGATTTTCATAAAACATGTTTGCTTAAAGTGATATCTGTACCTCTATGAATTTCCTGTGGCTGTTGTAACAAATCATGCCAAACCTGGTGACTGTGGTCAACAGAAGTGTATTCTCTTACAGTTCTGGAGGCCAGAGATTGCAAGTCCTGCATCCCTGGGCCAAGATCAGGGTGTCAGCAGGGCCGCGCCCCCTCGGGAGGCTCTAGGAGAAAACCCCTTCCGCCGTCCCTTGGCTTCTGACCATGTCACTCCAATTTCTGCCTGAGGACACTGATGGCATCTGGGGCCTATTTGTATAATCCACGACAATGCCCCCATCTCCAGATCTCTAATTTAGAAACACCTGCAAAGCCCTTTTCCTAAATAAGGCCAACAGGTACAGGTTCCAAGAATTAGAATGTGCGCATGTTTTGGGGGGCCATTCTTCAGCACACGATGGCACCTATCTTAAAGGACTGTTATGAAGATTAAATAGGAAAATACCTGAAAGTACAGCATAGAAAATATAGTCAATACTACAATATCTTCCTACATTGAGATATAGTCTACCTTTATCAGGTGTGCATTTAATAAGAGAACTGCTAAATCACCATGCTGTATACTTGAAACTGATATTGCATATCAACTATTCTTCAATTTTAAAAAATCTGTGTAATGTGTTTAACTTGGCACCTGGTACATAGTATGTAACTCAAATATTTGTTGATTAGAGTACTTGTCCATCAGTTTGTGTATGGACCGTTAGTTTGCTAATGGTAGACCTCTCAGTTTAATTCATTTTCTGGAGGGAAGGACAAGACAGGAGATGATCTGACCACTCCTGCCCAGGAGAAGAGAGTACTGAAGAGAAACACCCTCATATGCACTGGATTTTACCGGATTTTACTTTTTCTTGGGGTATTCATTTTCATGGTTAATGAGAAATGTAAGTAGCTATACTGTTTCCTTTACAATACTCTTCCCCTACCTACTTCAGGGGCATCTCCATGTACAAGAGTCACCAAAAACTGCTAAGGCTCTAGACCCACTATTACAGTTAGAATGGGTTTGGTTTCTCTAGTCAGAAAAAAATAAAACCCTTTGAACATTCCCATATTTAAAGAATGACTTGGGATTTGTGGATGAGCCTAAGGAAAAAAGAATGAAGCAACATGTTGCACAAAATTCTAAGCAGCAACAATATATCATTAATATCTCCCGTAACTCTCTAAAAGCTGTCTGCATAATTTTAAGTGCTTTGATGCACTGAAATAAAATATCTTAAGATGGCTTCATTGCTTATGAAAAATCATCTAAGGTAAATATTCAAATTTGTGGCATTAAGGGGTCACTATTTCTGACATCAGTGAGCAAATGACATTTTTTAGGTGTCTGGAAAATACATCCACATCCTTTTCTTGCTATTTGAAACTATCAAAATGACTCTTGACTGTCAAGTAACACTAAAAAGTTAACACTGAAAGGACAAAGAACTTACTTAGGGTGGACAGAATCACAACACCTGCTAAGGGAGGTTTTAGTTGTTTGTAAATGATTTTCAGTAAGTGGTAAGGATGGTGAAGTCAGCACGCAATGATTCATTCATCATTCCATTCAGTATATATTTTTTGAGTGGTGATTGAGAGTCTGGTGATATCCTAGATTATAGAAGATGGAGACTCTTATAAGGTGTGTCCTCTTGGGAGGGGGACAGGAACAACTGATGTGGTGAGAAGTAGTGGGTCCTAGGATTGCGGGGTGTGTCATCCACAGCAGGACACAGGGGGCCATAGCTGGCTGGCTTCACCAGATGATTCAAAGGAGGAAGGACTCATGTAGATTTTGAAAGGGAAATAACTGCTTAATGGGTAAGGTAAGAAAAATGGAGTTTAAGGCTCATTGTGACCAAAAGTACAGAGAAGTGATACATCTTGGCATATTTGGAGAATAAAAACAGGGCTTGAGAAATGAAGGTTGAGAGGCAAGATCACAGAGGGTCTTGAATGCCAGGGTAAATGGATAAAACAAGACCACTAAAGACAGGAGACAAGAAATAATAATGGGCTTGCCTTGATCAATAGGAATATAGGAGGGGCAGATATGAGATGCTCTGGACCTTAAGGCATAGCACTTGATGCTTGCCCAGAAATGAGGGAAAATGGAAGTAAATGGTTATAAGGGGCTTACACTATATATGACATGGTACACTATTACTGGAAGGTAGACTGTGATTGGTTAAAGATGTATACTACACACTCTAGAGAAACCACTAATAAACAAAACCAAAGAGGTATGGCTAAGGCTATGGGTTGAACTGTGTCTCCCCAAAAGATATCTCCAAATCCTAACTAACCCCAAGTACATGTGAAGATGACGTTATTTGGAAAGGTCTTGAAGATATAATCAAGTTAAGATGACACACTGGATTAGCAGAGGGCCTAAATCCAATGAGTAGGTGTCTTTACAAAGGGAGGGAGATCTGAAGACAGGCAGAGGAAAGATGGTTACGCAGAGACAGGTAGAAACTAGAGCAATGCAGTTATAAGCCCAAGGATACTAAGGACAGCCAAAGACTAACAGAAAGTAGGAACAGGCAAGGAAGGAGTCTTTCCTGAAGTCTTCAGAGGGAGCATGACCTTACCCATACCTTAATTTTGGACATTTAAGTCTCAGAACTGTGAGAGAATAAGTTTCTGTTGTTTCAAGATACCTTCTATGTGGTAATTTGTTATAGCAGCCCCAGTAAACTAATACAGCTAATAAGCCAATAATGAAGATAAACAGAAATTAAAAATTATCCCCCACAAAAATAGGAAAATGGGCTGAATGCACTATTATAGAAAGATGAGAGTGCTCATTAAAAGTATATTGCAATCTCATATAAACTACATGTAAATGGTATAAAGATTCTAAATAAAAGGCAAAGACTGTCACATTGAATAAAAAGGTAATGCCAAACTACTTGCTGTCTATATGAAGCCCACTTTAAATGTAAAGACACAGGTAGGTTACAAGAATAGAAAATGATGTACCACTTTAACATTAATCAGAAGAAAGCTAGAGCAGCTACATTAATATTAGTGTTCAGAAAAATTAACTAGACATTATAAAAATGTAATTTTTTTTTTTTTCATGGAAGAAGGTGCACCGTTTGTGGAAGTACTGCAATACCAAGTCGATGCGTGGAGTGGACGGAGCAAGCTCCTATTCCATCTCCCTGCTCCAAAAATCCATTTAATATATTGTCCTCAGATAGAGGATGTATCAGATATTAAACTGATAAGAACAGATACTACACTTGATCTTAGCCAAAAGGCCGAGAAGAGATACAAAATGTAATTTTTAAAAAAAGGCAAAAGTGAATGTGGCAAGTTATTTTCTGCTGACTTTACACATTAGTCACTGCATATTTCTACCTGTATTTGTTGAATATTAGGATTCTTCAGGACATATTCCATGCTACTGGTGATCCTTAGACTAATCAGGTTTTAAAATGTTCTGTTTTGTACCTGCCATTACAAGTTTGGATTGACTTTTTTCCCCTGGAGTAAGCATAGCCAGCAACTAAAAGTAAACTGACAGTTTTTTCTGAGATGGTTAAACCATTCTTTCTAATTCTTCCTGTATTTTAACTCTGGCAATCTCTAGCAATAGACACAAAGCATCACTGGCTTACACTAAGAAATGCATGGTGTAAGATTAAAAAAAAAATTTTTACAAAATTTTAGTACAAAGATACAATTATTTTTCTTAAATCTAAAGACATACAGTATGTAGACAAATTCTCTATGCTTAACTCTTGGAACACTGACAAATAGAAATAACATTTTTCAAAGCTTGCACAAGAAAATCTTTTTGCTTAAACCTACAAAAATGTCTGGCAATCAAACATTTATTGACTGACTCAAATCATGTAACCCTGAGTGAGGGATTTAGCATTTCTTCATCTGTAAAATGGTGAAAATAATGGTAACCCACCTATCACAATCATGAGAATTAACTTTTAAAAAATACTGGAAATTATTTCTTTGAATAAAAAAGACCTAAAGTACTATCACAAGGCTTCTGTAACTTTAATTGTGAGAGAATATCCACATTTTCTGGATAATTGATTTTTCTACGTACTAAGTCTTTTTTTTTTTTAAGCCAGTGTGTGTACAAATATTTCTAAAATGTATTTTAAGTACCCTGCTGTCTTAAAATAAATCAACGTAATTGAACATTTTCTCTATTATCACAGTGACCCTGACTTAGTGGTCATACTATTCTAGTCCACAGCAGTGGGGCTCACGAGCTACAGCAGGGCTTTCAGTCCTACACAAAGTGGCTTTGAGTAGTGTTAGGTCTGTATAATGACTGGGCCTGCTGAGATTTAGTGTTTTTTCTCGGTGAGTCTACCATTTCTCTGCCCTCCCATTTCCTGCTTCTAATATTTAACGCAGGGAGCCTGAGAATGGCTCGTTTGGGGTAATGGAACTCGGGTGCCAGCCTTTTCTACAGTGGAGGGTGTGTGGGCTTCATGACAGAATTTATGATCGTGCTAAGTGCCTGTACTGCCCCGGCCTGACTTCCACACCGCACTGCGGTGCCTCCTGTCCATACCAGCAGCAAGTATGCAGTTCACTGATCGGCTTTAGTGACTCTCAAATAACAAGAGCAGCTGATATCAAAAGCCTTATCTTACAATAGCTGATATGGTTTACTACCTTACACTTTCCCATTATATAAACTAGAAAATGAGTGGGGTTTTGATGAGAAGAGCACAAAAGAACCACATGGTGTTTAAAAATGCCAGGAAACCAAGCAACACTGGCATTCTTTTGAACATTAACACACCTCAACAGTTACATGGATACTCCTTCTAAATTACCTCTTATGTAAATATCGCCATCTCCATTCACTACACAAAAATCTGCCTTCATAGAAAAGAAATAAGTAGATGACCATTTGTGAGGCAAAGTTATTAAGTCTGGTGCCATCAAGCATACTGTATTAAATACTTGATTGACTTAACAAGAATAGAAATTATGAAAGTGTGTGTCTTTGGAAATTGTGTGAAAACAGCATAATTCAACTTTAACTGGATGCCTATAGATGAAACTATAATTGACTTAAGCTATAACCCCAAGGTATTTTATAACTATTATGCTTCCCAAGTACAGTAATTTATTTGAAAAAACTTTGTTGACTCATCAACTTCTACCTTTGAAATGCTACCCCCATTCTGAGAAAACTACATGCACACGCTAGAATAAAATGATGTGGCAAACACAATGTAGTTTTAATTCACTAAAACAATATGCATTAATCTGTACTTTATCATTTAAAAGCATAATATTTTTCAAGGGGAATAAATGCTTAGTACGCAATGGCACGTGATGGTCAAGTCTCTCCAATCCACTCTCACTTATCTTTCCAGCCTTCATCTCCCACCACAGGCCCCTTCCATGGAATCCTGCCCAACTGTTTCTAATACTGTGCCTTTGCCAAGAATGTTCCACCCTGCTCCCTTGGAGCTACAGTATCCCCTCATCCAAGTCTTAATTGAGCCATCTTCCCAGATCCTTCATACCTGCTCTCTCTTCCAAGAGGCCTTCTTTGGGCACAAATACCACCTCCCTGCTCTCTTCTCCATGACAGTCAGTACTTCTCCTGTGGGCCTCCTATGTTCTGACTCTACTACTGCACGCACACGGTTTACTAGTTGTCCTTTCCCACCCACCCCCAGGAAGCTCTTTATGCCAAGTACCACCACTGCATGGGCCACAGAAACTAGCATGAGGCTTCTGTACAACATGATGCCAAGAGATGTGACCCAAGTAAATTAACTGCAAACCCGATCATGGACATCCTGGGCATGGCCAAAAGAAAAAAAAAATCTTATTTTTAACCCTGATATAGAACAGTTTCTTATAACCTCTCTGTAATAATTTTAAGGTTAGGCAAAAATGTGTGGTGGCTTAGTCCAGTCTGTACAAACTCCTTAAACATTAACTAGTAAGTTTTAAAAGCATGAAATGATTTTTTCCCCCTGTGGCTTTATATAAAACCATAACAATTTCAATACCAGTTAAATTTACCTCTGTAAATGTCTCATAATAAATGCCCACCATGGGATTCCACGTGGTGGCTATCAGCCTCATATAGAACAAATGTGGTCAATCTATAAAATCTGCTGTGGGACCCGCAAGTGTGTTAGCAGCTCAGATTTAGTGTTTCGACATTTAATTGATAACCGAGAAGCATACATTAATGGAAAATCTTAACAAACTCAAAAGAGTTTTAAACATAATTATACATTTTTACAGGGCACATGTCTTTTTCTGCAACTCCCAGAATAGATATGTAAATGTGGCATAAACTGGCAAAATTTTTACTTAATTTTCAGATTAACTAGTCACTCCCTTTGCGGCTTTTGTATACAGCAGGCAGAGTCACATGCACCAAAGTGGATGGGAAGTGAGCTCCACTTGGCACATGTAATTCCTATTCAGAACTACAGCTGCCATCCGCTGCCTCTGGGTTTTCCTCTGCTCAGAGAGTCAGGATTTTTTTTTTCTTCCACACCCAAGTCCAGAAGGGTAAACTAGCTTTGAATGCCAGTCAACTCCTCTTTATCTGTTACGGAAAGTCATTTAAGCCATAGAGAGGGGAGAAAAAAATAATGAAGGAGCTAAGCCTCCAAAGCCTTTTGCTTTCCCTGAGCTCTGCTAAGGCTCATCAGGCCCTTTTAAGAACACAAGAGGCAGGAACACAAGTCAGGGACCAGGACAAGCATGGCCCACGAGGCCTCCAGCTCACTCTGTCTCTGCAATGCAAAAACATCACAAACAGATCAAAATCTAGTTAAAAACAAAAACAACCCTCACTTTCACATCTTTGTCCATCAAACCTTCTTAGTAGCGCTGTTACCAATAGCCAACCTGACTGGTTTGGTGGGAGGGGGGTCTTTCTAACCCCCGACCTTCCCCAAGTGTTAGAACAGTCACTGACAAGCCTCGTGATGACCAGCGGATGCACGTGGGGAAAACTGCCACCAGCCACTTCCTACCTCTGTGGAGTTTCACCAAACCCTCGCACAGTTTCTCTCATTTGGTTACTCATCTCAGTGTGGGATGTCACAGGGGCTGCCATTTTTTCAGCTGAGACAACAGGCTCAGAAGGTTTAGAGGGACATGTGCAAGGAAACCATCCAGTGACTGTCAGATCTGGACATCAAACAATATACTAATAACTACTGTTTGCTATGACCTTGTCGTAGCAAGGGAGATCTGTCATCTTTTTCATAGACAGGGACAGAGATGCAGAGAAGTGAAGGAGGCAGGACTGGGGATTGGATACAGGTCTCTCAGATGCAGCAGCACAAGTACCCTCTCTGACACAAACTGTGGGCAGAAGCCCAGGTGTTCTAAGCCAGTGGCTCTCCACCATACCAGCCAAGGGCTGGAGCACCGAGCTGCAGGACCTCAGAGAAACGCCCCCTCCAGGTGTTGCTCCTAACTGCAGCCCCCGCACAGAGGCAGCTTTCCAACCGACTGCTCTGGGCTATTTATGAGCCAGGCCTGCCCTCTCAAGACATCCGTCTTTGGGTTATTCATCCCCCCTATGAGGCAAACTAGCACACGCTGTCCTCTCAGCGCCAAGGCCCGGTCCGGGTTTTGCAGTCAGCTGCTTCCCTCTCCACCCCCTCACCGACAGTCAAGGCTCCTGACTTGGGCTGAGCCTGCTCTATGCTCAATGTTACCCTTTGTCTCAGAAGCCCTGGGCTGCTCTGACGGCTGGAAAGCCTGAACAACAATGATGAATCAGAGTATTTATTTTTGAGGTTTTCTCCAAGCTGCCTCTTCATCAGCTCTTAAATAGCAGCATTCAAGCTGCCACAGACACTTCCAGAAGTTCGCTGGCCTGGGGTTCCCAATGGGGAAAACTTTGCCTTCCTGGCAACAAATGGAACAGCTTCACAATACCCAGGCTAAAGGAGAGACAAATGGAATTTCCCCAGGACAGATGGGTGGCCTACATGTTTATGCTGATTTTTAAAATTATTCTCAAGTCCCTTGGGCTGCATGAGTAATGGTGGATTCTTAAGTGTAGTGACCTTTTCTAAAACTGTTGTATGCTTTTCACTCTTAATTGCTACCACCTGAAACTAAACATACATCTGAGTGAGTCGTCGATCCGGGATAAGGAAACTCCTGTCTTCAAATCTGAAAAGAACCATCTATGGGCACAATGTGGTTTTCTGATGTAAAACTGTCATGTAAAAGTTAACCATTCTAAGACTGAAAGCTTAAATTCAATAACGAAGTCAAAAGACTTGAGAAGGAGAAACGTAATTCACAAGTAGGGAATCTGTTCCTTCTTGATGCACCTTTTGACTGCTAATAACGTAACAAAGATACTCTCCACCTAAGGCATTTATTTATACACACACACCACACCCAGCTTGACGCTTTTATAAATGCAAACACGTTTTTTAAAAGAAGGCAGAGACAAGGAAAAGAAACACAAAAAACCAACAGTGACAATCCGAGGATGCTGCACAGACATACGATGAGGCCGAAACAGTCTCCAATGAGCATTTTAGTCCATGTGCCTGTGCACAGATGAGCTCGGGGGCTGGGTGGGGGTGGGGGCGCTGAAGACATCAGGAGAGAGTGCACTGTTCTTTTCAGGGCAACTTGGATGAATACAGTCTAAAGGTCTAACAGCTGACATGCCTGAGGCTGGGTGGAGGCCTCAGGTAAAGGGCCTACACATCATGGGTAAAAATGGCTGCCCTGTCCTCTCTAGGGTGGCCCTCCTTGGGTCCTTTGGGAACATCACACGGTCAAGTACTGTACTAACTTCACTGCTTCTTGGCTAAGTGCAGAATTCTGTTTTGCATGTGGTGTCCATCTCCACCTATGACAGGTCATGCCCAAGACCCAGATGCCACTGATGTCCAGACTGAGACCAGGACAGTATTGCCAACAATGGAGGCAAAATAAAGGCAATTGCTACCACTTACTGTTAGACAGTCTGCCAGATGCTTTAGATCTACTCATTTAATCCTCACAAGAGCACGCCACGGTATGTATTTATTTCTCAGCATAGGAAATGAAAGCTCAGGGAGGCTGGGTGACTGAAATCCCCCCAGCGTCGCCGTGGCCGAGCGGACATCCCACAGCTATGCTCTTTACCCTGGGCACGCACCTTCAGGCCCATCAGCTCTGGGTCGTCAAGGCTTCCACGATAAAGTCTTGGGTAACACCAAGATAAAGAGGAGGCATCGTGAAGAGGCCCCTCGATGGGAAGGAAATCTTTACTCAAAGGAAATATAAATACTTAAGAACTTTGGAAGTAGGGAAGTAGAGAACACTCCAGTTTTGTTGAGGGAAATCTTGGCACTTTTTTACAGCACAGATGAGGTCAGTCTTAGACACACTAAGGAAAGTTCGATCAGATTTGTGTCTTGTGAATTTTCCAGTGTGACATGAAGGCCATATGGCATTTGGCCACAGAGAAAACATGTTACTACTACAGACCTCAGATTGGAAGGAGCCCTTAGTGTTTCATGGTTTAGTTGTGCTTCTTACCACCACCCCCTTAAACTCATCCTTGGAGCAACAGAACCACTCAAGCTTAGAGTCCAGTTCAGACTTGTTGTACTTTCTCAATGATGCTTACCTGCAAGAATATGTTACTTGTGGCCCCAAATGATTTTTACCATAAATTACAGGAATAATGGTTGAGGAAGCTTTGGTGAATTACTGTTCTCAAAAGAAAAAAAAAGAATTTGAGAATATTGTAGTTCTGATCTCAGGCAGGCAAGAGTTCTCAACATCTGGATACCTGCTAAATTATTATGAGGAAAATGAGCTTCAGGAGCGTGGTGGGAGCAGAGAGGAGGGCTTCCTAAGAGTAGAGCTTACCTGGAAGAGTTGGAGCTCCTAAAACAGAGCGTTAACACGCTAGGGCAGACTGCAGAAAGAATGCCTGGGTTCATGTATCAGATACAGTGGAGACATTTTAGAGGTAGGCTCCTGAAAGGTCCAAGTCATTCACTTCTGCTTATCCAGCACCCATGGCAGGGACTGGCCCCAACTGGCTCCCAATCTAGTCACTGCAGGAAGATGGAGGAACTGACTGGTGACTAGGTAACCATATTCTCTCCCTGGATCTGCCCCAGACATCCACAGGATCCACTAAGCTGTAATTTCTAAGGGGGAAGAGCGGTCAGAGCCTGTTTTGTTAGCCCTTCCTACTACTAAACAGCAACTACTAGCAACAGTCACCACCACCACCACTTATTGAACATCTGATATTCACTATGCATTGTACTAAGCATTCACAAGTCCTTATAACAGCCCCATGAAAAGGCACTTTTTTTTTCACATTTTGCAGAAGAGAGAAGTGAAGCAGAGTTTTATTTCCAAAAGTCAAAGAGCTAGCATGTGGCACAACAGGGATTTGAATTCAGAGCCCAAATCTCAAGCATTATACTACATTGCCTAGAGCATCACACTTCAATGAAGGGGTGGTGAACGAACAGCCTCAGACAAGTTGCTTGGGTATTCTATTCCTGTTCAATTCTGAGTTTCTGAGTGGCTGCTTTTTCAATTCTGGATCCTCTCTCAAGAGCTCTGGTTACTGCTTTTCCTTCTTCCTATAAGTTCTGAACCTGTCACTGTTCGATTTTGTGGCTACAGGAAATGAAAGGGGGCGAACATTCTCAGGTTTCTGTCTACCTCTCAGGAGCTCTGCTTATGGGTTCTGTCGGATAGGAGGCTAGAACTAACAGCTAAAACACCACCAGCAACCACTTGCAATCATCCATAGCTACAGTGCCCATTGGAAAAGCTTTTTTCAGACTGGACACTTTCGGAATCTGGGGTTCACTGTTAGAAGAACTGAGCAGCTCGAAGTACGGAGAATGCTTTCTCTTGCTTATTGCTGCATGAATCAAATCCATTCTGGTTTACCGTACAACCTTAAATCACAGAATCAGAGAAAAAGAAAGGGAATTCAAGTTTGTCTAAGTTCTCCAAACAGGTGATTGGCAAGCTATAAAATGATTGTCCAAAATCTATCTCAATAATCTAGGTCAGTGATAAATACTACTCTGGGGCAGAAGTTAGTCCACTTCTCCCACATAGTTATCAGTGTGAATTATAAAGAGAAGGATATAGGGCAACCCAAGACCAAACTGCTGTCATCTTCTAAAAACCTTGAGGATTTGAACAGTAAATCTCAATTCAGGAGGTACCTTGGGGTCACTAATTAAATTTATTTTGGTTTGTCTTGCTCTCAGTTAAAACATTCAAGTCAATAATGTAGCTTTTTTTCCTTCTTTATATAGGCTTACTTTAACATTAAGTACATTTGTATGGAAAGTATGTACCTATTTTTTGGTAACAGCTTTATTAGTCATGTACCATGTAATTCACCCATTTAAAGTATACAGTTCAAGACTTTTAGTATATTCACAGGTTGTACAAATATCACCACAACCTCACTTTAGAGCATTTTATCCAGAAATGAGACCCCATACCCACTGCCAGTCATGATCTCTTCTTCTCTCCTTATTGGCACTTATGGCAACCATTTATCTACTTTGCATCTCTTTGGATTTGCCTACTTTGGATATTTCCTGTAAATGGATCACACTACATGGTCTTCTATGACTGGCTTCTTTCATTTATAGTGTTTCCAAAGTTCATTCAAGTTGTAGCATGAACCAGAACCTAATTATTTTTTATGGGTGAGTAATATTCCACTGTAAGGACTGACTACAATTTACTTATCCATTCATCTATTGATGGTCATTTGGGTAAGTTCCACTATTTGGCTATTTTGCATAATGTCACTGTGAATATTTGAATACAAGTTTTTGTGTGGACACACATTTTCATTTCTCCTGGGTAAATGCCCAGGAGTAGCACTATTGGGTCATATGGTGACTATGTTTAACCTTGTATTAAAATATGTGCATTTTAATTAAAAGGTTCAGGTGGCAAGTTCAGATTAAGAATTTAAGTAGCATCTGTCAAGTAAAAATTTATTTGTCCCCAAAGATAGTCCATATTCCTAAACTTCTCACACAAATTAGCACAAACCTTAATCTTCAACCTGCCCCTGGGAGAGCATGTGCTCAATAAAATCTGACCTGAAGAGATTCTAATTTGACAGAAAAAAAGCACTTTCTTTTTAAGAGCCAAATCTACTGATTCTGAACCTCCTACCTGCTCCCCTGAAAGCATAGAAACACAAACCTTCCCAATTTCTCCTCAACTCACAACTAAGGTAATTAGGATTTCTTAACTCAACTCCCAATCTGTAAAATGGGGATGAAAAGGCAGTTATGTCAGTCACAAGGAAACAGGAAGACAGACATCTATGAACATCCATGTCGACACCACCCGCTCATCTGAAATTCACAGGCCAGCAGCCACACTCTCCCCTCCAGTGACCATCTCACAAGTAAAAAGCAGCAGCCTGGAGGAGAGACAGCACTTCTGCTCCCTGAGATACCAGATGCCTCCTCACCTGGGGATGTATGTTATTTGCTATCCATTAACTGAAAGAAAAGCAAAACCTCCCTAATCCCTGGTAAAGGAGGTGTGTCTTTTCTTTACATTGTTCAGAAAGTTTCAGGCACATTGCTTCAGAGTTGCAAGACTGTACCGAACATTTGATGGAATTTTTTCTTAAAGGTATTGGATGCTTCCCTATTTACTTAGAGGGAGGGAATGGGAGCGAGAACCACGTCTAGGGCCTGCCAAGTGAAGCATGCAGGGTGCTCTCATGTTTGCCTCTCAAGCCTCACGACAAACCTTTGAAGGTACAGTACTTAAATGTGTTCTCAACCAGCCATAAGGCTCTTGCAGCTGCTGGCAGCGGGGCAGGTGGTAACCGCAGCATCAGCAGCCCATTCTACAGCTCACAGAGGTTCAGCAAACAGCCCCGGGCACAGAGCCGGGAAGGGGAGAAGCCGCTTCCACCAGGGCTTGATTCTGAAATTAAGCATGGTAAACAGTACTAATAACATTCCAGAGTTTGATTTGCATTACCCTTCCCGCCTCACCCCCCGCACCACACCAAATGTCCCCAAACTGCATAATCTAATCAACACTGTAACTTCATAAAGCTTTTCTGTTTTATTTTCTAATCTTGTGTTTCCCGTGGCTCATCTGTGAATCAGCCTTCCTTGATCAATGGAGGATCTATCCAGATCACTTAAAACTGAATGCAGGTGGACTGAATTAGAGCACACCAAGAAGGTTCTAGTCACCAAACTGTTTGTGTCTTAGATATCAGCTTCCTATCAGAGCATCTCAACACCACACCAACGCAATGCTATCATCCAGGACTGGGATCAGCAGCAGGCTGAAGGGCCATAGGGAATAACTGCCAGGATTAGGAAAGGGGGACACAGGCAAAAATTAAAGTTTCTAGAAAGCAGTGAATGAATGAAAACCCAGGTAAGGAACAGAAATCATGAGTACATAAATATCAAAGGGCAGAAGCCAATGGCTGTCCAAGGTCTAGGCAAACAGGTGGTAACCATAGCAGTGAGAAGAGAAAGAAAACAAATGCTGACTGCCCAGTGCATTCCAGGCATGACGCTGTTTTTGGTGTCTACCCTTTTATTTCACATGTAGGCATTTTAGTATAAGAGAAAGAGCCGGGAAATGGGGGACTGGCCTGGATGACCTAAATACCCAGCTATGGGGGTCCCTCTTTAAAATAAAGACTTTGTGGTGTCCCAGTGCCCAAGATCCTATGAGCCTGGTTTTCTTGCTGAGAGAACAAAGATTAGACATGAGTGAGCAAGGAAGAGGGCCCACAGGAACGGAGAAAGGAGGGATGGGCACACAGGGCCAGGCACCAGCCACAAAGGAACGGTCTCTGTGGCTCAGGCGGTTTGCAGGACCCCCTGTGGGCCTCCTACGTAGGTGAGAGTGCTGACCCTGAGGCATCTGATGGGGAACTGCCCACAGGTACACCAGTGGGCAGCAGAGGCGAGGGCCTTTGAACCCGAGAGACAGCAGATGAAGCAGCGGCTCTGCCTGCGCTTCATTAGCCATCCCCCAAGACGTCAATATATTTCTTTGCCGTGTGTTCTCTTGAAGGAAGAGCCCTGGCCTGATGGACATATAATCAACAGATGGCCTATTTACACTCAAGAATATTTTAAGTAGGCCTCATCCCTGGTGAGTTTTCTCTATCTGGCAAAAACATGAGGGATGGGTAAGAGGCGGTATAGATGGGCAGTCAAGAGTGGTTCCAAGTACGGATCTAAAAATCAGACTGCAGGTGCTCAAATCCTGGCTGTCAGCAAACCTCAGATGAGGTGCTAAACCTCTCTAGGCCACAGTTTCTTTAGCTGAAAAGCGAAGGTGCTAATTGTGCAATCTCAGAGTTTTGAGAATATTTGAGGAACTAATTCACACCAAGTTCTGAGGATGGTACCTGGTACTTAGTATGTGTGCAGTAAACACTAACTACTCCTCCTCATGACAGTGTAATAACAACCATGCACTCGTGACACTCTGGCCTCAATGTAATTGAAATATATTCCAATTGGAATTCTTTGCACACATAAAATTGGCATATGCCACTAGACAGCCCAAGTCTGCCCCAGGAGATTCTCCCTTATTTCACTGTAACAATAGTACAGATGTGAGTCAAATAAGGAGTCTTAAAGTTTATTTGTCCACTTCTCTTAGCCTGGGAGTTTATTATTATTTAAACACATTTGGCCCAGAAATTCAGAGAGGTAAACCTGTGACTTCTAATATTCAGAATTCATAACTCAGGAGAACATCAGACGTTTAGGAATAAAATTGCAACCTTCATCAGATTTACCAAGAATTGACAGAAGATAATGGACTCTCATTCACGCACCAGAGACTCCCCCTTTGCCCTTCTGAAGGACAATAATGGAGCCACTGCATAGCTCTCATCCCAGGGCATATGCAAATACGGATCTTTAACACAAAATCACTGTCAGCTCCATGAGAGAGGAAAACAGTCAAGGTCAATGTAATCAAAACTAATCATTTTCAAAATGGGGGAATCAGAAAAGGTCACGATCTTCATACTGCCTCTAAAAGACAGAAAATCTTCGGCTGCAAGTTGAAAGGTCCACTCCCACCTCTCCACAAAGGAGTGCTCAGTAAACACTTCGGTGTTAAAAAAAAGGAAGGAAGGATTGGCTTCTGCCCCCACGGAGTCCAATCCAACAACCTTCAGACAACTTGTTTAAATGTCTGAGAAGCCGGCTTCTCTGGCTGCCCTTTCCAAAGGCCTCTGCAGTGGCAGAAATAAGCCTGAGCAATCAAAAGCAGCTCTCCTGAGTTGACAGCAGCCATTCGGTAGGAGCCTTATAAGAGGAAAAGATTCCACCAGGCCAGGGTGGGAGGCAACAGGAAGAATCTCCTCTGGATCTTTCCCTGGTTACTGAGGACCAATCCACTAGGTATCCAAGTAAAGCCTTACATGGGAAAAACCTACCAGCAAGACTGTTCCATCGTTCGGGAGGAAAGAGCAGAAGGCTGACCTTCCAACAGTCCTGCTCTGACTATCAAATTGAGAACGAATTATAAACCAAGTGGTCGCCATGTGACTCGCGGCCTTGAATGTGCTTTGTTCCAGGACACATGGCCTTATTAGCATGAAGATTTCTCGAGGATGGAGAAAGGCACTTGTCTGCAGTAAACCCGTGGTGAACACAGGAGCAGAGGACACTTTCTTCTCAGGCAGACCAAATGCAGAAGAGAGGAAGCGTTAGGGGAAAGAGCTAATTTCATGAACTAAAAGGAGAGCCTACCACTTTTCTGCACGCTTTTGGATATCCCTTTAACACCTGAGGGGAAAGAAAGTACAGAAATCTAAAGGGTATTTACTAGCTAAGACATATGTCACAACAGGCTCTAAGATTTGAAGTCTCTTCTGCACTGAAATTCATTTTCAAGCAGCCCAAGTGTTATTGACTGCCTAAGGTTACAACCACATTCAAGTGTTTTCCAGCCACAGATTTCCTTCCAGGGAGACAGGGGAAGCAAACGTACCTGCTCTGTGTTGAGCAAGCGCGGTTCGCCTAGGTGGCAAGCTGTGTGCAGGCCAACTCACCCACAGTGTCAGTTTAGTGGCTGGGAATCAAGCACCTCACACACCCTCAAGGAAGGTATTATATACAGGGATTTTCTGGAGAGGTGGTGGGGGTGGGTGGGGGTCGCACTTGTCCACGGCCACTGCAATGGATGGGGAAGCCCAACCGTCAGTGGGTGAAAACATGAATCCAAGCCAGTCCTTACAGCGTTTTCCCATGCAAAAAGGGAAGGACAATGTGGTTGTAATTGAAAGTACAAATGGAGACGTGTGGGGAAAAAAGGGACTAAATCGTATTTTTAAAAAGTGGATTAACTTAAAGAAAAAGAACTGAGTCTGGTGAAAACCACTATCAAAAAGCTAATGAATTGTCACGTGACTGTGAGCCCTCAGTGGCACCGGGATTCCTTCTGAGCAAGGTGGCCGAGAGACCCAAGGGATTCGCTTTGCAGCCAGGTCTCCACAAGTGGGTCACAAGGGGGAAAAAGCCATCCCCTAAGGCAAAGCCATCTGCAGTTTTCCCTCTTGGAAATTCACCCTGATCTGCTTAGAGGCGAACATGGTGCTCCAGCTGCGAAGGAGCTAAATAATGCAGGAGCAGATCCAGCAGGCCGGGCGGCTGGCGGACTGCGCTCTGGGTGGAAACGCATGGTTGCTTAGCTCCTCTCGGGGGAAATCAAACTCCACTGCTGCAAACGCAGGCTCCAGTATGTGAGGTCTGGGAGAGGTAAGCACTAAGAAAACCATTTTAAGAAGAAAGCCCACTTTCTCTGCACCCTGGTTGCTAAACAGGGACTGGCAGGCATCCATGACGTGTGGTACCCACTGGTGCCATGTGCTGTGCACAGGTTGAGACCGGGAGACAAAGAAGTGGGCGTGAAAGCAGCAGTTGGGACAGAAGTCTCAGAGTCAGTTTGTCATCGCTCTTGCTGGTGGGCAGAGGCCTGACCCCTAAAAGGGAGGGCACAAGGCTGGGAGGGCCCCCGTAGGGCGACGTGAGAAAACGTGGGCCAGCGCACTTCACCCCAGTCACCCCACAAAAACGGGACAAATCAGGGAGCCAGCAACCCAGCATTTATTTCTGCCTCCAACATCCACTACAAATGGAGTCTCTCTCGCCAAGCCAAAGACGGAAGGTAACTGAGTCTGATGCGGAGCTCTAATAAGGCACTGAAGTCACCAACCATCACCTTGGAGATGCAGATTTAATTGACCTGGAGAACACCCAGGCCTCCGCCCTTCTTTTAAAAGTTCCTCAGGTGATTCTAAGGTGCAAACGGAGCTGAGCAGCCCTGGTCTGCAGGGTCCAGGGAAGGAAGGGCTCCCAGGCCGCAGATCCTCACGTTATCGCCGTTCTCCCTGCCGTTCAGCTTGTCTCCCACTGCACAGACGGCACAGGCGCGGCTGGGGCTTTCATGCGGTCTATTCCCTGGCCCGTTTAACCGCAGGCTTTCGTAGAACCCTGTGCTCAGGTATTTGCTGAGTGAACAGGAGCCGGCAGAGTCCCACTGGGGCAACCAATATTTCTGAGAAGATCCTAATTGTCAACAAAAATCTGGGCAATCAAACAAGTGAAAGTGTTGTCAGGAGAACACGAGAGGGAGACAGGGAGAGAGACTGAGGCAGACAGATGAGACAGATATGCCAGGGGCCTGACTGCTTATGCCCCAGACAGAACAAAGTGGGAGCACAAAGATGATTTTTCTAGATCTCCATCATTTACCCCATATTGTCACCTCTAAATGCAGGGAAGGAATATGATCATTTCAAGCAGGGTGGCTGCGTAGGAGCTGTGGCTGAAACCTGAAAAAGGAATTCCAGGCTTTGAGAGTACCTTTAGAAGTAGGTCGGGGAGCCCTCTTTCCCTGGGCTGGATACACATACAGTTCATCCCTCTAACAACAAAACACTGCAGACTGGGGAGTCTATACCTCCTGCACTTCTCTGGAACAGAGAACAGAAGATGCTGGGAAGACATCCATTTGATCTCTTGTGGAAACAAATACAGGAGTACAAGATTGCAAAAGTCCTGTTCTGTTCAAATCCAACCATCTCTATAGCTGAAAAAAATGTTAACTGATGATATTTGCTTTCTGCCCAAGATTTTTAGTTTCCCCATTTCTTCAGAAATCTCAGTGATAGTACGCTGAGTGAAGTTCATTCTGCCATCCTCATCTACATTTATCAGTCAGACTTTGAGTCACAGTCCTTGGCTTCATTAAATATACTCACTCGTGTGTTTACCCCTCCTTCCACATCTCAAATGGAACGATGGTCTCAACTGGAATAAGCGTACTTGGCTTATATCTCCACTCTGAGAGTGCAAAATATTTGATGAACTTCAAGGCAGTAAGGATTGGAATAAACGGATTCTAGCCAGGATGCCCTTATGCAGCAGCCAATCAGAGGGAAGTGAACTTGGGGCAGGAGCCAAGTTAACATATTCACTTTCTAAGAGCTTAAAGGGACATGACATGGACATATCCAAGCCAGAAGAGCATTATTCCTAATTTGGTTCACAGGGACAGGAGGAGGCCTATTTCCTCCCTTACTTGGTTTTCCTTAACGCATATCGCTGATCTAGGATGACAGAAGAGCAGCAAGGGGAAGTATGTGGAGTGAGTCAGCTGAAATATCAAGTCTATTTGATTAGCTTGTGCCCCATCAGGCAGGGTAATCAGCAGCTTATTTTGAGACTTGAGAGTTTGATTTACCCAGATAAGCCATGAACCACAATATTTAGGGATTTCATATGAGGAGTCACAAAAATGAGACAGTCCTAGAGGACTTTCATGAGGACATTTTCAAAGTGATTATCATTTTGCTGCTCAAAAATATGTAAAATTAGCCTTGAGACAAATAAAAATAAATGGAAATTTTTGAAATCTCATTTCCCTGTGAAGAAAAATTCAAAGACAGTCTATGAGATTCTGGAGTGACACCTGTGGGCCAGTTCCCACTGCAAGGAAATGCTCAAGAGCTGGTGATACCACTTACAGATACACAGCCCTTACCCCCAGCCCCCGAGGCCTGGCATGGGCACGAGCTCCTTTTATCAATGAAGCACCAGGCTCTGTAAGGTCACGTGACTCCAACAGTAGTGCCAGGACTAGGAAATGACTCACTGAGCTCAAAAACCCAGGTGGTCAGCTGCTGGACGAAGTGCGCAGCTAGTATTATTCACAACAGCTTCTTTGACTTGGAAGTAGTTAGAGTAGGGATGGAGAAACAATTGGTACATGATGTCTACATTACAAAATGCTGTTGTCACCTTAGAGAATCTGATGCAAGTTTATACACATGCACTTAGCTTGACTGTTGCACTCAAACTTTTGCAAAGCCCTTATTATAAGGATACTAATGGTGTTCAAAGATGACATTTCAGTTCCAAGAAAGTCTATTGAAACCCAGAGAGGCTTAAAAAAAAAAAAGAAAAGAAATTGGCTTCCCCATTAAGACTAGAGCCATTTGCCACCCTGACATAGCAAAACCCAAACTACAAAACAACTCTGCTGGGTTTACATGCCATTTGTTTGATTTTGAACTTAAAATGCTATCATTTTTCCTCCTCTAACATTTAAAAGACACTCGCTGCCTCTTAGTCTTAACCACCCAATGAAAATAAACTCATCAAGTGCCCCATTAAAACACTAACCAACTAATATATATTTTTATCACTTCCAAGTATCATTTCAAAATATCTTCCCTTCCACTTGTATGTACTGTTTTAGTCTCCTATTCATGCTATAACAAAACACCAGCCTTAGTGGCTGAGAACACAAATGTATCTTACAGTTCTGGAGGGCAGAGGTCCAAAGCGAGTGTTACAAGGTTGTAACCAAGGTGTTGGCAGGACTGCCTTCCTTTTGGAGGCCTCAGTCTCCTTGCTTTTTCCAGCCTCCAGAGGCAACCCACATTCCTTGGCACATGGCCTCTTCCTCCATTTACAAAGCAAAAGCCCCCAACCTCTGCTTCCATATCCTTTTCTGACTTCAACCCTCTTGCCTCACTCATTAAAAGGACCCTTGTGATTGATTGCACAGGATCATGTGATTACCAAAATAATCCAGGATAATCTGTCCATCTCAAGTTGCTTCATCACATCTACAAAGTACTTTTTGCCACAAAAGGTAACATATTCACAGGGTCTGTGGATTACGATGTGGTATCTTTCAGGGGGCATCATTCTTTCTACTATACAGATATACATATTTATTACATGGCTGGAACAGTGTACCTGCATCAATTTTATATGTAAGTATTTTTTTTAATGGAACACTGTATTGCAAACACTTTCCTTAATCATAATCAAGATTTTTTTCAACTATATAAAGTCCCACCTAGTTGATAAAACCCATTACAAATGGCTAAAGGGGGGTATGTATGATGAATGGTGTTTTCTTTAAAATTTTCTTTGTAATATTTTCCAACAAGTAATTTTATCAACTAAAAAAAAAAAACTACGGAAAACAGAAAGCAGCAGGAATATATGCTGACCCACCACAACACCAAAGCTGACAGAAGGGGTTTGTACAAAGGTCTGCAGCATTTCTCATGGGAGTAGAGGTGAGCTGATGTGTTCTTCATTCTACACAGAGCACAATCAGATGCCTTTCAGCAGAACAGAAATAATCGCTCTATGGTCTATCATCATGAATGACCGACAGAGCCACAAAGCATCAACAGTAAAGGAAAAAGTAGCAACGGGCTCCCTCATTTGCATGTTCTATAGTCTGCAATTTGTCGGCTTGTAAACTTTGGCTTAAGGATTACAGCTTGTGAATGTAAACTGTTCTGGCTTTCACTGCCAAAATCCAAGTGCCAGGATTCCGCTAGCTCCCTGTTTTACCTATTTGGCAAAAACACACAAGAATAAGGATGCAATGCACACTAGGAAGACCCTAATGATCTGGGGCTGAGGGAAGGGGAAGAGGTAGAGATGGCAACAGAATTTGTTTCAAGTAAGCTATTTAGGCACATAATATAAAATAGGGGCTGGCAAACTTTTTCTTTTAAGGGCCAGGTAATATTTTCATTTCTGGGGGCCATTCAGTCTCTGTCACAAGTGCTCATACTTGACTCACTGCTATAGGGTCAGAGCAGCCACATTCGAGACCCCAGTAACAACATGCATCTGTGTTCCAGTAAAACGGTATTTACGAAAACAAGCCTTGGATGGGATGTGGTCCAATGAGTTTCAGTTTGTAACCCCTTGGTATAGAAGGACAGGTGTCTTTATGTTATACAAAGACCAAAGTATCCCCAAATTGTCTCTTCATCTCTAATTTACCTTTTTTGATCATTTTTAGCAAGTCTTGGCTTTAAGAGTCAGCTAAAGTGGTATATTTCATCACTGACCCCAACTCTTTACCCCTCTCTGTACCCATGCCCTTTTTCACATACACTAATTCCTCCCATAAAGATCGGCCCTGCCCCCGAATTTGGGCTCAGGCGTGTGACTTGCCCGGGCTAACAGAATGAGGTAGAGATGCCAACGTGCCAGTTCCAAGCTTAGAATGAAGCATTTTATGACATTTCTGCTTGCGCTCCTGGGTTTCTGCCAGCCCCAGGAAGAACACAGCCAAGCCAGTCTCCTGGTCAGAGGACGACGAAAGGCATGTGGGAGAACTGTCTGACCTCAGCCCCACAATGAGAAGGGAGGTGCCCGGGGGCCCAAGTTCGATCAGCCAAACCACATAAAGGCCTGCAGATTACGTAAATAACACCATCATTGTTTCAAAGCCATTGATTTCTGGAGTGGTGAGGTAAACTGATATGAATAGTTTGTCAATCAGAAAGCAAACTGCCTCTATTTCACACATACCCAATTATCTCCACTGAAATCATCTGCATAGAAAACCTGACCTCCTTCTATGGAAGAATTTGCTGCTATCTCTGACAAATACATGTAAATATATGAACATATATATATTTAAGTATCTCAATATTTTCTTAGTGCCTAGTGTATATCCAAGGATCGGAACATATCTATATAGCAATATGGGTATTCCCCACTATCTGAAAGTATGTTCCTTTGAAACTTTTTATAAGCCAAAATGGCATAAAACAAAGAAGCAATTACCATTAATTTATGTGGAAATGCTTTCTAGCATTTCCAGATCCAAAAAATAACCCCTCTTGAACGTTTGACTTCTTAGGACACATCTTGCTAACAGATGCACAGAATAAATTGAGGTAAAGCGCAGACGCTCACAGAGTTCAAAGCTGTGACAGCTTGTCAAAATGCTGTGCGGTTCCCAGAGAAGAAGCGTGGGGGCGCTGTTCTCGCTGTTTGGTGTGCACCGCCTCTGTAGAGTGGATGCAAAACCAATGTTGAATGCTATTTTCATGTTATGCTTTTTTCTGTAAAACTGAAAATCCTCTTTGGATTTCTTGTGGTTAGCGAAAGCAGGTACATAAGAAACAGGCCTTCCGTAAAAACAAACTGGCATAATGAAAACTTTCAAAAAGCAGGGCATACCTCTGTAGTACCATATACGATTTCCAAAATTTTTCATTCACAGCAGTATGTCAGTTTTAGACCACTTCATAAGACATATGGTTTATCAACAATATGAAAGCAATCTGGAACTCTGCTGACTTTGACTGTTTATTTACAGGAAGTATTATCACCAAGAGCCTTAGATAAAATGATGTTTCTAAAGCAATTATGCAGTTTATTCCAAGACATCCTTCTGAATTAAAGTAAAAACAAAAAAACTCATGACTTTTGGAAAAGTATGTGAGTGGGGCTGACCTGTTTCTGTTCCATTTATGGAGACATGTCCATTTTCTGCTTTAAACTAATATTACTGAGTCATGACTTACATCAACATTTCTAGTGAAGACGCAAGTCTCAGTTCAATGAAAAGTACTTACCCAAATTCTGCTCAGGGTCATCTCAGACCCATGATCTATCCAAGGACACCCCAACTATCAGTATTTCTATGAGGCAGGTCCGTGTGTCCTAGGAATGCTTTACCCTTTAATGACTGCGATATCATCCTCGTTAGGCTAATCTCTCCACAAAACATGTACAGTCACCAAATTTTAGGTGGTTCTCTATTACAAAGGCTTGGCTCTAAGCAGATGATTTTAAATGTTGAAGGCATTTTCTAAAGCCAGCCTTCCAAAGTCTATGCCATTCATAACACATGGGAAATATATTAATATCTGCAATAAACTGTTTACAAACTTTCAATTGTAATAAGAACCATTTGCAATGATGCTGATGGTGAGCACCTTGAGATTTTAAACTGTGCAAGTTCTTGCAGCTGTAACCGTCTGGTAGTGGGCCGGGCTAGGCAGGCCTGACTTCATGCATAGGCCTGGGGGGTGTGGCTGGCTCGGTCTACGGCTCCTCTGCCAGAAGGCTTATTTCTGCTCCATGAGGCCTCTCCCCAAGGGTAGTCAGGGCTTCTTCCTGCAGAGTAAGTCCCATGGGAGGGAGCAAGAGTGGGAGCTGTCAAGCCGTGAAGCCTCGGCTCAGAACTCCAACATCATTCATGCTGCAGTCTACTAGTCAAAGGAGGTCCCAAAAGCCAGTCTGGACTCACAGGAGTGGGAAAAGAGACTCTACCTCCTGACCAAAGGTGTGGCAAAGTCATGTTACAAGGATAGGAGGATCTGTGGCCACTCTTTGCAATATACCACATGTACCTAGCATTTGCATATTCTATCGTTTCTATGTAAAAGTGCACTGTAGTTTTCTTGAGTCTCCCTGCATAATCACATGGGAAATTCTGAGGATGACAGGCAAGTGACCTTCAATAAAGGCAAAAAGATGCAGACACTTATCACAGGTTACTCCTCACCTGGGGCAACAGAGTAGGTACATTTCCAGGCTAATGGCACTGGAACATAGCTCCTTGGGCACAGGCATTTTTGTCTGTTTAGTTCATTAATGGATTCTCAGTGCACAGAAAAGTGCCTGGCCCAGAGTAGACTAGCAATGAAGACCTGTGAAATGACGGAGTGGATGCCTCCTAGGTGTTCTGATTGAAAATTACCAAGGAGCTCTGCAGTGGGAGATGGGGACTAGATCTGGCATCCAGGATAATACTAACTTGGGAGTATAAGTCATCTGAAGTCACATGTTTGACTACCAGTGCTTTGAATGAGAGCACGGTACCAATGTGCTGAAACGTTCCCGCATTAGTCTTCCAATGTGACATAAACAGCTCCTAGAGACTAGAAATCGAACAAAAGCACAACAAAGTAGACTTTCTATTAATTCCAATAGAACAAAAATGCCTTTATAAGTGGAAATTTCTGTCTTTGTGAACTTTATAGGAATGTGAATTGTGAGCCACAAATTAATGAAACAGTCTTCCACTGAACAATGGATCTTACATAGTACCAGGACCCAGAACTCAGGCATGCACAATAAATGCTTTAGAGAGGAAATGCAATAGATGTTTTTGTTGAATGTTAGACGGTTAATGCTGGAGCCAGAAGACCCTGGCAAGTGTCTAGTCCCCGAGGCCCACAATGAGGAAGCCGAGACCTCAGAGTCAAGCGGTTTGCCTAAGAGATGCAGAGATGGGACAAGAATTCAGGAGTACAAACTGAGCTCTGAGAGCCATTTTCTACACCCAGCTGACAGTTTTCAGGGGTATAAACAAGCTTTTGAATATAAGCAACTATAAATAGAAATTAGTCAGAGTCTTGTATTAGATAGGTTGACATCATCACAAGGCAATTCTATTCATTTCAAGGCCCCTCTGACGCTCGCTCTGAAAGTTCTCTTGAGTAACTGCTTTCTTTGCTTCTGCTGGTACCACTCTGGACTTTCCTCAGGTTAAATTGTGTCCTTCTAGCATATTCCAGGGACCTCAACTTCATCAAAAAGTTCCCCCTTCTCGCAAAGCTCACTGGATGTTCATGTGAACTTGTTTTCTCATCCATCTGCACTGCATGCGCTAAGAGTAGGGAGCACGGTTTTTCTAATTCTTCTGCACATTCCTACAGCACTGAGCAGCCACCTGACATGCACATTTTGGTTAAGCATTAATAGCTACTATTTATTGAATGATTATGTGATGGGCAATGAGCTAAGCATCCGACATGCATTCTTTCATTTAATTCACCCCCAAACTCTATGATTATTTGTCCTATACCCATAGATGAAAGTGCTGTGATGTATAGAGGTTAATGGATCTGCTCAAGGTCACATAACTAGTAAGGGTATTTGGTGTGGAGATTCAACCCTAGGACTGTGCCTCTAACGTTCATGCTTTCTTAAGTCCGGATCCTTCCTAACTAAAACCTGCCTGAGTTTGAAGTGGGGCTCAGGAAATGCATTTTAGAACACATCCCAGTCGATTCAGAGGTACAGCCAGGGTTGGGGGTCACTACCCTATTCTCTGCAACCCTACACTGTCCAATCCTGCGTCTGCTTTTCTGAAGCAGGGATGATGGTGTGACCAGAACCTGACCCTAGTCCACTGTTCTCAGCTCCCCACAGGCTATACACACTGCACAGAGTGCTTTCTTCACTCCCGTACTCAACCTCTTCATGGACTCCTCCACAGCCTTTTCTGGATATCGATGGAAACCAGAGGGCATCAGGTACCAGTGGCAGTAACAGAATTCACGAGGCAGCAATACCAAGAGTCTGTCAAGGAAGTCCTGACATCGTGGCTCAGGAAAGGACCAGAGTTCAAGGCCCCATGAGGCTCGTAGTGGGCCTCATGATGAATAATGCTCTATGCTCTCTTCTTTGGGGCCTTTGAAAATGAGTTACCCCATGCCTCATGTCATCCAGTGACAGACCCAGCTACAAAATTTCACACCGTTTCCCACAAGCTCAGAATGGAAACTACGGCTTTCACTGCTATGCCCCTAAACTGGGCATCATAACACTCTCAAGTACCCTTTTAGCTTGCTCCTCCCCCTCTCAAAGGACCCCTTAGGGGTCAGCAAAATCATCTGTAAAGGAATAACTCAGCCCCTTTATAAAACAATAATGCAACACCCAGCACAGGAGTGAGATTCTCAAGATCACAATCATGAACTTCCCATCAGTCCCCGAGTTTCTCCTTGCTCACAGGCTCTCTCCTGCTTCAATTACTGCCTGCCCGCTCCCCAGCCATGCTCTTCTCTCTTCTTGGCTCCAACAGCCAGGAACTCCTTTCTGCCTAGCACAGCCGAGACAGACTCATGAAGACATTACTAAATACTAAAAGGAAATAAACAGAAATTACAAGAATCCAAATTAAAAAGGGGGGTCGTTTTATAAAGTACAGGTGCTCCAGCCTGCTGCAGTCAGCTTCACCGGCTTCACATGTCACCCGGTCCTGGGACACCTTGAGGGATTTGTGGTCCAGACCAAGCAGCGGCATGGGTTGAAGGAAGGGTTCTTTCAGAACTAAATTGAACTCAGTTCCTCAATTCTTTCTCCAGTATTTTGTTATTTCAAAGAACATTCAGTATTTTGAGGACCTATCTGAAAGACCTATCAGGACTCCCTATTTCCTGAGCCCATGTCCTTGCCTTTCAGAGTAAAGGGATAAAACAATTTTTGACCCTATTTTCTCTTCGTCTATAAGAATCTGAATTTGTCTTTGGCCTTTTCAGCATACGTTCTTCCAACTTAGGACTCCTACAAGGACCCAGACAGAGCCGGACCAGATTTATCACTGCATGATTGGATGTTTACTTTTAGTTTTCCTCAGCCAAAAAAGGGGGAAAACACCACATTTCCTTAGAAAAAAGTTGAGCCTCACCTTGTAATTTATACCACTCTTCTGAGATCCTTGATACAGTACTTATTAGAAAAAGTATGAAAAGCAATTCAGAAAGAGGACAGAAAAATTCTGTGGTCACACACTACCATTGTCCTTATAAATGAGTTTTCATTTAGATACTAAAGACAGGATTAAAAACCTCAGAAAATGAGAATTCTGACTTTGATCATTATATTTTCTTTGTCCATCACAATATACCAGAAGGACTATATTTGTACTCCTGCACTATATAAAAACATGAGTTAGCAATTGTCAAATTCTTTCAACGTCTGTGAATACACTTGCCAGAGAAACTGCAGACGGCTGCAGAAATCCTGTAAATGTCAAACATTTTTAGTACTTTTCTTTTTAAGGGGGCAATTTCCAAATCGCAATTAGTTGAAGCTACAATTGTTTTGTATGGAGTGGGCAGGTCCCCAAAGAGTCCTGACAATGCTGCATGTCATACAGTATCTGAGGCGTATCAAGAATTCAGGCCCCCTTGTCTAATATACAAATGATGACCTCAACCTGAGACTTTAAAAAATCATTGCAGTTAAAAAAAAAGAATTCTATTGCAGGTTTTGACAGGACTGAGAATTCCACTGTGTCTAAAATAGCAGCTTGTAAATGACATCAGCATTTTCCTTTTCCTGTTCTATCGGGGGCAAACCTTTTGGATTTTAAAAGCCCAGAAATCAAGTCACTTGGAACTAAGAATGCAGGATATTAGTTAGAAGAGAGTGTTCTTCCTGTTTCTTTAGCCCAAGCAGAAAGTTAATTACAAACAAATCTGGACATCTGAAATTTAGGGGAAAAATGGTCCCTAATTGCCTTGCATTTCACAAGTTGAATTCAACCTGATTTGACAGCAAAATAAATACAAATAAACTTTTCATTCAAAGTTATCTTATTCTTCCAACAGCTCAGAAACCTGAAGCCACCTTATTCAACGCCTTTCCTTAAACAGCAGAGTAGGTGAACTCTGTGAGTGACCAGGAATCTTATATGACAACAGGACCATTCTCAGTCATGTCCAAGATAAATAAGCCCATCCCCAGAAACACATCCTACGGTGGTGGTTCTCAAATAGAGGGCGTCACTTCGAGAGCTCGTTAAACCCAGAGTGCTGGGCCCCTCCCCAGAGTTGCTTGTTCAGTCCATCTGTGGCACCTGAGTTTTTGCTTGTCTAACAAATTCCGGTGGTACTAATGCTACAGGTGTGGGATGCAGGTGGGAGACTTTGAGAACTACTGCCCAGGGAATATTGAAGGACATGGGAGATTTAGCCCTTACCAAGCACCAGGCATCACAAAGTCCTTGATCACCCAATATGACCAACAGATGCATCCCCATTTAAGGTGAGTAAACAGGTCCAGGGAGTTTATGGTATTTGCTGGCAACTAAAAAGGCAAGAGGCAATCCAGGGAAGGCAGAGTCTACCACACCTTCTAATTATTTCACTCCCCTTTAGACCCCAATCAACAATATCACAAACATCATAAAAATACCTGCCTTACTATCTGATTGGGCTACCTTACAACTTGCAAACTTGCTAATAAAACATTCTAACTTGGAGGCCTTGGAGCATTCAAACACAATTACACATGGCCATTTCTCATCTCAGGAGCCAATTTCCATGTCCATGTAGTTGCTGGGAATTTCCAACAATCCTCTTCAACTTTTGGTTCACTCCTTCCCCTGTACAAACAAACTGCCCAAATCCTCCTTTCTCAATAAGCCAACCCTAACTGGACACACGGTAATGACCTGCCCCTGAATAAGGATGTAACTCAACACCTACAATAGAAATAGCATGTGCATGGCTTGTACTTTTCAAGGCAATGGCTGAAGACCCTGATGTTTGTTTACAGGTGTCAAAATCATGTTATTTAGGGTAAGCTCCCCAAACAGATCTTCATGCTTTGTACAATATGCGTCATAGCACAACACTTAATAAAGGCTGTGTGTCGATAACAACCTGCAGTAACTCTCCATATCAGGGACTCCCTTACACTGTATAACAAAGCAACTCCAAGATCTGTTTCCATGACAACAGCAGCATCACACAGGAAAGAGAAGGAAGAGAGTAGAGCAGGCTCTTTAGAAATAGCTACCAGAAACGCACACCCAGTTTAGGAGACTAAAAACCATGTTCTGGGCATTACATTTGGGGTTAAAATCTTTCCTTTCTTGAATGTATTCTCTAATGATCTATTTTTATACATCTAATAGGAACTGATTTCAGAACACTATAAATACCATCCATCTGCTGAATTTCAGAAGGTCTAAAATTAGGTTACCAGGTTCATCAATTTCTCTAAGAAGATTCTAGTAGAAATAGATCAAACCCTTCAGATGGCAATAACAGCAAAATGCTGATGGTTCAAATGCTATAGTAAATAAGTTGCATTCATTTAAAACCTAAAAGCTAATAAATTCTAAAACTTATAATCTTTTCCTGAATAAATTAAAATGGGAAATATGAGGCAATAGTTTCTTAGAAGGCACTAAAAACAATTCACCACATATTGAAAATAACTCAACGGGATGTATAACTAAATCATATATATGCATATATGTATATGTTACATACATAACTAAACACATGAGAGTAGAAAACAATACATTTTCCTTTTCTATTATGCTCATTATCAGCCTTTGCTAATGTTTGCTTTTCTCTCATGGATCAGTTGGAAATAAAAGGAAACAACCTAAGCAGCCTTCTCCCCACCTGATTTTTTTTCTACCTTGACTTTTTCCTTCATCCACCATCAAAGAAGAAAGGGCCCTCTTACTAAAAATATCCTGGAACAGCAGCCAGAATTGGGGCCTATTTTTTCCTCAGCTACTGGGAGGTAAGGTTATTTCACCTACATGTGTACCAAGTTATTTTTAAAACTTGTCTTGTTCCTTTCTAGTTATTCTATTTCAATAAACAAAAGAGGCCCTGGCAGCCTGTTGTACTCAATTTTACTCTAAGCATCCTAGCTGCTCCTTGGTCCACATGCTGACACCGAATGGAACTTCCACCCACAGGCCAGAATGCATAAACTGCTTTGTGAAAACAGCTCGACAGGTAATTTGCAACTTGTCACAAGCATGGAAGTCAGATATCTAAACGAGGTGGCACTTGCACAAAGAACTGTGTGTTCTTTACTCTTGATAACCATCCATTATGCTAAGAGGCCACAACCTGCTCAAAGAATCCTAATATTATTGGCGCCAAAGTTAAAACAGAAATTCTGTATAACATCAAGGTTACCTCAAGCAGAATCTAATTTCTAATCATTTACTTGCTAATTTCACTAAGTATTTATTGAGATCCAGCTATAAGCCAGATTCCAGATAAGCAATGAGGACAGGGATCTGAAAGATGGGTTTTACTGTCAAGGGACTACAGTGTATGGATGGGTAGGAACAAACAATTACAGCCTGGTGTTATCAGTGTTCTTCAGAGCCTTCCACAAAGGGAGAACAGAGGAGGGGCAACTGGATATGGGGTGGGGTTAGATGGGGTGGTCAGGGAAGACTTCTGAGAGAAGAGATGCCAAATGTGATTCTTAAAATGAGACTAAGAATTGGCCAGGTGGATATCTGATAAGGGATTAATATCCAAAATACATAAAGAACTAATACAACTGAACAGCAAAAAATAATCTGATTTAAAAATGGGCAGAAAAGCTGAAAAGACATTTTTCCAAAGACTTACAGACGGCCAACAGGTACAAGAAAAGGTGCTCCACATCACTAATCATCAGGGATATGCAAGTCAAAGTTCCCCCTTCTTCCTAGGATGGGAAGACAGCTCTCCTCAATTCCTACAACTTACTCCTTTCTGCACACAGAGCTTTCCTGCCTCACTGGGTCCCTATCCTATAGGCATATCAGTTTCCCAATACCTCCCCTAAGACCTGCTGCCCACACTGCACTCTGAACCCTGGATGACGCCCAGCACCCGTGGAGGAGTGCCACCTCCCTCGACCTAGAGGACGCTGTCATGCTGATGAAGACCGCAGTCACTTTAACAAACAGTGAGTTATTGATATCACTGTTTTGCTTCAATCAACCCTTATTATTTATATTGGGAACTATGTAATAAGATCATGAATGGATACTTTTGAAGCTCAAAATATTTCATTATGAAAACAAAAATGTTCCATACAAAACAGGTAACTTAGAAGTACCATCACCAAACAGAAAGAGCCAAAGTGTTTAGAGAAAAAGAGGTTAAAAAAAAAAAAACCACCTCATTACAAGACCCTTATTCCTGTCTCATCAATAAATCAAGAAACTCAGTTTGACTGTATGTGAAAACTCTTATGACATCAAGTCACAGAATTCTCCCTGCACTGAGATGAAGTCAGAGCAATAGAAGCCGATGTACACCACGGGACCGAGGCAGTGATGCCCAGAAGGTAACCCACCCTGAACAACTGTGGCAGAGAAGTCGTGGCTAGTAGCCTATCCAACACTCATTCTCCTCTTCCTGATTGCTGAACACTTTGGTTTTGTTCTGGGTAAAAATATACCCAGCTTAAAACAGAATAAACCAAATCCCTATTTCTTCTAAGTATGAGGGGCTATATGATAGTTCTGGAAAGCATGATGTAAATGGAAGCTGTTGGACTGGGTTTCTGGAGGAGTTCTTCAGAAGGGAGTCAGCTCAACAGGCATCTGTACTTTGACCTTTACCCTTGTCTTTCTTCCTGCTTGGAACACAGAGGGGATGGTAACTGAGCAGCCTTTACAACCAAGGCAGCAAAGAACAATGAGTATGGAAGCTACATGACAAGAGAGATGAACTGAAAGGCAGGAGGATACGGGGTCCTTCCTGGAATCATGGAGATGCCATGTGCACCCCAGATGACCCAGTGCCAGACATTTTATTATAGGGGAACAAAACCTCCCACTGAGTTTATGCAGCTGCTGGGTCAGGTTTTCTGTTACTCACCTTGGAATGTAAAACCCTAAACTGATAGTTAGCATGTGGCAGTCTAGACATCTGCAGCAAACCTCGTTATCATCACCACTGGGTGAAGGATTCTCAGATGGGTGGATACAGTCCACTTAGATAATGTTCCAGGAGACCCCAGCATGTTCTCCTATTTCGTATATATGGATGGGACTACAGAGGTACAGATACTTCAATAAGAATTTTAGAACCTTATTAAGAAGTATTGTTTTGACAAGACTAAATTCAGAAAGATAATCTAAGTCTGATCATCTTAAAAATGAAATCACCAATTTCCCAGGTTCCCTTCTAGTTCCTGCCACTTAATATACAAATTCTGTCACAGTGGTAATCATAGTAATACCTTTATATTAAGCTTTTGCACAGAGCATAAGCATTTTCCCAGGTCTTTATAATCATGCTTCTTAATGGCTACACGTATTATATAATGCTGATGTATTACAATTTACTTAACTCCATTGTGTTCAACAAAAATGTTAGTGGAAGAAATGGAGGGCTGCAGAGGGAAATCTAATAAAGAGGACACTGCTCCCAAGCCAATTTTCAGCCATGCCATAATTTTTCATGTTAAGATCCTATTAAATTAGTCTCAGGGATTTAAATTCAGCACTATTCCCACTTATCCAGGGTGTATGACTTTCAGAATCTGGTGGTTAATTATTTTACTTAAATCAGGCTTATTGTATACATTTTATTTAAAAATGCATTTTATATATTACATATTCCTACCATTAAGATTATGAAACATGATTTTTTGGGGGAAGATACATCCAATCAAATACGATACAGGCTTATCCAACATGGCCAGCTTCTTACTCTATGGTATAGTGTCATAATGATAGAAAAAGGAAAAATCCCTATGGGTCCTAGAACATTTCCTTTTATACTGTTGGAAAGAACCAAAACCCTGTAACATTTTTCATCTCACTAATAAAAGAAATACATGTTCACTCATCCAGCCAATATTAATTGAGCACTTACTATGTGCCCGGCACTATTCTAAGTTCAATAGAAGAGTAAGACAATGTCCTTGCTCTCATGGCACTTCATGCTAAAGAGACAGTCAAATAATACGGTTTCAGATGGTGATAAGGGCTATGAAGTACATAAAGGGGGAACAGACTAATAGAAAATAGTGAGGGGGAGGATGTGGTCTAAAGAGGCCTCTCTATAGACAGGTGTCATCTGAGCAGAGACCTGCCTGCATGGTGTGAGCACGCACCATGAAAATCTGGTGCCAATGAGCTTCACATGTTCTGGTGAGGGAGGGGGACCGAACCCAGATCACAATCACCATGAGCCTTGTGGACCGAGGGCATGAAATTTGTATTGTATTCTAATGGTCAAAGGCGGCCCCGAAGGGTTTAGACAGGGCAATGCAATGATTTGATCTGCCTAATGTATACAATGTTTCACTCTGCAAAAATGGTAAGAGACAAGCAAAAAGGAGGAGCCAAGTTAGGAGGCTGTTTGACAATCTGTGTACTTTTTCAGAGGCTGTTTGGCTAGACTCTCACGTCACTCTGCTTCTGGGTGAACAGAAGTTTACCATGTGAGAATGGGATCAAATCTATGCACTCATCTCCAAGCCGACAGTGGGTGTGTGGACTGCAGAGAAGGTCTGTGTCACTTATGAGATTCCTTTTAAAATTTTCAACTAACCATCTTTCTTCTCATTCTAGTTACCTACTCTAAATTACCAGTGCATTATGAAAAACCATGACTAGATGAATTATCTTAATCTTGGTGCATCATTCAAGCTTAGCAAATGCAAGAGTGGAGCTGCTCTGCTAATTTTAAGACCTGGTGTGTGACCTCTTCTTCTTTTTCAAGCTTCGCTGGTCTTTGGTGATTAATTTTAGTTAACAGGGGAATGACCTGTTTAAGAACAAATGAGTCATGATACAGTTTAATATCTAAAAACCTAAAGTCACCCTCCTCCACAGAGAATATCATTTTCAAGTATGAAATTCTCATGTTTTAAACATTTCTACTCCATGTTAACCCTACAAAGCTTCCTGCCTTGAAGAAATGAGGAGGGACAAGCTAGGGACTTGAAATTACAGAGAACAGGCAACATGCAAGTTGCCTTCTGAAAGGTATCTGTCTTAGGTATGTTCTATGATGTGAAATAGAAACCTTACCTATTGTAGAATGCATAATCTGTGCATTTAAAAATATATTTTTATACAGCAATCTTATGTTTCTCATGAGCATGAATAGCAACCTCTGAGTTTTGCATAGATTATCTATTCAGGCACAGTTAGGCATAGAAAAGACAAGCACCAAGACTGTAATGGGGTATGTGGTGGGGAATTAATAGGGGGTGATGTAGTAACCACAATGTTGCTCATGTGAAACCTTCATAAGATTGTGTATCAATGATACCTTAATAAAAAATAAAAAGTAAATAAAAATAAAATAAGACATGCACCAAGAAAAGCAGTGGTCAAATTTGGAAAGAAATCACAGACTACTGATTTCTAAGATAATGTTATTAGTTCTCTGTTATTTCTCTTCATCTTGCATCGTGACTTGATAATATCTACAGATTAACTGTACAGTTAGCATTCACTTTAAAGAACAGAAATCCAAAATACATAATTGACAGAAGAAGCATTTCTTTTTAATGTGTTGTTTTTCCCTTCCACATTTAACCAAAAAAAAAAAAAAAAAAGCTTCACCAAGTCAAATTGTAGTCATGCAGTTAACAAGCTCAGTTCAATGGGAATCTTGCATAGTTTTGGTAGGCTTAAACTCCTTCCAGCACTGAAGAGTCCCTCAATATGAGAGGGGATCAAAAAAAAAAAAGGAAACACATTTCATAAAGATAGTAACTTAAAATCAAGAAACAGCTGGTATCAATTCTGAGAGAATCATGAAACATTTTACAGATATTTTACTCAAACCAAGGAAATTATTTTCACTTTATTTTAGGATCAGAAATGTCTTTGTTCCCTCCATTCCCTCTTTGAACAAACACTAATGATCACCTGTTAGGAGTCAGAAATCATGCTAGGCATTGGGGATACACTCAGAGGAGTAACAATACAACCAAAATAAGTCATCTTCTAGTAAATTGTTAGATTAAGGCCCTAAGTGACTCACCCCTCCCAGGATCCATACCACGTATAATTCCCCTTTGTTATGGCTAACTGACTGGGCCATGAGGTGCCCAGATATTTGGTTAAACATTATTCTGGGTGTTTCTGTGAGGGTGTCTCTGGATGATTAACAGTGAAATTGGTAGATGGGAAAAGCACGTAGACTTCATTCCCCAATGAAAGCTTGAAGAGAGCAAGAATGCTCGCCTTTTGGAAAACTGCCAGCACCGTGTAAAAGATCTGTGCTGTCCCCTGGGAAGGCCACATGGAAGAGAAACAGGCATCCTGGCCAGCAGCCCCAGCTCACAGCCAGTGGTCTCAGCCTGCATGAGCCTCTGGAAACCACTCTTGGAACATGTTCAACAGAACAGTGGCATGATCAGGTGTATTTATTTACGCACACACACACAGACCCAACCAGAGTACCACTGGGTGGCAATGCAAAGGATGGACTAGACAAACACTCCGGCATCAGGAAGACCAGTGTGCAGGACATGCCAAAGTCCTCACAAAGATGAAGGTGGAAGGGAGGGACAGAGGCGGAACCACAGAACGCGGAGACCTGTTAGATGTGGCGGACAAAAGAGATGGACACCAACATGATCCCGAGGCATCTGTCTTGGGAGACGGCAGAAACGCTAATCTGGCATTATTCTCACATACGTGGAGATGACTGGAGCAGGCACTGGCTTGAAGAATGGAGGAGGGGAGCAGGCAACAGTAAAGAAAATGACAGTGTTGTACGATGAGCGTGACACCTCAACAGAAAATCTGAGCTCTCCCCCTACATCAAGGACTTCATCCGGGAAACCTTCACAGTCAGGACTCTTCAGTGCCGAAGGGCAATATGACAATTGTAATGACAATGGCATTCTTCTTAAAATGTGGCTGTTCCCCTTGGTATTAGGTTTCAAAAAAAAATGGTTTGAGAATATGTTACATTATAAATAGAAATAGAAATGTTGAATAAACAAAATGTTGAACAACTGACCTTCCTGCTCTCCACCGCACCTCTTACTAGTACTGGACTCCATGACGGAGAGTGCTTGCTTCTGGTACAGCTGTTTATCTAATGCAAACAGCCATCAGGGAGGCTTTGGTCTACCTGCATCACCTCTCTTAGCCACTGTTTAAGGCCTGTACAGAATTCCTAGTAAGTGGATTCATTTGATTGTTATGACTGTTCTCGGCCCTTGTAAATAAATGTGATGGTGAGAATCCTACCTAGAATATTCTCAATAAATTTCCCTCCCTCTCTCAGCCCCGAGGAAACGAGGTCCTTCATGTCCACAGATTCTTCTGAGTCTCCTGCGGGAAACTCATTGAGCAGCAAAAACAGAAAACAGAGCCAAGGTGAGGAATTTACCGGCTAATTGAATGGGATTCCTACTTCAGCTTGTAAAGAAGTGACTCACTCAAATTGAGGAACCAGCCTTTGGCATGAGCCACAAAGCTCTCTGGCTGGCTTTTAGCTTAAGGCAAAGCCACTTGTAACAAACCTTTCCAGAGACCCAGGGTCCCGGAGAGCCCCACCGTCCACCTTCTTGAGGAGAACCCAACCCAAGCCTCCAAACTGCTCCGGCCTCTTGCCCGGTCCCCTCGGCCCCGCAGGCTCGTCTCACTGGCTTACACTGGTCTCGCTCATGAATGTTTTTACTACTGACATCTTAGGGTTGTATCATTCAAATTTCTCTTGCCATTTTAAGATTTCTCAGAGCCACACTGACCCTAGATTTTACATACAAAAACATAGCCCCTATGACAGAAAACCTGCCCCTTAAGTTGGCTTTGCTGATCAACCACATGGCATTGAGGAAAGACAACAGGTTTGGAAACAAAGACTTGGTTCAAAGCTTAATGCACCATTAACTACTAGACTCCAGCAAGTTCATTTACCTACCCTTGATTTTCACATTTGGACAAGGAGAACATTATATGTGTAGTGCATTTATGTATGTCATCCACTAAAGGAATTATCTGAATAGATATTGTTTATTCATATATATGACTTCCCACTAAGGATATGCTGTTTGAAGACAAGGACCATATCTTTTAACCTTTGCCCCCCATAGGACCTGGCAGTAATACATGCTCAAGAAACATTCAATGATTACATATAATGAATAAATACAAGAAAAGCACCAGACACTGGATAAGTATACATCGGGTAATATCATGAAGATACCACAACTGTGCAGCAAACTCCGGGCTGATTTCAGCTCCAGGGGCAGTCCCCAGCAGTCCCCACCCTACCCCTACCCCACCACACCATTTTCAGAACAGTTCTCAGGAACAAGTTAACTGGTTGTTTGTATATCATTAACTGTCTGATATTACTAAGCTACTTGCATGGGTCAGGAAATAGAAGCTATCATGCCAATTTTTGACTAAGACAAGGGTTTGAAATTGCTGTTGTAAAAAGCAGGAAAGCCCATCAGCTGTGTCTTCCCACCCCATATCATAATAATGAAGCTGATAAAACATCCATTCCCAGACATTGGGGAAGTTCAGTAATGTTCTTGTGAAAAGCTAAAACTATACAAGTAATTCAAAGCAGATCAATACAACTGGTGATCAAATTAGGTGATCAGACCTCCATCCACTCATTCTCTTTGGTTCAACAGATTTTTTAAAGTACCCATTCTGCACCAGGCTCTTGGTTTTCAAAAGGAAAAGACACAGGATCTTCCCACAAAAAATTCACTGTGTAGGCGTATTTAATGTAACAGTAATTTTTTTTGGTGTCATTAATATACAATTACATGAGCAACATGTGGTTACTAGATTCCCCCCATTATCAAGTCCCCACCACATACCCCATTGCAGTCACTGTTCCACAGCGTAGTAAGATGCTATAGAATCACTACTTGTCTTCTCTGTGCTGTACTGCCTTCCCCGTGCCCCCCCCATTACATGTGCTAATTGCAACAGTATTTTTTAAACACATGGGTATTAACCAGAAGTGCTACTGAGAAGCCACCCAGCGATTCCTACATGCTCTCTATGCTTACACACAGAAGTCTCTTTCAAACCTTAAGTCAGAGACTCTGCATAACTTTCACATGAAAATCACTCTACCATATTGCCGGACCTATTTTTGGACCAAAAATGGCATTGCCCCCCCACCCTGAATCGTGCCCCTTTTGCGAGCTGGCTCCACTGGACTCCTGGCCGCTTTCCTCAAACACTCCCATCACACTCTCAAGGCTGACAACTTGCCGAGCGTGGAGGTTTTGAAAAGAATGTGCTACTGGCCTTATATGCTGTCTAGAGAGGGAAGTTCCAAAGATGTTTGAGCTAAAACAAGGTAAACCTCTGGATTAAGCTGAAAAGCCCCCAGGGCGACTCCCCTGAAAAGAGGCATTCTCCTGCACTGGTTCAAATAAGAGGCACTTTGCCATGACACCGCGTACTCCTCTCTTCCCCCTTACTGGGTAGGCTGAGAGCACGGATGGCCCACCCCCTCACCCCCACCCAGCTGTCGCCATTAGCTCAGCAGAACTGCCAATGAGAAGGCAAGTCTTCGAGGCTATTTTTGATCCCCAGCTAAATTAATTTGTTGCAAAAGTAGCAGGAGTCCCTTCTCTTGTAGGAAATACTTCGGTTACTGTGAATCTGGTACATAAAATAATCCACCCACTGAAGAGCAGAATTAGCATGGGAATTTTTTGTTGGGTTTGTTTCCCTGAAATAGCTTCTCCTTAAGGTTTCCCGTGGCACCACGCACGTGAGGAATGGTACCTATGGGCGAGTGCACAGGGTGGTTTCAGGAGCTGGCAAAGCCTTCCTCCGAGGGTTATCCTGGGGATCCCACCAGGATGCACAGAACACTGTGGGCCTCCCTTGCATGTGTTCCTTTGACAGGTCTTCTTGCAAATACATGTCACCTGAGCTTATGTGCCACTGGATAGTGGCATTTGGCAAGAGATGTGTCTCCTGTAAGCCAGTAAGACAAACATGATGATACCCAGTTTACTTGTTTGTAAAAGAAAATTTTGAAAAGAATTGAAATAAATCTTAAAATGGCATCTTCAGGAAGCCCTCCCTCAGTTTTCCATTAGATGCCCTCGCCTCCCTCTGCTGAAACTCAACAGCATTTTTTTTCCTTCCCCCTGTAGGCAGCTATCAAATGCAATCTCCTGGTATAATTAGAGTAGAATTATTTGCAGGCCTGGCTCACCCTCTCAACTAGAGGGTCCTGGGAGGGCAGGAACTGCCTTCGCCTTCCTACCCTGTCGAGTGAAGCCCTCAAGGAATGTTTAATGATGGAATGGCACTTGGGAGCTGAACAGGACTTTAAAGATTACCAAGTTCAACCTCTGTATTTATAAATAAGAAAACCAAGTTCTAGAAAGGTTTTCAGTGATGCGGGCCAGGCAGGATTCCCCATTTCTTCTCCATAACTCTTGACCTCACTGAATTTTTAACACAATCTTTTAGCATCAGCATCTTTTACAGAATGCGCTCTGCTTTGTCAGTTCAGGAATATAAAGATGTTTTGGGTATAACTGGGTTTGCTCACAAGATTTTCTTATTTCAGTATTACATATAAAAGCACAGTTTGAGAAAATAGATTCACTAATTAATTTCTAGATTTATTTTAAATGTTTTGAGTTTTTTATAAATGAAACTGAAATGTTGAATTTTAAACAACTTAGCAGCCTTTTTCCTTTGGTTTCTAAGACACTGAAAAAAGAACTGGAGAATAAAAGAATTGTCAAGACTGTCATAAAGAAAAGATAATTTTGCTTTCTGGACATACAGCCTTCCAGGGAGTCTAGCTTCACACCAGATATGCCTTTTGCTTTGTAGCAATTTGTGCAGTAAGTTCCATTTTTGGTTCTAAGCATTTATAGTCAATGCTCTCAAGTTTCTTTAAATGGTTCAGTTTTATGATCCTCACAGACTTGACAATGCACCCATATCAGAAGCAAGCTTCCCTGCCTTTTAACCAGTTCATTTATTTGTGCCCCGCCAAATATTCCAGCAGGCACCAGCTGATCTGTAACACTGCCTGTATGGACGTTGGTACCCAGTGAGGTACACTGGGGACCCAAGTTATTTCTAAATCACCTGAATTCTGTTCAATTGTATGGCTCAGATGTAAGAAATGCAAAGGTCAACATGAAGTGTTTCTCCCCAGGTGGGCCAGGGGCACTGGTGAAAATGCAACAGGGAAATAAAAATAGAATGGCTAAGCAAAAATGCAAACAAAAATGCAAAGGAAGCTTTCTCTCCAGGGCCTTTAGTTAAGCCTCTTAACAGGTCGTTCCCTCCCATTTCAGTTCTCCTATTACCACAAAGCCCATGTGCAGAGTAAACATCCCAAACGTTGCATCTAAACAGCTGTTTAGCAGTTGTGTCATTTTATACTTGTCACACAAGAACTTGTTCTCTCCCTCCAAGTTTACAAAGGTGCGTCTGTGCACATTTACAGAAGGACTGAGATTGGTGATGATTCCCTGAAAGGGCTGCTTCACAATTTTCTCACTTAAGGCACCCAGAGAAAAAGTGTGGAAGCAACGATTTAATGTGTGAATACACACATACATGCACATGTATATATACTGGAAGTCCCATTAAACACCCCGTTTTCCCTCTAGCAGGGGGGGGTGCTTTGTGAACAGACATAATTTAAGATGGATAGAGGTTGTTCTAAGAACAGGGAGGGTTTTCAGACAGAAGAACCAAGAGGCTGGTGAGCTGAAACTAGAAGGTGAAGGGGGTAAGTCAGCCCCCTAGACCCATCACCAGGCCCGCCTCACCCCATTGTGGCCAAAGCAGGAAAGAAAGCCATCAGGGTGGGTGATCAATGGCAGCTGAAGAAGTAACAGCACCCTCGACTCTTTCCAAAAGGCAGGCACCACAGTCCCCCACTCTCCAGAGCCAAACAAGGTAATACTCTCTCCTTGTCCCTGTCCTAGTTCACGCCTTACCTGGGAGAGGCGGCAGGGAGAGAAGAGCCATTTCTAATCACCGACCAGTTTGGCAATATTTCTTTTTGGCCGTATGGAATCGTGGATGCACTGCGGCCCAGCTGCAGTCCGAGGCCACACACCTAGAAGCAGTTTCTACACCAACTCTAAATGCCTTCCCAGCACCGGCTGGGAAGGGTGCTTGCTACTTGTTCTGTGAGCCCCCGAGTGTGGCAGCTATCAGCAGCCATTTCCAGCCTGCGAGTCCCCGCTCCAAATACATGCAGTGTCAGGGAATGAGGTAACCGTTCTGGTTGGGTTCCTTAAAAGTCTTCCATTTTCCTCTGTTCTCTATTTGCTTTGCACAGGGATACACTTACTTTCTCAGACATGCTCAGCGTTTCTCTCTAGATGTGCTGGTCGGGAATGTCTGGCAATAGAACACTGCTCCTCCAGAGGAGGTGGGGCAGGCTGAGACAGCGGCTGGATGATTTTCAGGGGGTCTTTCCACTGAACCCAGAAACCCTTTCTCTTCCAAGGTTCCCTATGCCTTGGCAGCCTTTTAGCTAGCCTGGTCCTTGAGTCGTGAGGATGACCTTTGTGCAAAAGAATTAACTCTACTGTAATTCTGGCTGCTGTAATATGGGCGCTGCAATTTCATTTCTTCAGTACTTTTCCTTTCATCCTGAAGCTGGCAGAACAGAAGCAGGATCTGTGGATGTCACAAGGTGTGTTACTTCTTTCCCCACCTGTGAGAGCTTTGCAGTCTGAACTCGAAGGCGGCAGCCCTAAGCAGCATATCAGCTGTGCATCTTAAGCGCTCACCATGATGTGAAAAAAAATTGTGATTTAAAAACTTCAAATTTTCAGGGGCGGGGGGAATGACTGAGGCAGTCTTTTTTCTCTTATATTTCATGCTTCTGGATCCTCCCCCCTTCCTTTTAACTGGTCTTTCTTATGCCCTTCAGCACTTTTCTAAGCATTTGAACAGAACTTTCATGATTCCACCAGGCAGGAGCTAGCAAGGTGCTCCACTGACAGTACAACAAGGCCAGAGACCGCTCTCTTTCCCCCTTCAGGGTCCTAGAAAGAGTCAACCACAGGCTTTCTGGACACATATTAAGGTGCCCCAGCTTATGTATGCCCTTCAATATGCCTCAGTCTAGTCTGTAAAATACGGTTAGCCTGGGTAAATCTTCAATGCCCCTTCCAGCCCTATAATTCTATGATCTTAAAATTTATTGAAAACCAGACAATCCTACCTTCTCAGTTCAGCTCTGTCTTGATACCTTCATGTATCTCTCTGGTGCAGTTCAGTCTGGGTATCTTGCAGATTTGTACGGGAACTACAATTATCCTGCACACAGGAGAAACTTCTCATGCCGTGGCTACTGAAAGCCATAATCTTTGGTTTCTTAAAGCCAAAGACCAAAAGGCATGTTTTCTCTTTGGAAGAGAACACACAGGAAGTTCACCAACTTCTTTTTCTCTCATATTAAAAAAATAATTAGTCTCTTATCAACTTCTCATTCAAGGATATTAAAGCGTGAGGCTCAGCATCTACAGGAAGTCAACACAACACACAGAAGAGCAGGAGCGGATCCCAGCTGATCAGATAAGGGGTGCCTCCTGTTATATTTCAACCCCAGCAGAGCTTCCTTAATGTTTTCTGCCCGGCTCAGGGCTCTATGAGTAGGGTGACCACATAATGATCATCTAAACAGGATACAAGTCCTGAGCATGAAAGGGGCTGCTAAAAATAATGAACAGGCATTCACTGATCCGTAGCAGGCACAAGCCAAGACTGCCCCGTGTAAACAGGGATGTGTGTTACCCATCTATGTTAATCAAAGCTTACAGAGAACTCATAACAAAATCACAGGCATGGTCAGAGACTTCACCTATGGCCCCTTCAGGGAACTGTGAAACCAGCACCACGCTCTCCTGGTCTCCCAATTTCTCTGCTGCTCCTCCTTGGTCCCTTTCCCTGCCCTTCCTCTCCCATCCCATCAGTTAAAGGTCCTCAGAGCTCTCTCCTGGGCTCTACTCTCTCTTCTTCTCTATCCCCTCTCTCCAGGCATGATGATCCACTCCCAAGGCTTAAAAAAAAAAAGAGGAATCTGTCTTCAGGACACACCCCACTTCTCCCTGCACACCTGCATTCACACAACTGTCTTCTTATGGCCAGGCTTCTCCAACTGAACATATCCAAAGTGAAACCCTTAGATCTGCCCTACCTCATCCTCCCAAGTCTGTTCTCCCACCAGGTCCTTATGCTCAGAATGCCTCCATCCCTTCATGTGTTTGAGCCAGAAACCTGGGAGTTTTTCTCATCTCCACCTCCCTGATCCCTCCAGTAGCCAAGAACTGCTGCTGCAGCTCCTAGTTGTATCCTGGGTGAGTTTTCTCTCTGCATCCCCACTGCCTCCACCTAGTCAAAGCTCCCATTATCTTTGCTCTGGAGAGTGAGCACCTCTGTGCTGGTTCTCCATCCTCAGATAGTTCTCCTTATTCATCCATAGCAAGCCTACTTCCTACCCATTCCATTTCCTGTAAGGAAGTGCAAATAGGATAAGATGCAAACAGGATTGCATCATTCCTGGTTTAAAACCTTTCCCTGAGGACCTGCTGTCCCTAAGACTGTGTTCAAACAAACTCCTTGAGCAACATCTGATACCCTGCTGGCTCAGTTTCTTAGACACTGAACTCTTTCCACACCAGCGCTTGCTCACTCCTTTCACCTGGACCAGTATTTTATAGGGCTTCTATGCCTGAGCATGCACATGCACACATATGTGCACATGTTCCCTTCTGACAGTTTCCCACCTATTCTTGAAGCTTGGTTCAAATCCCAATTCTGTGAGGAAGACTTCGACCACCCAGAATAGGTTCCTTAGGGTAAAAATGCTCAGAACACCTGTTTCCTACTTTAATGACTGATTTTAATGTCTATCTTCCCTCATGTTAAGTATGCAATAAAGGGTGCTTAACTAAAAGAATGAAGAAATGGGAGCGGCCACACAAAAACTGTTTACCATCCCGTGGGCTGCCCACACTCCCCGCCCCAGCCCTGCTTCTTGGTGGGGTTGCAATGGGAGGAACAGAGAAGTGAGGAAAGATAACACAGAAGGAGGCAAAGGACCATATGATGTTTCAGGCCAACTTTTACTAGTTGGTGCTCTTCACCTGCACCTGCCTTTATCCCTAAAATGCTTCCAAATGGACACAATATTCCAGAAAGGAAGTGAGTATGGAAAGGGTGGAGTGAAAGACACTATCTGGTTTATTTGCACGTAGGCAAGTCACTCCGCATCCATGGACTTGGGCTTCTTGGTCCACAAAGACTAAACAGTATTATGCCTGCAGTTCCCAGGCTATGTGAGTCTCTGCAGGATGGTGGCGCACAGCCGGGGCAGCGGCTCGATGTGCCTCCACCAGCCTCTTACCCAAAATGTAGTGTGTTCCCACACACCAAGCGGTGATGCCAAGTTCCTTCATTACAGGTGCTCAGCAACGCAAACCTGAATCCCTCAGAGCTCACTGTGAATACACCATCTTCAGAAAAGGGAGAATTCGGCCCTGCCTGCACTGGGAAAGACACTTTAAGTCAAAGTTTCCTGATGGGAACAAGAGGCAAGGGTAGGAATCACTCGAACTACATTAAGCGACTAACGTGCTCCAGTGAAGCAATTCAAAAGAGAATCGTCTACCCTTCCAGACCTCTCCCACAACTTTTTCTTCAGTTAAAATGTTACTTTCCATGTAACAGCCCCAGTTTTTTTTCCACTCAATATATTTTAGATATTGGTATTTCCCATGCCTAACTCCCATTCTCCTTTGCTGATCCCGGTTTTGTTTTTTTTTTTTAGTAAACAAGAGATACCACGGAGAGAGGCTCCATAGAGACAGGCGGAATTAGGGCACAAGTGAAATTACATGTTCATGCATGGGCAGCTTCAGAGATCATTTGTTCAGTGAAACAGATGCTAACTTCTTTAAATCAACAGTTCCATTTATAATACATAATGAAAAGGAAGCAAGGATCTCAAGAAGCAACCTAGAAATAATTTGTTATGCCGGCCAAAAGCAATGATGGTCCCATGAGTTAATAAACCGTTAGAAACAAAAGGGGTTTATGTTCATTGTAAAATTTGTTACCATCTTCAGAAAAGAACCACATGATGTTTGTGAAAGCCATTATTCCAAATTTGGTGGATTTAGTCCATATGGCTGCTCAGAGTGGAAGAGTACAAGCTAGTAAGGAAAGCTAGCAAGGTCTCTCCCAACCTCTGACTAGTCCTGCCGGGGCTCAAAAGGACTGTGTGTATGTTCATTAGTACACAGCAAAGTTGTACACGACTAATCGATGGGTATTCCCATTAAGAGTATTTGCCAAAATAACAGTTGTGCAGTAATTAAAAGAAAAAAAAATCAAACTCAGTAATTTGCATCAACATCAAAAAATAGCTTCCAGATTACTTACATCAGTGTCAGGACCCTTATCTGCACCTGGACACGAAAAAGTAACAAATTCATGGCACCTCTTGTGAACCACAAAACAGCAAACTGGTGGAGAAAAAAAGAAAACTAAGGTTAGAATGGTCTGGATTTAATAGTACAAGCTTTGTTTTCCAAACAGGGCTATATGCTGTTAGAAGTCAATTTAATTTCACTACAGACACAATCTCATTATCAGCATTTCACTCGAGACTCAGAAGGCATTTCATTTGAGACTCAGCAACATTTGGTATTGATTGGACTTACAGATAATAGAACTACAAAAGGCCACCACTCACAGGCCCCAAGGAGAACTTAACCTTTGCTCCTCTATTCTGAAGCTGATGGGGAGAGAGCTAGAGACAGTAAGATAGTTTTCCAAGAGAGCCAGGAATCAAAATTTAAAGTAGTTTGCACTGTCCCATACCAACACACCCACCCATATAAATGTTTATAAACACTGTACCCTGTGGGGAAAAATAGGATATAAAGAGAATATTATAAATAATATATGGGAGTCCCTAAAATGCGGACTGCAGAACTTCCTTAACAAAATTCTGCACTTAAAAGAATTCATTAAAACACAAAGTCCATCTACAGAAAACAGTCATTTGAAGCGAAGAAAAGTCCAGGGACACTCTCGGGTCCTCTTGCATATGCCCACTTACGACAGACGGGGTCACCAGGTGGGGGAGTCCCTGCAAATCCCCTATACAGCAAATATTTCCCAAGCCCAACAATTGTGACAAATACTCCCGAATAAAAGAATTATTATAGAAATTAAGTTATAGAAATGAATAATCCCCCAAGAGATTGTTATGGATGGTATAATGTGGAGAGTACAAATAAATGATCTAGTTAGTCCTTCCAAGGACATAATCTCCTCTCTATTATTCTTGAATAGCAACATGATAAAAAGAACAATATATCTTCAATAAGTACCCTAAGCCTTCACTGCAGAAGGCAGGCTACACTTCCAAGATTTCTCGGCTGTTTACTTCACCCACCCATGACACGGCAGCTCCCCGCCCGTGTGTCCACAGATAAGACCAAGTGGTCATGGTCAGTCATTTCAGTGGGCGGGAGAGGATGGTAGGTTTAAAGAGCTGAGATCCTGAGAGGAGATCTAATGCTAAGCCTAGTACAAAGACACTGTTCAGAGGGCCTAGAGTGGCCACTAAGATAGTCGAGTATTTTTTTTTGATAAACGTTGGCAGCCACTGAAAAGTCTGAACAAGAGTAACACATACAAAAGCAATGCTTTAGAAAAGCCAATGGTGGTGACAGGAAGAATTTAATGGAGTGCATTTGGGCCATAAGGCCCAATGAGGAGCCTCTTGGAGAGACTGGCAATGAAACTAATTGCTATCATCATTCAGTGAGCTAAAAAAAATGGAAATAGATACCAGAGAAAGTGCAGAACTGACAGCACTTGCCAGCTGACCACAGGCACTGTTTATCTGTGTCATTCTGATGGGTCCTTCCACAGCATTACCCAACTGAACCTCATGATGCTGCTCAACATGCTTCAATATCTATGCTTTATCCCTGGCATCTCACATGTGGTGCATGCACAGTATTTGTGGACAGGAGAGGGGATTGGGGGACAGATGGAGGGAGGAGACAACAGACAAGGAAGGGTCTTATGTAAGGCCAGCCTTGTGTAGTAGAGATGGGAATCATACTAAAATGTGCATGACTCCACAGTACCCTTTCCTCCCATTGTATCATATCCATTAACAGGGACAAAAAACACATTAGAAGTGATGCCAAGATTCTGCACACGGGTGACTGGAGGATGGCTACATGATGAAAAGAACTATATATTTTATATATTTATTTATACAAGTGTATGTACATGTGTGTATATATATATGTACATAGAAGTATGTGTGTGTATATACAGCCCAGAGGAGGAAGGTGTGGCTAGGCCATGTCAGCGAAGTAGGATAAGGGATGGTTGGTCTCTTTTTAAAGTTTTCTTTTAAGGTGGTCAAAATATAAGGTCACTGTGAAAGTTACATTTACATCTGGTTCCCCACTTAACAGTTCAAGCATTTGGGTCTTTTATGGAACCATCTCTGCATTTTTTTTTTAAAGGACCATGCAGACTTGGCAGGAGCAGGCAGAGCCAGACATAGGAGGGAACCCACCACAGGAAGGTGCCCGTGGACCTCTTGAAGGGCACCGCTTTAGAGGCAGAGATGTCCTGAGGGGCTCCTTGGCTGCCTGCATGCACCCCCCACTCCACACCACAACCTGCCCATGGTGCACAGTTTGGGCAGGAGGAGGTGACTGTGAAGGGACAAATGGCTCCCTGGCTGCCTGGGTAGCGCCCGCACACAGCCCATGGTGCACCTCACTCCTACAAGCCCTCAGAGCAGTGGCCTCGCCACTGAGTTTCTGCTAAAAGCATCTGTCAGCACACTCCAAGGATAGATAATAAGGCAGTGCTGTGATGGCCCAGATTAATCTCATCTGCTACCTCTCCGCGGCAGTCATCTTTCACTCACTGGGATTAGAAAGATAAACTGCTAAAGGAAAAGGGTCTCAGGAGCATTATTTCCTCATCATAATTTATTACAGATATGGTGTTTAGAGAGAAAATAAGCCTTCTAGTTCCCTGCTTAATGGTGCAAGCATTTGGGTCTTTTTAACTATGTTTGCATACATTCAAATGAACACTTAAGAAAGCTCATAGTTATCGAATCCCTTTAGAAATTTAGTTTGTTTCTTCTATATGTCCTTTGTATCCCCATTTACCTATCAATTATAAATGCCCAGTTAGAAGCATTTCTATTGCATGTCTCAAAAAAATCTCATATCCAATGGTATGCTAAGAACTAGGTCCTCCATGCAAAGTACAATTCGAAGGGGCAGCAAAAATCCCCACCTATCCTTCAATTACTTCCTCCCGGCCTGCCTCAGCAGCCCCGTCTCCTCCCACCTCCCATGGAAACTGCATATCTAGAAGTAAGTGGATCCACCCAACAAGTGATGGAGAAAGAGGGCTTGTGTTTCCATCCATGCGTGTTCTCTGAAGGATAAAGACCCTACAGACCTTCTGAAGACTAACGTTTCAGAAAAGATGATCTTCAACGGAAGAAGAACCAGAAGGTGCCCATGCCTGAGGGACTCTGAGGAGAGAAAGCCCAGCAGCCCCTCCTCCTGCCCCCACCCCAGCAAGCAGGGAAGAACTGCGGGGCACGGACAGACTCCGGCTAGGTGCGGCCTTCTGGGTCCGGAAAACAGGGTACGGGCAGGAGATTCTAAAATCACTGATAGCTGGCCTTGACCTTGGGCTTCAGTTTCCAAACTGAATTGGGTGGTGGATGTTTTGTAAGATGAGATAATGCAGACATTTGAGAAGGCTGGCTAGTGTAGATGAGGAATGAGGAAACGACTGGCTCAGTAAAGCAGGAGAAGGCTCTGGGCTGACACTGGCAGCATGGACATTCCTCAGTCTGAAAATCAGGAGTTTTTATCCTTTTTATTTGGGATTCTAAAGGAGGTCTTTATCTCACCCTATTATGTGGGGCAGGGGAGAGGTGGGGATAAGACGGCACCGGTCAGTGTGCTTTCAATACCTATTTACCTGACCTTGGCAGGCAGGTAGAAACAGGTGGAGCCACAGGTCATGGCAGATTCCTTCCCCTCCATGGTTTGTCCTGGACCTGTGGCCCTTAAATAAGCCTTTGCTTAAGCAAGTAGAGACTCTGAGATGGGGAGGCTTGTTTTCAAAGACTTTGGGTACCTTTGCTCATACAACCAAATGATGGATTTTAAAATCTGAAGCTATCCTGCAGCACGAAAGACACAAAGGAAATCTCCAATTGTTTTCTAAGCACAAAATAGCTTTCCTTTAATCCTCTATTTGATATGCTTACGTTGCCCAACAGTGACGGATGCTACATGGAATGCCCAGATCGTGTTAAGCACATAAAGACAAACCACAGGCTTGGCCAAAGAATGATTCATATGCCACCTGGCTTTAAAACCGAGAATGCTCAGCCTACTGATCCCTATCGTGAGCTAATCTTACTTAGGGAAGTAACCTAAATGGAAATTAAACATAGTTTTTGCCATTTGCCAAACGTAGGTGACTTGCTCTGTCTCTGAAACATATGTTTGGCTCAAGAATTCATAAAAATTTTTAAAAACAGGTGAGTTGTGATGCTGCTATGTTGATATTAACTGTGGTTCTCAATCGGGCTCATTACTTTAAACAGAACAAAACCCAGCAAAGGGTAGGCTGAAAGGCCAAGGACTCAGAGTGAGAGAAACCATACTCCCTTCTGGCCCTGTACCATCCAAGAATCTGGGAAGAGCTGATTTAACTGCACAGCTTGGCCCACTAGACACACCTATGGGCCCCGAGAATGCTTTCTGAGTTAAATACCACTGTGCAGGTGGGTGACTTGGGGCTCTTGATACTGGACGTTTCCTAGAGAGATCTTGGACAAATGGTAAGCCCAGAGACATTTTTCCACAGTCCATTTAGGCACAGTGCTTTACTGGGGAAAAAAAGAAAGAAAAGAGCGTGGTAACCTGATAGCACACATAAAGGAACCCGCTGCCGCTAAGCGCTTCTGGCTCATCAGTGTGAATTCCGGCCTAGGAATGCCATCAACACCAGTCACACACAAATCAAGCAGGTGCAGCGGTGGTTCCGACAGGAGAGATCTCGGTTCAAGGTGATTAATCACTACTCACACCCACTTTGAAGGCTATTATTAAAAGAAAACAAGTGAGGGAGGGAATGAGGAGATAGTGGAACCCTCATCCATTGTTTATAAGCATGTAAATGGTACAGTCACTGAGGAAAACAGTACAGCTATTTCCTCAAAAAATTAAACACAAACTACCATATGATCCAATAATTCCACCTCTAGGTATATACTCAAGAGAACTGGGTCTCAAAGAGAGATGTGTGCACCAATAGTCATAGCAGGGTCATCACAGCAAAGGGGGAAATCACCTAAAAGTCCATCAACGGGTGAAAGGGTGAACAAAACGTGGCATACACAATGGACTATCATTCAGCCTTAAAAAGGAGATTCCCACCCATGCTATGGCATGGATGAAGTGTGATTTCTGTCTGCATAGTGAATAAGCCAGACACAAAAGGACAAATATCCCATGACTGCACTCTGTGAGGTACTGGGAGAAGTCAGATTCACAGAGACAGAGAGTAGAACAGAGGTCACCAGAGGCTGAGTGCAGGAAGAGGGTGAGGAGAGTTAGTGCTTAATGGGTACAGAGCTTCAGTGTGGAATAATAGAGTTTGGCAGATGGATGGTGGTGATGGCTGCACGACACTGAGAATGCCCCTAATGCTGTCAACTGTACACCTGAAATGGTAAAATGTATGTATATCTCACTACAATAAGATTTAATTCATCAACCCAGAATGAGTTATGAAATTATAAATAAGAGGAATAGCCTTGTAGTCCTGCTTGTGCAAATTTCCTGTGATTGTGTTCACAGTTGTTAGTTATAAAACCAAGAAAGTATCTGTGTCCATTGCATACAGTTCTGAATAAAGTCAGTGCCAGAACAGAGTGGGGACACAGGGAAAATCTAGACTTCAAAGCAAAAGACTCTCACATTAGAGATGTGCTCCACCAGCCTCACACCTCTCTTGTGAACAGTGAATGTCAATGATGATCATGGAAACTAGGACCTTCAGATTGCAGGCCTGGCTCTCCTACCAAATCCCTGAGACGCTTTGACACAATCTATATGCAAAATGGGATTACCCCTATTTACACCTGATATGGATTACCATGCTCATTAAAGGGAAAAAAAAATACTACATATCGTTTTCCATTTCTCTTCTAAAAAAAACTTCCCTTCCTTTCACCCTCAAGTACATATTTCAAATTCAGGTCATGTAAACGGAACACATGCATAAAAATCTGTTGTTCAGATTTAATGGTGGGGGTCATTATGTATCAAATCCTGAATTCAAGAAAGAACCTACTAAATTTAATAGTTCAACTTTATTTAGAACAGAAGGCTGGTAGCTGGGCTTCCTCGGGTTCCTTTTTTAAATATGTAAATGGTTGCCATCATGTGAGATGGTTTTAATTAAATCTTGCTTAGCTGGAAGGGATTAATGAAAGGTAATGTCACATCAGAACACAATGAAATGAAAGTCTCTAAGTGAATTGCTCTCAGCGTTGTAGGGAAAGTAATGAAAATCTGAGCTTATATTATATTTGCATGTTAAAAGAAAATTATTGGTTTCAGATTTGTAACAATGGAAACAGTCTTCTTGTGGGATACACATTAGAGTTATATGAAAACAAGTCAATGTGCTTTATCACATATTACTGTAAGAAATGACACTCTTCAGGCACTGTGCTGATTCTGCCTCTAATAATGGGTGCACTTACTCCCAATAAACTTCTTCAAAAATCCCAGTATTCCCACTTCTGACCAGCCACCTTCCCTAGGAGAACTATCTTTAACGTTTTCCTCAACTTCCTTTTCTTTAATGTCATCAAGTCCTACTGATGCTTCCTTTTTTTTTTTTTTTTTGCATCTCTCCCTTCTTGGATTTGAGACATATTTTGGAGAGCTGAGAGACTGAATATGAGGTGTGAAAGCAGAGTCAAAGGTGGCCCCTAGGTTCCTGGCCAGAGCAACTGGGCAGAAGGTGTGGCCACCCTGCAACCAAGAGGGAAGGCTTCAGGTGAAATTGAGAGCACAGAACACTAAGGGGAAAGAAGGCAAAAAGCCAGACCTCGGTCCCGGCCTGGCCCTCCCCCTCTGAGCCATCAAAAACCATTTTAAACATCAATTTTCTGTATATGATATATATGAAGGTCTAAGTATATATAATTAATATACCTAAATACAAAAGATTGTATCATATAGCCTTTGTGTTTGTGCCAGTTTGAATTGAGATTTCTGTACTTGCAACAGAAAGAATCCTAAATAAGGGAGAGCGGCAGGTTGTGGTGGGAAGTGAATGGGGGAGACCAACGGGTAAGAAAGAATTAACTGGACGTGGGGACTCATGGTCTGGGCAAACTGTTCATAGGACTTACGTAGGCTGGAGGCAGAGCTGCACTCCTTTCAACAGGAGTCTTCGTTTTAGACAAGGTGAGTGCAACCTCCTGGTGGGTCACCCAGAAAGGTGTGTCAGGCAAGCACGTGGCACTCCAGGGTTAGAGGTCCAAAGATAGCTGGGGACCGCACACCGAGTTCTGAGAGGCATCTGCACAGCGGACCCCTGAAGGCAAGATGGTGAAGAGGACCCCAAGGAGCAGAGGAGAGTCGTGGAACACCCACATTTTGTGGGTGATGGTGAAAAAGAGGTGGTGGTATGGGAAGTAAGAGGAAAGAGTCAGGAGAGAGCAGGGACCTACAGGGCAGTTGAGGGAAGAAAGAATTACAAGAACAGCTGGGGAATCAGTATGAAAGATTCTTCCAGAGCCAAGGAGAAAAGATGAGATTTAACTACTGGCCCATCATGGCCCAAAGCCCCATGCTTGAAAGCATGGAGATAAAAGCAGCAACGCATATGCCAACAGGTAGCTGCTAAACAGTCTCCTTTCTTTTGCTTATTTCAACTTATTTCCATTTCTTCAACTTAGTACTGAAACAGAAGACCTTTCTGACACCAACTATCAACATAGGGTAACAAAATCTTAATGCCTTAAGTAACTGTAGTATAAAGAATCATCTGCTTTATGGAACAACAAAAATCCCTTAAAGGATGTGACAAATCGTGCAAACACGCTTGAAGGGAAATCCTGAGGTTTGATCTTCAAGGTCAGATCCTGCAGTGTTTTTGTGATCTCAAAATTACCTAAAGATTCCAACTTTCAAGTTCATAAGAGCATAAGGCCTTCATAACTTGGCCATATGAGTTCCATATCTGAACACCCCCAACCCAATATCAAGTTTGGGTTTCTTCATTTTGACCCTAAAAAAAATGCTGCACTGCACATGTTCTACACAAGGGTTTATGGAGCCTGTAACACCAGACTTCTCTCTGCAATACATTCTTTAAAGTTTTTTTCTTTTAACAGCAGTTTTAGATTCATAGCAAAATTGAGTGGAAGGTAGAGAGATTTCCCATACACCCCCTCTCTGCATTTAGGCGCTGGCTCCCCTGTTGATAACACTCCGCATCAGAGTGGGACATGTGTTGCAGCTGATGACCCTACACTGACGGACTGCCCAAGATCCGCAGGTTACTTTAGGGGGCACCCTCTGCAATATGTTTAAGTCTTTCATCTTTCGGTCTGGAATGACTCCTCTGGGGGTTGAGAGAGACGTGCAAGGAGTTGAGGAGACTAAACCACACACTTTGCCTTCTCTTTCCCCCTCTCCCAGTCTAAAACCTCCTTACTGTAGAGAAGACCAGCTTCCTTGGCTCTGCAGTAACTCATGTCTAAGACACAGGCCTGCCTAAGTATGAACACCCAGGATTGTACTTTCAGCAGAGTTCAAGCCACTTAACACCCCAAATCTTCCCCAGATTTCTGGGAGTATGGAAAGCAATAAAACCATCTAATACAAATGAATCAACTCCTACAGTATAGATGAAACTTCTAGCTTATTATATCACACTAATATACTTACTGCATAATTATGTTAATAATATTAAAATGTTAATATCCAATACTCTGATCTGACTGGTTTCCTCATGAGGAGGAGAAGTTTGGACACAGACACACATAAGAATGTCATGCGAAGGTGAAGACAAATTGGGGAGAGGCTTCCACAAGCCAAAGAATTCCAACAATTGCCAGAAAACTGCCAGACATGGTTGGGGGGGGAGGGGCGAGCGGAGTTCACAGTGCAGATCCTCCGCCCCAGCCTCAGAAGGAACCAGCCCTGCTCATACCTTTGTCTCAGACTTGCCGCCTCCAGAACGGAGAGACGAGCTTCTGTTGTTTAAGTCACCCAGGTGGTGGTACTATGTTATGGCAGCCCTGGAAAATTAATACATATAACCAAGGCAGTTTGTAGAAAGTAAATGAGTCAATGAAAAGTTTCATCAGAGCTGTGTGTGTGTACGTGTGTGGGTGTGTGTTGCCAAGAAAACAGCTCTCTGCCTCTCAAATGGAGCCCAGGTTGTTAAGGTAAAGTCTGAAGTGTCCAGGTAAAGCTTTATAGGTAAATCAACCTCAGATTTCAGTTAAGCGATATGAACAGCGGCAAGTAGTAAGGGCTCCAAGGCCTTCTCCCCTGACAGCTGCTTGGGACGGCGCATCTGTGTCCATACAACTCACCTGTACCACCAATGAAGACAGAACATCTCTTAGTCCAAGCAACAATGAGCAATTAGCAAACTAATGAATTAGGGTTCGGTCCACAGTTTCACAGGGAACAAGGGCCCACAAGATGATGGGCAATTGTAAGCAAAAAATTGGTTAAACGTAAATTGCTGGTATGAAGTGGAAATAAATTAAAAAATATCTGGGGCATTTGTATAGACTCATTTGCTCACAATTATGAATGAGTTTAATAAAATCATAAGAACTCTTAAGGGCTTTAATATAAAAGTGTAATCAGAAGCCCCAAATTAAAATGACTGGCTTTTTCAGGGTCCTGCTTCATATACTAGTTTGTATTTGTAATAAAAATCATCACAACCATGTTTTGCATATTTGCTGAACTGTATATAAAGTACTTCCTCTGTCTTTAGTGGCGAGATGATGTACATTCCCACGTTAAGTGTAAAACCACCCAGAAAACTAACACGTGGCATCCTCAGGGGACCTAGAGCCCAGGAGGTAACCTTTAGTACTCACCTTCACAAGGACATTACTAACTTAAAAGGCCGTAATCACCACTGGGGTTCTGAGAACAGAATCAGAGGATTCTTCAGAAAGAACCTACTTAGTGGTTTGCAAACTATGCTCTCTGGAGCCCGTTTCGGGGGTGGGGGGGGGATTGGGTGGGTAATAAGGTCATGACTCTTTCCTGCCTTGGTTTTCCTCTCGTGTACTCCCAGGCTGCAGTTTTACTGTTGAGCCAAACGTCCTTTCAGTCTCACAAACAGGCAACATCCTCAGCACATCTTCGTTCAGCCAATAAGCCTCTTGGTGGCAAACTGAAGGTCAGGGACAAGGCCAAGGGCTGTGTCTATGTTTCCAGTATTTGTAATTTCATAATTCAGATCCAATCCGCTTTCAAAATAAAGTCTCATATTTGTCCATTCTGGCCACTCCTTCCACAAATAACTACAAAACTCCCAGAAGGCTGGTGGGCAAGTGAGGACTTGAGGATTTCATAAAATGCAGTCCTTTGGGGCATCTGCTTAGAAGAGACAGTGGAAGCCACTGTCTGAGAAGAGATGGCCTGGAAATACTGCACAAGATTTCAAAAAAAGGTGGTGTGCTTATGTGGAGAAAATCAAAGTGCAGAGACGGACCCAGGAGAAAGGCAACCAAACAGGACCCCTGAAGCCTCAAAGCTGGAAGTGTTTCAAGACAGAAGTTCCCGATCGTGTCTCTCTCTCACGAGTGGTTGACTGCAAGTCTGTTAGATCAGGCACTGGAGGGTCACAAAGTTATACAGAGGTCGTGGTTTTGGAAGCAGTAAAAACAGCAATAGAGGAGTTGGCAGTGAGTGGATGGGAGGCAGTCAGCTTAAAGCGAGATTAGCAAATGTTTCCTGAGCAATAGTTATACCTCAGACATGGTGCTAGGCCCTGGTGACTATGATGATCTGTAACTTTGAGTCTAGTTTGGAAAACAGACACAAATAGATCATTTCAAGATCATGCAGAAGTACATAAGGTCTTCCTGGTGTGAGCTACAAGCACCTAGTCTCAGGTTCATGGAAGGAAGGCTTGTGGCAGAAATGATGAAGTTGTCAAGGCTGAAAGAGACAAAAGGTCAAGAGACTTTCCCCACCAGTTGCGCTGTCATCTGACAGTCCGCAGTAACGTCTATGCAAAATTACGAAATGGGCTTGGGTCACCCTCATACGAGCTATGGAGACCGGCAGTTGGTCCCAGGAGAACCAAGCACTGAGGGAAAGGAATGGGATTCACCTCAAATAAGAAAATACTATTATTGGTCATAGTTCACAGAAGAAAAATTATGAAGTTGTTCTAGATTGGTAAACACTCTCGCTTCAGAATCCTGTGCTTTGTTTTCTGTTGTGTTAGTCATGTAATTACGAAGCTCCTGTGGGTAAGTTAGGAGAAAAAGTGCTTCATATTTACTGTTCTGGTTTGATTGCAATCAATGTTGGGATGGGGGTGGGAACTGTCTCATCACTGAAAGCAGGATGTTCAAGTGTAGTTAGAAACGCAGGGCATAATAAAAGTAAACATGTACAATGTAGATTCTGAAAATAGAGGGCCACCACAGTGTGATGGCAGTTTTTAATTCTTAGCGATAAACACATGCACGAAGTTTCCATAAATACAATGCTTTCATCCTCCTGAGATTACACTGAGTTAATGCAACAAAATTTGTTCACATTATTATGCAAATTTTTACCCATGTAGCATTTTCACTCCTTATCTTGGAGAACAACTCAAAAGAAGCCGCCATAATACACTAATTACCTCACTTTGGTCAAGTATCTTGGGAACTAACAAAGGATCAGGGATGTAGAACACAACATAATCACAAAGCAATGAGGCCGGAAGATCCCAAAAAAGTAAATCTGAAGGTGTCCAAGGGATTCCATTGCCTGCGGTCAAAGTGCTGGGCAACTTAAAAGAGATTTAAGACAAAGGAACTAGGAGAGTTTCTGTACAAATGAGGACATTAGGCAAAGGAAGCACCAAAGCAGCAATGAAAATTTTAAAGAAACAAACAAAAAAAGCGACTTTACAAAATGAATATTACATTGCCAAAATCACATGCCAGAAAATGTAAGGCAAATTTTAAAAACAGGAATTCTTTTCCAGAATTTTAAGACCAAAATGCTTTTTAATCTACACAGACACAATGCTTTAAAAAACATTTGACAACAGCCATGATGCAGAGCTATTTGCTGATTTTAAACGCTGCACATGTTATTTTTGCATGGGCAGGAGTCTGCAAGGATGCAGATTAACATGTGCTTGGGATGGTGTTTGGGAAGATTTTTCTTTTTGTTCATCAGTATTTTCTAATTTCTTCAATGATTAATGTATTTACTAAAAATGCAGTTTTAAAGATGTTCATAGTAAAAAGCTGCAAGCTTCTATAGTATTTGTTTTGAATCAAAAAAATTAACTTTTGTACATAGTTCGAACTTGTTTTTTTATATTGTAAGTCTACCAGGTATTCATTTAATACAATTCTGTGACTCATGTCACGGGGTGCTCACAGAAATTAGAAAACACAGCTTGGGCAAGCTTGAGGACAGTGACTGAGACAAGCCCAAGAGCAAAAACAAGGCAAAAAAAAAAAAAAAAAAGGAAGAAAACTATTAACATCCAATTGCTGTCTACTTAAAAACATCTGGTTTTGCATATCAGCAATTCCACACTTAGCAGTGTTTCAAAAATTACCAGAGATGTGCACATAGAAGTGTGGCACAGAGATTTTATAACAGCATTATATATCATATCAAAAATCAGAGAGAAGAGTCGAAAGAGGAAATTGTAGACTACCGGACATCTATGAGATACTCTGTAGCCATAAAAACTATGTTGCAAAAGAAAACTTACTGAAGTGAGTACATGTCTAAGATACATACCAAATAGAAGGAAGCAAAGCTGGCTATGAAGGAAAATGGTATGAATTTTACAATGCACGTATTTGACACAGTTTATTGAGCCCTTATAGATGTCAGCCAGAAAAAGGATTGAGTTCTGGGGCAGGACGTTTCTGCTTCACCAGCAGCAAGGCCAGTTAACAGAAACAGACTCAAAAAACAGGGGACATTTAAAAGGGTCTCAAGGAAAGAAGGTTCTTCAAATTCACACTGGCTGTAGGTAAGGTGGGCTAACACGAAGCAGGGCAAATCCAGGATAGGTGGCTAGTCCATAGAGAAGGTCCATGGATTGGTGGTTGATGATGGCCAGGTGCCATTCAAGTGCAAAAGATATGAGGTGGTTCTGCAAACCTTTCAGATAATTGTTGAAAGAACGTGGAGTTTCTGGTTAGCTGCGGTGGCTGGTGGCTATTAACTGATTACCTTGCCTTGTCTCACCCCTCCATTCTCCAGCTGTTATGTCACTTACTTTCAGGACATCTCAAAACTTTTCCTTGTCACATTATTCAACTCATTAATGAAGGAACCATTAAGTTGGTAGAGCTGGTTCAAACAATTAGTCTACCAGTAAAGGCACTCTGACCAAGGTTTGCTGAGTTAGGGAATGGGAGTGACTGTTAGCAGGTTTCTCTCCCGGGTAATGAAAATGTTCTAAAATGGATCGTGCTGATGGCTGCACAACTCTGAAAACACTAAAAACCGTGTGCTTGAATTGAGTGAACTGTATGTGAATTGAACCTCAAAGCTCTTTGGCTGTTTAAAACACTTTGGTTTGGAGATGTAACTGACATACAATGTTGTATACATTGAAGGTAAACAGAATAACTTACTTTTATTACAAAATGATTACCACAATGTTTAACTTATATCTCAAATAGATACCAAAAAAAAAAAAAAAAAAGGTTTTCCTTGGGACAAAGGCTTTAGTTATTTTAAAAAGCTAACAATCAAACAAAAACAGGTATAACGCCCTAAATAAGTAAGTAATCCTTAGATGGCCTTGGTAAGCAGTGTTCCTATGTAACAATGAAAGGACATTCTGCTCACTTGTATGTCTGGTTTTCAAATTTTAAATGATTTTTAACATTGAACTGATATTCCTTTTGAGGTTTTTTTTTCTAAATTTTCTGGATGGAGGCATGGATCTCTGAAATGGCTCTGCTTATTGGTATTCAAAATATGTTCTTAAAGTGGCTTCTGAGGAAGGGGCATGGGTTCAACACAAAGCCTTCTCGGCCTGGCAGGACGGCAGGCCCAGGCCCTGAGCCCTTGTCCTCACCCCCGACTTGCCAGCTACACACATGGTCCTGGGCACGTTCATGTCAGAGCCTCTCCCACTCTCTCCAACTCTAAAACGGAAATCGATGCTGCTCACTGGGCAAGGGGCTAAGGAACAGACGGGATGGTGTAAATTAAGCTCCAGCCGAGGCCCGAGACAAAGTAGGCACAACAAATCATTACTATTCCTTTCCCCAGATGGGAGGAAAGGCACACTGAAAGTACAGGCCATTCCAGAGGTTCCCAAACCATTTAGCTAGTGATTAGACTAACGGAAGGGAACAGTGGAGTATTTTCAAATAAAGAGAACATAAGACAGCATCCAGCCGACAAGGCAATCAGTGACTAGAACAAACAAGGGAAGCCTGGGCCTCAGGCAACTGCAGCCCACGCTGGCCACTGAGGAGTTGTTCTTATTTCCCATAACTGGAGAAAACACACCAGGGAATCCAAATGGCCATAGCTTCCAGACTGCGTAAGCGGGTGAAGGCCCATCAGCGCTTCTTACCACCTCCTTCCCAGGCCCCTTCTCTCCACCCTAAGGCCCAGCATGGATGGTGCCTCGGCCCAGCTGGTCTAGAGCAGGCGGTGTCTTGGCTGATAGCCCCTCACGGCCATACAGCCTCCCTTTGAGCTCAGGGCCTCCCCTAAATCAGGCACGCCAGGGAGCCTGCCAGGACAAGGGGGAGGGGTGCCAAGACACAGAGGCACAGGCCCCAGAGAGACAAGCCAGCGGAGCTGGGCCCCCACCCCCACCTGGGCCCTGACAGCTGAAGACCCCAAGGAGTGCTCATGCAGGCCTCGGCGGGAGGGTCGACTGCCAAGGGAAGGGGTCAGAGGCCACAGCCTCTTCCAGGGCTGGTAAAAAAAAAAAGGGTGAGACTAAACAAGAACCCACCACAAGCAAGGTGGTGGCTCCTCAAATCATGCCTTCCTTCAAATCCTTGCCTATAGCCATCAAGCCACAATCCTGCATTCCTCAGCTCTGTGACAGCACTCAGTTCCGTGGGTACTCCTCAATACCTACAGTCCTGAGACAGCTTCTCATGAACAGAATCGGTATCTATTTCAGGTATGAGCTGAGAGCAAGATTGACTTAGGAGGTTACAGTGAAGCCACAGAAGGTCAATTGCTCAATTGGGCAGAAAATGGGAAACTGAAAAACAGCACATATCCTGGCTGACTAAATTAGAAACCAGAAGAAAAATCCAAAGCTGGACCCAGCTGATTCCACAAACAGGACCCTGTCAAGATGACACTGAGTAGTAAGGCCAACCCAAATGCCCATACGTGGCTTCCAAACTATGGAAATGCTAAGTAAGAAGGAGATCAATGGCACCCATGAAAAGACTGAGGCATTTTGATTGACATAATGTGGAATGGCTGCCAAAAAAACTACTAGGAGAAGAGGCTGCATTAACAGATGTATATCATCCAGAATGGAGGAGGGGAGAGCTCCACACAAGTCTGTCTGTATTCCTGAGACATGGTTCAGGATTCCAAGGTCCCTCATCATTGTGGCTGCACCCTCTCTTTAGTTTAGTTGTCTAAGGGATGGATGATGAGACTCGGAACCGCACAAGAGGAATGGTGGGTCTGCCTGAAAGGGAAGACAGCCTCCAATGTAGCCATCTGCAAATACCTGAAGGCTTGCTATTTGCAGGAAGGATTAAGCTCGTTCTGTTTGTCCCTAAAGCATAGGAACCCTATAGGACCGCAGAGTGAAAGTTTCAGGGTATTAGATTTCAGCTAACTATAAGAGAGGATGATATAAGACCTGTCTAAAAATGAAGCAGGCTTTCTGGGGGACTTGTGGCCACCAGAGCTGGCTGCTCAGGCAGAGCCTGCAGAACTGCTCTGTGTCAATGCTGGGGAAAGGGTACAGATACTCTGTATGACACAGATTACACAGACTTTAAAGTTTGTATATCCACCCTAAAATCCTAAACCAAATTCAACCAAAGCAACTAACTGCAGCAATCCTGTTTATAAAAAGTTTTAGCTACTATTAATCATTTAAGCTGAAAGTAATGAACTTCTGATATAATAAAACACACCTAAATAGGACTCTTAAGAGAAAAAGCTTTACTTCCAGGAGTGGGACAACACCTTCAGCACATTCTAAAGCTTAAGGTGGAATGTGGATCTGGAAGCTGCAAACTTGGTCTTTTTCCATCTGATTCATTATAGCTATTAAACGCACACCGTAGCCCCAGCACACTGCTACCCTCAGCCGTTTCTTAAGAGTGTAGCTTAAGAGCATGCTTTTTCAGTCTGCATAGCAACAACAGCCTTTCAAACTCCTGACTCCTTCACTGATGAAATGTATGCTGAGAAGATATTCCCCGGGCATCGGGCAGGGGAGCCGCACTGCCAGCAGCTAGGGTCCTTATCAGTTTGTAAAGCTCCCATGCATGCTCACGCATTAACTCAAGAAAATGGAAACAAGGTCATTGGAGATCTTTGATAATGTCAATAGCACCATCGGTGGGGTTTTTCCCCTGGTCTGAGACTGTTGCTGCAGAAGGATCTCAAAGTTGTATAATGCTGGGTTACTTGAACTGGGTCCTCATGATAAAGTAAGGGATAACAACAAGAGTGATAGTGTTCATAATACTCTTACTAATGAACTTTAAGGACCAGGAAACAGTGCTTGGGAAGAAGTAAACTGCAGAGCCACACAGGGTGGAAAGAATCTGGGTCCTAACCCTGCCAGCCTGGTCTGAGGGCTTGAGCTTTTACACACCACTGCTGGACACAGAGCCTCTCCACAATTGCAGCTACTGGGCTGCTTATTTTGGGTGGTGCCATGGTCACTGTCTTGCTCTAAATGTCCCTACAATCACTCTTGGGTTTGAACAATAGTAGGACGGGAAAGTGCTGGCTGGACAGAGGGACTCCATGGGTACACAAAGGATCTGGGCAGGACACTCCTCTCTGAAGGGTGGGTGTTACAGGGAAGTGCCCTGTAACCACCCAGGATGAAGGGGCAGAGGCCTAGCTAGCTGAGCTGAACAGAAGGATGGCAGCATTGTGTGTGCAGATCAGGATGAGCCCTGCCACCCGCACAGGTGAGACAGAGCAAGGTAACAGGGGAGCCCAAGGCAGGTGGCCAATCATACAGAGAATCCTGGGGAGGGGAGGATGCAGGCTGTTCTCCCAGCTCTGGCCAATGGCCTGCCCAGTTGGAGAAGTTTGCTTTTAAGGGCTCTGCCTTCAGCCTGGCAGAGAACAAAGGCTGTCTCATTCACCACCACCAATCAGGAGGGTCGAGGGTCAAGCATGTGAGATGATGGCAGAAAAAGCTCCTGCATCTTAAAAAGGCACCAGTCTCTTTAAAGATTGAAAAATGTCACTATAGTCACTGCACATGTAACCTCTACTCTCCCTCTACTCTCCCTCTGGGATCTACATAGGATCCAAAAAAAAAAAAAAGATTCTTTTCCAAAACCTCCTTTGCATGAACATGCCTGGGTAGAAGAGGGCGTCTGTGGGCTGAAAGCAGGCAGGGTCTCGAGTCTGGTTAATTTGAAGATATCTGCTCCAAGCAACTTGATCCAAACTCTGCTTACTCTTCACTTCTTTTTGGCAACTGTGCCCTAAATCTGGGAAGGAAATATGAGTTCAATTTTGTAGAAACACCTGCTAATGGATTTCTGTTCCCTTAACAAAAAAGAGAAAATTGGAGAAATGCTAATAGGATTCATGGCTGCAAGAGCTGTGGGACGCGTGCCTTCCTTCCACTGGCGGCCATAGCCCCTGGGAGCAGCGAGGCAAGAGGCACAGCTTAGACCTTCCAGAAGCTATCCACCCACGTGCCTCTCCCTGGGCTCCCTGGAGGTTGCCTTATTGGTTGTGATCAAACTGATTGTTCCAATTCTGATTCTTCTGCTTTCTCCTCCATCCTCTCCAAATCCTTTAGAGTAATTGAATATGTATTTGCCCCACCCACACCCGAGTTCAGTGATGCTAAAGGTAAGGCAATTGCTCACAGGTGGTCAAGTTCCAACTTCACCACCCCGTTACATGAGACCACACAGGGATGAGATAGGGAGAGCCACACAGCAGGACAGGTTTCTCTCTGTGGACTTAAGTCAGTTTTAAGTCCAGTTTTAAGTCAGTTTCTCACCCCATTTTTACAAAGTACCTTTCACTGCTGTTTTATGTCCTAGATCCAGCAAACGTAGAAAATAGTCCCTTCAATTTTTCAAATGTACTGAGAATCACCAGGCTGCCAATGTGTTTTATATTTGCTCTCCCGTAAAATCATGGAGGGCTGAGAAGCACAGCTCTGCTCTGTGACGACAGTATTTTCCTATGACTGTCCCATCTATAACATGTTGATGGAACTCGATTTCATTCAATCTACCTTTACTAGGTATCTTATGTCCCAGACACTGGTCCTGTATGAAATGAAAAACCCGAGGCACTCACAAGCTAATCAGCAGACACCACACACAGCCAACAATGATAAACACTCTCATAGAGGGACGAGTTGTCAGTTGCAGTTACAATCTTTTGTGCCACCTAAGAAGATATCTCAAAATATGTTTGATACACTGGAATACCCATCTTTCTTAGCGGTGCCACCAACATGAAAACTTTCCTCTGGGGTGAATGCTACTCATGGGAGCAAAAATATTAGGTCGGTGAATACAAAATGAACCTGAAGTTTCAGAAAGCAGAGATATGTCCAAAATAAGGTTGAAGTTCATTTATCCAACATATCCTTATACTGTAGAAGTCATAGAACACTTTGTATAATCGTAACCAAAGAAACTAAAAAAAAAAAAGTAGGTACCAAATACAGACCAGATATAAGGTTGCGAAAATCATGTTTCCTTTCTCACTCGAAATATAACATACAGGGATAATTAAACACACACTAAGTTGGAAGTGCTAGTTGCCTAATCAGCCTAGGAGGGGAAGCTGACTAGAAGATTGCCTTTCAAGTTTTAATTCACTGTTTCCTCTTCTACTTAAGTAGCTCAACATTTGTTTCAGGTGCTGCATTGCACTGCCTTTGCTGGTCTCCCTAATAATTAAATCCTAGGATATCAGGTCTTTCAGGACCATTTCACAAAGGCAACTCTTGGTATTGAAATGAAGAGCTCACAGCACGCTTTTAGATCTGAACTGTGTGTGACACGCGGGGAATTACCGGGTCTGCCCAGAGCTGGTCCCGAAAGCGAGCTGGAACCAGGGGGCTCCAGCCGTTCTGTCTTGGCCCTATGAAAACACAAACTCGTTCAGGTCCGTTAAGCATGAGCTCTGAAATATGTCAGGGGGATTTCTTTCTTGTCATGTGACCCTGAGGTTGTCATCTGGTAGAGGGTTTGTTTGTTTTCAGTATTATTTCTTATTTTCTCGTGAAACACGTGTTTTTTAAAAACTTCAAAAGTCCAGGGCCCATCATTTACTCCCACATTGATCAGAGCATCACGCTGGGTACAGAGCAACAGAGAGAGTGGGAGAAATGTGTTCCAAGAAAGCCCTTGTGAAACGAGAGTTGCCTTTGTCTTCAGCAGAATGGAAGTCCGAGCAGAAAGAGGAGTGTGCACTCCGCCCCACAGGCAGCAGGCACCAGGGGGTGCTTCCCAGAGGTCCCAAGATCCTGGGTGACTGCACACGGCCCCAGCAGAAAGGGGACGCAAACTGCCCACAGGGGTGCTTACATTTGGAGGAGACAGAGAATCTGCAGGGGAAGTGGACACACGGAGCAGTGGAGACCCTAAAATGCCATCCTCGATCCTTCCTGGGGCTGACGAGAAAGAAAGGCGAGGTTGAAAGTGGCAGTCCAGAAGGGAATTGAGCTGAGCTACTTCCCAACCCCCTCAGTGCTTCTGCTAGAAAAAAAGAGGAACAAAAGCAGACCCTTAACTGCCAAATAGATACAGGGATAGTGATTCAGGGAGGTAAGCAGCAGTGGTGAGTGGGAATCTGGCTCTTCTCGTTGGCTGACACCCACACTCCCCACCCTGCTTCCCTTCCCTTCCCTCCTCCCTCCTTCCCATGTTCTTCTCTTGGGGCCTCTTGCTGTCATGATGCTGTCATTATGGGGTTTCTCCATTTGGAGAGCTGAGAAGGACCCCTGAATATTCATTCCAGGTCAGCTTCCCACTGAAAAGTGCACCAGTAAGTCAGAAAACAAGCACCAAGTACAGCAAAATGCTTCTCAGCCACATACACTGCACCCCTGGACCTTAGGAGAAACAGCAATTATGATTGTCAGAGGAAACCACATTTGCAGGAACAAGTTAGCTGGCTGATTGCAAACTGCTGCCTCGAGATAACCAATGGGAGCTAATAACAGCCAGAGACCCAGCCAGCCCACAAACGAGGACATGGAATTCCTCGGCTACAGGAACTCACTGTGATGCAGCAGTGAGCATCTGCCAGGATTCAGAGACAACAAAATGTTGTTTTCTTTTAGTTCATTAAAAATAATGGAGTGGGGGTGGGAGGTTTATGGTGTTCATTTCTACAAGCCAAAATACAAAATGGAAAATACGTACTTTTTTGAATAACCATCATTTCAGAGATATCATACCTTCACCTTGCATTTTAGCTGATAAGTAAAAGAGGTATCATGAGACCATTTAGCTCCTGGAAGCAGCTAAGTGGCAGCTAACAAGGAATCACTAAACAGAGAACCTTTTCTGTAACACACATTTTCAAGGAAATGGAGCTACCAAGGAGACAGTCACATCAATACTCCTCAAAGTATTAATAATAAAAGCACAAATAAATTTCACTTTCATTTAAAAATGCACCAGAACAGGCTACTATTCATTACAGGGCTTTTTCTGAAAAATAATGTGTTTACCCATAAAAACTAAACTGTTCTTTGAGCATCTTGCTCACAATGAAATCTAAGATACCCTTTGGTCAAAAAAACTCATTTACAGATGAGGAAACTGAGACAATCAACCAGTAATATCATAATGTGAGTGTTGAACTACTGTACATTAGCCACACCAAATCTGGTTCTATAACGTGAAACAGGAGTATTGTTAACATCACCCCATTCAACACACGGGTATCTATGAGACTTAACTATTCGTTGTAATAGGGTCACAGCATGCTAAGGCCTAAATGCAAGTCAAGAAGCCAATAAACACAAAGTTCTCCCCACATACCCACCTGTGAAAAAGAACAAGATATGTCACCATCCCCAGGATGTTCAAATAAAGAAAATAAGGAGTTATTAAAAAGAAGAGCCATTTCTGTGATAAATGTTTTCCGGGAAACAGAGCTATCAGCAAACAAGCCTATGGTAGGTTCCATTTGAGTGTCAGTATAATTCCACTTTCATTTGAAAAATTTCTTGCTACCATTAAAATAAATCATTTCATAGTATTAAATTCCAGTCTCAAATTTAAAATAAGGGCGTGAGTAATTTTTGTTTTTTTTTTTTTTTTTAATGAAGATGTCACAACTCAAATTCTCACACTGACTTGCCTTTCCTGACCCCAGCGTAAAGAACCTACTTGTGGTATCCTGTACTCTGCAGAGAAGTCGAAATAAGGTTGACTGTAAATGCAGGTTTCTAAGTTTTTGTGCTTTGCACCAAAATTTAATTAAGACAGTGACATCTAGGTTATATGTGAAATACTAATTTTCAATACTAGAGATTCCATCTTTGTTCTTTGTGTTTTTTTAAAGGTTCACTTGTGGCCAAATTCTGGCAAATAATACTCTTCCAAGGAGTCTGTCCTGTTCTGAGGTAAGAAGAAAGTGGGAGGCAAGTGAGGGGGCAAGCAATTGTTGCTCAATGGGAAACACCTTCCAGAGTAACTCAGACCCCCACCTCAACTCCACAAGTGAAGACCCAGAAGTCCAGAGCAGGCAGGCTTCCCAAGAACACACAGCATGTGGACAAGAATGCAGGACTACCTGGGTCCAGCTCATGTTCTCTCAGCTGGGATACACAGGACCAATCTCTTTCTTGCAGCTCAGCCTGCCCCAGGCCCTTCATCCACCCACACACTTCCCATCCACTGGGGGAAAAAAAAATGCAGGCTCAGTACAGTGAGGAGATCTAGACACACCCTTAAGCTGAGATATTTTAGTAACTCCTCATAATTCTTTCTACAGGGCTGTGCACAACCACAGTTACTCAATATAGTGGCTGCTGGTGCACTTGGATTTATGACAGTTGATGCTGTTTCTTCACATGTCTAAATTAAGAATGCCTTATTTCAGGGAACTATATGGCCCTACAGAAGAGAAACATTTGACTGAGATTAATTGGTTATTGGATTATACAAATTGAGGTATCTCAGTTTGAAGAAAAGCCTTTGATTTTTTCCTAATACCAAATTTTACACAATAGTAAGAAAGTACAAGGAAGCAAACACCTCCAGAAAATGTTTTAAATGCTACTGGGGTCAACAAATTCCTTTGCATGAGTGGAAAGTGAGATCATGGAGACAACTGTCCCACAGAATCAAAGCTACCTTTGTTCATCGGCAATACAAAATAGTCTCTACATAGTTCTACTGTTAGAGTTCCAACGTATCAGTTGCCAAATTTCCTGATAAGTCATTAGGATAAGACAAAGATAAGAATTAACAAAAAATAATGAATTCTCAGGGCAATACTGACATCAAGTTCACTTTCCAGCAAAACAAATCTTGTTTGCATAACAGCTCATAGGACTGAAGTTCTGGATAAATCTAAAGGGTAAAGTATTAGTCCTCTTCTGTAAATATTAAGTCCTTGTGGGTTGGACTACTCAGGAGTTTCCTGGTCATTTTTTCATTTATTTACTTAAGGTATTGGTTATGTTATTGGTGAAGTAACATGGAGTTACTATCAAAAGAGAAAAAAAATCACCACCCTTTTTTTTATTTAATAAACTAAGATGCAAAGTTATAAAAGTCTAGATAACATAGGAGAAAAATCTAGATGACTGAGTATGACAAGGAATTTTTAGATACAATACCAAAGACACAATCCGTGAAAGTAATTGATAAGCTGGGCTTCATTAAAATTAACTTCTGTGCAAAAAATCACCGTCAAAAGAATGAGAAGGCAAGCCACAGACTGGGAGAAAATATTTGCAAAAGACACATCTGCTAAACAACTATTATCTAAAATATACAAAGAAGACTTAAAATTCAACAATAAGCACCCTGAATTAAAAAATGGGTCAAAGACCTTAACACCTCACCGAAGAAGATACACAGATAACAAGCAACTATATGAAAAGATGCTCCACATTACCTATGAGGGAAATGCAAGTTAAAAGAGCAATCAGATGCCACTACACACCATCAGAATGACCAAAATCCTGAACACTGGCAACACCAGATGCTGGTGAGGATGTAGAGCAACAGGAACTCCTGTTCATTGCTGGTGGGAATACAAAATGGTACAGCCACTTTGGAAGACAAGTAGGCAGTGTCTGACAAAACTAAACATTTTTACCATATGATCTAGCAATTACTCTACTGATATTTACCCCAACGAATTGAAAACTCATGTTCACACAAAAACCTGCGCATGAATGTTTATGGCAACTTTAGTCATAATTGTCAAAACTTGGATGCAATCAAGATGTCCTGCAGGAAGTGAATGGATAAACGGTGGTACATCCAGACAATGGAGTATTATTCAGTGTTAAAAAGAAATGAGTTACCAAGCCATGAAAAGACACGGAGGAGCCTGAAATGCATAATACTAAGTGAAAGAAGCCAATCTGAAGAGGATGCATACATGTGATTCCAACTGTAAGATATTCTAATAAAGGCAAAACTAGGGAGACAATAAAAGCACCGTTGGTGGTGGAGGGCAGGGCAGATAAACAGACCAAACAGAGGACCTCTAGGGCAGTGAAACTATTCTGGGTGACACTATGATGATGGATACAGGCCATGACACATCTGTCAAAACCCCAAGACTATACAACACCAAGAATGAGCCACTATGTAAACCATGGGCTTTGGCTGCTAATGATGTGTGCATGTAGGGTGATTGACAGGAACACATGTGTCACTCTGGTGTGGGATACTGGTAGTGGGGTAGGCTCAGCAGGAGTAGGGCAGTGGGTATATGGGAAATCTCTCTCTTCCTCTCAATTCCACCGTGAACTTGCAGCAGGGACGGCAGCAGCCCCCTCTGCTCACTCTGCTTCTCTCCCAGTAGTGGAGAAATGATGGAGGGCCTCCCTGTGGACCTGAAGAGCCTCAAAGCCACTAAAGGAGCCAAGCTCGGGGGAAACAACTCTACCCAATGCCCCTCCCAAAGCTGTGGGCCCGGGGCCTCCCTGATGCCTGCAGGTTAGAACTGATTGTGGGGAAATAATTTCTTACAATTGCCAGGGACTCATTAAAAAATATAATACATGCATATGTGTGTATACATTAATGTGTGCATATATAGGTGTGTATGTATGTATGAATACACATATGTGTAATTCACCCTACAAGGAATATCTTCTAGGTTGTACCAATAACAAACCTCCAGGCTGCTTTTAGTAAGAGATTCTTTTCTTTTCTGGAAGAAGACATTTTATTCCTTTAAACTACGAAACACTGTTTTTATAGAAAGCAAAAATTGTAGGTGGTAGGTAGGGGTTTGTGTTTTTTGTAAATTGTAAAGCAGCTACCATCAGTGGTGATGAAGACCTATACCTCAGCTCAGAAAACAAAAACATGAGAACTATTTCTGTATATTAGCAAAATGAAAGACAGTTGATGGAAGTCTTAATCTATTTTGAGAAAGACATTGATATAATGAAAACGTTTACAGATTCTACAGGTAAGGTTATAAAACTAAAATACCTTGATTTGCTATTTTAAGATAATCAAGTATTAGAAAAATGAAATTTTTAAGCAGCTATGCATTACCGTCAAAGTTATTCACATCAGCCACTGGATGCTCTTTCCCGTCCTCCCACTTAGCAGCCCCACCACCGAATCTGTGGGCCCGCTGGCCGCTTCTTGGAATGAGGAATCTGAGGCTGCCTTCCAGACTCAGGACTCCTCCCTTGCATCCTCCTAGACAGAAGCGTTTTCAAGAGAAAATAATGAGCAGGAAATACTGACAAACCAGGCTGAGTCTCATGCGCTGATCTCAGAAACAGCAAAGTACCACTCAGCCTCCATCACTGAAGGAATGTGCCCGCCTCTCCCGAATTCAGAGTGAAGCAGATCTGAATATAGGAGTCATGGAATCCATTACACACCCGCAGCCTGCAACCCGGGTTTCATTTTAAAAGTGATGAAAATACAGATTTGAAAAATAAGAGGTTCTTGGAAGACTGGAATATGCCAGGATGGCCACCGGAACAGCCTCAGGAGTCAGGGGCTCCTCAGCACCTGCCCGTTATCTCCACATGCCAATTAATTCATGGGCCCCTATGGAGCCCCAAAATGTCTTTAAGTCAAGCAGGTTCTCCATTATTTATAATGTAAAATAAAATGTATATTACAATGGTAGATACTCAAAAACACTGGCCAAGGGCCCAGTGAACAGTTTTCTATTAAGAATTTATCTTTGGATACATTTCTCCCAGAGAATTTCACATCATTTCTGCCACTCACTGCCTGCCTATCACATGAGCTCTCTGCACCTCAATTACTGCATCACAAAATGGGCATAAAAAGCAATTAAGGCACTTGTTGAACTGGAATTGGAGGTCATTTTCTCATTCTGAATATTAGAAAATGAGGGCTACCTGAAATTGTTCATCACAACTCATACCCCATTGGTGTTCCACTGTAAATATTTTACTGCTACTAGAAGATCATCTACCTATATTTTAATGGGCAAGATAACACATATCAGTTGAAATTGATCAAAACAAGTCTGGAGGAAGTCTGCTTCAAGAATGTTTTTACATATAGATACTAATTTAGCAGTTGAATTTTTAATTTGGCGTGTGACCTTCAGAAATATTTGGACGTGCTTTTCTAGTGAACATACACACATACAAGACAATCTCAGAGGCGGCTATATGTATGTCCATTTCATAAACCTGCTTCTGCAATAAACCCCAGGGTAAGAGCTGGAAAATTTAGCCATTGCTTTGCGAATCTTCAGCATCTCCTACATGCCGAATCCTGGGAACGCTGTTCTGCCGCCAGGCAAAGGAGATACTGGAGCCTGGAGGTTTGTGCCTGTCACCCGGCAGGATGACACCAAAAAACCCAGCAGTAACACTCAAAGATGCAATTCAGCTGGTTTTCCAAGCCTTAGCAGATACATCATTGGGAGGACCAGGCAAAGTTTTATTCCACTAAACCTCAATGAGCACTTGAGGCCAAATAAGAGTGTGATAGGAGCACTTCTCCCCTCCTGTATTATTGAAATTCAGAAAGAATGTAAGTGCACAAAACACACACACAGATAGTTTGATAAGGAGTAAAGGAAGAAACAGGTAGGCTTGTAAGAAGTGGCATTAACCTACCAACTCTGTATGTTAAGTATACATATTTTTTTGTCTCACACATAAACCCTTCACATACTTCGGATGTTTGAGAAAAATCTCAAGGAAACTAAAAAAAAAAGCACATAGCAATAAGAACCATGACTTCAGTTACATGGACCATGAATACATACACACAACCTACACAACATACTCAACTCGGCTAGGCATTTCTAAGTCCACAGTAATCTTCATAGATTTCATTTATGGGGTTCATTACATGATAACTGAAGCTAAAAATACCCACCCCTTTAGACTTACTCAGAAAAAGAAATAGAACATTGGACTTCATATTTCAGAAACTGTGTGGGAAACAGGCAGAAAGCAAAGGTTAATTAAAAAAAAAAAGTCAACTTTGCAAGAAAAGCTTGCATCCAGAGAGCGGGATGGAAAACCTGCCTTCATAAATGATTCATTCAGAGACTACGGATGGATTACTCAAAGTCCTCTGGTGTGATCCTTCCTGCACGTGGACTGTGTCATACAACCACCGCCCGGCAGGCCACATGCTCTCACTTAATACTGAAAAAAAATTTTTTACGGCAGGAAACAGGTAAAGAGCAATTCTTAAGCACTGCAGGAAAAACAACACCCCAGATAATTTACTTAAAAGCACTCCCAAGGGAATCAGATCGCTACATATAGTAAAAATACGCAGAAACACCTGGCAGCCTACAACCACGTTTTTCTCCTTGCCTCTAACGTCAGCAAGGAAGAGCTTGCTGGAGATGGTATTACAATGAAAATGAGACACAGCAAAATCTCATTTATCCAGCACTATAGAAGGCAGGGTGCTCCACAGTAATTTTCCAGAAAAAAAACAACTTGCTTTGCACCTACCAAAACTTTTATAATAACTTGAACCACTAATGTTTTTAAAGAGTTTTGTAGTGTACACTCTCTTGCCTTCTCCAACAGGAGGTACAGAACACATCTGACCTCTAATGAGTATTCATTATGATGGCCTTCAGTTACAGGCAAAATGTTTCAATAAGCTCTTTAGTGCTTCCACTGATGTCAGACTGCCTTTGCCAATAGAGGTGTCAGCACACAAGAGTGGGAAAGTTTTTCAGACAAGGGAACTTGGGTTTAAGTCCCAATTCCATGATTCCATGGCTGGGTAACTTTAGCAAGTTCCCTTACCGGAGTTCTACTTCCCCATCTGTAAAATGGGGATAATAGAGCCCGCATCAAGTGCCTGGCCCAGAGTAGGCATTTAACAAAGGTTATTTCTCTCCTCCTTCCCTTTTCCCTTTGCTTTCTCTAACTGGATGTAAACTGGAGGAGTCAGTAGCCATACCTCTAAAAATATTATGATAAAGTAGTTTTCAGAAAATTCTGAAGTGGTCCTCAGTAGGGACCCTAGCAGCACAGAACACATTATTAGGGGTGATTCCCAGTACTCAGTTTTTGTTTGAGTCTAGGCTCTGTTCCAGAAAGTTGTAGGTTTCTTTAAGCTTAAAATCAATGTTTTACATATAATTTTATTCCACTAGCCTAAATAGCAACCAGATTCATTCACACAAGTGTCCTATAAAAGGAGGACTACCTCAGTGTGATTCTGCAAGACAGGTTCTTATTCATGGCTCAATAATATCTCAAATTTTAAAAGGTTAAGTTGGCAGAACCCCATCAACCAGGGGGTTTGGCGCTCTCATCGTAGGCTTCCGGGGTGGGGAAATCACTACCTTCATGGGACAGCTTTGGGAAGGTTATATTTATGTCAAGCTGCTTCTCCAAACCCACTTGATGGATGAGAGATGGCAGAGATTCTAATATTCATAAGAACCCATGAAGGACTCAGGCCTCATTCCTTTATTCTGTAAAGGTGATGGCTGCCGTCCAGCAAAGTGCAGTAGGTGATCCCAGCACCTCACTCAGTTAATAGTATTGGTGAGCCAGGTGTGCTGGGCCTTGACATGCATCTTACTTCATCACCAGCCCTCAGAGGTGGCACGTAATTATTTTAGATGGGGATACTCCAAGACTGAATAAGAAACCCACTACATCTTTGCACTCCAAACTTTGTGCTCTGACTTCCTGGTGGCTCCCAGGAACCCTAGGCCTTCTTCGGCCTGTGGACACACCAGTCTCACCAATGTCGCACGGCCTTCTTCCTGTTCGTGTGTCTTCACCTGGCCTTTCTTATAAGGATTATGGTCACCAGACTTTAGGCCCACCCTAATCTAGTAGGACCTCATCTTAACCAACCACATCGGCAAAGAGCCTATTTCCTAATAAGGTCACACTGAGAGACTGAGTGGATGTGAATTTTGAGCGGACACTATTCAACCTAACACAGGGTGACATAAGGAAAGGGGAGCAAAAGGAAAGGGCCTCTTTTGAGGCCCTACTCTCAAAAGAGGCACAAATATGTGTTGTCCACACAGGCCCAAAATACCTAAGAACTCATCTATTCTCTTGGAGAAATGCCTAAAATGGTAATAATGTTACAGCCTAAGGAGAGGATTCCAAAATGATGCTATCCCTTAAGTTCATACTGAAATATTAAATCACTCTGCCATGATCACTCCAGGGAAAAAAGTTTTCCACCCTTGTCTCGCCAAGCCCCCTCCCACAGCCACACTGGTAGATGCCATTGCCATTCAAGGCACACCCAGAATCACTCAGCCGGCCTAAACTGCTGGAACGACTCCACATCTGCTATTATTCACCACTCTGCTTTGCCTTTATCACAGAAAGCTATCTGTCTAAGGCTAGTACGCACCCATCAGAGGAACAGCTGCAGGCAGGGAATCTGGTGTGGTCTGGTCTGCCCAGGCTCAAGCTGTTTGTGCCCTAGTCTGGGAAGCCAAGGGGGATTTTTTTTTTTTCACTTTTGTGTTCTCTGATACCTATATTTAACCTTAAATGAGATCTTAAATTACCTCAAACAGAGGAGAAGGTTACTTGAAACAAGCCCAGAAGCTGCACTTGGAAGCTAGACAGGATGACAATTTTAAAGTCTAGTTGCTCAAGACCCACGCCAATCCAGTGCCATGAACAACTGGGCAGGATCTCTATTCCCAACTCTGGGCTTGGGGTCACCAGCCTCCTGTAGGGTCTTGGATAGGAAGGACATCAGCACAGGCCACTTACAGCTCTTAACCTGGGGCAGGACCAGAGGAAAACACATGAACAGTAGGCCCCCCCATAGGAAAAGGTGGGCAAACACGCTGGGGAGTTTTCATTTCCCAGGGGTTCCATACAAAGTACCACAAAACAGGTGTCTTCACACAACAGAAATTCATTCTCTCACAATTCTGGAGGCTAGAAGCCGGAAATCAAGGCATGGTGGGGCTGGTTCCCTCTAGAGGCTCTAGGGGGAGCAGCTGTTCATGCACCGCTGACTTCCTGGTGGCTCCCAGGAACCCTAGGCCTTCTTCGGCCTGTGGACACACCAGTCTCACCAATGTCGCACGGCCTTCTTCCTGTTCGTGTGTCTTCACCTGGCCTTTCTTATAAGGATTATGGTCACCAGACTTTAGGCCCACCCTAATCTAGTAGGACCTCATCTTAACCAACCACATCGGCAAAGAGCCTATTTCCTAATAAGGTCACACTGAGAGACTGAGTGGATGTGAATTTTGAGCGGACACTATTCAACCTAACACAGGGTGACATAAGGAAAGGGGAGCAAATGGATGCGGGTCACCATGCCTATAACATAAGTTGACATAAAGTCCCCTCCTGGGACACTCATTTGCAGGTGAAGAGCAAAGTGGAGGCATACCCTTGAGTCTCTCCCCACCCGAGTTCCTGATTCTAAGTGGAAGGGAAATCACACGCAGGTAACATCCCAGTTTATCACAATGCCACAGCAGGGCTTTTCCTCTAAGTGCATTAAGACAATGGAATATAAGTTTGGCACAACCATCACTTTTAAAAACTGATTACTGTTTGTAAAATCTCAGAGGTAGGATTATTTATCATTCCCAGGTTTCTGAAAATTAAGTCTATGAGCTCACTGATGCTTCCGCATTGAACATCACCCTGCTGGCAGCTCTGGCTCAAAAGCCCTTGGGCAACTCACTCTCTCACAGCATCACACATGTAGTTGTTTTTCCTATCCAAAAACTCAGGACTCCCAGCAATTTTATGGTGCCTGGGTAGTGATCTGAGGCACTTTATTTTTTCAAGCACATTTGTGAAATGTGTGGGGAGCCGTCTACAATTAATGAACTTTTCTTGCCAAAAAGAACTAGGCTCCAAATTCGGTTATGCACTGCCAGATAGACAGTGAATGAAGTCAGTTTGTGAAGAAAATAAGAACATTCCAAAGGAAAAGTGGAATACGGGCAGTCCGTGACTTATTTATGCTGATCTAAAGATACTCACCTGAGAAAAGTAAGTTCATACCTGGAAGCTGAGTCAACCACAGACACCCCCACCTCCCACCATTACCACTCAACATTTCTCTGCCATCTGCCTCCGTCCAGCTTCCTGTTCCCTTCACAAATCCCACCATTGCTGGGGCCCACCAGCCCCCAAGCCCTTCCAACCCCTGGTTAGGCATCTCCCCTTGCTGGGCCCAGCCCAGGGTCAATGGTGGCTCAGCTGACAGTAATGAGGGAGGAGAAGAAGGACACCCCTCCACCCCAGAAATTGTCATATCCCTCCTCCTCTGCTTTTGGACTGACTACCTCAAAAATCTTAAACCTATCCAGATACTACTCCTCCAGTCCCAAATACCTGAATCTGGGTTTTCTTTTAAAAAAAAGAGAAGCGTGCTTATTTACTCCCAAAGTCTGGGATGCTTCACCTCCTTGGTCGTTGCCATTACCTGGCATTTTTAGACTCAGGAGACTGTCAGCTCCAAAATGCTTTCCCTGGGAAGCCAGCACACTGACCGAGGAGGCCCCAGGGCCTTTGTACCTACCACAGCTGCCAAGTGCAAGCAATTGCCCCAGGGAGGACGGTGGGCCTGGCTCAGCGAGCACAACTGGGATTTGAAACTGAATGCAATTAATTTGTAACTGAGTCATTTCATATTAATTCTACTAAAAATCACATCATGAAACTAGGGCATGATGAATTGTTTTAAGAAACTAGACAAAGTCTCCAGAAGTCCAGGGTTCATATCCAATATGAATAGCTAAGCTCCGTAACTACTAGGGTTATCAATTTAAAATCTGATTTAGTTCAAATACAGAGATCATATCCCATAATTTAAAAAACCTGGATGCCCCCTGGGAATTGATCTGGTATTTTGACTCCCATTTAAGTGAAGTAGTTCTATTGAAAATCATGAAAACATACATATTTACATTAGAGAGAGTTGGGAGAAAACAGAACAGACTTAGGCCTGAGTAGAAGAAAACCTAGGAGTATGGTAGGAAGTCCTCATCTGACCTACTTTCCAGTGATGTCCTGCTTTCAATCCAGTTCAATCCACAACAGATGATAGCCAAGGGAAAGGGAGCAAGCCAACCCGTTCCAGAGATGCTGGGAACAGAGAAATGAGCTGAAAGTGTAGAAGCATGACAGTAGATGGGTGCTGGCTTCCGGTCTGTCCCTGGGATCCCCAGCACCCTTCCAACCCCAGAGCCTCCACCCCAAGCCACAAGATCCATCAGCAGTGGTTTCATACCTGGGGTGTTTCCACCTCCATCACCTTCTGGCTGATGGGAAGTGATGGGGAGGAGGACTTCCTGTTTCATTTCCTAGGCTGCTGGTGGGAATGATACCCTTGGCCTTCCAGATAAGACCCCCAAGTGCCTCCTTGCACAAACATGGTTCAATGTGGAAGGTGGTACAACTCGATACTGCAAGCACATTGGGGGTTACAGAGGCCCTGTGGATTGAGACCCCGTTAAAAATCCCACAATTTTCAGTGATACCCATGTTGTGATTGAAACAGACACTGTAGAAATAAAGTCTGGAGCTCATTTTGGGTTACTTGGACATCGTGTTAGCCAGGGGTGCTATTTCCCAGGGGTTGCCCACTCCTGCAGGCTGCACCACTGTGGGATCGAGCAGGGTGGTAATGACAGGCTCCCGGAGGTTCCTGGGGTGCAGGCGGCATCTCAAGAGGAAACGGAAACCTCCAGGCAGAAATGCAGCTGCTCCTTCTGCAGCACCAGCTGTGCTTCCCCCTTCTCCCCACGATGTCTTTCTGTGAAACTTCACAAGAACACAGAACCCTTTCCCCAAGCACCAAATTCAAGGCCACCTTCTGGAAACACCCATGTGCCTGGGCTCTGGCGTTCCTACTCCCATCTGGGCCCACCATCTTGCCAAATGCCACGTTGGCTGTGAGGAAGATGCTAAGTTTTCAATGGGGTCATGTGAGGCACCCAAATAAAGAGAAGGCAAACTGGCGGAGAGGCTTTTCTAGAAAAAGCAAAGCTGGGGTGGTAATTTCAGTAAGCCAAACTGGCCAGGCCCCAAGTGGATGGACTGGAAAGTCACTGAAGCTTCCATTCCCTGGGTCGGTCTGGAGGTGTCCCTGCGACACAGAGGGGCCATAAACCACTTCATATAAATGACGGACACGCACTGTGAAATGAAACGTCGTCTGCTGTAGGCTGCGACGGAGGAAGCCCTAATCAGATGTACTTGCCGGCAACGTCCTGCTTTCAATCCAATTTTCTGGACAGTTAGATTGAGACAGAATCAAAAAGGTATTTCCCAGGAGCAACAGAAAGGTATTTCTGTCTCCTGGCCTTTGTCTTTATGAGAGATCACCCTCAAGTTAGCTCACCTATACAGGAAACCCAAGGTTCGTAACACGACTTTGCTCTGGAGCCTTTGATTCATGAACTGTGGTGGGCAGGCCACACTGTGGAAAGGAAAACAATCTATGGAGCCTGCCTTATCCTTGCACAATCCTCCCCACCCTCACTGGATGCCCCCCTCCCCCCACACCCGCCTCCCCTTAGGGGCTGCACTGTGCAGCTCCAAGCTGGGAATGGGAAAGCAAATACAAAGGTAACCAAAGTACACCTACCCCTTCAAAATACCCATTCAATCCTCTGCCACTGTTAGAACAAGACAAAAACATGCTAATCTTGCAGGCATGTACTAATTAGAAAAGAAGTGTTATGTCATTCTATGAAATAATGAAATTTAGGCTGTGTATGACCCCCATGTAAACCAAAAAAAAAAAAAAAAGCCAGAAAAGCACCTTTCATTGAACTTGCCCCAGGAATGAAAGTATTTCCAGTTCTGTACTCTAAAGAATATTCCTTGATATTTTTTAAACTTCTGTTATAGCCTATCTTTACAATCTCTACTCACAGACCAAATCTGGAAAGAAAAAACAAAACAGTATGTACAGCTTAAGTATTAAGAGGATTTCATATGTAGCTTCACCAGGTTGGCATGTATGTCTTTTATTTCCTCTTACAGATGAATAGTGATGTCTGATTTTTTAGATTTCATTTTTAATCAATATACTTGGTTAATGTATTGAAGAATCAAAGAACAGAGATCCAGAGATTATATTCACTCCGTGGTTTCTTCTGAATCAACTGAAACACTTCAAACTCTCCCTTTTCTTCTCCTCACTGAACTTTTGTGTTTTTTTTTATTTTTAACTAAGGCGAGAGCAACAGCCCGAGGGTGGGTTATTGTACTTCCAGCAATGTTCTACAATTCCACTCCGCAGGAAACCCCCGTGCAGCAGTCCCAGCCTACCATTTTCTTCAAAAGTTAAAGTGCAAAGATAAAACTGCTTTACTACTTGCATGAGTTAGTGATTACTACCTGAATTAACTGTCTTGTCAAAGGTCACTCAGTTAATGAGGGACAAAGAGGTAAGGCTAAAGCCTCTACTCTTTCTGTCCTTCCGGTGAAATTCTGTAAAGCCTGCTTTAAAGACAAAAGGGGGAAAATCCCCACTCCCCAAAGGACACCTTCTAGAGAATGAAAACAAAACCAAATGAGAAATCACTTCTTAGAAGTAATCAATACATGAGTACAAACCATGCTGCCTCCAAACGGGAACTCCAGGCAAAAACAAAACGCACTCGCTGCTCGCCCATCTGAGGACCATCGGGCAGCATTCACCAATGGTCGGAGGGGAATCTGTGCCCTTTTCCCTCCGCCATCACGACGCTGTCAACACTTGTATACAGCACCCTGCAGGAACACACACTAAAACGATAAATGCACCAATCCCAGCTAAAAGCAAGCTCCACACCCTGGTCTATTTAGTCCCTCTCCCTGGGCACTTCATGTTCTGCTGACATGGGTAATAGCTTTATATACACGTGCCTTTTCTCTGGACTGAACTGTACCTACCAACGTACTTCTGCATTTAGCACAGTGCTACGGAATTTGGTGAATTTGGGGAGGAGAAAAATGGCTGAGAAAGTGTTATTGCCTGGGCAAAGATGTTCAGTTCAGAGAAAATGAACAAGATCCCTGTGAGGTTTGCTATTTGCACATGTTTTTTCTTCAAAGGCAGTCTGGCTAAGGAGCTACAACAAAAATGCCTCATTTCTCCACCTGTCCAGTCTCTTTGAAGCACATATAGCATGTTTTTTTTTTTAAGTTTAGTGTTTTCCAAAAGCTGGACTCTCTTCAAAACACTATGAACAATGAATGCAAAAGAACTGAGCAAAATCGACCAACTCAATAATCTAAAATGCTGCTAGATTTTTGTTTTGCCAGAAACTCTCTTCTATCTGCCCAGAAGTGGTATATGATTAGATTCATCTCACTTCTCAAAAGCACATTTTTGGGTAAGTTGTATGAATATTTTCATCAATTGCTTAAAGGGATTTGTTATTTTCTTAGGGTTTTTTTTTTTTTTGGTTGTCTTTTGGATAAATCAAAGAAACAGGGAAACTCACAGAGAGTTCTTTTGAAAGCACAGACTTTTGTTATAACCTGAATAATCTACTCATAACGTATTTTAATTGAGGTACATGCAAAATGCACACATTATGGTATACAGCTTCATGAATTTTAACAATGCTCCTAATGTACTTCATTACCAAATTTGGGTTTTTGTGCAACTAGTGTTCAAAATAAAGGATCAGGGAAAATACAAACTGTTTCCAACAATTAAAAGCATTTACAAGGATATGAGTTGGTTCCCACCCTCATTACACATAGCAGTTTAACGGCATTGAGCCTAATAGATCTCAAAGAGCATAATGTAGCTAAAATGGTGCACTAATTTCCATCATGTATCTTGATCTCCAAAATCAACCTTCCGATTTCACGGAGTTCCAAAGCAGCAACCTTTCACCATTCCTTTAAACCAGATCTTGTTTTTGCCACATTAGGACAAACTACATTATGACAAAACGTCTAAGGATCCATGTTATCCTTAAGCTGAGATGTACTCTGATAACAACAAAGTAACAGCATAACGTCAACTTGTTAGATAAAAAGACACAAAATGAATCCACCCCAAAGACCATTTTTCATAACGGTCACATTCCGAAGAACCTAAATGCTACAGTGTACTTCAAGGGTTTAATTCGATTCATTCCATTAACTTTTACTGAATGCCTTCCTGAGCCATTTATGGCACTTCACTACAGACACAAAATGCATGAGACAGCCTCACCTTGTGGATGCTCACCACCCAGCAGAGGCAAAGAAATGACCAAAAATGCACACGATATGAGGGGCATGCTCACAATGCTTTGCAAAGTGGGCATAGAAGTGATTAGTTCTGCCTAGGGCTTCAGAAGACACCAGCTGCATGAGAGAAGTCCCCAGGCAAAGGGATGAAAACCTTCAGTCTCCTATTCCGAACTCGCCCAGACCACCAGACAAAGCTGGGGGCAGGAGGCTGAAGACAGAGCTGATGGAGGAAAATGAACAGCGACTAGAAAAGGCACGATTGCTCCCTTCCTGCAACACCCTTCTCAGCTCCATCACCCTCCCTTACATGTCTCAAGGGTATGACACTTCCCTGTTTACACATTACTAACATGTTAAGGTTCCTGCCAACACATTCTCAGGGAGCTAGCCTTCCAAGTACAAGACTAACCCTCTTAATAGTTTATTAGCCTGTCTTTTGATGGCCTGATTTTGAAGCAGTTTTGAAACTTAAGACTATGGTAAACTACTGGAGCTTAAGATGACATTAAACCATTTTTTAAACTAAAAGGGAGTCATTTCTAACTGAAGTAAGTCAAAGAAATACTGCATGATTTCTCTTATTTGTGGAATCTACAATTACATACACACACACATTCACAGACATATATATATATACACACACACACACACACACTCCAAATTCATTGATACAGAACAGTCTGGTAGTTGCCAGAGGCAGCAGGTTGGGAGAAATGGGTGATTTTTTTTTTTCTAATAGAATTTTTTTTTAAAGGGTAGTCTTCATAAATGGTGTTGGGACAGCTGGATATCCACATGCAAAGTTGGGGGGCTCCCTACATCACACCATAGGTAAAATTAACTCAAAATAGATCACTGGCTTAAATGTCAGAGCTAAATTTATCAAATTCTTAGGAAATACAAAAGTAAATCTTCATGACCTTGGATTTAGGCAATGGTTTCCCATATAGCTATAACACCAAAAGTATAAGCAACCAAAAAAAAAAAATTGGACAGCACCAAAATTTTAAACTTGTGCTTTAGGACACCATATGAAATGCATGAATGGGAAATAGTAAAAACGTTTAATCTGAGTGATGGTTACATGGGTGTACATGCATGTCAAAATTCATCGAGCTGTACACTAAGATTTGTGCATTTTTTGTATGCACCTCAATTTTTTTTTTTAAAAAAAGGGCACCCTTCAGAAAATGAAGACCACTCATTGAAGAAAATATTTACAAATAATGTATCAGCTAAGGGACTTATATTCAGAATATATAAAGAACTCTTATAACAATAAAAACAAACCAGTTAAAAAAGGCAAAAGATTTGAATAGATTATTTCCTCCAAAGAAAACACACAAATGGCCAGTATTTACAAAGAGATCAATATTATTATTCAGGAACTGCAGAATAAAACCACAGTAAGATACCACTTCACACCCAGTAAGATGGCCATAACCAAAAAGAGAGCTGGCGAGAATGGGGAGGTACCGAAACTCTCATGCATTGCTGATGGGATTCTAAAACAGCACGGCTGCTTTGGGAAACACTTCGGCTGTACTTCAAAGAGTTAAACAGAGTAACCATATGATTTGGCAATTCTTCTCCTAGGTATATACTCAAGGGACTAGAAAACATATGCCCACACAAAGGCTATGCACACACTCTCCCACTGCTCACAGGTTCTGTCTATAGAGGGCAAACACTGGACTAGGTACCAACTTAGTGAGAAAATGGATTCTGCTAAGAATAAATATATGGACTATTTATACATAGGTAAAAGTCTATTTCACTAAAAATAAAAGGGAGTCAAGAGTGAATTTCTCCAACTGTTAAAAAGGGTTTGCATGACTTTAGAAACATCTGTGTGATAAAAAGCAAAACAAGCCACAAGTTTTCATCCCGAGTTCAGTGCAGGGAGATTCCATTCCAACACACACACACCCCGATCCTCTGCTCTTCCCTTGCAGAGCCGGGGCCTCATTAGGGCCCTGAGATACTTTCATGGCAGTCCCAGGAGCACACCTCAGTTCTCAAGGCTGCCAGGCTCGGCTTCTAGGGAGCAAGTCACAGGAGACACCGAGCAAGGTGCTGCCTCCAAGTGACATGGGCACACAGGACCCTCTGCTTTAGGATTCCTGTCAGCTCCCAACAGTGCGAGCAGCAATGAGTCACCAACTTGCACAAAGCCCTGGGGGCCTGGGGGAGGCCTTTACCAGGATCCAGAGAGGGTCTTTCAGAACTCATTCATGGCAAAAATACAGCTCCTTGTGAAAACTGAACCCCAATCTGCATTTTTAAAACAAATAGACTGTGTCCCATCAGGTCCGGTGAAGAGATGCTGAAAACATCTGGCATCTTTCATGAGCAAAGATGACTAGGAAGGATGGAAATTATTTCCATCTTGGTCCAAGAAAAAGTGGATCAGGATGATACACCTCAATGCCCAAGTTTTCCATCTATGGCTTGTCACAGTGAGAGTGACTGTCACCACCACAGCTTCTGGAATCTTCTGGAAGGGGGACAGAGGGTGGGGAGTACATGTGGTGGGAGGAGAGTTCATTAAAATTTGAAGGCTGTACCTTTTCCGGAGCCACAATCATAGAAGTCAAAGACAAGACCAGGGCTCAAAAGTCCACCTTAATTCCTGATGTAAAGGTGAACCCAGGTCTACCGTATGCAGATTAAAAGAACCACCACCACAAACAGAAGGCTGGACCGTGCAGCAGCCTCTGCAGCGGTCACGGACACGTCTGCACCATTTACTGCCCAGCACAGCACCAACAGCTGGTTTAACAGACGTGCCTGAGCAGCATCTCAGGTCCCCTGCCATGTGTACGGCCACAAAGTGAGCACTCCTACCATGCGACTGTGGGAGTCCTCTGAGGAAGTCACTTACCAAGCCCCTCTCCTCCCAGGCGGCTCAGGCCTGCACCCTGATAACCGGGGACTCATCACTCCATCGGAAGCTGCCTCTTCAGAGGCAGCTGTCCTGAACAGCCTCTAGCCACAAATACCTGGACTCCCAGTGTCAAGAGTGGCCCAGATCAGCTGCACCCAGCCTGTGTGGAACACGAATGCGGCGTGCTCTCTGGTGTGCAGCAGCGCTCAGTGTTCCCATTTTCTCTGAGCCCTTAGCTGAGTTTCAGGCGCGGAAGCACTCCTGAGCACATGGACAAGGAGGGACCCAAACTGCAAGGAACTCTCTGAGGGGAACCAGAGAAAAAGGGACACGGCCTCTACTCAGAAGTCCCATCCTGGGCCAGTGTCACAGACACAACACTGAGACACAAGTCAGGCAGCAAGCTCAGTACGGGTACCTGTCACTACAGACCCCAGTCCCATTAGGCCACTAAGGTCCCATTAGGCCAGTGAGTGTGCGGGTATAGGCTGTATATGTTCTGCGTTGTGGGGAAAAGCATTCTAGGTAGTGGAGAAAGGTGCTCAAGGCTTCCAAAAATTGAGTGGGATTTTCTAAAAAGCTAAGAAAAGAAACAAGCAGGGCAAGAAATTATATTTTGCTCTTAAAAGCTTTTATTCACTCTACCAGGTGCAAAGAAGGGCTTCAGAGATGGGAGTACCTTTCAATAAATAATTTACAATCCCTGATGCCACAATTAAACTCCTACACAGGCAGACAAGGGAAAAATTCTCCCTGAAATTAACTGCCAACATGCCTCTCCGGGTGAGCCCACTAAACCCCAAGCCAACGGTAAGCCTCAGCTCTGACACCCTCCTCCTCCAACCAGGAGCTCATTGGAACTGCAAGCTTCAAACCTAGTTCTTTCACATTCTAGAAGCAATGGTGTTCCCTGAAGGTCATGAGGGTCATCACCCACCAGGCAGCCAGCCTCTAAGAATCTCCCCAGAGAGTTAGCTAACTATGGGTCTCAGGGAATTCAAGCCACCGCTCACTGTAAGATGCACCTCTAAGAAGGCTGCCAATTAAACTGACATGCTGTTGATTATAAGACACCTGATTCCACAATGAAATGTGAAAGCACATACGTCTTAGATTTGATGATAAAGAGTGGCAATAAAGGGTCCCGCCTTCTATCAGAAGTTCCTGGATTACAGGAACCACAACCGGTAGCCAGAACCAGAAGCCCTGAGCAAATAGGTCCACAAGGACTTTTATGTGATCTGGCACCTCACTTCTTTGATTTATTCACTGACTGTGCACCACACTTGCCCCAGGCCAGCACTAGGAGCTTCCCACTGTGGCATTTCAGCCTCACAGTTTTGTCATTCGCCTTTTACAGAATGGGAAACAAACTCAGCCTAAATAGCTTGCAGAGGCCAGTAAGAAGTGGGGCATAAATTTCCTTGGGTGTGTGGGTTCAAAGCCCAAGACTTCCCACTCAGCCTACAGTTTGGGTAAGTCCATCTCCAGGTACAGCAGGTATCTACCTGCCCACTCTTTCCCTCCTCCTCTGGTATCCCGCCAGCCCCATCCACGGCTTCTGGCAATGCAGAACCATTCTTTTCCATTAGGTTGTGGGTAATTAGGAATTTAATATTAGCTAGCCTCACCCCCCCTCTCCTCCACCCACTCTATTTCTCTTGTGAAATGGACCACACGTGCCACAATGCTGCCCCCATTGAGGTGAGTCAGTTAACAAGGACCCGTTCCCATGTTTCAGGGGGTGGGGGAGGCTTTGCGTGGACTCAGCTGCATGTATTCCAACATGCCACAATTTGTCACTCATCGTAACAAAGACACCTACCTGCAGCTGAAGGGAAGTCTATCACCCACTGAGTGAGTTGAATCTTGTTCCCCCTTCCTATAGCCTCTCATGGGGATTCTCTACCGCCACAGCCAACAAGCTTCGTTTCATTCGCATCATCTGAGCAGCCCAACTTTATTTGACGGTTCCACACCTACACTACCTTTCCACGAGTAACAGCGCCAAACCCCTCATCCTGTGTGTCCCCACGTTACTACTTCTCTGTCATTACTTTCGAGCCTCAGTCAGAGTGTGATTCAGGAAGGACAGTCTATTCATCATTTCCAAGTTTACAGACTGGGTTGGAAACAGTTCAGGAAGGGAGCCCAGGCAGCAAACTAGGACCAGAAAGTCATAAAATCTGATTACACAGCCTTCCTCACCACTTGCAACAATGGGGCAAGTTACTGCCCTCCACTGAGCTTCAGCTATTTGTCTAATAAAGTTCCTGATAGTCTGTGGAGATTCCCTGCAATTATACGAGGCCTGCATGAGGAACTCCCCTGGGAAAGCAACACGCTGTTGAGAGATGGTGGCCCGGGAATGGTGGAAAGGGCTTATTGTCTTCATGTCAATACCTGCAAAATCCTAGGTTTCCCCAAACACAAGAAGGTACTGGCTCTTAAACAGGGGTCCAGGAACTGCTTACAGCCACTCAATTCTGGAACACTTATTCCAAAAAAGAGAAGTATATGCATGTATAAGTGAGAAAAAGCAAAATATATATTAAAAGTGAATATTTGAAGAACATGATTTGGGGCTCACATGTCAATAAAAACCAAGGTGTCCTCCAGTTTCACCAAGCTTGCAGTCTAATGGGAGAGAGGAATGTGAAATAAATATGAAGCTAAATATATCATACCTAGGATGATCACCATGCAGAAAAAGTGTGGGTGATATGACAGCAAATCAGAGAGGGGTCCCAGATGGTCTGGGGTCCAAGGAAAAGTTTTCAGAGAAAAAACAGTCCTTCAGCTGGGAACTAAGAGGTGGTAACCAAGTGAGCAGTGGGGAAGAGCGTTCGAGGCCAATGGAACAGCCCCGGTCAGAGCCTGGGGCAGGAAAGAGGGAACAGGGCATTCAGCACCTGGAGAATACGGAAGGAGGTTCAGAGAGGTGGCAGAGGCAGCAGGGGACAGAGAATTTTGGACTTTGTCCCAAAAGCAATGGGAAGCTTCTCCATGGCCATAGGCAGGAACCATGGAGTGGGACAGGGAATTTTAAACATCACTGCATGGAGTGGAAAATTGATCTGGGGAGAAGGCACCAGGGCTGTATATGGGGAGACCAGCTGGGAGGCAGGGGAACCAGACACACAAGAGGTAGACACATAACAGGCTGTCATACAGAAAACCCCTTGGCAAAGCTGGAGCCAGAAGGTTAAACTGGATGGAACTGGGAGTGGATGGTCATGGGTGACATTTCCATCCATGTATCCACCCAGCACTGACCAAAGGCTATTTCGCACTGCAGGTGTGGTGTGTGGTGTAGTATAAATAAAACCACAAACAGCTTACAGTCGTAGTGTGGATTTGTTCTAAGAAAACTGTCACCCAGAGATTATGCCCCTGGCATCTATTATAGTATAAATATCCATACACCTTTATTAACAGGGCTAAGGAACAGATCACTTCTGGGTGAATTAAGTGTTCTGTCTTCACCTGAATTAAATTCATTGTGCCGAGAACAAACACAGCGTGAAAACCAATTCCATGTAAAGAAATAGCCTAGAAGCTATTCCTTGGCCTTCCCTGGAAGGCGGCTCATAGCCGCTTCTTTCCGCTTCCCAAGGGAATGCACACAGATCGCAGCGTGGCCGCAAAGCCACCTGGAGAGGCATCTTCTCTACACAAGAGAGGAGTCACATGAAGCTGTATAAAAATAAACATTTTCAAGGGTTTAAAAAAAAAATCAGCAAACAGATGGGGCTTCAGTTCATTTTTAGATACAGAAACAGACTTTGAAGAGAAAGGGGAAGTCAGTTCCGCCCTCAGGGAACATGTCCTCCCTCCACCAGAGAAAGCGGAGTCCCAGAGGTGTGGATTTAAGGACACATCATCTCCTAAGTACTGGTGTCTCAGTCCATGGGACGGTGCCGCTGCATCCCTTCACTCCCCAGCGGCTCCTCGTGGCTCCTGCTAGCCTGCGCTCAGTCCCTGGCCTCAGAAATTTCTAGCCACCCTTGACCACCAAGAGGTCACACCTACTTCCAGTGACTGGGGCCTCTTCCTCTCGCCACTAGGATTCTATAAATATCTAGGTTTACTGTTAAATATCCATCTCCCTGATAAACTGAACATTCTGTGAGGCCAGGGGCCCCGTTTTGTGTCTGCAGAGTCTACCACAGGATTTGAGAGAAAGGGGGCTTGGTAGACGTTGTCAATGTCTTGAATAACCAAATTAGTCAAAAGTGGGAAAAGAATTTTTAGAAAATGAAAACTAGTAACACATTAGTGTCACTACCCTCTTCAGCTGCAGAGTAGCTTTTGGGGAAAATTTCTTAAATGTAGTTGCCGTTATTTAGAAGTCAATAACTTCTACCTGATATTTTTAGGAGTGTAACTGGTATGTCACAGAAAAACATTTTGGGCGGGAAAAATAAATGAAACAAGACCCTTATTTAGAAGAAAGGTGCACATCACCCACGTTCTCTCTGGGAGTGATTTAGGAAATCCATGGGCAGAAGGCGGCAATTGCACTAATTATGGGATTTCCAGGATTTGTAGGAGGGATGGCAAAACAAAACAAAAAACCCCACACACCTTGTTTTTACTTTTTCAAGCATGGCAATGCTGATTCCCTTTTCCTGCCTATGATAATCAGGTCCTTCAGGTCAAATGTACCAAAGGTTTTCATAGCAAGTGATGAAAAATGGTGCTTCTTGCCAAAACGAACAGCGGCAAGACTGTGCACCAAAGCTTGTTACATCCTTTCACAAATACGCAGATAAGCAGGCAGCTCTGGCACTGTATTCACAAACCTGTAACAGTATTTAAACTCAAACTTAACGAGGCCCTGTGAGAACTGCTCAGTTACCTAAAAACACATTTTTGAAACGTGACAGCACCAGGCCAGCCATGTTGAAAGGAGGGGAGCAACACAATTTTTCCAACCGGGTACAGCAGCATCTTATTTGTTACGGGTTGTTGGGAGGGTTGAATGAAATCAGAGACATGAACAAAGTGCTTAGCATCATGCTTCATGCCCGGGGGCCCTTACTAAATGCCAGTCACTGCTGACAACAATAACAATGAGTTACTCCTATCGCTCTGAAGAGGGGAGGTCTACCCTCTCCATTCTCCCCTTGATCTTCTCCTCTTCTTGGTCTGGTTTAAATGAAGTAAGTGGGTCTCAAAACATGACTCCTGTGTCCATGATCAAAGCTGGCCCAACAAAGTTCTTCAGACAACTTGTTTCCTGTCTAAAGTGCAATTTTTGTTTTTGTTTTTGGCCATATAAGATCCTAAACTGGATATTTACAGATGCAGGCCTTTGATCTCACACCAGTTGTTCATTGCACACGGACACGTGTCCAGGGTGCATCCACTGGAAATACAGGAGCTGCAGCAGCCGGAGGAGTGGAAGCACCTCAACATGCCCTTTGCTGCAGAGCTGCTGCACTGATGGAGAAACCAAAAGCACAAGATGCTTCAGGGACCCCCCGGCGCCACAAAGAGCAGGACCCTGAGGTCACCCGGTCTTCCAACCGGGGGGCTTTTCTCAACCCCCGTCACGTGACACAAGGGCTGAGAGAAGGGGCGCCTCAGCCCTGCTTGCTCAGGACTCTGCTCCCTGTCCTCTCTGCGGGTTTGGGGATTTGCTCTCTGTAAACCCAGCCACCCATGTAAATGGCACATAGCAGCGCCTCATCCAGGAGCCTGCTGTACAGTTGTAAAATCACTTGATTTATTTAGTCATGGTGTCCAAATACAAAGAGAACCTGTTAAGAGGTATTTATAGACATGAGTCAGTTCTTAGAAAGGACCAACACAGATGAGAGATTTTCAGAAAACTAAGCAAAGAAAGGGAAGGAGATGCATTTACCTATGTATGTTTGGTCTGTCTATGGAATTATCCTACTCACTTGGCTAGTCTCTTATTTGAAGCTGAAGAAAGAAAACCTAAGAGAACTGCCCACTTACTTCTGGGATTTACTGCAGCCCAACGCGAGCCACCCAAGCAGCCTACACTGCATGGGCCCCGGGGATTGCCCGGCAAGCAGGCCTCTGGCTCCACTCTTCACTGGCCCGCGGGAGCAGGCGAATCCCTCTGTGAATTGTTTCCGAACTTATGCTTTCTAGGAGAAGTGACCTCTCTAAAATAAAGTGGTATTCAAGCTCCCCAAGTTAATGCTAACCACTGGGAAAGCAGAATTAATGAATTTGTCATATGCAAAAAAGGAAGAACTAGAAATTAAGGTTCAAAAAACATCACCATTCACGCAAGTCAAAACAGGTTGTTTTCTTTTCCTACAGAGAACATCCACGCACAGGCCCATGCCCTCCCCCGCCGCCCCCCACCTGGCACCAGAGGGCCCTCTTCACCTCCTGTCTTCCTCCTCTGTGTGCAGCACGCTGCCCCCTTCCCACCTGGATCCTCTCGTTTATTCCCTCCTGTGTTTGTATTTCTGGTTTCTTGCCCTCTATTGGTTATTTCTGTGTGTCTTTTTAAATACTCCACCCTCCCATGGGGTGTCATTTGCTCTGCTGCCTCCCCTGAACACCACCTCATGGCTTCCCTATCATCTCCCCTCTTGCTTTCTGTATCCCTTGAACTTGGCTTCTAAATTACCCTAGAGCTGAACTGCTCTAGCACCTTTAACAACATCCAGGCCTGATTAGCTGCACATTTCCCCCCCTCCATTTTCACTGGTCTCAATGCAGAGCTGAATGACATCTTAAAAAAAAAAAACAAAAACCTCTCCTTCCTTGGTTTCCATGACAACAGTCTCTCCATTTGCCTGATTCTCCGGTTGTTTCCTGTGTCTTTCTTGGCTTCCTCACTGCCCTCCCACTCATCCATAGGGTATTCTCCGTGACACTGTTCATCTCCATTTGCACCGATCCTCTATCAATTGCCACATTCACCCCACTGGGAAGATGCCTTATTCTCAGTTTTATCATCTGCATCTCCCAAATCTACCCTCTCATCCTCAGCCTTACATCTGATCCCATACCTATTGGTTTGATTTCCAGCACCATGAACACTAATACAGCACTAACATGTACTGAGCATTAGTAGGTGTGAAGCACTGTTCTAAACATGTTACAACTACATCATTTAATCCTCATAACCACCTTCCGTACTATCATCTCCATTTTATAAGTGAGGAAACTAAAAGGTAAACTTGACCCAAACTGCACAGCTGGTAGAATTGGTGTTCGAACCCAGGCATTTGGAGTTAAGTCTAAATTTCAAACCAGGGATGCATCCTTCAACTCTTCTGAAGAGAGCTAATGATCTCCCCCTGCTAAGATACTCATTTCCAGCTTCTACATGATCTTCAGTCAGTATAAATGCGTGCATCCTACTAGCTCCCAAGCTTTGGAGATTCAAAATTAATTTTCTTTCCTCTTTTTTCTTTACCATTCAATGTTTGAACAAATCCTAATTACTTTTCCCACCTCTCCCATGTCAGCACCCCAGCCCAGCCGTCCTCAGGGTCTTCCTGTACCACTGCAGGAGCTTCTTGCACATCCCCACGTGGTGGAGAGTCTGCAGCACGTGATGCCTGTCTTCACATCACAGACCAACTCCAGGAGCCACCGCAGCTCCCCTAACCCGTGATGACCAACAGACATGCCTCATAATTCAGCCCCTTCAACTCCAACCTCACTGCCAAGTTCAACAGAGGATGAACCTTTGGGGTCATCATGTCAAACATACACCTTCATTCTCGACTCCATGCCTGCACTGGCTTAACACACGCCATTCTTTCTCTGAGAAAAAGTTCTCCTCATTGTTCTCTTCCAGATCCAGCTCAGTGTCACCCACTCTTAAAAAAAAGTTTCCCATCCTTGCTCGTTAGAACCATCCCATGGTTATGTGATTAATGTGCGTTGTTGTAAATACGTCTTTCTACTTTTCCTAGAGCTTAATATGTCCTAATTAACGAACTTCTCCATCAAGGTTACGAACTGCTTTTCTGCACCTCACCTCTCCTAAGAGCCTAGTCTAGCACTAAAAAGAACCTTTTCAAACAGAACAGTTATTCCTCATAGGTGGTACCTGGGATTTTCTCAAGTATATCCACAATTGTTCTTAAGATTGTGGCACACGTGCGTCATTACACCAGCATGACAAATTGCCAGTTGTAAAGGGTACCAAGCCTTAGGATTACAATAGTTTTGCCTACTTGACAACATAAACATACACTATACTTTAAAAAGAGTGCAGAAGTCTCAGTCTATACTAGGAAGCCTATCCAGGGAGGTACAGTTCCAGGACCTAAAGGGGACTAAGGCCTAAGGAAGGGACAGGACTAAGCTGGTGCACAAACTTAGGGAACAGTCCTACGGCAAAAGGTCAGGACACAGTGCAGAGACCAAAAACTCTGGATGCGGCACGGCCTGTCTTCACCTTTGTGCTTAGAAAAATCTTCCTTCTTCTGAATTTAAGCACATTGGGCTCCATGGGAAAAGTCTGGCATTTTATTTTTACTTGATTCACACATGATCAAAGGTTATCCACAAAACACAAACACTACAAACAGTAAAGTGTAAATACATTTGAAAATCAGCATTAGGGAAAATACAGAGCAAACCAAAAGGTCAAGTTCGAGAGGCAGGAATAATGTAGTTATTCAAGCTAGGATTTGTTTGATGGTACTTATGTTCACATTCCTTCAACAGTTACTCTGTCCTAGGAAAGCTCTAAGCACGTGATGGTATTTTTGTACTTTAATCCTCACAGTAAGCTGAGGTAGACAGTTCCTCACTTATAACGATACTATAACTATTGGGTGTTGCAATCTGAGCCAGGGCACAGAGAAGTCAAGCAACCTGTCCAGGGTCACAGAGTTAGCAAGCCATTAAGCCGAAGCCTGAAATGGTCAATGTGACTCCAAAACCACAACTAGAGGCCTCCTATGAGTGACACAGCAGCTATAAATCTGGTTCTGACTTCTGGATCACCACGGTAAAGGGGGAGATCATTCAAACGCAAGAGAAGACTACAGAAATGGGGAGCCTGGTTCACACAACTCCAGCAGCAGTGGCTGGAATGAACTGAGACCCCCCCCCCACTCCGTGTTCCCCCGGTTCACCCATGGATGAGGCCTACAAGATCAGATCAATGTGTCATCTGCCTTTTGTAAATCATCATTTAAAGCCACTGACATCTCTGGATTCCAGTGCCCTTAGCACTGGGAGGCCCATGATGTCTTAACATCTGTGTTGTGTGACACATTATAAAAGTCTAGTATAGAGGGGCTGGTTTCCGTCCATACTCCCAGCCCACCCCTAAACAGGGCTAAACTGACAGTGCCACAACAGGATGAGCGTCAGGACAACACAGCCTCTGTCCGGAGGAGGAAAGCAAAGCTGTTGTTCTTAGGATTAAGCTGTTGTCTGTCTCCCATTCAGACGGCTCCAAGCCCCAAGGCTCAAACGGAACCCTCTTTGTTCCCTAGCTCCCCTGGCTTCTGACGTGTCCAGGATGGCTGCAAGAGCCCCAACAAGACTTTGGATGGGAGAAAAGGAGCAAGAGCCAAGGGTGCCCAGAAGCCAGGCTCCTTCCTGGCCCCACTGCTCTGGTGCCCGGGAATTCGCCTGAGTGCACCCGGCTGGCTCGGCCCACAAATCCAGGCAGCTGGACTAGAACAGAGCCCAGTAGTGAGCTGTGCCAGGTTCTTGGGGAAAGCTCTACAAAGACAACCTCCCCCCAGGAGGTTCTGAGTCAGGCACTTTGGAAACATGCTCGGTGTCTCCGACGCCAAGTCCTGGGTGAACCTCTGGGCTCCAGGCACTCAAGCACCTTCCCTGCCCCTCCAGCACAGCTCTTTCCCAATAAGCAAGCTCACCGGACATTTTCAGGACCAGGAGCAATTCACAGTAACTCAGCAGGGAGAGAATCTGGTTCTTGACTGTGTTTACAGGAAACTTCCGTGGAGGTAATTTCATCACAAGATGCTTTGAGGGCCCAGGGCCAAGGCCCAGGGGAGGCCCTGGCATTTCCTCCAGGGTGCAAACTCCTGGGAATACACATACCCATTTACTCACAGCCTCCCAAAAGTATCCCAGTTACTTAACACTTAATCTGTAGAGTTCTCTTTGCTTAAAAAAATGAAGGCAAGGCAATAATGATATACCCAAATGAGGAGGAATTCCTAATGTTAATCAGCCACCTACCTGCTTTCAGAGTTACCTCCTTCTGATAGCTTATTTCACACATCAGAACCTTGCTTTGGGATTCCGACTCCAGTATCTTAAACCTTACAGCCTGCCTGGCTTGCCAAGGGGCTTGCTCACCTACTGAAAGGGGCATGATAAGGTGGGAGTTGGAGGGTTTCAACAGTAGTGACTGGTTTAAGACTTTTGGAAAGAAAATATGACCTATTAACCGGCACTGGCAGCCTCACTTTATTCAATCAGCAGACATTAATTGAGTACCTACTATGTGAGAAGCATTAGTGGGGCCCATGCCAGTAAGGCACAGTCCCTGGCATCCCCTAAGACAGAGAACTGACAAGGGCTACGTTCTCCTGTGGACCAACCGTGGGAACCTTGGAAAGGCCACTTGGTCTCCCTAAGCCTCAGTTTTCTCAAATATTTGGTGCAATGAAAATCAGACCCCTGGCAAATGAAATCTCAGGAAAGAGAACGAATAACTACAGGCTCCCTGCAGCCTTGTGGGAGAAAGCACCAATAAGGGGAAGGGGGAACCAGAGGGGAGAAAATGGAAGGAAAACCTGATCTGCAGTCATGGTAACGAGAAACTGCCAGTTTAACTGATAGGAGACAGCTCAGCACCAGTACACATACTTCTGACATCCCCACGTTCCCGTCAGGAGGCCAACAGGCTCACCCGCATGACCTTGACAGCTACTGTCCACACACTCCCGCCTCCCAAAGCCTGCCCAACCCTGCATGTCATGCTTCCCAAAACCCTCCATAGGTTCTGCTCCCAGCTTTGCCCAGAGAAACTGTTTACAAAGCAGAGCCTCCTCTTTACTTACATGAGTTAATATATTTACCCTATGGCTGCAAATATTGAGTGGTGGTCTCTTGAATGTGAATCACAGAAACGTTTCACCTACCTTTCAGGGTACATTACAGCCTATGGATGAAATGCAGGACTGGACTTGAGAGCGCTTTGGTAATGCTGAACTGCTTACACAGCCGATAAAGGGTCCGAACATGGGGGTAAGCATTACTGGTTTTCCGTAGGACAGGAGGCCCTCAGGTTTGCGCAGCGCCAGTTTGGCCTTGATTTAGGTATAATTCTAATATACTTGGTAATTGGCTTCCAATGCTCACTGAAGATGAAAAGCTGCAAACCAGGTAGGGCAAAGAGAAGATGCCAGCAACCATCAGGCCTCTACCTACCCCTCCCAGTTCATGGACAGTTCCTTTCCATCCCAAGTTCTCAGTTTCAGAAGGAATTTAAGGGGAACAGGGGAGTCATGAAAATGTCAGCATGTCAGCTCTTGGAGGGGTAAACCACAGTTATCAAGAGCGAACTCTTCTCTGCAGGCTTCTGGGAAACTGAGATGAAACTTTTACAAAATATTTCTGAGGTAATCAATTTTATTCTGACCAGTTTGTGTCAAGAACCACAGGAAACAATGAAACTCTGACTGTTTTCCCCCAGGCAGAGGGAACCGAGGGCACCTTTCCTAAAGAACCCGGTCTGTTCCATCAAGAAAATATGAACAGATCTGAAGTATCAAAGAAAGAAAAAAGCGACTAAATGATTTCATTTCCATGCCTATTGTCCAGCACAGCTGCACTGAACTCATTTACATATGCTATTAAATGGCCCTAATAAATATGAATATTGTGCCACATAAAAGGTCCATGTTTGAAATATCTGAAAGTATCGACAATAATAAACCCAGTTGCCCAAGGAGCAGTGGTGACTTCAAACACATTGTTCTTCCCTCCCATCAGAAAGACAATAAATTAGTGGACAATTATGAGAAACCCAGCATTCTGAAAGCTAGCTATTAGTGGTCCACAAACAGGAATACATTTTCCACTGTGAACAATAAGAACTGGCTGTGATTTTACTGCAGACCTGAGGCCCAGGCCCTGCTCCACAAAGCAGTTGCACTCTATGAAGTAACTTAACATTCCACATCTCCTCGGGTCCTGTGATTTCCTTGGAAAGCCCCATGCCAGTCAGCAATCTGGACTTTTCCTCTCTGCATGGAAGGTAAAGGATTCATGAAAGAGAACCGAAGCAATCAACAGCAATCAAGGTCTGCTACTGAGATCCTGGACTTAAATAGCCATAAGTCAGCTCTATGCCCAACCCCTTGGCCATTTCCTTGTGCCCTCCAAGACTGCAGAACACACCACTGTCATTTCCCATCTGGGTGGGCAATGGCAAGAGTAATGGTGTAGAGGTGTCAATTATCTATGTTCCTGCAGGTTCTCTAGATGGTGAATGAAAATCAAGCTCTCTCTCCTGGAGGTAGATCTGGAATCCTTCCTGAGGCTCAGTGCACCCCTCCGACTACCTGAAGATCCACTCGGAAGATTCAGGAACAAGGAAGGGACATGGCAGATGCCTCGGCTGGCTTACCATGAGCCCCAGCATGGCTTCCGACCACACCTGGAAGATGCCGGCTCTTCTGCAGCCAAATTTCTTGGGACTTGAGGCACAGCTGGGGGTCTCTCTGTATGGCCGAGCACTACACTCTGCCCCTGCATTTGGTGCTGCCCCTAGAAGCTCAAGGGTCTTGTCATGACGAAAGGCAGATTTTAGGAACCATGATTACAGGAGGATGAGGGCTGGCTGGCTCCTGGCAGAGCGGAGTTCATCAGGGACGACACCCAGGACAGGAAAGGAAATGACCCCAAATACAGATCATGTCTATATTTTTTATCTTTATATAAAATAACGAATGTGTAGCTCAGGGGTCCTTGAAGGATGCAGAGAAAACCCACCATTTTACCTCACAGACCTTAGAGATGCTGGCCACAAACCGAAGTATGTATTTGTACCCACAGTCCCCCATGCCTATTACCAATAAATGTTTCACTTTAGAAAAAGATCTTAAAGCAAGCAGAAAACAGCCAGACACAACCTGCCTCACAGTGAGTCTTCAGTTCATTCCCACCTAGGACACATTGATTCTGCTCTTCAACGTTTACTCTTAGGAAGATGTGCTTTTGCCTAAATCTTGCAGGGAGGTACAGGCATCTTAAAATGTAAGTCCTATAAGACTAGGAGTGAAATACATTTATTCAGTTGGTTATTTATGGAGCACCTATTACATCCCAAGAACTATGTCAATGTTAGCCAACCAAAATCAGACATAGTCCCTACTCTGAGTTTGGGCCTGGTAGAAGAACCAGAAAAGCAATTGGAAATAAATCCCCCAGTAAGAAAAAGGCATTCTGTATCATCCCCAAAGAACTTCAAACTACATTTTAAAAAATTAAACAATTTTTCTAAAACTTTCAGTTATTAGTCCAATGTGCAAGAATGGCTCATAAAGTCCTTAGGTGGTCTGGGCTTAACAGAAATCTAATTTTGCCATCACTTCTTCAGTGATTTCCTGTTTTATCAAAATGAAATAACCTTGGCTAGCAGCAGCCTTCCTCCTCAATGTCTGCTCTTCTAGAATGTCTTTCAGTTTTTCTGAAACGTCCCTGTGCAAAACTGCTGATGGGATACCAACCATTTTTTTCCCCTGAAGCGATCAAATAAATCATCCTTGGCTCAGGCTTCCTCTGACATCTCATCTCACCTGTTCATTAGTGTTTTGAAGACAGCTCAATGCCTTTGCTGGTATCATTGCTTCAGGCAAAGGCCTATGGATTCACCTTCTCTGATCATGCATCCTTGCATCACAGTTCACTGAGTTTCTGAATCCCAGTTCTCTCCAGCATACCTGTGCCAAGAGGCTTAGAACAGCATCAGCCACAGAGAGCGGGATCTGCTGAAGCCAATAGCATTGTTTGGGCCATTACTGTGGGGAGATGGTCTTACTTAGAATAAGAAAGATCATAAGAATAAAATATCATCAGTCAAATGGTCGTAACTGAGGGTCTCACGTATTTACTAACTCTTTGCCCAGTATCACAGGGTCAGGGGCCAGGAGCAGCAATCACAGAAGCTGTAAAAATAACTTTTTCCTTGTCTAGGACAACCAAGTTAAACAATAATCTTATCTAAGACCATCAGAATGTGTTCTAGAGCCAGACATTTCAGCCATGAATGTTTTATTTTCATACAACAATAAACTAATCTGTCCTTCAGGTTTTTCTTTTTTCATGCCCTCTTTTTAAGCGCCTGCATGTGGCTCCTGCTCCCCATCAGCATATTGAAATTACAGCCAAGATTAACTGCACATATTGACTACCTATTCTTGCAAACTCTTTCCTACTTGGTTTCTGAGATGCACTACTAAATCCCAAATGCCTATCTTCAGTCCTGACTGCACATTTGACCTACAAAGCGCTTGTCTGCACAATGATCTCCAGTTAATGTGTACTTTTGTACAAGGCCAACATGTTTACAGAAGGGATTTTTGAATCACTGGGTTTGAAAAATGATACAAATCCCTTTTTTCTGAATTCCCTGCAATCATGGAAACATGCAATACTGTTTAGTTTCAGGATCAGGCAGACAGGCCACCGTTATTTTTCTCATCCTAGGAAGTATTATGATATGCCTTCAACTGTGACATTTCAGTGAAACTACCATTGTACAACCACTGACACCTTTGATAAGGAAAACAAAAGGCTGATTATATAGAGTTGACAAATTTCCTTTACTCAGTAAGCAATAAGAGCAATACTCATATCCCTGGCACCATGGGGAGGCCTTGGCCTGGCTGGGGGTCAGGACAGAGAAAACAGAAACCACACTCAGAAGGTGAGCCCAGCAAACCTGCATGGTATGATGAGATCAGTAAGGGGGCTTGGCAGTTACAGCCTTGATATGACATGCACGTGGATGCTGACAGGTGGCAGGGAGAAGCATCTCACAAGGATGCCACCTTTCTGAATTAATCAGGAAAGGAAAGAACTGGCAGCGTTTAGTAATCCAGCAAGCTCTGGCTATGTCAGCTTAAAAACTGGGAGTTACACGGTTCCTGAGTAACAGAGCCCATGACCACTGCTGGGATGGTCGTACATGAATGGCATCTTCCTATACTTGTCCACATCGGAATGGTATAGAAACACATTGCCAACGCCTTTACATTGTATATAGGACAATAAGACATTCAGATTGCTTATGGATCTTCCATAAATTGATTTTCTAGATATAGAGAACTTCTTTCTTTGCCACTAACTCTTACTCCAAGTATTTTGAAAATAGGTGAACCTCTACACGAATGGGAGTTTATATGACATGAGCACAAAATCATGGCCAATATCCAGAATACTTGTTTCTTCTCACCAGAAAGACATGGCAAGTGTGCGGTGCAAACTGAGCCCTTGACCAAGGAAAGGATTCTTCTCCCAAAGACATACAATGGGGAAGAAAGGTCCTATCAAGACCCCTGCCACCCTCAGAGTTCACAGAGCTCCTTTATGTAGCATTATCATAATGCTACAAAAAGTGCCAAAGAGAATTGTTTTAATAAACAGTTTCTCTGCTCTTTAAAAAAAAAATTGAACACAAGTACTTGATCCTATTAGCTAAAGTGCACTGCAGCCAGACGAGGATTCACAATGGAGTGGAACAGCAGGCCGCTGTTTGAAGAATTGACATCACCAGCACTTAAAAGATTGAATTCTTAAACACACTCAGCTCCAGAGAAGCGCACCCAGTCTAATTAGAGCTATCCATGTAAGATTCTGGAATTTTAAGTGTTCTTTGAATATTTTTACTGCATGATATGATTGTGTTTCTCAACTGGGGGCAGGCCATTCAAGTAAACCATAATTATTATTATTGCAGATTACCTAAGAAAACCAGGATACTTTAAAAAGCCTTAATAATAGTCTATTTTAAAGTACATGCAGTGACCAGAACTGGCAGGTGGCGTCCTTTAGGGGACGGTCTTCTGAGTCAGGTTAACAATTATCATCTGTAAAGATGCTTCTCAGATATTTAGAGGCAAGCTAAGGCTTTCTTAGTCATATCCTTCTGTATTACTGATTAGTAAGTCCCTTATTTATAAACTGTAGACTAAAATGTATCTTTAGACTAATGTTTTAAACCTGTAAATTTCAAATAATCAAAGATCTCCAAATAGGGAATCATTTATGTTAAGCACAGCTATTTACTCTGGTGCATAACTGAATGCATCAGGCAGGAAATTCTGGACAAGCAAGCAGTAACTTTAAAACTACAGGGCAAAATCCTCTCTGCTCTGAGCAGACCCCATTATCTCGGTGTGATGAGTGAAATGAAATTCCACTGCAAATCCCCCATGCTCTGGCTAATGGAGTCCAGATTTCTTACAGTACCTCTTTCTCTGTAATAACACTTTGAGGTGAGAGTACGGTCTTACCTGGAATTGTTGAATAAATTTTAAGATTGCTATAAATAATCCAACCATTTTTAAAACAGAGTATAATAGTATGTGAAAATGATCTGACATGAACTTTCTCATGTCCTGCATTTCATGATGCTGCAAAGTTAAGACGAGCTATAGGAATTATTACATAATAATCCAGAGAGCTGAATGACAATCATTTAAAATGACTGCCTTTGAGCCATTTAAAAAATTGAAACTAACAGGCCTTTATGGCATTCCTGACTCTCTTACATGTTTGACATGCATTCATCCAACCACATTTGATATTTATTGAGGGGTTACTGCGTGCTCTTGTGGATAGGGACATCACTGTATGAATTAAACAGACAGAAATCCCTGCCTTGTGGAGTTCACATTCTAATTCATGACACGTCAAATAATTATAAGCTAAGGTGTTCTGAACTCTCAAAAGCACACAGAATCCAGCTTCAGGAGTCCTAGAGCTACAGATTCACAATACAAAAGGGTAAAACGTCAAAGTAGAAGAAAAAGGAGTTTTAGAAATACCTCTCCCTCTAAGGATGAAAAACACTCAATCAACCTACCAAAAACAAAAAAGAAAAAAAAGGAAAAAGAAAAAATGCCTTGGCTAACTTAAGACACATTTACACATCTAACAATAAAGATAAGTGGTCAAAGGGGAAAGGGACCCCTTCCCTCCCACAGATGAAACCTGAAATTGACCCCCCAAACTCCTTTTTATGAGGAGGCCCTGTGAACTTCTGTGACAAACCCCCCACAAATGTCTGGGTTTCTTTCTATTTTGTTTTACTCCTCTCTAAATTACTCAAATAAAACCTTTTGGTTTCACTTCTCTTCCTCCTGAGTAAAAGCAGGAGAAGATGGTTTGCATGTGGACTAAGAGCAGAATAGCAGTAAAATAAGTTCCTTTGGATCCTGCAGCAAAATTCAGTATGTAGGAATATTTTGACAGAGACCATCAGACATTCATTTACTCACTTAGAACCTAAGAATATTTCCATTTCCATATAAACCTAATATGTTATCAATAAGCTTGTAGAAATGCAATCATTCCCTTTTTCAAGGTCAATGCCTCCCTATAACAATTTTGAAACTCCAAAAAAGGAGGGAATGCAGGGTGCAATGTCATTGAATCCCAGAACTTCAGTCCCAAGGAGACATCTACCTGTCTTCTTGATCCAAAACTGACCTCAAATTATAAAGACTTTATCGAAACGGCTTGTCAAAATTCCTGCAAATGCCTTCTCTTCACTCTTACTGTAACTAGTTCTTACTTTCCCCAAAGTTTAGACAAAGCCGATGGTTCACATTCCTTAGGAACAAAGAGTCCCCAGAAAGAGGGGACCAGGTAAGGACCACAAGTTAGCCCTCCAGCCAGACTATTCTGGGCCTTGGGGGCGGCAATACATCTGTCATTTTACTTAATGATACAGTAAACTGCACTACGGACTTAATGATTTTTAAATAATCTTATTATCTTTGTAAAAAAGGCCAAAGTTCCAGAACTTCTTCAGGAACTGTGACACGTGGACAGAGGTGATTGCAAATGGACAAACCATAGTGAAGATTCTGACACCCAGAATAGCAGGCATGGGAGCTGCATACCTTGCACAATGTTAGGAAGGCAGGAGGTTAAGCAGGCTTGAGAGTTAGACTCCTGGAAGTATAATCTATGTAAGATCCTGGTGCATCAGCTGTTCTAACTATGCTCAGTGCTTGAGAAGGCCCAAGGAGTCTGGGCAGGCCACTTCACACAGGGGTGAAGGACTAGGACCTCTGCCTCTGCACGCCAGCCCACCACTCTCGCTGCTCCCCCAGCTGCTTGTGACAGCATCAACTTCCTGTCACCTTCCCTTCCCCTTTCCACCCAATGGGAACACATATGGGGATGCTCTAATTCCATGCTGCCCCACTTTCTGCACAGCCTGTGCCCCTCCCTTCTCCTTGGTGTCCAATTTCTGCTTATCAGACAGTGGCGGCCCATCCCACAGGGGTCCAGACCATGCTGCCCACATGGCAGTCACCTGTGGCTTCCAGCCTCCGTCATCCACTGCTGTGAGAGCAGGTGACAATGATGCAGGCTCTCTCTCCTGATGGGAGACATATTTACAGGTGATTAAGAAAAACCCACATCTAGGGAGGGGTCTCAGTCATCATCTATTTAACCAACATTTTGAGAATGTTCACTGTATGCCAAGTATGAACCTAAAATTCCCAAAGAACCAACCAGGATACAGGAACAAATGCAATTTGAGAGAGCAGGTGGCTTGTCACTTGCAACCAGGCAAAGTCCTTGTCACCCAACCTACCCAGAAACCACCTGACGCTGGGGCATTTAGAGGTGGAACAGGACCAGAAAGTTTTTTTCCTTTTAAGATAAATTGACTTTAGAGAAAAAAAAATCTAAGGAAATATTTGATCTTTATGGAAAAGAATGCTTTAAGCAAGCTCTTAGAAATCTGACAATTTGGTTTTCAAACTTCTGCCCTCTGACAAAGGTATTTCTGAATGAATAGTTTAGCAGATCCAGAGTTGAAAGTTAATAATTTACAGCAGGTAAACCACCACTTTACAGCAAGCTTTTAATCTCTTATGGATCACTGAAAATTACAAAGGGCATTCTCTTCAAGGCATGAGCCAACTCAGAATCGACCTTATGCTAAGGTGACAGAGTGTTCTTGGAGGAAGAAAGTCCATAGGAGGTTCTCGTCTATGTTGCTATTTTCTGAATTAAAATCCCACCAAAATTTAAATTAAATGATAGCATCTTGCCTCAATTACACTTTAATGTATAACACTGCTGAACTTGAAGTCAGAAGAGATTAAATGGACTTCAGTATGGAATAGATGAGTTAGTCTAAAAATGTTTTACTTCAATTACTGATTAAAAAAATAATCCTAGCCCATTTTAGTAAGTTTTGAAAATTTATAGGGATATAAGGAAAAATGTTACATTAACACTAAGAGATAAATGTTATCACGGTAGTATGTTTCCTTCCAGTCTTTTTTCCTGGGTATGTGTTAAATTATTTCCTTTATGGTCTATTTGTAGACATTTGTACCCTGCCATTTTCCTAATATTAGCTATGTCACCAACTAGCCTTTAAAAGCATTTTCTGTGGCTTCATATTATGCCAGAATGTATTAAACCAGTGCCCTACATTGTCTATTTCCTTTAGTACAATGTCTGGTGTCAATGAACATCTGTTTGAATCACACTGCCACCATAAACCAACCAGAATTGGTAGCAAAGGCTGAAAAAGATGAACTGTAGCCAAGTTGGTCCTAGTACTTAACTGCAAAATTATCCCTGGTTATGTACATGTGTAGCAGGGGAAGGGCTGGGGGTGGTACATTTTCATGAAATTAACCCAAACACAAACACATCCATCTTGCCACTAAAGTAAGGAGTGCCTGGCAAATTCACAAAGCAGGGCTACCAGAAAGCAGACCAAGCAAGGCTCCCTGCAGGAGTTCATAGAGCCACCAGGTTCTTAGTGCAGAGTTCTCTGATTCTCCTAGAAAAACATTTTCCATACTTCCTGGGATCAGGACAAATACTATCAGTTGTTTTCCTTCAAGTAACAGGCGAACTTCATTCATTTTAAAGGAAATATATGGTAAATGCCTGAGTCTGAATAATCATTATTTGTCAGTCACTTAAGTACAAGTGGTGTTCCATGAGAAAAGCAGCTAGTTCAGCAGGTAACTCAAAAAAGAAAAAGGCACAAATCTGTCTTAAAGCCACCATCCATTGTTATGCAGCACTTAGTTTTGCACCAACAGGACAAATGTCAATGTTATCATGAAAATTAATTTAGCCTTGAAGGCCCAGTAAAAGGGTCTTACGGACCCCCAGCAGTCCACAGAGTCTACTTTGAGAATGTTTAACGCATGTCTAAAAAGAGCAGTTTTTTTCTTAAGGATTTAAGATTTCTCAAATAACAATAATGAAACACAGAAAATATGAATACTTGACAAAGATCATCTCTCTCTGGCTGAGTGATCTCTCAGCAAAAGCAAGAGCAAACTGCCTGTCCAGTGCGGAGCACACATCTGAGGGCGTCATTTATTGGTTAAGTCCAACTCCTTAAGAATGTCAATGAATTGGCAGTTCAACTGCTCTCAGAACAAACAATATGTTTGCTTTTTAAAAGGCTAAGAGGCAGTTCCTTTATATTAGGGTATTTACAATGGCTAAAATTACTAAGTAAACTGTCCCTCAAACCAGGGATATAAATGAATAACTTAGTACACTTTTCAGTGACAAAGTACAAAGACTAGCCATTTATGAGTCTCCATTTGTGGATTCACTTATGAGTTAAATTATACTGGGAATCCTTTTTGCAATGCTTATATGATACACAAATATTCCTCATATAAAGAAAAAGCATCCGCAAGTAACAACAGAGAATATGTGATTTTCACTGACTAAAAATTCCATCTTGAGCCATCTCCTACAAAACTAAAGAGACTCTCAAGGCAGAAAACCATTAACATTTATGCTATGAATTTTTGAGGAAAGGGCAGGGGAGATACTGACCAGTCATCACACACACTACAGCCTGACACAGCAACTGACATGTAGAAAGGCATCTGGCTAGTACTTACTGGTTGAACGAATGAACATACATGATGATAACAGGATCTGCCAACTGAGTGTGATTTCTACCTGGAACTCTCAGAATACTGAGGACTTCTGATTTCATCTCTTCAAAGGGACTAGAGCATATCTTTCTAAATATGGACGTATTCTCAAATATTAAATTTTTTGAGATGTGAAAAATTTCTAAGAGTCCCAATACATCTGAGAATGAGAAGATATTTTATACAGGGTATTGAATATGGTAATACAGGGGAGAGATACTTGCTTTCCTAGGTTTTCTCTTCCCTAGAAAAATGAATAATCACAAATTACAATTAATCAATGGAACACTGTAGGCAGGATATCAAAACAAGGATGTTATGCGGCTTGAATGTAGTAGAGAAGGCACAAGGTACAGTGGTACCCGCTAAGACCTAGTGCAAGCAACCAAGATTTTCAAAAAGTAAAGCAGAGAAAGGGAAACAAATCCTTGAGCCTTTTTTACACCCCACCCCACCCCCCATCCCATCCCTTACTTCATGGACACTCCATATTTTATAAGTGGACCTCAAAATGCTTTTTAAACTTCCTCCAGCCATCAATTATCAGTGGTAACTAAGAACTTTTAAAAAATTCAGGTTTTGTTAGCTGTCAAATACTATTTCAATCAAAAGTGCTAGACTGCCCTCTACCAAGGACCAGCAAGTGCACTGGCTTGTATCTGACCTTCTCTTTCTCTGCCCTGACTGCTGGTAAAGGTAAAAAAACAATTTTTAAGAACCAGATAAACCAAAAAAAAAAAAAATGCAACAGCTAGGTAACCATTGATGGGTCTGAACATTCCTTCTCAGACAGGCAAACTCAAGCATACATAACGGTGCTTTAACACCCAAGCCGGATTTTAAATCACTGACTCAAATGATTAGTTGATAAATGTATTCTCTCATTTCTACAAATTAGTGTTCGAAGCTCAAGTTATAATATTAAAATGTTTGACAACCTTTTGACTAACATGCTGCCCTAAGATGCAGAGATTTGAATAAATCACGCCATGACAAAGGTACTGATTAAGGAACAGTCGATGAGACATAGTCAACACAATCTCATAGCTAGGAGGTCTCTTTAAACACTGAATAATCAGTTTGAAATTCACTTCCAAATATTTTTCTTTCTGCATAATTTCAGTTTTATTTGCAAATAACATGTCATAGACCTATAGTTGCCTTTGACAGTCTATTTTGATTGGAGCATGTTTTCCAGTAAATCTTTCTTATGCTGTGTATCATCAATGTCCCCAAAAGACCTGCAGAAAGTGAATTAGTGTCAATGCCAATTTTTATAATATATAATTGAGTGTAACCTTTTTGGAGATATGGGTGGTTCTGACAAATCACATACATGCTCAAACCCTCATCCAGCCCAGTCGAAACAATGAATTTCAGTTTTTAGAACAACAATGATTTTGACATGCTTATTCATTACCTATTTCTAAGAAACACACATAAAAGTGTATACCTAGGTTAAAGGCAGACGTCAAATGCTGCTTGCAATTTTCAAAAACGGAGGCCATGATCCTTGGCAAGTTATATGGTAAGTGGTAAAATTCTGTCGACGTACCATAAAATGCAACACTTTCGCTAATGTGCTAATTTAACTAAGGAAGAGGAAATTCTTTTTTTTTTTTTTTTTTACAAGAAATGCAAAATATTCTTCAGAGTAGGAGCGTCACACAAACATCAAATGTGTATATGCAAACTATATTGAGTCTCACATCTAAATTTCTGGGGCATGTTTGGGTCCAACAGATGGATAGATGAGAGATGGATAAAGAGAGGACTTGATCACAGTCCATAAATTAAACTCATACCTCAACAGAATGACCACTGGACAAGTACAAAATTAGTTCCACTAAATCCACACAGTGGTGTAATAATATTAAACACTCTGGTTTTCATTTTCAAAGCAAGGAAGATTGTGTAGAGGTCACATGGGAAAAGACTTTCAGAAATGCAATCATTTTCCTGAAGTTAGATTTCCTGGGAATGAAGTGTCCTCTATAAATGAAGAGGCTGCCAAGAATTCAGTCCACTAGAAGCAGACATGAGCTTTCTCCAGGCGTGGTAAAACCCTGTACTGTGTTCACAGTCCCTTCTCATTCTGCAAACAGTGCTGCGAATGGAAAGGAGTGGAAAAGAGTGACTTAGTTTGACCTCCTTGGTGTCAAGCTCCAACCACCTACCGAAATCCACCCAAATGATCAAATTCATGTTTTAACTGCCAGATTCCTATCTAACTTCAGCAAAACAAATTCATATCCCCCAGTATCTTCTGTGACGTTGAAAAAATCAGAAAAACCCTACAATGCTTCATGCGGCTGCTTGGGCAGTGGTTGCTGTCCTGCCATAAACTCCTGTCAAGAGAAGCTGTGTATTTTCCAGGCATGAGAGAGAAAGTGATAATTAGCCACCTGGGAACCAGTTTTATTTTGGATTCAAACCATACCCTTAGGTCACCCAGACAAGTCTTTTGTCTATGGAGTGTTGTCAGCATCTGTACAACGGTGATATTTTTACAAACTAAAACATCTGAGAGTATCCAATGAAACTTTCTTTTTAGAGCCAGTCATCCTAATAAAGAGACTTGGCCTATAAAGAAATGACACTTAACTCAAAGCTGTCTTTTTCTTTCTTCATGGGAGACTTATAGTCAAAATGAGCAGGAATCAGTGTGCTGAAACCCAGAGCAAATTTCTCTCATCCAGTTTTCTTAGACATCTGCAGCAAGAGTTTTTTAGGTTGTGTCTGGCTATTGGCAGTCACACTAATGGGCTGCTGCCAGCTCTCATTGCTCAGCCCACTAACTCAACGTATGACAGAGCAAACCAGGGCAGCCATTCAAATCTGACAGCTGGCTGGGAACAAGGGAAGGAAGCTGCTTTTTTTGGGGGGGGGGGGTCAAGAGGTGAGAATAATGTAACCCATTCTTCCTCCATATCAACCATGGTAATTGTCTACAGGAAGCCCTAAAACCCACTGACAGAAATACAACCACAGAAAACCTGGCAGAACCCAGCAAAATATATTCTCCAACCAAAATGCTTGACTTTTTCAATTAAAAAAAAATGCTAATGAAGAGCACAAGAATAGCTATCTGCCAAGAATTTTCAACTTTCTCCCATTCAGGTATTAGTACTTATTAGGAAGGATTAATTTTACATGCCAAGGAATAGGGGTTGAATTACTGGATTACAAATCCTTAGAGAGCTATGCTTTGCCCACCAGGAAATTCTAAATTTACATTTTCAAGCCAACCAAATCTTTCAATGCCTACTGTAACTGCGAAATTCAAATAGCAATTACAAAGAGGGTTGGGTTTTTTCCCCCCATTATTAATGAATATGCAGTAACAGAACACTGATGCCGGAGGATCTGGTGGTGACACTAAATATAGGTAGATGTTTTCCATGGGAAATGACAGCTGGACCTGATCCAGAAAGCATCTCAGAGGGGTGGACGGTCCCTGGGTAAGCCCAAGGAAAACAGTAACCCTGCTCACCATCACCGTTTCTAGGGCCATTTGATGGAAATCAGAAGTGAGCAGCAAAACCCAGGACTTAGGTAATGACAACTGAAGGACTGTAGGGTTGCCAGCTGTGAAACCCTCCACAGCCCGCACGCAGCTCTTCATTCTCATGCTTGTCTCATAAGAACCTCCAAGTGTGTGTTGTTCCCTCTCGGTAATAGGGAACAAAGGCCATCATATGGAAAATTGCTGTGCATCCGTATGAAATGAAGAGAAACAAATGGGCTGAAATTCCATGAAGGGAGGTTTCAATTACGTCAAGAAAGCCTTCCAACTCCCGTAGTACCAGGGGTAGTGATAACAAGGCAAAGAGGTTTCAGCAATCCTCGAATGCTATTGGTGCTGAGGATGAACTTGTAGCTCATCCCCTATAGCCTGTGAACAGTGACCTGCCAAAAATGAATAAAAAGCAGACAAGAACTTAAGACACAAACAGACATTATGACTGGCACACAACCACCTCTGACACATTCGGCAGCATAATGCTGCAAGCATTATCAAAGGAGGTTTGTTGGGTTTTCCCCCCATGAAGCAGTCAAGAATGGGAAGTAGGTATCTTGCCAGGATTATTTGAAAGTTGATATTGTACAGGCAGGAGATTTTCTGCAGAGGCTTTTCGAGCAAAACAAAGTGAAAACTACCAACCAGTATTTCCTGGGCATCTCTTAGTGCGAAGTCCTGAGGTGGACACTGTAACTGACTACATTAATATCCATTATTTTCCTTCCAGGCACTCAGCATGTGAGTCAGTGGAACAGATATTGAGAAGCTAAGGGTAAGAATTCAGGGTAACAAGTATGGAATGCAAGCTTGCCTTCAGCCTTCCTTCTGAAGGTATAAAATGAATAGCTGGTTGACTTCTGAACTCTATTCCTTCATTATGAAGTGTTTGTAATTTTGGAAAGGCAACAGTGGTCCTTAAATCATGGAGCACAAAAGGGCTCTTCTCTCAAATATGACTCATTTTGTTTGAATAACCTAAATTCAACAAACCGAATAAATAAAATAATGATAACGGAATCTGCTGGATCCACTGGAAATTTATACCTCTGTATTCAAAGTTATAATGCCCCATTTCTCTGTGCATTACACTCCAACCTCTGATTTCTTTCAGCAACATTGCTGAAAACTAGCATTAGGCTGCAAAGCTCTATTACTTGAATTGTTCGTAAAAGGATTTATGGTTGTTATACTGAATTCTTTGAAAGACTCTACTGTATGCCTTCTCCCTTTCTCACCAACAGTATTCATAAAGATATTCCTACATCTACATTTGTTCTCCTGCAGAGAGCTGGGTACTTAAACCTGGAAAACTTTCACTTAAATTGCTTTAATGGATTCTAAGTAAAACACTATTCACAGTGATTCATTTTGTCATTAGATTGGCTGTGAATTTGAATTGTAACTCACAGGGTAAATTCATAAATAGCACTAACATCTTACCTGGGAGCTATAATGCAATACATGATTCAGATTTCTATTTGCCCATTACTGAAGCACTCCTACAGCAAGCACCCCAGCGTAGAGTTGCGCAGCTGCGTACAGAGTAGTAAATCATTTGACGGTGGTATCTGCATCCTCCCTACCAAATTAGGGTCAGGAATAACATCTCTGTGGGCTAGACTGGAATGCACATATGTTTCGGAGGGCACAATAAGCCTCTTCATATTTAAAACATGTAATATTAAAATGCATTGCAATGACATCAACATGCCTCAGTATCAGATTTCTCAGCACAAGTCACCAGTAAAAAAATACATGCTATTGCTCAAGACACTAGACGTTAAGTCCCGTAGGTTCTTCTTGATTACAACCCTGTTAAATTAACAGAGTACCACGTACTTAATGACAGTTCATATCTTGAGAGTAAAGAAATCAATGCATAAATATGAATCGAAGGATCACTATGTGCAGGAGAAATCAAAGACCCTGTTCCTGCTGAGGGCAGAACTAGGACAACCACAGCCTGGGTTTCAAGCTGATGGAGGGGCCAGCAACAACACCGGTAACGGAAAGTGAAGTCACGAGTGAACTCATCACAAGAATCACCCTTCAAGCATCTTTCTTTAGTACCAAGTCCACCTATATTTAGGAGCTTTTCTATAACCAATTCTGTCCATTTCCCCTGAATATCTTACCCATATGATTAAACTCTTCATCTTTAAATCTTAGAGAAAAAAAATACCTGTTTCACAAAGACTGCAACCCACCCTCTCCAGTGTCTTCTAGAACCTGGTTCTATTATTTTCTTCTTTGCCCTAAACCTTCAACTGTTTCCCCAAAATTAAGAGATATTTTTAGTGCTATGGTTAAGAGTCAGATTGGCACAGGTTATAAAAGACAGGAAAGGGCACAGCTTGATGTTTAAAGTAAACATAATAACTGTCTAATGCCCTGCACTCTCTGGATGCTTTTAACAGCAGCAGGATCCAAGTTGCATAACCTTGTTTTCCGTGAGTGAATGAAATTATACTATAATTTTACGTATTAAAGGAACATGAGTAGCGTAACTCACCCCACCCCCACCATCCATCTGCCTCTCCCATTTATTACATATGCTTATGATTCTCCCTTTCTGGTTATCCTGAATACTAACATACATCCTCCACATTGGGTGATGGCCCCTCTCTGTCTTGCTTCCTAATGGTCTGATTAAGCCATGCTGCTCCTAGCTTCTAGTTCCCTACAATTCCTACAGTTAATCATGGACTTCTCTTCCTCTTTTCTCCACACTCAGATGCGTTCTTTCCTCACTCCAACCAACTTACTTATCTACCTTTCTTTTTTGAATCTTCCAAATTAGCCCATATCAACTTTGATTTTTGCTAAGACACCTCAGAGCCTCCTTGAGCCACTATTCCCTTGCAAAACATGACTACATTACAAGGCTCCTGTACAACCACCCACCTTATTTCCTCAATTCCCTTTGTCGGTATAAATTGTGTCTCCATGAGGTAGTTAGAATTTCTGAGCTGGAATCTCAATGGTTTTGACTGTTTCTCTAGTTTTAATCTCTACTTCATTTCCTTCCAGTTATCAGGGATACTGGGCCTAGACTTCGCACTTGGGCTTTGAAGTCTACTCAGTCCCCAGCTTTGCCCATTCCTAGCTGTGTGATTCCAAGGAAGTCACCTAAGCACTCTGAGCTTCCCCTGCATCAATAAAATGAAGGAAGTACTACTTGCCATATATGCTGTTGTAAGGATTAATCATGGAAATAAAGTGCCGAGGCTCATAGCCTGGTACAGACCAACTGAAATAACATCGGTATTAGTCGCTACCAGCTCCCTCAGGGAAGGGAAAACAATGGCTATGATCTTTTGGAGTTTAGACAATGTCACAGAGCCTTATTCTACTGAGGTCCCACATTCTGCAAAGGCCACAGAAAATGCTGCAAAACACAGGAGTCAGACTATAGTGGTGTCTTCAGGATGCAGCCATCAACATAGCATCATGAACAATGGTACTATCAAGAAAAATCCCTCTTTCCTCTTCAGTGGCCCATGGGCAATGATGTCTTACTGATTCCCCGTGCTGATGTTATCACCAAGCTCTAGAGTACCTTGACACATTCAAGTCTTCAGTGTCAGGGCTAATCAGTCACAGCCCTGTGACCCATGTACCCAGCACCCCTCACTTCTGCCCAGACATATGCTCCTCACTGAGCAGGAGAAGGGCTCCAAAAGACAGGCTAAGGAGAAAAATAGCAAGAAAAGGTGTCTTTGCAAGAAAATATTCAAATAAAACCTTATTTAAAAGAAAGACTTATTTTAAATAAGTCTATTTCTTCAAATAAAATCTTTTATTCCTTATTTAAAGATCTTGCATCAAAATGGCATGCCTATCATCTATTAATTTAATACATTCCTTTACAGTGATAAATCCCAGCGCGGCTTGCACTGTGGGGAGAGGCAACACACCCCATAGGTAAGAATGTAAACTTGTGCTATGTGATTGGAAGATAATTTGGCAACTAATACGGCAAGCCCTAAAAATGATCCATATTGTTTGAGACAATAATTTTGCTTCTAGCAATTTATACTGTGATAATTAGGTTTGCATATAAATGTTTATGTAGAAGAATATTAACCCCAGCATTACTTATAATAAAAAATGGAAACATTTTTTTCATTATAAGTAAAAAATGGAAAACAATAGAGGTTCAATTAAAAGTTAAATAAATGACAGAACATTCATAAGGTAGACTATTAAGCAGCCATTATATTCTTGAAAATATTTAAGAAGAAGAAAAAATACTCTTGATACACTAAGTGTAAAAAGGATAAAACTGCACTGTAAAAGAGAGGTCTAGTGGTACAGAAAGGTACGGGATTATGAATGATTCAATCTTTTGTCTTTTTTCAAATTGGCTCTAAAGAACATATGTACTTGTACACAGGAAGATAGGGGAAGGTGATTTGTAAAAGCTGTTTGCTTAGTCTTTGCAAGTAGTTTCTGCCGCTCTGCTTGAACCCACATTTCTAGATCAAACATACACAACACACTCAATCAGTGCTTTCCGAGTCCTCCTCCATAAACTGACTCTAACCAATTCCTTGACTTACAGCTCAACCAGAAAACCTCAGATGGAAATTATTTTAATCTACTCAACAAGTAGTATTTTACCCAGCCAAAAGGCTCTGAGTAGGTGGAGAACTATACTTAGTAACCATATTCTTAAGTTTAAAATTAATAGCTACAATATTCAATAGAATAACAGTTTAAACCTGTGCTGAAATAATGCTAAAAACAGTCATACCACCTGTACCAGTGATTTTTTTCCCAGTGGGACACTTTTCAGGTTAAACATGAACGCTGGTGGAATGCCTTCCCATCACTGAGAAAAGTAGTGGAAAATAAGAAGCCTACAACCCTAACTACTTTCCTGTACACAAAACAAGGTCTCTCTCAAAACACAGCCCCCGGGAGCTCCAAAGCTTTCTCTTGAGGATTGCAGTGTTCTATTTCCACTGTCACCTCTTATAATACTGAGGGACCCCTGGTTGCCATCCCATCCAACAGTACCTGGAGCAAGACTGACAAAAAAAATAATAATCAGCTGAACTGAAAAATAACAATTTACCATGTTGTCTAGGCATGCCAGCAACAAATAAAATGCAAAAAAGATCAGTTGTAGGAACTGTTCCTTGGCCTTAGTCGTTGGGACATTGTTTACAAGGTGACCACCCACACTGAAGTGTACCTGTGCCATTACCCCACCACTGTTGAAGCCTGCGCTATCACAAGCCGTGGGAACACAAGCCTACTGAGTATTTAAAGTGCATCCAAGTCCCAGCAGAGATGTGCTCTGAGTATAAAATCCCAGATTTAGAGGACCTGATGCAAAAAAAAAAAAAAAGGCAAAAATTTCACTTTTATATTGATTACATGTTATAAGAGTATACTAGACTAAATATGTCACTAAAACTAATTTCACTTATTCCTTTTACTTCTTTTAATGTGGCTAAACTGTATGTGGTTTGCATTGTAGCTATTCGATAGCGCTGCTCAGCCACCAAGATGGTTACTCTCTTTAGAGCGTGCGACAGACACCATCTGAAACGGCCCTGCTCATCTCTGGGATTCACTTCATTATGGATCCCCCACCCCACCCACAGCAGCTCCACAAACACAGAGCTCAAGTGCCCTGTCCATAGCTTAACACCCCACACCTAGGACCTACTGTGTGCGCAGACAGCAAAGAGGGAATGAATCACAGAAGAATGGGAATCACTAACACACGCTGGCATTCATCTGTCTTATTCCCTGCAGGCCAGCTCCCTTTCTGATCTAATGCTTTGGGTGCGAGCCTTTCCTTGCAAATCATGGTCTCCCTAAGTGCTCCCACGCCCACCCGACACAGGCCTGAGGGTGGTGAGATGAGCACTCAATTCCAATCCTGGCCCAGGAGTTCTGAGCTTAGTCATGTCACAGCTTCTGTGGACTTCTGCTTTCCAGGAAGACATTTTGTTCGTGGTAACATGCTAAACCAAGATCCTCCCTAAATGGCCTTCTCGTCCCATGGTACCAAACACATCCCCTCTGGGGGCCACATGCCTGGATTGCAACATCTCGTCTGCCTTCCCAGGCTCCTCTGAAATGCCAGTGATGCAGGGAGTAAGACCACCTCCACCTTCAGGGAGGCCCCTCACTCAAGCTTGGATTAGACACCCTTGCCCGAGGGGTCCCCAAGCACCTCCACCTGCCCAGGATGCCGAGGGGCTGGGAAGACAGCATGCACAGCCCCTTCACGCTCGACCTCGGGCTCTGCACAAGCCCTGCCAGGCACTGAGGGCTCCAGCCTGGGTCAGCACCAGGAAATGGGGGCCCCCTTCCTGTCCATCAAAGCTAACCTCATGGGAACAAGGGTAGGTAGATTGAGTTTTTTGTCCTCTACTGAAGTGAGATGATTGCAAACTGCATCTGGGTGATAATGCAGACTGTGCGTGTCTGGGAGAAACCTGTCAGTGAAGCAACGGTGGCCAGTGCCCGAGACCCAGAGGGCGCTGGTCTTGAGTGAACCCTTCAGTGAACGAAATAACCAGAAGCCAGTGTTGTGCTGAGAGGCGCTCTCTGCCATCATCCCACATTTTCCCAATCTCCCAACTGACATATCTTCCCCCAGTGAAAAATCACAGGCTAGAACACAGAAGTTAACACAAATAGAGGTTAGCCTTACTGCAAAAGGGGCTTAAAAAGTAAAACCAAGAACCAGGTCTACTAAGGGTGACCCACCACATCTTATGGTATCCTGTATCCTAGAAGCCCACGTAGTCTACATTTGGAATTACCTTCATTTCACACAAGCTGTCACTATTTCTACTCCAAACCAATATTGAATATTTTCCATAATTTCCCTTCTATTTAGCCAACAAAATATGTAATAGGACTCAAAGTGCCTTTCTCTCACTGGTCTGCAGCATAAGCTATTTGCTGACATCACGGTGCCTCTAGACAATATGAAGTGTACACAGTGCCCCCCAAACATGCTTCAGGTGGCCTTTCAGCTTCAAAGACATATTTTTAGTTTAGAAAAACACTCCATTATTTATATGGTAGAAATAGCTGAAGTCCTGACAACTTGCAACAGCCTACATTTGCTTTCATTGATGGATGTATAGAATTCCTAAGCATAATTACAAAATTAAGCCACAGTTATTATTAAGATGCAAAGGTTGGACTTGTTCATTGCCCCAAGTCACAGCTTTCACAAGCGTTTCACACAGCAAGGAGAGGCCAGCTGACTAAACATTTCACTGGTCTACGCAGCCCCTCTGCACATTAATAGACCTACTAGTAAATACAAGCAAAATTAAATGCGCTTTTTCAATGGCAGTCCCTGAGGGGCTAAGGAAATAATAAGTGTGGTTATTACAAAACCACAGAGGAATTTTAAGGGCAAAAGCCCCAAATATGGTAAAGTTGAATTAGTTTTTTAAGTAGAGAGTAAGTCAGCTCTTTTTTGAAAGACTGTACCTTTTCCCTGTTAAAATTTTAGACACAGATACCATGAACTTGTGTCCTATGCACACGTGGTTGAGACGCTACATTTACAATGAAACCATTTCTAATTGTTCCATGTTTTAAAAAAGTAACTCCTACCCCTGACTCTGTATACTCCTAAGATACTGTGTCCCTCAGCAGGACACTTTCTAATGGTGACTCTTATTCCTTTCATCAGGCTGAAATACTGAGGTGAAGGTAGAGTGCCTCCATGTCTGCAGCCTCCTTTTGGGTTGGGCAGAAGTATGTGTGTGTGCACACATGTGTATGTATGCATGTGAAGTTGGCAGAGTAGGCATGCCAAGGTGTCAACCATCAGCCAAGTCAGCTGATGAGTCCATTTGATCTGTCATTTGGGAAATCCTTTTCCATGCCAGGCACACCCCACCAGAAGTTCTCGGAAGGGTCTCATTTCATCTCTAACACCTGGAGGTTGCTGAGTTCTGTCTGCAGATTAGATTCCTCAGCTTCATGTGCTGATGGCCCCTGGAACTGGCTCCTGGTTCTGTTTGATTCTTGGAACAGAGGTTAGACAAGCATCTCTTTCTAAGGCTGGCATGGTAGGGCCACCACACTGGCCCCTCTTGCGTGGCTGTTGATCCAGAGACTATGCTCCTGATGGCTTTACTAGTCCTACTTAGTTTCACACATGGAGAAGCCCTTACAAAACTCCTTTTGGGATCCCAACCAAAGGTTAACAAGAAATTGCTGAGGTATGACTTATACAGTAACAAAGATGGGACTCATGGCCAGGAGTGTCAATATGAGCATCACAGAGAAATGCTGAAGTCAAAGTTCACAGCCTTTCCCTCCACCTTCCACAAATCAGAGCGGGTGCTACTGACAACTCAGAAAAGTACATCTGTGCAAACAGTCTGGCCTCTTTTGGTTTTATTCTCTTTGTAAGACAAAGCACTGTTCCTTAAAAAACAAAAAAGCTGAGTGTGAGTCAACTGTACATTCTTCCTTTTTCTCTTTGTTGGTTCAAGAGTATCTCTTTTGAAATTATTGCTCATAACTAGATTTTGGCTATGGCCCAAGAGGACCAGGAATGCAAAACTATTAACATAAATGCTTATGTTAAAATTATAAACATCCCAGGACACAGGAAATACATCTATATTCTGCAAAAGGCTGCCCTTCAGGATTTTATATTGCTCCAAGCAACTTATTTTCACTTGGATTTTTTTGTAAGTGGGTAAACCGCTATTCGTTGATACTTTACATGAATAAGTTCCTTATATCTCTGACTTTGGACAAAAGAATGTGAAGACTGTATGAAAATGAAATTTTCAGGTCAACCTGTGTAAAACCACTTTCAACCTAACCAGCCTGATCACAAAAGATGGTGACACTACCTCACCTTTGCTCCTAGGCCAGGATCTGCAAAGCATTGGTAATGTGTTTCAAACAGGACCAGAGCACTGGCACCCTCCTGCCAGGATGACAGTGACATCAATGACAATAAAAGATGCTGAAGATGATGCTGGCCACCCTTTCCTGAGGACCTAGTTAAAACCGATACTACCCTATTCTCATATACACTCCCTCCTTTCCTTACAGTAACCCTGCAGAGGTGCCCTTCTGCAAAGGGGATACTGAGGCAGGAGGCAAGCAGATCAGAGCTGGAGACCACAGCCCCCACCAAGAGTGTAACAGCGGTCAGCGATCTCCCTCACACATCCATGCTATAAGAGGAGTGGTTTGCAGGCCTGTCTCTAGGCAGGCACAGGCCCAAAGTGAGCCAAAGCCCCTCTTCCTTCCCGGCCATCTTTTTATGTAAGCTGACTCAGTTCACAGATATTTACCTAAGCACCTTCTATGTGTGAGGCCTTGTGACAGGTCCCAGGGGAGATGTGAGGGAAAGAAAAGGATGTACATCAGTGTCGCCTCATAGCTGCAAGGTGAGTGGGAGGGTCCCACACTGCTTAAGGTATTTGTAATAAATGATGTGGTTTCTTAAATAAAATCATGATGGTCAACATCAATGGCTTAAATGAGCCTTTCGCCATGAATGTCCATGAATGCACTATTTCCCACACCTTTTTCTTTCCACATCTGTGTGTTTCTTAGTAATGCCATACACTTGAGAGCAAATATGATACCTATGACTAAATTCCAGGTCTTAAAATTAAGCAAAAAAAAAAAAAAAATGGTGTCATCCTCTCCACTAAGGCAAATAAAGTAGAAAAGGCAAGACAGGGCTCAAAAGACCAGTGACTTCTGGGACATTTTCCCTGTGGGATGCTGGGCAAGTCACCATTCCACTTGTGACCTCCATCCTTCGTGAGGACAATGCAGCTGTCCCCCCCCCACCCCCAGTGCAGGTACTAACCGCAGGGGCTGGTGAACCCCCTTTACCTACAGCACTTAGTGTGCAAGCACACTGGAATTTTTCTAGGAAGGAGGTCATACTTTTTCTCCAAATTCTGTAACAGAACTGTGACTGATAAGAGATTAATATCTACCAGATATCTCTAAGATCCTGTCTCCCAAATCCTTGGATTCAACAAAACAAACAAAAAAACCCAAATGCCTGTGACTGCATGGAAAGCTGAAATCTCACCCCTTCCCCACCCCTCCCCTACAGCGTCATTTGGTCCTGATGACACTGACTGTTAAGGAAGCTACCATGGGGCTTTACCCAGACCCAGGGGCCTCAGGTTGATGTGCACCCCGTCCCACTCCATGGTCACCTCCCGATTCAAGCTCAGACAGAAGTCTTCTGCTCTGTTCCCTTAAAGCTGAGATACCTATTTCTAGAGACTAATTCCACACCAAGGAAGGAGACAGGGGCAAGGGAACAAAGGTCTAGATACCTTTGGGAGTGACATTACTAAGGCTGAGCATCGTGGAAGGAAACATTCTTTCCAAGCGACTCTACAGAGCAGGCTGGCCTGCTCGGACTGCTGCGTCAGGGCTTCCTCTAACCTCCTGCCCCCGTCGGCCCAGCTCCTGGGGCTCCTTCTCCTGAGCTGCTCTAACGGCTGTGGGGCACCCACAGGAAGAGCAGGTAGGAATTCAGCTGCAAGCCCTGCGGCTTAGAGAGAACCAGGGGATCTTTGGGAGATGCTGACAATTGCAAAATCAGCAGCAGCAAAGCCTCCGAGAGCCCAGCCTGCATCCTCTCTTCTCTGCGGGAAGCCACGTTCCCCGACTCTTCCCTCTTGGGCCTGCAAGAAGGTCAAGAAGGCCCCTTTGGACTCTGTATGAAAAGGAGAGCAGGAAAGTATGTAGGAAAGTATAATGGGACCCCAAATTATACCAACTCCAGGAGGCAGGACCTCTCCCAGGATGCCGGGTGTTCCCCAGGCCTCGCCATGAGCCCCTTGGCTGCCTCTTACTCTCGTTTTTCTGCTTTTCCCCTGCAATGGGGCCAGCCAGCTATCAGACATGCTCTGGCCCTGTGGTAGATAACAAAGCCTGATTCACCACATTACATTGCATGCAGAAACCTCAATTTTTCTGCCCACCGTGCTGCTCTCATCAGCTCGAGACAGTGCATCTGACTGCAGTCAAGCATTTCACTTGCATCGGCCCTCTAACCCTACCCAATGAAAGGGAAACAATCTAGAGTGTTTTCCTGTCTTACCACAAGTTGATGTCAACCATCCAGTGGGTCTCAACACTGTTCAAGCAGGATGTACCTGCTCACATGCAAATATCAAGCAATATTAAACACACTGAAGTAACCTTTACTCTTAGTCAAGCACACTGTATTGAAACAATGAGAAAATTTCCACCACAAGTCCAAAGACTGTTGAGATTCTTCACATTTTCATCAATTCTCCCTTGGGAGAGCTGAACAATGCACTTACTGTCACACTGGCATTTCTTAAGACGTGGCATTCTGTGGTCAAAACTAGAGATAAGCATAAGGAAGTAATGACAGAATTGTTTGCTCTCAAGCCTTATGCCTAAGAAGGTAAACTATGCCTTTTAAAAATCAGTTTAATTACTAATGCAAGAGTAACTTGGTAGAACATTTGTATAGGGCAACTGGACATACTCATCAAAATTGGAAATGGCACATTAAAAAAAATTAAACCAGCAATCCAGCAAGTCTGCTTTTAGGAATTCATTCCACTGACATACTCTCAAGTGTGCAAAGACGTACTACAGCCAGAGTTAAGGCTTACTGAGCATTCACCATGTCCCAGGCACTGCTCTAAGTGCATCATTTGCATTAGCTATTTTATTCCTAACAGCCCCATGAGGTAGGTATTGTAACTACCTCATTTTACAGCAGAGAAACAGGACAAGAGAGGGAAAGCAACCGGTTCAAAGCAGACCCAGGACAGCTCTGGTTCATGTCTGCTGTCCCAGTTAGATAATTCATCACATGGCATCCAGTCTAGGTGAGCCCGCTTCATCCCAAATGAAGCAAAACCGCCACATAGTTCTGAAAGATACTGTACCAGAAATAAGTTTTAAAAGTCAAAGAGGAAAGTAAGAGTTCTCAAAACCCCAGGGCAGGTATTTACTTATATGCCAGCACTAAGAAGTAGTAATTTACAATGTCAGAACTGAGGAGAATCATTTTCAAACACAAATATTTGAAGTATTTGGGGAACTTGGAATGGTTCCCAAGCAAGAACCAAAACTTAGAAAACAGTATATGGAAGTATAATGGATTTTTTTAAAAAAAGGACTAAATCTCCAAAAACTAGACAGATCATTTTTACTGCTATCCTCATATTTGTAACTCTGAGAAAATCTCTACTTTGACAGAAATGAGTTTCGGAAGCCCTGTTCTAAGACAAATCACTATTCCATAAAACAGGCTGACCGCCGAAAAGGTAGTATAATTGGATATTTTGTTCTTAATCAACACTTCAACATCAAGGAAATCATAACAAGACCATCAGTCCATCAAAAGGTAATACTCAACCACAGCCCTCTATCATCATTGCAGGAAATTATACTCTAAGCCCTATAGTGTGGGCATAAATTTATATATTCATGTTTAAGACATATATATTCACCCTTCTGTGCACCAAGCAAATACACTCTGTATGTGATATGTTGAAGACTAAGTACCCCCATAAAATGCACCAAAAATTCACTGAAAATAGGAAAGTATAATGAGACCCCAAATTATACTTAAATGTATCTTAACTACATCATTTTATCAAAAATTATTTGTCTTTAGAACTTAACTGAATTTTCCAAGATGCTTCAAATGATTTGGGTTCTTTTAAAAGTTCTCCAAGGAAGTTGAAGCAATTATAATTTATTTTAATTTCCCTGTAGTCAGCACAGGCATCACCCAGATCTACTGATCTGGCATTATTCTCATAACACCCTTGGGTAAGTAGATGCAGAGGGCTGTATAATGACCTCTGATGCTAGTAATGACAATAAGGATAACGTGTGTGTCTCACAAGGTTTTTCCCACAGAAAAGCACAAAGAAACACCACTTTATTCCCAGTGAATTAGCAAAATAAGGCTGGTCCTATAACACTGATGCTTTCTGCTGGCAACCTCACAAACAGGAGGGCCAGTCATTGCTGAGAACATGCTGAAATTAATGCCACACCTTTGGAAAGCAATTTGGAAATATAATTTCAATTTCCAAGTTAGAAATTTAAAAATCCACCCCTTAGACAAAGTAATAAACACTTCCAATCCTGCCTTTAAGAAATTGGAAATTCAGAAAAAGGCAAACGCACACTGATTTTTCATTACACAAGAGCAGTAAATTAGGATATTTATAGTCCAGGAAAGAAATATGGGATGCAAAGTATAGAAGACTATATAGTAACCCTTTTAATTAGGATGCAGTGCTTAACGAAAAGATTCAGACACAGAAAACAATGCACACAATTAGGTATATGTGGATATAACAAAAAAATACCAACATGCTAGCAGGGGTAGGATCACCTACTGCGTGTGCGACAGTGAATTATTACTGTGTTAAAGTGGAATCACTGTAGGATTTCTTAACCTCAGCCCTACCAGCATTTGGGGCTGGGTCATTCTCTGCCATGGTGGCTGTCCTGTGCAGGTAATATGTTGAGCAGCATCGTGCATCCCTCAGCTCTACCCACTAGATGCCAGTAGCACCCTGCCCCCAGCTGTGACAACCAGTTGTTTCCAGATATTCCCAAATGTCCCAGGCAGGTGGAGCAAGATCACCCAATTGAGAACCATTAGGCATGAGCGACTTTCGTATTTTATAAAATAAAAATTTTTTTAAATCCAGTATTTAATGACTCTATTCAGAGCTGAAAACCACTGCCTTTAGAACATCTCCCCTGTCAAGAACACAAGACTGGTGGTCGTTTCTTCCCAGCCTGCAGCCTGGGTCTTTTCTACAAGTGTTGCCGATCCCTCTGGCTGTGCTAAAGGCCAAGGCTTGGGAGGACACCACGTTTTTCTACAAAGAAACTCAGTATAGTCCCTTCATTGCTTTGCACACTTCCTCCTACACAATTAATTCACATCTCAAAGTGTTTCATAATGGAGACTAACAGAGGAAGACATGAAATATGTCTTTCACAACATTTGTTATTTTGCTGAGGTGCACTCAGAGCACCTTATTCTCTAAAGAGAAACCATGAAATGCATAATCATGTCACCAGCATGCATTTCAGAAGGACCTTCAAGTCATTTTCTAATTATTACGGAGCTCGACAAACAATGAAGTAGCATTCTGAATGGCTACATGTTGCTTTCGAGACAACAGGTCATGGAGAAATCACAGAACCACTTAAAAATTATGGCAAACATGTTAAACTGTTTCTTAGAATCCAAGTCAAGCAATGAAATTTTAAGCTGTGAGACAGTGGATGACAGTCTTTATTACATCTTATTTTAGCCTTAAGTATTAGCAAATCCACCTCTATCTTGCTGCTTTATGCTAAGTAATTATACCTAATGGTGAATCCCTTTGATGGCTTGTACAGAAATTCCAAACTGGCCTCAAACTACCTTTGCAATCTTCCTGCCCAAATCTTTTCCTCCCTCAAAGTCAAACTTTGGGGCCCTCCTTCCTAGTGGGCATTTCTACCTGGTTAGGAGATGTCCCTGGGCTCATCTACAACCTCCCACCAGCCGAGTTTGTTACCTCCGCAGGCCACCCACCCAAACACACCCTTCCTGCTTCCCTACTGGGAACTCCTTGAGGACGGAGATGGAACCTCGAGTTTATACATGCTGACTTATAATTGGCTGTACACCATTTCCAAAAAACCTTATGAAGTTCTCTCACAAATCGGTGGCTTATTGCATGTTCGAGCTGGAGAGAAAAAATGCTTTGGTAGAGAATTCTTTCTTGAAGATTCTTTATAAGGAACAAATGTAAATTCCACACCAGATGGCATTTTTGCCTGACTGGGTTTTCTTCTAACATCATTGGTGCCATTTGCAAAAGCTCTAGCAGCATTTTATTCATTAAGCTGCTGTAAGGACAAGTAAACTAACATCCCAATCCACTCTGCCACCTGATTCTACAATGCCTTTCTGAATCTAAGTTCCTATACCTAAGTAAAAACTATGTTATAAAACAAAAAAACATTAGCTTTATTTTTAAGTTATTTATAGCATTCCTTTACTGTGGGTAAAAATGACACATTTACACAATAATTTAAGATTATAGTAGAGTTTAACATTCAAGTGAGAAGTACAGATTATGCTGGTAGTTTTTTACTGTACACTGGAAATATCAAGAGAAATAAGAATACTTAATAAGCCTTAATGAGCATTTACTAAGTATCTGGCTCTGTTCCAAACCTTTTAATACATCAACCTATCTACGGCTCACAATCACCCTAAAAGGTATGTACTATTAATTTCCTCATTTTAAAAAAGGCAATTTTGAGAAACCTGAGTTATGTTACTTCCTCCCTGATAAAAACTACATAGTCTGTTTACATATCTAAATGTATATACATGTACATGTAAATGTAATAGGCTGACAACTAAGTCATATACTTTCAATTTTTTTCTTCAAAGTCAAATACAACACTAATTCCCTATGAAGCAGCCCACATTCTCTTACATGTGCTTCTTGAATTACTCACTGGGAGCAATCTCAAAACATTTCCCAAACTAGGTCTTGTTTTAAGTAGTCTGCTCAAAACTTCAGAATAAAATTTGAGATTGAGGTATTTATTCCTTCAAAAAACTAAACCTATAATTCTGATATCCTGCAGCTAGTAATTTCAACAATTGGACAGAGCCCAGCATCATAATCCTTTTTAGAAAAATCAAAGTTTAATCCATTGTATACTTCAATAACCCTAGACAAAGATTACTTTGAATGACAAAATTTAGGAGAGACTCAAAACAACTCGAAATGGAGCATAACTAAGTGTAACAGCTAACACTATACAATTCTTAGAAAACATAGGAAAAAATCTTTCTGATCTTAGGTTTGGCACTAGTTGCTGACATAGCACATCAAAAGTATAAACAAAATTAAAAAATGCAGATTTCAAAATTAAAACTGTCTCTCAAAGGACACCATTGAGAAAGACAACCCATAGAATGAGAAAAAATTTGCAAATCATATCTGATAAGGGACTTGCAGCTAGAATATATAAAGAACTCTTACAACTCAATAATAAAAAGGCAAATAACCCAAGAAACTTTGACATTTCTCTAAGGAAGACATTACCAATAAGCACAGAAACAGATGACCAACACCCTTAGTCATTAGGAAAATGCCAAAGCCATAATGAGACTCACTTTACATCTACCAGAATGACTAAATAAAAAAGACAAATGGAACCCTTCATTGTCAGTTGAATTACAAAATGGGGCAGCTTCTTTGGGAAATAATTTGGCAAGTCCTTCAAATGTTAAACATAAAATTAACATGACCCAGCAATTTCAGTTCTAGACATAGACCCAGGAAAAATGAAAAGCATCCATACAAAAACCTGTACATGAATGTTAAAAACAGCATTACACATCACCAGTCAAAAGTAGAAATGACCCAAATGTCCACCAACTGGAATGGTAAACATAATGCAATATACCCACACAAGGCCATAAAAAAGTACTGATAAAAAAAAAAAAGTACTGATACAGGCCAAGACATGAAAGAACCCTGCAAGCATTATGCTAACTGAAAGATGCCAAACACAAAAGGCCACATACTTCCTTACATATGAAACATGTAGAATATGTAAATCCAAAGAGACAAAGTAGATTCATGGTTATCAGGGACCAGAGGAAGTGAAGAATGGGAAGGGACACCTACTAATGGGAGCGTGGTTTCTTTCTGGACTGATGAAAACACTCTAAAATTAGGTGGCATGGGTAGCTGTGTGAATGTACTGAGATGCAATAAGCTGTACACTTTAAAAAGGTAAATGTAACAGTATGCAAATCATATCTCAACAAATCTGCTATTTTAAAATGACATGTGGACCTCAAATTCCTGTTCCTTAGCCTCAGTTTTCTGAGTGGTCAAGAGGGTAAGAGGCCTGACAACACTCAAAAATCTGAGGCTTTGGAGACTGTAGCAGTCAAGACCCCTTACAGGATTCATAATTGCCAAAACTTGGAAGCAACTAAGATTCCCTTCAATGGGCAAATACATAAATGGTGGTACATCAAGACAATGGAAGAGTTTTCAGTGCTAAAAGAACCATCAGGCAATGAAAAGACATGGAGGAACCTTACATGCACATTACTAAGTGAAAGAAGCCAATCCGGAAAGGCGGTACACTGCATGTCCAACTATATGACACACTGGAAAAGGAAAAGCTATGGAGACAGTAAAAGTTCAATGGTTTGGAGGGATGGGGATGGAAGGGGGATGAACAGGCAGAGCACAGAGGATTTTGAGGGCAGTGGAAGTACTCTGTATATTATGATGGTGGATACATTTGTTACACATTTGCCTAAACCCACAGGACGTGCAACACCCAGACCAAACCATGTTAACTATAGATTTGGGGGGATTATGAATTGATGTTCAATTATAACAAATTTACCACTGTGGTGGAGAAATTGATACTGGAGGAGGCTAAGCATGTATTGGGGTAGTGGGTATATGGGAAATCGCTATACCTTCTTAATTTTTCTGTGACCCTAATTACTTTAAAAAATTTCAGTCTTTGGGAGTGAAAACCACCCTTTACAGGGAGTTGAACTCAAGCTCTGAACTGGAGTGGTACATTTCCAGCATCTTCTCCATCATTCAAGACTTCTTTGCCTCTCTGTAGCATCTAAAACCAGCACAGAGGGGAGCCTGAACTTACCTTTCCAGTGAAAACTCATATTCCAGCCTGTAAGGGGCTATGCTGTTACCACACCTGGGGGAGGGATTCCCAAGTATCCACCTAGCCACGTTCTCCCTCTCCCAGAGGCCCAGGACAGCTCATCAGACCCACATATCTTACACTGGAGCATGAAAACCAGAGCTCCTCACCCAGCACACCAACCCGTTCCCCTCTACCACTGCCTTTTGCTCCCTGTGCCAGCCTGGCCCCCAGTGCTTAGCCGATTTGTCTCTGTATCCCTCCTACTGTGCCGGGGTTTGCGAAAACACAGATTCCGGGGTCCTAGCCCTGGAGACTGAGTTAGCAGGTGTAGTGGGGCCCGTGAAATGGGCATTTCCATCATGCCGAGGCTGCCTGGCCTGGGACTAACCCTGAGAGGAGCTGGTATAAAGCAATGGGCCCCAGCATACAGAAGTCCGTAGATATGTAGAGAACAAGGGATTCTTTGCTGAGACCATGAATCATGTTTTACAAGCGCCCAGCACCCTGGTGGATCTTCACCACTCAACACACTCCAAGACAGGTACGAGTGTGTCCCTCTACAGTGTCGCCTGGGCCTGAGGGACCCACATACCAGGTCCACGGTCCCAATGAGCAGGGCTAGCCCGATAAGCCAGGGAGTGGGTGATTTCTACTACAGCTACCAAGCATTTCTATCTTTGTGTATTTATCTCTTCACTGCATCTGTTTTCTCCCAGTTTAACATTTCCCTGGCAGATGACCTAAGCCCAGGGAAACAAAACTGACCACATTTAACACAGCGGGGAAGTCCGCACACAGGCACTGCCCCAAAAGCTTCCCCACACAACCTGTTAAAGGAACATGCGGCTTACACACAATACTTGGAATACTATACGTGCTTTTCCCAAAGGCTTAAAATGGCCTCACCAAGAGTTATCAGCCCCTGGGACAAAATGCAGACAGGTAAGGAGAGCAGCTAGAAGCACCGTGGCTCCATTTCTGAAAAAGCAGACCAGAGAAGCACAAGCCATCCACCACTGGACAGCCCCTGCATCGCTGTCTGTCTGCAGCTGGCAAGTCAAATGGAAAATCTGACGGTTATATAAAGCCAATGCCCTTCAAGTCTTTGGAGACTCAGGTGTTTCCAGGTGACAGGCAATAAATATTCATTAACCAGACTTGGGCACTACCTTTTCCTCAAATGTTTTTACCTGCAGCTAGAATGGGTCCACTCTGCTCACTCTTTTCCTCCAAGCCCAGTCCTCCCAGAACTTCCACCCAGAAACCCCCTGAAGGGTACACAGGTAAAATGATAAATGTCTCCATTCAACAGCAAATGCCTCCATGACACTATTACCTGGCTTGAAGCCACATAGGGCGGGATGAGGATTCAACACAGAAGGAATGTGCCTCACAGGTGCCAGGTGCTTATTCAGTAAAACAGCAGCAGTAATGATGCAATTACTCTCCCTTCCCCCAGACCCAGGAATCCAGCTCCGCCTCACAATGCCGACAGAGATTTGTTTGCGTGCTTAAGTCAGGGGACTGAAGTACAGAGGGGAGCAGAGCATGGGGGAGGAAATTAGATAGTGGAGGCTCCTGTTGGCTGGACTGGTGCCATGGTAATTAGCAGGGGACCATGGGAACACCAGAGGATACCGAGGGGTCAGCCACATGACCTTGTGAGCAACCCAGAAGCAGGTCTCCAACAATGTCTTAGGAGGACAAACATGTGAGCACTTCTCCACAAAGGGATGCTAAGCCACGCAGAGCACTCAGAGCAGAGCTGCAGGTGACAAGGTGGACCCCGGTGAGGGGGCCAGCCGGTGAGGCAAGAGGGAGGGGCCGGCCGATGTCAGGGTGAAGGGAAGAGCAGGTGGGAAACCCCAGGAGGAAGCACAGTGGGCCGGGATGCAGGCTTCTGCGGGCAGCACAGGTGGGCAGAGCCCTCCCCTGCAGAGCCCCACCTGCTCAGCCCCTGACCCCAGAAACACACCTGGTTGCACCAGCAAGGGGAGCAGAGCCTTGTCCCCACGGGGATGGAAGACATGCACCCGGGGCAGGAAGCAGAGCAAGGGCTGGTCTCCCCACTGCAGCCACCCGGCCCACCGTCTCCCTCTTAGGGAGTGAGGCCACTAACCACTAGCACATTGGGCTCATTAGCTCTAAGGGCTGCTTATTAAGGCCTGGGGGTAAATGATTAGATGGTAAAAACCTGAGGACCACTTAATCCAGCTTCTCACCTACATCCAAGCCTTGAGTGCTCGGATACACTACACATTAAGAGAGAGTTTCCACCCTATGATGCGACAGATTGACAAAGCAAACAGGATTTCAACAGCACCTCCCTACAATTAATCGGTTTAGCTCCTCTGATGGTCTCTATATAAATTCCTGACAAAATATCAATAACCAATTTTATGCACATAGAAAGCCATTAGGCTTGTTATTATATTTAATAACTGGTGGTTGGGGAAAAACAAGAAAATTCAAAGAAATCACACACTCTCACCATTCAAATATCAAGGACATTTTGGTGGATATCTTCACAGACTTTTAAAAAAGAAAATGTCTTCCTATCCATAGAGGAGCAACATCATGTGGCATTAAAACACAGGCTGTGTGATCTTGGGCAAGTCACCTTCCCTGTCTGGGCCACATGTCCATCAGAAAATAGGGAACATTTCAGATTCATAGGGTTAGTGTGAGGATTAAAAGAAATACATTTCAAGTGTCTGTCGCATAGCAAGTATTCAGTGAATACTAGCACTATTATTATGTATTTACAGTGTTCCTTAACCTGCCTTTTCATTTACCCAAACATCTTTTTGTGACAGCAAAGACTTCTACATTTCTGTTAATAACTACGTGTATCTACTGTACACGTGGGCCATGAATTAATCTACCTCCCTTAGCTGCCCTTTTAGATTGTTAGTTTTTCCCTATGACAGACGACACCTGAGCTGTCCAGCTTGGCTCAATGATCCAATTCCTGTCTTAGAGAAACTTCAGAGAAAATTGCTGAATATACTTATACACACATGTGAGCCCTGGCTTAAAAAAAAAAAAAAAGCAAAATTTAAGAATTTCGGGATGTGTTAAGAATCCATCTAACTTATAAAAGTGAAAGATTTAGCCAAGAGTAAGTTTCTCAAATTCTGTATAACAGATTCTCTCAGGAAAGTGTTTTGTACATGCATTAGTGCTTACATTTTAAAGAATTAGTGATTCACTAGTGCTACCCAAACATCTATGAATTTGGCTACAAAATGTTCTGTCAGTAGTTCTCCCCATTTGTACATGCAATGCATGAATATACAACTTCTGGTGGTTTCAGTTAGGTTTCTAACTTTGTGATTGCCAGGGAGCTGTACGTGTGCACACAGCTGGAGATGTGGGCCCGTACAGCATTTTCTTCACATCTGGTTCACAGACCACCTATGTCAGTGCAGATCCCTGGGACCCACCCAGGCACCCAGAGTCAGAATCTCAGATCCTGGGGATGCACATTTAAAGGAGGCCCCAGGAGAGAAACACAGTGCTATCTTCATGACACATAACCACTGGTAGTCCCCCTCACCACAGCCTCTATCCACATCTTAAATCCTTCCAACTTTTACCTCTGGACACAGCTTCTTAATCTCCTGTATTTTACATACTTAGTACCTTAATTTCTCATTTAATTTAAATGTATATTAGGTGCCAGGCCTTGAGTAAAGACTTTTAAGAGATTGCCTGCCTTGTGCCCTGGTTTTTAGGCAATATACTTGGGAGATTAAATGAGTGCCTCCAAGCCCCCAAGTCAAAAATGTCCAAGGTTCTTCATCATTCATGTTGGCGTCAACTGCTTTCATCTGGCCAACAGCCAGCTGCTGTCAGCCTTAGGGAATTAGGTTAAAAGAATAGGAAGAGAAGAAATCACCTGCTTACATTTCAATTCCACTCCCAGGTCTTTCCTCCCCACCACACCCTACCTTACAGTCTTGGGACCTTAAACAATCTCCATACAATCCTATGTAAGTACAAGGCTGTCTCAGACCTCATCAGACGGGGATAGTCACCAAAGCTCCTTAAGAGACAAAACCTTACAGGCTCTGCCACAGCAAGAAATCCCAGCCTTGCGCATGTTTACCTCGTGTTCCCTTCAGCAGAATGTCTAACGCACACACACTGAATCAGAAACTGTATTACCTGAATTACAGACAACACGTGGCTCGGACCTAACGCCTATCACAGCCTTCTGGAAAGAAGGCACCAGTCGAGGATCTATGGGATAAACTAGAATGGAATGTTTGAGGACTCAGGGAGCCAGCCAGCCAAACTCCCTCCATTTACAGACTAGGAAACTAGAACCTGGAGATGCCCAGGCTTCCCTTGAGTCAGATGATTCCAGCCAGGATGCAAGACCTAGACCTCTATCTGCCGCGCTTGGCTCTAAAACCAGGTACGTCGACCAGGAAGCACAGTATTTGCATTTGCATGGATTTTGTAAAATTTGTATTTTAAGAAGTTGTGTTCCCATCTTCCCCTATAAAGAAACTATCTTTATTACAAACGCAAAACATAGTATGCTGAGAGATTTGCTTCAGGCTTGAAAGTCAGTGGAATAGTCAACAATTGAGCCTACATTTTTCAAAATGCCCAGCTATATTAATCTAAACCAATGCACAGAATTCAACTCAAAGGTAAGAAACACCTTCATTATGTCAAACATGTTCCGGCAGAAATGTCACTGAATGGACAGCTGGGATATCATGGTCAGAGTGCTGAGATCACAACAGCGACCAACAGGGACTACTTGCCAAGTTGTCTGTGTATAGCTTCATGTTACTCATGGTGCTCCCCAGGAAGGAGAGCCCTGCCTGTAGTGTGTTTTATAAGCAGGGAATTCACTGACACCCCTCAAGTGCTTTTTTAGGGTTAGCATGCAGTAAAGTTAAGCCTGCTAATCTGCACAAGGACCATTCACATAAATCGTTTCAATTTGTCACTGCCTGTATTGGGTCACAAATCGGTGTTGCCCCCATTTAGTAAATGAGGCAACCTGATGAAGCTGGACACTGAAAATTTGTGGAGCACCTTATGGCTAGCAAGGACCTGGCTCAGATTCAAACCTGGTGAGACCAAGGACTACTTGTGACCACAACAGGTCTGCCTTGTATTTAACTCATTAAGTCATTTAACCAGAAGGACAAAAAAATAGACCTTCTGAGACCATTTTACCTCATTTCCTATCAAGACTCTTTTAGAACAATAACAGCTTAACAGATTTTGAAGTCTGGGTAAAGAATACAGAATGAAATAGCAGAGCCTCAAGTTTAAAATGCATTTCTAACTTTTGAGGTATGGCTTTCACTGTTACCAGATACCTCTGTCACTTCTGGCTCAACAGCCTCTGGCTTCCAGACCATTATTTTTCACCTGTCCTCCAAGCTTTCATTAGGTCCTTTACCCACAAGTGTGATCATGGGCTTTTTCTTAGCTCAGGTTCCAAGCTGAGGAATTCTTGGCCAATGGCCCAGACACTTCTGCTGAAAGATTGAATACCAACTTCCACAAAGAACACTGGGACCCTCTTTGTTTCCTTTGGAGAATTTTTTTTTTTTTAACTCAACATGGTCCTATTAAAAACTAATCAGACTTCCAAATTGTTTGGAAAGAGAGGTCTGTTGTTATACACGCTTTACTTTTTGGCACCCTGAAAGCAATGCTCCTAAAAGATTTTAGTTTTGCCCTGACAAAATAATTACAAAATAGGGAGGGGCAGGCAACAGGGCAACCTGGAAAGATCACTTTGACATGACAAGTATTGCGATATAAAGGCTGACATGGAATAAAAATCCCAAATGTGCTTCTCAAATCATTGAATAATTTATGACTTAATTAAAATTCTTGCTCACTATTAAGTGCTTTAAGACTGACTTTTGGATCATGTGTCTTGCTGTGATCTGCATGTTGAGTCAATGGTAATTTCTTCAGTCCACACGAGACACACATGAGATTTACCAAAGCAAGTGTCCCCCATCCTCTCAAGGAAATCACCCAAGTGAGAGCCTGCTATTTCATTTCCTCCACACTGCAGTCTGCCTGAGTCATTTATCATTTTTCCCCTTCTCTTCTAGTCCTATTTCACCCCTTCAAATTTACAGCTATTTAACTCTGACAAACTCCCTACAACTAATTTATATGCAGAATTCAGTTAGTGGGTCAATTAATGTCTCTTTTGGATTCACTATTTGCATTACCCCTACAGAAAAGTACCCAACTTCTACCCTTAGTACTGGGCTGTGAAAATAAGAACACAATTTATTTTTAATAAGCTAGATGGGTGCATATTCACTATGAAAAGCCTAGCCAGGAAAGATATTCAGCAAACAAGAGTAAATTTCTGCTTTGAAAATTTTGTATTTGCAAATATTGTCCACCAGGAGCATTTGTTTTATTTATTGAAGGCCTTATAAAACTTTCGGCTTCAGAAAGATTCTTTTCCTTAAAGTATTTTAGTTACATGAATAAAATACATGAAAAGATCATCTGTGTTGACATTGAAAAGTTCATGTATATGGTATTTATTTTTGATGCTGTAAGCCAAAAAATGCAGAAATAGCTTTCTTTGTAACTGCAAAGGCTGACAAAACTGTGGGGATTCTTTCAGTGGCAGATTTATAGCTAACACAATCTTAATTATAACGCAAACTTCGAAAGTACAGAGGTATCCTCATTATGATATGGACATAGAATAACAAATGTCTTCATATTTCTGACTACTCAAGAAAGTTACCTGTTTCAAATGCTTTCTGTATAGAAACAAAAAGCACATGAATGCTACATTATTGTCAATGCTCACTTCATAACAAACCATGGCTCAGATAAGATTGAATAGTGCATAATAAATCATGTTAGGCTTCAGCATGCATCTTATACTTCTGCTTAAATAAGGAAGTGTATAATAATCAGGAAGTATTAAGCATTCGTAAATCTGTCCTCTCAACAGATATACATCGAATAAAATCAATTTTCTGTCAAGAAGAGTCTTCACTTTAAGACATGTTTATTGAGCATTTAAGATTGCATGAGATTTGAGCTAGGTACCATAGAGTATACAAAGATTAACATATTAGAAAATTATAGTTGTAACTGCAAAGGCAGGAAGTCAAAAGTAAGGAGTTTAAACTCTTTTAAACTGTTCTGAACTCCTTTAAACTCGATTAAGAGCATAAACTCTTTAATCAAATATATCTAAGATACGCAGTTTCCTCTGAATGACATGGGCTTGGATGGGATTGCACATGTAAAGTGCTTAGCCCAGGGTTCAGGGTCATCTGTTCACACCCCCTCTTTCCCCTGCATTAAGCTTTAAGCAGCCAGCAAGACTGATAAACCACCCCGCCTCCCTCCTCTTGTAGAATGTATTCAATGCCAAGACTCATCTCACTGTCTTGCTCAATATCTAGTACAAGTCCGACACAGCGCTGCCCTCATTCCAGTCAGTGGCTCCCCCCCAAAACCCAGGAAAACTGCATTATGAAGAATTTATTTTATGAGCTTCAAGATGTGAAGTTTATAAAATGTTTTTGAATACATTTAAAATGCGTTTCTGCTTTTTGAATGTTTTTTAAGATGTTGATCCCGCCCCACCTTTCTCCTAATGTTTGGGATGTATTTGTTTCCTGCAAAAGCATCTTACAGATAGACCTCTGGGGAGCCATCGAACACATGACGGAAATCTCTGCTTTTCAAATATCCGATGGGATTAGATTTTATATTCTTTGGTTCTGAAATACTCATGAAGAAAAATCATGTCATTTAGGTCTAAAATTAGAAGAGGTCTGCAGAAGACCACAGGATGGAAAAGTGGAAATGAGGGGGAAACAGAAAAATCACTGGCTGAATGAAAACATTACTGTGTGTTCACTCAGGAGCAAGCAGCAGCCGTGGAGAGGCGGGAACTCCCAAACAGGGAGAAACTGCCCCTCACCATGCCATGGCCAGTGGGCAGGCAGTCCCCCACCTTTTCCCGACACTTCACTTCTGTTGACTTCTTGCCGTTCTTTTAGCAGATCTGGTATCTTCAGTCTCTGTGCTTCTGTTCCTTACTCACACTGTTCCCTCTCTCAAGCAGTGCCCATCTCCTCACAGGGCTACTGCATGAAGCGTATCCATTCTTTAAGACCAAACTCAAGCATCACCTACCCTCCTTGGTTCCTAGTCTTTCACTTCAGACCACACTGGTTTTCTCTCTGGTGGTATTTTCACGATTCCCCCTTTTGATTACAGGCTGCTCCCTTGTCTGCTACTCTAATGAAATTAAAATCTCCTAAGAGCCCAACCTAGGCTTGTCCATTTCAGTATTTCTCCTGTAGCTAGCAGTGTAGAGCACACGGAGGATGCCCCTTTTTTTGTGAAATTGAACTGGCTTTATTAGAATAGTGCTTTTTCTTAGTGAGTTTATTTGTAACACTGAATTCACTGATAGTTTGCCTTAAGAAGTTTTGAGTTATTACTTATGTTAATAAGTATAAAGAACTTTTTATAGTATAAAGGACTATACCATAACCAAGTATAAAGGGCAGTTCCACAAAGGGCTAGCCATTGCTCCATTTTTCTGGTTTCCCACTGTTACTGCTTGGTCACTGTTTCCTCTAAGATTCATTTCATGCAATTCAATGGGAAAAGACTGCCCTGTGTAAAGAAAACTGGTAACAAAGTTTGAACAAAACACACAAAGGTAGTCATGCAATGCTCACTGCACACCTTGGGCAGCTGGGGTTAAATTTTGCATTGTCTTTTAATCTAAATGAACATGTCTGCAGAAGCAAAACAAGATGACTTTTAATGTGAATTAAATAATTGCTGGATTGTTGATCCCATTTAGATTATGTCCACCCTATTAAATTTCTTGGATCTCTAAGATCTCCAGGATGCTATCAAAAAAAAAAAAACAAGACATGTTTGAGGATCCTACAAACCTGCAATACACTATGATGATGGAAAAACACTTTTCCCCTTCAAGTAACAGTGGATAGACTATACCTATTGTCCCATGTACCAGGCCCATGAGACAGAAAGGTACAACTTGATCTCTGCCCTAAGGAGCTCAGGATTGAGTGAAGGCATCACACAAACAACAGGCAATTATAACACAGAGCAGAAAACACTGGAAAGTATGGGGCAACCAAGCAGAAGACAGATGAAAACATCCAATCTGAAGAGCCAGCAGGCATTAGCCGGCTGAGGAGGGCTGGGGGGACTCCATCTAGAGGAAGCAGAAGTAAAGGCAGAGGTGAGCAAGAGTACTTGACTTCTAGAAGATTCAAGTGGCTCAGCAGAGCAGGAGACTGTCAGGAGATAAAGCTGCTACAGCAAGGCAGCGGGGAAACAGCTTCTCACACTGTTCTCTGTGAACCAGATTTCAATGAGGACTGAGTTGAAATGAGTTTAGAACAGGGCTTGATGTAGAGAACTATCACCACTGTTACTACCTTGGTTACTATCTGACTCACTTCATTTCTTAATGGAAAGCTAAAGCCTGCACATCTGTAAACACTAAAGAGGCAGGGACCATCTTCAATAAAAAGTATTTGGAAAGCAGAAGACGCACCACTGGGCAGAGTCCATGCTGTTAGCAAAAAAATGAAAAACAAACAACAAAAAAAACTCCAATGTACCTCTCTCTAGAAAGAACTGCAAAAAGAAGCAGAACAGGAAAAGATTATTTGTTCTGGTCTCTGAAGTCTTAAGATCCATAAAGGATGTGTGAATGGCTTTTGGGCCATTCAATGGATATCTGGATTCTGAAATATAATTCCAGCATACACAAGGACAATTTGCTCACTTGGTGATGGGCTCCCCCACTTTGCAAACATCCCCCCTAGCCAAGCAGCCCTGGAGACTTCGGTCTTGTGAATAATCTCCATCAAAAACATGGCCACAAATCATTAAGTGCTGTCGAAACCTCTCTATGTCTACTTCCCTCCTTTTAATCACCTACCCAAATGAAGACTCTACCCTAAATTCCTTCAGCAAAAAAAGACAACACTACTCCCCCTCTCTCTCTGAACTCCCTCTGCACTTCACTGAGACTTCTTTTCAAGCACTGCTTTGTTACTGACCATCTTTCAGCTCAGCTGTTTGAGCCTTGGATTCAACCAAGTGCTGAAACAGCCGAGAACTGTATTATCCAGTTCAGATGCTGAGTGTGGCTTTGGGACTTTACATAAAGAGATGTACGGTAAACATCCTGCGATTAAGCCCCAATTGTCCTTGAAATCTGACCCGTGGCTCCTGAACTACCTAAGATAAAGAGCTGGTCCCTGTTCCTTACCACCAGCAACATTTAAGAGTCCCTCTTCCAATTCATCCCCCCACCTCCCAAATTCTGAGCAGAGCCAAGGAGAAGCTCAACACCCAGAGTACTGTGTCAAGGCTTACATGCAAACAGCAGGCATTTATCTTGGCAACTAAGACTTCCCTGGAGGACTGATACCTTCCAGCCTGTCCCCCTTGGTCCCCAAGTACTGAGAGGGAGTTCCAATCAAAGGGTGACCTCATTTGGATCAACACCACCCCTCACATTCCCCTCATGAAACATCCTCATGGTTTGCTGAACTTCTCAGCTGGGGAAACTTTTCCCTCCAACTTCAATTATAATTAAGAAGTAAAATCCATTTAGGGACTTGGTAACCAAGCCAAGCAACATTTGAGCGGAAAAGTTATTTTGAAAGAATGGCTTTTATGCTGTTCCAATAGCTACTTTATAGCGATATGAAAGATTTCCAATTCTACATAGAAATTGTCCTCTCACAATCTGATTGTCTTCAAAGACATCCTGGCCATCACTGCTATAATTTTGGTTTAGGGAACATTAAATTTAAGCAGTGAAAAACAGCTAAATAAGAGACATTTAAGCAATGAGCATGGTTTAGTGGGAGTTAAACAGAGGCTGCAAGAAATAATTACTTATCCCAGTTCTCTAAAAGAATAATTGCAACAAGCTTGCTAAAAGTACTTCCAGTTTATGTGCAAGTTTATGCCTACTATAAATATTTCTATAATCCTTTTCTATTCCCAACTCCTTGAGAGAGACCTAAAAAATGTCTGAAATATTTTTGGTGCTGGCCTAGAATGAATTACTAGTATTTAGGACACAGTTTACTGAGTTGTCCATCAACCCACCCCCACCCTTGCATAATCTGTATGCGCACATGTGCACACACACACACACGCACATAGGTGTTCTAAATAAAACCACCCAGCCTTCCTTTAGATGACAATCTCAAAGTTGAAAGCCCTCCAGAATTTTAGACCTACATGGACAGGCAGGGATGCATCTATAAATGAGAGGAGGCCTTGAACTTGTCAACTGTTCAGCTACTCAGAGGTTCATGTTATCATTTGCTGTGGTATATGCCTAAAGAGGCAGGGAGACCATTTTCCATGTACCAAAGCCAGTTCTGAACATACTAAAGAAGTTTTTTGTTTTTTTTTTAAGGAAACCTGTGGCAGATTCCAAAATCTAATAAATTTCTCATTTCTCATGAGGGTAGGTTTTCAAAGAATTAAAGTGAGTTATGTCTGTTGGACTGTTACCAGTGAAACTAAATGCCACTCAATTTTCTGAGGAGTTCTTTGTTGAGGGACATCTTAGGATTCATGATGTTTAAATTCACATTTAATTTACTTTGCTTTTCCCAGATGCATTTTGGGAATGGCAAATTTGTAGAATCAAATCTTAGATTTCTGAACTTTTAACATAAGCACAGCTAACACAAGAAGGCAACCAAAGAAGTGTGAGGATAACAAAGACCATACAGCAAATTGCAAGTCATACAGCAAATTTCAGGCTTGTTTCATTATTCACTGAGGTGAAATATTTCCTTCACAGAATTTTTCAGGTACTCTTATCCTAATACCCTGGCTAAATCTCTTTTCAACTCCTCAGACTGACACATTGTATGCACATTACAGAAATCAAGCATAACAGGATTGTTAGTGTGAAAATAAAAGACCTTGGTGGGAATGGCGCCATTTGGACCATATTCACTAAACGAATCAGCCATAAGCTCTTGATTTTGAACACAGCAAATATACTAACACTGAGAGAGAGAAAAAAAAAAGTTTTCTGGAAAACAAGTAAAAAGGGCTAGTACATGTTTTGTAGGCTGGTGAATGATGAACACTAGCCCCACACATTAAACTTGCTGCTGTGCTGTAAGAGCAAAACTTTGCTTAGGTGTGTTTCTTTTTCTCAATATTAGGTTGGCTCTAAGCTTGAATCTTTAAGGGATTGGGTAGAGTGTAATAGTTTACCATCCATTTGTTACTATGTGCAAAGAATATTCTAGGCACTGGCAGGACAAAATGTGAGTGAATCTGGTGCCTCACCTGAAAGAACTTACACCACTGGAGCCATTAACACAAAGATCAGTTAAGTTCCCCTAGTACCCAGGGATGACATGGATTATTCAACTACCATTAAGAGTTAACTTTGTCTTCCTGGGAATGTTCAAATTCAGTCCTCAAAAACATAAAAATAACCCTGCCTCAAGATCAACACTTGACACAACAAACAGGTACATTTTACCAAATTTCTTTTTTTAAATGCTCAAGAGGTCAGATTATGAAATAGTAAAAAATTAAATGGAGCAAAGCAAAATCAAAATTGTCCTATTAATTCTAATTATACTCTGTATAGTTTTTGGTACCCTTTTCCCTGCTTCCAAACTCAGCAGAAAGAATGCCCTACTGTCCATTGTCACTTCCAAGGCACCATTTAGATTCTGGACCAGGTTTTTATTCCAAGCAAGTGTGACAGATGGGGTTCTCCATAACACCACATTCAGTGGGTCTTTAAAAAACACTATTTACTTCGCTGTTAGCTCATGAAAATAATCTGCCAAATACATACCATGAATCAGACACTATAGTAAGAACTTGCATGTACATTATCTCTCATTTAATAAACACACAACCCCTTAAGGTATTACCATTTTACAGATGAAAAAACTGACTAGGAGAAGTGACTTGTCCAAAATTCTTACCTAAAAGTAGTAGGGATTATGTGAACAACCTTGTTCAAATCTCGAAGCCCAGTAGCCATTCAACCCTTCTTAAAGAAAATTAGGAATATACATTTTCTTCAAAAAGTTATAACGCATTCTAAATCTAAGGGTTTTTTTTATTATTTATTGGAATTATGCATCTGCTGCCTCTACTATCAGATCTTACCATTCTTAATTCAAGGCTCACTTGTTTGACAAGCACTACAGCATTGCTACAGAAACACAGAAGTGGATGAGTACTTCAGCCAGTATACAGTTTGATATTAATTTTATTGAAATATAGCTGATATATAGTATTATATTGGTTTCAGAAGGGCTCACTTGGCATTGAGAACTACAGTGGCTAGGTGACATAAATCAGAGAAAGAAATACCATATGATTACACTTCTACATGGAATCTAAGAGAAACAGACTCAGATACAGAGTTCACACTGGTGGCTTCCACATGGGAGGGGAAATGGGTGAAGGGGATGAAGAGGTACAAACTTTGTTATAAAAAAAATCAGGATGAAAAGTGCCTCATGGGGAATACAGTGAATACTGTAGTAGCTTAGTATGATGACAGATGGTAACTACCTATCACGTAATGTACGTAACTTGTAATGTACATAGCTGTTGAATCACTATCTTGTATACCCAAAATCAATACTGTATATCAACCACACTTCAGTTTTTAAAATAGTGCAGTTGCAATAAAAATAAAGTTAAATGCAAGAGGACTGATGTAAGACTAAGTGTGAGTTTGACCACAGCTGCCTTTCATGCCCTCCTATCTCTCCACTTTCACCCCTGACGTAAGAGCTGTGACACAGCTGTGACAGGTATTAATTGGGGACCTGATCACCAACTAGCAACCCTGTCCCCACCAGTCTTTACAAAAGCCTTCTATACTCAAAGATTTTAAGGATTACCTTTGTTACCAAAGCATCCATTTCTAGCTGCTCTGTAAATCTTGTTTACTTTAATAAAATACATGGTGTTCCATTACACAATGTGGTCCCCTTATTTAAAAAATGAACACAAAACTAGAAAATGTCAGAAAAAAGTCATCCATCATCTCACCACTTATCCCCATCACCATTTATCTTTCCTTTAAATGGAAGAATGTACTTTAATGAGCATTGCTCCATAATCATCCTAAGCAGTGATTTAGGAATTTAATAGTTGATTATTTGAATATACAGTACCAATCATTGAATCATTTCCCCCAAAACTGGACATAAAGGATGTTTTCAATTTCTCACTGTTATATATAAACCAGCAACGGTCAAGTGGATTCTCCAAAGATGACTTGGTTAAGGCTGATTTTCAGAAGCTGAATCAGAGGACGGAATGACATAATTCAAAACAAAGATGACCATGACAGTGGTGATGACAAAATATTTCAGACATAAAAAATTTCAGAAAACAATATAAACACTCACGCACCCACCACCAGACAAACTCAATCACAGGAATCCAAGACCCAGCAGCCAAAGTAGAAGTTATCAGACCATCACCACTAGATAAGCAATGACAAAACTGATCTCCAAAATCCTAGAAATGTACTGGTTAAAACATCTCACCACCTCCCCTTCATTAGCACCTCTCTAGGTTTTCATTAGCACATACAGCAGGGTTTTAAAGGATCTAGGTGGGCTGCCTGTTTAGGAGTGAATTAGAATCTCAGTTTCAATGAAGAGCTTTCTGCACACAAACTGAAAAAAAAAAAAAAGTATTCATGAGAATATTTGACCTCTAGGAATTGAGAATATTATGGTTAGCAAATACCATGAAATGTGCTTATTTCAAATTAATCTTCCAGAAAATACCACACGCCAGAGAAGATCATTTCAATTTTTCACTGTTTTCTCCCTCTGGCAACTAGAGTTTGCAATGAGTTGGTAAAATATAAGCATTTATGAGAAAGCACCCGTTACGATGCTGAAAGTAAGAACATAATCAGAAATGGCAATAAAAACTTTCTTCCCCAACTACATGAGAAGATATAAATAACAAAAGGCAAAAGTATAAATAAATTTGTTTAGTCATCCTTTTGCAGAGAAAAAGTACTTTATGTGCAAGGCAATATCTTTTAATAGCTATGGGACACACACTACTATCTTCCTGCTTCTCGCTGGAGAAATAGGATTAGTGGCCTAAGAGGGAAGAGCTTAAACTAATTAGTCAAGTAGGCAGTCCTGGGCAAATATGCAGGAAAAGGGAACAGCCCAGTCTTCTGTGAATAAATATCCTGCAGAGTAAGAAACCTGAGCCATCCAAGGGTGTGCCAGGACTTTAGACTGCAGTTTACAAGAGGGGTTTTAATCTTCCATTTTCGAAAGACTCCGTATGACAGATGTCGGACTTAGGCTGCCTTGAAACACAGTTTACATCCTACGAAGCAGTTTCAGAATGGCCACTGGGCATCTATCTGTTCACTCAACCAACAGTGTTCATTAAGCAACTTTCAGGTATTGTATATAAAGCAATGGAGGACCCGGAGTCTGCCTGCAGCTAACAGAGCTCATTATTCTGCTTCATAAGAACCCTAAATGATAAAGAATTGAGTCCCCGTGTGATGGGCTGGAAGTTATCAGATATCACTGTAGACCAACGTCTCCATTTTGCAAAAGAAATCTCAAATCCAGAGATGTGTATTGACTAATTCAAGGACAAGCACATGTTCACAGTACCAGCCAGAGATCTTCCCATAAAACAGACAACACAAATTTATTTTAAGGAACCTGATGCCCAAAACCTAAGATGTTTTCAGTGGGTTACACGACATGTTCAAAGGTAATGCTAGCAAAGTAGGGATGGGGCTCTATTCAACATTCTAACTCAGGACAACGGAAAGAACTCTCATCAACAAAAAGGTTCCGTGACTGAGGATGCTTAGAAGCTTGAAGTGAGATCCTAACATCTGTTTTGAGATTCTGGAAATAGTCCACCAATGCCACAAAACTGAAAGCCACAGGAATATAACACCACTTCAATTCCTTCATTTCCAAGTATTTTCCATACTGTTCCTACTGGGGAATTCCTCAGTGCTTTCATAACAAAACTCAGGAGAAAGAAGACTCCAAATCAAATGACCTGACTGCACCCATTGTGTAGAGGAAGGGATGCCCGCCGTAAAATTCACCAGGCAGCCCAAATAGGTTACCAACAGCAATTACGAAAATTAAAGGTTATGATCAAAGTGAGCCATTAAAAATGGGTAAGCCTCACCAAAATGTGCAGATCTGCTCGTACTATACTTAATGGAAAGGATTTCAGATATTAAATCTAGGACATACCCTTTTGACCAGGGAACTTTATTAGTTTAATACACTCATATCTACCCAGCTGTTTAACAGAGCTCAAGAGCTTGACATAAAAACAGAGCTATCTTCTCCACAACCAGGTAAAGTTGGTTGGCAATGAACAATAATCTTTGACAGATTAAGATGTCTAACATGATATCAAGAACAGATTACTAAAGAGTTATATCTAGGAAATGTTTCTGAAATATGAAGTGGCTGAATAAAACGATTTCATCTCAGAACATTCAAGACCCTCTCTCATCCCATTCTCTACCACTTCCCTCCCCCTCCCCCAAACCCCTACAACAGCACAACTCAACACCATGATTTCAAGATGTTTTTTTCCCTGACAGTCTTTCGTTTTCATTTGCTCTAGAGCTGTCCGTGGAAATTGTACCACTTCGATAAAATTATTTCAATAACCCTGTGGCAGACACAGTCCAGGCTGTCTGCATAACACACGCCTTGCTCTGAAATTCCCTCTATGCACAAAGAAAGGCTCCAGGCCTCAGGACCGTACCAAGTTCCCCAAAAGAAAGTGGGAAATAATTGGCAATAAAGGAATTAAGGTTGTGTCAGACCCTGTGGACTTGCTCTGAGTTTTGTAGACCTGGTAGACTATTTCCAGAATCTTAAGACAGCTCCCACATGCTGGGATCTCACTTGAGCCCTCTAAGCTGCATTCATTCCCTTAGATTCCTTCCCCATGGGCAGAATTCACTGGATGGATAGGCACCTGACCAGGGTGGGCCATCCAGATTCTCTCCCCCAGGGATTTAAATTGAGACATGTGTCTGTTAGCATTTGAACTTGGAGGCTGGTACACTCAGAACTTGACGTGGCCTCTTCAGAACCTGTGAGCAGCAAAATGGAGAAAACCCAAATATAACCAGAAGAATGAATGAATGAATGAATGAAGCTAATCCAAGTGGAAGTGAGCCCTGGGGGGGGCCTCAGGCTGAAAATATATTTCCAGTTTCAGAATATATTTCATAGTTCCCCAAAGTCCTTGGTAAAATCCTGCTGTATGTGCTAATGAAAACCTAGAGAGGTGCTAATGAAGGGGAGGTGGTGAGATGTTTTAACCAGTACATTTCTAGGATTTTGGAGATCAGTTTTGCCATTGCTTATCTAGTGGTGATGGTCTGATAACTTCTACTTTGGCTGCTGGGTCTTGAATTCCTGCGACTGAGTTTGTCTGGTGGTGGGTGCATGAGTGTTTATATTGTTTTCTGAATTTTTTGTCTGGTTAGCTCCTGGTGCTTAGAGTTCCTGGTTCCAAGACTTGCCTAGCCCGGCAGCCTTCCATCCGTGCCCCCATGAAGTGTCCTGTGTATCCTTATGTAAGTTCTACTTTCATGGCTTATGCTGGTTTGAGTAGGCATTTATTTGTAACCAATAAGACAGAATCATATGCTTCATCATTTAAAAACTAACATCTAATGATTCACAACTCCAGCAAAATAGTTTGGAAGAGTCTTTTAGCAGCATGTACTAAAATATATTTCCAGTTTCAGAATATATTTTACAGTTCCCCATAGTCCTTGGTAAACCACAGCCGCATGGATAGAAGGAAGTATTAATAGTCACTCTCCCTGTCCTAAGTGATGAGCTGTTAAAAATCTAAAAACCTTGGGTAAAAGGTTTTACTTTCAAATCTTCAAATTCGGGAAGTGCCAGGCTTAAACCACATACCATGGGAACTGATACAATGGTGAGAAAGCTCATTCAAGGTCCAGAAGAAAGGAGCACTGGGCTGGAGATTAGGGAGTACACAGACTCTGCCCTGTTGGCATGTGTCCACAGGCCAAGGGAAATACAATAAGAATGGTGCTGACACCCCATAGTTTTCCTGGCCAGTAGATTCGGCTGTATTCATTCAAGCATCCACCCAGTCAATGGATAGCCTCTGCATATCTACCCCCACCACATAGGAGGCTCAGTACCATGTAGTGGGGAGTACAGTGGTGACTGGGACACTCTGTCTACTCAGTTCCTTCCAAACATTTACATTTTAGTAAGAGCAGCCAGATACATCACAATGTACCGCAGTCTATGATTAGGGGAGAAGGGAGGCACAGTGTATTGTAGGACTGCAGAGAAAGCAAGCAGGCAGCTCCACGCACTGGCAGAGAGTGGGGAACCAAAACAAGCAGGCCACAGGCCTCTGCCGAACTTACAGATGCTCATTTAACCAGTGACTATTGATTAGCTGGGCCCAACCCAGACACCCTGCCCTCCAAAGGTGGAAAAATAACAGGATTTTAAATATTGCCACTTCATTTTTCTGTTTATTCTTGGGAGGGGAAGAAATGATCACTCTTGTAATGAACCCCAGTCTAGGGTCCACGGCCAACCACCCAAAGGTGCCCAGCTCCCTGCTGGATGTGTCTTGGGTCAGGCTGACCCCTCGGCCCACCGTCACATGGCTCATGTGGACATGTCCTCCTGAGCCCTTCCCTCTCAGAAATGAGGTCCCCTACCCGGTAGCCAAGGTTCTCCCCGCAGGACCACTTCAACATGTGACAAGCAGTTTCCTAAAGGGAAAAAGAGAGGACTTAACACAAATTTGTCCCCCTCATTTGTAACTGGGCTGAGCTGTAAGGAGACTCCTGCCCGTACCCAAAGGCCACAGCTCTGAGGACGCGGACCAAGCTTTAGTTACAATATCTTTTTTCACTGCCTGTGAGGTGCTCATCCGCTCCCTTGCCTTCCCCCACGCCCATCTACTGGCTCCTGGGTGGATTTTTTTTTGACCTATGTAACTAAAGAACCTGATGGGACCATGTGATAAGGAACCGGTGGCCTAAAAACTGAGTTTCCCATTCCAGCTGCTGTGGCTCACTTTTCATGTTTCACACATGAAGACGTTAACAAAGACCTTAAAAATAAGAGACACTGGAGGCAGCCAAAGAGATACTAACACTCAATCAAAGCTGTGCAAGTGAGGAGATCATTAGCACTTTTTGGGAGCCAGGCCAACTGTTTTCCTGCTGGAGGAATGAATTTAGCATTTGTTTTGTGCACAGTCCGCAGCCTGGGGAAGGTGGAAGAGCACAGAGGCAGACAACGGGGCGGCCCCAGGAAACTAAGCCTGCCATGCAGGCAAACGCTTCACAGCCAGACTGCTAGCAAAGGATAATTCACTTCTTCCGTCCATCAGGCCAGGAGAAAAATTAAAAGCAGGAGGAGAGGAAAAACAAAGAATGTGACAACTTATTTGCAAACCTCTGTACAAGTCTGTATTCACCACGACGGGTTTATGTGGCAGATTTCCGTGTCAGCCACTGGATTTCCACCCCTCTCCTAAGCAGTCTGCAAGCTTGCCAACTGCAGAGGTGCATTGAGCCTCATGGGACAGCGGAAGAAAGTCAGTATCTAGAGGAATTTCAAAGTTTCTCTCCTTTTTAAAATGAAAGTCTCCAGAAAAATTGAATTGTCAAACTTTAAACGGAAGGCAAAAGGTATTTGTGCTGTACACCTGCTGCCATGGGTATGAGTAATTCTTACCAGATGATTATCCACTAGAAGTTAAAAGGGTCTCTTGAATTATACACAGGAAGGAGGTGAACTGCTCCCTCGATGGATGCCCCTTAGAGAAGCAACCTCAGCCTTTCACATCTTGTTCAGTGTCTGGGGTACAATTTGAATGCTTCATAAGGGAAATTACTGAACCTCTTAATAACAAAGTTACATTCCAAAAGAGAGAGGCTTTATGAACATTCCCAATCCAACATATATTTTCAGTTAAATGCTACATTAAAAGTTTGCACAAAGTATCTATTTAGAGACCTGTAATTTTTAACTGTACAGTTTTGTTGCTTTTCAACTAAGCTGCTGACTAAAGCAGAGAGTAATTTTACAATTCCATTATCCACATGTGGATGATTCATTTGTTAGATTATCCTAACTTCAGGCTGCCCACCTCCTGCTGTCCAACCTGTTCCTGAATAATGTGCCAAGCTGTAACAGCCTAAAGATATGCAAACCAATATTAATACATGGCATTAAACACGGAAGCCAAATAAGGTAGTGATGAAATGCCTTGAATGCATTTCTCCAAGATAAATATAAATTGGGGGTTATAAACTTTCTGGTAATTGGTACCACACCTTCAATTTGTTAAGTATGAATTTTAACATGGTTTTTCCAACCTCTTAAAGCATACTTCCAAGTATGATCCCCAAACCTTCAGGGGCCAGCATGATCTAAACCATTTCCTGATAATACCAAGTAATTATTTGTCTTTCTCTGTGTTGGCAAGACCACTGGTGCCCCAGCATGAATCAATGTGGCAGCACCATTCTACACTAACAGGCACTATATCTATCACGCCATGAACTCCCAGGATTTCTTCCCAATGCCAGTTTCATATTTAAGAATGCCTGATGAAACATTAAAAATTAGTCCTATGCTCATACTCTATGCAGCACAGAGAGCACTTTGGCTGCTCTCTGAGTATCTTGGCTGTCGTGTCCACTCTTCACGGAACATCTTTTAGTTGGAAGAACTACAGTTATTCAGACTTGGATATTTAGCAGATACTTTCCTGAAAATGAAGCCTCCCACTTCCTGCAAAATAATGGACAGTATTTATTGACAATGATAAAATTCAAGCTTTCAAGTCAATGCAATTGGATAAAACATCTGCCGTCAGCTTGACAGCTTCCTAATACTAAAGGTCTTCTTTTAAAAATGAGATTGATGGTGATGTTAACTGACTTTTTGATATTTTTTAATAAAATATGTGAAAGCCTTTAGAAGACACTCACGACTAAATGAAATGCTGTTTTCCAAACAACCAAAGAATAAGGTCACAGCAGCATTTCAAAGAGCCCTTCAACACTTCAGACAGACCAATGGACACTGACATGGTTTCATTTTCTATATTGCAAATAACCTTAAGAAACTCATTTGCCAACTATCACTATCAAAGAATGTTCCCAAGTATCTGAAAAAATCTATTAAAATATTCTTCCTCTTTCCAATTACATGTTAGATATACTTCTATCAAGCAACATGTCACAACAGATTGAAAGCAGAGCATCTGAGAGTCCAACTATTTCATCTTGGATTCAATACGTAAAATACTACTCTAGGATGTTTTTGGGAAAATATGATTTTCTCATAAATTATGTCATTTATGTTAACATGTAAAGGGTTTAAATGAACAAATTTCATTTTTAATTTCTAATATGGTAAATATTAGATGAAATGCATATAAACAAAAGCTTCTTGGAGTCCATTATTTTTAGTGTAAAGGGGTCCTGAGACTAAAAAGTTTAAGAACCATGGCCTTACCCTATTTTTAAAAATGCAGAATCTATTTAATATTTCCAAAAATAGGTTTCTGTATCATAGGACATGTGGTATTTCTAATAAGCTTGACTTTTTCAATATACTTTGCTGTTACCTTTTAGGGTAAGTTTTTGTACTAAAAGCCAATCCAATAACTTATCTTTTACTGGAATCTATTTAGTTATCTATTCACAATAGTTGTTGAGTACATTCTAGACGATACCAGAAAGACGGCAACTCTGTCAAGAGTTCATATTCCGATGGCATTCATCCACCTATCTCTTTATGCATTCATTCAATAAAATTAACAGTCTGTTATATGCCAGATGCTATACTTGGCCTTCTGCTTGTTAATACACTTAACTGCTTTTCATCAGGGCTCTGAATTCCTCTATAAAGTTATCAAAATTTTTGCTCATTTCCAGATTTCTTTGGAATTGAGATTTCTTCATCCTTAATTTGAAGGCTATTGCTATTTTCTTTTTTCTTGTCTACAATTTCATGACAAAGATGAAAAATTCCGTAAGAGATTTGTCAACATCCAGAGCTACCACAGTGCACTCAGCCACCCCTTTGACACGCATCTGTTTTTCATGATAAAGGAAGGAAAAGCCAGCCTCCAGCACAACAGGAACCTAGAGGCCACCTTTAGGGTCTCAGGAAAATGGAGGCGGCCCCTATGGAGGCGGCATGATGACCTAGAACCGTGTAGATGTCCTGACAAAACTAATCAGGCAAGTGATGGCATGAACACTACTCTGAAAGCCATTAAATCAGGAGTCCGGAGGAAACTGAAAGATAATTGTCCATTAGTTACACAGGCTGAACATAAATGACTGCTTCAGAAAATTCAACTTCTTAACAAGGTTTAATTCAATCACAACTTCCAAAAAACTAACAGCACCACCATGTACATAAAAACTGGCTAGAAACTGGGATGGAAGGTAAGGATGATCATACAAATCTAAACTCCAACTTGGGTACAAGTTCTGAGAATTTCAATAATTTTGCTATTTCCAAAGCAGGATAGGGTATATAAATCCCTAAGAAAATTCAGTTGTAGAGGATAAAAAAGGGCATTTATAAAAAATGCAGGAAACAAATTACAAAAATAAAATAATCTTTTACTCTGGGCATTACACAAGAGGCTTGATCAGACTGCAGGATGCTTAGTCATACTTTCAGTAAAGATCTGAGTACAAAGCACTAGATAAGATACAAAAACAGGTGTCACTTCTGTCAACAAACCCGCTGGTGGGTAGAGGGGAAAGCAGTGACCCTGGAGTCAGCCTGTCGCTTATTACCTACCATTTACTTAGGTCTCAGCTTCCTCATCTGTAAAATGAAAATGCCAATACTAATCTCCCAAGGATAACTACAAGTTACCGAGCACAAGGATATGGTAATGACTGCTAGCTGGCTCTATTTGAAAAGCTAAGTAGTGTACTCAAAAAAGAGAGTATGAGAATAAGGCAATAAACACACATAATAATCACTAAAAGAATTAAGAGGTAGAGAGATCACTCCACTTTTAAGGAAAATGTCCCAAGAGAAAAAAAAATGGCACTTCAGAGCAGTTCAAACTCTGTGTCACAAAGCTGAACAGGAAATTTTCACTCATCAGTATTGTTCTTGGGCTTCATGAATCCTTGACAAGTGCTCACTGAACAGTCACTGTGAGGAAAGAAAGTCAGACGTTCTTAAGTTTTCCTGGGTCATGGTCCTCCCTGAGTGTCTCAGGAAAGATAGGGAAGGAACCTCTCCCCAGAAAATGCTGTTGACTTTTTTAAAAGTGAGAAGCCCATTCACAGGTCCTAGCTAGAGACATACAATGACAGACATTATGCTGCTATCGATTTTGAAATGAAGCCCGAGGTCACCTGGTCCAGCCTCATGAATCAGATATACAAACAGCAAGCTCCTCTTCCATCATGCCTTATCTCAGCGAATGGCACCACCATCCATCCTGTTGTAAAGCTCAGAACCGAGGAGTCACCCTGGACACTCCCCGCCCTTCACTTCCCCTCCATTTCTAATCTTCCACTGGGTCTTGTCCATTTTTCAAAGATGGTCTCAAAGCTCCACGTCTTCTACCCAAGTCACATCATCCTCTGGCAGGACAGCCGCAGGAGGACTATAACGGGCAGATTCACTCTCACCTGGTCTCTGCACAGCAGGCTGAGTGGAATTCTAAAACCCATCATCCCCAAATCATCTTTCTCCACCCCACACCCACCAGCTTCTTACAGCTTCCCATAGCTTCCCATGAAAACAAAACAAGGGAAGCTCTTTCACTGAAAGGAAGCTACGCCATTCTGTGACTGTTAAAGAGTGGTAAGCCCCAGAATGGGTGAAGGGGGAGAAAGAAAAGGATGTGGCAAAAATTAAGCATGGCAGAGAGGAGATGATTAAAAAATATCAACACCCATTACTTATATTCTCAGTTACTTAGGAAACTAAGGTTTGTGTGTATACCATGTAAGCAATGTTCATTATGATAAATAACATTCCTCTCATCTCCCCCAATTAAAAGCACAAAGAAATTAAGAACTATTCAGGTCCCTAATACCCAAAATAATTTGCTTTTGATATCTTGGCTTTTTTTTTTAAGGAGTGAAATATTTAAATAATTTTATGCAATGCAGAGAAGACAAATGCAAAAATAAATCAACACACAGAAATAATATACATGGATGGATGGATGTGGAGAACACAGAATGCTAATGCTCCCTGTCATTCTTCTGTGCCTCCCAATTTTTGTTCAGTTGCATTTTGGCAGTATCTAGGTTTGTAACTTTTGCTTTCTGTCCTATACCCATAATTCCCATAATTGTTGGGATTGGTTCTACCTACCATTTAAAATTTGTTTAGATGCTCACCCTGCCTCCCATGATATCTCTCTCTCTCTCAATTCCTTGTTTTGAGTTAGCTTTTAATTGGATACATTTCAGCACTCCCTTAAAAGTAGGACCACATCTGGTTTAGCCATGCTGCACCCTCAGTATCTGCATACAGTAGGTGCTCCAGAAACATTTGAGTGGTGGAATTTGTAACTGCAAAACAGTGTGTGAAAATAGTTTATAGTTATTAAACCATATGTTTTATCTGTGGCCCACATAAGGTAATACAAAATCTAATTCCTTACAAGAGCTGTAAGAAAGCTATTAACTGGAAATCTACCAAAGTTTTACATGCTGCTTTCCTGATTGAGACTTTTCCTTAATTAGTTGCAATTACCTGCAAGGTGGCTTTTTGAGAATATATAAAAAGGCTACATGCCAAAAAATTGTTCATTCCCATAAAAAGGAAACATTCACAAGATAACCAGGTCAAGTTCAATTTTGAATTCAAAGCTGCTGTCAGCACAGTGCTAGGCACAGTCAAGTGTTAGTTATTTATGACTGATTATCACTTATAGTGCATTAAAATAGCTTTTTATCTGTGACTACTACTTTTCAAAACTTCAAAACTAAGACTATTTATAAAATGTTTTGCTTTGTGGCAAGCTTCCTTCAAGGCAAGATATTCAGGATTAGCAAGCACCCCCAAAGCAAAGCACATCTCCTCCCCATGCAAGAATCACAAGCACATATTCCAGAACACACCTCAATTTTGCAAATATTTTAAAAGCACTTAATTCCATCAGAATTTGCACCTGAGAGATGAAATGCAAATTTTAAGCATGTACTGTGATGTGATACACTGAAACTGAATTTGAGGGGCTTAATATTTACAGTCTGCTCCCAGCAAGCAGTGCTCCAGGGAAGAACCTTGCCATATCCCAGAACTTCTGTCTCAAAGAGGACAGAGAGGTCTGTGACCTGTAAGCCTTAGGCTTCCCCGACTCAGGCCACTGGCTCTTTGAACAGGAACTGTCAAGTTTCTCCTGGGCCCTGCAACTGGCTCCTCTAACTTAACTGCCAAACAATTTCAGCGGAATTATTGTTTCTGGCCTAAAAGTGCTCAGTTGCTCTATCAATGATGAATATGAATGACTTCCAAATAAAGGATTTCTGAGATATCCAAATTCAGATGGGTGCTGTTGTCTTAAGCAGGCAAAGCCTAATTAGGACAATTTTCCTTGCTCTTCATTAAACGTTTTAAATACCCTAGTAATCATGCTCCTTTTCCCCCTGAATATAGATTGATGCTCTTCTCCCTTAAGCCAAGAAGTCTTGGTTATTACCTAGGCCAATTACATCTTTTTGAAAAACATCGGTGTTTGCATAGCAGAAGCACCACGTCTCTACTGACCTGTCTGCTCTGAGTGCTTCTGGAATATTCACAACCTAAGTAAAACTAGAGCCTAGCTCTAACAAACTGTATTTACCAGCATTGACACTAGGATTCCCCAATCCCCCGCTGAAAGCCAATTCACTCACCCCAATCTAATTCTGAGGCCTTGGTGACTGTTTTCCATTACTGAGATCTTCAAGCAAAAGTCCACTGCAATTGTCAGACACAAATATTTTATGGTGAGTAGCTTATTTGTAGGGTTTAAATGTCCTTTTTATCTGTTCCCCCAAAGAGTGTAATGCAATACATAAACAAGATGAAGGTATGTTTAACACAGCACTAATCCACACCATTTTTACTCAAAAAACGGTCCTTACTGTTCAGTCTGGGATTAAGTGCACATCAGATGTTACGGCTTACATGTTAAGCTCATGCAATCAAAGTTATAGTTCAGACCTTTCACTTTCACCTCTATTACATAATTTTATGAAAGTATTTGAAAATCTGATTAAGCGTGCATTCATATTATCATTGGCAGATTTCAAGATGGGTTCTCAATATTGGGTTGTTTTGTTGCTTTAGTGGGACTTCCCAGTTTGAGGACCTGAGGTAACATCAGGCTGTTTCCATAAAACATTTTTATCCATTTTGGTGGCCTTCAGAGGCAAGCTGCCACTCTCTGCTTGGAAACTGGAAGAAATCAGATAGGGTTTGGGGTTAATGCAGCAAAAGGAAACAGCTTCTATTTAAAGGTCTTTAGTGGAGAGAAGGGAGTCAAAAAAGGGATTCTGGAATTTACAGTTCTTTAAATGTATGCCAGAACAGCTGTTATATTTCTTTCAAAGTTCCCCTTAAGTAGTAATGACAAAACAATATTAGGTCTTAAAATGAACAACAGAATAGAAACTGAGCTTCCTTTACAAGAATGGCTTTTCAATAACTCTGGGAAAACTGTAGGAGTCATATAAAAAACATTTTTTTCTCACCTATCTCTTCTTACCCTGTATAATAAAGTTCATCAAAAAAAAAAAACAAAAAACATTTTTTACCATAAGCTAAAACTAAAGTTAGCCTAAAAGTGGTTTGAAAAAAAAAAAATCCTGGAGTTAATGAGAGGGATCTTAGTCCAAGTGGAAGGTTAAGAAATTTGGGTTTTACAAAAGAATCCATTTTCCTCTGAGCCACTGTTTTCTGAAGGCCACATTTTAAAAGATGGACTAAATACTAGGAAAAATGAGCAGGACCACAGTGAGAGCTCACCAAGGCAGTGATGTGGAAAGTATGTGCTAGAAACTTTGAAACCCTCTGAAAGGGTTCTAACTCTAGGGGCAAGTGTGCAAGTCAGCTTTCAAACCACCCCCATTCCCTATCTCTCAGGTGATACCATCACAGTAACCACTTGAGTTCTGTGTCTATTCCATCCTTTTTAGCACAAGAGTTATCAGAATCAAAATATCAAAATGACCATCTGCCCCAGTCTATCTACTTTCCTTTGCCCACCCACACACTTCTCAAATATTTAAGCCAGCAAAATAATCAAGCCTGTGGGGTTGATTAATGATTGTGTATTGAGTCCCCTATACAGAATTTCATTGTTATTAACCATTTGATCAATAAATATGAGAGGTACCCTCTCAAAAAAAAATAATAATAATAATCAAGCCTGTTTAACACTGCAGCACTCATCATTTCTAAGGATAAAACAAACAAGGGTAAACAAACAAGCCTAGGTTGGTGGCTACCAATATGTCTTTTTCATCTCCTTCTAGGAGCCTGATATCAGGAAGCATTTCTAAACGCAGTAATGCAAAGGCCCTGTGAATTCAGTTGCTGTCTCCAACTACTTATCATATATTAGACTGAGTAACAGATGTAGAAAACCTCTGCTAAGAAAAGCCAATTAAATTTGCAGAAACCTCTGATTTGTTGGTTACAGCCCATTCCACAAAATGCATTTTTCCCCCTTCTTCCCACTATAACCTCCCCAGAACACTGTCAAAGTTCAGATGTAGCTGCAGAACCATGGTTCGTTTATATATTAAGAATTCAGTCTGTAAGATGGCTTTGAACAACCCCCAAAACCCTGTATGTTTAAAATGAGTGGGGGGAAATGTTATGTCCTTTGCATACCACGTGTTCTTATTGAACAGTTGTGTAAACAATCCTAGAAATCAGGAAAACCAATACAAGGAAAATGCACGGTCCGAGCGGATGCTGCCAGGGCCAGCCTCTGCTCATCGTCTCCTCAACAACCGCTTAGTAAAGCAACAATCGGCCCTTATGCTGATATGTAGAGAGTGGTTCACAGCCAAAGTGGGGTTTTTGCACAGTAAGTCAAAACAGCCAGTTCTGAAAATGGGACTGAAGTCTGCAGCTTAGAGCCCAGCTGAAATGAAAAGTGACAAGTTTGGTCAGTGACCAAAGAAAGCCAATGTTTCCAGTGATTGCAAGAGACCTGGCAGCCTCCGCGATGGTGCCAACTCCAAACGCTCGCTTGACAGAAGAAAGATGATGTGTGAGGCCAGGTTAAACACAGTAACCAGGGGGATTTTCCAAATGCCTTAGGAAATCATTCAGGAAGAACTGAACAGCCTGCTGCAGCAATTCACAGGGTGAAAACTAAGATCAAGTCACCTGTCAGAGTGGGAATCCATGTAAAAATTTTCCAGGTTAAAAAAGACCAAAACAATTATCTATGCTGCTTATACATTTTAGAAACAAGAATTTAAAAAGTGACTTAGATTCGTGGAAAGGCACAAAAATGATCATCATGGGCTAACACTTCAGCATTTAGGATTTCTTCAAGAATTCCATTGAATCAAGTTCTTTTAATGTTTAAAAGTCAAAAGGCCAATGGCAACTTTTCTGGTCTTTCCTTAACAAAAAGCACTGAGGTACATTAAAAGATCAGGTTTCAGTATCAGTTCAAGCAGGTTTAAATCGTAGGTCGACCACAAACAATTGCTCTTAGAACTTGTGCAAGTTAATTACTTCATGGAGACTTAGTTTTCTAGTTTGTTAAATGAAAAAAAATCTTAAAATTTTGAAACTGAGATAACATCAAAGTGTACTCTGCCTCAGGGTACAAATGCCTGATGGTTTTCTATTGCTTTCACCATCTCCTCACCTGCCCCCCCACCCCGTCTGAGTCCTCAGCCATCTCAGGGCCCCAGTGGGACCTCCCTGTCCCAGCTTGTCTTCCTGTCTTCTCTTCTTCCTAGGATGTTCTAGTTTGACTCTGGAGGAAGTGAAAACGGTTATCTACTCAAACAGAATCTTACAAACAAAAGAGACATGCTCATCAGCAGCCTCAATCCTAGGAAGGAGGGCAGTGAATGCCAGATCTCTGCTTCCACACAAGGATCCAACTGGGATCTTGCACTTTTCCCAGAACAGTCCCACGCTAAGCACAGATGAGAGCTTGAGGAATGGGGGCAGTAGGGAAAAAAACAGATGCCAGGGCACAGCTGCAGAGCCCTCACACACAGCCTCCAAACAGGCACGGGAGCAGAGAGCAGTCATGAGGACCTAGCCCAAGCCCACAGCTGCAGGCCTGACACCTGGCCTGCCCTCATGACGCACTCGGTCCTACACTGCAGGCTCTACTTCTGGCAGGTGGAGACCAGCCCAGCCATCCCCTCCTCACTCTCTTCTGAATGCAGCAGTCCCCCTACCACAGGTGGAAGTAATCACAAACAGAAGCTACTTGGGAGGAAACAGGAGGAAGCAAATAAACCCTGAAAGGGTAAATAATTAAAAAATAGATGAATGGCAAAGTTTAGCGATTTACTATATAGGATACTTTCAAATTAGGGGTAAAAAAATGAATAAGCCAGTAGGAAAGGGGAGAAAAGCAAAAGATAATAAGTTGCCAAAACCTCAAGGAGAAAATACAAATGACCAATTTTGGTTTGCACTTTGGGGTTCTTCTGGAAACATTCTTTCTCCTCTGTGTTCCATCTCACCATCTAAACAACTTCTATTTATCCTTAAGCCTTGACCCTAGTATGCCCTGCAGAAGCCTTCTCTGTCTCATACACTGGATCGGGGGCCACCAGCGCTTCCATGATAGTTATGTAATTGACCCTTTCATAACAATGTAAGCTCAATGGAAGTACGACTTGCATCAATCCTGTTTAACATTAAGTCCTACACATTTTTAAAAAGGGCTTGGCATTTACTCGGTACTCAAATTCATTTCACAAATCTCAAGCACTCCCAATGTTTCAGGCATTAATTTAAGTGGGAAAACTTTAAAATCACTAGTAATAAAGCAGATAAAAACTAAAATAATGACAAGCTATTGTTAGGCTTAACAAGCAATTTGTTTTTAATACATGTTGTCTGGAAAGAAATGAGTGCTTGGCTGAAATGAAATTTAATAACCCTTCTGAAAGTAATGTGACAAATATGGGTCAAGTGCCTTAAAAAGGTTCATACTTCATAGACAACCTCACTTCTAGAAATCCATCTTGTTTATCCATAAAGAAAAAACTGATACAAGGATATTCACAGTATCGCTCATATTTAGTAGAAAGTAGAATGTCACGATCCAATGAAAACGGTAAATATACTCCATATAATGGAATATTATACACACTGTATTTTCAAAGAGTATTTCACGATGTGGAAAATTATATTCTTAAGTTATAGTAACAGATAAAAAGTTAATGTGGTAAACTATTATACAGTTCTGTGGCATTAAGTACACTGTTTTGCAACCATTATCATCATCCATCTGCAGAACTTTCATTTTCCCAAAATGAAACTACCTATTAAACACTAACTTCCCACTTTCCCTCCCCCACCCCCTGGAAACCACCCTTCTATTTTCCGCTTCTATGAGTTCGACTACTCTAGTGCCTTATGAGTGGAATCATACAGTGCTGGTTGTCATTTCGTGTCTGGCTAATTTCACTTAGCACGTCTTCAACATTTGTCTCGTAGCATGTTAATTTCCTTCCTTTATAAGGCTGAAAAATATTCCACTGCACAGTTATACCACATTTTGTTTATCCATTTATTTATCAATAGACACTTGGGGGGCTTCCACCTTTCGGCAATTGTGAATAATGCTGTTATGAACGTGGGTGTACAAGTATCTGTTCAAGTCCCTACTTTCAGTTCTTTTGGGTATATACCTAGAAGTGAAATTGTTGGATTATATGGTACTTCTGTTCAAGTTTTTGAGGAACTACCACACCATTTTCCACAGTGACTGCACCATTTTACATTCCCACCAGCAAGAGATATTCCAGTTTCCCACATCCTTACCAGCACTTGTTTTCCTGTTTCCTTAATAGCCACCCTAAAGGGTATAATATGGTGTATCACTGTAGTCTTGATTTCCACTTCCCTGATGATTGTGACTTAAGCATCTTTTCATGGGCTTACTGGCCATTCACATATCTTTGGAGAGATGTTTATTCAAGTCCTTTGCCCATTTTTTGTGTTGTCACAATATTCTTTAAAAAAAGTAGGACATAAAACATGTATACTTTGACATACAGGAAAAAAAATATGCATATAAGTACATTAAAAGAGGAAGTAAAAAAGACGAAGATTACTTCTGGATAGGAAGACTATACATGACTTAATTTCTTCCTTACATTTTATTTGCAGTGTTTCTGAAAAGAAATAATTAGTGGAAGGAGACAATAGGAGTAATTTTTAAAAACATGAACCCAACCACGAAATCAAAGTTTCTATTATTAACAGCATCCTAAAGAATCTGAGGCTAAACTAAAGGAGGGAAGACTCGACCTACTTCTGCTTGTCCCGTCAGGGCACTGGACCAGATTCCCAGATTCATGCAAGGGGCCGCACACTGCCCGGGAATGCCGACGACAGAATTGCTTGCTTCAATAAGGACACAGTCCCCCTCCCTTCCTCCCATTAGAGTCGACTTCTTTCTCAGCTCCCAAACAAGTACAGGGCACAGGAGAATAAGATGTTCTCTCTCCTTCCAGAACTTAAAGAATATTTCAAACCAGATAACCTTATCAACTGAATCATATTAAAAGAACTATAAATGACTGAGCAAATATGTGCCTCAAGCCATGAATGTAGATCCCTCTGGTACAGTTCCACTGTTGGGACCAGACCACTTCATCCTTGAATACCCATCAGAAAACAGCCTGAACATTCATATCCTAACAGATACAGGTAGTGACTGAGTGTTCTTAGGAATACAGGACTTTCCAGCATTTAGAAGAATCCAGCTCTATTAAAAATCACCCAATTTGTTACTTTCCAGTAGGCAAACCTGGTATATTTGAAAGTTATTTGTAAGACTTGTGGACGTAGACATCCTGCCTCTATGCTGGTTTCCCTTGTAGAGCTATTTCCATGCACAGCACACAGGACAGAGGTACTGCTTGAGGAAGTCTGAAGGAAAATCTGAAGTTTTCATTTTACCTGAATAAATGCTTAAAGCCTGCTTAAAAGGACCAGTCTTATATCACAGATCCCTTAAATACCAGAAATCTATTTTAGATCTCACAGAAAATGGTAGAATAGAACCTAATCTTGTCAGTCTTAGATGCTAACACTCCTTCCCTCAACCTCTCCCACCTCACCCATCAAACCCTACAGCAGAAGCTATGAAACTGTAACACATTAGATGCCCTGGGTCTCACCAGACCTCCCATGGGCTACTCCAGGAAGTACTACCTTTGTATGTCCTGTTGTGAATAGGGCTAAAGTTTTCTTTGGTTTCCTACCACTAGATTCAGGAGGAAAATACTGATCAAATCTTCCAACATAAAATGAAAACTATAAAAGTAAGTGCTTTTCACCTCACATCAGTTAGGATAGTCAACATCCAAAAGACAAACAACAACAAATGCTGGTGAGGATTTGGAGAAGGGGGAACCCTCCTACACTGCTGGTGGGAATGTAAAATAGTTCAACCATTGTGGAAAGCAGTATGGAGGTTCCTCAAAAAACTAAAAATAGAAATACGATTTGACCCAGGAATTCCACTCCTAGGAATTTACCCTACGAATGCAGCAGCCCAGTTCAAAAAAAGACACATGCACCCCTATGTTTATCACAGCACAATTTACAATAGCCAAGAAATGGAAGCAACCTAAGTGTCCATCAGTAGATGAATGGATAAAGATGTGGTATATATACACAACGGAATATTATTCAGCCATAAGAAGAAAACAAATCCTACCATTTGCAACAACATGGATGGAGCTAAAGGGTATTATGCTCAGTGAAATAAGCCAGGCAGAGAAAGACAAGTACCAGATGATTTCACTCATCTGTGGAGCATAAGAACAAAGCAAAAACTGAAGGAACAAAACAGCAGCAGAATCACAGAACCCAAGAATGAACTAACAGTTACCAAAGGGAAAGGGACTGGGGAGGGTGGGTGGGAAGGGAGGGAGAAGGGGAATAAGGGCATTATGAATAGTACACATAACATGGGGGAGAGAGGGCGGCAGGGGAAGGTAGTACAGCACAGAGAAGACAAGTAGTGACTATAGCATCTTACTATGCTGATGGACCAGTGGTGGGGACTTGATATTAGAGGGAATCTAGTAACCACAATGTTGCTCGTGTAATTGTATATTAATGGTACCAAAATTTGAAAAAAGTGCTTTAACAAGACAAATTATGTGTACTTTACATTGTCTTCAAGACAGTTCCCATTAAGGCCACACCAGTACATATACGGTCACATTCTAACAATACAGCTGTCAGAAATTTCCTTCACAGAAACCAGTAGAGATGTGGCAGAGACGAGAATACTCCCATTCTTCCCTGTATGATCCAGTCCTTCCCCACCACTGTGGAAAGTCATGTGGCTGACTCCAGCCACTGAGCGGTAAGCATGAGTCGTTTCTGGGCTGAAGCAGTGAAAACCGCTGTGTGTCTAGTCTCTCCTGGCTAGCTTCTAAAGAGGGCAGCCTCTGGTCCAGATGTCAAGAGCCTACAAAACTGTGTGGGGAGAAGTCCCCTCCTTGACTCATGGAGGATATGTAGAGCAAGGGAGAAGCAAACTTCTGTCATGCTAAGCCACGGAGATGTGGGGATTAATGTGTTGCTACGGCCTATAGCTTTGCCAATTCTAACACAATGAGAGTGTAAAGTTATTAAATATATAACATGGTATCGACTGCATCGGAGTCTTCCAAATTTAAAGAGGAGAGGTATGGGGTCCTGTTTATACTTAAGCTCAGATGAATCAAGGCCAACAAAAAGGCTGGAAGGACAGGAAGCACGGGACTCAGTGTTTCAACCCAAACTACCAAGTCTAGGTTGTCAGAACGCACAGCTAAGAAAGTCACATATCTGCTCCTTCCCTGATAGCTCCCTGCTTCTTAGACTCAAGGATCCCATTTCTATATATTACCCCAAAAGCACTCAATAAACCTTATCTTCAGGGCTCCTTATCAGCAGCATCTTAGACACGCCCCCTTGTTTATGGAATTGCTCTAGGGATTAAAGGTAAGGAACAGCTACTAACAGACAAACATTCTTAGGAAGAGAACAGAAACAGTCTAAGTAGAAAAAGAAAGCATGTCCCCCCTTCTTCATTCTACCAGGATCCCCACAGAATCAGAGCCCATTAATCCTGCCACTACTAGCTTCATCCACATGCACAGTTGAGTCCAAAAATCATTCATCCTGTTTTAAAGTCCATCTTATTTATAAAATCCTATAATCTAGGTAATGCCAGAGCACATGACCCTCCAAATACCTTTTTCTGCAATCATCCTGAGACCCTTTTAAAATACTTGAAAATGGAATTGAGTCTATAATATTTCAGCTTAATCAAATCTCTCTTGAACACTGACAAATGCTTGCTTGCCTACTGATCCGTTTTATCTTTCGATAGGATGAATAGATATTACAGTCATACAACTCTAGAAAAAAATAATTAAGCCCTTTTACTGATATATACAAATATTCTGAGTTAATAAAAGCAGAGGGACAATGGTTGGGGTTGGTACCTTCCTGAGTCACCCAGATTATCTGTGAACAGCTTATTCCGGCTGTTTCCTTCTGTATTAATACCCAGGAGAAGCAGAGGGAAGGGAGTCAAGTGAGACCAACTCTGTGAAGACTGGATATTGAATACATAAAAATTAACTTTAAAAAAAAAAGCTCAATTCTATCCCTTTATTTCCGTAGAAAGAGTAATACCATTTTCAACCAGGTTGACTGAGACGTTCCTAGGGAGACAACCTCAAAGAAAATGCATGAGAAGGCAGAACCACGCTGATGAATGGTGTGTGTAACCGGACAGTCCTCAGTAACTGTCCGGGGAATTGCTGCTCAGATGGTGGCCATTTCCATTTACTTTACTCGCTGTCCCATGACAACAAAGCTCCACCCCAACAACAGGGCTCCTGGCTGTGAACTCACCCCACACACAAGCAAGGAGTCCTCTTCCCTTGCCTTTCCCATACCACAGCCCCTGGTTTTACTCCTGCCTCGCTGCCCACCCCCTTCCCCTCTCCGGCAGGCTCATTCTCATCCACACAGCCAATGAATGTCAGCGCTATGCTGACTGCACGACCCTCATGTTTTCACTCCCTGCCCTCTCCCCAGACATACTAGTCCTTGCCATTCATTCAATTCAACCTGTAAGCAGGTAACTCTCACATTTCCTCACCAGCTCGGGCCACCCATCAGCTCCAGTGCTTGAATCCAGCTGCCTTCCTGACATTCCCTGACAAATGCTTGCCTGTAAATGCTCCCAGCTTTTGGAGACCTCTAAGGCATCTCTCAACAGGTTCAAAACCCTGTGCTCTCCCCTAAAACCATCTTCCAGCTTGCTACACAATAGAGAATAGCACCACTGCCCTTCTGATCTTTGACACCTGCCCCCACCATCCCACATCCAATTCATCACTATGTCCAGCTGATTTCACCTTCTTTAAAAGGGCAACCTTCTAGGCAGTCCCTGGATTTGTAAACATCTCTCCACACCCACCTCTCCAGTTTCAGGAATCAAATCTCTCACAAGAACTAGGGCTGGCCTCCCAATAGACTACCCTATCACTCCTGCCCCTTCTAATGAGTTCTCTGTATAATTGCAGGCATGACCCTTCCCAAGGAGTCTGATCAGGCTACCTCCTTCCTTCAAGCCCATTGTGATTCCAATGTCTCTTAAAGGACCAAAATCTTAAACCTGGTCTAAGACCTGCAAGGCAGCCCCTGCCTAGCTCTCCAGCCTTTTCTCTCCCTGCACTATTTCCCAAAACACTCCAGTAACTGAAGGCTGCTCTCGGTTCCTGCAATGCACAGTCCTCCCTCCCTTTAGGGCCTTTGTACGTGAGGGCTGCTTTGCCCAGAAGTTTTTCCTTTCTCTTCACCCAGACAACTCCTCATCCTTTAGTGCTCATTCAAATATTCCCTTGAGAATCTCTTGACCCACCCCCCAGACTAAGTTAGCCCCCATTCTTAACCACTACCAGAGTCCTTTGCCTTTCCTAATTCCATAAGCAGTCCACAGGTATTGGTCCACATGATTACTGGATTAGTGGCTGGGTTCATTACTAGAGGGATTGTAGCAGAGAGTCTCAGCTTGGCTTATATACAGCCCCAGCATTAGATACCATGCCTGGCAGACACAATAGTGAAATATTTTTAAAAAGATTACCAAAAGCAAAACAAAATATACCACCTGATGCCATTTTCGGAATGTCTCATTATCAAGCTTTAGAATATCAAGAATTTAGAAATACTGATAAATTAGAGACCTATCTAGTGAGAAACTCGAAATATGAATCTGGTGAATCTGTGAGATAGACACACTGCCAGTTCAGAGAGAAGCCTGGTTTGTGGCATCCAGACTACACCCAACTATGGGTAAGCTCAACATTAATAATTGATCTCAGCAGCTCAAAAGGATGGATAGAGCAGGCACACGGCAAACGTAACTACAAAGTTGTTTCCCAATCTTGAGTAACAACAGAAAAGACTCTCCTATAAAGTAAAATCATAGGATTAATCATGTATTAAATATAAACCCATTCCATGTACCTTTGAGACCTCAATTTAATGTTTGCTGGGCTTGACTGTACATGCTTTATAATGTCATATACCACCAGAATATAAGACAGAAATTAAAGAGCATGTTCTTAAGGATAGATTTTTCTTTATTATGAGTGATGGGGAAACAGCAGGGAGGGAAAACATCTAGATCCAAGCTGTAAAAAGGAGGAATTTGCTTTTAAAAATGTACATGAAGACTCTCCCTTTTAAACACTTTTGGATGAGATCACAAAAATCCACGTGTGATAAAAAAGAACAAAAAATCAATCAAGATCTGTGTATTCAAATACTAACCTAACCCATTTGCCCAGTTGTATGATTCAGGCAACTTCTGTACCTCATCCGTAAAACAGCCTGTCCTCATTTGGCTGTGAAGATGAAATAAGAAAAGATCTATGAAAGTGATTAACACTGGACCATACATAAAGGCCCACTCAATAAATGTTAGGTATTACTCCCAGCGACCAGCATAGTGCCTGGTAGATAATATGCATTGAGTATACATTAGATGAGTAGATAACTGGTAGCCAGCCAGGGATGAAGGTCTTAGGGCCTGAATATCAACCATAAAACAAACTTTACACAAAGAGCCAGTTTTTTTTCTTCTTTTCTTAAAGGGAAGAAAGAGAAGGATGGAAGACAGAAATTAAAGGTCAAATTTGCACAAATAGGACTTGTGCATGCAAAAGCATGCAGTCTTATAAACTCAAAGTAATCCTAGGGCTCTAGGAGCTCAAAGGATTGTAAGCAAGCTTTCAAAAAAAAATTTATCACAACTACCCACCATTTAGGGCCTTTTCTCTTGCTCCTTAACTCTGTTCCCAGTTTCAAGAACACTCCACCCCAACTTGCTGCTTCCAAGGTCTCCTCTCCTCTGCATTTCTGGACACAGCCATCTGTACCCCCACTATCACAGAGCATCGCTGGGGTTATGGTACCATTGTTTCAGCCTCCATTATAGCTCCTACAAGGTCAAACACAAGTCTATCAATTTTATTTCCTACCCAGAAGCAGGGGAAGGCAGAGTGATTTACTTGGGTCACAGAGCTCCAGAAGGGACCACAAAACCAAAAGGCAACTCAAATACCAGATCTCAACTAGGAGGTCACCTAAGTTGGGTAGAAGCATTCACTTGGATGCAACAGAAGTCAAAAAATGTTTTTAATGCTGCTAATAAAGAAAAACGAATGAACAGGACATTTTCCCTCATCCTTAAATCAACTCAATTCCTGGCTTAAGGCCAATTCCCAATAACCAATGGTTTGTTTTGCATGAAACTTTCAATATTTCAATAGTATTTTTAGAAAAAGCTTTCAGTATCACAATTATTTTTCCAAGATACTGTACTTCTATGGAAAAATTTTTAAAAAAGAGAAATATAAACACTGAGTAGCAAGGTGATTTACCAATTCCAACAATCTTCTCTATCCTCTGGAGGTCAATAGCTAGGAAGGGATTTGGAAAGCCTAGAAATGACAAGTAGATTTGGTCTTTCACATCCATTCCAATCAACTGATATGTAACGGCTACTTGGGTTACTAAGTTGAGAAGGATTCTGAAGTGGAAAGAGGACCGTGATTAGTGTTATCTGCCATTGCAGCTGGCACAAATGTCATGTATTTGCTACCCCCCAATAGAGTCCAACTCCCCCATTACAAAGAGCAGAGGCCTAAACCGTATTCAACCCATGACTGCTTAATTTCTAGACTGCTGTTCACTTGTCACATAAATATATTTTTAAAAAAAGACCTTAACTTATACATGTTGACATATTTGTAGAAGTACTCTTTAGTGCTCTGTGTATCTAAGTCATACTAAATCAGTTAAATATTAAACTCCCTGATGACAGTGAACAGGCCCTCTAATTCTTAAGAATGCCCTGCTCTATATCAATAGCTAGGGTATGGCCCTCTACACAGCAGATTCAAGGTTGCTGACCATCTGCTTCTTCAAATAGGAACACGCCTAATTCACTTCTCACATGCTTATTCTCTTTGCCCCTAGGTATTCCAGTGTATAAAAATAACTCCCAATTTTGATGTGCTGGAAATTCAAAGACCAAGACAGTATGTACAGTCATGTGGGTGAGGTTTAGATGAGTAAATGACTATCACAATTCAATTAGCAATTCTTTCCAACATCCCCACCAGATAGACCCACACATGAACACACACACCTCTTGCCCTCAGAAGTACTTGGTAAAAACTAAAATTTGCATCAAAGTATAATGAACACCACATTTAGAAAGACCTGACAGCCTCGTTTTCCACAAGCAACAAGTAGATGTTTCCGTGTCGCATACTATTTACTGCAAACTTTAACCAATTTAACTAGGTTAACTCTTCTCAATCCTGGACACTGGCAGAAAAAAATACCCCATTGGTATTAATGCACATTGTAATACATGTGTGAAGTTGTAAAGGCATCTTCAAATACCTTATGACCCAGACTGAGCTCAAGTCCAGTCAAACCTCTGGATCCAGGTACCAGTCTGAAGAATGCAATGTACTTACTGCACTATGAGCACGCAATCAGGAAAATTTGACCATGAAAACTACAGATCCAAATACTCAGGCACTTCTAAAATTATAAGGAAAAGGGGATGGAAAAGTAAGTTGTAGATTAAAAGACTTCAGGACATTTCCAGTTATTTTCAAATGTGCAAGATGAAGGTACTCTTGGGATAGCCAAGAAATGCACAGAAGTGATGGACCTAAAAGTCACAGTAGTGTTACAGTTGTGATTTGGAGGAAGAGCTGGGGCAAAGAGGACTGGCCAAGTTCGACTACATCTAGTGGAACTCTCACAGGAATGTTGACTTTAGAATTAGGCCATACATTTGTGTGTGTGTGGTTTTATACATCCATTTTATCCTATAGTGAAAAGTTTAAGAAGTATGATCCAATTTTACTCCCCAAAAGTGCTCTGAGGCTGAGCTCTCCAATATGGCAGCCACTCACATGTGGCCATTTAACTTAAAATTTCAAGAATAAAATACAGTTCTACATTTCAAGTGCTTAAGAGCCAGATGGTACTAGTGGCTACCACATGACACTGCAGACTATAAACACTCCCACTATCACAAAATCCTATTGGACAATGACAGTCAAGAATAATACGCTGGCTTTCAGATCTCGGAAGCTCTGAATTCCTAGCTCATCTCTGCAGGCAATGCATGAGATTCTTGATTTCCACTGGCTTCCATTCCTATTACCCTGCTTGTAAGACTCCTGACAATGAAAAGCAATTTAGATTCATAGTGAAAACCACCCAGCAAACACAGCGACCACAGGCTGACCCCACCCAGAGGCACTACTTCAGTGAAACAGTAATTTAGAAAAGTAAAAGGAGTCTGAATTGTAATAAAAAAGACATGACTGAAACAATGCATAATCAGATATGCCACACCCATACAACTTTGATAAACTATTACCACCAGACTAAGGAAAAACTACGTGCAAAGTGGGATCCTGGATAGGATCCTGCAACAGAAGGATATTAGTGGATAAACTGGTGAAGGTGCAGGTAAGATCTGAGGTTAATACTGTACCAAGTTAACTTCCTCTTCTTAATTATACTATGGTTACATAAGATGATAACCTTGAGAAAAGCTGAATGAGAGATATATGGAAATTCCTTGTGCTGTTTTTCAACTTTTCTATGTCTAAAATTAGTTCAAAATAAAAGTTTGAAGGAGAAAAAATCCTACTTCTTTCAAAGTTTAAAAGGCTTGATGAGAAAGATCTCCAGTTAAAGGCAAGGATGGTTTAATCTCTTGAGGATGAGATATGGTTGGCATAAGCCTCAGTTGACTGAACAAGACTGCTCATCACCCTACCCCAAAGATTTTCCCTGGAAAATGAGCTGAATTATTTGAAAAGGCCATTGTTCTAAGCAGAGGATAACTTCCAGATAGAGCAGGCACAAAGGAGCAATAAAGGTGGTATGGAAACATCCTACCTACCCTTGGCACTTAAGTTCCATCACAGTATTTCAAAATTATTCATGCACATCAAATAAGCCATGAATTTTTTAGTTAGAATTTCCTAATTTTGAACATGGTTCAAAGACTCTTGGAGCAACAGAGATGTAAGTGTATTGCAGGAAAATTCACCAATAAAAGGAATTATTCATTTGGGGCTCATTTTTAGAACTTAGAAGTCCAGGATGTAAATGGAAATTTTTCCAAGGAACTTCTATGAGACTTGTCTTTGTATTTAGAAAATGTTGAAAACAGTATGCATATGGTCCACATTTGTTATCATATCTGTTGTTTATGTTTTGCATATGTATTTACTGTGTCTATTTCTAAGATCAGAACCTCAAATCAACACAAACTATGGGAAATAAAGGTTTGACTTCTAATTTGGCTGTGCCACTACAGAAATAATTTCAATTTTTAGGGTGGGGTGACCTATATTACAGAAGGCAAAACCACCAAATAAACTAGGTGGCTATATTTTAATAACTCTTGAACTCTTTAGGGGACCTCTAAAAACATGTGCATTTGCAGACTGAATACTAATTGACTTGTAATACATAAAAGGCAAAAATAAGCTGTGGCATATCTCCAAAATTAATAGACTAAATCAAAGGGATGTAGCCTGTCCTCAAAGATTCATGGTAAAAAAGTTAAGGACAAAAGTAAAAAAAAAAAATTAAACATTATACATAAGTGTCTACATTTGTTATCAGGTCTGTTGTTCCATATATTTTGTATGGAAAACCCTATTTTCAAGAAAAAGTCATTTTCCTTGCCTGTGAATGCTCATTTAATACACGTTCAGACATAAACATTTAATAATTTAAACAAGGCCTTTATATTATCAGACTAGTAATCTAAATTATAAGATAGGCACACAGTCCTTACTTGCAAGACTCCTAGACTTTAAAGATGAATTTTTGTCTAACAGGCAATGCCATTTTTCCAAGAAAATAAATCTTGTACTTTTGTTTCCTTGTGTTATCTGTGTGTGTGTTTTTAAATAGAGAGACTACTAGGATGAGCAGCTATATTCACTGGCAGTAGCACTTAAGATTCAAGACCAGAGTACAAAGGTGTAGGAGCTACCAAGGAGGAGGGGGCTGGGACATTTAGGTGGTCACACTCTTACTGGGTTTATAGCAAGTCACTTAACTCAGGGCTGACTCCACAACTGAATTCAAGGACCTCAGTTACAGTCTCCACAATCCTTCCCTGCTATGAAGTTCTAAGAACACAGCTCCTTCTGATCCTGTGACTACAGAATTGACCGAGGTCGAGAAAGGTCAGCCCTTAAGTGTATATGAATTCAGGTTAACTACATGTAAACACAAGTATGTTTTTATCACCTACATACACTTTAAGCCTTACATCCAATGTGGTATACTTAAATCTTGCTTATCAACTATACTCCAATTAAAACAAAAAAATAAAATCCAATGTGTTATAAGCACTATCTTGCTTTGATCACAAAACTTAGTGACCAAAGTTTTGCCCATCTGACATGATTACATTCCACCACTTCATATAAATAACTTTTAATCCTAAGAAAAAAATCTTCATAGTTTCAGGCTGTTATGACAAAATATACAGAATACCAGCTATAACTCATCATAAAGGGACACATGGGAAATACAAGATTCAAAAGTTAATGCACTTGATTCTCCAACAGGAGAGTCAGCCAAAAGCAGCCCGTTCACAAATGAGCCCATCAATGTTAGTATCATGAATTTCTCCAGTTTCTGCTTTAAATGAGAAACAAAAAATGGAACGTGTTAGGATTACACCTCTCGGTATTATCGGAAGAAGTGAATAAGCTCAGACACTCATGCTATGAGTTATCCTGATGTCTAATGCCTTTACCTTTCATCTTCTTCTTCCACAGTATGTCATTTCATTTTAGATGCCATGGCAAATCTTAAGCACACCACTGTCACAGCTCCCACCCAATAGTTAATCTTCATAAAATCAATTCTGCAAGTGAATCAGCATCACACAAGCACACTCAGTGCAATACCAGCAGGCACTGTGGTGCAGTGAAGGGCTAAGAGATATTTTCTTTTTTGCTTATTTTTAAACTTTTATTTTATCAAATGTACATCACAGCAATTCAACAGTCCCCTCCCTCTCTGCACCCCGCTCCCCGCCCACTTCCCTCCCCCTTGGTAATGACTAGTCACTTCTCAGTGTCTATGAGTCTAACACTGTTTTGTCCTTTGTTTTGCTTTTATATCCCACAAATAAGTGAAATCATATGGCATTTGTCTTTTAAATGTGAATTTGAACCTAAAGAATAAAAAGATCAGCCCTAAATGCTTCTTGGACTGTTTAAAAATTATGTTCATTTTTAAAGGCACATATATATTAGAGATAAAATGAAATTAAAATGGAAGAATTACAGGTTTCCACATTGAGTCATTCTGATTAAAGAAACGAATGTGAAACAAAGTGACAAAAGTCACTTTAGTGATCAAATTTAGCATGTGAAAAAGTGAGATTTACTCACAAGGTTTCAAAATTCAGCAAATGACTCGACATGACCATTTTGCAATCCACCTATTAAATGTTAAACATCCATACACAACTGTTCATGACAATAGCTGCATTATATCAAGTGCCTTTTATTTAGAAGTATGACTATGCTCTACATTGCAAATACTTAAGAATCAAGTTGCAGTACCTAAAAGTTTTTAAAATGAGTAATCTATTTTCATGCTGTAAGTTATATATAGCTGCATGCATTAATTCAACAAAAGGAAAATGATTTAAGCTCAGTTACTGCCATTTATCTTCCAGTCAAGTTTGAGCAGAATCTAACAAAAGCATGAGCTTGGCTTTCTTGAATCAATGAGAGTTTTGTTCTAATTACAACAAACAGCATGACAAATCATACCTCATTAGAAAACCTGAAGCTAGGAAAAAAAAGATGAGTAGAAGGTATTGGCTACTTATCTTTATAGCTTCAGAAACTAATGATCAAACAGACATTTACTAGATCTGCCTGGCCTCAAAGCCACATATCAGGGGCAAGCTTCTCAACATCACTGCCCTGGTGCCCCCCTCGGCAGGGCTGAGACAGTAACGTCACCTCCCCATAGGGTGAGGTCATGGCCGAAGCACGTCTTTGTAGTGGTGGGACTGTGTGAGTCTTTATTTTGTGAACAGAAAATACAGATGAAAATCCATCTTACATGTTCCAACCTAAAGCATTCCATAGTCCCCCTGTACCTTCCTTTCTGAGGGTTTCTGATTAGGATTAAAACATTCTCCCGAGTTCAGCCCCACAGAGAAGGAATATCTACTTATGATGAGCCACAAATTTTAAATGAATAAATCAGCATGCAGCTTTTTAAGCAGTGCTGATCTTAAATGTTTTCTCATTTCCATTAACATGTGGGAGCATATGTAGTAAAACTTGTCTGGAGGTATCACCTCCAATCTCTATGCTCTTCCTGGCCTTCCCAACAAGCCTGGATCAATAGTAACCCATGACGTAATCGATTGCTGGAATAGTGTCAAAGCATTTTCTCAAACAGGATGTTTTCCAAACTTCAATACATCTTTCACATGGAAATACAATGCTTTAATCTCCTGTAATTGGAACATTTTTCTGAAAAATGGGCACAACAAAAATAGAGGAAACACCACATCAGTGTAGAACCACCAGTATGTGGGGACACTGTACAGATACAATAGAGGTCTGACACGATCCCCCACTACGGGTAGTAAGCGCATGTTACTGAGCTGACCAAAGTTCCTTCTTCCACCCCTCGACTCAGTGGCGTACCTGAAGTCCTGAAGTCTGACAAAACAAAAGCATGAGAGGCAGGAGAGCACCGGGTAGCAGCATGGAGTCTGTACCCGTACTGCCTGGGTTTGAATCCCAGCTCCACCATTTCCTTCGGTGTGACCTCAGGCTAAACTTCTGTGCCCTTGTTTCCTTTCGTGTGAAATGGGGAGAGCACTGCTTCTCTTCTCAGAATTTGTGACCAAAAGAGTTAATGAAAAGGGCTCAGAACAGTGTCTAAGCATTAGCATTACCCAGGTGACTGTTCTTGTTTCGAATACAGGAAAACCTCTACGTCAGACTTTGTGCACTATTGTACATGAGCTATTCCACATATCACTAGTTGTGGTTTCACCACAGAATGACTTCCAGGAGTTAACTTCTAAAATGGAATTTTGCTGGCAGAAGTCAGCTCTTAAGTGGACACCTCTTACTACACTTCTCAAACACATTTGTCCATGTGGGATCTATACCTGTAACACACCTTCATCCCCCTATTTCCACCCTCATTTATTCCTAACTATTGGAATCACCCCAGATTCTATAGGTGGATCTGTTTTCCAAAAGCCAAAATTAGAGATACACTGTGAAGGCATTAAAGACTGCCTGCCTTCATGCTAATTTTACTTCGAGAACTTGCTCTTAAATAATTCTCATCTTGGGCTGATAATTAAATCATTCCCCTCTGTCCCATTTTTGATAGAAACCTATTTCCAAAAGCCATTTTCCTCTTTGTATAATTTAATAGGTTTTATTTTTAATGTAACTAGTAATTACAATGAGATTTCACTGTTAATACTGTGCCAGTACTGAAAGGTTCATGTCTCAGGTTAAAAGTCTAACCTGAGGCTTCACGGTCTGGTAGAAAACACGACCTAAAATAAAGGGTTTGTCATGGAAATTGTGACAGACAGATGAGGACACTGAAGCCTTCATAATTCTCACACAGAGAAATGTTTCAGTGTTTCCTTTAACGGCATCATCCTTTCCAAAGATAAATCCAGGCTCTGTAAGTACCGAAAGTTCCCATTTGGCTCTGCAAATGTTTTCTGCAGAGCTGTTAGAATCAGAAACCATACTCCCCTCCCAGTGAGGTGTTCAGCGCTCCTCTCTGTTCCATCCCACGCTTCCCGCGGTGCTGTTGGAATGAAGGTATGTGAAATGTGAAAGCTCCAAGAGTCCCACATATTGCAGTCCTTAAACATTGGTTTGTCTTTCCTTTTGATTGAATAAAACCTTCAAAACAATTGCAACTCAGTTACAACCATTCTACTCCAGCACCTCTGCCATTCTCATCCATCCTTCTCACATCAAGGCCCAGAAACTGCCCAGGTACGAGAAGTTTAAAAATAACAGAATCAATGAAGTTGAGCTACTACTCCCCCCTTTGGAGCACAACAATCTGGGTTCAGCTATTAGCAAGCCCAAAATAAAACAGAACATTCAAATAACTGTACCAAACACATACATACAAGGGCTGGTTTTAATTTTTCACCCTGTACCCAAGACATTTCCCCCCTCCTGCTGTGACCCAGAACATGCTTGTTTTATTTGTGGGAGTAAGATTTCAGATGTCTAGTTTTCTAGAGATAAAAGGTACATTAAGTAGTTTATTCCTATTGGACTAGATTTAGCATTACATGAAACTCAGATTCAAATTCTCTGCTCTGTGTTTTGAATTAAGTACACGTAGTTACAGAAAGTATTTTTTTTTCTTTAAACCACCTAAAGATCTACCCTAGTTGACATAACTTTGAATTCAAAACTAGATTTTTTAAGAACAGTAGAAGCCAGAAGTCACTGATCCTCCTGGTTATGGACATTCATATCCTATCTCCCCTAATGTTTAAATAATCACACACCCAACAAATATTTACATAGTGCCTACCGAGCACCAGGCACTGCATTAAACACTGGAGACAAAGAAAAATAAGACTCAGTCCTCGCTCTCACGGATGGCTGAGGAGACGGTCAGGCAGAAATGATACCCAGTGAGAGTCCTATGATAGGGAGTAGAAAGAGGGAGAATGGGGAAGGTTTGAGCTGAACTTAAGGCTAAGACTCATGGGTGAAAAAGGTACCATCTGCGAAAAAAAGAGGCTGGGGCAAGAATTGAAAAATGACTTTTTGGGAAACTGCAACTTAGAATAACCAAAGAGGGGAAGGAAAGCATCCTTAGAGACAGACTGCCCTGCCAAGAAGCTAGATTTCATCTGGATAGGGAAGCTCTGTAATTAATGCTATTTGGAAAATATTCTGTGCAGGAAAACAAGTGAGCAAGCAAGGGGTTAATGTGCCTAAAAACTTAAATTTGAATGTCATTTAGAAGAGTGAAACACTCAGAAGTAGTGACTATCACAAAATTAAGGAAGAAACTCAAATGTCAGATTCATCTGCAAAGTATTAGGTTTCTACTGCTAGTAGGGTAAGCACTCTATACACTATAGAAAATGTCTTGGGTACAGGGTGTGTGAGACATCCCTTTCTGAAAAGCTGCCAACTCAATCCCCTTTCTGCTAGAGGTTACCCTCCTTTAAGTCATCAGCCTGGCTTTATGCAATTCCCAAATGTGTACAGTTGAGGGGGCCACATTCCTTCCCTCAAACATCAACTTTCATGCTCCTGGGAAGGAATATATAAAACATCATCCTGGCTCAGGTGAACTGATGGAAACATCCTACCCTTAAAAAGGCCAAAATAGAATGTCATCAGCAAAGGTGAAGGGAAGCCCATTTTTAACCATTAACTCCTGAAAAATAGAGAGCTTCAATTACAGAGTAAGGTTAAGTACAGTATTTGGTGTGTTCATAGAGAACTATCTCAAGATTCAAAATTGATTCATAGTGGAACATTGAAAGCACATGATTCCCTGCAGACCCTCCAAACATCCAGCGTTTATCATTCAGAGCCAACAGTCTGTCCATCACAGTCACTGGCATGGATTTTGATGCTGTCTCTTTAGGGTATTTTAAAGAGCCTGGGTTAGCAGTACATTTTAATTGTGACATTAAACCAAAGGGACAGAATAGAAGGGCAGGAAAAACACGCCAATGTTAACCAGATGTAACAGACTAAGTAACTGTTTGGCATGTCAAATAAGCAGGTCACGTTTTGAGAGGCTGTTTCTGTCACTGTAATTAGAGAAGTGCATGGATCTTACTGAGGACGGGGGCATAAAATGAGTTGGCTCATCTTTTCCAGTAGTGAAAGTAGTAGGTATGACTTTCAGCTCCACTGGCCCACAGGAAGAGAACATTTGAGCAGCCTGATTGCTCTGCTCTGACAACTGCTTTTGGAAGCAGCTAGTACAGAACAAACTACTGGCTGGACACAGACCTTCCAGGCTTGCATCTCAACTTCAATGACCAGCCAGACAAGCCAACTTCTCCAAAAATGTGGGCAAGGACTAGCTCTCACCTGGCCTCAGACGAAATAAGCACTGAGGAAATCAAGCAGAACATAGAATGTTAAGCCACACAAAAAATCAAAAGGCAAAGACATGTTGGTTCCAGATTCACTTCAGATCTATAAAGGGACAAGCTTGTCTTCATCTGTAAGAACCTTAAAAATGTTTCACGGCTCCTAGATGGACCCTGCTCTCTTGGCTCAGTCTTCTCCCCAGTGTTTAGGGCCTTGGCTTCATTATTTCAGGCAACACATTCTAACAGGATCCTCCTGGGTACTTGCCCTGGTAATATCAGTTTTCAGGGTTGTAAACCTGTACTGCAATCTAAAGTGAGCAGTGGAGTCCATTAAGGAAATGGGAATAGCCCAATAAATCTCCCTTCAGAAAGCTTTCCTCTTCCATTTGTTGTATCTTGGGGAAAGGAAGAAGTGGGAAATAATTTTAACATCCTTGTATAATATGCTTTTTAAATCATACGGACCACACAAACTTAGTTTTAAGGACTAACACTCACTTGTTTCCAAATCTTCCAATTCTTTAACATTTACTAAAATGACAAATATTTTAGATTTAAAATTGCATGAATACGTGACTCATTTGGAGCATATGTACCTCTCCAGTTAAAAAAGTATACTGAGCTACAGATATTTTATCTACTAACCAAAACAACATACGACTAGCTCGAAGACACTGCCTGCCTCCATCAGGTGAGAAAACATATCTAACAGCAGTGTCACCTCCTGCTGCCATCTCCAGGTGCTCTGTCAAAGGCATGGTTAACAATGAGGTTTTCTCCTCAATAAGAATGAGACTATCAAACGGAGCAGGAAAACTCTTAAGGTAGATGCCATTTAGAGAGAACTTATATTCTAAAATGGTCAGATGTTAAATTTCAAGAAGTGCCAGAATTGGCAACATTGGGTCACCACATTTGTACAATTAAAAAGCATTGCCCTGCACTAACACAGGCTTAAGTAAATTGAGATAACAGATTAGCATACGCCGACTTAAATACAGATGACACATACTAAGTAAAACGTAACAAGCAGATAGCATATTACAAATAAATGTATACTTGAAATGATATTGAAGTTTATAATGCAGTAGGGGAACTCAGATCTGAGATTTAACTCTTCACCAAAGCAAAGAATAGATGTTTGGTTTGTAAATCTTAGACTTCAAATATTAGGTAAAACAAAGCAATTCACAGAATATAAATGGCTAAGACATGTTTGAAAAAGTGCTCAACTTTATTCAGGAGATGGAAATCAGAACAAGGTCCTTTTCACATACCAGAAAATGTATTACCCAAAAATTGGTAGGAGTGAAGGAAAGAGCTATGCTCATAATACTGAGAATGTAAATTGGAACCTTTTTTGAAGAGTAATTTAGCTGTACTCATTAAAATTTAAGATGTACACACTCTTCTAGGTATCTACAGAATACCTAGTGTCCAAGGATATTATGGACAGTTCTTGTGCTAAGAACTTAGAAACAATGTCAATAGGGAAATGGATGAATAAATTTGATACATCCATTCCTGGAACCACTAAGTAGAATCGGATGGCTGGTATTTTGCAATGGAAGAATACCTACCCCACACTGTTGACTGAAAAAAGCTGCAGAATGACTTAAAAATTTGATCTCCTTTAAAAAAACTAAGTATGTGTGAATGAATGGAGGTCTTAAGTTATCCCTGAGGGAGAGAAGAGGATATACAATTTCACTTTTTTTTAATGGGAGTTATGCTGACATGAGACTCTTTCCGCTAATCTACTAAAAGTTCAGTAGATGCTCCCTGGGGGAAACTATGCAGGACCCCCTTGTAGCCTAATAAAGCAGCCACTCATTTCACCAAAATCTGCTCAGGTCTAGAAGGACCAGTTTTATCTTAAATTCTTTGTATACAGAACATGACAATTTTTAACATATCTACATCCTCTGGAACAAGTATTTAGAGAATATTTTTCTTATAGTTTTAAAATAACTTTCTCCTGGTCAGATGCTCAGATTTAGTAAATAGTTTTCTTAAAAGTCTCTATAGGTCCCCACCCAAACACATTACCAAAAATAACAGATATGATTCACACTAGCCCAGAATCTTGACTTACATATGTAAACTTCCTGAAGTCACATTCAAATCTAGGCCCAAACATTGCCTATGAAGTTCATGTCCACAACTTTGGAATGGAAATAACTACATTCTTTCAACTTTTATCAAAGGACTGGTACAACTTTCTCTTTTTTAAAAGGGATATTCTTTGATTTCCCAATGTAACTCTCAATGATTTATTCAAGGTTTAAAGCACACTGTAAAGGTAGAGAATTATACCATAAAATACCTGCATCTAACATATGCTTAGAAAATATAAAACAAGTTCACATACTTGGTTACCTTTTCAAAAGTTCTACAACTTACTAGCACAATTTTGAAGTTATAAAAAGTACAGTGTCTAATGCACTTAATATTAACCAGTGTTCGGATATTTTCCAGGCTAGAGTGTACTTTCCACTTGCCCTAATAATAAACTTGTGCCCAGATGGGAAATGTAACCAGGACTAAGCAAATGTAACATAGATGGTGAGGAGAGCCAGAAGATAGGCTAACAAACCTGGGATGCCTTCGCAGGCTATGAAGTCTTTAAATTTAAACACAGAACAGAGTATGAAAAGTTAGCAATTTAATGTGTGTGAAATGTAACTACAGAGGAGGAAACTAATGGGTTTCTTTCTGGATGCAACTGATAGTATGTTGTCACATTTAAGCTGAAGGAAAAAAATGTGCCTCATGCTACTGCAGCCACTCATCAAATCAGCTATACAACTTTAAGATGTATAAACTTTGTTCTGGATGATAAATGGTAATCAAAAACAAAAATTACTATAAGGATGCATGGCCTAAAGTAAGTTAGTGACTCCAGCCCAACACACAGTAAAAGATGAACCAAAAAAGAAAAGCCACATGAATACAAAGGGATTCCATTTTTTCCTGAACACCCAAAGACAGCAGTTTCTGGCAATGTTCTTGGCAAAAAAATTAAGTTACAGGAAGACTTTCAATGAGAAAAAGGTAGCAATATGTGCAGATTAGTAGGCAATACTGTAAGATTTTTTTAAGGCCCAAGTTTACAGCCCTCATATCTAAATAACTATAATATCTAAAATTTCTAAACATTTTGAGTCACAAAGAAACCTGGATACACTGTTCCTGTTCAGAATACTTACTTCATGTTGTACTTGAGAATAAAATTCCATGTGGCACTTACCTTGGCACTGGAAGCCTTGTTTCCCAAACCCCCTGAAAGACAGAAATAAGAACAAAGTATCTTAACATTTTGTTTCAACCATATTTTAACTCAGTTAGGTGCAAATATTCTACATGTAAGGCTTGTACATGAAACCCAACAATTTAATAGGAAAAACATGTCTAAACAGTCAGAATATCGTGGGTTTCACTTTAAATAAACGTATCTGGCCTCCACAGGCTCACTGAACGATTTCACTGTTTCAAGACTTTATCCAATTTTTTATACTATCAATACTTAAATTTCAAAACAAGAGCAAGACTATGTATTCAAAGTTGTTGGCTGCAATATTCCAGTAACTAAAAGGATTTTATGGTTTTAAAAAGAAGTGGCCTAACCTGGTCCCCAAAGACCAACTGAATATCATTTTTTTCTCAGACAACGAAGTGGTTTCATTCGTCAGTTCAGCCATTTGTAAATATAAACAGAACACTTTGAATATTAAACTTTGGCCTAAATTAGCAGCCAGATTTTACAAGTTATTCTTATTGTTCACATTTGAGACCATCAATTTTTACTGAGAACCAATAGCATTCAAAGCAAACAGAGGCTATTTTGTTCTTGTAAGTTAGTTACATTACTCTAAGCAGAGAAACCTGACATGGACATGAAATTGCAAATACTGCCTCAACCAGGATGAACTGCCTCAGGACTTTTTAAGGTTATCAATCCCTCGCTTCACATAGCATTTCGAGTTTACAAAGCACCTGACATACCTCTGTAATTTAGTCATACCCTCCCCCATACTTAAACCCTGAAGTTTAAAATATTAGTGCTTTAATATTTCAATAAAACTTGTAAAGTATGGAATGTTGCAAGAACCCATAGAAATGAAACAAGCAAGTGGAAAAGTTAAACCACTCCTAGACAATCCTGGTGAATGTCTTCTGGAACACCCAAGTGGTTGTTTTACAGTTAGGTGGACAGGTGGTGCAGGGATTCCTCAGGGAGGAGGATGACAAGAACTTCATTTTCCACTTCACATTACACCTGGTGGCCTGACAGTGCCACATCAGTTCACCGGGGACTAAACCTTCAAGGTAACTAACAGTGGAAAGACAGTAGCAAGCCTGAGGTATGTTAAGTCCCTTTTCTAGCTTACCTAACTTCCTGCAAGTCAGCAGTCTGGTCTTCTAATGTAATCAGTTGACACGGGAGGCTGAAGAATTCCCCTTAAATACAATATCCTCTCTTTGCCTTGATACTCCGAGAATTTTAATAACCTTATCTGCAGTTACTTACTCCTCTGAGCACCATTGTTTTATATGCTGACGACACAGAGGAACTCCTAGAGGTAGCTGGGGTTTTCCCTAAGTGTACTTGTGAGATTTCTAAAGGAAAAATTAGGCACCTTATTGGCAACATGCTTGGGACTCACCCTTTGAGATGTTTTCCCCAGGTGTGATGCATTCGGATAAAGCCACCCAGAGGAAAAATTAAGCACTTTTATTAGCACCACATTTGTGGGACTAGCTCTTTGGGAGGTTTTTCTGCAGGTGTGATGGATTCAGATATCCACACATTCTCCCGAGGGCCCCAACGAGCTACACATGCCACGCAGCAACCAGCTAGTGGCAGGGTGCCTTCTGAGGCAGCTCCCCACACAGCAGCGGCGGGAGTTAAGGAATCCCGGCCACACCTCTGACTTGGGGAGCTTCCTACCTACCCCCTGAACAAGAGGTAAAAGAGGCCAGGTGTCTAGCCAACTCAGAAAAGCGAAACTGTTCAAACTAGAGCCTACGCAGTTCCCTTAATCCCAGCTTTCTTGCCTTTCGGGGGAGGGAATGAAAATCATATGCGTTTTGAGAATCAGTGAAGGCTAGAATTCCTTTACCAGGATTAAAAAAAGCCCATACGGTTTCACTTAGTTTTACAGGGACCAGAGACCCCTGAAGCCCATCGTTTACCAATTCCTCCCAATCCCCGCACTCAAGAATACTGGAGTTCACTGGAAAGTACCTGAACTCTAACACGTCTATCCTTTACAGTATTTTTATATAAAGCCTCTGTCCTCAGGGTTACAGATCTAAGCTCGTGTTGACAGGGTCTATTTTAAATGACTCTCTGCCCTTCTGCCATTTGCCTGCTTTAATCCCTCCCTCCCCCACTCAAGCTTTCAACAGTTTGTTGCGTCTCCACTCCGAGGTCACCCAGAAAACTCAGTCTCTCCGTGCCCAGGAGATAGAACCTACAGTAGGCAAGGACCAAGGTTGCAGCGGAGTACAAGCTGGCTGGGAAACCCAAAATACACGCCCCCCCCGAACGCGCCCAGCCGGGTTCGCCAGCAACTTGGGCTGCGCCGCGCGGTCTCCGCCGCTGCCCCGGCTACTCCCCAGCGTTCCTCCGGGAAACTCTGCTTCCCTCTCGCCGCTTTGCTCACACCCGGGCAATCCGCCCTTCTGCGGTCTGTACAAGAGGGCCGGAGTGCCTGGAGAAGCAGGGGCACTAGACCCGCGGAAGGGATCAATGTCACTGCCGCCAGCCTCCCTCCTGCGGCAGGGGGTGTGCGACCCGGCGGCGACTTCCCGGGGAGTCCTGCCCGCGCGAGTGTCAGTGGCCGGGCGGGCCGGGCGCGCGCGTCACCCCGGGAGAGTTCGGACTCACGCCGGCTCTTCAAGTGCCCCAAGCCAGCCCCGGAGGGAACGCGCCTAGACTGGAGGCGCCCGCGCGAGGGTCCTCCGGCCAGGGAGGGTCTGATCCCCATACCCGGCGCCGCGAGACGTCTGCGCTGCCCGCCCGTGCGCCCCGAGCGCACCTACCAGATGAAGTCGGTGCAGTGGCTGCAGAAGGTGGGCTGCTTGAAGAAGCGGGCGATGAATTTGTGGTCCTTTACCTCGTGCACGTTCTTCTGTCTCAGAGCCCCTTTGCGGGCGAAGCGGTTGGCCACGTCCTGAGACGCCGTGGAGTCGTTGGCCGGGAAAACGTCAGCCATGGTCCCCCCCAACCACCTCTTGCCTCCGCCGGGGAGCAGCAGCCGGGGAGGGCCGGGGGGCGGGGGCGGGCGGAGGAGGGGAGCGGGGCCGCGGGCGACCCCGGCGCGGGGCGCGGGCCGGCGGCGAGGTCGGGGCGAGGAGGCGCGGCGGCCGGCGGAGTCGGGCCGTGGCGGCGCGGAGCGGCAGCGGGAGCCGCTCGCTCGCTGGCCCCAGGCTCACTGACAGCCCCGCGCCCGGCGCTCGCGCTTCCTACTCTCGGCGGCAGAGGCGGCCCAGAGCGGCACCGCCCACCGCGCATGCCCCGAGCGCGCGAGCCGCGGGGGCGCGCGGGCGCCCGGGGAGTCGGCGCCTCCGCGTTTTCCGAGCAGCCCCGAGAGGTGCGGCGCGGCGGCGGGCGGGGGGCCGTCCGAATGTGGGAGCGGGGGAGGGCGCCGGGAGGGGCGGGCCGCCCTCCTCCGCCGGCTCCCCCCCCCCGCGCCCTCCTCTCGTCCTTTCCTTCCGCTCCTGTCCCGCCTTCCTCCTCCCACGCCCGGGCGCCCGCGGCGCCCACCCTTCTCGCTCCGCTCCCCTCCCCTCTACGCGGCCGGAGGGCTGAGCGCCCGCCCGCGCGTGACCGGCAGGAGCCCCGGGTCCCAGCGGCGGGCTCCGCGCAGCTCGCCGCCCGCTTCTCCGTCCGACCTGCTCGGGCGCTCGCTCTTCTCCCCTTTGCGCACAGAGCCTTTCCTTTCTCCATCTTCCCCGACCCATCGGTGTTCGGAGCCCACCATGCCCGAGTTTTATCAGCCCCTGTCAATTAGAGGTTTCATCTGGCTAAATGTCACTCCAATTGCGTGTGTGTGTGCCCGAGAACGCCCAACCTCTCGACCTCCACGCTGTTTCTAAATTGGCAGGAGAAAGGGAGCGATTTTAAAGCCCTTAACACGGACCCTTTCACCTGCTTCCTTTGTGGACCCATACTTCACCTGCGTCTTGTATATCCAACTTGTCCTAGGACGGTATGAGGACTTGTGTTAGTTATTTCTCCTGTAACTCATTGGCTACCACAGCTACCACTTTATCAGGCTTTCTTGATGTTACAAGTCCAGAACCTTAATTTAGAAATCATGTCGCATCCTAAGCTCATTACTGAAACACAGGCAGGTGCAGCGCGCCGCCTGTGCATCTGTAAATGACCAAGAAAGCTGCTTGCGAAAGGGTAGCTGGCATGGATATGCGAAGAATGCACGTGGGGATGGACCAACTGATCACTTGCTGAATATTTATTGGTTCTGCTTCGAGGATGCTAAGATACACAAGGGAAACAGCCATCTCCCATCATTTCATTATTGTTTTATTTCACTGTCAGATTCATTGACAGAACAACTTCATGAGCTGAAGATTTCAAGAAAGAGAACACGTTGTTTAATCCTTCCAGAAGTTAAAAAAAAAAACTTGTAAGATACATACTATTTTAGAGCATATCACATAGACCAAGTACGGCTCCCTTTTTTTAAGATTGCCTAATTGAATGCTTGATAATAGAAACGTCTTTTATATTTTAGCAGGTTTAAGCTATTGATTGGCCATTAGTGGAGTTTGCAGTTGGCTGAACTGTTTACAATCTCTTGAGCCAGTGTTGTTAGTGTTTAAAGAGACTGAAGCTGCTTAAAGTTCTATCTGGTCAGAAATTTCACCAGTCATGGAGGCCTCTCCAGTCCAAGGCAGAAAAGAAGAGGCAAGGGAAGAAATGAAAAACAGGGCATGTCAGGAAAATAGATCAAATTCTCCACAAAGCACTATAAATGTCTCAAGACATGGTTGTTTATTGCTGAATAATCGTAAATCAAATGGAGCACAATAGAACAAAACACAATTTTTTCATCATAGCCTTCTTAATCTAAGAGGTCCTCACACATTTTATGAAGACAAGTTCCTTTCTATCTCCCAGAAGCTTTCATGTCACAATAGATGAAACATAGGGGAGAGTTAGGGGGTGCGGTTGCTTATAGTGGAATCCCTGAGCAGAGTAACAGGGAAGATGAGTTAAGAACCAAATGGGTCTTGGCAGCAGCCTGGCTGTCTTCTAGGTACAGAGTGGAGTGACTAATCTCAGCAGGGCATAGACCAGATAGGGACAATACAGCTCTTTTCTTTCAGGTTCTGTTTTCTTGCCTCAGTTATTACTTTTATGCCCTTTTATGCCCCTTTGATTTTTTTACTTTTTAGTACCACTTTCATGAAAACTTCCTACCTTTCCCTTCAGGGTAAGGCCTTCTGTACCCTTTCAATCATTCAGCATTGCAAAAAGCCTGGAAACTGGTTTTAAACAGGGTAGGTTAACAGGGTAGTTTGGGGCAGGAGTGAGCATCAGGTTATCAGCAGAGGAGGATTGCTGGCAATTACCAGATTCTTGTTCATTTTCAACAATGAATGCTGGTCCTACAATGTAAATATGTTGTGTGTTTACTATATATTGATACAGTGGTGAGCAAAACAGACATAATCTCTGTCTTTTTGTGATGTACATTCTCTTTAGTGATTTGAGTGGGAGAGGGAAGTTTGTGGGCCCTTCCACCAAGCAAAATTTAACTCATCACATATGCTCACTTCTATTTTTATGGTAGCCATTGTTTAATGCACAGGCACAACTACCTTCAAAACATTGATCTTGTTTTAGTTGGGATGCTTTATGCTGTATACACAGTAATGGAGTGAGAAAAATATCATGACTCCCACCCATTGGCATAGGGCATACTTTCAAGCAAAACTTGGAGAAATAATTCAGAAGGTTATGTCCAACAAGACATATATAGTTAAATCAGAAAGTGGTGTAGAATGCTCACCTCCCCTCTGGTGGAGCTGCTTCACTAGGATCAACACATTTATGATGGCATGGTTCTTCTGAATTCACTCTTAATAATTTTTCTGGCAAACTGTACAATCTGCAGTTGTATCTGTGTTTGGCATAGTCTTAAAATGAGAATGGTGACACCTCCCAAAGCCTTGGAATTCATTCAAATGACATTCAAATTTGCCTATGAGGTGTAGCTCTAACAAACAGGGAAAATAAAAGAAGTATTCAGAAACACAACTTATTTCATAAATACTAGTTGATCACTTGTTACATGCTCAGGCATTCTCATAGATATTGGAGGTAAACAGTGAACAGCACAGATAGTTTCAATGAAGAAGAAGGGGTGGGTGTCAAAGCTCCTTTGCAAGGGGTTTAAGAGAGAAGGGAAGATGAGAAAATGAAGTCAGAGATTACTGAGTGCTGCTGCAAATGAGAGTAAAAAAAGTGGAGGAAGATAGTCAATGAGATCTAAATACATTTTTTTATGAGACAATAACATTACATTTATGATAATGGGAATGACCCTGGAGAGGGAAAGTAAATAGATACATCAAGTAGTTATGCTAAGTACGGTGGATAGGAGTTGGGGAAGAAAAACTTTTCCTCTACCAACTTAGGTTCAGTCATTGGGGGAATGTGAATTAAACTGACAAAAGAAAGACTAATAGAAGAAAAGATTAATTTTTATTCATGTATATATGTGGCAGCACAACAAAAAATGTTACTGAATGGGATGGTTAGAATGTGGGGCTTATTCAGTATCTTAGTAGAGGAAGAGAAAGGGCACTTACATAAAAATAAATGACTTTTAGGAAAGAATGGGTCTATAGGAGAACAGATGAGATATGGCATTTCTGTGAGTCTGTTTAGATCTCTTATCCTGATGACATCATCGTCAGTAATATACGCTGTGAAATTCCCAGGGAGGGTATTTATGACAGTTAAGTTCTTTTGGAAAACTTTGCTTTTATGCAGATAGGGAGAGTTCAGAGAAAAAGCCTCTTCCTATGTCTGTTGATTCTCAAATAACTTCAGTTCAAATAATTTCATTTGAATATGTATGTCTATATATTCATATATATATATCCCACAGTGGCATATATATTCTGATTGATGTCTGTGACAAAGAGGCTATTAAAGAGCCCAACTCCACAGGCGGTCATTAGAAAAGTCATTCCTTGGTGTCATAGTTTCAGGTTTCAGTCTCTTTGGAATGTCTGGCAACATCCACAGCTAGGTGAGATGTGAGATGGCAACCTCAAATTGCAGGTACAGTGTAAATGTCTTCTATTCAGTGGGTAAATGTCCTTCACCTGAAGGAGATCTAGAATTAACTGTATAGATAATAAAATAAACCTACAGTATTTGTATTTTTGAGTTAAGTTTAGAAACAAACTATGTATTCTTGTGCTTGGGAGAATTTGTCATATTAGGAGTTTTAATAGATTTACTTTGTGACTCTAATTTTAAATGTGTAACTGAGTAATGGCTTTAGACTGTGATTTCAAGTTGAAATCTTACTTTGTAAGCAGAACACTTAAGAGAATTTTTAGATTCACCACCTTTATAAGTTTAATTCCTTAGATTTATAAAATGTAAGTCTTAGGTCTTAATGAGGGGAACTTTGTTAGCCAGGCAATTGACAGTTTATTATTATTTTCCTCAAGCATCTCTCAAGTGATTTGTAAATAAAAGAACAATTTGTAAACTGAACGTAAAAGCTTAAGGAAGAACTATAAATTTAAATCTATAGCTTTAGTAAATTAAATGTGAATGTTAAAAATATATCCTGAATGTTTTTCTGGGCAAAACAAAAGAATGACAAAGTGACCCTCAGGAGACATAAAAACTTACTTTGACAGTTTTATGTACAGTTTTATCTTAAACCCACCTTTATGAAGAGTTTTTTTCCTGCCCTTTTAACCAGGGTCTAGGAATCAATGGAAAACCCAAGTTTTGTAGCTAGGGTATACATATACATTTCTAGGGGTGCTTGACGTGCTTCCTGAAAAATATCCAACACATATACAGAGTGAACTGGATTAAAGTCATCCAATCTAGATTCATTACCTTTGGAACTGGGTGCTTCTCTTAATGTCTAGGTATCAGTAATTGACCAATGGTTTAAGCTAAAAAAAAAAAAAAGCATATGTGGAGAAATGAAGGTCTAATATGGAAAGAAAATCTGGCCTACCATATTGCTCCACAGCCTGAGAAAAAAAATTAGGGGAATTTGAAAGGGGTGAAGTCAGTGAAAGCAGAAAGCACAGTGTTGGGGTGAGAGCTGTTCTCACGTGGAAACAAGGACGTCCAGTCCAGTGAAGGGCTGCTGCGGCGCGTCAGACAATGGTATGTCCTTGCATATGTGCACCAAAGAAATGCAAAGTTTAAATTTATAAATATTGTCTCCAATAAAGACGTGTATTTGACGCTAGAGTATTTAGCTCTCTAAAGCCGACCCAAACTGACTTAATAACTCACATCGTTTAACAAGAGACAAATGACCAAAAAAAAAAAAAAGCGCTTAATATTTATCGAGGGCTTAACTATGTCCTAGGAATTATTTTAACCCCTTTTAGGCAACTATTAACTCATTCAAGCTCACACCCTACAAGGTAGATGTTAATATTATCCTCACTTAACTTATGAGGAACAAAGTTTCTGAGATACAAAGAGGTGAAGTGACATCGGAGATCACACAACCAGTCCCTAGCAGAGGTGAGATTCGATCCCTGGCAGCCTGACCCATAGCCCGATCTGAACCCAGAAGCCTAATGGTCTGACATACCAGGCCAGCATCAGCACCATTTTTCCTGTCAACTTTTTGCCTTGACAGGAGGAATTCTCCCAAGCTGGTTCTCTCAGTGGTAGAGTGTGGATTTTTTTTTTTTTCCCAGCTTAGGAGATCTTTTGCTGAGGAACTAAAGCTGCTGCTGACAGGATGTAAATATTGAAAGAGTCAGAGAGAAGCCAGTCTTCCATCTAGTGGTGCGAGAATGATCTGTGGTGACTGAACACAGAGCTTCCCTATGTAGTTGGAAGGAGGCATGAACAAGCAAAACAAATATTTCAGCGTGTCTATTTGAGTCCTCACCTATTTCCTAGGCTTTTTATTTTCCCCCTTAGGTAGAGTGTATATTTTACCTCAGAGTACTTGGACTAGGCAGAGGTGATGTAAATGAATGCAAATGCCAATGCTTGATCCTTTGTTATTCCACATCTCTATCAATTTTGACCTAGGAGCCCAAGCAGCAAAGAGTCACTGGTGAATAATTTCTTTGTGCAAGACCTGGAGATGTGCATACGCTTTTGTGACTGTGACCTATTCTGTGTTTTGTCATATTCTGAATTCTCTGTTGTGGGGAGGAGTCTCCTCTTCTTTGCAATAATTTAATTTATGGATAGAATATGGCAAAGAAAGGTGATATTATGGACATTGGGAAAGGCGGGTAACAACGAATGGCAAATTTGCTTCACAGTTTTTATTGTTTTTCCTACAAAGTTTCTTAAACACAGACTAGCAAATTCACTAAAACTGATGATGTCTTAAACTGAACAGTTAGAATCCCAGGTATTAAAAATGAGACTGCAGAGACTTGAGCCAGATATACCTAGATTTATACCATAGATGTGAGTAAAATGCTGCAAATGATAGCTGCTGTGGTTCCTTCTAAAGGGTTAGATGTCTGACCATCAAGACAAAAACACCTGTGCAGTTTGGTCGGCCTTTGCATGGATAAAGCTAAGCAGGTGGGTCTTGGGCATACCATTGGGATGGTCAAATTTGTCTCCATTTCTCTCTTTCCCAGTTCAGGAGTGGTAGAGCCTCCCCTTACTTATCAGGTAGTTCCTATATCTTTCCATGCTCTTCTCTCTCTTTTCTCCCACAGCCCTCCAAGCTTACTTAGGTCCAGGACGCTCTGGGTACCCTCTTTTTACATTTAGTCCCACCAATTACTAGCTTCATAAAATACTTTCTTTGTACCTTCTTGCTTTGTACCACAGCATCTAATGTATTCCAGCTCCATTCATTCCATGTCCAATAAATATTCCTGGAGTGCCCACTCTGTGCAGACACTGGGGATACAGGGTTACTAAAATAAAAGTCTGTGCTCTGATGGAGATTCCATTCTAGTGGGCTGGACTGAAATGAACCATCAGAACATAAAATAGAATCTGGTGCCACCCCTTCATACTTTGAACAAAACCATTCATATCTTAACTCCCTCAGTTGATCCTGTTTGCATTTTAAATCTTTTTTTGTCCAACTATGGATTGTCTTACTGGCATTTTAGAGAAATTAGCATGTGCAGGAAACTTGGGGGAGACTTGGGAGGACAGGAAGCCTGCCTGACCTCAGCATTGCAGATTCATCAAGGGCCATGGGAGTAAATCCCAGTTTCGTTGCCTGTGAAATGGAGGTCATCAGATGGGGGAGTAATCAGCATCTCCCCTGAACACATTCCCTTGTCCCCTGTGTCTGCTAGGAGGCTGATTCTCAGGAGCCTCTTGACTACTGAGCGGTGTTGTCCAATCTCTCCCTTTATGTGCCCAAGAATGCAGACTCTAGAACCTGCCCTGGCTGCGGTAGCCACAGACATTTTTGTTGCCCCTCTTGTCCCGTACTGGCCTCCTTCTGAACCCTCATTGCCCTTCCCCCTTTCTGTTGTCTCCATAACCCCATGTCCCTGGAACCCCAAATGTACCCCAGTTGCCCCAGGGAAGGCCCCTTCAAGCATGGTGAGCAGAGTCCATGACTCACGGCTCCTGATTCTACTCGGATACCCTGCTGGGTCCTTGGAATCAGAGACGAAAGCCAAGTCTCGTGCCTCAGGGAGCTCAGGGTTCAAATGTTTTGTCCAGTTACTGATATTCTGATGATGCTCTGACTTCACCTCTGACTGATTATCCATATCAATGACCTTCCAGGCTTCAGTTTTAAGTTCTTCTGATTCCCAGCTCACCCAGTTCATCACGTTCCAAGAAATACTAGGGTGAATTTAAAGAGTTCTTATCTGACGAAATTCTTTACGGAATAAAAAAAGGACTAGTTAAAACCATGTACAACCCTTCTAATTTAACCTTCAAGCAATTGAATTTTCAAATATAGAGACTTAAAAGTATACCTATATCCATTTCTACCCGCTCCAGTACCTAGGAAATGTTGAATTATTGGACTGAACTGTCAAACACCAACCAGTTTTTGAACGAGTCATTTGGTAATATAAAATAGCTTAACAATCATCCAGTTGCCTCACATTGTTGCTGATAAGAAATAAATATATAAGCAAGGGTGGTGTGCAGGACGTGGAGAGAGCATCTCTTATTCTTTTTTCGTGCTGCAATTATATTGCCTGGAGGGACATGCAAAATGGTTTCCTATTTACTGGAAAAGGCTCTGTGCGGGTTGCAGCTGCAGTCATCTAACACGCTGAAGCCCTATTCATTTAAGCAGAACCAGTTAGGGGCTCTGAATTAATGAAGCCCTGAACTGGAAAGCTTCCACTTATAAATGTCCCTGTGCTGAGGCCAGAGGCTCTCGAAGAAAACAAAGTGGAGAGAGAACTGAAGTCAATGTGATTTCTCCTGAAACATCCCGGTCATTACGGCCACAAAATGTTTTCCCTCGGATTTTTCAGGCACAATCCTGCATTTTCCCTCTGCCTTCACCCTTAATTGGGAGCATGTGACATCATGACCCAGCCAGAGTAACTCAGAAGTTATGATCAAAGACTGCAAGCCGTTCCACCCACTTTCCTCCTTTAGTGAGCTGATCGAGATGCTCTGTGAATTTACAACAGGCATGTCAGCTTGAAAGAAAAGGCAATGACATGTTTCTAGAGAATCTGCACAGAGGGTGTGAGTTTCTCAAAAACATCCTCCACTTGTGCCCTTTCTTTCGTGGGGGTGTTCTTTTCTCATATGAACTAGTTTTTGTTTCTTAAAAGAAGGCTCAGAAAGGCACATGGTAAAATACAAATATTAGAGAAATGTTTTTCTCCCCACTGCCTCCTCCCCTCCATCCCCCAGAGGTAGCCTCTGTATATACTTGCCTTTTAAAGAAAAATATTCATGTTGCACAACACAGTGTCTTGGTCCAAGTTTTTTAAAAAATGAAAGAATGCTTCAGATAGCCTCCATAGCTATTGTGCCTCATGCTCCTCCCTCTTTAAAAGTAATTGGTCATTGGATCTATCAGACATCTGGAATTCGAAGATGAACCAGCACCATAGCTTAGATATTTTTTCCTAAATACATCAAATAATTTCTTTTCTTGTTTGCTCAGCCTTAGAAAAGATCAATAAATGTGTATGGATCAAACAGGTTGTATAGGTTCACTGAAAGGCCATTTAATGAGAAAATAATAAATAAGCCTAGAGCCATCACTTTTCCCCTCTTTGACCACATAAAATATGTTCTAAGAGAGGTTTCCACAAATAAAAGAGCCTCAGTGAGTGGTCAGAAATGTAATCAGAGGGGAGAAGCGAGAGAAAGAGAAGGCTAGGGAGGGGCAGAGAAGGCTAGGGAGGGGCAGAGAAGGCGGGGAGAGAGACTAATTCTTGGAAAGGGTCCAAGTGGATTCATTCCAGATGTTTTATTACTGCTGGTAATCTAAGTAAGGACCAAAAGCCTCTTTTACTCTTTATGAAAAAGATTGGAGTGATAACAGAAGGACATGTCTATGTTTATTAAAAACTCTTGTCAGTGTCAAGTTGTTATGAAAGTTGCTACTCTTTTGTGCATTGTCTGAGAGGTTCTGTAAACGGAGGCCTGTGGCCGCTGGTTCCTGCTCACCACCTCTGCTAACAGGTCAAGTGCCCCCAAAGGGGGCTGGCTGTGTAGCTAGGGTCTTGCTGCCTACTTAGGCCAGAGCAGAACAGCCGGATCCCTCGAGCTCAGTCTCCTGAGGATTTCTATCAGCAGGTCAGTGTCACTGGATAAAGAGATCTGGACTTTATAAAAAACAAACAAATGGTAATTCTGTGTCCATCTTGTGCATTTGTACTCAAGTAAGTGACTGGCATTGTGACTCCCTGATAGCACTCTGTGGACCCTCCAGAAAATAATGGAGAGAATAAGGAGTTTGGAGCCAAATAGATCTACATGTAATTCCCAAGGGCAATCTACTTAGCTATTTGAGCTCAATGGGTTATTTAACTTCTGTGAGTCTCAATTTCCTCTTCTGTAGAATGGGGATCATAATGTATATCCTCACAGAGGCTGCTGGGAGAACTGAGACAGTGTACATGAGGCCCCAAGGCCAGCACCTGGCACACGGCAGGCACTCAAATACTGTAAGTTCTCTACTTAAGATGCATATTTTAGGGATGGAAGAGAGAAAGGAGCATGGAGGAAAAACAAAAAGAAGACAAGGAAGGAGGAAGCCAGGACCAGCAGAAATAAGAGTAAGAAATTAACAAGAAGCTTTTTGTCATGGAGAAAATCCTCTTGGCTCAAGGCTCAGCTGGTACATATTCCAGATCCTCGCATCTCCCTCCTGCGGTTCAGGCTTTGGCCATTTTATTCCTCATCAACACCTTCCCCGGGAAGAAGAAGAGAGGGAAGCTGAAACTCAGATCAGCCAATTTTGCTGTTAGCAAGTCTTGTCAAGATTGAGTTACGAGAAAAGATGCAGTCAAAATAAAGGCTAGGAATGGTGTGTACATTTCCATTATCTTTCTTTCACTCTTTTTTTTCTTTACTTAAATATCTCTATTTATAGGAGAAGTCAAGGTCCTACATCTCTGCTTCCTCACCTGTCACTCACTGTTTAACCCTTGTCAATTGTCTTCCATCACACTCTACTCCTAACCCGGCACTCTATTGAACTCGCCCTTTCCAAGGTCATTAGTGACCTCTTGGTTGCCCAATTGCATGGCCTTTTCTCTGTGATAATGCCATGGCTGTTCCTGTAGCTAACTATGCCTCTAGTTCCTGAGAATACTAGTTGTTTAGGCATCTCCATTTCCCCCTTCTTCCTTGCTATCTTCTTTCGGAGTTAATATGCCCAGCTAAAATACCACATTCTCAGCCTCCCTTGCAGCTGGCAGTGTCCAGTGAGATACAAACAGGACTGGGCAGGGAAAGGGCACCCTGGAATGCCATCAGCCAGGTCTCATGGTGGCTTGAACAGAACACTGATCAGTCTCTTTTTCCACCCAGCTTTGGGAGACCTGGCATTTCATGAAGGAAACATTTCCCTTGGGACTCACCAAGAACGCAGTCCTGATGAAATGCTCCCTCTTCTCCAATATGGGTGCGGAGTGAGGATTTCATGGGTGAAGGGCAGGAACACCTTCGAGGGTTCCTGAGAAGGCAAATGGAAAATCCATTGGGGAGAAGAGGATTTCTGTGTAAAGCACTGGGAATGCCTTCCTGCCGTCCTTACTAGCGGTGGGGCGACACATCAGAGGCTGTTGAGCTGCAGTGGGTGGAGGAGGGAGGGCCTGGGGTGGAGGAGTCCCTCCCTCAGTGCTAGTGAAGGTGAGGCTGCGGGGATGGGGGCGGTGGGGGGACTCTTAGCCAAAGCAGGATGGAAATGCCCAGGTTCCTGCTTATGCCCGGAGAGTCTGAGGAGGGCTTGGAGGGCAGGGTGCTCAGGAGAGACTCCTGGACAGCGGGTCAACCTGAAACCTCGGCTGGGGATGAAGGGGCGGGAGGCTGGAGTGGGGTGGGGGCAGCACAGGAATGAGGGTGCAGTGTATAGATGAGCCAAGTAGGAAAGGATCAGTAAGGTGTGTAAAGGTCACTGGGGAATGCTCATAATCAGAGTGAGTCACTGTGACATAAAACACAACCCTTGCTGGTTTTGTTTTCTCAGTGACACAGCTTCCTGATCCACTGTGGTCACCATACTGGCTCGTCTGGGATTTTGTGCCAGCTTACTTAGTCATCTACTGGAAGGAACGTCTTAGACGTGTAAGACCTCTAAGAAATAATCCACAGTGTAGCATGGAAGCATGTCGGAGTAGGTAAACCCCCGTGATTTGGGCAAATTCTATTTCTCTTTTGAAGCCCAGTTCTCTCGACTGAAATGGTAATAATAAAGACTACCTACCATCTCTGTTGTAGGACTAATTGAGATCATGCATTTGAAGCACTGGGTCTCAAAGCTCAGTCACCTGAAGAGCGCTAATCTTGTTAAATTTGTTTTAGATGATTAAAGCATTTTAATTTAAAAAAATCTTTTAAAATACAGATTACATGGCCCTACCTTCAGAGTTTCTGATTTAATAGGTCCAGATGGGGCCTAAAGATTTGTGTTTTGAACAGATTCCTGGGTGGTGCTTTGACTGCTGGTCCTGGGACCACTTTGAGAGCCACTGCTTTAAAATATTTGAGCTCCTTCTAAGACTCATACATGGATTTCATGAGTTCCCATTCTTCCTCCTGTTCATACAGTGGGTGTCTCTAAACAAGGTTTAGACTTCGGAATAGTTTCTTTGCACAGACACTGTTAATGATTACTCCATATTTTGGATATCAGCCTGATTTGCAAGGAAATAGCTCTGTGTAGTATGGTCTTTGTAGGGGGGACAGTAACAAAGCTAACAGTTGTGTACAACTTCCTCAAGCATAATTGTATTGTTGGATTTTCCCAGAGGAGGACGCCGCCCCAAATCACTCACGAAAGGCGTCTCTTGATGCAATAAGCAAGAGGAATTTATTCAGGAACCAGCTAGCTGGGGTCCAAGTTAGCCCGACGCAGCGGGTCTCAACAAGGACCCTGAGCACACAAAGCCAGAAGGTTTTATAGCATTTTCAAAGGGGGCAACATTTTCCACAATCACAATACAGTGTTTTTTCATAGACACATAAATCTTTGCCTGGGGCCACATCCTGGGGTCTGGTTAGATAAGATTACCTTCGGAATGTTTAGGGTGGTTCTAGTAAGATAAGCTTGGTGTGTATGATTAACTGATTTGAGGTCAGCTAATTAAAGGTCACTACATTTAACACTGGCTGACTAACTTGTTTTTCAAGATTCTAATAATTTTCCTCCTTCTAGGTTAGGGGGTGGTATTTAAGCCTTTAAGATGGCTGTACTTATGCTAACTTTTGATTCTTCAGATCCTACAGTATCTGACCTTCACTAAACCTTTTGTAGATGAGGACACTGGGGTTGAGAGAGATTAAGTGTCTTGGTTAAATTCACACAGCTGGGAAGTGACAGAGCCTGGACACCAACTCTGGTCTTCTGCCCCCTGAGCTGATGTGTTTTTCACCAAATGCTGCGGATCTCATTGTTTTCCATCATTATTATAATATCATAGGAAGGTGAGCTTTTTCCCTGTTATCATACATCTTTAAGGAGGTGCCTAATTCACTGCAAAGTTGAGTGACTTTATCACCTACAGCCCCCAGGGGCAGCCATAAATCACAGGGGTGGATAGGTTTTTAGTCTGTGACCCTGAGCCATGTTCAGTTTTAATTCAGGAATAAGCTAAGCAGCTCATTACATGAGAAATGCTGCCCTTTCTTGGTCTTTCCTCTTCAACAGGGATGCTCCCTGCCCTGAAGGACTGTCTTAAAGGTGATGTGTCAAGGAGGAGAAAGTTTAGAACCATGTTCAGTCAATAAGATTGCTGAAAAGCAAATGGAAATTATATTCTATCCAGGGAAAAGGAGAGCCAACCATCTCTTAGGGATGGGAAGTTCATAAGGCTGAAAAGAAGCATCTGGCTCCATGTACAGTGGTGTGTTGAGCCGGAAAGACACTCTTGTTTCAATGCAATTAGGGAATTGCAGCTTTGCTGTGCAGAGCACCGCAGGAATGGCTGCAGGAGAGGAAAGGGGACAGCCGCTGAAGCCAGATAAACCTGGCTCCCAGTCTATGCTTCTCCACTTCCTGGACAGCCCTGGGCAAATTCCCAGCCTCTCTGACAACACCTACCTCTCGGAGCTCTTATAGGAATTAAACAGGATAATGCATAGAGTCCCGGCTCTCATAATATGCATAGAACATGCTAGTTCTCTTCCTCAACATGCTCACTCACAGTTGCCAAAGTCACTTGCTGTGACTTGTAGCACAGAACCCGGACTCATACACACCTAGAGTAGACTCAGCAAAGTGGAAGTTTCAGGGCAAATCCTAGGACCAGACTTAATATAATGGACAAGGCTGTGTTTAGGCAAGATTTGGCCTTTCTTAACAGCAAAATTAAAGAGGAAAAGTGCGCTTGGGGAAATGCCCATTTTTGGTGGGGGTGGGGGCAGAGTGGGGGCCACTTTCTCTTGATTTGCCATCTAGATAACCCAGTTACTATGACTGTAGGGCTGCCTTGACCATCACTGGTTGGCAAATATGTCTGTTTTATAGATAGGCGGAGGGTAATGGAAAGAGAAGGGGACCATCCTGGTTCTGTAAAACCAACCCTGGGCTCCGGAGCGGGGCCAGGGGGAATTCCTAAGGAAAGAAATAGTCTTTAACTAGGGTTATTCACTTCATTTCTCTCTAGCTCCCATTCCTGACTAGAAAAGGCCAGCGTGGCATGGCCTAAGGCTCACTGTAGGGGGACGTGTGGAAATAACCAAATGGGAGTAGTTGGGAGGGAGTGCGGGAGGCAGAAATGACCACAGAAAGTGGTTGCTCCTCTGAGTATGCATGAGCATCCCTCTTGCATGGAGTACCTCCAGGCCAGTGAAAAAAAAGGACCTCTGTGCGGGGTACTGCTGAGACACCACCCTACCCCACCCCAGCAGCAATGCCTGAGAATTAGGGACCACATCTTGCAGGGACCTGGGCCTTTCTGCAGTATCTTGGAGCCCAAAGAACAACTAGAAAGATGTTGGTGATCAGGACTAAGGCCTCAGCCCAGCCCCTGCCCCACTTCCCTAATGCCACAGAAGCCCGAGGATTTTATGACCAAGACAAAAAGGGTGGGACCCTCCAGAATCTCTTGGAATTGAATTTTCTGGCAGTCATTGGTAGGAGCCCAAAGCAACTGAAATTAGATTTTGAAATATAAAGTAATGGGATTTTTTGGGCATCAGAATTCATACTCGGAAAATAACTTTTTCACTTTTTCAATTTCCAGCTGGTAATTGTTGAGTCAAGTCCGGTGCATAATTGTTTTCATTGCAGAAACAATCTCTGGAAGCAAACTGTGCAGCAGGGCTATGTTACATGTTTTTGATCAAATGGAGGTCAGTCTAAACTTGACACCCGTGAAGCTGTGGACTCTCTTCTTCCCTCTCTCTTGCCATCTCTTTCTGACTCCTTGGGACCACTTCCTGGATTCTTTAACCAACTTATCGCATGTCAGGACTACCCTCTCTTTTTCTGGCTCCTTGGGGGCCTTCTGGGATGGTGTCCCAACCCTTATTTCAAAATTCATCCTCACACAGCCACTTGAATGACTTGGACATCAGAGGCAGCCAGTAGTCCCCAGCCCAGAGGTCCTCACATCTGGTAGCACATCAGAATCACTTGGGGGAACATAAAAAATCCATTGAAATCCTGAACTAGTGCCCTACTGAATTAGAGGCTCTAGGAATGGGGCCAGGAGCCATATATTTAATACTTTTCCCAGGCAGTTCTGAAGTACAGCCAGGTTTGGGAACCATTGTCTTGGCCAGAGCTTCTCAAACTGTCCACTTCCTAACCACAGAAGAGAACCAGCCAGGAGCCCTGCCAGGAGTCTGGGTCCATAGATCAACTGCCCACTAACAGCTGATATGTCCCTGAAGTGTTTTGTCTTAAAACTCATTTGCATTCTGACTTCTTAAAGTGTCAATTCTGCCCTCCCTAACCACTCATTTTGATTTGATCTCAGTGTTAATATCACCAGCTATTACAAACCCAATTCCCCATCACTGATTACATTACATATAAACATTTCCGCTCTGAAGTTTCCATGAAAAGACAAATAGGGTGCTAGGTACTTTAAGTAAAGCTATTAGACACCATGCATGGTAGATATTATTATAAACATTTCACAGATGAGGAACCCTCAGCTCAGAGAAGCAGCTAGTAAATGATAGAGCTGCAATTTAAAATAAAATTATATTGTACAAAATACACATAATATAAAAATTACCATTTTTCTCCATTTTAAAATATAAAACTCAGTAGCATTAAGTACATCCACAAGGATGTGCAGCCATTTCAAAAAGTTCTTTTTTTCATCATCCCAAATAGAAACACTGTAGCCCCTGAACAATAACTGCCCATTCTCCCCTCCTCCAGCCCCTAGTAACCACTATTCTGCTGTTTCAATCACTTGGCATATTCCAGGTACCTCATGTGAGGGGGATCATATAATATTTGTCCTTTGTGTCTTTTTTTTTTTCATTTAGCATAATGCCATCAAGGTTCATCCATGTTGTAGCATGTTTCAGATAGAGGTACAATTTGAACCCAGTTCTAAAAGATTCCTAAATCCATACTTCTTCCATTTCTCATTTTGCCTCTAAGTACTAGAAGGGTTGGGAGGTGGGAGAGGAATCAATCATATTTTCTTTGGTCTCAGAGCACAGAAATGAGATCATCAGTAGACATTTCAGAGAGGCAAATTCCGACGTTACTGAAAGGCTGAAAAAAACAACAACCTTGAACTCAACATAAAATGGGGCCATCTCACTAGGGAGGGTAACCAAGTACCAAAATTCCTCCTTGTCCCCAGGATTTTGGCTGCAAAAGGGGAGGGGTTGGGAACAAAAATAACTGTTTTCTGTTGCTACTCCTAAGGTTATGCCAGAACCACCTGGAGAGATTTTGGAAACAAGGACTCCTGGGTCTCCTTGCAGAGATTCTGATTCATTGAGTCTGGAGAGGACTTGGGGTTATGTTTTAGAAGAGCCTCTAGACCTGGGCTGACACAGGGTGAAGGCCTTAGCACTGCACCATGGCTAACCCCTGCCCCAACAGTAGAGCTCGGATTCCAGGACTGGATAGCCATCCTCAGTCAGAGCTTAAGTTCCAACTCGCTTATTAAAGGGACAAGGTCTGCACTGAAATGGGCTCTACAGCTTAAAAGTCTCTGAGAAACAGAGGCCAGTAGTAGGTGGCTTTGCCCTGGTGGCAATTCAAGCACTGAAGAGAAACATTAGAGGGAGGAGTGTGGAAGCCCATTAACATCATGAAACACTGCCAGGCTTGGGAAATAGTAACAGAAGTCGTTACATCTCTGGAAGTAACGAGACTCAGCTGGGCACCCGATTCCGACCCTGCTACTCATAGTATATGATCTCATCCATCAGTTGCACGTCTGTCCCATCCCGTTCCCTCCCTCCAGCACTCCCGGTCCCCAGGGATGGACGTGGACTGGGAGTGGAAGTGGGGGAGAGGCACAGTATTGGGGAGCAAGCCTGGAGCTAGCTGTTTCCTCCCTAGATTAATAAGTACATGAATCTCCCCGGGAGCTTGTTAAAATGCAGATTCTCTTTCAGGGTGGAGCGTGGCAGAGGGACTGGAGATTGCATTTTTTACAACTCCAGGTGATTACTGATACCTCCTGCTGCTGCCAATATCCCTGCTCTGGGGCCTCCACTTTGAAGAGCAAGGGTGAGGGGTTCAGAGGGCAGGTCTGGAGTTAGAAGGCCTGAGTCTGAATCCCAGCTCTATGTCATAACCTTGGGCAAGGTACTTAACCATACTGAGAGCCTCAGTTTCTGCATCCGAGAAAGGGGGATACTAATATTTATGTCACAGAATTGTGAGTATTATACAAGATAAAGTATGGAAAGCACTCAGCCTCATGCCTGGCACACAGTAGGACCTGTGCACCAATAAGCAGATTGAAGAATGGGAGTGGCTTGTGGAGCCAGAGCTGGGAGGAGAAGCAGGTGATTTCTGGGCCAGGAGCTGAGTGTGGCTGTTTCTTCTGCTGTTTTTCCACCCCAGCCCCCGTGTTAGCCCAATCTCTCAGATACTGCATCACCTGTGAGAGCTTATGGAAATTGTGATTGCTTTATCATCTGCACTTTTTAGGAAGCTTGTTGGGATGGTCTGGTTGAAACCCACACTGCTAGTAGGAGGCACTTAGGGGGTTCCCTTGAACTTGGTGCCACTGCATCTGCTCCGCAAATGTGCCCTGATGTGCTTAGAGCAGCCATCCCTAAATTGCTATCCTGTTGCTTTAGTCCAACTATAGAGAAGCCAGGAATGAGTCCAGGCCAATGAGGAGTTCAGGTAAGAACATTCTTTTCTTTCCCCTGGAGACTTCACTGACTTCCCAGGGCAGACCTAGTGGAGCTCTGAATTGTCATGATTTTGTTAGCAGCTACGGGGACCACTGGCTGGGCACAGCAGCAGGTGGCAAAGAATGCTCACAGGCAGAACCCTCATGCACCTGCTGACCTGTCCTTTTGTTTTGCCAGTTCCTGGAGTCTCTGTACACCTCTTTGTCCTGGATAGTCAAGACTCCAATATGTGATCTGCTAGCTCATCTTCTGCTTGTAACGATCAAAGCCTGGTAAACTCAGTGAACAAAAAAATCCCTGGTCAGGAATGTTGAAAAATAAAAAAGATCTTTGACAAGCAACCAATCCCACAATAGCAACAATGGCATGGAAAGTGTTTGAAGTCTCTTCTCAAGCAGTTATATGAAGCCTCTTTTATTGTAGTAGAAGGATGAAGGGATGGGTGAGCTTCTCCAGGATTCTTATCTGTTACTTCAGGATCCTTAATAACTTAAAAAAGAATACTCGTAAGTTTCAACACAGGTACAATTCTAATCGGATTTATTCTGTTCAGATAGCACACTCTCTAGGAAAAAAAAAAAGTAATCCTGGTGTGAAATTAGTTGCTGGTGTTCGGCCAAATGGAAGCCTTATCTTAGTAAATACATCAACTTCAATTATTCATTTCTATTTGCTTGAAGAAATATTCTTATGTGATGTACATATGTTCATACATTTTCTTGTTGCAGCAACATGAACTAAATAAGTCACTTTCACACATAAATGCAACTCCAAGAGTTATTATCGCTAACTTGTGTTCTCTATACCATTCACACATCTTTCCATTTAGCTGAAGAAAAGGCAGTCTTTGGGTAATGGAGAATTATGGAGCAAAAGATGAGGGTCATTTTAGCTTTTTCTCAAGTAAAGGAAAAAAAATCACAGACTACCATCTGCTATTACTGATGAAATGAAACATCTCTATCTATAGAGATTCATTAATGTACAACTGGTCTGCCAAATGCATCTACTGAATCTACGTAAGTAAAATGAGGCTTGTCTTTTTCAGCTCATCTTTAAGTCATGCTTGGCATACATGTTAGGGTCTGTTCCGCCATCTGGTGTTCACTGAAGGAAATATCCACGGAGACATGAGTTAAACAGCCAGTGTTTCTATAAATCATTGGTGGGTGTGAAATTGTTAACTTCTCAGTGAAAGGCAATTCCAGAATCTCTGCCAAATTCCAATAGAAAGCAACTTGAGAATAACTCAAATTTAAAATGCATACACTGTTGTGATTCCATTTTATGAATTCATGTTATGGATATATTTATACACATGCCAAGGAAATGTGTATTAAGATATTCCTAGCAGCACCACTGTTTGTAATAGAGAATGCAAACAAGTTAAATGCCCAACACTAGGATACTAGTTTAGATGATGATAAATCCGTACAATGGGCATACCATGCAGCTCTTTGAAAAATAAGGCAAATCCATATGCACAGACATGGATGATCACCAAAACATGTTGTTAAGAGAAATAAATATGATTAAAGTATGTATAATATGCTGACATTGCTGTGAAAAGAACAGCATAGCAAATATAATGAGCATAGAATATGTCTAGAAGGACACTCAAGAAGGTGGTAATAACGATTGACTTTGAGGAGGAGAATCACGGTGATCAGAGATGAGATAGTAGTTTACCTCTCACCAATTACATTTTGCACCACAGAAATAATTTTTATCCTGTGAATGTAGATTCTAATAACTGTACAACAGTCCTTCAACACTCACAGGGAAAGGATGAATGAATATCTGAACTTCTTATATATGGGAATTCCACAAGGAGAGCTTCCCACCAAGTGAAAATTCTCTCATGTGCAATGGTGAGGAGAGATGATGCATATACAAATCCCTTCTCCTTCTTTTTCACCTCTTTTTCCTTCCTCAGTCTATCTCCACCTAAAAGAGCAAATGAGATAGTTGGGAATGATCTAGGTCTGAACCCAGAAGGCCAGATAGAACCAGCAGCCAATTGTGCTCATCTGAATCAAAATTCGGGACAAACTAGAGGTCCTTCCAGAACAGCGTTCTCAAAGATGGTTGACCAGGCTGGGGGACCTGCCTCCCTGCAGCGTCTGCACGACCAGAGACTAGCACAGAATGTCTCCTTTGAAAAAAGAGCAGCTCATGATGGTTTCAGATGGAGGTAACTACTCTTCTCTGTCCCTGGTTTTCACACTGGTGGAAAAGTAAAGCACTACAGTGAAGAGGTTCAGGACACTACCCCAAAATATGGCACCCCAACATACTGAATATTTTAAGCTGAAAGTGTTTGACAAACAGCTTGTGCGGGAAAGACTTTCTGCACTTCCCATGCAGCCAGTCATGAGACTCTCCTGGGAGCAGTGCCCTCCATGTACCCTACAGTCAGGGCCACCCCATCTCTAGGACCAGGTGGCTGAAAGAGGAATCTGAAGGGACAGGTGTTGTTTCCTCTTATCCTTTTGGTCTATCATGTTTTCCCATCACCCTTTCCACTCTTCCTCAAACCTAGCATAAAAACAATCAGGCCTAACCACTTCTTTGGGTCTCCATGCCACCTAAAATTCAAATCCATGTGAATGCTTTTCTCTTGTTGATCTGTCTTCTGTCACTGAAGCCCCGGCTAAGAGGACCAGAAGGAAAATATAATTTCCCCCCTACAGTAGCAAGCTGGCCAGGGCACAGCTCACACTGACATCTTGGGACTAAAATGTATGTACATTTCAAGATATAATATATTTTCTGTTATTATCATTACTCTAATCTAGTTTCAGTCATGGTGTTTTTTTCAAACAACATTAAATGAGGGCAGGAGATTTTTATGCTTGCCAAAAAGTAATGAGCTTGATAAATACATCTCAAGGGCCAACATCTGTATGTGGAAGAAAACAGATTAAGAGGTGTAGTAAATTCTCCTCCATTTATAGTCACGTGAAACCCCATCACACTACTGGCTGAAGACATGCATTAAGTAATAAACTGTATTGGCTTGTTAAAAAGAAATGAATTTGAAAGAAGTTCAGACACAATTCGATGGCCCCCTTGACCTTCTAACTCAGGCTCAGCACACAGCTTCAAGAGACATGCCCTGGTCATTTCTTTTCTGCTTCTTTCCCTCTGTGGGCCAGTCACACAGTCTTGTTCTAGCTCCCACCCAGGCCTATGTACTCCCCTTCCAGATTCTCTTCCCATTTCAACCAAATGTTTATTTCTTGAATGCTGCTCTATCTGATGTGTGTGTGTGTATTAATATAATATTCCGATTAAATTAATTTTTGTTACAATATTGATGAGGCTTAACTTTTCAGGAAGCATTCGCACTTCCAAAGAGATTTACCAGCAGAGGTGAACCTCCAGTTGATGAGTGTTGCCAGGGAAATGGCTTTGAATGGCCATGTTCCTTTACTCTTTTTTACATCCATCAGTCAGCGGATGGCTCTTTGTGGAGCACTGACTGTGTCAGACACTGTTTTAGGTGCTGTGCATGCTACAGGTGAAGACAGAGTCAGTCCTCCAGGCGCCTGCACTCCAGGTAGGATGGTGGACAATAAATACATAAGGAAATTAATAAAGGTAATTTCACATGCTGGTAAATGTGAGGAGGAGGTAAAGCAGGGCAGTGCGGTACCTCATTAATGGGGTCAGGGTGGCATTTTAGTCACGTTTGTAGAAGGCAGAGGCACCAAGAGGGAAGGCAACACAAATGTCTGAGAGAAGAGTTTTCTAAGCAGAGACAAGTGCAAACACTCTGGCATGCCTCAGAAAAGAAACAAGACTGGGTTTAAAAACCATCTATATACTCCCAGATTCATCTCACCAGCTCATATTTATCTCTTCAACTGCAGATTCTTACATCCAACTTGGCACTTGTAGGTTTCCCAAATCTATTAGGTAAAAAACTAAGCTTTTGGTTCTATGCACCAACCTCAAAATCAACCCCTTCATTGTGTCACCTTTGCAATAAGTGGCATTTCTATTTCCCCAGTTGCTGAGGCTTACAGTTTGGGTCATTTTTGACTCTGCTCTCTTTCTGGACTCATATAACATCCATATGCAAAACTGTTTCTTCCAAATGAAATAGAATCTGATCCCTGCTCACCACTTCCATTACTATCATCCTTATGCAAACATGGACTATTACAATTGCCTCAGCAGTAGTTAGGGTCTTAGCTAAGGTGTTGGCACAAAAATATCATCCTAGCTAAAAATACAGTAGTTCAAATAAGATAGCTACTTATTCTCCAATAGCCAAAAGGTAGAAGGCTCTATACTGTGAGGACACTCAGGGAACCAGATTCTATCTTGTGTCTCCAGCATTCTTTAAGGCATTTTTCTTTTCTTCATGTTGAAGCAGGCTCAGCACTACTCCTTTTATTCTAGCCTGACAGCAAGGGAGGGAAAAAAAGTGACTGAGTGTGTGTGTTTGTGTGTGTGTAGTGCAGCTTTCTTTGTAAGGATGCAACCTTGGTGTGAACATATCACTTCCACTCACATCCCATTGGTCAAGATGTGGTCACATGGCCATAACTAGCTGCAAGGGAGTCTGGGAAATGTAGTATCCAACTGGGAAGCCATTAGCTCACATTAGACTTGGGGTTATGTTTAGACTAAAACGAATAAGGGAGAAACTCTGGCAGTCTCTGCATCCACCTCTGTGATGGTAATAGAGATGCACAACCGAATCTTCCTTCAGGGAAGCACCTGTGGGGAGTGTGGCCAGTACATAGCCTCCTGCTGTCACCCCCTCTGGGGTCTGCCTTAGCTGTGGAGAGCTGCCTTGCCTGAGGTCTTGCCCTTCCTGGGCAACTGTGTCCCGGTCATTTCAGGACACTTGCTCTAGGGCTCCCCACCAAGTAGCCCCAACTTGCTGGGTTTACATTCAGTTCAACTTTTTCTCTGTGAAGCTTGCTTCTTCTTCTTCTACCTTCACAAGTGTTGGTTCCTGTTCCTCATAAACCTTTTACACCCCACATTGTCTCAGCGACTGCTTCTAGAAAGCCCAAGTTATTGGTCTCCTTGATTGTACCTACAGAATATTCCCCCACAGCCCCCAGAAGGGTCCTTTGAAAAATTCAGATTATATCACATCTCTGCTCGGAACCTTCTAGGGCTTCTTTCCACATTGCTCAGTGAAATTTGCATCCTGACCATGGCCAACAAGGCCCCACACATTGCCCCTCACCTCACTGATCTCTCTCTACCTCTCTGACCTCACTCACTCCTTGCTCATTCCCCTCCAGCCTCACCGGCCTGTTCCTTGGACATGGCCATCACCTTCCAGACCTGGTGCTTTGTCCTTGATGCTTCCTCTGAGGTCCTCACCCCGGCTCTTCCTTCAGGTGTCTGGTCTAATGTCACCTCCTCAGAGAGGCCTGCCATGATTGTCCTATTTAAAATAGCACTTCCTACTGGTGGTGACCATGGGGGAGGGGTTGCAGTGGGTGCATGGGGAGAGTGAAGGGGGTAAAGGGGCACAAGAATCTCAATCATAATATAAGTTGGTCATGGGGATGGTGGTACAGCCTGGAGAATATAGTCAATGATTCTGAAACATCTTCCTATGTTGACAGATACTACTTGCACTATGGGATGAGGATTTCATAATGTGTGTAACTGTTGAACTTGGGATGAGGATTTCATAATGTGTTGTATACTTGAAACCAATACAATATTGTGGATTGAATACACTTCAATTAAAAAAAGAAATACTATCCTTTCAAAACAATAAATAAAATAAAGTAGCACTTCCTTCCATCATCACTATTCCTCTTACCCTATTTATTTTTCTTATAGCACTTCATCTATGTGATTATTATTATTATTTGTCTCTAGGGCAGAGATTTTTGTTGGCTTTGTTCACAGCTATCCTGGCACATAGCCATCCTTTAAGAATAGTCACAGAATAAGTGAATAAATGGACGAAAGCAGGAAAGGGGAGAGAGTTGAGAACACAGGTTGGCAGGGGCTAGATCATGCAGGGCTTTAAAGACTATGGTGAGGAGTTCGTGTTTTATTCTAATTTTAATGGGGAGCCATGGAATATCTAAGCAGAAGAGTGTTCCGATACATTCTTTGGGATGATCATCAGCTGAACTCCAAGGACCCAGAAACTCACTGTTACCAATGACAAGACACCATTTTTTGAAGAAACCTGTTCCATTGCTGAAAATATTTAATGATTTAACATTTATTTCATACACTGAATCCTTCTTCCCTATAAATGCTCCTCATTAATCCAAGTTTTGCCCTCAGGAACAACTCAAAACAAGTTTAAAACTTCTTCCATGTAATGGGTCTTGAAATATTTGGAGACAGTTTTCTAAGTCTTCTCTCTAGGGTAAAAACATCCAAGATTCTCTGAATTATTATCCTATTCCATGACTTTCAGATTTTTTATTGCCTTTCAGAGGTCTGGCTTTTCAATGGGCTCCTCAATGATGGCCAAACTTTGGTCTGACTAGCACAATATAAAGAAGCAATTGTGTCCAAGATCAGAGTTGTCTATGTGTTTGAATAATTCAGTTACTTCCCAGTGATGTCACTACTAGATCAGACTAACCTTGGGGTCAGTGGAAACATCTGGAACTTCTTTAAGCTGGAACTGTTCTGTCCTCTACTTAATCAACCTACACACTGAGGTTTACATCGATCTTGCGAAATTTATCCTGAGTTTCTGGCTGATGTGCTGAGCTTTTGTGATCAACTCTGTATTCTCTCAGCTGTGCAACATCTGAAAATTTGTAGAAGTTGTTTAGTCTTCAACTTGTTGAAAATATTGACTAGAATAGGACAAGGATAGAATTTTATGGTTTTCTTCTTGAAAAAAGTTTCTAAATTATCAGCTTTTCAAATAATGGGCTGAGTGAATAGAGGAATGTATTCTTATCTATTAGTGCAAGGAAACTTAGTTCTAGGACATTAGTAGATAAGTGCAAAGATTTGGGATCAGGGAAAGTATATGAAGGAGGGCATGCTATATTGAAGGAAACTAATATGAGAACATGTAGAAAAAGGAAAAGTCATGAATACACTTGACAGGTTAAGTAGTCAGTCACATTTATTTTCACCTAGGAGAAAAGGGAAGTCATCTGTAAAGGTCCTGGATGTGTTTGTGCATGTTCATATAATGAGATGCTTTAAGATTGCTTCTTAAAATCTGTGATCTTCTTGAGGGGTCCATATAAATCAATGTTGTTGAATGTCCATACTGACTTTAAATTTAAAGATTTAAATTTAAAACAAAAAAAGCAATAGATCATATTCATGGGACAGATTTATGCCTTAGTCTCTTAAAAACAGTGAATCATTCTCCAAGCCTTCCTTTACTCTCACCTAATCCAAACATATTAGAGCTAATAAAGCCACATGGGTTTTAGTTGACTCATATTAGAGCTACTGAGTAGAACTTTTCATGTAGAGTTTGTACAAGCAGCTGCTAAATCAACTAGTAGTGCTGTAGTCAACACACATTTCAGCTTCTCACTCCCCAGGACACCTTCAAAAGATAATGTCATCGAATGTTTTGCTAAAATGGAGGCATACATTATAAGAAAAGCACTTTTCTCTTACCTACTTCCCTGTTAAATTGTCAAAAACATAACTGGGCTTAATTTGTTGTGACCTGTTGGAAGAGGGCCCAAGTCTTTAGTGATAATCTCACATTCATCTAAGTGTACATAAACCACATTGTATCACAATTCATGCCACTGGGATGTGGATTTATGTCAAACTTAGTGATACTTGGTTTTCATAATCTGTTGCTTTTCCTCCAGTGTTTTCATGAATATCTTTATCATTAAAAAAATTCCTTTTTTCTTCTACCATAAACCATAAAGTGATACAAACACATTATATAAAATGGAGAAATAGAGAAAACAAGAAAAAAAAAATCTCCTAACTAAAATACACTTAATATTTTGGCATATTAGCTTTCAGCAGTTTTCTATATATATTCTTTACAGTATTACAATATTGTACGTATTTTTTGTTGTGTTTTGTTTTGCTGCACGGTTCCTGGAGGCACTGCAATACCAGGTTGATGCATGAAGTGGACGGAGCAAGCTCCTATTCCATCTCCCTGCTCTAAAAATCCATATAATATATTGCCCTTGGATAGAGAACATATCAGATATTAAACTGGCAAGAACATATACTACACACAATCTTAGCCAAAAGGCCAAGAAGTGATGTACATATTTTTGTAAACAAAATGGTCATTTTTTGGATTATATTCCTTTCCATACTATATTGTAAAGATTGATGACATTGATTGGTGGCAGATGTAAATAAAGATTTACAACTCTTGCAACTTGGGATGTATCTTCCTGGATTCAAGCCCTGAAATGCATTTGGACAGCTAGTTGCTTTTATTATTGTCTAGCTGACCTTCAATTTCATCTTCTTGAAGTCTGTTTTACCTTTTTCACTGTGAGTATAATTTTTTTTCTAAATAAGCCAGAAAGGAACTAAAAATTAAATAATTGAGCTCTCTGTCAATTGTTAACATTATACTATGTTTTAGAATCTTCTGAAACATTGAGAAGGTCAGACAATAAACTGAACTAACCTTTCTGGAAGGCAACCAAGCAATATGTATCGAGCTCCTTGTAAATGTTTGCCTTTGATCCAAGTAATTCCTCACCTAGAACTAAAATCCTAAGGAAATAATTTATTCAAAGATTTTGTAAAAAGATCATAACTATGGCATCATTCACAAGGGTGAAGATACCACCTAAATGTCCAAAAGGTAGGAGATAAAATATAAATGATGGAAGACTATGTAGTCACTCTTTCTCTTGTTCTTTTGTGTTTTCTAGTAATAAGCATCAATTCACCACATCTAATGGAAATCCTATAAAAGTCTACGGTTTTCTTTAGGAATTCCCTAACGAATTAGTACTTTGGTGTAAGACACCTGAGTCGTTAGTATTAATGAGAAGAAGAATGTTAATGAGAGCTGAATTCCATCAAGCCCTCAGCCAAGTAATGTGCAAGTACTCTGCATGCATTCTAACTTAATCCTTCCAGCTAGCATTTGAAGTAGGTTTTATTTTCACCCCCAAGTTAGAGATGCATATGTGACTGCAGAAGGTTCCTTGCCTAAGATATCACGGAGAGGAAGAGGCAGTCAGGACTCAAACCCAAGTGCTCCGAGTAAGACCTCTGTCCTCAAACAGGACACCACACTCCCTCTACGGCATGGGCTTGTCTTCCTCCCTCACGGAGCCATCCTCCAAAGAACCACACTCCCTTCTGCTATTTGATTCACATTCTCGTCCACAGACTTGAAAGCACAACTCTGTCTGGGTTGCTTTTCTCCAGATCCAGTTTGAAACCTGAGCTTCTGGGTTGGCCATTCTGTCCAGCAAAATCCCCTCTAGTTTTGGAATACTGTCCTTAGCCCTCTGCTGGGACTCGATTCTCCCCGCATCTCAGGCCATGATTTGAGAGGTAAAATCCCTCTCCACAATGCATGTTTCAGGGGAGCAGCTCATGTTCTCATTCCTCATGGCCAGGTGCACACGTGGCCCATTTCATGCCACTCATTTCGTACAAAGTCTCCCATTCACCAACACCACAGAATGCAAAGTTGGTTTGGAAAGGGAGAGGGAGGGTGGGTTTAGTTTGAACCTGCCAAGGTTTTTCTTTTTTCAATCCCTTTTATGACATCTGTCTCCTATGCCGCTGTCGGTAGTTTTTCTGAAAAACAAATTACCTTGGTCTTCCTTTTCGCTGCCTTCAGGATGAATTCGAACTCCTAAACATGACTTATCAGAGCCTTTGTCATCTAAAGCCTACCCATTCTGGAGCCTCATTTCCCACTATTTCTCACCTGGAATATTCTGCTGCAGCAGCATCGAGCTGTTCGCAGCTGCTGGGAACACATCAGGCGGGTATGTGCCTCCTTGTTTCGGCGCCTCTGGAGTATCCTCCTCCTCAGCATCACACTCACTCCACTGCATTCCCTCTGAACTGCCAAACTCAAGGTTCTGTAAGACATAATACAAATGAAATGGCCTCTCTGAAGTTTCTGCAATTGTTTCCAAGGAGAGTAAGTACCTTAGCCTTTCTTTTTTTATTTGTAGCATTGTATCTCAATCCTAGTAAACTGTGAACTCCTTAAAGGCAACAGTCAAGTCTTGTGTATTTCTTTAATTCCAGCATCCACCAAAAAGTACAGCTTAGCAAAGACTTAGTAAATGTTTGTAAAAGAATGAATGAATTCATGGAACCCAGGAGGTTACTTCACTAGAGACCAAGGAATCACACAATACAGAAAGTAGAGAAAGTGGTCTCACTTGGGCAAGAGAGAATGTATCTGGAGGAAGCCAATCAGCTGAACTTGACTTAGGTAACTATCAGCATGCTGAATCAGTGGGTCTTAACCCTTGGAGCAATCATAATTACCTGGGCACTTTTAAAAAATTGCCAGTGCTTGAACCCTATTCTCAGAAATTCTGTGCAATTTTTCTATTTTTTAAAGACAGTCTGAGAAAGCATATGCAGCCAAGGTTAAGAATAACTACTCTAGATAAAGATACAAATTGCAGTATATAAAGATATTAGTTTCTTCAAAACTACATCCCCTGCATGTAGGGGATCCCAGAATACACACAAAGATATCTCGCTGCTGACTTAATATTTCTAGACGTATTTAATCATATTCATTAAGGACTGTGACTTGTTCCCTGAGCCCCTCTGTAAATGTATGCATAGTTACCTGATAGATTTTGCTATCATAGGAGAATAGGCACTTTTCCACTAGAAGCTTGTTGGTGGATATTGGCTAGAATCCCAACCCAGGGAGGCAATATCAAAGTTGGTTCTTTTTTTTTTTCTCCCAAATCTAAACTGTTGCTAAATGTTTAACGTTATGGTCAAAGTCTCTGCTTGTGAAATAAAGTTTTGGACATATGATGCAACGTTATTGCAGAAGTACAAAACCTTGGACTCTGAGTCTAGGTCTCTATAGGTTAATTTACAAAGTAAAGCAGGAAAGGATATAAAGTCATTAAGAGTTTCTAATACAAAATCCTATGTTTCTTATAATACAAAATCCTATGTTTCTTATGAAACAAATGCTGTATGTATTCTTCAATCTAAATGTCTATGTTCATGGTTTATAAAACATAATAAACTAAGGGCAACATTAAATCCTAGGGTTGGCTAATCTTCAGTGGCGAGTATAAACCCCATTATAAAACAACCACATGATTTGCCAAATTCCTTGGATTTTTCATTTGCTCTGCCAAATTAGACGCTAGTGGAAGGCTTAAATGTGTCTTTAAAATATCATTTAACATCGATTATCAGCCAGCTCCCTGATTATTGTCATAAATTAGTATGAGTTGAACCATATGGAGGGGAATATAGATCGGGCTACAGTTCAGCCCGGTGGGACTAAAGTTATCAGAACAGTAACTCACAGGCTGGCAGGTGAACAGTTGCTTCTCATTTTAAGGCTCACCACAAAGCCTTTTCCTTAGATCCATGTGTGTTTTTGGAAGAATTCTGGAAACATCTTCTAATTCTCAGTCATGTTTAAGCGGCAAAGCATTCAGGACTTAGAATAGTTATAATTTATTAGTTGTGCATATTACCATCCATTATCCTGTATTTAATTATCAAACAAAGGAACATCTTACTAGCCAAAACAACAAAAATAAACACCAAACCCCAAATATGTATGACTCCCCCCAAAAGCCATCAGACTAAGTTTGATTTAGTTGTTTCTTCATTTTCCTGTTATTATTTTTGCATTATTTTCCAAAGTTTATAGCAGGCAAGTTGGAGCTAGATGTCAATGATCTAAAAGAGCATATATAATATAGTATATATGTATACACATATTGCTTTTCTTCATACATGTATGTATTTGTATATACATGTGTTACACACACACACATGAACATAAAATTGAGAAAATTCTATCTGACATTGATTTTTAGGGGTGAGGCAAATAAAGGTTGGGGCCTCCTATGGTTCAGTTGAAGGACAGTTTCTCATTAAGAGTACTCTCAAGGAAACCACAGAAAGGGCACACATGCTTTTCTTTTTGTAGTTATATTTTTAAACCATTTCAAATTTCAAGCATACAGAAAATTTCCAAGAATAGAACAAGAAGCTTCCATGTACTTTGTACCAAGAGGCCCCATTTAGATTTCAGCAAACATACCCTCAGGCTCTTAGAGACGGAGAACCCCGTTGTAACTCACTTGGCCAGTCTCCTCCGACTCCCTCATTCTTTCTCTGCCTTTCACGGAATTTGTCTTTTTGAAGGTTACAGGACAATCATTTTGCGTGTCTTTCAAGTTGTTATGTGCAATACTTTCTCATGACACAACCCAGGTCATCATGTTTCTGGCAGGATTATTGCAGAAGAGATGCCATGTTCTTCTCATCACATACTATTAGGGGTACACAGTGCTAATTTGTCTCATTAATAGTGGCATTAATTTTGATTATTTGATTAAGATGGTGTCTGCCAGGTTCCTCCACTATGAATTCTTTTTCTCCCCTTTGGAATGAATAATTATTTTATGTGGAAGACATTTTTAAGGCAACATGAACATCTCATTTGCTTGTTTGCTCAGTCCCAAGAACACCCCCTAGTTTTAGCATCCATTGATATTTCTTGCCAGAAAAAAAAAGTTCTATAATGATTTCCAAATGGCAATTTTCTGACTCCAGTATTCCTACTGTTATTAATTAGATGGCATTCTACTGTTAAAAAAGAGAACTTTCTTATCTTCCCATATATTTGTTAGTATGTTTATTTTTGTGAATGTAGACTCATTTGATTCCTGTTTTAGTCAATGGATTACAACTCATTACTTATTTTGACACTCACATTGTTCCATATTTGACTAGTGAGAACCCCTTCAAATGACTTCTGGGTCCTTTTAACATGTCCCTATCATTCTTTGAGCATTGTCTGAATTGTTCTTCACAACATGATGTTCCAGGCTTTTTTTGTACTTTTCCTGTCCCTGTCCTAGAATGGGCCAGTTTTCCAAGGAGCCTTGATGCCTTTCAGAAACCGAGGTGTAGACACTAGGTATGCTCATTGCTACTGGATGTATTGCCACGCCCAGGCTATGTTCACGGAGAGAGCTAGGAGTTTAGGAATGTACAGGCAACATACATATGTACATGAACACACCTTTATATCTATACATACTTCTGTTTCTATATATATGTGAAATCTGTACTGATATCTCCCTTCCAACTCAATACCACTGGCTTCATCGGAGCTTTCTTTCTTTCCAGTTTGTTACTTCTCTGGATTAAAAAGCATCCTGACCTGTTCTGCTCCCTGTATTTGCTTGTTTGCTCCATCCCTTGTATGCAGGCAATTCTGTAACAAAACTGAGCTGCCATCCTCTCACAAGGGCCACCATGACTGCCCCATTCGGGTCTTCCCTATGACTTCTGACCAGAATTTAAAGGAAGGAAGCAAAGAAGGACAAAGGAAGGAAGGGATGGAGGGAAGAAGAAAGGAAGGAAGGCATTGTTTTAAAATTGAGGTATAATTAACATACAACAGAATGCACAGATCTTAAATGTGGAACTGAATGAATTTTGATAATTGCATGTGCCCAAGTAACAACCACTTAAAATAAAATATAGACCATTTCCTCCCTTCCAGAAAGTTCCCTCCTGTGAGGGCATAAATCTTTCAGCAAACAGCATTAAGAACCCCTCACCCCGTCATCCCTGCTCTCAATGTCTACCACTCAATCGGCAGCTGCTGCCAACAATGTTCTCTCTTCAATTTCAGATTCCTCTAAGTCTCTTTCCCTGATGCGCAGCCTGTTTGGTTACTCTCTCTTTTTCCATCTACCTTTTTATTATGTAGAACAACTTGGCCCCCTGTTCATTAGTTTTCTCTCTTCTCCACCCACTGAGGGAATTCACCATAATAAGGCAGAGCCTGGGAGTGATCTAGCAAACAAGAATCCTTCCCCCTAGAAGGGGAAGGTGGAATTCTGTGTGTGTGTGAAAGTTGTGATTTAATCACAAAAGGCGAAGGAACACCATTCTTTTACAGTAGTGGCACTATACCTTTCTTCTTATCATAAACACAATGTTCAGTAGAAGCATAATTAAAGAATCACTGCCTGACAAGAGCATCTCTTAAACTGCTGTGTTTTAAGCAACTTTAGACCTGTGGCTATAAGCCAAGACCACCCAAATGAGAACAAGCAAAGGCTATTAATTCTGAGCTTTTGCTACAGCAAGGAAGTCAGCCACCATCATGTGCACTTGGCAGAGACTCAAAGCCATTTAGAGGAGAGGGAAAACTTCATAGTGGACAGAAAGGGAAAATTTCAATCTGTCCTGATTGGAAGCTGTTGGTATGGGGAAGATGGATGTGGACTAAGTAGAAGCCCGCATCCTATGGTATTGGTTAGAAGAACATATTTGGTTTCCTCTGGCCTGGTTGGGCCAATTGCTGCAGAGGTTGTGACTTGGCTTCCTGGATTGGTTGTTACAGAGATTATGGGTCAGAGTTTGATTTTTATATATTGTTTGGCCATTGCCCATTTGTACACTCAGTCCCTAAGAGCCAATGATGTATGAGAGAACTACAGAATCACGGATGGTCCCCTCTGAATCTGCCCAAGCAACATCATCCGCATGGGTCATGCTCTCCTCCTACTCAACTTCTTATCTCCTTTGATGCACAACTTGTAATTCGATGTCCACTTTCCAATACCCAATAGAGCCTTAGAAATCTGTCTAGGCAGATCTAAGAAGTATGAAGCATGGACGAGCAGGACTTTGTGTTGATCTGATTCGAGAACGAGGATCCAAGGGCTGCTCTAGGGTCATCACTGGAACTCCCAGGAGGATCTTGTTACTAACTGCAGGTAAAAGGGGAATCTGGAGAAACAATCAATCATCCATGAGACATTCCTTAGAATCATACACCTGGAAACTGGAATATCATTTTAAAGGCATGTAGACTGAAACCCAGAGATTTAGTGATGGTCCTAAGTTTATATGTCAAAGCCATGGGGTGAAGCAGGCCTTTCGGTCTTTTGGTGCTCCATCCACTATGTACACAAACAAAGGCTGGAGAATGAGAGCTCTGGATCAGAGACCTGGCAATATGGGAATGACCAGGACTGAAGCAGAGGCAATACTGAGCTGCTTGTGCCAGTAAAATAATTAGTATCAAGACCAAAACTATCTACCAAAGATTTCACAACAGACCCACAGAAGTGAAAAGTAAATGATTAAAGAATGTAGGTCTTGGAATTCCTTTTAAATCATGATACTTTATCTTCTATTTACACAGATAAAAGTAGTTAATATTTAAGCACTTTTAGTCTTGCATCTCTCTTGTTAGTAGAGGAAAGCCATTTTGGTAGTGCCAGCGTGAATCATCTGCGATGATTTCTCCAGTGCTTATCTTGTCCTTGGGTCTTCTCTGCCACGTTGCTATAGCAGGAAGGAGTAAGTACTCTTTGCTTTTGCAAAAAATAATTACTATATCCAAACCCTTAGTATATGCCAGCGGTCAATAATGGTAACTTAAATTCTCGTTAGGGTGGATGCTATAATAGAGACTGGATGATACTTTTTCTTAAATATTGTCACACTTACAGCTCTTCCATAATACATTCAGCCAATTTCAGCCTCAGTGTACTGACCTTTAAAATGGGGATAACAATAGTATCTTTAAAGGGCAGTTGAGATTAAGTGAGATAGTGAATATATGAAGTATTTGGTACAGATCTTGCCATACTGGCAGCATTAAACAGTTTCATTTATGTGCTGGTTGAACTTAAATATGCAAACACAGATTTCTTAACCAACCACATTGTGCTCTGTTCCAGCCTGTCCCAAGCCAGATGAGTTACCATTTTCCACAGTTGTTCCATTAAAAACATACTATGACCCAGGGGAACAGATAATATACTCCTGCAAGCCGGGCTACGTGTCCCGGGGAGGAATGAGACGCTTTACCTGCCCACTCACAGGACTTTGGCCCCTCAACACTCTGAAATGTATACGTAAGTCATGTCTTCTGTAGCATTCCCTGCCCTTTTTTGGATTCTGGACATTTGGAGGATAATCTCCCTTTTTATGCTCAGGGTGCAGAGTACCAGCAGAGCTGCCGAGAGAAGGGCTGTCAAGAACAGGAGGGTGTGGGGGTTTCTCCCCAGGAGAGGAGACTGAGGGTACTAGGTGCAGTCTAGAGAAGAGGGGATGAGCACCACCAGAAACTAGGAGGGGTGTAAAAAGAGATCTGGTGTGAAGAGGGAAGCATTCGGAAGTGAAAAGAGAAGGGCAGAGACTCGCAAATTTAAACAGATGCTAAAGAGACACTTGAAAAAAATAAAACACGAAGGATCATCCTATATTTGGACTTAGTCTTCAAATGAAAGCAGAGTTAATAGTTACTAAAATGAATATAAATTTCATCTAAATTATTTGTGTATTTATAATAAAACTGAATAGATTAAATTAATAATATGCTACTAATTCTATCTATCTCGCTATTGCCCTATGGTAGATAGTTGCTTTTGATTATTCCTTGGTACATGGTTCTGTGATATCATGTTGGCATTATTTTTCATAGTCAAATATTGAGCAATCAACTAGATAGAATTTCTGGCAATTTTATGTAGAAGTTAAGCAGTGAAAATAGAGTAAAAATAACTATATGGACCTATGTGAGCTCTGATTATTTTGGTCACATGGACATGAACTTTGTGAAAATTATGTACTTCATACAAGTGATTTTAATATACCTTTTGATTAAACATGATTTGTAATGAAAAATCATTCTAACATCACAAGGGAAAATTTCTCTTTAATCAGCCATAACTCTTGAACACTAACAACCTCATTTTTTCAAGTTATTTTCCACATGCATATATTTGCGTCATTGCAGAGAGTAGATACCATTTTGTATTTTTGTTTTCATCAGCATATCTTAAAAGCTGACTGTGTCTCTATAGTCGTCATCATTGATATTTTGTTGGCTGCATAATAGATCAACTGTTGATTTACCATGATTAATGAAAACAATCCCCTGACAGTAAACATTAGACTGTCCAATTTTTTTTTTTTGAGAGGGCATCTCTCATATTTATTGATCAAATGGTTGTTAACAACAATAAAATTCTGTATAGGGGACTCAATGCTCAATGCACAATCATTAATCCACCCCAAGCCTAATTCTCGTCAGTCTCCAATCTTCTGAAGCATAATGAACAAGTTCTTACATACTGAGTAAGTTCTTACATGGTGAACAGTACAAGGGCATTCATCACAGAAACTTTCGGTTTTGATCACGCATTATGAACTATAAACAATCAGGTCAAATATGAATATTCGTTTGATTTTTATACTTGATTTATATGTGAATCCCACATTTCTCCCTTATTATTATTATTATTATTATTATTTTTTAATAAAATGCTGAAGTGGTAGGTAGATGCAAGATAAAGGTAGAAAACATAATTTAGTGCTGTAAGAGAGCAAATTTAGATGATCAGGTGTGTGCCTGTAGACTAAGTGTTAATCCAAGCTAGACAAGGGCAATAAAACATCCATGGATGCAGAAGATTTCTCTCAAAACAGGGGGGGTGAGGTTCTAAGTCTTACCTCTGTTGATCCCCAATTTCTCACCTGATGGCCCCCCTGCAACTGTGCCTGTCTTAGGTTGTTCCTCCCTTGAGGAATCTTACCCATCTCTGGCTAACCTAGACTGTCCAATTTTTGTTACTAGAGGTAACAGTGTTATAATTAACACCTTGTGCATATGTGCATATTTGACTTATTTTGAATTATTTTCTTAGACTAGATACCAGTAAGTTATTAGATCAAAGGCTAGAAATGAGTTTGTATATTTTTATTTTAATGGAATATTCTGTAAGTCAAAATTCACCTTTTTATCTCTAAACCACAGCCAGAGTATGTCCTTTTGCTGGAATCTTAGAGCATGGAGCTGTACGCTACACAACTTTTGAATATCCCAACACGATCAGTTTTGCTTGTAACACTGGGTAAGGACTTCCTAGCTAATCGATGCAGAACATTTTGGTGCCCTTAAGCTAAACATCAAGACTGGTCAATATTTGATTGCTAGCCTTCAGGCTGGACTTGCTGAATATAAATTAATTTTAGTCCTGCTTTTAATTTACACCACAGTGGTGTTGAGGGTGGGGTAAGGTGCGGAGAATATAACAACTTAAGGGGTGGAGAATGTAATAGCTAATCTAGGGTAATATGAAGTAACTACAGTATCTAATTTTTCTGCTCTGATTATCTGAGGAGATACATTGAAATTATTGAAATGGATGATTATTTTTTATAACCGTTGGGCCAAGTCTTGGAATAAAGGTTTAAATACTTTAGGAACTGGATTTTGGCTTCAGTTGTAAACCTAATTTGATTGACCGATCTATAGAAAAGGATTCTATTCAGAAGTTTGGAAGTGTGATGATGTAGAACATAATTTTCTTAATCTTCATATAATGCAGTACAGCATCCCCAGGAAGTAAGCATTGACAATTGATCATATAGCTCATCAGCCTTATGAACAAAGACACCACTGGTGACATTGTCCATAGCATGTTGGCTATATGTTACAGCAAAGTTTTACTAAGGTTTCTTGTTTGGTATTGGAGATTAAGAAGTACTATGAGTGAAAGAGAAATGTAGTCGATTCCTCTGAATCACCAATTTACTAGTGGGTCTGATGACAAATGACCTTGAAAAATTGGCTTCAAGGATAGAATTTAAAATTTTCAATGGAAATAGGCCTCATTGTCTCTATGCATTCATATCAGTAGGCTGACAGAAACAAATAGTAGAGATTACTCGGTTTGGTTCATGTTTGTGATCCTGATAAAGAGATGGTTCTTTGCTCTATGTAAGAAGCAGTTAACTTGGCCCACTGGTTGGCGATGAGGGATTTGGGGGTTTGGCTCCAACGTCTACCAGCTAGGGAACCCTCTAATTTTTCAACCATTCACCTGCAGCATGAGCCTGAGATAAGCATTAAGTTACTTAGGAAAACAGCATTACAAAATGGGAAAGAAATCAATAGCATTGATCTGAAGCAATGCTCAGTAGAGAAGACATTTGAGATGCCATTGATGGATTATCTTACTGCTTGGTAGATTAAATTTTCCTTTGCAGATTTTATCTGAATGGAACTGATTCCAGTAAATGTACTGAGGAAGGAAAATGGAGTCCTGACCTGCCTGTCTGTGCCCGTGAGTCTGTGGGTTCCAGTTATGGGGACAGTGATCAGTCGGTTTGCCTGCAATGCTCCTGCTTTTAGCACCAAGTTCCAAGCCCCGGAAACCCCTCCGTCCATGCTCAATGAGATGGCTGGCCAGCCATATGGGGAATGGTCATCCTGGAGGATGAAATCACTTTGAAATGACAAAAGGGAAGCGTTCTACTCATGGACCCCTTTGTGTCCTGCACCTGGTTTCCGGGTTTACTACCTCTGGTACTCCCACAGTGTTTTGGCAGGGGCTTGGATATGTGTGGCATTGGTCTATCAGGCCTGCCTCCATTTGAATAGAAGAATGGGAAACAGTGGGATCAAATAGTTTTCTCCCACTCTGGAACCTCATTCATTCATGTATTCAATAAACATGTTCTGAGGCCCTCATATGTGCCACATTCTGCTTTCAACATTCAGGCTACAAAGCTGAAGATTTAGCTAAAGGAGACCTCAACAAATATGCCTAGTGGTGAGAGAGACAAGGCAAGTAACCTTCACAATAAGCTCAGAGTCCTTCATCCGAGGAGCTGGGTGAGATTCCTCCAAAAGGCACTGATGTTCGGAGCGGTCTGGGTCCACTCTGGGCTTTGCTTATACAGGGAAGGGCATCCTTATGTTCCCTAACTTGCGATTTTCATGAATCCAGTCTTTGACCAGGAGACCCAGACATTATAGTTATAGTAGTTATGAGGTTTTAACATTTTGGTGAGATCTGTCCTAGCAGAAGCAATTTTTTAAGAGACTTTGTTTAGTTTTAAGAAAAACTAAACTGTAAACATAGTTTTTAAGGATAAATTAAGTAGAGTGTTTTAGTCAGCAGGAGGAATCACCATGGTTCCTATAAATTGATTTCCCTTTTGAGCAGATGTATATCAATTATACAGTCACTTTTCTTCCATTATAAGCAGAAACCCTACTTTAGCTTCAATCTAATCTAAAAGAGTGCTTCTTATACTATAATGCACATATAAATCACCTGGGCATATTGTTAAATAGCAGATTCTGATTAATGGGTTTGGGGTGGGGTCTGGGCTTCTGCATTTCTAAGAAGCTCCCAGGCAAATTCCATGCTGCTGGCCCACAGATCACACTTTGAGTAAGTAGCAAGGATCTGGATGATTCAAATTAAACCACATTTTTGGTCTGCACTAAATTCCATTATGTTGGTATAACTTTCCCTGGATTGACTGCAACTCCACATTAGTCAGGTCAGGATGAAAACCTACTGCCATGTCTCTGTGGGAAGCTACTTGTAAAAACTCCATTCGCACAGTGCAAAAGCAGCAGCATTCAATAGGAACAAACAAATCTGAACCAGCAGTGGAACTCAAATGTCACAAATGACTTTGCGCCAAGTTGCTGTCCTCAGCAACTATGGCAGGGCAGTCCCTCAGCATTGTCTCCCACCAATGCCGACTTCCGGAAACATTTTCTAAAGGAGCATTTGGAGCAGAGACTTGTGAAAACCTAAGCATTGTGTTAACCTTAACAGGCAAATTAGTGATAGCAAGACTTAAATTTACTTCATTTCTAGTTTTCTGACTGGTTTGGACATCTGATTTGCCGATCATACTTGCTTGTTTGACTTCCACAATTGGCTGTTTTTACCCTGCAATTGATTAAATTTTGCATTTTCTCCAGTGAATCTGGGTTTTTCTCCTTTCTGGAAAGAGTATATTTAAAAGACTCAATCATTTTCATAGAAGTGATAGTTCTTTCCTTTTCCAGCTCTAACATGCCCTCGGCCACCCATACCTAAGTTTGCCACACTTAGTGTTTATAAGCCACTGGCTGGGAACAATTCCCTCTATGGAGACAAGGCAGTCTTTGAATGTTTGCCACAGTATGCGATGTTTGGAAATGACACAATTACCTGCACAGCTCATGGCAACTGGACTGAATTACCAGAATGCAGGGGTAAGTGCAATGATAAGACAAAATAATTATGGTAGCGTACAATCCCGTTTTTGAAAAGTATTGAAAATTCCACTATCACTGAATGTTTCAATCAATGTTTCCTGGCACCTACAATGTGTCAGGCAGGGTGGTAGGCAGATGAACCAGACCTGGTTTCTCATCTTAGGAGAGCTTTGTATAGTGCAATGAACTGTCTGGAGTTACCTGGGAAGGCTCCCCCGAGGAGGAGTGGAGAACGAGGGCAAGACATGCCCCACAGAGCACAGGATGTGGGAAGTCAGGGAGGCCTGGAGGAACAGGGTGTGCACGGGGACAGCTGGATATCATGGTCAGGATGGTGAAGAGAAGCCTGCATTAAACTGGTGAGTCCTAGGAGATGAAAGTGAAAAACTGAGTTGCAGCCAGAGTTTTGTAAGTTTTTATAGTCTTTACTTAATTTTAAGAATCACAAGAATATTTGGTTTAAAACATTATGAAAATTCTTCCTCCTTCAAATTAACCTATAATTACTATCTTTGAATGTGTTAGCTGTATAACAAGTGATAGAGAATTTCATGCACACATGGAGTTATGCTAAGGACAGTTAACTTCTCCTGTAGTAGATATTTTACATATTCCAAAACATTAGTGCTTTTTAGCATGGGGAAACTGCCAATAATAATACATAGCACCTTTTGAGGGACTTAACTTTAGGCCAGGTACTGGTCTCACACCAAATATATGTCATCCCATTCAGTTCTCCTAAGTAGAAGGCTCTTTTCTTTTCTTTTTTTTCCCAACCATTCCCCTAGATGTTCTCAATTGTCAACATATTGTGACATTCTCTCTTTCTCTCCACAGATAAGATACATTTTTCCTGAACCATAATAAGTTGTATACATCATGACATTTACCATAAACACTTCAACATGAATGTCCTAAGAACAAAGATATTCTCTTATATTATCACTGTACCCAAGACACTTAACATGTTTTAAATAATTAACAATAATAATTTAAACAGTTATAGTAATATAAACAATTAACAACATTTATTTCATATGGAAATTTTTCCAACTGACCCAGAAATATCCATTATACATGCATGTTGTTTTATGTGGGATCTAATCAAGATTCACATACTCTATTTAGTTGTCCTGTCTCTTTAGTCTTTTTAAATCAAGAACGATTCCCTGCCACCCACTGATATCTTTGAAGAGTAAGTTCTAGCTTGTTGTCATGCAGAATGTCCTGCAATTTGAATTTGGTTGATTTCTTACTCATGATTAGACTGATGTTAAATAATTTTGGTGAATGTACATCCAATCACACTGGAAGACACATAGTATCAGTCCATCCCTGGTCATGCTCAGTTTTATCCCTTCGTCAGTTAGGATGTGCCAGATTTTCTCTTGGAAAAGCATCTTTTTTTTTGGAATTAATAAACAACCTATGGGGGATATTTTGGTATTGTGTGAATATCCATTCTCCAGAAGTCATTTTAGCATCCTTTGATGTTCCTTGACTCAGTCATTTATGACACTGGTGGCTGCAAAATGGTGACTTTCTCTGTCTTTCCTTCTATATGTATTAGCTGGCATTCTTCTACAGAGAAGAACTTTTCTTCCATGGAATATTTTTTTTAAGTATTAAAGTATAGGCTCATAGATTATTTTTCATTCATGTGTGGAAGAGCCAGAATTGACCCAAGTGTTCCAACTCTGGAGTTTGTTCTCTTAAACTACCTCATTAAACTACTTCCCAAGAGGACCATGCTCCTGGCTCCAGCCTCGCTGTCTTGTGTTGGAGTAAACAGGGATCTGGGTTTGGGACTCTACTGTTGAGGATCCTAAGAAGGCCAGGAAGTGGCACCATTTTTCTCCTTCATAGTTCATGCCACTTGTTGTGTAGTCTGAAGACAATCACAAGAATTAGATTTAACATTTAAAATCCAAATAATGGTGTGCCAGTGAGCAAGGAGGGAGTCTTGGTGTTTTAATTTCATGGTTTTCCAATTAAAAGAGACAGATTTTTTTCCCCCTTCTTTCAATCCCACCATCTTAGACTCTGTGGAGATGAAATTTCCAATAAATAATACCGTATGATTATGTGAGAGCCCAAAGAACTTAGTAACTCATTAACTTACCTTCAAAGTATTGTTGTTTTCTTTTGCAACATCCAGGATCCTGTGAGTATAAGGGGGCTAAATTAAGCACCAATGTTCCTAAAAATTGCATTCCAGCTACAGGAACACTCATGATTCAGTAATGTAATAGAGATTAGAATGTAGCTATTCTGTAACTACTGGACAATACTACCATTTATACTAATGTCTTACTGAACAAACATTTTAGAGGTAAAATGCCCATTCCCATCAAGACCAGACAATGGATTTGTGAACTATCCTGCAAAACAAGTTCTTTATTACAAGGATAAAGCCACATATGGTTGCCATGATACATATGCATTGGACGGCCCAGAAGAAGTAGAATGTAACAAATTTGGAAACTGGTCTGCACAGCCAAGTTGTAAAGGTATGAAACATGGATGGGGTCTTAAAATGTCTCTGAATTTATCCAGTGGATCACCTTTACTTGCCAATTTCTTGTTCCAGTCATTTCCTACTTGTTGCTCAGACTTGCTTCACAGTAAATGGTATGGGAAAGACTTTAGGAGTCACATGTGCGTGAGGAAGCTTCATGCTTAGCAACCTTGCTTGAGATTAAACTGAATGACATAAAAAAAATCCTTTGTAAGCATTGATAATATGGTGGAAGATTGTGTGGGCTTCCTGTAATTGCTTTTAGGTCTTTGCTTATGAGCATCCTTTTCTGCTTTCTCTAGTCAAGACTCTGCTTGTTGCAAAAACCAAACACATATTCAAACTAGTTCAAGGAAATGAGGGCCTTTTATAATTGGGCAACAGGCAATCGTATGGACATTGATGATGAAGAAATGAAAATCAAGTGGCCCTCCTGAGGACTGGAATTGGAAATTAGGAACTATTCCTAGTCCTTCCATATCTCATTGTCCTCATGGTCTTTCTCATCTCCGTGTTGCTCTACTGACTCACCTTGAATCTGGCTTGACTGTATACCAGGACCTCTCAACTAAAGGATTCATCACTAACTGGCCATTTTTCCCTGAGATGCTGGTTCCTTTGAGTTAGGTGTCTGTGCTTGATCCTAGCAGTGCCATGCTTAGGCAAAAAACAACCTAACACTACATTTCTGTTCAGATTGATGTGGGATTGACAGTTTGAGCAGAAAAGGAAATTAGGCATAACAGGCAAAGTGATGTATGATCAGAGTCTTAGTTGGGGTCCCCTAGAAGCACAGCCTGAGATAGGGGATTAAGTGCAGTTAATTTATTAAGCGAGGGTTTCAGGAAAAAGACAGTGACACTAGTAGCGTAGAGTAGACACTGGTTCTCAAAATTCACAGTGCATCAGAATTACTTGGAGGGCTTGTTTAAACGCAGAGTTTCTGATTTGGCACATCTGGGATAGGACCTGAGAATCTGCATTAGTACCAAGTGTCCAAATGCTGCTGCTGCTGATCCAGGGACTAAGTTTTGAACAAGCATGAGGTCTCAGCTAGAGTCTAGCTACAGTTTCATGCCCCTGGGAGCGGTGAGCCATAACTTCTACCCCAGATCTGACCTCACCAAGGGGGAGGGGGACCTGGCCACTTAGCCACTGGCTGTGGGCTGCGCCCTTCCTTGACCCTGGGGTTGGGGGCTGTGGGCATAGCCCCCTAGGAGAAGATTTGACTCCCTTATGGCTGAAGGCAATTTTTCAGAGAAGGAGCATTTGTGAGCTATTATCAGCCAACTCTCACAGTGGCTGGCTGATGGGTATACCAGTTCAATAACTGGGATCTGAGTGGGATAGTGTAAGCTTTTATGAAATGGCAGCATTTGGTACAAGTTCTTTTTTACTGAAGTCCAAAATTTGATGCTCCTGCTCTGACTTTCTCATATGGCTTCTCTAGGGGAGGAAAAGACCATGTTGGAAGCCATGACTAATGGTTCTGTTGATAAAGAATCACTGTCAGCACTGATACTGTTACTCTGTCCATTCTTGGGATCTTCTTGTCTTGAGCAATATGTTTGAGGTGTACTCATCTGCTCATCCAAATGCCACATTCTATTAAAAAGAGACTAACTGAATGCCTAAGTTTAGACTAAAAATATTGTCTCTTTCAGCATCTTGTAAATTATCTGTTAAAAAAGCCACTGTACTATATGAAGGACAGAGAGTAAAGCTCCAAGAAAAATTTAAGGATGGAATGCTGCATGGTGAAAAAATTTCTTTCTTCTGCAAAAATAAGGAAAAGAAGTGTAGCTATACAGAGGATGCTCAGTGTATAGATGGCACCATTGAAATCCCCAAATGCTTCAAGGGTAAGTCGAACACTGAAACTTTAAGCTAGAACTTCTCCTTGCACTTCACCATAATTAGCACTACTATTACATAATGACTACAAGAAGCCATGCCAATCTGGCTTTTGGGTTTTTAAAAAGAGAGGGGGCCAGTGGGAAAGAGCAAGATGGTGGTAGGCTGCATTTGATTTCTCCGCTTGCATAAATATTTTCCTTTCCAATTCTTTTCCTGGAAACTCGGGGTTGTGGTTATATTTGATGAGTGTTGAGGTAACATGTGAAATAATAACCCAGGTGAGATGTTAAAATCACTCAAAATGACAAGGCATAATAAGCTGAATACAAATCAGTAGAAAAAATATTAGAAGAAAACGGTTTTTAAAAAACCAGACCAAGCTTTGGTGATGTATTTCTTCAGGCTGTTCTCCCATACAGTCTTCAGACAGATGCAGCACTATTGGTACATTGGAGAATTAATAAAGGGCTGATACAGTTTTTTTTTCTCTTAATCTTAACTGTCAGAGTTATATAGAACCTCTTATTTTCCCTCTCGGAAATGAATGCCCTATCGTCTCCCTAATGTGTTCTCCTATCACTTAAACCTTATGCTAAACAGTTTTATTCACATAATTTAATTTATTGTATATGTTTGTAAAATGTCTTTGATTTGGCTTGGCTATTTTACACATTTAGGAAATGATTGTTTCTCTTAGAAAGTTTATCTTTTTCTCCCCAAACAGAACACAGTTCTTTGGCTTTCTGGAAAACAGATGCATGGGATGTAAAGCCATGTTAAACTAGTTTTCAGAGTCAACATTCGGTGTCGTACTTGTGTCTGTGTCTGTCCAAGCAACCTAATGAAGGTGGAAGAATAAAGCAACTGAATTTATTGCATCAGCCATGGCAGAATTATTCATCAGAGTAGCTGACTTTTAGTTATGTTATCTGTTATATGTTATCTTAAGAAACCCAAATATATGGAACATCATCATTTCATGACTGTGAAATGGAAAGTGTAAACAATTATCTGGGTAACCCAGTTCCCCTCTCCCAAATTCCACTCGCAAATGTTTTCACCTAAAACAATTGCAGTATTTTTCAGAGAATGATCCACAGACCCCCCGCATCACTATGACCTGGTACTTGTTACAAAGAAAACAATGGCTATGAGGCAGAATTTCTCAGGATGGCCCTCGAATCTGCATTTAGGACAAAGTCCCCAGATAGTGTTTTGTATTCTCAAGTTTGAGAAGCTTTCCAATAAAGGAATAAAGCAGGGACTTCTAGGTCAATAGAACTGGATTTGAAGCCTTAATGTTTGGTTTATATGTATCAAAAAAAATCTGCCTTTACCCACTAAAATCCCATGATCCATCACTGACATTGCTCCATTATGTTCAACTCCCTTGGCCTTCCCTCCGTCTTGTAGTACATGCCAGCAAAAGCTGCCCCGGCTCTAGATGCCTTCCCTGTGCCATCAGCAGAGCGGCTGTACTTTGCTGGGAAAAAACCCAAAACAACTCACAATCATGCGAACAGGTCCCACTTTCAATTCATGAACACAAGCCTCACACAGGCCTCAGCTCTGTGCAGCGACCCTTCCCTGGTGTCTTCCCTCCCTGACTCCTCATGGTGGCTATTTCTCTTCTCAGCCCTCCAGCCACCCTCCCCTTCCTCACTCTCAGCTCATGACCTTGCTCCTTATTTCACTGGGAAAATTAAAAGACCCTTTAAAAATCTTCCCACAACCAAATCCATCCTCTTACCAGTGTATGTGCCAGGTTCTCGGCCGTCCATCTCTGTAGGGTTGATGAACTCTGAGATCCCATTTAAGGACAAATCTTATGCACTTGATCCCATCTTCTCTCTTCTATGTCAGCATTTTGCTCCTGCAATGAGTGATTGGTTATTTCTATTCTTTCCCTTACTATTGGAGCACTTCTATCAGCATACAAATATACAATAATATCACCCATTTAAAAAACCAAAACCCCTTCTTGTTATTTCAAGTCTTTGTCCAGCTACTATTCTATCTCTTTATTCCTTGTTTTTATGAAAGTCTGGCAGTGTTGTCTTTGCCATCTCCATCACTACTCTTACAACCTGCTCCCCACAGACAGTGCCTCACTGATGCTTCTTCATCAGGACTTCACCTGCTTTCATGTAGTGGGGCCCAGATCACTTCTCCAAGATGTTTCTCTGCTCTTCTTATAGAAACCTGCATGGCTCCCTCCTTCCCAGGCTATCACTCAAAAGCTCCCATTATTTAACCTGAAAGAACATTTTACTTTTCTTCCTCAATCCTTTCCTTCCATCATCTCGCTCTCTCTTTCAATCTCTCTCTCCTCTGATGGCACTCACTTGCTCACTTGCTATTTTCCCTCTTCCCCCTTCTCTGTATGGGGAGTTGGGTTTGACAGGGTGTGGTGTCTCCCTTTTCTAAACCAAAAAGCCCTACTTTGGGATTTTGCTGAAGAAAACAGTCATCCACCCTGGAATTCCCCCCGCAGCACAAAGTTTTAGAACCACTGTTTTCTTTAACTCATCACATGTTAATTTGAAAATGGACTGACCCCCTCATCCCACCTGACAGCTCTGGGAATGGAAAGAGAGCAGTAAAATTTTAGGACATCTCTCTCTACCCTAGACATGATTGCTGGGTTTGCTACAGAAAAAGAGAATATATTTTTCTACTGACCTCCCTTTTGTTGCAAATGCTTTCCTAATTAATTTTGTTTCAAAATTAAAAAATATACAGGCATTAAAACTACTCATTTCCCTTCTTAGTTGAGAAGGAATTACAGGTAGAGTTGTGAAGCAGTGAAGATAAGCAATGAAAAATTTTCTCTGTCATTTGGTGGGTGGTTTGGGGGGCCTCTCTAATTCAGAGCTGAGCCCCAGGCCTTTTGCTCAGTCTCTGAGGGCCTCTCAATAAAAACTCACAGTCAGGCTTTCCTCTTCATTTTAAAATTACCATTAACTACTTGGTTCAACTAAGACATTAATTCAGAATTTTTGAAGTTCTATAACCCATGTCACACCTGATGAAGGAACATATCCAAGGAAGAATGGTTTATTTAAATACTTATTTCCTATCTATCTCAGGGATGCAACCAGTAGGACATGGGACCAATCAGAATGGATGGCAATCTTGGACTGGGAGTTGGGTTCAGGGTTTGGGGCCAGAAGCCCCCTGATGTACCAGGCATTGCCCTTAAGTTGCTAAGACTTGCAGAAGCAGGAGAGGGATACCATCAGTAGAACAAAAAGACATCCTACAGCATGGGAGAATAAATTCATAAATGACAGATCCAACAAGGGGCTGACATTCAAAATACATAAAGAGCTCATGTACCTCAACAAACAAAAAGCAAATAAGCCATTAAAAAATAGGCAGAGGATCTGAACAGACACTTCTTCAAAGAAGAAATTCAGATGGCTAACAGACACATGAAAAGATGCTCCACATCGTTAATCATCAGAGAAATGCAAATTAAAACCACAATGAGATATCACCTCACACCAGTTAGGAGGGCCACCATCCAAAAGACAAACAACAACAAATGTTGGTGAGGATGTGGAGAAAGGGGAACCCTCCTACACTGCTGGTGGGAACGTAAAATAGTTCAACCATTGTGGAAAGCAGTATGGAGGTTCCTCAGAAAACTCAAAATAGAAATACCATTTGACCCAGGAATTCCACTTCTAGGAATTTATCCTAAGAATACAGCAGCCCAGTTTCAAAAAGACAGATGCACCCCTATGTTTATCACAGCATTATTTACAAAAGCCAAGAAATGGAAGCAACCTAAGTGTCCATCAGTAGATGAATGGATAAAGAAGATGTGGTACATATGCACAATGGAATATTATTCAGCCATAAGAAGAGAACAAATCTTAACATTTGCAACAGCATGGATGGAGCTAGAGGGTATTATGCTCAGTGAAATAAGCCGGACAGAGAAAGAGAAGTATCAAATGGTTTCACTCATCTGTGGAGTATAACAACAAAGAAAAAAGTGAAGGAACAAAACAGCAGCAGAATCACAGAACCCAAGAATGGACTAACAGTTACCAAAGGGAAAGGGACTGGGGAGGATGGGTGGGAAGGGAGGGATAAGGGGGAAAAAGGGGCATTACGATTAGCACACATAATGTGGTGGTGGGTGGCACAGGGAAGGCAGTATAACACAGAGAAGACAAGTAGTGATTCTACAGCATCTTACTACTCTGATGGACAGTGACTGTAATGGGGTATGTGGGGGGGACTTGATAATAAGGGGAGTCTAGTAACCATAATGTTGCTTATGTAATTATACATTAATGATACCAAAAAAAAAAAAGCAGGGGAGGGGAGTCTTATAGGAAGAACTGGTGGCCTTGTGGTTGGCACTCAGAGTTCTTGGGCGACAGCTCTTTACCAACTGGTGAACAAGCTTTTCAATATGTTAACACCCTGTGTTCCCGGCCATGCCTGCTTTTAAGGAGGATCTGGGACATCAAAATGTCGAAAGGATATAAACAACATAAAAATAAACCATACTTATCAAAAACAAAACAAGCACACAGATATGGCATTTACAAAATTGTTATGCTATTTATTTTTTAAGACTTCATTTTTGTTTTTTGTGCAGTTTTAGGTTTACAACAAAATTGAGAGGCAGGTACAGAGAGTTCTCATATACCCTTGCACCCACACATGCACAGCCTCCCCCGGGATTAACGTCCCCTACCAGAGTAGGACATTTTTTACCAAAGAGAAACCTACGCAGACACATGACACCTTTGGGTTCACTCTTGGTGCTGTATGTTCTATGGATTTTGACAAAAGTATAATGGCATATGTGTGTCATTATAATACCATGTAGAGTATATTCACTGCCTTCCAAGTCCTCTCTGCTCTACCTATTTGTCTCTCTCCCTGTCTCCTGCAACCACTGATCTTTTTATTGTCTCTATAGTTTTGCTTCCAGAATGGAATCATCCCACTGGAATCATGCAGTATGCTTCCACATTGGCTTCTTTACTTAGTGATATGTATTTAAGTTTCCTCTATGTTTTCCATGGCTTGATAGCTCATTTCTTCTTAGTGCAAAATAATATCCCATTGTCTGGATGTGCCAGCTTATTATCCATTTACCTAGCGAAGGACATCCTGTTTGCTTTCAAGTTTTAGCAGTTATGAATAAAACAGATTTTTGTGTGAACTAAGTTTTCAACTCTTTTAGGTAAATATGAAGGAGCATGATTGCTGGATCATATGGTAAAAGAATGTTTGTCTTTTACTGAGATATAATTGATGTATAACATTATTTTAGTTTCAGGTGTACAACCTGTTTTGAGATATGTATATATTGCAAAATGATCACAACAATAAATGTAGTTAACATCCATCACCACATGTAGTTATTTTCTTGTGATGAGATCTACTCTGTTAGCAACTTTCAAATATACAATATTATTAGCTACAGTCACCATGCTGTACATTATATCTCCAGGACTTATTTTTTGGAAGTTTGTGCCTTTTGACCATCTTCAACCCATTTCACCGAGAATATGTAGTTTTGTAAGAAACCACCAGCCTGTCTTCCAAAGTGGGTGTACCATTTTGCATCCCCACCAGCAATGAATGAGAATTCCTGTTGCTCCACATCTTTACCAGCTTTTAGTGTTTTTGGTGTTCTGGATTTTGGGCATTCTAATGTGTGTAGTGATATTTCTTCTTAATCTGCATTTCCCTAATGACATCTGATGTGGAGCATTTTCATATGCTTATTTGTCATCTTGTCTTTGGTTCACGTATTAATCAGGTTGCTTATTTTCTTATTGTTGAATTTTAGGTGTTCTTTGGATATTTTGGGTAACAATCCTTTATCAGATAATGTCTTTTGCAAATATTTTCTCCTAGTCTGTGGCTTTCTTCTCATTCTTTGATATTGTCTTTTGCAGAGCAGAAGTTTTTAAATTTTAAGGCAGTCTAGATTATTAATGATTGCTTTCGTGGATCTTGTCTTTGGCACTGTATCTGAAAAGGTGTTGCCGTACCCAAGATCTAGATTTTCTCCTATGTTATGTTCTTCCTAGAATTTTGTAAGTTTTATTGTATAGTTCTATAAGTTTTATAATTTTGCAGTTTGCATTTAGGCCCATGATCCATTTCGTGTTAATTTTTGTGAAGGGTATAAGATCTGTGTGTCCATCAATCTTTTTGCATGTGGATGTCCAGTTGTTGGAGCACCATTTACTGAAGAGACTATCTTTACCCTGTTGTATTGCTTTGCTCCTTTGTCAAAGATCAGTTAGCTGTATTTATGGTTGTCTATTTCTGGGCTTTTTTTCTATTCCATTAACCTATTTTGGCTTTATTTTGCCAATACCCACACTCATACTGTCTTGATTATTGCAGCTTTGTATCTGTTGTTTGGAAACAAAAAAGAACATGGCAAGTTTGTTGAGGATGGCCTTTTGCACCATTTTGTTCATTGGAAAGCATTTTAGGCTGCTGGGAAGGCTTGGATCCCTGAGAAATTAATCAGAGCAGAGTTCAGAGCTTAGGCCATAGTACTGATTCCTCCAACTTAATGATATTTTCACAGAAAGAAAAAAATCTGCTATTTTCACAATCTGAAGAGACTATTTGGATTAGAGGGGTCCATTAATAGAAACTGTCCACTTGCAGCCCAGTTTAGTGATTTTGTAGTCCAGCTGGCTCTTTATCCAAGACGTACTACCCTCCTTCTCCAACAGGTAGCCAGGTGGAGAAAGAGTAAGACTGTGGCCAGAAGGAGCTGGCTTTCCTATATACAGCATGGCTGAATTTCATCTTCCCATCTATGTAACATTGATTAACCAGGAACAGCTGACCCATGGAACCCTGTAAGCTGCATATGGTCAATGAGTTCTTCTTCTGAACAAGTAGGTCCCTGGATGCTTCCTAATAACCAGCTTTCTTCTCTTGGGTTATGGCAGGATGGGCTTCTAAATGCAAAGGTATCCATGCTATGTTTTTAGCATAGAAAATGAATTCCATCATTTCTAAATGCTGACCAACCTTTCAACACAGAGGGTCTCATTTCTGAAGCCCCAAACTCAGTAGTTAAGTATTCATCAGTAAAATTCCCATCTACTATCCTGAGGATCATTCACCACCTTAATCACCTAAATAAAAGATTAAAAAGAAAAGAAAATAATTTGGGGTGTGTGCATATGTATGTGAGCATGTCTGTATGTGAGTGTGTGTGATTGGTGTGCACAAGTGAGCAGATTTACACCTCATGTATGTGCATATGTATGTGTTATGTGTGAGAGCATGTGCATGTGTGCATGCATGCATGTGAATGTGGTGTGTGTGTGTGTGTGTGTGTGTGTGTGTGTGTGTGTGTGTGTGTGTGTGTGTGTGTGGCATAGCTAGTTCTTTGTGTGCTAATGCTGCCTCCTAGTGGCATCTATTACTTTTGAAATAGTAAACTTGCAAAATAGTTGAAAATGAAAACTTGGTACTGAAGTTTTCATGTCAGGCGCTGGGCAAAATTTTCCATATACCTCACCTTTGCTAATTCTATCTTCCCATCATGCCATAAGGTAAAGAAACTGAAGCTCAGGTAGGTTATGTAACTTGGTTTACCCAGATCACAAAGCTTAGTATGTAACAACCAGATATCCCAACTTCAGAACTACTGTCTTTTCTACCATTCTTACACTGCTAGTTAAGCTATGAATTTTCCCAATGACTTACTAAAAATAACTGGAGCTAAAGTTGGAATTTTACAGCATAGGGAGAAGTGCTGAAAATGGGTTGGTGGAGAGATTTTTATAAAGGTCTATGGTCTAGTAGGTGGTTGCCAGTCTGAAAGGCTACTGGCTAGGCAGTATGTCTATTTTTGAATGGGAGGGAGGAAGAATGGCCAGTTTCTCTGTTAATACCCTCTAGCATGGATCACCCAAGAAGGCAGGGCAGAGTAAGCCACAGAGGTAGGGTTAGAATGGTGAATGCAGCTTCGTTCTGGCGTAAGGATGGAATCCAGAATCATTGTGCTAAAGGTAGTAACTCTACCTTTTTCTAGTAGTGAAGAAAATATGCTTCATAATTCTTGTTTCTACTCTCTTTATACTGCAGCTGTTTGTGGTATAATTTATACTTTTGTAACCTGTAAATAGGAAGTTCTGAATCATTTCCTATCCAATTAAAGGAATTTATTGGCTGCAGGATTATTCTGATATTGATCTCTAATGTGTTTACATAATAGTAATCATTCTTGGTATTTATAAATTGCTTTCCATTTAGCTACAAGTCATTCATTTATTTCACTCTAATGATAGAGTATCTTAATAATGCAAAATGGTGAATTGACTAAAATTTGATTATTTAGAATATCACCCAATGAACTAGTACTGTGCACAGAGCCATTGTTTGAGCTATTTTTAAACAATAAATAAAAATGTGGAAGATACGTACACATCAAATTTTAGAATAATGGACAAAGGTCTAAAGAGATTCTTTGAAAAACAGTAAGAGGAAAGGACTAATGGAGATATTTAAATATTTCAACTTTCTAATAGTGGAAAGTGAAAATTAAAGAGACTATTTTATACATACAATGAGCACAGATTAGAAAAATTGTTAATGTGAGACAGCTACTCTCAGGGACTGTAGAGTGGGATTTCAAATTTGCAAAATATTTCTAGAAAACAATTTGGTAGTATTGATCAAAACCCTTAATTTTTTTATGCCCACAGGAATATCTTTCATGGAGAAAGATAACTGAAACTTCAACCAAGATGTACATATAAAAAGATAGTCATTGTAGTCTTATTTAGAAGAGCCAGAAATTGCTAATAACTTACATATCCAATCACAGGAGAATAATTAAGCAAACTATGTTGCATTCAAATGATGGAATAATATATGTAAATATTTGGAGAAACTAAATACAATTGTTAATAGGAGTTATTCCTTAATGGCAGGATTACACACAGTTTTTATTATTTAATCTTTTCGATGTTTTCCAGTTTCCTTAGAATAGCATTAAAACTTTTATAATCTGGGGAAAAAAAAGCAGTTCAAACATCTCAGTCTAGGGAGAAAAGTTTCATTTCTCTTTACAGTTAATTCTTGATTACTCTTGATAGTGAGGGAAAATAATTACCTGATAATCCACCACAGTGACTCAAAGCCACTAACATTTTATCTTGTACTTACTTTTTTATGTGTTTATTATTCACAATCCTTCACATTACCAGACAAATTCACATTGAAGATGTTGAAACCTTGACTCCAAATGTTTTAGAGGAGAAAAATACAGCAAGTTTCATAATTTTGTGTCTAAGTCAATGTTTTCCAAAATAGTGCTACACTTTGGGAGAGATTTAAGAATATTTAGGAAGTCAAATTGGCAGGACTAAAATTACCTTTAATTCCTTCACCTAGAGAATCATTATCCATTTGGTTCATATTCTCATAAACTGTTTTCCATGTTTATGGCAAGCATGTAAAATGGTATAATGGTTTATAAACTGTTTTGTAACTCACTTTCTGTATTTATTATTATAGACTTACACTTTTGGTAATGAACTTGAGGGCAATTGAGGTATCAAAAGAATTTCTTTTGGAAATATGTAAGCTTTATATGTATATAACTTTAAATTAAGAGAAATAAGTTGCTATAATTAGGTTTGTATTTGATTTCATAAATCCAGAAAACTCAAATGACAGTGGCTTAAACAAAATGGAGGTAACCTCTAGATCTCTGCTATAGTTATTGTAATTTCATACAGCAGGAGTTTAAAATATACAGATGATCAGATTTAATACTTAAAATGAAGCCCTGGTTCAAATTACATATGAATAATTATTATCTTTCTAATTAGGAAATGGTCATATTTCCCCATATTTATGTAGGGAATAACTAAGTGCACTAAGTTCAGTATTACCTAGACTAATTCTTAATTTTAAGTTTACATTTTGAAGATATATATATATATATCCCTTTCAACATGAGAAGTATACCATAATTAACTTCCCATACAAAAGAGAAAAACTATTTTTTAGGGTACTGTTTATGCTATCATTGTCATCTATGTTACCATTTGAGTTTTAAAAACTGAGGTAAAATGTTACTTGTTTTTGAAACAAACCTTCTACTTTCATTGAAGTCATCTGTAGCTGGTAGGAAATAATATTTTCAGTTTCAAAGAGTATCTGGCTTCACCTTTAAGGTTCCTGCATGGACTCCAGCAATTTCTTCCCAAATGTTTCTGTAAGTCCCCAGGGTGGGTCTCATGGGGCTCTGTATTTTACTAAACTATAATATGGTGTGCATCATTTCTTCTTCTCCAAGCACGTATATACAGTGAGGGTGTTATTATCATACTTATTCTTGCCTCTGATGCTAGATTAAGGCATCCCTGCTGCTGCTGCTCGTTTCTACTGCATGCCCTGAGGGCACCAGAGCCCAGCGCTCAGAGCAATAATGTCTATATTGTGTAATCTTCAGAAATTATGGACACAAATGTTGTTTAGGGTTTCTATTCTCAATGTTTCAATGGATATAAAATCCATAGGCAGGAGTTCTTAATCTAGGCTCCATGGATTGACCTCAGAAATTATAGGAACCCTTTCATTTGTATGGGAACCACATTTGAGGCATGTGGGGATGGAGTAACGGAGGAGGATTTTAAGATTTTTGAAGTTAAGTTTCACACCTCAAAAGATTAGGAATCGTTCTGTTACATGATAGGGAAAGCTGAAAGTCATTCCTTGGCCAGCACCGTGCTTTCTATAGACTCACCTTCCCTTTAATGTTTAATTGTCATCGAACCAGGTCTGTTTAAAATCTCTTAGGATGAGTTACCTTCTAGGAGGTCCCTTGGTTCTCACATAAGGAGATTCTAAGTGGACTTTGTTGTCCCCCCACTGTCCTCTAAATGTGACCTGTAGGCTTGAATCCTGCTGAACAAAGTGTAGGTTCAACCTGGTATCTCAGATACAAATGTGGATCATAAATAACAATAAAACTCTACATGTGCATCTTAATATTTTAATCTGCAAAAATATATGCATGTATAGGTACATATATGTATTTTTTTTAATGAAAAAGACAATCTGATATTTTGAAAATAGGAAGGGAGATTTTCCCATCTTCTTACTTTGACCTAATTAGAGAAAATATTTTAAGGAATCTGATTTTTTTACTTTATACTTTTGGTAACTTTTTTTTCTTCTGCTGCAATTATTTCCTCTCAAATGAATTCGACTTTGTTACTTTTCTTTCACCTGATCCCTTTTTGTATCTATTTTTCTATTCATTTTATTTAGAGACCATTTGTCAAATTCATTTCATGTTTTTCCTTCAGTACAGTTACATATTTTGAGCCTCTTCACTGAAGCAGTTAAATGCCTGCAATTAACTGCATGCATCTTGATTGTTAGTGCAAATGATTTGGATACCTGATGATTCTTTAGCTAAAAACATGACCAAATAAGCTTTTGAAAAAGTAATTCTTAAATGCATTTCATCCCTTTTCCCTCACTTAGCCTTCGTGATTTGTCACTACAGTGAAGAAGTGTTGGTCTTTACTTGTAAAGGGATGGGTTTGAAAAAGCCTTGGAAAGAATACGACTTCCCTCTGGAAGCTTGAAAGTAAATGGGTGCAAATGAATCAATCTTCTTTTTTCTTTATGTAAAAGTGAAAAAATGCTTCAAGCTGTGCTTATATTTGCCAGTCACACTGAGTACACCGCAAAGATACCACAGAAGGAAAGAAGACTGTTGTGAAATCAGATGAAAAACAGTGGTAAACCGAGTATCACTTGAGTGTTTTTACAATTTAAATTTTGTTTCTGCATGATATTTAAATACAGTTCAGCGCTTTTCCAGAAATGTAATAGAAGACCAAAGAACACCTCAACATAGCAATGCAAACACGGAGACTTCCCTGAGGTGGGTGAGACTTCCTGGGAGCTGCAAAAATACATTTTCTACTTGGTGTTGCTATTTTACACTGGATTGGTAAATACAAAGCCTTTTTCTTTTATTTCAGCATCTTTAGGATTTGGGGTCAGTTTCTTCGGATGTCGTATAGTTTCGAACGCAAGAAAATAAAAAACAAAAAGTAATGCTCGTTTCCCGTGTAACTCAACCACGTTCACCTCCGAGTTGTGCCGCACCAGGCAGTAAGTTCTCACTTCTTCAGACTTGTTCAGATGTCTGTGCAAATACGGGCACACCCTTCTGTGAACATTATCCAGTAATCCCATTTCCCCTGCTCCTTACCTGCTATTTCTTTACAGCTCCTAAAGTGTTCACAAGCTACTCTCCGCGCAGGCCCAGCGCAGCAGTGGCCAGACGACGTCTGCGAGTCCTGGGAGCCTCCGCCTCACACACTCCCACACGTGGCTCGGCTGCAAGCCAAGCCGCGAGGAGGAGCATTGGACCTGAGCGTCGCCATGGCAACGACGCCCCACGCACGCGGCGGCCGGGAGGGGAGGGAAACGCAAGAGCGGAAGTTCCCGCCCCCAACCTGCTGGGTGGTGGCTGGTTTAGCCCGGAGCGTCGCCATGGCAACGGCGCGTCGCGCAGGCCGCGGCCGGAGGGATGGGGAGGGGGGCGGGGAATGTGAGCGCGGAAGTCCCCGCCCCCGGGCTACTGGGCGGTGGCGACCGAGGCGGCCCGCAAGGGTTTGAAACCGTTTTGCAGCGGCGGCGGCGGCTGAACGGAAAGCGTGCGTGTAGGGGCGCCAGGTTCTTGTTTTTCCGAATTTCCATCCCCTGCCCCTACACTGGGTTCTCTGGTGGAATTTTGCGCTGGGGCGGGGGCGGTCGCCCCTCCCGTGCGGGTGGTTCGGGGAGGGGCGTCGCCCTGCAGGCCCGGGGCCCGTTCTTCAGGCCTGTGGGGCTCACTCCCCGTTTGGGGGTCTCGGCGCAGACGGCTGAGGCTTTACATGCAGAGTGGAATCCAGTCCGGGTACGGACTGGGAGAGTTCTGAGTAAAGTCTGATAAGCGGATGGAGCTGGTCAGCATGGAGAGGTTCAGAAATCGGACCAAAGGGTTTCCGCTTGTGAGGAAATCTGTGTACGGGACAAGGTAGGGAAGCGGCCGCGGCGGGCCTGCAGGCCGCCCGCCCCCTGCCCGGAGCCCGCCCCGGCGGGGGACGTACCTTCTGGGCCTGCGCCGCTTGAGTTGTCACATCGCTCCCCAAACAGATTCAGTGAGGAGATTTGGCGCGGAACCGGTGTGCTGGTTCCTTTGTAGAACAGTCCTAATAACAGTCCGCTTGGGAGGCCGGGTCCCAGCATCACAGCATATCGGGAGCTACCGAGTGTTTAGGAATTTAAGTGCTCAAAAGAACAACATAAGTAAATATGAAGAGCTTTTATGCTGATCAAAGCGCGGCTTTTTTATTACTTGTCCTTAGGTATTTAAAGATGAGTAAAAGTAAGATAGAAAAAGGCAAATGAAATGACAGCCTTCCCATAGTGGTGAGGCTGCAGCAGAGTGAAGCGCATGATGATCTGCGAGTGTTCAGGCCCAGCATCCACTTTCCCTGGGACCCCGGGTCATTTTCTTAACTCCGCTGAGCCTCCGTGGAGTGGCCAGGAGCAGTGCGTGTCTCCTAGGGCGTGGATGGACGCGTTTGTAAAGCACGCAGCGCGCTCCGGGACGGTGCAACCAATGCTCCGGTAACTGTCCAAACATCCGAATGTGTAAACCAGATAAAACATGCACCGCTAAACTTTTTGGATTTACTGAAGAACGTATTTCAAGTTTTCTTTAATGACCTACCATATATTTAAAATGTGGTTTGAACAAAATTGATTTTATGCACATTTTAGGAATATGTTTATTGTGCTTGGCAAGGGGCAGGATATATGTGAGGTGTATTCTTTGTTTAGAAATTGTGGCTGCATTTTCCCCAAGGCCTTTTAATAATCGCGGCTGATTTACGCTTTGCTGCTACTACAGTAGGTAAGCACCTTGAGAAGGTCTTAGCCCATTTTGTAGCTGTCCACGTAGAGACATTTAGTTAAAGACAATGCCGGTTAGTTAAATAAAATACATGATCCAAATATGGATTATAGCTATAAGCAAGAGTCACCTGAATCTACTTTTTTGCTTTTGAAGCAATTTATGTGACTGGTAGGCACACTATAAATACTTTAAACCTAAGTCAAAGATAGTGCTTTATTTATTTTTAAATTCTAATAATTTAACTCTGCAGTTCTCACAAATGCTGATAAAGCTTTTTGATTATCTGGAGCTAAGTAGATATAACTTGTTTATAATTTGTGCAGTAAGAAATTCTTGGAGGTTTGAAATGGTAGCTTTAATTTTTTTTCTTTCTGCATCCCTTTGTTTTGTTGTAGAATAAATAAGGAAGAAAAAGATGCAGACTTTTTAAACTTCTACCAAATATCACATTGTTTATTGTGGGTTTTTTTTATTGCATGTCATTATACCAATTCTAATTGCCTTTTTACTTTTCAAGATACTTCTTTATTGGTGATATTGCTAACTTATTTGTAAATGGATAAGAGGTCAGATACAGTGAATCTGAGAGCTAGGGATTGCGGAATTTTAATCTGAGCTTTTTGCTTAATTTCATGACTCTGGGTGAGTCTTTTTAGCTGTCCTTTGTTTCCTTTAACATTAAACACTAATATCTCCAGCCTGTGTGAAAGGATTTATTGAGAATTAGTGATTATTGGGAGTCTTATTGCCTCAGCTATGGGTGCTTTTACATGAATGTTTGAGTTGTGGGTGGGATACACTGTTTTAAGTCTGGGAGTACACTTCTGGGCAAGAACTGTGATTAAAATTTTGGGTTTATGAGTTTCCATTTGTTTTTTCATCCATTTGAATAGTTGCTTTTCAGCTTTATGATCTAACATCCCACAGTGGAATCATGGCCTTCTGTTACCAAATACATAACTGGTGTAATTAAGTAGGAATGCAGTTTAGTTATTTTAGGAGTGCAAAACAAAACCAACCAACCAAACAAACAGGCTCCCCTTCCCAAACCAACTAACTAATCAGAAAATGCACTTACATGCAATTTGTTTTAACTTAAGTCTTGAATTGGAAAATAAGTTTCTTCTGCTGTAAGGCAGATGGTAGAATGACCAGTTTTTGGTGAACAGAACTAAGGACATGTAGTATTTCTGTTCTGGAAGACCTATTTGGTATTCAAAACAAAATCTTTAAAAACAAAACAAAATCCAACTATTAGTCATGTCAAAGTGGGACATTAATCCCTTTAATTAGCATTTATTTACCCATCACTTCTTTGGCTTCTAATTCATACCATGTAATGTGCTAGGTACCTACTAAAACATGTTAAGTCATGGTCCCTCCCTTACAGGATCATCTCACAGGTGATGGAAGACCTGTAAATAATACACGGATATATTTTTTTTAAATCCACATATCGTGATAAATGCTGCTGTACTGATGTGAGCAGGTGCACACTGAGGAACAACGAGTCTAGGATAAAGTTATTAGCATTAGAGAGAAGGAGAGGGAATGTGTCAGATACAGAAGCAAGGAGGTGAGGATGTGTTCTGTTCTCTAAGGTGAGAGATGGAGGGAATAGTATTTTGGGGTTTTACCACCTGGCTATTATTTTTCCCATAAAGCAGGAAGTTAGAATTCTTAAATTGAAAGTAAGGGGCTACAAGATGGTTGGTAAAAGTTTAAAAGATGCTTTGTGGAGTAGGAAATAGTGAAAGACACCTGAGGATTCGGGTGAGGTCAGAAGCTCTGTGACTACAAGGCAGTGCCTGCCGTGTTTCTCCAGCAAACCCTCAGGGAATGAAGAAGGGTGGCTGGGGATCATAGTCTAGCTGAGTATTAAGAGAAGATTGAGTGGAATATATAATTCATAAATTGAATAAATGACAAGGACTGTGCCTAATGGAGAGCTAGTCCACATCCCAACTAAGACGTTTCATAACTTAAAGGAACATGTTAAGTGTTGGATATATTTTTAACTTAAGGAATTTTGTAAAAGCCTTTTTTTCTGATTTTTGGGATTTAGCCCTTTATAAGTCAGTATTTTTCTTACTAATTAGGAAGAAATATGAGGACCAGTGTTTTTAATTTTTTTGAGGGGAATTAAAATATATAAGTTTGCATACAGTTAAAATTAAAATTGCTTTTTTGGTATACAGTTTTATGAATTTTTACATGTGTATAGACTCGGTTCTTAAAACTTCCTACACAGATAGTATCAAACCTCCAGATAATTTCCTTGTGCTATCACTTTATATTCAGACTCCCCCCCACCCCACTGGTAACCCCTGTGAGCAACTGATCTGTTTTCTGTGCCCATATTTTGTGCTTTTACTAGAAGGTCATACAGATGGATTCAGGATGTAGCCTTTTGAGAATGACTTCTTTCACTTAGCATAACACATTTGAAGTTTATCCATGCTGTGTGTGTCAATAGTTGATTGCCCTCTGTTGCTGAGTACTGTTTTCTTGTGTGGATATATCACAGTTTGTTTATCCATTCCCCAGGTAAGGGACATTTAGGTTCTTTCCAGTGTTTGGTGACTTTTTTATAGAAGAAAAAAGCCGCTGTAAACGTTGTATTCAGGTTTTTGTGTGAATAGAGATTTTGTTTCACTTGGGTACAAACCTAGAAGTGGGATTTCTGGGCCATATGGAAGTGTGTGTTTAACTGTGTAGGAAACTACTAACCTGTTTTTCATAGTGGTTGCACCATTTTGCATTCCTACCAGCAGTGCCTGAGGGTTCTTTTTGTTCTGCATCCTCACCAGCATTTGGTATTGTTTGCATTTTTAATTTGAGCCCTCTTCATAGGTGAGTTGCAGTATCTATTGTGGTTTTAATTTGCACTTCCTAATGACTAATGGTGTTGAGCATCTTTTCATATGCTTACTTTCATCAGTTTATCTTCTTTGATAAAGAGACTACTTTTTTTGCTGATATTTTTTGTTGTTGTTGGGTTGTTTGTTTTCTTGTGATTGAGTTTTAAGAGTTCTTTGAGATAAATCCATTATGAGACATGATTTGCAAATGTTTGCTCCCAGTCTGTGGTTTATCTTTTCAATCCCTTAAGAGAGTTCTTTGCAGAGCAACTGTTTTTTAATTTTGGTGAAGTCCAACATACTAATTTTTTCTTTTATGGGTAGTGCTTTTAGTGTCGTAGCTAAGAAATCCTTGGCTAATTCAAGGTCATGAAGAGTTTTTTTCCTATGCTTTCTTCCAAGAGGATGATATTTTTACATTTTACACTTAGGTCTGTGATTTATTTTGAGTTAGGTTTTGTATACAGTGTAAGCAGTAGGTTGAGGTTTACTTATTTATTTTGCATGTGGATGCCCAATTGTTGCAGCATTACTTGTAAAACTATCATTTCTCCATGAATTACACCTTTGTCAAGTATCAGTTGCCCATACTTGTATCTGTGTATTTCTGGACTGTCTAGTCTATTCCCTTGGTTTGTGTCTTATTCTTTCACCAATACCACATTGTCTTGACTATATAACTTTATAGTACATCTTAAAATCAGGTAATGTGAGCCCTCCAACTTTGTTCTTTTTCAAAATTGTTTTGCTATTATAATTTTTTTACTTTTCTGTATAAATTTTAGTATCAGCTTGTGTGTATCTACAAAGAGTAGTGCTGGGATTTTGATTGAAATTGCATTAAATCTATAGATCAATCTGGGGGTACTTAATGCTAATCAGTTTTCTTTGTTCTCTCATCAGAGTTTTGTAGTTTTCAGCATACAGATCTTCATTTAATTTTAAATCTTTTACAGACAGAATTATGGATATGGAAAGTGAAGAAGAAAAATGGGAGAAGCTGGATGCAGAATTTGATCACTTTGTTGTAGATATGAAGCCTTTTGTTCTCAAATTAACCCATAGGTCAGGTAAGATTATGTTTGAAAATTAGATTCTTACTAATTTTTTTATGTTATTTTGTCAAACCAGTGAACCCTCAAAATGACAGGAAAGTTGCATTCCTCTAACAACAATTTTTGTCTTAAACTGATGTAGGATTGTTTACTTTGAGCTGTTAAAGGGTGAATAGAAATATAGTGATTACAGTCTACCAAACTGTAGAAAGATCTAATTGTGAAGCCACTTCTCCTATGTCATGAGCTTAAAGTATGTGGATCTTTAATGTCAGCTACTACTCTTATTTCTGCATCTTCTTCCTCTCTCCAAGGAAATGTTTCCTCCTTCAGTAGCTTACTTTTTCTCTGACCTGTTTGTTTATCAAAGAGAAAAAAAACCTGTTGGTTTTGTATGCTTATTGGTTGTTTCTAGTGTTTGGTGATTACTGAATCCAGTGTTTTGTGACTGACTTTCTGTTGAATGAATTTTTGTTACCATCTTGTCCCCATTTCCTGGCCTGTTTTCTCTTTTATGAAATAAGGGTCTTTGTCTCAAATCAAAGAATTTTCAGGTAACTTAAGGTATCAGAGAACAATTGGAGAGAGTTTGTGGGGGTGTGGGCAGGAAGGTTCTCAAGTCATAGTAGGTATAAGGCTGGCTGGAAGGGTTAATGTGACTTGGTAACTTTTTAGTGGAGCGTTTGGAGTAGGGCCAAGAAACTGGTTTTTTCCTGAGTTTTGTCTAAGTTCCCTGTTTGCCTGAGGGGGTCTGAGTGAAATCTATATTCAAAATGAGGAACCGACTCAATATTAGATACTTATTCCAAGGATCTGCGCTGGGAGAAGGGAGTGTAACGTATGAGCTATGTATTCTCTGGGCACCCAGTGTTCAGGGCCCACAGCTTTCTAGTCCAGGGTGGCTCGGCACCACCTTCCCTTCAGGCCTCTTCCTCTGCCTTGTCGGATTGTAACTTCTCTTGTCCTCTCCTCTTGTTCAGAATGAATATTTCATGTCTTGTGGCTCATTCAAAATTACTTGAATAAGTATTTAATGAAATCTCTACCCTGTGTCCTCTTCTGATATTCACTACCTTTTTTTTTTCTCTTTATTTTAGATCTGCTGATTAGGAAAAATTTGTATTAAAATCTCACATTATAAATGTATTTCAAATCAGAGTATCCTCGTATTTTATCTTCTTTTAAAAATGGACTTTAGGTACATAGAACTGGAGTAATTGTAATCTTTGGTTCATGACTAATTGTCAGTGTGGTACATTCCTGGCTGTCTTTTATTTAATTAATTCATACAACACTTGGGAACTCACATCCCAAATCAGAACCTGAACATTCATAATAACTTATATCTTATAGCTAAATTTTGCTTTTGATAATGGTTTTCCCAATATTTTAACTAAAGGAAGGGATTCTTTTCATTAGCCAAGTTGTTGTGCTAAATTCTGGCCAGTGGAATATTATATGGATTTTAGTGTGCTGTAGGGCACTTAGAAAATCCATAGTTTGAAAAACTATTTACTTAAAGTTTGTCAGTTTTACTTTTGTATTTTCTTTTTGTGCAAAGTACCACCAATATTTCATGATGTTTCCTTTGTGATTATGTAATTTCAAAAGTTCTAAGAGTACAAAAGTTCTTTAGAGGCGTAGCTCTTACACCTGTAGTAACGAATCTGGTATGAGCAAAGTGGTAAATCTGCCCTAGCTGTTTTGTAGGTAAAACAGTAAGTGAATATGACCTTTAGAAACTAAGAGATTAAAGCAGATTTATGATTTGTGTTAGATATATAATCCTCAAATTGAGTTAGAATGGTAACAGATTAATGTCAAAATAGTTTTCATGAGACTTAAAGTTCTGTCTCATGACTAGGTAAGATGGTCAATAGGTCATTGTATTTGGATTAAACTGTGCTATATTTTTAAGGTACTTTTTCAAGGGATAATTCTTTTATGAAATTATCTGTAAGTAGCCTCCAATTATTTTTAGAGAGGTTAGAAGAAAACCCTAAATATCAATTACAGATCTCTGAAAATTATCAGCTTTAATAAAAAATGTTCTCAATCAAAACATTTGAGATGTAATTTTAGATTAGGTTGCTAAAATGAATAAGATTTCATTTATCTCTTGGTGTAAGTAATTAGAATTATAGAAAAAATTTTACTTCTAAAATTATTTTAGAAATGTTCTTACAGCAAAGTTTGTATCTCAGAAATTTATTTGTAATAATCCAGGGATTTTAATTTTGAGAAAATATTTGTGGCATTTGTCTTGCCTGATCAGTAACTAACTGGTAAAGTTAAACCGTAGAGCAGGGGTTGGCCAACCAGCTAGCCCTGGGGCCGAAACCCAGCCTGCTTTCCTTTCTGTAAACTTTTATTAGAAAAGAGCCGTGCCCGCTTGATGATAGATGGTGTGTGGCTGCTCCCTACTACAGGGGCAGAGTCGAGTAGTTGTGCTGGAGATCATTTTAGGCCTGCGAAGCCTGAAATATTTACTGTCTGACACTTTACCGAAAAAGTTTGCTGACCCCTGCTCTAAACAAAAGCAGATGTTTATAGGTCTTAAACTTAATGTTTTATTTTCTGAGCAGTCAACTGTCTAGTAGCTCTTACGTATTCTTCTAGAGCGGCAGAGGTGTGCACTTTGGATTAGAAAACTGTGTGAGCCTTCAGGAACCGGTGCAGGAATAATGGGCAGGAGGAATCGGAACCTATATGCGAAGCTGTTATTGCACATGCTCAAGCAGGGAGTAATTGAAGGCCCCTTCATACACCGACCTGAGCCAGGGACACTGAAAACTTTACCTTCATACATGGTAGGTGTCATTGACCAAATGATGTGTTAATTTCACTTCTTTAAAAGTGGAAAGGAAGTATGTCATCCCACTTGGGAATGGTCATATTATTAAATTGCAAGTCCTAGATAATATATTAGTTAAAACTGCTATTTTCTCCCTGATGCAATTTCTTCCACCTTGAATAGAAATCAAATATTGTCCAATAAGGAGACTGTACTTGTCGATTTAGTCATCCCACAGTATTCTACACTATTTCTAAAAAACTGAGTGTTTTTTTTTATATTGAGCCTTAAGTTCCCATTAATTTTCGTTGGATTATATTAATAATAATTTATGTATTCAGTAAATTCTAGTTTATTAAATTCCTTCATAAACATTATTTAAAAATTCATGAGAGGTTGGATTAAGTGACTTCTAAATTTCCTTTCTACTCTAATACAATGACAACAGTAATTTGGAGTTTAGAGGTGGTTTCCATTATTTCACTTAATTTCATTATTGAAATCAGCTGTTAAAATGGCAGTTATGATTATGCTTGGTTGATGAATTGTCACTGTCTTGGTCCTTGCAACCATAAAATATGCCTTCATTTGTATGGTGTTTGAGTACTTGAAAAATCTGACTGCAGTACGAGGTATTAGTAGTTGCTATTACTACACACACACACACACATACATACATACATACATACATACATACATACATACATATATTTTAAAAAATTAACTGCCAAACTTGTGTAATATTATTTAAGATTATTCTGTATTTTGTAAATTAACTTATAGCAAAATTCATTCAGGAGGCATGCTGTACACTAGACAATGATTTCTGTTATCCTTGGCAGAAATACCAAAAGTTTTAGTGCTGTTAGAATTGTGCATTAAAGTAGAGCCATATATTTTTCTTAAGATTGATAGTCTTTTGGCTGGTAGTTACTTGACTTGATAGTTGATTACACATTGGAGTGCCTGTCTCATTTTAAAGCAATTGCTATGCGTGTCTGATTTGGGATAGAGGGTCATGTGTCACCCCTTCCTGTAGAATGGCCGCTTGAAAATTGGGAGAATTGTTGCAGAAGTATCCAGTTAATACAGAGTTTTCTTTAGAAATATGTCATGAAATCTGGCTCGCTTGAGAAACAAATGGGTAATGTCATTTTTCTTAATGACTTAAACACATTCAAATGTTAAGATATGAATATATTGTGTCATGTCTTCCAATTCACACTCTTTTCATAGAATCAAAGGAGAGGACTGTGTTTTACAAATAATAACAATGAGAAGGCCTAGAGACCTGTCTTGGGTTTGTCAGCTAGTTTCTGGCATGGCCAGAACTACATTCCAGGTCTTCAGCTCTGTTGTTCCCACCTTATTAAGGGATCCTAATTTTTACCTCTGATTTTTATTGATTGTGTTTTCTCTGCCCACTGATTTTTTTTTTGTTTTGGTGCAGTGTCATAAAAAGAAATAGAGCATGTAATTTAAGAAGAATTTTCTACTTATCTTTTCATAGAGCTAATATTCCTTTTGTAATACAAACAATTGTTATTAGGTTTATCTGTTATGTAATTTATCATTTGTCAGATTTCTTATATAGAAGAACACAACTAAAATGTAAATGTTATCCATTTTATGTATTTTAATATTTCATAATTCATTGTGTATTGAATGATAAATTTATATATTGATGAATTTATATATGTCATGTCATTGAATTTAAGTTGAGTATTTGAAAGGTGGTTACCAACTTGAAAGTTGTTGGAAATCTGACCTTATTATTTCATTATAGTACATTTTGAAAGAATAATTTTTCTCATTTTAAAAATCAGTCCATCTATTTTGATGCGCCAAATCCAGCACGAGCAAAAGGTTCAAGCCCAGAAGGATTACCAGACTGGGTAATGGGTGAGCTGGGGACAAGTGAACATAAATTAAATGAATCATGGAAGCTTTCTTCTGGAGAGGATTCCTCTTTAGTACAGTCGCCAACTGATGTTCACAGGTATGCTATGAAAATGAAATTTTGATTTTTTATCATCATTTAGGCTGTCTTTGACCTTTATTTTTTTGAAATTCTTTCTTTTTTTAAAATTTTAATTTTTTATGGTAAGTAGTTGGTTTACTTTCTATTTTTGTTAAATTTGAGGGCTGTGAAGGGATGTTGGATAGGTAAAATAATAGTTTTGCTTTTCCATTTATTATATATTCAAGATTCAATTATGTTTTTAGCTACTTTTTAGATATGTATTAAATACATATGTATATGTGTGTATATATATGTTATATATGTGTGTGTTTATCTGTCTACCATAACTTGGAAAGTGGTGTGTGAAATTCTTTAAATAACACAATTTCCTGTTTTCCTTTATAACAAGCATGAACTAAGAACATTATCATTGGCTGCAACAATGTATGACATCCTGCATGCTTGAATTTCTCTCCTTTCCCCTCATTGAAAAATATGTTTTGATTTAATAAAAGAATGAATGTAAACATAAACCCCATTAAACCATGCTTTCTTACTAAAGTACTAAGCTTGCATTGGATTTTTAGTGCAAATGAAAGTAAACATCCAATTTTTTGAGATACACAAAAAAATGATTTTATTGTAGTATAACTTCTGGCCTTTAGGAAGGATTGATTTAAATTAGACTTTTATCAAATTTTGAGCTTTACCTTTGGCTCATTAAAATATTAAATGTTAAAATATTGGCCACTGTCACTTAATAGGTACCACATACTTCATGCTTCACTCCTGACCATTCTCTTGGTAATTTTAATTTTTGGAATCTGATTTGGTTAACACTGTAATCTTTCTTTTCTGCTATAATTTATTTTGGTTTATTCCTTAATCAAATATAGGCATGTTATTAGTAATTTCAAATGTCTTTTTAATTGATGTAGTCTGGTTGTGTGGTTTCAGACCTCAGGTGTTATGGTGGAAAAGAACAGATGAGCACAAAGCAAGAGATCCCGTCCATATGAAATTTTTTATATTAGGGGAAACAAAACTAGAGGCAAAAAGGAAAAGTTGATATATTAACAGCATGTTCAAAAGAGTAAAAAGCGAATAGATGAGGCTATGGGACATCTCTTGGGAGACTAAAAAGCGGAAGAGGTGGAGTAGAAAAGTAGGAGGATTTGAAGAGGGACAAATAGAAACAAACCAAAAAAATAAAAGTAGACGAAGTGTAACTGTGGAATTTTTGTTAGCTTCATAACAGGTAAATGGAGGCTTACAGAGATTGTGCTTCGTTTGGCTGCATAATCCATTAAGTGTCCAACTAAATGCTGCATTCCTTTCTAGGTGTCATTAATATGGACTTTACAGTATAAAGGTGAACTGAAGTAGTTTCCCATGTGTTAGAGCTTAGTCCAGAGGTTGACAATTGGTGATCTTCCTGGACCAAGTGAATCCTGTGGGTGGATTTGTTTTGTTTGACTTATATAGTGTTTTAAAGACTTTTGAAAGAGTTGTTGAAAATGAATAATTGGGGAATTTCAGATAAAAATCCGATTTTCTATCTATTAAAAAAAACTGGAGACCCAGCTCTCTTGCTAGGAGACAGCCATAGGTTGGAGCTCAGTAATACTTGGTCACTCCCTTAATGCGGCATGCCTTCTCTATTTCTTGCTAGTTGTTGACACTGAGTTTGAGGTCAGTTGCATCTATAACGGAGCCTGAGCTTTTTTCTTTTCCTCCCTTTAGGTAGGGTTAAGAGATAAAGGAAGTATTCATTTCACATTTTTATATTCCATAAAAGTAGAAAGCAGAAAGGTAGATACATGACTCAAAAAGAGGAGACTGTAGCTATGTAGACATGAGGAATTTCTCTTTATCTGGCAGCATAATCACTCATTTGTTATTTGTCTAAGTCCTGCAGATGATTTATACCCACTGTGTCAGATGGGAAGACTTAAGTACAGGGATAATTATGTATAGTTGTTGAGTTATTTGTGAAGATTGAGGTAACATGTAAGAGTAAGGCTCAGGATAGGAAATACACTTGAGATCTCCAGGGAGTGCAGGTGAATGGGCTCCTTCTTCCTTGAAACAGAGAATAAAGTTTGAGAAAATACAGTGAGAATATTTTCAGTGACTTTTCTGGAAAATGAAACATAGTAAAATCTCCACAATTTTAACACATGACTTATTTTTCTCTTTTGTTCACCTATAATAGAATGTTATTTTAATGCATATTACTTGAGTATGAGGCATTAGTTATCAGTTATAGTAAATAATTAATGGGAAAAGCAGGTAAGCCTTCCATCCTGTTCAGTCACTCAGATCTCACAAATTCAAAAAAGCCTTACCTGACATCCCAGCTCTGTTTGGGGGACCCTGTGATTTATACCAAAGGAGTCTGTGTTTCTTTGTTGCACTTATCACATGTGTCTTAATGTGCTAGATTATCAATTTCATGAGGTATAGAGTGTGTTTTTACAATTTTCCCTGTATTTCCAGCTCCTGGCATGGAGCAGGAGCCTGGTAGGAATTCCGTAAGTATTTATATTTGGTGAGTGCATGTGGGAATGAACAAATGGATTGTGGTCAGCACCACCACATATTTAACCTGTACCAAGACCCTTTGACACACAGGTGTATTGTGGCAGAGGGAATGGCCCACAGGATTAAAAACCAAACTTTTAGAAAAAGTTGAGGGAAAGGTAAATTTTAGAAGGTAAGCGAAGTGTGGATATAGGCTGTAGAGATATTCTTGACACACCGTGAGGAATATAAAGACAGTGAGCTGAAAAAGGCTTAAATTATCTTTCTAGTCAAGTGTCAGATATCACTAAGGCTAAAGGCCAATTAATGCTATAAAAACAAAAATCCTCACAGTATCTTTTCTTGTATGTTTCTCTTAATTTAACTTAATTTGACTTATTAATTATTCTTTATTAAAAATTTTTTGTATATACAATAAAATGCACATACCTTAGTGTATAGCTAGATGGATTTTGACATGTATGTACACTCATGTAGCCGTCAAGATATCAAATACCAAATTTTTTCCCCTTTGGCCTATTTCATCCACCACCATTTGGTTTAAAATTTTAATTTAAGATTTTAATCCATGTGTACATTGATTAACAGATACTTGTAATTTTTTATACACGAAGGCATTTAAAAAATAAAATGAACGTTTACTTTAGCTAAAGGCAATAAAATTTGACTAAGGCCCAATACGTTATGTGTGAGATGAGATCAGAGAGATCGGAAGTGGGGGTGAAGAGCCTGTCGATGGTCTGCTTCATATTTCTTTTGTACCGTTGCTCTTTCACTCTGAGAGGTCCTACTGTGCTAATGAAAAAGTTAGTGTCTGCCAGTGTTGACCTAATACATCTAATCAGTTCTGCAAGAAATTGTTTTAAAAAGTTTAGGAGACTTATAATATTTGACACATGTATGTTTTTATAGTGAATAATTTATTATTACTTAGAACTGAAGTTTAATGCTGCCTCATAAATTTTACAACCACTTCAACTTGTCCTTTGAAAAACCTCTTTAATCTTAAAAGATTTTTCCCCCTTAGTGTTTCTTTTTTGATCACTTTAAAAAATCCTGCTTTACTTAGACCTTTTTGTATGTGAAGTATTTCTAATGGCATTTTAGATTATGCTGTTTGTGTCCTAGCCTTTTTATATTATTAAAGATGCAGAGTCCTTTTGAAGCCTCTTTGTCAGGGACTCCCTATTCAGTAGAGATGGCACCTTTCCTTTACCTTTATTCTTCCTGTAGGATATAGTATGTAGCCTTGTTCCAAACACATTAGAAGTATTATAAGGTTATATTCTAACATATTATCATGCCTTTTCCTCCCCACCAAACATTATACACTAGTAATCTTAACATTTCACATCAAACAAGTTTGACACATAGCCAGTTCTATCCTGGCTTTATTCTTTACTTTCCTTTTTCATATTTCTTGGTTTAACATTGTTACTACCCAAGTTTTCTTTTAGAAAAACCACTTTCCAAATTGCATTTCTATTTTATTAGTGATCTGTTACTGTATTTTTACATAAAATATCTGCTTACCTTCTTGACAATGAAATATTTTAGTTATATTTGAGTTTGGAGCATGGTTTTACAAAATGTTAGTAATGAGACCATAGACTTAGATTTTATTCCTGTACAGTTTGGTTAATTTCATTTAGGTCTACAACCATGAGCTATATCCATATATATTATTTTCTGGTCATCCTTCAGATACTTACCATTGAGATCTGGTATAGACCTTAATTGTCTTTGTGGTAGACAAACTTTGAACTGGCCCCGTGAGCCTCCTCTGGGTATTCACAGTCTCATATAATCCTTTCCCCTTGAGAGTGGGCAGGACCTGCAACTTGCTCAGATTATTACAATGACTATGGGATGTCACTTCCATGATTACATTATGATATATAAGACCCTTCCTGCCAGCAGACTGGCTCTAGAGTCTTGCTGTCTTTTCCTTGCTGCTGTTGAAGGAGCAAGCTGCCGTAAATCATACAGCCTTAAGGGACTGAACGCTGCTTGAAAACTGCACGAGCAGTTCCCTAGCTGAGCCTTCAGATGAGAACCCAGCTTTTGGTCAAACCACGATTGCAGCTTTGTATGGCCCTAAGCAGAAGACCCAGCTCAGCCGTGCCTGAACTTCTGACTCACAGAAACTATGAGAAAATATGTGTGTGTTGTTTAAAGCTGTTAAGTTTCTGGGTATTTGTTATACAGCAATATATGACCAATACACTTTTTATCCTCATTTTAGAGAATTATGCATCCTATATATAATAGATGCTTGTTGTAACAACCTCAGTGTAGAAATATATAGAGTAAAAAGTTGGAAGTCCTTCTCTTCATGTCCTTTTTATTCTACTTTGCTTATTAGAGGTAATAGTCACCAGCAATTTGGTGTGTATCATTCTACAGTTAGCACACATCCACACATATGTAATTAAAAAATTATAAATTGGCTTATACTATGTGTACTGTTCTTTGACTTATTCTTTTGTCAGATAATTTTGTCTTAAACTTGTGTCATGTAGTCTGTGTAGTTTTCTTAAATGCAGATAATAACCCATAGTGTGAATTTACTGTAATTTAACTAGCCTACCTTGTGGCTTTCAATTCTTTATTGTTATAAAGAATGCCTAGGTAAAATTTTAGTACATATACCATTCAGCACCTGCATGTGTTTTGGGCTATTACTGATTCCCAGAAAAGGAATTGCTATTTCAGTAGCTAGGCACATTAATAAATTTAATGGATGAACTATTGGTGGGATTATTAATAGGTTCAACATCTTGTGCAGTGTTAATGAAACATATATGAGATAGTATGGAAAGATATCTAAAATATACAAAGTTGAAAGGAAGTACGTGCAAGTATAGAAGCCTCCATTCGTAAGTGTGTGTATGTGTATTTTAAAGAGGATGTGTGGATACATATGTGTGTATGTGTGTAGAATATTTCTGGGTGCCTCATATGAAACTGTTTTACATTAAGAGAGTGGGAGTAGTCTGATGTGGAAAGTTAAAAACTTTTTTTGTGCATGTGTCTATGTTATCTTTAATAATCACTTATGTCTTTGATAGATACTGTCAAGTTACCCTCCAAAATAACATCTTGTTAATGTATTTGGGTATGAACACTGTTAGCCTCAGTGATGGACATTAATACATTTCACTGCATGTAACATTATGCAGATTTAAACGTGTGAAATTTTTCCAATCAATACTCTAAATTTGTGTATCCCACATGTATTTCTAGAAACCAAGTGGGGCAAGTTATACTGTTCATGGAGCACCTGATGTATGCTAGATACTATTCTAGAACTCTTTTATAAGTTACCTGATTTCATCCCCTCTACAGTTCCCTGAGGTTGATGTGATTGCCCTCTGTATTTGTAGATGAGGGAACAGCTTCAGTAAGGTCAAGCAAGTTTCCCAGTGATGGATCCAGTATTGGAATCCAGGTCTTTATGATTCCAGACCCTGTGTTCTTTCTACTATACCATGTAGGCATGAGTACTTTATGGAAATTTCAAATGTGGAAATTTCACTTTACTCCATTTTGGCCCCATTCGAGCTGCATCAGCAATCATAGGCAACTATGCCTTTGTTCTTGCTTATTCCTAGGTTGAGCTAAAATGAGGCAGTTTGCTTTTGTTCAGATCTCACTTCTGACATTTGGCAACCATGGGTCCTCAGGCAAGTTACTTAATTTCTGTAAACTCCAGTTTCATCATTTGTAAAATGTAGATAATAGAACTTTTGACACCAGAACTGTGAAAGTGTTAGCTGTTGCCACCACTGTCATCATTGGTTTGGTGATTGTTATCTTAATAGTTCATAAAGGCACTTGCTTGTTAGATTGTTTGACTGTTCTTTTGCTTCTCTAATTATCTAATCCTTCCCAAGGGCATCTTAAAATCCATTGGTTATTAATTACTTTGAGTTACTAAAAATCATTTTTTGTTCCTGAGAAAATTAAATGGCCATGCAGAAAGTTTCTGATCATATGAATCCTGCATGATCACAGAATAAAGAGTGGTAATAGTATTTTAAGAGACTTTGAAGGATACTTTATTTAGATAGCTCAGCAAGTGCCTTTTTCTGGAATAGAAAGAATATAGAGTGGCAGCCCGCTCCATCTTTTTTTTTTTGCATTTTGCCACACCATGTATCAAAAGCTGCCTAAGTCATATTTAGACTTCAGTTCATGTCATCTCTGCATATTCTTTTTTGTGCATTATCCCAAAGACATAATGCAAAGATAATAGGCTGCATTGTCTCTCAATTTTGTGAAAAATGTTTTGAAGCTTCTTTTTAATGGTTTGTAATTATTTTTACTACTGTTCTGTGAGGCATAATGTAGTCTGGTAGCTCATCACCAAAGTGCAGTTAGTTTCTCAGATAGGGAAAGATGAAAAAGAATGATTTAGTACCACTTACTATTTTTACTTGAAACTTTGATTAAGAGTTAGGAATTAGGAGAGGGCGAAGAGGAGTAAAGTTGAATCAACCCCCTACCTTTAAATACTGCTTTCCAGTGGAAGAAACACATTAGTTGTGTCTATTTTAGGGGACTTTATTGATGAAAGAGAAGGTATTAGGTTTCTTTAGGTGCCACTTATGTATATAAAGAACTACCATCCAGATTACTTAGAAATTCTAGAAATATGCAAACAGAATTATTATTTATTGTATATAACTTCTATCATATTAGATTTAGGTTAACTCCATGTAAATTAAAGTTTTATCTTTTGATTTATGTTTGTCCTCTAGTGTGTTCATACCATAAGAAAGGACTTGGAGAATAATGATTCTACTTTAAATGATTATAGAGGACTATAATTTTTGCATCTTGTTTTAATGAGATCTTTCCATGGGTTATTTGATGCTAGATTTTAGTTCAGACTGAAGAATCTAATTATAGTCCTGCCCTTATGGAAAATATGATTTTCTTTACAATGATCCTCTTCATAATGTGGTTTTCCAGGAATGCATTGCGGCAAGAAGCTGGAACTGTTTATGTCCTTTAAAAATGTCTCCCAGTATAGCATTTTGTTTGCTTGTGTAGTTTAAGAACATGACCAGCAGATGGGGATCAAGTATAATGAAAATGTAATTGTGCTTTAGTATTACATGTGAAAAAACATTTTTCATTTAAAAAAATATTGGTATAATTTTTTACTCTGAATACTCAAAAAGCTATAATAGAATCTTTTTACTTCGTTAAACTCTACTTTTTATATGTAAATGACACTAACACTATGAATAGTCCCTACTCCTTAACTGTTGGATGAATTTATAGGGTAGCTGATCCTTCCTAGGGATTCTTTATGTCAATTGGCATAAATATAGTTAGGACCACATGTAGTAAAACATTCTTAAATGTTATTCACAAAAATTACATTCATTTATTTAAGAATAGCCCTATTGTTTGGGCAAAGATACCTTCTGTAGCAGCACTGTCCAGTAGAACTTCCCCTGACTGTGGAAATGTTCTCTTGCATTGCTGCCCAGTACAGTAGCCACTGTTGACATATGACTGTTGAGCACTTGAAATATGGCTAGTGTGCCTGAGGAACTGAGTTTTAAGTTTTAATTAATTAAAATAGCCATGTATGATTGATTAGTGGCTATCGTATTGGGCTTGGAGTTGTACATCTGGGTCTCCTGCTGGGCCATAGCAAATGACCTACTAGGTGAAGAGTTGCTGTCTAGGTGGGGAAATGGGATGGCAGGAGGACCGAGGCACTGGGTATTGGTGCATATAAACTACCTTTGCCACACGGGGAGACCCTTATCCTGTGCTTACTTGCGGTCCGTGGGTATCCCCCTTCTTTGATGATCACCCATGATCTGCGTCTAGTGGCTCTTCTGTTGGTTGGTTTCGGGTTTCAGAGGAGCTTTCCCCACCGAATCTTTTTGAAAGAAAGGACAATTAATCATTTTCTTAAATTAATTTAATAAATACTAATCTTTTCTCATCATTTGGTTTGGGTGTAACACTTAGTATGGAATAAATCTGATAAATTTGACATTTTTGATGGAATGGACACTTTTTAGGTAGACACTTAACCTTGAGCTCTAGAAATAAGACTGCTTACATAAATGATAAATGAAAACTTTTTTAGGGTACTCAATAAAATGTAGTGTTTCACACAGTCATAAAACCACATAGCTGCTCATTAATTTTTAACACTAATATGCTAATTAAATATCATTCTCAGGTATTTGCCAAGGCAAAGTGGCAGTAAATTGTGACTGAGATGGAAGAGCTTTGAAAATAATGGCCTTTCATTTCTTTTAGGCTTTTCTTTGAGTCGTTTTTGAAAATTTAATCACTTTTTCTATTTAAAGAATTTTTAATGAGTGGGAACATCTATTCACAGGCAAGTTTCTTTTTGTGAGATCAATAATATCGAACCGTTTTGATTGTCCTTTTAACGAACAAAAAGGGATGACAATAAGCTTATAAGTGTATTGTAAAACTTAATTTTAAGGGAATGAAAATACTCTGAATGTTGTACTGTTAAACCAGAGACACATCAATAAATATTGATTTAAATGTATGACTTTTAAAGATTTTTTTTAATCAAATTTTTTAAAGTGCTAAAAAATATCAAATTATTTTGAAGTAGGAAATGGGAAAAATGAGATCTTAAAATGTTTACAAATCCGGGCATCATTTTTTGGTTTTGTCAAGCATCTCATTTTTTCCCATTTGGTTTTGTTTTTCTTTTTATTCCTAAGAAAGTTCCCTTTGAAAAATTTAATATGTTGTGGGTCACTGGAAGTTATTTTCATTTTCTTATATTGCTTTACTGCATTATTAATTATTGTTATTTGTTTTTATGTTTCATTGATATTTAGCAGTACTTTAAGGCTATTCTAAAGATGGTGTATAGCAGTAGTACCTGCTGTTTTGGGTGAATGCAAAGACATGAAATCTAAAGTTAGTTCTCATTTTAGTTTTCTGATCATAGTACAGTTATTGTCTATCTCTTAAAATGTTTTACAACTGTGAAACATAGCATGTATGTAAAAAGTATACAGAAATGTATAGGTACAGTTTAAAGAACAACTGTAAAATAACCATCCCTACATTTTTAACCCAGACAATAAATAGCGTATCATGACACTCCAGGAGACCGTTGAGAGGCCTTCTTCTCTTGCTTCCTCTTTCCATCTTCTGAGGGGATCACTGTCCTGTATTTTGTGTTAATCATTTCCTTGTTTCTGCTGCTGCTTTTTAAACTTTATACGAATGGAATCATTCTGTATATATTATTTTGAAGCTTGCTACTTTCTCTCATCATATTTTTCAGGTATATCCATGTTAGTAAATGTAGCTATAGTTTACTTTTTATATGGTGTCAAACTTTTAAAATCAATGTATGTATGTACAACAAGGCACATAGATCTTAAGTGTAAAGCTTGATGAAGTTGCACAAAATGAATACGTCCAAGTAACCGACTTCAAGATCGGGATAGAGAATATCACCATTTCTCCAGAAACCTCTCTTCTGCTGCCTCCCAGTCACTTACCATTCCCCCAAAAGATAACCACTATTCTGCATTCTATCGCCATAGACAAGTTTTGTGTTTTTAATTCTTAAGGTATGTTCACTTTTTTCTAGTTGTCTTGCTCAGCAGTACATTGTGAGATTTATCCATGTTGTTATATTTATCCATGGGTTATTCCTTTTTATTACTGTGGAATAAATCATACTTATACTATACATCCATTCTACCCTTGTTGGTTGTTTGGATTTTTTAGTTTTTGGCTATTACAAATAATTGTCCTGTGATTTCTTTTATATGTCTTTTAGTGCACATATGTATATGTGTTAACATCGAAGTGTAATTTCAGTGGATACCGCCAAAGAGTTTTTCAAAATGGTTATAACAATTTATATTTCCACCAGTAGGATTTCAAACTCTGTGGCTTCCCACCTTTACCAATACTTGGTTTGTCAGTTTTAGCAATTCTAATATGGTGGATGTATATTTTAATTTGCATTTTCCCTCATGACTAATGACATTGAGCATATTTTTCTGTGCTTGTTGGTTTTTTGGATATCCTTTTTTGTGAAGTTTCTATTTCTTGTTGTTCATTTTTAAATTAAAAATGGTTTGCCAGTCTTTATTTATTTGTCACAATTCTTTATATATTCCAGATACAAATTCTTTGTTGGTATATGTATGGCAATTATCTTCCACTTTCACTGGTGTCTTCTGTTGCACATTATTGATTATAATACAGTTTTATTTGTCTTGATATTGTTTGTGGGTTTTTTGTGTCCTTTTTAAAACTTCTTGCCTTGTCTATCCCAAGATCATGGAGATATTTGCCTGTGTTGTCTAACAGAAGATTTCTTCTTTTACCTTTCTCATTTATGTACTACACCTGGAATTTAGTTTTCTGTATGAAGTAGGGTGGGGGTCATTTCCCTCCCCACTGTGGCTAGTGGATAGCCATGTGACCTAGCATCGTTTAAAAAAGCCACTCTTTCCCCACTGCTGTAGTTGGCACTGTTATTGTAAACCAGGAAATCTTATTTGTGTGGGTTTGTTTCTGGGCTCTTTCATCCTCCATTGGCCTGTTTATATGTGTGCTATAGTACCCTGTAGCTTTAAAATAAGTCCTGATTTTTTTAGTGGTGTAGTATACACAGTGTAGCTTTCTTCTTCAAGATTGCCTTGTCTCTTCTTGGTCCTTTGCATTCCCATATAATTTTTAGAATTAGCTTGCCAGTTTTTATAGACCCACACACCCACACCCCTGTTGAGATTTTGATTTGGAATGCATTGAGTCTATAATCAATTTGGGAATAATTAATATCTTAATTAGTATGAAATTACATTCCAACCCCAGGCAAGCTAGTGATCTTTCTGTCTTGGTAGGTGTCTTTTCTAGAAATTTGATGTGACTGGAATCATGAACTATGTAGTCTTATGCATCTGGTTTTTTCACTTAGTGTTGATTTTGAAGTTCATGTATGTATCAATAAATTCATTCCTTTTTATTTCTGACTGGTATTTCATTGACCCGTATATCATTTTATTTATTCACTAGTTAATGGATATTTGGATTGTTATCAGTTTTTGACTATTATGAATTGTGCTGCTGTGGACATTCCTATGCAGTTATGTTTTTCATTTCTTCTGGGTAGATACCTAGCAATGGGTTTTGTGGTAAGTGTATTTTTAACTTTTTAAGGGAATTAGCCATTTTCCAAAGTGGCAGTGCCATTTTACATCTCCATTACCAATGTATGAGTATTTCAGTTTCTTCATATCCTCAACTCTTGGTATTGTCAGTGTGTTTTAATTTGGCCATTTTAATGGGCATGTGTGATAGCTCACTGCAGTTTTAATTGCATTTCCCTAGTAACTAATGATACTGAACATCTTTCCTTCTTCTTATTGGTCATTTGTTATCTTCATTGAAGAAGTGTCTATTCTAATAGTTACCTGCTGCCCAAATACTGAACATACAACAATCACTATAGACATTTCCAAAAAGGAGGATAATGGGAGGCATAGAGGAGTCACAGATCCATAGCGGTTCTGAAATCCAGTTGGGCAAATACTGGAAGTTCCTTAATTAAGGCTTGAGACCTGGGAATAATACCCCATGTCTCTTGGCTCCTCACACTAGGTTCTTGATTCCATCTTCTGAGTTATCCTTCCTTTTACACGAAAAATAACATACGATTGTAGTTGAGTAGTTTCCCCAGTCTGCTTTCTTCCAGAAGAATTTTGAGGGTCCCATGGCCCTTTTTCCTTTTGTACTTTGTCCTTTACAGTAAGTAAGCAGTGATTTTTGCTGCTAGAATTTTCTCAAAAACTCTGTAGACTTCCTGTGCATCTCATTTTTGTTTACCCTGTTAGACAAAAGCCACATATACTGATCTGTTTGAGATAAGCCCTTTTTACTTTGAGTTGCTTCTGAGAAGACTGGGGAACAATATCCTTAAGCTTTCTAGATGCTTCCCTTGCCTGCTTGAGAAGATTTTTAAGCCATGGCCTTAAGGTTTAATTTAAAGGTCTCTATGTGTGAGTGTATAGTACTTTGATGTATAACCTTTGACCTTTTTGATTTTAACAAAAGATGTTTCATTTATCCTCTTGGCTTTACCTCTAAGCAGTGCCCAGACTCTGCTTGGGTGCCATTTCTTTTTGGGCATCTTTTGTCAGCTGAAACATCTGAAAATCTTTAAAACTGTGAAATCCTCATTTTTTTTTTAACTTTCACTTACTTTTTTACTCTTCTCTTGCATTTCATTGTAAGCAGCAGAAACTACTATGCTTGGAAATCTTCACTATATCACCCACCCAATTTATGAGGCACATTTTCTGTTTTGCATGTTAATAAAGGTGATAGGATGGCTTTCTGCCACTGTATAAAAAATCCCTTTTCCTCTAGTTTTCAGTAACATGTGTCTCCCTTCTTCTTGAGCCTCTTGGCAATGCCCTCAAAGTCCAGATTACTACTAATAGTCTGTTCAAGTCCATTTTGTCTTTCTCTAGCAGAGTACTAAAAATTCTTCTAGCCTTGACCACTACTGGTTCGAAAGACATACCACATTTTAGGCAGCTTCTCTCTTCCAGGTATCAAAATCTGTGTTAATTATCTGTTGCTACATTACAAATTACTCCAAATCTTAGCAACTTAAAACAAGCATTTATTATCTCATGGACATGGCTTAGCTGGTTTTTTTGGCTCAGGTTCTCTTATGAAGCTGCAATGAAAGTATTGGCTGGGGCTGTGGTCTCAGTTGAAGGTTTGACTGGAGGGAGAATCCACTTCTGTCCTCACTTACGTAGTTAATAGGATTCAGTAGCTGTTTTGTCTGAGGGCCTCAGTCTTATATGACTGTCATCCATACCACTCTCTCAGTTTCTTCTTGTTTGGACTTCTCCATAGGACAGCTCGCAACATGGCAGCTGGCTTCCATTGGAGAGAGAAGCAAGATGGAAACTAGAGTCTTTTTGTAAACCAATCTTGGAAGTCATAGCCCATGACTTTTGCCAGATTCTGGTTATTAGAATCAGTCACTAGATTCAGGTTACACTCAAGGAAAGGGGCCTTTACAAATGCATGAATACCAGGAGGGTGGGGATCCTTGGGAGCAATACTAAATGTAGCACCTACCTAGAATAAGTCCTAAAAATATCATAGTAAGACATATAGAAGTATAACTAGAGGGATTGAAATGGCATATAAGGAAATAGTCGGTGAACACAAAAGACAGTAAGGAAGGGAGAAGAGGAAAAAGGAGGAGATGTGACAAATAGAAAACCAATGGCAAAATGGCAGACTACACAGAACCATATTAATAATTACCTTAAATATGGACCCAACGCTCTAATCCAAAGACAGCAATTTTTACATTGGATTAAAACAGGAAGAAGCTTCTGTGTGTTACCTGTAAGAGACATACTTTGAATACAAAGACAAGTAAACAAAGTGAAAGGACATAAAGAGATGAACAATGAGAACAATAAGCATAAGAAAGCTGGAATGACTACGTTAAATTTCAGATAAAATAGACTTTAAGGCAAGGAAAATTACTAGGGAAAATAGAATCATCTGAAATAATTGCAGGATTAATTCATAAGCATGATATTACAGTCATAAATGTTTACATAGCAAATCGTAGAGCTTGAAAAATACATGAATCAAAAAGTAACAGCTAAAGAGAGAAATAGGCAAATCCAAAACGTCACAGATTTTTAATACCTGTTTCTTAGGAATTGATAGAACAACTTGACAAAAAAATTCAATTAAGTGTAGATTATATAGATCTGAACAATACTCTGCACTACCTCAACCTAATTGACATCTATAAAATAACCCATCTAGTAACTGTAAATTACACACTCTTTAAGTGCACATAAATGTTCATCCAGATAGGTCATGTTTGGGTCATAAAAGAAATTTCAGTTGGTCTCAGAAAATGGGATTCACACAGAGGATGTTTTCTGACCTCACTGGAATCTAGTAAGAAATAAACAGTATTAGTACATTGAGAAAAGCCCTCAAATGTTTACAAATTAAAAAAACTCACTTTTAAGTAATCCGTTGATCAAAAAGATACCGAATTTAGAAAATATTTTGAACTAAATGATAAAGGAAATACAACATATCAAAATTTTTTGAGGTGCAGGTAAGGCAGTGCTTAGAGGGAAATCTACAGTTTTAATGCTTATACTAGAAAAAAAGAAAGATCTAAAATCAGTGATCACAGATTTCCCCTTTAGAAGCTGGATAAATAAGAACTGAGTGGACCAAAGTAAGCAGGATAAAGGAAACAATAAAAGTGGAAACATAGGCAACAAAAAACAAGAGAAAAGTCGGTGGGATGAAGCACAGATTTTTTTGAAAGCTAAATAAAATTGTTAAATTCTAGTTAGACTGATGAAGTAAAAAGAGGCAAACATAGTAAATATATAAAAACCTGTAGAATTAATTTTAGTTTGTAACTCCACTTTTGATTTTTAAATATGATTAAAAAGATGCATAAAAATAATTATAAATATATGTTCATGGATACAAAAAGTCAGTATCAAAGTGGGGGATGAGGAGCTGTAAGGAAATAGAGTTTTTCTATACAAAATGAAGTTTAAAGTATATTGTAACTTTAGGATGTTTTTTGTAACCTCTGTGGTAATCACAAAGAAAATACAGAATACACACAAAAGAAATGAGAAGGGAATCAAAACATGCCAAGTCAAGTTAAAATGTAAACACAAAGGCAGGCAGTAAGAGGAAATGAGGAACAAAAAAACTTTTAAAAGAAATAGAGGACAATAAAATGTCAATAGTTAAGTGTTTGGCTATCACTTGTTAATTATACTTTAAGTGTGAATGGATTAATAGGTGTGGAGTTGTTAACAGGAGTTATTAATAACTCCACAATAAAAAAACATAGCTTGGTAGAATGGATAAAAAATGCCAATATCCAACTATAGCCTCATTTTAGATTTAAGAACACACAGGTTGAAAGTGGAAAGATAGAAAAAGATATTTCATGCAAATAGTAATCAAAAGAGCAGGGGTGGCTATATATAATATGAAAAAGACTTCCAGTAAAAAAACTTGTAAGAGACAAAGAATGTTATTATATAATGATGAAAAGTTCAATTGAGCAAGAAGATGTAACAATTATAAACATATATGGACCAAACATCAGAAATCCTAAATGTATGAGGAAAGCATTGACTGAAGGGAGAAATAGATGCCCTATAATAACAGTAGGAAACTTCATTACCTCATATTCAATAGCTGATAGAACAATCAGACAAGATTATAAAGAAATAGAGGACTTGAATAGCACTATAGACCAATTAGACCAAACAGATATATACAGAGAATATAACAGCAGAATGTACATATTTCTCAAGTGCACGTGAAATATTCTCCTGGATAAACCACATAATAGGGCACAAAACAAATTCTGTTACATTTTAAAAAGATTGAAATCATACTTTTCTGATAAAAATGTAAGAAAACTGAAAATTCACACATGTGGTAATGAAACCACACTTTCTTAAGCAATTACTCAAGAAATAGAAAAGGGAAATTAGAAAATGTCTAAAGAGAAATCAAAATGAAAACACAACTTAACCAAAACTGACAGGAAGCTGTGAAAGCAGTGCTAAGAGGGAAATTTATAAATGTAAAAGCTTACATTAAAAAAGAAAGATGTCACATCAACAACCTAAGCAAAACTGGAATTCTCCCACTAAGAAATTAGTAAAAGAAGAACAAACTCCAAAGCTAGCAAATAAAGTAAATAATAAAAATCAGAGCAGAGATAAAATTAAGAATGGAAGAACATTAGAGAAAATCAATGACACGGAGTTGTTTTTTGAAAAAACCAAAATTGAAAAGAAAGAAGACTCAAATAACAAATCATAAATGAAAAAGGGGACATTGCACCTGATTTTACAGGAATAAAAAGAATTATGTATGACAAACAGTTGTACACCAACAAATTAAATAACTTAGATGAAATGTGCAAATTCCTGGAAATACACAATCTACCAGTACTGAATCATGAAGAAATAGAAACTCTGAACAGACACAACTATAACTAGTAAGGATATTGAAGCAGTTTTCAGAAACCTCTCAACAACAACAAAATATGTGGAACCCAGATACCAAAGCCAGACAAGGACAATTCAAGAAAAGAAAACTATAGACCAGGATCCCTGATGAGTATTGATGTAAAAACCTTAAAAATATATACATATGCTAGCAAATAGAATTTAACGGCATATTAGAAAGATAATACATGATGATCAAGTGGGATATTTTTCTGGAGTGTAAGGATAATTCAACATATGAAGATCAATATAATATACCACATTAAGAGAATCATGGAAAAAAACCACATGATCATTTCAAAATTAATGCAGGAAAAGCATCCGACAAAATTTAACACCCTTTCATGATAAAAATGCTCGACAAACTAGGAAGAGAAGGAAACTATTAAAATATTAAAGGCCGTACATGAAAAGCCCATAGCTAACATCATACTTAACGTGAAAGACAAAGCTTTTCTTCTAAGATCAGGTACAAGACCACAATGCTCACCCCTGACACTTTTCAATATAGTAAGGAAGGCCTAGTCAGAGAAAGAAGTAAACTGGAAAGGAAGTAAAATTATCTTTGTTCACAGATATGAACTTATACATAGAAAATCCTAAATGTTCCACACACAAAAACCTATTAGAACTAATGAAGGAAGTCAACAAAGCAGTAGGATACAAAACCAACACACAAAAATCAGTTGCATTTTTATACACTAACAATGAATAATCTAATAAGGCAATTAATAATTCTGTTTACATAGCAAAAAAAATAAAGTACTTAGGAATAAACTTAACCAAGGAGGTGAAAGACTTGCATACTGAAAAATTACAAAATGTTGGTGAAGGAAATTAAAGAAATTAGATTTATCAATAAATGGAAAGACATCTTGTGTTCATGGATTGGAAGACTTAATATTGTTAAGATATCAGTACTACCAAGGTGCTGTACAGTTTCTATGTAATATCAGAATTCCAGTGGCATTATTTTTTGGAAATAGAAAAATGCATTCTAAAATTCATACATAATCTCAAGTGACAATGGATAGCCAAAATAGCTTTGGAAAGGAAAACAAAACTGGAATTCTCACACTTCCTGATTTCAAAATTTCCTGCAAAATCATAATAATAAAAAAATATGTGATACTTGCATACAGACATTTAGATTAATAGAATAGAGACCCCAGAAATAAACCCTTGAATATGTAGTGAAATAACCTGATAAGGGTACCAAGACTATTCAATAGGAAAAAGACAGTCTTCTCAACAAATTGTTTTGGGAAAGCTGGGTATCCACGTGCAAAAGAATGAAGTTTGATCCTTACCTTACACTATACACAAAAATGAACTCAATGGATAAAAGACTTAAACACAAGAGTACAACTATAAGACTCTTAGAAGAAAATACAGAGGAGAAGCTTTATAACAATGGATTTGGCAGTGTTGATTGGATATAACACCAAAAGCCTGGACAATAGAATTAAAAAGATAAATTAGAATACATTACAATTAAACATTTTTGTGCATTAAGGGGCACAGTCAACAGAGTGAAAAGGTAACCCATGGAATGGGAGAAAATATTTATAAATCATATCTGAAAAAGGGTTAATATCCAGAATATATAAAGAACCCAGACAACGCAACAGAAGCAGAAACAACCTAATCAAAAAATGGGCAAAGGACTTGAATAGACATTTCTCCAAAGTAGATATACAAATGGTTAATAAGCACATGAAAAGATGCTCAACACACTAATTATTCTGGAAATGTAAATAAAAAACATAGTGAGATGCCACCTTCACCTACTAGGATGGCTACTACAAAAAAAAAAAAACACAAAGGTCGGCAAGGATGTGGAGAAATTGGGACTGTTGATGAGAATGTCAGATGATACAGCTGCCATGGAAAATATTATAGCAGTTCCTCAAAAAAATAAAATAAAATAGAATTTCTATATAACCTAGCAAATTGGGTGTATATCTGAAAGAATTGAACAGGGATTCAACAGATATTTGTACACTGGTGTTCATAACATCGTTATTCTCAATAGCCAAAAGATGGAAATATCTCAGTATTCATCAGTAGATGAATGGATAAACAAAATGTGGTCTTTACATACAGTGGAATATTATCAAGACCTGAAAAGGAAAGAAATTGACATGTTACAACATGGATGAATCTTGAAGATATTTTGCTAAGGGAAACAAGGCAGTCACAATAAGACAAATATATGGTTCCACTTAACATGAGGTACATAAAGTAGTCAAATTCATAGAGGCAGCAAGTGGCATGGTTTTGCCAGCAACTATGGGGAGGGTAATGAGGCATTATTGTTTAATGGATACAGAGTTTCAGTTTAGGATGAAAAAAAGTTCTAGAGATGGATAGTGGTGATGGTTGCACAATGTCTGCACTTACACTGAACCTGAAATGTACACTTAAAAAGGTTAAGATGGTAAATGTTATGTGTATTTGGCCAAAAAATGAAATAGAAAACATGAATTATCACTATCAGGAACGAAGAGGTCCTCCATACTAATCCTGCAGACAGTAAGAATATAAGAGAATATCACAAACAAGGTTACACCAATGAAAACTTTGAAGTAGACACATTCCCTGAAAGACACAAAAACCAATATGACTAAAAAAGAATGGGAAATCTATGTAGCTCTGTATCTACAAAAGAAATTCAATTTTTAATTAACCACATTCCCACAAAGAAGTCAACAAGCCTAGATGGCTTCTTTGGTGAATTTTATCAGGCTTTTATAGAAGAAATGATATCTTACATGAAATTTTTTCGGAAAATAGAGAAGGAATGAATGCTTCTCAACTCATCTTAAGTCCGTATTACTTTGTTTCCAAAAGAAGACAAAGACATTACAAGAACATAAAACTACATGTTAATATTTCCTCATGAATATAGATTTAAAAATTCTTAATTAGCAAATTATATCTAGAAAATGTAAAAAGGATATTTTATCTCGAATATGTGGGGTTTATTTGAGTAATATGAAATTGCTTGGCATTTGGAAATCTATGTATATCATCTTACAGTTTAAGAGAGAAAAATCTCTGATCATCCCAATAGGTGCAGAAAAAGCATTTAACAAAATGCTACAACCATCCATAATAAAAACCCTCAACAAATTAGGAATGGAAGAGAACTTCTGCTTGATTTACATTATCCATGAAAAAACAAGGCAATTATTAAAAAAAAAGAAAAAGGTTTTAACATTCCTGATTTTTAGAATTAAAGCTGCATAAATAAAGGTAGGATAAGTACATAGAATAGAATAGAAATTATGGAAATAGATCTTCACATATATGGTCAACTGATATTCCACAAAGATGGCAATGGAATTAAGTGAAAAAAGGGTCTTTAAATTATTAGCTTGATGTCCACATGGGGAAAAATGAAATGAGTTATAGACCCAAATGATACTGCTAAATAAAAACAATAGAATTTTTAGAAGAAATCAGAAAAATATGATCTTGGGGTAGGCAAATACTTCTAAAATAGGATATAGAAAATGATGAAGAATACTATAAACTGGACTAGCAAAATTAGGTTTTTTGAAAGATACCATTTGGAAAATTACCAGACAAGGCACAGAATGGGAGAAAATAATCTATATACATATATCTGACAAGGGACTTGTGTCTAGAATATGTAAAGAACTCTTACAGCTCAAAAAACAACCCAATTAATGTGCAAAAGACTATAGACACAACACAGAAGAAAATATATAAATGACTAATACACACAGGAAAAGATGGTTAACATCAGTCTTTATTAGGGAAATGCAAATTATAAAGCACCACTTGATGCCACGACACTCCTATTAGAATGGCTAAAATGATAACTTCTGGAAAACCAATTACTTGTTGTGATGAAACTGAAAGTCTCATACATTGTTGATGGGGATATAAAATGGCACAACCTCCACTTTGGAAAACAATTTGCCTGTAAGATACCATACACCTCTGTAATTCTATTCTTAGGTGTCTAGTCAAGAGAAATGAAAATCTATGTCGACATAAATACTTAAATGTTCATAGCAGCTTTATTTATAACAGCTAAAATGTGGACAAAATCTAAATGTTCATCAGCATATAAATACAAAAGCTATTACGGTTCTTCCATATAATGTGGAATGCAAAAACTAATCAATAAAAAGAAATGAGCTTTTAATATATGCAATGATATAGCTGAAGCTCAAAAACATTTACCTCAGTGAGAGAAGCCTGTAGAAACGTATATACTGTTTGATTCTGTATCTATGAGATTCTATCAAATGCACGTAGCCTGGGTTTGTGCAGGGAGTAGATTGATTCCAAAGAAGCACAAGAGAACTTGTGGGTGTGATGGAAAGAGTCTGTCTCTTTATTGTGGCGGCTACACAGGTATATACATTTGTCAAAACTAATCGAATTTCACAATTTAAATGGATACAGTTTTATTGTATATAACTTATACCTCAATAAATCTAATCAAAATAATATCCAGGTATAGTTGAGGCTTCCTTGGAGTGGCTTCTTCTGATCTAAAAACCTATGAACTGAAAGAGTATATTATGTTAGTTTGGCCACCCACCGGACAGCCAGCACACAGTGGTGAAGAGAGACTGGAGAACTCATTCAAAAAATGAAGAAAGGGAGGCACGGCCGCTATTCTATAGCAATTCTGAAATCTAGCCAGGCATTTGTTGCCCGTTTCTTGATTAGGGCTTTAGTGCAGCTTCTTCCTCTTTTCTTTCTTTTATCATAATGAGTGGTCTGTTTTTAAGCTGAGTAGTTCTCTCAGCCTGCTTCCTGTGTGTAGGAATTTGGAGAAGCAAATACCTCTTTTCATTTTTACTCCGTTCCTTTCAAATGAGGCAAGTCTGATTCCTTAGTTTTGAGGCTGTGTCTGTGTGCTTTGTGTTTCTTAGGCATATAGCTTCTTAGAAGTGAGAGCTTTCAGCTTCCTCTCAAGAGCAAGAACTCTGTCCCTGCCTCTGGTTTCTAGGTGGGACTGACTTTGTTCCTCTGCTTGGAGAACTTTGATTCCCTCTTCTCCAGAGTCAGACTTCTTGCTGTCCCTAGCTTTTTCTGAAAACAGAGCTTGGCAGATCTTCAGTTTCCATCCTTTTCATGGCATTGCATTTTTTATCTAGATAAAAGTGAAGTCATAATTTATTCTTTCAGGCTCTTCTCTGATGCAGTCTTGACTAGCATTGTCACTACTGTTTCTTTATCATTTCCCCAGTTTCTGTTTTATTTACTCCTGGAATTCATATTTTGATGTTAGAGATTTTGAATCTATCTTCCTCACCTCTTGCATTTTCATTTATTATATTCATCCGTTTTTTCTTTTGTGTTCTCAGAATATTTCTTGAGCTAGTTTTTTAATTTGCTAATTTTCTTTTGTGCTATATTTAATGCTCTCTTTTTCCATTATGATTTTAAAATTTGGTAAGCATGTTTTTCATTTGTAGGCACATTTTTATGATCACAGATTATTCATTTCCTTTTTACATATGAAATGTCCCCTTGAATCACATTGAGAACCCAAATTAGAAGTACATTTTAGAAGTTGCCCTTTAAATATATAGTAAGTTTCTTTTCCAGGAGGACATTTGATTGGTCTTCCTTTAGGTTTTTACATCTTCTGTGTCTCACTGCTTATCTCATTATCTTACAGGGACAACTCTGTTTCTCTAGTATTTGGAATTAACAAAGATGCTGAAACAATGTTTCTGGCTCCTGTTGAATATTTTAGCATTAGGAAAAGGTTAAAGGGAAATTTTGCATTTCCTATAGTTTTGCTCCCTGAAGAGGAGTAAAGAGGCATTTGCATGTCAGGGAATCTTAGAAATGTGCTGAAGATTTTCTCACTGTGTTAATTTTGGCACCTGAAATTAATTGAGTCACAGTCCCTCTTTTCTAGCTGGCACAGTACTTTTAATCATGAGCTCCCTGTAATCATGTCCCCTGTACCCATTGTAGGCTGTCTTTATGAGGACCATGACATGACTTGTTATTCTCAGTGGCAGGCACACCAGTTATCCTTCATAAAGAGGCTTATAGGGTATACTTGGCCTCCTACCTTCTGTTTCACTGTTCACCCTGACCTCCGGCCCCATCACTGTGTATTCCAGCCATCTTTACCTATTTAGAGTTCAGTTAATTGTAGTTCCAGCTGGAGACAGTCTCAGTGGCAGAAATGAAACTTCTGTGCCAGCCAGACTTTAGCAATGATAATGACCTGCTTTTCTTGGCTTACCTGCCTTCACCAGAGGCTGGCTTCAGTAATGCCTCTGCTTGATTTGGCCTGCATTGGATCATGTTTTAGGGGCAGTATAATGAATTGCGTTCCGGACATGTTGAGTTGGAGGTAGGGCTGTTCAATATGTTATTTGTAAGGGAGTTGGAGGCCAAGAGACCAATTAGGCTGGGTATGTAGATTTGGTATTCAAAGCTTTTCTTATTATTTGAGAAACTAGTTGTACATTGGATTGTCCAGGGAAAGCATGTAAAAGGGAAATAAATAAGGTTAGACACAGAACCCTGGGATCATAGCATGTATGGGGGTTGGTAGAGAAAGAAAAGCTAGTGAAGGAAACTTTTGCAGGATCAGGTGAGAACCAGGAAAGATTGGTTCTATGGAGCCAATGAATGTGACATCTTTAAAACACTGTCCCTAATGTTTTACTGAGATCACCTAGGGTAAGGACATGTGCTTGAGCAACTAGGAGATTGTTGATGAGTTTACCTATAATACTTTCAGGATAAGTGGAAGTCAGATTGTAATTGAAAAATATGTGGCAGGTTAGGACATGGAACCAGTAACTCATTTTGAAATTTTATTCTGAAGGGAAAGAGAGAGATTAGTACAGAGGACAGCTACAGTGCATTAAAAGGATGTGTTGTTTTATGTATGCACCCTGTGTAATAAATAGATAAATATTTCAGACTTCTTTTTTTATTAATATTTTCTATGAGGAAAAATTAGTTTTAATATTTAAGCATTTTTCAATTTTTAAGTATAGTTCTTTTTATGAATGTTTAATCTGTTCTTAAAGAAGAACAGGCCACTACCTAGTATGCTTTCTAAGGCTGCTTATCCCAATACTGAGTTTTAAATGCTTGTATCAGCTCAAGCACATTGGCTGATGAAGTTATTGCCAAATATTACTTTGTCTGTGTTTTCTTATTTGTTTTTAAGTACTTAGGTATCTGGGATATTGAGGAGGGTTATAAAATAATATCTCTCTTTAAAACAGCTTTTTCAGGCATTCTATATTACTTAATAACTAGTTTAAGGAATGCTTTTCTATTAGTGTTACTACCAAGAAGTCATTCATTTTAATCTTTTTGAGTTACTATCCTGTCTTTTGGGAATACTTAATATGGTGCACAATTTGTGAAATCCTGATATTACTTGTGGTTGAAAGTTAGTGACTTTCATTCATTATAAAATGGTTAGTTTCCATTTCATTATCTTGAAGGAGATGTTTAGAGAATAGATATTTGTAATCATGGAACTTTCATTAAAGTAGCTCGAATAAAAATATACAAGAGACAACAGAACATACAAGAATATACAAGAATATACAGAATATACAAGAGACAACAGAATATTGAGAATGTCATTTTTATGCTGTATTTTATATTGGAGAAAAGTCTTTTTGTTCACATTCATTTGGAAGCTTTAAATATTTTCCTACTTACACTGAACTTCCTACATTTTACCTGAATTAACATGGTGTATTTTTAATTTAAGGCTAATTTATCTGTGGTTTCTGACATGATTTCAAATTAATTTAGACTTTCAGCTGCATGAAGGTTTTGTCATTTTATGTATTTCAAGGCTTTAGCTTGATGTACATGAATGCAACAAAATTTGCCAACCTTTTAAAACAATTATTTTCTTCTGAGAATATATGCTTCATTTTCTCTCTTCTACATATGAGAAAAGGTTTATATACACGTTATTTGTCATAGTTCCACATAAAAATAACTTTTGTTTGTAAACAAGTATGTGGCATTTAGGTGACATTTTTATTTGTAATTAAATCTAAATGAAATAAAATGTGAGACATAGAAGTGGTCATTATTCATATTTTGCTTTTTTATTGAAGCATCATTGTTAATAGAAACAGTCATCTCATTTTCAAAAGAAAAAAAATTGGTAATCCTTGATTTGAAAGCCCCTATGTTCTCCGAATTTCCCAAATTCTGACTTGTTACTGTTTTGTTCTGTTAGTAGGGAACAGTATACTGCCAAGCTCCAAACAAGTTCACGTTCTATGAGTCCAAACTACAGAGAAGATGGACAAAATATTACCGCAAAGATTTGTGTAAGATCAGATTCTACTTTTGTTTCATTGTTTGTTGTTTTAACAGAACTCCACAAATTTTTAGTATTGTCAAAGTTCCAACAGTTACTTAAAAACAGTGAATGAAGTCTGAAGGTTTCGGTAGACATCCTCATGTCAAAGAAAGTGGTGTGTTTGGTGTACTCCACAGTTCCTGCTGCTTTCTCAGTGATTCTGAGGCATCATGTTAATCAGTCTATTGCTTCTCCTGTGCATTAAAGAATAACTTTGGAAAGCTTCATTTTTTGGTTATTTCTTCCTTTTCCTTTTCATTGGGTGATTAGACACCCAGTGGTCATAAATTTAAGAGATTGGGATTAGTTTGTAGTGAAGTACGGTATGCTGCCTTTCAGATGAAGATGAACTGTTTATATCTTGAAATATGACTGCTTCTCTTGTGTCTAGTTGCTTATTGGTTTGAACTAAGTACTAATGAGAACATTCCTTAAAAGCATTCCACACAAAGCATTCCAGTTAGCTTTGTAAAGAGAAGAACTCTGCCTGCTTACTATAGTCTTTCTTGTGTAATTCTGACTTGTCTTCGGTTACATGACTTTTGGTTACAAGAAGATCATGTGTGATACAAGACTGCTTTAGCACATGCTGCTCTAAACATACCTCATTGCGTTTTCTCTAGTTGTAGTTTGGAACTTTGAAAAAAATTTTAATATAAAGGGCAGCACATTTTAAGTACTTTCAGGTTTATTATCAATCATGTTTACTCAAAAAAGGCAGGTACATTTTCTTAAGATACAATTGTTCACAACGAGAAACATACAAGAAACTGGGGACCAACAGATGAAGCAATAATGAATTTAAATATGGTATATATAATAAATTCAACATGTTCAGTAAAAATGTAGAGACTCAGTAAAATGTGAAATTCTTAGTGTATTTTTCATCACTTCAGATAATTTAAATGACCATAGGGGTAAGTAGATTTGTTTGTTAGTAATGAGGTTTTCTAAAATGTGAAAATGCTGTACCAAGATATTTAATTTCAAGAGAACTTTTTTGTCTGTGCTGTTGAATGTGCATTATTATTTTATACAGATTTACCTTTCTAAGATTTTAGAGTTTTCAGATCATTGTCCATTTCTGGGCACAGATATTAGGCTGTCTTCAGTTAATTATAGTTTTAGTCTGGTCCGATAAATGTGCAATATGATAAATTATATGGAAGGAAAAAAAAGCATGCAATTTAAATTTTTTTAAAAATAAAGAATCAACATAATTGTGTTTTCATGATGTGACTCCAAACTTTATTTCTCTTTATATTCAGTATATAAATGAGAATTAATTTAAGAACAAAGAGCTTTTTGGGCATCAACATAAATTCTGTTAACTAATTTTAATGAGAGTAAATAATTCATCTTTTCAAGTGTTTCCCTACTCTTCTTTAAAGCTACTGTGGTATACCACAATTAAAAAGTTTTTGTAAAATAACTTAAAGAGAAGAATCTGGATTAATTTTTAAAATATTCTTTTGAAGTTTTTTTTTTTAATCCATTTACTGTGTGAATATATTGTGAAGGAACCTCATAGCCCTGAGCAGCTATAGTAAACAGTCATTACTTAGAACCAAGAACTCAGCACAGCTGTAACGTAATCCCTTCCTCTGAGGGCAATAGAGCATTACCAACAGTCGCACAAACCCTTATTATTCTGAATAACATGTATTTTGTCCTATTTTCTCTCCTGTTCTCTCTTTCCTTGTTCCTCACCCACCTCCCGCCTTCCCTTCCTCTTTTATTTCTTCCATCCTTCCTTCTTTCCTCTCTGCCCTCTCCTCTTTTCTCTTTTCTATTTCAGGAAGTTCATTTGAAAAAACCTGCTATGTCTTTGGATGACAGTGACATCGAAGCTCGCCTTAATAGTTGGAATCTTGGGGTAAAAAAAGTGTTTTATGTATGTAAATTGATGTGGCAGAATCATATTGTTTTGGGGGAACATCTGAACTAATTTAATTCTATTCAGTGAATACTATTGGATATTAGACATTTATAGGTGCTGGGTTGTACTAAGAAGGACTTGGTACAGGAAAGAGAAATAACATTCCGAAGAAGCATACGACAGTCCCTGCCCTCAGTAAGCTGACTTTCTTGGTGGTGAAATAGGAAATACAGACATAAATAGTTAAGTAATAATTTAAGATATTATATGATAAATACCAAAAAGTATTAGAAGTAGAATTAGAAAGTAGAATTAGAAAGAAGAACACTGAGGGGAAGGGGAGAGGATGGAGGACTTGGAGAAGCAAGGCCATTGGGTTAAAAAAACCTTGGGGGAGGTTTCATGGGTGAGCTGTCATCATGGACCTCAGTTCTCAGGTGCAGAGGCCGAGGAGCTTGAAGGTCCTCAGAGAGGCGGACAGGAGAGGAGCTAGGAGTTCAGGGGGATCGGCCTGAGGAAATGGGTGGCGGAAGTGAAGTGCCGCCACTGGATCTTTGGGATTTAAGTAGGGAATTAGAGGGCAGTGTTACCAGGCTGGATTGTATTGGGACTTTGAACGCTAAACTGAGAATTTTAGATTTTAAATTGTAGATACTAGTGAGTCCTGGAGGTTTATTTTTTCCTCCACTTTCCACTTTGTAGATATACTGTTTGAATGCTTTGAGGAAATGAAAAAGGGTTTAAAACAATTTTTATCACACTATTATTAAAAAATAATTCGTGATTTGAAAATCTGAACAATACTGAAAATCAGAGGAATAAAATGTTTTACAGTTGCAACATTGAGAGCCGTGTTAACATTTTGTTATATGTATCTTTCCCTCCTTTTTTTCCTGTGTATTTATAAAATTAAAATTTAAGCAAAATTGGGGTCATATTATAAATGCTAGTTTACTATGTGCTGCTTTAAATTTGATATGTTTATAATAGTTCCATAAACATGAATATTAATAGTAGCACCGATTTTCCTTTTGGATGGATATTCCATAAGTTATTTAAGCCTTTTGCTGTTTTTGGACATTTGGTTGCTCCCAGTTTGTTGCTAATAGAAGCAATACTGCAATAAAATTCCTTACAAGAATCTTTTTATACATATTTGGTTGCTTTCTTAGGTTACATTGTATCTTGGCACATGCCCTCCAGAAGGTACATACCAGTTCTCCAACCAGCAGTGTTCAGGCTTCATCTGTTTTTCACTTCTCTGACATTAGGGATTATTATTTTTAAAAATCCTAAGATATTCCTACTAATAAATGGTCTTATAAAAAGCAGTGCTTCAGGTGCCATTGTGAGGATTATATTGGATGTGAGTAGACATAGAGAAAGGGAACCAGTCATTTTAGGTGTTTGTAATGAACTCCACATTAGTGTGATTTCTGTGATGGTGGAAAGGGTAGAAAGGAAGAACATTTCAAAGAGTAAAGAATGCTTAGTGGCTGATTGGTGGGCTGAGCAGGAGGGTACGTGAAGGTTTGGTTCTAGGAAATGGGAATGGTGGCTCTCCGTCAGTTAACTGATTGTCAGGTGGAGGAATCCATTTTAGTGGTTTACAGTTCTATTTGAGACTGGTGGAGTTTGAAGAGATGGTGAGATTGATTGGGGAGTTCAAGGTTTGGAGCTTCCTAAGACTCAGCCGATGGAGGCACTTCACAGTTGTACTTCTACAGTGGTAGTTTCACCCAGAGACAAGGAATGTGTCTTTAGGGTTCAGAGCGGGAGGGTGGGCTTGCGCAAGGGCCATGATTAGAAGATAGGGAAATGGAGAAGGATTTAAAGCAACGTGAATCTCCCAGTCATTTGGGGAGTATGTTAGTGAAAGAGAACAGAGAAAGAGAATTGATAATAAGAGGGGGATAGTAAGTCAAAGGAAAACCATCTTCGTGTTTGAGGGTAAAGGGCAAGTTGCCATTGGAGGGAAGGCCTGAGTTACCAGTGTGGGAGAGGAGCACAGGAGAAATGCCCGAGAAAGTCAGGTTCTGGCCGCCGGGAAGCAGAAGGCAGCATCAAAGTGAAGCATCAAGTCCTGGGCTACCCGTTGAAGCCCGCCTTTGCCCCTAGCCATTTGAAACTCCTGATGTACGGTTCTTAGCACATAGAGTACTTTTCACGATTATTAGACTGTTCAGAGAATTACACTTTTCATTCATATAATAAATTTAAAATAAAACATCTAAGATTTTTTGAGGTAGTGCCTTAAAACTAGGCCTGCCTGGGGTTTTCCTTCACATTTTTATTGTTCAAAGAATGTACTAACAGTGTAAAATACAAAAGTCTTGCATTTTAATATATTTATAACATATGCATTAATAAGGCTGAACTATATCTCTTGATCACAGTAGAATAATTTAAGTATCCAGTATATTAAAAAGCTCAGATTTTTCTTTGATTTTGGTTTTGTATGAGAATGTGTAATGGTCTTTTTTCCTTCTTCCTCTGAGTGATCAATTAATAGCCAGTTAATTTTTGTGTCCTATACTAAGGTTTTTTTTTTATATGCTGGCATGATTGTCAACACCTTCATTCTGATCTATTAGATATTGCAAATTTGAATTACTAGTTTTTATTAAAAATACACTTTTCCACATACATTCTTTTTCCAAGGGGGGGAACACAATTCAAGTAGAGATTTGCTTATTAAACCTAGCAATTACATTTTCTTCCTGCATTATTTTTTTCTTACTCTTTAGCCTTTTTAACTTTCAGTTTTGGGGAGGGTTTCTTGCTTTATTAATATATATATATATCTCATACTTTTCATACAAATTTTTATATAATTTTTTTTTCCTATTTCCTTTTTTTCTTTTTTCTTGAGGACAGGGTTTGGGGGGCCTGGAGGAAGGCTTTCTCAGGCCTTCCATCCCAGTCACCCATCCACTTTACACCCCAGCTTACCTGTTGAATGCAAAGCCTCACTCCCACCAGGATCAAATGAACAGTGAGGGCTCTGAGTAGACCCCTCAGGGCAGGTCCCTTGAAGCAGGGTGTGGGATTTGTGCAGGGAGAGCTCTCAGGACAGGCCATGGCAGGGGGACTAGGCTGGGCAGGGGAAGGAGCTGGATGAGGTCAGTGGGAATAAGCCTCCCCTGATCTCATGGGGAGCTCCAGAGGGCAGACAGCACCCCAGAATCAGGTTGCCCCACCTGGAGGTCCAGGCCCATCAGGGTGCAGTGAACATCCCCGTGGAAGACTTGAGGGCCCCTGCAAGAATGTGCCTACTCTCCCTGTAAGGACTGTTGGAAGGCTGGCTCCTACTCTGTGGCCATCCTCATTGTGGCCTGTTGAGAACCATTCTGCTCGGTCATTAGGGGCAGCTGTCACACAAGTGCAGTTGGGACGGACTTTGAGCCACCCCAAGTTGCCCACCCGCAAAATTGTGAACTAAATAAAATAGTTTGCTTTGAAGCCATGAAGGTTTAGGCTGATTTGCTATGCAGCACAATGCTAATTGATTTAATAGATACAGCAAAATCATTTTCTAGAGTGATTATGTCATTGCATCCTCATCAGCAGTGTACGCCAGTTCCTTTTCCTCTGCCTGCTCTTCAGTATTTGGTATTGTCAGTTAAATTTTGTTTTTAATAAAAACATTTAGCCTTTCTTGAGAGTGGTGGTTAGTAACACTGCACTGTGTGTGGTTTTAACATGTATTTTCTTGATGGCTAATATTTAAATACCTTTTAATTGACAGTTTGGATAGTCTCTTATAGAGTGAAGTACCTACTTAAAGCTTTGCAAATTTTGTTATTGATATTGTAAGAGTTTTGTGCCTATTCTGGGCAGGAGACCTTTTGGACTACTGTATTATAAATATTTTCTACCACTTTGTTGCTTTTACTCATTCTCTTATGGGTGTCTTTGATGAACAGAAATGTATAATTTTAATGCAATTCATTTGATCATTTTTTCACATCATAGGTCATGCTATTTTGTGTCCTGTTTAAGATTTTTGGCTCTCCTCAGGTCTTGAAGATGTTCTCTACTTTATTCTAGGAGCTCTGTTGTCTTACTTTTTGTATTTGGGTCTACATACCATCTGGAGGTAATTTTGATATATGTTGTAAGGTAGGGAGTTAAGATTTGTTTTTGTCGCTTATACATATTTGGGGGACACTCCCATTCATTGGAAAGACTGACTGTTCTGCTGCACTGCAGTAAATGCAGGTAACAGTACATGTTTGCTTCCATTCTGTTCCTTTGGCTTATTTTGCTTTTTCTTTGCCAGTGGACTGTGTCTTTTTATCTGTATTTTGTGTTCTTTAAATGTTTGATGAAATGTTGAGTAAACCAGTTAATGAACGTCCATTTGTAGTAGTATTTCTGTGGAAAAACATTTTTCAAATTCCATTATATTAACTTAAAAATACTATTTTTGAGAATAATTGGTTTGACACTGGGGACAGAATTTATTTTGTTCCATGGAGTTTCAGCAGTTCTGACTGATGCTATGACTTAAAAACATTTAGTTTAGTTGTGTTGCTTGATAATGTCCTTTCCTCTAAGACAGCTAAAATTGAGAGAGAAAATGTCTTTCCATTTTCTGGAACCATAGAACATTTCCATTTGATCAACATTAGTGTATAATGGGGAATTTGGTCAGTTTGACAAAACATACTGACAGAAACCTCTGTAACCAACCAAACAAAATTGCTTAAAAACTAAACAAAATAAAATGTCAAAAGCCAGTTTTCATTAGGAAACATTCAGATATCTTTATTTACATCTACTTTAAGTTATTATGGATTTTATTACTGTGATTATCTATTTGCTTCTTAAGCAAGAAATGTTCTGTCATGTGATTTATTCACGCTATTGGAACTTAATTATTTTGGGCTTTGTGTTCTGTACAGTATTTTGGTTGACTTTAATGTTTCGCATAAGCCCTTTTATCTTCCATTTTGGACATTCTTTATTGTGGTATTCTTTTCTGATGTATTACGAGAGAACAAGAAGTTTTCTAAAAGAGCATGAAGAAAGTAAATGTGAAGCCTGCTTACAGATTGCTTCAAGTCCATGTTACTTGTGGATTACAAAGTGGGAACATTTAACTTCAAAGCACATCTGGCTGCTGTTACAAAATCAGAAAATAGATGGCTTATTTCCCCCAAATAGACTCAAGAACATGCTTTACTATGAATAATTTTCATTACATATTGAAAGTGGTTATTGTAAATGAATAACAACAGAAGATTTATACTTGTTTACAGTGTTCATGGCTGCTTTTGAATATTTGAATAGACTCTAAAAATTTCTTTTTGGTCAACTTGAGAAAGGTAGTTTATGATAACAGAATGAGTCCTTCTGTATTCAGTGTCTTTTAAAGAGGAAGAGGATGAAATAAGAGTTACTTCTGCATAGTCGAAAGGCTACATTGTAATTAGCTAAACCAATATTTTGTACTCTGCTTATAAATGTAGAGCTGGGCAAAAATAAGTCACAGATGGTTTTCTTGGCTTTTGGTTTTAAATTTTAAGCTTAATTAGAGCTTGAGCATCTTTGAGAATTCCCTGGTTCCCTCGTCTTTTATTTTTCCCCTTATGTTTAATTCTGCTTCGTGAATTAGGGTTTTGTATATTTTCAGATTTGTGTGTGTCTTTGAGGAAGTTACTTTCTATTCCTGCTTTCTCCAACCCAAAAATAGAGAATGGTTACTTATTTTTCATATATATACCTTCAGACAATAAATATTTATTGAGTGCACTTTGCTGCCTGCTGGAAATTAGCATCCCATTTTCCGAAAACCTGTGTGTGTGTATATATAGTAGTACAGTGTTATTTACTAAAGAATATGCCTTTTTGTCTGGTATGATATTTATGTGGATTTTATTATCTTTACTTAATAAATGTTTTCCCAAAGTAAATGTACTAATTCATACACTCCCAGTGGTGTTCCACATCTGGAACACTTTTATTGCCAATTTCTTAATGTATACCAATCTGGTGGCTATAAAATACCATCTCATTGTGTTATTATTTTACATTTTTCATATTTCTAAACAGATTGAGCATATTTTTATATCTTTATTAGTCATTCACATTCCTCATCGGTGAAATGTGTCTCAGGTTTTTCTCATTTTTTTTCTAGAATGGGTTGTTATTCTTCCATTTATTGATTTTTAAAGACCTTTACACATTTTGGAGACAAAGCATTTGTGCAGATATCTCTCCTCCTAGTTTATGGCTTGTCTTTTCACTTTATTTGTGGTATCTTTTTTGGAGAGAAATTCTTTAAGTGGTCACAATTATTAATTTCTTTTTTTATGCTTTATTTGTTTCTTATTTAAAAAATACTCTCTAGTTGGAGGCCATTCTTCTAAGTTGTCTTCTGAAAGTTTTTATAGTTCTGCTTTTAACTAAAAATATTTAATCCATTGAGAATTTGTTATATATGATGTGAGGATGGGATCTGATTTTATTTTCCTTCTACTTATTGAATGTGTCCTTATCTTCTCAATCATTTGCAATACTAGAACTTTCATGAATTGTATTTGCATATATAGCTGAGTTTCTGGTACTTTCTAGTTGGTTCCATTGACTTATCTTCATTATTGTAGTTCTATTACGCCTTTGTAAATCACTCAACCTTGATTTTTTTCTTCAGGCATGTCTTGGCTGTTCTTGCCCTTTATTTATATACATCTTATAATGAGCTTATTAAGTTTTCCAAAAGCCCTGTTGAGATTTTGTTTGGGTAACTTTAGTCACTAGATCAAGTTAAGAGTAACATTTTTACAATATTCAGATTATCCAAAAACATGGTTTCACTTTCTATTTCAGTCTTAATATCTTTCACAAAAGCATAATTATTTTTTCCATAAAGGGCTTATATATTTTTTCTTAAATGTACTTTTAAAATACGTAACTTTACAATTATATATTGTTTTATGGCCATAAATATCTTTGTAAAATCATTTTTTTCCTACATGAGTTTTGGTAACTTAGAGAAATGCAGCTGACTTTTTTACGTGTTGATTTGGCATCTGGCAACTTTGCCAAGCAGGTTCTTACTTGAATTTGATCAGCTCCCATTTAATATCTATTTTTTATTTTGTTTGTGGTGTTCTTTATGAAGTCCCAGAAATTATTTAAAAATTACAGTTGAATACATATTGTCCTGGTGGTGGTGGAACATGAATATCATCAAATATTGACCTTCTCAAAAGGAGGACTTTGTTACTGTTTTCTTCTATTTCATGGCTTTTTAAAGAAGTGATTCTGACTGCTGATAAGTTTTCATTTTTGTTTCCTGTTTCTTATAGTAAGCTTTTATGGATGTTAACATTTTTTTTTCTGCTCATGATTATTTATGTTAGATTTTTCTAAACAAGCAATATTAGGCAGTGATCGGATGGGAGGGGTGGTTGGATAGCTTACTTTATTTCTTAGCTCAGGAAGGCCCTCTTCTCCTGTTCCACTGAAGTTGTTTTTCTCTAAGAAGTGGTGCTCCTATGGGTGTCATTTTGGCCTGTTGTCTTTGCTTGTCTTGTTTCTGTAGGGCCCTTTCTTCAGCTCTGTTTTTCTTTCTCTTTTTCGCAGACAACCTTCCTTCCAAATCAACTTTCTGTACTGCAGAAGTGGTTCCTTCCTAGGCCGCCTTCTCTGGTTCTTTACACTTTCCAAGCCTTTCTTTTGACTCCCTTCCCTCTCTCCAGCGCTCCGATCCATAGGTTTTTCTTTTTGAATGACCCACTTAAGGTAGGCCAGTCTCCTTCCACAGGTCAGTATTTGATGACATGTATGCTCTACCCCCACTAAGACTCTGAAGCACTTCCTATTTTCTCATGCTGTTACCCTGGTTTGGCTCAGGATCTTATTCTGCTTTGTTTTAGACCTTTCTTTGGCTACTTACATGTAAATCAAGGGCCTTAGTAATCTCTTTCTCCTTGTTAAGATTTAGGCATGAGTGGTGGGTATTCTTTTTTTTAAATTTTATTTTGATATTGTTAATGTACAATTACTTAAACATTATGGTCACTAGACTCCCTATTATCAAGTCCCCCCCACATACCCCATTACAGTCACTGCCCATCAGCGTAGTAAGAGGCTATACAATCATTACTTGTCTTCTCTGTGTATACTGCCTTTCCCGTGTCACCCCCTCCCACACACATTATGTGTGCTAATCGTAATGCCCCTTTTTCCCCCTTATCCCTTCCTTCCCACCCATCCCCCCCAGTCCCTTTCCCTTTGGTAACTGTTAGTCCATTCTTGGGTTCTGTGAGTCTGCTGCTGTTTTGTTCCTTTAGTTTTTTTCTTTGTTCCTATACTCCACAGATGAGTGAAATCATTTGATACTTGTCTTTCTCCACCTGGCTTATTTCACTGAGCATAATACCCTCTAGCTCCATCCATGTTTTTGCAAATGGTAGGATTTGTTTTCTTCTTATGGCTGAATAATATTCCATTGTGTATATGTACCAAATGTATATGTATCTTCTTTATCCATTCATCTACTGATGGACACTTAGGTTGCTTCCATTTCTTGGCTATTGTAAATAGGGCTGCGATAAACATAGGAGTGCATATGTCTTTTTCAAACTGAGAAACTGCATTCTTAGGGTAAATTCCTAGGAGTGGAATTCCTGGGTCAAATGGTATTTCTATTTTGAGCTTTTTCAGGAACCTCCATACTGCTTTACACAATGGTTGAACTAGTTTACATTCCCACCAGCAGTGTAGGAAGGTTCCCCTTTCTCCACATCCTCGCCAGCATTTGTTGTTGTTTGTCTTTTGGATGGTGGCCATCCTAACTGGTGTGAGGTGATATTTCATTGTAGTTTTAATTTGCATTTCTCTGATGACTAGCGATGTGGAGCATCTTTTCATGTGCCTGTTGGCCATCTGAATTTCTTCTTTGGATAAGTGTCTGTTCAGCTCCTCTGCCCATTTTTTAATTGGCTTGTTTGCTTTTTGTTTGTTGAGGTGCATGAGCTCTTTATATAATTTGGATGTCAACCCCTTATCAGATATGTCATTTATGAATATATTCTCCCATACTGTAGGATATCTTTTTGTTCTACTGATGGTATCCTTTGCTGTACAGAAGCTTTTTAGTTTGATATAGTCCCAATTGTTTATTTTTGCTTTTGTTTCCCTTGCCCAGGGATATATGTTCATGAAGAAGTCACTCATGTTTATGTCCAAGAGATTTTTGCCTATATTTTTTTCTGAGAGTTTTATGGTTTCATGACTTACATTCAGGTCTTGAGTGGTGGGTATTTTTGTATGTTCTCTTTTTTTTTTTCTATCTGTGTGGATGTGTGGAGGTGGAGAGAGAAATTTAAGTTCAGACAGTTGTTCTTACTTTATGGGAACCAGCCTCCCAGTGAAAGAAAAATTATTTTGTAAATTTCCCCTAATCTAGGTGCTAAAATAGTTACTCTTCAGGTCCTATCTGTTGCTATAGAGGCTTTTATGTTTTTAAATTTAAGTAAATTCTATTTTTAGTTTCATTGCCTCTTTATTCTTTAATTAATTGATTATTTTTTCATCCTTTATTGTCAAATTGACTATGGGTTGTTTATTTTCCATGATTATGAACTATAATAAATCACTTGAGCTTTTTGAAAATACAGTGGGACTTTGGAGGTGGATCCCAGTAACACGTATAAGGGAAAAGTTTGTCAGTTGATGCTAATGGTATATATATACTTAAGGATTAACAACCACTATCCTAGATTGAAGTTGTGGTGAGTGTTTTATTTATACTTTTTTACATTTTGAGATTATCCATGTAGTAAATTGTGAGTTTATGATGTCAAGACATTAGAATTTCATGACAATGATTTTTAATAGTCACTTCATTTGTTAATGAAATAGTTGGGATATCAGTGTTTCAAATTTATAATATAGCATTTCCAACAAATATTTCATTGAAAGCCTACTACATTGTGCTAGGCACCAGGAATACAAAATTGAGAAGTCATCATCCTTGCCCTCATTGTGCTTAGATACAGATGTGGAGACATATTGATAAACACTTAAAATATAAGAGCCGTGAGAGACACGTAGACTACTTTAGGAGCTGGTAAGAGAGTAGGATCAGATATGGTTTGCCCCTTCCTTCCTTCCTTCCTTTCTCCCTCCCTCCTTCCCTCCCTCTCTTCTTCCCTCCTTTTCTTCCTCTCTTTCTTCCTTCCTTCTTTGCTGGACCCTGTGGTAGATGCTAGTCATAGATGGGTTGCAAGACAGTCTTGGTCTTTTCATAGTCCACACTCTTCTGCAGAAGATAGATGTTAGCTTATAAAAGGGAAGAAACCTCCAGGATACTACCAGAGTAGTAGAAACTTAACTAAATATCTTGGGGGAGATGATTCCTGAACTGAGAGTCTTGAACAAGTCAACCACACGAAGAAGTTGGGAGAGTGGGAGAGTGATTTCATAGGTTGCAAAAACTCAAATACAGAAAATGTTTTCATATGGCAGCTTAAGTATATATTTTGTCAAATAATAATTAAAACTCAAAAATTAGTAAGTCCTTATTTTATTTTTAAATCTTCAGATAGAAAATCCTCGGTACCTGAGACAGAAACCTATCCCAGTTCCTCTGGTAGGTGAGAATTCCCCGGACTTTTCCTATGGGCAGATATTTTAAATAAAATAATTGGTAAGTTATTTACAGAAAATAACACAGGACAACATTATGAAGCATAATAGTCGTACTAATCCTATCACATGAAAGTGAATAAATCACTTTTTTTCTTCCAATGTTGGTATTATTTTGGCATGAACTTCAGGCAATTTAGAATTTACTTTTGGATTAAGGACACACCAGGTTTGAATCACTGTTACTCTTTCAACAGGCGACTCCCAAATTCAACCTGAGAAAATCCAGCAGTCTCCATGATGATCATTTACTCTCCCGACTGCACGAAAAAGAGGTAGGATCGAGGTGTTTTTGATGTAACTGATTATTAACACACCTTTTGTATTTTGTTTGAGTTTTAAGGTCCTATTTAGAGTAGGGATGCATGATAAGAAGTGGTTGACTTTGGTACAAATTTAAAATAATGATACAAGGTAGCAGGGTTTGTCTATTTTTAAGTGCCCATCTCCCATTTTTTGTCCTAGCTGGGGGTGTCCTGAGGGCTCTCTCCTGCCTTATCAATTTCTGGTTATTAGGGGGCTAAGGAAAATGGTAGTTTTTAGAACCAGTGTCTTTGACCTCGGTGAATCCCTCCATCCTGTTTATCTCATCTTACTGGTAATATTTTGTGTTTCACTATTCTTCCTATTTCCACTATTTAAATTGGTCTGCTAAGTTAGGCTGCACTATAGCTGATATGTGATCTAATATACTATCTTTCTTGGTCATTAGAAAATAGAATTATTAAAGAGGCAATATTGTTTATTGGTTAAAAGCATAGGCTATAGAGTCACGAATACCTGGATTTAAATCCTACTTTTTAGCTGTGTGCAGATGGGCAGATAACTTAGTCTCTCTGAGTCTCCGTTTCGTTATCTACCCTGGGCGATAGCTGCTTTATAGGGTTAGAGTGAAGGTTTTGTAGTCTGTTAAGTACAAATACACTTCACACATGGTAGTCATTAAACAAAAGCTAAATTCCTTTGTTATTTTCTTTTTAAAAATTTTCTTCTGGGATATTTAAAAATCATTATTATTATCTTTATTTTTGTTCATGACACCAGTGAAACAACTTTGGTCATCTGTGTCATGTGATGGAAGTCTGTTAGATTAGGAGCCTGTCTATGACCTAGAGAAGTCAAGAATATTAGGTTAGTTTTGGTTTAAAGAGGCTATTGATTTCACAAGGTTGTTGCCAAAATCAAATGAGAATAATGAACATGTATGTAACTTGTAAAGTACAGTGTACTATTTAAGTGTGCAAATGTGAAAAATGTTATTGTACTTAGATTAATATCTCTAATATGTATATTTAAATAATTGTATGTGTCATTTATTTTATTTTAATGAGGATGCTTCTAAAAATTTCTGAAATTTAATTTCAGGTTGGTTATTTTCAACATGATAGAGTTTTCTTTCCACCGTATTTATAAAATGTCATGAAAGACATTGATTTTTTTCATGGATACTCAAAACAAATCATGAGCATACAACTGTAATTTGTTTTTAATAATCAAAGAGGAAGGGCTTTTTTTTTTACGTTTCATTTGGTAGAATTATTGCTGCTGATCACAGTTATATTCTGTCATTTCATGGCTCCAATTTGAGGCCTGAGGACTTTTTTTTCTTGCTGCAATCCTTGTGTTTAAAAAAAGACTGGTAAAAAAGAAATTACATGTTAAAAAGCCCTTTTGAGGATAATGCTTCTTATATTCAAATGTACCTTCTTTTGAGTCCTTGTTTTGAATTTCTTTCCTTTTAAATACTATCTATAATTGTTTTTGCAAGTCATTCAAAGTCATTCCCAACCATTTTTCCTTTTTCTTTTATTTTGTACTAATTCTTACTGTTGAGGCTGTTTACCATAGAAAAATAAAATAATTGAAAGGAAATAGTGGCTTTTTGAAATTTTTTTGGTCTTTCATGAAGTAATATCTTTATTCTTTATGATGTCATCTTGGGTCAGGGGTAAACATACCAGTACTACTCACATATGCGTTGAAAGAAAAAATCATTCAGAGCTATCATGTATTGCATCAGAGATTCATTTTTAAACATGTGTGGCTTTATTTATTTCCACACCCTTATGTTTTTGTTTTCTTTTTGGCATACTGTAAAAATATTTTTGGCATCATTGAGAAGTTTGCATGTAAACACCAACTAGCTCCATATCTTAAAATATATCCAGTGTATATTTTAACTAAAATAACACTTTGTTTAATTATATAGTCCTTTCTATTTTTGATGATATATTTTGATGTTTTTCTCCTCCTAAAGTACTTAAAAGTATATGCTGAGTTGTCCAATGTGAGAACTATCTTAGTTTCATCTTTCTTTTAAAATAGTATTTGTGAGTATAAAATAAATTATGGATTTTTATTGAAGAAATGTTTGAAAATGTAGACATATGTAAAGAAGGAAATAAAATCACCTGTAAAATCAACACATAGAACTAAAAACACTGGTAAAAATCATTACATTGCCTTTTAGTTTTTTCTTTGTGTATCCTAAAAACACAGTTTGCCTTAGAAAATGAAGGTATCACAATATTGCTTTGTATACTTTGGATGATTTTTTTGGGTGCTGTAAACTATAATTCCTAAGCATCTATTTTTAATGGCTATGTTATATTTCATAGTATGGAAGTATCCCTAGTTAATTTAACTCATTTATCCCGATTGTTGGATATTCAGATTATATATGCTTTTCACTAATATAAATAATTTGGAGAATAATATCCTTATATTTCTATTTTTATATACATCTCTAAATACTTCTTTGGGGTAATGATTTATATCTTACATAATAAAATTAACATGATGAATTTTTTATACATTTAGCACCATAAACAATTTAACATCTAGAGTAAAAATTAATACTTGGAAGCCTATTGGAAATTGTATGTTGATGTTACTATAACATACAAGTAAGGAATTTATTATGTGCAAAAATGAGAATGAAAATAAAAGGCAAAGGTAATCAGGAGCCATTTGTAGGTAGAGGAAAGTAGCAATTTATAGATCAACTTTGTAAATATAAAAATAGTAACTATATTTTTAATATAGAACAAGTATTTTTCTTAAAATTTTTTGCTGTTTCAGGACACATTTTCAAACTTAAAATGGAAAATGTCAGTCATACTGCTTTATTATTTTTTCTTTTTCCAGAGATGTTTTTCCAAGTTGCATTTTTTCCTAATTTTAAATGCATCGTTGTGTTTTGAGCTGCATAGTTATCCTTTAGAAGGAAAATTTTATGTCTACTTGCATATGTCACTTTCATTAAACATTTACTTGTGAGAAGGAGGATAAGTATTTTTCTGTTTTGAAATTTAATAGAACCTTGCATGACCAAATAAGACCATTCTGATGTGTCTTGTGCATGTTCTCATCTAAGAACACTTTTTTTTGTTGCTGGGTGGTTTTAAAAATAATAAATAACATTGTTTAAAGTGAGTTTGTTTATTTTAAAATGAAATATTAAATATTTAATCTTCATTTTCTCAATGTCTAATCTTCATTTTTAATAATAGCTAAAAATTTAGTGTGTATTCTCTAACATTTTCTAGGAATCTCATTTTTTTATGCAAATGAGATCATACACACACTATTTTGCTTTTTTAACTTAAATATATATGTTTATGATGATTTCTCTAAATCAGAAATATAGCTTCATCCTTTTAAACAGTTGCATCATATTTTATGTACTGATGTACCACATTTTATTAATACTGTTTCCTGTTGAGGGTTATAGGTTATATAGAGTATTTTTCTATAACAAACCGTGTTTCAAGAACATCTCTGTATATATCTTTGTGTATTATATGTTTATTCTTATATGATAAATTTTGTGAAATGGAATTGCACATTCACAGGGTTGCACATTTAAATTTTTGATTGACATTGACAGATTGCCCTAAGATAAGGTTATGTCTGCCTAGGGCTGCAGAGTGTGAGAGAATGGAGAATGATGGTAATGGATATGAGTTCTTTTTTGAAATGATAAAAATGTTCTAAAATTAGTTTGTGGAGATGGTTACATAATTCTCTGATACAGTAAAAAGTCCATGAAGTTGTATACTTTAAATAGGTGAGTACTATGGTATGTGAATTATGCATATTGATAATATTACTAAGAAAAGGTTAAGTCTATTTATACTTGCACCAATAAATAGTGTATGAGAATGTCTGCTTTCCCATTTCATCAACGCTCAATTATAAACATTTTTATCTGTGAGGTGAAAAATGGATCTTCTTTTATTATAAGAAGGGGCATATTTTTTATCTGTTTATTATCTTTTCAATTTCACTTTTGTGAACTGTCTTTTCTTAATAGTTTTCCACATTTTCATTGAATTGTTTGTCTTCATTTTGATTCCTAAGAACAATTTATATGTTAAAGAATTCCAGTTTTTGTCTTATATCTTGCAAATATTTTTCTCTGTATGTCTTCTGATTTATTTCTGGTGTTTTTTAATGTATAGAAGTCTTCTTTTAAATAGTTAAATCTATCAGTCTTTTCCCTATGGCTTCTAATTTTTGTATCATAATTAGAAAAGCTTCCTATTCTAATACGAAAAAAATTAACTCATATTTTTGTCTCTTCTTTTTATATTTAAAACTAAGATCCATTTCAGAGATTTTTGTTGTGAGTAGGGATGATAATCGAGGTTAGTCAGTTCTTAATGTTAAAAAGATTTAGGAGGTTGAAGTGCTTAAGTTAAAGAATGCAGTAAGCATGGAGGAAATTGAATGACATGAGATTTTACACAGATTACAGAGTATCTTGTATCATGAAGCATTTAATAAAGAATTCAGTTCTGTTCAAATTTTAGAGAATCCTAAATACTTAATTAGCTTTTAGAAATCAAACTTCTATTTTAAATTTATAATTGTATGGAAAACACAACAGATGTTAAATGAGTAATATTTGCAGTGTTATTTTATTAGAGTTCAAGAGTTGTAATAGTTTTCTTATGGTAGTTAAAAATATACCTTTGAATTATTTTAGGATGTTCTGTTAAATTTTCAGTTAATTTTGGGCATTATGGAAAAACATATGTTCAGTGACAGTGGTCCTTTATTTTATCTTCAGCCTATTATGCACAGACACACTTGGACTCGTCTGCCTGTGTAATTGCTAGCACGTTTCCTGTGATATCGACGTCACAGCACTGTGTGACAGGGAGCGTCATCAAGCAGTGGGTTTTCTTTAGTATTCTTAAAAAAGATTTCTGACACAGATTAAGTCATTCGGAAAACCTTTGTCACTGAAAATGAAAGCAGAGACAACACAACAAGGAGAGATCCATTTTCAGAGCAACCAGTGGTTTTCAGAGAACAGATGGTAGAAATTGCTCTTTTTGTGAAGTAAAATAGAAAATTTCCTTTGAGCTTTTCCTCTACCCATACTGAATGTTCCCACCTAAGGAGGATGTTGGTTCCTTCTTATGTATAATGCCAATTAGGCATTTTTTCCTTTTGTGTGCCTGCTAGTTAAATGTAGAATTTATATAAATCTAAGATAATGAAATCCACATCACTGACAGAATAAGTGAGAGAATTGGTATTTTGTAATGTTTCCTATGAATACAGCATTCAGATACAGTCTACAAAATATAATAAGTAATTATATGAAGGAGTACCATTGTAAACAATGCCCAGGCAAGGACTGGATCTTTGCCCACATTCCAGAAGCCTGCTGTCCAGCTCTTCCCAATCCTGTTCTCTTCCATCTTCCCGAGAAGTAACTACTCTCCTGGTTTTTCAGATGATAATTTCCCTCCTTTGTTTTTAAAGTTGATTGCCTGAATCTTTAAAAATGCAAATATTTTCATTTCAGTAGCTTTTGAGCTTTATGTAAATAGAACTTAACCTTCTATATATTTTTTTTGTAAAGTTTTTAAAAAAATTTTGGTATCATTAATCTACAATTACATGAAGAACATTATGTTTACTAGATTCCCCCCATCACCAAGTCCCCCCACAAACCCCATTACAGTCACTGTCCATCAGCGTAGTAAGATGCTGTAGAATCACTACTTGTCTTCTCTGTGTTGCACAGCCCACCCTGTGTACTCCCCCATTATACATGCTAATCATAATGCCCCCTTTCTTTTTACCCCCCTCTTATCCCTCCCTTCCCACCCATCCTCCCCAGTTTTCCCTTTGGTAACTGTTAGTCCATTATTGGGTTCTGTGATTCTGCTGCTGTTTTGTTCCTTCACTTTTTTCTTTGTTCTTATACTCCACATATGAGTGAAATCATTTGGTACTTTCTCTGCCTGGCTTATTTTACTGAGCATAATACCCTCTAGCTCCATCCATGTTGTTGCAAATGGTAAGATTTGTTTTCTTCTTATGGCTGAATAATATTCCATTGTATATATGTATCACATCTTCTTTATCCATTTCATCTACTGATGAACACTTAGGTTGCTTCCATTTCTTGGCTATTGTAAATAGTGCTGTGATAAACATAGGGGTATATCTGTCTTTTTCAAACTGGGCTGCTGCATTCTTAGGGTAAATTCCTAGGAGTGGAATTCCTGGGTCAAATGGTATTTCTATTTTGAGCTTTTTGAGGAACCTCCATACTGCTTTCCACAATGGTTGAACTAATTTACATTCCCACCAGCAGTGTAGGAGGGTTCCCTTTTCTCCACATCTTTGCCAACATTTGTTGTTGTCTGTCTTTTGGATGGTGGTGATCCTTACCTGTGTGAGGTGATATCTCATTGTAGTTTTAATTTGCATTTCTCTGATGACTAGCAATGTGGAGCATCTTTTCATGTCCCTCTTGGCCATCTGAATTTCTTCTTTGGAGAACTGTCTATTCAGCTCCTCTGCCCATTTTTTAATTGGTTTATTTGCTTTTTTTTTGTTGAGGAGTGTGAGCTCCTCATTTTGGATGTTAAGCCTTTATCGGATCTGTCATTTATGAATATATTCTCCCATACTGTAGGATGCCTTTTTGTTCTATTGATGGTATCCTTTGCTGTACAGAAGCTTTTCAGCTTGATATAGTCCCACTTGTTCATTTTTGCTTTTGTTTCCCTTGCCCAGGTAGATATATTCATGAAGAAGTGCTCATGTTTATGTCCAAGAGATTTTTGCCTATGTTTTTTTCTAAGAGTTTTATTGTTTCATGACTTACATTCAGGTCTTTGATCCATTTCGAATTTACTTTTGTGTATGGAGTTAGACAATGATCCAGTTTCATTCTCTTACATGTAGCTGTCCAGTTTTGCCAACACCAGCTGTTGAAGAGGCTGCTATTTCCCCATTGTATGTCCATGGCTCCTTTATCATATATTGATTGACCATATATGTTGGGGTTAATATCTGGACTCCCTATTCTGTTCCACTGGTCTGTGGCTCTGTTCTTGTGCCAGTACCAAATTGTCTTGATTACTGTGGCTGTGTAGTAGAGCTTGAAGTTGGGGAGCAAGATCCCCCCTGCTTTATTTTTCCTTCTGTTGGTATTTTGATAGGAATTGCATTGCATCTGTAGATTGCTTTAGGCAGGATGGCCATTTTGACAATATTAATACTTCCTAGCCAAGAGCATGGGATGAGTTTCCATTTGTTAGTGTCCTCTTTAATTTCTCTTAAGAGTGTCTTGTAGTTTTCAGGGTATAGGTCTTTCACTTCCTTGGTTAGGTTTATTCCTAGGTATTTTGTTCTTTTTGATGCAACTGTGAATGGAATTGTTTTCCTGATTTCTCTTTCTGCTAGTTATCATTAGTGTATAGGAAAGCAACAGATATCTGTGTATTAATTTTGTTCTTCTATATTCTTTTGAACTTAGCTTCTTTGGCTTAGTGGTATGTTGCTGACCTTCATTCTTGTTTTGCCATATCGCCATAGTAGATTCATTCGCATTGCTGTGTATTAAATGAATCTGCCACCATTTCTTGCCATTTTGTTGATGAATCTATTCAAGTTTTTGGCTTTTACAAATAATAGTCCTGTGAACAATCTTGTATGTGTACCCTGACACACATGTGTGAGAGTTTCTCTAGGTAGTAGTTCTCAATGTGTGGTCCATGAATGTGGTCCCTGACTTTTTTATGAGGTCTTTGAGGTCAGAATTATTTTTGTAATAATGTTTAAGTGTTATTTACTTATTTATTAATTTTTACTTTGATGGTGCAAATGCAATGCTGGGTAAAACTATATCTTTGCCCAAATCAAGGCAGTGGTACCAAATTATACTGGTAGTCATATTTTTTACTGTCATGTGGGCACAGTGAAAATATTACCAATTCTACCTACGGATGTCCTTTATGAAGGAAGCAGTAAAATTACTAACTTTATTAAATCTTGTACCTCAAATATTCACCTTTTTAAAATATGTGTTTTAAAATGGAACTATGCATGAAGAACTGCGGCTGCATGCGGAAGTATGATGGCTGCCCAGAGGAAAAAACTTTGTGTGATTCTTTGAGTTATGAACTCTAATGGCTGCTGTTTTTGTGGAATACCATTTTTATTTGGAAGAATGACTGGCAAACTCTTGTCATTCCTACTTGGATGTTTGGCATACATTCTCTCAAAAATGACCAAAATGAGCCTATCACTCCAAGAAAACAACTGATAATATTTGTTGTTAATGATGGAATTAGAAGTTTGTGATACTCGGATCAGTTACTATGAACTTTAGAGCTTTCCAATACCAAGGCTTTTCTGCTGAGATTGGCAGTGATGCTAATCAATGTGAAGTTTTGATATTATGTAAGGAAATTTTCAGTATCTGGAAATTACATGACTTATTAAACTGGTATTTTCCTAATGAGTAACGCATACTGTTCTAAATCAGCATAGGTAAAAAAGCCAATCCAAGTTCAAGATAGACCAACAGAACTTACCACATTATTTTTATACTCACACAGTATGGAAAGTTTGAGATTTACAATGCAAGTAATTTTAAAATCTAGCATGTGTGCACATTGGTTTCCTTACAAGTATCTATAATTATCTGAGAAGGGTACTAAAATGCTCCTTCCCTTTACAATCACAGATTATGTAGGGAAGCATTTAAGGAAGAACTAATTCCAGTATTACACAGGTTCTTTTGATGTAATAGAGGAGGAGGGACTATTTCTCCACTCATTTTATGCCAATAAACCTGAAAAGGACATTACAAGAAAAAAAATTAAATTTTAGTAAAAATAAAAATAACACTTCATTATCAACATATTAAGAAAAGACTTTTCTATAATAAACGATGCTGGTACAACCTTTCATTTGCTTGGAAGAAAGCAATATTGGGTCCTCATCCTCTAATAACAAAAACAAACGAAAATTCTGGTTGTACTAAAAACTTAAGCTATAAATGCCCAAACAAAAAATTTTAAAACAAAAATGTTGGGAAACAAAATGTGGCAGTCAGAAGATCTTTCTAACTCAAAATCGTTTCTAAACCCAGAAGGTATAAAATAAATGATAGAAATATTTGACTCAAGTGAAATAAAAGACTTCATATGTTTAAAAATACAACAACAGGATCAAAAGAAAAAATAATAGATTTGGGGAAAGAAAACATGTAGGACAGAGTCTGTGTTAATGTGTATGGCATACGAGAAAGTCTCAATGGTTGACAAACAAAAATCAAAATCGTGAAAGGGCATTTCACAGAAAAAATTCATATGGCCCAAAAACATGTAGAATGAGGCTAAGACACAGTAGTTTTCAGGGAAATGCAAGATAAGAATAATAATGAGATATCTGTTGTTGTGGTGGAAATGTGAATTTACCTTTAATAGGGGACGAAATCTATTAAGGTACATCCACTATTGACATCTGCACACCGGAGAATCCATCCTGTAGACACCAAAACCCTCATGTGTCGGACACATGCATGAGATGCTTATTTGTGGTGGTGTTTTTAGTGGAAAATTACTGAAAATAAAGTGAATATGCATTAAGGGGAATGGTTGAACAATTCTGTTTTCTCCTCACTAAGGAATAGTTGGTAGCAATTTAAAAGAATGAATAAAAACTGTAACAGGAGTTTTTAGAGGGATTGTTCAGAGAGAAAAACAAGGTGCAGAAGATACATATATTTTCATGTGAAACAATTTTAAAAAATCTGTACTGCTAAGGGTATAGTGGTTTAAAAAATTTATTTAGCTCTCATACACCTGTCCAGGGTGTGTAGGGAGTGCCCTACTTGTTATGTTATCAGGGTTCCAGGCTAATAGAAAAACTCTACCATCCTTAGCATGTGGCTTCAGTTCCTGTGTCTTGAGATGTCAGTTGCTCACCAGTACCTTATATTTTAAGTACCACCTTTAGAATAAGAGAACCTGGAGAGAAAGCTACTGTATTTGTAAAGATGTCCAGTCAAAGTTGCTTGCATCATTTCTGTCCCAACATCCCCCTTTACCATACCTAGTCATGTGCTCACATGAGCCTTGTACAATGCAGCTCAGCCCAAATTTGTTGGTGGTAATGGGGCCCCAAATGAAGAAGAGGAAATGATATCTGGGGGCACTGTCAGTCTGTGCCATAAAACTGTGTGCTGGTGTTTGCATTGTTGCTCATGTTTATTTGTCTATGATTCGGTAAGCATGGCAGAAAACACAAAAATATACTATATATATCTATATATATAGATATCCCATGCAGATGTTTTAGAAATAAGGAGGAGAGGAAGAGAATCAAATAAAAAAGGAAATGGACACCAAGGATAGCAGAGAAGCTAAGCAAAATAAAAACTCAGTGTGTAATGTGATTATGTTTATGTTTCATGTAAATTATATTTGTATATGATGTATAACAAAATTTAAAAGTTAGAAAAAAATAATACCAGCATATACCATGTATGTTTAAACATCACTTCTTTCCTTCATGTGATGAGTTCTGAGGAGATTAGAAATTACTGTTTAGGAGCATTCCATACATTTCTAAACCACAGAGATAAGATAAAAAGAGAGAGAGATGCCTTGTTTTTGTGCTTTGTTTATAAATAAGCACAATGAATAACAATTGGCATTATGAAATATTACAAGTTAATATTTGAGAATAGGATATACTGGAAATAATTAATCAGGAAGAACCTTAGTTATTAACATATAATTTCCTTTGACAAGCAAATACCAGAATTCCCTAAAAAGATGATTGTGACAGTTAGGTATCTGAATATGCAGGGTGGTGATTATTTTATAAATCACCTCTGCAATTGCTGTGAGGTTGTTGAGACATAGAAAAAAAGTGTGACTAAGCAAATACATCATTCATTTGTGTTGCTTTGGAAATTGCTGGGCAGTACAGATAGAGATGGTTAACATCAGTAATGTTTTCTACCTTTTATGCCTTATGATTTAATTGCTACACAGGTACAGTGAATAAAGGCAAAAAATATTTGAGTTATATCACAAGGTGTACATTTTATACTTTATCACAAAATTTAGTTTGTGGAATTATTCTCTACATCAAGATAAATCTTGCATTTTTTGTACATTTTGTTCCTTTTGACATGATTGAGGTAGCTGATCAAAATTACAGCTTTGAAATAACATTAAAAGGAGTTCTTTGGTATTTTAAAATGTGTAGTTGATTCTTGTCTAAACAACTTTAATCCATTTTTTTTCCTTAAAATCTTCATTAATACTTATGCTATTTCATTTTGGTATTCTGCTAATTTCAGGATCAAATGTAAAACACAACATACACATGCAAAACTAACAGTAAGAAGTAGCAGTTTGAGTAAGAAATTTGCTCTTCTGTAGGAGTGAATGTTGAATAGCTGATTATATGATTGGTAAGTGTTCCTTTTAAAAAAACACCTTAATCCAAGGTTTGTGAATATTCAGTTGAGTAAAATTACATTGTAATTGTTCTAAAATATAACTAGTGATACTTTAAGTAGGATATTTTTAAATGCAAGGAAATAGCTTTATACTTAGTAAGTGAGCACATTCATCAGCTTTATTCATTTGGTAGGAATGTTCAACCTCAGAGCTGTTCTTTGAAGTATGTACTTCAGAGAAAATGGGGCCCAGTGGACTTTGTAAATAAAATTTCCTATGGTCTTTCTACATAGAAATTTCAGAAATTCTCTTAAAAATAGTTTGTGGAAATGCCCTGTAGAAAGTGGAGCTATCTAGTTTCAGTTCCTTTGCTTTCACAGGTTATCCAAGAATGACTTGTCACCCCCTCCCCTCTTTTCCTGTGGAGTTGTCCCAGTCTCTTGATGGCTGTCTACTTCTTTTTCTAGAGTGGGTGGTTTAGCCCTGTGGTGGGGTGCAAGTAATTGTCAGAGTGGATCTGCTGGTCATATTGCCTAGGGACTTAGTCAAATGAGGTAAGGCTTTCTTTCCTCTTTCCATATATCCCAGCTGATTCTCACCATAAAATGTTTTGATGGGGGCAAATGGCCTCGAGAGAGATTTCACCTCTAAGCCAGACCTCTTCAGCATTAGAGAATTGCTAGGTGAGAACAAGTTGAACAATGGCTAGTTTGGGAAGAGGAAGAAGAATACTCACTTTTCTTACGTATTGCTTTAAAAAGGGCTTCTCTGCCTGTGCTTCTTAGTGGCCCCCTGTGCCTTAGCCTGACATTGGAAGCTCTGTAATTTAGGCTCAGTCATTCCTTTTTCTAGATTTGAAAACCTAATTTTAATATATATGTACATGTGTAAATACATGTGTACTACAAAGGGAATACAAATGTGACTACAAAATTAAATTATTTTACCCAGCAACATTATGAGACAGTCCCCTAAAACTTTTACTTCAATTTTAGGAAAGAAAGAAAGAAAATATAGTGCAAACCAGCTGTAGGCAATTCTGAATATGAAGTGTTATAAGGTATATTGAGGAAGTAAAAATGACTTTTTGGGGGGGAACTTGAGGCAGACTTCATGGAGGAAGTGACATTTGAGCCAGGTATTGAGTCACGTGTGAGATTTTAATAGGCAGAGAAGACATGGAAGCAGGAAATGAGAGTGTGTGTTTAGCTGGAGCTTGTAGACTGCTTGGCTGGTGTATGGGGAAAAGAAAAAGAAGAGAGTGTGGTAAAGTCAGAAGTGTGTGTTGCTGCCAAGCCAAGGCCCCGGGAGCTAAAGTTTGACATTTTCATAGCTGTGCTTTGGGAAAGTAAATGGGCAATAGTGTCTCATATGCATTAATAGGGTGGAGGATTGGAGTGAAGATTGGAGAGGCTGCTCAACAGCTGAGGTGAGGGTGCATGAGGGACTCTGTTGGACGGCAGCAGTGGGGCTCAAACGGGCACCGTGCCCGGGGTGGAACCTCGTGACTCACTAGATGTTGAGGAAGGGCAACAGAGGAGTCAAGATAAGGAACTTACTTGTATGTAGTAGGCACTATTTTTTACTGATCGTTGAAGTCAGTGTGCTCGAGGAGTATCCAACTAGAGCTGTGTAGAGGGCAGTTGGAACCTAGGGAAGACATGAGGCCTGAGGATGGTGAATTGTGATTCACTGACATGGGAGATGAGGGTTAAATCCAGAGAGAGTCACCAAGGGCCAATCTCTACAAGATGACGGGGGAGCAGAATCTTTAGGGACTGGAAGAAGAGCTGGACAGTGCAGAGTAGACAGAGAAACATTCCCCAGAGTAAGAGGCTAACACACTGTCACAGAAGCCAAGGGGGGAAGGTAGGTGACCGCAGTGCACATTGCGGAAGACAGAAGGATGAAGTCTGCCCTTATGTTAGGTGATCAAAGAACCTTTGGATGAAAGATGAGAATTCTGTCACTGTGACCTTTGAGATTGCAGTGTTAGTCAAAGGTGAAGGGCACATCATGAAGGGAGGTGAAGAAGTGGGCTGGCGTAGAGGATATGGAATACTTGTTGAAAAGGTCCTTAGCTAAAAAAAAAAAAGGAAAAAGAAAAAGAAATGGTATTTTGTGGTGAAAGCTCAAATATTTAAACAGCAATTTCTGCTGGTAACTCTTGATTGGGATTTTTAAAAGTCCGTTAAATATCACTGAGGAAAAGGTGGCTTCACACAATGTATGAAGTACTAATGGGTATAAAACAGGTAGGAATCCTTACTGAGCAAAAGAAATGGAACCACAGTATATTTTGGAATGTAAATGATTTATGGGTTATATGCCTGGGCCTTCTCCCCTTCGCAGTTTTTCCAGGTTTTCTGTCCCAGGCAAATATTTCTTATTAAAATCATGAGATTGTTTAGAGAGCATATTTTTTCCTCAATTGAATTCTGTTTGTATATTGAGCTGGTTGAAGTAAGTGAACCCTCATATCTCAAAAGCCACTCAGCAGTATTCAGCTTTTGATTAGCTGGACCCAGACCTGAGTATGCATCCAGGCAGTCTGCCTCCCTGACTGTGTAACTTTGAGCAGGTACCTCTTTGTGTTCTGGTTTTCATTATCTGTACAACAGAGATAGTAAAAGTACCCACGTGTGAAGCGTCTTGTGAAGATCCCATGAAGTAATGCATGTACATTGCGAGGAACAGTGCTTTGCAGGTAGGTTGTTATCGGTCAAATATGTTCTGTCGTTTCTTCTTCCTCCTGGTGCTACTATTTCAGCAGTAACTTCTGCAGCTACCACTACTACCAGCATTACTTACTACTACTTAGTACTAGTACTCACTACTACCACTACTCCTTACTACTACTTAGTACCACTACTCACTGCTACCACTGTTACCACCACTACCACCACTCTTTACTACTTACTACTACTACTACTACCACCTTTACTTACTACTACTTAGTACTACTACTACCCATACTACCACTACTACACCACTACTTATTACTACTACTCATTACTACCACTGCTTACTACTCACTACTACCACTTTTTACTGCTACTATTACTACACTAATACTACCACTACCACCACCATGATTTTCTTGTATCATTTAGAGAGGCAGGTTTATACTGTGGTTTCTCCTTACTGTAATAGCATCTCTAATTGTTTAAGGGTTTTTGCCTCTAAGTGGCTAATACTATTTTTTCTATCTGCAAATATGTGAAAGTCAAAGACATTTCCCAAACTCCTTCCACGTGGTAGGATTCACTCTAATTTTGTCTCTCCTGTGTGTCCTTTATGATGTTTCTTCAGGAAGCTCAGGTGGTCCAAGTTGTGAAGGTGTCTCCATTCTGGCTGGGCCAGGCCTTCAATATTTCTCACCTTTTTGATCTGTAGTATCTGCTGTGTTTTCTACCTGTGTTTTCTTCCTTAGCCAGTGCAGACAGCCAGTGCACCAAACGCACACACATCCCAGCCCATGGTCAAGAACTGGCAGGGGATCTGCGCGGCAGTCTCACTTCCCTAGTGTTCTGTGCTGGAGATCCCAGCTCCTTTAACCAACCTCTTCCTAATAAGGTGGAATCAAAAAGGACACAGATTCACTTTAGTATCATTCTTGCCAAAACCTAGTAAGTCTAATCACAGGAAACATCAGACTATCCAAGCTGAGTGACTGGCTGTAGTCTTCAAAAATATCAACCTCGAGGAGCACAAAGAAAATCTGTTCCAGATTAAAGATTTAGTTGATATGACAAGTAAAGGTAATGCATGACCCTGAATTGAATCCTGGAGCAGGAAAAAAATAGCTATATATGGTATTATTGTGACAGTTGACAAAACTTGACTGTAGACAGTGCAATATGTAATGGCGTAGAGGATATGGAATACTTGTTGAAAAGGTCCTTAGCTAAAAAAAAAAAAAAGGAAAAAGAAAAAGAAATGGTATTTTGTGGTGAAAGCTCAAATATTTAAACAGCAATTTCTGCTGGTAACTCTTGATTGGGATTTTTAAAAGTCCGTTAAATATCACTGAGGAAAAGGTGGCTTCACACAATGTATGAAGTACTAATGGGTATAAAACAGTTAGTTAGCATTATATTTTCTGATTTTGATAACTGCCATGGTTATGAGAGATAGTACCTTGTTTTAAGAAAATATACACTGAAGGTTTTAGGGATAAAAAGACATGATGTCTTTGACTTCCTCAGAAATGGTTCAGAAAGTATTTTGTATGTATATCTATATGTAGATATAGATATAAAATGATAAAGCACATGAAGTAAAATATAAACAGTGAATTTGGGTAGAGGGTATATTATATGCGATCTCCTTGTGCTTTTATTGTAACTTTTCTTTAAAAGTTATTATAACTTTATGAAAGTTATATTATACCACAGTAAAAAGTTATACCAGAAAAATTGAGTTTAGATAAATCCCTTTAGTTGCCAGAACAGAGATCCATCAGGCTGCCTAGCATAAAAAAGAACACAAAAAATCCTTTTCAAATTCAAATAAACCTAGTGATATGGAGACTATTAGACCCTCAGATTGCTTACTTCATAGGTTTATTTCAGATGCTGTGTAACTTCTATTCTTTGCTGTGTTTGTGTGTTGCTTTGTTGTCTTATATATACTGGACTTATCTGCCTTCTCTTGGTTGCTGCCCCTCTAGACAGACCTCTGGGTTTATTTCTCAAAGTAGTAACTTGCTGTCTTAGTTCAAGTTCTTGAGAGAGAGCATCTGAATGATTATTCTGTACCTAATGTATTGTGTAAGCATGTGTCAGATGTGTACACCTAACATGGTTAACCAAGATTGAGATGGAGCAGGTGGGCAGTGGTGGGTTGGGTTATAGGCAGCACAGTTACATGGTATTTAGGGTTGGCCCTCAGAAACTGAGGGTATGACAAGTTCTCTTGAAAGTGTTACAGAAAGGTACAGCAATGAAATACATCTCCTATGTCTCCCAGACTGGTTAGTGTTTTTTCACTTTTATCCTTTTTTTAATTGACGTATCATTGATATACAATCTTATGTTGGCTTCAAGTATACAACACAATGGTTCAACAGTTACCCATATTTTAAATCCTCAGCCTGTCCAGTGTGGTTACTGTCTATCAATGTAAAAAGATGTTACAGAATGATTGACTCTATTCTACATGCTGTACTACCATCCCCGTGACCAACTTGCATCGTGATTGCGAATTATTGTGCCCTATATCCCCCTCACCCTCTCCCTGACCTGCCCCAACCCCTCCCTTTTGGCAACTACAAGTCATTTCTCAGGGCCTATGAGTCTACTGCTGTTTTGTTCCTCCTGTTTCACTTTGTTTTTATATTCCCCAAAGAGTGAAATCATGTGTAATTTTATTTCTCTTCCTGTCTTATTTCACTGAGCATAACACCCTCTAAATCCATCCATGTTGTTGCAAATGGAAAGATTTATTTTCTTTTTATGGCTGAATAATATGCCATTGTGTTTATGTACCACATCTTTATCCATTCATCTATTGATGGACACTTAGGTTGCTTCCATTTTTTGGCTATTGTAGGTTGTTTGATTCCTTTTTAATAGATCCCACAAATACTTCTGTTAGGGATCTTTAGATGGCCTTAGATCACCCAGCCCACTTTCTGCTAAAATGAGGAAATATGTGATTTAGAGGCAAGAGAATGGAAGCATCCAGAATTTTTTCCTTTTGCATAGTGAGTGGATAGCTGTCTCCCTCCGTACCACTCAATGTTTAAAAATCATGAATTTGTGTTAGCTTTTGTTTGTAAAATTTTTTAATTTAATTTCAATATGTTGATTTGATCATACATGTTTATCTTGATAAAATTCATTTTTTTGAAATAGTAATTGGAAAACTCTATTTCAAAAATTTTCAAGAAAATGTTTTGACAGTACATTTCCAACATTTTAAAAGAAAATTTTCCTGATGGTTGTAGACTAATATTTTTTTGTATAACAACTTTGTGCCTAGCATTGTCCTGAGTATGGCTACTTAAATGATATCATTGGATAGATTTCATAACTCATTGGGGTAAGGATAATTAATCTTAGCAAAAGAGGAAATAGAATCTGAACAGGTGACTTGGCTAAAGTCATACAAGTTTAATACATAGTGGGAGTTGAATTAGAGTTAGAAATGAGGTCTGTTGGACACCAATGTACATGTTCTTTCAAACAGTAAGAAATCAGGTAGTCAAATACTTTCACATTTGAGATAACCAATTTTATGTTGTTCTTCCTAAAACTTGTCACTACTGTTTTTTAAATTCTAAGATGCTCTCATTACCAACAAGTACTGTTACATTTTTTTTGGATTCGCTCAGAACACTTGTGCATTAGGTGTTGGTTTGAGGATGGGGGTTGTTAATAAATACTCTGAAGGAGAAAAAGTCACTAGCTTGAGGTAGTTTGGTCTGCAATTCCAGGAGAGAGAAATGGAAAATCTGCTAAGAGTGATGTGCCTTTATCAAAATACACAATATTTATGGGCATTCATTCTCAAATGGTCATATTTAAGTATCTAAGTAAATAAGAGTATTTAAGTGAGCATATAGATAAGAGAAAAGAAAAATGTAAAAAAGGTTGAATAGAGACTCAAAAAATAATAAAGGTGAGAGGGGCTCAAGATGGCAGCGTGAGTAGGGCAGCAGAAATCTCCTCCTAAAACCATATATAGTTTTGAAAATACAACAAATACAACTATTCTTAAAAGACCAGAAGGTACAGTACAACAGTCAGGCTACATCTACATCTGCGAGAACTCAGCATCCCACAAAAAGGGTAAGATACAAAGCCATGACCTGGTGGGACCCAAGCACTCCCCCAACCCCAGCTCACTGGTAGAAGGAAAAGAATCAGAGTGGGGAGGGAGTGGAGGCACAGGACAGCTAAATAACCAGCCCTAGAAACTGCACTGGGAGCACAGACACCCACTGCATGGTGTACTGGATATTAGAGAAATGGGAAAGTAAAATCTGAGACAGAGACTGCAAGCAGGTCCCCACAGCTGGCTCCCCTGGGGGGGAAAAAAGGGAGCGCTTTTTAAAAGTCTTAAAGAGACAAGGGCTTAACAGCTGGACAAAACCGTCCCAGCACACTCAGCCCAGCAGGCTGGGAATCTTGAGGAACTTCAGGCACCCTAACCCCCTGAGGGGTAAAGCAGCCCTGAGGCCCCTCACTGCGATAAGCAGCCTGCCATTCATTCCCCCCTGGCCAGTGCTGCAAGCAAACTAGAGCACCTGGAGAACAACTCCACCCACAGCAACCACACAGTCTTCTCCCAGCATGCAGCTAACCGGGACAGACTCAGAGACTGCTGCCGGTGGGCAACTGCTCAGCACACACAGGAAGTTGGAGCAAGGTCCAGAAGGCACGAAGGGGCACCATTCTTGCAGGAGAACACACTCGGCATGTCTGCGATCTCCCACAGGGCCCTAAGCTATGCCGAGGGCCGCCTCGCCCACAACAGCTTGGGAGATTATCCCAGAGACTGCCCTCTGTATGTGGGTAAAGGGCACAGGCAGCGGAAGCTGGAGCATAGTCCTGAAGGCATGAAGGGGCACTGTTCTCATAGGAGAACACACCCAGTGCACTTGCGACACCCTGCAGGACCCTAGGCTATCCCGAGGGCCACCCCGTCCACAACAGCTCAGGAGATTATCCCATAGACTGCTCCCAGGGTGCGGGTAGATGGCACAGGCAGCGGAGAAGGGCAAGGTGACCAGCAAGCAGGAAGGTATTTTGTTCTCCCAGCTAACACATGTGCCACCTGCCTGTGACGACTTCTATCACCATGAAGAGGCAGAAGAATCTGGTCCAGTCAAAAATCACTCAAACAACCCCAGAGAGATGGTCTGGCAAGATAGATATAACCAATCTTCCTGAAAAAGAATTCAAAATAAAAGTCATAACCATGCTGATGGACCTGCAGAGAAATATGCAAGAGCTAAGGGATGAAGTCCAGAGGGAGATAACAGAAATGAAACAATCGATATAAGGCCTTAAGAGCTGACTGGACGAGGTGCAAGAGACTGTTAATGGAATATAAATCAGAGAACAGGAATACAGAGAAGCTGAGGCAGAGAGAGATAAAAGGATCTCTAGGAATGAAAGAATATTAAGAGAGCTGTGTGACCAATCCAAATGGAACAATATTCACATTATAGAGGTACCAGAAGAAGAAGAGAGAGAAAAAGGGATAGAAAGTGTTTTTGAAGAAATAATTGCTGAAAACTTCCCCAAGCTGGGGAAGGAAATAGTCTCTCAGATCATGGAAGCCCACAGATCTCCCAACATAAGGGACCCAAGGAGGACAACACCAAGGCATGTAATAATTAAAATGGCTAAGATCAAAGACAAGGGCAGAGTATTAAAGACAGCCAGAGAGAGAAAAAAGATCACCTACAAAGGAAAATCCATCAGGCTATCATCAGACTTCTCAACAGAAACCTTATAGGCCAGAAGACAATGGCATGATATATTTAATGCAATGAAACAGAAGGGCCTTGAACCAAGAATACTGTATCCAGCACAATTATCATTTAAATTTGAAGGAGGGATTAAACAATTCCCAGACAAGCAAAAGTTGAGGGAATTTGCCTCCCACAAACGACCTCTACTGGATATTTTAAAGGGACTGCTCTAGACAGAAGCACTCCTAAGACTAAATAGATGTCACCAGAGGAAATCAAAGAAAAGAAAGCAGACCAACCAAATACTAACTAAAGACAAAAAATAAAATCAACTATCCACAAAAGCATTCAAATAAACACAAAAGAGTACAGAATAAAACACCTAACATATAAAGAATGGAGGAAGAAGAATAAGAAGGGAGAGAAATAAAGAATCATCAGACTATGTTTATAATAGCTTAATAAGAGAGTTAAGTCACACAGTGAGACAGTAAAGAAGGTACCCTTGAATCTTTGGAAACCACAAATCCAAAGCCTGTGATGGCAATAAGTACATATCTTTTGATAATCACCCTAAATGTAAATGGACTGAATGCACCAATCAAAGACACTGAGTAATAGAGTAGATAAAAAAGCAAGACCCATCCATGTGCAGCTTTCAAGAGACTTACATCAAACTCAAAGACATACACAGACTAAAAGTGAAGGGATGGAAAAAGATATTTCATGCAAACAATAGGGAGAAAAAAGCAGGTGTTGCAGAACTTGTATCAGACAAAATAGACTTCAAAACAAAGAAAGTAATAGGAGATAAAGGACATTACATAATGATAAAGGGGTCAGTCCAACAAGAGGATATAACCATTAGAAATATATATGCACCCAACACAGGAGCACCGAAATATGTGAAACAAATACTAACAGAATTAAAGGAGGAAACAGAATGCAATGCATTCATTTTAGGAGACTTCAACACACCACTCACTCCAAAGGACAGATCAATCAGACAGAAAATAAGTAAGGACACAGAGACACCAAACAACACACTAGAACAGGTGGACCTACAGAACTCTACACCCAAATGCAGCAGGAAGCACATTACATTCTTATCAAGTGCACATGGAACATTTTCCAGAATAGACCACACACTAGGCCACAGAAAGAGCCTCAGAAAATTGAAAAAGATTGAAATTCTACTAACCAACTTCTCAGATCGCAAAGGTATAAAACTAGAAATAAACTGTACAAAGAAAACAAAAAGGCTAACAAACACATGGAGGCTTAACAACATGGTCCTAAATAATCAATGGATCAATGACCAAATTAAAACAGAGATCAAGCAATACATGGAGACAAATGACAACAGCACAAAGCCCCAACTTCTGTGGGATGCAGCGAAGGCAGTTCTAAGAGGAAAGGAGTATATAGCAATCCAGGCCTATTTAAATAAGGAAGAACAATCCTAAATGAATAGTCTAAAGTCACAATTATTGAAACTGGAAAAAGAAGAACAAATGAGACCCAAAGTCAGCAGAGGGAGGGCCATAATAAAGATCAGAGAAGAAATAAATAAAATTGAGAAGAATAAAACAATAGAAAAATCAATGAAACCAAGAGCTGGTTCTTTGAGAAAATAAACAAAATAGATAAACCCCTAGCCAGACTTATTAAGAGAAAAAGAGAATCTACACACATAAACAGAGTCAGAAATGAGAAAGGAAAAATCACTATGGACCCCACAGAAATACAAAGAATTATTAGGGAATACTATGAAAATTTATATGCGAACAAGCTGTATAACGTAGAAGAAATGGACAACTTCCTAAAAAAATACAACCTCCCAAGACTGACCAAGGAAGAAACAGAAAATCTAAACAGACCAATTACCAGCAAAGAATTTGAATTGGATTAAAAAACTACCCAAGAAGAATTATCTGGTCCAGATGGATTCACTGCTGAATTTTATCAGACATATACAGGAGACATAATACCCATTCTCCTGAAAGTTTTCCAAAAAATAGAAGAAAAGGGAATACTTCTATACATATTCTATGAAGTCAGCATCACTCTAACACCAAAACCAGGCAAAGACCCCACCAGAAATGAAAATTACAGACCAGCCAATATCATACTTAACAGCGAGAAGCCGAAAGCTTTTCCTTTAAAATTGGGAACAAGACAGGGATGCCCACTCTCCCCACTGTTATTCAGCATAGTACTGGAGGTCCTAGCCACGGCAATTAGACAAAACAAAGAAATACAAGACATCCAGATTGGTAAAGAAAAAGTCAAACTATCACTATTTGCAGATGACATGATATTGTACATAAAAACCCTAAAGACTCCACTCCCAAACTACTAGAACTACTACCTGAATTCACCAAAGTTTCAGGTACAAAATTAACACACCGAAATATGTTGCTTTCCTATACACTAATGATGAACTAACAGAAAGAGAAATCAGGAAAACAATTCCATTCACAGTTGCATCAAAAAGAATAAAATACCTAGGAATAAACCTAACCAAGGAAGTGAAAGACCTATACCCTGAAAACTACAAGACACTCTTAAGAGAAATTAAAGGGGACACTAACAAAGGGAAACTCATCCCATGCTCTTGGCTAGGAAGTATTAATATTGTCAAAATGGTCATCCTGCCTAAAGCAATCTACAGATTCAACGCAATTCCTATCAAAATACGAACAGCATTCTTCAATGAACTGGAGCAAATAGTTCTAAAATTCATACGGAACCACAAAGGACCCCGAATAGCCAAAGCAGTCCTTAGAAGGAAGAATAAAGCAGGGGAGATCTTGCTCCCCAACTTCAAGCTCTACTACACAGCCACAGTAATCAAGACAATTTGGTACTGGCACAAGAACAGAGCCACAGACCAGTGGAACAGATTAGAGACTCCAGACATTAACCCAAACATATATGGTCAATTAATATTTGATAAAGGAGCCATGGACATACAGTGGTGAAATGACAGTCTCTTCAACAGATGGTGCCGGCAAAACTGGACAGCTACATGTAAGAGAATGAAACTGGACCATTGTCTAACCCCATACACAAAAGTAAATTCGAAATGGATCAAAGACCTGAATGTAAGTCATGAAACCATAAAACTCTAAGAAAAAAACATAGGCAAAAATCTCTTAGACATAAACATGAGTGACCTGTTGTTGAACATATCTCCCCGGGCAAGGAAAACAAGAGCAAAAATGAACAAGTGGGACTATATTAAGCTGAAAAGCTTCCGTACAGCAAAAGACACCCATCAATAGAAAAAAAAGGTATCCTACAGTATGGGAGAATATAACCATAAATGACAGATCCAATAAAGGGTTGATGTTCAAAATATATAAGGAGCTCATGCACCTCAACAAACAAAAAGCAAATAAGCCAATTTAAAAATGGGCAGAGGATCTGAACAGACACTTCTGCAAAGAAGAAATTCAGATGGCCAACAAGCACATGAAAAGATGCTCCACATCACTAGTCATCAGAGAAATGCAAATTAAAACCACAATGAGATATCACCTCACACCAGTAAGGATCGCCACCATACAAAAGACAGACAACAACAAATGTTGGCGAGGATATGGAGAAAGGGTAACCCTCCTGCACTGCCAGTGGGAACGTAAATTAGTTCAACCATTGTGGAAAGCAGTATGGAGGTTCATCAAAAAACTCAAAATAGAAATACTATTTGACCCAGGAATTCCACTTCTAGGAATTTACCCTAAGAATGCAGCAGCCCAGTTTGAAAAAGACATATGCACCCCTATGTTTATCACAGCACTATTTACAATAGCCAAGAAATGGAAGCAACCTAAGTGTCCATCAGTAGATGAATGGATAAAGAAGATGTGGTCATATACACAATGGAATATTATTCAGCCATAAGAAGAAAACAAATCCTACCATTTGCAACAACATGGATGGAGCTAGAGGGTATTATGCTCAGTGAAATAAGCCAGGCAGAGAAAGTACCAAATGATTTCACTCATATGTAGAGTATAAGAACAAAGAAAAAAGTGAAGGAACAAAACAGCAGCAGAATCACAGAACCCAATAATGGACTAACAGTTACCAAAGGGAAAGGGACTGGGGAGGATGGGTGGGAAGGGATGGACAAGGGGAAAGATGGGGCATCACGATTAGCACACATAATGTAGAGGGGAGGGCACAGGGAGGGCTGTACAACACAGAGAACAGAAGTACTGATTGTATAGCAACTTACTACACTGATGGACAGTGACTGTAATGGGCTATGTAGTGGGGACTTGATGATGTGGGTAGTCTAGTATCCATAAAGTTGCTTGTGTAATTGTAGATTAATGATACCAAAAAATAATAGATAAAATAGTAATAATAAAGGCTAAAATACTGAGTGAATTTGGCAAAATACACTTTAAAATGACTTTTTTGGAGGTTGGGGTGGGTATAAGTGATGAATTTGTATTTATGAGTCTCAGTTTTGCCTATCAAGTCAAATTTATTTGAAAGACTAAATTACCTTGGAGGTAATCATGAATGTAAACAACATATTGGTATATGTAATGTAATTGCTAGACCAGTGGCTATAAGGCAAAAGTAGAAAGTGATACTCTCTTTCAAATAGAGAGTTATTTTAATTTAATTGTATATTTTTGCCAACGGGAAAGTAAAATAATAACAACTTTAAAATATTTTCCTTGAAGTTGGACATGAAAACAAAAATGATGGAAGCTAAATGTCATGAAGAGAAACTTAAACTGCAACAGAAACATGATGCTGATGTTCAAAAGGTAGGGAATATACCATTTACTCTCTTATTAATATTGAATATGTGACATATTCTAAGTCTTGTGATCATCTATCCAACCACCCATCCATCCACTTATTATGTAATTATGATAACCTAGGTATAAATGGAATTTGCTAAATTAATATCCCATCAAAAATTGGTCTTTCAATTTCACTTGCTAAATAAATGTGCAAATACTCATCACCTAACATCAGCTTTTAGTTTTTCCTCATCTATTGTTTGAAGGCTGGCCTTCTTATAATCCTATATCTGTACTGTATCATTACCTTTCATAAAAGGTGAAATGCAACATCAACTGTAAATACTAGAGTTTGTTGTGGTCTAAACATGCCTTCCAATGTTTCAAATTTGTATTCTTAAATTTATTTTTCTTAATGCGCATAGCAAAAGTAATCAATTTGTGGTTATCCTAAAATGAATTTGAATTGATACTACATTGTAGTATTGATTTTAAAAATTAATTATCAATTTATCTATCTGTATCTGTATACATACCTGAAGGTTGATCCAAAGAGAAACTTAGCATTTACTATTTCAAAGCTAAGCCCATAATTCGGCTGCACAAAACTGAGTGACAGAAACGATGGCAGCAAGTTGAGGCTGTAGCATCATATATTCAAGCCTTCTTAAAAGCTGAAAATATATTAATATTTAGTCAGGCGCATATTTGGCTCATCTTCTTTCAAAGCAACAAGAAAGAAACCACTGACTGAAAATTACAAAGAGGAAGATGTTGAATCCCTTTCCTTCCCCTTTCCTATTTCTCATTCACATTTTACAAGCAAATATTACTTTCTGTTCTTACTAGATTTTTACCTTAGCTTAAATTGGTTAGATACAAACAGTTCTGTATCATTAATGCTAGAGATTCAGTAATGTAATTTCAATATAACATAATATATATCCAAATGAAATAGAATCTTTGATGTTTAAGATAAATGAGTATAAAAATGTATTTGGAAAAATCATGGCAATAGAGTTTGAAATATGCTCCTTGGTATGTCCGTTACAAAGATCTATTCTAAGAAAAACATTTAATAATAAAATCCTTTCCAGGAACTTCTCTTTTTAAATAAATTCTGTGTGAAAAAAGAAAGCAATGCAACTACTTGAAGTGCCAGGTAAAATACAAATAAAATCCTTGAACTTATGCCAGATTTGGAAAGTGCATTCATCAGCTTATTGCTTATATGACATTTTCTAAGTGTTAGAAATTGGAGAGGAATAAAATTTAGAGTGTTTTCTCTATATGCATACATTACTTTCCTTTTTTGCATCTTTGTGGACATTAGGATCGTCCACCTCCCTTTCTTACTGAACATTCTTAGAGGTGGGGCTAAAACAAAGAAAGACAAAGTAAAATGCTGACAATAAGATCACTAAGAAAAATCTGCTTAGACTTTGGTGAATAACTGTTTTTAAGATGAATTTGGGCATGTATATTCAGGAAATATATGCCAACTACAAGAAAAGTGGATATTCTTACTCCTGTCTCAGTTTGATTTCTCTTCCCTTGGGTTAGCACATTTTTTTCCTGCTTTCTAACTTTCCTACAGTTTGGTTATTTTTCTAGGTTTTTTTAAAATGCAGATGTATTTAGTAATATGCAGTCATGATTACATTCCATTAAATGACTCATTTTAAAACAACAATATAAGCTAATGATGTAAAATATTCATGCAATTTTTGACTTATTTTGAGCTGACTTTTCTAATTTACAGTAGCAGAGCTAGATATAAAAGAGAACTATAGATTTCATCTTCCTATGTGTCTAGAATTCTTGTTATTGTTCTTGAAAATGAAAGGACCTTAGTGGGAGGATTCAGGGACATGCTCATCTGAAGATACTCTATTTCAGTGTAGTTGGAGATGAATTGTGCTACACCAGTATGTCATGTTGCTGAAAGCTTCTCTTTGCTACTTTATGACAGTTTAATCTCAGAATTATATTTAGAGAATCACCTAATATATTCTCCTTAAAAATGGGGACATGAAAATTCAAAGCAAATAAGATATTTCTTTCAGTACTCAATTATTATTTTAGACTTAATATTTTCTCAGTGCACTAAAGTATGATTTTTATATATATATTTGGAAACCATTTATGTGATTAGTTTGAGACAGACCTGCAGAAAATATTGTGTTCATTCAAAAAATTATGTGTACTATTCATAAAACAATATAGTATACTAAAACATTTTAAATTTATTTGCAGATTTTAGAAAGAAAGAATAATGAAATTGAAGAAATGAAGACTTTATACATAAACAAACAAAATGAAACAGAGGAGACTATTAGAAAGCTTGAAAAGAAAGGTGATGTATTGTTACATAAATATTTTAATAACATTTCTTTATATATATTATACATATAGTAATTTTACAGAAAATCAATTTTATTTCTGTATTGATAGATGGGAGTATTTATATGGCTTTCCTCAGTAGATGTGTTTATGTGGGCTTCCATATAATGAGGGAAAACTCTGTGTGTATGATGTATCTGTGTGTTTGTGTGTGGTGAAGGGTGTGTGTGTGTTTGTGTGTGTGTGTGGCAATGGTGATTATTTGGTTAAGGAGCTGAAAGAGTGCCCTTTTACTCCCTATTCTTAGCTCTCTTTCTCCTTGTTGGACATGTCTTAGAACTAGAACTTACTGGCTTCCACAAGGAAGTCTAGGAAAATCACTCCTCTTGTTCTGATAAAATTCATTACCTAAGTGTCTACTTTATGCCTTATGGTATATGCTAATATTGTAGTTGACAGAACAAACATTTAAAAAGTATTCCCCATTTACACTTTGATTACAAAGGAAAAGAAAGCCAAGTAATCAAGTGTTAGATTGACTATGATTATAGGTCAGAACATTGAAATGCAAGAGGCAGTCATTAGAGTGTTGAAAATATTTTTGGAGAAAAGAGCTTTAAAAGTTTTATAAGATTTGATTAGTTGGAGAGAAGAGTTCCAGGTATTGGCATGGGAATGTTGATATTGGAAAGCTGTAGGAGCAATGCTGTAAAACCACTTAGCTAGAGTGGATATCCTCATCACCTAACATCACCTTTTAGTTTTTAGTAGGTGACTTGGCATTACTAAAGCATGATGGTGAATTTCACATTTAGAAGTTTCAAGTTTATCCTGTAAATGCTGGGGAGTCAGATGTTTTTTAGAGGTGAATTTTAGGTGGAATAGCCTGGTAATGGAGGGTGTGCTAAACATGGTGAGCCCATTTCCCAGTCTGCTGTGATAGAGGAAGAAGTGAGTAAGAGAGAGCACAAGTGAGAGGGAGGAACCTTTCAACTTACTGGAAAACATAGGCTCTGATTCCAGCCCTACTACATGACGTCAGGAAGTCTCTGGGCATTGGCTTACTCATTATAAAATTGTGAGGTTGGACTAGATAATATGTAAAGTCCCTTCCAACTCAAGGATGTTATGCTTCCGTGCTTCTATAATTTTACATGTAAGATGATAAGGACCCAGAATATCTGAATGATGGCAGTGGGAATAGTGAGATAGGAATTGAAGAAGAGCCTTTGAAGGGTTTGGAATATGTAAGATAAAAGCCATGACTAAGAGGAAATAGGAGAGGTTCTCATTTAGGGTTTCCATAGGGAACTCACTGACTTTCTCCCAAGCCATCAGACCTGAGCGCATCTGACAGAATAGTAATGCCTTGAAATTTAGGCTGGCAATTACATATATAAGTTAACTAATGAAGTAGGCATTTTTGGGTTTGTTTCCAACCTTAAATGTTAGTGAAAGTAATTGGAAATTTGTTCAGGTTCTTTCTTCACATATCAGTGGCTACAGAAATATTAAAAAAAATTTTTCTAGGTTTTCATTTCTTACCCTGATTCAAACCAGGTAATTTAAACATGCCTAAGGTTTAAAAATAATATTTCTTAAAGGTTTTTGAATTGCAAACAGATCTTAGTTTTAATTTTGGAATTGTGAAGTAAAATCTTGTAGCTGCTAAAGACTATTATTAGGTGCACTTTTTCTCCCCTTATATGTTAAACAGTTGAGATATAAGAGTGAAACAAGTTTCTATATAAATGTTTATGAAAATTTTGCTATCTTGAAGTAAGTAAATAAGAACATATTATATCAGTACACTAAGAAAATGTTGCATTCAGGCAAACATATGGCTGAATTTATTTTACCATCCAAATGACATAAATACATTACTTTTTTTTTCACTTAAATCACTGATGGTTTTTAATCATTTTTTAAAAAGATAGAAATTTAAATGATATAAAAAGGAAATATTTCATATAATTTAAGGCACATTTTGTTTCAGTAACATAAACCTTGACAATGTATTTAGGAGCAACAGTGTATTGAAATGATGGGTTTCTTTATTTAGTTATTCAGTACACATCTTTTTGAGCCCATGTTTATGTGACACTGTTATGCCCTGTGAATAAAAAGGTGAAATATCTTTCTCCTTAGGATGTAGGTAAGTAAACCATTATAGCACATAATATAATAAAATAATTTAATGGAGAAATGTCTGAGGTTCCCTGGAAATGAAGAAGAGTTTCTGTAAAGAAGATGATACTTGAATTGAGACCAAGAATGAATAGGAGTTTTTCAGCAGGGGAGGGAAGGGCATTCCAGGTAGACAAATGATCAGATTCAGGCTGTGATATATTAAGGGAATGGCCTCAGGAATCCACAGATAAGTTTGTGTGTTTGTAATACGAGTCTAAAAATGTGCAAGTAGCAAAAATATGGCCAGAAAGCAGTCAGGTCATGAGGAATGGTTATCCATGTCAGACGTTTTGGCCTTTACCTTTAAGGTGAGGGGAACTGTAGAATATTTTCAGTCTTGAGAGCATCTTACTGGATTTGCATTGTAGGAAAGCCTCTTTAAAGCAACAAAGGACCCACAGGAAGGCAGTGATACTGAGGCCAGCATACTGTTAAAATTGTCTAAGGGGTAAATTATGATGGATTCTACCAAGACTGTGATGGTAGAAATATGGGAAAAGAGAAGAAAGAATAAGAGATGTTTTAGAAGAGAGAATTGAGAAATGGAGAAAAATGGAATTATCTACTAACTGGTACACTGTATTTTTTATCATCAAACTCTTATGTGGTACCTAGAATTGGTTTAACTATGTTTATATCACTTTTGACAGTTCAGACCCTTATACGTGACTGTCAAGTTATCAGAGAGACCAAAGAGAACCAGATTGCAGAGCTAAAAAAAATATGTGAACAAAGTACAGAATCTCTGAATAATGATTGGGAAAAGAAGGTAAGCTACATGAAATAAAATAGTAATGGAAAATATAAGGATTTATGGTTAAGAATAGCAAATTTATAAAAATAATATTCACAGAATATACAGGAAAATATGAAAAAAATAAAAATAACTTAAAATTCTAGACTGTCTAGAAAGAGCTACTGTTCATGTTTTGGTGTGTATTTTCTTCTGGAAGTCTAATGGTATGTAATTTTCATTTAGAACACTTACCTTGGACTAATTCTTGAATTAAATTAATGTTCCGAATTTTTTGTCATAATCCATAGATTTTAAGCAAAATTAAATAGTAGGGTAATTTTTGGAAATTAACCCTTTTTAATTTTGGATTTAGTCTGTTGGATCATTTCCTTCCTGAAATTTCAGATAACACAATATTTATAGTATAACTTTTTTTGATGTAAACAAAATCAGTAGTGGATAGGTTATTCTTGGAGAAACTTTTAATTTAATTAAAAATATTTTCATATAATTTAGCAGTGCCAAGAGTAAAGTAATAAAAATACTCATTATATGTCTCACATAGTCATATAGTACCTTCAGAAAGGAGCCTTTAGCCATTAATTCAAATTACAATATATATTTAAAAGCAGTTAAATATGTTAACTTCTTTTGAGGTATCCTGCCATAAAGATCTCCAGTTAACTCATACTGAAACTCTCTCAGTTAGTCTGGGTTCAAAATATTTTACTGGGAGTTATAGATGCCTTCCCAAGCAGACATTGTTGGTTTGAAATATGTCCTAGTGATGGTGGCTTCAGGACCAGCCCGGGAGGTGCGCTGCAGATGTATTATGACGGGTTGAGTTAGCACTTTTCTAGTTTTGTTTTGTTAATTTATGTGGTTTTCCTTTTTCTGACACTGGGTTCTCTCTTTTCTGTAATGTGGCATATTGTGTTTGCTGCAGGGATGTAGTATGTAGGCCCTTCCTCCCTTTGTCTGAATTCCCTGGTTCCTTGTGTCCCAGTTTAAATTGTCAGGTATTTGAAAAGTCCTCTGCCTTCTACCATTACAAGGGTACATTTTATTCTTGCAGCTGGATTAGTACATTGTTCTTACTGTTACACAATAATTAGTGGATGTGAAAACACTGCAAATATGGTTGAAGGTCTATTTTGTGAAGTACAAGTGAATATAAATCAGAATGTAAATCAGAGATGAAAACCTGGTGCAAGCAGGTACCAAACGTTAATAAGCAGATGCCAGATGTATTTCATGATCTATGCAGTCATTCATTCAACAATGATTAAATTATCTGTATGAACAATGTGATGTGATAGATACGTGTGTGTGTATACTTCCTGGTAGAAATCTCCATCCTCCATCTCTCACTTTAAGTCACAGTTATCCAACTGCAATTTAATATCTCTCCTTGATCTAAATTTCATCATTCTCCCCAAACCTTATCGTCTTCCTTTGTTGCTAAAACAGTTTCCTCTTAAAGGTTTCCCTATTTCCCAACTGGATTGCTATTTAACCAGCTGCTCAGACTTTTTGCCTCACCTCTCACATCTAATCCCTTGCCCAGTTCTGTTCATTGTCCTTGTTTTGACTGTATTCACCACTATGCTTTCCCTAGTTCTGGGGACCATTGTCTCTTGGCTACTAGGTAGACTGTAACTGGACTCTCTGCACCCCCTCAGTCCATGCTCCACACTACAACCATATGGACGGTCTTTCTAAAACACAAATGTGGCTTACCTCACCACGATGTTTAAAGCATTCCCATGGTACCCAGTGCCCTTAGGATTAGCAAGGGAGAAGCACTGCTTGTGTTTTCCTTTACTCACTCACTCATAATATTTCTGATATGAGATGTGTAGGTTTTCCACACATCAAGCAATTTCTTTGACACCAGCTAGATGTCCTATAATTTGATTACGTTTTAACACTATTTTCCTACAGTTAATGTCAGATCCCACAAGTTAAGGGCTTAATCCCACAAGACTGCTCCACTTCAGATGTCAGTGAGAAGTCTCAGGTTGTCACCTGTACTTCTGACCAACCAGTTATAAGTAGGAGTTCCCATGCACCCCTCCTTGGGTTCTGTGATTTGCTGGAATGGTTCACAGAACTTAGGGAAACACCTCTATAAGTTTACCATTTTATCATAAAGGATATAATGAAAGATACTGATAAACAGCCAGATGAAGAGATACATGGAGCAAATTATGTGGGGAGGGGTGCAGAGCTTTCATGCCATCTGCTGGCACACCACTCTCCCAGCACTTCCATGTCTTCACCAACCTAGAAGCTCTCTGAAGCCCACACTTTTGGAATTTTTTATGGAGGCTCTATTATGTAGACATGATTAATCATAAATGTAAGTTTCAGCCCCCTTTCCCTCCCAGAGGAGGGAGGTGGGGCTGAAAGTTTGAAGCTTCTACTCATGATATGTTTAAGATTTCAAGGAATTGTCAGACTGTTTTCCAAAGTGACTATACAATTAACCTGTGGGCTTTTATAATACTTTTCCTTTTATTCAACATATTCTTGGTTTCTCTGGGTCTCCTCTGGCATGAGACAACTACATGCTCCAATGTCCAGACTAAAGACTAATATGTCGGATGCTGGAAAGGCCTTTTGCACCCCCTGTACCCGTTGCCAAACCCTGGTTAAAAAATCTCCTTGGGAATTTATAGGTACCCTCATTATCAGGACCGTGATGGCATCCTTATGGCTTAATAAACCCTAGCAGGGTTTATACTTTAGATCATGCCTAATAATATTTGCTGCTAAAACGGTTTGTATCTCAGGGAGTGTTTGTCCTTTAAAGCCTCCCAGACCAATTGATCTGGGCTCCAGCTCATTGCTTGGTTTGGGAAAACTCTCAGTGACACATTGAGTCTGGTACTAATAAATTTTGTTGGATGAATACATAAGTATTAGTCATCTCCAGACAGATTATTAGACCAGATACGCCTATTTGATCCTCAAATGAATCAGCCACATTATAGCATCCTTGTTCTTGCCAGTGTCATTTTACCCTCAGAGTCTCAACTGTAAATTCCCTGGATGAGTTTCAAATGACTCAGACTGACTTCCACTCCTCTGACTCAAAGGCACAGTCTCTTTATAGAGCATTTGTGGACTGTACCTGAGAAACTGCTGTGTATTAATAGGCTACTAAATACAGTAGATTTTTAACATTCAGTAGGCATATGTCCTAGGATCTGTGAGAGACCATAAATGGGAAGAAACCGGTACAACATAAGTCTAACCACAGAATCCTAAGTGGTTCCTTTAGATCCCTTTATCAGTTACCATGCATGGCAGTCACCAGCTATGAATCAGCACTGAAATAGATGCTGTGAGCTTGGCTGCACTCATGGACCAGCTAAGTGACTTTTGAGTATCAGATGTAACAATGGTTTAAAATACTTTTGCAAAAATACAAATACAACATATCAGGGGCTTGGGGAATTACTTACAAGTAGCCAAAACTGTGTAAGTTAAATTTGTGAAACTCAAGGGTCTTCTGTATAGCCTCATTCTTCCTGTTCAGCAACAAACTAAAAGAAAAGTTCTTGGGATCCTTAACGATAATTAGCATAATTATTACCTACATTCTCCTAGTTTCCACCATCTCTCGGGGTTTTCCCTGTTCCTCCAACATCTTCCTAGTCAAATACCAGTCTATATGCATGTGCCATATCCTTGCTTCTTAACTGCTTGTGGATGGACAACAAATTTATCTTTTTGACTATTTTGGACTCCTGCCCTCCCCACCTATTGAGGGAGCCTGGGGATGGATGCAGGGGACAGAAGTTAAACTCAGAATTCCACTGCCATTAAGGTAAGCGAAGGAATGCCCACCAAAGGCTGGGAGCACATATTTTTGACTCCCTTTGGAAACTGTCCATTGAACGTTGGTTTCTTTACCTTAGCTACATAGATATTTTAGAGCTTCATCCATTTAAGTAATATACACATAATTTTTATAAAGAAAAACCAATGTACATGAGGACATATAGTACACAGTTCTCCTTAGAGAACTCTTTTTCTGTTTGATTTATAAGTGTCATCTTTTGGTCCATTTTTGTATAGATTATAGAATGGATAAAAAGTTTCTTGTTGATGGTTAAGGTGATGGAAAAAGCATTTTTAACACTACTTTTGTGCAAAATTTCATGCAAATGAGATGAAAATGCAGAGAGAGAATATTCCTAATTAATAACGGTATTATAAATACTTGTTTTCTGATTTCAGGCTAATACATATTACTTAGCCAAGGCATCATATATCTATTTGACTTATTTACTGTTTCTACCTGAGGCAGATAATTCCCTTTAATATTTGTTATCCATTAAAATTTCAGTTCAAGAAAGTAAACAAAAATGGTTTCTTAATCATGCTTTTTATATGATATCATTACTTTGAATGTTTATTTATGAGTTTTAGGCCTTTTGCTGTTTGAGTCACCATAAGAATAAATGAGAAATACAGGAAAACATTTGTTTCCTCAATTGTAAGATAATCTACTCTATCATAGCAGTGAAAGAGTCAATTATTGAATTCACTGTGTAGCTCCACAATGCTGTAGCAGAAATGGAAAAGGAAAAGTTTGATCTTCAAAAGAGGCACACTGAAAATATTCAAGAATTGCTCGAGGACACAAATGTACGTCTGAATAAAATGGAGAATGAATACATGGCACAAACGCAGTCCACAGTAAGTCTTTTTTTTCTTTTCTTGCCATTTTTAGAAACTATCCCCTTAATCTCCATGACCCCATGCTTCTCTGATGTGCAGTGCATAATTAATATGTTATAGAATTAAAACACTTCATGTCACTACTTGGTACAGATTTATGTGTGGCAGTGGACAGTCTCTTGAAATTAGCTATGGGATTTCATTCTGAAATTTTTGTGTCACTGTTTTTTTAACCCCCAGATGTCTTTACAAGTCTTTCTTGTTTTTTTCACTGAATGTCTGTGTAGAGATTATTTCTTTTCTTTCTGGTTTGTTTTTTTTTTCACTTTTTTTTTCAACGGAAGACTTGCTTGTTTTATCTGATTATATTTAATGCTAGTGTGAAGGAAATCAAACGAGGAGATGGGAGAGTGTGCGCACTCTAAGATTTTTTTAGTAGATTCTTCTTGACTCAGGGACCAGACACAGTTATCACATGTGTAAACCCCCAAGTTCCCTTCCCGAAAGGATGTGAAAGGAGGTCACCATGGTACTCCAAGGAAAGACGGAGGATCTCCTACAGTGCCTCTTAGTGCCACCTCGTTGCAGAGGATAGGTCTGAGGGAGTGAAAGTCTTCAGCCTTTTACAATCTCAGCTGACTTCCTAAAATACATCTACCGTAACAAGTAGGCTAATGGGCACATGCAGCAGGCCTCTCACATCTGAGGCAAGCGAAGCGCACCACATCAACCATGTTGCTGCTGCGTGACGCGACCTCACAGAGTGTTAGGGCCTTATGTCCCAGGCATGAGCCCAGTCCATATTTACCTGACTGCCCATCTAGGTCAGGCTGCATACAGGTACCTCCTTGAATTTAAAGCTGTGGAATATGAACAAGAGTCAATTACCCATGCATGTCTTGGAGACCCCGAGACCAGCTGTAGGGACTGTCTCACAGAGTTAAAGAAGTGGGAGAAAGGATCAGCAGTGATTTGGAATCTGCATTAGAGTCTTGGTTTTAAATTCCAGCTCCTTAATGTAAGCTTTTCAAATGTTAATTTTCCTCATGGGATAGAATAACAGTAGTATAGTGTAATATATGTTGTTGGAAGTATTAAATAAATTTATATACATAAATTAAGTTACATAAGTGCTCAATAATTGTTGCTGTTATCTTTGAAAATGTAACAAACAGAATCATAATCAAGACGGACATAAATGAGAAAATACTCAATTCAAGAAGTTAATCAATGTTTGCTTGAAGATGTCAGGCTAAACACAGTGTTGGCCTCCATTTCCTCCCACAAAATTGATAGTAAAAGGGTAAAGAAAAAGGTATAAACCCAAAAGGACAAAGAATGTGAGAGAAATAGACTTTTTGGAGTTGGAAAGATGATGGATGACTTGACACTGACCTAGCCAGTTCAGTAAAGCAGAACCCTAAATCATCACTGAAGAGATCTAAGAAGCCAACCGAGTTACACCATGGCCCTTCTAGAGACTCAGGACCTGTCAGCACTGGTCACTGTGGAAGAGGGGGTGCAAGTGGTGCCTCAAACCCCTAGGTTGGTAGAAAGTTTGTTGAAGAAGCAGCTAGGTATTGAATTGGGTGATGGATACAAGTGGTGTATTGTATACCATTCCTTCTACTTTTGTGTATGTGTTAAATGTCCCATAATGAGACTCTTTTTAACGATAAAATTAACAACAAAAAAACTGGCTCTTTATGTCACCCTCCCCTCTTCATGAAGGGTGGGGCTGTCTCTCACCCACCTCAGCAAAAGACATGAGAGTGTTTGTGAAGAGAATGAAAGTCTCTGGATCGGGAGACATCAGACAGTTGAGATTTCATACCACAGCAGTTCTCAAAGTGTGGTTAGCATATCGTGGGGAGTCCTTGAGACTCTTTGGAATTCTCTGAGTGGCCAGATTGTTAAGTCCCCTCCCCAAAGAAAAAAACGACAAAAAGTCAGGTCACTTAGAAGGGGAGAAATAGTAAGCCACCCATAGTTTTCTTCATTTCAGTATTTGATGCCAGAAGACAATACAGCGACGCTAAAAGATAAACATAAAAAAAAGTGTGGTCTAAGATGGTTTTCTAATGTAAAGGATATGAGCAGTTTCAAACATCTGCAGTGTCTTTGATTTTTATATATGTTAAATGTCACTCTAATGTCTCTAGATGTGGGTTTTTGGGCATTATTTGAGCCCTTTAAATCTGTTTTTCATTTTTCTTTAGTTAAGAGAAATTTCTGTTATTTTTTCAAAAAAATCTGTCCTTCCTATCCCTTAGGTTTGTGTTTTCTATCTCCTTATATTTTCTTCCTATCCTTGGCTCCTAGGATAGTTTCCCATTCTGACCTTACTCTCACAAATTAATTCTTTAGTAGATTTCCTTCTGCTTGTTGTATCTATTACACTTTTATTTCAACAATTCTTTGCATTCCAGTATTTTCCTTTGGTTGTTGTTCTTTCCCTCCTCTTCCTTCTTCTTCTTTAAAAATAATTTGTTTCACATTGTTAATATATTCTTTATCTTTTTTGTCCATCTGTTTTAATAATTTGCCTTCAGAATATTATATCTTATATATTAGTATATTGTATATATGTTATACATTATACTATGGTATATAATATTATTTATATACATGTATTGCTGGCTTTCATAGTTTTCTGAAGATATCTAGTTATTTTGTACCATGAGCTCATGTCCTTTGGGTTTATCAGTTATTCTAACATGTATTAGGGAAAAGCTGGCAGATGTATAGATCAATTATACTTTAAATAGCAAAGAGGGGTGAGCCTCAGGGTAGGGGCCCCAGAAAGCTGTTGTTGTTGAGTCATAGGAGTTCTTTATATATTCTAGGTTGTCAATCCCTTATCAGGTATATGATTTGCAAATACATTCCCCTATCATGCAGGTTGCCTTTTCATTCTATTGATAGTGTCCATTGATGCACAAAAGTTCTACATTGATGTAGTCCATTTTATCCATTTTTTATTTTGCTGCTTGTGCTTTTGATATCATATCCATGAAATCATTGCAAAATCCAAGGTCATGAAGGTCTTCCCCTGTTTTTGTTTATGAGTTTTATAGTCTTAGGTCTTATGTTTAGGCCTTGATCCATTTTTAGTTAATTTTTGTGTATAATATAAGGGTCCTTTTGCAAGTGGATACCCAGTTTGCCAAACTTTTCATTGAAAGACTGTCTTTCCCCATTGAATGGTCTTGGCATCCTAGTAAAAAATCATTTGACCATATATGTGTGAGTTTCTTTCTGGGCTCTGTATTCTATATTCTATTCTATTGGTCTACAGAGTGATTTATACCAGTACCACAGTGTTATGATTACTGTGGCTTTGCAGTAAGATTTAAAATCAGGAAGTATCAGACTTTCAGCTGTTCTCTTTTAAAGATTGTTTTGGCTCTTCAGGGTTCCTTGAGATTCCATATGAGTTTTAGAATGGATTTTTCTATTCTTTCTATTCCAACATCAGTGGAATTTTGAAGGGATTGCATTGAATCTGTAGATCATTTGGGGTAGTATTGACTATTTGACAATACTGTTTTCCAATCCATGAACATGGGATGTGTTTCCATTTATTGATGTCTTTTTAAATTTTTTTTGGCAGCATTTTATAGTGTTCAGTGTAAAGTTGTCATTCCCTTAATTACAGCTGTTCCTAAATATTGTATTGTTTTTTGATGCTATTTAAATGGGATTGCTTTCTTAATTTCCTTTTTTGATTCCCTGTTATTGGTTGGCATGTACTTTTGACTATAAGTTTTACCCCAAATTTATTTTACCTGTCTTTTTCCTTTTTTATAATTTCATCATCAATTACTGTGTTTCATTACTAGTTTCCTAGGGCTGCCATAACAAAATACCACAGATTGGGTGTCTTAAATAACAGAAATTAATTTTCTTATAGTTCTTGAGGTCAGAAGTTTGAGATCAAGGTGCCAATAGATGTGGTTTCTCCTGAGACCTCTCTCCATGGCTTGTAGATGATGTGTTCTTCCTGTGTCCTCACGTGTTTTTCCTTTGTGCATGTTTGTCTCCTAATTTCTTCTTACCCAATCATGTTGGATTTGGGCCCATCCTAGTGACCTCATTTTTACTTAATTACCTCTTTAAGACCCTACTTCCAAACACAGTCACATTTTGAGGTACTGAAGCGTTAGGACTTCAACATATGAATTTGTTGAAGGGGGACACACAATAAAGCTCATAACAGCTGTATAAATTAACAAAAATGTAGCATGCTATACAAAATGGAAGAGGCTAAGTAAATTTTGGCTTATGCAAGTTAACAGTATTTCAGAATTACATTTACTCATATAATATCACAAACAGTTACTGAGCACCTAATATGCAGGCATTATGCTGGATACTGGAGACATAGTGGAGAACAAAAAGTCCCTGTCCACAATGTTCATGTTTTCGTGGGGGTGACAGCCAGTAGCTGGCTACAAATGTCCAGTAGTGATAAGTGCTATGAAGAAAAAGAAGTCAGTGTAAGACATGCATTGTAAATTAGGGTGATTTCATCCTCAAAGGGACAGAAATTGGTTGTTGGCATAAAAGTCTTAGATATTTTAGTGGTTTTTGATCTTCCAGTGAGTACAGTTTATGAGCAGTAACTCTGTGGTACTAAAATTTGATGAGAGGGAATGACTAGAAGGAAAATATCTTAAAAGGCTCCTTAATTAAGGGGGTAATAATGATAATAATAGTAATAATAATAATAACTTTAAAAAATAATTGAACAACACTGGTGTGAGGAAATAGAGTGGAGGAGAGTGCTACTACAGAGACAGCAGTCACAGGAAGCCTTTTTGAAGGTGGGACATTTACATAGAGACCTGAGGAATCATTTAGGGAAGCTGAGTGGTAACGTAGGGAAAGCATTTCAGGCATAGTTAGTGCAAAAATTCTAAAACTGGGATGTACTGGGCAAGTTCAGAGAACAGTAAGGGGCAATGTGGATGGAACGCTGTGAGCAAAGGGATAGGGGAAGCAAAAGTAGTCAGGACATACCAGAGAAAGCTGTGTCGACCATTGTAATTAGCTTTTTTTTAAATAGCTTTATTGAAGTATAATATATGGACTATAAAACTCACCTATTTTAAAGTACATAATTCAGTGAATTTTTAGTGTATTTCTATTTAAGTTTTAATGGGTTGAGCACATGGAAGTGATTCCACCTGACTAATATTTGAAAATAATCTCTCTGGCTTTATGCAGAGAGTAAACTGTAGGGGGCCAAGAATGAGAGCCCAGAGACCAATTAGGAGTTTGTTGCAGTAGTCTAGGCAAAAGAGGTGGGTGGCTTGGACTTGAATGTCAATCTGTAGGTGAGAACTGGCAAATATTGATGCTGTTCAGTGAGACAGAGAAGGGTGAATGTGGATCAGGTTATTGGGGGAAAAATTCAAGTTTTTTTTTCTGGATAGCAGCATAATTATAATATTCAAAGTCATGAACAGAAACCAAATTTCTTTCTGAAATACATTTTTGTTATCTCGATATCCTAAATTTTCACAAACATAAATATATTAAGTAATTTTAAAGTTAAAACTTGTGAAACACATTTATTGCCTAAAATGTTTACTGCATTGTTGTAGTTTGTTAATTAAATAATATTAAGAAAGCAGTATCTTTCATAGTGGCATTTTTAATTTTTATAAATTTGTAATATAAAAAAAGTGAAACTCTGAGTCAAGCGGTGATCACTTCCAGAGAAACTTCATTTTGTTTTTAATGAAAGTTAAATTTAAAAATTAGCATTCAGACCTTGTCACTAAGTAATAGTAAATACAGAGAAAAATGGACAGAGTCTGTCAGCAGGACTGAATTTAAGAATCATCAAAGCCAGACAGATCTTGCTGAGCAGCTCCTGATTTAATAATTAAACAAGGTAGAGTTCAAGGCATGGCTTAAGATGAAAGACAAGACTGTCACTGAGAATTAGTTTCTCTGTTTTGTTGTTCTTTCAGGGTTTTTTCTTTTTTTGCTGAGTCTTGTTTTGTTTCAGGGCCACTTGTAAGTAGACACTGGTATAGATTATTGGGCTTATGTCTTTGGCATTAGGAAGGATTTTCTTGTGTGAAACTCATAGTTAAAACATGTAAACATTTCATTTTTGAGCTTATAGATATGAACAAGATAGCAACATTATCAGCTGCTTGCGGAGGTAACACCTGTAAAATATAGGACTCTATTAATATCAGGATTTAGACAAGTCTACGGATGGCTTTATTGAGATATTAGGCTTTATTAGTGTAACTTGTTACATTTTTTGGTACCATTGATCCTGCTGGCAGTCTCATGAAATCAATGCAGTTCTTCTCAGAATAATATTTTTAAATTTAATAAAATGTTAAGATTACAAAGAGAAGAAATTCTATTGACTTATAGTTGTTAAAAACTAATAAAGTCACGATGAAGCAATATATATATGCTTCTAAACTAGTATAATAAATATTAATATTTAGCAGTAGGCCTAATAACTACTGTTATTTATGAATATGTGAATAAACAGTATTTAGTTATTATCTAACACTGGAGTAGACTATAAAAATATCTGAGATTTCTGTTAGTCATAGGTACTGCTATTACTACCTTGGTTTAACTATATCCATACTTGAAGGGAAATGCTGAAGGTCAGTTAGGGGAGTGAAAACAAGATAAGCTTTTTTTCCATTCAAATTCCCTGACACTGTGAATTCTTTTTATGTATTTGTATCAGGTTAAGAGCCCCAACCTAAAAGAGTATCAAAAGGTCATAGATCCCTGAAATATTTTGTTATTAACTACTGTTGTTGTGACATGTAGTAATTCATAGAGCAATTTGTCTGTTTTTTCAAATAGCTAGAATTTGTCATTTTATAGGACACCAGCATTTCTTTCAGCCTCATGATTATAAAGAAACCCTGAAATAGCATCAGTTCATCATTTTAAATAAGATGATCATTTTTTAAAAAATGTATTTTATTTTTAGAACATTTTTGGGTTTACAGAAAATCTGAGAAGATATTTCAGAGAGTCCCATATACTGTACAGCCAATTTACCCATTAGTAACATCTTACATTATTTTACACTTGTTATAAGACATATATCAATATTACTATATTATTATTGACTAAAGTTCGTTATTTTTTCAGCTTTCCTGAATTTTTGTCTATTGTCCCTGGAAAAGGTTCTTTTCCAGGATCTTATCCGGGAGATGACATTACATTTAGTTGTTAATGTCTTTTTAGGTTCCTCTTGGGTGTTAGAGTTACTCAGACTTTCCTTGTTTTTCATGACCTTGACAATTTCAAGGACTACTGGTCAGACATATTGTAGATAGACCCTCGGTTGGATTTTGTCTCCTGTTTTGCTAATGACTAGACTGGTGTTACTGGTTGAGGCAGTAAGATCACAAAGGGAAAGTGCTGTTCTCATCACATCATATCACGAGCATATGCTTTTATAGGCTCATCACTGTCAATATTAACCTTGATCCCCTGGCTCAAGTGGTTTTTGTTATATTTTCCACTGTAAAGTTAATCCCCATCTTCCCATACTGTCCTCCTTGGAAGGAAGTTACTGTGTGCAATCTTTGCTTGAGAAGTGGGGAGTTATGCTCTCCATACTTGAGGGTGGAGTATCTATAAATTATTTGGAGTTTTTCTGCATGATATTTATCTCTTCTCCCTCACTTATTAATTTTTCCACCATTTATTTATATCAGTATGAACCCAGGGATATTATTTATTTTATACACTGGGTTGTAATCCAATACTCCTTTATTTTGTTGCTCACATTGTTCCAGCTTTGGATGTTGGGAGCTCTTCCAGTGGGCTCCTGTGCCTCTTTGACATATCCTAGTCAATTGGATGATGTAGAAAGAGGTATTAGAAACCAAGGTCTGTGTGCTGGGTGTGCTCATTGCTACTTGGGTGCCATTTGATTTTACTGCCTTTTTACCTGATAGAACAAGGGAATATGTATATACTAACTGGAGTGTATATGCATATCTATAGACATTTCTATATGTAACTATCCATATCTATATTAAGCTAAACATCATTTCTTACTGATGTCTGTAATTCTAATCTATTACTACATGGATTATTTTAGCTTCCTGTCCTTGTGTATCTGTAAATTGTCAGCCAACAGTGGTAACTTGACTTCCACCATTCTTCATCCATTTGTCTAGTTATTCAATTCATGTATACCAGGATCAGAGTTGTTAATCCATATTCCCATCAGAACCAACTTTATCAGCTAGAATACAGTGCTTACATGTAGTTCCCTTTGCCTTTGGTCTTACAGACTCCACTGATTTCAGAGTAGGTCATCACCTTTTCCCTATCCCTTCAGTGAGGTATTTTCTTCCTAGGATCTCCCAAACTCCTAAATGATTTTTTTTAATTTGCAAAAAATAAGATTTATTCTTTGTGCTTTCAAATTCCATGGGTTTTGACAAATGCTTCTTATTATGTATCTACCATTATAGTTTCATACATAATATTTTTCAAACTTAATATCCAGTGTTCTCAAAAGCCCTGTGCTTCATCCTATTCGTCCCTTGCTCCTCTGAGACTCCCTGGCAAGCACTGATCTTTTTTCCTCTCTGTATAGTTTCATCTTTTCCAGAATGTCATGTAATTGGAATCATACAGTATATAGCCTTTTCATACTGTCTTCTTTCATTAAGCAATTATACATTTAAGGTTTCTCCATGTCTTTTTATACCTTAATGACTCATTTCTTTTTATTGTTGAATAACATTCAATTATATGGATATATCATAGTTCATTTATCTACTTACCTATTGAAGAACATCTTTCCTACATCAGTTTTTTGCAATTATGAATAAAGCTGTTATAAACATTCCCTTGCAGGAGTTTGCATGGACATAGTTTTCAAATTAGTTGGGACTCAGCAACTTCATTACAGGGAGTATAATTAGAAGAAATAAGTGTGTATTTATACCATAAAACATGTATGAAAGTGCTCATAACAACATTATATTTAGTCACCAAACACTGAGTACAATCTATCAATAAAATGGATAAATTATTTTAGACACCTTTGCACTTTCTCTTATTTCTCAATATGCCAATTTTCTTGGCATATTAGATTTTGAGCCTGGAAGATTTATGATACTATTAGCAAATCTATACATAAATATACTTTATTTACTGTAAGTAAATCATACTATTTACTTTTTTGAAATGTTTTTGGGTCTGCTCTCTTCCCTTCAGTTTCCACAGCTACCACTTGAGTTCAGGCCTCTTGAGTTCAGGCCATTGTTGCCTCATTCTGGAACTCTTACATTGATCTGCTAGTTATTCTCCCTGTTTCCTGTGTTCCATATTCCACAAATACAATTTGTCCCATTTTCCCATGATAAATAACTTGAATTACTAATCTGATGCCTGTTACAACTTCTGCTTACAAGCCATGTCCATTCAAGAACTATGACTTAATCTTGCAAGTACCACCTTTGAGTTCACAATGTTGGAAGATAATCTCTGTACCCAAGGTAATCTGTTTGTCATTAACTATCCAGGTACCTGTTCCTTTCTGATCCTGTTGTTACATACCCCTGAGTTCCCTTTCTACACTGTCATAACCTGCAAAATATGATTCAATATCATCATCTTTTTTCCTGAATAAATTTTTTATGCCATTTTGAGGTCTCCACTATTTTGAATCCCCTCAGTTCTTTGCATTTGGTTTAAAAAAAGACTATTTAGGCCAAATATTGTTGTCCTTAAGATATTTCATATTTGTAGGCTTTATAAGTTTTATTGTATTTATGCCTACTTTATTTTGTGTAAGACACAATGAATGTTAAGAAAATGCTGTAAATAATAAAAAATTTAAAAATAATAAGATGAATAGCAGTCATCACACAGTTTGCTTCTTGAATCAGAAAGTTGGCATCAGTATGTACAAAAGTATTTATATAATATTAAGATCCATAAATACAGATCTTAATACAGAAAGTACCTTCTTATTTCATGTAACGCTTATCTGCATAACAGGGTCACCTTTAATAGTGTCCTTACACAAAAACCATGCCAGCTTCTACAAACACAGGTGTTAAACACAGATGCTTAGACCCATCCTATTTTTTATTTTAAACCTGCTCAAACCGAACCTCACTTCTGCTGTTACTCTCACTCGTCTTTTACCTTGTCTCTCTAGTTTGACTGCTGTCCTTCTTTCTCATTATGGAATCCCTTTATTAACTAACAGTCTTTGTCTCCTTCCAGTGAGTGTTCTGATTGGCATAGCCCCAGTACTTCCTAACCTTGGGTGGGTCTTCACAGATAGTGCCAACTAGACTGGTTTTGTCCATTTTGTGGGCTTCAGAGACATATATATACACACACACACACACACACACATCCTACTGATTATTTTACATATGTATAATATTTATATATTTTATATAAATATAAAATATATAAATATGTATATATTTATACATATATATCCTGTGCCACTTATGTGCTAACCTTTGCATTAAAATATGTGAGTTACATGTTTCCTTTTCCAATGTGTTATTACATTGCTCTTATAATTTAAAAAATATTCTGAACTTGAAGAGCAAGGAACACTCCTCAATACTCATCTAGAAATGTGGATTTATTAAATTGCATAAAGAGAATGTAACCTTCCTGAGGATAGGGACTTTATCTTATTTCCTGCTATGACAGTATATCCTGGAATAGTACCAGATTCAGTAAATATTCATTAAGTGAATGAATGAATAGCTGAAGCATGTAAACATGATGGTGTTCATTTTATGGGAAAAAGCAGTCTTTTTTTTTTTAAAGACTTGGTTAACTTAGCAGTTGTTTTGATTTTTATTAACATGGTTTATTATACATTTGTTTTCTGTAGTCTTATCTCTAATAGGGTACATATTTTCTTAGGTAGTTACTGATACAGAAGTGTTATAAAGTCAGTCAGAGGCTTTCTTAACAATGACTTATGCTTTTAGAACCAGATGGTCAAAGAACTGGAGGCCCGTGTCCAGCAGTTGACTGGAGAAGCAGAGAACAGTAATTTACAGAGACAGAAATTAGTTCAAGAAAAACTGGAACTTGAAAGATGTTACCAGATAACATGTACTGAATTACAAGAAGTAAAAGCAAGGTATTGTCTTAAGTCAAATAGCTATTTGGTATGGCTACAAAGTACTGATACTAAGTCTAAAAATTATCTGCCAGAATTAATCACTCCTTGTGCATTTAACCTTGGGAGGTTTCCAACCTAAATACTGCCATTTGTTAATTTTTTAAAGTCCCATTTAAAATAAGAAACATAATGTTTAAAAACAGTTGATAAAAATACTGATACTTATTTGATAGAATGCATTAGGATTTGGTTGATTAAAAACTCCATTTTAGAGACTTATTCTAAATATATTAGAAGTGTATTTCATTCTCTTGTTTTTAGGCGCAACACACTGCATAAAGAGAAAGATCATCTTGTAAATGATTATGAGCAAAACATGAAACTATTACAAAGCAAATATGGTGCTGATATAAACCTTCTGAAAAAGGAACATGCTCTTTCAGCTTCTAAGGTATTGTATATGCTGGCAGATATAGCCATGCAAAGTAGTTATTTACTTATTCAGCATATGGCCACAGATAGCCATGTAGAAGCTAACTACTTGGCATTTGCAATTAGTCTCTCCTTTACTTTATTCTTAAAATAACTGAAACGTCAAGAATTTTTAGTGGTATTTAAAATACTGAAAATGCTAATTGTCTAATATATAGCATAACATAAATATTTAATAAACCAAATTCTGCTATAAGTTAACCCTTCTAAGCACCAAAGTTTTTAATGGAGGAGACAAAAAATTTAAGAAATGCTCAGTTGTGCTAATAATACATCTTTTTAGAGTAACTACATACATTATTATTATTATTTTGAAATTTTGGTTATGCATTAGTTTTCCTGTCACCCTCATTGGTACCTACAAACTTTTTGTCAGATCACTGAAACGTTCTGCAAAGAGAATCCCATAGCTAAAATTCTAATGTAGTAAATTACTTGATATTTCATTAGTTAAATGTTCCTGTGGATTTGGTTTTATAATTTTTAAATGTTATCTGTAAACCTATTATTTTTACAGCAGTATTATATTTTCATAACTTTATAAATACTATGCAGAATTTAATTTTTATTTTAAAAACTTAATTTCTGAACTTTAAAAAATATTTTTCATTGAGATTTATAGATAAATTTGAATTCTGATTAAACCTTCAGGGTGAAAAAAAGTAAATTTACTTCAAGTTCTAGGATGGTGTGAAAGTCAATATTCTGTCTTTTATTATTATTATTAAAATCCTTTTAGGCATCTGCTATGATTAAAGAATTAGAACAGAACATCTGTCAATTAAAACAACAGTTACAAGAATTAGAACTTGAAAGAAAGCAACAACTAAGGGTGAGTCCTATATTGTCATACAGAAGAACAATGGCTAAAACTTACCTTTGCTTTTCTTGATTTATATGTACAAATGAGAGTCGATTAAAAAAAAAGTCCAGGTAGTCATTTCTGATTATTTTATTGAATTGCATCATTTTTTATGTTATTTATTTTAACAAAAGAAGATGCTAATGGCATTTGGAGAGTAAAGAACAATTATTTTAATTTGAATAACTGCCTTTTTGAGATTAGTGTAAAAAAGAAATCTTATTTAAATATATTGTTATTTTAAAATAATATCCTTCCTTTAAATTACTATCTACCAATCTTTGTAATATTTTGCACTCTCTCTCTCTCACCTTTTTAGATATTTCCTTTTCCCTTGTAGTCAAAAAATACTAAGAACTGGTAGATGATATAACTTTGAATTTATTATTCCCATATTGATTCAGTTGGTCATTTTTAAGTAATCTCCGAATCCTAAGGGCCAGAAAGTTTCTCTTCCACTGTAAAGTAGGGACTTTTGAGAGTAGTAACATCTTCAGAAAACTAAGGTTTTATGACCTCTAACATGAAACTACTCATATTTCTATTAGTCGTATAGAAAATTGGACAGGTAGGGCTCTTTTAATAATATGCAAAACAAGGCAAATTTGTCATCAAGTAGATTGATTTATTTTATGAGATTATGAATTTTATTGGCTGGTAGCAATATTAAATGTAATAAAAGTGAGTATTTATCATTCACAGGATCAAGAAAATAAGTTTCAAATGGAGAAAAGTCATTTAAAATGCACCTATGAAAAAAAGGTAATATGATTTGTGGGACAGTATAACACATTTAAAATAGCAAAGGAGGCGGTTAAGAATGAGGGCTGATTTTTATTAAGCCATGCATTCTAGCCCTTAAAGAAAAATTTATTTCTAAAGTTTATTTCAACTAGCTAGTAATCAAATTTTGCTTCTTTATTTTTCATGTTCATAAACAGCTTCTTTATTAATTATATCAACATTAAAACATCATTCATAGGTCATATTTAATGAGTGAAGAATTGTTATATTAATCTCTTATAATAACACTTTGAAATTACATTTTCTTTCTACCAGTTTAAAAATATACAATTGATGAGAGTTATTTTTTAGTTTGTTGTATTGTATGCCTAATAAAAAATATAAATATTTAAAGCAAAGAATATAAAACAACGAAAGATTTATCTAATACTTAAAAATTGATTAGTTTTTGTTTCCTGTCACTTGGACTAGTGAATATATCTATTGATATATGCCAGTATCTCTGTTATCAGTAACAATTGGGGGTTAAGTGACACACTGTTAATACCTTCTGCAATAAAGTGCAGAGTTCTATTAGGTTTATGAATTTTGAAGTTCAGTTTTGAGTCATTTTCTGTATAACATGGGAAGTAAATGAATAGTTGAAATAGCAAAGATTTTGTTGCTGCTTTGTAATTATTTACCATTCTAACATTTACCAAATTGATCAACTTGTGAAATATACACATAATAGAAACTGAAAAAAAGGTTAACTCTTCAACAGTTACATACATATATATTAAACACAAAATTCTTAATTAAAACATTTTGTGACGTGACATCTTTATCCATATGGTCACTCAGCAGATATTTATTAAATGCTTTTATTGGCCAAGGAATCCTACTAGGTAGTAGGAGGGGAGAAGGGTTGAGGGTGAATCAGGCATAGATTCTGCCCTCCAGGAGCTTAGGGTTTAGGAAGAAGAATGTTGTCATTTGGAAAAGTCAGTGTTTCTACTGGTATAAATTGTAATAAATTTTCTTTATTGCTGAAGATATTTTTTTGGCTGCCGTTTTAATACAGCTCAATGCAAGGTTTTAAATATGTTTCATGTCCACAAAATGGTATCTCAACAGGAGAGGGAAATATTGCTTTCACTGAAATAAAGAATTATATCAGTTTCTACTGTTGAGCCATGCAGCTTACCAAAAAGAACACCATACGTCATTGTAAGCCTTGCTCCCCACTGCATAAGGCCTCTGCATCCTCTGGGTGTACTTGTTAGTCCACACTTCATTCTTTGAGCAGATATCTGGCTTCCTGTCCATAAGGAACAGCTTCTTGGCCTCCCACTGTTACCTTCTGTGGTCGGCCCTCTTCCTGAGAGATGGGATCTGCATACCTGTGAGACAAAGAGAGGGTCTGGAGCAAGGAGAAAGATGCACACTGACTGATTTTAGATGAATGTACTCCTATCCCGAATTCCTTTAAGCCCAACTGAGGACTGTTAGATACAGAAATAGAGCTGGACAGATAGTCTTTCTTCTACCACTGTCTTCACTAGTTAGCCACTAAGTGAACTAAGATTTCTGAATCAGCCCCTCTGCCTTCTGGACACACACAAGAAACAGAACGTTAGGCCCCAGTTCATTCCTTATCCATTAACCTTCTGACCACTCCTGCTTGTTTCACTTCAGGGAGAGACCTAAATCCCTTTTACTAGGCGTTGTTTTTTAAACTACAGCTTTTCCCTTTCCAAGAGGTATCAATTGGCCTAGTTTTTTAATAATTTAACTAGTTAAAGCATATTCATTGTTATCAATATAAATAAGATGTGTTTCAAATATAGCAATCTTTAACAGGAAAATAGGTGTAATTCTTCATATTGCATATGTTCTAGCATTATTTATGTTGGAAGAAAATGTTGCTCAGCATGTCACTTTTTGTTTTACAGTTAATTCTATAATCTCCTTTTAAATTTACGTCTGTTCTTCTTTCTTTATTAAACCTGCTGTGATCTCAGTCCTTGAAGATTTGATGTTTTGTACCCGCCTCAGGGAATAGCCTTTTTGACTGCTCAGAGAGCTGACATAAATCTTACATGACTCTGGACTGTGTAACTGGATAACTAAATGGGATGTATAGGGCTTTTGTTTGGTAGACAGCATTACAGGTGAGCACAGTCAATAACTTTTGATATAAAAACTTAGGCCTGAATATCAGTTCAGGAGGAGGAAATGCCATCTGAATGATATTATTTCCTCATGCCAATAAGAAAGCAGCATGAGAGATTCTGGATTGTCTTTGAGGTAAGGGAAACAGCATTAGATGCTGTCCCTAATATAAGTGCACACATTATCTAATAGTCTTATTGATCTCTAGTGGCTATTGCTTGCTCTTAAGATCTTTGAACATCAAACAAATAATAGGTAGTAAAACTAAATGTCATTGTTTAATGAAGTGTCCTAATCTGCTAAATCAGGAAATGGTTAGGCTAAATGATTTTACTAGCAAGGAAACACCTGCCTCCTACAAACAACCTATTGCTTGTTTTCCCAGCAGGCACCAGAGAGTAAAAGATGGTGCTGTTTACTTCAAGAAGTTTATGAGACAGATGTTAAGCATGTATATTCTAAAATGTGCTAGGATTGAAATATCTACTTATAATAATTCTGATGTAACTGCAGTTCAAAATCATTACAAATAGTTAATTCCAGTGTTTAGCAATTACATAATTCTTTTTAATTAGGTTAAAAATAATTTAAAATTTCCACAGCTTAACATATAACATATCATGTAGTATTTTCCAAGCACTACGGGCATGATTTTCTTTAAGAGGACCTTAAAGAAGGATCTTGAATGAGGCTATAAAAAATGAACTTGTGCACTGTAACTGTAGAAGTCATGCAGCCGAAGGCTCCATGTTTTCCATATTGAGAAACAGAGGTTAGAGTGGTTAGGAGACACAGCGGGGTCATCAACATAAGTGATGTGTGGGTCAGCAGCAGTCAGTGCTCTTATGCTCTGATGTCGGCCATGGAATACCTATTTCCTTACACAGGCAAGTCTGCATATATACATACTCATCCTTATTTATACAAGTACTTGTATAAATTTCTTGATTACTTAAATTCTTGGGTTGTAAGCGAGTAAATATACATTTAAATGTGCTTGTGTCTGCTTAAATTAGTAATTTACCACAAACTCATGTTTGAGAATATATTCTGTATCTTTAACTATCTGGTTTGTATTTTCATTATTTAAATTTATTTGGTATTAACAATGTATATTTGGGAAATGATTGCAAGAAAATCAACTCACATTTTCTCCTTCTGTCCACTTCCTTTAGTAATTGAAAAGGAAAGGTTGACAATAGCATTATGTCTGTCACCCACACCTCTGAAATACAGGCAATAACTAAAAATATAATCCCCAAAGGCCCTTAAACTTACAATACAAATATATTCAAGTGAGAACAAGTGAGCGAGCAAACAAACTCAGGGCACCATTCGCTGACTCTCCTAGTGTGGGTCGTGGGTTGTGCTGGGTGCTGGGCATATAAAAATAAATGAGGAACAGCTTCTAGCTTTAAGGAGCCCTCAGCTCAGAAGTCTGCATTGACAAACATGCATGTGTAACTCAGAGGGAAGCCTCTCGCTCTCCCACCCAAAGAGTCCCACTCCTGCTTTGAAATGGTTCTAATAGTTTTAGAAGCAGTAAATTAGCTCAAGGTGCTTGAGTTAGCATACTGACCAGCTTCAGGAAGTGGCAGCTGAAAATTTGACATAGGTTAAGATTTAATGGAGAGTGATAAAAAGCACTTACAAGAACTCAAAATTCTTAGCAATTGAGGGGCCATTTTCTGAAAGAGCAATTATGCATTATGGGAATTACTGCATTATGGCATGCTGTGATTTTAGGTGTTCTTAATAGCCTTGAGTTTTCAAGAAAATGTATATAGAGTATTCAGTCTGAGAAGGTAAAAATTTCTAACATATTTGAGCATCTATTATGGTCCCACTATTGTTTTAAGAGCTTTACATGGAGTAACTTATTAACTCATCAGTTTTTTTTATATACTCACTGTCACCGTCCCTGTTTTTCAGAGGATGCCACTGAGCAGTGTTAAGTAACTTGTGAAGGAGTAGGGAGAGAAACCCATGCAGTTTGACTACAAAGCTTGCATTCATAATCACTATGTTATTTTAGGTAGATTTTTCTAGAAAATGGTTAATCTTTTGAAGTTTTCACTTAGAGGGATGAATCTCAGTTTTGCTTTCATGCAGAGAGTTCTGAGCCCCAGGAAAAACCTTAGCAGAAAGTGGAGGGGAACCCCTGGCAGCACAGTGCTCTGAAGATACAGCCCCAGTATGTAAAATACTGTTGACCCCTCTATAACTCTGAGAGCAGCTCCTTGGTAGTCTTCCACGTAATGTATCTTTTCGAGTACCAGAGAAGGAGGTTGTGAGGTGTGAAGAAAAATGCCTCAGCAGAAATCCGCAGGTCCAGCAGGGGTTTTCCTGGGACCTGCATTTCGTCTGCAGCTCCGAGGAGACCACACCAGGAGACATGTAATAGAAGCAAGGTTATGCCCCTGTATTTTTTGTCAAGCACCAAATCTGAATGGATAATATACCGTTTAAGAATGAGTAGGATAAAAGAGCCAAAATGGGGTCAGTGGAAAAATACTGTAGAGAAAAGAAATGACAGCATTATACAGAAGGCTTAGTGAAAGGGGTTTCTTTTGAAAACGTGTAGCTCCAAAAGCAAACATTAAGGAACTTGTAGTAGAATACCAGCAGATATGATAGCTCTGAAAGAGGAATAGATACTATAATGAAGTAAAAGGATGAAGAGAACATGGATGTAATTGTCATGGCAAGGATTGTAAAGGACCTAAAATCACAACAGCAGATTTAAAAGCCACATAGGAGCTGGTTAGGGTAGAACAGATGTGAAGAATCATATCAGTGATATGGAGGACAAAACATGGTCTTTCAGACCACAAAGGAAAAGGGCGAAGAATAACAACAAAAAATTGAGAAAGGAGATAGATATTAAGGCAGAAAACAGAAAATAAGTATACAATACTTGGTATTCCTGATTGGTGGGGAGCTCAGAATAAATTAACACAAAAATAAAGATGTAAGAAAACGCTTCTAAAGGTCTGTGTTGGCAAACTTAGAAGATTCACCCTGTATCAAAAAAGAGATTAAAATCATTTCAACTGCAGCACAGAGAGAAATGTTATAAGTATCCAGGTCACACCGAGAGGAGAGCAAAAGCCAGATGACTAGTCCTCTTGGTTGCAAATTTAAATGTCATAAAACAGTAGAGTGACATATGCTGTTTTTAGGCTAAATATTATGACTCAGTAATCTTAGACACACACTTTCCTTTGTGTGTGAAAGCAACAGCATGACATTTTTTGATATATAAAACCTTAGAGATACATCTTTTTGAAAACAAAATGATTGGATGATGCACTTCAATTAGCCTAAGGATAAGCAAAAATCAAATCAAAACAAAACAACAAAATTCTCAAAAATAAAAAAGGAGTAGTGGTAAATGCCAAAATTAACTATAATAGAGATCAATTTAAATGTTTATTGTGTACATGATGTAAAACAATGCAAATGTCAGAAAAAACTTGAGAGAAGAGATGTAAAGTTAAAAAACCATGTTAAATAGCTCTCTGGATCAAAATTCCCAGAACACTTAAAAGAAAATTCAAATGGATAGGAGAAGGAGCAGTAAACATGTGCAAAGCTCTTATTTAAAGAGAGAGGGCACAAGCTCGTTTTCACTTGTTGAATATTAGAGAAATATAGGTTAAAAATAATTGTGAAATCTTTATAGTATCATTGATTAAATTAAAAACTGTATCCATCTGTCAATCTATCAGAACATGGAGGAGTTTGGAACAAAAACATTTCAAATAAAAAGGGAACATAAGAAAACAGGAAGCATAAAGAAAAATTATGTAAATAATATTTTAGTGATAGCAATAAACTCAATAATCTCTCCCTTTAAAAGAATAAAATGTATAATTTGGGCCAAAAGCTAAATCAATGATATTTATAACAGACTTAAACTTGATTAACAGAGAAAGATTAGCCAAGTTTGGATAGGCATTGTGGGTATGGAGGGGGTTGGGCAGGTAAGTACGAAGCAGCAGCACCAATCAAAAGTAACTGTTGAGCTATTAGCTGTATTGATACCAGTTTCTCCCACTGACTTTTCTTCCCAACTGTATTCCCTCCACCTTCCACTAAAATAGATGTGCTTCTCTTGGTATTTTCACTTAAGTTGCTGTTTGGATTTCCACTTAAGATTTTATTTCAAGAAAGGATTTTACTGGTATGAAAACCTACATTTGCAAAATGTCCGCATTAGGTCATCTCTGAGTTTAATTTTGGGACTTTAATTCTTTGATTCTATATATTAAAGAGACTAGATCAGTGTTGGAATGGTGATCTGTTGCTTTGTTACTGTATTTATTCCAGTTTAGCCTGCCTACTATGTGCCGCACACTGTAATACACACTAGGGATCCAAGATAAGTAATATAGTTCTTTTAATTGTGAACTTCATAAACTTTTGGACAGTAGATTTTTCTTTCCCCATGTAAAATAAAATAAATATAGTGGCCAAAATTTGCAAGGCAGATTAGTTGCTCCTTCTCTTCCTACTGAAGTAGGGATCTATGAGGTATTTTAATTTTACCATTTAAAATAAGGAGCAGAGGGGTGAATTCTCCTGGAAATCTGCCCTCCCACCACCCTCCTGTTCCTCTCTATTTCTCAGTTTTTCTCACCATGATTGCCCTCATAGCAGCCAGAGAAGGGTTTTGATATTCTCGTGGAAAATTCCTCTTCTCTCTCCTTTCAGTTTACAAGCAGACAGTTGATTTTATGTATTTATTTTACTAAATACCAAGGGGAAACCCTACAAGAGAATTATACCAGGAAAAGGTCAAAGAATATAGGTTTTGGAGTTGTATAGACCTCCATCCAAACTAATATACAGATGCCTGACTGCAGGTATCTTTGGCCAGCACTGAGTAAGTGTTTTAAATGATTTGTGACTATGTGTTGTGTGTGACTTGGTGTGCGTAATTGTGTGCTGCTGTGCGTGTGACCATGTGTGTGTTGTTGGTTTTGCTCTTGATCTTCCTCTCCCACCCCACGTACCCGCCGGTGCACATTCACCCTCACATATGTATCTGGTGTCCCCACTCCTTAAGTGACAAAACCTACCAGCAAGGCTCTGCACCCTCAGTTGTCATGTATATGTGGAAGCATGGCTGCTGTTTTACTTCCCCTCCTTTACTTCCAGCTGGACCAGGTTCCTTTGCCATTTTTTTACCCATATAATGTCCCCCTGGGTATGTTTATCTGCATTTGCATTTGAGCAGTTTTCTGTGAGAATTTGTTTTAGTCCTCATTATTCATGCTGCCATTTTCCCAACTCAAAGGATGCCACATTTAGGTAAGAGATATTCTGTTGGGGATATTTCCTCCCAAATGCAGTAAATGGTTTTGCAAATCATTCCCAGTACTAGAATAGAAGACTATTTCATCATAACCTGTTTGTGTTTGGGGAATATAGACACAATTTTTATTGCATTCTCCTGAATCTCATGAGATTCCTTTCCTTTTGGTTAATATGTAATTTTAAAAAAATCCAAAAATGACTGTTCTCTTTTTGAGTTTATTAACATGTCAAAGTTTATTTTATAGGGACTCCACATGCAGGTAGATTCAAACGATTATTCACTTTGACCAGAAAATTGGTATTAAGAGTATGTAGTATTAAAATAATTGTATAGTATATAATAATGGTTAACCAAGTATCAATCTTGAAATATCAAAATATAATTTTATATTAAAAATGAATTTAAGACTACTCTTTCATTGTTTATATTTCTCTTTTGAATAAACTTCACTTGTCTTCTAGTAAATTTTACAAGCCTTTATCATGACAGGTTCATGACTTGCAGAGTGAACTTGATAAAGAGAAAGAAGATGCTCAAAAGAAAATCCATAAATTTGAGGACGCTTTGAAGTGAGTAAAATTATATGTTTAATTGAAAAATACTCTTATTTCTAAACAGTGAGACAAATTAAGTAGCTAGAACCTAAACATCATATACTTATAATAGCCTTGCTATGGTTTACTTTGAGTGGATTTTCCATCATGAGTCTCTATTTTCAGAATTTTATTACTAACCAGTAAATTTTTTTTAAAAAAGGAAAAATCAGTTCAGCTGTTTTTAAGTGATAGGAATGTAAAAAAATAGAACTTAGTGGTTTCAGATGTTTTCTTCCTCTTAAATGAAAACAGATTTTTAAAAAAACAACCCAGATTTAGGTTTTAGAGCATTTAGAAATTCTTCTATAGGTTTTTTGAGAAATATGGGTAATGAGATGTTCCAGTTGTAACATTTGAAAATGGACTATTATACAGGCATTGTTTAGGAAAAGTTTTGTCTCATGATGGGATACTTAAACATACACATTAAAGTATTAGATTTTATTTGTCTTTCCATTCATTTACTAAGTTGATTAGGCCTTACTTATCACTAGGTTTTATGTTGCACATATGAGCTGAGAAAACATTGATTTTTTCAACAAATATTGAGTTCCCACCAAGTGTCAGGCAACGTGTAGTTCCTTCCCACAGGACCTTTAAGTCTGGTTGGGAAGATAGTCAAGAAGTTTGGCAGTTTATACCATAGAGTGATAAGAACTTTAATAGAAGAAAGGTCGGCAGGGTACCTGACCCAAGAAAGTGATTTAAGAAATGAAGTGCATTTAATCTAGCTAACTCCCAGAGAATCAGCTAATTCCATTTTTCTTGCTTCCCAAACCTCCAAACAGAAATAACTTACAAAAAGGCCAAAAAGAACACCCACAATCAAATAAACTTAGTATCAAATTCTGCCTGGGAGATTGCATAACCACTCCCTAGTCTCTGTTTGTTAGTACAATGTTTTGGCTGAGTTGCTGTATAGATCATCTTAATTTATGTACAATGGTATCACAGGATATCAATTTTTTATCTACACAAGGATTTGGTGCTTAAATGTTCACGTATCACCACATATGAATTAGATGCAATCCTAAGAGAGCTATAATATTCATCAAACACTAAGTCATAACTGTATTTTGTACTCCAACTTCAGTAATGACAAAACTAGAGCATTCTTTATTTCTTAATGGATAGGGTGCCCTCCCTTTGTTCCTCATTAATTCATTTTTCTCTCCTTAAAATGTTGTTTACAACTTTCTTCACCTATTTGATTTACCACTTTGTTTCTCTTTTTTTCTACTTGTCTATGTTTTGTAATTTTTTTTTTACTCTTTTCATTGGTTTGTTGGTTTGTATTTTATTTCCCTAAAGGAAGAGATAATCCCTTTTAATAACAGCAAATCAGCAAGTATTTATTTAGTACCGAGAGTTCTGTATATTGTAGTATCATATTAAACTTCTGTCTATTGTAGTATCATGTTAAGGGTTTAGAAGATACAGCTCAAAACAACACTGTTCTTATCCATTTTATAGTCCAGGTTAGACATTGGAAGTACATGGAGTACCAGGCATTAAATTGCTGACAATAAGTGCAACTGAATTCAGAAAGATGTTTTCCAGTGCGAGAGTGGGAGTTTATGTGTAAAACAATGTAGTATCTTTGAATGTTCACTGATAGATTATGAAAGAACACTGAAACGCCCTGTTAATCCCATTCCTCTGACACCAAATGCAGTGGGGTGGTGTCCTTTTTTATACATATGTATAACAATAACAATGTTAAACACAGCAGTAATAGTAGTATAACTCAGTTTGGGTTCCTGGACCCGATTCCAATGTGTGTAAGTATGTGGGAGGGGGTCTTCCCACACATAACACCAAGCAATTCTTGAATACCAGCAAGGTGTCCAAGAACTCAACTCAATTCTGATGCTGTCTGCCTGGAGAGCACCAGATTCCCAGGTTAAGTAAGAGCTCCCGTTCTACAAGACCGCCCTCTACCCCCAACTCCAGAGGCCAGGATGTTACCTCTGCTTCTGACCTAGCAGCTACAGATTGGAGGTTCCCAGGACCTTCCCCCGTTGGTTCCATTAATTTGCTAGAGTGGCTCACAGAACTCAGGAAAACACTTATGTCTACCAGTTTAAAAAAGGACACCGTAAAGGATACAAGTTAAAAGCCAGATGAAGAGAGACACAGGGCAAGGTCCCAAATAAAGGAGCTTCCACTCTTGTCGAGCTTGGGGCCTGGCTCGGTAGCACATGGAGGCGTCTGGTTCCCCAAGCATAGAAGCTCTTCCTGACAGAGAAGCAGGAGCCAGCTGAGCAGAGCACGCAGAGCAGAGAGAGCAGCTCTTCTCAGGGGTTTTTGTGAGGGCTTCATTGCATAGTCATGATTGACTACATTACTGGCCAGTGGACCTTGGGTGGGGATCCAAAAGTCTCTCAATAGCATGACAAAACACCTGTTTCACCTTTAAGACTTCACCTAAGGAACTGTGGATGAAGACCAGATATACCTGGGAAATACATGACCAAATATGTATTTCTTATGAGTCATTATATTGCACCCCCATAGTAGTCTGTATGCAGCATAATCATTTACTGAGCCAAGTAACACTCTTTAAAGCTTTAAAGGTCTTTACCAACATACGAAATTTTACTTGGAATTAAAAAAGCTACTTTAGACTATTTTAGACTCTTATAGCAGGAGTTATCTGGCTTGAAAAAGGCTATCTTAGACAATTTTAGAGAGCCCTGTATACCAGAGCAAGTTATTGTGTGGTCTGAACTTCAAAGTAAACAGCACCCATTGGCTATTTTCCTGAAGGAAAATATTCTGAGGGGCAATTGTTATTGCTTTTGAATCTAAGAATAGTGTAGATCCAGTTGGTCCAGAGATAATTCTTTTTCTAAAGAACAGCTGTATGGTATAGAAATTTGTCTTGATTACTAGCAATTTTTCTTCTGTAATAAATGTATAGAAAGGTGAAAAATATCACCTTTAGAATGTGGTTGTATTCATTTATTTAATCATTCTTTCACTTAGTAAGGGTTTATTTCTTCTGTGCATTTGAATGTATAATAGAGGATATCAGAGAACAGAAATATGTACAGATGAATTAATATGCATATGAATACATGATAATGTGTTCAACTCTGTCTTTGGTTTACAGCTCAAGCAGATACTTCAGATATTTAAGAGGGACACTGATTTGAAGTTAGCATTCACTTTAAATGCCAACTCCATAAAGCTAATTTGCCTATTGTTATTGGTTTTCAGAAATAAAACTAGTTTAATATTATGGCCCTGCTTACCACTTTTTACAGTTTTTATTCTGTACATATCCTAAACATTTTTTGCTTCCTATTTCATGGTTATTATAGAAAAAATTTTTAATAATTTCCCCAAACTGAAAGTTATCTGAAACTATAACTGTAAATAGTATGTATTTTATTTGTTCATTTTCCATTTTTTAAAAATAAGTAAAGTATATGGAAAACTTAGTAGACTAATGAATGGGAAAAGACCATATATAACAACATAATTTGGTATAAGTCTTTGAAGGACTAACATTGAAAAAGTATATATCCTTTTGGAGGAGTTAAAATCTATAAACAACATATGTAAATAGTACAGATACAGTTTTTTCTTTTTCAATATTCATATGTTTACCAAATTTGATTTCTAAGTTTTTGGTGCTCTAAAAATAGTAAAACATTGTTCTGGGATATTGTATAATTTATCTATTTTAAACTATTCTGTGAAACATTATAGAGTCATCTTTTTGATTGGTACTTTTTTCAAACTCTTCTTTTGCAGTAAAATACAAAACTACCTTGAAACACATTTATTTTTTTGCATTGTCAAACTGTAAACACTATAAATATTTCTACCCTGATGCTAATATACATAAGCTCTCTGTTTTTCAGTTGGTGCTGAAAATATGTAGTGGTGATTTCACTAGAACATAATACAATACTGTTCTTTAGATGATATGGTTATAAACGTCACTATAGGAAGCAAGCCTTTATTTAACTTAAACATATTACTTTGGTTGTAGTTGCTATACATACATACATACATAAATGTGACTGTATGTGAATGTATATACCACAAATAAAAGTTCTACTGGGTTTTAAAAAAAATGCAGAGAGAGAAAGCAAATTCAAATCTGGGCAATAACCTTTCAGGCTAGAGGGCTCTTGACATTACTGAAACAAATTAATCATGCATTTTTGTTAAAAAGAGGCATCTTGTGAAAATTGGATATTTCATTAGTCTTCCTTTTAATCATTGTCTTGAATTTTTGCCACAATTACTTTATAATCCATAAACTTATGTTTAGCTGACTTTTTGCAAATGTATATAATATATAAATTTAGATATATTAGATACTTGATTTTACATATATATACACACACACACACACACACACACACATGATCTGTTAAGTTTGCTCGTGGGCTTTGCTGTAAATATACTATAAGGAAAAGTGAAACAGTGGCTAACTGTATCCTTACAAATTTTAAGTTTTTAAAGCTAATAATGGAATCCTATGGTTCAAATGTGAAAGAAAAAATTTTTTTACAGTAGGAGTTTTTCTCACCTATAATGGAAGGATACTCTGACACAGTATTTTAAGAGGTGTTAGGAGGCCTATGGAATATAGAATAAGAAATAGAGCTTTCTAATAAGTGTACAATTAGGATATTTTTAATGAAAGTAAAAGGTATTCTCCATGGGAGATTATCATACATTTTAGACATGCTTTAAGTTTTCTTCTGGGAATTCACATGTAATACATAGGTTTATTTTCCACTTTTAATTAATCAATTGGACTTTTTAAACTTGAATCTGATTGTAGTACACGTATGTTGATTCCTAATGTCAGAGTAGGTTACTGTGCACTGCTTTGTCAATCCCAAGAGAGTAAGACACAGTGCACTGGTTACCAACCCCTAGGGAGGACTCCCAACTCCACGGAGGTTAGTAAAGACCATCACAATGCCAGCCACCAGGAATAGAAGTCCAGACACTTCTGTCCACTTCCTCTGAGTACTGGAGTCACCAAGAATACACAGTGCTCAAGCACTGAATGGAACAATGCTTTACTTACCCGGAGAAGAGAAGGCAGAGCAAGATCAGCATCAGGAGTGGGTTTGGTCCCCTGCAGGCGACGAGTGTCTTCCTGTGGCCAGTGCATGGCAGGTTGCCTTCCTCTGCTGTGGTGCAGTAAGAAGACCTGTCCCCTTCCAGGGGAGGACACATACAACAGTGGGGTTGGTCGGGTGCTATATGATGCACACACTTGAAGCAAAAACAAAAGACCATTCTTCAAGTTGAAACAGGGAAAGATATTCCCACCCAAGGCGGTGAGCCCCACACAGGCCTTGTGGGCTCTTTCTCTCTTGGTAAGGGAGTGTTCCAAGCCCAAGGCCCATTCTTAGGTGACTAAGTGGGGGTTAAAAGATGCACGAGACTGCCTGTCCCAGCACCTAAGTGTTCTGATATTTCAAGGTAGGTAAGTGCCTGAACTGTACGTTAGGGAGATGATCCTGGCAGGAGTGAGATTATCATAAATTCGAGTAATAAGAAATGGCAAGCAGGAAAGTAAGGAGGATGAGGCTGCAGTGACAGTCCATGTAAGACTACTTCCCTCCAGGGAAAGCAGGTTCTCTGAAACTGTTGTCTTATCTAAACACATTTTTTATTTTTCATTCAGAGTCAAAATGAACTTTCGTAAGTAATTTCCAAGAGGTATGCTAATAGAAAGCTACACTGTTTTGTATTTTTATTCCATGTAGGAGTAATATAGATTGTTGAGTAAATGCAAACATGACTATAAACACTGAATTTTAAAAACACTAGTTCATGATATCAGAAGATACAAATTCAAAGATTTTTAACTTTTATTGTTTAATTTTTTCCAGTTTTAGTGAGGTATAATTGACATATGATATTTGTAAGTTTAAGGTGCATGTGCACCTTATATATTGTGAAATGATTACCACCATAGCATTAGCTAATACCTCCATCAGTTTGCATAATTACTTCTTTTTGTGGTGAGAACATTTAAGGTCTACTCTTCAGTAACTTACGAGTGTATAATACACTATTGTTAACTACAATTGCCATGCTGTACATTAGATGCCAAGAACTTATTCATTTTATATTGGGAAATTTGTACTTTTTAACAAACTTCTCCCCATTCTCCCTCCCCTCCCAGCTCCTCATACCCAGCATTTTACTCTATTTCCATGAATTGAACTTTTAAAGATTCCATCTATAAGAGCTATCATACAGAATTTGTCTTTCTCTGTCTCACTTAAGTCACTTAGCATAGTGCTATCAGTGTCCATCAGTGTTTTTGCAAATGGCAGGATTTCTTTCTTTATTTTTTTTTTCTTGAGAGGGCATATCTCTTATTTATTGATCAAATAACAACAATAAAATTCTGTATAGGGGACTCAATGCACAATTATTAATCAACCCCAAGCCTAATTCTCAACAGTCTCCAATCTTCTGAAGCATAACGAACAAGTTCTTACATGGTCAACAAGGTCTTACATAGTGAATAACTTCTTACATGGTGAACAGTGCAAGGGCTCTCATATCACAGAAACTTTCGGTTTTGATCACGCATCATGAACTATAAACAATCAAGTCAGATATGATTATTCGTTTTATTTTTATACTTGATTTATATGTGAATCCCACATTTCTCCCTTATTATTATTATTTTTTTTTTTGATAAAATGCTGAAGTGGTAGGTAGATGCAAGATAAAGGTAGAAAACACAATTTAGTGCTGTAAGAGGGCAAATGTAGATGATCAGGTGTGTGCCTATAGACTAAGTATTAATCCAAGCTAGACAAGGGCAATAAAACATCCACAGATGCAGAAGATTTCTCTCAAAACAGGGGGGGTGAGGTTCTAAGCCTCACCTCTGTTGATCCCCAATTTCTCACCTGATGGCCCCCCTGCGACTATGCCTGTCTTAGGTTGTTCCTCCCTTGAGGAATCTTACCTGTCTCTGGCTAAACAGTCATCTTCCGGGGCCATACAGGGAAATGTAAAGTTGGTAAGTGAGAGAGAAGCCATATTGTTTGAAAAGGTTAGCTTTTTACTTCTTTGCAGATTTTTGCCCTGTGGCTTCTATGCCCAGCACTTGTCTTGAGGTATCTTTACCACTTGGAGGAATTATGATACTCAGTAAATTTGATATGAGGCACGAATTCTATTTAAGGGTTGTAATTAGGAAGGAAGAAGAAAAGCTATACAAGTAGCAGACGGAAGAAAACATGGGAAGATTGGTTATTTCTTTGACACATCTTCTTGTAGAGTAACTTAAGCATGTATAGGTTTTAAACTACTAATTAAATTGCACACACACATTAACATAATAGGAGTACAGTTACATAACCAAAGCAGACCTACAATTACCAGCCATCTCCAGTGATACCAAGAAAACCAGTTAGGCACCCTAGGCATTTGTGAAAACTTATCTATGATATGATGGATATTGTCAAACTGAATTTGAATAGTTTGAGAAAAATCAGACAAATTAAAACAACACATTCCTGGAAACTGTTCACATCCCATATGTTCTTTTAACAGTAGGTAGTCTATAGTCGCACGATTTTGGAGCACTGCAACTTGCACTGCTCCTAATTCTTGGTTGAGTTCCGACAGTATAGATCCAGTCAAATTTGTTGTTTTACTGTATAAACAGGCCAGCTTAGATATCTCCTTCTTCATTCCAATGGCAAGTCCAGGAACCGGTGGGGTGAATGCAGCTACAACTGCAACAGTGCCAGGATCTTTGTTGAAGTTTTTTGATGATCATCTTCTGGAATGACTCTTCCAGAGGATGTTGATGTTGGAAGTTTTTCTCCATATCGTATCTTAATTTGTTTTCTGGGTAGCCAAATTAGACTTTGATTCTCTGTATAAACACAAACAAACCCTTTGCCCACACTTTGATATGACCTTTATACCATTGTGAAGAACCTATTGGAGATCACCACACAGGAACTGATTTTTTTTTAAGAGAAAGGAATATTATCAGAAAAATGTACCTCCATAGCCGATCATCTGACACCCTTTAAAAGATCAAAATTAAGGATATGTAAAGCATGCATTAATAGTTGATTTGCAGTAAGTTTTATCCTATCACAGAGTAATCCCCCTTTTCTTTCTCTTTTTTTATTGTTATCATTAATCTACAATTACATGAAGAATATTATGTTTACTAGGCTCTCCCCTATACCAGGTCCCCCCCACAAACACCTTTACAGTCACTGTCCATCAGCATAGCAAAATGTTGTAGAATCACTACTTGTTTTCTCTGTGTTGTACAGCCCTCCCCCTTTCTCCCACCCCCCATTATGCATGCTAATCATAATACCCCCTTTCTTCTTCCCCCCCTTATCCCTCCCTACCCACCCATCCTCCCCAGTCCCTTTCCCTTTGGTACCTGTTAGTCCATTCTTGCGTTCTGTGATTCTGCTGCTGTTTTGTTCCTTGAGTTTTTCCTTTGTTCTTATACTCCACAGATGAGTGAAATCATTTGGTATTTCTCTTTCTCCGCTTGGCTTATTTCACTGAGCATAATACCCTCTCACTCATCCATGTTGTTGCAAATGGTAGGATTTGTTTTCTTCTTATGGCTGAATAATATTCCATTGTGTATATGTACCACATCTTCTTTATCCATTCATCTACTGATGGACACTTAGGTTGCTTCCAATTCTTGGCTATTGTAAATAGTGCTGCGATAAACATAGGGGTGCATCTGTCTTTTTCAAACTGGAGTGCTCAATTCTTAGGGAAAATTCCTAGAAGTGGAATTCCTGGGTCAAATGGTATTTCTATTTTGAGCATTTTGAGGAACCTCCATACTGCTTTCCACAATGGTTGAACTAATTTACATTCCCACCAGCAGTGTAGGAGGGTTCCCCTTTCTCCATAACCTCGCCAACATTTGTTGTTGTTTGTCTTTTAGATGATAGCCATCCTTACTGGTGTGAGGTGACATCTCATTGTGGTTTTAGTTTGCATTTCTCTGATAACTGGTGATGTGGAGCATCTTTTCATGTGTCTGTTGGCCATCTGAATTTCTTTTTTGGAGAACTGTCTATTCAGTTCCTCTGCCCATTTTTTAATTGGATTATTTTTTTTTGTTTGTTGAGGTCGGTGAGCTCTTTATATATTTTGGACGTCAAGCCTTTATCGGATCTGTCATTTACAAATATATTCTCCCTTACTGTAGGTTATCTTTTTGTTCTGTTGATGGTGTCTTTTGCTGTACGGAAGCTTTTCAGCTTAATATAGTGCCACTTGTTCATTTTTGCTTTTGTTTTCCTTGCCCGGGGAGATATGTTCAACAAGAGGTCACTCATGTTTATGTCTAAGATTTTTGCCTATGTTTTTTTCTTAGAGTTTTATGGTTTCATGACTTACATTCAGGTCTTTGATCCATTTCGAATTTACTTTTGTGTATGGAGTTAGACAATGGTCCAGTTTCATTCTCTTACATGTAGCTGTCCAGTTTTGCTGGCACCATCTGCTGAAGAGACTGTCATTTCACCACTGTATGTCCATGGCTCCTTTATCAAATATTAATTGACCATATATGTTTGGGTTAATGTCTGGAGTCTCTAATCTGTTCCACTGGTCTGTGGCTCTGTTCTTGTGCCAGTACCAAATTGTCTTGATTACTATGGCTTTGTAGTAAAGCTTGAAGTTGGGAAGTGAGATCCCCCTCACTTTATTCTTCTTTCTCAGGATTGCTTTGGCTATTCCGGGTCTTTGGTGTTTCCATATGAATTTTGGAACTATTTGTTCCAGTTCATTGAAGAATGTTGCTGGTAATTTGATAGGGGTTGCATCAAATCTGTATATTGCTTTGGGCAGGATGGCCATTTTGACTATATAAATTCTTCCTATCCAAGAGCATGGGATGAGTTTACATTTGTTAGTGTCCCCTTTAATTTCTCTTAAGAGTGTCTTGTAGTTTTCAGGGAATGGGTCTTTCACTTCTTTCGTTAGGTTTATTCCTAGCTATTTTATTCTTTTTGATGCAATTGTGAATGGAGTTGTTTTCCTGATTTCTCTTTCTATTGGTTCATTGTTAGGGTATAGGAAAGCCACAGGTTTCTGTGTGTTAATTTTGTATCCTGCAACTTTGCTGTATTCCGATAACAGTTCTAGTAGTTTTGGAGTGGAGTCTTTAGGGTTTTTTATGTACAATATCATGTCATCTGCAAATACCAACAGTTTAACTTCTTCTTTACCAATCTGGATTCCTTGTATTTCTGTGTTTTGTCTAATTGCTGTGGCTAGGACCTCCAGTACTATATTAAATAACAGTGGGGAGAGTGGGCATCCCTGTCTTATACCCGATCTCAGAGGAAAAGCTTTCAGCTTCTCGCTGTTCAGTATGATGTTGGCTGTGGGTTTATCATATATGGCCTTTCTTATGTTGAGGTACTTGCCCTCTATACCCATTTTGCTGAGAGTTTTTATCATAAATGGATGTTGAATTTTGTCAAATGCTTTTTCAGCATCTATGGAGATGATCGTGTGGTTTTTGTCCTTCTTTTAGTTGATGTGGTGGATGATGTTGATGGATTTTCGAATGTTGTACCATCCTTGAATCCCTGGGATGAATCCCACTTGGTCATGGTGTATGATCCTTTTGATATATTTTTGAATTCGGTGTGCTAATATTTTATTGAGTATTTTTGCATCTACATTCATCAGGGATATTGGTCTGTAATTTTCTTTTTTGGTGGGGTCTTTGCCTGGTTTTGTTATTATGGTGATGTTGGCTTCATAGAGTGAGTTTGGGAATATTCCCTCCCCTTCTATTTTTTGGAAAAGTTTAAGGAGAATGGGTATTATGTCTTCTCTGTATGTCTGATAAAATTCCGAGGTAAGTCCATCTGGCCCGGAGGTTTTGTTCTTGGGTAGTGTTTTGATTACCGTTTCAATTTCTTTGCTCGTAATTGGTTTGTTTAACTTTTGTGTTTCTTCCTTGGTCAGTCTTGGAAGTTTGTATTTTTCTAGGAAGTTGTCCATTTCTTCTAGGTGTTCCAGCTTGTTAGCGTATAGGTTTTCATAGTAGTCTTTAATAATTATTTGTATTTCTGTGGAGTCTGTCGTGATTTTTCCATTCTCATTTCTGAATCTGTTGATGTGTGTTGATTCTCTTTTTCTCTTAAGTTTGGCTAGAGGCTTACCTATTTTGTTTATTTTCTCAAAGAACCAGCTCTTGGTTTCATTGATTTTTGCTATTGTTTTATTCTTCTCAATTTTGTATATTTCTTCTCTGATCTTTATTATGTCCCTCCATCTGCTGACTTTAGGCCTCGTTTGTTCTTCTTTTTCCAGTTTCAATAATTGTGATGTTAGACTATTCATATGGGATTGTTCTTCCTTCTTCAAGTGTGCCTGGATCACTATATACTTTCCCCTTAAGAGTGCTTTTGCTGCGTCCCAAAGAAGTTGGGGCTTTGTGTTGTTGTTGTCTTTTGTTTCCATATATTCCTTGATCTCTATTTTAATTTGTTTGTTGATCCATTGATTATTTAGGAGCATGTTGTTAAGCCTCCATGTGTTTGTGAGCCTTTTTGTTTTCTTTGTAGAATTTATTTCTAGTTTTATACCTTTGTGGTCTGAAAAGTTGGTTGGTAGAATTTCAATATTTTGGAATTTACTGAGGCTCTTTTTGTGAGCTAGTATGTGGTCTATTCTGGAGAATGTTCCATATGCGTTTGAGAAGAATGTATATCCTGTTGCTTTTGGATGTAGAGTTCTATAGATGTCTATTAGGTCCATCTGTTCTAGTGTGTTGTTCAGTGCCTCCATGTCCTTGCTTTTTTTCTGCCCAGTGGATCTGTCCTTTGGGGTGAGTGTCGTGTTGAAGTCTCCTAAAATGAATGCATTGCAGTCTATTTCCCCCTTTAGCTCTGTTAGTATTTGTTTCACATATGCTGGTGCTCCTGTGTTGGGTGCACATATATTTAGAATGGTTATATCCTCTTGCTGGACTGAGCCCTTTATCATTATGTAATGTCCTTCTTTATTTTTTGTTACTTTCTTTGGTTTGAAGTCTATTTTGTCTGATACTGGTACTGCAAGCCCTCCTTTCTTCTCTCTGTTGTTTTTCCATCCCTTGACTTTTAGTCTGTGCATGTCTTTGGGTTTGAGGTGAGTTTCTTGTAAGCAGCATATAGATGGGTCTTTCTTTTTTGTCCATTCTATTACTCTGTGTCTTTTGATTGGTGCTTTCAGTCCATTTACATTTAGGGTGACTATTGAAAGATATGTACTTATTGACATTTCCGGCTTTAGATTCATGGTTACCAAAGGTTCAATGTTAGCTTCTTTAGTATCTTACTGCCTAACTTAGCTCGCTTAGTTTGCTGTCTGGAGATTCTTTTCTTACCTCCCTTCTTATTCCTCCTCCTCCATTCTTTATATGTTGGTTGTTTTATTCTGTGCTCTTTCGTGTTTCCTTTAACTGCTTTTAGTGGGTAGTTGATTTTATTTTTTGCCTTTATTTAGTATTTGGTTGGTCTGCTTTCTTTGCTGTGATTTTATTTTCTCTGGTGACATCTGTTTAGTTTTAGGTGTGCTCTTGTCTAGAACAGTCCCTCTAAAATACCCTGTAGAGGTGGTTTGTGGGAAGCAAATTCCGTCAACTTTTGTTTGTCTGGGAATTGTTTAATCCCTCCTTCATATTTAAATGATAATTGTGCTGGATACAGTATCCTTGGTTCAAGGCCCTTCTGTTTCATTGCATTAAATATATCATGCCATTGTCTTCTGCTCTGTAAGGTTTCTGTCGAGAAGTCTGATCATAGCCTGATGGGTTTTCCTTTATCGGTGACCTTTTTCTCTCTAGCTGCCTTTAAAACTCTGACCATGTCCTTGATCTTTGCCATTTTAATTATTATGTGCCTTGTTGTTGTCCTCCTTGGGTCCTTTCTGTTGGGAGCTCTGTGTGTTTCCATGGTCTGTTCGATTATTTCCTCACCCAGTTTGGGGGAAGTTTTCAGCAATTATTTCTTCAAAGGCACTTTCTATCCCTTTTTCTCTCTCTTCTTCTTCTGGTACCCGTATAATACGGATATTGTTCCTTTTGGATTGGTCACACAGTTCTATTAATATTGTTTCATTCCTGGAGATCCTTTTATCTCTCTCTGTGTCAGCTTCTATGTGTTCCTGTTCTCTTGTTTCTATTCCATCAATGGCCTCTTTCACCTTATCCATTCTGCTTATAAATCCTTCCAGAGTTTGTTTCAGTTCCGTAGTCTCCTTCCAGACATCTGTAATCTCCCTCCAGACGTCTTTAATCTCCCTCTGGACTTCATCCCTTAGCTCTTGTATATTTCTCTGTGTCTCTGTCAGCATGCTTATGATTTTTATTTTGAATTCTTTTTCAGGAAGACTGGTTAGGTCTGTCTTCTTCTCAGGTGTTGTCTCTGTTATCTTTGTCTGCCTCAAATTTTGCCTTTTCATGGTGATAGAGATAGTTTGCAGAGCTGGCATGTGACGGCTGGCAGAACTTCCCTTCTTGTTGATTTGTGGCCTTCCTCTTCTGGGAGAACAGCGACCTCTAGTGGCTTGTGCTGGGCTTCTGCATGTAACAGGGCTTCTAATTCTTGCCCGGCCACTATGGAGTTTATCTCTGCTGTTGCCATGGGCATGGTCTGCCTCAGGCTGCTGCTCCAATATGGTGGAGCTGCGTTGGAGGGGGAATGGCCAGGAGGCTGTTTATCTCCCGGGCGGGCCTCCGTGCTCCCTCCTGCCCAGGGGGTTAAAGCCCAGAGTTCCCCAGATTCCCTGCTGCTAAGCTAAGTATCCCAGCACGCTTCCGTCCAGCAGTGGGTCCCTGTTCCTTTAAGACTTCCAAAAAGTACTCGCTTTTCTTTGTCCCCAGGACGCCAGCTGCAGGACCCGCTCACAGGACTTACTATCCTGTTTCTCTAGTATCCAGGACCCCACACATGCAGTGTGTCTGCGCTTTGGTGCGGATGGCTAGGGCTGGGTATTTAGCAGTCCTGGGCTCCCTCTCCCTCCCCCTCCAACTCCTCTCCTCCCGCCTGGATCTGGAGTGTGTGGCACTCAGGTCCCGCCCGGCTGGGGCTTGTATCTTACCCTCTTCACGAGGCGCTGGGTTCTTGCAGATGTGGATGTGGTCTGGATGTTGTCCTGTGTCTCCTGGTCTCTTTTAGGAAGAGTTGTCTTTGTTGTATTTTCAAAAATATAGGTGGTTTTGGGAGGAGATTTTCACTGCTCTACTCATACTGCTATCTTGGTTCCGCCCCTCAGGTTTTCTTTCTTCTTTATGGCTGAATAATATTCCATTATATAGATGTTCCAATTGTGTGTACCACATCTTTATCCATTCACCTGCTGATGGTCACTTAGGCTGTATCCATAGCTTATTTGTTGTGAATAATGCTGCAGTGAACATTAGAGTACAGATGTCTCTTCAAGGTGTGATTTCATTTCCTTTGGATATATACTCAGAAGAACAATTGCTGTATTTTATGAGAGTTCTATTTTTAGTTTCTTGAGGAACCTCTATACTGTGTTATATAGTGGCTGTATCACTTTACATTCCTACCAACAGTGTAAAGGGCTCCCTTTTCTCCACATGCTTCCCCAGCTTTTATCTCATGTCTTTTTGATAATAGCCATTCTAACATTTGATAATGAGTTAATGAAGTGATAGCTCATTGTGGTTTTGATTTGCATTTCCCTGATAATTAGTGATGTTAAGCATCATTTCATGCACCTGTTCGCCATTTGTATGTCCTCTTTGTAAAAATATCTATTTAGTTCCTCTGTTCATTTTCAAATCAGATTGTTCTTTTGCTGTTGAGTTGTATGAGTTCTTTATGTAATTGGGATATTAGTCCCTTATGAGATATATAGTTTGCAAATATTTTCTCCCATTCCATTATTTGCCTTTTCATTTTATTGATTGTTTCTCTGTGCAGAAGCTTTTTAGCTTGTTAAGGTTTCATTTATTAATTTTTGCTTTTGTTCCTTGCTTTTGATGTCTTATCCAAAGTATTTTGCCAAGAACAATGTCAAGAAGCTTTTTACCTGTTTTCTTCAGGGAGTTTTTCTTTTAGCAGGTTTTATGTTTATGTCTTTAACCCAAATCTCTCCTCAGGTTTGGGAGATTCCCACCATTATTTCTTTGTCTATTTACTTATCCAGTTTTATCGAGTTATAATTGTCATACATCACTGTATGAGTTTCAGGAATACAGCATAAAGGTTTGACTTGTATATATTATGAAATGGTCAGCACAATATGTAGTTATCATCTGTCATCCTAATATAGCTACAATAAAAGAAATGAGAAAAAGGAAAAAATTTTTCTCCTTGTAATGAGAACTCTTAGGATTTACTCTCCTAACAATTTCCTATACATCATACAGCAGGGTATGCTGTAGTCATCATGTTGTATACTATATCCCTACTACTTACTTATAACTGCAAAATTGTACCTTTTGACCACTTTGTTCCAATTCCCCTTCTCCCCTCCTTCCATATCTGGTAACCACAAATCTGGTGTCTTTTTTTATGAGTTTTTTTTTTTCTTTTTCTTTTTAAGATCCTATATATAAGTGAGATCATACAGTATTTGTTATTGTCTGTCTGACTTATTTCATCTAGCATAATGCCCTCAGGGTCTTCCTGTGTTCTTACAAATGGCAGGATTTCTTTGTTCTTCTTATAGCTGAGTAATATTCCATTGTTCTATCAATCAGTCAATGAATCTTCCTTATCCATTCATCCATCACTGGACACTTAGGTTATTTCTATTTCCTGGCTATTGTAAATAATGCTATTAAGAACATGGGGGTGCAGGTATCTTTATGAGGTAGTGTTTTTATTTCCTTTATGTATATTCCCAGAAGTAGAATTGCTGTATCATACAAAAGTTCTGTTTTTAATTTTTTGAGGATTCTCCATACTCTTTTCCATAGTTCAGCCATTATTTCTTTAAATTAGCTTCCTATTCCCTTCTCCATGTCTTCTGAAACACTGCTAATTCACAGATTGGCTTTTTTGATGGTATTCTATAGTTCATGTAGGCTTTCTTCACTCTTTCTCATTCTTTTTTCTTTGTTCTCTTCTGACTGGGTAATTTCAAGGTTCCTGTCTTCTGTCTCACAGATTCTTTCTTTTGCTTGACCCATTCTGATACTGATGCTCTCTATTGCATTTAAAATGTTCATTTATTGTATTCTTCAACTCGAGAATTTGTTTGATTCTTTTTTATGATTTCTATCTCTTTGTTAAACTCATATTGTTCAAATTTCCTTCAGACAGCTATTTTGTAATTTTTATTGTGTAAATCACAGATCTCCATGTCTTTGGGGTCAGTTGCTAGATTATTGTGATCCTTTGGTGGTGTCCTGTTTCTTTGATTTCTCGTGTTCCTTGAAGTTTTGCATTGCTACCCTCATATTTGAAGTAGCAGTCACCTACTAGGGGTCTTTACTAACTGCCTTCAGAACAGAAATACCTTCCTTCAGTCCTGCTTGTTATTCTGGGGCTTTTGCAACCACCTAGGGTGCACCTGCTCCATGCTTCTTCCTCCCTCTTGTGGCAGAATTCTTAAGCTTGTGTGCCTTTTCTTGATCCTGTAACATATGAGGCCAAGTGCTGACAGCCTCTCATTTCTTGTTACAAAAGTGGTGCTAAAGCTCAAGTTTGTGGTCTCTCTCTGGCCCTCAGATTCACGCTGGCTTTCTATGTGTTCTCACTAGCCATCTGCCAAAGCTCACTCTGGCTGCTGCTGTTGGGAGCATGCACATGGAGCCAACCACAGAGCAAGTGTGGGTAAGGCTCATAGAATGCTGGCTGTGGGCCTGCTGGGGGGATCTGTGGGTGATGCATTCCCAGCAGCTCTTGAGGAAGCTCTTGATAGAGTGCACAGAGCAGTTAGTAAGATCCATGTTGCCTTAATGCCTTCTAAGAGTCCTACATGACATTCTCCCAGCCTCTTCCTATCTCCTAGTCATACAGCTCTCAATTCAGTACTGTACTCTGTGTGGGGTGAAAGAGAGATGAACTTTTTTTGCTCAACATTTAGGTTTGTGAAACATACTGATATATATCATTGTAGTTTTTTTTCATTCTCCTTTGTTGAATAGTATTTTGGAGTAAATATACCACAATGTACTTATCCATTCTACTGCCAATATCCATTTGGGCAGTTTTTAGTTTTGGGATATTATTAATAGTATTGCTGTGAACATTCTTATTGTGCTTCTTTTAGTAAACACATTTCTAGTAATGTATACCTCCATCCGATTTTTATGTTGTGCCAAGTGAGATACATGTGGGGATGATAGGCTTTCAGACCATTCAGTGGCGTTATCAAAGAACCAGTGGAAGTTAGGGGGGATTCAAGTTGGTTTGAGAACAAAGGCAAGAAGTTATTGAGGCCTTTATTCACTTTTATTAATCCTGATATAGTTTTGAACCTCTCATTCTGAGAATATAGTCATTATATTAACTTTGTTTATGAGTATCTAAAAACAGTGATCTAACTCTTGGACCTAATAGTGGTGAATGGGTGAATATAAGCTAAACTGAGTAAATATTACTAGTAAGGAAAAATGTGAACATTTATTAAGGACTTATTTTACCATGTTCTTGATTTTTAAAATATTCCTTCAGTAAAGATTTCTGTTATTGATAGCTGTTTTTTTTGGAAAATGTGTAATCATATTTTCATAAACCATTGCCTTTACAAGTACAATTTTACTTGCACATAGAATTATTAGGAAAACATTCTTGATATTTTCTAAAGTAATTCAGAATGTTCTTGAATTACATTTTTATTTGACCTGTTTTGAAGCCAACTCTCAATGCTAGTGATATTCAGCCAATGTTCACCATCTGATTTATTGAAAGTCATTCTATAAAATTATTTAAGTATACAAAAATTAGCAGCACCTTTTCTTTTGTGTGATTTTATAGTTTGTTTAAAATAAGAAAATGTATGAAATAGTTTTGGGGTGTTATTTTTCCAACAAGCTGACATATGCTTTTAAAAAACACAGTTTTTTCTTGCTGAATATATATAACATTTATAATCTCTCATACAGTAGAAGACAGATTATTTACCCCTAAAGTTATATTTATGAAAAATTTGTATTTTTAAACACTAGTGGAAAATCTTCCCTATAAGGTTCTTTTAAATCTCCTTCATTTATCTTTGGTTGCTTGTTTATTGTCATAAATCAACATTTATAATAATAGCAGGAAAGGGGATTAATCTTCAAATAAGAATGGCTTAGAGTAAAGATAATAAAACTGCAGTTATAATGACTGTTTTTGTACTTTTATTTGCTAGAAACTAATCTTAAAAGAAGATTTAAATGGAATACTAAATCTTGTGATTATTCAGAAGGAGTGGACTACATTTTGATTAGGTTTTCTTTTTTAATGGAACATTGCTTACTGCAAAAATTTGGATAAAGTTGCAGTAAAAGCAGATAACCTTCCTGTTCACCCAAAATGAATTTTGAATTTTGGTAGAAAGGGAGAGTTAGGTTAAATCAGTCTTGTGTAGGAACTTTAAAGAATAGCTGAAGAGTATAATTCTTAAGTTAGTTTTATATATTGCCAGAGTGAGGAACTGTTGCTTGGTCAATTGTTTATAAGCTTGCTAAAAAATATCTCAAGGAATTAATAGTGATACATACTTTAAAATGGAAAAAATATTTGAATTAAGGAGCTATGTAGAAAGAAGCTTGAAGGAACCTATAAACTTGAATGGTCAATCTAAAGATTCTTGTGCCTGATAAGTAAATGAAAACATCTTTGCAGGGTCAACTTGATAAGAAATTTTTATCTGTTTAGAAAACGAGTTTGTACTTTTAGAAAGTTTTCTTGGAAGATTGATTATAACTGTTCCACTATTCCACTACCATATGAAAATAGCGTATAATTTATACTTTACTAAGAAGATGTGTTGGTTTTAGCTGAGAACAGATGACTTTAAAGACTAATTGAGTTTGTAACTTCTCTGTAAATTTTTTATAATTATTACTAAAATAAGGAACAGATACAATTTATAATGTGTTATTCAATTAAAATGTCAGATTTTCATATCTGCCTATCATGTTACTTCTAATAACCTAGATAACCTAAAGAATTGGGGAGGAAGATTAAATTACTTGACATATATGAAATCATTTTAGGTTTTCTCTACCTAGAATTAGATTAATTATATCAAAGTAGGATTAAATTGTTAAACTAGAAATTGTTAAATTTTATTATAGCTGAGTTATTTAAAAGTTTATTAAGTTCTAGGCTAACCCAGAAGATAAATGCTTTTTTTTTTTTGCCACTGTAATAGAGGGCTTATGTTAAAATGAACCTGTCCAGAGTTCTTGGAGTGTGAACTCTGGATAGGTACTGACATTGTCCAAGAAGAAAACTTTTCAAAGTATCTATACTTTAGCTTTATTTTCTTTACAAAAGTAGTATGTATTTGCTGTAGAAAACTGGAAATTTACAAAAGAGCATGATAAGAAAATCAAAATAGCTTATGATCATATTAAAAAGTTATTTACTTTATGCCATTTTAATTACTCTGAGCACATACTAAATCTTGAGCTCTCATGGAGTGAGAACATCCCTTCCCACACTGTCTTCTTTTTCCCCCCACATTCTCTTGTCCCCCAGATTTTCTTATTCTTAGCCATTTGCTCTTCTATTTCAATTTTATTAGGTTTAACTCTTCTGTTGGGATCTTTTATTATATATGCATTATTTTTATAGATAATTTTAAGTAGAATTAAAATTTTTACTATATTGGTTTCTCTCTTCCATAAATAGTATATTTCTCCATTAATTTATCTATTTTAATGTCTTAATAAATATTTACAATTTTTTCCACATATATTTTAATATTTTTGTTCGATTTAGTCTTAAGTACCTTGTAGTTGATGCTACCATTTTATATTTTATCTTTCTAAATTAGCACTTTCTAGCAGATGATCTGCTGAACTGAAGGACATTTTTAGAAAAATCACTGCAACTCCTGCATCTAGCAACTTGGCCGAACTTATTTTCAAAGTCTGGAAATTTTCTTGGATTTACTGTGTGGATAATGACAAGTAAATAATCAGTCAATCGTATTTTTCCTTTTCAATTTTTATGTTCTCTCTCTCATACCGTCCTCACCCTGTGCACTGGCTAGCATTTCCAGTAAAATGTTGAGTATTGGGATGAGTGTGGGCATCCTTGTGCACAGGGAATACTTTAACCATAATGTGTAAGTTTCGGCTGAAGGCTTTTCATAGTCATCTTTTATCAGTTTAAGGAAATTCCCCTCCATTCCTAACTTGCTAAGAGTGCTTTATATTTTTTAAAATCAAAAATGGATATTATAATGTATAAAAATTTTTATTTTTGTTAAGATGATTATATGACTTTTTAAAATGAATTTTAAAAATTCAAATTCTATTTTCTTAGCACATTTCAATTATTACAATACAGTATTATCAACGATAGTTACCATGTTACACATGAGATCCTCAGACCATATTCATCTCAGAACTGAAAGTTTGTACTCGTCTACCAACCTCTCTCTATTTCCCCTACTCCCCAGCTCCTTTTTTTTAAGATTCCACATATAAATTATACCAGCTCCTTTTTTTTTAAGATTCCACATATAAATTATACCATGTAGTATTTGTCTTTGTTTTAATTCTGTTTTTCTATTTCACTTAGCATAATGTCCTTCAGTTTCATCTATGTTGCTACAAATGGCAGGATTTCCTTCTTTTTTAAAAGACAATAATAATCATCGTGTGTGTGTGTATATATATGCACATATATATATATATCACATATGTATCACATTTTATATATCACATTTTTTATATATATATATATATATATCACATATATATGTATCACATTTTATTGATTCGTTCACCCATTGATGGATTGATCCATTCACCCATTGATGGACACTTAGGTTGTTTCTGTATTTTTGCTATTGTGAATAATCATGCAGTGAACATGGGAATATAGATATCCAGATAATGGTTCTGTTTCTTTTGGTTATATTTCTAGAAGTGTGATTATTTAATCATGTGGAGTTCTATTCTTAATTTCTTGAGGAACCTCTATACTGTTTTCCATAGGGACTGCAGCAGTTTACATTCCCACCAAAAGGGGAAGCATTCCCTTTTCTTCACATCCTCACCAACACTTGCTCTCTTGTCTTTTTGATAATAGCCATTCTAACAGGTGTGAGTTGGTACCTCATTGTGATTTTGATTTGCATTTCCCTGATGATTAATGATGCTAATCATGAGTCCTTTTTCATGTAGATTCAGATTGTTTTTTTGACCTTGGTATTTTTCTTAATTTAGCAATTTACCACTATAAACTTGCTTCCTAGAACTGCTGTTGCTGCATCCCATACATTTTGTTTGTTGTGTTTCCATTTTCATTTCAAGATATTTTTTTTTCTTTTTTGATTTCTTCTTTGACCCATTGGTTGTTCAGTAGTATGTTATCAATCTCCACATATGCTGTGGAAATTACAGCTCTCTGCTTATATACTATGCAGAAATCAATGAAACTGAAACACCACCATTCATCCTTTCCTCTGAATACAGATGTTTTCTGGAAGTTACTGGGTCTGAATGGATATATATATAAAACATTAATAGATTTACATTGATGTTCCCTGTTAACTGGGAGAATTCCAGCTACCAAGATTTTTTATTTATTCAGACACAGTCTTTGACCTGAGAGAGGAAGAAGGTGTCTTCCTACCTCATTTTTCTCAGGTTCAGTTTCCTGAGACCAGTTTACATTTGCTCTCAGGTAGACCTTTATAGATTTTTTTTTTCAATCCACTTCTATTTGCTTTGTATTTACTAGAGATTCCTCCCAGGTTCTTCCTTGTGTTTTGTTAATCTCAGTTCTTATTGTTGTTGTGGTTTTCTTTCATTGTTTTCTTCTTTCTAGGTATTATAGTGAGCTCTTGAGATGCTAGGTAGATGTCATTTTGTATATGAAGACTAGAACTATTCTTGTTTTTTGATAGAATTCTTTCTGAAATGTGATATATACACTCCCATCCTTTTTACCATTGCATAACAAAAACAATTTATAGTAAGTCAACATTATTGTTTTGAGAATCAATTATTACGATTTCCTGTAGATTCAATTATAGATTAGTTTGTGTAACTAAAATCTAAATACACAATGACCTTCCTATGACCTTGAAACTTGACTTTTAAAAAGTCCTTGATCTCAGCTTGCTTTGTGGTCTTTTGCCTCTTTTTCAAGAGGATAGTGAGGCATGTGGAGCTGTCTGACCTCCTGAGCAGTGTAACACTCTGAGATTTTTGCAAAATTAATAAGTGAATCAAAGCCTGGCTCAGAGCTCCCAAACGGTTTTTTTTTAACTCCAGAAAAATCATCATATTCTCTGTTGCCATGAACGTTCTTTGATTTTTCACACCATTGATATGTGCTTTATTAATATAATAGACCTTAGTCAACTCCTTCTGAGCTTTTATTCCTGTTTTTAAAAATTCCTAGCACTTTGTTCATGGAATATATAAGGAAGCCTTTGTCATCTCTCCTCCACCTCTTGAGGCATCTATCACTAATTACATGTAAAATTGGTGCTGTTTCTATTCTTGCAACTTCAAACCAAAATACTTTTTAAAATTTCATTAATGTCCTTGTTTGAAACTCGTACTTTCTCATATTGTTAACTTGTAAGGTGTGTCCCTCATAGTAACCCTTCAATTCTTTGCCTTCTCTCACAATTATTGCCTGGTTCTCTGTTGTGCAGTCTCACTCAGGACCGCTTTGTATTCTCTCAACTGCACTGGTCATTTTATTATGTAGACAAGAGGAGGTATCCATATCAAAAATCCCCTTTCTCAACCTCAAACCTCCCCCTGGCCACCCTTCATTTGTGATCCTTTTCCCCTCTTTGCTTTTATAATCAATTGCTGTAAAGAGTTATTGTACTTATTGCCTCCATTTCCTTATCTTCCATGTTCAATCTTCAGCCCAGTCTAGTCTAGCTTCTTTCCTCATGTTACCAAAACCTCTGCCAAAGTTACATTGACCTCCAGTCTGGTTTTTGTTCAGTGTTCCTTCCTTACAATATTTTCTTCTCCAAATTTTGTGATACACATTCTCCTGATTTTCTTCCTTTCACTCAGTCTTCTTTGTATGTCCATTCTGTTCTGTGCTCACTCTAGATTCTCTCCTTAGACAATCTAATCCAAGAATATGGCTTTAGAGGCCATTCTTCTATACCATTCTTACAGCAATAATTTATGAAGTGTACCTTAGTCTCAGAGCATTTACTTCTTTCAGTTTTCTTTATGATGCTTATTACTACATATTTTCCTAGTTTTATTTGTTTTCCACTTTATAAATCTCACTTTTAAATTCACTTTCTACAGAGTTTCAGGATGTCATACAAACTATTCCTTTCCCTTCATCTTCTCTCTGATATGCTACTTCTGGCCATTTTTTCTAGTCCATTTTGTTGTTCTTCTGTTCATGTCCTCTCATGCTTTTCAGTATCTGTTACAAATTCCCAGGCTGCAAGGTGAATCATTCTGTTCAGTATGGCCTACAAAATATTTTGAAAATTTTGAATTACTTGTCAACATTATAAAATCAGGAAATTTCACATAAAGTTTGATTTCTCTTGAAACATGCAAGATTTGGCAACACTGAGCCATCTTCCTTCATGGCAAAGAGTAGCTGGAGCTGATTGGACAGTGCTGGGATTAAATCATAAAGGGACGTCACAACAGTTTTCAAAGAATCATTGTGTTTGAGACAACATTTTCTGTACTTGGTGCAGTTAAATTAGTAGTAAATAAACAGCCAGTTTTATTTTTAAACCTTCATGTTTAGAAACTTAAAATTGTACCTCTAAATAACTCAAGATTGAAAAGGACATTATAGTAATAATTTCCAGATATTTAAAATTAAATATAATGGAAGTGTTACTCATCAGATGTAATGAAGTATTTCTAATCTGGCATCTCAACTGAAATGAGCTAAACCTTCACCTCAGGAAGCTAGATAAAGACAACAAAGTAAATAGGAAGAAAATACAAGAAATAAAGCTGAGAGCAGAAATCAATGAAACTGAAACACAATGCAGAGTATCACCAAAACCACACTGAAAATAAGTTAATAAATTATACAGGTCTCTAGTAGACTGGTCAGGAAAAAAGAAAAGACTAAAAGGAAAAAATTAAACAGTGTTAAGAAAGAACCTGCAAACCGGAATATAACTACATGCAGAGCATGTTGTTTTGGGCTCACTCTTCGCATTTTTCTTACCTGGCCTCTGTAGGCATTTTAATTTGTACCCCTGCTCCTAGTTTTAGTTAGTGGTTTTTAAAAAAAACTGAGATGAAATTCACATATCATAAAGTTAACCATTTTAAAGTGAACAATTCAGTGACATTTAGTACATTCGCAGTGTTGTACAACCACCAGCTTCATCTAGGTTCAGAACATTTCCATCACCTCCATGTAAAACTGTGCTCGGTAAATAAGCCAGTCCCCATTCCCCAGCCCTTCCCAGATCCCCACAACCACCACTCCGCTTTCTGTCTTTGTGGATTTACCTCATCTGGATATTTCATGTGATGGAATCACCTGATATGTGACCTTGTGTGTCTGGCTTCTTTTACTTAGCACAATGTTTTTCCAGGTTCATCTACATCACAGTGTACATCATTACTTCATTCGTTTTTATGGCTGAATAATATTTCATTCTGTGTATAGGTCATAATTTTTTTATCTGCTCAACTGTTGATGGACATTTGGGTTTTCACCTTTAGGCTATTATAAATAGTGCTACTATGAACATTCATATACAAGTGTTTGAGTACCTGTTATCAATTCTTTGGGTATATGCCTAGGAGTGGAGTTGATAGGAAGATTGTTTTTGTACATGGCTTCCATTATTGGTCTTCAAAGGGATACTCTGGCAGGTGACACATACATTGCCCTTTTACCCTAGTTGCAGCTGCTGCGATAGCCCCCAGAAGAAAGGGGCATTCAGAATTATGTAAAGGACCTCTAGGCATTTGGTAAGGATATTCTTTTCTCATGAACTAATTTATTATAGTATTCAAACTACTGATTAAAGTATTGTCTGGTAACTGTAGCATTCTAACTAAGAGAGTTGGGTGTTCTTAAGTGGTACTTCTATCAAATTAGGGTAAGCAGTTAAGCTGAAGTTGACCTTCCCTTCTTTGAGGATATTTTGCCTCTATCCCCTTTGCTAGGCTTCATAAACAAAATTTTTCCCTGTTGAAAAAGAGGGATAAAAGTACTCTGACAGATGTTTATCTTCCATATCCGTCCATGTATAATCATCATTAAAAATAGTACGTTAAAAATATCACCTCCTTGGGGCTCTCTTGTCCCCCTCCTGGCCTAAACCAGGAGCTCTGTCCTTTTGCTTTATCTCTAAAAGCCTCTGCCTTGCTCTCCTAAAAAAAAAAAAAAATATATATATATATATATATCACCATCTTATGACAAGAGCGTTACGATAGTATTGTTAGATCATTCCACCCAACAATGTTACCCTTGGGCAGTTTCTAAGTCTTGTCTCCTTTGGCTATAGCAGCTCATTTATATAATCATTTTAATATTGTATTTTTGAAAATCAAAAAATAGTGCCTTGCTAGTGATAAAGAGTTGGATCTTACAAACAAAATGAAATTGAGACAAGACAGAAATCATCAGCCATGTTCAAAGCAATGCTTCTTTAATCTCAATTAACTTCACACTGAACTTAAGCCTGTATGTTAAAGTGTAAAGGAAGAAGGCAAAGTTAAATAACACATCTGAACTACTGTGAAAAATCCTCCATGATGGTAACTTCTTACAGTTATGTTGGCTATTAGCTATCAGATTCTTTGGATTCTTCATGCAGGCTCAGAATCTAAGTTTCATCAGTAATAAATTTGTATAAGCTAACTCTCAATCTGGTATTACTTTTAATAGTAGATCTCTTTCTGATGGTGTCCCCAGGGTCTTTTGTGAACGTAATGGCTTATATATCTGATATATTTATTCTTATGTATAGCAAAAGTCATCCAGGAACTTAGAAAAGTATGAACTAATATGTAGAGGTGGGGAGTGCTGAGTGTATGTGAAGAAACCTGAGAAGATAAGCCCAGTGAAACAAAGTATAGGAGACTGGTGGTCCAGATTGAGAAGGACCCTAAGTCCCCCCAAAGGTGGGGATAGAGGAAGTACTCTTTCCCACAGGGACCAGAGAATGCTTGAGGAATTGGTAGCAGTGTGTGTCTGGTGAAAGTGACATGGAGGAAGAGTTTCCTGAATATTTCTTTGCAATGAACTGGGTTTTGAAGGAAGGTCAGAAAAGAGCTGGTGGAGAAGAGAGAATTTCCCTGCCAGAGGAATTAAATGTTTCATGGACATGAATCTAGTAACATGTTAATGTCCAAGCCTGAGGTTAGGAGTAAAGCAAACAGACTTGATTTTCTGGAAGAAAGATTTTGAAAGATTGTAATAAACAATAGATAAGTACATGTCAAACATAGATTATCCTTAAGAAAAACATGCGTTTATTTCCTTATCAAATTTCCTTTATTTCTCCCCAAATCATAGTCCCTAAAGTTTGATGTAATGAAATTTAAAATTGGTGACTTTGTTAAAATTCTAATCCTCTGGGTTTTTTTATTACTTGATATAAAACTTATTTATTTTAGGTGTGGAATACCCAACTGTCAAGGAACTTTGAAGAATTTTAGGTAATTTGAACCATATATCTCTATTCTTGGTGAATAATGAAAACACCCCAAAGGAGGTTTTATGTGGAGTCTGGAAATGGTCTATATTGGAAGACCTAATGGTCTTTTGATGTCTGATCTTTGATTTAGCCTTTTCTTTTTAAAGGGGTGCTATGTGATTATAATTAGAAGCATTTCAAGTTCTTTACCTGAGAAGTTAATTGTTCCATAGCTTGCTGTATTATGACAATCAGGTAGTTTTGAATGATAGTAGTGTTTGAAATTATTACTAAGATGTTTCACCTTGTTTAGTAGAGAAGATCCCAATTAATTATGAAAGTTTTATCACACCCATAATGTGAAATTATTTGTTTACAGGTTTTGGCTATAATGTGAACATATATTTGTAATATATGTAAGATGTTAATTTTAGTATTTTTCTTAGTGATTAATAGGACTAAAATAGTTTGCTTCTCTTGCAACTGGTACCATTATATTTGAAGTTGGAAATTATGGATAAATTACTGGAAGGTACTGACAGAAATTGACATTCTTTTTTGTTAGGTGACTTAAAAAGTATTCAGTTTTGCATTGATACAAACATTTGTATCACCTTTAGAAAACTTATCCCTACACTTTCCTGTTTAAAAATACTGAATGTAGTATTTTTCTTAAAATAGCTTTCTTAAGTATCAGTGGTGGTAGTTGTGAGGACCCATCTGTTCTCTCTTCTGCACTCTGCTTGAGCATCTGAAACCATTTTAGATGGAGAGCAAAGTTTCCAGTTAATTGTAAGCATTCCTTAGCCCCAGTGAGCATGCTGACATAACCCTCTCTCTAAAAAAGCACAATGTAAAGCTTGAAGACAGGACAGAAGTATGTAGTGACCTTGTTTCAAGTTGAAAAGGAAATTTCTATTCAATTAAGTATTTCTTTGTAGATACGTCTTCACAGAACTCTGCATTTCTTCTCATGAGGAATGGTGACACTGCTTTAACAGAGTGTCAGTCCAATATGATGGTCAGGAGATCTTTAAGAGACATTTATGACACCATTTAACACAATAAGTTTAATTTGCATCATAAGATTTTTAGGTTTATTGGATGCTTTCTTCAGAAATTGAGTTTGCAAAACTTATTTTATGTACATATTTTTTTATTGAAGTATCATTGTTAGGTAATCTTACATTGATTTCAAGTATACAACACATTGATTTCAAGTTTGACAGTTACCCTCACACCACTAGTGCAGTTACTATCTGTCAACATAGGAAGATGTTACAGAATCATTGGCTATATACGCCATGCTGTACGACTGTCCCCATGATCAACTTATATTATGATTGAGAATTTTTGTGCCCCTTTACTACCCTCACCGTCCCCACCCACACATCCCAAACCCACAACTCACATGGTAAGACACTTCTCAGTGTCTATGAGTCTACTGCTATATTGTTCATTTTGTTTTGTTTTGTTTTTATATTCTACAAATAAGTGAAATCAGATGGTATTTGTCTTTCTCCAAGTGACTTATTTCACTTAGCATGATATCCTCTAGATCCATCCATGTTGTTGCAAATGGCAGGATTTATTTCTTTTTTAGGGCCGAATAATATTCCATTCTGTATATGTACCACATCTTTATCCATTTGTCTGTTTTTTTATTGAAGTATCATTGATATACAATCTTGTATTGTTTTCAAGTATATAACACAGTGGTTCAGCAGTTACTCATATTATTAATTCTTACCCCCACTAATGCCATCACTGTCAGTCAAAATAGGAAGATTTTACAGAATCACTGGGTATATTCTCCATTCTGTACTGCTATCTCTGTAACTTATGATTGAGAATTTTTGTGCCCATTTATTTTGCTCACCCTCTCCCCCATGGTAACAACCAGTCAATTCTCAGTGTCTCTGAGTCTACTGCTATTTTGTTCATTTTGTTTTGTTTTTAGATTCTACAAATAAGTGAAATCATATGGTTTATGTCACTGAGCATAATACTCTCTAGATCCATCCATGTTGTTGCAAATGGCAGGATTTCTTTCTTTTTTACAGCTGAATAATATTCCATTGCATATATGTACCACATCTTCTTTATCCATTCATCTATTGATGGACATTTGGGTTGCTTCCATAACTTGGCTATTGCAAATAATGAGGCAATAAATATAGGGGTGCATATATCTTTTTGAATCAGGGATCTTGTTTTCTTTGGGTAAATTCCTAGGAGTGGAATTGCTGGGTCAAATGGTATTTCTATTTTTAGTTTTTTGAGGAACCTGCATACTGCTTTCTGCATACTGGTGTACCAGTTTACATTCCCATCAACAGTGTAGGGGGGTTCCCTTTTCTCCACATCTTTGCCAACACTTTTTATTTCTTGTCTTTTGGATGATGGCCATTCTAACTGGTGTGAAGTGATATCTCAGTGTGGTTTTGATTTGCATTTCCCTGATGATTAGCAATGTGAAGCATCGTTTCATGTACCTGTTGGCCATCTGCATTTCTTTTTTAGAAAAATGTCTGTTCAGGTCCTCTGCCCATTTTTTAATTGGGTTATTTCTTTTTTTGGTGTTGAGGCATGTGAGCTCTTTATTTATTTGGGATGTTAACCCTGTATCAGATAAATCATTTATGAATATATTCTTCCATACTGTAGGATGCCTTTTTTGTTCTGCTGATGGTGTCCTTTGCTGCACAGAAGCTTTTTAGTTTGATGTAGTCCCACTTGTTCATTTTTTATTTTGTTTTCCTTGCCTGAGGAGATGTGTTCAGGAAAAAATTGTTTATGCTTATGTTTAAGAGAGTTTTACCTGTGTTTTCTTCTAAGAGTCTTATGGCTCATATCTTACATTTAAGTCATTGATCCATTTTGAGTTTACTTTTGTGAATGGAGTTAGACAGTAATCCAGTTTTATTCTCTTGCATGTAGCTGTCCAGTTTTCCCAACACCAGTTATTGAAGAGACTTTCTTTTCCCCATTGTATATTCATGGGTCCTTTATCATATATTAATTGAACATATATTCATGGGTTTATGTCTGGGCTCTCTATTCTGTTCCATTGATCTATGGGTCCATTCTTGTGATAGTACCATACTGTTTTGATTCCTGTAGCTTTGTAGTTAGCTTGAAGTCAGGGAGCATAACACCCCCAGCTTTGGCAAAACTCATTTTTTAAAAGCAGTTTGTATATACTGTATTGCCCCTCCTCCCTGATCTTGGGAATTTGGAACTGGAAAACTAGAGACTAACTCAATCAATGCAGAAGCTGAAAACCTGGAAGGTTACTATGATGAAGATTGGCTAGGCAGCTGCTATGGGACATGTGCAAGCTAAAGTTTTGAGTAGCTATGCTAGTATCAAGAGGAAAATGGAGCAGATGCACAGAAAGAAGCCATAAGAAATGCAACCCATGTGTAGAAATGCTTTGCCTGCTCCAGTTCCATCTCAAGGGCAACACTTCACTCAGATCTTGCATCTTTATTGTATGCAGCCATTTTATTTGGGTAGTGTGGTTGGAAGGAATTTAGAAATTTTTTTGAATAGTTATGTGTATTTTAAAAAATAGATCAGATATGGCCTATACAATGTTGTTGCAAAATGTATTTATTAAGAAAAGACTTTTATTTTTGGGTATTAAGTGTGAGTTCTTTATATATTTTAGATGTTAACACCTTATCAGATAAGTCATTTATGAATATATTTTCTCCAATACTGTAGGAATCCTTTTTTACTCTGCTGATGGTGTCCTTTGATGTACAGAAGCTTTTTAGTTTGGTGTATTCCTATTTGTTCATTTTTTATTTTGTTTCCCTTGCTTCAGAAGATGTGTCTGGGAATGTAAATTGGTTCAACCATTGTGGAAGGCAATACAGAGGTTCCTCAAAGAATTAAAAATAGAAATAGCATTTGACCCAGTAATTCCACTCCTAGGAATTTACCCAAAGAAAACAAAATCTCTGATTCAAAAAGACATGCACCCCTATGTTTATTGCAACACTATTTACAATAGCCAAGATATGGAAGCAATCTAAGTGTCCATCAATAGATGAATAGATACAGATGTAGTACATACACACAACAGAATATTATTCAGCCATTCAAAAGAAAAGAAATCCCACTATTTTCAACAACATGGATGGATCTAGAGGGTATTATACTCAGTGAAGTAAGCCAGGCAGAGAAAGACAAGTACCAAATGACTTCACTCATTTGTGGAGTATAAAAACAAAGCAAAACCGAAGGAACAAAATAGCAGCAGACACAGACTCTGAGAAGGGACTGCACAGTGCATTCCCAATTGCTTCTCCCGAAACTAGTTGCTGGCGGAGTGTGTGGGAGAGAGCCGGAGAACACAGGTCAGTTGCCTTGTTGCAAGAGCGGAAGTGCTCACTCTGTGGGCCAAGTTAGGGAAGGCAGGAGGAGGGCTCAATACATTAGCTCACAGGTATGCATTTAACAAAAGTAGCATTTTGTAATTTTTATTCCAGATCCTTTTTGTTTAAAGGAAAAAAATATAAGTATGGGTTTTCTCTTTCCTTCTCTAGTGATAATCACATTTCTCATCCACATTTTATACTTGTATCATGATTCGTCAAAGCACTGTTACTCCCTTGAAAAGGTACCTGATTTTCATTAGGATGAGTTCTCTTCAAGGAAAGTTATCCCCTGTGTAAACAGACTTTTGGTAGTCATAACTGGGCAGCTTACACAGAGCAGGGAACACATGAATCCCACAGCTGAAATCACGTTAGTCTCAACTTAGGACTCTCACTGTATGTACTTCAGTAAAACAACATGATTCCAAAAAAGAGATCAATAGCTTTTCCTATTCTAATTTATGCATTTAAGGCTTTCAGTTGTTTTAAGAAATGCCTGAGTTGTATCCTACAACTTTTTATATGCAGCGCTTTCTTTGTGGTTCATTACAAGTATACTAGCTCATGATTTTCAATATGATTTCTTATTAGACACTTAGAAATTACCGAATGGTGTGTTTTTCTCCTTTACAAAGGAATTGCTTTTAGCACCTCTCAGCTGACAGAGATAGGAAGCATGCATATATACATCCACACATGCATATATGTGTGTGTGCATGTATTTATATATATGTATATATATATACAAATGTTTCCGTATCACATACATATACACACATACATCTACCTCCATTTCTGTATCTACTTAAGTTATGAAAATGAATTCACAGTTACTCCAGTTACAATCAAATACCATGTTCTTTATAAAAATAATTTTTCCACTTTCCTTACTTGTTATTGCCTTCTCTGACAGTGAAAAACCTGACTTCCAATATATTTTTAGTTATTTGCTCAAACCTTGAATACCAGGCAATGGTTTTGAATCGATAAACCATACCTTTCTGAAGAGGAAACCTGAAACTAGAGTTTAATACTTCTTGAGTTCTTTTTGTGTTCAGCCTGAGAGCATGTGATCCGAATACTGTGTTCCAAAGTTAATTTGGTTATTTCTCACCCTTGCCTTCAGTGTGATTATTTTATTAATCACTTGAAGTACTGTTAGATGTTTTTTTCTCCTGGTATTTCGTTTTAGAATTTTCCCCCCATCCTTGTTTATTTATTCTTTATTTTTTCAGTAAATGGAGCATTAACATGGTTTCAAGAATCAGGCCTGTACTTAAAAGTATATTCAGAGAAGTATTGCCCCACCCCCCTAACTTCGATCTTTCTTCTCCATTCCCAGCTCCCCATAGGCATGTGACCTCATCAATTGCTGGCTGATCCTTTCTGTGTTTTTTTGCACAAATGAGCAGATACATGTATATCTCATTATTTTCTGTTCTTTCTTACACTTTGCTTTTTTTTTATTTATCATAAACTGCTAGACTGCTAGTCATTGTTCTTTTCACAGCAGCAGACTATGCTATTCTGTGGATGAGGTGTAGTTTATCCAACAGCTGTCCTACCTATGGGCATACAGGTTGTTTCCAATATTTGCAATTACAAATCATTCTGCTATGCGGATAACCTAGTAGATACATATTTTTATATTATTTGAAATATATATTCAGAGTAGTTTTTAGGAATGGAAATGCTGGGTCAGATGATAAGCATATATGTATATATTGTTAAATTTCCCTCTATGAAGGTTGTACTGATTGAATTTCTACTGGCTACATATTAGAGTGACCTTTGACCCACAGTCTCCCAAGTAAAATGTGTTAAATTTTTTAAATTTCTGTAAATCTGATGGTATTAAATAGCAGTATCTCAGTATAGTTTTAACTTGCTGTTCTCTTATAATAAGTGAGAGTAAATATATTCTAATATGCTTAAGGGCCATTTTAATAGCTTATTGAATTATAATTGAATACAATAAATTTCACATATTTAAAGTGTACAGTTTCACCTTTTGACATATACATATACTTATGAAGCTACCAACACAAAAAAGATGTCTATGTGAGCATATAATTGTTCCCAAAACTTCCCTTCATGCCCCTAAGTAATCTCTCCTGCCCACCCTTTTCTGCCTTCTCCACAGTCAGGCAATTACCAGTCTCCTTCCTGTCACTATTTTTAATTTCTAGAATTATAAATAAATGGAAGCATATAGTATGTGTACTTTTTGGTCTCACTTCTTTCCCTTGACATAATTATTTTAAGATTCACCGATGTACTGCATATCAGTAGTTTATTCCTTTTTATTGTTGACTGATATTCTGTTGTATGGATATACCATGGTTTATTGATGACATTCATACTCTCAGTTTTGCACTATGACAGATAATGCTTCTGTGAACACTAGTGTCCAAGTCTCTGTGTAGACGTTTTCTTTTTGTACTCTTGCATAAAAATCTGAAAGTCAAATGTCTATGATAGGTGTATGTCTAGCTCTTTAGGAAACTGTCAAACTATGCTCCAAAGTGGTTGTGCTGTTTTACATTTCTAGTTCCTGCACATTTTGCCAAAGCTTAATATGGTCAGTGTTTTTATTTTCACAATTCTAGAAGTTATGTACCATTGTGGTTTTAATTTGCATTTCCCTGGTGACTAATATTGAAAAACTTTTCATGTCCTCTTTTGCCATAGGTATTAGGTGAGTGTCTGTTCAAGTTTTTAGCCTATTTTTTAACTAGGTTGGTTGTTTCCTTACTACTGAGTTTTGAAAATTTTTAAATATATTGGCTGAAGTCCTCTAAGGAATAGAAAATATTTTCTCCAGTGTGTGGCTTTCTTTTTCATTCTTTTAATGGTTTCTTTCAAAGAGCAGGTGTTTTTAATTTTGATTTGTCCAATTTATTTATTTGTTCATTTATGGATTGTGCTTTCAGTCACAAGAAATCTTTCCTTAACCCTAGGTCAGAAAGCTTTTCTCCTGGAAGTTTCATAGTTTTCAGTTTTACATTTAGGTCTATGATAAATGTTTAAAGTCAGTTTTTTATATGTGCTGAAGTATGGCTTGAAATTCTTTTTTCTTTTCATAATACTGCCTTCTTGTCCTTTTCATAGGTGTATAATCTGTAGTGATGTTACCTCTCTCAACTGTAATATTGTTAATTTGTATTGTCTCTTTTTCCTGATCAGTCTATCTAGAGATTCTATTGATCTTCTTCAAGAACAGCTTTTGGTTTAATTGATATTTGTCTAATGTTTTGTGCTTCTGTTTTATTACTTTTTGTTCTGATTTTTATTATTTCTTTTTTTAACTTATTTTGTGTTGAATTCGCTTTTCTTTTTCTAGTGTATTAAAATAAAAGCTGATGCCATTAATTTGAAACCTGTTTGTGATTTTCTAACATAGGTGTTTAATTCTGCAAAGTTTATTCCAAGTATAGCTTTAGCAGCATCTCTCTAATTTTGATGTTTTGTATTCATTTTCATAGATTCAAAGTATTTTCTAATTTCTCATTTTATTTTGTATTTGGCCACGGGTTAGAGGAGCATTATTTAGTTCCCAGTTATTTTAGTTTCTTTCTTTCACAGATTTTTAGTTTAATTCCACTGTGATCAGAGAGTATACATTGTATGACTTGAATCATTTAAAAATATTGAGAATTGTTTTATGTTCCATAATATTTTGATAAGTGTTCCATGCACTCAAATTAATATGTATACTGCTGTGATTGGGTGGAATGTTTTCTAAGTGTCAGTTAGGTCACGTTGGTTGATAGTGTTACTCAGATTCTGTTTATCCTCATCTATCTGCTTGTCTTATCAGTTATTGGTTGAAAGGATTATTGAAATCTCTATAATTGTGCAGTTTATTTATCCTTGCAGTTCTATAAATTTTTACTTATTTTTGAAGGTTGTGTCTTGTTTATAAATTGACAGCTTAATTGTTATGAAATGAACTTCTTTATTATTGGCAGTATTCTTTGCTCTGAAATCTACTTGGGCTGATATTAAAAATAACCATTGAAGCTTTCTTTTGATTAGTGTAGTACAGTACATCTTTTTAAATACTAATAAGCTCACTTTTAACTTCTTTGCCTCTCAAGTTTTAAAGCATTTTTTTATTGATAGCATGTAGTTACCTCTTGCTTTTTCAACAAGTTTGACAATCACTGCCTTTTATTTGAGATATTTAGAGCACTTTTTTAATGTGACTAATGACATGGTTAATTTGACATGTAGCCTGTTCCTATTTGTTTCTGTTTGTCTTACCTATCCATCCATTGTTTCCTTTTTTATTTCTTTCTGCCTTTTTTTGGATTGAATATTTTTAAATGAATCCTTTCATTTTCTTTATTGGCCTGTTAGCTCTAATGGCTTTGTGATTTTAGTGGCTGCTTTAGAGTTTAGAGTCTAAATTTTTAAGTTGTCATAATCTATCCTCAAGTGTATAAGAATCTTTAAGTTGTTTATTGCTGTTTTACTTTCTCTGACCTTTGTGTTATTCTTGGCATACATTTTACTCTTACAAGCTATAAACTGAACGCTACATTGTTTTATGTTTTTTTCAAATAATGAACTATTTTTAAGAATATAAAAATGTCTTCTGTTTTACCTACGTAGTTACCATTCCTCATGGTCTCCATCCCTCTGTGCATCTGTATCTTTCTCATGTCATTATCCTTCAGCCTGAAGGACTTCCTTTTTTTGTATTTTAATTTTTTTACTGCTGGTCTCCTTCTGATGAATTATTCTATCATTTGTATGTCTGAAAAGTCTTTATTTTGTCTTTTGTTTTGAAAGATATTTTCACTGGGTAAGGAATTCTAAGTTGAGTTTTTTCTTTCAATAATTTTAAGATGTTGCTTCACTGTCCTCCTCTTTGTAGTGTTTTTACCAGGAAGTCTGCTAACGTGCTCATTTTTGTTCTTCTGTAACATGACTTTTTTCCAGCTGCTTTCAAGACTGTTTTTTTCTTCATCATTGGTTTTGGGGTGAATTATGATGTGCCTTGATGTAGGTTTCTTGATTTTTCTTGTTCTTTTAATTTTTGGATCTGTAAATTTATAATTTTTAATTAAATTTGAAAAGCATTTGGCTATTATTACTTCAAGTATGTTTCTGTCCTCATCTTTCTGTCTTTTCCTTTAGGGACTCTAAGTACATATATATAAGGTTGCTGAAAGCTGTCACTGATGCTTTGTTTCTTTTTTATTGTTCTCTTTTTCTTCCTATGCTTTGTTTTGGTTAGTTTCCATGGCTATGTCTTCAAGTTCACCAGTCCTTTCTCTAGCAATGTATAATCTGACTTTAATCCCTTCCATTATGTATTTCATTTTATACACTGTAGTTTTTCTACAAAACTATACAAATTCTGCCTTGAAAATTTGAGTATGAAAAGGCAATTCTCAGCCTCATCACAAGCTCATTTCTTTATGTTCTCTGTATTTTAGTCATATTGGGCCCTCTTCTCTTCCCTGAATTAACCAGTCTTTCCCCTTTCACAGCTTCTCCATTTGTTATCTTTATGCTGAATGCCCGTATCCTGTACTTTCTTTTTCCTAAGCTTTCTCATCCTTCAGTTAACTTTAACATCACTTTCTTACATCCTAATTCCCAGGTAAGGTTCTCCCATTACACAAGCCCTTAATACCTTATATTTCTCCTTTGTTCATTGAACTGAATATTCCTTGTTCTTGTTAATATTATTCAATGTTCTTTTTCTTTGCTAGACTGAAAGCTTCCTTAGTGCAGGAACTGCTAGATGTTTTTTCAACATCTAGCCATGTGCCTGGCACATAATGGGGACTTGACACATTGATGGTAAATGAATTAATGAATACCACTTGGTAGCAGATTAATAGATGACTGAATTTATTATTAAGCACATATAACATAATCACTAGAGACTTTGGAAAATTTTAGTATGAGGTGGGAAGAAATAGTGAAACATGGATGATACATGTTTTTAAATAAAGATTGGTATCTTAAAATCAATATATATCCAGCTTCTATATTATGTATTTATTAGTATAAATGGCTGTCAATTTTATTATAGCACAAAGAAAACTTTAATCTTATATTTAGAAATCTCTTGCCCCCATATTCATCTTCCTCTTGAAATAAATTAAATTTTTCTGATGGAGACTTGCTTTTTTCATTGAAAGTGTGATGGTAAAGAGGAAAACAAAATGTTTTCTAAACATGTCTTTTACAAATATGTATGATTTTATATACATATAGTTAACAGATTATATACTTGTTTTATATATATATATTAAACATTCTTAGTAATGATCTTACCAAAATGACATGCCTAAATGAAGCTTTTCTACTGTACTCTAGGTCCTTGTTTGCTTATAGTATTGTGTTTATATCATTGTATAGATTTTTAGCAAGGACAATATCTTGATGATTTTTGTATTTCTACCTCTAAGCACATATCCTGGTATACAATATGTGTTAAGTAAATGCCTGATGGACATTTTAGCTTTCAAATGTTCTGAAAGTGATTTGATATGCAAATATTAATGTTATATAAGGATAAATTAGTAAGGATCTACTTGGTAAGTTCAATCAATTAATATCAAACAGTGATTCAGTAATACACACACACACACACATGTATGTATAGATTTAAAGAAAAAGAAATAGCATGATGTAGTGGAATGACTTTGGATGTTCAAGTCAGATGGGCTGGTTTAATTTCTTGTTCTGCCATTTACTAAGTAAGCTTGGGTAAATTTAAGTTCTAAACCTCATTGTTTTCATTTGTGAAAATAAACTAAATAATAACTTTTTATAGTTATTGAAGTGAAATGAAATAATATATGAACTTCTGTAATGTTCATAGAAAGCACTCCATAAACATTCTCTCCACTTCATCATTTGCAAAAACATTTAAAATTATGGTTACACTGTAAGCATTATACTGTGTAACAGGATCATTCACTGAAAGTGCTGGAAAATATCTACTATGACTTTAAAACATATTTCACATAATTCAGAAATCATTTATGATAAGCAGAAAAAACTTCTCCATAATAAATATTATATTATATTTGGTAAATAAAGAGAAAATTTTTCTACTTAAAATTTGATCTATTTTTGCATAGTGATGAATGTAAGTGAGAATATTTTCTAGCTACTTTGAAATGTTGAACTGCCCAGGGACAAGGCATGGATGGTGTTTTGAAGGAAATAAATATTTCAGCTTCACATTTCAGCCTTTCTTCTTTATTCCTTTGATCTGGCTTTGGTTTACTTATTATTCTGCTTGAATGACTTCACACTGGCTTTTTCCTCTCCCCAGTAACGAGGAGTGGGCCTGCACCTATTTCAAAATATTTAGGCTTTGTCATTTTATAAGATGAACATTTTTTTCCTTATTATTTACTGATATACTCCTGCCTCCAAAAGAAGATATATTGGTGGATATGTATGTAGCTTTGCATGTATGATGTGTACTTTATATATGGAACTTTAAACCAGTACTTTCTTGAATATAGAAAGCATAAAAAGAAACAACATTATATTTGGGATTTATTTTGAAGACCAGAGTTTAAAAATTTTAAAGGAATTTTTCTTTGATAAAAACTGTAGCTGTTTTATCATATTCTCAAGGGTTTTTTATTTTCACATAAAAATTTCAATTTTCTATTTGCTGAGTTTTTTTAGACTCAGACAGAAGTTGATTTAGCACATAATTGTTATGTAACCTTAGAACTGTTCACACATTACATTTACTTTATTTTAATAAAGTATAAAAGTGCTTTATTTTATACTTTACCCATAAATCTTCCCATCTCCTGCCTCTTTCAATTTTTTGTATTTCTGTAGCACTTAGGATTTTTCACAAAACATATATATAGGATATTGCATTTTCATTTGATTTTTTTTACTTGCATTTTCCTCTACCTTTAATCAGATTGGACTTTCTACAAGATAAGAACAATTTCTTATGCTTGTAAGTTTTCTGCAGCATTTGAGCAGATCTCGAAACTTGCCATTATCCTTGCCTGCTCTCCTAGAACACAGCTAAGTTACTGAGAATATAGGCTAGGAGGTTAATGCCAGGATCAGATCTTTGGAATCATGATTCAAATCCAGTTGACTTCAAAGGCTTCACAGACCTCCTAGCTGAAACCATATCTTCTTAAGAGACCCTTGAACAGTTGAAGAAGATTCCTCATTCTTATTTATAACTGACATGATTCAACTAACTATGGTCCTCAAGACTGGAGTTTAACCCTGGGGGCGCAGCTCTGTGGGTGAGCCTAAGTCATTGACAATACAAGGTCTTTGTCAAAGGACCTTGCCTGACACATAATGGGGAGAGTTCCTTGGGGCTTCCTGCGCTCTTACCACACCTTTGTGGAGCTTTTCTTGTAGTAGCAAGAGAAAAGTCTAGCTGGTTCAGTACTGGATCATCATGGTTTCGCTGAGCCTTACTGCGTGTCTCCCTGTGGCTTATCAATGCTGTCCTGACTTGTAGTTCAGCTTCTTCTGCCTGTGACACTGAGAACTGCGGGCTTTGTTCTCCCTTTATTGTTGCGTATAGCAAGTTGCATAAGTGTGCTCACTGCTCAGGGGCTTCTGAGAAAGTTGTGCTGATTCTGAGACTCCTACAGCAGACGTCTGCTTCCTACAGATCAGTCTCTTCCACTGAATGGAGTGGAATGAAATCGCTCTGAAACCTCTCCTGTTTTTTCAAGACACTTTGTTCAAACTGGTTGTAGTATTTAATTTGTATGTACTTTTTTCCCCTTAATGGAGTTCTCTTAGAAGGGTTTCTCATATAGCTTCATTCCTTAGTATCAGTTGGTTGCTAACATGTAGTAGGTCTTAACCAAATGTTTGTTGAATGAGTCAATAAAAGGGTGAATAAGTCTATTATAAGCTCAAAACATTGTTCTTTTAGGAGAAAAAATTAAGAAAATCTCAGTTTTGCTGTGGCCATTTTAATGTAGTTAAATATAGTTTTAAATATAGTTTTTTATTTATCTTTAAGAACACTCTTTTTTATTTTCCAATATATTTCAAAAGATGTATTTATATTTAGCTTTTTAAGTTTCAGTGATTATATGACTATCTTATATACAACCTACTCTGACTCAGGATAGCACTTTGTCCTTGTATATTTTGAATTGAACACCATGAACACCCACACCATGTTTGAGAACTGTGGAATATGCCTTTGATATGAGCAGTGCGGAAATGTTTGGCAGCGTTGTTTCCTTATAAGATCTTTAAGCTTTTTCACAAAAATGCACCTTGGCTGTGAACTGGCCTTCTTTTTCGGTGCTTGGTAATCTCTGGGGCTCCCCAAAGTTTTTAATGACACCTCATTTCTTGTGACCCATTGCACATGTCTTTTCTATGTTGGCTTCCTATGTCATAAATTTACCTTAGGAAATAAATAAAACTTCCTTTGGTCCCTCCTTTCTTTTTTGCAAGTCTTAGCAGTCATTGGTATGCAGAAGCTTTGGTTCATAACCGTACTGATTCTTTGCACTTAACCAAACTTGGAGTTTGCTCACTTGGGCAGATACATCTTCAGCAAGGAGAGGGTTTGTAGGCGCTTGCACCCTGGGTCTGTCTCACTCAGATTTGCTGCTGTTGGATGTAAATATTCCCTTTGAGGAAAATAATTTGGCTTTTTAGGTTGTTCTTTAACCTGGTGACATTACTAAGAGGGAATCAAGTGAGGAAACACAAAAATTTTAAATGCTTAAAGACTGTAACAGAATTTAACCTAAACATATCACAATGCACAGAACAGGTTCCCACAACAATTTTCTGGCCTGAAATGTCAATAGTGCTGATGTTGAGGGATTTGTTCTGTTCCATGGTTTTGCTTTGGTTTCATCTAGATGATGTAATATACATCTGACAAATGAATATTGAATAACTCTATACATGTAATATGCTAAAGCTATGTAATACAAATATGGGAAAGATACCAGTATGTTCCCACATCCTGTATTCCCCTGGCCTCAAAGATATTTGATTATCCTGGAAATAATAAGTATATAAATTAACAATTGTTATACTGTATATAAAATGCTGTAATAGCAGTATATAAAAAGTGCTAACAAGGCCAAAAGACAGCTAGCAACTCTATCTGAAGAGCTGGCATTTGAGCCCCTGAAGAATGAACAGTAGTATGCCAGTCAAAACAACAAGGAGGGATATTCCAGCTTATATTATAGCTGAGTAAGTTTCTATCAGTCTAATCCTCCCTAAAACATAAACTCTGTACAAAATGTAAAATTCTGCTACCTGAAGGTCCTAGAGAATGAATAAGCATGAAGTGATAGTAGAAAGGAGTACACACTTGGAAGAAAGAAAGGTGAGTTTCCCATTTTTACAGCGTTTATCTGGCTACATTTGGTGCCATGTGGGACAGCTAGAATGTCATCTACCCAAATTCTAGAACCTTCCATCTACCTGTGGTCTTAGTGCTTGAAGAACCAGATGAAAGAATGGGGCAACCACAGCCACTGGCAAACTAAAGTGAAGAGACACCTAGGAAATAAGTGAGCCAGAGAATGGGAGCCTAAGTTCGTTGTCTAATCTTGATCCATATTTCTAACTGATCCCTGAAACATACATGCTTAGAGAAAATTCCCAACAGTCCAACTAAGGCTGAAAGAACTGAATTTATATATGAGCCTCTGTCTCTCAAGGGGAGACAGAATTTATAGTTTGATTCACTCAAGTTATAACTGCCATCTAAAAACAAATAATTAAATGTAACAATCAATACTATTTAGAGGAAAGTAATAGAATCCAGACTATCTACAAAATGTCACTCATAAAGATACAAGCTAAAATTACTTGGCATATGAAGAAATTACCCTGGGGACAGGGTAATATGATCTATTTATTCTCAAGAGTAAATACAATCAATGGGGACCACCCCAGGATGAATTAGATGCTAAAATTAGCAGATAAAATTTGTAAAGTAGCTATTATGATTATGCTCCAGAATCTTAAGAAAAATTGGTAGTAATGAAAGAAAAGCTAGGAAATCTTAACAGAAAAACAGTGAAAATGCACTTGAAATTTAATATGGGCTGAACATAACAGAATGGAAATGACAAGAAGATTCAACAAACATGAAGATGAATCAGTAGAAATTAGCCAATGTGAGGAAAAGGAGAAAATGTACCAAAAAAATGAGCTTTAGGGGAAAATAACGATGTATAAAATATATTTGACTTACCAAAGTAGAGAGAAGAGAGTAATAGAGAAAAAAATATTTGAATAAATAACAGCCAAAAATTTTCCAGTTTTTATGAAAGATGTAATTATATTGATTCAAGAAACTCAGCAAAGCCCAAGCAGGGTAAATGGAAAACAAACAACACTTAGTATTAGCTGTCTTTTGATTACACCATACTATCAGGTGTATAATGGTATCCATTGTGGTTTTGATTTGCATCTTCTTGAGTAATGACATTGAGAATCCTTTCTTGTGCTTATTGGCCAATGATTGGGGAAATGTCTATTCAGTTCTTCATCTGTTTTTACATTGTGTTATTTATCTTCTTATTTTTGATTGGTAAGAGTTCTTTATATAGTCTTGATACAAGTCTCTTTTCAGATATGTGATCTGAAAACATTTTCTCCCATTCTGTGGGTGTTCTTCTCACTTTCGGTGATAACCCTAGCAGCAGGAGTTTTTTAACTTGCTGAAGTTCACTTAGCTGTGTTTCATTTTCTTGTTTATGCTTTTGGTGTTATATCTAAGAAGACTGTGCTTAACTCAAGATCACAAAGATTTACTCCTTTGTTTACTTCTAATAGTTCTATGCTTTCAGCTTTCATATTTAGGTCTGTGACTCATCTTGAGTTAAATTTTGTGTATAATATCAAGAAGGAATCCAGCTTTATTCTTTTGCCTGTGGATATCCATTTGTCCCTCCACCATTTCTTGTAAAGATTATTCTTTCCCCATTGAGTTGCTTGGCATCCTTGCTGAAAATCTGCTGATAATTGACATAGGGTTTATTTCTGGGTTCTTAATCCTATTCCATTGATTGATATGTCCATCCTTTTGCCAGTAGCACACTGTTTTGATTACTTTAGCTATGTAGTAAGTTTTGAAATCAGAAAATGTGAGTCCTCCCACTTTGTTCTTCTTTTTGCAAGATTGTTTTGCCTATTTTTGGGTTCCTTGCATTTTCATATGAATTTTAGGGTCAGCTTGTCAATTTCTGCAAAATGGCACCTGAGATTTTGACAGGGATTGTATTGAATCTGTAGACCAATTTGAGGAGTATTGTCATCTTTCCAATATTAAGAACAATACTAATTTCCATTTTACTAGGTGTTCCTTTCTGGCTCTTAAAGTACCAAATGTTTAACTGTCCAGAGTGTTCACCATTTTTCATGAGAATTTAGCAGAGACCACAAGTTTTAGCAGTCATATGAAGAAGAGGGAGAGGCCAAAGAAGTTTATCCATCATGCTTAGTGCAAGGTATTATTTTTAGTTCCTTTTAAATTATAATTGTATCTTAATGTTTTTGACTGACTGACTCTAATCAATTTAAGCATACCAATAAGCAGCCATGAACATATATGATATAGTTGCTTGGAAGTCTTGTTTTCCAGCCCAGCTGGAAAGGGAATGAGACTCTTCTAGCTGTTTCTCAGATTTGTTTGAAGTTTTTTGTTTTTCTTGGAGTTTCCAGTAGAGATGCCAAGCTGGCAGCAAATGAAGTATTCTGTAATGTGAAGCCTTATAAATACAAGTTGGATCATGGCCATCATTATCAGAAATGCTGGTACAGAAAGCACAAAGGGAAGATTTTCAAATTAAGGTTAGCCTGTACATATAAATGTTAGCTTGTGAAGCTCAAGAAATACTAAATTGTAGTCCATTAGTCTCCTACATTTTATTGCCTTTTTGGAATAATCATGTACTTCAGAACATCCTTTAATCTGAGCTGGCTTGTGGTTGTAGAAGAACACAGCTTCTTTTTTCTTTATGCTTTTTATGCTGAGATGAGGAAAGTTTACCGCATTTTATAAATAAATCAGAGCTAAAAAAGAAATTTTCTTCCCACCTTTTTATCTTCACGGAGGCCCCACTTTAAGGCATTTGAGTGATGCATTTATACTTGGCCGCACAACTTTTTCCATGGAAAAAAATAATCTTCAAAGCCACTTTATTTATTTATTTATTTATTTATTTATCTGTTTTTGCCTCTTACAGGACACACTATTTGAAACTGTGGTAAAGGGAATATGGTTCTTATGTTAGGAGCAGATCTTTCCATTTTCCAAACACTGGAAGTTTCACTTCTACTTTTTTACTTTGAGAAAAACTAAAATGCATTTCTCATTTAAATGAATATGATCTCTTTATTTAAGACCAAGTATTTTATTTATATTAAGATAGAAAATTCTTAAATATTAGTGGAACTCAGTGTATATGTCATGCTTTAAATAGACAGGAACATTGTTTTACATTGAGCAAGACTTCCTTTGATTTTTAGCTTTACTCCCAAATTATCTCAGCAGGTGTGGTAGGACTGGAAACTGGTTGGAAGATTTAACACATTTCCCCCTGCCTGATATTTAATATAAAAATGTTTGCTGTTATAAGTCAGGATGGGAACTACTGATTAAAAGCAATGCATCTTATTACACAAGGTTTTATTTTAAAAAATTTTAAATATGTCTCCAAAGCTGATAATGACTGAAGTTTATGACTTTAATTTAAATGTGGTCATAAGTTACTAATAAAGTAAATGAACTAAACTTAGTTAGTAAGAATGAGATGATATAAAGAAAATTGTTGCTCAATTAAATTCAAAGTGTTTACATTAAAAATTTTTGAAGCAATTTCAGTATTTAGGTATTTTATATTACATATATGTTCTTATTAGAAAGCCTAGAAATTACCAAGTGTCTTAGAGGGACTTTTAAAATCAGGTCTGAGTAACTCCAGAAAGCTCGTTACTTCTTGTCCACATCTTAAGAAACAGCGACATTGCTGTTTAGGAAAAGTCTTTTCTCCCCACCATGATGTTTCTCTAATGTTGGTCCCTCGCTGCCTCTGACCCGCAGATAAGGGAGGGGATGCGATGAGATATTGAAGATCTGAAAGGACCAGCCAGGGGACTCAAGGCTTAACCGCTCAAGAGTGGTACTGAGAGGGCACCTCTCATATTTATTGATCAAATGGTTGTTAACAACAATAAAATTCTGCATAGGGGACTCAATGCACAATCATTAAACAACCCCAAGCCTAACTCTCAATGGTCTCCAATCTTCTGAAGCATAACGAACAAATTCTTACATAGGGAACAAGTTCTTACATGATGAACAATGCAAGGGCAGTCATATCACAGAAACTGTTTCTGTTTTGATTATGCATTGTGAACTATTGATTGATGAACTATAAACAAAAAAGTCAGATATGATTATTCATTTGATTTTTATACTTGATTCATATGTGAATCCCACACTCTAAAATTTGATTTGTGTGAGTTAAATTACCCTATCCCCCATTCTTCAGTATTACTGTTAATAAGATAATGTTTTAAATATGTGTAAGCTTTCCTATTTAGGGAAGGTGAGCCAAGTTAATCTCATGATGTCTCAGTCTGTCTGGGCTGTGTAACAAAGCACCACAGGCTGGGTAACTTATAAACAACAGAAATTTCTCATAGTTCTGAAGGCTGGGAAGTCCAAGGTCAAGCCACTGGGAATGGCTGTATTCTGGGGAGGGCTTTCTTCCTCGCTCATAGCTAGCACTTTCTTGACATGCCCGCGCATGGTAGAAGGGTCAAGGGATCTCTGGAGCCTTTTTTGTAAGTGCTAATCTCATTTAGGGCAGGAGAAGTATGGTTTAACGCATTCAGATCATAGAGTATGACATGTGGAAAATCAGGACAGCAGCACCGCAGAGTAGCCGACAGTGTGAGCTCTGGAAGCAGTCTACCAGGACTGGAATCCTGGCTTAACCTATTACAAAAGTGTAGCCTTAGAAATATTCTCTAAGCCCCAGTTTCCTGTACTGTGAAACTAGGAATGTAATAATACTTATATAAATTTCCTGTAAGAGTAAGTGAAAGAACATATATAAAAATATTTTGTATGGTGCCCAGCACTTAGGAGTCAATATTAGCCATTATTAACTATTGTGCATTTATAACCTAAAGCCTTTAGTTTTTTTCTTCTATCAATTCATAAAGATTTGTTTTGTTGTACCCTTTTAGCTGTATGATTTCAGCTCAAGGAATAAAGAAATGAGATGGTTTTCAGTTCTTTTAAGCAAGTTTACTAGAGGATGGTAGAATAATTTCAGGCCATCTTGTTGCTCTGTTGCAGCTATCACCCAACAGGGTGTCTAATTGCTGCTAGACATGCATAATAGAGATATTTCCACTGGTAGGTTAGTTTTTGCAAAAATTGAGATATAATTCACATGTTATAAAATTCTTTCAAAGTCTACAATACAGCAGATTTTAGTATAATCACAAGAATGTGCATTTGTCATCACTAATTCTAGAACATTCTCATCACCAAAAAAGATCTCCTATATGCATTAGCAGTCACTCCTCATCCCCATGGCCTCCCATCCCCTGGAAACTACTTATCTACTTTCTATCTTCATGGATTTATCTATTCTGGATATTTCATATAAATGGAGTCACACAACACATGACCTATAACTGGCTATTGTACTTAGCATTATGTTTTTGAGGATCAGCCATGAAAACATAATGCTAGCATATATCAGAACCTCATTCTTTTTTAAGGATGAATAATATTATATTCCATTGTGTGAGTATACTACATTTAATTTATCCATGTATCAGTTGGTGGAAATACATGGAGAACAAAATACCCTTTTTGTCCTGAGACAGATTATTCTATTGTCAACTCTTTAGAGGGAAGTTTATAGAATTTGAGTCAAATGATTGAAATCTGGGTTTTATTTTAGAGAGGATTTTCTTGCACTTTCATTCAATCTTAGTTATTTTATTTTATGTTTTAACTCTGAAGCTTTTCTGAACTTTTCCAGAGAAAAAGAGGAGCAGCTAACTCGTGTGACTGAAGTTCAGAGGTTGCAGGCCCAGCAGGCAGATGCTGCCCTGGAAGAATTTAAGCGGCAGGTGGAACTGAACTCCGAGAAAGTCTATGCTGAAATGAAAGAGCAGGTGAGTAGGTCACCATTCCATTCTTTTTGAAAGCCACTCTCTCAGTGAAGGTACATTCTGATCGTAAGTATGACAGAAACATAATTACTTTACAAAAAAGCTTTATCAAAATTAGCCATATAGTTGGACCACGGATCCAGAATGAGAAAGGGATAGTAGCCCTGGTGGAGAAGGACACCACTTCCACCTGAAGAGCCTTAAGGAAGAAGTGTCCCCTAGCAGCCAAGAAGCAGAGCCCTGTCGGAGAGGGCTCAGTCTGCAGGCTCACCCTGCTCCAGGCAGAGCATGTGAAGGGAAGGGGCTGCGCTGTCCATTTCTGGCGTGCCTGCTCCAGGCTCCTCCTACATCACTGGGTGGGCACTGATCAGCAAATCCCTGATGGCAGTGAGGGGAGGGAAAAGGGTGGAGAGCCGCCTGGAGCTGTGCCGACAACCAGATGGGTCCTCTCTCCTCCTGCAGGATTCCTTGATTCACCCTTAAAGCAATGCCAGAATAATCACTTTAAAGTCACATCTACAAATGTAACAGAGGTAAGAGTGGTCATATTCGCATTGGGAGTGTGGATCGACCTACAAATAAAGTCCCATGACCACTTTCTGTAGAGTAAAAGTTCAAGTTAACCATGTCTGTGTTTGTTCATGTTCCATAAATAGTATTTCATTGATCAGTTGTAACAAAGTATTTTTAGCTGGTATTTCAGGAGGACTGAGGCAGTCTCCAGTTCCTGTACAAGTTAAGTGGTATGTTTTTAGTTTTGAGAGAAAAAAATTGTAAAAGAATAAAGGGAAAAAACACCTAGGCACCCATCATGAATCAACAGTTGTTAACACTGTTTATTTACACTAACACATTCCAGATGAAGTTTTAGTTTGCTTTGTTATTCATGTCTAATTACCTTATTCTCTCCTCTCTACCTGTGGGAAAACCACTATAATTAATTTACTGTGTATTATTTTAGTCTGTTTTATACTTTTATATGCATTTATAATGTTCACAGATATTTATATGCATATATGTTATAATGCATATATAATATTTTCTGCATATCTATGTTTTAAAAAGATAACTATTACAGATTTTATGTTTGCTCTTTTATATTTAGTTTTCTATATCTGTATATAGTGTCAACTGTTGATTCATGAAACACTATTTATGGAACATGAAAAACACAAGACATGGTTGCTGATCAGTGCCCACCCAGTGATGTAGGAGGAGCCCGGAGCAGGCACGCCAGAAATGGACAGCGCAGCCCCTTCCCTTCACATGCTCTGCCTGGAGCAGGATGAGCCTGCAGGCTGAGCCCTCTCCGACAGGGCTCTGCTTCTTGGCTGCTAGGGGACACTTCTTCCTTAAGGCTCTTCAGGTGGAAGTGGGTGTCCTCTGCCAGGGCTACTATCCCTTTCTCATTCTGGATCCCTGACCCAATTGTATGGCTAATTTTGATACAGCCTTTTTGTAAACTAATTATGTTTCTGTAAGGATAAAACTAGCAAAGAAATTAGAAAAAATAATGGAGCAGTGCTTCAGAGTTTTGAAAGAGGAAGTTGTGACTCAATTTTATATACAACCAAGGAGTTTTTCACTTGCAAAATCAATAGAAAACCATTTTCTGAATAATAACTTACATTATGTACACCACTTATTTCTTTTCTGGAAATAATTATGTGAACACATCAATCCAGAGATGAAGCAAAAGATATCCACCCATGGGGAACATCATGATGAAAGGATGAGTAGAGAACAATGGACTCCAACAAAGTAAAAACAAATTAGCTTATTGTTACAAATATGCCTACAAGATAAATGCTAATGTTTATGGATTCTTGAAAAAGAATATAATGGAATATAAATATATATGTAATATAAATATTATATAAAAAAGAAAATAGAAATTTAATAACAACAACTCAAATCTAAATCCCTGGATCACATTAACAAAGATCAAGATGTAGGTGGATAGTGAGCTGGTGAAAGGAGCAGCACGCCCTGAAGAAAGGACACGCAAGGATTTTAAGATGAGGGAACTGTATGTTTAAATAATTTTGAAATATGTAATCAAAGGCATTAATAAAATTAACAAGATGTTACATTCACATAAAAGTCTTGAGAAATAAAAGCAAAACTTGAAAGGATATTGCCAAAGGAACAAAAGCAGAAACAGAACAAAACGTCCAAAATAAGACAGAATATGTAACTGTAACAATAAATATTAAGAGGTTAAATTTTTCTAGTTTAAAAAAGGTATTGATTAGCTGATTTAAATCCACTTACGTCCTGTTTACAAAAGACAAGTAAAAATTACATACAAATTTTATTAAAAATAGGATAAAATATATCACTTGTATTCAGAAAAAAAGAAAGACTATAATATCATACAAATTAACATCAGTACGAGTCAATAAACTGGACAGAGGGTTATATTTTTCATGCTGAAGGTAAGAATAGTTGATCAAATATGAAAAGGTACTAGGGATACATGGAGAAATTGACATCAATAGTCATAAAGTGCTTTAATATATTTTCCTTCATCTTTGACAGATTAAGGGGGAAAGAAATCAAACAAATAGGAGGCCTAAATAAAGTTTCTCAAACAGCTTATATTTCTACTTTCTACCCTTTGATTATGTCACATTAAATTCCTACTCCCATGGAATAGTTATAAACTCAGTAGACCATATGGAAACACTCAGTATATTTCTAAATATGACATACATGAAGCACATATTTTTGCCACAGTACAGTAAAACCAGAAATTAAATTTCAATTACAGTTGCTACATTGGACTTCACCAAAATTAAAAACCTTTGCTCTTTGGACGACACCATTAAAAAACAAGAGGAAGTAAGGCAAGCAAAGAATGGGAGAAAAGACTCGGAAATATTTTCAAGAACGTTTATCTAAAATGTAAAAGAAATCTTACAACTCAGTAATAAAAAAACAACCCAGTTAAAAAATATGCAAAATATTTGGACATCTCAAAGAAGATAAACAAATGACTAATAAACACATGAAAAGATGTCAGTATCATCATTCATCAGGGAAATTAAAATCAAATGAAAGTCCATTACATGCTCATTAGAATGGTTCAATTATAAAGATTGATTGAAAATGTCAAGTGTTGGTAAAGAAGTGGGTGGTCAAATGGAGTCTTTACACACTGCTGGTGGGAAAAATTGCCAATATCCTAAAAAGTTAAACATATAATAACCCATGTCAGTCATTCTATTCCTATGTGTTTAATGAAGAGAAATGAAGACATACAAAGACATACACAAATGTTGACAGCATCATTCACAAAAGCCCAAAAGTTGAACAGCCAAAGTGTTCCTCAGAAGTTGAAAGGACAATCAAAATGCAGTATGTACAATGGAATACTACTAGCAATAAAAAGGAATGAACTATTGATACCCACAACAACACAGGTGAGTCTCAAAATCCTGTTGAATGAAAGAAGCCCAAAGCAAAAGGGTACATATTGTGTGTTGTGTATTATCTGGGTAATGTTAGAATGTCCTAGATAATGTTGAGTTTTTTGTTTTAGAAGATTATCAACCCATTTCCTTTTAGAGAAAAAGTCCTACTTCATCTTCTGTGGGTGGATTCCAGTTTGAGTTAAGTTCCAAAGCCTTTGCTCTGCTGTTTTGGGTCTGTTTGGATTGTGCCACTCAGGAATGAGTCTGAGATGTGGGTGGCATTTAAATCACCCCACCCAATGTCTACAGGCATTCATGGAACATTCTCCAGGATAGACCATATGCTTGGCCACAAAACAATTCTTAATACATTTTAAAAAGGATTAAAATCACACAAGATGTGTTCTTTGACCCCAATGATAATAAATTAGAAATAAACAACAATAAGAAATCTGGGAAATCCCCACATATTTGGAAATCAAATAACACTTAAAAATAACTCATGAGTAGAAGAAGATACAAGGAAAATAGAAAATATTTTGAACTGAATTAAAGCAAGAATATAGCATATCAAAATTAATGGAGAGCAGCTAAAGCAGAACTTACAAAAGTTTATAGCTTGAAACATCTATATACAAAACATCTATGTTGATTTAGCAACCTAAACGTCATCTTTAGAAATGTGAAAAGTAATACAAGATCCTTCCCAAGCAATTAGAAGAAAGGAAATAATAAATATTTTTATATTTTTGCAAAATACAAAGAGGTAGAAAACAAAAATATAGATAACCAATGAAGTCAAAATTTGGGTCTTTGAAAAGATCAACAAAACTGACAATGCTTTAGCTTGATAGGTGAAAAAAAAAAACTGCGGAAAAGCAAATGACCAAATTAGGGATGAAAGAGGAGAGGACACCGCTACTGATCCTATGGAAAATGAAAGAATTATAAGGTGATATTTTGAAAACTTTATGCCAACAAACTCCTAGAAAGATGCAAAGTATTAAAATTGTCTGAAGAAGAGAAAATCTGCATTGTCTTATATATAAAGATATTTAATAAGCAATTAAAAACCGTATAAAAAAATACCATGACCAGAAAGCTTCACTGGTGAATTCCTTCAAATATTAAAAAAAAAATTATTTCAGTTCTTTTAGAACTCCTTATTAGAATCACTTCCTAGTTCATTCAGTAAGGCCAATATTACTTTAATAGCAAAGCCACAGACATTGCAAGAAAACTATAGAGCCATGTAGGTCATGAATGTAGACATAAAAACCCTTAATGATATTTTTTTTAGCAAACTAAGTCTAGGAACTTATAAAAATGATTATACACATGACCAAATGGGATTGATCCTAGGAATCCAAGGTTGTCTTAACATTGGAAACTCAGTATCATACACAATAAAGGACAAAACCATATGATCATCTCAGAGGCAGAAAAAGCATTTGAAAAAGTTTAACACCATTCATGACTTAAAAAACATTCTTGGTGGAGCCAGGATAGCGGTGTGAGTAGAGCAGCGGTAATCTCCTCCCAAAACCACATGTATCTATGAAAATATAACAAAGACAACTCCTCCTAGAATAAAGACCAGAGGACACAGGACAACATCCAGACCACATCAACACCTGCGAGAACCCAGCGCCTCGCAAAGGGGGTAAGATACAAGCCCTGGCCTGACGGGACCCGAGTGCCCCTCCCCCCAGCTCCCGGTGGGAGGAGAGAGGTCTGAGCGGGAGGGAGAAGGAGCCCAGGACTGCTGAACACCCAGCCCAATCCATCCAGACCAGAGTGCAGACACAGTGCATATGCGGGGCCCTGGATACTAGGGAAACAGGGCAGCAAGAATGGTGAGTGGGTACCAGAGGCCGGCGCCAGAGGACAAAAGAAAAACGAGTGGCCATTTTGTTGTTGTTGTTGTTTTTGTTGTTTTGTTGTGACGAGTGCTTTTTGGAAGTCTTAAAGGGACAAGGACCCCAATACTAGGGAAACAGGGCAGCAAGACCGGCGAGCCGGTATCAGAGGCTGGTGCCAGAGAACAAAAGAAAAGCGAGCAGCCATTTTTCTTTGTTGTTGTTGTTTTGTCTTGGCGAGTGCGTTTTGGAAGTCTTAAAGGGATAGGGACCCCAATACTAGGGAAACAGGGCAGCAAGTTCAGTGAGCAGGTGTCTGAGGCTGGTGCCAGAGAATAAAGAAAAACAAGCAGCCATTTTAAAATTTTTTTTATTTTTTTAAATTTTTTAAATTTTTATTCTATTTTATTTTATTTTATTTTATTTTATTTTATTTTATTTTATTTTATTTTTTTGTGGTCGTTTTGTTTTGGCAGGTGCTTTTTGGAAGTTTTAAAGGGGCAGGGCGGGACACTTACTCCAGAGGTAGGGAATCCAGGGATCTCTGGGCATTCTAATCCCCTGGGCTGCAGGGAGCACGGAGGTCCCTTACGGAGATAAATAGCCTCCCGGCCGCTCCCCCTCCAATGCAACTCCACAAATTTGGAGCAGCAGCCCAAGTCAGGCCACGCCCACAGCAAAGGCAGAGATAAACTCCATAGCAGCCAGGCAGGAATCAGAAGCCCCGTCTGCGCACAGCTGCCCAGCACTAGCCACTAGAGGTCGCTGTCCTCCCAGGAGAGGAAGGTCACAAAACAACAAGAAGGGAAGTTCTTCCAACCGTCACTCATCCCAGCTCTGCAAACTATTTCTATCACCATGAAAAGGCAAAATTACAGGCAAACCAAGATCACAGAGACAACACCAGAGAAGGAGACAGATCTAACCAGTCTTCCTGAAAAAGAATTCAAAATAAAAATCATAAACAGGCTGATGGAGATGCAGAGAAATATGCAAGAGCTAAGGGATGAAGTCCAGAGGGAGATCACAGATGCCAGGAAGGAGATTACAGAAATGAAACAAACTGGAAGGATTTATAAGCAGAATGGATAAGATGCAAGAGGCCATTGATGGAATAGAAACCAGAGAACAGAAACGCATAGAAGCTCTCATAGAGAGAGATGAAAGGATCTCCAGGAATGAAACAATATTAAGAGAACTGTGTGACCAATCCAAAAGGAACAATATCCATATTATAGGGGTACCAGAAGAAGAAGAGAGAGAAAAAGGGATAGAAAGTGTCTTTGAAGAAATAATTGCTGAAAACTTCCCCAAATTGGGGGAGGAAATAATCGAACAGACCACGGAAATACACAGAACTCCCAACAAAAAGGACCCAAGGAGGACAACACCAAGACACATAATAATTAAAATGGCAAGAATCAAGGACAAGGAAAGAGTTTTAAAGGCAGCTAGAGAGAAAAAGGTCACCTATAAAGGAAAACCCATTAGGCTATCATCAGACTTCTCGACAGAAACCTTACAGGCCAGAAGAGAATGGCATGATATATTTAATACAATGAAACAGAAGGGCCTTGAACCAAGGATACTGTATCTAGCATGATTATCATTTAAATATGATGGAGGGATTAAACAATTTCCAGACAAGCAAAAGCTGAGGGAATTTGCCTCCCACAAACCACCTCTACAGGGAATCTTACAGGGACTGCTCTAGATGGGAGCACTCCTAAAAAGAGCACAGAACAAAACACACAACATACGAAGAATGGAGGAGGAGGAATAAGAAGGGAGAGAAGAAAAGAATCTCCAGACAGTGTATATAACAGCTCAATAAGCGAGCTAAGTTAGGCAGTAAGATACTAAAGAGGCTAACCTTGAACCTTTGGTAACCATGAATTTAAAGCCTGCAATGGCAATAAGTACATATCTTTCAATAGTCACCCTAAATGTAAATGGACTTAATGCACCAATCAAAAGACACAGTAATAGAATGGATAAAAAAGCAAGACCCATCTATATGCTGCTTACAAGAAACTCACCTCAAACCCAAAGACATGCACAGACTAAAAGTCAAGGGATGGAAAAACATTTTTCAGGCAAACAACAGAGAGAGGAAAGCTGGGGTTGCAGTACTAATATCAGACAAAATAGACTTCAAAACAAAGAAAGTAACAAGAGATAAAGAAGGCCACTACATAATGATAAAGGGCTCAGTCCAACAAGAGGATATAACCATTCAAAATACATATGCATCCAACACAAGAGCACCGGTATATGTGTAATAAATACTAACAGAACTAAAGGGGGAAATAGACTGCAATGCATTCATTTTAGGAGACTTCAACATGCCATTCACCCCAAAGGATAGATCCACCAGGCAGAAAATAAGGACATGGAGGCACTGAACAACACCCTAGAACAGATGGACCTAATAGACATCTATAGAACTCTACATCCAAAAGCAACAGGATACACATTCTTCTCAAGTGCACATGGACCATTCTCCACAATAGACCACATACTAGCCCACAAAAAGAGCCTTAGCAAAATCCAAAATATTGAAATTCTACCAACCAATTTTTCAGACCACAAAGGTATAAAAGTAGAAATAAATTCTACAAAGAAAAGAAAAAAGTCTCACAAACACATGGAGGCTTAATAACATGCTCCTAAATAATCAATGGATCAACGAACAAATTAAAATAGAGATCAAGGAATATATAGAAACAAATGACAACAACACAAAGCCCCAACGTCTGTGGGACGCAGCGAAAGCAGTCCTAAGAGGAAAGGATATAGCAATCCAGGCACACTTGAAGAAGGAAGAACAATCCCAAATGAATAGTCTAACATCACAATTATCAAAATTGGGAAAAGAAGAACAAATAAGGCCGAAAGTCAGCAGATGGAGGGACATAATAAAGATCAGAGAAGAAATATACAAAATTGAGAAGAATAAAACAATAGCAAAAATCAATGAAACCAAGAGCTGGTTCTTTGAGAAAATAAACAAAATAGATAAGCCTCTAGCCAAACCTATTAAGAGAAAAAGAGAATCAACACAAATCAACAGAATGAGAAATGAGAATGGAAAAACCACGACAGACTCCACAGAAATACAAAGAATTATTAAAGACTACTATGAAAACCTATGTGCCAACAAGATGGAAAACCTAGAAGAAATGGACAACTTCCTAGAAAAATACAACCTTCCAAGACTGACCAAGGAAGGAACACAAAAGTTTAACAAACCAATTACGAGCAAAGAAATTGAAACGGTAATCAAATAACTACCCAAGAACAAAGCACCCGGGCTGGACGGATTTACCTCGGAATTTTATCAGACAAACAGAGAAGACATAATACCCATTCTCCTTAAAGTGTTCCAAAAAATAGAAGAGGAGGGAATACTCCCAAACTCATTCTATGAAGCCAACATCACCCTAATACCAAAACCAGGCAAAGACTCCACCAAAAAAGAAAATTACGGACCAATATCCCTGAAGAATGTAGATGCAAAAATACTTAACAAAATATTAGCAAACCGAATTCAGAAGTATATCAAAAGGATCATATACCATGACCAAGTGGGATTCATCCTAGGGATGCAAGGATCGTATAACATTCGAAAATCCATCAACATCATCCACCACATCAACAAAAAGAAAGACAAAAACCACATGATCATCTCCATAGATGCTGAAAAAGCATTTGACAAAATTCAACATCCATTCATGATAAAAACTCTCAGCAAAGTGGGAATAGAGGGCAAGTTCCTCAACATAATAAAGGCCATATATCATAAACCCACAGCCAACATTATACTGAACAGCGAGAAGCTGAAAGCTTTTCCTCTGAAATCGGGAACTAGACAGGGATGCGCACTTTCCCCTCTGTTATTTAACAGTACTGGAGGTCCTAGCCACGGCAATCAGACAAAACAAAGAAATACAAGGAATCCAGATTGGTAAAGAAGAAGTTAAACTGTCACTATTTGCAGATGACATGATATTGTACATAAAAAACCCTAAGACTCCACCCCAAAACTACTAGAACTGATATCAGAATACAGCAAAGTTGAAGGATACAAAATTAACACACAGAAATCTATAGCTTTCCTATACACTAACAATGAACCAATAGAAAGAGAAATCAGGAAAACAATTCCATTCACAATTGCATCAAAAAGAATAAAATACCTAGGAATAAACCTAACCAAAGAAGTGAATGACCTATACTCTGAAAACTACAAGTCACTCTTAAGAGAAATTAAAGGGGACACTAACAAATGGAAATTCATCCCATGCTCGTGGCTAGGAAGAATCAATATTGTCAAAATGGCCATCCTGCCCAAAGCAATATACAGATTTGATGCAATCCCTATCAAATTACCAGCAACATTCTTCAATGACCTGGAACAAATAATTCAAAAATTCATATGGAAACACTAAAGACCCTGAATAGCCAAAGCAATCCTGAGAAAGAAGAATAAAGTAGGGGGTATCTCACTCCCCAACTTCAAGCTCTACTCTAAAGCCATAGTAATCAAGACAATTTGGTACTGGCACAAGAACAGAGCCACAGACCAGTGGAACAGATTAGAGACTCCAGACATGAACCCAAACATATATGGTCAATTAATATTTGATAAAGGAGCCATGGACATACAGTGGTGAAATGACAGCCTCTTCAGCAGATGGTGCTGGCAAAACTGGACAGCTACATGTAGGAGAATGAAACTGGACCATTGTCTAACCCCATATACAAGAGTAAATTCAAAATGGATCAAAGACCTGAATGTAAGTCATGAAACCATTCAACTCGTGGAAAAAAACATAGGCAATAACCTCTTAGACATAAACATGAGTGACCTCTTCTTGAACATATCTCCCCGGGCAAGGAAAACAACAGCAAAAATGAACAAGTGGGACTATATTAAGCTGAAAAGCTTCTGTACAGCAAAAGACACCATCAGTAGAACAAAAAGGAGCCCTACAGTATGGGAGAATATATTTGAAAATGACAGATCCGATAAAGGCTTGATATCCAAAATATATAAAGAGCTCACACGCCTCAACAAACAAAAATCAAATAATCCAATTAAAAAATGGGCAGAGGAACTGAACAGTTCTCCAAAAAAGAAATTCAGATGGCCAACAGACACATGAAAAGATGCTCCACATCACTAATTATCAGAGAAATGCAAATTAAAACTACAATGAGGTATCACCTCACACCAGTAAGGATGGCTGCCATCCAAAAGACAAACAACAACAAATGTTGGCGAGGCCGTGGAGAAAGGGGAACCCTCCTACACTGCTGATGGGAATGTAAATCAGTTCAACCATTGTGGAAAGTAATATGGAGGTTCATCAAAATGCTCAAAACAGACCTACCATTTGACCCAGGAATTCCACTCCTAGGAATTTACCGTAAGAACGCAGCAATCAAGTTTGAGAAAGACAGATGCACCCCTATGTTTATCGCAGCACTATTTACAATAGCCAAGAATTGGAAGCAACCTAAATGCCCATCAGTAGATGAATGGATACAGAAGATGTGGTACATATACACAATGGAATACTACTCTTAAGGAGAGGGCAAATCCTACCATTTGCAGCAACATGGATGGACCTGGAGGGTATTATGCTCAGTGAAATAAGCCAAGCAGAGAAAGAGAAATACCAAATGATTTCACTCATCTGTGGAGTATAAAAGGAAAAACTGAAGGAACAAAACAGCAGCAGAATCACAGAACCCAAGAATGGACTAACAGGTACCAGAGGGAAAGGGACTGGGGAAGGTGGATGGGTAGGAAGAGATAAGGGTGGGGGAGAAGAAGAGGGGTATTAAGATTAGCATGCATGGTGGGTGGGAGAAAGGGGAGGGCTGTACAACACAGAGAAGACAAGTAGTGATTCTACAACATTTTGCTATGCTGATGGACAGTGATTGTAAAGGGGTTTATAGAGGGGACCTGGTATAGGGGAGAGCCTAGTAAACATAATATTCTTCATGTAAGTGTAGATTAATGATAACAAAAAAAAAAAAGAAAGAAAGAAAAGGAGGATTACTCCCTGATAGGATAAAACTAACTGTAAATCAATGATTAATGCATGCTTTAAATATCCTTAATTTTGATCACTTAAAGGGTGTCAGATTATCAACTATGGAGGTATACTTTTCTGATAATATTCCTTTCTCTCAAAAAAAAAAAAAGCAGTTCCTGTGTGGTGACCTCCAATGAGTTCTACACAATGGTATAAAGGGCATATCAAAGTGTGGGCAAAGGGTCTGTTTGTGTTTATACAGAGGATCAAAGCCTAATTTGGCTACCCAGAAAATGAACTAAGATACGATATGAAGAAGAACTTCCAACATCAGCACTCTCTGGAAGAGTCATACCAGAAGATGATCATTACAAAACCTCAACAAAGATCCAGGCGATGCTGCAGTCGTAGCTGCATTCATCCCACCGGTTCCTGGACTTGCCATTGGAATGAAGAAGGAGATATCTCAGCTGGCCTGTGCATACAGTAAAATAACAAATTTGACTGGATCTACACTGTTGGAACTCAGCCAAGAACTAGGAGAAGTGCAAGTTGTAGCACTCCAAAATCTTACAACTACAGACTATCTACTGTTAAAAGAACATATGGGATGTGAACAGTTCCCAGGAATGGGTTGTTTTAATTTGTCTGATTTCTCTCAGACTGTTCAAGTACAGTTTGACAATATCCATCATATCATAGATAAGTTTTCACAAATGCTTAGGGTGCCTAACTGGTTTTCTTGGTATCACTGGAGATGGCTGGTAATTGTAGGTCTGCTTTGGTTATGTAATTTTATTCCTATTATGGTAATGTGTGTGTGCAATTAAATTAGTAATGCTTAAGTTACTCTACAAGAAGATATGTCAAAGAAATAACCAATCTTCCCATGTTTTCTTCCACCTGCTACTTGTATAGCTTTTCTTCTTCCTTCCTAATTACAACCCTTAAATAGAATTCGTGCCTCATATCGAATTTACTGAGTATCATAATTCTTCCAAGTGGTAAAGATACCTCAAGACAAATGCTGGGCATAGAAGCCACAGGGCATAAATCTGCAAAGAAGTAAAAAGCTAACCTTTTCAAACAATGTTGCTTCTCTCTCACTTACCAGCTTTACATTTCCCTGTATGGCCCCGGAAGATGACTGGTTAGCCAGAGACGGGTAAGATTCCTCAAGGGAGGAACAACCTAAGACGGGCACAGTCGCAGGGGGGCCATAAGATGAGAAATTGGGGATCAACAGAGGTGAGGCCTAGAATCTCACCCCCCTGTTTTGAGAGAAATCTTCTGCATCCATGGATGTTTTATTGACCTTGTCTAGCTCGGATTAACACACAGTCTACAGGCACACACCTGATCATCTACATTTGCTCTCTTGCAACACTAAACTATGTTTTCTACCTTTATCTTGCATGTACCTACCACTTCAGCATTTTATTTAAAAAAATAATAACAATAATAATAAAGGGAGAAATGTGGGATTCACATATAAATCAAGTATAAAAATCAAACGAATATTCATATTTGACCTGATTGTTTATAGTTCATAATGCGTGATCAAAACCGAAAGTTTCTGTGATGACTGCCCTTGTACTGTTCGCCATGTAAGAACTTATTCACTATGCAAGAATTTGGTCACCATGTAAGAACTTGTTCGTTATGCTTCAGAAGATTGGAGACTGACGAGAATTAGGCTTGGGGTGGATTAATGATTGTGCATTGAGCATTGACTCCCCTATACAGAATTTTATTGTTGTTCACAACCATTTGATCAATAAATATGAGAGATGCCCTCTCAAAAAAAAAAAAACATTCTTGGCGAAGTAAAACTAGAAGTGAACTTACCCTACCTAATAAAGGACATGTATGAAAACCCTACAGCTAATACACTGAATGTTGAAAGACTTAATGCATTTCTTCCTAAGAACAAGGAAAAGATACCTGCTTTTGCCACCTCTATTCAAGATTTTATTGGAGATTCCAGCCAATGCACTAAGGTCAAAAACAAAAACAGAAACAAAAACATACAGATTGGAAAGGAAGCAGTCCAAATATCTTCAGATGACGTGAATATCTTCATATGACATGATGACCTGGATATGGTCAAAATCCATAAGAGAAATACAAGAACTAACAAACGATTTAATCAAGTTTTCAGAATGCAAGATCAATATACAAAATCAGTCATACTCCTATTTAGTAGCAATGAAATACCTGAAAATGAAGTCAAGAAAACAATTTAATTCACCATAGCATCAAAAAGAATAAAATATTTACAAGTAAGCTAATGAAACCATTTGAAAACTTATGCATTGAAAACTATAAAATATTGCTGAGAGGCATGTTACAAGATCTGAATAAATGGACAGCTATTCTACATTTCTGGATTGGAAAACTCAGTATTGTCAAGGTGGCCCTTTCCCCAAATTGACATATAAATTCATGCAGTCACTCTTTGGGATCCCCTTTCTTCCCCCACATACCCTGTATCTGTGTCCTGTCTTTGTGAACAATCACCACCAGATCTAATGTGCTTTTCAGGTTCCTTGAAAAGCAGTAGTGGTGGCAACAGATGAGCAGGAAACTCTTATAATTATTTTCTGCTGAAGAAATGTATTTCCATGGTTTCAATCACATAGTTTTGCCAAGTGCAGTTGAGTTTCTGAAACAGAAAGCACCTTTGGTGTGAGTATAATAGGGAACCCCATTTATAACAGAATCCTTATAGTGAAGCTCATTCACAAATCAAACAATTCTTGCATGATCAATTTTAACATTAAATAAATAAAATGTTTATGTCAGAACATGGTCAACTGGAAGTCCTCTATTTCAGATTATTGGTTGGCTAAAAAGTAGGATATAGCTCAAATTTTTAAAGAAAATCAATCAGCAGATTCATTATTTGGAGAATCATAATGTTTTTGGATTTTTCCATACTCTGTATTTTTAACAGGCTTCCTTTGCTGGTGGTGTTTTGAACTGCTCTTTTCTCTTCTTGCTAAGATCTTTTGTGTAAAAGCCAGCAGAGCTTAGGGCATCCTTTTCCATTTGGAAACTGCAGCAGACAGCAGACAATGAGAATTTGAATTAAAAAATAAGAGCTTTGAGTTTGTTTTAGAAGGTAAATTGCTGTTTCAAAAATAAGGCCCATGGGAAAAAATGAAACAGACTAAAACTTAAAAAAAAAATTGCTTCACACTGTTTCTTTCACTTTGAGAACTTTTTATCTCATTTAAGATGCTTAAATCTAGTTTTTGCTCCAATGGTGAAATCCAGTGTTAGCTGTCAGCAACTAGTTGTGTAAAATATACATATTTTATTGTGAAAATGTATACTTACTCTGTTAGACTACTACTGTTTATATGTATAAAATCATATTTTTAAAATAAATTGAGTTTTATATTTACCTATTCTCTGTGAAACAAATAAGTGACCGAAAAAGACAGCTGTGTTTTTTGAAGCATTGGCAGCAATTCTAAAGTGAAACTTTTTAATCTTTTAAACTGATTGCATGGGTGTCACCTATCTAGTTCCTCCTGGAGCCAATTTTCTAGCTTACTTTTCTCTTCTTGAAAATACATCCTCATTAAATGTTGCTCCTAAACACCTGTCTTTAAATTCTACGTCGTTTTCTTTACAGTCATCAGCTGCATATTGGCTTTATACTTGGAAAACCCATTGGTTTGCTATAAAAACAAATTTTGAACCCCTGCTGCTGTTGACTAGTGAGGTTGCTTCCGGCTCCTAGTACAATTGAAATGGTTAGCAGTTTCTTACTTTCTTAGAGATTTTAAGTTTAGTTCATCATCCTATTGTTGCCATTGACTTAATTTAAAAAATTCTCAAGTAAAAGGAAGGAAGAGTGCCATCTGGATATATTAGTGACATTAAATTTAAATGGATAACAAACAGACTTAAAGAAAAATAGAATCATCATACAAGCCACTCACTGTGACTTACACTTTGTCCTCATATCCTTTAAGGGTCATTCTGGCTCAGGTCATTTAAAATGTATTTTTTAGACCACTTTTAAGATAATAAAAGATTTGCTGTAAATAGAAGCAATTTCTCTTAGTTACATTTTGATGATAATAGAGAAATCTCTCTATCCTTTTAACATTGGAATTTTGTCTTTAAATGAAGTTAGGTAGCCTGAGGTAAATTTTTTGAATTACATTTAAATGTTTCAATAGAAGCTGTTGTGATAATTAATTCCAAAATGACAACATCCAAAGCATATGTATAAGTATTTGGCTTTGGAAAACAAAATTAAAACAAAACAAATAATTAAAAGAAATCTTAGCTTTTAACCTTAAATGCTTAATTGAGTAGTAAGTAAACTTCTTTCTAATAGTATTCATCAGTGACTAATCTCTTTTGCAGAAGAAAAATAAGCCAAAAAACAAAACAAAACAAAAAACCTGAGACCTTTGGACCATAAAATATGTCATTCTCTCTGTATCTGGCTGATTTGAAGGGTTGTTAATTGTGGAAACAGTAATAACATTATTATTTTTTAATACTTCAGCTGTTTTTTTAACTTAACTAACCAAGGATTCGGCAGACTTAATTTTTTCTTTCACTCATTTATGAGAAATTTATGAATACTTGCTCTATGCCAGCCATTGTTGTAGATTCTGGAAATTCAGAAATTAAGATGTGCTTGTGACTTGTGTCATATATCAATGCATAAAAGTATGTGATTATAAAAGGTGATGTAATGAGTGGAATAAATAGATCACTAAGAGAACACAGAGGAGGGATATCAGCTTTGTGTAACTGAGTTTCTAAAATGTTTACTTGTTAAAATATTATTGATAATGAATTTAGCAAGGTCACTAAAGATAAGGTCAGATGCACAATTCAATTTTATTTCTATATATCAGCGATCAACAAATAGAAAATAAACTGAGAAAGATGTCACAGTACCAGAAATCTTTACTACCTAAGGATAAATCTAGCAAAAGATGTGCACGGTTTCTGTCTTGAAAACTAGAAAACATTATTGAGAGGAACCAAAGAAGACCTAAATATAGGGATATATCATATGGATGGATTCAAAGACTCAGTGTTATTAAAAATGCCAGTTCTCCCCAAATTAATTGATACAATCAACAAAATTCTAAAAGTTAAAATGTTGGAAGTGCTTTTTGGTGGGGGGAGTGAGGAAAACTGACAAGCTGGCTCTAAAATGGATATGGAAATGCAGAGGTCTGGGAATAGCTAAGACAATCTGGGAGAATGCAACTAGAGAATTTATACCACCGGAGATGGAGACTAATACTGACCTGTAGTGATTAATACAGTGTGGTTTGGGCATGAGGGTGATCACTGTTATACAAGAAAGAGACCCCACACAAAAGTAGGCTCATGCACGTGATCAAGCTGATTTATGTCAAAAGAAGAAGTGCAAGGAAAGATCATTTCAGTAAGTGCTGCCGTGTCAGGTGGATACTCACCTAGGAAATAAAAGAATCTTGCCCCTTGTTTTATCGCATTCACAAGATTAATTCCAGGATTGTAGATATATAAGTGATAGCTAAAAAAATAAAACTTTTAGAAGAAAATGTAGAAACAGTTTTGATAGTTGGACATATGTAAAGATTTTCTAGATAGGAAACAAAAAGGGACAAAAAAACCAAAATATTGTAAATTTAAGTTCATTTAAAAAAAAACTGTTCATCAAAAGACGAGTAGGAAAAGCAACGTCAAGGTGAGAAGATATTTTGCAATTCAGATATTGAACAAAAAAATCACATCCAGAATAAAAGAACTCCTACGAATCAACAAGGAAAGGACAGACACCAGCCATATTCTGTCTTGTATCAACTGATAATCATCTCTCACAAAAGGACTATATAATCAAGTAGTATGTGAATTGATTTTTCCTGTTAAGGATATTCGTTCCTACTGAGTCTTTCGCCAAGCATAGAAATAATTGTCTTTCTGCCACTTAATCTACCTACCTACCTATTTATCTCCGTTGTTTATCTGAATATGTATTAAATACAACAAAATATTTTTTCAGTTGTATATTTTTCTACAATTATATAATTACTTGAGTATCCCTGTCATATTACTCCGAATATAACACAAGAGTACTTTACTAGAGAAAGAGCAATAACTTACTACAACCATATTTGACAAGAGTCTGCTAGATGTTTGTCCAGTGTCCATGCCCTCTTTCTTACTAATAGAGAGCCCTGCTTTTATGCAGAGCAACATTAGAGTTTTAAAATTGCAGCCCCTTACCTTGCAGATGGAGCTTGCCTTTAATGTAGTTCTAATGAATGAGATACAAACAGCATAATTAATTTTCTGTTGACAGGAACTTAACAGGAAAGCCTCTGAAAAGCTAATACGACTCAGCTAATAGTATCCTTTGCCCTTTCTCCCTTTACCCTTCACCTTTGCCCTTCCCTTCCCACATGTTCAGAGCTGCAGGAGCCATTTTGCAACTATTAAGGGAAGGTTGAATTGCAGAGACTTTAACTCTGACATCTTTGAACTGCCAACATAGCAGACTATTTCTGAACTTTTTCTTACCTGAGGAAAACATAAAGGGACTATGTGGTTTAAGCTATGTTGAGTTTTCTCTTACATGTAGCTCCAGTAATGCCTGAGGCACCATATAAGGAAAATACAACACCTTACTTAACTCTCTTCTTTAAACTCTAAACATCCATAGAAATACACCCAAGCCCTTTTCTGTTCTAATTTGACCATCAAGTTTTACTTTTAGGTCTTTTTGAAGCCAGAGTTACACAAAAAAGGAGTGTTGTGGTTATTTTTTTTGCGCTTGGAGTTGAATGGAATATGGAATGATGTATTACAAAGCAGAATCTTTTGTATCTATGGCAACTGAGAACCCTGTGTTTTTTATACAAACTGAGTGCCTTACAAAACTTGTTTTTTTTATTTTTTCATTGAATTGTGGAAGGAGAATGGAGTGGGGTCTTGCATTTTCGGTCAGTATAAACAAATATGTCATTTTCTTATGTTGGCTATTATTTGCTTTTAATTTTTCTTAATGTTTAGTACAGAAGTTCTTTTCATGTGCTTTAAATTGTTCTGTCTTGATTATAGAAGATAATGCTGTTTTTTTGATGAAAGATACTCTATTTTTTACAAGCTGAGTACATATAGCTCGTAATTTTTATTTAAAATGTTTAAAATTCTAACTATTTAAATATTTATTATTTGTTTTTAATATTCACTCTATGCTGAAGTAAAATAAGAGTCAAAAATGAATTTCATATGAAGCTTTGTCTTAAAAGTACTAAGTAAACCAGATCTTCCCTCCTTGATTTACCTTCTCTTTTTTCTGTTGCTTTTGATTTTCTTACCCTTCCATTCATCATTAAGCATTTAAAACATATTTATTCTGCATATCATGCCATTTAGTTAGAAATTAAGATACAAAATAAATGTAAGTCATGATTCCTTTTATTCAAGAGCTCATGATATAGATAAATAAAGCACACGGACTTGAAACACTTCCATCCTATGGAGAAAAACATGATTTGCTAGGAAAATAGAGATATTAAGACCCAGAACATAGAGAGAAGGAAGATATTTATATTAATTGGTGTGATTAAAGAATACCTGAGAGGAAAGGAGACATCGGAGCATGTTTTAGGCCCAGCGAGGAGGCAGGTGGACTGGTGGTGATCAGTGATGAGCTGGGAGATATAACTGGGACTAGGTCACATGAGACCTCATAGAATGTGGTAGAATCTCTGGCTTTTAATTATTTTTTAAATAACAACAGCTTTATTGAGCTATAACTCACATGCCAACAATTCATTTATTATAGATTTATAATTTAATGGTTTTTAATATAGTCATAGAGCTGTACATCCATCACTACAACCAATTTAGGCTTCCATTACTCCCAAAAGAAACCAAATCACCCAAACTATGTCCCACCCTAGGCAACCACAATCTACTGTCTGTTTCTGTGGATTTGCCTGTTCTGGACATTTCACGTAAGCGCAATCATACGATACATGGTCTTTGTGAGTGCCTTCTTTCACCGGGCATAGTGTTCAAAGTTCATCCATGTTGTAATGGGTGGCAGTATTTCGTTCCTTTTTATGGCCAAATAATATTCATTTGCATAGACATACCACATTTTGTTTATCGATTCTTCAATTGTTAAACATTTGGGTGTTTTCCTCTTTTTGGCTATTATGAATAATGCTGCCGTGAACATTTGTATATAAGTTCCTGTGTGGATGTATGCTTAAATTTCTCACTGAGGAGTAGAATTCCTGATTCACATGGTAACTCTATGTTTAACCTTTTGAATAACTGCCGAACTGTCTTCTAAAGTAGATATACCATTTTGCATTCCCACCAGCTGTGTATGAGGTTCTGATTTCTCCACATCTTAATCAACATTTGTTATTATCTGCCCTTTTTTATTATAGCCATCCTAATGGGTGTGAAGTGATATGTCATTATTGTCTTAATTTGAAATCACCTAATGACAATGATATTGATCATCTTTTCATATGTTTATTGGCCATTTGTATGTCTTTTTTGGGAAATGTCTCTTCATTTCCTTTGCCTATTTTAAAATTGGGTTTAGTTGCCCATTTATTATTGAGTTGTAAGATGACTTTATATACTCTTGATACAAGTCCCTTATCATATATATGATTTGCAAATATTTTCTGCCATTCAGCACATACCAAGGCCTTAATAAAATCATACTGAATAAATATTTTAATGTTTAAAGTCACATTTCCATTAAAATGTGTTAACATCAGAATTTAGTCAATTATATACCAATTTTAATTTTCCTGACAAACTATTAAAGTATATCAAAAATTGACATGTCTTTTATAATTTTGTCAACCTTAAATTCACCACTGTGATTGGTGAGGTGTTTAAAAATCTGTCATTTTAGTGAGTAGACAAATCATCAAAGCATGGAATATGATTTTTTGTTTAAACAATTTAATATTTGGTTTCTAAATTTTACAGATGGAAAAAGTGGAAGCAGATCTAACTAGGTCCAAGTCTCTTCGTGAGAAACAATCCAAGGAGTTTTTATGGCAGCTAGAGGATGTAAAACAGCGATATGAGCAACAGGTTGGTCTTTCATTCTGATGATGCCATTTAATTTTTTAATGCCTATCTATCTCTCTTTTAAATATCTCTTTGAATCAAATAATCTCTGCCCAATGAAAATATAATTAAATATAATCACTAATAAATGAAATATTTATTTTTTTCTTGAAGTATCATTGGTGTACAATCTTATATTGGTTTCAAGTATACAACACAGTGATTCAACAGTTACATACATTATTAAATCCTCACCCCCACTAGTACAGTTACTATCTGTCAAAACAGGATGATGTTACAGAACCATTGGCTATATTCTCCATGCTGTACTACCATCCCTATGACCAACTTATGTTATGATTGAGAGTTTTTGTGCCCCTTTACCCCCCACACCCTCTTCTTCCACCCATCCCAACCCCCCTTGCCCCCATAACTACTAGTCACTTCTTGGTGTCTCTGAGTCTACTGCTGCTTTGTTTGTTTTGTTTTGTTTTAATTTTAGATTCCACAAATAAGTGAAGTCATATGGTATTTATCTTTCTCTTCCTGGTTTATTTCATTTAGCATAATGCCCTCTAGGTCCATCCATGTTGCATTAAAATAATATTTGTTTCAATAAAATCCAGAAACAGAATTTTTACTCTTCACTGGAGTCTCTTCTAACAGTTTGTTAATATGAATGTTCAACTGAAACATTTATTGTGATTCCTGAGTTCTGTTCCTGTCAGAGCACTAGTTTGACTTACTCACTTATTGAAGAAATAGTTCTGCGGGGTGGGTGGGGGGTGGCATATTCTATGTACCAGACACTCACCAGGATGAGGCAGGGTGGGAAGCAGGAATGATAAGACTCCTTTTCTCATGAAGTTTACATTCTGGTGCAGCCAGCCAATAAATAAAACATGAAATAATTTTAAAGAGTGATTTATGAAGAAGAAATAAGGTGTGTACATAGACCTTGTTGGGTGGAGGATGGGAAGGGGACTACTGGCATGGACAGGTAGTCAGAAGAGCCCTCGCAGAGGGTATGAGGTCTCTGGAGAAGTAGTATTCCAGGTGGGGGGGCACAGCAAGGTCCAAGAGCCTGAGGTGAGAGCCAGCTGGGAGGGTTTAAGGAACAAAAATGACAGTAAGGCTGATTTAGTGGGAGTGTAGAGAGGTTGGTCCTGACTGTAGGAGATGGTGGGGAGGTTTAGGGTAGGAGAGGGAAGCATAGGGGTTTTAGATTTTTTTCTGCCTCTTATTTATGATTTTTAAAAGGGTTGGTTTATTTTTGTCTATTAAGAAATGTATTTCTGCTAATTCTTGGAAAGCTTGAGGTGGTCTTTTATTTTGATGATGCCATTTAATTTTTTAATGCATGTCTATCTCTCTTTTAAATATCTCTTTCAATCACACAATCTCTGCCCAGTGAAAATATTACTAAAACATAATCATCAATAAATTTGAAAAATTTTTTTATTGAAGTATATCATTGGTGTACAATCTTAATTTGGTTTCAAGTGTCCAACACAGTGATTCAACAGTTATACATATTATTAAATCCTCACCCCCACTAGTGCAGTTACTATCTGTCTTATTTTTACTTATTTGTCTAATGTGTTGGTCTTGTTTCTTAAAATCTGGAAAAATGTTAATTAGCCTAATCACACAGTTAAGAAAATTTTTCCTAAAGTCAATATTTGAACCATTTTATTCTGGAAATCTGAGTAATTTTTTTCATTATTTTTAATCTGTTATTAACCACCTACTACATCAAAAATTGATTAATTTCTTGTAATTACTGAATTTGATTTTCCTTAGTGATAGCAATTAGAAGAGTTCCACGGAAAGGAAGTCTAGCATATGGCCTTGTCTAGCATAGTCTTGGTCAAATATACTTAATAAGGAAAATTGGTTTTCCTTATTAAGTATTTATCCTGTTGATCCTATTAATAGGCCGTACACTATTGCATTAATTTTTATGTATTTCATTTTCATGAAAAAGAGTAAATGACACAAATGTACAAATGTATAACCAGAATAAAAAAATCCTCAGAAGGATCTCTCAGGTTGGTGCAGATTTTACCCAATTTATTCTTCCTATATCTGTAGGCCAGTTCATTAAAATCAGTGTTGAGGAAGAAAATCCCAGACAGTAATTCGCTAAGGGAAGACAAAGGCAGGAATATGAGCTACTAGATTTTAGAATATTTATCATGTGATGATACACTGACTTTTTAAAACCTTTTTTCCTCAGAAAATTCTATTAACTGGAACAGCATTCCCCCTGACCACTCCATTGTTAAAATTTTTATTGTGAAAGTTAATCATGAGAAATGATAGATGTATAATAGTGGTCCCACAAGCCAGAACAAGTTCACTTAAAATGAAGTCCATTATGCTAAGCTCATTTCCTTCTTTGAACAGGGGGCCAGGCTGGTAGGTAAGTGAAGAGTAAATGTAGTACATATCTGGACTTCACCCAGCTGTCTGAAAGACCCTTCATGAAGGCACTATGGGAAAGTATGGTTTAGAAACACATTTATGTGGTTAAGCAGCATTTCTAAGGGCCATCTCTGAATAACTAGTAGCTGAAGTGAGATTTCTAAGTGTGTCAGTCACTGGGTGATGACGGAGAAGTAAAGTTTCCCGCTGATACAGAGTTCAGAGTAGTTAATAAGTAGGACACAAAAATCAGTTCTCTGAAGCTTTAAACAGCTGACCTTAAGATTAAATGTATTGGGGTTGAATATATAATCCCATTCATCAATTTAGAAAATCATCTGCAAAAGTATGAGTTACAGGTTGGGGGGTGTAAGGGGCGTAAGGGGTGAGGGCATCAAGGCGGAAAGAAAGAAATGCCTGGAATGGTGGGAGAATGGAGGTAGACACACATCCTCCAACTTTCCGCACCTTTGCCCGATGAGACCCTCAGCCCCTCTGTGCGTCTCCGGGCAGATGTGGGCATCTCTGACTCCACCACTGGCTTATTTACTTACAAACCTGTCTGGCTGGATTTCTTCGTTTCAGGGCTTCTGCCTATCATCTCAGTTGCCATTCAAGTGCAAGTGTGACAACTTTTCTATAAAATGTAAAATCTTAAGTGTTATGGCTGGAGCATTCCCCACTGGAAGGGGAATTAGATGCTGATCACCCAGGCCCTTGTTTGTCACACTCGGGTAGGTGATCCCTGGGGTGGTGAGCAACTGCCAGGGTGGATGAAGCTGCATACATATTTCCTGGAATGCTGGATTCACTTGATTATTTTGTGGGAAAGCAAAGTAACTTTGTTGAGGTAACAGTCATATTAAAACAAACATAGCCTTTCCTGTTTTGTAAAATGCAAAGTTCTCATGAATTTTTAAGATAAAGTAGGACATTTCAGAGAAACTTCCATCTTGCAGAGGCTGCTTTAGGCAATGCCCTCAGATCCCCCAGAGGGCTACTATTCATTTTCTCTGCTGTGAGGGATACTTTGGTGGAAAAGTTTTAGTAGCCCTTAAACCATCTAGTTCTCACAATTTATAATGAGGGAATTGACATCCAGAGGAAAGGAATGACTTGTGACATTCTGGGCCTCAGTTTCCTTATTCAGTTTTAATTTTTGAGCCCCTGCCATATAGAAAGCATCATGCCAGGAACTGTAATGAAATGAGATGAAAAAGCAAAATGGTATTTTAAAATATTTTAGCCCCAATCCAGGCATAAAGTGAGCAGATGCAGAGAGAAAAACATCAAACACATGGGATAAACACACACAAATATCCTGTAAAGCCCAAGCTTTCATCAAGATTTCCTGTTTCTTTCCTGTATAACCCATTGGAACAAAGAGACAATTCCAATTGTCTTTTCACAAACCTCATTCAAGTTGGAAACAAACAACAAACCAGGCATGCGAGGATTTCCTGAACTATAGAGATTTTTTTGGCAATCCCATTATATCATTCTTTAATCTTATATTTTACATCTTCTCTTTTCACTACAAAGCCTTTAAAGGGAAATGTACTTCAACAGATAAACAAATGGTCTAATTCTCCAGAAAGAATAAATGCTTATTGTTGATGATTATAAGAAACACTGAAAGGCCAACCTCTACAAGTTACTGTTATTTGAAACTTAAAATATTTTGGTAGCAAAGATAGTAGTAAAAATACGGTACATTGTTCAAGATAAGCAATTGGGGCATTTTAAGATCAGTTGAGATATTGAGCAGATAGTAGGCAATTCCCAATGTTTCTCCTGTAAATATTTCAGTTTTTAGTTCTCTTGATTTTTTAGGTGATATAGCCTAAAAATATAGGCCTCTTTTAAATTATTTAGTCTGCACTAAGAAGGGATATAGGAGAAAGCAAGAGGGAGAGGAAACCGGGAAGACATGTCACTCGCAGAGGTTCCAAGGAGGTCAAGGAGTGTGGGTGGGTGCCCGGCACAGGTGGCGGTGCCGGCCTCCGTGGAGAGGGGCAGGCCTCTGCTGGAACTGGTGAGATGAGGGGGAGACGACAGATGCACAGAAGTTTGTTGATCTACAGTAGGAAAACGAGGACGTTTTCTTTGTGAGACAGGAAGAGGCAAGATCTTTTGTGGGCCTGGAGGATTTACATAGGTGAGAGCTGATTGTTTGAAATCATTTTAGAAATGTCGTGACCGATCTAACTGGAAAAACTTGGTAAAACTTCTTTCTGACCTTGAGGTCCCAGATGAGGCTAATGACTGTGAATCTGTGGGTCTTCCTAAAATCTGTTCAAAAGGGATTTTCATGTGCTTTATTGATTTCTAAGTAAGTGTCCACTTCATTGTACAGGTAGTCTGTGTCTACTAACCTCTTGGTCTTGTTCTTTTTGCTCACCTTATCATACTTTTTAAGAGTCTTTTGGCTTGGCTTTCCATTTTTAGTTCATAATACATCATTTGGAGCCTTAACTACGTATCAGTCACTCTGTTCCTCGGTGGTGATCAAGGCAAATGCAGTCCCTGATTTGGTGATGCTCCACTTCTTTCAAATTGTTTCTTTCCATAACCACCTAACTCAGAGAATGCAGCCATGCTACAAGGCACAGACTGGTCCTATAGGCAACAGGAAAAGTGCCAGATTCCTGAGCATGAGGCTGCCAGAGTCAGAGACCCAGGCCCTGAAGCTGTGGGCGTGGGCCACGGGTCCAGGCCCAGTACGGGGAGCCTGGGTTCACAGACTGTGTGCTGGACTCAGTGAAAGGTACTTGGGGTTCTTCCTTTTTTTTTTTTTTTTTTTGGCTTAGAAGTTCTCTCATCTAGTTAAAACAAATGGCGCTTTCATCTCAAGGGAATTAGGAGGGCAAAGAGGTTGTTTTCAGTAACTGTAATATGAAGTGTGCATGTTTTGTTTTCAGAATACTTCCTTTTAAAAATGTTCCCTAGGTAGTGATTCGGCTAACCGATGATTTGCATTCTCTAGATATTTTAAAAATCTAAAATAGAAGCTATGTCTTTCCAATGATTCATTATTTAACACATGTTTATTGAGCCACCATGTTGTGCTCAACACTGTATAGGTGAATAGGATGTGGCTGACTCTACAAAACAGAGGCTCTGCCCTGTGGCAAGAGAGATAACAACACTGTTCTTCCTCCCTCCTTCTCTCTTTCTCTCTCTCAAGGTACTGATAACTGTTATGAAATAAAGGGGGATACGGCGTGTCTGAGTGAAAGAGCTATGTTATATAAGGTCGTTGTGTCATATGAGGTATTATTTTAGATGAGATCAGTGACGGACTCTAAAGAAGTGATACTCAAGCTAAAATCTGAATCAAGTGGAGAAGAGCATACAAAAATCTTAGGTGAGGAAAGAGCTTTTTGTGCCAAGGGAATAGGTTGGTAGTGGCTAAACTGGAGTGAACTAGGGAGAGACTGTTAGCCACGGTTAAGACTTGGGCAGTTTATATCAAGTTCTGTAGACCGTGGTGGGGAGATTAGGTTTTATTTTGATCGTGATATGGAGCATTAGAGCAAGATCCGCTCTGCATTCGAAAAAGACTCTCTAGCGGCTGCGTGGAGCTGATTGTAGGGAAGCAGGGAGGCTAGTCAGGAGATGATTGCGGTATTCTGGCGAGAGATTACTGTGGCTTGGACGAGGGCAGGAGTGGTGGGCGTGATGCAAGCCATCAGATTGGGATACGTTTTGCCAGCAGGACCTGTTAATGGATGTGAAATGGAGTGTGGGGGAAAGAGAGAACACAAGCATGACTCGTAAGTTTTTCAGCTGAGTAACCAGGCGATGGTGGTGACAGACAATGACACATGAGTAGAGAAAGAAAAGAAAGGAAGTCCTAGGACTGAGCCCTGGGCACTACAGCAATTAGAGATGGGGTAGAAGTGCAGGAAATAGCAAAAGAGCCCAAGAAGGAGCAGCCAGTGAGGTAGAAGGGAAAACACAGATGGTATGGTTACCCCTAAGCCGTTTACAGCAAGCATTTCAGGAAGGAGGAAGTGAGTAACCAGTTGTTTCAGGTGTTGCCAAGAGGGGAAGTCAGATGGAGACTGAGAGCTGACCATTGGATTTGGCAAGAAGGTCTTTAGCTGCCTTGACAAGACCAGTTTCAGTAGAACATGGGAACAAAAGCCTGATGATACATATGGGTGGAGAGAGAATAGGATGTGAGCAGGCCTTTTGAGGAATTTTGGAAATAATGGGAGCAGAGAAATGGGATAACTAGAGAGGTGTGTAGGGTTAAGGGAAAATTTTCAAAAAATGAGATGCTAAAACTAGAAGTAGTCAGAAGAGAACTACTTCATCTTCCCTCTCACCAGGTTGACTTGGCCGCCTCGTCTGCTGAATGAATGAGTTCAGTAAAGACACAGATACAAAACTTGTTTGTTGTTGAGCATGATCCAATGGAGAAGAAAATGTTGATGATGCAGAGAGTGAGGGGGTAATTGTGGGAGCAACATGCTTGATTTGGCAAAAGGGGATGTACCGCAGTGCACAAATGGAAGAATTCACCTGAGAGCAACAAGGACTGCCATCCATTCAAGGCAGAGGGGAGGCAGAGACTGTGCAGGTAGACAAGCCAGTCTGGTGATCAAGTAGTCCTCTTCCGACTACTTTCCTGGGTGCCACATGTTAATTCAGAATGATGAATAATTGTGAAGCATTATAGTAGGTGATGTGAGGAAAGTGAAGAGAAAGTAGATATGCTCCATATATTGAAGGAGTTTATAACCTGGTTGCTCTGTTTATCCTTCTAAATTCCATGCCAGTTGGGAAACTCTGATGATATTTATAATTCATATTCATTCAACTGCAGTGACTTACTAGATTAAGACAAACTGAATGTGTTTTAGAGGAACAGGTGTAAGGTAAAATACATTAAAATTAAAATGCACAGATAAGGGATATTTTTCCCAAAAACGATGAACTCCATCAAAGAGGGTAAATTCTTAGTTAATGAATTTCTTCAATTTGAGTGGCTTGAGTTGACCATCATTAAACCATGAAGAGAAATCTTATGGAAGCATTCAACTATCTGAATCCTTCCTGGGTTTTAATTGAGATCTGACAGATAACAATGCAGAAAAAGTGGCTAATTTTTCAGAAAGCTTTATAAGCTCAGGGTGATTATCGCCAGTTATTATCTACAGGTGCCAGGAAAGTATTCTGAAGTATTAAATGGGAAAAAGCATTGCAGATAAACGTACTTGCTTCTGGAAAATGCAACATTTATCAGCTTCCTCCCTCATCACTGTTGTGCTTCCAGCCTCAGGTCTAAGTGTATCCTGAGCTTTGGGAGCTTCTGCAGGCCCTTGTCCCTGGCTGTTGATAATTGGCTATAGAGAAAAAGAAATGAAAAAACGGTATATGTCGGCAGCCCTTGCTATTAGCACAGTAATATTAAACTTGTAAGTAAAGAGAACTCATGCCACTAAACTGAAGTGTTGACTGACAGATTTCAGGGGTGGCTTTTTTTGTTGTAGCAGATATCAAAACCTGGAGCCACATGGTCATGCACAGGTGACAAATTCCATTTCTGCTCTTGACAGACTGCTGACGTTTTACTATTGTTTTTAGTGGCTGTTTCTTTTAAGGTGTTGTTCAGAAGGTCAGGCCATACTGTGGCATTTTCTGCACTAAAAGGAGTTTGATTCTGAGTCCAAAGGCTCAGAGCATATTGGGTAAGTCCCTAAGATGATCTTAAAAGGGAGTCTTTATCTTTCATGTAGTGGATGTTCAATAGCACCTTCTACATCATCTAACTGCAATTAGAAGAGTCAAAAATCTTTTAGTAAAAACACAAAATCAGCCTAGTGAAGTTGTGCTAACTTTACAATAGACTCTGGCTCACTGGAGCTGAATTTCTGGAGCTCTAGAGAATTTGGTAACTTATTTTGGCATTTGTCATTTTGCAAATACAAATGGGAAACTACTCAGAGATGTAACTTGATATTAGGTTTATTTCTTTAAATGGAAAAAAAACAGGGCATGATAGACCTGTTGGTATGGATCTTGAAGCCATACATCTTACCAACTATATGAAAGTCGTACTAAATGTCATAACCAAGTAGCAGAAGTTCTCCACAAGGTGCTCTTGAGTAGGATGTGGGATGGTGTGGCAGTGTTACCTGGCAAGCCTTACAGAAAAATCCATATCTTTTAATGGTTAACACTTTAAAGCAAAGTCCCCATTGAACTATTAGTCTGATGTGTATAATTGTTTATAATATTTGAACTGAACTTCATCTCTCTTTTTAAAAACTATAGGGTATTTAAAGCAGTTGGTATTTTACTAGGCAGTGGTCTTCTATACTGCTCTAGTCTCTCTGACCCAAGGAGGAGATGCTAGTACTGCTATGGCTCCGTACTGGGGAAGAGGTCAAAAGTTTCAGGAAAATGAGAATATTGTAATGATTTTGTTACTTCAGATAAGCAACCCCAAGGTGCTGAGGAATGTGCACCGAAGGTGGGAGTCCCAGTACTATGGAGCAGCTCCATGGTGGCTTCCTCTGTATGCCTGGGTCAGCAGTAGAAGATGCTGCCATGGGACTAGGCTGCCCACGTTCAATAGGATAGTAGGCTTCCGAAATGGCAGACACCAGGTGGGGCAACTCAAACATCGGATGGAAGGTAGAAGTGGTTACTGTAATGCCCGCCACAGCTAGAGTGGCAATCCAGGTGTCATGCCCTGCAGTGGCAACAGTGAATCCAGTGTGTTGTTCTGAGGGGTAAGATAGAGACCAATGAGAGAACTGTGTATATAGCACCAAGACAAAAGTCAAGAGCTGGCAAGTGAACTTCGCATAATTTCATCTTGACCTTTCTCAGGGCCTGGAATGCACGCCTATCCTTGGACACTTACATGAAGCCTCAGTTAGAATGAGGACATTATTATCAGAATGTGAAATGTTGTAGTCTGGATAGAGGGCTGTGCTTTCAGGGACTTCAGAACTTCAAAACTCCACTCGAACTTCATATTCAGAGTTTGTTGGGGGATAGCATAGTGGTGAAGCGGGACTTATTCATCTCCTATTTCTACCTACAAAAATGGTATTTCCATGTGAGTTAACCTAGTAGTTGCTAGACAATGAAGACATTTCTCACCCAAATCCCAATCACTGAATTATCAAGCCCAGTATTTGGGAGAACTCCTCAACAATATCAGATGCTTGCACATGAGGGCTAATCATCTCCCCTGTCCCTAGAAAATGTGCCAGTTTACTTTAATATATTTCAAATGGGCACATACCCAGTATAGTTATCACGGCTCAATGCTTTTGGACTGGGGAATTTGAAGCTTTCCCTCCTATATTGCAAAGAACTCTTTAGCTGGCCTTCATTGAGCAGGCTCCTTGGTAATGGTGCATCCTATTCCCCCTGTAGCATGTACTATGGCTTCTGGACCACCTTGACTTAGAGACCTCATTGACCACTCCACATTCATCCTTGTGGATACTGTCTACTTTTACATCCTCCACATCTTCCATGATTTACCACCTCCTGGTCACCATTAACTCCATTAGACATTGTTCTTGCTTGGTCAACCAAAAGCATCTAGTAGTCCAACGTAAAGAAGATATGCTACTTAATGTTTACCTTTGAGGTGTGCCCCAAATTAAAGACTGAAATGGAAGCTGCAAAGAACTCATTAAACATTTACTTACATGAAAGGGGCTAGAGACCAGTAAAACCTTGAACTTAAACACAGAGCCACCTTGATGATGGCCTTTGTGGTTATGAATAACATCATTAAGATGTTTCCAGGAACATTATGGTTTTTCTCTGGAACTTTACCATTTGTCAGAAGACTTTACCATGTCTGCCAGAAGATGCTGGCAGTGAGGAAACCTAGGCAAAGACGAGAAAGGGCTCTTAACATCTAGAAGTTGGCCAAGCAGTGTTGAATTGAGCACACAACCCTGAGCTTTTCATTTCCATAGGTTCCAGCAACCTTGAGATTTGTTCATTAATTAGCATTACTGAGCCTCAGGCCCTGACAAAATAGCACACTAATAATTATTTATGAACCTCTGTCTTTAGGCTTGAAATTCCATTATCTCTGTCTCATTTGCTCCTGACTTTTTTAAATGAATAAACTGAAATTTGAACATGGGCATGGTCATTGATCCGTCTCTAAGAACTCTTCGGATACCTCAGAGCAGTTCCTGAGGAAATGCATTATTCCTAGAGCCTAGAATGAGGCAGTGCCTCTCCTGATGGTGTCACAGTGACCTCGAGTCATGAATTTTTTTCTCGGAGACAAGTTCTGTAATTCTTCTGCCTTAACTATAAGTCAGTTGGTTTCTTTTCCCTAGAGAATTGTTAAATATTTTTGCTTTCTATCAACTTTAAATCATGCCCATTCTCCTAGTTTTTATGCCAATTTTTCTGAGGGTTTTGAGAATCAGATCTCAGTAGAACTTTCTACCTCCTATTTCCTTTCAGTGTGTTACATATTTAAATGATTTCAAATAAATTTATAATTTTATTACAATATTGCTTGGTAGCGTAACACTGGATAGAAATAATGTGTCCAAGAACTAAAAATATTCTAACTCAGTAATTCATACTCTAAGCTGCCTGAAATACTGCAGTAATATCAATAAAATGTCAAATTCTCTCTTCTGTTGGGACTTACATTGTAGTTGTGTGAATCGCAGAGTAAAACATGCACATTAATGTTAAATAACGACAACTTTACTACTTGATATAGTATACAGGAGAAAATTTTTATTATTTTATCTGTATATTGCCAACAGTAGAATAATATGAAAGAAAGATCCCTACATTTTAAATAGACATAAATTCACTCGGGTACATCTTTGCTCTCAGAAGCAAAATCAGTTGTTCTGTATTATTTTTTATGTTATCTTGTTCTGATATATTCAGGAATTAGTATTCATTTCTTTCTTCTAAATATAATAAATTTATGAGTGGTCAGAAATTTCTTGTTCATTTCCAAATCTAAGAAAAGTCACAAAAAGAAAAAATTTGAACCCTGTGTTTAAGAGCAAATCTAATTTGTGTTTTGATTCTTAGTTTTCAATTAGAGGATGAGAATTTCAAATCTCAAAAGAAAACAACTTCTGAAATTTAGTGCAACATGCACGCCTGGAGAAATGAATGCTATAGCTTTAAGATAAGGTAGTCTGGTGATTCATTGCAGGAAACAAGATCGATTTGGAGCAGGCTCCTACTGTTAGCTTATTTGAAGATGGATTCTCACGCCGAAAATAACACAACATATTCTAGATAACAGCAGTTTTTTCCCCTGAAATCTACCAAAACTGAAGAAAAATCCAAGTGACTGTTCTTAGCAGCTGTGTGGCCTGGAGTTCACTGGGGAAGCTGGCTTCCTGCAGTCCCCTATTCATCACCTGCTTCAAAGACAGCCTGGCTGGCTATAGTTTGCAGGCCAGGTAGGGTGCCATTGTGCACAGTCTGGGAGGATTAGTATCAAAGCTGCGGCAACCAGGCCCTTGGTCTCGGGCTGCCATTCAGTCTAGCAGGGAGAGGCTAAGACTGGCCAAGGTCACAGACTCCAGTGTGGAGTGGACTGGGAAAGGATCCTGAGAATAGAATGCTTTTTATGAAATCATGGCGCAAGCTTGCGGCACAGCAGGTGCCCTTCTGGAACACATAACATCTGTTTATGTTGGTATACCGTAGCTGACAACAAGATAATAGAGCTTTGAAATTTATCATTTTATTTTTAAAAAGACAACTGTATATGCAATGATCCAGATGCGTATTCAGCTCCGATCTTTTATATGAAAATCATAAAGAAAACTGACCGATTTAATTGCTGCTTTTTACATGTATATATTTAAGCTAAAAGCAAAGCGTACTGACTATTAACCATTTATAACCATTACTGATCAGTAATACCCACATTTTTGGGGAAGAAATACCTAGCATTCAACATAAAAATTTTTTTCAATATTCAGGCATTTGTGTCAACAGATTGCAGGACGATTTCCTGAATATGCCCAACCGTCTTGAATATTAGCAGGTTTGGTAAAATCCCCCCCTGCCCAAAATGAGAGTATTTCAAGGGTGAGGTAATAATGACGCAAAAATGCAATTTTCAACTTGGACAAATTAGAGAAAAATTAAGCTGTCCATAAGTTGTCATGACGACAAGGATGTTCTGTTGATGAACTGTCCTCCTCATTGTCCAATCAGATAGTAGAGCTGAGGCTGGAGCATGAACAGGAGAAGACGCACCTATTACAGCAGCATAACGCAGAGAAGGATAGCCTAGTCCGAGACCATGAACGGGAAATTGAAAACCTGGAAAAACAGCTTCGCGCTGCCAATATGGAGCACGAAAATCAAATTCAAGAGTTCAAGAAACGAGAATCACAGGTAATTATCAATAATATTTGATGAAACGGGTATCTGTTTTTAAAAAGTCACCAGCGTTTATGTTTTCTTCTTATTCTTGTTGATGCACGCTGTTTGATCATTTGCAAAACTGACATATAAATGTGGTTTTTTTGCTTTCTCCTACCCCCCCACTCCCTGTTTTGGGGATGAATAAGGCTTTAACTACAGAAACCACAGGTAGCCAGATTAAAAATCCCATGGCGCGCTATAACTTGGCCTCTTTTTTTATAATCTTGTCTTAGTTCCTTTCATGATGGATTTTTTTAAAGGTATCTGCCCCTTACCCCTCCCCTCAGCCTCAGCAAATCCCTATGAAATATCTCAGCCTCACTCCTTGCTTTTTGTTTTAATCTCTGTAGGTAATCAAGCAGCTGTTTTAATATTTGCTTTTCCTTCCTGGTATTGCTTTTTCTCATTAGACTCTGTATTTGATTAGATCTCTCAGATGGTAACTGGTAGAAATGACTCCAGAGCAGGGCTATTTCCCATCAGGTCTGTTGCTTTTTCCTACATGCACTGACACATGCCTCCTAGCCTCCATCTCTGTGGTCCCTGTTGGAAGCCATTTGGCAGAATAACCCCCAGCTGTGGTAGCATTTGACTCTTCAAAGTTATGGATGAAATGTGCACTGTCAGCATGGAAAATTATCTTTATAAATTTCAGATGAAAAAAAATCTTATTGGGTGTGTATCTTTGTAGTACAATACATTCTTTAGGGCATATATAATCAAAGGCCTTTAGTGTATCCTGTTGAGGAGATTGCTGTGAAATTTTATTAAAGAAAGATTGAAGAGCAATTGGTAACAATAAAAAGATAATTTTCTTTTCTAATAAAACCATATAATATACTAGGTCTAAATGCCTCTTTCCCCATTGAAATTGAACCATATTATCCACACCACAATAGGGTCCTTCCTAGTTATCCTTCCTCTCCAAATAATGTAATTTTTAAACGACAAAATATCCTTTACTTATTATTATAGGTGTTTAAACAATTTATAATTTTCTAAACATAAAAATTCTACAGATTAAATAAGATGTTAATTTATTGAGTGGAGGGCGGGAGGCGGTAAGACAAAGAATAGGAGTTATGGGTTATTTTTCATTTCATTTTGAGTTGTCTTTTACTTTTGGAGAATGACTGGGGCAATATAAACATCCTTGGCACAGGTTTGTTTGTCGATAGTACACATTTTTAGAAAAATTATTTTCAGTTTGTCTTATGGAGGTTTGCTAACTAAAAAGTAGTCATTGTAGTAGCCATGATACCAGAAGACTCAGGTGGTTCCTGTTAAGTCAATGTGTGTTTTATTTTTGCCTCCAACCTCATTGGAGCCTTTTGTAAAATATATGCTGATCTTCTAACTGTTAGCCATACAATTGATTAAGTAAGAGTATTTTCAAAGTTATGTTCTTCTTCAATGATGCTAAGCCTTACCATTGTCCTCTATGATAAGTGGTTCTGAGATTACACAGTAGAATTGAATAATTGATAATATACATTAATTATATAACTTCCTACTATTTTGGTGTTTTTGTGGAAAGCTGACACAAGTGGAAGCCAAACTTAGAGGAAATCTTTGTGACTTTGCATATGTCATATCTGTCATATATAGGGTGCGGTTCATCCAATAACAAAAGGGAAGTTTTAAAATTATTATGTGTAATTAAGCCCAGGGAGAGTATAATAAGTTATTAATCGAATTCCTTCTAATTGAAATATTAAGTTTAAGGACCACATGACCTCTTCAAATGCTTTTTCATGGGATTATATTTCTCATATTTTGTGTCATTCTTGGAACAATTGAAATTGCTGTCACAGAGATGCTAGTAAGCAATGGAAACTTAGGCTAAATGCATTCTTGACCAAAATGAAAATGATTTTTTATATAAGCTATTTTAGTTGTTTTGGAGAGTGTTTTTAAAATAATTTTGTTAGTAAGTTATATTTTTAAACACCTTGTCATGTATACCAAAATGCTAATAATTTGTATTTATTTTTGGTTATTCATTGAGGATATTAATTCAAAATTTCCTTCAAGTAAGTACTAAATTTTCCAAATGTGTCCTTCCGTGAATGTAGTCTAAATTATCTCATGTATAATACCTTTTAAGTCCTGAATTCCATTTACAAATTTCAAAAAACCAAAGTGGGCATGTATTTTTTTCAAAATAGAAGATCTTTTTTCAAATCACTGTTTTGTGGCTTGATGCAGAGCAAAAAACATGAGTCTTAAATATTGGGTTGTATGATTTTTAATTGTAACCCCAGAGAGACATGCGGCGCTCGGTTCACACTTGCCGCTCTTCTTCTGCAGTGGAGGCCATTTTGTAAAAAGGGCTGTTTGAAATATTTAACCAACAGTGGACCGGTGAAATTGTCTATTTTGGAACTTCATAGTTCTGTTTGCTGCTTTTTTTTTTCATTCTTGAATGCAGGCGATATACTGAAAATATACTTTTGGCTTCTTCTAAATATGTAATGTATTGTATGCTAATAAGAAAATCATTATTATAAAGCATAGTTACCTACCATAAAGAATCATTTATCAACTAGGAACTGCCTTTTGGTGAATATGCTGTTTAACTGTTGCAGGTTGTTGTTATTAAGTAATTTCTGTTTTATAGAGAAGTGAAAAGTATAGTAATCCAACTAAGGACAGTTAACCATTTCCTTCATTTTATTTGGTGCATTTAGCTGATTATTCTGTGCATGTATTTTTTCATAATACCTTTATTTCAGTGGTTGTATATTTTATGTTGTGATGCTGATATTTGCTAAAGGCACATTAAATTTTACCATAGTCATACAAGATGTTAGTCTGGTCATGTGATCTAAGGTCATAATATTTAAGAAAAAACATCCTGATCAGTAGGCATCAAGACATAGAAATTCACAACCTCACTGTCAAATATTTCCCATTTTCCATTTCCCTCTTACTGTAATTAACTTGGAGAATGATTTGATTGGCTCAATCATGTTTTTTAATATAAAGAAAATTTATAAGTTTCATTATGATCATTTTAGGAAAGCTGCTTCTAACATGATGGTTCTATATGTAATTCTTGTTTTGCTTTGAACTGTAATGCGGTGAAAGAATTCCTGCAACTTATTCCTTTGAATTATAAGAAAACCAGCCCATAGGTTTCTTGATCCCTTAATTGTTCTTTTAGGGATGAACCACTTAAGAGATGGGTTGATCTTTTATGTTCATTGCCGACGTGAGTGGTTTGTAAGAATACTGTAGAGACTGTCAGAGAGAACCTTTGTAATCTGCCCCAAAAATGTTGTCACCATCTTAGGAGGGCTGTCTGTGTGACCTGCTGAGGAACAAATTGAGGGGAGAGTTTAACCACAGTGGCCACTATGAACCACACTAGTATAATGCAAATTAGATGCAGCCAACTTGGAGGAAGTTCAGTGTTATCAGGAAATACATTAAAGTTAGAATTTTTATACAGTCAGGCAGTTCTTGACTAACATTGGCATCTTGATACCTTCCTTGATTCCCTTAACTGAGAATCATGATTCTAATATGGACAACTTTTGCATAATAAATGGACAGATCATCTTGATCCTACCATTTTGAGTCATGTAAGAGGGTGTACCTACCATGATTGTAAAATGTGGGTTTTTCAGAAATCCTTTTCTTTCTCTCTGCTACTTAAAAATAAAGTTGCCCAAAAAATATATTTGTGATAAGACAATTTTAACTTTTAAAATTATATATCAGTATCCTTACTTTATTTTCCATGAATTTGGGAATCTGGGCACATGATAAAAATATCCATTTATAAACTGGGTGTGTGAATGCATGCAGTGGATTAAGTGCTGGCTATCACTCTTCAAAGGTTACATAAGGATTAATTTAACAATAAGTATGTCCTGAACATTACTATTAAACCTATAAGGTCTTTGGGACTTTTTTGGGTAGCACTTTTCTATTGAAAATATTTTATTTTAATTTCTTTAAAATTAAATAAATTTTAAATTTCAAATTCTGCCAACTACTTTCAAACATGATTTTGAGGCAGCAAATATACACACATGTATAGAGGTAAAATATAACTGAAAATAATAATTAACCAATTAATGATATTAATTGCATCAAAAAATCTATACTTTCAAAAAAAACCTGTTAAGTACAAGTTTTTTCAGCTGTGAGCTCACCTAGAAGCCCTAGCAAAGAGGGAAACATGATGAATTGTGTAATTCTGATGGTCTAATGAAAGGAATCCTACCAGTTCATATTTTTTTCTAGCTGTCAATTCTGAAAGGTATTCATGACATGGGACAACGAACGTAAAGCTCACTGAGCAATATAACTGATGATGTTCTCTGTCTGTTAAAACATTTGGAAATAAAATCTGGTGGAAACATCTTTCACAAAATTTAGTTAGCAGGTTTTATTCTAACATGCCATAACTTCATTTTAATTTGTTGAGAATACCATAATTCCCAGCATTAAAAAAAACCCAACTGCTTTGAAAGACCCAATTCTGTACATATTATGGATTAAAATAAAACATACTTTAAGCCACACATCTAACAGATTCTAGTACGATCACTATATGACTGTTCCTGAAATCCTTACAAAATGTCTTTAAGAAGTAAAAATTAGAAACATGGCTGAGATTAGAAACAGTTTAAAAGGTAATGCCCTAGTGTTCATTTCTAAGTGTGTTACTGTCTTTTTTATATCTGATTCTCTTGTCCTCTGAATTTATACTATGGGAAGGTATGAGAAATAATAAAATTAAATGGTAATTTCATCTAGGAGTATAGGACATTTCTACCTGGACTAAAATGATTCACATCCTACCCAATATAATCAAGATTGTATTTCATGATTAATATTTATTCACTAATATCATTTACTTGGCTTTGAGGTTTAAATATTTTTATTCTTTGGGTCAAACTGGACTGATCGCCTGGAAAAACCAAACTGGAGACTGTATTTTCCTCCAACATGATGACACTGTTGGTGTTCATGTAACCCCATTGTTTGTTCCCCTCTCCTCCCTAGTGACACACAGTCACATCAGAGTGGGTGCCTGGGTCTCCGGCTGTGTGCTCAGAGCACTGTGATATTTATCCCTGATACACTGAGTTATTTGTATTAGAGGGAAAAAGAGTGGAATTAAGTATGTTTTAAGTATTCATTGGGTTTTGCTGAAATGTACATAAAGTTTATTGTCAGGCATCTGAAGAGTTGTGGGAACATGTTTTTAACAATTTTAAGACTTTTCCAGTGGACTTGTGGTAAAACCACACTGTACTGATTTTCAATTTATTTTCTTTAGATGAAGTTTTAAGTATTTTCTAAGCACTGTATTTAAGATAGACCAAAAACTTTCTGTGTACATTTAACGTATGAGGTTTTCCTAAGCCATTTTTAAGAGCCTCTGGGGAAATACTGTTTACTGCCTAGGTTATACAGAATTTTCCAAATAGGGCCAAAGACCTTCTCTTATATTGACATAGATGCATTGATGTGAAGATCTCATTTCATTAGAATCCAGTGGTGGCATGTCTAATAGTATTACATATGAATTTAATATATTTGTATTTATTTACTATTAAATATACAACTGTATATAAGAAACCTATTTCTTAGGTAATTAATTAGGAAAAAATACAGGAAAATGACCTTTCAAGTAAAGTTAGCATTTTTTGTAGGTCACCAGCTTTCTTCATCCATTATCATCCTAAAATTCTGCAATTATTTTCATCTTGTAGGCATGGAAGTAGCATGTATACCTATAGTTAAACTATTATAAGTAACTCAACTTGGTTCTCATTGTGGAGAAAATTATATTAAATTTAAGAAACCAACAGAGGCTGAAACGAGGGAATTGATTTCTCTAAGAATGATGCATTTGTAGAAGTATTATACAGTGTATCCTTAGTGCTGTGCGTATTTTTTAACTGTGGCAGTTACCATGGAAACCACATTCTATGGCATGTGGTCCCCGTTCAGATAAAGACTCTTCCTTTTAAAGACAAACCTTCCAAATAACATATACAGTATTCCCTTTGAATTAACAACTTCAGTTAATAATGATTGCTTTAAAAATCTATCTTTTGTTCTCATTATACCTAACACATTTTTTAGAAATAGTAAAATTGTTGTTGGAAAAGTAGTAGTTAAATGCTGGAGTTATTTAAAATAGGGATTTTAATGTGGTAGCTCTGCAGTGGTGACAGTTGGGGAGCTTGCAAGGGAATACAAATCTGTGTATACAGGGTGTTCTGCCAGGCAAGAAGCTTTTAGTCATATCAAGTATCTACATATCCAGGAACAATACAGTCAGGTTAGACAATCTAAAGAGATGACCACATCCAATTATTTTCAATTTACAGATGAAGAACCTGTAGTTCAAGGATGTCATGTTGCCCAAGGTCACAGAACTGGCAAACCAGGGCTTCCTAATCTTAACGTAGTGCTCTTTCTTTATCTCATAGCCTCTCCCAGGAAAGATTTTAGGTATTTGGAGATACTTGGACATAACAAAAAAAGGAGCAGCGTAGAAAAGAGAGACACTGGTACTCTTTGTTCCCCATGCTGAAATTCTCATCACAGTTTGCATTCCTTTCAGTGATTCACCATACTTGATGCTGTTGCAGAGTCATAATTGAATCATAACTGCTTGAGTTCCAGTTTGAATAAACAGTATCTCCTAGAACAGCACTGAATTTTTATGCTTGTGTGTGTTTAAGAGCAACAGACAATTTTTGGGTGCTGACCCCGTGCCAAGTTTTCTGCAGCATCCTTTCTGTTGCATCATCTCATTCGCCCCTTCCAAGACCCTATAAGGATTAAATCTCTATTTGGAAACTCTCTTTTGACCTTCTTACCTGGTTCAGAAGATGACTGTATATATTTACATTTTACCGATGAGAAAAGATTCAGAAAGCATAAGCAAATTGCCCAAGGTTACATAACTAGTAGTTATCAGGGCTGAGACTCATGGCAAAGTCCCCTGTCACATATGCCTGCTTATGTAGGGGCTTATCGTCTCTGAATTTCATTTATTCTGCATAAATTTCCTTGTATTTTCAATTTTGAAAGTTATTGTGTTGTCAGATTTAAAATACTGATACCCATAATTCAGACTGTATAAATCGACATCAAGATTTAGCCTAAGGTTTCTGTCTTCTCCAAAGCCACAGGCCATAGCTATGTCTCTGTTCTGAGGTAAAGTAACTCTGATGAGATATGCATTTCTTAATATTTTATTTGTAATAGAATTCCTCCCCACAAACTTCAGAATTTGTAGAATAGAAAAATGAGTATGTTTTTGAAATGGGTTCACTTTTGGTATTCACATTATTACTAAAATAAGAAGATATGTCCAGAGTAAGAATCCAGGAAGTTTTTAGGTCGGTGGGGCCAACCAATTTCTATAAAAACTGTTTAGGAATTCGCATTTAGTACTGGTGAAATACGGTATGTTGTGAGTGGCTTATTGTAAGTCCATGTCTGTTATATTCCCATACTAATTTGGAATATTACAAATGATCCACTTATTTTATGGAAAGAATTTTTAAATCTCAAAGACTCCATCCAATGTTAGCATTTTTTTTTTCCCTAAAGGAACCCTTGAAAGGATCCTATTGCATTGACACCAGCTAGTTAAAACTTTTTTGAAGTGAGGTCAAGGTGGTTTAGTAAGTTCAAACCTAAAGACTTTCCTGATAGAAGTACAAGGAATAATTAGAAAATGTGTTTCTTTTAGAATCCTCAAAAATAATTTCTGTCGATGCAATTTTGGCTTAATTTCAGGGTTATTTTGGTCAAAATGAAAAGTTTCAGATCAGTTCTTTTTTATATAAAATGCCCCAGAAATAAATTGTTATTCCACATGCTGAATGTCATTCCCCTTGACATAAGGAAAAATGCCTTCAGTTATTTTTAGCTCTTCCATCTCCTCTTCACGTCAGCCTCAGTGAAATTACTAAGAATGTTGGCAGGAGTTATCTTGGAGGAGATACTGGATGAATAACTTCTTCCTTGATGTCTTGGAAAAGTCATTTTCAGATTTATGACTCAGTCAGTTCTCTAAGAAACATCCCTAATGTCTTTATTTATATATTTGAGGTAACTTTTTGTGACAGAGAGGTTGAAGCCAAAGTGCAAGGAATGATTGGCAAAACGATGATATCATCAACTGTTCAAAGAGCTGGCAAATCGAAGCTTATTAAACTGTCATTTTGCCTCCCGTTCAGGACTAATTGGAATCATGCCTGGCTGCCTGATATGAAAGATATTTAACACCTGAGCTTTTTTCATGAGCAAAATGACAGAAATTGAAGCCAAGGAAACCCTAAACCCCTGTTTGAGGAGGAGAGCAAGGCACTACATGAAAATAATTGTCTATTTTCAAACAACTTTAATACTTATGTACAGAAAATATTTGAGAGCTATTTGCTATCAGGAGAAAACTTTTAGACAATAAAAATTGGCCTACTTGAGATCTAAAGCATTGAAATTGGTGGATTAATGTGAAATTTCATGTTTGTCAGTTGGAACAAACATGAAAATTCAGTGAGAGTTATTTTTCTTCACTTGTTTTAGCAGTTACTTTAAATTATTACCTGACCTCTCAAGTACTTTTGGATGTTTGTATGCTAGGAGGCTGGGGGAAGGTCACATGTAAGGAGAAAGAGACAGTACACAATTAGACTTGCAGGGTTTGAAAATGCGTGTTATTTTTTCTGAAATCAAGGTATGAAGTCAAGGCCTGAAAGTATTAGAAATGTTTGAAAATGAGTTAAGGGTGTCCTTGGTGAATGAAATTGGCTGAAGTATGTGTCTGGATCTGGGGTCCTTTCCCTTGTTGGTGGTTGAGGGGGGCAGTTGCAGTGCAGCGTTAGTCTTGTGTGTGTGTGTGTCCCATTGATATCTCTCTGTTGGTACAGAGGAGCTTTCATTGAACATGAAACCAACAACAGTCCAGCCAGGCCTAGCATCTTAAAAGGGACTTTTCCAGTGGAAGGGCTTGAAAGTTGCAGATCTTTAAAAAGGTTAAAATTAAACTGGTGATTCACTCATCTTAAGTTTGCTCCTTAAGTCAGTATTTATTAATGAAACAAACCCCAGGTCCCTAGGGTCAAGTGGGACCTTATTTGTTTTCTTAGTTGCAAAGATGTCATTTAATGTACAAAATGAATGTGTTCACCAGTGTTTCCTGAAAAGCTAATTTTTTAAAATGTCAATGTTATCCTCACCAGGCTAATTTTGAAAGAGCTCCAGTTAAGGGGTGTTGGCATGTGCAACACGAGAAGTGGGGTGTAAGGACTGAAAGCTTCTTGTTCTTCAGTTATTCATAAGTCATGCCAAAGCTGTCATTAGACAAAAGCCTTGAGTTCAAGAGGTACAGTGTGTCGTGGCCCCTTAGTGACGTTGATGCTGACTGTGCAGATGCTGGCTTAGACTCTGGGGAACACAGAAATCAATTTCCCTCTCATCAGTTCCAGTGACATGCAGTAAACATCACAACCGATTGCCATGAAGTTGGTGTTTCTTTAAAAAAAAGGATTCAATTCAGAAATAAGAACAGTAGAGTAAATCTTCTCATGAAAATCATAATTATTGTTAACTATTCTGATTGCTCTTTGAAACCTCATTGTTCTATATTGATATTGACAAAATAGAGCTCCATGACTTGAAAAATTTTATAATTATGGCTCTTCAGATAATATGTAAATTTATTTCCACAGACATTCCTCTGTTTATAAAAATTAGTCAGAATTATGTATATGGAATTTCCTTATGACATAGATTTTATTCAACTTTATTCATTTTTTTCAATAAAGATTTTTTAAATGCTCTTCTGCACCAGGCCCTGGGGCTGGGAGTGCACACCTTTAGGAGGCGCCTGCTGCGGGTACAGGAAAGCACAAGGTGGGCCAGCGCTCTGCTCTAAGGGAAGGTGCATTTGAATGAGGGAAGACAGAAGACAACATAGAAAACAAATTAACAAGTAGAGCATTATTTAGCAATAACTGGCAGGTAGAGAATTAAAATGGGGAGGTATGTTGCAGTGACCAGGTGATTGTGTTAGCTGGCCAGCAGGGGAGGCTGCCCTGAGGAGAAGCTATCTAAGCTAAGGTCTGGTTGATGAGAAGCCAGCCAGACTGAGGAACAACTGGTGCACAGACCCTGCAGCAGAATAAGCTTGGTGTGCTCACGAAAGGGAACTGTGTGGCACGAGCAAGCAGGTGCACAGAGGAACAGGGCCTCTGAGGAGTTTAAATGTGATTGGAAGACAATTAAAGGCTTTTAAGCAGGAAGGGGACATGATACAATTCATGTTTTTAAAAGGCCGTTGTGGCTGTTGTACAGTGGTGAGGTCTGTGACACACACGTTTCAGTCAATAGGACTTGCTGATGAGGTAGGTATGGGGAGCGAGGGAAAGAATTCCTTGGAGTTTTGGTTTGAGTAGCCAGGTAAACGATGTCCAATATGAGGACAATTAGGAGGAACTAAAAGCAGAAGCCAGAGTTCTGTTGTAGCCAACCGAAGTATGAGCTATGTCTTAAACATCCAGATAGAGATGTGTCAGGCAGGGAGCTGGTTATGCAGGTCAAGATTCCAGAAATATAAAGTTGGACATCATCAGTGTATAGGTAATAATTAAAGCTTGGGCCTGGAAGCAATTACCAATTCCTTACCGAATATGAAGAGAGAGATGCTAGTTTGTGGCCAGTCTCTAACTGGCTCTATAAAGCTGGTAACCTGCTTTGTATCTCTGACATCATTTTTCATATCTGTAATATTCATTTATTTATATAGTATCATTGTTGAGCTCCTAGTAGTGGCCAGGAATATTCTAGACCTTGGAATATTAGAAAAGGACTGATGCCTGCCCTCCAGCTTATAGTCTCTGGGGAAACAGCTTGCTGCATCCATCATAGAAGGAGGTAATATGATTTATACTAACAGGAGCAAAGAATGCCTTCCTTTAACGTAGACACAGGATATGTCTTAACACATATCAAAGGCTGCATAGAATAGGAGACACAATAACACCCCTGCTCAGAAGGACAGGCTGTTCTGGCCCTCAGGTCCCCATGAAGTCACCCTTTTGCAGATGATGCCAGCTGATTGATATAATGATCTGATCAGGCCCTTCAAGATAATTCCTTCTCCATTCTGTGGTGGAGGGAGATTAATACTCTCCTGGCCCCTTTCTACTGTCTGGAAACCTTGCCTGCTTGCCTTCCTTGCCCACTAGGTGTATAAGAAACTTAACAACCATATCAGAGTTACAAACATACATACAGCAAAGTGCAATAAGGTGATTGTAAATAAGGTGCTTTGATTCCAAGTAAAGAAGATATGGCAATTGTGGGGAGAAGGGGCATAGGGTTTGGGGATGTGAAGAAAATGTTATATTAAAGGAGATATCATATGCATTGAGTTTTAAAAATGAGTAAAAATTCACTATACAAGTTAGAATAGGAAAAGCATCCTAAACAGAAGTAGCGTGACCAATACCAAAAAGTGCCTCGAGTACTTAATACGGTGTTGAGAAGTCTGGTCTGAATCTTCTTGAACAATGGTCTCTGATTTGTGCTGCCTTTCCATCTCTCCCATTTCTCCATCTCAGTGCTGTATTGTAACACTTATTATCCTTTCTGGTAATTATTTAGAACAGTGTGCTCCCAAATAGGGTCTAGTAAGATACAGGAAGAAAAAAATTAAACTTCTATTTATGTGTATTTGTATTTGATCTTTTGCAAGTGTTTGTAATATGCATAATGTATTAATATAGTAGTGTTACAGTTTTATGCATATTCACTCTGGGTTGAATGCCCCAATTTTTTGTGATAGGAGTGTCCAATAAAAAGTTTAGAAGTCCTAACTGTCAACAATCAGAAGTCAGTGAAGCATCTTAAGCAGAGGGTTAAGCCTTGGAAGGCTGTGAGAATAGACACTGGGTGACTAATCAGGAGTCATCCAGTGGGAGATGATGAGGGACTTAGCTAAGCACTGGGAAGTGGGAAGCTCATGTGGCAGTGAGGGGGGAGAAGGCACCCAGAGTTGTGGTTTGATGTGCCACAGGACATGTAGGTGTCACTGTCATCACATAGGCAATTGGAAATAGAGGATTGGAGTTCGAAAGAGAGCTCATCTTGGGAAATAAAGATTTTGGAGTCACCAGGATGGATGGAGATGAAAACCAAGGGTGATAATGAGATCTCCTAAGGAGTGGGAGTAAAATAGGAAGGGGCGACACTCATCACCCAAGGGAAGGTGGAGGAAATAGAGCTGGACAAGAAGACTGAGGAAGTGGGTGGAGTGTGGTACAAAGGGAACCAAGAAAATGTGGCATTTCAGGAGTCAGGAAAAACACCACCACCACCACCATCTAACTCCTGGTTTGTTGGGAGAACTTGAAATGGGAAAAAATCATTTAATAAGCCTATAAATGTCAGTTTATTTCAATTTGTCAACTGCAGCCATACAACACAAATGGACTGTAGCACCAGATGAACAGCAGCAGTCTAAGAAGACTGATTCCACATCGCATAATCCTGCAGCTGGACACACGCTTTGAGATCAGAGAGTCCAATTCAAAGATGAGACCGAGGTGAGGGAGGCAACTCAGGCAGTTGGTGGCAGTCAGGCCTGGTTTGCAGGCAGCACTACACCAGGCATCCGTGGTGATGTGGGATGGACCAGCTGCAGGCCCAGTCAGTGCCTCCAGTCCCACTGCTGCCCTGCAAGCAGTGAGGTTTCAGGTCCAAGAAGAGCCTGGCAGGTTGGATACAGAGAGAGGTTTCATAGCTCCCCTAGAGAAGCAGGGATCAGTTATCATGAACCCAGTGAGACAAAAAAGGAACAGGTTTCGCCTGGGCCTAGGGAGGAGCTCAGGGTTTGCGGATCTGAGATCAGAGGGAGGACATGTCTAGCATCAGTTGACAGGAGATAAGACAGTCACATGCTGCTCTGAAGCTCCCCTAAGACGCCCAGATTCTCAGACTGAGTCATTTGGCTGAGAATATCCCACTCCAGAATATTCTACCACCATGCCTGGGATCTGTTAGTTACACTGCTTGAAATATCTCTAAGTAGAATTTGGGCTGAATAATGCTCTCTCTCTCTCTCACTTGCCTTTTCTTTATTTAATGCTTTTGCCTTGATGAGCTAACTCATACATGCATTACAAAATTCAAAATGGATAAATATAAATAGTAAAATGAATTCTTGAATAGGGAATTCATAAACATTTAAATTTAAAATTAATAAAGACGTATGGTAGAAAAAACAAATGATTTCTTTTAAGATGGAAATGTACCTCCAAGGATTCCTCCATTTATCTCTTTGTTCACTCCTCATTTACTGAATACCTTCATGTACCAGTCACTGTGCTGCGAGGAGGTATGCAGAAACAAGTAAGACAGCCCTCCCTTGGCTGAGTTCACAATCTTGCCAGGCAATTTAGCAAGTACACAAAGCATTGCAAATGAGATCATTGCTGTTATCTGGTGATCTGCCGTGCCTCCCCAGTCAGAAGACTGCATGTGCCTTCAGGAACCAGGGAGGTCTTTGCACAAGGGAAGATCTGAACAACATTGAGGCCGAGAGGCAAATAGCTGCCATAGCTGTCATGCTGTGAAACTGTTCCTAGTTAGACTTCTCTCATCAAACTGAAATCCATTACACTGAAGAAGTAGGAGTTTTGATGGATGGAAAGAGTGTAAAGGGAGAAGGAAGAGGAATATTGCAGGAAGATAACTTCCTGGTGGGATGCCGTGGGCGAGTTGCAGTCAGAAGACTTGGACATCTGGTAGGGGGGGAGGGGTCAAGAAAAAGATTTTGGAAGTGCTGACAAGGAGGTAGGAAGATGCTTAAAGCAACCTTTAGCAGCTTTGAAATTATGCCTGGGGTTAATAATGCCCAGATTATAGTCATCTAGACTATAGCCCCTCTCCTAAGGGAGGAAACAGCCCCTCCCCTAGGAAAATGAACCCCAGGCAGCCCCTGTCCTCATAGAACACCTGGGAGTGGCTTGAGAGGATTGCAGTTCAGCTTCTTTAGGGTAAGACTGTATGTAGGCCTGCCAACTGAGGGAGATCTGCTCTCACTGGGTGGGGGGCATTGCGTACTCCTCTACTTCCCAGGTCTATTGTTTGATCCCACTTGAGAATGTTATTGCTCCCCTACACTCCAATCCCTGTGCTAGTACCCCATCTTCTGAGCTGCCCCCATGAGTGTCCTTGCAGGACCATGCTAAAGGTTAGCCGTTAGAGGCAAATGGCTGTGTGCTTAAAGGGTTTGCCCAGTCATGGTCATGCAAGGTTACAACGTGAGGAAGGTGGCAGTACTTAGGAGCTATTGGACTGAAACAGTGGGAAATTTCAGCATGCACTTTTAAAAGAATGGTGGTTTTCATGAAAATGTGATTTTGTATATAGAAATATAAACATTTTCAACTAGCGATGTCCTGGTTTTAATTTTTCTGTGTATCGTTCACTGTGAGAAAGGGAATTGAGCACAGTGTCATGTAGTAGGCACTTTCATATGCTTTCTGGGAGGGGGAAGGTTGTTATCTCAGTTTTTACAGGAGGGAAGATAGACCCACATTGTGCAGCTTGCAAGTGAAAGGACTAGGATTTGAATCCCAAACTGTCTGACTTCAAAGCCTCTCTCTTCCCTGCACCTCACCGTGATAGAAAGGAAAGGCACACCCATTTGGTGGGAGAGGCTTTTTGCTATTACCCACTGGTGACTTGTGGTTCATATTCATGAATATCGTGAGGGTAATTTCACAGAACGAATCAAATTGATGCGTCAGAACTATTAGAAGGGCAAATAGTTCAGGGGCACTCTGAGTCCCTCCCCCAAATCCTAGCAAAGGGTCCCCCAGCATTTTACACACAGTATTACAGCTCTTTCTTTTTGCATAAGCATTAATGTCATACTGTAGTTATGGCTGCAATTTCTTCCCCTAAGCAATTCTTTCTCTTCTGAAACCCTGTGGAAGCTCATGATTGTTTAGATTGAACTCAGGAATGTTTTTAAACATTAATTTGGTTTGACATGACTTGGTGCACAAATTAATTATTCAGGCACATATTGTTGCATGTACATGAAAAGAATGGAACTATAGTGAATGGCATTCTAACTACCACATGTGAATTGTAATGTTACTAGCAATCAAGCTATTAAAGAACAAAACCTGGCAACATCTAGTAATTCTGAATTTGGCCAGTCCCACAAAATTAGCATAAATACGTGAAGCAATCAGAGGAGTTTTGGACTTCCTAGGAAAGTGTCCCTATTCTTATCAACTTCTGAAAGAATGTGGAATAAACTATTCATTTAACCAAGTATAAAAATATGTCTGCTATGCAGCTATAATCGCGTGTCATTAATCAGAAAATACTGCAGAAACTCTGACAAATTAAAAACACAAGGATGTGTCTGCAAGGGTTTTTTCAGCCATTAAAAAGCTGCTTCACCTCTCAGGCAAGCTCTTTTATGGCAACTTCTTGCTCAGTGTACTGACATCTTCAAAGGCTTTGACATCTGTCGGCCTTTGAACTACCATTAAAAAATATTATCCCATTTCCATTCTTTTATGCCCATTTTTTTAATTATAGCCCTTCTTTCAAGTTGGGAACATGGTTGGTTTAAATGATGCTGTCCTTTCGTTTTCAGCCACCCAGCTGCGGTTTGAATAAATTGATGTAGAATCAAAGGCGGGACTTTAAAGGAAAAAGGTTTGATGGACTTGGACTCCGAACCAGATGAGGTTTTATGATGAAAAGGGTTTAATCCCAGCACAGGCATTGCTTCTATCAGTTGAGCAGTACAAAGCAATTCATATATATAGGTTCACGCGAAATGATCTATTTTTTTTTAACAGCCCAGATCTCTTCAGGACTTGCAAATGTGGCATTAGCTAATATTCAGAGAGCTGATTTCCTTTCATCCACCAGAAGCTTATGATTATAGTACAGTTCTCGAATTGGAAATGAGAGCTGCAACACAGATTTAAAGCTGTGCCGTCTGATTTGTATTCAATATACATGTCACTGCGGGACAGGCTAGTCTGGGCCAAGCTGGTTAAATACAAGGAAAAACAGTTTCATCATCTGAGCTTCTTAGTCAAAAATATCACCAGTTAATTAAAACAGCAGTCTCATGACTATTAGCAAGGTGTTTGGTTGATTGGTATCTCTCAAAATTTGACAGGAAGGATTTGAAGATGCATCTTCTCAATGATTACATATTCTTGCAATGTTAATGTGTTCAAGTGCATTGCAGGGCAATGAAGCATAAGCAGTTAGCTCAAACCACTTTTTTTAAAAAGGAAAAAGCATAATTTTAAAATGCCTTACTTATTTTGCATTAATATATATCCCCTCATCCAATTATTGGCCTGGGAAAAAATTATTTATGAAAGCAGGCTCTAACATTGTTTTTTCTCAGTATAGTATTGAATGGAAAAGATTATCTTGAGCCAAATAGTTAAGTAACCAGATAATTCAGGATAATTACAAACCTAGAATGTAGACACAAGTCCACTTGAAAGTAAAAAGGAATTATTTGTTTATTTCTAATAGTAATTCAGGATAAATAATACCTTCAATCCATTAGAAAATTTCCTTAAGATAATGTGTGCCTGTTCTGCATTAGAAATTTGCTGTTTCTCAGAATAAAAAATGGTTCTTCCTTTACGTGGAAGGTTTGATGATGCTGCATCACTTTTTCCCTCCTCTTCAAATAGAATTCCTATTTTGAACTGCAAATTTATATCCAAACCATAGTTTGAAGAAATTCTGAAATATGTATAGTTTCAAAATAGATGTCAGTAAGGGGAGCAGTATTTAATTCTTCTTTTTTCTACAGTCTGTCGTCTACCTCATATTCTAGAATGTTTCATTTCCTTTTTCCCCCTCTCTTCTCAGGAGAAAACATGGAATAAAACACTTTCATACAGGATTTACCAGGAAATACCTTTTGCCCGAGCCTTACATATTTTTTGTAGGTTTATAGAGTTTCCTGAGTGACTTGAAGGAAGTTGGATTTCCCTGAGTAAACTCACTGTTGTTTGCTCTGGAATCCTCTTTCAGCCCCACCGCCCCACCTTTTTCTATTATACTGTGACCAGTCGCTCTTTCGTTGCTTTTAACCACATAGTTAGGTTTTCATCACCCCTTTCTCTCTATCCTGCTGGCTCATGTCTGTGTCTTCCCTATGAGTCCTAGTTTTCCTCCAGCTCCTCCACCTCTGCACTAACTATTGGAGTCTGGCCTCTTTTTTTCTCTTCATTCTTCTGTTAAGTGATCATATACTTCACAGTGGCGTAAATTAACAGCTATATGATAATTACTTCAGAGTGCCCACCTCTCATCTGAGAGCTGGACTCAAATATCCAGCTGCCCCTTGGCATCTTCTCTTAGCTAGCTCACAAACACCCCAAATTTTACATGCCCAGAACTGAAACTTCCACGCCCCATCTATGTCTATGAATGGCATTCTGTACACTCAGGGCTCAAGCCAGTACTTGGAAGTCATTCTGAGTTGCTCCATTTCTCTTAACCCATCAGAAAATACTACAGATCCAGCCCCGCAAATAGATCTCACCCATTCCTGTCCAAACCCTAGTCCAGGCCATCACCATCTCTCACCCAGACCTCCACAGCAGTCTCCTCCTAATCTTGCTTTCTCTCTTATTCTTCTCAACAGCCATAGTGATCTTTTACAAAATGCATATTGGATCAGGGAACTCCCCTGCTTAAAAAACCTTCAATACCTTGTACTTAAAATAATATCCAAACTTCTTAGCATGGCCTACAATACCCTGCATGTTCCAGCCCAATTGTTACCTTCCCACCATCTCCAGCTCTCTCCTCTTGTGCTTACAGTTGAGCTTCACTGGTGTCTTTTAGTTGCCAAAACAAACCATATTCTTTCTTGCCTTCAAACTTTGGCCTGTGCTGTTCTTTGGAACTGGAAGTCTTTTTCTCTAGCTCTTCATATGCCTGGCTTTTTCTCCTTCTACAAGTCTTAGCCTAATGGGTAGCTCCTCAAAAAGGGCTTCCTACTGACTCTCTCTTAAAGGGCTTCCCCTGCTAATCTCTATCAGAGCCCCTTGTTTGTGACTTTCATAGCACTTTTCTCCATTTATATTACATATTTGTTAATTTTTTGTCTGTTCCCTGAAATAGACTTCTTAGTCTTCTCCATTTTCCTCACTTCTGTGTCCTGTATACCTAAAAGATTCCTGGTATAGACTGTGGTCTCAGCGAACACTTGCAAATATCTGTATTAACCAAGGCAGATTTACTGATCAGTAAGAGCCACAGAAAGCAAAGGTAGGCACCCTCCGAGGAGCAGGTAGTGGCTTCAGAGTTGGGTTAGGTCAGAGCAAGAGGCTGATGGTTGCCATGCTCTGAGAAGCTACCGATTTGTTAGTTTTTTGGTCTTGTTTATTCATTGGTGGATGGCATTGTCAATGTACTTACCATTCCCATCTCTTTGAATTTTCACAAAATTTCTAATACAGAATGACCCAAATATATGTCTAGTATCAGCCCGTAATTACTCAATGCACTGTTACTTACATGTTGGTGTCTTCCAGAGGAGGGACTATAGCTTATCTGTCTTTGCATCCTAAGGACCTACTGGAGGGCCTGGCCCAAATGCTGATGCTTCATCAGCGAATGTATAAACACAAATCAATAAACTGACCAACTCTGCAGGGTTTGGTCTAGGTCTGAGCTTTGCTTGTTCCCCTATCATATTTTTTAATCCTCAGATTTCTATATGCAGAGGGTGTTTATTAAATCTATAAATAATAATGAGTTTAGAGAACTGGTTACCATTTTGGCATATTCATCCAAGACATACTGAGGGACCCCTCAGTTTCAGGCTTGTTGCTAGCTGCTGAAGATGCAAAAATGGGTAAGACACACCTAATCATAAGCGGTAAGAGGCGGGAAACATAAACATAAACAAACAGCTCCGTGTTAGAGATACAGTGAGGTATCATGAGCCGTGAGGGAGACCTACGTGGTCTGGGAGAGGGCAATGGGGGGCAGGGGCGGTGGTTCCAGGCCTCAGCCATGCATGCCGCCCAGGCACTGCTTTTGTGAGGTTTTCTCTCGGTTGAAAAGAGCATAATTTTCCTCCTTTATTATTTTTTTAATGATTTTTCAATAAATACAGAGGTGTTTTATCTCTATATAATTTCTCCCTGGAGAGGCTGGCATGTCCATAAAAAGCAGAAACATAATCCACCGAATTTCCTTTGTTCTTTTTTCCTGAAATCCACCTTGATTAGCCAAGGAGTGAATTATGCTACTGATTCATGGTGTTAGAACAATATTCCTATGTAATTTAATGTTCCTCTCCATAATTTATATTAAAATCTTCAAAAGGAGGTGTCAACATAGAGAATGGTTTTAATTTTGTTGTCTTCCATCAGCCATCACCGAGATGATGCCACCATGAGGCTGTGTGTTGTTGCCCTGTGGTCCTGCAAAGCCATTGCTTGTTCATTTTATCCCCGTCCAGTGGGTATGATGTTGTAATTGAGGGTAGTTAGTTGGCAGAGGGAACATAGTCTGAGATCATCTTCAAGAACTTCTTTAGCTCTTTCCCGGCAATAAATTAACTTTTAAGGGGTAAAATAATGCGATGGTTGTTTGAAGCTATGTCTGATGGCCAAGGGGAAAACATTCACACACGCATGTGGGCATATGCACACACACAAGCACACACACACACACACACAGCCTTTTTTCCGCTTTGCCTCTGAAGTGAATGTGTGAAGTTGGCCATGTCTGTTCCCATAAAAATGGCATAAGCATCAGCTATAATAAAGTAGCATGGCTCCATGCCGTGGGGCCTTGGACTTCCTATTCCTGTTGTTTTTACCGTAATCGTAAACTTTCTCATCTGAGATTCAGAGTGTGGAATTAATAAACATTATTCCCTTTTTTTGACAATGACTCTGACATGAAAGAATCAGGAGATTTTTGAATAAGAAAAGTTAAGGCAGTTAGTTCATACTGAGCTCTGGCCACATGCCTCATACTGTGGTCAGAGGTGTGAGAGCCCTGTCCTCAGCACTGCCCATCTCAGAGGTGCACATGGCTGATTGTCTCTCTCAAGCTTTTCTAACTAAATCAGAACCCTCAGAAAGCCTTTGTGACTGTTATTTTTTTCTCAATATTTTCTTCATTTTGTCTTTCACTCAGTGTTTTTGCAGATTTCCTTCCCTTTGTGCCCTCAAATCATATGTTTAAACCCAAAAAGATCTTTGTGTACTTTTTCTATTAACTTTTCAGAGCATCTTATTTTCATTCTATAGATACAGTAAATTTTCCTCTCTCCAAGCTTATGACTTAGAATTTTTTTTAGTACTGTTGCCTGAATTATCTCTTTCCTTCAGGGTTGGTTTTTCTGTTTATATTTGTCTTTCATATTTATTTCTCTTGGCTTCTCTGTGTACCCGATGATTCTTGCTTTCTAGTCATACTGAGAACAAATGAATGGTGTGTTAGTTTCCTATTGCTGTTGTAACAAGTCACCACAAACTTTGTGTCTTAAATCTGTTATCTTACAGTTCTGAAGGTGAGAAATACAAAATTAGTCTTACAAAATTAAAATCAAGTTGTCAGCAGGGATGGTTCCTTTGGAGGCCCCAGGGGAGACTATGTGTCCTTGCCTCTCCCAGCTTCTAGGGGCCGCCCGCATTCCTGCCTGTGGCCCTGCACACACCTTTCCTCTGGCTGCTTCTGTTATCACCCCACCTTCACTCTGACTCTGTCCCTCCCCTTCCTTAAAAGAATCCTGTGTTTTCACTGGGCCACGTGCATGCTCCAGGATAATCTCCCATCTCAGGATCCTTAATCACATTTGCAAAGTCCCTTTTACCATGTAAGGCAACATATTCACAGTTTCCAAGGATTAGGATGGGGACATCTTTGGGTAGAGTGGGCCATAAATTAACCTACCACAGGCAGGATTGTAGGATAAATGATTTGTTGTGTAAATAGACCTCCTTTCCCACCCTGCCTCCTAATATGTCTCTCCCTGAGTGGGCAATCAGAGTGGGTTCTGGGGTAGGGGGTGACATTTAGACTGAAAGATGCGTTAGAATCCAGCCCCCTTAAAATGCTAGAATGAGGACGGCTTTATTCTGGGCTTGCAGAATCCACACCACAAGCCATAGGTTTCCCTGGAATGTCTACTCAAATTATTTTTTTTTTAAGGAGGAGCCTTCTGTTCATCACCTGGCTTGCTTACAGTCTACAGGCTGGGGTGAGGCCCATTTTCCCTGGACACAGACGTTCAGGAGCTTGTTCTGTTTTCACCCCCTACTGGTGTCTTTGCTGTTTTTGTGGGAATTGGGCCCAGAGCCTCTCAAGAGGGTTGTGGATAGATAGGTGGGCTCCCAGCTCTACTGACTCTGCCCTATTCGCTCTGGTTTTTGCTGTGCATTTCATCCCTCAGCATCTCCACATGGTCTTATATACTCACTATCCTTGAGAAATATACTGAAAGCTCTTCTCCATGTCCCCGAGACATGCCATTCCCATTCTTTTTGTTTCTATGGCTGGCTTTGTTGTGTACATCTATAATTTTTTTTTACTCAAAGTCACTTCTTAGCAGTTTACTAAACTGGTTAGAGGTTACTAAAAGCAAAATTCTTAATACACCATAATATTCACTTAAAGATGTAAAAATACTTGTGCAGATAATGATTACAATACTGCATTCAAGGAATGAATATTGATTAAAAGTTTTTGCTAATTTATATCATATCACATCAAATAATTTGATGCATATTAATTTTTAAACTAATGGCCACTGAAATGGACTGGAATGAAGGGACATAGCAATAGAAATCCATCCTGCCCCTTCTTTTCCACTTTCACATTACAAAGTAATGCAATTACAAAACCTGTTATTAGTAGCTTAATTGTGCTTAGTATTGTTGAGGTTTGGGTGATGCTGAACACAGATGCAAGAATCAGGACGCAGGTAGTTTATTGGGGAGGGGATTCTAGAATCTGAGGTGAGGAAATGAGAAGAAAAGGCAGTGCAGGGTGCCTTCTTGATAGAGTTACTACTGAGGGCAAGGGGGACTCCATTCCACTCAAGAACTACTACTCCTTTAGAACACATCATGGAAGTGTCCCACCAAAAAAAGGGAGTCTGGAGCATTTATCCATGGAATTCAGCTCCTGACTGAGGGCGCCCCTGAAGGGCATCTGGTTCCGCACCTGTGCTTGAGCCGCACTGCGCCGGGGCTGCACTGCACCTGCGCTGGGGCGGGTCTTCTCTGCCTTGGGAACAGGCTCAAGGTGGAGAAACAAAGGCCTACCACAGTTCTTCTGAGGTGGAATTAGGTGTGAGTTGCCTGCCTCATCCGGGCTATAGTCACAGAGATGTGGTCAGAGATGTGGCTAGAACACCGAAAGCATCTAAAATTGAATGGAAACAGTGAAAATGGAACAGATATATAGATGCATTTTCATTTTGGACACCTTAAACTTACACAACATAGTAAGTTAAGTATATATCAATAAAATTCGAAGAAAAAAGTTTAAAGGCAACCAATAAAGGAACTAAAAATGGTGAAGCAACTATATTTCAATGCTGAAGAAAGAGCGATGTGGGTGGTGTAAGGAAGCTAAATCACTATCTTTCCTAGCAGAGAATAAATAGATCATGTGTGTAAATTCATAACTCCTGAAATATGTAAAGGTATGAAGGTCATTATCAGCAGAGTTACAAACACAACTGAAAGAGTTCAATGTGTTTGCCTCTAGGAGATGGATTGGGGATGGGAAGTCAAAAGCAGTAAAGTACTATTTTCATTAAGAGCCTTTCTATGCTATTTCGTTTGATCATGTGTATTTAAAAATTTTAAAGAAATACGTGAGTAAAAAATTAAATAAAGAAAACTTTTGTCAATATGGTAGCCTGATTTTTCTTTTTCTGTTTTCATCTAGTCTAATCTTTGTTTTCTGAGGTGTTCCACAGAAATAGATTCATGAGCAGTTTGAACAAATTCTTGACTAGTTAATCTATGATGCAGTTTTTTGGAGAATTTTGGAGCTCTTCAGAAGACATTGCCAACTTGTATCTGATATTCTAGAATGTAGTTATCAGCCATCCTATAAGACATGGTACCATTATTTACAATGCTCTTATAAAAATAGTATGGTATTTCTATAACTGGCACAACAAGGTTTAGGAAGACAATATAACTATCAATTAGAGTAATTATTGGGATGAATAACTTAAGGTAGCATAGGGAAATATCATTTATGCTCCACAAAGGTAGTTATAAATGCTTTAAATAAGAGTGACATGTTTTTCTGCTGCTGAGGTGAAGAAGAGAACACACAAGAGTTTCATCAATATAGGAAGTACATTAGGCAGGCTCCATGTGTAGTAGCCAGTGTCTTAGTGAGTAGAAGAATAAAACCCAAGTAGAAGGACTTAGAAGAAAGCTCTGAGAAATAGAAACTGCATGAAAAACTAAAATATAGTGGAAAGATACAGAAGACTGATTAAGGCAAGACTTTCTTAAATATTGACCATCTTGTTGAAATGTAATTTCATGATGCAATTAAATTTGAGGTGAGAAGCGAAGCAGCAGACTTTAATAAAATGATATTTTATTTAGGTAATTCACCAAAACATGGGAAATCACTCCACGTGGAAGACTCTAACATCTGCTTTTCCCACCAGTGTTATTTTAGATTTACTTAGTATTGACATGTTGCTTGAATCATTTTTATTGATCCAGCCAGCAACTGTTTTTCAAATAGAATTAAGTTAATAAAAGTCATTAAAAATTTTAATCAAAACTTAAAAGATGGTCCTAGTCACTTTAGTCTAAACCTCTGCAAATTTCTATGAGTTCTAGAGCAAGAAACTTTCATTCACTAAAGCACAGTGTTATCTATTCAAGCAGATGAGTAAAGTTAGAGTTCCCTGAGAGCCAATCCTTGCTACTTGCAACATTTGTGAATTAAACTGGATACCTTAATCAGATCTTTTAGAGCACCCACTTTGGCATTTTTAATGGAAATGATAATACCTACATATTTATTATAAGGATTTCAAATAAGTCTATTAAGCTGCTTGTAAAATTTTGAGCATATAGAATTCACGCACACACACACACAATGGTTTTCTGAAATGTAGAACTGAAATACACGGGATTATTTAAGTGCATAACATTTTAGTTAACAGCATCCACCTTATTGTATATGTTCAGTTGTAATCATACAGAACTGGGAAAAAGTCTTTCCTTATGACTCTTGAAATTGGTATATGGTATCTACCCACATTCAAGGTATCCTTTAGAATAAAAACAAACAGAGAAAACCCTTTGTGTAATTTTCTGCTAATGAAAGTAGTATGTACTTTCTGCTTTCTTTGATCACATTCTTAGTGAAGTTTCTGCCTCCTTACTGCTGCTTTGCTTTGGAACTGCATAGAATAAAATTAAAGTCTTAGAGTTCTATATCCATAGCAACTTATGTTTCTGTTTCAACACTTTGCAGGTGTTTATTTTCATTCTAATACGTCCCTAGGGTTTGTTGGTTGCTTTGCGGAATAGGATGGCTCAATAAATAGCCTGAGAATAAATCTAATAATATCAGTATTCTAGGACGTGGAGGATGGAGACTGGAAACCTTGGTAGCCAGGCATTTACATTGACCGGTAAGTTATCAGGAGGGTCATAAATTGAAGTAGGTCAATTTTAGGATAATGAAATCAGATCAAGAGGTCAAGAAAAGGACTCTGAGAGTCCACGTAATTAAAACAAGAAATAAAGAAGATGTAATTACATGGTCAAGAATCTAATCACAACAGATTTGGGGAGCGGGTGGTAACCCTAATTTTGGGACATGCATAAGGTCAGGAATCCAAATCCCAGATCATGAAGCAATCAGGCATCAGAGATTGAGGGTAGCGTGACAAACAGGTTTAGTCAGGCAGGTGACCAGAGTTCATGGCTGTGAGCCTATCTTGGAGGCAAGATCTGTTTTGGCTAGAGCTCTCGTGGGTGTGCCCCTCCTTGGCTGGGAGTGATCCAGTTAGTGGCTGGGCAAGCGCAAGTTTGTGCTTGCTGTTAATGGGAGAGGATGAAGGGAGCTTCTGAACCTTTTAGGTTAATAAAATGGAAAATAATGTCATAAATCATACTGTCAGTGACTTTGTTTGGTTCGCTGAGTACACCAGGCAACTAGTAGACTAGCAATAGTTTAACAGGCATTGGAAACTTGGTGCAAACTGATGGTTCGGTGGCAATTGTAGGTAGTGGAGTGGACCGAGCTTTTTAATCACACAAAGGTTTTAGAAGTGCTCTGCATTAAACTGTGTAGGCCATTTTTGTTAACAAACTATCAATCTTAAAATACATTTGATATTTATTAGTGTTTAGTGGAAAAAGATCAATTCACATATTAGTCAAAAATGTTAAGCTAACTGAAACACATTTATTTATTTGTTTTTCATCTCTAAATTGACTTGCAGCGTTTTCCTGTGCTTTTGAAATCTATTGCTATCCATGATCTTGATCTAGGTAGCTTTTGTTCCTTAATTTGTTTTAAAAGTGTTATAATCAGGATTAATGTGCCTGTAGCAAATCGTTTGAATATTTAAGATATATAGCTTTACTTAGATTTTGTAACTATCTACTTTTACCAGTTGCAAAAAAATAAACCTGAAAAGTTTACCATTTTATTTAGTGAGATGAATCCTTAAAAATGCTAGCCTAAATCCTTCTATAAATTAGTTTAAATAAAATAATATTACACATTGTTATGAATCCTGTTTCTAGTGTCTATATACAGTTATCATAGAACCACTTATACCTTCTGAATATACATTTGGATATATTTAAAAAACATTTTTATGCTAACTCTTGTAGGGCCTCACCTAAAAAACCCCACAGAAATGTTAATATAATTTAAAGTAATTTCAAAATGAAAAGGCTAAGTTATAAAAGAAATAAAAATTACATGTTTTATAATTGTAAGCAGAGACAAATAATTTCACCATGGATTCCGTGAATTTTTTTCCTACTTATTTGCATTGGCTTCGCCCACAAAATATGTTTTTATATTAGTTGAATTCATATGAATAGAGAAGTAAAAGCAACAAGTAAACGATCATGTACAAACATACAAATTATAGTTTTTCAAACTATCATTGCACCATCTCATGGGGCTGCTGTGTTGATGTCAAAATTGTCCATGATGTTTCCCAAGTTGGGGGGTGATTAAGAAGTGAGGTAACCTCCCATCTCTTCTGGCACTGTACTCTAGACATAATACAAGGTATTTTGACACTTAAGACACCTTGGGAAAGCACACCTGGACAGTAAAATTGTCCTGTAAGGTCATGTTGATTGGGGAGAACTGTGCTGCTGTGCTGGAGATACTCACTACCAGTGCCCTGATGTCTTTTGAGTGGATTTCCTTTAGTCTGGATACTTATCTTGAGCTTCTTTTGAAATTCCTAGAAGTAGAGCTATCAGGAATTGAATTATTTTAAGCAATTAGTGAAGGAATATTAAACTTGATATCTTCACTTATAAACTGGTACATGGGAAAAAAAGACTGAAATAATAATGTTCATTTTCCAGGTTTATGCCTCTAGATAAAAAATGGCTTATTTATGTTTTTATTGCATGGTTAAATTGCACATATGATTCTGTTGTTGACCTGGCACTGACTTAAGACATCATGTGATCCTTTTGTATTAGTTTCTGAGTATATTTAATTTCTTTTTTTTATTAAAATGTCATTGGTATAGATTCTTATGAAGGCTTCATATGAGCGATATTGTGGTTACTACATTCACCCATACTATCAAGTCCCCCCCACACCCCTTTGCAGTCACTGTCCATCAGTGAAGTAAGATGCCACAGAGCCACTACTTGTCTGTCTTCTCTGTGTTACACTGTCTTGCCTGTGACTCTCCCACACACCATGAATGCCAATCATAATGCTCCTCAATCCCCTTCTCCCTCCTTCCCCACCTGCCCTCTCCCACTCCTGCCCTTTGGTAACCACTAGTCCCTTCTTGGAGTCTGTGAGTCTGCTGCTGTTTTGTTCTTTCAGTTTTCCTTTGTTGTTATACTCCACAGATGCATGAAATCATTTGGTGTCTTTCTCCGCCTGGCTTATTTCACTTAACATAATACCCTCTAGCTCCATCCATGCTGTTGCAAATGGTAGGACTTGTTTTCTTCTTATGGCTGCATGATATTCCATTGTGTATATGCACCATATCTTCTTTATCCATTCATCTACTGAGGGACATTTAGGTTGCTCCCATATCTTCACTATTGTAAATAGTGCTGTGATAAACATAGGGGTGCATATGTCTTTTTGAATCTGGGATCATGTTTTCTTTGGGTAAATTCCTAGGAGGGGAGTTCCTGGGTCAAACAGTATTTCTATTTTTAGTTTTTTGAGGAACCTCCATATTGCTTTCCACAATGGTTGAACTAATTTACATTCCCACTAACAACATAGGAGGGTTTCCCTTTCTCCTCTTCCTCACCAGCATTTATTGTTTTTTGTCTTTCTGATGCTGGCCATCCTAACTGGTGTGAGGTGATATCTCATTGTGGTTTTAATTTGCATTTCCCTGATGATTAGTGATGTGGAGCATCTTTTCATGTGCCTGTTGGCCATCTGAATTTCTTCTTTGAAGAACCGTCTCTTCATATCCTCTGCCCATTTGTTAATTGGATTATTTGCTTTTTGGGTGTTGAGGCGTGTAAGTTCTTTATATATTTTGGATGTTAACCCCTTGTTGGATATGTCATTTACAAATATATTCTCCCATACTGTAGGATGCCTTTTTGTTGTGCTGATGGTATCCTTTGCTGTACAGAAACTTTTCAGTTTGATGTAGTCCCATGAGTTCATTTTTGCTTTTGTTTCCCTTTCTAGAGGAGATGCATTCAGGAAGAAGTTGCTCATGCTTATATTCAGGAGATGTTTGCCTATGTTGTCTTATAAGAGTTTTATGGTTTTATGACTTACATTCAGGTCTTCAATCCATTTCGAATTTACTTTTGCGTATGGGGTTAGACAATGATCCAGTTTCATTCTCTTACAGGTAGCTGTCCAGTTTTGGGGTCTTCTTTTTTTATACATTCTGTAACTCTGTGTCTTTTGATTGGTGCAGTCAGCCCATTTACATTTAGGGTGATTATTGATAGATATTTTATTTACTGCCATTGCATGCTCTATATCTGTGGTTACCAAAGGTTCAAGGGTAGCTTCTTTACTGTCTAACAGTCTAACTTAACTCACTTAGTATGCTATTTTAAGCACAATCTAAAGGTTCTTTTTTTTTCTCCCTTCTTTTTCTTCTTCCTGCTGTCTCTCTCTTTATATATTAGGTATCATATTCTGTGGTCTTTGTGTATCCCTTGACTGACTTTGTATGTAGTTGATTTAATTTTGCATTTGCTTAGTAATTATTTGTTCTACTTCCTTCACTGTGATTTTATTTTTTCTGATGGCAGCTATTTAGCCTCAGGAGCACTTCCATCTATAGTAGTCCCTCCAAAATAGATTGTAGAGATGTTTTGTGGGAGGTAAAGTCCCTCAACTTTTGCTTATCTGGAGATTGCTTAATTCCTGCTTCAAATTTAAATGGTAATCTTGCCAAGTAGAGTATTCTTGGTTCAAGGCCCTTCTCTTCCATTGCATTAAGTATATTGTACCACTCCCTTGTGGCCTGTAAGGTTTCTGCTGAAAAGTCTGATGATAGCCTGAGTAGTTTTCCTTTATATGTGGTCTTTTTTCTCTCTCTGGCTGCTTTTAATATTCTGTCCTTGTCGTTGATCTTTGCCATTTTAATTATTATATGTCTTGGTGTTGTCTTCCTTGAGTCCCTTGCGTTGGGAGATCTGAGCACTTCCATGGCCTTGAGAGACTATTTCTTCCCCAGAATGTGTAAGTTTTCATCAATTATTTCCTCAAAGTCATTTACTATCCCTTTTTCTCTCTCTTCTTCTTCTAGTATGCCTAAAATGTGAATATTGTTCCATTTGGATTGGTCACACAGTTCTCTCAATATTCTTTCATTCTTAGAGATTCTGTTTTCTCTCTGTGCCTCAGCTTCTTTGTATTCCTGTTCTCTAATTTCTATTTCATTTACCATCTCCTCTACCTCATCTAGTCTGTTTTTAAATCCCTCCATTGTATGTTTGCCTACTGTATTTTTCCAAGTTTCTCTTTCCTGAAGTCCTCCCTGAGGTCTTGAATATTTTTCTGCAGTTCTGTGAGCATATTTATGGTTTTTATTTTGAAATCTTTATCAGGAAGATTGGTGATTTCAGTTTCACTTGGCCCTCCTTCTGGTGTTTGTGGGACTTTGGTTTGTACCAGGTTCTTCTAATGTTTCATATTTATAGTGAATAATATGGAATAATAACTTTGTGTAGGCGGCACCCTCTAGTGCTGAGAAGCTCTGCTCCCAGGAGTTGCTCTGCACCTGGAGCGATGGCGGGGGTCACAGGCAAATCACGCTGGTGCCTGCCTGAAGGAGAGAACTCTTTCCTGCTTCCCGGCAGCAGTGCCTGCCTCCCCTACCATGGCCAATGGGCCAAGCGCAGAGGGAGTAGCCTCAGTGCTATGCCCCTGTAGCTGCGATAGGCAGGGCCGCCCTCTGGCTGGCCTGGTCCAATGACGGGGACAGCAGATTTGTGAACTGGTGGCAGTGGGAAGGAAGAAGCAGCAGGCTGAGTATCGCAGTGGGGGGCCTCTGGGCTGCATTGCCATCCAGGGTGATGGAGTCCCCAAAGCTCCCAAAAGTTCCCAACCTGCTGGGCTGAGTGCATTGGGATAATTTTGTCCACCTGTCCTTTATGCTGAGCAGCAAGCCCTGTGCAGTCCTTGCCCCTTTAGCAGCCCTTTCACTGTTGGGAAGTCTCTCAGAGTGCCCACCTTTCTGTTGTCCGAGAGGCTGGTTATGGGTACCTGTTCTCCACAACCAGCTGGAATCTCAGTCTCTCTAAGTATTCCTCCTGTCTTTGCTTTCCAATCCCACTAATCTCCAATACATCATGTAATGTAGGTTCATGTTCCCAGAGCAGATCTCCAGGGCTGGGTGTTCAGCAGTCCTAGCCCTCCACACCTGCCCCACTCTGTTTTTCTTACTCCCATCAATTAGCTACGGTGGGGGAAGGGCTTGGTTCCCATCGGATCGCAGCTTTGCATCTTTACCCTTTTCCATGAGGTCTTCTTTTTTCCCCAAATGTAGGCAGTCTGTCGCAGTCTTCTTTCCTGTTGCTCCTCCAGGATTAGTTAGATTTGTTGTACTTTCATATTATATGTGGTTTTCGGAGGAGGTTTCTGTTTCACTTCTCATGCCACTATCTTTAAGTCCCCGAAAGATGAGTTCTATCTCTGAGTGTATTTAAAGAATCAGTTGCATGAAGTGCACACAATGCATAGAAAAGCATGCAAATTGGATGGAAATGCTGCTAGAAGTAATGATAATTAGGGGGAATGTGCCCTGTTCTCCGAGGTAGGCAATCATGGAGTCAGCTTAAACTTTCATAGGGGCAGGGCTCTCCTCACTTCCGTCAGCTCACTGTTAAAAGTTCAGATGTTTTTGCTTCAGTGTTCTAGATTTTCTTATATTTAATTAGGCAGCCACAACTTCTGAATCCTTTGCTTTAGTAAAGTCATGTGGTTATTAGCAAAATAATTATTATTTTCTCAATGACACTATTATAACTTGTGAGCTCTTGTGACCTTACTATGTACAGAATGTTTGGATTGAGTGGCTAATATAGAACTGGCAGGAAACCTAGCTTAGAACTTTTCTTTACTGGAAAGGGGAAATATAGTAAGTGGAGAGTGTTGAAATCTTCTTTCCAATTACTTGAATGTCATTCTTTATAGAAAAAGGTTTCTAGTGAAGAATAATTCAGCTTGAATTTTATTCTTCTTCCAAGGTCAAACAGGTTACCTGTCACTCCTGGAAACACTCTCTCAAGAAAATAGCTTTAAATGTTACTAGATGCTGCAAATAACATCTTTCTGAAATGTAGTCCTGTTCGTTAGCTCTGACAGTGCACCAGACTGAGTTGTGGGTAATAACATCTATGTGTTGGCTTTTTAATACTCAACTTTTGCATTCTCAAGATGAGACTATGAAAGTGCTGTTTGAAGATAGTGTCTTTTCAGTGTCATCATTCTCAAGTGATTTCCATGTTTATAATTCCATTTTTTTTTTGGTGTATATATATTGGTGTCATTAATGTACAATTACATGAGCAACATTATTGTTACTAGACTCCCCCTATTGTCAAGTCCCCACCACATACCCCATTACAGTCATTGTCCATCAGCGTAGTAAGATGCTATAGAGTCACTACTTGTCTTCTCTGTGCTATACTGCCTTTCCCATGTTCCCCCTCACTGCCTTATGTGAGCTAATCATAATGCCCCCTTTTCACCCTTATCCCTTCCTTCGCACCCATCCTCCCCAGTCCCTTTCCCTTTGGTAACTGTTAGTCCATTCTTGGGTTCTGTGAGTCTGCTGCTGTTTTGTTCCTTTAGTTTTTTTCTTTGTTCTTATACTCCACAGATGAGTGAAATCATTTGATACTTGTCTTTCTCCACCTGGCCTGTCTCACTGAGCATAATACCTTCTAGCTACATCCATGTTGTTGCAAATGGTAGGATTTGTTTTCTTCTTATGGCTGAATAATATTCCATTGTGTGTATGTACCACATCTTCTTTATCCATTCATCTACTGATGGACACTTAGGTTGCTTCCATTTCTTGGCTCTTGTAAAAAGTGCTGTGATAAACATACAGGTGCTTATGTCTTTTTCAAACTGGGCTGCTTCATTCTTAGGGTAAATTCCTAGGAGTGGAATTCCTGCGTCAAATGGTATTTCTATTTTGAGCTTTTTGAGGAACCTCCATACTGCTTTCCACAATGGTTGAACTAATTTACATTCCCACCAGCAGTGTAGAAAGGTTCCCCTTTCTGCACATCCTCGCCAGCATTTGTTGTTTATAATTCCATTTTTATCTCGAAAACATATGCAAATTTGTATTTAGTGCTTCTGCTAATTATCTATATAGTTAAATTTATAAAATGCTCATGTCCAGTCATTTTAAGTGTAGTAGACATTTTATCTGAAAATTTCCAAAATAGGCCAATGTGTTGAGTACTCTCTTTTTCCCCTTTTTATTTTAACCTAAAAGCAAATTGCTATGGATTTCTTAATTCACTTTCCTCAGGACCTGTTTCAGTTAGATCAAACTAGGAATTTTAACATCAGTTATGAATTTTTACCAGTATTGTCATTACTCACAAATAGAAATGCAGCCATAATGTTTGCCTGTTCGTGTGACTCATTGCATGTTCTGCTTCTGCTTTTTGAACTTTTGTTCTTCAAACAGGCTTGAAGTTAAGAAAGGCTTTTCTTCTGTACTTTTATCTTATTTCTTTTCTTTTCTATTCTCTACCTACAACACTCTTTCTTCTCTTGCTGGTAATAATTTTTTTTCTTCTTGACCTATGTCCTTTGCAGTGTGTTCCAAAAGTGAATATTCTAAAATTTTTAACCAAATCAAAGTTTTTCTGGCCTTTCCCATATATGTTAAGCTCTGCTCTCTCCTTCATCATGTAACTCTGTAGTGTCATTGTGAACAATGATAACCATGTTTTAATTTTGTATGTAGAAGTCCTTTCAGAACTAAGCTATTCTTTTGGAATTTGGGGGATTTAAGCCCCTTTCTCATCTTTACAAGTTGTAGAGGAAATATTTTCACTGAACTGCAAGGCCAAGACAGGCTAATGATTTTATCTTTAATTACTAAGTCTAATTACTGTAGAACAAGAGTCTAAAACACAAAGGTACTTTAAATATACCAAACATTCATATTGGATCTCAGAGAAGTTTTGGAATTATTAAAGGTAAATCTGCTGGCTCTTGGTTCTAAATATCTCTCAGTCATTTAAGGGATTTAAACAATGCTTTCCATTTGATAGATAACAGGCATTATGATTTGAGAAAGTTCTGTTTGCAGCTTAGATGCAGCACATTAAAAACAGAAAATACACTGCCCTAGAAATCTGAAGACCTGGCTGTGGCTTTACCTGCATCTCTTAATGTTTCTGTTTTCTACCTTATCAACTGCCTGTCTTTAAAATGTTTACCTATATAAAAGTATAAATATAAAAATATAAACTTTTATTCAAAAAAACTATGTTACATATAGAATAACTTTATACACTTAGCTTAATTTGAAATCATTAATTTCAAAAAATGTTAAAAAGGTATATTTAATATTGTAAAATATAATTATATAGTAAAGTAGACTTTTTAACTATTTAGCTGAATTTTAATTTTTAAATGAAGAAAACATAGGATCTCAGGTAAGATATAGTTTTATGCATGATATAAATATAATCTCTATAAAATGAATTGATATGTTAAATCCTTAAAAAAATACTATTTTTTATTGACCCAACAGTATTTTCCTAGTATATTCTACTACTGAATTTTTAACATATCTGCTGTCCTTCCTTGAAGTCTGAATATCCACTTATACATCAATTCTATATAGTTAATAAAATCTCAAAAATTAGTATTTCATTAAATGTATTCTATTCATTAAAAAATAAAATGAGACATTTTATTTTGGTGGCATGAAAGTTCTAGAAGAATGAGTCTTAACTTTTTCATCAAAAATGACATTGACGTAAGTGATCAACAACCAATCATACCAGAAAAAATATCTTTTATCTATATTTTAATTTTTAAACTATAATAGCTAGTTCTAAAAATATATAAAATATGTAATAGCAAATTCATTAAATCCATCAATAGAATAGATAGATAGATAGATAGATAGATAGATAGATAGATAGATAGATAGACAGACAGTATATCATAGCTAACATAAATCTTTATCTTCAAACCTAGTCAACAGGGTTTTTCCCCCCTAAAAATTTTTTTTTTTTAAGCCATAGGTTAAGTATTTTTTTCCCCTTTTCCTTCATTAGCTGTCAGCTTCCAACACTGAAAATTATCTCCCAATATTTTCCTTGACAAAGATCTCAGTGAAGTTTTAGGGATGTCTAATGGAGGACAAATTTTGAACATTTATGTAAAATGAAGTAGGTAACATAGTAAAAATAAAGTCAAGTTATTGTATAATTAACTAATTATTTAGAATCTAAAGCAAAAGAAGGAGGTCAGGAGAGTTTAAAGATATATGCTCCGTAAATGTAAATAGCAGATAACAAGGATTTTTTTTTCCAAAATTACTTATAAGGGATTCATCTGGTCACCATAGAGAAGCCCCAATCCCTTAAAACTTATACATTTATATTACTTTACAGTGATTATTGGCGTTTATAATAATGACCTTGAATTATTTTATGGACCTGGAATATTTTCAAAATCTTCAGTGAAAGATTAAGGTATTAAAAGTGTGTGTGCAGCAACTTGCCCTCTCTGGTCCAGTGCACTCAGTCTTGGTATATGTGATACATGTAAGTTAATCATCTTATGTATGTACAAGCCATGCAGACCAACTGCCCTAATCTTTCTTGTATGACGTAAAATGAAAGGACCATGTGAATAAAAGATGATAAAAATAACCTATCAGGGCCCCTTAATTGTAGGGTGGGTATAGGAGTACTCTGACCTATTCTACCTTTTTCTACCTCTTCTGACCAGCCAAGAAACTAGATGATCTTTCTTCCAAGTTTTACCACCTGTGAGGTTTTCATTCCTGTGGCATTTAAGCATTAACTTCCTTGAAACAAGGAAGATGCAAACAGCGTGTTTCTGCCCTCCCTACACCCCGTGGAGATCTACAGGGACCTTGACCCTTCCTCTCTGTACTCACTCATAAGTCATGTAACAAACACAGGTGTGCTTATATTGTGTCCGCTTGCTCTTAAGCCTGCACAGAGCAGTTATAATACCTGACCAAATGTGACCCACTTCCATACTGTTCTACTTCCTAATTCTAACCTCTGTGACCAGCCAAAGTGTGTCTAAGGACAGCAGGAGAAGGGTGTCAAAACCCTGTTCTAGGGTCTTGCCCTTTCATTTTGGGAGGAAATTTCCAGTGGTGAGGATGTCAAGAGCTTGGGCTGTGTCTCTTGAAGTGCAATCCCAAATCATTTTCTCTGCAGATTCTCCCTCCTTGGTAAACCTCGTGCATGAATGAGAACACAGCTCTTCACAAATGGACACTGAAGGCTCTTAAATAGATATAGACCATCCAACTCCTTAAAATTCGGGTCTCTGAGGTAGTGGAAGTTTAGAGGGATGGACACATAGATAGGCAGACAAATCAATGGCTGACATAGCCGACCAGAGTGCTATGAACTTCAAGAGGATCAAAGGTCTCAAAGACTCAAGTCCCATTTCAAAGACAAAGAGTTTGTCTGGAGGCACTCGCCATTCTGTGAGCACTCTGTCCGGACCATTCTGAATTCAAACCTCCTAAACTGGCCTTTTTACCATTTTGTTTGTTCCTTGTTAATCCTGTATGTCTAACCCTACTACTGCCTGAACCATGGGTTCATCCCATACCAGTTGTCCTGCTTCGGAACAGAGCTGACTGGTGTTTAAATATTGCATTTGATTGTTAGAAACACACCGATCAATTATCATCTCTAGTATGTTTTTCTTTGAGAGACAAAGCAATGTTCTAACAAGGGCAAATTCTCTTTTATGCTAAAGTTCCTACAGGGGTTGTTTACAACAGAAGAGAGAATTCTATTGCATATGATATTTATAAAATAATGTTAGAAAATTAAAGCACCATGATTTAAAATAATCTGTCTTGAGTCTGTAAGCTTAAATCAAAAGATATATAAAGATATATTTATCATGTCCAGCATAATGAAAATAGTTATTTTGATTAGTTTTATATGTGGTGGCCTTAATTTCAACCATAAATACCTTAAATATATTCTAGTACTATTACTATGCTGTTCTCAAGAAAATATTATCAGTTGAACTTTTTTTTACATAATAATCAAATGTAAGGAATAATGAAGTAATGTGAAACTCAAAGATATCCAAAAGAAAAGAAATATTGCCATACGATTGTGTGTTTCCATAATAAATAGGAAGACTGTTAAGAATAAGTATTGTATTAAAATTAAAGACATTATTCCTTTTTAGAAGCCTTCTCCTTGCCATCTGGGCATAAAGTCTCTGCATCCTTTAAAAAGTTTTTGTTGTATGTTAACTGGTACATACAAAGAGTGTATGTCATAGTTTTCAAATACTAAGACACACAACACACACAAAATGAACATCCTGAACTAACGACCTAAGTAAAGAATTAGAACATTGTTAAAGCTGTGGCCCCCATCTGTGTGCTGCTCCCTTCCCGCACTCCCAGCATTCCTGCCCCAGAGGCAGCCTTTCTGGTATGTTGACAGTTACCTAACATTTTTTTTCCAATATGGCTTTATCACATATATGTTTTCTGAACAGTATATCATTTGCTTTTGCTTGATTTTAACTTAATAAAAATGGTTGCCTATTGTAGGTAATCTGTGATTTGAATTTTTCACTCAGTATTTAATTTTTAGTCATTGTTGTCTTGTGTGCTGCTCTAGTTTGTTCATTTCTCTGGCTTTAATATCCCCTTGCGTGATGAGAAGTCAGTTAATTGTGATGGATATTTGGGCCATCTCTAATTAAGTAGTATTTAAGAAATTCTTCCTCACCTTGAACTAAAAAAGTTATCCCCCATATTTTAAAAACTTTTGTCTTTCACATTGGGCCTCTAATCCACTAAGCATTGATTTTTAAAATAATAGCTTTATTAAGATATAATTTCCCATTCCATACAATTTACCCATTTACAGTGTACAAGTCAGGGGTTTTAGTGTATCCCCAGAGTTGTGCAACCACCACGCCAATCAATTTATAACATTCTGTCACCTCCTGTCAAAAGGCTCATACCCATTAACATTTGCTGCCCATTCCTCCAACATGCTGGCCTCAGGCAACCACTAATTTAAATTCTGTCTACATTTGCCTATTTTGGCTACTTATCTATTGTAATCATACAATGTAGTCTTCTCTCACTCAGTATGTTTTCAAGGTTTATTTGTGTTATATCATGTGTTCTCCATTCAACTTCTATTGCTGAATAATATTTCATTATTTGTATAGAATATATCTTATTTGTTCATCAGTTGATGGACATTTGACGGTTTCTACTTTTTGGCTGTTACGAACAATGATGCTTTGAACATCCATGTACACATTTTTGTGTAGAAATATGCTTTATTTCTCTTAGATATATAACTGGGAAGGGAGATGATTGATTTTTGTCTATTGTGCAAGGTGAGTATTTGATTTCATTTTTTCCAATATAAATAACTTACTGTCGTAGTACCATTTCCCCACTAAACTGCAGTGCCACCTCTGTCCAGTGTGAACCTGTTTCTAGGCTCTCCATGATCTTCTATTAGTGAAGTTTTTCTGTTTTCTATGATAATACCACACTGTGTTAATTTCAATAACATTATTTTAGGTCCTGATATCTGGTATGGAGTTTCATACCACCAGTCCTTCTTTAGGAGTGTCCTGGCACATTGTTCATCCCTGTACATTTTAGATTCAGCTTGTCAAGTTTCTTGAAAGCTTCTTTTGAAATTTTCATTGGACTTGCATTGACAGTGTAGGTCAGTCTGGGGAGAACTGATGGAAGGGCTTTCCGTTATCATATGTCTCTCAGTAACTTAGGTCTTCTTTAATGTCTTTCAAAGAGGCTTATAATTTTTCTTTAAAGTTTTCCACATCTTTTGGTAGACTTTATGAGAATCTTACATTTTTTATAGTTTTATATGGTGGGTGCTTTATAATCATTTTGCTATTATATAAACCTTACAAATGATTTTAAATTTTCGATTAAAACACTGATTTTTTATTCCAAAAGCTATTGGATTTATGCATTCATTTTGCATATTCTCTATAGACAGTCATAATATCCATGACTAAAAATAGTCTTGTTTTCATTGTATTTTTTCCTGTCATACACCTAACAAATACAAGCAGTGGTAGTAAGCATTCTTTTTCCTAATTTTAGAAGGGATATTTTAACATTTCACAATAAAGAATGGATAAAATTTGCTGAGATTTTGGTAAAAAGCTTATATCTAGTAAGACGGACTCTTCTATTCCTATTTTGCAAAGATTTTCTGTCAGGAAATTTTCCAAATGGTTTTCTGTATGTTGGTATAATCACAAGGCTTTAAAAAAAATACATTGTTGGAGTAAATCATATTATAAGTTATTTTCTAACGTTACATCAGGATTATGTCCCATCCAATTTTTTTCATGGTGTCTTATTACAGGATGTGATTTACTAGTAATTGTTGAGAGAGATTGACCTGAAGTATTTCTTTTTTGGACATGTTTTTTAATTGATGTTATACTAGCCTTTATAAATTGAGTTTTTGAATAATACTTTTTCTATTGCCTGAAAGAATTAGTGTAAGAGTGAGTTATTTGTGTCTTAGATATTTGGTGGAGCTGGCCAATAGAGCCATCTGGGCTTGATATTCCATTTCTGGAATGATTTTTGACTACTATTTAAATGTCTCTAATGGTTCTATGATGATTCACATTTTCCAGTTTTTTCTAGTCAGTTTTAGTAAATTGTTATAGCTTAGGAATTTCTCCTTCTCATCTAGCTTTGATATTTATTGGCATGTCTAGATTTTTATAAATGTTAAATGGCCCTTGCATTCCCTGCAACTTGGGATTACTTATTTTTATACATTGCTGGCTTTGGTTTGCTAATAATTTATCTGGGATTTTTATGTCTGTGTTCATGAGTGAGTTGGCCTATAATTTTTATTTCTCTTCCTATTCCTGTCATCCTTTGGTAGCAATGTTATGACATCTGAAATAGTTTGTGGGTATATTTCTCTTTCTCTATTCTCTGGATAAGTTTGTAAAAGACTAGAATGATTTACTTCTTGGGAGATGTTTTTAGAATTCATTCGTAAAATTATCTGAGCTTAGGGTTTTCTTTATGGGAAGATTTTAAACCATTCTTTCAGTTTCTTTAATTAGATTATTCAGTTCTTTTTCTTCTTTTGGCCTTTTATACGCTCCCAGGAATCTATTTCACCCAGGTCTTCTGAGTATTAGCATGATATTTTTATGGTATTATCCCCTTGTTTTGAATCCGTGATGGATCTGTAGTATATCCTTTTTAAATTTCAGTGCCAGTTATTAACTCTTGCTTTTAGATAATATTGCCATAGCTTTATTTTCATCTCTAATATTGTTTATTTGTGCCTTCTTCCTGTTTCATCAGCTTAACCAGAAATTGTTTTATCTTACTGATATCTTAAATTGGTTGCCTACTTCATTAAGCATGTTAAGGCTACATATTTCCTTCTCTTTAGCTTCATCCTTTAAGATTTGAAAACTAATGTTTTCATTACCAATCCTAAGAATTTTTACTTAAATATTATGAATTTATTTTTTAATAGGAAATATGGTAACATCAGTAAGAATTTTAAAGTAAAAAAAAAAAGATTATCTCCCATGTACCCCTGTCCTTACTAACCCCCCTCATTCCCATCTAAAAGTGCACAAATGTAAAATGTGTCTTGCATCTTCTTCTTAGAACCGCAAATCAGTTCTAAGTACTTAAAATTTCTATCTTAATTATGTTTTGAACCATGAATTACTTAGGGTATATACTTTTACATTTTGAAGTATATGGGAATTACTTTGGTTTTGTTGCTATTTTTTATGTCATAGTTCCAATTTTAATTACAATCTTGTCAAAGAATGTCTCTTGATACCAACAGTTTTTTGCAACGTGTTGACATGTTTCAAGCCTGTGTGTGTGTGCGTGTGCACATGAAAACTTCCTACTAAAATTGTGGATTTTTCCATTTCCCCTGCAGTTCCCTTAAGTTTGTTGTATATATTTTGAGGTGGTTTTATCACATATGTACAAGTTTACAGGTATCTCCCTGGTGAATGAAAATTTTAAAACATTATTTAAATGGTAGTCTATTTTGAGAGTGCCTTTGATGACTATTTTAGTGATATAACTTTTTCCATCTCTTTAGCTTCAAACTCTTTGTGTATACAGTGTCTTACAAATAATACAGATTAATTTTGATTTGTTAAAAAATCTGAACTATCATACTCTTTTAACCAGGAATTTTGGTCCATACATTTATTGCGATTATTGGTAGACCATCTTCCTTTTTTCACCTTTCCCACTTTTTTCTATGTTTCTCCCTTGACACTATTTTTTTTTAATTTTGTTATCATTAATCTACAATTTCATGAAGAGCATTATGTTTACTAGGCTCTCCCCTACACCAAGTCCCCCTGACAAACCCCATTATAGTCACTGTCCATCAGCGTAGTAAGATGTTGTAGAATCACTACTTGTCTTCTCTGTGTTGCACAGCCCTCCCCGTGCCCCCCACCGACATTATACATGCTAATCATAATACCCCCTTTCTTCTTCCCTGCCCTTATCCCTCCCTACCCTCCCATTCTCTCCAGTCCCTTTCCCTTAGGTAACTGTTAGTCCCTTCTTGGGTTCTGTGATTCTGCTGCTGTTTTGTTCCTTCAGTTTTCCCTTTGTTCTTATACTCCACAGATGAGTGAAATCATTTGGTATTTGTCTTTCTCAGCTTGGCTTACTTCACTGAGCATAATACCTTCTAGCTCCATCCATGTTGTTGCAAATTGTAGAATTTGTTTTCTTCTTATGGCTGAATAATATTCCATGTGTATATGTACCACATCTTCTTTATCCATTCATCTACTGATGGACACTTAGGTTGCTTCCATTTCTTGGCTACTGTAAATAGAGCTGTGATAACCATAAGGGTGCATCTGTCTTTTTCAAACTGGAGTGCTGCATTCTTAGGGTAAATTCCTAGGAGTGGGATTCCTGGGTCAAATGGTAAGTCTGTTTTGAGGAACCTCCATACTGCTTTCCACAATGGTTGAACTAATTTGCATTCCCACCAGCAGTGTAGGAGGGATCCCCTTTCTCCACAACCTCACCAACATTTGTTGTTGTTTGTCTTTTGGATGGTAGCCATCCTTACTGGTGTGAGGTGATACTTCATTGTGGTTTTAATTTGCATTTCTCTGATAACTAGCAATGTGGAGCATCTTTTTGTGTATCTGTTGGCCATCTGAATTTCATCTTTGGAGAACTGTTCAGCTCCTCTTCCCATTTTTTAATTGGATTATTAGCTTTTTGTTGAGGTGCGTGAGCTCTTTATATATTTTGGATGTCAAGCCTTTATTGGATCTGTCATTTACAAATATATTCTCCCATACTGTAGGTACCTTTTTGTTCTATTGATGGTATCCTTTGCTGTACAGAAGCTTTTCAGCTTGATATAGTCCCACCTGTTCATTTTTGCTTTTGTTTTCCTTGCCTGGGGAGATATGTTCATGAAGAAGTCACTAATGTTTATGTCCAAGAGATTTTTGCCTATGTTTTTTTTCTAAGAGTTTTATGGTTTCATGACTTACATTCAGGTCTTTGATCCATTTCGAATTTACTTTTGTATATGGGGTTAGACAGTGATTCAGTTTCATTCTCTTACATGTAGCTGTCCAGTTTTGCCAGCACCATCTGTTGAAGAGACCGTCATTTTCCCATTGTATGTCCATGGCTCCTTTATCGAATATTAATTGACCATAGATGTTTGGGTTAATGGCTGGAGTCTCTAATCTGTTCCACTGGTCTGTGGCTCTGTTCTTGTGCCAGTACCAAATTGTCTTGATTACTATGGCTTTGTAGTAGAGCTTGAAGTTGGGGAGTAAGATCCCCCCCAATTTATTCTTCTTTCTCAGGATTGCTTTGGCTATTCAGTTTGACACTATTTTTAAAACAGTTTTAGATTTACAGAGAAACTGAGAGAATTATATAGAGAGCTTCTATATACCTTGCACCTGATTTCCCCATTTAATAACATCTTGCATTAGTAGGACATATTGCTTATAATTATGTACCAATATTGATACATCATCATTAACTAACCCATTCCTCATTCAGATTTCCTTAGTTTTTACCTAATGTCCTTTTTCTTTTCTAATATCCCACCTAGAATATTACATCACATTTAGTTATCATGTCTCCTTAGTCTCTTTGCTATGATAGTTTGTCAGATATTCATCATTTTGATGACCTCAACAGCGAGGAGTTCCCATGAGGAATATGTAAAATGCCTTTCTATTATAATTTGAAATTTTTCTGTGAGAAAGATTTATCACTTCTTCCCCATTTATTAATTTATTAAATCATTGATATCAGTATGTACTCATGAATATTTATTTTGTTCTTTGGATATAATCTAATACTTCCTTGTTACTCAAATTGTTTCAGCTTTGACCATTGGGAGCTCTTTTAGTTAGTCCCTTGTCCCTTTGATATACCCCCCATTAACGAGCTCACACATACTTCTAGCACAGTAAGATGCTTCAGTTCATCTTATGTATTACTTGCCTATTCCTAGAATCAATCATTTGTCCAAGGACCATGTTTTCCTTTTATTGGAGAGTGGTACTAGAAACCTGTGTCTGGGAGAGTGGTGTGCTTGTTGCTACTGCAATTTCATTCACTGAGTGTAATCTGTTTTGCCCCATTTTTTTGGCTTTTAAGTTTTTCTCTTTGTCATTTGTGTTCTCCATTTCATTACCTAGTATCTTGATGTGGATTTCTTTTCTTTCTTTCTTTTCTTTACTTTCTCTTTTTTTCTATTCTGCTTGATATTTATTCTGTTATCTGTGCATTCTTGCTTTTCTTTGGTTCTGGAAAATTCACTCATCATCTTTTCATATATTCTCTACTTTCCCTTCTCTTTCCTTTTCTCGTTGAATTCTAGACATATATTAAATCTTATTTTTCCTTCCATAGCTTTAGATTTCTCAATTATTTAAATCTTCTGATATTATAGTGTTGCATTCTAAGTAATTTGTTAAGATCTCTTTTCCTGTTTCATTCCTTATTTCTGCTATGCTGAAGCTATCTTAAGTCACCAATTCTGTCTTCATTACAAGACTTTTATTTTTAGAAATTATTTTTTATTCTTTCTTAAATCTGTTCATTTTTGCTTAATTTCTCCTGGTTTACTCATTTTGTGATTCCATCCTTTGTTTCTTTAAATAGTTAATACAAGTTTATTTTACTGATAATTCCCATATCTGAATTGCTTGCCAATTAGAATCTGTTTCTGCTGACGCTTACCAATGGTGTTTTTTTCTGGATTTAGTAATTGTTTTATTATCAGCTCATGTTTGGTTTATCTTAATTGTGGGAACCATGGGGACATTAAACAGAAGAAGCTTTTCTCCAGAGTAAATTTGTTTTAGCCTCAGGTGGGAATACATAACACTGCTGATCTGGAGCCACTTTAGTCCTATTGCAGCGTCTCTGACTTAATCCGGTGGTATCTTGTCCAGCTCTCCTATCCCTTTCCCTTGAAGCTGCAGCACTGATAAGAACATTTGCTTTTTATGCTCACTGCTGTCCTGTTTTCGACACATGCAGTTTTACATGTGTGTGGTTTTTGTTGTGTTTTGTTTTTCCCTTAGGATGTTTCTCTTATTTCCTATGAATTAAGAAAGAGAAAAACATATTTTATATAGAATCTAATTGTTTCATCTCATGAGGACTTCTCCGAATATCTAATCTGCCAACCTGCTTGAAGTAAACATCTCAAATCACTCATATTTCTTCGTCTTCCTTGCCTTTAACATACATTGAATTTTTCAGGTTTTTCAATCCTACTTCTAAAGTTGTATCCCCACCCTTGCCCCGTTGTTGGCCTTCCCATCTCCAGTGTGTGTCTAACCCCTTATATAAACTGTTTCCAGATTAGTCTGTCTTAGTACAAATTCAGTGGTATTTCTTGGTTCACTGTCCCCACATGCTCCTCTCCAGCATTCAGCTTAGGTATCTTCACTGGTCATTCAGTGCCTTGAAATCCAAACCCTGTAACTTAATGTTCAAAATCCTTCAACATCTGCACCAAATCTAAGTTTTCCTTATTCCTCTTTAATGCTCCATTTTTCTTCCATATGGCTCATTCTTTCTTCCTGTAATGTCCTGTATCTATCCCTGTCATCTAAGGGTACTAATTTTTCTCTTAAGGTCCATCTGAGATGCATTCAGTTTCATTTAATTTTCAAGAATCCTTCCTAGCTCAGAGTAACTGCTCCCTGTTCTGAACTCTTACGGCACTTATCTTAAGGCTTTTATTGTGTGTGTGTGTGTGTGTGTGTGTGTGTGTGTGTGTGTGTGTGTGTGTACATATATGTGTAGCTTATGTATTATAGTCTAAACTCATTAGAGAAAATTTTTTCCTGGAAGTCACTTATCATGGTGGCTTCTACATCATAGACCCTAATAATAGTGAATTACACATAATTATAACTTAAAGAGTAACACGTGGGAAATATTTCAGTTTGTGGTAGTGATTACTCATACACTGTCTATGAATGTGCAAAGGTAACCTAATATATTAATAAGTTGTTAATGTGTCTCTATTCCAAGAGTGACTCTACAATAATTTTTCAGTTTTGAAATAATCCAAATGACTGTTTCTTAACCATGAATGTGTCCTCAACTTAGATACATTTTGCTTTCATTAAGTACATTTTAAAATTGTGTTTGGGACTACTTTGAGGATAATCCTGGCAATCCATAGTCACTCATAAGGTATTTCAACCTCCCACCTCTTTTGCCAAAGCTTGTCAGATTCAGAGTGGTTTCAAGAATCATTAGCTTTCTAAGTAAACTGATCTATATGTTTGGTTTCCTTTTTTTTATAGTTCATTTTTTTATTTTAGTCAAATAGGTATAAAATAAAATTTACCATCTTAACCATTTTGAAGTGTACAGCTCAGTGTTATTAAATACATTCACATTGTTAGGCAATCATTGCCACCATCTATCCACATAACTCTTTTCACCTTGTAAACCTGAAATGAAACTTTATGCCATTTAAATAATAACTCCCCATTCTCACCTCCTCCCAGCTCCAGGCACCCACCATTATACGTTCTTTGTATGTGATTGTGACTACTCTAAGTACCTCAGATAAATGGAGTCATTACAGTATTTGTCTTTTGGTGACTAGTTTATTTCACTTAGCATAATGTCCTTAAGATTTATCCATGTCATAGTATATTGCAGAATTTCTTTAAGGGTGAATAATATTCAGCCATATGTATATACTGCATTTTGCTTATCCATTCATCGTTCAGTGGACATTTAGGTTGCTTCTATGTTTTCTGGTCTGTATATTTTTTTAACTGTTAATTGGAAGTCAGCTTGATTAAAACTTGCCCTTAAAGTGTCTCTTATATAGTCTCTTACAAACACAACCTTTATTAATTTGTGAAATTTTTCCATAATTCTGCTCTTTTACTTCAGTCACTTAGATGAAGTTTTATAACTCACTGTTTACAATATTAAAGAAAAATGAATACGTTGATTCTACATTGATCTTGGCAGTTCCATCACTCTGGGTATCAGCACATGCTAATGGTTAAAATATTAAATACTAAAGGGAAGACTTCAACATTAAGTTCTTTCATTTAATGCTTATTTTTTCCATAATTAGTTGATACATTTTTCAGTATGGTTTTTCTACTTGAAAATCACTTTTGGACTAAAGCCAGTGCATATCAATGTTGGCCAGCAGTTTAAATGCTGCCCTCTAAATTCATCACATACCTAGTCAACCAAAAAAAACATGTGAAATGATGACATGCAGCACTGACAAGGGTGTGGAGACACAGGTACACATATGCTCTGTTGTGCACACTGGAAATGGAGTCAGTGTTTCTTTAGAACAATTTGGAAAAGAAGTTAAAAAGTTATTCTTTTCACCAAATAATTTTGATAACATAACCTAAAAGCAAAATATTACTGTAGTTAATTCAAAGATGTCTAAAGTGCAAATAATGAATAATTGGAAATAAAACAAAATCCAAGAATAGCATAATTAAGTAAATTATGTTTATAGTGCAATGATGCAAAGAGCCAAACTAATAAATGGGAATGAAGATGTAAAATTAGGTGTGGGAAATGGCAGAGCATTATCTATACCATTAAAAATTATTTTTATGTACATTGACAAAAATTGAAATTCAGTTTGGGATGATGTCAATGCTTTTGAAAAACTTACTTTTTTTGCCCATTTTTAAACTTTTTATAAAGACATTATGACCTTGTGACTTTGGATGTTAACTTTGTACTAATTGTAGTGAAAATTAAAAGTTAAAAGTACATAATAAGAGTAAAATAATAAATCCAATAAACATCATTCATTGTGAGAAATTCTACTTTGTTACAGTATAGTATATGATAAGAAGCAAAGGCTTTCAAATCAGATTGAACTTGGATAAAATCTTTCCATGACTTTTTCTCAGATTCCGTGTGTTAGTCCTTCTGGGCTGCCACACAGTGGGTGACTTACAAACAACAGAATTCATTTGTCACATTTCTGGAGGCTGGGAAGTTCAAGACCAAGGCATCAGCACAGTGCTGTTATGATGAAGGCCCCATTCCTGGTGCATAGCCAGTACCTTGTCACTGTGCCCTCAGATGGTAGAAAGGGCAAGGGAGCCCTCTGGGTCTTTTTTATAATGGCAGTAGTCTCATTTTACAAAGGCATGAATCACCTCCTTAAGGGCCAAGAGGACTGGTGTCGTGATGAGAAGAGGGGACTCTACACAGAGAGAGACACCAAGGAAGTCACATGAAGGTGGAGGCAGAGACTGGAATGATGCATCTATAAACCAAGGAATGCCAAGGACTACCAGCAACCACCAGAGGCTGGGTATGAGGCATGGGACAGAGCCTCCCTCAGAGCCTTCAGAAGGAACCAATCTTTCCAACACCTTGATTTTAGACTTCTAGTCTTCAGAACCACGAGGCAATAAATGTCTGTTGTCTTAAGTACCAGTTTGTGGTACTTTGTTAAGACAGCCCTAGGAAACTGTTTCCTCCCTATGTTTGGGAATTAAGAAACATACTTCTAAACGGTTTGTAAGTCGAATTAAAAAATAATGCTGGAAATCAAAAAATGTTTTAAACTAAACAAAATTGAAAAGACCATATATCTAAACCTAAGTGTATAAATGAGAAAAGAAGAAAGGATAAAAATATCAAAAATAAGAAATTAGAAGAAGGAATATAAAATAAACCCAAGAATGTAAAATGAAGGACCCAGTGAAATAAGAGCAGAAATCAATGAAATGAAAACAAAAATACAATATGAAGTATTAGATGAATCTCAGAACACATTGTTGAGTATTTGAAAAAGGAACTTGCAGAAGAATACATGTGATTTTCCATTTACATAGATATCTGAAACAAGTAAAACTAAATATGTTGTAGATGATAAAATATTCTAGGTAGTATTTATGACAGAGCCGATCACACAGGATTGGAGAATAAGGAAGAAAGGGAAGGGGTAGGGGAAGGAAGGAAGAAACTTATTTTGTATATTTGTTAGCATTTTGCAATTCTTTTATGACTTTCCTATTTGTATCCTCTGCCCATTTTTCCATTTTTAAAAACAAGGTTATTGCTGACATGGAGGCCCAAGTTCACAAGCTGAGGGAAGAGCTGATTCATGTGAACTCAAAGCGGAAACAGCAGCTGGTGGAGCTCGGTTTTCTTCGTGAAGAGGAGAAGCAAAGGGCTGCGAGGGACCATGAGACTACTGTCAATAAATTGAAGGCTGAGTCCGAAAAGATGAAAATAGAGCTGAAAAAGACTCATGCTGCTGAGACAGAGATGACATTGGAAAAGGTAAGGTAGTCAACTGGATTTTCTGTAGATATTTGAAGTCCATGCTTGAAATCCCCTGCTGCCACCCTTATATTCAGTCTCTAAAAGGCGGTGGACATGGAATTACTCTTCAAATTTATAAACTATTCAAATGGGCAACTTAAGTTATCTTGCTGTATGTCTCAGTACTACCAAAATATCCAGGGAGTTAGGTTTCCTAATTTTTCCCTTGACTTTCATGGAAGGGATTGCACAGAAAATTAACAACAGTTACATTTACACTATGATAAAAAGTGTTATAATATTGTCAGATATGTACTGATCAGGAATATTTGGGCCATGGCCTCAAGTTTTCCTAGGTTGAGACCAGATTTCAGATCTTTCCTAGGCTTTCTAATAGTCATTTGTAGATTTTACAGTTTTTTTTAATCACAGTTTAACATCAATTATGACATGTTTTCCCAGACTGGTATTTCAAATTAAGGAAAGTTTCTTTAGAAGTATATAGTTTTGAAATAAATGTCCATACAAGGTTTACATTTGGAGCTGATTAATATTCCAGGTATAATCTCAACTAATTTGTTCTTTTGTTCTGCAAAAATGTAAATATTTTTATTGGATAGTAAATGTGAATTGCTATTAATCGTAACTATAAATTGCCCCATGAGTTCCTTAAAACCAATATATTTTGGGATCAAGACACTTGAAAAGAGTGATTTAAGAATCTTCTGATTCTGTTTAATTTTTTCCACCACTAATTTATCTTTATCTGAGAGTCAGGTTTATCTTAATTCATCCGAGAGTCACATTTTAGCAAACTTTGCCCTTGGCAGCATAGCTCTGAACCGAGAAATAACTAGAAAAAAGTCTCTGAAGAGGCAGAAGTCAGCCTGGCTTCTTGGGGCGCAGCAGGGAGGCCGGTGGGCCTGGAAATGAATGGCCGAGGAGGAGAGGGAGGGGATGCAGTCAGGGAAGAGCGCTCAGGGAGGACCCGGGTCCTAGGTCTGGACCTGGCCGTGGAGAGGGCTCTGCTCTGATCTCCGTGATCGGAGGACGCTTGGCAGGTGTTGAGCGGAGGGGTGACGTGACCAGAGTCACATCTGAATAGGATCTCTGATAATGACGCTGAATATAGACTGAATTGAGGGCAAAGAAGGAAGTAGCGAGAGTAGTTAAAAGGCTATTGCAAGAATTTAGAGAAGAGATGATAGAAGCTTGGGCCTGGGCAGTAGCAGTGAGGCTGGAAAAACCTGATCAGATTAAGATTCTGCCCTGGAGCTGAGCTGAAGGATTTGCCACCAGTCCAGATATAAGGAAGGAGAGAGAGACAGGGAGCACAAGAGTAAGTGCGCGGTCAAGAGCAATTCCAAGGAGACTTGTAGAAGCCGGTGGACAAATAGAGTTACTCTTCGCTGACAGGAGGGAGACTGCAGGAGTGACGGGGTGGGCCATCTGGGACGTGTTCAGGTTGAGCACCTTTTATACTTTTTATACCATCCAGGTCAGGCTGTTTGTGATAATCCCATCAAAGCAGTACAAAATAATAATGTTCTGGTGCTAACATATACAAGTTTCAGCAATTAGGGCAATTTCCTTCAGTGGAATAGTTGAGTTCTCAAGCAATAGCAGGTAGAAGAGAGGCTGATGGAGAGTGACTGTGGTGCACCTCTCGTGTTTCCTGGTGACTCTTACACACCTTCCCTTGGCTTCAGTCCTCTCTGCCAACAGTTCAAAGTATTCCTAAGTAAATGCTCTTAAATGGCACAAGTACCAGTGCACCTTGATTTAAGAAAAGTGGTCATACCGAAGCCAAACTTATAAAACATACAAGTTAGGCCTTAATTGCCTTGAGTTATATAGTCATATTTTAAATGCTTCTTTTTAATAGGAGATGAAAAATTTCAAATACAGGTTTGCATGTATTACTGACAGATTAAAGATAATTTAAAAAGTTAGTATTAGAAACTTTCTGGAAGATTCTATATAACCCAAAAAGGCATTATCCCAGGCACTGTGGGGATACACAGAAAAAAAAAAAAAAAGCACTGTCCTCAAGGAGATTATAAAATAACAGTGGCTACCATAGGAATGAGGAGGGAGATGTCTAGGCTGGCATGTGCATACAGTGAGACAACGAATTTGACCGGGTCTGTACTGTTGGAACTCAACCAGGAGTTGGGAGGGGTGCAAGGTGTAGCACTCCAAAATCTCATGACTATAGACTATCTATGGTTAAAAGAACATATGGGATGTGAACAGATCCCAGAAATGGGCTGCTTTAATTTGTCTGATTTCTCTCAGACTGTTCAAGTAGAGTTGAACAATATCCATCATATCATAGACAAATTTTCACAAATGCCTAGGGTGCCTAAATGGTTTTCTTGGCTTCACTGGAGATGGATGGTAATTATAGATTTGCTTTGTTTATGTCACCGTATTCCTATTATGTTAATATGTGTGTGCAAATTAGTAGTTTAAAACCTATACATACTTAAGGTACTGTACAAGAAGATATGTCAAAGAAATAATCAATCCTCCCATGTTTCCTTCCATATGCTACATCTATAGCTTTTCTTCTTTCTTCCTAATTACAACCCTTAAATAGAATTCGTGCCTCATATCGAATTTACCGAGTATCATAATTCCTCCAGGTGGTAAAGATACCTCGAGACAAGTGCTGGGCATAGAAGCCACAGGGCATAAATCTGCAAAGAAGTAAAAAGCTAACCTTTTCAAACAATATGGCTTCTCTCTCACTTACCAACTTTACATTTCCCTGTATGGCCCCGGAAGATGACTGGTTAGCCAGAGACGGGTAAGATTCCTCAAGGGAGGAACAACCTAAGACAGGCACAGTCGCAGGGGGGCCATCAGGTGAGAATTTGGGGATCAACAGAGGTGAGGCTAGGAACCTCAACCCCCTGCTTTGAGAGAAATCTTCTGCATCCGTGGATGTTTTGCTGCCCTTGTCTAGCCTGGATTAATACTTAGTCCATAGGCACACACCTGATCATCTGATCATCTACATTTGCCCTCTTACAGCACTAAACTATGTTTTCTACCTTTATCTTGCATCTACCTACCACTTCAGCATTTTATTAAAAATAAAAATAATAATAATAATAAAGGGAGAAATGTGGGATCCACATATAAATCAAGTACAAAAATCAAACGAATATTCATATTTGACCTGATTGTTTATAGGTCATAATGCGTGATCAAAACCGAAAGTTTCTGTGATGAATGCCCTTGTACTGTTCACCATGTAAGAATTTATTCACTATGTAAGAATTCGTTCACCATGTAAGAACTTGTTCGTTATGCTTCAGAAGATTGGAGACTGACGAGAATTAGACTTGAGATGGATTAATGATTGTACATTGAGCATCGACCCCCCTATACTGAATTTTATTGTTGTTAACAACCATTTGATCAATAAATATGAGAGATGCTCTCTCAAAAAAATAAAAAATAAAAAATAACAGTGGCTACAAGACACACACACAGAGCTGTTAATGCAAGGTAGAGTGTGAATTGGGTGGAAATTATTTTTTTAAGGACATCAAGGAATATTACCCAGAAGAGCTGTCACATGAACTAGAAATAATATGTAGGATTTTAAGTAGTAGAGCTGCAAGATGGCATTCTTAGCCCAAGGAATAACAACAGAAAGAGCAACCAGAAACATTTCTGTGGCCCAGCGGTGAATCAAGGGGAGTAGTTAGCGATCAGGCTGAAATGTAGCGGGGAATCTCGAAAGCTGTGATAAGTACTTTAGCTTCATTGGGCAAACAGTGAGAATCCTTAAAAACTGAAGGATATTAAGTAACGAAGTATCAAGATTCTAAGGATTATTAGGAAAATCTTTCTGCCAGTGTTGGCAAGACGCCCGAGCAGAAGTGTTTGGCAGGGACTGGATCGTCACAGGCAAGAGGTCCCTGGGAGCACATCAGGTGCCTGAGGAGTGAGAGTGTAGCAGGGACAGCGGGCCCAAGGACACGTGTGTGAGAGGCGCCCCAGGGACGGCCCTGGTTAGACTTGGTGAGTATGACCACAATTCTCAGTAAACTGGGAATGTAGGAGAACTTCCGGTTTGGGGAAAAAGAAGATATGTTCAGTTAGGAACTGGCTGAGTTTGAAGTGCCATCACTGTACCCAGCTGTGATGTTTACTTGCTATTGAAGGGTCATTAGTAAATAATCATAACAGAAGGCAGGACTGGAAAAAAACAGCTGCCTGAGTCCCCCACAGAGAGAGCCTGTTGAGGAGGGGAATACGGAAGGGAAGCAAGCAGCTGTGAAGGAAGGGCCTCCCGAGGAGGTCGAGGAGGTCGGGGAGGAAACGGTTCAGGGAGGGTCGTCAAGGTAAGAGGAGTCGGAGAAGAATGCATTTCCATGGAAATAAAGGAAGAGATTATTTGGAAAGGAAGATTGTCAAGAATGTGACAGAAAACCACAGGAGGGAGGAGGGTGGAGAAAAGGTCACCGGATTTGAACCCAAGCAGTCATTGATGATCTTGGACAGACCACTGAAAATAATAGCATGGACAGAAACATGGTTGTGAAAGATAAGTGAGGGAGTCGCAGGAAGTGGACATCACTGAATACACTATTGCTTTGGAAAATCTGATATTAAAAGGAAGGTGTAGTTCCAAAGAGCAGCAGGAGCTGAGGAGAGTGTATTTTTAGGCAGAAAATGTCTTGATACACATGAGAAAGGACTAACGGAGAGGAAGAGCTTGGTGGTGCAAAGAACCACAGATAATTAATTGATGGCTTTTGCTCATCGATGAGGGTGTGAGTGAAATTACCACCACGGGCCCATCCTCACCCTTTGGCCTCTAGGACCTGCCTGCGTAAGACAGTGGTCTGTTCCCGGAGCATGCCTGGCTCTCTCCTTTCTCCAGGGCTTTACACCTGTCATCCCTCTGCCAGGAGTGTTCTTCCCCCTTATTTCCTTACGGTCATTCTCCTCCTTAGCATTCTGCACTCCTCCGAGTGTCCGTCCCTGACCTAGCGCCCTGCCTGCCTCTACCGCCTCACCTTGTCCTTTTGTGCTCATAGCTCCTTTTACTTTGTATTAAAAAATACAAAAGGAGGTCTGTGACAGGACTTGAGAAGAGCTTGTGTCTGATAACATCTCCATTCTTAGTAAAGAATCTCAGTAGTCTGCTCAGAGTGAGAAATTTCAAGAATAGTGAGACCCCAGGCTTCAGGCGGAGCAGATGGTTGGAATATGCCAAAAGGAGGAGGATGTAAGGGAATTCGCTCAGGAGGAACTGGAGTTCCTTCTGCAGGTAGAGGAGGGGGCATGGCAGCGAGTCTGGAAGAACAGAGTGCTCCTGTACTGGACTGAGAACACAAGTGATCCAAGAAGATAGAAAGGGGCGTTTAGCATAATAGTGTTAGCTTATGTGGGTAAATATGCCAAGGAAGTTCATCAGCATTCCAGCAGGGGTTCATCAGAGGTTCAAGCAGTGTCTTGCTGGCAGAGGGGGAGTATGTGGAAGAGACGAGAGGATCAGGTGGGCTAGTGCTTAGTGCCATGAGTTTGGTTTTTGTTCAGTGGGTGGAATTCGGCAACCCCCAAGTCCATATGATGGAAAACAAGTGCCGGGCTCTGGATCTGAAGACTAATTTGTATTTCCAATTTACAACTCCTTTTACTTAACCGGTGAAAGGAGTTCAGGATTTTCAAATGCAGCGAAGTCCTGGACTGTGAGTTTCCTAAAAGCAGTCCTTGTGAAATACTCATTTCTAAAAAGCCCCAGCATCTGTGCGATGCCTCATACAAAGTCGGCATTCACAAATGTAAAGTGAGTAAATAAAAGAATGATGATGAATGGGAAATTCAGGGGAACCACTGTGAATGGTAATATGAATAAATAAAAAATTGTCACTGATTCATCCAAATTTGGTTTCAACCCATTATAAATACTTTGGGTAGAACAAGATACATCTTTATATTCAAATACTCATTTGCTTTTTTAGTGTTGTAACTTCCTCCATATTACTTAGTAAGTTAAAGGCATAGAATTAAACTTTTTCAAACATAGTTTCAGTGTTTCTACACAAATTAGTACACATTTGAGTTCTTACTATAAAAATTTGAATTAACACCAGTTCAGTTCAAGCTGGCACAGAATTCCATCGCTGGCCTGCTATGTCACTGTGCATGTACTTAACTTCTTATCACTGTATCTTATACAAGTTTTAATGTTTTATCATGTTTAAATAAATCTGAAGGTTAAAATATTTGCTAGTGGTTCAAAATCCAGTCAAAATTGAGGGGTTTAGACATTTTCTTTCATTAAGTATAAAATTGAGTTTCAAAGAAGATAGGAAAATGACATCAGAATAATAAATAATCTAAATGTGTTCCCTTGGGTCTGGGTTGTTTCAGTAGCACTTACAATGTTATGGTTATAAAAGAACTCCTACATCCAGAGCCTACCTGAGTGTCTGTCGGCAGCAGTTTAGACCTAGATGATATCTTCAGTGGCTTTGAGTTCAGAGAAACATGAAACACCTCCACAAGGTCAAAAAACTTGAAATGCAGAATCCAAGAGAGTAAATGATTGACATTTGCAAAGTGAAAGCTGCTTTTCTAGTCTTTTGAAATCTTTGCAAATCAAATCAAAACAAAGTCCATAAAATATGAACCTTTGAAAAATTAAAGAACATTACTAAGTGATGGTAGTGGGTAATTTTCAGAAGTTTGATTAAAACTTTGGTATTTAAAATTTACCATTGTTTCAGAAATCTATTCAGTCTATTTAAAAAATAATCTTTCTTGATGTAGAAGATATTTTAGAAAACATGGAAAATACAGAAGTGTGAAATTCCCTATTACTACTTCCACCCAGAGATAACTAATACTAATAATTAAATGTGTTTGTAAAGTTTTTTTATTAACTTAGCTGAGGTCATAAACAGACAGAGTTTTGCTTTTTTTAAAAGTTAAGTTATGCTAAGAATATTCCGAAGTCATTTGAAATTTTTTGGAAACACAGGTCTCAACATTTCATGATACTCCATCATACAGATGTGGTATAATTTATTGTGGTATTCCTTTATTTTTAAACATTTAGCTTTTTTAAAAAATTATCTGAATTGATGCAGAGATTAGCATCTTCATTTGTCAACATTTACATTTTTTTTTCACTTAGGTTAAGATTCCAGAATTACAGGGTCATGTTTCTTTTTCAGAAAGGTTTACTAATTTATATTTTTCCCAATAGAACATGTGTTTTATCTAGCCAGTCCTTAGTATTATTAGTGCTTTTCCCTTAATTTCTGGGGTTTTCTTTGTGAAAAACATTATTGTTTTTAATTTGCATTTTTGAGAGTGAGATTGGACATTTATAATAGATTCGTTATTCGTATTTCATTTTCTGAGAGCTGCCTGTTCATATCCTTTGTCAGTTTCCCTTCTATTGGGTTTCATGTTTTTCTCATCATCTTACATAAACTCATTTCATATTAAGGGTGAAAAATTATTGTCTTTGCAGCAAAGATGTTATTGGCCTTTTAATTTTTATCATTTTATGATATACAAAAAAAAATCTTATTTGTATTTAGTGTAATCTGTCATTTCCTTTGCAGAATTCTTCATTGTAAGTAGTTGTTTTAAGCTTCACAGTCTGGCATTTAAAAATACATGAACACATCAAACATCTTCCACACTGTACTCTGCTAAGTAAAAAGCTCTTATGAAATTGACAAAGCATTTACCAGCTTGGGTTCCTGGTCTGTAATTTTAATGGTATCTGAAGGATTATACTGGAATTCTGCCAGCCTGAACTTATTAAAAGGCTTTGAGCAACAATTCACCATCTTTTTCAAATTTAAGAAAAGCTCCATATGGCATAATTATTCAAAGCTAGGGTCATAGAAACTATGAAACCTTTGAAATTTATAATTAAAGGATTAATATTAACTTATGAAGACATTGTCATTTTGGCTTAAAATGAAATTTTAATCTCAATTCTGTTCTTTTTACTTTGATCTTTTCCTGACTTTTTCTTTTGCTAAAAATATGAAGTTTTATGACTTTAAATTTTTAAATTAAATATTATCCTCACACAGTTCATATTTATAAAAATTGATTGACAAACAACGTCCAGGATAATTTCTATCATATACCACAAATGTTCATGAATTTCAAGTTGGCATTTTCCTCTGGGTGTGTAAGCCAGAGCTTGATATAATGGACTATAATGATACCTCTAACTATACCAATAAATTAATTTACAAAGAAAATATATGCACAAATGGCAACTTAGAAAACTTTGGGTGTTTTCATAATTTGAATGTGATGAGTTGGTGTTTATTTATATTAAGCTTTGAATTTAAAAGCATCTTCAAATGACCTCCCTTAGAAACTTTCATTGAAGGTGAAAAGAACAATGTCTTATTTTATACTAAAGCTAAGACTTCTTTTTCTCATTTTGACAACATTTACAAATCCGTCCAAACCAAACATTTTAGCTAAATCAGTTTATGTACATCCTTGTGTAGCAAGAGGAATTGTGCGTTCCTCGGAGACTTAGCCTTACGTCACTCCCCATCTCTTTCCTACTTTCCCTGACGTGAGGCACCTATTTCACAGTGATTCCATTTTATAAATACTGGAGTAATGTCTGGAGTGTTTGCATATTAAACAAAAAGAGCAAAGTCCCTATCATCATTCATGCTTGAATATTTACACTGTCAAGGTTTTACCATCCCTATCTGAGTGGGGCTGCAAAGCTCAGTGCTGACGTGGAGTCACAGGGATAGACGGAAGTGGGCTGCTCCCTGCTGAACCGCTTTCGCTGTTCCTCAGAAAGCCTTTTGCTTTTGCTCCCTCTGCCTCTTTGCTGAATGCTAAAGAACACTCCTATTTTCTGGCAATCTAAGCAAATCAATAGCTGAACTTCAAAGTCTAGTTTTCTAGGCCTAAACAACTATGTTTTACTTGGAGAAAATTAAGTCAGTGTTTTTTATGTTCTTATTATTTCAAAATAAAATAAAGGATTATAAATGATTCATTGTTTATTTTAAAGTAAATATTTAAAATTTACAAGATTAATCCTCCCTTGTCATTTTCCAGCCTAACTTTCTAATATTCAAGTTGCACCAGTGTGAATGGGAATTCTGCCATTCACCAGAGGTTGTTGGTTTTATCCTTTGGACTTTCTTAAGGGAAAGCATTTCTACCTAGAGTAAAGGAAAAATCTCTTAGTTTCGTGCAGCAAAAGATAGAAATTTGACTTGAGAAGCTACTGGAAGTAGAACAGTTTATTTACCATCTTCAGAGATTGATATCCAGACAGAGAATTGGGAGCAAGTAATTCGTGCCCAAAGACTTTTGTGTGTGTGTATTCATTTTGTTTGCATGGATTTTTTGGTTGGGGTGTGTGTGTGTGTGTGTGTGTGTGTGTGTGTGTGTGTGTGTGTAAGGTTAGTACTGATAATTGTCCGATCCTTTTGATCCTTTTGGCTTCATAGCCAAGCATATAGGAGTTTTACTGGACAGTGCATTTTTTTCATAACACTGAAGAAAAATTTTTAAATGTATTTCATTAGTGCGTTCATCAATGATGAAATGATTACAAAGAATAACAGAAGTAATACTTCATGGTGCTATCTGCTATCTGGGTAGTTTACCATAAATAGGGGGCCCCTACATTCCAATTTGCCCAGAAACATCCTAGTTTGCACCTGTTGTCCCAGGATCCTGTACAGTTTAGCATTTCTCCCAGCGCCTTTCACTCAAACATGCCCCAGCTTGCATGTAAGTTATATGGTTACCCTACAAGGAAGGTGCTTTTTATAGAAAGGAGGCATCTTTTCTCCATATCCTATGACTTAATTATTGAATATTATAATGGTGACTACATAGATTTTTAATCTACAATTACATGAGGAACATTATGTTTACTAGACTCCCCCCATCACCAAGTCCCCCCTACTTACCCCATTACAGTCACTGTCCATCAGCATAGTAAGATGCTATAGAATCACTACTTGTCTTTGTTGTGCAACCCTCCCCATGACATAGATTTTTGATGAGTACTTTTTTGACAGTAATATTGAACTTAGGTTATAGATAACTAGACACTAATTATTTTAATATTCCATCTAGCCTTTGCTGATGTTTTTTCCATACCATGCCAACATTTCAGTAGCAATTTATGCACTTAGATCAAAAGTATTTTCTACTTGTCAGGAGACTCAAGGAAGCTGGAGTGAAGGGCTAGACCTCCTTCAACCTCCTGCCTCCTTTGGTTAGAGGCTTTCTGGAAAGGGAGAGCAGAGGTGAGCTGATGAACAGTAGGTATTGGTGCTGAGTGTCTGAGGTTGCAGAGGGGTCAGAGAGCACAGTGCAGTAGAAGAGCTCAGGGCTAAAGGTCAAGTCTTATTCTAACCATTGTTCGTAATGGAAGGGAGGCAATTATTCCCTGTAGGATGGAATTTCCTAATTCAATATTGAGAGGATTAAATTAATAATCAAAAATGGTCAACTAATTTAACTAAACTGAATTGAATACATTATGGGGCACAGTAAAAAAATAAAATAAAATTAGAGAAAGTACATGACCAGAAAAAAGTACATGTACTTTGGCCTAAATAAACCTCTTCAGCCTCATAACAGTCAGGGAAATACTAAGAAAAACAAGATAACCATTTTTCACAGATTGGATAAACAAATTATTTTAAATGATACCCAGTATCATTTTAATTAGTAATACCAAAAAGCAAGGGTGCAGTTAATAAATACTCTAAAATGCTTTTAGTGGGCATGTATATTGGTACAACCTTTCCAAAAGCCTTTGGTAATCTCTACTAGGGACTTCTAAAATATTCCTCTCTTTTGATTTAGTACTCTACTCCTTGTTTAGCATCATATCAACACCAAACCCTCTACAAACAAATTAATCTCACTTATGAATATTGGAAACATTTTAAATAAAATACTAGGCAAAAGTATCAAAGTATCTACTAGCTCATTTAAAACATCGTATATCATGGCCATATGGATTTTATTACAGAAATAAAAAGATGGTTTGATAGTTTGTTGTTAGGAATGCTATTAGTATGATTCATTATATTGATGAGTCAAAGAGAAAAATTGTGTATGGTCTTCTCGATATTCATCAGGGTGAGTCTAAGATGCTGTAAAAACAAACCTCAAAACACAGTGGTTAAATGAGATCAGGTGTTTCGCTCTTGCATAACCATCCAGAGGTATCAGGGTAGGGTGGCCTAGGGGTGGGAGTAAAGGGCTCTGTTCCACTAGATCATTCAGGAACCCACGCTGGCTGGTGGGATGGCTTTATCATCTTCATTATGGACCTTCCATCTCTGCATTAAAGGCTGCTGTTCCCATCATCACCATTTCCCAATCAGCAGCAAGAGGGAAAAAGAAGAGGACAAGTGATTTCCTTTTCAGGAAGTGCAGTTGTACGCTGTGCACTGCTAATGGCAGTTGTGCATCATCCTCACTCACATTCCACTGGAGAAATCTCAGTTCTGGGCCACACTTTGGGACTTGCTAGCACAAAGAGCACTAAACGTTGTGGGGAGATTACTATTTAAAAGAAGTAGAAGGGCGGATGCTGAGGGTCAATCTGCAAGCAGTGGCACTCGTACCACTTTCAGCATTTGATACCTCTTTTGTGTGTAATGGTCCTGAACACTTGGCATAGCAATGTACAAAACAGGCAGATATTCCTGCTCCTTGGAGCTTACACTGCAACAGGAGAGACAGACTGTAAGCAGTGAACATACTATATAAGTAGCCTATGTAGAATTTTTAGAAGGGTCTGAGCGCCATTAAATATGAAGTGATAGAGACAATTAGGGGAGATTCTGAAATACTGGAGTTGGGGCCATTTAAATAATGTGGTCAAGGTTGGCCTCATTGAGAAGGTCAATGTGGAGGAGCTGAGTTAGCTGTGTAGACATTTGGAGGAAGACATGTCTATAGAGCAAAGAGTCAGTGAAAGACCCCAAAGTGGGAGCCTGGCTGGCATGGTTAAGGAACAGCAGGGAAGCTGGGGTGGAGGGAGCGGAGTAGACAGGGAAGAGGAGTCCGAGATGCGGTTTGAGGGATGCCGAAGGTTCTGCTCATACAGGGCCTTTGGGGCTACTGCAAGGCCTTGGACTCTGAGTAGTGGAAGAACCTTAGGGTACTGTGTGAAGGAGTGCTGTGGTCTTATTTAGGCTTGAAGAGATTATTCCAGCAGTGTGAAAACAAGAGTGGAAAACCCCTGAGAAAGGGTCCTGCAGTGATCCAAGTGGGAGACGGTGGGGCTCAGGCCATGGCGGCACCGCCTGAGGGGGTCAGCTTCTAGGCATATTTTAAAGTTGGAGCCAACGTGATTTCTGAGGGATTTGATATGGGATGTGAGACCAAGAAAAAGTAAACCATAGACAAGCTTACACATCGGGGGGAAAATGGAAAATATGCCAGTTCATTTCTCTGCAGGGATGGGGTTCTATATGATTTTTAATTGTAAAGTTCAGTTTTTTCTAAATGTTCTGTATTATAATCACTTTGTAAGCTGAACACTGATATACACAATCACCACCTAGTTATATTGTTGCCCTGCCTGTAAACCCTACAGCATCTAAAGCTTGCTTTCCCTTTTCTGCCCCTGGGAGAACAGAGTCACAGAAAAAAGGGTGTGCTGGCCCTCGGCCCTGCCTTTACATTGGCTGACGTCAGAAACTGAGCAGTGTGATTGTCGTGTCACTAGCCCTTCTCAGCCCTGCCTGAGAGGTGGGGGTTCTCAGATACCCAGGCCCAAGTCATCTTTCTCTCTGGGCAGGGAGGCCGTGCCTTCATTGGTGTAAAGAAAACAGAAACTTTGCCTGCCTGCAGCCTGTCCACAGAGCTCTCATCTTGCTTCTGCAGCCTTAGTGGGGGCGGAAGGAAATGTGCGTCCTCTGACTTTGGACTCCTCATCTCCCAAGGAAAGCAACGGCCTGGGTCTGACAGGGGTAAAGGAAGACCCCATTCCTCCTTTTCTACCTTTCCCTTTTTTCCCTCTTATTTATTTTAATTCCTTTAAGTTTTTAGTGTACAATTCAGTGGCATTAATACGTTTAAATTGTGCAACCATCACCATCATACATCTCTAGAAGTTCCTTCGTTTTGTAAAGCGTAAACTGTACCCATTGAACACTATCCCCCTACTTCCTCCTTCCCCCAGGCCCTGGAAAACCACCATTCCACCTCCTGCCTCTCCATCTGACGACCCTAGGCACCCCGTATGAGTAGAATCAAACAGTATTTATCTTTGTGTGACTGGTGTATTTCACTTAGCATAATGTCTTCAGAGTTCATCTATGTTGTAACATATGTCAGAATTTCCTTTTTGCAAAAGGCTAATATTCCCTTGTACGTATATGCCACATTTTGTTTATCCATTCATCCTGTCAGTGGATACTTGGGTCACTTCCACCTTTTGTCTATTGTAAATGCCGCTATGAATATGGGTGTACAAATATCTGAGTTTCTTCTTTCAGTTATTTTGGGGGTATATGGGCTTGCTGGATCACATGGTAATTCCATTTTATTTTTCTGAGGAACCCTTCATACTCTTTTCTATAGCTGCTGTAGCATGAACATTCCCATCAACAGTGCATAAGGGTTCTGGTTTCTCTGCATCATTGCCAAAACTTGTTTTCGGTTTGCTTGTTTTTGCTTTAATAATAGCAATCATAATGAGTATGACGTGGTATCTTCTTTTACCTTTCTGCCTTCCCTACCACACACAGTCTGTGCTGTGCCCATCCCAAAGGACTACCTTGTCCACAAGAACATTCTCCCTTCACGGCTTCACCCATGTTTTTCTCTCTGCCTGGAATATCTGGTGAATTCATTATCCTCATTCAGAGATCTTACCTGCCCCTTCATATACCAACTCAGGAGAAGTCAGGCTCTTTCTTGTACACCTGTAACTCTTCATGCATGCCTCTCTTTTTAAAACGCTTTTTATGAAGATATAATTTACATACAAATGATCTGTAATTCTGCAAATTTTGACTAACCATCGCCACAATCAAAATACAGAACTGTTGCATCATCCCACATATCCTCCCAGACCCTCTTTGTCAATCCCGTTTCTTCCCCTTACCCTAACTCCTGGTAGCCACTCATCTGTTTTCTTTAACTATGGATTTACCTTTTCTGGAATGTCATGTAGATGAATTATTCATATTGTCTTTTGAATCTGGTTTCTTTCCCTTAGCATAATGCATTTGAGATTCCTTCATGTTGCTGTGTATAACAGTAGTCTATTCTTTTTTATTGCTAATATTCCATTGCACTGATGTACCAACGTTTGCTTATTCATTCTTCAGTTGAGAAATATTTGGGTTGTTAAACATTCACATAAAGGTTTTGTGTGAACATATATTTTATTGCACTCAAGTAAGTAGTAAGGAGTAGGATTGCTCTGTTGTATATTAAATATATTTTTTAATTTGTTAGAAATTGCCAAGCTGTTTTCAAAAGTGTCTGCTTCATTTTGTATTCCCATTCACAATGAATGAGTTCCAGTTGCTTTGCACCTTCACCAGCACTTGATGTTGTTGAATCTGTAATGTTATTTTAGCCATTTAATTCTCATATCTTGATGCATGAGTATTTCCCTAATAGCTAATAATGTTGAGCATCTTTTAATGTTAGTCATTTGAATATCTTCCTTGGTAAAATGTCTATTTAGATGCTTTTCCAATTTTATATTCAGTTTCTTTTCCTTTCTTTTCTTTTTTTGAATTTTGAGAGTTCTCGATATATTCTGGATACACGTCCTCTATAAGATACATGATTTGCAAACACTTTCATAGTCGCTTAACTTTCCATTCTTTTAACAATGTCTTTCAAAGAGCAGGAATTCTGGATTCTTATAAAGATCAATTTTCCTTCGTCCCCTTGTAGATCATGTTTTCGGTATCTTATCTAAGAAATCTTTGCCTAACCTAAGGTCACAAAGATTTTCTCCCATCTTCTAGAAGTTTTACAGTATTGAGTTTTATGTTTAGGTCTGTGGTCCATTTTGAGTCCATTTTTGTGAATGATGCAAGGTATTAATTCAATTTTTTCAGCACTGCTTGTTGGAAGACTATCCTTTCTCCATTAGATCGTCTTTGCAGCTTTGTTGAAAATCAGTTGGCCATATATGTGTGCATACTACTGAACTCTAATTTTGTTCCACTGATATATTGCATCCTTTTCCCATACCACACTGTTTTGATTTTATAGTAAGTCTTGGAGAACAGGTAGTATGAGTTGTCCAACTTTGTTCTCCTCCAAAATTATTTTGCCTATGGTAATTCCTTTGCTTGTCTGAGAATCAGCATATTAATGTCTACACAAAAATCATGCTGGGATTTCTAAAACATTATATTGAATCTATTTCTCAATTAGAAGAAAATTGAAATCCTAATGATATTGAGTCTTCCACTCCATGAACATAGACTATCTTGCAATTTACTTAGGCTTTCTCTAATTTCTTTCATCATTGTTTATAGTTCTCAGTATATAGATTTTTGCACTTATTTCTTAGACTTACACCTAATCATTTCATTTTTTTGAAGTTCAGTTCCCAATTGTTTGTTGGTAATATATAGAAATACAATAGATTTTTTTATATTAATCTTGTGTCCTGTGGCCTTTCTAAGCTCACTTATTACTAGTCAATTTTTTTGCAGATTCTTTGGGATTTCTACATAATCAGATAAATACCTGTTTTTTAATAGTTTTCCTTATGATGAATTTTATTAATTTTGTTGTAATGAAACAGCATATATAAATATTATATTTCTCATAGTACTGTATTTCATTACTAGACTGGTGAATTGTAGGAAATGACCTCAAAACAAACGTAACATATGAAGAATAAATGAGATCACATCAATCAGAGAATATGAATATAATATATGAAAGCAGAAGCAAGTTTATTTTGTTGTGTCCTATGAGATATATGTTTTTAAAAAATAACAATAATGTACACAAACATGATAGGCAAAGTGATATTTTTAAATATCCCTTTTTAATGTACAAGTTATTCTTGATCTTGACTCTCCAAATTAACCATTCTTTTTAAAAATCAAAATGGTTTAATAATGTTTTAAAGTAATATAGCTTATGCATATATTCTAAATATTACATCGGATTGAGAACTTCTACTACTTAAATATTACAAAATTTTTGCCAATACAACAATATTGAAATCAGGCCCAAAATATGTTTTTCCTGCACACATATTAAAACATTGGTGAAAAATAAACCATTGTTTGTGATATGTCATTCTCAGTGAATGAATGACCTTTTTATAAGCAATATTACTTTGATAATTGAGAAGATTTTTTTAAAGTATTGGAATATCTAAGCTGTGTAGAAAATCTCTTTAACTCCCATATTTTAAATTCTATTCCCCTCAAAAATATTTTATTTCCCTTAATTGATTCAGTACATCATTAAGAGTTTATTTTGACTTTATGTTCTGATACAACCAACTCTCTCTCGAGAAAGAAGACATATATATATATATCCTGAGATGTATGCCTCAAAAAGTTACTAATATGTATCCATATAAATGTAACCACAGTTTATAGTACACTAATCATTTTTAATAATTGTAGAAGCTATGTCATTGCACTTATGGCTGAAACACTAATTAACCTGCCAGGTATAGAATATTGCATAATATTTGTTGTATTTTTCAGAATGTATTACAAATTATTATTGAAAAAAAGAAAAGCTACAATTTTAAGTGTGTGCAGATGTGAATTTTGGCTAACAGAACTGTTTTTAATATTCATCTATGATATTTTCTTGGCAAAGAAAGTGGACATTTGTTCCCACTGCATGAATTTAACAGATCAGTAGACATTCTAGGAATACTCTAAGGAAGCAACCCTGGGTCATGGAAAATACCTTATAAAACATCGGTATCTTTGAATATTATTGGTGATAGTTGCTTATGTTACTGCGTATTTCATATTATTGTTGAATGAGGAATTTTGACAGATTTTAAATGAGCTTTTAAAGATTTATAATTTAGGCCTATTTCTATTAACTATTGCAATTCTAATATGGAGGGTGAGGTTTATTCAGCCCAGACTACTTTATTAAGTTGAAGAAAGTATCACACATTTTTAAAGACTTCATGAGAATAAGAAATTAGAATTGCTGTATTTAGATCATCAACTAATGGTCCTTTTAGTCCTATATTTGGTTTCTAATGGCACAAAGAGGAAAAAAATGGGTAGTATGGACTTCCAAATCTCTAGTTTCCTTAATAATTTGTGGGTAAATGGGTCGAAATATATTTAACAAGCATTTACTGTATACTTAGCTCAGTGCCAATCATAAAAAGGAACATAACTTTGTCCCTGCTTTCTGGAAGCCTTTATTATTACAGTGATAATGAGAAATGCAAGCATAAAAGAACTTTAAAAACTATATAACTATGCATAATAAAATTGTAGATTAGGACAATGCTGGGAAATCTGAGAAGGTCTGTAATAATCAGGATATTTTATGGAGGAGGTGGTCCTCGAAGTACAGTATTTGAATTGGCACCAGATATGAAGAATTTTCGGAGGCAGTCCAAGGGAGTAAAATGGGAAGCTATGAGTTTAGGTCAAATTGGGAGAATGTCAAACAGGAATTATTAAAAACTACTTAAAAAAATTTGAAGATGACTTTGAAATTTTTTTATTTTTAAACTTTACATTTACCAGAAAGTAGCAAACATCGTACAGAGTATTTCCATACATCCTTCACCCAGCTTTCCCCCATGACAACATATTCCCCATAGGACAGTCATTCATATTGGGAAATTCACGTTGGTAAAATACGTTTACATTGGTAAATAACTATAGACTTTAGATCATTAACTAATGGTCCTTTTAGTTGAATTTCACCAGTTTTTCCACTAATGCTTTTGTTGTTGTTCAGGATCCAACCCAGGATCTCCCATTGCATTTAGTTGTAGTATTTTTTAGTCTCCTCCAATCTATGACAGTCTTAGTCTTTCCTTATTTTTTATGACCTTGACACTTTTTGAAGAGTACTGGTTATTTTGTAGACTGTTTCTCACTTCGGGTTTGTCTAGCATTTTTTCATTAGATTGAGGTTATGCATTTTTGGCGGGAATACTACAGAAGTGGTCTTGTGCCGTTCTCAAGTGTATTATATCAAGGGGTGCATGATATCAAAATATGTTATTGTTGGTGACATTAACATTGATTACATGGAATTTTGCGGAATGCAGTGGAATGTTGTGCAATAGCGTGAAATGTGGTTGAAGATGAGGCAATAGAGGGTTCCTGCTGGTTTGTTAGCGAATGTTGCCTTCTTAGATGCAATGGAACGCAACAGAATGTTGTGGAATGTTACAGAATGGAGTGGAATGTTGTGGAATTGAGTTGAATGGGGTGTAATGTGAAGCGATAGACAGTTCCTGGGTGGTTTGGAAGCGAATGGGGACTTCTTTGACAGAATGGAACGCAATATAACGTGGTAGAATGTTGCAGAGTGGAGTGGAATGTGGTGGAATATAGGGAAATGGGGTGAAATGTAACGCAATAAAGGGTTCCTGAGTGGTTTGGAAGCGAATGGAGCCTTCTTTGACGGAATGGAACGGAATGTTGCAGAATGGAGTGGAATGTTGTGGAATGGAGTCGAATGGAGTGTAATGTGATGCAATAGATGGTTCCTGAGTGTTTTATTAGCTAATGGTGCCTTCTTTGACACTATGGAACGCAAGAAAACGTTGTGAAATGTTGTGGAATGGAGTGGAATGGGGTGTAATGTGATGCAAGAGAGGGTTCCTGAATGGTTTGGGATATATGCCAGGTTTCTCCACTGTAAAGAAAGTAGAGAATTATTTTCCCCCCTTTGTAATATGTAAAATATCTTGAAGAGATGCTTGGAGACAATGCCAACATCCTGTTTCTCCTCAGACTTTCATCTCCTAGGTTTACCATCCATTGACAAATCTTGCCTGCAACATTCTTATCTCTTTTCTCACTCAGTTCCTTTGACGTTTTTGTATTTCCTGGCTTTAACTTATGCTAAGGGTGTGTGGGTTTTTTTAGGGATTTTTTTCATTTTTATTTCTTCATATCTTTAGGGGTGAAAATATTGGAAATCAAGGTGACGTTTTACATGCAAGTCTCCTAAGAGTAGGGAATCAAATCTAAGGGAAAATAAAAGAAAAAAATATGCTGAGGCTAAGGTAAGGTTTGTGAGAAAACAATGCGTGATATGAAGGTTTGTATACCTCCTAGACAGAGACCTTAATTTGACTGTACCTTTCTCAAGAACAGATAAAGAGAGCATCACAATTAGAACAAGATTCAGTGCAATGAAATTTTGAGTCATTAGTTGAAATTGCTAGAATTGAAATCTTCAGAGAAAAAAGAAATCTTCTCAGAAAGAAGACAGTATGTTATGTGATCAACATCCTCAACTACATTCTCATAGAATATAACATTTTTATGGAGTATTACCTTAAAATGGAGGCCTAGGGGTATTATTTGGACTTTAACTTTTCCAAAAATAGAGTAACTGTTAGCATGAGATATATTAGAAGTCAGTAAGTCTCCAGAAGTTTGTAAGAACTCACAAACTATTAGGAGGTTTGTGAAATTATTTTGGGATTGAACAAATTACTTTCCAGATAGTATTTACTTTAACAAAAATTGGGTCCCTGCTATTTGAATGCTACTGCACTAAATAACCAAAACCTTATTTTAATAATATTTTCTCTGGAGTAAAAATCATTTGGTGTCAACCCTTGTAAAGGGAATCAAATAGGGATGCCCCAGAATAACCTTGGTATAAGATGGTCCCACAATACTAACTTTAAAGAGAAAGTTAACGAAATTGAGATTTACCAAGCATTTGCCTTACTTGTAATTCTTGAGAGAATTTTTACTTCAGGTTTTCCTTCTGATGGTAATTTTATCCACTGGAACTGAGTACTGAAAAGGATGTTAGAGAAGTAAGGAAGATAAGCGGTATTCATATGCTGTGAGGTGATAGTTGTTCATTTTCTATTCCTAAAGAGCTAAAAATTTTAAGATTTTGACATTATCTTAAAATATGTGACTTTTGATCTACAGTGAAGGCTTTGCTACTTTTAACAAAAAAGCTTAAAACACCTTTCCCAATATTTAAATGAATGGCTGCCTACCTGATGTATGCAAAGTATATGTGTACATTTAGGACAACTTTTAGTGAAGGAAAACTAAATGGATAATTGCTTCTTTTATTGTATATTATATTAGTGTCTGAATCTCTGGGTTATTTTGCAAGTTGACACATCACCAGTTTAATTCAGTTGAATTTCATCTCCAAAACCAGCATTTATTGAACCTGAAATGTGAGGTAGGAATGTGTTAAGTATGGAAGATACAAAGAAGAAAGGATAGCATTAAGGCCTAAAGGATCAAAATGTATTTTTAACATAGATTTTTAAAAATTACAAATAGCTTATTTCCCATAAAATATAGCTGAAAATAAAATAGCCACATCATAGCATCAGCTCAAATTAAATAAAGAATTCACCCAGGGTTAACGGACTCATGTGACCGGGTCTATAGAGTTTCCATGTTATCTACATTTATTAGGTTATAAGCTGAAAATAAAATACTGTTAAAGTTTCCAGTCAGAGGGATGTTTTGGCATGACTTTTAACTGTCGTATACCATCTTTTTAAAATGTGCCTTGTTTGGCCAAGGAATTAGACAGCATTTTAATTAAAAAGTCCATATGTGAAGATTTAAGTTTGTTTTTTTAAATTCTCTGTGAGACCTCAGCTCAGCAATAGAACCAATGTTATAAACCCAATATTTACTATTCAGAAGAAGCGGTACAGTCTTTGACAGACAATTCTCGGGGCAATCTTAGATTTTAAAAAATCGCATAAGTAGGGACTTACATGAGCATGAAAGAAGTCTGATTTTTGCTTTGATCAGATCTTTCAAGAAGGAGAAAGTCGTTTGGGAAACCATTTTGTAATCTCTTTCAGTTAAATAGCAAAGCAATTGGTTGCTTCAGCCTCATACATCATGTCAGGCATTTCAGCCACTGTTTCGTAATATTTTTAATTATATAATAATTTGGTTTTCTCATAACTTAGGTGGTTCCATTAACCACCTAATTAAACAGCAGTAGTCAATATGCTAAAAATTGATATTTATATTTGACAATTAATGTGTAAAAAGTCCCTTTATAATATTGTGTTTGTAAGTAGCCTTTAATTTTATATATATACAAATTATACATAATACATATATAAATTACCACTTACATATTGTCTGTTCATACACAAAATATTTTTAAGTGAGGTAGGAAAAAACATAAGCCAGCTAACATTTTATTTTTTGCTGTCACAAATCCTTTTTGGCAATCTCTTTATGCAGGTAACCATGCTAGCTTTCTCTGGAAGAAAGAATTACAAACTGCATCCACAATCTCTTTATGGAATTAGCCAGGCATAATGAACAGATAAACAAGTACATTTCAAACCAATGACTACACTAGTAAATTCTATCAAACAATTAAGGAAGAAATAATACCACACAAACAGAAAATAGAAGAGGAAAAACACTTACCAATTTTCTTATGAACTTAACATTACCCTGATGCCAAAACTGGACTAAGACATAAGATACTACAGACACATTTTTGTTCTTTCACAAAATAGTGAACAATCGAATCCAGCAATATGTAATAAGGATAACACATAATGGTCAAGTGGGATTTATCCCAGGAATGCAAAGTTGGTTCAAAAGTCAATCAATGTAATTCATCATGTTAAAAGACTAAAAAAGAAAACTGATGTTTTCTCAGTAGATGCAGAAAAACATCTGACAAACTTAACACCCATTCATAGTAGTATCTCTCAGAAAACTAGGATAAAGAGCAGATACCAGAAAAAGAAAAATCTATAGCTAACAGTGTATTTAATGGTGACAGACTATATGATTTTTCCTTACAATTGGGAACAAGGCAAAAATGTTGACTCTCACTACTTCTCTTCTACTTTATATTGGAGGTCCTAGTGAATGCACAAAGGCAAGAAATAAAGGAAATAAAAAGTATACAAATCAGGAAGGAAGAAGTAAAACTGTCTCTATTTGCAGACAGCATGTCATCTACATGAAATAATAAAAAAGAATCTATGAAAACCACATACACAAAACAAAAAACTCTACTAAAGCTCTATGTAAATTTAGCAAGGTCACAGGTAGCAGGTCAGTATGCAAAATCAATTATTTCTATATAATGGTAATGATTGGAAATCAAAATTGTAAAAATTTGAACAATTTAAATGGCAACACAAATATAAAATACTTAAAACTTTAACAAAATATGGGCAAGATCTATATACTGACAACTACAAAGCATTGGTGATATAACTTGAAGAAGACCTAAGTGGAGGTAAATACCAAATTCATGGGTGAGAAGATTCAATATTGTTAGAATGTCATGTCTCCCAAGTTAATCCTTAGTTTAAGTGCAGTCCAAATAAAAATCTCAGCAGTCTTTTGTGTGAAAGTTGACAAGCTGACTCTAAATTTTATATGACAATACCAAGCACTGCTAAAGCAGTTTTGAAAAAGAACAAAATTGAATGATGTAGATGTCCTGATTTCCTGACTAACTGTATAGCTACAGTAATCAAGAGAATGTGATAATGGTATAATGATAAACATCAATCAGTGGAACAATATAAAGAATACTGAAATAGAGCTACACATTTATAATAAATTTATTTTTGACAAAAATGTGCTAAGATAATGAATGGGGAAAGGATAGTCTTCCTACAAATAGTTCTGAACAACTGGATAGTTATATGGGGAAAAAAAGAACTTCGACTTTTACCTCATACTTATACAAAAGTAATGAGAAATGAACCATGCATATAAACAAAAATTCTAAAAGTATAAAAGCCTAGGAGAAAACTTCAGTGATTTAGGTGAAATTTTCTTTGTTCGGACTCAAAAAGTATGAGACATGAAAGAAAAAAAATCAATAAATTGGACTTAAAATTAAAACATCTGCTCTTCAAGAGAGATTCTTAAAATAAAAAGGCAAGTCACAAATTGGGAGAAAATATTTGCAAAATAAGTATCTTATAAAGGATTTTTATCCAACACATATAAAAAATACAGCTTTTAATAACAAGTCAATACACTTCAAAAATCAGAAAATCATTTAACTCTTTTCACTACAGTAGCTGTATTGTGGTAACTGAAATTTTAACTATGTTATTGAGGCACTGGGTTTATCTAACTAAACCATGACAACCATGAAAATCCTTGCAGATCTGAGCTGTGCAGAGCAAGAACTGCCTGTATTTAAGGAACATAATCACAACTACCTCCAAAGTTTATGAATTGTATGGGTTTTCAATCCACTAAGTGTCCAACAAGGGAGACACAGCCTATGTTGTTTTAGGGGGAGCACCACATCGTGTGTGTGTTGAACATCTGGCATTAAATTGCCCTAAATACCATAACTGACTAGTAATAAAAACGGCCAACATTTATGACATCAAGTATTAAGCACTGATGTAAAGGCATGTGTCTTTGTCGCCTCTCAACATTCCTTGAAATGAAGTGCTTTTTATTCTCTTCGTGGAGGTGTAGATAGGGTTCAGTGATTTGGAGAGACGAGATTGAAATTCAGTTTGACTGTAGAACCTGTGCTCTTAACTACTCTGTTGTACTATGTATAATGACTGCTGAGCTTGGGAATGCAGGGAGCTATGAGAACAGACCAGAACAGACACCTTGATCGTGGGACTAGGAAAGACTTCCCTGAAGACATAATGCTTACCCTTCCTCTTTGGTATGAATGAACACTGGCAGGCAGAGACATGGATTCTAGCTAGACCTGTGTTGGTAACTAGCTTAGCAGCCCCTAGACCAGTGACCTCTCTGAACATGATTCTGTCCTTCACTTACATGGCTACCACCTGTTCAAGCTTCCACTTTTCATGCTCTTTTCTATTATGAGAAATGAGCACCTGTAGTAGATAAAGATATTTATATTCTGAGTTTAACTATGTTTTCTTACAATTATTTTGTTTTGTTTTTTTTACTCTTTTCCCTTCTCATTTCCATCCCAACAACTTGATCAGGAAATACAAGATTTTTAAATAGAATTCTTGTTAAAAGTTGACATTGTCAATGTCATGAAACAATTAACTATCCTCTGTAATTTTTTAAGGTCAGAAAACACAGATCCTCTGTTTTGCACCTCCTTGTGCTCAAATAAATTCTTGAAAATAACTGATGTAAGGTAAAACAACTGATAAGCATGCACAGTATTATCTGCCTAGTGGAAGGAGCTATTTATTGTATGCCTGTTGTGTGCCAGGCACTTTGACACACGTTATCTACTTCAATTCTCACAGCTCTTTGAAGGCATTATTCCTTAGGATAGTTGGAGATGTTGACGCTCAGAGGAGTAAGCAGCTTGCTCAGAGTCACACAACTGCAAGTTGCAGAACCAAGATTCTAGTTCCAGGATATTCTAATTTATATGGACCTATGCTAGGAATCATTTGTTTCCAGCACCGGTACCCAGCTAATCCAGCCATCTGTTGACCCAGATAAGAACAAAAGAGAAGCAGAAGCAGCTCCTGCTTCACAATATATTGCTTTTATGAACCAGTTCATGCCTGTTGCCACATTTTAAATTCCCAGCTAGACTCTGATTTGGTTCCTAACTGCTTGTTACCCACACCTGTTGTTCACAAGTCTCCTTACCTCTGTTTCTTATTTCTACTCTGATTGGTCTCCTTGAATATTTGGTACCTGACTCGTCTTTCAGCTCTTACTTGATCACTTTGAAGTTGATCTCGATTCTTTTCACCTGATGAAATCCTCTTCATGTACCTTTTCTAGCAGAAGTATTGGTCCCTCTCCCTGGACCCACAGCAGGCCTTTTCCCGGTGTTTCTGTATGGGATGACGAGAGCTGTAATCCTCCTATACTCTCCTGCTGCTCATCTGGGTTCTGTGGTACCAGAGGACATGCTCACCCTAGCATTGTCTTATTTGAAACTTCTGTTCTGGATTTTTGCTTGGTGCTTAATTTCAACTCTAGATTTTTATTTTTATATGATTTTTTTTGTTGTTTAGTAGTAGCTGTGGAAGAGCACTATCGTCTTTTGCTTTCATCTTTAAAAGACTAAAAAACAAACTTTTGCCTGCATAAATTCTGAAGTTTTATACATTTATTTTTAATAGATCTTTTTAAAAATTCTGTATTGGCATCTGCAGAAATTTCTCTTTAAATACAGTGATTAAAAGTCACTTTACCTTTAAAAGCTGCTAGATTGCCATATCACTCACTCACTGTCTTTAAGAGATGAGGGTGCTTGTTTGGAAGGTTGTCTTTCTTCTAAATAAAACTGAAGTTTTGTTGTTCCGTTGTAATATTTCATTTTAATCTGATCGGTTCTTGTGGAGATAATATGTAACAGAAACCGAATGCAGTAGGAAACCTTCCGTTACAAATGGGTCCACTATTGTTCGGAGGCTTCGGATGTCCTTCTCAGCTGCATCCGACTGCTGCTTTTGACAGATGTGCAAGAATTTTCTCTGGCCTCTTTGGGTCTATGTTGGAGCGACCAAGTATAAAACACTTCGATTCCTTTCTCGGCTATGAATCATCTAGTAAGAGGGAAAAGCCATTTTTCAGTGTAAATAACTTAGAAAGCAAGAAAATGAAATCAAGGGGGAGAGTAAGATATTTTTCAATAAGAAAAAAGTGCTTTTAATATATGTGATTATGATTGGAAAGGGGCAATGAAAAAAATATGGATGAGTGGAAAGAAATCAGGAATGGTTTTACATATATTTTAGTGAAGTGCCGCATCAATTTAGACTTGTACACCAAAAATAGGCATTCTGTTGTTGCAGAAAGGCATGGTTTTTCATTCAGCTTTCAATTCTAAACAGGAGATTGATAAAGAGATAAGAGCTGATAAGAGCAGCAAAAATTTTTAAACTTTCCTTTAATTAAATCAAACTTTTCTAATGAAATTTAGGTATTGCTTCAAACACTATCTCATTCATAGGACTTGACTTTCATGGCTGTAACTTGTACATGATTAAACTAGTACCTAAGGAGCAAAGCACGTCCTAACCCAAATCATCATTGTCCATAGCCAAGCCAACACTGGATGGATTGACCCACTGGTGAGAATCATCACAACCCTATGGCCTCCTGGGTTATTTGAGCTCATCACTGTTCTTGGTCACCTGCTCATGGTTATGACCTGGAGTCTTGCCAATTCCAATAACCATACCAGCTTCAAAATTTTGGTTTCGGGCATTCCACTCTCTCTATTTCCACCCTCCATCTTTCTAATTCAGTTTAGCATCCTCGCTCCAAAATTGTTTAAACTTTCAACCAATTAACCTAATAATTTTTCACTTTCCATCAACAGCCTTATGTCTTCACTTCCCAGCTTAGATTTCATGGTCTATCAATGTAAGCACTCCCTTGAACGTCCCTTCCTCCACCTTCCTTACAGGCAAATCCTCAACCCCAGGTAAGCCAAACACTCCTGTACCTGCTTTTGTATCTGAACAGTTGAACATGGTTCAAGAGAAGAGACGCTTATGCTAACTGGTCCCACATAAACTGAAGGCCAAAAAGCTTAAGGGGACCCTCAGCCCACTGTCTTAGAAAAGTCCATACCTCTCTTTTCTCCTAATCTGCAGCTACTACCTTGTCATTCTTCACTCTCAAATGATGTCCTCTATTCCATGGGAAAGCAGAAGCAACCCAAGAGAACCATCTCAGCAGCCCATGCCATATCCACCTTCCAATTCCTACACAGTGCATGGATACCTTACAAGAATGTGTGCCTCTTTCCAAGGCCTTTCCTAGGGCACTGCACTCCTAACCTCCACTGAAGGACTTTTCTCCTTTGATTATCCATCTCTTCTCTTTAACAACACTTTTTGCTCTACTGTGTTACTTCCAAAATCATAAAAACACATTATAATATTTTAAAGACTTCTTTGACCACATATGCCATATTATGCTGTTACACTGTGCTAACAAATTGACCCCCAAATCTCAGTGGCTTGACAAAGGTTTGTTGTTAAGTTAAACTAAGAGAAAGTGCTGTTTTTGCAGATCTAGAACTGGTTAATTATTGGTAATTTCATGTGATTAAGTAATACATTCCCAGATCGTAGGTCCAGTGCAGTACAACAGGGAGACTTCACTGGCTTGAATGTCAGTAGTCATGCATGGCTAGAGAAGAGAGGTCATGAAAAACTCATACTTGATCCTTTGTGCTTTGGCCCAGAAGTGACTGGTATTCCTCTCACAGCCCTTTAGCCAGACCTAGACAAAGAACCCCTCCTACCCGCAAGACGCAAGGAAATGGAGGTGGGAAGCATGTGGGGAGGGGAGTGGGCATTCCGTAGACAGTAAAATGCTGCTGCAACCCAAATCCCCTGCAGCCACTCTGCCTTTTCCCTGCTTTCCTTTATAGCCAAACTCTCCAAAAAGGGTTGCCTGCTTACTTGTTCCACTTTCTCATACCCTCTTCTTTCATCCATGTCAGTGGGGCTCCGGTACCCCAAGCCATTTGTTGAATCAGCAGATGATCTCTGCCCTAAATGCATGTTCAGTCTTCAGTCTTCATCTCAACTGACCTCTCAGCAGTTTGGACACCGTTGATCACTCTTTGATAGACTTTAATCACTGTATCAGTTAGGAAACCATCACGCTTTCCAGGGGTTTCTCCAAACGGCCTAGCTGCTCCTACTCTGCCCCCTTCAGTGGCCCCGCCTTAGCTTCAGACTGCTTGATGTTTCTTTACTCCGTCCCTAACTGATCATGTCCAGTCCCACAGCTGTAAATGCCATCCAGATGCTGATGACCTCCGGTTTGTACCTATTGTCCTTGTCTCTCTCCTGAGCTCCAGACTTGTGTATCCAAACTCTTCCTAACCCTGTGCCCTGGAATTCTAATCAGTCTCACACTTCACGTATCTGAAACAGAACTCTTGGTTCTCCCGGAGTCTTCTCCAAATCAGCAAATAGGACTGAGTCATTCTTGACTCATTTATTTCTTTCACGCCCACATTCTCTACATTCAGAGGGTCCTGCTGTGTCAACCTCCAGAATACATCCCACCTCAGACCACTTCTCATTGCTTCTGCCACTAACGCCCTAGTCTAAAGCACCAGCGTCTCTTATCTGGATTGTTCCTACTTGGTCTCTTTGTTTTCCTGCTTGTTCTCTGTAACAGTCTGTTCTCCACACAACTGGTCTTTCTGAAAATAAATCAGATAGTATATTCCCCTGCTCAAAACCCACCAATGGCTCCTCATCACTGTTAGAACAAAGTGGAAGCTCCTTAGCTTTGCCCTTGGGTGCTGTGGGGTCTGGCCCCTGCCCACCTCTCCAACTTACCTCCACTCCTCTCCCCACCAACATGCAGAGCCAGCATGTGGCTTCCTTACCATTTATAACTACACCAAGCTTGTTTCTACCCAAGGCCTTTACATCTACTTTTCTCCCTTACCTGGCTTTCTCATTAACATTTCCTGTCTCCCAGGGACCAGCCAGTCCCTGCGTAGATGTTAGAGCCCCTCACTTTCTCTATTGTACCTACCTTTCTACTCCACGCTACTTACTTCTTATAATTTATTTTTATTTGTTTATTGTTTGTTTTTGTTTACTTGTTTGTTATTCACTGTTGCTTCTTCTGTGCCTAGAAGAGTGTCTGGTACATAGTAGGCATCCAATAAAAATTTTTGGATAGATGGATGGATGGGTCTTTATTCTATTTTCAACAGTAGCACCCCAATTAGACTGAAAAGATTTCATGAAGAATAATTCTTGGGCCTTGATTTCACCAACCGGAAAATTGACACTAGCTCTCTAGAAACAGAACAAAACATTTTTTCTGCTTTTGTATCAAATATGATTTGAATGTATCCATAAGGAAGCTTAAAATTCTGAAAATAATTGAGAACTGGTAACCATTTGAAACAGAATAACTAAAGTGATAAAGGGAATGAAGGAGCTTCCATATGAAGGTTTTTCAGTTTTCATGTTAGGCATGAGATTGAGAGAGTCTATGATCAGATTCTCTAATCTAATACCATGAGTGGGTTAATACAGATTGGTTTTCAACAAAGCACTGTTTTTGAAGAATTGAAATAGTTTCAAGATAAATAAAAGGAAGTACAGGGATGCCTCATTTAACAGATATTGTCCACGAATAAAATGTTCCTCATGTCAGTCTCCAAATAGCTAAAAAGCAATCCTATGTATGTGTCAAAACTTACATTTTGCAGACTATTTCTGTAACATACTCCCCTACTCTTTTTAACAAAAAGTGCTGAAGATATCAACAACCCTTCCTGACAGCTCATAGTCATCACTGTGAGCATGTTGGTGCCACACAAAATTTTCCTTATAATAAATGTGCCCCACATTGTCAGTCTGGTTCTAGTTCCACCTCCCTTTCTCTGAGTTGTCACTTCACTCTGATGGCAGCTGCTTTCAAGCAGTTGACTGATTTTCTAAATCCAATAGGTTCAGCAAGGGCCTCAGGGAAGCTTCTAAATAATATACATGATTATTGCTGGAACACTGACCTCTGGGCAAGTGAGGTATTATGGTGGTAGTAGAAGTAGTAAAATAACATAACATGCATCAAGATGATGGTGTTGATGAGGACCTTTTATGACTCTTCCTCCCATATGGAGATCACTTACACAGCATCCGCCCTTGGCTAGATGGACTGAGATCTTAACCTAGCGTGAGGCATTTAACATTATTCTGTTAATAACATGTTGAAGGTATAATTCATATTTGAGATGATTATAGGTCCCAGTTTCAATGCCTGTTTCTTCAGTGACATTCTTAGCACTCCATTCACAATCATTATCCATTTTTGAAAATAAATTATATATACTCATCCTCATACATGATGCATTTTAAATAATTCACAAAGTACTATTAACTTTTTTTCATTCAGCACAGAATGCATCTGCCTGAAATAGGGAAATAAAACTCACATAAAGGATTTTTTAAGCAGTGGCATCAGATATATAGTTAATGAAAAATTATGCTCAGTTTACCAAGCAAAAAGAAATGAAATGTGAATCGAGGAAATTTTTCCTTATATTTAACTGTAAACTATCTCTTTCAGGGGAAAATTTTGCAGTTTATATAGTGCTCCAAACATATGTGGTGAATGAATAATTAGATTTATTCATGTACATTTGAAATTGGAAAAATATCTAAAATTTGTTTTTTAAAAAAAGCTTTATAAACTTAGGATACAAACAATGTCATGCACATAGATTGCACATCTAATTTTAGTAATACAGAGAAATTCTTTTATATTTGTGAATCTTCTGTTTACTTAAATTAACATTTCTTTTGGCTTAGGTAAACCAGACAAAACTCATTTTTAGAAATTATAGCTAATTAATCCCAACTCTTTTAAAATATGCTAAAAGGTTATTGAAAGGTGGCAAATTGTGGGTGAGGCTTTGTTTAATGTTTAATTTCTTTTACTGTGTTAAGTATCTGTTCTTAAGAAATATAATCTCAAAATATTAACAGCTATTAGCTTGAGGTTAAGTGTGTTAAAAACAAATCATTATTTCTGTCATTGTAGATTTATCTATATCTAGGATATAGTAAATAATTCATAAGTACAAATTAATTTTAAATTTATTAAATATCACTAAATGTGTAAAGATTTAGAATTAATAGAAGTGCTCAATGATTCATAAAAGGACTCCTTTGATTAGAAAACTACAAAAACACATTGACATTTAATTGAGCAAAAATTTACCTAAGAACATACATGAAACATGACATACTTAGATATTAAAGTGCTAGAAACTTGTAATATGAATGACCCAGAAGTTATAAAATTAGCCATTTGGAAGGAATGGAGACTAGGGATTTTACCTTTCAGGATACCATATGGTGCTTGGTTAAATAATGCAATTAAGTATGTTTTGTGAAAATAATGCAACCCCTAAATATTTGAGGAAAGAACTTCCAGATGCATGTTCATTTTATATGCACATTAATTATGTTTAAGAAATGATTTTGACACAAGTATGAGATATTTTTCTTTTAGGCACATATTTACCACTTTTTTTCCATTTAAGAATGATGCATTGTAGGGAAAACAAAGAGGGATGTTATGCATACACCAGGATACTTCCGTGCTATCATCTACATTCCTTCATTTATTACTTTTTTCAGTTATCTAATGTTGTAAAACAAATCACCACAAAATGTAGTGGCTTCAAACATTTACTATCTCTTGACTGTTTCTGTGGGTCAGGAATTTGGGAGGTGTTTAGCTGAGTGCTTCTGGCTTAGTATCTCTTAATGTGGTTCCAGTCAGACAGTAAGTGGGGCTGAGGCAATTTGAAGGCTTCTTCACTCACATTTCTGGCTTTTGTACAGGAAAGATTCAAATAGCTGGGTCTCCTCTGATATCTCTCTCTCTCTATGTGATCTCCATGTGGTGACTTTAGTGAGCTAACTTCTCGCATAGTAGCTCAGGACTCCCAAGGCTCATGTCTTCAGACACAGAGCCAGGTGGAATCTTTATAAACCAAGGAGTGTCATTCCCACCACATATCTTTAGTCAAGGCAATTAAAGAGTTCTGCCCAGGTTCAAGAAGAGAGAATATATACCTCATTTATTTTATTTTTTTTATTTTGATATCATTAATGTACAATTACTTGAAGAACATTATGGTTACTAGACTCCCCCATTATCAAGTCCCCCTCACATACCCCATTACAGTCACTGTCCATCTACATAGTAAGATGTTATAGAATCACTACTTGTCTTCTCTGTATATACTGCCTTTCCCATGTCCCCCCGCCCCCACTATACCTCATTTCTTAATGGAAGAATGTTGACACTATATTGTGAGGAGAACACATGGCAAGGGATATATATTTGTGTGACCATCTTTGGAAAATACAGTCTGCTTCACTGATAAAATATATGACTGACTAGAGAATATATTCATAAATGACTTATCTGATAAGGGGTTAACATTCAATATATATAAAGAACTCACACGCCTCAACACCCAAAAAACAAACAATTAAAAAATGGGCAGAGGATCTAAACAGACACTTCTCCAAAGAAGAAGTTTGAATGGCCAACAGGCACATGAAAAGATGCTCCACATTGCTAATCATCAGAGGAATGCAAATTAAAACCACTCTGAGTTATCACCTCACACCAGTTAGGATGGCCAACATCGGAAAGACTAGGAGCAACAAATGCTGGTGAGAATGCAGAGAAAGGGGAACCCTCTTACACTGTTAGTGGGAATGTAAATTAGTTCAACCATTGTGGAAAGGAATATGGAGGTCCCTCAAAAAACTAAAAATAGAAATACCATTTGACCTAGGAACTCCCCTCCTAGGATTTATCCAAAGAATATAGATTCAAAAAGACATATGTACCCCTGTGTTTATCACAGCACTATTTACATTTGTGAAGATATGGAGCACCTGAAATGTCCATCAGTAGATGAATGGATAAAGAAGATGTGGTACATATACACAATGGAATATCATTCAGCCATAAGAAGAAAACAAATCCTACCATTTGCAACAACATGGATTATGCTCAGTGAAATAAGCCAGGTGGAGAAAGACAAGTACCAAATGATTTCACTCATTTGTGGAGGATAAGAACAAAGCAAAACTGAAGAAACAAAAAAGCAGCAGACTCACAGACTCCAAGAAGGGATTAGCAGGTACCAAAGGGAAGGGGTTGAGGAAGGTAGGTGGGGAGTGAGGGAGAAGGGGATAAAGAGGCACTATAATTCCCAATCACAGGGAAGGGAAGTCACAGGAAAGTCACTACAGCATGGAGAAGACAAGTATTGACTTTATAGCATCTTCACTATGCTGATAGACAGTGACTGCAATGGGGGGTGGGGGGAGGGCAGTGAGGACTTGATAATATGGGTTAATGTTGAAACCACAATGCTGTTCATGTGAAACCTTCATAAGATTGTATATTAATGATACTTTAATAATAAAAAAATAAAATAAAACCTCTGAAAAAATTTGACTGACTGAATGCACTAGGTACTCTGATGAGTTCTGGGAATAAGATAAATAATATATAATTCCTGATTTCAAGATACTTGTAAATCTAGTAAGAGGAACATCTGTGTAAACAAATATTGTACAAAAGGATAAATATAATAAACAACTTTGTGGAAAGTGGGATGTTAGATTTGACAGATGAGGTGTTTTAGTATGAACTTGAAAATGAAAGAAAGAGAGTAGGATGCTTTCCAGTTTCCTAGTTTGAGTAACCAAGAGGATAAGTGAGTTAAGACATCATGGGCTGGAGACACCTGCAAAATATCCACAAAGAAATGGCCATTGGTCATCCATAGAGCTTCTAGAGAGAATGCTCGTGTTGAAGATGTAGATTTGACAGTCAATGACTTCTGGGTAGAATTTGAAGGCGTAGAAAAGGATGATATTTTCTGAAGAAATTGTGTGGACTAAGAGGAGAAAACAAAAGTATGTGACCCTGCAGGAAACAACACTTAGTAAATGTGCTGGGGAGGAATGTCAGGGAAAATGGCAGAATAAAGACTTCCAGAATTTCTCTTCTCCATGAATCCAATGAGAAAACAGGCAAAAATTGTCAGAATCAACTTTTTCAGAACTATGGAAATTAAGAAAGGCTTACAGCAATCTAGGAAGCATTCATTTAAGAAAAAAAAAAGCTGAATCTTGGGAAGAATAGCAAGCTTTGTGGCTCTTTAATTTACCCTATTCCCATCCTTCCCTTCCCCCCAGCTCTGCAGTAGTGCTGAAAACCAATAGCCAGCAATCATGGGAAAAAGCAGCAGCCTGGAAGCCACCAGAGGGGATAGAACAGGGAAGCTCCTTCAAAGACCATTTCCTGAGAACAATTATAATTTGGCCTGTCTGATGGTTCACAAGAAGACCCTACTCACAAGGCTCTTTATTTGTTCTGATTTGGAGCTCATCCAGTAGGAAAATCCTTTTCCCTGTTTTTTTTTTTTAATATAAGCATTTTTTTAAAAACAAAGGTAATTGTTTAAGATCATAGCTGCCTAGGGGGTATATAAAGGTTGGGACAAACAATAGGCCAAGCCAAACGTTTAAAATGTAAAGCTGGGGAATGAGTTTTCTATAGGGACTTTGGTAATCTCCAATATATTCCTTGGAATCTAGAATACCAGGTACATGCATAGGTCTGTGTGCACAACCAGGGCTGTGTGCATGCTCAGGAAAGATCTGAGAAGGTTCTAAGCTCTCATCACTGGCTGACCTTAAGGCTCTGCATAAGTAAGAAGAGAAGGCTAAGACAGAGTTAGAATCTGCCATCTGAATGTTAAAGGAGCACACGACACTCACAAAGAGCCCCTGGCAAAAGCTAGACAACTTAGTGGTTCCAGGAACTGAAGAAACCTCTTCCCAAACATTAGCAGGCCACTTAACCAGGTGAGATTTCAAGGACCATATATGACAGAGAATATATCCTTTACAGCATTAGTTCAGAAAAGTCACTAAATGAAACAAAACAAAACAAAACTCCTCAGCAACAGCAGTGTACCCTTGGGAAGGGAGAGCATCTGATTTCCATGATTGCCATGTTGTGATATTCCAAAAGTCTGGTTGTCAGCAAAAGAATTATGAGACATGCAAAGAAACAAGAAGATATGGCCTGTGGGCAGTGAAATGAAATCAATATAAACTGACTCTGAGGAAGCCCAAATGTTTTAATAACTAGGTGAAGACTTTAAATCAGCTCTTTCAAATATCTTCAAAGAACTAAGGAAACTGTGTCTAAAGAGCTAATGGAAATATCAACAGCTGATTTCGCATCAAAATCATGAAGGTCAGAAGGCAGCAGAATGAAATATTCGAAGTCCTAAAAGAGACTCTCAACCAAGAATTCTACATCTGGTAAAATCATCTTTCAAAAACAAAGGAGAAATAAATAGATTCACAGATCAACAAAAACTGAGAGCACTGGTTGACAGCAACTCTGCTAGACCTAAATGTAAGAGCTAAATTATAAAACTCAAAAGAAGAAAAAGCAGTAAATCTTTGTGACCTGGAGTAGGTAGTAGTTTCTTAGGTATGACAACTGAAACAGCAGCAACAAAAGAGAAAATAATAAATTGGACTTCATCAAAAGTAAAAACTTTTGTCCTTCTAAGAATATAACCACCAAAAAAGAGGAAAGGCAAACCACAGAATGGGAGAAGATATTTGCAAATCATCTATCAAATAAGGGTCTAAAAGCCTATATAAATAACTTTTATAACTCAGCAATAGAAAGACAGATAATCCAATTTAAAAATGAGCAAAGGATTTGAATACACAGTTCTCCAAATAAGGTATACAAATGGCCAATAAGCACATCAGAAACATGCTCAAGGATATTTGTCATTACAGAAATGCAAATGAAAACCATAATGAGATACTGCTTCCCACCTACTAGCATGGCTATAAACAAAAAGAGAGAAAATAAGAAGAATCAAAGATGTGGACAAATTAGAACCTTCATACTTTGTTAAAGGGAATGGAAAGTGGCAGCCACTTTGGAAAACCACTTGGCAGTTCTCAAAAAGTTAAATATAAAATTACCGTAGGACCCAGCAATTCACTACCTAGGTATATCCTAAGAGAATTGAAAACATATGTCCATGTAAAAATTTGTACACAGATATTCATAGCAAAAAAAAAAAAACAATATTCATAATAGCCAAAATGTAGAAATAACCCAAATGCCCATCTAATGATGACAGATAAACAAAAAGTGGTATATCCATACAGTGGAATATTATTCAGCTATAAAAAGAATGAATTACTGATTCATAGCTACAACATGGCTAAACCTTGAAAATATGCGGCCTGGAAAAGCCAGACACAAAAGGCCATGTATTGTATTCCGTGTATATGAAATGTTCACAGTAGATAAATCCATAGATATGAAAACTGGATTAGAGGTTTCCAGAGACTGAGGGGAGGGGAAATGGAGCCTGACAGGTAGTGGTATAGGTTTTTCTTTTGGGTGATAGAATGTTAGGTAGACAGTTGCACAATTTTGAGAACATACTAAAAATTGCTGAATTGCACAGTTTAAAAGGATAAATACAGTGGCAGATTAATTGTATCTCAATTTTAAAGAGAAAGTGGGATATGGAAGAAAAAGAAACCATAATATTGAGAAAGGAGTGTATCAAGAGATAGGGAACTTGTAAGAAATTGGTTTCATAGCCACACAAGGACAAGTTTCTTATCCTCAGCTTCTGAGGAATTATTTATGATTCACCCATAGTTAGATCTCTCAAACATTTTTCACTTGTGGCAGTTGCACTCTGAAACCAAAATTAAACACCTTTAAACAAAGAATTACTATAGGTGAACCCATTTGTGAATGTGTTAGTATTTGGGTGCCTGTTTTTGTGAAAGGTAGCTGGTAAATAGGTAAATAATGTGTAGAGTTCAAAATGCTATTTCCTTTTTTTATTTTCTGATTTTGCCCTCATACAGCTTTCTCCTTCAGAAAGAGACACGGGGCTAGGACAGCCCTAATTCATTTCCTTTGTTTCATCTATTCCTGTGATTGTATTAGGAATTTAAACAAACGCCCTTGTGTACTGGCAGCAATTTTTTTTTTCATATTGACAATCATGTGTCCTGCTCTTCCGGCGCACTCTCCATGGCCTCAAGGAGGTTCTCTTCCCAGTGACAGCTATACTTGATTTCCCTCCCTACTCACCAACCTCTAATGCATCCCACTACATCCAGAATAAAATCCAAATTCCTTGGCCTGAGATGCCTTGTTTTGGCCAAAACCCTGAAATTTCTGCTCTTAAATCCAAATTGAGTGGGAGACAGAGAAGAGAATAGATACACCCCATCATGAGGTATGTCTGGGTGAAACAGAGGGACTGGTGTACTGGGGAGTCATATGGGAGCACTAGGAGCTTTGTGTCTAAGTTGTCTAGGACAGTGTTTCTTATTTGTAGTATTCCCAGGGATCTTCTGCTGGCAGCCATGGATTTTATTTCAGATGTGGGGGAAAAAACAACCCTTCTTTAGGAGATTGTGCGTAGCAAACATTTTCTCTTCATTTCACTTCAAAATCAAAGGAAGCAACATTGGAGAATTAAATATTACATTATTACACTTAAACTTATAAACAAAGTAGAGGGGAACAGCTTTTGAGTATCTTGGTGAAATATTTGTATTATACCTTTGACCAGTCAAGGAAATTAAAAAATTTTATTTCTCCCTATTTAACTAGTAAATTATTTAGTTTACATGTTCTGTATGTGTGCACACACGTGTGTGTGTGTGTGTGTGTATGTGTGTGTGTGTGTGTGTGTGTGTGTGTGTGTGTTTAAATATTCTGAAGGCTCGTGGCCACTTTAAAAGATTAAGAATCCACTATGGCACTCCAGGACAAAGTCGGGTTCACAATACATGTGTATGTCAAGTTCTATTTGGTCTTTATTCAGAGGTGAATTGTAATGTACTATTGTGATGTAGTTCATCAGAAATGCACTTGAAGGATTTTAGTAGCTTTAGATTCTAAATCAATTAACTGTAACCTTTCCAAACAAGAGACAGTAAAAATTATTGGAATTTTTCCAAGTTCTTTTCTGAAATTACAGTACTAGAGATGAGTGCTTGTAACAAAATGACAGCATGTCAAGAGGCTGGTTTCTAATGCAAACAATTTTATGTGAAAATCTAAAGGAAATTTAATAATGGATAGACATAGGGTAACATAAAATACCTTCCAGAATCTATGTCTTCTATGCATTTGGTCTCTGTGAGTCAAATAACCAACACTGGGGCACTGGCAACATTGAGTCTCTGGACCTGCAAAGCGGGAGATCAGGTTGTAATCTGTAGTGCGTCCGACAAATGAGGTGCACCTCGCAGGCGGTATCATGAGTAGTGCTTGGGTGCTCTCGGAAGCCACCTGGCCAGCCAGCCTTTTCAACAGCAGACTAACCCAGATAAGAATCTTTCCTTCAAACGTATATAAGAAGACATCAAATTTCATACTTCTGAATTATAGCTATAAATATATAATTTATCTTTTATAACCAAATAGCCCGAAGAGGTGACTCCCATTTATTGGGTCCTAGACCGGCAAATACCTAAAGATCCAGGGGTAGGAGTCTAGGAGCAGAGTGCTGAGGACCAGGGTGCTGGCAAACCTGTGAGATCCCAGAGGGCACCTGCAGACCACATAGCTGAGGCTCCCTGGTCACACACCACCCAGTCATCTGCAGGGACGCTAGACAAATGAGCTGTAAGCGTCTCCCTTTATCTCCCACTTTGACCAGGAGCCTCAGAGACCTTCAGACCCATCACCCTGGGACTACCAAGACCCTCTAAATAGCATTTTTGAGGAGTTTGGACATTCTGAGTTGAAAGAGACCTAAGGGCCATCTGTCTGACACTGCCTGTCCTGGATGCAGACTCATGTTCAGAGAGGGAATTCAGAGAACGTCAGTTCTAGCAATCCCAAAGACAGGTTTTGTTTTCACCTACTGTTAATAATGATATCTACAGTGCCCACTTATCGAACCTACGATTTTTCTATATAATATCCAAATACAAGTTACTTTTAAAGAGTCTCCTAGATTCCCATGTTTGTGTTTCATTTATTTCAAATTAAGTGGAGAAATTTAGTCCTTTTCTTTGAGGAAAAAACATCAGTATGTGATGAGTCCCGCATTGTTTTAATGAGAACAAAAGCAAAATGCTCCAGAATTACTTGCTTGGAGCTATGAAGCACGTTTAGGGAAAAAAATGTCCTCCATTAAATGCGTGAGAAAAAAAAGAATTGTTTTGAAGTTCTTATGATTAACTTGTATAGACTTCATTGTAAACTGATACTAAAGAGCCCCCATTATGATCTGTATATTTTGGTGCCAGGAGGTTTTTTCCTTATGCTAAATTACTAAGTTCTGTCAGCTGCTGGGCTGTCATATGGAGATATAGTAAATCACATTATATTTTGTCATGGATTACACGGAGCAATAAATTTGGGAATAAAGATCAAAGTAATTCCACAATCACATCTGAGTGTAGGAGGGATGTTTAACTTGTAGAAAACTGATTTAGGTGAAGCTGTGGCACTTCTTGTGTGAATTTGAAATGAATTTGGATATTTGATTGGAAATGAATGAGGACCAAATACCAAAATGAGTTTCAATTTTTGTATTTAGTTCAGAGAAGTTCATTCTAACACCTAGCTGCATGACTTGAATTAGATAAATAATTGCTGAGAATGGTAGACTCGGTGAAAATTATATTTATGTGCTTTAATTGCTCTCATGATTTAACAATATATTCCATTTTATTTGGGGTTGGGAGGGCCACATAATTAGTTAAATAATCTTGTAGTAATACTGTATGACTCCTTGGAGCTGTTTGCTTTTTACTGCATTTAAAATCATTAAAAGTAAGCCAGCTTCAGATCACTAAGCAACCTAGATTATTTAGATCTTGATGGTTATTATTCTTTCTTCTGTGTTACCATACAAACTGGGCTATCAAAGTTGATGATATTCATTTATTTAAAACAACCAATCTCAACTTGTTGGGCTCTTTTCACAGAAAAATTATAGTAGAAACGAGATAGTACAGCAGAAGAATACACAGAAATTATGTGCTTTATAAATTGTTGTATTTTTTTGTTTAGGAAAATGCCCTCAGTCATATCCTCAATTAGCTAGAGCAGGTGGTTCCCAAACCTGACTGATCATCGGAAGCAAGGGAGGAGCTTTCAATACAGATGCCAGGGCCACAGCAGCCTGGTGGTTCTGATTCAGGAGGCTTAGAATCTGAAATAACATTTTTCTCCTTTCACTCAGGTGTCATTTCTCCTACTTTCTTCCTTTGTTACAATGTTTGGGGAAACATTTTTCCATGCTATATCCCATTAACAGATATTTAAGCTTTGGGAAATTATCACTCAAGATTCTGGTTCTTTGTTTTATTTTCAGTCTCCTATTGCCATCTTTTCATTGATTTTTTTCATTTCATGAAATCTAGAAGATTTACACTGGTGCTATACTAAATCAGTCTGACATTAGACATAAACAAATCACTCCCCCACCAAAACCATATGACAATTATGGCCTCTCCATTCCAGATGGGATCAGCATGAAGTGTAATTGGGATATAGATGTGCTGGCCTGCAGTGCTGACTTTGGTCTGAAAGGAAATACAAGGCCAGCTGGTGCATGTGTGAGTCAGGTGTGTGCCCAAGGGAGAGTGTTCAACTATTGTGGAAGTTTCGGCAGTGATGCTACAAAGGCCTCGTTGGAAGAAACTGAACAGTTTGAAGAACTCAGCATCTGTGATGGGGTGTGGGGGTGTCCTTCAACAGAAGATCACAGAGATTCTGTTTGCAGGTCCCAGTCTCTTCAGACAGGCTTTTTCTCATGCATTCTGATAAATGCTGCATGCCTCATAACTTCAGCACCCCTAGACTGGAACCACTATTTCAGAGCATCACCATGAAACACCAAAAGTAAGCAGGGTTTTTAGAAAATGACCCAAGCCCATATGTTTGCTACTGCTTCTATGCAAGTGCTCAAAAGAGCCAAGGACTACAGAGCTGGAGACTGAATCGAGAACGGCTCAGGATTATGTCCCTGCCGCTCCCACCTTGCTCAGGGCACTTACACTGGGCCCAGGCTGGCAGCTTATGAGGACTGCTTCCCCCAGACTTGGAAATGCACGTGACTTGCACATTCAGCAACTACTGGGCCTGGACTGGACTGGCCCCTTTAGGGTTGAGTGGGAAGTAGAGAAACATGAAGCTGGAGAGATAGAGGCCTGACCCTGAATGACACTGTATGCCCTATTAAAGAGCTAGACCTTTATGTATTATATGGCAAGAAGCAATGAAAGATTTTAAATTACAAAGTGATATAATCATACTTAAATTTTAAATGGATTCCAGCTGAAAAAGTGATGGTGGATGTATATCAGACAAGAACAACAGCAAGGTAGCTGGAATGAATAGGGCCACCTGAATTGATATAAATTCAGGAGAGAGAGGTGAGGACCTAGAAAATTGGCAGGACTGTCAAGGATGAGGGAGAAGGATACTAGGAAAATCTGATTTCTGATTTGGGTGACGTAATGAACATGCCATTATTTAGTCACTTCATTGGAAGAAACTGAACAGTTTGAAGAACTCAATGTCTGTAATAGGGGTACAAGGGCACCCTTCAATAGGAGATCACAGAGATCACTTGAGATTCCCAAGCTCTCATGAGGAACAGAAGAACAGATTCAAGGAAAACTAAAGTGGTTCCATTTGGGCAGTTAGTTGAGTGCCTGTGTGACCTCTCAGAGAGCACCTGTCCAATCTGTGTGCTGGGTCTGGGTCTGAGTGCAACGGATGTCACAGTGAGAGATGAAGAGTTGGAAGTCACACCAATAAAAAGGTCATTTAAAACTAATAGAATGGATTTTAAAAGGGAGTACAGATAGGGAAGAGCAGGTGGCAAGGGCAGTTCTTATTAAGAATCAGCTAGAGATCAATAAGCAATTATCCGAGGGGAACTTAGAGAACCAGGAAAGAATAATGTCATGAATGCCAAGGAAGTAGGAAGTTTTAATAAAAAGTGAGTATTTCAGCAAAAGCAAAATCTGATTCTTTGAAAAACTAGTATAGTACAAACTTCCTGGAAGACTAATCAGAAAAATAGAGAGATACAAATAGACAGGGGAGGAAATGGCAAACATGGCTACTGGTCCAGAAAAAATAATTAGATAAAATAATGAATAATTTTATGCAATAAAATGGAAAATTCTCCAGAAAATGTGATTGAATGAGGAAGAACTAGAAAATTCTAATATTCTGTGGATTTTAGGGCATTTATCTCAGGTATTTCATCAAAGAAAACATAAGGCCCAAATGATATTATACTCAAGTTCTTATCAAACTTTCAGGGAACAAATAATTCCAATAATACACAAAATGTATCAGCGGAAAGAAAAAGGGAATATTCCTCAGTCCAGTCAAGGCCAGTATAATCTTGATATGAAAATCAGCCAGGACAGTAAAAATGAAATGATGTACCAATCGCACACTTAATCTTAAGTGTAAGATTCCTAACAAAAAATTGGAAACAGAATCTAGCAGTATAAAAAACTTATTGTGACAAAGTTGGGTCAAATGCAGAAATTCAAGGGTGATTTTGTGTTTAAAAAATCTATTAATTAAATCCATTGCATTTGCTAGATGAAAGGAGGGAACCCATGTGATCGTCTCAGGTGAAGAAAAAGCATTTGGTAAAATTCCACCGTATCTGTGATAAATAATTGTAATGAGCTGAAATAGAGGCATCCTTAACCTAAAAAAGAATGTCAATTAAAAACTTAGAGCAAACATCATTGGCATAGTGAAACATTAGAGGGATTCCCTTTAAAATCTGTAAAATAGAAAGATGCCTACTCTCTCTGCTGATATTTAACATTGTAACAGAGATGCCATTAATCATGAGCCAAGAAAAAAAGAATTAATAGGATACAAATTAGAAGTGGAGAGGCAAACCTGATATTATTCTGATACTGTATCAGATGACCAATAAAAGAATTGGTATTTCATAGAAGTAGAAATAAAAGTAGCCTATAAATATATGAAGAACTGCTCTTTTATTAGTAATCAAGGAAATGAAAACTAAAACTTTAATGAAATACCATTTTATACCTAATAGATTAACAAGAAAATAAATAAAAGGCATCCAGATTAGAAAGGAAGAAGTAAAACTACATTCACAGAGGACAAAATCTAACATGTGGAAAAATTCTAAGGAATACATACCAAAAAAAAAAACTATTTAAAAAATATATGAGTTCAAGGCTATAGACTACAGATCAATATACAAAAAATTATATTTTGATATACTAGCAATGAACAGTCTGATAATGAAATTAAGAAAGTATCCATTAGTAGCAGACAATAATTAAATACAGAGGAATAAAATTTAACCAAAAAAGTGGAAAACTTGTACATTGAAAACTATAAAACATCACTGAAAAAAATTAAAGAATACCTAATAAATGGGAAGACATCCAAGTTCATGGATTGGAAGGCTTAATTTTCTTAAGATGGTGATACTTCCCAAATTGAACAGACTCAACACAATCCCTATCAAAATCCCAGCTGCCTTTTTTATATAAATAGACAATCTGATCCTAGAATTCATATGGAAACTCAACAGATAGTGCTGGGACAATTGGATATCCGTATGTAAAAGAATGAAGTTGGATCCTTACCTTACAACATACACAAAAATTAACTCAAAATGAACCATAAAGCTAAAACTGTAAAACTCCTAGAAGGAAACACTAAAAGAGAAAAATGCTATAAAACTTTTAGGAAAAAACATGAATAAGTCTTCAAGACATTGGATTAGGCAAAGGATTCTTAGATATGACACCAAAAGCACATATGACAAAGAAAAAATAGATGTATTGGACTTGATTAAATTACAAAACTTCGGTGCTTTAGAGAACACTATCTAGAAAGTTCAAGAACTGCCCATAGAATAAAAGGAGATAATTGCAAATCCTATATCTGATAAGTCTACTATCCATACTATATAAACACTTCGAGCAGTAAACAATGAAAACCTAACTTTTTAAATGAGCAAAGGATTTGAATATATATTTCTGCAAAGAAGATATATATATGGCCAATAAACACATGAAAAGGGGCACAATATTTAGTCATTAAGGAAATGCAAATCAAAACAATAATGAGATACCGCTTCATAGTCACTAGGAGGGCTGTAATCAAAAAGATGGAAAAGATGAAATTTTAGCAAGGATGTGGAGAAATTCGAACCCTTATAGTATGCTGGTGGGAATGAAAAACGGTGTAGATGCTTTGGAAAATAGTTCGGCAATTCCTCAAAAAGTTTTAACATAGAGTTACCGTGATCTAGCAATTCCACTTCTAGTTATACACCCATGAAAACTGAAATATATTTCCCCAAAACAACTTGTACAAGAAGTTTACAGCAGCATTATTTATAATAGGGAACAACCCAAATGTTGATGAACTGATGAATGGATAAACAAAATGTGATACATCCATACAATGGAACATTATCTGACAATGAAAAGGAATGAAGTACTGATGCATACCACAACATAGATTAAGCCTGGAAAACATGCTGAGTGAAAGAAATCAGTCACAAAGGCCACATGTTGTATGACTCCAGCTATATGAAACATCCAGAAAAGGAAAATTCATAGAGACAGACAGACAGTACATTACTGGTTGCGAGAGGGTTGCTGGAGGGGAAAATGGGGAGTGACTGCTAGTGGGCATGGGGTTTCTTTCTGAGGTTGATGAAAATATTCAGGAATTTGGTAGTGGTGTTAGATATACAGCTCTGTGAATATACTAAAAACCACTGAATTGTGCAGATTAAAAGTGTGAACTTTATGATATGTGAATGGTATCTTACTAAAGAGCTGTTATTAAGAATAGGGAGTCTGACAATGCTAAGCATTGTTGAAAGTGTGGAATAAAAAGAACTCATATACTGGGGTGAGACTTTAAAGTGTTGCTGGCCTTATCCTGTAAAGTTAAACATTTGATTTATAAACCATTAATTCAACTCTTTAGCATATGTCCTTGACACTCAAAAATATTCACCAGAAGACATGTACAAGAATGTTCATAGCAGCTCTTGGAGGAAAAAAACTCAGAAAGTTCAAAGACCCATTAACAGAAGAATGAATGATTTTGATCTGTTCACACAATTGAATATCCTAAACAGTGAAAATGAAGGAAATACAGTTTCAAATGAAACATCATGAATAAATCTTAGAAACAGTATTGTGTGAGAAACAGCAAGTTTCAGGAAGAACATGATTATGTTTGTATAAAGCTAAAAAGTAGTAAAACCAAACATGTTCGAGATACACATGTGTTAATTTTTTAAAGCAAAGCAGTAAATAAAATTCAGGATAGGGGCTTATTCTTCAGAGTTAGGGGATGAAGTGGGATGGAGTGGAAGCATTGGCATTTGCAATGCTAGATGTTAAGTTGTCTGATAATTTTAGAAGGGTTCTTTATCAGGTTTCATAAACATACAAAATATGTTCTTTTGTGTAAATATATATAATTATAATTTAACTTATAATTAAATTTTATATATGTAATTTAAACATTTACAAATAAAAATGATGAGCAAGGTCAAAAGCAGCAGAGCATCGAGAAGTGGGGACAGGTTAGGAGAAAAATTTGCTTCCCCAGTAAAAATCTGAGGCAAATACTTATTTTCATACTTAAAGTGGAAGAATGAACAAGAAAGAGTAACTGTAATTGACTGCAGAAGACTAAATTTTGATAACTTATTCTATAATAGCCTGACCCTAGAGTTTTGTAAGCTTAGCTGTAGTAAAGTAACTTCTATCTTGTTCCCACTTTATCCACCAAAACATGCAGATATGCCTTAGACCTCAACGTCACTCAGCTAGTTCACCTGCAAGATCTCAGTCTCTCAGGTTCTCCTTTTGATCACTCTTGCCTTACCTTTGATTTTTTCTGCTCCCTCTCGCACAAAGACCTGGTCTTTATCTTCGTTCCAGTGCTTACTCGCCACTGTCTGATCCCTTGCCATCTTAAACCTCCACCATTCCTACATTGCTAAACCGCAGTCCTATTGAATTTTTATTGTCCACTTTATCTGCACATTATAAAATAATGCCCAGGAAAGTTAAACAATTTGCCCATGGCCACACCACTCAGGTCGGTTTAACTTCAAAGCTTGAGCTTCTAACCACCATGCTCTGCTGCTTACTTACTATTTGGCAACCGTTGTTGGAATAGTCAATCAAAGCACCTTGAGTGGATGAAGAAGATGGGTGGACTAGCTCTGATGGTCTGGGTGATAGGAAGTCACCCTCACAGCAACAAAATTAACTGAAGACCTTACATTTGCAGACTGTCTGAGGAGGGGGCATGTTTTATGCAGGCATCATACTCCTTGTTGTCAAATGTTTTGAGTATTGTTTTTAAATGAATTGGAATGGTTAATTCTGTCTCAATATAGGTGACCCTGGAAAACTAGAAAAGCTCTAGGTCATTTTTAATTAGGAAGATCTACTGACTAAATCTTGAGAATGTCCTCTTTGCTCCTGTTCCAAACTTCTAAATTATCCAGTAGAGGAAGTAAGAACTTATGTTTAGTATTGGAGTCACCACTCTCTGTTGAACTACCTACAATCTAACGTTCTTGTAAATACATTATTTCATAAATTTTCCAATTACATTCATTACATTCTTTTTTTCTTATACAAATGAGCCAAAAAGTAGAAAAATTTCCAAAACATTAAGTAAAATATTAATGGGATTTGTGAGCATGCCAGATCAAGACATCTAACTCCAGATTCAGAGCTCATTTGAAATAATTTATTACCTGACTAACAATTCAGCTAACATCATTTGATCATTAGACAGTGTCAACATTTTTTGATGTCTGAAGTTATGTATTTGAGATAGATCTTCTGTCTGCTTCCTTAGAGTCCTATACCAATAAATGTGCCACTCATGTGTAAATATACTAGGTATATTTAAAATGTATATTATGTAAGTTAAAATTTGTTACATACAATAGTCATTTTCCTTTATCATTTGTTGAATTGTACAACATTAGATTTTGGTGTAAAGCATAACAGTAATGGAGACGTAAAAACATTACATAGAAGGTAGAGATTCTTAAAAAACTTAATTGGCCCCATTTACATTTAGTCTTTGATGATAAATTCTTTTTTGCACATCAGGGAATAGTTGTTTCTTCCCTAGAGCAAAGTAAAGGGTTTTTTTTTCCTCCCTCATTCTCCTAAAGTTTGTATTTCTGCCCAAGTAATAAATGAGTTTCAGTTTCTGTGGCCTCTGCCTTAGAGAGCTTCTCTGAGAGTGAGCTTTTGAAATATGATTAGATCTTACCTCTTTAACTATTTCCATAAGCATGTTTCACAGCCTGCTTTCTTATTAAGTAATTAGGGTAGAAATTCATGTAAATATTATGTGATCATTTATGGGTATTAACCATGTAAATATATATGTTGCAATGGTGAGAAAATTAGTCCTTCTAAGTTCTAGTGAGGGCAGAATATCAACTGTCCCTTGTTGTTTTTTAGGTTAGCTTCATTGGAAACACATTATTTTAGTCCACAGTATTCAGTTATTACATCTGTATAGGCAGAATACTGATTTGGCATATTCAGAAATAGGGCCAAATTCAGGAATATGGGCACTTTGTCTGTGAATGGATCTGCCAGTATTTACTGAGTAGATACTCCATAAATAGTGATATTCGTAATGACACCACAGGCCTTGTCCAAAGTCCAGTTTTTTCCTTCTTTAATAGAGGGTGTGGCATATACATGGGATTCTTACAAAATAAATTGGCAGTAACAAAAACCAAAACACTTGGCATTCCTAACTACTAGGTTCTGTTTTTTATAAAGGAACTATAATAACTCAATTTTTTAGAAATAAATTAAAACTGAAGAGCTACTAAATGTGGAGCACGCACATTAGCAGATGTTTTGCTATTTAGACTAGTTTGCCATTTTCTCAACTTGGATTTACATGCTATGATGGAAAATAAAAAGAATCATGTAAGTAAAATACTCTTCTGTGTAATGATTGTATCTGAGAACTTACGCTTGATCCAAAGTAAGATTCAAAAGTTCTAGGATGCAACATCAGGGTGCAACATTAGTCATATCTGTATCCTCGCCTGGCACCTAATAGGTATTCAACAATGTTTGCGCACTTCCTGTCCTGTTTGTTTCAAGAAGAGGCTTTGAAATTCAAAATGTGTTCATCATAAGTCTTGTAAATGGCAAGCTACCCACTAACCCTCCATTAAGTAGTTGATCTTGGAGAATGTCATGTGATCAAGGGAATTAGTATAATCAAGTTATGGCTAGATTAAACCATTTTGCACATTCAGTTCAGTGAACATAAAGTACCCAGTGAATGCAGAGCACTATGATATTCCATTAAATAAACAACAAGTGAAATTTTAGTGTATTAACTTTTAATCTATTCTGAAAATTAAAGGATGTGGAAGTGAAAGTAAAGACTGTTCTTCAAAAACACTGATATTCTGTTTGAGCCAACATAGTGATCTTCAATGCATAATTATATATAATCTCAAAGGTAGCTTTTGTGTTTTTAACTAAGTAAAAAATTATTATTTAGTACAATGTTTGGAAAAAGTTATCACAAAACTGCACTGTGAGAAAAGCATTATTTTCCCCTTAATTGATATTAAATTATATCTTTTAGAAGTTATTTTTATAATCAACTTCCTTGAAATATTTGAATTATCTTAGAATGTCTTAAAATATTTATGGCATATAAAATAAATTGTATTTACCAAGACGAAAAATAGTGTCAATGCCTTCTCTCATAAACATGTATTCTCCATTTCCATTTTGCCCCAAAATCTTTCATCTCCTCTTTAGTAAATCTTATTCTAAAAAGTACTCATAAACCTTCCCACTCTTCCAGCTTATCTGTCAGATGCTAAGTGGAGATGAAGAAATAGAAAGCTATCTTTTTTTCTTCAAAAACTATCAAAAAGTCTTACCAATTCAATCCATGTATACCCTTTTTTTCATTAATTCATTAAACAATATTTTCCAAGCAACTACTAAGGTCAAAGCAGTGATGCCAAAGCCAGAAGCTCTGTTCATGATCTATTAGGAAAGATAAGACACATGTTCAAAAGACTATAGAACAGTCATGCATTGTACCAGGACTGTAAATACAAAAGGAAGAAAAACAAATCAGTTCTAAGGGAGATGAGCAAAGAAAATGTTAGCATTTGAACTGGCATTTGCATGTACACTGGTAGAATTAGAAAAAAACATGACAGTAGAGGGATGGAGACTGCAAAGCAATGAAGTAGTCTGGAAAACCCCTTAATTCATCCAATAGCTAGTGATTGTATTGTGTGTTGGTCTTGGAATATATCATTAATAGAATAGACAAAGATTCCTGTCTTTAAGGAGCTATCCTAATGGGGTGAAGTTAGTGTTTGGGGGGTATTGCAGCAGAAAAGAGATGAGCTCCCTGTATCACCCATGCTGTGCAGCAGGGATGACTGGAGCCCGTTCAGGGAGGCCCAGGCATCTCTCCTCAGGCTGAGGTGAACTTGCTTCACGTTCTTATACCCTAAGTTGGCCAAGGTTACAGTTGCTCAGGTGTTAATCCAAGCTTGGAAGGAGGGAGCCTAGACCTCATGAGACTCAGCCCCCCATTCCAGCCGGCTCGCATCAACAGCACTGAGCACAGAGCCAGCCTACATGTGTCTCTCTGTTGCTACCATTCCTTGCACGGTCGTCTCCTTATGGAGAGGAGGTATGATGGCAGGCCAGGATCTGAGCCAAATACCACCGAAGTCCCACCCTGACTCTGAGTAATCATACCTGAAAGGGTGCCACTCTCAGGTCATAAACTCAGATGTACTTATTTTACCTTTATTTCAATTTTGAGTCACCATTTGGTTGCATGGCAGAAACTTGATACTTGTCCTCAGTCACCTCAGACTGCAGACACTCTCCCACTTCCCCAGAACAGCATCCAAGCCCTGGGCTCCATCACACCATGGGTGGGTGGCGGATGACCCATGGAGCCCTCTGATCCTCGGCATCTCACCTGGCACCTCGGCATCACTGAGACATGTTGTTCCCACTGATCTCTGGTAGTCAGTTGATGTGGGGTCACTTCTCTGTGGTCCGTCCTTCCTCTCGGAAAGCTCTACAGACCTTGCATTCACTTTGCTACATCCATGCTGCTCTCAGACGCCCAGGAGGTTTTAATCCTTCCTGCCCACTGTCAGGAAGAGGTGTGAGGCCCCAGGGACCTGAGGACAGCAGTGTTGCCAGCCTGCTTAAATACACGCACCACACAGGCCGTTTCTGGCTCCACTATACATACCAGCGTGGCTAAGAACTCTAGGCCATGCAGCCTGCCTCTGTCTGGCACGTGAGCGCAGGCCCCACTGCGACTAGAATAGCCCTACTCATATGGGCTTTCTCTGCCTCCCCGTCCTGTAGCCTGACCCAGAAAATGGGGCAAGACCCAGGCCTTTTCTCAGGAACAGATTCACAGATGAACATTAATATTATCGCCTTCACATCAGTCTGTGCCTCATTCCCCTCATTCTAGAGAATCATTCCTAGTCCAGGAGGAAGCAGGGGAAGTAGGCAGAGCACACCCCACTGGACGGATAACGCGTTTATGCCCTGAGTCCCGTTGGCCCAGTGTAGACAGTCAAAGCCAAAAGTCACCTCGTTTGTTTTTGCTTTCCTTATGCTGTGCCATCCTTTCTGTGAGATGGCGAGGGCAGAGCTGGAAAGGGTCGAGGAGTGGAAGAAAGTATCAGGCTCTAGACTTCCAAAATATCTTGGTACATGCAAGTATATTGCACATAAAAATCACTAAGATGTCAACATTGTTACTCTGGATATTGTTATAGGAAATTGCATGTGTGTGTGTATGTGTGTGTAATTTAGATATATGTGAAACATATATTTATTTCTTCTACACCAAACACCCTCTACACCCTCTACTTGATGTAAGTTCAGGGAGATGAAATCCTGGGGCAAAATACCTCTAAAAACCGAAATCAGTCAAAGGGAGAAATAAAGTTTAAAACCCGTTTATTGCCTACAAACTGCAGTCCAGCTCCTTCTCTGTCCCCTGCTCCGGAAGCAAGCCAGCCAGCCCCTCCCCTTCACCTCTCAGGTTCAGACACGCCCTCGGCTGCCCAGGTAATTACCCACTAACATGGAGAGGAGCTTCTCTCCGAGGATACGAAATGCACCAATATTCTGGAAATACTACAATTTTACCCACACCGAACATGTATTTACTTTTTTTTTTTTTCAAATTTTAAACATTTTATTCATATGGTACACAGAAGTATAATTATGGGTGTGACAGTGCCGTGAAGAGTATGGCTTCCTCTAGGAATGAGATTCAGCTAATCTATGAAGGATAAACAGGATGTGGTCAGACAATTTAGGAGGAATGGGGAGCTTTCTAAGTCCGAGGAAGAGCATGTGTGAAGCTGCCGATGCAGCCTCCCAGATCTAAATGATGAATCTATGATGGAGATTTCAGAGACTGTAGGAGATATTTCAGGTTGGGATGCTTCCCAGTCATCGTTCCAAGGAACCAGATGCCCATTTTGATGACTTCTAGGCTTGCAGAGTATGGAGCCAGGAGAGAAGGTGTTGTTAGTCCTGGCGATGTGCTCCATCATTGCTAATGAAGTGTGCTGCAGAGGGGGCAGTGGGAAAAGTGATTTTGAAATCGTGTTCTGGGGAAAATCCCAGTGGTACGGTCGCAACTCATCTCAGTTTCCCTCTACTCTAGTTCTGGACCTCTGAGCATGGCTAGGAAAAAAATACATATGTACCAACTGCCATGAGAAGAGCATTAAAATTTCAGGCTGAGTTCACTTGTGCCTCTGCCCTGGCCCATCAGTCCTATTCTTCATGATGCCAGTTCACTCCGCAGTCCTCAGATCTCCAGTCTCACCTCCTCCCTCTCACCTGCAGCTGGTCACCTCCCACCCAATCTGTGGATTCTCCTTCTGTGCTATCTGAAAACATTTTTTTTAAATTTCTTTGGTCATAGCTCTTCTTGTTCTTGATATCTAAGTGTAACAGCCTTTATTTTTGTGTGCTTTCCATCTTTCCTTTTCTCTTTTAGCCATTATCTATTAACAAGAGTGACTATTTCAAAAATACTTTCCTGTGCCTCCTCTTATTCTTCACCTATTTATGTATGCAATTTATTTGTAAATAAGAATATCTACTTCAGATCTCTAAGATTTTGTTTTTACCCTTTCTTTTGAGAAAATGGGATGTTTTCTGACATTGCCACCCATCATTGGCACTTTTCAAGGCTGATTTGCTTCCTGCCCCTTCATTATTCCTTACAGATGGTCTTATGCCTTCATTTTTAATATAGCATTCATCTTCAGTTATGAAGTATGAGTACACGGAGTTTGCTCCTCTTCCACATGAAGTTTTATTGAATTCCCAGCTTTTAATAAATTAATTTTGGTTATTTTCATAGCATCATAAAAAAAGGAAAGAACAAACATGCCTTTAACTTACATTTTACAAATTCTGTCCTCCCTAGCTAATTAATTGTATCAACAATACTAGCCAACTTCTTTCTATGTGATTTTTTGTTTGTTTTGTTTATTTTTGTTTTGTTGTTTTTTTATTTAAATTTATGTTTACTAGGCTCTCCACTACCCCAAGACCCCCCCAACAAACCCCATTACAGTCACTGTCCATCAGCATAGTAAGATGTTGCAGAATCACTACTTGTCTTCTCTGTGTTGCAAAACCCTCCCCTTTCCCCCACCCCCCACATTAGACATGCTAATCATAATACCCCCTTTCTTCTTCCCCACCCTTATCCCTCTCTACCCTCCCATTCTCCCCAGTCTCTTTCCCTTTGATAACTGTTAGTCCCTTCTTGGGTTCTGTGATTCTGCTGCTGTTTTGTTCCTTCAGTTTTTCTTTTGTTCTTATACTACACAGATGAGTGAAATCATTTGGTATTTGTTTTTCTCCGCTTGGCTTATTTCACTGAGCATAATACCCTCTAGCTCCATCCATGTTGTGGCAAATGGTAGGATTTGTTTTCTTCTTATGGCTGAATAATATTCCGTTGTGTATATATACTAAATCTTTATCCATTCATCTACTGATGGACACTTAGGTTGCTTCCATTTCTTGGCTATTGTAAATAGTGCTGTGATAAACATAGGGGTGCATCTGTTTTTCAAACTGGAGTGCTGCATCCTTAGGGTAAATTCCTAGAAGTAGAATTCCTGGGTCAAATGGTATTTCTATTTTGAGCATTTTGAGGAACCTCCATATTGCTTTCCACAATGGTTGAACTAATTTACATTCCCACCAGCAGTGTAGGAAGGTTCCCCTTTCTCCGCAACCTCGCCAATATTTGTTGTTTTTTGTCTTTTGGATGGTGGCCATCCTTACTGGTGTGAGGCGATATCTCATTGTGGTTTTAATTTGCATTTCTCTGATGACAAGCGATGTGGAGCATCTTTTCATGTGTCTGTTGGCCATCTGAATTTCTTCTTTGGAGAACTGTCTGTTCAGCTCCTCTTCCCATTTTTTAATTGGATCATTTGCTTTTTGTTTGTTAAGGTGTGTGAGCTCTTTCTATAATTTGGAAGTTAACCTATTATCGAATATGTCATTTATGAATATATTCTCCCATAGTGTAGGATGTCTTTTTGTTCTACTGATGGTGTTCTTTGCTGTACAGAAGCCTTTTACTTTGATATAGTCCCACTTATTCATTTTTGCTTTTGTTTCCCTTGCCAGGGGAGATATGCTCATGAAGAAGTTGCTCATGTTTATGTCCAAGAGATTTTTGCCTATGTTTTTTTCTAAGAGTTTTATGGTTTCATACATTCAGATCTTTGATCCATTTTGAATTTACTTTTGTGTATGGGGTTAGACAGTGATCCAGTTTCATTCTCTTACATGTAGCTGTCCAGTTCTGCCAGCACCATCTGTTGAAGAGACTGTCATTTCTCCATTGTATGTCCATGGCTCCTTTATCGAATATTAATTGACCATATATGTTTGGGTTCATGTCTGGAGTCTCTAATCTGTTCCACTGGTCTTTGGCTCTGTTCTTGTGCCAGTACCAAATTGTCTTGATTACTATGGCTTTGTAGTAGAGCTTGAAGTTGGGGAGTGAGATTCCCCCTACTTTATTCTTCTTTCTCAGGATTGCTTTGGCTATTCGGGGTCTTTGGTGTTTCCATATGAATTTTTGAACTATTTGTTCCAGTTCGTTGAAGAATGTTGTTGGTAATTTGATAGGGATTGCATCAAATCTGTATATTGCTTTGGGCAGGATGGCCATTTTGGCGATATTAATTCTCCCTAGCCAAGAGCATGGGACGACTTTCCATTTGTTAGTGTCCTCTTTCACTTCTCTTAAGAGTGTCTTATAGTTTTCACGGTATAGGTCTTTCACTTCTTTGGTTAGGTTTATTCCTAAGTATTTTATTCTTTTTGATGCAATTGTGAATGGAATTGTTTTCCTGATTTCTCTTTCTATTGGCTCATTGTTAGTGTATAGGAAGGCCACAGATTTCTGTGTGTTAATTTTGAATCCTGCAACTTTACTGTATTCCGATATCAGTTCTAGTAGTTTTGGAGTGGAGTCTTTAGGGTTTTTATGTACAGTATCATGTCATCTGCAAATAGTGACAGTTTAACTTCTTCTTTACCAATTTGGATTCCTTGTATTTCTTTGTTTTGTCTAATTGCTGTGGCTAGGACCTCCAGTACTAAGTTAAATAACAGTGGAGAAAGTGGGCATCCCTGTCTTGTTCCCGATCTCAGAGGAAAAGCTTCCAGCTTCTCGCTGTTCAGTATTATGTTGGCTGTGGGTTTATCATATCTGGCCTTTATTATGTTGAGGCACTTGCCCTCTATACCCATTTTGTTGAGAGTTTTTATCATGAATGGATGTTGAATTTTGTCAAATGCTTTTTCAGCATCTATGGAGATGATCATGTGGTTTTTGTCTTTCTTTTTGTTGATGTGGTGGATGACGTTGATGAATTTTCAAATGTTGTACCATCCTTGCATCCCTGGGATGAATCCCACTTGGTCGTGGTGTATGATCCTTTTGATATATTTTTGAATTAAGTTTGCTAATATTTTATTGAGTATTTTTGCATATACGTTCATCAGGGATATTGGTCTGTAATTTTCTTTTTTGGTGGGGTCTTTTCCTGGTTTTGGTATTAGGGTGATGTTGGCTCCATAGAATGAGTTTGGGAGTATTCCCTCCTCCTCTATTTTTTGGAAAAACTTTAAGGAGAATGGGTATTATATCTTCTTCGTATGACTGATAAAATTCTGAGGTAAATCCATCTGGCCCAGGGATTTTTTTCTTGGGTAGTTTTTTGATTACTGCTTCAATTTCTTTGCTGCTAATTGGTTTGTTTAGATTTTGTGTTTCTTCCTTGGTCAGTCTTGGAAGGTTGTATTTTTCTAGGAAGTTGTCCATTTCTTCTAGGTTTTCAAGCTTCTTAGCATATAGGTTTTCATAGTAGTCACTAATAATTCTTTGTATTTCTGTTGGGTCCGTTGTGATGTTTCCTTTCTCATTTCTGATTCTGTTGATGTGTATTGATTCTCTTTTTCTCTTAATAAGTCTGTCTAGAGGCTTATCTATTTTGTTTATTTTCTCAAAGAACCAGCTCTTGGTTTCATTGATTTTTTCTATTGTTTTATTCTTGTCAATTTTGTTTATTTCTTCTCTGATCTTTATTATGTCCCTACTTCTGCTGACTTTAGGCCTCATTTGTTTTTCTTTTTCCAGTTTTGATAATTGTGATGTTAGACTATTCATTTGGGATTGTTCTTCCTTCTTTAAGTGTTCCTGGATCGCTACATACTTTCCTCTTAAGACTGCTTTCTCTGCGTCCCACAGAAGTTGGGGCTTTGTGTTGTTGTTGTCATTTATTTCCATATATTGCTGGATCTCCATTTTAATTTGGTCGTTGATCCATTGACTATTTAGAAGCATGTTGTTAAGCCTCCATGTGTTTGTGAGCCTTTTTTCTTTCTTGGTACAATTTATTTCTAGTTTTATACCTTTGTGGTCTGAAAAGTTGGTTGGTAGGATTTCAACCTCTTTGAATTTACTGAGGCTCTTTTTGTGGCCTAGTATGTGGTCTATTCTGGAGAATGTTCCATGTGCACTTGAGAAGAATGTGTATGCTGTTGCTTTTGGGTGTAGAGTTCTATAGATGTCTGTTAAGTCCATCTGTTCTAGTGTGTTGTTCAGTGCCTCTGTGTCCTTACTTATTTTCTGTCTGGTGGATCTGTCCTTTGGAGTGAATGGTGTGTTGAAGTCTCCTATAATGAATGCATTGTAGTCTATTTCTGCCTTTAGTTCTGTTCATATTTGTTTCACATATGCTGGTGCTCCTGTGTTGGGTGCATATATATTTATAATGGTTATATCCTCTTGTTGGACTGAGCCCTTTATCATTATGTAATGTCCTTCTTTATCTCTTGTTACTTTCTTTGTTTTGAAGTCTATTTTGTCATATTTACTTTTTAAAAATAGCTTTATTGAAGTATACTTTAGATACCATAAAATCCTTGTGTAAGAGTACGCTTTAATGATGTCTTAATAAATTTACAGAATTGTACAATTGTCAGCACACTCTGTATTTACTTGTATAATAAAAATGTAATGTTATAAAAATGGCCTTTATTATAGCAAATAAGAAGGTCACTGATGAGTTGAATGGAAGAGACAGAAGCCAAAATGAGGCCAAATGTGAAGAATGGGCAGTCCCCAAGCTGCTCAGTACCTATTTATTGAACTACTGAGTAACTGAAAATGGGGCAAAGAGTAGAGATTACCTTTTCAAGGCATGTGGCTGTGCAGGAAGAAAAGAAAAAACACGGTGCCTCAGATATTCCGGGCTCCTTCAAGACTGCGCACATTCCTCCTTTCACCTGGAAGTCTCTTCTCTTTCAGTTGATTCCTGTCCACCCCTGGCTGATCATGTCAAGCAGTTTTTTTTTACTGTTCTAAGCTTCACTCTCTGTAAATGAGGAGAATAATCGTGCCTACCTCACAGAGTTTTGGAGAGGGTTAATATATGTAAAGTATTTAAACAGTATATGTCAGTGGAGTAAGAACAAAATAAACATGAGCTGTTGTTCTGTTGCTGTCGTCACCTCATCATCCCATCATTGTCTCTAATATTCATCTCCTTGCAAAAGCCTCCTCCAATGTGAGGAATTCTCACAGCGTCTCCCTAGTAATGCCCCGTGCGTCGCTCTTTAATGACGCTTAGTCTGTATTTCATTTGCTCACCTATCCGCCTCCTCCCCAGCTGCATTAAGCCTTTTACCTGTGTGAACATGCAGTGCCCCACTCAGGGGAGGCACCAGAGTAAATGTCGGGGGAAGTATCAGAATTTCAGGGAAAGTCTGTGTGTGTGTGTGTGTGTGTGTGTGTGTGTGTGAGTGTGTGAAACTAGCAACTCAGTGTGAAAGAAAATATTGGTGATGTGAAAGGAAGGGAGGGGACAGTAGTCAAACTCAGGTCATATGTAAAAAATGGGCAGCCCCCAAGCTGCTCAGTACCTATTTCTTGAACTACTAAGTCTATGAAAATGGGGCAGAGAGTAGAGAAAATGGGGCAGGTGGGGAGAACTGATGGTATAGGCTTCTGATGGTATTAGAGAATCCGTATTTTGGTGCAGAAACATCACTCCTTTAACCAGTTACCATGATGTAATTTCTGCCTATATATAGGGATATAGGACTTTGAATTTTCCATTTCTTCTTGAGTTACTCTTGGTAATTTGTATCATTTAAGAGATGTTTTGTATTTTGTCTAAATTACCCAAACTTTTTGGTAATATGTTGTTCATAAAATTGCTGTATTGCCCTAGAAATGTCTATAGAATCTGATAAGTGATGTATGCTCTCTCTTATTTCTGATATTGGTGTTTTATATCTTCTCTCTGTTGATCAGTCTACCAAGAGGTTTATTGATTTTATCAGTGTCTTCTCAAATCACCAAATTTCAGTTTCACTGATTTTCTCTATTGTTTTTATGTTTTTCTATTTCACTGGTTTCTACTCATATTTATCATTTCTTCTGCTTATTTTATCTCATTTGTAATTCTTTTTCAGGCTTTTTCAGGGCAAGCTTATAGCATTTATTTTAGAACTTACTTCTTTGCTAATGAAATAATTCTAAAGTTAAAAATTTCCTCGAAGCACTGATTTAAGTGCATTCCACAAATACTATGCTTCCATTTTCGTTAATTGCAAAATGTTTTCCAATTGTCCTTGTGATTTCTTCTTTGACTCATACAAACTCGGTGGGTATTTTTTATTTTGTGAATATTTAGAGGATATCAGATTCATTACTGTTGTGGATTCCTAATGTAATTTCATTGTGGTCAAATATACTTTTTTCAGAGAATAGCAAATGAGATAAAATAAGCAGAAGAAAGAAAATGATAAGGATTATTTCAATCCTTTTAAAATTTATTGGAATTTGTTGTATGGTCCAGAATATGGTCTCTCTGGTCAAGCTGGTTAACAGCATTTTTCAAATCCTCTATAGCCTCACTAGTTTTATATCAATTTCTGAGAGAGGAGAATTGAAATCTCAGTTACAATTTGTGGATTTGCCTATTTCTCCTTTCAGTTCTGTCAGTTTTGCCTTGTATATTTTGAAGCTATTGAAATTAGGTGTGTACACATTAGGATTGTGATATCATATTTATGAATTAAAATTTTTATCATGAAATATCCTTTTTTTCTGCTAAGCTTCTTTGTTCTCAAATCTACTTTGATGTTAGCTTAGCCATTTCACTTTTCTCATGATTACTATTTGCATGGCATATCTTTTATAAACCTTTAAATTTTTTAAATATTTAAAGTATTTATCTTGAAAATACCATGTGGTTACACCTTCTTTTAAATCCAGTGTGACAATCTTGTTATTCAGATGGAATTTTTAAACAACTTTTATTTAATGTAATTATTGATATGTTGTGTTTTAATTTACTATTTTGTTTTCTATTTGCCCCATCTTCTCTTTGTTCCTTTTTCCCTCTTTTCATGCCTTTTATTGGATTCATCAAGTACTTCTAAATATTCCATTTTATTTCTACTATCAGCTTATTAGACATACCTCTTCACTGCTTTTGTCATGATATGCATCTTTATTATAATCTGCCTTCAAATACTATTATATCAGTTTACATAAAATGTAAGTACCTTAAGAATAGTATACCTCCATTTCCCTACTCCTATACTGTTTCTACATGTATTATAAACCCTACAACATACTTTTACTATTTTTGCTTTAACAGTAAATTGTCTTTTAAGGAAATTTTGAAAAGACAAAAAATATAATTTATATTTACACACATATTGTCTATGTCCAGTGCTCTTTATTCCTTTGAGTTGATCTAGGTTTCCATTTGGCATCACTTTCCATATCCCTGAACTTCCTTTAACCTTTAATATAGTGCATGTCTGCTGTGACAAATTCTCTCAGATTTTTTTTGAAGATATCTGTAACTTCATCTTCAGTTTCAGTGGATATTTTCACTAAATATATGATTATAGATTGACAGATTTTTTTTTTCTTTCAGTACTTTAATGATGCATTATGTTATTTTCTGACTAGCATAGTTTCAGATGAGAAATCCTCCATCATTCTTAACTTTTTAATATGTCTGTTTTCTCCAGCTGCTTTTAAGATTTTATCTTTATTTCTGTTCTTACAGTTTGATTATGATGTACCTTGATGTAGTTTTCTTTGTGTTTATCATTCTTGTTCATTGATTTTCTTCAACTTAGAGATTTATATTTTTCTTCATATTAGAAAATTTTCATCCATTATATCTTCAAATATTTTCCCAAACCTTTTACCTTCTGATTTATAGCTACATATATGTTAGATGATGTGATACAACCTTAAGATTACTGAGATAATTCATTAAATTCAGACTTTTGTGTCTCTGGCAATCATTTGGATTTTTTAATGATTTTTCTTTTCACCGATGTTTTCTTCTGTAGTGCTGAATCTGTTGTTAATCCCATCCAGTGAAATTTTCCATTCAGATTATATATTACTATAGGCTATTTAGTTTTATCTTTATTTTTCCATTTCTCTCCTCATTATGTATACGTTTTTATTTAAATATTTAGGTATGTTTTTAGTAGCTATTTTAAAGTCTGTTTTAAAGGACAGTTTTTCCTGTATTTTGTCTGGTTTACTACCAATTTACTGTAGCAGATTGAACATGGTCTCATATTTCACCCCATCATAGCCCAAGCAGAACTAATAGATTTCATTTATGCTTCACATATTTGTACCTTGATTTTCAGGTAAAATACAGAGATTTTCAAATTTGAAAGTTCTGTAAATATTTGTTATAAATTATCCAAATATTTTTGTTGATAGGATGGTACCCATTTATATATTAATATCTGGCTCCAGTTGGTCATAAGTGAATTTACAGAGTTTGATGAAGCTTCAGATGGTTTCCTACAAAGCTTTTGAGTAGAAAATACTACATCATAATCTGAGCCTCATGCTGTTTTTCAAGAATCTGGGATGCATCCTTTTTCTAATCCTAAAAACAAATATTTAACTCAGAAACTTATGCTATTATATTTTAAAGAAAATTTATTTATGAGATCTGGGCTTGCCTTAAACACAAGTATTCCAGAGGAGTTTCCTAATTTTCCTCCCTCCAAATCACCTCCCTGGAAATCCTGAGTGTCTGAACTTTCACCATTAGCTAGAAAATGAAAAATAAAGGAATGAGGGACTTTTCAAATTGACCTAATTCACAGTACCTGCAAGAAAAGGGTAACCATTAAGATGATTAACAACCATTGAGACCTTTGCTAAAACTGGTTGGCTTGTTCCTTTCCTAGAGTTTTTAAAACAGAATTTTGAGACGAATTGCATAGAGAAAGTGGACAACACATTGGGATCTTTAACAAGGAAGAATAACTTGACAAAGAGGCCCTAGAAAGCAGAGGGGAACTGAGTGCTTGGTGGAGAGTGGAGGGCATGCCAAGCATAAAATAGCCAGAGATTAAAACAACAGCAAGAACAGAAAAATTTTGCTCACTTTAAAATTATGATTTTCCTCTCATCTGTTATTCTCCATCTGTTCAGCCCATGCTGCAGATGATTGCTTGAAAATTATATTTTTATATAGTAAGATAGCTATAAAAATAAGACTTGGATTAAAATAACTAACCCTAACTTAATTTTATGTATGGAAATGAAAAGTACAGTCAGTACCATCCTGAGAATAAAATTATTCAAGAAATATTTTAGGGACAGTCTGCATGATAAATTAGCTATGAATTTCCAACCATGTGAAACGGGAGCTTTTTAGATTGGAGAAGTTCAGAAATTCAGACATCTGTGACTTAAGTTCAGATACATAGTAAAAACCTTGAAGGTTGGTAAATTAATTGATTTCTTCATTTCTCATTATTCTCCAAATTGTTGATTTTGCTCCATTTAGCTACTAGCAAGATCTAGAGGTATTCATCTATTACCAAACTGGTCTCAGTTTAAATTTAACATTGGTAATTCCACTGGGCCCTGATGCTTCCTTGAGTCCTGGTACTCATACTATATTCCTCATCCCTTTCCCTTTCCCACTTTCCTAGATGACCTTACACCTCAAGTCTCCCAACAATCTCTGTTGCCATCCTCATGCTTATCTGATGAATCTTTTCTCCTATTTCATGGAGAAGATGGAAGTAATCAGAAGTTCCCATCCCTGTTACCAGTCATGATTCACCGGCCATCCCCTCCCCTTGTGCTGTAGATCCCACCCCGTCTCCTTTACTCAAGGACCAGTCTCCACTAAATTCTCTGGCAGATGCTGATAAATTTATAGAACAAACTAAAAAATTGCTTTTGAACTTAAGTCCATAAAACACAGGACTATCATCATAGGTTCTATAACAAAACTAGGAGGCTTATCAAGAACAGAAATTTATTTCTGACAGAGTCTGGAAGTCCGAGATCAGGATGCCAGCAGGATTGAGTTCTGGTGAGAGCCCTCTTCCAGGCTGTAGACTGCTATCTTCTCCCTGTATCCTCACATGGCAGAAAGAAGCTAACTTTCTGGCCTCTTCTAATAAAGGCACTAATTCCACTCGTAAGGGCTCCACCCATGACCTCATCACCTCTCAAAAGCCTTACCTCCAAATACCATCACAATGAGATTAGGGATTCAATTTAGGAATTTATTCCATGTCTGTTCCTAGCTCCACCCCTGGTTTGATCTCTGGAGAGATGAAATGAGAGAGGGACCCAGGTACAGCAGAAGGCAAAATAAAAATGGGATTATCCAAGAAACAGTATCCCAGACAGTCAGGCACTCTTCTGAAAACACTGGCAGCCAGATCTATGCTACCAGTAAGTAAACTAGAGGATGCAGCTCTGGGAAAAATGGTCCAAAAAGAATGTCCAGTCAGACCGTGGCATGGGAGAGTCCAGGCCTCTTTGTGACACTTTGTAATGATGTCCACCCGTCCCCAGAGCCTGCCCACCACTAGACAGCTGAAGGAAGTTCTAAAGGGAAAAACAGAGACCAAAATAGGCTGGCAAAGGAAATAAATAAAAGGAAATCAGAAAAAAAACAGATATTCTAGAAAGCAGAAAAGAAATCTAAATACACACGTGTGTGTGTTTATGTGTATAGATATAGACATGTAGATAATTATAGGTAATATGAAATTAATAACCTCAGGAAAATTTTGGACTATACTGAGAGACATTGTATGATATGCTCTGGCTGCTGAAGCACCCAGGCTTCCTTCTGCATGGGGCTGAGTGCTGGCACCGTCACTTCCTAGCTGTGTGAGGCTGGGCAAGTTACTTAACCTCCCTGTAGCTCAGTTTCCTGGTCTTAAAAGGGGGAGGGATTATGCTGTTCAGAGAACAGAAATACCTCTTAGAAATTGAAAATTACAAAAATATGTCTTAGATATAGTATGGCAGTTTTTTTTAAAGTCCAATAAAAAGTTTAAAATGAGAAGTTGGGAAATCTCTGCAAAAGATGAAGACAAAGAAATGGAAAATAGAAACAATAAGAAAAACACATGATAAACCTGAGAGGTCCAAAAATCAGAGCTGCAAATATGACAGTAAGGAACAAAAACCTTTTCTAGAAATGAAGGACACAAGCTCCGACTGAAAGGGCCTGCTTAGTGCCTGCACGGGTGGAAAAAGGCCTGGTCTCTGGCAGGTCGCGGTGCCATTTCCTTATTTCCTTACGTGAAGGATAAAGTGAAGATCCCAAAGCTTCCAGAGAGCAAAGCAGGTCACACACAAAGGACCGGAACTTGAGTGGCAAAGGAGACTGCCAGGTTCTAAGTAATGCGGACTTATTCTGGGAAGGCCACCCTACTCCCAGGGGAGAAAAATTGTTTGATTTAGATATATTTGTCACTTCAAAGAATAGTTCCTGTGTGTTAGGCAGAGTGGGGGCTCAACTCGCCGAGTCTAAAATTCTCCCATCTGCCTCAGTCTAGGAACATCTAGTTCTTTTATCTTTAAAGTGTGGGAAGAGAATTAAATTTACCTCTATCTTTGCCTCCTTCAAGTCCCTCTCCCCTGGCTTTCTTTGCCTTCTCCTTTGTTTCTTCTCCCTTTCCCTTCTGAGCCTTCACCCTTTTGCTTGGTCTATTTCTGTGTCTCCTCCTTTTCTCTTTCTCTCCCCAGAAGTGTGTGTTTGTCTAATAATTGGCAGGAGAGATCTTTTTTTTTTTTTTTTTTTGCTTTTGCTTTTTGCTTTTTAAGTGATGAATAGTTGGCGTTAGATCAAAGACAAGCCCTGTGGTGTTCTGGCTGCCCCAGAAGGGCGGTGCAGCTGGCAGCCGTCCCAGCTGCCTGGTGATAGGCGTGTGGAAGAGAGAGCAAGCTCACAGGTCACCCTGTGTGTGTTCATGTGTGTGTGTTTTTCAGGTCAACAGCAGGCTGAAGCAGATTGAGAAGGAATATACACAGAAGCTTGCCAAATCTTCACAGGTAAGAACATTAAAAGCTAAGAAGGAAAACTGAAAGAAAGAAAGAAACCTGTACTTGAAAGCATTTAAGATGTAAACTTAATGCTTTTCAGTTTTTTATGGGTCAGTATCATATTTTTGATATTTTAATATTTTAGTCTGAGAAAGTATTTTAAATGAAGCATAGTGAAACTTTTGAACCAACACAAACACATACACACACACACACACACACACACACACACACACACACACACACACACACACTCAAATGTTGCAAAACCAGCCTGTGCATTAGAACAAGCCCAGGCTAAAGCATATTTCACAAGGGTGGGAAATGCACACCTACATCTGTGATGGAAGCAGTTTGATACCCTCTGTGCTTTTTTGTAATATTCCATTTTGCTACACCTAAGACTGCTTTAGTAATACCATTCAAAATGACAAATATTCTGGGTTAAATTAGCAGCTTAGTCATTGAATCCTTTTGGGAAAAAGAATTATGAGTCCCAAATTCATATCTTGTTGAATGTCATTACTATAGTAACTTTAGTAGAGGACCAATAATTGCTTGTCTCTACATGGACATATGATGCTTAGAATACTTTTCTGCATAAATTGTGATGATAATATTCTGTAGTATCATTTAGAGGATCCCAAGCATTCCTTCATTTTATGAGTAATTCTAAAATAAATAAATACTAATTTTCATTTTATAGAGGGAGAGATTAAGCCATCAAATTTTGTGGGCAATGTATCAATTTTTAAAATCAGCTTTTCTTAGTATTTCGGCATGTATACAGTGATATGTGGCAGGGAACTGGAATTTGTGTGTCTTTATGTGTCCCATTTTATGAATTACCACACAGTGGTAGTAATAGCAGCACAATAACAAAGTGATGATAAAACCAAGAATTTTATGAGGCACTAACCATATTGACTCATCAGTTTTCATTCCCAGTAAGCCTGGGGTTCGGAACTGTCACTGGCCCCATTATTCCAGTGAAGAAAACTGAGACTCGGCAGATGAGTCACACAGATCAGCAGGTGACTAAGCCAGGACCCAGCCTGGACCTGGCTTTCGAGCAGAAGCTCTGACCCCGACAGCACCAGCCTGGCCCAATCCCTCGTATGTTTAATATGGCAAAACCTTGGTGATAATTCTCAAGAAGTTTTCTTAGATTCTACAATTATTTCTAAAATATGCATATGTTATATAAGTCACATCCCATTCAGAAAACAAAAAGCTTTGTCTAAGTGAAGACATATATGTGCTTATTTAAAAAGTGGTGACTATGTCTTGATTGCCATCATTCCAACCTTCCTCAAAGAAGGAACATGGGGAAATATCCTTTTTGATCCGCTGAGAATATTTTTATAATCAAAAGAAATCTTACTACTGCAAAAGTTAAAAGTTTATAACATGAAAAATCCCCAGTTGGCATATCCTTACGTCCTGCGTATTCTGCTTTATGTTAGATGGGAGAGGCAGACCAAAAGTGAGATGTAAGATAAGAAAAATGCTTAAATCATGAGAGTGTAAACAGGAGTATTTAAGTTTACCTAAAGGAATATATGAAGAAGCCCGATTAGTTCACATTAAAGCAAATTAAATGTAAGTTAATGTGGAAGAAAGCCTCAGCTTTGGAGTCCAGCAGACCTGAATTTGAATACCAGTCCTTCCACTTATATGACCTTGAGCAAGTTTCCTGCCCTCTCTGGAATTCAATTTCCTCATTCGTAAAATGCAGGAGTAGTACTTACCTCCTGAGATACTTGTGTAAGTGTTAAGTAGCATGATGTGAAAAAAGTGCTTAGTACAGCACCTAGTTATATAGTAAAGCATTTAATAACTTCGCTCTTAGAGTGGCAGTATTGAGATTGCAACAGAGAAAGAAACGGAGGGAGCAAAGACTGACAAAGGGATGGAAAGAGCAAGAAATTATTTATTTGTAATTTATAAATATTTTCGGTTCAAGAACTGATAAAAATCTCTGTTCAAAATTTGGAGAGGCATAAAGTTGCTAAATATTTTCCCAAGTAAAGACATGAAGGAGGAGGAGGAGGAAGAACCAACTGATAACCGTCATGTCATAAATGACAGGACAGTGCCAATAGCAAAGAGAAAAATCATAGAAAAAGTACAACATCACAGTGAAAGAGAGTCCTTCCTTCTCTTAAAAGGGAGGATGGCAATCTTACATTGATATATTTTGTCTGCCCACCTCTGAACACATATACATATTCATATGTATATAAATACATGTGTATATTTATATCTGCAAACTGGCAGTTGAGAAACATCAGTCTACAATCCAGTCAGTTCAGAGAAACAGATTATTCAAAAATGATCATTGTAAAACAGAACTGTGGATTGATTTTTTCCTGTTTTCCAGCATAGTTTGCTGGCATCTCTAACTCATATCTAAGCCGAGGAGAATGCCAGAAGCAAAGTTCCTTAACTGTTAGGATGTTTTTGAAAAACCGCTCCCCCCCCCAAAAAATAACTTAGATGCATTAGTAGTAAATACACTGGTACCCAGGAGATCATCAGGTTAAATTTGGAAATAATTTTAAATACTTTCCACCCTTAATGGAAGTAAATAAAATCTTATAGATTTTATCAAGCTTTTAGGACCTAGGAGACCACAGACACTAAACTCTGGGCGTCCCCAGGGCCTGCGCCCTTTCTGGGTTTCTCAACATTCTCCACCATGGCCATGTTGCCTCATCTCTGTACACACTCCCAAATATAATTTCCAGCAGAATCACATACCTGTTCTTTTTATCTTAATATTACATACTAACCTTGCCTTTCAAATTTAATGCAGCTTTCCCCACTCAACTGGCTCACCTGGTAACCATTTTTCAAGGGAAGAATGTTGCTATTTTGTAAGAATATAGGTAGTAGTTGTGTAGAAGACTGAAGCTGGAACGCTAGCGGGAGCCTCCCCTGCCAAGCAACAGGCTTCCTCACTGCCCGCACCAGCTCCCACACACCTGGTGCAGATTGCCGCCTAGGTCTGCTCCACATGCCCCAACCACCCCAACCTTCACTCCACTTCCCAGCGTGGCGGCCCAGAATGCAAAAGGTGCCAAGAAATCCCTCTCCGATTTATTTGATGAGCATTATTTCAGTGTTCACCAAACCTTCCAAGTACGCCCTTGTCTTGTTGACTGCATTTTAAATAATAGGTTTATAAAAATCTCAAACTGTACTGCAATCTGTAAAACAATAGAGTGAATTAAAGATGAAATCTGAGCCTCTATTTAGAATCCTGCTATTTTTAAGATCTAATAAAACCACTAACATTTAGGACTAATTGCTTAACAATAGTTACTATTATAGCTTTCGTGGGTTAGCATCAGCACCAAATAGCTCTCCTTTTGCTTCCCAAAATATTAATTTCTAGTATCCATATGGAAATCTTCAAATCCTCTCCTTTCTCTGAAGCTAATACAGAGTAAACATAAGTTGAGTGGTGGCATTTTGTTTAATGGTTTTTAATTATCAGTCAGTCAAAACTGGTAGACTTTGATTATGATTGTATAGATTAGTTGTTATTTTTCTCAGACACTTTTTATATTATTATTCTATAAAAAGGCTAGATTATCATAATATTATTTACCAGGTAATTATTTTTTCTTATTTGCTATGATTATAGTTCCACTATTTAAGGATTTATGAATACCAGTTACGTGCACTGAGCTACGGCAAAATAGTGTATTTTCTTACACTCTAGGCCTACAACCAAGTGAGTTTTGTTTCTTACCTAAGCATATTAATCTAGCATGATTATTTCTCAGTCTTAAAGTAAATCTCAAATCAGTTACTAAAAATTATCCTTGTTTTAGCTCCCTCTCTGTATCCATCTTATATATCAGTCTGTCAACCAATTTATCTATTTATCTATCCAAGGTATTTCAACTGAGTGTTTTGGCACTTCCCTTATATCATCTTTGTAAGTTTTTAAAGTAACTTTCCAGAGATGACCTCATTCTCATACCAAAGAATGTTAAGGATTCATTTTCTACAAAAAAGCAAGCATGCTCTCCTCAGAACATACTGGATTTTGTTCATCATTCATTCCAAAAACTTGCATTTATTTCTTTTTGATGTGTCTTCTGAAAATGAGGTATCTCTTTTTCATACCCTTCTGGTCATTTGGGGAAATAATCTCAATATATATTTGTCTTCAGTCTTGGTCAATTAAAAGCTAATCCAAATCATACTATTTTTTAAAGAACTGAGGTCACTTTGTACTTTAAAAACATATTGCATGAAATCTGTGGGATGCAGCAAAGCTGTGCTAAGAGGGAAATGTATTGCAATACAAGCCTACCTCAGGAAAGAAGAACAATCCCAAATGAACAGTCTAAACTCACAATTAATGAAACTAGAAAAGGAAGAACAAATGAGGCCCCAAGTCAGTAGAAGGAGCGACATAATAAATATTAAAGCAGAAATAAATAAAATTGAGAAGAATAAAACAGTAGAAAGAATCAATGAAAGCAGGAGTTGGTTCTTCGAGAAAATAAACAAAAGAGATAAACCCCTAGCCAGACTTATCAAGAAAAAAAGAGAGTCTAACACATAGAAACATAATCAGAAATGAGAAAGGAAAAATCACTATGGACACCAGAGAAATACAAAGAATTATGAGAGAATACTATGAAAAATTATATGGTAACAAACTGGATAACCTAGAATAAATGGGCAACTTTCTAGAAAAATACATTCCAAGGCTGACCCAGGAAGAAACAGAAAATCTGAATAGACCAATTACCAGCAAAGAAATTGAATTGGTAATAAAAAACTACCTAAGAACAAAACTCCTGGACCAGAATGGTTTCACTGCTGAATTTTATCAAACATGTAGTGAAGACCTAATACCCATCCTCCATAAAGTTTTCCAAAAAGTAGAAGAGGAGGGAATACTCCCAAACACATTCTACTAGGCCAACACGACTCTAATACCAAAACCAGGCAAAGACACCACAAAAAAAAGAAACTTACAGACCAATATCCCTGATGAACATAGATGCAAAAATTCTCAACAAAATATTAGCAAACCAAATTCAAAAATACATCAAAAAGATCATCCATCATGATCAAGTGGGATTCATCCCAGGGATGCAAGGATGGTACAACATTCAAAAATACATCAACATCATCCACTACATCAACAAAAAGGACAAAAACCACATGATCATCTCCATAGATGCTGAAAAGCATTTGACAAAATTCAACATCCATTCATGGTAAAAACTCTTAACAAAATGGACATAGAGGGCAAGTACCTCAACATAATAAAGGCCATATATGACAAACCCACAGCCAACATTATACTTAACAGTGAGAAGCTGACAGCTTTTCCTTTAAGATCAGGAACAAGACAAGGATACCCACTCTCCCCACTTTTATTCAACATAGTTCTGGAGGTCTTAGTCACAGCAATCATACAACACAAAGAAATAAAAGGCATCCAGAGTGGCAGGGAAGAAGTCAAACTGTCCCTGTTTGCAGATGACATGATACTGTACATAAAAAACCCTAAAGAGTCCACTCCAAAACTACTAGATCTAATATCTGAATTCAGCAAAGTTGCGGGATACAAAATTAATACACAGAAATCTGTTGCATTCCTATACAGTAATGATGAACTAGTAGTAAGAGAAATCAGAAAAACAATTCCATTCACAATTGCATCAAAAAGAATAAAATACCTAGGAATAAACCTAACCAAGAAAGTGAAAGACTTATACTCTGAAAACTACAAGACACTCATGAGAGAAATTAAAGAAGAAACCAATAAATGGAAACACATCCCATACTCATGGATAGGAAGAATTACTATTGTTAAAATGGCCATCCTGCCTAAAGCAATCTACAGATTCAACACAATCCCTATCAAAATACCAACAGCATTCTTCAATGAAGTAGAGCAAATAGTTCTAAAATTCATATGAAACAACAAAAAACCCCAAATAGCCAAAGCAGTCCTGAGAAGGAAGAATAAAGTGAGGGAAATTATGCTCCCTGACTTCAAGCTGTACTACAAAGCCACAGTAATCAAGACAATTTGGTGCTGGCACAAGAACAGACCCATAGACCAATGGAACAGACTAGAGAGCCCTAATATAAACCCAACCATATATGGTTAATTAGTATATGATAAAGGAGCCATGGATATACAGTGGAGAAATGACAGCCTCTTCAACAGCTGGTGTTGGCAGAACTGGACAGCCACATGTAAGAGAATGAAAATGGATCACTGTCAAACCTCATACACAAAAATAAACTAAAAATGTATCAAAGACCTGAATGTAAGTCATGAAACCATAAAACTCTTAGAAAAAAATATAGGCAAAAATCTCTTGGACATAAACATGAGCAACTTCTTCATGAGCATATCTCCCCTGGCAAGGGAAACAAAAGCAAAAATGAACAAGTGGGACTATATCAAAGTAAAAGGCTTCTGTACAGCAAAGAACACCATCAGTAGAACAAAAAGACATCCTACACTATGGGAGAATATATTCATAAATGACATATTCGATAATAGGTTGACTTCCAAATTATATAAAGAGCTCACACACCTCAACAAACAAAAAGCCAATGATCCAATTAAAAAATGGGAAGAGGAGCTGAACAGACAGTTCTCCAAAGAAGAAATTCAGATGGCCAACAGACACATGAAAAGATGCTCCACATCGCTTGTCATCAGAGAAATGCAAATTAAAACCACAATGAGATATCACCTCACACCAGTAAGGATGGCCACCATCCAAAAGACAAACAACAACAAATGTTGGCGAGGTTGCGGAGAAAGGGGAACCTTCCTATACTGCTGGTGGGAATGTAAATTAGTTCAACCATTGTGGAAAGCAATATGGAGGTTCCTCAAAATGCTCAAAATAGAAATACCATTTGACCCAGGAATCCCACTTCTAGGAATTTACCCTAAGAATGCAGGAGCCCAGTTTGAAAAAGACAGATGCACCCCTATGTTTATCACAGCACTATTTACAATAGCCAAGAAATGGAAGCAACCTAAGTGTCCATCAGTAGATGAATGGATAAAGAAGATGTGGTACATATACACAATGGAATATTATTCAGCCATAAGAAGAAAACAAATCCTACCATTTGCCACAACATGGATGAAGCTAGAGGGTATTATGCTCAGTGAAATAAGCTGGACAGAGAAAGACAAGTATCAAATGGTTTCACTCATCTGTGGAGTATAACAACAAAGAAAAAACTGAAGGAACAAAACAGCAGCAGACTCACAGAACCCAAGAATGGAATAACAGTTACCAAAGGGAAAGGGACTGGGGAGGAAGGGTGGGAAGGGAGAGATAAGGGGGAATAAGGGGCATTACGATTAGCACATATAATGTAGCAGGGGAGGAGGACATGGGCAAGGCAGTATAACACAGAGAAGACAAGTAATGATTCTATAGCATCTTACTACACTGATGGACAGTGACTGTAATGGGGTATGTGGTGGGTACTTGATAATGGGGGGAGTCTAGTAACCATAATGTTCAAGTAATTGTACATTAACGATACCAAAATAAAAAATAAATAATAAATAAACAACATATTGCATGACTGGTGGTGGATATATGAATCTATACTTGTGATCAGATTACAAAGAACTAAGCACACACACACATACATGCACAGTGAACATACAATGAACACGTTACAAAATTAAACTCACCACTCCACAAAGTTATAGTTTACTCAACTTAAAACATTGCAATAGTCCTTGAAATAGTAAGTTATTTTTACTATTTGGCCTCATGTTCTTATAAAATATCAATCTTAGGTTTCATGTTGGGCCAAGGAAATCTGGCTCTTTCTTATCTCAGGCTACTCTTGCTGTGTGACTATGAATGAGTTGATTATTCTGTGCCTCAGTTTTTGACATTACTATAAGAATTTAACTGTCCCTGTTTCATTGAAGGGCTATGAGAATTAATTGAATTGATGCCAGAATGGAAACATTAAATCAAAATTATGAAAACATCTTTATTCTCAGTGAATTAATTCCTCCACTCACAGCAAAAGTTTCAAGTTTGCATTTAAAAATATTAACATACTGCTATTAAGCATTTTATCATTTATTTCAGTTATCTTAATGTATGATTACTTACAAATTCTAAATGTTAAACTTAGTTACAGTGAGTTTGCTCACTTCTAAAAGCATAAATACTCCATATTTTATTGTCAATATGCTGTTATTTGTGTTAGGAGTAATACCACCTAATAGCTCTAAAGGATCTGGCTTCTGGGAGACTCCAGACAGTATCTATTTACTGCCTTGTAAAGTTGTGTAATCTAGTTTTATCATCAAATAACTGTTGGAAAAACAACTGCAAGAAAGATAACTAACATGTTCAATGTTTCTCACCGACCATCCCTTTCCCATAGAACCAACAGAATTATATTCCAACCCAGGACTGTGGTAGTTCCTTTTATTAGAAGAAACAACCATTTCCTGCTTTTAAGAAATCATCACTATTGAATTTGAAAGGAAATGGGTACATGCAAACCAAGAAGGGGCAATGCTGTCAGTAAGCCCGTGAGATTAAAAGGCCCTTCACCAGATGACTCCTTGGCAGACATGGAGGGAGGGAGAGAACCGATTTTCAAACGTAGTGAGTACTCTAGGAGTCTGCAGTGACGCTGGCTGAGCCAAAGTAAACTTTCATGGGTATATATCAGTTGGGAAGAAAGCAACCTGTTTGGAACTGTGTCATAATAAACTTCTCCTCAGTACCAAAACCTTGTTTAAAAGAAAAACAAACTAGGCTAGTTAGAAGAACCAGTGAGTGCAGCGATTCATCTGACTGGGTAGTTCAAACCCTGCTGTCTCCTTGAACATTTGTCATCTTCAACAGTGTAAAATATTGACGTATTTCTCTGTCTCTCTTTCTCCATTTACAAAAGATGAGCAATAATACCATGTGTCTCTTACAGCACTTGGCACAAGACATAAGCTTTAGTGAATATTCAAAATTACTACGTAGAATTCAGTAACTATAAGAAGAATGTTCATTATTTTCTTTGATTATTACAATTCAAACTATTATGAAGGGCAAAATAGCTTTTTTTTCATTCTAGTAAGTCTATTTCTCAGTAAAATAAAATCTGACGCTTTTCATATTTTTGAGATCACAGATGTTCTTTCTTCTGATGAGTAAATATTGTGGAATGTTATAGTGGAAATGTCTTCCAAATATATTTGGTTCAGCAGTTGTTCACGACTCAGTTTTATTATAGTCCTTTATTGTGCGGAATTTCATGCATTATAGTGTGTGATATGTTAATTGAAAGTATTTAGTTTGTAGACTAGAGTTTTGCCAAATCCATTCTTTTGTTAAGCATAAATACATATAAAATAGATGCCTTTCACTGAAGAATTTGAAGTTAAAGCATGCTGTTTTCATTTTAGATCATAGCAGAACTTCAGACAACCATTTCCTCTCTGAAAGAGGAGAACAGCCGGCAGCAGCTTGCTGCAGAAAGGCGGCTCCAGGATGTTCTACAGAAGTTTGAAGATGAGAAGCAGCAGCTGATTAGAGATAATGACCGAGCAATCAAGGTAATCTGAAGACTTCAGTAACCAGTGGTACCAGCTGCTTTAATGTAATTAAAAGGAGGGCCAAAATCCCAGCAGTGGGCAGATGAATGCAGGTACCTGGCTTGTTCACACAGCCTGCAGTAATTCCATTCACTGGACTCTACCTTTGATGTCTCCAGTGACTCAGGCTGACTTCCCTCCAAGAGATCACATGCCAGCATAAAAAGTCATTTTTGGCAAGCCCAGTCCATTCACATTGAACAAATATTTGAAAACTACCCTGTCCTTTCTCTTGAGAACCACTTTGGAACTGTCTCTTGAAATTAGAATGAGTGCCTTAGCCCAGTACTGCTGCCTAATAAATTCAGAAGTCAGCTTCCAATTTACATTCTATTCTTTGCCCACATCCTTTCATTCTGTATTCACATAATGAGAAATAACCTGCTTAAGGTTTGGAATGCCAAACATTTGATGTGCTCTGACGTAGTACAGGGTAGGTGTGTTACTGCTGAGAACCTAGGTTGTTTCCAAATGGCTTCAGACAATCACACCTTTAATAGCAACAGAAAATTCCCTGGACCCTGATTCTTTCGGTGATAGGCAGTTAAATCTCGAAGCCGTTTTTTTCTTGGCTTCATAGCAGTGAATGCTATTGTAAGTGTCTACATCATGCTGTGTTTAATCTGTGAGGATAAGCATCTGGAAACCTTCATAAATAAGATTTAAAAGAGAACAAAAATTTTTAAAAGAATTCACAGGAAAAGATTTTTCAGTGATTTTGCTTTATTATAACAATGCTTAAAGCCTGTAGAGTAATCATACAAAGCAAAGAAAAATCAAAGAAACATTGGGTTTTATCACTGCCCTTTTCCACCTAAGCCCTCCATCTTACTTTTCTACAGCCTATTGTAGACAATCTGAGTAATTTAGGGAAAAGTTGCTTTTTAATATATATCCTTTAAGCCTGGACAACACTGAATAGAAAAAAAAATCTTAAGATATGGACAGAACCTTGGAGGTCACTATGTCCAGCCTCCTCGCTTGAGAGGTGAGGGCTTTTGTTGTTAATGAGCTTTTCCCTGTGTATTTCCATCTGTGAGCTTTTACCCCCTACATATGATATGATGCCCTTTTCCATATTCTAGTGATTTAAAAAAATGTTTGAAGCTCTTCTGGTTTGTAAATGCACAGGAAATACCCACTGATCTGCACAACTGTTTTGCTTTGCATGTACTGAGTTGAATACTTTGCTTAAGTTCTTTTAGTTGTATAAATGTTTCACTTTGCATGAATTTCTTTTCCATTTGATATCCAAATACCAAGTGGTAGGTAATTTCCAAATTTTAAATGAATCACTGAACCCCAGTATAATCCAAAAGGGAAAAACATAAATTTATTCCATAGCAATATAGCTTCTAGTATGGTTTCTTAGAGATTAAAAATATGTATCTTGGAAAAAATAACTGCCTATTTTTAATTATTAGTCTTTGTATTTTTAATCAATTTACCTGTTAAAAGTGAAAATATTCTGGTCCTAATTCCAACAAAGTATCAAATCACAGACTGAATTTAAATAAGAGGGCAGTAAATATATGTGTGTATATATATTATTTATGCTCTATATATATAGAACATAGATACCAGAAATTAATTAAAATTACAGTGTAGATAAGATACAGCTCCGTTTTGATTCACCACTTAGATTATGTATAAAATGAATGACTTCCTTCTTTACTAACATAAAATAATCCATTAGCACTCACTGCTTTGCTTTTTTTTTTAAGGCTATGTCACATAAAATAGGAATAATACTTGATGTTCATTCCGCATTTACTATGTACCAGGCTCTCTGCCAAACATTTCATTCGCCTCATGTTCCATGATCTCTTTTAAGCCTTGAAATAATCATTATGAGGTAGATATTTCTATCATCCCTGTCTTACAGATTGGAAAACTGAGGCCTGAGGTTAAATAACCAGCCCAAGATCATACTGCTAGACAAATGTCAGAGCCAGGTCCAGGTCACAGTCTTTCTCACTTGAAAGGGTCAGCTATTAACTATTACACCATACCTCAGTCTCTCCATTCTGTGTATGAAGGTGAGTCAAAGACCAAGTACAAAAATGAACCTAAATAGCCTCGCTCTAATTTTCTGTCTGCCTGAATGATAATAGCACTTTTGTAATCTAATTATATTTGAATGTTTTATAGATATAGATATATAGGTAGGTATAGATACTCACAGAGAGGCACAATTACCATGAGGCTTGTATTTGGTTTTCTGAAACCAAATACATTTGCCTGCATATATGTTTTAAAAAGCCCATATGTACCTAATATTCTTTCTAGTAAGTATTAATTAGTATTAATATTAAATAGCACTGTAAAAACAGTGTGTATGCTAATTGTGAAATGTACTTAACCCCACTTTTTGGATTGATGATGATATAAGCTCTCCAGCTGGTGATCGAGAATGGAAATGGGGAATAAACCTAGCATTCACTCTGCCAGAGCTTACAGTAATATTTCCATGGACAAATCGATCTTTCATTAAAGAAACTCTAGAGGAAAACTGTGGTATAAAAAGGCTACTAAACTCCATTAAAGGGCTGCCAGTCTGAGAAAACTTGATAAAATATTCCTAGTGAATAATTTGACAATACCTATCATCATTAAATTGCCTGAGAGGCATGCTTAGCCTTTGACCCATTTCCAGAATTTACCCTAAGGTAGCAATTAAAGAGTTGCACTCAGTTTTAGCTAGCCAGAATATGCTCATTCTAGCAGTCACTCATTTATCCAGTAACTATTTATTGAACTCTTAATATGTGCTAGGTACCCATAATACCAGCATTTTCTATCTCCTTTCTATCCTGTATTTTTCACCATAGCACATAAACTAAAAACTGCAATATTGAAAATGATATTGGAGAAGGATATTTAAGGATATTGAAAGTGTTCACAAGATAGTTTTCCATGAAAGTGCAGTTTACAAAACATTATGTACATATGAGGTCATTTTTGCAAATAAAAATACATGTAAAGAGAAAGAGGAAGGGAATCATGTATCAAAATTTTACTGGTGAAAAAAGTTGTACTGATAGGTATCTCTGAGTGATGGAATTTGTGGTAATTTTCTTCTTTTATCTTAGCTCTATGTTGTAAATTACAACATCACTTATACAGTAAGAATTGTTTGGTATAGAAAGGAAGAGCCACCAGCCTAAAGGGATCCAGTGGATATTAAAGGAATCGTGGTAGCTGAGATTAACAGCAGGCATGATTTTTGCTGTCTAAGAACCAACAGATGAAGTAGTCTTTCACAGAACAGAATTCTTGGAGGGCAGAAAGTGTTCTAGAAACAAACACATTTATTTGTATGGGTAGATCTTTTATGCTGTAGTATCCCCTTTCTCGAGAGTAAAAAAATCTTCATCACTTATTTACCACTTTAGCTCATAACTTGCCTTCAAAGTCAAGCTTCTGAAATGAGCTATCTAATAGAGGTAGTTTGCACACCAAACATCGTAGGCTGTAAGGTCTGTGAGGTTCCAGGCTCTCTCCATATGGCCTCCCTCTCTGCAGTCAGACTTTCTGCATGGAAGCTAGTGTCCAGAAATGGGAAGGTAGACCAGTACTTCTATTATGGCAACCGTAGGAAGATTCAGGTGATGCTTCCACCACCTTTTATTTATTGGCCTTTCAGGTCCCAGCACCAGCCCAGAACCAAGGGGAGGAGAAATCATCTGTCAGTGGGAGGAATGCAGAGCTGGTGAGGCCCTCTGAAAGCCACCACAGTAGTCTGCACTAACTCATATTCGTTCTTCACCTATACAAAATAGCGCAAAGAAGAAAATACCTGTATTATTGTTCCTACCACCCCAAATCAACATCGTTAATCACCATTGTGGCACATCTGTGTCCATCTTTTTTGGACACAAATACAAAAGGTATTTTTTTTTTGTATTTGTAAAAATGGATAATAGCATATGCTCATAAGTAATTCAAATTCCAGGGAGAAAAAGGTAGAAATTATTTAGAGTCACACCAGAGCCCATCACCCAGGAACCACTGTCATAGCAGTCAGGTGAACATCACTTCAGATATCTAACTCTATGTAAGGAAAAAAGAGAAAGAAGGCCAACTAGGCTTATAAAATGTGATAATACTCTAGATTCCTTTAATGTGTTTTAGAAAAATCTCTTCAATTAACTTTGCTTTAATTCAACAGAAAGAAACTAGGATTTTGAACTTTTGAACAGAATTTGATTTGGGGATGAAAAATTAGTACCTAAGTATGCTCATACTTCCTCCCATTACCCCTCCCTACCACCTCCTGCCTCGGGTAGTATTGGTATTTTTAAACTGTCCAGGTTTATGACATTAACAATGGGTCTTTAACCATAACCGTCCGTTCAATACTCATGTGATCTTTAGTGGATGTGGTGCTCACCACTCGGCCTTGTAGCATAATGACTTCATTCCAAAGTTTTTACTTTGATCTGGTCTAAATTGGTTGGATTTCATGATGAAGAAATGTCTTCAAGACTCACAGTACTATATCTGCCATGACCATTATTGTTTGAGTGACATGGATGCGATATTTTCACATTTTCTTCCCATGGGAACTGTAAACATTGCTCCTCTAGCATTTAATATTGCTGGGCAAGGCTCAGGTTCCCACCCCCACCCCATAAATGATCTGCCTTTTCTGAAGAAGTCTTTCTTTGTTGTATTAAAGTTAATAGATTAACCAGGATGAATTTAGTAATTGATCAGGATACCCCTAAATACTGAACACTCAATATCAAATGTTTCTGACGCACAGTAATTCTCCCCTCTCAATAAGTAACACTTACTTGTAGTGACTGCATTTTCCCTAAGAGGGAAGGTTCAGAAGGAAGAATCAGAGTCGAGTCTGGTTGGGCTGACGGGTCTTTGAGAGTTCACACTACCTAAGCGGGAGGGAGCCTCTCATATCCCTTTGGGGTTTCACTTGTCCCAGTTTGGTGTTCATCCCTGAAATCCTGGAAACCTTTGTTCCCCTTAGAGATAGACAGCCCTGACATTTTCTTGTTTTTCTGTCACATCTTGCAGTCAGGAGAGGAACGAGATGAAGCTACTCAGTTTTCTTCTCTCCAGAGTTGTGATATTCATGAGTATTCTCAGGATTTTGTTAACATGTAACAAAATAATGACTTGGGGGACATCGGCAGATTTTGAAGTTGAGTCTCTGCGCAGCGTTCTAGTGTGCTCCCGAATCGTGTTTCTTTCTTTGACCATAGGCTGCTGAGGGCTTTTTTATTATTTCTCCCTTACTGCCCTATTGTAGTGTTTTAGAACATTTTTGCTAGTTGTTCATTTTTATTTACTCAGTTCGTATGGTGTTGGTAGGGGGAAATTCAGTCTACCATCTGACCTTAGAAGCCTGTTCGACTCCTTTATAAGGTTTACCAAGGAGCCTGTGGTAGTCAGCTATTGCCCCAATAATGCTGCCTAACAAACAATTGTCCAAACGCAGTGACTGAGAATAACATTTGCCTTTCTTGAGACGTATCTGTGGCTCGTTGCTAGGGCTTGGGTTCACCTGTGGATTGGTCAGATCTGACTCCAGTCTTCCTGGATTCAGGCCTGTTCTGTATGTCTGTACAATCTACTGGACTAGTAGCTACCTGGGGTGTTCTCCTTGTGGTGGATACAGGAGTACAAAAGTGAGCTGAACAGAATCCCTGTAGCCTCAGCCTCATTTCCATCCACATCAGTGGGGCAGGGAAACGATACACCCACATAGTAAGACTGTGAACAATGATTTAATCTGCCACATAAACAGTCTCTCCGAACACCCTTAGCTCCACGGCAGCACTTTCCCAGCTCCTCTGCCATTCTAAAACCCTCTGTCCTATTCCTATTGCCTGTCTCCTCTTCCTGTTGTTAGCATTCAAATATGGGCATTAAGCAAGGCCTCTTCTGTTTCCCTGTGTGCACTGTCCCTGGACAACCTCATCCCTTCATGTGAGCTTCCATGCTAATGAATCTGAATCTTCTCCTTCACCAGACTCTTTCAGAGCTCTTAACCACATTTCTAACCGACATTTCTAATCCACATTCTAACTTAGATGACCCACAGGCTGCTCAACCCACACATCCTATGAAACAAATTTATCTTCCTCCCATTCTTTCCTTACCCCCAACCTATTCTACTTCTTGTGTTGATTATCTGAAAGTATCACCTTAACCCATCCAGTCAATAAGTCAGATTCTGGAAGTTCCTTTGAATGAATTCTTCCCCTTGAATGAATTCTTCCCCTCCCTCACCTCTCGGAGGTCAGTTACTGTAAGTGGCACCTAAATATCTCCAAACTCATATCCCATTCCCCAGTCACTAGTTTCTACCTTCTTAGGCAGACCTTCATCATCTTTGACCTTGCCTGTTGCAACCCTCCTATGTAGAATCACTGCTAATAGCTTGACCCTCTCACAGCTATCCCTCTCACTGTTGATAAGGTAACCTTTCCAAAACACAAATACGAGCATGTAGTATGCTATGTAAAATCCATCAGTGGCTTCCCACTGCCTACAGGATGAAGTCTGTACTCGTGTGGCATTTGAAACACTTCATGATCCAACCTAGTGGTTCCCAACATGTTGCCCTCATACCCTAGTGAGTCCCTAAGTTCTTCTTCCCAGCGGTTCTAGAAGATCAAAAGTCTCTTTCATAATAACACTGAGACATCATTTGCCTTTTTTACCGTGATCACATTTGCACTGGTGGATAAAACTTAAAACCATTTGTGTCTTAGCATGAAACATGGCATTGACATTAAACTGTCATTTTCTTCACCACGACCACATATTTGTGCCTTAAAAAAACTGAAGTAGTGAAGTGTATTAATTTTATTAAATCTAAACCCCTGAGAACACATCTTTTTAGTAAGCACTTCTGCCTGCATCCTGAAGTTGATAGTCATCTCAAGGAAAAGCAGTTCTGCATTTGTTTGAGTATGAGCTGAACTCTAGTCACTTGGAAAGAGTGGTTGACAGGCAAACTGCTCATTCAGATTTGACTCTCTGGCAGAGGTTTTCTTGACAATGAAGTGAACCTGATACTCCAAGGAAAACAACTGACTGTATTGTCGCTAATGACAATATTTGAGCTCTCAAACAAAAATTAGAAATTTGGAAAACTTGTACCATCACTGTAAGCTTGATGGCTTCCCAGTATGCAGAGACTTTTCTGATGAGATCAATGGTATTACTCATCATGGGAATGCAAAGAAGTTGGGGGTGGGATGTGATGAAGTATATCAACATTTGGAAGACATATGTAACTCCCTGACCAGTGTTTTCCAAGTGACCAATACCGTGTTACAAAATCATGCATAAGTGAAAGAGCCATTCAAAGTACAAAAGAGACCAATGGATTTTAATGTAACAGTACACAAAGTTCACCGATAGAGTTCCGACTGCACATTGCAAGTAACTTTTAAGAAGCTACCACTAGTCAAGTTTTGTAGTAGTCACAAGGAGTATCTACAATCATCTGAAAATGCGACTAAAATACTACTCCCTTTTCCTATTACTTACCTGTATGAGACTAGATCATCTTCCTGTGCTTTGACCAAAGCAACATATTGCCAGAGATTGAATGCATGCAGCAGATATGAGAATCTAGCTTCCTTCTAATAAGCTAAACATTAAAAAGATTTGCAAAAATATAACACATAGCCACTCTTCTTACTAACTTTTTTGCTTTGGAAAGTAGTTATTTTTTATTAAAAAGTATATTTATGTTCACACATAATGGGTTTATTACTGTTATTTTAAAATAAATTAATAAACAAATGTCTTAACATTTCCTACTTTTAACTTCTAATACAAACATTAATAGCTATAACCCACATAAACCTCAAATCTTAGGATAAACAAGACTTTTTTGGGGTTTTTAATTTTTAAAAGTATAAAGGAATCCAAAGACTGAAACTTAGAGAACCTCTTGTCTAGATAAGCCATTCTCTCCACTTCATCAACAGCTAGTCTTCAACATTCAATGCCATTCTCTGCAATCCCATGAACTCTGTGTAAAGCTCTTTGCCTTTCAGATTTAAATGTCACCTTTTCTGTGAAGTGTCAGAGTGAGAAGTTCTTCCAGCTTTGGCCATTCTTCTAGTGACATTTTCACTCTGGTCCACAAACCCTGATCCAAAGCTTTGAGGTTGGGTGTGTTTTGCAAATGAGAATCTGCAGGTTGTAGGAAGGTGGTACTGTGCTTGTCCATTATCCCCAATGGGGTCTGGACCACACACTGTGCCCAGACATACAAACGCACAGTGTTTGTCTCCAATAAGTGGAATAAATAGAAATGATAAACATCCCTGCAACATCAGTCGGGTTTTGTTGCTTTATAAGTTACTGCAACCTTTCAAAGATAATTTGTGGTTTTCAGAGGATCTTTTAATTTCAGGATTGCAGGTAAGAGATCATGAACCAGTATTTTGATGAATTCTCTTTCTCACCAACTAGACTCCAAGCTTCTTGAAAACAAGCACTTACTGCAATGTTTGATTCAGTGGAAGTACTAGAAATATGCTGAGTAAGTGAGTGATGTTACCTCATAAAGTTATGCTCCAAAAACTATATATATCATTTTATTCTCATGTTATTTTGTTGATGGCAGCAAGCTGGTAAACATTTTGTGATGGTATAGCAGATATGCAAAAATAACTCAAACCTTGTAGTAACGGTGATGTATTTTGCCTAATTAGGCTGATTCTAATAAAACACCCTGCATGTTGTATGCATTATCTAAGAGCACAATTTGTATACTGCAGGGGTAGGCAGGCCCCCAAAAGGCTGTACACCAAAGCCAACTTATCTAAATGTTAGTTAGTGCTGTCCACAGAACTCACAAAAGTTCACTGGGGGAAATAGTTAGAAATAGTTCTATAGAAAGACTGTGGAACATTCTTCTGGCATCACTGCACCACCAGGGCTAAGCCCTTTCTTTGAAGCTAGTGTATTGAAAGTTCCTCACTGTGAAGCCAGATGTCCAAGCTGAGATTTCATATCAAGGAGAAATGTTGTAAAATTTTTGCTCGCAGGCATAGAGAAGAGATTTTAAAGCACTGATGCTTCTCCCCCTTGGCCACTGACTGGAGTTCACGAGAAAAGGTCAGCTGCCAGTAGGACAGCTAGAAATCTGGTCTGTGTTACCAGAAGGGCTTAGGGGTCGGGGGCGGGGGTGGGAGAGAAAGTATATTTCATAAGATTGGGCAATTCTCACTGTGCTAAAAGCTTACAGGAATCCATTTCCAAAAGAATAAAATTACAGACCTCACTGTGGGGTTTTAGTAGCATTGAGAAACGAGAAGAAATCTCAGTGCCTAGCATCAATTGGCTTTGTTTGGGAACTGTGCATTATTTAATTCCCGTCTCCCCTGAATGAACGTCCTAAGGGCGCAGAGGCGAGTGGCATTTTCTTTGTGCCTCCTGCATTAGAATTATTATTGCTAAGAATAGAAATATATTTTCCATCCCATCCAAGAAGGCTGGCCTGCTCACTTAAAAGGAAGACACAGCCATGCAGTCATAGTCGCATGAAGTATACGTGCCATTTTCCAGGAAGAATGCTCTGGAAGACAAGCTTGGTTACAGTGTGGCAGTGAATTATGACCTTGCTCGCTAGAGTGAGGAGAAGCAGTGACATATAAATGAGCAGAGAAGAAATGAACAGTTGTCCCTCCAAAGTGTTTTATCCCACTTATATGCTCTGGCAGATTTTTATTTTATTTAAAGACTAGTTGAAGGTTATTTGTTCAGTCGACAAAATCCTTCAAGCACTATCAAAAATATTTTTAGCCCCTGGAGCGCTGCCTTGTATATACTAAGAGATCAGTTAGGGTTTGATGGGTAAATGTAGGGATGACTGAGAGGGTGGTGGAAAGAAGACAGGTGAAAACAAATTCTCCTTCGCCAAGGGTTGGGTAAATTTTACTCTTTGGAAATCGTCAACTAACTATATATGGCTAATTTTATTATTACATAGTCCAAAATACAAATTGCCTAGGTTAATCAAATACTGGAATACATATGCATTATTTAGTTTTTTAATATTAAAAAAATTAACAAACGACTTAAAAGATCTTAGTCTTTGCTAATTCTGAGCTATCAGAAACTGTTTCAAAGTCAGCATGATAAACAAAATGAGCACTGAAATATCTAACTACAGCCTCAATAACCAAAATTACTGAATAATTGCTACATATATACATGTCTGTATGTATGCAAAATTATATATATTTGTATACACATATATTTTCAGAATCCTATTAGACTTAATAGTGATTTATTATTATATTAAATTAAACTTAGTATATAATTTATATATTAAATAAACATATAAATATTACTTATGTCATGCATTGATTGAATTGGTGTTTTTTGCCCATTTTCTCTACAAGTTTCAGTCTCAGGTGACTTTTGAGCAACCTCTCTTTCATCATTAATCAATACTGAAATCCATGCCTCTTCCTTTTAATGATCATTGATAGGATCTCTTGTGTCTAAGGACTTGTTCCCAAACAATTCAGACCTTGCTCTTGCCTTCCTATACTCCACGCCCCAGCTTCAGCACGAGTAACAGCAGCACCCGGTTGGTGTGCTGGCACAGGCTGGCACAGGCTTGGGCGAACCCAAAATCACCTTGTCAGGAATTCTGCCCGCTGGAATATGCCAGCATGGAGATAAGTGCACACTGCCACAAATATCTTTTGAGAGCCAGTTATTAAACATTTACTGGCATACTGCTGCTACCTCAGTATCTTCTGCCCACTTTGTTGGTGAAATTGCCTTCCAAGTCTAATCCCCACCGTCATGGTGACACTCAGCCTTTCAGCCCAGAAGGTGGAGAGACGGACAGGTGGATAGACAGCATGCCACTCTCCGAGTTGCTACTCTTTCCAGGTACCAACCAACCATTTGCTGTACTTTCTCTGATGTGTATATGATTCCACTCTAGCAAATAGTACCTTGAAGTTCCTTTTCTAACCTCAATGTAATACAGAAAGTTTACCAAGTAACCTATTGCGTCTTCTCTAAATTCAGTGGTGTTTTCCCACTTCTAATCATCTTCTAACTCCAAGTAGCATTTGACTGTAACAATTTTCCTTCTAGAACAGGGTTGGCAAACTTTTTCTGTAGAAGACATGATAGGAAATAGGGTCTTTGTGGGCCATATGGTCTGTGTTGCAATTATTGAGTTCTTTCTGTTGTGGTATGAAAGCAGCCTTAGGCAATGTGTCAGCAAGTGGGCATGGCTATGTTCCAATAAAACTTTATTTACAAAAACAGGCTGGGTGCCAGATTTGGCCTGCGGGCCGTAGTTTGCTGACCCCTGCTCTAAAAACCCACTCTTTTCGTGCTTTCCATGATACTTCTTTTGCTTCTCTCCTCCGCTGGTCTCTCTTCTTCCCCATGTTCCTCAAGTTTGTGTCCTGGGCTTTGCTTCTCTTTTTTGCCCCCATGGTGAGCTCATCTCTGTGACCTTAGCTGTCATTTCTATAGAGATGCTTCCCAGAAGCCTCAGCTTGATTCCTGGTGGGGTCTTGAAGCTCACAGAGCCTGTAAATCCTCTTCTTGGGGAGAATGCACTATTTCAAACTCAGCAACATTGGATTACCCTCTTCCCTTCCAAATTGGCTCTTCTCTCCAGTCTATCAGGGTTACCCTCAGTCTTCCTGTTTCCTGTTAAAAACTTTGGGTTCATCTTTGTCCTTTCTTTCCTTTATCCCAATTTATCTCAAGTCTATCACCAGAGTCCTAGAATGTATTTCTTATTCCTCTGATATGACCCTATTCAGAGCCCTTCTCAACTTGCAATTGATTTAAAACAGCCTCCTCTCTGCTGATGTCCCTGCCAAAAGTCTCTTAGCTCTGGTCCAGTATGAAGAACTCTGCCAGGGAAATCTTAAATCACTGATTTTCCTGCCACAAAGGGTGCTTACAAATCAATAGGAGGAGACTAAGAAGCCAGAGGACAAAAAAAGAACAAAGGGCATGAACACAGATTCACAGATTAAAAGTAATATCCAGCAAGCATGTGAAAAATATGCTATTCCCATTCATAATTAAAGGAATGTAAGTCAAAACTACAAAGTTTTGAAGGACCTGGCTGCCACTTTGATGGGCATAAGTTTTGAATTTGAAAAATTACCCAATGCTGCACTGTTGCTGGGAGTATAAAGGTACAGCCTCCTAGGGGAGCAGCAGAAGGGGGTGGGCGTCTACTACTATTTTAAATGCACTTAGCCTTTGGCCCAGCCATTCCACTGACAGGAATTTACCCCATGGATGTATTTGCAAGAATATAGAATTTCTTTATAGCATTACTTAAGCAAAAAGCTAGGGGGGCAAAATTAAATCTGGTACATCCATACAGTAGAATAATAGGAAGCCATTTAAAAAGAATGAAATCATCCTCTGTGAAAATGTGACAAGGCTGCCAACGCTAAGTGGAAAAAAATGCAGAACGTGCTATACTTTAATTGCTTTAATGGGTCTCAAAAATGGGTAGCTGGTCATTTGGAGGGAATAGGACTTTTATTTTTTATTTTATATCATTTGACAATGTTCGTCTTTCTTATAATGCCATATTACAAGTGGAATTTAGAGGACAGCATATAACATATACTTCAGACTCTCCTGTCTGGCTTTCAGAGCCCCTCCAGACCTGTCAGTGTTCCTCATCAGGCGTGTTCCTTTCTAGCCACACTGGTCTTCTCACTGTCGCCAAGTGCATGGGGTGCCTGCACCCTCCTTCTCTCAGGCTAGGCACCGTCCTCCTCCCTGCAGCCTCTCCTTCACCCCACAGACCTGTCCAGCTTAGCAAGGCCGTCCCGAGGTCCTGTGCACCTCCTCCAAGAAGCTTCTCTGATCGCCTCTCCCTGGGGGTCCTGTACCTTCATGAAACTCCATCGCTAATGCTTAATGATTCTCTTATTATTTCTGATTTCTGCATAGCACCCACAATACCGGGCACCCAAAAATAAAGACTTTGTTGATTTAATGAATATGATCTTCAGTTATTAATCGCTAAATTTCATGTCTATTGTATTTTTTAAGGCAGCTCTAAGCATATCAGCACCAACCTAGCAGTTAAAAGAAGTAGGAATCCCGTGCAGGTGGTGGGGGTGGGTGGAGGCGGGGAATCTTCCGTGAAATATCCAAGCCTTCGGATTAGCAAACTCTTCTTTTAAGAGGCAGACATCCTTGATGTGTTAACATCTTAAACAGTTTGAAGTAGTTCACACTCTTAGTTCACATACTAATGTGAAATTTTTAATCAGAGTCTTTCTTCGTAACAATTAGATGAGATCATCTCGCTTAAGGGCCAAGGAGTGGCATGCGGATAGGGGTGTGGGGAAGGAGACCTAGAGGGCTATTCAGGAGCCTGGGGACAGAACTGGAAGGTGTCTTCAGGGGTGGGGCAGGCAGCCTGAGGGCAGGAGGAGAGGCTACGGCAGAAGATGGGGGCCAAGGGGAAGGGGCTAGACCAGGATGGGAGGAAGAGCGCCAGGGACTGGAGAGCTGCTGGGACTTTGTGTCCAATCATCTTTGTTGCAGGAGGTTTAACACCTGACTTCACAAGGTGACTGTATTTTACATGACCTTCTGTTGACACCTATAGGTTGAGATATAGGTATCTTTGTAAAAAAGGAAGTGGAATGTATGTATATATGTGTGTGTGGTGTATTTGTGTACGTGTGTGTTTGTGTGGCTATACTTTTCCAAAATAGAATGCACATATATGTATATACATACATGTTTATTTTCCAGCAGTTGTTATACATCTTAGAAAAAAAGTGAAGCTATGAATAAACAGCTGTATTATCATAATGAATTCTGCATTAACTATGCCTTTTAAATTATGGAAAAATTTTAAGACAGGCCTCACTCATTCTGCTTTACATTCATGTAGTGTTATTTTTAGGGGATTTGCTGCATTAGGGAATGGATAATGTAGAGAGTTAATTATAGCTTTCCTCAGAATTTCTAAGGAACTAAGTCAAACTCCAAGTAATAAAAATAAACCTGGAATGCATATTGTTGGAAAAAAATAATATGATCCTGTCATGCCCTCAGAAAAGACCAAAATGTGACTTCCAGGGTTGTCACTAGGAGGCTGTTGCTATCATAGCAGCAGTAGCAGCTGAAACTAAAAACTTGGAGTGAAAAAGATCTGGGGTGGTTGGTGGGTTACAGGAATGCTTTAATGTTAGAAGCACAGAGGAAAAAGTGGAATTAAAAACAAAGAAACAGCACCCATTTTTTTCACAAGAGGCAGAACCCTTTTGCTTTTATGTCTCTGTCACTTGCTCCAGGATTCTTCATAAAGCCCTCTAAGCACCTAAATAAATATTCATATGGCTGCTCAACATCTCATTAATAAAACAAGATTTGGTGGTAAAATATTTCAGAGTAACATATGATTTGCATCTCACCCTTGTTTAACTTTAAATCTCAAGCAATTAATAAATTAGGCTTGAGAGCTTTTTAAGAAGTAATATCTTACATGCACCACAAATTGCATTATTTTTATGTGTAAATAATGATGAAAGGAGAGATTGTCCCTTTGATGTCTATAAACTATGCTGTAAAATATGCAGAAAACATTCTTGAGTTTAGCTGCAGCCAAAACAAACAGACTAGTTCATAAAACAGAGCAGCAGCATTCTTAGAAACAAGTATTATTTTTCTTTTCTTCCCAGTTGCTCTTTTTCCACCTCTTATATTCTTGCCATTTCTAGTGGCAAATTCGTTCCAAATTCAAAAGTGGTGCTAGCCTGCATTTCTTCCTCCAGAGAACTGGGTTCTTCTCAGGTTCCTCCCAGCAATCTCGTCTTCTTGGCCAGCTCTGACCAGACCTCAACTGGACTGTGAGTTTTCGTGCAGTGAATCCTTTTTGTCAGTAGCATTTCACTGTTGCTTCAAAAACTAATTATTATTGGAAATTTTAGCAAATATTGGTGTTCCTCAGAGAAACATATTTACTTTCCTCTCCATTTTCCAAGCTGGTTTATCTAGTTTCATTTTATTTTTAAGTAGTGTCTACAAATCCTTATACACAAAATCTGAGTTTGGCCTAATTTTTATTCTGGTATAGTTAATAAACTGAACCTCATTGTATGTTCATGTTTGCCATGGGAGAGATACAGAAACATTTTGGACTCCTGTTAAAATATAGAACAAATTCATAATTAACATCACAAGATGGTCTGTGTTCTACATCTGAACTGTGCCTATATTCTTTGAATATGCTGTATAGTATAAGATTAAATACTAAGTAGATACGCTTATTTGGAGAGGCCAAAGGTACATGCTTGACCGGAAACTCCTCCCAGCCTACACACTGGACCTTCTTCCCTGGGATCTGCTTGGCTGTGACCTCTGTTTCAGCCTTACTCACGGGCTACCACTTAGCATCCTGGCCTAATGCTTCTTCTTTAAAATTGATCTTGAGCTCTGATCACCTCAAATAAATCTTGTCTATCAGATTCTGTGTCTCATTTCCTCAAGCTGAGTTTTTATTTTGGTTTCTCTGCTTCCAGATGGCAGTTTTCTGCTTGAACTCCCCATCTCTCTTCTCATCCGTCACATTCTCATCCATCCTTCCTTTATTCTTGACAAAGTCTAATAAGCAGAGTATTAAATATCGGGGATTCATGGGAAACTGTTTCCTTTTATACCAGCTAAAATCATGGTCCTATATTATTTCACTGATTGATAGAATCTTAAAGCTAAAAAGATCCTCAGAGAATTGGCCCACTGGCCTCCCATTCTCCCCGTCCTCATCCTTCCCCCATTGCATTTCACAAACAGAAATCTTCAGCCCGCCTGAGGGAAGTGCCTGGTCCTTTACACACAGCTACTGGCAACACCGAGCCGTGAACCCAAGACTTGCGATTCTGGTCTTTCCTTCATAATCCATGTTTTCAAATACACATGAAAATGGAAGTAGTAGTTTTACTTTAAAATATATGTGAGCTGCTAAGTGGATGGAGCATCTTCCTCACAGTCTTATATGATTCCATGTGACTCAAGGAGAACTTCCTCTAGGCTTTGAGGGGGAGCTCAGCAAAGCATGTTCTCATGTGGACTGTTTACGAAATCGTCCCATTGGTAATTGGCTTTGTTGCTCACTGTGATTTTATTTTTTAATTATCACCAATTGTCCTTGGAAGCAAAATGTTCAAGGCCAGCTTAGAAAAGGGGTCATGATTTGAAAACCAACTTTCTCAGAACTTTACCTGATTTAAAGAACATTCCCAAAGGAAGGAAATGTTAATGAATAATGACCTCTTGCAGCCTCATAGATGTGGAGGTTCAGCAAAGACACTTAGACCAGGATTGATTTGTGAGCAGGCTGAGGAATTCGTTTTCCAAGAGGAAACCAATTATTTTGAGAATCCACTTAATTCAAATGACTTTATTTCTATGATGTCAAATGATCAATGAATAAATGAAAAGGGTCCATACAGCAGTGTTCTTTATTTTTGGAAGGACAGTAGTGCAGAGAAATGAAGACAGCAGACTCTGAGTCATTTTTAACCTTTGCCAAACTATGAAGTGTTACATGAAACCCAATCTGTTTAATGTTACCATTGTTTCATTTTTCTAATGCCCAAAGTATACCCTTAGATTATCTTGCATGTGTTGCATTAAAGAGAGATATAGGGTTTAATAACATGGATTCGGGAGCCGGACCCCCTGGGTTTAAATCGTAGCTCTACCAGTTAGAAACCATGGGATTTCAAACACATTACTTAGCCTCTCTCTGCCTCAGTTTGCTCATTTCAAGAAAATGGAAGTAATAATAAAATTTATAGGAATTGCTATGAGAATCAAATGAATTAATGCTGGAAAGCCTGTGTCTTCTAGGTAATAAGTCCTATTATGCATAATTGTTCGATTGTTTTTTTGAAAAGACCCTATCCAATACAAGTTGAGATATGTTCAAATGTAGCCCATATTAAATAAGCCTCTCTTGATCCCATTCCCCTTCTACTTACTGTCTGTACTCCATTCCCACTCATTCCTTAATACTTTACAGTCTGAGTTCTGTCCCCATAACACCACAAAAATTGGTCTTTGGGTTGCCACTGGCCTCCTTGTTGCTGAATCCACTGGACTCTCCATCCTCATCTGCTTGACTCTCTGCAGTATCTGACCCCAGTCACATCCATGGGGCCCTCTTTGTGTCTTTTGCCCTCAAACTCCTTGCTCCTCGGGGGTCTTCTTTTTCTACTGAGGCTCGATGATCTCACATAGGCGATCCCATCCATTACCACCTATATTTTGACAACTGGCAACTTTACATCCCTACTGATATTATTCTATCTCAGATCTTACTGCATTCTAGATCTTTCTGGAGGCTTCATGAATATCGACATAGATCTTGACATGTCCTATAGAAACCTGAAACTCACATGTCCAGCACTGGAATTATTGTGTAAAGCCCCTTACATCTGCTTCTGCTCCTGTTCCCAAATGCAGTTAATGGCACTGTCCTGCCTTTCCTCATCTCCCTCCTTCCCCACAGGCAGCCAGACATCTAGTTCTGATCTTCACCCACTTCTCTGCATCCACAAGGCCCTTCCCCTAGTGTAGGGACCCACCAGCTTTCTCCCGATTCTGAACAGGCCCCTGCCCGCCAGGCTTGCCCCCCTCCGATCCCTTCTCCACACCACAACCGGAATCATCTTTACTTCACTGGGTCCCCGAGGGCCTGAGGATGCAGCCCAGATGCTCTAACAAGGCTTACAAGACTCCACACTGGCCCAGCCTGTCTCAGACCCCCTCACTTTTCCCCTGCTTGCACCCCATACTCCCACCATTACTCATATTTTAACTCTTCAAATATGACAGGCTTGTTCTCATCAACTTTTTGCCAGGGTAGACATCTCTGTCCCGAGAAAGACTCTCTTGGCCATTCCAGCCTCCAAGACTGGCTGACATGCCATCCTTTTTGGTGCCCCCTGACTATCCCATGGAGCACAGGTACACAAGATGTGGTGATGGCTGTTACTTCCCTGCACCTCTGAGCTCCACAAGTGCAGAGCCACTCCCTGCAAGCTCCCGAGCCCAGCTGGTGCCTGAGAGACAAGCTCACTCAGCACTTGTCAGCCCACCACCAGGTGCTCACGGCCAAATAAACCAAGGCCTGTGGTCCACTTTTGCGTGGGCTTTATAAAGCAATGAAATTATAGTTCCTTCTAGGAAGCACTTTCTTTTTTGAATGATATGGCCACGCATATGCAGAGAAAACAAGCAATTTAACTTCATAAGCATCCAAAATTCCTTATACTGTGCATGATGGGTTTTGGGGTGAGTCCTCAGATTTACCTGCCCACACTCCGTTGTTTCCCCTTTCTCTCTACCTCTCTCTGAGGCAAATCATTAACAACATTTCTCTGAATTTTTCATGTGGAAGCCCTTGACAAAATTTTTTCTTTCTTTTTTGAAAGGGCATCTCTCATATTTATTGATCAAATGGTTGTTAACAATAAAATTCTGTATAGGGGACTCAATGCACAATCATTAATCAACCCCAAGCCTAATTCTCAACAGTCTCCATTCTTCTGAAGCATAACAAACAAGTTCTTACATGGTGAACAAGTCCTTACATAGTGAATAAGTTCTTACATGGTGAACAGTGCAAGGGCAGTCATATCACAGAAACTTTCGGTTTTGATCACGCATCATGAACTATAAACAATCAGGTCAAATATGATTATTTGTTTTATTTTTATACTTGATTTATATGTGAATCCCACATTTCTCCCTTATTATTATTATTATTATTTTTTAATAAAATGCTGAAGTGGTAGGTAAATGCAAGATAAAGGTAGAAAACATAATTTAGTGCTGTAAGAGGGTAAATATAGATGATCAGGTGTGTGTCTATAGACTAAGTATTACTCCAACCCTAGACAAGGGCAACAAAACATCCACGGATGCAGATTTCTCTCAAAACAGGGGGGGTGAGGTTCTAAGCCTCACCTCTGTTGATCCCCAATTTCTCACCTGATGGCCCCCCTGTGACTGTGCCTGTCTTAGGTTGTTCCTCCCTTGAGGAATCTTACCCGTCTCTGGCTAACCAGTCATTTTCCGGGGCCATACAGGGAAATGTAAAGTTGGTGAGTGAGAGAGAAGAAATATTCTTTGAAAAGGTTAGCTTTTTACTTCTTTGCAGATTTATGCCCTGTGGCTTCTATGCCCAGCATTTGTCTTGAGGTATCTTTACCACTTGGAAGAATTATGACACTCGGTAATTTCGATATGAGGCATGAATTCTACTAAAGGGTTGTAATTAGGAAGGAAGAAGAAAAGCTATAGAAGTAGCAGACGGAAAAAAACATGGGAAGATTGATTATTTCTTTGACATATCTTCTTGTAGAGTAACATAAGCACATATAGGTTTTAAACTACTAATTAAATTGCATACACACATTAACATAATAGGAATACAGCTACATAACAAAAGCAGACCTACAATTACCAGCCATCTCCAGTGAAACCAAGAAAACCAGTTAGGCACCCTAGGTATTTGTGAAAACTTATCAGTGATGTGATGGATATTGTCTAACTGAATTTGAATAGTTTGAGAAAAATCAGACAAATTAAAACAACACATTCCTGGGAACGGTTCACATCCCATATGTTCTTTTAACAGTAGATAGTCTATAGTCGCACGATTTTGGAGCACTGCATCTTACACTTCTCCTAATTATTGGTTGAGTTCTGACAGTATAGATCCAGTCAAATTTGTTGTTTTACTGTATGCACAGGCCAGCTTAGATATCTCCTTCTTCATTCCAATGGCAAATCCAGGAACCAGTAGGATGAATGCAGCTACAACTGCAAGAGTGCCAGGATCTTTGTTGAAGGTTTTTGATGATCATCTTCTGGAATGACTCTTCCAGAGTATGTTGATGTTGGAAGTTCTTCATATCATATCTTAATTCGTTTTCTGGGTAGCCAAATTAGGCTTTGATCCTCTGTATAAACACAAACAGCCCCTGTGCCCACACTTTGATATGACCTTTATACCATTGTGAAGAACTTATTGGAGATCACCACACAGGAACAGCTTTTTTTTTTAAAAGAAAGAAATATTATCAGAAAAATGTACTTCCATAGCTGATCATCTGACACCCTTTAAATGATCAAAATTAAGGATATGTAAAGCATGCATTAATCATTGATTTGCAGTTAGTTTTATCCAATCAGGGAGTAATCCCCCTTTTCTTTCTCTTTTTTTTTGTTATCATTAATCTACAATTACATAAAGAATATTATGTTTACTAGGCTCTCCCCTATACCAGGTCCCCCCCACAAACCCCTTTACAGTCACTGTCCATCAGCATAGCAAAATGTTGTAGAATCACTACTTGTCTTCTCTGTGTTGCACAGCCCTCCCCCTTACTCCCACCCCCCCATTATGCATGCTAATCATAATACCCCCTTTCTTCTTCCCCTCTTATCCCTCCCTACCGACCCATCCTCCCCAGTCCCTTTCCCTTTGGTAACTGTTAGTCCATTCTTGGGTTCTGTGATTCTGCTGCTGTTTTGTTCCTTCAGTTTTTCCTTTGTTCTTATACTCCATAGATGAGTGAAATCATTTGGTATTTCTCTTTCTCCACTTGGCTTATTTCACTGAGCATAATACCCTCTAGCTCCATCCATGTTGTTACAAATGGTAGGATTTGTTTTCTTCTTATGGCTGAATAATATTCCATTGTGTATAGGTACCACATCTTCTTTATCCATTCATCTACTGATGGAAACTTAGGTTGCTTCCAATATTATGTCATCTGCAAATAGTGACAGTTTAACTTCTTCTTTACCAATATGGATTCCTTGTATTTCTTTGTTTTGTCTGACTGCCGTGGCTAGGACCTCCAGTACTATGTTAAATAACAGTAGGGAGAATGGGCATCCCTGTCTTGTTCCCGATCTCAGAGGAAAAGCTTTCAGCTTCTCGCTGTTCAGTATGATGTTGGCTGTGGGTTTATCATATATGGCCTTTATTATGTTGAGGTACTTGCCCTCTATACCCATTTTGCTGAGAGTTTTTATCATGAATGGATGTTGAATTTTGTCAAATGCTTTTTCAGCATCTATTGAGATGATCATGTGGTTTTTGTCTTTCCTTTTGTTGATGTGGTGGATGATGTTGATGGATTTTCAAATGTTGTACCATCCTTGCATCCCTGGGATGAATCCTACTTGGTCATAGTGTATGATGCTTTTGATATATTTTTGAATTCGGTTTGCTAATATTTTATTGAGTATTTTTGCATCTACATTCATCAGGGACATTGGTCTGTAATTTTCTTTTTTGGTGGGGTCTTTGCCTGGTTTTGGTATTAGGGTGATGTTGGCTTTATAGAATGAGTTTGAGAGTATTCCCTCCTTTTCTATTTTTTGGAAAACTTTAAAGAGAATGGATATTATGTCTTCTCTGTGTGTCTGATAAAATTCCGAGGTAAATCCTTCTGGCCCGGTGGTTTTGTTCTTGAGTAGTTTTTTGATTACCGTTTCAATTTCTTTGCTCATAATTGGTTTGTTAAACTTTTGTGTTTCTTCCTTGGTCAATCTTGGAAGGTTGTATTTTTCTAGGAAGTTGTCATTTCTTCTAGGTTTTCCAGCTTGTTAGCATATAGGTTTTCATAGTAGTCTTTAATAATTCTTTGTATTTCTGTGGAGTCTGTCATGATTTTTCCATTCTCATTTCTGATTCTGTTGATGTGTGTTGATTCTCTTTTTCTCTTAGTAAGTTTGGCTAGAGGCTTATCTATTTTGCTTATTTTCTCAAAGAACCAGCTCTTGGTTTCATTGATTTTTTCTATTGTTTTATTCTTCTCAATTTTGTTTATTTTTTCTCTGATCTTTATTATGTCCCTCTATCTGCTGACTTTAGGCCTCATTTGTTCTTCTTTTTCCAGTTTTGATAATTGTGATGTTAGACTATTCATTTGGGATTGTTCTTCCTTCTTCAAGTGTGCCTGGATCGCTATATACTTTCCTCTTAAGACTGCTTTCGCTGCGTCCCATAGAAGTTTGGGCTTTGTGTTGTTGTTGTCATTTGTTTCCATATATTCCTTGATCTCTATTTTAATTTGTTCATTGATCCATTGATTATTTAGGAGCATGTTGTTAAGCCTCCATGTGTTTGTGAGCCTTTTTGTTTTCTTTGTAGAATTTATTTCTAGTTTTATACCTTTGTGGTCTGAAAAGTTGGTTGGTAGAATTTCAATATTTTGGAATTTACTGAAGCTCTTTTTGTGAGCTAGTATGTGGTCTATTCTGGAGAATGTTCCATGTGCGCTTGAGAAGAATGTATATCCTGTTGCTTTTGGATGTAGAATTCTAGAGATATCTATTAGGTCCATCTGTTCTAGTGTGTTGTTCAGTGCGTCCGTGTCCTTACTTATTTTCTGCCCAGTAGATCTATCCTTTGGGGTGAGTGGCATGTTAAAGTCTCCCAAAAATGAATGCATTGCATTCTATTTCCCCCTTTAGTTCTGTTAGTATTTGTTTCACATATGCTGGTGCTCCTGTGTTTGGTGCATATATATTTATAATGGTTATATCCTCTTGTTGGACTGAGCCCTTTATCATTATGTAATGTCCTTCTGTATCCCTTGTTACTTTCTTTGTTTTCAGGTCTGTTTTGTCTGATATTAGTACTGCAACCCCTGCTTTCTTCTCTCTGTTGTTTGCCTGAAATATGTTTTTCCATCCGTTGACTTTTAGTCTGTGCATGTCTTTGGGTTTGAGGTGAGTTTCTTGTAAGCAGCATATAGATGGGTCTTGCTTTTTTATCCATTTTATTACTCTGTGTCTTTTGATTGGTGCATTCAGTCCATTTACATTTAGGGTGACTATTGAAAGATATGTACTTATTGCCATTGCAGGCTTTAGATTCGTTTTTACCAAAGGTTCAAGGTTAGCCTCTTTAGTATCTTACTGCCTAACTTAGCTCACTTATTGAGCTGTTGTATACACTGTCTGGAGATTCTTTTCTTCTCTCCCTTGTTAGTCCTCCTCCTCCATTCTTTATATGTTGGTTGTTTTATTCTGTGCTCTTTCGTGTTTCCTTTAACTGCTTTTAGTGGGAAGTTGATTCTATTTTTTACCTTTAGTTAGTATTTGATTGGTCTGGTTTCTTTGCTGTGGTTTTATTTTCTCTGGCAACATCTGTTTAGTCTTAGGAGTGGTCCCGTCTAGAACAGTCCCTCTAAAATACCCTGTAGGATGCCCTGTAGAGGTAGTTTGTGGGAGGCAAATTCCCTCAGCTTTTGCATGTCTGGGAATTGTTTAATCCCGCCATCATATTTAAATGATAGTTGTGCTGGATACAGTATCCTTGGTTCAAGGCCCTTCTGTTTCATTGCATTAAATATATCATGCCATTGTCTTCTGGCCTATAAGGTTTCTGTTGAGAAGTCTGATGTTAGCCTGATGGGTTTTCCTTTATAGGTGACCTTTTTCTCTCTAGCTGCCTTTAAAAATCTTTCCTTGTCCTTGATATTTGCCATTTTAATTATTATGTGTCTTGGTGTTGTCCTCCTTGGGTCCTTTCTCTTGGGAGTTCTGTGTATTTCCGTGGTCTGTTCGATTATTTCCTCCCCCAGTTTGGGGATGTTTTCAGCAATTATTTCTTCAAAGACGCTTTCTATCCCTTTTTCTCACTCTTCTTCTTCTGGTACCCCTATAATACAGATATTGTTCCTTTTGGATTGGTCACACAGTTCTCTTAATATTGTTTCATTCCTGGAGATCCTTTTATCTCTCAGTGTGTCAGCTTCTATGCATTCCTGTTCTCTGGTTTCTATTCCATCAATGGCCTCTTGCATCTTATTCATTCTACTTATAAATCCTTCCAGAGTTTGTTTCACTTCTGTAATCTCCTTCTGGATATCTGTACTCTACCTCTGGGCATCTGTAATCTCCCTCTGGACTTCATCCCTTAGGTCTTGTATATTTCTCTGCATCTCCATCAGCATGTTTATGAGTTTTATTTTGAATTCTTTTTCAAGAAGACTGGTTAGGTCTGTCTCCTTCTCAGGTGTTGACTCTGTTATCGTGGTCTGCCTGAAATTTTGCCTTTTCATGGCGATATAGTTTGCAGAGCTGGCACGAGTGACGGCTGGAAGAACTTTCCTTCTTGTTAGTTTGTGGCCTTCCTCTCCTGGGAGAACAGCGACCTCTAGTGGCTTGTGCTGGGCAGCTGCGTGCAGACAGGGCTTCTGCTTCCTGCCTGGCTGCTATGGAGTTTATCTCTGCTCTTTCTGTGGGCGTGACCTGCCTCCGGGAGCGGCCGGGAGGCTATTTATCTCCATGAGGGGCCTCCATGCTCCCTGCTGCCCAGGGGTTTAGAGTCCCCAGAGTTCCCCAGATTCCCTGCTGCTGGACTAAGTGTCCCAGGACGCTTGCATCCAGCGGTGAGGTCCCTGTCCCTTTAAGACTTCCAAAAAGCACTCGCTTTTCTTTGTCCCCAGGGCGCCGGCTGCAGGACCTGCTCACAGGTCTTCCTGTCCTGTTTCCCTAGTTTCCAGCACCCCGCACATGCTCTGTGCTTGTATTTCCCCAAATGTGTGTCTGCGCTCCAGTGCGGATGGCTAGGACTGGGTGTTCAGCAGTCCTGGGCTCCCTCTCCCTCTCTGCTCCGACTCCTTCTCCCACCTGGATCTGGGGTGTGGGGCGCTCAGGTCCCGCCAGGCTGGGGCTTGTATCGTACCCCTTCGCGAGGCGCTGGGTTCTCGCAGGTGTGGATGTGGTTTGGATGTTGTCCTTTGTCTTCTGGTCTCTCTTCTAGGAAGAGTTGTCTTTGTTATATTTTCATAAATATATGTAGTTTTGGGAGGAGATTTCCGCTGCTCTACTCACACCTCCATCTTTGGTAAAAGTACTGACAAAATTTTTAAGGCTAAGAAAACCATCATACTTACAAGCTTTACATTCTTGTAAGATAAGATACATTCTCTGGTCTGTCCTCTCTCAGTTGTCAATCCCTAAACTGTCTAGAAGCTCTGAAGGGTGTATTTCCCTTTCTTTTCTCCTTATGATATTTATCCAAGTTTTTGTTCATCACTTTGAGGCTAGATTGTTTTATAACAAAAAAGTTCCTTTCATTATGTTAACAAATATGTCCAAAAAAAGCAAAAGTTCAACTCAATCCTCCCAAAATAAAATCAATAGAATTTAATTCAAGTACATGTTTAGCTACTCATGAAATAAATAAAATATTTAAATAAAATATTTAAATAAAATTAAGGGGGGCCCATAAAAAGAGGCTGTCTTCTTAATGGGATGAGTTTGAAGGAGGCACCTTGCAAAAATTTAATCATTGGTTATATTCTATGGAGAAATAGTAAATGTTTATTTGAAATTAAAATAGTAAATGCAACTTCAAGTTAGGATACAGCAAAATAATCACCTTTATACTCCAGCACATTCACTTGGTCAAGAATAGAGAGTTGAAGAGATTAATCAAATTTTGTATCAATAGAATCTGTTAGAAAAGAATATTTACTGGCCAAAAAAAGTTGGTTTTGATCCCTTTCATGTTTAGAATGAGACTGCTACAAATGCTTGTAAGGTTTGCCAACCTAAATGAGTGTCAGTGGACAAGACAGAGCTGTCGGCTTCCCTGAATTGATTTCTCTTATTTCTTCCTGGCCATGAATGTCAGGGGCCCTTTGAGACACTTTCACCTTCAGCCACTCATGCCTTCACTTGGGCACAAACTCTCTAGCTGCTGGTTTTCCAAGAAATATTGTGCAAGAAGATTAAAACCTGAAAGCTGGGAGAGTCTGGAAGAAAGGATTTGAGAAAAAAATCTTTTCAAAGCAGTGCTTTGTGTACATTATATAGCATCTCTAAGGTATACCTACTCTACTGAGGGACACTGAAATGTACTTTCAAATATCTGCCTTTAGGTTAGGCCCTCGAGCCAGAAGGCAGAGCCAGGATTCCAAAGCCAGAGAGGAAAAACCACTAATCAAAAGAATAGATAAAAACTAAGTACAGTGGTCATAATGTGGCATTTCTGCAAATTGTCAAATAAGTTTCAAAACCTTATTTTTGCTCTATTTCCAGTGTCTTTTTGGAGTTATCTCTCCTCTGGGACTAGCCTGCTCTCATATCCATGAGACCATTACAGTTTCAGGGGAGTTTGTGTGAGCTGTATACTGCCTGGCCAGCCACTTGCCTGAGGCACATGACATCCTTTCAAAGGCTCTTTCTGGGGGCAAGGCAAGTTTTTAACTTCATAGTAGAGGCTATGTGTGATGTATTAAGAAGTCCTAAAATATACATATTTGTTTAGCTGAGCAAATTATATTTCCCCATGAAAGCCCAGTCATAAAGGTTAGCATTTTTCTAGGAATTAAATGGAACATGTAAATGCAGATTTTATTGCAGCTGAGAAAGTCATCAGGCTTGAATTATTTGCACCACTGCTTAGAGATTCCTGGCTTCTGTAGGTGTAAAATGCAATTTTTTGTTTAAAGGTTTTGGCAGTAATAAATAATTTCTAGAGTCCAGGGCTGTGATCATAGCATGACTCCTAGACTTCCATTTCCTATACCTTTCTTGTCCCATCACATCCCCAGCAAGGCCTCAGAGTCACATTGTTCCCTGAAATGTCCTTTTAGAGGGTTCTCTAATTGTTTTTCTCCTCATAGTCTCACAGTCCTGTCTCTCAATTTGACCATTACCCTCCAAATTTTGAATCCACTAACACTACCAAGACTAGTGTAGGAAAAGATGTGTTCCTTGCATCCCAGAGGAAGCTCTGAACACATTTTCCAACAGAAATATTGTTATAAATGGTGGACGATGCTCACACTACAATTAGCACAATATACTATTTCAGACCCATAAAGGCTCAATAATCTTTTATTATTCTTCCCCTAAAAGCAAACTGACTTGACTCTGACTAGTCCCCCCAACCTAGATGACTTTTCGCTCTCAACTGCCGACAGCCACCAAATTCTTACAGGAGAAGGGCTATGCCTCTTCTCCCTGCTCTCAAACCGAGTATTCATTCCTTGCTCTTTGCTTCATACCTAGTCCCCAGTCTGGTATTTGGCAGACAGCAATTCCTCAATAAATCTTTGTTGAGTGAAGAAATGAATTTGGCATGTATATCTACCAACTAATAAAAACACATTCTTAGAAATGATTAACTTCCTCCTACTTATTTTTAGTAGTAGTAGTAGTGGTAGCGGCAGTACTCGTCATTGTGATGGTGTTTATGTTGGTGATGATTGTAAGGATACCAAATGTGTGTCTCTGCCAGCCCCCCTGAAGAGCATTCGATTCTGAGAACCACCTCCTTGACATTCTCTCCTTGACTGACTCCCTGGATCCCACGCTACACTGAGAATGTCTTCTGTGGTTGCATTCACTGGCTCTTTTATCTTCAGGAGTCCTGAATATCACTTCTGTGCCAACACTGTATGATTTTCATTCTCTAGTCTTTTTTCCTCAACAAACTCAATCACTTCTACAATTTCAACTCCAATTTCTCCTCATTAGAAGCATGACTTTGAGATTCTGACTCTAGTTTCCCCCCAAGTTCCAGAATGAATAGACACCTCTGTATGGCTGATCTCCTAGCATCTAGAAACTCCACATATTTCCTCCCACTCTTGCTACTCATGACTTACTATACTGAAATCCTCAGCTGGCTTTTCCCCTTCTCTGCTTCCTACATAGAGTCAATTGTTTCTGTGACTTAAATTAACCCTTTTATTTCCATTACCATTGTGTTAATCTGAGTTATGCTTATTACATCTCTCCTGGACTCTTCCGGAGTCTCCTTCTCCTTCTCATCCAAGTCCTTCAAGTATTGCCAGAGCAGAGAAATCAGCCATATATCTAAACAGGCCTAATCATATCACTCCCCGACTCAAAGGCTTTCTGTTATTCCTCTCTGCCCAGTGAGACATCAGATAATAGCTCAACTGCCTATCTACCCTCATCTTCCACTCTTCCCTACACGTGCCCTAAGCGCATCAAACCAGAGTATTTCTATTGCCTAAATCTACCCATTGTTTCCTTGTTTATAGATCTATGATGGTGGTATTCCTGTTACCTGGCCAGAATATGAGAGTACTGAATTTAATATTTCAGACATGTACCGATTCTAAATAACAAGATAATGCATATGATAGAGCAATGGAATGGGTTGCCAGACGGAGGTGAAGTTCAGGTGCTTCAGAAGAGAGGAAACAAAGGAACTCAGAGGATGACTAGGGGCACAACACTCAGGGCATGTGATTGTAGGAGTTGGGGAAGGGAGAAGGCTAAGCCTGGGTCACATTCCGAATCCACAGATAAAGGGACAAGGGTAAACTGACAGATGTCTATACTGATAGGTAATGTTCAATTACCTGGCCAATAATTATCAAGTTGGTAGTAAAAATCTTGACATTATTTAGACCAGAGGCAAAAAGATCATATCAAAATATCTGGTTTGTTGACATTTTTACATTTTGATCAGTTATCAGAGACCAAAATAAATGAGATATAACCAACAGAATTACCTAAAAATGTTACATATTTACACTGTGGGCAGGAATGTGTGTGTGTGTGTGTGTGTTATAAAATATGTATTATAGTGTATATATGTATGTATATATATATAGAGAGAGAAACAGAGGAAGCGAGGAGAGAAGCTGTGCTTGAGTTCAAAAGGGACATACTCTCTTGGGAAACATCAAATCCTTTTTGAAGAGAAGGTGGAAGGTGCTTGCATAATTTAGTTGAGGAGCATAGTCAAGGTTTAGAGAACACATGCAAAGACTCCTTTAGAAGAATTGCTCAGAAGCTGATATGCACAAATAGAGTGGCCAAAATTAGAGAGAAGAGGTAGATTAAGTGTTCTTAAGGTTCTTGGAGAGGAACTTTGAAAGAAGGAAAGTAAATCGACCTGACATAGAAGGAAATAGCAGCTGTTAGAGAATGTGAGAGCTAGAAATGCACTGTATTTGTGAAATATTTGAATTTTGCCATCACCTGAGTATTGTAGGAATCAGTGTGTAGCACAATTTGGTACAGCTCTTAAAATAGCTTCTAAATTGTTCCTCAGACAGTATAGGTTTTCCTTAAATGGCTGTATTTAGATTTTCTTACGTTTTTGTTTCTAAAGTTAATATAATTTGTATCCTTTGCAGATTTGGACTTGTAGTTCTCCAATATAAAATAGCAATTTCAGAAGCCTATGCAGTAATGTTAATTATATCAATAAATTCTAATTGTCTGCATACCTGGTAACACCCTAGACCACTACTCTCTGCTGCAAAGCCACATCTTACTTTACCCATTTCTGTAAAGCTACCAGAATACTTGGTTGCCATTTATCATTTACATATCTTAGCATAAAGGTCAGAAACCAGAAAAACACACAGGCAAAGTGAGACTGATTGATGTATGGGGATCATCGTGTGGCTTGGGTTGTCAGGGCACTGAACTTTGAATACTTTGAAGGTGTTTCCCATTTACTTTCTGCCTTGAGCCTGCCTTTCATAGATTGTATGCCCGGTTCACCTCCTTCCTGACCCGGCATTAGCTAACTCAGCTTGGCGCAGGTGATTTTTGGCCCAAACGCAAGCTTCATTATAGTTCTGCGCTGCCAACAGCACATCTCGGAGCCCCATGTGGTCCATGCTTTGAATGTCACCCACAGCATCCACCTCCACAGAGGACCTGCTTGCTCACATCTTCTCATCAGAAATGAAAATGAGAGCAGGGCCCAGACAGCTCTAACTCAGCTTGCTTTCTAGTACTATTTTGGTCACTATTTACATTTGTTAGTGAGAAAGCAGAAGGCTTTTTTTGTTGCTCAAAATCCTTTTGAAGCCCATGATACAGCAGAAATTACATGTTTGTCTGGGTTTTGCCAGTCGGATGGAAGAGGGGGGTGACCACACAGTGAGGACAGTACTGCGGATCACCCTGTCCTGTTTCATGTTATTTTTGCAAGCATTTTTAATACACCCTATTTCAAAAGTCTTTGTAACTATTCCTGCCTGAGATATAAGCAATACTAGACATCATTTTCTCCAGACTACTTTTCACTTGACATATAAATAAAGAGTACTTTAGTCTGCTCAGAGATCTAAAAGAAGTGAGTGAAGAGGTGTTTATTTTTTGTCCTACTATTCATCTTCTGTATGTCTTACCCATCAGTTATAGGAAAAAATACCATAATTGCCCTGTAAGGGCAAGAACCATTCATCTCATGCCCTGATGTCCCCCACCTACAGCGTCTCAGGAATTGTTCTGTTGAGCATAGGGGGCTTTTGATTCATGTCCATTAAATGAATACCAGGTGACAGTGAGGCTCCGGTCCAACATGCCCGCCCTCTGCAGAAGAGAGTGGGGGGAGAAGAGAACCACTCTGCCCAGCAGGCCAGGAGCAGTGAGCAAAGAGAACCACCGCAAGGGCAGAAGCCCAGGAGGCAGAGCAAAGACAACGCAGAGGGAGGTTCCCAGAGGAGAATAAAATACAACACCTAGGAGGGCAGGGCTCGGGACACTCACGCATCCGGTGCCCTCTCAGCTGTCACTAGGGATGTTGGTGAGTAGGGGCCCCACCGGGACCCCCTGGCTGGTTCAACTTCCTGGGTCAAAGATAAACAGGAAGTAAAAAGTACCTTGCTAGGAAGTCATAGACTGGTGCTCTGGAGTCCCTTAAATATGTGTTTCCTTTGATTAAATTGCTGTTCAGAATAATTTAAACTTGTTGAGAATGAGCCAGTGGCTTAAGACTATGTGTGCAATTTCAGTGCCTGAAGAACTAGAGTGACCAGAAAAATCAAGGCCCTTTTCTAAATTTTCGTCAAAGGCCCAAAGGGCTGCCTCCACTGAGCACATGACTAAAGGAGCAGTGGGAGGCAGAGAGAGGGGGAGACTGGTGAGTGAGTCCTGTGGGTTCAACGTACGAGTTTCATGTGCACAGGAAAAAGACATTGTGCTAATAGTGGTTATATCTGAGTACAAGGATTATGGAAATTGTATCTTCCTGTTAATGCTTTTCTGTTTTTCTTCAATTAGCATGTATTATTTACAATCAAAAGTGAAACATAAAGACTTGGGAAGAGGGGAAAGAAGAAAACAAATCTTTTTAATTGATGTTAGGTCCTAGGACAGAGTTTAATCTGCTAGACTAAGATTGAGTGTCTATCAGAAGTTGGGCTAACAAGCCATACTAACAGTAAATCAATGAGAAAAAAGGATTTTTAAAAATTAATTTAAGGAGTCAGACTTCCTAGGCCACATACTTTTCAGGGATACCAATCATGCAGTGCACTAAAATGAGTTTTGTCAATTTCGAAGAGAAACAGCACTTATCTTAAGCTGTAGGTATTTGGTTTGTGGCAGTTTACTTAAAGAAAAAAAAAACATGTTAGCTTTACAGTTTTAGTTACAGGCATAATTCATTAGTGAAGGAAAGCCTTTGATGAAAAGTTAAGGTTGAGCAAATATGTTTTGACCATACTCTGCCAAGGACCAGCCTTGGTTTTTGTTCAAAAATACTATTTTAACTATTTGCATCCCTACATTAAGGATGCTGGATCTTTTGATTCAAGCTAGTGCCAACAGTTTATTAAGCCATGGTTTGCCTTTAACATTATTGTCTTTTATCAAAGTTACTTTGAAAGGTGTTAAAACATTCCTAAGGGCTTTTATTTGTACTTATCATGTACTACTCCTAGTGTTGGGGGAAACAACAGTCATTTTTTTTAAATTTTAATCCTTTAGTTCTCTTAATTCACATAAGAAACCACAATCTTAAAAAAAAAATCCAGTTAGAAAATCCTGAAACTTTAATCTTAAAAGAGCAGTGCAAATTATCCAACTAGATGCCTCATAATTTCATCATTAATGTAATTCTTGCTGTTTTTAGGAGCATAAATGTTCATGTTCATTATTGTACATTCAGATTGGAACTCAGAAACAATACACATTTCCTCTACCCTCACTATCATCAAATTTCACTTGCTGGAGAATGACCTCTTTAACATAGTGGTCTTTAAAGTTCTTCAGTGCCAAGAAGAGCCCTGCCCTCATGGAAAATATGGCTAGAAGAAGATACAGATGCTGGTCAAAATGGCGACAAAAATAAATGTAAACTGTGACTCTGATGGGCTACAAAGGAAAGTCGCATGGTGCTGTGGGAGGCCATCATAGCAGACCTGTCGCAGAGCGTCTCCATAAAAGCGGTGTTTCAGCTGAGATCTAAAGGATACATGAAGAAAGGTAAAATGTTAAGTGACAAAATTATGCTCCAGAGAGGGCAGAATGTGCAAAGTCCTGTAGTGGGAGAGAGATGGCACATGTGACAAACTAAGAGAGCCAGTGTGGCCCTAGCAGAAAAAATAGGTGTGGATGGTCAAGTTGAAGATGAAAGGGGGGCAGGAGTCATGGCATGTAGTACCTGGAAGACCATGCAGGAGCCTTTGGATACTTTCAACAGTGGTGGACATAACCAGATATTATACAGAAGTGTTTAATGAGCACCTTCTAAGTACGAAGCTCTATTCTAGATCCCTGGAGTTGTTTGTTGAACAGGATCCATTCCTGGCTTTCATGGAGTCTTCTGATAAAAGAGAATAAAGAAGGAAAGTATCAGATGATGATAAGTGTTCTGTGAAGACTTAACAGGGTATATCATAACATAGGACCAGGTGGCCAACTTAGGTTGCATGGTCAGTAAAGGCCTCTCTAAGGAAATAATATATAATCTGAGACTGGTTATAAGGAGATGACTATGTGAAAATCATGGAGAAAATATTCCTGAAAGAAGAGAAGAGCCTGTACAAGTCTCTAAGGTCATAAACTTGACACATTCAAGGAACAAAAGGTAGGCAGTATGTGGCTGGACCAGAAAGGGCAGAAGAGGACTGGTATGAGAAGAGGCCTGAGACAGAGGTGGAAGCTAGGCTTTATAGGGCCTTATTGGCCATGGAGAAGTTGGGGTATTTTTCTAAGTGTAATGGTAAGCCACTGGTGAGTTTTGAGCAGGTGAGGAGCATTACACTTTAAATGGACAGAGCTGGCAACTGTGTGCAGAATGCATGGGAGCAAGATAAAGGGAGGCTAGAGGTGATGGGAGTAGCCTTTAGTGAAAGATGACCATGGCTCAGGCAAGGGTGGTAGGACTAGAGCTGGAGAGAAGTGTGTGGATTATGCGTGTCTTAAGGTGAAGTCAGCAGAACTTGATGGACTGGGTGTGGCAGAGGGAAAGAAAGCATTCAAAGATAACTCTAGATTTTCCTTTTGAAATGGTAACTGGCTTCTCCGGGAAGAACAGACGGATGGGCGCCACCAGGAATAAGTGGAGACCAGCTAGGAAACTCCGAGGACATAATCCAAGAGTGTTGGTAAAGACGGCGTGAAGTGGACCAAATCAAAACATACTGAGGAGATTGAATCCACAGGGCTTAATGATGAAAAACAGGTCTCTATGAGAGGGAGTAAGTAGAAGAAAAGCAAGCTGTCAAGGATAGCTCCTGAATTTTTGCTGTGGATAATTTGATGGTTTGTGTGGGTGATGCTGGTGCTGTTCATTGACACTGAGAAAACATGACATCAGGAAATGGAAAGCAGAGATCTGTGAGTGTGGTCGTCATCCCGATAAGGATAGGCAAGAGCGGTACCAGTAGGGCCAGAGAGGAGAAGCACCTAGAAGACAGGACAGTATGGGAGGCGAAGGGGAGGGGAAACTGAGGAAGGTCTGCAAGGTTCCTGCTTTGGATAACTGGCCGAATGTGGATGCCGTTACTCTAGATCTGAATATGTAGCAGAGATAGGTCTAGAGAAAGGGTGGGTGGGACGATAGGGGAAGAAAGGAGAACTGGTAGTATGTCCAGTTTTTACCCGCCAAACCTGGGACACGTTATTGATGTCTAGGAAATAATTACGTATACCTTTCTTGAGTTGAAGCATTGCACAAAAGCCCATCTCCTCCTCACCAGATAAGGTGTGAGCTCCGCCTGGAGTTCGAGGCCTCTCTGCTTTGACCTTATCTCCCTTTTCAGCACTGCCTCCTCCTCGTGTATTCCAGAAACTGCTCCTTGGCACTGCATGTTCTTTGCTAAATACACCCCCGTTTTCCTCTTACTTACCTTTGCAAATACCGTTTCTTTGGCAGGCCTTCCCTCTTCCCACCTTCTGCTTGTCGGAACTGTAGCTCTTTTTCAACGTCTTTCCCAAATGCCCCTTCTTACCTGAAGACTGCTGATTTCCTTGTGCCTTCCCCCCATGTCATTTTCTTGTATCTGGCTTTTTTAAAGTGTTCCTATGAAAAATGTGCAAATATACCCAAAAGTAAAGAGTAAAGGACTATGAACTCCATGTACCCGTCACCCAGCTTCAACAATCATCAAGATTTGGCCATACTTAACTTTTCTCCCTTTTTTTATTTGCCACGATATTTTAAAGCAAATTGCAGACATCATGTCATTTTACCCTATGTCTTCCAGAGTGCCTCTCAGACAGTGTGGACATTACCCCACACAGCCACGGTACCAACGCCATACCTGAGCAACTTAACCATTAATGCTTGCTTCTTAACCGGATATTCCCAATTGACTTAAAAGCCACTTTACAGTTGATTTGTCTGCATCAGGATCCAAACAAGATGCAAACATTACATTTGGTTGTTATATATCTTATAAACATGTTATGTGTCTTGTCCAGTCTAAAGCAGACCCTTCCTTTTTATTCCACACTATTGACTTCTTGCAGAAATCAAGTCAGTTGTTTCACATCCTGCTTTTATCTGCTTGCTTCTCCGTGGTGTCTTTGAACTTCTTCCTCTGTCCTTCCCTTCTCCTTTTTGTTCTTTCAATTGGACACTTAAGACACTTACTGTGCTCCCCTGCTTTTTGTCCTTATCACATACCTTCTGTGAGAGTGTAAGCTCCTTAAAAGGTGAGACCATATCTTGCCCAACTTTTTGCTTCCTATATAATGTCTAACATACTGTATATACTTAAAAAATACTATTCAGTTTGAACTATCTAGAAAGAGTTTTGATTCCTCCTGTGAAAATATGAACTGGAGGTATTCTCAATGTGAAGAAATTTATATTAGGAATTAAGTTGCCAGAGAAATCTCAGTAATGTAGGCCACTATTTCCTAATTTGCCCTGAAAGAATTACAGCCTGAAGTGGCACATTCTTATATCTGAATATTATATCTGAATATGGTTACAATTTGGAGCATTATAAAACACTGGCATGAAATTTCCAAGTCCCCTACATTTTCTCTCGGTCTAGGAGTGATGTCAGAAATCAACTGTGTTGTGCATTCAGCATGAAAACTAGGTCACTAATCATTTTTTCTGATCAGGAGAATTTAATTTTGCTAAGTCTTTCAGAAATCAAACCGAAAGACTGACTATAAAAACACTATCACGTGTATGCTTTGTTGTTGATACCTAACTGCAGTCCAAGCTTTAATAACTAGAAGGGAGTGGAAGAAACTTCAAAAGGGTGCATGATAAATGTTTTTGACAATGTGTCAGCTGAACATTAAACAGGATCTTTGTAAATCCTCTCATTCTAAGTGGTTTAAACGGAAAGTTTTAAACTTCTTCCCTCATAAGTACTGGCTCCAGATATCACAGTGTCCTAAGGTAAAAAAGAAAGAGAAAGAAAAAGAAAAACACTTTTATCAGTTATATATAACTTCCATCCCCTATAGGAATGTGAAAGCACCGGAAACAGGCTCACCTACTTCCACATCCCGGGCATTTTCTCTTTCATCATTTAGGAATGTGCCAACATTATGTGGGAATGACTCCTTCTGTAACCTGATATGACCATGTACACGAAATTATAGGAATATAAATGAATAAATATAATACTCCCCTAATGCGAGATTTTCTCATAATGAAAATATTGTTAGTCCTCACATGGGTAGAACTGGGTAGTGCAGAAGGATTGTGTGTGTGTGTGTGTGTGTGTGTGTGTGTGTGTGTGTGTGTGTGCCTGTGTTGTAGTGATTCAGAGAGAACATGTAAAAAAAAAACAGGGAAGTTCCTTTCCATGTGTAGCAGTTTCCAAGAGCCACCATAACTGGGTGGCTTAAAATAACAAAATTACTGTCTCATAGTTCTGGAGGCTAGAAGTGTGAAATGGGGGTGCAGCAAAGCCTTGCTTTCTCTGAAGTCTCTGGGGAAGAATCTTCCCTTGCTTCTTTTACCTTCTGGTGTTTCCAGCAAAGTTTGGCATTCCTAGAAGCGTCTCTGTCCAATCTCTGCCTCCACTGTCACATGACCAACCTCTGTCTGTGTGTCTCCTTTCTTCCTGCAGGAACGTCAGTCATGTTGGATTCAGGGCCCACTCTAGTCCAGTGTGACCTCACGTGAATTAACTACATTTCCAAATAAGGTCATGTTTTGAGGTTCCTGGGGGGTTAGAACTTCAGCATATCTTTTGGGGGGATGTAGTTCAACCCATAACATAACCCTTCTCTTTTGACACTAAGAGGTGAGCCATTGACATCATTATTACTGTTTAATCTGTGACACAGAAACTTGTTTTTTCCTCCTGCTTTTCATATATTGAAATAAATTAAGGTAAAGACAGTATCTTAAAACCAAACCCACGTCACTCTGGGTGACTGGAGGCTAATAGCACAGGCAGAAGAACACATTCTAGATCCAAAGAGGAGAGCAACAAATGCCCACAGGGCGGCACGCAGTCGCCTCGCAGCAGCCAAGGCGAGGCGAGGGGGCAGAAGAGGCAGGCACTCCCTCCGCAGGCCCAGGGCGGCCTGGGCGTTGCCCCTCTTCAGCTCTGTTGCGAGGACACCCTGCTGGAGCCTCAGCCGCTGCCTTGAAGTGCAGCTTCTACCTCAGAGGGTTATTGTGAAGGGAAGGGAGTCTGGAGAGCTGCCGTGTCAGCACAGTGCCTGGCCCGCAGGAGCTCATGCGTTATCTGAGCGCAGTGCGCGGGATTATGAAGGGATTGCAGACTAGGTGGAGGAATTCTAGTCCCGACGGGGTGAGAGACGGTCAGGTGTTCACGTCTTCAGAGACGGAGAATGGCGTGCAAAAGAGAGTCTCGGAGAAAAGGCTGTCCTCCAGGGGGGCGCAGGAGGACGCTCCTGGGAAGGGTGGAGTCCCGGAGTGCAGAAATGAATCATTTCAAACGGAAGTCGAAGAATTCATGCAACTCCGTAGGAGTGAGAACTGAAAGAGGACTCACAGGGGACTGACCGACTTCCCCCCGGGGGCCGGAAGGGTGGCTGGGCCGCTGATGGGAGAACGGCAGGGCCGCTGGCTGAGGGGGAAACATGAGCGTGGTCTCGGACGTGCTGAGTCTGAGATGATGGTGAGGCAGCCATGAGCACGCGTAGGAGAGACAGCTGGAGATGCCCGGGCAGAGGACCAGTGAGGCTGTGGGTCTGCAGATGAGCTCTGGAACGAGCAGCAGGAAAGCTCTACTTTGGCCTGGTGTTTCCACTGCCCACTGGGCAGGGAGAGCTGGGGTCACGGTCCCCACTCAAACCCGAACTCACATGCCCCCTGACCCGAACCTGCCTCCTCCTCCGCTTCTTTGAACACACTGATAGGCCACTGGCATTGTGGCCTATCAGAGTATGTTGTCAGTATAACAGCAGTGTAGAGCTACTATTGTTAATTTAGGAATCTGTGTCACACAGAAACTTATTTTTTCTCTTCCTTTCCATGTATTTTAAATGTACTGTGTTTCCTGCCTTAGTTAATGGCAGCTTCCTAAAGGGTATGCTGGGGGCCTCACAGCCACTCTCGGACCTCCTCCTCTCGTGCCTGGCCGTTCATGCTGTTCCCAAGCCCGTCGTTCTGCCTCTGGCTCTGCTGCCATCCCCGTGTGGAAAGGCCCCAGCTCTCCACTTCTTGCCATTTCTACTCCAGCCCAGCCCATTGCCACGTCATCACAGTGGCCCCTAATGGGCCTCCTCGCCTTGGTAGAGTGAATTCCCAAAGCAGAGTCTCCTACATGTTATATGTTATGCAGGCTACAAAACTGTGCTTTTATATTATTTTTATTTTCTAGCATTTCTAAACCACCTCTCACTGACTTGAAATTTAAGGTGTTCCATCTCATCTGTATTCCCAAGTCTGGGCAAAATGCTTGTGCCTGGCCTTTCACCAGTGATCATGAGGCTTATGGCATGTTTTTCTGGCCTGGTTTTCACTGAGAGGGCAGCGTGCAAACAGCCTTTCCCCGATTCTGTCCCATAGACTCATCCATGTGTCTTGCGAAGACTCCTCAGTAGCTTCCATCGGGTCTCACCGCCATCACCTTCCTCACTGCCACCTGTGTGTTCTTCCTGTTTTCAGCCTGATCGCCTTGGGCCTTTTTATGATTCCCCGTTGCTCCGGGATCAAGTCTACAGACCTCCCAGCCATGGGCCTTCTGAGTAACCGCAGTCTGTCCTTCCTGGGTCAGCACCCAGGGCCTGCTTGCCGTGCATCCTAGGCTCCGGGCCCCCTTCTGGGTTGTATGGCCACGCCTTCTTCTCCCTGTTGAATCTCTGTGGACCCCTCCTCTCTCCTCCTGGCAAACACTCTCTAGTCACACATTACCTCCTTGACCCCGCGTCCTCTCTCTTCCAGGCTTCCGCAACACGTGTTACTCTCTTCTTATGTTCACACTCAGTGTTTGGTAACATCTCTTTAGAACTGCTTATGTGTATTATAATTATGCCTTTATAAGTTTGTCATGTACATTAGATTTTATGCTTTTTGAGGGCCATGTCTGGCACAGTGCCTGGCAAATGGTATATGCCCAGATTATAGAGATACTACTGTTAATTTATGAAACTGATTAATGAGCCAAAGAAAACTATATGGAAAGAAGCGTGGACAGACAAGAATCTAGTTTGGGAAATACCCATAATTAAAAGGATGAGGAGGAGCAAAAAGCCTGTGAAGAGGGAGGGAGACAACCAGGATTTTGTGGTGTCAAATAGAAGGAGAGCGTTCTGGCAGTGCTGAAGCATTCCCACACAAAGTCAAGGAGAGTAAAGATATGGAAAGGCCATTGGATTGGCAATAAGAGGATCATTGTTGACCTCACAGAGAGCAAGTTTAATAAGGTGCTGGAGACCAAAGTCAGTTTGCAGATGAGGAAGGAGTCAGCTGATGGAGGAGAAATATGGGTAACGCAGTAAGACACTTGAGAAACATGGCCATTACCAAACTAAAGCCTACCCAGGTTAGAGGGAGCAGGAGAGTACCTTCCCATTCAGCATACATTCTCCTGAACACCATACAGACAACAAGGAGGCTGGTTTCCAGAGGGGCAGCAGTGTGAAGACAAGGGTGCCAGTGTGGATGCCAAGAGGCACTCAGCAGAAGGAGAGAGACCAGCAGTCGTGATGGACGCCAAGGAATGTGAAAAGAGAGCAGTGAGGAAGCTGAGAAACACACTATCTTGAGAACACAAGAAGGGACACCCCTTCTGACATGTGAGGGCGCAAACTGCATAAAATTTGGATATTTTTGTCTAGGGTCAGAGGAAGAGGAAATGTAGTTCTGTGGTTTAAGGGGGACAAAAAGGAAACCTGGAGAAATTTTGGTGGCATTACTCCTGTTGTTTTAAATAAAAGGCATCTTGATCTTTATGTTATTGGTTAATGTTTCCAGAACATACTGTTGCTATAGTGTCAACACTTTACTAAGCACTTCAGAGATCACTTTAAAAATATGGGGGAGAAAACTTGTTATCCTTGTGAAGCCTATCGTCTTAAATGCAGAGAAAAGTCAGATGAATTTCTGATACAGTGAGTATGTAAATATGTTATATAGTTATATGTTATGTACTTACGACATATTGAGAAGTAGGAGTTTTCAGAACATTGAAATGTTTCATGGAAGAAATGAATCTTGACATCAGTTTTTACAGAGGAGAAATTCACGGTTTGTTGGAGGGGGCTGGAATGACGCTGCAGGCCCACGGGGTAGGACGTGTGAATGATTAGCCAGGGTAAGAAAATGAAAATCTAAATGAATGACTTAGGAGTGTTCCCTCTCCTCTGGGCGTGCCCGGGAGAGGCGTGGCCTGGAGGCTTTAGCAGGTTACACTCTGCCACAGGGACTGAACTCAAGTTTAAGTGCTTATCACACCAGCCAGATGAGGAAATTCCTCCATGATCCTGAGAAATCCTAGCAGTGGTTCTTGAACTTGATCCTAGCTTTCTACCAGCCGAGATAAGAACTTGTTCACAAGTGAAGCTGTCTGGAGTGACAGATGGTAGGAAATGTGCTTTGAATTTCCTGAGTAGAAATATACTGGCTCCTTTAAGGAGACATGGGTAATGTCAGGATGGTCTTGTGTGTGACTAGAGAAACATTAATGAGGCGCATTAGGAGATTCCAGTTTCCTTAGATCATCAAAGTCTTGGGAAAACATTTATTTTCCTGGAACCTCTGTTAAGACAAGGGAACACTAACTTCTTAAAAAATGCATTTTTTAGAACTTTTAAAGGAAGTTACTTAGGAAATTTTGAAGGACAGAACATAGGTGAAAAAGAGATGAAAAGAGGAAAAAATGAAAACCACTTATTCTTTGGTGGAAACACTTATTTTTCATATTGGCCACAATACTTTTGCCTTTTTTGTTGAATCAGCAGCCTCGTAAGGACTGTAGCAATAGCTCATACCAAGCGCAGTTTCTCATACAAGCAGTTTGTTGCAACAACGACTAAAAAGTTTCTATCCAAAAGGAATTTTGCCCTATGAGAAGTGTATCATATGTACTGGGTTGAAACCCCAAAGATTTCCCTTTCTTCATGCCAATATCACAAGGGACTGAATTATGATGGTTTAAAAAAAGAAAAAAGAAGCTTACTTGGAATGCAAAAAAAAAAAAATTAAAAACCTGAGTATAGGCCATAAAAAAAAAATTACACTGTTGTGTTTTGAATACATTAGTGGCCTCTGCAGCAACTGTGGTTCTAGCTTTCGTTAGATCTATGGTGTGGCCCCTTTTCTATCACTGTAGAATCACCAATAAAACGTTTTTATGGTTTGTTATTCATCCTGGGTTTGGTCTGAATGAAGAAATCACTTTAAAAGAAATCTTGACTGGCATTTCCATTGCAGAAGACTTGTTACTTTTGTTAGTAGGTTTAGCCTACTTAAAAATAAATAAATAAATAAAGCAGGAGCTCTAGTGGCCTCTGTAAATATCCAGTGAGACCACCCAGTAAAAATGTCACTCTCTGCTCCCTGCCCTTGTGTCGTCTTCCCCAGCCCCCTTATCTGTATCTCCTCATCTTGGGAAGGGGGCTTGATCTTCTTGCGTCTTCCCTGTTGTTTAAGATGTGATTTAAAAAGAGATAAGTTTACAAATCTGACATAATAGGGAGATTTTGTTGCATTTATTTATTTTCCCTTAACTTTCACTTAGCAGTAATAGAAAAAACTGTTGTTTCTGCATCAGTTTACATGTCGAAGAAAACTTAATCATCAGAAACATCTTCAGCACCATTTGTAAACTGACGTAATGTGACTTCAACACACATGGGCATTTGTTCAAAAGGCAATTGAGGTTTAAATGAGATAATCCTTATTCCCCTTGTAACTGGTGACTCCTCGCTGTCATCCCAGATCAGGTATCATTCCTGTTTGACAGATAAACCAATCAGTGGAAGATGGTTTATATCAAAGTTTTAGAATCTGAACATATTTTATGACACAAACTTTTAAATCTTATTACGTGTTTTAAATAGAAAACATACCATTACTATTTTTTAAAAACCTGGGATTTTACTGTATGTAACTTATATCAATAAAAATATAAATGTCTTCCTTTTCTGCTTGTCTTCTCCTTAGTTCAAAATATGAACATCTAACTCCCTGCTTCCTTCCCTCTATTTCCAAAATATACCTAGGGAAATCCTTCTGCATCTCTCCTACCCATTGAATGATGAATGAATCATCTGTTTTCTCTGAAGTAAGATAGTAAATTCAAACCTCGTGAAAAGAAGGATATAGTGACTGCATGTATTTTAAGTAGGAAAAGCTTTAGAATTTTTGTTCTACTTTTTTTTATGGACACTTTCAAACATACACAGAAGTAGGGAGAACGGTGTGCAGAATCCCCCTCTACCCATCATCCAGCTTCACCAGTTTTCAAGTTTGCCAGACTGACTTCTTTTTAGCAGCATCTTTAGTACAAATACTCTGCTTTTTTTCTTGTTAAAACTCCTCGTCTTTGCGGAGCTTGCTGCTAAGGAGGCCCCTTCTGCACCTTGCCCAGCGGTGGCTTATCTGCTTCCTTGTTCCAAAGTCCTCAAAATCAACAACTGTGAGGACCCCAGTTTTATATTTATACAAGACAAAACGTAAACTACCATCTTTTTTATTACATATGCTTTAATCCACTCCCTTTAATAAAAGAACAGTCTAATATTCAAGGTTCCCACGTGGGTCAGAACCAAGGAGAGGATCTGTGTACCCTTTGCCCCTCCGTGTACAGCAGGTCCAGAAAAATGTGCCTGTAAGCTTCATGATCATTTGTGAAGAGGCCAGACAGAAGCATTTTGCCAAAACTTGGCGTACAGAATGAGGCAGAAGCATAATTAAATTTCAAATCTGTGAGAGCTGGTTTGAAAATTCTTGAAAAGTAGGAGGGCAAAATTCTATAGTCTGCATAGCATAAAATGGATGAGAGAATGTACCTCTGAACTTCACACTGCTGACCACATTTCTAGAACAAGCAATTCAGGAGAAGGGTGACTTTTCTACTGTTGATACATTTTTTTATTACAGTATAGTTAATATACAATATTATACTGGTTTCAAGTATACAACACAGTGATTCAACAGTTACATACATTATTAAATACTCACCCCCACTAGTGTAATTACTGTCAATATAGAAAGATGTTATACATCTATTGACTATATTCTCTATGCTGTACTTTCATCCCCAGGACTAATTTATATTATGATTGAGATTTCGTGCTGCTTTATCCCCTTCACTTGTTTGATCCACTCACCTCAACCCCTCCCCCGTGGTAGCCACCAGTCACTTCCATTGTCTTTGAGTCTATTTCTATTTTGTTCATTTTGTTTTGTTTTATTTCTAGATTCCACATATAGAAATCATATGGTATTTGTCTTTTTCATGTGACTCATTTCTCTTAGCATAATACCTTCTAAGTCCATCCATGTTGTCACAAATGGCAAGATTTCTTTCTTTTTTATGCCTGAATAATATTCCACTGTGTATATGTACCACATCTTCTTCATCCATTCATCTATTGATGGACACTTTGGTTGCTTCCATATCTTGGCTATGGTAAATAATGTAGCAATAAACACAGGGGTGCATTTATCTTTTCAAATAGAGATTTTGTTTTCTTTGGGTTGATTCTGTTTTGATTTACAAATGGAATTTTCCAAATTGCTCACAACTGAGATTTTGCTGAAGATGGAAAAGCAGAGAGTTTGAAATTGTAGTCTCCAGTGAGAACCTGGAGTAAAGATATTCTTGGTGATATCTGAGCTGAAGACAAATTTGTATGTTCAGCCTACTGTACAACCATTTGGGGGGCTGGCAGAAAGGTTGACCAAAAGCAGTCAGAAATGACTTCTGGTCATACTGAAATACTAAGTCTAAAAGCCATCCTGTCTGTCATATGTCTTATACACTGGGAACATTTTGACTCTTTTTTATCATTATAGCACAGTATTTCTCCCTTTCAACGAAGTTTCCTTTATTAACTTTTTAACCACTTCATAATTGAAATGAACTTTTGTCTCATTTATTCATTATTAAAAGGCATGTATCTGCCATCATTTCATATTTATTCAGGACTACAAGAAAAACTTTGGTTTTCAGTAAGACTGCATAAAATTCCTTAATGCATGGTTTTACAAATTGGGTGGCTTGTTTTGAATCATGTTCATAAATTTTTTCCAAATACTCTTTCTATTCCCCAAACGAACAGGAGAGCTCTACTGCTGTCCCAGGTTCCATTCCATGGGCATGTTAGCTAGGAGGGCTTCTCCTAGGACACCTGGAAAATCCATTAACACGTCAAATCTTTTATACTTTAATTTACTCTAATTATTTTCTTATTTCAAACAAACTTACTTATCCTATGATCTGCTCCTTTCTAAAGCACATGGTATACCCTCATTGTCCTTGTACTACAGTTTATTATGTCATTTACAGTTTTCTTCCCAAAGTGGCATCCTTGTTCCCGGCCAACACACAGCTCTCTGGAAGTCAGCACAGTGCAGCCTCCTGCAGCCGCCGACTTACCCGGCACTTACAGGCAGGTTTCACTGAGAGAAAAGGCTGCCTTTTCAGTAATGATGGAAATCAACACTGCAGCGCTGAGAGATGAGGAATAATTTTGCAGAATAAACAGTTTAACTGCTCAAGTTGGGTTTTGTTTTACATTTTTTACCCAATGTTGGACATTCGGTTCTTTAATTACCTTGCGCTTTTCTCAGGAATAAATGAAAAGCTGTGATTTTTTTGTGTGTGTCAAATGTCAAATTCGAAGGTCTTGAATAAAGCGGCCACAGTGTACAAGAATGTTCCTTCTTGTGCTTTGAGTAATTGTGGTCATATTCACATATTGATATGTCAAATTATGAGGTTGGAACTCTAATAGTCTAATAATTTGTTAGAATATGAGACCCAGAAACAGCCGCCAATATAAACTGTCATTTTCCTTCCATCTAGGACATTTTAACTTTTTTAAGAGTGGAATATTATTTGGTTACTCTTCATTTTTTTTAACTGATTTTCAATAGATAATGAAAGTAATTTGTAGACCTACTGCTTTCTCTGATTAACCTTAGAAAGATCATCTTAAGTTTACATCTCTGTTTAAATATGAACAAATTTGAAAAGTGATACCTTTTTGAAAAGCAAATGTAATTTCACTTTCTTCCATTTTAATAATATTGATAAAATATGATAGACTTCATAGTCTCCCCTGTGCAAGGTATGGAGAAAGGACCTGGTCTAATTCCGTTACTTGTCTCCTTAGGAACTCTGTTAGCTAGAGTCCCATAATACTAGCTTCCTGGGGCCACCTGCCCTCCGAACTCTCTCCTACCAGCCCTCTTGGCCTGCCCCCCTCTGCCTGGTCTTACCCTAGGGTGTCACCCAAGGGTCAGGTTCTAGACTCTCTTCTCTCTCTTTTTTCTTTTTAATTAAACTATCATTGATATACAAATTTGTGAAGCCTTCACATGAACAACATTGTGGTTTCAGCATTCACCCATATTATCAAGTCCCCCCTACCACCATTGCAGTCACTGTCTGTCAGTGTAGTTAAGCTGCTACAGAGTCATTACTTGTCTTCTCCAGGCTGTACTACCTTCCCTGTGACCTACCTATATTGTGATCAGCAATTATAGTGCCCCTTGATCCCCTTCTCCCTCCCCTTACCCTTCCCACCCCCTCCCCTTTGGTAACCACTAGTCCCTTCTCCGTAGACTCTCTTCTCCTTTTACTTCTCCAAGGAAGTGTCCCCATCTGTACTTCATCTGAGACCCTTCCACTGTGTGACTGGTTGCCTTGGAAATCCATCAGCTCCTTAAACTCAGGCTGTGCAAAACCAACTGCCCCCTCCTCTGACACAGTCCTTGCCCTGTGGTCAGCTCACAGTGTCACATGCTGTGGTCATTCAGTGTTGAAGCTTTGTGATACCTGTGAGCCCTCTTCCCGCCGACATCCTCCCACCCCCACGTCCACGGCCCCCCTGCCAGCTCTCACAGTGTCTGCTCTTCGCTTCTGCCGCAACCTTCTTGCTCAGCTCCCTGGCTTCGCTCTGCGGAACTATTTCCTAAGAAGTCAAGGGCAAAAAACAATCAGGGCGTGAGCAGGGCCAGATGCTGCTCTAGAAAGAGGAAGAAAACTGGCTTCTGGCTTTGGTGTATGGGAGGTGCCAAGTGGCTGGTGGAACTGGGCTCTGGAGAGTAGTGGGGGCAGGAGACAGGTGTGCTAGGGGATGAGAGGGGGAGACAGGGGACCTTAATTGGGCCACTCCCAGCGTCCGCTGGTGGAGGGAGGGACACAATGCAGGAGATAGGGAACATTTGTTAAGACAAAGGAGGTGCACATCTCCTTTATTTTTTTCTGTAAAGTAAAAATAAAAACTAAAAAATAAATCAAGAGATTGTTACCTTTTTACTATGGCAGAAGGCGGACAACATATTATAAATAATATCATTTATATACATACATAACGTGTATAGAAATAGCCATTTGTAAGATACATTAGTATATTCTGTATTTCAAGACACGTGATAACCTTACGGTGAACGTGCCATACTAAGGACAGCCGGAAGCCCTGGTGATGGAAGTGAATTCCCTCAGGATGAACAGTTAGCCTGTCTACTAGTTCCCTCCACACACAGGAAGTCAGTGTCAGGTGGGTGCCAGGCCTTGAGCTGGCTTGGCACTGGGCTGGCAGACATGCAGAGGAGAGAGCCCTGAGCTTCAGCTCCTCCCAGTCTCACCCAGACATGGAAATTCATTCTCTTAAATACTAGATGGACAGAAGCCCAATGGAGTCCATACTTAATTCTCAGGATGAACGGGGAGATCATGCCACTGGGCAGAGCAGGTGGGGCAGCTTCCGGAAACAAAATTCAAAGTAGATACAGGGGAGAGAGAGAGCACGGAGCACTGCAACACGCTGAATTCGAAGTCAGCGCATTGGGGCTCCCACCTGGCGCCTGAGTCCCAGCCCCGCGGGGCTGAGCAAGCTCTGCAACTCACGGAGCCTCGGCTATGTCCTCACCTAGATGCAGTAATACCTGCCGCCCGGGGTTGCATAAAATCCGTTGAGCCGGCGATCGTCCCTGTTGTCATGGATGGCGGCAGCAGCAGTGGGCCTCGAGGGCTTCCCGTGGCGCAGCGCGGCCGAGCCAGCAGGTGAAGGTCCCTGACTGCTCCCCTCGGGAGCAGCAGCTGCATCTCAGCTCGCGCGTGTCCTTTACGCACCTCAGTGGGGGAATGACATAATCAGATTTCGGTTTAAGAAGATCACTCTGCAGGCAGTTTGAGGATGGACTGGAGAACAGGAAAAAGAGCAGAAAAACACAGGCACATAATCTTCCCAGGACAGTAATCATCAGTCTCCCCAGTTATGCCGTGAGAGAAGCTGATGGGATCCCAGTGATTGGTCGCTATCCAAAGGAGAAAAAATGCTACTTGGTCAACAAACATAGGAACAATTGCATTCATCGTTTTGGAAAGAGACCACGGTGACAGAATTATAAACAAGAATAAGGCATTTTAAGCTCACTGTCAGACTTGGTTGAGTTGTGGATTTTATAATCAAGTATAGTTTCAAAAGAACCCCTAAAGCTTTTAATCTCATTCTCAAACCATTTTAGTTTTCAAATTAGATGTTATTAGCCTGGGGCTCATCCATGGATGGGGATCATACAATGTGTAGATTCCCTAAAATCAGAGGCCAAAAGTCATCAGCATGTTTGGTTTCCATGTGGGGAGTGACCACATAAGCATTCCTCACATGCTCAGGTGAATCTAGAACCCCAGAAAAGGTTAAGAACCATTGTGTATCTGTATATAGAAAAGATTGCCATTGCCTAGAAAGACTCTCTGATGGACACTGACTTAGACACTTCATCTGAACGCCTCTTACAGTGCAACCGGACATCTGCATGTGGGTGTGTGATAGGCATTCCATGTCAGCATAGCCCAGGCTGAGCTCCAGATCTCTCCCTACACCCGCATCCCCTTAACCTTCCCCAACTGTTTTCTTCTCCCCACTCAGGCCAAAATCCTTGGGGTCTCCATTTGGATTTTTCATGCTCTGCATCCACGCCTTAGGCCGTCATCTCTGTCTTCGAATATGTCAGGAATCTGACACTTCCTTCACCCCAGCTGCCACCACCCTGCACCAGTTCTCCATCATCCTTTCCCAGTATATTGCAGTGGCCTCTGCCCTGCCTCCCTGCTTCTTCCCTTATCCCTCTTCATTTATTCTTCACAGCAGCCGAAGCAACACCTGCCCACAAACCTCCAGTAGCTTCCCATCTACTGCTGATTAAAATCTAAAGTTCCTAACTGCCCTCTGAGCTTCATGTGACCAATATGACTTGACCCCTATTAAGTCCCTGGCACTGCTCACTCTCCACACTGGCTCTGTGGATTCCTCAAACATGCCCCCTCAGGGCCTTTGCACATACAGTGTGGCCCCTGCTTGGAAGGCTCTTCCTGCAATATGTGTGTGACTTGCTCTCTGTTCCCCATCAGGTCGTTATGCAGGTAGGTCTTCTTGGGCCTTCTGTTTAAAACTGCAGCACCCTTCCCTCACCCAACTCTGGAATATCCTCCTTTCCGGCTTTATTTTTCTTGTGCACTTATCACTGACACATCTTACACTTCCTGATACTGATATATATTATAGTTCTTGTTTGCCCCCCAGTATAATGTAAGCTCCCTCAGAAGCTTGTCTGCTTTTCCCCTTTCCTTCACTATTCTATCTAGAGTACCTGTCACAGTTCTTGACATAGCAGAAACTCAGTAGCCTTGATGGAATGAATGTTATTTTGAGAATTTATTTGGTATCTTTGCAGTTATGATCCACATGTTCTGCTCTTTGTAACTAGGTATTGTATCTATAATTACATTGAACTGTTTGAATAGATGCTATTTCTTTTCTAGTTCACATCGATACTTAAAATGGTAATTGATGCAGTAATAATTATTGATCTTGGTGGTTTCAAAGTTCCCCATGTTAACCTGCATTCTATTTCCCAATAGACACTTGGCAGCTGAAAGAGTTCATCTCTGTCTACTTCTTACAGGTTCCTCAAATCCCACACCCTCATCAATGACTTCATAAATTCCTTTAAGGTTACTATAATTAACTCAAATTGCCGTGATATAATTTTGAAAACTGTCGTGTTGGTCCACTATTACAGTTCCTAGCTGTCACAACACCTTTCAGAGTACCTTGCAGGCTTACCAATAGGGCTACTTAATTAACAATATCTTTTTATAGTTTATGGCATGCTTCTGGTTCTTTGCCAGGATATAAGAGACATTTTTATAAAATGAATTGACACCTGCTTATGTGTCTCTTTTATATATCTGGAATTTTCTATACCAGTTATTCTTAAAGTAGAAGGCATCTGGGCCTGACATTGAATGTCTTGCTCTATTAGCCTGAACTCTTTGGAACAGCCGTAATAACCTAGAGCTCTGAGGACTTTCTAATGGTAGTTCAGGTGGTTAAATTTTTTTTTCAAGAGTGCCGATTTTTATGTTTCTGTGTTTATCTTCCACTGTTTCAGGCCTTACAAGGTGAACTAGAAAACCGCTCTAATCAAGTGCGATGTGCAGAGAAAAAACTACAGCACAAGGAATTGGAGTCACAGGAACAGGTACTCTCCCCCCTCCCCCACCTCCACCAGTTGGCTGGTGGCTTGTTTACTTTGTCCAGGTCCAGGAGCTTATGGATTTCTCATGTCCATTGGGATGCTTCGGCTGCAAGTAACAGAATACTGCCCCCTGGTTGGCATGAACAGCCTCACAAAACCAAAAGTCTGTAGATAGGGCTCTGGGCTTCTGCTTCTCTGACAACCTCCTGGGTCTGCCCTCTGTGTTAGCTACACCCTGAAAGCGATTCCACGATGGCCACAGCAGTTCCAGGCATCCATGCAGGCCTATCAATATGCAGAGGCAGATGGGGTTTGTCTTTTCCTGGGGTCCCCTTTCCCGGAACTACCCCGCACACACATGCACATACCTCCCTTTGCATCTCATTGGCCAGAATGGGTCACATGCTCAGCCTAGCATATCCGATCCCTAACAAGAAGACAGGGGAATAAAACTAGCCTGGACTGATGAGGATCTACCGGGTGGTGATGGAATTAGGGGAAACATAGCCTGGAGGGGGAAATGGATGCTAGATATGCAGCCAACGGTGTCTGCCATGTCATCTTATTAAAATAAATGGACATTATTATACTTAGAGACATAATTATATTTTCTTTTGAGTTTTAACTTTCTCCTCTTTCTTTCCATTATGTTAATAAATCTAATGTAGTCAAAATAATCTGGCTATGACAATAGCTAATGACCTATTTTACTTTCAAATGACAGGATTATTTTCATTCTTCTGGTTATAGTGACTTATTCTTTGTGGTAATTTTGACAGTCAACAACATGTCAATAACAATCACAAGTCTCAACGAAACCCTTCATAAATACATTGTCCTCAGCCATTGGGTATAGTACTGCTGACATTCTAAGTGTCATGAGTCTTTATGCACAGAACCTTACATAGGTACTGACAGGCGTTTATATTTTGGTTGTCTCATAGTAAATTCAGTACAGGAATAATAGGATAGATCATTTTGACCTTGTAGAAAGGGTAAACACTGAAGTAAGGCTAATAGGGGAACTTTCCATTTCTGGAAATGTTTTCAGACAAGATCCTGAGGCAGTGGGTTACACAAAATGGCAAATGTGAGCATCGAATAGATGCTGAGTATTAATACTTATTGAATTGACTTGATCTCCTATAATTCCTTCCTACTTTCTAATATATACCCTGGATGATAAACATATCATGGATATATCTATATTTCATGTACATATATGATATGCATATATACATGTATCTATATGTATTGTTTAGGGACTATGCCATACAGTCAATAATAGGATCACAAAATAGGATAATACTAGGTTGAAATAGTAACTACACTTTATCAAAAACACTATACAAGAAACTTGTGCATATTATTAGTTCACTTATCCTGATATAACCATATAAAGCCAGTATTATTCCCATCTCACAGATAGCACATTAATAGCCAAGAGGTTGAATGACCCATTCAAGACCATATAGCTAGTAACTAATAGACGTGGATGGAGTCCAGGTATATCTGGATTCCACACCTTTGCTTCTTTCACGACAATTTTTAAGTTACACATTTCTAATTAATAAAAAATACTACTTAGCAGTGACAGGGAAAGAATGTTTATTAAGGATAGCAGGAAACAGGGCTACTATTCCACACTCTACTCTACCTGCTATAGTGGCAGATGCCATCAGCCCGACATGGGCAGGGAACAGCAAAAAGCAAGGGAAATCAGAGCAGATCAGATTTGGCCACGGACGAAAATGCCTCCTTAGATGGCAGCGTGGTGTTCAAGGGGAATCTGAATAGGATTAATGGTCACTGAAGATCAGCTGAAATCGTCACTCCACCCTCTATATAGCTCAGATGCTTGTACCTAAAAGAAGATGACAAGCTTCTTAAAAGCAGGACACTGTGCTCCCTCCTGGGGCTTCTCCAGTCTGTGATAAAATATGACTTCAGGTAAAACTTTGTTGACATCACTCTAATTCATGGCAAAATTTCACACGGAAAATTCCACAATATATTGAGAGTAGGGAAATTAAGAAATCCCAAATGAACAATAAGGAAGGATTCAGGAGCCATTTGCAGTTTTTTTTTATTGACTTCTTTTTGATCATCAAAGTTGCTTTCATCTTTGTAATGACAATAGCCTTTTAGACTATTTCTTACGCTCATTCCTGATATCTTCTGTTAGGCTGCAACTGACCAAAGAAATGCCAGGAAACACCCATACGTAAAGCTGAATATTTCATGATCTTTGCAACCATGAAATGTTGGGTTCTTTCATTAAGATTCTAGGGTATAGCTAGAAAAAAATGCCAATCATTTCAACAAAACTGAAGAGCAAATAATGGGCACTGAATAAATTCTATTCATATATATTTAATTGAATGGAACTTGTTTTACCTAAGTTTACCTGTGCTCCCCTTTCGTTTAGGACACTAATAGACCTAGTCAAAAATAATTAGAAGCGTTGTCATGCACATTTTCAGGGCTGCTTATGTATCAGCTTACTTAAGATATGTCAGATCTTGAAACTGTTGTGATTTTCTTCTTTGCATCTGTCAAACAACTGCAGTAATAGTAGCTTAGCTGACATCAGCTAATCAAACAACCGAAACGTGTGCAAAAGAGTTCCTCCGAACTCTCTTCTTTTTCACGTCAACCAAATACTATTGTCCTGCCTGATACTTGTCACATAAAGAATCAAAATTGAAACTGGCAGAATTACAAAGGACAATTGCCTGGGCTTCCTTTTTTAACTTGCTTGCTTTCAAAAAAGTTTGAACTGTTCTGTTTTTCATTTAAGAAGAATTCCTGTGTTTTGATTCTATAAAAACAAAAAATGAATGAGGCATTTTAAAAGTTATGTTTTTAATTAAAAACAAAACGCTGCTTCTCATCAGGTCCTGCTGGGTGGCATCCTTGCTGCCCACCACTTGCCTCAGTGCCATCAACTCTCACCTCTCACCCCTCATCTTTGGCAGGCCAGTCAGTGGGGTGCTCAGAGAAGGCTTGTTCATCCTGTTTCAAAGGGTCAGTTTGCCCTTCGTGCAGATTCAAGATAACACAAATTTAGAAAATGCTAATTTTCTAAGTCAGCCTTATGGAAACATGATCCTTCCTGGAATCCATAAATAGTAAAGTAATTAAGAAGCACCTTTATTTTTATCCATACCAGGAGTTAATATATAGTTCCAGATAAGATCTGAACAAGAATCCCAGAACTGCACCAAAGGAGGGGAGATCAGAGTTCTGATGAAACTTCCTCATGTGCAAGGAAACTGAGTTACCAGGAAGGCTGTGCCTTCCCTCACAGTGGTGGTCGACCAAGTGTGGGCTGCTCACTCCCAGGATATTATTTTCCATTATATTGAACACTATGTGAAATATGCTGTGTATCACTTGGATTCAGAGATGTGTAAAACTAAATCTCATTTTTGGGAGCAAACAATATATCATTATTCACAATGAGACTAAGTAACATGCTAGCCCTTTGCCAAGATAATGCGGCCTGATAAATTATAGAAAAGAGAGGGAAGGAAAGAAAGAATCTAAAAATTTACTTGATATGCTTAGCACAAGTATATTTCTGAAGCATGTATTTATCACAAAAGCACTAAACAATGCCCGACTTTAACCTAATATAATGTAGGTAATATCCACTCAACAAAAGCCCTGCTCTGAACTAGGTATCTTAAGTTTTGAAAGTAAGAATAGCTTTGATTACAGTAGTCATTCAGTTTCCCAGATTATTTTAAATAAATTAGTGGAAGAAAACAGTCCTTCAGAGATCTAATAAATATAATACAGTGCCACCCATTTCATAGCAGGGTCATGCATTTTTTTTATTCCACATTTCATTTTCTCGATGGGCATGTTGTGCTAGACAGTGATAGGGATTAAGAAGCAACCCAAGATAAATACATAATAGTTCCTGCCCTCAAGGAGTTTACCTTCTGAGGAGGCAGCTTCAGGGACCAGAAGGTAGCGTCAGTGAGCAGGAAAATAAGACCAGAAAGTTAGCTTCATTCATTTTGTCCATTAAAAAAAAGATAGGAATAAGCCTTTGTTATTGCCTATTCTTTACCAAGCACTGTGCCGTGTGTTAGGTCCAATGGTGCCAATCTTGGATGCAATGCTCAGAAATCCAGTCATTGATCAGAAAGCAGTTGTCAGCCATTGAGGATTTTTTTTCTTTAACTGGGCAGTGTTACATGATTGCATTCATACTTGAGAAAGATTATTCTAGCAGCAGAAGATAAGATGAACAAGAGATGAAAAGAGGCCAGTTCAGAGGGTATAGCACTAAAATTCACATCACTAGTCACAAATGAAATCAGGACAGCTTGAACCAGATATTGTCAAAGGGAGCCGCAGAGAGGATAGATAGATGTGCAGGCTCAAAATTCACAGAACACAAAGATTTAGAGGGCAAAAGAAAGGAAAATGTCACAAATAATACCCAGTTTTTGACTTGTTAAGATGGTGAATAATGAACCACAACAGCATCACTTTATAGATGTTGAGTGTGAGACGCTCATTTGGACATGTTGTTGAAAATCTGAACTAGAACTCAAGAAAGAAATGCATCTGAATCATCTTGATGGGGCACAGCAAAGGCCGCAGGATGTGGGTGATCGTGTCACAGGACAGCAGAGAGAGGAGAGGGCCAGGGGCAGACCGCAGGCAAGAGGCATGCAAGGGAGCGAAGCAAGCAGGGGAGGATATGAAGAGGATTTAAAGGAATGAAGGGTCAGAGAGGTAAGAACAGAGCCAGAAGAATGCAGTCACGAAAACCAAACGAAGCTTCCTCCTTGAGGGAAAGGACCCCATCCGCCACCTTCCTGGCACACCCTACAGCACTGTTGTTGACCTGAACTGCTCTGTGAAGGCTTTGCTGCCACGCGTGTCATCCTCAAAAGCAGTCTTGCCCATTCCATGTCCTTTTTCAGCCATGTTCTGGTCACACTCCTGTGAAACTCCGTTAAAGGTTTTCCCATCATACTCAGAAGATGTTTGTTCTTTGAGGGCGGGCCTCTGAGCTAAGACCGCGTCCTATTTATCCTTATATCTCAGCATTCAGCCCAGTGCCTGGCCCACGTGGTACTCAGCGAATTCATGGAAGGAAGGAGGGAGGGAGGGAAGGTTAACAGCACCACGTGCTGCAGGGAGCCTGAGGATGAAGAGTTCCAGAAGCGACTGAACTTGAGTATTGATTGCACATCCTTCCTTCCTACTGGACCTCCTAAACAGATTCTAAATAGACTTTTTCTAGACATATTCTTGTCTAGGTTTTTGTTAAAATAAATATTATAGCCTTTCTTTTATAGTTTTCATGTGGGGTAGTGGGATCACTGAGCCTTCTCATGGCTCATCTATGGCCTTCAGCTATTGCCCAGACATTATAGCACCAACAGAGTCCATAGGCCAGGAAAAACCAAGAGAAAGCAAAATGCCAGCACTCTGCCCACTCTTTCTCCTTCTTCCCTCAGTCATTTTTCCCCACCTTTCTGCTCTTCTCTAAAACAAGGCAGATTTTCCTTGTAAGCCTCCTCCACAAGATGCCCTCAGAGGGTCAAAGCAAGACAGATACCAACAAAGCCTTTTCTTTTCTCTACAGATAAACTTATCATTCTGCTGCTTCCTTCCTGGGTGCCAGGGTTCCCAGGTTTAAAATTAGCATTTGGTTCCTTTAGTATCAGTAGCTTTTGGAAGAGCCTTCACTCCTGCCTCTTATACCATTACAACTATTATTATTTGTGTTCCCAAAGAATCTCCTTGCCTCCCACAGTGCCCAGTGATCTATCAGAGTAACACGGATATCAGGAGAACCAATATCAGCATCTTTAAAGCCCACACGGCTAGCACTGATTATCTTTAGACCACCTCAGTCATCATCAAGGCTAACAACCAAATCTATAGTCACAGGCAGTCTTACAGAGGAAGAGGTTATGTAGACAGAAAATCAATTAAGCAATAATCGTGACAGTTGTTAAAAGGAAGTCTTGGTCTTCCACAGATTTCCGAGCCTTTAATTTCCATTCTCCATAATGGATTTTAAAAATTCACAGTCTTAACTGCTGTTGACTAACTGCAGTGAAATTTGTTTCAAAGTACTAACAGCTCAAAACTATGTTTTCATCCCAGAGCACATTATGAAAACAGGAATAATAATTGCAACAGAAATAAAATTCAAAGACTTTTTCATGTTTTTATTGACTTTTCATGTTTAATAGTTATTATTCTGGCTTGTTCAAGTAATTTTAATAACCACAGTTTATTTGCAAAAGTCAGACTAATTCTTTTTTTCCCATACCAACAAAACACATTTTTTCCTGGACAGCTGGTATGATGCATCATTCTAAAATTTGAGTTGTTACGAGAGATAGAACCACATTTAATTTTGGCCACATCTTATTCTCAATGAGAACTTGAATACTTGCCTCTGTTTTCTGAAAAACACTTGAAGCACAGTGTCAGGGACATGAATATTTTCAATAAAATATACATCTCATTGAAATATTCCTGATATTATCCATTATTCTAGTGTATTTTAGTGGAAAAGGAAGTTAAACAGTTGTACCCAACACTGCCACTAAAAACTGTCCAAGTTATGATATCTGGATATCCAAACACTTGTACCCAAACCGCACCATTTTTAAAAGATAAGTCAAAGTAGTGCTTCGGGGGTAAATGTTTCATCCTTGCTTTCTTGTGATTCCCTGTTTTTAACTTTCCTGGGCTAGTGGGGCTGCAGGGGGAGGGAGACAGGTCGCTGATCTGCCTGCTGCATATTAATCCTGTGCTTTGCTGACATACCAAATGCAATGTCAGCCAACACCCACTGCATCACTGCAGAGATTTTCCATGAATTGTCTACGTTGTTGCTGTGGCCCTTCAGCAGGACGGTGAGCCCCGGGGCACCGTGCAGACGGGGTGAGAGCCACAGGATTGCGTGGGGTTCCGGCCAGGGCTGCCGGGCTCAAAGCCTGGCGGTGCCTGCCTAGGGCTAGTCTCATCTTTCAGTCCTGTAATGAAATAATGTGATAAGCCATTCTCATTTCTTATGGTTTGGTTTTTTTTCTTTTTAGGTAGCTGTGGCTTTAATTTTAGTCTTCTTTTTTTAATCCCAAATGATTTACTCCGAATCAGTAAATGATGGAGGCACTGAAAGAACAAAGCAGAAACAAAAGCTTAAATCCAAGTTGCATTCTTTTCCACATTTTAAAATTGGTGGCAAGAAGTTTTAGCAAGTATTAACCTGGGTGATGGCATGTAGTCTCCCAGGAAGATAAAAAGATGATTATATTCCTGAGTCGTCAGTCCCCTGTCAAGGCTTACTTCTCTGGCAGCTACTAAGCACTGAATTCATGGACTTGAGTGAACAGCTGGAAATGTAAAAGAAGAAGAGATAAATACAGAGATAGTAAATGAGAGTGGGAACCATCCAAAAGACAAACAACAACAAATGTTGGCGAGGTTGTGGAGAAAGGGGAACCCTCCTACACTGCCGGTGGGAATGTAAACTAGTTCAACCACTGTGGAGAGCAGTATGGAGGTTCCTTAAAAAGCTCAAAATAGAAATACCATTTGAGCCAGGAATTCCACTCCTAGGAATTTACCCTAAGATGCAGCAGCCCAGTTTGGAAAAGACACATGCACCTCTATGTTAATCGCAGCACTATTTACAATAGCCAAGATATGGAAGCAACCTAAGTGTCCATCAGTAGATGAATGGATAAAGAATGTGTGGTACATATACACAATGGAATATTATTCATCCATAAGAAGAAAACAAGTCCTACCATTTGCAACAACATGGATGGAGCTAGAGGGTATAATGCTCAGTGAAATAAGCCAGGCAAAGAAAGACAAGTATCAAATGATTTCACTCATCTGTGGAGTATAAGAACAAAGGAAAAAAACTAAAGGAACAAAACAGCAGCAGATTCACAGAACCCAAGAATGGACTAACAGTTACCAAAGGGAAAGGGACTGGGGAGAATGGGTGGGAAGGGAGAGAGAAGGGGTAAAAAGGGGCATTACAATTAGCACACATAATGTGGTGGTGGGGGCACGGGAATGGCTGTACAACACAGAGAAGACAAGTAGTGACTGTATAGCATCTTACTACGCTGATGAACAGTGACTGTAATGGGGTATGTGTGGGGGGACTTCATGATGGGGGAGTTTAGTAACCGTAATATTGCTCATGTAATTGTAGATTAATGATACCAAAAAAAAAAAAAAAGAGTGGGAACAAGTCAGCATGGTTGCAGGGGAAAAATGTTTGATGGCTATTTATGGTGCTCATCATGTTCAGAAAAGAATTATCAAATATTCTAAGTGCCACTATTTGAAATTCCTTTTCTACTATAGTCTGGTCAGAAAAGATCTTCTTCTGTGGAGGAAGGGCTATTTTGAAGTAGAAGCAATTAAAATTATTGTCAAACAAATGAAAGAGCAAGGATATTCTAGAAGCAAGAGATTTATATCAGTTTAAATTAGAAATAAGAAAAGAATTAAAAATAGAAAAAAATTTAATGCAAAGGAAAGTTCAGAGGTTTAAAAGGCCACTTGAGTATATTTTCCATGTAGATAACCTTTTGGACTTCTTTCTACACAGAATTAGAAGAAGACATAGTGCAAATTGGAAAAAAATATTATTACATAATGTTTAAGTGCAAAGAATGACTTATTGAATCAAATGGAAAAATTAGAACTATTAAAGAATATGGCATCAATTGGCATCAATAAAATTTTGTGCAATATGAGGCCTATTTTGTATCAGACAACCTAATACCTACTCAACCCTCAGCATATAGACATGACATGGAGAACAGGTTGTCTCTAGGAGCTTCTATTACTACAATAAAGGAAAACATCCTTTAAAGGTCCATTTTTGGTTTTGTATGTGAGATTTACACTCAAGAAGGGATAAGGAGATAGAGCACACTGATGGGAGATTTTCTAATTCTTGATAAAGAAAGGATTTGTGTTGGTGTTGGCCTTGACAGACTTATTGGGGGGGCTCTTTCCTGCTCAGATAGGTAGCCTGGTGGGAGAAAAAGGGTGCACACACCAGGCTCGGGCGCAGCAGCAGAAAGGAGGCAGTGATGCCGTCAGGCCTGGCACCCCCTGTGGAACCCAAACAGCAATGTATTCTATTTTTCTACCCTTCAGCCTTAAGATGATTTGAATAAATACCTCCACAGAAAGGGTGGGGAAAAAATTGGAAAGATTCTGAGGTTTTGCTTGACTTGATAAAGAGAGGAAAGTAAATGAGATGGTAAATCAGAACATGCCATGGTAACTAAATGACAACTCAGAGTAACTTTTTCTAAACTTCCAAGTGATACTTTAAACATTTAAATTCAATTCAACAAATATTTACTGAACACCTACTATATATTAGGCCCTTTTTGGCCCTGATAAATGTCACTGAACAAATCAAACAAAATATTTGCTTTTATGAAGATTACATTTGCTCTTATGAAGAATCATATGATAATCTTATGAAGATTACATTTGAAGGTTAGCTTTTTCATAGCCTTTTGTATTTCTACATAAATTTTAGACTTCACTTGCCTTTTTCTATTGAGTCTCCCAATCCATGAATATTGAATATCTCTGCTTTATTTTAGCACTCTTTAATCTTTGTTAAATTTTTAATCATTTATGTAAATATCTCTTATACATCTTATGTTAGATTTATTGCTATGTATTTGACATATTATGATGATATTTTAGATGGTATTGTTTTTAAATTTCATTTTCTCAGTTTGTTGCTTGTATACAGAATACTGTTGACATTTGTGTAGTTTCCTTCTATCACACTGAGGAAATTTCTGTCTGTTCTTACCAAGAGCCTTTTTTTGTACACAAAAGCCACTTTTCCATCTTTTGAGATAATCATATGAATTTTATCCTTGATTCTGATAATGCAGTAAGCTTCATAGGTTGACTTTTTAATAATAAATCAGTGTTGTATTTCTGAAATAAGCCCTATTTGATCATACTGATTTAATTGCTTTTTAGCTTTGCTTTTGCTAAATTTTAGTTCACTAACATTTTGCTTGGGATTTTTACATCTGTGTTTATGAGTGAGATTAACCTATAATTTTATTTTATTGTGTTTTATTCTTATTAGATTTTGGCATCAAACTTCTCTAGCCTCATAATAAAGTATTCCCTCCTTATTTTTTGGAAGAGTTTTGTAATATTGATATTATGTCATCCTTAAAAAATGTTTGGTAGATGAAGCCATCTGGGCCCAGACTTTTCTGTTGGAAGGTTTTCAATTAATTATGGATATACTTTCTTAAGTGGTTATAGTATCAGATTTTCTATTTTAATTTCTGCCTAATTCTGTTTTCTCTTTTTGAGGCTGTAGTTGCATATATGTTAGACCTTTTAACTTTGTTCCCTATATTCTGTATTAATTATGGATTTTTTTTCTAGTTTCTAATTCACTACTTCTCTTCTTAGCTGTGTCTAATCTGCTGTGAAGCCCATTTTTAATTTGGTTATATTTTTCAGAACTAGAATTTATACTCAGTTCTTTTTCAGTTTTCTGTTCTGTGCCGGAGTTTACAACTTTTTTTCTTATTTTGTTAAACATACTTATCTGGGTTCTTTTAAAGTCTAGGTCTGATAACCATTAACCAGAATTCACACAGATCTTATTTCACTGACTCCATTGCTCTTGGCTTTTGGTCATATGGTCTTGCTTTCTTGTGAGCCTGGTTATTTTTGATTGAGTGCCAGACATTTTATACAGAACTTTATAGAAATAATTTGAGACCTAGGGTGATGATAATTTCCTCTAGGGACAATTTACTTTTGCTTCTAGGTAGACAGGCAGTGGCACTTGCCATCTTGAATAACCTTAACCTGTTTTCAGGGATTGGAATGATTTGAAGTTAGACTCCAGTTTTGGAGAGGGCTGGTTGGTCTATTTCCAGTTCACTCCCACTCTTAGGAGTAGGATTTTACCAGGCACTCCCCTTTAGTGAGCCCAGGACTGCAATCTGTGTCTTCATGGCTTTTTTTCTGTGAGTCTTTTAAAAGATCTGTTCAGCTTCTCAGCTTCTCACCAACCACTCAAAAATTTGCAAATGCCACTATATAAAAATCTCCCCAAATGCTAGACTTACAAACTCTCTTGATTTCTGTCATCTCCAGGATCTTGGCCCCATAATTCTTCCCTGCCTTGACAACTCCCTAATACTTTGAAACAAACTTGGAAGAAAATTAAGTAAGCTACTATTACTAGAAGTGGGAATCCATCATTTGCATTTCTGTGAATTGCTTGATCACATTCATTGCTAATTTGTTCCATAGAAATTTATTTTCCTTCATATTCTGTACATTAATAGTTTGTTAAATAAGTTGCTAAATAAGTTGCAAGTACTTTGCCCCAGTTGCTTATCTTTTAATTTTTTGATTCAATACTTTAATTTTTTGAGTACATTATCTGCCCTTTTTTTTTTATGGTTTGTAAGTTGCTTAGGAATGTCCTCCCTACCCCAAGATTTTTAAATAAATTTTATTTTCTTCTAGTGCTTTTAGGAGTTTTGTTTTACATGCAACTCTAATCTACCTCCAATTTATTGTTATATACTGTGTGGTGTAAGGGTTACAAAAGGAAGAATGTTCCCCCAAAGAGGTCCATTCTCTAATCCCCAGAAGCAGTGGCTCTCTATGCATTATGTGGCAAAAGAGACTTTGCAGATGTAATTAAAGTTACTAACCAGTGATCTTAAAATAGGGAAGCTATCTCAGATTATCCAAGTAGTGGGCCAAATCTAAACACATGGCCACTCAGGGCAGAGAACTTTCTCTTCCTGGAGGCAAGAGAGATGTGGCAGAAGGGGAGGTCAGAGATTCCAAGTGTGAGAAGGATCCAGTTCACCAGCACTGATTAAAGTTGGAGGGGGCAACATGAGTGAGGATTACAGGCAGTCTTCAGGGGCTGAGGGCTCCCAGATGCTAGCCAGCAAGGCAATGGGGACGTCAGCCCTGCACTGAAAGAAACTGAATTAATTCTTCCCAAACTTGAATGAGCTCAGAATCTAATGCTTCCTGAGAGCCTCTAGATCAAAGTCCAGACTTGATTTTGACTTAATAATACCAAAACAGAGGATCCTGCTGAGCCCCCTCAGACTTCTGACCTATATAGAATTATGAGATAATGAACTTGGGTTGTTTCAAGCTGCTAAATTTGTGGTAATTGTTGGTGACAATAGAAAGTTAATAAAGGATCTGACCTTATTAGTTTTATTTCCAAATAGCTAGCCAGTTATTAATACCATTTATTGACTAAGATATTCTTCCCCAACTTACTGAAATGCTACCTTTGGCAAAAATCAAATTTTACGTATAGTCATGAATCTCTTTGGACTTTATATTCTTTCCTAGTCATCCATTTCCTGTGTTTATATGAGTCATACATGATGGTGCTTAAGTGCATGAACTCTGGGGCTACAGGGCCTGAGTTCAAATCCCAGTTCTGCCACTTCAGCATATTTGCTATGGCAATTCAAGCAGGTTACTTTTTGATCTCAGTTTCCCTATCTTGAAAGTGGATTAATAATAGTACCCACCTCATAAAATTGTTTCGAGGATTGTCAGATATTACAAGTATCAACTTTAGACTAGTACATAGTAAATATTATCTGTAGAGGAAAGGCTCCCCTCATCTTTTTTGGAATTGTCTTAATTATTTTTAAGCATTTGCACTTTCATATTTCTCTTAGAATAATCTTGTCAACTTCCATTTTTAAAATCTCAATGATTGGTTGATTGGAATAGCACTGAAGTTATAAATTAGTCTGGGACGAACTAGCATCTCTGCATTATTGAGTCTGCCCTTTCAGGAGCTTTGCATCTCTTTGCATTTCATTAGATCTTCTTTTGCATCTTTCAGTACAATTGAAATTTATCTTTTTACGGATGTTGTACATTTCTTATTAAATTACTACCCAGGTATATTATGGCTTTTTTTCCTTTTGTGGATTTTCCCTTTATATTCTCTAAACAGTTACTGCTGATGTTTAGGAAATTATTCATATTTGTTTATATATATCCAGCCAACCAGAACTATTATCAAGATTAATTCTGTTGATTTTTCAGGTGATTTCTTAAATTTATCTAAGTAGACATATATGTCATTCCTTAATAGAGGTGGTTATTGTGTCTTCCTTCCCATCGTCCATCCCTATTGGTTTTTGTTATTGTGCAGGCTAGGCCTCTAGTTCAATACTGAGGAGTAGCAGTGATAGAATGTGTCCTCGTCTTCTACTCATCCTTAATGGGAATGCTGCTTACGTTTCATTCAAGTGTTCTGGTTTCTGATAGTTACCCTTTGTTGGGTTAGACACATTACTTCATCGTAATTACTTGTGTACTTGTTTTGTCACTCCCACTAGACTAAGTAAGACTCATTTGAGGGCAGAGAATATATTATAGTAGGAATACACACACACACATATATACTTACATATACATGTGTTGCATGATGTGTGTATAATACATATATCTACCCCCTAGTCAGCTTTCACCACAGAGAAGATGAGTATCTCTGGTCGGTACAGGGACTTACACCAGTTAGAGGTGCACAGGAAGCCTCGGGTCCTCTTGCACATGCAAGATGCAAGCATCACTCCCTGCCAGCTTGTCTTTCATCAGTCACAGAGCGACTTCCTGGCTCTCTCTATTGCACCATCATGGGATCTCTTAAATGCTGTGTAGGATTCTCATCTCCAAGGTGTAGAATCCCCTATTTGGGGGTGTAAGGGTGCTTCTCCCCTAGCTGCATGTTCACACTCCCTCCCAACTCCCCCTTCTGGAGGTCTTAGGCTGTAATCAGGGGGGTCTCTTTTCTATATGTCACCCTGTGTTCTGACCTTCAGATTCCTGGTCCACTGACTACTGTTTTCCCTCTCGCCACCTGCTTATAGTATTTCCCTTTTCAACCAGCTGCACACTGTTTGTTTTACCCACCCCCTCCACAGCCAAACAACCTCAAAAGACATCTGAGAAATGCATTTTCCTTTACAAATAATAGTACACATTTCTTTATATATTTATCTGTCAATATATCTATTGCATTTATAGTCTTTATTGCTTATAGTGCTAAGTTATTCTTTCAAGGATAGTAATATGAGTGAATTCCCCAATCATTTACATTGAGTTTAACCTTCATATCTCCCTCTAACCACAGTATCCACTCAGTGCTTGGCACAGAGCAGGCATTCAACTGCTCGATCAGTGCTTATGTGAATAATACATTCCATAAGTTTTTGCACTGAGTTAGCTGACAATCAGATTTATTGTTCTGAAGTAGTGTCTACTTAGTTCCATTAATCTTTAAAACTGCTAAATTTTTGCTTATGTGTATATTGAACATTTTAGTGAGCTTGCCAAAAATTAATGATAGCATATGTGAAAATTGCATCAGTTAATTGTTACCTGTTCCACCTCTTTGTGAGCTGTGGCATTTAGGAGCATCTAATTCTGGGGGAAAGTGAGGTTTAGGCTGAAGCTTGAAGAATGCAAGATTTTTTTAAGTTGGCACTTTTTGGTATTTGGTTTTTAAACAGGTGACAATAATGATAAAAGTGTTTGCATTTGTGTGTACAAAAATGTTGCCAGCAAACAGAAAACTTCCCAAAAATTTAAATTATTAGTTTTTAAAAAATTTCAACTGAGTTATAACAATATACAGGAAGTAACAGAACCCAAACAGTGAGTTAATCTGCCTTTTAGGAAACTCTACCCATAATATTCTATGCAACTATATTAAAGTATAATTAGAGTATATGTGGAAAATAACAAAACACACAAGTTTTTATTTTATAATTTTTAAATTAAAGTATTATTGATAAACAATTTTATGTTGGTTTTAAATAAACAACATAGTGGTTCAACAGTTACCCACATTATTAAATCCTCACCCCATCTAGTGTGGTTACTATCTACCAATGTAGGAAGATGTTACAGAACCATTGACTATATTCTCCATGCTGTGCTACCATCTCTGTGACCAACTTATATCAGAACACAAAAGTTTTAGACCCTCTTTTAAGCATCAATAAACCTCAAAAAAGGTAAGCCTTGCTGAAGGGAGAAACAAGCTCTTTTTAACTGGAGAAGGTTTTATTCATTCAGCAGACAGTTACTGAACACCTGCTACGTGCTAGGCACCCTTAGCCCTGGAGTGTAAGATGAGTGAGGTAACCTTTCCCTGAAAAAGTTCATAGCCTGGTGGAAGAGACTTCAAGTTAACGTGGATTGCCTTTTGACCCAATATCATTCTGTTTTTCTTCTCCTTATTAGACTGCCACCTTCACAGTTTCTTCTGTTGACTTCTAGTCTGACATTTCCCCTTATATATCGGAGGCCACCTCTGTTGATCGCTGGTCTCTGTTTCTTCCTTCTTCCAGCTATACATGCTCTCTTCCTCAGTGATATCATCTATCCCTCATTGGCTTCAGCACTCATTTTTTGCAAAGGTTCTATTTGTTGCATTTATTGCCTTATTCATTTGTGGCAATATCTTTTCCGAGGGCACCCCTCTTTCTCAAACTCAAGTTCTGCTTTTATATCTATGTGGTGACATGTGCATCTCATTCTGACATGTCAGACACTAGAGTCTAAAACCAAAGTCTTTAGGGAAACACTCCTTGCTGCTAATTCTCGGTTACATAGTTGATCTAGCAGTTGGGGCTAATGTCATAACATCTTTGACAAATAAGAGATTCTGAGTCATTAATAGTAGGCAATGGTTAAAGAGTTCCTCCTAATGCCAGGCAAACTCAAATTGGTAGTGTGCTTTCACCAAAGAGAGAAGAGTCAGCTGCCCATCTCCCAAAATACTTTTCCTGCCAACTTGCTGAAAACTGAAATTATAGGAGCAAAATTTCAGGTATCAGGGACTAACTTTATTTTTCAATTAAAGACTTGTTAGTGCAAGTGATCCCTCAAAATGGTCAACCACCTGAGCCTTTACCAAAAGACAGTTTCAGTAGGAGAAAGTACTGAGAAATGTGAAAATATTGAGCCACCAGCACAGGGAGGGCAAGATTCCATGTGGGAGAGGGACTGAGAAAGGAGAGAGCAGAAGAAAAGTGCCCTGGGATAGTTTTGCATAGTGGTGGCCTGACCGTCAAAAAAGCCCGTCCAAACCCATCCTCGGCTAAAATGGTGGGACTAACTGACCGTCAATCAGCAGTGCTGAACTGGAGAGAAGAGAAACCACTCGAATTTCAACAAAACTAGACAGAAAAGGAAACCCTTCTTCTTCCATCCCAGGAAAGGAGGTCTAACTCTGTGTTGTTGTCAGAGTGCCCTTTGATTCCTTCTCAGCTTGTGTTATCCCAGGAATGTTGCTCCCCAAAAGCCACATGTGGTCAGGTGGTTTTAGCATTTTCTCTGAACTTGTGGTTATGAAGTATATAGACTTCTAGTGCTTAACTACAAACAGGATTTTCCAGGTGAGGGATTGGAGTTATGAAAAGAAAAATTCTGAAATACAAGTCACTGGAGTAAGAAGGTCTCTTATTAGGGAAGCAGGGTGAATGCCCTGAGAACAGGGTCCCAGGCATCAGCCCCACTCTGCAGGGCGGAAGTAGCCACCACACCTTCCGGACTGCAGGAGACACTGGAGACAGTAACTGCTCGGCGAGGAGGGGTCTTTGATGGCTACACTAGCATATATTTTCTTCTTCATGCTTTTACAAGTTAAGTTTATCCTCACTATACAAATATTACCATCTGATCTTAATCCTGTTTCCATTTTGTCTAACTAAATGTATGGAATTTAAAATACACTTGTTCCTACAATTAATTAACCACTGTAACTCCCACTGCTAATTTTTAGTCTCTCTTGGACTCCTCTGAACAAATGTTTTCGAAATGCATATCATTAATATTATAAATTACAGAGGTACAAGCAAAAGGAATATAAGAATAAAGGGATATTGGAATATAGGGGTTTTGTTGGGGGTTTCTTTGTTGGTTTTTGTTTGATTTGTTGTTGGTTTTTTTATTTGGCTGTTTGGTTTTGGGTCGTGTTATTGGCTTGCTTTGGTTTTTTGCTTCTGATACATCATAATGGGGACATAGTTTCATCAATCCTCTAACAGATACCAACTCAGAAAAAATCACTTTATTCCCCCGCCCTACTGCCCTGAAGTTGTGATTACTCTCTGTAATTCACTGGGCTTCTCCATTCGCTTCCCTGGACATTTTCCCAAGCTTGTTCAACCATTAGCCTTCTGGACTTCTGGGTTTAAGTACTGTCAGATCAGATTTAAATCATGTGTTTAGGCTTGGTGGGTCCATCATTGTCCTCAGTTTAAGAAGCATTATAGAGGTCATGACATTGCTACAAAGAAGGTGGCAGTAATCCCTCACTTTATAAAAGGGAATGCTGTGGTGTGCATTACACCGAAGGCACCAGCCCCACCAGCTCCAGAGCACAGAGAGCCAGCGGCGTGCTCATTCCCTCCGCTCTCACCGTACACTTCCAGGGGTGGAGAGCACAAAACCAGATGTCAACTATTTTTCAAATACTCCTCCGGCTTAGCACTAAATTTCCCTTAGACCAGATGCCAGTGTTTAAATAATATCCTGAAGGATCCAAAAAGAAGGAATTACTCTTCATGTTTCATTCATATAAAATCTGAAATGAAGGGGAGAAAAGTACAAAGAAACCAAAACACCTTGGATATACCTTGCCAGGCTGTGATAATTCGAGAAGAATATTGCCGCTCTTAGGAAAGCTCAGACGTAAAGTGCTCTTCGTCTTTAATTATCAATTGAATATCTCTTTGTTATTAGTGCTTTTTAGTAAAAACAAAGGCAAACCATTGTAATTTCTCTTGAAAAAGAGCAGTTTGTTATTTTTTTCAGGAGATTGGGCAACGCTTGCTTTAAAGTGGCTCTGTCCTTTAATCACGTCCATTTATTTATTTTATTGATTTATACCTTGCTCTCTGAAAGTATGGCTTTGATGGTCTGCATCAGTTAAGACACACAGCTCATAACTAAACCCCTTGTCTTTGCATAAAGTTATTTTCCATGGTGCTCCCTCGGTATTACCAGAAGGTCCACCAAGCACGGGTGCTGTTGGGTCCCGAGTTACACCAGGGCGGTCATGAGCCGAGCAGCAGCCAGATAGGCGGCCACACGTGCAGGTCTCCTGTAAGACAGAAGCTGGGTGGGAAAGGTGCCCACGAGTGTACGTCAGAGGCCAGCGAAAGATTTGCCAGCGGTGGGGAAGGTCCACTGAGGTGAGACAGCGTGACTTTGTAGCTGACCTGTCAGAATAGTGCGTGTCTGTGTGTGTTGTATTGCTGTTACTTACTTCCTGCAGCAGCACAGATAGCCTCGGGATGAGGACAGCATGTGGTGGGGAGTACGCAGAGCTGGGTCAGGCCCAGAGGACCCAGCAACGTAGGATGCTGGTGTATCCAGTCTAGGTTAAGGTCGGCGGGAAGGTTCAGGAGGGAACTAACCGATTCGTTTGGAGAATAGGGATGGTTTGAGTGACCAGAGTTAAAGTGCAGGTAACAGCGAGAAAGTAGGCAAGGCAGTTGGAGATGCAGAAGTTGGTCGGGAGGTTGGGGTAGATGTCAGTGCTGAACAATCCAGTCCACCCATAGGGTGTAGCTGTTTCAATAGTGGCCATGATTATATCGCTGGTGGATTGGTTAGGCTTGCTCTTTGGATGACGAGTCAAGGCCCTTTGCAGAGAATCTCAGCCCTGCTCAAATAATGCACTAGAAATAGCTGCTTGAAACTCACACTGGTTGAAACAATAAGAATTTTTTGATACACGTAACTGAGTAGTAGTGTTGGCTTCAAGGGAGTCTTAATCCAACTCCTCAAATTATGTGACCAAGAGCCAGTTGTTCTCTCTGTGTTAGCTCTGTTTCCTTACTGTTGGCTCCATTCTTTGCAAGTTATCCCCATCGTGGTTGCAAGATGACTACTAGCAGTTCCTGGGTCTGTGTTTCCAGGCTCAAATCGTCAGAAAAGAGAAAGTGCCCTTCCACACATCTCCTGCAGAGGTCCTGGTCTGCTGCTTCACGGGCCTGGAACTCTGACTCTAGCTGGGACCTGGAGCAGTAGGCAGGGGGAAAGACAAGCCATGCATATGAACTCGGGTTAATGGTGCAAACCATCGCCTGGGTCCTGAGGATCTAGATACTTGGATCTCCAGTAGTAAGGGAAATCCAACTGTTTCCAGCTGCTGGGCCTAAGCTACTAATGTACCTCATGTCATTACCTGCATTATCTTAGCAGCTAGTTAGGGCTGGGCTGGCAAATGAAAAGGCCAGGTGATACAGGCAGAGTAATGGTGAAAGAAGTCTATAGTGTGGAAAGTGAGGTCATTAAAATTGATATGGTTTTATGGGTTGAATGTTTATGTTCCCCCAAAATTCATATTTTGAAGCCCTAAGCTCCAGTGTGATAATATTTGGAGACTGGCCTTTGGGACATAATCAGGCCGTAGAGTCGGGCTCTCATGATGGGATTAGTGCCTTGTAAGAAGAGACCCGAGAGATGCTGCTCTGTCTACCCACAGTGAGGATACAGCAAGAAGATGACTGTCAGAGTCAGGAAAAGATCACACCAGAACCTGACCGTGCTGGCGTCCTGATCTGGGACTTCCCAGCCTCCAGGAACATGAGAAAGAAATGTCTGTTGTTTAAGCGCCCCTGTCTGTGGTATTTTGTTAAAGCAGCCCCACCCGACTTAGACAGGAGGCAGCGACCAAGAAGCTGAGGTGCCAGTCCAGTTCATCTGTGAGGATGCAGAGCCCCAACATTGTTGGCTGGGTTGAGAGGAAGACTGTGCTGGAGACCTTGACATTGTCCAGGATTCTCCCCCCTCTATCAGTCACACTTTATGTTTCATCACCAAGTCATGTTATTTCTATATCCAAAACATCACTTCAGGTCTATTCGTCTTCTCCCTCCTCCCCACTGTCATCTTTGTTTGAAACCTAATCTCCTCATGTTTGGATGAAATGGCCTCTCCCTAGCTGGTCTCCCTGCCGCTTATCTCCTGAGTAATTTTCCTAAAATACCACTGCTGCTCAGAAAAAATGACTGGTTCCCACTCACTTACCAGACTTCTCGGCTCGATTTCTGAGTTCTCTGTAGTCAGGCCTTATTGTCCAGTATCAAGCTAAGCATTCCCCAGCGGCTCCATGCAGGCCCTCAGCTGAATCTGCTCCTTACTAGCCACACTCATTTTTACCTTGGCTCATGCTTTTTTCACTTCACCTAGAATTTCCTTTCACCAAACATCTGCCCATCTGATGGTCACTGGCCTTTGGAGCACCACTGAACACTTACCTTCTCCCTCAGAATTCCCTAAGCAATTCCGTGCCACAAAGATCTTTTTCTTCCCCCAAATTTCTTATTATACTTATACTCAGTTTCCCTGTAGCTGGATATATAATCTTTATGAGCTAATTTTGCTTCCCAAAAAACCTATAAACTCCTCGAAGGCAGGTTTTTAAGTTATTCCTTTGTGCTCCCCACAGAGACAGTACTGGTAACCTACTCGGGGCTTGGTGCGGATGAGGAGCAATGAGGAGGGGAGCGCTGGCCCAGAAAGTGTCCCGTTCTGTGCAGGCTGCAGGCTGGGCCCCTTGCAGCAGCTCCACCAATCCTAGCAGCTTCCCACCCAACCACCCACCAGGTTCTACCATCCCTTTGGCACAGAATCGTTTAAATTAAGAGAAGATTGCTCTAGTGATCCTAGGAGAATAGTTCAAAAGCCTCTGTGCCTAAGACTAGCCATCCTTTGATACCTTTCACCTAATCCTTATACAGCCACATCGGCTGCCCCCAGCCCCCCAGATGTCTTCTGGTTACCACATGTGATCCAGAAATGCCGTTGAACTACACTACAGATAGATTAAATTTAATATTTCAGATGAGTCTTCTGAAAGTTCCCATTCCATCAAACATTTACTTTGTCTTAAGGGACATATAAAGAATATATTAACCTAAGTTCACAATACAACAATCCTTGTATTTCCAAGTTCACTGGACATGACAAAGGTCACATAAGCCACTTTTCATATGGGGACTTAGGCTCACCTGTCTGAGCATTTAAGTTTTTAAGTCCAGGAGGAGGCAAGATTAATTTCTCAAAGAAAGTCTTCCAGAAAAAGATTTTCTCAAAGCTGGGGAAAAAAATGTTAGTGTAATGCAAGATAAATACTATCCTTATCCCCCAAATCTTAGACTTTCCACTGCCAACGTCCGTTTAAATACATGTGCAAGATAAAGAAAGGGAATGAAATTGCTATGGAGTCCTAAGTTACCCACCTGGGCTCTCAAGCTACCCAGAAAGATCCTTCTGATACAGCCTCCCGTCGTTGGAAAGAAAGCAGAACAAGCCTTGGAGAATTCTCTCTGAATAAGAAAAGGCACCCTTTCTGTTCATTTCCATGTAAAAGTGAAGAAGTTGAAATTTTATCGTATGTTTTTACCTTGAGGGCCAGTAAACATGAAGAATAACTTTAGTCATAATAACAGCACACAACATTCAGGATGTTTTCCTCATTTTAAATAGTGAATTTTCTCCATCATTGAAGAGAAGAAAAAAGCTGTCCTGATGAGGATCCCACAGCCCTCATCGACCAGCAGTTGTTGAGAAATGTTTTCTTTGTCTTTTTATTCTCTACCAGGAATTTCTCTCTTTTCAGACATCATCAGAGTATGTTTCTAGATTTCAGTACATTTTTAATATTTCAGAAATGCCTTCAACTAAAAGAACAAAATCTTCCTGCTCTTTATTTGACCTTTGTTGGTTTGATGTGTTTTAAAAAAGATCTGGGCAACAGTTTCATAAAGAATGTACTGAGACATTCCTGGAAGAGTACACTAGTGAAAATAGTAATGAAAAAAAGATTAGAAAAGGAAGCTTCTTGCTCAATCTAACATTCTATTGCTCTCCCCTTACAATTCCTTAAAATCGTGTTGGTTTTAAGTTAAGAGCAACGTAGTTAAGTTCTTTAAAGATACTTTAATGTAACCATTTCTAACAAAAATTTTACTTTCATCTAAGTCCAAGTGGACCAAGCCAAATTAATACCCATTACTAGTTATCTGATTTGTAAAAACAGAAAACTAGTCTTTCTTAAAAGACTGAAAATGAACCACTCTCTGGCCCCATTTCTCCATCTCACTCAAGCAGGTGTAATGCTGCTTAAGTGAGCCCAGATTTATGTGGTTGGGTGGGTTCTACTTCATGCAAACTGCAGCCTACAGAAGAGGTTGGCAAAAATGCCTTTATGATAGCAAAAATAATCCTTATAAAGTTGTCGAATGTCAAATAACTAATGATGTGATCTTCCTTACTTTTTAAATAGCATTGCTATCCAGTGAAATATAAAACCTACTTTCAGGAAACCTACAGTCTAATTGGAGAAAGCAGTGTGTAAATCTATAATATACTGTTATGTAATGACGATTTAAAAGCAAAGGCACTGGCGTAAGGAAAGCCTAGATATGAGCCCTTGCTCAGCTACTAATTATCAGTGTGACTGTATATAAGATAGGAACCTCTCTAGGCCTCTTTCTTCATAAGTAAATAGCCATTAAAAACCACATGGAACTGGTAGGAAGATTAAATAAAATACAATGTATATATATGCATATATATGCTGAAGGATGTGATGTGATGCTTAATGCATAGAAAACACTCCTTAAATGTCCGTTGTTGATGGTGATACTTCTCTTCGTCATAACATCGTAACTGTTAGATGCACAAGATTTTGAGGCATTGCAGAGGAAGGAATGGTTACCTTGACTGGAAGGCAGAGGAAAATGTGTCCTGGAGAAAGTGCTATGGGAGAACAGTGAGTGGTGCTCCAGCCAGTTGGAAGGAGGGGAGGGCACAGAAGGGGTAAGAGTCTTTAATCTATAGGTTAAAAAAAAAATCATTGAAGTGCTCTTACGATGGGACTGGCAGTGAGGCCAAGATGATGAGATCTGCATTTTAGAGAAATGGGCAATGGTGTAAAGAATCAGTTGAAGAAGAAAAACTAGAGGTGGGACAACCACACTAGATTTATTTTCCTGTAACCGAAGTCAGACTATATTAGCTCCAGTCAGAAACCTTGAGTTTTTCCAATGTCTTCAGAATGAAGCATGACCTTTCAGGTCCTAACCACATAATTTCTTCTGTCTCATTCATCCCCTGCCCACCATACAACCTCCACCACACCTGACCACTTGTTAGTCCCCAAGCACGCCACGCAAGTTCACTTACATGCTTCCTGCCCTTCCCTCAGCCAGCAATTTCTTTCCCTCTCATCCATCTAGAAAGTTCCGACAGTGTTCAAATCAAATTTCATCACCTCTGTAAACACTTCCATTATCACACTTGGAAGTAATGAATCTCTCCTATTCCCTTCCTTGGCCTATGACTCTTCAATTATGTGTTTATGTAGCTTTTTTTCACATGTCTCATGTAGAAAGTATAAGCTTCTCGAGGACAAAAACATTTGCTACTCCACACAGAGCTATGCAGAGTAATCACCCATAAATGTTGGCGGGATGCAGATCCTGACCGTTCTCACCCAGAGAGCCTAAATGAAGTCTTCTAATAACTTCATATTCCCTAACTTGTAATTGAATGAAAATTCCTTTTATCTCTGCTGTGTAAAGGTGACCCACTTGTGGATTTAGCCACTGGCTGTTTACAATGGTGTTTTGAAATTCTCTGCTGTGAGGTTGTGGGGTCTCTGCCCCCAGTAGTTGGGAGGTAAGGGGATTCATGCACCAAATCCTCATTAGAGTTCACTGGGACTGCCCCAGTAAATCCCGGGGGCCCAGTGGGACAATGACTGCCTTTGTATTCCTATGTTGTGTTTTGTGTAGAATGCCATATCTGGCAAGACACGCCTTCTCAAACATAAGGAGATAATTGGCACTTTCAGGGAGAGATTTAACTTATTTACAATTGTCAAGGGTTTAAATATGCAGAAAAGAAAGAGCAGTCAGAGCCTGCCTCTTTTGAAAAGGCCCTCAGACCAGGTCAAAAATCTCTAACTAAATCAGGTATTTTGAATGCTATGTAACTGAAGCTTTGATGTGGACACTTCTATTGTAAATTTTTCCCTAAAATAGGAAACATGTAAAATAGGAAACTCATGCCATCTTCAACTCCCTTTGCCTGCAGCATTGCTACTCACCAAAAACTCTCAGGACTGCTAATGGTCTCCAGGCAGCCCTCTTTCATACGTGGTAATGACACGCAAGGCAGACAGTAGTGGTCCTGAGCCCTGCAGCCCTCGGCATCTAACTGTTCACCTCCCCAGGAAGCCCGGGGCTGTGCCCCCCACTCTCCTGACTGTCATCCCGCATCTCTGACCATTCCTGATCTTTCCCTTGCTCCACTTCTCTCCTATCTGAATCACTGGAGCCACTTGGGGATGGAGGGTGAATCTTTGCCCCTGGGAAATGCCCAGTCTCCCTCCCCTGCCCCGCAGAGGGCTCTTCCATTCCTAAGGCTTCAGCCTCCTCTTCTGGCACACGATTCCCAGGTGTCCGGTGCCGATTCCCAGGTGTCCGGTGCTGGCTCTTCTCATGAGCTCCACTCCTGTATTTCCTCATGTCCCCCCACAGCCTGGTGTCTCAAGCTCTGCAAATGCAAGCCCAAATCCTGTCTTCTCCCCAACACACACACAGCACAACCCCTCTACCCATTAGCATCTCTACAGTAACACCTCTTCTAGGCGCACGTCTGGGCCATAAATTCTCATTTAACTCATCTCTTACTTTTTTACAAGCCAGTTTGTTGTCAGCTTCTGCTCTCTGACCTTTCCAGAGCTGTTGCCTTAGAATAAGAGCTCCTCGCTCGCTCCCGACATCCTGCTGTCCCCGAAGCCCCAGGCCATCTCCTGCCCTGAGATTTCTTCCCAGTATTCCTGGGTGTGTCCTCCTTGCTCTTACACTTCCTAGTAATACGTGGGCACGGCGTGGGTTTAGACGTCAGGTTTCAGTCCTCGTTCCTGTGCTCGCTCACCGTGAGCCGATCACACCCTATCTATGAAATGGGTGTGGTATTATCTGTCTCCCTGATCTTATATAAGGATTAAGTGAATCTTCACAGTATGTGAAAGATTACATATTGGTTCCTTAATACAGTGCCTGGAATAAGGCAGGTGTTCCTAAGTACCGTCTTCTTTTTACTTCTTTATTTTCTACTACATTTGATCAAAACTTATTGGCATGACTTTTACTGCCTTCCATAATTTCAAGGTGTCACCTATCCATTCAGCCATAGCTTTTCAGTCCATTTTACTGAACATTTACTATGTGCCAAGTGTTCCAGCCTTACCTCCACATACAAAGAGTAAAAATCAAATGGTCCCCTAAACCCCCTCAGCCTTACCAAATGCCAGTCTCATTCCCAAAGTCTTTTAGGCCTTTTATTAAGAAAGTCAGTTCAAAGTCCCAGGAGTCTTTTTCTTTTGCCCCGCGGTTGGGTTTTGGCCCTGGGTAGCTGGGCTCTACCTTTTCAGGACGTCTAGTCTCAGCTGTAACGGGCTGGTCCTCTCTCTCCAAGAGGAAGGCCAGACGCTGTAAACAAAAGTGAAAAAACCCCTATCCCGCTCCTGGAGGTTTTCTCCAGACCTTTCAGAGATGAGTTGCTTCCCTCTCACAGACAAGCTTGGCCCTCCGAGTGCCTGTGCTCCTCAGCACGTCCCTCCCCAGCCGTGCCCACCCCACCTTCCTTGTCCGCAGCATCTGGAAGGGTTGCATGGCTCACCAGCTAAAGGACTTCGACTCACTTTTCTTTGGAAGGGAGTAAGGGAGTGTTCATAGTATATATTAACCTAAGTGGAGAAAAATATTAGGACAAATATTACTAGGAAGAAACACATAACAAATAGAAACTAAAAGTATATATTCTAATGAGAAAGGAGCTGGCTTTTAATTTTAGGGGAAAGATGAGAAGCATGCATCGCTTAATATCACAACTCCATAAAAAGTCCACTAGTGAGTAAGAGGGAAGAAATGTAGAGAAGGGAACAGAGTGTGGCTGAAAGGAACTCCCCTCCTTCAGGCTAGACCTCTGAGATCCCTTTTGATCTCAGCAGCCCTCTAGGCCCTGGTGTTTGCCTCTGATTTTCTCAGCTTTGAAGCTGGCCTACTTATTAATAGCCACTGTGCTGATTAAGAACTGCAATACATGAGGACAGAATCCACTCTTTGTATTTCAGGAAAGATTGTATGATTAGTTTACTCTAGACATTCTGAAGATCCTGTCAGCTTGAGACAAAAACTGGCTTAACACCAACAGTTGTACACTCTGAGGTTTTGATTCATTCATTCATTCAGCAAATATTTATTGAGTTGCTACCATATGTCAGGCATCGAGCTAAATGCTGGAGCTGCAGCAGTTAGCAAAACACACAGTCCCTACCTTGGGTTCTCACATTCTAGTACTGGGGTCAACCAGCTTTCTGAAAAGGGCTAAACAAAAAATATCTTAGGCTTTGTGGGCCATAGGGCTCTGTCAAGACCACTCAGCCCTGTCTTGTCATGGAAAAGCAGACATAGATAATGCATAAACAGATGAGCATTGACTGTGTTCCAATAAAACTTTATTTATAAAAATAGTTGATGGGCCAGATTTGGTCTGCAGACCAAAATTTGCTGACCCCTGGTTGAATAGACACACACAAATGGGAGTTAATATTTTGCATATTCTACATTGTTTGGACTAGGACTCTTTTTGTTTCAAGTGACAAAAAATGCAATCGAAACTGAAAAATCTAAGGACAGAGCTAATTTCAGGTGCCACTTTTCAAAGGGCCCAGTTTCTCTCTTTCTTAAATCTTCTTCCTCTGGGTGGGCTCCACTCTCAATCTGTCTGTCTCTCTCCATGGTAGCAAGGTGGCTGTCACAACCCCAGAATGACAGTCCCCCAGGTGAAGTCCACTGGATCACAGAGAATGTGCCCCGTGACTTTGGTTACCTGAACTTAAATTGAGTACCCAGGCCCTAAACAGTCCAGGTGCAGGGGAATGTTCTGTGATGATCGTCTGGGCTCTGTCACACACTCCACCCCGAAGGCCTTGGTGGGTCATCGTGGGGGAGGAGTGGGTTCCAGTTACCCCAAGACTCTTGAATGAATGCTGGTAGACAAAACTCACAAGTATCCACTACATATACCTTGTGAAATTCTGAAAGAGTACCTCCAAAGGCCACCTTTATGTATAGGAGCCCTGCAGTGTGGTTCCAGCCTCTTCATCTCCATCAGGAGGTAAAACTTACAGCTTGTATGCAGAATATCATCCAAAATTGTGATATCCTCATGTGTTTATTCATGTGACAACCTCGGTCTTCTTATTAGATATTTAAGCCTGTGATTCATGAACATTTGGGCTGTTCATTGGTAATTTTCTGGCCTTTGGCTATGTTACCTGTTCCCATCTTTTCTATGTGTGTTAAATCTTATACTTTTTAGACCCACACTTTCTTTTTGGTGGCAGGAATTTTGTCAGCTGCCTGAAGCTGGGTTTAGAGCGTGTAAACCTAACTAAAGAGCTAGGTTCAAATCATTCTCTTCATTCTCAGGCCTCCATTTTCTCCACCATATCAGAGAACTGAAACTTGCTCATAAAACCAAAATCCTTCTCGGAAACTCGTTCAAGCCACCCTCCCAATGCAGGGGTCCGCAGCTGCTTCCTCCGTCAGCCAGCCCCTCTCCTGGGAGGCCCAGGCCGCGGTCGGCAGCAGGCTTCTCTCCCTTGGGGTGGAAACCGGTCTCTGTGAGCAGGGAACAGAGGATTCCCACAAGCAGCAGCCTCCGTCTGAGAGACTACCGTTTGGAATCAAGAACTGTAAGATAAATTCACATTGAAGAAAGAGGAGGAAAGGAATATTTTGAAGGTTGTTAAGAAAACTGTGGCTACCTTTACATTTTCACTCTGTATTTTAGAATCAAAGTACGCAAGCTCTGCTGCCGAGCACCTTTCTTAAAATGGATCTCTCTTGACTGTTGCTGTGGCAACACATACCACCTTAACCCCAATAAAAATGAAATTTCTTAGGAGGCAGTGCATTTTTTTTCAGTTGCACTAGAGCACTTTTTTTGGCACCATCTTTTACTACTATGTCTTTCCTTCTTCTTCTTCAAACCACATTGAAATTCGGTGTCAAACCTGTCGGCTCTACACACCCACTCCCCTACAATGTCCATGCAAAAACTTTCTGCTGCACAGAGGCCTGTTGCTCAGAAACACTCCCCCATTTCTGTTTGCCTTGCACCTGGTCGCTCAGCAGGCTCCCTCCCTGTGCCCTGCTCCTGCCCACCTCTTACCTGCCTTTCAGTGCCCTCCAGAGGCCTAGTGTCTTTTTGATGCTGTCTACTCACCCTGAGCCCCCTTCTGCAATACTCACCCCTTCACCCCTCAGAGCGTATACTGTGCTCTAAAATTGCCTGTTGTTCCTGTCCCCCTGCCCTAGCCCCCTACAGTTTACTCATCAGCCAAATTCCATTTGCTCTATGACATTCAGCTAAGCCAGGTGTTAGAAGGACAGGGTTTAAGTAAACTAATGAGCAGAAGCATCTGATAATTTCCCTTAACCTTCCCATATATTTCTAGCTGGTAGAAATCCGGAATGGCGGGATTGATCGATCTGAGCTGAGACCCTTCCCTTAAACCATGTAGTATGGAGCAAGGACTCCCCACCTGCGGGCCAGAGCTATTGGCAGGGGTCTGAGAAAACCCCTGTGTACACCGATCATCGGCACTAGCCTGGATAAATCAGGCTCGAAAACAGGAACTACTGTTTCCCACAAATGTATGTCGATTATTTTAACTGTAAAACAGAAATTCATTTAAAGTCGATTCTGATTTCATAGAAGCTTTTGTCATTATGTACCGTTGTAATCAGCAGATAACAAAAAATGGAGAAGAGGTTTACATGGAGTCCTTAAATGAATCATGAATATATGCAAATAATTTGCTATAAAGATTGATAGTATTGCATGTAATTAGAAATCAGAAAGTCTAATGATAGAGGATTGGCTAAATGAAATATATATAATTGTTTATATATATAATAATATAATGAATATATATGTATAAGCTCCATTATGTGATGTAATAACACTTTTTGAACATTTACTAAATGCCACTCTTAAAAAACTTCAACATGTATCAAATCAAATCCTCACAACAGCCTTGAGAAGCTATAATTCCCATTTTCCTAATAAGGGAACTGAGGCACCGTGACATTAACCTTCCCAGGGCGCACAGTTTAGGGGGACAACCCGGATTCTGCCCCGAACATCCCCACTCCAGAATCCGAGCTATTCTCCCCTACACTTTACTATGTTAATTTAAAGGCCAATTACAAAATAGTCTGTCCTCCTGCACAAGATGGTCATGTTATGAGGCGCCCCCTTCCGCTCCAAACATTCAACGACGACTGGGAAAAGAGAGAAAGAGAAGAGTTAAATGGTTTATTTGGTATCAAAAGCAAAAGAACGTCAGTGTGGCCTAGAAATGGAATGGAACCCCGAAGTGGTGAGTGAGCTGCGACCGCAGCACGGGATCCTGAGTCCAACAGCAGTCAGAGCAGCTGAGAAGAAGGGCGCGGGGGTAACGGGGCCCAAACCTGCTGAAAGGGCTCCTTGCTAGGTAATGACAAGAGGCTCCTTCCAAGCTTGAAAGCAGAGGCTGGTTGTGGCCCCGTTCTTGAAAGGGAACTGACGAAAGCTGCTGCCTGCCGCACTCCGAGCCGTGGCTTTTCCAAACGAAGGTGGGAGGCGACTGCGCCAGACCCAGCCTCCTCTCCAGGGCCCAACATGCCGGGCTCCTGGATCTACAACATCCCTGATACCACCACAGAGCAAGACCTCCCAGCATCCAGAGGTCCAGATAAAGGAGTAGCAGAACCGCACGAACAGGAAGAAACAATGAGAGAAAAATGGGGAAGGCCCTGGCAAGCATTCCGCCATTTGGTGAATGAACTGAGAGAAAGCTAACATGCCTGATGTTGAGGACATGAGGGGACTCTCTGGGGCGACAGGAGGGCGAGAGGTGGAGAGGGGCTAGACTGTTCAACACATTATTGGCCACATAAAGCATTTTGATTTTGATTTTAAAGGTTGAGCAAATTCAATTCAAAAAACAAAACCTACACACCAGTATTGCTGTAGGCCCAGCTGAGAGGAAGCTATTGGGGACTGGGATGGTCCCAGTAGCGATGCAGAGAAGTGGAGATCACGTCAACAGATTTCCTTACCTTGTTCCCTTTTTTCCTCTGCTGGACTGACCCCAGAAATGCTTGCTTGGATTTTGTAAAGTGATATCCGTGACATTCATTTTCCTGAACTTCTTTACTCTTTCCTCAAAATACAATAATAAATAAAGCAACCACACCATGTACCAGTGGTGACTCGGTAGGTGGCCTCTCTGTTTCTCATCTCTTCAAAAGTGAATTCAGTGTTCGGCACACTGACACTTGTAATAAAATAGCTTGGTTTGAGGCGCCATCCCTAAATTGTTTCTACAAAGTTGCACACTTCTACTTCATTTATTGTTTTAATATGTAACAGGAAGTTGACATATTGCCATGACTGATACAGTGTTTTTCACACTAAATATTTTTTAGCTCTCCCACATTTTTAATGAAATAATGAATTTTCAAGGTGCACTTTTTTCAGTGTCACTTGGAATTGTATATCTCCAGAGACCCGCTTGGCTCAAGGCAGCTAGCTACATGTGCTGTACATTTTGTAGACGTCTATTTATGCAAATGAGTGTTTGTCTGATTACCCAGGATACGTTTTACTTAATTGCAGTGTTAAACTCTAGCGATGGATAATCTTGGTCTTCATAGTCCACTTTAAAAATTAAAGGAAATCATATTAATGCTATGCCTTTGAGGGAAAGGTGGGCCATCTGTTGCGATGATGCAGAGTACAGCCATCTTTAGTCACATGGGTTCCCTGTTCCACATACTCCATTTCCTCAGTTTATAGGGGTTTATCATGTTACAGGAATGTCATTGTTTGTCACGATGTCCTGAGTTTCCTAATCTTCCTCTGCTAAAGGAAAGAAGATGAAGGAAAGTGGAGAGAAAAGTAACCATTGTAGAGAGAGAGAGCCTTATGGCTATTTAGTGTAATGCAGTTGAGGAATGCGGAAGAGCAGATAATTACTTATATACAATACATTTGGTGAGATGGGATGGAAACGAGACACAACAGTCCTGGAAATTCCTTTCCAGAAGTACTTAAGCAAGAACAGTCTTTGAATTCTCCTACATTTAACAAATATCACTCACTGGGATTATATACTAATTAAAATTAATATTCAAACCTGATAATAAGATTCATATGTAAAATTTGAACTCTCTTAGCGAAAGCAATCTTATGTCCATCAAACCGTTTGCTTAGATCAACTCACCTTCCTCTTGGGTCTTCATCTGTTGTCAGGCCAGATCAGTATCACCAGGGAAACGGAGGAAGGCGGGAAGAAGAAGGGAGAGAGACGTATTTAGCAGTTAATAGTTTGTGGCTCGTCTAAGGTAACTGGTATCACTCCTTCATCAAGGCCCCGCAGATACATTCTGAATCAGAGGTGGGGAAAGAAAAATAGTAGGAGGAGTGAGAAAACATGAAGGAATTCTTTACTTCCTCTCCTTCATTTTGCCATGTGACAAACTTAGACATAGCCTTCACTGGTTGGACTTTAAAATGTATGCTCATGTGGGGGTATGTGAAACTTTCATTTTAGGTCAATATGTGCATTGCATTTGTATAGATTTTTTAAACTATGAATCTTTAAGGAAGTAAAATGTTAAGCCAATGGGAAAGTAGGGGGAACCATACCATATTGGGACCAATTGTTATTGTCGTTGTTATCACTGTCATTTAAAAAAATAGAGCAAAGGCTAGATGGATGTCTGGAAAGACAGTAGTGGTACCTGCCATCTCCCTTCCCCCAGCTGCCCTCCTGCTAGGGAGCGCACAAGTGTACAGTGGGTGAAACTGCTCCGACTGGATGTGTTTGTGAGGTCCTTTTCCTTTTGGGGTGGAAGAAATATTTCAGCATTTGGAAAGACTGAGAAGCTGCAGAGCCTAGTGGCTAAGAGTATGTGCTTGGAAGTCAGACTCCTTGAGTCCTAGTCCCGGCTTACCTCTCTGTGCTCACCTCATTGCGTTGTGAGAAGGATCAAGCACTTATTAAAGCACTTAGAATTTTATCTGGTACATAGAAAGTACTCAATAAATGTTTGCTAGTAGTGCCATTATTAACCTTATAAATAGGATAAAACAGATTGGTTAAAATTTTGCATGACTTTATTAAAGTAACAAGATTCTTCTTGATATAAAGACTTCTAAATTCAGGATTTGGGTTTAAGGATTCAAGGTAGTAACATTTTTCTGATGGATAGTCTCACTCATAGGTAAGGTAATTTCAGATTTTCCAAGGGCTCATTTTAAGTTCACTCAGATCACCAAAATCATAAAAACAAGTAGACAGGAAGTAGAAATGTCTGGATCCTCAATAAAAGTTGGAACATATAGCATACGGAATCTAAAAAGTGATAGAAGGAATACTGGTGATCAAAGAGCAGGCTTGCTCACACGCGATTTTCTGTTGTCTGTACCCTAGCTGCCAGTATCGGGGTACCATCAGTTGTGAAAAGGGAAGGGGGGGCGCAAAAGAGTCAAGGGGAACTATGAGCATGAACCAAAGGGCTTAAGGACTTTCCCTTGACCTCAAAGTACTTGAAAACTGAGAAGAAATGGGCCCCAAGAGGAAATAAAATAATAGATTTGGTCAAAGGATATTGAGGACACCAAAACCAAATCATAGCTGTGGCCTTCTCCCCAGCCCACTCCCCCTACCTCAACATTCAGCAAATAGTTGGGCCTCTGCAAAAATGAGGTTGTTTCTTTTTAAGAAAAAAAAGAACAACTAGCATAAGACCTTGCTAGAGTAAGAGAAAAAGAAAGAAGGAATGTAAACAAAAAGCAAAGAAATAAAGATCAAACGGGAAACTGCTTAAGAAGCAGAGGGAAGATTCAGACAAATTACAGTTCTTTATACCACAGTTCATTACAATGTCAAAGCATTTACAAAATACATTGATATATCTTCTGTCAAGAAAAAAGGTGGGTGGAGATGGAGAAGAATAAAAGAGAAGAGATATATGTTTAAAGATGATATAAGTCAATAGAGATGAAAAGTGGTCTCTCAGAACTTAGGAAAAATGGTAGACAGAATCAAAAAATTACAGAAAGATTGAAACCATACTTGAAAAAACAAGAACAGAAAAATCATAACTGAAAACACCCAACAAATAACGGTGATCAGACTAGAGGAAATCACACAAAATGAAATCAATGTATAAAATAGATATAAAAAATGAGAAAGCAAAATAACAGAGAAAATTGTAATTGTGGAAGATTGTAATTGTCAAAGAAGAGCCAATACATGCAAAATCTATGTTCCCATGGAAGAGAACAATTAGGGGGAAAAAATCATATATAACAATAATAGAATGCAAATCATTCTAACAGAAGAAATTTGTCCTCGAAGAATTGAAAGATAGAAAGACCCATACAGTGTCTCAGGAAAACTGATATAAAATCATTAATACCATTACATACCCCAGTGAAGTTACTGAATCAAGTAGAAGAAAATCTTATGGGCATCCAAGCAGAGAAAGTCACATTCAACCTGGGGGAAAATACTAGCCTGGCTTCAGACTTCACCATAGCTGTATGTAATGCCAGAAGACACTGAAAAATGCCTCCAAACTTCTGAGAGAAAGAAAGTGGGAGTGAAGCATTTTTATACCCAGCAGCGTGGTCTTTCAAATGTGCAGCCAGTGGGCAGACACTCTAAAACAAGGATACCTGAAATAGAGCACACGTGAGTCTTTCTTAAAAGAGTTAGTAGCTCAGAATTTCAGAGCCATTGTTGAATGGTAGAAAATATAGTCAATATAGTAGCCTATGAACCCTCAATAAATATTGCCCTTAAGGTCTGATTTATAAAACATGTGTTTTGCTTCATGTTTGCCTTTCATTTGAGTCATCTGAAAGAATTAACTACTGGACTTAAGTCGAAGAAGAGAAGATGGAAAAAAATGAAATAGTTCATCAGTGGGAAAGATCATTTTTCATTGTTTCTGATTTTCCTTTAGGTATAAATCACAAGATTATAACATATCTCAAAAAAAATACCACTTTGCAAAAAACCAAAGAATTATATTCTATAACATTTCACATGAGATTTTAGTAGATAATTAAATGAGCTATTAGAACACATTTCTTCTGAAATTCGGTTTAGCATACAAAAAGTTGGGAATTAAATGCTGGTAATTTTAAATTATCCTCTGTAAATCCATAGACTCATCTAACTGAATCCCACTGCAAATTTTTTCATAGTATATTACATTATTTCTAGATGCATCCAATGAATCAATTATTGAGTACACTGCAATTCAGTTTTAATATTCAGTAAGTCACACATGGCACATGCAATAAATTTTTTTAATTCTATCATATCTCAGATTAAGAGGAAGAGAAAAAAGGAAGCATGGCTAGAGAAAGACACCAAAACATGCACGCTCACATTCATGCCCACACACATGAACCTCTGCATCCGATTCAGGCATATTCTGCTAAAGACTTTTCTTTCATTTTCCTCATTTGTTTCTATCTTTAGCTTTTAGAGAGATGAATAGGGTGAGCCACTAACCTTTCCTTTACCAGCCCAATGACCATCAGTTAGTTCAGCACAAGACTGGTTGTATTCTGGAGGGAGAGGGAAACCCATGAACCAGAGAAGCTCACGATGACAAGGGCACTTTAGACTACTTTAGAGGAGACTTGGAGACCCAGAAGTGTAGATTCTTCTTCATTCATGTCTTCGTAATCATATGGATTATACTGAGCACCCAGGTACGTAGCCATTTCAAGGGAGTGTCTTAATCCAACCAACAACATACCATGAATTACCCTCAAATCACAGTTTTCTGTGATCATAATCCACACCCTGACCAAGAATAGGATGCAGAATTAGTATAGAGTGTACATCACGAGTGGAGAGGATAGAACAGGTATTTTACTTGTCCAATGCTGAAAATTGTGCTAACAAGGATTTTAAAGAAATAAGGTGTTACAGAAACTGCCTCTCTCAGACACAGACAGTCTGAGAACCATTTTCAGTTGGTAGCTGTGTTTCCCCTTATTTTGTCTTTGTTGTCTGGTTTCCAACCATGTGTAATAACCTTACCTTTGTGATAAATAAATATTATTCCCGGATTTCTTAAATTCAAAACAATCATTTCTGTGGCAAATAAAATAAGCTTTCTTTTTCTTCACTTAGATAACTTACATACGACAAGAATATGAAACAAAATTCAAAGGGTTGATGCCAGCATCTCTCAGACAAGAACTTGAAGACACCATTTCCTCTCTAAAGTCACAGGTAATTACTAGAATCAAGGCATTTTCCAAGGGTTTAGGGGATGTGTATGTCTGGAAAAGAGACTTGCAGGTCAATTTGATTCTGAGTGGATGCCAGAAATCAACATGATGTCATAGCAAAATCTACTACCCAGGATTAATTGAGGTTTGTTTGTTCTTTGGAGGTTTTGTAGAATTTTTTTCTTACTAGTTTAAGTCATTGTCTCAGTGAGATTTTCTTAAAAGTACCCTTGAAATTGAATCGTTTGGTTATGGCTGGCTTTATTCTTTACCATTCACATTCCAATATAGCCTCACCCTTTTATTCTTGGTACCAGTCCCAAAATGCCATCACCTAGCACAGTGCTCATTCCTCACTGTGTGAAAGTGAAAAGAAATCAAAAGCATGGTCAAATTAGAAGCATTTTTTATTCTGGTGTATTTCATATGGTTGTTAGAATAAGATGCATTGTAAATTCAAAGGAGAATAATGACAAAGTATTCAAACAATTAAGTTAAATATTTTTTGCTGAAATGTGTAGTTCTTGGTATATGGTGTACAAGAGAGATGAAATGGACTTAAATTTAGATACTTAGAATTATTTTAAAACTTCCAACAGAAGTTTTCTTTATGTACCTCTATGAACAGCTTTTATCTATTAGCCAGTCTAATGAGTTGTTTAACTCCAGCATGAGAAAGTTCACATATTCCCATTTCTCATACTTAGAAATTTAAAACGTATCTTTTTTCCTACAAAAATAATTTTACCTCCATATTTCTAAGAATCTCTGTATGGCTGAGATTGGCTGAAAACAATAGCAGAACCCAGAATAGCCACCACCATCTTGAAAAATTAGAATAAATTTGGAGGACACACACATCCCAATTTCAGAACTTACTACGAAGCCATAATAATCAAGACAGTGAGATATTAGCAAATAATAGACATGTAAATCAATGGAAAAGAATTGAAAACCCCGGGGGAAAAACTCACATTTTTGGTCAATCGATTTTTCAACAAGTATTCCAAAATAATTAAATGAGGGAATGATAGAATGTTGCTAGAATAACTGGATAACCCACACGCAGAAGAATGAAGTTGGAGTTCCTTCCTCACACATTATACACAAGTTAACTCAAAATGGATCATGCACCTGAAGGTAAGATCTAAAACCATAAAACCCTTAGAAGAAAACTCTAAGAAGTGTTCTTAAATGAAGGAGAATATCTTGGTGCCTTAAGTAAGAGATTTTTTAGCTATAACACCAAAAGCACAAGCAGTAGAAGAAAACAGATGAATTGGGCTTCATCAAAATTCAAAACTTTACTTCAAAAGACAGCATTCAGCGATTGAAAAGAGCAACCATGGAATAGGAGAAAATATATGCAAATCACTTGTCTGTTGTGAAACATACTTTTTTCTGGAAAAGCTCCCTGAGGGAAAGATGTGTTTGCTCTCTGTGCTTGTCACATAATAGGTGCTTTTATTTACAAATAAAACAAATGATATAGTTGGATGATGTTACATTAGCTATTTATAATGGGTAAGATGAAGTGTGAAGCAAATTTTAGCTGTTCCTTTTCTAGTCCCCTCATTGAAAAGCCTCTTAACCTGAAATATGTCAGTCTGTATGCTACTGTTAGCTATTCCTTCTCTTATGTAAAAGTAAGTGCTGCAGGATGGGGTTAAATACAAAGGGTTAAGTAATCTTTGTTTACATGAAAACTCTTCTCGAAGTATGGTTTACCCATTAACTCCATAGGAGGGCCTCCACAGGGTCAGCTATGTAGGACCTGGCACCTTGGGAGGAGGTTTTTTTTTTTTAGAAAAGAAAGAAAGAAAGAAATCTGATATCCACCTGCAGGGCTTCTGTTATCGTTCATATCATTTCACTGTAATAAAAGCCACTCCAGCCTCCTAAAACTGGATGTTGACCCAGAAAGAGAGGGCTGCCAGCTGCGTCAGGGCCTCAGCATTGGCAGCTGCATGGAGGAGTCACAGGCATAGGGTGAGCAAGTTTAGTTTGAAAGCACAGGTGCTTGTGTTTTTTGAAAATTGTTGGAATTCCGATTGCAAAACATGGTGGGGGAAGGGAAGATGAATCAGTGTAATCCTTGCATCTGTCGAAATTATCAATTGTCCCGTGGGTTATCTGCGCAATCGGATAAAATTAAGACCAGGATGATATGAGAGTAAGCAAAACTGAGGGGGCCACTTGGATGTGTACCCATTTAGACAGACTGTGCTTCTCTCTCTTGCAAGCACGTTTTCTATTCTGCCAGCTGTACTCTTTCAAAACTGTATTTCGAATCGACTGTTGCCATGGTTTCAGTTCAGACCAAAGAGGCAAAAGTGAACAATTCTAAAATGATCAGATGCCACTACCTCTTGATTACATCTGCTGTAGTGTAGGTTATCCCCAGCTGTTCCAGTTTGGTCGTTTAGAGTGCTTCTGAATTTATACTTGATAATAGGTATCTTTAATCATATAGAAACTCATGCTTCAAAATAACCAAGCCGTGTTGTAAAAGTCTGATTTAAGAGACTGTGCCAAGCCCTCCAGTTTCCTCCATTCCCAGCCCTCAAGAGCAAGGGCATAGGGTGATGCTTGCCATGAACTCTCCACTGGGCAGCTTCTACCAGTCATTTCCCATCATCCTTATAACCTTGGGAAGTAGCTGTCAGTAATCCCATTTCACAGATGAGGCCTCAGGAGCTTAAGTAACTTTCCTAGAGCCATAGAGGCTAAGCCAGGAATTGAACCCAAGTTGGCCTAACTCCAGACAAAGCTTAGGTTCTTTCCACTAACAAAATACTGTCTCTCCAACCTCAGGGAATCCCCAGGATGGATTGAGGTTCCCAGAAAGCAGTAATTTTCTTTCCGCTCACTCATTCATTCATTAAACAGCTAGTTAATACCAGCTACATGCCCAGCTCTGTAAAAGCAGCAGGGGATACAAAGATGACTAAATGCCATCCCTGCCCCAGAAGAGCTCTCAGGTTTATTAGCACAAGAAGTGCTAATAATAATAGAGGCGGAGCCACTACTTTGCATAAGGTAGGAGGCAATGAGTAGCTGGGGAGGAGTCGAGGTTCAGTAGGAGAGGTGACATTTGAACTGAATAGTGGAAGATTAGCCAGGCATTCCAGAGAGAAAATGGCCTGCATAAAAGACAGGGTACGCAAGGTGGTGGTGGTGGGAAGGGCGTGAGGAGAGATGAAGCAGCAAAGATAGGCTGGGGCCAAGTCAAAATGGCTTTGCAATAAGGAGTTTGAACTTGATTCTGTGGCTCTGACAGATTTTCGGTAGGGATGCAATGATATTAAATGTAAAAAAAAAAAAAAAACGTTCACATTCAACAAATAGTCTGAGTTTTATCTAGGGAATTGTCTGAATCTAAATCAAATCCTACCATATTTTCTGCACAATACTGCTCTGTAAGCTAGATTCACCCCTTCTCATACAAGCTGTATTTTCTAGGTTAACTTTCTGCAAAAGAGAGCGTCCATCCTTCAAGAAGAACTGACTACATACCAAAACCGAAGGTACAGCCCTTGATCAGACTGCCTTCCGATTACATTGTGTTGTTTGCACCTGTGAAGCTCCTGGTTTGACAGTAAAGTCTTTATTAAAATAAACATATTTATCAATTTTGAAAAAAAAGACTATGTTTAGTAAATAGCCTACCTTTAAGAAGTCACCCACCTCTAATAATCACAGTGTATAGTCAGTATGATCAGAACGAAGTGAGAGAATCTACAAGTTCCTGACAAGTCCAGGCCTCTCATCTGCAGAGTCACAGTAAGAAATTATCCCTCTTTTTAGGTTGTACGTGACAAGGCATTGTCTTAAAACCCAGATGCAGGGTTAAGGAGACACTGCCTTTCCTTTAGGATGGTGAGATGATGCGGTTCTTAATATGGTAGCCCCCGTCTTCAAAGTCCTATGCCCCCTGGAGGTCTGGCACTGTTGCAGATGTTCTCCAGCCAAAGGAGATAAATGGTTCTGTGATATGGCCGCGTCTTAACTTCGGCACACGCAGTGTGTACTTCTCAGGGATGCCTGAGAAGTTTAGTCAAAGGTTCCCAGAGACATCACTAACAGGGGTGATGTTTCCTGCTCTAGTTCAGTGAAACACCCTTCCTTTTAGTGCAGCCTAAGACAGAACCTCTTATTTGGCTTTGAAATAAAAGCGAAGACCTGTGTGTCATTCACTTTTCATAAGATTCTGTTGCTTGGTATAGATGGAATTTGATTCCTTACAGGTATAAATGATGAAATTTTTATCTCAAGTATCCTTTTTAACCTCTATCCAACTCCTCCTGAATGTGATCGTATTTTACAATTGATATTCCCATTTAACCTAAAGAAAGACATAACTGAAATTTTTGATTTTCAGGTAACTGTGTGAAGACTTAACTGAGTAATGTGTGTCTGGGCTACACTGTGGACTTCTTCCAGCAGGTTTGAAGATTTGGCTGTTACAAAGTAAACTGTGAGATCAATGGCATTTTTTAATACTTAAGTGTAATTAAGATCATAAAAACATGCATCATTCATATGCTAATGGGTGGTTTTATTTGTGTCTGCCTAAGTTATTTTTTAACATTCCTTTATTTCTGATTTCCATATTTGTGTGCATTTGCATATGTATGAGAATTGCTTATATTGGAAAAATAAGTGATTTCTTATGATATGCCCTGTTAATGCTTTTGCATAGAATTCTACCAGTTGCCCATGATCAAAACCATATTTGTAGTATCATATCAAAATTTTTAACATGTTCAGATTGTTCTCATGTTCATGTTCATATACTATTAAAATATTATTTTGTACTTAGTTTTATTTCCACTTTTATTTCACCTCATTTGTTAAAATAAGGATAACATATACATGGTATTTTTTCCCTAGAAAATACTGACAAATCTCAAATTGAGCTACAGGGAAAAATACCTGATGTCCTGTCAAAGACCAAATCCATAAGCCATGCACTTATTTAGAATAAAAATCACTGGGTCATCTGATATCAGTCCAAATACTTGTCATGGTCGTGTTGGTCTCCAGTCCGATCCTCGGACTCCCGAGGCAGGATAGCATAAGAATTTTAAGTAGGCAGCTCTGGTTTTATTGTTATTCTCTTGATCTCTCTTTTTATGGTTGTTTTAATTGTATCAATTGACACCCATTAAGAAAGCCTAAAATTGTAGGGGCCCTTTAGGACACTCAGCATGCTGGCAACTGAAGGTAGAATGAGCTTTGGTTGTTCCGTTTCCTCGTTGAGAGAATATGGCGTTGCTTCCATGCACAGTGTTTGAGCAGCTCTGCGCTGATTGGTCAGCCGTGTCTGCCGAGGAGATTTTGAGTTGCAGTGGATGGATTCCCATAGTCTTTGACTGCATTGTGGCGCGTGCCGTGGGCCCTCTGAGACACTGTTAAAAATCTGGGCTGTGGGCGGGGCTGTAACCATCTAGTTTACTGTAAAAGGACAGGGCAGAACGTTTATTTACCCTTTTTCAAAATTCTTTACTCTTTCCCATGCCCATCTCTGTTGTTTGTTGCACAAGGATTAATTACCCTTTTTTGGTACTGTAACTGAGACGTGGAGATGATAAGGAAGTAACAGGTTTTACAGCCACTTCTAATGGCAGGGCCACAATCAGCATGAACACTGCCTGTGGCCAGCCATCAGCAGGAGGTCTGTTCTTGCACAAAATCATCTCTGGCCCCCACACCTCTCTGCCTAATGTTCACCCTGACCCCTCCTCCAGGAATATAAGTCTCCATCCTTTGAAAGATCAGGCCTTTCTTGCATAGATGATAAATCAGAACACTGGCTGAAAGAATATCCAGGAAAAACAAGAATTGCAGCAGGTGCTATTAAAACCACCTGACAAATGAGGACAGTTGGTACTCAGACTATGATTCAGTACTCAGAAGGGAAAGATTAAGGCTACAGGATTCGTGTTAAGTACTTTTCTACAGGCTGTGAAAAACAGATTGAAGCTCAACAGATTCCATGAGTGAAGTTATTAACTCCTTGAAGTGGAAATACTTTGTGAATTGTAGTGGATGCTGGAATTGGAACTCCCACTCAAGAGTATTTGTTTTCCCTGAGTAAATATCAGTAGGTGTTTGGGAAATTGCCTGCGATTCTCTTTTCCTTGTTTCAAGGGTTATGAAATTACTAACACTGGTGTACCTTTGACATTACCCAGATCCTGTTTCTCATCTGAAGCATGTCATAAATGTCTGGGAGTAAATGGACTGAAACTTTAGGTCAGTTTGATTGTATGTGATAGGAATAGTGGCTATTCCTATTCAAAAATACTAACGTTTTTGTGAAAATTCTCTGATAAAGAAAGAAAAAGAAAAATTGCGTTTGACATGTTTAAAATTCCTTACAGAACTGAGCACCGAGTGTATAAATGGCTACTGGGAGAAGAAGCAATTGCTCAGGAAATAAATGATAAACATTGTGCCTTATTATAAAATCATCTAAGAGTTCATCCTTTTATCTGGTAGAAGGTCAATTGTCCATCACAAGTACCTATTTTAGCTACATTTCAAGTTATTATTATTGGCTGCCGGCCCCTGAGCCCTCCACCAGTGCTTTTACATTTCAGCATGCAGTTGTCAACAGGTGGTGGCTGATAAAGCGCTAGATGCAAGCTGAGCAGGGGAGCTGTGGGATGGCAGTGTTTTTGGTGTGGCTGTTGTGTCCTGGGGTTGGGCAGGAGAAGGGGTGACATGAAAGTCAGCTGCCGTCTTCTGCCTATGTCCTGGTCCTGTCGGAGTCCATCATTTCTGTGTCACCACACAGCCAGCCATTTCAAGGGTCTAACCTCTGATTTTGCAACCTCCCCACTCAACAATCAGCTCCTCAGAGGGCAGCAGTCCAGGGGCACAGTGCAGGGAAAAGGAGGACACAGAGAAAGGGGGCACAGAATGGATGGACTTGCTTCATAGTTTGTACAAAGGAATTGACTGTGACTCAAGGAAATTCGCTTGGATTCACACGTTCCCCTGTAATGTTATAGATGACCAGTGATTTCCTCATTAAGGACACTACAGAGAAAGTGCAGAAAGAAAAAACTGAGCTTGAATTAACAATTAACAGCTCTTATTGAAGTGCATCACCATCCACAGAAGGCAGTGGTATTTCAGCTTTCTTTCTAAGAGTAAAAAGGAAAGGTAAAACATCAAAAATGGTGGAAGGAAAGCTTCAGAACACAAGGTCATTTTAGTTTCCTTAAAAGAACTATCTCTTCTCAGCTTTCATATTTTGTTCAGAAAGGTCGTCTCTTTTAAGCCTTGTCATTAAAGACAGTTTGCTCTTTAAAGTGAATTATCAAAGGGTGTAGAAATTGCAAGTTACTGAAACTAAAATTCATGATCAGTTTTAAGTCTGCTAACTAAAGCTTACTTAAAATTGGATGTGCTTTTGTCCTGGCAGCCCCTTTGATAAAACCAGAAAAAGATACATGGTTAGTCAATTCAAAGTAGGAAAAGAAGATAATTAGATAAAACTTTTTTCCAACTACTGAAGTCGTTCTTGGATTTGGAGACTTGATCAGGAAGCTATGGCAGAGGCTGTAATGGTATTTGAAAAGTTAAGGACCCCAGATTTTGACCTGTATTAACATTCTTCACTATATTGTTTTACAAACTGAGTCAAACTTCAGATTACATTATTTACCTCCCACTTGGAGGAAGAGAAATGGAATTTGTAACATAAAACTGAAGGAATCTTAAAATCGGAATCCCTCACCTATATCCAGTTCAGTTGAAAATTCAGTCTTCCAGACATTTAAGTTTTAAGCAAGGATTTCCATCAGGCAAATATTTTAAAACCAAAGGCCCAAGGTATGGCTATAGATTCTGCTGTCTTTAAAACTGAGCTTCATCTAGGCATCAGGCTAGTAAAGATACTTTTATATCTTCTTTGGGAGTCTACTGTTTAAGAGAGGTCTCGTGGAAAACAGTTGGACACAAAGACTTGATCAAAGAGTAGACAGAGCAGGCTGTCTAGTGAGTAGCCTCATAGTTATCTGAAATGTGGTTACATGAGTGAAGTCATTTTGTCCATATGCATTTACTTCAGCTAGAAAAGGAAATTAGTTCACAGTTGGAGCCTACTAGTTAGCTTTGTTTCCCTCGGCAACTCTCTTCCCCTATCAGGGCCTCACTTGTCTAATCTATGACATAAAGGGCTACAACTAGACCAGTATTTCCCAAACTGTACTGTTTCAATCCTCTAATTGAATGTTTCTCAAACTAGTATTCCATCAAGCCCTGTTTCATAGGATTTGTCTTCAAGTATTAGATGTCACATTTAGGAAACGTGGCAGGCTATATCCCCCCCTTCAAGATGCACATTTATAAAACTCAGTCATTCATTCATTTGATAAATAGTTATTGATTAGATTACCCATCAAGGGCGAGACAGCTCATTAACCACCTCCAAACTTAGGCTGTTAAAACACCAGCTTATCATCCCTCCCAGTGCTGAGCCTGGCCAGGTTCAGCCAGGCTGTCCTCACTGGGGTTCCAGGCAGGTGCAGTCAGGGGTTGCCTGGGGCTCCAGTCCTGGCAGCTCAATGGTCTCATGCCCACAGTGGGTCACTCACAGGGCAGCTGTGAGGAGCCCTCAAGAGCAAGCCCACCAAGACGCCTGACACGGAAGTTACGAGTTGCATCAGGCCTGCATGAGCCCAGCAATGGCCCAGCATCCCTTCTACTGTGTTCTGTCGAAGGCAAAGACAGGGGAAGAGGACATAGAGCGCAGCAATGTCAAAGAATCTGGGGCCATCTCTCATCTGCCACACCCTTCTGTAAAGAAACCTATCTACCTTCCTTTAACCTAAAATCTCTCCTGAAATGATTTGATCTGTGAAATAGTTTTTCAGTGGTCCACATATTTTGTAGCAGGGAGTTCTGTGAAATACTGATCAGAGAAGCTCAAATCTAGGTGAGTGCTAAAAAGTTTCTTCCTGTGAAGTATTTTGTAAGTCTTTGTTGTATTTCTGCAATCACAGGTTAATGAGGAATTTGGAAACGCTGCTTGGGAAGCCCTGAGTCATGTCTTGCTCTGTGATTCTTTCGGAAGATGGTAGCAACCACAGTTGAACGTTTCTTTGAACTCTTAAACACTGGGGGCTCATGATGCATTGTTTATCACCATTATCTCACAGCAAGTGTGTCATTGTAAAGGTCCACCAAAGCCTTGACCCTGTGCTTAGCATGGCTTTTCCTTCTTTCAAGGAAATATCAGGCTCATGGAAGGATGTGAACTCGATGAGCCTGTGAGGGAGAATTTCCTGAACCACAGAACACTTAAAAACTACTCAACTAATCATCCAGATAAACAAATGAATCAGCCTTCTGACTGCCTAAGTGGTCACCTCGCCACTGCTGAATTACGTCCATTTATGCCACTTAACCCACCATCTGTGTCTCACTAGTCTCCGCTGGGACCTGGGCTGGGGATGTCAATGAAGCTAGGCCACCATTCGGCTGTCTTCATCTTACTGAGCGATCGATCCAACTGCTTGATTGATCAACTGCTTGTGCTTTGACAACCTCAAAACAGTTGGCTTGCCTGGTTTTGCACTCTGTTCAGCAAGCAGAGCCTGACAGTTTAAGAATGAAAGGAAAATAGAAATGACATCATTTCCTTAGGAAGAGGAACTATTTTACAAACGGGGTGGTAAGGAGTCCTGAGAATCTTATACTCTTTGCAGAAATATCTTTCCATCTGCTGAGATTTCTCACCAGCGCATTTGCATTTCCAGTTGTACTTCATGCATGTTGACTAAAGCTGTTGATTACCTGACATCAGCACTGCTACTGCTCTCGAAGTTCTGTCTAAACTCGGATTCCAGTCCCGTTTCCCTTCAACACTTTCGCATTTCCCAGCTGCCACAGTGTCACAATCCTGTGTGAAATCCTTTGCAGAACTGATAATTTGGCCCATTACCTATCATTGTGTTTGTAATGAAAATACTTACCCACGCCAGGCGCAGTGGTTGCCCCGTGCAGCCCGGGCAGGATTGCCTCGTCATGTCTCCACCTGCTCCCTCTCAGAGTTAAGGATCTGATTTTCTGCCTAGAGTGATATTTCTTACAATGTTAGGGAACCTTTCTCTGATTGAGTTCCCACTTGTGTTATCTGATTGTTTTCTTCAGTATTTTTACTTACGCATTTGGGCATGTGAATTTGGAAGCTACTCAAATATAAATTGGGCGGATTAAGAGAATATTTTTTTTCTTTCTGAATCCTTTCTACAGTCTTATTTGGAGTGAGTGTGTGTGTGTGTGTGCCTTTTTTTTTTTTAATAGAGTAATTAGGATAGCAAACCTAAGACGTCCTACTGCTGGTCCCTGTCCCTCAGACCATGTAGTGTCCCCTCTCTCTTCCATTTTATTGGTAGAAGAGAAAGGCTCATTGGCCACATCTCCATCTCACATCATAACTCTTATTCGGTCTGTGATGTCACCTCTAACATATGAGGAGCATTTCACAGCATGCAAACTGTAAATTGAACTCAGCTGTTCAAAACCTGAATAAACTCGCTCCAAAATTAAATCTCCTGTAGACCTTTGCTGTGTGCCTGGCAAGTACCAGGAACTGAGCTTGGGACTGTGAGACATACAAAGATGGACAAGACCTGTTCCTTCCCTGCAAAGAGCTTATGATCCATGAGAGAACATAAGACATATATGGAAAGGGGGGGAATCAGTAATACAGGAGAGAACATGATCTTAGTATAAGAGAAATATCGAATATTATGGAGACTCCAAGGAAGTGGTAACATTTTGAAATCAAATCTCAGAGAAGGAAGTGACATTTAAACTGGATATTGGACTAAGAATCAGATTTCAATGGGTAGAAATGTGGGAAGGGCTTTCCAGAAGGAGTCTTAGCCAGTAGAATCATTCGGATCATCTAGATCACAACATACTCGGAGAAGCGTGGTATGCAAGAAAATTTAAGAGGTGTGTAGGAGTCAGAAAATAGAAGTCAAAGGGCACTGCATTTATTGCCTACCTACACACAGTACATGGGTAAGTGCTTTGGAGTCTGGGGGATCTGGAATTGGGCCAGTTGCTTAGCTTTTCTGAGTCCCAGTTTCCTTGTCTTAGAAAAAGGAGGAAACAGTAGAACGTGGTTATAAAGGTTAAATGAGATAATACACTTAAAAATTCTAACATGCAATAAGCATTCGATAAATGAAGCCTATTTTTTATTTTCTGCCAATCCCCAATAATTTCATGAGATCAGTATTATTTATTCTTGAGGAAACTGGAGCAAAGAGAGGTTTGGAAATGTGTCCAAGGCCACATTTCTAATAGGTGATGAAAGCAGAAATTGGAACCCACGTCTCTCTAATTCCCTCATTCTCGTTCCTCCTACTGTATTTCATTGCCTCACGGATGAGGAGGAATTTGGACTTTATTTTACAAGCAACAGAGAGCAAGTAAAGAGTCCTGAGCAGGGGAGTGACACCGTCTGAATATGTGTGCATCTCTCTAGCAACAGCACGAGGTGGGCTAGTTTAGGGGAGACAGGAGGCTGGAGGCAGAGGAAGTTAGGAATGCGTGCAGGGATCCCCTCTGCTGTTCCAATCCCCAGGGAGAGAGGCATCGCTCTGTGAATGGAAAGGGGGTCAGAGATTCAGTCACTACCTTAGCACCTGAATGACTGAGGAGTTTGTGAAAGAGAAAGAAATGAATGTGGGACCAAGGTTTCCAGCCTGAAAAGGTGTGGGACACAGATTGGAGTCTGGGGCAGTGAATTAGAGGGGCCATCTGAATTCCTTGAAGGTCCAAACTGAAGGGCATGGTGGGTCCAGACGGCTGCAGTCCGGGCTGAGTGTGGAGAACCAGCACTGAGGCCCGAGAGCTCCTCAGTGATCAGAGGCAAGGTTTCCTCCTTCGATTCTAGAGAACAATTTGCAGTTGGCAATGGTTCCGTGGGACACTAACCTCACAAACACTGCAACTCCTGCAGGCCCAGCCATGTGAATGGGCATCCAGGTTTACTTATGAAAAGTTTAGAGACTTGTTTTTGAAAGTTCAGCTCTTCTCTCATACAGTCTGCACCGACTTGTACCTTTTGCAGTCACTAAATGAAGTCAGCCATGTTGCAAAGCAGTCATCAAGATACATCATGATAATAAAATTGGTCACCCCCGAGGGACATTCCTCTACATTTGAATATTTTTGTTTCTGATCCTTACTAATACGGAATTATGGTTGATTTTCAGGCATTTTTATTTTTTATAACTGCAGCAAGAAGTCGACTTGCTACTGAGGTAGAACTTAAGCTTGAGTTATACACTTCATCACAAAATTACACTTTTTAATGTCCTGCCCCTCCCACAAACAAAAAAACAAACAATAATTAAGAAAACCAGGTGAATGACGGTGAATTCATTTTGGACGTGTAGAAGACTGCATTAAAAACAGCGATGTAAGGACAGTGTAAGGGCTTTAGTATTGCACACCAGGAGAGGAAACAGCCTTTTTTAAAAGGAAATAAATGTATTAAAATTCTTGAAATATAGGTAAGATTTTCTTACTATATAAAAGCTCTTCAATACCTTAAATTTCTTTAAGTATTTTGTAAATGTTTAGCATGATGTCTAGAGGCCATTAATACCTTGTTTTCCTTATTTTTATTATAGTTTGGCTCCAAAATTTCCTTCATTCTGACACTGAAAGTTACTAATAGGGACTTACTTAGAAAGAAAATATGGCAAGACATTATAATTCTATCACAATGGCTTAGATTGTGGACTGACGTTAGAGGGAAGGAAAAAGAAGGCCTTTTCTCTTACTGAGGAAAAAATGAGAACAGGACATTCGGTCACTTTATAATCTCCAGCAGTGGGTGGGTGGGTGTAAATGTTTTAGATCTGCTGACCATGTGACCATTGTCCAAAGAAGTGAGAAAGGGAACCCAGGTTACCCTGGTGCCCTTGAGCTGGTGGGAGAATTCAGTCAACTCGAGCTGGCCAGACCGTAGCTTCCCCAGCATGCTGGGTGGGGGCCCCCACTGGGAGTATCCAGCAATGACTAATGGTGATCAAATGTGCCACCGCTAAGCTACCTCTGGATTTCTTTTTTAATAATAGGATGTGTCCCTTCCAGCTGCAAATAAAGAGAAGTTGGGACCCAGTTGCACCTTTAAAGCATGTTGGTGTTTAGCTTGTCCATCGCGGACACCCGCCAGATGGACAGTGAGAGGGAGGTTTGTAGACCCTGACTTGGGGATTTTCTGCTGCTGGTGGCCCAGAAGTGGTACCACTCTTTGCCCAGATGGCATCCGCTACAAGCAAGGTGAGACATGCCGCAGGGAATATGAGCTTAATTTTTGGATACTGACCATACTACTGCTGGACATGATGTGCTTTTCAAAACCCAGGGACTTTAGGAATAAATGGAGAGGTTTCCGACAATATTGTTGAGAAGTCTAATTTTGTTCCTAGAAATGTATATAAAACTGATTACACTCATATGAAGGATTTTGAGCCAAAAATAAATAGAGTCTTATTTCAGATTAGCTTTAATGTAATGCCATCTAAATAATTCCATTTTATGTACTTAGATTTTATTCTAAAATTCCTACTTGGTCATAATGGTTCTATCTGTGATTATGCCTCTCAGGGTAGTTGAATTTCACAGTACGCCTTTGGACAGCAGAAAAGAGAAAGTATGATTTTACTGTGTCTTCAGGCAAGCTATTAAATATTTTACTGTGCAAGTATAGTTCACAATACCTTATTTAAGGCAAAAGCTTGTATTAATAGACAAATTCAATTTCTAACACTGGTTGAATTGACCTTTAGGCTGGCTGCTTAAACTCTGTCTGCCTTAGGTTCACCATCCAAATAAATTGACAAGAAATAATGACTATGTGAGTACGAAATTAGTAATGTGTTTAAGATATAGAAGTCACAATAGTAGAAATCACTTAGACCATGCTGAAAGGGAAATGCCACTTGTAGCTGCTGTAGACAACCCTTCACACTAAACAGCGCACCTTGGTGCCCATCTCTGCTTTAAAGTCTTCTCTTAACCTGATTAAAACCACTACTAACCACCAAAGCACTATTGACTATACCATAAATCAGTTGGATATACAGTCTACTCATTCAAGGCCAAGATGGGCAGTGATTCATCAGATTCCATCTGCAACTTAGAAAAAAATAAATTGTTTTTTGCAGCACTCCATTTAAAAAAAAGTCATCATGTATTAAAATGTCTTCATGTTTCACCATATCTAAGAAAAGCAAATGTGATATGTACATTCATGAATCAACAAAAGAATAAACAAAGGCCATTGTTTTGGGAATAAAGCACTTAATTGAAAGGAAGACATCTTATTTGACTGTGAGCACAATTATGAAGGACACAAAAAACATTTGAAGTATGTATAGAGCCAATTCTTGATTATAATGGAATGTGATGAGGCTCGTTTGTAAACTGAAAAAATTTTGATGACATGGTAGAAGTCTAATCAGATGCAATGAATCCTTAATGCTTCAGAATCAAGCAATAGTTTGGGCAAAAGAACCACTTCTCTCCTAAACACACAAGAACAGGAAGGCATTTTCAGCACCACCAAAGCACTGTTTCATCATTTCTGGAAATGCACGTGTTGGTTTGATGTCAGGTATAGGAGAAAGCTTTAAGAACTTATTAAGAAGCATCAAAGAATTCTGCAGAAAAGTTCATGAAAGGGAGCAATGGAAGCTTCTCTCCCCACCAGCAGTCACCACTAGAGCATTCATGCACATTATAACCACAGTAACTATTTTCTAGAAATGACCCAAATTTTGAACATAGTTCCAAGGCCCTGGAAGCAATGGGCAATCCTGGTACAAAGATGCTATTTTCTGCTCACCTCTGGACTCATATTTTTAGGGAACTTATTTAACCCAGCCCATGAAGTAAAGCCTTCAAAGGAACATTTGTGATCGAGAGTTTAATTTGGTGAAGTGATTTTTCTGAGCTCAAAGGTGAAGTGATTTTTCCAAGATCAAACATTAGCTACCACTGGCCAAGTTAGGTCTAGACCTCAAGGTTTTGGTCTCAAAGCCCATTTCTTCTCCCCTCTCCCCCTCCCCTATAATATATTAGACACACTCACCTAAATCTGTGGTGATATGAGCCAGGTCTTTTTTTTATTTTTTTACAATGGTCATGCTTGGGCCAATGTCCTTTTACTAGTTTCTTTAGTACTTTATATGTCCTGTGATCTCGAAAGGCTGAGATCTGCACATTATCCTATCTAGGAGCATTTTATTTCAAGCTTTGGTGGCCCTGGGGACAGTGTCTGTTTGAAAATGTGCCATCAGGCATCAAAGGTTAATTTCATAAACCACCTGACAAGGTATCCTCTGGAAGAACAACACTTGCCAGAGTCGCAGAGAGTGGCATGTGCAAGGGTCCTCTTGGGCAAGAAGTGTGAGAAGTGGGGCAGGAATTGCAAGAGGGGTCCTGGCACTTTCAGGATGCTCTCTGATCTCAAGCAATTTCCCTCTCGTGCCTGGGCCCTCAGTTTCCTCTCTATTCTCTAGAGAGATGCTTTTCTGAGAGGCAGGAAAAGGGTCAGTGCGGAAGCTGCAGCCTCCCAATGTTAGCCATTGCTAGAATCGAGTAAGGAAATTCTTTCTCTTTGGAACTTCATTTCTTTCCCATTAGTGGCAAGGTCAGAGTAACCATCTGAGGCAGGCCTTTCCTTCCCCTTGAACCTGGTGGTTCTTATCTTGCAAGTCTTTGAGAAGTGGTGCCAGGGAAGCAATAGGAAGAAGGAGAGATTATATGTTGCATAAGCCCTGGATCTGTATCTCTAGGATTCTTTGTAACTCCAAGATTCTATGACAAGATCCCAGGATGCAGATAAGTAGCTCTTCTTGGGCGGTGGGAGGGAAAAGTACGAAGCCATCAGACAGGTCCTTGGTATCCAGCCAGATGCCCTCACACAGGGACATTATTAAAACTGGATGCCTTCAAAAGACTCAGACACATAAGGATCTGGCTATCCCATTGCTGATGTCTTTGATTTTCCATGTGGCGATGATGGAAACAGCCGAGGGGCGTGAACGAATGTTGCTGGCCTCTGGGGCAGACCAAGATGTCTTCGAAGGAAAGAAGCAGAGCCTCCTGTTCTCCAACTTTGGATCTCCTGTTACTGAAGACAGATTCAAAATGCTACATCTCAAGTTTTGCTTGAAATAAAATGCTCCAAGATAGGATAATATGCAGATCATCTCTCAGGGACCAACAGCTTCCAACCCCCTCACAAACCATGAGGAGGCAGGGTTACTTCAGAGTAAGCTGGAGACCCCATCTCTCCTGTAGTTTGCATATGGCTTGGAAAAAGGGGGTGCAAACAGTTCCTTAAAGAACCTGACCTTAAGTCTCTGGATTTGCTGACTCTTGAACAGCACAGAACATGCCAACTTTGAACTAAAAATGTTGGTTCTTGTTTGGTTCAGTTCTAATTGGAAACCATCTGTTTTCTGAGGGCAAGCCACCTCACAGGCCTTTCTCAAAGCCGCTCCATGAGATGGGTATCATCAACTCTTCCTTACAGATGGAGAAATGAGGCTGAGAAGTTACTTTCCCAGGAGAAACAGTCCTGGTGGTAGAACAGGGACTTGAACCCAGGTCTGTCTGATGAAGACCTTTCCACTAACCCAGCGAGAAGGGACGATGGTCCTCACCCAGCCTGCACAACTGAATCATCTGAGAAGCTTTTAAGACACACCAGGGCCTGCTGCCCACTCTAGACCAATTAAAGAAAAAGCTTGGACCTGGACTGGGACCTATGAATGTTTTAAAAGCTCCTGGATTATTCTAACAAGCCACGAACAACTGCTCGAGGATCTTCCGATCCCAGACTTGACAGACTCACAAGAACCCCCTGTAAAGAGTAGAGAAGGAGCTCCCCTGGGAGGAGGGGTTCGGCCCTACATGCCCCTAAACTGGCCACCAGGTGAAGGCTCAGTTGGTGTTTTGGTGCATTTTCTGTTGCAGGGAAGTAGCCCCTGCACAGTGGAAGGAGGTTTCCTATGACTGGGGTGGCAGGACAGGCACACGTCTGTCTCTGCTGTTGATATTGGGGAAATCAGTCTATGAAGGTAGGAGGTCCCCTCTGCACGGCTTGGCTTGTTTGGCTGCCTGTGGGTGAGGAATGACCTGCGGGAGCCTGGACTGCTTCAAAGTCCAGGTGCAAGCAGTGGGAACCTGGAGCTGCCAGGTGGTGCATCTCTCCCGCAGACACTTTATTGCTCTTGTTACCACTTGCATGGGAACAGATCAGCCAGGCCCTTACATCTGCCTCTTCCAGCCGGGGCAAAGGCTTTACTTACAGGGACAGAAAACCTGCCTCATAAGGTAACTACAGGATTGAAGGCAGTAATGCCAGAACTGAGCCGAGCTGGGCCTGGTGCTGCCAAAGCGCCCCATCACCGTGATGGAAATGACGGTTCGTCCTGGCTTTCTTCCCTGCCCCTCTTGCCAACTCTGGCACTTCAATGCTGCCTTCTTAGGAACACATGGAAAAGCACTGAGTCCAGGGCCCTTCTCACTGTGGGAAGGGAAGTATGCACTGCCTATCGACGGCATCCGGCAGCCCACACTTTTCCAGATCACTCCCCTCACTCACAGCTCCTCTTTGAAGTGGCCCGTTCCTGGCCAGGGGGCGGTGGGTACTGAGGAATCAGCTCCTCTTACCAGCAGGCCTGCCCAGGGCAGAGCATGACAAAGGGAACGCAGCCTGAGTTGGTTTCAGATCCTGGTCCCAGCAGTTAGTAGCTCTGTGTGACCTTGACAGATGACTTGATCCCATCGAGTTGAGTCTCCTTTTGTGCACAACAGGGATATGACACCTGCCTTGCACAGGGTTATACTGAGGCTGGCCTTGCGCATTCCCCAGGCATGTTACCCCTCCAAGGTGAACCACCACTCCAACCCACGCAAAATACTAAACATCTCCAGAGTCCCAAGATGAGCAGAAGGCCGGATCAGGCAGGTGGATGAAGCAAATGGGCCTTTTATCAAACCCTAAAGTTGAGCGCTGAGTCCCCTACCTCCTCCTCCTTCAATGCCCCCACCGCCAACCTCAGCTTGGCCTCAGTCCCACCCAGGGAACATCCTGTCTCTTAAGTGTAAAGCACTTGAGGCCCCATCACCAGTCATTTCCATTCATTCACATAAGGACCCACTGCACCATGCCGACTCACTGTGTCTTCATGATGAGCAAAGGGCCAAGAGGTTGAGATGACACTTTCCTAATTGAAAATCAATAGAACTTTTCAAATTTCACTTTAAGTTCTGTTTTGAAAAAGCAGCAGATGTTGCATTAAATCTGGAGCCAATTCAGATGCCTCCCCTTCAGTGGCCACAACTCTCACGGGTGACTTAAGATTTGGGGTGGCTTCTCTATTAGAAACGGCCCTGGTCCTTATGGAGGTGGCCAGTGCTGGCAGAAGAGAGAAGCCAAGAGCCTGTAGCCCTCCAGCCCAGTCACTGTGAGATTTGGTCCCCAGAGTCCTGTTCCTTGGGAAGCGAAGAGAGGCCACTGCCCACAAACACCGTGGAGACAGGGTTTGGGGAATTTCATCCTCAGGCACCACAGAATGAACAGCGTCCCAAGCTCTGGAGGGTCTGTGGGAGGTAGACGCAGGTTTGCAGACAGAAGGGAAGCGAAGCTGGAGGCACCTTGGGAGAGCCTCAGGCCTAAGCCAGTTGGCACAGGTGGGGTAGGACAGCCATGTGGAACTGCATGAAGGAGGAATTTGCCTAAGTCCACAAAACCAGAAAATTGCAGAGCTGGTCTGACCTGAAGCCATGATCTTGGGGTATCATCTGGTCAGTTGAATTAGTTAGAAACAAAGGGAAATGAATACACCACTACTATTACGAAGGGGCTGACCCAAGCAATTCAGATGGGGCAGGATTTCTCGATGCAGTAGATGTAGGGTGTGGGGAGGAGAGTGCAGGATGGCTTCAAAATGTGTGGCCAGAGCCACTCACAGCCTGCAGCTGCCCTTAAACAGGGTGGGAAGACTGAAGTGGCACAGACTGCAGGGAGCAATCAGGAGCTGTTTCTGAGGGTGATAATTCTGAGACATCTGCTCAGCTTTTACTCTCATGCTTGTAAATTGCCCGGCACCTCACTGGAGGAGCTCAGAAAGCAACTGTTCCTGTTTCTGGGGTCACTGTTACCACTGCTGCTGCCCGACCTCGGCTCCTGCAGATGAGAACTCTAGCAGAGCTCAAACAGGTGGTACTGATGCCCTCAACAGGAGAGAAGGTAGCCGGCCCCCTTCCCTGGGGACCGCAAGCCCGAGGTAAGCAGCAGCCGACCACCTGCAAGTTTCCTTGTCAGGACCTTGTGTGAGAGGGAAGCTGACCCAGGTCAAGGTCACACCCCAGCCCTGAGCTTCAATCCAGGCTCCAAACAGAAGCGTCAGCAAGGACCCCTTTGTTCTTTGTGAACCAGAACACACTTATGTTCTCCACAGAGCTGGGGCTCCCAGCCAGAGAAAGGGACCTTGGATCGGACGGCTGGGCCTGCATCCATCTGGAGATGAGGACCCTGGGGCCACATTACCGGAAGGGACTTAGCCAGTATCACAGCCAGTTAGTGGTGGACCTCAGATCAGGTGTAAAGGTTTTAATGCCCGTCTACCCTGCCACGCAGCTGTTTTCAAATGGGGCTGAATCACCTGCCAGAGGTTTTCTGTTTCTTGGCATGTTGTTGTCATTAAGAGCATGTTAAAAGCTCTTTGGCAGCAGGAATTCAGTTCGGGTCAGCATTTGCTGCTACTGCTTTTGTGCAAGGTGCTTTCTTGGCCTTGGTGCCTCGTAAGTATGATGATGTGGGCTCTGTGCTGAAGGGCCCTTAGGGTTTGCCTCAGTACCCTGCCCCATGGATGCTTAGGAAAAGTTCAGATATACCTCACCATCTCCTGAGATGCCATTCTCCTTGCCACCACTACACAGAAGCGTACCCGTACTCCCAGATGTTCCAAGGCAGGAGAATCACCTTCACACCACAATTGTTCTCATGCTTTTGGAAGGAGGCTGTTCACTGTATAAAAGATTAGGGGATGAAGAACATAAAGAGTGTGTTGGGTTCTGATTCCAGGAATGGCAGAGCAACTTGTCTTGAGCTCCCTCTCTGGAAGATAACCATAATAAACTCTTAACAAAATCATTAAAAAAAAAAAAAAAACTATTTTGAGGCACTGGAGAGTGGCCAAAAGCAGACATGAATGTGAGGGTATTCAACCTGTGTAAGGAGGAATCTACACTGACTGTCCTATATGTGTAGTTCTTCCCAGCGGGCGGTCTCCAGTCTGCATGGCATGCGGAGACCAACTACTGCAACGCAAAAGCCGGAGTCTCATTGTTCTGAGGTATCAGTGGGTTTTGTTTTTCCTAGTAGATATCTATTAGCATAAGAGATGGTTTTCTGCAGAAGAAATTATAGTCTGACTTAAAGATGAAAGAAACATGTAAGAGAAGTTAAAACATACATTTAGGCACTGATTTCATTTTATTTAGCTTTTTAACCAACTAAAAAATTTTATATGCAGTAAACTTTATATGCAGCAAAGCATATCCATCTTACATGTACTGCTTGGCTGATTGTATGTGTGTCTACACGTAGGTCATCATCACCCAGACTCAGGTGTAAAACACTTCGATCACCCCCAGAAAGTTCTCTTGTGCCCCTTCCCAGTCAGTGCCCATAACCAGACGTAACCAGTAGTCTGACTTCTGTCACCAAAGTTGATCTTGCCTGTTGTTCTGCGTTATGTAAAAAGAATATTGTCTTCTTGTGCCTAGTTTCTTTTATTCAACAAAACCTCCGTGTGTTTTAGCTATGTTAACATTTGGGTTGGTAGTTAATTCCTTCTTATTGTTGTGTAGTTTTCCATTGGATAAAAAGCCCACAATTTATTTGAAGGATATTTGAGTTGTGTCTAGTTTGGGGCTATTAACAATGAAATTGCGTGGATATTATTGTACATGTGTTGTGGGGGGCATGTGCAACATTTCCTCTAGATATGTTCCAGAAGTAGAACTCCTGGGCCGTAAAGATAGACATTTATTTAGCTTGAGGAGATATTGCTAAACAATTTTCCAAGGTTGTTGAACCAATTTACAGTATCAGCAGTGCATGAGAGTTCCTGCCGCCTCACGCGCTTGCCAACCTGAATGGTTTCCATTGAAGTCATGGTTCTGGGGCGGTGTGGTGTCAGCCTGCTGTGGCTTCCGTTTGCATTTCCGGGCTGAGCAAGGACGTGGCTGCCGGTCGGTGCGCAGTGTTGTCGGACTCAGTTGAGTCGGCTCACTTCCGTGCAGCTCTCCACCAACGCCCCCATCTCAACTTTGCAGAGACCATAGGAGTCAGAATGGAAAACTGAGGAGATCTATAACTATCCCTACCTTAAGGCTCTGCCTTTGAAATAGGGACAATCTGTCTACATCTTTCTTCCAAGGGAACTAGAAGTAGTCATTGTCCCAAAATTCTTCCCAATTTCCCTCTACAGTGAGATCACTCCAGGCCTTCCCCTTAACTCGGCTGCGACGAGGGAAGTGGCTGTCCAAGTTCATGATAGCAAGTTGGGAGCACAACGAAGGGAGAACCCAGGCCACTGGCTGAATCGAAACCCATGGCTGGTCTCCTAAGATAACGGAGTCCAAGGCAGGCTGCACCTGATGCCTCCACGAGACCATCCGCTCTGGTACCGCTGCGTCTAAGACAGTAGTAGCCTGTTGCCAGGTGGCAGATACATGGAAAGCAGCTGCCTTTGCCGAGGGCCCTGGCTGGGAACGACTGCTTTTCATCCCCACCTAGATATTAATCACTTTGCAAACTGCCAGCCCATTGCCAGCTGCATTCCTTGACTGCCCGTGTTTTAATAAGGCCCGAGCACTGCCGCAGGCTGGAATACAATGTGCGGATTCACCAGACAGGATTACAGAAGGGGCTTTTCTTTGCTGCACCAGGCCTGGGAGCTTGTGTGCATTTCTGTGGCACCACAGTATCTGCAAGGAGGCATTCACTTTCTAAGAAGGATGCTACCCACTGAGCTATTCAGAGTGGGTAAATGAGAAAATGGGTTAATAAAATACATGCTAGAGAAAAAGAAAATAAGATTAAGGGACTGATGTTTGGGCTGAGGGTGCTGCTCTGGGCTCCAGGAGAAATAGAACAAGATGATTATTTTTTCTTCAGCCCAAAGGACGTCATGCCCAGAACACCACCACTAATCCAATTTTCCTATTCTAACAAGTATTTGATCAACACCTTTTTAAAAGTTCAATTCTCATACTGACCAGCCACTAGTTCCACTCTATATAGATCTATTTCCCATTTCTTTGGCAGAACTTGACTATGCAATGCTTATTTGCCCTAATGATACAAGAGCAGTGGGCCAAGTTTGATATCATTTTTTTAGCATAACAACAGTTTGGCGGGGGGGAGGGTGTGATTCTCACTTTTAATAGTCCAAGAACCTACGAGTTAATTAAGAGTCATTTATGTAGCATGGATTTAAAAGTCAGCAGTGACTTCCCAGCCTGATCAGAGGTAACCTTGTTTGGTGAACAGGCAGTAATAATTTTTCTCCATAGCCAGAGGAGGGGGAAGGGATGATACCGGGAAGCTAGGAACTGAAGGTTTCGTCAGTTAAGACTCTTTCCCAAACTTTCAAGCTGAAAGGTTTTTGAAGAGTTTCAAGCATGTTTTTGCAAGACATTACAAAAAGAAGAAGAAAGGTTAAATACAAGAATTGAAGTTTGGCAGGCAGTATTCCCTGAACTCAATGCATTGCTTTTGTGGTATTTTGAAAAAAGAAAAGAATTTTGCTTTGAAAATGTCATACTCCAAAGAAGTTTTTGCAAGTTATTTCTAGGGGAGTTGACTCCTATTTAGTTGAATGGATGATTTGACTGTTCCTTTAAAGACATTTCAAACTGTTCCAAACAGTCTCTCTTTTTTTTTGAACAGACAACGACGTCGTACCCTACCCAACGTTCCTGCAAACCAGGGTAGGAGGGGAGGTATTTCCATTTCAGTGGATAAATAATAATTACAGAAATGTTAAGATGCTAAGGCTCAAGCCTGATAATCTTCTCGAAAGATATGGAAACATATGTCACTCCGCTGGCCCCGGAAAACTCCCCAGATATGAGGCAAGCTATCAGGGACTACTGGAACTTCAGGAATGAGTTGCCACTGTGCCATCGACACAACTGTTCTAGAAAAAGAACTCGGCCTCTGTTTATTCTTCCATCTCACATGGCCCGATTTCCTCTTTCCCTTGGGGAGGTGCTCAGAGAAGAGAGGATGCGCTGTCCCATATTGGATTTGTTTCCCTTTGTGTCGAGGGACAGGATGGCATGAGGCCCTTAGTGCTCTGGCACTTCTAATAAGGAGCCTACCAAAAGTGGTTGGCACCGATGGTGGTGAGAACTCAGGGAGGCAGCCAGCTTTGATGGAAAAACCCATCTGCATGGGAAGGGAGATGATGTTCCGGAACATGATTGTGACAGACAGTGGGAAAATCTATTACCCGTCCAGCAACACTGTGCTCCTGCGGGGTGATGGCAAGTACCTGTTCTTTTCCACTTGCATCGTGATGCTTAGAATATTTTTGCTGAGGCTCCCAAGATGATCTAGTCCCCCTCCCTCACTTCACAGAAACTCAAAGTCAGAATTTAAATGTCTTAACCCAGGCCATGTGGCTAGCTGGTGAGAAATATGAATGAACTGCTCAGATGGTCCTGACACAAGGTTAGCATGGTAATAGAGGGGCACCTGGAGTACCCTTCACTCTGCTCAGCCTTAGCACAGTACCCAGCATGCAGCAGGTGCTCAGGGAATGTTAGCGGCCACCATGGTGGACGACCTCATCAGATTATGCGGTCTACCTGAGAGCGAAGCTTAACGCAAGTGCCTGAAGTGAGTGGGTTCCCACAGAGATCACTAGAAAGTAAATCTTATCCTCCCATTGGCTTCTGTGGTAACACCAGAGTCACTGTTGTCCTGGGCAGGCAGGGCAACCCCTCTGATTAGTTCAATCCGTTAGGGAATATATCAAGGCCGTTGTTTTGATCTCCTCTTGACCTATCCCATTTCCATTTCCTTTGTGCCAGTGTCAAAGATGATGCCCTGGTCAGTCATTTTATGTCTGCATTGGGCCATGGAGCTCAGAAAAATAGCTAGGGTGGATGGAGGCGGGTTCATGAGAACTGCTGGACAAACAGAGGTGTTCTGCAGGTCAGCTTCCGCGGGGAAGGAGGGTCTGCGGCTGGTGGGCGTGCTTAGCCTGCAGGTGTGGCGGATTGCCGGCAATCTGAGAACTTGGTAACGTGTTGAGTCTTCCTAAGTTAAGCATGTCTTCTCCACCTTCTTCTTCTCTCCTGTTACTTCCAGAGCCAGCCATCCCCCAACTCCAAACTTCCTTCTCCTCTTCCTCTGGCCTATTTGCAGGCCGTGTCTAATAGAATCAGGTTGTATTTCCACACTTTCCCAGTAGGTGCCCCCATTTGACACAGCTTGTACTTCAACCTGTACCTGATATTGACCACTTGTGTTCAGTAAAACTAATCAATGTCCAAGTGTGGCTATCCTAGAGAGGTTAGACTTCTGTAAAGAAAAGGCTACTGTGATTCTCCCCGACTCCTGACCAACAGCAAGTCTGCAGTGGTCTGGGACAGCCACCACAGCCACCGATTGGTGCCCATCGCTTATCGGCGCCTAGCGCGGAACCTGGCAAGCATGCTAGGACCTGAGGATGCAAAGGGGAATGCATTTCCTACCCTCAAGAAGCTTACAATCTTGAAGGCTTCATGAAATCCATCCACACTTTTGTATATACACAGAACAATTATTGCAAAATAACAATGAGTGTACTAAGTACCTGCTATCAGGTGCAGGGCCCCCACCCCCCAATCTTACTAAGAAATTGATGCATAGCGAAGGCAGCTGACTAGTCCCAGGAAACTTGTCCTCAGCCAAAATGCAACAGAGTGGAGTGTAGACTCAGGCTAGGTGACAGGTAAAACTGCAAAGCCAGGTTACGGGGTGGTGGGTGTGACTTACTGTGGGGTCTGTGGGTCTTATGTGCAATCTTGACTCCCACAGAACTGAAAAGCATTCTGGAGTGACCCCTCTCTCTCCTGCATGCACACATGCACCCCGCCTCCCCTCCGGTGGGCTGCTGTGGACTGAGGAAGGGAAGCCTTTCAGCCTTTGGGTGCAGACCTGGGGCCTGTTTCTGTTTGAGAGCAGAGCCCGGTAGAAGCTTATTTAAAGGATGTCCCTGGCTTTGGGCCCTCTGATGCCTCCAGCAACAAGCCCACTCTAACAGAGCCTCTCCGAGACACCCTTTCTCACCACACATGCAGCCCCCCTCTCTCTGAAGGCAACCTGGGAAGAAGGCCCTCACCCACTTCCTACAGTCAGACTCCCTGTGGCCCGCAGCCTCTGTGGAGAGCCCTTCTGGTAAATTCAGGTCTAGCTTTGCTTGGTAATAAACATCCATTTTCTCCTGCTGCAGAAATATTTGTCACATTTAAAAAAAAAAAGCAAGGTGGAAATATTGGCATACCCCAAAGAGATGCTGAAGACCCAAGTGAACCCCTGACCCCAGGCCCCCCAAAACATTCAGGGTCACCACACTGGAATCCCAAGGTCACTGTACCAACCCAGAGTCCTCTCCCCACACCCAGTACTGCCTAGCCCCGTCCAGCAGAATCACATATCAGAAGCCAGCATTTGACTTCCCCCAAAACCAGTTATTAAAAACATACTTCATCCCCTATCTTTCTTTTGTGAGGAAAAAACACCGAAGAAATGTTTGCCAAAGTATGTTAGAATAGCCCAGCACATTTTAAGGCTCTTAAAAAAAGCTAGGCCCTCCATAAGTTTTTCCCCCTCCTATGATAAACATCCTGAAACATCTTACTTTCCAATGTGCAAAGATTAGAAAACCACTGTACAATGGAAAATCCTGAAGTGAGAGAGAGAGAGGTTACAATTATCCCTAATGTGGGCCAATTGGGGCTCACAGTGCTTTTTAAATCTTTTACTTCTTCACAGAAGAAATGTTTAAGCAGTTGTAGTTCTGGCAAAAATGCAAATGAAACCCTCCAATTCAAGTAGAAGTTCCTCTAGGGTCTGCACAAATCATATTATAAAGCAGCTTTTATGTATCTAGAATAATTGCACTTGATTTGAAGAAGTTTGTTTTTTGTTAAGCTAACTTTAGCAGCAGTGCTAATTGGGAGCAGACGCACTGCAGCACCCAGACCGTGCAGGCACCTTTGCTCTCATCTAAGTGTGTGTTTACATGTGTGCAGTACGTCGGAGATAATCACAGCCTAGGACATCCATTGCCCTTTACAGTTCAACCCCAAATCTCCGTGACTTCTCAAGGGCTGGGTCATGGTCACCTGCCCCTCTCCCCTGCGGAGTCACTACTTGGGCTCACATTCTATACCCTCACCCCCAGAAGCAGAAGACCCAAGCCCCGTGGCTCATTTTGAGTGATGTGCCCACTTTGGTGACCCCTCCGGTTCTTTTAAATCCAAGAAATGGAAGAGTGACCTAAAAGAAATGAGGGCTGAGGCTTTAAAGGATTACTCTCTCAGAGAAAAAGTTCGGTCCCTGGGAGAGAAGAGCCCTAGGCCTTTGGAGAAAGTATGAGAAACATTTTGATCTTTTCATATAAACCACTCTACTTTTGAAAACCTGCTGCCCTTTTTTTTTTTTTCCCAGAGTGCTAGCTGAAGTGTGTGTATAAATAAGATAGAAGAAATAAAACCAGGACAGAGGCATTTTGAAACAAAAACCCAAGACAGGCTCATTTCCAATCGAATCATAAGCACACATGTTGGGGTCTCAAAGCAGTTTGTCCCTCCCAGCTCTGGTAGGAGGGCCTGCCCCAGTTATTCCCAGGAACTTGAGAATGTGTAGCCATTGCTTCCTGTCTGAGCAGACTCGGGGGACCACCAGCTGCCTCCCTTAACCCAGGAGCACCAAGAAGCCCAGTGCCCAGAACCCCAGCCAACTGGTCCAGCTCTAGCCATGCGTTACAGAGCCCTGACATCGCCCGGCAAAGGGCAGGCCTGTCTGACCCACCCCCTACCAGGCTTCCTCTGTGCAGGCTCCCCTCTCCGGAGCTACAAGACACATGGCAGGAGGAGAGGTTGGCTCTGTGGTTGAAAACACTGTCAGGGCCCAGCAGATGGAGAAGGGAGCTTTCCAGATGTTGCACACAATAAAGCAAGTTTTTATTTCACTATTTCTTTTTTTAATGAGGAGAGGGGGAGTTGTAACAAGGGCAAAATGTGAGCTTTCAAAACCTCAGTTGGTGGTGTGTGTGCTTGTGTGCATCAGGCAGAAAGGGTTGCGGGCTGCGCGGTGGAGGGGCAGACGCTGGAAATGTCACATTCAAGACCAGGGTAGGGCTGCCGTTGGTTGTAGGGGACGGCTCCCTGCTCCAGCACGACCGGGAAACTGCAGAAACAGGCTCTTCCTTTCTGTGCGTTCATCTTTTCTGTGTAGACGAGCATTCCAAATGGGATTAAATGAAATGGAGAAATGAAGCACACATTTCCAAGTTAGTTAGCATCCCGCTCCCCCTTGTTTTCCTTTCTCCTCTCTCTCCCTCTTTTTAAGCCAGAGAGACAGGCAACATCATGACCCTGGAAGAGCTGCTGCCTCCGGGAGCCCAGAAAGACTCCTGCAAAAAAATAATAAATGTAAGAGTTGTGATGTTTTTTCCTCCTGGTGATGAGGATCTGTGTGAGGCTGACTTTCCTCTTTGGTGGGAGAAGCTAGGATGAAAGTCCCCCTCTCCCCCGGGACAGCCCCTTTGGGGGACAGATCTTTTTAACAAGCCATTTCCTGGTGCATGAATAGTTGGTCCCCTTCCCCCTTGAACAGTGTCATGCACCATGTCAGACATCAAAGCCCTAATTAAACCCATTCTTTAATTGTGTCTTTTTGCTTCATTACTTTCTCTTCCCCTTTGATGAGGGCTGCACCTCTCTGGTCACCCCCAAATTATCCATTCCTCTTCGTTTTACCGAGGAATCTGAAAATTGCTCACTGGGTGGTTATTATTGGGGCTTCCCCCCTTTATTTCTTCTTCAAGTTGGGGACAGGGTCTCTTCCCTGCCCCCTCCCCCATCCTCCCCTAGCAGGCCAGCAGTTAAAAGGATATTCACACCTTTTTCCTCCTCTATTCTTATGAAGTTTCCATTGATTATTGTCCTGAAATTCCTTGGTCCAGTCATAGATAAAAGGATAATGACTTCAAAGGGAAGAGTTAAGAGTTTAACCCCAAGCTAAGAGAGTGGACAACTAGATAATTGAGGGTAATAACCCATCACAGCCTTGCTTTCAAAGGATCTCCAAGCTGAACTCTCAGGTGGCTTTAATTTTATTAACATTTGTAACCCCTGACTTGAGAAGAGGGCCTGGAGTCATTAGGAGCTTCAAAGCTCCAGGTAACACTGCGCCTGGCCAGGAACCTGACATCAATTTGGGCCTGTGCGCTCCCCTCACAGGATGGTAGTGCCTGCCGCTAACTCCAGGTTTCTCCGCCAAACCACAGAGCCCAGATACTCAGAGAGGGGCAGGAGGAGATCAAAGGTCCCACTTGGCCCCCACCTCTTCATGATGGCAATCAAGAATTCAAATCAAATGAACACACATAAAAAGTGTAAGGATTTGGGGAGGGATGGAAAGCCTCCCTCTTCCACTGTCCTGGGGCAGGATTCACAGAGCAGGGATCCCAGTTTCCTCGGAGCCCAGATCCACTCTGCGCTGGTCTCGGGGGTGGGCACTGGTGGGAAGAGGGCTTGAAACTTCAGGGGCCTCCGGAAGTCGGATGGACCCCCAGCCCAGACCTCCCATCCTGGCCTCCGCCTCCTTCAGCCTGCCTTTCTTACATCCTCTAAGATGCCCCCATTGTTCATGGAGAGAATCAGGCCTGGCAACCAGACCAACATCTATCTTATGAGTGAGAAAATAGAGTTTCCAAAAGGTGAGGCGACATCCCCAAATCACCAGCTAATTGCTGATAGCAGAACCAAGCCCAGAGGCAGAACTCTGTCTCCCATGGCTAACCATGGAGGAGCAGACAAGACCTGGGGAAAATAAACTAGAAAAATTGCCCAACGGAGACTCAACATCTAGCATAAACATTTGCCACATCCCTAGTTAGCATCTCTCCAAACCCTCTGGGTCACCTTCCGGCTCTGCACACCTGCATGTGGCTGTTCAGTAAATCCCAAAGGCGAGAGGGTCGTCCTCTTGGTCAGTGTGGCCTCTTCAGACCCATCCCCTGATTTATTATGCAATTGCCTGACTCCATCTCCATCTCCATTCTCCTGGGTTAAAGGGGTGCTTGACAGCCTTCCAGGTCACTGAAATCGCCAGGCCTTCCCTGTGCAAGGCTTCAGGCTGTCCTTTTGGCGGTTAGAAGTTTTAACAATAGGCCTTTGAAATGGATGACACTTGAACAGCTTCCAGGGCAGCTAGAGCCTCACTCCTCTGCAGACCATAGGGCAGGGCTTGCCAGCCACATTCTCCTCCTCGCTGGCTCCTGCACGGAGTCACCTGAGCTCCCAAAGGACCAGAAAAAAACCCAGGCCACCAGGGCTGGTACAGTGCTTGCCATCGGGTGCATGCTCTGTAAATGTTCCCTGAGTTTGGGCAGCGCGCAGAGGGCTCCGCCCAGCTCTCAGGGCATGGGCCACCAGCAGGAGCATGAATGACTGCTGTTCTAGCCAAAGGGCTTGCAGCATCTCAAGCTGCACCCCAGATTGGAGTGGAATTGCACACTTGGGCCTCAGGTGGAAGAACGGGGCAGGTGCAGAAGACAGCTGGGGTTCTGGCACCTCTGCACCCCCACCTCTTGTGCTGTGCATGGCCTGTTTGCCCTGCCGCTGCCAGCCTCTTGCAGAATGACTGCTCTGGGAAGATGGGTAGGACCAGGGAGTCGCTGTGGCCAGGAGCCAGCTGGCACCATGGCTTCAGCACCTTTTAAAACCTGTGATTGAGTCAGTCGGTCCGCAGTGACTCTCCTTGATCATACATGGGCTGTACAATAAGGACTATACCAGTCATGCCAATGAGGATTGCTCAGTCAGTTCTTTGCATGTGGTTGGTTCTTAGAAAATTATGGTTGGTTTTCAGTATAGCCTGATAGGAGAAAATAATATACTGACATACCTCATTTTATTGCACTTTGCTTTATTGCTCTTTTTTGGAAACCGGAGGCTTGTGGCCACCCTTTCCCTACCCTGCCTCTTGGTGCCATTTTTCCCAACAGCATTTGTTCACTTCGTGTCTCTGTGTCACATTTTGGTAATTCTCACTATGTTCCAAACTTTTCCAATATATTTGCTCTGGTGGCCCGTAAGCAGTGATGACAGCTCGCTGAAAGCTCAGATGACAGTCAGTGTTTTTTTAGCGATAAAGTATTTTTATATTAAGGTGTGTACATTGTTTTTAGATACAATGCTACTGCACACTTAATGGACTAGAGTATAGAGTAAACATAACTTTCATACGCACCAGAAACCCCAAAATTCATTTGACTCACTTTATTGCGATACTCACTTTATTGCGGTGGTCTGGAACCAAGCCTGCAGTATCTCTGAGGTCTGCCTGCATATGGTTTGTTCAGATCCCAAGTTTTTAAAAAGCCATCTGTGAGTTTAGATATTACACACTATAGCCTACATACTTCTGTAGAAGAGAGAACTGGGAGGTCGCTGGCAAGATCCTTAGCCTGGCCTGGCCTTCCTGCCCTAGGGGCTACACATACAGCTTCGGCATCTCTTGCCCAGAACCCCTGTCAGCAGAGAGGTGCCTGAGGTCAGGGTCACAGGTCCTTGGCTTGGGGACAGAATGAGTCCATGTGTGAAACTGGATGCTGGGAATGTGAGTATTGCCAACCTTTGATTTTTACGATGTTGTAACACAGATGTCTTAGTTTAGACACATGTGTGGTGTACTGGAATGAGCCCAAACTTTGAAGTCAGACAGACATGTGTTCAAGTCCAGACTCTGCCCTTCCCTGACCAGCTTTGCTTGGACAAGTCCCACAGCCTGTCAAAACCTTGGTCTCTCCAGTGGTGTGTGATAAAATGGTCACCTGTTAGGCCTCCAGGCCACCTGCCTCAGCTGGGCATCTGCCTTGTTTGATGTTCTGGGAGCGTGGAAGTGAATGAATCTCATCCTTGCCCTTAAAGAGCTCAGGGCCCAGAGCTTTGAGGAGAGGCTCCTTGCCATCCAGTGGGACGGGGACCTGGATTTAGACACAGGTGTCCTAGGAGGGCCTGGCTACCCTGCAGTACCAGGGCCACAAACCCTGACAGAGAAGTTCTCTGTGGTTATGGAGGGGTTCCTCAATAATTCAGATGTTACAGGCATAGTTTTGACTTTTGTCTTGCAACCATGAGGGCCCAAGACCAGTAGACCTTGTAAGTGGGCCTGGGGCACAGAGGGGGTCGTTCTGCTTGTAAGCCTGCCAAGGGAAAGGGGTCCGAAAGGGGTCTCCTAAGCCACATCACCCCCAGTGCTGATTTCCCAAGAGAAAGGCAGTGGCTTGGCTTGCCTGTCCCATTAAAAGGGGAAGAGGGTGACTTTGGGTCTAATTGGCTCTGGAGCGCCGAGGAAGGCTGGCTTGACCTTGGAGGCTGGCGGAGTATGGCTGGCTGGACTGGGAGGGAGGGTGGAGAGCTGGCTCTGGGCCTGGTTGAAGGCTTATCAGAGCCTCATTGACTGGCCGACTTTGATCTCTATCTTCAAGTCTGAAGAGGTAACTCGGATGCTCAGTGATTAAGTGCATTTGGGTGGAGATCACATGCCTTAGTGTATCTGCGGCTTGTAGGGACAGACCAAGGTCTCTGTCAGTATCCTGCCTGAGGGTCAAAGTTCCACCCTGTGTGCCTTCTCATCGCTTGCATGAAGCCTGCAAGGGCAGTCATCGGCCTGTAGGGCATGTTCAGTAAATGTCACTTTCCGCCCCGCCTGCGCAGGTCTGACATTACTCACCATTCTGGAAGTGGAGTATATTTGAATATTCTTGGAGAATTTTCCCAGGCTGGATGCCCATTTTTATCTCTATAACAATCTTAGAGATGGGTAGGGCAGGTAGAGCCATCCTGGTTATGGGGATAAAGGGCAATGAGTCACCGATGGATGGGGACTCACCCTTGCCCACACTCAGATAACCAGTCATGGGCAGCCCGTGGACGGGCTTCTGGAAACCCGCCCCAGTTCTTGCTGTTGTAGCCCTATTGCAGCCATCAATGGTTCCTAGTTCGCACTGAGCCCAGTGTGGGTCCACGTTCCTTTCTCTGCCATGTCCCTTGCCCCTTTCAAAGCTAGAAGGAATCCTTTAGAGACACAAGGTCCCCACAATCCTGGAAAGAGCTGATGTCACAGACCTGTTTTAGACTCTCCTTGACCTTCTAGATTTAAACCATATAAGTTCCTCCCAAGCACATATTCCTGGCCAGGCCTGGCTGAGACCCATGGCCCTGGGATGCGCTGGGAGGCCCTGGGCAGTCTCATCACAGCAGCACAAAACTAGCTCAGTGCCCTGTCCTCCGGCCCCCTCACCTCCCTCGGGCACTGGCTTTGTCCTGCTTTCTCTCCCAGCCTCCTTCCTGCATCTCTGGGGAAGCTACCAGAACCCACTTCCACTGCAAGCATGGCAAGCAGGAAGTGTCTGCACCCCCTATCATATGCCCCCTGCCCTTAACCAGTGACTGGCAAATGCTGGGGCATAAGCACCAGGTCCCTTGTCCCCAAGCCAGGATGACAGTGAGGGGTGGACTACCCTGTCCCCAGATTTGCCAGACTGGCTTCCTTCCCTCCTCCAGGAAGTTTTCTCCTCTCTTACAGGTTTTTGCTGAAACGACTTCTAATAATTCTCATTCCCATCTCAGGGGCTGCTTCTGGGGAGCCCAAGCTAAGGCAGTTGCTGAAATAAAGTGTGAATATCTAGGCAGCTATGACCTCTTAGGTAATGATGGACTCCCAACCCGGGTCACCACTTTCTGAATCCCCCCCTCTCGCCAAGTCCAGCTCCCCCACTGCTGACACACCCACAGAAAGGCATTAAGTGAAACACAGCTCGATAAGATTGAGCCATGTTAAAACAGTTTCTCTTGTAAAGTCAAGTCTGAACTCCATGGCAGAGTATTAGGTTTCTCCTTGATCTAGCCCGCCAACTCCACAGGGATCGGAAGCTCTGTGCAGTTCTGGAAGGGTCTGGGAGGAGCTGTCCGCACTCCCAAGGCTGTGTCGAGTTTCTGGGCCTTTGCTCATGCTGTTCCACCTACTGGAGCTGCCCTTCCCAGCTTCTTTGAACTGGTTCTGGCCCTTTGTCATCTCATCCAGGGTGGGCTCAGTGCCCCCTCTCATGCCCCGGCACCCCGAGTGCATCTCTGCTTTGGCCCTTACTCTGTTACTGTTATGTCGTCTGCTTCTGTGTTTCTCTCTCACAGAAAAAGGGCTCTTGGAGGCCCAAACCTGTGTGTGACACCAGCCCTGAGCCTAGCACAGTGCACAGCGCATGGCAGGCACCTACAGACACAGGTCAGATCTGCCTGGTGATGCTCCTTGAACCACGGTGCTGTGCTGTGGCTGAATTGTCTCCCACCCCCATTCATTCATTCATTTGTTAAATTCTTAACCCCCAAGATGATGATACTGGGGATGGGGCCTTTTGGATGAGGTCATGAGGGTGGGCCACACACACACACACACACACACACACACACACACACACACACCCATGTTGGGATTACTGCCCTTGTAAGAAGGCAGATCTCTTTCCTCTCTCCCTCTTCTTCCATGTGAGGACATAGTGAGAAGGTGGTCCTCCACAAGCCAGGAGAGAGTTCGCACCAGGAACCAAATTGGCTAGCACCTTGATCTTGAAATCGCAGCCTCCAGACTGTGAGAAATAAATGTTCATTGTTTAAACCACCTAATCTATGGAATTTGTTATGCTAGCCAGAACAGACTGATTCATAGGGGCATATTAAACCCAAATACTTTGGTATATCACATCAGAGTGAACACCAAAGCACCCATACTGGAATCCACCCCTGAGACCTTCTAGATGTTGTCATTTTGTTTTTGTTTTGTTTTTCATGGTGGGAGAAGGAATTAAGGTATGTCTGCCCATTAATTCTATGTGTCTGTCATGACAACACTGCCATCCATTTGTTTTAGGATAACTTTGTGCAGGCTAGTCTGAAAATCCGTGGAATCGCTCACTGCCCCCCACACCTGGGTGTCCAGGGCAGAGCTCTGCACCTCCCCAAGGACCCTGAGGCAGGTGACAGGTGCAGCCCGTCCCGTCTGGCAGCACTGGGCCTGTAGGCGCGACAGCCAGGCCTAAAACCAGGCTGACAGATGCTCTCGCTCTGTGATCCTGCATTATCTATTTTATCCCACTCTTTCTGTTTCATTCTTATATGTTAGCATTATTTGCATGTGATGTACAGGGTAAACAGTGAGGCACATGTCCCCAGAGGAATAGTTCTGATCCATCAGAGACAAAGGCAGGCAGGCTGGCCCTGGAGACTCTATTTGGACAATTCTTGAGGCAGGTAGACAAGAGTTTCACTTTCCTGAGCCCAAAGTCGCCGTTTTTCCATGTTCTCCGAGGGTGGGCCAGAGGGGTGATGTGCACTATGTTTATTCCGTCCTGCGGGGGGTAGGGGGGATCGGGTGAGTAGGGGGCGCCTAGACCCGGCCCATGCCATCTGCAACCCTGGCCTCAGAGCCGGGCCTGCAGGACTCCCCGGGGCCCTGCCCGCCCTCACAGGGCCGGCCCACTGGCCTTGGCTCTGCCGCCTCTGCCCGCAGCCAGCACCGGCCTGGCCAGGAACTCTTAACTCTGGTGCCACAGCCAAGGCTTTGTAGCTCCTCCTGGAGAGGCAGGCTGTGCGGCTCCTCTTCCTCTGGCCCAGAGCCCACGGGGCTCCCTTCCTTCCGAGGCCATCAGCCCTTGAGAAACAAAGCAAGTCCTTTTGCTGGTGCTCATGACCCTTGCAGGGCATCCCCCTGCCGGGGGCAGAGACCCAGCCACACGGGAAGCTTCCTAAGCCTCCCCTGCAGAAAGCCTTCAGGACCCGGGCAGGAGAAGAGTTAAGTTCTGGGCTGAGGCTTCAGTGTTCAGTTTCTTTATTTCCTGTTGATGACATTATTGCCTTCCTACAACCATTGACACATGTTGCTTTCATCTGTTTCATTTCAAGACATGAGTACACTCGCTGGAAACTATGCTTAATAGCTAAACTCAAAACATTTGGATTTCCTTTCCTTCTGGACTCTCTGCTGGTATGCTGCACTCGCTGGGGTTGGTTTTTTGGGTGGCAGTGCGTATGTTTTTTTTTCAGCCACCATTTTTAACGTAGCAGAGAAGCCCGTGGCTTCCTGGCCTATTGCCTCAGGCCCATCTGCTGCTACAGAGGCGATATTTCACTTCCTGGGGGCACCAGCGGCCGGTCCGAGCCCCTCGTCACAGTGCTGGAGAACAGCGTCTCCCAGCCTCCTCCCTGGCCTGGCTCACTGTCCTGTTAGGGAGAGGACTGGCCCCTTTAACTCTAGGCTGGGTAGGTGGGTTCTCCTGGAGGTCGCTGCGTCCTTGAGCTCCTCCCCATGACTTATGGTTTGGACCTTCTGAATGGAGCCCCCAGAACAGAGAGGTGGGGCTCATCAGTCTGGACCCAAGAACTCTGGGGAACAAACAGGCCTGGCTGCCTGGGGACAGGATCTAGACAAGTCTCTCCCTGGCAGGGCTCTGATGGAGAGCGGTCTTTGGAAGCGGGCCAGCCTCATCTGGTTGGAATCGGGTTTGACATGTGTTTCCAAACCTGGTTGCAGCCACGTGCCCTTTCCTGGGTTAGGGCAGTACCGCCTGTTGACAGTGCAAAGCCCGCAATCGGTCTGCTCGTGAAAGAGCCGGGAAGGTGGCCACCCACCTGGCCTGGGGTGCCTGCCCTGTGTCAGCATGCCCAGTGCCACCCCCCCAGGCTCTCCAGGGCATCTAGGACATTTTCCTTTGGGGAGGCCAGGGGGAAGGAGGCAAAGGAAAGCCACAGCCTGGTTCCCTAAGAAGGAGGCAAACATTTACAGGGCACTTACTGTATCCATGGACCTTTATGTCATTTTCTCATTTTATCCTGCCTGTACCAGGGTGGTTTATTCCCATTTCACAGCTGAGAAAATTGAAGCTCAGAAAGGGTAAAAAAATTTGCCCAAACCACATAGCTTTTAAGTGGTAAAATTGGGATATGAGCCCAGGCTGTGGTCTTGCAAGCAGTTTTCTTCTGCCGCATCATACCTGTCCTCTTCCCAGCAGCCCAGAGTGGAGCGGGCGGGGTGGGGGTGTGACCCCCGTGGCCTGTCTGGTAGTTCTGAGAAGAGTCTGTATCCCTTCCCCTCCTCCTCTTCCCCTCCTCCACCCACCCGGGTCTTTTCTGCCCAGCAGTCAGCATTTCAAGCAGGTAGGCAGAAAGTTTACAAAACCTAATAGATAGGTGAGTGTGGCTGCATGCATTTGATCCAGGAGGAGAGAATGTTTAAGGCCACCCTACTGCCCCTTCCAAGTTGGCAGATCTAGCCAAGAGCCTGAGATAGCAGGAAGCGTGGGGAACAAAAATTTCAAGGGCAGAAGCGTGTGAGTGGAATGCAAATGCTACACGGATTATAAGGCCGGGAATTTATCGTCCTTGTCTGTTCAGACTCACTAACAAAAGTCCCCTCGCTGAGGAAATGGACTTCAAATTCTATAAAACAAATTTATATTTTCTTTCATTTTCTTGTCTGGTATTTCCAGGCCATTCGTTGTGTGGCTTGTGGGTGCATGAGTGTCCGCATCCGTGCAAGGAAGGATAGAGCCTCATGCAATCACAGACCCACCGACTGTGGTCTGAAAACATGGTCTGCATGGAGCAAACAGTGGCGAGCTGCATCTCTGAGAGGAGCTAAGCTCCACTGAAGATCCCCAGTTGGGGATCCTAGGTTGCATGGCATCCAAATGACTTTGAACTGCAGCTCTTCTCTTCCCTGGTGAAATGTTGCAGGACCGAACTTATTTAAAATATTTGACCTGATAAAAGAAGGCATCCCAAAATGGTAGGGTTGCCTAAGGATGGGATAGAACCCCCTCTTTAGTAGTTAAATTTTTTAATTAAAAGTGATATAGCATTGTTGCAGAAATTTTGGAAAATACTACATAATACTGTTCAGTTGCAAGGACCAGAGACCCACTCAGTTGACAACAAGGGAAAATGGGCCGGGGCGGGGGGTGTTGTCAGAACACAAGGGTCTTGGGGAGCCTCTCTATCCTCGGGACATAGCCCTGCTCTCTGGGGCTGCTTCCTCTGCTTGCCTCTGGTCCCTGTCCCTCATAACTTCAACAAGTCCCTGGCCTATGGCAGCCATGCGCCAAGCCTCACTCTGGCCCCCTTCTACAGTTTTGGTTCCCAGGGAGCACAGTTTTTTCTTTGTCGATCTTTTCGAATTTCTGAGCCCAAGAGAAAGCTAAACAGCCCAGCTCATTTTTCTAGGCCTGAATACTCAAGTCACGTGGTGCTGGCCAGCCTATGACCAGCTGTCTATGAATGACATGGCCAAACATGCTCCAATCTGCTGTGCCCAGAAAGGAGGTAGGGTCACACAGTACAAAATGTCCAGACCTGCCCCTCAGGAAGGGCCTGGGGGCGGCCAGCCACCCAAACATGCTAACCCAAGTGTAAAAAACAAAAGAAAAAGGATCCTTAAGTCTCCTTGCTACTAGTCAAATCATCTTCTATACATTTTACCTGGCTGAATATGTGTACTATACAATTTTTGCATATGCTTCTTGGAATTAACTTCGTATAGTATTTCCAAAATCATTATAACTGCATTACCTTTTAAATGACTATGTAATGTTCCTATGTACTGCCCATATAGTGTATATGATTTACTTAATCAATTCCCCAACACACATGAATGTTATTTCCAAAGTCCTATAATTATACATAACCATGAGTGCTTGGAATAGTATCTTCAGTGCACAAGATGACGTCCTCACCTCATTGTTAATTCTAGGACTGCTTGGGAAACCTGACACTTTCTCCCCAGGCAGAGGTATGATGGCTCTTTGGAAGAGGCCACTGGGACAGAAGGAAGAGGTAGGTCTCAACCTCTCAGCATCTGCCTGTATCCATGTTACTGTTTCCGGATGCAGGACCTGCAGTCAAGACCAAAAGCTGCACCTCTCTGTGCTGACCCTTGCTGTGCGAAGGGAGGAGGAGTCGGGGCGCTGGCCTTTCCCTTCTGAGCCTCAGCTCCTGTCATCTGATAAGTCTGGCTACATGGGAGGCGAGGCTGGGCGCCCCCCCCCCCCATAATGACGGGCACAGTGAGGAGAGAGAATGGGGTGGGAGACCCACGAATATAAGACTCAGAGACGCTGGCGTGCAAGCCCCTCCTTGTGCAGGCGGGACCCCCAGGCAGCCCAGAACAGTCTGGCCACAGAGCCACTCGGAGCCTGAGCCAGGCCCGGGGTGTAGGCCGAGGCGATCCCCATTCACCTTCCCTGGTTACATAGTCAGCTGGAAAATTAATAAAATGCCTTTTCAGTTTGATAACTCTCGTCCTAAAAACTAGCAGTTCAGACTGGATGCCATCAGGTATTTAGGTCTTTGGGGACCAACTTTAGTCATCCCCCAGAAAGGAAGCAGGGCCATGTGGTACAGTGGGAAGCCAACACTGGGGATTTATGGAAACCCCCATGTGCTAGGCAGCCAGCCTGGAGCCCTGGCCTCCAAGGCAGGCAGGGCCACACATCTATCCTGAAGGGATGTTCCCCAGCAGTGCCTTCCAACTGGGGCACTGCCACTGCTCCAGAAGGGCCTCTCAGCCAGTGGAGGTTGGCATCTTACAAGGCAACGGCCCACTTGAGCTCCCTAGCTTTCCAGGAGATTCTACCTTACAGGGAGCTGGGTGGCCTTGCCCTGTTCACTTACCCTCTCTGAGCCTCTGCCTGTGGCTGGTGGCGGCATGGTCCATGTGGTAGAAGGTCTGGGAGGAGTCAGGACACCAACCTAGAACATTCTTTCTCACCATGCAGTGTTCACACCTGGCCCCATCACTGCTTACTGTGTGTGATTAGATGTGTGACCTTCATCAAGTGTCTGAGCCGTCCCGGGGCTGGCTTCATGCTTGTGTGGTCAGAGCAGGCAGTCACCCACTCAGAGGGCCCCACCTGTCACCATCGTGAAATTCCTAATAACTGTGGGACGAGGGGGCCCACATTCACGTTTTGCGCCATGCCCTGCAAATTATGAAGCAGGTCTCGCCTCCAGGCCAGTGTTCCCTGTCACGGAGGTCGGTGATAGTTGTGTCTGCCTCAAGGAGTGGTTTGGCTTTGGTGGGGGCGTAAATGAGGCCCTTGCTTGGTGGATAGCTTGGCCCTCAGGAAGCGTCTCCTCACCTCGCCATCCCTGACCCTGTCACTACCTGAAAGCCCCTGTGGCCTGCCTGCGGCCCTCAGTGTGCACCCTCTCCCTCTCCCTCCTGGACTCCCGTATCTAGGACACAAGGACCCAGCCGGGAAACCAGGGCCGTCTCCTCGGAACCCTTGAAGCCCTTATCAGAGGAAGCTGCTAACGACTCTGTGTCTGGTTTATGGCAGCTCCCTCTTTTTATGGCCCTTTTACTGCCCTCGCCCTAGGGGTTCAGACAGTGCCGCTGTTTGTGAGGGAAGACTGGCGGGCGCCAAGGAGGGACGTGCAGACGCGCCTTCCCTCTGGGGACAGACCTTGGATTCCCAGTGACCAGCTCTGTCAACCTGGAGGGACTTCTGGCAATGCCTGACTTGGCCCAGAAGCCACCCGCCTGGGATTGAGGGTGGCGATCACCTGCCCAGGCCTCTAGGCAGCTTCCTGGACCTGACATATCCCTGAGCAGGGAAGGGCCCTAACCGCGCAGCAGTCACTCTGCCTTCTCTGTGTCTGGCACTTTGCATATATTACCTTGATACCCAGAGCACCCTGGGCCTGTTGCGTACCCAGGACGGGTATGTGGGAAACACATAGAAATGGAGAACCTGAAAATTATTTCAGTCATAAAATTCCTTAGAAGTGTTTTTTTTTAAGTGGTTATCTGTAACTCCATGTTTAGGCTTAAAACGGATATATGCATCTTATTCAAGGTCACAGCTGGTTGGTCAGTGGTAGGGTCAGGATCTGAAACTTGACTGTCTCTCTGACTCCACAGTCCTAAGTGCGGTGTAGCTTGTCATTCATTAATTCCTTGGCTCTTCCTTCATTACACTGTGCTGGATACAAAAGAAGCGGAAGGCTTGGTCCAGGCCACTCCGATAGCTCTGGGTCAGTCAAGTTACCCCTGGACAAATTTAGTACCTCACACACACAGAAAAACAGCCCGGCATAGGCTGCGTGAGGGAGAGTGGGAGGGGGTGACTGCGGCGTCCTGCCCCCACATGTCCCCCCTCTGTCCCCTTCTCCTCCCAGGTTCAAGTGCCCCCTTTGAGGCCCACCTCAAAGAGTACATTTATAGAAACAACTTCTAAATTGGGTGTTGTGGTTCTAGGGGGGCTAATATATAGCATCCCTTCTCCCTGCCGAGGCACAGAGCAAATTAAGAGCAGACCAGGGAGTCAGGCAGATGGAAATGATGGGAGTCAGGCAAATGTCAAGTTTGTTGCTGATCAAGTAAGTGCACAGAGATAATCAGAGATAATTGGCTTCCTCGAGCTGGCTCCCACATTAGGCATGCTTACTGGTGTCGCTGACACTGGTTGGGAGGGACAACCTCAGATCTTCCTGGGGGGCCTGCCCCATGCACCTTAGGGCTTATAAGAACACAGAGAAAGGGGGAGACTCTGCAGGCCAACCCCTGAGAGGGATGGGCAGAGCTAGGCACCCCCTGGCTGGTTCCCTCCACTCTGGGGCCAGAGGTCCCTCCCCTTCCTGGAAGTTAAAGGAGTAGAGGTCGTGTACTCCCATGCAGGGCAGCGGGTAAGACACAGCCCCTCAGCTGACCAGCAAAGACCGGAGCAGGCCTGTCCATGAAAGGTGGTCAAAAGATGTGGTCAGGGAAGAGACCTGTCCAGTGCCGTCCACCCCCGAAGCGCTTGGAGGCTCTGTTCCCTTTACTGAAGAGGGCAAGGCCGAGCATGGAGGGTCCCACTGCAGAACCCCAAAATGTGCTCCTTGCCCTGCCCCTGCACTTTCATCCCGTGTTGGGAAAACAGGGCCCAGAATCTCTATCCTGGATCCACTGCTCCAACTAAGGCTATGTGCCCCCAACCCATCCCCCCACCCCCCCCCACCAGGGAGGGAGATGAAATCCGAAAACCAGTGGCCATCAGTCACTGCAGGACAGCCAGATGTGTCAGTCACTGCAGGACAGCCAGATGTAGTGTCGGGACTTCTGGAATGACCGCACCCACTTCTTCCTCTCTGCCTCCTTTCCTACCACCTTTCAGCACTAACTACCAGTAAGCAGGGCACTGTGCTGGCATCAGTCCTGAGACGCCCAAGTGGGCTTGCATGCCCCTCAGTTTCTTTTGAGGATACTCTGCCAAGAGGACTCTGGGAGCCCTGGGCCAGCAGCCTCCAGGACGTGTAGGCCAGTGCCAGGCAGTCACAGTGAAAGGACAGCTTAGGTGGGGGCCGCGGGCACAGCACAGCGTGCTGCTGGGGCACTGAGTCTAGCACGCAGAAGGCGGAGGGCCGGAGAGGAGCCAGGAGGGGCTTCAACCTGGACTCTGGGTCATTCTCTAAACCTCCTATCCCCTCGGGAGTTGTCCAATGCCACCAAAACACCGCGATATTACAGCCTGTGTACCGTAAAACTGTGCAGAGACCTAGTTGGTGGGCAAGACCTGCCTGTATCTCACACACTGTTGCACTTTATTACACCCTGACCAGCAACACAAATGCACACGGGCAGGAAGGTTTGACACGTCTGCGGCCATTATAACACTCCCCTGGAGGATTCTCTTTGAACAGGCCTCTTTCTGATACAGAATATGAATAAGGAAGGGGCTCTATACGGAAAAGAATCAATGGAACACAGCATCTTGCAGGATTTGCAGAGGAACAACGTGTGGGAGGAAGACATCATAGACTCAGCAGCCACACCCCAATCATCAGAATGGTGGTGTGCTCTGAGAAAAGGGCACCCCTGGTAGGTCTGGGGACAAGTGGGGACCTGGCCTCCTCCCCTCACCCCAGGGCCCACCTCGCGGCTCTTGGAGAGGCAGCAAGAATGGTAACACACGTCAGTGCCGTGCGTGCCAGAGCCGGAGGAGAGGCCTGGAGAGTGGAAGCTGGTGGCGATGGGGGAGACAGCACAGCTGGGGTGCCGATGCGGTGCAGGGGTTCCTGGTCCTCAAGGTTGACCTTCTGCCAATACACAGACGTCTCCTGTCAGCTCAGCAAGGCCTGGGGTGACGTTCCAAGGGAGTCGCACAGTAGGTCAGTTGGCTGCAGCCCTACGCCTGGTTGAAGACTCGCAGTGAACATCGAAAGGATGAAAGGCATGCCGGGACCTCCGCTGGCCTTGGGAAACTGTTTGTGCCAGAAAGCTAAGCGCTTGCCTCTTTCAGAAACTAAAATTACCGGCTAGAACATTTCCACTCAAACTCCACTTCAAATATGCCGTTAGTTTTATTCCTCTTTTATTGTTAAGGAAAGGCGGTCTTAAAGAGCCCAGAAGACAGGACGTCCTTAGCGGGGAAGCTGGGCCCCAGCCCGATGTTCTCCTTCGTGTTTTCCCCAAGATGACTAATCTTTACCAAGTGGTCCCCAGGCACCAGGTGGGGCTCTCGTCACTTCACTGTATCAGCTCATTTAATCCTCACACCAACCCAGGGTATGTACTGTCTTTCTTCCATCTTATACTTGGGGAAACTGAGGCACAGAGAAGTGACAGATTCTCTGTAGGGGGCCAGGCCACCCCTTTTCAGAGCCCCATGTTTAACCATTATGCCACACTGACCTGCCTCATAATTATGTTAGAATAGGGAACCACCCCTTCCTGTGGCCCACAAGGTCCACCAAGCCCACCCTAGCCATTCAACCCCACCTTGCCTTTCTCCCTGGCTGCTTCCATGGGCTTCTGGAAAAGGTCCAACTTCCTCCGGCCTGGGTCTGTGCAGGTCCTGTTCCTAGCTGTCCACAGCCCCAGCCCCTCCACCAGCACTCCAGGCTCTGTTTCACCGAGTCAGCATGAAACACCCATTCTAGGCTCTTCCAGTAACCAGGCTGCCCCACCCCAGGCAATCAGAGCATCCATCCTGTGCCTTTCTAATCCTTCTGACCTCCCTTGCCCAGCACCTTGCACAAAAAAATGTCCCAGAGTCTCTGGGTTATTGATGTCTTCCTCCCCGCCTTCCCCCAGACAGCAGGCTGCTGAGGGCAGGCACTCTGGCCTTTGGTCCCACTTTGGGGCCCTAGCACCCACTGCATTGAAGGACAGACCTCCTCTTCCCAGCCTGGCTCCCTGGGGATAGGTCCTTTTAGGGCAGAGCTCTGTCCTAAGGGCACCCAGCTCCCTACACTGTCTTGCAGAGTTTAAGGTTGACACATTTTCACAAGGAAATTCAGAGAGGGGAGTCTGAACACAGCTGAAGAGGGAGAAGGAAGGCAGCCTTAGCATAGAAAAGGTCAAAGCTCAAGGTGGAAGATGGGAGGGTCATGTCAGTACAGAAGAGCCAGGTTCAGGTGAACAGCTGCTCGACCTACATGTGAAGTGGGCGGCACCGCCTGAGAAGGCAGAAATGGGCGAAAGGCCTTGGGGCCACTCCACACCCCTTCTGCCTTCCTGGGGGGCGGAGCTCACCTTGGTCTTGGCCTCTGGACCTGTCCTGCAGTTAGGGCTTCTCCAAGGCACCCCCTGAGCGTCCACCAGGAAGACACACCCCATCTCCGCTCAGCAGGTGCTGCCACCTGCCCTTCACACTATCCTCTCTTGTCCCCACCTTGGCCTAGACACGGGAAAGGAGAGGAAGCCCCTTCCTCTCTCACTGTTTGTAAACATATTTTGTGACCCCAAAGTCAGGCCACCAGGTCTTGATCATCTTCTGATTTGTGAATTAGTGGATTCATATGAGAAGTTTTACAAAGGTAGATGGATTTAATGCACTGAACAAACTGATGTTGAAAAATTCAATTCTGCAAAAATTAACTACTCTGTTCATGGGGAGGGGAAACAACATTATCAGCTTAAAAATTGCCTTCTTGCCTCCTCATCTGCTGAAGTTGGTGGCTTCTTGCTCCAGGCTTCTTTGTCTGAAGAGCTGGGCTAGCTCAAGGTTTGTTTATTCTGCTTAATTTTTTTCAAACATCCCCTGGTGATTCATTAAGATTATCAAGACAAATCCCACAGTTTCAATAATTAGTGTATCTTTTTATGCTCAAAATTCATGTGAGAAGTATTTATCAGGAAAATATTAGTAATAGGAGGTGAGGCTCAATCCACACATTTTAATTTATGTTTGGGATACTAATATTTTTGCTAAGAAAATTATTAAGTATGTCCAGCCATATCAGGTGTGCAGACAACTTCTCCTTGTTTGTCCAAAGGACATACTCTTATGGGACCCTGATGTTTAATGGTTATCAAAGAATAAAGAAGATCTCCAAAGTTATTCTGGGCCACCCAGAATAAATGTTCTAGCACAGAATAAACCTGTTATTCAGGAATGTGTCCCCCCCATCCCAATCTCACCATCTAAGTCATTGTCAGGAATTCTGAGGATGGCTCTTTAAGGCTCACAATCATTTGAGAAATTAGCCCCAGGCCCGTCTTTCTGAATACATTTTAATCTCAAAGATACTTCCATTACCATCTTGCTTCCAGGTTCCCTATCACCCCAGAGGAAAGATTCATTCTCCTCCCCTAAATTTGAGTGCAATAAGAAACAATATTCATATTTACCTTCTAGACCAGTAAGTTCTGTCTTTCCATTTAGAGAAGAAAAAACATCTGGGAAAAGTGGCAGCAAAGTAAATATTGTTTTTGAATGTGATCAAATGTCACTATCCTGCAACTCACTAAAATCTCAAAATGATTTTTGTTTTGTTTCACAACCTATTTGGAGAGATTTGATATGTTTTTATAGAAACTTCCAGTAACCTTTGAAGAGCTTCAAGCATATTATAGTTAATGCCAGTTTATGCCTGTCACCAGTCCCCATCAATGTGCTGTTATCTAAAAAGGTGCAGAAAAGATTCAGGTAACCTGAATGTATTCAATTTGGTTCTTAGCATTAGCAATGTTAGTTGACAGGACAAAAGTCTTATCACCAGGTGTGTTTTTGCCATCCCCCTACCCAAAGAATACGTCTGAATCTGTGGGTCCAGAGTCTAGTGATGGGTTAGCTGGGTGCCTCTGGCTCAAAGCCTCCCATGAAGTTGCAGGCAAGCTGTGAGCTGGGCCTCCAGTCATGTCAAGGCTCAGCTGGGTAGGTATCATCTTCCAAGGTCACTCACATGGTCAGTGGCAAACCTCATCCCTTGCCACTCCACAGGGCCACCTCATGATCCTAAAAAACATCTAAGTTAGAAATCACAGTCTTTTTATAACCTAATCTCAAAAGGGACATCCTGTCATGTCTGCCATATTCTATCTGTTAGAAGCAAGTCAACAAGTCCCATCTATGCTCAGGAGAGGGAGTTACGCTGGCCATGAATGAATGCTGGGGTCATCAGGGCCCAACCTTGAGGGTGCCAGTTACAGATCCCCATGGTGCAGTGACCAAAAGCTGACTCTGGTGGGGTCTTCAAGGACCCAGGCTGGCATCCTTGCTGACTGGCCTGTGTATGCTTCAACAGTCATTAACTATTTGACACTTGTCCACCCTGTTCACATTGCAGTACAACCAGGGACTGGGCTAAGGCATGCAAGTATCCTAAAGCAGGGCCCCTTCCTCATAGAGTGTATGGCTGAGTGGGTAGTACTCAACTGAAGTGTTTTGCTAGAGGTAAGGCCCAGAGGCCTAGGAGGGTGGATGAGGGGCGCCTCTCCCAGTCTGGGAGGATGAGGCTGGAGTGAAGAAGCTCAAGAAGGCGGCCCACCAGCCAGGAGAATCTCTAGTGTGAAGACAGAGTGGGTGGGAGATGGTGCCACCATGCAGGACTGCCTTTGGCAGGGGCATGTGGGTGGCAGCAGGAGACAGAGCTGGATCTGGGCTGCGCAGGGCCATTTCTAGGGCTATATGTAAAGCACCATGCTAAGGGCTTTGGGTCTTATTACCCCAAAAGTATGTATAGCCAGGAGAGAATTTGAAGCTGGGAGTGATATGGTCAATTTTGGATGGCAGAACCCTCTCTACGGTAGCAGCATGGAGGGGGGCCCAGGGCAGGGGCTGTAAACTGCGGCGGGGAGAATAGTTGGAACATTTTGCTGTTCCTGGCAAGAGAAGAGAGGAGCCAGGCCCTAGTTGGGGGCTGTGGACGTGGAGAGAAGGCAGAGCTTTGAGAGCATTTTTAGGAGGTAGAATCAACAGGGCTGGGGAACGGAAGTAGGGACGTGTGACGCACAGGGAGACAGACATGACCCAGGTTTCTCTCTGAGGGATGGTGAGGTCACTGCCCAATGGGAGGATGGCTGGCTTCAGTGAGGGACAAAGGAGGTGCTGAATTCAAGGGACCTTGTGGCCCGCCTCTCTGAGGTAGGGATGGTGAAAGAGGACAGGGCTGTAGGTCTGGGGGGCCCTGGTCTGCAGAGAGTGGAGCTTGGAACTCAGGTAGGGACAGAACATTGCCCAGAAGACATTTTAGGGGTCAGGAGCCCAGAGAAAGAGCGATACGTGAGTGGCTGGGAGGGCGAAGAGCTTTCCTGAGCAGCAGGAGAGGGAGGCGTCCCCGTTAGAAAGTCCTGTGGGCAGAGAGCCACAGACAAGCCCAGCCTACACACGGCAGATGGGCCCGTGGGACCCAGCAATGGGGGTGTCTTTTACCTGGTTGAAAATGCTTTCTGTGGAGGAGAGGCTGTCATAGGTTGAGGAGACAATGAAAGCCGGGGAGGCACAGACAGCGAGTGTAGATTCCTCCTGAAAGAAGTTTGCTAGCCATCTTATGCTACCTGAGTCAGGCTCTGAAGCCAAGAAGGCAAGGGGTGGGGACAGAGAGCAGCATCAGCAGGTGACATAAGGACGCAGCACGCTGAGGACCCCACATAAGAAAGGTTCTTCAACAGGGAGCAAAATCCAAAGCCACTGCAGTTGTTCTGGGGCAACTATGCGCCACCGGGACCAACCCCTTAGAGCCCAGAGAGGCCCTGTGGGCTTGTGCAAGCGCTCAGAGCAAATCAGAAACCCTGACGTGAAAGAATAAAGGAACTGGTTTTAAGCTTGGCAAAACTTCACTTTCCAGAAGTTGTTTAAAATGAGCTGGATGAAACATCAGCAGCAGAAAAACATGTCCGGAGAGAGAGCTTAGGAACACAGACCTATTTACTAGCAAAGTTTCCTGTGTTGCCAGTCGGAGTGCTGGCTTTCGGGGTCCTCTTTCCTTCCTGTTTATCACCTCCTTTTTTGAAAACAACCTTTTTCATGTGTGTCTCTTGACACTATGGAGACGATAACTTCAAAAATCAGAACCTTTTTTCCTGGATTTGTTTTAATATTGATGATCTCTTCTGGTTACAAGCTTGGGCCAACTCCTAAAAGCCAAACTCCAAGACAGTAAATGGCAAAATGACATAAAAAACCCTAGCCATGTGTAGCTCCATTTACAATAGATACTAAAAGCGCTTGAAAGTAAATCAGATTTCCTTTTAAATTATTGTTTAACGTAACTGTTTTTAAATTTCACACACCAAAGACAACAATTTTATTAACAAATAAGTTTCCCCTCACACTTCTATGAATAGGATTTCTTAAGCAACGCTCCCTATTATGCTTGCGGCTTCAAAATCTCCACCTTGACATTCCCAGTCCCCGCTTTGCTAAGGGGAGAGGAAGTTTCACGGGGCAAGAATGGCAAGAAGCTGAGCGGGACTTTTTTCTTCTCTTTCCCCTTTCAGGCTCTGTTATTAGGTAGACCAGCCCCACGGAGATGCTTATGGAAGCATCTGCCACTATAAAAGTCTCCTTGGAACCACCTGGGATCCTGTTGAGGGTAGCCCAGTTCTGGTGGTAAAGACTGTGCATAAATAAGTAGGGGCAGAAGGCACTGTGCTTCTGCAGAATTTCCAGCTGAAGCCCTATGGTGATTCCTTCAGAAAAGCATCCCGAATTAGGCTTATGAGCCTTGCTGCGGAAGTAAAGACTTGAGATGCTCAGGGCCCCTCTCAGCCAGCCCTGATCTGGGTCTCCCCACTGTGGTTCCGGGAGCCCCTAGGGAGGGCCAGCTCAGCTCCAGTGAGGGCAAACTGATGGTGAGAAAATCTCTTTACCTCCTCTTTGCTCAACTGTCCCATCTTAAATGGAGGGTTGGAGCAGGTAACACTTTAAGGAGCCCCTGGCTAGGAAATTCTGACATTTCTTTTGGGGTACAGAAAAGAATTCCGTTAAGAGAGACACAGCACAGCCCCTGTCCCTCCCAGCCCTGCTCCCTCCTGCAGGAAGGCTGTGGCTGTGTCACCTCTGCAGGAGCCTCTTGGCCAGGCTCCTAATTGGAGGGCATCTTCGTTTGGGTGCCAGTTTCTTCCCAGAGCAGACTGCTGAGGGAACAGGGTGACTATACAGAAATAACCACCATGTTTTGAGTACCAACTGTGCATTAAGCACTGTGTGTGCATTTACCTTACTGCTTGTCCTCACAACAGCCTCTTGAGAGGGGTTTCCTCCTCTCCACAGGTGAACACGTGGGGGCCCACAGAGGCTCAGTGACCTGCAGTCTTAGGAAAGGTTACCTGTGTCTCTCTCCACCTCCCCCTTAAACAAAGGTATATTGTCTAAGGTGGCACTTTTCCAAAGAAATAGAAGACAAAGGTCACTGAATCTTAGAAAGCCGTGCTGTGGGTCTGAAGTCACAGCTGGTGTGACTTCCCCTCCAGAGTGGTTTTTTTTAGGGCTGATTAAAGATCTGAGATCTGGCCAGATGCCTCTTAGGGCATCCCGAGTCCTCATTTTCTGGGATTCTAGGATTTCAGCCTCGTACATAATTCCAGAAAAGAATTTACACTCTGCTTTATTAAGCTTGTCTGTCTGCACTTGGGCAAAGTGAGCTGTTTATCCTGTAGGGTTTTTCTTTAAAGGAGGGGGAAGAGGGAGCATGTGCAGAAGTCCATCACCTTGCTTTCCAGTTTCCAGGCAACCGTACAGGATTACAACAAGTCACATGACATCGCTGCTGCCAGGGAGAAGGGGAAAATGGAAAACGGTGCTATCTTGAGCAAGGGGCTGGGTACAAGCAAAGGACTTTGGCTTCTCCTCCAGAAACATTATCAAGTAGTCAAAAAATCTGAAGGTTCAAAGGGCTTCTCAGCGCTTGGCCCAGTCATCTGTGGGATGGGAAATGTACCACCAGATATGAGGGGGAGGGGAGAGAGCCGGGGAGTCATTGGCCCAAGGTGACCCGGCACCTGTTCTAGAAACCAGGCTCCCAGAGGGGTCACTAGTGAGAAGATCCAAACGCAGCCAGGCCTTCCTGGGTCCCGTTCTCCTGTCCCTCCTTCCTGCTGAGGCAGCCCTGGGATAATGAGGGGGCAGAAGGAGATCCTTTGGTTAAAGCGGAGTCTGTGATGATTGAGGCCGGCTGGGGGGCAGTGAAGGGTCAGTGGGGACAGCTGGGAGGGGAGGAAAACCACCCAGGGAGACCAAGGTTCCACTTCCTTTTTTAAAGCCTCCTCTTCCTGATCGTTGTTTATTTTGATTTTGGATGTTTTGATTTTTTTACCTCCCCTCCCCCACATTGTGTGTGTGTGTGTGTGTGTGTGTGCAAGTGCACACACATGCACATACACATGTGCTGCTGTTCATATCATAGACACTTCTACAGCATCCATTCCCCTCTGTACACACTTTTGTTCCTATAATACCCTCTGTGGCCTAAAGACTCCCTGGAGCCATGACAGCTTTGCTTCTGGCTCTCCTGGGGTCGAGGAAGGGGGTGGGTGTGCCCTTGGCCATGGGACCCACATACCAGCATTCCAGAAGGTCAGGTTGTGAGACAGAGCCGACCTGAAGTGGACTGGCTTCCAGTTTCCTTACCCCAGCAGTTGTCCCAAGGCAAAGATGAGTCATTGGGCTGCACTCTTTCACTGGCCTTCCTGGCTCACCCTGAGGTGGCCATTTGTCACAGCCTGACTGCTGGCCTTATGCTACCTGGCTGCCTGGGGAGGTGAGCCTGGGGAGTCAGACCATGGACACAGAGAGGCAGGTGTTGGGCAGGGAGATGCCACCTGCCTTGGCACCCCACAGCTGCAAAGTCTGGCAACATGGGCTGCAAGCCCTCTAGCCCCTCGGCACAGCCCCATCCCCTGGGGGCAGTAAAGCAAGGTCCCCGCTTGTCTTTCCAGCAGCTCATGGGTGGTAATCTTCCTTTTCTTTTCCTAAGGAAACGTAAAGAGACACACTTCTTGTATGTTTCAAAGTTCTGAAGTCCTCATGACAGGTTAGAGGCATCTCTGCATTAAAAATTATTTGTCATCCACTAAGTTCAACGAGAAAGTAAATAAAAGAAAAAGAGAGCAGAGTTAGAGAGCCAAAGCTTGGCACAGCTCTGATGATGCTGGCTCCTTCTTCCATTTCTTGAGTAAATTTGATTGACACCTTTATGTTTTTTTAAGAGGAGGAAAACTTAATTATTAGCTCATCATATGAGGGACCATTCTATAGCAATAGATGAGTAAATAAATAATGTTCTAGGCTTGTGACATATTTGCTTGTTTTCTTAAATGAGGAATGAAAGGCGTGTTTCTCACAAACATTATTGGGGGAATGTGTGAAGTAATTCAAAGGTGACAGTGGGGTGAGGAGTTTTCAATACATTAAAACTGTGGGTGGAGGGGAAAAAAAGCATTCCATGTCTGTTTAATATGTAACATATGGGAGGATGGTGGGGGATGCTTGCAAGAGAGTATTGGGTATGCAACTGTTGCAGAAAGATGGTCGATGTGTGCTCAAGGAGGGTTCTGATGGCCAGGTTGGGAAGCTGGAAATCTTTAGGGTATTGGGGCAGGCCTACTAAGGAGGTGTCAGAGCCCAGCTCCAGCACTCAGGCCTGTGCTCAAAGATTCACATCCCCATCTTCACACATCTACAAATGCACGATGGCCCCAAGCCACACTCTTGATACATGTGCGCACAAACACGCACATGCCTTCTGCACATGCCTTCTAGGTCCGGGGCCGGGTTTGCGCTCACCCTGTGACACTTGTTAGTGGATCCCAGGACTAAAACTACCTTTCAAAGATTCTTCAAGCCCAAATCCCCGGGAAACTTGAATAGAAGTAGAAAAGTGTTTGATGATAGAAAAAAAATCTGCTTGCTTGCAGTTCTTGCAATGGCCAGAATGCTACAAAAAAACTGTTGCTTTTCCAAAGCTGGGGAGGGCGAGGGCAGGAAACCAGAGAAAAGAGGCCTGAGAACTTGAAAGACTGAACCAGAACTCAGGCTGAGAGCGCCCCCGGGGCCGCGGAGGCCTGGGAGGGGGCTGAAGAGCACCGGGATGGGTTAACGCTGGAGCTAGGCTTGCGGCGGGGGCTGGCCAAGCCGCGCGGGCGGGGCGCGGGGCGCTGTCCCTTTAAGGCGGGAGGGGCCGGCCAGCTGAGCGCGGCTGTGATTGGCGCGGCGGGATCACTGGCTCCGCGAGCCCGGCCTGGGGGAGTCGGCTGCAGCCGGCTGCTCTTTGATAAGGTCCTGGCAACTCAGTAACAACCTCAGCGCTGGGAAATAAAAATAACCCCTCCTAGCAAGGGATTTCGGGGCCGCCAGCGTCCGAGGCGCCCGTCTCCACAGCCGAAAGCCCTGCTGTAAAAGGTGGGGGTGGAGGCGCCGGCCCCAGAGAGCCGCTTCAAAGAAAGCCCCCCCCCGGGACAGGGGGCGAGGTCGCGCCGAGCCGCGTGGAGGGCGCCAGGGGCGGGAGGGGTCCGGCCCGACGGAGACCGGACCTAGAGGGGCGGTGTGAGCCACACGTCCCCGAGGAGGGGTGGAGGGGGCGCGGGGGGCGGCCGGGGCGCGGCCGCCCCGTACCTCCCTGTCAGGACCGTGTGCTCGGCTCGCGCCTTTGAAGTGCACAGTTAAATCCACAGCGCAGTTTTTGTTGGAAGCGCCCGGAGGACATTTGGTGCGCGGAGTGACTGCTGGAAACAGGACCTGTGTTGAAAGCAGGGCCGGGCGGGGGCCGGAGGGGCCGGGGGTGGCCGCGGCGGGGGCGGAGGCCCACTCAGATCTTTTGCATAAAAGGGGCGGTGGAGCGCGCAGCGTCACCTCCATCGCCGGTGGATCTCGCTGTAATCCTGGGATTGTTGTTTCCCCGCGCCCCCTCCCCTGCCTCGCGACTCCCCATGTTCCCCGACGCCGGGACCGGCCCGGGGGGGCCCGGGGCTGCCGCTGCGAGCCGATCCGGGGGCCGGAGCCGGGGCCCTGCCCGGGACGCCTGCGAGGTCTTGCCGCGGAGCGCGCGCGCGGATCAATGGTGAGTGCCCAGGCCGCGGCGGCCGGGCGGCCCGCACGCTTTGATGTGCCTGGCGGCCCTTTGAAGTTGGCAGGCCGGCTATTTCGGGGCGCGCTCCCGGTTGGTGCGGAGGGGAGCGGCAGGCCGGGCGCTCAGCGCTCTCGGCGCTCCGAAGGGCTTGGCCCGGCCGCCCAGCCCGAGCCCCCTCCCCAGCGGGGTGGCGGGGACCCCAGCGCGGCGACTTCTGCAAGTGGCGGCGGGGGCGGAGGGGGGCAGATCGCCCCGGCGTGTCGCCTCGCTCTCGTCGTTGTGGATGGGACTCGGGGTGTAAGTGTGCGCGGGAGCGCCTTCGGAAGGTGGGATGAAAGGGTGGCGTTGCCCCCCGCTTGCTCTCCTCTCCCCCCGCCCCACCTTCCCCTCCCGCCCTCCCCTCTCAGCCACTGGTCCGCGCTTAGGGGCTCCGAGCGCTCGCCGAGGCTCAGTCTGCGCGCTGGAGCAGCCCGAGCCCGGGGTGCTCGCGTCCCCCGCGTCCCTCCTTCCCGCCTAAGTCCCGCGCTCCTGGCCGCCCCGGCCCCCTTTGCGGAGAGGCAGGGACTCCGCGCGTCGCCATTTCTGGACTAGGCTGCTGCTTTCCGTGGTTTTTCTGCGGGCGCCTCTGTGAGCGTCGGCGTCGGGGACCGATCCGCATCCGGGCTCGGGGTGCTGCAAGTGCTTCCCGGGTCTCCAGCCCCTCGCTCGGCGGCGCGTTCGCCCGGACTCTGGACGCGTTCGGTTGGATTTGGGCCGGGGTGGGAAGGGGGGCGGGCCAGAGGGGCTCGGCGGAGATGAGAGCCTGGCCTCGGGCCGCCTTCGTCTTCCAGGTAACGGGGCCGCCCCACCTTCCCTCCGCCTGGGTAACGCGGTGCTACCGGCGGCCCCGCCACTCAGCCGGCCTAGTTGCCCAGCCTGGCTGCCTGAGGCCCCAGGTGGGGGGCCGCCCGCACCCACCCCGGGCCAGGAGATCGGGCCGCTGGTGCGAGGTCGCGCCCTATTCCTCCGGCACGCCCCTGCCCTTCTTAGTTCTATCCTTCCCCGTGCTAAGGAAATGCTTGTTTATTGGTTAGATAAGACTTTTTTCCTTTGGAAAAAAGACAGACTTGAGGCCAGTACAGATTGGGATTCTTGGCATAGTCTAGTAGCGTGAGACGGTTTCTGATCCGGTTTTGTGGGGTTTGAGGCTCCAGGATGTTGGGGGGCGGTGGGGACGCCAAGTTCTGAGGCTTCTCTTCTTGCAAAGTTTTAAAATCAAACTCGCAGCTGAGTGATTTCTGGTTTGGGAGAGAGGGGGAGACCGAGGTGTAGACTGAATCAGATCGTAGGCGGGAGGCGGGGGAGCAGCGGACATTTACATCTGGATGGGGAGGGGGGCGTTTTCCAGCTGGGAGTCCGGGAGCCCATTCCGCCCCGTGTGGGGCGGGCTTCTTTCTCAGTCCAGGATCTTCTGAATTTTTAAGGAGTGGGAAGGGGGAGTGCAGAGGGAAGGGGCGGGTGGGGGGAATGGGAACCAGATGCCGGGGAAGGGCACATTTGGAGCTCGAGTTATCTGTGCCGAGAGCCGAGTGGGGAAATTTACCGAAATTGGTTTCACCTGCACACAGCCCAACGGCCCCGAGTGCGCGTCTTTGGAGTTGATGCTGGGGGGACAGCAGGCGGGGGTAGCTGAGCGGGGAGGCGTGGGCTGGGTGCTCCGCGTGCGCCGGGCTGAGTGAGCTTTTGGAAGGTTCTGTCTTGCACCTCCCGTGCCCCTCCGCCCCCACCTCCCACCCTCCGCGCGCCCATCTCACCTTCCCCGCCCCTCCCCCGGCCCCAAGTGTGCAGGGAGCTCAGATTTCGCCTTTGACAAAGCAGCGTCTGATACTTTAGATGAGCACCTCGCAGATAGCTGGGTTGCTTGATTTGAATTTGAGGAGTTGAAAAGCCTGTTTACTTTCTTGCTTTGATGTTGGGTAGATCTGGTTTTGATTATATCAATACCCTTTTCTCTCTCTCTACCTCCCCCCTTCCTTTTCTTTCCAGAAAGGAGGCTCAGATGAGCCCCTGCTGACTTGAGAGAGAGAGACCACGCTGATTGCTGAGAGAAACTGGAAGAAAAACATTCCCAAACTCCGTGAGAACGCCCTCACCATGAGTAGCGCTGTATTGGTGACGCGCCTGCCAGACCCCAGCAGCAGCTTCCGAGAGGATGCCCCTAGGCCCCCAGTCCCAGGGGAGGAAGGGGAGACCCCACCATGCCAGCCCGGGCTGGGAAAGGGCCAGGCCACCAAACCCCTGCCTGTCTCCTCCAACGCAAGGCGGAACGAAGATGGGTTGGGGGAGCCCGAGGGACGGGCATCTCCGGATTCCCCTCTGACCAGGTGGACCAAGTCTTTGCACTCCTTGCTGGGCGATCAAGACGGTGCTTATCTCTTCCGGACTTTCCTGGAAAGGGAGAAATGTGTGGATACCTTAGACTTTTGGTTTGCCTGCAATGGATTCAGGCAGATGAACCTGAAGGATACCAAAACCTTACGAGTAGCCAAAGCGATCTACAAAAGGTACATTGAGAACAACAGCATTGTCTCCAAGCAGCTGAAGCCAGCCACCAGGACATACATCAGAGATGGCGTCAAGAGGCAGCAGATTGAGTCCATCATGTTTGACCAGGCACAGACCGAGATCCAGTCCATGATGGAGGAAAATGCCTACCAGATGTTTTTGACTTCTGATATATACCTCGAATATGTGAGGAGTGGGGGAGAGAACACAGCTTACATGAGTAATGGGGGCCTGGGGAGCCTGAAGGTCGTGTGTGGCTATCTGCCCACCTTGAATGAAGAAGAGGAGTGGACATGTGCAGACTTCAAGTGCAAACTTTCACCCACTGTGGTTGGCTTGTCCAGCAAAACTCTGAGGGCTACAGCGAGTGTGAGGTCCACGGAAACTGTTGAAAATGGATACAGGTAAGACTTTGGCAGAGGAGTGGGGGTGGAGGATGATACAGACCCTGTACATGCTTTGAGTTAAATAAGGTGGATGGCTGGATGGATAGCTGACAAAGGTCTGTTGAGAGCTAAGGGCACCTGGCTGTGAACCATGTGATCTTGCTCTTGTTTAAAGGGGGGAGAAGTGATGCACACACAGCCAAATACCTGCAGTCTTCTTGTGCTCACTTCAAACAGTGACAAGCAGTATTCATTAATGCGGGTTACTTATTATCCTAGGCCAGCCTTAGAAGGGGTTGAGAGAGGGAGAGGACAGCAGCTTTTGATGCCTCTGAGTCACCAAATACACACTAAGCACCAGTTTTAGAAGGGGTCATTCACCACTCATCAGTAGAGAGTGGAATTAATGTGGCTGGGGAGGCACAGAAAATGTGTGCGCTCATTGGATGTGGGGTAAGTGGGATATTCTGAACTTATGTGTTAAGATAAGAGTTTGCAATTGGTTTAACAACTGAGCTTGTGGTTCTCTTTGTAGATTTCATTATTTATCCAGCAAGAAACCCTCCTAACTAGGGAAAGTCCTGTGACTTTCCTAAATTAAGGATCCTTAGCTTTAGAGTCTGCTGCCATATTAATATAGGTTTTAAATGTTTCCAGCCTGAGGGTCAGACCTCAGTTGATTATTTTGTTGCTTAGGGCTGATGGAGAAGAGGTGTTGGCTGGCAGTGCTTTCCCCTTTTGAGGCTTCAAAGACACAGTTCTTTTCAGAATAGCCAAGTCTTAAGATTCAGACCTCCAGCTAGAATGAGTTTTTCTTTCTCTCCCCCCCTAAATAACCAAAATGAGATTGAGCCTCTTAATTCTAGGTTGCTGCTTACAGCATTCAGGGGAAGGGGGTGGTGGTGTGGGCAAATTGGTTGCTGTCTGGCGCACTTATCTTGATATGATTGTGCATTTCTCCATGTGTCAGGAACTCCATGTGTCAGGACAGGCTCCTGTGACTGCCTGTGTGGAGATTGCTCTCTCTCTGTAGGGTAGGGCCCCCAGTGTCCCCTAGCCGCAGGAAGGGCAGGGTAGCAGCCCTGACCGAGCCTAGAAGCAGTGCTTTAAGGGAGGGAACGGCTTGTTCGTAACCACCAGGGGGCGCCCTCCCAGCCTTGGAAGCCGACACTTCAGACATCTATCTGGTCGACACCTAACTGGAAACGGATTGGCTTTTGAAGGGATGCATAGGATCACGTGAAATGTATTTCCGGGAAATTTAAGCATTCAGTTGCAGATTGATTTGGAGGAAGATACTGGGTCTGGCCTCCATAGCTGGGCAGTCACGGGGCGCTGCCACTAAGGCCGGGCTGTCAGGTGAACCTTTGGGTAAACCCCTGGGGGCCTTGCTCTCCAAGCGGCAGTAGTGTAGCCGAGGCAGCTCAAGGCCTGTAGTAAGACTGCTTCTCCAGGAGCTTCCTGACAGTGGGCCCCTGTGCCTCTGGGGTCAGGACCCGGAGCGCCACCCTTATAAATAGCACTGTGTGTGGTGTTGGATGTCAGACAGGACCCTGCTGCGACCCCTCCCCATGGTGGGTGGGCAGTAGAGACCCAGCCTTGGTGTGGCCCTCCCCCTCCCACAGGCCTCAGCTGGGATATATTACTGGGATTAAATTTTTTGGAGATGACTCTTCTGAAGCTTTTGAGATCCTAGTGGCAGCAGCCAAAGAGCCTTAGTGTTTCCAGGGCGGCCTTCCTGGTTGTGAGCTGTGGGCCTAGTTAATATATAGGTGACATCTTTCAGCCGCCTCTTGAATTTCTATACTATATTCATGTGTGTTTTCTCCCACAGTTGGGTTGAAATGAAGTGTTTTACTGGACTCCATGAAGTGCATATGTCTTCACTGGGCATTTCAAAGACAATGTAAGGCACATCCAATTTCATTCTAACACGCAGGGTATTCGAATTTATGTGTGGTGTACTGGGAGGTGCGCTGAATTACACAAAGGCCTGAATTCCAGCCCTGTCCACCACTTGCTACCTGGGTTGAAGTCTTTCTGTACCCCGTGTACCTGTCTGTAAAACGAGTGGGTGCCATGCCTTGTGTTTATGTCATAGGCTGCTATTTGGATCCAAGTAATAAAGATGAAAGCCTTTTGTAAAGAAATGTTTTGAACAGATGTGAAGTGTTACCGTTAGTATAATTTCATAATGATAATAACTGAGTCTGTGAAAAGGGCAAGCAGGTGAGGATATCACTTTCGAAGAGAGACTTTGAAGTTTCATTAGAGTATTCCCCCTTGGCCTGCCTCAACTGTCTCTACTTGTTGGACTTAAGTCTGTCCTTGGGCTAGTCCTGGGGGTGCTAGGGATTTGTTCTAACTCTTTAAGTCTGCCCGCCCCTCCCAATACACTCACTCATCAAGTGAGGGACCTGGCATAGGAATGGGCTTCATAAGTCCTGTGAATAAAGGAATAACACAGAAAACACTAGCCCTGCGGAGGGCCTCCCTTCGTCACAGTCTTGGTAGCTGCAGGCCAAGAGCATACTGGCTAGTTTTCCAAGCCCTGTGTTTACCTTGAGCACTCAGAGGAGCCTCATTTTTAATGACTTGTTTGTGTCCTTACTGATTGGGTGTCAGTTTTAATATAAATAGTTGGAACGGAAGAGCAGGAATTACCCTCCATGGGAAGGACTCTGGTTTGCGAGTGCTTGAGTGGGATGCCTGTGCTTTTGATGGTCTCTATAAATAACCTAGAGCAAGAGTGATCTGGCGGGAGAAGCACGTGTAAAAACCCCAGCCACAGACACACACACAGTGCCGAGGTGTGTGGGGTGGGGGGGCTGTGGGATTAGGAGCTCAGCCCAGCATTTATTTTGGGAAGAAGACAGTGTTGGGTGCACAGAGCACTCCCTGTGCCCTGCCCTTTCTGCACCAGTCCTGGTACAGGCCCGCGCAAGGCGGGTCTTGTTTGTCTCCCATGGGACCCTCTGCCTTGGCCTCACTTAAAGACAGGCCAACCCAGCAGATGGCCCTCTGCTGGCTCCAAGTGCTTCCTGTTTTCTGAAAGAACTCGCTGATGAGACCCGTTTTTGTGCAAAGCCGTTGGAATCAAGCTTGGCTTCAATTATCAAAGAAAATGATGCCATAGGAAAGACATGCTGGAAGCAGCAGTCCACAATTAGAAGATGGAAGTTCTGATGAAGGCAGTTTGCTAAGATGTACTTGTAAAGTTTGCCTGCTTCCTAAAGGCCCAAGTTACCTAGTGCCATCTGAGTGCCAGGCCCATCACTGAATGCCCCTTACTGAATGCCCCTTGCTATGGCCTTGGAAAATGCTTGTTGAAGAGAGTGTGGCCCTCTGGGCAGTGACTTTGAGAGTAAATTGTCCGAGGGCCTCCAGAAAGCTCTGAACACACAGTCCTAGCAGAGAATACTTTTTAGGTTGCAGCAAATACTCAGGTTGCATTGTTTTGAGAGAGGACCCAGAATGAGGGCTCAAAGGTCAGTTCCATTGTGCTTTCTGGATGGAGGCTTTGCACTGGTGTGTAAGGAGGGGGCAGGGGCCACAGCATCTCATCAAGATAAGAGATAAGAATTGGCCCGGGGAAGCGGGGAAGGAGGGAGGGTAGCAAGCATTTCCCTTCCCTTAGGGCCCCTGGAGCCTCTGCTACCTGACAGCTGAAAGCTCTTTGTACACTGAAGTTGCAAACTAGGTCTGTGGATGCAGGCCCAATGCAAATTCTAGACCATAGGCCTCCACTCTCCCTAGGAATTTAAAATCCTTGCAGCAACTGGGAGCACAACAGTCCTGAAGAAATAATCAAAGCATCTGGGTACAATTACTGTAGCACGGTTGAGTTTCTTTCTGTGTATGTGTGTGTGTTTTGAAGTAATCACAAGAAAAGAGCTCTAATCCATCCTCTTAAAATTATGTGGTGATTTTGACAAAGTTCTGAATTCTTAAAAATTGAGTTTCTGTCTCTCCCCCACAACCCTGCCTCCTTCCTCTCTCTTCATCTTGCTACGATTGTAGGAAAATCCAAAGACTTTCTTGCAGTCAGCTGAGCTCAGAGTGGTATACTCCATTTTTAATTACTGTCACACAGTAGCCCTCTGTTTGGGAAGCAAGTTTATTTTGGGATCCATGTGTTTGACAATGAGCGCAAAGCTCTGAGGACACGTGGGATTGGAGTTTAGGTGCCTTTTTTGTGGGGGAGGGAGGAATTTCTATTGAGTCATTTTCTCCCTGAAGAGGCTGAATTATAACCGTTGAGTTTGGGACATTGTTGTGTTAATACCACAAAGATGGCCACACTGATGGGATGGAAAGAGTGAGTGCTGTTTAGGGCTGTCCTGGCCTTTTTGATCTTGTACTGTGCCTCTTAGACTCACGGAACTTTTCAGCCACCCATTTGGTGATCCCAGGTGAGGGTCAGCAAAGTTTGGCCTTTCTGCTGCATGCCACAAAGCACTCTCAGCACTGGGGAGACCCGTGAAGGAGATAGGTCGGGTCTGTGCCATCGTGGAATGTACAGTCTGGTTGCGCAGGACAGGTATTCAGCCTGCAAACACACCAACACTGTATGATAAGTCATGGTAAATGACCATGGCAGAAGAGAAGGACCGCGGAGCTTTGGGTGGGTGGGTGGGTGTTTGGAGCATAACCATGATCTCCCCAACTTACAGCCCACGTGTTAGACCCTTCAGAGAATGTAAGACCTTTGTGCTGATGGCCATGCTTGAACTGCATGATTTTTAGGTGGTTACCCCATGTCCATGGAGGCCACGATTTGTCTGTGGTCACTTAACTGGCCAGCAGCTAAGCCAGCACCAGCTCTGGGCCTCTTGATTTCCGTCCCTATCAACGGCTTGCAGAACTTATTACTGAGTTCCTGAGGGTAGAAAGGGACCCGGAAGAAGTTGCCTCATCCATCCTGCTTTGAGGCAGTGGCCCCACCCAAGCACCTCGGGTAGCGGGGAACCTTGAGCTGTTTTAAAGATGAGGTGATTCCATGACCTGCCCGTGCCCATTCCGTGGGTCCACTCTGTCCATTAAGATGTGCCTTCCTCTTTCTAACTTAGAAGCCCATGTCCTCTTACTCTGCCTTTAGTGACAATGCCAAACAAACCATCCATTCCCTCCTTTTGGGTTCCCTTATCAACTAAGAGACCTTTTACTAACTCATCCCTCATCCCTTCTCCAGAAAAACCTACCATCTTTCCTCTGCTCTCACCTCTCTCTAGCCCTGCTGCCTGGAAATCCCATACTGAGCACATGGGGACCAGTTCTAAGGCAAGGAAGATCTTGCCACCTTCATCTCATCATCATAAAACATCCTGGGAGGTGGTGAGACCTCTTGTTGTTAACAGAACAGGGCCAGAGTGTCCAAGTGACAGGTTAAGGCCACTCGGTCCAAGGTATTCAACGGGCTTAAGGGTGACGTTCCTCACTTGCACTTTCCAGTAGTTTCTATACCTATGTCACATTCCCAAGATCTGACTTGAGGTTCCAGCCTAGCTCAGTAAAACACAGTCACGGTGCCTGCTAACATCCAGCTGCTCCAGGCAGCCACATGTGGGGTCCACGTGCCCCCATCTCAGGCCCCTGCATGGGGCTCCATCACCTCCTTGGGCAGCAGACATTCCTTGAGCACCTACTGTGTGCTGGGGGTACAGCGGAGACACAACAAAGACCCCACCCAGACCATGTACTCAGTCAGTGGCAGTTCTCAGTCTTTATTAATGTCTGTCAACTGAGGTGTTGGGTTAGATAATGTCTCAGTTTCCTGCTGGTTCTAAAATGTTATGACTCAAAATGGAACTTTCCTTGTTTGTCACCCCAGCTAGAGTGCAAGCTCTCACAGACGTGAGTTGTCCCTTCCACCTTCTTTTCCATCCCCATGGCCCCCCGTTGAGGCCTTCACACCAAACCACGGCCGCAGCTGCCTGCCCACACCCGGCCCTCCTTCCAGTTCAACCTGATAACACAGCATGCGTCACTCGTGCTGCTGGGGTCACCCCGGGCCCCTCCTCTCCCTGCCCTTCTCTCACTGACCTGTCCAAGCCCCTCCTGCCCAGTCTCGGGAGGACCCTTCCTTTTCCCCCATCCTGAGGCCACCTCTCTGAATTCCTGCTCACCCATCAAGGTTCATCTTGCTTTCACCTGTCCCAGGGAGCTTCCCCCACCACCTCAGCCAGACATGTCCTCTCCATCGTTAGCTATACCAGGGTTACCTCTACCCAGTCACTCATCCAGTCTCTTATTCTAGAACTTTTTACAAGGTTGAGGCTAGTCTTGTTTTAGGAGGAAGAAGGAGAATTTGAGAGCCACATAAATCAGTCTCATGCCCAGTAGTCCCCAGTCTGTGATCTGGGGCAAGCTGCTGTCCTATGGGCCTAGCAAGGGTGCATCTGACAGCGGACAGTGCTTCTCGCCAGGGGTCTGGGAGGATTAAATGAGATGATGCGTGCAAAGGTGTGCCCCTCTGCCTGGGCCTCTGAGAACACCATGTCTGCCTCCCTCATGGTGCCCCCACTACCACCACCATGCCATGGGTGCCAGGAGACCAGAGACCCAGGCTGGATACACCCAGAGCCCTGCACACGAGCCCCGCAGACACATGCAGATGACTGCTTTGACCTTCTCTGGGCTCCTCTCATCTGCCAACCCAAGGTCATCTTTACAGACCAGCTGTAGTGGTCCAGCAGAATAGGTTCTCTTTTCTAAGCCTCTCCCTGCAACTCCAGGTGATTTCATCTGACTCAGTGGGCCAGTGGTGATGCCGGGGTCTTTGTAAAGGAGGACTCCTGCAGCCTAGGCTTCGTGGGCCTCTTCCCCCTGCTCCCCCCACTTAAGTCCCTCACTGGTGACACCAGAGGAACGCAGCCCAGCAGGGGACAGGCACACTGGTTGTTCTGGGAGATCAAGAGGGCGAAATGGGAGGCAGAGGCCACTGACACTAAAGGGCGGGAGACACTGGAGGAGGGGCTGGACCTTTCTTTGAAGCTGCTGTGCTGCTCATTTGAACCCTGCTGGCCTGGCCAGCCCTGGAGGAGGAGGCCGGGTGGGGGAAGGGCATGGCAGAGGCCCCACTCAGGGTGCAGTGGAAGCCCTACACGGTGTTCTCAACTTCTCTGTCACATCTGCCCAGCTCACTGGGCCCAGGGGTGACAGGAGAAGGCTGTGCCAGGCCTCTAGCTGTTTGAAGCTATGCTGGCAGACCCCTGATGCTTGAGATGTCCTGGGGCCCTGAAACTGCATTCTTCCAGGGCAGGAATGAGAGGGCACTTCACCTCCACTGCCTACCTCCTCTCTTCCACCCCTAAAGGAGTCTGTTCCATCCTCTGTAAGTGTGGCTAGCACTCCGAGGCTCCCCTGGGCTGCTGTGTGTTCCTCTGTCCCCCAGCAGGCCCGCTTTTGGCAATAGAGGACCCAGCCTCCTTTCTCCCCAGGCAGGTCTGTGGCTCAGCAGACCTCCCTCCTGGGGCCCCTGCCTCCGCCCAGGTGAACCGCTGGCCTGGGCAGCAGGTTAGCATTAGCAGGTGGGGGCTGTGCACCAGGTTGTCCTGGGCTTCCAGTGGGACTCAGCGATGCACTGCTGTTGTACTTCTCCTGCAGGTCCTTCAAGAGGAACGATCCTGTGAATCCATACCACGTGGGTTCGGGCTATGCCTTTGCACCAGCCACCAGCGCCAATGATAGCGAGATATCCAGTGACGCGCTGACTGATGATTCCATGTCCATGACAGACAGCAGCGTGTAAGTATTCAGGTGTCCCTGTCGTGTACATGGTTGGTAGTGTGACACCCTCAGGCAGGCTGGGAAGAGTCCTCAGCCATCCATCCTCACCTGGCTTTGCAAGGCCCACCTGTGTGTGTGTGGACATCTGCTTGGTAGGAGGGGAGGGTGCCGGTGGTGAGTGCTGGTTGAGGAGGTTAGTGGTGAGAGTTTGGGTGGTAAAGCTTAGAGCCTTGCAAGGGAAGTTGGGTGGCACCTTAGCAGAATAAACTTAAGTAAGGTAGAGATTAAAGTGAGTATCTGTAGATTTCTTGTGCTTAAAAACCCATCATCTGGTTGTCATACTGCCTGCCCTCCCCATGGACAGAAGTGCTTGGATGGTCTTAAATCCCATGTACCCCATCTGCAAACCAACAGGTGCCGTTAGAAGGATTCGTGTTGAGGTGTGCATTGTTCCTGGAGGACGAGGCATTGAAGAGGGGTCAGAAAGCCAGAGCTCTCTCAAGGGCCATCGTGTGTGACTGTAATGTTCCCTCTTGGTTGTGTTCACATGGACATCTTTCAGTTGAAAACTGTTGGCAGAGTGCCTACTGTGTGTCAGGTTCTACCACTGAGTAGGGGTTCTCTCCAAAGTTGTGCCTGATCTTAGATCTTCTGCAGATGGATGGATGACTTTGATTTCTGGAAACAGAGCAAGTCATCATGTGGTCAGTCTGATGAGGTCCGCAGGACATCCTGTGGGGTCTTGCTTTGCATTTTAAGTCATTCGAGGTCAGGCAATGGGGCTCCCTGGGTCGGTAGCAGGGAATCTGAGCCTCACTCATAGGGTGTGCGTGTGTGTGTGTGGTGGGCTGGGTATCCCCATCTCCTGCTGTCCTTTGAGATTCTGATCCAGAATACCTGAGGGACATAGAGTCTGGGTCACGGCAAAACTCCCCCTGAGCTTCTCCCCCAGCATCCGGTTGAGAAGCACCATTCTAGAGTTGGTCTTTGAAGGCTTCCCACACGTTTTGAAGTAGGTGTCTCTCCTGCCGCAGGAAGAATTTTGAAAAACAAACCCACTGAGGCTTTGAAGTTCTGCATAGAGATTCTCCTTTTCTGGACTGTCTATCTTTCCAGTTTGTTTGAAATTACCAGGTTGCTATTGGCCGATGTCCTGTGACTGGCCTGTGGCATGGAACCAGCTGGAAGGAAAGTGGATGAGGTTGGTTTAGAACTTGACTGTTCATGACTCCGGTGTCTTTTACTATGTTGTCTCAGATTCCCCTAATAGTAAAAGGAGAGAGAGATCCTTAAGGTGAAAGTTTCCATTTCAAAAAGGAATGGCATTTTGGCATTAGTGAAAAATAGAATTAAGAGTACACATCTTTCATCCAACATGGAAAAATGAAAGGTTCCACAGAAGTTTTCCATGTTGACCAAACTCTTTAATATCTATACTTGAAAAAGTTATACTTTGATGGACATAATTCTTAAAATAATAGGTTTTTGCTCTGCCTTTATTAAATAGTATTAGCCAGGCATAATTTATTTATTGATTCAAATAATTGATATCAGAATCTATTTTCATACTCTGTGGTAGTATCATTGCATAAAATACTCGGTCATATAAGACTGTCTACCCCTGTGTGTGCTTTTTAAAAATAGCTCCTCTTTTCTTTCTTGGTCTTTCTGCCTGCTTTGGCTTTTAAGTGCTACTGTCTGTGTGCTTGCGTTTAGCAGCATTTCTCCTTCAGCTGTTCTTCATCCGTGGGTTGCGTGGGAGTCTTAGCATTGTGTGTAGAATAGGAGTAAGTTGGATTTGAATGAGGGCATTGAGTGAATCTCCTAAGTCAAGTGTAGTTTACCTAAGACTCTCCCGCTTCTGTTTAGTGTTCTTCGAGACTGTTTTTGGCTTGCTTCCTGGCCCTTACTTGCATTTCAGTCCCCTTGTTGAGGTGTTACTCTGGGCTCATGAGGAAAGAACTTGGGTGTATTCCCCATACGTGTTTGAGCCTCACAAGATCCAACTAGGAAAGTAAGCAGACACCTCTGACTTTTACAGATGGGAAAGCAAGGCCCAGTGCTTCTGTAGCTACTCATGTCAGAGTCGGAACTCAAATCCAGGCCAGACCTAGGCCCCCCGTCCTTTGCCTGTTAATCCCTCCCCCACAAGCATGAAAATTTCCAACGTGAGATACATTATTAGGACCAGGTGATAATGAGCGGCTCCGAGTTCCTTTTATATTTTATTTTTTAGGGGTCACACTGCTCTTTCTATAGTAGGCCGGGGGAAAACTAGGAGGGAGGAGGTTCTAAGTTGCCCCCGCGTGCTCCCTTTACCCCTCTTTTATTGCCTTCCCAGAAGAAGAGCTTTCTCCATTTTATTTAGAGATGATGTTACATCTCCCTTTCCCCATCCAGCTACAGCCCTTCTGGACTTGAAGCTCGGGCAGGCCTCTGTCAGGGGTCAGGGAAGTCACCTTGTGAGCCGGCTGTTCCAGTGGGCAAGGACTAGCATGTGGGCCAGTCAAGTCCACTTTGATACTGGGAAGAAGGACAGGTCCCCCTGGAGCAACTGTCTCTTTGGGGCACAGCAGACACTTGGGTCCCAAGCTGTAGGCGCCCCCCACCCCCACCCCGGTGTAGCCACTACAGAGCGGTGATGAGCGTCACTGCCTCAGGAGATGACAGGAAGCTCGCAGACCCAGGGCCCTGGTGTTGGACCCTGACGTTGGCGTTGGGTGACTCTGAGGCTCCTTCCAGCCGAGTGGGCAGGTCCCCCAATGTGTCTGTCACAGCTGTACTCACTTGAGCATGTTTATTCCAACTGGGAGCACATTGCTCATCCATGTGGGATCACCCCCCTGGGAGCTGTTTGTCTAAGGCTATTTGCCTCACGCCTCCTGCTGTGGAGGACAGAGAGGTTCCTGGAATAAGAGCCCTTGGGTGGGGTGCATGTCCACGCTTTGGGGTTCCTGTGGGTCTCAAGAGGGTGGGCGCTGGGGGTCCCCGGGGCCCTCCCCACTCTCCTGCCCGACAGACTTGGCGTGCCTCGATAGCCCAGGCTCTGAGCCACTTTCTGGCCGGTCGGTCCTGGGTGTGTATGATCCACCCAGTGTTGGGCAGGTCACCCGGGATTCCCAGGGCTGGGATTAGACCCCTCTTCAGAGCTCTGCCAATTGTGGGCCTCGCACAGATGAGAGCACTGAGTGAGGGAGAAATAAAGTGTGTGGGGGATGAAAAGCTGAACTGAATCGCTTTCAGCCCATTGTTCATCCGGGGAAGCTCAGAGGGGATAAGAGGGTAGCAGGCTCCTTTGAAATTTCCTTGAACCAGTGAATAGGAGCGCCCCATAAAGCATGAAAAGAGCCCTGGCCAGTTCTCCTTGTCACAATGGCTGGCTCAGGCTGCAAGGGGGGCTGCCAGGGGCTGGGGAGCGGTGCTGGCGGCCCCGCTGGGCGTTGGGGCGGGGACGGGCTGGGGAGGGGGGAGAGAGGGTCGCAGGCGGCCTTCAATAGACTCCAGAAGGTTGGAGTTCATTAGACACAAGCCTGGGGAGGCAATCGTCTCATTTGCGACAGAACCAATTAAGTCCCGGGGGCCTTTGCAAGAGGCCCAAGTGGAAGTTGGGCAGAGCTGGCTCGCACTGGGTCATTCTGGGAGCTGCACACGGAGCTTTGAAGAAATCATTGCCTTCTCCAAAGCCCTCTGCTGACTCCTGTTTTGCTGCTAAGTAAAAAGCCCTGTTAACATGGCTGGGGATTTGGGTTTTCATACTAGGCCTCTGAGAGGCTGTTTTATGAGGGTGTTACTCAGAGACCTACATTCTTGGAGGAATAACTTTTTAACTTTTTTTTTTTTTTTTTTTGTAAATTAAGCTGCTATACTTCCAGAAAAGTCCCTTGGAGGGATGGGGGTCGAAAGGCTGTAGGGCCATTCCAGGGACCATCAGGCCTAGGGGGATGAAGTCGGTGGGACTGGAAACCTCTGAAACTGCAGGTTCTTGCTGCCCAAGTGTGGCTTCTGTCGGAAGTGGCCAGGTGCTGTGAAAGCTATGTCCATGGCAAGGAATCATGTCTGTCTCTTCTTTTTGCACAGAGCTGCTCTTAGAGTCTAGATCGGCTTGATTTGTGGGTTGCTTCTGCTCTGGGTGTCACATGATCACAAGATGCTTTCCTTGTGTTTCACGCAGAGGGTGGCACAGGTTATTTAATTTATTTATTTGTATTTCCTTATATCTTACGGGGTTTACTTTGGACATCAGGGAAAGCATCCGAGCGAACTTCAAATATTATCTCATCTTACAAACCAGGCTTTTGATGTTGGCTGTGATCAGAGACTGCCTTCTGAGTGGTTGCCAAATGAAAATATGAGTGGATGCGTGTGTCTGCTCTTACAGAGCCTCCAGAAAATGACATTCAGGTTAGGCTGGGCACGGCGGAGGCAAAAGGCTAAGCTAATTGGCTTTAGGTGAAATGGCAGCTAAGTGGAGTCCACATGTCAGGACCAGCGCTCCCCAGAAACAGCTGGCCCAGCAGCGGGCTTGTTAGCTGAAATGTTTATGATCGAAGGAGACTGGACAGGGCACTCTTTGGCTCAGAGTTCTGAGCAGCCAGGAAACTGATAATGGACTTTCAGAGCCTGATTGAAAAGAAGAGAGGCCCCCTTCTGGAATGAGGGGCTGTGGGCTGTCTTGGACGAAGATTCTTGGCTGGGGGGAAGTAAAGCCGCATCTCCATGAAGGCACCTGTTAAACCTCTTTGAGCCTCTGTGAGTTGAAGTCTCCCTTTTCTGCCCTGACCAGAAGTTTCCTTTCCTGTAGCAGCTGCTTCACCTGCCAGGGTAGGCAGGTGGGCAGATGGGCGTGGGATGTGCTTAACCAGTCATTAATTCCTCACCCGTATCTCCCTCCCCACAGTTCTCTCTTCTTTCTTTTACCTTCCATGGAAAAAGAAAAAGTGGTATAAAGGCCTTACCACTGGTGTCCTTCTGGGAACAGAAAAGATCGAAGGCTATCAAAGGACACTGAGGGCAGAGGCCTGGAGGGATGGGGGCCCCTGGGACTCCTGAAGTGTGTGTCATCAGAGGCATCTGTGGGATGCTTGATTCCTGTCCCCCAAGATTCTCAGGAGGAGGCCTGGAGCAGAGCCATTTACCCTGAATAAATCCCTGGAAGAGTTGCTGGTCAGGAGCTGGGCTGCTTAGGCCAGCATGGGACCCAGTCTGTGGGACCTCCCTCTGTCACCCCCACCCTACATCGTGCCTCCACTGTGATCTGCACTGTGCCTTGGGAACCACCTGCCCTGCCCCACAGCCAGTGAGTGAGTGGTGGTAGAGGGCTTTCTAGAATGTTCCCCACATCTTCCACTCACCCCGTCAGAATGTCAGGTGACTTGTGGGGCTGAAGAAGTGGTGCCCCCATGTTCATGCCCTCAGGAGGCTTTCTCCTCCAGGGGTTCGAGTGCAGGGAAGGACACGCATTTTCTGGGGTCCAGCAATGGCTTGGATTTGGGTCCTGGATCCGGCTGCAACTGATTGACTCCAGGGAGTGACAGAGCATCTCTGGTCATCTATAAGATGTGGTGAATTGGGCTTTTTGTGAGAATGAAGTTGGATTATGTATCAAGTATGTCTAACTCACAGGAGGACTTGTACACAGGGGCTGGCCTTGGGTTGGGGTCAGTCACTGGGTGTGGAATTTGGTAACGGTCAAGCCAGTCACGTTCATGGAAACCCAGTTTTTCCCATGTCTTATGAACGATCCTACGATGGAACATTGAGTTTTGGTAAATTCGCTCCTGGTGGTGCAGCCATTTCGGGACTTAGAACCTTTGATCATACGTGGCCTTTGAGGGCCGAGTCAAGTCCTAGGAGGCAGTCTGAGAGCTTTGCTGGCACTGGTCAGCAGCTCTCGCCCTTCTGCAGCGCCTGCGTGCGGTCCGCTCTCAGCCCGTCTCGGACAGAACTCGCACGTGGGTGGACGCCTTTGCTGCAGATACTGATCTGTTCTCTCCTGAATCCTCCATACGATTATCCCTGTTGTGCTTCTTAACCAAGGTTTGGCTAACAGATCACTGATCTATTGATCTACCGTGATCTGCACCATCCCGCAGGGGCCTTATTCTGTGGCCTGGATCAGTGGACTTATGGAAAATGCAGCTATGCAGTGTTCTAGGGCATTACAGATAAGGAGCTCGAGGTCATACAGTTACCCCTGGCTGCTCCTGCGTATTTTTAGGCACAGCTGCTGATGAGCCAAAGATGTTTTTCTTCCCTCTACCCTGTGATGAACAGAGCACCAGGGAAAGGGAAATAACCAAATACCTAATTTCAATATTTACAGTCTCCAAGTATGATGCAGGATGGAAATGTGGGAGCCCTGAGGCTTTTATAAATAAGTGGCTTCCAGAAGAAAGAAATAGTTATACCTTGACCATTCCACTGCTTTCAAGACCAAAATTCCTTTAAAAAAAAAAAAAGTAGCAACTCCAGGTCATGTTTCCAGTGAAAAGGAACTGGGGTGGAGGACATAGGGGTGCATACTGCCTTCCGGTCTTTGCTCACAGGTCACCTTCACAGTGAGGTGAAGGCGGAGAGGCTCTCTTGAGCGCAGGGCCCACAGGAGCTGGAGCCCCACCCCCAGCACCATTTAAAATGGCAACTCCCTGCCCGACCCCAGCAGTCCCTTCTCCCCGTTTACTGTGGTGTATTTAATCATGGCACTTAGGTCCTGCTAACATACTGTAGATTTTGCTTGTTTATTTCTGCTTATGGGCTGTGCTACCCCATCAGCTTCGTAAGGAAAGTTGTCTGCATTTTTATCCCCTTCCTTCACTGCTGTCTTGCCCAGTGCCTGGAACAAGGTCTGGCACATAGCAGGGACTCAAATATTTGAATGAATTGCACAGAAGACCATATAATAAGGGCTTTCCCTTATGCCCACAGAGGTCATGCATCTTTGAGAATTTGTTGGTTGGGGGTGCTAGGGTTTGGAGCTAAAGGAAGGAAGGAAGGTAAAGATACCCCTGTGGTAATCTGGTGGTTGACTTGGAGAATTACATGTACCTTCCCTAATGCCTGGCCTCACCCTCTGTGGGTCTGGTCCTGTCCCTGCTATATTTTGCCCTAGTCCAGGCCATGAGGCCCCAGTTTCCTGATTTGGGGTAATACTTGGCAGTGGTAACAGACTGTAGGGAGCACCGAAGGGACCTTAGAATGTCCTATTTGGAGAGCTTTCACTCGGCCTGGGCTGGCTGGAGTGTGACCCGGTTCTAAGGCAGGGGCCCAAGGGAGGAGCTCACCAAGCTCTTTGCAAGGTGATGATCCTGAATCTGAGAGGGAGCCAAGCTCCCAAAGATGACTGACGGCAGGTTTAGCAGCTTGATCTCAGATTGCTGTTTCCCGTGGGAACAGCCGTGGCATGGGGACGGGTGGTGGCACATTCACATGGAGGCATGTGGCCTTGTCCACTGGTGGGATCACAGGATAGCTTGTGAGCCCGCAGTGTGCTGAAAGCATCCTCAGGAGCCTGTGGGTTCTGTCTTTTCTCTTTTCTTAGAGATGGAATCCCTCCTTACCGTGTGGGGAGTAAGAAACAGCTCCAGCGAGAAATGCATCGCAGTGTGAAGGCCAATGGTCAAGTGTCTCTACCTCATTTCCCGGTGAGTAGAGTCTGGACGGAGAGGCGGCCGCAATGAGCTCTGAAGACAAGGGCTGGGAGGCGGAGGGGGGAGGCACAGGACAGGTAGGAGCAGCAGCCTGGGGTCTGCTAGAGGGAAAGGAGGGGAGGGGGGAGCCAGGCAAGAGGCGCTCTGTGGTTCCATGTGACCCTGAGCAGAGCAAAGCTCTGAAGATGACATACTTAAACATTCACATTTTCTCAGTTCAGCAAGAAAATTCTCTACGAGAAAAAAGTAGGCTGTTCCTTCCCAGAAAGCAAGAAATAGTTGGAGATAATCCGTGTTCTCACTGGGTTCCCACTAGAATGTAAGCCCCCTGAGGGCAGGGAGTTTTGTCTGTTCTGTAAGTTCCCATCCACAGAGGAATGGGACCTAGCACATAATGGGTGCCTAGTAAATCTTGTGGATTGAATGGATGAATGAGGACACCAGAGGAGTCCCCGCTGCCTACGGAAGGAAGATGATGTCCCTGGGGCATTCTCCTTGAGTGGACTGCGCGGCTCTGTCCTCTCAGTCGTCCACTCATCTGTCTGCTTGGCCATTCCTCCTGCTGACCTCTGAAGCCTGCAGGACAGCTGTTCTGTTTTTTCCAACCCAGAACTTGGCCTAGTCCCTGCTGTGGAGTCTGCACCGAATGAGTGCTCACCAAAAGAAGTGTTTGGGATTGAAGGGCCCATGAGCACTGGCTTCCAGTGATTGAGATGAGAGGCCAGCATGGTGGGGAAGGACTTTCTGGGACCTCCCCTTCTGTTTCCAAATCTGGGAGGGCAGCCAGCCCCTGTGGGCCCTGTGCTCAAGAGGGCCTCTCCACCTGCATTTCAGGAGCTGTGCATCATACACTGAGAACCAGGTTGCAAGCAGACTGTTCCTTAGGGAGGGAAAGAGAGTGCCCAGCTAAGAGTGGCATCTCTGTTTATGACTCCTTCCTGCCAGCTTCACAGAATCTAATCGGTCCTTCAGTTATGTTGCATTTAGAAAACAAACACATCACTTTGCTAATCTGTGTTGCATTAGTGCATGAATTGTTGGCGGAGCAGTTCCTCTCCAAAAGCACCTCACATGGTCCAGGGCTGACTTAATCTTGTCCTAAATTAGCATATTAAGGTTGTTTTGGGTTGCCTCCAGCATCCCCTCTTCAGTAACAATACACCCATATACAGCAATATTGATTATACCAATTTTTTTTGGCTGGACGGGGGAGGCATGTGTGCTAATCAAAGTTCGACTGCCCAAGCTTGTAAATTAGATGATCTTGTCCTGGGGTGCGCAAATCGACTTTCTCCACAAGGCAGCGCTTTGATCGGGGGCCACCTGGAGCTGGCCCTGTGAGAAGGCCGTCTCCCACAGAGGGGGCCCTCCGCTCCCCTCCCTCGGGTCTGCCGCTAAGTTGTTGCCGTGGCCAGGCCCACTCATGGCGGGAAAGGCAGGCCTTTGCAGGCCGGCTTATGCTGCCCCCACCCCACCCCTAAGGAAAGGGCAAAGCAAGAGGGCGATGAGGAAGGAGGGGGCAGGGAGGACAGAAAGCCAGGCAGTAGGAGTCCTTTGCGCCTGCTGCTGTTGGCCGGCGTCCCTGGTGCCTTTTTACATTCAGTACCCGATTTGGAGATGTTCCCTTCTCCCGGTAGATCAGCTTCCGGCAGCCGGACTCAGCAGTGTTCTGCTACTAGCCTGCAGCATCTTCCTTCATTTTCTGTACAAAGAGATGGGGAGGAGGGGTGGAGAGAAACGAGGGGGATCCAGGACAGTGTTGAGACAACACCACCTCAAAGGTGCACGGTGTGAGGCCGGGAAATAAATTACCACTCCTTCTGATCTGGCCGTGGGACTCCCTTTTCTCTCTCTTTTTTTTTCCCTTTTCCAACCCCCCACCTCCTTTCCAATCTTATTTTTGCTAATTTCCAACTCCCTTTCTGTTGAGACTCTACTTTTTATTCCTTGGGTTGGTCTCCCCCGGCTCCCCCCACCTCAGAGGGCTGCCTTTTTTTTGATGTTTGACAACAGTCTTTGAAGATTTTCTACTTCAGAGTAACTACTGATGGGTGGTTGTACTACAGAGAGAACAAGCAGGGCCTCTCGGAGTGCGACCAACTGCTCCTGCCCAAGGCAAACGCTGGTGGGGACCGTGGCTCTCCATGAGGCCGCGGCGCTGGCGCATAAAACTCCGGAGCAGCCTGGGCCGCCACGCTGTCCGCGCTCTGCCTGGACGTGGAGCCACTGTGCGCCTGGCCGGGCCCGGCAGCTCCGGCCGGCCAACCTGGCGCTGGCCTGCTGACCACGCCTCGCCTCCTCCCTCCCCGCTTCATGTAGAGAACCCACCGCCTGCCCAAGGAGATGACCCCTGTGGAACCAGCCACCTTCGCGGCCGAGCTCATCTCCAGGCTGGAGAAGCTGAAGCTGGAGCTGGACAGCCGCCACAGCCTGGAGGAGTGGCTGCAGCAGATCCGAGAGGTAGCTGGGCTCTGCCCCTCCCCGGGCTGGTCCCCTGGACCCACCTGCTTACTGAGCCGCTGCCCCCTCCGCCTTCCCTGCCAGGATGAAGAGAAGGAGGGCTCCGAGCTAGCACCCGCCCCACACCCCCTCTCCCTCCTGCCCTCGGGCAGCTGTGAGGAGGACCCGCAGACCATTCTGGACGACCACCTGTCCAGGGTCCTCAAGACGCCTGGCTGCCAGTCCCCCGGCGTGGGCCGCTACAGCCCAGGGTCCTGCTCCCCCGACCACCGCCACCAGCCGCACCACCCGCCCCTCCCGCCTGGGGGCAGGCTGCCCCCCGCCGCTGCCTTGCCGGCCAGTTGCCCCCTCGGGGCCCGGGGCTTCGTGACCAAGCAGACGACAAAGCATGTCCACCACCACTACATCCACCATCACGCTGTCCCCAAAACCAAGGAGGAGATTGAGGCAGAGGCCACACAGAGAGTGCACTGTCTCTGCGCCAGGGGCGCCGACTATTACTGCTACTCAAAGTGCAAGAGCCACCCCAGGGCTCCGGAGCCCGTGCTGGCAGAGCAGCTGGGGTAAGTGTCGGACAGACCAGAGTTGGGGCATCTCTGTAGCCAGAGCCCTGGGCATGTGGGAGGTAAGGTCAGAGGTCACAGGCATTTACTCCAGGGCAGGGCACAGGGCGGGTGGGGCGCGGGGAGCACGTGCTCCCCACCATCTGCCACACTGCGCTGTGGGAGGATCCCAGAGATGTAACGGGGTCTCTGGGGTGGGTGTGGGTCTCGGTTCCCCGCAGCAGCAGAGGCAGCGCCCTGCCCAAACGCAGCGGGAAAGGCATGGAGCCCGGCCTGGCCTTGCCGGCCAGGGAAGGAGGGGCCCCAGGCGGAGCTGGGGCGCTGCAGCTTCCCGGGGAGGAAGGGGACAGGTCGCAGGACGTCTGGCAGTGGATGCTGGAGAGTGAGCGGCAGAGCAAGCCCAAGCCCCATAGGTAAACACCGCTGCCGCCGCGGGCCACAGGCAGTCACCGCGGGGGTACCGTGGGGATGGCTATTTTTGCAACTGGCCGAAAACAAATGTGACTATTTGCTCTGCCATCTTAATATTAAACATTGGACTGAGCAGACCACAAAAATGCCGTGTTTTGGCAACACCCCCTGTTCATGTTATGGCAGAGTTATATTTTTCTCCTCTCCCTGAAAGCAGAATAGAGACTTTTCTATTGAAGTCACATTTTCCAGTTTTTCTAACCCAATTTCTTTCCCTCTGCTTTCTCCTTGCTCCTTGTTCAGTGCCCAAAGCACGAAAAAGGCCCACCCTGTAGAGCCTGCCCGCACCTCCCCAGCCGAGCGAGCCAGCCGGCACCACCTGTGGGGAGGCAGCAGCGGGCACCCCCGTGCCACCCCCCGAGCCCACCCATTTACCCAGGACCCTGTGATGCCTCCCTTGACCCCCCCCAACACCCTGGCCCAGCTGGAGGAGGCCTGCCGCAGGCTGGCCGAGGTGTCGAAGCCCCCAAAGCAGCGGTGAGTGGGAGAGGCGTCAGAGGTGAGGGGCAGCCCAGTACCGGGCTCCTGTGGGGCTCAGGATGACTGTTCCCAGGATGCCTTACCGGCCTCCAGGAGCCCCTGTTAACACGTGGTCTTGGGTGGGTGTCCCCACAGATAGAAGTTGGATCGGTGTCTCTTCAGGAGGCCACAGAGAGTGGTTTTCTGTCTGCTTCCCATTTGCCCTGGGGCCAGGAGGCTGACCTCTGAATCTTCCGCTCAGGTGCTGTGCAGCCAGTCAACAGAGGGACCGGAACTACTCAGCCACTGGTCAGGCTGGAGCCATGCCCTTCTCCAACCCAGTCCTGGCTTCAGAAGAGTGAGTGTCTGCCCGGCATTGTTGAGATCCGCCCAGCAGTTGACATTTCAGGATATTCACTCCCTGTTGTTGAGAATTTTGAAAACTTTCTTTAGTATATAAAATCACCTTGGTTTTAATGTTAGCAGCAAGGAACATTTAACACAGAGATGCTGCCACAAATTAGGATCCTGAAAATCCTGCCTGTTTTGAGAAATGCATCATGACTTGTACACAAGTGTCCCTTCCTGACATGGTGGGCGGTGTCAGGGTTCCTGGGCACACACTAATCAAAAGCTGGGACATGAGGCCATTAGCAGATGAGTAAATGGGACCACAGACCCGGATGGAAATGTTGCCCCTATTCGGCTTGCACATTAGCAAGTTAGCAACATCTTTGTGTCACACTGAACAGGATGGAGGAAAGCTGATTTCTCCTCCATTATGGAGATGGAGACAGGCACCTTTGTTGTTTTGCTTGGAGCAAACAGCCTATCTTCCCCAATTGTGCCATGATTCTTTCTGTAAATTTACAGTCTTGCAAAGTGGACAGAGAAGCCTGGCTTCATTTAATTACAGGATGGTGCATTTAAAGAGAAATCTGCTGCTGCGATCTACAGTGGTCTAAATGATTGAAGTTCTCTTTCTTAGCTTCTTCATCTTGAGCAGTGAGCAATGTTTGAAGACCTGAATGAGCCACCACCCTGGACCCTTTTGTTTTGATTGGTTGATCTTAAGCCTACCAGCTATCTAGACCTGCAGCATTTTTCTTTAAAGCCATTCTAACCAACTGGGACTAAATAGGGGAGTTGAAATGACTCTGCGCTACTCCTCTGGTGGGCTCTGGCATCCAAGGTTATGCCATCCCAGAAGGTGCTTGGGGTTTGTCTCTGCAGGGTTCCCTGACTGGGAAGAGTGCCCCTGCGGCTCCCTGGTAGACTCTCTTCTCTTCTCTTCATTGGCAGCACCTCATTTGTGCCAACCTGAAACACTGCTCAGTCCACCCATTGGTAGTGAAGGAAACAACAGCAGTTTGTACAACCAAAGGGAAATTGTCCTTCCCTGTGTGCCCCATGCAGGCGACCTGGGGTTGATTGTGTGTCCACTAGAGGTGGCTGACACTCAAGCCCCCTTTGAACTTACAGCTGCAGCCACATTTTATTTCTGTGGGCAGTGTGTAGAGAGGCTGTGTGTATGCATGCACGCACGCACCTGCTGCCCTCAAATGCTGAACTTAACCACATTCTGTCTTATTTTCAGTCACAAAGAGCCAAAGAAGCTGGCAGGGGTCCCCGTGCTCCAGGCCAGCGAGCTGGTCGTTACTTACTTTTTCTGTGGAGAAGAAATTCCATACAGGAGGATGCTGAAAGCCCCGAGCTTGACCCTGGGCCACTTTAAAGAGCAGCTCAGCAAAAAGGGAAATTATAGGTAAGAGTCCTATGGCTTCTTGCTCCAAAGTTTGTTTGCTCAGAACCAAGAGCTAGAGCCCTTCCATGGCCTGGGCAGATCTGGGAAGGCTTGGGGGGCTCTCAGGAAGCCCCAGGGAGGCCATGGAGTGGGCTGCCCGACGCTTTGTTCTTGCTCTTCTGCTCTGTCCCCTCGCCACCAACAGAGACAGCACAGTGGCAGGGAGGGCGCTGCGGCCTCATGGGGAACGGGACTGAGGGGAGGGGCGCTCAGGGGAGCTGGGTTTGGGCCGTTTTGTGGAGGTTCTGCCTGAAAGGGAGAGAGGTGTGAGGAGACAGACAGACAGACAGACCGACTAGGAGACTGGAGGCTACCCTCCTGGCGTGGGTCGAGGAGAGACTGTCCGCACAGAAGGCTTGGGGACTGGCAGAGACCACTGCCTGGACATGGAGGCTGACTTCTCACTCAGCCTGTCTGCCTGAAGAACGGCCTCACTCTGTGTGACGGGGCACGTGAAGCAGGAATGCGCTGTTGTCTGTACCAGAGCAGGGGTGGGACCCGCGGGTGGGCACCGGGTAGAAGGGGCTGGCTGCCCTTCCTGCTGGCCTCACCGCCTGCCCCACCGCCGGGCCTCAGGGAGGGAACGTGTCCTCTGGCCGGCCGGCCTTTCCCATCTGCAGCGGAAATGCCAGCCCTGGGCCAGTTCCTGGTCACTCTCCCCTTACGGGGCAGATGACAACTCCACGGTAGTTTGCTCAGCATCCTACCTGTGCCTCTGGATGGCCTTCATCCCAAGGGAATATGTGGGTTCTGCTCCTGGACCCAGGTGAGTCCACCTCTGGTTCCCTGAGACCCACAGGTCCCCACCTGGGAGCTGGTCTGGACAGGGGCCCAGAGGGATTCCTTCTTGGAGGAGGGATGGGGTTTAGGGGCTGGGACCCTGTAGGCGACTGAGAGCAGGGTGTGGAGCTGGGCTCGGCTCTTCCTTCCACACCTGGGCAGAGACAGTTCTGAGAATGTATCCAAGGGCATGGGGAACGGGCCTGGCTGCGCTGCTGCTGTTTTTTTATCCTGAACAGACACAAGGTGAAACTAATTACACAAGTGTGCCCCTCCAGGGATTCATTTTGATCTCAGCTTTGACTCAGCTGGGCTTTGAGTGGAACTGCAGGTGACCTTCAGGGGAGAAGGGCCGCAGAGCGCCAAGCAGAGGCTGCAGGGGAGGCTCCACACTCAGCTGCTCCGGCCACATCTGGCTCTGATTTCTTTTTTTCTAAGGCACACTTAATAAGCCTCTTTGAAGCCCCGGCCTCCCCTTTAATGCACAAAGACTTGCACAAATGGTTGACTCTCAGATTCTTTGCTGATTGGGTCAGGCTGTGGCAAGGCCCTTCCAGCCGCTGCTTCGCCCTACGCTTGCTCTCCGGGCCAGAGCTGCACCCACTGCCCTCCTGAATGGGGGGCACAGGCTGTCCTGCCTCGCCCTTCCATCGGGGCTGGTGCTCCCACATTTAGTTCGCATGCCCACCCCTCCACCCCAGAGTAAAAAAACCCAGCAAGGAAGGGGCTGTGGAGTGGGCGCCTGAGCTGTGTTGAGTAATCTCAGCATGGCAGGGGTTCAGGAGAACAGCCCCTCCAGACGTGCCAGACGCTATTGGTGCCAGATGTCAGAAGAAAGCAAAGTTTGCCACATAAAGCATGTTGCAGTGGAAAAGCCCGTTTCTTGGAGAAAATGAAGGCAGCACAGTGTGTTTGAAGTCTTGGGGGTGGGGCCGAGGGAATGCTGCCTCTCTCCTCTCTGGAAGAGGTTGCAATTATGTAAAAGGTCATTGTGTGTTTGCTTGGAGATGCTGTGGAAGCCCAGGTTGGTAAAACCCCAGGCGGGTTGGGGCTGGGGGCAGAGCGGCATACTGAGGGTGGTGTCAGAATGTGAGCCTCTTACTTGGAAAAGTACCTTTTTCCCACTGTCTGGGGTCTCCTGTGCACAGGGTTCCCACCCCCCAACTTTCCCACCGTCTCTCAGGCTCCCCCGAGCTCTCTGCCCTCACCACGCACCCCCAACACTGCCCCTTTAAAGGCAAGCTGTCCACCGATTCTGTGGCTCAGCTGGGAATGCTAAAAACAAAGAACCTTGACTAAACCCAGCTGTTTCACTTCATTTAGCCTTATCTCCTAAGAAAGTATTTGGCTTGCCTTCATTAAAGAGCAAAGAAATTTAGCTCTGAGCAGGCGGAGTTTTTTTTTTAAGAGAAAAGACAAAAACAACCATCCTAACCTTGAGACACAATTAAACTTTTAGAGAGGCTGTCCCCCTCCCCCAGGGGACTGTGACCTTCCCTCTGAGTGGCCTTTATTGGCTGGAAGTGACAGCTTGCGGGAGCGAGTTTAATCGGCCTGAGGGGCCTTCCTTGCTGTGGGCTGGGAAGGAAGAGACCTCAGCTTGGTTCCTGGGAAGGGGCTCCGGAGCAGCCGGCTTGGGGACAGCACTTGTTTCTAAATGTGATTCTGAGAGAGGCTGGTCATTGACGTCCAGACAATTAAACTGACTTAGAAGAGAGGGGCCTGGGATGGGATGAAAGACCCTTTAATCAGCAAACGACCCTGGAGGGTGGTATGGGACAGGAGGAAGGGAGAGAAACAGGGAGGAGTGGGGAGCCAGGACTGTTCCCAGTCCTGGGGAGGAAGGTTGGCCTGGCTGCCTTCTGCAGTGGCCACAGAAGGAACAGCCTGTCCATGGCCGTGCCAGACGCTGGCCGGAGAATTGGCATATGGGCACTGGAGGATGGGACAGGCAAGAGGTGTCGGCCTTCCACAGACTTGAACAGGGTCAGGGTGGCTGAGTCTGGGGTCTCTGTCAGGGACCCTTTATGGTCACTGCTGCAGATGAACTCCCGGCATGCTTTCTCCTCCCATCCCCCACTGCCACCCCCTTAAAAATGGGGAGGAAGAAGCAGCCCTACTCTGCCAAGTGTGGACGTGTGTGTCAGGACAGCAGCGGCTCCGGGCTGAAGAGAGCACTTCTGAGCTGTTGCGGGTGGGAAGCCACCCAGCCTGCCACTCACGGGGCACCTGCCTCACTTCCCTCCCAAGACACGAGGCCAGCCCCCTGTTGCCGTCTCAGAGCAGATGGGCGGGGTTAGCACACACGCCTCTCGTGACAGAATCCTCAAGATACCGCGATCCTCAGTGGTGACGTGCCTTTCTTTTAAACGAGAGCAAAATGCCAGTTTACCAAGATGGTTTTTTTGGGTTTTCCTTTTAAGGTACTACTTCAAAAAAGCAAGCGACGAGTTTGCCTGTGGAGCCGTTTTTGAGGAGATCTGGGACGATGAGACGGTGCTGCCCATGTACGAAGGCAGGATCCTGGGCAAAGTGGAGAGAATCGATTGAGCCTTTTGGGGCTGGCTTTGGCCAACCATGGGGCCGAAGCCCTCGTGGCCCGTCTCAGACGTGAGCGACTGCAGTAGACCATTTTGAAGGAGAACTAAACCAATGAAGAAGACAAAGTCTAGGGAAGAATTGGCCCCTTGGCCTTTGGGGAGGGTGGGGGGAGGTTGGATTTCATTATTCATGCGCTGGGTACTGAGATAAGAAAAGCCTGAACTATTTATTAAAAACATGACCACTCTTGGCTGTTGAAGATGCTGACTATCTGAGAGACTGCCATACATAATATATGACTTCCTAGGGATCTGAAATCCATAAACTAAGAGAAACTGTGTATAGCTTACCTGAACAGGAATCCTTACTGATATTTATTGAACAGTTGACTCCTCTATCCCCAGTTTATGGATATGCTGCTTTAAACACGGAGGGGGGGGAGAGGAAGTTGTAATTGTTCCATCTAGGAGTTGGGCTAGGAGTGCATTAATGAGTCCTTCCTTAAAAGAGGAATTATTATGCTTTGCCCTGCGTTTCTCCAAGTGAAGATAGACTCTCTTAAATGGTGCCCTACCATTGACACATGCAGAAATTGGTGCATTTTTTCCGTGTGCTGCTCTATTTTGTCATAAAAATCTTGGGAGTTGACTTAACATCGCAACACCGCCACTGTTTTGGGGTCATCATGTTGGATGGGATGATCCGTTGTGCAGGAGGGAGCCTCGTTTTGAGGGCCCCAGCTTCATCCAGTAACTTCTTGTAGTTCCCCCCAAGGCCCACTGCCCAGTCGCTGAGGCCTGCTGGAACCTTGTGTTTTAGCATGTGCTTTTATTGAAATAAGAATTCCTTGGAGGTTTTTTTAAAATTGGTCTTTGGACAACAGCCATTCTGGAAGCTTCCCCCACCACCACCCCACCCCAAAGAAGTGGACAGTTATGGGAAGACTGAGCAGCACCCTTTCCTCCAGACCTTCGTTTTGACGTTCGGGTTTTTGTGTTAAGTTAATGTGTACATTCTGTTTGCCATTGTTACTTGTACTATCCATCTGTATATATCGTTCGGCAAGAGAATATTAAGCCACTATCTCTAGTGCTTGACGTTAAATAAGTACAGTACCTGTACCTGCACGGCATCCCAGCCTGTGTATGTCGCCCTGTATTGAGGGCTCAAGCTTTCCCTTTTTTTTGGAAAGGGGTTTATGTACAAATATATTTTATGCCTTTTTATTACAAGTCTTGTACTCAATGACTTTTGCCATGGCATTTTGTTCTACTTATACTGTAAATTATGCATTATAAAGAGTTCATTTAAGGAAAATTACTTGGTACATTAATTATTGTAATTAAGAGATGTAGCCTTTATTAAAATTTTATATTTTTCAAAAACATTGGCCTCGTCTGTGAACCCCTGGGGTGCGTGCAGGGCAGAGACGCCCTTTTGTATGTGAACGTCTGTGCTTGATTTCTCATCTCTTTTTACCCAGTCTGGGCCTGCCCTGGGATTTTGAAAAGTGTTCTTCAAAAGCACCTGGTTACCAGCTGAGCATTTTCTGGTCATGGAGCTGGCTATAGACAGCGTCTCACCTGTGTCCTCCCTTTTAGCTCATATTCAGCCTCTTCTGCCCAGTCAGATATCTCCAATCTGGCCAGGTAGGTACAGGGAGTAAGGGGCTGAGATGAGGTCTTCCCAGGAATACTTGCATTTCAGTAGGCGTCCAGACCGAAGCCTCTCAGGAAATGGTGTGTAGATCTGGAATGTTCAGTGGGGCCGATGAACCTTGGGCTCGGTGCTAACCAGCCACCCTCCCGATGGCTAAGTAGACCTCATCTACTGGCTTGAACAAGGACGTGGGCTTCATTGAGGGCCTGGGCTGGAAAGGTGGGAACAAGCAGCAGGTGGTTCCGTAAGAAAGCTGCACCATTTCCAGGTGCCCAGGAAGTCGGCAGGCAGTTGTTCACGCAACAAACACACAGGTTCCCTCCCTGAGTGCTGGACACTAGGAGTGCTGGGCTTTGTTTCAGATCTGGAAGAGCAGGTCTATAAAGGAGTCCTACAATCTTTTTAGAAACGAAGTGTCTGTGACTGTAGTTCTCGTGTTCATGGGCTGGGGTCTGCAGAGCATCTGCTTGGCTTTTTGTCCCTGATGCAAACTGGCATGAGACTGACTGGGTAGCATAAGGCCAGGGTCCTGGCTGTGTGGGGCCAGGGGCTGACTTGAGCTGGGCAGCTGCTGGGGGAGCCAGGGAGGGTTTGAGGGTGTCTGACACTGAATGACAGTTCCTTGGTCGCTGTGCCCTCCCCCTCCAGGCTGGAGAGGGGGCTCACCGCAGAGGCATTCCCAGCCTACTCTGGGAATGGAAGCTGCTTTCCGATCCCAAGGGGTGAGGAGATGCCCCTGCTGTGTGTGTTTGGGGGTGTTGGTTACAGCTTTCAACCTTCATGCCTTCTGATTCACCCAAAGGGTATAAAGTGAAGTAAAGCACATACTCAGGTCTCCGGCCAAGCTGGGCTCACATCCAGCCACCACCCCTGGGGACTGTGGGCAGCTGAGAAGGCAAGCCCAATGGGGTGGCCTCTCCTGTCTGCCCCTTCCAAGAGGGCCTGTGCCTCTGCTTCTCTCGTGTTAGTGGTTAGGTGCTCCCCACCGGGTGCGTGGGCATGGATGTGTGAGCTCTGGACATTGTGGAGACCCCTGCACCTTCCTCGGAGGAGAGGCTCCACAGTCCTATTGGTACTAAGGGGAACCATGACTCAGAAATAAGAACCGAAACAAGGCTGGTGCCCCTTTCTTCCCTGTCCCCAAATGATTCAAGACCCAGCTCTTCTAGAAACACTTCCCTGCCCCCTCAGCAGCTTGAGTCTCACCTGGGAGCAGCCGCCCACCTGGGACCCACTGAGTGGCCAGGACCACAGGCTTCTGGCTGCTTCTGGGGACACCTGTGCACAGTGGCACTGCTCAAGCCCTCCTGAGTCTCGCCCTTTCGAAATCCCAGCTTCAAATCGAATCTACCTCCTTAGTCCTCATTTTTTCCCCATTAAGTTACATTAACCGGCTACCAGAGGGGAGGCATGGACTGGGGGTGTGAGTCCACTTCAGGTGGCCTCACACTGGGGATCCACAGTTTCCTTGTCTATTCAGTGGGACAATAAATGTGCTCTCCTAGGAGGTGCAGAGGGGGTGGCGAGGCCTAGGATCTCACCCAGGGTCCTGGGAGTACTTTAAGCGCCAGCACCATCCTTACTACCTGTATTATTAGCATCTCCTGGGGAAGTGCCTTCCGCCCCACTTCCTGCTGCAACACCTGGGCCCTGGCACCCTGCTCTCCTTGCCCCGGGCACAGAACCAGGACATGGTGGGCGATGGGCTGGCACGCTGCTTCATTTGGGAACAGAGACTTGGAGCTAGAGCTGAGCTGGGGCCCCAAAGCATGTTTAAATTTTTCTTCATTAAGTCTGTGACCTTACGCAATACTTAATTCCATGTGGATTCTCACCTACAGTACCAGTTTGTGTACAGGGGCTTGAAATGTGGGGTTTTGGAAAAAGGATCCTGTTTTATTCTCCCCCCCCCCACCCCAGAATGTGCCTGGACTGTAATGCTGTAAAAAAGAAGGAAATTGGTAATTACCCCAGGAACATATTTCATTCTAGTTGAATAATTAGGTAAGATTGGTTGGGTTTTTTTTATTATTGTTTTTGGTAAAGAGAAAGGTTCCTTTTTTTTTTTACCTTTAGTAATAATTTGGTTTTATGGAAACTCCCAAATTAGGGAAACAGTTCAAAAGAGTGATTTACATCTTCCTGAGCAATTATTTTTCCACTTTATCAACCAGATTTTCTAAAAATCTGATATGAAAGTAAGTCTCTAGTGTACCATGACTTGTTCCAGGAAGTGAGTTAGTTTAAACAAACAAAACCCCTACACACATCAAAACACCACCATCACACATGCACAAATTTTAAGGCATTTTGGTACATGTTGGCTGTTACCAGAATTATCCCAGAAAGTAGCCAGTCTGCCTGGTAGTCTGTGGGCTCAAACAGGTACATTTGCACAGAACCTTAGGCCTGGCAGTTTAGGAGAGCTGTGTGGGTTGGGGGTGAGGGGTGATGTGGGATCTTAGATCTGCCACAGAAAGAACACCTGTCCCCTGAACAGGGAGCCTCCACCTTGACAATGCTCAGTTCTGAAAACACAGATTCCCTCTGCTCCATTCACACTGACCTTTTACTTCCCCTGAAATGCTCTGCCGCGCAGGCCCTTTGCATATGCTATTCCCTCTGGTGGGCACTTATCCCCTCCCTCAGCCTTTTCTGAGGTTGTCTCCTTTTCAGCCTTCAGGCCATGACTTAAATGTCAGAGGTCTTCCCTGACCATCAGATCCACATATGTCCTCACTTGATCCTCATCACATAACTCCTTCATTCTTTCTCTGCATGTTCTAATTTATAACTATATAATAATTATTTAATTGCCCACTTATTCATCCATGAGGCAGGGAGTAAGTATGCTTTTATTCACCATTGCGTATGTAACACCTGGCAGAGTGCTTGGCACCTAGTAAGCACTTAATATTTATAGAATCAAAGCAAAAGAAAATAAAAACTGTCTATGTTATCACCTAAGATAAGATAACTACTATTAAAACTCTGCAGTATATCCTTCCAGGTTAAAATACACACACACACATGCATAGGACCATATGGTATGCACTTCTGCAATCTGTTTTTCACTCAATCATATGTCACTGGCATATTTCCATAACAATAAATATTTTCCTATATTCTACAACATGACTTAAATGTATGGCTGAGCTATCATTTATTCAACCAATCACTTATGGTTGGACACATAGAGTTTCCAAATTCTGCAATTATAAGTCACATTGTAATGAAATCTTCATAGCTGAACACTCGGTATTGATAACGAAACAGTCTTTAATTATTAGGATGAAGGTTTTCCATGTAGAACTTCTGTATCGAAAGTGATTTTTAGGGCTTTGCCCACGTCCTGCCAGACTGTCCCAGGCAGTGGCTTACGTGTCTTTGAATCTCCAGTGCCTTGCATATGTTTGACACATAAACCATGTTTGTGCCATCAATTTACATCTCAACCTGGATATTCAAGGTTCTCTTCAACCTGAACCAAGCCTGCTTTTCTGGTATTATTTCTGCTTGCAAACTGGATAGCCTCATGCAACGAACTTCCCTTTACTGGGGTTTGCCCCTTTGCAAAATGAGAGTCATAATAAATGCCTTCCCAGCCCTGATGAAAGCTGCTAAGGTGTGCACAGTTCTCAGAGGAGAGCCTGGCCCCTGATAAGGGCCTTGTGTACGTCAGCTGCTGTTACCACCCACCGGTCCCCATCTGGTCTTCATAGTTGACTTTGCTAAGCCCTTCCCCTGCTGTCTCTCCCAGGTGTTAGGCCTGGCTGAGCATCCTTGCTCCTCCCTGCCCACGCCCAGGCTTCCCACTCAGCACCCCAGTGACCTCTGGCTTTCTCAGGTGCTTGGCCTATTCTCACTTTGGCTATTTTTTTTTTTCCTCCCCTGAGTTGTAAGCCACTGTGAGAACAAATCCTGTGGCTCAGACTTTGATGCACCAGAGCTCTACAGATAGAAGGTTCCCCTGACCGATGAGGAGAGTGCCTGGTACGAGTCACCCAGACATCCTGTGGCCCACACCGCCCTCTTTCACCCAACATCTGACTTCGCCTCATTTTTCCCAAGTTTGACTTAAGACCAGATTATATTGTTGGGAGCTCCTGAGCCTTTCATGCTGTTTATATCAGATGTGGTCCAAGGAGAGGATCAGAGATGGTCCCATGGCCACAGGGCTGAGGACTGGCTTTCTCTTCCACCCTCTCCCAGTGATCTCAACCAGAAAAACTGGACATCAACTATGTGTGCCATTTTAGTTAGGGCTGCCAGATTTAGCAAATTAAAATAGAGGACATGCATTTAAGTTTGAATTTCATATGAACAATGAATAATTTTTTAGTATAATAATGTCCCACGCAGTAGCTGGAGCACACTTACCCTAGGAACAGATCTGCTGTTTATATGAATTCAAACTGAACTGGGCAGCTGGCATTTAATGGGGCAGCTCCAGTTGTGATGGCTGCTGTGAATTGCCCACCCAACCTTCCTTCCTCTTTACCTCTAACATGCTTTCTTATGCTACAGAAATAGAAAGCTAACATCTTCATTTCCCAGAGTGCTTTGTGTCTAGGAGTGAGGTGAGTTCCACCACTGATGTTTGTGCCCTGGGAGGCAGAGGCGTTTTTGGCTGTAATTGCTGACAAGCAGTTACGGAGGCAGGGACTTTATTGCAGTCTCACAGGCATCTCCCCCAGCTCCACGCTCCTGGGCACCCAGGGAGCTGGGGGAGATGGCCAGACTCCCATTGCTGTGCCCAGCCACTGGCCCCTGCTGTGCTGAGACTGCTGTCTGAGAACGGGCTTGCGTTGGTGGCAGTGCATCCATCAACACCACCTGGGCAGGGGAGCTCTGTAGGGTTTTGGGAGTCATGACCAAAGGTTCAGTCTATCCTGTTTGTTAATTCCTTAAACACATTTCTAAGCATCTCATACCCCGTATTATGTACTTTATGTTAAAATGCTGTATTTGTTTGGGGCTGCTGTAACAAATCATCACAGACTGAGAGGCTCAAATCAGCACAAGTTACCTGTCTGGCAGCTCTGAAAGCTGGATATCTGAAATCGAGGTGCAAGCAGGGCCATCCCCCCTCTGAAACCTGTAGGGGAAGAGCCTTCCTTGCCTCTTCTGGCTTCTGGTGGCCCCAGACTTTCCTTGGCTTATGGCTGCATCATCTCACTCTTCACTGGATCCCCCTGTATCTTCCACACAGTCCTTCCTCTGCACACATCTGTGACCGTACCTAAATTTCCCCTGTTGTAAGGACATAAGTCATGCTGGATTAGGGGCCTCAATGACCGCATCTTAACTTCATTAAATCTGCAAAGACCCCATTTCCAAATAAAGTCACATTCTCAGGTACTGGGTGTTAGGACTTCACCATAACATTTTGGGGAACATGATTCAACTCATAACAAATACCTAGAGTGGTGTCTGTCTCCCAGAAGACAAAATAGTGATAGCTATCATTTAGTCAGTCCTAACAGAAAAAGAAAAACTCAGATCTTCCAAAGATAAAAACTTTATCTTTGGATAAAAAGCATTGCATCCAGGAGAAATGTCCTATAACCAGATGTGAGACCTCCATCCTCCTGCTGCCCACCGATCTTCAGTAACTACATCCTCCCTGCCTGCCTCCCTTCACGGACCCCAGCCGACAAAGCCGGGTGTTCCCGGGGACACTCCACCCTGACTGTTACACACACCTCTGCTTGTCATTTCCACTCAGCCTGGGTCAAATGGGAAAAATCCAGGTCACTCAAGTGTTTGCTGTACTGAATGTGAAGCTAGGAGCTGAGCCATTTCCCTCTGTTCATGGTAAAACAAGACAAAAGGCAGGAGATGCAATAGTCTCTCCAAGAGTAACCTTGGCTACCAGGATATAAAACCCTGAAACAAGTCATAGGGAAAAATTATGGAATTTCTGTCTCCAAAGATTTCCAGGGGGCTGCATCCTAGACTAGAGAAGCTGTCCAGATCTCTTCCTCTCTGGGATTCTGGTTTTGGCACAGGCCTGTGGATAATTCTGTCATATTTTCCCCAGAGGAGGGATTGGCTACCTCGTCACTGAGGGGTCTTGTTGATTTGTAGGAGATGGTGTCTGTCCTGCTGGGGACCTTCATTGGTAAACTGAGTCTCGGCTCCCATCCCAAGCCAGCAGTGGGTACCTGGGTGTCTCTTTTCCAGGAGGGTGATGTCTTTCGCAACAATCAATTGTATAAATGAATTGTGAATCATCGTCAAGCACTTGGCAGGCAGAAGACAGCAAGAAGCAATTAGTCTTCTGATCAACATGGTTTGTTAACATAAAAGGTTTGGGCTGAAGCGCCCTCCAGATGACACCCACTTCTTGGCTCGCCTGAGATGGCCACAGGCCTTTGTTGTTCATTCAGCCTGCCTGGAAAAGCCCAGGGGTGAAGGGAGGGGGAGGGGCGCGATCTGGGGGAGGGGCGCAGCTGCTGGCCATCTGAGCCCGTCCCCTCCTCAGCGCCAGGCTCAGTGGGAACCCGGGCTTGGGCCTCCAGACCCAGCCTTCGGCCCACCCCCCCACCACCCCCCCGGAGAAGCAGACACCCCGCCCTTCCCAACCTGGCTTTAGGGGGCAGGGCTGCTTGGGCCACCTGCTTCCCAGCCGGCCAGAGGCCAACCATCCTGACCGAGGGACAGCCAGGTCCCCAGGGTGAGGGACAGAGAGATGGCAAGGACGAATTAAATGCAAGGGTGGATTATGATGGACACGGTTGGCTTGTATAGTGTTTGGCAGGAGCAGCTTAGAGACTTTTTTCTTTAATTTGTATTTTTTCCCTAACCTCAAAAAATGGTCATGGTAAAAAAAAAATTGAAAAAGACATGGAATTACACAAGACAAACACCCACTGCTATAATCGCACTACTCAGAGATACCAATTGATAATATCTGGGGGCATTTCTTTCCAAGATATGGCATTCTCTCTTGTTCAGTGGTTTGGAGAATCTCATAATTTTTGAGGATAAATCCCTACCTGCATGAATACTCTGAGCAGACTTCATGACCATTTCTGCAAACCGCCCTGGTCACCGGGCAGACCTGCCTTGAATCCTTCACCTGTACCTGCTTTTCCAACAAGAAGCATAGCACAGCTTCTCTCACCTGGAGGTGGGAAGCAGCTGGCCTGAGTCAGGAACAGTAGCTGCACGTCGGCACTGAGAAGGGGTGGCTGATGGTCCCTGCCTGTCCTCACCTGCTGGGAGGTGCTGGTCTTGATCACACCCTCTTGATTCCTCTCGTGCTTGCCTGACTCTCCTATTGCTCCACAACTCCTGCCTTTGTCTGATACCTAATGAGGTCTTATTTCTCATCCCGGTTTATGGCCACCCTTCGCTCCCAACACACAGCCTTCCCAGCCACCTCCTTCTGAGAGTCACCATAAAGCGCCAGGGAGATTGGTTCTTGCAGGGCTCATCTGCCATTCCAGGGGACCCAGCACCCGTGCTTTCGTCTCCTGAGAACAGCACCTTGGTTCCCCTCTGGGGAGACACCCCTCAGCTACAAAACTGGCACGTGATCTGGGCAATTGGTATGTTCCATCACTGTGGCTACCGTGATTGGTTCAGGGGTGGATATGTGACTTAAGTTGGTCCAATGGGAGCTGTGGGACTTGTGCCAGGCATTTGGAAAATGAGGTGTCCTCTATCTACTGGGCCTTCCAACACGGTAGGGCAGAACCTGGGGCTTCTGGGGGCCACAGTGTGGGCAATGCCTAGTGGTGGCTGAAGCCAAGAAAGAAGAATTCAGAGCTTCAAGGTGGAGGGGCGGGGCAGAAACCAAGTCCTGATGACATCCCTTGGGTCCTTAGATTCAACTGCCCCAAAGCCCAGCCCTGTGAGTCAGCACATCTCTTTTTCTCCTAAGTCAGTTTGACTTGGGTTTTCGTCATACTCAACCAAAAGAATTCTGACTAATAATTCAGAATTATTATGAGCTCCTATCCTGTTCTCAAGGGTAATTTGGATGTCAGAGAGCCCAGGTTCCTGGAGGTCCGGGGACACATGTCATCACATGGTCCGAAATGGGGAGAGAGAGGTTCCTGAGAGACAGGACGGAGCAACAGAAAGATGCCACAAGTCCAGTTATGGGGGATACCACGTTTAGACGCTCACAACCAAAGGCTTAGGGCATATAATGGCCTTTACTTAAAGTGACCTCGAGACCTAAGTCTACTTTTGGTCTCCCCTGCTGAACATCCTCGCCATCTGCAGCCACCCCTGGGAGCTACCCTGCGCCTGCCCTGGGGCGTGGGGTGGGGGGCTGGGGGATGGGCACAGAGGCGCAGACGCGGTCCCACCCCGGAGGGGCGCCTGGATGAGACGTTACCACGCAGGGCGAGGAGCTGCCTGGAGGAGGCTTGTCTGGAGCCCCAGAGGGCTGCCTCTGTCTGGGGCTCCCTGGGGCAAGGTCCCTTCTGTGCTACAGGGTTCTAGGAATTGATCAGGAAAATTGTGGAAGGGCAGCCCCAGGAGGGGAGCCACTTAGGCCAAGGCAAGGAGGTGGGGAAGAGAGAGTGGAGGCTGCGAAGTGCGGGGTGGTGAAGAGCAGCTTGGGGCTGCACCCCGAATGAGGGAGGCTTGCTTTGATCTGGGAGAAGATAACCCGGTGGAGGCATGAAAGATAGAAGACGGGAGGCACAGAACCGGGACCGGCAGCCCCTGCGCAGGGCTCTGCCCCTCCTGCCCCTCCGCCCCCTTCCTCCTTCTCCCCCATCTCCCTCTTCTCTGCCCTCCTCCCCCCCGCCTCCCCCTGCCTCCCCTCCCCTCCCTTGCCTCTCTCCTGTGGCCCTTCTCTCTCCCCACTGCCCTTCGTCCCCCTCCTCCCTTCCCCTCCTCTCCCAGCTTCTCATCCAGTTCTCATCCCTTCTTTCCCCTTCCTCCACCCCTCTCCCTCCCCCCACCCAGGCCCCCCTCTTTCTGTCCCCCCCTCCCAGCCCTAGGAGAGGCATCATCACACCGGGAACAGGGCAGCCCTGCTCTCCGCCTTCCAGCAGCTACAGTCTGTCGCAGGCTTATTTTGGTCAAGAGATGCTCCCGCAAAAGCCGTTCCCACCCCAAAAAGGGACTCCCGGGGTGATGCATCTTTCTCTGCCCCCCTCCCCCTGACCCCCACCCTCGGGAGGGAGGTCCTGAGACCGGAGAGCCTGGGCCCAGGGACGCTGCCAGGGCATAAGGGAAGTGAGCCCTGAGCTGCCTCTCTTGTTATTATTTTTCTCCCCTGGGGGTCAGGAGCAAAGGCTTCTGGGCTCAGAGTCTTTATAGATCCTCCCTCCCTTGGCAACCCAGCACTCCTGTCCAACCTGGAGTGTTTAATTACCAAGGAAAAGAATGATTTTTTTTTTCCCTGAGAATCCATTTAATTATTTGATTGCACAGTAACCAAAGAGTGCGAGAGGCCTGTAGCCAGAAGGGACTTCAAAGCAATACCTTGATGTTGCTGAGTGGGGCATTAATAGGTTCTGAAGGCAGGAGATTGCTAAAGAGCGGGAAAGTACTCAAAGCGATCCTGCCAGCAATCTCGAAAAATGCATAAACACTGGAATGCTCTGCCGGAGAGGGAAGGCGAGTTCAAAGGCACTGAGAGAGTTTTCATGTAAAGTTTAGAGTTTAAGGCGTGACTGTTGGCTATGGAGCCTCAGCGTTTGAACTCTTGTTTATTAAAAACAGTTTCCCAGCCATTCAGCGGGTTCCCAAAGACAACAGAGCAATGCAGGCTTTTTCAGTGCGGAAGATTTAAAGGATTCATTGATTTCTACCTGGGGTGCCCTCCCCCCACCCCCCACCCGCAGTTTTGGGTTTCTTTTGTTTTCTTTTCTTTATTTTTTCCATCAAGTTTAAAGGGATCCCACCGTGAGAGGGAGACGGCAGCAGAGAGAGTCTCCCGGGCTGTTTCTACCCAGGACAGCAGACTGCCCTGCCCCCTGGTCCCTGGGAGCTGGGGGCTGAGCTGGTGAGCCTCACCCCAGGCCCCATGGGTGCCCTAGGAGACCAGGGCTCCTTCAGGGGTGGCCTGGATTCTGGCCCCCGCTCTGGCCCTGGCTGGCCCCGCAGGCCGGCTGCGCGCCGGGAGCTCCCCACCTCTCTCTGCCCTCCTTGTTTCCCAGGGCAATGGAGGGGGCGCGTGCAGCATCTGCCCTCAGCAGGGGCTCAGAGAAGGCTTCAGCCTTCCGAGTCTGATCTGTAAGCCCAGGGGCATGGGCTAGCAAGTATCTCTTAGTGACCTCACACTGTTCCTTGATGAACAGGGAAAAAATACCACATTTTTAAAGGTGATTTAAGTAAATTCTAGGACAGCCTTCAAACCATAGAACTCTCTGGCTCCCACTCCCAAGGCCTCGGTTTTGCTGATATTGACTGAGCTGTTCTTGGGCTGGCTGTTCAGTCTCACTGTTGCCCATGCCAGGAGGTAAATGAACTCTGCTTTCTGGGCTAGGCTGGCACCCAGGAAGGTGGGGAGCAGAGCCACGACTTACCAGAAACTCTGGTCTCTGGGGAACGTTCCCTTCCTTCCACCCCCGGCTTTGTGGCTTGGAAAAGCAGCCAGGGAGGAAGGTGCCAGAACTCTGCAGGTCGACCCAGCACTTCTGTTTTCTCAGACACTCAGGCTGTTGCACGAACCATCAGAAAGCAGGTGGAACAGGGGCTGTGGCCCGACCCTCCCTAAATGAGGGCTTCTCTGCCCTTTGAGCACATGGCTAAGATCTCACCCAACTCTATATTCCCATTTAGCTTTATCCTAGCACAAAGAACAGGTTTTAAAATAAACATTTTGTTTTGCTTAACCAGAAGCGCTCTATACATCCAATTATAATTTTCTTCCAAATCACTGTATGGAATGTATCCAGGCTCTGCACTCTCTCCCCACCCCCTTGTTTTACAGGAAGATGGATCTTCAAGGCAGTTGGAATTGTCTTTATGACAGAAGAAAAATGATAAATTCCAAACCACAATGTCCATGTTCACACCCATGTGCATTCTCTTTTTGGTATGAATTTCGTTTCTGAGTCAGAGGCAGTGATACACTGGCAAACATTTAACCACCCACACTCCGGGGAGCAAGACCTGATTCCTAGCATTTGCCAATTTCCACCATGTAACTGCTCTCACCATGGGAGATTTCAAACAAACCTCAGGTCTGCTCACACTTCAGCTGGTGTGAGCTAGCTCCAGGACCCCAGGAGAAAGGGCTCCAAAAGGGGGGTTTCTGAGGTGTTAGGATAGAAGCTGCCTTGTCTTCACAATGCCTCCATTCCAAAAGATTGCAGGCTAGCTCAAAGGTTAGAGTCTTTGGCTTTATCAATATATCACTAGATGCAGCGATAAAAGCACAAAGAATGTGGGGTTGGGGCAAAGGTTATTAACATTTATTATATACTTTCTTTGCATCAGGCACCATGCAAATGGCATGTTTGCAAATAAATGGCTGCATGCATACGTCCGTATACACACATATACACATATGTGTGTATGTAATAATCTAATACTATTGATTAAATCAAAGGATTTCTTTGCTCTTGTTCCCATCCTGGTTCCACCCTCCTCAAATTCTAATTAAGAAACATGGATTCAATTTTGTGGGATGTGATGAGTGACCTGGTTGCTGTATCTCAGGTCCTACCCAATAAAGAATGTATCTTCAGCACTGAGAGATTTGCTCAGGGTGATTTAGTTAGAACGGTGCACTTTTGGCTTCCTAATGGGTGAGAATGACAAAAGTATTTCAAGATAGCTGAAACTATGGGGAAAGGAGATCCTGGGGCAAAATACCTCCAAAACCCAAATCAGTCAAAGGGAGAAATAAAGTTTAAAACCCGATAATTGTTTACAAATTGCAGTCCAGGGCCATCTCTTTCCTGCTCCAGCAGAAGCAAGCAAGACCTCCCCCGAACCTCTCAGGTTCAGATAAGCCCTCAGTTACCCAGATAATTACCCATTGATATGGAGATGAACTACTGTTCTCCACCCCTGAGGAATGCCTGTTGATATGCAGATTCACTAAAGCTAGGCAAGATATTCTGGAAGTATTTCAATTTTATTCACAGTAGCATTCATAGTAATTTTTTTAAATCTATTTTTTTGAGGTATAACTTGCATAAAACGAAATGCTTCCTTTTACTGCAATCAAGATGTAAAACATTGTCTTCACTCTTGTGCTCCTTTGCAGTCAACCCTTACTACCCCACCCTCAGCCAGTGGCAATCCCCAGTCGGCTTTCTGTCACTGTAGGTTAGTTTAGCCCCCGCTTTTCAACCTCAGCACTATGGACATTTGCAGGCAGAGGGTTCTTCACGGTAGGGGCTGCCCTGTGTATTATAAGATGTTTTGCAGCCTCCCAGCCTACTTGCTGGCACCCAGTGAGTAGAGATGTCAGTAGCATATACCAACTTGTGACAACCAAAAATGTTTCCGGGTATTTCCAAATGTTCCCTGGGGGCAAAATCATCCGCAGTTGGAAATCCCAACTTTTCATATGAATGAATCATACAGTAGATACTCTTTTGTGTCTGCTTGCTTTTGCTCAGTATTTGGGATTCATCCTTGTTGTTGTGTGTCCAAGTAGTGCGTGCCTTCTTACTGGTGAGGATTAGTCCATTGCATGGATGTACCACCACTTGTCTATCCCTTCACCTGTTGATTGACGTTTGGGTTGTTTTCAATGTGGGGACATTATGAATAAGTTTGCCATGAATATCCACACACCAGTTGGTGTAAACACTTGTTTTCACTTCTTTCAAGTAAGAAATGAAATGACTGGGTTGGAGGCCAGTACCTTTTTAACTTTATAAGAAACTGCCAAACTGTTTTCTGAAGTGGTTTTATCATTTTCTATTTCCACTAACAGTGGATAAGAGTTCCAGTTGCTCTACATTCTCTCTAATATTTGAATAATTTAGCTTTTTAATTTTAAAACTCTAGTGCTTGTGTGGTATGTGTCATTGCATTTCTCCGGTGACTAATGACATAGATACCTGTTTGTGTGTTTATTGCTCATTAATATATCTTCTTTTGGGAAACATCTGATCACACTGTTTACCTATTTTTATAATTGGGTCACTTTCTTCTTATTCCTGAGCCATAAGAATGCTTTGTATATCCTGGATACAAGTCCTTTGTCAGATGTTTGTATTTCAAATGTTTTCTACCAGTCTTTTCAATTCTTTAGTGAGGTCTTTGAGGAGCAGATATTTTTAATTTTGATGAAGTCCCATTATCTGTTTATTTATTTTTTGATAGTGTGTGTGTGTTTTTAATTTTGGCCTGTGCCAAAGCCAAAAAAAGATGTTTTTCATCCAAAATTTTTTACTGTTCTAGCTTTTATAAAGTTTAACTCTGTGATTGATTTGGGGTTAATTTTTCTCTGAAGTATAAGGCAAGATTGAAGGTTCACTTCTTTCTCATATGGATTTCCAGTGTTTCCAACACCATTTTTGAAAAAGCTGTCCTTTCCCGGTTGAATCATTTCAGCACCCTCATTAAAAACGAATTGACTGCGCATGTGTGGGTCTATTTCTGGACTCCCCAGTCTGGTACATTGATAAAGTTATCTTTCTTTTATGCCAATACACACTGATTACCCTAGGTTTGTAATAAATCTTGAAATTGGAAAGTATCTTTCCAATTTCTTCTTTAAAAAATGTTTTTGGCTAGTTTAGGTCCTCTTTATTTCTATACAAATTTTATAATCAGTTTGCCAATTTCTACTAAAATTGACATTTGGGGATTTTGACTGGGACTTTGACTAGAATTTTGACTGGGACTGACTGAATCCACTGATTAATTTGGGTAAAACTAACATCTTGTCAACACTGAGTCTTCTAACCCATGAATGGCATTTACATCTTCTTTAATCTTTCTCAGGAATGTTTTGTCATTTTTAGTGTATATATATATATATATATATATATATATATATATATATATATATATATATTAAATTTATTCCTAAGTATTTCACAGGGTTTTTTTATGCTATTATAAATGGTATTTTAAAATGTTATTTTCCAGATTGTTTTCTGATAGTCTATAGATATATAATTATTTGTTTAAATGTTAACCTTGTATCATATGCCCTTGCTGAATCCATTTGTTTCTATTAGCTTTTAAAAAATAGTTTCATAAGGATTTTCTATGTACATAATCATTTTATACACTGACTAGAACATGCTGTAAAAGGTTAAGTAAAGGTGATGAGATCAGATACCCTTGCTCATTTCCACTCTTACCTGAAAAGCATTCAGTCATTCATCATTAAATTTAATACTAGTTGTAGGTTTGTTGTGGATACTCTATATCAGGTTTAAGATATTCCCTTCTTTTTCAATTCCCTTCAAGTTTTTATCATGAATGCAAATTTTACTTAGTCAGATACCCTTTTTACATCTATTCATATGATTTTCCCTTTTATTATATTAATAGGATAATTAACATTGGTTGGTTTTTAAATGTTAAGCCATTTTAGTATACCTGGGATGAATCCCAGTCAGTCATGATGTATTATTTATTTTAATTATTGCTGGATTTGAATTGCTAATATTTTCTTAAGTAGTTTTACATCCATATCCACCAGAAATAATGGTCTATAGTTTTCCTGTGATCTCTTTGTTTAGTTTTGGTATCAGGTTATGGCTCGCTTCATAAAATGAGTTGAAAAGTGGTTCCTTCTCTGTTTTCAGAAAGAGTTCAGTAAAGATTGGCATATACCTTCCTCAAATGCTTGACTTAATTTCCCAGTTGCAGCCACTAGGTCTGGAGCATTCCTTTGGGGAAATTTTTTAAATTTCAAACTCAATTTCTTTCCTAGATTAGGGCTGTTTCTGATTTCCTGTTTCTTCTTGGGTGAGTCTTGGTAATTCTTGTCCTTCAAGTAATTCGTCCATTTTATCTTAATTGTTGAATTTATTAAACAAAAGGTTGTTCTCAATATTTCCTTATTATCTTTTCATTATCTATAAAATTTGTAGTGCTGCCTCTCTTTCACTCCGATAATGATAATTTGTGTGTTTCCCTTTTTTATTCCTTGATTAGCTAACAGTTTATGATTTTATTGATATTTTCTAATAATTAGCTTTTGGTTTCATTGTAAGTGTATTTTCTACTTCTTTGATACCTGCTTTTGTTTTCACTCTTTCTTTCCATCTGCTTAATTTGCTCATCTTTTACTAGTTCCTTAAGATGGGAGCTGAAATAGTTGATTGCTGGTCTTTCTTCTCTTCTGTTATAAGCACTTCAAGCTGTACGTTTGGGTCTTAGTACTGCTTTAAGTGCATCCTCCAAAGTTTGATATATTGTGTTTTCATTATCATTCTCTTCCGTCTCTTTTGTGGGTTTTTTGTCCCCGGCTGATCCAGTACCTCATCTGACCACTATTTTTAAAGGGACAAAGGCACATCAACAATCATGGAGCAGTTGGTTGCATAAAGCCCCCCAAAATTAAAAGCCACCCAGAATCTCAGAACGCAGCCTTATTTGGAAACAGGGTCTTCATAGATGTAATCAGTGAAGGATCTGGAGATGACCCATGGATTGAGGGTGGGCCCTACATCCCAGGACTGGTGTCTTCATGAGAGAAAAGAGATCTGCACACACAGGGAAGAATACGATGGGAAGCCAGGGACAGAGATCGTGGCGGTGCTGCCACAGGCCACGGAATGCCAGGAGCCACGAGAGGCTGGAAGAGGTGAGGGTGGATCTTCCCCTAGAACCTTTGGAGCAGGGAGCATGGCCTGCTGATACCTTGATATCAGACTTTGGGCCCCAGAACTGTGAGAAAATTAAATTCTGTGGTTTTAAGCCTCTGGGTCTGTGGTACTTTGTTACAACAGCCCTTGGGAACTGATATGCATGAGAAGAGACTCTGTCCAGCTCACAGGGAGGACATGCCAGACCCCAGGCACGCCTCTTACTTTGCCAGGCAGCTTCTTCCAACCACCACTGTCCCTTAGCCCTGAAGGGGGGCGGGGGCGGGGATGAGAAAGAAGAGCACGCTGGCACGCTGCTGGGCTTGCAGATGTTGCCAGAGGGGGTCGGATGACCCCTATCTGTGAAACGTACATGCAGAGAGGCAGATGCAGAGGACACAGTTAAGGGAGGGCCGTTACCTGTAGAAGTGAGAAGGTATGGCTGGCAGTGTCCCAAACCAAGGCTCAGACTGACGGACTTTTTCTTCACTGTCACTCAATATTTCCTGCCACCAAAGCTGGAGAGGGTGGGAAATGGTGGAGCAAAATGCCCTTTCCCCCCTGCTCTCATTCCCATGCTCCAGGTCCTCTTAAGTACTCATTTCCTATCCTCCCAACGGTCTAACACAAGAGGAACTCAGGACTACTTCAGGCAAGCTAAGTTTCTGCCTGCTTGAAAGAGCACCCTTAAAGAGCAAAGTTCGGGAGCTGGAGGCTCAGGAGATCTTGGTATCGACAAACAGAGGGATCCCCACCAACCAGCTGGATTTAAGCTGGCTTCCCTCCTGCCGGGGGTAAGCTGCAGTTCTAACACGGTGCAGGGGCTCTGGGGGGTGAACTGCTGGCTTTCATCTCCAGCATCTCGCTTTGCTGAGCCTCTCTTGCCAGAACAGGGTGGGCGGGAGATAGTCATGCTGCCTTTGGCATCCTCGAGCCCCACAGCTGCGCTCGGAGGCCCGCTCCTTCTAGATGGTGCGGCCCGGACTCTCACTCTAGGTCTTAGTAGCCCAGAGGCCAGAGAGCTGAGCAGCCTCTTTATTAAGCCTCAAAGAGTTCTTTGTTCTATAGCTGAGGACCGAAAATTCAGGACAGCGTCTCTTGGCTGGTTGCTTGGAGGTTGCTGGGAGAATCCCTCAGCAAGAGAAAAAGACGTCTGGACCAGGATCACAGGGAGAAGCCAGGTCTTCCCTGCTTTGCGGTTCTTGCCGGGAGACAGGCTCTGGCCACTTTCTTTCTGTCTTTTTTTAACCAAAGAAAGAGCTTCCAGCTCGGCTTTGGTGTTCACCAACACAGCAGCCCTGGGGCGCTTTAAAACCTGCTGACACCTGGGCATCACCCCCAGAGATTCAGACTTACTTGGGGTCAGGCTTCCAGAAGATTCTAATATGCCACCAAGTTTGAGGGCCACCGGCCTATGACTGCTCTTCATGCTTTACATGTACCGTGTTTTCACATTTAATGACAGTCATAGGGACACCTTTTTCCACCCCAGCAGATTTGGAACAGGATATGCAACCTCATGTGGAAATCAAAAGTCTGCATTTGAGTCTCTGGACCCTCTCTGGCCCAGAGCAATTTTTTTCCATAATCAGTACCGGCTAGTGCAGGGCCTGAAGGTGGAGGATGCAAATATAACTAAGGCCATCTCCTTGCCTGGCAGTTGTTAATAAGTTTTCTTTCTCTACCTAATCACAAACCCTGATTTCAAGGCCTGATTCTTTCAGCAAAGCTTTCCCTGACCAGCTGGAATCCCTTTTCTTCCCCAGGGTTTTCTCTGCCCTTTGAATTTAGAAAGCCTTTATTGGAGCTTCCCTTTACTAGCTGGAAACATCAGTGTCTATCGTGCTGAGTAGACTTTTGTCTGAGTCCCCCTGTGTATTTCACGGGATAGGTGCTCAATAAGCATTCTTTATTTAGCTGCTTCTGTGATGCTCATTCTCTGGGAGTCCTCCAGCCCCGGTTTCCTTATCTGTAAAATGGGTATAATAATTTCCACTTTAAAGAGTCAATGATGATATAAAATGAATGGCACCTGTGTTCTGTACCAGGCTGTGTCCTAAATGCTTTATTTGTATTAACCCATTGAGTTGTTGGGGAAGAAGAAATTTCAGTTTCCTCTAACCCTTGAGGTTTTTCTAGCTGGTCTAAGAATAAAATTGACATGGGACAGATTAACAGGAGGAAAACAACCCAAGTTTAATTATGTAGGTATGGGGAAGTCATAGACATGGGTTCCAAAGAGGGCTGGGGAGAATGGGGTATGTAAGCCACCCTGAACCAAGGAAAAGGGGTAGGAGTCTGCAACTTCAAAGGAAAACAGAAGTAATTCTCAGGAGTATGAACAGAGTAAACGTTTGGTAAACAAAATACTTGATGGGCCCCACAGAAACAATGGGGCACAGAGAGACATTGTAACATTGTGAGTAAAATTGCAATATTTCTAGAATCTCTCGCCTTGCCTTAATGCATCTCCTTACCAGTAGGTGTTTCCAAGGGGTACAGAGAAGTAGTCCATCTCCACATCAATAGGTGATTACGTGGGGGAGCGAGGGCATATCTGGACTGGAGAGTTTGGGTGGGGTCCCTTTTTTTGCAGCCGGGTTGCAAGAGACCCGGGTGGGCAGAAATGGATGACTGCTTGTAAACAATAAACAGGTTTCTCCCCCTTTATTTCTCCCTTTGACTGATTTCGGTTTCAAAGATTATTTGCCCCAGACTAGGAGACAGATCCCCCCCCCTCCAGAGTTACACACATTCTTAGCCACAATCCCTCCCTGTCCACCACCCTGAGTTCACATTGTCATATAGCTTCTAGGGTGGCAGTTCTCCTCCTGGGGTGGTTCCTCCATCTAAATTCTTTTTATGCAGTTGGGGGGTGGGAGGTCAAAGTGTCTTTCTGAGTCTTTTGGGCCTCGATGATTTTTCAGCTCAAATAATCTGCATGTCATAATGGCACATCTTGGGGCAGCCTGCCCTTGGTCCCTACAGAAGCCTCACAAATCTGTGACTCAGGTCCTGTTATCACCCTCAAGTGACGTTGAGGAAGGTCTTCCTTCCCTCTTCCTGTGTGTCCTAAAGGAACACAGACACAAGTTACTGAAGGTTGGGGTTGTGGAGGGGACTCTAAATTCAAGGTCAGACATCATTGCTCTGGAAACAGGGCAATCCATGGGCCCCTTCACAGTTGCAGACCCCTCTGGGGGCTTCCGCTCTTCTCTCTCCCAGCCCCTTCCCACCTGCCCATTTCCTAGGCTCCTACTTCATTCCCATCTTTCTGGATTAAGCCCAAGGGGTCTTATTTTTCTTCTGAGAAGACCCATGAAGGCATCTCTAAGGGTTTTTTAAAAACGTCTTACCTCCAAGATGAATCATGGCCCCACCTAGAGACAAAGGCGGCTGCAGGCAGTGTTGGTTTGAAAACTATTGTCTACTTTCTACTATGCACATAACGTCCATCCAGAGATGGCACCCAAACGTCACTTTCCTTCCTTAGGACCTGGACCTGTCCCCTGGGGGAGGTTCAAATCCTGTTTCCTCCCACTCTCCCTTTCTACCTGCTCTCTCCCATTCAGAAATGTTGATGGAGAAACTGGTTTGTGGGATGCTGGCCACGCAAGAGGAACAGGTCCTGGAGGATGACCATACCCAGTCCCTGTAGGATGACCGTGCCTTGTGCGATCAATGGAGAGCAGAGGCATGTGTGCAAATGGCCAGTGGTACAAATCAAAACTTCAGGAAAGACTTCATAAAAGTGGTCACAACTGTAGAAAAAATGAGCAAACAGAAGAGTGGACATCCAGGCTACCCAAGGAATCTGGCAACCCCTGGAGGTGTGGAAGAACTAGGGACATTCAGGAACAGCCAGGAGTTGGCTGGAGCATGGGACCCTGGCAGAGTACAGGACATGGGAGAAGGTGGGAGGCCCGGCCAGGGCCTCATTTGGAAGACTTGGTGTGTCTATCCAGCAGGCTGGGGTTTGTCAAATGCAGTCATCACTGAGCAGTGAAGTTAATGTAGAAGTCTGCAACCAGCATTAACAACAAAAAATCGAGTAAAAAATACAAATGCAGTGCACATAACAGTGGTAGATATTGTTTTGTGGGAATTTATCTGAGTTTTATATTTATGGATGTACGCAGAAGTAGGCTGAACCTCCACAGAGGATGCATTTCCTACCGAGGGTCGGTGCAATTTGAGGCTCACTTTTGTGGGTCAGGGCCCCATGGAGGAGGGTCTGGGGAGTGTTCTTGCAGCTTCTCAGTCCATCTTGTGACCGTCGTGCCAGGGTGTGGAAGGGCTGGAGAGGCCCTGCCGTGCCCGCACCTGTGGGCTGCTGGCATTTCCTGAGGCTGCTGGTTGTTTGAAGGCTTAACTGAAACCTGCCGTGCAGCAGCTCTTGCTGAGTGCAAAGCATTTTTGAGGGGGAGGGGGTGGACTGGCTGCTTAATTAAAACAGGGAGAGGTGGACATGAGGGACCTTTACTGGTTTTTGATCTCGCTCTCTCAGCCTGCTTTCTAACTTGAGGGCAGAAGAAAGCTTTTTCCTACTCTTTCTTCTTCAGCCTCTTCCATCCTCCTCAGACCTGGCAGGTGCCATGGGTGTCCGACCTCCCTGAAGCCCCTCTTCCTCCATCCTGAAATTTCTGATTCTGGGTGCAGTTTACACATAAAGTGTTGTTTGTTGGGGAGGTTAGCCATTCACCTTGTTACAGGACTGTACCCTTGACCTCGAGGGTTCTTAAAATAAATCTTGTTTCCCTACAAAACAACCTGAAAATATCTCATTGCAAATTTGGAAAATCTCTGTGTCACTTGGCAAAAGCAGGAGTAAGATAGGGGTTGGCCCAAGTTAAAGTCCTGGCCTCTCATTCATGACCTGCGGCCTTGGGAGGTGAACTCTGAGCCTCTCTTTCCCAGCTGCAAAGTCGGCTATTGTGGGGGGTGCAGGAGCTGAAGCACGCAAACGGCAGAGCACAGTGCCCGCCAGGATAATTCACTGGTGCTCAGACAGCCTGCGGTGTCGTCATAGACGTCACAGTTTGTGTCTCAGCATCCAGTGTCTCTCAGTAGCCACAGGAAGTCAGAGCCAAGTAGTAGATCATCTGTCAGCCCATTTGTCTTACACATGGAGAAACTGAGGTCTGGAGACAGGCGATTTGCCAGCCTCATGTGATGAATAGATCAAAATAGATTATACTTGTATGGAGCCCTCTTTGTTGAGTTTATAAGTAGTCTCTCTGGAGGGCGGCTTTTAGAATATCGGAAGGGTGTGTTCTGCCCTTGCCCTTAATCCTCAGAAACACACCCATAAGCACACCCATTGCGTGGGCTCAGCGGGCCATCTGGTGTTGATGGTCTAGTTTGGAGTGGAGCCTGACCATTCACAAAATTCTTCCATTTCTACGCCTCTTATCTCCTTCCAATGAACCGGCGGCGGGCAGGGCGACTGCTCTCAGCACCGTACCTGTTTCCAGGAAGGGAAACTGAGGCTCGGAGGATTAAGTGTCCAGGGCAAGTTCATATAGCTGACAGGTGGTAGTTGTTTGGGCCCCAGCCCGGTGCCTCCAACTGATAAGTACTCATGGGGCAGGTACCCGGTCACAAGACAGAGAGCAGCCATCATTTAGGTAAAGGAGGCAGCAGCCATCAGTTAAACCCTGCCACTGAGGACAGACGCGTTAACAGTGCTTCAAACTAAGAAGCTGCAGGCTGGTGATGGGTATCAAAGCGTATCTGGTGAGGGGCAGCTCCTGGGGATACGGACCTTCCACTGATCCTGGCACAAGTCGCCTAAGCAAGCAACCCTGGCCAGGCGCCAGCTCGGACGGAGTGGGACAAGCAAACGCACCTGACATTTTCTCACATCCCTTGAGGCAGCAATGAAGATGCATGCAGTGAAGCTCACTCATCACCCCTGTGGCGGGGAGACAGAGCTAGGTCCCTGGCAATCCATTCCCTCGGAGAGGATGTGCTCTGGGCTCACTCCCTTCCCAGCGCCTGAGGACGAAGGTAGAGCCATTCCCTGGTGCCTGTGTGACCGTGGACGCAGTGTGCTCTGGGCTCACTAGGCTGGTCTTTTCTCAAACCTTTATGTACCCCATAGTACATTGGTTCCGTCATCACCTGTAGGTTGCCACAAGCTGAGTTTAGTTTCCCAAAGTCTTCTATTGGCAAATGCCTATTACTTTCTGAGAATTCCTTGAGGGCCAAGCACCTCAGCATGAGTGATCCTAATTGTCTCATGTAACTCTCCCCCAAACCCCATCAAGCCCACTTGGCACACGAGGACCCCAGACTCAGAGAGGTGAAGTCCCTTGACCAAGGTTTACACAGCTGACCGGTGAAGCAAAGGTTGGGGAAATGCCCCTCTGGCAACCTCATGCCTCCTGTTTCTGACTGGCGACCAGGAGGATGCGATGCAGAGTGGTGTGGGGCTTGCTGGGTGCGTCTCCGAGGCCTCTGGGAGCCCTTGCTCAGGGAAGGCACTGGAGCTGCTGGCTCCTTGTAGAACCACAGCCCCGGAATTCTCCGTGGACTGTTGAAGCCTGGTGAAGAGCAAGGCTCTATTCAAGTCACGTCTCGGAGATGGGAAGCAACAGGAAAGGGACGGGAATGTGGGGAGGGGCGGGCACTGGGAGCAAAAAGTCAGCCAGGTTGTGTCTGTCTGAGAAGCTGTGGTCATTGGAAAGCCTGGGCATTTTGTAGCAGGACAGGTCAGAGTTCCAATCCCAACTTGGTTACCAACTAGCTATGTATATTTGGGCAAATTTCTAGACCTTTTTGAGCTCCCAAGCTTCTGAGATATGGTGAAAATACAATGTGAGAAGGTTTGTAAGACCCCAGGCCCATAGTACACACTCAGTAAGTGTTACTCCTTCTGCCCCCATGTTCTCCCAGAGTGACCCCACATCTGGTGCACTGGATGGAGGGGAGCTGTTTAAGGAAAACTGTCCATATACCCGAGAACCCCATGACCTCTGGGGATCACCGGGCCATGTTTCTTTACCCCAGTCTTCCTCCCTGAGACCCAATTCTGTTCAAATATTGCTTGTTTCATGAACTCTTTCTCAGTACCAAGGATGAAGATTGATCAGGTTGAGCCAAACCCAGTAATTCTGTTTCCTTCGCCAATGATAGCCTTAGGCATGAACATTTGCCAGGGACTTCTGGGAAGATTTGTTTTCTCCCTCTTAACAAAGGTTATAAGTTAGGGACCTTTGGATATAGTCATGTGAGGATGTGTGATACTTGGAGCCACAGCAGCTATTTTGTGATGGTGAGGAAAAAGCCAGAGGACTCACAGAAATGTCGACTGAGAAGACCTGATATTGGTAAACCACATTCCCAACTGTATTCATTTCTCACTGCTAATGTAACAAACTACCACAAATTCAGTGTCTTAAAATGCCACAAATATATTCTCTTGGAGTTTTAAAGGTCGAAAGTCTGAAATCAGTTGACTGGGCTAAAGTCAAGGTATCAGTAGGGCTGGTTCCTTCTGGAGCTCTGAGGGAAGAAGCCATTTCCCTACCCAGTTCAGTTCCTAGGCCCTCCTGCATTTCTTGGCTTGTGGGCTTTTCTTTCATCATCGAAGTGCATCACTCCAATCTGCTTCTGTTATCACATGATCTTCTCTTCCTTTTCCATCTCTCTCTCTCATTCTGCATCCCTCACAACGATTCTGTGATTTTATCAGGCCCAGATAATCCAGGATAATCTCCCCATCTCAAGATCCTTAGCTTAAACATATCTGCAAAGTCTGTTTCACCATATAGGGGAACATTAATAGATTCTCGGGCTTAGGATGTGACTATTTGGAGGGCCATTATTCAGCTTACCACGCTTAACAGTCCTGGGACACCCTGCCTTAGGACCACTTTTTAGATGCTGATAAGTGTCCTTAATGTCCAAGACAATTCTAGTCAGATAGTCTCAAGGGTTTGCTAGTAAATATTTAACAACTGGCTTTCTGAATTAGTAAAACAAAGTGATTTGTAGCACTGGCCAATTTCTGTGGTGTAAATTACACCTACAACATAGCTCACTGAGCATGAAGTTGAGAAGAAATGTCACCAATCCATCTGCTGTAGCACACCACTGGATCATTCTTTTTCAAAAACACCCTAACAGTACATCCTGCTGGTGTTGTTTTGTTTTGCTTTAATTTTGTGACAGTCTACTTGCTTTATTGCCAGAGCAAACTCCCCACAAAGCTGAGGTGCTGGCTGAGTTTCTGGGGCCTCCATTTCCCTGCCACCTCCTTTGCTATCTGCAAAGATTTGACCAACTTAACAAGCTCTTCACTGAAGCACAACTGTTACCCCTCCTAGGGATATCTGGTATTTTTTTAACTTCTTAATTTGAAATAATTATAGATGCAGAGGAAACTGGAAAACAAAGAGATCTACCAAGGTCCCATTCCCCTTCTTCCAGTTTCCCCAAATGACAACATCTTGCATAACTACAGCTGACCCTTGAATAAATGGGTTTGAACTCTGTGGATCGACTTACACGTGGATTTATTGGAAAATGTTTTTGGAGATTTGCAACAATCTGAAAAAGGATGTTTGTCTCTAGCTTTCTTTATTGTAAGAATACAGCATATAATACACATGACATTAAATAATGGTTAGCCAACTGTTTATTATTGGTCTGGTCCACAGCAGGCTATTAATAATTAGATTTTTAGGGAGTTAAGAGTTATATACATGGATTTTTGACTGTATGGTGGTCGGCACCCCTAATCCCTGCATTGTTCAAGAGTTAACTGTATAGAACAATATCAAAATCAGGAAATTGACATTGATACACATCCATAAAGTTTTTTCTGGTTCCACCTAGTTTCACATGCACTTGTGTGTGTGTGCATGCGTGTGCGTGTGCGTGTGTATGTGTGTAGATTTATGCAATCTTATCACCCGTGGAGGTTGGTATATTGACCACCACAATCAAGATACAGGACGGTTCCATTACCACAAGGCTTCTTCCTGGTGTCACCCCTTTATAGTCACTTTTGCCCTTTCTCCATCCCTAACTCCCGGCTCTGACAACCGCTAATGTGTTCTCCATTTCTATAATTTTGTTATACCAAGAATGTGATATAAACAGAACCAAACAGTACGCAACCTTCTGAGACTGAGTTTTGTACTCAACATAATCCCCTTGGCAGCCACCCATGCTGTCCTGCCATCAGTATGTCATTCCTTTTTATCACCGACTAGTATTCCATGGTATGGACGTAGCAGCTTGTTTAACCATTCACCCACTGGGTTTAACCATTTACCCACTGAAGGACATCTGGGTTGTTTCCAGTTTGGAACTGTTAACAAATAAATCTGCCATGAACATTCCCATATGGGTTTTAAATGAAAGAAGTTTCATTTCTCTGAGATGAAGGCCCAAGAGTACAACTGCCGGGTTAGTTGTTTATAGGTTAACAATGATAAATACCTTTGAACCCTTAGGCAGTAAGTTCCTAAAGCAAGGAGGTCAGACACAGCAGGGTAGAAGCACTAGGTGCTGCTGGAACTGCTCAGGTTAGAAGGTTAGAACTGCTTAGAATGTTCTAGAACCAGGTTTTGGGAGATTGTTGTCGATCCCTTAAAATCTAGACCTGCTACATAGGGGATCTCATCAATGAGGGACCAGAGCAGCTTCAGGAGTTTAGGTGCATCCCCTAAACTCTACCTCACTCCATTCTCTCTCAAACATGATCCACTATCAACGTAACTGTTTATCATGAAAACTCTTGCTCTTATCGGAGAAGGCCCCTTGCTGTCCCATGGCTGCCTGGCTGGTGTTCACTCCATTCTTCTCAGAGGCCTTACCCGAGGCCCTTCTCTGCTCCCCTCGCCTGTCCACATTCTAGTCATCCCCCCCAGAAGCCTGCCCCATCTTTCCCAGCCATTCCTGATTTCTCCTAGCCTTGATCTTGCGCTGGAAATACTAAGTGACTTTCAAACATCCTTTTAGTCACAGATCCCTGTTCAAAGGAAATTGTACCCAGGAATATGCCAGCAAAGGCAGAACCCTCAGATTAAAACTGGAGTAGGAGTGGAGGGAGCCTGGGGCCTCCCCACCGGGGCCTCCTCCCTCGGACACACTCCCGGTTCCCCTCCTCGCCCCCACCCGCCCCTGGAAAAAAAAAATCCTTCAAAACTCCTGGCCCTGGGGCAAAACAGCATTTTAACAAGATGTGAATGCTTCCTCCTTGCTCTGAACTTCTGAGTTCTCTAGAACTCCCTGAGCTTTTGTCTAGCTCAAAGTAAGCCCCCGCCCCTGCATCCTTCTCATAATGGGTACAGCTCTCTTGGGTTGCTGGGTGCCAAGGAATATGAATGGCAAATCACTCACAGTGGGGAACCGCAAAGGTGAGTGGGTGAGGCTGGAGCCAGGCCTCAAGCGGCTCTGATTCCAGGGCTGGCTCCAATGATAATGGCTGTGGGGCCCTGGGCTGGGCCCCGTGGCCTCAGTTTACCTCTATCTACAACAAGGCACCTTGGTTCGGTGGTCTTTATCAACTGTCTTCGTGCATCTCAATTCATATTAACCTACATGATTGGATGCCTTCTGTGTGCAAAGCGCTTTGCTCGTGTGGGATTAGGTGCAGGAAGATGTGAGTAAGATGTACTTTTCACCCCAGAGGTGAGAGGAAGATGGATGAGGGGTGAAGCAGGATGGAGGCAGAGGAATGTGCACCAGGGGCTGAAAAGGCAGCTGACTGACTCAAAGACCGAACCGAATGTGGGGACACTGTGGTCCGAGGGTGAGCATACCCCTAAGCCCGTGGGAACCTGTCTCATCTTCCCAACCATATTCTAAGTCCCTGAGTGGAGGGACTCTAGTTCTCACATTTCCTTTCCTTCACAGCCGCTAAAATAAAACTGTTCCATAATCTCAATGGCAAACATTTATTAAGTGCCTGCTCTGTGCTAAGCGATTGACATTCATTCTTGATCTTCATCAAGAATCCAATGAGGGAGGTACTACCATCAACCCATTTTCAGATGAGAAAACTGAGGCTTGGCACCATTAAACAACTTAACTACCGTCACACGTACCAAGTGGCAGTTGGGATTTAAGGTCCCAGAGTTTTTGACCCTAGAACTCACACTTAACCCCTCCTGGTTATTTGGGCTTGTTTAATTGGTAGCCAAGTTAATGGGCTGAGGGCAATGGGCTTCTTTGTAATCACCACTCATTTCTGGGGAAGCTTGGGCCTCTGAGTAATTTCTGCACCTCAGTAGAGGGGCAAGACCCCAATGGGGCATTTTTTTTTTTTTTGCAGCTATTACACGACTAAGAACGTATGTTCCCACTCAGGGGAGAGACCACTATTTGCGTCTTTCCCACAATATATCAACAGTCTGCTGTTTCTCACGGGCCGGGAGTTCCCACACAATCATCCCCATCTTCATTAGCCTGGTGATTATTTATTATTTCTCTACAGTTGCGGGGAATCCACTGGGTTCATAGACAGCTTGGCCAAAGGAGGTGAGTCAAGAGGCAAGCAAGGTATAGAGGTGTTTGCACTCACACAGGACCTTGAAGCTGGGGGACAAGCCCTGCATTTGCTCCATGTCGGTCCTGTCACCTTTCGGGCAGTGCACACAGCCTGGCTGCTGGAAGCAGTAAGTCAGCAGCGGCCTCTGAGGGGCTGGCGGACAGGCACTAAACAATAGATGACACAGGTGAGCAGTTAGCATGTTAGTAATTGCAAAGTGCTCTGGAAAACAGAACATAAGGAGCAGCATGGGGTTACAGGCAGTGGCGGCAGTGGTGGGCAGTGGGCTCCATGTGGGTGACTGTGTTACATCAGGTGGTCAGTAAGGTCACTGTAATAAATAAGGGAGGCCACCTGGAAAAGGTGTCGTCTGAATTCAACTTTACGATCGCGAGAGAGTTGACCATATGGATATCTGGGGGAGGAACGTTCTAGAAAGAGGAGACAGGCTTCAGGGGCTGATTCTTCCTAGTGGAATATAAATGGCCTGGGAGGAAGCACATGGTTCTCTTCGCCGACCAACCCTGGAGCCTGCTTGGGATCCACCCAGTGGGCGCGGGAGTAGTTGCTGAAGGAATAAACCTTTAGTCTGGTGCCAAAGCTGGGGTAGCCAGCAAGGTTTGGGGAGGGGGGGCTGCTTAAAGCCTCTGGCAGTGGTCCCCAGCCCCAGGCTCCTGGTGGAAAGCCACCCTGGAGTTCCCGGAGCCATTTGCCTACAGCTCAGCTCCCCCTGCGTCCTCTCCATCAGTCAGGTGGCCTCCCCGTGGGGTCCTCCCCAGCCGGCCTCTCACAGTTCTCGGCCTCCATGGTGCCGCCCTCTAACCTGGAGCCCTTATCACATCCCCCCTTTGTAGGGGAGCCAAGCTAAATTTATTTGGGGACTGTTGTGCTTTTTCCTTATTTCCTCATGAGTCAGTCTCTCCAGCTTTTTAATCACTGCCCCCCCTCCACCCGGCTGCCGTAAGTGGTTGGCAAGGAGCAGGGGCCGGTTCTTGGCCGAGGGACACAATTGCCTTCAGCATGCAGGTCTGTCCAGATGGCCTCCATCCGCCTCTCTCAGAGGGCAGAGCCTCCTGCGGAGTTAGGGCGCCCCAACCCTGCCGGCACTGGGCCTGGGCTCTCCTCTCCGGGCTTGTGCGGCTTCTCTTGATGGGGTGCCCTCTGATTTCACAGGAAGGTCAAAACCAGCCTCTGGCTGAGCTTGGAGAGAGGTGCCCAGCCGAGGGTACAAGAGAAACCCAGCCACTCAGATGTTTGCTGGGCACCTTCTATGTGCCAGGCTTTTTGCCTATGTGCTGGGATTCAAAGATGCAGTGAACAAATAATTGTGATAAAACGTTAAAGGTACCTTGAAAGAAGCTCTCGGCACAGGCACCCAAGGAGGGGACAGTCCCATCTGCCCTGGTGATGTGAGGGATGGGAGAGGCTTATGAAGCATTTTGATATGAAGTTAAGAGCAAAGAATTCAGAGACTGATAGATCTGGGTTTGAATCTCAGCTCTGCTACCTACTAGTGGTATGAACTTTATGCTGGCTAAAACTCTGCTTTTTAACATATAAAATGGGGATAATAACACCACCCATGTAGGGGTGCTGGAGGGATTAAATAAGATTACATAATAACTGGTCACTATCATGACGATAAAGTCATCAATATGCATCAACTCCCTGCCACTCAAAGCACGGTCCAAGAATATGCCTCTCACTGGGGAATTGGAGGAAATGCAGACTCTCAGGCCCACCCAGACTCACGGAGACAGAATCAGCATTTTAACAAGATCCCCTGGTGATTTAACATTTGAGAAGCCTGGCCTTATGAGTATGGGGATCTTGTGAACCCCTTGAAATTCTCTGGGAAATTGTGTGATATGTGCCTCTGTGCGTTTTTCTGAAGCTGAGGATCCATTACTTTCAAGTGATTCCCAAAGAGACTTTGGGAAAACACTCTAGCCAGTTTTATATATTAGACTATTCCAGTGCAGAGTGGATAGGGACAGGAGATATTCACTGAGGTGCATGTGAAAGAGGAGGAATTGGAGTGGAGAGGGGGTGACAGCTGTGAGAACAAACATGAAGGAGATTGGGTGACTTTGAGGCTTGGGGGAGAAGAAGTGAGGAGGCATGAGCTGTTGAGACTTACCCTCAAGTTTTTGGCACGAGCGATGGTTGACTATATAGCGCACTATTCATCAACACAGGGAATGTGGCAGAATGGGTGGTCTGTGAAGAAGAAAGATGGTGGGTTTAGTAGACATAATGAGATGAGAATGTTCTGGAGGAATCAGAAGCAGCAGAGCCTGCTTACATGCTTAGCGTGTAAGCTCACATGCTTAGCTTACAAAAGGGACCGCATCTGCTCTGAACTCATAATTCCAGTGCACTAATGCTGCTGGAGAGGAGACCCCAGACCCTTTTGTAAAGGCTAATGTTTTAATTGCCTCTTATTCATCCCATTGGTGAGGAAGGGATTGTCACCCTAGGGTTACGTGATGGCAGAAGACACAGCACCTGTCAGATGACAGCAACAACAGTATGAGTCCCATGTGCTCACATCCCGGGGGAGGAGGCGCTGCACGCTGTGCAGGGTGACGTGTAGGCTGTGCTCAGGCACAAAGTGAATGACCAGGGCTGTGGGAGACAGGCAGGCTTTGTAGCATAAAGAGGTTGAGGTGCCCCCTGGTTCCCACGGGAGATATATTGGCTTCCTTGGATAATTCCATGGGTTGGTTGGGAACTGAAACCCATGACTCAGAGAAAAGCAGAAACAGCACCTATTCTCCTGGTAAGGAGGGTTGTTTGGCTAGGGAACCTTACCCATGGGAGCAGCGTGGGGAGGAACTTGCTCTCGGGGCATTCAATGCCCTCCCACTTTCCACAGATGTCCATGTGGCATATCACATTAGCCTTCACTCTAGCCCCTATGGAGAGATACATAGCAAGGGCTGTGTGTTCTGCCCTCTGCCCCCAACACCTCTTCGTCCCTGGAGATGATACTGGGTCAAGTCCCCAGGCCACCTGTGTCAAGGCCCTGCTGGAATTCATTGATTGCACTGGAATTCGGTATGTTGGTTCTTGCCAGCAGGTCTTGGAAATCTTAAAACGACACAGAGATTTTGTTATGAAGGACTTGTGGTGACGATAGGTGATCAGTGCATCTGGAGCAAATGAGACTTCTTAATAGATTGCCATTCTTCTGGTCCCTTCTTGCCTGCATCCTGAGGTGGGTCCCTAGTACCTGTGGCTGAAGGTTCGGCTCAACCTTAGAGCACTTAGGAGTCTTGCATGTGCTGGCAGAAGTTCAGCATCTGACCTTTGAGGGTGCAGGCAGCCAAAGCAGCTTGACTTTAGGCCTCTGTTTCCTCTTCTGCAGCAGGTGACGGGTGACGGGTGGCCGGAGCACATGAATCTCCAGGGCTGTGTGATGATTGCTGGGGAGAGCAGCTGTGCCTGAATGGATCACTGTTCTCATTCGAAGCAGTCATTTGGCTTTGTCATCACTATGTGGTTGATGATCATGCCTGGGGTTGAGTGTCCCTTGTGTGCAAAGTGCCATAACTAGTTCCTTAGGGGGGCAGAAAAGCTGCACAAATGCACATATACACATGTAAGACTCAGGACTCCTACGTGAGTGCATGTGGAGGAGTGCAGATCATAAGACAGCCCCAGTTGTACTTCCTTCATTCCACTCCTGTCTAAAAGGGGGGAAAAGAGACCTTTGATAGTGTCCATTGTTTAGTTGCAAGTCAAATAAAGCCATGGGTGCTGGCTGAGGCCAGGATGGGGACTTTGCTCTAAGGTTATAACCTTATAACCTTATCTTTTGTAAATCAAAGGCAGAGCATCATTGCTCTAGTGATCTGTTGCTGTAAACAGCAAAGCACCCCGAAATAGTGGCTTGGGAGGGCAACAATTATTGATTGCTCCTGAATCTGCAGCTCAGCTGAGGCTTGGTGGGGAAGCCTCATCTTGTCCATGTGCTGTCACCTGGCTTTGTTTTCCTGGGGGACCTGGAGGATCTGCTTTCAAGATGGCACAAGCTATCATGGTCTGAGCAACCGGGCCTGAAGCTGAACGCCTTGGCTCTCCTGCACACGGGCCTCTCCGTGTGGTCTGCTCTGCATGGCACGGTGGCTGGGCTCCTGGAGGAGTGTCCCAAGGGATAAAGCCATGTGGAAGCTGCCTCACTGGATCTAAAGGGTTTTATATTTGTGCTGTACAGTACAGGAGCCACTAGTCTGTGTGGCTTTTGGTCACTTGAAATGTGGCTAGTGTGACTGAGGAACTAAATGTTCAATTTTATTTAGTTTTAATTAATTGAAATTGAAATAGCTCCATGTGACTAGGGCCTCCCATGCTGGACAGCTGTCCCTTCTCTCGCACGCTCTGCTGGGCTCCCAGGTCCCCGCCTGCACCAACCCTCTTCACCAAGACTGGGAGCTCTGCCCAGGCCTGGGTCACGTGCCTGAGTCCGTGAGCAAGGTTCTCCTCCTCTGAACCACAGGAGGTGGGTCCCTAGTGGAAAGAGGGTTTCTGTCTCAGAAGAGGGATGAGAGGAGCCTGTGCTGGCAAAACCCCATCCCCCACAGCCTACCCCCAATCGGCCACGGGCCTTGCTGTAGGGAAGAGAGGGCAGGGATGGCAAGAATGGGCATTAACCCCACAAACATTCCTGGAGACCCTTGGTTTCGGGCATGGCGCTAGCTGCTGACATCGCTAATACCGAAGTTACGACAACAGCAAGAGCCTGTGCCTCCCCAGTCTGACAGGGGAAGCCAGCTCCTGAATTTACACTCACAAAACAGGGTGAAAAGTCCCAGATTAGAGATGGACGAGCACATTGTTGGCAGGACAACTATGTTGTCTTCATTTATCAAAAAACAAGCCCTGACTTTCCATAGTTTGAAAGCTGTTGATACGCCAAGAAGTGACCTCTGCATATTTCCCCCTCCTGAAGGGAGTGTCAAAAAATTGCTTCAGATCTCATTTTAGGAAAAAAAGACAGTTTTTAAAAATCAGAAAACAAAGTCCGGTCTCGGAAAAGGGCCAGAGTCTGGCTGATGGTTAGGCATGAGTTGTCTAAAAATAGAGTGAGACAGATTAATGAATGTCTTTAAAACAGAAATCAAACCCAGAAGTTACAATGACAGGGCCAGCACGTGTTCCTTTGGGACTTTGCACTCCTTTAGAGAATTGCTCAAAACCAGGTTACCCAAGAGCTTGGCGTGCATGCCCACCTCTCCATGGAGCTGGCAAGGAGGCACATCTCAGATAATGCCTGGCTGATGGTGGCGGGTGAGGAGGGATGGCTCCTATTCCCCTTGTCCTCCTTCTCATCGTGTCCCAGCACCTCTCTCCATCCCACCAAGCCCTCTGTGGGTCTGTGTCTGGGGCACTGTGCTGCCAGCTCCATCTGTCTCCCAGAAACTGACTCCGCTTGGTTAGCCTAGAGCTCTGCGGCATGGGCACCCCTAGGCAGTGGGACAGCAGACTGATGGCTCTGCTTATCAAGGGATGTTTACTGCCTATTAACCCACTTAATCCTGCCAACAAGCCTATGAGGTAGATCCTTATTGGCTCCAGGTTACACATGGGAGAACTGGGGCACCCAGATGTTGACAGGTTACTAAGGATATAGAGTCCATAAAGGAGAACCGGGATTTGAGCCCAGGCCCTCGGTTGCAGAGTCCACACCTTCAACCAGTACCCACACTTGCTCTTACTTGTCCTCAACGGTCCCCTACAGGCAGGTAGCATCCCCACCCCAATTTCACAGATGGGGACAAGAGATGTGTAGCTGGTTTGGAGAAATAAATAGCAAGGTGGGTGCAGATCTGGGGCCCAGGGCCTGATCTGGCCTCTGCCCAATGTGCTCTGTGACCTTGAGATTGTCACCTACCCTGTCTGGGCTTCAGTTTCTTCCTTCCTATCCTGATAATTACAGCCACTGTTTTTGAGCTTCTACCTTGTGCTGGGCCTTGCACTGGTCACTCTACACGTCACCCATTTAATCCTTGAACAGCCCTCAGGCCGAGGACATCAGGGACTTGTCCCTGGTCGCCCAGAGGGTCCCACAAAGTGACGGGGTCAGAATTGGAAACCAAGTCTGTTGGGCTCCCAAGCCCCCCTGTTTCTCCCTCTGTATGATGTGAGGCTCATACAAGTAATAGGTTTAAAAGATCTTGGGGAAGACAAGTGGCGTCTTGCACCAGGGGAGGGGGGCTGGGTTCTGATTATCAGCCTCGGGGATTCCTTTGGGGGCTGTGGGGTGTTCAGGATGTCTTCTCACACAGCACATGTTAAGATTTTCAGGGAGGTGCCAGGGAGGGTAGTGGTAAGGACAGACAGGATGACCAACAGACAGATTGTGACCACCACAGCCGAGGGCTGGCTGGCTGTAGGGCTCTGCCCCGCACAGTCCTCCCCTCCTCCTTGGCATCTGATGGGTCTGGATCCATGGAACCTGCTCGGCCTCCAGGCCCCCTGTGGCCCTCTTGGGTTTTATGGGCCCTTCTCCTCTCCTGCATGATAGATGGGGCTTTCTGGCCAGCGCCTACACCTGCTCCAGCCCTCCAATTTCCTATTTTGAAGCTCTCTCAACTGCAGAGAGAATTCACTTTGTCTCTTGAAGACACTAAAACCTGGAATGAACAGTCTCTAATAATAAATGTCCTTTTTCTGTGTGTGGGGAGGGGATCAAAAGCTCCGCAGACACTTTCAAAGCGAACCAGGGTGCTTTGCCTGTTCCGGGGCCTGGAATACTGAGAGGCGCAGGAGAAAGGAGCTGAGAGCCTGTGGCTCTGAGGTTCCTAGGCCCTTCTGCGGAATCAAGTGCCCTGCTAAGCAGAGGTAACTGGCAGCACAGAGGAAAGTGGCCCAATTCCAGGCCCCGGGTGCGGGGTGGGTGAGAGCCGCTGGCCTTCCCCCAGAAGAGCTCCTAGAGGAGGCAACTGTTCCCAGCCTGGGGGCAGGTGGCAGCCTGGGATACTGGGGAGCATAGCTGGACTGCAGTAGCTGGTCCCTGGGCAGTTCCCAGGCTTGGAGGAAGCTTGAATGCTGAGTGTTGCCATGGCCATTGGCTTGAGTCAGGGGCTTCCAAACAAGACGACCACCCTCTTCCTCCCATAGGTCCTCAGCAATTAAGGGGTGAGGCAGTCAGCCAGCTGCTGACAGCCCCTGGGCAGCCCTCAGTTCGCCCCCTGAACTAGGCCTGGTCTGGCCTTAGCAATGTGATATCTTTATTTGCCATTACTGTCCACCAGCTGGACTCCAGTTAGAGGGGCAAGTGCCAGGAGGCAACACCCCTCTGCCCAGAATATCCTCCCTCTTCTTGTCCACTTTGGACATCCCTGCTTGGCCATGGTGGGGTAGGCATGGGCATGGACTCTGGAGCCAGGCACATCTGGGTTTAAATCTTATCATCCCAGGCAAATTGCTCAACCTCCATATTCATTACTGTTTGCTGAGTAACACAAAATTTGCTGATTACCCCAAATCTTAGAGGCTTAAAAAACATTATCTCATAGTTTCTGTGAGTCAGGAGTTCAGGAGCAGTTCACACAGGTGGTTCTGGCTGCAGGTGTCTCACGGGCTGCTGTCAAGATGTCAGCTGGCATTGAGGGACCGCTCACTCACGTGTTGGCCAATCAAGGCTGGCCAGGGGCAGGAGGACTCAGTTCCTCGTCACATCACCTCCCCAGAGGATCTGCTAGAGTGTCTGCATGACCTGGCCATGGGCTTTCCCCGACAATGGTGAGCTGAGAGAGCCATGTGGGAGCCACCGTGTTTTTTTTTACTGGGCCTCAGAGGTCACACACAGTTATCTCCACAACGTCCAACCAGTTACACAGGTCAGCCCTACTTCACTTGCGAGACGGGTACCCAGGGGTATGACTACCAGGAGATAAGGGCCCTGGGGGCCATCCTGAGGGCTGGTGCCACCTCCCCTTTGGGGTTCAGCTTCCTGAGGTGGAGCATTAAAGACCAATACTGTGCATATTGTAGTGAGGAGTATAGACAGTATGAAAAAAACTGCCAGGTGAGGTGTCCAGCACAGAACAATTCCTGGCAAATTGTTATTACCCTTCAGTGGTTACTAGGGGGAATACTATTGTTACCCTTCCATCATAGAATATCTCTTGTGTTACTATGTTGCAAACATTATTCTGCATTCTTTATTAGCTTATTTAATTTTCACAACAATCCCCAGAGGTAGGTATTATTATCACCTCTGTTTACAGTGGGGAACTGAGGTCAGAGGCTGGTGAGTGTGGGGGTAAGAGTCAAACCCAGGCAGCCTGGCTTCCAAGCCCATGCTAAGATTAGACCAAGTGCTACAGATTCTCTCTGAGAAACCTTTCTGGAAGTGTCTTTTTTCCAGGCGTCATGAATCACGCCCTTCTCCCAGCTGTGCAAATCTGATGGCATAGTGTCCTGGACTGGGAACACCTGGCTTGCCCACTCCCCCACTGCGTGACCGCTGGCAAGCTTCTCCCTGCCCTGCTCTGATCCTTGGATTCCTCATCTATGAAGTAGAGACACAAACCACATCCTACGGCTGTTTACAGGAGGAAATAAAAACTCATGAAACCACCAGCCAAGCGGAGAAGCCCCAGGAGCCGGATCCATATTTGCAACGCTTAGTGCTCTTCACCGTGTCCCCCTTCCCTCTGACAAGACCTGCAGGGATTTCTGCAGACATTCGGTGACCGGGGCCGGATAATGAAGATTGCCAGTCACTCCTAGCCTAGGACCCCCAACTTCGCTTTGGGTCAAACTGGCCAGCCTGCACCCATAGTTAGGGGTAAGGGGTGGGGGTGTGGGAGACCCTGACTCTCAACTTCCTAAAATCCCAGGCTGGTGGGTGGATGGTGGTTCCCCCACTGAGCTGGAGAACAAGGAAAGGAGAGCTGGAGGTGGGGCCCCACCAGCTCTCCGTATGCCTCTCTCCCTGATTAAGCCTTTGCCTCTCCTGGGCTTCCAGCCAGGGGCCTTGTTCAGTTATTTCTGTGTCTCCAGCCGTCCCCTCTCAAGTCCGCATACTAAGCACTCACAGAGGATGGCATGTGCTCTGGGGTCCCACAGGGAGACCCACCCAGCTTCAGGTCAGTGGAACGGGCATGCTAAGGTAGTTGACCTTACATCAGTTGGCATGAGATTTCCCTGAGACAGAGCTTCCTTCACATGGGGCTGGGCCTTAGACAATGTTCAATAGACATTAGCTAATAATAGTAATGAGAGACGTCGTAAATGAGCATCTAGATTCTGGTAAATGTCCAGCATGTGAGCCAGGAGGCAAGGGGGAAACTCTGGCAACCTCAGTCTTGCCCGCCCTCCTCCTTCTCTTTTAGCTTCCCTGGAATCTTGAAAACAAAGTGTCCCTTTCTTTGGTTAGAGAGCCAGTTGCTCTGGGCCTCACAAGGGCAGCGAGCCCCCAGGCCTCTCAGCAAGAATCCCCCTGGTAGACAAGGCCTTGCTGTGACCTTTCACCCTTTGGCCTCTGGGTGAAGGACCATTAACCAAACTGCCGTCCCCAGTCCTTTGTGGAGGAGAGCCCTTTGTCCAGCTGTCCTCTAAAGAGAAAACACGGGGAGTAATGGTTTCTACCCCCAGGCTGCATCTGAGCACCATTTGGTTTGGCCAGCCCTTTATAATATATAAAATTCTTTCATGTGTTCAACCTCATTAGGTCTTCAGAGAGGTTATGTTTCTTGCCCAAGGTCACCCAGCTAGCAAGTGGCTGAGACAGGACTGGCTCCTGGCCTCCTGATTCTCTAATTCATCTCCATCAATTCTACCAGGTTGACAAGCAAGAGGCCAGAAGGGCTTGGGGACAATTTGGAGAAATAATTTAGTTTTGCCCCATTTTGGTTCCCACATTCCTAACTAGGCAGGATTTCTAGATGAAGCCAAAGGGAAGAGACTTAGTATTTATATTTATTAAGCTCCTTCTTCTGCCAGATACTTAACGTAAGTTATCACATTTGTTCCAATTTAGTCCTCATGGGAAACCCTTGAGATGGGCATTCTTACCATTTTCAGAGGAAGAAATGAATGTTGAGAGGCTGAGGAATGTACCTAAGGCCACAGAGCTGCTAAACAAGGCAGCAGAGATTGGTACCTCTACCTCCCGGACCTTCTGAAGCCCATCCTGCTTCTCCCACCTCATGGCCCTGGGTTCCTGCATGCAGAGCAACTCAGAACAGCTTGAGTGCAGGCCGAGGATTACACAGTTTTCCCAAAAGCAAAGACCCAGGTTTTGGAGAGTTGAATACGGGTTTGGAAAGAGCTCAGGCTACGGGACCTTGACCCAGACTCAAATCCTGGCACGGTGGCTACAAAGCTGTGAGCCTCAAGCGAACTCTTGAGTACCATCTGCCAAATGGGAGAAGTGTTCCTGGCTTCCCAGATTGCTAATCATGTGCACAAACCATGTTCAAGCATAGTAGCCCTCTTCCTCCGAGAGGTTGGGAAAGAAAACAGAATGAGCAGGAGCTCAGGAAACTGCTTTGTTTCTTCTCTCCTCCTTTTTCCCCCACACCACTCACCCACCCTCAATGTGCCACCAGCAGAACACGCTGCCCCAGTGAGCCTTCCTAAATAACAGAGGGTAATGAGGCTTTTATGTTCGGTCACAGACTTGCCCCTACGTGCATGGGGACATGGGATCGGAGGGAAAGGTACCAGCCCCCTCCTCTGCTGTCCACCAGCAGAACGCTCAACCCTGCAGGCTCGAAAGAGTCTAACAACGAAAGCCTGCGCATGTGACTGTCTCAGGACTCCCAACGACCCCACAGGTGTAATTCGACCCAACAAACATGGAAGGTCACTTCCTGGGAGCCAGGGAATGGACCCAACTGTATCCATTAGGATTGGCTTCAGCTACAAGGGCACATCAAGTTACAGCAGCTTAAACAGGAGGCCAGTTTCTTTCTTTCTCCCATAAGTCCGGAGGCAGATAGTCCAGGGCTGGTGTGGGGGCTGGGCCCTAGGAAGCCCTGGTAGACACAGACTCCTTCCGTCCTGTTGGGTCCACCATGCAAGCTCTCCTAGCCCAACGCTACCACATGGTTTAAGACGGCTCCAGCCATCCTGTCCATCAGCAGCAGGAAGGTGGATGAGATGAAGAAGGAAGGAAAGAGAGTGCACCCGCGTTCGCTTCGGGATGATACCTGGAAGCTGCCACGAGATACACACGCCTAGATACCATTGGCCAAACTCGGTCACATGACCACACGTAGGGGCAAGGGGGAGTTGGGTGGCCATATGCCCGGTAAAAATTGGAGTCTCTGTCCCTATAGAAAAACGTGGTCCTTACTGTTCTCTGGTACTGATGTGGTTAAGCTTTTATTATGGGTCAGGCACTGTAGTTTACCTTTGTCTCAACAACTCCGCTGCTTGATTCTTTATATGCAGGAGGAAAGTGATCATCAGGTTAAGTAACATGTTCAAGGTCACCCAGGAAGGAAATGGGGATGCTGGGCTACAAGGAAAAGCCTGTGTATGATGCTCAAACGTGGGCTGCTACCTTTTCCATAAGCCTGTGCTAGGGACCGGGGGTACCCCAGATGACAGGACACCTCTGCTCCCCAACATTACTGAAGAAACAAGATATTGCTGTTCTGTGGCTTTTCAGAATGAAGGGAGGTGACTGATGGAGGTTTTAGATGCTGTTATGGGTTGAGTATGTCCCCCAAATTCATATGCTGAAGTCCTAAAGCCCAGTTCTTCAGAATGTGACTTTATTTGGCCTGTTGCAATGTGATTAGTTAAGTTGGAATAAGGGCACACTGGAGCAGGGAGGAGTCTGTGGTCCTAGAAGACTGGTGTCCTTATAAGAAGAGGGTCACGTGAACACACAGGGAGCACGCCACGTGAGGATGAAAGCAGAGATCAGGATGATCCGGCAAAAGCTCAGGAATGCCAAAGATAGTCAGCAAACCACCAGAGGGAGAGGCATGAACAGTTTGCCCTCACAGCGCTCAGAAGGAACAGAGCATACCAACACTTTCATGTTGGTCTTCAAGCCTCCAGAACTTTGAGACAATAGATTTCTGGTGCTTATGTCACCCCATCTGTGGTTATTGGTTATCAGCCTAAAAAACGAATACCCATGCAATGTTGTGTCCTGCTTCACTGTGGAAACTATCTCAGATGTCTGTGAAGATGTGTCAGATTCTCAGCAATGGGGTGCCTGGATTGGCCTCCTAAGACGACAGAATCACGCTTCCTCTGGGTTGTTCCCAGGCTTCACCCTGGTCATCAAGTTCAATGCAACTTTTATTGAATCCCTTCTCGTGTTCCAGGCACTGAGGGAGATGCTTGACCCAGAGAAACCAGATGGGACTTGGAAGAACAGGTTTTATATTTAACAGAAGGGAAAACCTTGATCTTCTCTCTTTTAAGCTCGCGCATTCCTGATCCCTGGCTCCCTCATTGCCTTGGCCTCGGGTAGGTTGAGAAGGGCAGGCCCCAGTTGTTCAGCTCCTCTCTTCCAGATAAGATCAGTGAGTCCAGTACAGAGGCTGGCGTGCACAGCCCAAGCTCCCTCCCAGTGGGTCGTGGCAAGCCAAGTTGTCTTGGTATTTGAGACTTGCTTCATCTGTGGCCACTTATCTCGCTAGGTCAGAGCTGCACGCAGGAAGCCAGTGTCCTGATGTGCTCAGGGCTGCTTGGTGTATCTTGCCTGCATGCCAGACCCAAGTGGCTGATTTCCAGGCACATCTGTGCATTGCTGTGGCACTGTCTTCCTTCATGTTTCTGAGAACTGGCCCATCACTCCAACTCTATTGCATGGCCTAGAGAGAGTGTGTGTGTGTGTGTGCGTGCTAGGAAGAGCTTTGCTCTTCTGAAGAATAGCAAGGAATCCTACAATTCAGGAACAACAACAAAACCCCAGACAACCCAATTTTAAAAATGGGCAAAGAACTTCAATAGATATTCCTCCAGAGAAGACAAACACATGGCCAGCAAGCATATGAAAAGATGTTCAACATCACGAATTACAGAAACACAAATCAAAGCCACCATGAGATAACACTTCACGCTCATTAGGATGTCTAGTATTTTTTTTTAATGAAGGTGTCATTGATAGACAATCTTATGAAGGTTTCACATGAGCAACATTATGGTTTCAACATTCACCCATACTATCAAGTCCCCCCACCCCACCCCATTGCAGTCACTGTCTATCAGCGTAGTAAGATGCTATAGTCACTACTTGTCTTCTCCATGTTAGGCTAGTATGTAAAATAAAAAACTGAAAATAATAAATGTTGATGAGGATGTGTGGAGCAATTGGAACTCTAGGGTATTATTGGGAGTAATGTAAAACGGTGCAGCCACTGTGGAAAAAGAGAACTGAAAGGAGAGACTTGAACAGATGTTTGTACCTCCATGTTTAAAGCAGCTTTCGTTACAACAGCCAAAATGTGGTAACGATCCAAATATCCTTCAGCGGATGCACAGCTAAACACAAAGTCGTCTAGCCATACAATGAAATAATATTCAACCTTAAAAGGAAAGAAGCTCTGACGCATGCTCCAACGTGAATAAACCTTGAAGACATTATACTCAATGACATCTCAGATACAAAAAAACAAAACTTACGATCCCACTTGCATGGAAACCCTGGAGTGGTTATTTTCACAGAGGACAGAGGGTGAGCCGTGGTTTCCAGGGACTTTGGGAAGGGGGCATGGGAGTTGGTGCTTCATGGGGACAGAGTTTCAGTTGGGGATGATGAAAAAGTCCTGGAAAAGGACAGTGGTGATGGTTATAAACAATGTGCATGTACTTAATGCAGAAATGTACAGATCTGTACACTTAAAAATGACTAAAATGACAAATTTTATGTATTTTACCACGATAAAAAAAAGAATGGCTAGTAATAAAATCTGCCGTTGGTTGAATCCTTACTAAATGGCAGTCCCCCGGCCACTGCAGACGTCGGCTGCCGAAGGCTGAGGGCTCTGTCCCTCCCGGGAAGTGCCTGAGGAGGAGGCAGGCCACACCCCCCACCAAGGTCACGCCTCCCACCCCCACCCCTGGGTGGTCCTGGACAGGTGGTACCCAGCCTAGTCCTTGTGGCTCAGTCTGGGACAACACGGCAGGGCCATCTCAGCTCCAGAGCTTCCCGTGGGATGGGCTGAGGCTCTGTGGCAGCCACACCACAGACCATCTCCTTGTCCCATTCTTCCTTCCTCAGAGCATCCCCGGCAAACCTGTGGCTCGCAGCTCCCTCTCTGAGTCCGGGTCCAGTCCAGGACAGGAGGGCTTGTTACACAGTGTTCCAGGACGACTTTGAAAGGGCATGAAGTAATCTTTCTGCCTTACACCAAGTGTTTGGATCCTTTTCTCTTAAAAGAAGTCAGTAAAAATCTGTGGAATGAACAGACAAGTGTGGGTGGAAAAGGCTCTGTGGAAGCCCTCCCCCACACCTGGAAAAACAACTCCTGGGCTGCTGACCAAGGGCTAGAATCAGCCTCCAGGCCCCACGAGGTGCGGGGAATTCAAAGGGGTTGTTCCCTGGCGAAGGTGGGAAATCTGACTGGTCAGCAGTTGGTGCCTGAGATCAAATGAGATTCTCCCCCTCCAGGGAAGAGCCGAGAAAACGTGCTTAAATCCTCAGGGGGTTGTTTTGAGTTGAAGAAAACAGCCTGATCGAAAAACCGCCTGATTGAAAAACCGGCAGGGCCCGAGTGCGAAGCCAGTACCGGCCCTGCCTGGAGCCCTACCTTCTCAGAGGGCCAAGTCAGGCTTGAATCTTCAGGGATTTAAGCTGTGCGTCCGGACGCTTCAGCTCCTGCCTCTGCCTTCTTCCTTCTGAGACAAAAACAAGGTTTTGGAAGGTGCAACTTAAAACAGATCTTTCATAAAAGGTTCATTCCTGAGCAAGAATGTCACAAAAGCGTAAAAATGTGCAATGGGCTCCACTCTGAATTCCATTTGGACTCTTCGGCAATAATTATTTTAAAACTCCCCCACAAAAGGCACTTTTCTACCACAGGAGAGCAAGAAAGATCAGTAGGGATCGGGGCCAGGTAATTTCTTCGTTTTGGGGAAAAAAAGTAGTTTCAAGTTGGATGAGCTGATCTAAGACATTTTGAAGAATAAACATGAGTACTAAATGGATTTTGTTTAAAAAAAAAAAGAGAGGCCTAGAGCCACTGCAGAAAAATGCCTGAAAAGCAGAGGCTCAGACAAGATGTAAATTATGTCAAGGAAAAGCCTACTGAGCCGTTATTAACCCCCCAGTGATTGTTAAGGATGCGTGTGCCCGTAGGGAGGGGTGGTGCAGACCTGTCTGCAGAGGGGCTTGTACTCGGGGAGTAGCCCCAGAGCTCACTCCTTTATGGGGGTTCCCTGGAGCAAACAGGCTTGCTTTCCATCCACACTGCATTCCCCTGCAAATGAATCCAAGTTGACCAAAGCAGCCATTTCTGGGCGGCCTCTCCACCTCTGTCTAGTTTTCTTCTCATGTTCCTTCCCCAGATCATTTTACCCTCTGGTAAAATGGGAGTGGGGTATGAGAGAGGTGTTTCTCTTTCCTTTTCCTTGGGGGCTTGGTACGGTACCAGTAGCAAGAATGCCCCATCTAGGCTCATCACAGCCTTCTGCAGAGGGGTCCCTCAGGCTCCTTCCTCACCACCGCCAGGAAGGCCTAGAGTCTGTCCCACCTGGCGTCCTTGCCCAGGCTGGTTCCCTAAGGCCGATTTCAGAGCTGTATGATTTCCCGGGGGTCCAAGCTCTCTGCCTCTGGAAGAAAGATCTGGAGTGGAGGGTTTGAAATTACACACACACACACACACACACACGTACATATGTAGCTAGATAGATGGATAGGTCCATAGATAGATAATCTCTTCTCCACACCCACTCCAGACCAGAGAAAATCAAACAAACCTCCAAGCTCCCAAATGTTTGAGGTGGTTAGGGCTCTCATAATTCACAACAGCCACTGGGTTTTATTCTGATCCTTTATGGATGAGAACATTAATTGCTTTGCTCATCCACAGGTGTGCTTTCTGGAAGGTTTGGAAGGAAGCAGAAGGACACTGATTAGTCACTGAAGGTTGGCTCCAGTGATTCCCTTCAAAAAGAGAAGTCCAGTGTTTGGGACCCCCCCCAGGGGAGGCAGAGCCTCTGGAAGCAAGCCTGGGGACCCTCCTGGGGGGCTGCACTAGCGGCTGGAGCTATGGATTCTGCCATTGGCAGAGCAGGGGTGGTGCCCCCACATGGCAGGGAGTGTGTCTCTTGGTCTCCACATCTCCTTCTGGGGACAGGGTTTCAGACAATGAAGGCTCATTTCAGCCACTGGGGCTGTACACCAGACAGGAGTCTAAACAGAATCCCAAACTCTCAGCTAGGGTGACCAACTCTTCCCAACTGGCCCAGAACTTTCCGGATTTCAGCCTCCCAGGACCCCCTTTAGTCCTGGGCAAACCTAGGTGTTTGCTCGCCCTGTTCTTAGGCACCTGTACCGATTCCCCACACCTGAGAAGGAGCTGCAGGCGACAGATCTGCCGAAGAGGGGCTTCTAGGATCCCAAGGTGATCTTGCTAACACGTAAAGTAAGTGGAGGTGGGTATTTTATAGTAGGACCTAGCTTTACCATCCTCTCACCAACCCTGTTAACAAAGAGAGTTAAGAAGAGAAAAAAATATCCCTGATTGGATTTTGGAGGCCGGAGCCCAGTATCCAGTCTTAAACACACAAACACAGCACCCAGGCCCACACAGTGTGTGCATGTGCATGGTTTTTACACACCTGCCAGGCACTGCTGGGTGGTAATAATCATTCCTATTAGTCAGTCCAGTCCGGAAGCACTTACTGTGTGCCAGCCCCTGCTGCAGGGACCTTCCCTGCTTGACCACGAAACAAGCACATGAAACGAATACAGTGATTATCCCTATTTTTCAGCTGGGGACACCAAAGCACAGAGAGACAGAGACATTTGTCTGGTAGCAGGTGGTAGAGCCACAGATAGGGGCGGGAAGAAGACCCCAGGTGGGGGCTGTGCTGGCATGGGGGGTAAGTTGGTGCAACGTTTCTGATGCTGTCTCCATGGCAAATGTCGAGAAGCAGGGGTACAACAATTTCATTCATTTGACATATACTTGCCTTACAGCTTGCTTACCCTGTCAGGCACTGTTCCCAGCTCTCAATGGTTGTAAACTAATCTAATTGTTCCAGTTGCCCTAGATGTTCTTTGATGCCATAAACCCAGGTTCTTAGTTTTGCCCATTTTGTTCCTGGCAATGTCTGCAGACATTTCTGGTCATCGCGACAGGGAGAAGGGTGTGTGTTACTGGCATCTAATGAGTAGAAGTCAGGGGTGCAATCAAATGTCTGATAATGAACAGGGCGCCCCCCCCCCCACCACAAAGAATGATCAAGCCCAAATGGTAGTGGTGCATGCAGAGTTGAGAAACTGCCAGGAGTGATGGCAACTGTGGGGTCCTGGAGGGCACGCCCTGAAAATGGCAGTCTCCATTGCCCCTGCCCACCTCCAGAGAAGGCTAGGCAGCCAGCACTGTGGTTGGCTTCCGGGTGTCTTTCTAAGGGTCACCCCAGAGTTTCGGATCTCCTTCTCATTCACTGCTCGAGCAGCTGCACTCTTCTGGCCCTGCCATCAGCTTTGTTCCGGTTTGTTAAGACGGTGGACTGGATTTTACAGTTATTGCCTTTGAAAGCCCCATAAATGGCATTTGCAGCCATTAGCGGGGCTGAGTTGCCAGATCAGTGGGTCTAACTTCACAGGATGACTAACAAGCAAATGCCCTCTAGGGCCCATCCAGCTGCTCAGAAGCCCCAGCCTCTGCCAGGCTGCAAAAATATTGGCTAAGGACAAAACCAGAGTTCAAGGAGGCATGAGGCTGTTCCTCGGGAACACCTCCGAGCTGGTGCTGGCTGGCTTCTCACTGCAGGCCGGCACCTGCTCCAAGTGGGGCCGAGTGGGGTGATGTGGCCGCTCAGGGACCCCGGGCTCCATCCCTTGCCTCATTATGTGCTGCTGTTTTTAAGTTCAGGGGATTTGAACCAGCTGAGGTTAAAACAGAACTTCCTGCCCTAGAGGCCAGGAAGCTTCACCACCTTCGCCTGGAAGGGGTTTCAGAGGTCACACCATCTCTGCCTGCTGCACAATAGGATCCTTCCAAGACCAATTATATAGTCTGTGGGGTCCAGAAATGGGGGCCTCCTGTTCAAAAGTTAAGAATTTCAAGATGGTCACAGCAAGAGCCTTAAACCACGTGCAGGGCTCTCTCGGCATGACAGCAGGGGAGCATTCTCATGAAGCCAAGCGTGCCCCGAGTCATTTGTGGTCTATGACCAGCAGGTCTCAGTTTACCCAGAGCAGTCCTGGCTTACTCCTCTTACTCCACTGTAATTATGAAAGTTCCCCTTTCGTGCTCAGCCGTGTCCTGGTGTGGACAACAAATTATATGGTCAATCTATAATTAGATGACCACCTTCTAGATAATTGTTCTCTTGTCCTATTTGTGTTATAATGTCAAACACTGGGGACAGTGTGTTAGTAACCCTTTGCATTGAACTGTCACGGTTTACTAAGTGCGTGTTCACATGCAACCTCACTTCATCCCCATGACTAGATCTACAGAACTGGGGTGTACATTAGCAGCTGAACTAGGTGAGGCTTAGAGAGGGTTATATGATCTTCTCAAGGGTGCCCGTGTAGCTGACAGGTAGCAGATCCAGGATCCAAGCCTGGATAGTCTGATTTCCAGTTAGGATGAACTTTGTCCCAGTTTGCTTGGGACTCAGGAGATTCTCTGGGCATGGGACTTTCGGTTCTAAAACTGGGAAAATCATGAAAAAAAAAAAACAGGACAAACCCATCACCCAATGGAAGAGGATGCATACTGTGCAGAGTTCATGAGTATTTTTGAATGCATAATTTCATATTAGACATCTTACGATAGTCTTTTCTGAGTTGGACTTCCAGTTAAAGCTAAAGAGTGTTTTTTTGCCATGACTGCTAGTTGGAGTATGTAGGCACGATGTTCAAATCAAGAAAGATTCCTAGAGCACATTCTGCTGTACATCCCCCTAGACTTTCATCTATGAATATGTATGTACAGGTGCATAAAATATACTTTTGGAGTCCTACTTGGTGGTAATTATTCTTTTGTAGCAGAGATCATGCAAACGTATTCTGCAAAGAGCCAGACAGTATATACATTTTTCTTTGTACACTATGTGGTCTCTGTTGCAATGACTCAACTCTGCCACTGGCATGTCTGTGTTCCAATAAAACTTTATTTACAAAAACAGACAGTGGGCCGTATTTGGCCCACAATCCATGGTTTGCCAGTCCTTTTCAGCACAAACATGTTTCCATGCCAACTGTTAAAGAATAATTTTCAAAAACATAAAATCATGACAGTCATGCAAATATAAAATAGACACATTAATTAATGACAGAACTCCAGAAAAATGCTACAACCTGTTCAAAGGAGAATCTGAAGCATAGACACATCTATAGGTAATCAGAAATGCTGAAAAGAATTTGTTAACAGATGCAAATGGGTTAATATCATTATGACAATTATGTGTTATATTTGGAGTCATCTCTTCTGTAGGGTGGGCAACAAATAGGGCAGTTAAGTGCAGGCCTTGAGTCAGACAAATCTGGGCTCTGGTCCTGGCTCTGCCCCCTGCTCACTGTGTCACCTCGGATAGGTGTGTTCTCATCTCTGACATGCAGATGATAATGGTAACTACGTCACAGGCTGTTGTTGGGGTCACCAGAGACAGCCCACGTGAAGCCTTTAGCACAGTGTCAGACCAGCAGGACTCAATAAATGTTAGCTCTTGTTATTATCCCGACAGGGTGCCTGCTGAGCACAGCGCCCCCTTTCAGGGCCCGCTCCTTCACTCCCCACCTTCCAGAAAAGACCACTCTGCAAAGCGGGGAGGAGGGACCGTTGGCTAAGCACCCCTGCCCTCTCCATCCTCATTGTGGACCTGCTTGGGTTTACAGGGACGTAAACAAGAGCCCTGACTGTTGCTCCAAGCGGAAGGCATGCACCTTAAGAGCCGCTTGCATACTTTACATTACTTGGACATTCCCCCGTGCTGGTGTTCTGGTTCTTAGCATTCATTTTTGAAAATGTGACCTTCCATTTAACTTTAAAATATGTGTTTTCATGCATTCCCATTGCCCGGTCTGAATTTTCAAAAAATATAAATCAGAGTACATCTGGGAAGGCTTTACTTTCAAGGGCTTTTAGTTAAGCAATCAGGGTAGGACGTGTAGTCAGAGAGGAATTCTGCAGCCCTCCCTCCACAAATGGGTCAGGGTCTTCCTTTCATCCCTTCACTTGGCTGCTGCTAAACTGCTTGAAAAGTGTGTTCCTCTGAGCAGATGAAACAATATCTTCTCAATTTTATTTTATTATCTTTATCACATTAGCTAATTTTTTCTACATAAGTAAAATATTTCAGCCCAGCCCTGTTGACCTTGCCATGAATTCCAGATCAGAAGATCTGAAAACATACAACGGGGCTGCTCTGGGCCCCTGGGGCCCCAGAGCTTCTACGGTCGGTGGTCCCACCACTGGCTACCCATCTCACTCCCCTCCTGTGCTGCTCAGAATCTTTACCTCCCTCCTCAAGCCCCGCCTGGCCCACCCCAGGATGGCCCCTCGCTTTTGGCAGACGCTCCTTCCTCCTAATTCTTGATAAAATTTCAGGTTGTCACGTGGACCTTGTTCAAAGTTTTGCCTTCACAACAAGGATACATTTATCTAAATTTGGACCCTCCCTCCTTTTCTTTCCTCTGGCCTCAGGGGATGCTCACCCTGCCCCCTGAACTCTGGATCATTAACCACCCATGTGCTGAGGACTCTAAGGTGTCATATAAACCCTCCCAAACCTGTTAACACCCTCAAATAACAACAGCTTAACCCCCCCAGGCTCCAAACCCTCTCTCCATCCCATGGCCCCAGTTCTCTCCATCCCTTCCCTGCCAAGCTTCTGGAAAGAGTTGTCCCCAGCCACGGTAGCTAATCATCACCTCCCATTCACCTCTTCATCAGCTGCCTGCTGGCTGCTGGTCCTACGGTTGCACTGACGTGCTTGCCCAGGAGGCCAAGGACTTCTTTGTTGCTAAATTCACTAAGCACCAGTGTTGCCCTTATCTCCCCAGACCTCCCTGCAGTCTGACTATTAACCTCTCCTTAAAAAACTCTCCCTTCTGCTGGTCCCCAGGACACCCACATATCCTGGTTTTCTTCATGCCCCTTAAGTGTTGTCTTCTGGGATTTCATTCTTGGTCTGTTTTTCATTTGATAAACTCTTCCCAAGTGACGCATCAGACTCCGGAGCCCTAAGGACCACCCATGGATATCCCATGGTGATTCCAGCTCTCCTCTCAGGCCGGATCGGTCTCCAAGCCCCACGGCCACTTGGATTTCTGTTTCATTGCCGACACCCCGCAATCTTGACACGGACACCGCTCAGCACTTGGCATCCTCCTCCGTGTGCCCCCCCACCCCCCCCACCCCCGCTGACCGACATCCCCAGGCCGGGACCCCCCTGTGCCAGCTCTGACGCTCCACCCGTAGCACCTCCCTCTGCAGCCCCCAGTCCGGCTCATCCCATGCCCGAGCCCCTCTCCATCCTGCGTGTTTCTCCCAACCTGGGTGTTTCTCCCATCTCCCCCGGTGCCGCCCTACCTCCGGGTACCACCACTCTTCCCACCGTGACTCCGACGACTTTCTAACCGCTCTCTCCTCCTGCAGACTCGCCAACATCCAACCCATCGACTGCACTGCAGACGGAGGGAACTGAAAGAAGTCCCCGTCCCCTTTGGGGCCCCCCATGGCCCGCAGGGTTCAGGAGCCAATCTCTGTACCCATTTCAGCCTTCCCAGAATCACTGGTCTTGTCTACCCGGCTCCCTCCTTTACTTTCCACCTCCTGTTCACGCCAACATTGCTTCCCATTCCCAACCTTGATACCTCACAGGCCCCACATTCTCTCCCGGGCCTCCTCCCCCTGGAAGCCTCCCTGGAGGTCCTCTGCCCAGTTCCCTGAGCTGGTTGTCCACTCCTTAACCACTGCCTTCATCACATGGCTTTGCCAATAGTTCTCTTCTGCCTTCCCAGAATGTGTATTAGGGAAGGGCAGGGACCTGTTTTTGTCTTGGGAATTCCAGAGCTGAGCCCCGTGCCTGGCATCTAGGAGCAAGCCAAATGAACAACAACAACAAAAAACACGTGTTGACTGAATGAATTCAGTTGGTAGGAAGAATCACAGTTTTGTCACATAGCTTGAGTAGTAAGAATGCAAGGTGACAAGATGGGCCTGAAATGGCTCTGGCTCTTCTGTTTTGGGACAATGTCTGGTTGGACCTCTGGCCTTTTTTATTCAGCATGAGCAACGAAGTTTATGAGTTCCCTAGGCTCGTGTGTTTTGGGATGAGGGCAGGGAAGTAAATTTGAAGTTTTGAGTACAATCACTTATTAGCTGTGTGACCCCATACGAGTCACCCAACCTCTCTGAGCTTTCCTCCTTAATCCATAAAAAGTCAAATAAGAGTAACTCTTAGAGACACAGGAAGCCTCAAACACAAAAATAAATGTAAAGGTGTGTTGTTAACTATCAAGTCGTTGGTTAAGATTTGAAATATGGGCTGGAGACAGGGCAGTCTCTTCCAGAGAGTTATCTGAAGAGCCAAGAAGTTTCATGAGAAATGTAATATTAATATTAATATTTCCCCCTTTGGGACAATGTTCCCCTAAACCTTACTAGAGTGTGGGTTTCTCAGTGATAAGAGCCAGGTTCTGGACTCCCTCTGTGGCCCCCCATTACCTAGGACACTACATGGTCAAAGAAGGTACTAGTGGGTGGTTCTTAGGTGGATGACATTTAGGGACCAGGTAATAATACAATTACTTCCTGTTTTATTGACAGGGGAGAAAATGGCAAAGGCGAGTCATATTCAGAGGTCAGAGCTGGGATGTCAAATAATGGACACCCATCGGTTTTGATTTACAGCATCCATTTACCCTCTCACCTCTCAATATGGTGATGGGATTTACTTTACTGCCTCTTCTAGGTACAGGCATGTGATTCAGGCCTGGCATATCAGAGTACCATGTCCCTCTTGCCACTGGGATGGGTTTATGCTCCAATTAGAGACAGTGAGCCTTGATGTGTCTTTTGCTGGCAGTTTTGGGGAGAGAGATTTGTTGTATTCAAGTCTGGGAGGATATAGGCTTGTAATTTGCCATCATGTCTCCATATGAAGCTTGAGAATAAAGTGAACATGTAGTAGAGCAGAGAGACTGAGTTCTGGTGGCATCTTTTGAACTCCTGGATCAAACCATACCTGAAGCTAGATATCTTTTAGCTTTTCAGTTATCTGAGCCAACACAGTCCCTCTTTCGCTAAAGTCAGTGTAAACTGGGTTCTCTGTTATCTTAACTGAGAAACTGATAGTGTTCTGATCCATTGTGTAGTGAGACTGTTAGGAGACTGGCCAGGGATTGTATGTATCTTCAATTCCTCTTCTACTTTGCTGACCTCCCTAGTCTTTATGGAGCTGCTGACCATGACATGGTCTGTGCAGATTCAGGCACTGATCACCTTCAAGATTATTTCAAGGAAGGAATAAGTTTAGAGACTGTCAGAGAACTCTTTTGACCCTGAGGTCCCAGAAGTCTGTGGGACTACTCAAAGATGGTAATTTCATACCTCCACTGATGCTGCAAAAATCTCATCTGGATACGGGTCAACTGCCAGCAAAACCTTAAACACTGGCTCCACTTTGGTGTCAAATTGTAATTCTCCTCTTTCATCTTCCCCTGCAGTTCCTTCTGTTTTTCATTTCTCCTGATTTCTTTCTTTGGGCTTTTGATCTGTTTTCTATTGTTATCGTTCAGGCATTTCATGCCCAAACTTTCCAAGTCTCTGTAACCCAACCATAACAACATCTGGGATCTGTGGTCGTGTATTCATGTCAGCTCGTCTTGATGCACCGGGACTGGGTGCTTTGCTGGATTATTCTATACCCTTGTTCCATGAAGCTGATTTCCCTCTGAGTCTTGGCAGCTAGATTTTCCAAGGAACTTTCCAAGGTGTGCAGGACTCTGAAGAGCTCTCAGGGATTTCCTTTGCTATCTTATCTTACTTCTTTATCACCGGTGGTCTTCAAATCCCTTTGCCTCTGACGATTAGCTCCTTGGACTCATGCCTCCAGACCTCGGACAGTCCCTTCAAGGAACTCAGGCCCTGGATCAGGTGTGTCCAGCCGGGCTGGAACAACAGCCCTGGTCCTTATTGGCCGTGTAGTCACAGTCAAGTTACTTAACCTCTCTGCCTCCCAGTGTCTCTGGAGTAAAATAGGGGTGATGATTTTAAAGTGCAGGATTGCTGTGAGGATCACATTCCACACGGTTGTTTGTATAAAGCACTGGCTCAGTACAGTAACCACTACCACCTGTTGGGTCAAGACACAGCATTAGACAGGTTGCTGGTGTCATGCCATCTAGTCACAGGATGACCTTACCAAGGATTTATTATTGCTCCCATTTGACAGATGAGGCAGTTGAGAGAGGGAAGTCAATGCCCAAGTTTGCCTTTCTTCTGTCCCCATGCTGCCTGCCTCATAGAAGAGGCACACAGATGTCACTTTCTGCAGAGGTGTGCATGTGACGCTCCGTCTCTCCTTCCTCCCCACCAAAGGTGCTGTGGCTTTGTAGACAATGTTGTCACTACCTGGTACTAGAAAATAATGATTGTTCACTGCGTCCCCAAGCCACACACCTAACTGTGATCATCAAAACTCCTCAAGGGACAGAAACCATATTCCAACTAGGGAAAGATGTGTGCTTTAGGAAAGGAAGGACCCAGGGGTAGATCCAGTGTGCACCCAACTGGCTCTGAGGCTCAGATGGTGCCTTTGCGGCCCTCCCTCTCTGTCTCCTGGTCCTCCCTATCTGTCTGGACTCCATCCCCTCCAAGGAGTGGCTTGTCCCTGGCAATGCTGGGCTTCCCCTGAAGCCTTGCTGGCCCGCTTGCATGATGTGCCTGCCTCCAGGGTAATCAGTGAGGCCAGGCCCGAGTCATAAGTCCACCTGGGCATAGGGAATGAGGACATCCCCACCCCAGCACACTGACCCAGGCTGGGTGGGGGGTGTCCAGGGTCTACCTTGTCAGCTTTTTTATTTTTTAGTCTGTTATATATATATGTATGTATATATATGTGGAGAGAGAGAGGCAGAGACAGAGAGACACAATCTATTATGTATATGCTCTTTCTAATATACATGAAAATAAATACCTATGAAAAAAATCTCTAATCATGTATTTGTATATGTTAGAGATATATACAAAATACTCTCTTATCCCACCAATAATGACAGTGCACTTCGAGCAACACTGATCTAACTACGTCCCCTCACAGCTGAGGAAACTGGGCCCAGCAAAGCTAAGCAATCTACGCGGGGCAAATTGAAAAGTGACAGAAATGGAACAAGAAGACCAAGTCCAGATTTTCAGCTGCTTCTTTTTAATTCCCCAAAACAATGTGATGTCCTGGCTCTGCCCCTTGCCAGCTGGGTGGCCGTGGGCAAGTTACTTAACTTCTCTGTGCCTCTGCATTCCCACCTGTAAAATGGGAAACAACCATAGGATTTACTTCAGAGAATTATTATGAGTATGAAATGAATTAATATTTATGGATCACTTAGGGCAGCACCTGCTTGTGTGTATATATACACACTTGCTAAATAAAAGGGACCTCACTTGCAATGATGATAAATACAAGCTTGTCGTCCATATCCCAAGGTCCCAGGTCATTCATCATCACTTGTTTATCTCTTCGCCAGTAGGTATAGCTGGAAAAGCCAGAAATAAAACAATTAGGGTAGAAAACACTTTACACAAAATTGACATACATGAGAACTTCAGAAATGCTCTCTTCATGCCTGACTAATCTTCTAAGCTTCTCTGCAGCCCAGACAGTCTGTCAAGCTCTTAATGCCAAACACAACTGGAAATGTTCATGTCAAGGAACCCTGAGATGATTCTTTTTTCTTGAAAGAAAAATTTTCCTGACTTCGTCTGTTGTGTGAGTTTATGAGAACCCCTGCCCGCACAGAGGCCCTTTCAAGGCCTCCGGAAGGGCCTGTGGAGGGACATCCTGAGTATGTCATGTGGCCAACAGGGACAAGTGACTTTTCTAGTGTGTCCTCCTTCCTAGAAACTTTATCTTTCTCTTCAAGTTCCAAGAGAAATTTCCACCAACCCTCCCTTCATAAAGACGTGTCAATGAGGAAGTGACCCTCTGCGCAGGAGCTGGGTTGAATTTTATTTCAAATAAACTGACATCCTCTTCTCCATCTCTTCTTCTCCCTAAATCAGTGGTTCTAAAAGGGTGGGTGGCCATTTTGCCCCCCCCCCCAGGGCACACTGGGCAATGTCTGGAGACATCTGTGGTTGTCACAAGTAGGGGTGGTCCTGGCATCTAGTGGGTAGAGGCAAGATGCTGCTCTATGTCCTCTAAGCACAGGACACACAACAAAACCCCCCACGACAAAGAAAGCGTACCCCAAATGGCAGGAGTGCCCAGGTCAAGACACTCTATCCTAAATCAACAGCAGCAATAGGAATAATGCTGCAAAATATAAGAAGAATGCAAGTGGAATATTTAAAACTGCTTTTCTGTTTCTAAAGACCCTCGGGAACGTAGGTGGACCTACTGACATTCAAGTGATGTGCAGAAACGCATAATACTTCTGTCTTCCTTGGAGCAGATTCTTACTCGTCTATCCTGGATTAGCCTGGTTTCCTTTACCTTTGGGCTTGAAAGGAACATGCATTTCTTAAGAAAATGTTGTTTATCACATCTTGCTAATTCATTCAGGCCTTCTTCCCTCTGTGCATTTCTCTGTAGATGGGATTTGTCCACCTCCTCGTGGACACAGAGGACATTGCCAAGAGAGCAAAGGCTAAGTCAGCCATCATTGTGATTCTGCGCTGCCCAGTTTCAAACTCCTTTGAGCCCAGTGCCAGCCTCAGCAAAGACCCCGTCCCCTGAACAAATGCATTTTCAAAATCTGAAGGCAGCTGCTTGGGAGAGAAGCCCAAGATGCTGGAGAGGGACGGCAGAGTCCCTGCGGACATGCGGTCTGCTGTATGCTAATCAGCCAAAGCCTGGTTCTTCTTTCCTTCTGTGTGCAGACAAGTGAAAGCCAGTGTTGGACATCCTGTTTGTGGAAAAGTGGTATCTACTCACAGGATGGCACCGTGGAGAGCCTCAGCCGAGTGTCCAGCAAACAGGCAGATCTGGCATGGCTCAGCAGGGACAACACTGATGACCCCAGGACAGTGTCTGCTGGGCCCCGTCCTGATGAACTGACTGCAGTGAGTGCTGGGTCCTGCAGAGGGACTAGCGGTGCCCTCAGGTGTGAGTGACAGGACTGGGGTCAAGGAGAGGGGCTAGGATGAACAGGAGAGAGTGGTGCAAAGAAAGAGGCAAGGGCCCATGCCACGTGGGATGGCTGGGCTTCCTCAGCTGAGGAATAGACTGGCTGGGCACATAAGATCGGAATCGCCAGTTGATCAGGCCCAGATGGGGTAGTGGCAGTGAGGCCAAGTTCAGTGCCCACTGCGGTTTGAATCCCATCATTGGCAGCATTGATGCAGCTCTCTCATTCTCTGCCTGCCTTCACCAGGATCCTGACCTGTGTTCCTCCCCTTGGCTGGGCGCCTTGACTTGCTGTTTAGACCTTGGACGAGTTCCACCCTTAGGGGAGGATCAGGACCCGAACCCTGATCCTGGCTGCTCTCAGTGACCAGAACTGAGGGGTTGTCTGCATACTTGGGACAAGGGCTTGGTTCTGTCTCCAGGAGGGGGAGGCCTCTGAGGGCTCTGCCAGCTGTCCCTGACATAGGGCAGCCATGGCATTTTCTGGGGAGCTGGCCAGCCCTGGTGTGTGCAGTAGAGTGAGTAGCATGAAGCCCCCCTCTGCCACAGCTCTGGGGCTGGAGCCCCCCACCCAGAGTCACAGCCACTCCTTTCATTAGAACACCCCAAAGGGGCTTGAAAACAATTTCATCCAACTCACAAGGCTTCAAAGAAGCCATGTCCATAATCCCAGTAATCAATCCTATACATATTTGTATTTCTCCCTGATCCTGTCCATTTTTCATCTGTAAAAATATATTTTTTCATGTAGTTGCAATTGGGAAGCATGTATATTTCATTCAGCATCATTTCCTGTAGATTTTTCCAAGGTTCTCCCTGGTGCCCATATTTATTATTTTTCCAACTGCAAAATATGCCACTGAGTTAATTGCACTGAAATTTACTTCACTCTGCCACTATAATTTGCCATTTCTTTTGCTTTTCGATTCTTGCCATTACAAAAAAAGTAATAAACATCTGTATACCACTAGCTCATTTTTCTTTTATTAGTTTGAATTACTTCCCTCAAATAAATTCCTGGGAGTGGGATTACTGGGTCAAAGGAGATAAACATTTTTATGGCTTTGATATATACGGCCAAATTATTTTCCAAAATAACTGTATCCATTTTCACAGCCATAGAGATGTATAAGCATGTTTCAATGGAGGTGGGAGTGAGACTTAAACTTTCCAAAACAGAGTTTATTAGGTTGTTTTTTTTTTTTTGATTCCTCCTGCCTGTAATGGAGCATTTTAAGTCTGTAGTGATCCTCTGGCCACATGTCAAGTGATTTTCATTTATCAGTGCATTTTTGACATCTCTAATGCTCTCATAGATGATTACATTCTTCTAGTCTGTTATTAAAGATCCAAACACAGGCATTGGGGCTGGAGAGGAGATACAGCTGAGAGATAATGGACTAGCATTTAGAGGAATTAGAGGCATTAGTCAGAGGGGTTTGGTGATGGTTTAGATGCGGGTAGGACCAAATGCTGGGAAGATGAGGGAAATTCTCACGGCTCTGGGTAAGGTGCCTGGAGAGGGGTTCCTTGCAGAGACTGGGACTGTGGGAGGAACCTGTTGGGGATGAAGCTAATCATTATGGAAATGGCAGCTGTCATTGTCATCACAAAGGGGAACCACAATGTGGAACGTGATTGGGAACATTGTGCGTTCAAATCCCACCTCTACTACTTAGACATTGCGTGCACTTGGCAAATTATCTCAGGTCTCTGAGCGACCCTATCTGCAAAATGGGATAAAAGTACATGCTCTGTGGGGTTGTTGTGAGGCTTAGATGAGGTGAAGTGTGTAAAATGCTCAGCTCGGTGCCCATCACTTAGCAAGAGTACAATATAGGCTAATGACATCATGCTACTGTTATTGACAGATTGTACCAAATAACGGTATGCTTTACTATTGATGCTTTTTCAAGATGCGAAGAACAAGTAGCCACGGGGAGAGTAAGCTGGTTTTGTTTAAAATTTGGACGTAATTTGCTGCTGTGCTAGAAATGCTGCCTTTATCACCAATTCCTTCAGCTGTAGGTAGACTCCTCAACTACAAGGAAGGTACAGATGGTTCACTTTCAGGGTCTGAATGACTTAAGTGGCACATTGTACATAAAGCATATAGCACAGGGCCTGACTTACCATTAGCTAAGCAAGTTCCAGCTATTAATAATAGTATTGTTTTTTCATTAAAAAGGTCATGAAAAAACAGGGGTAAGTTATGCTTTCTTCAGTCTTTTCAACATGGGTTCACCTCCCTGGTTACACTGGAATTAAGCTAATACTAAAATCATTTTGGTGTTTGTGGACGCCACTCAACTGATTGTCAGAAGCTGCATCTCTGAGTGTTTATATTTTCATTTGCAATGATTAGCATAGGATGAAACTAGTTGGTGAGGCTTTTCAATTTCTTGCTGCTTAAATCGGTGTGGATTTAGGAGCACAGGACTAGGACAGCCCCCAAGAATGTTCATGTCTCTACTAGTTAATACAGATAATCAGTTCTTAATATAAGCACTAATTTATGCAGCCAATGATTGTATTTACAAGCACTCCCTGCAAGGTGGGTTTCTCCCAAAAGTTTCCACCTGCTTGGCCGTATCTGTCCAATAGCCTGGTCGGTGGACAGTCAGGTGTCAGGCAAGGAGCCCTCACCTGGACTGGTGGTGTAGAGAAGATGGACATCCACTGGAAGATCTATTTTAAAATGAAAACAGTAAATTCCGTCAAAGTTGATATGAAATCTTTTTGGTTCTTACCTGCCACTGTATTTCTAACTCTATTTGTTTCTACCAATCTCACACCACATAAGGGCGGATCTCATGACCCCAGGCCAGCTAAATTTTATAGCGGGAGAAGTCACCTTTGAAATTAGGACAGAGTCACCACCATGCATTTGTCCTTTGTATGGGACTGACCCTGGGGGCTTGAAGGTTTTGCCCAGGGAAATGCATCAGCTGGATGTGTGTGCAGCTGCTATAACGTTATTAGCCACACTCTTAATTAATCCCTTGGACTCTCGGGCATTTTTTCTCCTTTCCTTGGCACAAATGAAGGTGCATTACCAACTCCTTCCCTCTGAGTTCCTAAATGAGCCCCACACCCTCCTCCAACGCTGCTATAATTTTATCAAAATGGGACCCATTCCCTTTGATCTCCCCTGGTTCTTAAATCCAGCAGTTGTGTATTCAAACATCAATAGAAATGGGGTTTCAAGCTTCCTCTTTCATTATCTTTCTCAAAGATTAAAAAAAAAAACGAGCAAAAGGGAAAAAAATGTCCTGAGCTTTGTAGATGAGGCAATATTTTTATAATAATTTCTTTATCTGGTTTCATCAGATCAACAAGGTTGTTGTTTAGAAATGTATGTCCACTCTCATCTCCCCATTTAAGAGGAGGCTTTTCTTAACAAAATAAATAAAAACGGCACACGACTAACACCATGTTCACCACCCTCTACAGCCCACACCAGAGGCCTCCCACCGTGTCCGTTACCGCGGGTGAGGGCAGGTATCTGTGTTCTCCGGCTTTGGAGGTCTGAAGGTGAGTCTGAGAGCCCTGTGGATCAAGGATGGGATTCAGCCCTCCCAGCGAACTACTCTATTTTTCAAAAAGGAACTTTCCGTTCTTGGCAGTGTGGGGAGAAAAGACTTCTAGATTAGAATAATTAAATATCTGACCCACAACTCCCCAAATGCCTGTGGCTTCTTGGGCTTTGATGTGGGCAGCTTACTGTGGGACAGAAAAGTACAGCTTCTTCTCAAGGCCCCCAGCATCTGGGAGTGAGGAAGGCTAACAGTGAAGAGCTCCAGGGCCTCCGGCTTGGAAACAAACGGACAGGCCCCCAGCCAAAGTATCTGGGCAGCGGGAATGGGAGCAAGCGTGGATCGTGCAGACTGGCTCCTTCATCGCCTGACACACGGCTCCGATGGTCCGGCCCCTCACGACCCCCATTCCTCTACCTTGAACCCCGCTCTCATTCCACCCACCTCATTCGCCTTCCCCAGTTCCTCCTTCTTGCCCTTCTCCCTCCCACCACAAAGCCTTTGCTCTCTGCTCAGAATGCTTCCGCCACCTCTTTCTGTTAACTCCTACTCTTTTTTCATTCCTCTACCCAACTGCATGTTAGTTAGGATCGGATGAGCTGAGCTGCAGTAACAAATAGCCTCAGAAAACTCAATGGCTTATCACAGTAAAAGTCTGTTTTCTAGTGCCATTGAATTCTGCTGTGTCTCCACCAGCCATCCCTGGTGATGCCCCGAAGCGGCATCTTTCTGTTGTCTAGCTCTGCCCTCTTGGAACTGGGGAAGTGATAGTATAAAAGATTGCAAGGGGGGTGTTCAATGGCCAGGCCTGGAAATAGCTTGCCTCTTTTCTGTCTTTATTCCATTGGTCAAAGCCTGGTCACATGGGCCCACCCAGATGCAAAGTATGCTGGGAAATGTAGTCTTATGTTCCTGGGAGGAAAATGAAAAGTGTGATGACTATATAGCATTGTTTCCACAATAAGTGTCATTTCATCAAGAAAGCCTTTTGTTACATCCCTGATGGGTTCAAATCTCCAAGTTAAGGCACTTGTTTATTCTTTTTTTTCTCTTATTTGGAGCACTTGTTACAACTGCAATTTTATATTGCTTGGTATGATTATTTGGTTCCAGTCTATCTCCTTAACTATACTGTGAGCCCCATGAGACCAGGGACATATTATGTCCTGCCTGGAACATGGCAGGTGCTCAATTAATATTTTCTGAATTAAGGGATTCTGTAAACAACATTTCCAAAGCCTCCAAATTCAGATGCTCTGCTGGACCATACTGGAATGGGAAAGGACAAGATGCCTTGGAAAATGTTTTTCTCTTGTTTATGAGGCTTGCAATAGAAAGGGAAACATGCATGTGGATGGCAGGGGTGCTGTGCTAATTATCATATTAGTCAATATTCATAATTGCAAACAGCAGAACTCACTCTGGAAAGTTATACAGAAAAGAAATTGCTTCATAAAAGTGGGAGAGGTCCAGAGTACTAGGCTGGGAGGTTCTGTTAGCATGTCACAATGCCAAGTGACCCTCAGCACTGCTCCAGGGCTGCTCCTTAGACAATGCCAGGCAGATCCCAGGACTCCACTGCAGATAAGGCTTCTGACTCTGGCAGGTTTGTGTCTACACTGTAAACCAGGTGTTCACTCAGCCATCTTTTACTAAATGGATTCTGTGCTGTGCCTGATTCTGGGAGTCACTCCTGAATCCTTGTCCCATGAAGGTGTTTCTGATTGGCTGAACCGAAGTTACCTGGCCATGCCCTTGCTGCAAAGAAGGATGGGAAAGTAAGCATCTGGTTTCCATCTTATGGAAATGCAGACTAATAAGGGGAAAATAATTCAAATATAGGGAATATGCTCAAAGGTAGTGAGTGGTTTTAAAAAAAGGTGGGGAAGGGAGGCTACTGTTTATAGAGAGCTTCAGGTCTGTTTGGAGCCTGGGGTGGGGTTTGGTATCATGTTAGGAAGGCATAGATGGACTGAACAGAGAATCCTAGAGCAACTCCAGGTGACTAAGGGCAGGCCAAGATTTTTTTTTTTTTGGTTCTTTTTTTCAAAGTTTGATGAAAAACATAGGACCATAGAATTAAAGATGGTGCAATTATACTTTAAAAAAATCAGACTCTAACTGACGAGAATTAGGCTTGAGATGGATTAATGGTTGTACATTGAGCATTGACGCCCCTATACAGAATTTTATTGTTGTTAACAACCATTTGATCAATAAATATGAGAGATGCCCTCTCAAAAAAAAAAAAAAAAAAAAAAGCAAAAGCAGATACAAAATGACTTGTAAAATAAATATCAGTTTAGGCATAAAAAAAAAATCAGACTCTAAGTATAAATTGTGTCAACCCTTCACATTGTTGTTTACCAATTTGCTTTGTTTTTCCTCTTGAATTTATTTGTAAAGATCAGACAGCAACAAAAGCCCTGAGGAGCAGGGAGTGGGAGTGGGAGCTCCAACCCCCTGCCGTCCAGGCTGGGTCTCGGCTGCTTCTGCTGGAAGTCAAGCCCTCTGTTTCCATCAGGCAAGACTATGGTCTGAACCAGGTCCCTTGGCAGAGCTGGGAACCCAGCAACACCAAGCTTCTCCTTCTCCCTGCCTGGCAGTGTGTCCTGTTAGGAATGCTTGTGAATGCCAGCTGCTGTCAGCCCGGGGCATCGTCCAGAGGATTCTCCGTGAGTGCATGGAGGGGGATACTGTTTGCATTGCATGCAAAGCCTGGGCATCTTTGCCAACCTGCAGAAGACCGAGTATGTTGCCCAGCTGACCTGGAGCTGGGGTAAGTGAAGAGAGGGAGTCTTAGAATCAGAGTCTTGAATCTGGCCACAGGCCATTGTATCAAAGTTACCTTTCAGACAAGATCTGTGTGAAGGGGAACTGATCTGTCTGGAATGGGTTAAATAAAAGTGGTGGGGTGGGGAATGACTGAAGACACACAGTCCAAATTCCTTTAGATAAGCCTGCAAAATCTGGAAGAGATGCAAAAGAATCTTACTATGAGAAGGTTACAAATTTCACAACAGCCAGAGAATGGTAAAAAAAAAAAAAAAATTGTTTATTTTATCAATCAGCCTCATTTTGGCCTGCTCACAGTGCTCCTTGGATTGGCGCCTGGATGTTCCTTCTCTGTCTTTTCTCCTGTATCAGTTAGGAAAGGCTAGCTTATGCTGCAGTAATGAAACTCCCTCCAATCCCAGGGGCTTAAAATAACAAATGTTTGTTTCTCACTCACCCTGCACGTCCATCACAGGTTAGCAGGTGTTCTGCCCCACACTGATGTAACAGCTGCCGTCATGAGCGTTACCGGCCACTGTGGAAGAGGAAAAAGAGAGCTCTCAAGGATCTCTCCTTGGCAATAAAATGCTCCAGCAAGGAAGCAATCCCCGTCACCTCCTCATAGTGGCTATTGGTACAGAGTACCTGATTCAGAGTACGTCTCTTTCAGCAATCTTTCTGTTCCTCTGACAATCCCCCCATTGAGTGGTGGGGTCCACATCCCATGCCCCCTTAAGCCTGGGAAGACCTTTATGACTACTTCAACCAAGAGAATATGACAGAAGTGATTCTATGTGACTTCACAAAAATGCCATGTGTTACTCTTCTGGGACGCTCACCCTCTGGGCTCTTGACACCAGCCACTGTGCTGTGAGAAAGCCCAGACTTGCCCAGGAGGGAAGACCACAGAGAGGTCACATGCAGGCCAACAGCCCAGTGGAAGTTCCAACTGATAGCCGGTATTAAGAAGTATGAGTGATGATACCATCAGATGATCCCAGCCCCTGGCGTTCAAGTCACCCCTAGTCTTCATGCCTTCCCCCTGAGGCATCAGGCACCCTGGAACAGAGCCAAGCTCTCCTCGCTGTGTCACACCCAAATTGCTGCCTATAGGCTCTGTCAGGATAATAGCGTGGTTATTTTCTGCCAGTGTGTTTTGGGGTGGTTTGCTGTGCAGTAATATGCTCTCCACGTGTTGACCTGGGAGTTGAACCGTGCTGGCCTACAGAGTCTCAGGGTGAAGGAAGGCATGGAAGGTGGCTGTGGGATGGAAATGTGCATGAAAGGCAAAGCGCCCCCTGCAGGAAACCCATGGCAATGGAACCATGGAGAGTAGAAAATCAAGAGCTTATATGGAAAGGAGGGTTTGCTGCTCTTCACCAAGAGACAGTCTCTCAGCCAGTCTCCACCAGGCTCACTCACATCTAACACCTGCAGGGCTCAGGACAGGGTCATGTAGAGGCCCCTATCCCACATGCCTAAATAATCAGACATTAAAAGTAATAAATCAAGCCAACAAACTGCTGAGTATGTCCCATCCTCCTCTTACGACACATGTAAGTTCAGTAGGCCTGGAAGGCTGGGTGCAGATTCTTGGGCTCCTGGGCCTTCTTTGCTGGAAGGTGGTGACATATGACAATCAGATCCCTGGCCCATCATGACCTGTCTCCCCTTCACTTTCCACCCTCAGCTCCATCCCACTGTGCAAGGTCCTCATGTGCAAAATGCGGCTCTGGATGTTATCACCTTCATGTGATGAGAACTAAAAAAGTGCTGGCATGTACTAATTGCTCAATAAATGGGGATAATAATAATAGTAGTTTGACATTAACTATTTCAAGTGTTATCATGTGGAGAAAAACTTTGATCTATTTTGTGTAGTTCCAGGGTGTGTCCTTAAGACCATTGGTTGGAAGTAACAGGTAAGCAGATTTTGGTTCAAACTAGAAAGTTCTTTTATAATAAGAACACCGTGAAAATGGGTTTAAATCCTTCAGGAAATAGAAATGTGTCAGATGGGAGGTGGATTAGGCAGATTTAAAAGTTCATGTCTAATTCTGACTTTGTGAATTAACTTTTTACTTTGGGTTTTTACTGGGGTTTTGTCCAATTATCTGTCTTTGGGATGCACGTATCTCCCTGATCTGTCTTACGTGGATAACCTTCAGCGTTTCGGAATCGTGGGCTCACTATTTATACATCATGTCATACATTCAAGTGGAAGCCTGGGGAAGCTTGTTGGAAGAATCAACCCAGGTAGGACTATCCTTCCACGTGACTAAAACCCAACTAGCTCAGCACAAAAGGAGACTTTACTAGAAGAATACTAGGGAATCATATGGAATCCAAAGAAGAGTTCATCTCCAAGTGGGAAGAAGAGAAGGAAAACAGACAGGGCTCAGGGCCACCTGGAGCCAAGAGCTGAAAGTTGGAGATGCCCGTCACCTGCCACTGTCTGTCTTGGCGCCATTAACCCTCTCCTCTCGTGGGCTTTGTCTCTACATGGACTACAAGTAGCCCTGTCACACTGACTCCACAGGTCACTATCGTATGACTTCAGCCCCCAGAAAGCCAGGCTCTCTTTCTCCATCACAGACTCCAGTTTCTCAGAAATGGGTTGTGACTGGCCCAGCCCAGCCCAGAACCTGCTTCTGACCAATAAAATTGGCCAAGAAGGCAGCAGGACTATATGATAAAAAATGGTTGCTTCTATGATTGTCAGAAAGGGAGGTGCTGGCAGGGATGCAGATGGAGGTGACAGGATGGGGAAGCCAATGGGGCAGACTCACACATCTTGGACCTCTCTGCCATGCCAAGGGGGTGAGATGGGTGAGATGTGTTCCTTTGATTGGGGTGACCTCTCCCTCCCTCTTAGATGGGGATCTTGTATGAGGAGGAACATACACTCCTAAATAGGCTTTCTCAGGTGAAAGGTACTTCTGGAGTTTCTGAAGCACTCCAACTACTGCTCAGACAGGCCCCCTCTGATGTGTGGCCAGCTGGTGTCCAAGAGGCAGGCAGACCTGGCGGACTAAACGTCCCATCATTCCACCGGATGGCCGAAAGGCTGTGCTGTGGCACAGACATGTGGGTTATAGGGCTGTGGCCAAGCTTTCTGGAAGGACCCCCAATGCAAGAAGTTACCTACGGTGCTGCTTGTTGTCATAAGTCAGGCTGTGGTCTGGGATCTTCCTGACATACCAGGGCTTTCTTCTCATGGAAAAGTTTCAATCCCACTCCTGCACTTTGAAGATTCAAAGTTCCCCAGAAAGTCTTCGGAAGGTAGTCTTTTGCTAGGATGTGGGGTTGTATTCACATCCTTGCACCCTAAAATCTGTCCAGACTACTTTTTACAAAATGCACACACACACTATATATGTGTATTACTCTTTACAAAAAAATATCTCATATGTACATATACATTCATACACATATATACACATGCACATCCATAAATATATGCACACATATTCACAGTGTATGTGTGTGTATAGATACATGTTTCTCTCTTTTTTAATCATGATGCTCTTTTCACGCTTTTGTTGCCCTCTCCTGAAGGTCTGCAATCCTTCATTTCAGTAGAATGTTGCTTTCCTAAGGGTGGGTCACAGCCAACCTGGGGCCCAAGCAGAAGATGTGGTTTGTGGGGAGGGTGGACAGGAGTGGAGGTGGGGTGTCATTCTGCTATTTGGAGGCCAGGGGATGTTTGCACAGTGGGGTACACCCAGCATCTTGGAGTGAGTCAGGGCCTGCCCTTTCTCTCTGGGGGGCCTGTGCTCCCCTCACCATGGCAGGCTCACTTGCTGTCTCCTTTGGGATTGCCAGGCCGGTGGCTGGAGGGGAACGCAGAACTAGACCCTCCAACTATCCACTCTCCAGGGAAATAGAGGGGGCACAGGCCAGCAGTTTCTGTAGTGCAATTTCCCTCTCTGCTGAGGAATGCTTCTGGGTAAGTAGCCTCTTCCCCAGGAAGCTTTCTCAGGGATGGCCACCCATCCTGGCATTCACATAGCATTCCGGTGTTTACCCCAGCAGGGGGCTCTCCACGGTTTTGTGGGGCCTGAAATTTATGCAAATTTGGGGAGATCTTTCAGAAAAAAATGCATCTAAATTCTGAATATCAAATTAGGTATAAAACTGAATACTTATTTAGGAGGATTAAATAAATCACAAAACAGCATAAACTTTTTAAAAGCTGGCAAATACTACAAAATTTTAAGTTAATTAACTCCTTAACCCACCTTTATAATATTTCTTCCTCTACATTTTTGCACTGCATGGTATGACTTTGTATTATCATTTTATTGGCCATGATTTTGTAATGTCATTTTCTACAGAGAAATTAGAAAGATAATGAAATCTCCCATTAGCAAGTCAATTAAATGCGATCATTACTTAATGTTAGAATATATCAAACATGGTACTTCACATGCTTGCTATTTGGGGTGCCACTATGGGTTCATGCTCCACAAACACGGGATTCTAATACGTCCCATTTCACATGGTTCCCATCAAAAAATAAAACAAATGCTCGTGCATTTCAGTCGTAAAGGCTATACCATTGGGTATCTCCTATCCAGAGAGGGAAGGACTTCTGTTTTGACCGGACAATGATGAGAATCAGAGCCTCCACTTAAATTTTACCCATCTGATGATTGGAAGAATTTTCCACAGACCAGCTTCTGGCTCCACACATTTCAAACCTCATTTGTCCTCTACCATCCCTGATTTCCCGTGCTCATCCTACTGGGTGGGTTGGCACAGCAGGTTGTAGGCCTTCCTCCTGGGGGCCACTGCTGCCTTCTCATGGCTAGTGTTGACTTCCTTTGTGTAGAGGTGGTGGTGAACTACATAGACACCCATAGAACCCAAACTAAATGCAGCCCCAGTCCTAGTTCTCGACAGGGTCCCCTGAATACCAAGGCCACTTCAATGCTCGTGGACATAAGGTGGGGAAATGGGGGGCAAGTCCGAATGGAGAGGCAGGGGTCTCACCGTGACTATGCAAGCATCCTACTTTGTAAATCTTACAAAATGTTCGGCCACGGAAATGCAGTATTAGGGTCCCTCCCATGTAAGCAATGCTCACCTTCACACCAAGGTTGCCTCTGACTCCATCATGACGCTTCACACTGAAGGTACCCGTTTGTCTGGCATGTCTGGCAGGGGTTCAGGGCTGCGCCTTGCACAGCCACAGGCCCACCAGCAGTGCCCTGGTAAAACAGACTCACCGGGAAAAAGACTATATGATAACAAATCGTACTAATGTAAAGAATGTGTAGCACACAATTGACAAATAAAATATAAATTCTTTTTACTGTATATTCCATATAGCCAACTGATTTTCATACAGTGCTTTCATTGATTTGCACCAATACCTGCAGCCAACGTATGGCTGCAGTTGAAGAAAATGGAGTCCTGACATGAAAGCTGACAGATATTCTTTATGTAAAGAGTAAAACATAAGTGAAGCCATGCAGCTGTATGTAGGAATGCCACTCATTCATCAGCAATGCGAGTGGCTTCTTTGCTGAATTGATCAAGATGTGTGAATGCTGGAAGAGCATATCCTCGATTTTTGTGGGCTATTCACAATGTCAAGGTTACAGAAATGACACACGACCAACTTTAACCCGCATTATTAACATTTCCTCCCCTTCCTCCTAAAGTCTACATGGTCAAGGAAACAACAAACGAAGCCTTGGTCTGTAGCACTGGTTAGTTCCCATGGTGTGAATCCTCCTGCCATGGCTGATTCCAAATGACCAGTGGGAGCATCCCTGAAGAGGGCAGTGGAGGGTGACACACAGTGACAAAGCATCATACACTTCTTCCTCCTTGCACGCACCACAGGTGCACATACTTATAGATGTAAGTGACCTCAAGAGCGCCGATAACAATAAAATGTAGTAAAATAGTTGGGAGGGATGTCTTTTGAGTTTTTATCACCTTGTCTTCAATGTAATTTGTTTAATTATATGTTTATGTAATTTAATTTCAGGTAATGGCTTTCTTTCACTACTCGTTTGCAAAATTCCCCAAAATGGAACAACGTGCTCACGAGCTGGTCCCGGCCAGGTCTAGCTGGGGCGTCTGTGAGGCCTGGCACAGAGGAGACACCAGCACAGGTCTATCTAGCGAATGAATGCTTTCACGATGACTTGTCTCTGACTCTCTGAGGGCCTGGGCAAGTCACTTACCCTCCTCTGTCTCCCCATCTAAGGCAAGAGGCTATTAATGCCTACTTCCTAGAGGTGCTGGGAGAGTTAATTAAGGTTCTCTAAGTGCTTTGAAATCCATGGATGAAAGGCCCAGTTAGGGAGAACTTCATTATTATTCCATGCATCATCTTAAGAAGTATACAGTGAGGACACTCACCTGGTGCTTTCATCTTCAAAGTGTTCTCCAGACATTAGCCAATTAAATGTTGCAGGCCCCTGCCCAGTCAGTGGGTGTCCTCTAGAGAGGGAGCCACGCCGTGAGTGTGTGACTCCTTCCTGCTTGGCCACCGGAAGTGGGGATCAGAGCCGGGATCCCAGCTTGTCTACTCTCCTTTTGCCTTCCCAGTTCCGGGTCCTCTCCACTGCAGTGTGATGATGGGGCCTGCACAGGCCTCACAACTGTGAAAACGCTTTGCTTGGCTCGTAGTGTGCACAATGTTACCTACGAATGCCATCAGATCTAGGATGCATTTTTTTTCTCTCATTTGAACACCCTTGAAATCTGTATGCAACTCACAAGTCATGAAGGATTGCAGTTCAACTGGAAATCTTTTTCTTCTTACTGGTAGATAAAATAATAGCGTGTCATACAGCTGTGGTCACATGTCAATGACTGTTGAAATACGATGTTGCTACTCATTCTAGAATGTAGAGCTTTGTGGTTTATTTTCTGCTAATTTTTTAGAAGAACGTCTTTTTCCCTCATTCTCATTAAGACAGTAATATATGGTCACTATGTTACATGGAAAATGCAGAAAATTAAAATTAAGAAAAAGCAACAGTAATCCTAAATCTCAAATTTTAGGTACTATTCACAATGTAACAGTGACAGAAATGAAATATTTTTAACTTTAACCTGCATTATTAACATTTTTTCCATCACTTCCTTCAATCTAGATAGTCAAGAAAATAATAAATCATACCTTGGTCCGTGGCCTTTGCCAACTGCCGTAACGTGAATACTCAGAGACCGAACCAACAGCATATTCCTGTAGTCCGTTCCAGGCATTTCTCCTTTCATTATTGGGAACATTCCCCTCCTCTGATTTTAACAGTAATTTATGTCTGCTGTAGAAAAATCAGAAAATACAAAACCCAGTGTAGTATAAAATATAAATCACTGTTAATCCCGTGGTCCAGAATGACCACTATGAAAACTATAATTATTGTTATGACTAAGATTTGCCTGCTTTACATTATATGGTATACCTCAATTTAAAAAAATGTATTTATATAAATTTTTCTTTATCCCTAAGAGCTATTATTATCCAAAACATGCCTGCAAAATGTCTGTCTTCATAGAAAAGGCTAACACACACGCCAGGGACCGCTCTAAGGACCTCCTGTATTAACCGAATTAATCCTCACAAAACCCCAATATTCTCATTTTGTAGATGGGGAAAATGAGACACAGAAAGCAAACCTTCTCAGCTTGTGCCTTGAGCAAATGGTAAATCTAGGACTGGAACCCCAGCAATCTGATTGAAAGACCACGTACCCACCACTCCACCATACTGCCTTCCTGGGCAGGTATCACGGTCACCCCCCAGGCAAATGAATCATGACTGTCTTACCTGTCGTCCTGTCATCAGACACTTAAGCTGATCCCCTCTTTCAATTGTAAATAAAGTAATAATGTCCATTTTTGCACATACGTCTTTTCCTACATTCTGATTCTTTCTGTAGTGTAAGAACCCCGAGAACGCATCCTACCGGATTGGAGCCCTCAAACTTGTTAAGAGCTCTTGATACATATTGCTAATTTGTTCTCATGATAGATTAAGCGAGTTCAGATACTTGTCCCTCTCAGCCCAGGACCTGCCGTTAGTCCCTAATTTATGTATCTCCAGAATCCTTCCCACTTCCTGTAGGCCACGAAGGAGAGTCACGGTCATCATCACTTCTCTGTCAGTTGATCTGTGCTCAGGAAAATTTAAGTTGAAATGCTATCTATCTTTCTATCCATGTACATGTGTATGTATTACATATGCATGTTTATTATGTAAATGTAAATAAATACACACACGTGCACACATTCACACAGATACGCTTCTTTCCAGAAAAGCCTTCTAACTTGATTTGGTTCCAGTTAATCCTAGGATGAAAGGCCAGAATAACTCTTTTAATGATCTGCACCAGAGCCCATGCATTCTTAGAGCTTTAAGGATTTGATCCCAGGAGAAGAATGGTCCTTGGAAACAGGAGAGATGGTGATGTCCAAAGAACATGCAGGTTTTTTAAGGCATTTTTTTTCCAGTAGTTTCCTTTCATGCCTCCCCTCCACCAATCTTATTTCTTGATTGGTGGGAGCTGAGTAACTGTTGCCTTGCACCTAGACAATATTTACATAAATATTTAATAAAAAGACACATAGCAGTAGCTACTCTGGGGTTAAATTCACATGCAACAAATGCCTGATGCATAATCCACTTACTTTAAGAGATTATATATATTAACTTTACGATGTACCAACCAATGGTGTGGTGTTTGTTCAATGATTGTTCGTATGTTTACATTAAGCAAGCACTTACTGATCATCTATTGAGTCTTGGGTAGATAATAACCATCCTGTGGGCAAGGCTTACCCTTCTTTGGTAGCTAACGGCCCCTAGAACAGTGCTGGGGCCCCACTAACAAGAGGAATTGCTTCATATTTGCATGGAGAACATCAAAGTCCCCACATATGTGATATGAGCCACAGTGGATAATTCCCCTATAAAATGCATTGTAAAATAGCTGCCCTGCTACCTTATCACCATTTGCTTCAAATAAGTGACACCTCTTTCCCTTTTCCAAGTTCCAAATGGAGAAAGAGTGAGAGGGGTGGGGTGGGAGAGGAATAGAGAGACAGAGAGAGGAATCAGATAGCTGGCGATAGTTAGCAATAGAAGCTGGATTAAAAAGGGCAGTTTAGGCACACAGCCACAGTGGACTTCCTAATAGCCAAGCCTGAATCAGGTGGTCCTGCCCACTCTAACTCTGGAGGAGCTGTGGACCCCCTCCTGCTATGGCAGAGAGCCTTCCACATGGCAGAGAAGGGATGCAATTGTACTGCCGGGGCCACTCGGTGGCCAAGGTGAGCCCAGGACGCTGAACTGAGCATGCCCAGCATCTCCTGCCAGCCTCACTGAGCAGCTGGAGCCTGCTCCAGGGAGCGGGGAGGAGACACAGTGGGAAGAGAGGCTGAGGCATTGCACAGGTGGAGGCCTGGAGCCAGGCAAATGGAGGCTGCTCTGACAGAGGCCCTCAGACATTTCTGAGATCATGCTCATGCAACAGTCAGGAGTCCTGGCTGAAGGTCACACGGGTTAGCACCCTTTCCATTCACTCCATTTCCATAGTCTCACTCGTAGAGGTGCAATTTTTGTCTGCATGGGATGATCTCTGAAATTGCTTTACAAATCAAATTCTCTTATTCCAAAGAGGAGTGTGTGTGTGTGCGCGTGTGCGTGTGTATGCGTGTGTGTGTACATGTGTGTTGGGTCCACTGCTATCACCAACCTGCTCCCACTTATCTAAAATTTCCATTTACCTCTGAGAGCCTTCACATTCTTAGGCCTCTTAATTCCACTTAACTCTTTTCTCCTTTCAAGGCTATTTTCCACAGAGGAGTTAGTGGGGGTGCTGTGTAGGGGTGTAGGAGTGGGATCCTTGCTCACCATCTCATGAAAATAACTCACCCAAGCAAGATAAATGTCAGCTGCTGGGCTCAGTCTCTGTCCCCCTCAGTCCAGGACCTGCACCCAGATCTGCTGCATTGCAAGTAGGACTCCGATGTGTTACTGAATAACATCACTCAGACCATTGGGACATCTCATAAATTGTTGAAACAAGAAACTGGACATCTGCAAATGCCAAGGGGTTGAAGCAAATGCCAAGGGACAGGATCGGATGGGAAGTCTTCTCAGCTTTGTGGTCCAGATGCTCTTTGTCTGAACTACTCACTCCTGCTCTGGTGTCAGGAAAGCCACCATAGACAATATGTAAACAAATGCGCACGGCTGTGTTCCAATAAAACTTTATTTACGCACATGGCCAGCCAGCCAGATTTGGCCCAAGGGTTGTGGTTTGCCATCCTAGGTTTGGACGCTCAGTGAATCTTTCCTGAGTGCAAGTGATTGAAAAATACAACAGACTGCAGTGGTGACGCATGGTCCCAGAGCTGCCGTTGACCAGCTGCGTGACTTCAGGCGAGTCACTGACTGTCAGGAATGGTTGGGTTTCCCCTTCTGTAAAAACGTGGGGTGGATCATCACCAGAGGTTGCAAACTGGCGCTCCAAGGCTGCGTCTGGCCCACAGATGTGTGTTATTTGGCCTGTGTAGTATACAAACATTTTGAATTTGTTTCCAATATTTCAGATGGGGAGATTTCATATAAAAATCCAGATTTCTTGAAGTATCAGAAAATCTGACATCCCCGGGCCCACATTCTCCCATGGCAGCCCTTGCCCAGGGCTGAGAGCTGGGTCTAGTTGCGCTGGCTGGGCATGCACCTTGGGAACTCTGGCCTGCTCAGCAGACCATTGACATCAGTGCCTGACACCCAGGTATTTTACTTTGTGACCCCTGTTAGGAGATCTCTGGTACCTTGGAGTTGAATCATCTAGTGTTTGCTTATGAGTCCAGACCATCATGTCATCACTGTGCAGGAGATGCCTGTGTCCTCTGTGTCCCCCTTCCTTTCCCCAAAGTCCTCGGTCTCTGTTTGAAATCCACATGGTGTCGGGGAGACCGCACTACTCCGGGCTAGGCAGACGGGCACATTCTGTGCCCTGGTTCAGCTCGGGGCTGGGTACGTGAGGTCCATCAGTCACCAGAGGGACTCTCAGGCTTGGCTTGGTACGAGGAAACGGAGGTGGACCTTTTCCCTGGGGAGGGGGATGGTACATATGAGTCCTTTGACTGTGTTGGAATTTTTATTCCAAGGGACACCTGAACTGCACCAGTGATTCCTTAGTCATTTTGTGCTGCTATAACAAATGGCTGCAGAGATCAGGGTGCCAGCATTGTGAGGTTCCGCTGAGAGTTCTCTTCTGGGTTGCAGACTGCTGACTTCTTGTCTTCACATGTGGAAAGAGTTCTCTCTCTGGGGTCTCTTTATAAGGGCACTAATCCCATTTATGAGGACTCCATTCTCATGACCTAATTACCTCCCCAAAGCATCACATCCTAGTACCACATCAGGGTTAGGTTTTCAACATATGGATTGGGAGGGGGACACAAACATCCAGTTCATTGTAACTACTGATAGGAATAGGTGCATACCTACCTTACTCCCTTGCCCCTGGGACAGAATAATTTGGAGATGCATGCTCTATACTGTCTTTCTGAGTTCTCCAGTGGGATTAATCTCCAGCTGCCTTTAGTGGTCACTTGCTTGATAACACACCCTATATTAGCTGCCTTCCATTTTTTGTCTTACTTCCCCACTCTCCTTCCAGGGGTTCCCAGAATCACCTCCCATATAAACCATTTTTACTAGAATCCTGGTCTCAGGATTTACTTCTCAGGGCACTCAAAGTAAGAGAGCAATATATTAGAAAGAGAAGAGAAAACGCATTTGAGACCTAAAGCAATGGATTCCTTAGAGCATTGGAATGTCTGGATCAAACCACTCCTGAAGCCCACCTGCCTTTGCACTTTTCATTATAAGACCCCCAAATCTCTTTGGTGTTTAGGCTGCTTGATGCAAGTTTTCTTGTCTCCAAAAGCATCCTACCTGTTACATGTGGATTTATTTATCTACTTACCTAAATGAATAATTTTTTTGCATCGAATTCCAGACTAATGAACAAATGCATGCAAGCTTCAGGATCAGCAAAAACTTTTTCCATATGATATTTCCCTTAGGTTGCCTACCTAAAATGACTTCAGGCTTGTTCAACCAGATGCTGTAAATCTAGAAAGCTCCACAGGGCTATCATTATGGGCATCAAGAACAAGAACCTTCATTCACATACTCCCTGTTATAAATATGCACATTTTTATTTATACTCTGATGAGTGAAATATAGGGAAGTTATCAATAGCTATCATGTTATTTGCTGGTTTGGACATAAAGCTGTGAAAATTGCATGTGCAGAAACTTCACAGTGCTGCCTGCAGTGGTGGGGGGTGGCCCATCTAGTGCGGAGGGACAGGAGAAGCTGCTGTCCTCCTCTGGGTTCACAGTAGTGTGGAGAGGCCAATTTCTCTGGCTCCAGAGCCTGCCAGGGCAGAGAAGAGTGGCTCCAATGTCAGTTGTAAGGGCCTTAGAGAAGCCAGCCCATCCACCCCCTTTAAAAGGCAACCATTATCCAGAGAGGTGAAGGGACTTGCCCATGCTCACACCCCTTGTCTGCGGCAAGAGCTGTCGCTAGAACCTGCTTGCTTCATGGCTTTGCCCTGCTTGTGGACCAGCTTCCTCTGGGGAGCACATCCACCTCTCTAGAGACCCCCAGCTCTTACAGGATCTAAAGCTTAACAGAATTTACGGTGTTTCTATCTAAGAGAACAAATACAAAATCATTAAAACCAAACAATAATTTTGTCATAAATGCTCATGAGAGATGCTTCCTGATTGTAAACTGGCTTCTTCTCCCATTAGAACATTCTAGAACTCCCAGTCCTAAAGCTTCAGTTTGGGTTACATTGGTAAGTCCTTCTCTCCTCACAAGAGAAAAAAATGGGTTCTGTGTATTTCAGAGACCTTGTTCTTCCAATTATTCCAGCCCCACTTGGGAAGCATTTACCACACAGCTCAGCATCAGCCGAAGATGATTCAGAAGGGGAGGCCAGCATCCCAGAGCCCCTCTCCCAGGCTGCCTTGGTTACCTGGAGTCCTCATCTCCCTGAGAGCAGGGCTCTTTTCCAGGAAGGCTGAGGCATGAAGTACATCTCCACAAGCTCAGGGACAAGGGCATTGGAGGGAGGGGATGACACAGAGCAGATAAAATTGTTGCAAGCCCCTAGGCACGCCCCAGGTCTCTGTGCGACTACAGTGATGTCCTTCTGGAGACCAGGAGTAATGTAAGTGCTCTCCGTTGGACCACTGCAGCAGCCACAGTCAACACCAGAACATACCTCACCAAGGGCACGGGGTTCTGTTTCATTAACAATGGAATCCTCAGTGTCCAGAGCAATGCCCAGCCCAGCTTAGATGGCCTATAAATATTTGTTGAATCAATGAATGCATTTATTGTGTACCTGTATGGCGGGGGTTTTGTTAAGAACTTCATGTGTCATATCTTGTTTAATCCTTGCAACATTCCCTCCCAAGCAGAGTCTGTTATCGTCCTTGTACGGAAGGCACACCGGAGGCGTAGAAATTATAAGAACTCATCAAGGTCCTAGAGCTCATCAGCGGCAGCAGTGGGCTCCGAGAGTCTTGGACTCTGTGACCATATCTGCATTGTTTCCAATGTATGGGACCCGTGCGACTCCCAGAACAGGAGGGGGTTTGGGATTGCAAAGGAATACAGCCTAAGTAATGTTGAATCACACAGCACAGACTCCTCCTTGCAACATTCTTTCAGACCTCGTGACTCCAGGCAAAGAGGAAGGCTCAGTCTGGAATGGGTGGCGTGAGCACCTCTCTAACCTGCTACCCTCCTCCTGCAGAAGGCAGCAAGAACAGAACCCAGGCTCAGAACCCTCTGCTCAAGCAGCGCCCAGATAGAATCTACTTTATGTTGCTTTGTTCCCATTTCATTTTATGTTTATGAGTTCCCTTCTGTGCACAGCAGGCCTGCGCGTTTTTCATTTAAGGAACTGATACACAGTTTCCTTTTCAAACAAACATTGCCATAATTTTATATAGAATCGACTTATATTCTGAAATAAAGATTTCAATAATTTTAATAATGATAATATGATAGTAAAGATAAATATGTGAGTAGAAATTCTAGAGTTTTGTCTATGGCAAAATTGTGAAGATGGCACAAATGATGCACATTGAATCCAGTTTCACTGCCTCCTGCAGAGCCCATGGAATTTCAAGTTCTGAAGGGAGCAGTGTGAGAACTCATTATCTCCGGCCAGCTTCAGTGGTTAGTTTTTACCTGGCACAAGGAGAGTCCTCCAGAATCAGGCTGCAGGACAGGAGTGTGGCTTGGCCAGGCACAGGGAGGGGCTGGGGGAGAGCAGCGGTCAGGAAAGACTGGTGGGGATGGAGACTGGGAAAGGGAAGGGCTGGGAGTATTGGGAGATGCTCAAGAAGGTGCTAGAAGGTGCTAGAACCATGGCCTGCTGGTGCAGATCTATCCCTCTCTTCACTAAGCTTGCTAATGACAATCGGCCCAACCTCAGGGTAGTATTTCTCAACCTTTCAACATGTGCCCCTATAGCCAAGGCTTTGTTGGACTTGACTATGTGTCACCTGTGCTATGAATATAACGACTTCCTCCCCAGTTCCGATTCACAGGCCCACTTCCACCATCATACTTTTTAAGCATCGCTGCCTAAGAATCGTTAACAGCAAATTCCCACTCTGTCCCTGATCGTCAGAACGCTAGCGGAGTCTGTGTGAGTCGCTGGGGGGTTCTCCAACCATTTCATTCAACTTCAGTTAAAAAATAAACAAATAAAGACTGTTTTTAAAACTGTCCTTCAGACCAAAGGGTCTACTCATGGGTGGTACCTACCAAATTGTAACATATCAGAAACCAGCCACATCTGTACATACTAGCTCTGAGCATATATTTGAACTTCTTGTCAATGTGTCATTGATTAGAAAGGAGAAACTGAACCGGTCTTTTCTCAATTCAGGCTTGGCACATTTGCTCACATAAAACTCCCGCCGCAAACGGAGGCAGAGCTCAAACCCGTCTGCTCCGCGTGCTCTTGGCATTTTCTTATTTTCAGCTGCTTAATAACGAGTAAATGCACACGTCATCCTGATAATGTTATATTACAGACTTTTTGTTTGCAGTTTTTCTAAATTAAGGATGCTGCTTCCCTCACTTCTTTATCTATGATAAAGGCTGTAAGCCAAGGTTAGACGCTGTGTGTGTTTCCAACTGGAAATAAAATTTCAAGCTACTTCTGAGTCTTTGGATAAGCTTATTCTGAAACGGCAAGGTGAGTTGTGTGAAAAACAAACGTACATCAAACTCTCCTCTTCTTCCTGTTACTGCAGAACCAAAATGGAAATAAATAATTTGCACCCTGGATGCGGAGGCTGGTTTAGGAATGAATTGCCATCTAGAACCGGAGGAGGCAAGCATTTTCTGTAAAGGGCCAGATAGTCAATGTGTTCAGCTTTGTGGGACATACAACCCGTGTCATGATGACTCAACTCTGCCTTGTAGCACAAACGCAGCCACAGATACATGTAAAAGAGGGAGCATGGCTTTGTTCTCAGAAAGCCTTATTTGTGGATTCTGAAATATGAGTTTTATATATTTTCCTGTGTCATAAAATATTGTTCTTCTTCTGGTATTTCTCCAACCACTTAAAAATGTCCAAACTATTCTTAACTCATGAGCTAATCTCATATCTATATCCCTCATGTTAGCGTTGTTTTCATTGAAACAACCTCGATGAAGGGAGATGTAATTGAGAAGAGGAGACGGGGAGGGCGAGGGGTGCCTCAGATCCCGGCAAGATCCATTTCTTGACCTGTGTGGTGGTTATATGGGTGTTTACTTTAGAATTATTCGTTGAATTGTATACTTATGTCCTATTTGTTTGTGTGGATATGTATGTAATATTTCACAATGAAAATGTTTGAAACTAAATGATCCACAAGTTAACATAAAAATATCATGGTTTTCATCATGTAATTAGTCAATGCTTTTAATTTGATTTTATAAAATACATTAATACTATTTTAATTAAAATGGCACTCTTATTTACTTGACACATGGAGATTTCATGTAAGATTTTATTAGGGATAAATAATTTCTGCTAAAAATGTTTGACAACTGCTGTTTAATCAGCATGTTCAGTAGAATTGTCTGCAATGATGGGCATGTTCTCTGTGCTGTCCACAGGAGCTTGTGACTACTGTATCCGACAGCACAGATTTAGATGTTTTTACTTGCCCTTCCATATTATAATTTGATACTTATGCATTTTTGTCTGGGTTCCAATTTCAACTGCACCATTAGGTAGCTGTGTGACTTTGGGCAACTTACCTGATCTTTCTGTGCCTTAGGTTCTTCATTTTAAAATGTACCTACTTTATAGTGTAATTGAGAGGACTGAATAAGGAAAGTTATTATGCCTAGTGCCATACCTGGCCCATTCTAAGTACTCGGTGAATTTGGCATTATAATTACTGGCAACTTCATTTTTATGGCAATCCTATGAGGTTTATAGATGAGAAAAAGCAAGGCTCCCACAGTTAATAAAGGGCAGAGCTGGACCAAAACCCTGGCCCATCCAAGTTCTCATGGGTCACTTTGATTCCCCAAAGAAACGGACAGGACAATATAGCATAGAGGATGATCAATTGCCATGATCATTACACTTTGAGGGGTAGAATCTTTTATGCATGTAAAACAAGGTGGGTTCTGAACTCTTACCAGGTGTCCCTCTGTGCTTAGGTGAAAAGCAGTCCTCCATAAATACTCATTAAGTAAATGAAATTAAAAATAATGGTCCTAGGGCTGCAGCGGTCACAAACTTGCCCATTACAACCGCCCTACTGGCTACAAGTTCAGTTTCAAGGAAGGAAAGATCTGAAAGCTTACCTCCAGTTCCAAGCAAGCCTCTAAGCTTGCTTTCCCTTGAACTTTTCCCAAGGCTGGCTTTCCCAGACAGGAATTACACTTGTCCTGAAAGTCGTCCCCGAGTCCCCACACTCCGTTTGTAAGTACTGCTTGCAGTGGGTGGGGTTACGAGATCGAGGGATAAAGGTCTTGGGGGCTTGAGATGGATGTTTATGACTCCGTGTGTCCTTGGGGCCTTTGATCTGTTATCCTGAATGGACCGCGCAGCCCGCATTGTTTGTGGGAGTGATTGGGTTTTTGTTTTATCAGATTCTGACACACAGAATATGAGGGTGGAGAGATTACAGGGCAGGTTTGGAATTCGGATGGGTTGGGTGGCCTGTGTTGTGGGAATTTGTCAAGTTTGAGTTCTGCTGGCGGGGACCCGATTCTAGGACTGAGAGGGAGTAAGGGGCGTGTGGCCCATCGTGGAGCCCGGAGACTCAACCCTGGGGCTCCAGAGCATCGACAGCGCCCTCACGTAGCCGTAGCCGGGCTCAGAGCCCTGTGCTGTGCTGTGCTGGGCATAGCCAGGACTCGGTAGGGGGGCGGCAGCACCGGGGAAGAGAAGAAAAAGGCAGAATGACTCTCAACAAAGCACGACCCGCCCTCCGCCCTCCAGCTGCTCCAACAATGAGCTGGAGGGTCTCCGCGGCCCGCGGCTGGCTGATTCAGCCCTGAGCCGTGGGCCTTGGCATATGGCACTGCCCCAGCCGTGGCGCTGACCCGCCTGGCCCTGGCCACCAGCGTCTGGTTTGCCTGGGTCCCCACAGCCCTGAGACCTGTCAGAGCAACAGCTGGGGGTTGGGAGAGACGCCTCCCCGGCCCTTCCTGACAGGCTGAGATGATGGATTACAGGCAGCGAGCCAGAGGACCCTCCCCACCTCTCCCCGGGCAAAGCGGCTGGGGTCAAGGCCCAGGGAAAGGCAGGCGTTCCTTGCAGGAGGGGCTGAGAGCTGGGATGTTGTGTGGGAGAGGGGCCCAATCAGAACTGGGTGTCCCCAGCTAGCAACTCCCATGGGCACCTTTTCCCCTCCCTCATGACCGAACTGAGACCCTGGCCAGGGGCTACCTCATTCTGCTGGGAATGTCTCTAAGGAGGGCATTATCAGTGACACACTCGGGCCCAGCTTGGCCAGGCAGAGACCCTCTCCCTCCCGGACTCCCCCTCCCTGGTGAGAAGGAGGAGCACAGAATACTTTTCAGGGGGCCATCTGCCCCTCCGCTGGGAGGAACTGAACTGCATATTTGACTTGCAAATGTTGGGAGTGGTCTCCTCCCAGTGGGAAGAGGGGGCATCTGGGGCAAGAGCCAGGGCTGGAGAGGAGGGGAGTGAGCAGGGGGAGGGGTGGTGGGTCAGGGGTGCAGTGCTATGTCCCTTAAGTCAGCAGAATGGCCCCCAGCACGATCCTGAGGCAGCCTGTGAGGAATCTGTCTTCTGTTCTCCGGACACCTCCAGACTTAGCTGTCAAAAGTATCTGCTATGTACAGGGCAAAGACTGGACTCCTTTCCTTGGTCATTTCCCAACACGGGAATACCGAGCACCCCCTTGGGCACCTGAATCAGAGCCTCAGAGGCAGTATGGTTAAGAATGAGTAGAGGAAAGGCTGTTTCTTGCAGTTGCTCCCAAGGCCATGCTCTGGTGAAAAGCCATGAACTGATGTTGCCCAAGACTTGAGATGAGGCTTACACTGCTGGAGGTACCGAGTACATTTCCGGACAGGTAAGCTTGCTTTTGCTTGACCGCAGATCTGGATACAATGGCTGGGGAACTTTCCAGACTCTTCCATTTTTGATTCTGTGTTCACACATATATGTTTGAAATCCAGGCCGGCATAAAAGCAAGCCAACTCCTGAGAAGCCAATCACCTCAAAATTAGAATCACCTAAAATTAAGGACATCAAAACAGCCTTGTAACCAAGGAAGAGAGTCATGTTGGAAAGAAGGTCAGGGTCACGTTGGAAAGAAGGAGTCCAAAGACAGTGTTGGGGCCTCTTTGACAGGGCACCTTAAATGGAAATTACCAAATGGCTCTTTAAAACATGCACCCTTTTGTTTGATTAGCCTACTGTAGATAACCTTTATTAAACCTGATCTGAAATTACAAGCATGGCCAGTACTTCTTTGATGCTGCGCTGTTTCATTTCCTGTTTATACTATGATACACGTTGCGCTAGGAGATAAAGCACTTCTGAAGGATATTAAGACATAAAAGTCCCTTGGCTATTTGCTGACACTGTTTTGATGTTTTCTTGCTCCCTAGAAATTAGCATATCCTTTTCAAAGGCTGCCTCTGATGAGAGTAATCCTTTGCCATGATGTATTTGCTAAAAGTCATCAATGATAGTAATTGTGTAAAGAAATGGCACATAAAAGGCATGATGCTCGATTCTTGATAATGAGGCAACTTGTGTAACGGTTACTTTTGGCTTTTCTAAAACATATTTTGACACCATAAATACACTGAGCTTATATTAATGAGGATTTCAAGCTTCTGAGATTTTAAAAAAACTTGCTCAAAGCAACTTTGTGAAGGAAAGCATTAGCAGGCGGGTAGGTTAGCATTTTGAGTCACTTTACCGAGTTAGGGTCTATCAAGACACTTTATGGCCCTGGAAGTAAATGATCGAGAGCATTCTATTTTCCTTTGCTTTCAGAGCTTAGAGCTGATGAGGAAGCGCTGCACGGGGCCAGTCTGGGAAAAGAGGCCTCCCCACATACCTAGGATGCTAAAAATTAAATCAGGAAAGAAAGGTTGAATCTAAAAGACGAATCAGGAAGGAAGAAACAGAAAGAAGTAATAAAAGAAACAGAGGAGGCCAAATGAAAATGAGAAAGGTATCTTTTACAGTGGGAAGGAAAGAAGGAAGGAAGGAAGGAAGGAAGGAAGGAAGGAAGGAAGGAAGGAAGGAAGGAAGGAAGGAAGGAAGGAGGAGGGAGGGGAAGGGGGGAAGGGAGGGGAAAGAAGGGGAGGGGAGGGTAAGGGAGGGTAAGGAAAGGGAGGGGAGGGTGAAAGAAGGGGACGGGAGGGAAGGGGAAGGGAGGGGAAGGGAGGGGAGGGGAGGGTAAGAGAAGGGAGGGGAGGGTGAAAGGAGGGTAAGGGAGGGAAGGGGAAGGGAGGGAAAGGGAGGGGAAGGGAGGGGAAAGAAGGGGAGGGGAGGGGCAGGGAGGGGAAGGGAGGGGAGAGAAGGGGAAGGGAGGGTAAGGAAGGGGATGGGAGGGGGGAGGGTAAGGGAAGGGAAAGAAGGGGAGGGGAGGGGAAGGGAGGGGAGGGGAGGGGAAGGGATGGAAGGGAGGGAAGGGAGCAGGTAAGGAAGTAAGGAAAAGGAGGACCAGACAAGGTAGAGGAGAAGGAAAGAGATGTGCCAGGGGTGGGGGAAGTGGAAAGGAAGAAGGAAAGGAGGGAGGGGAGGAGGGCAGGGCAGCGAGGAAAGTCCTGCTGGCCCGCATGTTGATAAGTTATTCAAGGCTCTGGCAAACTTCACTCAAGTTCAAAGCACATTTAGTAAAAGCATTTTTAATTAAGCCTATCTGAGCAATCAAGAGACATACCCTTGATTTAAAGTTAGTTATCCTGGGAGTTTAACATTTGAGGGAACCTGAGCTACAACCTTCTGGGTCATCCCCATTTCTAGGAAGAACTGTCCAAACTTTTGCCTATAAGATAATTCTTGAATTTTGATTCTTTCCATTATGATTCAATACGGAGAGATACTTAACTGTCCTTTCCCAATTACTGGAAAGTATTACAGAACACAGCAGCATGTAGCACTCTGGCCAAAGGCATGTTCCTTAAACCATTCTTCTCACTCTGACAAGACTGTCAATTAATATTAAGTAAATATTTAATATACCCGCAGAGGGACATTTTCTTAGAAATCTGCATATTTTAAAAAATGAAATGTTTCAAGGGTTCAGCTTTCTTTTGTCTGTTTCATGGATTTAACATGTGTTGGGTTTTCAGCTTAAGGACTAAAAATATTTTCTTAATTACAGACATACTGTTCTTGAACTGTGGCTTAGAATATTTTTCCCTTGAATGTTTGATTCCAACTCAGCTATTAGAAGACCCACAGGCAAAAGAGGGGGCCGGAGAGGGGCTGTGGACCGTGGCACTGGGTAGCATACCTCTAGCCATGGGAAGCTTCCAGAGACTGGCACATTCTCTGAATGAATACAGTTGACTCTTAACCAACGCAGGGTTTAAGGGCCCTGACCCCTCTGCACAGTCAAAATTCCATGTATAACTTTGACTCTCCCAAAACTTAACTACTGATAGCTTACTGTTGACTAGAAGCCTTACCAATAACACAGTCAATTAACACATATTTTGTATGTTGTATGTATTATATATACACACTGTATTCTTACAATAAAGTAAGCTAGAGAAAAGAAAGTGGTTTCTTTTTCATTTTTTGCAGAGCTTCAAAAATTTTTTCCAATATATATATTGAAAAAAATCCACATATAAGTGGATCTGCACAGTTCAAACCTGTGTTGTTTAAGGGTCAACTGTATATCGGCACAAATTCACCTTTAAAACCTAAACCTAGAAAATATTCAAAGAAGTTCATTGATTAAGATGGGTGTTAGGAAAAATTCTTCTCGTGCTCACCACCCCCACTTCAGTATAATCATCAATTACCTCTGATACTTGTTCTAGATGAACAAACTGGGTATACAGGTGTCCTTGAGTCACTTGATAACTGAGAAACTTACTCTCTCTTGCATCTGATCAAATATTGTGCCCAAAAAGAGTTTTGCAAAGACATCAGTTTTGCCTTGCCTCAAAATTTCTGGAACTGGGAAGTTAGGGATCTGCCTGCAGCCAGGGATTTGGAACATTTGTCATGTCAGTCTTGGGGCTGAGTCCACATGATGGATTCTGCTCATGTTCTGCTCATTGACCTGGCAACCTCCATGGTAAGACGGTCATTTCCTTCCCCTCCAAACAACTCCAGTGCTCTCCCAGATACCTACATCCCAGGTTGGAAGGACATGGCTGCCCTAGGGGGCTCCCTTATTAGGAATTCAAATCTCTGTACCCAACTCTGCCCATCAGCAAAATACCCACCTCTATGGAGGATAAATGGCTGAGACTGGTCCCCTAACTAACATGGGCAATAGCAGTGCTTCTCAAACTTTCTGTTATAGTTTTATAGTTGCTATAGTTTTTGTCTTTTTGTTTTGTTTCGTTTTGTTTCATTTTAATTTTCAATCCATCACAGACCAATACATGGTCCTACTGCACAAGACTAGGAGGCAGCTATCACCAGCATGACTCACCATGAGAGTTAGACAGCTCCAGAAATGGTCTAAACACTGCGCAGTGAGACAAGTCCAGGGATCACGTGCTTGGATGTGACGGCAAAGTTAAATTGCTATAAAGGTTTCTAGAGGCTCAGTCTCAATTCCTGTGCTTTCATGCAACATCAGGAACGGTAACAACAGTTGGTGAACCAACAGCAAGGACCGCCGTCGGAGTGCTTTGGTTTGGAGCATGCATTCTCAATATTGTTTTAAGCGTTCCCAGTTACTTTGTTACTTAGAATAAAATGGATGTGTCCTGTTGTTGATGATGGAGGCTTAACGGTGGGAAACACAGTTCATCATCTTGGTCTCCATCTGAATCAATGGATTGGTGTGGGTTCTCAGTCGTCCCTATAAAAATGTCAAGCCAGTAATGAATCCAAAGTACTGATGTTTCATTGACGGTTGTGGTAATAGTGAATTATTATAATGCTCGTGGGTTGTGATTTTGATAGGCATGGCTGGGTTTTCCTGTTTTGTCCACAAATCATCTTTTTAATTAGGAAGAGGAAGAGGAAAGATTTTTTTTAAATGTGAGCAAGAATGTTATTTGTATTAATATCACATTGAAAACTAGTAAATTCTATGTATTATATTAAGACAAAAACCTGGTTTATCTTTACACATTCTTCAATAATACACACATTCTCACCTTGCTGTGGAGTAGCAATATGAGGGAAAAACTCAACACTCATTTTTTAAAAATGCTCATTATTCTGAAAAATTATGTTGACCTACTTTATTCATTTTCCCTTGTAATGTGACTAATTTTGCTATCTGTAACTTGACATTACTTGCAACTTGGCATTACTTATAGACTTACAAAATGCTTTTGTGAATGTCATACCCACCTCCCAAAAGGCTGCCTTATTTCTATTTCTTCCCCCACCAACACCAGCACTAAAAAAATTAAATTGCATGCAGGGATGGTAACACTTGAGCATACTCCCCCATGGCACTATGTTGCAAGCTATAAATGTCACGTCATATTTTGCAGCAGCATCTACCACTGGATTTGGAGGTGGGGGGGGGGTGTCATTTTCCCAACCACTTAGAGCCATCAGAGGAGTATAAATAGCTTGATAGTTTTCCTCCTCTTACTCTATTTCAGACCTACTGAAAATACCGTCTGAGAGTTTGGAGGGGCTATTGAATGATCTTAGGACTCCTTCAAGAAGGGTGTTTCTACTGGGATGCAGGATGCAGCTGAGCGTTGGCTGGGCCAGGCAGCGGTGTTTCATGGATCTGTATGTACAGCACACCCTGGAGGAGATAACTGGGGCAGATTCCTCCCTGAAGATAATTGGTATCAGACTCAGAGAGGAGTTCAGAGCAGGAGTGAGGGATGAGGGTCCCAGGTGGACATTCTGATTTGAGGAAGTTCTTTCTCACCTCTGCATACTTACTCCTCTCTCTTCCACATACACCACAGCTTCAGGGGATGTTGGAAGAATATTAATGAATTCAGGATCCATAAAGGGCTTAAGGATGCTTGGATGTGCATACAAAGGGCACTTACTTACCTCATTGGCTTATTGAGTGGACATGATAATTAATGAGCAGGGATGCTTTGAAAATGGAAAACACTACGTATAGTAATTGGCAAGCTCCTTCATGTCTCAGCTTCCTCATCTGCAGAATGGGGATAATAACATATATCCCACTGGGGTACTGAGAAGATTAAGTTCATGTTAACTGTGACCTGCTTTGTGCTTTCATATTCAGGAACAAGTTTTACAGCGTAGCATAATTGCCCAGCAAGATGAATCAATCAGTGGTTCAGACTTTTCATCTCTTCCTCCCCTCGCCATGTAAGTTGAAGATGATATTTTTATTTAAAAACTGACAAAGGAGAAAGAGCAATGCCTTCTTGAAACTTTTTTTCTTTTAAAAATAGTTGCTCAATTGCATCAGAATGCATGTGTTACTTTCAGCCTCTGGGGAGACAAATATCAGAGGATAAGGCCACAGTCAAAGGGTACATCCCACTGAACCTCCAAGGAGAGTGTGTTATTTAGGATTAAGTTGCTCCACAAGGGACAAATGACTCTAAATAGCAAAACCTTCAACAACAAAGTTTAATTTAAATTTTCTCATATGAAGAGCCTGGAGGTTGACAGCCTATGTCCGATATAGCGGTCACTTGCTCCACAAATTCCTCCAACATCTACACAAGACGCCTTCCAGTGACTGTTCTGTCATCCCTTAGGGATTTTGGAGTCTCTGAGATCCTTTCAGGAGATCTATGAGATCAAGTATATATTTTATTTATTTATTTATTTGTTTGTTTATATTTTTAAATTTTTTATTTTTATTTTTTTATTTTGGTATCAAGATCAAGTACATTTTTATGTAAACTAAGATGTCACTTGCCTTTTCACTTATTCTCTCTCAAGTGTGATGTACAGTGGAATGTTCTAGAGGTTACATGATATGTCACAGTGTTGTTGCTCTGAAGCTAATGGAATATGTGCTCATGTACACTTGAGTTTTAAATTTTCTGTTTTAATTTCTAGTACTATGAATATCAGTAAATATAACCTACATAGGCAAAATTTCAGTTAATCTTTAAGAATGTTTACACATGCAAAGGGAGGTCTGAGACCAAAAATTTGGAGGACCATTGCCATATAGAATAGCCCTTGTCTTCATGGACCAAAAGTGTTGCTTTAGTTCTGGCCATCAAGTCTGCATTCAGCCAGCAGGAAGGAAAAAAGCAAGAGGATAAGCACACATTCCCTTCCTTTAAGAATGTTCTCAGAAACTGCTGGTGAGAACGTAAGCTAGTTCAACCATTGTGGAAAGCAATATGAAGGTTCCTCCAAAAACTAAAAGTAGAAGTATCATTTGATCTGGGAATCCCACTCCTTGGAATTTACCCAAAGAATACAAGTTCTCAGATTCAAAAAGACAGATGCACCCCTATGTTTATCACAGCACTATTTACAATAGCCAAGATATGGAAGCAACCTAGGTGTCCATCAGTAGATGAATGGATAAAGAAGACGTGGTACATATACACAATGTAATACTATTCAGCCATAAGAAATAAATCCTACCATTTGCAACAACATGGATGGCGCTGGAGGGCATTATGCTCAGTGAAATAAACCAGGCGGAGAAAGACAAGTGCCAAATGATTTCGCTCATTTGTGGAGTTTAACAATGAAACAAAACTGAAGGAACAAAACAGAAGCAGACTCACAGAACCCAAGAAGGGACTAGTGGTTACCAAAGGGGAGGGATAGGGGAGGGTGGGTGGAGAGGGAGGGAGAAGGGGATTGAGGGGTATTATGTTTAGTGCACATGGTGTGGGGGTCACGGGGAGAACAGTGTAGCACAGAGAAGACAAATAGTGGATATGTGCCATCTTACTACACTGATGGACAGTGACTGGATTGGGGTATGGCTGGGGGCTTGATAATATGGGTAAATGCAGTAACCACATTGTTTTTTCATGTGAAACCTTCATAAGAGTATATATCCATAATACCTTAATAAAAAGTTTAAAAAAAAAAAGAATATTCCCAGCATTAGCACTAACCACTTCCTATACCTCATTGAATAGCGTTTAGTCAACTGCAAGGGAAGACGGTCACTGTAGTCTTTAGGCCGCAGGCCCAGCTCTAGAGGCGGTGGGGGAGAGGATCGTATCCCTGAGAAAACAGGCAAGAAGGGCTATTGTCAGCCTCTGTTATGGGTGAAAAGTGCAAGAAACAATATTCTTGCTCTTGAGATATGGACCCACATCTGCAGAGCAGAAACAGCTTTCCTTCCACACCGGGCAGATAGCTCTGAAGATTCTCGAATATCACAAAGCCCCAACCTGCACACATTTGGCTGCACATGTTGCTTTAATTTTCACTCACCCCCAAAACCTGGCTTGACCTGTGAGGTGGTCTGGAAATTGAGCTCAAGAGACTTTTGTGACTTAGTGCAGATCTCTGAGTCTCTCCGGGTAAGTTAGGGCTGAAAAGGAGTGGCTGTTTTCTGAAAGGGGGTCAAAATGGAGCTTCCTGAGAGATACCTGGACATAAAAATCTTTTTGTGTGCTAAGAAGAAAAAAAGGAGTGAGTCAACTAGTGCCTGAGCTGGTTAACAAGTAAGAACAGCATTAATAAGGCCAGAATTAAGGGGTTGCCTTGGCCCAGATGGACCAAATAGTTTTACTTCGACTAACTCTAACTTTGATCACCCATCTTGCAAAGAGTTGCCATTTATCACAAGACAAACCATATAGAGATGCACGGACAGTTGAACTCAAACCATCCCCATATTAGAAAATCACCTGGTCTTTGCTCTGTTGATGGGAATCTTGAATGATCTTTATCTTGACTACGCCAGCTAAGTGGGAAGTCTGGTCCAGAAGCCACACAAAGCTAAGGGATGCTTGGCTTGCATCAGCGGTCACAAAATTTTGTACATAGAGTTCTCTTTCTCTTAACTGATCCCATTCAGAACCCTTAGTCCTGTGGCCTGGAAAGAGAACCAGGTCTGCCTATTTGTTTTGTTTCCTCTTGTTAATATTATTTCTTGAGGTTCTCGTGAAAAGTGGCTAAAAATGGATTTTGTTCTTTGCATTATTTAGCATACTTCCTGGCACATTATAGGCACTCGAAGAGTATTTGTGGACATGAATTGACATTTCTGATTTTCCATTCCCACCATTTTCCTCTACTTCATTTTTACCAAAGGTGCATTACCTTCCCTGAACCTCTGGACTCTACAGGGGGACGATTCTTCTGGAAATGGTCCCTGGGTGCCTTGAGCAGGGCATACTTCGCCACAGATTCGGGTAATGTGGCTTTCATTTCATCCCCCACCCCTGACCTAGTATTGATAGGCGCACTGTGGTGACTTTGAGTCAGTTGTTTGCAAAACTGGAGCCTTGGCAACAATGAAATTTATGCATGGGTTGCATTGAGCTTGACATTACAGCAACAGTACTCTAAATGCTTTTAGAAATGCCAAGCTGAAAGTAGAGCTTGCAGAACAGGGTACAGGGTACAAGAAACAAAAAGGAAGACAAAAGCAAGTGGTTTCCTTTCGGCTTTTGGCAGGAGTGGTAATTATACAACCTCTCCCTCCCTCTCAACCACATCTAAACAACCATGGACACCTTGCTCATGTAAGAGCATCTCACACTACAAATCAGCCCCCAACTGGAGTCTCCTAACCTGTTTCAAAAGTTTTCTTTCAACCTAGACCATTCAATTCTGTCTTTATTCCTCGGCTTTTATCCAGGTAACTAGGGCAGTGCTGTCTGGTGAAAAGAGGAAAATCAATGACTAACCTGCCGACAAACCACACTTGGCTAACCTGGCTTGAAAGGGAAGAATGTGTTTCTCTCGGCACCCCCCTTGGCCGTCAGTGACACTGAACTTCTCTCCAAAAGGAAACGTGCTAAGACTTTGCAATGCAGAGGGAAAGCCCTGGGACTTATTTGATAAAAGAAAAATCCCAAGGGTCTTCGTTGCTTTAGGAAACATGTTCTCTGGTACAATGTGGAAAATGAGGCCACATTCGTGTTCTGGACAGCTGACACCTTCATAGTCTGATTGGCAAATGAATCCTAGAGTTGCTGGCTGGGCCTGACTCAAGTACCTCAATGTATGTGGTACCTTTCAAGCAAGCAATGCCTCTTAGAAAATACTGTAATATGGTATAGCGATGAAGGATGTGGGTTCTAAACTCAGACAGCCTGGATTCAGTTCCCAGCACCGCCATCCCTAACCAGGTAACCTCGGCTAAGTAATGTGTCTTCATGACGCTTCGGTTGCTTTCTCTGTGAAAGGGGACAATAACCTTACTTCTCAGGTTTGCTGTAATCTGTGAAGTACTTATCACAGAGCCTGGCCTGATAGGGGTTTGACCCACATGTTTGGAGATGCCAGTCTGTAGGTGGATTAGATGTGGTTCGGTATGGAAGGAAAGTATGTAGATTTGGTGGGCCATCCTCTTCCTAATTCCCTTTACTAAGTCTCTGATTAGGAGGTCACAAGTCTTCCCACCACTTTTTCTTTTTATATCCTCCATTGTAAGTTTAAATTTAAAAAAGGCAGCTGGTGCAAAGCTCTTGACTGTCAATTGAAGTACATGAGACCAAGTGCTCTCAGACCCTTCCATGCAGCTCTCTCCTAATTTCTCTTCCTCTCCCATCAGCTTATCCTGCAGTGAATGTCATCTCTTTCCACACCCCACTTCTTCCATGACCTCTATGAAGTCAGCCATTGTTCAAAGATGACAGAACTTCGTTCCATAAGAAGTTCCTAAATGCCCATTCCTCCAGAGAGTCTGCCTGGATTGATCCCTGCTTTATCTTACCTACAGTTGTAACCCCCTTTACCACCTCCCCGTTTCACAGTGTCTTGGTGGTTCACTCCTCAGAGTTGTGGCCTGTGTGTCTCAGATCATGAACTCCTGGAGGGCAGGACTGTGGCTCTGTAATTTTCTGGGTTAATCTTTGATGATGGTCATAAGACAGTATGGCCTAAAGGGATGTTTCATTTTTGATGATTGAAAATGAAAGGCTTCTTAGGATCAGCAGGGGATTCCAGGCCCATGCTTACTTCCACGGGGGCATTGGGAGGGCGCCCCTGTGCTAAACTACCATCATCTCTGCTCTTTCTACTTTACTCTCTTGTTCTTCTATATCACATACCTTGAAGCCCAGGCCCCCTGAATCCACCTGGCCCTCTCAGTGTTTACATGTACCCATTTTCTAAAGCAAGCTCCATCTTAATTACCATTAAACAGTAGGTTCACTGGCCAGGGCATATAAAGAAGCAGTGTACCCCAGCACCCTGGGCTCTGAAGTTCAGTCTTCCCTGTTATCCACATACCTGGGCCAGGAGGCTGACTGGCTAGGGAAGGGTGGTTTGCTGATGATGTTAAGGGTTATATCAGCCAAGTAGGGGTCATCACACCAAATGTGATTTGACGCCACCCCGGCCCTTTGCTCAGAGCAGGCGTGGTGTGATGGCTCCAGGGCTTGGTTATAATTCTTCACCACCCCCTTGGTCTTAGGGTGGGAGGGGCGTACTTCCTGCCCCTTGATTTTGGGCTTGGCTACTGCGTTGTGTGATTGGGCCAGGGCAGTGTTGTTAGAAATGTGCTTGCGTGGCTGGTCTGGCCCTTATGTGCCTCTGCTCACAACAGGAAAAGAGTGTCCTCTGGCTGGCTGCTGACCCTCTAGCACAGGCCCTGGAATGGACACACATGGAACACCTGAGCCCCAGCCGCAATGAGGAGCCAAGCCCAGCTGGACTGAAGCTTGAAGCAGAGCCCTCCTTGAATGATTTGCCATATAACAGCCAAATTTCAGGTGCCTCCAAAGTGGGTGAACAAAAATAAATGACTCTTGTTTTAAGCCGTTGAGTTTTGGGGTGGTTTGTTATGCAGCATTATTGTGGCAATCGCTGGCTGAGACAGATAGCAGATAGGTTTCCTGTAGCTCATCAGCTCAGTGGGTAGAGACTGAGGAGAGTGATTCACTGGGTAGAGAAGGGTTGTTAAGACCAATTTGGGCTCAGTGTGTAAAAATTCCGGGATCGACTAGTGATGTCTAATCAACAAGTTCCACATATTTACCTACTAACTTGGATCTAAAGCCTCTCTTAATGACCAGTCTTAGTGTCTCTGAAAGGCAAGGCAGACTACAGGAATGTGGCCTATTGAAAAGTACGATTGTACTTATGGATAAAAAATAAGGCATTTCTTCCTCTAGGTAGCTATCCTCCTGCTGGGGTATGTCACTTAAGAAGCACAGCATGGGCTAGATTTCAGCCTCCATTCACTCTTGTCTGAGCACTTTTGTACAGTACACAAATTGTGCCACTGTACATGGCAGGCTTACCTGCACAAGGTGAGACAGAAAAAATAAAATAAAAACAGGAATAAGATGAAAAGAGAGAAAAGTCTGCCTTTCTCTGATGTCAGGTCTGCCCACTCCTTTGCTTTGGAGTGTTGTATGAGTCATCTTAGCACTATTTGACCTTGGATCTAAGGCCCAAAGTGCTTGTATATTCTCAGTAGTTGTAAGAATGGCTTAGCTGGAGCAGATAAGCCTATTATTGGATAGACATGTTCTATTCCAAAAGAGGAAACTTCTAGCCCACTGAATCTCTATCCTGGAAATGTTGGAAAGTGCTGAGCTAAGATCCAACTCCCTGAAATCGTTTGCCCACTCCTGTTTTTCAGGTACCTCAGAAAAGCAAACATTATAGTGTAAAAGGATCCTCTCCTGCAAGGTAACTGAAAACCCAAGTAAAGACTGACCCTGGGAATTAGATTGCTTGAGTTTGTAGAACCAAATAAAAGGAGTCACATCTGGTTCCATTTTTCTTATGAAATTATCTCACACTGACCAAGTAGGTCCTTTCCTGAGTATATAAATACAGAAGACACACACATGGTTGTTATCAAACAGTACTGGGCAAAATTAAATTGGCTACTTTATGGTGAAATGGAGAAGAATGGCAGGCATTTCAAACACACGAGTTTCTCTTCATTGGGTCTGGAAGCAATCACTCACGAAGGCAGCTACTTTATCTCATAGAGTGTGGACCATTCTTAGAAGGGACATCAAGTTGGGTTTAAAACCAGTGACATGGTCAAACCTGCCACGGACCCAAGGCACACGGAGCCCTGATGGCCTGATTATTTGGGGGAAGGTAGTCTGAGTTATGACAGAAATCATTCCTACCAAGCTGGTCTTTCGGACAAGGTCTCTAATGTGTTGACCATATGTGAGCTCTGGGCCAAAGGGAATTAACTTACTGGGATTTCTCAATTATCTTTTGGTTTCAGAGACTTCGCTTCATTGTTGCTACCTCGCTCCCATCCCCAGATTGTTCGCAGGAATGCACAATAGATCAGAAGCAGAAATCAAGGACAGACCCCAAGCTCTAGCTGTGGCAAGCCTTGAAATTGCTCCATATTGAGCTGGAAGAAGAGAATGTTAAAAGGGGAGTTGATATTTCCAGACAGGCATTTCATTGAGACTATCATTATTTGGCGGCTGTTCCAAAAGAACGTGAATCCCTCCCCAGCCGAAGTTTCCCACAGGACCTGTGTGTGCAAAAGAATGGTGGTGGGAGGCAGAGGAAAGAGTGAGACAGTGAACTGTGAGCAATAAAAGGTTATGAGGGTGGGAGAGGGAGAAGACCCATGAAATGATTTCCCCTACCACCCTGCCTGAGAATTCCCAGATGTTCTCATTTTTGTAGGCGGGGTTGAAGGATAAGAAGCTTACACGGAATTAGGGATCCACGAATGGTGTGCAAGTGGGCCAAAACGGAAGAGCACTCGGAATGGTCCCAGGGTGGAGAGCTGAGTCCTTGTCCAGGGTTCTCTCCCCTTTAACTTTCTTGTTTCCAAACTTAACTGTTCTGGTGAGATCTTGTTATATCCCAAAGTGCCCACCCCAAGTCTCACACAATCAGAACAGTCCCAGGTTCTTGCTAATTTGTCTCCTGAAGCACTGCTCAATGGAGGTGACAGAGAACGCCAGCAGTCTCTTAGGGTATGTGGAATCGGGGTTTGAATTCAGTTATTGGAAAGATATTTCTGCCATATTCATTCTTTGGACCACTCACAAAGACTGTGTCTAACAGGGGAAAGAATTAGAGAAGAGGATCTTCTGTCCCTGCCCGGAGGATGGTCTGATAGGGCCCTCCCTTGAAAGAGAAGGCAGAAAATAGAAATGTGTCTTATAAGCCTGGGGAAATCATAATGTGACCCACCCACTCCCTCATAACCAGAAGTTGGAAGACATGGAAAAATTGGATGCATTATACTTCAGACTTCTCTGAAAGGGTCCTGGTGGGGCATGTGAAAGAAGAATGCTAGTTGATGGGATGGAGTTTTCCATTTCCAATGACAAGTGGTAGGTATGGTAGTAAGAACAGCATGGGTCTCTTGGGATGATGTGATGTGAACTTGAAACCTAACAGTGCTACTCCCTTAGCATTCCGGCTGGGGGCATTTGAAGGTCAGTGACCGAAGAACCTGCAGAGAACTGTGCAATCAGCTGATATGAACCTGTGGAACGTGGTCTCAGAGATCCATGGAATAAACAACACTTGGCCTGGAAGTCCTAGACGTCATCTATCCCTCAGCAAGTTTCCTTCTAATGCGCCAGGAGCATAGGTCTAGGACTGGCCCTCCTTGGGATCAGTCAGTGTGCTCACCTTCCACACCTCACCTGAGGGATAACACTGAGATTCCTGCATTTGCATTCTCCCCTCTGAGACAAATGGAAATGCAGCTCATGCTTTCTGAGTGTTTATTAATTAACACTTAAGTATTTGCTATTTGTCAAGAGCTGGCAGCCTCCTCAGCCTGGAATGCCCTATGCCAAACTGGGGGCACCCCATAGGTTCTAAATAAAAGACAGGGAACAGGTAGAGAAGGATGGCGAAACAGAGGCATGGTCAGACAAGAGGGCCTGTGCCGGGAGTGGGCAATGGAACGTCCAGTTAACTGCCCAGTGCGGACCCAGTCTCGGCCAGTTCAGCGCCCGCCCACCCTCAGCAGCGGCCACTCTCCTTGCCCTCCTTTCCCTAACACTTAACTCCACGAGGCAGGCCAGGGGGTCTCCCAGCACCACCCCAGCCCAAGGAAAGCAGGAAGCTGTGCCTGACAAGCTTCCAAACTGCCCGGAAAACTTGAAGCTACTCCAAGAGTGAGAGGAAATGAAGTTTGGAAAACATCAGCAAGAAAATGGCCAGGTTATTCCACCTCATTTCTTCAGGGTGTTCTTGGCATGAATTAGAGAATACTAACTTGATGAAACTGCAGGTGTCTAAGAAGAACTTTGATTTTTCTAAACATTTACAATTCTCTTTTATGTATGCAGTCAGAAAATGGGCAAGGAAATCGAAAATGTAAATCTTTAAGCGAACGTGTGTCAGACAGATGCCAGACTCCCTTCAGAGGACCAGGTGATCATGGATGACACCCTGAGATGAAGAAAGCCAGGGAGCAGTTCCCAACGCCAGAGGCAGAGGCTCAGCCGGAAGGGGCAGGGCTTGTCCTGAGAGCCGATGGGATGCCTGGCCTTGCCGGGTAAAGATGGAGGAGGTTCCTAAGAGCAGGGCGCTGGTCCTTCTGCTCCAGGCCTCATGGTGCATGAAAGGCAGTGAGTTAGAATGGTGGGGGATAACTGTATCTGATTCTTCTGTCTCTCCAGGCTTGAAACCCGTGCCCCTGAACCTAGGATTTTTTCTCTGTGACATCACCATAATGACGTGAACCCTCTCTGGAATCTTATAGGAAGACAGGCTCAGGGAAGACTAGGACATAGATCAAATTTGTCTTTATCTCTCTTACTTTTTTGTCTCTTTTTAATAAAACACCTCATACGTGTACAAACTATAATCAAATAGAAAATATAATGAATATCCACGGAATAGAAAATACTAGGAATAGATGTAATAAGAATTGCATGGAACTTACATGCATAAAGTGCTTGCCCCTTACTGGAAACCCTGAAGAGGGTGATCAATGAAGATGTCCCTTGTTCTTGAACAAGCAGATACAGTTTTGTTAAGAGGTCCTTTCTCTTTAAATTATTTTGAAAACTTAACCCAACACTAATTAAAATCTCAACAAGATTTTGGATACTTGATGAAATAAATCTAAAATTCATTAGAATGAATAGAAAGGTGAGAAAAACCAGGAAATCCTTAAAAAAGAAGGAAAATTAGGGGAAAACAGCCCTCCCAGACAATAAAGTATACTATAAAATTGCAGTGACATAAGTGGTGTCATACTAGGAAAAGGCAAGGCAGATTAATGGAACATGTTAGAGGTTCCAGAAATATACCCATGTAAATCTCAGAATTCAATATATGGTAAAGGACATTTTCAAGGGAGTGGGAAAAAGACAGTTTATAGAATGCTATTGGGACAACTGGCTAGCCACTTGGGGGGAAAAAAATGCCAGCATCCTCCCCAAATAAATTCCAGATGTTTTGAATGTAAAAAATAAAACCATAAAAGTACTAGAAGAAAGCGTGGATGAATAGTTGTATAATCTTTGGATGGAAACTTCTAGGCATGGCACAAATGCTATAAACAATAAAGAAAAAGATTGAAAGATGTGACAACATAAAAATTAGAAACTTCTGTACAACAAACACCATAAACAAAGTAAAAAATAAAACACAAATAGGAAAAACATTTAGGACACATGTCAGATGCTTAATATCCCTAATACAGAAAAACCTCTTACTAATGAGAAGCCCGATGACCCAATCAAACTGTACATGTGTATCCAGCTTCACGGTTGATAAAATAGTTTTACATTTGCATTGTTGATCAAAACACTCTTTGAGACATACACTAAAAGACTATTTGTTGTTTATCTAAAATGCAAAGTTAACTGGGCATTTGTATTTTTATTAGCTAAAGTTGGCAATGTTATTTCAGACACATGATCTCATTTTGGCTCTGCAGCAAGTCAGTGAGGTGGAGGAGAGGTTCGCTAACTTCTCTAACAGAAGTTTCCTTACCTGTCAAGGACAGTCTAAGAAGGAAAGTGGATAACATGCATATGGAACCTAGGGCAGAACCTGCCAGGGAGTATGGAGCATTCAGTGTTGGTTTCCTTCTCCTTTCATTTACACAGGGCTCATTTTACAGATAAGAAAACTGAGGTTCAGAAAGGGGATGTGACCAGCCCACGTTCACCTAGGTAATAGGACAGAAGTGGCCCTTGACTCCAGGCCAAACTACCTCATTCCCTGCTCACCCATACCCCATAGGCACTGCCTTCCCTGGGTACCCCCATGTCTTGCATAACTGTTGCTTTCATTTTTTGAGTCCTGTTGAACTTGATTTCCTTTCTTCTATCCCAGGTGTGGTCTGACCTTGCTACTCTACCTGGTTTATCAAGCTGGTAAGTGAATTTAAGCTAGAACAATGGTTCTCCACCTTAGCTGCCTATTTGAATCATTGGGGAGCTGTTAAAAATGTGCGCTCAGGGTTGGGAATCACAGTGCTGGAGTGAGTATCCTTGGCTGATTTTGACATTGTAAAATGTTTGCCTGTGAGATGATCTAGTCCAACTCTCTCATTTTACAGATGAGAAAACTGAGGCCCAGACTGGCAAAATGGCCCGGCAGATTAATGAGGCAAGATGGAGATTCAAACCTATCTTTCTAACGCTTAGTCCGTCACTTCATCTACTGAAGCATGTTCAGTCAGTTTTGGTTCTTCTCCAAACACATACAAGCTCTGTTTTCTCAGCACCTTCAGCCACAGAAAGCATCTCCTTTTCCTCCAGTGGGCAGTGGCAGTCACCTCTCCCTTTCCTCTGGCAGCATGTTCAATGTGTCCCTGCTCCTGGGGACAGCTTGCTTCTCTCTTGGGCACTGGCTGTGCCGCTCGAGTGGGCGAAGTCTCATTTTCCCGACAGTATCCTCTGCAGAGTTCTGTGTCAAAAGTTCCCCCTTCCGTTTATGCTCAGGGTGCTCCCAGGTCATCAGAACTAAGCTGATAAGTTAATTTGCCTTGGGTATTAATCATTGTTCATGGCTTAGCTTAGAATAAAATATTTCTGCTTCCTCTTCTCTAGCTGTTTTCCTGCTGAGAAAACCTATTAGGGTTTTCTGGCTGGGGCCTTGTGGTCAGAGACCGTCAATCCGTGAACCACCGAGAGGTCATAGAATTCAAGGGGTCCATGAACATCGCCAGGAAAAATACATTTTCATTTCCATTAACAGCAAAATATGTATTTATTTTTACCAAATAATAAAATTATCTTTCTTTTCACAAACCTCTAGTGGAAATTTGGCACATCCTTATGTTATTAATGTAGGCAACAAAGCATAGTATTTTTAGTGGCATCTGTTACTTCATTCCTGCAAAATGAATAGATGCTTTTATATCACACGATAGTTGTTGCAAATATCTTTCACTGTTATTTATGCTCATCACTGCTCTGAAATTATGGTAAGTATTAAACTTGTCACATTAAGAGTTTCTTAATGTGCTCATAACAAGTACATGGAGAAGTATGCCTCAATTTTTTAATATTTGGATGTAATTGATTTCCTTTGTAACCCAGTGTATTTTACTTTCCACATTTAAAAATATTTCAGCTTTTTAAAAGCATTATTCTAGGAAGGGCTCCATGTCACCCAAACAGTTCAGAACTGCTACGCCGGCATTGCTGGGTGACACACGCATGTGGAGAGGTCTTTCTGAGCCTCTCGATGGCCATTGCCTGTGTGGACCCAGTCTGCGTCATCAACTGTGTTGGGTTAGGACTGGTGGAAATTTGGGCTCTACTGAAAAGCTTCGCCCTAGGAGATTTGTCATCTCTGGGGCAGCTCCGTCTGTTTGAGAATCCAGCATCCTTCCACAACCTCAACCAGGAACAACAGATTCAAGAACTACAACTGGTAAGCATGAGTCAAAGTTCTTTTGGTAGCGAGGAACAAAAATCTATATCCGCTGGCTCAGGGCAGGCCTTTGGCGTGCCGTCGCAGAGTTTTCCAGAACACAGAGCACGGGGCACCACGCAAGGTGGAGCAAGCTGCCCAAGACCAAGGCACCTACATTCTGTGTCCCTTGGACGCCCCCTGCCCTCTGCTTCTTTCCGCACTTCTGCCAGCGGTCTCCTTGCTGACTGGCCCCCTCTGTTTGCCCCTGAGAGCTGTTCTCCCATAATTCCAGTTCTGGCTCCTTCTACAGTCAACTCAAGGCCTGAGGTTCTGGGGCCTTGCAGCCCAGCCTCTCACAGCTAATTTGTGTGAGACTTCCAGGGCACATATGTATCCGGTTTTCCTCTTCTTCAGACCTCTTGGGAAGATGGCACATCCCTACACCACTGCGGGCAGGTGGCACCAGGCAACCGGTCCTGGCCAATGGGCTAAGGGGGGAAGGGAGCCATGTCACCTCCCAGGCAAAGCATTTAAAAGCCAGTGTGAGCCCCTCCAAGGGTATCTTCCCCTGCCTGGTGAACACTGAAGCCTCCTGTGGAGATGACAGCGAACCTCTGTCAGTCACCCTACAGCCTGAGTGACTCTCTAGATCAGAGGACAGTCCTGACCCGCCTGACACCCGACAGCCCACACTGGCGTGTAATGCCAGGAATGAGCATATGAGCAAAGAGTAAACTTTCTTTAATCCACCAAGGTTTTAGTGTTATTTGTTTCTGCAGCATACCCTTCCCTCCCTGACTAATAGACGGTCTCCTGTTCAACTTTAAATAATTGGGAGAAGAATCTGAGTGGCCTGGTTTGGATCAATTGTCCACGTTCAACCCAACAAGATGCAGTTGGGGCCGCGATGAGTCGTGATTGAAATGTACCTGCACCCACCACTTCAGAAAGGAGAGTTTGTAGGGGAAACACTACTCTTAAGAAAGGTGGCATCCACAGATCTTTAGTGAGAATAATTTAGGGAAGGGCAATATACTGCCTACAGGTTAAAGCAGCCTGGGATGGTTATAGAGGGTGTGCCAATTCAGGGTCTCTCAACAGTGTCTGTATTGACACTTATAGTGAATAATTCTTTGTTGTTGAGCCTGTTCTGTGCATTCTATAGTTTAGCAATATCCCTGTCTTATCCAGTAGATACCAGTACCACACTTCCCTCCCATTCCCAACCACAAGTTATGACTATAAAAAAACGTCTCCATTGCCAATTTCCCCTGGGTGGCAAAATTGCCCCCCATTGAGAATGACTACCCTGTAATTTCTGGGCCAGTCACATTGAAGACATTCTATCTCATAGTTTCCATGTGTACTCCTCCTCATAAGACCACTTGCCCCCACTTCTGGATCAAAAGTTAAACTTATGTTGATGATGAATTTAACTTAGCTTGGGGATGAGTGCCATCCACCCTTTGTTCTCCACTACTTTTTTTCTCTTTTTCTCTATTACCTTTTTTTTTAAGCCCTGGTTAGTAAAATGAATGATCCCCACTGCCTGTCTGGGCTCCAGGACCCACTCTAAGCCACCTTTTTTGAATAGGATCCATGTGCATTTCCAGGCCTGTGCACCACTCATGAGGGCCTCAGCAGGTGATCAGGACCCAGCTGGAAAGTTAGTGGTTATGCCAGAAGGAAACCAATGGTTCACCCCCCATTCCACATCCTCTCTCTTTCTCTAAATCTGTTTTTCTTCTTTCACTAATAACAGCAGCCAAATTTAGTTTCTTTGTGGGCCCTCCTGCTGTTGAACCTTGTCAAAACATGTGCTCCTGCCTTCCTCCATTTCTCTGTTGCTGCTTTAATTGGGAGCACCTCCTCTCTGCTCTGCCTCAAGAGAGAAGGAGCTCTTTGCCACGTGGGAACATAATAGGCGAGATACGAAAATAATCACCTAGGCAAACAAGGTCCTCAGGGGGCCTCTGGTGAGTGCCCAGCTGAATGGAGCCACTTGCTGGCCTGTCATTAGCTTGGTGGAGACTGCAGAGCAGACTGAGTGAGCTACAAAAGGCGACTTTGGGGAAGAAGTGTCTTTCTTGAAGGAGATGAGAGGAACCGTTCTAAGAGGTACCACCCAAGTCTCTCCTGTAATCTTGCACAGTGGAGCTGTTAAGTGGATTAAGGCAGGAAATAACAGGCCATGTGTACACTCCCACGCACTCACACAACCACACACCACTTTGCTCCTTTATTTTCTATATTAAAAGGACTCCTGACCTCTGTGATTTCCTCCCCCTCAAATTCAGAAGCAATGAATAGGATGCCTTCTGACTTTAAATGCAATAGAGAGCTTTGAAAAGATAGAAAATTAGCAACATATGAACGGAGGAACCCAAAGAGATCTGAAGGGAAGGAAATGCCTGAAAGAAGTTTCGGACGTCCTTGTGATCCTGGGGCCAGCGTTTGGATGGAGAGGTGGCTTCGCGTGGTCATGAGAGGGGGTCAGGGCCTCTGTGCCCACCTCACTGCGGCTCCCGATCTGACTCTTTCATTTTTCTTCTCTTCTCCTGATTCCTCCACATAGGAGCAAACATTCTCCTGCTTGGCAAATGGTCTCCTTTGAGTCTTTTGGACATTCTGACTGAAGATCAAGGAGACCCATTTTCTCAAGCATGTTTCTTTATCTTCTTTTCTTCAACACATAATACTACTAGCCCTTGATCTTGTCCTCAAACCTTCCCTGAAATGGAAGAGATGCAAGCAGTGCAGTACAGTTTATTTCCAGATGTCCCTTCTCTGCCTGGAGGAAATAGCCATTGCTCTAAATCCTTTCTGTTAGTCTGAGCTCTGCTGGTTGCAAGAACCAGAACCCAACGTCAGCTAGCCTGGGAAGAAACATGAAGTTTCACACAGCAAACCATTGGCATGGTGGGCTGGGCCCAGAGTCAACAGGATCCAGAAATTTAAACACTATCAGGATCCCTTTACTTTCATATTTGACCACTTGCTTCTGTTTCCTTTCACACACGGACCTCCTTCCTCCTTCCAGCACACGGGCTTCCACCGCACAGTAGAAACATGTCCCCCAGGGCCTGGATTCTTCATGCACCAATTTAGTACTTCCAACAGAAAGGAAAGTATAACTCTTGCCCTCTTAGTAATACAGAAATCCAGGGAAGGACTCTAATTGGGCAGGCTTGGGCCATGAGTCACCCCTGGGCCATTCAGTGACAGTAGCCAAGGAGATGGGGCTCTCTGATTGGCCATTTCTGGATGACAGGCCCTTCCCTGTGTCTGGGGCAAGGATAGGGCCACCAGAAGCATGTGGCAGGACTTTGAGGGAGCAATCTCTAAAGGAAGTGAGTGTTTAAATGTAAAGGAAAAAGGGATTCTTGTTAGACTTACACAGCAATATCCATCCCACTGGTCATCAGTTTCCCAGTGTAGAGTGTCCTAGGGTGCCCAAATAAGAAATTATTACAGACCCGGGGGCTCAAAACAGCAGAAATTTATTCTCTTGCAGTTCTGGAGGCCAGAAGTCCCAAATCAAGGTGCTGGTGGGGCCTTGCTCCCTTCAGAGGCCCCAGGGGAGATTCCTTGCCTTGCGTCTCCCAGCTGCTGGTGGCTGTCTGCACTCCTCAGCGTGGGGCTGCCCCCCTTGCATCTCTGCTGTGTCTTCGCATGGCCCCTCCCCCTCTCTGTCTGTGTCTTCTCCTCTCCTTATAAGGATACTTGCTGTTGGATTTGGGGCCCATCTGGATAACCCAGGATGACCTCAAATCAAGATCCTAAACTTAATTACATCTAAAAAGATCTTTTCTCCTACATAAGGTCACATTCACAGGTTGCAGGGATTAGGACACAGGCATCTCTTTTGGGAGACCACCATTCAACCCATTACACCCCCTGTGAGGCGATCTCTCGAGCGGCAGGGAAGGCCACTTTTGGGGCTGGTTTTACCACCCCTACCCCATGAGCTTTCCTACAGGAGCCCAAGTCTCATCTTAAATTTGCTAAGTCCCCGGATGGGCTTCTTAGATGCAGTGCACGCAGGCAGGATGCAGATAGGACCTGGGCACAGCTTCTCTGCATGTCAGCTTTCCCTGTTGCCTGTTCTCTTGCCCTTTGCTCTTTCTCACTACCCTGGCCTGTTTTGCTCTCTCCAGGTATATCAAGATGGTTAAGAGTCTCTCCTCGCTCTCTTTACTAACTGTGTGATTTTGGGTAAATAATTTAAATTCTCTAAACTTCAATTCTCTCATCTGCAAACTTGGAATAAAAATAGTGTCTGCTTCATAGTGTGGCTCTGGGGCTCAAATAAGTTCATATCAAGTATAATAGCACTTACAGTACCCCACACAAAGTAAACACCCCATAAAGTTGGCCATCATTATAAGATATAGGCAGATTTTGGTTTCTAGTTTCTTTCTTCATCCTCTAGTTTGCCTTGTGACATCTTTATTTTTTCTTTGGTTTTCTCTCTCCAAATTTTGCCTGACTTGGTGCAGAGGCTCACACAAACGCTGGTGTGCCCCTGAATCACCTGGAGGAGACTTAAAACTGCACATGGCGAATTTGATTCCATGGTTTCTGGGTGGATCCTGTCTTTTTGATTTTGACAATCACCCCGGGTGGATCAGTTGCCACTGGACTTTGAGACCCCTGGAAATGGAAGACACACCAGGTGAACAGGTTCGAATCCCATGATTCACTAATCTACAGTGCGGGCAGGTGACTTGGCCTTGGTTTCTTCATCTTTACTGAAATTATAATAATATTTTCCAACCAGGATCAGAGGAGAAGGTGCTTCCTGAATCTAAAATATTTTACAAAAGAATGATGCTAAGACCCCATTTTTCTGATGCATTAAGAGTTTTGGAAACTTACACATATATCACCTCATTTTTCAGTTTTTGTCAGTTGTTTCTGCCATAGAGATGAGCAAGCTGAGGCTCATGGGATGATGGCTTAATGTCAATAAGGAACATGGTATATGCAGTTTTGGCTTTATTCCAACCCTTGGCCTCTTTTGCCCCATGGCAGCTACCTTTGAGCAAGGGTGGTTTGTGTACAAGAGCAATGTACTCGGGTCTTGGGTTCCTCCTTTTGTCTAAAGGAAAATAGGAATCTCCAGATCAGCTTCTTGCTGGCACAGGACTCCCTGTCTCTGGCTTACAATTTAGTTCAAGGTCCAAAATGTCCCAAAGCACAGAGTTCAACACCCATAAAGCAAAACCTTGCTGACAAAGCTCTGCCCAGGTGATAGGAGGGTTTCACCTTCTTCTTGAGCCAGCAATCCAAGGAGAAAGGAACCCAACCTGGCTGCCAGAGAGCAAGGGCACAGAGCACCACCCCAGAGCAGATGCAGCAAGTCCAGGAGGAAAAGATGGGCCAGCCAACTTCAGGGAACAGAGTGGTTTTCTTGAGAGAAGAGAATGCAGCTCCCAGGGGAAGGTCTGGCTTCCTTGGAGTGCTCGCTCCTCCTCCACCCCGCTGCCCTGCACCTGACTCCATGGTTGCTCCCAGAGGTGGGCAGAGCCCTCCATTGCCAGCCCCCACTCCTTGGCACACCCCTCTGGACTCCTGGACTCCTGTGCCGGATGTTTGCCTTCCACATGGAGGGTGGGCCCAGCAGCCTCAGAGCTGGGTTCAGCCTGGAATCCCTCCCTCCCTTGCCCCAGCTTGGAGCTGCTACCAGACCTCTGTGTGCGTGTGAGTGTGAACATACGAGTGTGTGTGATCAATCCAATTGTGAATAAAGTAGCCAACGCATTTTAAAACCAACTTTATTGAGATATAATTCATACAATTCATTCACTTAAAGTGTGCAATTCAATGGTTTGGGGTATATTCACAGAGTTGGACAACCATCCCACATCATATTTGTGAAGATATCGCCACCTCGAAAAGAAACCTCATACCCTTGAACTATCATCCTCCTGCTCCCAGCTCCCCAGGCCCTGGCAATCACTAATCTACTTTCCATCTCTGTAGATTTCCCTATTCTGGACATTTCATATGAATGGAATCATATGCTATGTGGTCTTTTGTGTCTGGCTTCTTTCACTTGGTATCATGTGGTAGTGTGGATCTGCACTTTGTTTCCTTTTATCGCCAAATAATCACCCAGTGTATGGGTATACCACCCTTGGTTTATCCATTCATCAGTTAGTGGACATTTAATGTTCTTCCCCTTTTCGCTCCTATGGATAATGGCACTGTAAACATCCACGTACAGAGTTTTACGTGGACATATATTTTCAGTTCTCTTAGGCATATACATAGGAGGGGACTCATTGGGTCATAGGGAGCCCTGTGTTTAAAGGAGCAAAAGTTCCAGCGTGTTAGAGACCTGAAGATCAGAGTGTGTGCAGGGCACTGAAGGTTAAAACCTCAGTGTTGCACCTGAGCTGTCTGGAGATCTGTTATTAGTCTGCAGATATTTTATTCCTGGTGAGGAGAAAAGGGAGACGGGGACAAGTGAGTCAGAAAAAGATTGCGAAGTACTTGTTCAGACTTCAAAGTAAAGCAGGAAGCCTGGACAAGTCTCTGTTTTGTCATCATTTAGCTGAGTTAGAGGATAGAGGGACTTGGGTTTTCCCATATGACCCTGACTCAGTGGGGGCAGGAGGAAATGAGAAGTTCTTGATGGAATCACTGGGGGCGCCCAAAGCCGAGGGGCCTGCAGAAGGCTCTGTGGATAGTGCGGGAGCCCGCCCTCGTGGGGAAGCGCTTCCCTCCGGGACTCTATCTGCACAGAGCCCCCTCCGTCCTTGGGGAAGACAGTCTCATTAGCTTGCCTTTGAGGAGTGCAAGGTCTCTAAAAACTCTAGGGTGTTTTTTTTCTTTTTTAGCATAATATGACCACATATACATTATAGCACATTTGGAAATGAAAAAAGCAGATGAAGAAAAAATTAGGCTTTATCTCACCAACCAAAGATAGTCAGTGTTAATAGGGTGTTTCCATCAAATTTGAGGGATGTATTTTCTTTAAATGTGTAAGTTTTCTTGGGTTTTTTTTTCCCCCTCTAGGGAAATAGACTTCACTGCTTACATGGTGGCTCCCAATTTTCCACATGGGAGGAACTGTAGGGCATTATTCTAGTGGAAGGGTAAGCTGGAGGGTAAGTTTTGAAGCTCTCTTTGCGGAGCAGGCATGTGTGTTTACGCAGCGGTATATCACCTGGGGCAGCTTTGGGGAAGAGCTTCTAGGGACTAGGGGAATGTCAACTCCACGCCCACCATCGAAAGGGAGTCAGGAAACCCCAGGCCAAATTTTCCACTAACCCGACAACTTCCAGGCCAAAGCTAGATGCTCTTCTGTCCCTCCATGCTCCCAGCTCAGCAGCACTTCACTCCCAATGCCCCCAATTTAGGGCGACTCATGTCTCTTCCTCTGGAACTAAAGAAGTCAGTGAGCAGCCTGCTGATTCCTCGCTCCAGCTTCTTTAAAACGTACTTCAGCCAGGGCTGCTTAGCTACTCCAGAAGGCCTTGTGGCTGCTTGTCGTGACCTAATACTAAAAACCCAAACTGGAGGGAGCCGCAGGCAGAACTCAAGGGACACAATTATCCTCTTTTGGTTTGGGTTTTGTTTTAAATAGGGGCCTTTTCAAATCCCTTGTAACCCTGAAGCTCTGACCATACTGCTAGACTGAGCAGGCAAGAGACAGAGAACTGGCCTCAGAGAGGGGACTGCACCCAAGATCTGCCTGTCATCCTTGATGACTATGGTGTTGTCACTGAGCCATGTCATTATCAGACCCCAGTGACGGCATTCGACCTACTCAACTCTAACCCGGGTGGTATTACAGAACCAACATTCTTTTCCCCTTTTTTTTACTTTATTAGTTCTCCCAGACTGAACTCCTGACCATTACACATGATGAAGGGTTTCCCTGAGGCCCTGGGTCTTGCTTCCTGTCCCGGCTCACCCTTTCTTTCCCACATCAATCCTTTCTGTCTCTCCAGTGCCCTTCCTGCGGTGCTGGTAGCTACAAAGGCCAGGACGAAGATGTGAGGGCCGGAGACCAAGGGCTGTCTGCTCACCCTGACAGGAGGAAGAGAGAGAGAGAGAAATTAGGGAAAAGGGACTTCGGATCCTTGGCACCAGGGGGTCCAAGTCACCGGGAAGGTCTGGGATGAGGCGGAGCTGAGGGCTAGACCAGCCCCTCATCCAGCCTTGGCCGCCCCCTCATATGTTAGCCTGGGAAGCCCCATCCCTCACTGGGGTGCACTTCCCTTGTGAAGGGATGGCCCATGGATACACCCTGAGTCCTCCTTAGCTCTAACAGTCTGTGATATGAATCGTGAAGCAGAATAGCACCACAAACCTGAAGTGTTTCTGAGATGGGAATGAAAGAGAACAAGCCCTGGGATAGGAGTCAAGACTTTCCCGTTCTTGTGCAGCCTGAAATTAATAATGCCTCAGTTAATTTATCCATAAAGGAGACATACAAATACATATCTATGTTATTTCTCAGGTTAGTGGCAAAACATTAATGAAATGGCAGGTAGGAAAATGACAGCATAGAATATCAAGGTGTTTTAAGCAGTGGCAAGAGCCCTGGGACTTGGCGGGAGGGGCGGAGGGGCGGGGGCTGTCTTCAGGACTCACTGAGGCCCTGCGTCTGCCTGAAGGGCCAGGGAGGACCGCCTGGCACAGGACAGAGGACTGAATGCCCTGGCGTTTACAGGCGGCGGTGGGGCTCAGGCAGGGCAGAGGAGCATGGGGCCACCTGCTAACCCTAGGGCAGCAGTCCCCCTGGCCAGAGTGTTAGCCAGGCAGGGGGCTCTGGGGAGAGTGACTGAGATAAGGGGAAGGATGTGACATTTTACTGACGTTGTCTCAGCCCCGTCCAGGGAGGTGAGGTAAGAAGCAAAATAGCATAGTTATCCTAGAGTTGTGACACTGGAAGTATTTTTAAAAATAGAAGGAGAAAATTAAGCCAGTTATCATACCATTTTAGAGGAGTTGAGACACTTAAGAAAGAATGTGGGTAAGGCCAGAAGCCAGGGAGTACAAATGACCACCAGGGCCGTCTGGTCTACCAGGAGGACGCCTGACCACCTGGGCACCAGGCCAGGGGAGGAGGTCTGACACCTGGGGTTCCCATGCCTCCCCTGGTGCAGACTCAGCTTCACAGATGGCCATTGTTCTCCACACCCCTTTGTTGTCCTTTCCCAGGCGCCAGGCGGGTGGAAGCTGGGGAGGCATGGGTTACCCAGAGATAAAGTCTTTTTATGAGCTTCCTGATTTAGCTGAGAGAGGAACTCAGCCAGCTGGCAGAGATGATGGGTCATCCCCTCTACCTGGTTCCTTCTGTGAGAGTGGAACTCCTCCGGCGACAGACAGGAGGGCACGACACCCTCTGGAGAGGCTGGAGCTGAGATGCCCAAGAACAGAGACCCAACCCCAGAAGACATCCACAAGTATGAGAAGAATGCTGTGTTCACCTGTCTGTGGTCAAGCCCAACATTTCTGCAAACAAATGCTCAGAAAACTAGCTCTGGCCTTCACTTCTGGTGGTGTACAGACTTTCTTAAGATTCTTCTGGAAATTTCTCCTGACTCCTTTCATAAGAAAAGGAAGGAAATCCAAGAAAAACATCTACATATTTTGTTTAAATTCCAAATGCACAGGAGAGACTTGGAGGTGAACCCTTGAAGCATCATTAGTCAGAACCAAGGGACTTCAAAGGAGGCAGATGGGAATGTTCACTCTAGGAAATTTAAGAAAGAGAGAGATGTTGAGATTTTTAATTTAAATAAACTTTCAATATAGGAAATACAAGTGCCTGGTGAAATAGTCCAATAGGAAAAAAAATATGCAGTGAAAAGTTTACCTTTTTATCCCTACCCCTCAGTTCCTTAGTACTTCCCAGAAGCAATTATTGCTATCGATATCTTTGGTGTCCTTGCTGGACAAGTAAAAAGAAATTATTTCTTATAGATCTGTGTGCAATGATAGTGTTGGATATCTGAATATTATCCCAATGCAGGGAGTCTTTGGAGGATGCTGCTGATTAACTCAAATGTTAAGGGAACTTAGTTTACTTCCCAGTGGCAGGGACAGCAGCGAGGGACAAGGATGGAACAGACCAGAGATAAACACACACACAAAGAGATCCTAAAAACGTGAGATACCACGAAATGCTCTGCAGAGCATTACAATAGAGTGATGTGTTGAGAAGTGAAGTGACTGGTGGTTTGGGGGGGGGGGGTCACTCCCAACCTCTCTCTGAGGATGTTGCTTTTAAGATGAATGATATGAATAACTAGTAAATTTCTTCCTTATTTGCCAGCTTTATAGTATCTACTGGTGCTTAATGTGAGGGCTGCCCTGATGCCAGGTGTGTTTCTGCGGTCACTCCCACAGTCACTGACATCCATTACCGACTAAAAGGGCAGGCCCAGACTGTCCACCTTCTGGGTCACCTGCTGCTCCCTCTCGCCCTTGTGTCAGAACTAAGACCCCCTCTCCTCCCATCCCCATACTCTCCACACATCCCTCATCCCATCTGAGGAGTTCACGAGCAGCATGTGCACAAAAGGAAGTGCATGATCTAGAAGGTGCAGGAGACCCACATGAACTTCTGCCAGCCCCCGACCATCTCCTCGAAGCAACCTGTTTTTAATGTATCCTTGGTGTGAACCACATTTACCTTTTTTGGTTTCTCCCGAAAGTTGTAGAAGAAAACATGCCAATTATGTGAGCATTCTCATTAGAAAGCTTTTGCTACTACTGACCATGTCTCTAAATATCATCTGATCATGCCAGTAAAGGAACCCCAAGACCTGAGATGATCCTCACAACCTTTCACCCCATACCCAACACACTCACTCCGAGTCCCATGAAGCTGGGGGGACACCAGCTTTCTCCAGGAATGAAGGCATTCTCCAACTCTTCTCTCCCTCTCTCCTTCCTCCTTCCTTCTTTTCATAGTTTCACCACATGTGTACATATCCCTACTCCATGTGTTGTTTTTTGGTGCCTGGACCTGCCTTTTATATTAATCACATGCATATTGACTTCTATGACCTGAATTTCTTTATTCATCATTCTTGTTATTGAGATTTATTCGTGTCCATGCCCACAACAGTAGTTCAGTCATTTTTCCTAATCATTAGCATTTCTCTACATTAAAAGGCCACAGTTTATCTCTTCTGCTGTTGCTGGAAGAGACCTGAGACATTTTTCTGTTTTTTACTCTGGGGAATAATGGCGTGATGATTCCGGCCGCTGTCTCCTGGGGCATGGGTGGGAGTATCTGGGATACATACCAAGGAGTGGAATTGCTGGTTGAGAGTGTTATGAGCAGATTCAACATTATTAGATAAGACAGGACACTTTCCCATAGGAGATCCACTTGAAGAAGCTGTCTGTAGTTAGAGAAGGGGAATATCGGTCTTGGTGGGCTCAGACATGTTTTCTAAAATCATTACAAAGCAAGTTATCAGTTTTTAAAGACTAATTCTGCAGTTTTAATGAATAAGAATCAATACAACATAGCACACTTGGGCCTGTATATGGTGCTCCCTCTACCACAGAATGGAACACACTAAGAATAGACTCTGATACCTTTATTTGTATCCCACTTAATTAATGCATCGGAAATGATGCCAAAAAGAGAAGGTCTGCAATTTATAAAAGAGTCAGGGAATCCTGACTTGTCAATGGGATCGCCCTTAGCACTAAGCAAGAGCCGGGGCCTGGGGCCCAGTTTTGTAATGGCACAGTCCCCCTGTTGGATGGCGCACTCTGGCTCCTGGATCAGCATAAATTTGCCTGAGGGACCATCAGTTCCTCAAAAGCCATTTCCCCCGAGTAAACTGACAAAAATCCCACTTTGGAATCCACCAGGCTAAGACACAGCTGTAGGGGCCATAGTATATGCCACGTGTCCCGCATCGCCCCGCACCCTCACCTCTGACTGCAGTCCACCAATTCCATCATCTTATTTACAACAATAAAAACTGAATCATCTCCTGTGAATTTTTCTTGTTTTTTGCTCATGAGGATGCAAATAGGAACATGTAGATTCATATGCACACACAAAAGAAAGTCAAAGCCCTTGCTTACCTCCAGATGGACTTTATGCACAATATAGACCGAAGTGAATTCTTATGAAAGTGCTCCTGGAGATTCGGTCTGTCATGGGAGGCCCACGTGGGTGATTTCATAGCCTTCCTTCACTTACGTCAACCCCAGTGTACACGTGGGAAGAGTGCTTCTTTCCAGGTTTCCATTTTCTGATTGATTTGCAAAATGTTGGGGATTTGTGAACTATTTCCACTGATGTTGTCTTATGAAGTCTGCACAACCCACTGAGTGAAGAACAAAGGATTATTTACAGTTTTGCAGGATGAAAAAACTGAGGCCCAGAGAGGTTGACAGACTTGCCCACAGTCACACAGTCAAGCCATACATATCTTTGCTCCTCTGCCATTCCAGGAGGGCATGGTCTTCCGTGAATGATATTGACTAATGCACCTTAGAATCCACATGCGATCAAGGCAGAGGTTCTCCCTGTCTAGTGGGATCTACCTGCTTAACACCACTAGGGTAGAGCTGGCACCCCACAGAGTATAATGGCCATCTTGGGTCATAGGGCCTTGGCCCCAACAGTGTCCCGCCAAGGAGCTCAGTCCTACCCCTAGAGAGCCATTAGCATGACAAGGCTGATAATGGCATTAGGGCAGGAACAAATTGCAGCCTCCCGCTTTGCTCTCATACTCAGTCCCCACTCTGCTGCTGAAGGTAAATATCCTGAGAAACCAGCTTTGACCTCAATGTCTTCCGGGACACATGTACATTCAGGATAAAGTGAGCTGCCCCAATCATTTTATGATACTAATTGTTGGGGAGCAGGATATTCACCCTCAAACACATCGTTGTGACCCTCCCAGCCTCCTTCTGCGCTGATTAAAATGAAGCCATTTGCTTATGAAGCCCCCCAGAAATGTAGCATTTATTTTTTTCCCTTAGAAAATCTAATTTCCAGACAATATGCGTCACCCCAGCAGGCCTCTGTGTGGCTTAGACAAATAACACAAGATCTCCAACACCCCTGAAAGAACTCGCTCCTGCCACGGGAGCTCCATTTCATTTCCTTTTCCTCTCCTTTCTTTTGTGTATTTTATTATTTTTTTATCCAGCTAATAATTGGGAGCCGTTTTTTTCTTAAGCTTCCTCTGCACCCCCAACACCTTCAGTGGTACACAAAGTAATTTTGAACAGTAAGCAACTCCTGACTTAACTACTTATTAAAAACACTAATATGCTTGGCCACTTTGATGTCTGCCGAAAACAAAGGGAGAGAGTTACTCTGGGCCACTGTAATCCTTGATTTGTCACTAAGTTATGACGCCCAGCAGAGCCGTGTGACAGTGCAAATCAATCATCGAGTGTGCTCGGCGGGGCCTGCCCTGCCTCCCGCCGGGCCTCTGCAGTTTAATTAGCTTTTTTCACACTACCCCCATGTCCATCTGCAGCTTCAGCAAGAAAAAGAGATGGAGGAGACTTCACTGGGAGGGGGGTCCTTAAAAAAGTTCAAATCGTGGAAAAAGAAGAGGCTGAAAAAAAGAAACATCAGAAACCTTTGTAGTTTTTGCTTCAGAGACATGACACCAGAGATACACAGGCCTAAGGTACTACATATTTGTAAGTGTAGACTTTCAAAACGGCTCCACGAACGCCTTTAGGGAGGAGGTGCCCCACGGTGTGTAAAGGGCTTTTCTTCATTTGGGATGGTTCCAGTTTTCAGTGTTTCTTCTCCAGTCCCTAGCCCCCACCCTCTGTTGACTGGGCAGAAATTCTTTGAGCCCCAGCCCTCCCCAAGCCCACCAAGATTCAGAAGACAAGACCTCGACTGTGGCCAAGCTGTGCAAAACTTTGCATGAATTCTTCCGGTGGAGCAGTGTCCTTGAGTGAAAAGCTTGTTACTCTGTTCATTTTGCAATGATAAATAATGCCAGGCAAAGAATAAAGCCAGGATCAAGAAGAGAAGGTTGGGAGGCACTGACAGGGCCGGCAGGGGTGAGAGCACTTCAGGCCCCCGTGTCAGACACAGAGCGACCCTTTTGTCTTGGCCCAGGAGGGAGGTAGACAGATGACATCCAGCCGATTCCATGCATATTGGGGGTGCTCGGCGCTGTCTGGTTCCTCTGGCAAACCTCCTGCCTGCCAGTGGAGGGGGCAGAAGGCGGCCGGTTGGCTTCCCTGACCACATTTAAAGTGGGCTGGGGTGGGATGTTCTTCTCCCAGAATTCTCTTCCCTTGCCCAGTTGGGGGAATTGGGCTGGGTATGGAGTGAGGTGGCAAGGGGTCCCCTTGTCACCGCCCCAGCATCCCCTATTCAAGAGATGGCTTATGTTACCTGCAGCGAGGGAGTGGCGTATCCAAGGAGGCCAGAACCCATCTACAAGGCCCTCCCAGAAGCTCATTCACCCATTTTGAGTCAGCTTTGGCAGTGGCCTGGTGCCCCTTTCCTGAGTCCTTCCCCCAGCCCCTCAGCAGACTCGGCTGATGGGCAGGCTCTGACCCTGATTTCAGGCCCCAGTGTCCTCCTTCCACGCTGCAGGATCTTCTACCCTACGACCGAAGGTCACAGGGCCAGCACTGAAAAAAACACAGCTGAGCAAGCTCTGAAAAGACAAGGAGGAAGTTTAAATGCAGATTGCTAAGTGAGAGACGCCAACCCGAAAGGGTTGCACACTGTGTGATTCCAACTCTATGACATTCTGGAAAAGGCGAAACTATGGGGGCAGTAAAAAAGACCAGGGGGTGCCAGGGCTTAGGGGAAGGGGGGGATGAATAGGTGGAATACAGAGGATTTTGAAGGCAGTGAAAATATTATGTAAGATACCGTAATGGTGGCTACATGCCGTCACACATTTGTCCAAAGCCATAGAATGGACAACACCAAGAGTGAACTCTGATGCAAAAGATGAACTTTAGTTCATGACAGTGTATCAGTGTCAGCTCATGCATCGTAACAAATGAACCACTGATGTAAGATGTTAAAAATAGAGGAAGTTCGTGGGGAGAGTAGTACGATGAGAATTTGTAGTTTCCACTCATTTTTTGCAAACTTGAAATTTCTTCAAAGAACAAAACCTATTCGTTTAAATTTTGAAAACAGTTCACAGAGACAAAAGCCACAGAAACAGGAGGGAGAGGAGAGGTGAGCAAGGGGAGGCTCCTGTTTACACCTGTGAGGTTTATTTTGTAGTTAATTGCCAGAGGGCATTCCCTGAAACCCAGCGGTTACCTGGGAAATTTCTTTTCCTTCAGCGACAGCTTCCTCCGGACCTTGCTCTGAGCATTTAGCACCAGTCATCTCCCTGGTAGCAACACTCGAAACCTGAGTCTAGCACGCAGTCCCATAAAATACGCGCCGCGTTTTAGGTACTGGATGGATGTAAAACAGCATTTGAGAAGTCGAATCACCTTTTAAAAAACAGGAAAAGAATGTGGATTCTGGGGAGGTAAAAAGCACAGCATTTCAGAACAGAAAATGTTCTTTGAGATCATGTAGTCAGCAGCCCCCAGAGAGGTGAAGGGCACACAGCCACACATGGCCAGAACCGAGATCAACTCAGGATTCCCGACTGCCCATCCTGCCCGGCGTCCTGTCCTTCACTGGGCCTGGCAGCTCCATGGTCTTAAAGCTGGTAAAGGGGGCGTGCTGGGCTTGGAGGAGGCCTGAGCTCCAGCCCTTTATTTGCGTCTCCTTATTGAGTCTATAGCTTCTATATGCCTTGGTTTATCCATCTGCAAACGTCTCCCTCCATGAGCTCAGATGGTTCCTTGTCTCCAAAAGGGCAACACCTAATATTGAGACTCTGCACAGCAGTTGGGAGGACAGAGGCGTTTTGTAAAGGAGGAAGTGTTTGTCCTGAGCTGGCTGAGGCCAGCCTGCCTCCTCCGCCCCCACTACAGCTCTGTTCCGGAGGGATTGTACATGCTGCCCAGAGAGGAGCAAGGGGCTGCTGGTTATTCACTCCTGGGGAGCAGCACCCCTTAAATGTCACGGCACCCCTGAATCACTGGGGGGTCTTGTGAAGAAGCTGGTACTGACTGCCGGCCTGGGGAGGGGCCCTGGGTGCCCCATTCTAAACTGGAGCCCCTGCTGCCAGCCCCCCTCGGAGTGGCAGGGCCCAGCAGGGTGAAGATCCCCTTCAGCGGTTCCTCTTCCATAAGGAGAGAGATGCTTGGTGCCAGGCCCAAGCCTGCTCCTTTGTTGGGGTCAGGGGGCCCCAGGAGCGGGTCCCTGTCCCTGACCATGTGAGGGGCCGGCAGGAGCTGCCGGGCCTCCGCATGCCCAGGGTCCTAGGGATCAGCTATGGAGGCATTCAGCGCGGCAGGGCGGGGACAAAGGCCTGCAGAGGGGTCTGGGGGGGGGGCCCCCTCGCTTCTGGGCTCCTGCTCATCCGCAGACGAGGAGCTGTCAGCATCTCCCTCCCTCCCCCCACCTGAGGGCTGTCCTCCCTCCCCACGTGTCAGGCGGGTCAGCTGCTCAGCGGCTAGGCCTCATCAGACACTTCAAAGACTTTCCCACCACTGGGCTGGGGCGTCCCATGAAGCCCTCGCAGCACTGGGGATCAGCTTCAAAGATGGAGTGTGACTGGGGGCTGGCCCCCCTTCAAAGAGGCCTTATCACTTTGGGGGCATGATTCCCCCCAGGAAGGGCCTTCTCAGCACAGAGCAGAGGGACATCCCCTTTGAAGGAAAGGCCTTGTTTTCCTCCCTCCCTGGCCCTTGCCCGTCTGTCCCGGCCCCCACCACCATGTCATCCGGGTTCTGGGGAGGCGCATGGGAGGTGGGGCTGGGAGAGGTAGGGGAGGGCACAAGCCTCACTCTCCCCACGTGCGATTCCCCAGTGCTGTTTGTGTTGGTGCCTTGAGAAGTTTGAGGGGGGTGATGGGCTCTCCTCTTACTGCGGAGGTAGTTTGCAGTCCCCGGGGGCACGGCCCGGGGCTGGGCATGCAGTGAGGACACTTGCAAGATGGGGGTGCCAGCTCCCCACCCCCATCTCCACTGGTTATTAGGCAGGACAGGCTTGCACTGTGCAGGGCATTCTGTGTGCCTGGCCTCCTGCACCAAATGTCAGAGGCGTCCTACACTTCCGAACACCCCCCGGGGGACACCCTCTCCTGGTTGAAAAATACTGCTGGGCTCTGAGGGGCTCAGTTGTGGGGATCCCCCCAGGTCAGCCACGCAGACCTAATATGGGGTTACACACGTGAGAACCCTGGGAAGGAGTCAGAAGCTCAGCCTGGTGTTCTTGCTGTGGCTCTCTGGGGTGGCGGTGGGGGTGAGGCCGGGCCACCCAGAGCCCACTGGGCTGCTTCTGCCCTTTCTCCTCCTTTAGTCCCTGCCCCCAGCACACACGCTGTCATCACTTGCCTGACACACACGCGCATGCACTCCCACACTCACGTGCACATGTACTAACATACGTGCACACTCACAGATGTACACTCTCACACAGATGCATGTTCATTTACTCACAAACACACCTGTATGCACACTCACACACACACTCATGTCCAAGCACACTTCCTGCCACACTCACACACTTACAAACTCCCATGCACTAATGCACACTCACCCACATATATATAAGTGGGTGACACACTCACCTGCAGGCACACGCTCACACACACACACAACCCTCCAAAGCCAGGTTTCCACCCAGGCTCCTCAGAGGAAACCCCCACTGTCTTGCTGGGGGGTCTCACCTCCATGGGGCCTCACGTCAATGGGGTGTCCTGGGGAGGAAGGAGGGGGTGATGCAGTCCTCAGCAGCAGCCTGTGCTCCTGGGAAGCAGGTGCAGTGAGGGCTGGACAGGGAGACAGATGCCTGTGTCACCTATAACCAGCACAGACAGGAGCAGAAGTCACAGGGAGAGCCGCTTAGCTAGTTAGTGACTAGGTAGTTACTATTAGTAACCAGTTAGTGACTTAGCTAGTCCCTCTGGATGCCAAAACAATTTTTTAATTTATCTCCCTCCCTTAACCACACTGATAAGAAAAGTAATTCATGCATATGTAGAAAATTTAGAAATTGCAGAAAAGAAGAAAAAAATTAAAACACCCACCATCTCACTGTTCCCTGAGAGAACCATTTTAACCTTCTCGTGGGAACTCTCTCTCATTTTTCTAATCATCTGTTGTCATGGTTAGTTTTACGTATCTATGTGCATTAATCATGCCTTTTATTTCCCATTTTCTGCTTTACCATTTTGGGGGCCTTGCTGACTCTGGAGGGGCTGCCCCTGTGAGCAGCAGCCAATTTCTAGAGAGCGAGAAAGGCTCCTGAGCTAGCACACCGTTCAGCTAACCAGAGCCCAGCCCCCAAAATCCTCTCCCAGACTCTCAAACACTCAGGGCCACCTTCCCTGTCCTAGTCACCCCAGGACCGGGACTGCCCACGGGGAACAGCCTTGGGGCCTCAGAGCCGCTGAGCTCATTTAAACTAGCTGGTCCTGACCCTGCCTGCCCCGTCTCACCCATTCCTGACAGTAGGAACTGCAGAGACGCTTCCTCACGTTTGACCCTTGCTCTCGCTGCTTCCTGACCCACCCTGGTACCTCTCCATGTGGCCCCCCCACTCCCTTCTCTAGAGATGCCCCCTCCTCTTGGAATGTGTGAGCAGAGCCAGCTATCTTTTCTCCTGATCTGTTGCCCTGGCCATACCAGAACAATAATAAAACCCATGCTTTAAAGCACTATTGTTACAATCTGAATGTTTGTGTCCCCCCAAAATTCATATGTTGAAATCCTAACGTGATGGCATGAGCCAGTGGGGGTTTGGGGGAGGTGATTAGGTCATGAGGGTGGAATCCTCACAATGCGATTAGTGCCTTTATAAAGGAGGCCCCAGAGAACATTCTTGTCCCTTCTACCTTGTGAGGACATGGCAAAAAGTTGACAGGCCATAACCTGGAAGAGGGCATTCACCAGAACCCCACCATGCTGGCACCCTGATCTTGGACTTCCCAGCCTCCAGAGCTGTGAGGAATAAATGTCTGTTGTTTATAAGCCCCCAGTTTGTGGCATTTTGTTGTAGGGACCCAATAGACTAAGAAACTATAGTACTCAGTTATGCAGTCAAATACTGACCTAGGCGTTGCTGTTAGATATTTTGTAGGTGTGATTAACATCTACAATCAGTTTATCTTAAATAAAGTAGTTTATCCTCCAATATCTGGATGATCCTTGTCCAGTCAGTTGAAAGGCCTTAAGAGCAAAACTGAGGCTTCCCTGAGAAAAAGAAATTCTGTTTCAAGGCTGCAATATCAACTCCTTCGTATATTGTTTCACTAGAGAAATCTCTTTTACTCCATGAAGATATTCCGGTGTTGTTACCATTCATATTTAAATCTAAAACTATCTGGAATTTATTTTTTAAATTGTGGTGAAAGCACATTTTTTAAATTGTGGTAAAAGCACAAAACGTAAGTTTACCATCTTAACCACTTTTAATTGTACACTTCAGCAGCATTAGCTCTGTGCACATGGTTGTGCAACAGATCTCTAGAATGTGCTTCCATCTCTTGGCTATTGTGAATAATGTTGCAATGAACAGGAATACACAAATATCTCTTTGATATCATGCTTTGAATTATTTTGGATATATACCCAGAAGTGGCATTGCTGGATCATACAGTAATTCTATTTTTAATTTTTTGAAGAATCACCATACTGTTTTCCATAGCAGCTACACCATTTTACATTCCCACCAACAGTGCACAAAGGTTCTAATTTCCCCACATCTTCTCCAACATTTGTTAATTTCCAGTTTTTCGATAGTAGTCATCCTAACAAGTATGAGGTGATATCTCACTGTGGTTTTGATGTTAATTTCTCTAATGATTAGTGATGCTGAACATCTTTTCATATGCTTGTTGGCTATGTTCTATATCTTCTTTGGAAAAGTGTCTACTCAAAGGCCTTTGCCCATTTTTTAATTTGAGTTATTTATTCTTCTGGAGTTGTAGCTCTTTTCATATTCTGGGTATTAACCCCTTACCAGATACACAATTTGCAGATATTTTCTCCCCTTCCAGAAGTTGCCAAAATTTTCATTCTGTTGATTCCTTTCTTTGATGCATAAAACTTTTGGGGTTTATCAGAGTCTCATTTCTCTGTTTTCGCTTTTGTCATTGGTGCTGTTCGTATCCAAGAAATCATTACCAAATTCAATGTCATGAAGTTTTTCCTGTTTTCTTCTAGGAGTTTTGCAGCTTTAGGTGTTCCATTGTTTTGAGTTAATTTTTATATATAGTGTGATGTAAGGGCTCAAATTCATGGAGTTAATTATTGCATATAGTATATAAAAAAATCAAGATTAATTTTGTTCTATATTTATGTCCAGTTGACCTAGCACTGTTTATTGAGAAGCTTATTCTTCCTGCACTGTTCTGCAGTGCCACCTGTATAATAAATCAAGTTTTCATATGTGTAGGCAACTGTTTCTGTTTCTGGGCTCTCTACTTTGTTATTTAGTCACTTACCTAACATCTCACCCTGACCACAATACTTTGTGTAGCAGTTAATATCTGCATATCAGACAGAGCAAGTACTTGCACTTTGTCATTCTTTTTCAAGATCGTCTCGGCTATTTATGGCTATTTACATTTCTACATAAATTTTATGATCTTGTCAATACACACATACACACACCGTATCTGTTAAGGTTTTGATTAAGATTGCATTGAATCTGGAGATGAGTCTTGGGAGAATTAATATCTTTATAATATTGAATCTTTCAATATACAAATATACTATATATCTCCACAAGTTGAGTTTTCTTTACTTTCCCTCTATAATATTTTGTAACTTTTTGATAAGAGTCTTGAATACCTCTACTACTTTAGTCCTACCTAGACATTTAATGATTTTATATGTTATTATAAGAACAATTTCTAAGTTTCCTTTTCTCATTGTTAGATGTTCATACGTAGAAGTACAATTGGTTTTGTATATTGATTTTATATAGTCAAGTGATTTTCTAAATTCTCTCATTATTTATTTCAGTTTGTCAATAATGGTTATAGATTTTCTAAATACACAACTGTGTTGTCTGTGAATAATAAAACTTATCCTGTTGCATCTTTTTCTAGCTTATTACAGTGGCTAAGTGTTCCAGAATAATGGTGAACAGACGTGCTGGTGATAGGCACCATGTCTGTTTCCTGGTCTCAGTGGGTGACGTTAACTTGACACCATTAAATGTGATATTTGCAATACATTGTAGGGTTTTTTGTTTTGTTTTTCTTTTTGATTTTTGTAAATACCCTTCCTTTATTAAGGAAATCCTCTTCTATCCCTGATCTATGAAAACTTTCATTTTTTAAAAATCATAAATGGCTGCAAAATTTCACCAAATATACTTTCTGTATCTATCAAACAATAATTAATTTGTCCTTACTTATTCTGCTAATATTGTGAATTACAGTGATTAGTTTTCTAATATTAAACAAACCTTACACTTCTGGAATAAATTCAGCTTGGTGTGACACCTTATCTTTTTTTATATCTTAGGATCTGGCTTGCCAATCTTGTGTTAGAATTTATATCTTCATTGATTAGATACATGGACCTGTAATTTTCCTTTCTTATAAAGACCTTGTCAGGTTTTGATGTTAAGGTGTGCTATCCTCATAACTTGAATAGAAAAGCATTTCATCTTTCCTATTTACTGGAAGAGTTTATGTAAACTGGTGTTATTCCTTCCTTAATGGTTATTCCTTCCTTAAATGTTTGAAAGAATTTGCTAGCATCTGGATCTAAATCTTTCACTGTGGGAAACTTTTTAACTGCAGATTAAATTGTTTTAAAAAGTAGATGTAGGACTGTTCACCTTTCTCAATTCTTCAGTGGTCAGGTTTGGTAAGTTAAATTCTTCTAAACATTTGCCATTACATTTAAATTTATTGACATGAAATTCTTTGTATTATCTTCTTTTATTATAATTGTAATGCCTTTAAGATTTGTAGTGATGCCTTCTTTTAAATTTAATTCTGATACTGGTTATTTATGTCTCTTCTTTTTTATTTTTCTTAATCAACTTTACTAGTCACTCTAAAGAATCAGCTTTTGGCATTATTGAACCTATTTTACGTTTTTTTTTCTATTTTTATTAATTTCTGCTCTAAGCTTTATTTCTTATTACCTTCTGCTTTTGGGGGGTTTAATTTACTGCTCTTTTTATTAGGTTTTCAAGTTTGGTCATTAGATTGCTAATTTGCAGGGTTTCTTTTTTCTCACAAATGAAACTAAGGCTAGCTCCCTCTAAGCATCTCTTATTAAATGACATCGCATAAATTTTTAACTTAACATTATTTTATATTTCATTATCTGTAATTTAAAAACATTTTCTGCTTTCCACTATGATTTATTCCTTTACCTATGGGTTATTTAGAAGTGCATTTTATTTAATTTATAAACACATGGGCATTTTCTATTTACTGTTTCACTATTAATTTCTAACTTCATTGCATTGTGGTCAGAGAATTTATTATGTATAATTTTAGTACTTTGAAATTTGTTGAGACTTGTTTTATGATGCAGCATATAGTCATTTTTAAAGCGCTTTTTTTCATGAGTGCTGGAGAAGAATGTTTACTTGGGGTTGTTGATTCCATTATTTTGTATGTATATCCATTTAGTCAAATTTGTTATTCATGTTGTTCAAATCTGTGATATCCTTACTGATTTTTTTGTCTGTTTTATTGTAACTTCACGAATATATTAAAATGTCCCTCTATTTTTTCTTTTGTTTCTGAAGAGTGTTATTCTATGCCTTTTGAAGTTATCTTGTTTGTTGCATGAAAATTTAGAACTATTGAATGATTTGTTTATGAATTTAAATTTTTAGTATTTTAAACTGTCTGGTCTCTAGTCATGCTTTTTTCCTCCTTAAAATCAATTTGGTTTTAATATGGTTATACAAGTTTTCTTTTGTTTCATGTTTTCATGGTATACCCCAGTCTGTCCTTTCACTTTGAATCTTTCCAAAGCCTTACATTTTGTATGCATCTATTGGGAAAGTCATATGGCTAGGTTTTATAACAAATAATTTAAGTCTGCAATCTTTGCCTTTCGTTAGAACTTTCAGTCCATTCATATTTGATATAATTACTGATGTATTAGGGTTGAAATCTATGGTTTCACTTAGGGGAAAATCAGTAATACTTACAATAAGGCTAACATTACTGGCAGAAGAACAGTGTGTCTGATATCCTTTGCAGAACCATCTCTGTCTTTCTCCACCTTTGCAAGTTTGCTCTAGAAGGAGGAGTACAAACTTTGGTACCTGCCAACCCTTCGGTTTACAGAGATCAGAAGAAGTGTTGGGAGACCTGCTTAAGAATTTTATCTAGTTAAAGAAGGCAAAAAAGTGGCATTTGAAAACATCTGCCCAGTCTTCATGTAGCCAAGGTGGTCAGGAAGAGTTCATGTCTGTGATGCTAATGTTACCAGTCTAATTTCTCATGTCTGGGTTCATGAGTGGACATGTTCTAGAAGTAGAAGGATAAGCAGAGGAAGGGAAATAGAAACTGCTCTTCCTGTATCTCTATAAGGGAATGATTATGAAAACTTTTGGCCAATTATGTTGTTTTTAGAAAACATATTATTATCCTGAGTACGAATGTAGGCTCTACTGTCTCTGAGAATTTATTGTATCTGTAGGAGATACATGTCTTCTTCCAGATTCACCCGCAGAAGCTTTAAACCTGCAGACAAGAATGAGGGGCTTATTTTCCCTTACCCTGCAGAAAGACTCTGAAAGAGACTATACCTGGAGTGCCAGTGCCCACCCTGGACTATCCCCCGAAGACCCTCCTGGTGATCCTCCAGACTGACAGCCTCAGACGGTTGGGTTCTACTTCAGGGATGATTGTGTCCATGGGTTGCACTGGTGGGTGATAAAACAGCTCCCAGATGAGACAAACATTTTGGGTAGGAGAAAATGTTTTTCCGAAGAGAGATAGAAATTAAGGAAGTGACTCTATGTCTTAAAAGGGGAGGAGAGGAGAAGACCTCAAGGCAAGCAAAAACAGCTTGAAAGAGGGTATCTTATTTTCTCTCCCCCCACCACCTACTTTGATCCGGGAAACATTCCCAGTTTATATTCAGTTTGAGATGCCGCTTCTTACATTAATTTCTTCCTATTTTTCTCTATACTTTCAGTAGTGTCTTTTGTGCAAACAAAAGCCAGCCCCATGTTGGTGACATATGTCGGGGGGAATCGCAATGGCCAAGGGAAGTGGGGTCTTCCCCAACATCCTTCCACCTCGGAGGCCAGTGCAACAGGGTTGGGATTGGAGGCATTGAAGTGTGACATGCAAATACATGGTCTCATTCAGTCCTTATTTTAAATCTTGCTATTATTTTCATCGTGGACCTTTTGCATTCATTTTGAGTTTTCAAAACTTCGAACAAAATTTGTATTTATCTTGATGGCAGAGATAAAGGGTGCCCCCTTAAACTTGGGCCTCAGGTAAGTGTCTTGCTCATTGCACCCTAGACTTGCAACACACCTGCATCCACGCACACACACGCAGATACACACACACACACACAACTGTAGCCTATATTCCATCTCTACAAAGCATATCACAGTTCTCTGAGCATGCCTCCGTGCTTTGGCACCAAGGGCATCCCCTGCCTATCATCTTCTCTTTCTGCCCTGTCTATCTGTAGACAGGCAGATCTAGCTCTCAAACTCCCGAGTTATCTTTCAGGAGGTAAAGTCAGCTTTAATGACCTCTCTAGAAACAAATAACCACTGTTTCCCCCACACTATTCCCTCACCCTGTACGTACCTCCTTCACTGTACTTATCTCACTGGATTTGCATTATTAGTTCACCAGTCTACCTTCTCTAATAGAGTAAGCGGTCTTTGTGGGCAGGCATCTTGTCACCTTGACATCTTTCTATTTCTAGCTGCTAGCACATAGTAGGTGCTCAAGAAAACATGCATTCAATGCTGAATGAAGACAAGGTACTGTCAGCACTTTACCAAAAGAGAAGTAAAGCTCAGAGGGCTGGGCAGCTTGCTCAAGGTCACACCGGGTCAGTCAGGCTCAAAGCCAGGTCTGCTGCCCAAGGCCAGTGCTGCTTGCATACCCAGGGTAAGCATCCCCCCTTGTAAAGCACCAGCACGCACGAGATTGTGGAGAGGCAGCACCCTTGCTGGTCATGCCGCTCTCTCTGCCCAGAGCTCAGCTGTGCCGACCCACCCCGGGGCAGCTTTCCAGGGCCCTCCCCCCACCTCACCGCCCTCCAAGGAGGCTGACTCCCGTGGATCCCAGTGAAGTTCCTGGACTCTGCTCCTTCTGGAGCTGAGGTCATGGCAGAGTCTGCTGACATAAAAGACGTCCCTCATCTCCAGACTGGAGCGTTGAGTTTGGCCAACCTTCCCAAGGTGTTGCCCTCGGAGGGAAGACTTTGCAGCATGAAATGGTCTATTCTTCATAGGACGTTTTTCTGGAAAGCCTCAGGTCCTGAAAGGGAGCCACTTAGGCAGTCAGAAAGAAGGCTTTTGTCAGGGATTTTTTTGCTTTTCTTGTCTTTTTTTAACCTTCTGCTTCTGACGCTGCCAGTCTGCGTCTCTCTCTCACCCCTGGAGCTTTCTTTTCAATACTGGTCATTCGTGGAATCAGCTCTGGCCTCTCCACCTGTGACTGATGGGAGAGCGGAGCCGCCTCCCTCTAATGAGGGGCCCTCCAGGCCCCACTGCCCTCGTTTTTGATACCTGGGGAGAGGACGTACAGGCAAGAGGCAATTGGATCAGAAAGGCCCCACTGAACAGACATCACAGCCAAGCTCAAAGAGAGCAGGAAGTAGAACAAAGCGCAAAAACATTTACAGAAGTGCTACAGTGTAAGGGGAAAATGTACTAGCAACTCTAACAAGGTCAATGGTGAGGGAAAAAAAATTTTTTTGAAAGGAATTGCTGAGGGAAAAAAAAGAGAGAAACCTCAAAAAGGGGCTGAGGACTCAGAGTAGAGCCTGCTGGCTGGCTCCTGGAACATTTTCCTTGATAGCTTCCCATGAAGCCCTATTTCTGCAAGACTTCAATACGGTGGAAAAGTTTATGCAACTGGTTGGGAGGAGGGTAAGAAGTGGTGAGTCACCAGCATCAGCTCTGTGTGTGTTTGCTTTCAATGCAGGCTTCCTGTGGGACCATGTAAATGGAGCCTTTTTGGGTCTTTGGCATGTGCTGGGCTGGGCTGGGGTGGGTGCATGTGACAATCTATTTCAAGGGAGTGTGGGGCTCTGTGCTTCCATGGCTGCTAAGAATGGAGCAAATGAACTAATGTTGCCTTGTGCTCTGGTCTCCAGTGTTGAAGAATAGGGAGGATTTAGGTGGCACTAAAGCTAAGTTCTGTGATTGTGGCAAGTCTCTCAAGCACCCTGAGCCTCAGTTTCTTTACCTGTAAAATGGGTCTGATATAATCTCCTTTGCAAGACTGTTCAGAGGATTATGATGTCCAGTCTGCATGGCAGAGGGACTCCATAAGTAGTTATTGCTCTTTTTTTCTTGTATTCTTGTTTTGTATTTTCTTTTTCTTTATCCCTGATAATGGGTGAGTTAAAGTAGAAATTCTCAAATCTTTGGCTTCTGAGCTAACGGAATGGGCTCTTATAAGCCTCTTTCCCAGGAGGTTTTTAATGGGACAGGCAACCTTAGGTCTTCGACTCACTCCTTCATCTTTATTAGTATGTTTTAATGTATTGGTCAGTTTGATATGTAAGTATTTTTTTACTATCCACAGCAATCGTTTCATCCTTTATTATAAAAAAAAGCCTTCTTGATTGGAGACTGACAAGAATTAGGCCTGGGGTGGATTAATGATCGTACATTGAGCATTGAGTCCCCTATACAGAATTTTATTGTTGTTAACAACCATTTGATCAATAAATATGAGAGATGCCCTCTCAAAAAAAAAAAATCTCAGCCATAGTATAAATTAGTCACAGGGATGAAAGCACAGCATAGAGAATATAGTCAATAGTTCTGTAACATCTATGTTGACAGATAGTAAATATACTAATTGGGGTAAGGATTTAATAATATATAACTGCTGAATCACTATGTTGTATACTTGAAACCAATATTGTATATCAACCTTACTTCAATTTTCTAAAATCAACAAAAAAATATAAGTCATTTTAATGTTAAATTCCAAAAAAAAAAAACCTTCTTGGAAACTTGCTGAGGTATAATTGACATACAATAAATTACATGTATTTAAAGTGTTCAATTTGGTAAATCTTGACGTATGCAGGATATATCTTGATAAGTATATATGAATATATATATATATATATATATATATATATATATATATATATATATATATATATATATATCTTGATAAATGCCTATGGATGAAATGGCTGGATCATATGGAAGGAATCTGGTTAATTTTTTAAGAAGCTGCACATTATTTTCCAAGTCGTGCCTTGAGAAATGACCGCCTTACGTTGGTTTGGAAAATGGCAAAAGTCGGGGCCATTGCCCAGTAGGATTGGGGGCTGGTGGGCAGGAAGCAGTAGACACACCAACGAAAATGCCTTTTCTGGAATGTATTTGCTCCAACCCCTCTGTCCTTAATCCATTTAGCTCAAGATTCACATCCTGGGACTGGCCTCGTTTATCTTACACATGACCACACCTTGGCTTCACTGAGAGTACATGTGATAGAAATACTCTGCCTCAAAGGCTGGGGTGCATTACCAAAAGCAGAGGGGGAAGACAGACTAGCCAAGGCAATCATCAGGGGACTCTGGGTAAGTCGCTTAACTTCCCTTCCTCGGGTTCTTATCCGTGTAGTAGGAACAACCCATTAAACAACAGCTTATCTCCTGGGGTTGTAAAAGAAAAGAGGAAAAAATATTAAAGGAAAAAAGCTGTATGACCTGCTTAGGGCAAGCATGGCATAGAGGCAGTGCATGAGTTTCCTATTGCTGCTCTAACAATTACCTCAAACTTAATGGCTTAAAACAACACAAATGTATTATCTTCTGTTTTCCTGGCTTTTCCAGCCTCCAGACACCCCCGCATTCCCTGGCCCACTGCCCCACCTCTGCATGACTCTCACCTCTGCATCTATCACACCACCTTCTCTGAGTCTGACCCTCCTGAATCTGAGAGGATCAGAAAATAAGGATCTTGTGATTGCATTTCAGGCCCATCAGATAATTCAGGATACACTCCCCACCTCAATCCACATCCTTAATTTAAGCATATCTTCAGTGTGGTGTATCTTTCAGACTAATGCAAGGTCCAAATCTAAGAGCAACCCTTTCATGAGCTTCCCTTTTACAAAAAACAAGGAGAGTTTCCAAAGGCCTCTCTTGCAAAAGCAGCCAGTGGGCAAAATACGAGTAACTTCCTAATTTTCACATAAGTAACCCTGGAAGGAGGGAGGAGATTGTGGGCAGAGGGGTGAGCATGCGCCGAGCTGGGGGCGCGTGAGGAGCTGGGTGTGGCTGGCACCGCCATCAGGAGGTGGGCGCAGGCCGGCTGCAGTGCTGTCCAGTTTCAGGGGGCCGAGTAAGAGCTGGGGATGAAGCTGGTGGGTGGGTTCCTGGGCCCCTCCCTGCACACTGGGTCAGCTCGCCGTGGGCTGAGGATGTCGCAGCAACTGGGTCACTCTTCTCAGAGCTGGTTCTTCCCATTCCCACCCCAGGATCAAAGGGACCCTCCCCTTCCCAAGAACCCTTTGTTTATACCCTTGATTTCCTGGCGACCTCCTTTCTCGACCCTGCTCTTTATTCCTGCTCTCCGGAGGACTCCTTCACCCGGCTCCTGCTGCGTTGGAAGGAAGAGATGCTGACCTTCCAGCCCAGATGGTGGCCCATGGGCCACTCCCCGCTCCGCATGCTGGTGGGAGCCTGGCCGGGCCTGAGCTCCCGTCCAGCCTCACCCTGTGGCTGCAGGGGATTCCCGAAGACCAATGGGCCCTGGTATCCCTTTGTTCTTCCAGCCCCTACCAGTGGGGTCTGTCCCTAGCTGAAGGAGTCAGCCTCAAGCCAGGTGTGCCCTCTTTTCTCCCTTTTGAAAATAACTCCCTTTTTTTTCTAATTACAAATATGAATTATATACAGAACATTTAAAAACTAAATTGAAACTTACTCATGATGCCCTACCCAGAGAGAACTAAAGGATTTGATGTATTTTCTCTTCTATATCTGTTTACATCTAAGTTACATGGGAATGTATTCTATTAGTCATACATTTATACATGTAACTATATAACACATATTAACAATACAAACAAAAATATTATATAATGTATTTGTTCAAGTGCACTTGCTGTTTTATAAACTCTTTTCCTTTTTTAGTGAACAATATATCATGTAGACACCTCTTCTGGCCATGAATTGCTCTTCTATGCCATCCCTTTAAATGACTGTATAATATTCCATCACATGGGCAACTCTTTGTTCTGGGTTTTTTGAACTGGGGTCCATAGGTCCCTGAGGACTCACAGGGAACCTCTGTGAGTTCTCACTCTGAGAATTTTTATATTTTTGTATTCTCATCTTATGAGATATGATTAGAAGTCACCAGGAGGCAGCACTGGGGAAGGACCCCCAGCCGGGGTAAATGTGTAATGGTGAGGAGGTGCAAAAGGAGAGACTTCAGCATCTAGAGTGATCTTTGGAAACTAAAGCATATCTTACCTGATGGGGTTTGGTGGGAAATGAATTTCTTTTGGTAGCATGGGAGCCATGTTAAGCTGTCAACTTACTTCCTCCTGCATTGGTTGAGATTGAGGCATTTTTGTGGAAGGACATGCTCATTTTGTCTCTTTTTGAAAGAAGTGAATGGCACTGGCCATTGGGTCATAAATAGGCATCATCAGATGTATTTATTCATTATTCACTCACTCATTCTTTCACCAATCATTTATGGGGTGTGTATTAGTTGTTGTCTATTGCTGTTTAATAGTTGCCCCTATTTTAGCAGCTTCAACAACAATAAACGTGTATTATCTCTTGTCATTTCTGTGGGTCAGAAATTCAGGATCACCTTAGATGAGTGGGACCTGCCAGGGTCTCTCATGAAGCTTCATGAAGCTGTAGTCAAGAGGTCAGCTTCGGCTATAGTCATCTGAAGGCTCAACTGGATCTGGGGAATCTGGTTCCAAGTGGCTCATTCATTCACGTGCGGGCAGGAGGGCCCAGTTCCTTGCCAGACGGACTTCTCCACAGGGCTGCTGGAGGGTCCTCACAGCATGGTGTCTGGATTCCTCTGGAATGGGTGGTCTAAGACAAATGGAGGAGAAAGCGGTCATATGTTTTTATGACCTAGCCTGAGGAGTCAGACTGTCTGTCACTTCTGCAGTGGGCCAGACTTTTGCAGGTCAGCCCTATTTGGTGTGGGAGGAAACTGCACAAGGCCATGAATACCAGAAGATGAGGGTAACTGGGGACCATCTTAGAGAATGGCTGTCACAGAGCGATGAGTCAGGCCGAGTGCTAAGGACAGAAACTGAGTGAGACGTTGTTTCACCCAGGAAAATGACTGTGGTGTGGGTGCACAGTTGTGATGATATATAGGGTCTAGTCAAAGGTAACGTTAAAAGTGTGACCAAAGGGGATTGGTCTCAGCCTACAGACACTCTCTGCTCACTGTGAGCCAGTATCACTGCACTGCTAACCAAGGTTGTCTCTGATGGGCAGAATCAAGGTTCAGGCTCATGGTCTACACAAAGTTAGTCCTTAATGGAAGGTCCATTTTGTTCCACTGCAAGACAGTTGGTATGAAGTGATCTGACACAACAGAGGAGCAGAGGTTGCTCTGTAACTCAAGTTGCCTGGCATACCTGGAGGCTCACTTCTTGCTCTGGGAAGTGCTAGTATGCTTACTAGAGTAGCCACAGATCTCTAGGAGGGTAAGGAAGGACTCTGAGCTCCAGGGATTCTTTTCCTCCTTTGGCAACAATGAAATGAACATTTCCTGCAGTCACAAGAAGTCAGCTGACCCCTCCTGCTTTGTGTTTTGAGTTAGACTTGCCTGGTGGTATTGGAGCCAGACTGAATTTCTTCTGGGAAGGGAGCAGGTTTCTTATTCTCCAGAACTTGGAATGGAGAGAAGTCTTCTCTTAATTTGTTGAGAAAATTACAACTTTCAAAGTGTGAAATCACTAAGGAGCAGAAAGAGAGGAAAGGTGGAGGAGGGAAATGAGATGTGCTGACGGACTAAAAGGAGAACCCTGTGGGTGCCCCTTTTGGTCTGTCCCAGGAAGCCTCACCTCAGCAGAATGCCAGCCAAAGCTCCGGCACACCACGAGAAGGGCTCTAACTCATGGAGCTTGATCTGGGGGCATCCGGGCTTTCCAGTGGGGCATGGCTTCATCAGCCTTTTTGGCCTCTGGTGGGGAGAAACTGAAGGGAAACTGGAACCATGATAGGACCTCAAAATGAAATACTCCCATTTTCACAGGAAGACCCGTCTGCATCTCTCCCTCTGCAGGCAGCTTAGCAGTGTTTCTGAAGAGGTCAAGGACATGAGCGGCCCAGCAATGAGCTTGGGTAGAGTCTGTACCAGTGGAATGTGTTCAGGCACAGGCTGTTGGATAGGCCTTGGCAGCTGTGACTGTCCCATCAGGACATCTGGACTTCAAAGAAAAAAATATGAAAGAGATTCGGGAACTGGCCTCCACAGATGAACTGAGAAGGCTCCAGTTTCTCTCCAGGGATCTTAGTGGATCTGCACTTTGACAAGAAGATGTCAGAGGAACCACAGATGGGAGAGATCTATGGTATAGAAAGACAATGATGAATTGTGAATCAGAGGGGAAAAGACGTGGTAACCAGAATGGATGTGTTAAGATCCATTTCCCCGGTCTCTTGAGGGTTCCAGATCTGAAAAGCATTATAATTACTACCAAGACCATTTTTTTTAGTCACCAATATAGGTTTATTCTTAGCATCAACATGGTTCGAGGTCAGGTTTTCCACAGAGGACCCAAACTAAGCATGACGACCACGGAAATAACTTGGGTCAAGAGATTTTGTTCAAGTTCTGATTCTGTCACTTGCCAGCTATGTGACCCTAGACAAGTCACTTTCCCTTGTGGAGGTCAACTTCCTAATTTGTACAACAGATAGGTTGAACTAGTTCATCTACAAAGCTTCTGCCTGAAGAATTCAAGGAGACTTTTTTCTAGAACTTGTGGCTCAACTGGTAATACACAATACCTACCAAGAGGAAACTCAGTGTCTTCACAACCATTAGTAAAATTTCAAATTAACATTCAGTTCCATATCTCCCTCAGGACTGATGTGCCGCAGCCAACCCTACCTACCATGACTGACCCTTCTGAGACTATGGCTTATAATGATACCTGTGATGATACTTAGATTTCTCCTAAATCCCGACTGTCATTGCCTCTCCCCACCACTCCAAAAACTTTCTTTAACATGCTATTCCCCACTACATGTTTACTGTGTGACTATTTATTTTGAGGAGTAACCAGGAAAACCCTAGATCCCACCTGGTCTCTGGCTGCCTTCCATCTCAGGTGTGCCCATCACTGGTCCACTGGCCACCCATCTAACAGTTGAATTCCCTGTACCCTGTTCCTGAACAGAGGTTCCCCACCCTGTGCTTCCATAGTTCTACCTTTAGGGGTGGAGTGGGAGCCAATTTCCTCTCTGGGCAGTCTTCCGCCTCACCATAGATGTGTTTTAAAGGTATTTGAATGTTGAGCTGAACTCTGGCTTCCTGAACTATTTCCCCTTGGTCTCAGTCTAGACATACAGAGTAAGTCTAATTCCCCATCCACATGACTACTCCTGGATGTTAGAACATCTATGTATCTCCATGCCTTCCCTTCTCAAAGCAAAGTAGCCCTAACATCATTACCTGTTCTTCATTTGAATAGTTTCCAATCCTTTCACCATCCCCCAAATGTAGTCCAGTTTCTCCATGCCCCTCCTCGATTGCTTCCCGGAACTGAAGGTGGAGCTCCAGATGTGGTTGGCTTGAGCTGTGCAGAATTTGCTTCTTTAGATGCAGTCTAAGATTGCCTTTGTTTTTTGGCAACTACATTATATTGTTGTATTGATTTGCAGGCAACTGAAACTCTACAGTATTTTTTTTCTTAACATGTGCCCTTATTAAGCCATTCTTTTCTTGTATGGCTGGTTTTTTTTGGACCCAAGTACATGACCCTATATTTGTCCATTCAAGAGCTCCTTCTTGTGTGGTTCAGACCTCATCCTAGTCTTTTGAGGTTATTCAGAATCCCAAGTCGGTCATCCAGCTGTCCCTCTGGCTTTAGGTCAACAGCCAATTTGATCCACATGTTTTCTAGAGCTTAGTCCAAGTCATTGATCAAAATGTTGAATAGAACTGGAGCAAAGGCACGCCTTGTGCTACCAGAAATCTTACTTGGGGTCAGAGATCACACACTGCCAATCCTGTTGTCAGAGGCAGCCTGCAGATGTATTTTGTTTGGTCTGCCATAGTATTTTCTCTCTTATTTTTAAACTTTGAATCAGTGGCCAACATCTGGATTTCTACCTTCTCCTGAGAGACTGAAGATGTCTCAATACTGAGTCGACAACCCAACATGGCAATAACCAGCTGGTGTGGCCGGAGCAGCTGTGTGTCGCTGTGTAGGTTGTGACTGCAGGACGTAGGCTCTCCACTCCCTACTGTCAAGCCCCTGGCCCACTCTGAGTCTTTGATGATCCCTACCTCACTTCCTAAGGCACTGAGTTAGGGGCCCCTGCTCCCTACTCACCAGCACCCTTTCAGTATGATTTGTTAACTCGTTATAAATCCACCTGATTGTACCATTGCCCAGGTCATACAGTCTCCTTGGATTTTATGAGAGATCTTGACAAGTTCTGCAAAAAAAGTTATCAGGTTTTCCTGCATTTCCTTGGTTTACCAGATTAAGACTGTGGAAGCTTGAATAGAGATTAGCTTGTCCTGTCTTGGTCTCTGACTCTTAACCATCACTATTTACCTTTCTAAGCATACAAACTGTCCTTTAAAACATTGTTGTTAGGACTTTTTGGGACTTGACCCGGAACTGGTAATCAATTCCCCCAGCAAGCATGCATGAAGACACCTTCTTCATTACGACAGCTCGGAGCACATCTTACTCATCTTTAGTGTTCATGCACTTTTGTTGCTGTCCGTGAGGTCTACGTTGGCATCATTTTCACAAATACTGTGATTTCTGGAGCAGAACCACTCAGGCTAGGAGACCCGATCCATCTGGAGTCAATAACTGTTCTGGGATAGCTTCAATTCCTTTTTACCAATGTCTGTTCTGTTCTATTCAGACAAATTATTCTCTTCTCAGAGAAATCCCAAATAGAGGAACAAGAGAAGATGAGGAACTTCATATCCCTTTTCCATCAGAACTACTATGCTATTAGACTCAAAAAGCAAGTCTATTCCTTTTTTTATCTTGTTTTAACTGTCACTTTCAAAAAAGAAAATCCCTTTATATTGTAACAGAGACAGCCAGCCAGCCACCAATGATTTAAGCCTTCCCTTTCATAGCATAGCTTTGCAACTAGGAAGGGCTGTCCTGCCAGGGACTACATTTCCCAGCCCCCTTTTATTAAATGGTGCCATGTGGCTGGTTCTTTCCAACGGAATGTGGGAGAAGTAATAAACATCACTTCCAGGCTAAAGAGCTTAGGATGTGAGTGGTCTTCACTTCCACCACCCCGGCCTCCACTATCTTAACTGCAGAGGGTCCAAGACTGGCAGAGGGTGGAGACACAAGGCAGAAGGAGATGAATCCCTGCACCACCACGTGGAAGGCTGCCTGCCAATCAGGATACTTTCCTTGAACTGTTCCAGGAGTGAGAAACTAGTTTTAATTATGTTACACTGCTGAAATGTTGTGCTCTGTGAGTTTAAGTAGTTAGCCTTGCCCTAAATAATGGAGTCATCTTAAGTGTTTTTTAGAAGTCTCAGTTGCCTGACTCTAGACTACTTTGCTCTCTTTGTCCTTGTGAATGTCTTTCCATCTTTGGTTGTATGTGTCTTTAAGAACCTCAGCTCTCTTGAAATTCCCTTGGCAGTGAGTCTCTTCAGGCATAACCCACTTCACTTCCTCACTGGGGCCATTTGAAACTGCATTGTCAAAATTACATTTCTACAAGCTTCCAGCTCTCTGTGGCTCATTTCTGTTATAGTCACTGCCATAGAATTGTGCATCAGGCTCCAGCACTGTGCACCTGGGCTGTTTCCCCAATGTCACACAGCCTCCAGGAACCTCTTGGATGATGATATGAATCATTAGGATGTGGGTGGTCTTCACTTCCACCTCCCCGGCCCCCACTAGCTTACTGCAGAGACTGTATATTAGTTAAGATAACACCAGGTGCTAAATAACCACCAAGATGTACAATAGCACAAGCAAAATAGATGTTTATCACTTACATAAAGTCAAAACAGGTTCACCTAACGGGACAGGCTTTCCTCTAATTCACAAACCCAGTCCCCTTCCATCTTATAGCTTCAACACCTGGTTTCCCAGATGTTTTCATGACCAGGCTTGGTGTTCATAACTTCTGCATTACCACTCATACAAAACCCTCTGGGAAATGTCATCTAGCTATGGGTCCAGGGGAAAAAAGAGTTAGGAAGCAGCTAGTCAGTCTCTGCCACAAAGTGTAAGGCTCCTCCTACTTCGGAAACCACTGCCGTAGATATTAGCTCATATTTTTCTTCATTCAGTTGCTCATCTTCATTGAACCTTCACTGTGTGCTGAAGAGTTTAAGGTCTGAGGCATCTTCGGTACCCCTTTCTTCCCCAGAAGCATGGATGAGTACTCCTCCGTTCACATAACTGTCCACTCCTGGAGACCCTCCCTGGCTGAGCTGATGAGAGCTTGTCCCTGCTGTGCTGCTCACGTAGTGACTTGGCCATCTCTTGGACCAGGTGGTTTCAACTTCTGAATCACCACAGATCCTTGCTCCAAATACATCTTGTTGCCAAGCACTGCACAAGCCACAAGGAACACTGTGGTAAGCAAGAGAGACACCGCATTCGAAAGAATCCCATAAGCTAGGCAGGGTGCATATGTTTATTTCTGTTTGAAAGTTGAGTCAAACAGCCTGCCTGAAGCTATACCTGCAGTCATCAGCAGGTGAGGGCTGGGGCCCAGGTCTCCTTCAGTGAATGGCACATACCTGAGTTCGCTTTTATGCTTCCTGCTCATCTGTGCAAGTCCACCCAAGTCTGCAGGCCTGACACCAGAAGAAACTGACATGTTCTGGGGAAGAAACACTTTCAGAAATGTGGAAACCTAGATCTTGTCCTTGATACTGTGTCAGCCTGGGGTGGTGGTGCTACCCCCAGCTGTTCTGTCAGAGGGTGGCAGAGACCCACCAGGAAGCGGAGACCCAAGTCTAGGGCCTCCCACGTGGCAGTCCCGCCTCACGGCTCAGGCTGTTCCAGTCTGGCGAATTTCTCCTCCCAGACATTCACGCTGTTGATTCGGTGGCGTCCTTCTGAACAAAGCCCCAGACATTTGGCTTGCTTGGGCTTTGTTTCTCAAGTTACCACTTACCACTCACCTAATATGGTTTGGTCCTACTTCCAAGTAACACAGCTGCTGAAAGGACGCCTCCTACCAAGGTCCCGGCCACCGAACAGCTCCTGCGAAGGTCAGGCTGGCCATGTCAGCCACACACACAGGCCAGGAGCCAGCCACAGGGCAAGCTCTGGTCTGAGCCCTTCTCGGGCTGCTCCAGGGCAGAGGGAGACGGGCGTGGCGTCATAAAATAACCCCAGATGTGAAGGGATGGGGCCAGAAGTTTGGCTGGAGGTGAGGCCCTCAGGACTCATCTGTGTGGAATGGATTAAAGTCACCCTGAACCACATGTCCCGAGTTTATAAGGACTTTTTTTTTCTTACTGCACTAGGCAAGTGACGTTTATTGTAAAAACTTTTGAAAGCAAAGGAACTAAAAATGATTTCTATCATCATCACTTGGATACAATTACTCATAACCTCTTGGTCTTTGCTGTGGACTGGATTGTACCCCCACCCCACTGCCAAATTCATATGCTGAAGCTCCAATGTGATTCCATTTGAAGGTGGGGCTTTTAGGAGGTCATTAAGGTAATGTCCTAATCAGATGGGACTGGTGGCCTTATAAGAAGGAGATCTCTCTCCCTCTCTTTCTCCATATACACAAAGACCATGCGAGCACACATCTAGAAGGTGGCTGTCGGCAAGCAGAGAAAAGAGTCTCCACCCAGAACCTAATCAACCAGCACCTCTATCCAAGAAGACCTTGGCCTTCTCAGCCTCCAGAACTGTGAGAAGATAAGTTTCTGCAGTTTAAGCTCCCCAAGTCTTTAGTATTTTGTTATGGCAGCCAGAGCAAATTAATGGTCTTGATAACCTTCTTCCCCTGGAACACTTACTTTTATTTACCAGCATATGAAGCCTTATTTTTATATACAGTGCTTTAAACGTTGCTTTCTTAGTTATACAGTATGAATTGTGTTCTGTCGTTAATTGTTTCACATGCCATGTGTAATGGTTGCAATACGTTTCATCTAGAGTATTCTTGGGTATGGGTCTGCTACAGATTATTTAAGCAATATTGTAATTTTTGATATTTAGGTTGGGTCAAAATTTTCTCTCTTATAAACAGTGCTATAAGGAACAAAATGTTTGCCTGGGTTCTGATCCTGGCTCTGCAGCTCACTTGTTCTGTGTCTCAGCTTTCCTCCCCAGTAAGATGGGGAGAATGAAAGATGCTGCCACACAGGGTTGTTGTGCCAGTTAAATGCACCAATCCAAGTAAAGCGACTAGAACAGAGACCAGCACAGAGTAAATGCTCAGTAAATATGAATCTAGAGCTATCTCAAGGCCAACAGGTGGCTTTCATGGCCTTCCAGGAGCCGGCAATCCAAGTGAGCAGTGGCCTTCTTCCCCAGGGTGAGGCAGCAAGGTCTCCCCAAGCCCCTTCATCCCCTCGCCTTTGGTCACGGTACGTACAGCTTCCCACAGGAAGGAGCTGCTACCCTGGGCCCACACCAGAGCTACAGTACTGCGTGGAGCCGGTTTCCATGCCCTCCCATGGTCCCAGTCAAACATGAGGTTCTTGAGAAAGAGAAATCGACTGTCCCCGAAGAGGAGAGAACAACACAAACTGATCTGCAGTTAATATTGGGAGAAACTAAACCCAGCCATGCTGAATAAACAAGTGTGCTCTTTGTCCAAAACACCCCAGCTGGAGGGGCTGAGCTCCCAGGTAAGCCTTATTTTCCCCTCTAGTATTCATAGCAGTTCTGTCTCTGTGGAAAGGAAGGAAAAGAGAGGAGAAAAGAAAATAGAAGCCTGACTCCCCCAAAAGGAAAAGAATCCAGATTTCAAAACGTTCAGACTTATTTCTCCTTCAAAATGCAACTTCAGAAACCTGTCCACCCTCCATCAAAGAGCAGAGCTGTTTGAAGCCACCCCCTCCCCAAGCCTACCTGCTGATTATTCAGGAAAATATTATATTGACATGACTCTTTGGAAATGAAAGGCTTTGCAGTGCTTGCATACAGCCCCATGACTATCTTGCACCTATACATGATTAAAAATTTAGATGGCTAACTTTGAAACAATCAAATGCATCAGAAGCTTCTTAATGAGCCGCTATCTGAACTGCAAACTTCAGAAAAGTGCTTCTGTGGAAATTCCATTGTCATTGCTCCGGTAAAGTCACAGTGGGGTGGATTTATTCAAGTTTATTTTTTGGCACACTGGTCCTCCCAAAATATTGGGAGATATCTTTCTTAGCAAGATGTGGGAGAAAACAATGATGCTGTCTCTTTCATTTATCTGCAGTTTGACAGGAGTACAGTTTATTAACTTGAAAAGCGGCAGAGACATTATCTGAAGCCTGGGGAGTCTAGTAGAGATCACCTCCCTTTTGTACCAGTGGGAGTTGGCGACATTTTGAACCTGCTCACCATTAAATGCCTTCCTGAGTGGTGGAAAAGCCTTTTAAAAGAAAGCCGATGCATTTATGATGTAAATTCGTTATTTTGACAGTCTTTGAAATCTGTCATATTCACATCCAATTTAATGCCTCGCAAAAAAAGAGGTGGGGGGAGCTTTTCTTTTAAAACACTTTTAAGATTTTCAAAGCCATTTTCATGTAGCAAACTATTGTTACACCCAATATATCCTGAAAGTATTTTAGCCGAGGAACTTAAAGGATTCTGTTGTAAGTCATGTCGCATTTTAAAACATGGCAGGTTTCAAATAAGCTTTGACCAGGATATCTCTTTTTGATTAGTTAAAAGCTGTTCTTGATTTCCACGTACACAATTAGCCAGCACATATGCACTTAGCGGTTTAGACAATCATTTAGTATAACAGAAGTTGACCTTATGAGTGGCCACATATGTTGTTGTATATTTTGGGTAACTGAATCTTCCAGACTATTGAATATAAGGGTCTCCTATGGGCTGTCTGGGAACACAGCCGAAACCCTAGAGCAGTGGTTCTCAACCAGGGGCCGTTTTGCTCCTCAGAGAAAACTGAGCAACATCTGGAGACATTTCTGGTTGTTCCCACTGGCGTAGAGGTGTATGGCATCTGCAGGGTTGAGGCCAGGGATGCTGCTAAACATCTTCAGGTGCACAGGCCAGCCTCTCAAAGCAAAGAATGATCCATTCCAAAATGGCAAAGATGAGGCTGAGAAACCCTGCCGTAGAGGCAGGTGGTAGAGGTCTCTCCCTGCAGGCCAGTGCTAGGTATCCTCACACCCGTGCACTGAACTAGTGGGAAGCAAAGCATGAGGACCCCCTCAGCTGCTTTTTGACAAATAGGTCTTCTCAGACTCCTCTCCACACCTACATGGACCAGGTCCTCCAAGAAACGAGTTGTTGGAAGGTACCACTCAGATGTTCCCCGAAGTAATTTTGACATAGTTAATGCACAAATGAACATCTAAGAACCATCAGGCATCTTTTCATTTTTAGAGAGTCTCTGCCTTGCTCAGAATTATTAGCTTTTAATGTGTACACAATTCCAATGAGCATGCCTACTGTTTTCCTGGTTTGGAACATATTAGTAGTAGGGCAGCTGGCAGAGATGGGAGTCCCCAACTACAGCAAAAGTGACAATGTTCCATAAACAGGGAGGAAGCAGAAAATCTTAAGATTAAAAAAAAAAAGCCCAACAGATACAAATTCTCAAAGCACAGTATCCTCATTAGGGACAGTTGGGCAGACAGACAATATACAGCTAAGTGAATGGTAAACAATTAAAACATCCGCTAGTGTAAGCACCATGCAGAGAATTACAATAGGGTGAGAGACAGCAGCTGAGTAGGTACTTTTGTTCGCAAGGTCAGGAAAGGTCTGTTTAAGCTGAGATCTGAACAAGAAGAAACCAGCCATGGGGAAATAACATCCCAGGCCAGTCGCACATCTAGAAAAAAGGGCCCTGAGGCAGGAATGATCGTGGGGTGTTGTAAATAAAGACCCAAGAGGCTGGGCTGGGCTTGCCTAGAGGAAGAGCCACGTGAAGTCCGGGTCTCAGCAGCAGAAGCTTTGCTTTGCCACGTAAGGACCTGGGTCTCAGTCTATACAGAAGAGGAAGCCATCAGAGAGCTTAAAGTAAGACAGTGACGTGATCTGATTGTTTTCGTAAGATCTATCTTGCCCACCGGTAGAGAGTGGATTGCACAGGGGCAAAAGGGAGAGAAGGAGGCCAGGACGGTAGGCAGGCAATGTCAATGGACTCCAGCGGTAATGGCTGAGGTGGAGAGAAGTAGGCGGAAGCCAGATAGGCTGGGAGAACTTGCCGATGGATTGGATGTGGGTGATGAGGAAATGGGGATGAGCCCCTAGACTTTCAGCTTGAGCAAATCCCTTTCAAGAAGACCACCTACACAGATGGGATGGGCCTGGGGAGACTGTAGGAATTCAGGGGCTCTGTTTTGTCTTTGTGAAGTTTGAAGTGCTGACAGTGCAATACATTCCAGGGAGAGGCAACTAGACCCCGGCAACCGCTGATATGTAGGTGGTGCTTAAATCACCACTTAGGGCTGGACAAGAGAAGGGGAACATCATGGAGAGACAGAACCATGGGCAGGAGCAACAAAGGAAAAGGAGCAGACAGAGAAAAACCAGGGAAGGAGCATAAGATGCTGCAAGCAGGAGAGAGTGGTTAATGATGTCCCTGGTGCGGTCAACCCCAGGAGTGCACAAAGCACAGGGGACTGGGTGCGTTCTTGCCAGACAATCCCTTTGCATAGGGGGAAGTGGAGATACTCCACAACCAGTGAGACTGGCCAGTCAGAGCAGACGCTGGGCCTTGGCAGCCCGTTAGGGTCAGAGACCCTCTACTGTACCAGCCACTAACTCTTCCGTGTCTGAATTGTGAGGGAGCCCAGCAGGTCCTGGGGTAAGAAGGGCAAATGGAACAGCATCCAGAGGACTAGAGACTGTGGCTGTTTGTCAGCCCATTAACCCAACAGCTCAGTATTATCACCACCAATGCAGTACATAACCATCAGCCCACAGCCCGTCCACTGTTAGCTGATTCGAGAGCAGTGTTTTTAACAGTCTGGCCCTGATCACCTGCATCAGAAGCCCTTGAGTCCCGCCTTAGACTATGCCAGTAAGACTCTGTGGCAGTAGATCTCCAGAATGTGCATTTAGCACACCTGATGAAATTTGAGAACCACAACATAGGGGAATAGTCCTAAGGACTGAAGGACTTTCTGAAGTTGCAGGTGGGTATGATCCCAGGGTCTGGCTGGGTACCTCTATCTGTGGGAAAGGGTGAGAGGTGACTGGTGTTGGGGTTCAGTATGATTGAATCCAAGCCCCACATTTTTCAACTCAGTCTTCCATCCCAACACACCTTGTCAAGTTCCACTAATCCCTAGTACAGAGGGGTTTTTAGCTGGATCCACACTTCCATATTAGTTTGCAGGACATCTTCATCTCCTGCGGAGGTCTTCCTGCAGTTCTGCTTCAAAGTGGCAAACCCAAGAAGCCTGGAGAGAGTTTTAGTGAGTGTTTACAGATGCCTTATCGCTTAAGGGGGAGGAGGGTGGAGTCAGGGGGTGGGGGGTGTCGGGTAAAGGAACAAATTTCTCCAAAGCAGTTCAGACCTAGCTTAATCTGCTGAGGCGATCAAACGGAAGCTTACAAGATCTCTCCTACAAAGAGGGAAATTAAGTTTTCTGGCTTGTCAGTCACTCAGGATCTAGGCTGGTGTTTTCTAATACATTGAGTCATCCTCTACAGGGTGCTAATTACAGGATTCTGGAAGGAGGTGTGTGAGGGTGTGCAAACACACACCCACATGCATACCATCTCACGTGTGGGTATTTATGCATGTGAGTGGGTGTCCACACAATTAAAAGAATGAAATACCTCTCCTCTAACTGCACTGGAGAGAGAAATTGATCACTTTAGAAACTATTATCTCTATTTCTGAGTTGAATTGGCAGGTGGAGTGGGCCAGGGATTGGTTTTACCAAATCACCCACAAATTCTATAATTGCCTGACATGAAGAAGGGACACATGTGTATACTTTTCTTTTCTTACCTCAGAAGATTCTGTTCTTCCCGAAGCATCTCCCTGGAGAAGGGAAATTGAATGTTTGGAGGCTCAGAAGGAGGTCACCTCCTCTGGGGCTTAGAGACAGAGAAGAACCCTGGGCACGTTCAGGGTCTGCCCACCCTCACCCCAAGTGGTGAGCGTGGCTCAGGGATGGAGCCTTCGTATCTGGCCTTCTCCTTGGCATAAGTGAGGGCCAGGCTGCTAGGGAAAGGAAACAGTTTGGAACTTGGCCTGATAGACTTGATCCTGGTTCAGAACATAGTACACCGCATAAACCACCATAATAGCGCCTGGGAGAAAGACGGTGCCCCGCGTTTGGTTATGGGGTGGGCTGTTTCCTATGCAGAGAGCATATTTAATCATGTTTAACTATAGGGGGAACAGTCACTGCCATCCTTGATTTTCCCACAAAAGGACTTGGCTTTCCCAGTGTCAGCCACTAAGCACCAGGGGGTTTCCTCGGCAGGCCCGGCCCAGCCTCCCTCCTTCCCAGGGAAGCCAGCCCGAGCCCCAGCCACGGCGGACATGTCTCTCCTCACTCTCTCTGCACGCTGCTGAGCCACATTGCACGTTATGATATCTCAGGATTCACAGCCGTGTCTTCTCTCTTTTAAGTTTCACTTTCTAGTCGATTCAGTTTTTGAGGACGAACTGCCCCGCGGTGTCCTGACTAAGCGGATCGGCTGGCCTCCTCGGCTGCTCTCAGCTGCTGCGGAGTTGGGCCCCGGAGGCTCTGGGAGCCCTCAGCACCTCGGGGAAGCTTTCTCGGAAGCAGGACGGGGTTGACCGTGCTAGCATGAGCTCCACAGCCCGACCGCGAGGGTGTGGGCGGCGGCTGGGATCCCCCCACCCACCGCACCCCCACCCCTGCCTCTCTCGATGACCTGGGGATGCTGCTTAGCCACTTTGTACCTCCGTTTCCTCAGTAAGCATGCCTTTCTCATAGGGTTGCCTGAGACAAGAGCTGATACATGCGAAGGGCTTAGGAGAGCGCCTGGCACGTATGGTCAGTTCTGTACAACTGTCAGCTGTCATTATTCTGCTCCCGGAGTGGTGCCCCTGTTGGCACGTGCACACATATGTTTTTTTAAAGACTAAAATACTGCCCCTGGACTGTTTCCTGGGGCTCTTTAAAGTGCCTTTGATGCAGGAGGGAGTCACCATGAAGCTGCAAATGATGCTTGACCACTTACCGGCAACAGGTCCTTGTGCACATTAACTCCCACATCTCAGGTCTCAGAGTCTTGATTAGAAGATGAGATAATACTAGCTTATCTTAAATGATTTGGGACAGAACTGGCAGGGCGTCCAGCCTGGGGTCAGGGCTCAGTAAGTGAGAATTGCTCTAGTGGAGCCGCAGGCTGTTGTTAGTATGGAAGGGGAGGCGGGTTGTGCTACAGAGCCTTCAGCCGCACCCCTAAATGCCAACTGTCATTCCTGAGTCCTCTACATACTGTCTCAAGGACTAAATTAAATGCAAATCTTTTCCCTAGAAGGGACACCACAGTCACCCGTTTGCTTACATCGACCTCAGAAGAAGTTAGTTTGCAGGCTGAAACAGAAGGGTTCCTGGGAAAGTAAATACACACTTGCTTAAGACTAAGAGCAGGACAAGACTGTCCAGGTCAAGGACAGACCACCTTATGAAGGTCAGACACCTCTACTCCCCAGAGACATCACTCCCCAACTGGCGGGTGGTTAGGATGGGACTTGAATCTGGGCCTCTGGTTCCTCCTGCTGGGAGGCGTGGGCAGTTTGAGAACAGCATGAGGGCATCAGGGATGGGGTAGGAGAGGAGACAGGTGGACCAGGAGGTGGAACAGAGTTCAAGGTGCAGGGCACCCACTTCTCAGCCTTGACCTTGGCCCATGGCTGTTGCTGCACCTGGCTAGAGAGACTCCTGAGCAGCAGTTGGCCCACCGTGCCCACCCCCAATGTCCCCCCACCTGCCCAGGAAGCCCTGTTCCAGCCCAGCCTCCCAGGAGCACCTGCAGGGCGGCCAAGGCTGACTCAACATGTCCCAGGTGAAATCCCTTTGTTTTGCCAGGGCTTGGCTTCCCTTCCCAGGCCAATCGCCATCATGATTGCTCACATGGCAGTTGCCTGGTGATTGCTGGGATTAAAGAGCTCGGGTTCGAAATCCATTCTGAACTGCATGAACGAGAGGGTTGGAAGTAGAGAGCTAGAAAAAGGACAATGATTGACGATGGGGATGAAGTGCCTCTTCTGCATGCTGCAGGGGACATCTCCCTCCTTCTCTGAGCTCACAGCACCCTTTAATTCAGTAGAGGCCTATCTGCGGTCAGCACACCTCTCCCCTCCTCCCGCAGTTGAACAGATTGAATGGTGTGACTCCTCCACTGACCCTCTGGCCCACAGGGATTGCTTTGGACTAAATGTCAGGTTCCATAGCCTTTTCTGTGACTTGGAGACTTAGAAAAAAGGACAATCAGAGAAGATTGAGAGACCACCCATCCTGTTCGCTTGGCAAGTGCAGATGATCAGGACGCCTGTGGAAGGGGGAGAGGTCAGTGGTAAGAGGAAGGTGGATAAATAAGAAGCCCCCCTCGCCACCCACCCCCAGCCTTTGCTAAGGGAGAGGCAGGCGTGATCAGGTGCACTGGTCGGCTGCAGCCCTAAGTCCTTTCAGCCGGGCAGGAACCAGGCCAGAGGCGCGGGGGTGTCTGCCCTGTGGTCTGAGACAGGGGTTACTCAGGACAGGGACATGACCAGACCTGAAGACTCGTCTTAAAGGGCTGTTTCAGCATCTTGCAGTCTTGGCACCTCAGGAATGGGAGTACAGGGTGGGAGGGAGTTGGAGCAGCACCTTGCGTGAGTTTTCTTAACAGTGACAAGTTGGTACTCACCAGTTGTGGCTGGGGGGCAAGGGACGCGGGGTGCAAGTGAAAGAGAGAGGAATGAGAGTGGGAGAGGAGGCAGCACGGAGCTGGAATGACTTCCAGCCCAGCAAAGGCTGCCGCTGAGCCAGTGGGAAGTGCTTCTTTCCGATTCTAGAAAGTCTGTGATTATCCTTGCTGGCAAGGCTCTCTCTTCTGAAGCCCAGAGTGGTTGGGTTGCAAGTGACAGGAAATCAGGACTAGGAGAGAAAGGTTGAGGTGTTTCTCCAGTGGATTAATAAAAGCCTCCAAAAGAAAATGCTCAAAAGCTTAAACGCTCACAGATGACCCAGATGGGATTTTTATATCTACACCAATGCCAGAGGCAGAGGCCGACCATGCTTAATTACCCAAAAACAATTCTTCCCAGAATAACTCCAAAATTCAGTCTTCTTTTAGCATTCCAGGGGGTGGGAGTCTTTGCAGAGGGGGAAGGGGCAGGCAGCAAGAAGAGGGAGAGGGGGAGGCCAAAGGTTTTGAATTAAGCCACTATAATTAAAACTGCGAAGCAAAATTCATTTGGAAGCCCAAGTGCTTTAATTGTCAAGTATGAGATTGTAATCTTCCTCATTCCCTAGTCTCTCTCTCTCATTTTATATTTATTTATTTGTTTGTTGGTTTATATAAATGTATGTAAATATATGGACACTTTTTTCTCCCCACTTTGGGACCATTTGAGAATAGGCTGATGTCATCTCCTCTCATCCCTCAGTGTGCATTTCCTAAGAGCAAGGACCTTACCTTCCATAACCATGGTGAATTACCAAATTTAGGAACTCGATGACTGCAATGCTTTTATCGAATCCACATTCCAAGTTCATCAATTATCCCAATAATGTCCTTTATTGCAATGGCTTTTTCTTCTGACTCATGATGATTTAGATGTTCAAAAAGCAAGCACGATTTTTTAGGTCTTAATGGAATCCCATCTGTGTCCATACTGTTTTGTTTGTATACCATATGCTTGGTTTCAGAAAGGATTTCAAACAGCGTACCAAAAAAAGGCACAAATATATAATACAACACAATGCAAATTCAAAATATTAAGATGAAAGATATGAAACAGAGGGAATATGAGAAAAGGGGGGAAAAAAAACTAAAGCTAGAGGCAAGATTGCATCGTAAGAGACAATCCAGGAAGTCCGTTACATTTGTTGCTGAAGGTGAACCATGCTTTTGCCTTGAGCTTCCTAGCAGCAGAAGCAAGGAAGGAAATAAAATCAGATAGCCATGGCAGCAGGAGGGTTCCAGGTGGGGGGTTTCCTGTAAAGTAGCCTTTTGTTTTTTTAATGTTAATATCTATAGTTCATGACTGTGACACCATCTCTCTTTTCCCAGTTTCCTCGCCAAGCGCATGCCTCCCTGCCCTCTGAGGTGAGAAAAGCGAGGAGAAGCCTTCCAGATCCTGGTAAAAAAAAACCACCGCACAGACCCACCCTGTGTAGCTCTTGTGGCATTCTGGCTCTTTCTTTCATAACACTGTCACTGATTGTCATTTTATATGCATTGATTTAAATTACTGGTGGTTCATATGCACTTGTGTGTGCATTTGACTATAGCTTCTCTCCTACTGGAGTGTAAGCTTCTGGAGGGCAGGGACCTAGCTGGTTTGTTTTCCCCAGGGTTTCTCTGGGGCCTAGAACAACCCCACTAACCAGTGCTGAGAAGGTTTTGTTGAATAAAGGAGTGTCCCCGGGAACCTGCCTTGCCACACCTGTCCACGTGTCCCACTGCATGTGATGTAAATAGATTCTGAAGGAGCCAGAACAGTTCCTCAGCTTGAACGTGGAATCCAAACTCAGGGGACAGCTGGGCAGCCAGTGGACACCTGATAGCTCTGCTGACAGATGGACATTGGGACTGGCCGAGCGGGGCCAGGGACAAAGGCTGGCGTTGGCCAGGGAGGTGAGGACACCCGCCCGCCTCCTCTGTGTTCTGCAGCTGCACAAAGGAGCCATCTGGGCCACACCCGGCGGGAGGGGGGCCGGTGGCGCCAGCGTTCCCTGTGAGTGCGGGGCAGCCCTCTGCCAGGCCCCACCGTCTCCTCCCCCAGCAAGCCCAGAGCTCGGCAGGCGCCTGCTGGCATTAAGGCTTCTGCTCCCACCAGCTGCTGGGCTCCCAAGGGTGCACTGCCACCCACACCACCCTCTGACACCTTAGGGGTCACCTGGGGAGTGGTGGCTTGGCCCCGTGAGCCTGCTCTCCCTCTGCAGCCACCTCTCCTGTCCCCCCCCCCCCGCTACCTCTACTTCCCTTCCCCAACCCCACACAGGAGGTGGGCCCCAGTTCCCCAGGATTCAGTCAGAGCCTCCAACACATCTTTTATTAATATTAATTCATAAAAAAAAATTTTTTTTTCAGTGCTATTTACCATCTGTTTTTTTCCCTTGGCTGAAAATAATTGGAGACGAATCGCCTGCTGCTTGGGTCCCCTGCATAGGCTCAGAAGGAACAATGGGAACAGACAATGACTGCATTTTTCTCCCCAGCAAAACATGCTCACGTAAACTCTCCTCTCTGGGTTGCAGAAGCTGTACTAAATCCAGTGGGTCTCATACCCCAGCATTTCATCTCATCTCTCTGTTGAGAGTCTTGTGCATCTTGGGTCCAGAAAGCCTTCTCCAGAGGGCTCTTTGATTTCTATCAGCCAAGTTCACTAATTTTCCTCTGTCCTAACAACATCTGGTACATTTGATGTTCCACTAAAGTTTGCACCATCTGCAAATATAAATAGCCTGGTCTTGATTCCATTAGAGGCCCATGAATGGAACAAAAATATTCCGAGCTTCCTGTGCCATGAGGCCGTGGGCCTCAGGACTGGGCTCCGCTTTGGGGTAAGCTAGGGGAGGCCAGGAGGCTTCCTCCCTCCAGTGGAGTGGGACCTTTTGGTTTCTGGCTGATGGGCTCTCAGCCTCCCTAGATCCCTTCAGAGCCATGCAACCGTATGTCACTGTTGAAAGGACCTTGCAGAAGGCCCCTTAAGCAGATTCAGTGCTGAGGACAGAGCAGGTCTCCATGAGTTGACTTCACTGAAGCAGGATGGAAGCGCTGGCGCTGACTCCCCTCACCAGGTGCACTTCCTGGGAGAGTTCGAGGGCCCTGCTGTCACTCACTGGCTCAGGATGGCAGCTGAATTCTATTTTTTACAGGCACTCACTGGCTTTCCCTCCTTCCCACTAGATTCTTTTCTGCCTCGTGCCCTGCTCTTTGGACGTGCACACATTGCCAGGTCATTTTATGCCCATCCCTAGGCTGGGCTGAGCTTATGCAATCTTCAGTTTCTCTCTATTTACCCCATGCCACCACGTGAGGACACAGCAGGACGACAGCTGTCTATAAACCAGGAGGTGGGCTCTCACCGGACACCAGATCTCCAGAACCTTGATCTTGGATATCCCAGCCTCCAGAACCAGTAGAAATAAATGCCTGTTGTTTCAGTCTCTGGATTTTTTAACAGCAGCCCAAACTGACTGGGACGTCAGGCCCCATGTTGAACTCTCAGCTTCAGAGAGAAACCTTTCTTGCCAAAGTTACCTGAGTTTGACCCAAGAATGCCCTGACCTTTGCCGTGCCCTCCCAGAAGAGCCTGGCCTCTCAGCTACTGTTTGCCTCTCTCCGCCAGCACCCCCAAACACCACCTCCTCTCTAAACCCCAGACTCATTCACTGCACACCCTCCAGCTTCTCCAGCAGGAGGAAAACCTGGCACTGTGGGGATTCATCGCCACAGCCCAGTCGTCCGCGGCTCTCTTGTCAGACAGTGCTGACACCTACCAGCCCTTCTGGAAATAAGTCATCTCCTACGACACCATACCACGGTGTCACACACCAGGAAGGAATTTGCCAGATAGATGAGACTGAGATACTGGGTGTCCCAGACTGAATGTTTGTATCCCCCTCAAAATTCTTATGCTGAGGCCCTAAGCCTCCATGGGGCTATATTTGGAGCTTCTTAAGGAAGTAATTAAGTCTACATGAGGTCATAAGGGTGGGGCCCTGATCTGCTAGGATTACTGGACTTTTAAGAAGAGACACCAGAGACTCTCTCTCTCTCTCTCCCCCTCACTTCACACACACTGATGAAAGGCTGTGTGAGGACATGGAAGGAGGCTATTTGCAACCTAGGAGGTGAGCGCTCCGCAGACATCAGCCTTGCTGCTGGCACCTTGATCTTGGACTTGCAGCCTCCAGAACTGTGAGGAAAAAAGATTTCTGTTGTTTAAGCCACCCAATGTGTGTGATATTTTGTTATGGTGGCCTGAGCAGACTAATACATTCTTTTAATCCAGGTGGAGGGATTTCAGTATAATCATCATTTGTTCAGATAAATAATTGATGAATAGCTCTGGGGTCAGGTGCTGGGCTGCGCACTGGGGACACAGTGGGGACAGCAGGCATTTACATGCCAGTATGCTTTGCGGTTCTGAAAGAGGGGACTCATATATAAAGGTCCTACCCCTATCTGACCACAGAAACTTTCTCGAGAAGCACTGTCAACAGGTGCTTTAGTAACACAGTAGTATGCTGGTCCCGTGAGATCGATCCTGCAGTCTGTGTTTCAACCTAGTTATTATTGGACCCAGTGGAATTGGGTCCCCACACTCAGGACCAGGCTAAACACCAAGAAGGTTGAAAAACAAAGAGAAGCCAGGCAATCGGGAGAAAACAGTGTGTTGGAGAGGGCAGGGGCCTGGAATAAGGCAGACTGGGGTTCACAACATGGGTTTGCTCAAATCCTACCATTTGCAACAGCATGGATGGAGCTAAAGGGTATAATGCTCAGCAGAATAAGCCAGGAGGAGAAAGACAAGTACCAAATGATTTCACTCATTCAGTATAACAACAAAGCAAACCTGAAGGAACAGAACAGCAGCAGACTCACAGAATCCAAGAAGGGGCTAGCGGTTACCAAAGGGGAACAGGGCGGAGGGAGGGAGAAGGGGATTGAGGGGTCTTATGATTGGCATACATGGTGTATGTGTGGGTCACAGGGAAGGCAGTACAACACAAAGGCAACTAGTGACTCTATAACATCTTACTACACTGATGGACAGTGACTACAATGAGTTGTGGGGGGGGACTTGGTAATATGAGTGAATGTTGTGACCACAGGGTTGCTCATGTGAAACCTTCATAAGATTGTATATCAATGATACCTTAATTAAAAAAAAGACTTGGGTTTGCTGTTTATGAACTGTATAGCCTCTGGTTAGTTACTTCTCTAGGTTTCCATTTCTTCCCATATAAGATAAGGATATCTTAGAATGATTCCTCAAAATAAAACAGAAAAAATACTTGGTACCCACAGAGGGGTCATAGATGGTCACCATCATTATGTCATAGGTAGACTGTGCCCTGTGTGGACAGAAATCAGAGGACTCAGCTGCTCTGGCCCATCCCTCCAGAAGCCACTTCCCCACCCAGAAACCAGCTTCCTACCAAGCCAGCCAGAGCCTGGCTGTCTTTGGAGACCCCTGGGAGCCCCAGCCCCTCATGGCTGCTCTCTCCCTCTAGGCCAATCTTCCACTTGGCCCAGGGATTCAGAACTGGGGCCCAAGGATCTTAATCCTCTATTTCTATTTATTCAATGGTAATCATTCCCCTGCACTTAAGTGGAGGTCTAATTACAAAAGCCTGATTCCACATTTTCCCTAGCAGGATGATAGCCAGGGTGTTCTTTGATCTTCAAGAACTTCACTGAGTTCAAGATGGGCTGCATTTGTGTTTCCACACTCTGATCCATTTTATTATCCCCCTGAGGAGCTGGTTAAGCTTTCTTAGACTTGCATTTTAAAAGCACCTTGCCAGGCCCTCTCCCTGTTTGTTTGGCAGTCAGCAGGGTCATCCCCACCCACTACCCCTGTTCAATTTCTCTATTAAAACTCTTTGCAAATCCACACTAGCAGGTGGGGCAGCCTGGGCTTGCTGAGCTATGGAATCGAAATGCAGCCTATGTCCATCGGGGTTTGCCCTCCCAGGTGAATGTTGTCCAATATTTGTGTGTGTCCTTTCTCTGCCCTGGGCTCCGCAAGTATTGAAAGGAATACGGGACTCCGGGTCACAAGAAAGTGGCTTGAATCTATAGTTCCCCGCGTGGCACTTGGTGAGCTACTGGAACCCTGAAGGACTCTGTTTCCTCTTCTGAAAAGGAGGCTATTGGAGGATCTCCCAGTGGATCCATCTGCTCAGGTTGCCGTACATAGTGCCACAAACAGGGTGGTTTAAACAACAGAACTTTATTTGCTCCCAGTTTGGGAGGCTAAAAGTCCAAGATGAAGGTGTTGGCAGGGTGGGTTTCTGCTGAAGCCTCCCTCCTTGGCTTGGAGATGGTCGTTTCCTCCCTGTATCCTCACACGGTCATCCCTCTGAGGGGCTCTGTGTCCGAATCTCCTCTTCTCATAAGGATGCCAGTCATGTGGGATCAAGGCCCACCCTAATGCCTTCCTGTTCCCTCAGTCACCTCTTTAAAGGCCCTGTCCCCAAATGAAGTCACGATCTGAGGTACCAGCAGTTAGGACGTCAATATAGGAATTTGGGGGGCACACAACTCAACCCATAACCCCTGACAGAAGGTAGGGGGGATCAGTTGTGTTACATTGTATAAGAGGCATAGTTCACATGGAATCTGCTGACCACCTCATGCCCTCAGTCACCTAAGGACTTTTCCTTGTAGCAACCAGCTCCAAGTTTCCGCTGTACAAGAGGTGAGGGAGCTCATTGGTCAAGGACAGTGTAAAGACATCTGCTGTTGAAAAACAGTCTGAAACGGTGTTCAACTGCCTGCCTGCCAGAGCTTGCATACCGTGTCCGGCACTCACTAGAGCAATGACCTCCAGCAAGTTCCACAACTTCTCTGCCTCATCTGAGGGCAGGACCATCACAGGACAGTAGTGACGATGACCTGAGATAACGGTGCAACGCTCTTAACAGAACACCAGGGGCATAATGAGTACCCTGTCCCTATGAGCTCCCAGTAGGGCTTCTGGTTGCCCCTTTGGATGAAAGTGGCAGATAGCAAAAATATCAAGGCTAACATGGAGTTTGTGTGGTTCATTTCTGGACTTGGGTTTTTCAGACTGTCCCTGGTTTTTTCCAGGAGAAATAGTTCCAATTCCTTTAACCTTGCTTCACAGGGCCTAGTTTCCATGGCTTTGATCATTTCTGTGGCTCCTGCCAGGACACCCTCCAGCCTCCAGCCCTTTCAGGAGGGGTGACACAGACTCAACTCAGCCGCCTAATGAGGAGCTGACTGATGCAGGAACCAAGAGGGGGATGGCTCCGGGGCTGGGGCATGTCACGGGCCTTTCATGTGTGCAGAATCCAGTTGCCTTTGAAGGAGGCAAGGAGCTCTGTTGACTACGACCAGATGCCCTGGATTTTCCAGGATGGGCTTTTTGGAGATGGCTCAGATTTCAACTAGTCTATTTGATTGTCCCCATAAACCAGGAAAATGTCCCAGAAGTTCTAACTTCTGTGCTTCCCCACTGCAGGCCTGAGGGCCTCTTACCTGGTTCCAGGTAGTTTTTGCCATAAGCACCTTTTATGAAAGCATTTTTCAGCACAAACATTCTCACCACATAGCTAACTGGCTGTAAGGCACTTTGCCATAAAGGTCAAAAAACAACTGGTTGACAGTTGGTTTGACAGTGTGTTAGTTTCACCAACCGGTTGACAGTTTGGTCTCATTTCTCCATGGTTGTAGGACGTTCATCTTTATAGTATATACATCTCGTCCCTCATACTGGTCTACACAGGAGTACAGAGTTTGGAACCCACATTTCCCGTAAAACTTTGGGACATCTTACAATGCCCGTGTGATGCTATGCCAAGAACAAACAACATGGGAGAAGGCTTTTGCAACATGAAACACAGCTGTAAATATGAGTCCTGGTGTTTGGAAGCAGATACTGCTCTTCAGGAGGGAAGAAATTTTAGCAAAAAAAAAGAAAAAGTGGGATACCAAATGAGAAGAAAAAAGAATGTATGCTACTATGAGCAAAAGACTTAAAAGGCAAGTGCTTAGGTACAACCCACAAATTAAAATTGGTTATTGGTGGGACATTGCCATGAATCTACACACATTTTTTTAATGTATTCAAATATTTTGTAACTTGCGATAAAGTCTTTTTAATTTTGTTACTTGTTTTCCATGTTTCGTTATGTCCTTTTAAATGAATGTCCCACTTTTATTTTTCATGATTGTATCTTTGGTGGCAGGATTGCCTTACCGTCCATTAGTTATGCCTCAAAAATGTTTGTGGCAAAGATGCACACAGCAAAAGCACCGCATATGCTCTGACACATAGATGTGATGCTGAAGTGTTTCCCTAGCCTAGCAGGAGACAGATGACGTCCTGATGTGATGAGGCCACATGATGGCAACTCCAGAGTGGGAGGGCCGTCCTGATTTCAAAGACCCTTCCCTTCGGCAGGCCAGGAGTCACACGTCATGCCAGGCCACTCTGGCAGGACTTATTATTCAGACGATGATGAGGGTAGTCTTGCTGATTTACCCTCAGCCGGTGGACATGGACAGCGATCACCACTAAGTCTTTTTCTCCCAACCCTCTATCTGACCCCAGGCCTTCGCTCAGGGTCAAGCACCTAACAGGGGCTCATCTGGTAGTTGGACCAAATGGAAGCTCGGTCTGTCTTCATCCTAAACTTACTTTGACCGCTTTTAGCCCTAAATATATCACCTTATAATTGTACTATTGAATTTCATCTGGTTTTTGTAGGGCCATGTTTTCAATTTGTCACGGTTGTTTTGAATTTTATTCTTGGCTTTCTGAGTCGGAGCCACCCCACCAAATTTAGTATCATGTGAGGATCTGATGAGCCCAAGCCCCAGCCTTTTGTTTAAGTCATCCGTCAAGATAGGCCCAGCAGTGCATCCCCAGAGCAGAGGCATTCTTTCAAGTCGATGCCATGACACTGATCACGCAATAAAGAATGGCTTTTCTTTTTGGCCACAGAATGATGTGTTCATGGTAGAACATTTACAAAGTGCAGATAAGCATAAGGAAATAAAAATAACTTGTAATGCCCCTATGCAAATGTAAATGCTGTCATGTGGCGTGGATCCTTCCTGTTAAATATATATATACATTAATCAACATGGATTGCATGGTATACATTGCACTTCAATGTGCTAATTTGTGGCCTTGATCATATAGCATGACCAAAAGCTAATTTTTCCTACTTGGCTACTTCGCAGACATTCCCAAATCAAAAGCTTTTATATATAATGTGTACACACACACACACACACACACACACACACACACACACACACAGGTGAGCACATACCAACATGGAACCCAAAGTATATTCCATGAATACAAGCCACATGCGATGGTCCCAGAAAACAAGTCTAGCATTGCTAATTCTTATGAGAAATGCTTTTCATAATACTGGCATCTAGGAGATTCCCAATGTATATAGACATATTAAAGGCTCTGAGAAGTTTTGCAATTTTTTTAAAAACTATATAATTGTTTTCTAACTCAGCATTCTCCAAATCTAACTATCCTTAAAACCTTGTTTCTAGAAGCACCTATTAACTATTCCTTTGGGAAACACTTGTAGAAATGCTGTTACAGATTAAATCTTGACATCAGGAGCAAGTGTAATAATTTTTAAATACACTTGAAAAGACAGGAGACTAGGTCTGTCCTTCGCCTAAATGACTTTGGGTAAGTTACCCTCGACTGGGCCTTGGTTTAACAAAATAGTTGGATCTCCCCCTGGCAGCCACAACCTGCCCTGCTCTCCTTTAAAGTGAAAATGAACCAAACGAGATTCATCTGGGATAATATATTCTTTACCATATCACTCAGCTATTTCCTCTCGTGTCTCAGAAATAGTCATCATTTATTTGGCACTTCACCCAGGTTTCTCCCCGGCTCCTTACTGCATCCTCATGGTGGGGAAGGCCCCAAGAGGGTTAATTCACTTGCCCTTTGGCCACATATCCAGTGAGAGAGGATTTGAACACTAGGGCCCCTGCTCTTAGTCAAAGAGCTGTACCACCCCAAAGTCCCCCAGGGGGTTAGTAGTCAGTTTTGGCACCTTCCCAGGAAAGGTTGAGCCGCTGGTCATGGGTAAACGAGTCTCATTCGCTCTTTTCCTTCAATGAAGCTCCACCCTGACATGCAGCAGACAAGCAGCGGGGCCCCTCGAGGCGTCTCCACAAGCCCTGATGGTTTGAATGGGACTGGCTTCTAAGATGTCCAACTGCTTCTTTGCTTCTCTGGGTGAACCTGCCTCCACACGGAGCCAATCTAATCACTTGGTGGTATCAGATCTCTGTGCAACCCAAGGGAAGGGGATGTTCCTGTCCACCGCCCTGTTTTATTGTCTTTTTCTTCCTGTCTTTAATGGGAGTGGGAGGTGGGTAAGTGGCCTGCAAGTTTGCACCAGCCTCTCCTGCTTGCCCAGTCTACTCAAGAAGAAATAGCTAAGATATATTGAGTGCCTCTGATGTGGGAGGCACTGTTCATGTGGACTCTCATCCCAACACCCCTACAGGTATTATACCTTCACTTTATACATGAATCCATGGAAACAGAGGTTGAATCATTTACCTAAAGCCACACAGCTTGTAAGGCTTAGAACCAGGATGCAAACCCAGGCCCAATCCTTCCTCCAGGGACAGTGTCCTTAACTCCTCAGTAATCCTTCCCTCCTTCCCCCCTCCCCTCCTTCCCTCCAGCTCGCCCCACTCTCCACTCCTGCTCGCCTTCCCAGCTTCTCTTCCCCTCCATGCAGGCCCGTACTCTATCCAGGTCCCCCACCCATCACACTTTGTCTTGCCTTCCCAGCCTTCTCCCAGCTCCTAAAGTGCACCCCCTACACACACTGCTTCCTCCCAAGAAGACAGGGCCTGAGGAGCCCCAAGCATCCATGGGCAAGGTGGGTAATGCAGCCTGGCAGAGGGGGATGGAGGCCGTTCTGCATCCCATGTCTGGTGCTTGTCATCCTGCAAGAACCAAAGGGGACGTGAACCGTGTGTAACAGAGACACCTACTGGCTGCTCTGGGCCCAGCGCCCAGAAAACTCCAGAACGGGGCTCACCTCCAGGGCCAGGTAGACAGAGCTCTTCCGCAGGGTTTCCTGTCTGTTCTTCCCCCCTCTCAGGTCAGGCTAGGCTGGTCCCTGAGAAGTCCTGGGAGGACCCTGATCTCTGCGCTGAGGACAAAGCAAAGTGAAGGGCTAACTTTTATTGCAAAGCATCAGCCCCTTTGTGAGGCTGCTCACAGCTTGGCCAGGTTGTCAGGAAAGGGGGTGGGGAGGGTGGGAAGGGCCATTTATAACTAAATAAAAAAGAGTGGCTTTTCCGTAATGCACAGGGAGGGAAAGTAGCAGTTCACTCAGGTTGCCTGGCTGTGGTGTGTGTTATTCAGGAAGAACCATCTTCCTTCCCAGGCTATCTCCCTGTGAATCAGGGTTTACAGCCCCATATCCAGGGCCTGGCACCATTTGATGTAGAGAAATAAGGTCCACCATTCTGGTTAATTGCCATAATTTGCCAGGTCAAATATTGAGCTATATGGTGGCTGGAGCAGACAGGATAATCACTTGCGAGGAAATCACCAATCGAAAGGACAGCTAGGGAGATTGTTCCTCAGATGTTCTGCCAAAGGACAGGGGAGACCACTACCAGCAACTCCCTGCTTGCCCCTTTCCCCCGCTCAGAGAAGGACATCAGAGTGGGGGCCTATTACACACAGGTACAAGGGACAGTTGTTTGCAAGGTGTACCCAAAATATTTCCAAAGTTCCATCCTGCCTGAACCATCCCCACTTGATTTGCTCTTCTGAATGGGGGCCTCGTTCTCCACTAAAACTACCAACAAACATTTATGAATACTCAGATGTGCCTTGCACAGTGCTGAGGTTTTAAGAAATAGCAAAATGCTTAAAGAGGATCACCATTTATCTCCAGTGTGAGAGAGGGAATCCCTATGTTTAAAATACCCTTTCTGGTTATTCTCATGAGTGTATTCATATAAGTCAGGTCCAAGAAATTTACAAACTCTGTGAATACAGATTTAAACACATGGAAAGCCAAGAAGTGAGGCAGTTGATTAAGAACAGTTGGACACTAGACTTTCCTCAAGACAATCAGGTGATTGTTCCCCATTACTTGTTATAGAACATATGTTCTGATGATTAGATAGGTGACCACAGATTGTGCAAACTCTGAAGGCTTCTCAGAGGAGAAGGGACTTTAAAGGGTCTTTAAGGATGAACAGGTTTCGACAGGCAGACCTAGGAGGGGAGAATGCCAGGTGAAGAGGACACGCAAGGAAGTCTGCCCACTGAGTTGCAGCAGGAAGGAAACCCACAATGATAAGCACCCCCCTGCCCCCAAAGTAAATCATGGCCAGTTTGCAATCGGCTTCGAAGACCCAGCTCAGGAATCTGGGCTTCCTCCTGGTGTCAAGAGAAGCCACTGAAGTTTCTTGAACTTCAATCACATCAGAGCAATACATTTGGAAGAGTGCAAAGGAAGAGAGGAGAGTCAGGAATAAAGGCTAACAAACTGATGGAATGATTCTAGAATGGCAAAAGCTGTAGGGCCATGTGACTGGCTGACACAGAAATGCAGATACCTGTGGAGCAGAGGGCCCTGCATGAGCAGCTGGCTTGGAGGACCAAGTCTATCGGGCGGTTCCTCCCCGGAGCTAGTGAGAGGGTGAAGTTTCAAGCATAAGCATTTTTCTTTAACTGAAGTATAGTGGATGCACAGTCTTATATTCATTTCAAGTATAGAAGCAGGGGCATTTTTCAAGGGAATGGGCCTGAGCATAGATCTTTGGATGCTCAGGTACAGCAGGAGTTTCCCCAGGAATTGCTCAGGGGTGGAGCTGGGGTAAGAGAGAGGCAGACCTAGCAAACTAATTTTGTAAGGTTGCTTAAATAACTGAATGCAAGGAGGGGCAAGCTAACCCAGCCCTCCCTGATAGACATACAATTCAAGACTCATACGTAATTTTAGGTTTTCCAGGGATCACATTTAAAAAAGTAGAAAGAAGCAGGTGAAATTAGTGTTACATTTTAATTAACCTCATATATCCAGAATAGCATCATCAATGCTTTAAAATGATTACTGAGATATTTTACATGTTTTTTGTTTGTTTTTTACTAAGTCTTTAAAATCTGGTGTGTATTTTATACTCAGAGCACATCTCAGTTTGGACCAGTTACATTTCAAGTGCTCAAGAGCCACATGTGGCCAGCAGGTACTATCCTAGACAATACTGAGTTAACCTCTAGAACAGCCGCTCTCAATCCTGGGCGAATTTGTTCCTAGGGGACATTTGGTAATGTCTGGGGTCCGTTTTGGTGTTATAACAGGGGATAGGGGCCAGGGGTGCTGCTAAATACCCTACAATACACAGCAGCCACCCCCCAACAGAGAATGACCTTGCCAAAATGTTGTTAAAGGCAATTCAGAGCTCTGGGAGGAAGTGGGTACTCAGTGCCAGCCTGTCGGGGCAATGCCACCATACACTCCTACGAGAACTCGGGCCTCGCCTCAGACAGGGCAGGCTTCCAGGCGCCAGTGTCAGAATTTCCTGGTGCTTTGTGATATGGCAGGGACTACACCCTGAGCTGCCCAGATAAGCCCGATTGTGTTTGTAATGATTATAGTCCCACACTTATCCTCACTCCACCCCACCCAAACCTCACACTATGGCCGCCGTATAGTGTGGGTCCCTCTCAGGCCCATTGTACAGTAGACAATCATGTGAACAGCCATCCCTATAGTTGTGCAGTACACGACCTGTGCAACTGTGCATGGCAACTCCAGGAGTCAGGGGACCTTGTCCCCTCATCACAGCAGACGCTTCTGGATTTCTTCTTGTCCATCCCCAGCCTTAGAAGCCACAAAAAATCAGAGCAATTGATAACTGTGCATGTAATAGAAGACCTGCCCTTTCAACGTGGGGGCTATAACCAAAAATTGAAAGTGCCACTGACTCCTCTCTTAAAACAAGGATCCCAGTCTTCTTATAAGAACAACCTTTCCCTCCTTTTCCTCTTCTTTCGATTCCTACAAATATTTATTGTAATGCAAAGTTCTGAGCTTCTAAGGGGCTGGGTTTGGTCTCTGAGGGGAAAAGGGCAGGGGGTTCACCGCTGGTTGCACTGACATCTCTGCAGGAAATCAAGATAAACTTAAAGCAAACTGTTTTCAGTAAAACCAGCTTAGTTTAACAGGTGATATAACTTTAAAAACCCCTCATCAAAAAATAAGGGCAATTCTGGATTAAACAAGAGTACTTACAGCATTATGACTATGTGTACACACAAGAGCCAGGTTGCCTGGATCAGAAGCCAGGCCTCTCTGCTTGCTAACTGTGCTACCTTAGACAAGTCACTGAAATGCTCTGTGCCTTGGTTTCTCTGTAAAATGGAATATTAATAATACCTGCCTCCGAAGGTTGCAGTGAGATTTTTAACAAGTTAACATAGATAAAATACTTAAACTCATGTTTACCATGGAGTAAGTGTTCAGTACATGGTAACTTGTAAGGTAAACAGGTGCTGGGGGTTTTGTTGTTTTTCCTGCAGAACTGCTCAGAATGCACTGTGTCTCTTGAAGTGAGGAGCAGGGCCAAGTGGGTAGTATTTCCTATCTTATTTGACCACCGTTTTAGACTAAACCCTCTAGAAAGCAAAGCCTGAGGCCAAGAGAAAGGGCTGCTGCTTTATTTGTGAGGTACAAGCCCAGGGCAGCAAGGATGAAGGAAGTGGAAAGTAGGCAAGGAGACATGAGTGATGCTTCACCACACCAGCTGCTACTTCACCATCTGGTTGTGCAGCTGGTGTGCTTGCTGGGCACACAGGATTTCTCCAGAATGGCGACAAGGAGGAAATATACTCCAGAGTAGTCCCCCAAAAAGGAAGAAGTATTTATCTGCTCAGCCCCCTCCATGTCCCATTGATCCAATCTCTGTCCACGAGAAGCTGATTCCACTGTGTCATCTGGCCCCTTGACAGCTGCTCCATGGAAGTTAGAGTTGTGAGTGTGTGAGTTCCCATCTAATTCTGGAAGAGAAGTGTCCCAGCAAGATGCCAACCCAAAGCAGAAAGGAAAGGGATGGGCAAGGGGATCTGAGAAGGTACGAGTTCTGGAAAGTACAGCCACAGAACCTATTCAAAGGAAACCTTCTCTTGGTGAATGCTCTGGGTAACATGCTTCGATCCGCCTGAAATGGCTCAGGGAGCCCTACTCCAGAACCGTTGCCCTCTCGGTACCACCAGGAAGTCGCTAGAATATGAAAACCGTGACACATTTGGAAAGAACCCCACCTGGTTTGGGGAAGTTAGAAAGAGAGGTATGATGTGGTGAGGCTGAAGGTCAGCAGAAGGAGGAGGTCAAAAGAAGAGAGTGGACAGCGACCGGGAAGTGGAGAGGCAGTGTCCATGACAGGAGGTATCTGTTCCCTACAGCCACCGTAATAAAGGACCGCAAATGGAAGACTTAAAACAGAAATTTATTCTCTCACATTTCTGAGGCCAGAAGTCCAAAATCAAGGTATTGCCAGGGCCACCCTCTAGCAGAGGAGATCTCCTTGCTTTATGCTAACTTCTCGTGGGTGCAGGCAATCCTTGGTGCCGCGTAGCTTGTGTCTACGTCATTCCATTCCCTGCCTCCACCTTCATAAGGCCAACCGCCCTGCACGCTTCTGTGTCTCTTCTTATAAGGACACCTGTCACATTGGATCAAGGGCCACCGCACTTCAGTGTGACCTCTTCTTAATGAGCTACCTCCGCAACAACCTTATTTCCAGATAAGGACACATTCTGAGGTTCTGGGAAGGACATGAGTTTTGGAGAAACACTCTTCAACCCAGGGAAGAGCATGGGCAGAAGTCTGGAAGGAAAAAGAGACAGCCAGGCCAAAGAAAATAGCCAGAGTGGCCCTTGAGTTAGGAGAGAAAGTGACGGGGGACCCTATGAGCTGCAAAAGCCCAGGGGCTTATCCCAAGCAGGGAAGTGAGGACTCTCGTCAGATCTGGGCTCTGCAGAGCCCCTCAGCCCACACATGGAATAGTTTGCAGGGATTTGAGGCAGTGTAATAGTGGGATTTATAATACGAAACATACATTTGATCTTGGTTCCCATTTCTGGCACAGAACTCCTAAAACCCTTGGAAGTTCCCAAGTGATGAGAGTTCCACAAGGTGTCTTATGTTGTGTTAATAAATGACTTTATGTCTTCACCCAAGGGTGGGGGCTGGTCGCCCAGAGAATCAACCGTGTGATGTGACTAAAGGGTTGGCGATTTCAGGCCCCCTCCCCCGCCCCCACCATTAGGGAGGGGAGGGAGGCTGGAGGTTGAATCAGTCACCAGTGGCCAATGATTTAATAAATCATGCCTGGATTATGAAGCCCGTAGAAAAACCCCAAAAGGACTGAGAGCTTCCGGAGATTTGGGGAGAGCGGCGTGCTCAGAGAGAGCCGCGTGCTCAGAGAGAGCCGCGGAGGCTCGATGCCTCTTCCCACGTGCCTTGCCTCATGCCTCTCTTCCATCTGCTGCTCCCGAGCTCCATCCTTTTACAATAAACCAATAGTCTAGGAAGCAAAATGTTTCTCTGAGTCTGTGAGCCATTCTAGCAAATTCACCAAACCTCAGGAGGGTGTGGTTGGAACCTCCCATCTATAGCCGGTCAGTCACGTGGGCTTGTGACTGGCACCTGCGGTGGGCGGGGGATGGGGGGGTGGGAAGCAGTCTTGTGGGACTGAGCCCTCGGCCTGCGGGATCTGACGCTGTCTCTGGGTAGACAGTGTCAGAATTGAGTTAAACGGTAGGACCCCCCATTGATGTTGCAGAGAATTGCTTGGGGAGGGGGGGAATCCTCACATGTTGGAAATGATGTCAGAATCTGAGGCAGGTTAACCTGGGAAGGCTTCAGGATGGACTTGAGATCTGAGCTAGGTCTTGACTTGACAAAGGATGGGCAGGGAAGGTGGGATGGACATTCCAGGTGGGCACGAAGGGCCCAGAGGCAGGAACAAGTTGTGTGCTGGCACCAACACTTTCAGCTTGGACCTCGTGAAGACACCGTGGCAGAATAGCCTCAGATGGAGGGAGTGGGCATCCATTGTCGGAGTACAGACCCTCCCACAGCAGGAGATGACTCTGAGGGCCTGTGTGGTGGCCTATTGCCTTTGAGGTTGGCATGGCACGTGCTGAGCCATGACGCTGTGGCCCCCGACTCCACTTCCTCTGAAGGACCTCCCATGGCTGCTTCTGGAGCCTTTCAACGGGAGGAGTTTGCTGAGACAAAGAGGCAGAAAACTGCTGCTCCCTGTCCCCGCTGGGGTGGATGTAGTCTTCTGTCCCTCTGGCCCCCACACCCCTTCCCCGGCGCACCACTAACCCCAGAGGTGGGAACGCAGAAGAGGGCTGTGCTGGAGAATACTGGGGTCAGGATCTCCGGGAGGGATGTCAAATATGAGAGGGTTCTGCTGACCCCATCCAAGATGTGGGTGGCTAGAAGCTGCAGGGGATTTTAGATTAAAAGACTTTCTGAAGACACTTCTTCAAGGTCAGTGACAGGAGGATCCAGGCACATCTCGTTCCTCCTGCCAAGAATTCCAGAGGCCAAGACCCTCTTCTGGGAGCCAGGACTGGAGAATTTCCCATGGAGTCCCCTGATGGGGGCAGATTCCAGCTTTACCCATGTTTTCCTCCTCTAGAACCCAAAGCTGAGGGAGACCCCAGCGTGGGGCTGTGGAAAACAGGCAGGCGCTGAGATAGGCAGACATACATTTGAATTCCATCTTCCCCCTAATGACTGTGTGATCTTCAGCAGCTGACTTAGCCTCTCTGAGCTTGTTTCTTCACCTAGAAAAGTAGATTAAAATGAATTTAGGCACTGAGTGCTGTGCCAGCATATATGGTAGATGCTCATTATAATTTCCCTCTTCAAAAGATGGCCAGTGGGGCAAGACTGTATGCAGGGCCTTGCTGTAGTGGGGCTGTAAAGCCAAATTTCATTCATTCATGCCTGCATGCAGGTAACAAATAGTAATTGAGAACTATCTGCCATTCACTGCCAGGGGCACTAGGGATTCAGCAGTGAGCAAAACAGAGTCCCAAGGGAGATGGAAATAAATAATCAGAGAAATAAATATATAAATCAGTTAGTAGTAAGTGCTAAGAAACAAAGCAGCCCAAGGCCCAGAAGTGCTGGGAAGGAAGATGCATGAGAGGATTGGGGTGCAATTTTATTTCATTTATTTTTACAGGGCAGCATTTTAAATAGGGACATCAGGGAAAGTCTCAAATCAGATGACCTTTAAAGAGAGACCAGAATCAAGCCAGATGAAAAGAACTACAGTGCAAAGGCCCAGGGCAGACCACAGGAACAGCCACAAGGTCAGGGCAGCTGAAATGCAGAGAACAGAGGGGTGAAGGGTTGGAGCAGAGATTGGGAAGAAGTGGGCCCATATCGTGAAAGGTTTCATACACCACAGCAAAGACTTTTGACTTCATTCAGAGTGAGAAGGAAGCCATCCTACCAATCATATCCTAACTTTCATTACTAATATTAATTGGGCTCTGGGTGCCAGGCATGGAGTAAAGCCCTTAACATACATCCAACTTGTTACTTGTTATCAGAAGAAGGTCACGTAAAGACCCAGGTGAGGGCAAGCACAGACAGAAGTGAGGCACCCAAGAGCCCACAAACACCAAGCTTCCAGAAGCTGCCAGAAGCTGCCAGAAGCTTAGAGAAAGGCATGGAACAGACTCTCCCTCAGAGCTTTAGAGAAAACCTGCACGACCAGCACCTTGATTTGGGGCTTCTGGCCTCCAGAGCTGAAGAAAGAATAAACTCCTGTAGTTTAATCTACCAGGTCTGTGGTAATTTATCATTGCAGCCTTAGGAAATGAATGCAGGTCCGTGCAGTGTAACGAAACAAGCCCTGTATTTAGAATTGGATGACCTGATCTGAGCTCTAGCTCCACATCTCCTAGCCATGTATCTTCACACAACTCCTTTACTTTGACGCAGGTCTCAGCGTCCTCCACTGTAGAATGGGAACCGTATTACCTGGCTTCCAGGGCTGTGGTGAGAATGAAATGAGATCTAAGATGGGTAAAGTAGGTAGAGTCAGCAGAGCACCTACATCCTAGAGGGGCAGACTCGGGGGGACAAGACAGTGAGCCGGAACCCCAGGGCTCAGGGTAGCTCTCAGGACAGGGCTTGGACGCAACAAATCAGGGCATTTGTTTCCAAACACTCCAGCGCCTTCTTGGCCAAGTGGCTTTTCCCTGACGTCACCTCCTGAACAGGGAGAGTCCAGCTCCTGGCCAGGCAGAAGTGACCATTTGGAGAACGAGTCGAGGAGCACTGGCACTTGAAAATTCAGCCATTACTTCCTGCCGGGAGTCTAGGGGTGCGGGGAGGAGGGAGCCCCACTCCAAGAAGTCTTAGGGCTTCAAAGTCAAAGAAAAGGCAATTTGTGATGGAGTTAGTTAGAAAACTCTAAACCTAGACCATTGCCCCTGCACAGTAGATCCTTTCAGCACCATTCAGAGTATGTGGAATAGTGTGGGTCCTGGTTCCAGCAAGGCTGTCTCTTAAAAATAAATGTAGAGTCTAGACAAGGTCACCATGACCTCCCTGCCACCCCTGGTTCTTCATATGTCACCAGGTTGGGGAGTGTGCCCAGTGATAGCCTAAGATATACCAAGTGCTGGATCCCCAGCCCTAACCCTAGGTCTGCCTCACCCTGGACCTGGCACCCATTAAGCCCCTCCCAGTGAAGGGGTTCATTCTCTGGGCTGTGGAGATGGGTTCACGGAAATATACATATGTAAAAAAAAAAAAAAGCCAAATTGTACTTTTCATGTGCCCCTTATTATATGTCAAATATACCTCAATAAAGCTGTTCCTAAAAGCATCTTAAGGCTCTCCAGAAGTCAGAGGAGAAGGGCTCCACCTGGAAATCTTGTTTGCAAGGTTGCATAATTTGCCTATGCCCGGGCACACATGTTCTGCTCCTGAGACACGGAGGAAGGCATGAGCCACACAACCCGGCATTCTCAGTTTGGACGGAGTATCTCTAAGGGCCCAAGGTAAGGTGTCAAGCGTCCCAGGTAAAATCCCTTCCAGGAAGGGAAAATGAACATGGATACTTTGTGAGCAGATACAAAGATTTTCCTGGGGCAAAGGGACACAGAGGTCTGGTTTGGGCCTAGGCTGGACTTGAGTTACTCCTGGCATCTGGAGCTGCCGCCCCCAAATTCCCCAAGTGGTTCTGTGGAATTCCTCCTTCTGGGTCTATGGAGGACCTCCTGGGGAAGAACCTTCTTGAACACAGTGGTCATGCAGTCATTTGCAGACATGTTTGGCAAATTTTGGGCGGTAGTGCTGGGAAGGACCCAGGTCATCGGAGAGTCGGGGTTTTACTGACCCCTGGCCCTACATGTCAGGCCTTATTATGCTGTGAATGATCTGTTTAACTAGTCAGCAATTCAAGACATTTTATTTAAAAGAACACACACACACACACACACACACACACACACACATATATATATCAAATAGAATATTATTCAGCTTTAAAAAGGAAGGAAATGCTGACACCTGCTACAACATGGATAAACATTGAGAACACTGACAAGTGAAAAAGGCAGTCACAAAAGGCAAATACTGTATGATTCCACGTACATGAGGTACTTGGAACAGTCAAATCCATAAGGACAGGAAGTTGAATGGTGGTTGCTGGGGGAGGGAGGAGGCCTGGGGAGCTGTTTACTGGGGACAGAGGTTCAGTTTGGGAAGATGAGGAGGTTCTGGAGATGCCTGTGGGGACGGTTGTGCAACAGTACTTAATGCCGCTAAGCTCTACACTTGAAAATGGCTAAGATGGCAAACTTTATGTTATACCCATTTTACTACAATTGTTTAAAAAAGAAAAGAAACATTTGTGAAAAAATAGAACATAATTTTCCATGAACTATTTTTTTAGATAAAATAAAACACTTCAAGGAATTTTCAGATACTTTCTCCTTTGGGACAGGTGAGTCTCATCAGTTCACAGTGCAAATGAAGGCCATGAGGCCCAAGCAGGCTCTCTGCAGAGGATGGTCACCACACATGCCTGGGACAGGCTCTGAGGTGCGACTGGTGGGGTCCCTGGAGGAGAGATCAGCAGGCCAGGTCTGCCGTGGCCCCAGCCACACCATCAGAGGTCTATGGGAAGGAGGAAACCAGATTAACAGAAGTAGATGTGAAAAGGCTTACAAACCGAAAGCCCGTGCTGATGGTTGGGTATTTGCTCAGCCTCCAAGGAGTCACATCTGTTTTTACAGGTGGCACAGTGGTGCAAGCCTGGGCTAAGGGCTCCAAGGGCCTCCCACAAGGCCTCAGCTCTGCAGCCTACTGGTTTTGTGACCTCTGGTAACACACTTCACTGATCTGAGCCTGCTTCCTGGTATGTGAATGGGCATGCTAAAACCTCAAGGGGCGGCAGTAGCAAATCGACGCAGGACTGTGCAAAGCACCCATGTGCTCTACTAATGTTTGACTCTGTGTCACGGCCCTCCAGTGATGACTCCGGTCCCCACACCCCAACCAGCCATGAGCAATTAGGCAAGTACTGGATTCCCCCTGAAATCTTCTCCAAAGACTGGCCTCTCATACCTCAGACCTGAGGAGGGCTCGTTACCTTGAGGGTGGTCTAAGAGAGGTTATGAGGCACCTGCTCCGGACACCAGAGAGGCCAGCATCTGTGTAAACCTGCCCTGTCCTGTGCCCACAGGCCTGTCAGGGTGTTGAAGGAAGCTGTCTGGAGAAATCTGACTTCTAAGTAAAACAGAGCTGGGTGGCGTGCCCTGGGGCAACACTGATTATTGTGAGAAGCTGATCTTCAGGCTGAGTCGTGGAGTGACTGCCACGTATTTGTCAAGGTGGAGCCTTCTGTGCCTGAAGAGGAGAAACAAAAACAGAGCTCAAGAGCCAGGGGACCATGTCCCATGAACAGGACTTCTGAAGACGACCCAGCCTTCTCCTGGCCTCCAGCAGGACTGAACCTGCAGCAGCAGCTTTGGGGTTCCCTGTCTATTGGGGGGGGCCTCACCACTTAAAACAGGCTTTTGGAACCACTGACCAGTGTCTGGGGGCAGCACAGTCAGAGGGATTCTTGTAGGACTCATGGGACGCTGCCCTCAGACAAAGTGTGGACCTGGGGGACGTGGCTGTGACCACATTCCCTTCCTGGTGGAGCTGGGGGGAGGGTGTGGAGGGGTTGGATGTGAGAGAAGAAGAAAGATAAGAAAAATGACTTGGCTTGATGTTTGTGTGTTTGGAAATGCAGGCATCTCGGTCTTCTGAAGAAAGCTCGTGTTGACCCTCTTAACCGAAACAGAAGCTAAAACCGAGGAATGAAAACAATAATGTTTCTGTGGAGATTTTTTAAATTAAATAACATGAAAACAAAAGATAAAATAAAATAGATGGCTTTAGGCTAAGCCTTCTCATCTGACTCTCAATCCAGTCAGCACATATATGAAAGGATATTGCTCCTCTTTCTGAATGCGGTTGAATCGTCAAATAGCACTTTGTTGAAAATATTAAAACCTAGAGGTCACACCAGACCCAGCTTGAAAGCGAGAAGACATTCTTTCGTCTCAGCACAAGTGCATATTTGGGATTGTACATGCAGATTCTTTGCAGACTGACCTGCCTTCCTGGCCAGCAAGTACAGACAGAACATTTAAAAGCAGGTCTTGCTTTAATTTTTGACAAGTGTTAGGAAGAGATACTCTTCACAGCTTGAGAGAGAAGCAGGATGAAACCCAGATTGCGGTCCGAGTGTGTGGAGGGGGGCAAAGAGAGGGGCTACCTTCTGGAAGAAGCCGTCTGACTCAGTTTCTGCCTCTGCTGAGGGTGTTCTCTGATGTTAAGGAGGGCGTGGCACGGAGGTCACTAGGGGAGGTCCAGGGACATCACGGCAGCTAGCTCAAAGGCGCAGGTCCCTAGGAACCTGCCAAGCAGTCTGAATATTTCCAGGTGGCGAGGAAGCAGCAGAGGCTTGTGTTCCCGGAAACTCATCACAGTTACCTGGTTTAGAGTGGTTTGCTGGTTCGGGGAATTCATCCAGCCCTGAGTCATATGGTCCAAACGAACTCTTGAAGGGTTCATGGGAAATGGTCCTTGGACAAAATCTAGAACTGTGGGCTTTGACTGTGACCAGATTCCCTTCCTGGTGGAGTGCGGGTGAGGGCACGTGGAGGGCAATTTGCCTCTTCCCCAGCCTTCCCCTACTCATGCTCCCGCAAGTATAAACACTGAGTTCTCACCAGCCTGGGAAGATGTGGAGAAGGGAAAGCAAGACATTAACCTTGACTGGGTATGTACGAGGAGCCTGGTACCTGACACTGAATCTTTCCACCAGCCCGCGTTGTAAATGCAGAAATTAAACGTGAGGGGGAGTTGAGCAGCTTGCCTCTCCTGATGAGCAAAGGGCAGTACCAAGATGCAATGCAACTCTGTCTCTGAAGCTCATGTTCTGGCTTCTACATGGAACCAGCCTGCATATATAAGAAGAAATCGGAGACATCCATTGACCAGATTAAAGTCACTTGGCAATGGAAGAAATGAGACCAAAACGTGCATGTCCCAGTCACCTAGTTCGGACCACTGTCCCTAAGGACAGGTGACCTCTCTCAACGCCTCATGTACATTGGATGAATAAAGAAAACGCTAGTGTGGCCAGAGAAATAAGTCATGATTCCCCTAAGCTCTCAGTTGGCCTCTTAGCTCTCTTAATCCATCCCCCAAATTCATCCCCATGGCCTTTTTTAAAAACTCAGGTATAACTCACATACCATAAAATTCACCCATTAAAAGTGTACAATTTTGTGGTTTTTAGTATATTCACAGAGTCATTCAACCATCACCACTATATAATTCCAGAATATTTTCATCACCCCTAAAAGAGATCCTGTACCCATTAGCAGTTACTCCCTAAACTACCCCCAACCCACAGCCTTCAGAAACCACTGCTGTGCTGTCTCTACAGATTTCCTACAACTGGATATTCATATAAATGGAATAATATAATATGTGGCCTGTGTGCCTGGCTTTTCTCACTGAGCACAATGTTTTCAAAGTCCATCCATGTTGGAACATGGTTCAGTACTTCATTCTGTCTTATAACGTGGGGGTATTTTTTATCCATTCATCAGCTGATGGACGTGGAGGCTGTTTCTACCCTTTGGGCATTATGAATAATCCTGTCATGAACATTGATGTATGGGCTTTTGTGGTCACATTTGTTTTCAGTTCTCTTGGATATATACCTAGGAGTGGAATTGCTGCATTTCACCCTATATTTAGCTTTTTGAGGAACTACCAGTTTTCCAAAGTGGCTACACCATTTTACATTCCCACCAGCAATGTTCTCCCACATCTTCACCAACATTTGTTATTATTATTTTTTTTTATTACAACCATCCCAGCAGGTGGGAAGTGATATCTCATCATGGCTGTTCCTTGCATATCTCTAATGATTAATGATGAACATCATCTAATTATTGCTGCAAGACCTCTGGATGTTAGATCCATATCAGATATACAATTTGGAAATATTTGTTCCCATTCTGTGGGTTGTCTTTTCACTTTCTTGATGGTGTCCTTTGAAGCACTTAATCTGATGAAGTCCAGCTTACAGGTTTTTCATGTTGCCTTTGCCTCTGGTGTCGCATCTAAGAAACCATTGCCTAATCCGAGGTCATGAAGATTTATACCTATGTGTTCTTCTAAAAGTTTTGGCTCTTGCATTTAGGCCTTTGACTAATTTGAGGTAATTCTTGCATGAGAGGTAAAGTGGGCGTCCAGCTTCATTCTTTTCCATATGGATACCCAGTTGTCCAGCACCATTAGTTGAAAAGACTAGTCTTTCCCCACTGAATTGTGTTGGCACATTCGCCTGAAATCAATGGATCATAAGTGCATGGGTTTGCTTCTGGGCTTTCAATTCTACTCCATTGATCCATGGGTCAGTCCTTAGGTCAGGACCCCATGGTCTTGATTACTCTGGTTTTGTAGAAGGTTTTGAAATCCAGAAAGTGTGAGCCTTCTAACTGGGTTCTTTTTCAAGATTGTTTGGCTACACTGGGTCTCTTATATTTCCATATGAATTTTACAATCAGCTTGTCAATTCCTACAAAAAGGCCAGCTAGCATTTTGATCCTGTGGCCTTTTATCTCCAAAAAAGGGAAAAGAAGAAAACCTGTGGGAAGGTAAGGGCAATTTTACTTAGCACATTAATAAATGGGATGGACAATGTCTTCCAAACTAGTTGTCTCACACGAGCTAATAAAAGCTGATACAGCTGTGACTCTAGGATAATAACAGCTGAATGACACAGGGTTTCTGCCCAAGCCACCCCAATAAGGGAGCATTTTACATTTGCCTAACGTGGCCACTTGCAAAGGAAGTGAACTGCAAATGAATTGATTTCCATTCAATTTCATCTATCACCAAGAGTGGCAAAATACACAATGAATTTAAGTTGGGGCTTAGCATACCATCTTGACATTAAATGGTATATCTTCTCTGATTTTAACCAAAGTCACTGAAATTTGACCAAGGTATAGAAGTCTGATTGTGCTAAATTAGACCACTATTAATTAATTAATGCAATAATTAATTAAATGTTCAATGTGGGCCTCAATTTTCTCATCTATAAACAGAGATAATTCTTGGGTGCCTTTCCACTCTGAAGATGTATGGTCTCAGCAACTGGCTGAGACACAGCGAGCAGCCACATCTTCATATCTCTGCTCCCTACTCACTGCAGAAGCTGCCACCTCCGTTGGTAATCCTCAGAGAAAGGGACTCCTCAGAGCTACTTCTTGGCTGAACACAGCGATGAAAGGGCATATGCCTGTTTGCATACATCCTTCTTCTTTATGAGGTCCTCCAGAATAAGAAAACAAATGTCTGTAAGAGAGGGGAAGACCTCACGTCAGCAACTCTTGGACTCCTCTTCTCATACATCTTTAGGTTAATAATTTCAATTCAGGGGAAGGCTCATCTAGTAGGATCCCTACCACTGAACTTTGCAGGGTTTCCTAAGCCCTTCTGCGTAAGTCACTGACCAGCCTGATTAAATGAGGCCCATATAAATCCTTCCCAAGCTCTAGAAGCCTTTCATTGTGGTTTTTAGGCTCAAAACAATGCCAGGCAAGCATCCTCCGATCCCTACCCTCTAAAATCTTGCAGTATATCTCAGAGGAAGGAAACAAGTTTTTATATGACCTCATGTGCCAACTCCCACAGATGGGTAGTGATTTCGTAGAATACTGTGTTGAGAAGGATTCTGAGGCTGAGTGTCAGCTCCAGGAAAAAGTGGAGTGATAGATGGAGTACGCATGGGGTTGGGGCCTGGCGGCATAGGTTCCACATATTTGCCATCCCTCATCTACATACAACAGCAAGTGTGTATATGTGTATGTTCACTAATCTATGAACTCTAAAATAGCTATAAAGACTCTCAAATTATCTTTATACTGAGCATAAATTCTAAAATGAATAATGTATTACACATATATGTGCAATGACTTTTCAAATACAAGTAGATGTAGTAATAAAATGCAAGCTATTTCAAGGAATTAGTAACTTCAGGGTGGATTTCTTTCATCATGTATGTTTTCCGTCCACAGATAAGGAAAGCCCAATTACTACGATATAGAGGTCTGCAAGAACCTCTTGACGTTTAAAAGGTGACCTCATCCTGAGAAATGTGGAGCCACTGCCTTATAGCCTTCCCGTGAGCGAAGGCCGAAGGACAAAGGCACCAGACATAATCATGTCATGATAATTTGATATGAATCAAATATGCTGAATGAGTTGCTTATACTATGTCCTCACATCGACATGGTATTTTCAACAGCCAGGAAGCCTAGTTTCTTGGGAAGGGAGGTTCTGATGTGGTAAGTTAACTCCTTCTCATGCTAATGGCCCCCAAGGGTGAGGGAACAACCCCACTCCAATCTCTTCCCAATGCTGATCTCATAGAATGTCAGAACCAAGGGCCCTTCGACATGCCTACTCCAGTGGTCCTCAAATAGTGGTGTTAGCAGCAAATATCTTCTTGCCACAGAATTTTACCCACAACTACTATCTATAAAATAGTACAGTTGAGGGAAGCGTGACAGACCTGGACTCCACCCCAGAGGGCATCATCAGGGTCCACCGTAGCAAGGCTTGCAGACTCCCCATCAAACCCTGGCCCCATGGCTGCCTCTACTGCAAGAGGTAAAGAAACAAAGACCAGATCCTCGGTCCCCACCCTCAAACCAAATCCTGTCCAGTTGCCTTGGCAAAGCCCAGGAAAGCCAGATATATTGTCCTCTTTCCAGACTGACAAGCTGAAACAGCTGCTGCATGGTGCCCGGAGGCTGGACTCGGCCTCATGCCACCAAAGCGATGACCGGCCAGACCTGGAAGCCCCATTACTCTCCTGATCATGAATCCTTGCAGGCTTTGAATTTGTTTCTTTAAAAAGAAAAGCAAAGAAAAAGTAAAAAACATCCCAAAATGCAGTCCTATCTTGTATCTGTAGTGTAAAAACTGCCCAGAAAGCCCACCTCCACCCCTTTCCTTCCTTCCTCAGCCTCCCTCCTCTTTTCCCACCGCTTTTCTCCCACTCTGAGCCTGGTTGAGTCAGCCTCGCGGGGGGCCCGCCCCCATGGTCTCCAGCCCAGGCAGCCCGCAGAGCAGCGAGGGCCCCGACCCATTCCATGCCACCCCCTGGGCAGTTCCTTGGCAGAGATTTGAAACGTTTCTATTTAAATGACATTTGAACAAATGTGGGGGAGTTCAGTTGTATTTCAATCAAATTCCTTTGGATCCAGTTGGGAGCTGGGTCTCTGTGGACGGTGCGCATGGAGTTCCCTCTGTTTTCTGATTTGAATTGCTTTGTTCTCCTTCCAGGAAGGGGGAAAGAGGGGGATGCATTTGGCCTAAAATGAAACATTTCCCTTTTAAGTCAAAACTTGAACATGGCTTGAAGGAGGGAGTTTAAGCTCCATAATCCCTGGTCCTGAGCAAAAGCAGTAACAAGCCTGCAATTTCCTTTTTGGAGGAGAGAAGGCAGGGAACAGCTATTGGGCAGAGCAACCCTGGCGCCTCCGTGAGCCTGCTCCTGGGGCAACTGCTCCGAAATTGCCTCCTGCAAGGCAGGGGGCCGTGTCCTGAGTCTGCGCAGATGCGCTCTGTGTCTCAGCTGTGTGGGTCCTGTCTGCTGTGCCCATCACCACGCCGCTGGCCCCACTGCCCCATAACCTGCATGTTGGACCCGCTGTCTTTCTTCCCTCCTCACCAGCCAGCTATCATCAAAAGAGGATGTCATGGGGGAGTGAAGTGATGTCAGGCCTTTGCACAAATCCCTCAACTCCCCAGGTTTGGGTGAAGATTGGCCCAGATAACATTCTAAGTTATCATCCATTTTGAAAATTGTTTGAATCATCAAGTAATAGCACTGGAAGAGATGTGCTCACAATAGTATTTCTGGGGTCCATAGTAAAGGATTGTGGCAAATTGCATTTTCCAGTCTCAGTTGGATTTTCTCATTTTTCTGATTCAAAAAAAGAAAGGCATCTAGCTGGGCCCAGGCCTCCAGGCACAGAAGTGTCTAGCTAATTTGACCTTGACCTGGTGCTTCAAGCTCTCTCTCTCAGAAGGCCTTGTGCCAGGTATTTAAACTCAATGGATACATGTTTAATTAAAGGGCAAAGTACAGATGCATGGATGAATAGATGAATGGATAGATGGAAACTTTATCCAACTAACAAATGTTTTCTATCCTGCCCAGGGTTTGATACCACAATGAAAATGACCAGAAGCAGGTGTCGGAAACATAGCAGCACCAACCCAACATGTCCCATCTTCCTTAGTCATACCCGTTTGACCCAGCCATAGCTTTGTTTCTTTCAGGCCTGGCCTTGCCACTAATCTGTCCATTCTGGAGGAAGAGGGGGTATTTTACATGGTGATTTCAGGTCCTAGGAGCCTTGAATCATTTTTCCAAGGAGAATTTCCAATTCTGATTTGATTTCTCTACGCTAATATTTATGGAGGAAGCTCACTATGTTCATCAGAAGACTTTTGGTTACACGTTCCAGAAGTTCAGCTCAACCTGGCTTATGTCCCAAAAGGACTTTGTTGGTGTATAGAAACAAAAACTCCAGAGGTAGATTTGCCTGTGTGTGTAGATGACACCAGAACCATAAACAGCATGACAAGAAACCTCTCTTAGCACCTCTGAGCTTTGCGCCCCTCAGCTTTGGCTTCATTCTTAGGCAGCATTAGGGCGGTGGCTGACCAAGAGTGGACAGAGTGGGAAAGGAGGGGTCTATGTCCAGAGGGAGAGACAGGAAAAACACCAAAGTGCTAGCTGGCCACCACACTGACTGTCCTATTCTGCCTCAGGCTACTGTATTTTTCTCCACTCCTCCCCAGGACCCATCTATTTTCACAAAAGTCACAGGACTTGTGAAGTAGTTCTGGGGCCCATAGTAAAGGATCTTGGTAGACTGCCTTCTCCAAAGATGGCCACGATACCTTCTTTCCCACAAGGTCCTTCTAGAACCTTGCCGCACCTCCTCCCCGTGAACCTGGATGGGCCTGGGGGCTGCTTGTCCCATCAGGTGTATCACACGTGACACTGTGTGACCGCCAAGATTAAGTCATAAGGGGGCCGTGCGCTTCTGCTTGGGTGTTTTGAGGTGCTCACTCCTGGAACATGAGCGCCCTTTTGGGAGGAAGCCCAGGCAGCCCACGGAGGGTCCACAGGGGAAGGAACTGAGGCCCGCAGGTCTCGCCGGCCATATGGGTGAGCCATCTTGAAAGGGAATCCCTCAACCCCCAACTGAATCACCCCAGCTGAGGCCACGCGGGACCGAGATGGGCTGGTCCCACCCAGCCCAAACTGCAGTCCATGAGCAAAACGGCTGCTGCTGTCGTTTTCAGGCACTAGGATGTGACATGGTTTGTTGCACAGCAATGAGGAACCAATAGAAGGATCATAGCAGGGATGGAGCCTGGAAGCCTGAGTTAAGGGCATTTCCTCCATTCCTGAAGCCTCTTCCATCCCCTTGGGGTGGCAATAAATTTAATGTACTTTATGATCCATTTATAAAAGTTTCAGAAAGTCCCATCTACATAAAGTTCAAGAACAGGCAACACTAATCTTCAGTGTTAGACATTAGGGAGGTCATTACCTTTATGGAGGGACAAGTAATGGAAGAGGGCAGGAAGGGGCTTCTGAGGTCTGGAAATGCTTGTTTCCTCACCTGGGAGTTGGTTACATGGACTCACTTGCTTTGAGAAAATTCATCAAGCCGCACCCTGGTTCGCTGTGTGAGCTTTTCTATTTACGCCAAACTTCAATGAGAATGGACCTTTAAACAAAAACACCGCCTAGTTTGGAAATGACGCTGAGTAGATCAATGCCGATGCGACTCATGTGCCTTTGTCTTTTAATAACAGTTCAGTTCTTTCAGAAACGATGCTGCCCTTGCTGCATCAGTGTAATTCATCACGCCAAGCTTCCCTTTCACACTGTATGGACAGCTGTCCTCGGGCCCCATGCTGGCCGGCCCTTTGTAGGGACTCTGCTGTTTATTGGCAAGGCCAGCTCTGCTCAGCACCTGGGCTCCCTTGGCATCTCTAACCTCCTCCCAGACGCTTCGGCTGATTTCATGTTTAGCAGAAAAAGTTCTCCTGATAGACAAGGGGGTGAGCAGAAAAGAGCCCAGGACATGGAGTCAGACAGACGTGTACTGTTAACACGTTTCTGCCACGTTAGGCCGGGGGCTTAACAACTCCGTCCTCACATTTCTGATCTGTAAAATGTGATCATGATTGGACCTCCCCCCTGGGGCCGTTGTGAGGCATGAATGGGAAGAGACAAAGTAGGCTGCCCAGTGTCAGGTTTAGGGAGTTTCCGTAGCAAAAGCAAGCTGTCATTATTTTGCTGGGTTTGGTTGCTGGAGAAGGATCTGAAATAACACCTGTTTGAAATTTCAGAATTAATGAATGTTCTATTGCAAAACAAACAAACAAACAAACAAAAATTTAAAATTACAAGAAAACACCTAAAAGGAAATGCAAATCACTCAGTGATAACCACTGAATCACAATTTTGCAATGGGCCCTTTTACACCTCTCCTGTGCATAGGTCATGGGCATAAATCTCAGTCCACAGCTTCAGGTGGGCAAGAAATAAATCTTTATTTCCTCTAGCTCAACTGGATGTCTGTGGTGAGCCCAAACGCTGCTGCTTGCAGGAACTCAATCTCGTTGATTCAATCCCCGTCTTTTCCCAGCGTTGCCTCCAAATTCCCATGAGGGATGAAGGAGGTGGGGGAGGAGTCAAGGGCTAGGGGGTGTGGGCCATGGATCTAGGCATCCATCCGAACAGTTCACTGCCCACTGCGTCTCACTCCTATCTGCAGGTCCTGGGGAACCATGGCCTCTGCCTCGTGGGTTCCCAGGGGGCTGAGGTCAAGCTGGGCCGCACTGTAGAAGCTGCCTGAGGACCCATCACAGGGTCCCCTCCACAGCATTCCCTCTCTGAGGTCAAAAGCCCTCAGGAACTGGCCTCAGGTTCCCCAGGTTCTTGGCACCTTTGAAGCATCATCCAGGTGCCAAGAAAGTAGCCTCATCCAAGTGAAGGGAAAGGCCCAGGACTTTTTCTCAGGAACCCCTCTGCCCTAAGCTCTTGGCCTCTGCTACCCCCACCCCCAGGATACCTCCACTGCCTAACACCCACCCTGTCAACCCTGGAGAATCTTCACCTGGGCTAGGGCTGGGGAAAATGTTACCCATCATGCCTTCTGCTGTGTAAGCCCCAAAACCTGATGACGTTCTTTTCCCACAGCCTTCTATTTCACATCCCTTCCCTGAGGCAACTAGCACCAAAGAGCTGAACTTTAATACCAAGAATAGTGGGTAGGGAGGAGGCTCAGCAAAGGGGAAAAGGAAATGCAGATATAAAAATATCCCTTAATGTTTGAAAAATATCACACACACACACACCAACCAGTATGAGGCAGCTGTGTGGCCTAAGTTTTCCATTTAGCAAACGCAGCTATGGACCCGCCCGGTATCATTACAGCCCTTACTGCCTGGATACGCTGCCCTGGTATGGACGCACAATAATTTACCTCACCGTCCCCAGCATTGGAGAAATAGGCTATTTCCAAATCCTTATTACTGTAAATAATATTGCAATGAACACCCCATGGGAACACCCCTCTTGAGCTGTGGGTTCTAAGGCAAGGGTAATAACCTCTCTAAGCCCCAGGTTCTTGATTTATAAGCCACTGGCAATACCTCACAGACTTCGTCAAAGAATTAAAGGAGGTGACATATGTGAAGTGCTCAGCAAATACATGGTCAAGAAAGGATGTTGAAGATGATTATTACCATGATGACAGTTCTTACACATCCATATTTCCCCCTGAATAAAAACCTAAAGACAAAACTGCTGGGTTGGATGATATGTATGTTTTCTAAAGTCTTCTGGTAAATAATTTGACTTACCCTCATTGTACCCTGCCCAGAGCCTCTTGTCATGCTGCTGCACCTGTCTTCCAGCTGTTGTGCATGTTGGCTGCAACAGACCCTTGCCCTTGACCTACATGAGCCTCCTACTTGGGAAGTACCTGGAATGTTAGCCCACCTCCCTACCAGGGCGGCCATGCTGATTGGTACCAGGTACAAAGGCCAGCCCCTCACCTCGAGGTGGTACAACCTGCAGTGCCATCATGTCCCCCAGCCCAGCGGGGAATCAGGCTAAGAGCAGACTTCAGCTGAGCCACTTCTTTGCTAGGCTCTTCCTCTATCCTGCTTCCCTCCTTTCTGCAAAGATTTTCTCCTAAGAACCTCCTCTCCTCAAAGGCTCTTCTCCTAAGAACTTCCTTCAATAAACACATCATTTTTCTTTAGGCATGAGAACACCTTCCTAAGACACTCTTCCCATAGCAGTGGGTTGGGGGTGGTAGTGCAGGTGGGAGGTCTCACAGCCTGGTGGGATGGGGGTTGTTCTGGTGGAAAGGGGTTCTTGATCCCAGGAAAGCCCAGCTCCGGATGGTGCATCGCACAAAACAAATGTACACAGGATGCCCCCATCCAGCAAGCCAGTGGAGTCTCAGAGGCAAAGTAGGGGCAGACAAACCTCGTCATGTCCAGCCAGCCAATGGTAAGAGAGGGGGAGGCACAGCTTTACGGCCCTTCTCAAAGAGAGGTCAAGGAAGCGGGAAAACAGGACCAGAGGGGTCAGGGTGAGAGGGCCAGGAATGGTGAGAGGTGTGTGCAAGCTGAACGTGAGCACAGAGGTAGCTGAGACAAAGTTCAGAATGGGGTCAAGGTGAAAAATGAGTGGTCTGACCCAGTTCACATACATCCATTTAACAAGGACACTCGTCGATAACCACCTGATGCTTCCATGGTAGAAAAAACAATAATAAAACACCTGGTACTGCCTTTGGGTGGATAAGCCAATACCTTTCATCTCTCTCCTTCTTCCTCTCTTTTTTTTATTCTTGATGACTGAAGTACCCACTCTGTGCGGCCTTCTGCTCAGTCCACACTGGTAATAGTGACAAGACTTTGATGTCCTCCTCATTCAACAGAACGTTGTTTAGTTCAAAGTAAAGAACAGAGGCAATTCTTTGCTTTTAAATTATTAGCTCCCTAAGTCTTCTGTAATGATATAGTTTGACTGAAGTGTGCACTTTATTAACTACATAAAGACGACATTATCAGAGCAGAGAAAGGCCTGTGCCAGTTGTGCCTTTCGGCCTGGCAGCAGGGGTCCGAGACACTCTGATCTCAATCAGTGCTAAATGTCTTTGTGAGATAGAGAGAGAGCCGAAATTATCTTTGGCATGGCGGCAGCATCAATTATTCAAGCCCTTTTCCTTATGAATTAAAGTTTTCTTCAACTTCTACCCCACTTGTGGGCTTGGGTGGGTTTTTTTTTCTTTTTTCTTTTACTGTTGTTTTTCTAGTCAGGAAAGGCCCTTGGAATAAATCTCCAAGCACTGCCTAGTCATACTCTGCGGCCGACCTTTGAACACCCATATCCCACCCCTCCTCCGCCTTCCTAATTGCTCTCTCCACCCGCACTCCCAGCCCTGGTCTTCTCTGAGGTGACCCGAAGGACTATTCAGAGAAAAGGGGGGACATTGTTTCTGTTTGGCTTTGTGCCAGAATGGTCAGCAGAGGCCAGTGACATGGCCCCTTGATAAGAAGTGTCAGTTTGAAATCTGATGGAATGGGGGCTTCCACAGGCTCTTAGAAACCCCCCAGCTGACCTCAGCTGTTCCCCATACCTCCTAAGGAAGAGCTCGGCCATCAGCTTGCCCTTATGATCGAGACCCAGCTCTCCTGAATATGCCCGCCCTCTGGGCTGGTGATTTCCGAACTGCAGACTGAGACCCACGAGTGCGCCATCACTTCAGTTTAGTGAACCATGTCCAGCAGAATCACATAGAAAGAAAATATCTGAGTGCATTTGATGTATTGGGATAAGAATTGTTTCTTAAAATTTTCGTTTCAGATATGAGTGTACTGGATCACCATATATCATCACCACCCTTGAGACAAGGATTTGGGGACAAGTGGCTTATTTGGGGGTTGAAGTGAGGAAGCTGAAGTGTCAGTCCACAAACACCCATCCTCCATTGGTCAAGTTGTGGTCTGGGCATTAGCTCCCTGGCACTTCTAGGGTGCCCTACACATTAACCAAGCATGGCCCCACGGCCAGAGGACATGAGTGCAGCTATCAGAGTGCAGAGAACTGTGCGTGTTGACCTACGGGTAGTTCAAGGGCATATAGATGGAGCACCAAGAGTGTTCTGCAGTGTAAAATGGCAGTCACTGTGTACAGTGTGAGATAAGGACTAAGTTTGGTTTGTTTGTTGGTTTGTTTCATATAAATAACTATTTCTTCTAGCACTATTTGACTTACATAGTTTTAACCATAAAGTTTCTTCTAACCCTAACATTTTTGTTAGTTGCCTACACTTTCTTCTGTTTTAATATGATTCAATTTTTACATATAACTCCTTAATTAGACTGGAATTTAATTTGATAGATGATGCGTACATAAGTATTTTTCCAAATATAACTAATTATTCTAGTACCATTTATTGACTGAACCTTTTTATAATTAAATGACATATATATATATTATTATATGTTAAATTGCATATTAAATTCTAAACTGTTCCTAGAACTATATTCTGGCTGTGCCTAATATCATCCAGTGTGGACAAGTACCACAGTTTTCAATATTATACTTTTTAGTATGTTTTAATATCTAAAAGTGCCAGCCTTTCTGCTTTGACATTTCTTCTTTTCAAATTATTTTCACAATTCTTACCCATGTATATTTATCCGAAAATCTAAAGCCCTTACTTGAGATTCATTAGACATAAAAAAGTAACTTTGGAAGATCTGATACTCCTCAAGTTCTTTCTGCTCCAAAATATGACATAATTTTCAATTTACCCAAGTCTTCTTTCAAATACCTCAGTAAAGATTGGTGGTATTTTTTTCATTCAGGTCAAATGCCTAACTTGTTACAGTTATTGCTAAGAATTGGGATTGGGGAGCTATTGTTAATATGTAATATATTCTGTCATTACATTTTTTTAACTGGTTATCGCTGATTGTATTAGTTTTTATACATTCGGCATAACAAACAACTCTAAAAATCAGCAGTTTGTAGAGACAAACGTGTTTCGCCCTCTATAGGCCGGTTGCCGTTTGTCTGATCTTGTCCAGGGTTAGATGATCTAGACGGGACTCCAGGCTTCATTTAAGTTCCGGTCTTCATTCCCAGACACTGTCCAGACACGCACTGGTTACCCTGAATATGCCCTCCGCGGACTGCAGGGCAGAGGCTCCAAGAGAACTCGCGGGAAACGGGCTGTGCTTCTTAAAGCCCCAGCTAGGAGTTGGCTCATTCTCACTTTCTCCTATGTTCCCATTAGTCAAAGCAAGTCATGCGGCTCACAGGTTGGAAGTATACACTGACTTCATGGAAGTCGTTGCAAAAATGGGGAAAAAGAATGATTTTACACAGCCAGTAAATCTACCATACTGGCAAACCAGAAAGTTACTGAATTTTGAATTGTTGTCTTTTATCTAAACCTCTTACTAAATTCATAGGTAATATAAATCATTGTAAGTGATTTTTTTTGTTTTCTGTATTTAAAGACATGTTATCTACAAATGGCTTTTCTCGTCCTTTTCCAACTCCTGTCTCAACTCTTACTGCATTACCAAGAAATAGATAAAATGACAAAGATGACAGTAAAATAGGCTATAATAAAATATCATGATATTGGTGTAGGGACAGCAGAAAGATCTAATAAAATCTTTGAGAAAGTATTATATATACAACAAACATTGAGGGAAATATACCAGAATGAACTTAATATACTTTATTACTATAAGATTATAATGAGTTACTTATGTATTTACACGTCTGTCTTTTGAAGAAGACACTCAGTTCCACCAGAGAAGAGACAGTTTCTTATATATATCTGGTGTCCATCAATGTTCATGGCATTGATATTTGAATGAATAAATTTATACCACAGCTAATAAATTTCTCTGCAGACACACATTCCTTCTGTCTTACAGTGCTGTGCCTCTGAGAGGACCAATTCTTTGGAATCCTGTATGACTTAACTTTGCTACCTTCCAGACCTGAATCTGATTCCACTAAACATGGTTTTCTTATCCTTGACTCTCACTCTCTTGTATCCAAATGACCCCCCAAGTTCTGTGGATTCTTCCACCCACATATCTCTCTCAAACATCTGTTTCTCTCCTTCATTGCCACTTCCTTAGCTCCCCTAATCCATTTTCCACATTACTGCTAAAGAGAACTTTCAAACATACAGTCTGGATCATGCCCTTCCTAATTTGAAATCTTTTGGTGATTCTCCACGACACTCAGAAAAATCTCATATTTAGGTTGGTACTTATCATCCAGCTTACTTCTCTAGCGTTATCTCTGGTCCTTCCATCTCGCAGGCCAATTTCTGTCCAAATGAATGTGTTGCAGCATCCTGAAATGTTCAGAAGAGTTGATTGGGAGCTATGTTACTTTGAATGAACAAAAGTGGGAAAACATATAAATGCTAAATAAACTTCCTTTCTTAATTCCTCTCAGACTTTTAAATGTGGGTGGAATGGAATAATAAAAAGGTCTTTAGTGTTGCAAAGTTTGGAACCACTGAGATACAGATGGATCATAAATGATCATAAATAGGTATAAGGGAAAAAAATATATTATTACCTGTATGCCCCTCATCACACATGATGAGTTGAGGAGGAGAAATGTGAAAGAAAAAGTTGCTTAAGGATAAAGCATTTTTTTCATTCACACTTCATAGCAGTGATATTACAGGGCAATTTTAACTATGTTTTAGTAAAAAAGAAGAAGGGGTTGAAAGTCACCAAAAATGTGCCTTAAGAAGTCAAATATATAGAGTCAGCCTACAGGGATACTGGACCGAAGGACACATATTTGGACACATGAGTTAATAGTGGGGCTGAGGCATTTGCCTATGAAAACTCTCATGATGTGGTGCAGCCCCACCACTCACAACATTCCTGGGCACCCTCCACGGAAATTCTTGTTCTCTAACCACCGCGGGTCCTCAACACTGCTGGGAAGTCCTCTGCATGCCTCTTGCCCATTCTCCTGTTCACCCTCCTCAAGATCTGCTTTTGTATCTCCTCTTTTCTCTCCTTCTGGGTCCCTCAACACCTTCATCTATTCCCAGGCCTTCAATATTTCCATTATATCTATGAGGGTGTCCACAAAAGTACATTTCCATTCCTGTCTCCTCTTCCAGGGGCCCATTTGGCATTTGCAAACTCAATGCCATGAATGTATCTGCCCTACACCACTTCCTGGTGCCATCAGTCTCAGGGCTTAGCTGACTTCTGATGGCCTCAAGCTCCGTCATTTTGTCCCCAGCTTTCCCCTTCGGGGACAATCCCCAGGACCAGAAGCAAAGCCAAAGCTTGACCCCAAGATAGTGTCCCTCAAACCAGCTCAAGAGCAAAAGAAACCCTGCCTTTCCCAGGATCAAAGCTCTGTATAGCCAGATCACCAGGGGCCAAGTGCCACACTGCTATGGCAATGTGACTTTTAAGCAGCCATCAGCAGAACTCACCTCCCTTCTGTTTCACTAACCCTGGACCAGCCTCTCCAGGCTGAGACTCCCCACAATGAAGGCTCAGGTGTCTGGGAAGGGCTAAGCCAAGGATCAGGGTGGCCTTACCCTGACATCCCAAAGCCTGATACAGGATCACACTTATGTTTGCAGAGATAGAATGCATTTCTGTAGAAGATGTGGAGGCACCAGCAGCCTCAAAGTCAGAACCCCAGCAAGGAAGCTGAAAGCAGCTCTTCATTTCTCTGCCCTCCAGGAACCCAGGCTTATCTGTATGTTGTCATCCACACAAAGATGACTGACCTAGTACCCAATCCCAGGTACGTCATCTTCTCTTGGGTAATAAATCACATATTGAAATATCACACATGTATTAACTGATGGCATAATAAAGATTCCCTCACCTCCTGTTCACTGTACACTGGGACCCCAGCTCTTAGATGTCCTGCTCTGCTAACATGGTATATTCTAATTCTTAGATTAAAAACATGCTCTCCAACCAAACCTGGATTTGAAAGCAGGATCTAATTTTATTCACGACAGCATACCAAATGCCTAGTAGGCCCTCCATGAAACTTGGATAAATGAATGGATGGCTGGACAGATGGATGGATGGAACTATGGAAATTTAGGAGGGAAAAAACTTTCCCTCTACCAGTTTATGTTCAGTGATTGGAGGCCTGCAAATTAACTGACAAATGACAGATGAGCAGATTAATTAAAAAAGATTAATTCTCACATTAGCATAGAGAAGGCAAAGTTTATTCACATGGATGAGAATGCACAAAGAAATAGCTCCTTGAGCAGCTACAGGTAGGTCGATAAATCATCTAGTTTGTATGTCATCTTAATAAGAAGAGTGGCCAGGATTTCAAGGGAAGGCAAATGGTGAGAAGTAATGAGAAACAAGTGGGGAAAACAGGCAAAGGGAATGGGAAGTTTTGATAAAGCTTTGTTTATGTAATTTCTCATCTAGGTGCAAGTGGTCCATCTTTTTTCTAACTGCAAACCTCTGAGAGAGGGGATTTATGGAGGCTGTATTTTTAAGAGGCTTTGCTTAAGTCAGCAGAAAAGTTTAGATAGGGTTTTTTCCTGCAGCTGCTGTTTGTTCAGATGTTTTCAGCTTAAAATAAGCTCCCTACCACATGGTCCAAGTGGATCCCATCCACATGAGTCCAAGGGGATCCCATCGGATAGATGGGGAAGGGATAAATGGAATGATGAAGGTGGGTGGTGTAGACTCTTTTGTGTATTTGGGATGGAGAGTGAAGAAACATTTCACAGCAGAGCCAAACCCAGAATCAGTCTCATAAAACATTCACTTAATATAAATCTCCCTGCTCTCAGATTACATCAACAGCCTGAGGTGCCTGCAGTTCTAAGTGTGGAGATGCATTTCCTTGAGCCAGTGGTCCCTGTCAAAATGGAGCTACAGTGGAGAGGGAAATAGTATTATTGACAACTTGGAACAGTATATATGTATATATATGGAATATATGCATAAAAATATATGAAATATGTGTGTTTAATAATATGGGAAATAAACTGAAAGAGACGGGCAGCTATACTGTGATAGAAAAGAATACCCTGGATGGACTTCTAGGTCAAACAACAGGACAGCTGAGCTAACACAGACTCCTGCCCATTATTTAACATGAAGATAAGACTGAATAAAGGTAACAATTACTTAGGCCCTGGAGGAGAGCAGCAGAAGATGACTGGGGACTCAAACACTTGAAGGTCCAGACCTGAGACACCTCATCAAGCTGGGATATCTGAAGGGCTGCCCAGGATAAGACGGTGACTCAGAAAAATGGAGGTACTTCTTCCCTAAGGAACAACAAACATATAATAGGAGCTGCCAATAGTGAGAACAGGGAGAATGAAGACATGAGGCCTCAGACTGGAGAAACACCACCCCAAGCAGGATATACACAAGCATACAAGACATACTGGAGGGAAACAGCAGGCACTCACAACGAAGACCAGTTTTTGGAAGCAAAATGAAGAAGAAAATCTATAAGGCAACAGAAATTGGACATCTCATCAGCAACAAGATAGGGCAGAAGATGATGACATAGTATCTGAACTGGAAGGAGGAATTACTCTCAACCTATCATTCTTTATGCAGCTAATCAATCATTTAATAGTAATTATGAAAATAGCAATAGGGTACAATGGTAATGAGGGTAAAATAAAGACATTTTCAGACAAAAAAAAAAAACAGTTTACTTCTCAAAGCCATCAAAGAAAGACTCACTAAAGGATGCAATTCAGCACAAAGAAAACTGGACCTCATAATGAGGAAGTGGGGCTCTAGGGGCAATGGTGAGCAAAGAGTTGAGTAAACACGTAGTTGAAGCTAAATAACATTGACTATAAGACACAATAATAACTCGTTTTTTTTAAACCATAATGAAACTAATAATAACAATGAAAAATTTGGCTAACTTTGGCTCTTGAGCTAAATAAATCTGGGCAGCAGCCTGTTTTTATGTGGACCTTGCGCTAAAAATGTACACAGGACAAAAATTACCATTTGAACCATTCTTCAGTGTACAGTTCAGTAGCAGAAAGCTAATTCACACTGTGCAACTATTAACTGCCATCTATCCAGAACTCCTTCATCTTCCCACACTGAAACTCTGTCCCAGTTAAACTACAGCTCCCCATTCCTTCCCCAGTCTCTGGCAACCACAGTTCTGCTTTCAGTTTCCATTCATTTGACTACTCTAGGGATCTCAAAGTGGAATCATGAAGTATTTGCTCTCTTGTGTCTAGCTTATTTCACTGAGCATAATGTCTTCAAGGTTCATCCATGTCATAGCTTGTGTCAGAGTTTCCTTCCTTCTAAGGCTGAGTAACATTCCATTGTTTAGACACATTCTGTTTATCCATTCATCCATTGGGTTGTTTCCACCTTTTGGCTATTGTGAATAATGCTGTTATGAACACAAGTGTGCAAATACCTGTTCAAGTCCCTGCTTTTAACACTGTGGGGGTGGGGGTTATATATTAAGAAATTGAACTGCTGGATCATATGGTAATTTTGTTTTTAATTTTTTTGGAGGAAGCCCCATATTGTTTTCCACCATTTCACATTTCTACCAACAAAACACGAGGGTTCTAATTTGCCACATTCTTGCAAACACTTGTTGTTTTCTGGGTTTTTAGATAGTAGCCATTCTGACTGTGGTGAAGTGGTATCTCATTATGGTTTTAATTTGCACTTACCAAACAATTAGTGATGTTCAACATCTTCTCATATCTTTACTGTCTATTTATGTATCTTCTTTGGAGAAATGTCTATTCAAGTCCTTTGCCTATTTTTTTAATCAGGTTGTAGTATTGTTGAATTTTAAGTCTTCTCTATACATTCTGGATATTAATCCCTTATCAATGATATGATAGATTTTTATTTTTTTATTTTTTTCTAAATAAGAATACATGACAGAGACCAAATGTAGCCTGCAGGGTCTAAAATATTTACTAACTGACCATTTACTGAAAACATTTGCTGACATAGAAGATAAGAGGGAGGATGGAGAAGGGAGGATGGAAATATTATTTTGCCTTTTTTGTTGTTTGCTTTCAAAGCACTAGAAGTAATTAAGGCATTGCTAACATGAATTCTAGATGATGTGTATATGGATGGTAGTTATAGTACTTGTATTTTTCTGTATTTTTTAATTCCAAACTTTAAATATATAACACACACACAAAGAAAATAACGTGCATTAGCCTCCCAATGGAGTGTTTCTACCAGCTGTAAGTGGGAAAAATCCCATCTGAAAAATAAGGCTGGTGACGCTGTCTCTTCACAGTGTTGTAGTGAAGATTAAATGCGGGCAGGAATTCATGGAGTGACTCTTTAAATGTAAGCCTGTAAGCTATGGTTGCCCAAATCCCTAACTCCCCAAGATCGAGAATTTCGGGACAAGACAACCTGGTGGCTACCTATGGGCTAAGGAGGAGGAACAGAGAATACCAAACTGGTAAGGAGATCGACTATGAAAACGGGTTTCTGTCTAAAGGTTCTAGAAGAGACCTGCTGTGATTCTGCCCAGGACCAGCTCTGAGCATGGCCACGGTCCTGCGCACTGAAGCCTGCTCCACCCCAGCACCCTTGTCTGACATGCTGTGCTGGCTCCCTGAGTGCTGGGGGCAGAGAGACAGAGGTGTTCTTCATAAACATCCACTTCTCAGGGGCACGTGCTCTGATGCTTTCCACGTGCATCATGCTGCACGGTCTCCAAGCTCACTGCTGAGTGACTGATGTGTTGGGGCTGGTAGTGTCCCACTAGCGCCAGCCCCCATCCACAGCATCCCAGGTGTGCACCGCCCAGACATCCATGCACACACAGACCAGGGTGACACACCCCATCCTGGTGCTTGGGTGTGTACTTGTGTGTGTACACACACCTCTACGCACAGGCAGAATCCCTCCCCTCCTCAGACGCGGCTGATGCTCATGGACCTATAACCAAACCCAGTCCCTAGTGCATGCCTCCCCTCACAGGTGCTTTGAAGAGCCTTGATCTGCTTCTTGAGAATAAAATGAGCTACCCCTCCTCATCCCCCTGTCCTACAGCCCTACATCGGTCCCTCCCATCAGCGGAGAATTTGAACAGCTTATTTCATGGTACCATTTGTTCCCCCTGTAGACCACCCAGTTCTGGCCCTCTGGACACCCCTTCCTCCAGCCACACTTGCTCAACACAGGGGCTGACCTACCAGTCAGGCTGAGCAAGGAAAGGTGACTGAAGCTTTATTGGTTTCCAGTCCTAGGAGTCAGCTTGACACAGAGGTGACCCTCCAAGGGTGGGATTCTACTGGTCATGGTCTGAGGGGGAGGGAGAGGTTTCATTTCTCTGCAGTCTCAACCCTCACTCAAATGCACTAGGGACAGAGCAACTGCTCCTTGGCCATCAGGGCACAATAGCCAGGAGAACCGTGAAGGGGCCCCCACAGCGAGGGCAGTCAAGGGGGCGCCAACCCAGCATGGTCCCCACCTGGGCCAGCGTGGGGGCTCTACCACTGAGGACAGGCAGACAAGTGGCTGGGGAGGCCCAGGCTCTCCCGCTGCCCCCAGCCCCACCCCAGGGTGGCCTTCCCACGAGGAAAGTGCCTCTCCCCAAGCCCCTCTCCCTTCAGCATCACAGGTCTCTGGATTCCCAAGGGGAAACTCAGCGACCGTCTGTGGGGATCTGTGAGCCTGGGACTCCCTCTTCTGGTGAAGTGAGAGGAGAGGCCAGCACCCAAAGCTGAGGGCTGGGCCCCCAAGGCCAAGGTGAGTGGAGCCTCTGCCTCCCCAGCCCACCTGTGCACCCAGCGGCCCTGGGGTATGTGGCTGGTGCAGACCCCTTAAAGAGCCTTCGCTCCTTTCCTAGCAAACAACCAAGGACAGCACGGTGAAGGCCCAGCCCCACGTGGGCCGCCAAGGGGCCCCTCCCTGGAGGCAGAAGGACAACCACCTCCAACTCTGGGGAAATGACTCTGCTTGTACGTTTTCTAAAGCAGGAAAATAAGTACATTCCTGAAACTCACAAGTGCAACAGATGTTAAAATAGGATTCTTCTGTCTTCATTTCTGCTGTGGCCCCAAAGGCTCAGAACAAAACAGTAGGTGCTAACCACCTGCCCAGGTGCAAGTGAGGGGCTGGACATGTGGGCGAAACTAGCACAGGAGGTGGCCCCAAAGTTAGCCTTGCAAATCCCATCACTGGGAAAGAGGGGGCTTTGCCTGCTCTTAAGATAAGAGGGGGTTTCACATTCTTGACTTGTGCAGCCAGAGCAAGAGGGAAAGTACCAGAGGAAAGCTGGGGTCAGGCAGGGCCATTCAGCAGAGCGGGAGAATGAGGACAAGGGTGCCCTGCTAGGAAAAGGGTGCTGGAGTCTGAGGGGGCTGCACAAAAGGGGGTCAACCTGCAGCTACTTGAATTTCCCCTGGCAACAAGGAGTGTGACCACACCTGAGAGTGCTCAGTGGCCAAGAGCTGCTCAGGCAGCCAGTTGAAGGAGATGCAAGGAAGCTGAAGCCAGAAGGCCCCAGAAACCTAGAAAAATCCTACCTAAGAAGCGCCAGCAGGGGATCCCAGCAAGACTATGATGGTGGTTTCTGTGTCAGTCATCAAAGAACATCCTTGTTCTCCCACCCACCCCGGGGGCCAGAGGCCACACAACGAGTGGGGTAAGGAAGGAAAGCAGAGCAAGGCACGGAAAAGAGACACTGACCCCAGGCATCTCACCACAGGCATCCCGGCCTGGAACGACGACAGCTGGAGGACAGAAGGGGCTTAGCCTTTGGGGAATGTTCCGAGTCCCGCTCACGACACTGGCATCTGACCTGCCTGCCTACAGAGCTAAATTGAGATTGTTCCTGTCACTGATCGTGCTTGGAGGATTTATTATCCAAAAGGGAAGAGAAAAGTTATAAGACTCGCCTGAGCTTTCATCTAGGATTAGGAAGAGAAATAACTCACAGTGCAGGTTTAAAGGGAGAGTTGAGAGGGGAAAATAAAGTTGTTTTCTTCTTTCACCCTATAAAGTTCTAAACAAGCAAAACATTATGTGAGTACCATTGCATTTTATATCTTTCCAAGTCACCCTATGAGACAGATCCAATGATCACCCTCCAGTTCATAGACGAGCAATCAAGGAGCTGCCCCAAACTGGAGGGAACAGGGCAGGACTCATGCGTCCTGCAGCCGTGTACTCACTACCAGGGGCCTGTAGATCTGACTGCCTCAGCTTGCTTCCAAGAAGTCACAGACCTCGTGAGGGAATCGGCTTTACTCCTGGTACCTCACCTGGTGTTGGGCTCCTAGCAGATAATCATTTTGAATGAATTAAAAGCCTCCCAACCATGGAATAGAGCATAGCTGCATTTTATAGGTTTTTACTAAATAGTTGGCCAAGCAAAAACTGATCAGCCAACTCCCTTCGTGTCTGTGTGCCTCCTGATGGTCAGCAAGTCCAAGTTTTGGCCATGCACCTGCCCATCCGCCTTTAGAAGTGTGCAGAGAGATGACTCAGTAGGCTCAGTATTTATGGGCTGAGTAAGGGAGTCGTCTGAGGTGAAGCAGTGATTGAGTTCTGATGAAGCTGCAGATAAAGAGGAGGGGCATGAGTGGGCTGCAACCCACCTGAATGTTCTTTCCTCTGAGGACTTCCCCTGCAACTTTTAAGAAATGGTTGTTTGCCACGCAGCCCTTTATCTTAACCCACCATCCAACCCAATCATGATCAGAGCAGGATCCAGGGCTTTGCGCAGAAAGCAACGACAAGGGGCACACGCCCAGCAGCCCAGGGGATGTTCCATACCCTGTACCTGCAGCTGTAACCTCTATTCCAGGGTTTCTCAACAGTGGCACTGATACTTAGGACCAGAGAATTTTTCACTGTGGAGAGCCGGGGCGCTGTCCTGTGCTTTGTAGGATGGTAGCAGCATCCCTACGTACTAGGTGCCACTGGCATCCCAGTCTTGACAAGCAAAAATGTCTCCAGACCCTGCTCAGTGTCCCCTGGGGGTCAAGTTGTCCCCTGATCGAGAACCTCTGCTCGAGATGAATTCCATGAACCAAGGAGTGTTTCCCACAGCTGAATCCCCGTGGTGAGCAAGGTGCTGGCACATCATAGGGACTCAGAAAACACTTGAGTAAATAACTGGGAGAAGAGCTGGGAGGGGTGCACCAGGGCCCAAACCTCCAGGGTGCCAGCTGGATTGGTGCAGCAGACATGACTACACATGCTCAGATCTGCTGCTGCAGGAAGCATCTGGATGGATGGCCACCAGCACACCCACGCCAGGGACAGGCTTCCCACAGGTGCTTCCAGCCTGTGACCTTGCACAGTGGGGGTACCAATCCAGAACCATTCTCACCCCTCCAGAGGAGACTTCGACTCAAGGACACCCCAGCAGACTGTCCCGGACCTGGGAACTACACTGCCATCTGAGACACTCCTTGACCCCTCCTGACTCCCCAGGGCTCAACCCTGTTCCATGGTCTGAAGGCCCTCACCTCCTTCTCCAGCTCCCACCCTTTATCTTTCACAGGAGTTTTCCCCCAACACATCCCTTGCCCATCTGCTCCTGTTGGCATCTGCTTCTTGGTGGATCTGATCAACACACTGGGCATTCTCGAAGGATGCCTTTCCTCACCCCCACCCCCACATGATGCCACGGCCTGGGGCATCCCTGGCCGAGCTCCGCTGAGAAAAGTATCATACGCAAGCCAGTTTAGACAGGGAGGGAGTCCTTGGGAGTGACTCAATGCCCCCTTTTCCAGAAAACCAAAGAAGACATGAGTTTAACTCATAAGTGATAGCTCATGAATACCTAATAAAACCAGACACTCACTAACAGTCCAATCCAAGAGATTCTTACAGGTTAACTCTTTATCAGTTTTAAGGCAGCAAGTATAGCTCTCTGGTCCACATGCCTTTTTTCTGCCCAAGGGAGGGAGGGTTAGGAGGAAGGGAAGGAGCTGGCCACTGGGAGTCCAGCCAGAGCATGCTCCCCCATAATCCACCCCATCTCATCTCTCCAGACCCCAAATATTATTGTAATGCACTTTGGTTCGAGAGCAAGCGTGCCCCACACAGTGGAGTCTGCTGGGAGCATCCTCTTGGTCCAAGGACCCTGGCTCAGCCGGCCTTGCCGTGGGCCAGGCTCTCCCAGGGACAGATGACCTCCTTCTCTGTGGCCTGCTCCGCCGACTCTCCTGTCCCGGTGTCCTCTGAGTCCATCAGACAGGTCCCACTCTCGGTAGGCACATCCATTTTGATCTGGAAAAAGCTTCGGGCACAGAAGGAAAGCACGTGTGGGGACGCGAGGGACCCCAGACCCCCTGCTTACCCTGTGGAAGAGTGACACACAGACATATTTGCCAAAAGCTGTACATGCAGCAATTGGCTTGGTTGGGTCCTTTTTATATGCAGTGGAAGGGGACTCATATTTTCCTGCTGAATTAAGGATAATTCAAAAGATGCTTTGTTTTCATTTTCAAGGGGCATGAAGCTTTATGGTTTTGATGAATTCAGGATGCCCCTGAGAACATACCAGCACTCAATCCTCAACCCCTTTAAACTGCCTTCTGATGAAGTGGTGGCCCTGAGGAAAGAGCCTTTTTAAAGTCCGAAGCCCATGTGTAGGGCATGGCAGGGGCTGCAAAGCTAGAACATTCTCTGAGCAAGGTTAATTGGGAAGAATCAGTAGACATGATTCCAGCTCACCATGTATCCTGACCCCTTCCTTCCTGCTTCCCCAACTGACACAGGCCATGTGCTCTTTGCTGTCTCCCAAGCACACTGCACAGCAGAGGCTGGGGGTATTCAGGTATCCATAGCAACCAAAGCCATCAGCATGGCACCTTCTTTCTCCGCAACCAGGCCAGGCCTAACACAGGAGTATGTTGACTGATGCAAGGGGTGCCTCTGTCTCTCCCAAAAAGGTGGGGCTGATTCTCTGATTTGCATTGACTACAGCTGTTCTTTCTGCCTCTGGTCCAAGAGTTACTCCTCAGAGCCTCTGTCCTGCACCCGGTCAGCTGCCTCAGGGCATTTAGGGTCCTCAAGTCAGGCTTGCAGCACCTTCTAAAATGGAGTTGAGGGGCCACCTCTCAACATAGACTGAGCACTACCATTTTCACAGACAACTGCAGGAGCAGGGGGTCCTTGAATGTCCCTCCGAGGGCCTGTGCAGGCAGTACAGGTGGGGGGCAATGCCAGGACAGCAAGGACAGGGGGCAGGGTGGGGCAGGGGTCATGGCTGCAGCCCCAGGCCCCCGCCCAGCCTCCCCCCACCTGTGGTTCCCGTGCTGCCACTGGCCTCTCCTGCCCTGTGCAAGTTCCACGGTTCATCAGACTAATGCTCCTGGGATGGGGCAAAGAGAAAGAAGGTGGACGGGAAAGACACCTTTCCTTCTCCTTCCTCAGGAAGACAGGGGAGAATAACACTGAGTTTCTGGAAACTATCCAGTGACCAAAGGGTTTAACAGCCTATTTGTGGTGCCTCCTTGCCCAGAATCCTCCTCAAGACCCAGCATCTCAGCCCCGAACTCTAAACCACATTCACACCACCAGGGGTTCAGTACACATGACAGACATACATGCACACAGAGACATATGTGCACACACGTGCATGCCCACATACATGCACACACCCAGACATGTGCACACACCCACAGGCATATGTGCACACACATACTGCACATCCCCAGACACACGTGTACACAAGTGCATGCTCATGCCCACATGGGTGTAGACGCACACACGGCACAGTCCCCTCTGGTTCTCACTTTGTAACTCTTCTGGATTTCAGCCGTGGCAGCTGCTGGCCCGCATCCCCCAGGGGCTGCACCTTCCCGTGGGACACAGTGGGGCACTTAGGAGAGAGCCTGGCAAAGACCGGTGGCGAGGCTAGGCAGCCTCTTCTCAGAAACCTGCTGAAGGACAGAGCCACGCGGGCCTTGGGAGGGGCCCTAGGCCGGGGCAGGGGGTGGTCAGCACAGGCACCACTTGTGTCAGCGTCTGCGTCAGAGGGCCCTTGGTGGCCTTCAGATCCGCTGGCCGCCCCCTTCTGCTCCGAGCCCAGGTTGCTCTCCAAAGCCACTCTGATGGGCGAGGGGCAGACGGTGCTGCTCGGCCGCCTGATGAAGCGGCTGGGCGAGGGGAAGGGCCTCCTGGGGGAGCGGCAGGAGGGTGAGAAGGGGCTGGAAGGAGAGGGGGGCACGCAGGTCCCAGTGTACACGGCCAGGTGGGGGCTGGGGGCGAGGTGCTGGCCCGGCTGCAGAGAAGGAAAGAGAGCTGAGTGAGCCGCCTGGCTGGCTGGCAGACGGGGCAGCAGGCTGCCCTCCACTGACTCGGCACCTCCAGCCCCAGAGAACAGGCCTGGGACTGCTGCCTGCTGTGGCAGCAACACAGTCACACAGGCTTCCTGTCAAGGCGTCTGCCTGCCTCCAGCCCTGGCCACAGTCGCCAGAGCTGGGCAGCCGCATCCCGGGACACAGACTGACCTCCTTCCAGGCCTGGGATGCCGGGCATGGTCAGGCTGAATTTTCAACCATCCCTCAACCTGGCCCTGCTCAGTACCCGCCACACGCCATCTCATCCCTTGTCTACCCGCAATTCCCAGCAGGAGGCGTTAAAACACTCTGAGCAGAGCCGTGGAGGCAGCACGTGCCTGGGCCTCCTGCGGCGGAGCCTGCGTGGGAATAAAGGCTGGTGGGAACCTGGTGGAGCCCTGGAGAAAGAAACAGGAAATGCAGGGCTCGGAGGCTCTTCACTGGAGAAGGGGGAGTATTTTACCCTCCCTGGGCCACCGTGGCCCCAGAGTAGGGCACTGGGGCAGGATCACTGGGGCAGGCATGTTTCCAGCTGGAAGGGCCCAGGAGAGCTTTGCCTGAGGGACAAAAGAAAATGACAATTTTCTCTGCTTTTACCTCTTCCCTTCCCTTTGTTCATGGGCCCCTCAGCCTGGCTTGTCCCCTCCTGAAGACTGCTACGACCTCGCGCCACATCAAAGCCCAGTGTGAAGGATATGTGGGTCCCGGCAGGGAGGGGGTCCCTCTGGGACAGTTGGACCAACACTACCGCCAAAAGAGAATTAGAAATGACTTCCGCTGAGAACAAACCCTCTTTGAAACTGCCACCCCCACACGGACATCCGCCTGGTCCTGCCCCGGGGCGGGAGGAGGCCGGCTCCAGGCGCTGAGCTGGGAGCTGCATGCTTCTGGGAGTGTGGCTTGGTTCCAGGTCACCTGAGCATGCCAGCCCCATCCTGAAGAGGGAAAGCCAGGCGCATCTGAGAACAGGTTTTGGAGAAAGCCAGGGGGCCACAGAGGGCCTTCCCATGGGGCCAGGGCATTCTCTCCCCACAGCTCATGGGAGTTCAAGCAAGATTCTGTTCTGAACAGCAGCTCGGAGCCCCTGACTTCTGTCCCACTGCTCAGACACCCACAGTGACAAACCAGAGCCCAGATCCAGGCCTGGGCCTTTGGGTTATTATACTAATCATAATTATTATTATTGTTATTAAGCAGTGAGAACCTGGTAAATGCAAGGTTCTGGGCTGAGCATGCTGTGTGGATTTCTGCATTTACTTCCCAGAGCTACTCAGTGGGCAGCTGACTATTATTATGCCCATTTTACGGATGAGGAAACGAATGTTTGAGAAGCCAAGTCCCAGGGACACGCCACTGGAAGTGGTGGGGTGGGCCTGGAAACCAGGTGAGCTAAGTCCACAGGTTGCACTTATAACAGCTGGCTGCATGCTTCAGTGTGGCCAATGTGCATTATAAATGCAGATCCACCCCACCCCCCAGACCCACTGGAAGAGAATCTCAGGGGGATGCAACTCAGGGAATGGATCTCCCAACAGACACCTGAGGCCACTGTTTTGTTCTTCGGCCCGGTAAGTCTGAGGAGCTCTGCACCATGTCGCTAACACCTCCCTCTGTGGGGACATGTGCTCCCCCTAGGACACAGTTTGCAGAGAAGGATAACAATAGGGAAGGCTGGGCCCTGACTAAGGGTTTGGGAGACAACTGTTAGGTGAAAGAGAAGGTTCTCAAACTGATCAGGCATCTACCATGTGCTCGGTACTCTGTATCTATAACTTACCCACTTTACAGAACAGAAAATTGAGGTTTGGAGGGGTTCATTACCCCCCCACAACACTCACAACCAGTGACTGTGTGGTATGAGGAATTCTAAGGTGACCCCCAAAGTACCTGACCCTGTCTTTCAGCGTAGGTGTGAACTGTAAATGTTGTATGATGTCAGTCACTCCCATGGTCAGACTATGTGACTTTAAAATAAGATTACCCAGCGGAGCCTGGCCTCATCACAGGACCCTTCAAATCTGAATCCAGAGGCCAGAGACGGAAGTCAGAGAGGTTTGAAGCATGATAGGAATTCAGCAAGGGAGAAATTCTCCATTGTCGGCTTTGAAGATGGATGGGGAGCATGTGCAAGGAATCTGCGCAGCTCCTAGGAACGGAGCGCAGCCCTCAGCTAATAATGGAGCCCTCAGTCCTACAAGGAGAAACTGAAAATCACTGCAACTTGACTGAGCTTAGAAGCAGATTCTTCCCAAGATCCTCCAGCTAAGAACATGACTGTCTAGTAACACCTCCAGGGTGAAACCCTGAGCAGAGGGCCCAGCCAAGTCTCACCTGGCCAACCCTGAGCCAGTAAATGGCTGTTGTTCGTGCTGAGTACAAAGCAATAGGTAACTAAAACAGTAACTAAATAAAACTCTGATCCCAGGTCTGTGGAACCCAAAAGGCTCTGCTTTTTCTACTGATCCATGAAGCCCTTCCATGGCCTGTGGGTTTGCACAGGACTTGGGTCCTGGAGAATGGGCCAAAACACCAGAATGAGGTAATAAGCTTTGTTAAGAGACAGAGAGGCATCAATGTTCTCCTCAGCAAATGGACTGAGGACATCCCCAGCCCAGGCTCATCAACTTGAATCCCACCTACTCAGAATTTGCGATCAGTTCCTGTTAGAATCCCCACCTTACAGATAAGAAAGCAGAGACTCATAGAGATGATGCAACTTAACCAAGATCATACAAGTCATGACAGGGTGAGCCGCCCCATCTACCCCCAACCCGATTCTGCGCCCTCCTCCCCACCCCACTCCTCCCCCTGTACCTTCTCTTTTCCAAGATGAGTGACAGGACAGATAAGGAAGGCAGCTCTGTCTTGTCTCACTTACCCGGCCGGGGAAGGTCCTTTCCTCTTCTGGGCAAAGAGCTAATGGCCCAATTGACCCTGGACACTCTAACAGGGTGCCTTTTCCATGACCTTGACCTCTCCCACAGAGGCCTCAGGCTTGCGCCTGGAGGCCCAGCCACACTAACCATTGGTATGAGCAGCAAAGCAGTGGCATGCAGGGCACACGGCAAAGAAACGGTACACAATGGAGACACGGCGGAGGACAGCTTGGTTTGGTTTGGTTTTGTGCTGCTGTTTATTAGGCAGGGGAGCGAAGAGCAGGGCACAAAGGAGCATGAGATGGGGCAGGTACACCGACATGCAGGCACAGCCACGGGCCTCTTATGGAAGGCCAAGCAGGTGGGCAAAGAGATGCAACTCACTTTCTGCCCAGAAACTGGCTGAGAATCAGGAGGCCTGCAGCCACCTGAACGCCCACCTCCTGGGAGTGGGCAGGTGGGTGGAGGGCCGCATTCAGAGTCAGCATGCAGTGTATGCAGCACCCTTCCAGTCCCTTCTCACCCTCCCTTTCCCACTGTCCCCCAAAACAAGTGAGAAATCCACATGGACAGACACGTCTCTTCTCCTACCAGTCTTCTCACTGGCACAGCCCAGCACGTGACCTTCCCATTTTGAAATGACCCTTACTTTAGACCATGAAACTCAGGACCAGAGGACTGATCAGTCATGACACTACTGCTGGTCAGTCCTGTCATAGGAGCTGCAGACGGAGGACATGACATCCATGTCCCACTCTGTTCCTCTCCAACACATCCTAAGGGTCCCTGGAGAGCTGGGAGGGGTACACTGCAAGACTCTAAGAGAGCAGAGAAGTAATACGGTTTGGGTTGACGATGCTTTAAATGCATCTCAGGAAATGCCCTAATAATAAAAAATGATGATGAATTGGACGGCACTGACAGATGCAAGAAAGCACATGCTCACTCTAAGACCTGCTGGGGATGAAGATAATGACGGTGCTGATGGTCACGGTGATGATGACGGTGGTGGCGGTGATGATGATGACAGCAGCTAGTATTCATTGACTTATTATATGCCAGGCATTGTCCTAAATGCTCTACTTGTATTGCTTGCCCCTAGCCCTTCTATTTCCACTTAACTCTCACAACAAAAGCAGCCTCTTCTCTAAAAGCTAAGCTTGAAAGTGAAATTTGACAAAGCAAATCCCGGCACCTTATAGCATAACTTATATTCTACTATAAGTCATGTACCACCATGGATAGAGAAACTCAAGCTGGTTAAAATATGACATTAAAGAATTATGATGCCTAAACTAAGTACATAATAGAGAATATCATGATTCAAATGTACTGATAATATAATCCCAAGAAATACCATTTTTAATGCTATTTGAGATTCAAACTGACCCTGCAGGGATCCTGTTATGCTCAATCCCTAGAAACAAAGCTAGCCAGAGCAGCCGCCACCTGCTAGAGTCTAGTAGCAGACAACTTACAAGACCTCAAAACAGGGTAGGGACTCATGGTTCCTTTACTGCCAACCGTGAAAATTTCCTGGCGGATCCCCCTTAATCCCCAATGCCAAACAATTCTGTCCCATCTCCGTGCCCTTCTAGTGTGCTGCGCCCACTCACTCTGGATCACATTCTGTCTCATCTTACAGCCATTTGCAACCATGTGCCCCTCTTAGCCCCCAGAGGGCAGAGAACATCTTGTCCACTTCTGTGTGTGCTATAGCACCCACCACCGGTTCTTCTACAAACCAATGTTTGAAATATATTTGTAGCATGTAACTGCCACTAGCCAGGAGTGAAGCCATTTATCATCTTCCTTCCTTCAAAGGGGCAATGTTGAAACACTTATTTACTCATTCATCCAATAAAGAATGGTAACCTACTTGGTTTACATGCCTGTGTCTCTCATTAGATTGTGGGATCCTTGTGTGTCCGACATTGGGAAGGGTTCCATCACTACAGGGGGACGTGCCTACTATGTGTCTGACACAGAGCAGCTGGAAGTCTGTGGAGGACAAGAGACATGTCAAGCAGACATGGCTCACATATGGTGAGTGGGATGGCGTCAGATTTGAACACGACATAGTATGTAACCTGAGGAATTCATAATGTATTTGACACCTGGCACCATCCTCACTGCCATTTGTGTGATTTCAGCTCATATGGGGTAACTAGAAGAGGCAGCAAATATCTTTGGTTTCATGCTTCTCAAACTTTTCTGCAAAAGTAGGACAAACAGCAGGAGAGCCGAGTAGCCATGCTCTCGCAGGAGACTGAGGGCAAAGCCTGAACCTGCCACAGCCAGGCATGAAATGTCTTTGAAGTCTCAAATTTTATCTTAAAAAATTCATGTACATTTTGCATTCTAATTCATAATATATTCATGATTATTTTAATGTGAAATTTTAAAAATTACCTAACTTTCCTCCCGTTCCAAATCTTCAAGTAAAATTGATGCCCTGGGCTGGGTACCCTCCTGTAACTCACAAAATCTGTTTGAAGAAGCATGGACCCTCATTTCACAAGTCAGGAAAGCAGAAAGGTTGAGTGACTTGCTCAAGATCACAAGGCTAGTGGTATAACTAGGACTAGAACAGAGCCCAAGAGGCCTTCTCCGAATCCAGGGCTCTTTGCATTCATCCATTCAAGTGACACATGCTTATACAGAACCCACCATGTCTCAGGCATTAGGCTCCAAGAAGTGAGGAAGACAGATAGGGTCTCTCCCCTGGTATCACTCAGGTTACAATCATCATTACCTGAGATTTCTTCTTGGAGTGCCCTCCCTGCGTTGGACAACTTCAACACTCTTCAAGAGAGAGAGATGCCCAAAGCATACCTCCAGCTGCCCTTTTAGACTATAAACTAGCCTATGACTAGGGGAAACGGAGAGAGGAATGGCATCATTTTGCTAACCTGAAACCAAGAGCCACAGACTCTTTACAATGGCCTAAAAAGTGCTCATGACCTGGCCCTGCCCACCTGTCTGGCCTCATCACATGGCCTTGCCGTTCACTCTGAGCCATTTCCCACCAATTCTGCCCAGGCAGGCCCCTTTACCCGGAAAGTTCTCCATGCCTAACCCACACTCTTTGCATGGCCAGCTCCTTCTCATCCTCTGCTTATCTGTCACCACCTCAGGGAGGCCTCACACCCCCCATCTTCCCTATCACAGCACCATATCCATTTCCTTTATAACATGTTCTACACGCTGTATCATGTATTTGTTTGTGTTACAGATTGCAATCACAGCCCCAATTCTTCACCCCTCACTGTCTCCATGTCTTCTGCCATAAAACTTTGAAATTTTTCTCACTAAAGAGAGTCTATTTCCCCACCTCTGACTCTAGGCTGGCTTTGTCACTTGCTTTGGCCAACAAAGTGAAATAGGAGAGACTACATGCCAATTCCAAGCCTACATCTCAAGAACCTTTTGCATTTCCACCCACTCCCTTGCAATTCTGCCATCACCGTAGATGGGATCATGCCTAGGCCAGGCTGTTGGAGGATGAGCGACATGGGAAGCACAGACGACTCATCCCGGCCTGGACCACCAGAGATCAGCCCCAAGTCATGGGCATGAGTCCCACTAAGATCAGCAGACCTACAGATGACCCTACATGCGTGAGCAATAAATGCTTCTGGTCATATGCCACTCTAGTTTGTGGTTGTTTGATACAACAACAGCTACCTGATATAGTGGGCCTGGTTATTTTTTGCCAGTCCTCTGTTATAAGCTCCATGAGACATGCCCCATGCCTCTTTTATTCCCCAATGCCTGGCACACAGTAGGTGCTCAGGAAATGTATTGAATGAGTGAGGCTTCTTGGAGTGCCAGGTCAGTCCTTGTGCCCCAACTTAGCCTATCTCCTTTGCATTCTTACACAGGTGTAAGAGGTAAGGCTCACTTCAAGAATTACCTTGTGGGCCTCCCAAGGTCAGAGTGGGAGCTGTCCACCCCCTCCACCTCCGGCCACAGGGCTGCCCTAGTCTACAGCTACAGAGGAAGAAAGCACCAACATCTAGAAAATATCCCAGAGTCTTTGACCTTGACTCATCTTGTCACTGAAACAGATATCTACCATCCCTCCTCCCAAAACAGTGCTCCTCTGAAGGCCATTTCACCTTGACTGCTCTGGAGGCTGCAGGCCTGAGCCCTTCATTCCCACCAGCCCCTCACTTCCTTTGCATGTGCAGGGGATGGGGAGAGAGAGAGAACGAGACAGCCCAAACCTCAACAACTGCGGCTAAGAACAAGCTCAACAGAAGTGTCTTAGCTGGGCCTCTTCAGGCAGGTGTCACAGGGAAACGCCTCGGCAGGAAAGCCTGCAGCCAGTCCCATGGAGGGACCTCAGACTACTTCAGAAGCAGAGTCTGAATGGAGACAGGGGATGAGGAGCTTTGTTAAGCTGTGTGAAACAAATGTGCCTAAAAAACTATGCCTTGAGGATGGCGAGAGCCCTTCTCTTAAATTTCCAAAGTAACTGGTGGTACACAAAGCACGCCGTTTCCTCTGTGGTTCTCACAACAAGAAGCCCTCAGGTAAGAGAGCCAGTGCACAGCAATGGAGCCAGGTGGCCTCCCCCACCACGGCCCCCTTGTCCCTCGGGGAGCAGGAGTTAGGGGACTAGCTCTAGTTGCCGAGGTCAAAGGAGGTCAGAGCAATGTGGGCTGGTCCCCACTGCCCCGCTAATGGGGGATGCACTCCTATAGACTCTGACCCTGCCTTTCTTTGCATGTCTCCCCCAAGGGCACGTCCCCACCCCGAGAACTGTAGGTTTATTTAGGAAGCAGCTCCCTTTTGAGTTGGCTCCTACGGTCCAGCTTGCTCATGACCTGGGTGATGTCCACGGTGCTGGCTGCTTCTCGAGCCTTGGCCTCTTCCTCCAGCTGCCTCAGCACGACGGGGCTCGGGCTGGCGCGCAGGTGACGCCGCATGAACAGGAGGCTGGAGCTGGAACGAAGGACGGGATGGGCGGTTGGTGGAAAGCCACAGTGCCTCCCAGCAGTGACGCTGTCACACCTGGGGCAGGCCAGAATCTGACGTGTTCCCTCATTCTCCCTGCGAACCTGCAGTGGGGCGCTCAGAGGCATGTCCAACCTTAGCTCTTTTCTCCCTTGATCGCTTTGGGGACGGGACCAGAGTGAGTACCGACTATCATCAGACTGCAGGCTCTGCGCAAGGCAGGCTGCTTGGATGATGACAATTACAGACCTTCCAAAGTGTTAGAAATCAAGGTGTCACCTTCACTTCCTGTAGGCTTTTCCTGAAATATGGGGTCAAGGAGCATTTGGATACTGAAAGCTCAAGGGTTCTTGCCTTAGGGGAGAGTAGGAGCATTTTTTTCCCCCAAAGCCAAGGTTCTGGGAAAGAGGGAAGGGCCGGGCTGTCCAAGAGGGCTAGGCTCCTAGGGCAGAGAAACGGGGCAAGGCCTGAGGAGGGCTGGTGAGCCGGTGGCACTGCGCAGACACCAGAGAAGCCAGAAACTTCGGCAGAAGATAACTGTGGGCTCCTGGGACCACTCTCTCTACCACGGCCTTGGGGGACAGAATGCAGCTCCCGGTGGCCGAGTGACGCTGGTGATGGTGAGCAGCCGAGCCACCCACGGGCTTGGAAAACAGCATTTCAACCACAGCAGTCAATGTAAAACCTAGGACCTCCCCAAGTTTCTGGACAACATAAGCCCCTAGAACTCTGGTATCTACCCTCCGGAGGAAGAGGGTTCCCCTACCAGGAAGTCACGCCTAAAACTGCGTCTCCCTCCAGCCCTGCCAAGGCGGAGGCTTGGAGCTGGATTTCACTTGTTCTGGAAAAATTAAGTTTTATGTATGGTCTCACACCTGCCAGTCACGGGCAGTCCCCACATATTTACAGACCGAGCTTCACACATTACAAACGCATTCACACGTGAACTGTCTACCCGCGGCAGCGGCGGCAAATGACCAGACGGCAATAGCCCACATGGGAGCCAAGCACTGCCCCTGGGGACCAGTGCCACCCCACCCTCAAAGCCCCTGGGCACCCCAGCAAAAACCCCAGCTCATCTCTCAGGTCTGTCCAACGTATAAACTATATCTGGAGAGGGAAGTGCGAGACTGCCCTTCCTCCCCCACCGCTTTCTAGCAGAACTTCAGGAGCTACTGCAGCCCTTTCTGTGGCTGAAAGGAGCTTTCAAGTCCCCAGGGACACTGAACTCCCTTCCTTACCCAGGAGGCCAGGAAGAGCTCCACAGAGACCTCCTTTCTCTCCATTTCAGAGCAGGGTCATTATGCTCGAGAATGAAACCAGGTTGGGGATTTTTTAAGCTCCTTTGATAAAGGCTCTGGTCCAACCACACCTCTTTTGAATTCACTGAGACGCTGGAGAAGAGCCCAGTGTGGGCTGAGCCTGCAGAGCAGTGAATGTTCGCTGACCGTGGGGGTCAGGACGCACGCTGGCGCCGGGAAAGCCTCCACCGAAGGCCCACATCTTTGTGCAGGTTGTCGTTTGGCTACACTTTTGAGTCCTCAATCTCTATAGTTTTCTTTTCCCTCCTAAAAACAGTTCAAACTGTCCCTCAGAACACTTCATCCTTTGCCCAAGGGCTCTGCCAGCTGAGGTGACCACATCCCCAGTGGGGAGGTGGGAAGGACTTGCTGAAAGGCAGTCGCCTGGACTCAGGAGGGACACTCAAAATGCCCCTGTTCCTGCCCCCTCACACTCTGCCATTCCTCTTGGGGTGCAATCTCCCGAACTCTCTAAGGTCTTAGGATGTTACGTGGCTACAAAGATGTAGCTAAATTAATTCCCTCACAGCAGTTTGGATGTGGGGAAGGACGGCAATTAAAAAACCAGTGTCACACTTCCATTTGAGATTGGGTAATTATCAGTCTGATAATCAAAACTCTCTCAAACCAGCATAAGGGAACAAAGCTGACTGGCAGTAATTACTAAGGAAATCGTGCTAGGGTGATCTCAGGGCATTCTGAAGCCAATGAGGCAATTATACCCTAAGAAATGCTTCCCAGTCCCCAATATTTTCATCAAGCAAATATCTCAAGCACCATCATTTGGCTGAAAGCGACCCTCACTTCCCTGTAAACAAAACAGCGGGCAACCAGCCCTTACAGACCATTCCACTTGCCTCCTCTTGGTGGTTTCCTGAGGTTCAATAGCTTTGGCAAGCATTTCCTTATAGATTGGAGATTTTAAGTAGCGTGCGTAAGAATCCTAGGGGGATCAAAGGAAAAACAGTCATTATGAGCGGGGAAGCATCGAAGCAAACTCTCACGCCTGTTGTTTCCAAGCCATCCCCGGGCAGGGCAGCGAGATGGCAAAGTAAAGAGACTCTGTATTCTGGTGTAAAAGGCATTCAGATGTGTGTCTAAAGCAGTGGTTCTCAGGTGTGGTCCCCAGGCCAGCAGCATCAATTCCACCTGGCAACTTGCTAGAAATGCATATTCTCAGGCATATTCACTCCTGTGGAATCAGAAACTCTGGGGATGCGGCGATTTGAGTCTTAGGTCTCCAGGCGGTTCTCAGGTTGAGAATCAGAGCCGCAGTGTACAGCCCCCACACTGAGGCCCTCCTTGGGCATGTGACAGGGGACACGTGCACCCAACACCTTCTTCCAGGGAAGAGAAGCAGCTGGGAGCAGGGGGCCCACCTCAAAGCCCGCCAACATCCCTGTCTGGCCTGCACTTGGGTACAAAGGCAAGAGAATATCCAAAAGGGTCCAAGACTCAGATTTCTCTTGTGTGGATATTCCCTGGGACCCTGGGCAGGTGCAGAGAGGTTGCCTCAGGACTGCTTGATCCTTGCAAACCACCTCCGGTCCTGACAAATACGGGAGGAAGCCCACAGCAACAACCCAGGGACTGGGCTTTTTTTTATTTACTTATTGAGACGGTACCATTCTAAAGATTAAGGGCTAGCAGTGAAAGTTCTGAGAACTAGGATAGAGTCTGGGAGTAGGGGCCATGGAGGCACTGGGCCGCGCTGCGTTCCCAGTCACAGGACACAGCCGGTAGAGAAGTGCGGTCCAAGAAGCCTGTGTAAGTCACCCATGACTCTGTCTGCTCCGCCTCTAGCCAGCTTCCCTGGGTGTAATAGGTCGTATGAAAAACACACTTTTAAGAATCAAAACATATTTTAAAATACATTAAGGAAAACCATTATTAAAGCACCCCGCTGCGCATCACTTTGTGAGGTAAACACAGAGAAGCCCCACTGATGAAAAAGAAATGGGGAAAAATTTCACCATGCTAATGTGGCATGGTGAAAATTCTAAATTATTACATATTTTAAAAGCCAAGTAAAAATATTTCTTCATAATCCAATACACATAAGAGATCAATACAAATAAGGGAACCTAGTAAAAACCTGCCATTCACACCATCCTACATCCTATAATGAAGTTTCCAGATCACACCACCCTACACCATGTGATGAAGTTTCTGGAGTTACTCCGCCATAAAAGGAATAGTTGCCCTGACAGGAAGTTACAGCTGCTGAAAAAGTCTTCCTGGCTATGGCTCCACATGGGGACCAAATAAGACAACGTCTCTTAGATGAACTATGAGCCCCAAGTTCTCATTTCTTAGGAAAATGACTGATCTTTCTCTCTTCATTTTTTTAAACAATTTCCTGAAGCTTCCCATCATGTTCACTTTTTATTAATAATCCAGAACGTGATCTGAATTCTCACAGGGTTTTACCATAATCACACCTCATATGTCTCTTTCAGACACTTAACCTCCCACATGTTATGCTGTTCAGGGCCCTGGCCACCAGAAACGCCACCATTCAATGGTAAAGACGAAGAGCCCGGCCTTGGGACTCAGGCAGACCCAGTTTGAATCTCTACCCCCTGACGTAGACCCCGGGTAAACCACTGAACTCTGAAGAGCAAGTGGCCTATGACACAAAGGTCCGTGCTTTGCACAGTGAGACCTCAGAAGCCCTCAGTATATAACCACAGCTGGAGCAATATTAGCATCGCCAGTGTCATTACTGTTGTCCCGCTACTGCCGTGAGGGCCTTAGGAATGCCCACGGCACCCACAGGTGGTCCTCCCCAGCCAGTGAGCCTAGGGCCCACAGAGGTTCCAGCCCAGCGGACAGGTGGTAGGGACAGCTAACAATTCTGCACCCCAACACCAGCAATGCAGCAGCCACACATCACCTCCATCTTCCCCATACCTAAAGAACATTCCAGGTACCTGGGAAGGGAAAGGCTCCCTGGGCCCGGGAATCCTCAGTGCACCCCCCACCTACCTTCTTCATGAGCATGTAGATGTGGGTTTGTGCGGCATCCAGCACGTAGCGGTGGGGACGCCTCAGACCCCTAACGGTGACGTCCATGGTTTTGCCATCTATGTTTATCCATCGCCTCGCCCCTGGGGCCAGGAATAGCCTAGAGCCGGGAGGAAAACATTAGCAGAAGCAGCTAAAGTAATTCCGTTGATGAAAAGCTCACAGCTGCTTGGGAGGGAGGTGACCCGAGATGACAGCGACTCCTTTTTAAGGAGACACTAGAGTCTGAACAGGTTGTCAAGCAACATTTCCTAGAAGCAAGAGAACAGCCACGCCAGGATTGGGGGTGTGAATCTTTAACTTTGTTGTTCCCAACCTCTAGGAGAGAGACCCAAGGAGTTGGTAGGGTAACCCAGCCACCTGGGTGAAGAATCCAGCTTCCCACTTAATGCCTCCAGCCTCCGTTTACCAGGATCTGGGGCCCACCGGGAAGTCGGCTAAGACACCTTCCAAATAGGTGTTGCAGGCCTCTGCTCTCCCTTGGCCCAGCCTGGATGTATTTGGAAATGAATCTCAAATGCTGCATAAGGAATGACCGGGGGCATCCTTGCCGGTGGCCCCAGTGAGTACCCAGACTCGGCCACACTTCCTGCGTCTTGCAGCCCTGGGGAGTTCGGGGGCCGGGGCTCTCCAACGTGCCCCACTCTGAGTCACTGCCAGGTTAAAAATACTCACATGGGTATTTGGCCACACTCCTGAGATGCACATTAAAATTTTGGAATTCAGATGGAGATTACACAGCTGGGGAACTGGGGAAGGAAGGAAGTTGGTATAAAGGCGGCAAGTTTCCTTACAGATTTTTGGACTTAGGAGTTCTGTGCACGTCATTGTGCATGAGGTGGTCGGGCACCACTGTTCTGAGAAAGGATGTCCTGGGACCTTCCTGGACGGACAACCCCCCTCACCCCCACTTTTATTGGTGAGCAGAGTCTCTCCCTGTGCGGGGGGGCAGGGGAGATTCTGAGGAAGTACAGGAGCCCCTAAGTGGGAGGAGGGGGACCTCAGTTTCTCCCCTTAGACGTTAGTGCCTCTGAAAATAGGGATGGTCCATCAAGTGCATCTGAGGGAAGGACACCGGAGGTCCGAGAGGATAAATGCCCACCCAGCCCGCTGCCCAAAGCTCAGCACCACAGTCCAGCGGCCACGGAGGGCTGGTTGCAGCATGGTGGTTGGGCTCCAAGAACCCAGATAAGCTAAATGCACTGGGCCTCAGAGCCTAAGACAGTGTCCACGATGGCCAGGGCAGAGAGGGACAGGAGGGATGGCTCCATGGCAGGACGGGGAGCCCCGAGCTGGGGGCAGGGGCGGAGATTCAGACAGCTCCGCCCCCTAGTACTGCTAGTGCTCCCAACACACTGCCTGTCTCCCGTCCACCCTGCCATCAGAGGCAGAACTAGTCCTCTTTAACTGGAACCCTGGGATCTTCCGTAACATGAAGGGTAATCTGGAGGCAGGGCAGGCCTGGAGAGGGACAGGCTTATTGCTACACCGAGCAAGGGGTGGGGTGGGGCAAGAGCCATTAGATGCAGAATAAGAGCTGCGCCCACATTTGCACCCCAAGCTGGGTTTGTTGTCCCAGATGCTCCAGGGCCCTCCCTGGCCCTCACTTCTCTAAGATGGCCTGGGAACCAGGTTTTCCCATCGCACCTATTTGCTCTCTTCTCTCTCTCAAACACACACACATGCAGACACATACCTCTCAGGAGACCTAAAGCGTTTTTGTCAAAGACAAAGCACTCTGACTGTAACCCAGGGCAGCTTGCTCTTTTAACTCCTGAGCACATTGCCCTAGGAGCCAGAATCACGGCATCCATCTTGCTTGGTTTCCTTCCAAGGAGCCGCCAGGCCTTCCAAACAGCAGTGAGGTATTTGTAGCAGGGCAGGTGCATGACTGAGGCCGACAGGAGAGATGTGGTAACCCCTGATCTATCTCCGACCTCAAACCTCAAACGCAATGGGATGGCCAGCGGGGGGCCCAGGGGGACACTCCCCAACAGTCTCGCTAATCCTCACTTGTAAATCTCCTCTGCTTTCTCCTTGACCTTGGACTGATCTCCATACTTCAGATCCTCACAGGCTTCCCAGAATCCCAGATTCTCCCCTGCACGGGGAGGAGGGGGTCCATGCAGACGGGAGCCAGGCAGGAAGCAAGACAGGAGAAGAAAAGGGGAAAGAAAAGAAACAGATTAGCTGGATAGATCCATCTTCTCTTCTGCAAAACGAGCTCCGGCACCTCCTTAAGTCGAACAAAACACTCTCTGAGAGAAGGAGCCGCAGGGGAGGGCTGTACCCTAGTGTTGGCTCCAGCACACTCTTTGAAATGAACTCTGGCGCCACCACGCCTGCAGCCACACGTGCCTACTGTGAACACTGCTCATGATACCCCCCCACCCCCCAAGGCTGTCACGTTCTTTTTTGTCCTAGAATCTGGCTGTATCAAATATTACTTGAACAAGTTCACATGTGATTAGGCTTGTGAACATGTGTGCTACCCAACAGGCTTTCTTTGTGAAGGCCCCTGTTTACTTTGCTCACGTTCAATGACTGCCCATGACTTCTGCCTCCTTTGTTTGCAGAGACCCCGTCTTTTATAGCCCCCCAACAGGGCATATTCCAGCCTTTGTGTACACGTGTGTGTACATATATATGCACATGTGCATTGTGTGCATACACCTGTGTGAATGCATGTGTGTACACTATATGTGTGTGCGTGTGTGTGTGTGTGTGTGAATTGCAGCATGCCCCAGTGTGGGGAACTGGACAAGAGCTTGCCCTCCTCTCTTTTCACAGCATTTTTCAAAAAGCTTCCAGGTATCTCAGGAAAAGGCTGTCCAATCCTAAGCTAGTCTGTCCATAACTCTACTGAAGTCTTTCCTCTTCACATGAACTTCAGGGTGTTCTTGGGACTGAGATCACAGGCATAAGTCAACAGGCCAGCGGTGCCCTGCTGTCACCTCGTCCACGGCAAAAGGCAGTCAGTTGCTTGGGGTTAAATTTAAATGAGCGATTACTCACAGTATCCAAATGTCCATCAGCAGATGAACAGATACACCAAATGTGGTGTATACATATAAAGGAATATCATATTAAAAAGGAACAAAATTCTGACTCGTGCTACAATTTGGATGAACCTTGAAAACATGCTTAGTGACAGAAGTCACACACAAATGGACAAAAACTGTATCACTCCACTGATACGAGGTACCTAGGATCATCAGATTCAGAGACAGAATGTAGAATGACGTTTGTCAGGAGCTGGGGAGGCGGGAATGGGGAGTAAGTGCTTAATGGGGCAGGAGTCTGTTTGGGGAAGATGAGATGGATGGCAGTGATGGTTGCATACAGTGTGAATGTACTTAATGCTATGGTACTGCACACTTAAAAATGGCTAAAATGGTAAATTTTATCATATGACTATTTTACCTCCATAAAAAGATTGAAAGAGCATGCAAAAATGTGTACATGAAAGTTGATAGCAGTATATTCATAACAGCCAAAAAGTCTAAACAACCCAAATGCCCACCAGCTGATGAATGGATAAATAAAATGTGAATATCCATACAATGGAATACTATTCCATCACGAAAAGGAATGCAGACTGGTACTTGCTACACTGTGGATGAACCTAGGAAACACTGAGCTATGTGAAAAAGACCAAAGACCACATATTTCATGATTCCATTTACATGAAATGTCCAGAACAGGCAAATCCATGAAGATAAAAATAAACTAATGTTTGCCTTGGACCAGTGGGGAAGGGGGCAGCGAGAAGCAGAAGGCAGAGGAATAGGGAATGACTTCTAATGGGTAAGGGGTTTCTTTTTGAGGTGGTGAGAATGTTCTAGAATTATATAGTGGTAATGGTTTCACAATTTTGTGAGCATACTAAAAACCACTGAATTATACACTTTTAAAGGATTATAGCATGTGAATTACATGGTACATGAATTTACAGTATGTGAAGTGTATCTCGACTTTTTTTTTTATTTTCATGAGCAAATTGATGATTCATCTGCCGAGTTCGTTCCTGGGGCCTCGGGAATCTCAGGAGGAGGTCACCAAAGGTGCTATTTAAATAACGCAGGTTAAGTCTTTTCCAAGGATTCCCATTGTTACCAGGCAATGGGTGGGATAAGCTCAGGGTGGGGTTCACCACGTTGCCACTAGATGGCACCCTATCCACTTATTCCCCAGCGGCTGCTGGCTGGCTGGCTCTAAACCCCTTCCCTTTCCCATCCGTCTATTCTGGGTTTTATTATATCATGGCAATTAGGCTTGACTGGGGAGAAGGGTTTTCAAGAACCCATATTTTAATGTAATTTACTGCACGAGGCAGTCAAATCAGACATGTTAATGGCAGGTCCCGTGGGATTAGTGTCAAGAGCAACCCCACAGACAAGTGAGCCTTGGGTAGCAAGCTGCTAAATAACAAAGCTCAAATGGGATCTCCCCTGGGCTGGGGACTCAGGAAGGAAGTAAACAAATTCCACGGAAGCACATATTTTAATGAAGGTGATGAAGCCAACTGAGTGCTCAGCCTGAAGAAGTTGGTCCTAATTCTGGCCTTTGATTTTCCCAGATGTTTCTCAGTGCAAGTGCCTGTCATGGTGTGGACACCCAGAGATGGGTTATCAAATGTGGCCCCACCCACGGCATTAAAACCCGCACACCCCTGAGCCCCTGCAGGGAGCAGGCCAGGAGCAAGGTGGCGGTCGTGGCCACATTTAGACTCACCTGGGGAGTTTTCAAGACTACAGCGATTCCACACCAAACCAATTATAAGGGAACCTCTGGGAATAGGACGCGGTCAAACATGTTTTCAGATATCCCCCAGCAAACTGAATGCACAGCCAGAGTAGAGAAGCCTGAGCTGGAGGAAACCAGGCTCTGAGACAAAGGGAGAAAGCTTACTTTTCCATCAGCTCCTGGAGGAGCTGCACTGGGAGGCAGGGGACCCAGGAGTTCGTGGGCTGGTGACCCAGGACCAGGGTGAGGAAGTGAGGGCAGCCAGAGGGGAGGGTCCTGTGGAAAACTGAACACTAGAGTAGATTCTGTGCGCAGATACAATTCCCCACCCACCAGACCACGGGACCTCTGACAGAAAGGACGGGTCCAAGGAACACCTGCTGAAGGGTGTGCATGAGAACATCCATGAAAACATCTGGTAAGAATCCTCAAAACCCTGTGTGACGCATTACAAGAGTGTTTCTAGAAGTAAAAAAAAGTACATATATATTAAAAAATCAAAGACCCACCACTGAACTCTTTCTTGAGAAAATACTGGAAGCTCTGGCGACCCTTGGGGTCCCGGATCAGTTCACTGAAGTTGAAGGCCCATCGTTCCACCCGCATCTTGGTTGGGATTTCCACCCTGCAAAGACAAGGATTTGGACATTGCACACAAGACAGGGGCTGCACCAGGCGGTCCTGGGTTGGGGTGAGGGGCCCCACAGACGGGGCTCAGCCCGGCCCTCCCCCAGTCTCCATCCCCGCACAAATGCACAATCCAAGTAATGACCTGCTAGGAGAGTGCAGCCTCGGCCAGGCGCCCTGGGCCTCGTACCAGGAACTGGCTGCCCCGAAAGCGAGGAGGATGCCTACAGTAGCCGCCCTCACGCTCCAGTCCGGTCCCTTAGCCTTCAGGGCATGAGAACACGAGTGCCCCCTCCAAGGCCTGTGGAGACTGGCCGTCTGAGGTCAGGCTGCCACACCAGGCCAGGAAGGCCTTCCAGACCTCCCCTGGTGAGGGGTGCTGTGGCCACTGCCATGCCCCCTGGTGCAGCCTCCCCACCGAAGCGTCTGGTGGGAGTCGGTGGTTCTCCCTGTAGCTGCCTTCAAGCCACACACCCCAGGTAGACCCCCTCTGCCATCTCTGCATCCTCCCAGAGCTCCCGGATGCAAGTTCCCCTGCACTTCTGTGTTTTCAAAGGTCTCCTTGATCCCGGGCAGTACATTCAGGCCAGCTAGCTGAGGTTGAACATTCTAGAAAACCAGGAAAATAACTGATCTTCCTCCTATTCCTTATGGAATTCTCCATAACCCAGCACATCCCCCAGGAAACAGGTTTCCAAGCCCTGGACACACGTCTCACTGATGCAGCAGCTAGAGCCCTTGCGGGGTGCAATTCATGTCCACGGAATCTAAGACCAGCCAAGAAAGCTTATATTTTCCATAACAGGGAGAAAACAGTACAATTCCATAATAACATTAATGCCACCATTTAGGGGAGCGTCACCACCTGGGAGGCACTGTGATTCACACGTACAACATGGGGGCTTCCAGAGAACACTGCTAGCTGAATACCATCATCCCCTTTCATCACTGAGAAGGCCAAAGCTCAGAGAGGTTAAATACTTGCCAGTGCTCACACAGTAAGCAGACCCAGAGTGAAACAGTGATATGCAAACTTCAGTGTGCATCCGAATCAGCTGGAAGACTCATTTAAATGCAAGGCTGCTGGGTGCCAGCCCCTCAGCTTCTGATTCACTGGGGGTGGATGGAGCCCAGGAACTGGCATTTCTAACACGTTCCCTGGTGATGCTGAGGCTGCTGGTCCAGCGACCCCCACCCTGGGAGCCGGTGCTCTAAACCAGTCTTGGGAACCCTGGCTGCTCATGAAAGTCAATGGGAGCTTTTAAAAACCTCTGGTGGCAGTAAGGGGGTAACCCAGGCTGACCACATGAGAGGCCTGAGGGGTAACGGCTGGATATGCATTTTTGTTGTTTTCTTAGGCTTCCCAGGTAATTTCAATACAAAAATCTAAACAGCTAAGAACAAGGCTTCCTGGTTTCAGTGGGGCCCACATTTGGCATCCACCCAGTAGTCCCCTGACCAGGGGCTCCCTTTTCTTTTCACCAGCAAAGCTCCACCTCAAAGCTTCAATAGTGTACTCTCCATTTCCTTTAAAATTCAGCAGCTATTCACCTTTCCCTCCCAAGCCCTCCAAGGACAATGCTTTGCCTGGCCCTGGCTTCTCTGGACAGCTGAATTCTGCACATCTTTGTCCACAAGGAGATTCGGGTCACCTCTCTTACCAGGCACTTCTCATACGCTGGGAGACAAGCATAGGTTCCTGAAAACCATCCTCATAACTAGAGCCTCCCAGAGGGTGGTTCTAGAGTCTCTGGCTTGGCGGTTGGCACTAGTAGGTAGGGGGCCTCAAACTCCAAATGAGTGCCCTCCTCCACCCTTCAGCCGCCCACAGCAGGCTCCACGGAATAGGTGAAAGGGGTCCCAGCTATGCCTCCTATGTGGCTGGATCTGTGCTACCTACACGTTCTCCACGCCTTCTGCGGTGATGGCCTTGGCACTGACCTAAGACCTCAGCTGGGCTCTGTACCCGATGATCTCTTCCCCATCACCCCACCTGCCCTATGCATGCATACCAGCTCCTGCCCTCTCCTCCTCCTCCACCTTTCCCTGACTTGACAGCCGTGCCCCTCGCATCCTCCTTCCTTTGGTGGCTTCTCCTCTCCTGCATTCTGCCTCTGACCCTCTTCCGAACAACAGATTAATACAGACCCACGTGCAACATCCACAAACAGGGCAAAGGGATGAGTGGCATCCTTGCCAAGGCGGGGCTGGGGCCCTGCCTCCAGGAGCTTATTTTTATTCTAACTAGACATCAAAAATGCAGAGCCATAAAGGGGATTGTTTTCTTCTCAAGGACAATATATTGTTAGACAAAGAGTTATCCCTTGGGGCAGCGGTTCCACCCCTAGGCATACACCCAGGAGAAACGAAAACATGCCCACATGAACACCTGCGCAGGAATGCTCACAGGTCACTAATCCTAACAGCTGAAAGGCAGACAAGCCACATGTCCATCAACTGAGGAATGAGTAAACAAAAGGTGGTGTATCCATACAGTAAACATTATTCAGCCACAAACAGGGACTGAGTACTAATTCATGCTACACTATGGATGAACCTTGAAAGCACTGTGCTCAGTGAAAAAAGCTAGCTACAAAAGGCCACATGTTACATGATCCCATTTATACGAAATGTCCAGGATAGGCGGCAAAGCTACAGGGACAGGAAGGGTTAGGGGTTCCCCAGGGATGGAAGGGTTTGGGGAGGGAGAACAGCGATACAGGGTTTCTCATTCAGGCGATGAAATGTTTTAAAATTGATGTGATGATGTTGCCCAACTCTAGAAATGTAGTAAAAAACTGAATTATACACTTGAAATGGGTGAATTGTATGGCCTGTGAATTAGGACCCGAAAAGCTATTTAAAAATAAAACACCAATATACCAATACATACAATTTGGCATTTAAGTCCCAGAACTGGGTGTCATCTGTTATCCAAGGATTGCTAGGCAGGCATCCTGACATGATGGCATCATTGGACAAAAACTGCTCACTGTATTTGACGATCCTGAGAAGTAAATGGAAAACAGTGTCCTCAAAGTTCAACACCCAAGAGGAAGAATGAGTCCTCAGGCGAATTGACCGGCCTGTCCTCCTTTTCCCGTATTGATTTAGTCACATACTTGTTTCCTTCTTCTGAAAAAAAATGCTCTAATGGCTCTTAGGATTGGCAGGAATTTAACAAGATCTGTCCCTATTCTACTTGTGAAACAAAACTCTGTCTCCCAGTCCTGTCCCTTTGTAATTTCTCTGCACCTATTTCAGGAAAATAAGGCCTCTTCGTATTTTTTATCATGAATTTTCAAAATTCAAAGCTGACTCAAACAGGTGGCTTGGCACCATCAAAAGCACAAGATTGCCACACGGGGCTCCACCCTTTGTCCAGATAATACAGGTTTAGAGATTTAGGCTCATTACTTAAAACCTGTGTTTTCCTTGAGGTGTGAATCCCACACTCAGGAATGTGGATAGGAATTGATTCCTTCTATTTGAGTTAGACCTTCTGAGTCAACACACCTTCTGGTATGTGTGCAGTTTGGAAAACCCTGCCATGGTCCCACTCCATAGACAGGGAATTGTTTCCACAGTAGTTCACAAGGCACCTACCACAACGTCTGCCCACGGCTCTGAGATTTTGATAGAACAGAACCCGCACCTGAGAGAGATACCAGAGCCCTAGGTTTACAGTTCTGTGCAGAACTCAAGCCCCTTGGTTTCATTTCTCCTAAGACCCTCTGATTCTTCAATCAGACCTTTACAAAAGCGGGACAACTGAAGAGGAGAAAAAAGGAACTGTGCACAAGTTGAACACTAATAATGTTGAAACAATGGTAATGAGGCTCAGAGACAAATAAAAATTGGAAAGTGGGTCTAAGACGTATCCAATAGCCTTTGAGTCTCCTTCAATGTCCCTTCTGTTTGGTTTCATAGAACTAGGTTTCTAGAATATCAGAGTGGACACTTTTAACTTTACCGTAGAACAAAGATTATCATTAGAACCCAAAGTGAGCACCCACTGAGTACACAGGCACACTGTCCCCAGGGACCAGGCTCAGGGGCAGCAGACAGAAGTTGCTGAAAAATGTGGGTGAGGTCATGGCACATTTGCTCAGGCAGGGGATGTTTTTGGATACAGGGAAATTTGGGAAGATGTAGAGATATTTGAAGACTTTTACAAAACAGTACCCCCTAATCATATCAGAAGAAAGGGTCTAGAAAAATCCCAGCACCTTCCATCCCACTGTGATCAGTACCACTACTCAAGTCGTAGTCAGAATAAATGATTCCTCACGTTGTGCCTCCCCAGGAATAAACCAAGACCACTTTCATGTGTCAGAGTAATCTCAGAATTAGCAAGGTAGTCCTAAAAATAACGCCACGTTTCAAAAGGATAACTGCTTACATTTGGGGGGTACTAAACCCCTCCATGTCTGCCAAATAATGTCGTATGGAGGACTAGATCGAGGTAGCCTGAATATTCAATAAATCAAATGTAAAGTTGCCATTTATCCTAATTGCATTTTAATTCAAAGATTAACAATGGACATTTAACAATCCACTGAACCAGTAAACATAACACACATGGCTCTAATAAATCTGAGTGCGTAATGACGGGAACACAAGCTTCTGTGGAACCCCCAGGGTCAGTCCCTGAACTTTGGACTCGACTCCTCCCACTTTCTCCATCTACACATTAGTGAATTCCAGGAAAGATGACAGACTTGTATAGACCGTCACCTATCCCCTGCCTACCCCAAGATAAGACATGGAGACCTACGTTGAGTGAAGAACGAGGAACTTCATCCTCTAGAGATGGGTTCTGTCCCTCAGCATCCTCCAGGATCTTAAGTCCACCATGGCTGGTCAGGTCCGCCTCAAAGCAGAGCTCTCCTCTTGCCTACCTATTGCCCAGACCTCAGCAAGACCACCAAATTAGCAACCTACCCTCCAAGGGACACCGAAGACTTCACTGTGGACCTCAGTAAGGCCTGCTGGTAATACATGATCTGGAAGAGACACGACTGTTAAAAGATGCCCAACCCCCTCACCCTTGAGTGTCACGAACACCGGCACTTGCATAAGGCCAGCAGAACGACAGCACCGCATGGCATTCCCTCAAGCCAGCCACCTCAGTACCCAGAGGACATAAAAGCCCACAGTAGACACCAAACCCCAAATTAGGGTCCCCTGTTGCTCATCATGTGTTAGTCTGGGAAAAAGCACTAATTAAGAAAAGGTTCTAAGGACCATTAAATCGAGGCACGAGTACAACACTTAGCTTTTCCCTCATGAGCCTCTGGCGGACAGAGCAGATCTAACCTCAGTGGCCAATGCTTCCCGGGGCTCTATCTTGGACCCTGGACACAAGATTTGTCAAAATTGGAAGTGTGCCACTCTGGACAGATTCTGCATGGCCCCGGAATTGTAGAAGCAGGTGCAAGCATGGGGGTGCAGACACGGTGAGGCATTTGCTCCCACGTCACGTCCCTCCGGATCTGTGCCTTCCGAGGGTGTTTTGTATCCTGAATCTCAGCATCAGCCCCATTCATAAAAGATGTCACTCTGTGCTGCCCATTAATTTGGAAACAACTGTTTGAACATTACACACTGTTTTCATTTCATTACTGCATGCAGAACACAAAGTCAGAGTACACATAATTTGTTAGGGGATTTAAAACCAAACTTCCTTGGGACTCGGTGACTAATTACCTCTTTTTTGATGGCAGTGATTGTTTGTTTCTGGAAAACAAAGAAGCAAAAACTATTAAACAGATGTCATTAGATCATCACAGCTCAAATACCCATTTCCCATTGAAGAAATAAAAATCATTCCCCAGAAGAAAGCTGTCCACCTTTTCTTACTTAAAAGATAGAGAATTTCTCCCATCACCATCAATTCCACCCTATTCTACACAACCACTGGTGAATTAGATCAACTAAAAGCTTTGGTGATTTACCACTGTAACTTTACACTGTTCTCCTAAAAGCCGAGATGAATCAAGGACGAAGTTTGGGGTAGTTCCCACATACCACGTGCCTGCAGAGCCTCCTTAAATGGAATGAGACACAAAGATGGGGGACACCGCCCTGGAGCTTCAGTGTGGGCTCTTTTCTCGCAGGAAAGCACCCTGAATGAACGGTGAGATTCGTTCCTTAGGAATTTATAACAAGCTGGCCAAGGCCACAGGCCGAAAGAACAGGTGCCAACTTTCCAAAACGAAAGCACACGATTGAAAGACTCGAATGCAGGGTCACAGCAAGCCGAGTTCCCAGGCTGAGCAATAATATGGAAGAGCCTGTCAGGCCCCATCCTCCCGCTGAAACTACTGAAGCAAGTTCACACCAGGGATGGGCTGCAGGGCATCCTCCCTCCGGAGCTTTGAGTTACAGTAGAGAAAGGCTGGCTCCCAAGAGGAACTCCATGTTTAGGCTCTTAGAAGCTCCTGGAAGCCATTCAGATGCGTCCCCTCCTAACATCTACCATCTGACATGCTTCCTCGGTACCACTTTTTTGCTCCATGCAGCTCTTGAAAAGGAGATTGGGCATGGCTGGTGATGCTAGGCTCGGTCTTCCTGCACTGGGCTGTGTCCAGGGGCTGCTTGGTGCTCATTCGTGGACTTCAAGGTGATGATCTCAATTCCCTAACTCAGCTCTTCACTCAGAATAGAGTCAGAAGTCCAAGGAAGACACTATTTCCCTTAGCCAGTGTGCAAAGTACTGGTCCGGGACCCACTGACAAGGCATGAAGGAGAGTTCTATCTGGAACGTCATAGATTCACCTCTCCTTTCTCAGCCCTGCTGGGTTTCATTTGGCTACATTAGATTGCTTTTGTGTAACTACTTTTCACAAGAAATCACTTTTCCTGGGTGGTGGAGCAGAGAGAGCTATCTCAGGAAGGTAAAGCTCAAGGAGGTGTGTTTTGGACTCAAGACACACCCTGACTTCCTCCTTCACGGCACTTAAAACAATTATATTTATATAATTGCTTGTGTGACTCTTGTTTAATATGCATATCACCCACTATGCACTATGAAGAGCAGAGCAACTATTCCATCTTCCCAAGCATAATGGCTGAGGCAAAGTAGATGCTCCATAAATAGCAAATAAATGATGACTGTGTGTGCGTGGAGGTCTAGAAAAATGGAGATGTATTCTAAGCTTAACAGAATATTTTTCCACTTAAAAAGTTGAAGACACTCCCCAAATATGCCAAAGGTTTTGGCAACCATTTTGCTCCCATTCTCCATCTACATGAGGCCCTATTTTACAAGACACACATCTCAGGTAGAAAAAGGACCCTGGGGCCAGAGTGGATTTGCATTTGAATCTAGTATAATCAGATTTTTCTCTTAGAGTCTGCTTAAGTGGATTAAGAATAGTATCTACTGGTCCATGCCCTCTGCTCAAAGGGGAAACTGGACTTTTGGGTAATTACTAACCACTTAGCAGTTAGTACATAGCATTCTGGGCCCTTACAGAGTTTAAGGGAGGAGGGTTTTATTACTCTGAGAGGTTACAGGCAACTTTCTCAACATTCCCAAGTTGGTAATTGGCTGAGCCAGGATTCCAACCCACATCTGCCCTTGGAAACACTGAGAGTGATCCCCGAAAACAAAATACCTCACTCTCTTCAGCAATTCCTACCTTGCTCTAAAGCTGAGGATACTGCCGAATGGAAGACACAATCCATTTAATTTAAAATCTAAACAAAAAGAGAGCTAAATCCCCAATCACAAAATGCATCGCAAACACGGGAAACCCTCTTTAATCAACCCTAATGATGGTAAAGCAAATCCCCCACTATAAGATCTGGGGATCTAAGGCCTAGCACGGTGACTGTAATTGAAATATTTTACTATATATTTAAGAGAGTGAATCTTAAATGTTATCACCACACACACCAAAAAAATCTTAATTATGTGAGGGGATGGGGGTGTTAGCTGACCTCATTGTGGTAATCATTCTGCAATATATACAGGTATCTATTCATCACATTTATACACCTTAAATTTACATATGTTATAGGTCAATAATATCTCAACAAATCTGTGAGATTAAAAAAACCCACCAATGATGGTAAAGATCATAATCGTACTAGGCTTGTGCTCAGCAGCCAGCATGATAAACACCCTCCAGCAAAGTGCTGCAGCTCAAGATCAAACTTCCTGTCGGCCACGGCTTTGTCAGCAGGCTCCTGAGCCCACAGCAGCTTGATGAGCCAGATTCTCACTGCCCTGATGTTCTCTGGGGTCCGTGGGGAGCTATCCTTGCAAGACAATCACGTGCACGCTCACATATTGGTCTAATAATGTCTGTTTCTGGGGCATTTCAGTCTTCAGGGTTTTAACATTTTTTTTATGTTAATCCACTGTATTTGATTTTACGACCCTGCTAGGGCTCTGCAGCAGTGCTGCGCTTTGCTGTTCTCTGATTTCCAGAATTACCAGCCACCCTCTGGGAGTCAGCCTTCCCTGCCTCTACCTCAGATTGTCCACATGGATTTTAGTGTTTATTTCTAGGGTTAAAAATACCTTTCCTTAGGGTCAGCTTCCTCTAGAATGACAGATAGGGTCTCTCTGTCCTTTATGGGTGTATGTGTGTTGGCGCACGTTGGGGGAGTGTTCTGAGCTTTTCTAAAAGATGGAGAGAAAATCTGACTGGGGGTGTTGGTGGATAAGGCTTAGGAAAGAGTATGGACTTTGGCCCCAGGCCAAGGTCAAAATCCTGCTTCTGTTACTCACTGGCAACATAATTTTGGGAGTAATTTAGCATTTCAAAGCCTCCCTTTCCTCATTTGTGAAAGTGGTTAGAGAAATGGGGATTAAATGAGATAATAGACGTGGGTATCTGGCATAGAGCAGAGACTCAACATACAACAGTTATTGACTGGATTCCATAGACCACTGCTGAGAGTACACAGGGTATCGTTTTAGCCCTAATTACAAGATAAAATACAGGATGCCTAGGCAATACTGGGGACATACTTATACTAAACATTTATTCATTATTCACCTGAAATTTAAATTTAACTTGGCATGCTGCATTTTATTTGCTAATTCTCATAGACCTGTACCAATATTATTATGACTTAGTCCAAGGCCTAAGAAACACTGATTTAAAGTGAAGTTATTTTTAGAAATACACACACACACACGCACGCACACGCACGCACATGCACATGCACATGCACATTTCTAAGCAACTCAAAGAAAACCACCTCACAATAAAATCGGAAATAAACATTTTTTCCACCCAGGAATTCATGCACAAATCCCTTGCTTTCTCAACAGGTGGCCCTCCTGGAGAGAAGCCACTTCTTTATTCCTTGTCTGGGTGACATACTTGTTATGTATGGAAAGATGTTCTGCCTAAGGAATCCTCAGATGCTCTGCATTCTTGGATTTCTAACGTTTTTCACTTGGAGATTTGCCCAGATAGGTGCATATCTAGAGCTTGTTTACAGAGCTCCATGGCTGGTTTTTGTCCTTGAACCCAGATGCAGGTTGTAGACAATCACAGGGCAGGAGGGGTCAGCACCATCGCCTAAGAGGGTCAAAAGTCAGAACCCAGGAACACGGGAACTGAAATGGTTAACACAAAGCCGGCAAGAGACTGGGAGGCAGCCAGGTGTCCGAGGAGACAAGGATTTGAGATTATGATCATCTGAAGTTAAGTCTCTGTCCTACCCATATTCTTGATCGGGTCAAGGCAGGTCGGCCTACAAAATTCTCAGGGGCCCAGTGCAAAATGAAAATGCAGGGCCTTGTCCAAGAGAAATGAAGGGTTTTAAGACAGTGACAGGAGAACATTAAACAAAATGTGGGTCCCACTAAGTGTGGATGGTGGGCCAGGGCACAGGACACCTACTGGGTGCAGGACCAAAGAGTGTGGTCGGGACAGGAGCTGAAAAACTGGGAATTTGCTCCTGGCTGGGCCAGGTGGGGCAAAGTGCTCGACTTAACCCTGCTTCTGTTTTGTCATAAGAAAAATGAAACTAATACCACCTGTCCTCTCCTACCAAGCTGCTGTAAGAACGTAATGAAAGCCAGTAAAGCTTCTGGAAGCTGCATAACAGACATTAGAACTCAGGCAGGATACAGTGTGAGCCTGCGTGCCCTTCAGCCCAGGTTCAAATCCCGGCTTGCCACTTCTGAGCCGTGTGTCTGGGATGAGCTGTTTAATCTCCTGGCCCGGCACAACCACGAAACAGAGATGCTAATAGTGCTCGTGACCTCAGAAGGTGGCTGTGAGTCCTGGCTGAGCTGGGACAAGGCATGAAACGTGCAGCCCTGGGCCTGGCACCCAAGGGGCTGTGGGCAGGGCTCAGCCGTGAGAGTCGGCTGGCACCAGCCACACAGGAACCCCAGGAAGAAGGCAGCGAGTCCCGGGTGGTGGGAGGACCTGGGGGCTTCCTCTCTCCGAGGGCTCCAGGCTGAAGGCTGGGCAGAGCACACTATTTAATGCTGTGGAGCTGTACTTGGTCTTTTACCCAGACACCCAGGTGCACGCCAGTGTAGACTGCTGTTCTCAGCAGCTGTTTAGCAGACTAGGCAGGGAGGTGGAGTTGGTGGGTATCTTCCTCCCTCCACCTCCAGCCGGCGTGGAAGTATGAGACGGTGTAAGGACATAAGAAGAAATCGGCTGGGTATACGGTCCAGGGTGCCCATAAATCATCTCCCCAGCGGCATGGTGGCGGTCACAGCACTGATGATAGCTGTTGTTGGCGAGTCTCTCTGTGTTGGATGCCACACCAGACACTTCGTGTAAATGAGCTCGCATAATCCTCTGAGAAAGGATTCTTCCCAAGTTATAGATGAGGAAACTGAGGCTCTGAATGGCTCAAGAGCTTGTCCAAGATCACACATGCAGGGAGTGGCAGAGCTGGGATTCGCCGCATGCCAGAGTTCCCTTCAGCACATCGCACCGGCCCTCTCGCACGGTGACCCTGTTGGGTCGGAGGAGGACGGGCCAGCCCTGGGCACACCACTGCCCCCAGTTGGGCTAGCACCCGGCTGCCACTCAGTCTCCCCTCTGCAGGGCCAAATTCTCTCTGAAATAAGGGGAAAGTGGAGGGCTGTGCATGCTTAGCACCCCCATATGCTTCACAGTGTTGGAAACAAGAGAGGACATGCTCTCTGGGTGTGGTCCCTGACCCCTGGCCAGATCCTCCCAGGGCTGGACAGCCACACCGACCAGTGGCCATCAGCCTGAAGAAGTGGGTCACCCAGGCCCCTAGACACCTGCCAGTCTAACAGCCTCCTTTCCTATGCTCAACGGTGTTTTTATCTTTTGGGTTATTTGCCTCCATTTAAGGAAAGCAGATACCTATTCCAGAATTTACTAATTCTCAGAAATGGCCTCTCTCTTCAAACCAGCACCGTGAGCTCTTCTCTGCAATGAGACAAACCTCTGGGCCCTCTGCACACCCAAGGCCCCATGGGGACACTTCATGTTCTCTCAATCCTCTCCTCTCGGGGCAGATAAACCCCAAAAAACAGGGGATATACATAGTTTAACTGTGGAAATGTTGCACACGGATTAAACACAGCACCAGGCTGCATTCCCCTAATAGCTGGATCTGCCCCCAGCACTGGGACTGGCTGGGCGGGAGGGGCCGGGAGGGGCCCTGCTTGTGCAAAAATTACGGTTCTTTATTCTTCTGAATGTTCCACAGCAGCCAGAGTGCAGACAGGAGAAAGAGAGCTGGGGGAAGACAGAGAGAGAGAGAAGAAGACAGGTAGGCAAAAGTGGAAGCATTCCCCGTGTCACCCTCGCCCAGGGACAGCCCTCAGCCTCAGGAGGCACCCGCAGGCTCTCGCGCTGGGCTGAGACTACTGCCAGCACCCGGCTAGAACTGGGTTTTGAAAGCCAAAAGGCTCTCCTCCTAGCCTGCCTGCCAGTGAGCATGAAGATGCGTCCTCAGGGAAGAGATGTCCGACCGTACTCCCTGGAAGTTACCCCACAGAAGCAAGGCGGATGGAGCAGTGCGGGGCTCAGCTCTCCTCCCGGAGCTGAACTAAAGGTCCGCCACCGCCACACTTACATACGCACACGGATGAGCAAGATCCTGGCTGGCTGGGGTCAGAGTGGGGGCTGTGCCTTCCACCTCTACCCTCCCCACACACCCCAGAAAGAATCCCAGAGCTGCCAGTCATCCACAAAAAAAAAAAGGAGAATCTTCCCCCGGGTTCAGTATTTTCCAGGATGATTTTGTTTCCGTGGCAACCAAGCCTACAAGGCCTCAGCAATTATCTGCCATCTGACAAAGGGAACGTAGAAAAGGCCGCTGAAGGCTGACAGTGCCACACGTGTACCAGAGGAGGGCTCACCTTGCGCTGTGGACAAGGGACCTAGCAATGCCCCTGGGTGACACCCTCTGGGTGCCCGATAGACTCCATCTCTAAATCTGGGCCTCTAACTCCCTCACACGGGGGGCCAGCGGGGGTGGCAGCCAGTCCTCAGGGTCATCCTGAGTCCCAGGTCCCGGGGGCAGAAGTGCACACCAACAGAGCTGCCTCGCCACCTTTCTCCTGTTCCTTCCTCTCCCCCGTGGACCTCTTTCTTCCTTCTTTCGTGGTACAGCTCTCCCAGCTCCCCCACTTGCCTTTAGGACACACTAGGCTAAAGAGTTCCCCGACCCTTTGCTGCCCAAAGACAACCCTGGACAGAAAGCAATGAAACCATCTAAGATGAATTTAAATAGGGTTTAGGCTGTTTCACTGGCATCAGTGGTTCTCAGCCCAGGCAGTCTTGCCCTCCAGGGTACACTGAACAACATCTGGAGACATTTTTGATGGTCAGAACCGGGAGGTGGGCAGGGAAAAGCATGGAGCTACTGGCCTCTAGTGGGTAGAGGCCAGGGGCACCGCTAAACATCCTACAGTGTGCAGGAGAGCCCCAAAGAATTATCTGGCCCCAAATAACAATGCCACAGGTAAGAAACCCTCACCTGGATGCTCTCTATTTCAACAGCGTATGAATTACATCTCTTTCAATAAAAAGACATCATAAGAAATTGGCCATCCATCATAAATGGTGGCCTACTTGGGGAAAGGGTCCTTTTAAAATAAAAAGCATAGGAGAATCTTTGCAAAGATATTACTCCAATGAGATGCAAAGGAAATGGTGACATTTCAGGTCCTGTCACGTGGGTTAAAATTAAAACAAAAGTTGATGCAAAGGTTTTAAGCCTGAGGACTATAGTTTTCAGCGGGTAAGGCAACAGGCTGAAACTGTGTGTAAAATGTCTGTCTATGTATCTTTGGGTGGAACAGGTTCATAACTTTCATCAGATTTTTAAAGGGGGGAGTGACTCGGCAAAGTCTGAAAACGAACCATCTAGATCCCAATTGTGCTGACCTGCCCCTGACATTCTCTGTCTCTCTGCATGCAGGACGCTTGCCGTGGCCTCGCTCCTCCCAACACTGATACCACAGAGCCCAAATCTCCTCCTCGCTTTTTAAGTCTCAGGGAGAGATAGCACTGCCCCTACAGACAAGAACAGACAACAGACACGTGGACACCTCCCCAGCCCAAGAACCTGATCTAGGCTTTGTCCACAGGGTGCAGCAGAGACCTACCTGATTTACCTGAACTTCGTTCGGATTGGTCACTCGGTCCAGGCCATAGTCTAGCACGTTGTTCATTCCTGGCTGAATGGAATAAAAACAAAATAAGGACCACTCCTGGGAGAGTCTCCAGCTTCTGATTAACCTTGGATCATGGCCAAGCAGCTCATTGTGAGAATGAACTGAGAAGGGCTTGTGGCCTAGCCTGCAGGGTGCTGTGAGGGTGTGTAAGACTCTCTGGGTGAGCTGATGAGCTTCATGGGGCTGTTCTGCTACCATGGTATCCCCAGAATGTAATACAGTGGGACAGATGGATGGATGGGTGGGTTGACGGGTAGATGAGTGGGTAGGTGGGTGGAAGGATGGATGGATGGATGGATGGATGGATGGATGGATGGATGGATGGATGGGTGGATGGGTGGATGGGTGGATGGATGGATAGGTGGGTTGATGGGTAGATGAGTGGGTAGGTGGGTGGATGGATGGATGGATGGATGGATGGGAGGATGGATGGATGGATGAATGGATAGATGAATGGATGGAGGGAGGGTGGGTTGATGGGTAGATGAGTGGGTAGGTGAGTGGAAGGATGGATGGATGGATGGATGGATGGATGGATGGATGGATGGATGGATGGGTGGATGAATGGATGATGGATAGATGGATAGATAGATGGATGGAGGGAAGGTGGGTTGATGGGTAAATGAGTGGATGGGTGGGTGGAAAGATGGATGGATGGATGAAAGGAAGGCTGGATGGCTAAGTAACACTCAAACTCGGTACACACTCACCAGGATTAGCACAGGGACTCCCAGACAGCTGCAGCACACCTTCCCCACCCCCCACAGTGCGGTGCTCTGGAGAGTCCAGCCCTCAGTCAGGCACCTCTGGGTTCCAGTCCTAGTTCTGCCAATTCCTAGTTCTGAGGAAGACCTTGGAAACTACTTCCTCCCTCTGCACTCATTATCCCTTCTGAGAAATGGAGATGATCCCTCCTACCCTCAGGTTCTCATGAGGAATCGGTAAGACTGGGTGTGGGGCCCTCAGCAGAGGGTAGCTATCGCTCAGCAAGGGCTTGCATCCGTGTTCAGATCCTGCCTGTAAAGGCCTGGCCCCAAAGCTGGGTCTCACTCTCTTGTCAGTTCCCTTCCACACCAGGCAGCCAACTCCCCAGCCAATCAGGCTTGGTCTCTCTCTGCTCCCCGAGGCCAGCAATCTGGGGCTTCCACTTCCCTCTCTGTTAGTCTGGTACCAACAGCCGCCAGGTTCTCAACACATGTGATAGCCAGGCTGACCGCAGTGAAGCAGAGGCAGGAAGTGACTGGGCTTTGCCCCACCAGACGCAGCTTTATCAGTAGGATAGCTACATTTTTAGCTCGGAAGGAGGGTTGCTAAATAAAATATAGGACACTTGGTTAAGTCTGAATTTCAGATAGACAACAAATAATGTGGATATATAACTTCATGTATAAATATATTCCATAGTTTTAATATGAATCTACAGCAATTATAAAAACATTGGGACAGAAATCATTTGCTATTTATCTGAAATTGAAGTTTAACTAGGCATCCTCTTAATTGCGAAATCCGGCAAGTTAGCTCAATGGGCTCCTAGGGTAGCAAATATAAGACTAGGCAAGAAAGAAATAGGGAAGAGGACAGGGAAAGGGGGCGGCCATCCTCACCCTAGTTGTTACATGTGGACCACAGTCAACAAATATTCATTAGGCACTTACTAGAACAGACACTGTGCTCGGCCCTGGGGTGCCCCGGGTGAATGTGACATGAGACCCCTGCCTCAAGGCATCCCCCGCAGGCATCTCAAGGCACTTCTGGTCACTCAGCAATTAATCTCAGAAATGTGACAAATGCTAGGAAGCCAGCCCAGCGGGATCTATCCTAGCATGAGTGGGTGGGGGAGTTGTGGCTATCAGAACCTGTGTCTCTACCTAGAGTGGGTTCTAGGAATTGCCTCTTTCTGGTTCAGAGAAATCCCCCCAGGGTAGCTGAAGACGGACTTCACACAGGGACACACATGCACACGCCCACACTCACACCAGCCCACGCCCTGCTGCCCCGACAACCGCTGGCTCTCCGACGCACTCCTGCCTCAGCAGCTTCACTGCGGCTGCCTGCTCGAGTCTTGAATTCGCTCTCCAGCTCCTTCCTTTGAGCTTGCCCCGCACTCTGATGGATTTGGCTGCCCTGTGCCCAGCAGTGCACCTCATAGCACTGATCAGCACCAGACGGCCTTGGGCTCTCGGAGCTGTGGGCACCCAGCAGGCTTCACTATTCTGCAGCCTGTCCAGCGCCAGCCCCTCCTGGCTTCCCCAGCACTGCAGACAGCTGGCATGCCCCTCTGGCTGCCCTGCTGCTCAGGCTCTTGCCTCCTCTCGGGGTCTCCGCAGGTCTCGGTTGTTGCGGTCACCATGCTCTGCCTTCAGAGTTCCCCAGGGGGCTGCCTCTCCAGGCCCCACTCATTCATTCACTCATCAGGTGGCCTACGGGCTGTGTTTCCCATGACAGTCACAGAGCCACTGCTGACACAGTTCCTGGCACGTAAGACGGTGCTCACGCGAAGACAACCCAGAGCTGACTGTCAGCGCACAGGAAACAAGGGCAGGTCCTTGCCGTGGGCTGCCAGCAGATAAGGAGACGTGCAGATATACAGCCCCAGTGCCATGCACAGGAAACCCTCCAGAGATGGGCAAGCCTCCCCCTTCAACCAGAAGAACTGTGAATCTCAGAGGGGTGGCGGGGGAACTCCCTGAGAATACCCCTTGGGCATAAGCCAAAGAGGCAGTTTGCTAAATGCTTTATGATTCAGGAGACAACAGGACCTCTGTAGACCCAACAACCACTCCACGAAGGGGCGACATTCCCAGGATCAGTATTCCAGAGCAGGGCCAGTGCGGGGGCCAACGTACACTTCTTGGTGACACTCCACCACATCCCTACGGTCCCTTCTCGTGTTCTCCTGGGATGGCAATTTGGATTTTGAGCTGCTTGCGAGAGAGAAGACCACATGTGGGTGCCCCTCCCTCAGCAGCAGCATGTCAGGTACATGCAGGTTCCCAGCCCAGCTCGGCACAAGCTCCTGGCCTCCCTGAGCCTTCATCTCCCCACCTGGTTAAAGGGGGTGATAACACTCCCCCCTTCACCACATTGCCACCACAGAGATGGGATCATCCATGCCAAGAGCTCAACAGAGGCACCGAGCAGGTGCTCAGTGACTCCTGGTGGTTATTTTATGCCCAGTGCCTAACTCCTTGGCTGGCACAGAGTCATGGCCTCAGAAGGTTTCACAGATTAATGAACGGACAGCAAACAGGAGGATGAATCAGTTCAGGAACTGCAAGCCGTGTCCCACACGAGAGCAGCTGGGCACAGTCAGTCCGCATACTGGCTGCTCCAACCTCCACAGAGCCAAAGGCTCTGTTTGCCTGGCTGGCTTCTCTCCCGCTGAACTGACAGCTCGCCGGGTCTCCTGGAGACAGTCTGACAGCCCCTACGCTCCCGGGTTCCCTGGGCTTGTCAGTCAGACTGCTCAGTTTCTAGGCTGAGGCAGACTTCACCCAGGATGTTCTTCCAACAGGACACATTGCTGATCCTAATGCTCCCAGGCCATGACCCTGGGTGCTTCAGGAAAGTCGGGGAGAGCAGGACCCAGACATGCTCCACCTCACTTTGCCTGCTGGTCCGGTTCTGACTTAGGGCAGCAGCGATGCCTATGGGATGGGAAAAGCAGTTCTGTGCCCGAGGATTTTTACAACTGCTTCTAGTACATCAAAGCCTCATTTTGAGTTTGGCATCCCAGTGCTACCAAAGAGGGACCAGGCACTTTGAACCCTGGCACCCTGTTGGCTAGAGCAGCCGTGATTCACACAATGCTCCAGTGACCAAGGAGGTATGGAAGGGCCTTACACACACTAAGACATCACACAACATTGTCAGGGCGGCAGAAGAGCATAGAGACTGGGGCGGGTGGTGCTTGGCAGCTTGGGGGTTGGGGTCCTCTGGCACCCACTAGCTGTGTAACTCTGGCCAATCGGTAACGTCCCTGAGACTCAGCTTCCTGATCAGCACAACAGGACTAATAATAGCACCTTCCACACCGGGCTGCAACGATGAGATGAGATAGTGCGTGCAGACTGATGCTTACGCAGTGCCCAGCACACAGGGAGTTCCCCATTCAGGCCTGCCCCATGGCAATGATGGGGAAATGACAACGGTGGTGATGGAGGTGGAGAAAATGGAGGTGGCGGGGAGGAGGGGGTAGAGACAGTAATCAGAGAGACAGGATGCCATGTTTAACTACTTCTGTATCCTGCTGTGAAGAGCCACTCAGCCATTTGCCTGATGAGGGGCTGAGAGCATACCCCAGGGCAAGTGGGCAGAACTCAGAAAATCTGCTTTTCATTTTGTTCCCTTACAGGTCCCCTGAGTGCAGGGACAGAGAGGAGGAGAGGCATCTGGGGTAGATCATGTGCACAACCAGTCTGTGTCGCTTTATAAGGGATGCCAGGCGTCACACTGGCATTCCCACACCACAGAGTCCCTGCATGTGATTTGGAAGCCATTCTCCGCCCTGCAGGGAACAGGACTCCCTCTGTCATGGATGCCACTGGGCACCAGGACATTCTGCCTGATGCATGGCTTGCCCATTTGCCCGTATCCTCACCAAGGCTCCCCCTTTAGGAACAGATGACCGAATGCCAGCTGAACAATGTACACTCCCCTCCCCCACAAAGACCTCAGTCCTGAGCTACCAACAGGGAGGTATATGCTTGGCTCTGTTTCCCCAGGACCCTGGGCTCAGTCACCCACACTCATCCAGCCCCCAGGGACCTATGATGAGCACCAGCTAATGGGTTACCTAGAGGAGGTGCCCTGAAGCCAAACCAAACAAGCTTCTTGGGGATCCACCCCAGGGCTTTAACTCTGGCAACCCGCACCAATAGCCCCACGAGCGATGTCTGCTTTCAATGGAGAAAGAAAATTAGCAAAACAGCCAAAGTGTGATGGGCTCGATGTTCAAAAATGCAGAAGCTTTGGCCCCATGACTGACCCAGTTCCCTTTCGGGTTCTGAGAATCTGATACCAGGCAGGCAAAGAAACTAAAGGAGGAAGAGGAAGAACTCTCATTGTGAATGGCTCGCTTCTCAGAATCCCTTCCACGTCTGGGGACCTGCAGGCAGCATGTGGGTCTGCACAGGAGTGAGCCGAGCTACCCCAGTGGGAGGGGGTCACGGCCTGCCTCCCTGCGCTGGGGGAGGAGGCTACCGTGGCCCAGCACCGAGCCTGACAAGTTCCATCGCTTGTGCACAGCTTGTCTCTCTCAGCCACTTAACATCCCGAAGCCAGATACACAGTGTGCATTAAGCAATGAGGCTCAGCACACATTTATGCCCCCTGGCATCCTCCCATCTCAGCTTGCTGGGCCTGGAGCTAGAAAAGGAAAAGGAGAGGGACCAGGAGACACAGGCGTGGCTTTGCCTATGCAAGCTTCCACTTCTCTACAGCATTTTATACGTTTGTTTTGGAGCCCGTGTTCGAGTTTCTTCTATATTCCTTTTCTCAGGTATTGCAGAATAAAAAAGAAAAATTGCTAGCCCTCATAAAAGGCCAACTCATTCAGGTCTCAGGTAACTCCACTTGGGTCAGCACCAGCACAGGACTCCATGCAGGCGGTCTATTTCCTCTCCCAGCCATGAGGTACTTGGTGCAAACGGGACAGTGAGGTGCGATTCCAGCCCCAGCGGGAGATGAGCCACATGAGGGACAGTGAGGACAGAGTGGAGTGGGGGGCCTATAGGAGGTGGCCAGACCCAAGGAGGACAGTACTCACAGGGCAGCGGTGGACCAGCCAATACGCCTTCTCCTGGCAATCCAGTGCGTACCTGTCCGCTCTATTCCTTTCCTTTCCAGCCCTGAAAACCCAAACACCATGTTAAAGGCCAGGTAGACTTTGCATCTTTTGGTCAGTGACAGGCCACATTCCTGATGACCCAGACCACCCTCCCAATCTGTCCACATAATCTGTTTGCCATAATAATAATAAAATCAGCAAACACTAATATTACACCTGCATGTGAGGCACCCTAAGTACTTTAACACATATTAACTCATTTAATCCTCCCAGTGACCTTTTCTCACTTTGAAGTTTGGGGGATTGAAGCAAAGAGAGGTAGCAGGCCCCACCCAGGGCCTCACTGTCAGCAAGTGGCAGAAGTGGGGATGGAACCCAGGAGTCAGGCCCCAGCACCCAGCTCTGCCTGAGACCTCCGTTCTATGAAGCAAGCTCGCCACCCTGACAAGCCCCACAGTAGAGCATGTCCCCCAGCTTCAAGGCCAGAGCGAGCCCAGATGCCGCTCTGGAATGACAAATGACCACCTGGCTTTTGAATTTTTCCCTGCTTTACTAGACCTCATAGTCAACATCTAGACGAGTGGGCAGCAAGCAACGGCAGAAGCCGTGATGGGGAGATGCCGCTCAGGGGGGTCCTTTTCTCTCCCTCCGTTAGCTCCTCTTTGTCACTTCGAACAGTTTGTTCCCCATCAGGGCTTTTCTGAGCCTGACTAATTACTGTAAGAGGTATTTCTTTTCCTTCTTATCTCTCAGCCTCCCCCTTTCCCATTATGGATAGAAAACGATGCCGTGCTTTCGTCCCCCAGGAGCCAGGCAGCATTCAAGATCGTTCCACAGGCCCCACTCAGCACCATTTCCACGGTGACCTGCGCTCACTGGTCATGCTTGTTTTCCCCGGGAACGTGCATGATGCACACGCCCTCTACAAGACAGTGTCGGCAGATTTATTTGCCAGCTAACGTAGTGTGAATAATACCATAACATGTTAACATCCAGAGAGCCAGACGGGTGGGGGGTGCCACTCCAGTGCGATGTTTTGCGGCCTCCTCTGGAAATTAAATGTAAACACTGGTGCTCTGACTTCCCTCTGCCAGCCTAACTGGATCTTCTACCAGGTTAACCACCCTGTGTTCTCAGGAGGATGGGCCACAGATGGCCCGAGGCACTGTGGGCTTTCATGATGCTGGACAGCTTTGTAAATAGGGTCTATCACTAACTCATTGCCATGGTTCTTTCTGGCTTCATGCTTCTGCTCTAACGTGACAGATGTTGGAAGGCAGTTGTGATGCATGGAACCCCAGAGAACCAGTAAATGAGGAATAACATTAGTTTGTCACAGTATGATCTTTTCTAGTAACGGTATCATTTAATCATTCATTTATTCATGCATTTATTCATCTCCCACTGTGTTCCAGGTTCTGGGAGTGCCAATGAAACAAACTGAATGGCTGTGTCCCCCCTAAATGTATGCATCGAAGCCCTAACCCCCAGTCTGACGCTATCTGGGTACGGGGCCTTGAAGAGGTAATTAGAGTTTAGAGGTCATTAAATGAGGTCAGGAGGATGGGGCCCTTACGCTGGGATTGATGCTCTGGTAATAGGAAATGCTAGAGAACTTCCCCCTCTCTTTCTCTTTCACAACAGGAAGGCAGCTGCCTGTAAGCCAGCAAGAGAGTCCTCACCGGAAACCAAAACCTGCCAGAACCTTAAGCTTGTGCTTTCCAGCCTCCAGAACTAAGAGAAAATAAATGACTTTCTCTCCCCACCCACCCTCCTCTGACACTGGGCTTAACCATATGAGCTCCTGTGGCCAACGAATCTGAGCAGAAGCAACGTGCATCACTTGTGACCTGCACAGGCTCTCGTTCCCTCTGTTCGAGCAACGGACAAAGCCCAGATGGTGCTGCCCCTTCAGCATGGTCCTGGGGAGGGCACAAAGTATGTGCAGGCCCCAGCCAACCCACAGGGGGTGCGTGATGCAAGCAAGAAATGAACCTTGAGGTTTCATGCCCCTGAAAGGTGGGGGGCTGTTTGCTAGGCCAGCCCAACCTCATCCTGACTGAAACACCCTCCCCAACATTTGCATCTGGCTCTCATGCACAAGGCAGAGCCCTCAAGGGGACTTTCAGCTCCAGTTCTGATGTGGAAGGCAGGCAGTGGGCGGTTCTAACATGCAGCTTTGACCATACCTCCGCACTGCTTAAGGTCCTACCATGGCTCCCCAGTGCCCTTAGCACAAAGCCCTCTCTCGATCTGCTCCTGCTAACATCTCCAGTCTCACTTCTGCCGTGCAGGCTTTGCACTCCCTGCTCCAGCCACAAGGAACTGCACCAAGTGAGCACTCCCCCGCCTGCAGACTCGGGTTCTGTCTGCTCCCAACACCCTTCCTCCCACCTCACCTTTCCTCTCCACCCACCATCGCCATCCTTCACCTGGGCACCTGCTGCACAGCCTCCAGGTTCAATGTCATTTCCATAGTTCCTCCTGCAAACCCCCGCGTGAGGCTCACATCTCACTCTAGCATCACAGCCCGTCTGCTCGTCCGCCTGGCCCACCAGACTGCATCTTTATGTTCCCTATACCTCTTCCAGGGTTTAATACAAATATGCCCAATAAAGGTTTATTTTAATAAAAGGAAACAAAGAAGGAAGGGAGGAAGAAAGCCATAGGATGAACGTGATCTTTCACTCACCTATACTGCTCTTTCGCCTGCATAATGACGAAGTCCCACTTGTAGTTAATTTTTTTGTTCAATAAAGTGTAATTTTCCTAAAGAAGGAAAACAAGATGAGAACACCGAGCCCACAGTGATGTACGCTGTGTGGAGGGAAGAAGGCCCTCCGTTGATGAAGACCTGCCCCAGGCTCTGAGGCAACGAGACCCACCCCAGCTTTGCAAAGGTGTTCATTCAAGGGATGGCACCAAATTCTCAAAAAACCTTCATAACCGAAGCCACAGCTTGGCTTAGCTTTTTTAAATAAATGTATCCCAGATCTGATGAGGAAGGGGAGGATAGGGCAGGGTGGGGAAGAATATGAGAGCTCAATGTTCAACAGCAGAGCATCACAAATCCACAAAGATAAGCCCTAACATTGATGCTGGCTCTTCTAAAAACATGTTCGTAAAGAATAAAAACACAGCCAGATTGCTGCTGTCTGCCCAGAAATCTAGCCTTGAGAGGGCTAGGTGTGTTCTTTGAGAAATCTGACTCGTCCAGCCTAAAACAAAAGTCTATACTATTGTTTTATCATCACCAACTCCAGTTCAAATCTGTTCATCGTGTAATATGCATTATCGTGCATATTAATCATACTGTTGGGAGACAGCAAAGGAAGGTGGCGGCTACCGTGTACCCAGCAGCCACTGCGGCAAGGGCTTAAATTACAGCAGAAGAAAATGAAGCTTGACATGGGGAAGAATTTGCTGCAGCAAGATGCCTCTAAATAGATGGATGGATGGATGGGTGGGAGGATGGATGGATGATGAGGGAACACATGAATGCAGTAAGGGGAGAACAGGAGAAACAGCTCAAGACTACATTTCGCTCAGTTATAATAACATACTTGGAAGCACTTCTGTACCTTTTCATATTCCTCTAAAATCCCTTTCTTCTTTATATTTCGCTTGGCTAGATAGATGGCTGCAAAAGAAAACAATGACACTTTCCATCATCACCACATTTCAAAACAGCATCTGTGCACGAGGCTGCTGCGCTTGGCTTGGCGGTGAGAACCCTCAGCAGACACGGCCCCTCCCCTGAGGAATGCTCTCGGTTGAGATGTGAGCTGACATGAAGGGCATGATGACAGCACGATGAATGTCACCAAAATGCAGTGAGTAAATAAACAGTATTTGAAGCACCACCTAAGGTGTAACTGGGCTGGAGTCTTACCATAGTCTGTATCTTCAGCTGGCCACTGCTGGGTGGGCCAGAAATACGGCGTCTATGAAAGAAACCAGGAACCAGGCTTAATCACTGGGCTGTTATCTATTCAGGTAAGATGAATCCCATAGTTAACGTTCAAGTCAAGGCCCAGACTCACCTGAAATCGGTAGAGGCTGCTGTCAGGTTTGAGAATGAGATTCTTGGGGTCTTGGAGGGGGTAAATGTAGCCACACTTGACGATAAAGTTGCCCAAGTTCTGTGCCTCTGGGGAGCAGCAGTTTAGACATGGAAGTTAAGAGATGCGGCCAAAGGCAGAAGCTGAGTGCCCAGCCCCCAACAGTACCCTAAACTCGGGGAGAGGTGCCCCCCTCCTGACAGCACTGCATCCGAGCAGTGAGGACAGCAATCTCTGAACTTATCTGTGGGCAAGTACCAGCGGGGTGCAGATGAACAGGATTCCCCAGCCTGAGCCCTGGGAATGACGGCTCAGAGAGTGTGGAGGGGCCATTGAACCCTCATGCCAACAGGTGCAACAGGTGGAGAGCTGCAGGTGTTTGGAGGTGCCAGTTGCGGACATTCTGGAGAAGTTTCTCTGGGCCCTTTGGGTCAGGAGAAGTTCCCCCAGAGCAGGGAGAGAATGTCTGTTTGACCAACGGACAAGTCCTCACTCAAAGCGAAGGCCACATTTTTATCCGCTTCTATCCCAAGCTCAGTTCTGCCTGCATCCCAGGCCCGCGTCCCCTGGCCTCTCCCACCTCGCAGTGCACACACATCACTTCTTTCCAGACCAGGTGCGTGCATGCATCACCCCCTCCAAGAATCCGTTCTTGACTGACACTCCCCCGATGACCCTTGTTATTTACATGCTCTCAATATTTTGTATGAAACTACAATAGTCCCCCACCATTATCATGCCTCCACTTTTGATTCTGGTTATTTTACACATAAACACCTTGTCTCTCAGATTAAAGTGTCTATTTCTTAGAGACATAGGCTAAGCCTCCATTTAGTGTCTACCCTCCAGAGGTTCTTTCAAGGTGCTGCACCTCAAAACTGAGGGCCAAGCGAGCTCTCACCCAGACTGGAGACCCAAAGCCGCTGGGAGATCCACCGCAGAACGTCACTTCCTGCAAACCACAAGTATTTGGCCTCCGTCAGAGCCTCCTGACACATCCCCCCCGCCCTCATGCCTCGCCCTCACCGCTGCCCCACTGCCTCTGGCTATGATCTCATTCCTCTCCTGCTCACAACTCTCAGGGACTCCCCTCCATCCGCTCCTACCACGTTCAGCCCCAACCCCGCAGCCCGTAATTCAGAGCCATCCATGATCTGACTCTGTCCTCCTGGCACACCCTCGATCTTTAGCTCTCTTGTAGTACTTATTTGCTTTCCTTACAGTAATTTGTGCATGGACCATCATTCATCAAGTAGGAAGTAAAAGGACAAAGTCAACCTCGAACAAAACCAACCCAAGGTGAGCTGCCTGTGCGGCTCCAGACGCATGGGAGTAAAGAAGAACCAGGGATGGAAGGAGAAGCGGTGGTGGGCTAAGGGTGGGGGGCTGGTTCTCCTTACGCCCCCAGGTTTCCAGGCAGAACTCTCAGGAGTCAGGAAATTCTAAACTCAAACCTGGCCTTCCAGGTCATTGTGAAGGTACTTTTGTCAAAGCAGGAGGATGGGACTTATTTTTAGTTACACTTTGTAGGCTGTCCGATTCATTTCGGGCAATGAATGTGGCTCCATTTGTACTCCTGCCCTGGGTCCTGCAAGTCTTAGGGGCCTGGGAACAGTGCAAAGGCTGGTGTGAAAAACAGCGGGAGAGGCAGACAGGCATGAGGTGTGCAGAGAACGAGAGTGCGCATCCCCTCTGCTCATCCCCCGAGGATTCAGATCTTCCTAAGGGCCAAGCCCGGTTCCACCAAGTCCAGAGCTGCTGCACGACGGAAGGAAGCTGTGCACCTCGTCCGCACCTGGGCCCCCCAGCTCCATAAGCACAACATGACCCTTGTCCATCTCGGGAGAAAGACAAGACGTCCCACAGCCAAGCAGCCAGGCTCAGATGCCATCCTGCAAACACCGCACAGCACACGTTGCAGTAGTTCCAGCCTGCTTTCCAAAGGCCAAGCTGGGTCCCGTCCCCACATGGCAACCGCCCGACAAAACACACCACTGCCCCTGTCCTGGAGGCTGGGCTGGTGTAATGACACTTCCCTCCTTGGAGGTAGGAGAGGGGCATTTCTTCTGGTGCCTTCCAGGGAAGGCCCTTATGGCCCCTCACACACTCTCCAGGTTTAACTACCTGCCTACCAGCATGGCTGAACACAGACAGCCTGTATCTCTTCCCTTCCCACCCACACCCTGGAGCCTAAAATGTCCAGCCATTATCTGTCAGGACCCATACGCCCAGCACGGTTGCTTTCAGTGAGGTCTCCTCTGTTGCTCTTAGCTTTATTCAGCCCTTGTTGGCCATTCAAAAGCAAAGTTCTTCATCTAAAATCCTACTTAAAGTCTTAGGCCTGGGGGTTTTACACTTTCCATCCCAGGTCTCTTTGAATGCTGCACAGTGGTATGCAGGCCGAGAGAGAGATCCAGTCGGACAACAGACTGATTAGCGCTCTCCACCAAGGAGCAAAGGGTTTCTCATCCACTTGACTGCTTCCTGAAATAGATCAAATGAGACTATGGGGCCACCGGCATCTGCACCACGTGGTCTGTGCTGACAACATAGCAGCCCCCACGCCAGCCACCTTTGCCCTGAGAAGTCCGAGGTCACTTGCCACCCCAGGAGTTGGATGGCGGTTACCCGATTTGCTTTCACTAGTACTGACGCTGCAGAACAGGAAGTCTTGCTCCCATAGCAGCTGGAATTCACTAGTAGGAGGAACACAGGAAAATGTGGCAGGGTGGGCAGCCTCACCCAAACCAGAAACCAAGTGTGCTGTGTGTGCAAGGGAGGAAAGCAGCGCAGGCACCTTGACAGTAGACAGAGTGTGTGTGCCGGGCTCAAAGCCACGCTCAGCCACGATGAGTTCAGTACCATAGGACAAGTTGCTGAACCCCTTTAAATCTCAATGGCCCCCATCTGCAAAAAGGAGATGGTCATATCTATCCCTAACTTCACTGTGGGTATTAATTGGCACAGTGGGGGAAGTTGCTAGGTGTCAGCACCCACCAAGTGTGCACTGCAGGCTGACCAGTACACAGCACTATCTCATTTAAATCCTGCACTTGTCCTCCTAGACACGGACTGCTATTCCTACTTTTCAAATGAGAACATCGAGACTAGGGCTACACAGCTAGAAAAAGGCACAGAAAGGATTCACTCCCAGGATGCCCGACTCCGCGTCCAGTGCTCTTTGCACGGTGCTAGCCCAGGGCTGATGCACACATTCAGTAACCTTCTATTAAACATGCACCCTGACCCACAGATCTGCTAATCACTGGGGTACCTAGATGAGCAAGATGAAATATTTCCCCAGGAGAGCTCCCCAATCCAGCAGAGAATTCAGGCCAAAATGAATGATGGCGAGGAGAAGAGAGGGGGCAGGGGCAAGGGTGTCTTCAGGAAGAACTGCCACAGTTGCATCTCAAACACTAGGGAAGAGCCAAGGCTGCCTGCAAAGTCCGCCCGTCCATCCCCACTCTGTGGGTGCCCAGGCTACTCTGGCTCCTAGCCTTCCCCAAGTCTGGTTCATCAGGGTTCCATTCTCTTCTGTGAGCTACCCTGTCGCATTCCAGTGAGTTCCCCCTCTGCTCTGGCTAGCCAGGCTGGGTCAGCTGTTGCTTGCACTTCAGGAAGCCTGAGTGACGCATTGCTGGTGGGAGCGTTCCTTCTTGCAAACAGTCAGAAAGGGAAACGGGGGACTATGACCCAGCTTGCCCCTGCAAAGGCACTCTAAGGCACCTTGAGTGAAAAATAAATGGTCGGCTCATGGGTGGGGTAGACAGTGAGGGTCCCCAAGGAGCACAGCACAGCAGAGAGTACCAGGATTGAGCTTCGAGAAGCTGTCTGCTTCTGCCGATGCTATGCGTCAGTAGGAGACACCCTCTTTACAGCAAAACCAGAAGCATAAGGCATATGCAACACATTAATCAAAAGGCGTTCTTATTTTGGGGTCTAGTCCCTTCTGCCAATATCCTTGAATGATGTTCTCCAAGTCCTTTACCCCACACCCAGAAAGAGAACAAGGGCTCCATCCCGTGGATGCTAAGAAGGGGCTGAGTATGTTGGAAGGTAGAGAAGAGTTGAGCAAAGTCCAATTTTTTTCTGCCAAATAGCTTTTTTTTCAGCTACCTTATTTCATTAAAACAAACCAAACAAGGCAAAAAAAAAAAAAAATGTGACAGTAAAGTTTTTTAAATGACTCCCTGGAAGCAATGGCTTCATGAAGTGACCTGTGGAGGCCTTTCTCCTTCCTTACTAACCCTGTTCTCAGAGGTAGACTGTGATCCGGAAACCAGCACTTACTCTGTAAAGGGATGGAGAGTAAACATTTTCGATTTTGTCATTCATAATTCAGTCTCTGCACAACTATTTAACTTCGCCATTGTAGATATAAGCAGCCAAAAACAATACATAAATAAGAATGTGGGTATGTTCCAATAAAACTTTATTTACAAATACAGGCCACGGGCTGACCTTGGCCAGCCAGTTATAGTCTGCCAACCCCTGCATGTGGTCTGTTCCAGCCCAAGATTTAAATCACAAGACACAGTACCTGTCATGGCGTGAGGGACGCTGGTGACCAGGACCTTCTGGTTCTGCATTCTGACCCCGGTCTCTGGGTTCTGCATGTCCTTCACCAGTGCTTCAATCTGCAAGATGGAACCATTTCAAAGGCTGAGTCAGGCCCTTTCGGCAGCACTGAGGGACCACAAGATGCAAAGACGAACACAGGGAGTGATAACCAGGAGCTTACAACCTAGATGGGCACTGGTACTGAGGAACTACGATGCACCCAGAATTCACTGTGTGTTTCACAGACACAAACACCCTCCCTGGTGTGGGAGCTCAGAGAGAATAATTCTCACTTGGAGAGTCAGCAGAGGCTTTTAAGGGAAGATGGGGCTTAACAAAAAAAGACTGTGCTGGACAGAAACTGAGAGGATCACACGAGCAAAGGCAGAGGAGGATGGCAGCGCCCAGCAGGGGACAGGGACAGAAAACAGCGAGAGGGGAAGCCGGACAGACAAGAACACTGACATACGAACACGCGCGCCAGCATGACTAGGAAGCAGGGAGAGGCGTTCAAAGCTACTGTAATAGTCCCAGCAAGAGATGAAGGGGCTTCTGCCCTCGCCACTTCTACCCCTCAGTCTATTCTCAGCAAAGCAGCCAGAGTGAGTTTCAATTATTTCAGAATGTGTCCCTTCTCCACTCACAAGCCTGAAAGGCCATTCCACTCAAAGTTCCCCTTCTGGACTACATGGCCGGGACCCCTTCCTGCCTGCCTCTCCTCTTACCTCTGGAGTCCACCAGGCTCCCTCTGATCCAGTCACAGTGGCCACCTTGCTGCTCCCTGGCCATGCCAAGCATGTGCCCAGCCTCCTGCCTCAAGGCCTTTGTTCTGGCCATTCCCTGTGTCTGGGCCACTCTTCCCAAGAGATGTGCATGGTTCACCCCCCACCTCCTGCTACACTAATATTCTCATAGGCCCACCCTGTCCATCCTTCTTAGTGCTACAACCTTGAACTGTGCCCCTGGTATTCCTGACCCCCTATTTGCTTTTCCTAGAGCATTCACATTCTAACGTAGGACACTGCTTACCTATGTATCACATGGTTTATTGGGTATCTCCTTTGTTCCTAGAACGTAAGCTCTTCGAGGGTGTCTTTTGTCTGTTATTGTTCAATACCATATTTCGGCTGCCTAGCACAGCACCTGGGACAAAGGTGGTACTGGATAAACAGCTGGTGCATTGATTAACAAATAAATGAAGTGGCAGGGAAGATGATAAGAAGGCATGGCTTTTAGAGCCCTGGTTCTAATTCCAGTTAACTAGAAATAACTGTACTTGTAAGTGACTGGCTGGTTCAGGAAGGATGGCAAAATTTGTACCTTTGCAACTTACATGTTCAGAGCTGCCAGTTACCAAAACAGAAGACACAAAAGGAGCACCTTCTGAAAGCAAAAGCTGCTTGGGAATGCTGACTGTGTAGGGCTGCTGAGGTGTGCACAAGGAATGGCAGGTAACTGGAAATGAATGTCCCAAATTCATCAGGGCCAGAGATATAAATTAAAGTCATGGTATCAAAGAGAGTTGAAGCCAAAGAGAATCAATGAACTGTCCAAGGAAGACTGAACTGCAGGAGACATCCACAAAGACAGCCCTGATGGTCTTTAGACCATTTTAAACTTTTTGTTAATAAAATTTTTCCATGTGAAAAAGTTAAATGGAAATAAAATCAACTGAAGGACATTTTATAACAAACTGGATGGGTGGCAAATTACAGAAAGACAGTCCAAGGGTTTCTCTTATTACCGTTTGCAACTGGCATTGACAAAGCTTCACATGCAGAGGTTTCAAACTTCATGTTCCCTTAAGCAACCCCTCACTGAAGGAGAAACCGTGAACTCTCCCAGGCCCTGTGTGCGCTCAACGGTCAGTCAGTCATTCAACAACCAGGCAGTCCTGGTTGACTCTGAGAAACCACTCATGCGGCCCCTGAGCCCAAGGAGCCCACTCTCTAGTGCAAGGATGTTACAGGACAATACAGGAAGTACAGTGACGAAGGTGAGTGCATAGAAACAGCAGTGCCAAGAGACAGTCAGGAGTGCGGGGCACTCCTGCAGCGAACTCTGAAAGGTGAACAGAAATTAGGCAGCAGAGAGGAAAAAGGATGGTGGCCGGGAACATTCCAGGCTCAAGGGCAACAGAAACACAGAATACGAATGAGCAAGTGCGAACAGAGGCTTTTCCTGTCCTCTAGCCAGAAGCCCTCTCCCATGTACAGCTGGCACATCCTTGTGGAGGGCTGCACTTCAAACCCAGCCCACCACACTCAAGCCTCTACCCAGTCCACAACAGCTCACCAGTCCACGTGCTTCCTCTCGAGGTAACTAACTTGGCTATATTATCATCATTCTCCTCCTATTTCAGAGAACACTTCCCAACACAGTACAGCCCTTCACAGTTTCCTGAGTCCTTTAAGGACTACGCTTGTGGTGCAAAGAAAAGGAAAAGGAACTGGTGGTCTACAGACCATCAGAGCTGTTCCACAGCTTCAGTGAGGTTTCCTTGCTTTACCAACTATAGGATTTCATTTATCCCTCTGAATCACCTTCCTCTACTGTTACATGGGGACATGAGAGTATGTGTCCAGCTAGTTAACATGGTTTTGTAATCTCTTAGAATCTAATTAAGAAATGGTGTCAAAATGCTTTATCAAGACAGATATATGTTATATATGCACAAAGATATATAAGCATAAATAAGGATACTTCAGGAGAGATGTATGTTAGTGGTTATGATTAGAATCATTAATATTAGTAGCATTCCTACAATTAAAGCATCTTTGAAACTCTGCATGCAGGGCTGTATTTAGATGCCTGGGGAGGGAACTCTGCTCTACTAACCATTCAAATATAGGTATTTATTGAGCATGTATTAAGTGCCCAGCACTGTGAAGGATACAACAAGGTAAAGGACATACTACTGTCCTCGGAGAACTGGAAAGACATTTCTATGAATATTAAAAGTTAACTAAGACATGCTAGGGACCTGCAGTCAGAAAAATCTCAGTTCAAATCCCTGCTTCAATGTACAGACTAGAGAAATTGCTAAATTTCACTAAGACTCACTTCTGTGTAAAACAGATTATAACAGTACCTACATCATCAGAGGTGTGTTGTGAAGATTAAATGAGATTCAGCATTTAAAGCACTTAGTATCATGCAATGCACAAAACATTTATTAGATAGCCACTTCATACTGAATTTGCACCAAAAAACAGGGAAGACACTGATTGGAATAAGAGGAGATTGGAAAAGGGCAGCATTTCATGGGAACAGGGACCCAGATATTGGAGAAGAAATAGAAACCGCCTTGTGAATGAGGAAAGGAGAAGATGGCTGATGATCCCCAAGGAAGTGTGCACAGAGGGTGAGCAGGATTTTCCTCATAGAGGGCGAGTGAGGAAGGGGCAGGATGGCAGGAGAGGACCTCGGGCTTCTCTACACAGGGAAGTGAAGAGAGTGAAATTGGAACCTTTGTACATTGTTGATAGAAATGCAAAATGGTGTGACTGCTATGGAAAATGGTATGGAGGGTCCTCAAAAAATTAAGCATAGAATTACCAACAAATCCTATTTCCGTGTATTTATTGAAAAGAACTGAAATCAGGATCTCGAAGAGATGTTAGCACTCCCACATTCACTGTCACACTGTTCAGTTACCCAGATGGGGAAATGACCTCAAAGTCCGTCCAGGGATGAGTAAAGAAATGTTAGATGTGGCCTATCATACTGTGGAACATCATTCAGCCCTTAAAAAGAAGAAAATTCTGCAACACATAACAACATAGATGAACCTGGAGGACATTCTGCTAAATGAAATAGCCAGTTACAGAAGGACTGCATGATCCGCTTATGTGAGGTATCTAATAAACAAATACATAGAATCAAAGCGCAGAATGGTGATTGCCAGGGGCCGTCTGGGGGAGAGGGAATGGGGGGTTGCTCATCAGCAGGCAGGAAGTTTCAATTAAGCAACAGGAGCAGGTTCCAGAGATCTAATCTTCAATACAGTACTGATAGTTAACAGCATTGTTGGTACTCTTAAAAATTTACGATTCTCATGTGAAGTGTTCTCATCACGGTGAAATGAAATGTTTAAAAGAAAGCATTAGATATTGACCCAGTTGCTTTGGAGGTGAAGGGTCATGCAGGGGAGCCCTGAACTGGAAAATTCCACCTGCCACTTCCCACTCGGCCAGCCTGCTTCTGGCTGGAAGGCTCCCGCCTTCCCAAAGAAGGAAGGAATGCGGGACAATGTCCTAAATCAACACTGAGGGCTGGGATTTCCCATTTCAGTCCAGTGCTAACCCAGCATTTAGAGCCGAACCCATCTCGAGGAGCGGCCAGGATCAGACACAAGGTCAAGGCTGATCCAGGCACAATGCCAGCTTCTCAGCCAGCCTGGGAGACTGGTGCGACCCATGTGGTGCCCAGGGCTGCTCGTGCAAGACAGACAGTGAGCATCCTCTGAACCGACACTTTCTTGGCTTACAAAATTGTTCTGGAACAGGAACTATTCTTTTTGGCACCACTGGAGGCTGCAGTCCTTGGCCTCCTGCGATGTCAGGGCCTGGCAGCGTCTCAGGTCATGGGGTCAGCCGAGCAGCCCGCAGCAGGCAGAGGAGCAAAGAGATGACCTGGCAGGGTGCTGGAGGGGGCAGGGAGGTGGAGGTGGCCAGAGAACAGAGGAGCCACGGGCTGCAGGGGTCCCTCCATCCGGAGCTCTCAACTGACTGAGCAGGGGGCCTGTATGCGGCTCTAAGAAGCGCCTGACTTTCTGATGAGAGGCCCAGGCCTTTGCTTTCCCACATTTGCTGCCAGATGAAATTCCACATTTATTCAAAAGAAAATTCTGGATGGAAGGGCAGCATTTCATGGGAACAGGGACCCAGATATTGGAGAAGAAACAGAAACCGCCTTGTGAATTAGAAAGTTCCTCTGATAGAAAGTCAGTGGGTTTGATTCCTTCTCTTCACATTAAAAAAAAAAAAATTGGTTATAAAGAGTTTCAAAATAATCTTCAGAGGAGGAATAATGAGAGTTATTTTTAAAACACAGCGAGGAGCCAGGTCTCGTTGTCACAGGTGAGTCCCCCTTCACAGCGCAGAGGGGTGGGGGCGGGGACAGGGCATCACACACCCCTTGGAACGGTTCTGGCAAGTTCGGCTTGCTGGGATTCGATAGATTCTTCTTAGAAATTTCCTCTCATAAACTCCTCTGACAGGTCTCCCCACTCACCCAACAAAGCAACTCTGAGGGACTCCGCTATGAGCTTAAGTGTGTCCCCAAAATTCATATGTTGCAGTCCTAACCCCCAGAACTCCAGAATGGGACTGTAGTTGGAGACAAGGTTTTTGAAGTGGTCATTAAGTTAAAATGAAGTCATTAGGATGGCCATAATCCAATATGACTCGTGTCCTCACAAGAGAAAATTAGGATACAGACATGTACAGAGGGGCGACCATCTACACGCTGAGCAGAGAGGCCTCAAAGAAGACCCAGCCTGCAGACACCTTGACCTCAGGCTTGTGGCCTCCAGAGCTGAGAGGAAATAAATCTCTGTTGTTCAAGCTGCCCAGCTTGGGTCCTGCGCTGCGCGGCAGCCCAAGCCGACTTACACAGACCCTGGGTTCTGTCTTGCACCCCAGTCAAAAAAAAACCCTTTGCCCATCACAGAGAGACTCTGAATTGTTGCCCAAGTTCTCTAGAGAGCAAGAAACCTTTGCCTTTCTGTTGCAAACTGCTGCCAACTCTCACACCCTCCTCCTGGCGCCCCGTGGGCGTCCCTCCAGAGTCGAAGGAGAGGCCACCCATCCCCACCCGCAAATGTCAGGGCCCACTCCTAACCAGACTCAGCTCCCCGGCACCTCCCAAGGAGCCAACTCTCCCTCCCAGGCAACAAAAAAATGCTGCCGAACCAGGCCTTGCCGGACCCCATCTGACCCCGCACTGGGGGAGCCCAGGGTGTTAGCCCCATGTTTCCTTCCTCAGATGGCAACGTGCTGTGGAGTGATCACAGGTGTGTCAGGGAACCCTGACATCACAAAAGAGCAGAAATGATTGCTTTGATGGCCTCAACAACCCACCCTCCATGCCCACGCTGCTCCTCAAATTAAGGAGCTGCCACTCACTGTGCAAGATCCCTGGGCTGGAATTTTCCTTTAAGCCAGAAAAGGCTCCCCGAGGGGATGATAATAATCAGTACTTTTCTGTACAAAGATGGGAAAAGTGACCCAGAACCACAGGTTGTTTTGCTAACAGAGGAGAAGGTGCTCCTGCTAATAAGCCTGGCCACCCAGGGGCCAGCTGGCCTCCTGGCATCTCACCCTGAAGTCTCCACACCCTCACGAGCACCAAACTGTAATTAGTACTTAGTACTCTTTCCCCCAAACCTGCTCTTCCCACCCTGGTTAAAAGCACAGGAAGCATTCCAGTTGAGAGTGGCCAATCTGTGTTGATTCTGCTTTGGTTTTTGAAGTGTCTCTTATCTGCCCACTGAATCCTGCCTCATGGGAATACTGAACCTCTGGACTGTCAAGTCCTGCCTGCCTGGCATCTGCCTTAGGACTGGCACATCTGCAGCCAAGGGTCCTCAACCGCAGCATTACTGACATGTTGGTGGGATCACTCTCTGCCTCGGGGACTGTCCTGGGCACTGCAAGAGACGCCCCACTGGATGCCTGAAGCACCCCTCCCAGTCTGACAACCCAAATGCCTCCAGCTGCTGCCCAATGTCCCCAGGGGCTTTCATCTCTAGCTGCACAAATTACCTGGAAGCTTTTTTAAAAACACCAATGCTAGGGCTCCACCCCTACTTAATTACTTAATTACCTCTTAAGTAAATCAGAAATTCTAAGGATGGTGATTTGATCTTAGTATTTTTTTAGAAGTGCAGCCAGGATGGAGACATACACATACCTTGTAATCAGAATCCTCTTTCTAGCACATGAACAACTCCTTTAATTCATCCCTGATTTTAAAATGTCAAATAGCTTCTTGTTGAACACAGAAAATATCAAACTCCTCAGCTCAAAATACAAAGACCCCCGGTCCTAGGCACTTCTTAACTACTGGCCTTTCTGTCTGTCAGTCCCCTGCCCACTCTGGGTCAGCTATCCCAACCCCTGATGACTCTCCCACACCACCAGGCTATTTCACATGTCCGGTGTCTTGTATTTGTCTAAAATGTCAGTCATCTTCCCATCCTCCTGCGGCGGCAGGAGTGGAATCCTAACTTTTTGTGCCTGAAACCCATTACAAGCCCCCTTGTGACAACTGCCCTGGCTCCGCCACCCCGCTCTGGGTTATATCTATCCCCGCTAACAGTGTCTGCCATGACCTATGACACTTTGCGCCTTACTTACACGTCTTTCTGTTAGACTCTAAGCTGCAGGAGCAAGGGGCCATGTCATAATCCCCCTGGTGTCCCCAGTGGTTACACACACATATTGAAAGAATGGCACAAGCACACGCTGCCATGTTCTGTCTGGTCTCCTGATAGCTGTGTCTCTGCACTCCCTTCCCAAGCACAAGAGATGCCAGGAGCCACAGAAAAGCAAAGCTGTCCAACAGAAGGCTTCTCCACATGGCACCCAGAAAGCCAGTCCTACAGTGAATCTCCAGGGCAGCAGCAACTGGCACTGGCTGGGGTGGTGATCTGGAGGCACAGAGGGGCCTGGGCCAGTGCTAGAACAAGAGGCCACGGGCGCCGGGGCCCCAGGCGCCAGTCCACAGTGTCTTCACGCACACACACCTGGCACATGCCACTCCCTCTGCCTGGAATGCCCTCTCTCTACCTTCAGTTCTCAGCTCCACCAGGCACATTTGCCAGGCGCTCCCACAGCCTCCACTCTGCCCTACCTCACAGAAAAGCTCACAGCATGTATGTATCACAGCTGGTGAGAGATGACAGGGCGTCCTGCTTTTTTCCCAGTTCTACCATTCATGGGCTCTCTGACTTCACCTCTCTGAGCTTCCTTTTCCCTCTAAAATGGTGATAATAGCTTCTTTCAGACCAGATGAAATAAGGCCCCACTGGGGACACAGCACACTTCATCGCAGTCACTGACTATTCCACTGAGGATTCCTCCTGTGGTGAATGAGTCACACCCAGGTCCACAGTCCTTTGGTCTGGGTCCTTCTCCGGAAGGCTGGACATCTAGTTCAGGTGGTTCACCTTTAAGAGCCGCCTGGCCGAGCTCTTGAGAGCTGCCCTCAGGAGCTCTGTGACCGCCTGGGAGCTCAGCCTACACAGACAGACGCCCCTCCACACAAGGCACAGGGGAGAGCAGTACTGGCAGAGTCCGTGGGGCAGAGAAGGAAGTGGCTCTGCTCCACGGCACCAGAGAAACGGCCTTCACAGAGCAGAGGCTGCTGCGTGGGGCCGGGGAGGTGGGGCAATGGGAGGCTGGCAGAGGAGAAGGGGAGAAAGGATCTTCCCAGTGGAGGACACTGAGGCATGAAAGGACACAGGGCTCTAGAAAGGGGAGGAGGTGGTTGAGGCCAGAGCCCCACTGGGTACCTGTAGCTGCTTTGTTTTGTTACTCTGGAGGGCAGGTATGCAAGGCCAGTGGGAGGCCAAGCCGGAGAGGTGGTCAGAGCAGGCTCCTGAGGACAGGGCTGAGAAGGCTGGCCTTTCTCCTGTGAACATGGAAGCCAGTGGAGGGTTTCAAGCAGAAGAGATCAGCTTTTGTTTAGGAAAGAAAACAGCACGCTTTTGAAGGCTATCATGGAGGTAGACAAGCTGAGGTGGAGAATGGGAGGTTGGAGACCAAGATACCAGTCAGAAGGCCAAGGTAAAGAGAAGAGACACTACCAGGTGAACAGTCGTGGTGGAAAAGAATGTCCAAGACTCAGAAAAAAAGGGAATATCTCTGGACAATCACTCTCCTCCAGAGATGCCCTGTCTGGGAGAAGAGGTTAGCCCCACCCTAAAACCCTGAAAGATTTAAGGCTTTCAGAAACCAGGATTTGGTAGTTTCTTCTGCTTTAAGGAACTGCTGTCTGCAGTGTAGGCTCTCAGGTTCTTTCTGAGTGAGACAACATTCCAGCTGTTTTGTGGATGGTCCTCACACCTTTCCTGCATGCCACATGCACAAGCTTCTTAAAGTAGGTGGACCGAGCGTGGCCACCTGCCCCTGTGTGCCTGGGACTCTCCAGGTTTCAGCACTAAAAGCCCTGGACAAACCAAGACCCCTGGTCACTGACTGCACCAATTGCTGAGCTCAGGGCAGGGCTCGTATTGTCACAGGGCATTCAGCTAATTCTACTTAGCAAGATAAGCCTAAGAAGGTGGACAGCACACTGTGAAAAGTAGCTGCGGATGGGACGAAGGGTGAGGAAGTGGCCTGGGACATAATCCTGTCCATCTCTTGCAACTAGTTGACTCAAAAGCCCTGAACAAAACAAGTCACTTCGCCCCAAACACATCACACACAAGACGTATTCCACCTCCCACATGTCCACAGGATGGACACCCTGTGCCTGGCTGCTTGGTCTGAGAAAGCCTGTGCAAAGGATGGGAAAAGGTTCTGACTTCTGCTGCCAGCATAGAGACAGGAGATACACAAAAACATACTTGAATGAGGAATCTAGGCTAGTGGGGTTTCCCTTTATCCTGCAAATCACACCATTTTCATGGTCGGTATGTACACACCACGCACACACTTACTCTAAAATACTGCCGTTTTGAATCCGAAAAATGGCAAAAATGTTAATTTAACACCTGGACGCCTTGTAAGAATCCCAGGGCTCTGTCTCAAATCTGACACAGCCTGGGATGAACTGCCTTCTGTCACCCTCCTCTCCCGAGTAACAGGTTGTTTTCCGCTTCCAGCACACCATGGCCCCTGGCTTCCGATTCCCCACTACAAACAAATTACGGGGAAACCTAATCATTATAGCCTTTAAAAGACACACACTGGGCGGTACGGCACCAAGCGGCACGAACGGACAAGAGATGCCCCCCACTGCTCGCACGCGCTCCCAGCTCCCCGACATCTCCGCGGACACTTCCCAGAGTTGGGTCCCGGCGCCCCCCTTCCCAGGGCCCAGCTCACCGGACCTCCCTTACCTTCTGGAGAAATGCCATCCTCGGCCTGTACTGTTGGCCTTGGTGCCGGATTGTCATCTTGAACCCGGCACGAACTAGAACCAGAACAGAAACGGGAGACAGGAGGGGAAGCCCGAGCGGCGGAGCCCGCGCCCCGCACGCGGCCCGGCGTCCCCGCGCAGGTGGGGGCCTCGGGGCGGGCGGGGCGGAGGCTCCTGCGGCGCCCCTCACTCGGCTCGGCACACGCCCCTGGGAAAGCAGCTGGAACGCGCGCCAGCCAATCAGGGGGCCGCGCCGCGGGCTCATTAGCATGCACTGCGCTTGTGCCTACGTGCCGCCAGGGGGCGGCGTGGGACACCCCCCCCCCCCCCCCCGAGGAGCCGCAGGTGGGACCCACGTGGTAGTCCCCGCGAGTGGGAGGCTCTGTCGCAGGCAAGCATTTTACTCTGAGCGAAGTTTTGTACGCAAGTGAGCAAAGCAGCCTCGCTAGTAAGCACGGTGGAAAAAAACGGCTTCCCCATCCCAGCTTTGCCACTAGCCAGCTGGGCAAACTTCAGCAGGATTCTTAAAATCTCTAATGCTTCTATGAACACGCACTTCTCCAGAGAAATTCAGATGGCAACACGCACATGAAAAGATGCTCCACATCGCTAATTATCAGGGAAATGCAAATAAAAACCACAATGAGTTATCATCTCACACCAGTTAAGATGGCCAACATAGAAAAGACTAGGACCAACCAATGTTGGCGAGGATGCAAAGAAAGGAAAATCCTCCTACACTGCTCGTGGGAATATAAACTAGTTCATTGTGGAAAGCAGGATGGACGTTCCTCAAAAAACTCAAAATAGGAATACCATTTGACCCAGGAACTCCACTTCTAGGAATTTACCCCAAGAATGCAGGATCCGTTTCAAAAAGACATATGCACCATTATGTTTATCGCAGCACTATTTACAATAGCCAAGAAATGTAAGCAACCTAAGTGTCCATCAGTAGATGAATGGATAAAGAAGATGTGGTACATATACACAATGGAGTATTATTCAACCATAAGAAGAAAACAAATCCTACCATTTGTAACAACATGGATGGAGCTAGAGGGTATTATGCTCAGTGAAATAAGCCAGGTGGAGAAAGACAAGTATCAAATGATTTCACTCATCTGTGGAGCATAAGAACAAAGCAAAAACTGAAGGAACAAAACAGCAGCAGAATCACAGAACCCAAGAATGGACTAACAGTTGCCAAAAGGAAAGGGACTTGGGAGGGTGGGTGGGAAGGGAGGGAGAAGGGGAATAGGGGCATTACAATTAGCACACATAAAGTAGGGGTGGGCACTGGGAAGGCAGTACAGCACAGAGAAGACAAGTAGTGACTCTATAGCATCTTACTACACTGATTGACAGTGACTGTAATGGGGTCGTCATGGGGACTTGATGATGGGGAAAATCTAGTAATCACAATGTTGCTCATGTGATTGTATACTAATGATACCAAAATTTAAAAAAAATCTCTACGCCTCAATTCTTTCATCTGGAGTAAAACTGAAAACGTGATAATGACATTTCACGGAAGACTTGCTATATCATTTAATGAGATGTGTAAGGCAGGGCTTGGAACTCAACACATGTTTAGAAATGTTAGAGAAAACCAATTGCCAAGTGGAATTGATGAGATCTTGGTTGATAAAAAAAGGAAGGAAGTGAAGAAGAAAGATGAAAGCTATGGATCCTACTGGGCCAACTCTCTGGTCTGGGTGGCTTATATTTTATTGTTTTGGTCTTTTGTGTTTTCTTATCTAGAGGTATGACCCTCCTAAGTAACCATCAGGGCCATTCAAGTTTGCCATGTGAAGCACCTCCTCCTTGGATGGATATTGATTGTGGCACATAAGATGTTGAAGCTGAAAGAGAACAAAGAGGGGTCTGCCTCAGGAAGGCACACCGAAGGCCCTTTAAAGCAGTGATTCTTACCCATATTTTTTGTCACACATATCTGTAAGAATGTGATGAAAGCTACAGACACTTCCTCAAGAAACGCTCGTGTGTGCACACATGCACACATTGACACACCACTGACTCGAGTTTGCAAACAGTTTCAAGAGTCTCATGGCTGGTGCCCTCTGGCCGCTTTCCATGGACTCCTGATTCAGAGTCCCTCCCGGCTGTAGAAGACCCAGGACCCTACAGGGTCCATCCAGGCAGAAGACCAGAGATCCTGACAGACAAGTTAGGCCACTAAGAAGTGTGTTCCTAGTGTCAGCTAAGACCCAAGGCAAGTACTGGAATAGCCTGACTTTCTTATGGAGCCTCTTTGGGGCCTAGTGTTATACAGAACACACACTGGGATCAGCTGGAGCAGATGAACTATGAAGTCCCTTCCAGTTTCGATGTTCCTTAATTCTATAAACCTAAGCAGACAGGAGGTAAGTTCAAGGATGAGAAAAGTTGTTAAATTATTTGGAAGCAAAGGGGGCAAAAATAGCCTTGTGTATTTTTCTGGGCCCCAGCAAGGGTAATAGGATAGCAAAGGCCCCAGAATGTCAACCACTCTCCTCCCCACCATTCCAACAGGCCCTGCTCTCCAAGCAGCCACACTGTGACCCACCCTGAGCTCACTGGACCAGGGATGCTGAGCATGTGACCCTGCAGCCGGTCCCCAGCTCACGATGTGGCCATGACGTGGATCTGCAAAGCTTAGATGAGCTTGGTAGACTATTGCCTTCACAGATGTCAGCTGGAGCCAGACGGGGGTAAAGCGAGGGCCAGAGGGAGGTGAGGTCAAAGGCAGGCTGATGTCGTGAGGAAACAGAAATGAAAGGTGAGCAGAGGAAGCCAATCTGAAAAGAGAAGCAAACAACCTAAACAGGCTGAGAGCAGCAGGGGAGCCACCAGGCCAGTGGAGAAATTCCTAGGCCTAACCTGGCTCTGTTCCTTTCCAAGGGCACATGTATCTTCACAAACCCTTCCACATATATTGAGTCTTCATTTCTTGCAACTAAAGGGACCTAATGTGCAATGTGGTGTTAAAGTGTAGTGACAGTATCCTGGAAAACATGACTGATTTAATTCACCTATGCATTTAAATCACAAACATATTGCATGCCAGGCATTGTGCGACAGTCTGGAATTCCAAATGGAATATGACCCAGCCTCTGTCTCAAGGAGCTCACACATTAATGACGGAGGAGAATATTTGAATGAAATGTTACAAAACAGAATCTATATGGAGATCCAGTCAGCACAATACAGAACTTTGTAGAAGGGTGCCTAATCCAGCCTGAGTGGAAGAGAAGATCAGGGGGACTTCCTGGAGGAATCTTAAAGAGAGGGAGTTAGTCAGGTGCAAGGCGTAAAGGCAGATGCCTCCCAGAGAGCAGCATAGGAAGAGGCATAGAGGTAACCACCAGCCTGGTTTGAGAGTGGCGACCAGGAATCCAGTGGACACAGGTCCTGAGGCTGGGAAGAGGAAGGTGGGTGCGGATCAGACAGTGGCTGGCTTTGGTTGAGGGGGATGGGATTTAGAGAGCTTGGGTAAGGAATTAAGTGGAAAGGGACATAAGAGAGCTTTCTGGAATGACAAAAATGTTCTGTATTTTGGTGGGAGTGGTGGTTACACAGGTAAATAAGTTTGTCAAAACTCATCTAACTGTACTCTTAAAATTGCAACACGACATTATATGCAAAGTAAACCCCAAAAGGTAAATATTATCTTGCAATATGGCAGAGGGACATGGTTCTAAAGTGAAATCCTCCCATGACTCAGGTGAGTGGACAATCCATCACAACCATCATCGGCACTATAGCCATCACTGTCCTCGTCATCACTAACAGATGGGTGTGATTCAGGACCTGTGCTGGGGGCACATTACTCTGGTTGCTCTAAGATGTGTCTGCCTGGGCCTGCACCAGGGTAAGCCCCATCCGGGCGCAGTGATGTGGTCATCCACACACAGTGCCTTTTAAGACCCAGGCCTAAGGTCACCTCCCAGTAAAGGGTCCAACACCCCTGGTCAACTCAGCAATTTAGTTCAGTCCACAGTGCAAAATGGACTAAGTGAACTGTGCTAAAAAAACATTCCCAGCTCCCACACTGGGAGAGGAGACAGAATCTTAAACAGTTCGTTGCAACAGGATAGATGCTTCCACACAGACTTCCATGAAGGGGCTTCTCAGAGGTGGGGACATTAAGGGAACCACTCAGGGATGTTGAGACACCCAGAGAACAGCCACCATCACTGAGTCCCGAGGGATGGAGTGCCAGAGCCCTGGTGTAGGGGCTGTCATCTCAGAGGAGTGGATGCCAGGGAAATAAATACACCTGACCCTCCCTCCTCCTGGTACCTCCCATTGTTTAGCCCTGACCAGAGGGCAATAGAGCCAGGGTCATGCGGTCTGTTAGGGTCAGCCTCCTGGGGCACAGAGCTGCAGAGGAGGTGGGAGAGACTTGGGGGACGCAAACTGTGAAACAGCAGCAAAGTGGGTTAAATGGCCTTGTCAGCCTGGAAGCCCAAAGGGCAGTTCTCAGAGTTGATCCTGTGTCCCCAGGCACTTGGGACAGCTCTGTAACAGCACCTACCACACCTGCGCTGTCGTCTCCCTGCCTGGGACACAAAGCATGTCACATTCATCTCCCTTCCTGGGAGATGCCATACTTCAGTGCCATAGTCCACCCCATTTGCATTTCATGCACTGGTCTGAATTTGTTACTAGTGTGTATTATGTTTGCAATTCAAAATAATCATATAGAGAAAAAACAGCTTGGATGCATGACTGTTTCTTTCTGGCTAGAGAGACAATAGCTCACAAAGCATATTCTAGTAGAGAAACCAGAAGGCTTTATTTTCCATGCAATGAACACACCAGGCCAGTTGGACAAAATCTCTCTGTGCATCCCTTGGTCAGCTCTAATTCAGCAATAAAGGAAAGTGTGGGTGGAGCACACCCACCCTTCTCCCTGGGCTTCCACCTACTCCATAAAGAAGCTATTTAAACCTCCGGAAGCTGACCACACCTGATGGCTGTTTGATGAGGAGTTGGGGGAGATTCTCTGGGAGATTTTCTGCCTCTTCCTTACCCAGGGATTGCTCAGGAATTATTCTGGCCCAGTGGGGGCCACCAGCTACACCACAAAGTACAATCCTATAAAAAAATCCTTATCTTTTTATCCTAAATTAAATTGTTTGGATGCATCCAGAGATGGTATTTTTCACAAGAATTGCCAGAGGTAAACATAGGTAAACAGCATATAGGCACATCTTGTCCCCACCCTCCTCCCAAGTCCATGGGGTACATGTCTATCTGTGGACCAGGTCAGATTGGAACTGCTGAATGGCATCTGCTACTTTTCTGTTAAGAGTGTTATTATTTTTCATTATAGAACGTTTGCAGCTACGGAGCTGTGAAAAAAAAAATGGCATTTTGAAAAAAGGCATTTTTACAACTTCAAATAGGCTTTGGTTTTAAGACTGTGCTGGGGTTGCGGGAAAGTGCAAAGGCCTCAAGGCACAAGGTGTGTGTTCTGGTGCCTGCTCTGCCTCTGACAGGACGTGTGACTATTTTTAACAGCTTTATTGAGGTATAACTGACCTACACTAAAGGGCACGCATTTAAAGTGTACAATTTAATGAGTGTTGAGATATATATATATATATACACACTCATGAAACCACAGCCACTCTCACTTCAGGGAACATACTGTTACCCCCAAAAGTTTCTCTGTGCTCTTTGTGGTCCCCCGCTGCTGTCCCCGGGCAGCCACTGATCCACTTGCTGTCACTATGGATTAGTTGGAGCAGTGACTTTGATGAAGTTACCTAACCTCTCTGATCCTCTAGTTTCTTACTAGTAATAGGAAACTATCAGCCTTGGTGAATTCAAAAGTCCCCACCTATGTAAAATAATAAGACTACAGTATTCTAAGTGGAATAAAAAGCTCCATCAGCCCAAAGCTTGGCAGAGTGGTATTTAGGGCTTTCTACAGAGCAATGCCCCAAAATGGGATTCAACTTGACAGACATCCAAAGGAGCTGAATGTTCCCATGGACATACCTCAACCATTCCTGCCACAAGTGATGGGTGGGTGTGAGGGGCAAAAAGGACCCACTTCAGGAGAAGACAGCCCAGGAAAATGGACTAGTTGGCTCATCCTATTTGTATTAGTCTTGCTGAATTCCCCTTCTTGTCAAACATGTCCATCCTGCCAAGGATGCTTAAACCAGATGCACACCAGCTGAGGGTCCTCCCTGATGCCCAGAAGCCCCGCCTGCCTCAGAAGGAAGGCTTGGGCCCCAGACTCCCTGCCCCGCCTCCTGCCTCCAGAAGCCCTCCACTGCCTCTGTGAAGAGCCCAGAGGGCAACAGAGAGCCAGTGCCTTTTGTAAAGCGTTCCCAAGCAAGGGATTTTCCAAAGTTCAGGCCCCTTCTGCTTCTTCCCTTGGTTTCCCCAGGAACAGCAATGTCTGGAAATGTACAGGACATGATGCAAAGAAAGTTAAAACACCAATCCATGCAGGAATTCTTTTGAACATAACTTCCACTTTACTGAGATGCTGCTTTGAAAGATCTATTCTATCCATGTTCATTGCTCATTTCTCTTTGCTCCCCATGTGTGGATCTAATTTTGCTTTCCCTCTTCTCTATCTCTGCCCATGATAGATCTAGATGATTGATGGATGGATGGATGGATAGATAGATGATGATAGATAGATAGATAGATAGATAGATAGATAGATAGAGACATAGATAGATAGAGACATAGATGGAGAGATGTCTGGTTATATCACCTGTACCTTGGAAAGTTGTTCTGCTCTGTCTCTTTCTCTCTCTGGTGGACAGCCCTTTGGGGTTCAAAATTCAATCCACTTTACAGATTTCAAATTTGGTGCTTTGAAAAATACATAAAACTTTAGGGGAGGATGGAATAAGGAGTGACTGCTAATGAGTATGGAGTTTTTTCTTGGGGTAATGAAAATTATCTGAAATTAGCAGTGATGGTTGCACAACCTGATGAATATATTAAATCCACTGAATTGTACACTTTCAAGGATGAAGTTTATGGCATGTGAATGATACCCCGATATTTTAAGTGCAAACTCAATTAATTTTCCCAAGGTATTGAAATTATAACACCCCACCCTTTCTCAAAAATCTTCAGTGGCTCTTGATCACCTCCCTGATAAAGTTCATTCTTCCATAGTCCAACCCAATCTGATCCTCCAGCCATTGTGTCACCACTCCTCAATATGAAATCTCTTCTAGCCAGGCCTGAAATCTGCTTTTTCTCTAGCATGTGTGGATTTTCTCACCTTCAGGCCTTTTCTCTTGCCACTTGTTCTGCTGATGATCTCCTTGTCCATTTTTTTGACAAATGAAATCCTGTCTCTGCTGATCCTGCTTCAGAACCCAGGTCAAATGACTCTGGGGAGATGGCTCCCTCCCCTTCACTCCCTTGGCATTGAGTTTGTGCCACACATATGGAATTTTCCATACATGACTTTGTGTTGTAGATAGTTGTTGCATCTCTTAACATCCCCTCCTACTGGATGAGTTTTACCCAGAGGTAAGGGCAGCCAGTGGCTTATAAACAGGAGTTCCTGGGTTTTATTTCGGTTTTGATTTTGGTAGATCTGATCTGTGGTGTTGCCAATTTCTGTGGTGTAAACATTCCTACTAATGTGACATTACCAACCAGAGAGTCACTGGATGGAAGCTGAATGTCCTTCTGTATCTGTTAGATTCACGTTGCAGCAACAAAGATTGCTAAGGATTAGCAAAACCTGAACTGAGACATAGTTACATAAAGAACAATTAGAACTCAACAGAAAAACTTCATAGCAACTAGAACTGTGCCATAAACTAAATAGTTTATCGTGAGTCAGGGAACTGGGTGTCAATGGAGTCTTCATAGCTTAACTGGCCATAGTGTCAGATGTCACAGGTGAGATTACCCTACACTCAGGGGTAAATTAAATGCTCCTGTTCATCTCTTCCAACTCTAAGAATCTTTGAGTTCCAGGTTGTGTGGCTTCCAGAGAGCCTCACATGGCAGAGGGATGGGAGCTAATACCACTCACCCAGTAGCACCCTCCAAGCCTAGGCAACCACCCACTAGGGTTTCCTGGATGACCTTCCCCCTCGGTGCACCTACTGAAGCCTGCCCCCTTAACCCCTCTCCATTTTGCATTGTATATGTGCATTTTTGTACATGAATACGGGGTGCATAGGGTGGTATCTGATATCTTGAGCATAGATTTAATCTCTCTGCAGGTGATGGTCATTCTCCTGCTAATCCCCAAGGGAAGAGATGGATTCTAAGTAAGCAGTAATTCAGGAAGTCAGCCTTAGGTACCAGTCCATTGCTGGAATTCATCTGTTCACTACATGAGAGCAAGTCAAGGGACAGGAAGAAATGGAGTCTGGAATCCCCAGGGGTCAAGTCATTTTTGGTAAGAAAATCATTCTAGCTTCATGTTCTCTCTGTTTCCCTTTTGTTTACCCTTTAGGATTTATTTTATTTTTATTAATTGTTCCAACTTTCTCTGCTCTATTAAAGAGTATTCAGTTTTGTTCAACAAACCTTTATTAGGTACCGTTTCTGGGCTGAGAACTGTGTTAAGCCCCTGTAGGGGCCAAGAGCAGGTTGCTCCAAAATGTGCCACTTCAGGATAGTGATTACTTTAAATTAAAACCACTGGAGAAACTGCCAGTGCAGAAGGGCTACTCTTACCCTCCTCTGCCCCACCTGAAACCAGGAACTAGATCTCCCATGGGAAAGGTACCCTCACTGCTCCTGGAGGGTAGGAAGAAGGTCCCCTTATCACCAGAGACAAGGAATTCAGAGCTGAGAAATCTGCATAAACAAATTTGTTAATTTTTTAAATCAATTTCCAGTCCAAATGCTATTCAGAATTCCTTACTAACTGAAGCTCCCAAACATAAGTTTTTTTGTCTTGTCAATTGCTCTCAAATGCATTATCTTCGTCCAAAATGTATAAAAACTCCCTGCCTTGGTCATATCTTTGAGTCTCAATTTCATTGTTGAGACTCCGTACGTTGGTAACTAAACTTTGGGTTTTTTCTCCTGTTAATCTGTCCCATGTTAATTTGATTCTTAGACCAGCTAAAAAAGAGCGTTGAAGGGTAAAGGAAAATTCTTCCTCCCCAACCTGCCTATGGTGTAAGGGTGGATAAGATAGGATCCTATCTTTAGGGTATTTCCAGTAGGAAAGAATGCTATAAAATATAATTCTGAGATAATGTAGTACGTGACCTTGGAGTATGTGGAAAGCAAAAAGAATAGAAAGGAAACAGGGTAAGAACTTGCTCAGAGGAGATGATAATGGTGTTATTATATATCTGCATCATTCTTTAGTGCTCAGTACAACCCTGTTGGGGGTGTATTAATATCCCCATTCAACAAATGAGTAAACCAAGACTCAGAGAGGATAAATAACAAGCTGAAGCTCCAGCACCTAGTGAGCAGCAGAGTCAGGATTGGAACAAGAGTAGCCTGTCCTCTGACTTCATAGCTTGCCTCCAGTCCAGGATGGAATATTCTGATTGGCCGGGCTTGGGTCACGTGCCATCCACGGAAGTAGATTGAGAGCTAGGTGGTTTCCCACAGAAAAATCATAGGTTAAAATCAGAAAAAAGAAAACTGGACCTTGGGCAAGAAAAATCAACAGTTGTCTATTGTGGAATCACTTCAGAGAGGCAGTTTTTCCTTTCTCTTGGATTACTTGGGATAAATTCTCTACAGATGGTATCTAAATTCATCAGAACATGAACATGTTAGATGTCTTTTGTCACAGAATGACAACTAGTTTTTCAACAGGATTGCATATTTACATTCTGTTTGCCCAGAATGAACAAATTTCACCACACCCTTATTTGTGTTGGATACTGTTACGTTTCTTTTCTTTCTTGTTACATAAATTAACTTAATATTATCTAGCAATGTTTCAAATGGTGGTGCTTCCACTGGTCTCTCAATTCCTTCAGTCTTCTGATGGCCGACTTTACTGTGACAGCAGACTTGGAGTTGCAGGTCCAGGTACCACCAGCTACTCTTTTCACGCAGGAACCACAAAGCCAGATTCCCACAGCTCATCTCTTCATCTTGGTTTTGCCACAAAGAAGCAAGTGTACGTGGCATGCTGGCTTACTTCAATGTCTTCACCATTTTTCTGAGGGAGGCACCACAAGTTCTCCAACCTTTTAGTACATTTAGCCACGTCGCCATCAACTAGGTACAAGCCGAGAGAGGCTATTATTATTTTTTCTAAACCTAGGCAATTCTAATTTTACTAGACTCTGTATTTATATTTGCATTATTTTCCCTTTCGCTTTTTAGAGCAGAAAATCCTAATAAGAGAGTGTATAAAAGTTGGTTAACATGAACCTCTGAATCAGCAGATGAGCTAGCTGGGGCCCTGGGGGCTGAAGGGAAGGACAGGTGTGTCCATTCATCCCTGCAGTGTTAGGGGACAGGGGGGCTGGGTCTGTGAGAAGAGACAAGAGCAGCAGGTCCAGCCTCAACCTGGGGTTCAAGTTCAAAACGTACTTCAAATGTAAAACCCTTATTATTTTTTTAATTACGTAGGATCATTTCAGCTGTGTTGTTGCATGAAAGTTAGCCTTCACGTCAATATGTGAGTGTAGACTAGAACTCTTGAGAAGTTTTGGGGTGCCCTATTGTGTTCTTGTATCTACATTTTTCTAAATCGTGATAAGGGCAATTTCTTATTTTGCCCTAGTGCTGCCAGGTACACACAGGTGTAAAAGGGTAGGAAAGCATCCCGGAGACGCTGCTAGGCCCTCTACTCCTACGGGCCCCGCGACCCACTTTACTTCCCCAGATAGAGTCGCGAAGCACCCGAACCATAGAGGTGCAGAGCCCTGCCAATTCCCAGAGAGGAAACGCAGGCTCCCAGGCGGCGACTTCCGCTGGTGGTCCACTTCCGGCCCCGCCCCAGCCGGAGCGCGGCCGGCGTCGGGTTACTACCTGCATCTGTCGCCTCTTTCTGGGGCTTCTTGGGAGGCGAGGCAGGTGGACGCGATGCCCGGACGCCCGGCCCGGGGCCGCGGAGTTGGGGGGCGAGGAGGCAGGCCTCACGGAGGGGCGCCATGAAGGCGTGGCTCCGGGGTTCTGTTTCCCTGGAGTGATAACTAACTGAGGCCAGTTGTGGCCCCTAGAAAATAATGGTGACATCCCAATTTAAAAATACATAATTTAGGGCCCACTTTCGTGTATCTGAGGCAACAGCTTGCTCGTTTGAATAATAGTCAAGTAACTATAACACAAATGAACCTTAGTATTTTATTATGGCAAGATATAAGAGAGTGGAGTTAGGCCACTGAGGGGGAACGATGGCCCTAAAGAAGATTGGGGTGAAAGGGGAACATGCAGAGTGGAGTCTGAAGGGAGGGGAGGTTCCGGGGTGGAAGAGGCCGAAATGCCCTTCCTGTGGGAGAGGAGGGTGAAGGCTTAGTATCAAGTTCTGCCAAGAAGAAATGGCAACTCAGGATTTTAGGTGATTCTCATTATCCTGGCCTGGGTTCGTTGTCTTCCAGGGCAGTCACCAGCACAGGCACAAACTGCCAAAACTTTTAATTCAGCTGTCCTCAATTCTAAAGTGACGATAATGCCTGCCATCCTGTCCTACTGTGTGGAATTGTACAGTGGTATATATTCTTTTGTGAAACGGATTTACCTTCTATGACACAATTTATGTGACTGTCAGGGAATATTTCATATAAAGAAGCTTTAACCATAATGTGTTACTGCCCAAAATAAAAGATGGGCAAATACACTGAGGATTTGAACTCTCGTCTCTTAGCACGGGTAATCAAATATTAAATTGTACTGAGGAGCCCTGTAGTAATGGACCTCACTTTATATCTTTATATAGCCTGGTGTTTCTCAAGCTTATGACCACAGAAACTTTAGAGTAACACCCTATTAATATCTCCAACTGGGTTTTTCCCAGAAAAGATTTGGGAAATGTTGACCTAAAGAAATGATTCACCTGGGCACAGACCTGCTCAAAAGCTATTTCAGAGCTACTTTTTTGAAAATTATCTGACTGGACTCCAGTAAGCATATTTTCAGTTTTGCAAATGTTAAAATGGTCTATAATTAATGAAGCATTACAAGCCATATAACATTTAGAAAAAGAAGTGAATCCTCTTTGCCTTTCCTCCTACATATGTGATGGACAGTGGATAACATCTCAGTATCATTGAGCAGATACCAATATATAATTATAATGGGAAGAATTGTTCCAAGTGAAAATTCTACAATTCAGGGTTTCTTAATGACAAATCCAGGGAAGTTTTGTTCATGCACTTCTAGAGTGATCTACTTGAATATGATAATTAATGTTTTCTCCTATAAGTAGAATGTAGCTAAAAGCCATTTAAATATGTTGTGTGTATGCATTAGGTGACATTCACTGGGAACTTCCCCTAACATTACAGAATAAAATTTAGAACAAGGAGTGTCTTGAACTTCATTCAAGATTACTTAGTTACTAAAGTAACAAGAGAAACTCTTAATGAGGTACTTCTACATGTTTGGCACAAACCTCTGTCAAGGAACATTTTGAAGTGATTTACTAGTATGTTCATAAGCTTGCAGTGTCAAGCAACATCTGCCAAAGAATGACAGCAACAACACATTGGAGGGCCTTGCTCCCGTGCCTGGTCCTCCAATCTGTAGGGCCAGAAACCTTGCCTCATTGGTTTGCACAGTGGTAAGTAGGTTCCATAAGACACACTAATGCTAATAAAACTCAAAAGGGACCGATGTATAAACCAAGAGCATGAGTTCATCCCGTTCTAGTGAAAAATATATCAGCTGGATCATTTTACTTGCCAATAGTGTGTTCCTTGTTGAAGAAAGATCTACATGGGAGTCCAGATTTATATATATATATGATATATTACATCAGAGGCACAGGGCATGGGATCAGAAGGAGAGTGATATCCAAGCTTAATGGCATCAGGTGCCTTCACTCTATGGATGTACCTATCAGGTGGGCTAGATACTCATTCTCATGGAGGAAAAGCACTCACTCATGGTGTTAGAAGCGAGCTAAGTCATTTTGTCTCTTTGAACATCCCTTTCAGAGGTGCTTCCACAAGCTAGAGCATCATGCAATTGACTTGATTTAAGCTTTTCTGTTTTCAGGCCCTATCCAGCTGTGCCTCCTTGAAGTTGCAACAAGGTCACCAAGTTTGGATTTGGGGTTTCCACAGTCTCTTGGGTCCTTTCTATTGATGACTGATTTCATTCTATATATATTTGGTCTCTTTCTAAATGGAAAAACTTGGGTTCTATTGTTTGAAACCTCAGGAGCTTCCCCAGTAAAATCTGAAACTGGCCCCTGTAGGCAGAAGGCAAAGAAAATGAAGAAGCAGAAAACTCCAGCTTAATAGGCGGTAGGTTTAATAAGTAAGGGATCTTACAGACGAGGCTTGTCGTAGGCAGCTGCAATACCAGGAAATTGCACCCACCCACCAGAATCTTAAAGTTTATAGAGAGGCCTTAATGGGGTTCAGTCACACATACCACCGAGGTCTCAACACCACATTGCTCTCTCCAGGCTGTGTCCTTGAAAATGGCTCCCATTATGGAAACGGTGGGCAGAATATACACCAAAGACAAGGAGCAGGTGAGGAGCCTCTGATTGCCCAGGTCCTGCTCGATGGTGAACTGGTGCTCATGTCCTCTCAATAACCTCCAACACCGATTTACCCCACGAAGAACCAGGACCTGTATTCATGTATTTAATAATCTCCTTTCCTCTGTGACACTGTACTTGAACATCTAATATCTAATAAATAAACTGAATCTGTGACTTAAGAATATTCCCCCCCCCACACACACACACAAAAGCCAATCCTAGATGGCTTCACCAGCTAATTCTTGCAAATATTTAAATAACATCACTCTTACACAAACTCTTCAGGGAACAGAAAAACAGAAACTCTTTGTATGTGGCCAACAGAACCTTGATAGAACATTAGACTAGGACATTACAAAAAGGAAAAATTACTGCCTAGTCTTTCACATTGTGGTATAATAAAATCTAAATATTTGGCCTTTGCCCAGGTTCCTGACGCACAGTTCCAAACCCCGTGGAGTCTCAGGAGCGATGAGTGTCCCTCGTATGCTGAGATGACTGGTGGCTGCTCACCAGAAACGGGCATGACTGGAAGGGTGGAACTTTCAGCCTCATCCCCTAACCTGTAGGGAGGGGAGAGGGACTGGAGATTGACGGGGCCAATGATGTAATCATCCATGCCTACAGAGTGAAGCCCTATAAAAACCCCTAAATGAGAGTGTCAGGGTTGGTGAACATGTCACAGTGCCAGGAAGGTGGTCTCCCTGGAGAGGGCGCAGAAGCTCCAAGCACACCCACACCCTGTACCTTGCCCTGGGCGTCTCTTCCATTTGCTTATTACTAAATTCTATCCATTATAATGAATTGGCAATATTTAAGTGAAGTGCTTTCCTGAGTTCTATATATCATTCTGGTGAATTATTGAACCTTGGGGTTAGGGGGTGCTGTGGAAGCCCCTGATTAACAGGCAGTCATCAGAAGTACTGGTGGTGGCATCTGAAGAGGACATGGTCTTGTGGGACTGAGCCCTTAAACCTCTGGAGTCTGATGTCAACTCCAAGTAGTCAGTGTCAGAATTGAATTGAATTGTTGGACACCCAGTTGGTGTCAGAGAATTGGAGGAGGAGGGGACTTTACTTGTGAATATATATAGATGCAAAACCCTAAATAAAATATTAGCAAATAAAATCAGGCATCCAACCAGGGTTTATTCCAGGAATGCGAGGGTGATTCAATATTCCAAAATCAATCAAGATAATTCATCACATTAGTAGAAAAAAAATCGTTAAACCATCTCAGTAGACAAATAAAAATGATGACCTCAAGGAAAGCAGTTTCAAGAAGTGACACTGGATTCATCTTGCCTCCCTCTTGCCCCCTGGGTTCTCTCCCTCCAGTTTGGGTTAATTTGTAGAAAATGGTAGTTTGTTTCAGACCTGGCCTGAGCCATAGGCTATTTCACCTGTTATGTTGCAAGGGCCCTTGATTCTGTAATCACAGGAGCCTCTGGCTCCGCATTTTGACCCATCTCTGGTTCTGCATGTCTTTTCCTGATGCTTCAATTGGAAGAAAAACCAGAAGGAAGCTGGTAAAAAGGTACTATTGAGCAATCAGTTACTGCACCAGGTCTCCGGTAGGTACTAGAAGAACAAATATGAACCAACATCCTGTCAAACTAAGCGACTTCATCAAAGGTTCCACTGCAGATCAATGGCAGGGCTGAGATGTGACTCTAGTCGGTCTGGTTCCAGAATTCATACCCTTAATCATTCTGTCACTAACTCTACCTGTACATAAACCAATCTCTAAGTATCTAAGTATCAAATAGACATAAGATTCATGTGCCAGGAAAGCACAGAGGGAAGAGATTAGTTCTGACAGGGGTAGGCTGGTTCTGGAAGGCTTTTAAAGATCCTTCTTTAAACTGGGACTTAAAAGATGAAGATTTTAACTGACAAAAAGGGAGAGTGTATTAGGAAACACTGAGTTAATGCCGCAGCAGCAAAGGTTTCACACAACAAAGACTGATTAGCGATATAAATTCATGTGGGGCAATATCCAGGACTCCCTCAGTGTCCTGACCCAGGGATCCCAGCTGCTACCACCCATGGCCTCTCATCCCATCACATGCTTTCAGAGTCTCTATGCAGGGGAAGAGACAAAAATACAGAGAATTTCAGTCTCAGTCCAATGCTTTCAGCCTGGAAGCTACAGTTATCCCTTCTACTGGTGGCCCATGGGTTCTAAGAGAGCACTGGACTATTTGGTGAGTATTTATTGCCTCTGCCACAGAGAAAGGGGCATTCCAGACAGGAGCTAACATGCAAAAGTGTAAAAGGATAAAAATGCACAGTATGTGTGGAGAAGAGCAAATAGATCTAGGACCCAAGAGGCCTTGAAAGCCATTTCATATGTGTATTAGTCTGCTTGGGCTGACAACAAAAAAACACAGGCTGAGTGGCTTAAAGGGAAACTTATTTTCTCACAGTCTAAGGGCTAGAAAGTCCAAGATCAAGGTGCAAGCAGAGCTGTGTTCTTCTGAGGCCCCTCTCCTTGGCTTGCAGATGGCTGTACCTCTGGGTAGAGCTCCCGGTGTCCCTCCGTGTGCCCTAAACTCTTCTTATAAAGACACCAGTCAAATTGGATTAGAGCCCATGTTAGCCTTATTTTAATTTATCACTTTTTTAAAGGCTTTATCTCTGTTATATACACTCAATGTTTATGTCCCCCCAAAATTCATGTTGAAGCCTTAATCTGCAGTGTGACTATATTTGGAGATGGGGCCTCTAAGGAAGTAATTAAGGTTAAATGAGGTCTTACAGATCTGATAAAATTGGTGCTTATAAGAAGAGACACCAGAGAGCCTGCTCTCACCTCCTCTTTCTGCACATGCGCAAGAAGGTCATGTGAGGACCCTGCGGGATGGACAGTGGGCACCCCACCCAGAGGGACAGCCATCTGCAAGCCAAGGAGAGAGGCCTCAGAGGAACGCAGCCCTGCTGGTACCTTGATCTTGGACTTTCCAGCTTCCAGAACCGTGAGAAAACAAATTTCTGCTGTTTTAGCAATGCAGCCTATGGCATTTTCTTATGGTGTCCCAAGAAGACCAAGACAGTCTCCAAATACAACATATTCTAGGGTACAGGTAGTTAGGGCTCTGACATATGATGTGAGGGGGACTCGATTCAACCCATAATGAATGGCAACTGGAAGCTCTCAGAGAGGGGCATCCAGCGGGCCTTGTTTTATTGATGGTACCAAAAAGAATGGCAGGCAGAGACGGGAGCCTGGTAAGCTGGTGACAGTGACAATCGGGCAGCAGCAGTGAGGACCAGAAAACGGGGACTAGAGGCAGTGTAGATGGGGACTCTTGTCCTTGGTGACCAGATAGGGTTTGGTGAGGGAAAGAGAACAGGACTCCAAGGTTTCTAGCCTCCCTGCCAAGCAGACAGTGGCATCAGTATCGCAACAGGAGACGCAGAAGGAGCAGCCTGCTTTGGCAGAGAAAGACTTCAGTTTGGGCCATGCCGCTGGAACATGGAAGAAATGTCTAGGAGACCACTGGAAATCCAGCCTCCTGTTCCAGTGAGTGAGGAAGGGTATCCCAGGATGAGGGGGCAGCATAAGCAAGGGATGGAGGCAAGAAACCCCAGGTATGTGCGGACAACTGCAGGCACTGTCAACAGGCCACTTCCGCTGCCTGCTCCGCTCCCCCTGGGGACCTGTCAAATGCAACCAACATCCCAAATCCTGCCAGCCAAGTCAAGAGCCATCCCAACGGATTGCTCCTAGCAGTAGCTACTTTCCTGCAATTCATCATAATTCTCTGTAACCGTGTGTGAGCGCTCAGTTCACAGAGCCCTTTCATATGCATGAATATACCTGTGGTCTTAATGCCACTACTGGTTTTCCCATCTGTCTCTTCTCTATGTCAGCTGTGTGACCCTGGGCCAGTCATTTAACCTCTCTGAACCTCAGTATTTTCATTTATTGAGGGGCGGGGGGTGGGGGAATGTAATATGTGCTCCATATATTTTGGGTGTAGTTATAAGGATTAAATGGAAACACTGAGTGTGAAACATTTACAGAATCTCTAAGGCCCTATAGGAATGGTGACAGCTAAGGTGAGAGTGGTAGACGTAGAAGTTATCATCACAATATACCCTTTCAGACCAGTCAATAAAGCCACATGAGAAAAACTCAGCTAGACGACCCGATCCAAAGAGAGAGATTTAATCAAATGCTTCTTATGGATCCAGTCCTATGATCGCTACAAATAAACAGCATCATCTTTGTCCCCTGGGAGCTGGGCTGGCAAAGCATGGAGATGGATTAATACACAGCACAGGATAAAGTGTGCCCACGTGGGTCATTCAGATCCGAACTACACAAGAGCTCAAAGGGAGCAAAGATGGAGACGGAGGAAGTGGACTTTGAGGGGAGCCCATGATGTGGCCAGGCAGAGAGGAGGGAGGGGTACACTGACCTGCCTGCATTGGAGGGAAAGCAGGAGAGCCCTGAACTGGAAGAATCCTACCTGCCACTCCCTCTCAGACAGCCTGGTCCTAAAGCTGGAAGGCTCCCACCTTCCCAAGGAGGGAAGGAGTGTGAGACAGTGCCCTTGGTCAAGTCTGGGGGCTGAGATTTCCTATCTCAGTCTGGTGCTAACCCAGCATTTGCAGCTGAATCGCCACCTCAAGAAACAACCAGGATCAGAAGCAAGGTCAAGGCCACTCTGGGCACAGCGCCAGCCACTCAGCCAGCCAGGGAGACTGGCAGGGGCCCAGGCGGCGCCCGTGGCTCCTAGTGCAAGACAGACGACATGCTTCATCTGCACAGACACTTTCTTGGCTCACAGAATTGTTCTGGAACAGAAACTCTTCATTTCAGCTCCATTTGGGGCTGCAGTCCTTGGCCTTCAGTAATGTCGGGGCCTGGCAGCATCTCAGGTCACTGGGTGAGCCAAGCGGCCTGCAGCAATAAGAGGAGCAAAGAGATGTCCCCAGCGGGGTGTTGGAGGGGGCAGGAAGGTGGTCCCACTTCTCAGGGACACAGCCAGGGGAACCCAGGCTACCAAGGTCATTCCTGGCAGCAGCCACTGTCCCTTCTTTGACAACACATACACACACCCTGTTATGCTAATTTCTAATGACAGGTCTTAAAACTCCTTTCACTCGTAACTTTTCAGGTTATAAGTAACTTTTACAGAAGATCCTATACTTTACTGGATGAAACGACTATCTTCTTGGTAGAGAGTCAAGGGAGCTAAACAGTGGGTGGAGGATCTCACTGCTTTGCCAATTAGACACTTAACCTTCTCTGATAAAATATCAGCAGGTTCATTCCTTCCCTGTGAGTGAAAAATATATTTATATTAATCTATGAAGAATTTGAAGCTAATCTTTAGAAGAGAGCAAGAAGAACTATTTTTAAAAAACACAAAAAAGAGAAGCAGATTTCTTTCCAGCAGGGAGGCCCCACTTTGTACAAAAGGTTTTGCTGAGAGGGGGTGAACATGTGTGTGACCCATATGTTTTTAAGGGGTTGCTATGGTCTGAATGTGTCCCCCCAAAATCCACGTGTTGAAACTGTTAAAATAAAAAACAGATCAGCCTTGAAAATTTCCTGAGTTGACAAAAACAGTTTAGTCATACAAATGGTGCTTAATTTGGCAGACTTTAGCTAACATGACCTGGGTCCCTTCTTGCTTATGTCTCTGGAAATCATAAGCAAAACCCAAATGTTTCCCATGATTGATATAAAGTAACCACTGACCAATTCCCTAGCACTGAAGAAAATTCGACTATTGTAACCAATATTGTAATATTGTAACCAATCACTGTTAAAATAAATACTCACTGCCTTCTTACTCTGTAAGCTACTTTATAATAATACATCCCTGAGTTTCATTCCACATTTTGGTCTGAATGCTCCAGTTTGCAAATTGTCTTTTTGGTGTGTGCACAATAAATTTTCACTAATGACTATGTCTGTGATTCACTGGTTTTACTTTTTTCACTCCTGAACTAATCCCCAAGGTGCTGGTCTCAGGACATGGGGCCTCTGCGAGGTGCTTAGGGAGGGTGTCTCGAGAATGGGATTAGCACCCTGACAAAATTGCTGCCTGGCCCCTTCCATCGTGTGAGGGCCCAGCAAGCCATCTGCGACGGGAACGATGGCCCTCCCCAGAACCCACCCATCCTGGCACTCTGATCTCAGACTTCCTGCCTGCTGGACTGTGGGAAATGAATTTCTGTTGTTTATAAGCCCTCCAGTTCTTGGCATTTTGTTACAACAGCCTGAGCGGACTAAGACAGGAATCTTCCCTTTAGGGTACAGAATAATTTTCCTCTGACCTTTTCCCATGTAAATTCGCATAAGTGATTCCCTTAAAACAATTATAATAGATATGAAATGCAAAAAATTCGACTGACTCCTAGAGCATCGGGTTGATGACCTTGGCCATCTCCTTGTCTTCAAGAGAACCCTGCCACCAACAGCAAAAAGTCTCCCTCGATCTTAAGGCTCTCCAGAAAGAGTGCTGTGGCTCCTGGGGCCTTTCTCCAGCCCCCGCCCCCACCTCTGTGTCCTGTGCACATCCCTCCCGAGGTTTCTCATTTCATCAGACACGGTGAAGACCCCCGGACCCTTCCCCACACTGCCACCCCCAGCCCCCTCCCACACACACACGCACACAGCTGACCAGACCACAGCTTCCCAGCTCTCAGAATCCTGAATTCCCCACAGCGATTTCCTGAGGCCACAAACAAATGCTGTAAGAAAGAGGTCATCAGTGGCCTGCTGACCTCACAGCAGGCCTGGCCTTTCCCTCTCAGATTCCAGCTGACTGAGGTATAACAACAAGCATTTCAAAGAATCCAGACTAAGCATCACTAAACGTATCAGAAAGTATTGGCTTTGTATCCTGTCCCTGGTGCTCACGTGAAGTAGTTCACTCCTCCGTAAGGCCTCTGGGTGTGCAGCGTTCCTATCAAACCGGAGAGGGCTCCCTGTGCTGTGTGAAGATGTAATAGTGACCCGAACTGCTGGGCTCTCCTTCCTAGTAGGGGCGCCCATCCCAGCCACAGCGCTGCCATTCACTGTCCAAATGCCCATGTCCCATGTGCCCTCTTAGCTGTGTCTAGCCTCAAAATTCCCTTGTTTTTGTTTAATTCTCAATAACTGCTGAAAACCATTCTCAAGTCATCCAGAACCTCCCTCCAGAAACAGAATTGAATATTGGCCATCATCATCTTGTTCTGACCAACAATGGCACACAGTAGATCCACAGCCAAATGCAAGTCCCTCCCCGTGTGCCAGCCTTCTCCTCGCACGCCACCTGCCTCAAGACCACACTCACATCCTTCAGGACCCAGCTAAACCACCACTGAACCTTTCAGAATCCTTTCATGACAGTCCACCCAGGACAAAGTGAATGTCCCCACACGCAGGCTCTTCCTCTACCCTGCAGGTGTCCGTTGTGACATGCCACTGGGTTGGTGTATGTGGTTGTCACCTCCTACTAGACAAGAAGCCACTTGAGCACAAGCACTGTGTCTCCAATGTCTTTATTATCCCAGCACCAACAATGTCTGGCACATAGTAGGTGCTCCATAAATGTCTGTTACATGGAGGATGTATACACGATACAAACAAATCTAAAGCCACCCAACCTTCATTAAGATCCCTAGTCCTTACAGTCCTTATTCAGGCCCAGCTGTTTCCCAAAGTGGAAAAGGAGAGCATTTCAGAGGGCTTAGCCCTAGAAGGTCAGGGTTGCCAGAACACAGGAGATCATAACACAGAACTGGGAGAGAGCCCCGTGGGTGCCAGTGGCCCCAGCAGGCTGCCTAGCCAGGCCACTCAGTCCACTCTGCGTCATCAGCTAACTGCCCCTAGGCAAAGCTTCTGAACTGTGGACTTCCCACTTCTTTCCACGTCTTAAACAAGGACCTCTCCCTGGTGGGGTGCCAGTCACCAGGCCTTGCAACAGAAACTAGAGGCAGTGGTAGTGTGGCTGGTGGGCCTGTCCACCCAGGGTTGCACCAGGCCTGAGATGGGGGCATAGGAGCCACAGGAGAAAGAAGGGCCCTCTGCCCATCACCATCACCTTCCTACCCAGCCCTATGACAAGCCTGTCCTATCCCAGGCAGCTGAAGCAGTGGGTGCAGGCGGACCCTGAGTGAATTCTCTTTGCTCAGGGAGAAGCAGACATCCCATTCTTCCTCTCACTCATATCAGAGTGATCCTTAGAACTTGAATCTGACCACCTGTTCTATATTCCTCAGTGTCTTCTTTTGGGAAAAACTGGACCACTTTTGAAAGGCACAGGAGATCTTTCTGAGCCATCCTAGCTTTCCTGTCTGGCCTCACACGTGTATAATAAGCTCAGCAATGGCGAACAACCTACCCAAACACAGATGCTGGCACACACCACTCGCTGCCTTGGCACATTCCCATCCCGCGGCGGGGGTCTTCTTTCTGCCCTTTCTCAGCCCAGGAGAAGCCCCCGCAGTCTTAGCTCCAAGGCCCTCTCCTCCCAGGGTGCCTCTCCTTGCTCCTCACCAGGATCGGAAGCTCTCCCACTGCACGCTGTACTGCATGTCCCTACCGCCGCAGGGAGACCAGCTTCACTCTATTGCCTTACCTGTGAAATGGGGATAATAATCCAGCCCACCTCGGTGATGGTGGGAGGGCTGACCTCACGAAGCTGAGGCAGGTGGTTGGGGAAGTGCGCCAGGACGAAGGGAGAGCGATACAGAATGCATTCACACGCAGGTGACCTCCGTGGGTCACTGGAGTTACTGGGAGCCCCTGGGAGAAAGTGCAGACATCCTCAGAACAGTCAGGCCCACGTGGGGAGGACGCTCTTGGTAACTTTCAGCCCAAGCAGTGCTCAGTTTTCAGGATCAACAGGCAGCTTTGAAACCTAAACAGATATTGTTATTACAATACAATACATACCAGTCATTCAAGACCTAAGTGATGCCCCCACTGCTCGCACGCGCTCCCAGATCCCCGACATCTCCGCGGACATTTCCCAGAGTTGGGGCCCGGCGCCCCCCTGTAGGGCCCAGCTCACCGGACCTCCCTTCCCTTCTGGAGAAATGCCATTCTCGGCCTGTACTGTTGGCCTTGGTGTCGGATTGTCATCTTGAACCCTGCGCGAACTAGAACCAGAACAGAAACGGGAGACAGAAGGGGAAGCCCGAGCGGCGGAGCCCGCGCCCCGCACGCTGCCCGGCATCTCCGCGCAGGTGGGGACCCCGGGGCGGGAGGGGCGGCAGCTGCTGCGGCGCCCCTCACTCGGTTCTGCATACGCCCCTGGGAAAGCAGCTGGAACGCGCGCCAGCCAATCAGCGGGCCGCGCCGCGGGCTCATTAGCATGCGCTGCGCTTGCGCCTACTTGCCGCCAGGGGGCGGTGTCGGGGCTCCGCCGGCACCCCGCGGAGCTTCAGGTGGGCCCTGTGCCCAGAACCCTCCACTGGACGGCTCTGGCTCAGAGAGCGAGGCTTGAACCGCAACATAAAAGCCTGGGGTGAAAATAGAATATCACGGGCTTTGGATCCCTGGCTAGCCTGCCAGCAAAACGCTGGATGACCTTTAGCAAGTTGCCTAAACTTTCTGAGGGCAAGTTTCCTCATCTAACAGGAGAAAAGCAAGTGAGTGGATGGGAAGTGATGCCCGTCTGCCCTGTGCTGTGAAGACGCAATGAATACCCGAGTTAACTGGCAGTGGAATGTAGATGGCAGTGAAGCACGCTGCTCACCTGCCAGGTGGGCTAGTTCTGAACCCAGAATTTGCCACTAGCTGTAGGATCTCAAAGGAGTTATAGAACCCTTCTGGGCTCCATTTTCCCCATCTGGTTAGTGAGGATATTGCACCCTCGTTGTGGTTTGTTGGGGTTTTGTTTTGGTTTTGGCTTTAAGATTTATTGAGCTAATGCATGTAAAAGCAGTGGTGAATGTGGAGTAAACCATAGTTTCTCTTATGTCTCTTGGTATCTCTTAAAATTACTATGCCTAGTGACTCTGTATATACATAGTCTGAAATATGTATCATCTCAATAATATGAGAACTCTTAGAGTAAATGGAGGTAAGAATATAGGCTCTGGAATCAGATTATTTGGGACAAAATCTCAACTCTGCTACTTACTAACTAGCTGTGTGACTTTGGGCTAGTTACTTAACCCCTCTGTGCTTTGGTTCCTGTAAAATGGGGATGGTGCAATGACCGCCTAGGTCATAGGGTTGTTAGGGGCAGCTACAGGGGTAAACAAATCAATAGAGACCAATTGTTGTTACTATTACTAATAGTAGTATCATTAAAAAGTGTAATAGCAAGAGCACAAAACTTGGAACGAAAATGGTCTCGTCTGGACAGTCAGTTCCTTCCCCTTGTTCTCAATTTCTTCATCCATAAAAGGAGGGACTAGAACTAGAACTCACCAGTCTCTGACAGGATGAGACCTCCCAGGTCTAATGCTCAGGATTCTCAGGATCAGGGACATACCACTTTTCATGCGTGAAGCTGGGTAGCCAATTGCAGTAGACAAGCTGCTGTCAGAGGGGAGCAGGTAGGTATTTGCCATGGGGTGTGCACAGCCAACTGCTCTTCAGACAATCTGCTTCCCATCCTCTTGGAAGAGCTGAGTTCCTTCCAAGCTACCCAGACATCTTAGCTCTGACTTCAAGTGCTGGAATAACTGTTTCAGAAATCAAGCTATGAAATCTGGTTGACTCAGAGGGAAATGACTTGGCAAAAAGCATGGGATGTAGCTTCCCGCCCCAGGACAGCTACTGCACAGTGTAGGATAGACACAGGAGACACTGCTCATTTCATCCAGGTTTTCAAATTTATTGAAATGGGTTAAGCAAAGTCATTTCAGAACTGTCTTAAATTTGTATGTGTCTGTGATTATTTCCAGTCTCCTATTTTGTTGACTCAGCTTTCTTCTCCCTTTTTTCCTTGATTAGGTTAGATCCTGATTTCTCGATTATAGTGAGAGGTTGGATGTGTGTGTGTGTTTATTTGAGAAGCAGGTTTATTTAGAAGTTAGAACTTTAAGGTCATCTAGTCATTGGCTATTTACATTATTTAACAGATTTGAGAGGGCTCCGTAAACTAGAGAAAAAAACTTAGGTTTATAGAGAGACAACCTGCGTCACTTAGCCCCCATTGTCCTGAGGTCATTCGTGGTGTCCTCCTGTACCCTCAGAATGGCTCTGTTTGAATGATAAATGACACGGTCATCCTGATCACATGCTAAGTTACTCCTCTACAATTATCTAATCAGGCCTCCCCATTTTCTAAATGAGGGGAATGTCCTGGGTAGTGGAGAGGGATTACAACTGGGACCAGAACACCTGGATTCTCATCCCAAATCTGATACTGAAGCAGGTAAAGCACTTCACCTCCCAAAGCCTCAATCCCTGGTCAGTATTGTTTAGCGTTTCCCAAAGTTGACTCTGCAAGGTATCTCTCAAGCATTAATGCACATATTAGTCCCCTGAAGAGCTTGGTAAAACACATTTTCTGATTCAGTAAGTTGCTCTGAAGCTAAGATTCTGCATTTCTAACAGACTCCCAGGTGATGCCCATGCTGACCTCAGTCTCAGTAGCAAAGATCTAAAAAGACTTGTTCCACAGTCTATAAATCAATGACTTTTATTTTTAAGTGAGGAGGGGATTATAGTGAAATGTATTAAGAAATCAATATTCTTAACACATTTAAAAGAGACTGTTTACCACAGGATCTTAAAGCCTTTCATATACTTCCAAAGAGATTGACTTGAACAACTCAGAAGAAAAGATTTTCAGAAAGACAAAGGTTTTTATTTTATAAACAAATGCAACAGAGGCAAGAGGGCACTCAGTCCCTCTCTTGGGTGAGTAGATGAAGTCTTTGCTTACCTGCCCTACATACACCTCACTGCAAGGAAACAGTTTCACCCACAGCTCCTGCCATATCCTCCTGGCTCATATTTTGGACCATTTGACTTGACCCATAGCTAACCGACCAGGGACACTGGATACCTGACCCAGACCACCAGTCCATAGACTGGCCAGCAGCCTGTAACACGGCCAGGTAGAACATGATACGCTGGGTCTGCCAGATAATCACTCTTGGAAGTCGCCACTTGGGCTGGCTAGTAGAGGTAGTCCAATCTGAAAAGAAGCCCCAACGTGGAATCAGGCACGTGATGAAGTAAGCTAATCAGGGAGACAAGCCTGGAGTGGAAGCCTGGGGTGGAATGGGAACAGAGGAGCGGCGCAGAGCCTTGCAGACAGCGCTTAGAAATGCAAGTGAAGGCAAGGCCACTGGGGGCTACTGCTGGGTGGCAAAGAGCCAATTACCATCCTCAGTTCTTCGTGGAGGTAAAGAGCTACAGATTAGGAGAATGATGGAAACATAGTATAATTGTGTTTCAGGGCAGCATTTGCGGAGCAGAGGGAAATAAGTCAACTTTGCCGCCTCCCTTCCAGGAAGCCCAAAACAAACCCGCAGTCAATTTGTGACAATAGTAAGACTTGATTGCCATCACATCTTCATTCTGTCCAACCTCACCCTATACCCTCACCTCACACCCTGCCCCTGTCTTGACTCCGTATTTAATTTTTCCTTATCCTGATTTTTAATTTATTGTTTTCCATTTTATATGACGCATCTCCTGTGTGCCTCATTGGCTCAATTGTGAAGAGACATGGTATAAACAAATACCTAGATCAGATGAGAACTAACTTAAGTGGATCCATGTCTGCATGATCGTATCACCAATTCCTCCTTGACCATCAGTGTGGGCATAGAGACAATTGTCTAGTGCATGTCCCAGGAATCACCCAACACTGCACACTGTTAAAAATCATGATTTGGATGACAACATTGATGACACAGCGCTTACATTTTCAAACAAAGATGCAAAAGAAGAGAATGGCTAATGCATTCGAAAATAGCATTTGTATCCCAAGGTTCGTGCCAGTTTGAGCTTCATCCACTGTGCTTTCAAGAACTGATCAAAGCCCGCAACTGAATCAGCATCTCGGGGCTAAACGTTATTGTTACAGTTGCTAACTATTATCAAAAGTCATTATAGCAGTAGTGAATTTCTTTTAGAGAAAGTTCCGATTTGATCCAAAAACTGTTGTCAGGATATCCCTCTACAATGTACCATAGGAGAAATTTCTTTCAAAATTTAGTGCCAACAAAAATTTAGTCTTCCCTAAAAAAAAAAAGAAATTCACAGTCTTTCCTTTTTCCTGATCAAGAGAGCTATGATTCTTGCTTCCTTTTTCATCTTAACCAATAGAACACTTCAAATCTGGCATTAGGTTCCTCTGGAGAAACAGGAACGAACATTTGATTTCTAATTTTTCCCTCCACTCTGTTTTTTTATCTGAGTTCATATACTGTCGGTTTTATTGTCTGGGCTTTTTTCTGGGCCAAACAACTCCTTTCTTGGAAAGACTTGGGATATAAAATAAATTATATTTGAATGACAAATGGGAGATGGCTGGATGAATTAGACAAGGTGGGGGTGAAAGGCAAATGAGCAAACTCAACAGTCTTCAAGATAAGTAACTGTTTATTGAAATGATTTTTTGAACCTAAATTGTTTTAGTCCAAGGTACCTGCTAGAGGGAAAACAGCTGCGGTGAAAACATACATGGGTTTGATAAACATATAGTTTTCCTTGTAAGACAATTGATTAGAGAACGTTTTCCATCTAAATTGATCGACTCAGCTTGGAAGTAAAAGGATGTCTCTTTCCTCTGCAAGCCCAGATCTCCTCTCTGCTCCCTCCACCTCCATCATTTCCAGGTGAGGTGGGTGAGAGAGGGAAGGATGGGTGGGTCCTGGGGCTTGGGGATTTCATGTGGAATGATCTGACCTAAGTGGGACCTCCTGGTCACCCCCAGTGCCCCACTGTATAATAAGGATTGTTTCCCCTCCACCCTCCCATTGTAAGGAGTAGAGTTCCTCCAGTGAATCCAGGGCAGAAATTTTCCAGAAACAGTTGCCAGGAATTATCAAAGGCAGATATGACACTACTGTCCCATCCTCTACCCTGCTCCCCATGGAACACGGCGATACACCTCCCACAACCGAGTCAGGTAGGTTCTGCTTAACAGTATTGACATCTTTGCTTTTAATATATGGGCTCATTGCTGAAAATTTAGAAACAGAGAAAAGCAAATTTTTAAACAATTTAATAACATCCAATCTGGGAAGAGAAGTTGGAACAACTTGAAATGAAATACATGGGGGAAGGGCCATACTAGAAGGCAGCAGACTTGGATTCTGGTCCCAACTCCGCTGTGACTGGCTGGGCTAGTCTTGGCAGGTGACCCATTCTTGAGGATTTTTTCTCACTTGGAAAAGGAAAACGTTGAGCCCGGCACATCCACTCTACCGGCCGCCCAGGGTCACAGAAGAGTTAAAGGGCCTGACGGCCTGGGTTACAGTCGCACTGCTGTCATTCTGAGTTGAGCCTGGGTCAATTTCGGAGCCTATCCACGTTTTCAGGGTCTCCAACTATAAATGAAGACCTTGATAGTACCTCTCGCGTATTGACAATGCTGTGAATATCGGTTACCATTATTATCTTAAACATGGTCCAGCCTGCCTTTCCAGCCCATCTAAAGTCACATAAGGCCTCTTTTCTGAGAGCCACATGTCGAATCTTGTCTACACAACATTGCCATGACCTCCCCTGTCATTTGGGATGTCAGCTTTGTGAATAGCCCCCATCTCAGACCTATGCCTCCTTCACTATCTCAGGGAACAATAGCAGCAAACACCCACTTGCTCATCTCGCAAACGTGAGAGTTGACCAGATGCATCGTTCTCCCTTACTCCTGAGATCTAATCAATCATCAAGGTCTGTTGACTCTGTTTCCTTAATAGTCCTTTAGTACAATTACTTCTACCATCTCCACTGCCACCAGCTAAATCCAAGCTACCAGCATCTCTTGCCTGGTCAACGACAGTCGTCCCCAACTGGGTCACATTCATTCCTGCCCCAAACCCCTTTCCAACTTCCAATTCATTCCTCTCACTGTGACGAGAGCAATTTTTTTTCCACTCTATATATGGACATCTCACTCCTCTGCATAGCTGGCTTCAGTTGTTCACCACAGCTTCCAGGAAGCCCATTTCTCAGAGGTCCCACAAGCCCCCCCAGACTCATCCCGTGCTCCTCTCTCTCCATCACTCTGTCCCTGCCACACTGGCCCTCTTCCCATTTCTGGAATAACCCAAGCCTTTTTCTGCCTCTGGGCTGTCACATGTGGCCAAAACTTTTACATTTTACCTGGTTAATTTCTTATCCTTTGGGGCCCAGCCAAGTATTACTCTCTTAGATAAAAATCTTCCCTGACTCTCCTTCCCCAGACTGGCTTAGGTCCTTCCATTATGCCTTTTCTGGGTCCACATTTCCTGAATTACAATTTTTTTTCACTTGTGAAAGGAAAAGGTTGTATTTGTACACCTCATAGCAGTGTCATTCACACCAGCCCAAAAGTGGGAGCAAACAAGTGTCCATTGATGGCTGAATGGGTAAATAAAATGGGATATATAAACATATAACAGAGTATTATTTAGCCTTCAAAAGGAACACATTCCAACACATGTGACAGCTTGGAGGATTATTGTATGATTCTCTCTGTGTTGTCTGTCTATCTTCCAATTGGACTGTCAGCCCTTTGGAGGGCAGGGACTTGATTCTCTTATTCACACACTATTTCCAGCACTTGGCACCATGCCTAGGGAAAAGCAGACTTTCAATCAATATATGAGAGAAGGAGATTCAGAAGGACACACAGAGGACAGAAATTAGGGATCCTCAGTTTATGTCTGTCCATCTCCAGGCCCTGAGAGGCCCATTGACTCTTCTGCCCGGCAGTCCTTGAATGTACAGACTTGTAATTACAATCCCTTGATTTACGGTGACATGAGGACCTTTCTGTTCCTGGAGTGCTGGAAACATGCCTTCTTCAAAACCCCCCAAGGCCTTTCAAATAATAACAACAAATGCTTAGCATCAACTTGTTGTGAGCCAAGCACTATTTTCAGGGTTTTAAAAACTACTCCTTTAATCTTCACCACAACCCCCTGAGGGCGGCACTGTGAACTAGTCCTGGTTGTCCAGATGAGACACAGCATCGAACTAGGAGGTAGCAGAACCTAATAGTCCAGCCCTGACGTCCTGACGTCCGTACACGTGACCGTTACACTGCCTTGCAAATCCCCCTGTAAGCCTGGCATGAATGTTTGTGGGATAAAGACGTGGCGTAGCTGAACAGAAGCAGGGCCAAAACGTTCTTTCCTCCCGGCCACGCTCTCTCCCTCCAGCACAGCCTCCGGGCTGTAACCCTCCTAACCTGGCTCCACTCTCTTGATTCTGTGTGTCGGATTCATCCGACTGGCCGATTTGGGAAGAACTATCGCCCCCTTCCTGCCGGCGGTGTGAATGCTGCGTTACCCACCCTAAGAAGTCTCCTGCTCCAGCGTCTCCCCAACACCGCGACCAGGTGGGAGATCTTGCTGTGTTCTGGCTTCGGCAGCCCTGTGTGACTCTCAGACTAACCTCAGGTCTCCAGCTTCACCTTTATAAAAAATAAAAATGCAATTTCCATGCTCAATCTATGCAACTCAAGCAAAGGAAGGGGTCTCTATTGGTTGCCCCATCAGAGACCCCACACTAAGGATCTTAGGGGAGCCCTGGCTGGTCTGGGTAGAGGGAGCAGGTTTTGGTGCTGGGCCCCTCTGAGCATGGGCACCCCAAGCTGAATTCCTAGTGGCAGGCATGTAAGGCAGGTGCCCCCACCCCTGCAGACACACTGCCCAGCCTCCCTGAGCCTTGGGTGAAGAGGGCCAGGGTTCTGCTGCAGATGGGAGTTGAAGGCACCCTTTTTTCCACCCAGTGGAACCCATGCCTGCTGTAGGCCTCTCTGCCTTGTGCTCAGGCCTCTCTGCTTTGTCAGCTCTCCCTGGGGCACCATAAACAATGCTGAGGAAGAACAACCATCTTCACTGTGTCTACAGGTGCTGCACCCTTATACCTTTCCACTCATTTAATCCTCACAACATCCCTAAGGGAAAAGTATGATTATGACCCCATGTTACAGATGGGGAGACTGAGTTGAAGAGGCTTTAAATCACTCCCCCAGGTCATGGAGCCTTGACTGTCAATGGCAGAGCTGGGAATTCCCCCCAGACAGGCTGGCTTCAGAATGAACCCTCCAAACTATGCCCTGGGCTGCCTCTGCCCAAATAGACACCAGCTGATGACCCTCAGGGATACTGGCCACCAAGATCTCCCTCCCCCAGGGGTTTTGGTGTCCCTAGCATTCCTGTGACAGTCTCAGACCCTGCCTTCCTGGCCCCTCAGTCCCTGCTACTTGCAGCAGACACCATCTTTCCTGAGGAACAGATGGTAGAACAGAAACAAGTGTGTCCAGTGACGACTTTCCAAAGCAAGGGACTTTCCAAAGTTCCCACCCTGCTGCTTTCTGCCCCCGATTTTCCTGGGAATAGTGATATCTAGAAGGGAGCAGGAAGATGACCGATCTGGATAAGCAACAGAAATGAAAACATGAGCACCTGTGAGGATTTTGTTTAACAGCCAAGGTTTCACTTGTGTCATTTAGACAGGGAGTTTCAAATTCCATCTCCCTCCTTCTTTCTTTCCACTCCCATGCGGGTCTAAACACGGCTTCTCTCCCCCCTCTCCCCCGACCTCCCTCTCTTTTGGCAGGCAACACTTCTAGGTTCAAAGCCAAGACTGTTCTGCAGACACCAAATCCAAACCCAGAGAATTTCTCTTCCTCAAGGATTTTTAGCATCCTTTCCTCTAAGATCTGTGACTCCCATTTGCCTCCCAAATGGAGCTGGTTCCCTCATCCTGGCATTCCAGGCCAGCTGGATCTAGCCATTGCCGCTCCCGCTCCAGAGACTTCCTAAGACCCTCTCAGTCCGTTCAGCTGCTCTGTCCTGGCATATGCTGAACCTGTTCATGGCTCTAGCTTCTCCCTCTGCCTGAATCCCCTCCCCCACACGGGTGACAGTTACTGCCTCCCCTTTGCCCCCTTCCGGACCGGCTCCCTGAGCCCCGGCAGAGCCATGCTTCCTTCCTCTTCTTGGGCCCTGGTTCTGTGCCTGCTTGTGACATCGCCTGTCCCCAGGGGCTCCATGTGCCCTCGGGACTGCAGGCATCCCCAGTGGTACAGCCCGGGGCTCAGGCAACTTCCTCAGCCCCTTCATCCTGCCCTGCTTCCCGTCCTTCTCCACCCACCCCCTCCGGTGGGATCTGTAGTGTCCCAGGAGGCCCCTTCCAAAACAGACTCCCCTCTGTCTTCCAGAACTCCTCCCAGTCCCAGGGGCACCAGCTCTCTAGCCTCCCCTGCCACCCCCCATGCCCAGAGCTGCAGCCACGCCCAGCTTCCCCGGGCATCCCCCACTCAGACGCTAAAAGCCCTCCTCCTCTGGGGCTCACACCACCCAGCTTTGCCTCCTTCTACCCATATAGACATCAGCCTCCCAGGTTGCTTCCCTGTATTTAGTCTCTTGTCCTCACTTTGGGTGACTTCAGGGTGACCCCAATGACGTCCCAATCCCATAAATCCCCCAGGACCTCTGCTGCCCCCTAATTTCCACCACCCATGCCCGAAGCCACAGGCTACACCTTGTCCTCACTCAGGAGCATGCGGCCTTCGAAACCTGAATTTCACCTTCTGGCCCTGTGAGCTGACTTCCTCTCCCTCATCTCTCTCCCTTGTTCCCTCCCAAGTGCTGGTCACCTCCGGCCCACCCCGCCAGGCCCTCCCTGGTCACACTTCCCACGCCACCCGGCCTGGACTCCAGGTCCGCGCTGTGAACCAGCTCGTCAGAGGTCTCTTGCCACCCTCCCACCAAACAGACTCACCCTCGAATCCCCCCAGGCATGGGGCAATTGTATGTACTAATGATTAAGATAATTTAAAGGAAGACACAGCTGTGAGATCCAGTCAGTACAATCCCAAGGTTATGTCTAACTTGGGGCCTCAGCCTACCCATCCTCCACTGGAACTCGGCAGCCCCCTCAGCAACTCCCTCGGCCACTCTCCGCACACAAGCCCTCCTCACAAGTCTGTGTCCAGACCTCCACCACCTCGTTCTCCTCAGACAGCCTGGCATTCACTTGGCCTAGCAGCTCCGGGAGCCTTGAACGTACCGCCCCCTCCACAAACACACCATTCTCTCCTGTTAGAGGCTGCGGTGTCACCGATCCTGTTCACAGCCACCACCTTCAGCTGTGAGCACCCTTGAGTCTGTTTGCTACTATCTCCTCCGTGACCTTGCTCCATTCTGTTACTCTCCTGTCTCTCTGGCTCTGTCTCTCTCTGGCTCATTCTCCCTTGGCTAGGGGGCCTTGGCAAGAAAAGTCTGGGTTGAATTTTGTCCCCCAAAAAGATATGTCCAAGTCCTGACACCCGTACTTCAGAATGTGACCTTATTTGGAAATAGGGTCTTGTAGGGAAAAAATCAAGTTAAAATGAGGTCAGGTGGGCCCTAGACTAAAATGATTAGTGTCATTATAAAAAGAGAAACTTTGGACAGACGATGACAGCACGAAGACACATGGGGGGACGACCACAAGAGTGGAGTGATGCATCTACAAGCCGACAGGTGCCAAGGGAAGCTAGAAGCAGAGGATTCTCCCTTAGAGCCGTCAAAGAGAGTGTGGCCCTGCCCACAGTTTGATTTAAAACTTGTAACCTTCAGAACTGAGACAATGCATTTCTGTTGCTTTAGGTCAGCCTGTTTGGTTACTTTGCTGTGGCAGCCTGGAAAACCCATGCAGCTGGGGAGGCTGGCCCAGAGAAGGGCCGCAACCCCTCGCTGGGAGGCGGAGGTCTTGGAATACCAGGTGAATGGAGTCTCCCTGAGTGTCCTCTGGGAATACTAAGTACCTCCTGGCAGTCACCAATTTAAAATTGTGCTTCCACAGACCCCAGGGGTCTGTGACGTGTAGTAATTTGCAAACCTGAACACCCCAGAGGTGAATCCTAAGTACATTCAAATCCCCAGCTGCTCGCCCAGGGCCTAACACCCTGCGGGCTTTCAGGGCTATGGACCTGGTCAGTGCTCTCTGGTCAGCTAAGGCAGCAGGAGTCCGTGCAGTACAAGGCAGCGAGGCACATCCGCAACCTAGCAGAGCTGTCCTGCGCATGCCCACAGGCCAGCCCCTGGGACACATTTGGTCTCATGCCACGGTGACATCAACCAAGTAAAGCTGCAAGATGCTCTGGTGGGTTCTGCAGACTGTTTCCCAAGGGTGACAGCTCTGTGGAGAAGAGTAGGCTGAAACTATGCCTTCTTTTCCTTTCTTCTCTCTTTCCCGGAAGTCCTTGGAACAGAACGTAAACGTAGCTCTTTCCATCAGCCTGGCATCCTGCTTCCAGATGCAAGGGGCAATCAGACCACCGGGATAACATTTAAGTGACCGTGACCATGATGTTCCTGTTTGAAAACTGGATCCCAGCAACTGCCCTCCTCCTCCCCGATCCAGGCATTTAAAAAGCAGTCTGAGTAATTATTCTGCTTTTATCAGTCTTCCTCGCTAGATATTAGCAGTTTGGAAGCAAGGACCCTGTCACATTAATCTTTATGGTCTGTGGTTCTGCTCCTAGTAGAACCCCAACAAATGTTTGGTAATATAAATTTTTAAAGAAGCTTTTGAGTGGTCAGGTAGTTGTTGGAGCAAAACAACATTAAGGAATCCACTCCATGGAGGATTACAGTCATGCATTCTACTTGGCTCCTTTTAGCAGTCCTGACGGTACCACCATAAGCAAGGACTCCACAGTTTTGCAGGAGACTTCACACCCTCTTTTCTCCCAAGCTCACCCAGCTGGAACTCCCAGATCAGGAGGCAGGAGCTGAAGTGAGCAAACGTTCTGTAGAACTTGACTGATTATGGTTTCAGGTGAAATGATGTCACACCTTTCTTTGCATGTCTGGCTGGTAAATGGAAGGTACTTTTAATGTCCTCAGGGTCTATGGTGGGAGCTAAGTACCCCCAGAATGGCAGGAGAGAAGCCTGGAGGATCAAGGAATGTGGGCACATCCCATCCCATGGCACAATCCTGGCCTCGCATTTCTAGCAGCCTGTTTGGACCAACTGGTCAGAGTGACACTTCATGGGTCTATCTTTAAAAAAGACCTTTCTTCATGAGGTGCCATTGTGTTGGTAGTTCTGAGCAGCAGCGATTCTGCTCATGCCTGCTCATGCCACCCTATTTCCATGTGGTAGGGGCCACAGTCAACTGCTTGGAAGATTGAGTGCTGAGCTGAGAGACACCTGCAAGCATTATTGAGCCCTTATGTGCAGACCGTGGTGGGGAATCGAAGGGAAAACACTCCTCACTAGAGAAAGAAACTGCTTGTATCAGGGAGTAAAGATTCACAGAAAAGAGCACAGATGGTCTAGGGAAGAGTGGGCACAGGCTTTAATGCCAGGCTGGGTTCTAGTCCCAGATGGGTTCCTGGGTTCCTGCCACATCCTAGTGGTGTGCCCAGGACTTGTAACTCTACTTCTGTCTCAATTTCCTGAAAATAAAATGGGAATGATACCAATTATGGTACCTACTTCATAGGGCCACTTCAGAGGGTCACATGGAATACACATGAAGCTCTTAGAACAGTTCCTGGCAGTTTATCAGTATTAATTGCTATTGTTTTTATTAGTATTACTGAATATATGATAAATGAGATATTATATATGAAATGCTAGACACTTATTGAGCCCTTGTAATGTTAACTGCTATCTTTATCATTTTTCATTTTAAAGTTCTGAGTTAGTTATCTATTGCTGTGTAACAAATTATCCCCAAAACTTAGCAACTTAATACAGCAATAAACATTTATTACCCCCTGTTTCAGTGGAATCTGGCCACAACTTATAGCTGCATGGTTCTAGCTCAGGATCTCTCAAGAAGTTGCAGGCAAGCTGCTGCCTGGGGCTTGACCAGGATCTACTTTCAATATGACTCACGTGGCTGGCAAGCTGGCGCGGCCTGGTGGCAGGTGGTCTCCATTCTTCCCCACGTGGACCCCTGCATGGGAGTGCCTGAGTGTCTTCACAGTATAACAGTTGGCTTCTCCTCTGGTGAGTAATTCAAGCGAGCAAGGTGGAACTAGTGTCTCTTCTTGGGAAACTCGGTGCCACAATAACCTATTAGATACATGGATCAGCCGTCTTCATTTTGGATGGGGCTGCACAAGGGTGTGAATACCAGCAGCGGGCAGAGATTGAGTTCCCTAGCAGCTCAGATGAGGGAAAACAATGAAGGTCAGCATACTCAGGAATGTATGATTTTTTTTTTAGGCAGATCTTGAGGGATGGCCCCTCATCATTCCTTTTCCCTCATATTTCTTATTTCTGTAGCACTTGGAAAGGGAGGGGTTAGGCTTTTACAATCAGAAGGGCAAGAGGGAAGCAGGGGAAACATCAAGAAAAGTTTAAAGGAGGTAAGAAAGACCTATTTGAGGGATAGGAAAGGGGAGACTGGCACTTGGAAGGAGGAAAGTCTAGAAACAAGGTGAAGATAGGCAGCCTGGGCCTGCTAAAATGAACCCCCAAAGCCAGATAAATGCACTTAAACCAGCTGCAGTGGAAAGTAAACGTCAAGGGCATAAGGCTTGCTAAACACATTTTCAAAATGCCTGCAGGCTTGTTTGATGTGGGAAATTTGAGGCTGGGGAACAGATTTGAAGGTGAAAATGTTCTTCTCTAAGCGGCATTCACTTTGATGCCAGAATGCCCAGGCGAGGTCAAGGCAATGCCAGGAAACGGGCTTTAATAGCTTCCTTATATCAGGGTAGGAAGCTAAAGTTGATAAGAAAGTTGGAATCAAGTACCCCAGTTGCAGGAGGAGCCTCCCCAGAGGAAACGTTGGAGTAGGAGATAGTCTGTGTTTACACAGTGAGCAAGCTCTGTGTGCAGTTCATACAAACGGCATCCTCAGGCAGCTGAAGACAGACCTGCCTGACCGAGCAAAACCCATGTCTGGTGCCCAGCCAGCATAGGGAGGAAGTGCCTGACCAGCCCATCCTGCTGGGGGTGCTCAGAGCTGCTTGGCCACACTGGAGGCACGGGCTGCCCTGCACACTGCTGCCCTGACACTGCGCGCGGCAGTGCTGGGCAGAACCAGGATGGTCACTGAGGTGTCCCCTTCAGGTCCTGCCCAGAACTACCCGCTGAGCTCTTCTCGTTATTCCAGTCAGCAACAAGGAGTACCTCAGGTCTCCCCTACACTGGATTTAGACCCACTCAGCAAGACAATAATAAAACCTACCATTTGTGGATCAGCGTGGGGTCCCCAAGGAGTCCCAGTGATTTGTAGTCCCTGGAATACACTGTGCTGCTGAGAGGGGTGGCGTGAGTCAGGCATGTCTGGGTTTGAATGGGCACCATCCCTCAAGCATGACTTTGGCAAGTGTACTTTACTTACTGCTTAGAGCCTCAGTCTCCCTATCTGGGAAATGGGGAGAAGGCTAACAGCTAAGAACCTTTTGGACAGTACCCAGTTTGTAGAAGAGCTCATAGATGACCACTACCCCAATCTCACTATTGTTCCATGCCCCTGCTTGTCTTCAACAGGATGTTCTTCCCCAGCCCAGAAGGCCCTCCTCCCTATTCTCTGGCTTCCCCTTCTCTTTCAAAACTCAACTCAAATTCCACCTGCCTGCTTTCAGAGGCCCTACACTGAGCTCCCTGGCCAGCTGGGATGCTCTAACTCTTACAGCTCTGGGCAGCTGTTGCTGCTCCCATCATGGCACAGAGCACTTAGCACAGTGATGACAGGGTGACCAGTTGGCCTCACCCACTGTAAACTTCTCATAAGCTCATTTCCTTTTGTACTGCCCAACATGTAACACAGTGCCCAGCCCAAGCAGGCACTCCCCGCATGTCCAGACAATGCAGTGTTGGGCTTGTTTCATGGTCCATAGGTCAGCAGTCGGCAGCCCCAGGAGGCTTGCTTTTGACCTGGACCATCTGCATGTGGGGACTGGAGATCTCAATGACTCAGGCCGTTGGAGCATTAGAGGAGCCCAGGGGCAGGGATGAGCAGCTTCCTTTCCAGCACAGTCTTCTGCCTTATATCACAGCAAAACCTGAATTCACATTCCAAGTAATGCTTTTTCCAACAAAGATGTCAGGGATATGAAAAAACTGGCCAAGGAGCAGAAGAGCAGTAGTTTAGACAGTTCTTCCAACTTCTGAGAAGTCCTTAATTCTGCACCAGCCTAGACCTGACACCTCAAGGAGTTCCCTAGAACTAAGGAGTGTCCTCCACAATCTCAGAGACCCTGGGCAAAGTCCAGTGTTGACTTGTGATTCAGAGGGTGGAGTGGATGTTATAAATTATACATTTGCTTTTTTCAAACTCTATAAAAAAAACACACAGTCTCCTAGGCCTGGGTTCAGCTGTCTTAGGGGAGTTGCTTTTTGACCCTGGTTCCTTAAACCTTTCAGTGTCAACGCAGTTACCCAAACACGTAATCCCCAAGCCTCCAACCATCTCTGCCCCTTTCCTCTCTCTAAAGCCCTGTGGAGACTGGCTTTGAAAGTCTCTGGATGGTTCTATTATTTGCTCTCCCACTAACCAGGTGCTCTTTGTGCACACCTGGAGCACATAGCCACCTCCACACTGTTCTTTCTGCTTGTTCTCTCTCCTCTCTCACCCCTTCATGGGCACCAGATGGGTCCCCTAAAACATGTCATCCTCCCTGCTCAAAAATATTCCAATCATTCCTGTTTAGCAACAGAATAAAATCTCAACATCATAACCCAGGATCCAAACCCTTCCCAATCTGACTCCACCATGCCACTTCAGCCTCAACTGGCTGGTAGTGAGCAAAGCAGCTCCCACATTGTCCGAGGCACACATGGGGTACATGCCCTCTCTGACGCTGTTCCACCTGCCTGGAATGCCCTTCCTCGCTCTGTTCCTCATAATCAATCATTCAAGGCTTCTGTCCACTTCACATGGATTGGCCCAGGAAATAGCCACTACTTCCATGTAGCTATTGAGCACTTAAAGTGTGGCTGGTGACACTGAGGAACTTAATTTTTAATTTAATTTAATTTTAATTAATTTAAATTTACTTGGCTGATACTTGGCTGAGTTATTACAAAATGTTTAAGTATGTTTGGAACAATTTGGTTTTGCGAATCTACTTGTTCAGCTGTAAATTTTATGAGATCTAAATCCAGACCAGATCGCTGATGAAAATCGGCGACTAAATTAAGATTGCTGTAAATGCAAAATACACACTGGATTTTGAAGACTTTGTACCAAAGACAGAAGCATGTAAGATACCTCCTTAGTAATCTTTACACTGATTACTTGATGAAATGATATTTTGGATATATTGGGTTTAATGAACTATATTGTTAAACTTGGCTCTTATTTTCTTACTTTTCCAATGTGGCTACTCAAGAATTGAAAATTGCATATGTGGCTTGCATTATATTCCTATTAGACAGCTCTAGACTCTAGATCCCAGAAGCAATGATCAGTAAAGATCATTTAAAACTTGGCATATGCTACTTTGTATTTTTTTTAAATCTTTTTATTTATATAACAAAATTATTTTAACAGCTTTTAATCCGCAATGCCTATTTCGGGCCAGGCACTTTGTTAGGTGCTTTACATATGTTAATCACACTCAATCCTCTTAGGAACCCAGTGAGGTGCGGGCATAATTAGTTCATTTTTTTCAGAAAAGGGAATTGAAGTTCAGTCAGCTCAGGTGGTTTATGCCAGGATACTTATGATAGATACAAGAAGCAGCAGAGCTGGGGTTTGAATCCAGACCCGCTCAACTCTCGCTGATGCTCCCGGCCCTCTCAGCTCATGCCTGATAAGAAAGGACATGCACTAAGTACTTGCTGTGGAGGAGGGTGGCGCAAGCTCTAGTTTCTTCTGGCCCAACTCCACTGTCCTGCTTCCCTGCTGTGAACAGGCTACTTGATTGATGTCCACTGTGTGGTGGTGTGTCCTAATTACCCCCGCCACACACACACACACCCTCCAGCTAGTTCAAGTGATTTAATAATCCATTCTGTGATATCTGGCCGTTCCAAGTTAGCATTGTGTGTAGCAACGTCCAGCACCCTGGTTCTGACAAGTGGGGCTGAGCCAAAAGTCTCCTCTCTGGGCGCTGAGTAGTCCCCCTCAGTCCTGGAGGACTGCAGATCCAGCTGGCAACCTACAGAGATGCAGGAAAACGATTTGGGAGTAGGCAGATGATGTGTACTCATTTAACTTACATTGACTTTAGTGAGCCTTTATGATATGACACACTAGATGCTGAAGGTCCCAGGTAAGTTAGGTGTGTCCCTTGCCTCAAAGGGTCCACATTCTGGCATGGTAGGTGAGGTGGCAGGGGTTGAGGGAGCAATTACAGTCAATTAGCGTGACCTGTGCTATGACTGGCAAGGAAGGATGCTAAAGGACCTCCAAGGCTCCCAGGCCTGGGCAGGAAGAGAGGGGAAGGAAGGGCTGGGAGGAGGAAGGAAAGAGGGATAGCGCAGGGGAGGAGAGGGAAGCAGGGGAAAGGAAGAACCTGGGGACACAGGGAGACAGCCTGGAAACAAAAACAGGGGGAGCTCTGGGTGTTTTCTACCACTGCTGGCCAAATTAGACAATGGCTGGCACTGTTGGGATGGACATGAAATTCCCTAAGAGAGTACTTTGTCAAAATATACACCTCCCCAAGAAAATGCTATATTACTCCATGAGAAGATTATGTTGGGGGATGGAGGGAAGGCCTTTCAAATTCATCTCTTAGTTCCTGACAATTGATAAATAGCCACTATTTATCACTACCTACTATTATGACTTGTTCTCTCATTTATGGAGAGGATTAAATAATTAAAAATAGGGCCACGGACAGGTAAATTTTCTAGGGACCAAAAGCATAAATGGAGGTTATAGTTCATTTAGATTTTCCATCAGAACTCACTGTGCTTGAATCTATTGGGTCAATCTATTGGGTCTGTCCCAGGGAGGTTAAATAACCACCCCCCAGTTTCAATTTCTTAATTATAACAAATTAGCCAAGGGATCACATCATCTTTGTGATCTTCTGGAGTCTTAGAGAGAGAACCAACTAAAGCAATAGGTGTTCATCCTTCAGAGCCCTTTAACTTGAAAATGCAGTGCAGAGCTCCTAAATTACAGAGGGTGAGTTTGCCTAAGTTCTTCACACCCTGCCTGAGGTGGCCCGCTGAACTCCATCTCCTCCTGGAGCCGGGGCTAACTGGAGCTAACTTCCCTGTTTTCCAGGAGGCCCTTCGCGGAAATCCAGGGAAAAGGAATTATTGAGGGTTGGTCCAGACTCATTATGTGTCTGCTGTTCTATAAAGTGCTCAATACTTCTTGCCCAGGGTGGCCTTGGGAAGGGCAGTGACACCCCAGAACCTTAGCAGGCTTCTACTAGAAGGGCACAAGAGTCCCAACTAGGGTCTGGCTAATGAATAACTTAAATGAGCCGAAAGTTTGAAAGTTTCTCCATGGAGATCGACCTTCAGGAGCCTGGGAAGCTGGATGTTTTTGAGGTTTCATTTAGGCCCTATGTCTATAAAATGAGGGCAATTTAGATCTTATCTCACTGTATACTCCCAGCCAGTATCCCCTTAACTCTGGGCAAGAGAAGTGTCTGCTTCCGCCAGGGCTCCGGCGGGTCCTGCTCTGGCCCTCTCCTGGTGCTAAGGCTGGGGAGGCTGCCCGGAGCCTGTCCTCCCCACAGACCGACGCGCCAGATGTTGGGGATCCCAAGCTCCTTACTCAAGCAGGCCAAGCCTGTGTCCCTGGGTGTGCTCTGTCCTAAGGGGCAACTGCTCCACTGGCGCACCCACCTCTAGGCCCAAGAGCTGGCCAGTGGCGGCTGGTGGTAGGGGTGTGCATGGAGCACAGGTATGTGGCCTGAGCGTCCCCATACTATCCATGACTGACTGTGGTACCAGTTCAGTAATTGCACAAGAAGAAAACGTGGTGACACTGACTGAAATCCTGATGTCATTTTACATTAAACTCACTCCGCCAGACTCTGAGATGACCATACCAACCTGCGTGGGTGTGTTTTCCTACATATATATAACAATAACAATATTATATACAGCAATAATAGGATAACTTCGTTTGGGTTCCCGAATCCAATTCCAATGTGTGTTAAGTATATGGGAGGAGGTCTTCCCACGCATAACACCAAGCAATTCTCAAACACCAGCAGAGTGTTGGAGAAATCAACTCAATTCTGATGCTGTCTGCCAGGAGACAGCACCACATTCCCCAGGTTAAGGGCTCCATCCTACGAGACTGCTGTCCATCCCCACTCCAGACGCCAGTAGTAAGCCCCAAGCAGTTAGTTACCTGTGCTTCTGACCTACCAACTACAGAATGGAGGTTCCCAGGACCTACCCATTAGTTTTGATTAATTTGCTAGAGTGGCTCACAGAACTCGGGAAAACACTTAGGTTTACCAGTTTAATAAAGGGTACCGTGGAGGATACAAGTTAACAGCCAGATGAAGAGAGACACAGGGCAAGGTCCCAGATGAAGGAGCTCCGTGGCATGTGGAGGCATTCTGGTTCCCCAAGCAGAGAAGCTCTCCCCAGTGGAGAAGCAGGATCCAACTGAGCAGAGAGCGACAAGCTTTTCTTAGGGGTTTTTGTGAGGGCTTCGTTGCATAGTCATGATTGACTGAATTATTGGCCATTGGCTGATTCAACCTCCACTTGGGTAGAGGTCCAAAAGTCTCTCAATAACATGACAAAACACCCAGTTCACCTTTAAGACTACAGTGTTTTCAGGAACTGTGAATGAAGACCAAAAACACCTGGGAAATATGTATTTCTTATGACTCCTAATATTGCACCACCTTACAGATTAGAAAACAAAGCCCATGTTCCTAATTCCCTGTGCCAAGATCTCTGCTTGAACCTCTGCTCTCTGGCTGAGGTTATTCCTTACACTCCCAGTGCTGGTGGGGACTAACAAATCCTGCCCCTCTTCAGAGTTTAGATTTGGGGGACAACCCCTAATATGCATGTATTTTTCACATTGTTATCAGACTGATTCAACCAGAGGTAGCTGTATCCGCTGCTGTGAGTCAAGTGGAGCATAGGAAAGGATACATTTAAACCTTAGAAGGAAGGGCCAGGAAAGGTACAGGAGACAGTTCTGACCACGACAATATTGTTAAACTTTCAAAGAAGGTTTTTAAGAAAGTTTGCTTGTTCCTTCCTCAAAGAGGCTAAAACTGAATCTTCTCATTTACGGACAGAGAATGAGTTCTATACGGACAGAGTATTTGTTCTATAATTCAATCATCAGGGCAAATGTTTATGTATAAATACTCCCATTTTATAGAAATGAAAGGCAAGGCTCAGATATGTTAACTGAATTCTCACCCAGGTCCTGCAACCACACTACATTTCCTCTCTGGGAAACAAAATGACAAGCAAACAACCTGATACCGTTTGTAGGATTTAGAAAAGCAGATTACCCATTACTTAAGAGACTTTTTCCTATTCGAGTTGTTTATTAGCAAAGATAGGGAAAACAGTCACACCTGCAGAATTGTTTGACACTTACAGAGCAGCTTCCCTCGCTTTTGTCCCCTCTCCTCATCGTCTCCTGAGTGGGCCTGGCGCAACCCTCCCACGGCCAGGAGAAAGCTAATAACTAACGCAAGCGCAGGACCTCAGGCTAGTACTTCACCTTCTTAGCCCTCCAGCTCTGTGATTCTGACTCAGCAGCTGCTGCCCTTCCCTGAGTCCTACCATGAGCTAACCCTTCTTTTCATTAGCAGCTAACACAGGAGTTGGAAACAGATGAACGGATGCCATTATTTGCTTTGGGAGCCAGGCTGCCACAGCCTGACAAAGGCCACATATATGGACCATTTCTCAGCGCTGCTGGGTAAGCCCTTACTGCTCAATGGTCAACTCAACAAGCTGACGCACGCTGTCATTTATAGTGAGACAAAGGGTAGGTTGACAGCCTGTGACATGTGACACCACCTGGCTAGCCAGCTAGCCAGCTAGCCAGGAGTGTGGTTCCCGGAAGCGGCAGGTCAAGCTTGCTAAGCCAGTGTTCTGAGAGCAAAAAACCCGCTCCCACCGGATTGGGAGATGATTTTAAGACGCAGGAAACAGTCAAGACTTTACAGACTTTAACTTCCCCAGAGAAACAACTTAATGTTAAAGGCGAGTTTCTGGCAAGGGGCAGTCCACTCACAGACAATAAAACACAGAAAGTATCCCTCATCTTTAAAAGCCATAGGGAAAATAAAGGAGTCGGACTGAGCAGGATGTTTTGCATTTCTCAGAAAGAATATCAGATTTACAAGCAAAACTTGTGTTTAGTGTTATATAAATAGATTGCCCATAAACGCATCCAAGGCAGTAAGCAGGGTATAAGGGTTTGTAGGCACGCTGGGGTGTGCCTTTAAGACAGCACAGGCTTCTGCCATTGGATAAGCTGAGTGAGGTCACAGCTGGTCAACAGCAGCTCACGGATCTTTTTCAGAGACTGAGAAAAATACCAGTAATTAAAGTCATGTTTTCCATTAACAACAACAAAAACCCCACCAACAAGGCAATTCCACGTCTCTCATACAAAACTATGCACATGAGAGACTTATTTTGGTAAGGGCACCTACCAAACTTCATCACCAAAAAAGTTGCCCTTTCATGTCTAATTCACATTAAGGGAACATCTGGGGATTGCTCACCATGCAAATGTTGCCATAAACTTTGACTCCTCCTTTCTTACATCTACATAAGCTGCCTGCACCATTGTACTAACCTGAGCTCAAAGAATGGAACATTTTACCAGAATCAGCCTAAGGGCTGGTAAACTTTGAGGTGCAGCTGGCCTGAGAGGGGATGCAAAGACCATCCAAACAGCCGACCCACAGAACTAGACTGTGGTGCTTCATGGTTAAGCACAGTTAGCTACTTGCATCTTAAATTTGAACATACATCTGGGCATTCGGGGCACTGCTGCCACTTTAGCATATCAGAAAGAACACTGAATTCAGAGTCAGAGGGGACTTCCGGTTCTGGTTCTGCAACTGGCTGAGTGAGGCTTCCAGCGTGTCACTGAAAACGTTTCTGCCCCGAGCTCAGCTTCCTTGTGTGTGATGGGAGTGAGGTCAAGGCAGGGTGTTCCTTGTCAGGCTATTGTGAGCAGAGAATGAGATAAAGTGGGTCAAAGTGCTTTGCGGAGTTTAAAACTTCATGCACATATAAGGGATTTGTATTCTGGGAGGGCTAAGGAATTCCCTTCCTTTTCTAGTATGGAAAGCAGGATATGAAAAATCTACGCCTGTCCTAGCTGTAATAAAGGATTAAAATCAACCCATTTCAATTGATGATGAGGCAGGACAGAGTTGTGTCGTCACCCTTATTAGAAAATGAACACAAGGTTTAACCATCAAGTAATGTACCTGATTTTTAAATAAACATATCTAAATGGGTGTTGTCCTATCCTGAGTAGTGAGTAGTCACCTTGGCAGGCAAAACACATATTTAAATTATATTTCCCATCATTCAAAAAAATTTTTTTTGACTTGTCTTTTGGAATTGTTCCTAGAGCCCCTGGCACATGCTTTTGAATATGTCCAAGGGTGACACATTTTTGTTCTTTGTGGATAATACTGATTTGTAAATAGCCCAAAGTTATTTGACACAAAGGTTTGTAAATGAGCTAAATAATACCATTCTTTTTAGTGGGAAAAAAAGCTAGGAAAAAATATAGAATGAGTATCCTTCAGTTCCAAGGGAAGAATTAACCAGTCAGTTTCGAGAACTGGCAGTATTGCTGGAAAAGGCCTTGTTCCCTTCTAAGGTAACTACATTAGAGGAGAAAAGCCATTTGCAAATGTACTTCCACATTTTTAGTTACATCTTCATTATTTATCTTACAAGACTGTTTGCCACCAGACTTTTGAGTTTCCAGAAAGAAAAGAGCATTGCAACCAATCAGCTGTTCATTTTATCACAGCTCCTAGGGGCCTCTGAATCCCTCATTTGCATATGGGTTAACTGGCTAGGCAAACAACCTTACAGACGTGTTTCCAATGAATTAACGTCTGGGCCTATTGGAAATAGAGCACAAGCAGATTCAGGTCTAACCAGTAGACTATATGCACTTAGAAAGTTTGAATTTTCTTTTTCAGTTATGAAACTATCTGGAAATTAAAATATCACTAGTATCATTACAATGTAACCTGAAGCTGTTAGACTAGATTTGCTTCTGGTGCAAATAATTTAAATTGTTAGTGTTACTTTAAGACAAACACAGTTGCACTTTCATCTATTGAATATTCACATTATGGGCATTTCAGTTTTGAATGATGTCAGTGACTTTTCTTTTATGGGAAATATTTTTTCTGCCTCATTTTTTCTTTTATGGTAAAATTTACATAACATCAAATTCATCATCAAATGTGAATATACATTTAAATTCAATGGCATTTAGTACATTCACAGCATTCTGCAGCCATCTCCACCATCTAGTTCCTAAACACTTTCATTCCCCCTAAAGGAAACCCTGTACCCATTAAGCAGTAGCTCCCTATTCTTGCCTCCCCCACCCTCTGACAACTATTAACCTGTGGTTTCTATGGATTTGTCTATTCTGGATGTTTCACATAAAGGGAACCTTATGATATGTGGCCTTTTATGCATGGCGTTTTTCACTTAGCACAATATTTTTGGGGTTCATCCATGTTGTAGCATGTGTCAGTACTTCATTTCTTCTAATGGCTGATAATTGCACTGAATGAATATGCTACGTATCCATTCATCCACTTATGGACATACGAGTTGTTCTCACCTTTTGGCTGTTTTACATAGTGCTGCCATGAATATACATGTACAACTTTTTGTTTGAACACCTGTCTTCAATTATTTGGGGTATATATCTAAGACTGGAATTGCTGGGTCATACGGCAATTATATGTTTAACTTTCTGAGGAGCCACAAAACCTCTAACTCATTTTTATGCTTACAGTTTCAAGGTGGCTGCATTACCAGACAGTCAGAAGTAGTTGGACTGCTGCTGTCAAACCCTAGGCTGGGCCCAAAGAACTCTCTTTTTCAGAAGCGCTGGGTAGAGCACCTAGGGTCTATCTGAGCCAAGCTGGTTCCAGTATGCAAGATCATAGGCAAAGCTTTGAACAGTTTTCTCTGCTGTTCCACATGTAACAACATGAACTGGCTGGGCAGGAATTACCTTCCTGCCTCCTAGGCATCCTGGTTCTCTATTATGTTGTGTACACTTTTGGAAAAATAAAAAAGAAGACATTAACTGCCTAATTTATAGGCGTCCTTTCTCTTGTTTTTGTAGGATTCCAGATTAGCATCTGGAGTCCCATGCAGAAATGGTGCTTGGGGGCCAAGGCTACTCCCAGGGTAGGATTTTTACCAAACATTCTGTCTGAAGGTACCACCCAGTGATTCTGACCTTATCAATCCATACGTACTGTGGTTGAGCCTACTCTACTTTGTATATTGCAGATTGTCCAACCTATGGCTTGGCCAGGACAATAGGAGATAAAATCCTACTACAGGCATTGTTTACTACAGCCAGTTTACTGAGTCATGAGGCTTCTCAGCCATTAAGCAAACCCTGATGGTAAACTGATAAACCCTGCCTGATTTTTTAATTTAAATCTTTTTATGAGCTTCTTAAGAGTTGTGGCCTCTTACCTCAACTCCCTAACACATAGGCTGTTTCTGAGGCACAGGAGCCCAAATCAAGGAGCCTTATGGCTCCAAAAACAGACACAGACCAAAATGATTTTTTCCACTTGAAACCAAATACTAGGAGTGAAGAAGCTGGCTTCTGGGGTCCTTGCTACGCCGTCTCTCTGCCAACCCAGCTGTCACTTGTCTTCGTCTCCTGGCAGCCCTTTCAGGTGTCCTGGCCTGAATCTGTTGTTACGACAGAAAAAAGTCCCTTGGCTGGTCATATCCTTTGTAATCTGGCAGGAAACCTAAAATTTGCCTGCTCTGGCCCTCGGTCTGTTTGCTTATCTGCTTCCTTGTAGGGAAGAGTCTGCTTCATAGTGTCCGGTTTAGGGGGATTTTCACCATGACCTCACCCTTCTGCAGCTACCATCCACTGATTTCAGTGCTGCAGCTCCAGCGGCAATCCACATTAATGACACATTAACAACCTCTCCTAGCACATCTCAGATTCCTATCAACTCAGGTTCCTTCTCTTCAATGGAGGGTCTTCTCGGAGGTCTGAGCATGCCAACAAGAGCTGGGGGGTGCTGGGGATAGATGACGTGTGGTTGTCGTTCTGGATTTGGGAGAGCAGATGCCAAAGAAGCCGCTTTAAGAAAATGCACCAAAAACGTTCCAGGCTCGCGCCCGCTGTTCCCGTAACATTCGAGCTAAAGGCCTCAAATACGGGCGCGCGAACGGTTGACAGCAGGCGGCGGGCACGTAACCCAGGAGTAAGCGCGGTGGGAGTGGTTGGGGCGTCCCGGCCTCCGGCTTCCAGGGCTCTGGGAAGTAGCCCTTCCGCCCCTAAGTGAGCACAGCTCATTAAAGGAAAACAGAAAGTCGAGTTCCGCAGTCGCGCGCCCGGCTCCAGGCGCCCAGCCCGGCCGGAGACCACGTGACCATACCCAGTTTCTCCCCCCCCCCCCCGCTCCTCCCCCACTTGCGCGCGCCAGGAGGCGGCCGCGGGCACGCCCAGGGCGGGAGGCGGGCAGAAGAGGCCACGTGCGTGCGCGCCTCCGGGGGGCAGCGGGCGCGCGCACGCCCCGGGGCCACCGCCCCTCTCGGGCCCGCCCTCTTTCCCTCCCTCTCCCGCTCGCTTGGCCCGCCCTGCCCGGCCCGCCCTGCAAGTCAGTTCACTCGTTCCCTCCCTCCCCGGGTGCGCTCGGGCCGCCGCTGCGCTCCCCGCCCTCGAGCCGCGGTGCCGGAGCCGCCCGCCGCCGGGGGAGGAGGTGGAGGGAGCCGGAGGGATTCGCCGAGGCGGCGGCGGCGGCGGCGGCGGCAAGATGGCGGACTTCCTGCCGTCGCGGTCCGTGCTGTCCGTGTGCTTCCCCGGCTGCGTCCTGACGAGCGGCGAGGCCGAGCAGCAGCGCAAGTCCAAGGAGATCGACAAATGCCTGTCCCGGGAGAAGACCTACGTGAAGCGGCTCGTGAAGATCCTGCTGCTGGGCGCGGGCGAGAGCGGCAAGTCCACCTTCCTGAAGCAGATGCGAATCATCCATGGGCAGGACTTCGACCAGCAAGCGCGCGAGGAGTTCCGCGCCACCATCTACAGCAACGTGATCAAAGGTGCCGGGTGGGAGTGGGGGCCGGAGGGCCGAGGGGCCGGGGCGGCGGCGGCCGGGCGGAGCCGGGCACCGCCCTCGGCCGCTGCGCCCCGGCCGCCGGGCCTGCCCGCCCGGGTGCCCGCGCCCCCAGGGGAGAGGATGCCCAGGGACGCCCTTCTTTCTCCCTGTGGTCCGAGTCGGGGTCAAGTCTGGTCCCCGCCCCCCTCCCAGTCGCTAGCCTGGCCCCCTCGGAGGGGAGGGGACGCGAGGCGAGAAGGGTGCCTCGGGGTGCGGGTGACCGCGCCTCTTTTTCTCCCTCCGAAAACGCAGGAAGACCCGAGAGGGACAACCCAGCCCCTACGCCCCGGCCCCGCTGCCCCACCTCGCCGCCCGGGTGGGTGACCCGAGTCACATGGGGTCGGCCTGCTCCCATCTCCGTGCTTTCTCGGCCGCCCCCTGACCAGGGGAGTTCTGGAACCGTCCCAATAAGGAAACTTTTACCCGAGATTCTTGTCAAGGGCGAAGGGTGACAACCCCTGGGCCCTTTTTAGGCAAGGATATGAAACTTCAGGGTGTCCTGTTTACTGTGCTGGCATCAGGAAAGAGTAGACACGTACAGTTAGTTAGTCTGAAAAAAATTAGCATCAGTGGTTTTTCGCCCCAGTGTCACGGTCGGGCAGGATGTTTGCCTGTAATCGCTATGCAACACGTTCCACTCTTTCTGCTTAATAACTGGGGCCAAGAGGAGGGGGCTACCACCGCTTGCTTCTACTATTTAAATGAAATGGTGCATGATATAAAGAATCTTTGGCCTAAAAGTGATGTGGAGGCTGTATAGGTTGAGTAAATGAATCAGTGTCAGCTTGGATGGTAGGCTCTGCTTCCATTTGACAGTATTTTTAAAGTTTGTTCTTTAGTGAAAAATACACAAGAATCTTTTATGCTTTCAGAGAAGTAGAGAAGATGGCTTTTATTTCTTCATTTGAGCAATAATTAGCACTCATTTTTCTCAGGATCAAGTATTTTCTACTTTATAAAAGGGCATTTTGGCAAAATTGAGATACAGAGCCTGGCATTTCAGGTGCATCAGGATTCTGTATTTCATCTGCGTAGCAATTATCCAGGAGTCTGCTACAGATTTCAGGTGTTTTCAAGCAGTGTTTTTTTTAATTGGGGTTTTTTTTTCTTTTTCTTTTGGTTCTGGAAGATTAACTTAAGCAACTTCTGTCACTTCTTTTTTCTCCCAGGATGTAGTATAGGAAAACTGCCTGAAGGGGTGGGGGAAGTAGTGCAGTGTTTTGCAGGAGAGGAGCACTAGGCCTGGAGCTCACCGACCACAGCAAGCTCAACCCTGATGTTACTGCATTCAGGCTGTACAGAATAGTCGTGGGTCCACCTTAGCCAATCCTTAATTGAAGGTACTTTTGTGTCCTGATGCAGCTGAACATGAGGACTTACTAATGAATAGTGAACATGTTACCTGATTATGAGCCAGGTAAACACCTGGTTCTTAATGTGCACTGGGGTCCTAAGTGTGACCCTCTTTGAACATTGATTATGAGGTGAAGTCACTAGACATCTAGTATTTTTGAGTTTGGCATGGTGAGAAAATTGACAGCAAAACAGTTTTTCACTTATCCAAACAAATGACTTTGTAGTCATGTTGTGGTTGAGATGGACCACAGGTAGTTCAGTGATAGATAACTGGGTTTGAACTCATCTTTGTGGGTTGAAATCTCTGGCGTTTTTAGATCTTTTTTGCACTTAAGTCTTCCTCCCTTTTAGGGAAATCTAAGGCCATCCTCCGACTTACACTGATGAGAAGCTTGATATGGGAGAAGTTTTGGAGTTCTGCATGTGTTTTTAGAAGACTCAGTGTTGCGTTGATCAGGGTGCTCAGGGAACAAACAGAACACAGAGCAATAATGTTGAATTCTTGGCATTTCATAAATGTCTATTTGAGGGGCTCATAAAATCTTGGTTGCAGCTCTTTCATAAGAGCCGGGACGCCAAGCTATGCAGCACAGTTTATCTTTCCTTCAGTATTTTGGTTCTCTTGTGATGACCTTGTACTCTAGAAATTATTTTATAAATTAGAACATGTTCAGGAAGAGCAGTTGTGTTAGTAGTCTTTGTTTTGCAAGGCTCTAATTTTATGACTGAACAACTGTTAGTTTTTTAAGCTCTGAGAAGTTATGGGGGGTTTATTTGGATGTTGGTTTCTTTGGGGGAGGTGGGCCTGGAGTAAAGTTGAAGAAAGTAATACTAGAATAGAAGTTGAGAATATCTAATGACTCCTATCACAACTTTCTTTTCCTTTTTAAACAAAGGTATGAGGGTGCTGGTAGATGCTCGAGAGAAGCTTCATATACCTTGGGGAGATAACTCAAATCAACCCAATGGAGACAAGATGATGGCGTTTGACACCCGGTCCCCCTCAGTGGCCAAAGGAATAGTGGAAACTCAAGTTTTTTTACAATATCTTCCTGCTATAAGAGCGTTATGGGCAGACAGTGGCATACAGAATGCTTATGACCGACGTCGAGAATTTCAGCTGGTAAGAGATTAGTTCTTTTAAAACATGATTTTATTTTAATGACATTTATTCTGATTCTAACACACCTTTTTCACCAAATTCCACAATATAATGTATCTTCAGAATTTTAGCCTCAAAAATTTGGATTGCTATACAGATGAGCTTTTTAACTAAGCAACTGAAATCAAGGTAAACCCCGTAGATTTGGTAAAGCTATTATACTTAATTGATCACTTTTCCTTTTTGAAAGTAAGATCATAATGATTTTCTTAGGCACTTTCTTCTTATTTTATTTTTTTGAAAATAATTTCTTCCTATTTATAGTAATAGTATTTCTCCTAAAAAACTGACCTAAACTTCACCTAAATTGATTCTTGGCTGAAGTGTTAAGTAACTGAGCCTCATTGTTCAAATGTGTTATTTAGTCTTTAGAGGTACTCATTTTGTGATACCATTGATACATATATGTCTATATAGATATGTAATGTACATATTATATAATGTATAGAGAGATTAAAGCCCCTAACAGTCATTGTGCTTTTATATATTTGCATTTCTATATGTTTTTTAAGGCTTCTAAAGCACATTTTACAAAATCTTAAAAAACAAAATAATCTTAGTTACTTTTTGTACCTTTGTTTCACATGAGAAGCACCTAGAATTTATTTTATGTTATTTTCTACTTTGTCTTAAACAAGACTACCCATAAAACTTAGTGGCTGTTACACAACATTGAAGAGAGAGTGGAAAAGAAAGGATCTGATCTAGGTTAAAGATATAAAAATATTAAATAGGTTTTTTAAAAAAAATCAAGTGTATTGTAATTTAATTATGAATGCTTTGATTGTATTCTGGGTTTTATTTGCCAAAGACTAGAACGGTCCCAGGAATGATGATAATCTGGACTGTGTGTAGTTTGGAGGTGGTTCAGGTCTGTGTTTTATGTGATTAAAATAAAGTGACAGTTGAAAGTAAAACTGCTTGGAAAGGTGTTTGATGATGTCACCAACATTAAAGTGATCCCCATTTATGGGTGCAGCTACAAAGTGATATACAGCCAGCAGTCTTTGCTGTCACAGTTAGTACTCAGAAGCAGTCTTGGCTATTAAAAATTCTAGAAAAGTGTTCATGTTAGCTTTTTTGTGAAACTGATACCCGAATCTGTTTTCTCTGATTTATGGCTCTTGTGTATCATACAAGCTAGCACTCGATTATGTACTGTCTTGTGTAGTTCTTCGATGTGTGTATCTTGTTGAGTAATTTTTCCGTTAATGAAAGGCAGAAACTATCTCATATTATTGGTAAAATTGAGTAGCTGGCAGCATTATATGTTGAAAGTTATGAATTTAACTTGACAGGTGACTTTTACCCAAGTCTCAGACTTGTGGTTACTGTTTGTCCTTTGGTCAATCAGTATTTGCTATTTTATTTTCAGTAGACTTGCTTGCATAAATTCCTCTACATACCCTTTCTTGTCTCCCTTCACCCTCCCTCCTGTTCTCAAGTGCTGCTTGTTCTCCTTTCTTCTTCATTCATTTTCTTGATCGACCACACTTTCCCACTGTAAGTTTACTCAGGATGGGATTCATCCTTCCAGGACAGGGAAGAAACATCCATCTATAATAGCATACACATGGTACATACTGAATGAAGGAATAAACAAACGACTGTACTTTAAAGTTCTTTGTAGGAAAGTTCCGAAGTCCATTTAATTGAAGCTGGACTTCATTGACACTTGGATTTGGACATCCACATCCTACAGTCTTACATCAAGACTCATGTTGTTGTTGAGAAAAGATTTCTAGGTATTGATTTGCCATTAAAACTGATAGGTAGAACCACTCAGGATGAGAACCTGCATGTTCTTGACTTGAGCCAGCTGATGCTTTAAGAGCAAACAGGGCCTCAAAGGTAAAGAGAAGACAAGTCTCAGAAATAACTTTTTTTCTGATAAAAAGTGGGGACACAAGAAAAGAGGAACAGGGAAAGATCCAATTTTAAATTCCTGGAGGACAGGGATTTTTTTCCTGTGTGTATCATCAGTGTTAATGGTTCCTGCCACATATAGTAGGTGTGCAATTATTACATCTAATTAGTGACTTATTTTGGATGCTCTGTGACATAGTGTTGGACACTGAGAAGGCACTTGGCTAATTTAAATTTTTCCTCAATGTCATTTTCAATTTTTTCTCTTGTCTACATACCCTGGGTGTGTCTTTTGTGCCTCTGAAAAGTCTCTTGTATCCATCTCCTTTACTCTGTTGTCCTAGGACCTCTTACTTGGACTCCCAGGTAATCTTGTTCAAGCATGCAGAATGGGTTTGTTCAGAAAGCTTTGCTCATTTTCCATTGTTTCCAGAACAGAGTTCAACCTCTTTGTGTGAGTCAAGACTCTAAGTAGCTTACATATGAGTCCAATAACGTATTTCATTAGACTAGTTCGCATACCCTATAACCTCTCAGTTCCCGCATACCCTCATCTTCTGCTTCCTTGGCCCTCTTCACAAGGTTGTTTCTCAGGGGTTTTCATTCCTGTGTATGTTCATTCAGTCTTATCCTTCACTTAGAACAGTGGTAGTCAAATTATAATGTGACTCAATGTGATCCATGGACCCCTTTCATCAGATTCATTGGAATCCTTGTTTAATACAAAACAAAACAAAAACAGATTTCTGAACTCAAGAGGATCTGATTCAGGAACCAGGGATGGGACCCCTGGCAGTGTTTGTAGCAGATAGTCGTAGGCCATTTTGGTGGATTTGCCCCTTGGCCACACGGAAGAGCCCCTCGTGCAGAATGTGCCTCTGCCCTGGGCACTCGGTGGTGCACTTGCTAATTTGCGTCTAGTTGCCTGTGTTCAAGTTATTTGCATAGCGTTTGGTTCTCCCACTGAAGTAGAAGCTCCTTTCCTATGCCTTGTCTTTCTCTTACTAGCATAGGGCCTGGTGCTTACTTTATTTCCTCATTTTTTAGACATTCTGATTTACAATGTTCTTCTAGAAAAAAGAACCTGCATCAAGTTCCTTTCAGGAAATAAGAATTATTTCTGTGGGCTAGTTTGTTAATTTTCCAGGAGTTGGGAAGTGCTGGTGTTACAGAATTGTATTTTTTCTTTTTTTGCTATGTTTAATTGTATACTCTTTAATCTTGGGTAATAAACATTAGGGGAAATGGGAGGAGTCAGCAGATAAATAAGATTAGCTTTTTAAATTTCAAGTAACAGTTATTAAGCTTATTAATCAACATTGAAATGCAAGAAATAAAATAAAATGGGGACAGTTTTTAACTGTCTCCATGGCTTCTTTTGCCTAAGGTGAGCGACTTCCCTGTAATCAGCCTTTGGGACAAAGGGTAGGGTAGTGATAGCACAGCGTAGGCTTTCAACAGACCATTCGTTTGTTACTAATAACCTCGGGTACAAACACAAATGTTTTCTTTCCCAAAGGCAAACATTTCCTTTTCTGGTTAGTTTCATTATGGGTAAGCTAAATAGCTTACCGTGGGGGGAAAAAAATTTAAGATTGACGTTGTGTCAGCTTAAGGCACCTTTCTAGTTCTTGTAAATGAGTACGCTGAGGATAGAATAAATTCTAAGAAGCGGTCTCCTTTAGTACTGGATTAAGTGTTGGTAATGCTCTGCTTTGGTTGCATGTTCACTATAGCCTGCTGCTGCACTCATGAGATGCCCTGTCTTTAGAAACACTTAAATGACTATAGCTGGAAATTTGATAACTTGGATGACTTAAAGAGATGGCTAGTGACAGGTTGGCTGGGAAATGATACAACTGGAGAAATGTAGCAAAACTAACAACAATGCTAGGAATCACCGCCAGTTAGATGTTTTTTTTAATGCTTAATATACAGTTACTTATTCAGAAATGTAAGCAAGATTTATATAGCTGGTTATATAGGATAAGAAAGTACGTGACACTGAGAGGAACGCTGCAAGAGCTTCCTAGTTTCTATAAACACTTTGATGTTGTCAGCATTAATCCAACTTCCTGTAATGACATCTTTCTTTGCAATTCTTGAAACCAAAATTATTTTCTTTGTTATCATGGTACCTTTAGTTAGACTTAATTTACTTTACTCAAGTAGTACAGTTTGTGCTTGATGAGAATTACACTTCTCCAAGCTGATGAGATAGTTTATTCATTAAAACACAGCTTCCCTCAGTCTGTGTAACAGAGTAACTATTTAGCCTCATACATTGACCTATAAAAAGGAGCTGAATGCTAAGTAAAATAGGAACTTCAGTTTGGGCTAAAATATTTATTCATTTGCACTGCAGCATGGATTTGAAATATTGTAGGCTCAGAAGTACTGGTTTATTCTTTAACACTAATTTGGAATTACTTTAAAAAGTGAATCAGTTGTTAACTATTAGTTGTAGCCTATTTATATTTATGTTGGAGAAAGATTTTATCCATATTCTCTGAATAAAATCAAGAAAGGACTTTGACTTCAAGGTGCTGAGAATGTATTTTTTACTGAGTCTAGGATTAGGGTAAAATATTTCATTTTATATAACAAAGATTGTATGTAACGTTAGAGACTTCTAGAGATTTTAAAATCTAGGTCTCTATAAATAGAATTTTCTTTTGGTGACTGATCACATGTCAGAGTGGTTACATTTATCCAAACCTTGTAAACCCGGAGCTGTAGCACTGTTTACATTAAAAACAGAGTGTGTTTTGGTATATGCCTATAGTTTTAACATGACTTTTTGAGAGAGTATACACATAATATATGCATATATAAAGTATATCTCTGTGTTATACTCTGTTGACATGTTCGTGTTTATACTTTTTGGTAGAAGCTTCACTAGCTTTGGGATGTCTGGGGTCTAGATGCTGAAGGGGGCTTGTAAAATACTGTGCTTTTTATATTACCTTTTATTGATAAAGTAGTACAATGATTTATGCTGCTTTGAAAGTGTTTATTTTACTAATGGATGAGACAACGTAATAGTTTTGTTATGTAAACTAAACTTCAGTTTTACAATTCTTTGCTCATGTGTGGACCTAATCTAGGAGAAAGGTCTCTGAGCTTGCTTTTAAGGAAAGCATAATGACCTAAGGACTGCCTGGTCCCTGTTCATCTTTGATAAATAGGCAGCAATATAACCAAACTGGGGTGTCTAATATAATTGGCCCCAAACAGGTGCTAGTTTCTTTCTCCAAAAAATTAATTCAAGTGCTGTGGTAATTATATCACTTTTTAATATCTTAAGTGTTTTTAACAATTGCATTGTATTTTTCAAAGCTCTATTACATGCATTATCATATAATTCTTAAAAGGAACAAAGAGAAATATAAATTTTCTGCTGTCCCCATTTCACAGATTAAAAGTTCAGATGCAGAGAGGTTCTTTGATTCTTTGATCACAAAGCTAGTAAATGATGGTAGAATAGACACTGGGACGCCAATCTCCTGACTCTTGGTCCACAGCCTGGCCACTATTTTGCAAGCACTCAAATGTTATATCCACGAAGCATTCTTTCCTTTCATTCCCAGTCTCTTCTGACCCACACTGTACATTCAGATAATTAGCACTCCCCTTGTAAGTTTTAGCACCTTAAGTAGATGAAAGGTTTTATTAAGAATACATAGCATTGTACTGATATTCACATAGTTCTTTTTATATTCTTAACTTTCATAGTATCTTTGCCATTCTTTTTTGTTGTTGTTATCATTAATCTACAATTACATGAAGAACATTATGTTTACGAGGCTCTCCCCTTCACCAAGTCCCCCCCCCACAAACCCCATTACAGTCACTGTCCATCAGCGTAGTAAGATGTTGTAGAATCACTACTTGTTTTCTCTGTGTTGCATAGCCCTCCCCTTTCCCCCACCCCCCACATTAGACATGCTAATCATAATACCCCCTTTCTTCTTCCCTGCCCTTATCCCTTCCTACCCTCCCATTCTCCCCAGTCTCTTTCCCTTTGGTAACTGTTAGTCCATTCTTGGGTTCTGTGATTCTGCTGCTGTTTTGTTCCTTCAGTTTTTCTTTGTTCTTATACTCCACATAAGAGTGAAATCATTTGGTATTTGTCTTTCTCCGCTTGGCTTATTTCACTGAGCATAATACCCTCTAGCTCCGTCCATGTTGTTGCAAATGGTAGGATTTGTTTTCTTCTTATGGCTGAATAATATTCCATTGTGTATATGTACCACATCTTCTTTATCCATTCATCTACTGATGGACACTTAGGTTGCTTCCATGTCTTGGCTATTGTAAATAGTGCTGTGATAAATAGTGCTGCGATAAACATAGGGGTGCATCTGTCTTTTTCAAACTGGACTGCTGCATTCTTAGGGTAAATTCCTAGAAGTGGAATTCCTGGGTCAAATGGTAAGTCTATTTTGAGGAACCTCCATACTGCTTTCCACAATGGTTGAACTAATTTACATTCCCACCAGCAGTGTAGGAGGGTTCCCCTTTCTCCACAACCTCGCCAACATTTGTTGTTGTTTGTCTTTTGGATGGTAGCCATCCTTACTGGTGTGAGGTGATATCTCATTGTGGTTTTAATTTGCATTTCTCTGATAACTAGTGTTGCAGAGCATCTTTTCATGTGTCTGTTGGCCATCTGAATTTCTTTTTTGGAGAACTGTCCGTTCAGTTCCTCTGCCCATTTTTTAATTGGATTATTTGCTTTTTGTTTGTTGAGGTGTGTGAGCTCTTTATATATTTTGGATGTCAACCCTTTATCAGATCTGTCATTTATGAATATATTCTCCCATACTGTAGGGTACCTTTTTGTTCTATTGATGGTGTCCTTTGCTATACAGAAGCTTTTCAGCTTGATGTAGTCCCACTTGTTCATTTTTGCTTTTGTTTTCCGCCATTCCTTTTTTTACTTTACTAACTTAGATTATATTATAATAATGATATAATCTTAAGTGATAATTTAATAGTAAGTTTACTAATTTAGAGTGGTACAGGTCATCCTAAGCACCATTTGTCATCATAGAGTCTGAATCCTTACTTCCTTGAAAACTGACTACCCGTGATCCTCAACTGATGGTCTATCAGTGAGCGTGATTTTTAACGTACCCTGAAAAATAAAAGTTTATTGGCAGCCAGTTATTTGAAAGGCAGCCATATATTTTTCTAGGAAAGTGTCTTTCAAAAATTGACACATATCTGGTATGTAGTTGCCCAGATTTGCTCTTGGTTTGGAGAAGGGGTATCAGAACACATGTATTCTGTTATTTTTATGAGTACTTTGCAGTGTTTCTCACGTTGTTGTCACAGTTTTCATACTGCTTATGAGCATTCCAGATTGCAGTTTGTTGCATATTTTTGTTCCAGTTAAAAGCTACCTTTTTTATTCTAAGTGCTTATTTCTGGAAATTAACAGAGAATTTTTTAATTTAACTTGTTTGAAAGTACTTTTTTTTTCCTAGCTGCATAATACAATTCAGTTTTGTCTGTATTGTGAACATATTTTTTTGCAAGATGCCTTTTTTAAGTGAATTTGTTACATTCACATTAGCAGAGCACTATGGGGATGGGCTGATAAGGACCAAGGAAATAATTTTATTTTGAGAACTGTACTTATTGGCCTTGGCTAAATTTACCAGTGTGTTACAGTGATAGGAGTTAGACAGTGTAACCTAATCTTTCAAATGTAATCTCTTTTCTTTTAGCAAAATGAATAAAAAAATTTTAGATCAGTGCAGCGGGTGAACTTTTTCATCTGCAGCTACTCTGTGATAGATGCAGAACTCTTCAGTAGAATTATTCTTCAGTGCTTTATTTTGGTTTTTGGTCTTAAGTCATAAGACCTATGTACTTGGTTTTACTAATGGAACTTTACTTTGTATCTTCCAAATTAGAAGATAAGCATATTCAAATATATTGATTTATTTTACATATTTTAAAACGTTCGCAAATGTTTTTAATGTGATGACCTTGAAATTTGATGTGGCTTTCTGCTCTTTTGTGGAATAAAGTGGAGCTGGATGGCCAGCTAGGACTTGAGTCCTGGCTCTGCCACTCACTGTGAGCTTGAGTACCTCAGCTTCTCTGAATTTCTGTTTCTGCAGCTGTAAAATGGGGATGATCCAAGGACTGTTGTTTTAGTTGTTGTAGGGATTGTATGAAGAATCCATGTAAGCCTTTAGCACAGTGACTGAAACAAAAATAACCATATTTTTAACATCAACCATTAATATTCCTAAAATGTTATAATATGGATTATAACGTAATCTGTAAGTAGCTTTTTAAAAAATAAAGCACTGTGAGCTTTGAACTTGATTACCAATATAAAAATTCTGAATTCTGAATAATGTAGAATATGACTACATTCTCATTAGACCATGTTGTCTCTAACAATGGTAGCACATCCAAGAGAGATCTGAAGTTTTTGTTGCTACCTTGGTCCTTGCTGTCTTCTCCTATCACTTTGCTTGCTTTTCACTAGGATGTGTAAGTCACATCAGCCACAGTCCTCACCTTCCTGCAGGAGGCATGGTGAGGTCACTGTGGCGTGGGCGCAGGTGCTCGGCCACTCCCGCCAACTGAGCTGCATTTCCCCTCCCTCCTCTGTCTCTGTCTCTCTGCGGCTCCGTGGTGCGCACACAGACTCTTTCCTCTGCTGTCACTTCCTTTGCCTGTGGTTGGCAGAGCCTTTGTGAGCACTCTGGTTAAAAACGGTATTTGGGCTTCTTTTCCTAGTGAAACAAATTTCTTCTATTTGCAAAAAACAATGACTTTTTGAAGACTTCATGATACTTTTTATGAACTTTTTCTTAGAACTTCTGACCATTTTGTATAAAAATCAGCAAAAAACATTAGTCTAACAGAATTCCTACTTTTTCTCATGGAAAAAACTAAATTTCAGATTTCCTCCCCAAAGGAAAAAAATCCAATTTTACTGGTTTTGGCATTGAAAACTTTGTTAGCCACCAAATAAAACTCTTCTGTAATCTCCTTCTGTAACCACAGTAACAATGTCTGGGTTCTTTGAGCCCAAGCAACTATGTTTAGCCTGTTGATAGGACATTTCTCTTCTCTTTTTTAACTCTTCTAGAAGGTTAAAGAGTTGGAATAATGAATAACTGGGGTGGGAGATTTTCACTTGCCTTTTCAATGTCCTGGTTACTGTTTTCCTATGCCCTGGGTAAACATTTTAAGGTCAGTTTTTCTAATAAATAGGGCGAAATTGCCTCAGTTGAAGTTGTTAGAGAATCTGTCATGTTATCATGTGATTTTCAGTTAGGTTCATGTTATGAAGTGTGGTTTTATTCATTTATTGATATTATATTTAAAAAAACAACTACTCAGGGAAGCTGCTAAGGATGAGCGACCACATTAGTTTTCTGAGTTGCTCGAGAATCGCTCTCCAGTTCCTACTGCCTGGCCAGCTCTGTGCTCCAGGAGGTCCGGTGAATGAGAAGATGGACATGATTATACTCTAGATAAGTAAATTCCTATTCATATGTAAGATGGTCTCAATTTATTTTTATTTTTTTTAAACATAAATAATTGAGTGCTATATTCCCAAAATTGTACATAACTATCCTAATTGAAATATTTTTAAAAAGAATAATGTGATTTAGCTTATTGAGTAAAAATATCACAGTACAAATGACTTGCTATTTTTAACTGTTACTAACTTGCCACATTTGCAGTAAAAACTGTCTTTGTTTACTAGCCACAGCTTCAAAAATTATAGGGACTTTAAATTACTACCATATAGATGTTACACATTTCAGTTCTAGACTGCAACAAAGAGAATTATACTTGCTTGATTTTTTTGTTGTTGACTTTTTAAATTATGATCAGATGTTGCAACCAGTTTTAAGGTTGGCATTACAGTTTAGTAAGGAACTAAGGTTCCCACCTGTTATGTAGTATTTTGCACATTTGGCCTTAATGTAAGATATCTTTCTTTTGGAAAAGGAGGTTCATAATTCTTTGAAAAAACCTTCCTTCTGTAGAAACTCATTCTTTTGATAGGAATATATAGGTCCCTCTGATAATTTTATATGTAATTATATTTTATACTCTGTAAGTATTAAGATTTAGAGAATTACTCTAAGAATATCCATTTTCATTATGATAATCTGAGTTATTTTCTTAAATGTCAAAAGTGAAGAGCAAATGTAAAAGGCTGTGATGGCAAGAAGACCTTGTGTTGCAGACTTCAGGAGATCTGTTGTTCTTTAACTAGACTGGTAATGGTTAACTAGCAGTTTTCAGCAGCCATTCATTAACACGTTTTTGAATACCTATTAATGAGCCAGGCACTTTTTTGCAGGCTGGATATTTGCTAATGAACCAAATGAAAGTAATCTCTGTTCCTGTTGATCTTGCAGTTGCAGGAGGAACCTACATTAAGTAGGCACACAATCTTGCATGTCATAAACGTACTCTGAAAGAAGAGGAAAGGAAGCAAGAGAGAGCAAGAAGACAGTTTGGTGAAGTGACATTTAAGTTAAGACTGCATGTATAAGAAAGGGTCAGCCGGGTGAGGCGCGGGAAGAGTTCGGCAGGCAGGAGGAGCATCTAGGGTCGGGAAAAGTTTGCTGGAGTGTGGAAATTGGAGGGAAGTGAGGAGAGCAGTCAGTCAGCAAATACTTACTGAGAACCTGAGCAGTCCAGAGTTAGGAGACTATTGCAGAACGAGTGGCTTGTCGCTGGAAGGTAGACCTAGAGACGAAGACAGTGGTTTCAAGGTATGCTTTGTAGGGAATACCTTTGGGATTCTCATAGATCAGATATGAGATGAGAGAGAAAAGCATGTATTAAGAGTGACTTGGGTTTCTGGTTTTAACAACCAAGTGGCTGGTGGTGCTTTTTGCTGAAATGTAAAGAGTGGGAGAAGAGAGGGGAAGGTTAAGATTTCAGGTATATTGGGTTGAGATCTCTGTGAGACATATAGGTGGAATCAAGTAGACTATTTGATATATGAGTCTGGATCTAGAACACAGCTTTAGGCTGAAATAGAATATTGAGGAATTGTTTGTACCAGGTCGATAGTTAAAGTCTATAGAACGTGTAAAATAACTTAGGGAAAAAGGTATAAAAAGAGACTAGGGCTCAGATAGTATCTTGAGAAACCTTCAGATCTTTTGAGAATGTTCAGAGGAGGAAATGCTTACAAAAATGACCAAAAAGTAGGAGAAATACAGGAGCATGTAATTCCATAGAAGCCAGAAAATGTTTCAATGAAGAAAAAGTGGTTAACAGTGCCATGTGCCACCAAGGTCTAGTAGGGTGAAAGCTGACATATCTGTTGATTCTGGCAACAGGAGGGTTATTGCTGACAGGTGACCTGGTGAGGGAGAAGCCAGGCTGAAAGGGTTTGAAGAGAGAAGACAGGTGCGGAAGCAGAGAAGATTCCCTTGAAATCAAGCTGACTATTGAAGTACTTTCAAACCACCTGGCTTATTAGGTTGGTTTTTTTCCCCCCAAAGTTTTAAGCCTTTTTTAAACTTCAAGAGGGCATTGTGTTTATATTAACCAGTTTCTCTGAATCTCATTCTCAGAAGAAGAGTTAATACCAGTTAATGATATTGTTAATCTGTTAGGCTAGGCAAACATAAGAGTTTTTCACTTTGTACTTGATTGTTTTACTTAAGACCATTTCCTACTTAATAAGGGCAATAACTTGATCAGTTACATACGTGGCACTCATTTGTTCCTTCGTTCCTTCAGCAAACATATTGAAAAACTGCCCACATTGTGTTCAGGGCTGAGGAGGCCTTGGGGACTCAAGAACTGCCTACCTGGCTGCCTTAATGGAGACTCAGTCTACTGGGGAGCAGATAAGTCAACCAGCAGTGGTTGCAGACAATATGATAAATGCTGTTAGTATACTGCATTTTTTGCTTCTATCTGAAGAGTAAGCAGAATCACTGTTGACTAACCTAGAGAAGATGTTAAGAGCATGTAGTCCAGTGCGCTTCATTTTGTACATAAAACATAGGTCTGTAGGGGTTAAAGTCACAGCTAATTTTGGATATAGAGCCATGATTCAAATTCAGGGTTATAGGACCCTGTTGCCTATGTCTGATATTCATTACCGTGTACCTACGTCCCTTAATAACACAGCTAACCGAATTGTGACTTGGAAATAGGAACTGATATGCCAGTACAGATTTTGAGTTGTTTCCCACATTCATCGGTATTTAGAAACACTCATGGGTTGCATTGCTTTGCTGACTGACATGATTGGTTGGCAGATGGGGAGGGGAAGGCAGTTAATGCTCTTGTAGGCTGTGTAGAGCTGCTCTGCTGGCAAGAGTTGGGAATGATAGTTGAACACTAAAGTGGAACTGAAATGATCTGGGTTTCCCTCTCAACTGCTGTGTGATCTTAGGCATAGAATTAATTTATTAATTAATGTTCACTGTTAGTGTCGATTTATGTTGATTATTGATCGTGTTTGAGTGGCGGGGCACTGTAGCGCATCCGGATAGAACAGAACTTCCCCTCTGGTGTTCATTCACGGCGACTTCTGGGCATCATGAAGTGCTCTTACAGGCCCCTCTGTATAGAGAGCAGAGGAATTGAAACTGTATTTAGGAAGTATGTCCCTATGTTGGAAGACTGTATTCTTTTTTTTTCTTTTTTTAACAATTGAGGTAATTTCTTTTTGAAAACCAAAAAAAATTTTACTACTAAAAGGTTTTAGTTCTGCCAAAGCTAAATGTTTCTTTATATGCTGTTGGGATTGTATATGACTCACCATTTTCAAAACTACTTTAACTTTGAGGAGTTTTTCAGGGCTTGAAGCTCTAAACTTTTTTTAGTGTTTTCATTATGTGAAAACTGAAAAGTACAAAAATTGTTTTTTGAGGGAATTACTTTATAGGCTCCAGAATCCAATTGGCTTTTTTTAATTTAAATTTTAAAACATATGGATAGAAAATCATCTAGTTAGCCACTATACCACCTCCCTTCAAGACATCTTTGTTGACATTTTGGTGTATTTCCCCCAGAATTTGAATATAACATTAGATAATTGAGATAAACTTTTCTGTACTTTTGGTACAATTTTGTATCCTGTTTATTAATGTTGCAACATTAACATTTCCTGTAAGACGTGGTTTTCTCAGAGGACTGGTAAGGCATTCTCCTAGAAATGGATATGAATTTTTTACTAAAATGATGAATTCTTCCCTGTATATATATATATTTAAGTTAAAAGGTAATGGTGCTGAATAATAACATGGAATAAATGTGGGGTAAATCTTACCATGTTGCTGCCCTATTGAGCAACGTTATATACTATTGAGCCAGTTAGAGCTGGCCTATCTCTGCAATATTAAAATATAAAATACTCCTCACATTTAAAATTTGTATTTAATTTTTAAGGGAAGAAGATCTTTTTGAAATGCTTACTTTGACCCTGAAACCTATATTATTTTAAGGAAGGTGCTGTAATTCTTACACAGAGCTTTGAAAATAATTGACAACTTTCTTAAGGTAACAAAACTGAATGGTACATAATATAACATTATGTATCTATAAATGCTTATTAGACATATAGCTACATTTTTTCTCTCCAGGATGAAGCATTTTAATAAAATAAGGTTCTTTTTAACTTTTACAGAAGGACAATTACTAAACTGCATTGTACATTTTGTGTTATGTGTAAATTAGGATTTGGTGGGACTACAGGAATACCCTTAGGAAACTAAAGTTAACTAGCATCAAATTTTTCAGTGATAAGTCCAATAGAAAAACTTGATATAAAAAGGAATTTGTTTTGTGAACAGTGGTGAGAAAAGGGCAGTATGCAAACTAAAGTGATAACTTAGTTCTTTCCAAAAGTGTCTAATTTTTTGCACTAGTTTGTTCACACAGCTTACATGCAAGAAAAAATTGATTACCTAAATTAGACAAATGTATTCTTTTGGAAATTCCATTTAGGCTATTATAAACTATCTTAGATTAGTTTGGAAAAGTATTTAATTTAAAAGAATGTTTTCAGATATTGGGGTGGTTTATAATGTAATTGACTAATTTTTGGCTCTTTTGGAAGTTTTTGGTGATGTACATAGGAAGTGCCAGCAAGAAATTTGAAACTGCATTCAGTTGGAGTCTACTTTGACTTACCTATAGAGCAAAGGAAATAGCTTACAGCCTTTGAATATAAGTAAATATTTTGTTCCTCATGAAGCAAACAGAAAGGCATGACTGGTTTAGTAGTTTAATGATAAAGATGACAGTTTTACCCCTATTAAAAACATAATGCTGTGTTATCACATCAATACTTTGTAATGCTTTGTCCAGAGAAAAATGAATAGAGAAAGTCATTAAAAAAAAAGAAGGTCATCTCAAAGATAAGGAACAGTAAAATAGGCCCTTTGTGAAGACCAGGCAAAATGAGAATGCTGGAAGGACAGTAAATGAAAGAAGTGAAACCATTCCGTGGCAAGCTCAGAACCAGGAGACTTTTATGCTTACTCTGTATAAAAGCTAGCCTTTTTATCATATTTTTATTTTGAAATAAGAAGAGGAGAAAAGACATGGTAGTGGTATATTTCAAAAGACAAAAGACAGAGGTGGTATATTTCAAATATTTGAAATACCATGGTTTCAGGATCTTTGAGAGTCATTTTCAAAGCTATGAATTAATTCTTAAAATATAATTAGGCCTGGTTTTGTTTTCTGTCTTTAGGAATTAAGTATAATGTTAGAATGTTAGATTTCAGATGAATAGTGTAAGCAGAGCAATGTCATGGTAAATTTCATATTTTCCTGTATGTGAAGAGACAATAAAGGATAAATAGGATGGGAAATTGAGTCTTTAAATAATAATAAATATTAACTTCTGTCTTTCTTACTAGCTATATCCTTGTATTGAAATAATCAGTCTTCATTCATTAACCAGATTTAACCCCAGACTTTTCCATTTTATACCTTATTTTCATTTGGCATTTGATTCTTGCTGTAAACTAAGTAAATTTAGATGGAAAGGCTTTTATTAGACACAGTCCATTCATAGGATATTGTCCTAAAGGTTCCTTGTTTAGATGTGGCTTTACTGAGGTATTTGCAGGGCTTAAATAATTAGTGTATACAAATGTGAATTACTGATTTTAAAAAAAATGTCTAGGTCACTTTTAAAGGCAAGTGAATTGAATAGATTTTTCCAAACATATGCCTTACAAAGCTTGCATAATGAATATTCAGAAAACATTTGACTTGGCTTAGTTTTGGATGATAAGACAGATGAAAATTAAAGGCATACTGCAGGTATACCAAAACCCAATCGTGTCAATAAAGGCAATACCATATGGCAATACAGTTCACAGCTGTGATCAATTTAAGGCGTAAACAGAGACTTCTAGTTTTCTCTCCTATTTCTTGATTCTTTTTCCTCTTTGAAGTAGTCCAAACTTGAAAATGGAATGGCTTAATACGTATGGGAAGAGTATAAAACACTTTAAACCATTGGACTTGGTCATTTTAGAACATAGACATCTATTTTGTAGTTTACTAGTTACCTCAGAAACTGTTTTGCTGTTCATAGCACTTGGCTGGTAGTTGGTTCTCTGTCTAAAGAGAAACTGGATAATACTGAGTTATGCTATATTGTCAGAATCACATGTGTTCTTATATTTCAAAAGGAAATTTCTCACTGCTTAATTATCTTGGTAATACAGATATTCTCTGAGTTTTAATATTTCTTGTATTGTTGTTTACTTTTACTATTTTAGGTAATGCTCATCACATAAAAATGGGATACTTTTTAATTCACTTTATTGTTTATAATTGACATTTTTTTCACAGTGAGCTTTCTGTCATTTATTTATTAATTAGCCTGCAGTTAAATTCTAGACATTCTATGATTCGGAGCAAACTAAATCTGATACATTACTTATGGTATGCATTTGATTGATTTTTTGACCTTTCACCCTACAGTGTAATTTTTACCAATTTACCATTTATACTTTAAAGTGCTTCTTATTAAGCACTTTGAATTACTTTATTTACCTGTTATACAAAGTTTAGGTGTCTGTTGTAGAAGCAATTTAATTTTGTAATTTTGAGGTTTCAAGTTCCTTACTAAATCCTGTGCTGAAATAGCAGTAGTTCTGACAACTGGAGTACCACATTTACTAATTTTCAACCCCCCAAAAATCTCAGGGAGTTAGCTTTGAAGGCTGTGGACTGTGGTGGACATTTGAAAATAGTCCTTAGGGTCATAGACACTAATAAGTGACTGGTGGTTACCATGGGGGATTGGCTGAAGTCAGTGGAAGGGTGAGGGGGTGAGGGGATAAAGGGGCACAAAAATTCTCAATCACATAAGTTGATCATGGGGATGGAAGTGCAGCAGTGGAGAATATAGTCAGTCGTTCTGTAACGTCTTCCTATATTGACAGATAGTAACTGCACTAGTGGGGGTGAGGATTTAATAAAATGGGTAACTGTTGAACCAATGTGCTACATACTTGAAACCGATATGAGATTGTATATCAACGATCCTTAATTAAAAACAAAAAGTAAAAGGGGAAAAAAAGATGTGGAGAAGAAGGCAGCCAGAACAGTAGTAATATATCTGCAAACCAGTTTTAAAAAAGAGAAAGAAAAATCTCTACTTGTAAACTTAATTTTACTGTTTATGTCAGAATTCAGGTATGTCAAATGAAAGCCTGATACTTTACTTGTAAGATCTAGTTGAATGTAAATGTTGCTTGAAACCTACTTCTGCAATAAGGTAAAGCTAAACAAGTTGCTAATCAAATTTCTTTGTATTCTTGTAATTTTATAAGGCTTTAGGGAAAAAAAGACCCAACTGATTTGTTGTAATCAATACCAAATAATATAAAAATATAAAATTCAGTTTTGAGTAAAATGAATGCCCAGATGTGAACTGATACTTCTCTTGAAGCTTTGTTAAGACTTGATTTGGTCAATTTATGGTAGACCTGGGAATCTGTGTTTTAACAAGCTCATAAGGCAGTTCTGATGCACTGCCAGGATTAAGAACCATTGTTCTAGAACAAAAGCCAAAAAACTGTTTCCGAAAAGGTCCAGATAATATGATATTTTATACTTCACATGCTAGCAGACAAAATCAAGGCCATTATGTAGGTATTTTTATATAATAAGAATGCAAATTTCCACAGATTTTTTTACTGATGAACCTCAAAGTATAATAAAATTATATACAGTGTAGAATAGGTTTATAAATGAGAAGAATGGAATTCTTTCGAAGGGGAATAATGTTTTACTCATTTGGAATTCAAAGTTTTAGTGTTCCTGTCATCAAAATCAGTTGCGAATGCTCATCCATTAGTGCTGATTGGTAATGAGATTTTACATATTCTATCCTTGAAACTGTCTTTTCACACAGATGGGTACTGCAAAATATGCATATGATTTCTTTTGAGCATAGTCATTGCTTGGAAGACATTTATAGAATTCTGTTAGATTCTTCTCGATGTTTGCCTCTTGGCATGTCATTTATATTACAAATTAACTATTTCCAATTGAAGGTTAGGTGGAAGCTCCTCGATGCACAGTTAAATTGATTTTGAAATATGGAAATTCCCTTTGCATTTGCACTGGAGCCTGAAAGATGCAGCTGAAACTATAGTTTTATTTTAGAAATGTGTATCTGCTATAAATTTGTGTGGCAACAGAGGCCTCACTCCTTGTTTTAACTTTTGACAGCAAAGAAAGTGTATAGAGCCATACAACATTGATTATGATTCAAATAATGCCAGTTGTAGAAATGACATTACCACAGTATAAGTTTTTCAAAAGCTGTTAGCCTTTTAATTTGGGGTTGAATTCATTAAGAAATATAATCAAATCTTCCCTAAAGCTAATTTCCAAAGTCATTCATTTGTCTACACTAGTGGCTGAAAGTAGTTGTTGCATGGAAAAAATTCAGTTTTACCTATTCGAAAAATTCTCAATGAAAGTTTATCTCTGCTAAGCCATCAAACCGCAATAGGGCAGTAGGCATATTCATCTTCTATTTCTGACAAAAATCCATGGAACTGATGATGGTCACTAAGTCCATGACAGCAAATTAAATTCATTGTTGACACTACTGGTTCATTAACCATGATAGATTCATACATTTCCAACAAAGTACTGCTTTGAATAATACAGTAATATAGTAAAATAATAAGTGAGTAATCCAATCTGTAACCATTTTCACAGTCTTTGTAAATTTGTCCCTTTTCTGTTCCACATATTTTGCCATCATAAGTTGTAACACAATCTAGCATATTGCAAGTTAGGTTGTACTGATTTAGTGTTGTCTCAACTTCTTTGAAAATATGCTTATTTGTAGTTCATTCACACAAACTATTAATACAGACTAATTCTTAAGTCATTTCAAACTTGGCACTGATTCCTTGAGTGAACAACTGAGCAGTAAATGGTAGTACTTGCTCAGCTGACAAATATGAGCTGCTTGGAAAACTTAATTTGGTTGCAGTCTCATTACCATTTTTTACTTTTGTGAAGAAATTCTTCTGTGATGAACTATTCCATCTAAAATTTTGTACTTTTCCTGATGATCACATTCCTGTGAGGTGGGATTATTTTGAAGAGTGTTCGTCCTGGTAATGGTGACATATATTGTATTATTTTAACACAGTTACCATGTTATTGCATAATAAATACAGTGCTTTACCATCTAATTTGATGGCAGAATTATCCGCTGTGCCTCAAGAGCATGACATTTGAAGTTCTCTTTTTTGATTTTTGTTTTTGATGGATGAGTACTAGTAGTAAAGTCATGGTATGGCAATACTGTTGACTCTTGAAACCTTTTCAAGTTGTAATTGCATCAGTGTAGTTTATAGGGCAGAATGAAGAGAGCGCCACATAGGCCTCATGACTGTTCATGGCATGGAAGCAGCCATAGACAGTACAGAAACAAATGAGCATGGCTGTGTTCCAATGCAGTTCTGTTTATGGACACTGAAATCTTAATTTCTTGTCATTTTCAGATGTTATGAAATATTCTTTTGATTAATTTTTTTTCAACAATTTAGAAATGGTCCACAAAAAAAACAGGCAGTAGGCTGGATTTGGCCTGCAGGTCATAGTTCGAGGACTCCTGATTTAGAATATAGGTACATAAAAGGAATAATCCAGTGATTCTCAACCACCTTTCCTTCTGGCACAGTAGTAATTCACTACCACTGTTGTACTGGCATATACTTTTCCTGTAGTTTTGTGATGCAGATAGTTTTTAAAGCTCCTGTTATATATTGTCAGATTGCCTTCTAGAATATATTTATGCCTTTTAAAAAATCTGTATTTGATCCTTATCTCTATAGACTTTAGAAGTTAAGATTGGACTTTGAAGTTAAAATCTCTACTTTGCACCTATACTGTGTAAGTAAAGTTACCCCCTTCCTATTGACATAAAGCTGCCAGTATTTGAGTATATTCTTCTAAAAAAGCAGATAATTTCTTCTTGTGTATTCTTTGGCTGTCCATCTTAAATTCCACATCCTTTTAAAGTAGTACATTCCAAATCCTGTCCTTTATATATTTTAGCTTTGCAGAAGAGAACATTGAATAAATCCATCACTTGTTCAGTAACTGGGCAAATAAACTGCCAAATCTTCCCTATTACTATACATTTGTTTAATAGAAGTTATTTTCTAATTTGGGTTCTCAGCTTTTCTGTTACCTTCAGACTCATACTGTCTTTGCAAAGAATCCTTATAACACATATTTGAGGGACAACATTGGGGCTGTTCCTTTACGGAAGAGACACAACTTTGTAAAGTGGATACAAAATATAGTTCATAGAACTAACAGAATTTTTAAATTCAGAGGGACACTGGAGCTAATGAATTTCTTTCCCTTTTTTTTGGTTACTACATTCACCCTTATTATCAAGTCCCCCCCTCCATACCCCATTGCAGTCACTGTCCATCAGTGTAGTAAGATGCTGTAGAGTAATTACTTGTTTTCTCTGTGCTATACTGCCTTCCCTGTGACCTGCCTACATTATGTGTGCTAATTATAATGCCCCTTAATCCCCTTCTCTCCTCTCCACCCTTCATACCCCCTCCCCTTTGGTAACCGCTAGTTCCTTCTTGGAGTCTGTGAGTCTGCTGCTAATTTTGTTCCTTCAGTTTTGCTTATACTCCACAAATGAGGGAATTCATTTGGTATTTGTCTTTCTCTGCCTGATTTATTTCACTGAGCATAATACCCTCTAGCTCCATCCATGTTGTTGCAAATGTAGGATTTGTTTTCTTCTTATGCCTGAATAATATTCCATTGTGTATATGTACCACATCTTCTTTATCCATTCATCTACTGATGGACACTTAGGTTGCTTCCATGTCTTGGCTATTGTAAATAGTGCTCTGATAGACATAGGGGTGCATACGTCTTTTGAATCTGGGCTCCTGCATTCTTAGGGTAAATTCCTAGGAGTAGAATTCCTGGGTCAAATGGTATTTCTATTTTTAGTTTTTTGAGGAACCTCTGAATTGCTTTCCACAATGGTCAAACTAATTTACATTCCCACCAACAGTGTAGGAGGGTTCCTCTTTCTCTGCATCCTCGCCAGCATTTGTTGTTCCTTGTCTTTTGGATGTCAGCCATCCTAACTCGTGTGAGGTGATATCTCATTGTGGTTGTAATTTGCATTTCCCTGATAATTAGCTATGTGGAGCATCTTTTCATGTGCCTGTTGGCCATCTCAGTTTCTTCTTCGGAGAAGTGTCTGTTCATATCTTCCACCCGTTTTTTAATAGGGTTATTTGCCTTTTGGGTGTTGAGGTGTGTGAGTTCTTTATATATTTTGGATGTTAACCCCTTGTTGGATATGTCATTTACAAATATATTCTCCCATACTGTAAGATGCCTTTTTGTTCTGCTGATAGTGTCCTTTGCTGTACAGAAGCTTTTTAGCTTGATGTAGTCCCATGTGTTCATTTTTGCTTTTGTTTCCCTTGCCCGAGGAGATGCGTGTAGGAAAAAGATTGCTCATGTTTATATTCACAAGATTTTTGTCTGTTTTCTTCTAAGAGTTTTTTGGTTTCATGACTTAAATTCAGGTCTTTGATCCATTTTGAGTTTACTTTTGTGTACGGGGTTAGACAATAATCCGGTTTCATGAACTCTTGCATGTAGCTGTCCAGTTTTGCCAACACCAGTTGTTGAAGAGGCTGTCATTTCCCCATTGTATATATCCATGGTGTAGCTAATTAATTTCATCTGTCATCTCATCATTTTATTCTTGAGTTAACTTAAGCTCACTGGTGAGTGTTCATTGGCCTGTTAATAGAAAAGCCTATCTTGTGACTAGAGCTCTGGTCCACTGGCTGCTCTGCCATTGACATAAAACAGCTTTAATTTTAAAAAGTCGTAAGTGTGAAAAAAAGCTTTTTTGGATTTTATTAAAAATTCCCTTCAGTAACATAAAAGAGACTAGGAAAAGTTACAGTGGAGTTTTAGGTCAAACCAAAAAGTGAGTCTTAAAGCCATGATGTTTCTTGCCAAATACATTAAATTATTTACTCTGTATTAGCCAAAAGACAAAGCAACATAATTCAAATGAATCACAACAAAAGTGAATTAAAGATTAATAGGTACATAGATATAAGGAAAGGAGAACTTAAATTTAAATCAGTTGCACAAACTGAAATTGTTGCCTAGGGCAGAACTGCAGTGATTATCCATTGAAGCATGGAACTTCCTCATTTTGACTGTTAATTGAGGCCTGGAGAAATTTAGAGACTTGCCAGATTGCTCACTGTTAAGAGAAAGGACTAGAATTCATTCTTTTCCTTGATGTTAATATTAGACAACTAGAAGACTTTTGATCACTTCTGAAACTGGCAGGAAAAAGATTCTGGAGGGAAAATTTCACCCAGTAATTCATACGTTGTTCACCAGACACTGTTGGGGAGGAAGGAGAGGAGGCTACCAGGCACCATGCTCTGAACTAGATATACAGTTTGCAGAAGGGCACAAAAGCACAAACAAAAGGCAATGATCAGAAGCTTTCGGGCTTACTGGGAACAGAGATGCTGTGCTGCACTCCATGGCTTCATAGTTCAATTGCAGATAACACACATATTGTGTTTTTTAATTTGGGATTTTTTTGAGATTGTAAAAAGACAAGTTTTCTCTTTCTTCATGCTCTTTTTTCAATAAAACTCTTTAAAGCTACTGAAAGAAAATTCCCCAAACTATGTACTTCAGAAAAGTATTCGTCTTATAGCACATGTATTCACATATGCACATGTGCATTTGTGTGTGGGTGTGTAATCATTTGCTTCAGAGTAATTTAATTTGGGGGATCCTGATGTCTAATAGTATGAAGCTTTAGTTTACAGCCACACACATTAAAAGATCATTAAACCATTCTTAGGTCTCCACTGTTTTCTTGCTAATGGAAGACTCAGTAGTATCACCTATGATACAAAATGGTGAATTAGCATAACAGCTTTATTCAATTGGTGAGTTATTTGTGAAACTAAAATGTATTTCTCATAGGAATAATATTTTAAAGTATTTATACTCCTTGAGTAGATACTGGCTGAAGTGGTAGGGCAGAAAGCAAAGTATAGTCATTTGGCAGTAGGGCACTTTACTTAGAACTTAAAATATAAAGAGGTAATTCACACACTCAAATATGTGAAAGTGAATTATAAATATTGGGGTTTTGATTTTATACAGTCCCAAGTTCATAAAGGACTTTGTGAATTATACTGATGAAACTTCCTTCAGTAGAAGTTGAAATTTATTAACAGGAATACATGCATATTTCTGTAATTTTTATCATCTGATTTTAGTGAGCTTATGAATTTCCAATAAACAAAAACATAAAGTAATTTGAACCCAAAAGATTTAGACCACCTCTTAAGGAATGTAGTTAAATCAGGAAGCTTCAGTGAAAAGAACATGTAAAGCATTTTTGTATTTATAACACCAAGAGCAGAGCAAATGGGACAAAGTTTTGACTTTTTTGTTCAAAAAAGAATATAGTCACTTTTAGAGACACAATTACCATTACCATATTTTAAAAGCAAAACCCATAATGTAGATCATTCTTACCAAATCCTTGAGTCCAGATTTGTTATGGAATTAAGAATTTTTTTGGATTTCAGAAAGATAATATAGTACATGCGCTGTTTAGTATGTGTTATCCACATTTTTTTGCAGCGAAACATTTGAATACTTCCACTAAGTAGGAGAAATAAAGACTTTAAAGAACCGCACATCAATTCAGGTCAGGTTTTGTTGCCAAACGAGTGTTGAGGCCAAACTTAAAACAAAACTTGTGGATAAGGGGTTGTAGACCTTCATTTTGTAATCTACTTTAATTTAGCATTTAATGGTAAAATATTTAATATATAGTAATTATATGAAAGTGATTGTTATTTGATGACTTATATGTTACTATGTTAGTATGCCAAAATTCATTCAGTCATTCCCCTAATATGTGGAAAAATTATCTTCTAAATCTTGCTATCATAGGTACTACTGAGTAAAACATCTTTTTGTTTGTGTCATTTTGTTTACATTAAATATATTCCTTAAATGGGTGAAGTTCATGAAAAATTTTATGAAATATACTATTCATAACTTAATGAAAAGTTTATGTGAATTTGCAAGGTCACTAGACTATTCCACTCTCTCTACCCTCAGAAACAATGGGTTGAGTATAAGTATTTATTTTTTCAAAGGGGAAAGAGGGCTTGCTGCTTCAGGTAATATGTTTGTCTTAAGGTTATCTTAACTTGGATTTAACAATTTGTTAAGATGAACAGCAATGCTAATTGAAGTTTCTGTACCATTGAACTTTTATTACTGGTTTGGACTTGGATATGGAATGTGTCATTTTCTCTTTTAAACTGGGCTCCCTTGCTCTGGGATCCCTAAAATGATGAACATCAGTCACCGTAATGTGGAGCCTTAAGCTTAGAGTTTGCACCTTGGCTTAATATAGAAGTATCTGCAGAACATCTGCATATCCTACATGATCCTGGCTGAGTACGTCATCTTTATAGTTTCACTATTAGTGAGCTTAATTAGTATTGTAACTGTTGAGTAGGAGAGAATCAGTAGAACCTTTGTACAGTTCAAATGGAAAAGCAAATGAGTGTCTCACTGTCTTTTATTGAACTATACTAAGAATATGTTAACATGATGGGTTTATTACTGATTTTTTTAATGAATTAGTAAATACTTGTTAACATTTCTCAGTTTTACTTCCTAATATAGTAAATATTAATAGCTATAACCCACATAAACATAAGTGTCTTTGGGATCCTCAAGAACTTTAAGATGTATAAAGGGATCCTGAAGACCCAAAAATTGAGAACTGCTGCATTAAGGCTTTGGGACTCAGAGTGTGTTTGCAAAACTACTGCATGTGTGCCCCTCCCCCGTAAGAACCTACCCTTAACACGATCTTGAGGTGATTCTCCTACACATTAAAGAAGCACTGCCTTCTTGCAGAAGCAGCTTTGGGCAGGGGGAAGTGCCGTGGTAGTTTAGAAATCCAGTAGGAAAGTGAAAATACAGGGAGAGAGCCATGGGAGACTCTGAGACACAGAGAACTTTTCCCCCCAAATTCCCCTCTAATCTGTCTGTCCTCCCTTCAAGCATTACCCTAGGAATATATTCTCATTCAGTTTAGATGTTCGAAATTGCCTGGAGGTATCCTGGAAATCTAGGCTCAGAGAGAATAGGGAGGCCACTGCAAAAGACCTATTGGAAATATGAAGCCTGCTGCATTTTTCAAAACCTTTCAGAACAAGGTGTCTGTCCGGACATATGCCTGTTACTGAAAGGTTTTATAGTGTTCTCACCTCACTTCCGGTTTGCTCTTGTCTGCAGATAACTACCATTGGTATGCGCTTAAGATAGAAAAATGTAGACCAAAAAAATCCCACTTAAATTTTCATTGTATATTTATCTCAGAAGCAGTTTTCACCTTTTAATTACATCTTCTTTCTGGATAGTTATATCAAAAACATACATATAATGCTAACCAAATAGATGATCGCTTTGAGGTATTGCTTATGTAAAACATCTGTGAAGTTAATCATACTGTAGCACTTTGTGGCACAGGCAGACATTTTATACGTTTTTAGTGGGGTTAGCTGTTCAGTCTGAAATTGGTGACTAAACAAAGAATGTTTGGACTAAGTGTATAAGCAGACAGTTTAATGTAAACTGTTGTAACAGAAGCTTCCATTTCTAAGCCCTAATAACTGTTTATTCTCTTTTTGTTTTTAGGGTGAATCTGTAAAATATTTCCTGGATAACTTGGATAAACTTGGAGAACCAGTAAGTTTTTAAACTGAATGTTTAGGTTTATTGACATTTGAAAGCAGTAGTCGATGATATTGGTAGTAGGAAATTTAGAAAAATTACATATTGACCTATTTGCTTCTTCCTTTTTCCTCGTGGCAGTCTTCTGACTGTTGCTGCTTCATTTTTCCTCCTGCTGCCATCTAGAGCCCTGCCATTTCTGTGAGGAATACTCTATCCACTATCTCATGAAAGTAAAACGGTGTAGAGAAAGCAATTTATTTTTGAAATGAGATTGCACATTATCTGTTCTACTTCAGTGTCTTTTTAATTTTTTAAATCAGAAACAGAAAAGAATGCAGTGGGCTGATTGATTTCAAAACCTTTCAGCAAATGGTACTTTCCAGTTCAGAACCCCTTGTGTTGAGTTTAGAGTAGGAGGGGTGGATCCTGGCTGCAGGGATTCCATAGCCGTGGAGAAGGAGTCCGCCTTTGAAAGAGTGTGTGGTTTTGCTGCAGTGTATCCCTCAGAGCCAGTCACTGGCTTGCTACAGCTGTACGGTCTGTCCTCCGTACGGGGCTCTTGCAGAAGACTGCGTTGGAAGAAAGGTGTCTGGTGCTAGAAAAGATTTGAAAGCTGTTGCCCTTGAGTCATTTGTTACTTACTGAATTTAGTAGAGCTCCATTTACCTCCTATTAAAGCACATTTCTGTTACAAATTTTAATACAGTCTTCTGGGCTCTTTGAGGTTTTTAACTTTAAAAATCTAACTGAAAGAAAGCATAAAATACAAGCCGTTGCAAGCTGGAAAGTAGCATACTAATGTATCTAGGACATGGGAAAAGCACTTTCTTTTTGCTCTACCAAGGTAGTTTTTGCATTTTCCCTTATTTTGTATTTTGCTAAATTGCATTTGTCTGCCCTTAAGCTGACGTGTTTTTCTCCTGCCTGTTTCCTAGACACGGGTGTTCCAGAAGTTGGGCTCTCCCTATTTGTTCTTATTCATTCAGTCCACATCAGTGAAACTTTGTATTATGACTTGTTTGATTGTCACTTTAACATCTGGTCAGATTGTAAGCCTTAAAAAAAGTTTAAGTATAGGCCAAATGGAGAGAAGTCTTAGTAGATAAACTAATTTTTAAGCATCATTTCATGTTTTCCAATCCAAACAGTATGGGTTTGACCTGCTCTTCTCAATTGGTCTTTTTAGATAGGCCTCCCTGAGCACACTGTTAATAGTAGGTCCCCTCTTATTCTCAGTATCAGCTCTTGCTTTTTTCAAACTTCATTGTTCTTATTACAGATTATTTATGTTTTATTTATATGTTTACTGGTCTTTTACTCACCTCTTTCCACGAGGGCAAGTACCTCATCTCTTGACGACAAAGAGTTGAGTTCCTGATGGCCAGGGGCAATGCCTGGCACCTAGTAGACATCAACAAGCAGCCTTTGAGTGAGTGCTTAGTCAGCTCCCGTTAGTTTACACTACCTGCTTAGAGTGTAATGTGGAGAACAACTCTGAGGCCGCATCTGAATAGGAAGAAAAAAGTGCTGTGATCAGTAGGGTATTGTAAAAGAGGGGTGAATAACCCTGGTCTGCTCAGATTGGCCACCCCATTATGAGCATGTCAGACAATTCACAGGGTTGCATTTGTTGCTGCTTGTCCAACAGAAGGACCAGGGCCGCTGAAGCCCTGCTGTGTGCTCAGCCTGATGGACCCCCTGAGTGGTGGAATATCACTGGGGTCGGGGACGTGGGCTCTGCAGCCAGACCACCTGGGATCCCATCCCAGTTCCACCATGGAGAAGGGTGGGTCTGTGACCTTAGATATCTCTAAACCTTATCACGGGCATAGTAACTGACCTGTAGGACTATGAAGCAGTTACATGAAATGAACTCCATGTCTTAGTCTGCTTAGGCTGTCATGAAGAAATGCCATAGATTGGGTGGCTTAAACAACATATGCTACATTCTCATAGTTCTGGAGGCTGGAAGTCCGCGATGAAGGTGTCAGCATGCTCAGTTTCTGGTGAGGACTCCCGTCCTGGCTTGTAAGGCTATGGCCTTTTTCTCTGCGTCTTTACATAGCTTTTGCTCACACATACACTTGGAGAGAGGTCTCTTGTTCTTCTTATCATTCCATATTATCTGATTAGGACAATACTATCTGCTTAGGACAAATACAGTCAGGTTGGGGGGTTAGGGCTTCAGCATATGAATTTTGAGGGAACACAGTTCAGTCCATAGCACCCAGGAAGGTGTTCAGAATGGTGCCTTGCATGCAGTAAATGCCCAGTGTTAGCTGGTTTTTTTGATCACTTGTATTTTAAGAACTCATTCTAGTCAGAGACAAAACTTAACATACATAAAACAAGCACAGGAAAGTAAATGATACTAATCATGAAGATAATACTAATTCATAAAATGGCAAGAGGTGTTTTGGCTGGAAAAGTTGGAGAAAAGTTGGAGCTAGCTTTTAAGAGTAAGTAAATCTGAACTGTCCAGAGAACAAGTTGAATTTAGATATGAGAGGAGGGCATGCTGCCCCTCAAGGTGGGGGAAAGCTGGATGTGTTTAATTTTAGGAGGCCTGTCTGACAAAGAATATGAGATGTTCATGGCTCTAACTTAGAGAAACAGATTTCTAGAAGACAGTGGCTTGGATTTGGGTTTATCATCCATCGCACTTGCACTGCTCTGCATGTGAACGGACATGTAATGGTATCAAGTGTAAAGCTCTGTGCAGGCCTTTACACCAGACTTGTGGAAAGCCCGAACAGTGTAGAACCGAGTCTGCCATTTCCAGAAAACAAGGACTGAGGAGGTTGTGAAAGCCAGGCAGCAGAGTTTGGATCTGATGCAGTGAGGAGCCTCAGCCCTAAGTTCTGAAGTCCTCTTGCAGCAGGGTGAGTCTGGGAGTGGCTTAGAGATGGAGCTGAGGGGTGCGAGACATTCCAGGCAGAGAAACTGGTAAAGAGATGGTAATCCACACCTGAGGTGATAAAAACAGGGACAGTGGAAATAAAGAGGAAAGGGAGACCCGTCAGAACGATTGAGAGAAGGAGCATCAGGATTTGCTATAAACCAGGAGATAGAAGAGCCCCAGGTGCGGGAGCCTCAGGAATGCGGGGACTTGGTGGGGCGGCCGCAGAAAGGAAAGCCTTCTCGCTGGGCTGAGAGGTGTTGGTAAGGAGGAAGGAAATGAGGTTTCTTATTGAATAAGTTGTGTTCATGAATAGGTTGTAAAATGCAAATGAATGGCAAGCATGTAAAAATGAGAGATTTGGGAGACGGAATGGAAGCTGGCTCTCTCAGCCTTCTTGATCTCCCTCTCTCCACAGCAGTGGCGACCGTGGCAGTGCAGCTAGGCTAGTGACACGGACTGCATGCCAAACGCGGCTCTTCAGCACTCACACATTTAACTCACCGCACTCCTGTGACTGTTTCTGTATTTTACAAATGAAGGCATTGAGATGCAGAGAGGTTAAGCAACTTGTCCAGGATCACACAACAAGGATGTGAAGAGCTAGCTCTCAGATTGATAGTCCTAATCACTGTTACTATGCCACACCATGTAGCATTTGATTATATTACCCTGTGTTTTGTACTTAATGTGCTTTAGCCTTTAATTTCCTAACTATGTTGTTAGCTCCTAATTAAGGCAGTAATAAAGAACTTTTCATTTTTGTGGGAGTAGAAAATTTAAAAAGTCAGGGCTGGCATATTTCTGAGACAGCTGGTGTACATAGGCACACATATGTAAATTGGTACCTTTCTGGAAAGCAGTTGGGCAGTAAGTGTTCAGGGTCATCAAAATGTTCATAATCTTTGACCTCTTAATCTTACTTGTGGTTATTTAGTCTCAGGAAATAGTCCAAAAGGAAAAAAAAAAGTGTGTCCATGAGAATTTTAATTGTAACATTTCTGTTAAAGCAACAAATTATAAACAACCTAAATGGCCACTGCTGGCAGGGGATGTCTATGTGAATTACAGCATGTTAATCCATTGCATGTATGTTACACTGTGTTCATGGGAAATACAGTTCTAACAGCATATATCACAATTTGTGATAAAATATTAAGCAAAAAATTGGGAGCAGGCTAAAGATTGTGTGGATATACTGATTTTAAGTTAAGTAGGGAAGTATGTGAACAAAGGTAGAAGGAAACATGGAAATACCAACCCATCAGAGTCCTAGAGTTATTTAATAAATGGCTGTGGCCTACTGAGAATGGTTTACTTTTTTTATTCTTAATCCCATTGTACCATTTTGAGGTGATAGGTAATGAAATGAATGAAATGAAATACTGTAATGAAATTTCAAAATCACATTAAATGCTATTTGGAAAAGCCTAAAATGTAGTATTGTGAATAACAATTGGCATTGTTTTAAAATCTTGCCTTGGTTTTTGAAAATATTTTACTCTTGATGATGAACATTAAAAGCTCTTCTGTTCAGTATTGCCAGAAAGCTATGTCAAAGTTCTGGAGAAATGCTAGCCTGAGAAGAATGGGCCAGCTACCCAGCAAAGAAAGTGCACTGTCGGGGGAGCCGTGACCCCCGAGACCAGCAGCGTCTGTTCACTGTCTCATAGCTGACTGACCCCGTCAGAGAAGGCTCATTTGATCTTCGCATAAACTCTCCCTCTGAGGCAGAGGCAGGCCAGGTGTGGTCACCCTCATTGTCACAGGCATATGTGCCGACAGAGTGACTACGGTCAGTAGATGGAACTACCACCCAGGTACTTAGGCTGTGCTCTGTAGACAAACCTCGCAAGTGACCCAAAGTAAATTCAGTTAGTTAGTTATAGTGAAGGAAGTGTTTTCCACACATTTAGTATAGCAGCGATGAGAACACGGAGTGTTAGTCATAAAGGTGGGTGCAAGTAAAGGAATTTTTAGGGTGGGCTGGAGAGAGAGGCAGAACCTTGACCTGGGCATTGACCCATGTGGGTTGGCGTTTCAGCGCTCCTCGCTTTTAGTAGAGAGCAAGGAGCAGGCTGGTGTGTGAGCAGTGAGGGCCCTCAGACCGGACCGAAGGGTGGGCTGCAGTGAGGAGTAATATCGAAGACAGACAGAGCAGTGCAGGGGTGAGAACGGTAGGGGAGATGAGACTTATACTTGAATTTGAGTAGTATTGCAAAGGTGAAAAAAAATACGAGGTGCCGCTCCTTTGCAGTGAATTTTGAAAACCGGTCGTGGTGCATTGGCATTTACAATGAGTAATGATGCCTTGATGTTTCAGAGGATGTCATTTAAAAGATAATTTTGTTTGTATATCCACTCCACTCACTAGACCAGGTAGCTGTACATTAAGAATTCTAATTACTTTGGGATTACTGAGTATAAAGAATGTTTTTTCCTTTTCCAGGATTACATTCCATCACAACAGGATATTCTGCTTGCCAGAAGACCCACCAAAGGCATTCATGAGTATGACTTTGAAATAAAAAATGTTCCCTTCAAAATGGTTGATGTAGGTGGGCAAAGATCAGAAAGAAAACGTTGGTTTGACTGCTTCGACAGTGTGACATCAATACTTTTCCTTGTCTCCTCAAGTGAATTTGACCAGGTGCTTATGGAAGATCGACTGACCAATCGCCTTACAGAATCTCTGAACATTTTTGAAACAATCGTCAATAACCGTGTCTTCAGCAATGTCTCCATAATTCTCTTCTTAAATAAGACAGATTTGCTTGAGGAGAAAGTGCAAATTGTGAGCATCAAAGACTATTTCTTAGAATTTGAAGGGGATCCCCACTGCTTAAGAGACGTCCAAAAATTCCTGGTAGAATGTTTCCGTAACAAACGCCGGGACCAGCAGCAGAAGCCCTTGTACCACCACTTCACCACTGCTATCAACACGGAGAACATCCGCCTGGTTTTCCGTGACGTGAAGGATACTATTCTTCATGACAACCTCAAGCAGCTTATGCTACAGTGATGTATAAAAAAAGACTTGCTGTTTAGTATCTTTTGTCCTTTTGGTTGTTTTGTTTGTTTTGTTTTGTTTTTAAATAGTTTACAACAGGAATTAGAAAAATCTTCATTCTATGTTTAACTTCTTGGAAATCTTAGTCCTTCTTCTGCAGACTTTGGTTTGTGGCTGAAAGCTGCTGAATAACACGTCGCCGATGTCTGCTGAAGTCCAGGCTTTGATCTGCTTCACTTCCATTGGAGTGGAGTTGTAATTCCCTGCAGGACCTCAGACTAGGTATATTCAGGCCTTAAGTTCTTTCACTTTTCGACTAATTCTCCTGTAGTGCCAGCTGTAGAAGGTGTTCTAAAGTACTTGTAGGTAGGAGGTTAGGAATATTCAGCTGTAAAACAAGTAAGATATCTTTTGTCTGCCCTACACATAGCAGTGACACTTGTGCCTCGCTTTATGGTGACCTGTTTTGAAAGGGCTATTGGAAAAAAGTTTCATCTAAGGAGTGGCATTCTGTAGATTTATACAGATTTAGCCTTCATGCTTTTTTAATTGCTTGTATACCCAACAGTTAACTAGTTTTTAAATTTCTGTGGTTTCTGAAGGTAATGTTCTTAGTGTTTTAAAGTTTACATAAGGATTTCTGGTCTGATGCTAATGAAAGTTCACAAATGGTACGGGGGAGCAGAAGCAAGCAAATGCCACGTAGTGTTCTGATCAAAAGTAATGATGAAATAAAATTTGCCCTATTTAAATATCATGTAATAAATGTGCCATATGAGAAACATTCTGGCCATAGCAGCAACTAAGAATTGCAAGCAACTTGATAACAGAACTTGCTAAATAAACATGCCTTTGCCAGAATGTTAGGTGTTTCACTTTCATACTTAACAAATCCTGTATCAGATAATTTTGGTCCTTACTCTAAGAAATCATCATTGTACCATCACAAACATCTTTCTTTTGCTCTCCTACCTGTGTCCATCAACCTCAGACTGTGGCATGTGTGGATTTTTTTGGTTTACTTGGAGCTCGCCAAGCACAGTATTTTCCTGTCAAAACTAGTCAGGAAGGCATTATTTGAGATTCCTGTCATTCTTGGTGTGCCTCTAAAAGATAGAGCATGTACATGTTTGTATCATTGTTTATGAAATTCTAGCTTTATTGAGGTACATTTTGAATGTTTTAAGAATGCTTCTAAGAATAAGTTGTAATTTTTTAGTTTACACCAAAAGGTGATTACATTTGACTCTTCCTCCCCCAACTCCACACTTACTAAATTAAAATTTATCCACAGAGTAGCCTTGTGATTATAAATACATTCATAGTGAACACATGAGAATGGCTGGTTTGCAGGACTGAAAAATACTGCCTTGGAGTTTACATGCAGTGTTAGAACTGGATGAGAAACAGATGTGTAAGGATGGTGACAGTTTGGAAAGTCTGACAGCTTTTCTCCTTTTCCTGAAAATTGAGATTAAGACTGTGATACCTGCCACTTTACTGTGTAGCTGACTGTGTTCTCAGGTTATTTTATTGGCGAGAAAGTCTTTGAAAGATTGGTCAACAGTACAAGTTAACTGGCCTTTCCAAGACCATGGCTCTTGGTCTGTCTTGCTGTCTAGTGTGAGAGGAGGGCTTTTCAGTGAGCTACCCAGGCGTTGTTCTCCACATACCTGACTTTTCTTGCATTTGAAGTTCCACCATCATTATATCCACAGAAACTTCTAGTGTTTCCATGCCTTGGTAGTAGTAACCTGAGCTACAGACACACATACCCTACATTGTAAGTGTTCATAACATAGTTCATGCATGTTTGAATAGTTCTACATCTAGCGCTTCTTGCCAAAAAGAATATATTGTTTGAATTCACAACTAGAATAATTTCAGTGCTAGTGAATATCTGAATGTGTACACAGTAACATTCAGACTTCTTGGTGGAGAGCCTGTGTGTAAATTTAGCAGATAGTTTTATTGAATGGCCAAAACATTATTTAATTCAGTAAGAGCTTAAGTAAGTTCCCTGTATAAAGAAGAAACTTAGTGTTATTTAAGTTATATTTAAGATCCCTGATATGAACCATAAGTATGCCTAACAATGCAGAAATCACCAAGTTTCCCTATTTGACTACCACCAAGAAATATTAGAACACCAAACAGATATGGTATCATTTTGGGCATTTGTGATTTTCTTTCCTAATATGTGTGATGTCTCAGTCAACATTCTTTTAAAATAAAATCTAGAATATATTTTGAAGCAGTAAATTACTTACATTTAATGGTAGGCTTGTTCAGACACCCAATGGAACTGTAAGGTTTAAGCTGAAGGTTTTAGTCTGCTTTTTTTATAAACTATTTTTAAACCTTTTAAGGAGTATTATACCTTTATCACGAAAACCAGATCCTCTTGAAATACCATTGTATAAAGAGGGAGATGAGACTTAATGAACAAAATTAAAAGGCTGCTCATTTTCACAATAGCAATTTCCCTCCAATCTCTAAAAAAAGTACTTTAAAGTTCTTAGGTGTGTTTGGTTCTCTAAGTCATGGTTATGATTTGAAATAAAATGTGTCTGTTATATTCTGTTCTTAAATCTGAATGTCTTCTCAATTAATTCTTAATATCACACAAGTGTCTTCACTGACCTTGAAGAAATTTATAGTATACAGAGTTGCCTTATAAACCAAAAAACACCAAAATTTGGGCCTTGATTTTTATAGGGAAAAGGTTTTGTCAGATGTTTTCTGAAGATCCAAGTAATTTAAAGCATGCCTCTGCCACTTGGATATTATTTTTAGTAACCTGAATTTGGCTTTCTGCTAGGTACTGTATTAAGTTGAAATTGTCATTTCCATTTTATTGTCTGGAAAGGTCACTTGATAGCTAGAGAGCAACTGCAGCCAAAGAAGGCAGTGTGGAACGGAAAAGATGATTAATTCTCATTTTCTTGGAGGGTGTGCTGGCATGTATCTTACATAGTGAGGATTCTCTGGTTAATCTCTCAAGTGAAGTTCAGGGAAATCCTCATTCAGTGGGTGGCAGTGGTGGGTTAAAAGTGGAAGGAAGTAAGATGACCTCAGTACCAGAAATAATTAGAAGTATTCACTTAGATTCAACAGACATCACATGCCCTATAATTTTTTAAAAAGGGAATGAGTAAATCTTCTAATGTATACCCAAATACTTGTATTTATACTTTTGATAAAATGTATTTTCTGCATTAGTTCACATACCCGGTCATGCCTTATTTATGTGAAGAATAAAGTTACCAAGTTATGTTCTGTTATATTCTGAAACTCAAATCCCTATTTGAGTAGCCCTCAAATTGGTGCTTTCATTATATAATGATACATTCAGACAAAACCCCAAGCCATTTGAAAGAAGATTCTCTCCATTGCAATTTGTAGCAATGTTATTTCTGTATATGTAACAAGAAGGCTAAATATCAGTGTTAACTTTCAATTTCTTGTTTGAACCCATGAAATCATGCCTGTAAAACTCAGTCAAACATTTGTAACAAACACCCTAATAAATCTAGAGAAAAGTCGCTCTGTAACTTTTTTATTTATTTTGGTTTTGTGTGAGGAATCAAAAACAAATTTTGCATGTCTTTTTCAGCAGGGAATCTGACTTAGTGCTAGGTCATTTTCTCTCTTTTCCATCATTCCAGCATGTTAAGTTCCATTACTCACAGATGATCTATGTATTGTGCTGCTTGACTAATAGTACTGATTTTTTTTTTTCTTAATGATAGGATACAGGTTGGCCTTACAGTCTAGTAAACATGAGAAGGAAGGGGTTGTACATGAGTGGGTATGTATGTGTCCCCACATTCCAAAATAAAGCAGATGACATAGTACATACCCATTATTTTACGGTACGAGGTTAGGGCTTAATAAATTTATACTAGAGATTGAAATATAAATTTAAACCTGAACACATTAAACGAATTGGACTTTATGGCTTTTTCAAGTACCATCAAGTTGATAACTAGCCTCAGGCTGATAAGTGATTATTAACATCATTTGAAGTACAATGTTTGTACCACTAGCGTTCTTGGGCTGTACTTGAAAGTATAGTTAACAAATATGTTGATTCTTGTGGCATCCAGGTCGAACCATCTGATTTCAAGTGCCAGAGCTTATATTGAACAAAAAGCATTAATGATAAGGCAGTATTTTCTTTAGTTGATAGATTTTGCCACTTATCCAAATATGCCATTGATGATGAAAATTTCCAAATGGCTCTAAGTTTCCTAGGGCCTACTATGTGTAAATTTGCAATCAGTGAATATGTCATGCTAGATTCATGCTACTTGGTATCTGATTTGGGTTTGTATTTAGAAAGCTCATTATAACATTTCTTCCATTTGTCCTCAGTCAGTCCTATTTAGTTGGTACCAGGGGGGAAAAGCAGGTGGGAGGGGGAAAGGGGTCAATTCTTAGAGTATGTAACAAATCAACAAACTATACCATTTACCTTTTCTTTACCTTTTACTTAAAAGCAGAATTGCAAAATGTTTAAATGGCTTTTCTATGTAAGTCTAAGATGGTGAGAGCCCATTTACCACAAGAAGCCTTATCAAAAAGTGTATTTTGTAACAACCTCATAGATACTGTACCCAACAAAACATGATTTGTATTAGTGTTGTATAAAAGTACTGTGGCTTAGAATTTTTTAAACATGTATCTTTTTATAACTTTCCAGGAACTAAGCACATTATCTGGTATTGTATTCTTTTGTGTTGGTGCTTTAGTTCAGTATTGGCAATAAATTATTTCTAAAGGAGGTCCAAAAATGGAAAGAACAGTTGATTTTATAAGTTGCTAGTCATTAAGGCATTTTACTTTTGTACATGTTTTGCAAAAACTTTGCCTCTTGCTATTAATATTTGCTTTGTAAAAATTACTGACATTTAATAAACATTTATAAACTATTCAATACTATGATGTTATTTAAATCAGTGGTTTGAAAAATGTAAAATGTAAAGCAGATACTTAATTTAAAGCAAAAGGTTCATCTACTGACTAAAAGCACGGAAATTTCCCCTTTTGGCCAATCTCTAGCAATACTTTGCTCCAACAATGCTTGTAAGGCTAATTAATCTATAAACTTTTCCTTACTAAAGATGGAGAGGTAGACTTCATCCCAGGAAGTTCCCAGACACTTAATATGCTTTTATGTAGAAATGGGATAAGAGAAACCACTCATTTAAAAAACTCTGCTCTTCTAGAGGGTATTCTGCTCAGTGAAATAAGCCAGGCGGAGAAAGACAAGTACCAAATGATTTCACTCATCTGTGGAGTATAAACAAAGAAAAACTGAAGGAACAAAACAGCAGCAGAATCACAGAACCCAAGAATGAACTAACAGTTACCAAAGGGTAAGGGACTGGGGAGGATGGGTGGGGAGGGAGGGAGAAGGGCGGGGGGAAAAAGAAAGGGGGCATTAGGATTAGCATGTATAATGGGGGGGGCACAGGGAGGGCTGTGCAACAGAGAAGACAAGTAGTGATTCTACAGCATCTTATGCTGATGGACAGTGACTAATTGGGTTTTTGGGGGGACTTGGTGAAGGGGGGAGCCTCGTAAACATAATGTTCTTCATGTAATTGTAGATTAATGATACCAAAACAAAAACTCTTGCTCTTCTTAAAATTGCTCGGGTGTTTCTGGGCTCCTGATTTGTCCACCATCAGGAGTAATGCTGTTACGTCTATTGTAATTGAAATGGTGTTTTAAAAACGTTAACTCATTTTTTGTTTCAGTAAATTATATTAGATGAAATAAGCCAGGCGGAGAAAGACAAGTATCAAATGATTTCTCACTCATCTGTGGAGTATAAGAACAAAGAAAAAACTCAAGGAACAAAACAGCAGCAGACTCACAGAACCCAAGAATGGACTAACAGTTACCAAAGGGAAAGGGACTGGGGAGGATGGGTGGGAAGGGAGGGACAAGGGGGGAAAAGGGGCATTACGATTAGCACACATAGTGTAGGGGGTGGGGCACAGGGAAGGCAGTACAACACAAGCAAGTAGTGATTCTATAGCATCTCAGTGTGCTGATGGACAGTGACTGTAATGGGGTATGTGGTGGGGACTTCATGGGGGGAGTCTAGTAACCATAATGTTGCTCATGTAATTATAGATTAATGATACCAGAATAAATAAATCAAGTAAGTTATATTAGATCATGATTTACAGAAAAATAGCAAAGACAGAGTTCCTCTAAACACTGGAATAGTTTCCCCAGTTCACATCTTGCATTAGTATGGTACATTTGTCATAATTAATGAACCAATGTCGATAACTTTATTATTACTAACTAAAGCCTATTCTTTAGTCAGATGTCCCTTTCTCTTCCAGGAACTACCCAGGATACCGTGTTTACACATAGTCGTCACGTCTCCAACTCCTCCTGGCTATTAACAGATTCTCAGACTTCCCTCCTTTTTGATGACCTGCCTGGCAGTTTTGAGGAGGAGGGTACTGGTAAGGTATTTTGTAGATTGTCCCTCTCTTGGGATCTGTCTGAGGTTTTCTCATGATGAAACTGGGTTAAGTGTTTTGGGGACCACAGAGGTAAAGTACCATTCTTACCAAATCAGGCGTGCCACTTGTCTTATATCCCTTTACAACTTTGGCTAAATTAGAAGTTGTTAAAAATAACTTGACACGTTTATACCTTTTCTTGACTGGCATTTATTGAAAGGTGTCCAATTTTCTACCCCAGTGAAGAATGAAGGGCCTTTCCCCGCAACTGGAATTGTAAAGCAGTTGTGAATAAATGTGGAGTAGCAATGGCTGTACTGAGACTGGTTGGCTCCAGGTCTTTCCGGCAAATAAAAATTCTGTTCCAAGGCCTTATGTTTAACACTAAATGTTACTGTTGGTCCCAAGAGAAATGAAAATTTTGGGCTTAGAAATACCTACAAATCTACAAATATCTACAAATCTGTACATTGGAAACAGGTCCTTAAAGGTCTAAAGCTTCAACAGGTCTTTTTTTTTTAGAGATTTAAGATCTAATACTGAAACTAATGAGCATTTGAATCCCCAAAACAAATCAAGAAATCTTTTTTAAAAAACTTTGATTATGCTATTGTTGGAACAAAGGAATATTCATTTGTTAAAGGTAGTAGCTAACCTCATCATTGTCTGGTTATCGTCATGGTTAACTGGCACAGGATGCTCTCTCAAAATGACCTGTTCCATGGCCCGCAATGTGGGTCATTGAAAGAGAAAAGAGAGACTTTGGTCTCTTGAGAGTGTAGAAACTTAAGAGTTGATAGGTTAAACCAGAGGTTTGTTTTGGTGATAGGAAATTTGGCAGATCCTTAAAAAACTAATGACGGAGAGGAAGTGTTTTAAAATACATACTGCAATTTTTCCTCAAATTAATGGGGGACCTGAAATACAGTATTGTGGTCAGAGTAGGAGTATCTGAAAACACTGCAACTCCATTTAAAAGCATCTCTTTTTCAAATACACCAAGACAACAAAAGGCTCAGGCAAGTATTCAGCACAAACTATTCAAGGCAGTGGTTTAATTAAGCTACTCTGTTGGCCACAAGAATACTGTGTGTCCAGAATTAATATTTATACTGTGTTGATTTTTCTTTTCCCTGTGAAGGTACATGATAGGAAAACATAATCAACAAAGTCTTTTAGGAAGTTGATCATTCGTTTTTAACTGCATTGTGGCTTTAGACTTAGCTTGATTTTCTGCCTCTGTCAAACGTTGGAGAACAGAGGGAACAAGCTCTTAAGATGAAATGAGGCCAAACCCTGCTGACCTTGGGAGAGAAGTGGTGTCGTCGTATTGTTCTATTTGGAAAATCCCAGTTCTTGTAAACTTTGTAGGATTGAACTAGCTGGTGTCTTTTAACTCCAGAATGAGTTCACTGAAACTTTATCCTGAAAAAAAAAAAAAAAAACACAACACCCATGGCTCAGTGACATTGATGAAGTTGTATATTAAAGCTATGTGTTTACAGGCAATCCTTGCATTTATGTAGCAGGTTATAGTCTGGGGGAAGATGCTGTAGTTCAGAGTAAAAAAGGAGTATGTGCCAGACTAAGAGCTGAATGCCCAACTTTAGGGAAATAATGAAATCACTTTAATACAGGTATACTGTACAATGCAGGCTTTTCTAAAGTGCGTATAACAGAATGATAGTTCCCGAGAGTAACCAACGCAGCATGTACTCAGGAGACTCCAGCGAGGCTGTGACATGAGAGAAGGCAGACTGAGGAGTGGGGAGGGAACCCCGTCCCACCAAGGTGGAGAAGTGGCTTTTCAAGTTGACTGTTGCTAACTTGAGAACTGGCCTGATTAGACCAATTTACCTGAGAAATGAGGGTGAGCTGGATGGCTTCTGAGTCTACACTCAGATTACTACGTTCAGATTCTCGAGAGCTTTCTCAAATATTCTAACTTACAATAAAAATTGCTTATAACATAGTATTATATAATACAAAGTTCCTCTGTTAAGGTCTTCAATTTTTCCTAGGGGAAAAAAGAGAAAAGTAAAGGGGGGGACTTGATGGGGAAAATTACAACTGTCTTTGAGGATGCTAAGGAAAACTCGAGGTTTTAAAAAAAATTGACCCCCAGTGTTTTATTTTTTCTCCTGCACTCTTCTCCTCATGGAGAATTTCCTTGTAACAAGCCATAGATACTCAATAGCATGTTGTCAGTCTTTCTGAGATGTTGAAAGTTAGGATCTGATAGACTCAAAAAGTGGATTTTTCAGATAGATGGTCAGATTCATTTGTTTAATGGGCCCTGTCTTGGTTTAGCCTCCTATAAGAAGTAGTGTGGACTGGGTGGCTTACAAACAACAGAAATTTATTTCTGGAGACTGAAGTGCAAGATCAGGCTGCAAGCATGACCGGGGTCTGGGGAGGGCCTTCTGCTTTGCAGACTGCCAACTTCTCGCTGTCTCTCTCCGCACTTGTCAGAAAGGGAGCTAGCTGACCTCTTCTAAGCGCACTAAGCCATTCATCAGCGCCCCATCCTCGTGACCTAATTACTTCCCAAAGGCCCCATCTCCAAATACCATCACATTGGAATTAAGGTTTCAGTGTGTGGATTTTGGGGGGACACAGTCAACCTAGATGTCATCGGGATTGGTTGGACTCCAGCTTGATTTTCTGGTTTTATTTCCTTCAAGAACCACTTTTTTTAGTGATCAGTGCAGGGACTAGAATCCAATAGGCCACGAGCATTGTCTGTTTGACAGGTTTTTGGTATAAACTTTCTCCATAATTACCAAAAACTTTTGGTGAAACATCACCCCTCATCTTACTACTCTATCACAATCAGTATAAATAATTTTGATGTTTCTGTGTGACCAGTTTTCCCTATATATGGTTCATTAACATGTCCTTAGCATAAGCCCCGATGATAATTGTTTTAAATAGTTGCATATTTCAGCTCGTGCCTGCCAACATCTTTCTACTTGAACTTCTTGCCCAAACTACTGATATAAATTGTTCTTACAATAGCAACAATGATGACCTTCACTTTGTTTTCAAATTCCTGCAAGTCAGAGGACTTCTGAGCCTGACTTTTTCTCTCAAACACCAGTAAGTTTGGTTCTGAAGTCCTTCAATGTTCTTGTAAATACAACCTATCAAAGACTTTACAAATTTCCCTGAGAGTTGAACTATACCTTCTTTGTGGCATCATAGATCAAAAAGAAAAAAATGTTTAAACTGATCCCATGTTCTGTGGATCACAGGGACTACATGAATAATTCTCAGTTTCAGGAAGACATCTCAATCTGATAGGAAATAATTTTACCCATTAAAGTGATTCTATTTCTGCATTATAAAATTAAGCATTCGTTTTCTAGACTTGGGGGCTTTTTTGTTAGTTTTGTGTGACCAGGGACATTCTCTAGCAGCATGCGGCTTGTGTCCCAGAATGTCCTCATGATTATTTATGAAAGCCAGCTCAAAACTACCTGTGAACATTGTCCAGAAAGCTCACTGGGCTACCAAACTTCAGGCTTTTTTTATTATTCACTGGTGACTTGATTCTTGTCTTTAGCAAAGTCCTCAAGTAGCCAAGATTTTTTGTAGCAATACCCAGATAAGAAGTTGAGCTTTCATAATGACGCTCAACATCATTAGCCAGCCGAAAAATGCAAATCAAAACCACAATGAGATACCACTTCACACCCACTAGGACAGCTCAATTTTAAAAATGGACAGTGACAATGTTGGTGAGGATGTGGACAAGTCAGAACCTTCATCCATTGCTGGTGACATTGTCAAAATGGTATAGCCCCTTTGGGAAACAGTCTGTCAGTTCCTCAAAATGTTAAACATAGAGTTACCATATGACCCGGCAATTTCGGTCTTAGGTATATACCCAAGAGAAGTGAAAATGTACATCCCTTCAAAAATGTGTACAGGGGTGTTCATACCAGCATTATAATAGACAAAAAGTGGTCACAACCCAAATGTCCAACAACTGATGAGTGGGTTAAATGTGACACATCCATACAATGGGTATATTTAAGAAAATGAATGGAGTACAGCCTCATATGACAACATAGATGAACGTGGAAAACATGCTAAGTTAAAGAAGCCAGACACAAAAGGCATCCATCACTTTACAATCGTGATTTCATTCAAATGAAACATCCAGAATAAGCAAATCTTCACAGGACACATATTAGTGGTTGCCTAGGACTGGGGGCAAGGGACCTGGGAAGTAACTGGTAATAGGTATGGGCTCCTTTTGGGGGTGATGATATTGTTTCCAAATTAGATGGTAGTGAGGGTTGCATAATTCTGTGAGTACACTAAAAGCCACTTGGAGAATTGAATGGGGGAGAAAATACAGTTGCATAAATAATTAAAATGACATTCAGTAATAAATACTATTCAAGAGGTCTACATAAATTGCTACAGGCCTTCAGAGAAAGGCAATTACTCTCATCTAGATGAAATCAGAGACACTTGTGGAAGAGAAGTCATTTTAGTTGGGCCTTCAAAGATGACTTAAATATACCTGGACATAGAGCGGGAAAGGCTGTGTGTCGGACAGATGGAACAGCATAGGAAGGAGAAAGGACCTGTCATTGACCAGCCTTCTGTAAGACACTGGGAATAAAGAGGAGAAACTGCTCCCACCCCAAGAAGTTCACCATCTAGTAGGGGGAATAAAAATATGGAAGGTACAATAAAAGATGAGTAAGAGAGAGATCTCTGCAGAGGATACAGCATGTGCTAAGGCACTGAGGCATGGTGGACCTAGTAAGTGGGGGTAGCAGCAAGATCTCCTCTGAGGACAGCTGGAGAGAGAGAGATAAAGCAAATGGCAAAATATGAGTTGTTCACTATGCTATTCTTTCAAATTTTGTGTGTGTTTGAAGTTTTTCATAATAAAAAAATATATAGGTATCATGGCCTCATGGGATTGTGTTGAAAGCATAAAAACAGCTTCAAAGCTGAGACCTGAGCAGGGTCTACACCAGGAGGCATGAGGCCTGTGTTACACCAAATCCGTGACATCAGGATGCTCTCATCTCAGCCGCTGCCCTTGTGTGGCCTCGGTACAATGAAGACCAGAGGGTTTCTTGCCAGTCTCTCTCTGATCCGTTTCTTTAATCCACTCTTTGCACAATAATACAAGAGGCCTGCACTGTCAATTCCAGCACAGGACGTAACTCATTACGTTCTTTTCTAGAGAACTATTGGGCTACTTCTTCCTTGTATTCTATAAGATTAAGGAATGACTATAGGCTGCTTCTGTGATTGATAAACCAGAACATGGACTGTGAAGCAAACATGTCCTTGGATTCGAATCCTGGTTTCTCTTACCAAGTTGTGTGACTTTAGGCAAAACAACTTAGCCTTTCTGGGCATGGAATGCCTCACCTATAACACCTATGCAGTAAGTCTGTTACCAAACATTAAATGCTGAAACTGCTCTAGTGCCAGGCATGGGAGAGGAACTGGGGGTGAGGATGGCCCTTGACTTAATCACACCTGGTAGACCTTGTTTCCATGTAAGGTGACATTCACAGGCTCCACAGACTAGGACTTGGATATCTTTTGGTGGGAATGTTCTAGTTGGCTGTGATTTTGTGCCTCCACTGCCCCTTTGCTCTGGGCATGTGCCCTGGTCTGCTCCCAACTTCTCTACCAGCAAACGCGTCAGCCTTTCTGCCCAGCCCCTCTCTCCCTCCGACTTCCTATTTCTGTGACAGCCGCATCATTTTCTCCAAAACTCCCCTTAGACGTCTTGACCCTTCCAGCTCCTTCCCTTCCCTGACACCACCACACCCATGCTCTGTATTAGTCACCAAATCTCAGAATCACGAAGTCCCAAGAAGAAGGGAACCTTCCCACCTGACCCCTCTGGTTCACAAAGACGAGCTGAGCCCTAGAGAGAGGTGGTGACTTGCCCCCATCACACCGTGGCTGAATGGTGAGGGTGGACGAGAGCCCGGGGGCCCTGGGCCCACTCCTGCCGGGGCTGCCTGCCCGCCAGAGTCCTTCCCGAGAACGACGTCCCTCTGCCCTTTACCTCCATCTGCACTGCTCGCTCCTCAGGCTGCCCCGCTCCTCTCGCAGGGACGCTGCAGAAGCCTCCCGGCCTCCTTAGCCAGTCCCCCCTTGGGCCAGCCACCCCAGCGTTCATACCACTTGGGCCCCCCCAGTGGAATAGCTTCAGCATCTCTCCACGGCCTGGAAGCCAAGCCCAGGTGTTCAGTATTTACTAAGCATCTCTTCTGTGCCAGCTGCCAGGGGTCACCACGGGCCAGATTCAGGCCCGGGCTTCCATGGCAGCCTGGCACCCACGGTTACCACCTGCCCCTCCTGTCCCCCACCCCAACCCTGCACTGTCCAGGGGTGATCTGACCAAGCGCAGAGAAGCTCCCCAGGTGCCTGTCACCCATGCCCAGGCCAGAGGCCAGAAAACAGGGCTCTTCAGGGAGTTCCTGCTTGGTGCCCAGCGCTAAGTGCTCCTGTCTGTGGTCAGATGGGGGCAGGTCATTCCTTTTGACCCTGGGGAACCTGACTAGCTAGATAGCACAGATTCCTGACATTTTAGTGGCATTTTACCTTTCCTGGGAGTGTGGGGTTTTATTACCACGCTGTGTGACAGACTACACAAAAATTTAGTGGCTTAAGATGACAGTGATGCTATTTGCTCACAAATGTGTGGGCTGAGAATTTAAAGTTCAACGGGGTGGCTGGTCTCAGTCTGGGTTGAACATCCAAGCTGACATCTCCACCCCCATGTCTCAGCTGGTTTGGTGCCAAAGTCTGGGGGTGGCTTGATTGACTCAAACAGGGGTTCACGTCCAGCAGAGTTCCTCACTTCTGTTCCACAGGTGTTCAGGGCCACTCCCTCTCTAATGGCCTCTCCACGCAGCCTCCAGTGGGATAATCAGGCTTGTTACGTGGTAACTCGGGACTCCCAAAAGCAGAACCCACCAGGCTTTCCTAAGGCACAGGCCCAGAGCCGGTATGTGTCGCCTCTGTGACATTCTGTTCAAGGATGAATACCTGGAATCCCAGGAGGTGTGAATCCCAGGATGTGTGGTTCATTTCCTCCTCCACTGACAGAAACAAACTATATGTCTTATCATCCGAAAGGGTGTCAGTTCTCCAATGAATGGAGGGGTGCCTCTACCCCTTAGCACCCTCGTAATGACTGGCTCCAAGGAGGCGCTCTGTGTGTCTTGCTGAGAATGAGATACCATGGGACCATCCAGGGGGGCCTGTCATCACTAAATCCACCACTAACATCATGCTAACCCCTTCATAACCAAGAGCTTTCTTTTGGATTGGTGGGAGGGAAATGTAGCAATTTGGGCCAACCTCTGATTTTACAGATGAGAATACAGGGTCTTATCTGAGTGTTTAGCTTATACACTTGCCAAAGGCCATTACATAAATGAGCAGATTGGTTTGAAAGCCCAGCACACACACTCTCTTTCTCTTTTTTTTTAAATAGGGAAAGAAATTTACCTTTTAGAAATGCATCCGCTGGCCAACTTCTCTAATTGTACCAATCGGTAAAGCAAAAGATATCCATATTTTCTTCTATAGGCCCCCTGTACCCAGACGTTAACTGCTTTGCTTGAATATATGCCTTATTATTTTGGCAGTGGCAATTGTTTGGGAATGCAGCTTACTCTAGATATGATAAAACTAGTTCCTTGAAGGCTGAGATAGCACCTCCCCCCATAAAGGATATTTAGGAATATTTCACCATTTGAAAATTGTACTTGCAAAAATGTCGGTGACTGGGTTTGGTTGTTTTTTGTTTTTTGTGGTTTTTTTTTGGGGGGGGGGTTGTTTTGGCTTGCATGTTCATTTAATTGAACCCATTTTCCCCAGCCTTATTTCCTTCCTTTGCCTCTTTATGTCTTCTATACTCTGCCGAGAGGAAGCCACCAAATACGGTTCATTCTCTCCCTCTGCTTTACATGTGTTCAAGTCATTCTGACTACGGAGAATGCCTGATTACACCATCTCCACCTGCTGGTATCAAGGTACATACAAATGCCACTCCTACAAGGAACCTTTCTTCATCCAGTCCCTCCAAGCAAATGTGGAACTTGGAGTACCTTCCATGTGGCTCTTGCATTCTGCCCTATATCAGAACTAATTGCATCTTCTACACTGTAGGGGACCCTAAGGGCAGGGCTTGTGATTTACTAGTCTTCACACCTGAGTCACCCAGCACCTTAGGTATTTTGCATGGGGAGATATTTGATATTTGTGTGGAATGCATCTTTGTATGTATAGAATTACTTTTCTTACCTTCACAGAATTGTGTAATATAAGCAACCATGAGGTCACCACCTCCTCTAAGAATTTGGAAATGGGGAAATAAAATTTCCCTTGGGGATAGGGTGACCAGGTTAAGCAAATGAAAATGCAGGATGCATAATTAATTCGATTTTCAGAGAAACAACGAATAATTTTTTGTATCAGTCTGTCCCTCAAATATTTTCTTATATGCTTATACTAAAAAATTATTCATTGTTAATCTGGAATTCAAATAGCTGGGAATCCTACCTGGAGAGTTAAACCATAAAACTAACACATACAGAGTAGAACAAAGAACTGTAAAGTCAGTGAAGAGGTCAGAATGGGTCCTTCAGCAAGACTTGATTGTACTTGGAGAGTGTAACAAAAGTATATTTATAAAAGCACTTTGAACCTTCTATTGCAATATATCTTAAGAATGGGCCACTTGGAAAAGGGGTTGATCAACAATTGAAAATGGAGGGTGAAGGAGACACACTTTGATCATTCTATGCAATGTCGTCTGGGAGCACCAACTTCCGGGTTTAGACACTCCGATCTCATCGTGGAGATAAACTTACCAGGCCTTTGAGTGGCAGGGGCTCCTGGGGTCACCCATCAAAGTCCCCGTGTTTACCAAGAACACTCGTTAGAATCTGGCATCCCATGCCTCCGGGGAGCGAAAGTACTGATCTTGAAATGTGCATTCAGCCCTCTGAGGGTGACAATTATGTGGCATTGGGCTTTTTCTGTACCAAGCTTGTTGCACCAGATCATGCCCAGGTGACAGCAACGTTAGTATGTTGTTTTATTTCAGCCACTGCACTCTTTTTGGGGTCTCTACTATAGTCGATGGCAGAACCAATATCTTCAGGCTCTAAGTAGCATGTATTAGGTGCTCAGTGTATCTTATATAATCCTTACAACTCTGTCCCCAGTTTCGGCGATAAAGAAATAGAGAGGTTTTGTAACCTCTTGTCCCAGGTCACACACCCAGTAAGTGGCACGGCTGGGACTCGAACCCACACTTCTTCCTGTAATTATGAAGCATTATTAACATTTTGACAAACATCTTTACACACACATACACCATATTTTTACATAAATAGGCTCAAGTTATATATACTGCTTTGAAACCTTTTTTAAAATTCAGCAGTATCTTCAGACATCTTGCCATGAATATGCTCCTAACTGCCATGCCATAGAATCATGCACAAAGAGCTTTAAATGTTAGCCAGTACCTTGACAATTCAGAAAACAAGCTCCAGACACCAGATAGGAAACCCAGATATTATGGAAAAACAAATATTCACGCTCAAGGGAAAGTAGGGGCATTACACCCCCTCACATCCAAGGCTGCTGGTAAAAGCCTTAGCAGTTCTGGAGCCACTTTATAACCACCCTCATTAAGCAGAAGCTTCTTAAGTCTTGTGTTTTATGAGAAGACCAAAATTTTGCATTACCATTTAAAACATTTCACCCAGGTCACCAGGCTGGATCCTGAATCAGTGAGGTGTGTATGTGAAACAAGAGACACTAAATAGGAACGGATGCAATAGGAGTCACAGGAAGCCCAAGAGCAGAGACCCTGGCAGTTATCTTTACCACCTGCTGTTTCAGAAGTGGTCACTGCCCCGCCTGTAAATTAATCCTCCGCGGGTGAAAATGATTAAAATCACGGCTTTCTTTTCATTAGAATATACATACCTCCAAACCATTCCCAGGAGGGTTCCTGGCCTCTAGTTAAACCACCCGAGTGACTCACACCAAGGGCTGTTTTGTCAGCGAGCATTTCCATAATAACTTGTGACCCACACTTCCAACCACGAGGATATATCACAAGTACTTGTCGTGAGGCTGGTTTCTAAGCAAAAAAAAAAAGACCCACTAAAATGTCAAGGCTTTGCATTTTTGCCTTTGGGGTTTTGCCATGCTGTTAGTACTGCAGTCAACTTCTCCTGGTCATCAACAGGTGTAAGGGGCTTTCCTGAGTCTTGTTTAATCTGCTCAACAACCTCTCGGGATATTATTATTGTCCCATTTTGTGGATAAAAACAGTAAGGATCAGGGAGGTAAAGTATCCTGTCTGAGTCAGGCCATGGAAAGGATGGTGGTGCCTCAAACCCAAGATCACTGACCTAAATTCTAGGTTCTCTCCCCGTGGTACAGACGTTTGAGCTTCCAGAATATATGAAATAGGTTGACTTAATTCTCATGATCTCTATGGCGCCCCCACCCAATTAAACTAAGGTTGTTGGTTAGCCCGTGCCTCATTCCCTCAGGGCCGCCAGGTGCCTGCTTGGCTGACCAGCACATACAGCAGCCCAGAGACAACGGGCGGTTCCCTCTAACCCAGAAAGACGAGAAGGGTGTTCAGGAGGGAGCGCTCCATAGCAGTCAGGTGCCGTGGGCAATATGGGGTGATAAACATACCACCCTGTTGTGGCGTTGGTACGCGCTGTTCTCTTGGCCCGGACTTTCCTGCACTGGCCAGTCCCCACTCCTCCAAGACTCAGCCCCAAATATTCCTTTTTTCTCCCTGTAATGGAAACATCATTATTGTTTAAAATTTAACACAAGAGTCATTATAAAAAAAACATGGTGAGTTTTTAAACTTGTTTTTATATGCACATGTAAAATGTATATGTAGATTTTATACCTAACATTTGTAACTTATATATTTTTGTATTCACAAGTTTTACATATAAAATATGTAAAGTTGTACATGAAGATGTAGAATACAAAAATGGTATCATAGTATGTATAGGTTTTGTGACTCATTTTCACTCATTTACAAAAGGATATATATCAACAGGTGTAGGTAATCGTAAAAATTTTAAATATATATATATGTAACTGTTCTGAAAACTTAAAAAAATTCAGCAAGATCGCGGTAACATTCTTCTGTGTTGATAAATATAGCATAAGATTGATCTTTGTAGTGACTGCATAATATTTTATTATGAGATTATAGCTTTATTTATGTGATTGAAATGCTGATGATCAACATTCGCTTTCAAGTTTTTGCGATTCTAACCAATGCAGTGATGAATGTCTTTATATGTATTCTTTCTGGAGCAAGAAAGAAACAGACTGAAATGTCAGTATGTACAATTTTGGAGGTCCCGTTGATCACAATTATCTTAAAAAATGTGCACCTTCGAATGGCCTAAAGTGCAGCCAATGAACATAGTCTCTTTCTATTTCCCAGTAGAACTGGTAATAATTTTGTCATTTTGTCTCCTCTTCTGTCCTTTCAAGTTGTTCTGTTATCAGTATGTCTTACTAGTGTCTTTCATTATGTTGATTCAAGGGGTGATGCTCTTTTACTTTGCATAGGAAATAGGTCCATCACTTGCCACTTTCTGTCATTTGTCTTCACACTCTCCCTCAGTCAGCTGTCTGTCCCCCGTTCTGTCCCTAGGTTAGCACCCGCTGGGCCCCCCAGGTGTTCCGTGGAGGGCTGCTCATTGGCTCAGAGAGGCAGTTGGAGGCAAGGTGCCCCTGGCTCATGCTCCTCTGACGGCGCTTGTGTTTAACCCAGCCTGGGTATCTCCATGTTGTGAGCCAGGGGATTCTGGCTTGTGAGGAAGAAGCCTTGAGGGGCACATAGGGGCAGGGACGCCTTTCCTGCCTCAGGCACATCAGAAGCCCAGCCAGCTCCTCCAACCGCCCAGCAGGCAACTGCCTGTCTGGCCTGTCTGCGTCAGTTCCCCGTAATGACCTGGCCAGAGGGAAGCTGGTTGCTTCTGGGCAGCCGCTGTCCCCTCCTTGAGAACGTCTAAAAGGACTCAGAGGATGTCCTCAGTATTTCCATGGAGGCCAGTGACTGGGTGGGCCACTTGATGTTTGCTTAGTGCCCAGACACTTCCTCTTTTACTTGTGTCTCACTCAGGCCACCCCCGCCCCCACCCCTGCCTTCTTTCTGGAGACAGAAAAAGGGGAACGTGAGACAAAAACTGAAAATTTCAGATGTAGCTACAGTGAGGGACACCCTGCTGTGGTCCCTCAGCAGTGGCTGGGAAGTCACCCTGGGGGATCATAACATTCTCCAGAGGTCCTGCAAGCCACTTGACTTGGTCTGGCTTCCTCCCCTCATGCTGTTTCTTACCTCCCATGCAAGTTGCCCAGACTGCTACAGATTTGCCGGACCCCAATTCCTATGTTTCAGAGAGCAACATTCTTAAACACTAGTCTGCTTTGGCTCATTTCATTGAGTTTACTGTATTCATTTGCAAGATGAAGAGATAGAGATACACACGTGTGTGTTTATAAGCACACACACATCAGACTGGTAGTTTTTGGAAACTGTTTGAGGCACAGAAAATAACTTGCCTGACACAACATCAAAGAACTGCAAGAGGCCACAGCTCCCAAGGCCTTAGTGGCTGCTTAGCAATTTGTGATATGATTGATGATAAGCATCTATTTGCTCCAGTAAGTTGAAGTAGAACTGTAACATTTTGTTTGTTCCAGGAAACAGTAAGTGAAGTTGCAAGTCATAAATAATAAAAGCTAGCAAACTCCTCTTTTCACCTAATGGACTAAAAGACTTCTTGCTTTTCATTTCTGCTAATGGCCACTGTCCCTTGGCACTACCAGAGCTGGCCCATTATAGGCAAATCAAGCCTCAGTTTGTAAATAAGCAGGATGTGGTCCAAAAGATCATTTATAAGTTGGCTGTTCAGAATGCAGAATGTTTTCCCTGGGGACCATCTTCCCCGGGGGGATTGGGTTCGCCTGCAGAGCACTGTCCAGCTCCTGCCGTACCCCGGCTCTGGGTCTTTGAGGGCAGGTTGTCTGCAGTTAACCCTCATTCTCCAGATCTAGCCTTGGTTCTGAGCACAATTTAAATATAAGTTAACTTTCTTTTCCATCTTCTCACCTCCCTTCTGGCATCCAGGTCCCAGTGCCCTCATCTCCTGGGTTTTAGCACCTTCCCAAATCTGCCTTATCTGCTCTAGGCTGCTCTCCTGCTGAGGGTCTCTGTGACCCCAAATTACCTACTGCTGCCACTTTATGACCAGTCAGACTTCCATTTCCTCAGAGCAGCTGATACCAGCTGAGGGGCAATGGAAAAGCAAACCTAGCAGATACGAATTCACACCAGCAGTAATGACTGAAACCCTTTTAATGTATTCTCATGTTAAAACAGGTTGGTTTGTGACACTTGAGAGTCGTTGTGGACAGTAGGGTATACGGGGTCAAAACAATGAGGATTCAGAATCTGCACACTCATTACTGGGACTCTTAGGCTACTTACAGTAGCCTGCTTCCAGAATGCTGGTTGTCAGGAAATGATCCTTCCTTGGAAAAAATGGGATGGTCACAGATTCAGACACTAGGAAGTCTCCCCTCAGTGAATCAGCTGGTTCTCTGCCAGATCATCTCTAAGAACCTCCAGCAGATAAGCTCCTTTCATGCACACGAAACCATTAACCACCTGTTTGTGCCTCATGATGAAATCTTAAAAGATAATAAAGGATTACCAGATGTTGGTGGAAAGTTTTAACATGAAAGAGAAAGCAAAATAGAAAAAACAGCAAAACAAAACCTCAAAAGTAGGATAGTTAATATCCCTAAAGAGATAAGAAGAGATATTTTACCCATGAAATGAGAAAAGGTATAAAATAAATAGAAAGGTGCAAAATAAACAAAATGAGAAAAGAAAGCCCAAGAAACTTAGAGGATCCACCCCAAAAATCCCACATCCACACATCCAGCAAATATGGAGGGAAGGAAATTATAAAGAAATAATACAAGAAAACTTCTCACACTGGAAGGATAAGAGTCTCAAGATCAAAGGGCCCATGGAGTGAGCAACAAAGTGAATGGGGAAAAAGGCTCAGACAAGGGCATATTTTAAAAAAGCTTATAAACTTACATGCTTTAACGACTTAGAACTCTAAGAATAAAGGGAAGATCCTAGGATGGTCCTAAAGAAGCAGGGGACATATAAAAAATTAGAAATGAAAATGGCATTACTAGAAGTCAGTAAGAAAATGGAACAAACTCTTTTGGAATTCTGAGGGAAAATGATTTTCTTTTTATCTCATTTTTTCAATTTTATTTTAAAATTTTGTATATTGAGGTACCTACAATAAAATGCACAAATTGTAGTGCACAGCTTGATGAATTGTGACATGTGAATTTACTTATGTAACCATGGGCCAGGTTAAGATATCAAACGTTCTCACTAATTTTTCCCCCTTCACCTATTTCACCCATCCCTCACCCACCAAAGGAAAATTATTTTCAACCTAAAATTCCACACCAATCCAGGGAAACTCTCAATCAAGTATGAGAGTAGAATAAAAACAATTTCAGATACACATGATTTCAAAATATTTCTCTCTCTGTACCTTTACTCCAAAAGGTTCTGGGGGAGGTGCTACCACAATCAAAGGACTAAACCAAAACCAAGAAAGAGGAAGGCACAGAATGTAAGAGTTTAAGAAACAGGGATCTAACAGAGCAGAGTACAGTTACATCCCAGGGTGGTAGCTGTGCAGTGGGCCTAGCAAGGACTAGTTCAGATCAGAACAGGGGATTAGAGAGTTCCAGAATGAAGGTTCTTAGGAAAAAAAGAACTGCAATTGATGTGCGTGGACTATGTAGAACATATTATTGTATACAACAAGTGTGTTAACAGAGATGGTGAAGCATTTGTTAAAAAAAAAAAAGTGGTCATGAGAAACTAGGCAAATGAATCTTTTATAATTTAAAAAGAAAATAAATCAAATAACAGAGATGAATCAATTACTCCAGGCAAAAAACAGATTCTGCAAGAATGGTCATAGTACCTGTGGTAACTAATCTATATCTATCTATCTATATAGTTAAAGAGAGGGACAGAGACAAAGACAGACAGACACACAAACAGAGTGAGAGCAAATGAGGTAAAATGCCAACAATTAGGGAATCTAAGCCAAGATTATATAGGGATTCTTTATACTATTCTTTCCACTTTTTTGTAAGCTTGAAATTGTTTCAGAATAAACTTTTGTCAGTTTGATAGATAAGAAAAAAGTATTCGAGTGATTTTCATTTTATTTTAATCCTTAGTAAAATGGAACGCTTTATGTTAATCTGTGTATGCTCTTTGCTCCTTTTGATGTGGTGGTGGTCTATTCCCTGATTTGTAAAAGCCATTTAAAAATCCTTCATTTGCCATACATGTTGTATTTCTTTCCTGCTTTCTGTAGCCTTCTAATTTTGTTACAGATTTTCTTTTTTAACCTTGGATGGCTGGCATATGCACTCATTTCTAAACATCAAAACCTGTACTTCTCTCGGAAATGTAGATATCCTATGGTGCATTCTGCAACTAGTTAACAGGCAAAAAAATAATCTTAGAATCCTATCCTACATTTAACATTGTCAGCCCTTATGTATTTCCCTGATTCTGTATAGTTTTTCTCCAAATCATGTATTATTCTGGCAACCTTCGTAACAGAAAAATTTTTTTATTCTAAAAAAAAAAGATTAAAAAAACACAAAGTACTGGGTTTAAAAAAAAATCAATACTTTAATACTGTGCAGAAAGAAATATGGCATGTTTCTAAGATTTTGGGGCCGTTTTCTTTTTTAATTCAGAAAATGAACTTAAATGCAAAAATGAAACATTGTTAATGAATGCAAAGAAATGAATGGAAACCTAATGAATACCGTGTATGTTCTGGACACCTTAAATGAAGGTCTTTATTTTCAAGCATCTCACAGCTTAAAAAGGGAGCATTTAAGAAATCTCTGTGATAAGGACAATAGCAGTATGCACAAGGCAGTGAGCCTTGCAGAGGAGGGAGCTGTGTCATGGAGGGTGGGGTTAGGGAGAGCTTTCTGGAAGAGATCAACTCTGAGCTAAAGAAGCCTCTCAGGATGTCAGAAGGCCATTGAGTCAAAGGCAGAACATCTCACGTAACTCATGTGATCCCTAAAACTACAAGGTTTGTACTGTAATTATCTAGGGAAGAGACGGAAAAGAGATTAAATAATTGACACAAGTCACATGCTAACAAGTGGAGGTTTTAGGGTTCAAACACAGGCTATGATCTTGGCCCCTGTGCTACACTGACTCAAGGGATGTCCTAGACACTCAGTAAAATACACACCACTAAAGAAAGCCCACTACTCAGGCATGGTAAAAATCCATTTAATTGAAGAAAGGGTTCAGATAAGGGTGGGTATGGGCACTGTGGTCAAGGAATGAATTTTGAGGTTTCAAGATCCGGGGTGGGTGAGCAAAGGAGAGTCCCAGGTGATCACTGGAGTTGAAAAGATCAAACATTTATGAAGTTATGATCACCTAGGGAGAGTTAATAAGGGTTTAAAAGTTAAGGTTGGAGATTAGCAATTAGAAAAGTGCTGAAGTCATCAAGAAAGTGTGTGTGTGTGTGTGTGTGTGTGTGTGTGTGTGTGTCCTTCCTGGAGTGTGGGAATAATTAAGATAAAGAAAAATTAGAATAAATAAAATGGTCTGAACTTCAGAAGGATAGAGGCTGCTTTGCAGTAAGTACATGGCTTGGAAATGAAAAACAGGGCTTAGGAGTATTTTTGAGTGAAGGTTGGGAAGGAAGAGGTGATGCCCAGGGAGGAAAGTTGGGTATCAAAAAGGTGGTTTGAGTAAAGACGTTTACAATGGACTAGAGCTTCACTGGGGTTCCTTTGTAGGAAGAAGCTTCTGGGACACACGAAGTGGAGCATGGGATGGACCTGGAGAATTAACGGAGTCGGACAGGAAGGAGGTCGTAGAGGATGCGTGGGCTCGTTTAGAGGCCTGTACCCTCTAAGGGCAAGACGATGGCGATGAGGTCGCGATTTATCCCTGGCAGTACTCGGCGGCACTAGCTAGCCTAAGTATTGGCTATATCCTGTGATGGGCACAGGCATGTATGGGCGGGGGGGCTGTAATGGGGTGGGTCTGGGGATCCTAGGCTCTGATACTCAACATCCAAGGACTGAAGAGGGCCTTAGGGGCCAGAGCTCTCTCCTATCTTCCACCCAAAAACCGCGAGGCCCAGAGAGGTTAACCGGCCTACCCGGGGCCACAGAGCTGGTTTGGTCTTCACGCCTGCGCGGCGACCTTTCCACTTCACAGCCTCTGGCGTACACATTTTGGCTTTCTCAGCACCAAGGGGACACCAAGGGATGTGTCCCTGCGTGAAGAGAAACCCTGCCGGGGTCATCTGGCGCGGACACCGCCTCCGCCAGCCGCGCCTCCGCGCGCCCGGGCCGCTGCTCTGGCTGCGCGAACGGGAAGTACAGCGGGTGACAGCACCGGGCACGCGCGCCGTGGCTGTGCTTAACCTGCAGCCACGGCTGCCTCAGCCCGGCCCCTGCTGGTTAAATCAGTCACGTCGGGGGCGCTTCTCAAACCCACGGCCCACAGAGCACGCTCACTCTCCCAGCAAACCCCGTGCGGGCCAAGGGGGAACCGCGGCGGTGCGAGGCGTGCTCCTGCGCGGGCGCCCCCTGCAGCTCCCCCGGGGCCCAGCACGAGAACAGCGGCGGCGCCCCCGCGCGGGCAAGGGTGGACGTGGCGACCGCGGAGCCGCCCCCTCGCGACCTTTCCCCGTTCCGAAAGCGAGGCCCCAGCAGCCGACGGGGCCTGGCCTCCGCGCCGGCGGGACGAACTAGGCTGCGGGGCGGGGCGTGAGCGTGGGGGCGGGGCGGACGCCAGGGGCGGGGCGCGACGGAGCGCCGCGCGGGCCGAGGGGCGTGGCCCGGCTCGTCGGAGCGGGGCGGCGGGCGGCGCAGGCCTGGTGGTGGGAGGTCAGCACGGGGGCGGTGTCAGAGCCTGGGTGGTGCTGGCCCTATCGGTAGTAGAGGCTGGGGACGGTCGCGGGGTGCGATGAGGTAGCGGGAGGGGCATCCGCGGGGAAGCAGGGAACACAGCGGGTGCGGGCAGTCTCCGGAGAGCAAGGCCCGGCCTTTCAGAAGGCTCCCGGGGAGAGAAGACGAAACGGAAGTCCCGAGGGGCATTCCCCATCCCGTCCCCAAACGGGGTCCGGGGTGCACTTGCACGGGGCCGAGGCTAAGGTGCGAGCTGCTAAGGCAACCAGCCTGGGTGACCAGCTGCCCCGGCTTGCCGGCATTGCGGGCCTCCTGACTATTCTGCCTCACTCGGTTCCACCCAGAGCAGACAGGGAGGCTATAGGAGGCCTCCTGACCGTTCATACTGCCTTTCTTTTCAACCTTAAGGTGAAGGCACCCCGCACACTTTCCCAACCAGGCCCGGAGATGCCCGTCCTTGCAAGGTAGAAACTTAAGCGGGAACCTTCCGCCCTAAAGGTAGGTGGAATAGAGGAGGGCACATTTAGCTTAATGTTCTGTCCTGTAGAAGGCAAATTACAGCCCAGTTGTGGAGCCGTGAAGATAATTCTGTGCTCTTATCAGCTTTGACAATAGAGATCTCTGTTCTGGAATTTCTTCCACATTATGAAACCCCACAGTTCAGATGTCCAACAAGAAACGCCATTAGCTTAAATTTTCCCATCAATTGTGTATCATTAAACTGGAAAAAACTAGATAATTAGAATACATGATAGGTTACAGACAGTAATTTCCAATATTTTCACTTTTCCAACTCAAAAAGGCTCGTGGTGGACCAGCTGTTTGACCCATTCAAGTGGAAGGATGAAATCTCTACACAGGAACACGATCTGAATGGAAGACACCTGCCATCGTGAGTCTGGCTTTTGACTAGTCACCTGATCTTCCCCAGGGTGACATGACGACTTTGAGATGGCAAACTTGAGTGAATGAGATATAAATATCAGCTTGCAGTTAAATTACAGAAATGGCAAGACCTATATTAGTTCTCTTTTTGTTTGGTCTTGAACAGCTTTGAGTCACACTGGAAACGAGTATTTTTCATGTGGCCCTAATGAGTCATTTCATAATATTGTTACTGGTACACCAATGATAGGAGGAAATTGGAAATCAGGTCATGCTCTTACGGTTACCACTAGTTTCTGTAATTGGAGCAGGTTCCATAAGAGATGAAGGAACAAATTTCATGATTTTTATTTTCACTTTTTCAGCTCCTCTTCCCCCCAAAATTGATTAGGAATGAGGAAAGCAAACAGTAGTTTGGTGTGTCCACTCTGAGGTATTAGCAGTGAGTTCATCCCACTCCCGGGAGAAATTAAAGGTGTACGTGAAGGATAGGTTAATTTAAGTCACTAGTGTGAATGTGCATTTTATATTTGACTGCTCGTGTTTTTCTGGTAGATGCAAACAGTATGGCACTCTGAACAGACACTAAGAACAGCTCTCATCTCAAAGAACCCAACCCTCGTGTCACAGTATGAGAAGCTAAATGCTGGGGAACAGCGTTTGATGAACGAAGCCTTCCAGCCAAACAGTGATCTCTTTGGACCCATTACCCTGCATTCGAAATCTGACTGGATCACCGCCCATCCTGAGGCTCCCCAAGACTTTGAACAGTTTTACAGCGATCCTTACAGAAAGGCACCCTCTCCGGAGAAACGCAGTATTTATATACAGTGCATTGGTATATATTGGTAAAAACTGGTTTTGGTTTGGTTTGCAGTGGTGCTTGTTGCCAGGGATAGTTTGGGCTGTTGATCCCATTCTGGTGGTTAGTTTTTATCATGGTTTTTGACATTCACTCCAGTGGTGGGAGTTTTGTAGCTAAACTGCCTTAAAAGAGGACATTTTGTCTTTCTAATTTATATTCACATCAATGAATGATAAAGGTGTATTGAAAATTTAGAGTTGGTTTATTTCTACTTCCAAATTTCTAACTTTAGACTGAGGTAAAGAGTGAATATTTTAATTATTTAAAGTCTGTGTTTAAATTTTCTTCCCTATTACAGGAGCTCTGGGAAACACCAGAATTATCAGTGAAGAATATATTAAGTGGCTCAAGGGCTACTGTGAGGCATTTTTCTATGGCTTGACAGTAAAACTCCTGGAACCAGTTGCTGTCTCTGCAACCAGGTGTGCCTTCAGAGTCAATGATAGCACACAAAACCTACAAATTCATGCAGGTGAGTGAAACAGCTTTATAATTCGAATTGAGTAAAGGATGTCTGTCTACTTACCTATCTCATGTGCATTTCTTTTTACCTAGGGCACATCCTGAACTTCTTAAAAAAGAAGAAACCTGGAGATGCCTTCTGTATCGTAGGAATAACAATGATTGATCTTTACCCAAGAGACTCCTGGAATTTTGTCTTTGGACAGGCTTCTTTGACAGATGGTATCATTTTCAACATTGGTGGTAGAAACTTGAGAATATTTGAAGATGTTGAGAGAAAAAATTTCAACCAGTTATAATTTTGATACTTAACACTATTCTATTTCTGGTGTGACATCGTGCCATAGTGGGATGTGTGCTGTTGATAGATTCCAGTGATCTGGGTTTCTCCCCAGGCTGTTGACCATTCAGTACCTATATGACCTTGAAGCTAATAATATCTATTTTACAGTCATTTTGGGAAAATGTACATAACAGTGCCAATACATAAAAAGCATGTAGATATGCCTTGCACATACATAGCTGTTAAGCACAATAGGTGGTAAATGTCAGTACTTCAGTAGCAAGGTGAATTAAATAAATTATGGTATTTGAACTGTAATTAACATAAGTGAAAATCTGGCTAATTGTTTTCCAACTCTTTTTGTAGTCATCCTGTATAGAAAAAAATGTTATTGTTGCTAAAAGTATTGTGGTGAAATATGTCCACACTTGTTTGGCCAGAGAAGGTCACCTGTGCACAAGTAGAATTATATTTTTTTCTTAACTTCCAGATGCTTACCTTTCTGAAGGAAATTGGATTGGATAAATGTACTATGAATTCATTTCCTTAACAAAAAAATTCCTTAGTATTTTCAAATGACAACTGAAAGGAAGGCACAAATAAAAATGATAATGTAAACAAGTCAGAGTATAAAGCAGCCCCTTTTAGAATGAGCTGTACTTCAAACTCTGTTCTCCATGTACATAAAGATGGCTGGAACAAGCCCACGTGTGACACACGGAGCCAGCTTCAAGGGTGTTGATTCTGGTGCCCTGACACCAGCCACTCTGTGGAGCTGTGCTGTGCCTACCGGGGGAAGAGGCCCGGCCCAAACACGGCCTCCCGGGCCCTGGGGGGCAGCGGCTGAGCAGTTTCCTCTGTGGCACAGCAGAGCAAGGTACTGGAGGCTCACTGACACCTGTGGAGCCCTGCCGATTGTGTTCTGTAATTATCACAAGTGCATGTTGTTCACGTGATCCTTTCTCATTGCTCCGTTTGAAGTACTTGATTTGGACTATTTTTTGAGAAAAAACCTTTGTGGGAAATAAAACTCTGGAACTCCCAATTTCTCAAGATTTTGACCTCAAGACCATTGAGTTTTATAGGGCAAGGCAAATTGGAAAGCACAAGGAGTTTGATAGGGAAATCTGGGGCAAAGACGCCCCTCAGGCTGTGGGACCGTGAACCTGGCAGCACACATGTGCCCTCAGCACGCGCCCGTCGGTGCGCCGCCCTGGTCTTCCCTTCAGAAATCATCCCCTCGTTCTGTGTTGCTTGTCCTCTTCGTAGGTGTGGGAATATTCAGCTTTGCCAGGTACGGCAGTGGGTTTTACAGCTCCCGCAGTGAAGGCAGAGTGAAGAAACTGCAGAAGATGCCCTCCCATGACTACTCCGTGTTCGATGACTATTACACTCCTGAGGCGACTGGTGCTCTGCTGCTTCGGTCCTGTAAGGTGAGTTGTTTAAAAGATGGAACAGGAGTATTTTTTAAAAGAGATCGTAATTCCCTAAACTGTCCACAATCCCTAAAGACAGTAGTATAAATGAATTTGTATAGTTTGTATACATCTGGTGGATGCTGTTTGAAATTATCAATAAAAACTGGATTTAAATGGGTGCCTAAATATTGAAATTTACAGTACCTGTGAGTTTTTTCTTTTGTCCTGTTAATTACATGCAATAATTACATCCTAACCCATATCCTAACCATTAGTTTAATTCCAGAATTCAGGTATCGGCAGGTAATCTCTTTCCAACTGCTGTGGTCATCAAGGAAAGCTGCCTGCCTGGGGCTTTTGGAGGCCTCTGCTCTCTGGCCTCTGGAGGAGAATGGGCCTCCCTCTTGGGCTCCAGGATGCCTCCTCTTGCAGTTAACTCTGACAGTGCCTGAGCTCCCGGCCCCTGCTCTCAAGAATGCCTGTCTCTTCATTTTCCCCTTTCTCGGTAGAGGAGACATAGGCTTTTCCTTCGGCTGGAGAAATGTGCTTTCTCTAGTACTGTTTGTTGGGGTTTGGGAGCTATGCCTGTGACAGTGTTTTCAAAGAATGTGCCCCGCATCAGCATCCCCAGGCGTGCTCGTTCACACGCAGACGGAACTCCCTCCTCCCAGACCTACTGACCCATTATCTCTGGGGAAGGGCCCCAGAACCCAGGTTGTAACAGGCGCCCCACTAGTCTAGAGCAATGGCTGTCAACCCAGAGCAGTTTTGCCACCCAGGGCCTTTGGCAATGTCTAGAGACTTTTCTGGTTGACTCAGGTGGGGAGAGGGTGCTGCCACTGGCATCCGGTGGGTGGAGGCCAGGGATGGTGCCAAACATGCTAGAGGCAGAGGACCTCTTCTCCCCTCTCTGGCCCCCGGGGGCTGGGAGCAAAGAGTGTTCCCATTCAACATGTCAGTGATGTGGAGTTGAGAAATCCTGTTCCAGGAAGTCATGAAATAAGAAAGGCAGTAAGACATTTAGGGAAATGAGAGATTAAGTCTTTGGGCAGATTGAAGTTTGGTGATGATGGTAAGGAAGTTGATTCCTTATATATATTTGTTTCTTGGAAAAGAAAAAGGAATGTGTGACTAACTCGGTATTGGTGAGGGTGGCGCTATAAAGCCTCAATGTGAATGTCTTACAGACTTTAACCCATGAGATCGGACACATATTTGGACTCAGACACTGCCAGTGGCTCTCATGCCTGATGCAAGGCTCTAATCACTTGGAAGAAGCCGACCGGCGCCCCCTGAACCTTTGCCCTATCTGTTTACGCAAGTTGCAGTGTGCTGTTGGCTTCAACATTATAGAAAGATACGAGGTAATGGGGACAAGTGAGAAAGGGGGAAGTGGTTATATAAGGAGCGAACTACCATTTTCTATTAGGCCTTTCTGTGAAACTGTAATTTATCAGAGGAAATTAGTGCAAAGATAAGCAGGAAACTGTGGTTTAAAAAAAAACATGCAAAGAAATACCGTTCTTAAAAACTTTGACTTGCCTCTGCCTTACACTTATAATTCAGTGAGAAACGGTGGAAGAGGTTTCTGTAATTCCTGTTGGTTTTGAGCAAGGGAGCTTGACCCTTCAGAACAGAATAAATAACCGATATGTGTGGTGAAGTTTAGCAAGTATAAATATGTGGAGGTGATTAGTCTTTCCCAATATGGGACAGAGGTGTGATACTCATTAGGAATGAAAGGATGATTTATTTAAGAAGGAAGAGGTCAAGTACCTAATCTGAGCATGCATTTAAATGTCTGTGCCCACATATGCCCACAAAATACATCACGTAACTCCTTGTGGGTATGACTGCTTATCAGCTGACTGCACATACATATGTCTACCCATACCTGTGTGTACACCCACCCATGTACACGCAGTCAACATCAAATTAAAAGCATAGTATAATGCCTTACAGAACATTTAACAAGTGGAAAAAATAATTATCCTTCTACCCAAGAAAACCTGTGAGGATTTGTGCATTTCTCTTTAATCTTTTCTCCTGTGCATTCTTTTGACCATAACTTGCCATCATAGTTTATGAAGTTTTGGAGAATGCTCTCGCTTTCACTGTATCATCACCAGTTGTGTTTCATATGCATGACCATCCTAATCAAATGGTAGGTCTTCATGGGGTAATTTAAGTCACTGCTTGAGATTATGTGATTTAGAAGCTAATGTTTTTCTCTCGCCTGAAGGTATTTTGCTGTGATTTGCTAAAATACCACATTTTAGCATTACCGCTTTTCCAGGCGCTGGTGAGGTGGGTAGATGAAGAGACTGCTGACGCAGCTGGAGTTGCCCTGAAACACAGACGTGAGGATAGTGGGAATCTGCCCAAACCCGTGGAAGCCTTTAAGGAATGGAGAGAGTGGATAATAAGATGCCTTGCTGTGCTCCGAAAATAGGGACCTTCAAACAGGAGTAATTGGAATAAATACTTGGTACATTCATTAGAATAAAGTGTTTACTGATTCTGCGCTGCCTCAGTAACGGGATAGAACCTTCTTTAAAGCACCTAAACCTTGAACTGAAGCTCACGTTGAACAATAAAAACTCTGTATTAAACTCTCTTCCATTGTAGTAGGCTTATCTGCGGCCACAAGCACGTCATTTCCTTCTTCAAATACAGTTAATGTCTTACAAAGGAGCTGGGACTTGCATGAACTAGCAAGTGGATAAATATTGTAAAAAAAAAGCTGTATGTGTCCCAAGAAAGGATTTCCAAGGAACATAATTTGCAGGAGGTGTTTTTTGGTTCTTTAGAAGCAATGCTCCTGCTCTGTTGGACCCAGTCAAGTCTCCCTCCCCAGCCACACCCCTTTCCTTCTCTGTACTGTCCTTACCCTCTGCGCTGCCTTAGTTTTTTTTCTTTACTGGTTATCACCTTGTCCCTGAAAGAAGCAACAACTCATCTTGGTTTTTAGCTGCTTAAAATGTGACCACCTCTCGAGAATATTTACAGGCAGAAATAACAGCACTGCGCTAACCTTCGTAATTCTCAATCTAACAGACATCGTCATTTGTGAGGAGTCTTGCAAATAATTTGTTGTAATGGTCCTCATGTTTGTGAATGCTGCACTTTTACAGTAGGCGAGAGCAGGTGTCAGGTTCACTCCTGCAAAAATACCTTTTTCTCACTTTGCATTGTGAAGTGTTTGCTTGAGTTGGGCAGAGAGCATGCTGGGTTACTTGTCAATGTGCCAGGAATGCCCTTCATGGCCTTTCAGGCTCTGAGCATCTGCTCGATTTCCACAGTGTGGAACAGGTTGAAAACCTCAGACTCGACAAACCACCTTTGCTAGATCAACATATCCTGGAAATCTAGAAATTAGGGATTAGCATTTTCTGCTTTTCCATCTTAACTTTAAGAGTATAACTTAAAGGTAATTCTTTTTTTGACCTTTGAAGCCTATATTCTTTCACTGTTACTATTTATGTGGTATGATTTAGAGCACATTTTGTAACTGAGTCAAGTGGTTTCGCCTACATTCACTCTCCTACTTGATTAAACCTCTTTAAGTCATTTAGAAAATGGTGGTTTGCCATTAAAACTAACTGGAGAGCAAACGCTTGGTCATTGTAATACTGAAAAGAGAACTGAATGGAGCATGGACGTTATGGATTCCGTTACAGGTTTTAGTTCCTCTTGAATAGTGTACCTTTAATTATTGTCCATTCTATTCAGTTTTCTTTTCTTAAGGTCAGCATTAGTTACAAACCTAAAATAACTCCTACTTGGCTAGGTGCGGTTATAGTCGTTTGCACAAGCTATAAAGCCTATTTGTACTTTGCACGGTGAGAACAGGACAAAAAAAGTCTTATTAGAATCAACTCGGCATAAAAGCTGGACAAACATGTTTTATGTAATAGGCATTTTAGGCAGCAAACATCACTTAAGTATTATGTGTACTTTTTGCATCGTATTTAGGGGCAATTTCTCAAGGGTTACGTTTTACAATCTAACTGCAACTAAATTTTATATACTATCGGTAAATCTTGTAGTTTTTAAAAACTATTTTCGCCCAGTAACAGACACCCTGGCCGATTTTGCTCTTCAATTGTTAAATGAGCAAGATATTTAAAGAGAATCAATGATTTCCAGGGTCTAATCACTTCCAGAAGTGCAATTTGAAAGATGGTTCACGTTGGCGCCTCCGGGATCGGCAGCGTCCCTCCGGTAAACAGAAGGATTAAGTCTGCAAAGACTTGGACGGCGCGGGTTCTCCTCCGTCCGGGCCCAGCTGGCTCGGCGAAGCCCAAGCTCGCTTCCGAGTCCGCGTGCGTCTGGGGCCCCGAGGTCCCGGCGGGCGGCGGGCCCTCCCCGCGCAGAAAGCCCCGGGCAGAGGCGGCGGCAGGGAAGCGACGGCGCCGGGCCGCCCTGCTTCCGCCCGGGACTCCCCGCCCGCGGGCGCGCCGGGGCGCGGGGCCGAGGGGGCCGGGCCGCCCACGTGGGCCGCTCACGTGGCCGCGCCCCGCGTGCCGGGGGCTGGGCGCGCCACGCAGCAGGGCCGGAGCGGCCGCGGCGCTCGGCAGAGCGTGGAGAGGGCTTTCAGATTTGCCTCTGGGTCCTTGCTCGGTTCTGGTCGATTATCTGCAGCAGCACCGTCCAAGGTAAATACAGTGCGGGCCACATATGTGACTTTCATTTTCTAGTAGCCACATTCGCAAATGCAGGACGAAGCACGTGAAGTTAATTTTAATCACATGTTTTATTAAGCCAGTACATCCGAGAATATTAATTGTTTCAACCTGTAAGCAATAGACAAATTATCGCGGTATTTTACATTCCCTTTTAGTACTACGTCTTTAAATTCCGTGTGTATTTGACACAGCACATCTCAATTCCTTCTGGCCGCGTTTCAGGGGCTCCACACAGCCCGTGGCTCCCGTGGCTCGTGGCCACTGTATTGGACAGTACCGCTCTAGGTCAGTACCCATTTCCAGCCTTCATGGAAAGGTGGACGTGTAAGTTAAACTATTAGGAGAGAAAGGCTTTTTGGTGGAAAAGGTTGTCCAGCAGCACCCTGTGTTCACATTCAAGCTTGTAAGCGCCTTTGCATTGGAATCGGGTCTTGCTGTTCGCTTTTGGATCTTGGTATTATCTGTGGCAGATTGTTTTTTACCCTCTCCTTTGATTGCCAAGTGCCTCGTATGTTCTTCAAATGCGTTTTTGCTTTTGGAAAGCAGAACTGTAAAGTTTTAATAACGTGGATATCACTGCTCAGTTCATTTTGCACGTGGGTACACAAGCCTGCAGCAGCTAAGTAAGCTTGCCGTGTGGTTACACCAATAGCAGAATGGGACCAGACCCCAAATCTCCCTCTTTTCCAGCTCTGCTTTGTTTTCACTGTGCTGCATGACCTCATAGTAAAGTACTGCAAGCCAGAAACCTAACCAATTACTTTTCAGATTGTTTATAGAAGGGGTTATAAGATTACACTTTCTTTCAACTTCTTTTCTACTCAAGTGGGGCCATCTGGGGTTGCTCAAAGTCCAAGAAATCACAGTCTATGTACATTTCCTTAGCACCAAAAAATATATATATGTGAAGAAAAAAGAGATTCAGTCAGGAAAAGCACTTGCTACCAGTTGAGGCTTTAAAAAAAAAGCATCATGAAAAAAATGTCTACTGGGAAACAGGTTAGGTTTGAACAAAATCTGCTCCAGCAGTATGTTAAAACTCACTTCTCTCCATTTGCCTACCTGTCTTGGCAATTTCTTCCCACTGTTTTCTTCCTTTGAGCTGACCCATGTGTTTAGGATACTACTGAACACTCTGAGCCCCATCCTCAGATGTTGGACTAAAATTTTGGTCTTGATCATAATGCTTTCAGTGTCCTACCACCACCCAGCTGCTTGATAGCAGCACCAGACTCCCTGGAGCTCTGATCATAAACAGCATTTTTTTTCTCTTGAAGAAGTCAATGAAAAATGAAGAACTCGTGCATGCATTCAACAGTATTTTTGGAGCACCACATGCTATGTGCCAGGCCCTGCTCAAAGCCTTGGGAATATAGCAGTGTCTAAAAAACTGCTACCCAAAGGTACTAGTGGAAGAACTGATGATAAATGCGTAAAATACTTTTATAACTTTTTTTTATAGAGTAAAAAGAGCAGAAAGAAGTGCTGTTTTGGATAGGATAGTCGGAATGCCTCTCCAAGATGATATTTGGAGGGGCCCAAATTGAAGGGTCACATCATGTACACACCCAAGGGAAGGGTGTGCCAGGGAAAGGGAATCACAGATGCTAAGCCAGAGGCTGGTGTTTTCAAGGAACAAAAGGGCCAGTGCAGCTAGAGCAGCAGGGGCAAGGGGAAACTAACAGCACCAGGCAGCTCACCAGGAATCCATTGTCAAGGGTTTTAGGTGTTAAATGTGATCATGTCTCACTTGTGCTTTAAAAGGATTATTGTAGGCTTCTGTGTAGAAAATTAAGGCAGGGGTGAGGAGGGGTGGATGTGCAGCAAGAGTGGAATTGGGCAAAGGAGCTAGAAGACTGGTAATTACCCAGCTAAGATGATACTGGCTTGGATCAGGCATGCTGGCAGAGTTGGCAAAGGCAGTCAGGGTCTGGATATTTTTAGAAAGTAAAGCCAATAGGATTCGTGGAAGATCAGGTTTGGGGAGGCCGGCCAAGAGTTCTGCTAAGAGCAGGTTAAGTTGGAAATGCCTAGTTGTCACCCGTGTGCTGTCACATAGGCATAAATCAGCCTGGAGCTCAGTGGCAAAGTTGGGACTTACAACGGGGGTCATCCTTGCAGAGAAGGTACTCAGTGTTTCAGCTGATTCTAGGGGAGTCAGTTGCTAGGGTAGTTGGTGTGCTTGTTCTTGAATTGCTGGAAAGGTTCATAAATTATATACATACATGGCCATGATTTATTTCCTCTCAATAATATTTGGTGAATGAAAATAATATGTTTAAAAAGCCTTTATAGATGAAGTATTCTGGAATATCGCTTTCACTGTCCAATTTCCCCTTTAGGAAATCCATGGTCGCTGAAGTAATTTTGATTTGAAAGGAAGTTTTCTTAGGTGAAAAGCAAAGTTGCAAGTTCTTGAGCTTGCCACACGTTCTGCACCCTCAGGGCGTCGTTATGAAAACTGAACACCAGGGGGAGCTAGTTTCCTTACTTATACAATGGTTGGCCACCTGTTGGAGATGGTAGCCGTCACTTTTATTAAAGACAGATCTGAGGGCAGCTTCTCTTTCAATGCAGTGTATACTTCTCCTTTTATCATGTAACATGTCAGAACTGTCTTTACATTGATAATTTTAACTAATGCTCATAACCATTTAAAATTTTAAAGGCGACGGTTTAAAGGCAGTAGATCCCTATAGTGAGCTTTTTAAAATAAGGATTCACGATTATTTCTGATTTAGAATATTTGCCAAAGAGTATGAAAATCTAAACGTCATAAATATTTCTCCAGTGACTTGGACAACTGGGTCATGAGAACCCTGACATAGAATCTGTTTTCTATTTTATCACCGGATATTAAGCTAAAGGAAAAGCAAATAAATGCACAAAAGCCCCATTACAGGTTTATTGGAGTACAAAAATGATAACTTTGTTAAAAGAGTTGGAAACAGTGTATCAGTTAAGCAAGCATTTATCTTAAATGTGCACATGATCTTAACTCATTTTTACCACTGCAGTAATTTTGCGTTTTGGGTGGGAGATAGTCTACATTTATATGGAAACATTAAGTCAACAAGGTAAAAGCAGAATTGCTTTAATCATGGGAAATGGAAACTAATAATTAACATGCTGTCAGCTATTTGATCTTTCCTACCTTTGGCCCCTATGATCTAAGGGTTACTGCTCCCAGTGATCCTTCCTATCAATGAGGACTGCTGGTTTTCAGAGGTGTGCCACGGGTGGTACCCATCCAATCCTGTGTGGCAGGTGCATAGAGCAGGGGGCAGGAACTACAGTCCACAGGCCAAATCTAGTCCACTGGCTGTTTTTCTTTACAGATTGTGAGCGAATGAGGGTTTTTACATTTTTATGTGGTTGAAAAAAATCAAAGTAGTATTTCATGACGCGTGAAAATTTTTACGAAATTCAAATTTTGGTATCCATAAAAAACTACTATTGAAACAGCCATGCATGTTCATTTATATATTGTCTCTGGCTTTCTTCAGACTGTAACAAAGTTGAATAGTTGTGACAGAGACCATAAGGCCCTCCAAACCTTAAATATCTGGACCTTTACAGAAAAAGTTTGACAGCCCCTGGTTTGGAGAGTGTGTGTTGTTTACTTAGAGATTAGAACAGTTCTTAGGACTTAGAGTCTGTAACTGAATGTAGATGCCTTCACTATTTTCATGTATTACTTTTGAGAGGCTCAGCTATTACTCTGTTGTGACCATGATGTCATTTTATTCGTCTATTTTTTATTAAGAAATAATTAAGCTCAACCGACACTTCCTGGAAATGTTTATGAGTCTCTAGTAGAATTGAAAGGTGTTGCAGAAAAGTTTAAAAAAATCACTTACTTGAAATGAACCTTCTTTGAGTTTTTACAACTTTCACTGGATCCAGCAACAGATGCTGGTAAGTCAATTAAAAAAACCAATCAGTCTCTTTAAATAAAAGAGCCATACATTTATTGCAAATCTAGAAGTACCAGAAATTTCACTAATACAGGACAAATCAGCAATTCTGCTTTAATTTTCTTCCAAACATTTAAAACCTTGATTATTGACATACTGAAATTGGCATACATTTTTTTTTCATGCATTTAACAGAATGGATTTAGAGCAGGTCGCTCAGAAATCAGTTATAAATATTAAATTGTATTGAACATTCATAGTAAAAATGTTGTAAAGTGCTGAAGTCATGTAGGTCTGCAAAACTGCCACAAGCTCCAAGTCCTTCTCAAGCAGTGACAGGCATTTGCTACATCCACCGTGTTTTAGTTGTGTCTGCTTTCGACCAACACGTTGTCATTTTTTCCCCCAATCCCCAAAGTTTTACAGATTGTCCTATTTCTATGGCTGATAAAATGCTATATAAAAGGTAGCAGGTGGTGATGAACTGTGCCATTTTCATTTCAGTGCAGAGAAAGATTCAAGCTTGTGTGTACCTGTACCCAAACTAGGCTGTTATATTTTTTCCCCCTGAGTTGTCATAAATTAACAGTAAAGATGAATAAAGATGGAGCAGCAAGTATCAACCATCACCTGTACGGTGAGATTCAGTACATGTGAGTAAGCAGCCCACCTGTTAACCTCACACGTGCCCTTTACATAAAAATGCTAAAATGAGAAACTCTATACATGTAGTGTAACTCAAAAAAAAAACACAAAACTCAAAAACCAAAGAACAATGACCTGTTACCTGATAACTCTGAAAAGTTAGAGAGCCATCAGGGATTATATGAGGATTATATAACTTGTAACTCTTAATGGTAAAAGTAAATGTCTCTGCTACCCCATGTGAAATGCAGAAATGCTTCAACAGTTAGATGTTTTTTTTTAAAAGAAAAAATCAGAAATGCTTCAGTGATTCAATGAAATATAATTCTGATTAAAGAAGATCATCAGGTATTTTTAGGTGATAAAATAAATCATTTAAAAAAGCTAAGGCGGTTTGCCATTCATCGTTTTTTTCCCCTTCAAATAACACATGTAACCTTTAATCAAATGGAAGAATCTTTACAACTTGGCCTTTTATGACAGTAACTTTTCAATGTAAGAAGTATTCTTTGAGGCATTTAAGGGATTGCAGAATGCTGTTTATGTCTCAGGTTTTCTTTCTTTTGATTACTTTCATCATCCTGGAATAACTTAATAATAAATAGTGGTTTAAATTAAAGACACTACAATCACATATTTCTGAATAATTAAAAGCAACAGGAAACACATTTTTGAATGCCATTCTGTATATTCTATATTGAAATACTTCTGGTAATGACTGGCCATAAAAAGAAGTGATCATCTTCACATTTATGAAGTTCAAGTTATATGTATCTTTAAAATTTCCACTTAATAGCCAAATGTTTGGTCTTACACTGTACTTGATTTCCATGGAATATCCAGAAAGTTAAGAGGCCATAACTTGTTAGTGGAAAACCTCAGTATTTTTCAAAGGGTTTTAAATAAGTTGTTTGTATTTCTGGAAAGGAGAAATTTTGTAAATGAGTTAATTCTTTTTTTCTGGATGGCCAATTTCATCTCAATGACCTGGGCCAGATGTCATTTTATAAGATAGTATTTTAATTCATGCGAGAGCTCTTAAAACCACTTTGCCAATCGACGTCACTATTTTAAACCTGGAATCTGAAGCAGAATCCTATGTATCTTTGTACTGCTACTGAATACAGCCAGGTTTATGTTTGGAAGAGTGGGTGGTGATTTTTGTTTCGGCTTAGGAAACAAGCAAAAAGGAAAACTTAAAAGAAAAAAAAAAAAAGGATGTTGGTAGTGGTGTTCCACGTATACATTCCCTTTAAAATGTAGATTTGAAAGTGGGTAAGGCATACTTCCCTGTGCCTCCTGTCCCCCTTTTCCTCCCCAGCCAGTGGGACGGCTGATGCTGTAGGAAAGCAGGTCATACTGGCTCCATTTTCATACGAACTTTTTGCTCATTTTTCCCAAGGTCCATTTCAAGAAAGTCTTCAGGTATGTCTTGTAAAGCTTTCCCACGGTAACTCTCTGTCTTTGCTTCACCTGCATGGTGGCGCTGGCACAGCCCGTTTTTACATGGTCTCACAAGAGCAAGGCACACAGAGGCCACGGCCATGCCAGCTGCGCAGGAGTAGAAGGCTCTGCTGTATATCTTACTGTGGTCCACCAGCAGACCTGGGAGAAAGCATGTGCATCCATTAGCAATGGGGACACAAACCATCCCTCACCCAGGCTCCCCCAAACTTAGGAGCATCTCAGTTTCTGTGCCTTCTTGTCTTTATCTCATTTCTCTAAAGGAAAAAAAGAGCATTGAAAGTAGGAATCTTTTCTAGACTGGGGAGAAAAAATAAATCAGACACACATGCAACATGCTTATTAACACCTGAGAAAATCATGGGGCTAACTGTTCTTCATGGGCTAATCTGTCCTGGGAGAGAATAAAGCATGAGACGATTAGATGTGTGCATCTTTGAAAAGGTAATATTCTTAAGAGCTCTGTTATTTTCACTGGGGTTCACTTCAGGTGTCTTAACATAGGGTCAGATTTCTAATCACCATGACTTTAAGGAACTCCTTCAGGTCTAAGATATGGAACCTATCCATGTCCTCCCTACAAGAAGTCAATTAAGTATTTGCAGCATGTAGCTGTGTGCTAAATTCTGGAACACTGTTCCTAAGAAGGGAAGATGACTTACAGAAGTCCCTTAGCTCTCTGGTGCCCCAAGTTAGAGTGCAGTGAGGTTATAAATCCAGGGGTTCCCTTTAGCATTTACAAGACAAGATGGTAGAAAAAGGCTGGGGCAGCTGGGACCACAGACATAGGTCCCAATCCTGATGTCATCACTAATTTACCCCATGACTGCTGGCTTACCATTCTCTGACCTTCATTTTCCTCATGTTTAAATTAAGAGAGTTGACTTAGGTAATCTCTAATTCTGCCAGTTCTGAAATTCTATGAAATATAAAAATCAGTAGATGTTTTTTCATTAGACTTGAACAGGAATCTGGCACCATTTATAAGGAGATAGTAGACAAACGTTTATATTCTGCATATTTAAATTACCTGCAAGCGGTGGTCCAGCCAGGCCTGCTATACTCTGAATGAAGACATAGACACCAGCTGCAGAAGACATCTTCTCGATGCCCACCACATCGTCCTCAGCGAGCAGTGGAATGTGGGTGCCTCCTATTGTTCCGAACATAAAGCCAAAAAATATGCTGCATGACGTGAGCCCCCAGAATTCAGTAGCAAAGGGAAAGGCAGACAGAGACACAGTCAGTAAGATGACGCAGATGAGTTCAATGTAGATCTTACGGATGGGCTCTCGGTTGAGGATGAAACCGGCTGTGATTCTCCCAAACACTTCGGTGATTGCCATCGTCGATAATAAAAAAGCAGCGCGGTCCTGGTCGATGCCCAGACTGATGCCCAAGGGAATGATGTAGAGCGAAGGTGCAAAGAACCCCAGGGTTGCAAAGAGACCAAAAAAAGCGTAACAGATAAAACTTTTCTCTTTCAAGATGGAGAAGTCCAGTAATGGGGCTTTCCTGGTGCCCTGCTTGGATCTGGTCTTGCCCAGGCTGTGTGGTGGGTTGGCCTTCGGCTCCAGCTCCACGTTGGCATGACTAGGCACATTTTTAGGTGAGGTAGTTAGTTCTACTCCTGAGTCAATGGAATCTATTGAGGTGCGCGTTTTCTCATTTTCAAGCATATATTGCACTTCTTTCCGATTTTCTTGCGCAGTGATTTTCGGGGACCCTAGTCCTTTGACACTAAGTGGTCTTAGCAATGACCCGCACACCACGATGTTGAGCTGCAGCAGGCCCACGAAGAGGAGACTGTGTCTCCAGCCAATGTTCTCCTTCAGAGCCGTGATCGCTTGGGTAGGCGAGAGTGAAGAAGTAAATCTGGGGTCAGAAACGGACTCAGAACCCAAGAGAAAATCTCGAGCAGAAGTAAGGATCCAGATTTAGTAAGAGATCATGTAAACATCTCCTCAGCAGTGTGAGTGCGGTCCACCTGTATTCCCCTTTATTCTAGGCTTTGGTGCTCTTAGGAATTAATAAGGAGAAAAATGTGCAGAATGACTGTTACACAGAAAGCAAAATATTTCGGCCCAGGTCTCCAGGAGAGCTTTGGACGGTGTATTTTGCCAGGGAGAGGCACAAGAGGTGAAATAAGTTTGTGACCTACATCAAGGTTTGGCAGACGGCAGCCTGTGGGCCAAATCCAATCTGCGGCCGGTGTTTGATAATCAAGCTGGACCGCAATGCAGCTCACCCTCCGTGGTGCATGTGGTCTCTGGCTGCTTTTGTGCTGTATCAGTAGAGTCGAGGAGTTCTGACAGATACTTACACTCCATGAAGCCTGAACTATTTACTATCTGGCCTTTTCAAACTAGAACGTCCAGCCTCTGAGCTAGATCACTGTACATCCACTCATTCAATCCTTAGTAGCAATGGATCAAGTAAAAAATACATTAATAATCTAAAACCTGATCTGATTATCCCAGAATTAAATGATACGGTTCTCCCGTGTCTAGACCGGGTAGAATGTCCTTAACTATCTGAGTCGTCCTCCTTCCTGCCAGTAAGCCGGGTTCTAGGTTGCTGACCAGAGGCAGCTTGGTGGGGCGGGCTGGACACTGGAATGTGAGGCTGGGGTCCCCCACAGATCCTGAAGGAGTCTCTTCATCATCCCAGAAAGGCTAAAGGATGTTTGTTAGAATTTCATTTTACTGTACTCGAATTCTCTGAGAGCTGGCAGCAATGAGAGACACTCTAGGTAACTTGGTTACCTAGAAGACAGGCTTAGCAACACAGCCCCCCATTCTTAGGGGGGAGCACTTATTTTTGTGGCATATGTTTTGCTCACACCCCTCGTCCCCCATTAACATGGGAAACAGAGTTGCAAATACTTTAAGCTTGGATATTTCACAGTGCTTTATGCTCATCTGGCCATAATTAGTCTAGTTTTCCTTTCCCGGCTTCACATTTCTTGAGCGCCCACCCCGTGCCAGGGCTATGCTCTGTGCTAGGGAACCAGGCTGACCAAGAGGCAGCTTCTCCCCCTTAGGGTATTCACAGGCCACTGACTTCCCTCGACAGTTTATTTTGAAAAGTTTCAAGCCAACAGAAAAGTGGAAAGAATCGCACCTATACGGCCTGCCCACCCTTCACCTAAATTCAATAATAAACATTTTTCTCTGCCTCTCTGCCCATTTCTGTCCATATATTTATAGGTACATTCATTTTTCTGAACTGTCAGAAAAACTTCAGACGCCATGATGTAATGTCTCCAAGGTAAACAAACTGTCTACTACTTGTTCGAGTGCAATTCACATACTAATGCTACGAGAGGGAAATAAACCAGGCACTATTTCACTGTGAGATGCTACACACACAGATAATAAAACTGACTTTATTAGCATAATTTAAATCCACATTGAAATATGGCTCTTTTGACAAAAGAGAGAAATAATAGTATGACCCATCCCAAATCATTAAATTATTTATTTGGGAATGGAGGTTGCAAGTCTACCCACTGACTGTGTGTGTGTCAGGCATCTTCCTAGTTAGGTACCCTTGGGTCAGCATGAAAGCATGTGAATTCCTAAAGTGGGGTTTGGGAGGACAGATCCTAAAAACGTGCTGGAGAAGAGACAGCAGATGGCCTTCACTGTGCATACAGGTAAAGTCATCGTCAGCCAACTGTTGGCAAAAGACAGCGTAGCAAGAATAGCTGAGTCGCTTCCCCCGTTCCACATGAGCACAGAGACTCCCATGGTCCACCTACCTGGTGCAAAAGCAAACACAGCAAAACATTCTCCTGTAGAAGCAACTGCAGTGACCACGGAGCGTCGTTTGTCAAAGTACTGTGACAGTATAGTGACAGTCGGCAGGAAGCTAAGGCAGTACCCGAAACCTGTGACAGGGGGTTGGAAGGAGCAGTGAGGGCCACATCCGGGTGACACTGAGGCTGCATTCAAAGACCTGGGCCTTCTCTGTTTATTTTGTAAATCACAAATTCTGGGAGTCAAGTAATTCATTCTAGAAAGAGGTGTTATAGCAAAGAAAAATGGGTTTCTTAGTGGTTTGGGAAAGCTGCAAAGATGGATTTGGGGATGTGAGGAGTATGAAAACTGTTTTTTTTTTTTACTTTTCTGCACAAAATGCATTTTTATATGATTCACAATGGATGAAACTATTACTGAATATTATTGAATATACTTTTTATGTAAGACCTGTATTTGGACATAATTGAATTTTGATATGTGCAGAAAATGTGAAAAATTTACCAGTGTGCACATCTTAAATATCTATCTAATCTGTGACTACAGATGGACTCTTTTTAAAGGGAAAGAGGTTTTCGCACACCAGCCCTCCCGGCAAGAACAAGCCCAGTGCACCGCACCTTCGTCTACAGCTCAGGAACCTCTGGCTCTGCCTGGGGAAATAGCAGCAAAAGACATTCTTATCTTACTTTGTGAAAGTGATGCCTTTGGCTGCAAACTACCATGAAAGAGAAGTTCTCTTTTTCATGAGTAAATATTTTTTTAAAAATCTGACAAAAAAAACCCTCTTGAGCATTGAGAATAGGTCCATACAACCCAGCTCAAAACCAGCGATCTGGAGCTTATCTATTTTAAAGAAAAAAAGAGAGGAGAAAAAGAAATACACTTTGGGTTTGATTTCCCATTCCCCCAACCCCCCTGTGTTCTTCAAAATAAGTATCTGGAGAAAGTCTGAGCCCAGGAGAAACACTTACCAGAGATGATGCCAATTGAGATGTACATCTGGTAAACCTCCTGGGAAAAGGAGGCCACCACCATTCCTGTGCTAACAAGCAGCCCTCCAGCCATCACCACCACCCGGTGTCCAAAACGTGTGCTCAGCACAGTGGACAGGGGAGCTGCGTTAAAAGAGCATCATGTGATATTTTAACTCCCAGAGGCATAGCACTAGTTTTAATACAGTGCTTTTGTTTAAGTCTTGAACAGAGAGAGATGATATACAATCAATGTGTAATACATTTTATGCAATGGTTTCTTAAGTCGGTTCAGGAATTATTTCAGTATTTGTCTAAACTGGACAATAAGTTCTTTGGGCTCCTTAAAGAGAAAGCCAAAGTAATATAATATCAAACTTATAGTTATATTTTTAGACAAAAGATTTTTACTCATCATGAGTACCTATAAAATTAGACATGCAGTTGTGTTATTCTGTAATAAAAGGGTTTTCCTACAATGGCTTGAATTTTTTTTTTAACACTACCTGAGATTCTTTTAAGAAAGCTCCATTTAGGGTGGACTTCTAGCTCAGTTTCATTTCATTTTTCTGACAATGACATGAAAGTACAGTGAATTCTGTTATGCATACCAAAAGGGTAGGTATGAGTTGGATAATTCAGAGTGGCTGGTGAATTCTAGTTTGCTTAGCTTCTACACTTCATATGCTCTAAGACATTTACATCTGGCAAATTTGTCTCCTAGCTGTACATCAGTTGAGCTGGGCTAACATAGTACAGGACCCATTAAGGGGCAGGTAAAAGAACATGCTGGATAGAGTGGGGAAAAAAAGGACTAAATTTTGTTAGAGTAAGTCCATACATCTCCTTTATGTTAGCAGAATATAAGTTGATATTCATATTTGAAACCATTATAAGATTGTATATCAAGATACTGTAATAAAAAAATTGAAATTGATTATAGCTTATAATGAAACCATTATTTTCATTTTTAGGCAGTAGATTGGCTCAAAGCATTTTAAGTATACTAGAATAATAGCACTTGGAAGAATTACCTTCCAGGATAGTAGTATTAATAAAAGAATGGAGATTTCTTGTTGACTATATTGTTATCTGGAGCTGAAAGTTAAGCTTTGGGATTTTCTTTATATTTAGATGACTGAATGTAAAATTTGGGTTCTAATTCATTTAAATGATCTTTCTGAGAAATTAAACAATCCACGATTAAAAAATTAAGTATCTTAATACTCAAACTGGAACTGGGAATGAAACTAGCAGGAGACAGTTTTGGGGTGAATAAGAATTCGTCCTTGCCCCAGGAGGAAGGAAGAGTGGGGCTGCCTCTTTCAGAGACTGAAAACCAACTATATTTAAAGAAAGGTTTAGAAAACTGCAGTGGCAACAGCTCCACCCAGGGCTTTAGGGGGAAGTTAGGACAGCCCAAGGTCAGCCCCACTGACTTTCTGCAGTGATTTCAACAGCCTTGTTCTCTCAGGAAGCTCGTGGCGTGGCCCGACAGCCAGATCAACTGTCACGAGACCTGGTAGGCATGTTTCAAGTACATGTGTACGGGGCCAAGTAAAATTAGTATGCAAAAATCACACTAAACCCTGTTTTCTTTGATGTCGCCGTTTGCATGCAGGAGAACTGCACCCTGACCAGGGAAGTCCTGTAGGGAAGCAGGTGTATGGAATTTAGCAATTGTAACTTTACATTATATCCTTTCTCCCATCCCATTTTCTTCGTGTGTCCATACTACATGTTTCCAGCCTGTTTCCTAAGCCTGTTTTTATGAAACCAGGGTGTAGTATGTCAAGTAACTTTGATGTTGCTTCTTGAGAAAATGACTACATCCCCATGGAACTGGGGTTACTGCGATCCTCAGAGTAATCTCCAGTATCCCGAGTGTGCATACAGTAGGTACTTAATACATGTGTGTTAAACTGAAGGCAGTCAAGGCTGCCAAACGAGGCTCTCTTTTTCAGCACCAATGCTTCTTACTATCCCCAAATGCCCGAAAACCAGATATATTGAGCGAGAAAGGGCCAATAGACCATATAAGGAAATGCATCACCCCCATAGAGAGAACCATGACATAACCTGGCAAATGACATAGGCTTACATAATGTTTAAACTGAAAGATGGACTAACCTGTAAATGTTAAGACAAACACACATAGTGATATGATCCATGAAATCCTGCTATTAGATTCATTAAAAGTGTCCATTAAGTCATTGAAGAAGACACCAAATGACTTGATGATGCCATAGGTGAAGACTTCCACAAAGAAAAAAGAAATCGCTATTGCCCAGCCCCATCCCCCATCAGGCACTTGAGTATCGACATTGGTTCTGGGACAAAGCTGTGATTTCTTTTGGGTCATTCTTAACCTGAAATAAAAAGTTAAAAAAAAATTCAGACCAGCAATAGAATGAAAGTGATGATTCTAATATGCTTTAGCAGACATAACTGAGAACTAGTTACCACATTTCATCAGTTGATGAATATTGAAATGATATGCAGTTAGTATAAAGTCTTTGGACAGTTATATATATATATATGCAGATATAAAATCTTTGTATTATATATGGAGGCCCCAAAGAATTTGGAAAAAAGACTTCCAAGCTGTGACATTTAAATGGGAAACACAGAAATGTTAAGGAATCAGAACACAATAATTAGGGGCTCCTTGAAGGATACAGAATGGCCACCAGACCAAGTATCAGGGCTGACCTTGAACTTGAAGACAAGGTAGGGAAAGGAAGACTGAACTGATCATAAGGAATGTTGATCAGAAATGAAGCCTAGAAAAAGGCAGGCCAAGAGCTGAACACTGACAGGGCTCCGGTACCTTCCATGGGCTAAGTGCTTGCGACACCCTTTGTGTCTCCTGTCCAGTCAGATCATCCAGCCACCTCTCCTTGATCCCATTTCCCACTCAGCAACATTCCCATTATGATCTGGGGTCATATGCGGATGAACCTCCACGGACAGAATGTCACTATAAACCAAAGTGTGGGATTTCTGTCTCTGGGAATTTGCTTAGCATGAGGAAGCTCCTCAGAGCAGATCACCACTTGGCGTATTAGCAGTTGAAGTTCTGTATGCACCCCAAATATGCTAGATACACAGTGACCACATAAAGCTCTCCCAGCTTTCAGGGTGTAGCAGCCACTTAATTATGATACTCCTGACTTTGCTATGCTTTTCTGTTCAAACCCAGCAAACCCCAGAACAGAAGACCTGTGCCCATAACACCATGGAGTGAGAGGAAACACTATATTTAACACTGGAGGGAGGATAGTTCAACTCGAGTCTTCTACACTGGGACTCTAGTACATGAACACTGTCGTTTTCAAAGTGTCTGCAACTACATACAGTTTGGAAACGATGTGTTTTTAGATCAGCCAAAAATTAACATCTATAATAATAAATGAATCCATTGTCTTAGAGCTCTTAATGGCAACCCATCTTGAGTTTAAGAACTCACAATTATTCCACTGGATACAAGTGAATTTTCAGGATGCATGAGTATCCTTTTTATAGCCATAAACTGTGGTATTCAAGTAGTAGTGCAGTTTTTCATTGGTGATGGAAGGCACTTGAAAAATAACAGGACACAATCTCACCTATCCAGTAGACTTGCCAATTTCTGGTGTTAGGATCTAATATTCTGAACTTACTGTATAAATCTTAAAAAGCTGCAAATCTGACCTGAGTATCATCTGTCCTCTTGATAGCACCATTTCTGTAGGAGCCCAGGACTCTGAAAGAACTATCTACTCACTTTTTACCCTATTAGTGCTAAGTATTTGATTGCATAAAATAGGGCATATATGCTTTAAGAAGCTTATGCTCTCTGCAGCAAAGACCTTTGCATTTTGATGTGTCAGTGTGTCATTCCTGACGGCAAATGGAAAGGTGAGAAGGGCAGGCACATAGCTCAAGATACAAAGTGAGCAGCCACAGAACAGGTTGCCACTAGTGTCCTCAACATGGAAAGCAATGGATTTAAGATGGGAGCCAGAGGCCTCTAGCAAATGAGGTTTTCCTAATACTCCTCCTTCATTAAACTTTCAAAATGCACTTCCAAGATACGGCAGCTGGGGAAGAGGAGTGAAAACAGTACTAGGCTGAAGATTTAGAAGACCCGCCCCCCAAAAAGTCTTTCCCAGTGGGGGCTTTAGAATGTTTATCCCCAGGGAGAGGTGCAAGAGGGAGGGAGGGAGGGAGGGAAAGTGGTGGAGGGCTGCCAGCTCATGGCCTAGCCTCCACCCCTTGCATGCCAGCCCCTACGAGTTTGAGCGTTTCCTTGTGGAGCCGGCAACTCCTTTACTAGCCTCTTAACCAGCTCCATGCGTCCGGTTAATCTTTTAGACATGGTGCGCTGTCATGACATTTTTGTGCTCAGCCATTTTCAATGGCTTTCCTCTTTCTGAAGGATGAAATCCACTGATGAGCCTGACATTCAGTATCCTTCATCCCTAGAGCCCACCTCGTCTTTCTTCCTGTTCTAAAACTTGAGCGCCTGCCACGGCCAAAATAAGACTCCTCCTTACCCTCCAGTGCCCAACTGCCTTGCCTGTGGCCATGCCTTCCCCTCTGCCTGGGCGTCCCCTCTACGGCTGGTACCTTTAAGGCCCTGCTCCATCAAATCGTCTTCCTTCTATAACGCTTCCTCTGACGGACTCGGCCTAAGGGTTCTGTTCCTGTGACAGGCATCATGTAATAAGGGGGTATGATTTACCTTTGTGTATTTATCTTATTGACACAACTTATAAACTCACAGATGGTAAAATCTGGAGCCTATCTCTTGTTACCCTCCTCTTCAGTACCTTGCACACCGCTTTTTGTTTTTTTCAGTGAAATATTTACTGGGTTCCAGGCCCAAGCTAGGAAGACAGAAATGGTCTCTACCTCCATGGACTTAACTCTGCTCATAATGCCAAGGAGCTTAAGGAACTTTAAGACTGAAAGGATTCATATTTAAGACTCTCCAGCTGCGTCCTTCCAGAATTCAGCACATTTCTGCAGGCAGTCAAACATACTGGCTACTAAGTCAAAGGCCACATTGGCACGATCATTCTGACCCAGAGGGGTGCCCATAAAACCTTTTGAGTCTTAACACAGGGCTTGAGACCAATCTGAACAAAAACATACTGGGATAAAATGAATGAAGGCCCCAAAGACATAAACTGAATCTCTTATTAACCTACAATCACTTCAGGATCAGGAGACAGAATATTTTTGTGGGATGGCATTTAGATGAGTAGGGCTAGGCGGCAGATTTGGTATGAAGGTGAGATTGCCTCCCGTCCTCAGAAGGCTCTGGGTCAGGCTGGCATTTCAGTTCTGGGGATGGGAACCCATCTCTCTCTCTCTCTCTCTCTCTTTTTTTTTTGCCTCCTAGGATCCCTGGTTTGCATGTGCAAAATGGGTGGCATCACGAGCAACCAGGAGCCCCAAAGTAGAGTTAGAAATACAGACTGTTAGAGCTCAAAGGGCATAGGGAGCTTGTCTTGTCCATTTTACCGCAAAATCCTACTCATTTTGCAAAATGGGGAAACTGAGCCCCAGATCAGTGAAGAGACTTGACCAAAATTATCAAGAATTAAATCTCCTACCTCCAGGGCCCTTCCATATCAGACTACAGGACAGCATTTTACAGACCAGGGAGGGGCGTGTCTTAAATTGCAAGGGTGGGGTGGGGTGGAGTTTGGGGGAGGAAACAAATTTTTTAAAGATAATAGCTCTCTTGGCCTGTGTGTGTAAAGAAAGAGGTCTGTGAGTGGTTTCACCTGGTAACTGTGTGACCTCAAGGAAGTCACTATGCCTCTCCGGGCCCTAGCTCCCTTTAGCAGTGAGGAGGCCAGACTGGAGAATCTCTAGGGCTCCATCCAGCCTCAGCAGTGGATTATTTTGTATTGGGCACTGAGGTCTTTAATCACCTGATTCTTCAGGCCAGACCTGGTGGTCCAACATAGCCTTGGAGATAGGAGGAAAGTGCAAATGCTAGATGGTTTTTGCAAACGCAGGGGGTAGAGTAATTGGATGTTGGTTAACTGATGTGCCTGCTGATTAGATGACTGACTTCTGACTGCTCTTCTTGTGTTTACTTTCTGAGCCCCCTCTGCGTGATCAATTCCTGTGTCTGTTTGTTTAAACTGTGCTTTACATCTGTGCTACTCTCCTAAAGCTAAATCCAAATATACCTTTCACCCGCATGGTTAGGTTTTTGGAGGACAAAAGCTTTCTTATTATGACCAGGAACATTATAAAGGAAAGATGATAGCCCAGTGCCCTCTTCTACTCTAAAAGCTATGCCTTTGTCATCCTAAAGCATCTTATACCCTATTATATTTAGTTTTGAAGATAAGACCACAATATAGGATGGCAACAGAATAACCCTGTTTCTAAAGCATACTGGAGTTAATTTCTGCATGTTGCCTCACAAAGGGGCAGTCAGCAACTCTTTGCAGGACCCAGTGCCTGGCAAGATTTTTGGCACATAGTATGTGCTCAGTGAAAATCTACTAAACAAAATAGTCTTGGGGTGCTCCTCAAGTAGTGCACTGCTCTGTCCTTATAAAACCAAGGCATCAAGTGGGGAAGCCCTTGGTTGCAAAATAAATCCTTCCCTGGGCTCTTCTTTCCTTCCTTCCATTCCCTCAGCAGGCCAACTGGCATGAATTATCAGCCTCTACAAACAAAGCATTGCCACTAAGGCCTGAATTTGGAATCCAGTTGTGTAGAAACCTCTCTGAATTCCAGAACACAGACCTACCTGTCTGCTTGGGTTTTACATTTACAGTTCTGTGAATTTATCTGATGGGAGGGGCTATTTGTTTACCACGTGGAGAGCTAGCTGGGGTGGCAAGCTAGGTGCCCTTGTGGCCTGGGGTGACTCATCTGCCCCTTGATTTTCAGTGTGGTCAACAGGTAAGGCCGGGGAGTTGAACTAGACTGATGATCTCAGGTCTTTTCTGGCCTGAGGATCTACAAAACCTGACTTTGCTCTGAATTCCTCGATCATCTTAACTCTGGAGTCCTTTGAGATAAACCCCATGAGTTTGTCTTCTTGAGGCCCTCCAGCATTTGTTGATTTCTGTTTACCACTTATAACCTGGTACATAATCTTGAGGAAATCTCTTAATGTCTAAATTTCATCATTTGTAAAAGCAGGAGTTAGACAGGGTGGTCTTGCAGGTCTCTTCCAACTGTAAAACTCTCCAATTCTGAAGGGGGCTGGGAGGTGTTCCTGGCAGCCGTCTGCCTGCAACCTAATGATCTTCCAAAAGGAGTTTCATGACAAAATCTGCAGGGCACTTCGGACTATTTCCTATGAGCATTTGGGTGGCTTAGCCTTAAATTAGTATTCTGCTAAGGCTGGGAAATCTGCTCTACCTGGGAATTTCACTTGATTTGAATTGCTGAGAAAAGGTCTGACCTGGGGGCATGAAGAATGCTAACTACTGGATTATAAGAGCCCTTCAGCGTGTTAAGTCTAGTGTCAGCTCAGAGCAAAGTTCAAAATGCAGGCTTTGGATGGAAAGGTGATGGCTGCTGGTGTGAGCCAATCTCCTTTCTTCTGAAAGGCATAGCCTGGAGAACAGCTTTCAACAAGTTGTTTCCAGCCCCAGTTGAAAAAGCCAGTCCGTATTTAGGTGAAGTTCATCTGAATTCTCTATTAAAGGAAACTCCCAAACCTAACCCTGACGGCTGCCTCAGCAGCTTTGAATGATTGGATACGAACCATTCACCGTTTTTACAAGATCATGATGTTGAAACCTGAGCCCCTAATTTAAGTGTCCTCCTCAGGAGTTCCAGGGAGGAAAGTCCCTTTTTGGAAACCACAGAAGGAAAACTCAGGGTTAGTGGTACTCATTAAGATAGAAGGAGCTTTTCCACTTGGCTGCATTGTTTATTTACACACTGTAACTCACTATCTTGGCTACCCTTCCCTGAACTATGAGAAGAGGTATTTCTATATCCCAGGGGCGGGGTGTACTGTTGACCCCCAAATGCCACATAATGGTGCTTGGGACCTGGGAGATGCGTCGCTTAGAGATTTCAGCGTTTGGTATACTTTTACAAACGAGACACTTGTGTTAATATGATTTGCAAAACAGTAAGATAACTGAGAAATCTCATTACCAGGGTAGAAACCATCTCCTTCGAGAAAAAGCTAGCACGGAGTCTAACTGTGCCAACAAAAAACAGTTTCCAGGTTGACAAGTTGTAATGCTCTTCCCCAGCTGGCTCCAGGGAGTTTTTTCTAAGACTAACGCACCCCCGTGTTTGGTGACATTTGAGGTGCCGCCTAACAAACTTGTACACCTGTCTGCTCGGGGGAGAGTGGGCGCTTAATTTTGAAAAAAGAAAAGAAAAACCCATAAGGAAATAACCCATTTCCTCTGCGAAATCATCCTCCCTCGCTGTAGAACTGCTCAGCTACCCGGGCGCTTTGCTGCGGTTCGCAGACCCGGAAAGTTGAGCGGGAGCTGCCGCCAGACGCTGACAGCTCCGACGGTCAAGGTGTAGGACCTGCGCTCGGCAAGGAAATCCCTGCCTCCCCCCAGGGGGGTCACGTTGGCCACCCCGAGTGTGTGCGTGGGGTGGCGCAGACCGGGATCCCCACTTTCCGGGGCACTGCCTCGGTGGCCGCCCAGCGTGCGCGCGCGAGCCTGGGGAAGGTACCTCTGACATTTCGCTCGCGACGCGCAGGCAACTTCATGCGGAAAATCCACGCAGGGGCTGAACCCGGTGCCCCCACTCGCCCCACAGCCTGAAGCCCCCAAGCCGGCGGGGGGGGGGACTCAAAGGCCAAGTCTGGCTTTAGGTATTTTCTGGACCCCGACTGTCCCAGGGCCACGCACATTCAACTCTCAGCGGGCGAGAGCGCGTCATCCCGGTGGCCCTGAGCGTTCCCAACTGTCAAGAGTATTTTTGGGATCTCCTCTCCAAAATGTTAAGATGTTAAGTGGTCTCCTCCACCTCCCTCCCCGTGCCCCCAAAAGGAGCTCCCAGAAAAGATTTTAAAAAAAAAACCCCACACCCCACAATCAAACTTTTAAACATGTAAAATAATAAAACCAACTCACCAAGTTAGAAGGGAAGAGAATAAACCCCAAAAGGCTCCCAATAAGGCGGAGGCTTGGCCTCCCCCTCCTTATAAGCCGCTCGGTAACATGAGAAAGGTTTAACCCCTTAGGGCGTGGGCCCGCGCCTAGTGCAAGTTGGATCCGGCCCGCAGCGCCCCGGCCCAGGCCCCCCGCCCACTCCCGCGCCCGACACCCCGACCACACCCGCCTCCCGCCCCCCGCCCCGGCCGCCTGCGCCCGGGCGGAGAGTGCTGCCGCCCGCGCCCCGGCCCCGCGCTGCTGCCTATCTCTTATCCTATACCGGCTGCAGCCGGTCTCCGCCGGCCTCGGGGGCGCGCCGCCGCCGACCATGTGCTGCGAGCGCCGAGCGCCGCCAAGGAGGGGGCCGGCCTGGCGCGCGCGCGCCGGCCCACGTGGACCGGGGCCGCGCCCGGCGCGCGTCGGCTCGGGCCCGGGCTGGGGGGTCACGGAAGGTAACCGCGTCGCCGACCCCGGCGGGCAGCGGGGTCCTGCGGGGCCGCCGCCGCCAACGCCGCCCGGGGCCTTGGCACGCCGCCCGCGAGTCCCCCCACCCCACCCGGGCGCGGCTGTGCGCGCCGGGCCCGACCGGACCCCGGCGCTTTGCCGCGCTGCAAGTGGGGGGCGCGGGCGTGCTCGGGAGCTCCTGAACCCGGTCTGCCAGCACCCCCAGCTCCCGGGCAGCCTCCCTTCCCGCAGCGCCCGCCGTGCCCACCGCCCAGTCCCGCCCGCGCCTTGAGTGTCTGGGGACTGCGGGGCGGCGCTCGTGGCTGCGGCGGTTCCGCGCCCGCCCCGGGCAGAACAGGTTCCTTCCAGTTTGGGTGTGAGCTGCGCGCGCGGCGCCGCGGACCCCGAGTTCCTCCTCCGGCGCCCGCTTCCCCCGGTTTCGTTAACTCGCGCACCCCGCTGGTTCCCCTTTGGGCGGGGGAAGGAAGTGCCGCAGTGAGCCCCGGGGAGCCGGCGTCCCGGCTGCTACGGGTGCCTAGCTGTCCCCCCTTTGCTGCGGCAGCGACAGCATCTGCGTTGCGCGACAGAGATGTGAACAGCCGGGCTGAGTCAGCATCCCCGGGCCGGGGCGCGCGCTTATCCTCTCTTCCCGGCGGGAGGCGCAGTCCACGCAGGTGCATGGCTACCTCGCCCGCGGGCAACCCGCTGTAGGGGAGGACCCGACGTAAAGGGAGTTCGTGATCCTCATCCCCAAGTCCCCGACCGCAGGGTCACTGTGAAAGCAGCAGGTGCTGTAAGGTAAACATGGGGGGGTGGAGGGGGGTACAAAGCAGTGTGCCTCATTCCGCGCATTTCGGAGCCCGCGGGGGCACAGACTTGGCTTCCTAATTTCCACCTCACATCCCGAGGGTCAGTCTGAGACCTGCTTGGAGACCAAGGCCTTATTCACCGCATTCCCCTGCCGACTTTGGCACCGGCTGTTGCCTTCACTAGGGTTCGGAGAACGTGGTTCTGATGTCAGAACCTCAAGAGAGCCGAGTCTGGGAGTGCGTGCACGGAGGGTCGCCACCGGGAGGAGTCAGTGATCTGAATTTTAATAAATTTTGCAATCGCTGCCTGATTTCTCTCATGATTTTAGGATAGGGTCTACTAGGTTGAATGCCATTATGTGCTATTAGAAGCTCTGGCGTGGGTTAGGCGGGGAGCAGGTGTCTTGGTGTAAAGTGTCCTGTTAATGGTCAGTATTGTACAGCCAGGACTCACTCAATAGCTCTGCGATCTTGCTGGAGTAACTTTTTGGGACGTCAATTTCCAAACCTGAAAAATGGGCACAATAGTGTGTTCCTAGAATTTAGGGGTTTTAATTTTTTTATGCCTGCACATGCAGGTCGAAGTGACTGGAATGCGGCAAGCCCTCAGTCCTCATTGGTTCTTACTGTTATTTTTGGCTGACCAAATCCAGTTGCTGACTCTAAACACACCCTGCCAGCGATTCTTTTTTCCGAGTTGTTCTTTGACGAGTCCACACCTAATGATATGTAGAAACTGATTTTAATCATGAAAATGAAAACAGTTTTAAAACAGGACTGCTGGTAAGTGTAATCTTTGATGTTTAGGATCGTACAGTGCATTAGGACCTGTCACTGCACTTGGGATGGAAATGTCATAGCTAATACAACAGTGTCTACTGTATTGAGCTTTTCCGAGGATCCTAGGGGGTGTAGCCCCTCATGTATGACCGAGTGACTCTAAGCAAGTCACCAAAGATCTTGGTGCTTCCAGCTCCTGGATTTTAAAAATCAGACATTGCCAAAAACCCTATGGGTGAATGATCGAGATAGCCCTATCAGAGTCACATTTGACCAAGGGGAACACTGGCTGTTGGGGAGGCATAACCATAATAATATTAGTAAATGTATTGTTACTAATAATAACCATACCTACTCTTAATTTCTTGCAGTTTGCTTTATTCCCAACTCTGTATTAAGTGCCACACATGTGATCTAATCTTACCACTGCAGCAACCTTTTGCAGTTGACATTCATCCCATTTTATAGATGAGACATGTTGAGGCACAGAGGCAGCTGGAGGATTCACACAAGGCTTCACATTTATAGAAACACAGTGACCCTTTTTGCAACTAAAGCTTGTCCAGAGATGACATCCGCCACCTGCGTTTGGATAATAAGAGAGGTGACTGGAAACTTCCTCGGCCTGGTCTTGCCCGCTCCAGACCAATGACTTTTGCCTGTCCTGGTTGGAGGCTGGCTTCACCTTGTTCCCTCAATCCTAGTGAGATGAAGCTTGAAAACCCCTGCTTTTATTTTTTCACTCCTCCAGGGAAAGCAAAGAGAAGGAGAACACTGCATTACCATGCTAATCAAACCCACCAAACAAAACACTCTGTTTAGTTCTAAATACCAACAAAAGAACCTTTGGAGTCTGGAGTGTGGAACCAGAAAGATCAGGACATGAAGTTAAGGGTTCAGCTCCCCTCTTGCCTCTTCTGTTGTGTCTGTTGTAGCCCAAGTGCAGGAGAGCCTCTCTTATCCTGCGTTTACAGTTGGGTGAGGCCATAGTGATGCCCTGAAAAATCCCTCAACATCTCAGGGAAATAAATTGGCTCCTGAGAGCTATCCCCACTGCTCTCTCTTTTCTAGCCATTTTACTGAGGGTTATTTGCATGACAACAGATTCCTTTGTGGAAAGTTGGCCTGCCAGTTCTCCGTCAACATTTAGAGGCCTTCTAGTCTTCATGTTGGGTTGCTAGGCAGATATGACCCTGGCTTGCAAATAAGCTCCCTGCATTTACCAGCCCGTGAGAACTTAAACTTCGGAGTAAGTAGATTGAAAGGCATCTCGTCTGGAGCTCAGAGAGCAGAAAGCCTGCTTTCAAGGGCTGGGTCTTCAGAGCAGCCAGTGAAGAAGGGGAGATCTTGAGGGGGCTTCTCTAGGAGGTCTTGACTGCCCACCCATCCATTTTCCCTCTGTCTCTCCACTCATTCTCTCATCTAAGGGCCTGTGTTCCAGGTGACCCACATGTATTTGACTGAGGCCAATGCTTGCTTTAAAACTTTAAAGATCTACTTCTCCAGACCGCAGAGAACCTCACAAACTTTCCCACTAGGAATGCTGATGTTCCAGGTAGATACGTTGGTTTGTAAGGCCTCATCCAACCACCACATTTGACGGTTTGAAGGAAAGCAGGTGTTCCTAAAGCAGGTTTGTCTGAGCACCTGCCATGGAGTTGACCTGTGCTCCGATAGGGTCGCACGGCTGGCCTGCTGAACCAGAAACAGGGTCTACCTGGGGTGCCCTGCTCCCTCTGTGAATGTCTCTGGGGGGAATACCGAAACACTGTGCCAGGGAAACTGCCTTTCGTCAAGTGAGTGTGTCCCACCCGCCCAAGTCCATCTTGTTAAAGATGGCTTTCCAGTGAAATCGTCTTATGCTTAATAATAATTTGTCCAAATTTATAATGTACATGTTTGGTTACAAATTATCATTTTCAATATAGTTGTGATAGTAACTCAATCCAGAAGGGATTCTTTTAATACTAAGTATTTAAAAAATGGATTTCAATTTATACACAGTCTGTATTTCAGAGAAATAGGATAAAGTAAGTACTTTTGAACACTAAAGTGTATTGTATTGTGATACAGTCTTGAAAAAAAGGAAAGTGACAGAAAGTTTCCAACCTACTGAGAAATGTTCTTACATGGCTCAGGTGTTTATATTACACTGGATACATTTAAAAGAGTGTTTTCTACATACAAAAGCCAACATTTTATTATAAAAGTCAACATTTACAGATAACTGAAATGGTATCTTTTGTAGCTATGTTATGTTACAATGAAAGGTAACTTAAGACTGTGATGATGGTTTGGACTGAATGTGACCCCCCCCACCCACACACTCCCAAGTTCACAGGTCAAAGCCCTAACTCCCTGTGTGACAGTATTTGGAGATGGGTCTTTGGGAGGTCGTTACGGTTAGAAGACATCACAATGAGAAATCTCTGAGAACACACACCAGGGAAAGACCCTGTGAGGACCTGGCAGGAAGGCAGCCGTCTGCTAGTCAGGAAGAGAGCCCTCACCAGAACTCTGACCTTAGACTTCCAGCTGCCAGAACTGTGAGAAAATTAATTTCTCTCATTTAAGCCACCCAGGCTGTGGTATATTGTTTGGGTAGCATGACCTGACTGATACAGAGGGGGTTTATTATTTTTCCAAATTCTTTTAGAGGAGACCCAAGAAAAAAAGTTTGCAGGCCACTGAGTATGGCCCATGTTAATAGGAGGACAAGAAAGATGTGGTCCTGCCCTCATGGATAAGCTCTCTGGGGAGATAACACCCACCCAGGAGTCACCATAGTGGCCCATGTGAGGCCAGTTAGGGGGCTACATAACTGAAAGGTATGATGCAAGATGCTTTAAGTGGTAAGATGCACATGAGCCTGGGCCCTGGGGCCTGACCTTGAATCCCAGCCATGCTCTCACTAGCTATATATTCTTGGGCAAATTACTTGCCTTCTGTCTGCCTCAGTCTGCTCATTCATGAAAGGGGGATAATAGTAATGCCCACTGCTTAGGGTTGTTGTGGGGGGTGCTTAGTGCTGTGCTTGGTAATGAGGAGGCTCTAACTCTTAGCTGGAGGGGTTGGGAGGATGGAGATTGAGGCCTAGAACAAGTAGGAAAAACCTTGTAAGGATGGGTAAGGGGCAGGGGCAGAGGTGAAGAGCAGGTGAGAGAGAGCATGCTGGATTGGGGAGAGGGAGGTCACCTCCCCAGCCATGGTGGTGTGGCCTCTGGTGATCTGACCGCTGTCACGCTTGGTTACCTTTTGGTGCAGTGGTGCTGATGGGTCTGTCATGGGGTGCATCTCATTAACTCTGGACTGAATTTTATTTGATTTCAACACTGTTGTTTGTTTCCAGACTTCTCAGTCTTCATTGTTTACTGCTGCTGAAGTTTTTCATCCTGTCACTAAAATAGAAAAAAAAAAAAGAACATTGTCTTGAGGAGGTCTCTGTAACTATTGCAAGCCTGTTGCAAAAGTTCTAAACACAAAACAAAAATCAAAATTCTCAGAACAAAGTGATTTTCTTCACATTGTTTATAGGAATAAATACATGTCCTATAAACATTTTATGACACAGTCATAGGTCACGAAATCTACTGGGAAGTGCTGGAAAGTGCTGGGTAGGGGACCACTGAGTTTTGCCCTGATGAAGTCAGGCTTTCTTTGGGTAATTGTTCAGGTTGCCCTGCCTGCCCATCATGTACCTCAAGGCTAAGAATAAAAACCTGCTGCCCTGCTATTTCTTGCCTAAAGGGAGATGCAGGCTTTCCCCCTGTGTTATCTAAATACACCCAGCCTGGCCTGCTGCACCCTGGAACAATACAGTGTTAAGCTTCTCTTTTAACCTTTAGCAGCTGTGCATCCGCATATTTTCAGATGGCTGGGGGATGATGCAAATCTGGAAGAAGGTTCAGGACTGTAGTATGGGCAGGAGGCAAGGTGGGATCCTGGGCTGCCATAGTGGGCGGAGGGCTAAGGCCCCCAAAGGTGAGCCCAAATAACTGGTAGGAGTGCCTGGTGGCACAGTGAGTGCAGGGAGCATCCATTCTTCCATTCCAGCCCCGTTGCTCCTCCATCACGCAGCTCCTGCTCATCACAACCCATTCGAGAGTCCTGCTAAATGCAGTCATCTCCCGGGTCACAAAGCCACACCCCAGAGGATGCGGTCCCTCCTCTCCAAGCGTGTACTGTCAAGTTCAGAAGACAGGACACATGTGGTTAGTACCTAACTCAGCATTTCAACAAGTGCACTTTTACAGGTGAGGGTGGCAGAGGAAGAACCCAGAAAGGTCACCTGCAGTGAGGGATGTGAGCCCAAGCTGGGCCTTCAGGGCAGACCTGGCCATAGTGGCTTGTGTTAGAAACTTGCATCCATCTGGCAAGTACTGATTGCACACCCTCGGGGCTAGGTACTGGGATAATGCTGTGCATGCATAAAACAGATAGAATCTCTGCCTGTATGGAATTTATATCCTTGATTAAAATTGTTAACTCCAGAATTTATGTCCTAGAGTTGTGGACTTTTCTTGCTGGACCCTCTAGCCCACTGTCGCCAAAAGTTCTTTTGGGTGTTACTGGTATTAAAATGTGACTCCCATTTTCAATTAGCATCAGCAAAAGGAGATGTCCGGCACACCCACTCTACATCTTGACCTGACCTCTTACTGTTAAGTTGTCCAAAACCAGACTGGCAGGCCGTACAGTACCCTGGTGGGCAGTGTGCTTCACAGACCCTGCACACTGTCAGCAGAGTCAGCCCAGGGACCTGGCTCAGGTTAAGCCAAAATGGCACAGACAGCTGTGGGATTGTGTGACAAGGAACTAGAGTTTGGAGCTTTGCAAATGCAAACCAGAGCCACCCTTCCCCTTCCCTTTGATGTAGTGTCCTTGGTGTTTGTAGCTTCTACCTTCTCTGGGTTCAGCATCTCACAGCAGAGCATGCTGACAGTTATGACTCAGCCAATAGCTTCAGGGAGTCTGGATTTCACCATCTACGCTGAGAATAGTTTTGTTTAATATTAATTTTAGTAATGCTTTGGGCTTGCATAGTACTTTTTCAAAGGGTTCTCATATTTGTTATTTCTTTATTCTCAAAACAATCTAGAGTTGGAGTAACAATAGCCCACATTTCCTGAGCACTTACTGAGAGCAGATACTTAGTGTCGGATCATTTCATCTCATGTTGTGTTTCGGGTGGGGGAAGTTTACAATGGCGCTGTTTCTCAGGTACATTGGGAAACTGAAGCACAGAGAAATCTGGTAACTTTGAGGTCGCATAGCCAGTGAATGACTATGTTGAGCCCTGGCCACACATTCTTCTGGAAACAGGTCAGCACATCCAAATCGGTTCCCCAAAAGGCAAAGGTACCAAGTAAAAGCTTCACTGGGTCAAGCCTTCCTGCCACCCCTCCAAATTGATCTTTTCCCTACTTCTGGCCCCGCATCAGCCTCAGAGGTTTTCAGATAAAACTTAGCTGGAATCCATCTTGGTTGGCTTGGGAAGCCATAACAAACTACTACAGACTGGGTGGCTTAAACAACTTTTCTTACAGTTCTGGAGGCTGGGAAGTCGTAAGTTCATGGGGCAGGCTGATGCGACTCCCGCTAAGAACTCTCTTCCTGGGTGGTGTACATCCACCATCTTGTTTTTGAAGCTTCTTGCTTCCCCTGTCAGAGAGAACAAGGGGTCTCCTACCTCTTAGTCTAAGGGCAGTAGTTCCATCCTGAGGGCCCCGCCCTCATGACCTCATTTTATCCTCATGACCTCCCAAAGGCTGCCATAGCTCCAACACCATCACGTTGAGGTTTAGGGCTTGACACAGGAATTTTAGGAGAACATTCAAGCATATTTCACTGTAGAGGTGGAAGAGATCTCGGGAAAGGGTAAACCTGCAAAAATAGAAAGTATTTAATAGAAAGTTCCTTACTGTCATGCAAACATGACACAGGAAAAAAATGAAACCTTGACACATGAACCACTGAGGGATCTTCACGTAACAGGGAGAAAGACGAATGAGATGGGCTCCCAGTAGAACTGAGCCTGAATCTGAGCTTACTTCTGGATCTAAAGGTCAATTTACAGCGGAAACGGGTTGTGGGAATGTTTTAAATGACACCATGGGATGCAGTCAGCCAGATCCAAAATCTGAGAAATTTTATAGGACAAACAACCAAATTTATTTACAAATATACTGTAAGGAAGAAAGAGGAAGAAATTCCAAATGAAAAGAGAAGAGACACATGAAGCAAATGCAGTGTGCGGTGGACTTCGTTTGGATCCTGATTGATTAGAAGAAACCATAAAAAAAAAATTGGTGATACAATAGAGGACATTTAAACACTGGATTTTGGGTGATACTAACAAATTATTAGTTCCAAAAAGGGGCTACTAATAGAATTGTAGCTATATTTAAAAAGAATCCTGATCTTTTGGAAAACCATATAAAAATATTTATGGATGAAATTATGTAATATCTGAGGTCTGCTTCAAAGTAATCCAGTGTATGCGGAAGACGAGGCACGGGAGGCTGGAAAGGAGACAGATGAAACTTAACAGGCCATGTGTTGATAACTGGTGAATCTGGATGTCGGGTACAGATGCATGAGGTTCCCAATTTTGCTATGTTTGACAGGTTCCGTACTAAAATGTTTAATATTAAAGTTAATCCTTCATTAAAAAAAGTCCTAAAACATTTGGCAAACAGGCCTTCAGGGAGTGGGTGTCTTAGTTGAGCTTGAGCCCTTCTGGCTTGCCCATACCACTCATGATATTTCTTCTTTAGTGGAAGATAGAATTTGAGAAAGGATGTTGTTCAGAAACCCATTGAGTCTCACTGTTTTCCTGACTCGTGTTCAAGGACCCAGATGTAACTTCTGCAAGGCCGCTGAGTTTGTAGGTGCCTGGCATGGTGCCCCCTCAGCTCTCTCTGTTTGGCTCCTGTCACAAGGCTCCCTTCTGTGACAGTCCCAACTGGAGGTTCCAGCCTAACGGTAGGACGGATGTCACATGTGCCCTGTGGATGAGTTTCCTGGCATCGGGGCTTCACAGAAATGATATTCCCAACAGCAGGTCTGGTGAGATTTTCAAGCTTAAAAAGAAAAAAAAAAGCATTTTAATTATCTAAGTGGAATTGTTCTCCCAGTCCAGGTGGAGGCATCCTCAGAATTCAGTTGTAAGATAAATACGGGGGGTGTGATGTACAGCATTACTGAAGTTAGCACTGCTGTATGGTACATTTGAAAGTTGCAAAGAGAGTATAGATCCCCTTTGTGTTAGCTCTTCATATTAAAATACAAAATTCAAGTAAATTTGAAGATCTAACTGGTTTTATTAAATGATTCATGAATCAGGCAGCATCCCTTCCAGCAAGCAGAGAGCTGTTTCCAGGAATTGTACCAAATGTAAGGTTCTTATACACTGGAGCATGGGGCAAAAAGTTACTAGTGTAAGAGCTTAGGGGGGAGTAGGGGGTCTTAGGCAGATGACATCACTAGGACTTTCCAAATTGATTGGTTTAAAATCCCACTCCTGGGAGAGGCTGAAACTGCAGTTAGCTTGGGCGTTCAGCCCCAGTGACTTGGCCTAGAAGCGGCCCCATGTTGCGCCTGTGTTTTTAATGCAAGGAAAAAAAATGCATTTTTCTCTTTTCTTATGTCTAAATGAAATGATCGATATTAACTAAACTTATTGGGGTGATTATTCTGCAATATATGTAAGTCGTCATGTACCCCTTAAACTTACACATACTGTGTGCCCATTATATGTCAATAAAACTTGAGAAAAAAATATAAAAGGGAAAAAAAAGATTTCCTTTGCATCTTCTGTTGAACTAAGAGTGAGGCCCCACAGATACACCCTAAGAAAGTTGTGTTTCTGATTCGGTCGGCCCCTGACAGATGGTGGGCTCTAAGGGCAAAGAGAGGGGCTCTGAGGATGTTCTTTACACATAGACATAAATAACCTGAATTATCTTGGTTACCATGGTAACTGGATTTTCTTCTCCACTTAGCCCTGGATTAGGGTGTGACAAAACTGAAGGAGGTGCTCACGGTCAGGGTCATGGGGCTGCAGGGTGGGCACCTGAGGGGGTGAATCAAGTTGCCTTCTTGAATGTTGTGCCCTAGGCTTGCCTCCCCCTAGCACCCTCCCTCTCCTGGACTCACCTGGACCAATGCCATGCATGCCTAACTTCTGAACTTCTTACCTGCTACCCAGCAACAAGTTAGTTTATTCTCAGCAGAGCAGCTGGACGGATTCTGTAACCTTATATCATAACCTTCCACTCCTGCTCAAACCCTCCTACAGCCCCCCTGTCACTCAGTAAAAGCCTGCCTTCCTGTTGGCCTCTCTGAGCACTGGCCCTACAGGGCCGTCTCTGCCACTCTGTCCCATGTGCTGGCCTTATTTCCCTTGTCCGTCCTTTGGCCTGGCCTTCTTTGGAGATGTAACTTCCCCTCACTGCGTGGCTCCCCCCTGTGCCTCCTGCAAAGCCTTATAGAAAGGTCACCTTCTCAAACGGCTGGCCTTGATCTCCTGTTTAACTTTGCACCTGCTCACCCCCACCCTCCCGACCCCCCTCCTGCTTTGATTTTCTCCTTAGCACTTGGGTTTTACCCATTCTGTTTCTTTCCGCCATTAGACTGTAAGCGGCTGAGGATAGGGGTTTTCGTCTTTCACTCAGTGCTGCGTGTGCCGTGCCAGGATCAAGACCTGTCATTCCGTCCATATTTGCTGCATGGAGATGTTGAGGAGGAACACATTTCCTCTCCTCCTTGAGCTCCTTCTAGCTCGTCTAGGAAGCAAACTGACGGGAGACAGGTTAACAGGAGAAAAAAAGCAAAGTTTAATTACATACTTATATATAGGGAAGCCATAGACATGAGTTCCAAAGACAGGGAGAAGTGTGGAATATATGCCATCCTGAACCTGGGACAAAGGGGTGGGGGTCTGAGACTTCAAAGGAAAAGGGAAGGTAATTCACAGGAATATGATGAGAGTAAATGTTTCATAGACAAAATGCTTGGTGTGTTCTGGGCCCAAACAGAAACAGCGGGGAACAGAATTTTTATCATTCTCAGCCACAATCCCTCCCTGTCCACCACCCCTAGTTCACATTATCATATAGCTTCTCTGGTGGTAACTCTCCTCCTGGGGTGGTTCCTCTGTCTAAATTCTTTTTATGCAGTTGGGGGAGGGGGCGATGGGAGGTCAAAATGTCTTCCTGAGTCTATTGGGCCTTGGTGATTTTTAGCCCAAAATAATCTGCATGTTACAATGGCACATCTTGGGGCAGCCTGCTCTGGTGCCTAACAGGTCCCCCCTCTGAAACTTCCCTGGAAGTTAAAATTTGTTAAAATTTGTTAAAAATTGAGGTGGTAAATGTTCCATCTCATTGAATCAGTCTAGGTCAGTTCAGCTGAGTGATGAAACAGGCATGTTCCCAAAGTTCGGCCTATGGTTCAAGTAATCAAGTATTAAAGAGACATTTCTATGGAAACAAAAGGAAAACAAAGGTTAATGGTTGGAGCAAATTATAAACCCAGTGTCAGCCCTGGGCGCTGCCAGTGAGCTCTCTGGGTGTCAGGCTCCGAGCATCCTCAGAGCGCCTGCAGGCAGTGGCAACTTGACATTTTCCTGGTTTGTTGTCATATGTCTCTGTTGATCTTTGAGCAGGAAGATTGCCTAAACATGGGCTATGGCAGTGATTTCTATCTAGTTCATATCAAGACACGGCTTCAGGAACAAGGGCCATTTTAGTTCTCAATGATTCCAAGTCTCAAGGATGGGAGGAAAATTGAAAACCATAGTTTGGAGAGTAGGAGCTAGACATTGGAGGAAACTAGAAAAATTCAGCATCCTCTCCAGTTTACAATGAACAGTGTTTGAATCTAATAATCTATAAAAGTGCACTATTGAAACATATCCTTAAAGTCACCCTCATATTTGTTAGAGGCAACCATACCAAGACTAATGTGTTTGTAAAATAAGTTTAGCTTCAGAACATTTGGCCTAATTATTTACATACGTGCAGCAAGAATAGCAATTGATCACATAAGATCTTTCGAATGTGCTTTGCTGGAACTTTTCATAAGGAATTTCAGGTTGAACTTTTAAAGGCCTCTTGAGGTCAGGAAAGCCAGCCAAGGACTTGCCATCAGACTTTGTATGCAATACCTAAAGATTTGGGTGAATTCCTCTCCTCGACGTCCCTAAGATATTCTGAGGTTCCTGCACCTGCCAAGAAGTGACCTTCCCTTACTCACCTGATGAGGCTGCTGGGAACCCTGCAAGCAAGGTACCAGGCCTATTCTTCCAGTGCACTTTACTGGCCCCATAAAGTCAACCCTAGATCCTTAAAGCCGTCTGGTCATATCTGAGTCTGTGCACATCTGTCAATTATAATATTCCAGTCTAAGCCTTGGTAATATAACCATTTCCAATTGTGTCCTCTTATGAGGAGAACAGATTCTTACTGAACCTGTGTAAATAAATATATTGCCATAAAATATAAACATACTGAGAGTTTCTAAATTCTGGAGGGATCAGGGAGAAAAAGATACATGTTTCTGTTCTGCTTACAAAGATAATTTGCCAAATCGCTCTAAGTCATAGAGGCTTAAGAAAAAGTGTCCTTAAATCTGGAAAACCAAAATGTTTCAAACAAAAGTCATAAAAATTAAAATCATCTCCTTCAGTTCATTTAGTCCCATGTTATTAAATCTCGTCTTGCTTAAATCCAGTTTTTTCACTAATTCCAGAGTAAAACAGTAACTGTCTATAAATGACAGAAGACTTAAAGATGGCATTGGTTACAGATCTGATGAGAGTTTATCATAATGCAGTTGACAAGGAAATTTGGTTATTTCTGTAATATACAACATTCAATAACTTTAATTAAAGTGATAACATACCAGGACATATAAGATTTCTATGAATTTCATATAGTTTCTTCAACACATTTTAATAACATTTTTCTACACCAATAAAATCTAAGGCTTAGCATCCCTTATTTGACAATGGTTCCCGTTTAACTTAGGTTACCCAATAGTTAAATTAGAGGTAAAAAGGACTTTTAGAATTTGATTTTGGGAAGTCGTCAAACATATCAAAAGGTTTGAACTAAATAGGATCACAGATCATTATGAAATCAATACTTATTCATTCAACCAAAGTGACAATAAAAGATGTTAAAGACAAACACAGAAAGTCACATAGTTGTTAGCAAAACTTAGCTCTTGTAATATTATGATTTGTTTAAGTCCTCAAAAGATGTGATTCAGACAACATGAAGCCTAAGAAAGTGTGCTGATGAAACAATTAGAAAATCTTTTATACTCTCTTGATATTTTAAGGGTAGAACAATAATTAAAGGAGACTTTGTCCTTTTAACAGACAGAAAACAAAATTCTAATCTTGCCGTGTACTTTATATTAAAATTCATTTAATGTTAGGCAGCATGACCACACATTAAATTTCTTTTCAGAGATTCCTTTCACAGAAATCTCCTACAATTTTCTATTTCACTTTTAGATTTTTGTCCTGTGTTCCCTCTTTCCCAGACTCTTTAGGACAATTCATTTTCTCTACCTTTAACAAAACTACATTTCCATTCCTCAGACCTTCTTTCCCCTAAAGCACCCATCCTCCTTTTCTTGCATGTAGAGATGTTTCCCTTATTATTTCAAGTAGTCTTAATTAGAACTTAAAGCCCTTAGAAACCTTAATTTTCAGTGAAAACTAAGAAGTAAGCTATTGCAAAATACTACACTAGCATCCTTTGATTGGCAGTTCTGGGAGTACACTTCTTCAGTTCTAGAAACATGCTTATTCATGGTACAATCTTTCAGTAAGTGTAAAACATGTTTACTAACAGACCCAAATTATCTTTAGTTTCTCTCTAATAAGGAACCCCAAAGTAGATAAACCTATGTTTGGTAATTAATGTTCATTATTTTATCTTATTTGAAAATGATCTAGATGGTTGATGAATTTAACTTAACTCATTCTCATGCTTCAAACTCTAAGGTTTCAAGTTACCAAAAAGATTTCCAAGGTGTTTTATGTACATATATCTTAACATGATTATTTCTAAAAAGTTCACCTACTACATCTATTTACTTTATTTGTTGTCAACAACCATGCATAGATTATTTATAAAGGCTTCATTAGACTTTAAAGTCAGCCATTCCCACAAGCCTTATTTTAAAAAGATTTATCAGATAACATCAACTTACATGATTTTTAAAGTAAACCTAGGCAGAATAAGTTTTCATTCTAATGCTTATAACTCTAAAGACATGTCGATTTTACTTAAATCAATCTTAGACTAGCTTTAATTTACCAAAGATTACCCAAATCAAGTAAATTTGAAAAGCATTTGTGTTCATTTCCATCAGAATGTGAGACTTTAGGAATGTCCAAATCTTGCAAGTGTTTGTTTTTAAACCAAGTAATTTTAGCAATATCATCCGGAGGTAGAAACATATCTCCCACTTAAAACAAAGGTCACGTACACAAACAAATATACAAACAGCTGCCAAGTTTTATAGTTACTAATATTTGTAAAGATTATATTTACCTAATTTCTAATTTCTAAATATTTCCCTTCTTTCTCTCTGGTTTTCCTGATGAGAAACTTGCCTCTGAAGTCTGTATTTTAAATGTCCTAAGAAAGATGGAGGTAGAAAATTTATATCACAAAAGCACAGACAAGAGTATCTAAGTTTTCTTCCAGGGTTGAGTCCTGGGGAAAACATATTTTCCTACTATCAGAAGTCTATCGTAATATTTAAATTTTTCCTTTTCTCAAGTCCAAGACAACCCTGTTTTGAAATGTTCTAATTTTTTATGCTATTAAGAAGCATTTTAAGATGAATAGGCAAGGCCTGGATCTTTAAATAGAAGTAACCTGGGCTTTGAATTGCTTTTAGACTCCCCATCCCTGGTCTTGCAAAGACTCAGTTTGCATAACAAGGACTGATGTAGTCATTCCCCTATATTGAAATGTCGTGTTTCTTTCCTTCTGGGTACATTTAAGTGGGGAGAAGGCCTAGAAAAATTCCATCAGTATCTCAATATCTGTTTCCAGTTTGCCCCCAAATGCTATTGTAGTTACTAAATCCTTCTTACTGTATAGTCAGATTTGAGCTGGGACGAACCGTAAATTTTTCTGACAGTATTAAACAACCCCATGCACTCAAGAAGCATTCTTAAAGGGATGAGAAAGACATTGACAAGATCTGGAGCTACTCCCGAAGATGACCGAAGCAATAAGCAGCAGAGCGCAAGTGCCAGGCAGACAGAGAGCCAGAGAGACGGGCAAGAAGGCAAAAGCTATTCCAGGGGGTCTGGATTTTCAAAGGAAAGGGCATCGTGAAATCCCATTTCCCTCTTTCTCCAGCCCCAGAACATTGGCCTTCTGTTGATCTTTTGCAGGAGGGCCTCCCAGAACTTTCATCAACTGTTTTCCTCCTTAAGAGGGTTGTGAATAGTCCCTAATCTTTTTAACTCCTCTCTAAATTTGGTAGGATTTTCTGAAAGTGGAGGTTAAAGGGCTTTTATAATTTAAAATATCCGCTGCTATCCAGGGTACATGAAATTTTCTTTCTCAGTGCGGGGGTCTAGGATACATCTGCAAAGGACATGGCAGGGGGATGCCTGAGCTGGGAGCTTCTGATTACAGAGCCCTGGAAGTGGGAGGAAAGCAGGCCTTACTGCAGACTCAGGTTCTTGTTAAACTCACGTTCTGGCTTCCAGCATTTCCTTGAGTGACCTGTATTCTTTGGGCTTAGAGATTAGGTTGAAGTATTCCTTACACATCTATAGGGAAAGGAAGTTAAAACAGGCATATGGGGCTAGATTTGAAGGGGAATTTACGTTGAATGTGGACATAGTTTTTGTTCTAAGCCTACTTTTAGTTCTTCTTGTCAAAGGAATCCCTATAGTTAAAATTATATGGAAAAGCCAATTCAGAGCTCTTCCATAAGGACTTTCTTTTTCTTTCCAGTTTAGCCAATTTAAAGGATCCACTGTCTGACCGTTGACAAGTGGGATCTTAATAGTGACTCAAACCAATAAGCTTTTCTACGGAAAGACCCAGAGGGAACTTTCCAGGCTTAAACTAAAGGTGCAAGAGGCATGCCTAGAGAATAGATGGTGCAGCCCACGTGGTACAGAGTCCACCTCCATAGCCTAAGAAGGCAAAGACCTTCGTTGCACAGGCAGTAAGGATGGTGTAGTGGGAACGATGTCTCTGATCTCCCTCAAATGTGAGATGCCTCTAGTCACAGCCCTGCTAATGTGTGACTCTGGCAAGCGATACTGGAATGGGACCTTTCCAGCACTAACAAGTGACCAAGGATGAGACTACAAAAGTCCCTTAAGGGTTGGGACCTTGGGACAAACTCCCCTGAGAGCTGGCACAACCAGATAAATGACACATTTTCAGATCTGCAGCCTGTGGGGCTGCCCACCAGGTGCGTGCCGCACTGCATCCTTCAGGTGGGGGCAGCCAGAGAGAGAATGTCCTCACTGGCCACAGAGCCAAGCTCTCAAGACACACAACAAGACCCAAGGGAAACTTACCTGCACATTAACAGCTTTAGCCAAGACTTGGTTCTCCTTGGAAGCTAAGCTAAGACCTAGGAAGATGTGACGTTGGGTTGGGGACTAAATGGGTTTACAGTGTATCTCGTTGCACAAAGATTTTCTTGAGGTTGATAGGTGACCTAGTGTCCATCTAATGTATTCTGTGGCCAATTTATCCTATCATGGGAGTCTCCCTGAGGTGGCAGGTGCTCTAACAGCCTTTAACTGCTTGATCTGTGCCCACCAGTTCTGCAGCTCTGGCTTCCAAGTTGTCCCTAGGCAACAGCCTTGAGCTCCTGGGTGCATTTACAAATGACACAAAAGACACAGCCAAAGAGAGCCAAAGACCATATCTGGGAAGAAATGGATCTGCAAAAACCAAGAGTCCTCAACCAAACTGACCAAGAGTCGTCAAGCCCAAGGAACTAGTTCTGCAACATTTTCTCCTGTTCATGCAAATTTAAAGAGTGTCACCAGTCTCAGTCCATCAGACCCTGCAGACAGAGATTCCAGGAGGCTGACATGGTAAGAAACCTTCCCTCCCGCCGGCTGTTGCCCGATGTCCTGGAATCTCTCAGTTGCAGCAGCCTGTGAGTGAGCAATGTCCAGGAAGTTAAGTATCCTGCCGACTACACCAGCTTTTGGGGAGGAAGAAATTTCCTCTATCCCTTGATGTCCTTCTAGCTTGTCTAAGAATCAAATTGACATGAGACAGGTTAATAGGAGAAAAAAGCCAAAGCTTAATTATGTACCTAAAGGGAAGTCATAGCCATGGGTTCCAAAGAGAGTCAGGGAGAATGAGATATGTACGCCCTCCTGAACCAAGGAGAAGCGGGTAGGGGTCTAAGACTTCAAAGGAAAAGGGAAGTAATTCTCAGGAGTATGAAAAGAGTGAATGCTTGGTAAACAAAACTCTTGATGGGCCCCACAGAAACAATGGGGTGCAGAGAGGCATTGTAACATTCTTAGCCACAATCCCTCCCTGTCCACCACCCCAAGTTCACATTATCATATAGCTTCTATGGTGGCAGCTCTCCTCTTGGGGAGGTTCCCCCAGCTGAATTCTTTTTATGCAGTTGTGGGGTGGGAGGTCAAAGCGTCTTCCTGAGTCTTTGGGGTTGATGGTTTCCAGCTCAGATAATCTGCATGTCACAGTGGCACATCTTGGGGCAGCCTGCCCTTGGTCCCTACTGATGACAATGCACCGGGGAATCTTTTCAGTCCACATGTGGGCAGCTGGCACCCTGGGCCCCTCCTGGCAGCCCCATCTCGCAGATGTGTGACTCCTGGCCCCAGCCAGCGCACCGTGTTCTGATTTGGCGGTTAAAACAACATTACTCTGCAACCAGAGATCACACTCCCCCTGCTCCTTTGTCTTTTTTGGCCTCAGCTCATCAGAAGCTTTGTCTCTGGAAAACCAACAGAGCCCTCTGCCAAAAAGGTCTGCCCGACCTTCTTGTTATTTCAGCTGTTTTCGATGCCCTCTAGCAAGCTGCTTGGCCACAGGGAGGCCCATGGGGAGCTGGGTCAGGTGATGGACTTCCAGCCCTGGTGTTCAGATTCTGCAAAGTGCATCTTCAGGTTGCCCCATCTCGTTTGATTCTCAGCCCTTCTGGCCAGCAGCCTGCCTGTTGGTCATTCTGCTGCTTATGAGTGCCTTTACCCATAAGCAAGCCCAGAACCTAAAGGGAGGCCTGTCCTTAGCAGAGCCAGCAGCCTTGCTTTACCCTAGGATCGTAGAGAACGCAGGTCATTGCAAAGCTGGTTGGCAGCTAAGGTCTACTGATAGCTGGGGAGCACAGAGACATGAGCAGTGGTTCATACTCGTGCTCAGCAAGGATCTCTCCCTTTCAGTTCTGCCCCAATAGAACGGATGGGTACTCCTTGTGGGGTTTGTTGAACCCCAAGGTGGTCAAGGAACCCCATGGAAGGAGAGTTGAAAACTTTATTTGCTAAAGACTCCCCTTTTCTTTCTTAGCCCACGTGAGGGTTCCATGCCTGTGTTCACTCTCCCTTCTGGGAGGTGCAGGGTGAGGCAGAAAGAGAAAGATAAGATACTGAGCTCAAAGTCTCAGCTTGGATCTTGTGAAAAACTTCCCCCAATTTATTGACAAATAAAAATTATATATATTTATTGTGTTCAAGGTGATGTTTTGATATACACATACATTATGAATGATTACCATAATCAAAGTAATTAATACATCCATCACTTTACATAATACTGTTTTAATTTTTTGTGGAGAGAAAATTGAAGGTCTCCTCTCTTAGCAAATTTCAAGCATGCAATACAGCATTGTCAACTCTAGTCACCACGCTAATCACTATTGTTAACATTAGATCCCCAGAAGTTATTAGTACTGCGTAACTGAAAGCTTGTGCTCTTTTTGCTCATGTCCCCCCTGCCCCATGACCGGTCCCTGGCAGCCACCATTCTATGCTCTGCTTCCATGAGTTTGTCTGTTTTAAACAGTTTCACATATAAGTGAGATCAGGCACTATTTGTCTTTCTGTGCCTAGCTTATTTCACTGAACATAATGTCCTCCAATTTCACCCAGGTTGTTGCAAATGGCAGAACATTCTTTTTAAAGGCTACATAATATTCCATTTAAGGCTAAATTATACATACATATTCTTATTTTATTTATTTAGTTATATAGCACGTTTTCTTTATTTAATTCATTGATGGGCACTTAGGTTGTATCCATATCTTGGCTATTGTGAGTAATGTTGCAATAAACATGGGGGTGCCAATACGTCTTCAAGATCCTGATTTCATTTCCTTTGGATATATACCTACATCCATGTGCTGGATCATGTAGTCATTCTATTTTTAAGTTTTTGAGGAACTTCCATACTGTTTTCCATAATGTCAGCTTGACTCTTAATCAAAGTCCATGGCTTGCTCAGAGTCCAGTCTTTGAATGTCTGATTTGCCTTTTTACTGTAGTTAAAAAAAAATAAATGGGGAAAGGATTATATGTCTCCCTGGAGGTATGGGCATGAAGGATAATGTAATGGTGTAGTGGCTAAATTAGCTTATTTCCATTTGGTAAAAATTTAAGTGAATGAGTCTCTTTGAAAACCCTCAAAGGAATGTTTTATCATGGAACTCTTAAGAAAAACAATCTGTTTATTTATGTTACTACCTTAATTTTAGCTTTTTCTTATGTGCATATTTTCCCCTGAAGTCTTTCATTTTGGGTCATTCCAAAGTGGATTATTGATGAAGAATGAGACCACTCTACTGTTCCAAGCTAAGTAGCTTTAGGAAGAAAAGTCTCCTATGATTGTTGCTCATGGTTAGAAACCAGTAGAATGAGGCTGGGAATCAACCAGCATGTCAACAACTGTTGGTTAGGCAGCCTCCTTGTGCAGCCTCTTTCTTCTAGAAAGGGAAAAGTCTTCCGGGCCTCAAGATCAACAAATACCAGTTGAATCTGATTGAGTTTGAAATAATAACTCTCCTTTTGGAAAACAGAAGAATTTGCATTTCTGAACAATTGATTCATTGGCCTCCAGATGACCGTGACTGTTTACTTGGACTTCCTTTTATTTTGATTAAGTATGTATTTGCCCATCCTTTTAAGTTTATCTAGGTCTTCCAGGATTTACATACCTCCAACCACCCCCATGCACTTGTGTTAGCCACGGGCTGGCCGGCCAGCTTTATCAGCTGTGCGTTCCTTCCTCAAGGACAGGGATGCACAACTGGAAATAGCATCATGTGTAACCCCAGCCATAGTAGCATCTTTATATATTACAAAGTGCTTCTCCTTTAATCTCTTCCATGGGTTGGGTGTTCACCTGAGGTTTTTATTTGGTCCAGACGTTCAAGTCTGTGTCTCCTTTCTAACCTTGCAAAGTCAAGGCTTTTACGTGAATGAGGGGCAATATGCTTTACTTCTGTGCTTCCCACTTGCAAGCCACACTTGCACGCATAACCTTCAATTCCCGTCTTTCATAATTCAACCTGACTTACTGCTTTTTGTTTGTCCATTGAAGCTGAATTATCTCCAGTGAGGTTAAGCACCAGTCAGACTAACCATCTCTAGGTAGGTTAGTTTTCTTTTAGAACCAAAAGCACAATGTTTTTGTTTGCTAAGCACCTTGCTACTCCAAGTGCGATCCAAAGACTACAAAGACTAGTCCTCACCAGGGAGCTTGTTAGGAATACATACCTCAAGCCCTAGCCTTATCTACTGAATCTACATTTAAATAAGATCTTCAGGTGATGTATATGTACATCCAGTGTGAGAAGCAGTGGTTGAGCATGTCTTAATTTTTAATTTTCTTAAAAATTACATTGTCAAGATGTAAAGGGACACATTTCCATTGAAACATTTTCTTTGAAACTTTTTTCTAACATCTTATTTTGAAAATTTCAAATATTTAGCAAAATTGGGAGTTCTACAGTGAGCACCCATATATATTATCCACCCAGATGCTACTATTAACTTTTTTTTGTTAACTTTCATCAAGAATTTTATATAGAAATATTAGTTTATGAGCTGGAGGATATTATGCTCAGTGAAATAAGCCAGGCAGAGAAAGACAAGTGCCAAATGATTTTCCTTATTTGTGGAGTATAACAACGAAGCAAAACTGAAGGAACAAAACAGCAGCAGACTCACAGACTCCAAGAAGGGACTGTGGTTACCAAAGGGGAGGGGTGTGGGAGGATGGGTGGGGAGGGAGGGAGAGGGGGATTGAGGGGTATTATGTTTAGTACACATGGTCGGGGGGAGTCACGGGGAAAACAGTGTAGCACAGAGAAGGCAAATTGTGAATCTGTGGCATCTTACTACACTGATGGACAGTGACTGCACTGGGGTATGGGTGGGAACTTGATAATATGGGTGAATGTAGTAACCACATTGTTTTTTCATGTGAAACCTTCATAAGAGTGTACATCAATAATACCTTAATAAAAAACTTAAAAAAAAGAAATATTAGTTTACAGCATGACCATTGGAAAGAATCATGTGTTGGTAATAAGGTCTCACTCTTTCTTCTAGAATTCTCAGTGGGTTTGATCAGGTCACAATTAGTTTGGGAATTTCTTATGAATCAGATAAGCATGGTGGGATGGGAGTTGGGGGCACCTGGATTTTGTAGGGTTGGGTGCTGGTCCTTGCCCTAGTCAGGACACTGGGCCTCAGAATTCTCATCAATAAGGTGAGTGGGTGCAGTGATATCATCTCTAATGTGTCTCCCAACCCTATGATTATAGGTTCATTGCAAATATTATCATCATCATTATTTCTCAGGTGGAGAAACTGATGAACCAGTTAAATATTCAAATAAGAAGGAAAACATGTGTTGGCATGGAAAAGTGGTTATTTCCTAAGCTACTGAGTAAAACACAGCTGCACTGGCATTTTGGACTCTGTTTTCTTGTCAATTTTTGTTCTTTCAGGAAACCTCACAGAAATATGAAGCGCTCAACCATCTGGAGCTCAGAAACTCATTCGCGGCTGACTGCGGCTTCTAGAACCTCCAGGTGTTTTGCAGATGTGAGAATTTATCCTGCACTCGCCAGCTGGAGTCCTGAACAGATGCAAGCCTTGTGCTTTGGCTCTAACGTCCTGGAGCACAGAGAGGTCATTTTCTAAGTGGCCAAAGAGCAGTTGTTGACACTGATGTCTGATTGCTGCTCACAGCTGGTCCTTTTATGGAGCTGCTGTAGGGAAAGAAAATTTGGGATTGTATGTTTCCTGACTCTCTCGAATTAGGATTCCAGAAGAAGGTCTCATTTCTGTCTCCATCCCTATAGGCGCCACCACCACCGCCAGCATCTTCTTGCAAACTCCACCACTACTCTCCAGGGACTACCAGCATTGAGCAAAAGGGAGCCCCCAGAAAAGTCCCCAGCCGTGGCCCAGCACCACCCTGGACAACCAGAATCCTCCCCTCCCCACCATGGGCTGGCTTTTTCTAAAGGTTTTGCTGGTGGGGGTGAGTTTCTTGGGATGTCTCTATCCTCTTGTGGATTTCTGCTTCAGTGGGGAAGCAAGAGGCCAGAGACCAAATTTCGTGATCATTTTGGCAGATGACATGGGGTGGGGTGACCTGGGAGCAAACTGGGCAGAAACGAAGGACACTGCCAACCTTGATAAGATGGCTGCAGAAGGAATGAGGTGAGTCTTGAGGATGCCAAGCCAGCATTTCTCTGGATGTCTTGCTCTGACTCTTGTGGGGAGGTGGCAGTGTAAAGCACTTACAGAGCAACTGATGGGTCTGTGTCGATTTAATCATTGATTGAGTGACTTGTCTTGAAGCCAGTACAGTATTATGAAGAAATCCATCCATTTGTTGGTCCACCCAATAACATCTTTCAGTGTGTGTGTGTTAGGAGATGGGAATTCAGAGGCAAACAGGGAAAAAATCCTTGCCCTCAAGGTACTTACCTGTTTGGTAGCAGAGATAGATTAAGAGGAAAGTAGGAACTACAATCTAATGCCCAGCCTGCATCAGAAATTTTTGTCTTTGAGTGGGGAGGGCAGGGAACCCAGCCTGAGAATCAAGGGAGAAGGTGACCTTTGAAGACTAACTGAGGGTCAGTGAGGCACATGAAGGCCAGAGAGGACAGGCTTATGGGTCCATGTCAGGCACACTCAACCCAAAGGGACCTCAGAAAGGGATGGGGTGTGTGCATCTGAACAGGTTGAAAGGGTTATAATTTTTTGGTCCACGTGTGCAGCCTGTTTCCCTGCTTAGATAGAGAGCACATATCAGGGCTTCCAGACTTCTGGGTTTCCTCCTTGGCCTGATGCTGATCTGCTGGCCAGCTCAGATGCCATCTGCACTGGCCTGCAGTCCTCCATTGGGCTCGGTGTGAATCATTCCAGCTGGCTGGTTAGGACAACACGGGGGGCATCTCCACTGTTCTAGCCACTTGCATCCTCAAGCCGGGCACTTCCCCTGAGATAGGGACCCTTGGGGTCCCTGCATCTGGTCTCACCCACTCCAGTCTATCCTCCTCGCCTCAGCCAGAGTGAACTTTCTAGAAACACTTTTGCTTCCAATCCTTCAAAGGCATTTTGTGGTCCTAGAGATCAAATGCAAACAGTAGCTTACAAGCCCAGCCCATTCTCCACACCACGGCCCTGCGTGGCCCTTTCGGCCCTCCGACAGTTGCCCCCTCACTTGGGCTCCCCCTGTGGGGTTCACCCCTCCCACTGTCCTTTCCGCTTCCTCCGTTTTGTCAGTTCCCACCCACCGCTCGGGGCCCGATTCCGTAAGAAGTCCCAGGAAGGCTTTCGCAGGTGCTCCGGCGTATCTGCCTTCGCCCTTGCTGCTCTCCGTGGTGCGTGTTTGACCCTCTGGGTGCCCGGGTTGGACTGAATAGTGTCTCCCGAATTCTTGGCCTCCTGGAACATCAGAACATGACCTTACCTTGCAGTAGTGTCTTCACACGTGTCCTTAGAGATCTTGATGACGTCGTCCTGGATTTAGGTGGGTCTTAAACCCAGTACTGAGCGGTAGTGACCTCATGACAAGAGGAGGGGACACAGCGAGATGCGCAGAGGAGAAGAGGACGTGAGGCTGGAGGCAGCGGACGGACTGATGCGCCTCCCAGCCGAGCTGCCGAGGATGCGGGCGACCCTGCGAAGCCGGCGGGGAGGCGCGGGCAGGATCCTCCTCACCTTGTGATCTCACCCTCCTCACCTCCTGAACTGCGAGGGGGCAAGCTGCTGTCATTGCAACGCTCTCATTTGGGGTCCTCGCGCCGGCAGCCCCCTGGAAATCCATACAGCTTCCTTCTCGCTCTGGGCTTCAGGAAGTGAAAGGCTTTGTCTCTTCCTCCGCCCTTGTACTTCCAGTGCCCAGCACAGTGCCTGGTGCATAGTAGGCAATTCATAAGTATTCGCTCATCGATAAGCGGACTTGAGGGGTTCAAGATGCCTTGAAGAGTCACTCCTAAGTTTGTTGGTCAGAACGTTTTTCTGGGGCGAGAGTTCATCAATAGCACTTACCAGCCCCTCAAAGGGAGCTGGGTTGCCAAGTCCCTAAGAACATCTGCTTTTGGTGTCCAGAGCTTTGTGGGGAAACACCCGGCTCATTATTTGAACCGAGAGTTGAGAGGCCCCGACATCCTCTTACGAGCTGTCCCCACCAGCGCGCTCTTACCCTGAGCAGAAAGGGCATCTCCGGGACCAGATGCAAACGCAGTTTGGTGGGCTCCCCTATTTTTTTCTCCCCTTGATGAAAACACTCCCTTCGTCTGAGCCTTGTGACAGAGGGGGCCGGGCAGGCGGCCCTCTGGTCTGGTGTTGACAGCTTTTCACTCTGTGCTTTGTTGACAGGAAAGCAGGCTTCCTGTGAGGCCGCAGGTTGATTCACTGCTGGCTTCTCCCCCGGCCTGCTCACTGCCAGTGGGGAACCGTAACTTTCGGACAAGGACTCTTAGTGGCAGAGTCTAAGGGTGACTGGAGAAGGTATCTTTTGTATCGCCTCCTTTTTATTAGTGTGTTGGTTTCCTAGGACCGCTGAAACAAACTGTGGCAAACTAGGTGCTTTAAAGCAACACATATTTATCCTCTCGCAGTTCAGAGGCTGGCAGTTCTACATCAAGGTGTCGGAAGGATTGGCTCCTTCTGGAAGCTTTGAGGAAGAATCCCTTACACGCCCCTCTCCTAGCTTCTGGTGGCTGCCAGCACTACTCCGGTTTCTGCCTCTGCTGTTAACGTGGCCTGCTCCCTGCGTGTGTGGCTCTGAGCTTCTCTCTTCTCATAAGGACACCGGTCATTGGCTTTAAGGCCCAACCTAATCCCGTATGGCCTCATCTCAACTTGATCTGCAAAGACCCCATTTCCAAATAAGGTCATATTCACAGGTTCTGGATTGACATGAAATTTGTGTGTGTGTGTGTGTGTGTGTGTGTGTGTGTGTGTGTGTGTGTGTGTGTGTGTGCACGTTGGCACGGGGGTGGGGTGGGGGCAGCACTGCTATTTACCCCAACAGTTAGCTGTCTGTATATATCTCTGCCTCATATCCTAACACAGACTGTAATACAACAGGTGCTCCATAAGTATTCACTGATTTGAAGACTAAATACCCAGCTTAAGAGGGTGAGCTCGAGCCAGATGCTTGGGTGAAATCTCGGTTCTACGAACTTTCTACCTGTGTGACCCTGGGCAAGCTACGTCATCCCTCAGGGCTCTGCTTTCCTCTTTTGTGAATGGGGGACAAGGGTGGCACCCAGCTCATAGGATACTGTGAGGATTAAATAGAATAATCCATGTAAGCAGTTAGTACAAAGCCTGGCACACAATGGATGTGGGTTTTATGTTGGTGGTTTTTTGTTATCATTATTAGAGATAATATGCATTTGAGTGGTCAGTGTGAGCTGGCTGCTTTGCATAATGAAAGGTCTAAATGATAAATCATGGAAGGTGAAGTGGGGCTCCAGGAGTAACAGGGTTCCAAGTCCCTGCTGATGTCTATCTGGACCGTGTGCACTGGGCCAGCAACTGTATTGGGATCGAATGCAACAGCTGCAGTGATAGCCAATCTGTACTGCGTCCTTGCAAGGTGCCATGCTCCAAACATCGCTCCATTTAATTCTTGCTAGTCCCCCAATGCTTTCTTCTTTCACCGATGAGGAAATCAAGTTCAGGTAACTAGTCCAGAGTTGGTGAGTGGCTGAGTCAACATTCCTTCATTCTGGAGCCTTATCTTTAAGAACTGGGAGAAGAGGGGAATTAGCAGATCGTATCCTTCAAGGCCTGGGCAAGCTCTGCCAGGGGGTCTGTTGAAGAAGAGGAGATGGGCATCTCAACATTTTTCCTCTTTTTGGGACTGGCAAAGCATCTCTGTGCTGTCCAGGTGTAAGAGGCAACCTGAGAAATGTGGTTTAGATGCCACTCATCTGAAAAGTTGATACAGCTGCTGGAGAGGAGATCCAATCAGCCTGGGATGTGTGATTGCCAAGGCTTCAGATGCCCATGATCTCACTCTGCCTACTCCGACTTCATCTCCCAGCCCCTCCCCAGGCTCCTAACATTGCTGTTATTTGTATTCTTTGAACACACACTTTGCCTGTCTTGGGGCCTTCACGCAGCACAGGCTGCTCCCTCTGCATTGGCTCTGCTGCGCTGACCTCCCCCATGCCCCCCTCTCCTGGCTGGAGGGTCATGCCTATAACAGCACCTCACTCTGTGCCCTGACCCCCAAGTTCCCCCAAGCTGGGCTCAGCTGTCCTCTCAGGAGCTGCTGGATTCTGTCGTTCCTAGACCAAGTCCCCAAGACAACACTTAAATGTCTCTGTAATATTTACCTCTACTTCCCTCCAGCACACACCATTCGTTTTTTTCCCCCCAAACTGGTGATGGTAGATGCAATTTGTCAATATTATGGAAAGAATAGGCACAATTCACAACATAATTGCGGTGTTGTCATTGTTGCACAAAAAAAAGGAATCCTTGGGGGTAGAAAAGCAGAATCTTCAGTGCCTTGCTTGATTTTGGCGTTTCTTTTAAGACTTCCTAAACTCCATTTACTTGGAGGTAAAATAGGGGTTGTGGCCGAAAGCCCACAGCCTTGAGGGTTGCGGCTGAACTGTGTCATTCACAGTAGCTCACAGCAAAGAGCATCTACATCATAAATCATAGAGCTAGTAACTGAGGCCAGAGAGAAATGAAGTTATAGCCAGCTGATATGTGGGGACAAATTATCTAGTTCCCCAGTTCACAACATTAAAAACAATAAGCAATTTACTTATGAAAAAAAATGGAAGTGACCACAAAGCAGCAAATATCTCTTTCTCAGAGGGCACATGTTAAAGGTAGTGCTGAGGGACTACAGGAAAAGGCTCCCTGGTGCTCAGTGACTGCCCGTGTGTGCATGTGTACACAGCTGGGCAGCAAGGCGTCTCAACTTGTCAGTAGCCATGTTTTTCTCTTGACCCTGGGGTCTGGGCATTGTGTTGTCAGTGTCCTGTGCAAACCTCAGCCGGTGTTGAACATTCGAAGTTTAAAAATTATAAGATAACCAGAAGAAAATCAAAATGTTACAATTTAAGGGAAAATGCCTTGGCCTTAGTAATCAACTAAAACTTAAACTTTTCAAGCAACTAGAAAAGGGGAACTGCAACTTGCATTGCAAGAGGGGATAGAGAACTGAATTGCACACACTTTAAAAAAGAGACTGGGACAAAGGTATTGCACCGGCACCTCTTCCTGCCTCTTACAGCAGTCCGAGGAGCAGCTACATCATTTCAAATCATCACAAGAACCCAGGAAATGACCTTGCTAATGCAACAGGAGTTTGGAAAGGCTGATGCTGGTTTCACTTGTGATGAACAAGTAAACTATTTCTTGAAAATTCTCAGATTGGGAAATAACTCACATAAGTCTTCTCATTGAGTGACTGGATTCAAGCAATGACTTAAGATGTCCAAACTGGGGTTTGAGCATCTGTATGGGCACAACCACCTCCCCCACGCCTCCCTCCCTTACCCCCACCCCTGCCTCCCTGGTCTTGGTCTCTTGGGGAGAGAGACAGAGAATGAGTGGTCCCAACCAGCAAAGCCCAGATACTGCCAGTCACTCGATTCATCTGCTAGGATGGCAGTGCACTGGACAGAATATTGTAAATATGTTTGCTATGTAAAATGACTTCCCCCCTGCTTCACTCCTCTGTCCTCAGTCTAATTTTGAGTCAAGTCAGTGCTGTTGAGAGCAATAGGCAGTGGCTTAGCTAGGAATCAAAGATCAATATTCACCACTGGAAGGCCAGAGGCTCCCCAGGGCTTGAGGCTGTTTCTAACAACGGCCTCCTCCGTGGGGAATGAATCAATCTGCCAATTCAAACACCTGGTGTGATTTTTTTTGCTCTAAGCATTGGTCTTTTGCAAAAAATCCATCCACTTGGTTACCTCTTAGGACTTTCTCAGTCATCCTGCCACCTTTAGGATTTTCCAGTCACCTAAAGGAACATGAATGCCAGGCTGGCACTCAGAGCAGCAAGGGATTATAACAAGGTCTTGAGGTCATGGTGGACGCCATGAGAGCCAGGGAAGAACATTCTGAAGAAGGCTAATATTGCCAAGAATAAGACCCCACCCCACCATATCCAGCTTTATCCCTGGCCCCCCTTCCTGATACAGTCATTCAGATTCAGGGTTGAGGACCCTTATCAGGGAGAGATTCTCTTCTCTCTGATACTAACCTTCCCCATCAACTCTGAGACGTTCACTTCTGGAGGGCTCACTTTGTCTTCTTGTAAGCCCTCGGCACCACCAGACAGGCGGTTTTACCTCTTTGCCCTCCAGTAAGGTCAAATAGACTTAAAATTACCATGTAGCATCCATCCACCAGCTGGGGCAAGGGGAAGCCTCAACAAAGGCAGGTCCTACCCTCGTGGCACTGTTTAATAGACAGGGACATGAAGGAACATGAAGGTCTAGGTGGTGGCCAGTCTTAAAAAGGAACCGAGATGTTAACCAGGGGGGCCTGGGTACCAGCCTGCTTCACAGTGGCCATTCAGAGTCACCTTTCCAGTGACCATCATTCTTTCTCCTTTTAAGCTTTCCAACTATAGACATTCAACAAGGAATCTCTGTGAAGAGCAGGTGATGAGCTACGTGCTGGGAGGCCCCAGCCAGCTCTGCCCTTCAGTGGCTTCCAGCCGGGTGGCAAATAAAGACAAGAAAACCAGCCTTTAGAAGGCAGAGGGTCATGTGCTGTAGGAACAGGAACCTGACACAGCCCCACCCCTGGGGCTTCTGTAACCCAGTTGGAGGACCTGAACTGACATCCTTGGGGACAGAATTAGCACATTACTTACACACTGGTCTCAGTCAAGAATGAGAAAGTTTGCACTGGGATTCTGCCTTTTTGGTGATAAAACTCAGAGCAAGAAGCATGTTAAAAATAGTTTGAGGGACCATGGGAAAAGTCACACCATTTGTCTAGAGGGCAGCCGAGGGGTCGTCAGTTAAACTCTGTTAGAACCTGAAGGCTGAGGCCTTAGATGAGTAGGAATCAGTCACAGAGGGGAGGAAAGAGTGTTTCAGTAAAGTGTGAGCAGACCCAGAACTGGAAGGCGCCTGTCCACTCAGCAGATACCCAGTCTCCCCAGGCACTGCCCCAGGGGTGGGAGTACATCTGTGACCCCAGTGAGGAGAGGCCTTCATTCTCCCGGGGCCGGCATCCTGGTGGTTGAGTATGACTGGGTGAGGAAGTGTGAGGCCGGCCCCTCCAGGGCAGCTGGTGAAGGGCATCATGTTCACACTCAGGTGTTTGGCCTTGATCCTGAAGGCAGTGGGAGCCCTGAGGACCCAACTCCTCAGCCTGCCCTGGAGATGGATTGCTCTAGCTCACCCATGGGTGGCTGGGTGGGAAGGGGGCACACTGCAGGAACCTCAGGGGTGGCATGGCTCAGGGTTGTGGCAATGGGAGAAATGTCCACTCTAGGAGGCGTTGAGATGTGTGTGTCTTGTCATTTATGTAATGGGGTCTTCCCTTGAGTGTGAATGTGTACACGTCCACAACAAGAATGTGAAAAGGAAAGGGGGAATTTGCATAGGATCATACCAAGCTCAGCTGCTGAGAATCTTTTTGAATAGAACAAGAATATAAGTGGATGGATGGATGGATGGATGGATGGGTGGATGGATGGATGGATGGATGAACGAATGGATGAGTGATGAGTAAACAAAACACAGCAAGTTCACTATTTTCTTCCACATGTGCTTGCGGTTTACAAAGTGCCGGCATATTGGTTTTCTATCTCAGTGATTTCATCTAACAGCCATCTGAGGGGTGACTCGGCTGTCCTCCCATTGAAAAGAAGGCAGCATGGAGGCTGGGCCGAGCTGGTTTGTCTAGGTCCTATATCGGTGTTTTTCCAGTTCTCGCCTTCCACCCCATCCTTCTACCCACAAAGACCACAGAAAATGATTTTTAAAACCTATTTCCACCTCCAAGCCTTTAAATTATGAATGGAATAAAGATAGCTTTTATTCTAGTCACACAGCAATTTAGAGAGTTGCCCCAGAAGGCCTCATCATCTATTTTAAATTCCTTATAAATGAAAGTCGGACATGCTTAACTTCCACTGTCATGTTTCTCCAGGGCTTTCGTGGTGATGGTTCCAGAGCCAAGGGTCCCTGATTCTAATACGTGTAATTTATGCAATGGCGACTTGCTTTGGTTCCTTTCTGGCTGTGTCTTAATTTGCGTTGATTGTCCTATTAACCGGCTGCTGAAACGTCTGGTTCTGTATTTCCAGCTTCACTTGACAATGTATTTTCAGGCTCTAATTAGGACCCCCGTTGGTGACCTGGCCTGAGCCTGCCCAGATAGATTTGGGGAAAAACAAAAGCAGCTTTCCAAATAGCAAGACCATTTTATCGCTTATTAATTGGCCTCTGCCACATGGAGACAGAGGACAGCAGGGGGAAGGAGGGGCGCACATGCAGGGCAGGTCAATGGGCTACGTGGGTGGTGGTGGTTTTCTTGGGGGGTGTATAGTCAGCACTCTCTGGAGACTTGGAAAAAAAGGAGATTTGATTGTTTCTGAGCATTGAAAGCCATGAACTTTAACGCACAGCAGGGGAGGAATTGAACCCTAAAAGCATCAGCTCAAGCGATTATGTGAAAAATGGACTGATGTGTTTTTTCCAGTCAAATGACCTGGGTCTCTCTTTTCAAGTTTTGTTTATTCACTCACCAGATTCCACTGGAGCACCTCCACCCCACCCAGGCACTCCACGTGGGCCGGGAGCTGCAACTCTAAGTCTGTTTGCAGAGAACCTACAGCCTGGGGAGCAGCTCCGGGGTACATCTTTAGTAGAAATGTGCTGTAGCTGTTCCCAGGACGAGGGTCTTAACATGCCCGGGGAGACACCAGTCTTAACCTTAAAAAAAGGCAAGCAGGGGTGGCGTCAAGGCAATGTGTTCTTGGCACTGCTCAGGAGTATTAGTCAGCTCAGGCTGCTGTAACAAATTCAACAGAGAGGTGGCTTAAGCAATAGAAATTTATTTTCCATAGTTCTGGAGGCTAGAGGTCCAAGGTTAGGTAGCCAGCATGGTCAGGTTCTGCTGAGGATCCTCTTCCAGCCAGCCTCCTCTCGGATAGAAAGGGAAGTGGGGTTTTAGTTGAGCAGGCCTGTGGTCAAGTTCCAGCTCTCATTTCCTAAATGTGGAGGTCTCGTCTTCCATGTAGCACGGTGATTAGACAGAGTAAGATGCATCTGCCTTCAGGCCAGCTGCATGGTCTTGGGAAAGTTATTTAAACTCTCTTGGTCTCACCTTGCTTATCTGTAAAATGGGAATTCTGAGGCTTTGAAATAATATATATGCTATGATGAAGGTAGTAGCCACTTGATAAATGGTAGCTGTTTTTATCATTATAAAACAAACATAAAGTTAATGTCTATTTACTGTCTCAGCTTGCATGTAACTTCTTTTGAGAAGTGCTTGCTTGCCCAACACACGTGCACACCTTGTATACTTCAGAATACCCGGTACTTACTGTTCTTGGAGCCCTCCCCCAGGTTGGAAATACCCATCTTGCTTACTGAACCCCGAGCAACTTGAATGCAGGGATTTATCTTGTTCACTGTTGTACTCTGGGCCCCTGTCCTATTTTATTGACAGTGTGATAGCCAGGAGTCTCTGGTTGTAAGTGACAGAAATCCAGCTCGGCCACCCTAAGCACAAAAGGGCCCCCCGCCCCCCTTTGGCTCATGGACTAAACTCAGAGAGAGACTGTCTTCCGTCTGGGATCCTGGACTTGCGTCTGAGCCAGTGGGTTCCTTCTTTCAGACTTCTCCATGTGATGGGAGGTGTGGCCCCTGCCCTTCTGGGGTTATATCTTTACAGCTTGAGAATCCAGGGGGAAGAGAGAGTTATTCCTCACTCTCCGGTTCAGAACATTACAGGTTGGACTTAGAGTAGGCCTGGTTGGGTCAGGCATGGTGGGCCCGGTCATTGGGGATATGAGGTTGTTGTTCTACTCTGATTAGCCCCACATCAGGGTCTTGGGCTCACACTGGGGTAGGTGTGGGGCAGGGGAGGGGCATCAGCAGCCCGGCAGGCATCATGTGGAAGAGAGGGTGGAGAAGGGATGTATGCACACAGTAAAATGCAACTGATGGGCACTCTAGTAAGGGCTCAGAGGCTGTGGGGTGAATGTCTGCATTCAGGCATGGAGAAGCTGCAGGGAAGTTTCACACGCTCCAAAAGTCACAGGTAAACTCATCTGCCTGTGCGGCAAGGAAAGATTTTGTGACAATAGTAGGTTTTGAAGGATAGGTAGGAGTTTGGAAGGACGAGAGGAGGGTAAAGCGTTCTGCGCTGAGATAGAGCAGAGTCGCAGTATTGGGTTGGAGAGCTGTGTGGGGTGTGAAGGGGAGGCATGCAGGGCGTTCCGGGAACAAGAGTCCTGGGGGTATGTATGTATCAGTGTCCTGGGGCCGCTGGAACAAAGTACCACCAGTTGGGTGGCTTAAAACAACAGCAGTTCATTTTCTCACAGTTCTGGAGGCTTAAAGTGAAGAATCAAGGTGTGGGGCGAGTCATGCATTTTCTGAAGTTCTGGGATAACTTCCTTTCTTGTCTCTTCCAGCTTCTGGCGGTTCCAGGCATTCCTTCGCTTGTGGCAGTATAAGGCCAGTCCCGGCCTCTGTCATCATAGGGCCATCTCCCCCATGCATCTCTGTCTTCATGTGGCTGTCTCCCCTCTGTGTCTCTCTCCTCTTCTTCTAAGGATACAAGTTACATTAGGCTAAGGAGTCACCCTAATCTAGTATGACCTCATCTTAATTAATTACATCTGCAATGACCCTAATTCCAAATAAGGTCACCTTCTTTGGTACGGGGGTTAGGACTTCAACATATCTTCTTGGGGAATACAGTTCAACCCATAGCAGGCAGCAATGGCTCAGAAGGCTGGAGAAGTAGGCCGAGCCAGAACATGGCACATTTTGGTGGCCAAGCAGGAGTCACTGAAGACGTGGGGTCGGGGGACAGCATGGCTCACCAGTGTGCCAGCGTGGGCTGGAGAGAGCAAGCCTGACCTTTCAGAAGGTCATCGGAGCGATTCGGGTGTGGGACAGCAGCCATGTGGGTCCTGGGTGGCATCAGTAGGAATGGAGGAGCTGAAGCAGGCAGGGAATGGGAAGAGCCTCAGAGATGAGGGGTCAGGGTCCAGCCAGGGGGGCCGCGGGGGGGGAGTAGACACAGGCTCTTGGTGGGAGGATGCCGAGCTTGCTTGTGTGCATGTTGAAGCCGTGGTGACCTGGGACACACAAGTGGCAGTGAGTATGCAGTATGATGCTCAGGTCGTAGCAACAGTAGCCCGGCACCACGGCCCCTCGGGTTCCGTCCACTGGGCCTTGCTCGCTGCTCTCCTGCCGTACCTGGAATGTCTCTTTCTCCCTACCTAGTAGTGATGATAGTAATTACATTGATGACCACGAATTTTTAAAAAGTCTGCTCTGCACCTGGAGCCCTGCGCAGTGCTGTGTGTACGTCATCCTGCTGGGTCCCTCAGCCACCCTGGTGAGGCAGGGATGGTTTTGCCCATTTTGCAGGTGAAGATACTGAGCCTTAGATTAGGCACTGTGTAGTCTCACAGTAGGGGCCGCTGGGGCTGGGTTTGAACTCAGGTTTGTCTGCCCGCATGAGTACCCTTCCCATCACTCTGCCTCCTTAGCCCTTTCTTCGTGTTTCTCTGACGGGGCGCATCGTCTGCCAAAGCGTAAGCTTCCTTACGGGCAGTGCAGAGCTTTCCTTCCTGTAGCCCCCAGGCTGGCTCTGCTGCAGTTGGTTGGACCAAACCAGCAGCTTAGAGGGGAAGGGCTTGAGGTGAAGCATGGTGTGTGTGTGTCTGTTGGGAGGCAGAAAGCTGCGTAATGGAGGAATGTCAAGTGGCGTCACAATGTCGAGACGAGCAGCGGCTGCAGAGATGGAGCCTGAGGGCTGCAGAGAACCTTGTTGGGCAGGCCAGCCTCCCTGCAGGCTAGGACTGGCCCACCAGACGGGCAGAACCGTCTCCCCAGAAGACAGCAGGTCTCTGGCCGCCCACGTGGAGAGACAGCCTTCCCAAGGTGTGGAACCAGACTCCAGGGCAGTGGGGGGAGTAGGCAGGAGCCCAGTTCTAGATGGGGAAGCAGGGCAGCCAGCAAAGAGGCAGACCCACGAAGGTGAGGTCAGAGATGGTAGTGGCTAGAGACCAAACTGAACAGTGGCAGCAAGGTGCAAAGGAGCCGAGCCCCAGATACCAAGAAGGAGCCAGAACAGACGTCCCAGACGGAGGGGACATATAAAGGGCAGGAACGAGCTTGGGCGTCCTAGGAAGAGCAACTCAGGGCAGTGTAGCTGGGGAGAGAGTGGGGGAGAAGATGCCCAGGGGGACGCCTGGTGCCCTGCCCCTGGGTCTCTCTCTAGCTTGTGCTCTGAGGGGACCGCTCTCCTAGAATCCTGCAGGACACATACGGAGCTGGCGTGAGACTAGCCCTGTAGCCTCCAGTTGCCTGGGGCCTCACCAGGCTGCCCCTGGGGCTGAGAGAATGACCTCAGAAAACCTCTCACCCATTTGGCCCTGTCTGTGTACTCCAGCTGTGGCCGGGAAGCTCTGGTGGAGGGCCAGTAGACCGTGATAATGACTGGATTTACGTAGACTGCACGAGAACCCAGTAGAGGGTTTCCAGCCAGGAATTAATGTTAGCTAATAAGGAGTTTTTAAAATGACTGTGGCCGCCCTGTGGAAGGCGGGAAGAAGGAGAATTGCGGGGGGAATTGGAAGTGAGAGCACATACAGCTGGGCAGATTGTGTGCTGCTCAACGACAGATCAGAGCCCTAGGGTCACACCGCACAGCGGCCCTGGGCGACAGTACGGACGCTGGCAGTGGTATCCGGGAGCAGGCAGCTTGGACTAGGATATTAGCAGGTAAATGCAGAGAAATGGGTAGGTTCTGGATCTATTTGGAAGCCGAGTCCTGCCAAGGATGTGCTAATAGCTTGACCGTGGACGGGGAGGGGAAGAGACCATCATGACTGCTGTGGCTTGAGTAACTGGTGGGAGGTGGTGCTAGTTGCTGGTAGGGAAGCCTGGTGAGAGCAGCAGTTGTGCTGGGAAAAAGCCAAAGAACCAGATAAACCTGCAGAGACAGGCAAAGGAAACAATCACGTGAAAGCAATATCTGGGCCCCAAGACTGGTGGGCCTTTCTCTCCGAGCTCTGGGAAGCCCAGTGGGCCGAGGGGTGACTGGCGCTCAGGACAGAACTGGCGCTTTCGTGCAGGACTGGCTTATGGACATGGGGCCCCTGCAGTCACACGGGGCCCCGCACTCAGGAGCACGTTTAATGCTCTGCTGTTGCCTTCTTGAAATTCATAGTGACTTTCGAACACGGGCCCCTGCATTTTCACTTTGCACCAGGTCTTCCAAAGTGCTCAGTGATTCCGCTGTGGTGGGCGAAGAGATGACATCAGGCTGGGGCCAGGCCACACGGAGCTGTAAATACCCAAACCAGGAGGCGCCCGTGACTTAACGTATGTACAGAGCCTGGGTTATAGTAAGTGCTTTATAAGCATGGCCTGTGAGAATGATAAGGATTATTATAAGAAGCATTCAGGACTGTGAGCTAGGAGGGGCTGTGCCTCAGTCTCCAGAGGAGCGTGGAGAAGGCTGGTGAGGGACGTTTGGCTGGGGAGCAGACCTGTGTTCACCAAGGAAGACTGGGTTCGGAATCCTAGAGGGTGGGTTGCAGGCTACCTGCAGCTTCCAGGGCCCTGGGTTTTGCCCCAGGAGTTTGGCTCTCTTTTGGCTCCAGTGTGTTTGGCAGGTGGGGAAGCTTTGAGAGAAGCCTCTGGGGGGACTACCCCAGGTACCCCAGGACAGAAGGCAGAAAAGCTGCCATGTTCCTCCCGGCCCCGAGGGGCGGGGGCCAGGAAGGAGGTGCTGGAAGGAGTGGGAAGCCAGAGCTGTGAGCGCCAAGCTCCCTGAGGCACGGGGAGCCCTGCACTGTGTTGGGGTGCATGCCTTCCCCACCCCCACCTGTCAGCTGGAGACCCCACCTGGCCTGCTCCTGAGAGTGTGGCTGCAGGGCCAGGCCAGCTGACAGGCAGCCCTGAGGTCTCAACAGTGCAAAGTCACTGCTCCCTCCCTGATCATGTCCCTTCTTTGCTGTTTCTTGCCTTAAAACTGGGGCTGGGGAATTACTGCATCTTCTGCACCGAGACCCAGGTTTCTTCAGCAAGACTTGTTATGTGGCGCAAAAGCAAAGGGGGCCGACACATCCTCCACTCAGCACGCAGTGGGTAGCACCTGCTTTGTGCTGGTCAGGGGACTTAATGGTGAATGAAATGTTGCTCAGTGAGAGAGACAGACATTGTTCTGGTAACGTATGGCTGAGTAACAAATTACCCCCAGACTTAGTAGCTTAAAACAACCACCATTTTATTCTAGCCCATAATTTCGTGGGTTAGGAATTCAGGCAGCTCCTGGCTGGGCAAGTCTTCTTTTCCACATTGTGTTGACTAAGGTGGTTCCATGGAATTCAGCAAGCAGAGGGCCAGGCTGGGCTGGGCTGGGCAATCCAAGGTGGCTTTACTCACATGCCTGGCATCCAGGTGGGGATGGCCTCAGCTGGGGTCACTGGCCAGAGCACCTACAGACAGCCTCCAGCATGGTGGTCCAGAGGTAGTTTAACTTCTTATTTGGTGACACAGTATTTGTGGGGAGGAGGTAGAAGCTACCGGTTTCCTAAGACCTGAACCCAGAAACTGGCAGAGTGTCACCTCTACATTATTTTAGTCATAAAAGTAGTCACAGACTCAAGGGGAGGGGACACAGACCCCACCTCTCCATGGAAGGCATGTTAAAGAAACTGTGGCTATCTTTAAGCTGCCCTAAACAGAGAATTACAGTTCAGAGTTGCGAATAACAAGCTGAAGATACGTACTTAGATAGAGAAGAGGGGGCACTGATTCTGAGCAGGATTATGGGGGGTAGTACAGATAGGATGGGGGAGGGGAGAGTCAGGGAAGATGACACAGAGCGGGTGCCATCTGAGCATCTGAGCTAGGTCTTGAAGACAGCTGGGACGTGTAATCAAGACAAGGTCTGAGAATAAGAGGGAGGCCTTCCCAGTGGTGGGAACAGCTTGTGCAAAGGCACAGAGGTATGGAAGTAATGTGGTGTGGGGGGGAGCATGGGCTGCGGAGAGGTAAGCAGCGGGTGAGTCTGGGGAAGCAGGCAGAGAGAGAATGTTTTTCCCTCAGGGATTGTGACTCTAACTCCAAAGTGCTCTGTCGAGGCAGTGACAGTGGGTGGCAGAGAGGGGCTGGTGAGGAGGCAGGATGGATAGAACTTGGTTAGTTCGATGTGAGGAGTGAGCAAGGGCAGAGTCTGTGCAGACCCTGGGCCTCTCTGAGGGACGGAGGGGTGTCTGGGGCTGTCGCTCAGCGAGACGGCAGGTGGGAGCAAATCTGGGAGATGAAGCTGATGACCTCAGCGCTGAACCTTCACGCCCGGTGCCAGGCAGAGATGTCCAGGAGTGGGTGGTGGGGACGGTGCGGAGCCTGGGCTGGGAACCTGGATTTGGGAATTGTTAGCTTTCAGGCATTGGCTGAGGGAGGGAGCTGGTATGAGACTCCCCAGAGGCTGTGTGAGAACTAGGAGCAAAAGCAGGCTGGGGGTGAGACCTCTGGTATCTTAGAGGCAGACACAGAGATGAGGCCACAAGGAGGTGGAAAGGGAGTCGTTCAGAGGCAGGGGGAGGAGGAGGAAGACAGGTCTCCTGGAGGGGAAGGCGGAAGGTTCTGGAAGGAGAGAACTCTGTGAGTGCCCACTACGTGGCAGGCGCTGCTTTCCAGAAACATGAGGTCCTGGAACCACGGCACGGCTTTTGCTTAAGAAACCTCAAGGCTATTGGGTGCAGCCTCGGGTTTTCAGGCAGATCTCCAGTGGGACCGGCTGCTCAGATGCTCATTTTTCTTTTGAAGTTTTTCAGGATTGAAGGCTCCCTGGCCAACTTGAGAAGAGTATGCCAGTGTATGCCAGTGTATTGCCATCTTATTTCAAGAAACTCTTCAGATGTCAGTAATTCTCTTAATTCGTTCCCAGCTTGATTTGGAGGTGTGTGTGTGTGTGTCCCATACTGATCTTTGGATGATTAAGCCTCAAAGCCTCTTGTGCCCAGGCCAGCACCTGGTCTAGCCTCCCTTACCCTGGGTCTGGGCACGCTTCACCCTATCTCTTCGGGTTTTCCTCCCAAGACTGGCATGAGTAAGTCTCCTGGCCTCTTCCCTTCAACTTTCCAGATCAGCTCTGGACTTCCTGGAGGCAGTGTGGTTAAATGGCACGGATGTAGAATCTGGATTTGGACGTGTCCCAGTGTAAAGATGTGCTCTTGGGTCCCTGGCCACGCAGTGCCATGGCTGGGAGCGGGCATGGTGCAAAATGCCTGGGTGCAAACTGACTCCACCCTGTCCAGCAGTGTGTCCTCTGTCTCAATTTTCTCATCTGTAATGGAATCCTTACACTAGCACATCCTAGGGCTGCAGTGAGGACTTAATGAGTTAGCACATGTAAGGGCCCATAGTTGGTGCTAAGTAAGGGGTTATAAATTATAAACATTAGTAGTAAAATGGAAATGACCTCATAGGACTTTTGTTCAAAAAGCAAACTGTAAGATCATTGAAGACAGATCCTGTTTCTTTGCTTCCTTAGAATCTGTTACAGATTTACCCCTTGCTGTGGCTTAATCAATATTTTTGGAACAAATGAATGAAATGATGAATCACCCCCTTAGCTATAAATGAGTAATTTCTCTTCTGAAGACGCCCGGAGCTGACACCCAGCTTACTGGGCCTGTCTCCTTCCTGAGAGATTCCCATCGGGCATTTTCTTCTCCATCTGTCAGATTTTATTTGTTTTTACAACTGAGGTGAAATTCACATGACAGAAACTTAGCCATTTTAAAATGAACTACTTAGTGACATTTAGTACATTCATAAGGTTGTACATCCCTATCTCATTTCCAAACATTTCCATCACCCTAACAAGAAACCCATTAAGCAGTTTCTCTCATTCCCCACTCCCTCTAGTCCCTGGCAACCACCCATGATTTTCTGTCTCTGTGGATTGGGTGTTTCATATAAATGGAATCTCATAATATGTGGGCTTTAGTGTCTAGTTTCCTTGACTCGTGTAACTTTTTTGAGGTCCATCCATGTTGTAGCATGTATCAGTGATCCATTCCTTTTTGTGGGTGAATAATATTCCACTGTGAGGAGTTACTGCATTTTGTTTATCCATTCTTCCACCGATGAGACATCTGTGCCGGTCTGGCGGTTGTGAATAATGCTGCTGTGAATGTGCTAGTCTAAGTATTTGTTTGAGTACCTGATTTCAATGCTTTTGGGTAATCCCATTCTTGGGAGTGGAATTGCTGGGCCATATGGTCATCTATTTGTAAGATTTTTAAAGTTTTGCCTTGTAATCTCTAGGCTTGAGTGTAGTATTTAAAAAGGAGAGAGAAAAGGAAAGAAACAAAAAGAAAGGAATCCACTGTGTTATTTTGCAGACCTCATTGCCTGGTTCCAGGGCCATCACCTCTACAAATGCCAAGGTCGTGGTGAAAGGCAGGGTGCCCAGGGCCCTGCTTGCTCTTGCAGGCTGGGCATAGCTCTGTAGGGCATCTCTGAGTGGAGGGGAGGCAGTAGAGACTCAGGATTTGCTATGGTGTCCAGGCGGTCCTGGTGCCCAGGAAGAAGCTGCAGGTGAAGACTCTTTAAACACTATGTTTTAGCTTCCTCTGTCCCTAGTCTTCTGCCAGAATTACTTGTGCAGAGAAGCAGGGATTTGTGTGTGTTTCCCCATTTTCCTTCCCCAGGCTGACCTCTGTGAGGCACAGACAACAAGGAAATGTCCCCAGACTGGTCTTGGTCCTAGAGCAAGCCCTGTCCTGGCCAGTTGCCTGGAGAAGTGGCCTGTCCAGAGCTGTTATCAGGGGGTCTGGGAGCCACCATGCTCAGGCCTGGGCTTATGGCTGTGCCCTGAGGCCGTAAGGTATGTGGCTGGTGGTGACCCAGGCCCCCCTGCAGGTGGGAAGGGAGCATTCAAACACAGTGCCCTCTGTGACCTTGTCCTCTCGCTCTCACACAGGTCCCTTGATGTCACATCTCTTCATGACACTTGATATGTATGCAACTTCCATGTTAGCAGGCCATCTTTAAAACTATTAGAAAGATGCTGATTTTGGTGACTGTGCTCAGGGGAACCACTGCTCCCCACCCCTACCCCCGACTCCACACTGCCACCTTCCCAGGAATGGTTATTTCAGGGTTTAGTTACATTTTCAATGAAGTTGTTGGGGAAGAAGGACTCCTTCTTCCCCTCCCATCCTTCTCCCCGTTCGTCCCCTCCCCTCTCCTTCCATCCTCTGCTTCCTCTATTTATAGAGCTGGTTTTAGGAACTGCAGATTAAGCAGTGAGCCACTTGGGCAAAGCCTCCCCTCTCACAGAGGGAGGAAGACACAGAATGATGGGACACAATCATAACCGAGGTCACTCCAGGCTGGGATCAGGGTGCACCTAGGGTGCCTGATTAGGGGAGAAGAGAGGAGGCCCCTTGGGGGGGACCTGGGTAGAAGGGCAAGGGGAAGCCCACATTAAGATGTGGCAGGGCATGCCGAGCAGAGAGTGGCCATGGAGGGCTAGTGGGAAGGAGCTAGCTGGTGGCTGGCAGTTGCAGAACTGAAAGAACACTCATGCTAGCCTGGGGCAGGGGACACGGAGAGGCCCGAAAGATGGGGCTCGCATCACACCCAGCAATCATTTTAGCATGTTAAGTGGTGGTCAGAGAGCACTTTAAAGTCCCCCAGGGCTGCTGTTGAGGATGTGTGGGAAGGGGAGTGGAGAGGAGAGGTAGGGAGACCTGCTTTCGCCAGTCGACCCTGTGGCTGTAGGCCAATCCCTTATCCTCCCTGACCTCAGGTTTCCCTTTGCCCGGGGTGGTGGCTGAGCTTGTCCACTGGACTCCTGGGTAGCCTGGACACCTGTCTTCTGAGACGCCTTCCTCTGCTTCAAGTCAGTCCTCCTGTTTGCAGCATGGCCCCTGGCCACCCACCTCATCACTGCCCTGCTCATTCTCTACCCTGTTCATTCTCTACTCTCATCCTTTTTAACCTTTTCAATATTAAAAAACTCAAACATAAAGGAAAATGGAAAGAATCATCAACTATTAGCATTTTGCCCTTTTGCTTATATTTGCTCTATCTATAAATAAGGTGATTTTTTTCCTGAATCATTTGAAGGGTGCAGAATCATGTTCTTTTATTATAAACACTATAGCATGCATCTCTTATAATAAAACTTCCTGAATGTAATGAAAACATATTCTTAATGCAATACAGAGACAATGGAATATTACTCACCCATAAAAAAGGAAATATTGCCTTTTGTGACAACATGGACAGTCCTTGAAGGCAGTGTGCCAAGTAAAAGAAATCAGACAGAGAAAGACAAATATTTTACGGTTTCACTTACGTGTGGAATCTGAAAAAAACACTGACTTCGTAGAAGCAGAGAACAGATTGGTGATTGCCAGAGGTGGTGGGTGGGCAGTTGAGAAAAGTGGATGAAGGGGGTCTAAAGGTACCAACGTCCACTTATAAGATAAGTAAGTCCTGGGGAGCTAACGTACAGCATGGTGACTATAGTTAACAATATTGTATTGTATGCTTGAAAGGTTGCTAAGAGAATAGGTCTTAAAAATTATCATCACAAAGAGAAAACATAACTTTTTAAAAACTTATTGTGTTGATCATTTCCCAATATATACATGTATCAAATCATTGTGTTGTACACCCTCAACTAATAGTGTTATATGTCAATTGTATCTCAATAAAACTGGAAGAAAAAAAAAGAATAAAAACATTCTTCCACATGGCTACAGTCAAGAAAATGAGCAATAATCCCCTCACGTCTTATGTGAAGCTGTATTAAATCTCTGTAATTAGCCCCAAATGTGTTGTTAGCTTGGTTGAACTGGGATCCCATCAAGGATCATGTATGACATCTGGTTATGACTCTTTAGAGACATATTTTTCCTCGGATATTGCCGTTTTGAGGAGTCCAGACATCTTGTCTAGTAGAATGTCCAGATACTGGTTTGTTACATTATTTCCTGTGGTGTCATTTAATTTGTTCTTAGCTGTATTTCCCATAACCTGGAAATTAGGTCCAAAGGTCTGATGAGATTCAGGCTAAATGTTTAAATGGCAAGAATCCCTGATGTTACGAACTTCTCCCATGAAGAGACACTCAAGTTCAGCTTGCCCCATTATTAGTCACATTAAATTTAATCACTATTCTTGAGGGTAGGACAGTAGCTAGACTTTATATTTCTCCATCGTGTCTTAAAAAAAAAAAAAGGGCTGGGCACACAGTAACACGGTATAGCTACAGTCAGTTTTTGTTAGCAGCCGTGGTTATGTTCTATCCGTTTACCATGAACCTTGACTTAAGGAATACCGACCCACAGGGGCAAACACAGGGCTAGGGTCCTGCAAGCCTCTGGCTTCAGCATTTTTGTCAACTGATCAGTACGGACCCTTGTTTTGTGTGTGCTTCTACTTAAGGACATCTTACCTAATATATAGATTATAGATTCATTTGCACTGACCTCAGGGCCAACAGCACTTCATTCCTGAATGAAGCTTGTGTAACACATGTATTTTCGCCATAAAGTACATGACAGCCTTCTTGCCTGTAGAATACTAGCCAGCCCTTCAGCATTATGCTTGGGGCATTTTAAACAGTGATATCACCAACAGAAAGAATAAAAATGCAAAAACTATTCCACTAAGTAGACTGAAAAGGAGGACACTTGCTTGAAATATGCAAGCCAAAACAAGAGGGTTGCCCTATTCAACCACAGCTGGGGAGAAGCATGTTTTTGAAGGTCTGTGTCTGCATGACTACTTAAAAGCCATGAGCATGGATTTGGGAGTTACAATGAAATTTTACTGAGTAGGTGACTTTGAAATATGGAATCTTCCTATAAAGATGATTGACTAAATATATTGGGTTAAATCAACTGGAATTAGCTGTGTGACCTTGAATTCATTGCACTACCTCTCTGAGCTTCATTTTCCTTACCTGTTCCGCAACTGGGTGATCTTTGAACTTTTTCCCCTGACACTGTAATTGGAGGGCTGTGCTCACTTTCCTTTCTGCGCAGGTTTGTGGATTTCCATGCAGCTGCCTCCACCTGCTCCCCATCCAGGGCCGCCCTCCTCACCGGCCGACTAGGCCTTCGCAATGGAGTCACGCACAACTTTGCCGTCTCCTCTGTGGGAGGCCTTCCGCTCAACGAGACCACCTTGGCCGAGGTGCTGCAGCAAGCTGGCTACGTCACCGGCATGATAGGTGACCCTGGAACCCCACAGCCTGGAGCCCCGTCTTCCACTGCCTTTCTGGGGTGGCTGTTTTGTGTTTGTGCGGCCCCCACCTGCTGCGCCCACTTCTGCACGTCCACTGCTTCCGTCATCTCTTGCTGTCTAAGTTAGGAAGGCTCTTGGCTGCAAGTGATTGAAAAGACCGGACAGTGGACTAAACCAACATGGAGCTCCTTTCCTCCCATTGTAACAAATGAGAGGGCAGTGATTGCTTTCATTGGCTCAGCCACTCCGGAAATAGTTTCTGTCTTTCTGCTCTGCTGTCCTTACTGTGTTGGCTTTGTCCTCACGCCTGTTGCCTCACAGTTGCAATATAGCAGCTTCAGTACCCTTCATCATAATTTAGCTTCAAGGAAGGAGAAAGGGGGAGGTGGCACCAGTCTCATTTGTTCACATTTATCGGGAAAGCAACTCTTTTCTCAGACAAGCCTCCTCCATGCCAGCAGAAATGCACTTACTTATCTGTGGATTTATTTGGCCCCCTCACTTCAAGGAAGGCTGGGAAACTGGGGTCAAGATGACAATGATTGACGTGGACCTGGGCACAGGTCCCCAGCCCTCTGAACATAACTGAAGTTCTATTAGCAGGAGAAGTGGGGACATGGGTGTAAGGGAGGCAGCCAGCAGCATCTGCCACAATGGCCAACAGCTTCCTTTCCTTTTAAATGTCTGTAGGCACCTCTCACTCAGCACTTACCATGTGTCAGACATTGGGGTAAGCGTTCGTTTGCATTGGTGCCTTCTTAGATGTGATTTCCCCCATTGTCTAGGTGAGAAAACAGTTTTGGACAGATGAAGAAACTTGTTTGGTGTTGCCTAGCCTGGAATGGGTGGAGGCCAGCCCTAGATGGGCAGGTCTGGCCCAACCTTGCTTCCAGGCTCTGCTTCACTGCTGGTCTCCCCTCCAGAGGCCCAGGTGACCCCAGATCCCAGCAGCCTCCTCAGGCTGCCTGTGCTTGTTATTCTGACTCCCCAAGAGCTGGGTCCAGCGGGACTCCTGCCTCCCTCCAGCATATGTGAAGTAGAAGGGGGGGTGTGCTCAACAGGACAGTGGCAGCCAGGGACCTCACCGTGTGACTGGGGCCCACCCCTCTTGTGTTCACTTGTAGGGCGCTGGCGTTTCTGATGTTGGCCTGGCCTCCTCCTCTGTGTCAAGATTCCTGACGTAGTTTTAAAGAAGGTCAAATGTGTGAGGCATTCATTGCCCTGGGAGGGCAAGTCCCATTGGTAGGAGTAGGTACCAGTTAAGGTCCAACCCTTTGCTCCTTTCTTTCCCCTTCTTTCCATGCCCTGAGGTTAATAATCATGGAGCTCCCAGGATGGGCTGGCTCCCTTCCTAGTCCATTAAGTGCATCCATGGCATGTTCACAGCAGGTCCCCGGGGCTCCCTGACTCTAAAACTTCATGCTGCAACAGTGGGGTGTGTTCTTGAACTGGGTTTGATCTCCCTTGCCCCCCACTCCATGCCTTTGAACTCCATGTAAGCAACTGATCCCAGAAGTAACTGCTCGGCCCGTCCCCTCCCCACTAATTCATGCACCTTTTGCATGGCTGAGAGGATATTTAAGCACATCCACTCGTTGAGATTATGAATTTGCTATTAGCATACTTACAGGAAGAGAACAAACCCACCGAAGGAATATCAAGTCCATTTCTACCACTCATATTTTGCTCCTTATCTTGGCCCATGCTAGTATGTTTTTACCTAGTTGTATACATACCACTTGGTCCTGCTTTTTCCCTTTCCTATTATTTTATATTTCCCTGCAATACTACTATCATATTTATAATTGTAATAATTTTAGAAATAATTTCAAATTTTTAATACAATTTTTATATTTCCATGTAATGCCTAATCCAAGCATTCCACATAACGCTTAACCCATTTGCCTCTACATTTTTTCAAACCCGCAGAGCAGTTGCAAAAAGGGAATAATAGATACCTATTAACATTTTACCTAGATTCACTGATTATTAACTTTTGCTAAGTGCATTTGTCTTTAAAAGATAGTTTGGTAGTATTTTATTGAAGCCACATAAAATGGCTTACTTAGCCCCACTCCTGTGATTGCCTGTTTGTTTCTCTCCTTTGTGTTGTTCACTGCTGCCACTGTTTGTCTCTTTGTGCCACATTCTTTCTTTGCCCCCTTGTCTTGCGGGCCAGTTCCTGGGGTCTTTGCTCCTCAGAGCGGAATTAGCAGGACACGAGTCAGAGCTCTTGCCGCACATCGTCCAGTGATTCCCCCTGACCAGGAACGGAGCAGCTGTGCGGCTGAGTTTCCTCGTTTGCCAGCCCGGGGGGGTGTCTCGGCACTGGAACTGCGGTGGGGAGGTGGTCTCTCATGCAGCCCCCTGCAGGCTGTTGATGGTGGCCAGAGAGGAGATTATGAAACAGGTGGGAACTGGGCCTCTGTGAGACCCATCTGGGACATGCATCTGTACTCTGGGCCACCTGGCTCCATTGCGGGGCCCGGTGCCGGAGTGCAGAGGGAGGGCGCAGGGGGCTAGGTGGGGTTGCTGTGAGCACTGGAACCCCATTGAGGGGCAGAAACAGCCTGCTGGCTTCTCTGGGCCCCCGGTAAAGGCCTGGTTCCGCTTCCGCTTTGTGCTTTCCTGCGCGGGTCCTGAGTCATCCTCCCTTGCTTCTGTCTCCCTGCGCGCTCCCTCTCGGTCTCAGCGAGCAAGGCTTGGCTTTCCTCCAAGCGTTTGCAGCCTCTCTTCGCTTGTCCTCAGTAAAGGGCAACACTGATGGAGAACTGAGTGTGTGATCAGCTCCCCACCGGGCCCGGGAGCCTCCGCAGGGACTCCTGAAAGTCTCTCTCTTGTTTTCCTGCAGGCAAATGGCATCTTGGGCACCATGGCTCTTATCACCCCAACTTCCGTGGTAAGAATTCTTTGGGGAATTTGTTACCTGGGAAACAAAGATCTCTGTGTAAAAGGATTCCATTAACATGTAAGCCTTTTGCCTCTGGGGAACGTGTCTCCTAAGTGAGGATGGGGGCACCCACAGGGTTGCTTGGGTGCATTTGGGGTGCCCAGGGCTCGCCTTGGTCTCACATCCTTCTTGCCTGGCACCTTTCCTGGCTTCCCTCGTTGGTGCCTGGCTGCCCTCTGGCTCCCCTAAAGCAAGCATGTCGGCGGTGTCCCTGACCCGGTTCTGCACATCTCAGGGATTGTTTGCCCCCGTGAGGTCCAGACATGTCTAGTGTGGTAAGAAGTAAAAATCGTCAGGTGTGTTCCGGGAAGCAGGCCATGAACTCACACAGGAGATGCTCCCTCTCGGCTTCTTGTGCAACTGTTTACAGCCTCAGACTTCTGACTCTCTGGCCTTCGGGAATAGGCCAGGATCAAACTGCCGGAGCCAATTCTCTGAAAATCAGTTTGCCGATGGAGGAGTTCTCTGAACGTCCAATTCATTGAATTATCCCTTGTTTTTAAAAAGTTGAGGTTTCTGCCACTGTTCTCTCCCTGACCTGCTTCTTCCATTTCCTGAGGGAATTCATGGACTTTCTCTGAAAAGCAGTTTATCATTATCTCAGCTTTTGTGGCTTCTCCTCTGTCTCTGCCTGGCATCTGTTTCTCTCCCCCTCCTGTCATTGTATAAGCAAATGATGGCCTTTTCCTTAAAGGTGGTTCTCTGAGGATTTTACAGCCGTCTCCCCTCTTCTGCTCCATGGGAAGGGTTGCAGCGCTCTCCCCTATACTCGGGGAAAGGGATGCATTTGCAGGGTTTTGCATTTGGAGAATGGCTTTCAGAGAATTGGCCTAGTACCAGCCTTCAGCCACTGGCTCCTACTGGTCAGCAGCCTTGTCAGAGGACATCCTCTCCATTTCCTGCCTCTCCTCTGCTGCCCTTTCCACCTCCTCTCCTACTTTGTGCCTTGTTTCTCAGTTGGGCATCTAACACATGTGATTTTTGAAGAATGACAGATGGAGACGAAGAACTGGATTTTCCACCAACTGAAGGTTATATATACTACTACAGGGCTTACTTTCCCTCCCTCATCTTCAATTTTCTCCTCTGACAAATGAGGACTTTAGCTCAGGGTTTTAACACCTTGAGTAATACATGCCTGTAGTCCTGTGCTAGGGGGATCCCGAGACTGGGTCCTGCTCAGCAGGAAGTGTTGCCGTTTTGGGTTTGTGGTGCCGGCCATGGAAATTTTGGCGAGTGAGCGCAACTGCTGTATATTTGCTGTCCCTGGACCTGAAGGCCTCCTACGTGGATGCTCTTAGGTTTCTCACTGTCCATCTTTGAGGTCACACCTGTTCCCTCCTTCTTCTTGTACCTCCTCATGGGCACTGTCCTGGTTCCCTGTCAGCTCATGGCTTCACCCCCAACCTTTTGCAGCTTAGTCTATATGTCTTACCTCCCCTTCAGATGGGGAGTCTCTTAAGGGCAGAATTTATTCTTTTATCCCCTAATGTATCATGTATGTGGTAGGTATTCAACAAATACTTGCTGAATGTGTCCAAAACTGCACTGGGATAGTAGGTATACGATAATTCTCTCTACTTCCTCCCACTCCAGGTTAATTCTAATCACTAGATATTTTGTAAATCTAATCTTAACTGCCAGAACACAGCAAAGTGTTTTCTTTGCATACCACAAAGGGATATTAATCAAATCCTCTTTTAATTACATACACCATAGCACTACCGTATTAAATCATGGAAAATTAAATTTTTGTCCTGGGTATGAGAATGCGGGCTCATAACAGCAGAAGCCAGGGGTGGGAGTTGGGGGGAGTGTAACCAGTTGCTTCTCTTCCAGGTTTTCATTACTACTATGGAATCCCATACAGCCACGATATGGGCTGTACTGACACTCCAGGCTACAACCACCCGCCTTGTCCACCGTGTCCCCGGGAAGATAGACCGTCAAGGTAATCCCATCCAAGACATTGGCTATAGGCTCTAGAGCAAGGTGAAGCCTTAAGGATGTGGTCCATCTGTGGTTAATAAGAGAGGTTGACAGGGGACAGTTAAGACAGTGAAAAAGAGTACGTTCAGTGCAAATTCAAATGCATTATTTGCAAGGAGTGCAATGAACTTTTAGCAAAGGAGAGGTCAACGAATTCACTGGAATTTTCCGGGTTCCTTGGTTTGTTTAGCGTACCTGGGGAGAGCCTGGTATTGTCACAGTCTCACACAGGTGGGACTCGAGGCCCCTGCTGGACCACTCACCTGGCCCAGACACTGGACACAGGAGGGATGTATATATATAGAGAGAGAAAGAAGTGCATAGGACCCCTTACAGTCGTCATCCCCCGTCCCCAACAAGTAGGCCAGCATTCTGTTCTGAAATGCATACACTCAACAGGATGTTTTAAAAACACTCAATGAAATGGGAAATTGCTCATGATATAAATGAAAAAGGCAGGAGGCAAATCATGAGCAGTGCGATCGTAACTACCTCTGTGTCTCTTACCTTTATCCTGTTGAGAGAGACTCAAAGGCAGTTCATTCTGTTTGTGGGACTAAGGGGTTTTCATGTTTTTTTCTTACTTATTTTCCAAATATTCTGTAATGAGTTTGCAATGCATTTATTATCAGAAAAAGGTAATAGACCTTATTCGGGCAATAAAGCAACACAAACCAGGTGCTCTGGTTGGTCAGACTGTGCAGTGTAGTTATTTATAAGGTTACAGGTATCTGAGCCACTTGGCGAAGGCAAGTCTCAGCTGGCTCATTAATAACATAATTGTTAATATAATGTGGTCGCATATTGAGAACTCATGTTGTACACATTCTTTCTTCTTATCAGCAGTCCACATGATCACTGTGTGAGGCAGGTGTTTATCCTGATCTTACGGTCTGGAAGCTTACCTTGATGCCCAGCTCGAGCTGCAGCTGGCAGACGTAGGGACAGATTCCAGTCTGGGTCTCTCTGAGTCTGGAGCCCCACGTGCTGTACATCCTACCACGCTCAGTGTGGTCGCTGGACAAGCAATGAGGGGGCCAGTGGTGTTTGTTAGAAATGCAGGAATTCAGAACCCACCCCAAGATCTACATTTTAACAAGATGCCAGGTGATTCGTACGCACGTTGCAGTGTGAGAAGTGAAGTAGAGCATCTCATGCCTTCCTTACCAACTGTGGCCTGGGGTCGCCCCTGTGTTCACATCTGGCTATATCATGGTATGACATATATCAGCCAGTTCCTTTTCCATTCATGTTAAATAGAAAAAAGGGTTGGCTTAGGGGAGTAAAGAGACAGGATGTAAATGATGGTGGAATTGCAATGAGATCATGAAAAGCTGAAACATTGGGCACAAATGATTGGAGCAAATTAGCATTGTGATGTCCCAGACTGGGATAACTCTTTCCTCTCTTGAAAGCGCTGGTCTGACCTGGTCTCCTAAGCTTTCACATGTGCCTGGAGGTTTGATGGGGAGTTTTCATTTCTTTTGCAAATGCTTTCCAGCACCACGAGGCAATTTCTCCCTGAGAGGCTGCCCAGTACCCCTGCTGTCTCTGTTGTCCTCAGCCTTTCTTCTGATTCTCTGTGGCACCCAGGACAGAGGGCCTGAGCCGTGTGTGACGCGCCAACCATTTGTTATCTTGTCTGGTTCTCCTAACACCTCTGTCCGGGCGCATGGACTTCAGATGAGGAACGTCCAGCTCTGAAAGCTTAGGTAGCTTGCCCAAGATCAGGACTCAGCCACACTCGTGGGGCATCACGTGTCAGATTCATTCCAATCTGCAAGACCAAGAGCTGAGTTTGTTCCGGAGCTGTCATTGGCTTGGCCCCCACTTTTTCCAATTGCTAAAGTTTCTCCAAATATTCCAAACATGGTTTGAAATTTTAAAATTGTTCCCAGCCTTCTCTCCTATAGTCAGATATGGTGTCACATGAAGTCCAGTTATTGACTATGAAAATAGCAAGCATTATACCCCATAGACAGAAGTCATCATTTAGGGGGAGTTAAGGGGGAAAAGCCAGGGATGGAGCTATTGACTGGCTATGGGATTGGAATAATTTAGTTTGTTTAAACCTCAGTTTCTCTCCCAGCGAAATGAGAGTAATAATGTCCCTAGCTCACAAAATCTTTGTGAGCTTTACAGAGTAGCTGGGCTTGTCCAAGGGGCATAAACATCTACTAGAGGGAATGGAAGAAGGTATTATGTTGATTTTACACTTGGAAGAGATGGCAGGCTGGAAAAATCATTTGGGGCCCGGGTATTAAATATTTTGCATTTATGTATTTTGCTGCATTAAAGCATTTTGTTCTCCTCCATAACTACTTAGGTTGAGGGAATGAATACTCTACCATCTGTGGTTTCCACACAGGAACCTTGAGAGGGATTGTTATGCTGATGTGGCCCTTCCTCTCTACGAAAACCTCAACATCGTGGAGCAGCCTGTGAACCTGAGCAGCCTTGCCCAGAAGTATGCCGAGAAAGCTACCCAGTTCATCCAGCATGCAAGGCAAGGAGTGCCCTTGCCCCCACCCTACGCCCACCTGCCACGTCCCCTGGTCTCACCACTCCTCAAAGCCGTGGGGGGGTTCCACTGCCTAATGAAGATGCATACATGCATGTGTTGTGTACATGAAACTGGGAAACAGCCTCCCTGGAACCTCCTGTGCTCCTGGGCACTTACTATGGTCCCTGCCCTTTTGCCATTATCATTTTGTCCCCTCCTACAAGCACCTTGAGAGCAGGGCCTGTCCACTGCATTGTGGGCACTCAGGGGATGTGTTGAATCCATCGGTTGGCAGGGTATGTGTTTCTCATTGTTGCTGTAACAAACTTACCACTGACATGTTGGCTAAAACAATAGCACTTTATTCTCCCGCAGAGCTGGGGTCCAGACAACCAAAATGAGTCTTAGGGGCTAAGATCAAGGTGTCAGCAGGGCTGTTTCCTTCTGGAGGCTCCTGGGGAGCATCCATTCTTGCCTTTTCCAGCTGCTGGCCGCTGCTATCCTTGCTTAGCTTATCACCTTTCCGATCTCTGCTTCCGTTGTCTCTTTGCCTTCTCTTCTGTAGTGAAGTGTCCCTCTGTTTTCCTCTTAGAAGGATGCTCATGGTTACATTTAGGGTCTACCAGGTGAATCCAAGATGATCTCCCTATCTAAAGATGCTTAATTTAATTGCATCTGCAAAGACCCTTTTGCCATAGAAGGTAACACCCACAGGTTGCAGGGATTAGATCCTGAATCTCTTTGGGGGCCATTATTCAGTTTAACACACAAGGGTTACAAATTCCAGCACATTCCCTGAAAGAGGGAAGCAGGCTGAGTGTAAGGCACTGGGGAGTGGTGGGGTGTGTGGTGAACAGGGTCCTGCTGTTATTTAGCTCCTGCTGCCTTGCTGCTTCGTGGGAGTGGGAACCTGGGTTGTCAGATCTTTCCATGTCATAAGAGAGACAGGATACCCTGTCCTTGTGTGAAATCTCCTGATCTTTATATGTTCAAAATGACTAATTAAAAATAACAAAAAGCAAAATCCAGCTGTGTGTGTGTGTGAGGGCTGCTGGTTTGCTCCTCAGAAAGTAGGTATTTCTGGAACAACAGACAACTCTCAAATAAGGCAAACTGCCCTTGGGGGCACAGACCTAGACCGTGGGGTGCAAGCATGTGTGCCCATACGTGCACACACCCAGTCACCCCGCTTCTGCCACCGCAGGCCTTGACCCAACCCCTCCACCTGCCCCTGTGCTGCCCCCCATGAGCCCTTGTGTGCTCGCCTCATCTCTCTCCCAAAGTGCGAACTCCTCAAGGAAAGTGGAGTGGCTCCAAGGAGGCCTGTGATGCTCCCCACGGCCTTAGCCTAAGCCTGCCTGCCTGCTTATTCTGTGCAGCGTTAAAAATGGACTCCACCTGACCAATCCCATCAGCTCCTAGAATGTGTGAGAATCCCCCCAAGCCCCTTGGTCAACCACGTGGACTTTTCTAGAGAAAAGGGCACCAGTGGCGGTGGAGGCAGCAATGCAGCCAGTCCATTTATGATGTTATCCTGATAATAAAACCTATTTATGGTCTGGATCTCAAGAGCGGCCCCTTGGGGCTTCAGAAATCACGTCTTACCAGTTTTCCAGGGTTTCCTGAGAAACACGGGCTTTTTCCCGGATGGCTGATCAGAAAAGAGCAAAGCCTCCTCTCCTATCTGGAGAGCTGAGTGCTTCTCTGCTCCCGGGAGCCTCGAGGTGGTGTTAGGTCCCCGTGCCCTCTGACAGGGGGATGCGTGGTGGCTGCTCAGCCCTTCCTGCCTGGAACAGCCAGGTGTGCTCGGAGCAGGGTGGGTGGCAGCCGGCTGGGGACTGGGGACGGCTTGATGCTCTGAAGTGGGCACGGTGCTGTTCAGCCACCAGTTAATTAGTTAGTTAAAAGACAAACCGATCAACAAACAATCTCCTTATCATAGAAAGAAGGTGATGAGCTTGTTAATTTATGAATGAGTTATTAAGTAAAAAAGTCCCATGAATCCCCATTGCCTTTGAACTTCGCGGAAACTAACCCCCCGGGTGTTGATTCCTTTAGGATTTGACTTGCCAAGTCATCTGTGACTTTCAGACCCTCAGCATCAGGGACCCAGATCTGCGGTCCCTCCTCCTCCCTGGGCTCCATCCTCAGGGAGAGGCCCTTCCTTCAACTGGACCTGCTGGTCAAGGCTGCTGGGGGTCCCTAGAGTGTGCCTTCCTGTCTCCCCCAGCACCCCACCAGAGGCCCCCTTAGGAATTCTTTGAAAGTTTTCAGGGTCTTTACTTGAATTTAGACCCTTATCCAGCAGTGATGATGAAAGCTAATCCTTGATTTGAGGTTTTTAAGCAGCAGGCACAGCTCCGAATTGCAAACAGGGAGAGAGCAGGTGGCATGGGTGCCTGGGTCACAGAGCTAGCCAGTGCCCTGCTCCTTAACGGGGCTGGGGCTGTGCATCAAGCCTAAATAGGAGACACAGGGCTTGACAAGGAGGCGTGTATCGGGCCTCGCTCCAGAGAGAACCGCAGCTTAGGGCATTTGAAATCAGACTGCACCGTCGGTATTTCAGGGCATCCATCATTCTGAACTAGGCCCTGGAGCTGCCCAGACGGTGCACAAGCCGCAGCCCCGCCTCCGCCCTGCGTCAGCCTGATTCCCTGTTCTACTTGACGGGACCCCTGCCCCCGCGTTGCTCGCCCCCTGCTGGTCAAAGTCTTCCTTCTCCTCTTCCCCCCATGTGGCCCACCTCGTACCCATCACCATGCCACCTGCATCAGGACCCCAGATTAAGCTCCAAGACCATTGTCACCCCCTGTTCCCGTCTTTCTTCTTTCTCCTGTTAGCAAGCTCTGATGAATTCACTTTCTGGTGGGAAATGAACACACTCAGGAATAGCTCTGGACCGGGACCTTCTAGCTCCTCCTGCGGCCTCTCCTAGCGTGGTTCTGTCCGCCTCCAGTGGCCACGAGTGCAGCCCACCTGCAGCCCCTTGACCCGCAGGCCTCCTTCTCTCAGGGGTCCCCTGCCCCTGCATCCCTGCTATTAACCCCCACCAACCGCCACAGCACCCTATGTGTGTATTTCTTCTCCACCACTCCTACTAAATCTGTAAATAATTACCTGATTAATATTTTTGTTGCATTTTTCTCTCTCCTGTTCCCTGTTAGATGTTAAGCTCCAAGAAGGTGGGAATCATATCTGTCATATTCATTGCTCTATCCCCAGTGCCTGGGGCCTAGTTTCAGCTTAATAAATATTCATCAAATGAGTGAATAATGAGTGAGTTACTTTTTCTAGCCCAAAGATGTGCCCATGTTGTGCTAAGGATGCAAGCATGAATGAGTTCTGTCCTTTTGAGTAGCGCCCAGGCTACCAGGAAACCGATATGTGAACGGCGGCTTTAATGCAGGGTGTGTCACCAGTGTTCATCAGGAGGGGGTACTGGGGAAGCGGGGAGCACAGGAACGGTGTTGGTGGCTTTCGAGCTGGATCTTAAGAATTGGTTAGATGTTTTTAGGCAAGATGCAGAGAGGAGACTGCGGACGGGAACTGCTGGAAGAGGGGGGCAGGGGAGGTGGGGGCTCGGGGAGCTGGCGCATGGAAAGTGCCTCTGAGGGGGATGAAGGTAAGGTTGGAGGGGCCCAGCATGTTGCGGCCTCTGGGGCTGGGCTGGGGGGTTTGATCTGACCCAGAGGCTGCTTGGAGCCTAGTGGGCATCGAAACGGGGGACCATCAGATCAAGTTTAGCTTGGAGAAGGTTTTCTGTTCCACCAAGGCTCAGCGGGCAGTGATGAGGTGTGGGGATGAGTGGCTATTGCTGGTGACCGTCCCAGAGATGCCCCTCGTCCACTCCACCCCAGCGGGGCACAGCAGGAGAGCCGAGAGGGCCCAGAGCTGGGGACCAGCAGCAAGCGGCCACTCTCCCCACCTCCACCCACAGGCCTGGCTCTCTCTGGCCAGGCGCCCACTTGAGACCCCCCATGAGATGAGTGTGCCCCTCACCTGCCGTTTTCCATCCCAGATCAGGTGGTCTTCTCTGGGCTCGGCTGTCCCAGGCCTCCGTCTTCCGCGCATCTCCACGCCCTGCCTGGCCCTCTCTTCTGCGCCTCCCTCTCCTGAATCTTACTTCCTCTAACATTCTCCTTTCTTTTTTTCCTTTCTGCCCCCCATTTCACTCATTTTGCCACACAAATAATATGTATTCCCTTTGGAAGTCTCTGAAAACGCATGTAAGCAAACAGAAAAAAAATATCCCTAAATGCCTCGCTCCAGAGAGAACCCGTTCTGATACATTTGGGCATTTCTTGTGGCCTCATTCTGTGCTGGTATATAAATATATATATATATTTATTTACATATATATAACACACAATTATATATATATATATATTTACAAAAATGGAATTAGACTGTCTTGTCATCTGCTTTTTTTTTTAAAGCACCAGATCTCCTCCACCCTATTTTCTCCTGAGCACAGGAACATAATGAAGGGGTGGCTGGGGGGATAAACAGTCCCAGGGAGCCTTGTTTATGTGGTTTCTGCAAGATGCAACCTCTGTGAGTTCTAGCATGGCATCAGGATGCAGGGAAGGAGGTACCCTGGGTACCATGTGTTGTTATTATTAATAAAAAGACTACTATTTATTAATATTTTGGGCAGTTCATAATCACAACAACTTTACTGGGGAGGTATGATTGTCTCCGTTGCATAGATACAGAGGGTAAGTTGGTTGTCCAGGTCACGCAAGCACGAAATAAAAATCCCAGGCACTTGGATGCAGGTTCCAAAGCCTGCACTTTATGTCCGTCCACTTGCCATCCCTCATTACTGCATGACTCTTCAGCTTCTGGCCCAGGATGCTAGTGAGACTTGGGTGATGGAGAGGGTTTGCATGATAATGACAGGGAAGGGACATGTGAGCAATGCCTGCCCACTCTCCCACCTCCCCAGCTCTGGCCCGTAGTGGGCGCTGAGTTAGTAAATGTATAACAACCGGCACTCTGAGATAAAAGCCCTGACTTCTAGTGTCTGCCCATTTCTCTGGTATAAATACTGTCACTGTAGATAATTTTGGGCCACCAATGAGATGTCACTGAATGTGGAGCTGGAAAAAGATGGGCAGTAACACACGGTCAAGTGGTATTTCCACTACACAGATGCAACAGATGTAAAATAGCCTCAAGAGCATGGATGATAATAAAGCTAGTAGAATAATTGGGATGTGATAAATCATGAAAATTGATTATCTTTTTAAAAATGTCATGTAGTTCATTGTAAGTCTGTATCATTTGGACGTTCATGATGGCCGTGTTTAACAAGTGACTGCAACATTCCTGACATGTGAGCCTGCTCTATCCAGCAAGCTGCTGTGATATGGAATCTACCTGCAAATTAGAAAAAGGCTCCCCTCTAGGGGGGCGCTGATCTGTGCCAGGATGCCTAGTTTGGCCAGTGGATTGGGGGCTGGAATTAAGCACCTATTCACTCTCCCAGCAGGATGTCCATGTGCGGGACACATGCTGTACATGATTGTCCTTGGGAGAGTGGGAAACAGACACACAGTCAGGGCTCTCCAGAACTCTGCAAGGACGAAACTGTTCTCTACCTGTGCTCTCCAAGATGGTAGTCTCTAGTCACCTGTGGCATGGCTATTGAGTATTCTGACGTGGTTAGGGCAACTGGGACACTAAATTTATATATATGTATATAGGTAAAATATGCATAACGTAAAATTTACTCTTCAAGTGCACAGTTCTGTGGCTTTAAGTATATTCATATTGTTCTGCAACCATCACCACCATCCATCTCTAGAATTTTTTTTCATCATCCCAAACTGAAACTCTGTACTCATTAAACACCAAATCCCCATTTTCCCTTCCCTCCAGTCCCTGGCCACCCACCATTCAACTTTCTGTCTTTATGAAGTTGACTGCTGTAGGTACCCCCTGTAAGTGGAACCATACAAGATTTGTCCTTTGGTGACTGACTTATTGCATGTAACATAAGGTGTTTAAGCCTCGTCTGAGTTGTAGCATGTGAGACACTGAATTCTTAATTTTACTTAATTTTCAGTAATTGAAACCTAAATAGCCATACATGACTTATGGCTACTGCATTGGACAACACAACTCTAGAAATGTTGCAGAGGAACTGTCGATAAAAATAGGGAAAGTGAGACCCTGTCTTGGGACTCGTGTCCTGGATTTTATGCCTGTCAAAGAGGGTAGCACAGTCGGGACCCCGGGAGTTGGGAGGCAGGGGACTCTCCAGGGGGTAGTTTGATGTAGAGCTGAGGCTGGTAAGACTCAGAGAACTGGATGTGAGGTGCTGTAAATCAGGGTTAGCTATAAAGGCTTAGGCTAATTTGGAAGTTGAATCTGTGGGTGAGCTGGTATAAAAAGAGCCATGCTTCTATCTCCACTCTATAAACTTAACTGAACACCACCTTGCCTTAACTGCATCCTCTGAAAGATGCCCCCCTCCTATAGGTATGGGAGGGGGCTCCATGAGGGTCCCTGAAGCTTCAGGAGGGGAAGGATGTGGTTCTGCAGCTGTCTGCCCTCAATCCTGTTGGTTGCCTGGGAATTGAGGTTGGGGACAAACAGGAAGCAGAGGCCACCCATGCTCCCTTCATGCCTTCCAGGGAAATCTTCAGGGTTAGAAGAGGGGCAGCCAGCTGCCTGGGCCCCCAACAGGCCTTGATCTAGATGTTCCCGGATGATCATGTGCATCTTTGGAATTCCCGGTGGTCAACCTGAGTCATCCATTCATCTCTTAGAAAGGGCCAGGGCTGGGAACAGACATGATGGCCTGGATGCTACAAAACAGCAGATAAAATTTAAAAATATGTTTGCACCGGACTTTAGAATGCAACAGTTATGAGCAAGTGCTTTGCTCTCAGCCAGATGTGAGTCTGAATCCAGCCTGTTACTTACTCATCGCATAACCTTGGACAAATCCTTTAGTTTCCCTAAGCCTCCAATGCTTCATCTGTAAAAGGGAACTTGGGGGTTATTACAAGGGTGAATTTAGACAATGTGAGTCACATTTAATAAGCTCTCAGTAAATGTTAAAGGACAGCAATGATTAGTGTAATTGTTCTTAGCTTTTAAGTGGCTGACCAGACTCTCCCCACATTTCCTTAGAAGGTTGTAGACACGTGCACTTCCTGAGCCTGTGGGGCAGGTGTTCTGGGGCTTTTCTCCGAGGCAAGGGAGAACTGCAGAGACACTGGACAAGCCCAGAGAGGCTTGTGGAGAGTTACCTCTGGGGTCTTCCGTTTCAGCACCAGTGGAAGGTCCTTCCTGCTCTATGTGGGCCTGGCCCACATGCATGTGCCCTTGCCCAGGACCCAGCGATCCGCACACCCACGGGGCCAGAGGCTGTACGGTGCAGGTCTCCGGGAGATGGACAGCTTGGTGGGCCAAATCAAGGACAAAGTTGACCGCACAGCAAAAGAAAACACATTCCTCTGGTTTACAGGTAAGATAGTAAGAGCCCGGCCAGCCTGACTGCGACCTAATGGATAACCCTGTTCATGCTCCGTGAGGGGCAGAGCCTGGCCACGGGATCCTCTTTAACGGGGCAGGGGGCTTACTTTGAACTTGGTGCCCTGCTAGTATTGTTGGCTTGAGTGCTGAGCAGGCCCTCTAAGGCTCGGCCCCTGGAGAGGTTTGCGTGTACAGAGCAGGTGCCCTGCTGGCCCCTTGTGATTAGGGCCATCCAGGTACTGCTCGTAATTGTTAATGAATGACTTGGACATCGTGAACCTATGTGGTCCTTGGACGGGTTTAAGATCCCCTCCTCACCAACCTCCCAGTCCAAAGACTGGTTGCTACTGGTCACCAGGTCACCTTTGGGCTGAGTGGAGCTGAGCTAGTGAGCTGCAGAGAGGGCCCACGCAGGCACTGCTGGTCCCTGGAATGAGGGCAGAAACCCTCATTAAAAGCCCTGCTTTCAGGTCAGGTAGAGACCTGGATCTGAATCTATCTATTGCTATTGGGAAAGTTTCCACCTCTCTGCGCCCTGTTCCTCATCTGCAGAACTGAGCTAACATAGAACCTAACACAGAATGCGAGCTGGTGAAAGTGCCCATGTGCCTGTTGACCATTGCATGTTACTTCTTCTGGTTTCTAGGAGACAACGGTCCGTGGGCTCAGAAGTGCGAGCTGGCGGGTAGCGTGGGTCCCTACACTGGATTGTGGCAAACTCATCGAGGTAGGGCGCGTGGCTGGGCGTGGTGCACCCCACTGGGGTTGCTGAGCCCTGGCCGGGGCGTGGGGTTTCCCCCAAGGAGGACCCACTCATACCCAGTCCTCGGGCCATCACTGAATAACACAGACAGGGAGGTCACCAACCACCAGCAAACAGAGAAGACGTAAACTGGGGTGGAGAGCCTGTTGGGCCTGGACCCGCTCTTCTCCTTTGTTCTCCCTCGGGGGCATAGCCCCCACAAGCCAGCCCATGGACCTTCCCACACGTGGGCTCTGCCTTTGCTTTTTGTCCTGCTGTCCTCACTCTTTCCCCTCTCTTTTCCAAGAAGTCATCCCTCCATCTATCCAAACATCAGTTCATTTCATTCATCGAGAAATAGTCAGGGTGCAAATACACAAGGTGTTCAGATCCAGTATTTCTAAACCTTACAATAGTGAAAGGTAGGTAGTTATCACTCCATTCACAGATGAAGAAAAGAGACTCCGGGAGGCTCAGTAACTTGCCCAATGTCCCACGGTTCATGAGGACGGAGCCAGCCTTGCTACCGAGGTTAAAGGTGGTCATCTCCTTGCTACACCGTGCTGTTGCTCTCTAGTTATGAACACCTCTGGCCCCCAGCTTAGCGCTTATTTGCACAGACTTCATTTTCTCAGAGAGCAGCCATGCGGGGGACAATTAGGCAATATGGAACAAAGGCTTAAAAAATATGCATGCCTGCTTACGCATCAATTCCTCCTCTAAGAATGTGTCTTAAAGAAATAATTAGCCAACTGCACAATGATGTATGTAAGAGGTTGCTGACTGCAGTAGGTTTTTACAAATATAGTTGGACATAACCCATGTCCAGCCAGAGGGGAGTGCCTGAGGCAATCATGGTAAATGCACTCAGAGAAATACTAAGGAACCACTAAAATGATGCATATAATAGATCTGGAAACATTTACATTAAATACTTTTCAGTGACTAAAGCAGGATACAAAACAACATGTAAAGTATGATTTTATTATATAAAATAACCATTTTTCTCAGAAAAACCTGAGAGAGGTAACAAAAAATAACAGAAGTTTAGCAGTAATTTCCTCTGGATAGGGGAGGGAAGATGAAAGTGTGACTTTCTTCCCACTTTTTTTTTTTCTGTAACAAGCTGGTATTATTTGTGTCCTATATAATTAAAATGTTTATGGTTTTTAATATAAAATTAAAATTTCATAGGTTCAGGGGCGGGTAGGGAGATGAACCCTGGGGCTGGGATTTCCCTGCTGTCCAGCTCCTGAGCTATGGTCCCGGCTTGTCTCCCAGTCTGAGGACACAAACTCCCTTTCTTATTAGTCTGGCAGAATATTTGTAGTGACCTAGAAATAGGAACATACATGCATCTGGTGGCTGGTGGTGAGAAAGAAGTGTGATCATTCATTTTTATTTGTCAACTTTAAGCTGGTGTCCCTCGGATCAGATCTTTTGAGAACTTTACGAGGGAGTGGCTGCCAGGCTATGGCCAAGTCTTGTGCCTGGATATTTGGTTCAGAATCAGCAGTGGGTGCTCCCTCCCTCTGACCTGCTCCACGACCCGACTATTTCATCTCTCAGCGTGTCAGTGTTTTCCTCTACATGTATTGCTCTTTGACCTCTCCAGTTCAAGAATGCTGCGTTTTTGTTCTGGATCTTGAAGAGTTGGACCAGGAAAAGATGTTAAGCCTGGTGGTGGATGGCAGTGTATCTGTTACCTACAATAACAGCCTAGAGAAATGGTGTAAGCCAGGAGTGGTTTTTTGCATTAGCTGATTATAATTCCTCCTCTCTGTACCCGGAATACCCTTAGGCCAGGGTACCATCATCAATACTCAGTTGGAAATCCTGGAAGAGCCTGGAATCAAAACTCTCCAGGGTAAAAATCGAGAAGGCCTGGAGACCGCGGATGGGGGGTAAGGATCTGTCAGTAAATGACTGCTCTGTGGGAATAAGATGATGTCTGATCTCCTGCCTTATCTTGACTCCTCCTTCCTTATGAGGCAGTTTTGAAATAGTGAATCAGGTTTAAGGATGTGGACTGCGACCCTATTCTTCGAGGAAAGAACTGTGTCCTGCAAGAAAGACATTTACTAGCTGAGCAGCCTCCATCTCTTCTTCCTTCCTCCTGTAGGCATTTGTTGAACACCTATTATGTCCCAGGAACATTTTTTAAAAAAGCCTCCTGGACTTAAGAAATAACAGTCTAGAGCATGTTTTTCAGACCTTAATGGGCAGACAGCCCCCCGGGGAGCCCGTTGAACTGCAGCCGTGACTCAGTAAGCTTGGGAGGTGATGGTGATGTTGCATTTCTAACAAGCTCCTAGGTGACGCTGATGTGGCTGGTCCCCGGACCACACTTTGAGAAGCACCAATCTAGAATATCCACATTTGGACTGTATGAGTCTAGAGTCATCCGAATCTAGAACTTGCAGATCTAGAGAAGTGGTTATGGAGGTGTGGTCCCAAGACCAGCAGCATTAGCATGGCCTGAGAACTTGTTAGCCATGCAAATGCTAGGGGCTCACTCCAGACCTAGGCATGGACCCTGGCGATCCATATTGTAACGAGTCCTTCCGGTGATTTTAATGCAGGTTAAAATTTGAGAACCACCTGTCTAGAGCTACACTGTCCCATATACTTGCCAGGCACTAACCACATGTGACTATTAAAATTAAATTAAAATTCAGGTCTTTAGTCACACTAGCCACACTTCAGGGACTCAGAAGCCACAAGTGGCTAGTGACTACCATATGAGATACTGTACATATAGAACATTTCTATCATCCCGGGAAGTGCTATTGAACAGGGCTGTCAGCAAATACTTCAGCAAGTGGTTATAATACCAGCTAAGAACTCCATGACAGAGGGGACACAAGGGCATCTCACCCACATGGGAGGGGGACAGGAAGGCTTCCCTGAATGGCTGGAGTTTTGCAGAATGACTAGGAGACAGCTAGGGGTTTGCAGGGGAGGGAGCTCAGGGTGGCCTGGTAGGGATGGGAAACCAGAGCGGAGGGCCCGCCCAGCTGTCCTGCGTCCAGAGCTCTCGGAAGCAGCGAGGCAGGGCCAGAGGGAGAGCCGGGACCAGCGTTCAAAGGGCTTTTCTTGGGGGGAAGGATTTTGGCCTTAATTCTGAAGAAATGTGGACTCATGGAAGGGTTTTAAGAGTGAGAGTGGCATTATTCGATTTTTCAAATTGAGCCGAGATTCCTGAAACATGAAATTAACCATTTAGCTTGCACAACTCAGTGACCTTGAGCATGTTCACAATGTTGTATGACTGTGCCCTCTGCCGAGTCTCTGGGCATTTTCATCACCCCAGAAGAAAACCCCATATATTCTATACACTTGCTCCCCGTTTCCCACTTCCCCAGCACATAGCTCAATTTTCAAAGACCCCTCTGATGTCAGTGGGGCTGAGAGCAACAGGAGGCAAGGCCGAGCCTCATTCTGCTGGGCCACGGAGGAGAGATGAGAAGAGCAAGTCACAGAATTGAAAGAAAGCCAGGGCTGGGGGAGACCTCCGCGATCTTTACCCCACCCACCCTGTCGGCCAGTGAAGAAACTGAGGCCGAGCTGGGGAGGGGCACACTGGTGACCATCACTGGCTCGTTCCTCAGCCACATGACTGCCATCACTCATGCCTGCTCAGCCGTCTGGAAAATCCTCTCTGCTTTCTCAGGACCCCTTGGTTGTTAAGGAGAAGGACTTAGGCCTGTGACAGTCTGAGTCTTTCTAAACCTGTGGGAGGCAGCACGGATGTGCGGAAAGAGCTAATGGCTTCGGAGGCCCAGGTGGGGCTTGAATCTCCACTCAGTTCAGGAATCGGTGTCCAGGGGCCCCTTGCCCCTTGAAGCCCTGTGTCCTCCTCTGTGAGGTGGGCTGCTAGCACCAAGCTGGACTTCTGGAAGAATCTACGGGGCTGTTGCCTGGGAGGCATTCAGCCTTGCATACAGCAACCCCACAAAAGGCTCCATTTCTTCATCCAAGAGGACAAATGAGGGTACCCCACAAAGAGAAGAATTGGAAGGGGAGCAGAAAATGCCCTGTTAAAGACTTTCCTACTAAAATACATGGGTGACTTAATGACATATGGGTAACTTTACACGCGTTCTGGGCCTCTGTCTTGGGAAACTGCTCTGAAGCTGTATTTCAGTCATTCAAGATAATGCTCGTTTCTTGGGCGATGACTTGCACAAACGTGTGGCTTGATGTCGTATCTGTGGGACGCAGCACTCACTCTCGGCAGGGCAGGAGCTAAATGCCATTTTCTTTTTTGCCCAGGAGAAGGTGAGCAAACTTTGCCTAGGGGTAAACACTTCGCCTTCCTCATTCTCCAAACCAGCTTCCTGTCAGCTATTCCACAGCCTTCTCCGACCTCTCTGCCCAGAAAGTGCTGGGCGTTCTGGGAAGTGAGGCCGAGCCCTGCATGGAAAGGGTGTGGCGAGGGGGCTCGGGGGTCACGACCCGGGAGCTGAGGGTCCCTCTGGACCATGTGCTCCTCCTCACCCAGGTTCCTCTTCAGTGGGATGCCTGCATGTCCTGCTGTAAAGGGGCCCAGTCTCGAGAACAGATGAAAGAGAGAAGACAGTCAATGTTTTCGCAACAGAGTAGGACAAACAGTACCCAGAATCCTGCTTCTTTCTCCCGGCAGCCAGCCTGCTACGTCAGGCCACGCGCTGCCTTCCCCTGTTCCCAGGGCCCCCAGGCCCCCCTCCTTGTCTTCCCTTTCCTTTCCTGGCCATGCCGCCTTGCTCAGCTGATGGGATGAGGCAGCGTCTCCTGGAGTCATCTTTTCACCCCGTGCTGGAGTGAGGATGCTTCATGGCTTGGCCTGCGCCCTACAGGGCTGAGGGGAAGCGGGACTGGGGGGCAGGGGCAAAGCTGGGCAGCCCTGCCTTCTCCCAAACCAAGTGGACATGAGGTGCATGCCCCACTGATGCTGAACCCACGGCCCCAGCTCTACCCCAGACCTATTTCCTACCTGGGACAGAACCAACACCTTGTTTGTCCCCTAACTGACTGCTCCTCTGTCTGGAAAACCTTTTCTTGTTTTATTTGAAGAGCAGAACTGTTCCTTCCTCCCCCTTGATGATGAGGAAACAGTCTGTTGAATTTGGCATCCTCAGCTTCTAGAAGACCTTGGCGTTTGTAATTCGATGCTATCAGGTTGTTGCATAATCTTCCCCACTGGGAGGCTGGCTCTGTATCCTGGGCCTTCTGTCCAGTTTGGGGTAAAGGGTGGGGTGGAGAAAGGTCAAAGGTGGGGCTGGGTGAGGGAGCCAGGAACAAGGGATACTGGCTGTTGGCCCTCACTGGGGGCAGGGCCAGCTGGTGGGGCCCCCGTGGAAGTGGAAATGTAAGTCCTTCTGGGCCATTGGCCACCCAGTTTGGAATATCCCCATCCCCACACTCAGAGCCACCCCAGGGCAGCCAGAGTCCTTGGTCCCAACAGAGGCCTGCCTGCCCTGTGTTTCTAGAAAACTAGTAAACTGTGGGCATCCTTGGCAAGGTCCTGTACTTATATTTAGAAATGAAGCCTGCTTTTCTTAGACGGTTATAGAATTATACTACTCAGAACGGACACATCCCACCTTAGTCACAAAAGCAAAACGCCTTTGTTGGCCAGGCAGGTGATATGAATGAACAAATGCTTATTTTTGTCAATTGTGGACAGTGTGAGGCATTCAGTAAACTGGGAGAGGGCTGTCTCATGATGTTCAAAATTAGTTAAAAAAATACTATTTATGCCAAGCCAAACCGTCAGCAGGTGGAATTCTGCATATGAGTTGCCGGGCTGCAGTTTCTGCTGTTATCTGTAGGTGATTTGGGTTTGTTACCTGCTTTTGCATTTTGTTTTGCATTTGGCGGGCACTTCCATGGCAGGCACGATGCCAAAGGACCTGCTTAGAACTTTATATACATTATCTTATGTAATTTTTCTCACAACACCATGAGAAAAGTATCAGCAGCTGAGACTGAGTCTGAGAAAGGGAAAGAATTCGACCCAAGGCCCGCTGATCAGAAGGGGAGGCCCTGGGCTGGAGCTGAGTCCTCCTAGTTACCTTGCTAATATCTCTCCAGGTCTGGTCCTCAGACCATTGGCATCAGAATCATCTAGAATCAGAGCCCCACCTGAGACATATAAAATCAGAATCTCGGGGGTTGTCCCGGTGGTTCACCTGTACTGGGAAATTTACAGACCTCTTTATGAGCTACATTGCTTTCTGACTCAGTGAAACACAGCAGTTCCATCCCTTCTGAGAAAGACTGCTGTACAATGTGCGGGCCGTGGTGAGGCTTCCTTGCCCGCGCTGTTTTCATGCCTTGTGGAATGCCACTTCATTTCCGTAGCCAGGGAAGGAAAAGCAAGCAAATTCATGAATCATGGTTCTGTTTATATTTTGGTTGCTGAGGCTAAATATTTATTGCTGTAAGTAAGAGGGTCTGCCTTAATTAGAGTCATAACTAACCACAAGTGCATTGAGATGCATTCTCATGACCATAAGACATGCATTTCTCAGCAGAAAGTCAAATGCAACCAACGCTTTTAATGTTCTGGTGCCACTGATCCAAGTATGAAGGTTTATCTAAGCTAAGAAACAGCTTTTGAAATAAAAAAGTGCATAGATGTTTAATTTATGGGCTTATCTGTTGTTCTTACTGTAACTGATAGGTTGACATTTATGATCCTGTGGCATAAAGGTATAAAGGTGAGGGCAATGTCAGACGAGGACTTAAAAAGCAGAAAAGTTACATTTCATTTTGAAATGCATTGAGTGCACTTCCTGGTCTTGCCCCTTGCCCTCTTTTCCCTTACCCTGGAATAGGCCTTCTCCACATTAAATCACCAGGAGAGCTTTAGAAGTTATTGGCGTCCAGGTCCCATCCCTAATTAAATCACAATTTCTGGGAAAGGGACCTTGGCATGGGAATTTTTTAAAAGCTCCCCTAGTGATTCTACTAGGCATTCAGGGATGGGTGGGGGCCAACGTCTTAGAAGGTTAAATGGGTGAGGATGCTGGCTGTGTAGTTAGACCTGGATTCACATCCTGACTGTAGTATTTGCCAACTGTGTGACTTTGGGTGAATTACTTAACCTCTCTGAACTTGGGTTTCTTCATCTAAAAAATGAGAATGATAAGTGCCCAGCCCGGAAGGTTGTCATAAGGATTAGATGAGATCATGCAGGGAAGCACTTAGCATTATGCTGAGTACTCAACTTGGTGCTTAGGAAGGGTTCAATAAATATGAGATATTATTGCTGCAATTATTATTATGTTTAACTCGAAATAACTTTTCCTTTGTAGAAGCAAGGATCACTGAAGAGTCTTGGGGGACTGGGGGCAGCTGTCCTGGGACTCAGCCTCCCCTGATGCAGATAAACCACCACAAACACTGTTAGATGTTTCTGACAGTCAGGCTGCAGCCCCGGGAATGCCGTTGGATATTTTCAAGTTTGTCCACCTCTGGCCGGGCCAATGAGATACTGGGATTTGGAACCAGGTGGTGTCCATGCTGTGGAGGACACTTTTTTTTATAATTGCTTACCCACACTTTAGACTCTTTTAAGATAAATTCCTTTACTGTGCGAGGTCTGTGGGCATGGCTGGAATATATAATTGTATCTTCCTGTTAAAGCCAGAACCGCAGTGCGGGCAGCATGGAAGGGGATTGCCCCTCATGTGGGCACTCCCAGGGGCTTCTCTCAACCAATCTTTTTCTCACTTTCTCTTAATTTCTGACTCTTTGCATGTGGACTGTCCACTTGGTCGATGTATACACGTTTTGTAACTGGCTGAATTTCTCCTAATCCCTCCAGCTTTCAAGCCTCTGCTGAAATAAGGCAAACATATTGAAATATTTTGCTCTGAAAAACGAACTAATAAAAGACAATTGCCTGAGAAACAACATCACAAAAGGTTGTGGCAAACAAGCAGAAGCCCTAGTGGTAAAGACCAATTAGTAAATTTATTAGGCAGGGGCTTCTGCCCCCTTCTAGAAACATCCTGGAGGGCAGAGACCAAATCCTGCATGCCACCCCTGGTGCCCACTGCCGACTGCGGTGCAGGCACTCAGCTCTTGCCTTCTAGTTGGATCATCTGAACTATGGCTTATTTCTTGGAATGGAAGCCTTCACCTTTCCATAGCATCTGGCCTCAAAAGCTAAGTAAGTCTGAATTTTGTGCACCTCATGTGGACAAGTAACTCCATAGGCTCCATAATTTCACCCACCTGTCCACTTGAATGCACCGAAGCTTCCGCACAGATGCTCCTCACGGGGGGATCATCTGCAGAGCCCCGGCATGCGCAGTGTGGATGCCCCTCTCCTGCTCTTTGGCCTTAAGCTGCAGCATAAGTCATGCATTCCAAGGCCATGTGGGAGTGTGTTTTATGCTTGCTGCTCTTTTGGATTCTCTGTTCCATGTGCGTGAATAATTGGGAGTGGGCTCTGTATGCGTTTATGGGAGATGTGGCTCTCAATGGGAAGAATGTATTTGAGAAATCCTGGACCGGGCCAAGGAGCTTCCCATTCAGCCCGCACAGCTCTCCTTGGTTCGGAGAGCCCCACACCCCTAAACATAAACAGTCCATAGGACGTGAGTTGTTTTGTGTTTTGTTTCTTACTTGAACACTTGGGGGACTCCAAGCCGGTTAGGAGAAAATCCCAGGAATGCAGGGCATTTCCGGTGTGGCGTGCTGGGCCAGGGACATCAAAGGTTCCGTTTGCTGCAGTGTGAGTGCAGAGGACAGAAGCCTGCTCTTGTTGCAGCTTCCTTCTCATCATCATTGCTTTCATATTCACGCCAGGCAACACGGGGAGGTTGCATGACTGCGGTATGTGTGAGCCACATACAGCGTCGGCTTGGAAGGGCTTTCTGCACGCTAACTTAGTGGGATCCTTGGCTCAGCTAGAATTGGGGTGGGGGTGTGTGTGGGAGTGGTGGGGATAGTCATGGTTAATTCAGTGCAGCATGGTTTCAGGATGTTTCCATGAAACATGACCTCATCTCTTCCAGCCTGCTGGTCATCATTATACTGGTGGTCATTTTTGACTTAGTGGTTACAGAAATAACTCCTTTAATTACCAAAGTGGAAATTCATAGATTGCACGTATATTGTTCTTACCTCCCCTCAAGAGGCAAGAGGTCGGAGCTATTACTAACACTGTCTCCACAACATCAGAACAACTTATTAATTCAAGGACAAGCAAAGCAAAACAGACCAAAATACAGCAACAAAATCCATACCAGATAAGTGGTTGGGCATTGGGCAGATCAAACAGCCAGGGACGTTTCTGCCTGTCTCTCTTTCCAAATAATGGTTTTTTTTTCCCCCATCCTAAACAGTCACATTACAGTTAGTAGGAAGACAAATTCATTGATTCAACAAATGTTTGTTAAGCACCTACAATGTCTTGGGTGCACAAGAAATGAAATCTCATGGTGTGGAGGTTCACCTTAAGCAGGTGAATTAGCAAGCTGGGCAATGTAAAGTGTTAACAGTGTCATGAAGAAAATCAAGTGATGTGATTCCGTAGGGTGGGTCAGAGGCAACTATTTACATATGTTTGAATCCAGTGAAATACAAACACATCAGCCAGGTGAATAAAAGGAGCTGGTTACTAAAGGAAGTCATTGCTTTGCTGGAATTATAGGAAACTCTTAGATGGTCTCTCTGTCATCCTGTTGGGACCACTCTGCTGTCCCAGAGAACCAACTGCCTCTCTTCCTCCCAACAGGGGGAAGTCCAGCCAAGCAGACCACCTGGGAAGGAGGGCACCGGGTCCCGGCTGTCGCTTACTGGCCTGGCAGGGTCCCCATCAATGTCACCAGCACTGCCTTGTTGAGGTATGAGACCCAAACTACCTGAGGTATTGGGGTTTAGAGCAAGGAAGTCTTGGATGCTTGAATGGCTAGAAACTTTGTGGGAATGGGAAGAGACCTCATCCTTTGCCGGGTGCTCCCAGATCCCCCTAAAACTCCAACTGCAGCAGCAGGGATCTGCCTGTAGTAATGCCATGTGCTAAAGAAGCGGTACAGTGGGACTCGAGCCACTCAAGTCATCCTCCAGGGACAGCCTGGGTGACAAGGGGACTGGGTGGGTTTCATGGCCTTGGGCGCAGAGTCGTGGCAGGGGCTGCTGGGTGGAAAGCAGCACGGAGGCCAGCAGCAGCCCCTCCCCTTTGGCCCAGGCCACGCTGACAGGAGCCGATGGATCATTTGAGCCGTAACTACCCTGGGGTGACTGTGTGAAGCCAGCATGTCACTGGCAATCCCATGGCCCTAGGAAAGGAAGCTAAATGTCTGCTTGCTGCGGAGAGGCAGAGAAGGGAGGCTGCAGGTAGTGAGAGAAAGCGTCCTTAGGGGAGAACATTCTTCCTACCTCTGGCAGTAAAGCTTCTCACATGAGGTGAGTCTCCTATATTGGGCGCTTCCTTTATTAGTATGACGGTGGCTGAAAGAACATCTTCCCATCACTCTTATCTCCTTATTAAGGCAGATCCAGGAGGCTGTCTCCCTGCCTCTGGCATGTCATTCTGAAAGCAACGCCATGCAGCTATGTAGCCGTGACTTATAACGGGGCCTTCCTCTCTGTGGTTCTGCCCTGTAGTAACTGGCAAGGGGGACCCTCCTTAGAAGAGGGTACTTGTTCCTGTGCTCAGAGGTTTTGGTCTGGTTAAAAATGCTGCTGGTTCCAAAGGGTTTCCACCATTAGCTGAACGGGTGCTGGCCCAAAGACCTCAATGGAGCCTCGCAGAGGAAAGCAGGTGTCACAGGCCCGCTCAGCATCCTCAGACCTGGGAGGGAGCAGGGAGAGAGACTGAAGCTCAGGGGGAAGGAAGTATAAACAGCTCTGATGGCCAAGCGAGGGGGTGGGCAGGCACTGTCCCTGGCAGCCCGTGGGCCCCCAGGACTCAGGTCGGCCCTGCACAATCAGGAAGGGCAGCAGACCACCAGGGGGTGCCGGCAGGTGTGACAGCAGCAGCACCGTGGGAGTCTGTGATGTCGGGCTAGCTGGGAAGAGGGCCAAGAAGGCTGCTTTTTATGGGGCCGACTTGGTGAGGTCAGACCAAGTGTTCCAGGCTTGGCTGCACACGCATAAGCAACTCAGCCACCTCTTAAGTTACACCACCAAAAACCCAGCCTGTGTTCTCCCTTGAGAGCGGCGTTTGCACCTACAGTCAGCCACTGCGCTGTGATAGAATTGCATCATCTCACTGATAATTCAGGGCCTCAGAGGTGACAGCTGCTTAGGGGACAGTTGGTGACCCAAGGAAGTGAGTGTTGGCACAGGGTAACCTCTGCTTGCGGCCCCTGGCACTTTACCAGGATGGGATACTGATAGACCATATCAGCCCCTCCCAGGATATGTTTTGATAGGACAGATTGGCTCCTAGAATTCCCCATCTTGCTGTTTCCCCACGTGAATCCATGTAAAGCAAATGTGACTGGAGCGTCTTCACTGCCAGACAGGCCACCATGTGCCTGTCTATTGCCCTTTCTGTGACCCCCTCAGGGGCAGCTCTAAGGAGAATGGCCTTGAGATCCATTTCAAGAAACTGATCTAATACTTCATGTTCTTGGGAGCCCAGCCAGGCCTCCCACCCAGATTGCTTATTGCCTATTCTCATATTTTATTTCTTAGAGGGAGATAGATCTCCATCCAGATCAGAGAGAACTCCCTTAAAGCCCTCAACGCTAGGGCCAGAGCCGCTTAAACCTAAATTCTGGTGGCCCTGAGTAATTATGGGATAGAAGTACCCACATGAATACAGGAAAGTAAAGGGTGTGTCGGTCAGGGCTGGGGAGATGGAGTCCACACTATTTCATTGGTTCCCTTTCAGAGATAAGCAACATGAAATTCCGGGGTGCATCCAGGTGATGGATTAAGATCAAAGACAGGTCTTACATGTGCCTGGAGTCCAAAACCCAGAAGGGGAGGGGAATTCATTTATGCAACCAGTATTTATTGTTGTGTCTGATTATGGCTCCAGCGTTGCACTAGGGACTGGGGATGTAATAAGGAGCAAATGAGACAGACAGCTCGCCATGGTTAGGAGCTAACTTACCACCAGGAGGGCAAGGCTTTGGTAGCATATGCAAAGGGCCTGGTGGCTTGAACCTAAAGCTCTAATGCAGGATATGTCAGCGTCAGCATTGTGGACATCTTGGGCCCATCAGCCCCTGTTGTGGGGGCTGTCCCATGTCGTACGGTGTTGAGCTGCATTCCTGGCCGCTACCCGCTAGATGCCAGCAGCTCCCCCTCCCAACCGTGACAAGTGCTGTGTCTCCAGGCAGGACCGAATGTCCCCTGGGAGCATGTCCTCATGCTGGTGGAGAACCGCTGCTTTAGTGTGATTGCTCTTAGCCACATACAAAAAACTGAAGGGTCTGCTCTGCCTTTGAGCTGGGAGACCCCCATCTCTGTTCAGGACAGAGAACCTCTCTTTTGGAGATTGCTGGGGCAAGTACACGGGAACCGGGTGTTTTGAAGGACTTGAAACAATCTCATTTGAAAAACGGCCGTTCTAGAAGTGCTTTGCAGCCACAGGAGTGGATAATCCCCCAGGTACCTCGGTGCCCTCTTCAGATATATGAATGGCACTCAGTAGTGTGGAAGGGGGTTTGGCTGCTTTGGACTGTCTCAGGGCACAGAACCAAGTCCTGGAAGGTGGGGCTGTGGGAGATGCTGTTTGTGTCTGTGTTCTGGGGTTTAGGCGTCCCCCATGGGCAAGGCCTAGCCAAACGCCCTCCCCAAAATACTCCCCTCTGCCATATCTGGCAGTGGGTGGCAGTGGGTGAGCCAGTGGGGTGGTCTCAACCCCACTCCTAGCCAAGCCCTTGCTCTATGACCACATGCTTTACTGCTGGCCAGGACCCTGTGGGACCCCTGTGCTCCCTGAGAACAGCGCTCCTGGGCCCTGCTGGCCTCTGAGAGGGACCTGAGGCAGGGTCTGGGAAGCTGGGGCCTCTCAAACCTCCGCAGTAGGGCTTCAGCCAGGAAGGGGTGGGTACCTAGCTTTTCCCAGGGTTCACAGAGGGAATTACAACGCAGGAAGGAACTTAAAACTGAACGCTAAAAAGAGCCTCTGCGCACGTCCTGGGGACAGGCCCCACCCACCCGTGGTCTGGGGCAGTGCTGCTTTCCCTTCCTTCACCTCGGGTGGCAAAACCCCCCCAGTCTGTCCGCACCCACGGGCCTCCCAGTCCTTCCCGGGGCAGCTTCTCACTTCCCATCTTCAGAGCACATCCTTCTTTCCCAAATACAGTGTCCCAGCTTCTAGGCAACACTTCCCTTCCCACCCCCTGCCTTTGTCCGCCCCACCCCAGGACGGCGCAACCCGGCACCTTGATGCCCGCACGTGTCCTGAGGTCCCGGCCGTTCTGCTTGACGTGAGCCCCTTGCACCTCCCCATCCGCCCACCACCTCCTGGTCCCCACACCCAGGGTCCTTGGGCAACTCCTTGGATAACAGCACAAATGCACACATTTCCACGCACAGCCTTTAACACTTATGGCTGGCTGTAACCATACTCAGGAAAAGAAAATATTTGCACACGGGCAACCAAACCTGCAACTGTGTCCCCTTGCCTACTCTGAGGACAGCTTTTTAATTTTAATTTTAATTTTTTTTATTTTTTATTTTTTATTTTTTTTGAGAGGGCATCTCTCATATTTATTGATCAAATGGTTGTTAACAACAATAAAATTCTGTATGGGGGGGTCAATGCTCAATGCACAATCATTAATCCATCTCAAGCCTAATTCTCGTCAGTCTCCAATCTTCTGAAGCATAACGAACAAGTTCTTACATGGTGAACAAATTCTTACACAGTGAATAAATTCTTACATGGTGAACAGTACAAGGGCAGTCATCACAGAAACTTTCGGTTTTGATCACGCATTATGAACTATAAACAATCAGGTCAAATATGAATATTCGTTTGATTTTTATACTTGATTTATATGTGGATCCCACATTTCTCCCTTTATTATTATTATTATTTTTATTTTTAATAAAATGCTGAAGTGGTAGGTAGATGCGGGATAAAGTTAGAAAACATAGTTTAGTGTTGTAAGAGAGCAATTGTAGATGATCAGGTGTGTGCCTGTAGACTATGTGCTAATCCGAGCTAGACAAGGGCAATAAAACATCCACGGATGCAGAAGCTTTCTCTCAAAACAGGGAGGGGTGAGGTTCTAAGCTTCACCACTATTGTTCCCCGATTTCTCACCTGATGGCCCCCCTGCGACTGTGCCTGTCTTAGGTTGTTCCTCCCTTGAGGAATCTTACCCGTCTCTGGCTAACCAGTCATCTTCCGGGGCCATACAGGGAAATGTAAAGTTGGTAAGTGAGAGAGAAGCCATATTGTTTGAAAAGGTTAGCTTTTTACTTTTTTGCAAATTTATGCCCTGTGGCTTCTATGCCCAGCACTTGTCTCGAGCTTTACCACCTGGAGGAATTATGATACTTGGTAAATTCGATATGAGGCACGAATTCTATTTAAGGGTTGTAATTAGGAAGGAAGAAGAAAAGCTGTAGAGGTAGCATATGGAAGAAAACATGGGAGGATTGATTATTTCTTTGACATATCTTCTTGTAGAGTACCTTAAGCATGTATAGGTTTTAAACTACTAACTAACTTACGCACACATATTAACATAATAGGAATACGGTGACATAAACAAAGCAAATCTATAATTACCAGCCATCTCCAGTGAAGCCAAGAAAACCATTTAGCACCCTAGGCATTTGTGAAAATTTGTCTATGATATGATGGATATTGTCCAACTGTACTTGAACAGTCTGAGAGAAATCAGACAAATTAAAGCAACCCATTTCTGGGATCTGTTCACATCCTGTATGTTCTTTTAACCGTAGATAGTCTATAGTCGTAAGATTTTGGAGTGCTACAACTTGCACCCCTCCCAACTCCTGGTTGAGTTCCAACAGTACAGATCCGGTCAAATTCGTTGTCTCACTGTATGCGCATGCCAGCCTAGATATCTCCCTTGAGGACAGCTTTTTATGTCATTTTATGCAGGGAAACCTCAGCCTTTTCTTCCACCAGTGGGCTCTTGGCTGCCCTTTTCATAATCAAAAGACCTAGTGAAGAGGGGTTTCCTTCCTCCAGAAGTCAAGGCCGACTTGCCCATCAGGCTAGGGAGGCACAGTGCCAGGCCCCATGAGACTTTTAGGGGCACATGAAAATTTTATTTTCTTTTACAACCAGAAGAAAAAAAAACTTTTAGGATGAAGGAAATGGTTTAATGTATACTGCTTATATATTCATCTTTGTGTCAACACAGTTGTGAAATGTAGTTTCTAGCATCTTCTGTGAAAGCCGAGGGAGCCAGGCCCCACGGGAGTCAGCACGCGGCCCAGAAAGCCTCCCTCTAGGGGTCATCATGAATCACAGACACCTACACGTGGAGGGCTTGGGGGTTTTGGTCTCTTTTCCAAGGTTTCAAAGACTCCCAGGACCAATTTCGCAGGTGGGGTTTGAGGTTTGGAGCAGCTGGGGTCCTTTGGAGGACTGACACTTTCTCCAGGCTCACAGCTTGGCTGGGGGCCTGGCCCTGGGGTGGCACTGGGGCTGGTGTGCACAGGAGGGTCCCACCCCTCCGGGCTGACGCTGGGACCTTGGCTTCCTCCATTACACAAGGAAGGACTTTTTGGCAGCCTGGGCTTGGCGATCAGTACTGGGCTGGCAAGTCATGGGAGGTGTTGATGCTCTTCTCGTGGGCCAGAGGTTTTCTTTGTGCTCTAAGTGGACTAGGCCCCTCTTAGGTTCCTGCCAAATTCTGAGACACCAGGGTTCCATGAACATTAAAACGACTGCTGTATGTGTATATATATATATAGGATGCTAAGCCTCATGGTAGAGGGGTAAAAGCTAAGATGGGAAAAGAAAGTATACCACACATTCCAAAATTCGAAGGTGGATCCCGTTTTGCTTGCTCACTGTTCCGGCCCATCTGTGGTGTCTGTCTCTTCTTGGGGCGCCATGTAGAAAAGGCTCCTGCAAACCAGCAGCCGTGCCCGCCACAGCCTTGCCCACCGCACTGCAGTCTGGGCTGCCCGAGCCGCAGCAGAAGCCCTGGCCTCTGGAAGGTGTCTGGACTGCGTGCTCTGCAAGTGCTTGCTTCCTGCTCCTCGGCTTTGCACCAGTGAGGGATGCCAGCAACCGGGGCGCGTATCTCAAGAGAGAAGCCACCAGCTACGCAAACTGTGAAAGCTAAAGGCAAACCAGAAACGCTCTGTACTGTAGTCAAAGGAGAGGTCCCACCAGGGGTTGTTGGCACTGCCATGTGGTGGGTCCCTCTTGCAGCCCCTCTTGGAGGGTGGAGACTCCCCTCTGCAAACCTCAGGATGGGGAAATGGGAGGTGTGGCCCCAGAGGCCTTCTTGCACCTCAAAATCATTGCTGTGCCTGGCCCCAGGAGAACCGGGGCCTCTTCCCGAGGAAAGCAGGCCCCACCTTGGCCCTCCACGTTGAGCTCCATCAAGTCCCACAGGCCCCCTGTTGGCTTGGCCCTCAGATAAACAGCTGTTGAAAGGGCAGCCCATCTGTTCATGTGGAAAAGTGTTTTTCTGACATGAGCACAGCAGGCTGGAGGGAGATCTGCCCTATAGTAGAAAAAATTTGTACCACATGATTAAAAAAAATATCGTAACAAAATCCAGCAAAATGTTAACAATGGCTGCCTTGGGGATACAGACTGTTTATGTGTTGTTCTCTCTTATATTTCTGGATGTTCTGTTCTTGGTCTACCCTAAGCATTTACTATTTTGTAATGGGAAAGAAGAGCTAAAATCAAGGGGGAGGAAAGTTTCCCATATGCTGGCGTTCTAAACAAAGTCTAAGCATTTGTGATGCAGAGACTCAGGGAAAGAAAATGACGTGGATATTCTTTTGCAAACACCTGTTACATACCGTTTGCTCTCCGTGAATGGCTGAGGCCTACTTGGCGACAGGAAGAACTCCTTAGTCCTTCCATAGGCTTGGAGGGGTGCGCTGCAAATGCCCAGTGAGCACTTTCCCAGGGCCAGCCTTTCTTATCCATTCCCTGCTTGTGTGTCTCAAACAGACAACCACCCGGTGAGGTGGGCACTGTTGTTATCATGCCCGTTTTAAAGAATTGGAAAGTGAGGCATTGTGAAGCTACGTCGGGGTGGCCCTGGGATTTGAGCCCGGGTAAAACCTAGGCAATCACCTGGGTGCTGAACTACCACACCATTCCTCTTCTCATAGGAGCGCGAATCCAGGTGGAACTTGGAGTAAGGACGGGCAGGAGGCTGTCAGTGCTGCTCCGGGCTGGTTCAGGCGGAGGGCGGGCGGGTTTTGAGCGCAGCGTGGCCAGGAGGAGAGCCTGAGACTAGCAGCGACCAATGTGTCTTGTCCTTCCTGCAGTGTGCTGGACATCTTCCCCACGGTGGTCGCCCTGGCCGGGGCTGGCCTGCCCCAAGGCCGGCACTTCGACGGTCTGGATGTCTCTGAAGTGCTCTTTGGCCGGTCTCAGACTGGGCACAGGGTAAGTGGAGGAGGTGTGTGACCCCCAGGCTCTGCGGGAGCTTGGCCCGCTGCTTGTCATCCAGGGCTGCCTTTGTACACACAGAGCCATCCTCAGTGAGTGGCTACTCCAGACTCAGTTTAAGAAACCCCATGGCGTGACCCCTGTGAGACGAACCTTTCTTTCTGCTCCCTTCACTCCTTCCTCTATAATCAAGCCAGTCTGTCAGTCCACATTTATATTTAACAATTTGGCTTAGGGTGGGTGTACCTGGGTGCTTTTCCCCTATAGCATGTGATTTTTTCCCCCAACTACTGAATTTTCCGACACAGAGGTATCCAGCACCGTTTTTTTGGAGGAGATGGCTGACTAATGCCTGTGACTGCCCTATTGTGGGCCTTCCCCATTAGAATAGGAGCTTCCTAAGGGTGAGGATCCCACTTCAGAATTCTCAGGGCACCTAATATAGTGCCTGGCACCCAGCCAGCATGCAGTAAATGCAAATTGGATGAATGAATGAACAAATGAATGAATGGAACTCCCCTTGGACGGCAGGGCCAGCAAGGCCTTCATGCCCCTGACATTTTCCTGGCTCCTGGAGGGCCTAGCGCACAGCTCTGCAGCCCCAGCACTGGCTTTGGGCTTCTGCTTCCCAGCATCCCAGCATCCCCTCTTCATGTGCTCTGTGCACTCGGTGGCAGCAACAGCCAGTAAGTGTCAGGCCTGATGGCTTTTTCTTGTCATTTCCATGTGTTTTCCTTTTGCTGAAAGGAAAAGGAAGAGGAAGTGGGTGGGGGGGACCCTGAGCCCTCTTTGTAAGGCCTGGTGAGGACACAACTTCTCAGTTACAGACCCACACATCAAAGGGTCTATTTATGTCTTTACTGAGGGTCACATGGAAGTGACTCAAATGATGCTCAAATGTACTGTGGTGGCTGCTGGAGCTGCCCTTCCCCTCAACTGGCCCCAGTGAGCCAGCACCAGGGCCTGTGTGGGCTATCAGCACTTCTGGAACATTCATGCATGTTCTGGGGGCTGTCAGAGAATGCCTGGAATGTCCTCTGAAGAAGTCTTGCTTCTCCCTGGGATATCTGACTTTCTAGAGCCTTCTAGGCTGAGCCCTACTCCCAAACAGCAGTGAAGCAGGAAGATGGCTTCCGCCTTTAGCCTGGAAATTTGCAGTATGTGACCCTGCTGGCTTAATGAAGACGTCAGTGGAGAGGTGCTCCTGAGTGTTTATTACCATGGCTACTAATAGAGTAATTGGGGTCACCAGGAAGTGCTTCAAGGACTGTGGTCTCCCTGACATGTCAGCCTGCCCGGGGAAGCCAGCTCCTTCACGCGCTAACTTCCGTTCTCAGATGGGGAGGGCTTGTCTCTCAGCTCACAGAGGCCCCATGCTGGGGCCTTAACAGTTCCTGGTCTCGTGTCCAACGGGGTTGGGCACAGGGGCCAGGTGGGGGGACCAGAAACAAGCCACAGCACCGTTTGGGGTTTTAGTGGGGACATTTGATGTGTGGTGATGCAGCTGGAGTCGGGCTGATTTGCTCCCTAACTGCACCCCTTGGCCCAGAAGCTGCTGATGGTGTCTTCCTTAGTAAAAGCACGTGCTGGCAGGCACTTGGGGGCCACACCCAGCCTCCCAGAGAGCACTTGATTCCTGCAATGTCAGTGAAGATGCTTGAAATAAAATATTTTGCAGTTTGAGAGCAGTATAGGTAGTTTTATTGGTCCTGAATTTGACCTTGATCTTTTCTGGAAGATCACTACAAAGACTAGAGTAAAATTGTCTTGAGTCGCTGAAGGGCGGCCAGGAGGTAAAAATATGGGTGACTGTATAGATACACATACATATACATATATGTGTACCTACACATGCCTACACGTACACTCATGTGTTTTTTAATAAACATGATTTAATTGGTGTTCACAATTAGATATGTCCTGGGCTTACAAGGATTCTAATGTGGGTTGGTTTAGAAAACCATTCCTGTTTCAAAAACTCACAGTGACTCCTACTTGGTCATTGTAAAACAATATGCAAATATGTCTCAGCAAGTGGGTTCTTCCCTATTTTGAAGATGTAGTGACTGAAAATTGAATTGTGGAAGCAACCTAGAGCCACATACCCTCTGGTAACCTCCCTGGGCTCTATGTTGAGAGGTTTAAAGGCAGATAATGAGCTCTCCATTTTCCCACTGCCTGTCTCCTTGATAGCTGGGGACATCAAGTCCTTGAAGTTCAAAACCGACAGCTGTGCTGGGCCTTCTGCTTCTGATCTTGACAGGTCGGCATCTGCCCTGAGGGAACCACAAGGGGGGAGTCGGGAGCTGGGAAAGGGAAGGTGCACAGCCCAGCATCAGTGTCCCACTGTATGTTTGCCTGATTCCCAGGTGGAAGCTGGAGCGGTGAGGTCCCCACCCATCAAGTCACTTCTCAGCCCCAGGTTGCTCTGACCCTGTCCAAAAATTGTCAACAAAGGGAAGGCTTCTTTAATGGCTCTGCACTTGTCCGGCCCGAACCAGACTGGGGCTGCTGGGGGCCCTAAATGCTTGGCGCACCCCTGGAGGCCATACCCGGAGGAAGCAGAAGCTGGGTTTTAGTCCTGACACTTCTCTTAGGGAGGCCCCTAGTGGCGAAAGAGGCCACCTGGAGTGGCTGGCGAACAGCCCACCCCTTTGAGGAACTCCAGCTGTGTACCCGCCATGGAGGGGCTTTGAAAGGGATGCTACAGAAGCTCCAGCCCCCAGGGCCCGAGATAAGGAGATGCTAGCCGGCTTAAAAAATAAAATAAAACCAAGCAAACAGGTGAGAAAGGCAATCAAAAAGGCGCAACATGTTTGCTGAAGATAAAGTTATCTTTGAAATTTGGACCGGGTGTCCTCTGGAGAGGAAATGTCTTCAGTTGTGATTCATGTGTAAATTTGCCAACCTCCTTCCTATGTCCATATAAACAAGAACGCCATAATCAGCCTGCTCAAAAGAAGGAAAAACAGCATATACGAGTTCCCCCAAATCCATCCACATTTCTGAGAGTGAGCCATCCCGAAGCTTTGCGGCCTCTCGGATTTTGGAAGTTGCCTCTGACAATACCACGTGAATGCCCTGAACGAGGCAGCCACCCTTAATGGTGTTTCGGTTCCTGATTCTCAAATACCAATGGTTTGAACCAGCGGACCTTGACTCCCATCTTCTGGATGTCGGAGAGCATCAGAGATACGTTGACAATAGGGTTTCCAAGTCTCCCACTTCCTGCCTTCCCCAGAAGGAAACAAAACAGCCTCCTGCGGCGAGAGCTTGGCTTCCTGCGGAGCTGGAAGAAGTGAGGGTTTTGAGTTACGACTTCTTTTCCTGTTTGGAAGGAGCCCGCTGTCATCACGGGGGCTGGGGAGCTTGTAGGGCTGTCACGAGAGCACAGAGCACGGAAGCAGCAGGTGTGGGCGGAGCCCCGCCCTGGGCGGCATCCTCTCAGAGCCGGGAAACTTGGGGGGACAGCTGTTTGCGGCTCCAACAGATGTTCCTCATTTTTTTTTTTTTTTAGCCCCATGGAAACTTTGAATCACGTAAGCGCCTTCCAGTGATATATATCGGTCATGATTCATACCAGCGTAGTCTCATGCTTCCACCCAAAACCACCCACCTACCAAGGGCATTGGTCACTTCTTTCCTACCAAATCCTGCCCTTGGGGGTCCTGCATTAGGTGTTTCCGTTCCGTAGGGTGATGCTTTCATCTGTGACCTGATGAGGAAGGATTTTCTCAGCCTCAGTGGAGTAGGACTGAGTTAGGTGAGGAGCTCTGTGTTTAGAGGTCAGGCTGTGTTCAGTTCCTTCACTGAGCTGTCCTCAAGATGCCGTCTTACACTTGCTTGAGTGAGAGTTAGAAAATCTGGGTGCTGGAGAAGCCGTTTTTCAAAGCCGTCTGAGGCTCAACTGTGTCAGAATCCCTGGGAATGTTTGTAAAACATACAGATTCCCAGGCCCCTTTTCTCCAGGGGTCGGGCCCAGGCAGGGCCCTGGCCTCCCAGGCCTGTGACCTGAGCCCGACCCTGTGCTTTGTTTGAAGAGCGTGTGCTGTAGCTGTCTTGAAATTATTTCCGGAAAGCGTTTCTCTCATTCTCATTTTGTGCTGGGCCCTGCAAATTATCTAGCTGGTACGTGGCCTAGGAATCTGACTGGAGCTGAAACCCATTCCCGTTAATTAACCAGTAGAATAGCTATTCGTGGAGGCTCCGGGGAGTTGGCCAGTGTCTGCCCTTGTTTGGGGTCTGAATGGGGATGGAGGGCAGAGACAGTCGGGGTGGTGGGGAGGGGGACCGGACAAAGAAAGTGATGCTTTATAAGGAGCATCGAGTGTGGTCTCCTCATTAGTAAGCCTGCCACCCTTTCTCAGGTACTGTTTCACCCCAATAGCGGGGCAGCGGGAGAGTATGGAGCTCTTCAGACAGTCCGCCTGCAGCGTTACAAGGCCTTCTACATCACTGGTGAGTCAGTGAGGTGCCTCCCACATGCACACCTGGCCTCTGCCCCTCCTGGGCTCTCATTCAACCCTCCAAGAATGAGTGCGGGCTGCCCTCCTCAGCTCTCAGCACCTCTCATGGTGCACCCCAAAACCCAGGCCTGCCAGAAGGGTCCAGCACAAGCCCTCTGCACCCACAAATAATGCAAACAAGGTCTTTCTCCCGTTCACTCGATTCCCAGCAAGTTCAACCCTACCTAGTTCAGCACATCTATATGGTTCGTTTTCACATGAAGAACCTTTCATTCCATTGTTTAAATGCTAGTTTGGCTGAACATGAAATGGAAGCTTAGAGGTATTTTAAAGTGTAATTTACTTGACACCAGCCTGTTTCAGAAAATAGACTTGAGAGGTCTGTTAAAGCACACGGACAAAGTCTCTCCTCTTCTTGGTTCCCTCGGTGACCGTTGTACATGTGTATTTCAGAAATATGCTCCTGGACCAGGATGGTTCTTGAAATCTTCCAATGGCTTTTTGCTGCCCGCTGAATTCAGACGCCCTCGGTCTCGGGCCCCTCTGCTTTTCTAGCCTTGGTTCTCCAAGAACAACGGCTCTCTTCGTTAGCCTTCATATATTAAAATCCCTCCTAGTTTTTAAGGCCTTGAATCAAATTCCACCTCCATCATAAAACTCCCTCTCATTCTCTCAGCTGGGTAGGATTTGAACTCTGATATTTATCACGCTTTGCCATGATGCCAGTCATATAGGTTCATGTGCATTTCCTCTACCAGTTTTGTGTCTCTACATGTAAGAAGAGTTCTGTAAGCTCTCTGATCTTTGTTCCTCTGAAGTGCCTAGAACAATATTGTCCACCTAGTAGGAACTCTAACCTTCTTTTAATGAATGAAATAACAAAAGAGAAAAAGAAAAACAAAACAAAATCTGGGACCTCACGTGGATTCCAATATGATTGGGTTATTTACTGTTTGAGTTTGCCAAAGAATTATAAAGAACAAAAATTATTTTTCCCTGAGTGTACATAAGTGATCCTGAAGAAAATGTGGCATAAGAACAAAACAAGTTCTTTGAGTTCACAACTTGAGGGATATTAAATATGCCAGAAGAATCTTTGGTTCTCCAAAACCGAAAATGCAAAGCAGTCAGATATTTGTTCTGCTTTCAGATGGAGTTTCTCAAGTACGGTCCTTACATGACATGGTAGAAGAGAGGTATGGTTTGTCCAGGCTGAGTTAATTTGAGAATTCATAACCCTGCCAGAAAGCGCTTGGCATCACAATATTGGAATCATACATATTACCGTGAAGTAACAGGACCATTTCAAATCATCAGAGGCAGACAGAAATTATGATTAGTCAGGGAGGTCTGCCCTTCTGGGACTTACCAAACTCCCACGACAGGTAGGATGAGGAAGGACCGAGCTCTCAACAGACAGGGTAAAAACTGTGAATAGGACGAAAGACAGACATGCTCTGATTCCTCCCAACCCTTTGGAAATCTGCATCCTACTTATTTAAAACTGCTCTTGGATATGCTAGATGAATTGACATCTATTGCATTTACATTAGAGAAAGATGTGTCCTTCTGCACTAAGGATGTGATTTTATGGTTGTAATAGGTGTGGCCTTAAAAGGCAACGGGTCTGTTTTCATGTGTGGCCTAGGATTAAGGTATCTTACTGTTTTTCTGTTTTTTTTTTTTTTTAAAGGGACTAAGGCAAACTTTACATATAGCGAAAGACACAGATCCACACTGTACAATTTGATGAGTTTTTATAAATGTATATACCGGCATAAGTACTCTCTTATGGCTGTGAAATACAGACTGATTTTCAAATATTAAGCCAACTTCATCTTCCTGGATAAATCCCACTTAGCTGTGCTGTGTTACTCTTTCTATATATTGCTGGATTTGATGTGCCAAGGTTTTGTCTGTAAATTTCCTTCTCGTAATGTCTGTTTCAGGGGTTGGCATCAGAGTTTTGCTGACCTTGTAATATAAACTGGGAAGTGTTCCCTTCTCCTCTGTTTTCTGGAAGGGCCTGTGTAAGATTGCTATTACTTCTTTCATGTTTGATTGAATTCACTTGGGAAATTATTTGGGCCTGGAGCTTTCTTGATGGAAAAGTTCTTGGTTATAAATTTAATTTAATAGGTATAACACTATTCAGACTTTTTATTTCTCCTTGTATCAGCACTGGTAAGTTGTTTTTTAAAAATAATTTGTCCATTTCATCTGATCAGTCAGATTTATTGGCACAAAATTGTCTATAACACTCCCTCTTTATCCTTTTAATTAACCTTTTTAACAAACGAACTTTGGCTTTGCTAATTTCCATATTGTTTTCTATGTCGTGATTTTTGCTTTGACTTCTATTATTTATTTCTTTACTTATTTTCAACTTAATTTCCTCTTTATTCTAGTTTCCTAAAGTGGACATTCAGATAATTAATTTAACTTTTCTTATATTCAAATAGAAGCATTTATAGCTACAACTTCCGCTTTAAGCACTGCTTTATTTGCACCTCACAAATTCTGTTTTCATTATCATTAATTGAAAATATTTTCTAATTTCCCTTCTAATTTCTTCTTTGACCCATAGGTGATTTAGACTGTAAAATAGCTATCTTACCTTTGTAATTTCTAATTTAACTTTATTATGGTCAGAAAATAAGCTCTGGAAGTTTTCAATCTTTTGACATTTCCTGAGACTTTTTATATGGTTTTGCATATGGACTATCTTGGTGAACATACCACGTGGAATGAAACAGGTATGTATTCTGCAGTTCTATGTACAATGTTCCATAAATGCCAGTTAGACGGAGGTAGTTGATAGTTTTAAAATCATCTATATTCTTCTTTTTTGTCTAGTTCTATCAATTATTGTTAGAAGGGTATTAAAAATCTCCATTTAGGATGAGATTGTCTATACTTCCCTTTAGTTTTGTCTTCTTTAAAATTGACTATCTTTATGAAATGTCCCATGTTATCTTGAAGTTTATTTTGTCTGATATTAACATAGCCACTTCAGTTTCTGATGCTTACCATTTTCCTCCTTTTATTTTCAACTCAATTGTTCTTATATTTAAAATGAGCCTCTTATAGGCAGCATGGAGTGGAGTCTTGCTTCTTCATCCAGTTTGATAGCCTGTGCTTTTTAATTGCAGTTTTGTCCATTTGCTTTTCTACATACAAGACCATTTGATGTGCAAATAGAGGTACTTTTCCTTCGCCGTCTGGATGCCCTGTATGTCGTTCTTGCCTAATTTCTCTGGCTAGAACCTCCAGGACGGTGTTGAATAGAGGCGATGAGAGTGGAGTCCTTATCTTGTTCCTGATCTCAAGGGGAAAGCTTTCAGTCTTTTACCACTAAGTAACGTTAGCTGTGGGTTTTCCATACTTTTCATTAGTTTGAGGAAGTTCCTTTCTGTTCCTGGTTTGCTGAGGGTTTTTTTTGTCGGAATGAGTGTTGGATTTTGTCAAATGTTTTGTCTGCAACTACTGAGATGGTCATTGTTTTAGTCCTGAGATTCCATTGTTTTACATTTGTATCCTTGGGTGAATCCCACTTGGTCATGGTGTATAATCCTTTTTATGTGCTGCTATGCTGAGTTCAGTTTTCTAGTGTTTGTTGAGGTTTTATTGCGTTTATAATCATAGGTATATTGGTCTATAGTTTCCGTTTATTGTGATGACTTCAGTTTTAATATCAGGGTAGTACTGGCTCAGAATGAATTAGGAAGTGTTCCCTCCTCTTTGGAAAAGTTTGAGGATTGGTGTTAGTTTTTGGTAGAACTCACCAGGAAGCCATATGGTCCTGGTGTTTTTGTGGAAGTTTTATTATTAACTCAATCTCTTTACTTGTTATAGGACTATTCACATTTTCTAGTTCTTCTTGAGTCGGTTTTGGTAGTTTGTTTCTAAGAATTTGTTCTTTCCATCTAGGTTTCCTAACTTGCTGGCATATATATCCTCATTCATTGTATTCCCTTACAACCCTTTTTATTCCTGTAAGGATGACAGCAATGACACCTGCTTGGTGTTCTCTGAACTTCATCTGTGGTTTGGTATCTGACAGAATTTGGGGAAAACCTCAGCCATTTCATGTATTTCTTCTGTTCTTTCCTCTCTTCTCCTGATTTTCCCATTATGCATTTGTTACAACATAGTTATCGCATAGTTCTTGGACATTCTGTTCTGTTTTTTTTTCCCTCGGTCTTTTTTTCTCTTTGCTTTTCAATTTTGGAGGTGTTTTTTGAGATCCTCAAGCTCAGAGGTTCTTTTCTCAGCCATGTACAGTCAACTGCCAAGCCCATCAAAGGCATTCTTATTTTTCTTTCTGTTGTAGGGTTTTTGATCACTAACACTTTTAAAAATTCTTATTAGAACTTCCATCTAAGAAGTGTCTGCCCTCCCGCCCCACCCTCCCATGGAGCTTTTAACCCTTAGATACGTCCACACTGAGCTTCCAGCAACTTGTCAGTCACAGTTCAGGTTTCCCTACCAGGGCACCAGTTTCCAGAGCTGTCTGCTTGCGGGTTTCTATTCTACAATATTGTGATTCTTTGTATCCACCTGCCTCTGCAGTTTGAGGGGATAGTGGTTTACCCTGTGACCTCAATTTTCTGATAGATTTAAGAACAGTTACTGATTTTTCAGTTTATTCAGCTTTTGTTAGGGTGGAGTGATGACTTCCAAGCTCCTTCCAGACCAGAACCGGAAGTTTCCTATTTAATTTTTAAGAACTGGACACTGTGAATGTGCATTGTACAGATTCTGACTTCTGTTATTTGAAGACTTGATTTTTGTTCTCATAGACAACTCATTACTACGTAATCCCCTGAAACGTGTGGAGCCTTTCTTTTTTACTTTGTTAGAACTGGCTTTCAGATTTTGTGCTTAATCTTAGGCAAATGCTTTCATCCTGGGATATGATCTTTACTCCTAGCATGAATCTTTTGGGACTTCAATGGAAACTGGGAAGTATTTATCAAGCCTATGTAACTTAATAGAATTCACACTCTAAACTCTATCTTCCCTGTAGTGGGCAGCACAGAAATGCCTGGCAAGCTATTCAGACATCCAGCTATAGCTAGAATCTGTCTCCCTTAAGCATGCACAGTTCAGGGGTCAGCCAAGGATCTGAAATTCACATATTTTGAGGCTTCCCCTCTCCAGCTCCCTCCTTCCCGGGATTTCATCTATCAGTTTTCTTCTCTTGTGGCTGCACTGAACCCTGTCCCCTGGCAGCTCAAGCCAGAGAGACCACAGCCTTCTCCTTGGGCTCTCACTGCTCTGTGCTGCAGATTCCACGGGGTGGTGGAGACAATCCCCTAGAGAAAAACATCTTTTAAGCACAGACCCAAACCAGTGTGGTCTCCTTCATTAAACAATCAACATCTTTTCAGTTTCTGCTTGCTTTGGTAATTTTCTAGTGGTGTCAATTTTGTGTATGTATGTATTTTTAAATATGTTGCCTAGAATTTAGAATTGCTGCCATTGGAGGGGTAGTTCTTTGCAAGCTACTCCACTCTTCCCTTCAGTGGAAGTCTGTAACTTTTATAATAGGAGTTGGTCCCAACCTTTGCTTGACTGATTGCCAGACCTCATACCACCAACCTTGATTGGTAACGAAGAGCCAAAGTGGACTGCAAACTCTCGGCAGAGGCAGTAACTCTTACGTTCTGCTGAATATAACCTGAATCTCGGTCAGAGGAGGAAAACCACTAACGGAGGGCTGCCTAAAGACTCTGTGAGATACCCATTCTTCTTACTCAGTACTTCAAATTTTATTTCTGTCCAGACTGGACGCTGCATCCTCAGGTAGTATGGCTTTGGCCCTGGTAGATTTGTTTTTACTGAGTTGCACCTTGGCATTATGCTCTCATAGCGAAGGGTGTGAAGTCAAGAGCTGGACTATCCTCATCGCACAATGGTGGTTTTCCCAAGAATGTTGTGGAACATTCAATCATACGGGGTCCCCCGTAGGAGGAGCCACTGGAAACATTTCTCACACCTCAGTGCCAAAGAAAGCTCTGCTTCCCGGGAGCAATCGATAAGTTTCTATCGTTTGGCTGCTAAGAAGCTCAGAGGCAAAGCAGGTGTTTAGGAATTCCTGTATTTCCAAGGGTTATCCTTTGCCTTAATTCTTTTGGCTTATGGAATATTCATTTCTGTCAGATAGTTTAACTACTTTTTGCACAGAAAAGGCAGAAACAAAAGTCATCTGCATCACGAACAGCCAACGATGCTGCTGTCCCTGCGCACGTCTGTGTCGCTCATCTTCTGAGACTGCTTTACTAGCCATATTCTAATTCATACAAGAATCTCAGCTGCAACCCCAAGTGAAATTCCTCACCTTGCCTTTCTGCCTCATTCACCAAATTGAGTATCTCTGGGACTCAAGAGGTCGATTTTCAAAAATCTATTTACTCCCGAAAGGCAGAGATGAAAGATATTGGAGTAAGTGCTCTGCCCGCTCTGAAGGCAAGTGCAAGACGTTTCAGATCGTTTTGGATAATAGAAGCATCACTGGATGAAGCACATAGATTCTCATGGCCATTTATCAGAGAACGCACCCATTTGAATATTTAAGTCCTGGCATGCTGACTTAGTTTATAATGGACCACAGCTCTCCCCTTTCCAACAGAGGGCCTGGCTGGGTTTGATGGGCTATTTGTTGTCACCTTCCCAGGTGGAGCCACGGCCTGTGATGGGAGCATCGGGGCTGAGCAGCATCACGAGCCTCCCCTTATTTTTAATCTCGAAGATGATGTCGCAGAAGCGGTACCTCTAGAAAGAGGCAGTGCTGAATTCCAGAGTGTGCTGCCCGAAGTCAGGGAGGTGCTGGCGGACGTCCTTCTGGACATCGCTGGTGACAACGTCTCCAGAGCGGATTACACTCAGGATCCCTCGGTTACTCCCTGCTGTAACCCCTACCAAACTGCCTGTCGCTGCCAAACCAACTAACAGACCGAGTTTCCCAAGAGCAGAGGTATCAGGAAATGAGACGGGACAGGTTCATATCCCAACCTAAGTTTTACTCACTACGGTTATGCTTTAAAGTCTCAGAATTTTGTTTTAAAACCCCCCACTGTCCTTCCTATGTGCCTGTTTAAGAGAACAGATGTGCCAAGCTGTAATGGAAAGCACACAGGTTTTGGGGTCAGACCAGGTTCAACTCGTTTTTGAACTTGGGCAATTATTTAACCTAACTTGCAAGCTGATCTTCATGATTAAATAAGGCAATATATGACAAATGCCTGGCACATTACATGACACAGAACAGATGCTCAATGCATTTTCATTTCCTTTTCATGTACTCAGATTAGCTGGTCATTTAGCATCAATTCATTCCACTGGTATCTAGAGCAGTGCTTCTCTGTCTTTAATGTGCATACAGATCACCTGGGATCTCGTGAAAAGTGCAGATTATGACTCAGTTGGTGTGGGGTGGGACCTGAGACCCTCCATTTTTAGGCAGTCCTGGGGGATGCCTTGTGTAGCAGAGATGTTGACTAGACAAAGTTAGATCCATTTCCAGGCCTCAGAGCAGAAGAGCCCACAGATAAGCCCATGACCCTACCTGCCTCGTCACTCCCTTTTGAAGATCAAATGACTATATTTCAAAGGTTTTACGAGTTCTTCCTGGTTTCTCAAACCAGGAAGAAATAAAATAAAAATTTAAAACCTCAAAAATGCATTGCTATGATTTTATTATTAGCGTCCTAACTGGGACTCAAAGGTAATAAATGATTTATTCCAATCACAGCAAAAATACTTTGCCTGGCTTAAAATAGTCTCTCTCTAGATGTATGTAATATACAAGAAATACAATTCAAAGAAGTTTCCTATAAGTACATTTTTACACAGCATACATTTAAAAAGGATGCCCTTTTTAATATAAAATTCCGGTTATAGACCAATATGGTTAGTTAGCATCGACACTATGGCTGTGACAGGCTGCAAATAGCAGGAGGTGGACAGTGCCTCCCACACCCACTGGCGGCTGAGAGCTCGCTGAGCAGTGAACCGCGTCCTGTGGCTTAAGCAGGCAGCACCTGGGGTTCCTGCCCCACTTTCCGCACACACAATCGCACTCCATTCTTCCACCTTCCTTGTTCTCTCCAAAACCACCTGATAGGGGGTGTCCTGATCTTTGAGGTGCGCTTCTCATCAGGACTGCTTCGTTTTGCCCTTCTGACTTCCACGGCACAAGATTATCTACCAAAATCAAAACAGAATGGCCTTACTCTTTCCAGGAAGAGGCTGTTAGGCAGGCTGCATTATCAACAGATCTGGGCCCATGCAGGGTCAGTGGCGCGGCTGGGCACTGCAGAGTGTTTGCACCTGTCCACAGATTGACTCTCACCCATGGCTGCAGAAAACTCACCCATCTTATTTAGCTCTGCACGAGTAGGGCATGGTTTCAGAAAATACAGGTTATATATAAAATATATATGTGCATGTATATCTGTATGTACATGTGTTTTTTAAAAAGGCTTATTTTGTAAACACTGACTGCTACATCACTATTAAAAAGTCAGTAAATACCCTTGACCCCAGATCCCTTACTCTTACTCACAAGAATAAGACTAGTAAAGGTTGGTTTGTTACTGAAACAAAAGCTGCCCACCCTCCTGAATATAGCATCTCTCTAAGGTACCAGAAATGATCAATTCTCTTTTCTTTCCATTGTTCATGGAGCAAAGTAAATCCCAAGGATGTAAGAGTGATCAAGTACAGGGACATGCCAATATATTTTTTAAAAAGACCATTACTGCTGACCCACTTTCTTAAAGCAAAGGCCCAGGGTGCCCCTCATGAGATTATCCAGGTTAAGGCCATGTTCATAACTATAAGCAGTGATTTTAACCAAGCCAAGACTCCAAGATCCTTTTGCAATCTTGGAAGTTTCTGAGGATTCCAGTGGGTTGAGATGTAAATTCTGGACAAATATTGGTAATAGGCAGGACAATTCAGAATAAAGGCAGAGAGAGGAAATGGTCTAACATCTCTAGCTAAATGTTACTGCCAAGAAGGGCATGACTGAGATGGTCCGTGCTGAGAGAACATCGCACAGCACTCTCACCTCTGTCTGACCCTTGTGCAGCGGCCTGGAGAAGCCTGCTGATGTCAACACAGCTCTGCAGGAGCCGGGCCCTCCCTCATGTCTACCTGCAGGCAACGTCAGTGATTGGCAGGAAGCCTTCCTTGTGTATGCATAAAAATGTCTGATGCAATCTGAACCAATGTTCACTCATTTGGTCCTTAAGACGGAGATAGGACAATTGGCTTGTATGCAGTTTCCTGGCAGGGTGTGGCCAAACAGGCATCTTGACAAGTCTTGCACTAGAACTTAAGGAGCGTCTTAAAATTTTTTTTTTTTTACTCCAAACAAATGACCTACACAGTGTACCTGTTGTTAAATACAGGTTTTCTTGGGCAAGGGAATACCTCCTGAATGCCAGTATCTGAAGTATCCCAATTTTGCAAATATAAGAGGTTGTGGGGTTTACTCAGATTACAGTTAAGAATCTAATTAATAATCAAATAATCTTTTATAGCAGTTATGGACTTTTACCAAATTACTGAAATGGAACCTCAAGAGTGAATGCTGTAAACCTCACCAGAGTAGGATGGTCACATTTCTCCTCTCTGCATCTGACTTGCCCTGGTCCCTGGAAGATGCCACTTCAGATAAAATAACCACCAACTTTTGGGGAACAGAAAAAACTCCCTTTATGGCTAGCTGGGGCATGAGAACCCAGAGGCAAAACAACTGGTTTATTGGGAGGCAGCAAGCCAACAGATGTTTTAAGATTTATAATCGGTATTTTTGAGAACCACTGCTCTCCACCCCTAAAGTAGAAACTTGTTGGCATTGTATTTGGCAATCTGCTTACTGAAAGCCAGAAATGTAAATCTCAAACTGCAATCTATAGAGCTTTTATGGGAAGTCAAACACAGCCCTCCAGTCATGCACAAAGGGCCCTGCAAGAGCTTTTTTTTTACAGCTGGCTCGGCTTACCAGATAGTCCTGTGGATCTATGCAAGAAAGAAGCCAGACCTGCATGCCACCCTTTTTCAAACGGAATCTCAACTGACACCAAATAGCAATCAGGAGAAAGCACATGACATCTCAGGGGTGCTGAAGCGATGCCCGAACCGCTACTTCTCTCTGGCTTCTGGAGGGCCTCTCAGCTGACTCTCCACGTCTTGGCTGAACACTGCTTCCATCTTTAAATGAGTTCAAGTCGACTCTCTGGGTTGTTCTCTAACTGAAGCTCAAAGAGGGGTTTATATGTTGTGCTACATGGAAGCTTGAAAAATCAGGAGCTAAGGAGTCCCTGGCAGCCTCCCAGGAGGAGCATCTTCTGTTCAGACCAGAGGCTTGGAGAAGTCAAGCCCAGCGTGTGCCCCTTGCCCCCACAAAATCGCTGGGGGCTCTTGCTGCTAGAACAGCTGAACAGGGCACTGGGAAGCCCAGCTGGGGGCAGGGAGGAGGCTCCACTGCTGCCCCGCTCTCCCCACAGCTGCTGGGGAACCGGGGTCTGCCCTGTCTGAGCCGAAGGTGGGTGAGGGTCCACCTGGCCTGCAGACTGCAGTGGCCCTGCCCAACTGACCCTGTTAGATTGTCATCTCTTTAGCACAAAGGTGGCAGCATTCTGCAGGACACCGTCAGGACCCTCAGGAAAATAAGAGGCTACGCAGGCATGACTTGCTACCTATGAGGAGCAGAGACAGCGCTAAAGAAGTGAAGCCAAGGATGCCAGGCCTCTGCGTGCAGGGAGGCCGTGGTGACGCCCTGTGCTGCTGGGCTTAGCACGACACCTGACCGCTAGTCTGTAGGACCTGAGGCACACGGCACCATTCGCGTCCTGTGGCCTTCTGAGTACCAGGAAGGTTAGCTGTTGGGCTGGACAGCAGGGGAAGGGACATCGCCTCCCGCTGAGGTGAAGCCCTCCTTCCGACCTAGGGGCTGAGCTGCTCTGTTAAGGGTCCCTAATGCTCACAGGGGGGAATTCATTCTCATCATCCAGACACACTGGTCCCGTCGCAAACTCATGTTCGGGAATGACCTCTCCTCGGAGTGCCCCGCCGTCCTCAGAATAACCTGGAAACCAAGGAGACATGAGAGAAGCCACACGGTCTGGCCCGATGCCGCCACCCAGGGCAGGACCTCAGGGAAAGTGGGAGTCCGGGGAAACCTTTACAGAGGCCACCTTACCCTGTCGACTAGATCAACTGTGCTTCAGATGAAACGAATTCCCCCGCACCACTGACGTCTCTGGGCTCTAAGCCTCTGAACCCCCGGGGTCCCCCACCCCTCCACCCCAGGAGCTCAAATTGTCTATTGTTCATGATTCTCAAGGAGGCAAAGAGTGATTGCTACTTGTTCGGGACCCAGCCATGCCGCGCCACGCCTGCGGGGCTTAGGGCCCGAGGGTTCCGTGGCTCACCTAGGAGAGCGCATGCGTGGGCAGTAGTGCACAGACCGGGGGGGGGGGGGGGGGGGGGGCGCTGTCAGGTGGGTCCCCGCAGCGTCCCTGCATGCCCCACCGCCACTCACCTGGCACCGTGGAGGCTGAAGATGGGCCGGGTCTGGCTACGGTTGCTGCGTAAGACTGAGGTAATGAAGGTCTGAGGTCATTTTCTTTATTCTCATCTGTTGTTCCTGAGCTAAGCAAGCTAATTGCAGCAGTTAAGAGGGGAAAGAAAGGAAAAGAGATCATCACATGTCCAGGCCACTTCGTAAAGCAGAAGCACTGGGGAGCGCATGCGAGGACACTTGGCTTAAAGCAGGGGGCAGAGGGTGGTCTGCTGGGCCCGCAGGGACTGCAGTGCCCTTCAGTGCCAGCGCCAACCCCGCCGCTCAACGGGATACCTGCCCCTTATATTTAACAAACGAGGGCTGGCCCCTTGCTCTGCTGGTTCACTCTAGCAGGTCAGTAAGCCCCGCTCACATGGGGCGCCCCATGGGCAAGGGCAGCGGCTGCTCGTGGCGTCCCGTCCACAGCAGGAAAACGGCGCCTGCACTTGGTCACAGACGTGGAGAGAACATCTCGATTCAATTCGGTAAACACTTGAGACCCGTTATGTACACGGAATGTACAAGGACGAAAGGCTGAGCAGGAAGACACTCCATTTCTTCAAGTGTGCATTACTCATCCGGGCACGTTTCCAGAAGCAAACCATGTGGTGAGGGTGCCTGACCTTGAACCCAACACAGGCAGGTGCCCACGCGAGGTTTGCCACTCACAGTGCCCAGGAAAAGGAAAGACTGTCACTCTTGGCCAAGGGACAGTTCTACACAACCAGCTCTCGAAAGGCTATGATTCTGAAAACTCATCTCTTCACCTGTGGGTCTTGATTAAGACACATTCTCCTCCGTCCTGAGGGTCCAAGTTGTAGATGTAAAGGTGTCCGTCGGATGATGCAACTAACAGCCTTGGCAATTTCTGGATCCTAAGAGCCAAGTAAAACAAGGGCTGTGATTACAGCAGAGATGGGTAGCGGACCAGCTTCAGGTGACAAAACCTCACTCAGCCTCACCGTCCCCACCTCCTTTCACGCCGCCATCAGACCCCCTCAGCCCACTGGCCCCAGATCCTGGGTTTCTGGCTACTTTCTGCATTCTGACCCAGTGATCCACCTTGAGGATTATTTCTTGTCTTTGAAAATGGTTGTATGGATGAGACGAAATGACGCAATGTGCACACTATTGCTCTGGGGAAAGCTGCTGCCAGCAAAAACATGAGCTTACCTAAGTGGGACACAGTCTCTCCTTTAAGTGCATTTCTGCCTTTAACAGTGGCAGAAAGGAAAAAAATTGCAAAAGTGGCTTACCGTCTCAGCTGGCTGTGTTTATGAAATTTAAGTGTTTAACTTTTTTAATAAACCTCCTTTAACCTTCTCAGGTAAAATATCTGTCAAGCCCATAGGTGTCTGAACCTAGACAATAGAACTGGAGGCTCCTGGCAGAATTACGTAAAACAGGAATTGTCTTCAAGACAGAATAATTATAACCAGAAGGTTTACACTCCCGTGCCAGCGTCTGGCTGCCCTGAGAATGTATTATAATCAGACAGAAAAGCTGCTGACTGGGGGCAGAAGGGTTTGGATTTTGCTGACCCTTCCTCTCGGCTGCCTTCTCTTTCTCTTTTCACACGTTTGGGGATTTTGTGCTTTGGGAAAATCAACCTAAGAGCTCCTGCTTGTTGAGAGTGGGTGGTGCCATACATACGTTGAGAGGGTGCAGATGTTTCTCTGCCCAGAGAAATTCAAACGCCCGGTGGCAAAGGCCCTGTCCTGGTTGATCATGTCTGACACCTGGGTGGGGAGGTAGTTGGAAGCTGCCATGAACATCTTTCCCATGTAGCCACTCCAGGTTGAAGGCTCTTCTGGCCGACTGCGTGGGGGGAACAATGCATAGGCAGAGATGAGCTGAGCTGCAGGCGCCGGCATGGAGCCAATGATCTACACACCCGACTGTTCTGAGCTGCATTCACCGCAACAGGAAGAAACCGCCTGAGCATAATGTTCTGCCCACCCAGAACAACTGAGGACATACTATTCTGGCAGTACCAAAGGGCACCCAGGGCTTGTTTGTCCTGCCTAAAAGCCATTGTAAAGCTGTTAAGAGGTTCCCAGTGCTACTGCCATGTGCTACATTAAAAAGTTGTGGCTGATGATTAGTCTGATTTCTAGATTTCTGATACGGGGCCAGGGTAGAAAACGAGATTGAATCGATATCCAGACTCTGAAAAAGAAGCTCAAGACTGTCCCGGGCTCACGGAAGAACAGACGGATCTCACTGTTAAGGCCTCCCAAGCCAGACTGAGTGGGAAGCAAGTCTCCGGGCAGGACGCTTTGGGCCATATTTGATTACAGCCCTGGAGCCACCCAGGTGCCCAGTGAGTCATAATGGTGGAGGTAATTCAGAGGGACCTGGAATGTCCCCTGTAGTCACTGGACTTCACCCAGGGCCTCCCCCAGACAAAGCGGGTGAGTGCTGTTGGTGAGAGAGGCTGCCGGTGAGGACGCACGGGCACACACGTCTGCCTTCATGCCCTGCCCAGTGCTCTGCACATCCAAGGACCAGGGTGGCTACACGTGCTCCCGGGAGCCCCTGCTGGGAGGCCACTTGTCTATGGGACCAGACGCTGCAGCTCAGAAGCCCAGGGGTTTATTTCTTGCTTACCACCGACTGGCCGGGCAGTCTTTGGACAAACATTTCTGGGCGCTGATGTTCTCACCTGAGCGGCGGGCCCTTTTAGGTGCAGTGCTATCATTCTGCGATCCTAGGCATCATGAAGCACCCCTCTAGTGCTTGCCCTACAGCTCTGTGCTAAGGGATGGTATTTACAAGGAGTTAAACATTCAGGTCCTGCATTCAAGGTGGAGATGTAGCATACATATAAAAAAAAGAAAACAGGAATAGTTAATAGAAGGTGCCGCACGTGGCCCAGGCATTAGCTACTTCAGCCCCACAGAGCAGGGGAGGCGAATGGAGTTCCTGTTCTTCTCTGTTTCCATTTCCTCTGTGGAAAACAGGGATGGCCACAGCCACCTGCCTGGCAGGGCGGTGTGAGAACAAGCTTCACATGAGAACAAACAGGTTAACACCGTAGAGGGCTTCACACAGTGCCAGGCACATGAAATGCTATGAGGTAAGACAGTGTCTGCAGGGAGGGAAGAGGTTCTGGGGTTGGTGGCCACTGGGCTGAGCTCTGAAGGCAGGTGTGACTCAGAACTGCAGGGCAGGGTGGTGCCAGCGGGTAGGGCATGGGGAGGAGGACACTGCAGATGCCCCACAGATGAGTGATGCCCCCAGGAGTCAGCTACACTGGTCTGGCTGAGGTGGGAGAGGCAGGAAGGCTGCTGCAGCAGATAAGGGGCACCAAGAAGAGCCTTGAATGTGAGGCTGGAGGGGCAGGGACTTCATTCCCAAAGGCAAAGGGGATCAAAGTTTCTGAGAAGGTTGGGTCATGTTCAAAGGAGGATTTTCAGAAGATTAGTCCATTAGGAGGATACAGGATAGATGGGTAAGAAAAAACTAGGGGTAAGCCTGAACAGAAGGGTGAGGACTCAGACAAGAGAATAAAGATGTGGTTAAGGGCAATAGCCAGGGAAATGGGACTGAAGAGTCAAATGAGGGACATTTCAGGAAGGATGTGGTGACAGTTCATGGATGGCTCAGGGGAGAGTCAAGAACCATTCCGAACTTCTGCTCCTGGTTGTCCGAGCTCACGGGCAGACACAGGAGAGCCTAGATGGAAAGTGAGTTCAAATGGCAGTTTCCTGTCTGAAGCACGGGTAATGAACTCAGACAGAGATGTGACAAGAGCAGCTGCCTGGGGTCACACAGTCACGGAACCCTGGGTGGAAGGCTCTCCTGACACCCAGCCGTCCCTCCAGTGCTCCAGCCTACAAGAGGTGGTGATGAATTTAAGCTCTGGAAGAGATCCGGGCTTGAGTTTAAGAAGCTGTCTGAGAAGTGATGGAAACATCTAGAAAACAGATATAATCTCTGGGGAAAATGGGCAGAGTTAGAAGAGCTACAGGGCCAACAGTGAGCTTTGGGATACATGTCCACAGGGTAGACCTTCACAGGGCTCCAGGAAGACTGAGGGGTGAGATGGGGGCAGCCCCTAGGGTGTCAGTGCCAATGGGACGAGGTTTCCAGACACAGAGCATTACACTGGCCCAGAAAGGGAAGTCAGAGCCAGGATGGAAAAGTCCCTGGCGCTCAGTGGCTTGGTTGCTGGGCCACTGGATGGAGTTTCAGGAGAAAGGGGACAGGGGCTGGGTTCTGTGTCAGAGACACACACTACACACACGTAACAGAGGCCAAGTACCATATCTACTAATTAGGTGGAAAAGGTATTTTTCTCATAGATGTTCTGCCACACCAAGAGCAGAATTTCTTTTGGTCACAGAGAGGGGCCTCTCTCGGCCATGTTGTGAGACCCAGTGTAGGCGCAGGTGCTTGGAACATTTCTGAGTGACGCTTCTGGGCTTTCCACCCTGGAGCAGCTCTAGAAGCCTGGCGGGAGTGCAGAATGGGGCACTTACATGTGGCCCCTGGGATCCCGAGACAGAGGCCGGCTTTGGGCAGGATGCTGAACTTCTCTGAGCCTCAGTTTCTTCAGTCACGACACCCCACCCTGCCTGCCTTCTAGGAATATAGTGAGGACCCGAGGGGGTTAGTGTGTGAGAATCTCTATTAAAGATGAAACACTCTATCAGTGTACAAAGGGCAGCCTATGAGTACTGCTAGTGTCTGCTTTTTGAGCATAACTGAGCTCACTGCTAACACTTTATAGGTCAATTTCCATAGTGACACTGATGAGAAGAGTCAGGAGACAGGAGGTGTCTGAAGTCCCCCAAGGAAGGCTTGAACCATTTACTGTCCTATGAGAGGAAGGATCTTGACCCGACGGGAAGGACTGGGCAAGCACGGACCAGGGCTGGGTAGGAGATTCTTCTTTGTCTCTCTGCTCTCCAGGGCATGGTATCTCTGAGAGCACACGGGCATGCTCACATCAGGTGCCTAATGCTATAAACTAATGCTCATGCACCATCGCAGGCATAATTTCTAGGAGTGGCCCTAAGATTCCATGCCCTGGTCCCTGGAATATGTGACTGCATTGTTATATGGCCCAGATGACTGCAGGTAGGGAGATTATCCAGGTGGGCTTGATCTAATAATCACCTGAGCCCTTGAAAGCAAAGTGCTCTCTCCGACTGGTGCCAGAAAAGAAAGCAGAAGCAAAAGTCGAAGAAATCTGAAGCACAGGAAGGAATCATTTCAACATTGCTGGTCTGAAGGCTACGTGAGGAGGGATGTGGGTGGCCGCCCAGAGCTGAGAGCCAGCAAAGAAGTGGGGACCTCTCTACTGCAAATGCAAGGACCTGAATGCCTGCCAGTAAAAGGAATGAGTTTGGAAGAGGATCTGAGCCCCAGATGAGAACGCAGCCACGTGAGACTTGTGAGACTTGTGAGACCCAAGTGGGAACTCAGCCCTGCCATCTGGACCCACAGAATTGTGAGATGATGAATGTGTGCAGTTTGAAGCCACTACGTTTGTGGTAATTTGTTATAGTAGCAATAGGAGCTGATACACAGACCACTGGCGGAAATTTAAGGCACTCGGCTCCTGCCACAGCTGTAATCATGGCTTTGCAAGAGTTTGCCAAGCACTCAGCAGTGGGGGTAATGGCAGGGATTCACATATTGCTGTACTTACAGCTACATTGGCTAAGACTTCCTGGAGTTTACTGTGTGCCAGGCCCTACCTTAAATGCTTTAGGTCAAGCATTAATCTTCACAAGTTCAAGGTGCATATACCTATTTGGTACTGAGGTATACAGAAAGATGGCCTGTCTGGGGTCTCAGCTCATAAGGGGCAGAGCCGGGGTGTGAACTCAGGAGGGTGGCCCCAGATTTTGTGCTTCCATGTATTACAGCACCAAGGTTTTGTTAACACACAGTCACTGCTTTGGGGAAGACATACAAACAATGCCAAGTTCATGGTGTTCAGAAAGGGAAGAAATCGCTTATGCTGGCAATGGTAATACAGAATAACCATGGCCTGATTCCTTCGGTCTAATGAGTAATTTCTGTCTGGCGCTTGGACTGACCTGGTGCTGAGGTGTTCCAGCTTGAAGATGTGCACGGTCTCGGTGTTGCTAGATGCGCAGAGGAACTGTGAGTCCATACTAAAAACTAGAGAGCTGATGGTCACGTACCTGGAAACACAGCAACATTTGCACTGGTGAGCCAGAAAAATGAGGTGATTGCCTTGTAGTTCAAAAATCAGCTTTGTAAGAAAACTAAATGTATCTTGCAAAGGCTAGGCATCCTCAGATCCCTGCAACATTGTGTCATTCATATTTAGACATTAATGTGGGAGAGAGTCATAAAGGGTTGGGGTCTCAGGCGAGAAGAAACAAGGTGTTTTGGAGGTTTGCCAGCCACTCTGCATGGACGCAGCTGCAGACCCCACACCACTGGGCTCCCGGACCCTCATGCTTTCCGTCATCCTTTATCTCCAGGAGAGGAATCCAGATTGCTTTTGAATCATGACTCCCTCGCTCCCTCACTTCTCCTTTGCCAGCTGTCCGCTCACATGTCAAAAAAAGGACTCTGGTGGCTAAACAATGGCATGGGAATGGCGTCTGCGCTCTCAGGTGCGCTACCACTGAACGGGGCCTCCACATCCGTGATCTGAGGAGGCAGTTTTCCCTCCTATGTGGGAGAGGAGAGCACAGAGCCACCCTCCATCCTTTCCCTAGATGGCTGCCAGCCATCCCCTGCAGGACTTCTGTGGGTACTCTAAGTGGGTTGTACAGTGAACACAGACCTTTTCATTCCCCTCCGAAACTCATAGAGCTTCTGCCCATCAGGTACAGAGAACACCCGGATGACGGTGCCCTGGAAAAGAAAGCAGGTGGACATTTCCTACCATTAACAGCCTCACACAGAGAGGTCCCGTTAGATAGGTGCTTGTTTTACTGGCTTTGACCATCTGTCTCTGAGGAGGAAGCACAACATGTTGGGCACAGAGGCTTTTTTGTTTGTATACTGCCATGTAAGCAATTCTTGGAACACGTCTTAAACACTGTCTCCCTTTTCCCTCCCACCCTAGCCTAAGGCTCTGCGTGTGTTCACTTCCTAGAATATTCCATCTCAGCCTGTTGAAATACACCTGTTTTTCATGGCATTTGAAAGTCAACTTGATCACCTTTGCTGATTAGTCAGAAGAGATCAATCTCCTGCTCAATAGCACATTTTGTTTATACCATGTTTATGAAGTGCAGCATCTATCTGTATGGATGATGTGCCTGCACATTTCATAATAAGACCACAGTTTTTTTGTGCAAAATTTCTTGTGTCTTGCATAGCACAGGCCTTTGGTCGAATGAATTGATCAAAGGCATCAATATGCCATAACATGCATGGGCCAAAATTTCTTCCTGGGAGATGACTTTTGAGTGGGCCCCTGTCACCCACCGGTCTTGTTCCATCAGATCTTTGGCACTGCAGGGGCCGCCCCACAAAGCCCCTGCAGGAGGAGAGCCTGTGAGGACACAGGACCCACTCACTTTTTCGGAAGCGCTCGCCAGTTTGGAGCCCGAGGCGTTGAAGGTGATAGCAGCCAGCGTGCCCTCATGGGCAGCAATCGTGCGGACTGTTTTCTGTTGGTGGAAAGGGAAAATGGACACTGACACCAGGGAAGATGGATTTCATCTCCTTCTCCTTCCTCTTTGCTCCCGAGCTGCTCTCCCTCATCTGCTGGGTTCCCTGTCTTTCTCTTTGCATCAGACCACTTACACACAAGCGTATACCATTCCCTGGTGTGCCTAGATTCTGCTTCGAGTGTCACTCTGTTCCTATCGCCTTTCCTGACCTCGGAAAGATGGACAGCCAGCTGCAGGCCCAAGGCAGAGTGACATCATGGCTCTCCTTGTGCGCATCCTCAGGGGACTTCCCGCATCAATCCTGCCCTGCTCAGTGAAGCTTGGGAGCAGAGGACAGGAAATGTGAAACAGCTGCACACTGTGACATGGTACAGCATGACACCTTCAGCCTGACAACAGGCCACCGCCTGCCAAGTAGTTTCCATTACCCTGCAGATAGATGTGTGACTCGGCCTGGCACACTGCCTCATGATTATGTTGACTGATGGCAACGAGGGCAAATATTGTCACCTTCTCCTCCACACCCCATCTCTGGCTAGAACAAACTCCCCCAGTGGTGCTTCTGCCTCCGCACCTCACCCCACCAAGACACAGCCCGCTGAACACCTGCCACTGGCTGCACAAACAGGTGGGCCTGGTCACTGGGGTCACTGTCAACTTACCAGGGAGTGTCCGTCATAAAGCACTATCTCGCCTGTAGTCAGGCTTCCAGGATAGGCCACGTAAGAATTGGAATGGTTGATAGAGAGGGCGCACAGACCTGGCAAAGAACAAACCACAGATGAAAAGTCAGCATCCACCGGGGAGGACTTGCCTGGAAGGGTGTCTGAAAACAGTACAACCACGGCGCCACCTGCTGGTGGGGGGAGGAATGGCTTTGCAGACATCTACTTGGAGTTGGATCTATCTACTCAAAGGGCTCTGATAACGTAAATTCACAGGGAAGAAAGACCTCATGATTTGACACTGGCGGTGTCCTCTCCACAGCTAAGCAACCAGAATTTAGAATACTGAAAAATGCTCTTCTTCACATTTCACCCCAGGGCTCTGGAACAACATCTTCCCTTCCAAATCCATTACTGTCCAGAGCCACAAGGACTTTACTCATCACCGACACGGACCGTCCTAGGTTAAGGGCAGTCTGCATTAGCCTTTCCACAGGCAATTAAACACCATCAGCCAGTCATTTCATGTCAGGGAACAGGGTGGGAGGAAAGGACCTGTTTAGAAACTGCCCATTTCTGAGCCAAATGTCCTGCGCTGGTGAGGGGGGTGCCCCCAGATGTGGCAATTCACTTGGGGGTGGCATCTTCAGTTAAGATGGTGTGTCTGCCACAGAAACCATTAAAGAAAGAGGACATAATGGACTTGAGATGCTTCAGCAATATTCTGGAAGGGTAAACAGCCAATCAAGTCACTGAACCAACATAAGCCATTTTTATATACAAGGGGCCTCGAGGGGGACATCGAAACAGCATTTAAGTAAAGGATTGCCACATCAGTGGTTTATATTCACAGATGATACATGATAGAAGTGAATTCAAGGAATTAAACCAGGACTGAAAGCAGCACCAAAATAGGAACTTGGAGATTTAGCAAGACAGACTCCTTTTAAATTAAAAAAGGTCACTGACATCTTGGTTACATGTTAGTATGTTAAATGGGTTTCTTATAAAATTTGAGAAAAACTTTAGATCAGGCTTTAGATCTGCTAGGGGGAAGAGCAGAGAAAAAAGTCAAATGTTGAAAGTCAGTTGAAGGCAAGGTCCTACCTCCTTCCCTTGCTTTGCTGAGGACACAGCCTGTCCCTTGCCACACTGCACGACGGAAGGAAGACGACCCGGCCTGGTGCCCTCTCCTGCATGCTCTGGCACCCTGCAGCCCTCTTGCCCGTGCAAGGTCACACACCCTGGCTTTAGAAGAGGCCACTCCTAACCTCCCAGTTTTGCTCTGGGAACCCCAATTCCCCACATCATGTGCGTTCTCTGCAGCCAAATGTGATTTCAAGAACAGGCAAGCAGAAGGCGGTCTGGTCTCGGGAAACCGGGATGGGAGACAATCAGGAGACTGGGTTGGCTTGCACGGTGGGTTCCCACCCTGGTTAGCAGAGAAGATATCAAGATGGAAGGACTGAGTACCAAACCAAAGAGTGAAGATGGTACAAATTGCAATATGTAAGTACTGAAGGTTTCTGAGCACATGTGTTTAAAAAAACAGGGAATCAAAATCACAATGAGATACCATTTCACACCCACTAGGACGGCTAGAATAAAAAAGACCCTCATGGACACTGGAACCCTCATACACTGCTGCTGGAAATGTGATATGGGGCAGTGCTTTGGAAAAGTCTGGCAGTTTCTCCAAAGTTTGATCACAGAGCTATCATATGACCCCTAAATTCTATTCCTAGATATCTACCAAGAGAAATTAAAACAGAGAGCTACGTAAAGACTTGTATACAAATGTTCATGACAGCAACATTATTCATAATATCAAAAAGGGGAAACAACCCACCTGTCTATCCACTATGAAAATGGATAAATAAAACACAGTGTATCTTTATAATGGAGTATCATTCTACAGTAAAGAGAAATGAAGTACTGGCATGTACTACAGCATGGATGAACCTTGAAACTATTATGCTAAGCAAACAAAAGCCTATCACCAAAGACCACATACTGTATGACTCTACTTGTATGTCCAGAATAGATACACCTATAGAGACATAAAATAGATCAGAGTCACCTAGGGCTGGGGCCTCACGGTGATGGCTAAGAAGTATGGGGTTTCTTTTTGGGGTGATGAAAAGTGCCCCAAAAGTGACTGTGGTGATGGTCACAAAACCCTGAATATGCTGAGAGCTGCTGACTTGTGCACTTTAAATGGGTAAATTGTATGTCATGTGAACTCTTTCTCAATACAGCTGTTAGGGAAAAAAAGCAATGTTTTAAGAATATCCATCTGGTAGAGAAAGGCTGGGGGCTTGGGTTCACGACCCAGATCTACCATCTACTATACAAGCAGTTGACTTATTTGTGGCCCTTTCAGGCCAGTTTCCAACCTGTGAGAGGAGGGGGCCACAGTGATCTAGGGATCTTTCTAGCTTTAACATTCCAAGATGTCAAGTCTTCATTTACTTACTTCCTCCATCTGAAAATATCAGGGCCCATCTTTGTGGCAGGGAGAGGTAGGAGGTTTTTGAGTCGAAGACTTGGACAAATACTTCCAGTTACCTTCAGAGTTTTTTTTTTAGGTATAATTGACAAATAATATTATATTAGTTTCAACTGCACAACATAGTGATGGGATATTTGTGTATACTGCAAAATGATCACCACAATTAAGTCTAGTTAAGATCCATCACCACACAGTTACAATTTTTTCTTCTTGTGTTGACAACTTTTAAGATCTATTCTCTTAGCAACTTTCAAATATACAATACAGTATTACTAACCAGAGTCTGCCAATCTGTTTTCTCTATGAGCTTGTTTTTTATGTGTTTTTTTTTTAAGATTCCACATATCAGTGAGATATGATTTTTGCAGTATTTGTTTCTGTCTACTTATTTCACTTAGAATAATGTCCTTAAGATCCACCTATGTTGTCACAAATGGCAAATTTCCCTCTTGTTTTATGGCTAAATAGTATTCCATTGTATATATCACATCTTTATCATTTCATCAGTTGATGGACACTTGGGTTATTTCCATGTCTTGGCTGTTGTAAATAACGCTGCATTGAACATGGGGGAGCAGATACCTCTTGGAGGTGACACTTTCATTTTTCTTTGGATAAACAGTGGAGTTGCTGGATCATATGGTAGTTTTAAATTTTTTGAGGCATCTCCATACTGTTTTCCATAGTGACTGTACTAATTTATATTCCCACTAATGGTGCAGCAGGGTTCCTTTTTCTCCACATCCTTGCCAACATTTATTTTATTTTTTTAATTTTAATTTTTTTTTATTATGGTATCATTGACATACAATCTTATAAAGGTTTTGCATGAGCAACATTGTGGTTACTAAATTCACCCATATTATCAAGCCCCCCTCACCCCTCCCATTGCAGTCACTGTCCATCAGTGTAGTAAGATGCTTTAGAGTCACTACTTGTCTTCTCTGTGCTCTACTGCCTTCCCCGTGCCCCCCTACATTATGTGTGCTAATCATAATGCCCCTTAATCCCCTTCTCCCTCCCTCCCCACCTATCCTCCCCAACTCCTTTCCCTTTGGTAACCGCTAGTCCCTTCTTGGAGTCTGTGAGTCTGCTGCTGTTTTGTTCCTTCAGTTTTATTTTGTAGTTACACTCCACAAATGAGTGAAATCATTTGATACTTGTCTTTTTCTGTCTGGCTTATTTCACTGAGCATAATACCCTCTAGCTCCATCCATGTTGTTACAAATTGTAGGATTTGTTTTCTTCTTATGGTTCAATAATATTCCATTGTGTATATGTACCACATCTTCTTTATCCATCCATCTACTGATGGACACTTAGGTTGCTTCCATGTCTTGGCTGTTGTAAATAATGCTGCAATAAACATAGGGGTGCATATGTCTTTTTGAATCTGGGATCTTGTTTTCTTTAGATCTAGGATCTAAATTCCTAGGAGTAGAATTCTGGGGTCAAATGGTATTTATATTTTTAGTTTTTGAGGAACCTCCATACTGCTTTCCACAATAGTTGAACTAATTTACATTCCCACCAACAGTGTAGGAGGGTCCCCCTTTCTCCACATCCTTGCCAGCATTTGTTGTTCCTAGTCTTTTCTATGTTGGTCATCCTAACTGGTATGAGGTGATATTGTGGTTTTAATTTGCATTTCTCTGATAAATAGCTATGTGGAGCATCTTTTCATGTGCCTGTTGGCCATCTGAATTTCTTCTTTGGAGAAGTGTCTGTTCAGATCCTCCACCAATTTTTGTTATTTTCATTTTTTTAAAAATAGCAGTCATTGTAACAGGTGTGAAGTGACCTTCATAGTTTTATGTTGAAATGTAAATATCCCAGAAAGAAAGAAGGGCTTAAACTTCTTCAGCTAACACTGAACTTTCTATAGTACCTCACAGAGAAAGAGATGACACTAGATTCTAACAAGAAAAGGCTAGTGGCTAGGGCAGGTACCCACAGACACATAACCACATACTTGGCAGTTTTGCCTCTGGGCATACACCTCTGCCAATCCATCTGAATTAAGCCCAAGGACCCTGCACACCAACCCTTGCAGATTTAATGAAGGTTTCCAGAAATGCCTAACTTGAGTTCCCTCAATTTCCTGTGGTCCAATTCTCAGGCAGGTCCAACCTGCTGTAAGCATGTATTTTTATTTCTTGTGAAACTGCTGTGAGAAGCATGAAGAACTTGTTTTGGGCTTAGATACCACAATTCTACTAGTCTTGTTTCTGTCACAGGTGTCAACATAAAGCCTTTTTAGGAAGGAAATGAGATTTTCCTTTGATATTATTTTATAATAGAAAAGTGATAGTGTAAAAAATTTGCAGAGCCAAAAAAATATAAATAAGAAAATAAAATCACCCATCATTCTAAAACCCAGAGGCTTTTCACTATTCTCAACATCTGAACATACTTCCTACCCATCTTTTTCCTATGTAGTAGTTAGGCTCTGATGTGGCTTTTGGACATGTTTTAGAATTGATGCATTTAAATCACTGTCAGCTATAATTTCACTGAAACTGGCTGCAGTTCTTCTACAGCTGGAAAAGAAGTGCCTGTTATCAATTCAAGAACCAATGGCATCATTGGCTGGAATTAGAAGGAAGTCCTATGATTCTAAATCATTCTCACCTTGGTATTTATAGTATTACATGTCAAACTGAAGGGAAGTAACAATGATTTATAAAATGCAGTTCCCTCTGGGCTGATTCATGTCTCACAGTATGCTTTCCAATTTTTAAAAATATAAAGGAAAGAAATCTTCTCTGTACTTGCAAATGTTCATTGCTGCTGCTGCAAGCAAGAGTCACTTACCCCACCTGGACTGTCATTTCCAGAAAGCACCTTTCTGTTCTATTACAAGCATTGCTGTATGGTCTGCACTGCCCCCTCGATATTCTGTAAAGGTTTGAAGATCTATGGCACACTCTGGTTCTGCACTTGGCAAAATGGGTATGGAGATTTCCACCCTTGAATGCCCAGTGTACAGACTGCTGTGCGGGCAGGAAATTAACTTCGAGCCCCGTCTGGCCAAACCCTTTAAAGGAAACAGCCTGCAGTCTTTGACACAACAGGAATGAGCATGACACAAACACAGACACAAGAAGGAAATTTACAGCCGCGTTAGACACCAAGTTCCAAGCAACTGTGGAACTCTGTATATATCTTTTATTTGTAACATAAATTCAGAATGTGTGTGCTCCAGCTGATGAGACAAGTGATTCTGTCTCCCTTGTGTACCCATTAAGGATTTATGAGAGCAAGAGCCAGAGTTTCCATCTCATATTTTTGTTGAGAAAAATAGAGAATGAGAACAAGTAAAGGAGACTCCTAGCTCTTGAGAATTTTATATTCATGGTTTTTGACAGCTCAGAGTCTGCTGATGGTTCCTGAGTGACAAACTGGTCATGTCACTGCAGTGAACTTCTGACCTGTGGTAAGCTGCCTTCTGGGATATGATGCGCGCTAGGGAGTGAGCCTAGCCAACTGCCTGGGGTACAGGGCAGATACGCCTTTGTTCTTGCTCACTCCGTATCTGCAGTAACTCCAGCCCATAATAGCTCTGGGGGGTATCATGGTCTCTGTTTTTACTGAAGAAGAAAGGGAGTTCAGTGGAAGCTGAGATGATAGTTATAAATAGCTGGATCTGAAAGTCTTGGGCTCTCTCTCCAAAGAACATCAAAGGTGTAGTAAGACATTTGGTCCTGCAGCCCGCCTGTGGTCTCTCAGAAGGAGATGCTAAATCTGTCCCTGAATCCATTCATCATGTTCATCTGACACACGGAAAACACCTCCCATTGTTTCTAATTTTTCTTGGGATAAAAATTATTCCCTTTACAAGTAACATACATAAGCACAAACAGCCCCACACTTTTAAACCTTTTCTATTTAACTGCAAAAAGGGAGGTAACCAATGAGTTTCCTGAGCTATAAAAACCCAGCTCTACTTGCTAGAAATTAGGAGGAAATAGAGACTCTTCATTTTTCCCAGGAGGAATGGGCCTGGCCCCGAAGGCAGGCAGCACCCCCTGGGCCTGAGCGTGTCGGGGAGTGAGGGAAGCCGGCCGTGGAGCTAATGCTCAGGTCCCTGGGCTGCAGAGGACACTGGCTATGCCCAGCTCCTGCCCTGCCAAATAAATGGAAAGCCCAGGCAGCTTCTAGCTTTCTGCCCACCTGGAACGTCCCCTGCCCCAACTGCCCAGGTCCAGCTCAGGCCTCCCCCTTCAGGAGGTGAGCCAGACCCTGCAGCACCCGGCCCGCCCCTTCAGAAAGGCACGTCTTCCCTGCAGCTGCCCCGCACAGGCTGCCTGAGCATTTGTCTCACGCCGTGTCACACGGAACAGGCTTTAGGGTAGCTGGTGCGGGTGGACTTGGGGTTCCTGGTGTGTTTAGCATAGCTGTACCTGACAGTGCCTGGAACCCAGCACAGATGGTTCACATACCATCTTCAATACATACTTGTCCGTGGTGGTTCAACTCACATTCCTAAATCAAAACCCTAACACCCCCCACCATAGCTCCTTCACTTGCCAACCCCCATCTTCTGAGGTATGCTTAAAGTCATCATCTCATAGGAGTTTATAACCACCTCATGGCTTTGATCTTTTAAAGTATCATTTTCTCATGGCTGACATTTTAAAGCATGAAGTCAGCAGCCGAGGACCATCTATATGATCGAGATGAAGAGGAGGCAGTGAGGTGGAGGACTAGCTACTGCATGGCAGGCGTGAGCCGGTAACTTCCAGAGCACTGACCGCCTCTAGCTCTCAGCCAATCCTGTGAGATGGGTACTATTATCCCATTTTACAGATAAGAAAACTGAAGCTCATAGAGTCTTGATGACTTGGGTTGGGCCCTGCAGATCTTGAAATTCAGTGAAGGGCAAAGCATTAGAAAACTAAAGTAAACTGAAGCAGTCACTTAATGATGCTAAACTAGAGTACAATTTACAAACATTAACCTGAAGCCTTAGAGACACCAACTGTTCCAGTGGGATGGCTCCCCAGCCTACCACACGATGAAGGGCTTCTTTCTTGTTTACTTCCAGCTCATAAAACACCATCATCTGCTATTCCGATCTAACAAATCCAAACTATTCCCATACTTAAATGGCAAACTTATTAAACGGCGTCACATCCTGAGGATTTAGTAAAGTCTCGTATCCTAGCACATCACCCAAGTAGAGAGATTTCTTTGTGACATAATAAACACATTCCTCATGGTTTGGAGTGTCTTTCTTCCAGGTCAAAAGCTGCTTCTAATTATTACATCTGCTCTGTCCTCAACACCCACAGAAATAATTAGGGGTAAACACCTGTCCATGTCAGATGCATGGAATCTCCTACACATCTGCCTTAAATGCCTCGACACGGCTGCCCAGAGTGGGTCCCGGATTGCTGGCTGCAGCGGTGGCCAGGCAGCCCTCTGGCAGGGGCACAGCCTCCTTTAGCTGGTATCTGCCACCACTGAGGACAAAGCTTCAGGCTGAACACCGCTAAGACGTATAAAGCAAAACACCGCTTCAGGTCTTCAATCTAGGTGGACGTGCAGCTTGTGAAGGAAGCCCCTGGCTATGAGGTGTGGGGTGCGTGCCCCGCCTCCAAGCTCACCTGCTGGGTTTGCGGGAATCTCCAGGATGGTCTTCAACAGCTTCATGTCTTTAATGTTGTGAATGTAAATGGACTCCTCCAGGCACACCAGCAGCCTCTGTAATCACACACACCCTTGTCATCCCACTGAACCGCTCCTCCAAGAGACTCACCAAACAGAAATCACCCAGGTTTCACAGAAGGCCTAACTGCTTCTAAGCCTAGAGGAGGAAGAAGTTTGATGGTCAGTTTGGAGATTACGTTCATGATGTGCACATGTATACATGCACTACCCACGTGCACAGAAGCATAAAATACAAGAAATATAAGGTATTAAGAAATTTCATTTAGAAATTGAAATTCCTTCCTTCCTTCCTTTTTTTGTGTACTTTCTCTTCTCTTTAGCATGGGGGTTCCTGAACACTTCCTGGTCAGACTCATCTGCCATTTAGGACAATTTCTGGTGACCTTTTTGGTTGCTCTTCTCAGATGGGCTCCCTTCCGTTGTTCCTCACAAAGTTGCCCTCTGGGGCATATGTGGGGGGGTTCTTTGCTCCCTCTGTAGCACCCAATCTTAGGTTTTACCCTCTTTTAACTTCGCTCCACTTACAGTCTCCTCTGCACCCAGTAGTGCGCATCCTCTCCAGCCCTGGTAAAGGAATGGGAAAAGCCCCCCAGCCCAGTGTGAATGCCCTGTCCAGTGTGCAGAGCCCACACAGCCCCTGTGCCCAGCTCCTCTCACTGGGGCTCCCCCTCCCTGGTGTCCAGAGACCCTTCTCTTCCTCTTCACACGAACTTGTTGGGTTTAGAGCCTCTTTCCCATGGCTCTGCTCTCTACCAGGTGGCAAAAGGCCACGGGGTTAACATGAGTGCACAAAGGAGCAGAATGCATAGCTCAGCATGGTGCAGACATTCGATGCAACAAGCTCTTTCCCCACCCCGAGCAGCTGCCTACGCCTGACTCAGTCCTCAGGCTTTGAGGAACGTCCAAGCACCTAAGGGGCAAAGCTTGGACACTCCCTGGAGATCCTGGTTTGGGAAGTTTTAAACAAGTATCCCAGGTGATTCAGACACACACTCAGGTCTGAGAGCCACTGCTCTCAGGCCAGATCCTTTTATCCCAAGGAACACTGGGAAAGGAAGGTACCTAAAAATACTACCAAAAAAGGGCAGGCTCCCCTCCCAGTAGTGCGGTGGCTGCCTAATGTTTCCCAGTAAGACTTTTCACAGCTCAGAAAAATGGAGATCATCACTTTTACCAAGCAGAAAAAAAAAACTCAAACACCTTTCTCAATTTTAATTAAGGCTCTCTGGCCACAGGTCTGGGTGTTGAGAAGTAAAGCAGTTCTAACAGGGTCTCAAGATTGATGGCAAATAATAGTGTTTCTCCATGAGACATAGACTCTCTGATTTACCCGATCATTTTGTTTTGTGCTAGCACTTACAATAGGTTGGACTATAGTATTCTATGATTATTTATGTTCTTAGGTTTCCGAAACCCTCTTGTATCCCCACGCCCAGCCCCACATCCAATGCCCAGAATATTGGGTCCTTGGCATATGCTTCCTGCAGGAATAGCATCTCCATCTCGCTTGTCTGGTTATCTACATCTTTTCCCACCAGCTCCAACTGCACCACCTGCTCTATGGCCGACTTCAGGTCACCCCCACAGTGGCAACAGACTAGAATAAAATGGCGGGGAGAGGGCAGAAAACAGTGAGAGGAAAAGAGGAGGCGCTCTGTGTCAAGTTCATGCGAGGCACACTGCCGGGTGAGCACGACCCCTGCTAGCTGCTTTAACAACCAGTGTTCAGTCTCAGCAGAACCACGGGCTGGTCTACAGCTCAGCTCATTCCCTGCCACCATGGCTCCCATCTACTTGCCTAGGTTTTAGAAGTAATAACTCTGTTTATCAACTAAAAAAAAAATATGTATAGCACCTGCCCTTGAGCACCACAGATTTAGTTTTGGCTTCAGCGGCTTTGATCCAATCCATCTCCATCTGGATAACGAGGGCTCCTCAGAACAGATGGTCAGAGAACTGTACAAGTTTGCATATGGAAAGGCATCTGGTTTGTTCTGTGCTCCACAAAATACACTGCCTCAGTTAAAGGACAAGTGGATTAACATCAACTACAAATGAAAAATAGCACAATTACTAAATATTCTTCCTTTCTATATATTCAGAGGAAGGGAGGGCTTTCCTTTCCTCATCAGCCCCTACACAACTCTCTGATTTTTTGTTTTTTAAAAAAGGAACTGTGCTGCCTGCAGTGGTGGCCCCTGATCGGGGTAGGGACACTGGGGAACAGGATGCACTGCTCTCCCAGCTCTTCACTGGCAGAGCCTGGGCCCCGCAGGGCCCCTACCTGGCAGGGGGCTGCAGCAGTTGCCTAGACCAAAAACTGTCAAGGCTCAAACCTGGATGTTTTAGGAGAAGCAAACCCCAAACACTTTCCAGGTCTGTTCCAATCATCTTCTTAGGAGAAGAAATGTGAAAGGAGGAGAGAACTGCTCCACCTGGGTCCTGGTGGCAGCGGTGTTAATAGCTGAGCTGTTCTAGAGGCACTAATGTTCTTTAGAAGATGGGGAAGAGGATCTGAAAGTTAATGAGTGTTATATTGAGGAAAGGGTGGCATCTAAACGTTAACGGACTCAAGACACTTGAATAATCCTCTGTCTTATTTGCTAATGAAAATATCAGAGAGCAAGTAAGATAAAACTATACAAATAAATATCCTAGATACTATTTGAGGGTTCGATCTTTACAGGGCATTTGCTAAGCAATCTTAAAAAGACAATCGGATGCCAAAAAAGGATATTTAATTTTCATATACTGGCTACCACGATAGGCAAAGCAGAAAGTTCTGCCACCAAACTTAATGTGCTACCAACAGACTTCAGAGGGAGCACTTGAGCCAAGAATTGGGCTTCAAAGCCTTCAAGTCGAAGATTCTTAAGCTGCCTTTCCTCCCTTGCCAAGAACCTGGGTTTATTTTCTTTTTTATTCCTGCTGCTCCTCACTTAAAAATCCCTGTATTCTATTTCTCAGGCTATTTTCCACCACACTGCTTTATATAGACGTAAGTGGATACGCAATCAAAATAGTTGATCAACTCAAAGAAACAGTCTCTTTCTTCTCACAAACTTAAGAGGGCACGTTGTCTCATTTTTTAAAAGAAAATTACTTAGCACCTAAGAGTTAGGTAGGAGACAGAAGAAAACGTCCTCAATGAACGTAACAACCTCCACCAACCTGGGCATATAGATGAATGGATAGATCTACATGGTGATAAAAAAATCTTCCTGTTTGTTTATGTAATAGGCAGGCGGGAAAGAGATATTTATTGAGCATTTTTCTGCCTGGCACTGTTTTTTCCCACCAGGTCTTAGAATAGTGAACAAAATGGACAGTCTCTGTCCTCACAGGATTTAAAATCTAATATTTCAAAGGAACTTCTGCTAATACCCCAAATGCTTATTTAACAAATACTTACATTTTTTAAGGAAATGTCAGGAGTATTTGAGAAAAGAAGGATCCCTCCCCCAATAGATAAAACACTACATGAAAAATCTCAAGGGTTCGCTGGGACACATTAAAGAGAAAGCATGAGGCTGAGTGCCCGGCCCACTGGGGAGGCCCACGCAGGCAGCAAGAGAAGGGGCTCCAGAACTGGCCCAGGAGGGCCTGTTTCAGCCTCATTCTGCAGGCTTCATTCTGAGCAGCATTACTGCAGTCTGCATGTATGCCACCCCGTGCGGCCCGAAGCAGAGCAGCATTCCTCCGGTTTGAGCTAGCCCTGCAGGAGCGTACCGGACAGTTTGAGAGGCAGCTTTCCACCCAGCTTGCACCCAGGGGAGAGGGTTCGCCCAGCCAGTGGTACGAGACAGAGCACAGGACAGAAGGACCAGGGAGGCACAGTGCCGGAACGAGCTCACGGAGCAGACCCTTTTAACAATGCCCCCCTAATACTGGGCCTGAGTGTTAAAATGCCCTTTAGAATTTGGTGATTGGTTTGCAGACATTCATCTGGAGAGACAGTCATCCTTTCCTTCAGTTCCAGTGAGCAGAAGCTCTGCAACCTGGAAGGCTTCCCACCACATACCTGCCGGTTCAGCCTTATAGACAGGATGTTGCTGGAGTAGCTGTAATTGCAGATCTCCGTGCCCTTCTTGAAGTGGTAGACATTCATTTGCCGCGGCTTTGTGTGGCTGACCACCACCACCAGGCTGCTGGAGAAAAGGCGCTCCACGATGTAGACCTCGGGGACTTCATCTGGGAGGGAAAGCGGCCTGCGGTTACCCTGATTTCAGCCCCGCATGCACTGAGCGCAGCCTGGGCCCCTTAGCCGGCACTCTGTCTCTCTAGGTCCTGCTGATGGGTCACCCTCCCTTGGCACGCATCTGCAATGCTTTCTTTCCCCACTATGGTAGACATGCCATAGCCCTTGCAAATATCTGAAATGAAGAAAATGCTAGCAACCAGCAGACAGGGTCAGGATTCCCTGGGCTCCTCTTGTATGGCAGATCACGCCTCCAGGGACCTAGGGCCCCACTGTTTGCAAAACATATTTGGGAAGTTTGGACAATCTCAATCTACGCTTAGTCTCTGGGAGGTTCCAAAGGAGTGACTCCTGTGTCAGGGCCTCTTCTTTCAGAATTTTCTGGTCCCTGTTGCTAAGAGGTGTGGTACTGCCATGGGGATGGGGGCAGCAACATAGTCAATCTGCTGTGTCCCCTACCCATCTCACCGTTCTCTCACCCTCTTGGAATCCCTTTCCCATTGAGAGCAATCTGGTCATCTGTGTTATGACCAGGGAAGTACTTCTTTACTTAAGAAGGTAAATAAGTAAGCCTCCTGAGTGTCCATAGGTGGGGCCTCCTTGTCTTTCTGAGAACATTCTTTTCATATTCTTGACTTTTGTGTACTTGGGCAAGTTCCATAGGGAACAATATAGGACAGATACAGAGCAAAATATTCACAAAGATGGTATAATAAAAATTACATCTTACAAATAAATTAGGAGCCCAATATATTATTTGCCAAACCACTTATTTTCCAGGAAATACAAAGATTGTGTATTCTTGACTGCTATAATAGCACAAATTATTACTTACCCCGAGAGAATAAGACAGGCACATTTCTAAGTTGGATTTTTAAAATATTCACTAGAGGTACTTCAACATCTTTTTTAAAACAAGGAAAATATTTCCATGACTGAATGACTGTTACCAATATTCTGCAATGCCAATATAAGGGCAAAATAAAATTCTTAAGTAAATTTTGTTTGACAATTATAAATGTTGACAACTGTGCACAGTAGTATATAAAAAAGAGTCAACAGTATGGTTTCAAACAAAGAGTTTCTTACTATAAAAAGAAAATGTTACCTAAGCTATTGCCAGATCATACAAAGAGCTTAGTTGTGTTTTTTAAGACAAGTAGAAGCAATGATTTATATTTAAACCTGGAACATACTTCCTTAGGTTTGACAGGGAAGGGACGGAAATGCAGAAAGCTCAGGAGCATCAAAGATTAAAGTCTAGAGGGAGGATATGGTGTCCCTGAGATCACACACACACACTTACTGCTTCCGTGGACTTGGTCTAGGTGCTCCACAGAACTCAAAGAAAACAGCTTATAACCAGTTTTGGTTCCAATTGCTAGGGATCTGTGGGAGATAATAACAGCGTGAGGATAACAACAGGTACTGTGTTCTAATCACATATCTGCCTGAAGATAGATAGCCTCTTCCCCCCGGCCTCATAAGGAACAGAAAAACATACATCCTCAGGCACTTAAATATTTGCTAACTTGCTAAATGATAAGGCTCACCTTGTCAGGTGGGCAAGTACAGTAAAAGGGAGAAGATTAAAGACAACTGTACACACAAATGTGAAATTGTGAAGAGATCTGAAACTGCATGGGCTCTACCATGAAATGAAAATGTCCAACCCACCAGACCCCACGCTTTACTAACTGGGCAGAAATGGGAAAAATGGAATGTTTAAAAATATTCATCATGGTGCTATTCCCAACACAATCAGGGATCTTCTGGTTGAGAAGTACTTTACCAAGAGGTAAACTATTTTTTATCTCCTCTTTTTGCTTAAAAAAGAAGTATATGATTATGGTAGTCATAGTAGGTCATTAGTAGGAAAAATTAATAGATGTTCCCTTTGATCAATGTCCATGAAAATTTCCTGGATAATTTATATCAGTAGCTCTCATCCCTGGATAGACATTAAACTTACTTGAGAAGCTTTAAAAAAATACTGATGGCTGATTACCCCAGCTTCCCTGGCCCTGAGCTTTTTATTTATTTGATTTTTTTAAGTTCAACTGTTCTAATGTGCAGCAGGGGTTAAGAAGTCTGCTATGTTCCACAAAGCTAGATCACAACCAACCAACAAAACAAAACATAAATGCTTATCTAGGGCAATGTGGCTAAAAAAAAAATCTGTTTTCTTAATTTTTCCACTTTCCAACCAATAGATAAAGACAGAATATGAACCCAGGTTTCCTTGGCCTCAGGATGAAAGCAAATGTTCAGTAGCCGGGAATCCCCGTCCAGCTCTCTCCTGCTTTGCCCTCATCACCTCAGTGATGAACAAAATCTAATGCAGAGAATATTTAGAATAAGCAGTCTGACCCTGAGCACTTCAACCCTGGGAAAATGGGATGTCAGAACTGAAATGGACCTTAAAATGGTCCAGTTGAGCCTAAAAATTTGCCCAACTTCATTTAAAATAAATACATGAAAAGGTGAGATTTGTTCTTCACAGGGCAATGTATACTAAAATAAGGATCTTACTGTTAGAAGCCTGGATGGCCAAGGCTCTTGTTTCACTAGCCTAAAAAAGAGAAAGTCACATGCTTCTTTCTGGAATTTTTTTCCTACCCAAACATTTGGTCTTCCCTGGGGTAGGAATAGGAGACTACACTCAAATTTTAATCAGTGAGGTAGCTGCTTCTGTTCCTTAGCCCTCCAACCTGCTGAGTGGCTAAAATGGAATGTCAGACATCCACCTAAGAGTGGCAATGTGCTCAGAACTGGGTTTGGTATCCAGAACAACAGCATTAATGATGACAAACAGCAACAAAATAGCAAGCCAATCTTAAAACTTCAAAATACATCTACAGGCAAAAGAATGAAACTGGATCACTATGGTACACCATATACAAAAATTAATTCAAAGTGGATTAAAGACTTTAATATAAGAACCGAAACCACAAAACTCCTAGAAGAAAACTGGTAAGTTCCTTGACATCAGCCTTGGTGATTTTTTTTTTTTTTTTTTTTTTTTGCTATGACTCTGAAGGCAAGGGAAACAAAAGCAAAAAATAAACAAATGGGACTATGTCAAACTAAAAAGCTTCTGCACAGCAAAGAAAACCAATTATATGAAAAGGTGAAAGGTGACGTTTGTTCTTCAAAGGGCAGTAGATATTGAAATAAGAAATTTACTGTTACAAGCCTGGATGGCCAAGGCTCTTGTTTCACTAGCCTAAAAAAGGTCACATGGTTTTCCCACAAGGAGTTAATATCCAAAATATATAAAGAACTAATAAAATTCAATAACAACAACAAAAAACAGTCCAATTAGAAAATGGGCAGAGGATCTGGATAGACATTTTTTTCCAAAGATGACACACAGATAGCCAACAGGCACATGAAAAGATGCTCAACATCATTAATCAGGGGAATGCAAATCAAAACCACAGTGAGAGATCACCTTACACCTGCCAAATGGCTATTATCAAAAAGACAAGAAATAACAAGCATAGGAAAGGATGTGGAGAAATGAGAACCCTTCTGCACTATTGGTAGGAGTGTACATTGGTGCAGTCACTATGGAAAACAGTATGGAGGGTCCTCCAAAAATTAAAAATAGAACTACCATATGATCCAGTAGTTACATTTCAGGGTATCTATCTACAGAAAACAAAGCACTAATTTGAAAAGATATATAAATCCCTATGTCACTGCAGCCTCATTTACAGTAGCCAAGATACAGAAACAACCTAAGTGTCCATCCATGGATGAATGGATAAGAAGATGTGGATAAATGGATAAAGATATATACACACATGATACAATGGAACATTATTCTGTCAAAAAGAATGAAACCTTGCCATTTGCAACAACACGGGTGTACCGTGAGGATGTTATGCCAAATGAAATAAGTCAGATAAAGACAAATGCCACATGATTTCACTTATATGTGGACTCTGAACAAACAGACAAAACAAAACAAAAGCCAGACTCAGAGATAACAGAGAACAACAGATTGACGGTTGCCAGAAGGGAGGGAGTTGACGAAGCAAAATGCATGAAGGGAATCAAGAAGCATAAACAAACCTCCAGTAATAAATAAGTCATGGGGCTCAATGTACAACGTGGGGGATACAGTCAATACTATTTATTTAACTTTGTAGGTTTACAGACAGTAACGACTTATTGTGATGATCATTTCACAATGAATACAAATGTCAAATCACTAAGTTGTACACCTGAAACTAATATAAGATTGTATGTCAATTATACTTCAATTTATAAAACATTTTTCTACAATTAGAAAAACACCTTCAAAATATACTCTGTAGTGATTACTATTTTTAAACATTCTTCACATAGACTTTTCACATGAAATAGAGGCATTTAGTTGCAAACTGAGGACTGTAAAACTTGCAAGTAAGTAAAAAAATGTTGTAACTGGAGTCTAATAATATTAACCAAAATATTTGGGGATTTAAAATAATTTTCAAACATAATTCCTGCTCCTGAAACAGAAGAATTTTATATATGAGAAAATGGCAGTGTGATCACTATTATGTTTTCAATGATTGATGATCAATGGCCACAAAAATACTCTGAATCAAAGAATTCAGACTAAAACCTTATTTTATCCATAGGCCTTTCTGTAGGAAAAAAAAAAATCTCATTACCTTTCATGGGCATAGGGCTTGGGACAAATACCTATCGCCAATCAAATGAAGAAATGTACCCCAAGTCCCCAGCACAATGCTAATCATGAAGTATTCGTGGATAAAACTGGTGAAGGTTAGTGGTAATAACAGACCCCAAACTTAGACTACATTTAACAGAAAAAGACACACTGTATTCAGTAAGTAGACTAACTTATTTTAAATCCAATGTCATACCCTCTGTGGCTCAAAGCAACTGACTGTGACAAAACTGTTATTTATAGGTGAGACAGACCTGTCCAGCAGAGCCTTCATCCAAGAAAACAGAACGGACAGTAGAGACTAAGGAAATGAATTTTGCAGGCACCCTACAGTTTTGAAAACATTCTCAATCAATTATTATAGAAAGCTGGGATTTAACTAGAGTGAAAATTAACATCACTTAAAAAAATTGAATAAACAATGTTACAAAGAAAAATTTAGAACATTTACTACTAATAAGCAAACTAGCTCTCCTCCCTAACCTGGGTTCAGTTGGGAAGGAAAACACCCAGGCATTTCAACAGCCAGCCCCTCTTGCAAAATGTTTCTTACAAAACATCAGAATTTTATCAAGACCATCATTTCTGTAAACTGCAGGCCTCAATCCATGAGTGGATCCTAAAAACAATTCAGTGAGTCACAGATGGCTTAAGAAAAATAAATAGAAAACACCAGAGGGTATCACACATAATAAGGGTAAACACCATTTTACGAATTGCTTGTCAGTGATATTACATGTATATGGGTTTTGGTGAGGGGTGTTGTAAGATGCATTTCTTATTGTGGGTTGTAGAAAGCTTGAAAGTTACTCATCTAACCAAGCTGTCTGGCTACCAGATTACATGATTACACAGTTTTTTCAAACAAAGGCATATTGTTTGGCACAGGGTGTTTTTAAGCAGAATCACAAAGGGAATGGAGTTGCTTATGTTACACGCTGGCCTTAATTACACCACTGAATGTTCAATATTAGCATAGCCCAGTCCCAGGCAGCCAGAGCACAAGACTGAAGCTGACTCCAAACAAGGAACCCAAGAAACTGGTACAGCAGGAAGTGGGAGATTGGGAAGCGGTCATCCCTGCTTGATGCTCTGGGTGCACATTCCAAAGAGATTATTCCATATGGTCCTCTGGCCTGGCGTCTAACCATTTCATGAAAAGAGGGAAGGAAACAGGCGTTTGCTTCCGAGGGACCGAATCCAGACGTCTTAAACACAGTTCAGCAACTCCTGACTCTCCGGCCAAATCCAAAGGTGAACATCAAGGTGGAACATTAAAAATCCACTCAAAAAGCAACAGGGTGGAGCTCCTGCTTCTCGTTGAAGGCAGCCTGAGCCAGGGAAAGGGCTCTTGGACTTGGAGAGGGAGAGCCTGCATTGCTGAGTGGGAGAAGTGAAAACACAGGGAGAGGGATGGAAAGGTCTGACATCCTGAGCGGGCAGGCGAGATGCCCCGCGCAGGGGCTGGGACAGGAGCTGGCCTGGCCGCAGGGATAGGCTGCCTCTTTGTCCGAGGCCCAGCCCAGATGCCACGTTGAGACGCTCAAAGACAAATGGGAAAGTTTTTCCTGTACTCCCATCTTCCTGGGCCCCAACTACCTCGCCTCGGGTCAGCTAGCAACTTCCTTCCCCCCCCCATCTTCTTTGTCTTGGCCTCTGCCCCTCTTTCCCCGGACACCCACCCTGGCACGAACCTCTCCCATACCGTATTCCTTAGCTCTCTCCAGCCCCACTCGCTCCCTTCACGCCCGCTGGCCTTTTGGCTCCCGACCCGAGGCAAGGGCTGGGGGCGCACAAACCCCCGCTGGGGGACGCGGTAGGCGGAGGCGGTGGCCACCCGGACCAGGGCCTGTGCAGGGCAGCCGGCCGTGCCGTCCAGGCCCTCAGGGGCGTAGGCCTGCGCCTCTCGCAGCAAGTGCCTATGGGACAAGACCCCTGGCCGCGACTGTTTCCCCACCTCCCGTCAGGGCTGGCGCGGCAGCTTACGTGCAGTCCTGGTTGAAAGAGAAGCAGCTGATCGCCGCCTCGACCCTGCCTGGGGGGCCGTCCGCGGCCTCGGCCTCCATCGGGGGCTCGACCCGCGGAAGCCGCAGCTACGAGCCGGCGACAGCCACCTCAGCAGCCCGCTGGCGCGGGCTCCGCGGGCCGGGTCGCCGGCCCGGCTCCACCCCTGGACCCGCCCAGTCCCCGTCTGGCCCCGCCCCATCCAGCTTGCCCCGCCCCTCCCCGTCCGGCCCCTCCCCTCCAGCTGGTCCCCCGGAACCCTGCCCCTGAGAGGGCGGGGTCCAGATCTGAAGCCACCATTGGCCATGAGCCAATGCGCTGCGCCCCCTCTGACCAATTGGTGACGGCTATGGGCGGAACCTCTCTGCTGGAGGTCCGCCCCCAGAACCTGGCTACGGCTCTCCATAGGGCGAAGTCGCGTGACTCAGAGGCTGCAGGCCACGTGGTGGTGTTTTCATCGCTTGAACCGCGGGGCGTAGCGCGAGCCAGAGTGCCTTTGGTGCCGCCGCAAAGGGGCCTGGCGGACGGGCCCCTTCCCATCCCACCCCAAACCTCGTTACGTGTAACTGTCTGTCAGTTAAGCTTACAGAGTTTAGTAGAGAGAGTTGGACGCCAGAGCCCCACCCTTTTGCAGAATCTTCAAGCTGTTCTCAGAAAGTTTTTCTAAAACCGGGATGCTGAGGCCAGACAGATGTGAAATTGTATTACCGATTGCCCTGCCGTTGAGAACTCTTTACTACATGACAAGCCCTGTGTATTACTTCGTTGAATTCTTATAGAAAATTTTGTGGGTTAAGTGTAATTATGCCCAATTTAAAGTGTAATTAGGTCCTATGTGAAAAAGCCCTGAAAGCATGCGGCTGCCAAACAATCTGAAATAACACAGTAAGTGGTAAAATGGGGATTTTGTCTTATTTCAAGACCCATGCACCAAACGACTCTGCTAGACAGTATTTGGCGAAGCCTGTCTGATTTGTAGCTTCAAAAAAATGAAAGAAATGTGTACAGGATGGTGCATTTTATGAAGGGGATAAAATCTTGAAGAACACACAGTAAAAAACTCACATGACTCACATGATTTGAGATGAATCCTCACAAGTCTCTCTTCCTAAGCTAAATTCATGTGCCATGTAGAATACCAACACAGTTGATGAACCAGTAGCTCTGCTAAGCTTTGGATTTATATAATTCCTGACAAATTTTTAATTCAGCTTTACAAATTTTGGGATAAAGTGACATTTTAGTTATTGTTATACCCCAGTATTTCAAATTGGAATTATGCAAATTTACCTAATTTGTGACAAAGCTGTATATATAACTTTACATATAAAAAAGCTATATATAATACACCCACACTTTGAAAACTTGGACCTAGAATGGGTGAGTGAAGAACACTGTTTCGCTTCAGCTATTCTGGTTGGATTTCCGTTTCGGGTTTTCTAAGATGCAAATAAGAGCTTCTTCTCTCAATGCTAATTCTTTCTCTCAACTGATGTAAAAATAGTTCAGCTCATAGATCCACAGATGTTGATTGCTCTTTAGTTGATTGTGTGGTGTTGTATAAACGGTCCTACGTGAAAAAGAGCTGTTGTTTGGAGCCTTTAACTTTATTATTTTTGTGACCTCTCAGATCAAAATGCTTCTCCTGCCACTCCAGCTCAGCCAAATGCTGTCCTGTTTAGAAAAGCAGGGTCTGGCATGCTAGGTTGTTGGGAGAATTGCATATAGTGCAGAATTAAGGTTTTTAAAGTGGAAGCTGTTATTTAATGAGTTTGGGCTTTATGGGGTAAAATTGGGAGCTGGTGATAGTTTTTCAGCAGGAGTGTTTCATGATAAAAACTGTGTTACAGGCAGATAAACTCGGCCAGGGTGTGCAGAACAGATTAGGAAGGGGAAAAGCCTAGGCTAATGTACAATTCTAGGAGTGAAGGGATGTGAGATACAGGCTATTGGACGGCAGCAATGCCAGAAAGATTAGGACAAACCCAAGAGGTTTCCTTTTTTAATGAAAAATATTTGACATATAACATTGTCTAAATTTAAGGTATACAGCCCGTTGGTTTGATATATTTACATATTGTAATATAATTGCTGCTATATGTATAATTGCACCTCTATTATGTCACACCAAGAGCTATTTTGAGACAGTGCTGTCCAAAAGGATGTGAGCCACAGAGGTGAACCCCATATGTAATTTTAAGTTTTCTAGAAGCCATGTTAAAAAAGGTAAAAATAAATGGACAAATTAATTTTAATAGTATTCAGCAAATATGTCAAAATATTTCAATAGGTTATCAATGTAAAATGATTAATCAGCTAGTTTAGGTTTTTTTTAGCATAAGTATTTAAAATCCAGTGTGTCTCTTACTTTTTTTTTAATGTTTACAGAACCTTTATTCATAATTGCTAAAAACTGCAACTAACCCAAATGAACTTCAGCTAGGTAAAGGAAAAACAAATAGTGGTAAATACCCATAATGGAATACTGCTCAGCAACAAAAACCCAGTGATACACACAACCACTGAGAAACCTGAAACTTATTATGTTAAGTGAAAGAAACCAGACTCAAAATGTTCCATACTCTTTAATTCCACTTTTCTGCTCTTCCTGAAATGCCAAATGATAGGGAAATAGAACAGATGACTGATTGCCAGAAGACTGGAGAGAGGAGAGCCTGTATATAAAGTGGTATGAGGAAACTCTGGAAATGTTCTTCTTATGGTGATGGTTATATGACTGTGTACATTTGTTAAGCTCATAGAAATGCTCACTAAAGTGAGTGGATTTTACTGTATGTAAAACATACCTCAAAAAACCTGCTATATATAAAGTATGTTAACATCCTATCATGAGCTGGTGGGGAAGTGGATTAAGATTCGATCAGACATGGTCAGGACTTGAGCAACTGGTCTGGGGCAATTGGCCAACAATCTAAAATGCAATAGTGAAGGTGGTGTGACCAAATTTCCAAGCATGCATATCAGGTAAGTTGTGGTTCCAGCAATGAGACTCTCAGGACAGTAATGACAGTCAGGTAGACTCTTCTTAGTGGGGAATAGAAATGGCTACACCTCCTGGTTAAAATAGGACACAATCAGCCTCATGACCACAAGAACAGGGTCTGACCCCAGGAAGGAACTGCCGTATGTCAAGGTCCAGCCCAAACCATTAGACCAAGGCAGGACTCCAGTCATTACACCTTGGATTCTCTGGACTTCTTTCTGTTTTTGCAATGTCACGTTTTTTTTAAATCTTATTTTTTAAATTTTGCTATCATTAATATACAATTACATGAGCAACACTGTGGTTACTAGATTCCCCCCATTATTAAGTTCCCACCACAGACCCCATTACAGTCACTGCCCGTCAGCGTAGCAAGATGCTATAGAATCTATTTACCCTATATCTTGATTTGCACTAGCTACAGTGTAAGTGCTCCTGTGGCTGGTAGCTATTTTACTGTTCAGTGGAATTTTGAGAGAATAAACCACAGGGCACGGTGGCTGATGGGGAGGTTGGGTACCAAGGAGGAAGAGGGAAGAGTTAAAGCTGATTCTATGGTTAGGAAAGGGAAGCTTTCAGAAACTGGATGGGTGGACAGGTATTTAGGAAGATAGTTTCAGGCATGTCAAGGTAACAGAACTGAATGCTTGTTGAATTAAGGTTCAGGCCTAGGGATGTAGGTATGGAAGAAAACCGATTACCTTCCCAGCCCTGCCTTTCTTGTCAATGATTCCCCTTGTATGTTTACAACTGTGCCAATGGCCCACCATCCACCACCGCCCATGTGGAAGAAATAACTTCCCAGGGCTGCCTCATCTGGTTTCATTTTTCCCAAGACAACACAGAAATCTATATTTTTATATAAATTTGTACTTACATAAATCTTTGTTTATTTTGTATAAGGTTGTGCTCTTATGTAAACACTTTAAATGTTGACAACTAATTCTTATTTTTAAAAAAACACTGTGTGGGAAGAAGACATCAGCTGGCTGGCTGTGGTCTGCGGAGGGTCAGTGTGTGACCTCTGCTGGAGGTGTAAGCTGCCTCTTGGAGAGGCTCCGCCCTCAAAAACAATTCCCAGAAGTCCATTCTTATAAAAAGACAAAGAAAAGATTACGAATACATGCAGAGGTATTGAGTTCAGTTATTGTTGAGCTGGTTTTTATTTTTTTAAGTTCCAGTTCTAGTTCTAGGTTCTGTGGGAGAGAAAACTTATGATTTGAATGTTGGGCTTATGGCACCCTAATCCTTCCACATTTTTAGAACAGAAATTTCAATGTTCAGTAACATAGGCAAAGGATATCCTGAGGAGGAGAGGGACACATCAGTTTACTGCCAGTGGGAACAAGAGTTCGGCTTTTTCTCCTGCCAATTGAAATTCCTAAGCATCTGTCTTTTCCAAGAAAAAACTGTCCATTATTTCTAGGGAAATCGGTAAATCAACAAACGTTGGAAGAATGACCCCGAACTCTGAAAATCAAGCATCCTTGTAATACAAAATTGCAGGCCGCAATCCAACTAATGGGAAAACTTCCTATTTATGTAACACTCAGGTTTTAATTTTAAAATGCCAAGGAGGGCATGCACAGCGCATTAACAGGGGAAGCTGGAAATGAAACGTCCTGCCTGATGCAACCCTCGTGTCACCCATATGGTTTCCCAGAAGACCCAACTGTCTATAATTAGAGTAACTACTAGGTGAGCAAACACCACTCCGTTCCTCTTCTTTTTATAAAATCCATTCTATTTTTATAAAATCAAGTCACAGGAAGTGATTTCCTTTTTCTTTTCTGATATGTTTCCACACTCAGAACGTGAGCTGACAAAGAGCAGAGCCACAGCAGACAAGTATATGGTGGTGCTTTGAGAAAAGAGTAAGGGAGGAAGGGCCTGGGGACAATACAGAATGAGTGATTTGGGGACGAGGAGGAGTGAAGGGTGAGGTGTCACAAAGAGAAGGAAGCTCAAGGAGTCAGCCCCACAGTTCTGGAGTAGGAGGGGAGAGTTTGGACTGCACGGTGGTTTCTCAGAAAGGGCGTGATCCCATCGGATTGGCAAACAGGAAGCCCCAGCCAGAGGTATGGCTGAGCAGCATGCACAATTGGCCTTTTTCATTACTAATCACAGGTGCTGTCTGAATGAGAATGCGTAGCTGTACTGGATGAACAGTCCCTGATATATGCCTTTGCTCCCAAAACGGAACCACTATTTCTGGTTTTATTGATTAAGAAAGGGAGGGCAGAGGGGCAAAAACCAACAGCCATTCTAATATTCCTTGGCTTACATACTTCCTCAGAAGATCAAGAAACAATGACAGTTAATTAAAGAGTAAACTGGTGTTCTTGTCTTCATTTTTCCCCTTACCTTTCTTATTTTTACTTCCAGAATAATATTCCTAAAACACCCAGGCAAATCACAAGGTCTCCACGAGGCAGATCTTGCTGATCAGCTTATATTCATGAAGACACTATAGTTGTGAACATACTTGAGCTAAGGGTCTGTTACTCCAGACAAGGTAGAGAAGTTCAATCATGGAGCTTCTGTTCATTGGGACATCTTAAGACCAGCCAAAATTACAGAGAAAGTTCAGCAGGTCAGCCAAATACCCTGACTTGAGTTTTAGTGTATAAAGACACATATCTGGAAGTGGAAAATAAAGCTTTATAGCAAGCTTGACTTGAAGCCCCATGCATCTTCTCGTTGAATGCCCACTACATCTGTCCTGTCTAGAAGACTGCCCCCATTGTGAAGCTGTGTAAATCAAGGTCGAGAGATGTTGGCTAAGTTGAGAAAGATCTTAGGGCAGTTTGCGATTCCCAGGTCACCGTTTCACACTGCCTTTCCGACTGCTGTGGCTCAAGGCTAAAATGGAATTGGCATCTTAACCTGTACTCCATCCTATAAAGAGACAGAGAGGTGAAGGTAGAGAGAAAGAGGCAGCAAAGAGCTAAGGAGGCCACCAGGTAAATGCAGCCAGGAGGGTGTGGAGTCCTGCACCTTTACAAAGCTTTGTGTACATTTGTCAGAAGTCCTGCTAGAGGGGTCTAAAGACATCTTTTGCTCCCAAGAAAAGGGTCAACCTGCAATTATGGGCAGGGGTGGCTCGTTGATAAGTGGCGCTGTAGGACTCCAAGTTTCTTCCTGGTCTAGAGGGATGGCTTTTGGGCTGGTGACCATTCTTTGGAGCGCTTATCTGGGAAAAAGGTGCTTTGGGGAATGGGAGAGAAGGCTAAGACTCATGATTCTTGGTGAGCAGTGCCATCTAGGGACCTGCAGTATTTAATACTAGAAGGGATGAAGAGCTGGTCCTGAAGCCCCAGAAGAGTCCCTGAGGCTCCCCACAGGTGATCCCCAAACCCCTTTACAGTCTATACATGAAAACACAAGAGGCCCCATTCATCACATCCTCTGCTGAAGGAAGAGTTTGGAAGACATTTGCATATTCATTCATCTGACACATTTTTATCATGTGCCTATTATGCATCTGGTTCCAAGTCCTGTGATGTGCCACGGGACAAAATAAATAAAAGTCCCTGCCCCATGGGCAAAAACCATAAGCCAATAAACACACAAACAATAAAATGGAGACCAACTCAGATGGTGATGAGGGCTAAGAAGAAAAATAAAACAGTGAAATGCATTGGGAAATATTGGAAGTAGATTGCACAGAGATTGGGCAGGGAGGGAGTCCCTGGAAAGTATTCCATTGGAACAAAATCCCTTAGGAGAGAAGGGAACAGCTTGAGCAGCACATGGGGAAAAGCATTCATGGCAGAAGGAATACAAGTGCTCTTGGGTGGTGTTTGGAGAAAAGAGAAAAAATAGGAAAAGAGAAATGTTAACGCCTGGATTCTGGGGGAAGGATGGAAACTACCAGACATTCTGACTTACATTTAATCAGAATTACTCAACAGCTGTGTTGAAAGTAAATTGGGGATGTCTTGGGAGGTTCACAGTCAGTCCAGCGTGCTTAACCACTCCAGAAAGCCCAGCGTTAGGTTTGTTTAACATTGCTGAGCAAGTAGTTGCCGAGCTCATTTAGATCTTTCTTCCAAGGGGTCCCACTATTTTCTTGTGGGATCCGAGAAAGTGAAAATCGGCCCTGATAAAGCTGACTGTGATGTCCCCGACAGTTGTAAACAAGGCCAGCACGAGGCCAACAGACAACAGTTTCTCCCAGGGCCACACCACAGTTGCAAAATGACTAACGTTAAGTGACTAATTCTTTCTTATCAGTGCCTTCCCCAGGCTCGCTCCGCTCCTCCCACCTCCTGAACAATGATTTCTGAGATAACTATTAAAATACCACCCTTCATGACCACCTCTATCCTCGACCTGATTCCTGTTTCTCCTACCCTTCCCACCTTAGAATCATATATCACAAACCCAAATCCTACAAAAATCCCCTCTCGGGGACACCCCATGGTTCACTTGGTGTGCACACCCCCTGGCTGCTGAAAGTTAACACAGCTCACACGGACTGGGTGAGCTTGGTGGTTTTTACCTATAACTGTTATGTTGATGTGATGAATTACATTGATTCATTTTTTAATTGAGGTGAGACTCCCATTAAAGGAACCTTTTTTTCTTTTTTTTTGCAGCACAATATATTGCCTGGCTATAGTATTTGGGTATGTATGTTAATAGGTATTGATCTAACACCACTGTGAACTCTATCTTGAGACAGAGCAGCCCACAAAGAAAACCTCAGAATGTACAAGAGCAATAAATATCAAACTTTCTCAAGTGTGTAAAGAAGAAATACCAGCCATTTCTGGGATCATCTTATGGAAATCTGGCCACCACGGGTCCAGGTGGCTGGTGTTAGCAGTGCTGAACTTTGAAACATATCTCCACACTTGGGCCCAATGACTTTTATGTCTGTCACTAACACATGCTTGAATGTGTTAAACGGACCGGGGCCCTTGGTATGGATGAAAGCCCTTCTTTTTACAGTGGAAGCCTCCATCATGAAGGTTGGTGAGACTGAAGATGCCCTGTGCTTTGGTGAATACACAGTGTCAATTGCCTCTGGCCACGTGAGTGTGGGTCAGAACGATGTCTGGGTCAGACGTGTGTGGATCCACCCCAGAGTGAGGAGATCATGTCGATCCTGAACACTGGATAATTCTACATTCTCCATGTGTTAGTAGTCTGGTCCCGCAGATGGCTTTGGCCCAATTATGTGGATATTAATTCATGATGCATCAGTTTACCACCAAGTATCCACAGATTTCCCTTTCCTTTCTCTGTATTAGATTCCACCAGCTGCAGAAATCTGTCGTAAAGACAAAACTCCTGATAAAACTATACATTACCATCCTTCAACCACTAAATTCTGAACAGCACTTTGAGCAGCTGACTTGAAGGCCCTGTTTACAGAAGACTGTTCAGTATAAGTGACTGCGTCACTTTTACTGGGTTGATCTGAAAATACAGCCACCACGGAATTGTTTCCGTGTGTGTAGGGGAAGGCGGGGCAAAGCAGTCCCATCGATCTGCGAGGTCTGTGGGGGCGGGTGGGGTGGGGTGGTGGTGGTGGTGGGTCAGAGAGGACTCATTTCTTCAGAGAATTCACAGTAAATGCCTGATCCATGCTGGCCTTTCTACAAAAAAAAGATGTTCACTGTTTCTTGTCAATGATGTCATTATGCTACTTTGATCTAACCAGAAATACAGTGGGCCATGAAAATTAGATTACCAGTTTATTATAAGAGGATGTAACTCAGGAACAGCCAGATGCAAGAGATGCATAGGGCAAAGTATGTGGGAAGGGGCATGGAACTTCCAGGCCCTTTCGGGGCACACCATTCTCTCAGCACCTCCCTGTGTTCACAACCTGGAAGCCCCAAAATTAATCTTTTAAGATGAACAATTCAGTGGCATTTAGTACATTCACATCCTTGGACAGCCACCACCTCTATCTAGTTCCAAAACATTCCCAACACACTAAAAGAAAACTCTATACCCATTAAACAGTTATAAGCAACCACCAGTTACCAGCTCCTGGCAACCACCAATTTGCTTTACATTTCTATGTATGTATCTATTCTGCATATTTCATATAAATGGGGGGGGGTCATACAATATGCGATCTTTTGTGCCTTGCTTCTTAGCATAATGTTTTCAAGGCTAATCCTTATTCTAGCATGTATCAGTATTTCATTTCTTTTCATGGCTGAGTAATATTCCATTGAATGAATGTATGTACCACAATTTGTTTATAAATTCATCAGCTGATGGACATTTGAGTTGTTTCCACCTCATAGCTGTTGTGAATAGTGCTACCACGAACCTGCCTGTACATGTAATTAATTGAGTATCTGTTTTCAAGTCTCTTGGGTATATATGTATATATATATATCTAGGAATGGAATGGCTTGGTTATATGGTGGTTCTATGTTTAACTTTTTGAGGAACAACAAACCATTTTCCCCAGAGACTGAACCATTTTATGTTCCCATAGCATTGTACAAGGTCTCCAATTTCTTCACTTCCTTGGTAACACTTGTTGTTTTCTGTTTTAATTTTAAAAAATTACCACAGCCGACTCCATGGATGTGAAGAACACTGATGTTTTATGCCATGACTGCAAAATTGCAAACTCTTGGGACATCCAAGTAATGCTGGGCCCCCCAGCACTCTCCCTGAAGTAAAGCTATTCTATATTCTCAAGGCTTCTACACCCATTCTGGGTCACACTCTAACACCTGAGCAACAGAGCTTTGTATCATATAGAAACTTGTTCAGTTTCAACACACAAAGCTCAAATGTGAGTCCACAGGGTCAAGTCAAGAGATCGATATCTAAAGCTGACCATGGGCTGCTCCTCTAGCATGTTCTTTCCATTCTTATGTATTATTCTCCCAGTTAAACCCCTTAATGCACCACCAGTTCTTCAGATGTGTTGGGACGTGACTGCATCCCAGCTGTGCTTTGGCTGAGACATCACCACTACATAGGTTTCTTGTTAGGGTGGAAAGTGGTGCCAATCACGCAGCTGATACAGAAGGATAAATCACTTCGGAAACTTGTGCCTTTGGTTCCTTTGACTGTGAGGATCCTGTGTGACATCAAAGAGGGAATGTCTCAGAGGTAGTTAATAATAGGTATCCTGGGCAAAAAGTAGGTATATGGGACTGAGAGAGAGAACCAGAATCATTGGTGAGGAAGTACTGGCTGAAGCCATGAGAGGAGTAAGATAGAATGAAAAATGTCAGTTGATAAAGAACTGGAATGAAATATCCTGGTTTGATGTTTTGAGTATTCCTTTAATTTTAGGAATGCTGTCAGAAAGGAGTGGCTTGTGTGCTGAGCTGGCTGCAACAACTCTAAGTCACACATTGTGGATGAGTGAGAACCTCTGTTATAAATGGAAATGTGCCCTGGCAAGTGCTCATTGGCTACAAGTGAATGCACCAGGTTACCTTGGTACCTATTATCTACATGATCTCCTATTTTGCTTATTGATTGGAAATATGCATGAGGAATCAAAAGCTGGTGTGGTTTTTCAAAACCACAACTGAAAGGTTTCACTGCTGCTTATTTGAAGTGTGTATGACTTAGACTTTTCATTTTTTTCTCTGAGGACAGAAATGTCCTTTGGTGGGTTTCTAATTTTTTATGGAAGTTTGGTTCCAGAGGCTATTTAGAAGGTGTTAGGAAAGATATCAAGTGGCCCAGACATATCTTAAAATATCTGAAGAGGCCATTTCCTAGGCCCTCAGGTCTCTCTCCTCTTTTTCCCCAGGGATATATTCCCACTTGTGGGGGTTTAAGTAAGCCTCTATCTACAGATGGCCCTTGTCTGACCCCACTCTCTGGCATGCTCTGCCTGCCTCTGACTTTCATCCCAGAGCACATCGACGAATACTTCCACTGGCATTCATGGTAGGATCTCTTTCTCCTGAGTTCTTGCAAGAATGCTGCTTCAGCAACTCCCAGGAACTAGTGGGAGAGTTGTCTTTTAAAAAGAGATTTATCATACACCAAGGGCAGGAATCACATATTTTGCACCATCTTATGCATTGACTATTTGTGTGGCAGGCTGCTATTTTCCATTCTTCTTTTCTCCCAGTCCATGAACATAGTATAGATTCTTAGGTCCTCTTGCCTAGGTATGTAATTTCCCATGACCACAGTGCCCAATTCCTTCTATTACCACGGAGTCTTATTACATCGGCCTGCATATTTCCACAACCTGAAATTATCTTATTTGTTTATATGTTTACTGTCTAGCTGCTCTACCTAGAAGGTAAGCTCCTTAAAAGCAAGGTCTTACGTATCTTTTGCCAGCATCTACAGCAATGCTTGACCACATAGTAAGTGCTCATAAAATACTTGCTAACTGACTGACTTAGAGAATCAATAATTTTAAAAAATCATTCAAAAATTAGCTTTCCATTAACCCATCATAAGTATCATTTTTTTTCCTCTTTACGATTGAGGACTCCAAAGAATTTTCATTTGTGCCGGTTATGTCTATCATTGTTAATTGCGATAGAAATGAAAAGTGGGAAGAGTTCGAAATATGCATTCATTCATTCATTCATTTAAAACTAATAAGCCCATCACATGTTTACATTAATACCACATTTTTCTCTATTTACAAAACAAACACAATAATAGGGAGAAGGGAAGCATTGTTTTACATTTTTATAAATCTTTTTAGCATCTGGCTCAAGAGAGGACAGCTGGGTTCTCAGTCTGCTTCTGCACTCAGTCTCTGGTAGCATCAGACATCATGCAGCCTTCAGAAAACGCCCCTGTGCAACTGCAAAAGAATAGGAGTGAAATAGGCAGATGACATCTTAGTATTGTGTTTAAAATAGTTTTGACTTCACAGATGCCTTAAGAGATTCCTGGGCAGCCCCAGGCAATCTTTAAAGCACATTTCCAGGAACAACTGATCAATATTAATGGAGAGGAATACTTTTTTTTGCCTTTGAACTGCCTCACCTTTAAACACCGTATCTTCCTCTTCGACATCTTTTGCTTGGCTTAATATTAAAATGTTTTTATTCCTCAAAACTGTATCGTTGCCAAAGATGGCCAAAATCTGTAGGGAATGATTAGTGATCAATCAAAGCAAACCAAAGGTTAATAATTTGTTGGCACTCAGATAAATCTGCAAACAAAAACACAGTAATAAAAACATGTGCCCTTACAGAGCACATGCTACATTCTTCCTATTTTCCAGAGATTATCTCTATTCTTTATAACAACACTTCCAAGTAGAATTTATTGACTTCATTTCATAGACAAAAACAGAAGCTCAGAAAAACTTAATTTACCCAAGGTCACTAAGCTAGTAAGTGATAGAGTGGTGATGGCCATACGCAAGTCTCTTTTACTCCGAAAACCTGTGCTTTTTTACCATTAAACGCTGCATTACTGCAACATAGGGAAAAATCCAGAAACAATGAAGAGTTTACTGTGTAAATTAACCTTGGTGTTCTGCACAAATGAATCAAGGAATCAAAAAAAAAAAACACGTATCTTTTCTTCCAGTGATGTATAACTAAAAAAGAGTTGATACATTTTTTTTCCAATTTGAGAAGTAATACACTTACAGCAAAAGATTAAAGAACAAGAAAACATCAGTAGAGATGGGTTACATTAACTTTGGTACACCTGTGGACGTAACGTAATACAATGCAGTCATTAAAAAGAATAAGGCAGCCCTATTGGTACTGACATAGACCCATCTCTAAGATATGTTGCTATATGAAAAAGCAAGGTAGCACAAGGTCTATTTCTATTTTTAAAATGTGTGTATTAATGTGCAATGTAGCTGGTTTCTTCCATGAAGTCAGGGGGGAGAAACAGGAGTCAGCCTACTTTTTGGTATTCGTGCCACCTTGAGGTGTGGTGGGGACAGATCCCCTATCTTTTCAAGTCTTTCCTGAGAGTAGAAAACAACCGCTCACAGCTAATTCAAATCTGAGTTCCTCTTTTCCTCTTTGCCCACCTCCTCCTCGCCGCTGCATCTCAGATCTCCCGTGGCTCTTCTCCCCCCAGTGAGTACCCACGCCTCATTCTTCTGTTACCCTGGCAGGTGGCAGGAGGGGCCCTTCAAGGTGGTTCCAGCCTTGGTAACTTCTCCAGCCTCTGTTACTCTGGGAGCTCATGAATCTCCACCTCCCTGTGGCTGAAACAGAGATTTCCCCTCGCTTTCCGACCCCGGCTGCTGGAAGCAGGCATAGGTTCTACGATCACACCTTTCCCTCCCACATTCTGGGGGGCACAGGCCAAACTCTCAAGAACTTGCCTGTACTCTCTGCTCAGGCGCACTAGAATGGGTCCATGAGTCCTTCCAGTGCAACAAAGCTTACTAGGACCAGTGACATAATTAGCAGGCTCCAGTGCAAAATGGAAATGCATGGTCTCTTGTTCAAATAGCATGAAGAAGTGCTCTTAAAGCACTAAAAGATAAAGATTTTTCCTTTAAAGATATTTTATGACTTACAATAGGATTAGGAAGATACATGAATATCAACATAAACTAACAAATGGCAAAAAATAACATTTTGTTGTCATAATTTTATATGAAGCAATAAAAAACTGTTAACTTGATGTCTGGATGGATCATTAGGTGTTTCTGGGTCATTTTTCCATAAATTCATTTATCAGGTCATCAAAATTTATACTTTTAGCAGCTTTATTTTCAATCGATGTGATTGAAAGTGATGTCAGCTGCTCTTGGCAAATGCCACATTGCAAATGATTTTTAATTTTGAGGATTATTCTATGGATGGAAGTTTTGGTTCTTGCATGTCCCCCACAAGTTACAGGAAATGTCAGAGGAAATATTAAAAATGTCACTGTACAAAAAAGCATTTAAACTTAAATTCAGGCTTACACAGAACTGATTGGTACAAAGAGATAGGACTGTTGATGTAGCTACTTATCTCTCTGTCAATCCAGCCATCAATTGACCTGTCTCTCTTGGAAATGCATGCTTGATTTTTTGAAAGATGGAATTTGTAAAAGGCAATTTCTAGGTTTCTTCACATTCCCAAAGCCTTTGTAATTTGAGGAGTAGGGTAGGAGGGAATTAACTCTTTATTTGTATAATTTGCCACTGTTTGGCTTTTTCAGTTCAGGTATGTATTTATTCAATTAAAAAACTTGTTAACAAGAAAAGGAACTCTTCAAGAATAGAACTCAGTTGTTCATTGGTAATGTTTTGATTATTGTTACTCTTTCTACAAACTATTCAATGTATTTTATGTTCATTTTAGCTGTTTATAGTTTAGCAATGTTCAATTCAGCTGAAAAATGTAAAGCCTGGAAACTTTCCAAATTTAGAGCATTAAGTCAGATCAACTCTGCTTTTTCCTGGGGCTAAGTTTTTGGAAAGACAGGGAGTCAGCTGTCATTTTTGTGGCTGGTTTTCAAAAGATGAGGTGTGCTTCCTAATGACTGAAGAGGATGCCGACAGAACGTTATTTCCTGTGTTGGACATCCTATGCATGTACAGGAGGAGTCCAGGGCTGGGTGACTTGGACAGCAGTGCCCCAGGGGCCTGCTTGATCTCTGGCTGTCTGATATCACACATAGTGAGAAGGCTGGCAGCGGGCAGGCAGGGTCACCTCCGGTCCTGCGACAAATGGTCAGCAGAGCAGGATGTCAGGTGGTACCTCTTGAGCTCCCCATACAAGTTTCTCAATCAGCTTATCAAATAAAACCTAAAAGACACCAACCTTCAAAATCAAAATACCGAGTTCTCCTATTTGCTTAAATAAGTAAAAAAAAAAAAAATTATTAAATGTCTTAAATAAAATTTGAAAACCTAAATTGGATTCATTTCTATAATGAAAATATGGGTTAACACTCAAAAATCAATTAATACATTAATGCAACTTTAACATATTAATGGATGAGGGGGGAAAACATAACCCTCTCAACAGATTTCTTGGTGGACTGACAAATTCCAAAATCATTTATGATAAAAATTCTCAGCCAACTGGGAGTAAAAGGGAGCTCCCTTAACCTAATAAATAGAATATACCAAAAACTTCTAGAAAATAGCATATTTACTGCAGAAACAGCAAGGATTTCCTTGGAGTCAGGCTGGGGTGCCCTGTGTCTCCATGTGCCAGTTGAATGGAGGAATTAAATCTTCATGTGTCAACAAAATATCAAGTTTGTTACTTGTTTACAAACATAATATGGAGCAAGCATATAAAAACAGAAGGATGTGCATAGCATGAAACATTTCCTCTAGCTTCAGTTTCGGCTCAGCCCAGCTATTTTGATACAGTCTTTTCATCGCTGCTCAGTCTAAATCTTTTCTCTCATTATGGTCATTTATATATGTAAAAATATATATTAAGTATATATATATCTATATATTTTACTAATATAATGCATGTTTTATGTATTAAATTATATATGCTACATAATTTAAGAAATACTTTTATGTATTACATTTATATATATATTATATATATATATATGTGTATATATAAACACTTTCAGGAATGTTTGAAAATCTCTGAACATCCAGCTTTTGTTGTTGCTGTTTTTAAAGTTGATTTCAAATTTTGAAGAGAACATGGTGATGTGATACTGATATTTTGGGTTGCTTGGTTTTGCTGATGGACACTTTGTAGCCTAAGTAACGCATTTGTGGGTGGGTGTGGCCTGGTCATTCTGGTAAATGTTCTGTAGTATTTAAAAATAATGTTATGTGAGCTAATTGTTGGGTGCAGAGATCTAACCATTAGACCAAGCTTTTAAGTTACATTGTTCAAATCTTGTATCTTCTTGCTGATGTTCTGGGTTATGTTCTGATTATTATTGTCATTTTATTTTGTACTTTCTATCCACCATGTTTGCCTATGCATCTGTTTGTCTGGTTGATGAATATTCATTATTGCCTACCTCTTCCCCTTTTAACCTCTTTTGGTTTGGAAGTTATACATTCCCACTGTTCTTTTAGAAAGTATCCTACAGTGGGTTTTTTTTTAAAGCTTATTTTTAATTCTAACCAAAGTAATACAGAATACATGTACAAGATTCAAAAGCCAAATAATACAAAATAACTTCTAATGAGCAGGAATAGGTCCAAACTTTGAATTTTCCTGTCCTAAGCTCATACACCCTACGTATTTATTTTCAATGTCTTTTGTTTTGTTCTTCTGAATTCTGAATTCTTTGGTATATCCAAGAACATGTCTTTTGTTACTTGTTTACAAATTTTCAACAATGCCTTCCATTGTCTTGGTATGATAGTGGAATCTTAAACGCCCTCTTCCACAATGATGTAGTCATATTACAATCCTCAATGATCATGTTTGCATGTGCCAGCAATGGTGGTATCATGAACCTTTATTTCTGTGTGCACCACACATGAAATCTTACTATCAGAGTATTGGAACACTTGCCCTTCCCTCTACCACTCCGGATTCATCTAGGTCTCCTCCATCTGCTGTATCTCTGCTTTTACATTTTCTGCCATTATATCATAATCATCATGTAAATTTTGTTCACTTCAGAACCAAGACTCACTGTGAAACTGCATTTTCTTCTATAATTATTCAATTTTACAATCTTTATGTCAGGAGAATGTTTCCAGTATTAAGTCCAAATGGCTTCTCCAGTTGAATGCTAGTCCAGAAATGTTCCCAATCTCTTTAACACCCTAGCAAGTCCTTTCCCTTCCACAGACTTACTTCTGTAGTATTCCACCCATCTGACCAAATTCACATTCAACTCCCCAGTTTTCTTATGCAGATGTTTTTGGGTTACTTTCCCTCGTTTGTCTCCTGTGCTTGATCCAGTATATTGTAGTGGCTTTCTTGGTGTATCTTCAACTTCCACTGGATTACATTTCAGTAAGCTTTCAGAAATTCTACTTGGGATCTGAAGATGCCTATTATGTCTTCCTAAGTTCTTTGACATTTGGCTTGGCATGTACTACTTAGTTTAAAAATAATTTTCTCTCATCACATTGAAGGCAATATTATATTGTATTTTAGCATGGAATGTTTTGATGACAGGTCAGATTGCAATCTGCATATCATCCTTGTGTAGTGAACTTGGGAATGCCTGTGTGTGGACACACCTGCACATTGAAATCCTTTATATTCAGTGTTCTTAATTTTCACAATAATTTACTTGGGTGGGTGGCTTTTAATGAAGCTGAGGTCTTTGAAGCTGTACCACCACAGCTTTAGTTTATCTATCCTATAATTGAGTCAAGAAACTGAGATTGCATTAGCTCTAATTATCCACATTCTGCTTTTGTCCAGTATTTTAGTTTCTACCTTGCTTTTATGCTTTTTCAAATTAGCGATTACAGCTCTTATTTTTAGAAGTAAAAACTTCTTTAGATTTATTCACATTCTTGGCATTTTCTTTTGCTTTTCTTTCTTGCATTCTATTCTTTCATTTCAGTTCTGTGATGTCAGTTGTGGATCTAATGATTGCTCCGTTGCCAGGTATAGATGACATGAGCTGTTTTTCCTCTCTTGTTCCTTCTCACATTTTCTCTTTGTGTTTGTTATTTTGCAATTTCACTTTGGTATGTTTTAGATCTGGATTTATTGTCTTGCATGGAACTTGGTGTACTTTTTGATGTTCACATTTAGTTTTACTTTTATTAATTCTGGAATACTATCAGCCACCACCTTTTTAAGTGTTTTTTCTTCTCCTTTATCTATACTTGTAGAATATTATTAGGTACATGCTATTTTGAGAAATTTACTCTATCCTCTGTGGCTCTTAACTTCCTATTTTTCCATTTTTGTAAATCTTTCTGTGCTGTGTCCCACAAGTTTTTATCAATCTTTTCTTCAAATCAACAAACTTTCTCTTTTTTTGCATTTAACATGCTGTTTAGCCAGTCTGTCGAGCTTGTAATTTCAATGATTCTGTTTTTTCATTCCTGGAAGTTACTTGATTCTTTGAAAAATATACCAATTATTTTAAATCCTAGGGTTTCCCTTGGTTACAACTCTTCCTAAAATGTTTTTAATTAAACATACTTAGTTGAAAGTCTTTTTCAGACTGTTATATAATCTGGAGTTCTTGTGTGCTAATTTTCTGCTGTGAGCTCATTTACTGGGTGAAGCTATCTGTGGGAATCCCCTGTGGCCTGACTTATGGGGGTATCCCTCCTGAGAGCTTTTTATTTCTTCTGCTAGATACCCCAGAGATCATTATCCTGGGACTTCAAAAAATGTTAATTTACCAGTTCAGGGGTTCCCAGACAACCCAGCCACTCTACAACTGAGGCCCAAACCCACGTGCAATATAGGCCAGAGGTTCAGTTTTTTTTCTATTTTATCCAGAACTCAGATGAAACAAGCTTCTTTGTGTCCCTGAGCTAGTGGATAGTTTCCGACCCTTTTACTGTGGTGGTGCAGCTTCAAAGACCTCGGCTTCGTGCAGGCGTCTTAGTTTCAATTCTGTTCCTCATGTAAGTCCAAGTCTTCGTCTCCTCTGTCTAGGTAGGCAATAAAATCTAAACCTACCACTTACCTGATCTAACAGCCACATCTCCTCCCGACCCAGTTACAGCATCCGCTCACCCCTCTGTGGGTTGGGTTTTGTGCCCTTGTCGTTTGTGCTTTTATCTGCCATGTTTGCCTGTGCCAACCTCAACCTCTTTGATTTGTTTGTTTCCCTTTTCTCCTTGAGAACTTAGCTATTTATATTCAATCCAAAATTTCCAGGTGATGATAGCCAGAAATTTTCCTCTTTATCATTGTCTTCTACCTTGATAATTACTCATCCCGGCAGCTATTCATTCATTTGTTCATGCGATATGACTTAAGTACTTAATATGGGCTAAGCATTGGTGATATAAAAATGACTACAACATATAAAAACCAATACACATGCACACATACAGATGGTAACGAAGGGAGTTGATGGATATGTTAATGAGCTTGGTTGTGGTAATCATTACATAAGGCATACTTAGATCAGAACATTACATGATATACCTTAAATATATACAATTTTAAAATTTGTCAATCATGCCTCGATAAAGCTGGGGAAAAGAAGCCAAAAGAAGCTTGAGTTGACTGGGAAAACTTCCTGGATGGGATGGAACTTGAGCTGAGCTATGAAGATTAAGGAAAGGAGACTGAGGTGTACTGAGCGCTCAGTATGTGCTAGGCACTGGTTCAGGTGCTGAGGTACACCTCCGCCTTCAAGGAGTTTATAATGGGGTAGGAAGAGCCAGAGACAGATTAGGACATGGGTCATGGCACTGTGGCAAGTGCTGGGTGCTCCAACGGGGGAGGCACAGTTTGCTACGGGAGCAGAGAAGATGTCTTCGGGGAGAAGGTGGCTGTGTTGAAGTTTGAAAGGTGAGTGGCAATTAGCAGGATGAAGCCATAAGGGAAGAGACGGACAGTTTTGACTGCATACATTTTAAAACTTCCTTATAAATATAAGAATGATTGATATTTATTAAGCATTTACTATGTGTTAGCTATAGATTTTTCATACATTTTCATCAGATTTTTAAAGGTTTCTATCAGATTGAGGAAGCTCTATGTCAATCAGTTCTGGAAGCTCATCAAACTTAACAAGAAAGGGCTGGCAAACAGAATAAGCTACCGTGATGCAGAAAGTAAGCAGAGCACAGGTTCAAGCCTCAGATTTGGGGGACAATCCAAACTAAGAAAATATCCCTGAATTTGTCATGGAAATAAATGTAGTGATTGACCAGACAATGTTAAATTTAATTGTTCAAGGCAAAGTTGTATCTGCTCCACTCGCCTAAAAATAAATGTTTGCTACCATCACAGCAAAGTACTAACAAATCAGCAGTCTAGTTTGTAAGAGATAGCTGCAATATATAAAAACATTACACCTGCATCTGTTTTGCCAAGGACTCAAAGAACAACCTGAATTTCTTTTGATTTGTTGGATTGAAGGGGAAGACTGGGGGCTGTCTTTCTACTAGTTAGATTATTTTACCCACCAAATCATCTTGAAGAAATGTCAAAAATAGCAGTGGCTTGTGCACACAGTGCTATTTGTCTAGAGTTAAAGGTACTTGCAACACAGTTGGAGAATCAGAGACCATGACTGACTTCACTTCCCCAAAGAGTTGAATTCCGAGTACCCTCTGAAACCAGCTATTGCTGTACAAGGATATTATCCTAGACCTCGGAGTTACTGCATGTCCTTGGATTATGTTGTATTAATACAGCAGGAGGTTTCATCTGTAAAAGAGAGAGGGCAAAATAAAAAGTGGAAGACATCTGTTACTTCTACTGAGTTGAGCTCCTAAAAATATTTCCCTTTTAGTGACCGCTTGTTATTTTGACCTTTTGACCCTTTACTCTGGAAATAGGACCTTTTAAGCTCTCCTACATTCCTCCCCATGTTTCAAAGATGGTGATAATGCCTGAACCAGAGAGAGAGAGACTTCATTTTGCATCCATAGCTTTTGGAAATGAGGGAGTTGTGTGAATAAAGGAGGAAACATTCCAATTCGTCTTGCAAAGCTGAAACACCTATGTTTTCTTCATTAAAAAAAATTATGTTCATTCCATTGATCCTAAAGAAACTTACTTTAAGCTCCATGATCAAGTCCTATGGTGCATAACATGTTTAGTGATTCAGTGAAACGTTGATTGATCCAAATGAAAGCAAAGATTCTCTCAGGAACCAGCCAACTTTACAATCAATTTCACATTAGTCAGACTGATGTCTGGACTAGGCAGAGAGGACCCCATGAGACTTTTTAATGTGTGGATGATTATGGAGTCTTGAAAGCTTAAATAGCTTTCCAGGGACTGCTCTGTGAAAATCACCGGGCTGAAGTCTGCTGTAGTGTCAGGAGGCACAAGCTCTTAATTACAGGAGATACCTTTCTTTCAACCTTTTCCTTTCTCTCTTCTTCTTCCATTCTCCTTCTCCTTTTCCTTTTCTTTCTTCTTCTTTGAAGTAAGCATTTCCCCTCCCTCTTCATATTAGAAGGACAAATTATTCTCACTGTAGAGAGTCATAGCCTGGTGTGTCTGTGATCCCATTCTGGAATCAAACTTGAATTTGAAGCCTAGTCTCATCGCTGACTAGCAGTGTCACCTTGCAGACTCACTCATCTAATACACCAAGCATTATCGGGGCATACTACGTAATGGTGGTCACCTCATAGGATGATGCCGTGTGGATTTCACAAGACACTCATGCACACACATATGTGCCAGGCACATAGAGTTTTCCATTTGCCTGGACTGCTTGTGCTCATGTTGTACATTGTACTCACTTCTATTGTGCTCATCTTCTCATCACATCTGCTCCCATGTCTATCTCTTCTGTTAGCCTTTGTATTAGTTTCCTATTGTTACTGTAACAAATGGCCACAAACATAGTATCTTAAAACAACACAAATTTATTATGTGGTGTTCCAGAGATCAGAAGTCCTAAATGGGTCTCACTCAGCTAAAATCAAGTTGTTAACAGGGCTACATTTTTTCTGGAGGCTCCAGAAAAGAATTTGCTTTCTTGTATTTTACGTTGTTTAGAGGCCACCCTCATTCCATGACTTAACAGCCTTCCTCCATCTTCGAAGCAAACAATGCTGGCTGAGTCTTTCTCACATTGCATTCACTCTGACACTGGTGACACTGGCTCTTATGCCCCCTTCCGTATTTAAGGACCCTTGTGATTACACTGGCACCACCCAGATAATCAGAGAATTTCCCTATCTTAAGGTCATCTGATGGGCACACTTAATTCCATGTGCAACCTGAATTCTCCTTTACCATGTAATATAACATATCTCAGGTCCTGGGGAGTAGTAGCATGTGGACACTGGGGACCATTATTCAGCTCACTTTAGTCTCTGAACTCTTAAATACGGAGACTAACTTATGCATGATTTTCCCCCAATGTTTAATAGGAGCCTGCTACCTAGTAGGCACTCAGTAATAGGTATTCTAGGATACACAACTATGAATAAGATGGGAAATTTGTCCAGAAGGAGGTTTACTCTATAGTGGAGGTCAGCAAACTGTGGTTCACCAATGGTTTTTGTACAGCTTGCAACTTAAGAATGATTTTTACACTTCTAAGTGGTTGAAAAAGCTCCAATAATATTTTCTGAGGTGTGAAAATCATAGATTAAATTTCAAGTGTCTGTAAGTACAGGTTTATGGAACATAGCCATACCCATTCATTTATGCACTGTCTGTAGCTGCTTTCAGGCTGCACTGGTGAAGTTGAGTAGTTGCCACAGGACCATATAGCTGCAAACTCTAAATAATTACTATCTGGCCCTTTACAGAAAGACAAAAATGTTGATCCTTGCTCTACATTTGTACTGTTCAATAGGACTTTTTGATAATCGATATGTTCTATATTTGTGCTCTCTGATACGGTGACCACTAGCCACATGGCACTTGACATGAGGCAGTATCTCTGAGGAACTGACTATTATAACTTATTTAATTATAATTGGCTTCAATTAAAAGAGCCACCTGTGGCTCAGGGCTAATGTATTGGACATCTCAGCACTAGGAGAAGAGATGGTGGTCATGAAGATGTTGAGAGCTTCACCATGTGCCGGGAACCATGCTAAGAGAACAAGGACGATGCTCTTCTAATTCCCATTTTGCAGATGAGAAAAACTGAAGGCTAGAGAGAAGAGGTGATTCGCTGAAGGTCATACAGCTAATGAGTTGCAAAAGTGGAATCCAGGTAGGTTTACTAGAGAGCTGTCGCTCTAACCACTAGGCAGTACTGTCTTAATAAGACATGACATATACACTGAATTCTAATGTATATTAGAATGTGATGAGTGCCAGGAAATAAATGAAATCTGGGAAATAAATAAGAGAAATGAGAGAAGAGCATCTGCTCAGGGAGGAAAGAGACATCTTCAAGGTGCCAAACTACCTAAGCTGGTCTTTGACATTTGGGCAGGATTTTGACTGATAGCTATGTGCTCATCAGCAAGGGAGATGTACCTAAATAAAGGTGTGGCATTGGGGAAGTGGAGGGCATGTCAGTGCAATGGAGAACAGTCCAGTTTGAAGACCCATGTCAATATTTGGCTAGCTAAGGGCCACAAAAGTTTTCTGGGTGGATGGGAGCACTGCCTCTTTTCTATCAATGATGATCATGTCACCTTGTCTCCCTTTTCACTTTGACTAGGAGCTTAAAACCTGAGCTTAATTATAATAGTAGGAAGGCTTGACAGCTTGAATATTTGTGTTCTATTCCCCCACTTCTCCCACCCAAGCTTGATTTCTGCTCTTAATATTTATTCTTACTCATGTTTTAACATAATTGGGTTATATGCCTATTTATTATAATGCTCCTTCAGTTTTTTGTGAGTATGTCTGGGTATAAATAACAAAATAGGTTTCCGTTGGGAGAAGATCTGGGAAATACAGGAGGATAATTTTGAGGAGATAAGAGGTCAATCTGCAAAGATAAGTTGGTACCAGGCATTGGGCAGCCAGGCTCAAGCAAGCCGGTGGATATTTCTGCCTGAAGAAATAGCTTTGGGCCAGCCAGGTATAGTTCCTGTGCCCTTTTTTTCTGCAGCCTCAGCTGGCATCCTGGCAGTGCCCCAATCAGTTCTTGGAAACCTGGCAGCCAACCTTAATTCCATCCCATGCTATTGTCCCCTTGCTTTCTGGACTGGCTCTGCCATGTGTCAGCACCTTGAACAAACATCCTTGGGATGGCATCCCATACTCTTTCTAAAGCACGCCCTGGAGGCCCCTCCGTGCCTTGAAGGTCTTCAGTTGCTCTCTGGAAGCCCATGTGCCCTGGCTTGGCTCACGTCCTAGTTCACAGCCCAGCTCTGCCTCTAACTAGCTGTATGACTTGGGCAAGTTACTTTTCCCTGCCTCAGACTCATCTGTAAAATGGGACTAACAATAGTTCCTACCTCAGAAGGTTGTGCTGAGGGTCGGCTGAAGTAGGTTAGCGCCCGTAAAACATGAGACTGGTCCTAGGCACACGGTAAGCATTCCGCGTGTGGGTGAGCCTTATTGCTATGAACACTTCAGATTCATCTTTTGCCAGTTCCCCTCACAGTCTCTGGTTCCATGTGTCCTGAATCACTTGCAGGTTCTTAATGCTCTCCAAGCTGTTCCCTCTTGTCTCTGGGTGTTTCATACATATTTCCTCTGTCTGAAAGTGTTCCTTCCCTCCTCTCCACCAACTCTTCCTCATTCTTCTTATCCCAGTCTAGATGCCACCTCCTGAGGGATACTCTCCCTGCCTATATTCCACTCTCCCTCCCCATGTGTATTTTTCTGTCTCACCCTACAGATCGGGGACTGTGTGTGCTTCATCCTTGTAGGGACTATCACAGTTCCCGGAAGAGTTGTTATTGAATGAATGGGTGATTGCCTTGGTCAAGTCAAGGCACAGTACAGTACAGAGAAAAAGTGTGCATCAGAATGATGCAAATTGGAAATCAGATGACATAGAGTTGCAGCCGCATAATTCCAAAGCTGGAGGGAGTCCTAAACTGTTTATGCTCTTGCCACTTGGTGGCGCCGCTCTAGCTGGTAACCGACAATACCCACCAGCCTTCCTCAGCATCAGCCTTTAATTAGAATGCTTCAGGAATTTGTGCTTTGCATGAAGTGCTACCACCTTATACTCCCGAAAAGGGCTGAAAAACAAGCAGATGCTATTGATGGGTAATAAAAAACATGGGGACAGGATGTTAGACTGCATCAAGGGAATTGGAGCATAAGAGAGGGTCTGTGGGAACCTGGGGTCAGGGCCAGGAGGTGAGCTGCAAATCCAGAAGGCCAAACTCAGTGCGGAGGGCAGGGACGTCTTGGAGGCAGGAGAGAGAGAGAAAGTAGAGGGAGATAAGTAGGTAAGACCAATTCAGCAAGGAGAGCTGAGAAGACATTCAGAAATGGGGCACTGAATTCTATGCTGTAATCCAAATCTAGGAGCAGGCAGGGCTGGGTCAGCAAGCCAGGATTCAGTCCAGAAGGGCCAGTCATAGAGCTGCTTATTAAGGCTCCCCAATAACCATCATTAAGATTGTTGCATACAGACTGTGAATTTATTTCACAGTGGAAAGGGACATGGGGTTGGAAGCCTTTCTATGCTTTTCTTCAGTTTATAGAAGATTGTGTGTGTGCCTGTGTTGGTACAGTTGAGACTGAGGAGTTATAAGTGATTCCACTGATCTGAGCCCCCTGCTCTGGGCTCCACCTTCAGGCGTGGGTTGATCAGGGGTGGTCAGAAGGAGGCCAGTGAGCCTGGGCTCTCTACATAGTTGTGACTTTTGACTGAGTGACCATGGTCACTCTCTCATGGGCTTCCTTTCTTGGATGTCATGAAGACTGCACGTTAACTAATAGTGCATTTTTGTACTGTTATTTTCCAGGACAGGCAAAGGAAATTATGTCAGTCACAGTTCCTATATGTAGGCAAACAAACACCCCAGATGACCTAAGTAGAAAAGGAATTTATTGAATGTACATTGAGTAACTAACAGAGCTTCTGGGAAGGCCTGAGAACCAGGCTTAGGGAATATGCCAACTGGGGGCAATACTCAATCAGGCTGTGGAAGTGGCTGGGTAAGGACACTCTTTAGGATTCACTCCATGGGATGCAAATAGCAAAACAGTAATGAAAACAGTGCACCCTTGGCATTCTGGATATTTTCCGTGTGCCTTCTCGTAGAAGTCTGACAGGGACAACAAGCAAGATGACGCTTCATGATTTTTTATTCTCTAATCTCTTGCTGGCGTCAATGCAAATACATTCACAGGGAGAAAGAGCTCCAAGCATATTTCCCCCTTGATGGCGGATCAGAAGTATCACCTTGGTTTCTAGTATTGCACCTGTGCAGTGAATCACCCTGACTCTTCATTTCTCACCCCATCTCTTTGAAGCATCTGTCTCTGAATAATGGGTTACAAGAAATATATTTGGTCATTCAGATGGCAAAAATGTATTGCTCAGATGTATTTGGTCTTCATCCAGTTCTGAAAAATGCTTCAGAACCATAAAGGTCAAATGGGTGGACTGTTAACGTTAATGAAGTCTTTTGGGTCCACCCAGGGGTCGGGGCTGGTTGCCAGGAACACAAACCATGTGATGAGAGGGTGGGAAATCTCAGCCCCCAACCCCTGATGACAGATTCCACACTTGGGGAATCCGAACACTTCCACATGCTGCTGAGCCAGGCCACCGGGACAGAGAAGCTCCTTTATTTGGGCTCTTGCCCTATGCATCTCTTCATCTGGCTGTTAACTTGTATCCTTTATAATATCCTCTATTAAACTGCTAAGCCTAAGTGTTTTCCTGAGTTCTGTGAGCCACTCTAACAAATGAATCGAACCTAAGAGGCAGCTGTTGGAACCGCCAATCTCTCACTGTTGGTCAGATGCACAGGGAACAGCCTGGGGCTTACCACTGGCATCTGGAGTTGGCGGGTGGAGGGCAGCCTTGCAGGATGCAGCCCTTCACCTGGGGATCGGGTGTTGTCTCTGGGCAGATAGCATCAGAATTGAGTTGAATTCTCGGACACCCTGCTGATGTTTGAGAATTGCTTGGTGCTGTGTAGGAGGACCCCCCCACCCACTCACCCCCCGACACACATATTGGAGTTGGGTCTGGAAATCCCAGAAGGAGCTTCCTTCTTGAAAAGCTCACCTCCTTTGGCTTTTGTACCCTCACCCTCTCCTGGTTTGCTGCCTGCTTTCTCAGTGTTCCTTCTGAGTACCCAACATCCCTTTATCCTCTCATCCTAGGCCCCCTCCTCATGCTACCTTCTTCCCTATTTTTCTCTCTCAAAACCCTCTACCAGAGGGATTTCATTCATTCCCATGGCTTTGTAATTAATAAGTTGATGACTTCAAAGCCCTTAGCTCTCTCCTGGACTTTCAACCAACAAGCAACTGGACAGCCCCTCAAACCCAGAATACCCCATGCGGAGCCCAGCACCACCCCATCTAACTTCGCTGCTCCTCCTGGGTTCTCTGAATCAATCAATGGCAGCAGCATTAATTCATTGTCCTACTCAGAAACCTAGCATCATCCTTGAGTCCCCTTTCTTCTGCATCCTCCACATCCGTCTCTCGGCTCTATCACCCATTTCCTTGCTAACTCTGGACTTTGCCCCGCTTTATTCACCTGCATCACCATGTCTTTAGTTTATGACATCACCCCCTCGTCTGGATAATTGCAGCAAATTCCTAACAAGTGTCCTTGCTCCTCACTGTTCCTTCTCTTGCCTTTGCTTCCTTATAGACAAAGTACTGAAGTGAGTTCTTGGTCACATCTCTTCCCTCCATGGAACCATTCAATGAATCCCCAGTGGCTCAAAGAAGAACATCCAGATTTCTAAGGCAGGGGTTGCCTAAGTGTTGCATCTGGCCCACCACATGTTTTTGTACAGCTCAAAGGTTAAGAGTAGTATTTATATGTTTAAATTTTGAAAAAATCAAAGAATGTGACATGTGGAAATCACATGAAATTTATCCAAAATATACAAAAAAAAAAACCTCTTAAAACTCAGCAAGAAAACAATGAAATTTAAAAGTGGGCAAAAGATCTTAATCCCACCAAAGATATGCAGATGGCAAATAAACATATAAAAAGATGCTTAACATCATATGCTATTAGGGAATTGCTAAGACAGCAATGAGATACTACTACCTGCCTAACAGAATGCCTAAAATTCAAAACTGACAACACCAAATGCTACTGAGGAGGTGGAGTAACAGGAACTGTCATTCATTGCTGGTGGGAATGCAAGATGGTATAGATACTTTGGAAGACAAGTTGGTAGTTTCTTACAAAATGGAACATATTCTTACCATCTGATCCAGTAATTGTGCATCTTGGAATTTATCCGAGTGAGTTGAAAACACATCCACATAAAAATCTGCACATGAATGTTTATGGCAGCTTTACCCTCTCTAATTTGGGGGTGCCTCATGCAATCAGGTGAAGGCCTTACGAGAAAAGATTGAGGTTCCTTAAGGAAGGTGTTCAGTGTCCGGACTGCCTTCAGGCTTGAGTCTGCAATACTGATTTTCCCCCGGGTTTCCAGCAGGCCGGCATGCCCCCAAAATATGGGGTTTGCCGGCGCCCACAATCGCATGAGCTAATTCCTTAAAATAAATCTCTCTCTCTCTGTGTTTATAGACATCCTATCGGGTTTGTTTCTCTGGAGACTCAAATGCAGCTCTCTATCTCTTGGTGAAGATTGCAGATTTAAACACACTATTTTGGATGAAGACAAGATTTGGATGAAGATGTTTTTACTTGGAAAACTCTTTACGAAGCGACCCGTGATTGCCATTCTTCTGGTTTTGTGGTTATGATTTTCAATTTGTGCTGAAGTGAAACATTCCTCCTCAGTTTAGATAAGCGTTACGCCAGCGGGAAGAGTAGGGAGACTTCCGGCGTTCGAATGCTTGCTGGAATCGGGTTCTGTTGGAAATCGCCCCCTTGGGCTCCGCAAGAAGCATGAACACTTGGCACCACTGCTCACTGCAAATAGGTGGTAATAGTCTGAAAAGTTCTCCTTGGAAATCTAAATTACGAGGACCAGTCTTTAGCCAATGGAAACTTTAAGCATAAGAAACACTAAGAAATGGGTCATCAAAGGGCTGTTTCCTTTGATGTGCTGGCTTGCTTAGTTCTGCTTACTAAGGTTTATTTTGCTTTTAAAATGGTTTGTTACTGTTTCACAAATAGTATAACAGCAATGTGGGAATTTTGTTTTAAAGAGAAAAATTTACTTAGAACCTCACTACCCTAGAAACTTATTTTGTTGGGTTTTTCAAGAATATAGGCCCAAGGAAAGGCCAACGGAGTCTTTGGAATCAAGGGCAGAAGGCTTCTGGAGAAGAGGAAACCACACAGAATCTAGAGGGGAACAATTGTCTTTGGGGAAATGTAATTTACATGCTTTTACTCTTACAGCAGACAGAGGCACTGAAAAAGCATATTCCCACCATTTGGAAAACCACTGAGGCTGTTTGGTCTTTCAGAACAGCTGTCTCACTGAATTCTCCCCCAGGCGCAACTAGCTACTGCCCATTTCTCTTTCTGTCTTTTAAAGCCCCAGCATAGGGGGATTTGGCAACCAGAACAAGACTGAGCACGAGGGACACAGGAAATGGCCTGTGGCTGGACTGGTGTCTGAATGCAGCTGAATGGGGACACGCACCCCGGCCTTAGCAAGGAAGCAGCTGTCATTCAAAGTGCTCTGCTCAATGTTGCCAGCTTGTTTCCCTATTCAGAGTGTCTTGCCTGTCTTAGAAGGTAACACTAACGGTGGGACACAGTACAACTCTGTCTTAACCTTGTAGTTTGGGTGGTTCTTTAGAAAGAGGGAGAAGTGGGAAGTAAACTAGCGCTTATTTACTGCATCCTACACTATGCCGGACACATCGTAGACTGCATTGGAGAATCGCTTCTAAGTGATTCATACTGCCTGGGTGTGAGCCACACTAGTTGTGTGGCTCTGGGTATGTCACTTAATTTCTCTATGCCCTCATTTTCCTTCTGTAACAATAACAATAGTAATACACACAAAATTACTATGAGGATTAAATTATTGTGTATGAGGCACTTAGAACAGTGCCAAGAACAAAGTATGTGTTGTGGACATGTGTGCTGTTATTATCATTATCAAATTAACTTTTTAGCATGTAGTCCTGCTTATCCTTTTACAGTTGAGGAAACAGGCTCATGGAGATGAAGTCAATCACTGGGTATGGCAGAGCCTGCAACCCAACTCAGATTTATCTGACTGCAGTGTTTTCTTCTTAGAACATGACTGGGCCTGCTCAATGCTATCCAATTTCCTCTCCTGCTTGCCAGTTTCGGGTTCAGTTTATTAGCCTTTGTACTGACAAGGGTGAAATTCTGTATGGCTTAGGCGCTGTCCCCCATTCCACCCATACCTGGTAAAAGGCTAGTGGTCAGAGAGCAGGGGAGTGGGTGGGCGAGGCTTCTCTCCCACATTCACATCCTGTAGTCCTAAAGGGCCCTTCTGATGTTTGCTTCCTTTGACTTCCCCTAAGCAGGGCTGACCATGACTAAATAAAAGAAATGCTCTCATGAGCAGGCCCCATATCAGACTGGTGAATTTAGGGGTGCAGTTGGCATAGGGCAGTGCTGTCCAACAGAATATAACACGAGCCATATCTGTAATGGCAATTTTTCTAAGAGGTGCATTGAAAAAACAAAGGCGAAATTCATTTTAATATTTAACCTAATATATCCAAAATATGACCATTTCAACCTAGAACCAACATAAAAATTGAGATATTTACATATATTATTTGTGTTAAGTGTTAAATCTATCGCGTGTTTTATACCTACAGCCTTAGAGCTATATACCACCGGTACAACAGGTAGGTACCAGGGGGACACAAGGATACGGTCCGCCAAGGGCCTTCTTCGTTCAGTTAGCGACTTCATACGTCTAAAGCTCTCCCCTGCTCCCCTTTTCTTCCTCCTCGAAGATTCTCTGATGGAAAAAAATGGTTGAAGCAGTGAAGAAGTCCCTCCCTCTCCCATCATCACGCAGCTTTTGCGGGCAGTTGGGATTTCTTGTGTGGTCGCAGAGGGTCTGTGCCAATCTGCACGCTTTGTACTTCTCAGCGGGGTCAGGCGCGATGATGGGGGACAACATATCAGGTTCTAGCAGGACTCAGGCCTCTCCCGGACCCTGACAAAGCCCTTGCCAGTGACTTGCGCCCATAGGGACGGCACGGCCTCTACTGACGACAGCACCCCCGGAGGGGAGAGCAGCCCGACGTGCCAAGCAGACACTTGGCAGGCCTCAGATTTCCTGGACCGGATGGCCGGCCAGTGCCCGGAGGTCCGCACGGCAAGGCCGGCACAGGATGCACGGCCGGGCCTATGCGTCCCGGCATCCGCCCGCGCGCGCGGCGCAGCTGCCGCAGATCCGCCAGGCGACCGCCTCCTCCCGGGCCTGGCAACGGCGCGAGTCTCCCCGCTCCGGCCCGCGTCCGCCGCCAGCAGGGGCCACAGGGCGGAGTCGCCCCCCGGTCATCCGAGACGCCCCACGTGGGCGCGGGACGGACGGAGAAAAGGCAGAGGCGGGAGGCAGGAGGGTGAGCGGGGAGAGCAGAGGAGCGGAGCAGAGGACAGAAAGCTCCCGAAGGCCGCGCGGAGACAGAGCGCGAGCAGAAGCAAGAATATAGGGGACCTGAGGCCTTCAGTGCGGAACAGGTGACGCGGGCAGGTGAACAGAAGGAGAGAAGCGCCGGCTAGAGAGAGTGCGGAGAGGGCGAGAGGCGGGCGTGAGGAAGCCGCTGCGGACAGCGAACGAGGTACAATATTTAAAAAGCAGAGAAGGAACGATTCTAGGGTGAGCAGAAGTGAGGGGCTTTCAAGGAGGGGCGGGGAAGGGACGGCTGCGGCAGCGCCTTTAAGGTTGCCAAGGCGACAGCTCCGGCCAGAACGAGGCGCATTGACGTCAGCAGCCGAGCGCTGATTGGTTACAGCCGGGTCGTTTCCGGTGGAGTCGCCGCGCAGCCGTTATCGCCGAGTGGAGACGAGCTTGGAGGGACGCGTTCAGAGCTCAGCAAGCCGCAGCCTCGCACCCACAGGCCCCTGCCCTCCGTCGCCCATCCCTAGGTGAGTGGGGTTGGCGTGGAGTCCCGGCGGCGCGAGTTTCGCCCTCCCGCTGCCCGTTTGGGGGCGCCGGACCGATCCAAAATGGCGTCGCTGGGAGCGACCTGCAGGGGGACGGCCGCACCCCCTGCCCCTCCCCGGCCCCGGCGGGCGCCTCCGCGCAGACCCTGCGCCCCAGGCCGCGCCCCCGGGCCTGAGCGTGCACCTCCGAGGCCCCCGGCCGTCGCCGACGTCTCTCGGCCGGGGCTGGTAGCCGCGGCGTCGCGCGCCCCCTTGTCCCGCCCGCGTCCCTCCGCGGCCCCGCCGCCTCCGCCTCCGCGCGCCGCGGCCTCCTCGCCCGCCCGCCCCCGTTTCCTGAAGGGCAGGAGCTCGGTTCTCCCAGCATCTGCCGTCGTTTTCACCAGTGTTTCTGGCGGATGTTAAGATCCGGCAGTTTTCATTTCGCTTGCCGCTCTCCTGGTCGTCTCCAGCAGTCCGAGTTCCATTTCTTCCTGATTGCTCTCCCCTCCCGCAACGATGGTCTTAGGCTGGCCCCTAAATGTCCTTCTGTTCCCGCCACCACCTTTCCTTTCCCGGTCTTCACCTCCTCCCCACCCGCCACCCGCCACCCGCCACCCGCGAGGTCTTCTCGTCACCGTTAACGCCTTCCGACTAGAGCGGGATGAAGGGTTGTCTTCTCTTCTGAATTCTGTGGCCATGACTCTGGGCTAAGTGAAGTGAAGGGCACTTTCCTGTCCTTCCTGTTGAAAATACGTACGCGGCACCTTTTAACCCCCCCAGCCCGGTGCAGGTGTGATGCCACATGACTTACCTACTTGGGACATTGCCAAGCGAGTTGGTCTTTTCAGCAGAGAAAAGAAAGATAATTACTTCCTCAAGATGACCCCAATGAAGTGTTCGGAGGGGCTGCGATCTGAATCAGCAAGTTTCTCAAAGCGTTTTAAATATTTTCTCAAACTTAATCCTTTTGAAACTGAATTTTAACACAATTTACAGAAGAAGGATTTTGACTGTTGTCATGAATAGACAGTGTAGTGAAAGTCTTAAAGTAGTTAATTTTTGGTGGGGAGAAGATAAATTAATTGCGGGGCTTTTAAAACTAAGTACAGAGTCAGTCTAGATATACGCGATAAATACTAAGACCATGAAATTTGGATATGCAAGGGTTCACATGGTGACTGCATTAACCTTAGGGCGTTTTTGTGGATGTGGCATCTTTTTGGTCTTTTTTAATAACATTACTTTCTTTCAACCAAAAACCAGTTTTACCTCTTAGACCCCCAGTACTCTCATTCCTACCAGCCAAAGACCTGATCTGTCAAGAACTTCTCTGATCAATTGAATGCATACACTGATATTCCTGAAATACTTCTGAACTTTGTGAAGCCTGTAAGATCTGACTTATCATTGTTCTTGTGGACTTTGGTATTGAAATGCAGAAAATTCTACAGTGGCTGGTATAAATCTATCCTAAAGTAAATGATTTTTTTAAAATACTGTTTCTGAAGTAGCAGCATGATTCTTTTTCTGTGGCTTCTGATTTATGTACTTGTCAGGGAGCTACAAACATGCTCATGGTCTGAATTTGTCTACTCAGTTATTGACCTTTATTGTGAAAGTTGTCAGAACAAAATGAGGGCCAAAGAGCACTTGTAGCTTTTTACTCTGGTGTTTCTTTCCCTTTTTGAACTTATGAGTTTGGTCTCAGTAGTTTTTGTGCATTTGGAAAAGATCTAGTAGTATTGAATTCGGTTGCATACTGAAGGAGATCTCGCTTTTATTTTCTAATCTTAATTGCTTAGTAAATAGGAGTTGGAAAACAGTTTGTGACTCTGTTGTTAGTAAACAATACCAGGGTAAGGTTAGGTGCTCACTGTATTTCTATGTGTTTTACTTCACATTCAAGGTAGTTTGAGCCCTCTGTAATTCACTAAATGCAGTTTATCTGCTTGATCTTCACATAGGTTTAAAACTTAACATATTTTAACATTTTTCTGTCCAAATGAAGAAAATGTTCTGACATTTCCTGTTCACATTTTTTGTCATTTGGTTGATAAGGTATTTTGTTTTTTGTTTTTTGTTTTTTCTATAAAGGTTGTTCCCTTTTACCAGCGGGCAAGTGTGTTATCATTTAGGGCTGAAATCTGGTAAAAGACTCGGGAATAAAAGGTTGCTTTTAAAACTCATCTGGGATTTCTCAAAACTCATCTGGCATTTCCTTTGTGTTTTTAAAAATTTTGGTTACACTCCTAGTTGGCTAATCAGATTCTTCGCTCCAGGGGTTTGATTGGTGATATTAGGACACTCCCCTGGGATAGGAGTTATCGATAGGGAATGTCAGTTGTTCTTCATTGTGCTTGCTTGCTTTCATTTGAGCCACTTATGTGCCCTTGTAATTCTGTGTCCTGTTTACCATTTACACACTGCGCACGACACTATGATGTCTTTTGCAGGGGGAGAACTGAATGGAAGTCCCTCAAGGGCCCAACTCCTCAGTAGCCCGCCTCGGTGGCAGGGGATAGTGGCTCATGCTTCCTCCCAGGAGCTGAGGTTAATGCGTCTTCTGTTGCTGCCTGCAGAGCCTAGATCCTGCAGCAGGAACAAAAATGAAATACTAATTTGGAAGAAGGCTATTTTTTTACATACTTGATTCCCCTACCTTCCTGTTAAAAAAAAAATCCACTTAAAAAAATTTCTTGTCAATATATTGCCTAATGAATTTATTAAGTCAAAGGCCAAATTGGCATCGGTTCCTTGTAAATACTTTACACAAGCTTGTGTGTATTTTTCCTCACAGAGAACCATGGCGTCTGGCAGCACTGCCGCTAGTGAGGAGGAGCGCAGCCTCCGGGAATGTGAGCTCTACGTCCAGAAGCACAACATCCAGGCTCTGCTCAAGGACTCTATTGTGCAGCTGTGCACTGCTCGACCCGAGAGACCTATGGCATTCCTCAGGGAATATTTTGAGAGGTTGGAGAAGGTAAAAATAAATGTGGGGAGGTGATGAGATGATCCTGTCAGGTATTAGCTGTAATGCTGTAAACTGTCGCTAATTTGTGTTTCGGAAGAAAAGGAATTCTGACCAAATAAGTCTAAAATATAATTTCAAGAAAGAAATGGGTTAAGGCATTTGTAGTAATTTTTAACTTTATGATCACTAGAATTCATCAAAACATCCTATGCTAAATTTATTTCGCTAACAAAGCATTTCCAAACATTGTTCTTTGTAACCATTTTATTTAATACATAAAACTGACTAAATAAAATAACAAATTATATAAATTTATCAGAAATAGTACAGCAGTTGTGTTGAGTTGTATGAAATGAGAAATTTGACCGTACTTGAAAGCAGTTAATGCTTTTCTCTTTTTCACCAATTAAATAAACTTAAATCTTACCCCACCTTTGTAAACCAGTGTAATGAAATATTGGAATGTAGCTTGTGACTGATATATCAGAAATTCTGAATTAGTGAAGTCCTTTTTTATTGTAGAATATATCTCAGATGAATTGACTATAGAGCAGAGACAGCAAGATTGATGGTTGTCAAAATTTTATTTTATTTACAGTTTTGGTTAAGACTTGTTTTCCTTTTGGGAAAATTTAATCCAACTTTTGTTCGTTGTTGTCCATCTCTATGTGTGGGGTGTGACCTAGGTATATGGTATTTTTGCATCAAGGACAATGCTTCAACTCCCTCAAGAAACGATGAATGAGAAAGCCTGGGTCATTAAATGTTTGAGGAGTTTGATTTGCTTCTGTAAATGAGTGAAGTTTACAGGTTTTCTTACACATATTGTAGTTTTGATGTGGTTCAGAATGATTATGAACAATTAGGATGCTTTTCTTAGGTATATATAATCATTAATTAATTGTATAATAGAAATATTTGTAATGTATCCCACTGGTTTGGGCAATTTCTCAGCATAATTTATTAGTAAATCTGTTTGTAGTAAGATTTATACTAAAATTGCTTACGGATGGGGAATTTTTTCTACTATTTTCCTGAGAAGCTGTTTGTAAAAATTGGTGTTTAGTACCATGATTAGAATAATTTGAACACCATAACAAACAAGTAACCAGTCCCTGTGAATATAGCTTTGCTGTTTGGAATTGTGGTAGAAAGTTCTGTTTTCTCTTATTTAAGCACTTTCCAAACGTTAAAGTACTGTAGAGCTAGGCTGCTATGGACGTTCCCTGTTTTGAAATAAGTGCGTTCCTGGAGATCTGCTTCTGAAATGGGTCACTGTAAGGTGATCCCTCTTCTCTGGACATCAATAGAAGCCATCAAATGAAGGGATGAAGTTGGTGAGACATTAAGTGTGTGTCTTTTTATAGGGAGTGCTGAGTGTGTGGTGCTAAGTTTTCAAGCCTGTAGTTACCATAGCACTGTTTAAGCACTAACTGAGGTGAAAGCAGGAATTAAAGCGATTTTGTTGCAGATGGGATTTTTAGATTTGGTGTGGATTTCTTTATCTTTAAATAAATATCACAGCTTAACACACTTTTTACTACAATTCAAGGGTCTTTGTTCACTTGCATGTATTTCTTTAGCTCGGGTTGAATATAGATATATCACTTTAAGGTTACTAGATTTTGAACTTTTCAACAGATCATTGCTCTATACATTGGTTGGTTTATAGGCCTGAAAAGTACATGGTCACGTTTTGGTCACTTCCTTCCCTGTGTTAATCAAGGGTTGTGTTTCTGGTACCTTCAGCTAGTCAGTAAGAAATGCACCCTGAATTTTCACAGTTAGCCCATTGAAAGTTTCTGTGTTTTACTTCAGATTATCACCTGGAATTTGAGTCCCCTTTTATGCATATATTTATTAGAACCTTGCCTGCATTAGGGATCAGAGGCATTCTAATAGCTATGACCATTGATTGTTTCTTGTGTGCCAAGTTCTATGGGAAGCACTTTACATACATACAGACTCATTATTTAAAACTTGTGAGGTAGGTGCTTATGACCATTTTATAGAGGTAGCAGGTAAAACTAAGAAACTAAGCACTTTGGGTGTGGTCATACCATGTAGTAGTTAGCTTTTGCTGTAGCCATATACAACCCCCACATTTAAGAGGTTTAATACAAAAGACCTAATTTCTTGGTCATATGCAGCTTTTCTGGGTTCAGCTTCTTCTGTCATCTTGATTCCACATGTCCTGTTCTAGGGCTCAGTGGAAGGAGCAGTCACTATATAGAGCATGCTTTTCTCAAGGCAGAGAGGGATCAGAAGCTCAGGGGCAGAACCATACTGTAATACAGCAGACATGGTGTGGCATGTTCTCTTACATTCTATGGGCAAAGCAAGTCATAAGGCCACGCCCCATGTCATTGGAGTGGGAAGCTTCCTTCACTTACAGAGGAGAATGGAATGGCAAGGGCAGGGAGGGAACGAATAATTATTGAAAACATACCAAGTAAGTGGTAGGGACAGAATTTGAACTTAAAACTCTAGAGCATAATGCTGTATTAGCCAGTAAGTAGACATGGGAGGGTTTGTCTGTTTGTGGGTTTTTTTGCTTTTATTTTAATTAGTGAGGGAACTGAAGAGGTACAAGACTGACAGCAGAATGACAGCAAGAAAAAGGATATAAAAATGTAAAATAATACATATTAGAATTTTATGATCTAATTAATGGTTCTGAGTAATCACGATTACGTTTGCATGATGTTAATGAGAGTTCATGAAATAGTATTAAAATCAAAATGCTTTTGGTACTTCAAAGTTATCTTAAAAATTTATTTAGATTACAGTTACAAATGAGATACCATTTGTGAAATCCTTCATGAAGTTTTTGTGAAATGGCAGTGACAAATTTGGGAGTAGAATTTGTGTTTTCATTTATTGTTTCATTAAACTTTGAACTTTGGGGAGACTTGAGATTTATAGTTCTGTGTTAATATGGAATGGAAACACCTTACTGATTATTGGGATTACCAGAATGAAATGAAGTAAGCTTTTTAAAAAATGTATTTTTAAAAATTGGTTACATATTTGCACATGATTGGAAATTCTGCAGGTACAAAAGGGTATAACAGCAAAACCTCCTCCTCCCCACTGGTCATGAATGCAGCCGGTGTTCCATAGATAATAGGTGGGCATTTACAGACCAATTCATATATAAAAGAGCTTCCTGTTCTTTTCCATTGTATCTATATACTATAATTTATTTAATCACCCCATTGATAACCATTTTGGTCGTTTATCGTGTTTTACTATTACAGACAATCGTACAATCAATAACTTTGTGTATATATCATTTCACATATCTGCCTATTTTAGAAGAAATTCCTTTAAGTAGAATTACCAGCTTATTTGGTCAGGAAGAAAGTACATCTGAATTAAATATACAAATATATTTAATTTATTTTTGTTACATGTTTTTCATATTCTTTCTTAATTGAAAATGAGAAAATCCAGAGAAATGAGAAAAACAAAACCAACCTTCCCCCCAAAGAAAATCAAGACATGATTCTAACAGAAATTAACACTATTAATTCCTTGACAATTATCATACTAGACTTTTCTTGCTGCATATAGTTTTTTTTTGTCTCGATTCTAAAAGCAGGGCTGAGTACCATGTAGGAGAAAAAGTAGGCATATCCACAATTTCTTTTCTCAAAACAATTTTCTGAAATACTAAGTGCTAGTAAGTTCATACAGAATTTGTAAGATGGTTTAGAAAAATAGTGGAGCATGAGTTGAATGGGAAAGCAGTAGATAACACGTTTTTTTTTTCTTTCATTTTGTCAGGCTTAGTAACTCATTTTTTACTGCAGACCTGAGGGAATTTCTTTTTAAGGCTCTCGATCTGAAAAATAGGAGTGTTCAGTAGTTCATCTCAGTTTTGACATGAATTTGTTGAATAAATTTTTAAAAGGTGAAAATTTGTTTAAATTTCACATGTAAATCCTGATAATAAAGAATGTTTTGTAATAGCTCTCTTGGCAGAAGTATTTTTAGATCTGATCTGATCTGATCTTACTTAAATTCTTGGTATTGTCACATCATTTCATTATTTGTTTGTATTTGAGACTCCAGTTAGAATATGAATTTCACAGGCTCAGGACCCTCTCCTATTGTTTTTTTGTATTCTCTTTGCCTAGTATAGTATAGACTTGGCATGTCAGATCCTGAGAATACTTACTGAATTAATGAAATGACCCAGTAATCTAGACATTCTTGTATTACTTTGCTGTGCTCAGTGGTTATTCCTAAGTAACATTCTTCAGGGCAAGAGGGGTGGGTTCCCTCACGCTAATCTGTTAGCAGCATACAGAAACCTAATTTCCCAGGATTTTGTTCTGCAGTTCATTACTGTTTTGTGCATTATAAATCATTGTTGTCAATATATTACTATGAAGACTAACTTTTTACTTCAGATTATGTGTCCTTATACTAATGGCTTTTGTTTATTAATAAGTATGGTATCTATTATCATGTGAGAAACAACATGGCTCTTTCAGAGTATTTCTTGTCAGACTTGACTTTCCATTGTTTCTCATTTGGAATTAGTCTTTTCCCCTTAACTTTCACACTGGTAACAGAGAAAGAGATTTGAAGTGACTGAGGTGGACTGTCATTGAAATAGAATAGCAACTTTACGTGCTGAAGGATCTCATTTTATAAACTTAAAACTTTTTTCAGGAGGAGGCAAAACATATTCAGAATCTGCAGAAAGCAAGCACCCGTGCTGACTCGAGGGAGGATGAAATCTCTCCTCCTCCACCTAATCCTGTGGTTAAGGGCCGGAGGCGACGGGGTGCTATCAGTGCTGAGGTCTACACGGAGGAAGATGCTGCATCCTATGTCAGAAAGGTCGTTTTGCTATGTGAACATTGGGGAAATGTTCTTGGGACCGTGTGATAGTCATCTAGTCTCCTTTGCTGAATGCACGCAGTGTTTTGCATAGAAAGAAAAGCAGGATGTTTCATATTCCATTCTGTACAGTGCTTGGTTGGGTACTGGGGAGCAGGTTTCTGTAATAACAAGTCATTAAAGGAAATAACAGTGATTATAAAAGAGTAATTGTATTTTCTTTTCCTTTTTGTTGTTTTGTAGAAGAAGCAGGCAGTACTTCTTTTTCTGTTGAATTGCATCAACTTTTGGCATCCTATATATAGTTCATGTTGTGGATTTTATTTAACCTTTTATCCTATAAGTTTTATTTATCCTAGTTGGCTCTGCCTTAGAGCCAGCCTGCCATTTTGAGTCATGCTATTAACCTGCAGAGCAAAGAGAATATTGTCCTGGCAAGAGGCTTGTGAAACTAATAGTACATGATCACAGTTTAAAAAATGACTTATTGTCATGAAGCGATTGTTCTTGCTTCAGAATAATGACCTTGGTTGAGGTATTTTTTGTTTAGTTGTTGACTGGGAACTAAATACCAACCTTTAAATACAGTCCAGGTTGTAGGCAAGGGGATTAATTAGTATTTGTTGAGTACTTTGTGAATCAAAGGTAGAACAAATGTGTCGTGTTGAAAATACTCAAGTCTTTTAAAAATACTATAATGCAGCTTGATATTTAATTAAATTGCATGTTCAAACATGAAATGTTTTTGGTTTATGGAATTGCCATTTGACTTTCTATTCTTTTCTAGGTTATACCAAAAGATTATAAGACAATGGCTGCTTTAGCCAAAGCCATTGAAAAGAATGTGCTCTTTTCACATCTTGATGATAATGAGAGGAGGTGGGTATAGATTCTTTGTTAAACAGTCTTTTTCCAGTAAATCTGTAGTCCCAAACTATTCTTATCATTGTTTCAAGTTTTAGGGGCTCTTTATAATTGTTCACTTGGACATTCTGGACTGAAACCATGGGAGCTTTTATTCTAAGGTTAATGTTTGAAATCCATAGAAGAGGCACATGAACTATATAACCTGAGGCCTTTTCTCCCTTGCAGTGATATTTTTGATGCCATGTTTCCAGTTTCCTTTATTGCTGGAGAAACTGTTATTCAGCAAGGTAAGGGATATGCTGCTTTCATGGTGTGCAGCATTACTATGGGAAGGGATCTTTTTTAAAGTGAAGTTTGTTTTTCTTTCAGCCAACCATTTTCCTTCTGTTTATGCTATCAGATTTTCCTATTTTTTTTCTCAATTAAAATCTCTGAGTTAAAAGGCATACATTCCCTAAGAGACTAATATTTCCCTGGTATCTGATAAAATTTTTTTAAAATTGAGATGCATATAATAAAATGCACATATCTTAGTGTACAGCTTGATGAATTTTGATGTGTGTATGCTCATGTAATCATTGCCTTGATCAAAATACCAAACATTCTCACTAAACTCCCTTTACTTATTTCGGTCCCCTCTCCCTACCCACAACTATGGTAACCACAAGTCTGTTTTCTGTGTTTATGAGCCTGTTTTAGTTTTGCTTATTTTTTAGATATTCCACATGTAAGTGAAATTATGTAGTCTTGTCTGACTCTGACTTACTTCACTTAGCATACCTTCTAGGTCCATCCATGTTGTCCCAAATGGCAAGATTTCATTCTTTTTTATGGCTGAGTAATACTCAGTTGTATGATGTATCACGTCTTTTTTTATCTTTTGGTCTATCAGTGGACATTTAGATTCTTTGTATATCTTGGCTATTGTACTAATATTTCCCTAGTATCTGATAAAATTTTGTTTATAGTAACTGTTAAAGGAAATTCCTGCATTTTTATTTAGAATGTTACATGGCATTTCAGAACCATATATATTTCATATAGCCTTTATATTGATTATTAACCACTCATAAATTAGGAACTAAGCAAAACACTTAGCATTTATCATCATATGGCTCATCTTTTTAAAAGGTTCTACACCATCTACAGATTCTTACCTTTTGCCCACATACACTAACATGGATATAATCTTTTAGGTATCTCTCCTTTTTTCCTTTCTTATGTACTCTATATATTTTTATCTTTTGTAGTCTATATATTTTTCCATTTAGAGAAAATCTGGTATTTTGTTCCCTGCTCTTGAGTTGTTTCTTGTTTTGTTATTATAGATGCTGTAGCAGTTAGTAACTTTGTATGTGTGTGGCTTTATTTTTTCTTAATTTTTTGGAGGTATCCTTTACCATGAGATGACTAAAAAAATTGATGACTTTATGACTTTTAAAATATATTGCTGGGCTTTTTTTCTGAAAGATTCTGTTAATTTATTTATAATACTCTTCTCTCACTGTACTTCTATAAAATAAATTTATTATTTTACATTAATTTGATAGTTTCAATTTGTTTCTTTAATTTCTAATATGCTTCTAACTTTACTGCTCTCCTCTCTTTTAGGTGATGAAGGGGATAACTTCTATGTCATTGATCAAGGAGAGATGGATGTAAGATTTAATAATAGCAAGAATATGTTGATAATCTTAAAAGTCAGTGTGTTGATATTTATTGCTTCTAAGGGTTTCTGAAGGGCTATTGTAATCCTTGTGTGTCAGTTTTCATCAACCCCTTTTGCCAAATATTTTAATGACACAGAAACATTTTAAACTTGAAGGTGAGGTGATTTTTTTAGCTAGACAAGTAGTTCATAACTTGCTTGAGTAGTGGTTAAGGTGTATGTGCGTGCTGTGAAGTAAGACAGGGGTAGGGAGAGTCTAGATCTATGATTAGGTACAGCTCTCTTGATTCTTTAAGTCTTGTTTATAAATGAAATGGGGATGATACTGGCATTTTTCTCCTAGGATTATTGGAAAATTTAGTGCTTTATGCAAGTAAAATGCTTAACACAGTGCCCAGCACAGTACTCTCAAGTGTATATGGTTATTAATGCTTAGTTCCCCTTTTTGCCCCTTATCATCCTTACAGAGTACCTTTTTCTTATCAGATAATTAAACCAAGGAAATTATAAACACTCTAAACTTAATTCATTGTCAGAAGTCAACTGTTTGCTCTGCTGTGTACTTAGAAACATATTTTTGTGAACAGAGTTCAGGATTCTGACCTCAAAAAGTTTTGCAGGTTTTTAATACTTATGCATTTGTGTATGTACAGAACACCACTTCTTTGTCATTTGCATCTTAGGTCTATGTCAACAATGAATGGGCAACCAGTGTTGGGGAAGGAGGGAGTTTTGGAGAACTTGCTTTGATTTATGGAACACCTAGGGCAGCCACTGTCAAAGCAAAGACAAATGTGAAACTGTGGGGTATCGACCGAGACAGCTATAGAAGAATCCTTATGGTAAGACTGGTTTTTGGAGTGTGATTTAGAATTACAGTCTACTAACTAATGTTTGAGTAACACTGCCACATTAAAGTGAGACTATTCCTTTGAATGATTGCTTTGCATTGAGCACATTTTAGCACTATTCATTATGCCATTTGAGATACTGGTATTTTAAAACACTGGGCCAGAAATAACATGGGAAACAAATGTGTATATTTAATGGAGTCAGCTCATGTTTGGAGATCTCTCCATTTGCTAATAAGTGGATCTTCACTTACCTCATCTTTACACAAAAGATAGCCTGATTCATGCTGCTTCCAACTACATAAAGTTATTAAAGGCAAGTGTGTTACCAGTAATGCAGATGTCATGTCCCCTCTCACTAAAGGAACAAACGACAGTTGGAACATTCTGCTGATATAGTCAGACTTTTTGAAAACTTTGTGACAGACTTGTAGAGTAGCTTTGGAGTAAGTTCCAGTTAATGATAATCAGTCATATTGAATGGCATTCTTAAATGTGTATGATGCCTTTCTGGCTGTTTGACATAATATGCTGTCAAGATGTGCTTTGAAACTTTCCTGTATTTGGGGGGATGTGTGTGTGTATATATAAATATAAGTCATCCATATATATGTGTATGTATATAAATATTTTTAAGTTTATAAATACATAAGTTGCCAAGGCAATTTACTGTGTAAGGAATGTTTATCATAGAGGACTATGTGTTTCCCCGTCTTTTTCCCCCACATATATTGAACAAACCAAAACCTGCAGATAAGATAGCTTGGTTAAGTTGGGGGGACACTCTTTGGGGAGGGCATCTGTAAGTGGTAGTAGTTTCATTTCCTTATTTTGTGGAGGATTGGGGTTGTGGGAAAGTAACCCTGGGCTGGAAATACATTCATCTGTAGTAACATATATTACTTGGTTATTTTTTGGGAGAACGGATTATTTGCTCATTTGGCATTTCGCTAATTGGTGGTTCTAGGACCCTTCTTTGACCATATACCTGGTGCTACTTTTAGGAACAAGTTACTAAGAGTTTTTTGTTGAGCTGAACAGAGGGACTTAACATTCTTCAACATGAAGAAAAATCAGAAATCAAGAGCAGCAGCAAGCTTTGACTTCTCTATTTTTTAATATTCTACAGCCTTATGTGGTAATTACACATTTTGAGATATGACTTTCACTTTTTTCATTTATAGGGAAGCACGCTGAGAAAGCGGAAGATGTATGAGGAGTTTCTTAGTAAAGTATCTATTTTAGGTGAGTTTTGGAGGGTTGCATGGAGAATTGTTCAATTGAAGTGTGAGTGAAACTTGAGAATCCATTGTATTTCATAAAAACTATCAACTTTTTTTTTTCTAATAATAATGAAAAAGACACGAAATACGGAGTTGAAGTTTCACTAACAAGTGATGTTAAGGTGTATTTAATTTGCTAGTATATGACAAACCTCTTAAGTAGAGATGATTGGACCTGGAAAAAGCTTTCTGGAGTTAAGTGCTGCTCATTCCTCCTTGAGAAACAGGCTAAATGTGTTTTTCCTTCTGACTGGACATTCACTGTTATTCCTCTTGTGACTTCTGTTTTTTTGCTTCATCAATGAATTTATTGGTTCAGGAAAGTTGAGTATTTCCAAGAATGCATTTCCTCTGTAGAAGGATTAGGTGCTGTTTCCTGGCTTTCTTTTTAAAAGCAAGTTTATTGAAATTTAGAGTAAAACAGGTTAATTGAAGATATTTCTGTGAATTTTATTATGTGTGGACGTTAGAGACATCATTATAACCTGTTCTTGGGAGGAGAAATGGTGATTTTTATAAGACAGTAAGTAGTTTTTCTTCCACTGTACAGTGAAGTGAGTTTTCCCCCCTTATTTATGTGAAATAATTACATTTGCCTGTTGTCTTGGGTGTTAGTTTAGGCTTTGGGAACAGAAGTTATTTCTAGTTCTTGTTGATTTCATAAAGTCAACTGAGGATTTAGAAAGATAAGTTATTTCTGTGAACCTCTGGAATAATACGATGGTGGCACTATTACTTTCGGGTCCTGTAACTGCAGATTTACATTAATGACAGTCTTTAGGAATACTTAATAATTACATTTTTTTATTCCCTTTCTATTGGGGTGCAGTTGGTATAAATTTACCTGGCCGTTGGACTACAGAGGTGAGGATCTAAGGGTTTTAAAGTAGTAGGAAGATCTTGCGGACACTAGAAGTAATTGAAGACAGGTGCCCTGTCTAATCTGATACTGCTAGAGTGTTAAATGGGCATGGCTGTTTGGTTGACTCTTTTATACTTCTTGTTTTGAAGTTTTTTAGCAACACTAGTAACACAGAGAATCTTTTTATTCTTGCTTTCCAGAATCTCTGGACAAGTGGGAACGTCTCACAGTGGCTGATGCTTTGGAACCTGTCCAGTTTGAAGATGGACAGAAGATTGTGGTGCAGGGAGAGCCAGGGGATGAATTCTTCATTATTCTAGAGGTGTGGAGCCCTACATTTGATACTTAAAAAGTTGTTCATTATAGGAGAGAGAAAAAGGCCTAATTTTGATTCATAGCTTCAGTTTTGAAAAATACCTGATAGTTTTATTTAAAAATTATCTTCACTTCAAAATGTTTGATTTTCTGCCATGCCACCACATTTTAAATGTTTGAGTCAGAATTCTGGAAGAACTGTTCATAACATAATAACCAAATTCTGACCTTCTCAAATTAATCCTCATCAGACAAGCCAAATAAAACTACCATTTAACATAACAAACTGATGATTCTGCACCATCCTTGTTAAAATTATGTGTTTGGGCTATTTGTCAAATAAGGATCAAAGGCAGGTATGTAAGTTCTAAAGCTACTGTTTCATATCTTCACTGTCTTGTTTAAATGGATAGCATATACCCTTGCAGATCCAAAGAGCAGATTTTTTATGAATGTAACTCAGTAGATACTGATTGATTTTATTTAAACCAGGGGTTGTGGGACTTACATAAAAGGGCCAGTTGGTAGGTAATTTAGGCCTTATGAGCCATAAGGTTTTCTGTAGCAAAGATGCAAAAGCAGTCATAGACAATACATGTAAATGGTGTGTTCCTGTAAAATTTTATTTGTAAAAACAGGCAGTGAGCTTGTATTCAGTGCTCTGGCTGTAGTTTGCTAACTCAAGTCTGAGCTTTTTAAATACATACGTTGGCTTGATAAGAACCTCTGGTAGGGGCTGCTGGGTAAATAGGAATTGAAGCTCATGTAGTGCTGCTTCTCAGGCGTCTTTCATCGTGTGAGCACACAGGATTCAAAATAGCTGCTGAATAATATTTTTTCTTTATTTGCAAAGTAGCTAAAATTGCATAGGATATTTAAAAGCCACACTGGACTTGAAAATATTTGTTTTGCTTTTTGGTGATTTTACTACAGGGTTCAGCTGCGGTGCTGCAACGTCGGTCAGAAGAGGAAGAGTTTGTTGAAGTCGGCAGGTTGGGGCCTTCTGATTATTTTGGTATGTGGATTCCCTAACAATAAATGCGTAGTTTCTTTGTCACCTCTCAGTAAGATACTACAGTCTTTCATAATTTTGTCTTTCCTTCTCCTGAATTTTAGTTTTGAATTCCAGTCTTTTTTGGGTCACAGAGACATGGTGTGGGATTTTGACCTTTACTCAGTTAATAATTAAGTTACTGATGATCTCATCTATCCGGTTTAAGTGCAGATATAGTGTGGCCTCTACTAAGTTATTAAGAGAGAGATTTATTTTCTCTTTTTTCTCAGAAGCGTACCTGTAAGGAAGTGTGTTTCGTAGCATGAGCCTCCCCTTACCCATCTCTCTCTTTGCCTTCTGCAGGGGAAATCGCACTCCTCATGAATCGTCCTCGCGCTGCCACTGTGGTTGCTCGTGGTCCTTTGAAGTGTGTGAAGCTGGACCGACCTAGATTTGAACGTGTTCTGGGCCCATGCTCGGATATCCTCAAACGAAACATCCAGCAGTACAACAGTTTTGTGTCACTGTCTGTCTGAAATCTGCCTCCTGCGCCTCCCTTTTTTCTTGTCCCCAGTCCATGCTTCATTCATGCAGACTGCTTCACTCTCCCTATTTGCAGTGCCACGTGGCCACTGGCATCGTAGCTTATTGTCTGTTTATATTAAAAATGCTTCTATTGCACCGTTTTTAATTTGGAGCATTAACTGAATGCTCACACACAGTTAAATAAACAGAAAGAGTTCTTTGGAGACTTTGCTGTTACTGCTTCTGTTTGTGCAGTGTTAGTATTCAGCCTGGGCAGTGCGTGCCATGCTTTTTGGTGAGGGCAGATCCCTGCACCAAATAAATCACCATAGACTAATGATATTATAGGATAAGATTTTTTTTTTTAAGTGACATAATTTTCCAGGTATGTGCTATTTCAGACTGTGGCCATATATGCTGTGTTTATAGAATAAACGATTTCATTAAGCTCTGAGAACTAGGAAAAGCATACAGAAAAGACCTTAGCATTAGAAAGACATCTGCCTATATTTAAACTAGTGTGAGGGTGGAAAAGTGTCCATTTTTGCTAATTATCAGATGGATGTGATCTGTTCGGTTTTTAACCAGAATTTTTGTCAAGCTAATTTGCCTGGTTTTGTTTATATCTTAATGTTTCCTGAAGTTCTGAAATGTGTTTGGTTGTGGCTATCTATACCTGCCTTTTAAGTTTAAAACCACATCGTTGGCTGCAAATATTGGGTTATAGTTTAACTACATCTGCCTCAGCTCACAAATTTTGATTAGACCTTTAACCAGCTAGTGCCAAATACTGATCATCAGATGCTGAATTGAGAAAAAGAATTTGAGGTCTATACTCTTGGTTGTTAACTTAGAGCTTTTGGTTAATGTACAGCCTTCAGATGACTACAGGATAATCTGTGCTCAAAAAACAGTGAGTCCAGGGCATTGGATTTGCTGGGAATAGAACAGATGTAACAAATGTCATAACAGAAAAATGGAGGTGACATTGTTAACAGGAGAAATGCCAAGTGGGCAGAGTTCAGTGTTGGGATCTTTATCCCACTGCATTCAGTAGGGCATGAGATTTGGGAAAAAGGTTTACTTTGGTTTAACCTTTTCCCTCCTTTTTACATTAACTAGAATTTATGGTGGGTTGGGGGGTGGATAGAATGTATCTGTTTCAAGTTGGTCTAAAAGGCCATCTTGCTGAAAAGTTCTGCTTTCCTATCTAGCTTTTATTTCTTTGGCAAACTTTTTTTTCTAAGTAAACTTGTGTTGAGTCTTAACTGTATTTCAGTATTTTCCAGCTGTATCATCTTTATGTGTTACATTATTCCATGTGCACCAATGATACCCAACAGTTTATTTTTTAAAACACAATTTCACAGTTCTGTAATGTGGACACTTTTATTTTCATTGTGATTTATATATAATGTAGAGTTATATTGGGGAGTGACTGCAAGCAATTTTCCATCTGTGTGCAACTGGCTGATTATTAATCACCTCTCCTACCTTTTCCCAGGTAATTTAAATTGGTCTTGATAGATTTTCTTTCATAGATTTGAACACTTTTTAGGTTGTTACTAAGTTTGGAGTATAAATATGGGAAAGAAGTTTTATTTACATTTTAGTGTGGAATAGAAAGCTGCCGTATAACAAGTTTTTTATTTCTCAAAATCTATTAAAGGAGGGTTTTCTGATCTGTACTTAGTGTTTAGCTACCTTTTTATATTTAAAAAATAAAAAATAAGTTATGTTTCTGTTTGCTTAAAGCTGATTTTATTTTGTTCAATGCCAAACTGTACTTCAATGAATTCTTTAGAATGCCATAAATTTGCAATTTCATATATGTATATAGTCATGTTCATGTGTATTTAGAACCTGTAATGCTTTTGAAGTGAGTTTCGCTCTTCAATCATTTGGTTTGCTGTTTACTCCCTTTTATTTTTAATCTAAGAAATCTTAAGTCTAAATTTAAAAATTAACCACATTTAAAAAGCTTTATCTTTGTGCAATCTGAGTATATGTGAGAAATCACTATTGCCACAATTTGTCTTAGTTGGTATGTGGGGCTGTAGGAGTCATTATTTCTTGTGAAATAATGACTTGGTAAGTGAAATTGATGCGATAACACTCTAGAAAGTATAGATGGCCCGAAGGACCATTTTGTATTGTTTTCCTGCTTAAAGTCTGATTATACTGTATGTGCTAATATATTCTTTTTGTTACAGATTGTCTTAATAGTAGGTCAAGTAATAAAAAAAGATGAAATAATTTAACTTCTAAGTGAATCAGTTTTCTTCCCTTTCTCCTCTCCATATGTCTCCCTCCTCCTCTCCCCCAGAAACTCCTAATCTAGTGGGCAAGAATGATAGTTGAAAGTGAATTATGGGATTGGTGTTTTGAAAGAGTAATATGTTTATTTTCAGTGTTTTACATTTAAGTTTGTCAAGGAATGAATGTAGAATAGACCTTAAATGGTAATTGAGATGCAGCAGATCTGTTTATCTGTTTACTGAGTAATGGAAGGGAAAGATGAAATCAAAAGCCAAAGATTTCCTTCTTTTGGAAGGCAGACTGGTTCTCTGGCCTTGGAACTTACCTGTGCTTAATTGGGAAACATTTCTGGATCAGCATACTCTGGTTTAAATTTAATATATGCATGTAGATATTTAGGTATGCTTATGTACTTTGTGTATATAGTCTTTATTTCTGATATTCTTCAGACTTCTGAGGAGAGAGATGATTGTTATTCATATGTAGGTTTTTCTTTACAGTTAATGAAACTGGAGACTTATTCTAGAACATTCTTTAGTGCTGCTTTGTAACGTGTGTGCTTTGTCTAAATTCACTAATCCTTCATGTCCACTGGAGTTAGCACTGTACTCGTTATAGTTTAATTCTCCCTCTGATACACCAGTTCATATATTTTAATGACTTAAATATTGACCTTTTAAAATTGAAGTAGCTTGATGTTAGCTTTCTTAATACTGCTTTATAGCCAACCACAAAGTAATAGCTGGACCCTTTTTCTATTGTGTTGGGCCCTGGCAGTGTATTTCTAGATGGGCTAAAACAGCATTGAGAAGCAGTGGCAAGATCACCATTTAATATGTCTCCCCTAAAGTAGCTATTGTAATGGCTTATCAGCAAAGGCTGTAGATAGGAGAACTTAAGCGGGGAATCTTATTACATCTCTCCCTTCTGACTCTATGGAATTTTTACATAGAAATCAGTATTGTATACATATAAAGTTAAAATTTGTTTATTGACATATCAGACCTGTGACTTTATCCTGACTCTGCTTTAAAGCAGAACCATTAATATGGATAATTTTTTCGTTTTGTGAAAGTTCTGCTGGTTTAGCTTGAGCGGGTTGTTATTGTCAAAGTCACCACTAGATGGAGAGCTATTTATAAAACTCCTAGTGTTAATCTCAAAGTAAGTTAACAGTTGATGCTCATTATTCATGGATGCTGCATTTGCAAATTCTGAAAATTTGCCTTCTTGGTAAAATTTATGTGCAACCCCCAAATCAGTACTTGTAGCCTTTCCGTAGTCATTCCTGGATATCAGTGGAGTGGTGAAGAATTTGAGTCTCTGGACACACATGTACCCAGCTGAGGTCAAACAAGTCAATGCTCTGCTTTCTAGTTTCTGCCCTCATGCTGTAATCAGTGTCCTTCTTATGGGCTAGTTAGTGCCGCTTTCTTGCATTTTTGTGCTTTCTGTTGGTGATTTTGTTGTTTAAAATGGCCTCCTGCTGCTGAAGTGCTGGCTACTGTTCCTAAAGGCAAGAAGGCTGCTGTTATATGCCTTAAGTACTAAATACATAGCTTCTTCCAGGCATGAGTTAAGAGTGCTGTTGCCACAAGTTCAGGGTTAATGAATCAGCAATACACATTAAATAAAGTGTCTTTAATACACCTGACTGAACACATAAAACAAGACCATTTATTGATCATGTGACAAAAATGTAACCAGAGGCTCACAGAAACCTAAACTCTTTATTTCCTCTAGGAGTAAATGGTTCATTCTCTGCTAGTCCAGTGTATGTGATGACTTTGTAGACTGTAAAACTAATAAGAGAATCAACTAACTGCTTTTTCAAACATTCTGCAAACTCAAATTGTCCTCCTGACTTTTGAGAGGGCTTAAATGTGTACCTCCAAACCCCTTGCTCCACCAGTTTAAATACTGTTTGGTTCATTCTCATTTTTTAGTTTGCTGTCAGTAATAACATGAAAAGTGTTTACATGCAGACAGGAGAGTTGTTATGTCATGGGAAGTTGAAGAATGGTCCAAAATGAACATGTTGGAAAGAACTTGATAGTTCTAAGAATGGGGTCTTTTTTTCTTGTATTTTTGACATATGACAGAGTCTTAGTTTTGGTATTAGTGAAAAAATAATGGAGTGTTTAAGACAAGTGAATAATCAGGTATCTAGGATTTCTGCATTTTGTGGTCAAAATTTTGTTACTCAGTTTGTAAAATTCACCAGTTTTTACTATAGGACATTTGAAAACCAGTCCATGTCATGGAAGCAGCTGGTGTGAGGTGGATCATGGCTTTCTAACTTCCTGAGGCTCTGTGATAGGGAAGTCTCTGACCATCGTGTGCTTTTTTTTGAACCTCTTTGCCTGAATATATTTCTCCCATTCCTCTATGTGTAATTACCTGGTCCTTCCTCCAAACAGAAATACTGGCTTGAAGGAGGAGAAACAGTTCAACAAGTGGAGAGCCCTGAGCAGTGGTAAACTCACCTTAGTAACTGATGTCTCTGGGATTGAGTTGATTAAAGAGTTTTATTTTATTTTTTCCTTTAAGCAAACTTCATAAATTGGGTGAGATACTGTTGGGTTTTTGTATTACAGTGGAAGGAACATTTTGGACTAGGCTTAAGTCATTTGGTTGTATGATTTTAGCTAATCTCTGAGCCTTAGTTCTTTGGACATGGGAGGTAGGGGCTTCTGTCTGTTCAGGAGGATTGGGAACACGTATGTGTATGGATTCTCCCACATGTTAAGAGCTCTGTGAAAGATGATGGTTCTGTCATGGAGATACAAGCTTCAAGGGGCAGTGGGCCAGTAACAGGTACCAGTGTGGGCCTGAAATGCCCTTTTATTTGTCCTACAGGGGGCTGTCTTTGGACACACAAGTCTCAGTGACAACTTCTGTCAACCTTACCCCCAAACCCCCACCACTGTTCACTCCCCTCACACATGTAATATTTGAGCCTCTGGCCTTTATTAGAAAAATTAGTCGGATGAAATCGACCATTGTGATTTGTTGACTGACTAATCACTCCATAGTATGAGTACATTCCTGTCATTTGTGTTTTCAGACATGAATAATTTGACCAAGTAGCAAAGCTACCAACTGAAGGAGTTTCGGATGTCAGCAGAGCAGTAAGGAAAGGGTGGAGGAGATGGAAGCCCTGACGTGCCCACTTTTAAGGGAGGCTTTGAAAATCAACTTGAGTTAGTCCTTTCTGCACAAGCAGCTGAGGGGAGGGGCATGGAGAGAGTCAGACCTCTCCAGATCCTGGATCTTGTGGGAAAGAGGGTTGTGGGTGGGCTGTGGTGGCCTTGCTTTTCTCCTGTCCTGTGCAGGCTCATGTACCCACTGGGCCCATTCTTGGGTGGTCCCACCTTCAGGACCCCCTTGCTTTCCCTTCAAATTCATCCAGACTTCCCTCTAAATACAGATTTGTCCTACTGTTATGGATAATTTTGACACTTGATGTTATTTTTGATACTAAAATACAGGTTGAAATTTCTCGTGACATTCCAAGAAAATCCCTGTGTTACATTTAATCTCTGTTAAGTTTCTGAGAATTGCTTTAGGACTGGCCAGGAGGGAATTGTTCAGATTGGGGCCACAGTGACTGGAGTAATTAATTAGGAAGTGTGAAGTCTACTTTGAGCCAGTTGGAGAGTTACATTTTTTAGATTTTTTGTCTGTTTGTGAGGTGCCAGGTGTTTTATCTGGATCCAGAATTTAGATACAATAAGGGTCTGGAGGTCCGTTTGGTGTCCATTTGATGTCCTTTAATTTGGTACAGTTAATACTCTGTCCTGGGACAAGGCTTCCAAACCTTCCAAGCCTGACCTGTATCCAGATTCCCTAGCGGGCTCAGGAGGTGGTTTGTGGCCTTGAGGAGGCAGTGCCTTCTGGGCAAGAGGAAGCCGAGGCGGTCCACTAGAGGAGCAGTGTACCCAGGAGGAAAGTTCAGTGCATCCCACTTCCTTTGCTCAAAGTCATCCCAGTGCCCTGCTACTTGCTTCCTGAGCTCATGACGCAAGACCCCAATATTGATGGGGGGACGTGAGGAGCAGTGTTCACACTTGGGAGTCCACTGCTGTCTCCAGCAGTTTGACTTGTCCAGTCCTAGTTTGTCAAATTAGTTGGGCTGGAGTCTAGGGCTGACTGTTCTGCTGGGCCATTGGCTATGACACTCTGCTCTCCATGGGCTTCTATGCATTCCTCCACTGTCCTCAGCACGATTTGGAGTCTCCGATCCAGGGCAAGAAGGTGGGGCTCTGTGAGGACAGGGCTGAGCTGGTCTCCTAGCAGTGACTCCCGCATCATGTCGCTGAGTCTGTACTCCGCTTGGGCCAGCAGCTGCAGGTGCAAAAGTGTTTTCTTTTTTATCCTGGGAGGACAAAGTCATAGGAACCAAGTAAGTAAATGTAAAGAAAAAAACTTGACTGAATTAATTTCCCCACCAACAGCTGTTGTAGAGCGAGCCTTCTCCCCCAGTGCCTTCCGAAGCACAGTTTAACAAGGACCAGGTAAAAGGAACAAATAAAAGATGACATCCAGGATTGTGCAGTCCTTTGCCCAGCTGCTGTTGGGTCAAGAGCTTGCTGAGCCCTTTGTATTCTAACAGTGGTGATCACGACAGGAAGCTGGACCGGACGCATCTAGCATTTCTACAGGAATTGGAATATTGATTCTTAATGACTTTTCAAGGAGGTTTAAAGCTAACGAATCTCTAGTAGGTGAAATGAAGATGTTAGCCATTTCTAAAGCAGTAGGTGCTGTCAGCCTCCAAGCTGTTTCTTCCTAACTTGATAATATTTCTGTTAGGTTCTAAAAATCAGAGGATGGAAATGGGGTGGGGCCAATATTTAGCATTTTGATTTCCTTTTATATGAGAATCTGACTTGGATTCAGATGTGTAAGTAGCTTAATTGTCTTGACTTGTCATGCCCACTGCCTGCCTCAGGAGGAGAGGAGGGGGACGGTAAGGAGGGAGGCACGTTTAACCTAAGAAGTGGATGACGAGAATTCATGTTCTGCTCCGAGTTTCCCAGCTGGAAAAGGATGAGGTGAGTTTGCGAGATGTGAGTCACTTATTTCTAATGAGCTCTGGATACCGCAGCTGAGCAGCTGGACAGTCTTACAAGCTTGGCTGCAGCACTGGAGAGGTATGGAAGTTGAGAGACTGTCTAGAGAAATGGTGTCCAGACAAAGGCCTATTTTCTTTCAACCTGGTGCAAGTTTATGGGACTTTAATCAGGGTTTTGCTTAGGTGGTGATGCAAGTGGTGATGCCTGTGAGCTTATATGAGTGCTGGGCTAAGTAGAGGTGTGAGTAATAACAAAGACTCAGGGTCTGCAAAGGTTAGTATCTGAGTGAAGATGAAAATGGGTGATAGGAAGGGTTATAGGATTATTTCCTAATTCGCCCTAGGCTGAAAGATGGGAGCCTGAGATGCTGGGGAAAATTCTGTAGTTGTGTAAGTGAGGTAATCCCTCCCATCCTGCCCACCCACCCATGTCCTAAACCAAGGAAAACGGATTTAAGACCTTGTGAGCCTGGTTGCAGGTGGGATGTAGTGTCCCTGTTGTGACCTGCCCGTGAACTGAGCTTACCTGCAGCACTGGGACAGTGGCGAGAGGATGGAGAGCTCATCGTGGGAGTGTCGCCCAAACCTAGGAGAGGAAACAGACCCTCAGGGGCGGCGAGCTGCGTGTCCCCGCCACGTGTTTCCCCTTCTTTCTCTACCGCAGCCTTTTAGGACTCAGCTGGGGTAAATGCCGGGGGTCATGGCAGCTGCCTCTCCAGCCCCTGTCCTCAACTGGCTTACAAAAGCTTCTGTCCAAAGACATTAAAACCAAGCAATCATTGATTCGTTTGCCTGTTTATCCACCAGTCACAGAGGGCCAGACACTGAGGATGAGCCCATGTTCTGCCTCCAGGAGTGAACATGTAAAAATCACAGGGAACTTTGGTCTATGTCACTAGTGCTCTTAGGCTGGAGGAGCACTAAGTGGTATTTAAGAAAGACTAAGGGAAAAAGGAAATGGAACAGGTGGGGCAAGGGGACAGGGAACATGGCAGTAGAGGCCCCTCATTCTTGCGTCCTCTGGTTTCCCCTGAGCCTCTGCTCAGCCGTATGGCTGGGTGAGGGGTGCTGGCACACTTACCCTCTGGCATTGTCAAGATGAATAAAGAACCCATCATCCCCAAATTTGGTGAACATCTCATAATGATGACGATCCATATTTCCTGTAAAAGAGGGGAGGCACAAGCTGGGGCCAAAAGGCCAGCACAGACACACCGTCTTCCCTGGCTGCCCCTCACCTTGTGAAGGGAAAAAACAACTCCAGCTCAATCCCACCTCCAATGCCTGGCTTCTGAGTGATGTCCCCACCCAAGAGGGTAGCATTTCTGTCCCCTGGGACCTCTGCCATTTCCGGGGCTGTGGCTGATGCCAGGTTACTCAGTCCTGAATTCAGCTGTGACTTGTTGCCGAACGCCACGGAGGATCCCAGCGCAGTGGCAGAGCCCAGGTCTGCCTGGTGCCCTGAGCAGAGGACCCACCTATCAAGAAGTCAAAGATGGCCATGTCGATGACATTGAGGAGCCGCCCGCTGCTGTTGTATGGGTAGATCTGTCTCACTGTGTCGCAGTAGAGTGGATTGACCTCCCACCTGAGGGGGAGAAGAAGTCCTAGGGCTGGAAAAGCCAAGATGGCAAGGTGTTGCGGGCCCTCCTTACACCTCTCACTGACCCAAAACCCTGCCTCCCTGATCCTGCCCGGGCAGGTGGCAGCTCCTTGGCCTCAGGTGGGAGGGAGCTGGGTGCCTTCAGGAGGACCCTGGGCAAAGACACGGTGGGGGGGGGTGCTGCAGATTCCGTGGGGGAGGGTGCTTCTGGGTCTTTGAGCACTGTCTCCTGAGCCCCCACTCTGCTGGGTGCTCTGCTCTTGGCCAGACACTGTGTGCCAGAAGGGCAATGACGAAGATGAGGGCAGCACGGGCCAGACTGGCCACGCTTCCCTCACCTGCTTCCTCTGCAGCTCCCACCAAGCCTCTTGGACGTGGGCTCCAGATCTAAGCCATTCATTGTCCCCTATAGGTCATTCTGTCATTTCCCTCTCTGCCTTGGATGCCCCCATGTCCGCTTATCTGGTGGCTTTTATCCGCCTTCACTAGTTCCTGGGAGCTGTCAGGTTCCCAGAAATTCTTCCCGGTTACTTTCCTTCCCATCAAAACTGGGCTGGGTGGCTGCATGGACCTATTCATTCAGTCAGCTGATATCAACTGAGGACCTGCTGTATGCCCAGAGTGTGCTGGGCTCTGGGGGACAACTGTGAGGCCCTTGGCTTCCTGGGGCTTCCTTGGGTGAACCAGGTGTACCCTGAGTTCTCTGTATTAGGCAAGTGTTGCACTCTAGTTCGTAATCTAGCCACTTGTCTGACCGCCCTGCTAGACTGCGGGGCTTCCCGAGGTCAAGACCGCAGGACTGTGGGCACGGTGCCGCGGCCAGGGCTCAACTCACTCCTCTTTTCCTGCCAGCGAGTAGGAGCGGATCCAGGGGTTGGGCACAGACAGCCTGGGGGCCAGGTTGAGGGATGGCAGGAAGGCAGAGAGGGAGCCCTCGAGCAGGTGTGGGTTGCCGCAGACAGCGTATTCCGTCTTGCACATGTAGGGGCACTTGGCAAAGAAGCACACGTTGCTGGCTGGAGGATATGGAGCAGAGAGGAGCAGTAAGGGGAGGAAGCATGCCATCATCTGGTGCCAGGAAATCCACTAGGAGGGAAGGGAAACCTTGCACTCACAGCTTGGGAAAAGGCAGCAGAAGAAAACATTGCCTTTTCCAGATGTAGGGGCTTGTGAGCATCCTGGGTACCAATTTTCAACTGTCTCAGAGTAGAGACAGTATGGGACCCAACCTCATTACTTCCCATCCATGAGTAGGATGTTCTTTGCTTGAATGGATCCCTCATGATTCCAGGGAGGCTGGCACTGTGGTCAGCGCCCACACAGGCTGATTAGCAAGTCAAGTGTGACCTCTTCCCAGCCCCGGCTCATCCTGTGTGATGCTCGGGTGGGCCAGGGTGGGAGTGTCTGATGGCTACACAAACCCACTGCTGGCTGTGACGGTGGCTGCCTTGCCTACCACGTTTTCAGACCTGGAATATTGCTCTGGCCAGCACTCTACCTGGAGAGACAAAGAAAACACTCTGCAGGATTTCATTCTTGGTGACCTCTAGGATCTCCTTGGTGACATTGACTAGCCTCCCCACTGTTGGCGGCACTCGTCGGAAGTCCAGAATCCTGAAAGAGAGGGAGGCCTGGTTAGAGCTGAGTAATGGTCACCATCAGTAATAGAGGGACATTCCCGAGCACCCCCAGCCGAGGGGGCTCTGCAGGGCTGAGCTGACAGCACGGGGGCAAACCTACATCTAAAGGGGTGGAGAACGGATCCTTATCTCATGAAGCCTCCTGGGCAAATCTTCCCCCCATCCAAGGTGTGTTCTAGGCCAGAGCTTCTCATACTTCAAGGTATGTATGAGTCACCTGGGACCTCGTTCAAATCTGATCAAGTGGGTCCAGGGTGAGGCTGAGATTCTGCGTTTTTGAAAAGCTCCTGGGTGGTGCCCAGGCTGCCAGTCCACGGACCACACCCTGAGTTGCAATGGCGGGCAAATAGTAGGAGCAAGGAAGTTTAGGGATGTGCTTTTTTACCTTTTAATACCGTAACCTTTAGACTCCTTGGATAAATGGGGGTGGGTGCATCCTCCCCATTTTCATATCAGGACACAAGAGCAAAGGGCAATGTCAGGCCCAAGGTGGCAGCATGAGCAGCCGGCAGGGTTAGTTTTCTGTCTCAGTTACTCTTTTCATTCCATTAAAAGACCTGGTGTGTTTCAATATGCGGGGTCGGATCAGACGTGTTGCGTTTAAAGGCAGCAGCAAGGCTCACACAGAGGGTGATGTGCCCAGAGGAAGAACTGCCAAGGGGTCCCATCTGCGGGCCTAACCGGCGCCCGCCTCGGGATCGGCCACCCCCCGGGGCCAGAGCCTACCTGTCCAGATGGAAAGCTGCAATCTCAGCGTTGTGTCTCTGAAAGTCAATGAAATAGAAGAAGTCTGCGGGCGTCTCTTCATCTCGCTGCTGTCTGGAAGGAAGGAAGGAATCACCCCCTGGACTCAGACTTCAGCTGGGAGCCTGAGAAGAGAGCTGATGAGCATGACCAGCGGGAAAGGACAACACGCCTTCATGCCCCTAATGGGTACGCAGAGACGACGAACAAAATGAGCAGGACGCCTGTGGCTCCCGGGGCTGGGAGGAGACTGAACGGCGGCAGGAGGCAGGCTTCGTGAAGACATTGTCCTGCCGAGACCCCAGTGCCAAGTTTCCTACTGAAGAAGTTTGGTGGCAGCAGCTGGTTCTTTTAAGAACCTAGTAGGTGAGAGGGAAGAAACACAGACATTCTTCTGCAGATATAAACAGAAGAGGGGACTGGCTATTGGGGTGCGAGGCAGGATTTTGTAAAAGGAAAAAGCCCTAGAGAATCAATTCACTATGATTGCCGCTTGGAGCAGAAAAGTTCTGGGTGAATAAATGGGACCATCCCCCAGAGAAACCTCCGCTGGGCCATGAGACGGGGCCTAGCCAGAGGGCTGAGGGAGCTAGTTAGAGAATATTGATTTATGTATGTTTTAAAGTCTCTGATGGATTCCTGAAAAGTGACAGCCTGTCTGAGTGCAATGGGCTAGGTGGGTGAGCCTGTTCAGAAAGGTGCCTCCCAGTCATGAAGCTTCTGGCCCCTAGGTTAACTGGCCTCCATGCTAATAATCATGGAGGAATGATGATCTCCGAATAATCTTATAGCCCACTGTATGGGACTGCATGATGGCTGCAAAAGCAATTTAAATGTAAATAAACGTAATGTTGCAGGAAGCTGTAACTAAGCAGCACCAGTGATTGAAACGGTGCCATGCACTTTGCCAAAAAATACATACCGAGTCCTGCAAACCACAGTGAAGAGCTGCCAGAAGCAGGGCTTCTATTTTGAAAGGTGTAGCCACATTTAAGGCACAGGCCTCCATCCCCAGCCAGGGCCCACATGCATTCTCCCCCCCAGGATTGCTGAAGGTCTAGCAAGGACAGTCCCTGTGTCCTAATCTCGTTTTCAATCCTGAATTCTGACTGTGAGAATACAGTTTCTCTGATGCCTTTTAGAATTTTCTGAAACATCATTTCCTCATTTGTCTATGACCTATTTGGAAGATTTTAAATTTGAAAATCGTTTTTCCTTTACATGGGTGTTTCTCAAAGCTTTGGGAAACACTGATGTATTATATCTCACTGTATATATCTTAACCTTAAAAATAATCTTTAATTATGGCCATAATTTAGATTACCCAAAGATAAATTTCTACTTTCCCTTTCTACCAAGGGAAAATGTCGACTTTAAATCACTTTAGAAAAAAAAGCATGCTTTTTTGAGAAATACATTTAAAAATGATACTGTTTGGCCTTGGACTAAATTTTATAAAAAGGCAGATTAAATTTTGTGTTACGGCATACGACAGATAAAATGGCTCTTAGGAGCTAATGTTGGAAACCTTGGGGTTATATTCAAGGAGAAAACTGGTTACTCTGAACAGTCTTTGCATTTTGTTGGAAACTGACAAGGCAGAGAAGAGGTTTTAGGCTGGCACTTCCTGTGATTTCCAGCAAACCAAACACTGCAAGTATGAGTAGTTTTCCTCCCCACGTGAGAAAGCAAAGCTGGAGCTCATTCACCCTACATTAGCTTCCCGTTTTCAAAAGTCACAGGCATACGGAGTTTTGCTCAGAGAACACAGTTCACGGATCTGATGACGCATGGCAAATATGTGGATTTATCATCATTTTTACGCTTCTCTTTAATGTACCTTGTTCTGCTTCCTCGCTTTAATTGGTGCTTGCTTATGAGCATACATTAAACGTGTATAAGTAACCACAACAATAATTTAAAACTCATAATGGCCTGAACTTGATGGCGGCTCTTGTGGTCAGCCGAGTGGCATACCAAGGAATCACATGCCCACTTGGAGAACCTTGGCTAAATGCCGCGTGTGCTCCCTGCTACAATGCTTTTTTGAGAGGAATGTCATCTTATTAGTGTTCCATATATCTGCATGTAAGATGAGATTCCGCCCCCCCAAAACTGTCCCTCAGAAAAGGGGACTGTATTCAAGTCCTTGTGTGGTCTCAAAGGACAGGGCCTCCTCTCAACTTTTTAATGTCGTTTGGGACAGATTCATTAACCTGAGATGCCTTCATTCTCTGCGGGTTTTATGACCTGGCAGAACTGGTTAAAACAGACTGGTGGTGGTGACCCCAAACTTGGCTCTGGTGACAGTGATGATCGATGTCAAACATTTTGGACAAGTGAAATATGGAAAAAGCAGTATTTCCAAGTCTATGTATGGTTTTTATATGATGGGATGTTTCCATCAATAAATTACATATAGGTAGACATATACTTGTTGCATCTCTGCAAAGTTATATATTATAATTGGCCAAATAACTATTTAAAGAAAAATTTTCACATGGGAAGCATGGCAGGGGTGGGGGTCTTCTTATACAGAGTGATTCCCAAGGTTGTCTGGGCTTTGGGGTCACAGGGGAACCCCTGGGGCCATCCTGTTGGGCTTTCTGTGGGTGGTACTCAAGCCTCAGGATTTTTAAGACTCCCCAAGTGATTCCAGTATGTAGCTGATCTAGTCAAGGCTCTCTTTAACGGGGTGCTTTTGCTAAATATGTAGGGACTAGAACTAACTAGTGTTCATTCTACTGGGCCTTCAATAGGTCTCTCAACTAACTGAAAGTTTGGAATCTAAGTCATACTAACTGGATTCTACTGGAAGTGCATTCCGGTGGATAGCCTGACTCGGCTAATGGGAACCCCTCTTGGACCCTTTGGGGGCCACGAGTCCATATGCACACCAACCTCTGTCTGTAGGCTAAATATATATTATTTTGCACATATATATGTACTACATAATTTTAAAGACATGCATTTGCTGTTATTATGAATCAAAAAGAAATTCATTTAAAAGTGTAACATCCCATGGTAGCCTTTCTTCATTGTCTAGTTGTCCAATCAAAACAAGCAATATTATGTAAAGATCTGTTAACTTTTTGAGGGGGGTCAATTATAGAGGTAGTGTGAATTTAGCCATCCCACTGTGTGGGTTCAAATCCTGACTGCACTGGGAGATCAGGGTGAGCTGGCCTGTCCGAGTCTCAGTGTCTTTATCTGGAAGTGGATATTGTAATTGTACCTGGCTTGTAAGATCGTTGACAATCCAAAGATGTAATCATGTAAAGTACTGTAGCATAGATACGAGTAAAGACCCAACAGATGAGCCTTTACCACTTTTAGTTATTATCCCCACAAATAGGTATACGCTTAGTGCCAAAAGAGATTCTATAGTGACCGGCCTGAAGACTTTAGACCACATTAATTAACTTTCGACCAACTGCTCACTTCTCCCCTGCCCAAGGCTGCCATAGCTGGTGTGGAGGTTAGGAAGGCAGTCACTTACCTCATGGGTTTGAACATGGCCTTCCCGAAGTCCGAGAACCTGAGAACCAGCTTGAGGTGGACCCCACTGGGTTTCACAACTGGGAGGGAGAAAAGGGCGAGTTAACAATGCTTAATCTCAGGGCTGTGGCCCTTTGTTCATTCAAAAAACCTAGCTGATTTCTTCTCTTGGCTCTTACTTATTAGTAAGACCCTCGAGATTAGTATTTCTTTCAGAGCCTGAAGGGTCAGTTCTATTGTGTCAGTCCACGGAGAGGGTGTCCAGGGGCTCAAGACAAGATTCTTTCTGCTGTTATGGGAACAGGGCAAACAATGCAGCTTTCCCAGATGGACACTCACAGAAAACCCCGAATGTTTTCCTATGAAGACCCGATCTCTTTCTTTTAGCTTCAACAGCAGCCCTACTGGTTTGGACTGTGCCACCTGCTATAGTGGATTAGACTAGTTCATCTCTCTCTCTTCCCCTGGAGACTGCACACCTGGGTGGGGAAAGGGCTTGGTGCACACACACGGCCCTGACCGCAAGTGTGGGCTCCTGACAGGCTGCCTCCTGGGCACTTCACCATCACACCCCAGCCTTGCTGTCAGCCCTGTGAAGAGAGTTCAGGGTCCAGGCACAACCTTCCCCAGCGCATAGCATCCTGCGAGGGGACAGTGCCGTATCTGATCCCTATCATTTTGATTCTTTTAGTCATTTACCACAGTGTTTCTCAACCTTGGCTACATTAGAATCACCTGGAGGGTTTTAAAATTGCTGATGTTGGGCCTCACCCGATCCAACTGGATCAAAATCTCTTGGGGCAGAGGCCAGGCCCCGGCACGTTTAAAAGCTCCTCCAGGGATTCAAATATGTTGCCAGGCTGAGAACCACTGTCCTGTGCAATTGCTTCTTAAGTCTGAACTCCAATCCCTTGAGGATCTTGTTAAAATCCAGATTCTGATTCAGGAAATCAGAGTGGGACTGAGATCCGGCATTTCTAACATGCTTTCTGATGGTGCTGATGATGCGGTGCCAGGACCACACACGCACAGACCACAGGGTCCTTCAGAAGAGCTCCTCCCACATGCTTTTTCTTTTGGGAGTGTGGGCGGCGGCGGGGGGTGGGGGGGCAGGGGAATGTGGGTTCTCAGAAATGAGGCAGGGAGTGTCACGCTGCTCTGGCTGCCAACCAGGGCCCCATGGAGAGGGTGGTGGGCCCTTCTTCCTGCTGCCAGGTCCTGGGGCTCACAGGGTGATGGCGGGGGGCGGAGGGAGGGGGTCCAGTCACTTACTCTGGGAGCAGTCACATGCCCCAAGCAAGGCTTTCTCGTCCTGACTGTAATCTGCGAAGAAGAAGGACATTGGAGAACCTCCAGCCTTGTTCCCAGGAGAGCTAGCCATGGGGGGGGGGTCCCCCCATCTGATTCAGACACCAAATGGGAGACTGAGGCAGCAGGGGCCTTCGACTCTTCAGCTGTACAGGATGTCCCAGAGCCCAGCTAGCTGTACAGGATAGTCTCCCATCCTGCTCCATCCCAGGACCCCTGCCTCTAGCCTTTCAGCCGGCACCCCAGCAGCAGCTGGTGGGAGGCCAACCTAATAACCTGCATATCACTTAGACTGCCACAGTGCTTGAGAGCTCAAGACCTGGACACAGCAGGCCTGTGTTTGAATCTCAGCTCTCCTTGGCCAGCTATTTAACCTCTCTGAGTCTCAGTTTTCCGATCTGGTAAAATGGTATTGTCTTTGTCAGAAGATCCCCCTATATAAGAGTCGTCAAACTCAAAAGAAGCACCCCATAAATGGTAACCGTCACCTTTAAGTGTACAGAACACCTCCCTTACGGGGTCGAGATGAGATTATGGCTGTGATATCTCTTCCAAAGAAATCATGTCTATGTTTTCCTTCTTATTATTGTAATCAGGTGTCAGAGTCAACCTTTTAATATTTCACCCTGGGCCCCTGGCCTGGGATGGTTCCCCAGCCTCCGTGGGAGAATATCTGTGCGTCCTGCACGGTCCCGTGAGCCTCACCAGCACTGATGGTGGGGAGGTGCCTCATGTCGTGGAGCAGTTTGCTGACGACAGGGCTGGACCGGGAGTAGAGCCCATGGCGGTTGATCCCCAGGTGGAACTGGACCCAGCTGGCCTCAAGCTGGAGCTGCAGTGGGGGGTCCAGGGAAGTGAGGTTCATTTGTTCCTTGTACATCTTGTGTCGTCTGAAAGAGCAGGAAGAGTTCTGTTTTTCAATATTTTTCCAATAGTTTTTGACTCAATGTTATTAAAATTCATTATAATACAGAAGTTTCCAACAGTAGGTCACAAAAGCCATTTTAGCTCTCGTATGCCATAACACAAAGTTAACTGAAAAAATATTAGAAAAATAACTCAATTTATTTTACATTTCAAAATTCAATTATAATGTTTGAAAGTTTTCATTCATTATGTTGAATTCTATCACGAATACAGTCCACATTGACTCATTGTTTTGCAAACAATTATCAAATTTTCAATTGAAAAATCTTTTTCAATTTTTTTCAGAATTTAAAATTTTATTAGCTACTGAGCTAATGGGACACAAACCAATAAAACGCATTAAAGAAAGGTTGCTTGAAACACTTATGTACAGATGTACTACACCCAAGCCAAAGCTGTATCTTCTGATCCAAAAGCCACCCCTGGGAAGGGATGGCCTTAAGAAGGGGACAAAGGAGCATGTGAGTTACAACGGTTAAGAATCTCATCTGTCAGGGAAAGCAGCAAACAACTATAGTTATGTGGGCACCAAAAATTGGAGAGCAGTTTTTAAAGGCTCTCCTTCATCATAAATTTTCAGTCACAGACCTGCCAAGCACCTTGTCTGGATTCTCCCTCCATTCTTTGCTTTATTGAAGAACAGTATCAAGCATCTAGCACGTACCTGGTTTATGCTTTGCTTAGAACTCCTCGGGGACAAAGCTGCCGTGTGCCTTCCCTTGCCTCAGAGAGTTTACAACTGAGTGAGCAGAACAGGCAGGTATACAACAGCATACCCAAATCCCCTACTGCAAACCATGACACACACTGCAATGGAAAAGGCGGATGGCTAAGAGTAAAAGTAGGGACCTCGTGTAATCTGGGATCTCAGGGAGTGGTCCTGGGCCTCTTCACACACTTTCCCATGAAAACCTCTGTATCTCATATTTCCCCATATTTGAGATACGGGAGAGATGGTAACTGGCTGAGAATAAAAAGAATGGAGAGTGGGGATCCCTTACGTAGAGCTGGAAGCTGTGTGGGCTTAATCAGTAAGTTGTAAAGGAAAAGAAGTATGAATTAGCTTCTGACTGTTTGTCCTGCTCAGAAGCCTTTTCTGCCAGGGTAAAAAGAAAAAAGTAAGAAACAATGTTGATGCCATTTGAAGACATGTCGTATGCCTATGAATCATTAGAGCAAATTATGAAGCGGTTGTAAATTAACTGCCAGACATGTGGTTCAGGTTTAAACTCCTAACATTTTGGAGAAGGGAAGCTGATTGATTATATGGTGAGGCAGTCAGAGGAAGACCCCAGTGGAAGGAGGGGGCCTTCGGCTGGATTCTAACAAGCGGTGATGTTTGGACCGAAGGGGAGACACAGAGGGTGCTCCTGGATTGGGGGCAATATGTGCACTATGAGAGGCAGGCAAGGGACGAGGATAGCAGAGGAATAGAGCATAAGGTTGAAGAGATAGATGGTTGAATAAAAAGATGAAGGTCTTCTGAATGGAAGACAAGCCAAGGTAGCATGATTTCATCTGGCTGCGTAAAGCTGGCGGTCAGGGCTGGTGGGATTATGGGCACGGCTTGGGTGTTCCTATAAACCCATATTGCTCAAACTGTGATACCATACCTCTGGGGTCTGTGATGGGGTGAATGATGGAACAACACAGCTGATCTTTTCAGAGTGTCAGATATTCTCATTGGTAGTTCTTAAAATTACTTGTACATAAAAGTAAATGTAGACATATTATGGGGAAGAAAATGAAACACATGATCATTTTCACAATAAAACCCTAGTTTTCAAGGACAATTTCACTTGGTCACCTCAGACTATACCGCCTCCAGGAGTCCAGATGGCGCTGTTTGCCCAGCCCCTCAGTAGACGGTGGCTCTGTCCTGCGCTGCCCCTAGTGGGGGAGTTTGGAAGTGCTGAGTATTAAATCTGGTCCCCTGGATTCTGACACAGCATGGAATTGGACTGCCCCTCACCTCACCCTTGTGTGAGTAAAGTAAAATAATAATGCCTTCCTTCTTTGGGGTCTCTCGTCCTGGACGAAAGTCACTTGTCTTGCAGAAAGGTTCAGGTTTACAAACTGATGTGAAGGAATGGATGTCTGTTAGCTTTTGGCCCAGGTCTTCTTCATACCTACCCACTCCAGGGCCCTGGTAGCCTCTAGGCACCCCTAATATTGGAGACCTTTACCTCATATATCTTATCAAATATGTTAAAATCCACCTCACATTCAGTATTTTTTGCTATACTTTTTGAAAGTTTCTTCTGTCATTTTGAATTCTGTTAAGAATAGAGTGCCTAGTAATATAACTAAGTCAACATTGACTCATTGTTCTGTAAATATTTAATTATGTATTAGTTCTTTTTTATTTTGGAGTTGTCAGTTTTGAGCCAATACATTTTCTTTGTTCAGGTGTTGGAACGTTTTAAAAGCTTTTGTATATCAGATGCGCTGTGTCCACATCACTAATAGATAAAGATCCCTGACCTACTGTCTCCATTGGTTAGGCTGCCCAAACAAAATGCCACAGCCTAGGTGGCTTAAACAACAGAAATTAATCTTCTCACAGTCCTGGACTCTGGAAGTCCAAGATCAAGGTGTCAGCAGGTTTGGCTTCTTCTGTGGCTTGTCTGTTTGGCTCCCAGACAGCCACCCTCTTTCTGTGTCCTCACATAGTCTTTTCTGTGTGAATGCATCCCAGGTCTTTTCTCTTCTTATAAGGACATCAGCCCTATTGTATTAGGGCCCCCATGACCTCATTTAACCTTAATTACTTCTTTAAGGCTGTATCTCCAGATACCGTTACATTGGGGGTTGGGACTGCAACACATGGATCTTGGGGGGACATAAATAAGTGAACAACACTTGACCACCCACAATCTTTGCTGCTAAAATCAGTAAGCTCACTGCAGAGGACTCTTCTCTAGACAGGCCAGGGGGTCACAAGGCAGCTGTGCATACCCGGACCTTCCTATTTAGGCACATTTCTACCCATCTACAGAGTTTGATTTGACTCTTCTCTGTCAGGTAGGGCTACATACTTGCATTTTTTTTTCTTTGATCAGGTTTTCTGGGGACTAAGATAAAGTATCTGCCAGCAGCATATGCATACTAGCTTGGGCCATAACAAAGTACTGCAGATGAGGTGTCTTTAACAACAGACTTTTATTTTTCACAGTTGTGGAGGTTGCGAAGCCCAAGATCAAGATGCTGACAGATTAAGTTCTTGATGAGGGCTCACTTCCTGGCTAAAGGAAGCTTCTCACTGTATCTGCATATGCAGAGAGGACATGCTCAGGTTTCACCCTCTTCTTATAAGGACACTAATCCCACCATAGGGCCTCACCCTTATAACTGCATCTAAACCTAATTACTTTCCAAAGAACCCCCTTACCTCAAAATACTATCATATTAGAGGTCAGGGCTTCAACATAGGGATTTGGAGGGGAGTGGGATACAAACATTAAGTCTATAAAAAAAATATAACTTTTTTTTCTCCACCCCAACTCATTTGTAGAGAAAACTTACTTAACATGCAAGGGAGAATACACTCCCTCTCCAAAGGGGAAAGCTACTAAGTTTCAGCAAACAGCAGTCATGTCCTTTTATTTCATTCATGTCATTCGCTTATCAAATATTTGTTGACTGCTAGACATTGAGCTACATTTTGGAGCTAGAGATTTTTTTGTACAAAACAGACAAAGTCTTTGTTATTATGAAACTTTCGTTTTGCAGGGAAATCACTTAAGCTGGCTTTTCAAGAGAAGCTAGAAATAGAGATTTTGAACAGAATATGTAATCTCCTTTTTAAAACATATTGACTACATTTTTTAAAATGTTCTGTGTGGGCTGGGTATATATTCAAAGGGAATGAAACTAGTCTCTTGAAGAGATATCTGCCCTCCCATGTTCGCTGCAGGATTATTCACAACCAATATGTGGAAACAACTCGTGGATGAATGGATAGAGAAAATGTGGTATATATACATAGTGAAATATTATTCAGCCTTAAAATGTAGGGAATCCTGTTATCTGCAACAACTTGGACGGGCCTGGAGGACATTATGCTCAGTGAAACAATCCAGGAGGACACATACTGCCTGACCTCATTTACAAGTGGAACCTAAAACAGGCGATCTCATAGAAGCAGAGAGTAGAATGGTGGCAGCCAGGGGCTGGGAGGAGGGCAGAATGGGAAGCTGTTGGTCTAAGGGTGGAAAGTTTTAGTTATACAAGATGAGCATGTTCTGGAGATCTAATAGACAGTCATGTCACTGGAATTAACAATCCTGTATTGTATACTTGAGATGTGCTAAGAGGGAAGATCTTAAGTGTTCTCATCACAGATACACACACACACACACACAGATGGTAACTATGTATGAGATGATGGATATGTTAATTAGCTTGATTCTGGCGATTATTCTGGAATGTATACTGTTGTCAAAATACTAAGTTGTACACCTTAAATATATACAATTTCTTTTTGTCAATTATACCCCAATAAAACGGGAAAAACAACGACATGGCAGCCAGTTTGTGTTCTGTGTCCTGTGTTATTAAAGTAAATGCAGCTGTGGTCTGGGTCAATGTCCAGTAGTATTAAGATGCCCTCCCCCCCATGCATAGTTCTGGAGAAGTACACGCACAGACAAGGCAGGGGCAACATGCTATTATTTTAAGATGTTGGTTTCCTACAGCGCTAGAGAGAAAAAGATGGCTGGAACTTCTCTGCCAAGAGAGCAAGCCTGCCGTAGCCTTCCAGCTCCCGGTTGGGGAAGAGCTGAACTACAGGTACAATTATTTAAAGTAACACATGTTAAACTGCTTCAGACCTAGCATTTTATGAAAATCAAGGGGAAGGGCAAACTGTTGACCAAGTTGCTAGCCTCCCACCAGATTTTCCCTTACTTTATCATCATCTATTTTCTATTCTTAAAACGAGTGGGGCCAGGCTCTAGTTCCCAAGGCTACATCGCGAGACTGAGGCTATGTGTTTGCACACTCTCCTGGGAGCCTGGGGGAAAGAATGCACAGTCCTGAGCTAAGTTAGTCGCCCTGAACTTGAGCAGCGCCAAGACTAAGTTAGGAGAAAGAGAAGCAATCATCCTGGTTGAGCCTGGTTTTGACAAAAGGGGTGGGGAGGAGATGGTGTTTTCTTAAGTGGAGCTGATAGCTGATGGATTCCAGCTACAACAACAGGCGGGTACAGCACTCAAATACAAAAACACATGTGGCAAACTGAGTGTGACTTCTGGACCAGGACGAATTGCGCTTTAAAACGTTCCCATTTCCTGTTGGGTGGGACCCTCAGCCCTCTGGTTTGCTATACTCCCCTTGCCAGAGCCAGCGTCACTACCTGGGGAGACGGAAAGGGTGTGGAAGAAAGGGTATCAGGTCTCCTTCCCTGGGTGGGATTTTTTTTTTTAACGGTTAAGGTAGAGCTATCAACAGTAATTTATGTTTTGTCAGCTCCTTTGCTAGGGTGCACCTTGGGGACACACTAGCTGACTTGGACAGGTAGCTTGAAATTGGCCACGGTGGGAGAATTTACACCATGGAAATTGGCAAATGTTACACATTAGGGCTTTCACCCCCGAAGGAGAGCTGGTTTTGTAGCACACCATGGGCCTGCTTTGATTAGAACTGTGTGTTTACACGTTGAAAAATGGTGGGCACTGAGAGAATTTACCTGCTATTTTTCCTGTTTGTGATACTCAAGGGAAAAAAAGAAAGATTTCTAAAAGAGCAGTTCAGGATGGCCACAGTAAATGTCACTCTATTTTTAACAAGATATATATGTTCATTGTCTCTTTCCACCTTTATTTTTATAGGTCTGGTAATATAAAATCTACACTGTCCCGAAACTTGATTATTCTCTTGTCAACAGGTTTTGGCAATTGTTCCAGTTCAGCACACAGAATGTGCCTTAGCCTTTTTTAAGGCTGCATAGTATTCCAGTGCATGGAAATCACAGGATTAATCTAATTCCCTATTGGCAAACATCTAGGTTGTTTGAAGTCCTTTGTTACAACAGGTAATGTTGTGAAGTTTAGCTTGCACCTATGATGTTTTTCCTCTGTGTGTGAGTATATCTGTATAACTAATTCCTAGTTTTTATTGATGAGTCAAAGGGTAGGTACCCACATAATTGTTATAATATTGCCAAGCTGCTTCCCCCTGCAAGGCCAACCCCTTCCCTCAATCACTGTATGAGACCATTCTCACAAAGCTCTGCCAACAGTGTTATTATACTTTTTATCTTTGTCCATCTAGTAGGTGAAAAATGGTATTTTAAAATTTGCATCTCTATCATGTTATGAGTGAAGCTGAGCAACCTGTCATATATTCAAGAGTCATTTGAATTTCCTTTGCCCCTGTTTGTACAGGTTGTTAATCTTTTTCTTAATTGACTTCATATGTATAGAAAATTAGCTCTTTTTCTCTCATGATTTGCAAATATTTTCTCAATGTTCTGTTCATCTTTTGACTTTACCTATGGTGATCTTTTTCATGTGAAAATGTTTATTTTTATAAGGTTGAAGTGAACAATTCATTTATTTACGGTTCTGGCTTACATGTTATACTCAGAAAGTCTAAGAACTTTGAAATTGCAAGACTACAAAACCTGGAAACCAAATGCAATCATGGTTTCCTCCAGTATTTTGTGTTTCATTCTTTTTCATTTAAATATCTGACACATCTAGAACGTCTTTAGTGAAAAGTGTCAGGTATGGATGTACTTTTCCCCCTGAGATGGCTAGCCAGTTCTCTAAAAATCATTTATTAAATAATCCATTTAAAAAATCTCACTGATTTGAAATGTCATCTTTATCATACAATGAATTTCCATTTATATTTGGGTCTATCTCTGGGTTCTCCATTCTGTTTCATGTTCTGTCTAACTATACTCTGGAATGATACTATTTTAACTTTTTAGCTTTATAAATCACTTGAACAGCTGGTAGTGCTAATCCCCCGTTTATTGGTCTTTTTATGAGTTTTCCTACATAGTCCAACTTATATAGTTACCTGCATGAATTCTACAGTTATAAAAACCCTTTCAAAATGGAAACCTTCAAAAGTTTTAAACAGGCATATCAAATAGCATTATTATGCTTTCTTGCCTTATTAATGAGTATGTAAATGGCACATCTTTCTAGAGGGCAAGTTTCCATTTCAAAATCTGTAATGAATCTACCCTCTGACTCAGCAATTTCATCTCTGCAATTTATCCTATAGAATTATTTGCATGACTGTGTAAGAAAATACATTCAAAGATGTTCACCAGAGGGTTGTTTGTAAGTATAAAAATGGAGGAAAACACAAATATTTATGACGGGTATTTCAGAGATGGTCCCACACTGAGTAACATAGAAGAGTGTCTAATTTCAGAATAGCATGTAGAGTGGATATCATTTTTTTGTTGTTAGAAATAGCATATACGTATATAGACATGGACACACTTATATTTGTTGTGAAAAGAACATACACCAAACTGTCAGTGATGTATGATGATGAACAACGATTTTCACTTTCTACATTATTTGTTTTTGTAATTTTGCAATTAAACAACCAACACCTGAAGTAACTTTTCTATCTTTCTCCCTCCCCCACTCCATTTGTCTTCCATCTGAAACCCCTCCCCACTGCTTGTTCTCAGCCCTGCATTTTCTCATCACGTGAATTGTCCTTCTCTGGCCTGGCAAACACCTCTCCTTGTACTGGGGTGGGCTGTGACCCACCACTTGAGATCAGCACGCCCCACCTCCCTGGTCCCAGGGGTTAATTCAGGCACAGGCAAATGACCCATGCTGTGCCAATCTGAGGATTCCTAAAGATGGCTCAGGCGCTCCCAGAGAAGAGCTATTCTCCTCTTCTGGGAATTTTAGCTATAAGGAGTTGCTGCTGGTGACCAGAAGCTTGCCCGATGTAGCCGCTGCCAAGGGCAGAGGTGAAAGATGAGGGACTGAGGGCAAGTAGCCACCAGGCTGTCTAACGGTGTCGTTTGAGTACCTGCATGCAGCCATGGATTTCTCCATCACCTGAATGGAGCAAGTCCCCTTCCCCTGGCTGGCTGCGGTTGGGTCTCCATCACTTGCCCTTTGAAAGATGCGAATCTCGCTCCTGGCGTGCCCCACACTTGCAATGGTTTTGGGAGATGGTGTGAGCTCCCACGCCACACAGCCCACACACACCATGGTGGGACTGAGCCCAGCCATCTCATCTGCCCTCGGTTCCAATCAGGGCTCTGAAATTCATTCCCCAGGTCCACAATTATTAGGGACTTTTCTTGTAAACAAAACCGCTTCCCTAAGCCCATCTTATGTGTGAGTCAACAAGTTAGGTGCCTTTCTCCAGTATCTTCATTATCACTTGGTGCCTAATTAAACCCTTGTTCCATTTCCAGAGTAGATAAGAGTTACTGCATTGCTTCTTTTGTTTTCTAGGTAACTCTAAATCTTTTTCTTTTTTAGTTTGCTTCCAAGACTCCAGTCCGTGGCGACAGCAGTCTTCCCCTACAGGCCTCCTACGAGGACGACCTCAAATGTTCCCATGTCCTGCATGAACATTTCCTTGACCCTCCCAAATAAACACTAAATGGCACAAAGGCAAAGCATGAGGCTTGTTTTGAGTGACCGTGACCAAGCCCTACCCCTGATGGAGTGAGGTGAGCATGTCACAGAATGGAGATATTAATGAGCCCAGTGAAGTTGTGCAAGAGCTGATTGGGAATGCAGGAGCAGAAAAGGGCACACAAAGGTTTGCATCACAAAGACCTGCCTCTGCCTCTCTCCAGCACAATGACCCTGAGGACACAGCCAGATGCCGCTGCCATACACACAATCTCTCATGTGAGCCTCCGACTACCCCGTGAGATGCATATTCTTATATCCAATTTGCAAATGAGAATAGGACATGGCCTTAAAAAAGGTATTTTAGCCCTTGGGAGTCTCAGTTTACCTATTATGGAAAATGGGGACACCTACTTCATTGTGTCACAAGAGTTAAGTGTGGTAAAACCCAACCACAGAGTAGGTATCCAAGAATGGTTGCAATGTTTAATTATTATTATTACTGTTTATAAAGACTAGAGACCAGGTGGATGATACATTTTCAAAAACATGGTTGTAGTGGGTAACTTGCAATAGCCAGCTTTGCAAGCCACAGCAAAATCCCTCAGAACATCCCATAGGCAAGACAATGACATCCGTGTCCCACTGCTGCATTAGACGCCTCCATTTGCACGGCTTGGCACGTCTGTGAGGTGGATGGTGACCCAAGGGACTCAGAACCCGGTCGCAGCTTGTCTGAGGTCTGTCAGTATGCAAACTAAGCTGTAGCAATTATCCTCAAGGCGTTAGAGAGAAATGCTGCTGCCCATACTTGGAATGTTCAGGCAGGCCGGGCCTCGGGACACAGGGCTAAATGCGAGCGTGGATCCTCATTTGCTTCCTGGGATGTGGCGACCTGAGAGCATGTGGAGGGTGACGACCTGTGTCTGGGCCCCTCCTTGGATCCTGGGGCAGAGCCACTAGGGTGCGGCATCAATTAGCCAGGTCCTGCAAGTGTGCCGAGGGGAGACTGCTGTGACTCAGAGGGTTAGGGAGGATTTGGGAAGGTCTCAAAGGCGTGGGCAGGCTGCCCAAGGTCCTGGTCACAGACCACAGGGTTTCAGGTTTGGAAAACATCCTCAATGCCTAAATTTCCTTCCCTGGAGGAAACGGAGTAGGATTGGCCCTCTCTCCCCACTTGGTTTCAAGGCATAGATGCCTCTGCTATATTTACAGGACCCCTGTGGGCTGAGATCAGGCCCTTTTGAAGTAATTTTGGCACTGGAGCCTGCAAATATACACACACCACCACCCTCTGCTGGCCGCTAGCTCAGGGAAGTGGGGCAGCACCACGATAGTGAAGGCCATTTGCTCTCCTCCAAACCGGGGAGCAAGCTGTTCGTTCCGAGGGTCACCCAGCTGCAGCGTGCAGGCGGCTTTGCCTCTTGCTGCTGGTGCCAGCTCACCCCTCACACCTCTTGCCTGGACACTGCGATACCCTCTGATCGCATATTCATAGCTCAAGTCTTTCCTCTCCTCCCAGCAGGCCCCCAGCCTGTCAGGCTGACTATATGGCCCAGCTCTGAGCACGCATCTCCCTCCTCTGCGGTCCTCCACTAGGTCCTCACTGCCCAAGAAATCTCATCCCAGCCCCCTAGGGGCACATTCCTCAGGACAGCCTTTACTCTGTCCCCACGGCCCTCCTACCTTGGCTTTGTTTGATGCCCCAGACTTCCCTTCCTGCTCACGCCACCTGGAATGGCTCCTTCTGCATCTTCATCTCCAAAAACCCTTCCTGCCCTCAGGGCCAAAGTCCCACGGAATGTCCTTTTTGAAACTTTTCCAGTCCTACCACCAGATATCATCTTCCCCACTCCTGTAAATTTTCATACAATTCCCATTTCTTATTGGTCTTGCCATATTCTGAGTAGCAGTGGTTTGGGCACATGACTTACGCCTAACAGACTGCAGACAGGGGCAATGTCTCGTTCATCTTTGTACCTCTTCCAAAACCTAACAACTCAGCACCTTGTGCACAGACGATACTTCTATTTATTACTGAAAGATGTCGGAAGCTCTCAACTAGCCCCAACACATGCTAGAGTTTGAGTGTATTTTTATTATTAGTGTGCTACCAAATATTTAGGGATTTGATGGTTTATAATTCAAGACTAATCAGGCCTTTCTCAGATCATTTCACTCCAGTGGTCTATAAAGAAGACTTTCTAAAAAGGGACCTTCACGGGAGAGGGGCAATGCCACATGAGGGTCAGAGAAGGTAAACAGCAAGGGTCAGTGAGGACTGGACCTCTCTGTGAGTTTGAACATCTCTGGGTCACTCAGAACCGAGGCTGGGCATGGGTGTTTAAGCGACATCTCTCTACACTTTCAGCTGCATTGAGCCAAACTAACTTCTCAAGAATTGTATGTAAAAGCATTTGGAAAATCCTGGAGAAGAGACATTTTTTTTTGTTTTTGGTGGAAAGTTTAGAATGCTGATTCTCTAGAAGAAAAACTTTCCCAGGACATAAAAACCAATGGCAGGCATGAAAGATGTTTTTCTGGCTTTTCAAGTTTTAAGGAACTCTCTTGGTTTCACCCCTACATCTCTTGCTGCGTGGTCTCTGTCTCCTGTTCTGCCTTGATCTGCATTGAACGCTACAATTCTAAAGGCTCTGTCTTGGCTCTCTCCCTTTCTCCCTCTTGTGTCACTTCTGACGTGAGGGCCTCCACACCCACAGCGTCAATTGCCACTTGCATGTAGAGGACTCCTAAATTCATACCCCCAAGCCTTGAGCTGCAGACCCATATATCTGGCTGCTTAGGTCTATAAGGACCGAGAGCAAATAACTGTAACCTTTGTAGGCCATGCCGTCTCTGTTCTAACTACTCGACTCTGCCACTGTGGTGTGCAAGGGGCCTTAGACACTCCCATCAATGATTGAGTCACTTCCTATGTTCCAATACAATTTTATTTATTAAAACAGGTGGTTGCTGGCCAGATTTGGTCTGCAGGACCTAGTCTGCCAAGCCCTGTTTCAAAAGCACTTCCACTCAGCACGTCTCAAACAAAAGTAACCCTCTTCCCTCTAAACCTGGGCCTCAGCTGTGGTTTCTGCCCCCTGAAGTCCACCTGTCCCCCCACAGCCAACCCTGGCCTTTGGGCTTAAAAGCAGGCAATTTGTAAGGCAGGTATTCCATGGAGAAGGTGGGAGAGTGTGGGGGCAGCAGATGGGGTGGAGGCAGAGAGGCAGAGAAGCAGAGAAGAGGTGCATATCAGTTGAAGTCCCTGATCAGGCTGGTCTTCTGGGGACGTCTGGAGCTTGTTACACCTAAAAGTTTGTTCTACATTGAGGCTAAGGAGTGGGCTTTTGTGCATTTACTGTAGTCGTCATTGGCTATGACTTTCCTGGGGAAAGAGATTGTGGGGGTGGAGTATGGGTTTGCTGAAGTTGCCATAACAAATTCCCACAAACTTGGTAGCTTAAAACAGCAGAAGTCCCAAATTAAGGTGCTGGCAGGACCCCATCCCCTTTGGAGGCTGCAGGGAGAGGCCTGTTTCTCCCAGGTGCTGGTGGCACCAGGTGTCCCTGGCCCTGTGGCTGCATCACTCTAGTCTCTGCCTGGGGTCACATGCCTCCTCCTCTTCTCTCTGCTGAGGACACTTGTGACAGTCCTTAGGGCCCACCTGGATATTCTGGGATCATCTCCTCATCTCAAGATCCTTAACTTGAACACATTTTCAAAGACCCTTATTTCCAAATAAGGGAGCATTCAAAGGTCCCAGGGGTTTGAGGTGAGCATCTTTTAGGGGGCTGTTTTCCTACCCAGTGCAAAGAGTAAAACCCCCAGGCTCCTCCTGAGGGTGAAGTCCACGTCTTACTGGTCAGCAACAGAGAATCAAGAAGCTGGAGGAAGGTGCAGAGCCAGGAGGGACCGACAGAGCTGACATACACCGCTGTCCATCGCTGGGTGAGTCAGAATCCTAGGAGTGATTCTCAGAATTTCTCTCTCCCTCCGCATAATGACCAGTCCATCAGCAAATCATGTATATTTGGGACAAAATGCTGACATGTGTGCCTCTTACATTTGGGGGCTAAGTACTTCCTATGGTAAAACCCATTCCCGAGAATGGGGAATTGCTGTCATTCGTGACTATCATAGCTTACTTTTCATTATTGTAGCAAATAAAGAAGCCCTAGTTCTTTCTAATAAAGAAACTAAGTAGCTCTTGAATCTATCTACCCTCTCAACTCTGCCCTTCTCACCCTAGTCTAAGTCACAAGGATTTAGCCGCCTAACTGGATACTTTGATTCTGACTCCCTTTAGTTTTCCTAACTGCAGCCAAAATGCAAATCTAATCTTGTCAAGCCTCCTGCCCAGAAGCACTCCGTGTCTCTCTACTGCTGTTCAACAAGCTTCTTTACCATCACTTCAAGGCTTGTGCTGGCCAATGTGGTAGCTACTAGTCACATGGGGCTATTTAAATTAAACCTAATTAAAACGAAACAAAATTAAGTATTTGGTTCCTTGGGCACATTTCAAGTGCTTAGTAGCCACATGTCACTGGTGGCTACCCTTTTGAACAGTGAAGATTATTATACAACATTTTCATCATCGCAGCAAGTTCGGTTGGACAGCACTGGTCTAAACCCCATGCTTCTCCACTCCAGCCACGGGTAATGATCCACCGCAGGGACTTGGAGCAGCTCTTTGCTCTGTCTGGGGCACTCTTAAATCCTTCTCATCTGTCCACCAGCTCAAGCCTCACTTCCTTGGAGGTCTGCATTGGCCCCTGGATGGGTCCCACGTCCCTGTTCTGTGTTCCATTGCACTGTAGTAACCACATGCTGTATACATGCTACCCTTACCATTTCACACTTGCTAATGCTCGGCCACCTCAAGAACTGCAAGGGTAGAGCCTTTTTCTGTTTTGCTGGACCTGAGGCATTGGGTCCTCAGCATTTGACATATAACAAGTGCTCAACAAACACTTGCTGTTGAATGAATGAATGTGCTCCTTATCTAATGCACAGTGGATGCACAGCTCTGTAAGAGGTACCTTCTGTATTTTTCTGGAAAGGAAGTTAATGGCAATCACAGGCTTCCTCCAGAGAACCTGATTTGCATGCTTTTTGGATAGCCTGTATTTGCTCTAATATTAAAATGTCCAGAAATCCCATCTACTGCCCTTTCTTTTTCTAACTGTCCCATCTCTTAGATTTCCCTGTTTACCCCAGTCAGGATAGACTGATCTTGGGAAATAACTTCTGTCCTTTCCATGGAAATAACTAGTCTCCTTTGGGATCTGGATACAAATTCTCTTCCAGAAGCCATGAAGCCCAGTCGTCTCAAGCATATTTAAATTGCATTCCACAGAATTTGCATTCTTTGCTAAATTTCCTGGTTATGAAGCTGCTCTGAGAACTGACACTGTCTACTTTAAAAGCTCACACTGAGTTCCCCTGTAGGGGAATCTGGTGATAATCCATTAATTATTTTCTAGCTGCTAGAACTCCTGCCCGCTTCCTGGGCCTGTCCATTCCTGAGCAATTCTGGGAGGTACTATGTCAGGTGGAGAGGTATGAGGGTGGTCTCTCCTGCTCCATCACCTGGGGTGGGATGGATGATTTGTGGAGGTTCACAGAGCCCTCGCCACCTGCACCCAGGATTCTGAACAGTGGGAGGAAGGTGGGCATGGGACTGGCAGGCACTCAGGCAAAATTCTGTCTGTTGGAGACTCAATTTAGTGGTCATTGTGTCATAGCATCAGAAGAAAGATGGAGCAACAGTGAAAGATTTCAGAGTCATGTATTTTCTTCCCAAATAAGCTCTACATTTCTTGAGGGCAGAGACCTGCCTTAGATTTCTTCTACTCCCTCAGTATTTGACAAAGTGCCCTGCAGATAGTAAATGCTCTTTAAATAATTCTGTAAGTAATGCTAAGGTGTCTGAACAAGTTTCCTGCTGCAAAAACTCCATCAGGCTCCAAAACGCTAGTATCAAAACTTGGGGGGAAATCTCTTGAGCACAGGAATTGCACTAGAATTCCACCTCCGTTAGAATGGAACTCATAACGTTGGCTTTATTCATTTTACTGTTTTCCAGAAGCACTGTGTTCTAAAGAAAATTTAAAAAGCTTTAGAGTGAGCCTCTATGGGACTTGGCTTTTGATTCAAATCTGGGCATCTGTTTGATCCATATGCCTGTTTCCATATCCTTACCCTGGGCATTGGTCTTAGAAAGAACATTTTCTCAGAGTCTCTTTTATCATGGCAGTGATGAGTTTGGAAAAATCCTTCTTTGTATTGTTCTTTTTTTCCTGTGATCAAGAAGGATCCAAGTTTAGTGGGACCTGACACATAATTTGGAGGACCATTCTTTTAATTAAGGTATCATTGATATATAATCTTATAAAGGTTTCACATGAGCAACAATGTGGTTTCAACATTCACCCATATTATCAAGTCCCCCCCAGCCACCCCACTGTAGTCACTGTCCATCAGTGTAGTAAGATGCTATAGAGTCATTACTTGTCTTCTCTGTGCTATACTGCCTTCCCTGTTACCTGCCTACATTATGTGTGCTAATTATAATGCCCCTTAGTCCCCTTCTCCCCACTCCACCCTTCATACCCCCTCCCCTTTGGTAACCACTAGTCCCTTCTTGGGTTCTGTGATTCTGCTGCTGTTTTGTTCCTTCAGTTTTGCTTTGTTCTTATGCTCCACAGATGAGGGAAATCATTTGGTATTTGTCTTTCTCTGCCAGGCTTATTTCACTGAGCATAATACCCTCTAGCTCCATTTAGGAGGACCATTTTTAAGAAAACGATTATGCCTACAAAATTAGGCATGAGAGTGATTATTTATTTAGAATGAGAAAAGTATCAACAAATTATTAAATGACTGCCTTGAAAATTTAGATCCCTTTCTCTGAGATTTCATGCTTATGCAGAAATATGTCTTCATTGTAACCTGGCTCCCTCCCTAGCTGGTTTTCCCCTGACTCTACAGCTCCCAGGACCCAGGGGGTAGTCAGGGGCCCTGGGCTGATGCTTTATCAGCTTCGTGGTGAATCTGCCTGTGACAGGCAATTGTGCAATTCACAACCCAGAAATATTTACTTAGTGCCTAGTATGTCCCTTTCAGGCACCTTATCTTTGGAAGTCAGGGCTTTATCTGATGGACCCTCTAGATTCTCTGAGCCGATACCTGAGTATGAGAACATCAGAACAGCGGCACTGAGCAGAAGTGACTGAGGCCAAGAAGGACATGGCTTTTGGAAATGGTTTTTCTGTTCACTATTTGAATGGACTTTATTTCTGAGACCCAGGCATTGAGTTCCTGCTGGCTGCATGTGCTCACTACAGAATTATGTAGAATGACTAGTCTGCAGCAGACAGCTTGGCTCACCATCACATTCCTGTGGCTCATCATAAACAGGTCCCAGAATGCTGACTGCTGTCTCCCCACTGTCCCTCCCATAGGTTCAAAGAGCCTATTTCCCATTTCACCCCTGTCTGCTCATCTGCCTCCTCCTCCAGTCATCTCTGTGCCCTTGAGGTCCAAAGCCCTGGAAGCTGCGAGGCAATACCAGTGAGCTGGAGCTGCAGAGATCTGTCAGACCCCAAAGCGAGTCCCCCAGTTGCTCCTCACTTCCTCATCTCACCACCCGGGCAGGAGTGCATCACCCTCTGGAGTCTGCCCTTCCACTTTGTAGTGGCATCTGCTTCGGTTAGCTCACAGGTCAGAGCTTGGTTTTTAGGGGTTGGTGGCAGATGGCAGAACCACTGGATCTGTACATCAGAGTCCCTATTAATGATGTCTGCGAATCCTGAGAGAGGGGAAGGGGAGAGAGCAGGTCCCTCAGCCTGAGTGCTGGCTCTGCCACTCACAGCTGTGTGACCTCATGCAAGTTACCTGACCTCTCTGTGCCTCACCCCATCTGAAAGTAGTGATAATAATTGTATCGCCCTTACGGGATTTTAGTGAGGATTAAATTAATTATTTTTATGTGAGTTACTACTACTACGGCTTGTAGGACTCCATTTGTATAGGAGTCTCTAAGCCTCATGTGGGTGGGGAAGGGAGGCTGTGAAGAATTAGCCGCTGTTGCTGCTTAATTCCCCAGTTCCCAGAGTCCTGCTTATTAGGGTGGCAGCAAGAACTTGATTCTGCATTCCCTAGGATGCCTGCTGGGGCAGGCTGAGCAGTGGCTTCCCCCAAAAGATCCACATCCTAATCCTGGAACCTGAGACTATTTCCTTACACGACCAAGGGACTTGCAGAAGTGATTATGTCAGGCATCCAGAGGTGGGGCGATGACCCCAGATTAGCTGAATGTAATCGCTAGTAACCTGACGATTTGGACACACAGGTGAAGATGGAGAGCAGCAGGGTTTGTGGTAGTACGTTACGGCGGCTCTAGGAAATGAATGGGTACAGTTGATGGACACCACCAGACATGGGGTGGTTCTTGGGCACTGCTGGTCCTGAGAACAAGTCCCAGGGGTACCCCTAAGGAAACCACGTTTCCCACACCTAGGTTGGGGAGGTGACTGCTTCTCCATCCCATCTCAAATTCTGAAGTGTGGCTGCACACTGAATTTTTTAAATGGACCCATCCTGAGCCTGAAAATAAAATCTAGCCAGCCACGGATGTAAGATCCCATTTCGACACAAGCCCGTGGTGGAAAAGAATGCAAGAAAGATCCCTGGTCTAAGGGGTCTCCAGACTCAAATCAAGGAGCTCTCAGATACCCTCTAGCTCGGCTAAATTTCCCAGGTTCTGCTTCTGGGCATAGAGCTAAGCACCAAAATGACTTAACAGACATCACTGGTCGCAGGCCAGTACATTTTCAAAAGAGCTGCAAACTAACCTCTCTGGGAAAGTCACAATTGCAGGAAGACGGGAAAGGCTCTGACATGTCCTGCAGTCAGGCTCAGAAAGCAGTTCTCAAACCCTGCCTTTACCCAGCACAAGTCGACATCCATTGGATTCTGTGCTGCTCACAACACATTGTGGGAGACATTAAGGCCGGACCAAGGAACCCGTCAACCTAAATCACGATGTGATGTCTCAGAGAGCAGGGGTCCCCCAGCGGCAGGCTGTTTTTTTCCATAGCACTATTGCCTCCCTGGTGAAGACTAGAGAGGTTCTCAACTAGAAGCAATTTCGCCCTCAGGGGTGGCAGTATTTAGAGACATTTTTGCCCCATAGTTGGTTGGAGGGGGCGGAGGAGTGCTTAGGGATGCTGCTGAACTCCTTTCAGACATAGAAGAGCCTAGCAAAACAGAAAATTAGCTGGCCCAAAATGTCAGCAGTGCTGAGGATGAGAAACACTGGGCTGGGGCCGTGGAATCAGGCGCAGATAGAGCAGTGAATCCTCCCGTGAGGACCTGAAGACGGTTCTGGTGGAATCTGGACTCTGTGCCATTTAATATTTTCCACAGACAGCATAAAAGCCTACCTACCTCCGGGCATCCTGCACTCTATCTTCTGCAGAGCAAAAATTAAAAATGTTACTTAATGGTTAAAAGAAACAAAACAAATGTGAGTCAGCATTTAGCTTGTCAGACTTACACAACCTAACAAGCATATTGATAAAATACCAACACATGTGCTCCTTGCAAAAGATACAATATTGACCCATTTTAATGTCATAATTTTGGTTCTTTTCATCCTCCAACTGAGCATCCTAAAATAAATGTTTCACACACACACACAATACCGCCATACACATCACCCGCCCCCCCATCACACACACACACACACACACACACACACACACACACAGACATCCTGTCAGCAAATGACACTGTTAGCAAAGGACACATTGGATCGATGTGTTCCCCTCTCTCTTCTCTTTTTCCCAAATGCAAATGTGGTCTCCTGGCAGTCGGCAGAGTGGACAGCAAAGAGGAGGAGCCTTTAAAAATGCACACTCTGGGCCCTCTAAAAAATAATCAAAGGTTGACTAGAGTATATTTATTTTTAAAGATGTCTGAACTTTGCCTTACTGCCTATCACACAGACACATGGGTGTTTGCTAGGGAGAAGGATCTAAGCATAGGGGTGGCAACAGGGATTTAGGCTGGGGCCACATATTTTCATGGTTCGTAGGCAAATTTCCTTGTGACTCACCCACAGATTAAATTCTTTCAAGACCTTGGCCTGTGAGCTCGTGCTAATTTGCATGGTGCAATTTTTCCGTGTGATCTGCAGACTGAGAGAATGACTGCAGATCTTGGCCTGTGTTCCTCCTCAGCATGAGTAGTCACCCATGTGGTAGGATAACTTGCTGAAACAGTAAAGTGCTTCTTGTTTTCTGGAATTGTACCTGCCCCCCATTCTGAGAAGGTGGAATGGGCTTTTGTGCTTCCTTGTTTCAGAGGGTGTTTCTGATGCAAGACGAAGCAGGCATTTGGATGGGCTACCCCACTGCTTCTATGGCTCTTACTTACTTTTTATTTTGGGGAGGCCTAAACTCTGTGAAGGAGGATGCAACATGGGAGGTTTGACAGAGGGTAGGAAGTGCATACAGAAGCACGAACTTTCGGGGAAGCATGCAGATTCTCCAAGGATGAGCAAAGGAAAGTTGGCTTGGGGTCCTGTGTCTGGCCCATTTCCTGGGGGTGACCCAGTGTGGTGGGAAATGACAGGTGTGCCCAGGAAGGTGCATTTCAGGTTCCAGAAACCCATCTTAGCAAATAATCCTGTGCTTGGCTTGAGCAGAAGCAATAATGCCACCCACCTTCATGAGGGCAGGGGATGGGGCATGGACTTAGAGGGTCCTCCTCAAATGTTCTGCTACCCAAGACCCTCTGGGCACTCCCCCAACACGAGGGGGAGTTTGGGGAAAGGAGCTCCAGTGGTGACTGAGATTGTATTTCCAAGCAACCTAAGTGGAAAGGGGGCTTAGAGTCTCACTTGATTTGACTTTAGAAAGAGAAATTAGTGTGACAATTCTTTCACTCTAGTCTGTGGAGTAAAATCAAGTTCTGCTAGAGTTACAACTGAATCCTGAAGTCTCAGTGGCCTCACACAACAAAGGCTTCTTTCTCACCCATGCTACTGTCCAGCCAAGGTCAGTAGGGTTTTGGCTCCCCAGAGAGACTCAGGGACCTGGCTTGATTGACACACCAGGATCCCAGCATGTGGCCTTCACAGGCATCAGGTTGGAAAAGAGAGGGACTGCAGGGGTAAGTACCGACTCTCCAGTGCTTTGACCAGGACGTGATGTAGGGCACATCAACTTACATACCATTGGCTAGAACTAGTGACGTGGCTCCGTCCAGCAGCAAGGGGACTAGGACACGTGGGTTTTGGTGACTCTGCCATAGCCTCATGGGACTTATCTAACACAGGATGTGTCTTTTTATTTAATGCCACTAATAATTTGCACTTGTGTAGAGCTTATTGCAAATGTATTTTTAGGGTTATTTCCGTGTATTGTCTTATTCTAGTTCCCTCAAGCTCTGGGACTAGATCATTCCGCCATTCTACACAGGAGAAAAAATTAAGGTCCACAAAGTAGAAAAACAACTAGCAAATGGAAAGGAGGAACTAACAGCCATGGTTTCTGACCTGCACCTGATTTGCTCTTCCACAGAGGCTACAGAGAAAGTGGAGCTTTGTCAAGGATTTATTTAGAATATTGATTTAAGGAACCTCCTTAACAGTCAGGGTGGGGGTGGGGCTGGAAACACTGTGCCTGCTTATCTCTTTGCTGTTGAGAATGTAAGCAACCACTATATCGAGATTTTAGTGAGATTTTGCCAAATGGGCTGATTTCCCGACACAAACTCATTCCCGCTGGTTGAAATACAATCACTCCCTCCTCTCGGAGCTGGTTTTATGCAGTGTTGCAATAGACGGCTTGTGTTCATTCCGGGCTAACTGGGTCTCCAACCACATCCTGACCTCAGTCACTGCTGGGGCTCAGCGGTTGGTCACTCTGCAGGGAGTAACGTGGGGCTTCAGAGCTGCTGCGGCCCCCAGTGAGAGGCAGGCCAAATCAGAAGCAGCATATCAGGGACTGTCCCAGGTGGGGACACCACGTGCATCTCTGTCCTCATAAGTAAAACCCAGATTCAAGAGAAACGAGTGACCCAAAATGGGCCTAAATATATGAATAATAATAAGGAAAACAGCTAACCTGGACAGAGCTCTTACACTCTGCCAGCCACTGTTTGAAGCACTTAGCCATTCTAACTCATTGAGTCCTCACAGAAATGCTGTACATGGTCAGCATTATTCTTACTCCTTCCTTCAGACTACGGGAACCAGTTACAGGCAGCCTAAATGACTCGTCCAAGGTCATCCTGCTAGGCAGTGGCAGCGTTATAGGAAACCTCAAGCCTGAAATCAGAACAGCAGTGATGGATTCTACCAATAATTTTTGTCTTCCTGATTGTAAAAGTATTTCTTTTACTATAAAAATAAAAAACAGGTCTATGGTGTACACGATTGACAAGTTGAGCTATTTTTAAAGTTTCTGATTCTTCTTGCCAACATGCCCCCCAGAAAGACCAGCAGTCTGTACTTCCACAGCAGAGTATCAGAGGCAATTCTGCCTCAGCCCCCTCTGGGTCTGGATGTGAAGGGGGCCACTCTGAGAGTGCTGTCCACTAAGCCTCCTGCACTCGAATCTCATCACAGATTTGCTTCCAGAACCCAACCCAAGAAGAGGCCAAGTTACCGTGTTGAATTTCTGTCTTTGAAGTCCAGTTGCATGTGTCACCTAGCCTGTGTGAGCCTTTCCCCTCAAGTGAAGGCGGGTGTAATAAGAGTATTTCTCTTACAGGGTTGTTGTGAGGATTAAACGAGATGGTCTGTGAAGTCGTAAGCACTGTGCCTCACACAGAATAAGTGCTGGTCAACCATCAGCAACGGTCATTGTCACCAACTCACCAGAAGCTTTGCTGGAAGGGGACGGTCTCCAGGGATCAGCCTGCTTAGCTGGCTTAATAAATGCTTTGTAGAAGCAAAGGAAAGGAAAAGAAGGGATGGGAAGGGAAGGGAGAGGAAAAAGAAACAGAAAGAAAAGGAGTCATTCCTGGAATCTGCAGGATGCCTGTCATTTTGAGGCAAATGATTGAGGCACGTTAGCCGACCAGTTTTCACTCAGAAGCGCTGTGTGTGTGGAGAGGGGAGGGTTAATTTCTGAAACAGGGAGAGCAGGTGCAGACTGACCCAGTTCTGTATCTTCTTCCTGAGTGCAGGCACTAGGTATTTGACATCCAAGTGACCGTGGAGAGATCAATACCCGTGTTTTCTCTCTCTGGAAGCACCAGACGTGGCGAAGGCAAGCCAGGACACTGGGCTGGGAGCGCGGGTGCTCTTCCTTGGCCACAGGAGATGACAAAAGCTGTTTCTTCATCATCATCAACTCAAGCATCAAACATAAATGGATTGAGGGGCACTGAATAACCCATACAGAACATAAAAGAACAACCAAGTAATGGTCCTTCGCCCGTCAGTGACTCATTGTGAACCAGGCACCCTGCTCAGTGCGTCACATGCACGACCTCACTCTGCCCTTCCTTGGGGTGGGGACGGGAGCCCACTGTACAGACCAGAAACCGAGGTGGAAATTCCGAGGAGGAAATGAGCCTCAGGTTGCCCAGCGCTTATGTGGCAGAGCCAGGACTTAACCCTGGCCTCACTACAAAGCCTCTGAAGTACTCTTTCAGTTGCTCACTCACCAAACACTTATTAAGCACCTACTAGGTACAAGGAGCATTTTAGATATGGGTTACAATGCCAGAGATAGCCTTCCATCCTTCTACTGGTGTCCTGAGGCTGCTGGAAGAGATGACTTCACACTTGGTGGCTTTACAGAAATTGATTGTCTTAAAGTTCTGGAGCCCAGGAGTTTGAAATTGAGGCGTCAGCAGGGCTGTGCTGCTCCTGGAAGCTCCAAGGGAGGATGCATTTCTCGCCTCCTCCAGTTCCTGGGGGCTGTGAGCATTCCTTGGCTGGAGCCCATGTCACTCCAGTCTCTGCTGCCCAGGCCCCATTGTCCCCACTCCTCTTCTGCTGTGTCTAATCTTGCTCTGCTTTTCTCTTGTAAGGACACTTGTCATAGGATTTAGAATCCACCCAGAGAGTCTGGGACAATCTTCTCATCTCAAGATTCTTAACTTAATTACGTCTGCAAAGACATGTTCCCAAATAAGGTAACAGTGACAGATTCCGGGGATTAGGAAGAAGATATATCCATTCAATTCAGCACAATCCTTGAAAAGCTTACACTGTAGTGAGGCTACATGCTAAGCAGATCAGTAAACCTGTTAAGAGCCCTGGTGAACATAAAAGAGCTCTGGGACCCCTTTGGGTTGGCGGGACAGCAGAGACCCCTCTGAGTGAGCAGTTCTGAAGGAGACCTGCGGGGTAAGAGGGAGCCAGCTGATCATCTCCCGGGGGCCCCGTCTGGCCCTTCACTTGCTCATTTATACCTTAACCGGGTAAATACTTTGTGGATTGAGCCCAGCAGCCCTGCCAAGAGAGTGAGGAAGGAGCATTTTCACATATGCAGATAAACTGGTTTCAGTATCACAAATATCACAAATTGCAAGCAGCCTCAACAGACCTCTAGTTCTGTTAGTGCCGGAAAGAGGAGCTGCAGCTCAGCTGTTATAAATCCAAGTTCATCACTTTTGGCCGACCACCCCAGACCTTGTAATGGATTTACAGGTAATAACAGGACAGAATGCCACCTCATCCGGCTACCTTTTGCAGTTAGTTTACCCTGGAGGGGCCACTGGTGAGTTATACTACTCAGATTTGGTATTCAATGGTTGCTTTATTGATGGCTTTTTAATATCTATGGTGGGCACTGAATTATAACCTATTTTAATATTTTCCCAGCCCAAAATTGTGCAGCCACATTCCATGGCAAACGGCTTGGAGGTATTGATGATTCATTGGCTCATCTGTCAGAGGAGAATCCAGGCTGCCTTTGGGCTTCCGGCTCCTCTCGACAGAGGTCGGTGGCTTTCAGTTTGCTCACCTCTCCCCTTTGACTGTGATCGTCTTAAAGAGCCTCTTGTTCCTACGTCTGAGTTCAGCTAATTGCCAAGTCTATTTCTCTGTGCTGAAGGACAGCCCTGACAGGTGGCCAGGAGTTTCATCCTGTATGCATGGCCAGGAGCTCTGCTGGAAAAGCAAGATCGGTGGAGGCCTTCCTGTAGGATGTGCCCACTGCCCGTTCCCGTGGCACCTGAGTGCTTCGAATTCTCTCCTTAGGGAAGACAAGCCAGCAGGCCTGAGTGCCAGGACCGGGAGGCATGGGGCCTGTGTGGATGGGACCCCATGGACTTGCTGTGTGACACAGTGCTGCTTACGCTGAGCCAGGCTCTGAGAGCACCCACAGGAGAGCCCCTCTCCGGTGGGGGATGCTGCCCCCTGCCCCGTGTGGTGTCCCATGAGGTGTAGGAGGGGAAGTGACGAGCAGGGCAGGGAATTGCCAGGAATTCCTATGCCCTTCCGGGGCCACTGGCTGGTTTTACCTTATAGGCATGACTGGTGGTTTCCCAGAGCACAGCTAACTCTGGGGTGGGTAGGTTTTCATAGCAAGTGTTCTGAGAAATTCTTCACTCTTGGTCTCATTGGTCTTGTGTATCTTTATTTTCCCTTTGACCCCTTTTTCTCAAAATTTTTTACATTTATTTCATAATGAGATATGTCATAATTATCTTTATGATATACCCACAAGATGACCTAGCAGATGATCTGTTATCTTTTATGTAAAAGATTTTAAAACATCTTTTTTTAAATAAAAAAAAAAAGGGTACCTGCATAGCTCCTGTAGTCATAAAGGAACATGACTGTAGTGGGCTACATGGTGGTCTCCCTAGAAATATGTCCATGACCTAACCCTGGGATCCACGAACATGATCTTACTTGGAAAAGGCGTCTGTGCAGATGTAACTAAGTGAATGAGCTTGCGATGCGATCATCTTGGGTGATCCAGGTGTCTGACCCAACGGCATGTGTTCTTAAAGCAGAGAGACACAGACAAAAGAGGAGGCAGAGACACACAGAGACAGGTGAGGAGGTGACATGACCATGGGGGCTGAGAATGGAAGGATGTGCCCCCAAGTCCAGGCATGCTGGTGGCCACTATGTGTTGGGAGAGGCCAAGAACCGATTCTCCCCTCGAACCTCTGAAGAGACTGCTGCCCTGCCTGTATCTCCACTTCAGACTCTAGCCTCTAGAACTGTGAAAGAATACATTTATGCTGTTGTAAGCCACCGACAGTGGCTTACACGGTGGCAACTGGTTACAGTAGCCCTAGGCAGCAGAGTAACTGCATTCCCTTTTTAGAACTTGCTCAGGAAATGCTGAGATCGGATGGCTTCAAGACCTGACTTCCAGCTCCCTAGAAGTGGGGCATCTCAGGCGGCCAGCAGTTGCTGTGCAGCTCCTAATGGGCTCTCTGTCAAGGCATCCAGGCTACTGAGCAGAGGCTTGTGGTATAAAATTCATCCTTGACAGCATACTATTTTTCTGATAGCAAATTATACTAGAAGAACTTGGTTTCTCACCATTATAATAACAGCACGATTGTGCTGATAATCCACACAGAGCACAGATTTTTCCCTGGGTTGCTTTGATGCCATCGAGTTGCATGGAGGATATTTTTGTGCATTTTAGGGGCAAGCTCTCTAAGAGGCGTGGTCTCTGAGAATCTCTGTCCAAGGCAGCATGTAGTATTCCTGCTCTGTTTTCACCAGGGGTTCTTCATAGAATCCCCTTCAAACCCTTGAAGCCTCACCATCCTGGGGCCTTGCAGCTTTATAATAAAATATAAATTGACTGGACACCTTCCATGGGATACTCAGGTCAACCTCCTGCCGGCTGTAAAGACTAATCCTTTTTCATGGTGAACTAATTACAGATGGTTTAGAAGAGCCTCATGTAGTACAAAGGACTTTACATATTCATGGTGTTAATATTAGCAATTATTATCACAAATGACCTATCGATAAATGGACAGATAATGGTCTGTAGAAATTTGTTCATGACACATAGGCTCTTAATACACCTGATGAGCAAAGACAAACCTTCATCATCATTCTAAATGTTATGCTGGTTGACATGAAGGGAAATGTTTAAACATTTACCAAGCAAGCTTTACGAACTTATGAGGTGATGTTTTAGACTCAACCTACTCAATCAGAGCATCTGTGGCCTTGGGGAGGATTAGGATGATTACAGGAGGGTCGCAGAGAGAGACACTGAGCCCATTATCAGCTTTTGGCCTCAAAAATGGTCTCCAGAAGAAGAGGGAGCTTAATGTCTACCCGTAAACAGATAGATTGAAAAGGGACTAAATGAAGAATCAAACACTTGCCTCTACGGGGCGGTTGAGGCTGTCTTCTCTGGGAGTTAGGGAGCCCGAGGAGGCTTGAAAAGGGAGGCCAGGAGGCCTTGGGAGCCGGAAGGACCACCCTGGGAGGAGAGGCATTTCAGAGCTGGTCTTGCCTCTGTCCCAGGGAGCTGAGGTGGGGCCAGGCCAGCGCCGGCAGACCGTCATATTTTCTCTGTCACAACACACTGTCCCAGACTGGGCGGCTTAAATAACAGAACTGTATTTCTCACAGTTCTGGGGGCTGGAAGTCCAAGATCAACGGATCAGCAGGGGTGGTTTCTGAGGCTTCTCTCCTTGGCTTGCAGATGCCACTGTCTCCCCATGTCCTTCCTTGGCCTTTCTTTTTTGTGCCCGCATCCCTGGTGTCTCTCCCTCTTCTTATAAACCCACCAGCGTTTGGGACTAGGGCCCTTGTGACCTCATTGAACCTTAACTACCTCTTTAAAGGTGCTGCCTCCACATACAGACACATTCTGAGGTGTACTGTGGATTAGAGCTTCAATATATGAGTTTTGTGGGAGCATAATTCAGTCTGTAACAGCTTCATCCGATTTCTGAAGGGTTCTATTCCATTTTTTTCTCCTTGAAATACGCAATGGCTCTTCCTGCTTACGGCTGTCTGCCCGCTGCCCGAAACCTCGCCAGTGGACGAGATGTCCTTGGCGCCTCTGTTCAGTAGGGCAGTACTAAGGTATACAGACCACCTCCTTTTCAAGGCCTAGGACACCTGAATCGCCCCAGATGGCCTTTGCTCTAAGCTGGCAACCAGAATGTGGCAGAAGTGACATTTAGCAGGTTCTGGCTGGGACCTCAAGGGGCTCCACTCTCTACTGGCAAACCGCCATCACCATGTGGCCAAGTGGGGATTAGCTGATTCGGGGAGGAGGCCCTGGAGCCAAGATCATCATCTCAGCCAAGGTCTTAGACACGGGGTCCCACGGGAGGGAGTACCTCTAGGATCTGCAGAGCTTATGGGGCAGCTGAGCACAGATGCCTGGGGGAGCCTGGCAGAGACCGGAAGACTCACTCAGCTGAGCTCAGCCCAAATTGCTGACTCGCAGGACCACGAGCTAAATACGTGGTTCTTGTTTTAAGTCACTACATTTTGGGGTGATCTGTTACAGCAGTAAAAGCAAATAGTACCCTGGAACCTAGAAGATGCTCTCTGACAGACTTTGAAGAAGAAACCCTGGTTGAAGATGTGCCAAGCCTGGACAGCAGAGCAGCAACGAGGCTGCAGGGCCCATGGAGGAGTCAGGCCTGGGTGGTTAAATGCTTTCCTTGGGATGAACACACAGGTTACTGGCTCCAAGTGGAATCTCTTTTCAGGAGAAGGAGACATGAGCCCATGAATAACCAGGTCCATTTCAATTTCTTCTTTGGGTTCCCATGAAGAGAGTAACACTGACTTAAGAGAAAGTCCAAATAAATAAAGATTCTTCTCTCCTTGGATGGCTTTCAATGGTTGATATAAAGTGTGCAGTTCCGCCAGAACTCTTGTGGTCTTCTGCCCACCCACCCCCATTTTAGGGAACTGCTCTTTCCCACCCTGAACCAAGAGGCTGGAAAGGAGAGCTGAACGGAGAGTGACCAATGACGCAGGCCTTCCTGATGTCAGTGATTGGTTGAGGGGTGGACAAACACCTCAGAGCTGGGCCAATCATTGCCCTCTACTGCCTGGCTGTATTCTCAGACCTGGCCAATCAGTATCTTTGCTTAGGACCTTTCTTTTCAGAAATTGGAAAACCCCTTTTCTCTCAGGTTCTGTTGGGATGTGAGGCCATGTGAGGGGAGTTGGACAAGCAGATGAACTAAGGGGAGAGAGAGAGTCAGGACAGCTGCCTTTACTGTGTTTGGTTACTTGAGTCTCTGCATTTCCTTTTCCTGCTTGTGCTAGTTTGAGTTGGGTTTCTGTCACTTGAAACTAGTCCTGATGAATGTGGGCAATACTTTGCAAAAATAATGCACTATTTCTTAGGAAAATAAACATACGAGCAGAATGCAAATTTTGCATAAAATTTAAGGGAAATATAGAGCTCATCACTTGAACTCAGTGGTGTCCAATGATCTCAGTTGAAAACTGCCTGCAGTGAAATGGTGCTTAATAAGGGGCTTGATGTAATTATGGGTGGTCTGAATTTCACTAGTTATCTCAGAGTGCTCAGAGGAGGACAGAATGCATAAATAAGCAGCTACCGGTTGTGCATAATTCTTAACTCAGAGTGCAAAAACATGAGCTGAGCTCTGAGTGCAGATAAATACACTATTCTTATGGGATTTGTAACTGTTCAGTCATGGGAGAAAATGAGTCAGAAATATAAAAAACCTATTTAAATAGATGAAACTGAGGCCCCGAGGACACTGGAATTGGCTGAGACAATTTGTCCCTCCATATAGACTCCAGCTTGTTAGCATTATCAAAATAATTTGCCTAGGACCTACGGAGCTGACCCAAATATTGCCAGTTGAAAGTAAGTTTGTTTGTTATCTGAAAGCTGTGCTTAACTTCTCACGTCTGAACATCTCTGATTTTCTTCTGCCAGTGGAAATATTTTCTAAGCCATCAACCTCTCTGAAATTTTCTAAACATCCCATCTCTTCCCATACCACACTGTTTTTTTACGGTCCAGTTTCTCAGCCCAATGTGCCCCCATGCCAACACTCTGTTAAGTGTCTCTTTTACTCTCTGTATTTTGCTGAATTTTATTACAGATTTCTTGGCTTCTTAGGGACCATAGTCCTCCACTATTGTCTATTCCCTGTGGCTTCCCAAATTTATCTGGTTTGTTACTAGTGCATCCGACAAAAGAGGCCCTTTTATCGTTCTTCACTTTGCCTCTTGCCCACGCCAAATTCTACTGGCTGCCCCCAGTTCTTGGTCTCCGAGTCCTGGACGCCCAAGTCTCCAAGGCACTCAGATTTAGTCTGCTCTGATTTCACATGTCAACCACAGGACATTCTGCCAAGCGACAGGGAACAAAAAGAGCTAAGCATTTTTCCCCCCATACTACAGGTTTCATTAGGCATATATATGTGTGTGTCTGCCAATAATAACAGGTACACAGATGCTCTCATGCCTAGTAACTTCTGCTCCACTAAAGCTGCAGCTGTTCAGAATGGCATCCCCGCTCGGCTTTTAGCCATATGCGAGCCTACTTCAGCAGAACCCAGGGCCCTCGCCAGCCCCCAGCTTAATGAATAATCACAAGAAAAACACAGGTTAGCACCCACCACGGGCCAGAGCAGGGGTAACTTTGCCAAGTCAGGATCTCTGTGTTTCCCACTTTGCTTTAATGCAAGACTTCTTCGCTGTATTTCTTCAGAAAGCTCAGGACACTGAGGTCATTCCCTCTTCTTGGCAAATGACATGTTCTCAATTTTCCTTTGATTTTTTTTTTTTTTTTTGGTAGGGGAGTTTCCTTTTATTTACATATTGCAATAAAAGAGAGAGCACCCCAGATCCAAATTTCAGGATGTCTCTGTAGGATGGTTTGAGGTAAGACTTTTATAGGGAGGAGCAGACAAGTTAGAGGTGGGGTGATCTTACAGTTGGGACTGTCTCTGTTCAACAGTTTTTTTCATAGGGGATAACAAGTCATTGACTAACAGCCCCCAAATCCTGATGTGGTCTGTTCCCACTTATTTGTTTCACACATCTTTACTCTGGCTCTCCCTTAGGGGAAATCACAGAACAGATGTATTTGTGTGACCACATGCAAGCTGGGGGCTTTTCATGTCAGGATCAAGTGGCTATTCCCTCTCATGTGGAGCTCTAGATAGCTTCCATGAAGCTGGGCAATGCAGTCATACCACATACGATGGTATTGTATGGAAAGTGTATGTCTAGTCAGGGAGGGACCCGGATGGGTGAAGGGAGTTGGAAAGCCTTTCCAGAAGAGGAAAAGTGAGGACCTGTGGACATCCAAGGATGGATAGTGGTGGAGCAAATGGTGGGAGTGTGGATTCCGGGGACAAAGCCTGCCTGTGGTTTGCTAGCTGCCGGACTTTGGAAGGCAAGTTATACAATCTTCTTGTCTCCATTTTCCTCTATGAAATAGAGGAAACAGCCATACTGTATTTGTTTTCTATTGCTGTGTAACAAATTACCACAAACCTAGTGGCTTAAAATAACACCCGATAACTAGCTCACAGAGTTGAAGGTCAGCGGTCCAGCTTACTGTGGCTGTGTTCTCTGCACAGGCTTTACAAGGCTGAAGTTCAATTGTTGGCTAGGTTGAGGACTTGCCTGGAGACTCTGGGGAAAAATCTGCTTCCCAGCTCATTCTTGTTGGCAGAGCCCACTTCCTTGTGGTTGCAGGACTGATGTCCCTGCTTCCTGGATGGCTGTCTGCTGGGGGCCAATCTTAGCTCCTAAAGCTCATTCATCTCCCTTGCCATGTGACCCCCACCCCCACCCCACCAACCTTCAAGTCAGCAGTGACACATCAAGCCCTTACCATGCTTTGAATCTCTGACTTCCTCCTCTTCAGTCAGCTAGTGAAAACCCTTCTTTCAAAAGCTCATGTGATTAGGTCAGGCACACTTAGAAAATCTCCCTGTCCCAAGGTCGACTGATCTGGGACTTGACTTACATCTGTAAAATCATTGGATTGAATAATGAGGAGAAGGTGTGTGTACGCCAGGGCCGGAATCTACAGGGGCATCCCGGAATTCTACCGCCTGAACCTTCTTCTGAGGAAGTTGTGGGACCTAAGTGAGCAAGATAAGTAAAGCGCCAGGCACTTATCAGCTGTGTTTCAGGGAGGAGGGTCCTCATGCAAAGAATTAGCCAGTTGGCCTCCCAGGATGGATGAGAACTTGGTTGGGTGAAGGACAGTGGTAGGACTGGGACTGAAGAAACAGAGGACACACATCCTCCAGTCCTTGGCCAGGGGGGCTACATCTTGATGAAACTGGGAACAGGAAGCACCTCCCTGCTTGGATGAACACTGATGTCTTCCCTGGCTTCTCTGCTGTGCTGCTGGCAGTGAGGACTGGGGTTTGGAATGAGAGAGAAGAGACCTGAAAATGGCCTCTGGACCAGCCCACTCAGAAACCATCTGTTGGGAGTTTTTGACTCTGGGAAGAGTGGAGCAGTTTCCTCCAACTATAAGTGCAAGAATTCAGAATCCACTAAAATAATAGCTTTCCCCAAACCAGCCAAGCAAGGCTCTCATTGGGAGGAAAGAAACAGAAGTCAGGATTCCCACTCCCTCTGCTAACCAAACACAGGCTGTGGTTGAGGTTCACTTTCAGATTGCATGAGGCCAATCCCTTTCCTAGCCTCCCCTCACTGGCAGGGGCATCGGACAAGGGGCCAAAGCCTTGTGGAAAGCCTGGCGAGAGGTGGATGGCCATCACCCACGAGGAAGAACCTGGGCTGTTGTCCCTTCGACATGGTGAACTGCCTGCTCCCAATAAATCTGTGCTCCAAATGGCAGCACGAGATGAGCAGGAAAAAGAGGTGGGGGTCAGTAGAGAGAGAGAAGCTGAGAATAAAGGGGTTGCCTTTTTCATTCCACCGATGCCACGGTGGGAAGCTTTTCCTTCAAAAACTCCTAGACAAGCCACTTCTCATTTCCAGCTGAATTTTTTTCTTCTCTCCTGGCACTTTCTTCCCCCTCTCTTATATCTTCCTCAGCTTCTGGATCTTCTCAGAGCTTCCCCCGGAAAAAGCTTAAGCCAATTTACTCCCCTTGAACAACTGTCACTTTTGAAAAGCTGCCCGGTCTCTCTGCTGTGATTTTCAACGACAGACTCAGGACTAGGCTTTCTCTCAGTGAGAGCAAGCAGGTAGGAGGAGAGGGAAAGACAGGAGCCTCTGATGGTGGGAAAGACACAGGAACATGTGCACCCACACTTCGGAGAAATGCTCAGTCTGCCATCACAGGAAAATATAACCTTCTCAATACCTGAGGAAGATGTCAAGAAATAAAAGCAGAGTCATCTCAAGCTTGTGTTTTAGCTGCTGGGTTTCCTACACAAGGGAGGCGTGACCCTGTTTGACCTTGCCTGTCAAGACCAGAGGGTTACAAGGAGCTCTGACTGAAGATACATGGGTAAAAGGCCAGGCCACACTGATCGGTGTTGACATGTCAAGGGAAACACGTGGTCTGACTTGGGAAGCCAGACCTTTCATCCCCAAGGGCAGGGAGGAAACCAGAAGCTCAGCCTCTAAGATGCAAGCACAGCGGCAACCTGTGCTCCAGGTAAGCCCTGCCTTCCATCACTACTTAGAAAAGGAAAGGCTTCATCTGGCTTGTTGGTTTAAGGCCTGAAATAGTGAAGACTCTATTTCGCTTGCCCCCTGGGCTCTTTCCTCTTCAGTATTCCAGACAGGTGCCAAACGTGTCTTCCTGCATGATGGATCTTGGCATTGGCCCGCTCGCTGTGATTGTCAGCTGACAACCTGACAGGAACACTTTCTCTGATTGCATTTTTAGCTTGGATTGTGTCATGCTTAGTTACATCTTGAGGGGGAAAAGAGAGGAAGGAAGGGAAGAACTTGCAGAAGGACAGAGTGTCAGAGAGCACGTGGAAAGCCCACTCTACACACCGTGAGGCCTTTGCATTTCAACTTGATCTTGACATCCGATTGACCAATACTGATTGAAAACCTGAAACATTCAAAACAAAGTGCAAGCTCTGTCTTCCTCTGAGATTTAAAGGGAATGTGCTTGGGAAGACGTGCTGTGGTCCATCTCATGCTGGCAATGAGCTCAAGTTGAAGAAAGACTTCATACCGTTATTTACGAGCGTGGTGGTAAAAAAAAAAGAAAAATCTCTCATTTAGACTAATGGTCTCTTGCTGGCAAGTGGTGAAGATTGCTGATTTGTCTTGTTTTATTACCTGCACCTTTCCCAGTGTGGCAGACCATTTGCTGATACAATTATTTTGGGTAGCAGTAAATGGTAAGTAATTATAGGCACGGTGGCATCCACATGTCTGTAAAACCCTAGTTTCTAAATATTGACTAGGAAGTGGCTATAAACAAAGGGGGCTTGTCTGTGTGAGAGACAAGCAATTAGCAGGTCATTTACTATTTCTTTGCTGTTGGTTTTAATTATTTTTCTGCACTGAAATCTGGAGGCTTCACTGGCCCCCTGCACACTGTAGCAGACACACGGGCCTCATCAGCAATGCTACATGTGCTCGTATTCATCAGGGCACCCTCTCACTTAGGGTGACGAGCGACTACCTCTCACAACAGAACTCTGAGCATGATTCAAATTCTTGCTGGCTAATGAGTCTTCCATGTTCCATTTTTAACTCTGATATAAGTAACAGCACACATGCTTATTAACACCATGGCATTGACGTTTACTATACAGTGGGTGAAGGCAGGTGTTTTCTGCCTCTGAGGTCCAGTTTCAATACTCATGAGCATAGCTCATCCTTCTGTCATAGCCCACAAACCTCACTTGAGATCTCAGGTATTCAAAGGAAGTGAGAAGTAAATACCACAACCTTCACATTCAACCAACCACACAAAACTACTCTGTCACCTCCAAATGCAGTAAGGTCACCAGTCCTTATTGATCGATCTTCTGTTAAATGACTAAGATCACTTTTGGCCAGCAAATGTGTGTTTGTGACACATAACTGTGTAGAAATCAAGCTCAAAATGAATTGTAGGACAAATTGATGAAAATATTTTTTGCTTTTCTGCCAAAATGTACCACTGGACTTTCCTTCTGGAGCGAAGCAACATGGGGAAGTTTAAGGCCACAGAAATGTGAATAAATGAATGCTGACCCGCACTTACAAGAGCAACTGACTTTGCCCACAGTCCCTCATTGTCAAATCCTCAACAGACGTGCGGATAATTTTCTAAGAGCAAGATGTCCTAGTTCTCTGATCCAGACTCCCACATCATTGATGAAATAAGGGTAATACTGAAAATGACACCGTCTAGGAAGCAATCTCAAACTGCCTTTTTAAACTGCCTTTTTAATTGTACACAATCAGTGGACTCGAGAACCACTTTCTTTCCAATATGAAATCATCAGCCATGGAGTTGCAATTGAAATTCACCACAGTGATTTCAGCCATAACTCTCAATTTCTTCTCTTTCTACTTTCTGAAGGATTTTTCCCCCCGTTAGTGTCAGCACTATGGAATAATGACCAATTAAATCGGGCTAGCACTGACTTTCCAGAGGATTTACGGTCTATGCAACCTCCCAAGGGACCATAAAACCGCATCATGGCATCTCACTTGAAATCTCTTTTATTAAGAAAAGTGATGGGTGTGATGCAAAAGTGAACTCTGGATGTGAGTGGTATTTAGGCCAGTCTGTACTTCAAAACAGAGTCCTAACTCACATGAAGGCCTTCTGTCATGAGCTGGGGATCTCAGTATTGATCATTCCACCTTCTCCAGCGCCTACCCCCTGCACCGGCCCCCACCCTCTTACAAAAACATGCTTAATTTTAATTCTGAATATGCGTAGGTTTTTGTTTCTCTCTCTACATTTTGCTTTGGATTTTAGGAATTCTCACGTAAGGTTTTTATCTCTGGGGAAAGCATCCGCTTCAGATGTAAGTCAGCTCCAATCATGAAAATAAACGGCTGTCAAGTTATAACACTCACCAAAGACGGCCAACTCACGTTTTAAGTAGAACAGAGCGAGCACCTTGTCAGGGAACTACCCTTTTACTTTCTGCCCAGGCTGACCTCTCGTGACCTTTGACCCCGGACAGAGGCTTAAGGAAAGGGAAAGAGCAGGGTTTTCAGGGAATAGCATTGCTGCTGCCTGGAAGGCACCCTGGTCTAGCGGTGCGCGCTGAAATCGACCCAGCACCTAAGTTGCTCGTTTGGGAATCTCATTCGGGAAACTGGAGGCCGGCGGCGGCTTTTGCACATCGGGACCAGGTGGGGGAAGTGGCCCCGGGAACCGAGCCGAGCTCGGGAGCGAACACGGAGCCCAGGGGGAGGGGCCCGGAGCTTTCCTTCGCGAGGCGGCCGCAGGGAAACTTCCTCGCGCGCACCGCGGTCCGCTCGGGGCTGAGCTCGGAGGTCCGCCGCCGCTGGCGGGGGCCGGGCGGGGAGCCCTCGCCGAGCGGGCGCGAAGCCGCCGCGGGCAGGGCGGGGCGGCGTCCTCACCTGTTCCAGCGGGCCACCTTCCTCCGGTAGTACCGCAGCGCCTCCGGGCCGGCCAGCAGCGCGTCCTCGGGCCCGCGGCGGGGCGGCTCCTCCGGGCCGTCGTACAGCGGGTGGGCGAAGAGGGCCTGCAGCCCGGAGCCGGGGCCGCGGCGGCCGCCGCTGTCCCGCGCCGTCCCGGGCCCGGCTCGGGAAAAGTTGTGCGCGGCCGCGCGGGGGTCCGGGGCCGGCGGGGAGGCGCGGCCGGCGCACGGGCAGCCCCGCGGCCGCTGCCGGGGCCGCAGCCGGCGCCGCACCTGGGGCCAGAGGTGGAAGTAGAGGTCGGCGGAGAGCAGCGCGCCCAGCAGCAGCAGCGTCAGCAGGCGGCCCCGGCGCAGCCCGGGCATGGCCGGCCGGGGCGCGCGGTCGGTCTCCGGGGAGTTGGGCGGGCGCGGGGCGCGGAAGGCCGCCTGGAGTCTCGCGGGCCGGCCGGGGTCGCCGGGGCCGCAGTGCGCACCGCGCGGAGCAGCCCCTTGAAGGGGTGTCGCCTCTGGACTCGGGGAGCGCGGGGGCTCGCGGCGCTGGCGGGCGCCCCTTCTCCGCGCGGAGTGGAGACCAGGGGCTGTTCCTGTTCCCCGCGCCGCCCGCCCAGGGGCCCGCGGCAGGTGGAGGGCCGGAGCGGGCGGCGGCGCTCGCCCCCGGCGGGAGGGAGGCGGCGGCGGAGCCCGGGGCGTCTCTCCGGAGGATGCTGGCGCTCCGCGGCTGCGGTGGCGGGCGGCGGGGACGCCGGTGCCCCCGGCTGCCCGGGACGAGCCGGCCTGCGCGCCCGACTCCCAGAGGCGGAGGCAGCGCCGGCCTCCCCCCGCCGGGCCTGGCGCCCGCACCTCCGCCCGCTCTCGGCTGGCACCTGCCCCTGGCGCAGCCCGCCGGCCAACTCCCGATCCCTCGGCCGGCCCTGCCCTTCCACCTTGTCACCCAACCCGCTTCTCGCCCCCTTCCCCCCACGCTCGCCCCAGGCCTCCCACTTTCCCTGTCTGGCACTTGGCGGGACACACCAGGTTTGTGTGAAGCCTCTTATATCCCTTTTTATTTTTGATAACAAAGACAGTCCCCCTGAAAGCCGTCCTCCTGTAAGATCTGCCAAATGTCTTTTCTCTCTTGGTATCTCCCCACAGAGCCACATACTAGATCCATAATAACTACATGCGTTGTGACTAGCATGTAGTAGGACACCCGCTTAGTGGATGAAAATGTGTGACCTTTAAGAATAAGGCACCGGTTTTACCTAGAATATGGTGGTTACCTGTGGAGATGGAGTTTGATTCCAACTGTGCCTGCGCTTTACAAAGAGGAAATTTTTCTTGCCCTGGAGGAGGGAGGGGCCTCCTGATAACCCCACTCTGAACTTTTGCATTTAGCTTAGTGTGAAAGTAGTCCACCCAAATGAATCACTGGGGGCACATGTCAGGCATTCTCTTGACATCCTGTGAAGTAATTCATACTTCCTCACTCCATTTTCCTTTTGGGGAAGTAGGGAGGGAGAGGTGGTAGCCCAGCCCCGACTCCTGGCTCCTCTATTTAATGACCTGGTAGGATAGTGAAGAGCGAGTCTGACCAGGGAGGTGGCCCCATCCTCTTGAATGTTCAAGAAAATGCATCTTTGCCCTGAGTTGTCTGTCCAGATAGCAAAAGCTTCCCTTGTATGTTAGTTAATCCTACTCTTTAATCACCTACTTCCCTTGCTGGAGTCCAGAGCCCTTAGACACACTTTGACTTGTGAGTTTCAGACCAGAGTTCTTTCCCCCAGGGTTGAGCAGGCGATTCTTGTGCCATCTTACTCCCATCTGTAAATGATGATAATAGAACCTACCCCAGGACAGCTTAAATGAGTTCAAGGATGTAACTTACTTGGCTCAGTACGTGATATGCGAGTGTGAAAAATGTGTTTGCTAGAGGGAACCTTCTTTCTAGTTCTTGGTTCCTGTAGTACACTGGGTTAGGTTAGATACCACTCACGAGTGGGATGAAAATAATAAAGGATGGAAAAGAAAGATACCAGACAGGGACTATTTGCAGGAGCACATCATGGCCTGAATGCCCAAGTGGGGAACCCCAACAGGATGCTATTGCCTGTTACTTCCCCCAGCTGGGTATGGTGGTGGGCATTTTTAGATTTTCTTAAACCATTGCCTTTTTATCTTCAATTAAATTTTAATGGGTCTCCAGTTTCTGAGAAACTTTGCAACCTCTAACATGTCTAATTAGGCATCATGGCCAGTGGATAAAGAATGGTACCACATCTGCAATAACTATGTGGCAAACTGGTTTGCATTTTCTGGGTTGGCACGGGACCTGGGCATGAAGCCATCTGAAGTCTTATGACTGAGTCTTCCCCAACCAGGGCATCATGCTCTCTTAGTGGACTCTTTCATCTGCCCTCAATTCAGGGCACAGTATTCCTAACACGATTAGAGATGACCTAAGCATGTTTTCCCTGCTGTGGTAAAAGGTCAAGAGCAGAACTGTTTGTGGAAGTCAGATATTAAGTGTGAGTGATGTTGGGGTGGGGGTGGGAGTCCTAGAGGCAGGATTGGGCTGGCAGATGCCACTATCCTCAAGGTTTCTCTGCTTCTCCATATCTTGGCCCCTTCCTTCCATGCCAGCCTCATCTCTATCCCCTTGATTCTCACCAAAGTTATCCCCAGTTGCTGTTTGCTAGGACCCATCACCTGGCTTCCAGCCTCCCAGAAAATCCATCCACACCTTTCCATTTCTGCTGCTCTCAAATATATCCAGGACCTCATCATGTCTAGCTTAGACTCTTGCAAATAGGCTCATACCTTGTCTCTTTGCTTCCGATACGGCCCCAGTTCAAGCTGCCTGCCTGTGTTTTGATATAATCAAAACTCTGGTCCGAGGGAACCTTCTTTCTAGCATGCCCATATACCCTTGGTGCTCTCCCATGGGAAGGCTGTGTGGCTTCTCACTCTGATGTGGCGCTTCATGGTTTGCTTCTGTCTCCCTTTCCTGCTTCATCTCCCATGCCTCTTCCAGAAGCCCTCCAGTTTTCACCTGTAATACTTTCTGCAGTTCTCCAGGTGCTTCATGCTCTCACAGACATACCTTTAATTAGAAGCTTTTTCCATCTGGAGAATGTCCACTGTCTGCCTAAGCTTTGGCCACTTGTCCTGTTTTCTCTGTTGCTGTTGCTCATGCCCATTAAGCTCTGTGTCATGGGCTGTCAGGTAACCCTCATAGCTATTTGCATGCGCTCCTATTAAAGCTTTTACCAGGTTGTGTTTAGTGTTGTGTTACAGGTTGAATTATATCCCCATCTAAATTTGTATGTTGATATCCTAGCCCTTAATACCTCAGAATGGGATCTTTGGAAATAGGGTGGTTGCAGATTTAATTAGCTGAGATGAGATCATACTGGAATAGAGTTGGCCCTTCATCCAATATGACTAATGTTCTTATAAAAAGGGGATATGCACTCAGGGAGAACTCCATGAAGTGAAGATGAAGGTTGAGATCGAGGTGGGGCGGGGGCTACGACAAGCCAAGGAACACCAAAGATCGCCAGCAAACCACCAGAAGCTGGGTACAAGGCATGCAGCAGATTCTCCTGCATGGCCCTCGCCAAGGAACAACCCCATCGCCACGTTGATCTCAGACTTCTGGCCTTCAGAACTATGAGACAGTACATGTCTGTTGTTTAACCCCCCAGTTTGTGGTACTTTGTTACAGCAGCTCTTTCAATCCAATACAGTACACATGTCCGCCTTCCTTACCGGGACATGGCCTCTGAAGTATGGAGGGAGAGAGTTACTTATCCATTGATCTAGAGCTGAGAACAGGGCTTATTGCTTGGGGAAGAAGTTTTTGCTGAGAGAATGAAGGCAAATCATTGAGGGCAGGGATCTCAGGCTGTCTCCGCAACTGTGGCACATCATATAGGGCCTGGTATGCAGTAGGGACCTCACTACTGGTTACAATAAAATAACAGTTTTGGACCCTGCAGGAGAACACAGAAGATGTATAAGACATAGTTCCTGCCTTCAAGCATGTTTTATGGTGATTAGGGAAAAAGATTTTCCTGTACCTATGGGACAATTAAGAAAAAGTTTGAGGCAGGACACTGAGCATATTCAGGAACTTGTGCCACTGCAGGCCTTAGGGGGAGCACACGCACAAGGTACTTGTGTTCCCTTTCAGTGTAGCTAAATATCAAGCTCTCAACCTCCAGAAATTAAATTATGAAAACAAGAGTCAATATTTAGACACGAGAGTTCCTCAATCTGTGAAGGTTATACTTTTATTTTTATCTTGCACATATTCACATGTTGCTTAAAACACAACTAGCCATTTCTTTTTGGTGTGGTTGGTTTTCTACACTAGACTGTAACTCCAGGGTGCAAGGCTAGCGTGCCTTCTCCTTCCTTTCCCTGCTTTCATAGGTTCTCATGCACAGCAAGGCTTCAGGCTGAAAACTAACAAACTCCTGTAGGATAAATGGTGTTTGTGTATGGGGGTCTATGAGTGCTCATTGCTCATGTGTGAAGGGAGTGGTTTGAAAAAGAGTCCTTAAAATAAAAATATAGACTTATAAAATGTGGCCCCAGATAAATATGAACTATTATGTTTAGTTAGAATATCTAAATCTTAGGAATCTTAATGGATTTGTTGACAGAGCAGTAGGTAAGAGATGTACTGAAATAACAAAGCCAAGTGCGAATATCGGTGTCCCTAGGGTATTTTTGTGACTGTACATGTGTTTAAGGGAGGGCCATCTTTACCTGCTAGCTGTGTCAGCCATCAGTGAGGAAGGAGGGAGGTGACTAGAGTGCTGTGAGTGATAGATCCAGAATTCAAGAAGATTAACAAACCTGGTGCTGATTTGGTATTGTGTCCGGTCTCTTCTTTTTCTCAGCTTAGAAAGTACAAATTATCTCTTCATGACCAAAGCATAATTCTTCAACATAGGCCAGAGATTTTTCAAAGTGCAACCCGTGCATCACAATGACCTGGGGTGCATATAAAAATGTAAATTCCAGGGTCACACCCTAGATCTAGTGAATCAGAATCTTTAGAAGTGGGGCCAGGAATTTGCCATTTTGATATAAGACTCTGTACACACTGAGGTCTAACTGATAATACACTGTAGTTTGGGAATCGGTTCAGAGGACAGTGCTAATGAGAACCGGCTCAGATTTGATTCCAAATGGTCTAGCTAGGGTCCGTTCATTGTCTAGGGTTGGCCGTCTGGCCTGTGTCATGAGGTCCGGAGAGAGCTGTAGAGGCAGTGTGTTTGGCCCAGCTCAATCCACTGATGCTGGGAAGACACACAGACAAGCAACCTCAGTGCCCATTCTTTGCCAATGGTGGGTACGTAGTGTGATCTTGCTTTAAAAAGTCATGTCTTTGTTGATCAGTAAATTTCTCATGGGAAACTGGGTTACCTTCTTTGGGCCCTGGTTTCCTCACCTGAAACATGAAGCGCAGAAACAAATGATCTTTAAGGTCACTTTCAGTTCTAAAAAGTGATCCTTTTACATTTTTTTGCTGTCCTAAGCATAATAATTAAGCTTCTTTTGCACAACTTTGCTCCCAGTATACACCAAGTAATGAGATAGCAAATCAGGGCATTTGTGGAGGAAGAAGAAGAGAGCTGAACTCAGAGTCAGGAAGCTGGGGCTTTGGTCCTGGCTCAGCCAGGAACTAGCTCAGGGGCATAGGGGGAAGATTATTTAGTCTCTGGGCCTCATTTTCCTCACATGTAAAATGAGTACTTCAAGTTAGACAACTTCAAAATTCCATTCCAGAATCAATTTCCATCAGTAATGATGACAAAATATGAATGAAAACTGAAAGAGTTCCCTGCCAGCAGATGTGCCTTAACAGTAATGCTCAGGTAATTTTTCAGATGGAAGGAAAATGCTACCAGAGGGAAACGTGGGACATCAGAAGTGAAGGAAGAGCAACAGAAATGGTAAATATAATAGATTATTTTTCTCCTCTTAAGTTCCTTAAATACATGTGGTGATTGGAAGCAGAAGTTACAAGATTGATGGAATTTCAATATATTTAGACGTAACAACCACTACAACGTAAGAAGAGGGTAAAGGGACTTGTATGCTGGTAAGGGTTCTGTGCGCTACCTGAAGTCATAAAACACTAATTCTCAGACTAATTTGATTAATTAGATGGAGAAATATTGTTTGTATGTTGTAATCCCTAGAGTGACCACTAAAAAAGTGACACTTAGATATAATCAAAACTCAGTAGATACATTGAAATGGAGCCCTAAAAATACTCCAATCATAGAAAAGAAAGCAGGAAAGGGGAAACAGAGGAACAAAAAGCAGAGGTAACAAACAGAAAAATTATAAAATGGTAGACCTAAATGCCAACATAGCAGTAATTATATTAAATATAAGTGGTATAAATACACCAATTAAAAGGTGGAGATCATCAGAATAGGTTAAAAAAAGAAAAACAAAAGAGAACCAATGATGTATGGTCTACAAGAAACCTGATGTAAATATAAGGACACAGGCAGGTTAAAAGTGAGAAGGATAGAAAAATGATTTACCAAGCAAAAACACTAATCAAAAGAAATCTGGAATGATTACATTAATATCAGACAAAGTAGACTTTAGAGAAAGAAAGACACCGGAGGTAGAAAGAGGGGTTACAAAATCACAAAAGCATCAGTTCACTAATAATAATAATCCTAAATGTGTATGTCTCTAATGAGAGCTTCAAAGTACATGAAGTAAAAGTAGTAAAATTGAAAAAAGAAATGGACAAATCCAGCGATTATAGCTGGAGACTTAAATGCTTTTTTTCCCTCTTCAATTAATAGAGCAAATAGAAAATAGGCAGGGATATAAAAAGAACTGAACAACACTATCAGCCAGTTGGAACTCATTGGGAATTGATATTTATGTGACATTCCCTCAACAGCAGCATAATACGTATTATCTTTAAGTGTACATGACATTTACCAAAATAGACTACATCCTGGGTTATAAAACAAACATAAACAAGTGTAAAAGATTCAAAATCATGCAAATTATGTTGTCTGATCATCATAAAATTAATTAGAAATCAATTACAGAAAGATAACAGTAAATAGGTAAGAACTTGGAAAGGTAAACATATACTTACCATATGTCCCAGTAATCCCACAGCAAGGTATTTATCCAAATAAACTGAAAATGTATATGCACACAAAAATCTGTCTGTGAAGGTTTATAGCAACTTTATTAATAATTGCCTCAAATCAGAGATAATGCAAATGTCCTTCAATGGGCAAATCTGATAAACGACAAGGAACAAAGTGTTATATGCACAGCAGTATGGATGCATTGCAAAGGTATAGTTCTGAGCAAAAGAAACCAGTCTCGGAAGACAATGTGTTGTGTGGTTACATTTATATGATACCCTGGAGATGGAAAAATACAGCGGCAGAGAGTAGACCATGGGTTGGCAGGTGTTGGAGCGGTGACAGAGGTGTGGCTGCAAAGAAGCAGCCTGAGGCAGCTGTTTCGGGTGGTTGGGGGTGTTCTCTATCCTTCAAGGAATAAGGATCACATCAATCTATACATGTGCTAAAACTCGCAGAGCTGTGCATTTAAAAAAGATCGACTGTATTGGTCATCTTATTCTTCTAACTATATGTTAAAAACAAAATAAGATAAAAAGGGAAAGATGCATCCCTTTATCCAAAAGAATTTTCCCTAAGCCTGGCTTGTAATAGCAAAATTGCAAAATACCTAAGTGTCTGTCTGTAGAAGAATAAGTAAATACATCATGGTATGATTATAGCATGGGGGTAAGCAGTTAAAATGAAGGAAAACAGCTATATTTTCTCAACATGGATGCATCATCTTCAAATTGTAAAAGGATACTTACATATGATGTGTGTGTGTGTGTGTGTGTGTGTGTGCAGGAGATGTGTGTATATGTGTTTGTGCAGGAGAACAGTATGATACGATTTACATAAGCTTCAAAACTGGCAAATGATTCTTGCTATTATTTCAGATAAATATGTATGTAGTAAAATAATAAAAACATGCATGAGAAATGATGAGCATGAAATTCAGCATAGTGGCTATATATGGGAAAAGAGAGATCGGGCTGTTGAAGATTATGCATTTGCTTTGGTAGTATCTTTAATGATTTTTTCTTGGAAAAGTTCTGAAGCATAGGTTACAAAATGTTGAAGTTTGACACAGTTGGGTGGTGAATACATGGATGTTGGTCACATTATTCTCTATACTTTTTTGCATACTTAATGATACAGATTTTGCATACTTAATGAAAAATGACTTGATTTACCCTGTGACTTCGTATCCTGGATTATTCTATCTTGTAAAAAGATAGTTGAACTGAAGGGTTGGGTTTTGATATTAAGGTTCAGCAGGTTAGTGAAGGTCAGCAGTCAAGCAATTTGCCCCATTTCTTTTTAAAAGAGATACCTGCAAGAGGGCAAATGATATACAAAAGAACAACCTTGACACACGAGCTGTATTTTATATTTTGAATTGGAAGAAATACATAGGCTTACATATAGCTGCTTACACATCATATCGTTTTTCTAGGCAGCATTCTTGGCCATGTGATGTGAGCCTTACAGACCAGACTGAACAACAAAGGATGTGTTGTCTGTCTCTGTTTCAATTTTTACAGCACAACTATTTTCAGAAGGTGGAAAGTTGGGTTTGGGGGTCATTAGAAAGTCATGTCTTAAAATATGTTAACTGTTGTCTAGCAACTCCTAATCCATTATATGAATTCACAGCCAGTGGTTGAGACAAACATCCAGCAAATGTAACACAAATAAATATCCTGTTCTGGCTCAAAGTTCAGTCTCAGAACATCAATACAGCTAAAATAAATAGAGATGAGTCCAGAAAGCCTTGAAAATTAACATAGGTCTTAAAAAACTCTGGAGGGGGTGGAGAAGTAAGAATCTTATCACCGATATGTGGGAGGACTACTGCACCGTTATATATGTCCTTCAGTGCACAGCTCTCTCTTCACAAAGTCCGAGTCTCTTTGACTCACGTCCCTTTCTTCCCCTCCACCTCCCACCTCCATGAGCCCCACACCACGGGGCTGGCTCTCTTCTCTGTGTCCCATCCCACCCAGTTCTTTCACATGCAGGGCCATCTGATCCGCTCCTTCCGGCAGCCAGTCCTCTCTCCGCTGCCTACACAGTGCAGCCCAACAGAGGCCTGTTAGCTGCCTGGGTAATTTAAGAATCTTTCCTTCCTCAAAGGAGGATTTTAGATACTTGTAACACAATAATATACTATTTTAGCCTTGTCACACAAATAATTATAAAATGATCAATTGTGATAAGGACCATTACATGATCTTAACTCTTTTCGTGCCATTTTATATTTTAAATTCAGGAGCAAAGATAAAAGTTGTAAAAGATGATTGGTCATTTCAGACACATATAGATGACTGTTCAGAAACATGCCCAACTAGTCGTGTCCTCTTCTGTCTGGGTTAGACAAAGTCCCGCACTTCACAAGCTTCAACTTCATTCCCCTGATTGTTAGGAAAAGACAAAGGGACCCTGTGGTTTCTATACTTTCCCTCAGTTTCTCCCAAATGTATGGTGATCATATTTTATGAACTAAAACTTAGAACTCGGGGTCTAACTCATGCTTTCACACACGCTTTTACAATGGAGACAGGGATAAAAAAAACCACGATTCTCCTCTCTCCCTGAAAATATAGGAATTATCGCTGCCATGACCAGGCATGCGTAGCCGAGTCCTCATTTCCTTCTTGGGTTTGAGATGCCGCCTTAGAGAGATGAGTCAGTGGTAACAGATAGATAAGCCCTTTCCAAAGTTGATGACTCAGCTCTGCTAAAGAAGGGCGCAACTTTGACTAGTCAGAGTCAGCACCTTACTTTCATGATGTGTGTATATTTAATTATATAAATAAGACATGAATATTTTCTCTGTAAAATATTGGTACAACATACAAGACTTTAGCAAGTAAAAGGCCCCCTTCCTTCCTCTCCTCTGCCTTCCTCCCTTCCCTGGAGGTAATAACCATTGTTGATTTCTATTGTTGGTTTGAGGTGACTCACGTAGTTTTCCCTCTGTCACCTCTACCCTGCTATTAATCAATGATATGCAAATGAAAACAGTTGACAAGGCAGAGTTTCTTTCTTATCATATTTGACAAGGCAGAGTTTCTTTCTTATCATATTTTCACTGCTAAAAATGAACGAAAATTCCAGACTTGGTTAGGGCTTGGGAAAGGAATTATAAATTGGGGCAACTGTTCTGGAAGCTAATTTGGTAACACATGCATTTGTATCAGTCAGGGTCAGTTAGGAGACTGATATGAGGTGACTGAAAGTGCATGAATTATTTGAGCAGGAAAGATTTAAGCAAAAAAATTGTTGTTAACTAGTAAAGGTGGCAAGATAACTTTCAAAAGGTCCAGAAGTAGCATGTGCAGAAAAGAAGCTACTGTATCTAGGCTGAGGAAACACGGACAATGTCAGGTAACATATTATGAATGAGTAATAATGAATGAATATCTGAAATTGTAAGAATGTACTATGCTTTTTAAACTAGGATGAGGGTTGGCAAAATTTTTCTGTTAAGGGTCAGATGGTAAATATTTGAGGCTTTGCAGGCCAGACGGACTCTGTCACAATAGCTCAGTAATGCCACTGTCATAGGAAAGCAGCCACAGACAGTACATCAACTGCTAAGCATGGCTGTATTCCAATAAAACCAATAAAACTTTATTCACAAAAATAGGTGGTAGGTCAGATTTAGTCTATGTGTGGTAGTTTGCTGACCCCTGAAAGAGACTCTCTGAGAGTTGCTATACCAATAATAGTGGTTCCCTGGAATCAGGGAAAGCAGATTTTTATCTGGTTTAAGGAAATACCAACATATTTGCTGGTCTGTGTGCTTTTCTTGGAAGATTTATTTGGGCTACATGATGATTGGCATAAAAGGAAGGAGAAATGAACCTCTGTCACTGTGAAATAAATGATTAGATCATTTTCAATTAATTCTGTGGACAGTATGTCAGGCCATTATGTTCTGGAAACAGGTTTAATACTTGCCTTACAAGTTCATCTTATTATATGGAGCTTTTGCTGTATGGAGTTGTGGGTTGAATGATTGGGGTTTATGGCATAATATAGCTGAATCTGAAAAATAATCAGTAATGACACACACAAAGGGGCCTGAATGAGTTCTTTTACCCATGATTTGTTAATTCATCCTCATTCACTTTTTCTGTATATTTGTTTGCAAGATAAATTTAAGAGGACCGTGGCACCATAGAAATTGATGATATTTTGGAGGGACTGTTGATGGAATATGGGTATATACTGGGTTAAAAGATAAAAAGCCAGGGAGGACTGAGCATATTAACTGGAAAATGCATTGCTTGGAGTAGGAATGCTTGTACTTGGTAGTTTTGGTTAGTTGAGGGAACCACTAACCTTCTACCTTGAAATTGGATGAGTTAATGCTCATTTAATCAGATTAAATAATACACATTAATTTATAGCCTCGTAACATCCTCTGTGTCAGCTGGGTTCTCTGGGAAGCAGATGCTAAAATGGAGAGTTAGGGTTATGGGGCAGGGGGAGCCGTCTGAGCGCCATGCAGATCTCGTCGTCTCTACCAACCCAGTGAGGGGTTCTGGAGCAGGGTACCTTTTGGAGGAGTTGGGTGTTGGGGGGGAATTATGTTCTTTGCTTTGCTCAGTCTTTGGCAGGGTTGCCCTAAGAAGAAGGGAAGTGGCTACCAACTGCCTAACTCAGTTAATGGCCTTAAAACCTGAGGTGGACCACGAACGGAGCTAACAGCTGGAGGCTGTCAACCAGCAATACTCCTTGCAGTACGTCCTTTCTTGGCAGGGAATCTGAGTGGCATATCTCTAGGTCTGATGCTTTCTGTCCATTTTCTGAGTCTTCCATTCAAGTCTCATTAGCAGACTTGTCTTCCTCTGCTCTTTGCATTGAGGTTCCCAGAAACCTCTGCTTATTTCTCTCTCCCCATTGTATAAGCTCTTCCTGGAAGATTTCTTCCACTTCCATGGCTCTAATGTGGACTTCTATTTTCTTCTATGCCAGAGATTGCCTAGGAGTTAATAATGACTTGATATGTTAGTTAGGATTTTAATGTAAAAGTTAGGATTATATTTGGGGTGGGCATGAACCATAAAATCTAGGTAACAACGGATTATTTTTAAAAAATCTGGACATTCTCAGTTCAGAGGTGGTATGTATGGTGGCTCCATGTCCAGAAACCCTTTTATTATTTTTCTCTAAACTCCTAGTGTATGGCTTCCATATTCAAAGTCACATCACAGCCAAAACGGCTGTTGGAGCTATCACACCCTTGATCTTAGCAGATGACTAGTGGGAGAGCGGAAGGGCAGGCAGAACTTACCTCCCTTTTGAGTCATCTAGGTTTAAGCAGTTTCCTAGAAGTCTTCTAAAGCATTCCTGTTTCCATCTTTGGGCACAGCATAGTCACATGGCCACACCTAGCTACCAGGGAAGCTGAGAAATGTGGATTTTCAAAAAAGCATTGTAACCTTGCAGGAGAGAAAAGCATGCAAGAAGAAGATTAGAATGGATGGTGACTGCCTATAATCAGTCATATTTCACATTCCCGAATCTGTGTTTCCAGATCATACCTTCTGAATTTTGGAAACATGAGTTCTTCTGTCTACTAGACATTTCTGCCTGGATGTTGCAAAGGCAACTCAATATGAACATGTGCTAAACTGAACTTCATTATATTGACTGCTTGTTATGTTTTGTCCTCTACAGTTATGCCCTCAAGTACCTGATCAACCAAAATGTCTCATTGCATACTGTTCTCTTTCCCTCCCTTACTGTGGTCAATCTGTCTCATAGTCTTGTGAGCACTTTTCTAATTATTTTTCAAATATGTTCTTTCTTCCCCTTTGCCACTGCCAGAATCTCGGTTCAGGGTTCCCCCTCCCCATTTTTTTTAGCTAGAGTATTTTTATATGGCTTTATTCACCTCAGTCTTGCATCTTGTGATCTATTCTTCATGTTTTTGCTGAAGCTATTTTTGCAAAATGTAAAGCTGATCACATTGTTTCCAAAGCTTAAAATCTCATACGGTCTACATGATAAAGGGCAAATTCTGTAGGAAGGCATGTCTCATAGTCTGATGACTGCTCTCACTCTGGCTTTATTTTTGGCCACTTCCTGTTGTACAGCCTGTGTCTTGTCCATGTTGTTTTATGCCTTATGTGCTATTGGGAAACACTTAGCACACCCAGACAGAGGTGAGCCTCCATAAGACATAAATCTTAAATCCCCTCTTACCTGTCTGCACAATGCCCCTACCTGGGAGCTATAGCTAGGTTGAAACTCACGTTCTTTCAATGAAGCTCAAAGAGTTACCACTTCTAATCTATGAAGACAACACAAGTATGACAGATTTTAGGGGGAAAACTGTGACTTTGGATTTCAACATGTTGCATTAAGTTGGCATGAACTCCAAGTAGAGTGCACATTCATTCTTGGGGAGTCTGGACATGGAGGGACAAATGAAGAGAAGGATCTTGATGAGGCCAGCATAGACATCACAATCTATCTTATGAGTATGGATGAGGTAGAGAGTTTTGGAGGAATGCTTCAATGTATTTGCAAATATTAGAAGTAGAGTCAATCGTTGCTTACTTAAATCTAGACCTGTTGTTCTTCAAGCGTGTGGGTAGTTGTAGCACTGGCTTGGCAATTCCTTGATGGCAGGGGACAGTCTTGACTTCTATGCTCTTCTCTTGACCGTCTGTCATGGTGGCGAGATGACATTGCTCAAGGCTTCATGTTATTATGTGACAACATCCCAGTAAAGAAGAGATGGGCAGGAAGAAATGGCTTTGTCCTTAAATGCCTTTTTTTATAGAAAGTAAAAAACTTCCCAGAACCTCTCAGAGGTCTTCCCCTTATCACTCACGGTTTGCAACCCCAAGTGCGAGGACATAAAAGGAATGGAGGAAAGCACGTCTCCTGGATTCTAAGAAGGGTTGAAGTGAAGCCTCACTTTTTGGGGAAGAGAGACATGTGATTGGAGCTTGGAGGGAAGGATGAAAAAAGTTGGCAGATGTTCTGAGGGTCTAACAAGAGAAATAGAAAAGCTCAAAATGGATCTTAGAGAAGCAGGAGGGCTGGTCATCTCTAGAATTTATGGAGGGATAGAAGTGGAGAGCAGAGGTGGAGGGAAGGAATAGATTAGAAGGGACGGATCGAGGAAAAGAGGAGAAAATCTGGAACATCAAGATTTGGGAAAATTTTACACATTAGAATGGAAACTACAAAAAGGGGGAATAAAAAACTTCCTTGGAAATTAAATTTGATGACCAGAAGGAAGGAGCCAGAAAGTTCTAAATTTCCGTGAGAAAGGAAGGATTTGCAGATGAGGAGACATCTGACATGGAAAATCCATTTTTGGCTTTTCCCAACCTTCTGCTATTTGTGAAATAACAAACGATGTTGCTCAGACCTCAGATGCTCCAATTTCCTCAGTTGAAAGAGGCCGTGTTGCTTCTGTTATATTATTTATAAAGTAGGACTTTTTGCTCAATCTTAGGATGAGAGAGTGAAAATAAGTCTCTGGGACAGAATTCAAATCAGTTACATAAAAGACACATATAAAGTACACATAGTGTGTGTGAGACACTAATATTTTGAGATGACCTCAAATGTAACACCCTTCTAACCTGCCTTAATTGAAAAGAGCGGAAAATAGACTTAAGAGTCAGAGAAGTGGAGATAATATCAACTTTCTTACTCATAAAGCACCTTATTGGTGGGCAGAAGTTAATCTGGCCATTGGACTTGTTTACATTCCCCTGGATTAAACTTGAATCCTTCTCCCAAATTAATTTGGGGCCTTGTTTGATGCTGCCCCAGTGAACTTTCTGGATGGCTAAAAAGAAATGAGAATTCGATGAGAATACAGGTTAGTTATAGGTGACTGGCTCCTCAAAGAGAAAATGGCGGAGCGGGTGCTGTCAGATCCTTTCGCCAAACTTGTGAGGGAGATAAGCCATCTTCTTCTCCCCTGGGGCGGCACAGACACTGAGCAGGGAAGAGGTTCCTGAGGGTGACTCTAATTCATGTCTTCCTCCTGCAGTGTATGCTAAGTATCTCTCCCCAAGGAGGACGCTGTTTCAGGCACAGAGGCACAAGGCGAGATAAAGATCCATCAGACATGTCCCAGGACTTCAGGCAACTTGCAGTCTAGCATGAAGAGAAGAAATGCATTGGTGTGGAGTTTCAAGGAAGGCCTCCGGGCTGAAAGGAGGTCTGCACCCAGAGAGCAACAATGAGAAGGAAATAGTCCAGGCAGGGTGGCTGCCAACAACCTTGCAAACCGGGTAACATGTAGTGAGAAGTCTTGTTCACGAAGGAATGGGGTGAGTTTGAGCAACTTACCTGCATTTTAGAGAACCTAGCACCATCTGATTATATATAAATATATATTTGTAATACATATAATTATATAATTTCTGTTATATAATATATTACAAATATGTATATAATATATATTTAACTATATATATGAAAAGGTACTCATTTCTAGTTGTTTCTTAGCTGCTGTGTGGAGACCAGAAAGGTGGTTCACTGGGCATGAATGGGGGGTGCTGGGCTGAGGGCTTCAAATCCTGGATTGGTAGCAGAACAAATTGGCATGGCTTTAGAATTTCCTCCAGCACTGTTTGGCAGTCTGGGAGCAGGAACAGAGAAAATGGATGGTTGGCTCTATTCAGGGTCGGGAATTGGCAAAATAGATGTGGCAGAAAATCAAGGGGCTTGGAGATCTGAAGATTTAGAAAGTTCACTGTCTTAACCTCACAACGTGATTTACACAGTGTGTTGGGGGGGACTGTTGGCAGGAGGCCTTTGGTGGCTCTTTGTCCCTGACTGGTCCAAGTCTGTGATAATGTGCCTCAATGTGGATCTTATTTTGTCTCTGAGGCTGGGCTCCTACTGTGCTCTTTCAAACGAGAGACTTTCACTCTTGTGTTGATACATGTTTCCTACTTGCTGTTTTCTGTTCGAAACTAGAACTCTTTTTCCTATTATTTATCTGTGAGACCTTCTGGGTCAATCCTCTCTCTCCCGTCTTCCTCTCCTCCACTCGATTATCTTTCCTCTTCTTAGCTCTATTTGTTTTCTTTCTGGGAAGAAACGAGGATGAACTTTATTTTGAAGTTCATCCAGGGACATTTTTATTTTGGATATTGTATTTTTTTGAGAACTCTCTTCAGCTCGCTGATAACAAAATCCTTGTTTTATGGCTGCATTATCTTCTCATTATCTCTTAAGGATGTGATTTAACATTTTTAAAAGTCCTGTAGTTTCTTTCCCTTTCTATCCCTTTCCTCCCCTCTTCCCCTCCCCTCCTCCCTTCCATTCCCTCTCTCTTCATCTTTCAATCACTCTCTCTTTGTCTCTGTCTTTCTTCCCCCTCTTTTTCCCCCCTTAATTAACCCAAGTTCTGGGCACAGTGAGAAATAAAGCCAATAAAGTAAGGAGGTGGGAGATCAAAACACCACTCCTTTTAAACTGTTGAAAGCTCAGTGAGTGAGAGCCGAGCGGGCCTGAGAACGGAAGCCCAGACGGCGGACTCATGCGCTCAGCCACGGGCAGCACTGGACGGAGGCAGGCCTCCTCTCACGGTGAGACTCCTCGGAGGGAAGAGCAGAGGAAGGCACTCCCTGCATGGACAGACCCTCCCAAGAGGGAAGAGGGGAGCTGAACGAAGCCTGGCCAGCTGCTCCTCTTCCCAGGTTACCTTTCCTGCTCTGCAGGGGGAGCAAGTGGGAGGCTGGGAGAGCCAGTGAGTGCTTGTATGTCCCCGTGGAAGGGGACATCCCAGGTCGGTGGGTTTCCCTGCCAACATCTGCTTGGGGTGGAGGCGGGCACCTGGCTTCCGGTCTTCCGCGCGCAGGAGTAGCTGAAGGTGTTGACCGTGAATACCAACTGCGATCTTATCCTGCTGGATTGATCCTTGTGTCGCTTCCCACGCCCTAGTATCACACGTCCCTGGAGCTTTGCTTCATGGCCTTCTGTGCCCTGCTAAGTAAATTACTCCTCTGACACTGCTTCCCATTTTCTTAAAACTTTGTTGATCTTTCTCATTCATGGATATCGCTTCCTCTGAACTCTCTGTCCTGTTTTATTTTGTTCCTATGTAAACAGGTACATAAAATGAAAAGCTCTGGATTCTTACACTGGCTTTGCCACAAACTAACTATGACTTTGGACAAGTTATTACTTAGCCTCGCTATGCCTTAGGTTTTTCATCTGTAAAACAGATTATCATGTGATTTAGATGTTATAACCCATGTAAAGTGCTCAGATCAATATCTGAGACATAGTGATAAATATGAGCTGTCACCACTGTCATCTACTTATCTCCTGAGTAGAGTTTTGGGAAAGGTAGGATATAAAAGTAAGTGTTCTATCACCATCTTCCTAGTTCTCAGTGAATGCCTATCCCGATCTTCATAGTTCTCATTTTTTTTTTTTTGAGAGGGCATCTCTCATATTTACTGATCAAATGGTTGTTAACAACAATAAATTTCTGTGTAGGGGACTCAATACACAATCATTAATCCACCCCAAGCCTAATTCTCGTCAGTCTCCAATCTTCTGAAGCATAACGAACAAGTTCTTACATGGTGAAGAAATTCTTACATAGTGAATAAATTCTTACATGGTGAACAGTACAAGGGCAGTCATCACAGAAACTTTCGGTTTTGATCACGCATTATGAACTATAAACAATCAGGTCGAATATGAATATTCGTTTGATTTTTATACTTGATTTATATGTGAATCCCACATTTCTCCATTATTATTATTATTATTATTATTATTATTATTAGTTCTCATTTTTATTGGTGCTTCATCTAGACTGTAGTTTCCATGCAGGCAGGGGCCCTCTTTCTCTTATTCTTTACTTTCCTCTTACCCATCCCACTGGGCATAACACACAGCCTGTGGCATGTGCTCAGACAATACTCATGGGGCAAATCAATGACAGCAAACAAATTCACTCACTGTCCTCCTTGTAGGAGGCAATATTGTGTTGTCCATAAGACCAGTTTTTGAATCAGACCTCTTGGGCTTGACTAATTGTCGAGTCATTAACTGGTTTGATAACCTCAGATACTTTATCAATTTCTCTAATTCTCAATTTCTTCACTTGTAAAATTAAAAATAGGATTAAAAATAGTGCCTACCTCACAGGGCTAATATCAGGACTGAGAGAAATAAACTGTATGAAGCATTTAACATAGAGCCTGGCCCATACTAATTGCTTGATAAACAGTAGCTGCTGCTATTTTCGTTATTAGAATGGTTTATTTTCTGCATGCTAGTCACACGGATAGGCATTTACTGAGAGCCTACAGTTTGCTGTGTCTGTTCTTAACACCATAGTAGTTAAGACTATGGCTTCTATAGTCAGAGGGCCTGGATTTGAATTCAGGCCTCAGTTGGATAATTTTGAACAATAGCTTTGAATAATTTTGAATGGTACTTAATCCCATGGAGTCCCACTCTCCATGTGCGTGGAATGAGATAATAACAAAACCTATGTACAGGATAGTTATGGGGCAAAGCATGTAACAGCCTTAACACAGAGTTAAGTGCATGGTAAGTAAGTGCATGTTCAACAAATAATAGCTATGATGATGATAAGAAGATGTTGATTATGGTGACGATGTTGGTAACAATGGTAAGATGACCACGGTCGTTATGAGGGTGACAGGCATGATGTTGATGGCAGAAGTGAGGGTATGACAGCAACAATGATGATGGCAGTGGTGACAAAGATGACTACACTGACTTGAGAGGCAGTCGAGTGCAGAGGAGTTGACTATCTGTTCTCTGTAGTGATGGTGTGACCTTGGGCAAGCTATGTTATCTAATTAAATTTCAGCATCCTCATTTGTAAAAATAGTAACTATTTCACAGGGATGTTGGGAAGTTCAAACAGGATCCTATATACCATTAATTCTAGGATGCATATTGCTCCTATTTTAACATCTCTGAGATAAAGGATGCATCTTGCAATCCCTCCCAGATAGGTGGAGCCTGTGTTTTCCTATCAGGGAGCAAGTATCATCCCTGGAGAAAGGACCACCATTGCATGTTTTTTTCTTGGAAAACAAGAGAGAGATCCACAAGTAGATAAAGTTATGTTATTTATTTATTTTTCCTGAAATACTTGCAGGAGGCTTTCTTCTTCTAGGCTGAGCAATGCAATAGAAGACAGGGGGAGCTGTGAAATTCTGCAGACTATTTGAAAGAAATTTCAAAGCAATGAGAAGCCGTTGTGATTGACTGTAGCAAGATCAAGAAAGCATTAACATCAAAACTTGCAGAATGGCTGTCAGTGTTAAAAGGAAATCCAAGGAAAGAATCATCAGTAGCACGGAAGCACGATTTTATGCAGAAAAATGTGGGCATTGATGACTCTGATCCGAGAAACAATTGAGTACATTTAGAGTCGGAAGGTTTTATTTCTCGTATTTTCTTTCTCATTAGGACACCCAAATGAATATGGTAAACAATCACTAAATATAAGTCTAAACCAGCTGTTTCAATGACAATGAAAATTCAAAGTGATAAGAAAGCATTATATCCTAATTTTATTGGCAATGTTTTATTTCATTCTAAGAGGTATAGAAAATAAAAGTATGTCCTTCGGTTGACGGCATTTTTAGATTTGATGAAAAAAAACAGTAATACATGTAGAACTCTTTGTACAGTGTCACAGTTGCTGTATTTATTTATTTTGTCCTGTTTGGCCTTGTAAGATTTACCAAAACTTAGGAAAATATATACCAGTGGCAACCAGCCTTCACAAGGCTCCCCAGGATCCCTGCCTGCTGGTGTTTATGCCACTATTTAGTCCCCTTCCACAAGGAACAGGGCCGACTTGTGTGGCTAATAGGACCCTGCAGAAATGATGGAGTGTGGCTTTGAGGCTAGGTCATTCCAACAGTGCTGAAGCCATCTGTCTGTCTCGGCTCACTCAGCGGGGAGAGCCAGCTCCTCTGTCTTGAGGACACCTAAGCAGTCCTGAGGAGGAGGTGTGCGTGGCAAGGAGCCAAGCCCTTTTGTCAATAGCCAGAGTGCCTGTAACTATTTATGTGTATATAAACACTTATAAGATCATTCTTTTTGTGTTCTTCTGTAACCTACTTGTTATACAACATTGTCTGTGGCTCTTTCCATGCCAGTAAATACAGCCTGTCTTTGGGAATGAACGCAGTGTTCCTTTGTATGTGTCTGCCGTATTTTGCTTATCCTATCTCTAGTAACGGAGTTTTAAGTGATTTCTAATTTTTCTCTCCTGTAAACATCCCTGTGCAAGTCCTAGAATTATGACAGCTGGTTGAAAGGTATGCTCATTGACATTTTAATCATCTACTGCTAACCTGCCTTCTGGAAGTGCTGACCACCTTTGCTTCATTTCTAGGTAGTAAAATCAACCTCTTTTTATTTTTGTATTTCTTCTCTTTCATCAAACCCCAGTAGATAAATTTTTTTGCAAATGTTTGACATAGCTTTTATGTCATTTTTCAGTAATTTGACTAAAAGGATAAAACTTCAATCCAAGTGGGGCTCACCAGCTCTTGTGTTCCAGTTTTAATAGAAATAAAGGGGCAAAGGTTTCCTTCAGGGCAGTAGGAAGGGGGTTGAGGGAGGATTTATTTTGTGTAAATATTTATTTATTATTTTTATGTTTTAAGTCATTTCTGTGAATAGTGCTACAACAAAGCATGTAGAAATAAAAAGCCCACGTACTTCAACCATCTCTCTACCAGCAAACCCATCCTCAGAGGTAACTTTGTTGTGAATAATCTTCCATTCATTTTCTTTTGTGTTTACATATATAACATGCTCATATAGTAGATCTCTTGTGTGTTTAATTTAATATAAATGTGATTGTGCATACATATTCTACAGATTGCTTTCTCTCCCCAGTTATATGATGTGGAGGCTCTCCTTGCCAATTTCTTTCTCTGTGTCTAGACTTACCTCGTTCCTTTGAACTGTCAAGTGTCTTGTAATATAGATTCACCAGAGTTGATTCAACCATTTCCAGTCAATGGACATTTAGGTTTTGCACTATTAAAAAAGATGATGCAGTCAGCAACTTTGTATTCCTTCCTCTTTCGGGGACCCTTTCTCTTGGAGAGATAATAGAAGTGGAAGTGCTAGGTCAAAGGAGAAGCGTATTTGAAAAACACTTTCATTTATATCACTGTTTCTCGATCTTTTTTTCATTATTAACCCACTCCTCATAAAAAATTAAACTTAAATCAGTAAATGAATTAAAATTAAATTTCTCCCCAGTGAGATAAACACTAAAGAATGTGATTTTGTTGAGTAGTACTGAGCATTGTCCTATGGGAGATATTTTTGCCTCCCAAGACCATTTTTTGCCGACTGGGGGCAATATTGCTCCCAATGAAAATGCATGATTTAGATAAACACAAGCTGAAACCTTGTTTTCATTGGGTGACCTTATCAAAAAAGACACATCCCTCTTTGGGCAGCGCTGTAAGATGCTACATTTAAAGTCTGGCAAGCCTTGCAGCATTTAGCACTTGTGGCTTGCCTGGAACCCTCAAAAAATATTTACTGAACTAAATGTTGATAACAGAATGTCCAAGAACATTATCAAGCCTGCCATAAAGCAGAGCAGAGAGGGGCTGCTAATTTGTTCTCCTTCCTCATACATTAATTAATGTTGTCATGAAACACTAAGATATTGCTAGAAAATTCACTGAGAAAAAAGCATGAAAAAGAAATAATAGAGCAGGAGGCTGTCACTCATGGGAGCTTACTCACACATTCCTTTTGCAGCAGCTTTACAGGTTTAAAGAATTTGGAATCTGGCCCATGAGGCTCATCTTTTGAAATATGCTGTGACAAGTAGGATGGCAGAAAAACCAAGCCACTGCTTTGGTTATGAAGAAGAACTTTGATGACTCTGAAAGAAATTGGGCCCCTCTGATGTTGGAAAACTGCAAAACGAAAGTCGTGACATTTAGAAATGATTGCTTCTAGCTCTGCAGTATGAAGCCCACAATCAGATTGATGTGAAGGAAACAGAGCTCTCAGCCTTCCCAGACACAAGACGATAGTCACTGAGCAGGGAGGCTTGGAACAGGGACACAGCTGCCGTGTCAGGGCTGTGGGGAGGAATAGGGACACCACCATGTCCTTACTCTGTAGGTTGGCAGAGCTGTAGTCTAATCTTTCTGCCCTGCACCAGCTGTGTTATTTTGGGCAGGTTGCTTGGTGACTCTGGTCCTCAGTGGAGCTGGAGGATTTGGAAGCCAAAAGGTTTTGCTCATATCATTTGGGTGGAGAGACTTAATGTCAAAACATTTAGAACTGCAGCTGAGAGCTAATAAAATGCTAATGTAGGAATGAAGAGACTCTCTGGAGCTCTAAGTAACATTTTTATACATGTGTGAATGTTTTCATTTTGATAGTTATGGTTTCACTTTAGTGTGGACTAGAAAAAATACAGCTAGCCCAGCCAACTACTGATTTCACAGATGCTGTTTATTGCTTAGGATGTGGCTTTTAAAAAACAAACGTATTGTAAATTGATGTAAGCAAAAATAATACATAAGGGTTGTGTATGGAAATGGTTAGAAAAGAAAAAAGAGTGAAGCTTTTTCTGGAGTGAATAAAATTTGAGAAATAGTGATTCATGCCATTTCTTCCCACAATTGGCTACACTGCCCACCATTTAGTGTAGACCTGTCAGAAGCAGTTAAAATCATTCACTCTGTCTTTGGCAGCTGAAAAGGAAGGATGTGGAAGGAATCTCCAAGATGGTTTCAGCACCTTCCTTAGGAATCATAAACACAAAACACTTCCTCTGACTAATACGAAAAGCTAACATTTAGGGTTCACTGGGCCAGGCACCATTCTAAATGCTTTATATATGTTGTTTTATCAAATCCTTACAACAGCCCTGGGAACTAAATTCCATTATTATTATCATTGTCCTCATTTTTCAGATTAGGAAACTGAGGCCCAGAGGGCACTTTGGTGAAGCCTTCAGAGCTAATAAGCAAAGAGGGAGGGATTTGAATTCAGGCTAATTCCAGAGAGCCTGCCCTCTTTCCACGCTAATCACGTAATGTCGCCCACCCCCTTCCTGCTGCAGCAGTGGAGATCTCATTTTCCAAGAGACTTTGTATTTTTTTAGTGAAGTTTTAGGCTTCAAACAAAATTGAGAAGAATATACAGGATTTCCCTTTCACCTTCCCCCTGTTCCCACACATCAGTCTCTCCCATCACCAGTCACCCCGGTAGTTTGTGTTACAATTGATGAACCTACATTAACACATCATTACCACCCGTAGTACATAGTTACCTTACTATACCATCACCCTTGCTGTTGTATATTCTGTGGATTTGGACAAATGTATACTGACACAGACCCATCCTAATATCATGCAGACTGTTTTCACTGCTCTAAAAGTCCTCTTGGAGCCCAAGATCTAGCATTTCTTGCAAGCTCCCAGGGGATGCTATTCCTGAGATCTGGTCTGTGGGCCCCACTTTAATAAGAAGAACAATTTTGTTATTGTAGGAGGCACCTCACTTGCCCTTTCTTCATTTGCACTGTCCCCAGGCATTGACTGATTTCTGAGCATGAATGAAGTTGGACACAAAATCATGGCAGTGAAATAGGAAATTTGACAATCAGAGGGGAACTAGATTCAGCACATATATCTATGGATGTCTCCCTTCCTTCATTCATAGGCTAAAAAGGGAGCATATTTAGCTCCTCTCAAAGAAAAAAAGCAAACAAAGGCCTCAAGTCCACAGATCACAAAGGTGCAGCCCTCCCTTCTCCGGGAGACAGGCTTCCTAGTACATCTGACGAGGGTTCAGGATTAGTTTTGGGCGTTGAGCTGCAAACTGGTTTTTCACTTTATGTAACATTTTGGCCCTTTCCCTAAGAAGTATTTTGAAATTGTTTGACGTCCCTGCTCTGGGATGTCTATAAAGAGACAAATTGTCCCTTCATAGGAGCTGACTTGGCAGTAGAGCATGGCCTGTCCCTTTTGCTGTCCAGAAATCTCCCAAACTTGTGGCCTGAAACCGCTCCCTTTCCAGGCTTTCTCAAGATCCCGTTTGAGCTGGGAGTCCGCCAGTGTCGCTCCTGCGGTTTGCGTTCAGTTGTATAAATTCTCATAGGTGTGAATCTCAGCCCATTAGCCTCAGCGTACAAGAAAAACAACTTCCATTTTTGAAATTCAGTCTAATTTCTATTTTAAGACCCCATTTCACCAGGATGGACAAAATTTAATCTTAGTTAATTTAAGGTTTCTTCCCTTTCTACGATTGTCTTTAAATTTGGTGGAAAACAGATGTCCCATGGGTTTATCTACTCTTTAATGTAATCTGGTAAAAAGTGCTTTGGATGAGAAAAACCCAGTTTGTTCCTTCCGCATTGGCCCAAGCATGTCACCAGGGAGACTTCCTTGTTCTTGTTTGTAAGGTTCCTACATGGCTTCACTGTTATTTAAGATGTTTTCCAAGAAGTTCTGGCGAAGCTGAGAGAGTCCTTTCTGGGCTCCTAACATCCTAGACTTTTAAAACCTTAGAGCCAGGAAAACACTTTTCCCCCCCGCTCTGCCTCCTTCTTTATAGCACCTCTGAACCGTAAGCATAAAATTGCGCTGCTGTTCCGAATAAGAGAAGATCCAAAAAAGAGAGAACATAGGTTGAAATTTGAAATGTATCACCTTGCTAGAAAATCTAATACCCCAGATGAATTGCCCTGCAACCTGTGTGGGTCTGTGTGTGTTTTTCCACTCTTCCCCCATCCTTTACACGTTTTAATGATACTATCATTTTCCTAAAGGCTATTTATTCCTCATGTTTGCCCTTCCCTATTCAGGTTCACCCCTGGCCTGCCCAAGAAGCACAGAGATGGAAAAGTTGGGAAATCTGGAGCTGGCGAAGGAAGAGGATCACAGCACATCAGAGAACTTTGCCAGGAAGTGGTTTTGGAAAAGTGACTTATACTGATGGCCCATCCTGTATAAGTTTGTAGCATGGTGAGATAACCTAATGGTAATTAATTCAATTATTGAGATAATGCCAGAGGCAAATTTGTTTTGCTGTGTATTATAGGTGGTGCAGGATCTTGGCTTTGAGGGAGAATGTTAACTGCTGGCTCTGGCACTTTCTATATTGTTGACCTTTCGCAAGCTACTCAAACTGGCCAAGTTAGGTGATAAGATCATTGAAATATTGTGATGCATGCTGAGAGCTTAGTACGAGGAATGCCTGGCCTTTGGCCAGCACAGAATAAATATTAACCTGCGATAACAATCCTATAAATACTTGTTTTGGGACTTTCCATATTGGTGACATGGGTCTCCTTCAAAGTTGTTTCTCACATTGACCCCAGTGCCACACGTCACAGCTTCTGCTGCATGTGTTCACTGCTACAAAAAGCCTGCCTTAAGAGAATAGAAAATACCACGCCGTGTTCTTCTTGCATCCCGGGGAGCTGCTGGCCTAGGAAGTGGTTTGTCTATTTCTGTGTGCTGTTTTGTCCAGCCACAAGCTTGTTTTGTTGGCTTATAAAATTTCAGGAGCTGGTGCAGAGTTGGGCGGGGGTGGGGTGGGGCGCAGGAGGGGGGGTTGTGGATCAGAAAGCCTGTTATTGTTTACTTTCTAACCTGCACGGCAGTGGGGGCAAATGGTTCACGACAAAAGTACTAACGTTGTGTGAATTCATCTACCCCTTTGTTTATGTGCTTGATTACAAAGAGGGGGGGAGAGAGGGAGGGGCACCAAGGCCAGAAATACTAACAGATGGCGATATTAGTCTTACTTCTATGGACAAATTCTGCCCTGTGACTTAGGACAGGAGTCAATGGAATGGAAAAATCCCACTTTTAACAGTGTAAAGAGGAAGGTTGTTTTACCACTTCAAAGTTAAAGTATCAGTCAGTAGAAAGGCCAGCCTTTTCCAGGTTCCTAGAAGAGACACTGATTGGATCAGCTTGGGCAGGCTGCCCTTTTCCAAGCCAGTCGTTTGTGACCGGGGGTGAGGTCACATCATGCCACACGGCTTCCATGAAAGGGGGCCGTGACTCTGGGTAAGGGACACAGTGAGAGCATCATATTAGCTGGACCTACACTCTTAAAAATCATCCACCACACATACTCAGGAGGCGATGCGAAGATTAGATTTATATTAAAATGCAAGCGCCCTGTTGGAGGCTGAAACAAAACAAGCGTTTGTTTCCTTTCCTGAAGCACAGCCCTGTTTCCTGAGAGCTCAGAAGGAGTTCCTCTTGGCCCTGCTGCTGTGTCTGAGCCAGGGGTAGGGTAAAATGAAAAGTGTTTCTAAGAACCTGAAGAAACTGTTTCCTGAAGGAAGCAATTAGTTGTCATGAGGATCTTTCAATTTTCATTTTATTGCCTGAAATACTCAGCCTTGGTGATACATCAGGACTATACAGAGCTAAAGCTCAGCCTCCTAGATGATTTCATTAATCTTCGCAGTAGATCTTTAGAAGGGCAGAAGTTAATATTATCATTTTGCAAATGTGTTGGTTGGAGCTCACGGAGGTTAAAGGCCTTGTTCAGGTGACATGAGTTATGGGCACAATATAAGTTGGGCCCTCTAATTCCTAGCGTAATGTCATGTTCATTAGACAAGGCAGGTCCTTTTAGGAGTCTCACACTCTTCATAAATACCTAAGCGATTTATTTCAAACTTGGTGTCTTGAAATAAACCTTGGAAAGGTCTGTTCTTTCCATAATGACCATCAGGCATAGCCTGGCAAGAACCCTGTCTTCACGGAGCTTACAGAGAAAGCAGCAGAGCTATATGATCATTGAACAAATCATTGCAGAGCTGTTTAATTAATTTTATCCTAAATCCTATGTAGAAAATGTACAGAGTCTTTTAAAGTAAGCCAGAGAGAAAGGGAAACTTACAAAGGTTCCTACCCTTTGACCAAGAATTTCAAGATGTTTCCAATATTTTTTTTCCTTTATCAATTCTGAAGTCAACTTTTTTTTTTTTTCCTACACATGTATCTTTGTGGTGCTGGCATTGGTATTTTCTGAGGAAAGGTTCTTGGAAATGGAATTTCTGATTCCAGGTATATGGGCATACATTAATTAATTAATATTTATGGGTTTACAGTCGCATCAGCTTGTGTGGGAGAGGGCCTTTGGTTGCGCCTGCTTGCTAACAGTGCATGTTGTCAATATTTGTTAAATATTTGCTGTGGTAATTTTAATCTCTTTAATATTTAAATGAGGTTTAGTGTATTTTCATGTTTGGTCATGACAGGAGTCTGTTCCTGTAGTCTCTTCTTATCTACCTGGTTTTGTTTGTTTTGTGTTGAGATGTTTGCCCATTTCTCAATGATTTGCAGGAACTCTACATTCAGGATATTATTTCTTTATGTGAGGCTATTACTGGTGGTTTTTTTTTTTATGTTTTTCTCATTTTTATTTTTGTTTCAGATTTTTGCTTTCAATAAGCAACTTAGGTAACCAATACATTGGGTAGTTTTTACTGACTTGCGCAAAGTATCCATTTTGCAGGTTTTTGTTGTTTCATATTTTCACTAGTTCTATTTTAAATGAATGTTTTATGGACAGCATCTGTTGGATGGTGGGATTTTTTTTTTGTAGATAATTATTTTTTATTGAAGGGTAGTTGACACACAGTATTACATTAGTTTCAGGTATACAACACAGTGATTCAACATTTATATACATGATAATTCTAGGTACCAGCTATCACCATACCAAGTTGTTATAATATTTTGACTACATTTCTTATGCTATACATTACATCCTGGTTACTTATTTATTTTACAATTGGAAGTGTGTACTTTTTTTTTTTTTGTGAGGGCATCTCTCTTATTTATTGATCAAATGGTTGTTAACAACAATAAAATTCTGTATAGGGCAGTCAATGCTCAATGCACAATCCTTAATCCACCCCAAGCCTAATTTTCATCAGTCTCCAATCTTCTGAAGCATAACGAACAAGTTCTTACATGGTGAACAAATTCTTACATAGTGAATAAGTTCTTACATGGTGAACAGTACAAGGGCAGTCATCACAGAAACTTTTGGTTTTGATCACACATTATGAACTATAAACAATCAGTCCAAATATGAATATTCATTTGATTTTTATACTTGATTTATATGTGGATACCACATTTCTCTCTTTATTATTATTATTTTTAATAAAATGCTGAAGTGGTAGGTAGATGCAAGATAAAGGTAGAAAACATAGTTTAGTGCTGTAGGAGAGCAATTGTAGATGATCAGGTGTGTGCCTGTAGACTATGTGTTAATCCGAGCTAGACAAGGGCAACAAAACATCCACGGATGCAGAAGATTTCTCTCAGAACAGGGGGGGAGAGGTTCTAAGCCTCACCTCTGTTGATCCCCAATTTCTCACCTGATGGCCCCCCTGCAACTGTGCCTGTCTTAGGTTGTTCCTCCCTTGAGGAATCTTACCCGTCTCTGGCTAACCAGTCATCTTCCGGGGCCATACAGGGAAATGTAAAGTTGGTAAGTGAGAGAGAAGCCTTATTGTTTGAAAAGGTTAGTTTTTTACTTCTTTGCATATTTATGCCCTGTGGCTTCTATGCCCAGCATTTGTCTTGAGGTATCTTTACCACTTGGAAGAATTATGATACACGGTAAATCCGATATGAGGCACGAATTCTATTTAAGGGTTGTAATTAGGAAGGAAGAAGAAAAGCTATAGAAGTAACAGGCGGAAGAAAACATGGGAAGATTGATTATTTCTTTGACATATCTTCTTGTAGAGTAACATAAGCATGTATAGGTTTTAAACTACTAATTAAATTGTGCACACACATTAACATATTAGGAGTACAGTTACATAACCAAAACATACCTATAATTACCAGCCATCTCCAGTGAAACCAAGAAAACCAGTTAGGCACCTTAGGCATTTGTGAAAACTTATCTGTGATATGGTGGGTATTGTCCAACTGAACTTGAACAGTCTGAGAGAAATCAGACAAATTAAAACAGCCCATTCCTGGGGACTGTTCACATCCCATATGTTCTTTTAACAGTAAATAGTCTGTAGTTGTAAGATTTTGGAGCGCTACAATTTGCACTTCTAATTCTTGGTTGAGTTCCAACAGTATAGATCCAGTCAAATTTGTTGTTTTACTGTATGCGCAGGCCAGCTTAGATATCTCCTTCTTCATTCACATGGCAAGTCCAGGAACTGGTGGGATGAGTGCATCTACACCTGTAGCAGTGCGTGGATCTTTGTTGGGGTTTTTTGATGATCATCTTCTGGCATGAATCTTCCAGAGAGTGCTGATGTTGGAAGTTCTTTTTCATATCGTATCTTAGTTCATTTTTGGGGTAGCCAACTTAGGCTTTTATCCTCTGTATAACCAGGTCCCCCCTATAAACCCCTTTACAGTCACTGTCCATCAGCATAGCAAAATGTTGTAGAATCACTACTTGTCTTCTCTGTGTTGTACAGCCCTCCCCTTTCTCCCACCCCCCCATGCATGCTAATCTTAATACCCCCCTTCTTCTTCCCCGCACCTTATCCCTCCCTACCCACCCATCCTCCCCAGTCCCTTTCCCTTTGGTACCTGTTAGTCCATTCTTGAGTTCTGTGATTCTGCTGCTGTTTTGTTCCTTCAGTTTTTCCTTTGTTCTTATACTCCACAGATGAGTGAAATAATTTGGTATTTCTCTTTCTCTGCTTGGCTTATTTCGCTGAGCATAATACCCTCCAGCTCCATCCATGTTGCTGCAAATGGTAGGATTTGCCCTTTTCTTATGGCTGAGTAGTATTCCATTGTGTATATGTACCACATCTTCTTTATCCATTCATCTATCGATGGACATTTAGGTTGCTTCCAATTCTTGGCTATTGTAAATAGTGCTGTGATAAACATAGGGTGCATCTGTCTTTCTCAAACTTGATTGCTGTGTTCTTAGGGTAAATTCCTAGGAGTGGAATTCCTGGGTCAAAATGGTAGGTCTGTTTTGAGCATTTTGATGAACCTCCATACTGCTTTCCACAATGGTTGAACTAATTTACATTCTGGTGGGTTTGTTTTTAACTGTGCTGATGGCGCGGCCTTTCCTTTTTTTGTGTTGTCAAATACGTCAGATCTTTTCAATTACCCCTTTTCAGTCTTATGTCTTGCTTGGGAAGGCTTTCTGAGCCTTAAAACCAAAAAATTTTTGTTTTCAATTTTTTCTAGTGTTTTGTAGTTTCATGGTTTATCGTTAGGTATTTCATGCATGTAGAATTTATTTTTGTATATGGCATGAGGGAGGGACCTAACTCCTTTTCCAAACTGGAAAGCCTCAACACAATGATTAAATACCATTTCTTTTCTTCTCCACTTTGAAAATGCTACATCATATAGTGTGTACTTACATATTTGTGCTTCTGTGTTGGGGCTGAAAACAGTGAATTCTAAAATATAACTGTCACTAAATCGATATTACTTATGCAAATGTGCAGTTTCCCAATATCAAAAACAAACTAATTTTCTTTCAAGAAACAGTCCCTTCACCACTCTGATTATTCTTTTACCAGTCACATCTTCAGCACTTATGGTTGATTTTCTTTCTTCCATAGCATGTTACTGTGTTACTCCTGTAACATTTTACCATGTGAAGACTTGATTTCTCCAATAAATGGTGGCAAGTCTGATAGCTTTTTCTCCTGCACATTCCCCAACAGTATTAGGTTTTATATGGAGCTCTGAACTTAGCCAATATCAACAGACTTTGCCTTTAGATGATTCCTTAGGCCTTTGCTCTTCTTGCAGGCTAGTCTCTCATGATTTATAAATAACAAGACAGTTGGGCAACCAGAGCTGTGAGAATAAAACATCTGGTGAGCAAATAGTTCTCTTGGGCCACTAGTCCTAGTTTCATAACAAGAGATGTTACAAATACATGCTTGCATCCTATTATTCCAAAGGCTACTTTGACATTTACTTCCATGAAACAAGCCGGAGTATTTTCCTATCAAAACTAACCGACAAGGCCAAGAAAGTAAAATATATGAAACCCAAAAGCACCAGGTTGTAAACATCTCTGTTAAATGTCTTGCATCCTTTTAGAATAAATGGGGGTTACACATTACACCTCCACACTTCTTTCTTTTCTAAAGACATCATCAGAAGAAAGATTCCAATGCTAACATCAGTCAGTTGCCATGGAAGCTGACCCAGAAGGAATCATCGATTCTTTTTCCATCATCTCTTCTGGAAATTATTAGGAGATAGATACCAGAGACCAAAATTTGAGAAAATGCCAGGAGTTTGTTTATTTGGTTCTGGTTCCCCAGAGATGCGAATGCATGAAAAGGATAATGAACACGGTGGGTGGCATTTTAGTATTTTAACCTGCCATCTAGACACCAAGGCCCGAGTCTTGCTAATGAAAGATGAATGGGTGCTCTGTTTATCAAGAGAGGAGGAGAAAAGATTTCTAGAATTTTACTTCTGATAACTCATGCCTGGCCTCAACGAATTAGTTTATTTATAAAGGATTCCATTTTTCAGTGCCAATGTATAGACAGTCCTGGACTTATGATGGTTATAATCAAGATTTTCAGCTTTATGATGGTGGGAAGTGATTTGGTAGAAACTGTACCTTGAATTTTGAATATGAATCTTTTCCTGGGTTAGCAATGTGTTGCTCTGTCGCAATGCTGGGCAATGGCAGCTAGCTGCAGTGCCCAGTCAGTCACGTGACCACGAGGGTCAACAATCGATTTACAACCATTCTCTTGTTCACAATAAATTATATGAGATATTCAACACTATTTTAAAATAGGCTTTGTGTTAGATGCTTTGCCCAGCTAGTCTAATGTCAGTGTTCTGAGTAGTTCAAGGAAGGTGAGGCTAAGCAATGACATTTGGTAGATTAGGTGTACTAAATGCATTTTCATCGTAGAATATTTTCAATTTGTGATGGGTTTATCAGGACATAATCCTATCATAAATTGAGGAAGACCTGGATATGCATACAGGCAGCCTTGTCTCAGTACAGATATGCCTGCAAATGCACACACATAAGTGTGTGGCTGTTGTCTTCGTAGTTGACAGCTGTAATGTTCAAGGGTATTGATTACAGCATGGTTGAAAATAATGCACAATTGGGAACTGATCTAAACATCTGCTGATAGGGGACCTGTTAAATGGACTGGCATTTTCATTCACTGAAATGTTATACAACTGCCAAAAATGAAAAGGTAGCTCTCTGTGTGCAGATAAGGAAATAATTCCAAGAAATGCTATTAAATGAAGAAAGGTTTCTCTTGGACCCATATATAGAAATCTTCACCAGTGTTTAAAAAGAAAGGAATAATGTTAGTAATACCCACTTTTAAATGGAAAATTCATTGCACAAAATTTGGAATTATTTGCCACATTAAAAACACAATTTTTTTAAATGATTTTTAAGCTAGTGGGCTGAGTGCCTAGTAAACTGTCTTCAAATTATTACTGACTGTTAATGTCTCTTTTGTTGGTAAAACAAAATACTCACTATTGCATGTCATTACTGTTTTCATTCCAAAAACCAATCTGTTGTTTTTGAGTACTGGCAATTCTATGAATGATGGTGACAATTATTATGCTCTTATTTTAACATTTACAATGATTAATCATTTGAAATCTTTTCTCTAAACGTTTATGATGCGCGGGTGCTGACCCTGATACAGAAGAAGTGCCTTAAACATTCAATAACTTTGACATGCAGTTTGATGTGGTGGAATGCTCTGAAGGAGCCTAGGCCGTGTAATGATATACCAGAAGGGCAATTCAGAAGAACGGTCTCTGCAAAACATCAGAGCTCCTGTTGAGAAAAAACAAAACAGAGCCCTCTATAGTGGGTACACCTTAGGCTCACAAAAATCCTGTAACTGAACAAAATGATGGTCAAAAATGGAAAACCTGATGGCTGCATATCTGTCAGAACGATTTTGCTTGTAGTTTTATGTGTTCAGAGAACATATATTCCAAACTTTATATGTGTTCCCACAAGATCATTGCTGCTAGGATTTGTGAATTGAAGAAACACATTCCTTGCACACAAAATGGGCTTGCCTCTAGCTGAGAGAGCAAGTGCAAAGACGAGGGTCTGGCGTGGTGGAGCGCAGTGGGCGGGGCGCTGGGCTGGAAAAGGATTTCAGGAGCACCCACGGCCCATCTTCAGTTCCCAGCTCAGTTTAGCAGGTGTGGGGGAGATACTGAAAGCTTTTGAGCAGGACAGCCATACTAGGCCTGGGAATGATGATGGTCAACCATGGGGGAACATTGAGTGAATGACTGATCAGAACCATCCTGCAGAAAGTTGTCAGTCAGTACCTGCCCAGGGCAGACATCACGTGAGATGCTCCCAGGTCCTGAGATCCAACACAGGTGTCCTCATGACATTCCATTTGTGCCAAGATACAGACTGTTGTTTCCAACCACCCCCTGCTTCCACAGAACCCACAGTGACAGGCACTTTCTCCTGATTCCTGGAATCTCAGGATTCTAGGAAATCAGGAAAAGCTGCTGTGAAGTACATTTGGTCTGTAGAAATGACGACGTTTTTTTTTCCTAGTGGTTTGTTGCTAGTAGAATCACACAGCTGTTTTCTGAATCAAAGATCAATTCGCTGGATTATTTTTACTGGTGGGATACGGATAATTGCTTCTGTAAAACACCTGTTCCATAACTAGAAAACAAAGATTTCTTTTGCCCCAACTGGGTGTAATTACTTTGGGTTACCAGAGAGAAGGTTTTAGGAACATCATCAAAATTCAGTTTGCAGGGGAACGTCTTCTCTACTTTTTTTCCTAAAGTAGCTAGGAGACTGTTAAGATCTATGCTTATTAGCATTTTACAGGCTGTCACAGAATAAAGCAAAATGGCTTGTTAATACAAATGGCCCCAGTGAATTAAATTTAGTCAATTCAAAGGAATTCCATTTTGAAAAGAAGTAAGGGGATGTTGGAGTTAGGGGCCTTTCCTGACAGGGCCAGAAATAGTTACACTTCCAGGACATCATGGATTCCATTGAGTTTAAGTGTGTGCTGGCAAAAAATGACTATTATGGATGCTCGGGCTTACTCCGATTTGCTCTTCCTGACCATGTGCTGTGTGTAGGCTTGCTAGGAGTCCATACATCCTAAGAGCGTGGTACTGCGGTGTTTGGTTGCCAGCCCTATCTTCTCCTTCTCCATATGTCCCACCACACTCGCTTCTGCACACCTCTGCACCCCCAGCTCTCAGTTATTTCTGTAGTTCTGCCTATGTCACACCCAGGCCCCCATCTTATTCCCTTAATTAGGTCTCTGTAGTTTCCAGGCCTCAAACCTGCCCTGATTTCACCAGATTCCTTAGTGCATCCTCCTCAAATTTCTCATTTCCACCTTGCAAGTTTCCAAAAGAAGATTCCTTCCTGGAGCTATGCTAACAAGTTTAAGGACATTCGTTTCTATTTCTTTACTTTTCCCTACTCCTTGTCCTTTGCAGACCATTCTTCCTCTGACCAGGAATGTTGGTGTTCCTTACAGGTCTGTCCTACACTCTCTGTTTTCATTCTACAGACTCTTTCCAAAGAGACCTCCTCCTTTACCGTCCGTTTCTTGTTAACTTGCAATCCACATACAAGGCTTTTGAGTTCCAGATCCGTTTGGCCAGTCAACAGCTACATGTCTCCTCTTCAGTGTTGTATTGGTTTCTAAGGGCTTCTATAACAAATTTCTCCAGGCTGGGTGGCCAGACACAACAGAAATTGTTAGATAACATAGTGATATTAGAATTACCTCTGTTAGTAAAAATAATAGCTTGTGAACTAACATGGTGATTGTTAGAAATAAGCTCTCATGGAGAATGGGAAGAATAAGGGTTTGTGTGTTGGCTAAAACACTGTGGAGACACCCCTTGCCTTCCATGACCAGGGTACGAGGATCTTGCAGAGTTGTAGCCTGTGCTCATAGAGTGGGTGGGCATCTGAGGCTGGGTCAGTGACTAACCTTGTGTTCAACCTCTGCCTTTAGAACATTTTTGGTTGTCTGGGTCCAACTGAGAGGAACTGAATCCTTCCTCTGGAACTGTCGTTACTGTCTTGACTAGATCTTCCTAAGAAAGGTGATGCTAATCATTCCCAAAAGACAGAACTGGGACTTCATTTGAATGTACAGAAATGATTGCATGAGCTGTTTTGTGTCTACTTTCCAATAAATTTTTATTGAAAAAGTGTCCTTGTGATAGGAAGAATTCGGGCTGAGATTTTCTTCCCCTATAACCTGGCAGGAAGGTGACGAGAGAACAGATAAACTTCCCCACTCTAAACTTCTTCAGCAGATGCTGTTATCTATAAAGAGAACTTAAGACTTGTGTGCATGACCCTTGGGCCAGTTCACAACATAAGTGTATGTAAAAATAATAGCCCCTTCATTCACCAACATATGAAGTGAAACATTAGACTTGAAATGAACAAATACAAAGTCCTTTATCTGGGCAATTTAGAATTGTTGCTTTAAAGAAAAACTTCCTTTCAGCTTCGGAAAATATCTAGAGGAAAGTACAAGAGGAGAAATTCAAAGATTGCTGATGACCACATTAAAAGCCAAGTGGGGAAGGTCCCAGACGCCCACTTTGGGAGGACAACTGTGGCAGAGCCTGGCGAGATGGAGTCCTTTTGAATTCAGTGGCAATGATTTTGGTTAGGAAAAACACGTCCCATTACAATTATCTTTGCCCTTAAAGATGTGCGACTTATTTCTTTCTCTTAAATCAAGACCAGACTAGAGCCAAATGCCAGCAAATCCGTAACAGGCTTGACCGACCAATTAGCAGGACTGTGGAATTAAGGACAGACCCATCCGGCCTAAGGAAGCAGCAGTTCAGGCTCAAGTCCTGCCTAGTCAGTATCTTCCTCTGCACACTTCCTCTGGTTTGAGACCCTGAGGTCAGCATCTTGGGGACCACAAAGCAAGCAGCAAATGACTGGCAAGGGGAGATTTTATTTTGATTTGTATTGGGGTGAACACGTCTCGATTAACCTGATATTTAAGACTGTGTGGTTTAATCTCTGGACAAGATAGTGGAAGGATTGGGAAATGGATAAATGAAGAAAGGTAACACCCTCTACTCATGCTTCCCTATTTTCACTTTTAAATGTTACTAAACCAATTTCCACATTGACTTCCCTTCATTCCAAGGCAAACTGCTTTGTTTCTTATTCAGTTGTCACAACATGCTGATCTGTCACATGTATTTGCAACTTCAGGGGGTGAGGGAAGAACGAAAGAGTGGCCAGTCTGGTAGGGAAGATAAGGTGGTATGATTTTGACAATCTGAAAAACCAGCTGGCAAACCTTCCTGAAGCCTGTGGCTGTTCATTTTCCAGATGTGAGAGTCCCCACTTTAACAAGGGGCCCAGGGAGAATGATCCAGGCTGATGGCAAACCAGCTGGGCGATGGAATACCAGCAGTGCATACGTTAGCACTTCTCCATTCCAGCCTCTATCTATCTATCTATGTATCTATGTATGTATGCATGCATGTATGTATGTATGTATGTATCATCTATCTATTTTTCTATCTATCCATTCATTTAATTCTGGTATAATTGACACCTAACATTATATTAGTTTCCAGTGTACAACATAATGATTGGAATTTTCATATACTGTGAAATGACCACCATGATAAATTTAGTTAACATCCATCATAATGCATAGTTACAAAAAGTTTTTTTCTTATGATGAGCTCTTTTAAGATATTAGCAACTTTCAAATATGCAATACAGTATTATTAACTACAGTCACTCTGCTGTACATTGCCCATGACTTAATTATTTTATAACAGGAAGTTTTACCATTTGACCCCCTTCGGCCATTTCTCTCAACCCCCCACATCCCTCTGGCAACCACCAATCTGTTCTCTGGATCTATGAGTTTAGTTTTATTCATTTAAAGCAACGTATAAATGGGATCTTACAGTATTTATCTTTCTCTGTTTGACTTATTTAGTAGACCTATTTTCTACCAAATGCCATCATGTTCCATTCACATCACTGTAAATGGCAAAATTTCATTCTTTTTTATGGCTGAATAGTATTCCAGCATGTGTGTGTGTGTGTGTGTGTGTGTGTGTGTGTGTATTCTTTATCTATTCACCCATTGATGGACACTTAGGTTGTTTCCTTATCTTGGCTATTGTGAATAATGCTGGTGCAGATACCTTTTGGAATTAGCATTTTCATTTTCTTTAGATAAATACCTGGAAGTGGAATTACTAGATCATCTTAAGGAAACCCCATTCTATTTTCCATAGTGGATGCACCAATTTACATTCTCATCAGTAGTACACAAGGGTTCCCTTTTCTCCACATCCTCACCAATCCTTGTGAATTCTTATCTTTTTTATGATAATCATTCTAATCGTGAGGTGATATCTTATCATGGTTTTGATTTGCATTTCCCTGATCAGTGATGTTGAGCATTTTTTCATGTGCCTGTTGGCCACCCATGTCTCTTCTTTAGCCAGAATACCTTTATAAAAATGAATTCCAGAGGGGACCCCAGAGAAATTCATTGCAAGTAGCCCTCCCATTTTGCATGAGGAAACACGGAGGCCCCAGAGAGAAGTGGCTTGGCTCAGGTGAGGCACCTGTTAGTGGCAAACCTGGAGTTAGAACTCAGGTTTCCCTCTTCCTCTTCCCAAACTGGGCACCACCTCCCTGATTTCCTGGGTCTGGGGTTACACGCCGCGGGCCCCCTGCCTCCTGAGTGGAACTCACTGAGTGTTCTACTGCACATTTTCTACTCCAGTGGGTCTTTCTTGTAAAGATGAAGAGGGATGGTAGGTCCTCAATAGATGCTGATTATTGGCTAGCCTCTGCAGACCAGCCATGGCGTGGGGGGCTGGGGTTCTAAAGGGAATGGGGCTGTGGTAAGAGAGCCAAGGGCCATAGGCTCAAAGGTCTCTCCCTCTCGACTCTACCAAGCGGAAGGTCATTGGAATTAAGAGTCTTCTACTTTTTCTTCTGCCCTAGGCCCCTGTGGTGTCATTTTCTGCCTGCTGAGCTATTCAGGGGCATGTTGCCACCGTAGAACTCTGGGAGGAGCCCAGGACTGAAGATGCTGGCATTTCCACCAAGGATACTGTCTTTGATGGGGCCAGAGTTGCTAGTGCCCCTTCCTGCTTCCCAGGTAACTGCGGGTTCTAGGGGTGCAGACAGTCTGTGCCACAGCCTTGGGCTCTGCTAATTTGTTGGTACAGCTGAGCTGCCAAAGTTGCTCATGTTTTCTACCAAACAGGGGGTCCTCTCTCTTCCCACTGTGTATACCATGCCTGGGCTCCAGGCCAGCACTGGTCTGAGTGACAGATTTCCATGCAGTCCCCAAAATGTTCTCTCGTTCCCCCATGATTGAGACATTTTTCTTTGATCAGCCTTCGATGATTAAGTAAATGGGCCCAACAGGCCTTTAGGGATGCCTATTCGCACCTGAATATGCAGGGAAACACAGCTTAAGTTCAAGTCAAGATCCCTGCTACATAGAGAACAATGGTGGTTTGTTTTTCTGAAACTTCTGCAAGAGTTTTTGGTTCTTTCATACCCAAGAAAAGGTCAGAATGATCCTGATTCTTTAATATGTGCAAAAACTCACTGCATGGAAAAATTTTTTATTGTGGTAAAATTCACATAAAATTTCCTCTATTAGCCATTAAAGTGTACAGTTTGGTAATATTAAATACATTTACATGTTGTGTGACCACCACCACCATCCAGCTCTAAAACTCTCTTCATCTTGGAAAATTGAAGCCCTCTGCCCATTAGACAAATTCCCGGATCTTCCCTCCAGCCCCTGGCAAACACCATTCGCTTTCTGTCTCTGTGATGCTACTCTAGGTATCTCATGTAAGTGAAATCATATGGCGTTTATTTTTTTTTGTGATGGGCATATTTCACTTGGCATCATTTCTTCAAGGTCCACTCATGTGATAGCATATGTTAGAATTCCCTTCCTTTCTAAGGCTGAATAATATTCCACTGTATTCATGCTAAGTTTTGCTTATCCATTCATCCTCTGATGGATGTTTGAGTCACTTCCACATTTTCGCTGTGGTGAATAAGGCTGTTATGAACACGGGTGTACAAATACCTCTTTAAGACTCTGTTTTTAATTCTTTTGGGTGTATACCCAGAAGTGGAATTGCTGGACCATATGGTAATTCTATTCCTAATTTTTCAAGGAGCTGCTATACTGTTTCCCACAGAGGCTGCACTATTTTCCATTCCTGCCTAAGGTTCCAATTTCCATGCTAGCACTTGTTATTTTCTGTTTTGTTCTGTTTTGTTAATAGTAGCCATACTAATGGGTATGAGGTGGGGAGCAACTACATTTTAAAGTAACTTTGTTCTCAACTGGACAACCTTATGATGGTATGTTTACCTATGTGAACATGAATTAGGGTATTTCTCCAGGCTGCCTGTTACTGTTCTAGCATGATGCTATTGTTACATGAAGAATGGACGGGCAGATCCAAGCAGAAAGACACAGTCAGTGCCTATGTCATGAGAAAACGGAAAGGAATCCAGGTAGGATGCTTCCTAAGGGGCAAGGGCAGTTCAGTGCAAGTGGGGACAAGGCCCAGTAGAACCGGTGAGTGCCTCATGCTAGACTGGTCAAATTATGTCTCTTGGACTAAGATCCTCATTAAAGGCCTGCACCTCAGACACATTTTGGCCTCCCAAGGTGCATCATTATGGAAGACCTGGCATGATAATAGTAATTTAAATGAAGTTAAAAGAGCAGTCTAAATTAGAACAGGAACTCATGTTTCAATTTCTCTCCAGGAGAGTCTCAATGGGATAAAGAAAATGCACCAAAGAATAATGAGGGAAATTAAACTTTTGAAGGTGAACTTTACCAGCCCCAATGAGCAGGGTTTAGAAAAATGCAGCATATCCCGTGGCTCTAAAGGTTCTATTGTTTTCTTCCAAGTCATTTCTTTACAGAACAAGGTTCAGCAGCTTGCTTTGCCCTGTGATTCAATCACATTCTGTTAGGGCCTTTCGTCAATTGCTACTTTGTCCCTACTAGCGTAGCCATTGCTAAATAGCTACATGACGCCCCATGAGGGTGGGATTCAGAATGACTTTCTTGGGGAATGCTGGGTAGAGGATGGAGCATTTTTTTCTGCATTTGCCTCCAGCTGTGCCCCACTGCAATCTTTCACAGGCTTGGCACCCAGCAGGCGAAGGCAGGATAGGGAGAAAGGGAGTAGGGAGGGGTCATTTTCTTGCCACACTTAACAACACCCAACAGAGGAAACGCACGGCAAAGGTGTGGGAGTTTGGCTGACCGGTGGTGAAAAATAAGCACAGTTTCCTCTTATTTTCATTCCTAAGTGGTGAGGAGTCAGTATTTCCTGCCAAGAAGAGAAGTGTCACCGAGAAGGTATCATTTGGGAACCAAAAAATATCAATAACCTGCAACTTTCTAAAAATTCTCACCTCTCACTCATCAGTGTCATTTCTTAAAGTGATATCGAGTCTTTTAAACTGGGCTAAATCATTGTGTTACTTGGAGTCCTGAGAGATTGGCACCTCGAAGCATCATGATTTTCTCACACATCTGAATGCTTGAAGCAATTCCGAGTCCAGAGATCATTCTGTTATCTACCCATCAGTCCATCCATCCTTCCGTCTTCGAGGTGCCTCTTAATTCTCAACTGATTTTATACCGTCTAACATTTGTCTTACGTGGTCTTGTGACCACTGATACTTCCAGGTATATCTATTAGCTTTCCCATTGAGACTGCATCTCCTGGTATCTAGAAAGAGAACATCTAATAGTTTAAAAACATTTCATCAACATGTAGGGCAAAAGGCCAGGTACCCAACAGGTGGGCAATATATTCCCGTTAAAGTAAGACCTGGGAAATGATTTGCTCAGCCTGGCAGGGGAAGGCCTGCAAACAAGCCCTCCTCCCCGTCCCCCTGCAAGACTGCTGAAATTGTGGTCATTTTTCAGACTGTGGTTTATAAGATGGGCAGAACTGCCTCAATTACACAAAACATACAGGGCTGCCCAAGGAAAAAGCCTGCCGAGTGCAGGGCAGTCCTCTGACATTGACTCTCAGGTCTTGGAGCTTCCAGATCTCCTGTTTGCCCTGTCGCGGGCACATCCACCTTCAAGCCACCTTGTGCTCTTGCTATCATCTTCTTTAGTCCCTGGTAGCAGCTGCTGCATTAGTGCAGAAAGAACCACACTTGACCTTCCAGACTCTGAGTACCATGTTTTCTTCCTTCATCGTCTTCTTTGCCAGACATTTAATGAGTAGCTGCAGAGGACCAGGCATTGGACTGGGCATGGGGGAATATAGTGGTGAATAATGCATAATCACCACTCTTCAGGGAAGTGGAGCCTTCAAGACAGACAACAGATAACCACAATTTACTGGGATAAGCATAACAGAGGAACAAAATGGAGAGGACCTAATTCTGCCTGTGAGCTGGGGGAGGGTTCACGGACAAGGTGATTTTCCAGTTGAGTCCTGAAGATAAATAAGCTGGCATTCCCAGGAGGCAAGCTGAGGAAGGCCAGCCAGGGCAGAGGGAATATTATGTGCAAAGATACAGAGGTGGGTAAGAATCCGGGATATTCAGCAGTGCAGAGGAGTTTGGTGTGAGTGGAGGAGCGTGGACGTGAGGGGGCGCCATTCGAAGGAGGGGGGTGGAACGGAAGGGGGCTGAAGCTGGAATGGATGAAGACAAGTCCTGTGTGGCATGCTAAGGATTTTGGCTCCTTTGTGTATGGGCAGTGGGGAGCCATACAGGGAGTGAGGAGACATCACATTTGTGTTTTAGGGAAGTCCATCCGGCAAGGAGGATGGCTAAGGAGCTCCTGTAAGTGTAGTGAAGAGATGACGCAGACTACAACAGGAACAGTGGAGGGAGGATGCTTAGAAGGTAGGAGCAGCTGGTGAGCTGTGCGCTCACAGAGAGAAAGAGGGAAAGAGGGAGATGTTCGGATTGCCCCAGGACGCCCAGCTCCAAGAGCTATGCATATAGCCGCTTTATTCACTGAGATGGGAATGTGGCAGGAAATAAAGACTTTGGAGGGAATGTGATATTTTGTGTTTGGAACATGTTGGACTTAGAGACACCCTGGCAAGTCTAGAACTCAAGGGGAGGGGATAAAGATACCAATAGTGTTTTAGGGCTGTAGGAATTCCCTGCAGTTTTCTCGCAGCTCAACACATTTAGGGAAAATGGGAAGCTTGATCTTCTTGAGCATTAGACAGGCTTGGGTTCAAGTTCTCTCCCTGTAATTCTCTAAGGGCGTGGCCTTACACAGGTCAACCAACAGTTACCGGCCTGCTTGCACATCTGCAAAATGGAGGATATTAATATCAGTCTGTAGGGCTGATAAATCAATCTTAGGGTTGTGCTGATGTGCTGAGGCATGCGAGACACTCTCAACAGCAAATAAAACCAGCAGGGTGCAGGGTTCCAGAAAGACCATTCCAAGCACTCAAGTAGGCTGTGTGTAGATTTAGCTATTCCCAAGATTCTCAATTAAAAAACCAGAACATTCTGGGAAATTTTCCCAAGCCCAGTGCAGGGATTCTTAGTGTGCACTATGTGAGGCCCTATTTCTTCACCTTGATTATTCCGGGAGGGAGCTGCAGATGCAAAACGACACTGGGCCCTGAGAGTCAACTCACATGTTCCCTTTCCTGGCATTCCAGAAAAACATTTGGAAAAAGCCCCAAAGCCTACCGTCCACACAGCAGCCCTCAGTGACTACTGCAATTACTCAATTACATGGTTATTCGCAAAGTGCAGATTATAGGGTTACTTAGCTGAAAGTTCTGGGACTTTACCAGATAAAACTAAAAAAAAAAAAAAAATACCAAACAAACCACGCAAAAGGACATTTTCTGAGCATGTGGCAGCATTTAGTTTTAGTCACCAAGAAATAACAACAAAACAAAACAGAACTGAGGTTTTTTGTTTGTTTGTTTTTTCTTTCTGGTTTTGTTCTGTTTGCTTCTCAAGGATGTGATAATCTGAGACCCAGGCTTGCTTACAGGGAGCAAGCCTTGTTTGGAAGTACCTGACATTCATACAATGGTAAAAACACAGGCTGTTTGCATTTTTTACGGGGACCGTTATGGTAATTTGTTGCCAGGTCTGTGTTTTGGGGCTTGGAGTTCAGTTTTGCATAGAGATGGTGGCATATAGGTCTCCAGGCCAGCCTGGGTAATAATCCTATTGCACTAACACCACCATCCACCCAGTTGCTCAAGCCAGAAACCTAGAAGCTATTTTGGAAACTTTCTGTTTCCACACATGTGACATCCAATCAAACATCAAGTGCTGCCAGGGCAGCCTGCACTGTGTCTCCGACCCATCCCTGTCCCTCCATCTCTTCTGCCTCCATATAGGCCAGGCCATCATACCACTTGCCTGGGCCATGGCGTTAGTTCCGTACCCAGGGCGTCTAATCTCTGAGCCTCAGAGACTCTCCACGTGGAACTGGGGTGACCCTTTTAATACAACACAGCTCAGCTCTCCCATGGTTGAAGCCGTTCAGTGGCTCGCCGCTGCCCCTGAGGTTGATCGGAAGTTCTTGGTCCTGTCTGAGGCCCCTCCCAGCACCAGGCTCTGGGCCTCCTCACCCCTACCTGGCACCCCCCTTCCCCCTTCCAACTCCCTGTCTTGCACTTCAGCCTCACAGGCCCCCATTCAGTTTCTGGGAAGCATTGTGCTCACTCACCACTAGGATTTCCTTTATTTCCCAGGCCTGGAAGACATCTCCTCTTTGGGTGACTCATCCTTGCCCCAGTTTAAACATCCCTTCCTCAGGGAAGCCTCCCCTGATTTTCCAGGTAAAGTCAAGTCCCCCTGCCAAGATGCCCCACCGAATCCCATAAGTAACAAGGCAGAAATGGAAGAGTGAAACCTTCAGACACTTACTGTGATGGTATAAATGAGAGGCTAAATTTAAGAAAATGCTGACTTCCCACTGTCCTGTTTTTCCCCATGGAATTGGTGAGGCTTGGGCAGATCAGAGCAGATGTGGGGATGGTTTGGCTGTTGAGGCAGCCCCCACCCAAAGGCTCCAGCAGTTTTATGGACCTTGAACTGGGGGGAGGGGGAAGAGGAAAGGCTAGGAGTGGAAAAGTACTGGGTGCTGAGTCACGATGGAGAAAAATGTCATTAAGGATCTTTCCCTCATTTTCACCCCAAAAGGAGGCCTCGACAGAGGCTCTAAAGAAATCCATCTACCCAAAGCCTCTGAGAAGGAGAGCTAGGCATGAAGGTGCCAGAGTGAAGATGCAAAAACGTGAAATGCACTGGCCACCAGAGGGGCCGAGCCCTGCGGAGTCCGTGTGCCCCGTGTGAGGCCAGCTTTCCCTCTGAAGCCTGCCAGGGAAACCTTAGCTGCCTCTGGCCAGACCTGAAGAATCACACATGGGTTTTTAACCTGGGGCCGGACTCCTCAACCTCACACAGGCATCTTGCCCAGGGTCCAGTCATAAATGCCCGAGCTTGTCTTTAACAGCATTACGGTTCTAGCCACGCAAGGAACCTTCCACCTACTCTGCTCCATCCCTCCTACCTTCCCCACTTATGAAACCTGCATATCCCAAAGCTCTAATACCCCCTTGACAGGGTTCTTGCCAGGAGGCCTGCCTGCCCCACACAGCTGCCAGGAGTGCCGCTGTCACTCGTATTAGCTCTAGGAGGCTGCAGCCACAATGGAGAGACATTATCTACAAGCAGTGACAGATGAATCCATTAGCGTTTGTCGTGTATGCATGGGTTGTTTTATCAAGAGGGAGCTGAGAAGAGAGCAAATAACCAATAAACAGCTGGGCAGAATGGGGCAAGAATGTGTGTGGAGGTTCTGAACAAATGTGGAATATAAATTACTGCTAATCAGGGCTGTGGCGCATGACCCAAGCCTGGCAGAGGTGGCTGGGCTGTAGAGGGCGCTCAGTCAAATGCCTGCGTGACGGTAGCGGCACTGCTGCAACCTCTTGGAAGTTCAGTTTTCTCATCCCTAATGACAGTGAATTATTACCATGGAATAATAGTGTGGATTAAATGAGGTAAGTCCACAAAAGCTTTCAACACTATGCCTGGAACAAAGTGGTTACTCAGAATATGCTGGCTGATGCAATTTTTATTACTTCTTACTTAGGAGCCTTGCCTTGCTCAAGTCCTACGGTAAAGAAAGCTTTGTCTGTATAGATCCTGCTTTGTGTATTAATAGGTTCCTGCAAAACTGCATACGAATCAGATGTATTGTCAGTTGTGAGTTAAACTGACAGCCCTTCCTTTTCGTGCTTAGGCATGTGGTCTAAGCATTGCAAGTCTCCTCTGTAGAGCTCGTTTTCATTGCCTTCCATTGTAATTGTGCTGAACTTTATTTATGCTTGGGTCTGGGTGGAAGGCTATACCTTGTTTAAAAGAAAACATGTCCAGGCAGGGTATCAGTGATGCTAAATTTTCACTGGCACCCACAGGGACCTTGCCCATGGGTATGGAATCCTCCCCCTGAAGGTTGAAGCAGATGGGAAAGAGTGGCTCAGAGTTAGAATAAAAAGAGAGAAAGGCAGAAACTGATGCACAAACTATAAGGTTGTGCACAAGATCTGTGGGATGGTTTCTTAATATAGATGGCAAATTAGCCTGCAGGCAGGGAGTGTGGTGATGGGGACAGCATTCAACTGGCTGGCTACCCTAGATCTTTCTAGGAAGTGAATTGGGTAAGCTCTTCACTTCCTTTGCTGGTAATTTTGTCTCCAAAAGAGTAGAGGAAACCACAAAGAGGCCTTCTGTTTTGAACTTAAACCAGGAAGGAATAACGGGCTGGGAATGTAAGGGAGAGGGTAGCATTGGGGGAGAAGGACTCTGCAGGGTAGGCAGGAGGGCACAACGGTAAGGGCATAGGTGCTGAAGTTGGTATCTCCTGGGTATAAATTCTGGCTCGACTACTTGTTAGCTGTGCTCTCTTTACCTTGCCTTGCCTCTGTTCCTTCTCTGGAAAGTGGGGATAATAGGAGTACCTACTTCATAGTGTGGTCGCAAAAAAAAAAATGAATCAGTACACTTAGTATGTGGTAAGTATTAAATAAATAACAGCTGTTAGTGTTGTTACTTGAGTTCAATGTTATGATGGAAAGTTTAGATGGACACAGTTATGGATTCAAGACTTCAGGGACATTTTTAAAACCCTGAGATCAATGAACTAGTCTCTCTTAGCCAGAAGTTGTAAAAGGGAATTTGGCTTATGACAAATCAGTAAGTTTTTCCTGTTTAGGGTGAGCAATAGGGTCTTTGCTGCAACTAGTCAACTCTGCTGGCAGTAGACAATGTGTAAACAAATGAGCATGACTGTGTTCCAATTAAACTTTATTTATAAAAGCAGTAGGAGGGCCAGATTTGGCCAGAGTCATAGTTTGTGAGTCCCTACCTTAAGAAAAATGGGAAACTTGAAAATACAAAATTCTGCCTATGTGAATAAATGATGGCAGTAAAATGAAATGCAAGTAGACAACTGAATTAACACGACTGCAAAGGGAGCTGTTTACCCCAGGTGGAAAGAGGACGTGTGCCAAAAAGGAGGGAACTGTGGCACCTTCTGCATGTTGTATAGTTCGGAGATAAATGCGATGGTGTGAAAAAACGATCTCTCTATGAATCTCCAAAGAGGTTAAGAACTTTTTAAAAGGAAGGAATACGTTTTGTTTTTGTTTTGGGTGGTTGGTATGTTCAAAAGGTTGAAGCAAGGAAAGGACAGACCACCTGCCTGGGGACAGTGCTGGGGGCAGATGCCATGGCCACGTGGGAAGGGATCTTGAAGCAGACCAGGTGACCCTTCAGAAATACTCAATGGGGCAAAAGACAAGTCAGTCAAAACTATGGCAAAGAGACGTAGGCCCAAAGACAACCTTAGCCTTACTAACAATGGCAAGAGATTGAAAGGAAATCTAGAAGTTTTCAGATGCAAACACGAGTTGTCCTAAATGGTATGATTTGGGGGAGTTGTTATTTTACTGGTTGTACTTTTGAGAAGTTTTTATTTTTTTTTTGAGAAGTTTTTATTAAAAGCATGTATTACCTTTAATATTAAAGGAAAATAAAAGTTACTGGAGGTTGAGGAGGCTTCTTAGAGGAGCAACCTCAGGACTGATCCTATAAGAAGACAGATTTTCACTTAGCACAAATTTTTCACTGTAATGGTCTCACCTGCAAACTAGTGAGTGTCCACTGTGGCAGACATCAGTTGCTTCCCGATCAGCCATTTCCCTGATGGTAGAACTTGCCCTCCCAGTAAACACCAAATACTTCTCTTCCCAGATTCCCTGTGGTTATGGCATGCGCAAGTCCCACTATCTAAGTGTGGAAATCTGCTGTGTGGCTCCTGGGAGAGGTTGTCTTTCTTGATGTGTGTGTGTGTGTAGCATGAGGAGAAACTTCAGCCTTCCAGTGTTTGATGTGCTCATATGAGGATGTGGTCTTTGGTGCAATAACAACCATTTTGTGACCATGAGGAGCTAATCCTGAGGTTACCATACAGCACTCTGGTGATGGAAGACCAGAAGGATGGAAAGAATGGGGTCCTTGATTTGATGTACTATAATCATCCCCTCTCCCCATTTCCAGACTTCTGAGAAAAGTGCACTTACTGAGGATTCAGTCCTAGTTGGGTTATTATGGCTACTAATTGTTTCACCCTCTCTAAAATGACCACAAAGAGGCATGTTTGTGGCATTCCTCAAGTTATCGAAATGTTAAGTCAAATTTGAGAATGCCATGGCATTTCTGAGTCCCTGGGCTTTATTGGCAAAGCAAAACTTTTCAGCAAGGGGCCAGAATGCAGTTTTGCAATGTTTATTACTTCATGTCATGAGGTTTTGTTGCTTTAACTTTTGGGGGGAATAAGAGCATTTTAATGTGCTTTGCTGGTTTTTCTTTCTCGTGATTGTTGTCTTCCTTTCCCAAGCCCTGCTCTGTGGAAGACAAAGATGAATCCTGGAGATTACCTTGAGCAGTGCACAAAATGTCCATTCTCGGCATGTGTGGACGCACAGGCAGGTCCTGGGGAAATGCCAGTCCTCACACGTCCTACGAGGCCGAGAATAATAGCAATAAAGTAGAACGTTGGGATCAGGACCACTTGCTCCACCACAGGGGGTTCACAGTCCGACTGTACCACTGCCTAACAGTCATTGTGGGCAAGTTACTGAACATGTCTCAGCTTTCATTTCATCATCTATAACATGAGGATGATGTTAATATGGGGAGGTTGTGAGAATTAAGGATTTGTAAAGTCATTAGCATTATACCTGGCATGTAGTAAGAACTCAATACAGGGGTGCTATTGCCCCTAATATATGGGAGATCTCCTCTTTCTAAGTGGTACTGTGAATTGAGAAGTTGTCCTTATCTTGAGACTGACTCTTTAGCAGGACCTTGGGGGTTAGATTTTGCAGATAGTGACTCAAATTTGGATAAACCTCATCTTCTGCATCTGTTCCTATTAATGTTCATCTTGTAACATGATTTGGTTTCATGGCTCAGTTTCTCTAGCAGATTAGTAGTTCCTTGAGGGTGGGATTGAGATTTCTGTTCCTGGGTCCTTCAGAGTTCTTAGCTCTGGGCACAGGCTCATGCCTAAGGAATGTTGGCCAGTGAAGAGATAGATGGGAAGCAGCTACTTGTGATTTGAGGAATTAGGGTAGGGCTGGTTTCTAGAAAGCTCAGAGAGCAGCAGTTGTCTAACTTGGCTACACATTGGAATCCCACGTGGATAGAGTGACCAACCACCTGGTTTGCACAGGTTCCATGGACTTGGGACTTTCAATTTTGACCAGAACTGAGGTGTTTCCTGAGACCCAGAACTTTTCGTGCTGATAGATGGAAGGTCCTAGGAAAAATGCAAAAGTAAGTCCTGGGAAAGCCAGGATGAGTTGGTCACCTGTCATGGAGCTTTAAAACATCCTGAAGCCTGGGATCACTCCCAGAGCTTCTGGTTTTATTGGTCTGGGGTGAGGCCCAGACATTAGCATGGCCAATTGCCCAGGTGATTCTTAAGTTCAGAAAGGATGTGATCTGTGGTTGAGCAAAAGTTCCTGATCTGTGTTCCAGGGCACACTGTAGAGCTGTGAATGGGTTACATGGCCTGATACCCTGGCTCCCTTCAGACCTACGGGTGCTGATGAAGGGAGTAAGGTTGGGAAGCTGCATAAAGGGAATGAATGCAGAATTCATTAAAAAAGGAAACTACAGGGCCCCACCCAGGACCTTCTGAATTGGAATCAATACAAGCCCGGAATCTACATTTTAATCAGCCTTCCCAAGTGGTTCATAGACACACTCAGATTTTAGATTCTTTATCAGAGAATCTTTAGAATGTCCTCCAAAGTCTAGAAAGTTTCACAGAGACATAGCCATAATAGTTTTAAGGTAATGCATTGTAGAATATGGCCCCTTGAGCTGACTCAGGTGCAGAGCGAGCAGCTAAGGTAGAGAGATACAAACCAGAACCATCTTCCTGTACCACAAAGACGACCCCCTCTCCCCAGACCTCCTCCTCCTCTTGAAATGGCCTCGTCTGTGCGCACCACGGTCGCCACCATCTGCCTTCAGATTCTCCCCTAAACCTCAGGTCACTGACCTTTAGGTAGGCTGGCTTTAGTCTCTCGTGCTGGATGGATTTCTGCTCTCAATTCTTTACTCCCTCCTACCCTGTGAGCTTGCAGGGAACAAAAGTGGAATAGGTGGATTTCCCTTCAGAGTAGCGAGCGAGAAGCATCAACACCAGTGGCTGTGAGCCGCTGAGCTTGGGGTGGATGGTTATGCAGCATTTTTATAGCCAAAACCGACTAAAACATCCTGCAAAAGGAGAAAGAATTGGGGTTTGTCAACAGTTCTCCCTACGAGACTTTAAAACCCTTTACAGAAGAAGTCTTGCTCACCGTGGTGGGGAGGGCCTGGAACGGGGAGAAGATCTGCCCAAACCGATAGCACTTGTCCACACTGATGTCCCCAAAGTGTTTGCGGCGCTCCTTGCAGCTGGCCAGCCTCTCCTCCGCCTTCCTGTTCCTGAAGTGCCCGAAAGGGCCTTGCTGGGGCAGACGGGCTGCACGCACCTGCGGCGAGGAGCCCAGAGTGCACCCCTACATGCACGGGCCGACCCAGATGGCGTGTGATTTTTAAAACAGGCCACTCTTGTTCATACCTCTCACTCCTTAGTGGGACTTACATGTACCTGCTTAGTTTTCGGCAGCCTTGGGAGGCAGATAAAAGGGCCATCCCCCATTTGCTGCTGGGGGTCTGGCATAGTAGATTAAGGTTCAGGGCACCAAGCTCCAGCCATGACTGTACCACTTGCTATGGGACCTCGACTCAACCTGTCTCCATGGTGGATTATTGAGGTCTTTCTCCGCCCTTGAAGCAGCATGGCTTACATGAGACCGGCGTGTCAAGAATGCCGTGGGGTGGAGGGCGCCCTTCCCCGAGTTAGGATCTGATGCGTGACAGAGGGTCCTCTCTGCGGTTCCGACCTCACTTCTGCAGGGAGCTCAGCAGCAGAGCCGCCTCATTTGCATCCCACTAGGAGAGACACCGACGTAGAGCGCCCAGTCGGTTTCCCAAGCCAGGGAGTTCGCCTTCACAGCACCCTCTCTGCACCTGCACGGGTCCACGAGCTCTTCACTGCAGGCCTCTCCTGCTGCGTGCCCACAGCTCTGGCAGGAGCAGGACTGTTCCGACTACGTTTTCCCAGGTCTGACAATTTCAGCTCCACCTCCTTTCTCTATTCTGGCCAAGCCTCTTTGGACTGACAAGAGTCCCCAGTTCTGCCTGTCTGTGCATTTCTCCATAAGGGCCGGTACCTTCTCTCGCTCCGCCTGGGTGTGGACAGTGGGACAGTGATGCCCAGCCTACGTTCTTGACCATCGCGTCCACCCCAGGCCCCCTTGGCTGGCGCTGTCGGCAGAGGAGGCTCATTGAAGGCTGTCTCGAGGCACATCTTGATTCTTTCACAGCCCACAGGGGCAGGGATGCGGTCAGCACCACGGTGGGAGTGGATGGATTCTGGCTGCTGGTAGCCGAGGGTGTCCTCCTCTCTGGCTGAGACCCCTGGGAGGGTGGGAGTGCTGAGGAGTAGGCGGCTGGACAGGCCACAGAAACCTCATCCCGATTAGGGGGTTAGGCCATTTCCTGCCTCCTACACAGCAGGAAACAAAGATGTGTGGTGGTTTATTTTTTCCAGCCTTGCCCCCAGCGATGCCTGACATGCACTGGGAGAGCAGTTCCGGAGGCAGGCAAGAGACACAGGGCCCAGCAAAATCCAGAGGCCGTTAGGGATCTCAGAGCCAAATGTCCCCCTTTCCAGGTGGAGCAACACCCAGCAAGCTGACGTCTCTTTGCCATCTTCTCTTGCACTAAGTTTGGATTCACATGTAGTGTCAGCGGTGACTCTGTCCCAAGGAAGGCGTTTCCACAGCCCCCCCTTAAGGAGCGACAGCGTGATGCTAACGTGCCTCCTTTCCTGCCTGGATCACTGCCCCCCACCTCCATTCCTCTCCTGTCTTCTCTTTACTGCTATGCATCTTTCAGGGCTCTGGTTTTGGCTTCCAGTGAAGTGTCTCCAACACCAGAATAAGCTCTGGCTCTCCAGTCAGAGTAAGCTCCTCTCCCCTGGGCATCCATGCCACTTACTCCAAGGGTCTGTGTCCCCGACTTGATTTACTATGAATGTCTCTCTACTTGATCATATCCCAACTAGACCCCGAGATCTGTGAGAACAGGGCCTGTCTTTTATCCATCTGCACGGATTATCCATTTATATAGATTGCATGTCATGTCATAAGTGCTCAACAGGAGTTCATCATATGAGCAAGCAATTATGGTTTGAAGAAAGCCATTTCTAGATTTTAAGACAGCGGGGAGAAATGGTGAGATTAACATCAAGCTTTTTAAATATGTCTCCCTCACACAAAGCAAAATGAGCCTGTTAGCCACAAGGTGACGTGGTCGGGGAGAAGACACACTGTCTCACTCAGTGGAAATGTGGCAGAAATTCAGGGCAAGGCAGAGGAACAGAGGTGCCTTGGGGTGGGAAAAACCATTTGGAACATCAGAAAAACTGATTTTGAGGATTCCTCCTGTTTCCCTTGAGGGAGCCCTGATAAAGTTTGCAATGCACTATGGCGGGTGTTTGGGGCTTCATTTCTCTCCCTGCCCTGTCTTACGTGGTGGCAGGAGGTGATAGGGCTGAGAGGGGATGGGGATGATTAGAAACCACTTATTTCCACTCCTTGGTCATTGTCAGCCACAGCACCCCATTTCCTCAGCTCCTACCCTCACTTGTCAGTTTGCAAAGGAGAGGAGGCAAAGCGATCCTTGGAAGATTCATGTCATGCATGCATTCGGAAACTCTCTGCTGTTGCAGGAGATGCTTCCCAGCTTTGTCCTACAGCTTTGGTGGTGCTCAGATTCAAGACTAATGGTGGATAAACAGGTGCCAGGGGGATTGGCAGCTTCCAGTCTGTTCCAAGGAGAGGAGGAGAGAAACCCATGCGGTGGGATCCATGCACGCCCCAACCTGACTTCTTCCCCAGTGTTTGACCCCACCCTTCTCATAACAAGAAGAGTCTGGTGTAGCTGAGAAGGAAGCAGACCCTCAACACAGAGCCAAGAATGAAGGCTCTTGTTAGGAGACAGATTGAGCCAGGGTGATATTCTGATTTGCTTTTCTGGAATGTGATAAGCACGGCAGGTAATTCTCTTTGCCAGGGGCATGACTGGTAAGCTGCTTTCCCTAATGCCTCATGAGTTGGGCTGATTCTCACTCTGAGCATTTAACTGAGCAGAGTAGATCATTAGGGGCTCCAACAGGGTCATTTAATTGTGCTAATTAAAGAATAAGTTATGGGACCCTCTCATCTTTCTGCACTGGTGCAGAATTATTCTTTTGCCTTAGTGCACAGGTCAGCAAAAAATCCTCTCTAATATTTCCCCAGCTAGGAAATATTTTAGGCTTTGTGGGCCATGTGATCTCTGCAGCAACAACTCGACATGTCTGTTACAGCACAAAAGTAGGCCATAGGCAGCATGTAACGTGGCTGTGTTCCAATAAAACTTTATTTATGGGCACCAAAATGTGACTTCCATTTTCATGTATCTCAAAATATTACTCTTTTGATTTCCTTTTCAACTGTTTGAAAATAGAAAAACCATTCTTAGTTTGCAAGCCATAGAAAACAGGTGGTGGGCCTCATGTGGTCTAATGGGCTGCAGTTTGCCGACCCCTGCGTTGGTGTTTCCACACACCCCCTGTTGCAAGGAGACAAGTGTTGGTTTCCAAAATGGAAATGAGCGCTCTGAAGTTTTCTCAGCAACTTCAGAATTTATATGCAAGTAGACAACTGGCCCATGGCCAAGCCTTAAACAAACCATGCCCGGGCTGGCCGGCCTAATTCAATTACAAAAATCTAGAGTTCTGAGGGACTTTGAAATCATTCAGTCCATATTCTAGACTTTATGTGTGACTGCCCTTTAAACCAATTTAGGACTACAAGGCTCATTTCTATGAAAAAAAGGGAACAACCCGATTATTAGAGTCAATGATCTCATCGTGTCCCTTAATCATTCACTTTCCTGCTGGCCTGCTTTCCCGGGTGTGATGCAGTTCTGTGTAATTTCAGTTCCTGACGATGTTGGACAGAGTTATAAATTCTCCCCCACATATGCACTGAAGGGGTAAATGATGGCAAGTTTCCATCTCTAGGTTTTATTTTCTGACATTTTCCTCTACTGGGCCAGCCATGGCCTGAGGGGCTGCTCATTCCTCTTTCCCAGGTTTTAGGTGCTGATGTTGTGGAGCTCCGGGGTGGGGGACCTGGGTGCTATTTGCTGATGTGGGTCCTGGAAGCTCCCGGCAATACTTCCCAGCGGTAAAGTGTTGCTCCAATATCCAAATTAAAAAATAGAGAAGGAAGTAAGCTTAGCATAGCACTTCTCCCAAGATTCCAGAGTAGGTATTTGGAAAAAACACAAAAACAAAAACTCTGAGTGATTCTTTCTGGGGACCTGCCAAAACTTAATTTTTGAGTCCATACTGGGATTCTGATAAGTTTTCATTGGTGATTGTGGGGTGGCGGTGGACTGGCACAGCCTAGCTCCATGTTTTGCCCATAGTAAATCTCTGTAAATATGTATAAGATAAACGAAAGCGGGTGAGGAGTTTGAAGAGGATTTTGTCTGAACAGGAACTTTGGGTTCCTTCCAGCTGAACTGCCTCTCAGATTGCATCTTAGGTCTTTGTAGGCAGGTGTGATATTCAGGGGGAAAAGTCCCCCAGTCTGAATTTCACACCACCAGACTACATGGTGCTCTGTCCCCAATGGCTGCCACTGGCTCAGTGTTATCTTAACAGAGGAATCCGGCTCCATGGGGCTTTACCAAAGCTCGGTCCAGGTAAGTGTGTGACTTCTGCACTGACAACGGGTCCCGCTGGGAGAAGGAGCTGCCGACTTAGAACGCATCCAGGGTGTGCCATGGGCCCGCTGTCTGGGAGAAGGACCTGGGGGACTCAGAGGGCTGCGACAAGAGAGGATGGGGCTTCATGTTGCTCTTTTTCCTTTTGAAATAATGCTGACATTTTGGCAAGCTGAGGTTTCTACCCTTGATAATTAATAGCTTGTATTTTTTTTTGGAAAGAGGATTTTGGTCTGGGGAGAAGGAGGGGGAATTGGAAAGAGGTTGCTCTCTGGAAGTGATTAAACCATAGAGAGAGATATACAGAGTCGTAAAAGATTGAGAACATTTGTAAAAAAATAACTACATCATAAAAATTAGCTGCATGCCCTCAATCCTGAAAGCACTTCTTCTCTGGTGCAGGAAAGGCATCTTTGCCTCTTGGCATTAGGTTCTGAGCTCTTAAAAGCAGAATTTGGGTTCTACTGAACTTGGAAGCCCCAGCACTCAGCAGAAAGTTTGGCATATAGTAGGCGCTTAATGCATGTAGGTGACAGAGTAAATATTGAATGAGCAAGCTGAAAACATGCTGAGCACCAGCAGCTTTCTTGGAAATGTGGGCAATTTAATCTTTTCTCGATACTATCCCAGCTATTGCCCACCCAGAGCCAGGCTGTCTGCTAAAAGTAGCAGCAGCCCCAACCTGGGAGAGCAGCTTGAAAAGGTGTGAAGTATGTTGAATTTCAATCTCTTTGCTGAAAGTAAATGGAAAAATACTTACTGCTGCTCTTATCTTTTTATCTTATCATGTCTTTAGCAGTTTCTTTTTAAGGGGAATTTAGCTTTCAGACCATTGAGAAACTATCAAGGTTTGGCTCTGACAGCAGTTCTCACCCCCGTGTTGACGGTATGTCGGAATCTGCTGGGGCTTTAAAAAATTCCAATGCAGGGATGCACCTCAGGCTCCAAAAGCTAAAATAGTTCTACCAGCTGCTGCCTGATGCATACTTACTGTTATATTCGCTGTCTCTTTTAATCTTCGAAGAAACCATCTAAGATAAGTCTTATTTGTGTCGTCATTTCATAGGGTTTGGTAGGCAGAATTCTAAGGTGGCCCCCAAAGTCTCCTCCTATTATGCATGCCCTGCACAATTTGGTCTCCTTGAGTGTGGGCAGGAACTGTCACTATCATGTGAACGTGATATCACTCATGATTATATTACATTATGGCAAAGATGAAGGAATTTTGCAGATGTAATTAAGGTCACTAATTGGTTGATATAAATTCAGCAATAAGGAGCTTATCTTGGGTGGGCCTGACCTAAGTAGGTGAGCCATTTAAGAGAGGGCTGAGAGGTTAGACTCAAGTCCTGCTGGCCTTGAAGAAGCAAGCTTGCATGAGTTCTACAGCTTCAAGGAAATGGATTCTGTCAATGACCCTGAGCCTCAGATAAGACCTGAGGCTCCAGCTAAGCTGCGCCTGAACTCCAAATCCACAAAACTATGAGATAATAAGCATGTGTTTTAAGGTGCTACATTTGTGGTAATTCACATGGCAATAGAAAACTACACACAGGGAAGTAATAATGGTGCAGAGGAGTTAAAGGACTTGGCTCAGGACCCAGGTTAGGGACTGGTGGGGCTGTGAGTCAAATCCTCCACTTCAGACCCTGTGCTATTTAACATAGCACTGCCATCAGTGTGTGAGATGAGGCTCATCTGTACTAGCTCACTAGTTTTCTGGAAGCTATAAACTAGGATGAAACCAAGGCTGATTCCAAAGCCTGCTGTTTTGTGAAATGAAGTCCAGAATATCCCTCACATGGTTTCTACACATAAGTTGGGGATTGGAATCAGAGGCATGGAAAGGTGTCATTTCAGACCCACAGTCTAAGCTGTTCCCACAACTTGATGCATATGAAAGTTGTGTCAGGAGGAGGGCTGAGGAATATGCTTTTAATCAAGTCCAGGAGCACAAAGGCCAATTTACTGAACATCAAAGAAACCTCAAGAAAGAAAGAGACATGGCTGTGGTCACAAAGTGATGTCCATCTGCTTTGCTCCCATTAAGAGGAGGCCAGCCTACTTTTCTGATAAGATCCAGAATTCAGGCTGTCATGATTATTAGAGTTTCCCTTCCTTAAAGAAAACCTAACTTTTATTTCCAATAGTAAATTACTTTTTAACCCAGATTTTCCACTGTGTGTGTGTGTGTGTAAGTCTATTGTTGGGGAAGGGGTACCTAGAAAAGTTATTTTCTTGTGGTCAGCTAGAATCTGCCTTTCCTTTTACTTTTACCCACCTGTCCTTTTCCTGCCTGGAATGTAGATGCGATGCAGAGAGGTGAGCAGCTATTTTGTGAACATGAGGATAAGGAGAAGCAGAAAGCTATAAATGGCCTGGGTCTCTGATGCTATCATCACCAAACATGTAGCTTTCTAACTGGGGAGAAGCTGCAGAATCTTCAGGTACAATGGCCCCCACTATTCTTGCACTAAGATTCCAAAAATTGCTATGGAAACTGCACGTTTCCAAGCAATCTCATTTCTTTTGCTACCTGATGTGTTTAACTTTTTCTGAGCTGGAGAAAACCCAAGGAGTTTCTGTCCTTGAGCACCTCTTCCCTGAGCCAGCATATACACTAGCAAAGCATCACCTACATCAATGACATAGGATCTGGAACAAGAAGGGGACAGATGCATGTTTCTCCTCCTGGTCCATTTACAGCTGAATCCCTGAATTAAGCTCAAGGGCACCTGACAAACTATAGCTTATTCAGAGGAGAGTTCTGGGAATGATGCAGAAAACTAGAACCCTGAGACTCTATTGTTTGGGGCATGATTGAAGGAGGTGTGAATACTTAAACTGAAGAAGAATGGACCCGGTGGGGCACATGGTAGTAACTTTCAAATATCTGAAGGACCGCCATGTAGGAGAGGGATCAAACTCATTTGATCCAGCCCCAGTGGGTGATTCGGAACCAGTGACGGAGGCTTCCAAGAAACAGATTTGGATACGAGGGTTTGGATTTGCACATAGCACCAACGGCCACGGCTGCCAGAGACTGAGTGACCCATCTCAGCGAACGGTTTTGTTGCGGCGGTATTTAAGCACAGATTGAACCGCTGCATGCAGGATCCTGCATACTTTCATATCCTGGTTCCTTCACTTAATGACTTCATGGACAAATTAGAGTTATAAGCCTCTAGTATGTGTCAGGTCCTTAGTGGTCAGACTACAACCTTTAAGATCTTTTCCAGCTTGCTGATTCTTTGATGCTCTCCATATGATCAGCTCCATTTTACACAGCAGAAAAGTCAAAGCACCAAAATATGGGACTAGTTGCACAAAGCCACATGCATGTAAATGGCAGACCCTTTGTTCTCTCTGAGCCTTTGCGGTATCTACTCTCCTTTCTTTTTCAATCATCTGTTCCTTCCAGAAACAAAACAAGTCATGCTGTGCTAAACCATCTAGACTTGTGAGCATGTCTAGGCAGGATGAGCAGTTACCCAGTAGTGGTCTGAATGCTGTGCTTTCCTGACTCTGGCAAAGTCAGCAAGCTCTCCTTTTGATCTGCAGTTTTCCAAATCTCCCCAGATACTCCCGAGCAGAGGCGAGTTATAGGCAAGGGTTGTGGTTTAGATTTCATACAACACATGGCTTCCTGGCGAGGGACTGACTGTAGATTCTGCAGATATAGTCACCCCTGCTATTTTCTGCACTGAGGTTCCAAAAATTTCCATGGAAACCACACATTTTCAAGCAAACCCATTTTTTGAAAAACATTTCTCAATCTTTCTCTCCTCCCTTCCCCGCCTCTCACACAAGCGCACACACACATTCCACTCTCAGTCTTCACATCTTCCATTTATGGGTATTTCCTGCCAGGGTCTCTGGCCTGGCAGAATCGCCATGGTTTAGGAGTGCCTCATGCGGCACTGAAAGCTAACCTCAGTTTTGCAGCTGGGCATTCCACAAGCAAGCAGGGCTATCCACGTTGGGCCTCTTTCATGAGTCAGGCTTGCAAGAGGCAGTGAGAGCACATTGGCAGCTGTGTAGGACTGTCTGATGCTGGTCAAAGCATCTGTTGGAAAACTTGGTTTGTAATTTCCTGAGTCTTGCAGGGTTAGACCTGGGTAGAAATCCCCAAATGGAAGAAAATCCTAACGCTTTCAAGTGAAGGAAAATAAGAAACAGAAGGGCTCACATGGGTACAATCTGTGGATGTTGAACTGCAGGCTCCCAGGATAAATGTTCCAAAGCTTCCAAAACACTACTTTCTTAGGGAGCAAGCACTGGCATTCTGAGATGACTTATTTGGCCAGGCTGGACCATAAGTGGGTGGGAGTGGTGTTCAAATTCACCTCCCTCTGACGTTCGTCTGGAAGGCTGGGGATGAGTTGGAGAATGGAATAGGGCCCCTCAATGCATTTGCTACAGTAGTGTCTTTGATCCTCCTTATCAGTCTTATTCATGGAGGTATTTTCAGCACCTGGAACAGTGCCCGACACAGAGTGGGTGACCAACAAATATTCACTGAACTGAAGAATGAATCCATTTTTGTATCCTACGTGCTCCCTAAAGTTCTTGTCCTTTAGCTGACTTTGTATAAATGGTTGCTTCATGAAATGGGTTAAAAAAAAAGGCAAAGGGGCTTTACTCTCTAAACAGAACAGGTGAGGATCATTATTTGGGAAGGTGGGAAGAGAGGGGAAGAATCAGTGTGGCTGTGTGGATGTGCTTGGAGAGCTATAGGCTCACGTGCACACCCTCCGAAACATTTGAGCTAGGAGACAGGGTGGTCCCAAAGTTTCTCCCACATGCCTTTGGAATTTACAGCTCATTCTGGACTCTGTCTGCAATGGAGATTCTGCACTTGCTTTGCGTCAAGGCCAAGGCCTTGGTCCTAAGATAAAGGGTCTCCCCTCTCTTACTTTTGCTCTCTCTCTTCTCTTCTCTCCTCTCTTTCCTTACCCGACAGTTCTCCTCAATTATGAGTTTCAGTCCTGCGGAAGAAGCCCCAGCTTTGTAAAAAAACCCATTTTCCAAGCTACCTCTTACCTGCATCTTCACAGCTTTCATTGGCCTGATGTGCCTAAAATCAAGAAGCCTTTCAGGGAATTGAAACTGTGATTTTTCAAAAACTGAGCAGCATTTGCATAACCAAAAACCTTTCTGATTATGTGTGAAGAGGTCTCTAGAGGTATTTAGGAGAATTTATGTATCTCCTTCTGGCAACTGCAATTTGTCACTCTGTTTAGCACTTGGAGTAAGTGATAGTTCCATGCTAATTATCAGAAAGGGTTGCATCTTCCACTTAATAAATGAAGTTTCCAGATAACTTTTCACCTTAAAAACATCCACTTGCTTTTTTCCCCCTCTACCAATGAGGCACACTTGGCAGAAACATCATGTAAATGTTTGTAAAAGGTTTGATTTCTTTAGCTAGAGAAAGAGATGGAAATGCAAAGATGACTGGTCTCTACGTTCCCAGCTCTCTGGGCACAGACAGTGCAGGCTGCTCCATATGTTTAACTCAGGGTTGGTAAATTAGGGCTTTGGCAGCCACACACAAGGATAAGTCACTCCTTAGGTAATAGGTTAGGTAGGGAGAAGGGCAGAGAGAGAAGGAAAAGGAGAAGGAATTCACTGAAGGAGAAAAAAGAAGACATCCTTCTAGCCAGCTCAGTTGTCACCCTGTGTCAGCCCCATGGCCACTGCCCCCTGTTCTGAAGACAGCTGTCATCGATACTGAGTGATTTGTCCTCATAGTCAAAGAGATACCTCGTTGGCTACTGGCTGTTTCCTGCCTTAACGGGATGTACCTGAGGCTGAGGTATGTGCTTTGCTGGGCTTAGAGACAGCCCGGTGTGGAAGAACCCACCTTGGCAGTAGAAATGCAATGAATGGGGACAGGGGTTGTGGACCCTTGGCCAGAACAAAGTCATCTCCCAGAAAAGGTGCTGTTTACTTCTCCTTCCAAGAATCAGATTGTCTCACTGAGAAGATGAGGCTGATTCTCTGGGACCCAGGACATAGAATGTGGCTTTGGAGCTAATTGGCATGAATGGCCTTTGGTTTTGGAAAAAGTTCTCTTTGGCTCAACACCAGATAATACCTATTCATGGAAATCGGAGCTTTTGAGCCACAAGTTCCCTCATGAATAGCAGTAGCTCTGCAGACTTGCTGTTTGCAACCTTCATGCCTTTCCTATTTGTTGCATCCTATCACTCAGCTCTGCCTTCGCTCCAGGAGGCTCCAGCTCCGGGACCCCATCTCATAACCTGGAGGGTGCCCACAGATGCACAGGGACTGGGCCTGCAGCCCCGGGCTGGACTTACCCTTGGCACTTTTTCGAGGTCCTGTTTTGCTGAGACAGGGGCCCTCGTCAGTAGCCTTCCCGCGTCCCGTCTCCTTCGCTCTGTGCCCAGGGGGCCAGGCACCTTCTCTGCAGCACCTGGCCATGAGGCAAGGCTGGTCTTCAGACAGATCCTCTTGCTTTTTGTCCTTCTTCCTCTCACGGGGAACTCTAAACATAAAAAAAAACACCATCAGGTGTGACATTCTGAGCAATTCAACAACTCCTAGATGAGTGGGCCAGCAGGTGGTCTAAGAAGAAGGAACTGAACTGGACCTCTCAACTTCACGAAAAATTATTTAATCTGAAAAGAAAGTAAAATGGTGCTGTCAACTTATTCTTGCAAACTTTCATACAGTAGTCATGGCAGAAGGGTGGGAATATCTCCCAAGCAGAACCACAAATGGAGAACAGGTGTTCCACATATTATGCTTCCAGTGTTGACCCCAAAGAATTAAACACATGCGTGTGTGCACACACATGCGCAGGAAAGGAAATGGATCTTACAGAGGAGGTCAGGAAACATCTAAGAGCTAGTATTTCATTTTTATGATGAAGAATTAATACACCACACATCAAACTGTATTTTCTGTTTCTCCCCTCCCCCCCACATTATATCAATTATTTGTTTATGTTTTGGGAGAGTATTAAACACAGCTCTTCAGTGACTCTCAAACATCCAAGGCTTCCCCTTGGCAAGACTCACAGGTCCTTCTTGACTCGACCCTGCTTGCCTCTCCATCTTCTCCCCCTACCCAGACCCTGAGTGCTGTAAAAATGCCCTGGAAATGCTGCAAGCACTGTGACTTGGCTGCTGTTTCCCCTCTGCCTGGAGTGTGACACTTTGCCTCATCCCCTCCCTGCACTCCCCACCCTCCTGGGGGTATCCTACTTGGCACTTCCTCTGTGGCACCGGGGCATGCCCAATCTCTCGCCCTCAGATGCGGGCCTGCCTCTGGCTCCCAGGACCTTTCAAGTTTCTCCATTTTAGTAATTACCAGTTGTGCGATAAATAGTCCATTTTCATACCTATCTCCCCTATTAGATTTTATGTTCCATGAAGCTATCACCTCGATCTTGTTCACCAATGTACCGCTCGCATACAGCACTGTATCAGGCAAGGGGTAGATGCTCAATCCATACTGGATGGATGGAGGGAGAGGAGGAAGGGAGGGATGGAGGGGTGCGTGGCCAAGTATTGGGTGAAGGTAGGGGGCAACAAAAGACAGTAGATTCAAAACAGTAACTATGAAGAAGGGAGAGTCAGACTGGTGGGACATGTAGTATCAACCCCAGATTCACAGTGATAACTGGTCAGTAAAGAGCAGCAAGTCAGGCGGGTGCTTCTGTACCCACAAAGCTTGGGTCTGGGATCCATCAAGAGTGTCTTGCTACCATAAGGCTCAGGAAACAGCATCATTCTGCTTTGGCATTTTTGTGGTCAGCTCCTCAGCAGGAGCCCTCAGTGGTAAGAACGTCTCTAGTGGGTTTAACTTTTTTCCCTGAAAACTAAAAACATCGAATCTGAAAACCAGCATTCTAGAGGTGATGTTAAAAGAGGATGGTTAGGATTTAAAAGTAGCAGCATCCCTGTTGGAAACCTCATGTGAATGCCAGTCATCGAACTGTCTTCCCTGAGAATGGACAGGAACCTGAAAATTCTCCATGACACCCACATTTTGAAAAGGTGCATACTTTTTTTTTTGGTATCATTAACCTACAATTACATGAGGAACATTATGTTTACTAGACTCCCCCCTTCACCAAGTCCCCCCCATAAACCCAATTACAGTCACTGTCCATCAGTGTAGTAAGATGCTGTAGAATCACTACTTGTCTTCTCTGCATTGCACAGCCCTCCCTGTGCCCCCCCCACCCCCCACATTATACATGCTAATTGTATTGCCCCTTTCGTTTTCCATGCCCTTATCCTTCCCTTCCCACCCATCCTCCCCAGTCCCTTTCCCCTTGGTAACTGTTAGTCCATTCTTGGGTTCTGCGAGTCTGCTGCTGTTTTGCTCCTTCAGTTTTTTCATTGTTCTTATACTCCACATATGAGTGAAATCATTTGGTACTTGTCTTTCTCCGCCTGGCTTATTTCACTGAGCATAATACCCTCTAGCTCCATCCATGTTGTTGCAAATGGTAGGATTTGTTTTCTTCTTATGGCTGAATAGTATTCCATCGTGTATATGTACCACATCTTCTTTATCCATTCATCTACTGATGGACATGTAGGTTGCTTCCGTTTCTTGGCTATTGTAAATAGTGCTCTGATAGACATAGGGGTGCATATGTCTTTTTGAATCTGGGATCCTGCATTCTTAGGGTAAATTCCTAGGAATGGAATTCCTGGGTCAAATGGTATTTCTATTTTGAGTTTTTTGAGGAACCTCCATACTGCTTTCCACAATGGTTGAACTAGTTTAAATTCCCACCAGCAGTGTAGGAGGGTTCCCCTTTCTCCACCACCTCGCCAACATTTGTTGTTGTTTGTCTTTTGGATGGTGGTGATCCTTACCTGAAAAAGGTGAATACTTTTTATGGGCCTAAACTTGGCTTTTGAATTTGTGGTTCCCGAAGCCTCTATTCACTTACAGTGGTTCTCTTGCTCCTGAGAAGACCCAGCTTAGACAGTTCATGTGCTGCTCCAAGGACTTGGGCAGGTTTTTAGGAAAACAAAATTCTTAAGCATGAAAGAACATCTGCTCTGTGTCTGATCATTAGATACCTCCAACTTTCCTAGCACGTTGTAATATTTGAACAGACAACCTTAAGGCATATTTGGCACATTAAGGAAATCTATACTCACTAAATATGTTATGATACATGTCTCCAGTGCCCTATTCAAGGATCCTAACTGAAGCACTTGACTTGCCTTGGGACACTTCTTTATAAACTTGGAGCTCTGCATCACCATCTACCAGACCCAGGCAGGTATGCAAATGAGTGTGGGCCTGCAGGGCTCAATGAAGCCTTGCCTTGTCAAGATAAATAGGGCCGTCAAGTGACCGACCGCCTGGGAGCTGGGGATGTCCTCCAGGAGAGCACAGCCTGGCACTTAAGAATGAACACTCATAAAATGTTAAAGAGAAGAAATGCTTCTTCAAGGGCCCCAAGTCAAGTAAACCAGTGGGGGAACTGACCAGATTTCCATCTGCTTCAAATTAAATGTGTTTATTTTCTTTGCATCTCGCTCTCCAGATCAGCATAATCCATTAGAAAATATCTTTTGGGATTTTTAACTTAGGCTTGAAAGCATATTTTTATAAGTTTGACTGGCTGTTGGCTTTCGCACACAAGGCTGTGACTTTTCTCTCCTCACTGTCACGCTGATGTGTTGCTTTATCAGAGCCCTAGGAGGGTGTCTGTGCATCTCTTCAGCCAACACTCATTTTTTTGTTTCATTATGTCCCAGACTCTATAATAGGTGTTAAGGTACAGTGGGAATAATAAAGTCAGTAAGTAAATATATAAGTGAAGTAATTGTGGTTTGTGAAAGGTGCCAGCAGGGAAATCAACAAGAAAGACAGAGATTGACTGTCGAGGACAACCTTTTGGATTGGGTGGCAGGAAAAGGCTCTTTTGGGCAAAAGAATTGGGAGCTAAGCTCTGAAGGGTAAGAACAAGGCATTCAAAGAGAACCTGGGGAGTGAGTGTTTCGGGCAGAGGAAAGAGCAGTTGTACAGGCTTTGAGATGACAGTCAAGGGCTTGGAGTATTTGAGGGGGAGAACACACACCAGTGTGCTCAGAGGAGACAGAGGGAGAGGAAGTGGCATGAGGTGAAGTTGGAGGGAGGCCCGAGCCGGGTCAGGCAGGCCCTCTTGGGAAATGTCCAGGATTTTAGATTTTCTTCTGGAAGCAACGGAAAGCTGGGAGAAAGATGCCGTGCTTGGATTTCCATTTTATGAGGATTAGGCTGGCTCTTCTGCGAACTGCCACTGGAGGGAGCCAGGGGGCCCAGGGAGGCCAGGTGAGAGGTGGCAGCATCAGTGGAGGTGAGCACGAATGGGGATGGAGAGAGCAGAGCGGGATCCGGAGGGTCTGGCAGTTGATGCGGCTTGCTGATGCCTTAACTTGGGGGTGGGGGTGGGGTAAGGGAAAGCAAGACCCAAGAGACCCTCAGGGCGATGGCTGTGCTGCTTACCAGGAGTGGGGATCCTAGGGGAGAAACAGCTGTTTTGCAGGAAGGTGGGGAACATACTAATTGGGACACCTGTTCCTAAGCTCTGTGTAGAAATGGAGACGTCTCTTGGCCGTACGTCTCTGGGAAGTGTAAACTGTCTAATTTGTTATATCTTTAGAAGTCATGGTAGGAACGTCTAAAAGAATGTGTGATTGGGCTTGAGACAGCTAAAGGTGGGGACATGAGCCACGGCTCAAGGGTTGACAATAAACCTACTAAAGGGCAGAGCCTACGGAAGTATGTGACCATGGGCTTTCTTCTTCTCAGCGTCTTGTCTGATCAGACTTTATTCCCACACTGCAATTAAAATGCTAGATGAGGTATGGGTGCAGGGAGTCTGTGAGCTGCTTGTGCTGAGAGGGATGGAGGAAACATCCAGAAAGGGGGGGATGGTGGATGCAAAGGGAGAAGGTAGTACCTGGGACCGGGAGACATGCCCACGGGATGATACAATGTACCTGCTTAATACTGCCCTTGGAGTTTCACCAAGTAGAACCCATTTTTTTGAAGCTACTCTTTAAAAATGTTTCCTCTGTAAATCAGGTATGAAAAAGAACAGACCGAGGCACCTCTTAGCATTTCCCGAGCTGAATCTCTGCCTTCCTATTCGTTTTCAGCAGCTTGTTTGTTTTTCCACCAGCCCATTTCCGAGTACATGCTGTCTTGCTCTTGACTTTGCTTATCTCTTCCTCTGTTTGGTGTTCTAAAGGTATCCATGGTGCTTTTAGGAAGCATAATATTTGGATGGTTGGTGAACAGCCTGCAATGCAAAATGCATTATCTTTAAATTATCTCCGGTACCTGACCAGGAAGAATAGGTTGTTCCGTTGGGTTTCTGGTTTGAATGACCAGAATCCCAAGAGTTGTGTGGGGGAAAGTCTTCCACTTTTGGCAGAAAAAGCTTATGCTTTTAGTCAGAGAAGCCAAAGTTGAGTCCTTAGCTCCGCTGTTTTCTACTGTGCTACGTCAGTCTCGTGATTTCATGCCTTTGAACCCAGCGTTTTCATCTGTGAAATGGGTAATGTTATATATGTAAATTGCAGGGTCCTTGTCAAGATTGAATGATACAACATATGTACAGTTCTTCGCCTGATACTTACTTGATGCTGGTAACCACAAATAGTCCCTCATATTATTATTTAACTTACAAACATAATGGTTGTCAGTTGAGACATTCTTGGTTTGTAAACCCTGTAAAGATTGTTGCCAAACATGACAGCCATGGGTGCAGGGAGCTGGGGTTTCTATTACAGTCTAGCAAAGATTGCACACTGGAAGCTCTTGGTGTGTTTGTCTCACCTATTTTTCAAACTGAATGAAAAATTCTAAGTGCACACTTAGGTTAAAAAAATGGGGACCTTTTCTATTCAACGTGGCTTACAAGCTTTTCTTGAGAAAGCTTCCTGACAGATCCAAACGGCTGTGACTTAGAAGCAGCTGATGCTAAGTAAGATGTGGCCTTTCCAGTTCTTCATTTTCTGCCCCAGCCCCCTGCCCCTCTTAGAGAGCCTGGTCTTAGACCTTCTGTGGACTCTTGACTGGCTCGTGTGATCTTGGACAAATTCTTTAACTCCTTTGGTTTCAGTTTCCCCATCTGTACAATGGAGATGATAATAATAATACTTACCCCGCAAGGTTATTTTGAAGATGAAATCACCTTGACAAAAAGTCTTTCCACAGTGCTTGGCTAACAGGAAACACTCAGGGCTAGCTCGTGTCCTTGTCTTCGGAGCACTTTGCAAAATAGTGGGCACTTAATTGAAATACATACTTAGATGGACACTGACAGAAATTAAACTGTGGGTAAGACAGACATATGTTATAGGGATATAATATTTCTTAAAAACACCAATGAGATTTTCTTTTTTATACACCCTTGCCCTTGATCTATTCCCCACTCTATTTCCAGGGAAAAGCTTTCTGGGTGGGTATCTCCTGTTGTCTGACGCATTAACCTTCTCCTCTTTTCCATCCTGGAGCTGACCCATTGGGTTATCTCGATGGACTTCTTGGTTTCCGGTGTCCAGTCAGGTTTGGCCAATGGGGTGCCCCAGCTGGGGATCAAAAGAAGGGAAGACAGTAATGCCAATATCTATTTCTCTGGCTGGCTCCTTCCCTGATTGCCTTGACTCTGCTAGACCCTAACTGAAGGTTACTAGTTCTCTCTACATACTTCATCTTTCTGCATTTGGTGACCCTTCCCTCCCAACATCAGATCTTGGACCTGGAGGTGCTAGTGGTTGCACTGTTACCAACCCAGGACACTGCACTGTTCCATGTAGTTCCCTATGTCTCTCCCATACCTTTGCAAAACCACCTCAATTTATCCCACTTTGAGTCAGTCATTGCTGCTGGAGCTTCCATTGTCTTGGAGAAAAAGAAACTTGTTAGAGCAGAAAGCAATGAAAATGGAGTCAGTTTTAAGGTCCTAATTTCAACATGGCATTTTGAATCCACAGCAAGGGAGAAACAGGCTTTGTGAAGAGAGAAAGGAGTTTTTTGAATTCCTTGCAGTTTCCTTTCGCATATAAAGAGCCAGGCTTCATCAGATAGGTCAAAGTCATCATGCACAGCAGGCAGAGGGAAATGACTTATGGGAAGTTTCCACCAGATAAGAAGAGGGAGCCAAAAGCGTTGCCACAGGAGATGGGCACGAGAAAACCTCACAGAAACCCCATTTGGTTTGAGGGACATTCAGCACAGCCTGGCTCACCCCCACACTTCCCCACTATGTCTGCCATGGTCTGGAAGTGGTGGAACCTCACTTCCAGGGAAGAGGGTCCCTCAAGGCCCAGAGTTCCTGTCTGTCCCGGCAAGAGGACACCAAGGTGTGAGAGCGGCTGTGTCCTGGCATAGCTTGTGGTCTAGGCAAGGAAGCAAGAGACCATAAAGCACAGAGACCTGGTGATCTGGGGGACCACAGGGACTTCAGCGCAGATGCCAGTAGGACGCCCGAGAAGGACAGTGACATCAGCCACACCTAAGTGCACACGAGCCCAGGAACGTGCAGGGCCAGTGGTAGCAGAGCACATCAAGGGGTGCTGCCCCAAGGATATGCCAGCTTGGCTCTGCACCAGATACTGTGCTGGGGAGGAGGATGAAGAAGTGGCCCCTTGAGAGAGAGAAGAAACAGCCTTTGAGTTGACTGGATATTTACGCGAATGAGGCTGAGTTAATCTCAAAGTGAAATGTTACAAACAGGAACAGAATTAAGTTATCCTAAACTGGCCATTTTTACTTGTCTCTGCCATCAGGAGGGATGGGAGCTCTGGAGTAAGGGAGTCGTGATAGATGACAGTGAGCTTCATTTCCCCCAAACCTCTGAGCTTGACATGAGAATGTTGACTCCCTCCCCTTGACCTCTTTCCTAGACTGACCCTTTGCTCTGGACTTTTGCCTTGAGCCACTGAGTCACACGAGGGATGGTGAATGCATTTAATCTAATACAATCCTCAGTTTTACCTATTAAAGCATTTTAGTATATAACAACGTTAAAGAACATTAGAGAACACATCAGAAAATATTATATAGAAAACATTAAAGAGCGTTATAGAAAAATATATCCTCTCTACTTTATCGTAAAGACATCTGCGTTTTTTTTTAATGCTTTCTTTATCCAAGTTGTTAAAATACTGGCTGACCGATTAGCCAAGCCCTCTACCCAAGGGTCTACCCAAATGCTTTCCTCATTTCAAAATAGGGATCATAACGGTTCCCGCCACATGGAATTGTGAAGGTGAATAAGCTAATACAGCTCTAGGACATAGAAAAACACACGTTGGATGTTCAATAACTATTCACTAAAATTCCTTTGCTTTAGTTTGAATGGATGGTGAATTAAAAGAATTGCTCATCTATGTTACTGAGTGAAAAGAGGTCATAGAACAATACATGCAATAAAATATCATGTTGTAAAAACAGTAACTATATTTATACATGCAAAGGCAATACACAGAATTTCCTGGAATATGAGTCTTTGTATCTTTGTTTTTACTTTCTAATTTTTCTAAAATGAACACATATTACTGCTGTATAATAAACTATACTTTAAAAATACCTTGACTCCACTATTTCTGCATATGCAGAAGTTAAAGTAATGAGTTACAAATAGAGGTAACATACAGACTGTGTCTATGCGAGAAGACTGTAGTTTCAGCTGGTCATTTTGATGGGGTTCTGGGTGATAGCAGAGAACAGAATCAGTCAGGTAATTTTGGAGAGATTTAGAAACTGGGAGTGGAAACATAAAAACCGAAGTAATTAGACATGGCGTACGGAACTGAAAGGTTGTGGGGATTAGGGCTTGAGACTTTAATCATAGGTATCATGTGAGTGGCGATGAATAAAGTTGGTCAGCAGGATGAGCGTAATGAGGCTGATGTGTAGCAGAGAGTAGGTGATATGTGGTCCCTGGGGGACAGACAGAAGCTGCCTGAGTTCCTGACGGCACCCCAGCTTTCAACTCCAGTCCGTCCTGGGGTTGCGGTTGTGTTCAGCAGGTTGCAAGCAAGCCCTGTGTAACCTTATAATCCATTTCCCATATTGTGAGCTAGCCGAAATGAGTTTCTATTTCTTGCAAACAAATGCTCTAGGAATTTTCACTAGCTGCTTGCTATGGACCCTCAGAACCCAGTATTATCAGCCACTTCTCAAGTGTTACTGACTTTATATTTGAGGTATTTGGTTCTGTTTTACAGCTAGCAGGGTGAGTGAGAAGAATCTCACAGTGTAGCTGTGGGGTCAGCTTTGGTTTCTAGCAATCACCAATTTATCATTGGCCCAAATCCACCAAGACAGTGATAGAGATGGCAGAAATCTCCCTGTCAAGGATCTCAATCAGGACATGTCTCTTTGATGCAGGGCACAGGGGCCCCAAGCAGTGAAATAATGAGGCCAGGCCTGGTTCATGTCATTTTACTTTAACTGTCCGCATTAGATTATTAAAACAGGAGATTTCAACCCAAGAAACCTCAGCCTATTGCACTAGCCTAAATAGCCTATGAGACACAAAGTCAAATTGTAAATTTTTCTTCTATTTAAAAATAACTGCTTGTATAAGGTGATCAATATATTGGTTCAATATTATAATCCTCTATTCATTCAGGCAGGTGTCCAGATTATTATAACTTGAAAAAACTAATTGAAATTACTTTCATCTGTATGGAGAAGAATCATAACAAATTTCTTGAAAAATGTCATAATTCATATACTTCACTAGATGCTTAGGTGATCTCATCATTTGGTCATTCAACAGTAATATGATGAATGCTAACTCTGTGCCAGGCGTTGTGCCATCCGGCCCAAAGTAGGGAAGTTTCATTATGTAACAGAACAAGTCTAGGACATCCTCTGGGTGATGGGGCAACTGAGAACCAGATAGGTAAACAATTTTGGAGAAGAATAAAAGCATCCAGGGATTTTTGGTGAATTTCTTAATGCTGACAAGGTTTGGAGAGATTTGGAAGTATTGCGGTTGACTACTGAGTAATGAGGGGATTTTCTTTTATTTGATCCTTTCTAGAAGAGAAGAAGGGAACCTAGGTTTAATGGGTGTCTGGTTTAAGGGGTCTGTCATGGTATTGGATGACACACACAAACATACATGCACACTTAACATACGCATATATATTGATTACATGGATATATATAGATGACACAAATTCTATACATATATTTGTATTATATTTTACATAGCATATTGTGATAACTTAAAATGTAATTGTTGCAATAAACCTGTGACATAAGTATTACTCGTTCATTTTAATGATGAGGGGTCGAAGGCTGAGAGAGTGAACTGTGTAAGGTGGTAGGCCCGTAAGAAGAATGAGGATTTATGCTCAAGTCTATCGAATTCCAGAACCCATTATTTTTTCCACTGTATATTGGTGTCCAGAGAATATATCAATGGAAAACTTTAAAAATCAAATTGCGTTTTGATATCTATCGCCACTGATGAGGCATGTGACCTGGGGTGGCTTCTCTGTGCTCTCTGGGCTTCCCTTGACCATTTGTAAAATAGGATCACAGCAGCCTCACTGCCTGTCTTGAAAGATGGCTGAGAAATTCCATGAAATAATCAAGTCTAAGTACTAGGAAGCTGTGCAAAGTAGTGTACAAAATCATGTTGTACAGGTACTGTACAGAAATAGTAAGGACTGTCTTATTTTTGTGATTGTACAAGGAAACCAAAAGAAGTTACTTAAAATTGCCGATGTTTTAAGCAAGATAAAAAAGAATGACAAAAAATTTTCTTTGCAACTTAAGAAAAATGCAAATTAAAACCTTCTTTGTTCAGAATAGCGGACTGTTAATAACTGTTTCAGCTGTGTGCTGGGTACATGAAGTTCTCACTACTACTGTGTGTTACAAATTTTCCACCTAAACAAAAATATAAATGATAGCTCCTTGTTTGACTATTAAAGTTTAGATAGGATGGTGGTAGTCAGAATGCCTGGGTTCGAATCTTGCCTCTGCCACTAACTAGCTGTGTGACTTTGAGCATACAGCTTGACCTCTCTGTGCCTTGATGACCACATTCACAAAATAAGAATAATCATAGTACCTACATCATAGGTTCTTGTTCAGAGAATTAAATACATTGATATTCGGTAAGCAGTTAGCAAATTATGTATAAGTATTTGATGAACCAAAAATTTTGGGGATGCCGAATAGCTACTCTTTACAAGGAACGTGAGGCTCAGAAATGTCAAGCAGCTTATTCAACATCACAAAGTTAGCAACTGGCTGTGTCTGGGCTTGATTCTGACTCCAAAACCCTGGCTCTGTGTGCTGTACTGTCTCCCATGGGGGACTTCCTGTAATTAGCCAGGTCCTGATTTGCAAGTGGTACTGTATTTACCCAAGTATTTACAAGTATCTTGGGGCCTGGAGGATTGCTGCGGAGGGTCTGTTTGCAGGAGGCCTGAGGAGCAAGTTCTGCATAATGGCCAAGAGACTTAGAGCAAGAGACACTCTCTTAGGACCCCAGACCTTTCTGGCAAGGCACAGAAGGAGGTCAGAGTTCCAGGGTGCCAGGTGTGGGCCTCTTACTCTGCACAGCTCACGTGAAAGCCTCTGTCGTACATGATGCCTCTTGTGTTCCAGGCTTTGTTCTAGGTACTTTACACATAAATATTAACCTGGGTTCTCTCAGGCGGTGCTCCCAAGCCCTAGAAGCTTGAATCCTGCCGTAGAGCTACTGCCATTGTTGTGCGTTATCTTTTGCTAAGAAAGTTGCTGCTGACCTGATTGTGTTAGCTCTAGAGTGAAATGAAAAGTAGAACTAGACAGATTATGTAGGCTGCCTCAGTCATATGCAAGGGTGAGAGTGTGGTTACAGCTTTACTGCCATCTCTTCTTATGTAATGTTCTTATTCCGTCTGAACAGGCAGATCTGAGCTCCCCTACATGTGTGAAAAAGTGCCAGTCTCGCATGATGTTAGAAGGACAGTGCACATGGAGGTGGATTAATACTCAACCGTATTCGTTAAGGAAGAATTAAGAAAAGGTTAGGTACTTTGATGCAGCGGGAAATCCTGTACATTATCCAAGAATCTTTTAGTTTGACCCAAGTATATTTCTGAAGTTCAAAGCTAAATAAGCAAATGCCACACTATGACATTTCAATGAAAGCAGTGGATTTTTCTGATGCCTAGATTTGGACTTTAATGGCCCTGTCAAATATGGTGTCCAGTCCCCTGTGATCCCGTGAGGGTAAAAACACCAGCGGCAGTACTGTAATTAACACCTTTTCCTTCACAGAAGAGATTCATGGGATTTTTCCTATTTGACCTCTTCAACGATCCTGTGTGGGATGCTATATGTTTTCCTATTCTAGAAGTGGGAGAAACTGAAGTCCAGGTTGATTATGAGACTCATGTACCACTACATAAAGGGGTAGTGGTGGGTACAGGATGTGAGTCCAGGTCTTAGCTAAGTACTGGGGATACTTTCATTTTATCCTGTCATTTTGGACCCAAAAGTAGCAAATCTGTGATAGGGAAAATTGATTTTGTTAGTCCATGTGGGCTGCTGTCACAGAATACCGTGGACTGGGTGGCTTATACACAACAAACCATTTCTCACAGTTCTGGAGGCTGGCGAGTCCAAGATCAAGGTGCTGGCAGAAGTGGTGTCTGGTGAGGGACCTCGGGATCTGATCACTTCCCAAAGGCCCTGCCTCCGAGTACCCACCTGTTGGGTGTTAGGATCTAACACATGAATTTTGGAGGGAGACAAACATCGATTCTATAGTAGGGATGTTCATAAGAACAGAGTGCTATACCGAAAACATGAGCTTACAAGTAAATGCCAACAACAAAAGAATTAGCTCATGAAATTATTTTAAAAACAGCAATTCATTATCCTTAGGGGATAATATACCTGCTGTGCTTTTCTACTAGCCTGTTAATTTTTTTCTAGGCATATAGGCAACTATTTGCAAAGCTGCTGAATGGAATGGTTTAATTCCTTAAGAACAGATTTTCCAGTTTTTCGGGGACACACTGAAACATTGCCAAGTTTCATCATTTGAGAATTCTTGGGATAGTCAAATATAGGAGGGGAAGTTTGCTGACTTACCTAGTCCATTAAGATGATATTGCAGGAAGAAATTAATAAGAGTCTTTCACATAAAATGACATTTCCTGAGATTTATGTAAAAATAGTGACTATAAATGATTATAGGGAAGACAGCCTATTAGCAAGAAGGTTCCTTTTTTCATCTCATTGCCAATTAATGTAACTTGGAGGATACCCAGCACTGCATCTCATAACCTTCCTTCGTCCTTCAGCCTCTCTGAGAGGCACGTGCACTGATATTCTGAAGCAGGGACAGGCCGGCAGGGGCTCCACGTTCCCCGTGATGATTTCACCACAGGGAGACCATGAGGTAGACAGTCATCCACAAGTAGGATATGTTCTCTGGAATGATCATCCCTTTCAAGACAGTAGGCAACCACATGAATGTCCTGGAGAGAACCTGCAGGCAGCAACTACTCTGGATTCCCGGGGAGGATAGGCCCCAGTTGCATAGTGGCCTGTGGGGATAATCACAGCCTCACTCTCCAAAGTGGGAGTGTGCTGACCCCATCCCTCCCTGTAGTGCAGAGCGTGCACTTCCAGGCCATTCCAGGCTGCTTCTGGGGGTTTTCTTCTCTGGCTACTGATGACTGGGTGAGCCAGACACACAACAGCCCGTCTCTCTTCTCACTAGCGATCTTGTGGCTCATTTCTCCCACTTAACCCATTCATTCTTCCCCTTCAACATACTGGTGGAATTACTGTATTCTTCTCTTCGTGTTTATGCTGATTACATATTTTTTGGGCTTGTCTCCCATGCAGCCTCTTTAAAGGGTGGGGATGGGCCTCTTCTCCACTGTCCATCATCTGGAGTGTCTACTTAACAGGACCTTAAGCCTGAAGGGAGTGTGATAAATGCTTGCTTACCAACTGCCCAATTTCTCCGTATACCCGTCTTCCACTCTGAAGCTGGTCTGACCAAATCTTCAGTCAAGTTTGGTCAAGGAAGCCCAGGTCAATGCCATTCACAGGTCATAAGTTCCTCCTATGACTGAAGCACAGAGCTAGACTCTTCAAATGAATAAGACATAGTCTGTGTCTTCCTGAGCTTTTCAAGTCAGAGGAGGCATTAGTGCAGCCGTTTTCAGCCTTACTGTTAACACACTCTGGTGGGTCCAACTTGCGAAATGTGTTGTCAGTAATTTGTTGCTGATAATAAAGTACTGAAAGGGGAGGACTGATTTAAAAAAAATAAATCTGAGTGGATTCAGAGTTATTTTTATAATAACCTTGCACAGTCTGTCTAGCTTTATTGATGAGTTGAAGCTTTGTAGTTTTGAACATTTTCTTTTTTCTTCTGATGCACATGTCTCGCCCCCCACCTCCCATGAGTCTGTATAAGGAGGGGTTGCTTCATTTCAGCTGCACATAAGCAAGATGGGTAGTGGTGTGTGTGCATCAACCAGCTTACTCGCTTTGATCCCGTGCCATTTTCACCAGTTCAGGGAAGCTTATCTGAGTGTAAGGCATTAATGGTGATGCTATTTCAGATAATGTCTGTTATGGGGAGGGGGGATAAATTCTAGTGACGAAGGAAAGAGAATGGGAAAAGTTCTTGCATAGGGCAGATCAAAACTGGATCCTGAAAGGCAGGGACAGGGAGCTCTGGGGTGCAGTAGCCACCCAGCCAGTAAGATTTGGGCAGAGGTGCAAAAAGAGGAAGAGGTGGCAGTGTTCAGGGTCCTGTGAGTTGTCCAGCATAGGAAAAAAGATGGTGGGGAGGGTTCTAGCTAAGTTTGGAAAAATCTTGAAGGTTTATGAGTGGAAGATGGAGGTGTTCAGACTTTATTCTGTATGTAGTGGAGAGCCTTCCAATTGACTGGATTCAGTATTCAAACCGGGCACATTACCCTATATATTTTATGTCCCAGGCACATAGAATAGCTCTGGAAGATGTCCTAAGTGGGTTTAGACAAATCTGTTTACTTTTCAGGGCATTAAAAACACTATCACTAAATATAGCATAGTGGTTAAGAGTCCTGGCTCCAGAGCCAGTTAATTTGGGTTCAAAAAGTGGCTCTGTCTCTTATTAGCTATAGATCTAGGCTCACAATGCTTTGAGTTCTTCATCTATAGAACGGGGATCATAAAAGTTCTTGTGTCATGGATTTGTTACTAAGTATTAAATGTGTTAAAATATAACAGCGCAGGATGAGCACGGAGTCACCGGCAGCTGCTGACATGATTACTGTTGTTACTACCGCCTGTGCTGAGGGACAGGTGGGTGTTCTCTGGTCCTTTCCTGATGATGTGGGTGAAATATGGTTCACCTTCATGAATCAACTCATATTTGTGGAGTGATCATTTCAGTCCCTGTGTTATCGTCTCTGGAGGATATAGAGAAGTAAGTTGTGTCCAGAGCCCTCAAGGATGTTCCAGAGTCAGGAGAAAAACAAAACGAACAAGGGTGCAAAGGCTAATCAAGAGTAAAAGGAAGTCGTGTCCATTTAGAAAAGCAAACCCCAGTGCCCCGTCAAGTTTAGGATGGCATCTTTCTCTGAGAGTTTGGGGAGGAAGTGATGGCATGTGGCTTGAGTGCTTTGGGAACTCTTTAAGAATTTGATCTGGTAATTTAAGTTTGGGTCCATATTACCCAATTAGATAACTGGAGATCCAAAAGTAGACAACTGGGGAAGAAGATGAGGCACTTCTGATACTTTCCTGGGTATTTATTCAGTTTGGTAGGGCTTGTCACTCTCTGTAGCCTTTCAATAATCCATTGGTTCATACTATAAGTTGGTCATGGGGGTATGCAGTGCAGCATGGGGAATACAGTCAATGATTCTGTAACACCTTTCTGTGTTGACAGTAACCGAACTAGTCGGGGTGAGGATTTAAGAATGTGGGTAACTGTTGAACCACTGTGTGGTACATTTGAAACCAATATAAGATTGCGTATCAGTCATATGATAAAAATACATTTAAAAAATAATGCATCGGTTCATAGTTTAAGGTATTTCATACATATTCTCAAGCCCCATTCTGTGTGTCTACACTCCTGGGCCTTCTTTAATTTTGGAGTGCCCTCCCAGTCCCCAGGGTGGGGCTCTGTATACTGTGCATTCCAGAAGTGATCCTTCTCCAGTTCTCTAAATTGTAAATATGGCCATCACATTGATCTCTTAGAGACTGATATCTACATATACAAAGCTTTGCATGTTTTCTAGTTTTGGGAAACATTTTTCCAAATTCTTTTTTCTGTTAGCTGGTCAATGGGCCACTGATGGTATAGAGCAAATCTCCATTCACTCCACATCTATTTTTAAAAATGTCTGAGATATTTTGCAAAATAAGCTCCACTGACTTGGCCAAAAGAGGGGGAGGAGCACGACGAAAGGACCAGGAAGGGATTCCATTTATTCAGTTTTCTCAACCATAAAGTCCAGGAAGCCAAATAGAAGAGAAATGGAACTCAGAAATATTTAAGTGAGTGACTGTCAAGAAGATGTTAAATTCAATCTTTTCTATTTCTTGCTCGTGACTATTCTTATTGTACTCACCCTTTCTTTTGAAGGGGATAAATGCCCTGGTGGGGGACAGGGACTGCACATATGCAGGACAGGTGGCCTTGAGTGTAAGTAAATGTTTGCTGGGTGCCTAGGCCAGCAGAACCAGGAGAAGAGGACGTTGAAGGACAGAGGATTATTGAGGGAGCAGCAGACAGCAGTGGAAAACACATGCAGAAGATTCCGTGAGGAAGCGTTCTGGGAGATGATCTTCATTCAGAAGCACAGAGTCTTTCAATGACCAAAGGGCCCAGGGCCGAGAAAAAGGATAAGAAATTTGGGGGAAAATGGAGTTAGTGGTTTAAGAATCAGAGAAATGATGGGGAGGGAACTATGCTTACCAGATCTCCAGCATATGTTGGTGGTTGTGATGTCATTTTATGCATCACCTTGGCTGGGTCGTGGTGCCAAAATAAATGATCCAACATTATTCTGGATTTTTCTTTGAGGGTGTTTTTTGGGTAAGATTTACATTTAAATTGGTGGACTTTGAATAAAGCAGATTGCCTTTGATAATGTAGGTGGGCCTCATCCGATCAGTTGAAGACCTGAATAGACCAAAAGGCTGAGCTTCCTGGAGCAAGAGGGAATTCTGCCAGCAGACTGCCTTTGGACTTGAACTGCAACTCCTTTCTGAGTCTCCAGCCTTCTGTCCACCCTCATCAGATTTTGGACTTGCTAAGCCTCCACAAGTGTGTGAGCCAATTCCTTAAAATAAATGCAGCCTCTCTCTGGAGAGCCCTGACTAATGCAGTGGTGTAGTAAGTAGTCCATGCATATTTCAGTTTTGTCTTAAGAGCACTCTTCAAGATCACTTAGCTACTCAGTTGTGCAGACAACCTTCAATCCAAGTCTGTCTGATTCCAAATCCCATATCTGCTCATCAAAATACACTTCTGAGGACCCAGAGCAGGGTTTTTGCAAAACTAAAACTTGAATCACTGGCTTCCTGTTGGTGTGAAGATTCTAATGGAATCTAATAGAGGGCCTAAAGGGAAATCAAGTAACCGGGCTCGGGGCCTGTCTGGGTTGTGATGTGCACACAAAATGCAGCTGGTCTTCGAGGCTGAGAAAACACAGCCTCGGGTCTTTGCCAGCTCAGGTTGGCTGCAATCGGGGTCACCTCATCCTTTCGAGCCCTTCGGTTTCAGTGGAATGAGAAGTGATGTGTCTTTCCACCCCAGGTGCCTGGACGTTCAGCTGGGAGTCCATTATCCCATCAATAGTCCGCCAAAGAGATGCTCCGATTTCCCGTTAGTTCTCAGTATTTCCTGGCAATAGCGCCCCCCTCTCTTCCTGCCCTTCTCAGTCTTAACGTGAGATTTGGGAAATACACAGAGGAAGGACGTGAATTTAGGGTCCGTGAAATAGGACAGGGGCTTCTGGATCGAGGTATAACGCACTCTCCCTTATTCATCTTCCCTGTGAAGACCAAGAAGCAGAAAGACTGAGATAAGGAGATAATTTTCTTATGATGCCTTTCTGCCTTTTGGCAGTTTCAGTGGCAAGACTGCAAAAGCAGAGCAGGTTTTTCCAATTGCTTTGGGCTGCAGAGTGAGCCCCTGGTGTCACATGCCTGCACGCCACACCGTGGAATTAGGGCCAGCTGCCTGACAGCCAGCAGCAAACCGAGGAATGCAGCGGCCCCAGTCGGTACGGGAAGCGTGAAGACCTGCCTCTCTAACTGTCTTTATTCTCCTTTGAGCACTGGAAAAAGAAGGGAGGAAACGAAACATAACATTTTTCCTTCCATAGTTTTCTTTCAAGGGAATAGATGATATAACTCTAAGTAAATGAGAATGATCTCTTAAACATTCAGCATACCAAAAGTTACGCATCCCAAAGATTATTAAACATATTAAACTCTGTGAATGTAGTCACCTGGCCTGCGTGCTAAGTCTAAATCTTAGCTGGAGCATGTCTCTTCTGCAGCTGGGTCTGCCTTCAGAAACCATGGGCTTCATCACAGAGGAGGCAAATTAAGATTCAGCGTATCTAGCATGTCACGAACTGTAAATGGGCTAAATACAAAAATTTGAAAAATATGACTGGATTACAAAGCAAAACCCAACTATAAGCTGAGAAATGAGATATGTTAAAACAAAGTGGTTCAAGAGATTGAGCGTAAAGAATGGGGGAAAGGGCGTGCCAGGCAAATGTAAGTTAAAAGGAAGTATGAATCTTTACCTTGGTGTCAGACAAAGTTAGAGGCAGGGAAAAAGCATCAAGCACAAGGGTACTTTATGGTCTTTAAAGAGAACCACATTTACGATCTAACAAATATGTTCCATGGTCCGTGGGGCCAGGGGGATTCTTTTTCTGTTTTTGTTTAAATCCAGTACTTCAGTGGAAAAAAAAAATTAGAATTTATTGACAGACTTAAACAAAATCAGGCTATTTCAAATTCAAAAACACTTTATATTTCCTGTTTTGTTTTTTTTTTAATCAGAAAATCTGGTGATACTGGGCTTGAATTTTCATGTAACATTAATCATGTAGGCAGGAATTGGCAAGCTATGTCCTGTGGGCAGCTATGTCCTATGTCCAGCCCACCACCCAAAGAAATCCAGGCCAAGATGCCTTGAAAGAAGAGAGGGGATGCGAACTCAACAGTCCAAGCAGGTTTATTGCTGAACCTGAGAGGGACCCCCCTGTCCTGGCCAGCAGAACAAAGGAAAGAGAGTCTCTAATAGGTCAAGAGGCTTTTTGTGGCCAGGGTTTTGAGGGGAGGGGTCAGAGGAAAGGTGGGCTTGTGGCTTGCTGATGTGTCCTCTGGAGAATGCTTGTAGCCTAGGGAAGATGACACGTAGGTCACTCTGAGATGGTGGGTGGGCTTATTCGGAAGGTGATACTCAGGTCCGGATTCTATCACGCATAACAGTCAGACTCCAGAATAACTAAAGACAAAGAAAAAAATCTTGAATATAGCAAGAAAGATACAATGCCTTAACTATGACTTCCTATTGACAACCAGAGGAAATGGCATCATATTTATCATGTGTGGAAAGAAAAAAGCTGTAAACCCCACATTTCTATCTCTAGTGAAAATATCCTTCAGGAATGAAAGGAAAACCAAGACATTTTCATATGACGGAAAATTAAGAGAATTTGTCACCAGCAGACCTCCCTAAAGGGACTGGCGGACTGGTTTAAAAAAACCATGATTTGAAAATAGGTGAAAATAAGTGAAACACAAATCTGGTTCTTTGGAAAAATCAATAAAATTGACAAATCTCTGTCAAGATTTACAGAGACAAAAAGAGTGATTTAAAAACCACCAGTCACAGATAGTAAAAATTAAACAGGAGATATCACTGCAGACTCTGATGACACTGACAAGATAAGAGAATATTATAACCAACTTTATACACATAAATTTGACAACTGATGTGAAATTTCTCTAAAGGTACAAACTATCACAAAGCATGAAAGAGATAATTTGAATAGCTCTATAACTTTTAGAGAAATTGAATTTGTAGTTTAAAATCTCCATGAAAAGAAATCTTTACTCATAGATGACTTTGTTGGAGATTAGTACCAAAGGTCTAAAGAAGAATTAACCACCAATTCTACACACCCTCTTTCAGAAAAGTACAAAAGGAAACACTTTATATTTTAAAAATCTGAGTTGATTTATCATCTTTCATTTATGAAACCGTGATACTAAAACTTGACTAAAACATCACAAGAAATGAAATCTCTTTTGCAAACAGATGTAAACGATTGAAACAAAAATATTGGCAAATCAAATCCAGGGGTGCTAAGGATAACATATGCACATTTGTATCCAGGAATACAAGTTTGTTTTAACTATTGCTAGTCAAATAATATAACTCACCATGTTAACAGAATAAAAAAGAACATATGGTCATCTGAATTGATGCAGAAAAAATATTTGATAAAATTTAAAGCCTAATTCATGATGAGAACTGTTTACAAACTAGGAAACAAAAGGAACTGACAATGGCTGCCTACGAATGTACATTAAACATTCTACTTGATAATGACTTATTGAAAATTTCCCCCTGAGACTAGGAATCAGACAGGACTCTTACCATTACCACTTCTATTGAATAGTCTGTAGGAGGTCACTGTAATAAAGCAATGAAAAAAACCCAATAAAAATTGGTAAAGAATAAATAAAACCATTATTATTTGAAGAAGCATATGTATATATATGTATATATATACATATATTTATATATAAAAAATAATTGAATATGTAGAAAATTCAGAAGATTCTACAAGTAAGCAATTTAATAAGCAAATATAGAAAGGTTATTGAAAGAACAGAAGAGAAAAAGTTCACTGTATTTCCATATAGTACCAACAGTCAATTAGGAAGTAAAATTTTAAAAAGGACATTTTTATGCTTGCATTAAAAACATAAAAGAAATCTAGAATATATTTAACCAAGATTTGAATACCCTTACATAGAAAACTATAGAAATCCTACTGGGTTAGTTTCCTAGGTATGCCATTACAAATTACCAAAAACTGGATGGCTTAAAGTACAGCATAGAGAATGTAGCCAATCGCTAACATCTTTCTATGTTGACAGAGAGTAACTGCACTAGTGGGGGTGAGCATTTAATAATGTGTGTAACTTGAATCACTATGTTGTATACTTGAAGCCAATGTAACATTGTATATCAACTATACTTCTATTAAAAAAAACCTAATAAAAAAAAAAGCCATATAAAGAAAAAAAGAATCTGTGCTTGTTCAAACAAAATCTAGTTTGCTACATGCAGACTTTTTGCACGTGGTTCCATGAAAGCATTAATCCCTACAGGAAAAGCCTTCCATTATGATTTTCTCATTTCTCCTAAGGGTAGGATGGTTAGGCCCATGCTAGATGCAAAGGAGAGGTTAATTTGTTACATACAATAGATGCTTTAGGGCGTTAGAGCATAATTCCGGGCAGGACTGCTGTTGGGAAGGGCTGGTAGATTAGAGTGTCTCCTAGAAGTGTGGTGGGAGCTGGAGGGGCCAGTTCCCCAGGCTGCCCTTTGACCCTCTCAGCATGAAAAAAATTCACTTCCGGATATGAGAGGGTGAGTTTCCAACATTCAAGAAGCAATTATGCTATAAAGTGTAATTGTGTACTCAAAAGCATCTTTTTGCCATCCTTCTCAGAATAGACTCTTTGAGACACTGGCTGTACTTGGGTTTCCTTTTCTCCGTTCCATGGCACTCAGTCCTGCCATGCGATAATATTTTCTATTTAGGAATCACAACTGAAGAAGTGTTTAAGCCACTTATGCTTCCAGGGACTATAGTTTAAACCCTTTAGATAAAAGCTTAGCTAAGAAGAGAATCACAAGTGGCTTAAGTGTTTACAGAGCAGATACACACTGCAGATTGCCTGCATCCAGGCACCCCTGAACTCAGGGGGTTGTTCCCTTCTCTGTCACCTCACACTTCCTTAGTTCTGCCACTTTGGTCAGTAATGGCCGGTGTCCCTGGGGAGCAGGCTGGGGACTAAATCTACCCTTGCTGTATCCCCTGCACGGCCCATCATCATGGCCCTAAACCCTAGGAAGTTTCCATCAAAGTGCCTAATGTGGTGGTAACTGTGGTTAGACAAGACTCACACGGTGCGGGGGGGCGGGGGGGTCTTGGCGCAGATTGGACCTCGGATGAACTTGTGCAGACTGACACAGTACAGGGGACCAGAAGAAGCAGGAAAGCTGCTGGACATGCAGAAGGGGACAGTTTCCATGCCCCAGAGGTGACCCAGTGAGGTATAGGACTCCTTTAGCATTATAGTCTGTAGGCATATATAAGAGAAAGAATGTCTCAACCTTCATCACCTAGGAAAAAAAAGAAACTCTGTCATTTCCAATGGCTTCTGTACTGCGTGGATAGCATATCGTCTCACAAATGTCAGTCATCCTTATGCAGACTGGGGTGCTCTTCTCTGCCCCTGTGCTAGTGGCCTCAGTCTTTTATCTGAAGATTCTAACTCGCTCCTAACAGGCTTATGTACCCACAATACCCTAAACATTAAATATACAGTAGTGGGTTGGCTGCGACTCATTCCTGTAACAATCCTTTTAATTTGATGGCTGAGATATATGTGCTGAATGGGGATAATGGTTTTAGAAACAGCCTAATGCTGATCTTACCTACCCATGAAGGAAGGCAACTGCTTGTCTCTGGCAGTTGTAGGAGGCATGAATCCAGAATGGATTTTTATCCTTGTCTGTAACATTTAATAAATATTTATTGAGGACTTAACAGTCCCACTGGGGACTGTGAATGTAAATGATACATAAGCCCTTCCCTCAAGAAACACTCAGTGTAGCTAGGAAAACAGACATGTTGTAACTGCAGGGAAAGGAAATCCCGGGGCAAAATACCTCTAAAATGAAATCAGTCAAAGGGAGAAATAGAGTTTAAAATCCATTTATTGCTTACAAACTGCAGTCCAAGGCCGTCTCTTTTTCCTGCTTGGGCAGAAGCAAAACCAACCCTCCCCCTCACCTCTCAGGTTCAGGTAAACCCTCCTTGCCCAGGTAATTACCCATTGATATGGAGATGAACTTTCTCCACCCCTGAGGAACACCTGTTGATATGCAGGTGCTCTAAAGCCAGGCTAGATATTCTGCAAATATTACAATTTTACCCACACATGTAAACAAAATAATTAAAATGTAACGTGATAGGGTTTATGAAAGAAAGGCAGACACAGCCATGAAACTTGCTTATAATCAGAGAAAACTTCAGAGCTTCTAGGAATGTAGAGACGTTAGAACTGAGTAAACAAATGGAGGGAACAAGATGTGCCAAAGGATGATTAGAAAGAACAAGATGTGCTTAGGGAGCTCAAGTAGTTAGGTAAGGCTGGGCAATAAGAAAGTTCGAGAGAGAGGAGAGAGAAGCACATGCATGTGCGACCTGGTGGTAGAAGTGAGAATGTGGAGCAGATACTGAAGCTGGACGATATGCAGAAAGCTCTTAAAAACCACGTGGTAGAATTTGGACTTTATCCCTTACAGCATTTTTAAGCATGGAAATTGTCTAATCAGATTTGCTATTTGGAAGGATTCCTTGAGAAGCAACCTGGAGGATGGATTAGAAAATGGGAGGCTGTGATGGTTCTAGGACAGCAGAGATGAGGGGAATCACACCTACTTAACTCAGAGATCAGTTGAATCTAAGAAACGTTCATGACGTCAAGGAAGGAATCTGAGGCTGACACCCTGATTGTGGGCACACGTGAGTGGGTATGTGGCGAGAACATCGATTTAAGCTGAAACACAGAAGAAGCTGGGCTAGAGTGGCCAGAGGAGTGAGATAGAGAACTCGTGTTTTGGACCATGGCGGAAGATGAAATCTCTTCTCCAACAGAGATCGTGGTGGCCTTATCTGCATTAAGGGTTGCTTCTCTGCTTCCTCTATCCCATTAGCTCTGGTTCTAGTTTGTTCTATTCAAAAGTTACATCTGTTTATTTCTGACTCTGTTTGTCTTTATTACAGATACTCCCTAATTCTAATGGTTTCTGGTACTTAACTCCTCAAAGGAAGAAATGCTTATTTTCTCTTTAGATGGACAGTCAATAAACTTTGTTAAAAGTCCCTATGTAGAGAAAGCTGCGGCATCATCTCTCAATTAACCATCCTAATGTTGTAGAGCAAAAGTGTCAATTTTCCAGAATAGTAAAAAAATGGAAACACACACATGCAATTGCACGTACAACTAGGCTTTGGAATCATCCATCTATTCATCCATTTCAACAAATATTTATCCAGTACTTACAAGAAGCCATTAGTGTAGATACTTGGAAAACATTTTTATGGCAGAATTGTGGGGGAGACAATAAAAAAGCAAACCAGTGAAGAAATTCTATACTTTCAGGTAGTGATAAGAGCTTGAAGAATATAGGCAGTAGGCAGTAGGACAGAAATAGGGGGACACATTTTAGGTAGGTGATAACTGACAGAGAGCCACCTATGCAGATATTTGAGGAAGGAGCAAGCGAGAATGTCTGGGAAGCTGGTTTGTCCAAGGAACTGCTGAGGGTTAGCAGGTTTGGAACATGGCAAGCCAGTGAGAGAGAGAGAGCGAGTGGGCCAGAGGAGAAGGGGTCAGAGCTTGGAAAGATCTTGGGGTGAAGACCCTTGTAGATGGAGAGGAGCATGGATTTTACACTAAGAGTGAAGGGGAGTCACTGGAGGATTCAAGCAGGAGAGAAACTTGATCTGATGGAGGCTTTGGAAGACCCTTTCCAGTTTTTGGTCCGAGAATGGGCCTCAGGGAACAAGGGTAGCCTTAGGGAGACCAGGTTGGGGGGACAATTGGAATGATGAGATAGCTCTTGTTTGAGTGCTTCTATTTAGAGAAAAATAAAGTGAGGCCATCAACTGGGAGAGAGCTCTGAGTCCACCTGATAGCAGGGAAGGTCATCATATCTCAAATGCTAATTAATAAGTATAATAATGACAGCAAAGTGCAACATTCACCAGACATGTACCTGTACGCTTCTCTATAGCCTTGCGCAGTAGGTTAGGACTGTTCAGTAACTTCTCGAATGTTACCCTCCCAGGTAACAGCACGCGAAGAAATGGAGCCAGGCCTCCTTGCTGTCAAATCTGAGCCCCTATGGGCTGCAACGCACTGGCCAATGAGTTTAAATGCTGCATTTCTGGCACGTAGGATTATTTTTTTAATTGCCAAGTTCATTAACTGCGGGATCTCTGTCAATAGTGTCATTTCTAGTGTCTGAGGAAGGGGAAGGCATATTCTTTTCCAGAGACACTTGTTTGTTTTCCATCATCACTTTAAATGGCCCAGGCAGTACCTAAACTCAAAGATTCTTAATTCTTTGTTTTTGCAGTTAAATTTTTTTTAATAATTAATTTTTTATTGGAATACCCTTTGTATGCAATGATTTGTCAAGTATGTACATTATTAGATGCTCACCATGTGATTCATCAAGTATGTACATTATTAGATGCTCACCATGCCAAGTGTAGTTTAACTCTTAAATCCAGTCAGTGGTCGTCAGCAGGCAAACGCAGGGCAGAGGGTTTTGCTTGGGGAGGGGGTGGGGGGTGTATGTGAACGGGGCATATGATAACATTGACTCTCTATTTTGGAATCAGCATGACTATAAGCACTCTGGTTTCTGGGAATTCACTGCGTCTATCCCTCAAATGAGGGAACCAAGCCACACCGTGAGGACGGCCTAAGTCACTTGAGGAGGAACGGAAGGCTTCTGAGCTTCGGTGTTCTGCTTCTGGTTAGAACTCTAATGCTACAGCAGAAGATGCGTACCAACCTGAGAGATGAGACGAGGAACTCCCGTAAAACCACTCAGGCCATCTATTCACTTTCATAACAGGTTGATCACGTCAATCCATGGCTCAGGAATGCTTGTTTTTGAAGCAACATTGCTCAACCAGCAAACACCATGCAACGCAAAACCGCTGCGATGGCACTGTTCAGCAGCCCGCAACACCCTTCCATCACAAGGGCAATCCAAGAGGGGCTGGAATGACAGTTTTTTTTTCCTACTCATAGTTTTAGAAACCTCGCTTTACCCAGAATGCAGTTTCTTAAGAAATGAAGATGGACCAACACCTTACTATGTGTCCTTGTGTGAGCAACTTAGTCCCACCCCACCTCTGCTCTTTCTCTGTTTCAACTGGGGCTAATAATTGCACCCTCTCACGGAGCTTGTGAGAGGACTTCATGAGAACATCCATGTAAGGCACTTAGCATAGTGCCTAGAGCAGAGCAAAACCTTGATCAACGATGAACTATTATGCAGGTTTCTTTTTTAAAAAATCATTAGCAATTGTGATTTTTTAAAAATCCCATATCCTTCACCCACTTTAAAACGTCCTGTTGGCTGGATGTCATTTTCAAACCCTCTTGTCTCTCTTTAAGGACATTTGAATATACAACATGGTTAAGAAACTGAGCGAAGACCTCTTCTGCCCTAGAGCCATGCTTTCAAAACCGATCAGACAGCACTGGTGCTGTGAGGGTGCGTCAGGACAGTGAGCCGAGAGCCTGGGAATTCTGGCACTTGCTCTGTCCCCGGGGTTTCTGCAGCTGGTAGGAATAGCTGTGCATCTCCAGGTGGCTTGCTAAGACACCAGCCCCAAAGGGGGGAGGTGCGGGGTTCTCTCTGCTAAGGGAAGAGGACAAACAAAAACAAAAAACAAAACCCATCTTATTCTCTGTTCCCATGGAAAGAGGACCAGGCATCTTTCATGGACAAGAAGAAGTAGTGAAAGCAGGGCCCACTTATGCAACCTTGGGATAGCTGGAGTTTCCTAGACGGTGAGTCCATCAGGTTTCTACCAGGAAAGGGGCTGATTCTGACTGGTTGGTCCCCTTGTCCTTTCAGGCTCAGCACTTGGATTTGTTTGCAGAAGAACTAAGGTTATTATCCTGATACAAAGGCCTGCAGGAGCCACAAGTGAAGACAAGTCTTAGGAAAGCTCATCAAGAAGCCAGAGACAAGAGCAGCCACATGAGATGATTGCACTTGCTCAGCAGTTTTATTCCTTCTAAGTGAACATGGTGCTTTGAGATGACCCAGGACACTTCTATAGAGTCTGAAAACAAACACTCGCCTTGCTACCAGGTCTTTGGTCCCAGAAGACTCTAGACTAAGTGTGTCCTTCCTCCCAGCTCCTGTGACTACATCGTACTCATCGGCCAGTGCGGTGCAGCCTGTAGGGGCTCAGTTTTGACAGCAAGGAGGCCTGGGCTCTGTGTCTGCTATACCGGGGGCAGTGTAGAGAATTCAGCTATGGTGCAAGGCTGCTCACTCTTCTGGACAAATAAAGGGATGAAGAGTGTGTTTCTAGGAGAGAGTTAGGCCTTCATCACTGTAGAGAAAAGGGCTGGGTGATAGCTTTGGTCTGGGGGGACATGAAGAACTGAGCAGTTTTTAAAGAAAATCCTGGTAATCAAGCGGTCTTTCAGTTTGTCTTTTTAAGGCACTGAGGATGGTTGAAGGACACCTCCGAAGGGCTGAGAATGGGAGTACCCCATGGGTGCCCATAGGGGATGCAGTGTGGCCACAGGCCAAGATGCCTGTGTGATGAAGGGACGGCCCTGGCTCACCCGAGTACTAGTGTATCTAGTCTCTGCTTTGTAACCTCAGGCTTGGAGAATTGCCACGGGACTCGGCTTTTGTCCACCATCAGGATGCTCTGGGAGACCAAAAATCCAAGTCACTCTAAGAACACTGGTTCTATGAGCTCTGGGATTCCTCCGATAGCAAGGTGAATCTCAACCGGGGTCACCACCTGTACACGCAACCCTATGCTACAAAGAGACTCCAGCTGTCTTTCAAATTCCCAGAAGGGCAATCCCAGGAAGGTTATTCTAGTCCTGTTAAGGAAGGAGTCTGTAGAAAAGTCATCTAGGTTCATGTGAGTTTGGAAAATGAGTGGTTAAATAGAATTAAACTGCTTCTATTTTACAGGATCTCTCAGGGCTTCTCATCTGCTCTCCGGAAGAGGGAGTCTGTGTGTATATTTTAAAAGTCAGGTTCTTATGTGAACAGCAGGTGTTGTTTCTACTTCGTTCTGGGTCATACCAGAAACAAAACACCACTGATGCATTGCTTTAAAACTGCAGAAACACACACATGGATTTGTATACTTAACGTGAATATGTAAATTCTAAAAAAGAGCCAAACAAAGGCCATATGCACAAGGAAAGGATCAGGGGCGGTGGGCGCAGGGCAGCAGTGGAGTTTTTGCTGCAGAGATTGAGAAAAGTCAGCGCCTCTGACTGAAGGTCAAGTGTCCGTGATTCTAATTCTGAATCACTGGGTGACCCTCCCAGGGCCACTTGCCATATCTAGTTCTGTTTCCCCGTACACAAAGCAGAAATGCAGGAAGTAAAGGCATCTCAAACTTTTCCTACAAAACAGGACAAGGATTCAACAAGCCCAGGCTGTTCAAATGTTCTGAGCTCTGTGGTCAAGTCCGCCCCGGTCTAATGTCAGGACGCGGTCTTGCATAGCAGGCACAGAGTCCGTCCCGCCAGGACCGCGGGCCCCTGGCTTATTGGGATCAGGGTGAGTCATGCCCTGGGTGTGTAAACGTGCAGGCACTTGTGCTGCACCCCTGGGCTACAGTGGCTCACAACCCCAAAAGACAATCCTGAAGTCTCGAAAAAACCCTGCATACCTAGAACAATGGGCAAGCAGGTGGCCCCTCTTCCACTGTTCCCAGTGGGAGCAAAATGGCCAGCCTTCAAGTAGCGTGGTATCCTCCCGTGTTAGCCCAGGGGTTTTTCTAGGATTGCGGGTTTTATGGGACTGCCCAAGTGGTTATTTGCTTAGAGTGCACTAAATGCTACCAGAGAGATGGGACCCCCAAGAAAGGACACAGCCCAGAAGCGATTGTTTTCTGCCGGTGGTGATGGCAAGCTTGTGTGTATAGGGTATAGAGCCCGTGTCCTTTGTCCAAATTTTATGATTCCTCTTTTCCATTGCTGAGTCACTGGGTTGTCTTGAAATCTGAGGAAAAAGGCCGATGAGGCGTGGCCTTCGACAGTGAAGCCTGGCTCTTCTGAGTAGAGGAAGAGCGCCACCTTGAGTTGTATGTGAGTACTGCGGACCCCATTTGGATGCCTTTCTAAGCATTTGCCTTTATCGGCTCCTGGGCTTTCTACCCGCAGGCTTTGTAGATCGTTGCTACAGGCAAGGAAGGAGTAAGGAAGAGAAGGACATGTTGAAGAGGCTCCCACCTGACAGGAAGAGAAAATGAAGTGCTGTGTTCTCTGGGAGGAAGGTGAGGTCGAAACCTGAGGCGAGGGGCTGTCATGGTTTAGTAGGGGACAGACAGCTAAAGAAACCTGGCAGGTGAAGGAAAACCTTCTGTTTGGAAAAAACACAGTAATTATCAACCAGTGGATCAATCTTGCTGTTGATATGTGGCCAGATGGTTTAGTCTGTCTCTTCTGCTAATAGATCTAAAACTTAATCTTTCCCTGAAAAAAAAAAAAAATAGGTATAGAGGGATAAGACAGCTGGATAACAGAGATTCTCATGTCTCCCCCATAACATTGAGGAACCCACTGGATTCTGGAAACTGTTGGATCAGTAATTTTTGCAAAAAGAAAGGAACTTTAAAATTTTTCTTGGCATTGTCTCTCCTTTTCCACTTGAACAATAAATGTGTGCAGAAGTCACTCTCATCAACAAGATTGTCACCGGCTGTATTAACTTCAAAGTAGAAGAAGAAAAGAGTGAACAATCTATAAAAAAAAGAGAATGTGCTATACTTGAATGACAGCCTATGAAACTGGGAGATTCATATATGCCCTGCAGAGGGCAATATTTCTCCTTGCCTAAAATATTTTTAATATTTCAAACATATCACCAAGGCAAAGTAACTACATCCAAGGAGGGCAGAAATTGAGAAAGCCTTTCGGGCTCACAAATGACTACAAACATCCCCTGGAAAGGAGAAGTCATTGATGACATGAGTGGTAATTGCTATGATGTGTTCCTTTAGCTTCCTTGGCCTAGAGTTAAGAAAGAGTTGCATAGTAAGAAAGAATGAAAGCGGGAGAAAGATGAGAAAAGATGGAACCTTGTGAAAAGTGGGAGGATTTGCATAGTGAGAGCTGGGAATTCAAATTCTCAAGAAGCCAGACAATGACCACAATCTCTATTTTGGGTGAAGTATTGTGCCGACTCATTCCTGGATGAGAGTTCTCTTACCCTCCGTAGGGTGCCTGCACCATACTCGATGCCCACAAAGGGTTAGATTTGAAGTCTGAAGGAGAACACAGGCACACCCCGTTTTATTGCTCTCCATTCTGTGGGGCTTTGCAGGTGCTGTTTTTTTTTTTTTTTTACAAACTGAAGGCTTGTGGCCACCCTGCCTCGAGCAAGTCTGTTGGCACCATTTTTCCAACAGCCTTTGATCTCTTTGCATCTGTGAACTACATTTTGGTATTTCTCAGTGTTTCAAACTTTGTCATTATCATTATATTTGTTACAGTCCTCTGCAAGTAGTGATTATGACTGCTGAAAGCTCCTTTTTGGTGAACATTCTTTTGGCAATGAAGTATTTTTTAATTAAGGCAGGCACATTGCTCTTTTAGACATGATGCCATTGCACACTTAATGGACTATGGTATCATAACTTTAATTGCACTGGGAAACCAAAAAAAATTGTTTGACTCACTTTATTGGGATATTCACTGCCTAAAAGTGGTCTGGAACCAAACTCACAATATCTCCCAGGTGTGTCTGTACCTTGTTGAAGAGGAACCCAGGTGATCCCAGCACCTAGAGCCCCAGGTAAGTGGGTAAAGCCTTCTGGAAGTCTTGGAGAGTTGGATTCAAGGGGAATTAAGTGGCACATTTACTTGTGGGAATCCCCCTAGAGCATCCCCTCTGCTTTCTGATCCTGGGTTTTGTTTTGTTTTGTTTTTTGTTTTCAGGATCCTAAAGAGAAAAGTAAACTGTGCCTCCCAGCCCTGTAAATGACTCAGGTCTAACTTTTCCAGGGCTTTTCTCTGCACCTGAATCATAGCAGATGAAAACAAGTGATAGCAAGGTAATCATCAGCTAAATGAACATGTCTACCCTTCAGGTCTCTGGAGACAGGTGGGGTTTGATCAGATTGACAGGACCTTCTTTGGAGAAGTCCAACAGTGTCTTAAAAATATGTAACAGTACAAGACTTACTGAGTTACAGATGGTGATGAGTCTTGCTCACAGGGAGTCCAGATAAGGTCTTTGGGTTTCTTCTTGGCCTTTTTAGCAGTGCCCAACACACACACACACACACACACACACACACACACACACACACACACACACATTTCTCACTTTGTCATGCTGCATGGCAGTAGCAATTTTTGATCCAGAATCCCCTGCGCTTTGGGTCGGCACAGCAGAAACGATCATGGACACCTCCTGGATTGTATATAGATTTTTCCATTGCATAGTGGAAAAGGACTGGAAAAATCAGGTCCACCATCCTTGCATGAGAATAAAGACTCTGTTCGTGAAACCAAAGTACGAGAGTAGGTTTTCACTGCATGGAACTTAATACTCTTTTTTTTTCTTTTTTTGCTTGCAGTAGCAAAATAAAGGGAACCAAATCCTTGCAGAGGAATTCTTTGTGGGAGATGAAGGTCAAGTGGAAGGTGAAATGTGGCCAGTTTATGACTTACTATTCTTGAGAGGCAAAACAGATTGCTTTCCTTCAGGGAGATTTGCTTAACCCTCAAGTTTCAGCCAAAGAAACCTATTTGCAAGTCCCCAAACAATGATTATGGAACACACTTCTCCCTCCCACTCATCCCAAACCAGCAAACACAATATCCTATGATAGTAACCCAGAAGTAAAAAATACTTACATCTAGTATGGAAAACATACAAAAAGGTTCCTTACAAATTTAAAATTCTAGGATAGGCAGCAAAAAGGAAAACGTGATGGATTGTTTTCTTTTTTCTTTCTTTTTTTTGCTGTTCCTTAGTGTTATGAACTGTTAAGGCTGGAGGGACCTCTACAAGCTACTCCGTCCATGCACTCTCATGTTGCGGAGCAGAAATAGAGATCCAGTTCTTTTTGGAAGAGTGATTATATACACATCAAGAATTCTACAAAGTTCAGAGGAGACACAGTATGACAACATTCACGACAGACTCCAACCACTTGGTTGATTCACTTCTTAAATTGTTTATGGAGAAGCTGATGTTGTTGTCATAGCTATGAGCTGTGCTGTCATTTCTTAGAACTCAGACAGTTGTTTTAAGCAAAGCTTAGTGGAATGACATAGACGGGTTCTCAGCAACTTGAGAACCTGTTGGTTCAGTCTTTGCTCCCGGCTTTTAAGTCAGTTGCTTTCATCGTTCCCTAGCAACGGTGTGTGTGGAGGTCCCTGTGTGGAGGCCTGTCTCTCCTGGTTCTGGGAAATCATCAGCAATGAAAACCTCACATACCTGCTTGTTTTGTGAGCAAAGCTGCCTACGGTTTGTTCCTTAGGGCCGGTTCCTTGAGATCTTGTTAGCTATTTCTCTACATTAAGTATTTCTTGGCTAATAAAGTTGGCAAATTTGATGTTATGCAAACTTCATCTGTTAAAAATTTTCCTTAACCCAAACTTCTCATGTACTCCATTAACTCATGCGCATTGTGAATCTCCTGGAAGCAGATACAATGCAGAGTATTCCAGCTTTTCTGAGTATAGACACACGTATTTCCCAGCATCTTGTGTCCCAAGGAACACACTTTGGGAAATGCTGAATTACTTCAACCTGTACCTTAAAACCAGGTTCTCCTAGTAGTTCTCCATTCCTGAAAAAAATGATCAACTGAGGTTTTCATATAAAATTTAGCTAAGAAGTAAACAGAGTCCGAGAGTCTTTCTTATGACAAATCAGATACATATTTAGGCCTATGTATGCTTTCATATGCTCTTTGTAAAAACATCTATAGTGGTGCATTTCACAGAGAATAACTAGTTCGTACTACTGTTTTCTGAAATACTTGTTTTCCTCAAAAAATCGTAGTCATGTTTGGAAATGTGTGTTTGCTGTCGCTCTTGTCTACCAGCTTGTGAGGTTTCAGCTATCAGAGACAGGGTGCCTTTCAAGCCCCACCTACTTCAGATTCAGAAGGCGCTGGTGACCTCCGTTCTGGTGAACGCTGCTGGTCCCAGGGAAGAACAGAGAGTGTCGCAGCGTCCTTCCCTCCTTAGCTCTTTCATCAAGAGGGGTGCTGACAGAGGCTTTCGGTCCCCGCAGGGTCCCAGACTGGACTGAAGGTGCAGAGATTGACGCCCTTCACATGGAATCCCAGGACTCAGAATCTCGGCTCGCCTCCGGAGCATTTGGGCTTCCATGAAATAGAAGGACCTGATGGACACAGCACTGTCTCCCTCTTGACAAGCCTGCCCTTCTTTCTCCTCTACTTTCCACCCTGGGAAGGTTGGAATGGATAATTTAATCTAGATTTTTTTTTAATGAGCTTTAGGCAGAAACTGCTATTTCCTTGTGACCCAGGGACACTTGACCCTGGGTTCATTTTCCCTTGATTCTTCTTTCCACTCAGGTATTGGCTTAGGTTAAGATGTGGGTTCAAGGCAGTTGCTCAGTCTTCTGTCTTCTGGGCTCAGGGCAGAGGCACAAATGGATGCTTGGTGGCTCATGGGTAGTGAGGGTTCCACACAAGGGTCTGGAGCCAAAGCTTGTGGGGATGAATGAAAGGGTTTCTCTAGAATGGCTCCTTTGCCTGTGTCCTGGGTCAACCTTCATTCATAATCATAGACTGGGGATTTCAGATCCTGGATCCTTGTTCTCTCTTTCTTTCTCTCCATCTGTCCTTACCAGAGTCACAGCAGTAGCTCTGAGTGTGTTCAGACACCTAAAAACCAAATGGCTTAAGCATCTGATAAAGTTGGCAGTTCACAGCATTCTGGAAAGGTCCCAACTCAATTCCCCTTTCCAGAGGCTGAACCCACATCAGAGTTTGGTGATTAGTTGCTCCTCAGTGGGAACATGGGCCTCCAAGCAAACAAGCGCTGAACTTCTGAAATTGTCCCAAGGTTTGATTGGAATGCAGTTCAAGCCGTCATCTTCCAAGAAGCCTGGATTAAATTCTGGGGAGGAAGACATTTCCTGTCCAGCTTCCCTGAGGGCCCACAGACTTGGTGCCATGCTAAGCGTGAGCCAGGAACCGGCTGTGTTGGTTTCCATATCTGACCAGGAGATGGCACAGTCTGAAAACCTATGTCTGCATCTCCGTAGAAACAAGGCGTTTCTGTTTCCCACAGAGGTCAAAGATCCAAAGCAGAGCTGGAAGGAGACCAAATGTTGTAAAAGACCACAATTCATATCCCGAAGCTTCTTGCAGTCCTTGGGTGTATTTCTTTGGGAGGGCTTGGGGGAAAAACAGCCTAAAGAAATCTCACATGTACATTCTGGGAATTTTAGAGCAGTTTCCCATGTCTTTTTAGAACATGGTACAAAACAAAGCACTTTTATGTTGTAAATAACAATTTTGGGTAGGGATTGGGAGAGGGACTTTCTATTCCTTTTCTAGAAAGAAACAGCCTCCTGATTCCAGTTCCCTGACCTTTCTTGCTGCCCTGAAGGAATAGAAAGTTCCCGACTTCTACAATTGGGCCATTTGACAATTCTCATTCTCATGGAATTTAAAAATTGGAAAGGGTTTTTGAGAACATTTGGTCTGAGCTTCCCCAGCTCAGGGATCGATCTCAGTAGCAGATAATGGAAACGCCGACTGTTGACTAACCTCACGAGGGTCCGCAGTACCTTCACGAAGCTTTCGGCTCATCGGCAGACCCCCGGGGGACGCTCTCATTTCAGCTGGCTACTCCCATGACTGTTACTCCTCATATTGTTTCATGAGAACTTTAGTCATTCACTACCCATGCATTCAATGAATATTTATTTATTTAATTAACTTGACCCGTGGCTTCACATGCCAGACACAGCGGAACAGGTCACGTGTCCCGTCTCACTGAAACCTACGACCAGGAAGCTGACCCTTGAAAAGATTAAGTAGCTTGTCCAAGGAAACACAACGGATCGGTGGTGGTGGTCCTGGCAGGGGGCTTGCTTTGAACCCCGTCTGCTTAACCCAGGGCTCAGACGCTGAACTGCAATGCTCTCGGGCCCCGAAGGGCATATGGCTGCCCCCTCACCCAGCCTGTCGTCTCAGTCCGCCAGCTGAGCGTTTTCATTTGAACCTTTGATAGACACGCCTGCCTTGCGGGGCATCTGGATCTTGTGTTCTTCAGCAACTCAGTCTAACATCTGCTGCTTCTTCCACAGTCCTGGTGGAAAAAAAAAAAAGAATTGGTTAAATAACCATTCAAATATTTGACTGCTATGAGCATGTCCTGGCAATCATTTTATTTTTCTTAGACTGAACAGACCCAGTTTTTTTTTTTTAACTGTTCCCTAAAAGACATGGCTTGCAACCTCCCAATATCCTCTCAGCTCTGTCTGTAAGCCCTTCATTTGTCAATGTTTCTGTTTAGAAGTAGTGCCCCAAATGGTGTGACGGGGCTACACAATAGTGGCTGTGATTGCTTCCCTTAATCTGCACGGTGTCCTGTCCAGTGAGAGGATATGAATTCTGGTTTTATTTAAAAAACCAAGCCAGCTGGTATTTGACCTGGCATAAGCCACTTAATCCCTTTGGGATTCTGTTTCCTGGTTCGTAGGTCACTTTGTAGTCACTGTAACCTCCTGAGACTTGATATTTATTCCTCATTGGTGGGACATCTGCCTCCCCTTAGACTGTGCTCTGTGAAGGGAGCAGCCGAGGCTGCCCTGTTCGCCCCTAGAAACTTGCTCAGCTCCCGGCACCGTGCAACTGTTTAGTTGGTGAAATATCAAACCTACCACATGGGAATAATTGTACCTTCTCTTCTTCCTTCAAAGAACTGTGCAAAACAAATAGTAGAAAATACATGTAAAAGTACTGTGCGATGCCAGGAATATTGCTCTTATCATTACCAACAGACTCCAGTGTGTATGGTTTTTAAAAGAAGTCATACTGTTGATTTGCATGGACTACGAAACTCCCTGGCCATTTATTCATTAATTTATTCAGTTATTCTTTTATTATTTATTAAGTATCTACAGTGTGCTCAGATAATGTACTTTAGTTTCAAGTACCATTTAAAATAAGCTCCAGCAAACTCTTCTCATCTCCTCTAGTTGCACTATTTTCCTTATCCCTAATTTGGGCACCTGTTCAATTATTACAACTACTTACATCACCTACATGTATACAGTCGAAGCCTATTACTTTTCCTACAGCATGCAATGAATTATTTGGGTTTTTACTTGCATTGGTTGGACATATAAATTTCCTTGTGTTTTTTTGCTGGAAAAATCATATGAATAGATAGGTTGTAAGGCCTGTTCCAAATACAGGAAGGTGCTGACATGTTTTAATGCGTTTCTACTGATGGAAGAAGAAAAAGAAAGCATGGCTTAAGGTGGTTTACTTACCCCCAAAAATGTTTGTCATGATTGAAGGTATCAGTCCCTTAGAGTAGTTTGTCCATTTTAGGCTGAAAGGAACCTAAAAAGTAAGGACTGTAACAGAAATTGATACCAGGAATGGTGGCGTATTTTTTTCTCTTCCATTAGAAGCCTTTTTAGGTGAAATTCCTTTTTATGTTCTAATGTTTCCTACAAATGTGTTCCCTGGCACTTTATTAATTAGATTCCCTATTATGTGCCCTCTGGAAGATTTATAATGTGCAGTAGAGAAACCACCACTACGGTGTTTAACCCAATGTTGTCCGATCTGGACTTTGGACTCCTTTGTCCATAGAACACCTGTTTATCGTCCTGGGAAACGCAGACGTAGGATGATCTTGGTTCCATCTGGCTCTAGAGGCAAAGGGGTGCCACTCAAACTCCAGTGATTGCCTTTCTAGATATTCTTCTTCATTTTTAGACATACATTTTCAAAATTCCAGCAAATAGGAAAGAGCCTTAAAGAAGTCTTTCCTTCCTATAATTTGAGTGAGATGCAGGTGTTAGGTGAGGCCTCAGAATCTTCTCTTACAACAGTAGCTCATATAGGTCAGCGTGAGCCCTGACCATACCCCAGAGTTTTTAGTGCCCCAGATAGCCAACCGCATGTCTCGGTGGTGTCTCCCAGCCTTGGGAGCCCTGTCCTTTATGTTTGGCCAACATAGTCAAGGAAGCTGCCTCTTCGGGGAAAGCCGGCTGAGTGAGGGAGATCTTCCTTCTGCAGAAGGGGTGCAGGGGTGCTAGGTGCTCTGACCAGCCAAGCTCTAAGCCCTGAGGATCTCACTCCACCCAACACTCATGACATTTTAACTAGGCACCAGGCCCAGAGTCATGCCTAAAGAGAAGTGGGGTTACCATTCTGGGCTGCACTGTCTTTGCTGGGGAGAACGCTGTTGTTCTGCTTGCTCCCCCTTTGAGGGGTCCCACCAGGCAGGGTCTGGGGGTCCTTTTATCTGTCCTACAAGAGTAAGAGACAGCTGGAACACTGTGCCTTGGAAAACTGTTGATCTTTGGGGAATCTCCACGCTTCCCTGGGCTTAATCCTTGCCCATTGCATCATAGTCCCAGGGCCACAGACTCACCCCCTGAGCCTTCCAGGATAAGAGCCCGATTTTGTCGGTCAGCTGAGAGAGAGGTTTTCTTCTTGAGCATTCATGCATTGCAGGACTCCTGACCATGTTCAGCGGGCTCTGAGCCAGCATCCCTGCTAGGCTGAGTATAACCTTGCTCTTAATATGCTGCTTAACAGAGACGTATTCACTGTTGCTCACCAATACTTAGCCCTATAATAGTGGGTAGCAGTCCCTGAGTCCCCTAATCAATGCCCATTACTTGTTTGTGATCTTGCCTTGTCTTTTACTCTGGAGGAGCAGGAACATGCACGGAGCAGGCTCAGGGTTTCAGGAGATGGTAAACACGGAGGTACACGGACTCTGGGGTCAGACTGCTTTGCTTCCGGTCCAGTTTCTGACGTTCAATACTTAGTGACCTCTGGTGATTGACCTAGGCTTTCCAAGCTTTAATTTCCTCAATTTGAATAAAGAACAACAAACCTATACAATAGGATAATATATACAAGATGGCACTTATAAAGCTTAAGTTAAATACCACACCTGAAGGGTTTAACCCAGTGCCTAGTACAAAATAAGCTCTCACTAAATAATAATGAAAGAAAGGAGGCATCAAAGAAAGAACTTTTGACACCTCCAGCTCCAGTGCCTGGGATCTGAGCTCATGGCTCCCTGCAAATGGGTTTATCGTCCACAACACCAAGCGCCATCTTCTTTTAGACCAGGGTTTCTCAACAGTGGCGCTAGTGGTAATTCGAGCTGAATGATCCTTTGGTGTGGGGCTGCTCTGTGTAGCCGTGTTGCTGACCTCTATGCCCTAGATGCTCGCAGCACCTTCCTTCCCCAAATGGTGACAATCAAAAATATTTCCAGACACGGCCAAGTGTTCCCCAGGGGACAAAATCCCTCCCAGTTTATTAGATCAGAAACAGACTGCTGAGACACAGACAGCTTGAACACGTTAGGGTGTATTCAGCTGGCCACTTGCTTCTAGAGCGACACTGTGGGTTTTCATCCACTCTCTGTCCCTTAACTGCCACCATACTGAAAAACACACAGTCGCAAATCAACACAGACACCTGTGTTCCTAAGGAAACTAAGTGTTTATTTAATAACAACAACAGAAGTAACTATTGAATGAGGAGTGTAAACATAAGTGATATTGTGCACTGATCCTAGAATTATCAAATAGATGCAGGTATTTGTGGACTACTACATATTTTTTTAGAATTTCTGCCATTCTGTAATTTATATTGAAATCCTTAATGTGGTTTATTTTGGTATAGGTATGAGGTGTGGATCAGCCTCATTTTTTTTTGTCCAGATGGCTGAACTTTGCTCCAACACCATTTATTGGACAGTCTGTTTTTTCCTTCACTAGTTTGAAATGGTGCCATCTACTATAAAGAAATCCCTTGTTTTCCATTTGTGTTTCTGGACTTTCTGGTCCTTTCTGCTGATGTTACTTATGGTCCATTTCAAACAGTGACCCTTGATTTAGAGATTTATTGAGCAATTGTTGTTCTGTGTTTATTTTGTTTTTGAAAATAAAAAAGTTAAGATACAATTCACCTAATATAAAACTCACCACTTTTAAATACACAGTTCTGTAACTTTTAGTAGATTCATCATGTTGTGCAACCATCATCTCTAATTCCAGAACAATTCCATCACCCCAAAAGGAAGCCCTGAACCTGTTAGCAGCCACTTCCGACTTCCCCTCCCCTCTCCCTCCACTGTCCCCTGTCAACCACTCATCTACTTTCTGCCTCCATGGATTTGCCTATTCTGAACACTTCATATAATTGGAATCATACAATGTATAACTTTTGCATTTGAATTTTTCCCTTAGCATAATGTTTTCAAGAATCATTCATATGATAGTAATGTATCCATAGTTCATTTCTTTTCATGGCTGTATAATACTCCATTGTATAGTCATATCATGTTTATTTATTGATTCATCAGTTGATGGACATGTGGGTTGTTTGCACATTTTGGCTATAATGAATAATGCTGTTATGAACGTTTGTATGCAAGTTTTTGTTTGAACATAGATTTTCAATCCTCCACTTCTAGGAGCAGAATTGCTGGGTCATATGCTAATCCTATGCTTTACATTTTGAGGAAATGCCAAACTGTTTTACATAGTGCTGAACCATTTAACATTCTGAATAGGTTCTAACATTTCCACATTGTCACCAACACTTGTTGTTTTCTGTTTTTTTTTTTTAAATCATAGACATTCTAGTGGGTATAAAGTGATATCTCCTTGTGGTTTTGATTTGTATCTCCCTAATGCCTAACAATGTTGTGCATCTTTTTATGTGCTTGTTGGCCATTTGTAGATCTTGTTTAGAGAAATGTTTATTCAAATCTTTGCCTACTTAAAATTGGGTTATTTATCTTTTTATATTGAGTTACAAAATTTCTTAAATATATATATTTTAACTCTTTCATGTTTGATTTGCAAACATTTTATCCCATTCTGTGGGTTATCTTTTTACTTTCTTGATAGTGTCCTTTGGCACACAAAAAATTTTACTTTTGAAGTCCACCTTACTAATTTTACCTTGTGCTTTTTGTGTCATATGTAAAAAACCATTGCCTAATCCAAGGTCACTAAGATTTATAACTATGTTACTTTGACTTTTATAGCTTTAGCTCTTCCATTTAGGTTTGATCCATTGTGACCCGTATGGTGTTTAAGGGGTCCGATTTCATTCTTTTGCATGTGAATATCCTAGAATGTACTTGCACACCTTGTGCTTTGTGTTGGGAAAAGGCCTAGTGTAGTCTTGAAAAATAGGCAGTTTCCAAATAGGGAACTGACTGCTCAATTTCAGTTGCAGGTATGTGTGGCTGGAGCTATGACTTGGATGCCAATTGCTAGTCGACAGAATCTCATTCTAACAATCCTCAAGGGACTCTTAAATTATCATGATGGCTTTTCTATATAGAATTTCGAGGCTTCAGATCATTTTCCAGTGAAAGGGGTGGTTGTCCAGGATGGAGACATCTTTTAGGCAGATAGAGATTTTGGCTGGAATGGCATTTGGTTCATGGAATTTGGCTTGCCAGGGATCTTGCAACACTGAGTCTTGAGACTAAAGATGGATAGTCCATTGACAGGGTCAGTTCATGGCCCAGTTTCAGGAAGGAAAGCTGTCTTTCCTCTAGTGAGTCCCTATGTTTTTCCCTGGATGCTATAGGCTCTTAAAAATAAGAGAACATTCTAGACCTAGAAAAATGCTAAAAATTCCACCCTTTCTACAAAGGGTATTCAGTGACTAAAATGAGTGATATTGAGAGTTTTTGTTCCTATTCAGCAATGGATAATCAGGTTCTTTGTTTTTTTTCACCCTTAATGAAAGTTAGGGCTTTGTAGAGTTTTTGTGGGTGGTCCTCATTTTTTGAACCATCTCTCCACTCTTAGATTTAATTAATATTAAGTGTCCAAAGATTTAATAGGATAAATATTTGTGACCAACTCCCTCCATCAATCTCAAGAAACAGTTGCCACTGGAGAATTAAAATGTGAGTCTCCCTTGACCCTGGGGTTCCGGCCAAAAGATCCCACACAGACAGATCCTTTGGCTAGGTTAATGGGTTATTTGTTGCTTGGAGTTGCTGTGTTTTGTATGAAAAGAGCATGAATTGTCCTGACCTGTGTTGAGACTCTGGAATGGAATGCTGTGTTGCCCCTCAGGGTGATAGGAGTTGGGTTTTCATGTAATGAAGATTGTCCATGTGTGACCAAATGCCAGTCTTAAGGATGTAATCTTCCTAAAAAAGGGTCCACTTGTTCCCTGGGCATGAATAAAGCCCATACTGTGTTTGTGTGGCATCCTGTGTCAGTGTCCAGCAGTGCTTAGGGACTCAAGCTTACCACCTTAGGACAGTATCCAAGACACCAATGGCCAGCAATGTGTGACCATTCTGGGAGCGCAGTGGCTTTAAACACTGTGTGGAAAGGGTACAGCAGAATGAGGAGCCAGGAATTTTTTTTCACATAAAGCAAAGGAAGTCCCTTTCACTCTGAGAGCTTGTCCCTTTGGAGTGGAAACTTTTTTCCACTCTACTTATCCTGCTCAGGTATTTGCTCATTGCAAGTAGTTTAAAGACAATAGACATCTGGGTGGAATGTATTCCAGTTACAGTTTTGAATTCCTGGTAGACAGCATGTAATCACAGCTTCAGTAAACCCCTGCTGTGGAACATGTATTCATTATCTTTACTCAAGATACCTTAAGGTACCAGGTCCTGGCCTGCAAACACGAATGCAGGAGTTCACCCCGCCATCTGATGCTCAAAGCCACAGGAATAATAGTTCTGTTACTCTCCAACTGAGTGTGAACATAATTTGGGCCAAAATGTACACTCACTTCACCCCCCTCCCCTCATAAGTCAGGTGACTTAAGAAACAAACATGCTCCGAGAATGGAGCACAGTATTTTAGAAATAGGATACTCGTAGATGATCTCGCTGAGGTTGCCTCCCTCCCTCCCTCCCTCCCTCCCTCCCTCCCTTCCTTCCTCTGCACTGTTATTTTGTTTAAATTAAGGACTGTTTTCCTGGAAGTACAAAGTGGTTGCCCCCTGCCCCACCCCTAGAGAGTACAAATACTGTCTGACAGCAAAGGGAGCACTTGTAACCATGAAAAAACAAAAACCATGGTTCCCTTTATGTAATAGGGCTTTGTCCATTTTTTAAAGCCAGCTGTTCCCACACCAGCTGCTCTTGCTGTTGAAGTTTGGGCACAGAGAGCCTTCCGGGGCCCCAAGCTCCTGTTGTTTCCAAAACGCCCACCTATTCTCTCCCTTTCCATGTTGTTCACAAAAACAATCCATTATTCTTACCATCATGCAACTTGGAAATCTGTGTGATCCCTTAAGGGTAGAAAAAAATAAACATGAGCAAGCCAGAAAAAGATGACGGAAACAAGGTCAAGAGCTGGTAAGTCCTGAAGCAGGAAAGGGAGCACCCTGGGAAGGTGGAAGGCAAAGTGGAGGGAGTGTGTAGGCTTTGTGAACATAATTGGCTGAAAAATAAAAAAGCAAAACAAAAAAGCACCCCCTCCAAACCTTAACTATTATGTATTTTGTTTTCATTATGCAAAGCACTCGGTTTGATGGGCTTTCTTTTTCCATCCAGACAACTTACTTTCATCTTACAGAGGTCAACAGAAAGGGCAAAAAAGACAAGCAGGAATCGGTCTCAGTTCACGTGCCTCTACTGTTCTGTTCGGTCAAACCCCACAAGATTACCAACACTCACCTTGTTGATCTCCAGAACTGGTAATTTCATACGGTTTAACCTAATATGCCTGCAGATGAGACAAGATTGGGTGTAGAGGGTGTGGAGTAGTCACATTTGTCACACACTGATCTTAACCAGTTTGGATATTATAGTTATCATTGTTTTCTGGGACATGTCATCCTGAAGGTGGTGTCTTGGCCTATGGGCCAGAACTGGCCTGTTTCTGTATGGCCCACAGCTGAAAGTGATTTTTATATTTTTAAAGGGTTGTAAGATAAAAAAGAGAATAATACGCAAGAGAGACCATACATGGCCTGCAAAGCCTAAAATATTTATGATCTGCTCCTTTACAGAAAGTATGTGAACAACGGAGTCCCCAGGAGCACCCGGTACCCACACTGCTTCATCTTGTCTTATTTGATTTTTTGCCCTTATTGTGATTATTACAGCCAAGGATTTATTGAGAATAAACAACGTGTGAAGCGCCATTCTAAACATTTACGTTAATCTGTTTAATCCTAACAAAACCCTGTCCAGAGGTACTATTATCATTCCCGTTGTACACAACTGGAAAGAGCTGGGACGGGAGTTTGAACCCAAGGGCCACACTCTGCCCATGTCAAATACAATATGAGCTGCTTCTGATGCGAGTTCAAACTTCTGTCACTTATTCTGACAAATCGCATGCTAGCGTTTCGTAAAGTGGACGCTAAGGAAGGGACAGAAATGAACTGTCTAAGCAAATTAAATATTTTTATTAATTCACATTTCAGTTGCTATGCCGAAGTATTTTACTTAACATTTCATTCAGCAGTTGAAGACGTATTGATTGGGTAATTATTTCGTCTTAGGTATTTGGGAGCTTCCTGTTGTCCTAATCCTTACTGCATAAAAAGAAAGAGACAAAATGAAAAGCAGTCATCCTAGGTAAACTCTGACACTCACAGTATGGTTGGGTATCTTATCATTAGGTATTCTGGCAATTAGTGGTCCGTTTAATGCATTTAGGTAGCATTAACCTACCTTTAGTCTTAGGTGGTGCATGGTTTCCAAAAAGGGTGGAAGAATAAGCCCAGGTCCCATCCAAAGAGCTACTGGATGAAACCAGGATGAACTGAACACTGATAATCAGAAGGCCTTTTCCATGCCTTTTGCAGGACCTGTGGTCACCTTGGGACTTGGCCAGTGTGAGACTTTTGGGAGGAAGGAACAGCTGAGCTATGTTTCAAACATGATCAGAATGTTGTATTTCCTTTCAATATTTTTATAATTCATTTATTTTTTAATGTATAGCTTTGTAATGAATCTGGGAATTTTTATTTCTGAAAAATTAGAGGTAGAGGTCTGTATTTACTTTCTCAATTAGTTTGGAAATGGAACTCTTCCAGACAGTTTTTCCAGCACCCTTTATTAATCATTCTGACTTTACCCTACAAGCAAAGTCATCATATTTGTGTAGGAATATGTATGTAAGAGAATGGCCGTAACAGCTGCATTTGTAATAATAAAATATAGAACTTAATCTAAAGGTCTAGCACTACTTAGATGTATCTAATTGTATTTATGCTGCTTTGGCTTAACTGAGGGTCTTGAATCTGTAGCTTGATACCTTAATCAGTTTGGAAGAATTCTCTCCTGGTATTTCATTAAATACTGTTTTTGCCCCAGTTAGTTTCTCCTTGTCTTCTAGGAATTTCAATTATACATATGTTAAACTATTTGATGACATCACATTTCTTGTGTATTTCTTGGTGCTCTGTTCCATCTTTGCTTTGTTTCTTTTTGTGCTTTAGTTTGGATTTTTTTTGATGACTTGTCTGTGAGTTCACAAATTCTATTTTCTACTGTTTCTAATCTGTTGTTAAATCCATGCAATGAATTATTAATTTCAGATACTATTTTTTTATTTACAAAAGTCACTTTATATATTTTTAGAGTCCCACCGTCTTCTATTTTTTTATGCCTATTAAGCCATGAATTCATAGTGACTGGGTTCCAGCAGCTCAGGTTCCTTTCCATTGGTTCTCACAAACCGTGCTTCTCTCCGGGGAGCATGCTGGCGCTTCAGCTGAACCCATGTACCTTTCTGGTTGGCTTCCTTCTTTTTTGATCATTTTCCTTCACTTTTCAGGGAGCTATCTCAGCTCTTGTTGTGCTTAATATGCTCAGTATATACATTCATTCTCTTTGCAAGAATCTTGCTCTTTGTCTGTCTACAATGCCAACAGCATGCTGGGTAGCACTGTGGACTCTTCCAGTTTTGCCATGGAAACGTTTGTGGGGCATTCCTTTTTGAGCAGTGCCCGTTCCCTTGATGTCAGCAATGTCACCTTTCTTGTAGATTTGCATGTAAATGGCCAAAGGAACAGCTCCGTGTTTTCTAAAAGCTCTAGGAAACATATAGTGGGTTCCTCTATTCTTTCTCTTTGTGTTGGTCATTTTGGTGAATTACTGGAAGATGGTGGTCCTGGCTGAAAGGAGTAAAATAGTCATTTACTCTTTTAAAAATAAATTCCAATTCTCTGCATAATTCTCTATCTCACATAGCTATGCTTTACTTTCTTTAACAATTCAGGATGGATGTGAAGGTCTTAATATGCTTATACGTCTGAATCTCCTGAGGTTCCAGTTCTCTGGTCTGCTGATTCTCTTAGTTTATAGCCAGCCAATTCTCCTCTTATCATTGCCTGGATGATAAATTATAGGGGCTCTGGAAGATGCTTTCCTTCTAAACGAAATTTAACCCAAAGAGGATCACACCTGGAATTTTCTTCTGAAAGCAGATAGAGAACCAGCAATTCTCCCTGATCATGGGCTTTGTCAGGACCTGTTTACTTAAGTTTTCACCTTTCTGGTTTTCAATAGAAAGTTCCAGGGGTTTACACTCCTCTAAGTTGGCAGACTTTGCAAGTATAGGGAGCTGCTGAAATCTGTCAGCAGTTTAGCCCCCTGTCTGCTTGCTTCCACCAGATTTCTTGGAGTTCTCAGCTTACACATATTCAGTTGAGGCGTATACTGTTTCAGGGTATTTGTGTGCAGAATTTGGGGCTCACACTTTCTGACTCCTTCCTCTTCAGGACTAATTTCCAGCCACGATTGAAACCATGAACTCTTGAGCTCTGTCTCCTACCTCAATTCAATGTAACTGCTTAGGTTCAATTCCTAGAATTGGAAAGTACTGACCATTTCCCTGAGGAGAAAAGCTGGATAAACAGGCAGCTTGCCTAGAGTCTGTCCTTTCAGGGGCCATAGCCCACCTAGTCCCGTTATGCTCTGGTGATTCTTCCTGGCCTTGGAATAATTCCTCCGGTTTTGGAATTGCTACCACCAGGAAGGCCACTCTGATGTAAAGCTGTCTTGTGGTACGCGGAGCTCACCCAGGCTGGTACGGATTTACGTTGTGCGTTGCACTCAGAAGAGCAAGACAGGACTTGAAAATCGGACATGATAAATTATTTAGTGACTCCAGTAAATAAGGGAAATTACAGTATTTTGTGCTGGAATATGCTTCTGTTTCCAGGGCTGACAGCGTTTTCAGTATGTATGAAAGGCTGGAAAGCACATGCCTTGTAGATTTCCGGTTTCTGTGGCCGGAAAGAGCGCCAGGGAGCATTAACCTGTCCCCAGTGTAGAGACTAAGCGCATTTGTAAACAGTGTTGACACGTCGCAGCTGCCTTCAACTCCGCAGGCGTGACACTTTTGCAGCGCTCACGCTCACCCGGTTGGGATGCATCCCCAGCCAGGCCCTGCCAAGAAGCCTGGGGCAGATTCTGGGAAGACGGGGACATTTGATTCCATCCAGGTGGCTGGAAGAAGAAAGCAAATATTTCTCTACTTGCTCAGGGCCTCTAAATAGTAAGCTTCTAGAAGTATTCTGGAATTGGGAATCCATCAATATTTTAAAAATCAGACCAAGAGATGGCACCCTTTGAAAACTTAACCTTGGCAAATGAAAGGAAAAAAATACAGAAAGGTGTTCTTTACGTTGGTTCCAGAATTGTAATGCGGAGCTGGGAAAAGGACATTTTATTAAGTACCTTAAATGACATCTTAGTGATGGTCTGAGGGATTTTTGTCATTCCAGTGTTTTCAATTTTGAAAAATTGAGGAAGGAACCTTATGTACTTTTCTGGGGAAGTTGGAGACATTTTGCGATGTTCTGAAGAAAAATGCAGACAAAGCCTTTTGTGTTGATGTAAATCACCGGATGGAGTCGGAGGACTTTTCCCCCCATCCCTTCTTTACTAGGGAAGTATAGCTACTCTAAGTAAAGAGGCGGGAGGTAAAATTAGGCTCTAAGCCATGAGACTTCCTACACCAATATTACATGTAGGTGTAGCAAATTGACTTTCTTAGTATCTGAGTGCATTAAAGTTAATTAATTCTTTCCATCACGAGCCAAGAATGTATAGTATAAGGATTTAATTAAACTCCTGCTATGCATAGTTGTAACATGTGGGAATGTCTTCTACTCTAAACAAAATGGTATTCGTATCCTGCACCTGAAGCTTGAAAGTATGATAGGTCCGAAACCCAAGAACACAAAGTTTAGATTTGCCTGTGTTGCTATTATAGAAAATCAGAAAATTCCTTTCTCTCTTCCACATTTCCATATTCCCAGTCTTAACAGTGTTCTTGGTTGATGTGAGATGATTTCTGAGGAAGAAGTTTCATCTATTAGGACTTTTCCAACTTATCAGCCATTTTTCTGAGACCCTAAAATAAAAAAAAAAAATGCAATAGGCTGTTCCCAAACTTTGGGGACCCATGTCTCATCTTACAGCCCTCAGAACTCCTTTGTTCAAGGAACCCCCCACTCCTTGCTTTGTTGCGAATATTATCAGCATATTGGGAAAAGGACTTTTGTTTCCCTCTTATTCCTTCTCCAAATTAATTTCTGTCCCTTCCCCCATACGCCTCTAGCCATTTGCTCTCCTCTCTCATCTCCGGGAACATTCCCCTGCTGCCGGATTCAGCTAATACACTGAGAGAGCGTGAAGCAGAGAAGGAACAAGCTAGCAGGCTGGAAGAACGACCATTCTCCTAAAAACCCATCTTGTTAGCCTGCTACAGGGGACAGTTTATATAAGGTAAATGGGAAGGGAGAGTTTTCATCCACTTGCACACTCTACTGCAGCAAGCTAGGGTCTGACACACATTCCTGGGCTCTTCCATGGTCACCAGGGGCAGTTGTTCCTGTAAATATAAAAGGAAATGCTGATGAAGAGTCTTGTGGTATTTTTCAGTTCCCCTCATTGGCTTTGAACTATTTGTCTCTCTAAATTTTAGGAACAAGACAGACCCACAAGGAATGTTGCTACATCCCCTCAGTTAACCTTGTGGCCTGCAAGGAGCTAGAGACTAGATTTTAAATCTTTGTGGCCCGGTTGTATCCTCATTATCCTTCATCCAGTCTGTCCTTCAGCTCAGCTCCTGTTTATGACGCATTCCCCAAGTATAATGATCTCTTACTAAAGAGAACTGGGTTTTGGTTCACTGGGTAGAAGAAGAGGAGAAAAGGAGGTGACTCCAGGAAAAATGGTGATTTTTGTTAGCAAGAAAGCACCGTATGGAGGCACTTTATGGGGAAATAAGGGGCAAGGACTCAGAAAGGGAGACAGGCAGTTGCCAAGAGGCGACACTGCCCACTTTGCAGCTTCTCTTAGGGCAGACTGGGTTTCCTTAATTCCTAGAGATAAGGTTTTGTTCTACTCAATTCTTAATTGTGGGAAAGACCTTCAGTATCGTTTATGTTCCACAGTCTTATACTTATATACAAGTGATTAGCGTCAATAGATTTGTCTCTCTGTCACGTGGAACAATGATCAGCTATTTATTTGACGCGTTGCTGATGTGGACTCAGCCCTACCTGCTCTAGGCAGACCATTCTTGCCGTTCCAGACAAGAGCTCTTCTGCCTCCTGAGTTTCCGCCTCTGTACCTTAGTTCACGAAGCTTTTTTCTGCTTAAACTGTCTTTCCCATCTACTCTCATCCAACCGTGTGCTCCCCAGAGTCAAGGAGGATGTGCCAATTTAATTAGGGTAACACCTTACCCTTGACTTGCTTTATTCAATCTCCTGCCTCGTCACTATCATAACAAGGAGTGAGAGGAAAGTTTTATTGGGTGCTGTCTTCATGACATCCGATGTCCATATCTTCTTTGTAGAGCTCAAGACAGTATCCAGCCTGCAGCACCTGCCAAGACCACTGGTCTAGTTTCCGATGCATCTGCATTTCCAGCATACGAGCACCCGTAACACCCCAACACACCCTCAACGCACGTGCAGACACAGTATAGCAGGATGGGCTTAAATCCCCATGTAGAGACTGGGATGAGATGATCTGGGAGCAAAACAAACAACAGCAATGAAAGAACAAATTGATACAATTCAAAAGAGATACCTCTGATGGTTCTATTTGCTGAACCAAAATGGAATCTTATTAAAAATGTGTTCTTCCTTGTAGAAGCTGCCCAATGTCCTTGATTTTTTTTTTAATAATCAAAAAGCCTGTTTAGACTTGCATTTTGATTCTTCTGGTTTTGAAAGTATTTTGTGTTAATGGTACCCTCATCTCAGCCCATAGATGGTGACCTTTGTAATATTTTTAAGGCGTTTTAATACTCCTAAATTTTATGCAGGCATTAGAGGGTTGAATTGCTGTTATGATTGTGGGAAATAGCTTGGAGGTCCATACGTTGATTTTGACGTACTGCAGGTTAATTATATGTGGATTGCAAACTGCAATATGTAGTCACTATTTCATTCCACAGGCACTGACACAATTTTCATTATTCATTATTCATGATCAAGCTTGGAAGAAAGGCAAATCCAGGAGCTTTGAAGTGGTACTGCTTTGGGGGCCGTGGGTTTGCATAACTTTATTTAGGAGGCCCTTTACACAGGAGTTTGTGCTTTTAGATGCCACAGGTAGCTGCAGGCTTTGTCTGAGCTGCAGGTAAACTGGGGCTGCAGCACTCTGTAAACGAAGATAAATAGGGCTCAACTGACTGTTGGTTGAAATTCCATGTCTTCCGCATCTACTTTCTGCCTCCAGCTAGTACACTAGGAGCCAGGCAGGGAGTTGAGATCAAGAAACTGGAGAAGGGAATTCAAAAGGTTTACAGTGGAGGATTTAAAATTAATATGAGGGCAGGCTAACTATGATAATAAAGATACCCACATCTCATTCGCTTAATACTCAGTGACCATGTCTCCTCCACGTGGGACAAAGATGCTTAACCCGAGGTGCGCAGAACTCAAGGGTTCCGGGATGCAATACAGGGGTCCATGGGTTGGGGTGGGAAAAAAAGGGCATCTGTATTTTCCTTAATCCCAGCTAAAAATGGACACTATTTTCCCAAATGAATGTGGTTTGTTGCCAGGGAGCCTGAGCTACTTGCTCATGGCCTTCTGTGTGTGTTGTTGAGAGAGATGGGAGAAAGATACCTTATGAAGAAACCAAAACAGAAAGCCAGGCGTCCCACTTGGTCACTGATCTCCAGGGACAAGGATGAGAGGTAAACACAGTAATGAGATAAAGGGCAGAGTTCAAAGCTGAGAGTGGAAGGCAGAGCTTGGAGAAGTCTCTTGTCTGTAGGAATCCTTTATAGATTTTGTAAGTGGCTTGGAGCTTTGCATCCAGGCAGGAAGTTCTTAAGGGCTCTTGTCTGGCTCAAGGGGGGAACGTTAGAGTGTGATGACAAAGTCAGTTCACCTCATGTCCACAGGTTTAATTCTAAGACAGGATTTGCTGGGGAATAAGGGTAGGGAATCCATGCTTTTCTTTCCCATGAACCGCAGGCAATTTTCTGAGTCTCTGGTTACTGTCTAATGACTGCAATTATTTGGCTTGGGTATCAAAGGAATTCAGTTTTCCATCTTCAAGACTTACAGTATATTGTGTACATCACAGTGACAGTGCACCTTTCAAACCTATTCCACCATGCCCCTTGGAGGCGTGACCTCTGCAGCCATCCCACAACAAAGTGGTTCCCTGACCTTATTTCCTCATTCTCTCCCCGTTGCTCCCCCCATCTCAGCCCCACCATCTGTCTTATTGTTCCTTGCTCACGCCAGGCATACTCCCACCACAGCACTTCACCTTGCCCTCATTTCTTCTACCTAGAATTTTCTCTTTTGTGGTTTACTTCCTCACCTTCTTCAAGTGTTGGCCCGGGTTCTCCTTGGTGAGTCTACACTAACCTTCCTACAGAAGAGTGTCATTCTCAGTTCCTCTCCTCTGCTTCATGTTTCTGCTTCGTACGTATCACTGCCTCAGTGTCCCTTCATTTATTATTCCTGTTGTTAATTGACTGTCTGAAATAATTAAAACATGCCGGAAGCTTATTCCATTGGAAGGAATACCTGGAAGCAATGCAATAACTTACCTTGAAGTTTATGTCTTTTTGAATATTTAACAACAGGAGACAGGGGTCCAAACCACTTTACACAACAATAAACTGGAAAGATGGTTTCTGAGTGGCCAGGATCTGCTTATTGTGAAGAACAGAATTTTGCTGTGGAATTCGGAGAGAACAGTGACTCAGAGTGTATGTAGCAAGATAAAAAATCATTGTCTAGTTCTGAAGATGAGCTTAGAGGTAACGATATGATATCACAACTTAAAAACCCGGAGGTTAACATGTACCGTCCTCTGCAGTCATATGAAGCAATATGGGCGCTTGTCCCAGCGGCAGGAGCTCTGGGGCTAGCCTGCCTGGGCTGGAATCAGTCTCTGCTTCTGCCCGCTGTGTGTGGTGGATGCGCTTGGTGCCCACCCTGATCTCCTCCTCTGAGCTTGTCCGCTCGTTTCCCAGCTGCTGCGAGCTTTGTTACTGGCTCACAACCACTTTTCTTCTCCTGAGAATTGCCTTTGGCTAAATGAGAGCCACCCCACCACCTCCTGAGATACCAGCATCCATGTGGTGTGGCCAGGTGGCTGGTGGGGACCTTAAAGTGACTCTGGCCCCTCATGCAGGTGCATGCCCGGAGGTAACAGTCCACTGAGTCACAAACAAATCCACGTTCCTGATACGACTTCCCCAACAGCTCTTGTGACCAACAGTCTCCCTTGCCTCCCGGGGCCATCCCTTTGGGCGCCCCTCCCCTTGTGCACCCCTCAGAGCCTAACAACACTCTGCCCTTTGGTTTGAATTCACCTATCGGGCCTTAGCCCAGGGCCCCCCAAAGCACTCCACCCACAGACCTTAATAAAATCACAGGGGCCCTATCACACTCTTCCTCTGCACTCTGCCTTGACCTCCCCGTACAGCCTCTGCCCCACGTGCTTCCTTCAGGTCTTCTATTTCAGTTCTCCTGTGGTTTGTTGTTGAACTGGAAACTCAGGCTGCCGCAGGCTGTGCTCCACTCAACAAGCTTCGTTAACTGAAAGGGCGGTAAAGCCGGGCTTGCTCGTGACCACGGAGAATGCCTTTCGCTGTGAGTGGCTGACCAACTGGCTCTCCAGGAGGGTAGCTCCGTCTGAGAGGGGTCCTCCACCGCGTGCCGGCGGCCTTCGGATGTGCACGGCTTTGCCTGCTACCTGGGCGGCATGGTGCTCCGCTGCCCTCCCCAGTGTGCAAGCGCCGGAAACAAACAACCCGAGTCCTCAGGAACCTCAGCGCTGGTTTGAAGTGCCTCGGGTGTGTCTTCCGCCTGTTATCAGAGGTGTATTCCCCCAGCCGGGGTTCGACTTCCAATGGATTTGCAGACTCTAAGCGCCGACCCAGCCGCTGCTCTCATGTGAATTGGCTAAGATTTGTGCTAGGTCAGTTGCATTAGTCAATGGCTGGGACATGTGTGAACCCCCGCCCAGGTGTGGCCTGCCGGACAGCCATGCGGGCAGTGCCCTTAGAAGGAGGGAAGGGAGACTCCCCGTCCCTGACCCCTGTGTTTGCCAGTGACACCAGGACTCCAGGTCCCACGCAGCCCCATTGGGTCACCCTTGCACCCGAGGTCGCGGCTTCTCACCCAGGCCGGGGCAGCCAAGGCCAGCTCTCCCTCTGTTGCCACAGGCTTGGTTGCTGTCACACTGCATCCCTTGACCCTGTGAGATATGCGGCTCTCACTCCTGGCATGTGGCCTAAGAGCTAATGGCCTGATATCAAGGGCTGGGGCGCCTGCTGTGGGTGGCACCTGAACCACCAGAGGAAATTACAGGCTCCTCACTCAATGCCAAACACCCAAAATTACAGGCTCCTCACTCAGTGCCAAACATGAAAGGGCATTGCTCAGCACCCCTGCACACCCGCGGGCCCAGGCCCAGCCTGGCTCTGAACTCGCAGCTCTCGGGGGCCATCGTCTTGCTGCCCGTGGACTAGGAGGCGACCCTGACCCCAGTGGCTGACTGGGACACCCTGGAGAGGGAAGTGGCCGTCTAGGAGCCCGGCCACTGGAACACCCACCGCAGCACCTTCGTAAGGTCAAATCAGTGGGAGATAATAGAGAATTAAAAACTGAACCACGAAATGTCAAGTAATTTCAAGATCAAACACATTGTAAGCGACTTTGTACAACAGAAGGGAAAAGGGGTTGGCAGCGAAGGAAGAGAGGGTTTAATCCTACTGCCATTGCAGCGAGGCAGCTCCTCGCTGGTATTTCCAAAGACCCCAAAGGCACCACTTTTTAAAAAACTCCTAGAGTCTGAGGGCCAAATTCTTGAGAGTCACAAGGGACTCCTGCCCCATTCAGGGGGGGCCGACCCAGGGCCCAAACCACTGAGTTAGCCAGAGTCAGAGCAAAGGCTTGCTGCGGTCATGGTTCCCAGCATCATACAAGAGGCTTCCTCCGTGACCAGGCACAGTCCACACCCCAAAGTGTGCACGTGGGCGTGCGCGCGCACACACACACAAAGGGCATGGTGTATTAGTAATAAACATCCAGAGCCAGACAGTGCTGGTCTTCTAAACTTGCTGCCCAGTCTCTGAGCCAGGCACTTCGTCTCCTATAAGGAAGGTCTCCTTTTCACGGAATCACCCGCCCTGGGCCATTTTTCAAGCTGTTTAGCCTTGTTTTCTCCAGTCTTCTAGCTTCTGACCTTTCTGCTTTCTTCTATTTGATTCTTTGTATTTACAGGCCTTCTGTTTTCCTAGTGACAAACCGTAATGTAGGATTATGTAATATATAATTATATATTTATAATATATATATAATATAAAATAATATATAATAATATATAATACATTTGATTGCATTAATTATCTTAATTATATTATATATGTAATTACACCTGTAATTATATAGATTATATTTATAATAATAAATAATATTTAAAATATTTATATTTATAATAAATATTTATAATAAATTAAATTACATAAAAATATATTATAGATAATTTTATATAATATATAATTCTAATAATGGTTTGTCACTAGGAAAGGAGAGTTGGGCATCTAAGTGCAAGAAATAAAATATAATTTATATATATAAATATATGTATGTGTGTGTGTATATATATATATATATATATATAATCTTAACATGATATGCATAAAAGAAGGATAACCTTTATCTGCTTCTTATAAATTTGATAAAATGTATTCCTAAGATGCTCATTTTTGGGTATGAAAGATTCTATTGTTTCAACATAATTAATTATTGTTCTATCCACTCCATTTTATTGATTCTTGTATGTATTCTTGTGTATTTTGGCATTCCAGATAATTTTTCCAAAGATTTATTTATTAATCTAGAGTTTCATTCTCTTTTTTACTGATTAGAGTTAACTCAGTATGACTCATATATATATATATATTTTTTGCTATCAATTAAGCTTATAATTTCCATGTTCTCTCCTAAGAAAGATAAGTACAGTTGAGCCTTAAACAACATGGGTTTGAACTGTGCAGGCCCCCTTACATATGGATTTTTTTCAAAAGATATGTTGGAAAATTTTTTTGATATTTGTGACAATTTGAAGAAAGTCACAGGCAAACCATGTGTATGCTAGAAATATAAAAAAATTAAGAACAAACTAGGTATGTCCAATACTGTATTGTGAAGATGACTGTAATACTGTATGCCATACAAATTTTATAATGAGTCACTCATTCATATATACGATTGGCTATTGTGAAGCAATTGTGTCAAGGTTACCATAAACAATCATCTTGCTGTTTCTTCATAATCAACGCATGAATTTTTATACCTGTAAACAAACACAAATTTTTTTCACATTTTCCTTTTTGATGTCTAGTGTTAGTAATATGTATAACATCTACAGGATTTTGTACCATGTAAGACAATACTGGTGTGGGTACAAATAGACCGTTCCTCTTATAAACAGACAATAAGTGTTGATAGACGCAGTACAGTGCTGTGCATGAATTTTCTCTTCCTTATGATTTCTCCCTTGTTGGCTTCCTGAGTTTAGTTTGGCAATCTTAGGCATGAATCTCTTGGGATGGGGGTGGGGGGGGGCATTACCGCTGACTTAAACAAAAATAAAGCACACAAGATTATGGCTTGTTCTTAGTTCTGATCTTTTTGCTTCCTCTAGCATTATTTTCCTCTTGTGGTCTAATATTTCCTCTTAGAATGTTTTAAGAAAGTGTTTGGTAGACCCTGAAAGGTCTTAGATGCCTGAGGATACCTTTATTTCAGTGTTGCATTTAAAGGATAATTTAGCTGGTAAAGAATTTTAGCTCCAGCGTTCTCTTTGTTCAACACATGGAAAATATCAGTTCACTCTTATTTCATGTCCAATATTCCTATTGAAAAAACCTTTAACAGTGTTAATTTTATCTGCTTTTCCTCTCAAGATACTATACAATTTTCGCTTTGTATTTGATGTTCTGAAATATCATGACACTGTGTTTAAATGTGAGTTGATTTTTCATCTTCATCTCTGCTTAAAGCTTTATGCACTTCAAGGGTGAATCTTAACCTCTTTCTTTAATTCTAAAAGATTTTAGTTAGTATTTCTTCAAGTATTTTCTCCCTGCATTAATTTTTTCCTTCTTATGAGGACCCTATTGTATTATTTTGACATTTTCCATCTTATAAATCTCTCAAGTTTAATTTTATTTATTTTATATCTATTTATTCTTTTCCAGGGCTTTGTGGGAGAGTTCTTGACTTGACTCAGGGTGTTTCAGCTGAATCCGTTCTGGAGCTGAGGAGGCTGGAAGTTTGAGATCAGCCTGGTTGTCTCTGGTGAGGGTTCTAGTCCTAGCTTACAGAAAACCACCTTCTGTCTGTGGACCTCCATGGTCTGTCTTTGGTGCCTGATGTGGTGAAAGAGGGAAAGAGAGAGACCTCGTCTTATAAGGTCACTAGTCCTATCTGATTAGGACCCCACCTTTATGACCTCATCTAACAATTACCTCCTAAAAGACCTATTGGGGGTTAGAGCTTCCACATATGAAATTTGTAAGACACTATTTAGCCCATAGCCTTGTCTTTCATGACACATGCAACTGGAGATGATACCAACAGTAAATATCTTTAAAAACTACACTATATTAATTATAATAACTGCTCTTAAACAGTGGTATAGATCTGCCAATTGTCATTGATTTGAAATCTGACTTATTTTGTATCGAGTTGTTTTTTTCCTAAAAGATCACAAGATCATAGCTTCCGTTGTTCTTGAGGTTACATAAGATTTGTAACAATAAAACTGCCACTGGCAGAGAGAATAATGCTTATCTTTGTATTTACTAGGGCAGAGTTTAGGCTCTACAAATAGCAACATCTGGGCAACATCTGTGAATCCCAGGAAATGTGAAAAGATTTGAAATTAAGCTCCGTACAAAGGTGGTTCTGTCACTTAGCTCCTGATCACAGGGAAAACTTTAGTGAACGCTTATTGAGCTGAGCCTCGGTTTGCTCATCTTTAAAGAAGAAATATTACTCCTGCTTATTGGGTGATGTTGATAATCCAGTAATATGTGGACACGCCGAAGACAATATAAAATATTTTACATATCATTAGATAGGAGTAGGGATCCTATTTCCTGTATCAAGAGAAACTAAAAACATATTCTACTTAGGTTGAATTCCTTTACCATTCATAAGATTTTTGTCCCTCTCCAAATTCAAACACAGCAGATAGACTACCCCTTGTTACAGCGTTTGCATTTAGAAAAGTTTATGAACTTCTGGGAAGCAGGCCCACAGCCTATTACAGCCAAATGCATCATTTTAGCTTTCTGAGTATTCCCTCAAGGTTTCAGAAGTGAAGAACATTTTCTTTTTAGGTAGATAATTTAAATCTAATATCTTTATAAAATGAAATGTTCCTTCAGTAAAGTTGGGTCTCGCAAGATCTCAGTTCCACTGACAATTCAGGAGAATGTGTATGAGAATAAGAAAAGACGTAGCAAGTAGCTATTATAGATTGAGCACACACACATTTTATATACACTTTTCACACAGATGACACTTTACATGAGCACATGACATTTTACCTACACATTTAACAGATTTTGAATTCTGGCAAAATACATATAAAATTTGACATCTTAAACATTTTTAAGCATGTAAGTCGTGGTATTCACATTATCATACAACCTCACCACCATCCATCCCCACAACTTTTTCATCTTGCAAAACTGGAAGTCTGTGCCCCTTAAACACTAATTCCCCATTTCCGCTCCCCAGTCTTGAGTCAATGGGATTTGGACTCCAGGCAATCTGAGATGGTTTTTTTCTAGCTCTGTGACCCCACAGCCTTGGAAACTGTTGGTTTCCTCTTACACTCCATCCCCTTGGGCCTCTCATGAATCCTAACGCTCTTTACGCCGTGTCTGCAGAAAGCAGTCACTGTCCATCTACGTAGTAAGATGCTGTTACTTCGGTTATTTTTAAAAAATCCTAGTGCCCAAAAATATTTGCAAAAGTAAAAAATAACTTTTAAATCCACTTTTCCTTTTAATTTAGGTTGAGAATGATAAAATTGTATTTAATAAGATAGCATGTAATAAGGTCCATCCTCTTCTTCAATATTATGGCCACTAGGGGAAAGAGATGGTGGAGGGGACACTAGCTCCCTTTTGACCAGGATCCATGCTCATGTCCTCAGGGGAACTAGCTATTAAAACTATCCTGTCTAATTACATAGTAATATAGATTATGCTTATTATGAACTCTAGACTATTTTGATTCTAATCTATATTTTAAATGTGATAACTGACAGTCACCAAAGTGATCAAAATATTCTGATATAAGGACTATTTTATTTTTTATAGTACAAACATGTTTCAAATCAGATCCATTCCTCTGGTTGACAGGAAATACCATACCAGTGGGTCTCCCTAGCTCATTCCTCTCCTATCTGTGTATCCTAATAGCTGCTATGTTTTAATCTGTGCCCTTACGTCCTTCAGGCATGAAGAATCCCAGTAATGGGGGATTCCCTGGGAATTTGCCATGTTGGAGTAGAAGGCAGGGGTAGACACACAGCAGAGAGTGTGAGCCACTGGGGATGCCAGAGCCAGATACCAGCAGGCAAAGATGGTCAACGTGCCGGGTTAACATGCCCAGGTCAGCAAATGATGTATCTTGAGCTGCTTCTTCAGAGAACTCAAGGCTGGAAAATCCCTGATGAACCAAACAACCCTGGAAAAGTCAGACCAGACTTAGCCAAAAGCAAAGGTAATCAGGCTGGAGAGAGAATGAATGACAAAGCTAATGACTTCAGTGGGGAAGAACTTATCACTGATGTAGCATACACAACTTGCTAGTGTGGAGAACAGATGCGGCTTCACGTAATTAAGTACCAAAGAGGAGAAATCTTGCAGGAAGATGAATGCAGGATTAGTCTGTCGACCTGCGGTTTTAGTCCCCGTACATCCCTTGCCTCAGCCTTGTTTTATACCACCCGTTGCCTCTCTGAAATCCCCAGCCACGTTGCATGAATGCTGCTGACCCAGATGGGGGGTACTGTGCAGGGTCAGCTTCTCCAAAAAAAAAGCATGTCTAAACTGGGCTTGGGTCCATGTTGTCCCAGGGATTCACCTCTGCTAAGTGCAGAACTCTATGCCACTTCCACTTTTTCTTACTCTCTGATCTGCATTTTGGGGTAAGTTTCCTTTTTCAGTGGCTTTCAAGTTTACAGGAATTTTTCAGTTTCTGGTCCACCAACTGTTTCTCTCATTTTTTTACCATTATACATTTGTTTGCTCATCTTTTTCATAATCTGAGGATTTAGGATGGAAGGGAAAGATGCATTACTTTATCTTGCCACAGAAATCTCCCATTTCAGATTGAGGTAGCAAGTCACAAGGGAACCAGGCTTCAGCCTCCTCTCATTCTCTCCTCTCTGCTCGCATGAGAAGCCCCACCCTCTAGTACATTCGAAAGCTTGGGCATGCTGCTTTACATAAAGACTTTACCGAACAACTGGGGTAACCAAAGAAAGTAAGATGAGGCTCCATTATCTTCCTGTTTAGGCAAAACCTGGAGTGCGTCAGAGAGGAGTTCAAGACATTGCAGGACAGGTGCTGAGAACTGGATGTCCTTTGCACCAAACTCTCAAGAGCAAACAAAAGGATAAAGCACACTTTGTTTAAATTGATTAAAAGAAATAATTTATGTAAGAGCCCAAATGGTTTGTTTTTCTTCCATCGTTTATGGAGGAAAAATCGGTTCGAATCTGAGCCTATTTTTCTGACTTGTAAAAGGCACAAAACAGGTCCTACTCAGTTCTTAATAATAGTCATGAGATTTCCCGTTAGTATGCCTAAAGCAAACAGCATTTGTGAAGAGTTTCTTGTATTGGTTTTGATATTTAATAATCTAAAGTTTGTGTGACATTTTGAGCTCCCTTCTTGAACTTGAAAAGCTTCACGTGGCCAACTACTCAACTTGTAGAGACCCCGTGTTGAAGACAATGCTCCACGTCTGGCTCAAAAAGACCCCTGCGAGTTTGGACTTGAGGAGGAAGAAAAGCCTCAGGGTAAAGCTTGAATAGAAGGTGAGAATCCCCAAAAAACACCTTTTGGTGATTCTGGAGCGTCTCAACCCTGTCGTCTGATAACGGCTTTAAGGAATGGCTCAGGATTAGAACAAAGTGGCCATCGATCTTGTCAACATACAGGAAGTTATTTGACATCTTTGGGATGCTTCATAAGCAACCAGCAAGTGGTTCACAACTACAACCAAGGAGATATCATCAGCTGTCGGCTGAGATCCTGTGAGCTTCACGTTGGCAACTATCAATTAACCTAAGGAGTCAGCCCCCTGCGTGATCTCATTATTCATCTCTCCATCTCAAACACACACCCCTTCAATATATATATAAAGGCATTAAACTAGAAAGGTTTCTGAGATTAAGAGCCTGTGCTTGCTGAATTTGTGTTGGTCCAGGATATTTTGTTTGGGTCTTAAAGAAAATCTTATACGGAGTCCAAATATTTGAAATTGAAGACATAAAAATTGATGAGTATCAAGAAGCGAATGTAGATCTGGAGCTGTGACAAACAAATAAATAGAAACCCACACAACCAAGAACAGGACAAGAAACTGCTGTCTCCATGTGACTTCTTTCGCGTGTCACTGGGTGATCGCTCTCTTGTCATGTCTCCTGTCACAGCTGTCACCCGTCCCGATGTTCCCTCCTGGAAAGCTTTGTCCTTTATGGGCTATGTGTCCCTTCCTTGGTAACTCAGTCTGTTCTATTCCCTGAAGCATTTGTATAAATTTCTGGCTGCAACCAGGAATTCTTCAGATTCAAACACCCCTGTGCCTTTTACTTCCCAATGACTGTATTTCCACATTATACAATGTTACAAATTCCTCTCTGTAGAGCCAGAGCCTTGTTTTGCCTTGTTCTGTGTGTATTAACTGTATCTTTTATGGTACATGCCCACCACCACCCTACCCACAGCTCCTGCTGCTTAAGTGGCTAAGATTTATAATAAATGATTCTGTCCCTCATCCCCACATGCCCCAAAGCTACCCTGTAAACCCACATTGGGCTCGAGCAGAGAGAGCAGTGTGTCACAGGACAGGGGCAAGGGGTTGGATGACCATCACCGGCTCCTTAGGGTTCTCCCTAGCATCTTTGCATTTTGGAGGTCAGGCAAGGATTTGAACAGAGATGATGCTCCCGAGCCTTTGAGCCTGTAGGGTTTCCTCCTGCTGCCTGAGCGGTGTGTGGGTTAAGGAATGCATTTGCACCCGAGCAAGCTCTCCAGTGTCCCTTAGCTCTCACACTGTGGCCAGGCGTCATAGTATTCACAGGTTTGCAGAGAGTCGTGCATGTGTGGTGAGTTTATTTTCTCATTCTTTCTTGGCTTGCCGACATCCTGGGCCTCTCCGTTAGATTTCTAGCTGCCCTGAGTTGAATTGCCAGCAGCAGAGCTGTGGGTCTTTGCTGCCTGCTCTAAACTGGGTCCCCACCTCCTTCACAGGTGATGCCGCAGGCTCACCTGCCGAGTGTGTGTGTGGAAGGGGTGGGATCCCCTCCAGGCAGGAATGCCGGCCTACTGGTCACTGTTCACCAATACAGAAGCCCTTTTTCAGGATGGAAATCTTCACAATTTGTTGTCTTCTATTGGTCATTTTTCAGTGCCTTGAAATGATTGTTTTTACAATATTGCCCAGTTTTATACTGGTTTTCTATTGAAGGAGAAGTATCTGATGCCGCATGCTGTTTTTACTGGAAGTAATCTTCCTATTGCTCTTTGGCTTATGAAACAAGGCAAATGACTTTTCACTGGTTCTCATTCTCGTATACCAGTGTTTATACTTAAACAGAAAAAATTAAGTTTTTCTTAATAGAATGACACCATTGTGGAGTTTTTTTCTTACCCACCTACAAAGGACTATTTTTGTGTTTCCTCTTTGTTTCATGGAATGTTCCAGACTGATACGTCTCTCTCTCCCAGAGGTCTTTTGCAGCTGCAGTATTTTCAAGTGTTGCTTCATTATGAAATCTGGCTGGCCAGATTACATGAATTCCTCTGAGATACAGCTGCAGCCATCTTTTAATGATGAAAAATTATTTTGTTCTCTTTTCTACACGCCTCAATTTTATCCATCCTTTAGCTCCTCTCACTATGTGTTTTCTTGGTTTTGTTGTTTTGGTTTTTCTGTTCTTTTACCCTGGTTCCTAATAGACTGGTTGCGTTTTGTTTTTATTGTAAGCCATCTCAACTCTTTTGATCAATATGAGATGGTATGAATAATAAGTAATAATAACTGAGAATATTATATTCAACAATTCAGTCACGTTATTCAACATTGCGCTTTCTGCATGTGATACAAAACTCTCCAGAGAACAAATAACTGAGAAGGGACAAATACACCTCTCAACCTGAGTTTCCCAGTCTTTTAAAATCTAACTTCCTTTTAATACTCTCAGAGTGTGTTTGAAGTTAGGTGAAATATAAAACAAGCAAAAGAGAGAATAGCATACTCTTCTTAATTCGAGGATACCTCAATCCGTCAGCTTAATATTTTTCAACCCCAACGGAGGAGGATGTGAGTCTAGAAGCCTCTGTTAGAAGGATCCTCAACTTCTATATTAATTCACAAATGTAATTAGAGGCTCTGAGAAAAAAACTGAGCTAACTTGACTTGGCAGCACCAAAGTCCTAAATGTAACGTAACCTGACTACGGTGGGAATGGCGGAGGCCCAGATACTCACCTGCACGAGTGACTCATGATAGTGCCACTAACTCTATAGCTACCCAAAGTGAGAAAACAGGATCACACCAAGTCCTTGGGATCCTTGCCCAGAAGCTTTTGGAGCACACAGTGAAGCAACATGGTGTCATTAAAAACAAAAACAAAGTGGCATTATTTCTGAAATTCTGCTAAACAGAAGTAACTTGCAAGGGGGTTTTCAGGAGAGAAGAAATGATGCTATGCACCATGTGGAAGCAGATTGGCTCCTTCACTCTCCAGCCCGGGTGCTGTCATCCCAGGGCTTGTTTTCTTCCTTTTCTGTGTTCTTTGCCAGCATCTTTCTTCCCTGCTGGGATTTCTTAAAGGAGCCTGGCTCTTCAATTTTCTGAACCACAGGACATAGTTCTTCCTAACTTCCCATTTTTGCAAGAGTAGATACACAGCAGATAATCTCAGAAATCTGTGTTCACCCGGAAAAAGCAATCACCCTCTATTTGTTTTCAAGCCTCTCTGCTATTCAAAATCCCTCTTGAGAGAAAACAAAGGACATGACTCTTCATAAAGGAACCCACAGAGTTTACAGCAAGCACAAACTCGATGCGTCATTGCTTAGACAGCTGTTAACTAAATGCCCAGCAGCTGTGGTTTGCCTGTTGCAAAAAAATCCAGTGAAATGTAGTGAATGGCCACAACCATGGTTGCGGCCATTATATAAAAAATGGCCAAATGACCTTGGATTCAAGACCACAGGTCTGAAAAAAGTGGCTCTGGGAACATTTTTAGCCTCCCGTTTCCAATCCTTCTCCTTCAGTTCTCTGGATAGTTAAAACAGTCATAGCTTTTTGGTCTTGGCCTTCTTCAAACTGGAATGGGAACTGGATCAGTCAGTTTGATGACTCCCTCAGCACTCCATGATTTCCCCTTGATGACTTGGGCTCTTCCTACGCCTTCTTTAGGACCTCAGTTCGAGCAAAGCTACACTTGAAAGTTTCTCTGCTTCATACTTGGCACAAACTGCCAGAAAGAGCCAAGAGTTCATTACTCTTCTCTGCAACCAGTTTGGTTGTATGTGATTATGTTTGCATTGCTTGTACCACGTTCTATTTTCATTCTAGATACACCGCAGTGATCATGGAGGCCTTGAAACCAGACAGACTTGGGGTCAAATTCCAGCTCTGCCAACGATGTGATCGTAGGCAATTTACTCAAAGTTTGCATCTCAGTTTCCTCACTTGTGAAACGGTAATAAGCATCCTTGTATGACTGTCGCCTGAATGCCTGGTATATAGACGATGCTTAAATCATATGACTCTTCTTCTCTCCCCTTCCCAGTAGTGTTTTACTTATTTTGATATTCCTATAGCTATGTCAGTGTTTGGCACTTCAGTTCAAAAGTGTATAGTTATTGAAGAAATGAATAAGACCTCCCTACAAGGATAGATGATGACACATTATGTATTTTTCATGGAAAATAGAAAACCACTAATCTCGAGTTTGATTTTTTTCATAGTCATTGATTTTGTATTTTCCGTTTGATGTTCAATCTTCCAGATCTCTTTGGATCTCGGAAGCTCACTGATTGTAACTAGAAGAATCAGTCACTATTGCTCGAATGTCTGTAACATTTTAGCCAAACAGTGTTCAGGTTATTTTCAGCTGCATGCCTTATTTTGAAGAAAGAATAATTTACCTCAAATAAGCTTTTCCTTATTCTTTCAATTATACTCCTTGACCTTGAGGACTTATTTGACATTTATGGAGCATCTACTATGTATCGGGGACTGGGAATACAAAGACAAATGGGACAGACGCCCTTCACCTCTGAAGGGGAACAAAACATACTATCCCAAAATATGTTTCTTTGGCATAAGGATTATTTTGAGCTGGTTATTTTTAAGAAACAACAGATACATGAGAAGTTCTAAATCCTGAGTAGAATATACACTTTTGTAAGGGAAATTTATTTTTATAAGGGAGCTACTTTAGATTGGGTGGTCAGGGTGGTATTTTTGAAGAGGAGACATTTGAAATGACACTTGAAGGAAAATCAGGAGCCAAGTGTGTGAATGTCCAGGGGAAGGAAGCTTTTGGAAGAGGGGCAAACAGATGCAAAGGTCCTGTGGCAAGAACAATCCTGGTGTGTTTAAGGAATGGAAAGAAGACCCCTGCAGCTGGGGTCTCAGAGAGGTGGGCAGAGGTCACATCCTTTAAGGATCCGTAAGCCTGAATAGGGGCTTTGAATTTCATTATAGTGCAATGGTGGATTGTAAAAGATAGGCCACATGATATGATTCACTGAGTGGAAATTGAAATACAGGTGCCAGATTGGGTGAAGGGGCAATAACGTGGAGGCTAAGGGCAGAAACTGGGTAAGAGAAAGTGAGAGCTTGTGCTGTGGTAGTAGCAGTACATGGAAAGAAGCTGATGTATTCGGGGTACAATTTGGAGGTAGAGTCAGTAGTACCATTGAATCAACTGAGAGGCAGGAAGGAAGAGAGAAGTCAAGGATGGCCCTGTGTCGGCAACTGGGGTGTTGCTATTTATTGAGATGGAGAAGCCCAGGGAAATATTGACAGTTCTGTTTTGGATACATTTTGTTTAAGATGCCAACTAGACAGTCAACTGGAGAAACTAAGCAGGTGATTGGATATATGGGTGTAGCTCAAGGGAAAGGCCAGGGCTGGAGATATTTGTAAGTTTTGTTGTGTTTAAAGGATTGGATTCCAACATTTATTTCGCCCTCCTTCGTGGAGGAGTGGAGGCTGGAAATGCTACAGTCTGCTTTCCTTAGTTTCACGACCGCCGCAACCAGGCCAGGGAACCAGATTTCAGATAATCAAGAGCCTAAGAATTCCTAGCACTTTTTATGCTCTTCCTTCATCAACCTGCTAACCTCGGTGCTAAACCAATCCTAAAACCAACACTTCAGTCACTCCCGCTCCCAGGTGAAGACCTCAAATCCAGAATCACTAGCTCAGGTCTAGTAGATTTTTGCTTGGATGTAAAGAGAAAGATGGAGACGTGAATTCTAAGTTACGAGAAGAAAGTAAGGAAATGCTGGAATTTATTGAAAGGACATTAGCCCTCCCCATTTCAGGACACTGCCATTTCCTCTGCATTATGTGATGGTAACTTAATTAAGGCTTTAGCCTCCCTCTCCATCCTTTCACAGCTGTGGATGCTCTGCTTGTGTCAAGTAGACAAAGGATGTCTCTTGAGACATTTCTTTCCCAACATCTTAAACACATTGCATATTTTTCCTGCTCCCTTTAGCATTTCTTGGTCAGTGTATTGCTTGATCTCTCTCTGGGATCTTAGAAGGCTATACTTTTTTTTTTTAATTGTGGGAAAAATCCTCCCACATTGTTTGACTTTAACAAAGTCTTGGAAAAGGTTTTCACCATGGCATATGCCAGATACAAGGAAAGGAAACAAAGATGTGAGCAGAAAAGGAATCAAAGCATAATAACTAGACAAGAGGGTGCCTGGGACAGGGAGACAGAAGTCACATTTGCTTGCACAGTTGAAAAATATCTGGTTGAAAAATAAAGATGCCCATTACCAGGGTATTGTGTCTACCATGCCAGTACATTTACTGTATTCGAATGTCCTACTTGAATGCAGTTTTGTATGGTCTCCACAATCAGAGAAAAGGCAAAACAAGGGAGGTTAAAAGAATATCACAGAACATAGGAGAGATGAGGAGAACGACAGGGATAAGTGGAGCGAGAGTGGCCACACAGAATAAAACGAATGATCTTTTCCAGGGCAATGTTTCCTGTCTTCTGTGGTCCTTAAATGTAACTGGCTGTGACATATTGGGTGTAATATCTGCAAAGTTTGTGTGTACTTTCAGTTCCAGCTTCTCTCATTGGCCTCAGAAATGTCAACATCTGCCATGTGGTCATGGAACATTTCATAGTTCGCCATGCCCTGGGTTAGTACCAGATTTTTGGGATAATGGACTTCCTTTGCAGATATATCAGGTGATGCCAGCACCAAACTTGGGTCTCACCTGAAGCCATGAGAAGAATTGGGCAGGCTTTTCCTTGCAGAAGGGCAGGTGCAAAACTCAAGCTCAAGTTTGACACAGTTTCATTTCTTGAAAGGCCTGGTTGTCTACAATATCAAGGCTGGTTCAACTCATTGGATGAGTGAAAAGCCACTTGGGTGCTAAAATTCTGCTTGCCTCGGGATCTCTCTCCCGCCGACCTGTCAAATGGCTTCAAATAAAAAACAAACAACTGAGCTAGTTTGTGTTATTTCTTTGGGTGTCGATGTGACGTACTCTAATAGCGTGGGTCTGTGCAGTGTGTTATTCACAGACACCGCAGTTGGCCCTTGGGGAATTACGTGAAACAGGTGGGTGGGTTTTGAGGGGCTATGAACAGACAGAGAGCTGCCCAGGGCATGGAGGAGCTTCTTGGAGTCACTGGACTCCGGTGAAAGCCGACGCAGGTACTGATTCTATTTTATAGGCAGGAAACAAGGTCTGCACAGAGAGTAAATGGTGGATCCAGGAGTGAAATTAGGCCCACCTCTAAATCGCTGTGCCGCATGGCAGCATTCGCTGAAGGCAGGAGCTGAGTTTCTTTCATCTTCTTGTTCCCAGCACAAAGAAACAGACCTCGCAGGCATCTGGGCTTCTCCAGAGCAGAATTTTCTGTGCTGCTAAGAATTATCTGAGGGCATCAGGAATTCCAGAAGGGAACGATACCCAAAAATACTGGCAGGGAAAGCTCAGAGAATCAGGTTCACAACTCAGAAAATCTAACAACATTTTAAGCACGGTAGCTATAACCAGTATTTTTAGATCACTGCCCTGGGAAATGTCTCTGCTCATCCCCACCTCTTCCTTCCTTCAGCGTGGTGTGGAGGTCTCTTTCTTTGCGTTTTGGTGGCACATTGATTCAAAAGCCACCTAGCTCACATATCGGAAATTATTTTCAATTAGATTTCAATGACTGTAAATAGGCGGCCACTGGGTCAAGAAAAAGACATGAAATACATGAAATAGGAAACATTTCAAAATGATACATATGAGATTTATTTTATATTTTTCCACTTACTTGGTCGTTTGACATGTTACTACTTTTATCACCTTTCTGAGACCAAGTGGGAAATAGCCACAAAAGGTCAGTTACAGTATAGGCATCTCTATAGCCTGGATTAAAAAAAAAAACCCAATGAAAACAGGATTCCATTGGTTTACAGAAATAGAAGTACAATAAATTCCTAATAGCAAGTTTTTAGTTTTGCAGACTATGTTTTTTATTATTATTCATGTTATCAGTGGCTATGTTATCAAATATATTGATATCAGATAATAATAGGAATGATGTTTTAATAATTTTAACCACAAGAAAATACATTAAAATCTATTTCAAGAAGCATATTTTTTGACATGGTTACAGAAATTCTTATTAAAATATCCACTTTACAAAGTATCCAATTTGCAGAAGACTTCTCAGTCTCGGTCAGGAAAAAGTGCTTTTAAGTCTTGATTAAAAAAAAAATCAAAATGTGTTTATCACACTCAGAAACTGAAACAGTCTTATAAATGTAAATTTATTTGCTCAGTATTATACAGAAAAATAAAATGAGGGTGATCTGTGGAGATTTGGAGACTGTGACTGGGCGGGGACACGGGGACGGTGCTTGGTCAAGTGCCCCTGTCCATGTGGTCACTGCATTTGCTCAGCATTCCTTTGTCTGCCACACGATGAACCATGTCAGTGTTTATAATATAGTTTCTAAAAATATGATATTGATGCTATAAAAATAAATGTCTTAAAAAACCACCACGGGCTTGAATAGAAACATAGGATAGGAGAGGCCTTAAGGGTCTTCCTTGGGGAGGAGTTTCCATTTCACCGAGGGGTGCAGTTCCTCGTCAAAGTCATCCAGTTCCTGCTCCTTGGAGAGCTCCAGGAAAACCTGCAAAGGAGGAAAAAATAAGGAGAGAGGGGGAATGTCACACTGATGTCACACTGCCTCCTGGAGCTCCAGGTGTGTGCAAAGCCTATGCACACATTGTACATTTGTATCCAGGGATGATATGAAATCACTAAAACCGACCCACCTGCTCCAGGGTGGACTGCGAGAGGCTGTACTCCTCCAGGTCAAAGCTCTGTTTAACTGCAGGAAGATGAAGGCACATTAGGGGCTCATTTATTTATTTTTTTTATCCACGTGGTCTTAGAAGTCACCATATAGTACAAATAACAGCTTTTTAAAATCTTAAATAAAACAGTTAAGACAATAATTGTTCATGGTTTAAGTACAGCATTCCGTTAAAAATACACCAAACAGTCACTTGGATTTGGGGGAAAAGGTGCTTGTGTTATGCTCATATGTTGCACGATTTTTGAGGCCTGAGTTCAAGGGAGGAAATGGTGCGGAGAAGGCTTCCCACCCTTATGTGTCCTACCTGCATGCGAGCCAGCGCTTCTGCACATTCAGTGCAGGACGAGGTGGAAGCAAGACACATTTTGAAAAGGGAAGCATCAGAAGACAATAGAGAAATACGTCTGAGGGTTTTAGGGTCTCTTTCCACCATTGCAGTTTGCCCCTCATTGAGTTGAAAACCCTCCTCCTTGACCAAAATAGACTAGAAAGGGGAATTACAGCCCTGATGGGAGCCCAGCAGACTGGAGAATGTCACCAACAGCAGCAGGTCAGTGGTCAGTACTGGCCACAGTGCCCACCTGGGAGGTGTGGCAAATGACCCCATGTCCCCAAAAGCTGGGGTGCTCAGTTCAGACAATGGAAAGAAGAGGCGTCACCGGGGCCATGGATGCTATCAACATAAGCAAGAAGAGTCTTCTAGAACCTGGAGACTCAGAGCTCCTCCTTAGGTAAGGTGACAAGCAAGCAAAAAGATCACTGAGCAGAGACAGTGAGGGGGACAGGGAGGACACTGGGGCTGCCCGGTTCAGAACCGCGGAGGCGAGGGAGACCGGTGATGGCCGATGCAGTGTGTCAGCTTTGAAGGGCAAAAGGCACAATGTTTGTTCGAAGGACCAGACAAGAGGCCGGTTTCTTCATATGCAGCCTAAAGAAATAATATGCAAGCCCACATGAAATTTAATGTGCAATGTCTGTACCAGTGCTCCAAAAGAAAGTATTCTCCTTAAATGCATATATAACAGTTTTGATTTAGATTGTGCCAATATACATACAAAAATAGGCAGAAAAAACCCACAAAGCAAAAATAAAGTCATTCCCATTCATCCCCTGTGTTCCCAGCACTCACCAAATCCCTCCACCTCCTTGATTTTTGCTCCCCAACTTCCACTGGAAATTTTGACTTTACATTGAACACATCACGTCACATTCTATTTCTGTCATGCTGAGGGGTTGTCTCATAATTTGGAGTTATCTGTTTTCTAGGATCTTATTTCAAAGCTAACCACTCTTACCTTTCTCTAATACAAAGAAAGCCTGGGCTAAAGGTCGTACATCTTGTACTGGCAACTTGTAGACCATCAGAGAAGAGTACCTGGGGGGAGAAGGGGAGAGGGGGCTGATGTTACTTGTGGCCAATGTCAGCTGAATGCAACCATCTCTCCAGTCTTTACTGTAAGTAAGAGTCAGTTTGGTGTAGGTGGAGTGCCGAGGGTGAATCCATGGTAAAAGAAAAAAAAAAGATGCTATTCACAAGAACTGGGGACAGGAGAACAAGACTCAGACAGTTCAGTGTCCTGGGCTTCTTGGATGGATGTGATCAGGTACAGTGCAAGGGAAATTTTGAGATTTGCCAGCCACTTTTCACCTTGTTTTCTAAGCTGAACACTTCTTCTTCAACTTGATCTTCCAACTAGGCACTGGCACTATGTACTTGCTCAAAGTCTCTCAACTCAGATGGATGTCTAGGTCTACTCTGCAGGGAGCTCAGACCTTTTCACCTTCCCCCATCTTAAATTGCTTTCCTAATATAGGATAATATATCTCAGTAGAAAAATCTCTGGGAATTGGGCACCAAATAAGGTTCAGCAGCAACAATTTTTAAATAATAAGTTCTCAGATTAATGCTTGTCTTCTTATCATTTGAAAGTCAGGAAGATTTAGATTTCATTCCATAGATATTATTTCATACATTTATGGGGCAATCATTCTCATCCATTTTGCTCATTCCCTGTGCCTTTATGACATTTTTCTGCTCTGTCATGGGCTGCACATTGAGTTATAGCTTTGCTTTTATATTTATACTCCACCATAGAACTATATTTTCCCACCTTGTCATTAAGTTTTGTTATCTGTTTTCTCCCCAAAGATCTAAATCATCCGTTTTCTGCAGTAAATTCTAGGTATTAAAAATGACCCTGAAGTTAACCTTTTATTTTTACGGTCTTACTTTCATGAGCACTGCGCCTTACCAGACATGATATAAAATTGACAGTACTAATAGATTTGAAATAAAATCATCAGCTTTCCATCCTAATTCTGAGTCATAATCTCTGTCCTGCTAGCTAGCCAATCCATTTCCTGTTCTTAAAGGTAATGATGGGTTCCATTTATTTAGGTCCCTCACAATGCTTTTTTGAAATCATGTTATTTTTTACTGGAATAACAGTGTATACTTTATATAACACAGGACCAGAACAGCATTGGGCACACAGTAGGCCCACAGCACATGCTACACCAGTTTTTACATCAGAGAGTCTCTTTTCTAGTTTACTTTTTGCAGTACCCAACAAATGGTCTTTCTTCTGGCTTTCCTTTTGGGTTAAATGTGCAACTTGAATGACTATAAATTAATGAAACTCACAAGGAAAACCTACATGTGGTATCAGATCAAGACCAGCAGCCATCTTTACCTCTCCTGCCGAGCAGCCTGGGGGAAATGCCTCAGAACTTCTCTGTGGAGCGGCTCCGCTTGGGCCGGGCGCTTCACCTTCATCTCCAGCAGGTAATCCTTGCCAAACTTGCTCTTCAGGTGTTGGATGGAACCGATACACCTGGAGGTAGGAGGAGGGTGCGGTCATAACAGAAAGGGCAAAAGGGCACAGAACACAATTTTGAGGCTTGATTTGCTGTGCACATTGTCACCGACAGGTCAGGGACAGGAGTCCAGCTGCCCACAGGGATCTCCTGTCTCCACAAACTCTTCCAGCTGTGCTCTTGGGGGTCAAATCTGGACTTGGGCAAGCACCCACCTCAGCTTTCCGGACACCATGATGGCCACGCGGTCGCACACGGCCTCAGCCTCTGCCATGTAGTGGGTGGTCAGGAGGGCACCCCTCTCTGTGTTTTTAAAGGTGGCCCGGATCGCCTGCCTAATTTTTCAAGAGAATGTTTGCAATTAGGCCTTCTAATTAATCTGAAAAGGACAGAGAAAAGAGTTTTTAAATGGCATGAATGTGAATAATCAGCAGAAAGACATTAAGTCAGGGAAGACTCTTAAGAGGGCAGGTGGGCCAGGTGAGAGCTGGTAAACTGGAGGCAGATACTGGAATAGGGGTGTTTTGGGGATGCGATATTTATCACCAGGTTGTATTGAAAGATAAATGCTGAGCAGGAGATTGTTTATGAGAGGAAGATTGTCTATGCTTGTGCAGAAAGGAACAGATTCAACAACAGAATGTCACGACCTTGTAGAAGAAAATAAAGGCACAGTAGATACACACGACAACACCCAGAACCTGCCCCCACCTTACAATCCAGTGAGAATTACCATTCTCAAGCAGGGTACTGGACACTGTGATTGTGGTAGAGATGCACCATGGCTACCTCCAAGGTACTTACATACTCAGAATGAGTAATTTGGGCCTGAAAATACTTATGCTTCCTTCAGTGAGAAATGGTAAAGTATCATCAGAGAGTTATTTTGTTTTTGTTTTTTGCAAAGTATTGTTTTTTACTAATGACATTGAGAGGTTCTTTTTTGTTTCCGCCCCCCCCGCCCCACATGAACAAACAGTTCAGGGACAATTTTTACAGGAGTACAACAATTCACAGATTTCCTGCAAGGCATTAGCTCTGGCCCTGATGGGGTGGTGCCCCTCACCACATCTGCTGCTGCCCCTCGGGGTCCATGCCTGTGGACGGCTCATCCAGAAGCACCACCGATGGGTTTCCCAGGATGCTCAGCGCAAAGCACAGCTGGAATGAGAGGAATAGCGTCTGGCACGGACCTGTGGGGCGTGCAGAGTAACACCAAGCCCCGCCCGTACCTTCCTCTTTACTCCCTCGGACAGGGCCTTCACGGGAAGCTTCAGCTGGTCCTGCAGCTTGAGCACATCCACCAAGCTGATGGAAACATGATGGGACATTACAGGTTTCTTGACAACAACGAAAGCTGGTGGGAGAACAGCCACGCAGGACATACAGGGGGAGCAGGGCTCAGAAACGTAGTTCTGAAAATACACTGCCAGGCCATCTTAAAACTGGCTGCTCCGATGCCCCCTGAAAATACAGTTTTTCCTTTTAAAAGACTATAAGCCCATTTCATGACATCCAAATAACTGTTCTATACTAGTTTATACTTAGGTTTTAGTATTTTTGATAAAGTTTCCCAATGGTTCTCCCTCTCCACCCTCCCCTATTTAATATGAGAAAACAGGTAACAACATTCTGAAATCTGGGAAACCAGTGTTTAGCTCCAAGTCTACCCAGTGTGGTCTGGGTCGGTGTTCAGTCTCCTGTCCCGAGCTCCCCATGAAGGGCATTACTCCCAGCCTGCAGGTGGAGCCCAGATGTGCGCCCCCCAGGTACCGTGCGATGGCGGCTGCGGCGTCCGCCTTCCTCAGCCCCTTCACGGCGGCGAATACCTCCAGGTGCACCTGCACGGGCAGGCTGGGCCACAGCGCGTTCTCCTGAGGACAGTAGCCCAGGAACCCGAGGGCGTCTGCCCCGCTGCTCCCCATTAGCAGCACCTGCAGAGGAAATTCACTATCAGAGCGAACACACTGGGTTTTTGTTTGATTGTTTGCATATATCAGTGCATTTCTCAACTTACAAACCTAGAAAAACTAGAGACTCTCTGGGCTCTCACCAGCTTTAATCATCTGTAATCATTTGGGCCTGGAGAAAGTTTGTCAGAGGGTAAATAAGTGAAAACAAGTGTGTGTACGACCTAGTGTAGGCTCACAAACCAAGTTTCTCACAAATGTGTACAAATGTGTTGCCATTCATGGCCAACAGTTCATAGCCCATTTTTTCATTGCTGTCAAAAAGAAGTATAAGATTTCAAGTACTCACTATTGAACTGCACTCACTGATCAAATGTTTTTGAGAACCACCTATGTAACAAATGGTGCGCCGCCTGCTTGGGATACAAGGAGGAATGGAATAGCCAGCAACCCAGGTACTGGGAGTTTTTATTCTACTAAGGGAATCAAGCAATAAACAAGTAGAGGAATGAGTGACTAGAATGCGGACAGATCCTAAGTGGTGCTGTAAATGGAAGTACTCGGGAGGCTGGGCGGGGAATAACAGGGAAGGGCTTTTAGGTAGGGTGATTCGAGAAAGCCTGTCTGCTGCGGGGCTGGGTCAGCAGAGGAGCTAGAAGGCGCCTGCCATGGAGGAGCCCAGAGGAGAAGAATCTGGGCCAAAGCAAAGAGCCAGAGAAAAGCCGTGGGGAGGAATAAAATGCAGTGTGTTCTTGACTCAAGGCAAAGGCAGGAGGCTGGGAACAGAGTGAGCGGTGACAGACACGGCAGGAGGGACAGGGGCACCAGCGCCCGCAGCTGCCGCCAGGACTAGCAGGGGAGGCTTCCTTCCAGCCGGTGCAGCGAGGGTCGTTAAAGTATTTAAGCAAGACAACAGTTAATAAGGATCACACTGGCTGAATGGATTAAAGCTGATCTGGTGACATCGGGAGAGTTGGCTTTATAACTCATTTTCTTACCTTCTAAATTATTTCATTCCAGTGTATCAGTGAGCAATTACCTCCTTTTTTGCCCAGGCTTAGAAATGAAGTATTGATTTAGGGTTCAAGTTAGTGACTGAATTGGAGGGTGGTCCCAACTAAAATAAGGGGTCCAGTTAGGGTTGCCGGAGCCCCCAACATCCCTAGGTGTCCTGCTTCATGACCACCTGCTCTCACCTCCACTTCAGAGGGACTGTGAATCCCTGCTTTCCCCTCCCTCTTTATTAGGATGTTTGTCAGTCACATTCCTGGTGGTCTTTCCTTCTGGGTTTGACCACCAACCCCCTTTCGCATGGTGTAGTTCTCAGATCTCTGCCTTATCTTCCCTTTTCCACTATCCCTGGGCATGTTTTCCAAATGAGAGCTTAAGGTTTTCTATCTTCTGCCATAGAATTTGGGAAAAGTGTGTTTCCTCTAACCTCACGCCCGGCTCTCTGACAAATCTCAGCAGTTCCTCCACCTCACAAAGTTAAATTGCATGTATAATTCAGGTCTACTTCATATCCTTGCCACTCAATTTCAACATTCCTTGAAAACACTCCCAAGGAAGAGCTATTTGTACAAAGATTTATGTTCCAGTAACTAAATACTTTCTTAAGGACAATGAGTATAATTGTTTAATAAAGGTTTTTTTAAACACTTTTATTCAAGATTAAAGCATTACATATTGGGCTGACAATGCTTATTGAAAGCACAAATCCGTGTGTTTTATGGTACTACAGGTAGGATTTGTATGGATTCTGATATTGATTTCTGATCTGATAGTGAACATTCCCAGAAATGCCTTTGAAGGCACGAATAATTATCCCCTTGCAGTTATTAATTTTCACATGTATTAATATCTTAATTTGTGATGTATTATTCTGCTGCTTTAATCACTTCAATCATCTAATGATTAAATGAGATGTTCCTATTTACAAAGTTTTAACATCAATTTATTTTGAGCACCACTAGATAACATATTTTCCATATAATTCTCTTACCTGTCCAGCAGTTGGTTTTGTGTCTCCAGTTATCACCTTAATGGATGTACTTTTACCAGCTCCATTGTGTCCTAATAATCCTAAAACCTCACCTGGCAAAAAAAAAAAAAAGGTCATACTTAATATTAATCCTTAATACTATTGATTTTAAGAGTAAAATTAAGTGTAAAACAGTCTGAAGTCTCATTGTGTGCCGGGCGTTGTTTTATGTACCTTATACGGAATATCTCATGTAACTGGCAGAACTCCCCTGAGAGACTGCCACCGTCCCTTCTTAGGTATTTGGGGACAGAGGCTCTTAGAGATAAGGTTAGTTACCCAAGTTCACATTGATGGGAAACGGCAAAGCCAGTCTTGTTAGCCAGTGTGTCAGCCTCTGTCTCCACTGATCCTAAGTACTGTGCAATAATGACACAAATGAGGTCATCTAACACCTGCTGGTCAAGGCTTCAGAATGTACTGGCACATCCCCAGTTAGTCCCCAGTTAGTTCTTTGTGGAAAACAACGAACATTACGAAGTCAATCATTAAATGGAAATTTCATGCTTTCAGTGGTTCATTTTGATAGAGTGCTTACGATTTCCATGTGACTATGCCCCTACCCAGAGGGCGAGTTAATTTTATGTACAGATGAGACGTGCAGAAGGAGCTATCAGGGCCACCTGCTGATGGGTGTGTGTGTGAAAATGAGAGGTGACACACAGCACAATTCTCATCAAGAACCCTAAAGCTTAATGAGGGCCGCCCTCTGCCCCCAAGCCAACAGTGGAAGAGCTTCTGTGCCCAACCTTTTCTGACACAGAAAGAGAGATTTCTTGTGGCTATTTTATTCTTCTTCTTGGAAAAGCAGCTTTTCCTCTTCCCTGAATACTCCTTGCGCAGACAGCTGGCAATAATGACTGGTTTCTGTAAATGACAAGTATATCATGTCAGACCTTAATTCTGTCCATTAACTTTGAAGCAGCTCTTACCCTCCCGCTGGGTTGGGCTCTCACTGAACAGGCCATGCATCAAAGAAGACCTTCTGTGGGGTGACACAGTTCTTGCCCGTTCCCCAGCCCTGCATTTATTTTTGGACAGAAGACACTGCCATTTCCTCTCCCACAAAGGCAGATACTCAGGGACACATTATTTTATGCTGCCTGCCATCCCTCTGAACAAGAGCAGAGACTTAGAGAAACACGGAACCCTGCTCCCAGGACAAAATGGCACGCTGTGCGGTGGACTGGACTGCCTTGAAATTTGGACAGCGCACTGTCCCCAAGAAGCGGCCGTGGGGTTGGCTTTGTTCAGTTTCTATCACAAGTTCTTTCTAGGCTTTCGCAATTTCAGTTGCACTTCCCTTTTACTTTTATTCTAAGAAGGACAAACCAAATTAGCATCACTTAATTTGCTCATTTAGATGTAAAAATGGGCCACCTACTGAGATAAAGTAGAGATCTTCATTTGTAGGGATCTAAAGCCAAATTCACTTGAGAATTAGAACTGCAGACCTAGCCACTTTAACCCATGAACGTCTGTGTGACCTGAGAAAGTAACGGCTTTGCATGTTCACCTCATTTGGGTTTGTGGAATTCAAGGCATTTGCTGTTCTCACTCTTTCCATCTGGACATCTTCATCCTCTCCTTCTGGTTCTTCTGGATTTTGACACACATCGCTGCTTCTTGGAGAAATTCTAGAGTTGAAACCATCCATTATTAATTGATTTTGGGTTTTCATCCTTGTACCAAAAATACTGCATTCTTCAAGTCTTATGACTTGAGTAGATGGGCAAATTAATAAACCATCCTACTCTCCTGTCAGGGCACTCACCCCACCTCCCTTCCCAACTCCTTACTCCTACATATCTAGTGACCATCACTTCTTATGTGTCTTTTATTCTACTGATCCATGGAAGCATTATTTTTCAATATCAACGGGTAACTTTGTACCTATTATCTGACAAAGTATTTTTATACCCTAGCTTAATGATGGAATTTTTCTGGGAACCCCAGTTTTGACACCAGCATGTTGGTATTTTTATACTTTCATGGGGATAATGAGCTCTTAGAGTATTTGAAGTCAGAATAGTCTCAGAAAACACAAGTTCAAAGTTAATCTCCTATTAAGCCTGGCTATTTCTTTAGCATACATATCATTTTCACTCTTTCTCTTCCACTTTAAGTCTGGCCCTTCATACCCATTATGTATCTCAGTCCATTCTCTTCCTAGACCTAATGCCCCATAATGCTCTTAAAGTCTTCTTTCATCTTGGAAGTCTTCCACACAAAAATCTGCAAAGTTAATGATGAAACTGATGTGGTATGGCAGTTACAAGAGGGAATAAGCTACTTATGGTTGCATGCTTGCGTGGTACAAAAAAAGGTGTCAGCTTTTAATTCCTGTTAATAACTGAAGCAGTCTATGATCCACCAGTTGGGCTTCTTACTACCATAGGAGGAATATAGATATTGCTGTCTGTGGCCTACTGGCCATTTTGCATTCTTCCTTCCTGGATCCGCTGCCCATCTATTCAGACTGATTGTTATTTAAACTGAACTAGGCACGTGTGACTTTCCCTGGTGTTCCACTGCACACAGTGTCGGGCAGAGCGCATCACTGTTGCAATGTTTTAGGTCTGTTTCCTCTGCTGTTCATAATCTTCTTTGATTTGGTACCTAGATCTCTGTCGTTTGCATTAGTACAGGGTTCCTATCCCAACCTATCCTAGCACTTAGCACTTTTTTGTTAATGGGTTATTTTATGCATGAAAAAAAAATGTTTTAAAATACTGATCCCTGAAATAGAAGAATCCAATTTGTTTTCTTCCAACCTAAAGAAGGGATCCTTTCTCATTGATTTCTTTCCAAACTTCCATTCCAGACATCGAAGAATAAACAGAAGGATGAAAAAATGAAGGAAAGGCTGGGGAAAAAGAGAGAGATGCACTGTTAGAAACGCTAAAAGAAGACTGTTTCACATCAGAAGTGAATTAGGAATAATTGGTCTTCTACAAGGTACACTGGCAAAATCATTACAAATTTTCAATGATTTATTTGTCAAATTGTGAAACTATCATAATCAGTTTCAATCTTGTTTACAGAAACCCTGGAAACAAACAGAATTATGTGACACCATGATTTTATGTCACTTCCTCTAAGAGCGTGCACAGTGTTCTTAAAAGTCAGAAAGCATAATATCTGTTCAGTTTGAAAAGTGTGTTCTCTACTTCACAAATATTTAATCTCCACGGGCTACAGATATCTACATATCCAGCATAATAAAAAGTTTCATAATAAAAATGTGTATAGGAATACTAAGGTGGTTGGTATCATAAAAGGCACAATAATGTGAAAGAAAGGTGTGTCCTTACAATTAGGAATACCAGAAATGGCTCTACACTTCTCGATTCTCCATCAAGATTCAACAAGAAGAGCTGCATAAGGAAAGACAATGGTTAAATGGGAAGTTTTTGTTTTGTTTTGTAAATTTTGTACATAAAAATGTATTACTTACTTGAAAAACTAAGAACATGCAGCCAATTAATGTGGCCTGTGGTATTAAAAAGGTAATGCCATACACCGCACCATGTCCGTAGTCATCCAAGAAAAATACAACCACAGAGAAGATGGTGATCTAAAGAAAATATAAATATATATGTTAACCACTCTGAATTTCAATATATGTTCCAAATTGAGATGGCTCATCTTGGAGATATTCCTAATTTCAACTCCAACCTCCAAAATCCAGTTGGACCCAGCATATTTTCCACTGATGTTTTCTTTTAGTGAATTAGTCAAATTCCTTTGGCCTGGTGTATCATGAATGAGACATGATTGGATAAGTCTAGGATTGAATATATAGGATATTTTCATTACAGAAAAGGAAAAGAGTTGGCATATAATCACTTTGGGAGGTAAAATGCAAAATGGTAGATAAGCTAGAATCATAGGGAAAATTGAAATTGATATCTAATTGGAATAAAGCAACAACAATGAAAAGAGACCTTTGTTAATTATACCAGTGTAGAAATAGAAGCATTTAACAACCCAGAGTGGCTTAGTAGAAACACTACAATACAAAATTCAGGGATAAGAGAAAATTGTAGGCATGCCTGAAGCTCTCAGACTTTTTCTCATAAACTATTGCAATGATTTCCTACACGTTTCTGTACTTCTAACTTCTTTGTATTACAAACCATTGTTTTTATGGCTCTCAGAATATTTTTCCTAAAAGTATATCTCTGATCATATTTCTTTTCTGTATTGTAAGTGCCCATGGCTTCCCACAGCCTATAGAATAAATCCTTGAGCACATTATTTAAGGCCAGCATGGTTCCAACCATTACCAGGCCCAGGATGCACCTTACTGGCTACTCACATCTGTGCCAGATTATCACCACTTCCTGGGATAAGCCTGGGCTTCCTGCCCTCTGGGTTTCTGTTCATGCCTGGCTACTGAATCCTCTCTAGCTACTGAAATCTTACTCTTCCTCAGGTTCATGTCCTAAAGGAAATTTGTGCTTCATTTTCATGAATTAATCTCTCTCTTCTTTGGTTTTCATCGACCTCTTTATTACCCAGTTGTATAGTAGACTTTTAAAGATCAATAGATCAAGAGATCATCTTCTCCCTATCACTCTGTTTTAACAAGTGACTGTTTACTTATCTGTTTATCCTCTAAGTGTGCTTTTAGGGTTGAAACTGTCTATTTTTTCCGCATTACCAGTCTTAGTTTGTGACTTGTTGTTGGAAGTGAACAAACATTTGTTGAATTAATAATTTGCTTTTTTGGCATCCTGAAATGACAGGAAATTAGAATAGATATTTGTAGATTACACATATTTTTTTCCTCCTAATTTAGAACAATAAGTGTTGCTTTATGGAATTAATTCTTAGCAGAGAGTTTGGAGAAGTAGTTTCTAGTCTTAACTACGCTAATAACAGTATTTGTAATCTTGTATAACTTCATGGAGGTCTTGGGACTTATTTCTTTTTCAGTGAAAAGAAGATACAGATGGTTTCCTTCTAGCAAATATTTTATGGTTCTTAGAAACAATTTGGCCACGTTTAAAGAAAGACAAGCATAGAAATAGGCAGAGAAAAGGGTGCATATTTTGAAAAGGATAGTATATCAGAAACAAACTATTTTAGATTGTAATATTAATTGATCATACTACTCAGGCAAATTCTAAAGTATTTGCTCAGAATTGTATATTAAATATAATTGTACATTAAATGTAACTAAATGTTCACAAGAAACATACTTACAATATAGAAGCAAAAAGACCAAATGTCACTATTTTTTCTCCCCTTGCGGAAAATGAAGGAAATCACATACATCAAGAAGATAAGAGATGTGGCATAACCAATAGCACACGGGATCTGAAATCAACAGCTATGTTAAGTTTAATTAAAGACAAGCACAATGTAGAAAAACATTAGGATCCAATACATTGTTACAGCAAAGGGTTTTATAATAAGTTACTTATTTTATGACAATTTAAATCTCCAGGAAAACAGTTGGCCCAAATTTTCTAATTAAATCATACAATGATGTTTGTTCTATGAATAATGTTACTTACTTGTATAACTTGATTTACAATCTTAAATATAGTCTCTTGGAGACTTAAACTGTAGTCCATTAAGTACATGAAAAGGAAGATCGAGCAGTACATCGGGACATCCACCAGGGCCTGCCCAAACCAATAAGCAGAAGGCAAGAGCCCTGCAATCCGTAGCAGGGACCGAGTTTTGTTCTGATGAGGAAACAGCAAAGATACAAAATGGTATTTCAATTGGAGGTTTAAGAAAATGTGGATTAGGTAAAGAAATATTCAAACAAAATTTTTATTTGTCATTGTTGTGCATCATAGCTACCAAATATTGCCTGGACCAAGGGATATGGATGGATCCAACAACATGAATGCTCATCACACATCTGGTAGGTAGAAGACACGCAAGAGAAGACCTCAGAATAATCAAGGCATTGACAGTGCAGGAAAGAAAAATGGCCAGCAATGGTTTATGGGGCTGGGGATGGACAGCTTATCCGAACAGCTAACGTCCCATCAGGGTGCTTCTCCTTCGACTCAATATGAAGATCTCTCTCTTGTTTTCTCTCTGTATCTATATTACAGACATAAAATGCTTTATCCTTTTAATTGAAGTAAATGATGCATTAGGGTCGTTTTGGCATAACACACATTCAAATATTTATTATGCATCCATTTATGTATATGCACATAAATGTAATATGTTCATAAATATAAATGTATTTTGAATTCTTGTCATGCTCTCAATAAACTAAATCACGTACTTTAAAACTACATATTAAGGCATGTTTTTGGCACAAATTGTACCTTCAACAACTCTAATAATTTTGAACCAATTTTTTCTTTTAAGAATCGTTAATTCGTTGATGGTCTCTGATGAGCTACATAAATGTTGCTCCTCTCTGAGATGCAGTCTGGCCAAGGTGTCATATCAAAATCACCCAACAGGGATCTGGTGAGCGACTAGATGTGCGGGTGAAGCTCTGTGAGGAATGAAGGGTAGTATTAGGTTACCGACAGGATAACTGAGTGCATAGTGCTGCCATTTGTGGAGATGGAAAACATGAAAGCAGGGACACATTTAAGACTATCATAAGGTCAGTTTTGAAGGCACCAAGTTTGAAAATCTATGATGCCTCCAGCAGAAATGCCGATAGGGAGTTTAGTCAGTGCTGGAGGTGAAATGAGAAATTATACAATCTGTGAGTGATCAATACGTAAAAAGGATCTGAAGCTGTAGGGTTAGACAAGCTTGCCCGGAAGAGAATGACATCTAACATGAAAGGAGGGCCCCAGGGTTAAGATTTGAGGATTTCCAAAATTTAAAGACAATACAGAGGAATAGGAAAGTTCAAAGGAGACAGAAACAGTGGCCAAAGTGTTAGGAGAAACGTGGTGAAATTGTGGCATCAATCAGGCCAGAGAAGAAGTGTGCATGTTTCCTATGGCAGACATTTTAACTCTGTGTTAACACCAGAATGACTGACAGTTATGTCAGGCCCGTAAAACAGCATTTTGCCAAGTGTCCTGGAACTTCTATACTGGAAAGGCAATATTGCTTCCCTTGGGCAACAGAATTACTTGAAGAGGGAGGAAGTGAAACAGATGAAGATGGTTCTGAATTAACAGATGTTTGTGCAAGGTTTCCTGGCTTTTGTGCAATAAAATTACAAAACTGGAGCCATTAAAAGATAATCCACTGAAATTTTTATGTAAAGCTGATGGGGGTTGGTTTGAATTGATCAGTCATACAAATCATTACCCCATGATTGACATTCAAAAGTGTCCCCATTCCAGAGCTACTGAATCAGAATCTTCTTTTTAACTAGATGCTCCAATAGTTTGTAGACACATTAAACACTCATTTGTTATTAATGAAAGAGTATCTCTGAATTAAAATGTATAAATAGATGATCAGTTAAACACTGAGATAAAAAGAAAGCATTTTTATCTCTGAGTCCTCATGTTTCCAAAATATCTTTTCCTTTTCTTTCAACCATCTCTTTCTAATTAAAATTTTTTGAAATATAATTTTCAAATAAATAAGAAGTATCCCTATTTAGTATACCATTGCATGAGTTTGAAAGAATACATGTATTCCTGCATCACAGTCATGATCAAGGTATAGAGCATTTTCATCACCTCCCCATATTTCCCATGCTCTTTTGCAGTCAGTAGCCTTTATCACTGGTTATAAGAAATCACAGAACTACTTTCTGTCACTACAGATTTGTTTTACCTTTCTGAGACTATTATATAAATGAAATCAGTCAGTAATTACTCTTTTGTGTTGGCCTTCATTTCTGCAGTTTAAAGGTAAGAGCCTCATCTATGTTGATGCATTTATCAGTCACTCCTTCTTGTATTGCTGCGTAGTATTCCATCAGACGGCTATACCGGAATTTGTTGTTACCAATTCACAGCTTGGTGGACATTTGGGTAGTTTCAGATTATTGGTGATTATGAGTAAAGTTGCTAAGAACATTAATGTACAAGTTTGTATGTAGAGAGATGTTTTCTTTTCTCTTGGGGAAATATTCGAGAGAGAAATTTCTGAGTCATGAAGTGAGTGTATTTTTAATGTTATAAGAAAGAACCAAATTGTTCTGCAAAGTGATTGTGCAGTTTACATTCCTACCACAATGTGTGAGAATTCCAGTTTCTCCATATCCTCACAAATGCTTGATGTTATCAGTTATTAACGTTGTCCATTTTATTTTGTGTGTAGAAGCCTCATGATATTAGCCATCATTTCATGGGAGTATTTTCCTTCTGTGTATCTTCTTTGGTGAAGTATCTGTTCAGATATTTTCCCCATCTTCAAAATTAGGCTATTTTCTACTATTGAAGTGTAAGAGTTCTTTATATTCTTGATACAAATCTTGTTAGATGTAAATGTATTGTGAATATTTTTCTCCCAGGCTGTAGTTTTTAATTCTCTTACCGGTATTTTATAAAGAGCAAAAAGTTTTAACTTCAATGAAGTTCAAGTTCTCATTTTCTTTTATAGTATTTGCTTCTTCTGATGCTCCATCTAAGAAATATTTGCCTACTACAGGATCTGTGATTCATCTCAACATAATTTCATGTATGGTGCAAGATGAGTGTTGAGAAAAAAATTTTTTTCATACCAGTATCAAACTGTTTCAGTACAATTTGCTGAAAAGGCCAATTTTCTCCCTTTTGAATTCCTTGGCAGTTTTATTGAATATCAATGGATGAAATGTCTAAGTTTACATATGAAATATCTACTCTGTTTCATATATCTCTATGATTATCCTAAATTAATATGATACATTTTTAGTCACTATGACTTTGTAGTAAGACTTGAAGTGTATCTTCCAACTTCATTTTTCTTTTTCAAATTTATTTTGTCTATTCTAAGTTCTTTGCATAGCCATATAAATATTAGAATCATCCTCTACCTATAATCTATTTATTTAGCTATGTATTTGCATTCCCATTTATAAAACTTTCTTTTAATTATAAATTCAGGATTTATTACTGAATTGGCTACTCAATTAAACATGTGTAAATAGCCTCATGAAATAGTCTGTAATTATATTACTTCAGCTACTAATCACACAAAGCAATGAAAGTGTCCGTTACTCATTATTACCTTATAATCATCGATGCTGCTCATGGCAATGTAAGGAGCACAAGATGATACCAAAATCAGCCAGAACAAGGTATATCCCACGAATTCAAATGGATTATTCTGTTCCTCCTGCAAATGCCAAGAATACAGTAAAGTGAATGAACAAATCCAATTGATTTTCTGGAATATGTTTTGAAAAATATTAAACTGATTATATATAAAATCCTCTTTAAGTGCCTTTTGAGATTCCCAAACTCTTTCACTACCCATCCAGTTCTGAAGCTGGACTCTGGATTTTATACCCAAATTTATGGATAAGTAAAGTGATTCAGGGAAGGTGAATGTATTGATAGTTTACAAGGCAGGAAAGTAAGAAGAGTGAGGTTTTTCATTTTCTTCCTTTATGATTCTAAAATTCATCCTGATGCTAAATACTAAATAATGACAATCCACACCTGAACCATTCCATTTCCTAACTGATGCTTAATTACTTCAGATGTGGTAGCTTGACTCAAAAATCATATTGGGTGTTTCATGGGCACAGCGCTAATAAGCTATCTTGTGAGGTGCACCATGAGCCCAGATAAATATTGGCTGAAGATTCAAAGGTAGAGATAAAGTCCTAGAAGGGGAAGTGAGATCTCCAAATCCCTTTGCTCGTAGTTACACATACTGTTGCTCCTGTTTGTAACAATCTTTAAGGATGGAAGATGGACAAACTGTCTTAAAATCAGTCCCCGTGTTACTTTCATGACTTGTGTATTATTTGATCAAGCATGTTACTGACAAAAGTCAAAGCCAGAGCCTAGTCATCTTCAGTCTGCCTATCAGAGACACACTTGCCAACTACAGAAAAGTGAGGATTTAAGCTTATTGTTGGAATCTTTCCAGAACACACTACATGCCAGATGGGGTCAGTACTCGGTGGTAAATCACGGACTTTGGGCAGGACAGAAGCAAGGTCTGAAACTATAGAAAACTCTTGAGCAATGGCAGGTAGATCCAAACAGAGGATAAAATTGGTTGTTGAAGATGGTAAAGTTACAATGTTGGGCACATAAACATAAGGTCAAGCAAGCTGGTTGGTATCAGACTCACCATCACTAAAACAGGATGTTTTTAAAGATGGAAACCCAAAGCTATTTGCTTGATTACTGTATCTTCCCTCAGAAACCAGACAATTGAAAGGGCCTTCAGAGTCATATAGGAGGTTAACTATATGAACCATAGCATATATTCTAAAATTAATTAATATTGGATGGACGACCAAAACATTTTCTTTAATAATTAAGTTCCTCATACACCCTTCCTGGAAGGAATTTTTATTTCCTGAGCACAGAATGAGGTATGTTGTGAGAAGGTAACTCAAGATCTTGCTGGAGCATATGAAAATAATGATGGATACAAGGTCCATTTTATATACACATGGGTAAACGGTTGGTAGCCAGATGTATTACCATAAAATCCTATAGTTGAGTGGGATATAGATAATTTGCTGACCTCTGGCATTCGTCTATGTATTTAGCAAGTGAGTTATTTAATGCTTATCATGTTCCAGGCCCTATCTTATGTATAGGATATTATATAATGTTAAAAGTACATCCCTGTGTTCAAATAACTCTCTAAGAAGGAGAAATGTATCTAGGAAATAATCAGGAAGGAAGAATTACAAACTCTGATAGCTATTATGGCTTCCAAACCTAAAAGGCTGTATTCATTCCAATCACCTGGTCCTTTTTTAAGAATAGGACTTTTTTGCCCCATGTATGGAAAAGCTGGTTTGGAGGGTCTAGGATAGACTCAAGGAATTCATATTTTTGACAAGGAAATAGAATAATTCTGATGTAACCAGTCTGCTATTCTAGCCTGAACGTTGTCAAAAATTTATGCTTTGAAGCGTTTCTAAAAGTAATAATAAGGTTTCTATTGTTCTCCCTCCCTTCTTCCCCCCACTCTCCCTCCCTCCGTCCTTCCTTCTGACCGTCCTCCATCCCTTCCTCCCCCTTCCTTCCTTCCTTCTCTTCTCTCTTTTGTTATTTTTGTGCGAGTCACAGCGCTGAATGATTCCACTGTCATTCCCTCAATTCTCTTTGAAAAATATTGTTATTTCTATTTTGTATTAAAAAAGCTGAAGCTCTGAAAAGTGTATTGATTTTCCAAAGCCACAGAGCTTGCAAGAATCCCAAATGCAAATTTTATTTTCCAGTGGTTTACTCAATAAGAACAAGATTCCAGGACTTGAAAGAACGATCTGGAAGATTCCTGGTGAGTCCATAGATTATACACCTACCTCTGAAAATGTGCTTCTGTCAGTTTGGATATGTGCTGATGGTTTAAACATGCCAAGTAGCCCGTTACTAACAATATCCATGAGAACTGGGAAGCAATTCAGTCGTTTGGTGTTACATGCTAATGAAAAGCTGTAATTCTAAAATATAGAAAGCAAGGTTATAAATTCTCAAGGATCTTCAATTTTCTTCTAAAGAGGTCAAAATTTAATATTTTCATTAAAATCCTATTTTTTAAAATGGTGTCAAGTAATAGAGGGGAAAAAAAACCCTGTATAATGTAAAACAAAACCTGTATACAGGCTGTATGTGCTTTTCAGGACACTAGATGTCTAGCTGAAGGCCAGTACTGAGTGCTAATAATGTTTAAGAACAAAACAGAAGTTTCCAATATGTGTTACAAAATCCTTGAGAGGAAATATGGATTCTTTGGATTTAAATATGCACGGAACAGTGGATATTGTATAGTATTTATTTTGCTAACACACAGTCTGTGTTGGTACACAAAGATGGATATATGAATTATTTATCATACTAATGGCTACAATTCACTAAGTAATAAATGAGAGCAGTATTTGCTTTTCATTTTGTTCTCTAAATTGGAGAACTCAGCATACTGACATTATATTAGCTTCCACGTCTTTGGGAAAAATTATTAAAGATACCAGCATACCTTTTCATTACCAGACACTATGATGGCTCCATTGTAAGATGGGTCATCTAGGCCATTTTTAGTTCCAAATTCATCCACTTCCAAAGCTATGTTCTGATGTGCCACAGAATGTATGAACTCATCAATGCTGGCTCCTAGGTTGTAGTTAAATATATTAGGTAACACAAAACTAAGCTGGGGAGGGAAAACACAGTTGTGGACACAAAACACAGTATCATGTTGTGGAGTGAATTTATAATTAATGGCATTATATAATACTTATCGTAAGGACTGTCAGGATATTTTCCCACATGATAACATACTTGCTACTATGAATTAAGTCTATACACTTCTCATGGAGTTTACTTTACAATAGGTTTACTTGCTTATTTAATGATTACTACTAATGTAAAAAGTCTTTTTAAGCACCATATGGTATTTGGAACAGACATTTTCTCCCTAGAATCTTGCAATGAGTGGCCATAACCAATAAGGTTTTAATGATACAAATAATTTCTACCAGCTTATCACCAAATCTGCTAAATCTTACTTCACTATTATTAGATTTTTGGTACAAACTCTTTCATTTTAAAAACTGCCACCAGATAATTTATTTCTCTTTGGCAAATACTTTCCTAATTCCTGCTCCATTTGGGGTTTGTATTCCTCATTGCCAAGCCTCATAAATTATTTTTAATATATTCTGAAGAAGTCAAAAGCTCATTTTTCTCTCTCATGTTTATGTTTCATAGGGAATACCCTAAAGAGTGGATGGATTTGGAAATGGCGTATTCACCACACTATTACCTGTTTGGTTGATAATTAATAACTGAGTGAGAGGATCACGTGGTGGTTGTCCAGGAGCAAGGAAGTATAAATGAGGAGAAAGTTCCCAAGTGTAACTCTTTTGATATATTTTTATGATGATATACTCCAAAATAAGAGGGAAAAAACCAATTCCTAGAATCAACAGCCTAGACAGAAGAAAATGGCCAATGTGAGTGTACAGTCATTTTCTCACCTTTTGAAACTGGCTGAGCCAGTTATAATGGAATGAGATCAAGAAATTATGAAAATTAAATATATAGCTTTCTGAGGCATTTCTGGAATATTCTGTCCTTTTCCCACCTCTAAAGCAGAGATGATAAAATGTAGATTTATCCTTGGTTCATGTCTCTCTATGCTCTCTGGCGATTACATATCACACACAATTTCATATGCTGTGTGTCTGGATTCTGCCCCCCTCCTGAGATTCCAGAGCGATGCTCTCCCTTTCTGCTGGTTAGTTCAGCAGCACTTATACTCAATTTTCGTCCTGTCTGCTCCTCTTCACATAGCCCCTGTTTCTGTTACTGACTGTAGGATTTCTTTGGTCTCTAGGCTTAAACTTCCAATTTTTATTTTTTACTCTTTATTCTTCATTTCAAATAAGTTGAAAAATTTTATTATACCTTCATTATTTCTTACTTTCCAAGAAGAAATCTCTCTATTCCTATTCCTAATTTCTAATTTTACAACATTACATCTTGTCTGAATTCTTGCCAAATGGCTGGCATGTCTGGAAACCCTATTATGCAACGTTGCCAGATATTAAAGATTTTTCTGAAATCACGCTAATCTCCTTGTCAGAGATTCTCAATGAATTCTCATTACTTATTTGGTTAGTGAATATTTATTGAGACCCTATTATGTGCCAAGCCACCTATCTCAGTGATACTTAATTACAGTATTCGTAGACAAGGCACTGACTGACAGCCACAGCACTGTGGACACCAGAGAGCTAAGAGGTGATATGATTCCTAGTGACAGTGACAGTGCCCATTGTCCACACAGTAGGTAAGGAGAGTGGCTACCATCACTTGCCATGGCTGGAGGGAAGCCATGGCATCTAGGTAAAGGCAAGTAGCATATAACACACAAGTCAGGATATTCAGGGAAGGGTCAGTAGCCTAACTACATAGCATCTAAAAAGGGCGCTGGTGTATGGATGGTGGGAAAAAAGATCCACATCCCATTGTTTCTGTCACCTGCCATAGTAGAAAATTTGAAAGAGAGAAAATATTACAAGAGAACTTACATCAACTTTTCCTCTAAAATTGGCTCCGAAATGTTATATATACATCTCACCTGCTAGTCCACTAATAGATAATCATTAAGACCACCGACGAGAATGGGTATTGTACTGTAAGCCGTTTGTAGGTGCAGAAATTATTTTTTATTTGCTGTTGTTTTTTTCTTGTTTATGCACCTTGTTTCTTAATGCATTCTGAGAAAGAAAAACTATGACATTCTGATACTCACAGTGATAGAAGAGCTCTTCTTTCATGCTTTAACTTTAGTAAGCGAACCCTTGCAATTGCGCAAATTTGCTGTCCCCAGAGACCTATGCCACCTCTGATATTTTTTGTCTCATTAAGTGGAGAGAGAAACTGCTCCATGTCAACAAGCCTTTCCATGTCTCCAGCTCTTTCCACTTCTACTTCTCCCAAATTGGCGATATCTGCAAAACACAAAATAAGTAATGCATAAAATCCCACTTCGGATGTACTTTATGGATTACTGCAGGAGCTTGTTTGACCAAGGATACTGAAGTAAGAGTCTTTGCATAAGTATGGGCATTATGTGGCATTATTGGCTGCCACCATAAACTAGAAACATAGATGAAAGACTCAGCTCTTGAACAAAGGACTGGAAAGGAGATCTTAGATAATCTGGATACAGACAATTCATTAAAGAGGTTAAGAAAAATATAATCATTCTAGTGCCTAGGTGTGACTTAGAAACTTGAAAGGAAACAGTTTTCTCAGGTGTTAGAGACATAGTACAAATTGGCATGCAACAAACTGGGGTTCACTGTAAATTGTTGTTACTAGAGGGATTTCAAATCTATTCATACCATTTGGTGCTGCACTGCTGTTTATTCTCCGTAACCTCTGGGTACCCAGGATGTTGTCCATTGTATGATGTTAAAATAAGCCTGATTTTAAATCTCAAAAAAGGATACACCTATACATGTGCACACTGAAGCATAGACACAAAAACACACCATTCCACTTATTAATAAAATTGTAAAGATCTTATACAAGATAATGGTTAAAAGAATGTTAAAAGAATAATTCAGATATTTTCTGTGCGCAACTACTTGAAAGAGACTGTCACCCTTTTCACCAAGAGGAGAAAAGCTATTTTTTCATCCATCAGATAGATGAGGGTATGAAGGAAGCTAAAAAGCGTAACTTTCTTAAAGGGATGAGTTATTCCTAGGGGAGGTGATACCTGCGCCTGCTTGCATCTTTAGAAGCATGGCAGAAGGAGGAAAGAACAACTTTAGACATAAATAAAGAGACAGCATCCCAGATTAAACAAACCCTTTCTGCTCACATTGGGGCTGGGATGACTGACTACAGGCACGTAGTATCCACGTCACAAAACGAGTTTACAATTCTTTCCCATGCGAACTTCGCTAAGTGCATGAAAACAGTTTACCAAAGGCTAGAGACAGGAAGGAAAAGCTGAGCAAGAACCACGCTAAGGTGAATAGAGTCTTCACTTGTACAAGACACCATCGAGGCACCTGGAGCTTTCCTTTGTGAAGGAAGTCCACCAAGGGCTGGTCACTGGACAAGGAAGCAGAGAGATTTGCTGGGGCAGAGTGGGCCTTGGCTGGCTACAGTTCACTCACATGCTGAAGTCCTGGGTGTAGGGTGGTAGGGTAGAGAGGTTTCCCAAGGATCCAGGATGTGGGATGCAAGCCTTGGTCAAGGATGGAGAGGCAGTTAACTCCCCAATATGTAAAAAAAAAAACCAAATCCCCCTAAAACAAACAGACAAACAAACAAACAAACAAATGGTAGCAAGCTGAAAATCAGGGAGGTGTCTCCTATTGTTCAGAAATTTGGCAGCAGGGCTGTGTAACACCGTGAGGTCACTAGAATTTTGCTGTGCTAGAATGAAGTCAGGCTGAAGGAAAAGAGCTGATTCTTCCTTCAAAACATCTGGACCTGGGTGTAAACTAAATCTAATAAAAGCTGTGCAAATCCCAGACCATTGCCAATACAAACTAGACCAAATCAGATATCTCTATTAGCAACTTGACAAAGTAAGAGTCACACCATTTTCCAGGCAGTGTTTATTTCAGTGTTCACTGATTCTTTTTTTTTTTTTTTTACCACAATGCTCAGCATATAGCAAAAATTACTGGACATGTAAAGAAGTAGGAAAATGCAGCCCATAGGGATGAAGGAAAAATCAGTCACTGATATGGATCATCTGTCACATGGTTCAAATGTTGGAATTAACACACAGGCATTAAAATATGATAAATACGTTAAAATATCTTGTGGGAAGTACGGGCACTATGAATGAGCAGATGGAGAATTTCAATGGAGAAATGGAAACTATAAAAAAGAACAAACAGTAATACCAGAATGGAAAAATAAATGATCAGAAATGAGCTTATTTGTTGGGCTTAAAAACAATCTAAACACAAGAGAAAAGGTATCTGTGACCATGAAGATATATAAATAGACATTATGCAATTTCTAACACAAAGAGAAATAAGGAATGAAAAACATGAATAGAGTATCTAAGAATTGTGGGACAATATCACATGTCTAACAAAAGTATAACTGGAGTCCCAGAAACAGAGGTGAAAGCAATGAGACAGGACAAATATTTAGAAAAAATTTTTCCAAAACTGATAAAAAATATTAAATCCATGATAGAAAAATTTGAGGAACTCCAAGAAATAGTTGAAAAAAACCCATGAAACTACACAGTCCTGTAAACCAGTATTAAAGAAAAAAATGTTAAGAACAGAGAAGAAGACACATTATATTCAGGAGAAAAATGAGAATAACGATGTGGATAATGTGTAAAAGCATATCAGAATAGATGGAGCCTAGAAGAAGTGGAATATATATATTGAGAACATACAATTATAATGAATAAAATATATGTAATATATATAGAAGTAAAACATATGATAACAAACTTACAAAAAAGAAAAGAGGAAAATAGAAGTGTATTCATTTGAAGGTATTTGCATTGTTGTGTGTAGTATAATAATGTTGGAATAAAAATTATTATAAGAATTCCTATTGTAATTTATGTAGTGAATATGAAAAATAATAATAGAATAACTACAGCTGAAAAGGCAATATGAAAATAAAATGGTTGATTAATAATAAACCAAAGATGGTAGGAAGGAACAGAGCAGTAAAGAACAGATGGAACCATAAAGACAGATTTGTGCATAACCAGAGCAGTAACTACATTAAAAATGGACTAAACATGCCATTTACATAATACATATTATAAAATATAATAAAAAACAAGATTCAGCTATATGCTATTTATAAGAAATGCATTTTGATTTAAAGGCACAAGAAGAATTGAAAATTTTTTTTAAGTGGCAAACACAAATCACATTAAAATTGAAGCAGCTGTAGTACTAGACAAACTGGGCTTCAGTCTAACTGCCATTACCAGGACTTAAAAGGGACCTTTCATAATGATAATGGAGGCAATTCATAGAAACACATGCTGATCCTCAATGTGCATGTGCTTAATACCAGACATGGGAAGTATATGAAATAAAAACTTCCCTAACTGAAGGAGAAAAAGGCGAACCTAGATACATCTAGAACTATGGTTAGAGATTTTACTATTCCTCACTTATAACTGATAGAAAATGTAGGGAAAAAAACAGCAAGGCAATAGAATATTTGAACAATATTATCGTCCAACTTGACCAAAAATCCACATTTATACAATTCTCCACACAATAACTGAGGTTATATAAATACATATGCTATATATGTATATATATACATATACACATATAGTTCTAGAAATACATGCACACACGTACATACATATACATGTATTTATATGTATGTTTGCATTATGCATGTGTATATGTGTAGATACTTGTAAATTGACAAAAATATTCACCAAATAGACAAATGCTGGTTCAACAACTCTCAATAAGTTTAAAAGATTTTAAACCATGGCTGTTTTATTATCACACTAAAAATTTTAATGTCAATAGCAATAACATCTTTGAAATCCACAAATATTTGTACATTAAACAACACATTTGTAAATCACCAAGAATGACAATAATGACTCATCAAATAGGGCATATCATTAAGGATGTAAAAATTATTTTAAGTAAGCGAGTAGTAATTTTGGAGTTAAAATTACAATAACTGAAAAAAATTTCACTGAAAAAGAAGAAGTCAACAGATTTCATCTGGTGGAACAATCAGTGAACCTGTCAAAAGATAAGTTGAGATTATAAAGTCTGAGCAATAGACAAAAAAAGGAGCAAAGAGAAATGAAGTGTCAGAGAGATGTGGACACTGTCAGGAGTACTAATATACATCGTCACATACAATGACAGAAGCTACAGGAGAATAGAGAGGAAAAGGGTCAGAAAGTATAGTCAAAGAAATAATGGCTAATAACTCATCAAACTTGACAAAAACCTGACCAACACATATAAGAAGCTTGACAAACTCTAAGCAGGACAAATACCATGATATCAACACCTCAGTCAAAGTATCATAGTCAAACTATCAAAAGTCAGAAGCAAAACGAGAATCTTGAAAGCAGCATGAGAAAAACAACTAATCAAACAGGAAGCTCTCAAGCCAACTTCTCATTAGGAGCCATAGACTAGCAGGAGGTGAGATGATATATTCAAAGTGCTTGAAGAGAGAGGTTTCGATAAATGTGTGGTTTGTGTGAAATTGCTCTTGGAAAACAGGATGTAGACAGTAAGTCTTGGATAGAAAAAATAGGCCATCTTCAATAACAAGACAATATTGACTGTAGAGGTGAAGAAAAGTGACAGGGGTGCACTTCATCTTTATTTACATTTGTCTAAGAACGGCCTTAATCATGGAACCCCACATTTGGCGACCATATCTTTGGAACAGTGTCTTATTGAAATATATACTACCCCAGATGTTGTGAATACCTTTACATAATTTTCATGCATTTCATTTACCTGCTTCGTCAATGGTTGATTTTCCTTCTAATTTCAGGAATACCTCATTCAAGGTTGTCATGGAAACACCATAATTCTCAATTCCCAGATCGGGACAACTATCAAGATCCTGATAAAGTCCTAAAGAACACATACACAGTAGCAAATGAAAACAACAAAAATCACAAGTGAACTGAGGGCAATGCTCCAAACTAAAATGTGCAAATGTATGACATTATACTTATGACATGTCAGACATTTTTAAACTAACATTTCATAAGTAACCTAATTTTTCAAATTCTATACGTTTTAATTTTATATTGTGTTACAGCCCATATATTAATTTCTTTTGCTCAATTATTAATGTATTTTCATTTATATTTTTATTAAAATTTCATTTTCTTTTTTTTTTACTGACTTTTGACTATGTATTAAAAAAGTTCACAGGATATCATAGACAGAGAATGAGAACTGACTCACAGAATTTTCAGAATAGTGAAATTATGCCAGTACTTCCTCTAGCAATTCTGTATCCAGTTATTCTTTAGTTCGTTTGCCAAAAATACTTTGTATCAGTCATTGTTCTTAAAATATTAATCAATGGCCCTGCCTGGATGGATCTGAATTATAATGGTTAATTAAATGAAGCTTAAGTAAAAACCTGATTTTAAATCCTACTATGTTTATAGAAGTCCTGGGGTTTCAACCTAGAAGCTTTCTGTCTTGATTGGGTTACTGCATACAGGAAAATAGAAAAATAAGATTTAAATTGCTAAAGAGTATTATGTGTCATCCTTCACTTTACCAAAAATTTTACAAACTTTCTCTAAGTTTTATTTACTATAAAGCATATTAATTAGGGCTCAGTGAACATTTGCCTAATGGCTCTGAGGAATGGTTGTGTTGTCACCATAAAATATATATTAACGTGACTTTGGGGGGTAACTTATGTTTTTGTTAACAACACATATGGTAAAGTTAGTTGTTTCAGCCACCCAGTGCAGGCCCTCATTAGGACTTATTATAAAGGAGCAGAATCTCTATATGATAAAAATAATTAGTAAATTTTCTTTCTCTTTTTTTAATTAAACTTTTTGTATTGAGATAATTTTAGATTCACAGGCAGTTGTAAAAAAATAATACAGAGAGATTTGCATTGGTTTTCCACACTGGTAATATCTTTAAAAGCCACAGTACAATATCATAACTACAGTTTTGACAGAAATACAATCAAGATATAGACATTTCCATCACAAGATCATGCTACCCATTTATAGCCCCACTTAGATCTCTCCTGATCACATCTCCTAACTCACGGTGACTATTAATCAGTTCTCTCTTTTTATACTTTTATTTCAAGAAGGATATAAATTGAACCATACATATGTAACCTTTTGGGACTGGCTTTTTCCACTGAGCATAGTTATGTGAATATTCATACAGGTTGTCACATGCACCAGACAGTAGCCTGTTCCTTTTTATTGAGTGGTATTGCATGTCACATGTGCCACAATTTATTTAACCATTCACTTGTTAAAGGGCATCTGGGTGGTGGTTTCAGTTTTTGTCTATCCCAAATAGAGCTGCTCTACACATTCATGCATGTTCTTGAGTGAACACGTTCTCCTATCTCTAGGGTAAATGCCCAGTAGTGCAATTACTCAGTTGCATGGCAGGTGCAGGTGTAGTGTTTTAAAGAAATTGCAAACTCTTTTCCAGAGTGGCTGTGCCATTTTACATCCTCACCTGCAATGTATCAATGATCCATTTTCTCTACATCCTAGCCAGCATTTGATACTATCATTATTTTAAAAAATTTTTAGACATTCTGATAACTTTGCAGTGATACCTCATAGAGGTTCTAATTTAATTCATTTCCCCAATGCCATATAAAGTTGAACATGTCTTCATGTACTTGTTTGCCATCCATATATCTTCTGCAGAGAAATGTCTCCTTGTAGCTTTTGCTTATTTTAAAATTGGATTGTTTCTTATAGTTGAGTTTTCAGAGCTCTTTATATATTCTGCATACTAGTCCTTTTTTAGATACATAGTTTGCAAATACTTTTTCCCAGTCTTGGTTTTTCATCGTCTTAACAGGATCTTTCTCAAAGCAAAAGTTTTTGATTTTGATGGATAATTTTACTTTTCTCCTTTTATGTGTTACAATTTTGTTATCAAGCTTAAGACCTCTGCATGTTGCATGTCATGCATATACCACAATTTATTTAACCATTCACTTTTTAAATTTCATTTTATTTTGGTATCATTAATGTACAATTACTTGAACAACATTATGGTTGCTAGGTTCCCCCTATTATCAAGTCCCTGCTACATACCCCATTACAGTCACTATCTATCAGTGTAGTAAGATGCTATGAAACTTGTCTTCTCTGTATGTACTGCCTTTCCTGTGTCCCCCCTGCTATATTGTGTGTGCTAATCATAATGCCCTTATCCCTCCCTTCCCACTCATCCTCCCCAGTCCCTTTCCCTTGGTAACTGTTAGTCCATTCTTGGGTTCTGTGAGTCTACTGCTGTTTTGTTCCTTCAGTTTTTTCTTTGTACTTATACTCCAGAGATGAGTGAAATCATTTGATACTTGTCTTTCTCCACCTGGTTTATTTCATTGAGCATAATACCCTCTCGCTCCATCCATGTTGTTGCAAATGGTAGGATTTGTTTTCTTCTTATGGCTGAATAATATTCCATTGCGTATATGTATCACATCTTCTTTATCCATTCATCTACTGATGGACATGTAGGTTGCTTCCGTTTCTTGGCTATTGTAAATAGTGCTCTGATAGACATAGGGGTGCATATGTCTTTTTGAATCTGGGATCCTGAAATCTTAGGGTAAATTCCTTGGAGTGGAATTTCTGGGTCAAATGGTATTTCTATTTTGAGTTTTTTGAGGAACCTCCATACTGCTTTCCACAATGGTTGAACTAGTTTACATTCCCACCAGCAGTGTAGGAGGGATCCCCTTTCTCCACATCTTCACCAACATTTGTTGTTGTTTGTCTTTTGGATGTTGGCCATCTTAACTGGTGTGAGGTGATATCTCATTGCGGTTTTAATTTGCATTTCTCTGATGATTAGTGATGTGGAACATCTTTTCATGTGCCTGTTGGCCATCTGAATTTCTTCATTGGAGAAGTGTCTGTTCAGCTCCTCTGCCCATTTTTTAATTGGCTTATTTGCTATTTGTTTGTTGAGGTGCATGAGGTCTTTATATAATTTGAATGTCAACCCCTTATTGGATATATCATTTATGAATATATTCTCCCATACTGTAGGATTTCTTTTTGTTCTACTGATGGTGTCCTTTGCTGTACAGAAGCTTTTTAGTTTGATATAGTCCCTCATTTTTGCTTTTGTTTCCCTTGCCTGGGGAGATACGTTCATGAAAAAGTTGCTCATGTTTATGTCCAAGAGATTTTGGCCTATATTTTTTTCTAAGAGTTTTATGGTTTCATGACTTACATTCAGGTCTTTGATCCATTTTGAGTTTACTTTTTTGTATGGGGTTAGACAATAATCCAGTTTCATTCTCTTACATGTAGCTGTCCAGTTTTGCCAACACCAGCTGTTGAAGGGGCTGTTATTTCCCCATTGTATGTCCATGGCTCCTTTATCGCATATTAATTGACCATATATGCATGGGTTTATATCTTGGCTCTCTATTCTGTTCCACTGGTCTATGGGTCTGTTCTTGTGCCAGTACCAAATTGTCTTGATTACTGTGGCTTTGTAGTAGAGCTCAAAGTCAGGGAGTGTAATTCCCCCTGCTTTATTCTTCCCTCTCAGGATTGCTTTGGCTATTCAGGGTCTTTTGTGGTTCCATATGAATTTTAGAACTATTTTCTCTAGTTCATTGAAGAATGCTTTAGGTATTTTGATTGAATCTATAGATTGCTTTAGGCAGGATGGCCATTTTGACAATATTAATTTTTCCTAGCCAAGAGCATAGGATGAATTTCCATTTAGTAGTGTACTCTTTAATTTCTCTTAAGATAACCATTCACTTTTTAAAGGGCAACTGGGAGGAGTTCAGTTTTTGTTTATTCCAAATAAAGCTGCTCTACACATTCATGTACATGCTCTTGTGTGAACATGTTTTCACTCTAGGGTAAATACCCAGTAGGGCAATTATTTGGTTGTATGGTGTATACTAGTTGTAGATACGGAAGATTTTCTCCTATGTATTGTATGCATTTTATAGTTTAAGATTTTATATTTAAGTCCATGATATACATTGAGTTAATATCAGCAGGAGGCATACAACTAAGGTAAAGGTACATTTTATGCCTATGGATCAACTTGCTCCAGTACCATTTGTTGAAAAGGCTATTTTTCCTCCATTGAACTGCTTTTCCACCTTTGTCAAAAATCAGTTAAGCATATTTGTATGGGTCTATTTCTGGATTCTCTATTCTGTTCTACCTATGTGTCTATCACTCTGCCAGTGCCACACAATCTTGATTATTATAGGCTACATAATGCTGTAACTCACTCCCCTGGCTTCTCCCAGAGTGACCTGGCAGAGACCACAGCTGCCTGCTTCTCCTGGGGAGCAAAAGAGTTGAAGAGGCCCCCAAAAACTCTGACCAGGCTGATCTGAGGGGGTCTCCTGTACAGTGTCAGTCTGGGAAGACTGGGAGAGGTGCCTGCTTTATCTAGTGGACGGCCATCACCACTGGGCATCATGATGAAGAAACTTCAGTTCAAAATGTTACAAAAAGAGAAACAAGATAAATCTCCAGAAACTGACCCTAATGAGATGGAACTTTATGATTTATCGGACAGAGAACTCTAATTAGCTGTCACAAAATAAACTTTTATGTATTGGCCTGAAAAACCCAGAGTTACCACAAAAATCTTGTCAAAAGAAGAAACAGCCATTATCACAGGGCTGTTTAACATGATGGGTAAGCCAGAGGTTTTCAAATATTTGTGTTCATGCATCATTATGCATACCAGAATATTCTGTGACACACTCTGAAAGGAAAGAAGGACTGAAAAAGCCCCCACAAATACCCAGGCATTATAATGTAACTATTAATTATAAAATTAACTATAATATTTCCCACTGTAAATAAAATAATCCAGTTAGTATACTATTTTTGTATCATGTTTCAAATACCTGGACACACTGTAAGCTCTTCATCAATCTTAGTTATAATAATTACCATCATTATTATTATTTTATTGCTATTATGAATATTATTCATGTATTTCATTTCACAGTGCTCATATACATTACCTGGAAATTTATTTGTTCTTTCTAATGGCAACGTATAGACAAGTTTTCCTTCACTTTCTGCCGATAATTTGGCATCAGGAATGTGCTGTTTAACAAGTGATGTTATTTTTTTTTGAACACACATTTCATTCAACTGCAAACTGGTGTTCCAAAAAAAAACAAAACAAAGATGTTATTTGACACAGTCTTCAACAGCATGAAGAAAAGTACTAGCGTCTATGGGACAAAGAAGAATCAATTAAAATGTAATGCAAGAAATAACTCTTCTAAACATGAAAGAACAGTGCAAAAGAAGCCGATTGTATAAATGTGATTGGGGAAAGCAAAGAATGAGTTTGGCAGAATTACTAGTCAGGTTATTTGGTGATTATGCCAGAGAAACTTGATATTGACTGAGGTCCTACGGGGAAGATAGCTATAGAATAGAGATCACAAGTACATGACAGAGCAAAGATCAAGTCTATACAGAATAGAAAATGTTGAATATTTTTCAAAGGGAGTTTAAGTTGGTTAAGTAAGATTGTTGTATTGGACAAGAACAAAGGACTTTTGATGGGCACAGGCACAAACAGGTTTAGTTTTTCAACTGAGACATCCAATGCAAACATATTAAGTTCTTAATATGTGACAAAAAATATCCGAAATGCTGAGTACAATGGTGAATACAACAGCACTGTCCTACTCCATGGAGGTGACTGACTACTACGGGAGGCAGGAAGAAATGAACAGTACACAAACAGGTAAATAAAATAATCACCAATAGTAGTGCTGTGAAGAAAAGGGATTTACAGAAACTGATCATGGATGAATGTGAGTTGGTGATAGTGGGATCACTAATTTTTGCTTTCTCTGTAGTGCTAACCCTAGAACTTTGACTAAGAGCAGTGTCATTGATAAAATCAGCCCATCCATCTAAAATATGCCACAGATACTTCCTCAGTGTAGAAAAAAATCTACTATTCAAGGTTATAATATATACAGTAGATAAAATGCCATTAGTGACGTAGCCTTGAAACTTGCTTTTGCCATTTGAAGTGTGTTATTTAATCTCTGAACAATTTCCTCATTAGTAAAATGGAATAGTGATTTCTAACATCTAGGGTTTTCTAAGAACTAAATAGTGATGTTTGCACTTGCAAGCCCTCAAAAAATGACTGTTTGATCAAATGCTTCTATCAAAATTATTATACTTATTCATAAGGTATTATGAACAAGAATACAAGGATATATGCCATTTTTAGAAGCAGTGAAACTCACTGAAGGAATGAAGCAAAAAATAGAACTGCTCTCTAATGTGCTGCCCCATGAAATACAACAAGAAAGATTTCTTGGTCACTTACAAGAACTTGTCCAGGACCTCAGAGAGGACTGCATGAGCAGAACATGTCGTGCCTCGAAGACTTTACAGCTTGGAAGTGGAGGTCAGCAAACTTTTACAGTAAATGGCTAGATAGTAAACATTGTAGGCTTTGTGAGCCAGTAGATGCCTTGTGCCCCTATTGAACGGTGCTGTTGCAGCGTGAAGCAGCCACAGCCAGTACCTGAACAGATGGGGACGGATGGGTTCTGATCAAATTTCACTTATATGAACAGGAAGTGAGCTGGATTTGGCTTACGTGCCGTACAGAGTTTGCTGACCCCAACTCAGAAGAAGAAATAAGGCAATTACACATATCACGGGGGCCCATAAAGAGGCTCATGAATTGGGCAGGGATCCTGACTAGCAATTTTTATTTTGGGATCGTGTTAGGTTGCCATGCAATGTGCTAGGTAGCATATGATTTAGTGTTCTACTACAGTTACTTGCATAGGAATTATTAATCCTACTTTGTGAGAACACTGAATTTCAAAGAGACCAGTTAATTTTCAAGAAGAAATCCAAACAATGGGCCTTAGGAAATCCGAATATTGGGGCAATACACAGAGCTGGAAGATTAATAAAGTCTGCAGGAGGTGGCATTCAAGTAAACCTCTGGGACTTGAACAGGTGGAAATGGGTTCAAGGAAACTGCCAGCCTCAGGAAATAACCTCAAACAATATGTGAAATGTTGGCCATGTAGAAGGAACAAAGAATGTTAATTTCACTTTAACTAGAGGGTATTGAATTGGGTCTGGGTGAACAGAACAGGACACATGATTGGGTGGGTTCAAACCAGCATTACTTGGTTACATAGTTTGGTCTTGGGAGGTAAAATGGAACCACTGAAGTTTTTTGGTTTGCTTTGTCTTGTCATATGCTTTTTGTTTTTTGATATTAACTATACTATTTCCTGTATCCTTTTCTAAAATTGAGGTACATGCAATAAAATGCACCAATCAGTGTCCAGCTTGATGAATTTTGACATGTGTATAAATTCATGTAATCATCACCCTGATCAAGATACCAAACATCCTTACTAATTTTTCCCCTTGTCAGAGCTACTCTTTTAACAAACTGACTGATACACATACAAATTAAAAAGTAATTTACAATATGGATTTGGACATTAGACATTGAAGTTAAAAATACCCAGGTTCAATTCCTGGATGTACCATTTATTAACCTAGGAAGCCTATAATTTCACCTGTAGAGTAAACGTAACAACAGTGTCTATCTAAAAAAAATAGAGGATTTAAATAACATTAAACATTCTTTCTCTGAATCACACAAGACATAGCAGCTAAAATATGCTGCTCCTCAAAATAATGATAAAAACAAATGAAGAGGATGGAAAGGAGAGGAAGCACAGGAGAGAGTTGTTAGGAGGAGTAGACACAAGGAGCCTACATAAAATATGTTATAACCCTGGGTGAGAGGTGATGACAGTGTGAAGCACAATGTGTCAGCTGAGCAAGTTCCCTTAATAGATACCTTCCTTCACAAAAAAATGTGCTGGGGAAATATTTTCTACTATCACATTTATCTAAACTTTTTTGTTAGGTTATCTGGTATTCTCAATCTCTAAAATCTACCAATCAATATCTCTCATATACACACACTAATTCCATATACATACATATGGATACATATATCTCCATGTGTGTGTATATGTATACACAACATCTGTATGTGGTATTAACAGGTGTCTTTGCGTGCTGTCATGTGTTGCTTCAAGCCTCATGCCTTTCCTCCAGCGGATTTCTCGTTTTCCCAGGATCCTTAAGTGGCTGTACCTTAAGTGATAGCCAATCCCCCATTTCTTCTTTAGAAACAAAGAGGAGCCTGCACACTTCAGCTTCCCTTTGGAGAGAAATACTTTCCTATCTGAAAAGGAAGGAGCAAAGAAGAAAGTTTGTTAACGAGTTGCCCATTCTTTGCCAAGAAAAGACCCGTAACTGTCTATGTGACCCAAGTCTAACTCAGGAGCATCTACATTTTCAAATACAGGGTTTAAGGAAGACTCACTGAAACAGACACATAAAAACAGACACATACAAATAATCTTATTTATATACTTTAGGCTATCCATCCACCAGTCAGGGAAGTTATGTGGGTATATCTCCTAATATAGAGAATCACCATATTACATATTTTAATAGACCAGACATCAAAATTATTTGAGTATATCAAGTTGATACGCCTCAATTTTGAGTGAAAGGATTGATGTCTTGGAATTTAGGCTCTCATTTCACAGTAAGTGAGTTTCCTGGCAGATCATGCCCCTGTGTATTCAAATGATACAAAGTTCCAGGAGAATTCATGGAAAATTCATGTAAATGGTTGGGAGCGAAACTCTTTGGGCACAGCTCATATCATTACCAGTTGTTCAGATTGCCAGATCCAGCTAAATGTCCAGATTAAAAAGTACAGCTGCTCAGAATACCAAACCTTATTTCCCAAACCTCATACAGTCCTCATCATGACCCAGAAAGGAAGGCAGCGGTACCAGCCAGGATGTCAGCCTCATCCATGAACTGGGTACTAAAGAGGATCACACGGTCTGTTCTCCGCTCCTTTAGGAAGTTCCAAACCTGATGCCTTGACAAGGGATCCAATCCAGCAGTTGGTTCATCCAATAGGAAAATCTACAGAGGAGGGATGCATACAGCAGGCTTTTCTAGTAAGGTGCAGTTTTTCCAGAAAACATGTAGAAAACACATTACTCATGTTTAAGAGGGCATTGTGGTTAGGATATGGTCTTATATTGAATGTTCTGTCATAAATATTTTATTACAGAAGTCGTTTGCAAACAAAAGATTTGAACTACTATCAAAAGTTTCATTTTTAAAAATTTGAATTCATCTCTAAATTTTGTGTGACTCACCTGAGGATCTCCTAAAATGGCAATCCCAAAGGTTAGCTTTCTTTTCTGTCCACCACTTAAGTTTTGAGCAAGGATGTCCTGAATATTTTTCATTTCCAACTCCAGCAAAACTCTTTGTATCTAACCAAATGACAACAATTATGTCATGAACCAAGATTTCTTTTTTTATTTTCAAATTTATAAATATAAAGCTGTGAAGTGTAAAAGTCAAAAGCCTGGGTACTGAGCCACATTGCCTGGATTTGAATATCATTCCATGTTAACTAGCTGCATAATCTTGATCAAGTTACTTGCTTTCTTGAACCTGTTTCCACATGTGTAAAATGGGAATAATAATATTACCTGCCTTGCATGATTATTGTGTGGAATAAGTGATATTACACTTAAAGTCAAGGATAATGCCTGGCCCATTGTACATTATACATAAATGTTAGATGTTATCTATAATTGATTTTTTTTGCTCAACATTTATATAATGATTTGCACAAAGAAAATTTAATGAAAACACAAAAACTTAGTGTGAAGAGTTAGATCTCATTTTGACCAATTCATTAGTTCTAATGTATTTATGTACCTCTTTATCCACTTCACGTGGCTGAATCCCTTTTATTTTAGCAAACAGCCTGAGATTTTCTTTTACAGTAAGGAAGTCAAATTGCACATTAGATTGTGGACAAACACCAGTGAGCTTGCTGATATTTTCTAGGTCAGCCATTTCTGAAAGTTTATTATTATACATGGTGACTGAACCTATAACAAAGATTAAAAGTTAACATCAGGATAATGCTTAAGTTAAGATATTTCCTACATGAAAAATCACTATATATTCATTAATTATGTTTTAGATATATGATTTTACCTTCAAGGTTTATACAATTCAGGCATTATGAACTTCCATTTCACTTGCATGGTATATTAGGGAAAAAAAAGTCCCATCTTCAGTTTTTCACATTAAGATGCAGTCTACTTACCCAACCCTTACATTAGGTTTGGTTATAGAAAAAAATGGAATCGTAACAAATGTGATACACTGGGAGAGGAATCCCAGAAGCCTCCAGGAAGATGAAAACCCATGTAGGAAGACAGGCACAGCAGTCCTAAATGAAATCCCATACCTGAGACTGATGCTCTCTGGAACATCCAGCACCAGCCATGTTCATCCAGACAGAAAAACTGGTCAACCCACAGAACCACAACAAATAATAAAATACTTTTATTTTAAGCCTCTAATTTTTGGGGATGCTTGTTATGCAGCAAAAGCTAACAGATACAAGTATATACCAATTTAAATGTTACCTATCTGTATAGACTAACACTATAAATTAACTTCCAATTTTCCCTAGTTATCTGCATTAGTGTTAATGATCAGAAGGACTTTATATTAATAGCTAATTTCAACCTGACTTTGGGAAAAAAAAAACCTCTTACCTTTGGTGGGAACAGATAATCCACTAAGAATGTTTAACAGTGTTGATTTTCCAGCTCCACTGTGACCAAGTATTGCAGTGATTTGCCCTTCATATATATCAAATACCAGATCTAGGAAGAAAAAAGGAAAGGAAAAAAAAAATGGGAGAAAGAAAGGAAGGAAAAGAAAGTTACAAATAAAGTTTTATTAAGGAGCTAATGAACCAAGTTTTTATTTCTTTAAATGGCCATGTTTTCTAAATGTGAATATCCTGGGATGCTAAATTCAAAATAAAAATAATAGAGTACTCTTTTTAAAATTTATATGTTCATCCTGTTTTGAAAATTTGAAATTACTTGGCTTAAAGACAGGAAACATGTCTTGTACTCAGGTTCATTGAAATTGTCTGGCATATGGTAGATGCATGTTGATATTTATTGACTGGAAGGATAGACTAATAGTTCAGTTAATTATCATGCGTTGAAAATCTTTTGAGGTAACTGACTTATTTAACAAAAGAAAAATATATGATATATACAACAGCTTTGGAATTACAGAAGAAAAAATTGAGTTTATAGAAAAAAAAGAATATTTTTAGGTCACCTCTGTATTATACCATGTATCTTTCAAATATATGTAATTCTAAAACTTAGTCAACATTTTGTAAATGTTATGTGACAGAAGTAATGTATTGGAAGGGAAAGGTCATTATGTGGCTCAAATAGCTTGTTTTAAATTTGAAATACTGCCAGAAATTGCTCACCAAGAGCAAAAAAAAAACTGAATTGAAATCAGGAGACCAACATCAATACAGTAACTAAATGTTCTTTTCCTTTTTTACCTTTCAAAGCTTCCATTTTATCAGGCTTTCCTTTATATTCTTTGGTAACATTTCTGATTCTGAAAAAGAGAAAAAATCATTCATGGTAGGTCAATTTTCGTTAGTTTGTAATTCTAGGTTTGGTTCACAGGATAGGATGAATCTTATCTCCAGGGTATGGGAGGAACTGGGAGATTTCATTCTCCTGCAGTCATGCTTGTGTGAGAGAATCAGCTAGAAAACTGCTTCCCAGCCCTGGCTGCACATCAGCATTACCTGAGGAGTTTGAAACATTTTCCTGTGCCTGGCACCCATCTTCTGATTCCGAAGACTGGGCTGTGGCATGACACTGGTATTGAGAACTGGGATCTGCTCTTAACTGCAATGCCAAAGAAACTGGACCAAGAGGTAACATGGGCATTCAATACTGAAAGGCTCACTGTGAACTGCTACTGAAGGCTGCTCACAGCCTCACTGCTAGGGGGTATCTTTGGCTATTCTGGGTCATGGTCTCCAGAGGTTGCTTAAGAGGTACAAGGGCGGTGTAAGAAAGAGAGGCAAAGGTCGTAATAATGAGAGCAGGGGTTTGTATAGGCCTACCTAACTGAGCTCATCCCATCTATGCAGTTGGTAGCTCTATGACCTTAACCAATGTACTTATTCCTGGTAACTTTCAGCTTTTGTGACCTGAAATTTTGGAGAAAATTTGGAGGGTTATAGGGTTTGTTAAAGGGTAAGTAAAATGTTTCATCTTGTATGCATCGTGCTTGATTCATGGCCAATATTCAACAAATGTTAAGATGATACTGGCTGGGGTGTGATGATGAAGGTAATGGAAGAGAATGAACTTCCATTAGCATAGCCTGGGCGCTACTGAGGATCCAGAGTCCTAGGCACTTCATTGTTTTTTTCTGATGGGCAAATAGATGACCCATAATCTGAATCAAATTTATGTTTCTTATTTTGTCATCTACTATTCATCAGATGATTCAAGCTCCATTCGTACTGAACTGTTTAATTAGATTTTCTCATCTCTGTTTTAATACCACTTTACTATCATTTCATAGTACTTAACAGCTGGTGAGGTGCTGAAGAGATAGAAGAAAAGAAAAAGAGACACATAAACACATCAGATAAAGCCATTGCTTTGCTCCAAGCTGCTCTGCTAGGGGTCAAATCAAGCTCAGGTCATAGGACAAACATAAGCCTGGAAGATAAATATGAAGGAGGCTCCAATAAAAGTTGAAACAGGTTCTAGAGACTCAGGAGGATGGAATAATCTGAGACAGCTCACAGAGGACTCACATGTGGGGTCACTGACGGACAGGTAAGATTTGAAGAGTCAGGGACCTTGAGGATTTTCTTCCTATTTTCCTATCTGGAAATAAAAGTTACCAGCACCAAAACAACACATGTTTTGTTGTCAGACAGAACAAAGCTTTGTGTGAACACACTCTAAAAGGTGCATCTCCCTCAATTCCCTTTGTGTCCACCTCTAAGACTTTTCTGCTTTTCTCTTTCTTACTCTCTCAACCTCTTTGAAAAGGCAATAAACAGAAGAGGAAAGAGAAGTTCCAAACACTGCGAGAAAAAAGATCGTAAAGGAGGTGAGGGGCAAGGTGTGAGCAAATGAGGCTCAAAAAAGAAGTAAGTGAGGCTGAGGGTGGAAAAGAGAAACTATAAAAGACTGAGAATCCAGGAAGGGTTTTGTCCAATTGTCTTTGTTGGTTGAATCTGAGTTTGCATGTAATGTACATGTCAGCAGTGTAAGACAAGGAGGGCTCAAGGAATTTTCCTTAAACTTGGAGGGAAAAGGGACGGGTATGGCATGGCCATTAGGTAGGAGTGGTCTACAGGGCACAAAGGAGAACTTTGCTTGCTGTAGCTTCTGTTAGGCTCTCAGTCTTTGGCCTGCTCTCCATTTGCATCCTTGTTACCTGATGGCATCTTTTCCGTGGAATTCTGGAGACACTGGTTCAAAAGAGTCATTAAATGGACTGGCGTCCATTTCATCTTCAAGAACTACATGATCAGACTTTCGTTGTCGGGACCAAAAGGAGGACTTCAGGAAAAACAAGGGTGGATACCGATGTCCATATTCATCTACGTGACCAAGAGACAATTAAATATTGGGTCAGTCTCCATGGTAAGGGAGAGCATAGCCCTAATGCAGCATAGTAATGTCACCCCCTTTTGCCGATAAACCTGAACACACAGTAGACACAAGGCAACCAATGTTTGGTTTGATATGTGCAGCTTCATAAGGAAAAAAAAATCACTGAGATGTCTCTATGATAGCAATTGTTCCTGTAGGAAGACATGAGATTGTGTGATTTTAAAATATTCAGGAGGAATTTGAACAAATATTGAAACTTTTTGTAACTTCAAGAAAGCTAGATATTGGAACACAAATGAAAGATGTGTTAGGCATGCCGAATTCTATCAGTGGTCCAGGGGGTATCACACAGGTAAAGGAAGAAGAGATTGAGAAATGACTGCTAGATACACAAAACAAATATTCCAAGAGAAGATAGAATAGGATTTAATAAAAATAAGTAACATTGTAAGAAAGGGAGAGAATGGGGCAAAAGAATTTATTGAAACTTAACAGAGTGGAACTTTCCAAGAATCTACTTTGTAGCATCTCATCCTCAAATAATAACATTCCTCTGAAGCAAATTTATGATTTGTTTTAAGAACCTAGTGTCCAGGAATCTCTTTCTGGAAATTCATCCACAGTTTATCTGTACTGAATTGCCACTTCTGTTTTCCTACATGTTAGGGAACATTATGAAGTGGAAAAATTATATTTCTCTAATATTCTGTAACAGACCTCTATGGTAAAATTCATAGGTTTTCACATGCTCATTCATTCATTCATGCAGTAAATATTTATTGAACACTCTCTGTGTACCTTGCATATGGTATATTATTAGTTAGTATTCACCTCTTCCCTTTGGTTAGGAAGTCAAGCAAATAAAAACATGTAGCTGTATTAGATACATTCTACCACCAGATTTAATATTACACGATTCTGTCATATACCCAGTTAATTTTCCTGTCGTTCGGATTTCTCATCTTTAAAAGAATTTTGAACAAAGTCATCTTGTTCAAATTCAGACTTCAGTTCAGGCTTAAGGAATGGCTGATAAAATACTGCAATTCCAATTGTGTAACAAATGCATTCACCTAGAATTGTTGATCTTGGTATCTGTTATTCTAGACTCTTATAAAAGCAGAGAGAGTTATTATTAAGGGGTCATCTAAAACATGTTTGATTCATGTATTCAAGATGTTCTTCTGCAATCTTTGCCCTCACTCTTTCCCTTCTTTTTTGGAGATAAAACGATTAAAACAATGTTTGATTTTAATGGTACCACTACTCACCTGGTAAAATTTTTTCAAAATAAATCGCCAATGCCAGGTAGAGGAAGATATCAAAACCCAGCATGAAATTCGTTGCTATTAGTAGATTTGAGCAGTTCGACGTATCAGGGAGTGCATTAGAATTCAAATCGTAGTCCAAGCGTAAAAGCTGAAAATTGAGAAGTAATTAAAGGAAGTGAGGTTTTTGATAAATTTTAAATAGTTAGGTTTAGTGTAAAAATAAAATAACTACTTTTTATTTACTTATACTGGTAATACAAAATTGAGTGAAACTGCCTACTTCACAATCCTCAGATCTATGGAAGGCGTGGACATGTGACCAACTATACTGAAATTTAGTAACTTATATGATTAAAATAAGTTTCAAATGAAACTGGAACATTTAGGAAGAGGTAGAGAAGTATGTGAGAAGATGACATTTGAGCTCAATCTTAGAAAAATATTTACCAAAAAGGACCCAGGAAAAAGGTAAGGTCCTCCTTGAAAATGGTTGCATGAGAGAGAATTTATTTTCTTGGGAAAAAACACTGGTTTAAGGAGAACCAGTAGAAAAGAAGCCTGGTCTATAATGTTCAAGTTAATGAGTACTTTATAATTAATAATCTTTTTATTAAGCACTAAATAATGTATATGTAATGATAGACATTATCATTTAATTGGAGGAATGGCAAAGTGAGTTCAATGTGAGAATCAGATAAAGGGAAATGACATCTGATGAATTGAAATGTAATTTACTAATCAATGTGTTTTGGGGTTTTTAGCTCTTAATTTTCAGTTTGTGGGTTTTACAATCATGTGTGCTGTTCAGTTACTAAGTCAAAATACAAACTACAATAGTTACTTATTATCAGATTTGCAACATCAAGTCCAAATTTAATTGGCAACCAAAGAAAACAGTTTACCTTGTCTCTAAAGAATTAAATATTAAAACTTCCATTTTGTTTTCACTCACCAAATGGCTTATTTTGCTGGGCTAAATGCTTCCAAAGCTTTTAAAAGTTCTTCTTTGCAACCTTACAATAGTCTGCATTCGGGATTTAAATCTCATAACACTGAGCATAAGAATGAGCACAGACAACTGAATTCCAGAGAGGGGAGGTGTTTCAGAAATATCATTAATAAACAATTAGATTGCTTCTCACCTGGGCCATTCCAAGAGTGAAGGCAAAGGGGCTAAGAATACTTAAAGTCCACTCCAATGATGCAGGAAGATGCCTATACAAGGCCGTGAATCCCAGACTCCCCCAAAAGACAGTGAGAAGGAACACCACCAGGCCAGTGAGGAAGGATTTCTTGACCAAGACGCTCATTAGGAAAGCCAAAGCTATCTGAAATGAGAGAAGATCCAGTTGGTTTGTTTTCTAAGAATTATTTTTAGCATAATAAAACAAGGGACTTAATTTACAAAATTAGGGTTGGATTGTTATTTTGTCTATAATACAAAATACCATGTTCTGCAAGTTGCACTGTGAATTGGCATCACAAAACATTACAGATCCAATGGTGTCCGTCTGCAGATTTCCTCACGTAAACCCAGCAGACAACGAGTAGAAAAGGTGTAGTAACGTGTTGGAAACCACTGACTGGTCCTTAGCGTAAGAGCTGCATGGAAAGAAATTGAATCCACCAACTCACCAAAGACAATCCATACAGCAGAAAGAGGGTGAAGACCACCAGGAAGCCAGTCAGAATGACAAACTGGACTGTTTTTATAACATGAGCCAAGAGAAGAGCCATAACAAAGATGAAACCAGCATAGAACAAACCCCAGGAGAGCCTAAGGTGGAAAGAAAACTTTGTTTTAGTATTTCACGTTCAACTGAAAAGGAGGACCTAGAATGGATTCCAACATCATTCATTCATTCAGCAGGTATTTATTTAGTGTTTAGGGTATGTAAATACAAGGACAATATTTTGGGAATGAATTCTTTTGGAACTAGCATTTGTTTTCCTAAAACTAATTCCAAAACACACACACATGCACACGCATATCATTGTGAGAAAAAGGAAAACATAGGCTTCTAATCTGATATATTTTGATTTAAACATTGTCCCTGCTTTGTTCTTTGTCTGTGAGCTTGAGCATAATCTGCAAGTTCTTCAAGTTCTTTGATTGCTCTGGACGATAGAACGGATACTCCAGCAAGGACTCAATGAGATCATGGCTGTGTGGGATCCTGTCCTTGCACATGGGAACCCCTCCATGAATCTCAGAAATTTTCCCCCTCTCTGGGGGCTTTCTGGGGATGAGGAGCTCCATGAATTTCCTTGGATCTAAACAAATTCTTCCTTACTGTAATTCTGTCACTTATGTCTTTAGAAGGATGTTAATTTAAGTAACTATGTTTCAAGTCAAGCATTTTTGCTCTAGAGCCCTTAGATTTCACTGCTCTGCTATACTTCCCTTCAATACGAATTCAGTGAAGAGGTCATAGCAGTTTATAGGATTGTCTTCCAGGAAGAGGTCAAAAATTAGCAGTCTGCATATTTTGACCTCCTGCATATTCCACATGTCTCCCTAGCCTCTTTGTTATTTTACTTCCTGCTTACTAGACACATCACCTCCGTGGCCTGAGAATATTCCCAAGTTCTCACACAGGACCTTGCCCATCTTTAGAATTACTTAGCCTCTGACACTTTCAATTCAAACTACCCAGCCATTTTTCGCACCATTCTGCCAGCTTGTTCCCCTGATTATACCCATCATTCCTGACCTGGGGTCCCAAGAGCTCCTGACTCATGGCCTCCTTTTCTCCATTTCAGTCCCACCCTGGCTGGAATTCCTCTTCAGTCTGGCTTAGACACCCAACTCTACTGTGCCTACCATACTCCACCAGCACACGCGATGGCCATTCCCATTCCCGTTGCCTCACAATCACCCAGAAAACCCAAACCTGATGTTCTTTCTTTAGTCAGAGAAGCAAGAATAACTCCCAGCTTGCCTTAGCCTGGCAAGCACTACACCAACAATTTGTTCCACTCACAGGGAAAAGTTAAGAGAATCCTTAGGTTTGAATAATGGTGGTTGGAAGCCCTCTTTTCCTGAGTTCCTACATTTATTTCATTGTGCTGCACTCTGCTCACCAGAACGCTGAGTCTCGCAGACCCATCATCGTCATCAAGCCCTTCATCTTCTTTCTCTCTCTTTTAACATTAACAGATGCATAGTATATAAGTGGGGAAAAGGAAATAATGCAGAAGAAAATGAAAAAATCAGTTATAATTCCTCCTTGACTAATGAAGGGATATATCTTCATATTTTTTCCAGTAACTGACATCAATTCCTCCATCACTGAACGATTCGTTGTGATCTGAAGATATTAACAAACAAAATTTGCGTATTAATGGTTTGGGTGCTCTGTTTTCTTTCCATCGTCTCTTTTTCTCAGATTTAGACACATAACAGGCTTGTCTACACCTGACGCTAGCCTAGCTACTCATTTCTGCATTCTGCCACTGGTCCCCTTGAAGACTTGACTCCAGGCATGCTGAGCTGCTTATCATTCTCAAAATTTACTGTGCTTCTTATCACCTGCCTTACAATGTGTCTGAAATGCCTTATGACCTGAAATGCTCAGCAAATCCTCAAGCTTCAGGTTTAAATTTTATTCAATTAGGGATTCTTTCATGGTATTCTAGACTGAGAAGCTTTTGCTCATTTTCTTACAGGGACTCTATTTATACCTCCATGACAGCCTATTTCTCCTATTCTAACAATTTTCTTATTATATGCCTGGCTTCTTGACAAGTTGAATCCTTGGAGGAGAAAATTTCTCTTCTATTTATGCCTATATCCCCCATAGCATATAGCAACTTAAATAAACTTTGTTCTTAAGTTAACTTTATGCTGAGTACATGACAGAGCAAGGCTCTCCATTTATATTTTCTTCCACAAAACTTTTGATGCCTCTAATACTGTTTATCTGCATTGAACATGAGTTTGTTTTGGATGTTTTATACTCACTTCTATAATAGCAGCATTAATGGAAGCTTGAAAAGCCACAAAACCTTTCTCCCAAAATTCTGAGACTCCACAGTTAACACCTTCAGTCATTTCATAACAATGAGCTTTAAGAAAAAAAAGAGCCATAATTATCATTATGGATTGTTGCAGTCGTGATTATAAGAAACAGTGGATTTTACAACGGCTCCAAATTCCAAGTGTTCTCATTTTGATTCAAAGCCTATGAAAACATTAATTAGAGTAATAATTCTCAAAGTCAGGCAGGCAAAGCACTCCTAGAGAATGTTCTACATTAAATTATAATATAATCTCTAAGCTTTTTCACACTATCTTCTGTGCTTCTTCGCCAATCAAGAATTTTGTTGAGAGTTCTCTTTTCTGATTTTGTATTGTGAAAGCAATACCTTTCCATGATTTTCAAAAGTTGGTAGGGTCTAATATAGATTGAGAAACACTAAACTAAAGCTTTGTCTAAATCGGATATAACACAGGAGTAATGGGCAAATGGTAGTTCAGATGAGATTAATTTGCTGTGCTTAAATAATGTCAATCAGAACATCTTTTGAAGAAAAATGTTTACTTAAAAAAAGACCTACCAGCCCATTGAGTATTAAATCACATTAAAAATATATTTAATATGAAAAATTAAAGCTGAGTACCAGAATCAAATGCATGCTCCATTAAAATTTTGAATATTTTAAAACTCATTTTGAAATTTTTCACATGTACAAATGATACAAGACAATATAATAAACACCTATGTACCTGTGGCCAAATTTTAAAAATAAGTAAATAACTTTAAATTGGAATCCTCTGTATACTGTCTATGATCTTAGTCTTTTTCTGAGCACCAAGCCCCTAACTGGCTGTTTTCCTGAACTTTGTTTTTATTTGTATGCCTTTGAATTTTTATATGTATCTCCAAACTGCACACGTAATTTAAAGAAGTTGTTAAGCTTTGTTTAAATCCTATATGTCATTATATCATTACACCATCATTCTGCATTTTGCTTCATTTGTTCTATATTATTATTTTGAAATTTATATGAATGGCCCCGTTTTTTCTTCTTACAATTGTACAAAATCACATTGAAGGAATGTGATTCAGTGTATTTATCCATTCTCCTATTGATGATATTTTGGTTAGTTCTCTTTTTCTTTTTATTATTACAAAATTTAAGCTGCTACTATGAAAGTCCTTATGTATGTCTTCTCGTGCATACATGTGTATCAGTCAGGATAGTGTACAATATGCTCTAGTAACAAACATTCCCCAAATTTTGATGGTTTATCACAGCAAAAGTTTCTCACTCAGACTATAGATTCAGCGTAGGTCTTTGGAAGGAAGGTAGGGAGTCCCCTGTTCCACATCAAATTAAGAGTCCCAGGATGATGGAGTTTCCTCCACCAGGTAGCTGAATTATCTGTTAGGCATAACTACCTAGCTCAGGGATACAGGTGAGGAAAAGTTGTAGAGAACTCACTTCTGCTCTTTAATGCATTAAGTTTGGGTATCTGATTATAGCTACAAACTTAATTAGTCAGTGCCCCCAGGAAGGAGAGGAGAATAGGCTGCAAGTCTAACACAGATGTGAGCCTTTCACTAATAAGATTCCGATGACGCTGGGTTATAGCTTATACACATCTTCAACTTAAAAATAAATTTTCTCAGCTTTTGTGGAATTTAAAATATTTTGTAATATTGCATTCTCTTTACCACATATCCTTATGCATACTTTGTTCTATTTATTGTTTTTTTTGCCAATCTGGTAAGTGTGAAGAAATATTATATGTGGTTTCAAAATGCATTTCCCTGATTGCTAATGCAAGTAGGTATCTCTCCATGTGTTTATTCTTGATCAATGTTTTTCCTTTTATGAAATTCCTACTTATATTTCTTCATTACTTTCCTATTTCTATGCTTTTTTTTGTTTATTCAAAGGAAATCTTTATATATTCTGGATATTATTATTTTGTTAGTTTTGTTAGAAATATCTCATCACAGGTATTGTTTTTATTTTTCTCTATGCCTGTGGTGTCTTTTGATAAAGATACCTTTATTTTGACATAGCTGAATTTATCAGTCTTTTATAGTTTACATGGTTTTTTTGTTTTGTTTAAGGAATTTTTTTCTATCATACAGTTAAAAAGATATTCTCCTACATTGACTTCTCAAGGTTTAGAGGCTTGTTTTTCTTACTTAACTCTACCTAGAATTGGTTGTTTAGTGTGAAACAATTTCATTTGATTCTTTATGGAGAGAATGTTCTGAGCACTGACCTGCAATGTCTTCTCAATCATAGTTAGTTTTCTTGTTTAGGTAAGAGGTTTCCATATTTCTTTCTTTTGCTTCATTGGTTTACCCATCTATCACTATGAAAATAGCACACTGTCTTAATTACTTATAACTTCATCCTTTCTAAAGGGCATCTTGTACGTTTCTAGGAATTATCTATTTCTCCTAGGTTGTCCAATTTATTGGCATAAAAATTTTTATAGTAGTCTCTTACAATCCTTTGTATTCCTGCTGTGTCAGTTAAAATTTTCTTCATTCATTTCTGATTTTATTTTATTTGAGTCCTTTCTCTCACTCTGTTTTGATGAGTCTAGACAGAAGTTTATCAAGTTTGTTTCTTTTCTAAGAAACAGTTCTTAGTTTCACTAACCTTTTCTATTTCTCTTAATCTCTATTTCATTTATTTCCTCTCTGATACTCATCATTTCCTTCCCTCTACTAATGCTGGGTTTTGTTCTTCTTTCTCTAGTTGCTTTTGGTGTCAGCTTAGACAGTTTTTGAGATTTTTCTTGTTTGTTGAGGTAGGCCTGTATCACTAAACTTCTCTCTTAGAACTGCTTTTACTGTATTTTGCCCCCTACATAAATAAATAAGCAAATAAATAAAATAAAGGGTATTTTGACTATTCTGTGCCCCTTTTCAGGGAAAATTTTAGAATGAATGTATCAATTTATATGAGAAGCTTTTTATGATTTTGATTGGAATTCTAATCAATCCCTGAAGAAATCTGGGCCACATTCATATCTGTAGCAGGCAGAGTTCTAAAAAGTTGTGTAATACCCCCTCCTTTGTGTGTGGGTGGAACCTGTGACTATGATGATATATCTCTCCCATGATTATGTTATGCCCTAAGGTACAATTGACCTTAGAGAGGAAGATAATCCAAGTGGGCTAATCCAATCACATAAACTCCTTAAAAACAGTTTTCTCCAGCTGGTAGCAAAAGGGGAACTGAAAAATTTGAAAGCAGAATGAGACTCATGGTGCCATTGTTGGTTTTAAAGATGGAGCAGTTCACATGCAAAAACCAAAGGGTGGTCTCTGATTAGTGAGGGTGACCTCTTCCTGACAGTCAGGAAAGAAATGAGGAACCTCAGTCCTATAGCTGCAAGGAATTGATTCTGTCAACAACATGAATGAGCTTGAAGTGGATTCTTTTCACAAGTCTCAGGATAAGAACTCAGCCTGGTCAATACCCTTATTTTAGCTTGTGAGACTCTAAGCAGAGTCAAGCCTGTCCATATGCCTCACCTATAGAACTGTGAACTCACCAGGGACTATTGTTTTAAAGGACCGTTTGTGATAATTTGTTGTACAGTAGTGAGAAACTAATGTAAGATCTATAACACATATATAACATATAAAACATAATATAACATCTGATAACATATAAGGCTCTAGGATGTAGTATAGACTCCCATTTATTTGAGTCTTTCTAAATTAAAGTTTTATACTTTTTTCATAATAGTAATCTTATCTTTCTCAGAATGTTTTTTCCTCCCAGGTAAATTATTAGCTGCTGTTATTTATCGATTATTGAATCAGTTGGTTGTTTGTGTCTTTTAAAAAATTCTGTTTTCCAACTAATCATTACTAGCATTTCCTGTTTTTTATATCTTTTTCCTTTTTTATGTTTTTTATTTTTTTATTTTTTAACATTTTAGATAGGCTTATTTTATATTCTCAGTTTTATAATTCCACTGGGAAAGATGTATTTCTCCTTTGTTGGGTCTTCTGATTCTCACTTATGATGACTTATCTTCCATATTAGACTGTAAACTTATTTTCAGAGATATTTTATCTTTGTGGCTGCCCTTTTCTATAGATTTATAATCTCTTCAAAAAAAAAATTTATAATCTCTTCTACTCTCAAGTGCCTGACCAACCCAGGACCACTTTATTTATATTTGCTCTTGGGGTTTCCCAGACCAAGTGGGTGAGGTCAATAAGAACCCAAACTCAGAGGAAGATGGGCTGTGAGCTACAAATTCTCAAAGGGGAGTTCTCTCCTTGTCGTGCATGGTGAGATAAACAAATAGCTCCTGCTCTTTTGCCTAGAGGTGATTTTTTTCTTCTTGTCTACCCTTTCGCCTAGAACTCTCCAGGTTCCAAATTAATACAGGAGTCTTCACCTCATGTAAAACCTAGATCATCTCATCTGCCCTCACATACCTACTCAAACCCAAACCTCTAGGTTACCATGACTGGCAAAATCCTATAGCATTAATAGTACTCAATCACTTTAGATTTGGTGCCTTGGAAATTTTAGGCATTTTAGGGCCTTGGAAATTTCCCATACTTAGACGTTTAAAGGGAAGTTTATTCTGTTTTATCCAAAAACAGCTTTATTTTAACAATAATACATTGTAACCTCATTTACATATATATAATACATATATATGTGTACATGTGTAAATATATACCATATAAAATATCCCTCTAATACAATATGTTAATACACCAAAAACCAATGTACCTTTTTTTATATGTGTTGATTGGCCTTTTACATCACATTGCAGGTAGGGTTTTTAAATTTACTGTACTAACATCTATTCCTACATATGGCTTATACCATAAGTGAAGTACAGAGCAGTGGCCTTGTATAGCTGGAAAGTTACCTGTGTGGGCCCTGAATTCCTTCCTTGTTGGGATTCTGTGTCCCAGCAAGAATTTCAAATGATATGAGAAAGCAGTAGTAAAGATGACTTGTATTACTTCCTCAGCATGATTTTCCCTTAATTTTTTAAAACTTTCTTCATCAGGCAGTCCCAAGAGTTCTTTACCTGCCATTACAAGAAGGGAATATTATCATTCGTAACTAACTAGCAGACCAACTTCAGGATGCTTTCATTAGAGTTCTTTATGGAAATAAAGTGAAATCAAGTATTAACATCAATCAAGTCAGGCAGAGTAAAGAAAAGGTTAGGGAGAGAAATAGCATCTAGATCCAATCAGAAGGAATACATGAAAATTCGTTATTTTATTTTCACATGTTGTAGCTACTGAACCAATTTCAAACACATAAAATATCATACCATACTAATTCAACGATTCATAGAAGAATTAGCATTATAATAAATCTACAATGGTAGCAAAAATATATATAATGAAAATCACAATTAGGCACTGTTTTCTGGAAAGCAGAAATAACTATATAATTTATATTTCCTTCAACAGCCCCAACAGTATGGTTAATATGCTGGAAAGAAAAGTGGAAAATTTAAAAACATGTCAAATCACTATGTTTGACATCACTAAAATAAACCCTATTTCCTGCACGTATTGTGTTACATGCCATATTATGACCAAAGAATGAAAAGGGATATAAGAAAAGTTCTGGACTGGGATAGGAGCATTCAAGATATCCAAGTGGTAGAAGCAGGCAGCACATATTTTGATAGAATTTTTTTCCCTGTGGAATCTTGTTCTTAAATCTGTGTTATCATGAGTAAGTCTCCTCATCTTTGTCACTAAATTTCCATGTTTATAAAATAAACTTAATATCTAATAGTAGTCCATAATTTTAATAGTGGTACAGAATATCTAATACTACAGAGTATTAATAGGACTAGGTGTCAGGCAAATAAAAACAGCAGTTGTTCTTTGCAAATATAAATGCGTGCCTCAAAGGGAACTCTATGGTGATTGCCCAGAAATGTGAGTTGAGTTGTAATTTAAAAACAGTTTACAGCTTGCACAACTTTGTGAGTATACTACGAAATTGCAGCATTTAAAAGGATGAATTTTATAGTATATGAGTTATATCTCAGTTTTTTAAAAGAATATTAAAATGTCACTTAGGGGGTACTCAGCTTTAATTTTAAGCACCACAATTCCCAACAAGAGTATTATTGCGAGGGGAACCTGTGGATCTTGTTAGTAGTCCATGATATCTAACAGTAGTACAGAATATTAATACAGAGTACAGAAAAGTACAATACAGAATAACCATATTATTAAAGCAGAATAATATTCTCTAAGTACCAAGTGAATTATCTATACAAATCTAGCACATGAACACATTTAATGAATACTTATTATCATAATTATAATTAATTATTTATAAAATAATGATAATAACATGTTTATTGTGATGCTAAACTTGATGTAAGGACCTTACACAAGGCAGTCATTTAATAAATATTCATTATCACAATTGCTTGTGATTTTGAATCAGGTTGGTGTGGCAAAGCACATATTTGTGACATTAGGAACATAAGGGGGACATCTGTGGAACAGGGCAAGAGCCTCCATGTCCCAGGATAGATTGGAGACTGGGCCTTTGGGGAACAGCTCAGATCAGGTTACCGTCTTGAATCAGAGCTGGATTCAGTGTGTGCAGTCAAGATTCACAGGGCAGACGTTCAGATTCAGGGGGAAGTAATGGCGTAATGGTTGGTGAGGTGCCATGACAGGGCAAGTTTGGGATGATTTACATCCACTTAGCCTGGCAGCGCACAGTGAACCATGCACAGGAAGGAAAAGTCCAACCTAATCTGCAACTGTGGCCACAGAGACTCCAAATAGCAAGCGCCTGAATACAGACTACAGCCGTGGACTTGTGGATAACAAGTCCAGTTGAGAGGTCAGAATCCAAGCGTGAAATTAATGGTCACCTAAGCTGTAGTAAATTACAGACAGAGGTTGACAAAGAGAATTGTATAGAATTCCAGTGACTGCACGGAGCAAGATACACAGGTTTCCCTTACAATAACACTCTTGGTGGGGAATTGTGGTGCTTAAAATTAAAACTGAGTACCGCCTAAGTGACATTTTAATAAACTGAGATATAACTTGCATACTATAAAATTCATCCTTTTAAATGCTAAATGTCATGGTTTTCAGTATATTCACAAAGCTGTGCAAGCTCTAAGCTGCTTTTTAAATTATAACTCAACCCCCTTTTGGGGCAGTCACCATAGATTTCCCTTTAAGGCATGCATTTGTATTTGCAAAGAACAACTGCTGTTTCTACTTGCCTGACATCTAGTCGTCCTTCTGGCAGACACCCTAAAACTCAGCTGGGATACTGCCTGTCTTCATTTACACAGCAGTGTGGTTTGGACGTGGTTCACGGGATGACCTAGGAACCCAATTAGTGGGCAATTATGATACATTAACCTCCCCTGATATGCTAACCTCCTCTAGCCAGGGAGGTTAGGTCTTGGTGGACCAAAACCAACACTAACCCAAGGTAGACCATTTGTCTCAATGGCTATAATCTCTGACATTAATTTGAACTGTTGGGAAAGATCTGTACACCCTTCTCTGGAGCTGCTTATGTGGTAGGGCTTAAACCTGGAGATTCGACCAACCACCTCTGCCTCTGTCTGGGGAGAGCCAGCCTCTGAATGAAGTCAGCGCATAATACCATAGTCCTGAGAAGTTGCACATGGATTTCTTCATCTGTTATGAACACACCTCTACCCATACTCTTTTCCTTTCAGCTAGGCAAAAATTTTTTCCTTGGGGTAAGAGGAATTGAGATTCTCTCACTCCCAAATGAAATATTCATGAAAAATAGAATATTGTTCATCTTATTTTGAACGTGGTAATAATGAGGTACAGAGAAGCTGATGACTTGCAAAATATACTACAAGCACAGTAGCAGAAGTACTTTGTCAAATGCTCTCTGACCCCAAGTCCAGTTCTCTTGAGAAGCCCTAGGTGGCTTCTCCTTTAATTTCAGGAAATTGTTCAGAAGTGATCTGAACAACCATAATGCTCTTTTTAGTTTTCATTGATGGGTGACTTCACACTGAAGAGTGAAAATTTGAAACACAGAATATTCATCAATAGAAGCTTCAAATATGGTAAGACAATCTTTTTGGTAGTAAAAGATGGGGATAAAATGTCTGTAACAAAATGCAAGAAAAGAAAAAATTGCCTGTTTTTGGTCTATAATTACAAGCGAAAAAAATACCAGAGCAACAAGCTCATTCAAGTAACAATGCTCCTTCAGCTACATGTCAACAAATCCCTCAACACTTCTGCTTTTCAAAGCCTGCCAGTCAGAGTACTTCATGCTTCTCCAAACCCTACAGAAGCTCAGCAGATTTCTCTGTTAAGAGACTGGGCGCTCCAAGGGGTAATCCTTTGCTTGGCAAGAAATACATGCACAGTTTTGGCTCACCTTTCATGAAGGAGGCAGAGGCGACTTTCGTCATTATCTGCTGGGTCATATTGGTGACAGGTGTGTAAGCAATAACAAACGAAGAGTCTCCGAAGGAATCTACCCGTCCCAGGTCCATGATTGGAAGTGAAGAAAAATCATTCACTTCGTGACTATTAGGATATAGGTATAAGCAGAGCAGTAGGAGCAATGAGTTCAACCATTCCTACACCATCCAAAAGAAAAAGAAAATCATTAAATTTTTTCAAATTAGTCATCCACAATCATTTGTTCATACAGTTTGTCTTATTGTTCACTTTTTAAATTTCATCATATCCCTCATCATGAACCATTGAAAATATTGTCCAGTACAAGATTCAGCAGTCTGAATATTTAGAAGACATCAAAGTTTAACCAGGACTTTTTATTATATGGTAAGATCATAGGAGCTTATGCTACTTTTTTCTTGGATCTGATTACATTTCCAAATTTTCTACTGTTTTTGAAGAGAATGATTTATTTTTAAAAAGAGAAAGATTTGAAGAGAAGATGCCAGTTACCTATTTCTGTGGGCTGATTTGTTTATCTGCACCTTCAGAATACCAGTATCTTCACCTGAGCATCTATTTGTGGGAACACTAGCAAAATGTATGACTACCGACTTTAAAAACTTTTATAGGATTCTCCATTGCAGACCAACTTCAGTGTCTTAGACTTTAGTTAATGGGTGCGTCAAACGAAATGTCCTCAGACAGATCTGTGGTTCAAAGAACAACTTCTTCTGTTGTATATATTTTTTTTTTGAGAGATAAACAAAGCAGTGATACCACCGGAAGAGTGTACATTTTCCTATCATAAATACAAAGTGACATAGATATTGAATCATACCATTGAAGACTCTCTTTTCATTCTCCATTTTTTAAGAAAGTTCTTGCACAATAAGGCCCATGTTTGCTGACACACACTTATCTCTCTCTCAGTCATTTTGCCTGTTTGATAAGAACAGGAGAAGATTCAGTACATGTGAAGGTCTTAATGAGAAGAAATACTTTGCAAATAAACAAACAAACATACAACAAGAACAGCCAGGTGACTCAAGTTCCAGAGGAGTGCTTAGAATCTGAGTGCTCCCCCGTTAGCATTTTACAACTCCCCTGCTTCCCTTTTCTCTCCACTTCCAAACTCTTTACTCCATCATTTTCTGGTTATGCATTGTGTCAGTAGTCAATGCATTTCTTGCTTCTCAGCTCCAAATTCAGCCTTTGCAGCCTGCTCTGTGAGAATGGATATGGGCCCTTCGGCTGTATTCCGTTACCAGCAGACATGTTGTAAAGCTTTGTCGGTAAAGAGGACTTGAGGGACGCTGGAGGGAGTCCCACTGGGAGGGACACTGCAAGAGGACATTGAAGAAGAGGCACCCCTGGTGTCAGTGTGGTTCACTGTCCTGGTTCCTAGGAAACACTCGTCATGCTCAGATTGAATGGTTTTCTCCCATACAAAGTGCCTGGACTGTGCAGGTTTTACTGTGTGTTTTCAGTAGCCCTTGATCCAGGAGCAGTAGTGTACTGGGAGCCCAACAGCAAAGCCAGTCCCCAGAGCTCTGCTTTCATGAGGCTCCTATCGCCAAGACAGGGCCCTCCAGTCTTCATCCTCGTCGCGGGATGTCCGGCTTCCCTGCCATCCACTGGGCTGCAAGCACACCTGCTCCAAACCCGCCTTATTCCACACACTACCCCCCCATCCAAGTTTGTTCTTCCCTCAGCCTTCGGATGCCCTTTAGAGTTCTCAGTCCATCTGTACACCTATTCTCCTATAGCTGTGTAATTATTCTCTCTATTAAATCCCACCTTGTTTAAATTACTGGGTGGTTTCTGACTGCACTCAGAGCAATGCATATATGCACACCTCTTAGCTTCCATTAGTACATCCTTAACACACCTAACTTCACATCTCTGTAATACTTACTTAAGAACATGAGTAAATGATCAGTTTTAGGAACCTATCTAAGATGATTCAATAGGATGGTTGTTATTTCTAGAAGTCACTGCAATTTATACTGATTTGTTGTGAGAAGACTACATTTCCTTTTCCCTCTGAAAAACTTCTTAACTTTTACTTTCCTTCTGCAAAAAAATTAGAACATTAAGATAGGAAAGTCACCAGGGTTTAGAACCTGGCAGACTATAAAGAGGATTGTATTTTAAAATGACATTCTTGTTCCCATCTCTGAGAATATATTTATGTTTCCTAGGAAACTTTTTTTTTAATGGAAATATCACATCATTTATTATACTTATCTTCTTCTTACAAAGATTTTCTAGATACTTTAGCTGTCTGCTGAATTCCAATCCTGGTCATTTTGGTTACTATATAGAAATTTGGTTGAAACTTTAATTTAAAGTTTACACAAAATAGATTTGCCTTTACCACCTACGGCTAATTAGCTTTGGCAATGGCTTTTACACGACACTATGGGGAGACTGTGATGTACCTAATCTTGTGCTTGAGTGGAGGGTAGAAACTCCACCCGAACTGGCTCGGCCAGGCTTTAGCTGGATTAAGAACCCAGGGTCCCAGGACTCGTGTGTGTAGGCTAGTTCACTGTGAAACATCCCATGGACTCTACCTAAAATGGCCTACAGAGAGCAGCATTATTCTTCCAGAGACACTGCACCAGCAACCAGAGAGCAGGAGTTGAGGAGACCACACTCTTCCCCTGGCAGACGCAGCAAGCCTCAGTTTTAGCAACGCTGAGCAGAGAGCATGTATGAGTGTGTGGGTGTGTGGTGCTGGTGGTGGTGGTGGTGAGGATCAGGTAGGGGCACTTACACATACCTTTTTGTGCAACAGGGACCCAAAATACCTCCCAGGAGATGCCTCAGTGCATAATAATAGCCCATCATTCCACAGCCCCAACCAGCCATACTATACACGTTGAGCTTGCTGAGGCTTTCCTGTGGGACTGGAGTGTTCTCAAAAGGACTTCGCTGTAGGGAGAAACAGTGTCTAAGCTGAATTACAGAAAGTAAAGAGATTCTGGAATGACCACCAGTTTCCTGGGCAGCATGCCAGAGACCTGACTGGGAAGAACAGGTCAGGACTTTTGAGCATAGCTTCACCCTGAATTTGGCTCCTAAATCCTGAATTTGGAGCAAGCAGTCTGCTCCTCTTATGTGTGTGCCATGCTGCCCGCATGGCTGCCTTGATCTCTCTGTAGTGATAAGGAGAGGGTATGCCCCCCACGCGAGGCCCGCACTCCATCCAGAGCAGGACAACGTCCAGGGCTGCGCCATATCCCAGAGGCAAAGCTCGGGTAGGATGTACAGGGGCAGGTCCACTGGGAGGCGTATTAGCCAAGACAGCTGCAGAGCGCATTGCCAAGGGGAAGAGCCTCCACATGGAGGCCTGAGGAGGCTGAGAGGCAAGTCTGAGTAGAAGCGGACTGGGTATAGAGGTTACAAAGCCAGGAGATGACATTTGGAGGGAGGATGCGAATTTCCAGAGAAAAGCATTAGGTAAGGTGTCCAATGAGAAGGGGCTGAGGATCCCCATAGGTTGTTCTTAATGCAGAGAATTCAGTGTGGATGTTTTGAAGTGGACTGTGCAGGGCTGTGCAGGAGGGTAAACTGGCCCAGAGTGGTCTCCTCACTGCAGTCAGCCACAGCCCAGTGTAGCATGGAAACCTCAGTCTGGCTTCAGCCCCTTAAATTTTCCACTGTAAAGTAGTATTACTTACTTTATTTTTCCCCAATTCATGTACGTTTTGTAATTTATCAAAAGGCCAACAATGCACCAAGTACCTATCTTCCAATGGAAAAAGCTCTGATTCTTCTTCCTGTTACACAGTTGTTAAACTCAGAACAAAATGCTTACACCAAAAGAGCATCAAAGTTCTATTTACTGAAAATAGTGTGCATTTGAAATAATATTGTGATAAGGAAACACTTAAATTTATTATTTAATAAATCAAACTTATTTTGATTAAAATAAATCAAAGTTTGATTTGTGTCCTCAAAGTAAAAGATCCTGAAAAGCATCTTACATTTCCAAAATTCCTACAGCTTGAGAGAGACAGGGACAATAAAAATATTTCTGCACATGCTTTTGGTAAACTGCCTCAAAGTCAAAAAAAGTTTATCCAAAAGGCTCCCAAATCATTGTGCAATAAAAGTAAATAACTATAATTTCAAAAACAATCCAGGTTTATACATCGATTCTCAAGATTCTTAATTCTTCACTATCAATTTGTTAGCAAATTTCAGCTTATTCTCACACTCAGTTTCTGGTTTAGAACCATATACTAGTTGCCTATTTTTTTAAAAGAAAACTTCTATTTTTAACTCAATGCTTTCATGTACATAATATTAAACACCAGATATTCAAAAACATCAAAATAGCTCATTAATTTTCAAAGTAATTTCTCCCCAGATGGTTGACACTCAGTTCCCAAAGCCTTATTTATAAATTGATGATAGGAAAAAATGAAAAATGAGAGAGAGTAAAAAAGAAACCCCCCAAACACATAAAACAGAAAAACATGCAATGCACTTACTTTTGAGAACTCTGAAGCAAGGAGTCTAGAAACACCATTTATCCACTGGTCTCATTTAGAAGACAATGATTCGCATTTTTTTGTGTGTTTTCTACCACAATCCTAGAATTTGCTTTAACTATTTCACTTCTGTGCAAGTTCCTGTGAAGATTGTTCGCAGGGCAGTTGCGATCTCAGTTCTGCTGGCCCTCCCAAACATCACGTTCACGTGATCACTCCAGGCCTGTTTGTCTTTTCAACTGACATTCAGCCAGCTCCTGCTGCCCAGGGGCATTCATACTTGGCTGCCTGGCTGTTTTGTATAATAAAGAGCCATCTTAAAGAGGAAACCTGATATTTGTAAGCTTTTCTTTATTGCATCCAAGATGATTGTGGCCAATATAAAAATTTAACACACTATCTTTCAATGTATCAAAAGACCACGAGGAAGTAAACCGTTAAATGGGAGAGAAGCTCTTCTCTCTACACAGATCTCTGGACTGCCTGACTGAAATCTTCACTCGGATAATCAGGGTTTTTCATCTCTGTTTCCCATTTTCATTCAGTTCAGAATATTTTCTGTCTCCCTCAAGACCTACTCTTTGATCCATGAGTTATTTAGAAGTGTGTTGTTTAATTTCCAAGTGCCTGCAGATTTTCTTGTTATCTTGTAGTTATTGATTCTTAGCTCAATTCTATTACACTCAGCAAATTAATTTTCTGCATCAAATTTGTTAGGACCTCTTTTAAGACCCAGGATATAATCTATCTTGGTGAATATTCAATATGCATTTGAAAAGAGGTATATTCTGATTGAGTGAGTGAGTGGAGTATTACATAAATATCTACTAGATCTAGCTGGTTGATGGTGTTCACTTTTTCTATATTTTTGCTGATTTTCTGTCTACTAGTTCTGTTGTGAATGAGAGAGGAGTATAGAAAATAGTCACAAAAATTAGGAATATTTCTGTTTTTCCTTCCAGATCTAACAGGTTTTGCCTCACATCATTTGAAGCTACGGTGTTAGGTGCATACTTTGTGAATTCCCCTTTTTATCATGATGTGATGTCCACCTTTATCTCTAATAATTTTTTGTGCTCTGAATTTGTCTGACATTAATATAGATAGTTCTGCTCTTTTTAATGGGTGTTTTTATGGTATATTTTTTCCATCCTTTAATTTTCAACTATCTATGTTATTATATTTGAAGTGAACCTCAGAAGACATCTTATAGTGTAGTCACTTTTTATTTGTTCATTTGTTCATCCAAAATCCAATCTGACAATATATGTCTTTTAATTGATATGTTTAGATAAGTTACATTTAATCTAACTACTGATATTTTTGGATTCAGATCTGCCATTTTGCTGTTTTCTGCTTGTCCTCTCTGGTTTTCATTTTTGTGTTTCCCATTTCCCGGCTTCTTTTGCACTATTTGAACATTTTTTAGCATTCACTTTCATTTACCTATGTATTTTTAAACCACACATGTTTGTATATTAGTGAGTACTCTGGGGATTACAAGGAAACATTAACTTTACATAGTCTACTTGGAAGCAATATTTTATCACTTTAAGTGGAATGTAGAAACATTTCCATCATATGCAGCAAAATAGGTAGGCAGCCAATAGGGAGCTGCTTAATAGCTACAGCCAGAAAGAGTCACAAAATAGAGAGTAAGAGGCTAAGGGCAGTCACCATTGAGCCAATAAAAGTTATTATCCCCTGCTTAGTGACCAGTCCTGAGCTAATTTTCAGATTCAGAATCTATTGTCCGAAGAAGTAGCCAGAAGGAAGGATCCTGCAACATTCTGACAAGCATATAGTCTGATGATTCCCCCACTCCTTATTCGCAGGAACCTATAGCCATTTACTTGGATGACTGTATTTGGAGAAAGAAATTCTCAGACATCTCAAGGGCTATTGGTCATACGGTGTAAGCAAACACTGATACCTGAAAAACCAAAACGTCACCATGGCCCCACTGCTAGAATGGGGGTAAGGTGCCAAGGTAATAAATAGGGTTCTGAGTAAACTCTGTCTTTATGTGATCCCACTGGGTCTATGAACACATCCAGTGGTCATTTCTCTAACACAAGTTTATCATTAGAATTGATATGTTTGACAGTTGGAATAACCCCCCTCCCACCCATCCCAACCTCCTATTGTGTCCTTGGCCTTTGGGTAAGAACTCTTATAAATAGGAAGGGTAAGCGGACACCTCTTACTATTTCCTCAACCCCACCCTAAGACAAAAGAGTTAATTAGGAACAATATTGCATCTTGAGGAGGGGAAAAGCAGAGAGCATTGATGACATAAAGGATACAAAGAGTGGGGGCTACACATCTTCATTTAATTTGCCAGCCTTCTCCCTCCAGACACCACAGGGATGCTGGAGGATGACGAGACTATTGTGAGTGCAAACAGGTAGTGGTCCCAGTCACTGATGCCTCGTCAGACATGGTGCCTCTTCCTAAAGCAGGTCCATGGGATTCAACCGTGGATTAGCCAGATGCCTTCTTTCTCACTTTGATTGGAAAATAGTATTCGAAAAGTTCATATTCAGGTGAGTTACACGGTAACACTCCTTTACGGTCTTGCCTCAGGGTTATGTTAACCCTCCTGCTTCTCTTGCAGTCTTAAGACATCTGGAGTACCTGGGCATCTCAGAGCATCACACTGATACGCCGACAGCAGCATGCTGCTCAGTCAGGACACGCGCGGGATGACGGATGCCTAGTATACTCGGTGACTTGGTAAGACCTACATGCTCCAGAGAGAAGGAGATAAATCCTGTGACGATCTGGGAACCTATCGCTTCAGTAAAGGTTTCATGAGTCTAGTGGTCAGGGACTCTCTGCCGACCTCCTTCAAGTAAAAGACAAATCGCCACATCTTGCATCCCCTACCAATGAGAAGAATGGTACCTGGATGTCTCTTTGAACCCTGGAGGCAACACATTCAACATCTAGTAGTACTGCTCCAACTCATCAACTGCGTGAGAGGGAAGGATGCCCCCTTCAGGTGAGGGAGTCGGAAGGGGCTGTCCAGCAGGCCCAGAGTGTGCTTGAGGGATATGATCTGCAGACCCGATGGTAGAAGCGGTGTCAGTGGTGGGAAAATGCTGTTCATTGTGTGGGCTTTCTGTCCTTGAGGAATAGATCAGATACTTATCAGGCTATGACCCCTTTACCAATTAAGAGTTTAGGAATAAGTAGAAAATCACTTTGCTTAATCAACCTTGCACATTGTAACAGTGTTACTCAGGGCAGTCTGCTTCTAAAGATAATCTGCATAAAGAGCTTTACAGTTTACAAAAGCTCCTACCTGCAGTTTCTCCCTTGAGTCCCAAACGACCTGGTGGATAAGTGGGATTAAGAGGATGCCAGGCTCACTAAGCCACGAGGTTTACTCTCAACCATGTAGCTAGAAAGAAGCCAGTCCGGTTTCCACCATTTTAAAAATGAAGCTTAACCCTAATGGTGGGACTGCCTCTGATTTCCAGACAGCCTGCTCTCCATCCTTCTCAGGAGTGTACTTCCACTTTGCCTATAAACACCTGCCCCTTAAGAATGAAAAAAATTAAGGCAAGATGCCAGTCCAGTCTCAGATGACCTGACTTCCAAATTCCCACCTCTTCCTCAAATAACACAAGGCAAATTAGATGTTTAACCTTCTATATTCACAAATAGATAGTGGAGGACTATACTCCATACAGACTGCCTGTCTTATGTTTTTTGGTTTGGTTTCATTTTTTATCATAAACCTAAAAGGAGTCCAGAAAATAATTGGAATTAGTATTTACTTTTTATATTGGGAGATAATTTAAGAATCAGGCCAACATCCAACATCCAACGCTGGCCTAAACGAGAATTGCAATGTTTTTAACATCCAGAACCTACATCCAATATCTGTATATTTACCAGTCTGTCTATTACTGCTGTCTATTATCAATCTACCTACCTATCTGTATATCCACTGTTTTTATTATCTATCTATCATCTATCTATCTATCACCTATCTGTCTGTCATCTATCTGTCAATCATCTATCTAACTATGCGTCCACCCCTCCATCCCCTGCACCTACCCCCCTATCCATCTCCCTACCTGTGTGGGCTCTCACTGGATGATCTCTGGCAATGCCATCACTGACTTCATCCCAGCACTTGCACTTCTGGCATGAAGACTCATTTCAGCATTTCTATGAAAAATTATAACATGAGTTCCACAATAGCTTTTACCAAATAATTTGTATGGTTATTAAATATTAAGGCATAATATTAAAACTACAAAAATAATTCCCTTACCAAGCAGTAGAGGCTTAAAGAATCCTAGGGTCTTTGGGCTTGCCGGCCATCCCTGCCGGAGCAGCCACATCACTCGGTGATCAGTTTCCTCATCCAAGTCATCTAAGTCTAGCTCCTCTTTCTTTGAAGAGCCCCAGGAAAACCCAAAAGAAGGGAAAGGAATAAACAGTGAGGGATGTTGTGCCGCCTCCTAAAGTGCCACGTGAGTAGGAAGAAGACGCTTTATTGACCAATCACTTTCACATACTGTTGTCTAATCACCAAAATACAACCCTCATGCTCCAGGGTGGACTGCAAGAGGTGTCCTCCTCCAGGATGATGTTCTGACTGCAAGAGGGTGCACCTGTTTGAAGGGTTCACACATTTTCAGATCCAGATGGTCTGCAAAATCAACAAAGGACAAGTAACAAATACAAAAGTATCTTGAATGAACAATATAAGGTACTAAACATCCAGGGATTGAGTGTGTCAGGGGTTAAAATATGCCAAAGCATTTTGCTTATGTTTGAGAAGACAAAAAGTGCTTACATGTGGCATAGTTCATGACCTCTGAACTCAAAGGGAGGAAACAATGCTCAGAAGGCTCCCTGCCTGTACATGACTTACTGTTAGCAGATTCAGCACAGCCATGGGAAGCTGTGGTGGGGATGAGATGTTTGAAGAAGGAAGTGTTAGAAGATTATAGTAACAAATGCCTATGGTTTTCTAGGGAGCAGATACCCTTGCAGGTCTGCTTCCAGAAACCATTGCAGTTTGTCCCTAACTGGGTTAATGCTTTGACTTGTTGACTAAAATAGACTGGGAAGGGCAGTTTGAGTCCAAAGAGGAGCCCAGGAGACTAGAAATACACCACCAACCACAGCGGCTGGTACTGGCCACAGTGCTACTGTGAGAAAAGAGACAACTGGCCACATGACCTAGAAAGCTGAGGTGCTCAGCTTATCAAAGAATGGAACAAAAGGTGTGTCATGGTGACCCCGGGTGCTCTCAAGAAGAGTTTGTGAGTCTTCCAGAACCAGACTGAAAGTATTTTGCATATTTCCTTAAGGCAGGGGACAAGCAAGGAAAAGATCACTGAGCAGCAAGAAGACAAAAAATGGGAAGAGCATGTCAGAGGGAATGTGCAGGATGCTGAGCTAGAAAGTGCCGCCAACCACAAGAGAATGTTATTCACGTTGAGATGAGTGTTATTCATGTTTGCATGAGTGACCTGTTTCTTAATGTATGGTGAAAACCAGTAAAATACTATCAGCTACAAAGGGATGTATGCTCAATGTGCTTAATGTGTGTGTCTCTATGCTCAAAAAAAATACAGTCTCCTTTGACGAATATGTTTAACTATCTTATCTTGTCCCAACATATATGCAAAACAAATTTAAAAAACCCAAAATACCACAACAAGATAGGCAAAACCAACTCAGCAACCACATACACTCAGAAACAATCTCACCTTCCTGGTTTCATGCTGTTGAATTTCAGTGTGAGGTTTTAACATTGACCGTATGCAGGCCCAATTCAATGGCTCATATACATGGATTATTTTAATATTTGAAATGATCTGCTTCCCAGCATCACTTCAAAATTGTAGTTCTTATGTATTGTTGATGTGAGGAAACCTTGGGCTGAACGATGTCATCCTCCGTAGTAATTTACAGCTCCCTGGGAAAAATGCCAGAGAGATTGGAGTGAGGCTGGCCTCTGGGCTGTCAGACTACAACCTAGGACTGATGCAATCTGTGGAAAATGTCTTTACAGTCTTTATTTGGTAAATATGGGGCTGTTTGGTATAGCCAGAAAGTCTATGGTAAACTCACCATAAGTAAAGAGATCTATATCACAAGAAGGACTGGGGTTGCAGGGCAAACCAGTCAGGTTAGTGTCTTGGGGAGGGAAGAGGGTAGAGAAAATCCAATGCAAAAGCTCCTGAATCCAAATGGTATTGTGAGTCTTAATTTTAGCTTATTTTCTAAGCTGCCTACTGGACCATGGACATCACTTTTCCAACCAAAAATTCAATGTCCTGATAATACACTATAGTTTCCTGGACATTCCCAGGTAGAGTGGAAATCTAGGTCCATTACCCCCTTACTCCATTTATGCCAAACTGTAATCCTAAACACAGGATAATCCAAATGATTGGGAGACTAGAAATACTTAGCAATTTTGCACCAGATTTTGTTCAGGAATGTTCAGTGTTCCTAATTTGTTACTTAGATAAATATGTTGTATTCAAAAATCAGAAAGCATTAGATTCCAGTGCATAAGATTCAATTTCATGTCTTTGTGGGGCAATAATGTTCACCCACAGTGCTTATCTATGGTGCTTGGTGGTGTTCTTATATTAAGTAATGAGCGGTACACAGATTGAGTTGTAATGTTGCTTTCATATTATTGCAGTAGACGTGGAGCTGTTTCATCTAATTGTCCTTTTAAGGAAGGAATTTCTGCCTGACTCTGGGGAGTGTGATCAGCAGATAGCCTCCATCTCGGTTCCTTCGGGCTCAGCCTTAGCTGCCGAAGCCCATCTGGCACACGATCACATTCTTCCTTGGGGCCACTTGCATCCAGTGACTGAGTGAAGCAAGGTATAAAGCCCAGTTCAACCCAGTGATGGACAGAACTTGCTCCAAGGCTCCCAGCCAGGTTTCCTGAAGCTTTCTTGTTCCTGCATCTCAGCACCACCTCTCTGTCTCTTTTATCTTCCCTTGTTCTCTTTCTTTTATCAGATATTAACTCTTGTTATTTTGCACTAAAAGTTCCAATTTAGTGTCTTGGGCTAGAGAATCCAATATTTACTAACAGAAAGCATGTGATAAGATGGGATCCAGTAAACTGGACCACTTGCTTCCTGGCTGGAAGTTCTACCTGATTTGGGTAGAAGAGTGGCAGTGGAATACAGACTCATGCATGCACAGGTACAAGCATTAAAATTTCCACCAGTGGAAAATCAGGGAATGTCTTGATGGAAGGGAATGCACTGACAGGCACACATTCATAAGGCATTAGAACTTATGGTCTCAGTAAGTAAACAGTAAATATAAGAATGAAGATTTGTGATGGCCATTGCTGAACACCACTGTGGTTGAGGCCCACTAGGAGGCAAGTGGAAACCAGGTGTGGGAGCCACAAGGACTCTTTGGTTCATGCAAGAGTCCATGTCTATATCATATAGAGGAACCAGAAAACCGAGTTTACAACATCATAGTCAGAGTAACTGAACTTATGAGACAGTTAACTGCCCACCATGGCACTGTGGCCCTGGCTGGGAAAATCCAGGGCTCTGAGACATAGGATGGGCACATTTGGGTGGAAGCTTCCAAGTATTAGGACCCTGTAAAGCTGTTAACCTTGCAAACTCACAGAAGTGTCCCGACCTAACTTAGTCAGTCTAGCACTTTCCCATGCGGAAAAATAATCCAGAGGCCTCTGCTGCGGAAGGTAATGGGTGCCCCTCAGGATCTGCCCTCCCCTCTACTCTTGGCCATTAAGCTATAACTGGAGTAAAACTGTTGTAGAACAGAGCCGTGGAAATGCTGAAGGTAGCCAGAGTTCTCCAGAGAAACGAACCAACAGAATACAGAGAGGGAGACAGAGAGGGCACAGTACAGGAACTGGCTCACAGGACTATAAAGGTGGCGAAGCCCCACGATCTGCTGTCTGCAAGCTGGAGAACCAGGACAGCTGGTGGTGTAACTCAGTCTGAGATCAAAAGCCTGAGAACCAGAGCAGCTGGAGGTGTGCCTCCCAGTCTGAGGCCCACGGCCTGAGAAACCTGAACTCATATGTCTGGAGATGGGCCTCCCAGTTCAAAAAGAGAGAGAGAGAACACCCCCTTCCTGTGCCTCTTTGTTCTACTCAGGCCCTCAATAGGTTGGCTGATGCCCATTCACATTAATGAGGGCAGATCTTGAACAGGACTACTGATTCAAATGCTAATCTCTTCTGGAACTACCCACACAGACATACCCAGAAATAATGTATTACCAGTAAACTGGGCATCCCTTTGTCCAGTCAAGTTGACAAATAAAATTAACCATCACCCTGGGCCTTGTAAGGGAACCAAAGGGCTGCTGAAGGTAGAACTAAGCCAACATGTACCCGTGAGAGCCAGAGAAGTACACGTGTGATTAGACTCTAAGGACCCAGAACATAAACTATGGATGGGGAAGGGTTTTATCAACCTCAGAGGTCTCTCTCAAGGCACCAAATCTAACACCCTGGCAAGGATCCCACAAGTTGCTACAAACTCACATGTGCAAAAGCAATGCAAAGATGGCGCTAAATTGAAATGACAAAACTGCCCAGAGGTGGTAGAGGAAGGGATTAAAAGATCATGGAAGTGGGCATGCTGGAATGCAATGCCAGTTGGCTATGGGGTGAATGGTGTGGGCTGATGTGGGCATTGTAGGAGAGTATGATGGAAAAACAGATGACTGCTCAAAAGTTTGGGCCACCTGAAAGGCTGTAGATTCTAAAAGACAACAGTGTCAAGAGGATGTTTTTGAGACAGAAGAGAAAAGGATATTTATGTGTGGAGTGCAGTGTCTTAATCACATGGAGACACAGGAGAGAGGGGAAATGATGGCGTGTGGTCCTGGAGGAATGGTGAGGACATAGGATCAAGGGCAAGGGTGAGGGGTGGCCTGAGACCAGGATACAGAGTACATTGCATTCAGAGGTTCAAAAGAACACATACAAAATCTATTTCCTACTATATTTGTAAGTACAGAACATTATTTTTAAAGAAATCATTTTTTGCAAGGGGCCTTAATATTCTTAGTAAGTTAGGATGTGAAGTCATTGGTTCAAGTGATAAAAGTTGTACTGAGTTTAAGAGATGGGGAGAAAGGAAGTTTGGGAGCTGTTGGTGGAGGGAAAGGAGAGGTCGTGACCGAAATGAATGAAAGGAAACAAATGAAATCAAAGGCCAGTCGGCATCATTCCAAGGTTCAGTGATTTCCTCCAACAGTGTCCGGGCCCCAAAAGGGATAGAAATGGGAGTGTGGCATTGACCCGGAGTTGAGTTGTGGAGACAGACTCATGGATAGAGGTAGAGTGTATGTGCCCACGGGCACAGACTAGATGGTAATGGGAGGGGACATGTCTCAATGGGATGGAAATACAGATAGCTCAGTGTACTCACTGGCTTGAAATCACATAATTCTCTTTTCATAACCTACGTTAATGTCGCTAGACATTTGCCAAGAGGAAGAAAAGTCTGTGAAAAAATAAGCAGAATGAGCTACTCAAACAAAGATGAATAGAACAAGACAAAAAGCTGCATAAAGTGCTATGTTTATTTGTGCTTAATTCTTAGCTCCCTTTTTTAGGACATGGCCTTTTCTACCCTCCTCCAGTTCATCATCCCTTATCTCTGCTCCATCAGCCAAAGTGTACCCCCTCAATTTTTGCTGGGGAAATAAAGATTCTCAGGGAAGGGGTAGATAGTCCAGAGCCTAGAGGGAAGATCAAGGGCAGCTGGAGACATACAGGGCTGATGGAGAAGTCAAACTGAGCCAACAAAAGTGGTTCTTCTCTTGGCCACCACAGTCATTTAGGACTGCTAAATACTCTTGAGCTGGACTACAAATTCATAGCCAGGAAGCAGGTAAAACTGACCATAGTTCTCATTCTGGATTAGGTTTCAATAATTTCCAATCAATCACTGTGCTCTATTTATAGCACACAGGAATAAAATTCTCTTTGTTTTCATATATGCAGTTAAGTTTCTCTCCTTTTAAAGTAAGCAAATGATGGTATGATCCCTATGGACAATTTCAGATCTATATACAATGATTATATTCTAATGCTGGCTGAAATGCACTCCTGTCTTGTTATTTATTTTGAGCTTGTACATCATCAGGCTACCAAAAGACGCTAAAAGGAGAGCCCTCTGCATTTGTTCATGGAGTAGTTCCAGATGACCAGATGATTTCTCTGTATCACTTCAATATTCTTTGCTATAATTGAATTTTCAGAGATTACATTAATCAGTTCTTGCCACAGTTCATTTGCTTTGGTTCGTTGTTTGCTCATGCATAAATGATTCACAGCTGATTGAGCCACTCAGTTTTGGGTCCTATACCCTTTTGTAAATGTTCACAGACCCATGAACTTCAAACAGAAGTTTGCTGGAAGTTTCTGCTTTGGGATAGAATGTAGCAGATTGTGTCAGATCACTGTTTCTACAACAACTCCAAAAGAGCCAGGTACATTTCTTGTCAGAAACCATGCAAGCCAATATCAATAGAGCCATATTAAAGTGCAGAAAGAAATTAGCCCACTTAGATTTCTAACCAAGTAAAAATATCTACCAAAAACGAAGACAAAATAAACACTTTCCAGAAAAACAAAAATAGCTGAGAGAATTTGGCACACTGCAAAAAACTCCTTAAGGATAGATACATAATGTCAACCCGAGAGCTGCTAAAAATAAATAGATAGTGGTATAGATCATATGCCAATAGTATAAAGTGGAACACAAAGAGCACAAAATCATTTTTTTTTAAAAGGACAGAAATAGAGACAAAAGGAAATAGTGAGAAGATGGAAATAAAAATATGGTAGCTCTAACCCAATCACTTCAACAATTACGCTAAATACAAATAATCCAAGCATTCCACTTATAAGATTTCCAAAGTTAATTTTAAAAGTGTGACATAAATACATGCTGTGGACAAAAAAGTCAATTTTAAATTTAAAGATCCAAAGATAAAAACTTAAACAAAGGGAGAAGGTAGACCATGGAAACAGTTAATCTCAAGAAAGCAGGAGTGGCTATATTGATATGATACAAAGTAGACTTCGGGACAAGAATTATTGCCAGAGACAAAGAGGAATATTTCCTAATAATATCGGGGTTAATTCATTAAAACACATGAAAAACCTAAAGGCATACAAGACCTAACAGCAGAGCTTGAAAATTCATGAACAAAAAACATTAGCATATCCACAGTTACAGTTGGAGATTTCAACATTTATACCTCAGTAATTCACAGTCATTAGATAATATTGATAACCTCTGATAACACTGATCATGAAAAAAAGACAGAAGACACAAATTGCCTTACAGCAGGAATGAAAAGATTGATAAAAATATACCAGGTAATTGGAAGTAAGAAATCATGTAGCAATACTGATAACATGCAAAATAAAATTCAATGAAAAAGAAAATATGATAAATAATTTATAACAATTATGGTATCTATTCACCAAAATCCAGCCACTGATTTTGTAAAACAGAAATCACAAAGAGACACGGAGACATAAATAGGAACACAATAATAGTGGGATATTTTAACCCACTCCATTCGGTGTAAGATAGAGAAACTGGACAAAACATAGTGAGGGTATAGAAGATCTGAACAACATAATTTAATAGCTACTATTTATAAATGTCAGTACATAAAACTATTATTTTATAGTTCATATATATGGCTCTATTTTAAATATCTCAGTCAATAATGTACTAGATATAATTCAATGTGTTGTGTATGCAAGTGTGTCTTACATGTATGCATGTGGTTTTGCAACTTTTCTCTAAGCCTGAATTCATTTCAATATATCATTTGTCAATAAAAATAACTACACTCTGATCAGAAAGAACACACGTTCTTCTCTAGGGCACATGAACCAGTCAGAAATATTGACCTATTTATTGGCTCACCAACACAATCCCTGTGTTTCATATAAAGCAGAAATAGTGTAAACAACAATCTCAGAAAACAATGCTACAAAACTGGCAATTAGCAAAATTTGAAAAGGCATTTCAGCTGGAAATTGAAAACCATCTATTGAACATCTCTTGAGTGGAAAGGGAAATAAAAATAGAAGTTAGAGATTTTATAAAATATAATGATAACAAAACACTACGTCAGATTGGTGGCATATATCCACAATTAAAGGGAACTTCATGGCTTTAAATACTGCTGGTTCACAAACTCAGAGCTTCCCGGGTAATCTGAAACCTGCGCCAAACATGCAGGTACATACAGAGCAGGAGAGAGACAAACAAAAAAGGAGAAGAAAAGACTGGAGGGGGCAGGGTTAAGTAACTGGGCACTTACTTACGAAGCTTGTCTTGGGGGCTGCAGCACAAGGAAATTGCTTCTTGGGCTGCCAGAATCTTATAAATTTATATAGAAGCTTTAACAGGTGTGGGTAAAATTGCAAAATTTCCAGAATGCCTCACCTGACTTTGGTGCATCTCCATATCAACGGCGTTCCTAAGGGGCGGAGAGAAGTAGTTCATCTCTTTATCAATGGGTAATTACCAGGGCAACCGAGGGCTTATGGGAACCTGAGAGGTTGGGAGGAGGCTTCGCTTGCTTCTGCTGGAGCAGGAAAGAGCCGGTGCCCGGACTGCAGTTTGTAAGCAATAAATGGTTTTGGACTTTATTTCTCCCTTTGACCGATTTTGATTTTAGGGGTTTTTTGCCCTGGGATTTCCTCTCCCTGGAGTTACATCTGGCGGTGGTCGGCAGGGTCTCTGAACCCGAAATCTGTCTAAATGGGTGCGTCCTTTGGGAGGGCTGCCCCTAGAGATGGCAGGGAGATGCCTGGAACTCCCGTGGTGGATGGTGGAGGCCCAGCGGATGCAGTGGCAGAGGGAGTAGCTTCGCCTGTTATTGCCGACCTGCCTGTGGGGCTTCCAATTCGGGAGCCCCTAATGGGGAATTGGTCTAGGGTAAAGCACCTCCTACAGGGGTGGGGCCTTCCCCGCTGGGGAAGGGTGGGGATACTGGAAGCTGCAGAATTAGCCCTCCATGAGACAGAAGACTGCTTAGAGACCCTGAGTGGCCATGTAGCAGCTGGCACTGTACTGTCTCTTTTCATCGGGATAATGGAAAATGTTATACAAGAGAGAGGGCTATCAGGAGAGAGGATTAGTGAGATGGTTAGCGAGGAGAGAGAGGGACTTGGCAGGAGAGAGACACACTTCAGCATCACTTCTAGGAGCTGGGTGATGACTTATGGGATGCCATTAAGGAAGAGAAACAGTTACTGAAAAGACAGGTCATGCTCCTGGAAGATTCCTTAGCAGCGGTGAGGGGGGAGGCAGCAGGAGAAGCCGCGTAGCAGGAGGCTGTGGGGGAGGGGGAGGAAAGAGCAGTGCCTTGGGCCCCAGAGATGGAGGAGGAACTGGGGTGGGAGAAGAGGAGGAGGCGGGGCCCTGGGCCGATCTGCTGCCGAGGCCACTGCCCAAGGTACCAGCCTCTCCTGTATTAAAGGCCTGCCCAGCTGTAATTAAGAAAATAAAAATGAAACAACCGTGGGCTCCTCAGGGGAAGAAGCCTCCCCCTCCCCAGGCTGTGGAGCACTCCATGCTCTGTCCCTGAATCCAGGATGAGCTGGTGGACATGAGGTCGGGTATAGGCAGAGGCCGTCGGATTCTCTGCCTACATGGCTTTTATGTCTCTGGGATATGGGGCTGGAAAACATTGTTATGTGGGTACTGAAATGAGTAGACTGGCTTCCCTGATGACTCATCCTTCCCTCCAGCAGCGGTTGCAAGTGCCCGTCTTGCCTTAAGGAATCATAAATCAGACACTTCTGGAATGGCTGACAGCTGCCATCAGGGCAGTTTGGCCTAATCAAGATGACTTACCATATTTACCCATTTATCCACTAGTTGCAAAATGTATGTAGAGCTCCAATAGGTATTGTGGGAATTGGGTATGAAAAATATCATCTATAATATGGACCTCCAGGGCCCTGATGAGGAGGTGTTCACTGTAGTAATGAGAAATCTGGTGCTGCATACAGCTCCCACATCTCTCTTTGGGTCCCTAGTGAATACTCTTGCCCCCCACATAGGGCAACCCATAAGAGAGGCTACTCATACTTTAGCAGATCTGGGGGATGTTGAAACAATAAGGGCACAGAAGAAAGTATGGGCTATGACTGAAAGGAGAGGTGCAAAAGGCCCCATGAAGGTCTTGAGGACCCAGATGTGGGTTGATTTGATAAAGGCTGAAGTAGTGAAAGAAAACTTGATGGGCAGCCCAACAGAATCTTGTTAGAACCGTGGCACCAATTAAAGCCAGAGCAGCAGTTCCAGTCGCTGAGGTCCAGGACATGGCAACTGGAGTCAGGGCCTCATGCCTGGCCTGTGTCCCTGCAAAGCTTCATGGGAGACAGTACTCAGAATTTTCCTGAGCCCTCTCCCCCACAGGAGGATGACTGGGCATCGCAGTTTGACAGAGGAGGGTGGGTCAAGGTCCCCACCTTGGGGGACAGGGTGGGGACCAGAGGCCACATGTAGAATTAACAATTCATCGGTCCCTGTGAATGTACAATGTGTCCTGGCGCTGGTGGACACAGGAGCTGAGTGTTCTCTGATTTATGGCAACACTGAGCACTTTACAGGGACCCCTGCTGTGATAGATGGCTATGGGGGTAAGGCTATTAGAGTGAAGAAAGACTAAATACCATTGGGAATAGAGCGTTTCTCCCCAAAGGAGTATATTGTGGACATTCCTCCCATCCCTGAATATATTTTGGGGTAGATATCCTGCAGGGCCTGTGGTTACAGACCAGTGCAGGTGAGTTCAGACTGAGGTTACATGTGGTAAAGGCAGTTCTGAGGGAACATGCTAAGCACGTACCTGTAGCTCTGCCTGTACTTCAGCAGGTGACAAATACTAAGCAGTATAAATTGCTTGGGGGGCACAAGGAAATTGGAGAAACTCTACAGAGAGTTGGAGAAGGTGGGCATCAAAAGCCCACTCATAGTCCTTTTAATTCCCAGTGTGACCAGTAAGAAAGTCAGACAGCTCCTGGCATATGATCATGGACTACAGGAATTGAATTAAGTCACACCCCCTTTGCATGTTGCTGTCCCCTCTATAGCCCCCATTCTGGACGCCCTCAGCCATGAGCAGGGAACATATCATTATGTAGTGGACCTTGCTAATGCTTTCTTCTCTATTGACATAGCTCAGGAAAGCCAGGAACAGTTTGCCTTCACATGGGAAGGCTGGCAGTGGACATTCACTGTCCTTCTACAGGGATACCTCCACAGTCGCATCATCTGTCATGGACTTGTAGCCCAGGACTTGGCCACATGGAAGAAACTACAAACAGTGCAGCTGCATCACTACATTGATGATATTATGCTCACATCTGATTCTCTACCAGGTTTAGAAGGGGCAGTTCCCAGAGTGCGGCAACATCTACAGGAGAAAGGATGGGCTGTGAACAGCACCAAGGTTCAGGGACCTGGTTTGTCTGTAAAATTCTTGGGGGTTGCCTGGTCGGGTAAACTAAAGTTGTTCCTGAAGCAGTCATAGACAAGGCCCAGGCTTTCCCCACCCCTACCACTGTGGCAGTAGTACAAGAGTTTCTGGGTCTTTTGGGCTACTGGAGAGTGTTTATCTGCACTTGGCACAAATTCTGAAGCCCTTATGCCAATTGGTACAAAAGGGCATCAGGTGAGACTGGGATGAGACATGTGCAGCTGTTTTTACTGCTGCTAAGTGGGCAGTCAAGGCCATACAGGTCTTGAGTGTAATGGACTCATCAAGGCCCCATGAGCTAGATGTTCATGTAACTGAAGATGGTTATCGATGGGGTCTTTGGCAGTGGCTTGAATGGACACACCAACCTATTGGATTCTGGTCACAACTATGGAAAGGAGCAGAGGTCCAGTACACCTTGACAGAGAAGCAACTGGCTACTATATACTATGCCTTTCTGGCTATGGAGCCCATCATTGGAACAGCTCCGACCAAGGTAATAAGCACCTGGACCCAAAGGCCATGGAGTGGCACGGCACAGACACCTACACTGGTCAAATGGGGTGCATATTTACAGCAGCAGAGTGCCCTCACTACCCACCCCTTAAGTGGAGAACTCCCGCACTTATTGTTGTGACCTGTAACAGTGGAAAGCAGGAAGAACTTGCTTTTGAGCCATTGGTAGCTGAGAGTCCTTATTAGGAGGGAAAAGCCCCTATACCTGAGGATGCTTGGTACACAGATGGCTCCAGTCGTGGGCAGCCCCCAAAGTGGAGGGCAGTGGCTTTCCATCCTAAGACTGAGACAACATGGATGGAGGATGGAGAGGGGAAGAGCAGCCAGTGGGCTGAGTTGCTGGCAGTATGGCTCGTGATCAGCCAGGAGCTCTCCCCTGTAGTTGTCTGCACTGACAGCTGGGCCTTCTATCAGGGCTTGACCCTGTGGCTACCAACATGGTACCATGCCAACTGGATGGCTGGACACTGGCCCCTTTGGGGGCAAGAGTTATGGCAAGACCTATGGGCCTCTGGTCAGACTAAGACTGTTACCATATATCATGTGACTGGCCATTTGCCTTTGGCATCCCCAGGGAATATGAAGCAGACAGGTTGCCCCAGGTGCGCTGGCTAGAAGGAAAGCCTGCCTCTGATGTGGCCCAATGGCTACATCAGCATTTGTTGCATGCAGGGCAAAAGACCATGTGGGCTCTAGCCCATTGGTGGGGCTTGCCGTTGACCTTTGGAGAAGTCAGCCATGGATGGGAGCATGAGAGTCCCCAAAAAGAAGGCATTAGTTCAGGTGTCTGGGATCCCCATGGATTGCTCCTTGCCACGTGGACACTTTAAAAGGGATTGTGCAGGGCTGCCCAGGGGGGTGAGCGGGCCAAGAGTAAGCTCCTGTCTCTGGGATCAATCACAGCCCAACATCAGGGTGAGCAAAGTCTGACTCCAAACCCCTTAGACTTCTCGTGTTGAATAATCTTGTTTAGTATCAATTAGTTCACTTAGCTACCCTGATGCTTACTTTCTTCTTTACGCCCTGATTCATGTATGTTCTTTAGCTCAACTGTGAATAAAAAGTCACAACATTATGGACTCGTTATAAATTTCGTAGTTCACTTCTAACTGTAAAGATCCTGCTTTTTCTCCTGTCATGCTGATGTTCATGTCAGAAGAAAACTCACATGTCCACTATGAGTGCGAAAGACTGTTTACTACAAACTATTCTCAACTGCAAAAAATGTGGATTTGCGATAATACCTGTGTAAGGAAAAGTATATACTACTCAATCTGATTCAACACATTATATCCAAAGAATAAAAGATATAGGAAAGCATGTTATGCTTCAAAAATATAAGTCTGAGAGTGAGGCAGAAACAATAAAGACACTTTCCTAATGATGAAAAAGTATCAAAGTTAGAGAAAGTGTATCCCAAATGCCTACAATAACATCAAATATATTCTCATGTATGTGTCTCAGGCATGGGCATCTATCTATATTTGCAACTCAGCCTTGCAAATGCATGCACAAGATTTACTTAAGTTCCTTCTAGCAAATTTCCAGCTTATTCACACACTCCTGCTTTTTGTCTTAACATGATAAAATATTGCAAAATTTAAAAAAATGAATTAACCCAGCCATTTTTTCCTCTGTGGAATATAAATCAGCAACTATTTATAAACATTAGATTAATTATTATCAAAATACTTTCTCCAGAGGTGTTTGGCATTTTATATATGGAAATATTATTTGTCCTTGCATAATACCAACACCATAGAAAAAATAAATATGAATTTACTTTTGGGAAAGTAATCTAGAAGCTCGGTGTATTACTTCTCATTATTTTCAGGAACACTGTTCATATTTCTTCCTGATCTCTGCATTATGGTTGAACTGGTTGAACTGCTTTGAAAATTCCCACTGAGACTGCTATCTGGAGGGAGAATTATCTTGGCCTGCAAACTCTGAATTTGCATGCTGACTTGGACAAACTGCTTTTTTATTGCCCTCTGGCCAGTTCCTATGGCAGAGAAGTGCCAGTGGTAGTTGGCTAGGTGTACCATATCATAAAGAGGTATATTACAGAAGGGATCTAATATTGTAAATGTTCTCTTCTGGGCCTTGGAAGAAAGGCTGATTTCAGAATATAAACACTATCTTTAAACAGTAAGAGAGTAAAAAGTTCAGTCAGAGAAGGGCTTGTTATCTCTACTCAGGAGCTCTGGACCTTCTTATTGACACACTGACAAAGGTGATCTAATCAGGTTTTGAACATTTAAACAAGCAAGTTCTTGATTCTTTACTGCTTCCCACATCACAACCTCTTTTCCTTCTCTCAGGAAATAGCACCACCTCCCACTCACACAAGATAAAATACAGGAAATCTTGACTATTCTTCCCTCTCTCCCTGGACATCCTCCTCACATCCAATCCATCACCAAGTCTTATCTGTCAACTTCAGTTCCAGGGTGTATTCTAGCCCATTCGCTGTCTCCATATCTGTTAGCACCATCCTGTGCCAAGCCTCTGCCCTCTCAGTAGTATTGCAATGGCTTCCTAATGAACTCCTCTGCATCCACTGTTAATACCCTACAATGTACTCTCCACTCAGAGGCAAGAGTTATGTTTTTAAATGTGTCTCTGATAATGTTAACTCTCTTTCCCTCTCTGCACCCTGAAAGACCCCCCATTGCACTTAGTTTAAGATCCAAGTCAATTTCCCTATTTTACCAGGTCTCTCCATAAACATTCTAACCTGTTCCTAACTTGGGTCCACTTGCCTATGCTCTCGTCTTGGCCTGCCCATCTCTCCTCTGTTTTCAGCATCACTGCCTTCTTCTTGAATCCTCGGTTTAATTGTCATTCTCCAAAGAAGTTTTCTGATAAACCACTCCATATTTCCTACCACATTTTCCCATTACTCAATCATATTACTTTATTGTTTTTTGCACAACACTTACCTTTATCCCAGGGTTTCTCAACCTCTACATCATTGGTATTTTGGGCTAAATGATTCTTTGGTAGGGGGAGCAACAGTGATGGAAATGAAATAAAAGGAGAGATCACTGGAAATGAGAAGGCCAATAATATGAGACCAGGTACTGAATGGTCGTGTCGCAGATATTGAAGTATCCAGGGATGGCATCAGGAGCTGTGGTGAAAGAAATCCTGTGATTCAAGTGTCAACATATTTAGAGAATGAAGTAGAGTCATAGGAGATTGGTAAATGACAAGAATTAAGTGACTGACATTGTCTAATGATAAACTTTAAAGGAATTTGTGTTTCTGAGAAAGGAGAGGGGAAAAATTGCTTAGAAGTGACATGGTGAAAAACAGAGAGAACCTACTTCATTTTGTAGCCCTGTCATACCCAAGGGGACAGGTGAAAAAAAAAATTTACTATTTGAGAAGGCTGGAGGAGAAGCAGTATCTTCAGCGATGTGACAAGTTTCACTGGAACCAGGAAAGGTTAAGGGTAAAGATTTTGCTGAAGATCAACCACGTATTGGATGGAAAATGTAGGCAGCTTCTCATGTTCCCTCAACTGTCTCCTTTTCTGTTATTCTTTTTAAAGCAGTTTATTGAGCTATAATTCACACACCATACAATTCACTCACTTAAGTTGTACATTTCAAGGGTCTTTGGTATATCCAAGGAGTTGAGCACCAATCATGACAACCTAGTTTTAGGACATTTTTATGACACTAAATAGAAATTCTGAACCCATCAGCAGTCCCTCTCTGCCCCCTAGCCCTAGGCAAACACCAATTTCTCTTTCTAAAGATTTTACTGATTCTGAATATTTCATATAAATGGGGTCATTTAATATGTGGTCTTTTGTGACTGGCTTTTTTCATTGAGAATAATGTTCTCAAGGTTCATCTATGTTATGGCATGTATCTTCATTCCTTTTTATGGCTGAACATTATTCCATTGTACTGATAAACCACATTGAATTTACTCATTCATCAGTTGGTGGACATTTGCATTGTTTCTCCTTTGTGGCTCTTATGAGTAATGCTGCTATGAACATTTGTGCACAGGTGTTTGGACATATGTTTTCATTTTTCTTGGGTAGATACTTAGGAGTCAGATTGCTGGGTCATATCGTAACTATACTTAACACCAAAGCAACTGCACCATTTAACATTCTTACCAGTAATATATGAGTATTTGAGTTTCTCCACATTTTCACCAACATTTGTTATTATCTGTCTTTGTGGTTTTTGCCATCCTAGCAGGAATGATGCAGTATTACATTGTGGTCTTGATTTGCATTTTCCTAATGATCAGTGATAACTGAATATCTTATCATGTGATTATTGGCGATCTGTACAACTTCTTTGGGGAGATGTTTATTTAGATCCTAATCTGGATGCCTTTTATTTCCTTTCCCTGCCTAATAACCCTGGCTAACAATGTTGAATAGAAATGGTAAGAACAGATATATTTATCTTTTTTCTGGTTTTAGGGGAAAACATTCAGTCTTTCACCCAAAGTATGATGTTAGCCATGTTTTTTTTTTTAAATAGATACCCCTTTATCAGGTTAAGGAAGTTCTCTTCTATTTTCAGTTTGTTGAGCATTTTTATCATGAAAGGTTGCTGGATTTTTGTCAGGTGCTTTTTCTGTGTCAATTGAGAAGATCCTGTAGCTTTTATTTTTTATTCTATTGGCATGATGTATTATGTTAAACTGATTTTTGGATATTAAGCCAAGCTTGCATTCTTGGGAGAGATCCCACTTGGCCACAGTGTATAATCTCTTTCATATGTTGCCAGATTATTTTTGATGGTATGCTGTAGAGGATTTCTGCATCGATATACATAGGGGATATTGGTTGTAGTGTTCTTTTCTTGTGACTTCTTTGTTCAGGTTTGGTATCAGGGTAATACTGACCTTATAGAATGATTTGAGAAGTATTTCCTCTGCTTCTATTTTATGGAAAAATTTGATATAAATTGAAGAACTAGTATTAAATAATTGGTATTTATTCTTATTTAAGTATACAGTAGCATTTATCATTTGGTCCTTTTTTTAAAGGAAATATTTAAACTACTAATTCAATTTCTTTACTTATTACATAGGCCCATTCAAATTTTCTATATCTTCTGCAGTTTTACCAGTTTGTGAACTTACTATGAATTTTTCCATTTCACTTCAGTTATCTGATTTGTAGGCATCCCATTGCTCACTCCCTTGTAATCATTTTTATTTCTGTAATGATGTAGCACTATCCCTCCTGCCTCCTTCTTTAAAAAGCCACTACCTCCTCTCGGGAGCACTACCACCTCCACATTTGCTGGTGTTCTTGCAGAACTTCCCCAGATGAATTAGTCCCTGCAATGGCCCCAGGTCTGTTGGTCTTCATGCTGTATATGCCGAGCCTTATCTTCCTTCAGATGGCCTTCAATTTCTGATTTATTTTAAACAATGCATCATCAGTCGTGGGATCCATCTTTCTGAGTGGTTAATGAAGGGCTGGACACAATTGTAAGAATGCATCACAGTTAATTCCTTGTGGGGTAAAACTTGTACAAAAGTAGGAACAGGATAGTGCTCGGATGATAAATTTCCTTTTCTTTCTCTCTTCCATGGGCCACCTCAAGGTGCAGCATCTTCTGTGGCTAGAGAAAGCGCATGTGGTGAGTGAACATACCAGTTCAGCAACCTACTTCCTCCTTTACAGATGATGATGAAGCTGTGGTCAGCATGTCAACACACACAAGACACTGGGCTGTGCCTTTCATTTTGCCTTCTTCTCCTTCCTCATGCTCACGGCCCCAGGCTTGTACCTTCCAAATTAAGTTTAATAGCACCTCAGGCTCTGCTTTCTGTGGTTGCCGATGAGTTCTAGTTTATCTACAGAGGTACGTTTTTAAGAAGTGGAGACCCAGTTGGATCTAATAATCAGAAAGCGGTTTGTGGATGAGAGTTCTAATGGTGATGGATGACCTGGGAACCTGGGACTTTGGATGATAATTTTGGTAAACAAGAACTTGATGTGGTTAATTCTGAGGAGTTTTATTCTGTTTTCAGTGGGAATATGTAGTCAGTTTTATTTACTGTCTCTGAGTAGATGGTCTCTTAGGTGTCTTAGAGTAAGTTATATGGCAGCAGCTGGTTTGACCTGGAGCACACCAACACCCCAGGGGCATTCCTAAGATCTGCTGTGGTCTAGACCTTCCTTTGGTTGGAAGTGGAACATATTTTCAGGTCATAGTTTCTTTGTCCTATTGCTCAGTGTTCACAAACCTAGCACATGTTTAGCTGAGCTTTAAGAATATCATCTTCTGATCGGTAACATAGAATGCCTATTCTCTACAGTGTTGGGAAAGGTTTTAAATTTAATTAATAGGTACAAAACTTAATTAAAATCCTGGTAGAGAAAAAAGCACCTGTGAGGAATTTTTTAAAAGGAATTTGGAGCCTATTTTTTTCCAGACTAAAACAACATTAGCTATTCTCTTGTGTATCTTGAATCCCCAAGCATATTAATTCTACAATATATTGAGGAATGTAAGTGAAACCCGCATCCACACTGTTCTCTTGCATTTGGTAAGCTTGGTAAGTGATTTTTCTCTGCCCAAGCTCAGCTTCACCGATGGAAGAGTGGTGGCTTTGAGGGGCAGTGTGTATAACACCAACGCTTACAACACTAGTGGCAACTTGGCTCATTGCAAGGAACACACTTGCTCTGCTACTAATATAAGGTAAATGAACTGTCCTAGGTTATATTCAACATGTTCACTTGTATCAGTTCTTGTTTTTCTCAGGAAAATCAAGTGAGTCAGTAGGACCAGTATTAATGTAAAACAAGAAATCTTGGGCCCTTTACTCAAGGTGTTATATGAGGATTCTCATGCGCTGAGGGCAGTGCTTTATTTCCATAAGCTAAGAGGATACAAGACACAGCTAGAATCCAAGTAAAGGCCCCTCCCACAATTTCCTTCCAATGTTTGATTAGCTACTGTATTAGCCTGCTTGGGCTGCCATAACAAAATACAGGCTGGGTAGCTTAAACTGCGGACATGTATTTTTTTTACCGTTCTGGAGGCTTAAAGTCCAAGATCAAGGTGCCAAGAAATTCAGTTTCTGGTGAGGTCTCTCTCCTGGTCTGCAGACAGCTGCCTTCTTGCATGTCATCCTCACATGATCTTTCCCCTGTTAGTGCACAGAGAGATAGACATCTCCACTTCTTCTTAGAAAGACACTCATGTTATTGGATTGAGGCCCCACCCTTATGACCTCACTTAACCTTAATTATCTCCTTAAAGGCCCTACCTCCAAACACAGCCACACTGGAATTTAAGGCTTCAACATAAGAATCGGGGTGAACACAATCCAGCCCCCAACAGCAAGCAATAATAATCATATCAACAACAACAATACAAACTCACCTAAATAAGAGTATACAAACATATTACATTGATTTTAAGGTGTTTATAGGGTCACCAGTTGGATAGGTCATAACATACATAGGCATGAGAAATTAAGATCTGTAAAGTTGTAGCACTTTGTGTAAGGGTAGACCCTTGTGTCATAAGAAAACATATAAAATCAGAAATATGTTTCAAAATTGCATGTAAAATAATGTGTTTGAAAACTTATCAACTTGATCATTCAAAAATCTTACTGAAGTTAAGAGATTTCAAATTTCCTTCATAGTCACAACAAAGCATGGACTTACAGTCTAAAATTTGAAAAATAACAGAAAAGGAAAATCGGTGAATTAAGAGTAAGAAAAAAAACTGAATGACAGAGAGCAAATACTATACTGTGGCATAATCAATTGGCACCTTTTCCTCTAAAATCAGCATTACATATAATAAGTACATTACATATAATAAGTACAAAGAAGGTCTTTGTACTTCCTAACTCACAAAGATAAGAAAAGATCCAATATTTTGAAGTCCAAAGAAAGAAAATAAAATAATCTCTATAATCTTCAGAAGCATCAACAATTCTATAATAAATGAGTTTTTAAATTTACTACTGTATGAAATGTAGGATTTAGCTGCTGAGACAGAAAGTGCATGGCCTCACTACATCAAGTTCTTACTGACCTTACTCCGTAGTCCCACTTACGCTTACTTATATTTACTCTGGAGTAATAATATTGACAAAAACAAAGACATGAGTTTCCAAAGTATTTTGTGCCATATCTGAGGTAAAGTATATTAATGACATAAAATACTGTCTTAAAAAGTCACAAGCTTAAAGAAAAACATGGGGTATTTGGGGGTTCAAGGCTCTTCCTGTGGGAGGAGCTTCCATTTCACTGGGAGATCAGTTTTCTCATCAAAGTCCTCCAGCTTCTGCTCTTTGGAGAGCTCCAGAAAAACCTATAAGGGAGGAAAAAATGAAGAGAAAGAGATCTCACACTGCCTCCTGTAGCTCCCAAAGAGTGAAGAGTGTATGCACATATTGTAATTTATATCCATGGATGATATAAAATCACTAAAACCGACCCACCTGCTCCAGGGCGGACTGCGAGAGGCTGTACTCCTCCAGGTCGAAGCTCTGTTTAACTGCAGGAGGATGGATGCACATTGAGGATTCATTTATTTTTTATTCAGAGTTTTATCAAGTCATGTACAAAAAATACATGCAAATGAAACTTAAATATAAAGGATAAGGTAATAAATATTTTTGAACTAAATGTGGGAGTACAAATTCACCATTTAGCCCTATAACAGGATAGAAATACTTTCTCATTGTCTTGGACTTTGGGCAGAGAACTACAAGACTGGAAAACAGTATACAAGGTTCCAGACCACCTGTGCAGGACAAGCTAAGGGAGGGTTCCCTCTGTGCTGGACGACTGCCACATGCCCCTCTACCCCTGCCCTCACTCTTCTCTATGCTGCTCAGAGGCTCCTTCCAGTGGGTTCCAGTTGCAGACCAAGAGAGGGGACAGAGGAGAGGGAGGTCCAGGCCTTTGTACCTTCACTCCTTCCCTAACATCAACTGTGACTTTAATTGAAGGTCACTGCTTCTCTCAAGGTGACAAATTCTACATGACTCCACCCCCAGGGGCCAGTCACTGCTTCCTTTCTGAGTCTATGTTCGCCTAAGGATGGCAACACTTCTGCCATTTCTAGTCTTGGGTAATTGCACTGTTCCTCGTACTTTTGCAGATAGTCCCTTTATAAACACAACTTCCTTGAATTATCCTCTTTTGAGTTTACCATTTATCACCTATGTAGACTGTGATTGAGACCCCACATGTGCAGATACATAAGAGGAGGAAAATAATGAGTAGAAAGGTGAAACTGGAAAGCTGAGATTTTTCCCGGACAGTCAATCAGATTGCCGTGGCATTTCCTTTCTCCCCTCCCTGGACAGAGCATGGTGGGGTCGGTCTGTAGTCTGGGGACATGAAGACAGGCCCTTGGCTCAGATCTGGGAACATGTCCAGAAGAAACGCTGTGGTTGGCTCCTGGCCCTGCATTGAAGAGTCTGGAAAAGCAAAGGTGCTGTATTGAGGGGAGGTTCCCCAAGAAGATATCCTGGGAGCATAAAGGGATTCCAAGAAGAGGCTTCAAGAGACTTAAAGTCCAAGAGGAGGAGGCATCACCCTCCTCAGGGTGGAAGCTGTGGTTGGAGGTTGCAGACAGAAGGGGAGAGGGAGTCTTAAAGACACTCAGAAAAGCATCCCATTAAAGAAAGGGCCAGCAATGGTTCATCTCTCTACAGAAGGCCCAGGTCTAATGCTCGAGTCAGCTTTGCTGCCACATTATCTCTCCCTCCGTCCCCTTACGTTCCACCCTGGAGAGGCCCAAAGTGTCAGCTTAGGAGTAGAGGAGGGATAGGGTCAGAAGAGAGACAAAACTGACGATCCCACCCTCCCAGCTTCAAGTCTCCAAATCTGAGGCCCCTTTGACTGGGAGGGGGCATGTGGGGCTACATTTTGGTGCAGCTTGTATTACCCAAAAAGTGGTATGGAAGGATGCGTCTATTCAGCAAGGCAAAGGAATGGTCACGGGCATGCCCTTTGCCTGCACACTGCCAGGCCCAGCTCACGCAATAAATGCAGTGTAGCTGAGAAGGTAACCGGGTCTAACAACATTTGGAGAAAGAACTGTGCTCATATTTCCATATTTTGTACTTTGTGTCACCTTCACGTAATGGGGCAGGAAACGCTGATAAAAAGTTGTTTTCTTCCCACCTCAATGAGAACTTCAGTTTTAACAAACCAAATACAGCAGAAGGAATTTGAGGTGGGAGGGACCATTTTTGAAAGCAGGAACGTTAGAAGGCTCTTCAGAAAAGGCTCCATTGTGCTCTCAGAAGGCAGCCTTCCTAGAATATCTCCCTCCCTGGTCTGAGTAGTTATAAACCCTTCCTGTTGATTGGAGCCTGTTGTGGGAATCTTTTCCACGACATGATGCAAATTAGTCCTTAGGCCAAAAGGCCAGTGTGAAAAATGGCCACATGGATTTTATAGCAAAGTTGAGCAGATGAATGAGAAAGAGAAAAGAAAACCTATTTGGGGTGATCCTAACCTTGCCTCGAGGAGACTCTCTTCTCTAATTAGGATTCCTGGAGCTTCTAGTGATAGGTGACAAGCAATAACATACAGATCAAGAAGAGGGGTTCAGTTTATGAGATTTCATACACGGGTGTGACAGGCAAAAACTGAGTCCATGATAGATCAATGCAGTACATAAAAGTCAAAATCCAAGCGTCTAGAAAAATGGTGTGGCATAGCCCACCTCAATAGACGGGAACCTCCTTATCAGCATCTAATGCTATCTAAAGAGAAGCGAGGGAGAAAAGCAAATGTAAATCTTGGTATGAATTTGTGGACACTCAAGCCCTAAATGTGGGGAGCCCTCCATCTAGAGCCTTGCTCCATGGGGAAGGATTTCTCAGCCTGGGCTCTAACGATGTTTTGGTCCCACCATTCTGTGTTATGACCTGTGCACTGAAGGGTGCTGTGTCATCCCTGGCCTTGACCTACAAGGTACCAGTTTCACCCCCCAACTCCACTCCATCTTGACAACCAAAACTACCCACAGACATTGCCAAATCACTCCTGGCTGAGAACTGCTGGATTGAAAGTCCTAAGTTATTTATAGTATAAAACCCAGTTAAATGTTCACATACTTAGTATACTGGTTTTATGCAAGATTTGAATTTATCTGTTTCCCAGGCTCATCTCTAAACGGTCACACTTACCAGTCTTTAATTTGAAGAAGGCCTGAGACAAGGGTCTCACGTCCTCCACGGGCAACTTGTAGACCATCAGGGAGGAGTGCCTGTGAGGAAAGAGGGTGGAGCCCAACTGCTGGTGCCCAGAGCTCAGCCCCTGGTGGGTGCAGGTCTAAAGAAGAGCAACAGTCTTGCCCACAGCTTGTTTAAAGGTGTGTGTCTGTGTAGTGCTGGGGACAGTGGTGGTGCAAAGGCTCTTCGACCAACAGGTGACTTTACTAAAGCAGCAACCCGAGAAGGAAAGCTCCCGTGGAAAGGCCCCGCTTAGTCTAGGGGGAATGGGAGACAAAGAGGAGGAAGCCGACTCTGCCTTTGCCTCTGGAAGGAAAGCGGCAGGATTACTATCGCCCTTATTGATTAGTGAGAAGAGACTAGCATTTAAATAAGAAGAACTAGGTTCACCTCCTGAGTTACTGGCATGACTTAACAGAGCCTCTAACCTATCTGAGCCTCACAGGCCATTACTGAAAACAATGAAAGTGCTAAGAGACACCATTCACCGAGCTCTGACCAATGCCTGGTCCAGGGCTTTATGCCAGTGATCACCCATTTAATGGGGGCCCTCTCGAAGGGACCCCTGAGACAGCGGAGGTACTGCTCACATCAGCGCCGGGCACCTGGCAGAGCTGCCCGGAATGCCCCTTCCCTTACCAGAATCCACTTCCAAATCAGCCCTCTGGCGTCTCATTTCCCTCCTGAGGTATCCCTTGGAACTGGGCCCTTCTCCCGTAATTAAAGTACTCACAACTACCATACAGTTTAGAAACAAAGGAATGAGAAGATAAAGCTTTTATTTCTAATCAACACAAGAGAAAAACAAAGGCAACACCTGTGTTCACCTCTCCTGCCACGCAGCCTGGGGGAACAGGAGCAGCCTCAGCGTTTCCCCGTGCAGCGGCTCCGCCTGGGCAGGGCGCTGCACCTTCATCTCCAGCAGGTAACCTTTGCCAAACTTGCTCTTCAGGTGTTGGACGGAACCGATACACCCGGAGGTGGGAGAGTGCCATGAAGCAAGGAAGGGAGAGAGAATCTACTGGAGGCGGTTTTCAGCCTCTGGAGGTGAGGGGCGTGGCCATGTAAAACCGGAGCAGCCGGCTGCTCCCAGTGATAACCATGTGCTGGCCGATGTTCTCTGTTCAGGGCGTACCCGGGGGGGCCAAGGGTGGGCTTGGATGGGCACTCACCTTAGCCTTCCAGACACCAGGATGGCCACGCGGTCACACATGGCTTTGGCTTCTGCCATGTAATGAGTGGTCAGGAGGGCGCCCCTCTCCGTGTTTCTGAAGGTGGCCTGCATCGCCTGCCTAAAGTAAGGTTGAAGGAAATGTTAATTAGTGGGGATGCTCAGGTAGCATGAAAAAACTTAAGGAAGTTTCCATTGGCACCTATGAAACAACTAGTGAATTCAGATTAGACAAAGAAAGGATTTTTGGAGGGACAGGCATGGAAATAGCCAAACTATTGGTCAGGGTGTATAATAAAGAACACAGCTTTGGCTGAATGTAGAGAATGAATGATACTGGGCAGAAGGTTGTTTTAAAAAATGCTGAATTTCAAGACTATTTCTGAGAAGGCAGTGGGAACAAAGATAAAAAATGAGAATTTAAAAGCATGATAATAATCATATATACCCTAAAGTACAAAGTGACAGAATATTCCTAAAATAATTAAAGAATATTCCTAAAGTAATCAAAGAATATATTAAAGACTTGGAATTTTTTTCTCTCTAAAAGAAAGTGTATCAGGTGCTATTACAGAAATTTAAAACTTAAAAAAATGGGGCATGCATACCCAGAAGATGTAAGATGAAAACAAAATTCTTAGAGTAAATATTAGGTAGTCAGAATTATCTTTTTCTCCTTAAAAACTGGCTGTGATATGACATCAGATTTTTTCCTTTAATACTGCTATTCCTGGTAACGTGGGTATCTTCCACCTTGTGGACAATAATTTTGAAGGTCAACTGTTACAGAATCCTGTATGAATAAATATATCCAGAAATAGATTCACTTAGGGTTACTCATGACATCCCCTCACCACGTCTGCTGCCACCCCTCGGGGTCCATGCTCATGGATGGCTTGTCCAGGAGCACCACGGACAAGTTTCCCAGGTTGCTCAGTGCAAAGCACAGCTGGAAGGAGAGGAACAGCATCTGGCACGGACCTGTGGGGTGCGCAGAGTAACACCCAGCCCCGCCCATACCTTCCTCTTTATTCCCTCCAATAAGGCCTTCATGGGAAGCTTCAGCTGGTCCTGCAGCTTGAGCGCATCCACCAAGCTGATGGAAACAGTGAGTCAACCACATTAGCCCCGCACCAGGGGAATGTGTGTGGGAGAATGGACAAACCAGAACAAACACTATAGGGAGACATTTTCAGATGGGTATTCAGAGTGATCATAAAACTGAGACTACTTAGATACTTTATGAACCTTTCAGGGTAGTTCAAATGGATATTTTCAATAACTTCTTTCCATATTAAGAATAACCAATAACCTTTTCTCTCTGGGCTTGAAGTGAGAGCAAGCAAACCTGAACTGGGTTCTAGATGACCCAGTCTTCTCCCATGAGCATGGAGTCATCAGTGTGAGCTCCTCTTCCTTAGCTTTGTGTGAGCATCCTCACCACCACCCTCCCAGGAGAGACCAGGTGTGGCTCCCCCCAGGTACCATGTGATGGCAGCTGTGGTGTCCGCCTTCCTCAGCCCCTTCACGGCGGCGAACACCTTTAGGTGCACCTGCACGGGCAGGCTGGGCCACAGCGCATTCTCCTGAGGACAGCAGCCCAGGAACCCGAGAGCGTCCCCTCCGTGGCTCCCATTCAAAATCACCTACAAGAGGAGGTCATTCTCACCTTCAGTCCAAAGTTGTGCATGCATGTGTCTGTGCACATGAGCGTGTATTTCTGTGATGTCCTCATGTTACACACATGCCTGCCAAGAGTACAGAAATAAACAAGTAGACAGTGAGCTCTGGGAAAAAGAGGACAAAGATTCAGTACATCAAAAGGCAGCTATTCCAGTTGTTACGACCCTCCACCAAGCTAGCTTTATTACCAAGTCTGTCACCACAGTTGAACTCAAGGTCGCTTCTGGGTTGTCCGTCATTTGACTCCATTCATGGATCCAAACATTGAAAGGGTTAAATACTCGTTGAGGATTCTATTTACCCCATGTTAACATAGTGATAACTATAGGATCTGTTCCACAAGTTTATTGTGAGGAAAACAAGCCTAGGGTTCTCAGGGTCAATGTTCCTCACAGTGGGCTTTGGTAATGTTGAGACATTTTTGGTTGTCACAGTTGGGGTGCTACTGGGAGCTAGTGAATGGAGGCCAGGGGGCTGCTATAGGGATCCTATGATGCACAGGACAATTCCTCCCGATAAGAACGTCACCAGGGCCGAACCTGAGAAATCCTGAGCTAAGGTCATAAGCAAGAAGCCCTTGGCATGAGTCTGGCACATAGGCACCAATAAACACATGACAGCATTTATTATTTATTATTGTATAGCATTTATGTGCTATACAATAAAATAACAGGTAATGTGTACCAGTGCTTGCTTTGGGTCGGAATCTACACATTTTATATATTTTAAATTACTTTATTCTTAGAAAATCCCTCTATGACTTGGACATTAGTTTTATCACCCCTGTTTCACATGTGAGAAAACTCACATGTACATAGATTTAGAAACTTGCAGAAGGCCCACAAGGTAAACCTGGGGTTGCAAACTGGGATCTAGCTTCTGAATCCAAGCCCTTGAACGTGATGCTATATTGTCTCTTCCTAATACAAAGGAGGAGAGAACTAGTGAATGTGGCCTCACAGAGCATCCAGTCTAGACAGAAACAGAAAATAAATAAGTAAACACATTATGTGAATGAATTATAGCCACGGCACATGCTTTCAAGGAAATAGATGTGCTAAAGAATAAAGGGAGGATCCAATTTAGCTCCTCATGTAGCCTTTGGGGGAGGTAAATTTTAAGGTGATGAGAGGGAATAACCAAGCATATGAAAAGACAAAATAAGGGCACTGTAGCCACGGGAAAACCAAACCCAAAGATCCTATAGTGGGAAGGTGACCAAAGGCCAATGTGCAAGGGATGCAGGGTGAAAGGTGGTGGGCAACCCTGATCATGCAGGGACATGGTAGAGATTCTGGATCAGTTCTAACAAGGATTCTAAGCAAGGTGCTGATTTGACTTCATTTGTGTTTTTTAAGGATTGCTCTCACAATCCGTGTGAGGCCTGAGTGGAAAGGGAGAGATGATTTAGGAAACCTCTGCAGCAATCAGACACCATGAATACCTGCACCTGCTCTAACAGTAACCTGTCAAATGTCAGTAGCATCTCTTCAAAGTTGTTCTTTGGACCTCTGTCTATCATTTTATCCAACTTGGCCTAGACATACTGCTAAGCGATATCATATTCTACTAGTTTCTGCTTTGGAATTTAGATAATTATTATTTTTTTCTCTAACCTATGACCTCTATTTTCTGAATAAATCCTGGATCTTGGCAATTCAATTCAACAAGTTTTCAGGATACATAAGCTAAAAAAACAAAGATCTCTAACCATGAATAAAGCTCATGTTTAGTTTAACTTACCAAAATACTTCTTTATAATGCCTCTATTGTTCATTCAATAAAAGACATGGTATAGACAACATGTAGCCCTTTTAAGCACCTAGATATTTTTGGAATTAAGGAAAGAAAGCTTAAATGAATCCTTATCATTCAATGCATAAATCACATTGATTAATAAGAAAGGATCATTATGTATTTTTAAGATAGTCATCAATATTACTGTTAATGTTCTAGGCAGCATTGATGACCATATTTCTGTATGTTTTACCGACCTGACCTGCTCTTGGATTTGTGTCTCTGGTTATCATCTTAAAAATTGTACTTTTACCAGCTCCGTTATTCCCTAAGAGACCTAGAACTTCACCTGAAAGAAATAGATAAGCTCAGATTTATAACTTCAAAAAATTACAGTAAAAAATAAAAACAAAGACCTTTTGAGGCTCACTATGTGATAAGCTCTATGTCAAAAGCACTAACACATTATTTCACTTATTCTACACACATACACACACACCTGAACATTATTATTAACTTCATTTTACAGGCAAAGAAACAGAGATGCAATGAGAAGGAATAATTTGCCCAAGGACATACAGCCCATGAGATGCTGAGCTGGAATTGAAACAAATTTTGATTCCAAAGCCTATTGCATTTAACTGACCCTTCCACAAAATGCGCTGTTTGTGAGAATGAAGAATGCACTGTTATGCCCCAGCGAGTACTCTTCTGTGCAGTATTCCCCATCATGAAATAAACTGTATTGCTTAAAAAGCTGTACCATCCTTCTTAACAGAAAGACGGCCTCCTTTTTGGTTGTTGTTCTTTTCTGTTCGCTTGTTTTAACAGAACAGACATGACAGTCTTCTTATGCAAAGAAAGAACATTGCTGAAATTATAACTGAGGCTTTTAAGTAAGATTGAGATCAGCCTCAGTTGACTGCCTTTCATGCTTATAAGTTTACAGCCCCAGAACTGGACAGTATTCTTCCCTTCAAAAGATCTCATATTTAGAGGTCTGATCCCTTTGCTACCAGAACTGTTTCCAAACTTTTTTAACACAGAAAGAGACGTTTCTTGTGACCACTTTTTTCTTCCTCTTGGCAAAGCCATTTTTCCTTTTGCCTGCATATTCCTTCCATAGACAGCTGGCAATGATGACTGGTTTCTGCAGACAAGCAAATAACAACGGGACTTTATTGTCACCTTGAAATGGTTTAGTACTCCATACTCCCTTTAACCAAAATCTTACCTGTATAGAATCATGGCTCAAACTAGTACTTTCCGGGAACTGCCATTTTCAAGTGAGCTCTCCCAATCCCTATTCCTGTGGGATACACTTGCATTTGAACCATATGATTTGTGGTGGCCCTTCCTCAGAAAACAGGAATACACACATCCACCAAACCCACAGTATTGTTAAGATGACTCACAGACACACATGTGCGCGCGCGCGCGCACGCACACACACACACACACACACACACACACACACACACACACACACCTCTAATGAACTCTGTCTTCTAAATAGCTTGCAGTAAGCTGTACTAGGTTTATAAAACTCACAATATTACAAGTGATTTAAGGAGTTTGATCATCTATAAAGAGAGATTTGATAACATTTTCACAAGATTAAAAGGTAAATATTTAATATTCTATGAAACTTTCAGAGTTAGCTTTACTGCTCTTCAGAGAAACCATGACAGACATAATAGTTGTAGTAAATGGGCTTCACTCACCATGTCAGATGATCATTATAAAGACGGTGGTCCAGATTTTAAAGCCTCTGTGTGTGTGTTTGCTTCACATGCCTAAATTTTTAAGCACCAAAATTAAAATTTTAACTTAACCCAAAGCATACCAACAATGTTCCTTCATTCAAGAACACTTAAATGTCTTCTTACTATTAGCAATGCCAGGAACACAAGTTGATCCTCTGAAGTTCCTAAGTATTCCATAGTCTGAGAAATCTGTACAATGAGGAAAAAGTGTGTTTGGATGAACCTTCATCTGCTCATGAATCTCATCTCACATGAGATAAATTTATGCCCACCAAATAATCTGGCCAGAATTCTACGTGATTCTCTCTTGTGCATCAGGACAATGTCTATTTCTGACTGTGAAGTGTGTCTTCCTTGCTTCCAGTGTCACCAGTTACCTGTTAAGCTGTGTTTGGCTACAGGCACAGATGCTTCGATCAGTAACACTGTCAGTCAGCAGGATTTGCCCTGCAACAAGAACCTGGGTGGTGATGTTGGCAGGACCCATCAAAGCCATGGGCAAGATTTGTCTTAAGACAACCCCTCTCCCCTAACTTCCCTTGCCCTTTCTCATTGTGCTCCTTTTCCTTTCTTCTTCCTCAAGGGCCCTAGAACCATGACATTGGGCTGGGCCTTGCTGAATCCACTCCTGAGAATAATCATGACATCCCTCACGCTGCAGACAAAGCTCTCCACTTGGAGTTTTGCATGCATACACGTAAGTGCATGGTTTCCATCAGATTTACATTTTGAAACATCTCCCAACTCTGCAGTGAGTAAAGGACAAAGGGCCAATTTTGTTTCTTGAGCTTTTTCTTTGAGCTATTTTAGTCTGATGTAGCCAATCTCTAACCATCACAGCCACCCACCATCTAAGAGAAAATGATTTTTTTCCATTGAATGAAATGCCAGGACCCTGACATTATTTCAAATGATCTTGTCCTAAGTGCCTTGCTCATCCATTTCCAATAACTGTCCCACATCCAAAATCAACTCCAGGCCCCCTAATCTTTGCCTTGCCTGCCACCACCTTTTATTTTTTCAGCTTCCTTGCTCTAGTATCCTTACTCCTCCAACCCATCAACTCCACCACTTCTTCATTGTCCACAAACAACATCACTTCCTTGACTTCTTCATTCCCTAGCTGAGAATCCGTGGTCCATTGTTGAATTAGCTCCTTATATGAAGGTGCTGCTCCATTACCCATTTCTTTGACAGTCTCACCCGGCAAAACACTAACCTGACTGAATCCAACTCTCCACCTGCCCTGAACTGCATCTAAGACTCTATCTGACTCTATTAAGAATAGTCAACTTTGCTGACTTCACTTGTAAAGTAGGGCAGGAGGTCCTCTGTCACTGCCTGCCAGTAACACCAACCTACCCTCTGAAATGATTGCTCACACCTGTTCCTCTATCCTTAGTCCTGACACCCCTCTTCACCTCACTCTCACCTCTTTCTATGGGAAAGTGGAATCAAAATCATTGCATCTTTCTGCCATCAAAGCCACTGAATGATCTGTTTCTGTATTCATTTACTCTGGCTCTGATCTTGATCAATAGATGGAATCTTCCTGCTTGTATGGAAGGCAACCTCTTTGCTGCTGCAATATAAGATATTTTTCACACCCCTTCTATACACACAGCATTACTTTCTTGCCCACATTCTCTGCTAAGCTTCCTTTTACTAGGTTTTTGCGTTCACCCTTTTGCTGAAATCTATTTTATTAATTTCACCAAAGACTTCCATGCTGTTAAATCCAATGGCATCTTGTCAGCTGTCAACTTTCTAGACCTCTCATTTGATGATTGAATCACTCCCTCCTTCTTGAAGCATTTTTCATTGCCATGCAGTACACATCCTTATATACTGATACTGTAAGTGTTTAAGGAGAGTCTCTGAGAAGAGATTCTGACATACAACAGACCCCATTTTTTCTCCTACCTTTAAGGGTCCTTCTCAAACTGATTTACTGATTCTTCCTCTTCCCAATCTTTAAAGTTTGGCATTCGAGGTCAAATTCTTGGCCCTCTTTTCATTCTAATTATACTTACTCTGTAGGTTATATTATCTAGTTTTATGGCTTTAAATATCATTTATGTGCTGATGACTCTCAAATTACTTAGTCTCAAACTCTACGTAACTCCACACACTGAATTTCAGATTCACATATCCAACCTGCCACTTGATATTTCTCACTGTACATCTATTAGGAAAGTTAAACCAAACATGTCCAAAATTAACAGAAAGAGAACATCTTCTCAGTCTCAGTAGGGTCATATGTTCCCAGGAGTGAGGCTTACCATTAGAACTATAAAATTCTACTATTGTGGAGTTGCCATCGACCTTCATAAAGCCAAGGCAGAGCGTCCTGTTGCGTGAGAACACGACTCTTACCTGTGCTAAGAGAACTGGCTTTCCAAAGACAGAGACTTCTAGCTTTGTATAGCTAAGGACCCCACCTACATTTTTATAATATTCAAGGTTTTCTCCAGTGGCTACACATTTATGACCCTAGGACAGGAATGAAATTACTTACCGCAGAATAAATGCATAGAGAGCTAATCAGTGTGAAGGGAGGAGTTAGTATGGGGCAGAGAAATAGCCCTAGAAATCTGTATTCACTTATATCGGTTGCAACTGTGGAGAAGACGGTAATCTGAAATAAAAGCACAGCACAGTTTCACTAAAAACTAACTAAAATTTAGGATGTTTTCCAAAAGGGTGGGAATTCATCTTGCAAATATTCTCATTTTCGCTTCCATCCCACTCCCCAGGGCAGTACTGCCATCATGTTTTTTTCTTTAAAACACGAGGTTGTATTACAATTCTGTATTTGTTTGACCATGAAATTTGTAAGACACAATAGGGCTTCTCAAACTCAATGTGCATACAAATCAGCTGGAGTTAGTGCTAACATTCAAATTCTGACAAAGGGGCTATTTATTACACATTGTTCTGCATTTTTCTTTTTTCATTTCACAATAGGTTGTAGACATCCATTTATGTTTAGGCATACCAACGATTCATTTTCATAGCTGCATGGTACTTCTTTGAAGGGATAGGCAAGGATTCAACAATTTTATTTCCAAAAATGTGTTGTTTCAATTTCTCTGCTTTTATGAATGATGGTCTTCATAAATCCTTATATAGTGACATGTTTAGTCTTTAAGCAGAGATTCTGAGAAGTAAAATTGTAGTTTAAAATGTATTTGCATTTAAATTTTCACACTTACTAACAGATTACTTCTCAAAAAGATTGTGACAGTCCATTGTCCTATAAACCATGAGTTAGAGTACACATTATGACATGTCACTGACACAGGATTTTATAATTAATTATTATAGGTATGTTTGTATTATTGCTGATAATAGGTGAATAATTGTATAATTTTCCCATGTAATATATTTCATTGATTTTTGGTAATTTTTCCTTCTTGTGTTTATGTTTTCTTTTTATTGGACATTTTAAAGTAATTGTATGGGGTTTTGTTGACTCATGCAGTTTTTCCCAACATTAGTTTGATAGCTGCTAATATTGAACCATCATTGCAATCTGAAATAAGTCATATACTTGATTATTATTCATTATTATTTTAATTTACTACTGTATTTACTGTGCTGTCCTTTTATTTAGAGCTGTTTTTGATATTTGCAAGTGAATTTATCAAATATTTTATTTTATTCTTTCTCTGGCTTTGTTATTAAAATTATGCTTGTTTTATAAAAGGAGATATTAAACTTTGTGGATTTTCCTATATATAAATGTGTTATGATTCCCTAGTTATGTAATCTTATCCATATTTAACAGAGTTCAGTGGTCCCTATTGGAACTTGTACAACAATTTTATTTTCTTGAATTGTTTTTCTTGACTTATTTCTTGGTTGGATTAATTTCATCCTTAAGTGGCTCATCTTTTTTCCCAGCTGTGTTGAGATATAGTTGACATATAACACTGTGTTAAGTTTAAGGTATACAATGTGATGACTTGATACAGGTATATATTGTGAAGTGATTACCAACATAAGGTTAGTTAACACGTCCTTCACGTCACATAAGTACCATTTTTTTGTTGTTACAATGAGTACATTTAAGTTAGACTCTCTTAGCAACTTTCAAGTATATACTACAATATTGTTAACTATAACCATCAGGCTGTACATTAGAACCCTAGAACTTACTCACTTTATAATTGGAAGTTTGTACCTTCTGACCAGCATCTCCCCATTTCCCCCAGCCCTTGGTAACCAGCATTCTACTTTCTGTTTCTATGAGTTTGGCTTTCTCAGATTCCACATATATGTGAGATCATACAGTATTTGTCTTTTTCTGTTTGCCTCAAGATTAATCCATGTTTTTTTTTCTTTTTGCAAATGGCAGGATTTCCTTCTTTTTGTGACTGAATAATATTACATTGTGTATATATGCCACCTTTTCTGTATTCACTTGTCAATGGATAATTAAATTGTTTCTATGTCTGGCTATTGTGAATAATGCTGCGGTGAACATGGGGTGCAGATATCTCTGTGAGATAGTGATTTCATTTCCTTCAGATAATACCCAGAAGTGGGATTGCTGGATGAGATGGCAGTTCTAGTTTAAAATTTTTGAGGACCCTCCATACTGTTTTCCATACTGGCCTACCCACTTATATTCCCAACAACAGTGTAAAGGGTTTCCTTTCTCCACATCCTTCCCAGCTTTTGCCATTTCTTGTCTTTTTGACAATAGCCATGCTGACAGGTGGAAGGTGTTATCTCATTGTTTTGATTTGCATTTCCCTGATGATTATCAACATTCAGCATCTTTTCATGTTCCCTGTTGGCCATTAGGATGTCATGTTGGGAAAGTGTCTATTCAAGGCTATTTTTTGCTATTGAATTGTATGAGTTCTTTATGTATTTTATATACTAGTCCCTTATTAGATACATCGTTTGTAAACATTTCCCCATTCCATAAGTTTCCTTGCTACTTTGTTGATTGTTTCTTCTGCTGTGCAGGAGTTTTTTAGTTTGATGTCCCCCTTGTTGACTTTGCTTTTCAAATATATGTTCTTAAAATTAAAAAATAGTTCAAAATAAAAAATAGTTTAAAAATTAAATAATATGCACCATATGCAGACTTATAAGAATAAAAATGACCAAATACCACTATTTCTTCTTCCATTGTGAAAAATGAATGATATCACATATGTCAAGATAACAAGAGATGAGACATATCCACTAGTACACAGGATCTGCAAATAGAAATAGGTTGTATAAGGTAAATGCTATCTCAGAAAGTATTCCTACTTAAATCTCAATTTTCCCAACTATGTTATAGCAAAGGTAGCTTGAAGTTCTTTGATTAAAGATTAATAATGTTACTGCATTCATGAAAAATAGTCTAATAAAACCACCTCACAATTTTGCCACTTACCTGAATTAACTGGCTTTGAATTATGAATATAATTTCATCGGGGCTAAAAATGTAATCCATCATTTGCATTAGGAGGAAGATGAAAAAGTGCAGTGGGATATCTACCAGCGCCTGCCCAAACCAGTGAGCAGAGGATAGAGGCCTGAAATCCAAAGCTTGGAGACAGCTTTTTTCTGGAAAAGAAACAGAAGAATCATCAATTTCCTGAATCATGGAAGCTTAAGAACTTGCAAATACCTAGTCACAAAAGCATTCATTTTCTCTATGTCCCTTTTAAATATTATGCTGATTTAGTAAATGACACTGTTATTTACTGCAGGTGCATCAATAATGCTTACAAACCACATGAAAACTTCTTGATCTGCAGGGAAAATGTACCAACATAACTAGCTCACATTCCATTACAGAATGACGGGCAGGGCCTCAGTGAGAAGAGACCTGTTCTTTTCTTTCTAAAGCTACTCTTCCCTTTCACACTATGAAGACTTTCAAACTGTACAGATTCAAAAGGCACAGGTTTATAATTCCCTGTAAGAGTCTTAAATTTTATGCTGAATATAAGTAGTGAATTTATAATTGGCATTTTATTTTAAGTCCAAGAAGTGTTCATCTAACCAGTCAAATTCATTAAAAATTCCTTAGGTCGACATAAGAACGCTGCCATTAAAATGCTACACTTATTGTCTTGAAATAAATCACATCTATCATTTTACAACATGTGAAAACTAGTAAGTGGGCTCTGATATTGTGACCCAAGAAAGCATATTATTGCAGTGATTATCTTAACACAAGGTCTTAAAATATAGCTGTGACTTTTCTAACAGTAAAGCAGAAAAACAACTAAAAATTTAAATCTAAAATTGAGTCTATGAAAAGAGATTCATTAAGGAAAAAGTTAGGATGTGGATAAATACTCTGGGAAGGAAAGTGCATCCGGGAGGAAGCGGGAAAGAGGAGAGTGAGGCCACGTGGGAGACCTGGGCATTTCCTGCCCTCTAATTAGGTCCATACGTATTTACTGAGCACACACCATGCGCCTGGCTTTGTGCTGGTCATCAAACTCTTGTGGAGTTTCAGTTGCAGTGGGGGAAGGAGATAAAGGCAATAAGCAAAGAACTACAGCAATAGCCGTATAATTAAAACCGTTAAAAAATTAAAATTAAAAGTGTTCAGAAGGTTCAGGGTCATATGAGAGCCTTTAGAGGGTGATGGATTGTAATTAGGGGAGTTGGGTGAGAAGGGATGCCCTTGTGAAGGGTTTGAGCTCGGGTCTAAGCAATGAGTAGGAGTTAGCAGGTGACAGGTCGGGAGCACTGCAGGCAGAGAGAACAGGAGAGACGGCCCTGTGGGAAGGAGAGTTGCTGCTCTTGGGAAACTGGAAAGAAGCCGGTGTGGGTGGACAGTTATCAAGATGACAGTGGCATCAAATCGAAGTGGAGAAAGACACTGGGATCAGATCACATATGGCTTTTCGGGCTACAGCAGGGCTTCCATTCTTGCTCCTTAGTTCACTTAGAAGCCAATAAAGGGATTTAGGCAGGTAATTAACATGGTCAGACTTGTGTGTTTTAAGACATAGCTCTGTCACACTGTGTAGAGAGTGGATAAGGAGAAGAACTAATGTGGCTCCACAGCAAGCAGTCAGGGAGGCCGATGTCCTCATCCAGGAGAAAGACAGTAGCGGCTTTGACCAGTGTGTTGAGGGAGAGATGGAGGATTATGGAAAAATTCCAGATATATTTTGGAAGTAAATTCCATGACTTCACCATTAGCCAGTTATGGAGTTTGGGGAGAGAGGTATCAATGTCATAGGCTTGCCAGTTAAATTTGAATTTTAGATAAATGCCATTTTGAAAGCATACGTGTATTGCAATCAATATTTGGGACATACTTGAGCTAAAAAATTATTCATTGGTTAGCTGATATTGAAGTTTAACTTGGTATCTGTAATTTTATCTTTTTAATGTAGCAACCATCACTGGAATAGCTCTAGGATTCACTCAAGAGTAAAAGAGTGAAAGGTAATCCATTAAATCCATTATTTATAGAGATGAGGGACAACAGAGTAGGAAGAATTTAGAGAAAAATATTCCTGCTCTGATGGTGTTTATTCCTAGTGGGAAGGAAGCAGTTAATAAACAAATGAGAAAAGATTCAGATAGCAGTAAGTATCGGGGGTAAATTTTTTAACTGAACTCGTGTGGCAGTGATGGGGAATCTATTTTAGACTGGGAAAGCAAGGAGGGAGTCTCTTTGAATGATATTTGCGCTGAGACTGGAACGGACAGGAAGAAGTCATCTGTGCAAAGGGCAGGAGGTAAGAGCATCCCAGTCAGAAGGAATGGCCAGTGCAGAGGAGAAGAGATGGGAATGATGTTGGCATGTTTGAGAACCAGAAAGAAATGGGGGTGGGAAGAGGAGGAGACTGCAGTGAGAAAAGGTTGAGAGAGAGATCACGCAAGACTCTGCCAGACAATGTCAGGAAGAATTAGGGTTTAATTCTAGGTGCAGAAAGACGTTGCTGGATATGATCAGTCAAGGTAATGAGGTGATCTGATGAAAACTTGTGTGAAAGCTCACTCTGGCTGTGTATGGAATGAATTGCAAGAAATGAGACCCACGGGTAGCTGTTAGGGTGGTGCAGGCAGGGAATGATGATGATGTAGGCCACGGTGATAAAAGGAGAGGTAGGAAGGAGAGGATAATTGGCTGCATTTGAGGTAGAGCTTAAAGGAATAGCCGAGGGATTGGATACGGGGGATAAAAGAAAGAGAAACAAAGGTAATGCCAACTTGTTACACTAGAGCAGCTGCAGATGGGGAATGAGCAGCTCTAGCCAAGAACATCACAAGTTTTCTTTCACACGTGCTGATATGTCCATTAGGCATCCATCTGGAGATACCAGGTAAGCTGTTAAATATTCAGAAGTTGAGAATTCTGGAAATAGCTAAAAAGAAGCCCTTAACTAAATCCTGGACATTTGGACATTGAGCACTACATTTATGGGAAACTTTACTACATATATGCAAAATATTGATTTGACCAAAAAAAAAAAAAAAGAGTAAGAAGGAGTAACAAGAATAACAAGAACAGGAGAAAGAGAAGGCAACAATAGTATTTTGTGTTTCTCTTGGAAGAACTTGCTAAAAATAGGGGGAGTTTAAGAGCAGAATAAATGAAAATTAAATCAAGTCCATCAACATCTCCTGAACTTTCCCAGGCTCAATAGCACAAATGAGCATCAGGGGATGGTGTTAAGGACATGGAGACACAGGAAAGGGCTTTTGAATGGCACAGAAGTACCATGGGGAGTCAGGAACTCTCTACTACAGACTTCTTACATTTTTATAAAAGCATCACAAAAAATGAAGCTTTAAAGGAACTGTCTTTTTTAACCATAAGCCAAAGTGCTGTGGTGAGTTGGCTAGGACTGTTCAAGTGAGCAATGTCACCACCATCTGGAAAGTGGAAACCATCACTGAGAAAGGGGATGTGATTATGTCAGTGGGTAAGTGGCTGCATGATACACCAGAAACAAGTTGTCATTTCCTGTTACTTGATGATAACCTCCAAAGCTGTCCTCCTGGGATCTCGTATTTGTTTAAGAAAAAATAACATGTTCTTCACATTTGCCAACCTTTCACTAAAATGCTTGATTATTCATTATTTTAAGCACACAAATTAGGTGCTCCACTTACATATGCATGTATGGTCATAAGACAGGGCAGGGTTGTCTGGGTATTAAGAACAGGTAAGGACTTTATTAACTCTTCTTACTTTATAGTCACCAATGCTGTTCATTGCAATGTAAGGAGCAAAACAGGCTGCCGGAGTCCAGAAGAAGGTGATACTCAGGCTTCCAGGCTCGTAAGACCTATGTTCCTGAAACCATGCAGAACATGTGAGCCGATGGCAATCTGGCATGTGGTTCATTTGTACTTTCTTCACTAAGTCATCATTCAAATAGATAAATTACTCTGACCACCCAAAACACTGCACAAGGTCTGATTTGAAACATATAAGCACTTCTATGTGCTGCTGTTTCCTTAGCTATATATAATAATAATAAATACCACCTATCTTAAAGTCTTAAAACATTTAAATGTGATAGTACATGTAAATCACATGGTAGATGTTCTAAATATTTGAGGTTAACTTGGGGTCTTGTATGAACAGGAGACCACTGTTTCTGCCCTAAAGATTTCAGAAGAAAGGACTACTGAAATGTGGTTTGAGGGGACAATGGTATAAGGTGTTTATGGAGAGGATAGGTCAACTCCCATCACACCCCAAATCTTGATATTTTTCAAATCATATTCAAGAGGATGTGTTCTCATTGCTCTCTCAAAAGAAGCACAGAGGTTAAAGCAGAGGCAGATGTTATTAAACCGCCTGGATGATAGAGAAAACTTGATGGTGTGGACTTCTCTGCAGAAGCCTCAGGGAAATTCTGCTCTGAAACATCGAGTGCGTCTTCATCTACAGGAGAGGCTGGCATCAAAGCCGACCACTACACCAAGACAATCCCAGGGTTACCTGGGCTATGCTAGCCACACAAGTAGAAGCTACTGGGGGCAGACAGCTAGACCACAAAATGTCTCCATACAACACTATTTCTTTCCATATCTTGATCTGTCCATCCATCCTTTTTGCTTCCCGCCCCAGCAGCATTTTTCTCAGAAGGAAAAGGAAGGGGGATATTCCAGAGCAAGGTACTCTCTCCTTTCTACTTCAAGATGTTAGACCATGGAATGGACTGGAATGGACTGGAAGAGCAGATCACACCTCACCCACCCATCCTGTCCATGCCCCATAGGCCGCGAGTTGACCCTGCAGTGTTTGAACTGGATAGGAAATTGACGCGCTGGAATAATTCTCAATAACAAAGAATGACCAGGAAGCAGTAGTATATGCCCAAGGCGCCATTAGAAAGAGGCAAAGAGAGATTCAGCAGAGTGAGATGAAGGAGATGACATAAGACATAGACCTGCCTACCCTCCTCCTCTCTGTGGAGATTCCGACTCAGGATTCAAGAAGGCCTTGCAAATTAAATTCTAAACAAGAACTGCTTCTGGTTCTAATCCAGTCACTCCTCTGACCTAATCAAAGTGGGGCATTCCTTAAGGGAAACCTGATGCATTCCCAAGAAAAACATTACTAACATGCAATCTATTGGGTGCCTACCATTTTCTATGTTTATGTGCCTTATCACAAGCTCACCTCAACAATAATTCAGCCAACTGAACCTGGTGCTCACATGGCCTTATTTACTTCTCAAGAAATCTTTGTGATGCAGTTTTAATCTGTATTTTTTTGTAGACTGGTGAACCAAGACTTACAGAAGTCAAGTTATTAAGAAGGCCACACAGTTTGGCCCTTAAGACTGGCTGTTTCAATGAGGTCCCACTATCTAGGAGGTGGTTGACAGACCTAAGACTAAAAGTTATCATTTCTTTTTCCTAATTAGTTGTATTTTCTGCTGTTCCATTGACCCTAAATCATCTGATTAAAATTATGTTATACAACCATTGCTAAATACTGTGTGTATTTACATAAACATATATGTATGTGTATAGTATATATGCATATATGTGTAGTAAACTATATACATGTAAAACATAAACTTATTCAAGAATAAGTTCATAAAAATTAACATGATGTTATTTCCACATTTCAAGTATTTTCTCAAAAACTTCTTTATGGCTCAGGATAAGGGAGATAATATACTTATTTCAAAATATGTGCTTCCGTCTGTCTGAATATGTTCTGAAGAATTAAAAATGCCAAGTAGCCCGTTGCTAATGATATCCATGAGGATAGGAAAGCAATTCAGCCTTTGATATTATATGCCATCAATAACTTGTGATCCTAAGATAAAACAAATAGGCGGTCTATGTCTTCAGAAAGCAAACACAAAATTTAATGAAAGATGATGGTGGAAACCCATTCAAATGATTGACAGTACGGTAAAGCTGAAGCACTGAATGTAAATAATACCATTACTCCCATTATTTGATTAATTCACAATATACTGCAAGGAATCCAGTATTTTGGCATTTACCAGCCATAGCATCAACCATGTGGCTATTTATGCCTAAATTCTCACAAAACAAAATGCCTCACATAATTTGTGGCAGCAACACTATTTAACTCCTTAATGCAACCTCACTTTAATATGGCAGTAGGCTTTGTTTCCAAATGTGTACATTTATTTTATAAATAAAGAATGTGGGTACTTGGGAAGCAGGAGGCAAGCAGCTGTTGTAATGAAAGCCTAGGTTTTCACAAACAGTGAACTTGCAATAGCAATGTTGCCTGTAAAATCTCCTTTAAAATGACATCTTAAAACCATTTCACAATATACATGAATCAAGTCATTATGCTGTATACCTTAAACTGAATCAGTGCTATATGTCAATTATATCTCAAAGCTCAGGAAAAAACCCACATAGTAAAAAAAAAATCTTCTATATATATACATATACATACACACACAAACATGATTATTTCTCTTCTAAATAAAAAGAATACAAGTAAATTGTTATCTACATTTTTTTTCAATCATAAATAAATCAAGTGAGTTGTATATAACCTAATTACTTAGGGCCATGTTTATTGACATTAAGGGTGCCATTCTTTAAAGCCAATTTTTGGGGTGTACTGGAAACTAACCTGATTAAGACATATCAAGGACTAGTTAGAAGATAATTTTTAACTTTATTTTTGGCATAGGAATAATTGCTTAAAATTAATTCTGACAAGCTGCAAATGGCCAAGCTTTGTGATACAATGTTAACTGTTGTGATTTATACATTTAACTACCTTCTTATTAGTTTAAGTAACTTATATTTAAACATATAACTATCTTCTCATCTTTTTCCATTGCTCTACTATAGGGATCTCTACCCAAGCTCCTGCAGGGTCTAGGGAGGCCATATAAACGAGTGAGACAGTATGGAAATAGAGCCAACTGCAAAGTAAAGTCCAGGTCTAAATTGAGCAACTGTTTCTCAATTCCCCAGACTGCTGGAATTGGTATATAGAGGGATTTTTCAAGAGAAGCCAGAAATTTAAAATTTCATGTGTAATACAGTAATCTTAAATATTTGGTAAATAAGAGGTCTTCTCATACTTTAAGGAGCATACCAATTATGTTCATTATTATGGATATTATTGCAGATCTTATTAAAGTGCAGATTTTAACTCAGCAGGCCTGGAGTTGGGACCTGAGAGTCTGCATTTCTAGCACACTCCCAGGTGATTCAATGTTGTTGACTCAGGACCACACTTCAAACTGCAGGAAACTAAAGCTTTTTTAAAAAAAATATCAGATAGCTGAGCATAAATATTTATCAGAAGGTTTGACCCATCCATGTAAAGTTTGGCAGGTAGGAATGAATTTTTTTCCCATTAATGCCACACAAAAATCTATAATAGAAATTAAGAGCTCATTTTATTTAAATTACTTACTGGAATGAAATACAATTGATAATAAGATTTAAATCAGTAATTCTAGCAATGCATACTATTTATTAAGAATAAAATCAAATAAGCATTTTATGATATATCATTACAATGGAGGCTGTGGGAAAGTAGTTGAGTGAGATGAAGGAGATGACATAAGACATAGACCTGCCTACCCTCCTCCTCTCTGTGGAGATTCCGACTCAGGATTCAAGAAGGCCTTGCAAATTAAATTCTAAACAAGAACTGCTTCTAGTTCTAATCCAGTCACTCCTCTGACCTAATCAAAGTGGGGCATTCCTTAAGGGAAACCTGATGCATTCCCAAGAAAAACATTACTAACATGCAATCTATTGGGTCAGAAGTTTCTCCTCTAAAAATGAGAATTATCCCTTTTGTGTGCATCAGATTGCTCTTTGATGTCAGTTGACAAGTATTATTCAAATTGCACATTCCTTCTCCATCTTTGCGAGATGTAGCCCTCAGAGCCCAGCATACCTTGTCACCCCGGGACACGGTGATGGCGCCATTGTAGGACGGCTCGTTTGGGCCATTTCTAGACTCAGAGGATCCACTTCCAAAGCTATGTTCTGTCACCTCAGTGAATGCATAAAGTGATCAATACTCGACCCTACCATGAAGGTAAAGATGAAAAGAAGCAAAAATGAAGTAAAACAATGGTCAAGCAATAACAATAATTTTAAAAACCCTAAGCATAAAAGATGTCATTCAAAGCATACCATAATAAGGACTGTCTAAGGATTCATGCTGTGGGACTGAAATCCACTCTGATATCAAAGATATGACACAGTTACATCACCTAGAGCCTAGGTATTTACCTAAAATTTCTGTTAGTGTAAAAATGCTATTTAAAATTAACATTATAATCCTTGAAAGTATTAATGTTCTATTTTCTTATAAATTTGGAACCGTTGGTTTTTTCCAGAGCCCTCAAAGGTATAGTACTTGAAAATGTTATGGAAAGACCTCACAGATCAGTCACTGACCCACCTTCTTAAATCCCATGCAATAAGCTTTAGGGTTTAAGTTAACTTGCAGAATGTGTCTGTAAAACCAACTCCCCAACCTTGAATTTTTTCATTTTTAAATTAATTTCCTGTTTGGCCTCCTAGGTACTTTCTAGAACATATAGAATTTGTTTTTCCTTCATGGTGTAGGTTGTCTGAGGAGCCTTAACGACAAGAACAACACTTAAAAGTTGCATTTTATCTCCATGTTCATCTGTTTTATTGATGACCAGTAAGTGGGTCAGAAGAACTTGCGGAGGTTGACTTGGTGAGAGGAAGTACATCTGAGTTTTGGGGGTGCAATTCAGTTCACAGTATGGGCATAATCCAGTTAACTATGGAAATAACTGAAGAGGATGGGCAGGGAGGTGCAATGGCTTTGGGTTTGAGCACATAGGGCTTCAGTACTGCCTCTCTTTCTCAGCTGTGGGACATCAGGCACGTTGCTTGGCTTTTCCCAGCCTTTGTGTTCCCATCTTTTCTTTCTCAGGCATTAACAGGTATTAGCTTGTTTTGCTCCTTCATTCGAAATAAATAATAAAAATGATGGTGGATAGAATTTAGCCATAGTGTTAAGGTAGGAGATTCTAGATTAGGTAGAATCTCTTCTGTGGTTGGCACAACAGTGAGTTTTAATTGACGTTCCATGCTTCTGCCATCTATACTGGGAGGTGACTGTGGGCCCAGCTGGCTTGGCCTCTGGGATAGAATGACCCAGAGTTTCAGAGCTCTGTGCCCTGGTCTGTTGGATGTAGTTCAGGCCACAGCAATGAAGCAGGACAAGCAGACTCAGGTTGTCAATCCATAGATCCAACCTTCTAGACTATCCTAACATGAAAGTGTGTGAGACTCTGCTTTCAATGCCTCCATCCATCGCTGGGGACAGTTTTCCTAGACTACAGGGTTCATCTTGTTACCTGTAATTCACAAGCCTTCAGTAACCTCCTCATTGCCTTCTGGGTGAATCAAAATGCCTTCTTTTAGTATCCAAGGCTATATTTATCACTGCTCTGATAGCACTTGATTCTGTCTTAGATACTGGAAGAGTTCCTGCTTGGAGGGGGATCACAGTTCCTGATAACACACCTGAGGAATGAGAGAATCTACTCTTTGGTGTCTGTTCATCTTGGACCTATGTATTTAGAATCTAAATATTCAGAGACTGTAAGTATCACAAATATTCAGAATTAAAATAGGTTAGTGGGAGAGGCAGGCTGGAAATAGTTTACTGAGAAATGAGACAAAGGCAACATTGAACAATAGACAAATGTTGAGCCAAGATCTAGGGAATCTAGGGATTTCTAGTTTGCAAATAAGGCAAGGGCGTTGAATAAAACACACAGATCATCTCAGAGGGCAGATATGCATGACATGAGTACCCCTAACTCATATTTCCTTCCCATGTCTCTGGAATGTCTCTCCACCCTTTCTGCATCCCCTGCTTCTTCTTCTCACCTTATTAATCAGGAAGCAAAGAGGAGAGAGGCAAAATGAATCAAAGGGAAAAGGAGGTGAGACTAACAAGGGAGATGATGACAGTGTCTGTCCTAAAGAGAGCAGAACAGGGAAGAGAGAGAGAAGCATGAGGAACAGAAAACAAAGATAATGAGGAAAATGGAACGATGAAGATTATTTATTCACTGATGGCTGTTGCTGTGCTGTCAGATATTAGTAAATGGAACTGCTGACATGTGAATAAAACAAAACACTCCTAAGAATGAGTGCAGCAGCCTGGGTGCAGGTGGCTACCAAGAGGCACTGACGGAAATCTTTGTCTGATCGATCTCTGGTCTCTGCCCTGTCCTCTGCTTACACCTCCATGTAACTTCTTTATTACCTGATGGCTTCTTTCCCCTGGAATTCTGGAGACACTGGTTCAAAAGAGTCATTAGATGAAGAATTTGAATCTATTTCATTCTCAAGGGCCACATGATCTGCACTTTGGTGTTGAGAACAAAAAGAGAGTTTCAGGAAAAACCAGGGAGAACGTTAATGTCCATATTCAGCTACGTGATCAGGAAGCAATTGAATATTGGGTCAGTCACCACATTAAGGATTACAAGCACTGTAGGACAGCACGTCAGTGTAACCTTTTTGGGGAGCACTTAGAAATTCCTAAGATCCAGTATTAAGCACAAGTTTTCTTCATCCAGTTCGGAAATAAGCACTATCAGTATAATTATTCTCACTCCTTTACAAGTGTCTCTTCTTAAAAAAGACACCATCTAAAGTGTTATAAAAGAACAAGATCTTAGAAAGTGACTCTGTAAACAATGTGTAGAATATTGTTATGCTTATTTTAGAAACTGGGGTGGGTGAGGATGCTTGAGAATATATATTCAGTTTGTAGAGATTTTTTTTTTAAGAAATGCAATGAATGAAATACATTGACTCACAATCATGTTCCTACTTATTGGGTAAAATTTTGTCAAAATATGATGTCAATACCAAATAGAGAAGCGCATCAAAAACCAACATGAATAGGGGGGGCTATTAATAGGTATGGGCTGTTTGAAGAATCCAAATTGTTGTTAGAATTCACATCATAGTCCAAAAGTACAAGCTGAAAAGAAAAAGATACATACATTGAATTTAAAAAGGATAGGGCATTAAGAATCATTATTGTCTTATTTCTGCTAGACACTGGGGTTGAAAAGACAAATGAAACATAATCCCTGACTTTACAGGACTCTAATCTATTGGAAGCCATAGTGATAAAACCATCTAACTACAAAGGAATTTGGGCATTAGAGGAGGTTGGCACTAAGGGCTTAGAGGTCCACAGACAGCAGGAAGCAAGTCCTTCAGGTGGTAAAAACTCAAGGACAGTAATGTTTGAGCTCAGCTGTCTATAGGATTTGATAGGATATAGGATGGGTGGAACTAGACTTAAAATTTCTGAGTAGAGGTTCAGCTTCATATATAATTAGACAACTAAAAATAAAAATTTATTTCTATTGAATTCCTGGTTTTCAAATACTTGAAATAATATTAAGGATCATGTTTCTTGGGCATCAAATTAGATAAATGTTCATGGGTACAAGTCACTAAAAGCAAAAGCTGAACCACATCAATAATGGAGGATCAGCCTGTATTTAGTGACTTAAAAGAAAACTGATCAGGCTGAGAGAAAAAAAAGAGAAAAATAAAAACCTCTCTCTTCTATCTGTTTTTTTTTTTTTACAAAAGTGGTCAGGAATTTTAATGCTTTGAACCTGTAGCATGAATTATTCAGAGGGCCTTGGTTTGAAATGTTTTGTAGAAAATGAAATAGGTATATTAATTCTTACCTGGGTCATTCCAGCAGTGAAAGCAAAGGGGCTGAGGAGACATAAGGTCCACTCCGAAAGAATTTCATAATACTGAAGTGTATTTCATCCATTCCCCCATGCCTAGATACCATCTCATGCAAATACTCAAATACTACAAACAAAATAGAAGAGATGGGGCAAGAATCAGTGACCAATGACTGGTAGGCTCCTCTGAGAAAGAGTCCAGAGACAGAGAGATTGCTTTTAAATTCAACTCACTGAAGACAGGCCATAGAGGAGAAAGAGGGTGAAGACCACCATGAAGCCCATGAGGACGACAACTTGGGCAGATTTCACAGTAAGAGCCATCAAAGCAGCCACAAGAAAGACGGAGGCAGCCTGCGTCAAGCCCCATGAAAGCCTAGGGCAGAAAGAAGGCGTCAGTTCCTTGAGCTGTTACTTCCTCACTTCATTCATTGGCAAACTCGGCAAAGGGGTTCGTGACGCTGACCATACATCAAGAGTAAAGGGAATCAATTAGAAGAATAAATACAGCTAATCAATTAGAAGATTTCTCTGTCCCTAAAACTCATATTTTACTGGGGAAAGTAGGCAAAACACAAATAAACATGTTGAAGTAAACTGTAACCTAAGAAAGAAAGAAAGAAACTGGATGATATGGTGAGAGTGATTGGGAGAGGTTTGCGGACGAAGACGTCTATGATGATTTATCAGTTCTGGATTTCTTCCCTCAGCAGACTAATTGTACGGACACCGTAGAACAAAGAATGGAGGGTCAAGCAGGGATCCACATACTCCTTCTCTGAAGAGCCAGATAGTGAATATTTAAGGGTTTTTAGACTACTGAATAATCTCTTTTCAATTATTCAACGCTGCCTCCATAGCACAGAAGCAGTCATAGACAGCATGAGACGATGAGTGGGACTGTGTTCCAGTAATGATTTATTTGTAGACACTGAAATTTGAATTTCAGATAACTTTTTGTGTGCCATAAAATATCATTGTTCTTTGGATTTCTTTCAAGGGTTTAAAAATGTAAAAGCCATTCCTACTTTGCAGATTGTATAAAACTTACCATAGTTTGCCAACCCTGATAAAGATGGTTAGATATAGGCTGATATAGATATACAGATAAACATGTAGGCATACGACGTAGATAAACACACATATATAGATGGACATGAAGATGTGTTTTCTTGATATCAATGCCAAAGAAACAGGGAGAAAGTTCTTCAGAGTGGAAAGAGATTAAGCTTTCCAATCATACAGATCTAGGTTCAAGTTGTCTCTATTATATTCTAACTATAGGAGGGGTAGTTACTTAATCTCTTTAAACTTTCTTATTCCCTACTGAAAAATAATATGAAAATTAAATGAAATGTTGCATTTTATGGGTTTACTATGGCAACTGGGTTGTAATGGGTCCACAATGAACACTTCATTTTCTTTTTTTTTATTTAGAGTAGAAAATGTCATCATGTTTTGGGGAGTCTTGCCTAACTAATGATTCCCTTTGCACAATACATGTCTGTTCATCCAAAATTGTTCATTTTTCTGTGTTCAATAAGCCTCTCTTTAATTGCATTCATACACTGTACAAATAGAATGTTACAGCCTTTCCTTATGAAGGAAAAGTCTTGATTTCTGAACCCTTCCTTGTTGGATTTATTTGGTTTCTTTTTATTTAATCATATTGGTTACTTTTACTAGACTGTAGATTGCCATTATTTTTTTTTAATACAATGACCAAAATTTCCTTCAGTATTGAGTTACACCATTTTAATACAAAGAGACAATGGAAAAATAATTCCATTCTAGATCAAACCAGTGATCTATTTTCTGCACTTTTGCACTCAGTTTACTGAACATTTCTGGAGGAAAAATACATGAATTTGGTGTAAATTACCAACACTAAAAATGTGGGGTCTTCCTACTCAACAGTACCTCATGTTCTCATAAAGACTACATGGTAGATATCTAGAACAATTATGTATTTCTTACAAATCGTGTTTAATGTTGAGAATAAAATCAGATTAGTAAAAGGCACATTCAAACCACTGCTTACTGACTACAGAACTTACGTTTTCACTATTTTATGTCACAAATATATCCCTTGGCTAAACTCATTAAAACTCCTTGTTGCTAAGTGGGGATTCGATCCTGGGTGTTTTGCATCTCCTGTCATCTCAGGACACAACATTCCCAAAGTTCTATCCACTGCTACCTAATATTTGTGTGTTTAATTCTTGTTCAGCTCAGTGTAAACACTTTCCTTTCCCTTCCTTAATCTTCATGGCCAATGAAAGATAGATGTTGTTATCGATGTGTCACAGAAAAGAAAACTGAGGTTTAAAGAAATTTAGTAACTTGTTTTAGGTGGAGATGATCCATGGCTTCCTACCTCCCAGGCTTGTGTTCTTACTACTTAACCTTCACTAAGGAAAGTGAAACAAAGGTCTAAAGAGCATAACAGGAATTTTCCTGCCGTGTCATAAAAGTGATGACTTATTCAAGGTGGTGGTGACACGAAGCATATATTTCACCTACATCAGAATCCTCAAGTTCTTATATATTTGGGTCCACCCAGATATGGTAACTAGTGACTGAGAGTCATTTTATTGGTTAGCAGCAGCAGACATCTATAGGAGTAAGCTTCAATTCAAAGAAGTATGGAAAGTTTCATTTACCTAGCTTACTTGAAATTATAATGCACTTTTTTATGAAAGAATCAAGTAAGTTTAAGTCTGATATGTTCTAGGTCTAGGGAGCCCAGCCAGCTAACTCATTCTGCTTATTTATGTGGTGTGATGGATTGTGGCCATGTAAATTACCAGAATGCTGGCTCTCAAAGTCCCATCACAGTCATCACTGACTTACTGTGTTGTTTTGCTTGTGTAACGTTGACTGATATATGGTATATGAATTTAGAAAAAGAAATAATGCAAAAGAAAATGAAAAAATCAGTCATAATTCCTGCTTGGGCAACAAAGGGTAGTATCTTCATATTTACACCAGTAGCTGACATCAGCTCTTCCATCACTGAATGGTTTGTTGTGATTGTAAGATAAATTCTAGCCAAAATAAGCAGGCGACGAGAAGCAACAAAGGGCCAGGCAGTTTATTTGAGTGCAATTCCCAGGTGATGTTCCCTGGTCTGGGTATTACAGGCCGGGGAAGTCACACCTGGTCAGGGAGGTGGGGGCTTATAAGGGGTTAGGAGGGGGAGGAGTGGGCAAGCCATCTAGGGGGCGTGGAGAGGTTATGATTGACTAAAGGTGATATAATAGACAACTAGAAACTTTTTTCCTTCCAAGAGGGAGGAGGCTGACATCTGGGTCTTAGTTGGCACATCAGGATGGAATTCAGGGAGAGCTGTCCCCTTTCCATATAAGGCACAGACCTTGGGGTCTGGTCTGTTCTCCTTTTATGGTATCTCTCTGTTCTGTTTGCATGTCCTTATTTTTCCTTCCTCCAGCCTAACATTGATCTAAAGAAAGATACCAACAAATGAATTGTTATCCTTAAGTGAATTATAACTTCATGTGTTTTCTCTCAATTATAAGAAATGGTGTGCATTCCACACTTAAATATATATGCCCATCATGATCTAGTCCTTTGCAGTTCCTGAAACACTCCAGGTTTTGTCTTGACTCCATAGAACATCCTACTTATCATCTTTCTCCACTGGACAAAATTTCACTCACGCCTGAAGGTACAACTGAAACATCACATCAGTTCTTCAAATCTTCTCTGATATTTCTCATGACAGTATCTTCTTCTTCCTTGTTTGTCTAGCACACCACTTAAAATTCCATGATAGAACCTAAGTGCTTATTATTATGACTATATATCCATATTTCTATCCCTCCATGATCCAGTATCCCTGGAGAAAAGTACCTGTATTCTACTTATTTCCTGATCCTTGGTGCTTAGTGTAATGGTTTAACATGGTGGTTGCTCAGCATATCATGTCAAATAAATTAAGTGAATAAATTCATGAAGTGATAAGATAGGACAGTTCATTTTATTACCTTCCATCAAAATTTCATTTGCCGTGCAATTAGTTTCATTTAAATGAATACTCACTTCTATGATAGCAGCATTGATGACAGCTTGAAAAGCCACAAAGCCCTTCTCCCAGAAGAGTGAAGCTTCACACGTGAGTTTGTTGTCTATTGCTTGACAATGAGCTTTGGGAAAACAAGAACACAGCCATTGTGATGGGATGGGATGATCTTGGTCTTAAGAAAAGTCACAATATCACATGTCCCAAAACACACTCCAAGGCCACAATAATACTGTTTGGTGAGGCTTCCTTAGGTGATGTCTGTGGAGCACACCCGAGGAGAACACCCCGGAATTGCTTCATTAATATTGTCAAAACCATTTCTCAATAATTTCCCATTCAATCTTATCATTCTCTCCATTAGCCAAGAAGGGCTCATTGAGCTTTGCTCTTCTGTTACTTGTGCCAAGAAACCACCAATTTTTTTTTTCATGTTTGGGCATACTGAGCAAGAGCTTTTTCTTGAGGTTATGTTTAAGAACAACATAGGAATAATAGAAAATACAATTTCTTAATAAGATCGTATACTTCACACTGGCTTTATTTAATAAGAATGGATCTCATTTATGTTCAGAATTTCAAAGTTTATGTTATGTTCATGTTGCTTTCTGCTATTTCATCTGCCCCCTTTTGACTAATGACAGACTAGCAAAAAAATTTTTTCTAATAGGACAGTTACCTGAATGGTCTCTGTGTTCCTTCATCCTGGATATTCTACCTCCCCAGGAAAACCTCAAATGATATGCGAAGGTGTCCTTAAAGATGACTCTCACTGCATCTATGGAATAATCTAAACCCAGTTCACCCACCCTCTTTTCATCAGGCTGCCCTGTGACTGTTCTTCCTGCCATGTGAAAGGAGGGAAAGCTAAGTAAGAGGATTTCTCTGTGGCCCAGAGACAGCATGCCATATGCAGTTATGTGAAAACTATTTCATGTTACAGTTATTTCTTCACTAAAGGCAGCGCTGGGCCTAAATAAAAGACTTACGTTTGTGGACGAGGGGATTCTAATATTCTAGAAAAAATCAGAAGTGATACATGGCAGTCACTTTTATCACTAAAATAGATTGTGCCTTTCCAAATAACCTATTAATCAATAATTTAAAGCACAAAGAACTTGGACTATTAGCAATACCGATACATACATTCAAGCTCAGATACATACAAACCTATCTCAAGTTGAAATATATATTACAGTTATATCTATTTCCACTTACCAGTGGGTGTTGATTTGGCCAAATTTCCAAACACAGCATAAAATTGTTAAGTTAGAGGGGTGTTTTCTCAAAGAATTTTCTTTATTCTAAAATCTGTAATATGAAAATGACTGTTACTGCCCAACCCCAGGCCGTGTAACCATATAATTTCCCACAGTCTGGATTCTGTGCATGGATGCTGGTGAAATTGAGCATGTTGTTTGTCAATACGTATCTGCATGGTGTCTCTGGGGCGGTGGTTTGCCCTGTGTTTCTCTATCTGACAGCTAGATCCAGAGGCTTTATCAGACTCAGGTCCAATCTTTTTGTGAAGACTGTAGTGATTATAGACTATATTTTTTTTATAGACTATTGACTATTGAATGTAGACTACTGGTGATGTATTCTTCATCAGAATGTCATAATTTCTGATTGTCTCTCTTTCTGAGCTATTAGCAGTCATTGATGCTCAGTGCCTCAGTCCATTAATTCACCCGGAGTTTCAAAATGGTGATAATCTATGTCTACCATTTGTTTTTCATTTACAAGTAGAAACTGTTTATAAAATAGTACTTTCCACCATCTGTTTAGTTATCCAGCAGTACAGCTCATATAGGATAAATGCAGTATTTTCCTTTTATTTATAAATGTTCATCATAAGAACTGATTTCCTATCATCCTCTGGGGCAAACAGTTTTTTTCTTTTAATATCATGATAAAGAATGGATTTTCAATATACATTGGGTGAGTTTCAAATCATTACACTTATAATTTTGTTGAAGCTCAATGTGAGCCATCTTTGACCAGTGCGAGCTTCTTCAAGTTGACTGCTGAGTCCTTTTGACAAAACCTATTTGTTCTCAATGGTTTGCTCGCTACCTGGAACAAGGTTCTTCAACCTGCAATTGCTGTCTTAGACCTCTGCATCCCTTTTCCTCTGCCGGGGCTTCTGTGTTTCATGGATACAGGGGTGAGAGAATTAGGTGATTCCATAATTACTTACTTGGCACATTTCACCTTACATATGTAACAGCCTTGGAAGAACATCCAAATACTGTGCTACCAACCCGATTGCTGGAAATGACTTCAGTGGTTCTCAAATTAATCTTCTGCTTTGCAGTGGCTACTGGTTTACCCTGAGAGGGTTCTCACTCTCTCTGAGGGTCCAGCAGATACCCTATTGCTTCTCTTTGCTCTCCCACTGCCCCAGAGATACCATGCAGGTATTTGAGCTGTTCAGCCGTCTTGCCAGCTCACCTGTATTTTGGGGTCTGAGGAAACACCTTGTCCACCTGGCTTTTTTGTAAATACTGCTTATGGTTTCTTGGTTTGCTAATTTATTCTCAATTTTTATGTGACTAGTTAAAGAGATTAAAAAGCCATTCTGTCACCGCTATCCAATCTTTCCAGAATCTTCTGACAAACACATTGGAATAATCCTGGACCATCTCATTTTGATATGGACTATAATGAGGATAACCCTTTTAACTTACAATTTCCTAAATAGGAGACTAGTGAACAGAGCAAAAAAATCTCCTTGATAGTAGAAAGGAATATGCATTAGTGTTGTTAATTAAATCTAGAAACTCAAACATTTAACACAGGATTTACCAAGGAAACCCCAAAATGAACTGTGTGTTTTGCACATGAGGAAATTACCAAGGACTGCCAAAGAACATACCTCTCATGAATGGGGCTGAAGCCACTTTGTTCTTGATCTCCCAGGTTGTTTTGGAATCAGTTGCAAATGCAATAATATAATTAGAATCATTAAAATTATCACACATCTCAGATCTACTGCAGACAATTGAAAAAGTCATTAACGATGTAAATTGAAGGAAAATTGGGATGTAAACAATATTAGAAGACATGAGAAAAACCATTCCTACACAGCAATGAGAGAAAAATGAAGTAAATCAATATCTGTTGAACCACAAAATAATCACCCACCAGCAATTTAAAAATTTAATTCTGCTATGTAGTCTGGATTCCATTTTTCCCTCTCTCCCAGTTTAAATATCTCGTTTTTCTTTTGTCTTTTACATGTTTTGAAATATGCACATCATGCATCAAGACTGAATCGTAGCATCAATTCCAATTCCAATTGAGAATCTACGTTTATCATACTTTCGTGTAAGTGTTAAGATTGGTTTGCTTCATGAAAGGCCCAATGGTTTAGAGTTATCCTAAAATTTGAGTGACAATGATAAAGAAATGTTAGGTGGCATGAAATAGATGACCATTTCCCATCAACAGGAACAAGGTCATATTTTATCTTTTGTTGCCTGCATGTGGAAGATGATAGTCCCAGAATATTATTCATGGAAAGAATTTTCAGTCTTTTGTCATTGTGACAACATTCTGGAATTAGAATGCATTTCAAGTCCAGTGATAAGAACACACCTTATTATTTAGTTTTAATTCTAAACACATGGCCTTTAAGAGAAGTATGTATCTTATTCATCATATGATCTTATTTTAGCTATGTGTGCTGGGTGGCTCTATCTATACCACCTACCTGGAGACATGAATTGACAGGTACACTGCTTATATAAAAAAGAGTTAAAAGATTGGAAGTAAAACATTTACATAATATATAATCCAACATTTTAATTTATATTTATATAATCCTTAGTTCTTGAAAAGACTTTTGTATAGTTTATTCATTGCCAATCCAAGCATTCACTACATATTTGCTGAGAGAACACATGCATACAATGTCCCTAAGATCAAATGTAAACATAACCCTTTAACTATGGGTATCTTATGAGCGACTTTAACTTATTTACTTATTTATTTTTAATTTACTGAATTTCCTACACAAAGCACATCTAATCATTTTTATGATGAGAAGAAACAAGTACTATCTTAACAGAAGCAAAGGTTCAAAATGCCCTTTTCTTTTTGTTTGGTTACATGCCCATTATCTCTTTACAACGGACATTGTCTGTATCTGTAGTACAAGTGGGTGGATGTGCTACAGTTTGGCTTTTGAACTTTTAAAAAATTTTGATTACTTCCTGAATTAATTCTGGATTAAATCCTGCCTCTTTCTTGGACTTTGACCCTGAACTTCTGGACCTATTCCTTCATGAGTTTCAAATGAATTTGGATGTTAAGAATTGTTATCTCTGCAGTATAGACATGTGGCTTTATTTTTCTGGGAGTTTCTGAATGTGAATTCTTTTCATAATGCCTTTGGGAAGGCTTAAAATATTGATCTATTTTACAGGATCTTACCTTGAAATAATAGCGAAGTCCAGAGTTTGGGGATTAAAAAAAACCCAGCCTGCCAGTTAGAACAGAATATATGCTAAACATTAAATAATGAAGGTAAAGATTTGCACTGCCTGAGAAAATACTTTTTTCTCTTCCAAATATGACGAGACATAGACTGAACCATACCAACAACGTCTCTCGTTTCATCCTCCGTTTTTTAAGAAAGTTCTTGTAGAGAAGGGCCCACATTTGCTGACCCACGCTGATGTGCCTCTTGCTCATTCTGACCTGTTTGTTTGAAAACAAGGAAATAAAGGAAGTAAAGTGGAAGTCTGAAATAGGAAACTTGGCACTACCAAACCAAAAGGAAACATCGTAGTTGCATGGGTGGAAAAGGGCACCAAAAGGCTAAAAACATATGAAGGGATGGTCATGTTAAGTATTAAAGGAAATAAAAACTAAAACAATTACGAGACATCTTTTATATTTATCTTCCATCAGACAGACAAGCATTAAAGAGTTTTCATATCATCAAGCTGTTGTCCCCACAACTTGGCATTGTTCAATTTTCTAATGGGAACAAAGGGACTTTATATACTGATGGTGGGAATATAGAATTACACAGCCATTTGGTGACTCATTACCAATTCCTTGCTAACATGCTGTTCTTGGTGGGTAAGCCAAGGAAATTCCCACCCAGCTCCCAGAGGGGACCTGGACAAGGATGCTCACTGTCATGTAATGTAGCACAGTCTCTTACACAGAGTTTAATGTGTGCAGTCAGTAGTTTGGTGCAGGATTCAGAAGCAATGAATCGGTATGTGGCCATCAACATGAAGAGATCTTAAAAACATGCCAATTTTTTAAAAATAAGAAAAGGTTGAGAGTTATATCATAGTATCATTTATATTAATTAAGAGTACATGCAATATATATTTTTCAAGAACATGCAGCAACTAAAGGATCGTCATCAAGTACAATGAAAAGGTTACCTGTGGCGGTGGGAAAGGGAAACGGAGATTCAGTATGAAACACGAGTTATAAATTCAAGGAAATAAATCATCAAAACAAGACAGGATCTGTTTTTGAACCCATTATTTTGTGTACCATGAAATGAAAAACATGATTAACTTGATCTTTATCAACCTTTCATAAGTGAAGCCCAAAAAAGTCCCACACCAACCATTAAAAAAAAACAAAAACAAATAAACCCAACAGCAACAAAATCCGAAGGCAAGTAGATAGAAAATTTCGTGAAATTTCAGAGAATTTCATGTTCTTCATTATGGCTGGAACAAAGAGAGATTGGAGGTGGTTTGAATATAGATATCAGAGAGAAAATAATATGAACTAACATTTAATGGTGGCTTCTTGTGTTTCAGCAGTTCTAAGTGGTCCTTAAGGATTAATTAGCTTAAGCCTCCCAGTAAACCTTTGGGATAGATCCTATTATTCTCCCCATTTTACAGATGAAGAAAGTGAGTCACAGAGGTGTAGTGATTTGTTACACACAGTTAATGGTGGTAGAACCAGGGCTTCAATCCAGGTGATCAAGCTCCGGAGACCTCACTCTTGACCGGTGTGCCATACTATTGCAGACGTTTGTCTAGGGAACGTATAGATCGATTCTCCATTCAGTGTAAGATTTAGAATCAGAGATTCTACCGGCATCCAGATAGGCAGTGACGTACTCTGGGAGGAATCCACTCAGATGATTTATTTGCAGGCTTCAGTTTGTGCCATCATTATCAGGAACACCCAAAGGCTGAAATATAAAGAAAGGTAGATTACTCCCAGAAAGCAAAGAAAACATAATTTTTTAAAGAAAGCTTTAATACAATAGCCAGAAGAAAAGTTTTTAAATCTTCCATTTAAAGACTACAATAAAATGCAAGAAGGTAAAAGGAAATGAAAAGCAATTAACATTCTTAAAATTCCCAGATAGTAAAGAAGTCAATAAAGAACAAAATGTTTCATGATAGAGAAGTATTTTGTAATCCTTCCAAATTTTCAAAGAAAACTTAAAACGTATTTGAAAACAATGAGAAAAATACATGGAGTAGAGAGAAAAAAATGATTAAAAGGAAAAGCATTTTATAAAGAGATGTCCAAAAAGAAGAAATTACAGCTGTAAGAAAAATGCATTGAAGAAAATACATTGTAAAAAGTACAATGGAAATGAATTTTTCAAGATTGTGGGAAAATATATTTCCCAGAAAGACTCTCCAACTATCAAGTATAATGACAAAAAATATCAGAAACTAATGGCATTTTGAAATTAATGAATAAAGGGAAAAATCTCTAAGAATCAACTTGCCAGGGTGGAGGTGGGATAGTTCAGGAGGGATTGAGTAAACGTTTCATAATAGAACAAAAATCAGACTGATATCTTCAAAGTGGACATGCAAAAGTGATTTGCTAATTTTCCTTAGAAAAATATACAAAAATGGAAAAAACCAAAGAACACCAAAGAAATATTCATTTGTGATAAAACTAGAATATGATCTAACTCCAAACTATGTGACCCCCCACCCCCAAATGTCAGCTACATCACTGAAATTTGCCTCAAATTAAGGAAAATACACAAAGGAGTTTTTCAGCTCTTCTAAGATGTGTCTATTAATCTAAAATCACTTGAGAAAATTAATTGACTCTAAAGTTATAGATAAACCCACACAATAGCCCTCCACTTGAAATGACCTGTAGTGTTGCAGATCAAGACAGAACCATGGAGTCTGACTCCATAATGTGGAATGTCAGGTGTAGGGGAAGGGGAAACTGCAAGGTTACATTAGCCTCATATTCTTCCACTCCAAAGTTGGGATATAAATATGAAACATCTTTACACCAATGGTCAAAACAACAATAATCCAAGCAAAATTAAAATCATATTTCCCATGGCATGAGCAAAAAACAGTAAAAGCAAGGAGACCTTGTTGAAGTGAATTCCCAAAAAAACAAGACCATCATGGGTGCAAAGTGAACCACTCTTGGAGCTTCTGCATTTGGGGCAAACTCCTTGCCTTGGTATCAGCAGATAGAGAAGGTGAGTCTACTAGAAAGATGAGTTGCAAGAATGAAGAGGAAAAAAATCAAACTTTAGATGATAGTATGGGCTGGCTGGGAAAAGTGGGATCTAAAAGAGTCTAGAACACAAAGAATAAAAATTGCCTAAACAATTATTTTTTCATCCTGCAGCCACATTGGATTTTCCCAAGAAAAGCAACAATGAAAGAGGAACCTGAAAAATAGACAGAATGCTTGAAGTTCTGTGCATTCTTACGCTGCTTGGATTCTGAGGCCCTATCAGAGGTGGACCCAGTGGTGTGAAGGTGCTCTTTGCTGGAGAAGTATGGGCAGAAAAATAGTTATTGTGGGGAGGTCTGTTGGGTAAAGGGGTATGCATGCTGTTACGTATAGACAACTTGATTCTTACAAAGTGGAGGGTGCTGTTTTATTGCCTGGAGAAAGGAGCACCTAAATAATTTTCAGATCCCTGATGTCTGTTAGTTATCCACTCACGTGAGCGGGCGGGTAGGAGGTGAGACTAGTGCCAAGGGTGAGCTGACCAGATACATGAATCAGATAAATTTGTACATGGCGGTTCTAGAACTGGAAACTTACTCTAATTGGATATTTTGGGAGGCAATATAGGCATGATTATTTGCAGGCTCCCATGTTGCTGTGCTAATGTCAATGGAAAACAGTCATCCATGGCCTCCTTTTTATGGGCTTGACCTTGGGCTTCAGGGTGATTCTCAGAGAGAACTAGCCTTTAGGTGTGCACACAGGTCCATCGGTCAGCCAGACTGTCAGTTTCTAATATGTGAACTGAGTCATAGGCAACTCTTCATAGAATAGTTTGTAGGGGGCACTCTAACTCTCGTCTAGAACCTATACAACAAGAATTCAGGACATATTTGTCTAACAGTCATTAACCGATCTGCTTCAAACCTCATGAAGGCAGCCAATTTCAGATATGACACTCAGTCTGCTAGTGGTTGTGTGATGTGATTATTTATATGGTCATCTTAGTGCAGCCTAAGAATGACTGACTAGTGTATCACTCAGAACGGGTAACATAACTGAATTGCAAGAGGTCTATCCCATTATTTTCCATTAGGAAGAAAAACAAAAAATACTCCAAGGCCTATTGGGTATAAATGCCTATGAATTATCTTAGTTGATAAAGCATAAGGCCTAATCTTAGTTAACCGAACCCAACATTCTAGGAGAGGGAATTAGTGCAAGAAATGTTCCAAGGGTAGTGGCTTGAGCTTTGGTACAGTGCCTAGAGCTCAATGCCAAATGGCCCGCAAGACCTGGGTTTTCACACTAAGTAGTGCCCTGCTTTGGTGTCAGTGTGAAAGTGGATGGAAATCACAGGGTTCCGTCATTTTACCGCCGAGGTTGCTTCTGACTACTAAGTCCATGACCTAATCCTGATTGTATCCGTGAGGGAGGAGCAAAGCCATGAATATACTGGCCCCTGCTGGTATTCAGGAGGCAACTCAGATGGGAAGATCTGCTGGAGGAGCCCAGTGCTGACTTGTTAACGCTGTCATGCTGCTGAAGTCTGAAGAGCAAAGGATAATGAAAGAGGAACGTCAGAGCCAGAATAATGGTCCTTTTCTGATCCTGGACCTTGTGACATAGAGCACACAGCAGAGGAGGATTAAGGTAGCAGATGGGAGAAAGGGGGCGAATCAACCAACTTTAAATCCTGGATCACAAGGGTCCTTAAAAATGGAAAAGGGAAGCAGCAGAGGAGGTCAGAGTGACGTGATGCTAAAAAGACTTAACCCGTTGTTGGCTTTGAAGAACAGAAGAGCATGAACCAAGGAGTCCTCTAGAAGCTGTGAAAGGCAAGGAAACAGAATTCCCCTCTCCATTCTCCAGAAGGGACGCGGCCCTGCCAACACCTTGATTGGAAGGCAAGAGACGCACATCACAGTTCTTACCTCCCAAACTGTGAAATGATAAATCTGTTTTGTTTTAAGCCGTGAAGTTTGTGAATACTGGTTACAGTAGCAATAGAAAACAAGTGCATAAATGGAGTCGAGAGCCTGAAAACTGAAAACAAGAAATTCTAACACTGGTCTGAAGCCTGGGCTTTGAGACATGGTTGTGTTTCTGATGCGCCCCATTCATGGAACAAAGGAGGGCATGAATTTATGTTTAAAAATTGTCCAAGAACGAGCAAATGGATTCAGAAGCTATATGGATGAGCTCCTGATAATAACGCCACAGAGCAGGCTGGGACCCCCAACTAAAAATGAGACTGCGACATTTCTGATTAGGAAATCAATGCCCTGATAAACCACGGGGTCTGAAAGGGTTAAATATATTGCCAGAGTGCTCACTCTTCTTTCTGTGGAGCAAAACATGTGCTAGAAAATATTTATGAATAAAGAGTAATTGACATGATCTCATTATCATGAGTGTGGCTGTTTGTTTCTGATTATTCAGACTGAATTTTTTCCACTGCACACCATGATTTACATATCAGGAAAAAAACTACTACCCACTGTAGTTACACAAAACATCTCATCAACTTAAATTCCTCCAAATAGGAAGTCGTGCGATCTAGAAATAACTTGGCTATAAAAAGCCACTCATTTCCTGTCAGATAGAATTCTTAGAAAATAGAGGATAAATACATTGCACAACAAATTAGAGCAAAATTCTTATATATCTAGCATGATATACAAGGTCAACAAAAATACTGCCCTCAGTTTTCTTGATGAAAATATTCTCAAGCCAGTTAAGACTACTCAAAATTCAGAAAGTCGTGTATCCCCCAAATGCTTACAAATCCTCTGGCAGTAAAAGTAAAACTGAACAGAAAAGAATACATCATTCTAATAACTTGGGATATAACTCATGCTTGCAAAGAGGCAACATAAAGTTACATTCCCTTCCATTTATCAAAAAATCTATTAGATACTATATGCTATCTGTCCAAATACACTTGAGTCATGCAATAAAATGAAAAAAAAAATCTTGTTTCTCCAACTGGTTATCTAGCCCTACAACATAAAACATTCAGATGATTTGAACAATCAAAATGACCTGCTCATAAACTTCCTGCATTTAATAGTTCCCACCCAAATGTTTGTCATTCCCTCTTTGAAGTCCTATATTATAATTATGTATGTAAAACAACCACAATTTTAGAGGTTGACTTACTCTCAGAAAAGCTGGAGCACAATCTAGAAAGAGCTCATCCACAGGTCTCTGCATGTCCTGGAGAAGACTTCACATCCCTTTGGGTCACTACTACATCATGCTTTTTATTTCATGTTTATTGTGACTAGTTTCATTTTAGAATGATTTCCGAAAAGGATCATGGTCTTAATTCAACCAGCCTGCCAAACGCTGCTCACATGACAGGCTGACTTCTTTACAGTTTTTCATTTCTTTGTCTCCCTGCCAGTTTCCCGCAGGGATTTGTAGTTGCAGATGGCTGGCTGGACACATCAAAACATTAAGAACTAAAAACCAGACAGAATCTCATCTTTCTCAATTAGCTTTTTCATACAAAGCTCAAATGGAAGAGTTGACCCCCAAAACAGTCTTTTAAAAATACGTGAGTTCAGAGAAGAGCAGAGAGAAGTGAGAAAGACAAGATTTGTTAAAAAATTATAGCCATCAATGAACAAATGAGGTCAGAAAGGAACTCAAAACCTTACACTGAAATTAAGTTCTTAAAACTTGGATGTAGAAATAGGGAAATGAAGCAATGGCATTTTTTTTCAGTGTAGCAAAATGAACCTTGAATTTTCGTCTACATCTCAGCTGCAGGACATGCAGCTCACAGTACACCTGTCCTACAGTAGAAAATAAAGTCCTTAGAGCAATTCCACATAGAAAGAGCTGCAGTCCCAAGCCCTCAAACTTGTTATTTCTGCAACAAATCCCAGAAAACAAACTACTTTCTCTGTAAGCCGCCACTGGTTTTTAGTATGTCCTGTTCTCCGTATTGTTCGAGAAACATTTTCAAATGGTAAGAGCTGCTGTTCTGTTTTTTTCAAACATTTCCTGTAAGTTGAAGACAAGACAGTTCCAAAACTTGTTATAATTCATGGAGTCTGTCTTTGGCCGAAGAAGAAAGGTGGAAAAGGACCACTCTTTCTGCTTACAGTCAGTAAGGCTGTGAAGTTCTTCTGAGCTGTAATTGCTTCCTGAGCACACAACCCAAGGGGAAACAATGTGCTATGCATGTGATTCTTTAATCAGACAGACTCATCTGTATCCCATTGTCCGTGAGAATCACATGAAATCTTCCTCACCTACTTCCCACTCTTTCAATATTTATTCAATCATATCTACTTTTGTTGTAACTATGAGTCCAGAAATTGCTCTGCCAATAAAATAGACGCAGATTGAGTTCATTAATGCACAAGACTGTCAAACTTAAAAAAAAAAGGCTTCTGATTTTCTGTATGTTTTGCTGTAGAAGACAGAAAATTATCATATTTAACAATATTGCAGCCATTTGTACGAAGATATAATTTAGGAAAGCTTCTTCAGTAACATTTTTTCATAGAAGAACTTTGTATCTAAGACAAAACTTACTTCTTCTAGCCCTATATATTTTTCAATCAATATATTATATTCCATTTTGCCTTTTCCTTCAATATATTGGCCTCTTCCTTCACATGCACCACACTGTCTTCTCTGAAGCACTGTAACAGAGAAAGCCTGTCCTCACTAATCTCCTTTTCACCATTTTCATGACTATGTCATATCTTCACTCTTCTAAATAAGCTTTTGAATCAGTTTGCCAATAAAAAAAAATATCATGTTGGGATTTCAAAACTGGAATGGCACTGATTTTATAGCATAAAGTACGTACTAAGCAGCCACATATGATGCTTACTATATGTGAAACACACTTAGGTACTCACACATTTAATCCACATAGTTATCTCATGATTATAATGGGCACTAGTATAATCACCCCCATTTTACAGGTGAGAAAAACGAGACCCAGAGAGTGTAAGTAATTTGCCCATATTCACATAGCTGGCGCATAGCAGAACCTGGGTTGCAACCCCAGACATCTCCAGGCTGTGACTTTAAACAACAAATGCTGGGCTGTCTTGTTTGCATGTGCCTCTGTTCATTTGAGGACTCTCCCCGTTTGCAGTTTCTCATAGCCTTTTGCTTCATGAATTTTGCAGTATTATCCTTCGGGGCCAGAAGCCTTGTAGATTTTATGTGGTGTATTTTGCATCAGGCTACACATTCCTCTAGGATCCTTCTGTGGCTACATGTACAGAATACTTGGTGCCACAGAACCTGCGTGCAGCCTTCACCACAGCATGCAAAAGCAGAAAAACCTGATTTGCAAAGAGAGAAGTGTGAAGTGGACCAGCAGCCTGACAGCAAGCCTGAAGATGTCCACTCATTTTCCAGGGACTTTTCTGTTATTGTTTTTCTTCCTTCCTCAGACCCGGCTGCACTACTGCATCTGGGTTTTGACAGATACTCTCCAAAAATTTCTCTTCGTAAAAACATAAGAAAGAAATTCTACTTGGTCCTGGGTTTTGTTTGGTTTGTTTTTTCACCTTGAAGCATCTTTTGTACGATATATTCTTGTCCTGGATTTGCATTTCTCAGGTATATTTTGACCTATCTCTATTATCTGCCTCCAAGTAGTTCTTGAAATGGGATGATTTAATTTCTCCTTGCACCCAGTCTGCAAAATCTTTTACTTTCCATGAGAGATGTAAGTCCCTAGGATACTCAATTCAATTCATCATCTGATTTGATGGTCTCTAAAATAAGCTTTCCTGTGGTTTTCCATTTCTCCATTTTTATACTGAATGAGTTATTTCTGTTCCCTTTTTCAGGTTCCCCTTGCCCATTTTTTAATTCTCTCATCTGAAAAGTCCTGTATTAGAACTTTATGGCATTCCAGTCTACTAATGGCCACCTTAGCGAGAAACTTATCTAAACCTACAGTCCAACAGCAATGTAAAAAATTAACCTAAATTTTTACTCTGTGACCTATATATGTGCCCCCCTCTCAACTTCTGCACTCTAACTCCTTCATCATGTTTAACCTTGAAACCTTAGCTCTACTCCTTACAGGCTGCGCAGTGCTGGGCAAGGGACTTAACCTGGAACACCCCGTTTCCTCAACCTTAAGAAAATGAGTTGGTGGCAAAGGACTGAAAACAAGATGTGAAACCAAAGTCAAGAAAGCACAGGAAGTTGTAATACACTCAGTAAAGAGAGCCTAAACATATGGGATCTCTGCCAACATACTCAGGGGTTGGCAGAAAAGGGCAAGCTGCATGAGGGTGTTAGGATTCAGAGTTCCATCAAGAGGCCACTGTTCCCTGTCCCCTCGTTGGCACTGGGGCCAAGCTGTGTTGCAGAAGATTCAGGCTTTTCTTTCTGAGTGTCTCCGGATCTGTCTGTGACCAATGAGAAAGGTAACAGCCCAAAGGCATGGTAGCTCCAATAGACTCCTGCATGCCACCGTGGGAAGAAATAAATGGGTTAGACAGCCTGGCATATAGCATCCCTGGGTGGATAACAGAACTCTCAGTGTCCCAAGACCTGGAAATCTATTCCTGTCCTTGGACATCTCTGATAACAAGACACAGGACTAGAGTCCTGAGAATCCATGTACTGGATGTCTCCGATAAGAGGAAAGAGGCCCAGAGCCCTGAGGCAGCACCCTAGCTTAGGCCTGAGGAGGCTTCCTGTGATCTGAGGTGATCCCAAAGGGATGGAGACAGTGAAAAGGGAAGCTGGCAGAAGGTCTATGTGGGTGCCAAAAGGAGGCTCAACCAAACGGTAGCTGGAAGAGAGAACACGTTGGGCAGCCAAAAAAACCTATTCCGGACGCGACCAAGAGCAGGACTTGGGTGCGATCCACTGTGTGACTAACATGTGCAGATGTCTCACGGGTGGTGGCAAGCCTATTGCATCTGTCTGTGATCTACAAGGACCTTATGACCTCACGGGAGTATTCTAGCTTTGGCTCGCCTTAGAGACATTTTAGTGTGGCCGTCCCATGCACGCCTTTAGCCAGTATGGCTGCCCAAAGGAACAGGAGAGTAACAGTAACTCACGACCACAACATCTGAGTCACTGCCACAAATATGTGGGGAACGCAGGAACTTGACTCGATGTGGCAAACGACTCAGAGAGGCATGGGAAAACAAAATCAAGAAGGCATAGTGAGGAGCAATACACTCGGTAAGGAGAGCCTGAACATACCGGATCTCTGCCCACTTACTCACCTGCTTGCAGAAACGGTCAAGCTGCATGAGAGTGTTAGGATTCAGAGCTCCATCAAGTGGGTCCTTCTCCTGTCCCCTCGTTGGCACTGGGGCCAAGCTGTGTTGCAAAGGGTCAGTCTTTTCTTTCTCAGCGTCTCCGGACCTGTCTGGGACCAATGAGAAAGGAAGAAGCCCAAAGGCATGGTAGGTCGAACGGATTCCTGGCTGCCCCCGTGGGAACAAACCAATGTGTTACAGAGTCTAGCATCTAGCATTCCTGGCTGCATCCCAGAAGTCTCAGTGTCCCAAGACCTGGAAAACTATTCCTGTCTTTGGACATCTCTGATAACAGGACAGAGGCCCAGAGCCCTGTGGCTGCTCCCTAGTTAAGGCCTTAGGGGGATTCCCGTGACCTGTGGTGATCCCAAAGAGATGGACACAGTGGAAAGAGAGGTTGGCAGAAGATCTCCCTGGGAGCCAAAGCAGGCTCAACCAAACGGAAGCTGGAACGGAGAACACGATGGCCAGCCAAAAAAACCTGATCCAGACTCGGCCAGGGTTTGGACTTGGGTATGATTTTCTGTGTGCCTAACACGTGCAGATGTTCTCTCGTGTGGGGCCAGAAGCTGACGTCATCTGTCTCTGATGTGCAAGTACCTTATGCACTCACGGGAGTATTCTAGCCTCGCCCTGCATTAGAGTCATTTTAGTGTTACCGTCCCAGACCCGTCTTGGCCAGGGTAGCGGACCAAAGGAACAGGAGATTAACAGTAACTTACCACCACTCGATCCGAGTCAAGGCCCCAAATACGTCGGGAATGCAGGAACTCGGCTCGGCGTGGCAAACGACTCAGAGAGGCATGGGAAGACAAAATCAAGAAGGGATAGTAAGTAGCAGTACACACAGTAAGGAGAGCCTGAACGTTCGGGATCTCTGCCAGATTACACACCTGCTTGCAGAAAAGGTCAAGCTGCATGAGGGTGTTAGGATTCAGAGTTCTATCAAGTGGGTACTTCGCCCTGTCCCCTGGTTGTCATTGGGGCCAAGCTGTGTTGGAAAGGATCCGTCTTTTCTTTCTCAGTGTCTCCGGATCTTTCTGGGAGCAATGAGAAAGGAAAAAGCCCAAAGGCATGGTAGGTCGAACAGATTCCTGGCTGCCCCCATGGCAACAAAGCAATGTGTTACAGAGCCTGGCATCTAGCCTTCCTGGGTGCATCCCAGAAGTCTCAGTGTCCCAAGACCTGGAAAAGTGTTCCTGTCTTTGGACATCTCTGATAACAAGGCAGAGGCCCGGAGCCCTGTGGCAGCTCCCTAGTTACGGCCTTAGGGCGATTCCCGTGATCTGTGGTGTTCCCAAGGGATGAACATAGTGGAAGGAGATTCTGGCAGAACAGCTCCCTGGGAGCCAAAGCAGGCTCTGCCAAACGGAAGCTGGAAGAGAGAACACGATGGCCAGCCAAAAAAACCTATTCGAGACCCGGTCAGGGGTTGGACATGGGTGTGATTTACTGTGTGCCTAACACGTGCAGATGTTGTCTTGCGTGTGGCCAGAAGCTAACTGCATCTGTCCCTGACCTGCAAGTACCTTATGCAATCACGAGAGTATTCTAGCCACGGCCTGCATTAGAGTCATTTTAGCGTGGCCGTCCCAGAACCGACTCGGGCAGCGTCGCGGACCAAAGGAACGGAGAGTAACAGTAACTTACCACCACTCGATCTGAATCAAGGCCCCAGATACACTGGGAAGTCAGGAACTTGGCTCGATGTGGTAAATGACTCAGAGAGGCATAGGAAAACGAAATCAAGAAGGCATAGTAAGGAGCAATACACTCGGTAAGGAGAGCCTGAATGTATGGGACCTCTGCCCACTTACTCACCTGCTTGCAGAAAAGGTCAAGCTGCATGAGGGTGTTAGGATTCAGAGTTCCATCAAGTGTGTAGTTCGCCCTGTCCCCTGGTTGTTATCGGGGCCACGCTGTGTTGCAGAAGATCAGTCTGTTCTTTCTCAGTGTCTCCTGATCTGGGAGGGTGCAATGAGAAAGTAAAAAACCCAAGGGCATGGTAGGTGAAACAGATTCCTGGCTGACCCCATGGAAACAAATGCGTTAGTACAGAGCCTGGCATCTAGCACTCCTGGGTGCATCCCAGAAGTCTCATTCTCCCAAGACCTGGAAAACTATTCCTGCCTTTGGACATCTCTGTTTACAGGACAGAGGCCCAGAGCCCTGTGGCAGCTCCCTAGTTAAGGCCTTAGGGGGATTCCCGTGATCTGTGGTTGATCCCAAAGGGATGGAGGCAGTGGAAAGAGAGGCTGGCAGAAGATCTCCCTGGGAGCCAAAGCAGGCTCCACTAAACGGAAGCTGGAAGAGAGAACACGATCGACAGCCAAAAAACCCTTTTCGAGGCTCGGCCAGGGGTTGGCCTTGGGTCTGCTCTACTGCGTGCCTAACTTGTGCACATGTTGTCTCGCGTGTGGCTGGAAACTAACTGCATCTGTCTCTGACGTGCAAGTACCTTATGCACTCGCGGGAGTATTGTAGCCTCGGCCTTCATGAGAGTCAAATTAGTGTGGCCGTCCGAGACCCGTCTTGGCCAGGGTAGCGGACAAAGGAACAGGAGAGTAAGAGTAACTTACCACCACTCGATCTGAGTCAAGGACCCAAAGACGTTGGGAAGGCAGGAACTCTGCTCCATGTGGCAAACGACTCAGAGAGGCATTGGAAAACAAAATCAAGGAGGCATAGTAAGGAGCAATACACTCGGTAAGGAGAGCCTGAACTTACGGGATCTCTGCCCTCTTATTCACCTGCTTTCAGAAAAGGTCAGGCTGCATGAGGTTCTCAGGAATCACAGATCCATCAAGTGGGTACTTCACCCTGTCCTCTGGTTGACATTGTGGCCAAGCTGTGTTGCAGATTATCGGTCTTTTCTTTCTCAGTGCCTCCGTGTCTGTCTTGGATCAATGAGAAAGGAAAATGCCCAAAGGCATGGTAGGTCAAACACATTCCGGGCTGCCCCCGTGGGAACAAACAAACGTGTTACAGAGCCCTGCGTCTAGCATTCCTGGCTGCATCCCAGAAGTCTCAGTGTCCCAAGACCTGGAAAACTGTTCCTGCCTTTGGACATCTCTGATTACAGGACAGAGGCCCAGGGCCCTGTGGCAGCTCCCTAGTTAAGGCCTTAGGGAGATTCCCGTGATCTGTGGTGATCCCAAACGGTTGGAGACAGTGGAAAGAGAGGCTGGCAGAAGATCTCCCTGGGAAGCAACGCACGCTCAACCAAACGGAAGCTGGAAGGCAGAACACGATGGCCAGCCAAAAAAACCTATTCGAGACCCGGTCAGGGGTTGGACTTGGGTGTGACTTACTGTGTGCCTAACACGTGCAGATGTTGTCTTCCGCGTGGCCGGAAGCTAACCGCATCTGTCTCTGATGTGAAAGTACCTCACGCACTCACGGGAGTGTTCTAGCGTCGGCGTGCATTAGACTCATTTTAGCGTGGCCTTCCCAGACCCGTCCTGGAAAGGGCGGCGGACCAAAGGAGGAGGAGGGTAACAGTAACTCACCAACACTCCATCTGCGTCAAGGCCCCAAATACGTTGGGAAGCAGAAACTCGGCTCGGTGTGGCAAACGACTCAGAGAGGCATGGGAAAACAAAATCAAGAAGGCATAGTGAGGAGCAATACACTCGGTAAGGAGAGCCTGAACATACCGGATCTCTGCCCACTTACTCACCTGCTTGCAGAAACGGTCAAGCTGCATGAGGGTGTTAGGATTCAGAGTTCCATCAAGTGGGTCCTTCTCCTGTCCCCTCGTTGGCACTGGGGCCAAGCTGTGTTGCAAAGGGTCAGTCTTTTCTTTCTCAGCGTCTCCGGACCTGTCTGGGACCAATGAGAAAGGAAGAAGCCCAAAGGCATGGTAGGTCGAACGGATTCCTGGCTGCCCCCGTGGGAACAAACCAATGTGTTACAGAGTCTAGCATCTAGCATTCCTGGCTGCATCCCAGAAGTCTCAGTGTCCCAAGACCTGGAAAACTATTCCTGTCTTTGGACATCTCTGATAACAGGACAGAGGCCCAGAGCCCTGTGGCTGCTCCCTAGTTAAGGCCTTAGGGGGATTCCCGTGACCTGTGGTGATCCCAAAGAGATGGACGCAGTGGAAAGAGAGGTTGGCAGAAGATCTCCCTGGGAGCCAAAGCAGGCTCAACCAAACGGAAGCTGGAACGGAGAACACGATGGCCAGCCAAAAAAACCTGATCCAGACTCGGCCAGGGTTTGGACTTGGGTATGATTTTCTGTGTGCCTAACACGTGCAGATGTTCTCTCGTGTGGGGCCAGAAGCTGACGTCATCTGTCTCTGATGTGCAAGTACCTTATGCACTCACGGGAGTATTCTAGCCTCGCCCTGCATTAGAGTCATTTTAGTGTTACCGTCCCAGACCCGTCTTGGCCAGGGTAGCGGACCAAAGGAACAGGAGATTAACAGTAACTTACCACCACTCGATCCGAGTCAAGGCCCCAAATACGTCGGGAATGCAGGAACTCGGCTCGGCGTGGCAAACGACTCAGAGAGGCATGGGAAGACAAAATCAAGAAGGGATAGTAAGTAGCAGTACACACAGTAAGGAGAGCCTGAACGTTCGGGATCTCTGCCAGATTACGCACCTGCTTGCAGAAAAGGTCAAGCTGCATGAGGGTGTTAGGATTCAGAGTTCTATCAAGTGGGTACTTCGCCCTGTCCCCTGGTTGTCATTGGGGCCAAGCTGTGTTGGAAAGGATCCGTCTTTTCTTTCTCAGTGTCTCCGGATCTTTCTGGGAGCAATGAGAAAGGAAAAAGCCCAAAGGCATGGTAGGTCGAACAGATTCCTGGCTGCCCCCATGGCAACAAAGCAATGTGTTACAGAGCCTGGCATCTAGCCTTCCTGGGTGCATCCCAGAAGTCTCAGTGTCCCAAGACCTGGAAAAGTGTTCCTGTCTTTGGACATCTCTGATAACAAGGCAGAGGCCCGGAGCCCTGTGGCAGCTCCCTAGTTACGGCCTTAGGGCGATTCCCGTGATCTGTGGTGTTCCCAAGGGATGAACATAGTGGAAGGAGATTCTGGCAGAACAGCTCCCTGGGAGCCAAAGCAGGCTCTGCCAAACGGAAGCTGGAAGAGAGAACACGATGGCCAGCCAAAAAAACCTATTCGAGACCCGGTCAGGGGTTGGACATGGGTGTGATTTACTGTGTGCCTAACACGTGCAGATGTTGTCTTGCGTGTGGCCAGAAGCTAACTGCATCTGTCCCTGACCTGCAAGTACCTTATGCAATCACGAGAGTATTCTAGCCACGGCCTGCATTAGAGTCATTTTAGCGTGGCCGTCCCAGAACCGACTCGGGCAGCGTCGCGGACCAAAGGAACGGAGAGTAACAGTAACTTACCACCACTCGATCTGAATCAAGGCCCCAGATACACTGGGAAGTCAGGAACTTGGCTCGATGTGGTAAATGACTCAGAGAGGCATAGGAAAACGAAATCAAGAAGGCATAGTAAGGAGCAATACACTCGGTAAGGAGAGCCTGAATGTATGGGACCTCTGCCCACTTACTCACCTGCTTGCAGAAAAGGTCAAGCTGCATGAGGGTGTTAGGATTCAGAGTTCCATCAAGTGTGTAGTTCGCCCTGTCCCCTGGTTGTTATCGGGGCCACGCTGTGTTGCAGAAGATCAGTCTGTTCTTTCTCAGTGTCTCCTGATCTGGGAGGGTGCAATGAGAAAGTAAAAAACCCAAGGGCATGGTAGGTGAAACAGATTCCTGGCTGACCCCATGGAAACAAATGCGTTAGTACAGAGCCTGGCATCTAGCACTCCTGGGTGCATCCCAGAAGTCTCATTCTCCCAAGACCTGGAAAACTATTCCTGCCTTTGGACATCTCTGTTTACAGGACAGAGGCCCAGAGCCCTGTGGCAGCTCCCTAGTTAAGGCCTTAGGGGGATTCCCGTGATCTGTGGTTGATCCCAAAGGGATGGAGGCAGTGGAAAGAGAGGCTGGCAGAAGATCTCCCTGGGAGCCAAAGCAGGCTCCACTAAACGGAAGCTGGAAGAGAGAACACGATCGACAGCCAAAAAACCCTTTTCGAGGCTCGGCCAGGGGTTGGCCTTGGGTCTGCTCTACTGCGTGCCTAACTTGTGCACATGTTGTCTCGCGTGTGGCTGGAAACTAACTGCATCTGTCTCTGACGTGCAAGTACCTTATGCACTCGCGGGAGTATTGTAGCCTCGGCCTTCATGAGAGTCAAATTAGTGTGGCCGTCCGAGACCCGTCTTGGCCAGGGTAGCGGACAAAGGAACAGGAGAGTAAGAGTAACTTACCACCACTCGATCTGAGTCAAGGACCCAAAGACGTTGGGAAGGCAGGAACTCTGCTCCATGTGGCAAACGACTCAGAGAGGCATTGGAAAACAAAATCAAGGAGGCATAGTAAGGAGCAATACACTCGGTAAGGAGAGCCTGAACTTACGGGATCTCTGCCCTCTTATTCACCTGCTTTCAGAAAAGGTCAGGCTGCATGAGGTTCTCAGGAATCACAGATCCATCAAGTGGGTACTTCACCCTGTCCTCTGGTTGACATTGTGGCCAAGCTGTGTTGCAGATTATCGGTCTTTTCTTTCTCAGTGCCTCCGTGTCTGTCTTGGATCAATGAGAAAGGAAAATGCCCAAAGGCATGGTAGGTCGAACACATTCCGGGCTGCCCCCGTGGGAACAAACAAACGTGTTACAGAGCCCTGCGTCTAGCATTCCTGGCTGCATCCCAGAAGTCTCAGTGTCCCAAGACCTGGAAAACTGTTCCTGCCTTTGGACATCTCTGATTACAGGACAGAGGCCCAGGGCCCTGTGGCAGCTCCCTAGTTAAGGCCTTAGGGAGATTCCCGTGATCTGTGGTGATCCCAAACGGTTGGAGACAGTGGAAAGAGAGGCTGGCAGAAGATCTCCCTGGGAAGCAACGCACGCTCAACCAAACGGAAGCTGGAAGGCAGAACACGATGGCCAGCCAAAAAAACCTATTCGAGACCCGGTCAGGGGTTGGACTTGGGTGTGACTTACTGTGTGCCTAACACGTGCAGATGTTGTCTCCCGCGTGGCCGGAAGCTAACCGCATCTGTCTCTGATGTGAAAGTACCTCACGCACTCACGGGAGTGTTCTAGCGTCGGCGTGCATTAGACTCATTTTAGCGTGGCCTTCCCAGACCCGTCCTGGAAAGGGCGGCGGACCAAAGGAGGAGGAGGGTAACAGTAACTCACCAACACTCCATCTGCGTCAAGGCCCCAAATACGTTGGGAAGCAGAAACTCGGCTCGGTGTGGCAAACGACTCAGAGAGGCATGGGAAAACAAAATCAAGAAGGCATAGTGAGGAGCAATACACTCGGTAAGGAGAGCCTGAACATACCGGATCTCTGCCCACTTACTCACCTGCTTGCAGAAACGGTCAAGCTGCATGAGGGTGTTAGGATTCAGAGTTCCATCAAGTGGGTCCTTCTCCTGTCCCCTCGTTGGCACTGGGGCCAAGCTGTGTTGCAAAGGGTCAGTCTTTTCTTTCTCAGCGTCTCCGGACCTGTCTGGGACCAATGAGAAAGGAAGAAGCCCAAAGGCATGGTAGGTCGAACGGATTCCTGGCTGCCCCCGTGGGAACAAACCAATGTGTTACAGAGTCTAGCATCTAGCATTCCTGGCTGCATCCCAGAAGTCTCAGTGTCCCAAGACCTGGAAAACTATTCCTGTCTTTGGACATCTCTGATAACAGGACAGAGGCCCAGAGCCCTGTGGCTGCTCCCTAGTTAAGGCCTTAGGGGGATTCCCGTGACCTGTGGTGATCCCAAAGAGATGGACGCAGTGGAAAGAGAGGTTGGCAGAAGATCTCCCTGGGAGCCAAAGCAGGCTCAACCAAACGGAAGCTGGAACGGAGAACACGATGGCCAGCCAAAAAAACCTGATCCAGACTCGGCCAGGGTTTGGACTTGGGTATGATTTTCTGTGTGCCTAACACGTGCAGATGTTCTCTCGTGTGGGGCCAGAAGCTGACGTCATCTGTCTCTGATGTGCAAGTACCTTATGCACTCACGGGAGTATTCTAGCCTCGCCCTGCATTAGAGTCATTTTAGTGTTACCGTCCCAGACCCGTCTTGGCCAGGGTAGCGGACCAAAGGAACAGGAGATTAACAGTAACTTACCACCACTCGATCCGAGTCAAGGCCCCAAATACGTCGGGAATGCAGGAACTCGGCTCGGCGTGGCAAACGACTCAGAGAGGCATGGGAAGACAAAATCAAGAAGGGATAGTAAGTAGCAGTACACACAGTAAGGAGAGCCTGAACGTTCGGGATCTCTGCCAGATTACGCACCTGCTTGCAGAAAAGGTCAAGCTGCATGAGGGTGTTAGGATTCAGAGTTCTATCAAGTGGGTACTTCGCCCTGTCCCCTGGTTGTCATTGGGGCCAAGCTGTGTTGGAAAGGATCCGTCTTTTCTTTCTCAGTGTCTCCGGATCTTTCTGGGAGCAATGAGAAAGGAAAAAGCCCAAAGGCATGGTAGGTCGAACAGATTCCTGGCTGCCCCCATGGCAACAAAGCAATGTGTTACAGAGCCTGGCATCTAGCCTTCCTGGGTGCATCCCAGAAGTCTCAGTGTCCCAAGACCTGGAAAAGTGTTCCTGTCTTTGGACATCTCTGATAACAAGGCAGAGGCCCGGAGCCCTGTGGCAGCTCCCTAGTTACGGCCTTAGGGCGATTCCCGTGATCTGTGGTGTTCCCAAGGGATGAACATAGTGGAAGGAGATTCTGGCAGAACAGCTCCCTGGGAGCCAAAGCAGGCTCCGCCAAACGGAAGCTGGAAGAGAGAACACGATGGCCAGCCAAAAAAACCTATTCGAGACCCGGTCAGGGGTTGGACATGGGTGTGATTTACTGTGTGCCTAACACGTGCAGATGTTGTCTTGCGTGTGGCCAGAAGCTAACTGCATCTGTCCCTGACCTGCAAGTACCTTATGCAATCACGGGAGTATTCTAGCCACGGCCTGCATTAGAGTCATTTTAGCGTGGCCGTCCCAGAACCGACTCGGGCAGCGTCGCGGACCAAAGGAACGGAGAGTAACAGTAACTTACCACCACTCGATCTGAATCAAGGCCCCAGATACACTGGGAAGTCAGGAACTTGGCTCGATGTGGTAAATGACTCAGAGAGGCATAGGAAAACGAAATCAAGAAGGCATAGTAAGGAGCAATACACTCGGTAAGGAGAGCCTGAACGTATGGGACCTCTGCCCACTTACTCACCTGCTTGCAGAAAAGGTCAAGCTGCATGAGGGTGTTAGGATTCAGAGTTCCATCAAGTGTGTAGTTCGCCCTGTCCCCTGGTTGTTATCGGGGCCACGCTGTGTTGCAGAAGATCAGTCTGTTCTTTCTCAGTGTCTCCTGATCTGGGAGGGTGCAATGAGAAAGTAAAAAACCCAAGGGCATGGTAGGTGAAACAGATTCCTGGCTGACCCCGTGGAAACAAATGCGTTAGTACAGAGCCTGGCATCTAGCACTCCTGGGTGCATCCCAGAAGTCTCATTCTCCCAAGACCTGGAAAACTATTCCTGCCTTTGGACATCTCTGTTTACAGGACAGAGGCCCAGAGCCCTGTGGCAGCTCCCTAGTTAAGGCCTTAGGGGGATTCCCGTGATCTGTGGTTGATCCCAAAGGGATGGAGACAGTGGAAAGAGAGGCTGGCAGAAGATCTCCCTGGGAGCCAAAGCAGGCTCCACTAAACGGAAGCTGGAAGAGAGAACACGATCGACAGCCAAAAAACCCTTTTCGAGGCTCGGCCAGGGGTTGGCCTTGGGTCTGCTCTACTGTGTGCCTAACTTGTGCACATGTTGTCTCGCGTGTGGCTGGAAACTAACTGCATCTGTCTCTGACGTGCAAGTACCTTATGCACTCGCGGGAGTATTGTAGCCTCGGCCTTCATGAGAGTCAAATTAGTGTGGCCGTCCGAGACCCGTCTTGGCCAGGGTAGCGGACAAAGGAACAGGAGAGTAAGAGTAACTTACCACCACTCGATCTGAGTCAAGGACCCAAAGACGTTGGGAAGGCAGGAACTCTGCTCCATGTGGCAAACGACTCAGAGAGGCATTGGAAAACAAAATCAAGGAGGCATAGTAAGGAGCAATACACTCGGTAAGGAGAGCCTGAACGTACGGGATCTCTGCCCTCTTATTCAACTGCTTTCAGAAAAGGTCAGGCTGCATGAGGTTCTCAGGAATCACAGATCCATCAAGTGGGTACTTCACCCTGTCCTCTGGTTGACATTGTGGCCAAGCTGTGTTGCAGATTATCGGTCTTTTCTTTCTCAGTGCCTCCGTGTCTGTCTTGGATCAATGAGAAAGGAAAATGCCCAAAGGCATGGTAGGTCGAACACATTCCGGGCTGCCCCCGTGGGAACAAACAAATGTGTTACAGAGCCCTGCGTCTAGCATTCCTGGCTGCATCCCAGAAGTCTCAGTGTCCCAAGACCTGGAAAACTGTTCCTGCCTTTGGACATCTCTGATTACAGGACAGAGGCCCAGGGCCCTGTGGCAGCTCCCTAGTTAAGGCCTTAGGGAGATTCCCGTGATCTGTGGTGATCCCAAACGGTTGGAGACAGTGGAAAGAGAGGCTGGCAGAAGATCTCCCTGGGAAGCAACGCACGCTCAACCAAACGGAAGCTGGAAGGCAGAACACGATGGCCAGCCAAAAAAACCTATTCGAGACCCGGTCAGGGGTTGGACTTGGGTGTGACTTACTGTGTGCCTAACACGTGCAGATGTTGTCTCCCGCGTGGCCGGAAGCTAACCGCATCTGTCTCTGATGTGAAAGTACCTCACGCACTCACGGGAGTGTTCTAGCGTCGGCGTGCATTAGACTCATTTTAGCGTGGCCTTCCCAGACCCGTCCTGGAAAGGGCGGCGGACCAAAGGAGGAGGAGGGTAACAGTAACTCACCAACACTCCATCTGCGTCAAGGCCCCAAATACGTTGGGAAGCAGAAACTCGGCTCGGTGTGGCAAACGACTCAGAGAGGCATGGGAAAACAAAATCAAGAAGGCATAGTGAGGAGCAATACACTCGGTAAGGAGAGCCTGAACATACCGGATCTCTGCCCACTTACTCACCTGCTTGCAGAAACGGTCAAGCTGCATGAGGGTGTTAGGATTCAGAGTTCCATCAAGTGGGTCCTTCTCCTGTCCCCTCGTTGGCACTGGGGCCAAGCTGTGTTGCAAAGGGTCAGTCTTTTCTTTCTCAGCGTCTCCGGACCTGTCTGGGACCAATGAGAAAGGAAGAAGCCCAAAGGCATGGTAGGTCGAACGGATTCCTGGCTGCCCCCGTGGGAACAAACCAATGTGTTACAGAGTCTAGCATCTAGCATTCCTGGCTGCATCCCAGAAGTCTCAGTGTCCCAAGACCTGGAAAACTATTCCTGTCTTTGGACATCTCTGATAACAGGACAGAGGCCCAGAGCCCTGTGGCTGCTCCCTAGTTAAGGCCTTAGGGGGATTCCCGTGACCTGTGGTGATCCCAAAGAGATGGACGCAGTGGAAAGAGAGGTTGGCAGAAGATCTCCCTGGGAGCCAAAGCAGGCTCAACCAAACGGAAGCTGGAACGGAGAACACGATGGCCAGCCAAAAAAACCTGATCCAGACTCGGCCAGGGTTTGGACTTGGGTATGATTTTCTGTGTGCCTAACACGTGCAGATGTTCTCTCGTGTGGGGCCAGAAGCTGACGTCATCTGTCTCTGATGTGCAAGTACCTTATGCACTCACGGGAGTATTCTAGCCTCGCCCTGCATTAGAGTCATTTTAGTGTTACCGTCCCAGACCCGTCTTGGCCAGGGTAGCGGACCAAAGGAACAGGAGATTAACAGTAACTTACCACCACTCGATCCGAGTCAAGGCCCCAAATACGTCGGGAATGCAGGAACTCGGCTCGGCGTGGCAAACGACTCAGAGAGGCATGGGAAGACAAAATCAAGAAGGGATAGTAAGTAGCAGTACACACAGTAAGGAGAGCCTGAACGTTCGGGATCTCTGCCAGATTACGCACCTGCTTGCAGAAAAGGTCAAGCTGCATGAGGGTGTTAGGATTCAGAGTTCTATCAAGTGGGTACTTCGCCCTGTCCCCTGGTTGTCATTGGGGCCAAGCTGTGTTGGAAAGGATCCGTCTTTTCTTTCTCAGTGTCTCCGGATCTTTCTGGGAGCAATGAGAAAGGAAAAAGCCCAAAGGCATGGTAGGTCGAACAGATTCCTGGCTGCCCCCATGGCAACAAAGCAATGTGTTACAGAGCCTGGCATCTAGCCTTCCTGGGTGCATCCCAGAAGTCTCAGTGTCCCAAGACCTGGAAAAGTGTTCCTGTCTTTGGACATCTCTGATAACAAGGCAGAGGCCCGGAGCCCTGTGGCAGCTCCCTAGTTACGGCCTTAGGGCGATTCCCGTGATCTGTGGTGTTCCCAAGGGATGAACATAGTGGAAGGAGATTCTGGCAGAACAGCTCCCTGGGAGCCAAAGCAGGCTCTGCCAAACGGAAGCTGGAAGAGAGAACACGATGGCCAGCCAAAAAAACCTATTCGAGACCCGGTCAGGGGTTGGACATGGGTGTGATTTACTGTGTGCCTAACACGTGCAGATGTTGTCTTGCGTGTGGCCAGAAGCTAACTGCATCTGTCCCTGACCTGCAAGTACCTTATGCAATCACGGGAGTATTCTAGCCACGGCCTGCATTAGAGTCATTTTAGCGTGGCCGTCCCAGAACCGACTCGGGCAGCGTCGCGGACCAAAGGAACGGAGAGTAACAGTAACTTACCACCACTCGATCTGAATCAAGGCCCCAGATACACTGGGAAGTCAGGAACTTGGCTCGATGTGGTAAATGACTCAGAGAGGCATAGGAAAACGAAATCAAGAAGGCATAGTAAGGAGCAATACACTCGGTAAGGAGAGCCTGAACGTATGGGACCTCTGCCCACTTACTCACCTGCTTGCAGAAAAGGTCAAGCTGCATGAGGGTGTTAGGATTCAGAGTTCCATCAAGTGTGTAGTTCGCCCTGTCCCCTGGTTGTTATCGGGGCCACGCTGTGTTGCAGAAGATCAGTCTGTTCTTTCTCAGTGTCTCCTGATCTGGGAGGGTGCAATGAGAAAGTAAAAAACCCAAGGGCATGGTAGGTGAAACAGATTCCTGGCTGACCCCGTGGAAACAAATGCGTTAGTACAGAGCCTGGCATCTAGCACTCCTGGGTGCATCCCAGAAGTCTCATTCTCCCAAGACCTGGAAAACTATTCCTGCCTTTGGACATCTCTGTTTACAGGACAGAGGCCCAGAGCCCTGTGGCAGCTCCCTAGTTAAGGCCTTAGGGGGATTCCCGTGATCTGTGGTTGATCCCAAAGGGATGGAGACAGTGGAAAGAGAGGCTGGCAGAAGATCTCCCTGGGAGCCAAAGCAGGCTCCACTAAACGGAAGCTGGAAGAGAGAACACGATCGACAGCCAAAAAACCCTTTTCGAGGCTCGGCCAGGGGTTGGCCTTGGGTCTGCTCTACTGTGTGCCTAACTTGTGCACATGTTGTCTCGCGTGTGGCTGGAAACTAACTGCATCTGTCTCTGACGTGCAAGTACCTTATGCACTCGCGGGAGTATTGTAGCCTCGGCCTTCATGAGAGTCAAATTAGTGTGGCCGTCCGAGACCCGTCTTGGCCAGGGTAGCGGACAAAGGAACAGGAGAGTAAGAGTAACTTACCACCACTCGATCTGAGTCAAGGACCCAAAGACGTTGGGAAGGCAGGAACTCTGCTCCATGTGGCAAACGACTCAGAGAGGCATTGGAAAACAAAATCAAGGAGGCATAGTAAGGAGCAATACACTCGGTAAGGAGAGCCTGAACGTACGGGATCTCTGCCCTCTTATTCAACTGCTTTCAGAAAAGGTCAGGCTGCATGAGGTTCTCAGGAATCACAGATCCATCAAGTGGGTACTTCACCCTGTCCTCTGGTTGACATTGTGGCCAAGCTGTGTTGCAGATTATCGGTCTTTTCTTTCTCAGTGCCTCCGTGTCTGTCTTGGATCAATGAGAAAGGAAAATGCCCAAAGGCATGGTAGGTCGAACACATTCCGGGCTGCCCCCGTGGGAACAAACAAATGTGTTACAGAGCCCTGCGTCTAGCATTCCTGGCTGCATCCCAGAAGTCTCAGTGTCCCAAGACCTGGAAAACTGTTCCTGCCTTTGGACATCTCTGATTACAGGACAGAGGCCCAGGGCCCTGTGGCAGCTCCCTAGTTAAGGCCTTAGGGAGATTCCCGTGATCTGTGGTGATCCCAAACGGTTGGAGACAGTGGAAAGAGAGGCTGGCAGAAGATCTCCCTGGGAAGCAACGCACGCTCAACCAAACGGAAGCTGGAAGGCAGAACACGATGGCCAGCCAAAAAAACCTATTCGAGACCCGGTCAGGGGTTGGACTTGGGTGTGACTTACTGTGTGCCTAACACGTGCAGATGTTGTCTCCCGCGTGGCCGGAAGCTAACCGCATCTGTCTCTGATGTGAAAGTACCTCACGCACTCACGGGAGTGTTCTAGCGTCGGCGTGCATTAGACTCATTTTAGCGTGGCCTTCCCAGACCCGTCCTGGAAAGGGCGGCGGACCAAAGGAGGAGGAGGGTAACAGTAACTCACCAACACTCCATCTGCGTCAAGGCCCCAAATACGTTGGGAAGCAGAAACTCGGCTCGGTGTGGCAAACGACTCAGAGAGGCATGGGAAAACAAAATCAAGAAGGCATAGTGAGGAGCAATACACTCGGTAAGGAGAGCCTGAACATACCGGATCTCTGCCCACTTACTCACCTGCTTGCAGAAACGGTCAAGCTGCATGAGGGTGTTAGGATTCAGAGTTCCATCAAGTGGGTCCTTCTCCTGTCCCCTCGTTGGCACTGGGGCCAAGCTGTGTTGCAAAGGGTCAGTCTTTTCTTTCTCAGCGTCTCCGGACCTGTCTGGGACCAATGAGAAAGGAAGAAGCCCAAAGGCATGGTAGGTCGAACGGATTCCTGGCTGCCCCCGTGGGAACAAACCAATGTGTTACAGAGTCTAGCATCTAGCATTCCTGGCTGCATCCCAGAAGTCTCAGTGTCCCAAGACCTGGAAAACTATTCCTGTCTTTGGACATCTCTGATAACAGGACAGAGGCCCAGAGCCCTGTGGCTGCTCCCTAGTTAAGGCCTTAGGGGGATTCCCGTGACCTGTGGTGATCCCAAAGAGATGGACGCAGTGGAAAGAGAGGTTGGCAGAAGATCTCCCTGGGAGCCAAAGCAGGCTCAACCAAACGGAAGCTGGAACGGAGAACACGATGGCCAGCCAAAAAAACCTGATCCAGACTCGGCCAGGGTTTGGACTTGGGTATGATTTTCTGTGTGCCTAACACGTGCAGATGTTCTCTCGTGTGGGGCCAGAAGCTGACGTCATCTGTCTCTGATGTGCAAGTACCTTATGCACTCACGGGAGTATTCTAGCCTCGCCCTGCATTAGAGTCATTTTAGTGTTACCGTCCCAGACCCGTCTTGGCCAGGGTAGCGGACCAAAGGAACAGGAGATTAACAGTAACTTACCACCACTCGATCCGAGTCAAGGCCCCAAATACGTCGGGAATGCAGGAACTCGGCTCGGCGTGGCAAACGACTCAGAGAGGCATGGGAAGACAAAATCAAGAAGGGATAGTAAGTAGCAGTACACACAGTAAGGAGAGCCTGAACGTTCGGGATCTCTGCCAGATTACGCACCTGCTTGCAGAAAAGGTCAAGCTGCATGAGGGTGTTAGGATTCAGAGTTCTATCAAGTGGGTACTTCGCCCTGTCCCCTGGTTGTCATTGGGGCCAAGCTGTGTTGGAAAGGATCCGTCTTTTCTTTCTCAGTGTCTCCGGATCTTTCTGGGAGCAATGAGAAAGGAAAAAGCCCAAAGGCATGGTAGGTCGAACAGATTCCTGGCTGCCCCCATGGCAACAAAGCAATGTGTTACAGAGCCTGGCATCTAGCCTTCCTGGGTGCATCCCAGAAGTCTCAGTGTCCCAAGACCTGGAAAAGTGTTCCTGTCTTTGGACATCTCTGATAACAAGGCAGAGGCCCGGAGCCCTGTGGCAGCTCCCTAGTTACGGCCTTAGGGCGATTCCCGTGATCTGTGGTGTTCCCAAGGGATGAACATAGTGGAAGGAGATTCTGGCAGAACAGCTCCCTGGGAGCCAAAGCAGGCTCTGCCAAACGGAAGCTGGAAGAGAGAACACGATGGCCAGCCAAAAAAACCTATTCGAGACCCGGTCAGGGGTTGGACATGGGTGTGATTTACTGTGTGCCTAACACGTGCAGATGTTGTCTTGCGTGTGGCCAGAAGCTAACTGCATCTGTCCCTGACCTGCAAGTACCTTATGCAATCACGGGAGTATTCTAGCCACGGCCTGCATTAGAGTCATTTTAGCGTGGCCGTCCCAGAACCGACTCGGGCAGCGTCGCGGACCAAAGGAACGGAGAGTAACAGTAACTTACCACCACTCGATCTGAATCAAGGCCCCAGATACACTGGGAAGTCAGGAACTTGGCTCGATGTGGTAAATGACTCAGAGAGGCATAGGAAAACGAAATCAAGAAGGCATAGTAAGGAGCAATACACTCGGTAAGGAGAGCCTGAACGTATGGGACCTCTGCCCACTTACTCACCTGCTTGCAGAAAAGGTCAAGCTGCATGAGGGTGTTAGGATTCAGAGTTCCATCAAGTGTGTAGTTCGCCCTGTCCCCTGGTTGTTATCGGGGCCACGCTGTGTTGCAGAAGATCAGTCTGTTCTTTCTCAGTGTCTCCTGATCTGGGAGGGTGCAATGAGAAAGTAAAAAACCCAAGGGCATGGTAGGTGAAACAGATTCCTGGCTGACCCCGTGGAAACAAATGCGTTAGTACAGAGCCTGGCATCTAGCACTCCTGGGTGCATCCCAGAAGTCTCATTCTCCCAAGACCTGGAAAACTATTCCTGCCTTTGGACATCTCTGTTTACAGGACAGAGGCCCAGAGCCCTGTGGCAGCTCCCTAGTTAAGGCCTTAGGGGGATTCCCGTGATCTGTGGTTGATCCCAAAGGGATGGAGACAGTGGAAAGAGAGGCTGGCAGAAGATCTCCCTGGGAGCCAAAGCAGGCTCCACTAAACGGAAGCTGGAAGAGAGAACACGATCGACAGCCAAAAAACCCTTTTCGAGGCTCGGCCAGGGGTTGGCCTTGGGTCTGCTCTACTGTGTGCCTAACTTGTGCACATGTTGTCTCGCGTGTGGCTGGAAACTAACTGCATCTGTCTCTGACGTGCAAGTACCTTATGCACTCGCGGGAGTATTGTAGCCTCGGCCTTCATGAGAGTCAAATTAGTGTGGCCGTCCGAGACCCGTCTTGGCCAGGGTAGCGGACAAAGGAACAGGAGAGTAAGAGTAACTTACCACCACTCGATCTGAGTCAAGGACCCAAAGACGTTGGGAAGGCAGGAACTCTGCTCCATGTGGCAAACGACTCAGAGAGGCATTGGAAAACAAAATCAAGGAGGCATAGTAAGGAGCAATACACTCGGTAAGGAGAGCCTGAACGTACGGGATCTCTGCCCTCTTATTCAACTGCTTTCAGAAAAGGTCAGGCTGCATGAGGTTCTCAGGAATCACAGATCCATCAAGTGGGTACTTCACCCTGTCCTCTGGTTGACATTGTGGCCAAGCTGTGTTGCAGATTATCGGTCTTTTCTTTCTCAGTGCCTCCGTGTCTGTCTTGGATCAATGAGAAAGGAAAATGCCCAAAGGCATGGTAGGTCGAACACATTCCGGGCTGCCCCCGTGGGAACAAACAAATGTGTTACAGAGCCCTGCGTCTAGCATTCCTGGCTGCATCCCAGAAGTCTCAGTGTCCCAAGACCTGGAAAACTGTTCCTGCCTTTGGACATCTCTGATTACAGGACAGAGGCCCAGGGCCCTGTGGCAGCTCCCTAGTTAAGGCCTTAGGGAGATTCCCGTGATCTGTGGTGATCCCAAACGGTTGGAGACAGTGGAAAGAGAGGCTGGCAGAAGATCTCCCTGGGAAGCAACGCACGCTCAACCAAACGGAAGCTGGAAGGCAGAACACGATGGCCAGCCAAAAAAACCTATTCGAGACCCGGTCAGGGGTTGGACTTGGGTGTGACTTACTGTGTGCCTAACACGTGCAGATGTTGTCTCCCGCGTGGCCGGAAGCTAACCGCATCTGTCTCTGATGTGAAAGTACCTCACGCACTCACGGGAGTGTTCTAGCGTCGGCGTGCATTAGACTCATTTTAGCGTGGCCTTCCCAGACCCGTCCTGGAAAGGGCGGCGGACCAAAGGAGGAGGAGGGTAACAGTAACTCACCAACACTCCATCTGCGTCAAGGCCCCAAATACGTTGGGAAGCAGAAACTCGGCTCGGTGTGGCAAACGACTCAGAGAGGCATGGGAAAACAAAATCAAGAAGGCATAGTGAGGAGCAATACACTCGGTAAGGAGAGCCTGAACATACCGGATCTCTGCCCACTTACTCACCTGCTTGCAGAAACGGTCAAGCTGCATGAGGGTGTTAGGATTCAGAGTTCCATCAAGTGGGTCCTTCTCCTGTCCCCTCGTTGGCACTGGGGCCAAGCTGTGTTGCAAAGGGTCAGTCTTTTCTTTCTCAGCGTCTCCGGACCTGTCTGGGACCAATGAGAAAGGAAGAAGCCCAAAGGCATGGTAGGTCGAACGGATTCCTGGCTGCCCCCGTGGGAACAAACCAATGTGTTACAGAGTCTAGCATCTAGCATTCCTGGCTGCATCCCAGAAGTCTCAGTGTCCCAAGACCTGGAAAACTATTCCTGTCTTTGGACATCTCTGATAACAGGACAGAGGCCCAGAGCCCTGTGGCTGCTCCCTAGTTAAGGCCTTAGGGGGATTCCCGTGACCTGTGGTGATCCCAAAGAGATGGACGCAGTGGAAAGAGAGGTTGGCAGAAGATCTCCCTGGGAGCCAAAGCAGGCTCAACCAAACGGAAGCTGGAACGGAGAACACGATGGCCAGCCAAAAAAACCTGATCCAGACTCGGCCAGGGTTTGGACTTGGGTATGATTTTCTGTGTGCCTAACACGTGCAGATGTTCTCTCGTGTGGGGCCAGAAGCTGACGTCATCTGTCTCTGATGTGCAAGTACCTTATGCACTCACGGGAGTATTCTAGCCTCGCCCTGCATTAGAGTCATTTTAGTGTTACCGTCCCAGACCCGTCTTGGCCAGGGTAGCGGACCAAAGGAACAGGAGATTAACAGTAACTTACCACCACTCGATCCGAGTCAAGGCCCCAAATACGTCGGGAATGCAGGAACTCGGCTCGGCGTGGCAAACGACTCAGAGAGGCATGGGAAGACAAAATCAAGAAGGGATAGTAAGTAGCAGTACACACAGTAAGGAGAGCCTGAACGTTCGGGATCTCTGCCAGATTACGCACCTGCTTGCAGAAAAGGTCAAGCTGCATGAGGGTGTTAGGATTCAGAGTTCTATCAAGTGGGTACTTCGCCCTGTCCCCTGGTTGTCATTGGGGCCAAGCTGTGTTGGAAAGGATCCGTCTTTTCTTTCTCAGTGTCTCCGGATCTTTCTGGGAGCAATGAGAAAGGAAAAAGCCCAAAGGCATGGTAGGTCGAACAGATTCCTGGCTGCCCCCATGGCAACAAAGCAATGTGTTACAGAGCCTGGCATCTAGCCTTCCTGGGTGCATCCCAGAAGTCTCAGTGTCCCAAGACCTGGAAAAGTGTTCCTGTCTTTGGACATCTCTGATAACAAGGCAGAGGCCCGGAGCCCTGTGGCAGCTCCCTAGTTACGGCCTTAGGGCGATTCCCGTGATCTGTGGTGTTCCCAAGGGATGAACATAGTGGAAGGAGATTCTGGCAGAACAGCTCCCTGGGAGCCAAAGCAGGCTCTGCCAAACGGAAGCTGGAAGAGAGAACACGATGGCCAGCCAAAAAAACCTATTCGAGACCCGGTCAGGGGTTGGACATGGGTGTGATTTACTGTGTGCCTAACACGTGCAGATGTTGTCTTGCGTGTGGCCAGAAGCTAACTGCATCTGTCCCTGACCTGCAAGTACCTTATGCAATCACGGGAGTATTCTAGCCACGGCCTGCATTAGAGTCATTTTAGCGTGGCCGTCCCAGAACCGACTCGGGCAGCGTCGCGGACCAAAGGAACGGAGAGTAACAGTAACTTACCACCACTCGATCTGAATCAAGGCCCCAGATACACTGGGAAGTCAGGAACTTGGCTCGATGTGGTAAATGACTCAGAGAGGCATAGGAAAACGAAATCAAGAAGGCATAGTAAGGAGCAATACACTCGGTAAGGAGAGCCTGAACGTATGGGACCTCTGCCCACTTACTCACCTGCTTGCAGAAAAGGTCAAGCTGCATGAGGGTGTTAGGATTCAGAGTTCCATCAAGTGTGTAGTTCGCCCTGTCCCCTGGTTGTTATCGGGGCCACGCTGTGTTGCAGAAGATCAGTCTGTTCTTTCTCAGTGTCTCCTGATCTGGGAGGGTGCAATGAGAAAGTAAAAAACCCAAGGGCATGGTAGGTGAAACAGATTCCTGGCTGACCCCGTGGAAACAAATGCGTTAGTACAGAGCCTGGCATCTAGCACTCCTGGGTGCATCCCAGAAGTCTCATTCTCCCAAGACCTGGAAAACTATTCCTGCCTTTGGACATCTCTGTTTACAGGACAGAGGCCCAGAGCCCTGTGGCAGCTCCCTAGTTAAGGCCTTAGGGGGATTCCCGTGATCTGTGGTTGATCCCAAAGGGATGGAGACAGTGGAAAGAGAGGCTGGCAGAAGATCTCCCTGGGAGCCAAAGCAGGCTCCACTAAACGGAAGCTGGAAGAGAGAACACGATCGACAGCCAAAAAACCCTTTTCGAGGCTCGGCCAGGGGTTGGCCTTGGGTCTGCTCTACTGTGTGCCTAACTTGTGCACATGTTGTCTCGCGTGTGGCTGGAAACTAACTGCATCTGTCTCTGACGTGCAAGTACCTTATGCACTCGCGGGAGTATTGTAGCCTCGGCCTTCATGAGAGTCAAATTAGTGTGGCCGTCCGAGACCCGTCTTGGCCAGGGTAGCGGACAAAGGAACAGGAGAGTAAGAGTAACTTACCACCACTCGATCTGAGTCAAGGACCCAAAGACGTTGGGAAGGCAGGAACTCTGCTCCATGTGGCAAACGACTCAGAGAGGCATTGGAAAACAAAATCAAGGAGGCATAGTAAGGAGCAATACACTCGGTAAGGAGAGCCTGAACGTACGGGATCTCTGCCCTCTTATTCAACTGCTTTCAGAAAAGGTCAGGCTGCATGAGGTTCTCAGGAATCACAGATCCATCAAGTGGGTACTTCACCCTGTCCTCTGGTTGACATTGTGGCCAAGCTGTGTTGCAGATTATCGGTCTTTTCTTTCTCAGTGCCTCCGTGTCTGTCTTGGATCAATGAGAAAGGAAAATGCCCAAAGGCATGGTAGGTCGAACACATTCCGGGCTGCCCCCGTGGGAACAAACAAATGTGTTACAGAGCCCTGCGTCTAGCATTCCTGGCTGCATCCCAGAAGTCTCAGTGTCCCAAGACCTGGAAAACTGTTCCTGCCTTTGGACATCTCTGATTACAGGACAGAGGCCCAGGGCCCTGTGGCAGCTCCCTAGTTAAGGCCTTAGGGAGATTCCCGTGATCTGTGGTGATCCCAAACGGTTGGAGACAGTGGAAAGAGAGGCTGGCAGAAGATCTCCCTGGGAAGCAACGCACGCTCAACCAAACGGAAGCTGGAAGGCAGAACACGATGGCCAGCCAAAAAAACCTATTCGAGACCCGGTCAGGGGTTGGACTTGGGTGTGACTTACTGTGTGCCTAACACGTGCAGATGTTGTCTCCCGCGTGGCCGGAAGCTAACCGCATCTGTCTCTGATGTGAAAGTACCTCACGCACTCACGGGAGTGTTCTAGCGTCGGCGTGCATTAGACTCATTTTAGCGTGGCCTTCCCAGACCCGTCCTGGAAAGGGCGGCGGACCAAAGGAGGAGGAGGGTAACAGTAACTCACCAACACTCCATCTGCGTCAAGGCCCCAAATACGTTGGGAAGCAGAAACTCGGCTCGGTGTGGCAAACGACTCAGAGAGGCATGGGAAAACAAAATCAAGAAGGCATAGTGAGGAGCAATACACTCGGTAAGGAGAGCCTGAACATACCGGATCTCTGCCCACTTACTCACCTGCTTGCAGAAACGGTCAAGCTGCATGAGGGTGTTAGGATTCAGAGTTCCATCAAGTGGGTCCTTCTCCTGTCCCCTCGTTGGCACTGGGGCCAAGCTGTGTTGCAAAGGGTCAGTCTTTTCTTTCTCAGCGTCTCCGGACCTGTCTGGGACCAATGAGAAAGGAAGAAGCCCAAAGGCATGGTAGGTCGAACGGATTCCTGGCTGCCCCCGTGGGAACAAACCAATGTGTTACAGAGTCTAGCATCTAGCATTCCTGGCTGCATCCCAGAAGTCTCAGTGTCCCAAGACCTGGAAAACTATTCCTGTCTTTGGACATCTCTGATAACAGGACAGAGGCCCAGAGCCCTGTGGCTGCTCCCTAGTTAAGGCCTTAGGGGGATTCCCGTGACCTGTGGTGATCCCAAAGAGATGGACGCAGTGGAAAGAGAGGTTGGCAGAAGATCTCCCTGGGAGCCAAAGCAGGCTCAACCAAACGGAAGCTGGAACGGAGAACACGATGGCCAGCCAAAAAAACCTGATCCAGACTCGGCCAGGGTTTGGACTTGGGTATGATTTTCTGTGTGCCTAACACGTGCAGATGTTCTCTCGTGTGGGGCCAGAAGCTGACGTCATCTGTCTCTGATGTGCAAGTACCTTATGCACTCACGGGAGTATTCTAGCCTCGCCCTGCATTAGAGTCATTTTAGTGTTACCGTCCCAGACCCGTCTTGGCCAGGGTAGCGGACCAAAGGAACAGGAGATTAACAGTAACTTACCACCACTCGATCCGAGTCAAGGCCCCAAATACGTCGGGAATGCAGGAACTCGGCTCGGCGTGGCAAACGACTCAGAGAGGCATGGGAAGACAAAATCAAGAAGGGATAGTAAGTAGCAGTACACACAGTAAGGAGAGCCTGAACGTTCGGGATCTCTGCCAGATTACGCACCTGCTTGCAGAAAAGGTCAAGCTGCATGAGGGTGTTAGGATTCAGAGTTCTATCAAGTGGGTACTTCGCCCTGTCCCCTGGTTGTCATTGGGGCCAAGCTGTGTTGGAAAGGATCCGTCTTTTCTTTCTCAGTGTCTCCGGATCTTTCTGGGAGCAATGAGAAAGGAAAAAGCCCAAAGGCATGGTAGGTCGAACAGATTCCTGGCTGCCCCCATGGCAACAAAGCAATGTGTTACAGAGCCTGGCATCTAGCCTTCCTGGGTGCATCCCAGAAGTCTCAGTGTCCCAAGACCTGGAAAAGTGTTCCTGTCTTTGGACATCTCTGATAACAAGGCAGAGGCCCGGAGCCCTGTGGCAGCTCCCTAGTTACGGCCTTAGGGCGATTCCCGTGATCTGTGGTGTTCCCAAGGGATGAACATAGTGGAAGGAGATTCTGGCAGAACAGCTCCCTGGGAGCCAAAGCAGGCTCTGCCAAACGGAAGCTGGAAGAGAGAACACGATGGCCAGCCAAAAAAACCTATTCGAGACCCGGTCAGGGGTTGGACATGGGTGTGATTTACTGTGTGCCTAACACGTGCAGATGTTGTCTTGCGTGTGGCCAGAAGCTAACTGCATCTGTCCCTGACCTGCAAGTACCTTATGCAATCACGGGAGTATTCTAGCCACGGCCTGCATTAGAGTCATTTTAGCGTGGCCGTCCCAGAACCGACTCGGGCAGCGTCGCGGACCAAAGGAACGGAGAGTAACAGTAACTTACCACCACTCGATCTGAATCAAGGCCCCAGATACACTGGGAAGTCAGGAACTTGGCTCGATGTGGTAAATGACTCAGAGAGGCATAGGAAAACGAAATCAAGAAGGCATAGTAAGGAGCAATACACTCGGTAAGGAGAGCCTGAACGTATGGGACCTCTGCCCACTTACTCACCTGCTTGCAGAAAAGGTCAAGCTGCATGAGGGTGTTAGGATTCAGAGTTCCATCAAGTGTGTAGTTCGCCCTGTCCCCTGGTTGTTATCGGGGCCACGCTGTGTTGCAGAAGATCAGTCTGTTCTTTCTCAGTGTCTCCTGATCTGGGAGGGTGCAATGAGAAAGTAAAAAACCCAAGGGCATGGTAGGTGAAACAGATTCCTGGCTGACCCCGTGGAAACAAATGCGTTAGTACAGAGCCTGGCATCTAGCACTCCTGGGTGCATCCCAGAAGTCTCATTCTCCCAAGACCTGGAAAACTATTCCTGCCTTTGGACATCTCTGTTTACAGGACAGAGGCCCAGAGCCCTGTGGCAGCTCCCTAGTTAAGGCCTTAGGGGGATTCCCGTGATCTGTGGTTGATCCCAAAGGGATGGAGACAGTGGAAAGAGAGGCTGGCAGAAGATCTCCCTGGGAGCCAAAGCAGGCTCCACTAAACGGAAGCTGGAAGAGAGAACACGATCGACAGCCAAAAAACCCTTTTCGAGGCTCGGCCAGGGGTTGGCCTTGGGTCTGCTCTACTGTGTGCCTAACTTGTGCACATGTTGTCTCGCGTGTGGCTGGAAACTAACTGCATCTGTCTCTGACGTGCAAGTACCTTATGCACTCGCGGGAGTATTGTAGCCTCGGCCTTCATGAGAGTCAAATTAGTGTGGCCGTCCGAGACCCGTCTTGGCCAGGGTAGCGGACAAAGGAACAGGAGAGTAAGAGTAACTTACCACCACTCGATCTGAGTCAAGGACCCAAAGACGTTGGGAAGGCAGGAACTCTGCTCCATGTGGCAAACGACTCAGAGAGGCATTGGAAAACAAAATCAAGGAGGCATAGTAAGGAGCAATACACTCGGTAAGGAGAGCCTGAACGTACGGGATCTCTGCCCTCTTATTCAACTGCTTTCAGAAAAGGTCAGGCTGCATGAGGTTCTCAGGAATCACAGATCCATCAAGTGGGTACTTCACCCTGTCCTCTGGTTGACATTGTGGCCAAGCTGTGTTGCAGATTATCGGTCTTTTCTTTCTCAGTGCCTCCGTGTCTGTCTTGGATCAATGAGAAAGGAAAATGCCCAAAGGCATGGTAGGTCGAACACATTCCGGGCTGCCCCCGTGGGAACAAACAAATGTGTTACAGAGCCCTGCGTCTAGCATTCCTGGCTGCATCCCAGAAGTCTCAGTGTCCCAAGACCTGGAAAACTGTTCCTGCCTTTGGACATCTCTGATTACAGGACAGAGGCCCAGGGCCCTGTGGCAGCTCCCTAGTTAAGGCCTTAGGGAGATTCCCGTGATCTGTGGTGATCCCAAACGGTTGGAGACAGTGGAAAGAGAGGCTGGCAGAAGATCTCCCTGGGAAGCAACGCACGCTCAACCAAACGGAAGCTGGAAGGCAGAACACGATGGCCAGCCAAAAAAACCTATTCGAGACCCGGTCAGGGGTTGGACTTGGGTGTGACTTACTGTGTGCCTAACACGTGCAGATGTTGTCTCCCGCGTGGCCGGAAGCTAACCGCATCTGTCTCTGATGTGAAAGTACCTCACGCACTCACGGGAGTGTTCTAGCGTCGGCGTGCATTAGACTCATTTTAGCGTGGCCTTCCCAGACCCGTCCTGGAAAGGGCGGCGGACCAAAGGAGGAGGAGGGTAACAGTAACTCACCAACACTCCATCTGCGTCAAGGCCCCAAATACGTTGGGAAGCAGAAACTCGGCTCGGTGTGGCAAACGACTCAGAGAGGCATGGGAAAACAAAATCAAGAAGGCATAGTGAGGAGCAATACACTCGGTAAGGAGAGCCTGAACATACCGGATCTCTGCCCACTTACTCACCTGCTTGCAGAAACGGTCAAGCTGCATGAGGGTGTTAGGATTCAGAGTTCCATCAAGTGGGTCCTTCTCCTGTCCCCTCGTTGGCACTGGGGCCAAGCTGTGTTGCAAAGGGTCAGTCTTTTCTTTCTCAGCGTCTCCGGACCTGTCTGGGACCAATGAGAAAGGAAGAAGCCCAAAGGCATGGTAGGTCGAACGGATTCCTGGCTGCCCCCGTGGGAACAAACCAATGTGTTACAGAGTCTAGCATCTAGCATTCCTGGCTGCATCCCAGAAGTCTCAGTGTCCCAAGACCTGGAAAACTATTCCTGTCTTTGGACATCTCTGATAACAGGACAGAGGCCCAGAGCCCTGTGGCTGCTCCCTAGTTAAGGCCTTAGGGGGATTCCCGTGACCTGTGGTGATCCCAAAGAGATGGACGCAGTGGAAAGAGAGGTTGGCAGAAGATCTCCCTGGGAGCCAAAGCAGGCTCAACCAAACGGAAGCTGGAACGGAGAACACGATGGCCAGCCAAAAAAACCTGATCCAGACTCGGCCAGGGTTTGGACTTGGGTATGATTTTCTGTGTGCCTAACACGTGCAGATGTTCTCTCGTGTGGGGCCAGAAGCTGACGTCATCTGTCTCTGATGTGCAAGTACCTTATGCACTCACGGGAGTATTCTAGCCTCGCCCTGCATTAGAGTCATTTTAGTGTTACCGTCCCAGACCCGTCTTGGCCAGGGTAGCGGACCAAAGGAACAGGAGATTAACAGTAACTTACCACCACTCGATCCGAGTCAAGGCCCCAAATACGTCGGGAATGCAGGAACTCGGCTCGGCGTGGCAAACGACTCAGAGAGGCATGGGAAGACAAAATCAAGAAGGGATAGTAAGTAGCAGTACACACAGTAAGGAGAGCCTGAACGTTCGGGATCTCTGCCAGATTACGCACCTGCTTGCAGAAAAGGTCAAGCTGCATGAGGGTGTTAGGATTCAGAGTTCTATCAAGTGGGTACTTCGCCCTGTCCCCTGGTTGTCATTGGGGCCAAGCTGTGTTGGAAAGGATCCGTCTTTTCTTTCTCAGTGTCTCCGGATCTTTCTGGGAGCAATGAGAAAGGAAAAAGCCCAAAGGCATGGTAGGTCGAACAGATTCCTGGCTGCCCCCATGGCAACAAAGCAATGTGTTACAGAGCCTGGCATCTAGCCTTCCTGGGTGCATCCCAGAAGTCTCAGTGTCCCAAGACCTGGAAAAGTGTTCCTGTCTTTGGACATCTCTGATAACAAGGCAGAGGCCCGGAGCCCTGTGGCAGCTCCCTAGTTACGGCCTTAGGGCGATTCCCGTGATCTGTGGTGTTCCCAAGGGATGAACATAGTGGAAGGAGATTCTGGCAGAACAGCTCCCTGGGAGCCAAAGCAGGCTCTGCCAAACGGAAGCTGGAAGAGAGAACACGATGGCCAGCCAAAAAAACCTATTCGAGACCCGGTCAGGGGTTGGACATGGGTGTGATTTACTGTGTGCCTAACACGTGCAGATGTTGTCTTGCGTGTGGCCAGAAGCTAACTGCATCTGTCCCTGACCTGCAAGTACCTTATGCAATCACGGGAGTATTCTAGCCACGGCCTGCATTAGAGTCATTTTAGCGTGGCCGTCCCAGAACCGACTCGGGCAGCGTCGCGGACCAAAGGAACGGAGAGTAACAGTAACTTACCACCACTCGATCTGAATCAAGGCCCCAGATACACTGGGAAGTCAGGAACTTGGCTCGATGTGGTAAATGACTCAGAGAGGCATAGGAAAACGAAATCAAGAAGGCATAGTAAGGAGCAATACACTCGGTAAGGAGAGCCTGAACGTATGGGACCTCTGCCCACTTACTCACCTGCTTGCAGAAAAGGTCAAGCTGCATGAGGGTGTTAGGATTCAGAGTTCCATCAAGTGTGTAGTTCGCCCTGTCCCCTGGTTGTTATCGGGGCCACGCTGTGTTGCAGAAGATCAGTCTGTTCTTTCTCAGTGTCTCCTGATCTGGGAGGGTGCAATGAGAAAGTAAAAAACCCAAGGGCATGGTAGGTGAAACAGATTCCTGGCTGACCCCGTGGAAACAAATGCGTTAGTACAGAGCCTGGCATCTAGCACTCCTGGGTGCATCCCAGAAGTCTCATTCTCCCAAGACCTGGAAAACTATTCCTGCCTTTGGACATCTCTGTTTACAGGACAGAGGCCCAGAGCCCTGTGGCAGCTCCCTAGTTAAGGCCTTAGGGGGATTCCCGTGATCTGTGGTTGATCCCAAAGGGATGGAGACAGTGGAAAGAGAGGCTGGCAGAAGATCTCCCTGGGAGCCAAAGCAGGCTCCACTAAACGGAAGCTGGAAGAGAGAACACGATCGACAGCCAAAAAACCCTTTTCGAGGCTCGGCCAGGGGTTGGCCTTGGGTCTGCTCTACTGTGTGCCTAACTTGTGCACATGTTGTCTCGCGTGTGGCTGGAAACTAACTGCATCTGTCTCTGACGTGCAAGTACCTTATGCACTCGCGGGAGTATTGTAGCCTCGGCCTTCATGAGAGTCAAATTAGTGTGGCCGTCCGAGACCCGTCTTGGCCAGGGTAGCGGACAAAGGAACAGGAGAGTAAGAGTAACTTACCACCACTCGATCTGAGTCAAGGACCCAAAGACGTTGGGAAGGCAGGAACTCTGCTCCATGTGGCAAACGACTCAGAGAGGCATTGGAAAACAAAATCAAGGAGGCATAGTAAGGAGCAATACACTCGGTAAGGAGAGCCTGAACGTACGGGATCTCTGCCCTCTTATTCAACTGCTTTCAGAAAAGGTCAGGCTGCATGAGGTTCTCAGGAATCACAGATCCATCAAGTGGGTACTTCACCCTGTCCTCTGGTTGACATTGTGGCCAAGCTGTGTTGCAGATTATCGGTCTTTTCTTTCTCAGTGCCTCCGTGTCTGTCTTGGATCAATGAGAAAGGAAAATGCCCAAAGGCATGGTAGGTCGAACACATTCCGGGCTGCCCCCGTGGGAACAAACAAATGTGTTACAGAGCCCTGCGTCTAGCATTCCTGGCTGCATCCCAGAAGTCTCAGTGTCCCAAGACCTGGAAAACTGTTCCTGCCTTTGGACATCTCTGATTACAGGACAGAGGCCCAGGGCCCTGTGGCAGCTCCCTAGTTAAGGCCTTAGGGAGATTCCCGTGATCTGTGGTGATCCCAAACGGTTGGAGACAGTGGAAAGAGAGGCTGGCAGAAGATCTCCCTGGGAAGCAACGCACGCTCAACCAAACGGAAGCTGGAAGGCAGAACACGATGGCCAGCCAAAAAAACCTATTCGAGACCCGGTCAGGGGTTGGACTTGGGTGTGACTTACTGTGTGCCTAACACGTGCAGATGTTGTCTCCCGCGTGGCCGGAAGCTAACCGCATCTGTCTCTGATGTGAAAGTACCTCACGCACTCACGGGAGTGTTCTAGCGTCGGCGTGCATTAGACTCATTTTAGCGTGGCCTTCCCAGACCCGTCCTGGAAAGGGCGGCGGACCAAAGGAGGAGGAGGGTAACAGTAACTCACCAACACTCCATCTGCGTCAAGGCCCCAAATACGTTGGGAAGCAGAAACTCGGCTCGGTGTGGCAAACGACTCAGAGAGGCATGGGAAAACAAAATCAAGAAGGCATAGTGAGGAGCAATACACTCGGTAAGGAGAGCCTGAACATACCGGATCTCTGCCCACTTACTCACCTGCTTGCAGAAACGGTCAAGCTGCATGAGGGTGTTAGGATTCAGAGTTCCATCAAGTGGGTCCTTCTCCTGTCCCCTCGTTGGCACTGGGGCCAAGCTGTGTTGCAAAGGGTCAGTCTTTTCTTTCTCAGCGTCTCCGGACCTGTCTGGGACCAATGAGAAAGGAAGAAGCCCAAAGGCATGGTAGGTCGAACGGATTCCTGGCTGCCCCCGTGGGAACAAACCAATGTGTTACAGAGTCTAGCATCTAGCATTCCTGGCTGCATCCCAGAAGTCTCAGTGTCCCAAGACCTGGAAAACTATTCCTGTCTTTGGACATCTCTGATAACAGGACAGAGGCCCAGAGCCCTGTGGCTGCTCCCTAGTTAAGGCCTTAGGGGGATTCCCGTGACCTGTGGTGATCCCAAAGAGATGGACGCAGTGGAAAGAGAGGTTGGCAGAAGATCTCCCTGGGAGCCAAAGCAGGCTCAACCAAACGGAAGCTGGAACGGAGAACACGATGGCCAGCCAAAAAAACCTGATCCAGACTCGGCCAGGGTTTGGACTTGGGTATGATTTTCTGTGTGCCTAACACGTGCAGATGTTCTCTCGTGTGGGGCCAGAAGCTGACGTCATCTGTCTCTGATGTGCAAGTACCTTATGCACTCACGGGAGTATTCTAGCCTCGCCCTGCATTAGAGTCATTTTAGTGTTACCGTCCCAGACCCGTCTTGGCCAGGGTAGCGGACCAAAGGAACAGGAGATTAACAGTAACTTACCACCACTCGATCCGAGTCAAGGCCCCAAATACGTCGGGAATGCAGGAACTCGGCTCGGCGTGGCAAACGACTCAGAGAGGCATGGGAAGACAAAATCAAGAAGGGATAGTAAGTAGCAGTACACACAGTAAGGAGAGCCTGAACGTTCGGGATCTCTGCCAGATTACGCACCTGCTTGCAGAAAAGGTCAAGCTGCATGAGGGTGTTAGGATTCAGAGTTCTATCAAGTGGGTACTTCGCCCTGTCCCCTGGTTGTCATTGGGGCCAAGCTGTGTTGGAAAGGATCCGTCTTTTCTTTCTCAGTGTCTCCGGATCTTTCTGGGAGCAATGAGAAAGGAAAAAGCCCAAAGGCATGGTAGGTCGAACAGATTCCTGGCTGCCCCCATGGCAACAAAGCAATGTGTTACAGAGCCTGGCATCTAGCCTTCCTGGGTGCATCCCAGAAGTCTCAGTGTCCCAAGACCTGGAAAAGTGTTCCTGTCTTTGGACATCTCTGATAACAAGGCAGAGGCCCGGAGCCCTGTGGCAGCTCCCTAGTTACGGCCTTAGGGCGATTCCCGTGATCTGTGGTGTTCCCAAGGGATGAACATAGTGGAAGGAGATTCTGGCAGAACAGCTCCCTGGGAGCCAAAGCAGGCTCTGCCAAACGGAAGCTGGAAGAGAGAACACGATGGCCAGCCAAAAAAACCTATTCGAGACCCGGTCAGGGGTTGGACATGGGTGTGATTTACTGTGTGCCTAACACGTGCAGATGTTGTCTTGCGTGTGGCCAGAAGCTAACTGCATCTGTCCCTGACCTGCAAGTACCTTATGCAATCACGGGAGTATTCTAGCCACGGCCTGCATTAGAGTCATTTTAGCGTGGCCGTCCCAGAACCGACTCGGGCAGCGTCGCGGACCAAAGGAACGGAGAGTAACAGTAACTTACCACCACTCGATCTGAATCAAGGCCCCAGATACACTGGGAAGTCAGGAACTTGGCTCGATGTGGTAAATGACTCAGAGAGGCATAGGAAAACGAAATCAAGAAGGCATAGTAAGGAGCAATACACTCGGTAAGGAGAGCCTGAACGTATGGGACCTCTGCCCACTTACTCACCTGCTTGCAGAAAAGGTCAAGCTGCATGAGGGTGTTAGGATTCAGAGTTCCATCAAGTGTGTAGTTCGCCCTGTCCCCTGGTTGTTATCGGGGCCACGCTGTGTTGCAGAAGATCAGTCTGTTCTTTCTCAGTGTCTCCTGATCTGGGAGGGTGCAATGAGAAAGTAAAAAACCCAAGGGCATGGTAGGTGAAACAGATTCCTGGCTGACCCCGTGGAAACAAATGCGTTAGTACAGAGCCTGGCATCTAGCACTCCTGGGTGCATCCCAGAAGTCTCATTCTCCCAAGACCTGGAAAACTATTCCTGCCTTTGGACATCTCTGTTTACAGGACAGAGGCCCAGAGCCCTGTGGCAGCTCCCTAGTTAAGGCCTTAGGGGGATTCCCGTGATCTGTGGTTGATCCCAAAGGGATGGAGACAGTGGAAAGAGAGGCTGGCAGAAGATCTCCCTGGGAGCCAAAGCAGGCTCCACTAAACGGAAGCTGGAAGAGAGAACACGATCGACAGCCAAAAAACCCTTTTCGAGGCTCGGCCAGGGGTTGGCCTTGGGTCTGCTCTACTGTGTGCCTAACTTGTGCACATGTTGTCTCGCGTGTGGCTGGAAACTAACTGCATCTGTCTCTGACGTGCAAGTACCTTATGCACTCGCGGGAGTATTGTAGCCTCGGCCTTCATGAGAGTCAAATTAGTGTGGCCGTCCGAGACCCGTCTTGGCCAGGGTAGCGGACAAAGGAACAGGAGAGTAAGAGTAACTTACCACCACTCGATCTGAGTCAAGGACCCAAAGACGTTGGGAAGGCAGGAACTCTGCTCCATGTGGCAAACGACTCAGAGAGGCATTGGAAAACAAAATCAAGGAGGCATAGTAAGGAGCAATACACTCGGTAAGGAGAGCCTGAACGTACGGGATCTCTGCCCTCTTATTCAACTGCTTTCAGAAAAGGTCAGGCTGCATGAGGTTCTCAGGAATCACAGATCCATCAAGTGGGTACTTCACCCTGTCCTCTGGTTGACATTGTGGCCAAGCTGTGTTGCAGATTATCGGTCTTTTCTTTCTCAGTGCCTCCGTGTCTGTCTTGGATCAATGAGAAAGGAAAATGCCCAAAGGCATGGTAGGTCGAACACATTCCGGGCTGCCCCCGTGGGAACAAACAAATGTGTTACAGAGCCCTGCGTCTAGCATTCCTGGCTGCATCCCAGAAGTCTCAGTGTCCCAAGACCTGGAAAACTGTTCCTGCCTTTGGACATCTCTGATTACAGGACAGAGGCCCAGGGCCCTGTGGCAGCTCCCTAGTTAAGGCCTTAGGGAGATTCCCGTGATCTGTGGTGATCCCAAACGGTTGGAGACAGTGGAAAGAGAGGCTGGCAGAAGATCTCCCTGGGAAGCAACGCACGCTCAACCAAACGGAAGCTGGAAGGCAGAACACGATGGCCAGCCAAAAAAACCTATTCGAGACCCGGTCAGGGGTTGGACTTGGGTGTGACTTACTGTGTGCCTAACACGTGCAGATGTTGTCTCCCGCGTGGCCGGAAGCTAACCGCATCTGTCTCTGATGTGAAAGTACCTCACGCACTCACGGGAGTGTTCTAGCGTCGGCGTGCATTAGACTCATTTTAGCGTGGCCTTCCCAGACCCGTCCTGGAAAGGGCGGCGGACCAAAGGAGGAGGAGGGTAACAGTAACTCACCAACACTCCATCTGCGTCAAGGCCCCAAATACGTTGGGAAGCAGAAACTCGGCTCGGTGTGGCAAACGACTCAGAGAGGCATGGGAAAACAAAATCAAGAAGGCATAGTGAGGAGCAATACACTCGGTAAGGAGAGCCTGAACATACCGGATCTCTGCCCACTTACTCACCTGCTTGCAGAAACGGTCAAGCTGCATGAGGGTGTTAGGATTCAGAGTTCCATCAAGTGGGTCCTTCTCCTGTCCCCTCGTTGGCACTGGGGCCAAGCTGTGTTGCAAAGGGTCAGTCTTTTCTTTCTCAGCGTCTCCGGACCTGTCTGGGACCAATGAGAAAGGAAGAAGCCCAAAGGCATGGTAGGTCGAACGGATTCCTGGCTGCCCCCGTGGGAACAAACCAATGTGTTACAGAGTCTAGCATCTAGCATTCCTGGCTGCATCCCAGAAGTCTCAGTGTCCCAAGACCTGGAAAACTATTCCTGTCTTTGGACATCTCTGATAACAGGACAGAGGCCCAGAGCCCTGTGGCTGCTCCCTAGTTAAGGCCTTAGGGGGATTCCCGTGACCTGTGGTGATCCCAAAGAGATGGACGCAGTGGAAAGAGAGGTTGGCAGAAGATCTCCCTGGGAGCCAAAGCAGGCTCAACCAAACGGAAGCTGGAACGGAGAACACGATGGCCAGCCAAAAAAACCTGATCCAGACTCGGCCAGGGTTTGGACTTGGGTATGATTTTCTGTGTGCCTAACACGTGCAGATGTTCTCTCGTGTGGGGCCAGAAGCTGACGTCATCTGTCTCTGATGTGCAAGTACCTTATGCACTCACGGGAGTATTCTAGCCTCGCCCTGCATTAGAGTCATTTTAGTGTTACCGTCCCAGACCCGTCTTGGCCAGGGTAGCGGACCAAAGGAACAGGAGATTAACAGTAACTTACCACCACTCGATCCGAGTCAAGGCCCCAAATACGTCGGGAATGCAGGAACTCGGCTCGGCGTGGCAAACGACTCAGAGAGGCATGGGAAGACAAAATCAAGAAGGGATAGTAAGTAGCAGTACACACAGTAAGGAGAGCCTGAACGTTCGGGATCTCTGCCAGATTACGCACCTGCTTGCAGAAAAGGTCAAGCTGCATGAGGGTGTTAGGATTCAGAGTTCTATCAAGTGGGTACTTCGCCCTGTCCCCTGGTTGTCATTGGGGCCAAGCTGTGTTGGAAAGGATCCGTCTTTTCTTTCTCAGTGTCTCCGGATCTTTCTGGGAGCAATGAGAAAGGAAAAAGCCCAAAGGCATGGTAGGTCGAACAGATTCCTGGCTGCCCCCATGGCAACAAAGCAATGTGTTACAGAGCCTGGCATCTAGCCTTCCTGGGTGCATCCCAGAAGTCTCAGTGTCCCAAGACCTGGAAAAGTGTTCCTGTCTTTGGACATCTCTGATAACAAGGCAGAGGCCCGGAGCCCTGTGGCAGCTCCCTAGTTACGGCCTTAGGGCGATTCCCGTGATCTGTGGTGTTCCCAAGGGATGAACATAGTGGAAGGAGATTCTGGCAGAACAGCTCCCTGGGAGCCAAAGCAGGCTCTGCCAAACGGAAGCTGGAAGAGAGAACACGATGGCCAGCCAAAAAAACCTATTCGAGACCCGGTCAGGGGTTGGACATGGGTGTGATTTACTGTGTGCCTAACACGTGCAGATGTTGTCTTGCGTGTGGCCAGAAGCTAACTGCATCTGTCCCTGACCTGCAAGTACCTTATGCAATCACGGGAGTATTCTAGCCACGGCCTGCATTAGAGTCATTTTAGCGTGGCCGTCCCAGAACCGACTCGGGCAGCGTCGCGGACCAAAGGAACGGAGAGTAACAGTAACTTACCACCACTCGATCTGAATCAAGGCCCCAGATACACTGGGAAGTCAGGAACTTGGCTCGATGTGGTAAATGACTCAGAGAGGCATAGGAAAACGAAATCAAGAAGGCATAGTAAGGAGCAATACACTCGGTAAGGAGAGCCTGAACGTATGGGACCTCTGCCCACTTACTCACCTGCTTGCAGAAAAGGTCAAGCTGCATGAGGGTGTTAGGATTCAGAGTTCCATCAAGTGTGTAGTTCGCCCTGTCCCCTGGTTGTTATCGGGGCCACGCTGTGTTGCAGAAGATCAGTCTGTTCTTTCTCAGTGTCTCCTGATCTGGGAGGGTGCAATGAGAAAGTAAAAAACCCAAGGGCATGGTAGGTGAAACAGATTCCTGGCTGACCCCGTGGAAACAAATGCGTTAGTACAGAGCCTGGCATCTAGCACTCCTGGGTGCATCCCAGAAGTCTCATTCTCCCAAGACCTGGAAAACTATTCCTGCCTTTGGACATCTCTGTTTACAGGACAGAGGCCCAGAGCCCTGTGGCAGCTCCCTAGTTAAGGCCTTAGGGGGATTCCCGTGATCTGTGGTTGATCCCAAAGGGATGGAGACAGTGGAAAGAGAGGCTGGCAGAAGATCTCCCTGGGAGCCAAAGCAGGCTCCACTAAACGGAAGCTGGAAGAGAGAACACGATCGACAGCCAAAAAACCCTTTTCGAGGCTCGGCCAGGGGTTGGCCTTGGGTCTGCTCTACTGTGTGCCTAACTTGTGCACATGTTGTCTCGCGTGTGGCTGGAAACTAACTGCATCTGTCTCTGACGTGCAAGTACCTTATGCACTCGCGGGAGTATTGTAGCCTCGGCCTTCATGAGAGTCAAATTAGTGTGGCCGTCCGAGACCCGTCTTGGCCAGGGTAGCGGACAAAGGAACAGGAGAGTAAGAGTAACTTACCACCACTCGATCTGAGTCAAGGACCCAAAGACGTTGGGAAGGCAGGAACTCTGCTCCATGTGGCAAACGACTCAGAGAGGCATTGGAAAACAAAATCAAGGAGGCATAGTAAGGAGCAATACACTCGGTAAGGAGAGCCTGAACGTACGGGATCTCTGCCCTCTTATTCAACTGCTTTCAGAAAAGGTCAGGCTGCATGAGGTTCTCAGGAATCACAGATCCATCAAGTGGGTACTTCACCCTGTCCTCTGGTTGACATTGTGGCCAAGCTGTGTTGCAGATTATCGGTCTTTTCTTTCTCAGTGCCTCCGTGTCTGTCTTGGATCAATGAGAAAGGAAAATGCCCAAAGGCATGGTAGGTCGAACACATTCCGGGCTGCCCCCGTGGGAACAAACAAATGTGTTACAGAGCCCTGCGTCTAGCATTCCTGGCTGCATCCCAGAAGTCTCAGTGTCCCAAGACCTGGAAAACTGTTCCTGCCTTTGGACATCTCTGATTACAGGACAGAGGCCCAGGGCCCTGTGGCAGCTCCCTAGTTAAGGCCTTAGGGAGATTCCCGTGATCTGTGGTGATCCCAAACGGTTGGAGACAGTGGAAAGAGAGGCTGGCAGAAGATCTCCCTGGGAAGCAACGCACGCTCAACCAAACGGAAGCTGGAAGGCAGAACACGATGGCCAGCCAAAAAAACCTATTCGAGACCCGGTCAGGGGTTGGACTTGGGTGTGACTTACTGTGTGCCTAACACGTGCAGATGTTGTCTCCCGCGTGGCCGGAAGCTAACCGCATCTGTCTCTGATGTGAAAGTACCTCACGCACTCACGGGAGTGTTCTAGCGTCGGCGTGCATTAGACTCATTTTAGCGTGGCCTTCCCAGACCCGTCCTGGAAAGGGCGGCGGACCAAAGGAGGAGGAGGGTAACAGTAACTCACCAACACTCCATCTGCGTCAAGGCCCCAAATACGTTGGGAAGCAGAAACTCGGCTCGGTGTGGCAAACGACTCAGAGAGGCATGGGAAAACAAAATCAAGAAGGCATAGTGAGGAGCAATACACTCGGTAAGGAGAGCCTGAACATACCGGATCTCTGCCCACTTACTCACCTGCTTGCAGAAACGGTCAAGCTGCATGAGGGTGTTAGGATTCAGAGTTCCATCAAGTGGGTCCTTCTCCTGTCCCCTCGTTGGCACTGGGGCCAAGCTGTGTTGCAAAGGGTCAGTCTTTTCTTTCTCAGCGTCTCCGGACCTGTCTGGGACCAATGAGAAAGGAAGAAGCCCAAAGGCATGGTAGGTCGAACGGATTCCTGGCTGCCCCCGTGGGAACAAACCAATGTGTTACAGAGTCTAGCATCTAGCATTCCTGGCTGCATCCCAGAAGTCTCAGTGTCCCAAGACCTGGAAAACTATTCCTGTCTTTGGACATCTCTGATAACAGGACAGAGGCCCAGAGCCCTGTGGCTGCTCCCTAGTTAAGGCCTTAGGGGGATTCCCGTGACCTGTGGTGATCCCAAAGAGATGGACGCAGTGGAAAGAGAGGTTGGCAGAAGATCTCCCTGGGAGCCAAAGCAGGCTCAACCAAACGGAAGCTGGAACGGAGAACACGATGGCCAGCCAAAAAAACCTGATCCAGACTCGGCCAGGGTTTGGACTTGGGTATGATTTTCTGTGTGCCTAACACGTGCAGATGTTCTCTCGTGTGGGGCCAGAAGCTGACGTCATCTGTCTCTGATGTGCAAGTACCTTATGCACTCACGGGAGTATTCTAGCCTCGCCCTGCATTAGAGTCATTTTAGTGTTACCGTCCCAGACCCGTCTTGGCCAGGGTAGCGGACCAAAGGAACAGGAGATTAACAGTAACTTACCACCACTCGATCCGAGTCAAGGCCCCAAATACGTCGGGAATGCAGGAACTCGGCTCGGCGTGGCAAACGACTCAGAGAGGCATGGGAAGACAAAATCAAGAAGGGATAGTAAGTAGCAGTACACACAGTAAGGAGAGCCTGAACGTTCGGGATCTCTGCCAGATTACGCACCTGCTTGCAGAAAAGGTCAAGCTGCATGAGGGTGTTAGGATTCAGAGTTCTATCAAGTGGGTACTTCGCCCTGTCCCCTGGTTGTCATTGGGGCCAAGCTGTGTTGGAAAGGATCCGTCTTTTCTTTCTCAGTGTCTCCGGATCTTTCTGGGAGCAATGAGAAAGGAAAAAGCCCAAAGGCATGGTAGGTCGAACAGATTCCTGGCTGCCCCCATGGCAACAAAGCAATGTGTTACAGAGCCTGGCATCTAGCCTTCCTGGGTGCATCCCAGAAGTCTCAGTGTCCCAAGACCTGGAAAAGTGTTCCTGTCTTTGGACATCTCTGATAACAAGGCAGAGGCCCGGAGCCCTGTGGCAGCTCCCTAGTTACGGCCTTAGGGCGATTCCCGTGATCTGTGGTGTTCCCAAGGGATGAACATAGTGGAAGGAGATTCTGGCAGAACAGCTCCCTGGGAGCCAAAGCAGGCTCTGCCAAACGGAAGCTGGAAGAGAGAACACGATGGCCAGCCAAAAAAACCTATTCGAGACCCGGTCAGGGGTTGGACATGGGTGTGATTTACTGTGTGCCTAACACGTGCAGATGTTGTCTTGCGTGTGGCCAGAAGCTAACTGCATCTGTCCCTGACCTGCAAGTACCTTATGCAATCACGGGAGTATTCTAGCCACGGCCTGCATTAGAGTCATTTTAGCGTGGCCGTCCCAGAACCGACTCGGGCAGCGTCGCGGACCAAAGGAACGGAGAGTAACAGTAACTTACCACCACTCGATCTGAATCAAGGCCCCAGATACACTGGGAAGTCAGGAACTTGGCTCGATGTGGTAAATGACTCAGAGAGGCATAGGAAAACGAAATCAAGAAGGCATAGTAAGGAGCAATACACTCGGTAAGGAGAGCCTGAACGTATGGGACCTCTGCCCACTTACTCACCTGCTTGCAGAAAAGGTCAAGCTGCATGAGGGTGTTAGGATTCAGAGTTCCATCAAGTGTGTAGTTCGCCCTGTCCCCTGGTTGTTATCGGGGCCACGCTGTGTTGCAGAAGATCAGTCTGTTCTTTCTCAGTGTCTCCTGATCTGGGAGGGTGCAATGAGAAAGTAAAAAACCCAAGGGCATGGTAGGTGAAACAGATTCCTGGCTGACCCCGTGGAAACAAATGCGTTAGTACAGAGCCTGGCATCTAGCACTCCTGGGTGCATCCCAGAAGTCTCATTCTCCCAAGACCTGGAAAACTATTCCTGCCTTTGGACATCTCTGTTTACAGGACAGAGGCCCAGAGCCCTGTGGCAGCTCCCTAGTTAAGGCCTTAGGGGGATTCCCGTGATCTGTGGTTGATCCCAAAGGGATGGAGACAGTGGAAAGAGAGGCTGGCAGAAGATCTCCCTGGGAGCCAAAGCAGGCTCCACTAAACGGAAGCTGGAAGAGAGAACACGATCGACAGCCAAAAAACCCTTTTCGAGGCTCGGCCAGGGGTTGGCCTTGGGTCTGCTCTACTGTGTGCCTAACTTGTGCACATGTTGTCTCGCGTGTGGCTGGAAACTAACTGCATCTGTCTCTGACGTGCAAGTACCTTATGCACTCGCGGGAGTATTGTAGCCTCGGCCTTCATGAGAGTCAAATTAGTGTGGCCGTCCGAGACCCGTCTTGGCCAGGGTAGCGGACAAAGGAACAGGAGAGTAAGAGTAACTTACCACCACTCGATCTGAGTCAAGGACCCAAAGACGTTGGGAAGGCAGGAACTCTGCTCCATGTGGCAAACGACTCAGAGAGGCATTGGAAAACAAAATCAAGGAGGCATAGTAAGGAGCAATACACTCGGTAAGGAGAGCCTGAACGTACGGGATCTCTGCCCTCTTATTCAACTGCTTTCAGAAAAGGTCAGGCTGCATGAGGTTCTCAGGAATCACAGATCCATCAAGTGGGTACTTCACCCTGTCCTCTGGTTGACATTGTGGCCAAGCTGTGTTGCAGATTATCGGTCTTTTCTTTCTCAGTGCCTCCGTGTCTGTCTTGGATCAATGAGAAAGGAAAATGCCCAAAGGCATGGTAGGTCGAACACATTCCGGGCTGCCCCCGTGGGAACAAACAAATGTGTTACAGAGCCCTGCGTCTAGCATTCCTGGCTGCATCCCAGAAGTCTCAGTGTCCCAAGACCTGGAAAACTGTTCCTGCCTTTGGACATCTCTGATTACAGGACAGAGGCCCAGGGCCCTGTGGCAGCTCCCTAGTTAAGGCCTTAGGGAGATTCCCGTGATCTGTGGTGATCCCAAACGGTTGGAGACAGTGGAAAGAGAGGCTGGCAGAAGATCTCCCTGGGAAGCAACGCACGCTCAACCAAACGGAAGCTGGAAGGCAGAACACGATGGCCAGCCAAAAAAACCTATTCGAGACCCGGTCAGGGGTTGGACTTGGGTGTGACTTACTGTGTGCCTAACACGTGCAGATGTTGTCTCCCGCGTGGCCGGAAGCTAACCGCATCTGTCTCTGATGTGAAAGTACCTCACGCACTCACGGGAGTGTTCTAGCGTCGGCGTGCATTAGACTCATTTTAGCGTGGCCTTCCCAGACCCGTCCTGGAAAGGGCGGCGGACCAAAGGAGGAGGAGGGTAACAGTAACTCACCAACACTCCATCTGCGTCAAGGCCCCAAATACGTTGGGAAGCAGAAACTCGGCTCGGTGTGGCAAACGACTCAGAGAGGCATGGGAAAACAAAATCAAGAAGGCATAGTGAGGAGCAATACACTCGGTAAGGAGAGCCTGAACATACCGGATCTCTGCCCACTTACTCACCTGCTTGCAGAAACGGTCAAGCTGCATGAGGGTGTTAGGATTCAGAGTTCCATCAAGTGGGTCCTTCTCCTGTCCCCTCGTTGGCACTGGGGCCAAGCTGTGTTGCAAAGGGTCAGTCTTTTCTTTCTCAGCGTCTCCGGACCTGTCTGGGACCAATGAGAAAGGAAGAAGCCCAAAGGCATGGTAGGTCGAACGGATTCCTGGCTGCCCCCGTGGGAACAAACCAATGTGTTACAGAGTCTAGCATCTAGCATTCCTGGCTGCATCCCAGAAGTCTCAGTGTCCCAAGACCTGGAAAACTATTCCTGTCTTTGGACATCTCTGATAACAGGACAGAGGCCCAGAGCCCTGTGGCTGCTCCCTAGTTAAGGCCTTAGGGGGATTCCCGTGACCTGTGGTGATCCCAAAGAGATGGACGCAGTGGAAAGAGAGGTTGGCAGAAGATCTCCCTGGGAGCCAAAGCAGGCTCAACCAAACGGAAGCTGGAACGGAGAACACGATGGCCAGCCAAAAAAACCTGATCCAGACTCGGCCAGGGTTTGGACTTGGGTATGATTTTCTGTGTGCCTAACACGTGCAGATGTTCTCTCGTGTGGGGCCAGAAGCTGACGTCATCTGTCTCTGATGTGCAAGTACCTTATGCACTCACGGGAGTATTCTAGCCTCGCCCTGCATTAGAGTCATTTTAGTGTTACCGTCCCAGACCCGTCTTGGCCAGGGTAGCGGACCAAAGGAACAGGAGATTAACAGTAACTTACCACCACTCGATCCGAGTCAAGGCCCCAAATACGTCGGGAATGCAGGAACTCGGCTCGGCGTGGCAAACGACTCAGAGAGGCATGGGAAGACAAAATCAAGAAGGGATAGTAAGTAGCAGTACACACAGTAAGGAGAGCCTGAACGTTCGGGATCTCTGCCAGATTACGCACCTGCTTGCAGAAAAGGTCAAGCTGCATGAGGGTGTTAGGATTCAGAGTTCTATCAAGTGGGTACTTCGCCCTGTCCCCTGGTTGTCATTGGGGCCAAGCTGTGTTGGAAAGGATCCGTCTTTTCTTTCTCAGTGTCTCCGGATCTTTCTGGGAGCAATGAGAAAGGAAAAAGCCCAAAGGCATGGTAGGTCGAACAGATTCCTGGCTGCCCCCATGGCAACAAAGCAATGTGTTACAGAGCCTGGCATCTAGCCTTCCTGGGTGCATCCCAGAAGTCTCAGTGTCCCAAGACCTGGAAAAGTGTTCCTGTCTTTGGACATCTCTGATAACAAGGCAGAGGCCCGGAGCCCTGTGGCAGCTCCCTAGTTACGGCCTTAGGGCGATTCCCGTGATCTGTGGTGTTCCCAAGGGATGAACATAGTGGAAGGAGATTCTGGCAGAACAGCTCCCTGGGAGCCAAAGCAGGCTCTGCCAAACGGAAGCTGGAAGAGAGAACACGATGGCCAGCCAAAAAAACCTATTCGAGACCCGGTCAGGGGTTGGACATGGGTGTGATTTACTGTGTGCCTAACACGTGCAGATGTTGTCTTGCGTGTGGCCAGAAGCTAACTGCATCTGTCCCTGACCTGCAAGTACCTTATGCAATCACGGGAGTATTCTAGCCACGGCCTGCATTAGAGTCATTTTAGCGTGGCCGTCCCAGAACCGACTCGGGCAGCGTCGCGGACCAAAGGAACGGAGAGTAACAGTAACTTACCACCACTCGATCTGAATCAAGGCCCCAGATACACTGGGAAGTCAGGAACGTGGCTCGATGTGGTAAATGACTCAGAGAGGCATAGGAAAACGAAATCAAGAAGGCATAGTAAGGAGCAATACACTCGGTAAGGAGAGCCTGAACGTATGGGACCTCTGCCCACTTACTCACCTGCTTGCAGAAAAGGTCAAGCTGCATGAGGGTGTTAGGATTCAGAGTTCCATCAAGTGTGTAGTTCGCCCTGTCCCCTGGTTGTTATCGGGGCCACGCTGTGTTGCAGAAGATCAGTCTGTTCTTTCTCAGTGTCTCCTGATCTGGGAGGGTGCAATGAGAAAGTAAAAAACCCAAGGGCATGGTAGGTGAAACAGATTCCTGGCTGACCCCGTGGAAACAAATGCGTTAGTACAGAGCCTGGCATCTAGCACTCCTGGGTGCATCCCAGAAGTCTCATTCTCCCAAGACCTGGAAAACTATTCCTGCCTTTGGACATCTCTGTTTACAGGACAGAGGCCCAGAGCCCTGTGGCAGCTCCCTAGTTAAGGCCTTAGGGGGATTCCCGTGATCTGTGGTTGATCCCAAAGGGATGGAGACAGTGGAAAGAGAGGCTGGCAGAAGATCTCCCTGGGAGCCAAAGCAGGCTCCACTAAACGGAAGCTGGAAGAGAGAACACGATCGACAGCCAAAAAACCCTTTTCGAGGCTCGGCCAGGGGTTGGCCTTGGGTCTGCTCTACTGTGTGCCTAACTTGTGCACATGTTGTCTCGCGTGTGGCTGGAAACTAACTGCATCTGTCTCTGACGTGCAAGTACCTTATGCACTCGCGGGAGTATTGTAGCCTCGGCCTTCATGAGAGTCAAATTAGTGTGGCCGTCCGAGACCCGTCTTGGCCAGGGTAGCGGACAAAGGAACAGGAGAGTAAGAGTAACTTACCACCACTCGATCTGAGTCAAGGACCCAAAGACGTTGGGAAGGCAGGAACTCTGCTCCATGTGGCAAACGACTCAGAGAGGCATTGGAAAACAAAATCAAGGAGGCATAGTAAGGAGCAATACACTCGGTAAGGAGAGCCTGAACGTACGGGATCTCTGCCCTCTTATTCAACTGCTTTCAGAAAAGGTCAGGCTGCATGAGGTTCTCAGGAATCACAGATCCATCAAGTGGGTACTTCACCCTGTCCTCTGGTTGACATTGTGGCCAAGCTGTGTTGCAGATTATCGGTCTTTTCTTTCTCAGTGCCTCCGTGTCTGTCTTGGATCAATGAGAAAGGAAAATGCCCAAAGGCATGGTAGGTCGAACACATTCCGGGCTGCCCCCGTTGGTACAAACAAATGTGTTACAGAGCCCTGCGTCTAGCATTCCTGGCTGCATCCCAGAAGTCTCAGTGTCCCAAGACCTGGAAAACTGTTCCTGCCTTTGGACATCTCTGATTACAGGACAGAGGCCCAGGGCCCTGTGGCAGCTCCCTAGTTAAGGCCTTAGGGAGATTCCCGTGATCGGTGGTGATCCCAAACGGTTGGAGACAGTGGAAAGAGAGGCTGGCAGAAGATCTCCCTGGGAAGCAACGCACGCTCAACCAAACGGAAGCTGGAAGGCAGAACACGATGGCCAGCCAAAAAAACCTATTCGAGACCCGGTCAGGGGTTGGACTTGGGTGTGACTTACTGTGTGCCTAACACGTGCAGATGTTGTCTCCCGCGTGGCCGGAAGCTAACCGCATCTGTCTCTGATGTGAAAGTACCTCACGCACTCACGGGAGTGTTCTAGCGTCGGCGTGCATTAGACTCATTTTAGCGTGGCCTTCCCAGACCCGTCCTGGAAAGGGCGGCGGACCAAAGGAGGAGGAGGGTAACAGTAACTCACCAACACTCCATCTGCGTCAAGGCCCCAAATACGTTGGGAAGCAGAAACTCGGCTCGGTGTGGCAAACGACTCAGAGAGGCATGGGAAAACAAAATCAAGAAGGCATAGTGAGGAGCAATACACTCGGTAAGGAGAGCCTGAACATACCGGATCTCTGCCCACTTACTCACCTGCTTGCAGAAACGGTCAAGCTGCATGAGGGTGTTAGGATTCAGAGTTCCATCAAGTGGGTCCTTCTCCTGTCCCCTCGTTGGCACTGGGGCCAAGCTGTGTTGCAAAGGGTCAGTCTTTTCTTTCTCAGCGTCTCCGGACCTGTCTGGGACCAATGAGAAAGGAAGAAGCCCAAAGGCATGGTAGGTCGAACGGATTCCTGGCTGCCCCCGTGGGAACAAACCAATGTGTTACAGAGTCTAGCATCTAGCATTCCTGGCTGCATCCCAGAAGTCTCAGTGTCCCAAGACCTGGAAAACTATTCCTGTCTTTGGACATCTCTGATAACAGGACAGAGGCCCAGAGCCCTGTGGCTGCTCCCTAGTTAAGGCCTTAGGGGGATTCCCGTGACCTGTGGTGATCCCAAAGAGATGGACGCAGTGGAAAGAGAGGTTGGCAGAAGATCTCCCTGGGAGCCAAAGCAGGCTCAACCAAACGGAAGCTGGAACGGAGAACACGATGGCCAGCCAAAAAAACCTGATCCAGACTCGGCCAGGGTTTGGACTTGGGTATGATTTTCTGTGTGCCTAACACGTGCAGATGTTCTCTCGTGTGGGGCCAGAAGCTGACGTCATCTGTCTCTGATGTGCAAGTACCTTATGCACTCACGGGAGTATTCTAGCCTCGCCCTGCATTAGAGTCATTTTAGTGTTACCGTCCCAGACCCGTCTTGGCCAGGGTAGCGGACCAAAGGAACAGGAGATTAACAGTAACTTACCACCACTCGATCCGAGTCAAGGCCCCAAATACGTCGGGAATGCAGGAACTCGGCTCGGCGTGGCAAACGACTCAGAGAGGCATGGGAAGACAAAATCAAGAAGGGATAGTAAGTAGCAGTACACACAGTAAGGAGAGCCTGAACGTTCGGGATCTCTGCCAGATTACGCACCTGCTTGCAGAAAAGGTCAAGCTGCATGAGGGTGTTAGGATTCAGAGTTCTATCAAGTGGGTACTTCGCCCTATCCCCTGGTTGTCATTGGGGCCAAGCTGTGTTGGAAAGGATCCGTCTTTTCTTTCTCAGTGTCTCCGGATCTTTCTGGGAGCAATGAGAAAGGAAAAAGCCCAAAGGCATGGTAGGTCGAACAGATTCCTGGCTGCCCCCATGGCAACAAAGCAATGTGTTACAGAGCCTGGCATCGAGCCTTCCTGGGTGCATCCCAGAAGTCTCAGTGTCCCAAGACCTGGAAAAGTGTTCCTGTCTTTGGACATCTCTGATAACAAGGCAGAGGCCCGGAGCCCTGTGGCAGCTCCCTAGTTACGGCCTTAGGGCGATTCCCGTGATCTGTGGTTTTCCCAAGGGATGAACATAGTGGAAGGAGATTCTGGCAGAACAGCTCCCTGGGAGCCAAAGCAGGCTCTGCCAAACGGAAGCTGGAAGAGAGAACACGATGGCCAGCCAAAAAAACCTATTCGAGACCCGGTCAGGGGTTGGACATGGGTGTGATTTACTGTGTGCCTAACACGTGCAGATGTTGTCTTGCGTGTGGCCAGAAGCTAACTGCATCTGTCCCTGACCTGCAAGTACCTTATGCAATCACGGGAGTATTCTAGCCACGGCCTGCATTAGAGTCATTTTAGCGTGGCCGTCCCAGAACCGACTCGGGCAGCGTCGCGGACCAAAGGAACGGAGAGAACAGTAACTTACCACCACTCGATCTGAATCAAGGCCCCAGATACACTGGGAAGTCAGGAACGTGGCTCGATGTGGTAAATGACTCAGAGAGGCATAGGAAAACGAAATCAAGAAGGCATAGTAAGGAGCAATACACTCGGTAAGGAGAGCCTGAACGTATGGGACCTCTGCCCACTTACTCACCTGCTTGCAGAAAAGGTCAAGCTGCATGAGGGTGTTAGGATTCAGAGTTCCATCAAGTGTGTAGTTCGCCCTGTCCCCTGGTTGTTATCGGGGCCACGCTGTGTTGCAGAAGATCAGTCTGTTCTTTCTCAGTGTCTCCTGATCTGGGAGGGTGCAATGAGAAAGTAAAAAACCCAAGGGCATGGTAGGTGAAACAGATTCCTGGCTGACCCCGTGGAAACAAATGCGTTAGTACAGAGCCTGGCATCTAGCACTCCTGGGTGCATCCCAGAAGTCTCATTCTCCCAAGACCTGGAAAACTATTCCTGCCTTTGGACATCTCTGTTTACAGGACAGAGGCCCAGAGCCCTGTGGCAGCTCCCTAGTTAAGGCCTTAGGGGGATTCCCGTGATCTGTGGTTGATCCCAAAGGGATGGAGACAGTGGAAAGAGAGGCTGGCAGAAGATCTCCCTGGGAGCCAAAGCAGGCTCCACTAAACGGAAGCTGGAAGAGAGAACACGATCGACAGCCAAAAAACCCTTTTCGAGGCTCGGCCAGGGGTTGGCCTTGGGTCTGCTCTACTGTGTGCCTAACTTGTGCACATGTTGTCTCGCGTGTGGCTGGAAACTAACTGCATCTGTCTCTGACGTGCAAGTACCTTATGCACTCGCGGGAGTATTGTAGCCTCGGCCTTCATGAGAGTCAAATTAGTGTGGCCGTCCGAGACCCGTCTTGGCCAGGGTAGCGGACAGAGGAACAGGAGAGTAAGAGTAACTTACCACCACTCGATCTGAGTCAAGGACCCAAAGACGTTGGGAAGGCAGGAACTCTGCTCCATGTGGCAAACGACTCAGAGAGGCATTGGAAAACAAAATCAAGGAGGCATAGTAAGGAGCAATACACTCGGTAAGGAGAGCCTGAACGTACGGGATCTCTGCCCTCTTATTCAACTGCTTTCAGAAAAGGTCAGGCTGCATGAGGTTCTCAGGAATCACAGATCCATCAAGTGGGTACTTCACCCTGTCCTCTGGTTGACATTGTGGCCAAGCTGTGTTGCAGATTATCGGTCTTTTCTTTCTCAGTGCCTCCGTGTCTGTCTTGGATCAATGAGAAAGGAAAATGCCCAAAGGCATGGTAGGTCGAACACATTCCGGGCTGCCCCCGTGGGAACAAACAAATGTGTTACAGAGCCCTGCGTCTAGCATTCCTGGCTGCATCCCAGAAGTCTCAGTGTCCCAAGACCTGGAAAACTGTTCCTGCCTTTGGACATCTCTGATTACAGGACAGAGGCCCAGGGCCCTGTGGCAGCTCCCTAGTTAAGGCCTTAGGGAGATTCCCGTGATCTGTGGTGATCCCAAACGGTTGGAGACAGTGGAAAGAGAGGCTGGCAGAAGATCTCCCTGGGAAGCAACGCACGCTCAACCAAACGGAAGCTGGAAGGCAGAACACGATGGCCAGCCAAAAAAACCTATTCGAGACCCGGTCAGGGGTTGGACTTGGGTGTGACTTACTGTGTGCCTAACACGTGCAGATGTTGTCTCCCGCGTGGCCGGAAGCTAACCGCATCTGTCTCTGATGTGAAAGTACCTCACGCACTCACGGGAGTGTTCTAGCGTCGGCGTGCATTAGACTCATTTTAGCGTGGCCTTCCCAGACCCGTCCTGGAAAGGGCGGCGGACCAAAGGAGGAGGAGGGTAACAGTAACTCACCAACACTCCATCTGCGTCAAGGCCCCAAATACGTTGGGAAGCAGAAACTCGGCTCGGTGTGGCAAACGACTCAGAGAGGCATGGGAAAACAAAATCAAGAAGGCATAGTGAGGAGCAATACACTCGGTAAGGAGAGCCTGAACATACCGGATCTCTGCCCACTTACTCACCTGCTTGCAGAAACGGTCAAGCTGCATGAGGGTGTTAGGATTCAGAGTTCCATCAAGTGGGTCCTTCTCCTGTCCCCTCGTTGGCACTGGGGCCAAGCTGTGTTGCAAAGGGTCAGTCTTTTCTTTCTCAGCGTCTCCGGACCTGTCTGGGACCAATGAGAAAGGAAGAAGCCCAAAGGCATGGTAGGTCGAACGGATTCCTGGCTGCCCCCGTGGGAACAAACCAATGTGTTACAGAGTCTAGCATCTAGCATTCCTGGCTGCATCCCAGAAGTCTCAGTGTCCCAAGACCTGGAAAACTATTCCTGTCTTTGGACATCTCTGATAACAGGACAGAGGCCCAGAGCCCTGTGGCTGCTCCCTAGTTAAGGCCTTAGGGGGATTCCCGTGACCTGTGGTGATCCCAAAGAGATGGACGCAGTGGAAAGAGAGGTTGGCAGAAGATCTCCCTGGGAGCCAAAGCAGGCTCAACCAAACGGAAGCTGGAACGGAGAACACGATGGCCAGCCAAAAAAACCTGATCCAGACTCGGCCAGGGTTTGGACTTGGGTATGATTTTCTGTGTGCCTAACACGTGCAGATGTTCTCTCGTGTGGGGCCAGAAGCTGACGTCATCTGTCTCTGATGTGCAAGTACCTTATGCACTCACGGGAGTATTCTAGCCTCGCCCTGCATTAGAGTCATTTTAGTGTTACCGTCCCAGACCCGTCTTGGCCAGGGTAGCGGACCAAAGGAACAGGAGATTAACAGTAACTTACCACCACTCGATCCGAGTCAAGGCCCCAAATACGTCGGGAATGCAGGAACTCGGCTCGGCGTGGCAAACGACTCAGAGAGGCATGGGAAGACAAAATCAAGAAGGGATAGTAAGTAGCAGTACACACAGTAAGGAGAGCCTGAACGTTCGGGATCTCTGCCAGATTACGCACCTGCTTGCAGAAAAGGTCAAGCTGCATGAGGGTGTTAGGATTCAGAGTTCTATCAAGTGGGTACTTCGCCCTGTCCCCTGGTTGTCATTGGGGCCAAGCTGTGTTGGAAAGGATCCGTCTTTTCTTTCTCAGTGTCTCCGGATCTTTCTGGGAGCAATGAGAAAGGAAAAAGCCCAAAGGCATGGTAGGTCGAACAGATTCCTGGCTGCCCCCATGGCAACAAAGCAATGTGTTACAGAGCCTGGCATCTAGCCTTCCTGGGTGCATCCCAGAAGTCTCAGTGTCCCAAGACCTGGAAAAGTGTTCCTGTCTTTGGACATCTCTGATAACAAGGCAGAGGCCCGGAGCCCTGTGGCAGCTCCCTAGTTACGGCCTTAGGGCGATTCCCGTGATCTGTGGTGTTCCCAAGGGATGAACATAGTGGAAGGAGATTCTGGCAGAACAGCTCCCTGGGAGCCAAAGCAGGCTCTGCCAAACGGAAGCTGGAAGAGAGAACACGATGGCCAGCCAAAAAAACCTATTCGAGACCCGGTCAGGGGTTGGACATGGGTGTGATTTACTGTGTGCCTAACACGTGCAGATGTTGTCTTGCGTGTGGCCAGAAGCTAACTGCATCTGTCCCTGACCTGCAAGTACCTTATGCAATCACGGGAGTATTCTAGCCACGGCCTGCATTAGAGTCATTTTAGCGTGGCCGTCCCAGAACCGACTCGGGCAGCGTCGCGGACCAAAGGAACGGAGAGTAACAGTAACTTACCACCACTCGATCTGAATCAAGGCCCCAGATACACTGGGAAGTCAGGAACGTGGCTCGATGTGGTAAATGACTCAGAGAGGCATAGGAAAACGAAATCAAGAAGGCATAGTAAGGAGCAATACACTCGGTAAGGAGAGCCTGAACGTATGGGACCTCTGCCCACTTACTCACCTGCTTGCAGAAAAGGTCAAGCTGCATGAGGGTGTTAGGATTCAGAGTTCCATCAAGTGTGTAGTTCGCCCTGTCCCCTGGTTGTTATCGGGGCCACGCTGTGTTGCAGAAGATCAGTCTGTTCTTTCTCAGTGTCTCCTGATCTGGGAGGGTGCAATGAGAAAGTAAAAAACCCAAGGGCATGGTAGGTGAAACAGATTCCTGGCTGACCCCGTGGAAACAAATGCGTTAGTACAGAGCCTGGCATCTAGCACTCCTGGGTGCATCCCAGAAGTCTCATTCTCCCAAGACCTGGAAAACTATTCCTGCCTTTGGACATCTCTGTTTACAGGACAGAGGCCCAGAGCCCTGTGGCAGCTCCCTAGTTAAGGCCTTAGGGGGATTCCCGTGATCTGTGGTTGATCCCAAAGGGATGGAGACAGTGGAAAGAGAGGCTGGCAGAAGATCTCCCTGGGAGCCAAAGCAGGCTCCACTAAACGGAAGCTGGAAGAGAGAACACGATCGACAGCCAAAAAACCCTTTTCGAGGCTCGGCCAGGGGTTGGCCTTGGGTCTGCTCTACTGTGTGCCTAACTTGTGCACATGTTGTCTCGCGTGTGGCTGGAAACTAACTGCATCTGTCTCTGACGTGCAAGTACCTTATGCACTCGCGGGAGTATTGTAGCCTCGGCCTTCATGAGAGTCAAATTAGTGTGGCCGTCCGAGACCCGTCTTGGCCAGGGTAGCGGACAAAGGAACAGGAGAGTAAGAGTAACTTACCACCACTCGATCTGAGTCAAGGACCCAAAGACGTTGGGAAGGCAGGAACTCTGCTCCATGTGGCAAACGACTCAGAGAGGCATTGGAAAACAAAATCAAGGAGGCATAGTAAGGAGCAATACACTCGGTAAGGAGAGCCTGAACGTACGGGATCTCTGCCCTCTTATTCAACTGCTTTCAGAAAAGGTCAGGCTGCATGAGGTTCTCAGGAATCACAGATCCATCAAGTGGGTACTTCACCCTGTCCTCTGGTTGACATTGTGGCCAAGCTGTGTTGCAGATTATCGGTCTTTTCTTTCTCAGTGCCTCCGTGTCTGTCTTGGATCAATGAGAAAGGAAAATGCCCAAAGGCATGGTAGGTCGAACACATTCCGGGCTGCCCCCGTGGGAACAAACAAATGTGTTACAGAGCCCTGCGTCTAGCATTCCTGGCTGCATCCCAGAAGTCTCAGTGTCCCAAGACCTGGAAAACTGTTCCTGCCTTTGGACATCTCTGATTACAGGACAGAGGCCCAGGGCCCTGTGGCAGCTCCCTAGTTAAGGCCTTAGGGAGATTCCCGTGATCTGTGGTGATCCCAAACGGTTGGAGACAGTGGAAAGAGAGGCTGGCAGAAGATCTCCCTGGGAAGCAACGCACGCTCAACCAAACGGAAGCTGGAAGGCAGAACACGATGGCCAGCCAAAAAAACCTATTCGAGACCCGGTCAGGGGTTGGACTTGGGTGTGACTTACTGTGTGCCTAACACGTGCAGATGTTGTCTCCCGCGTGGCCGGAAGCTAACCGCATCTGTCTCTGATGTGAAAGTACCTCACGCACTCACGGGAGTGTTCTAGCGTCGGCGTGCATTAGACTCATTTTAGCGTGGCCTTCCCAGACCCGTCCTGGAAAGGGCGGCGGACCAAAGGAGGAGGAGGGTAACAGTAACTCACCAACACTCCATCTGCGTCAAGGCCCCAAATACGTTGGGAAGCAGAAACTCGGCTCGGTGTGGCAAACGACTCAGAGAGGCATGGGAAAACAAAATCAAGAAGGCATAGTGAGGAGCAATACACTCGGTAAGGAGAGCCTGAACATACCGGATCTCTGCCCACTTACTCACCTGCTTGCAGAAACGGTCAAGCTGCATGAGGGTGTTAGGATTCAGAGTTCCATCAAGTGGGTCCTTCTCCTGTCCCCTCGTTGGCACTGGGGCCAAGCTGTGTTGCAAAGGGTCAGTCTTTTCTTTCTCAGCGTCTCCGGACCTGTCTGGGACCAATGAGAAAGGAAGAAGCCCAAAGGCATGGTAGGTCGAACGGATTCCTGGCTGCCCCCGTGGGAACAAACCAATGTGTTACAGAGTCTAGCATCTAGCATTCCTGGCTGCATCCCAGAAGTCTCAGTGTCCCAAGACCTGGAAAACTATTCCTGTCTTTGGACATCTCTGATAACAGGACAGAGGCCCAGAGCCCTGTGGCTGCTCCCTAGTTAAGGCCTTAGGGGGATTCCCGTGACCTGTGGTGATCCCAAAGAGATGGACGCAGTGGAAAGAGAGGTTGGCAGAAGATCTCCCTGGGAGCCAAAGCAGGCTCAACCAAACGGAAGCTGGAACGGAGAACACGATGGCCAGCCAAAAAAACCTGATCCAGACTCGGCCAGGGTTTGGACTTGGGTATGATTTTCTGTGTGCCTAACACGTGCAGATGTTCTCTCGTGTGGGGCCAGAAGCTGACGTCATCTGTCTCTGATGTGCAAGTACCTTATGCACTCACGGGAGTATTCTAGCCTCGCCCTGCATTAGAGTCATTTTAGTGTTACCGTCCCAGACCCGTCTTGGCCAGGGTAGCGGACCAAAGGAACAGGAGATTAACAGTAACTTACCACCACTCGATCCGAGTCAAGGCCCCAAATACGTCGGGAATGCAGGAACTCGGCTCGGCGTGGCAAACGACTCAGAGAGGCATGGGAAGACAAAATCAAGAAGGGATAGTAAGTAGCAGTACACACAGTAAGGAGAGCCTGAACGTTCGGGATCTCTGCCAGATTACGCACCTGCTTGCAGAAAAGGTCAAGCTGCATGAGGGTGTTAGGATTCAGAGTTCTATCAAGTGGGTACTTCGCCCTATCCCCTGGTTGTCATTGGGGCCAAGCTGTGTTGGAAAGGATCCGTCTTTTCTTTCTCAGTGTCTCCGGATCTTTCTGGGAGCAATGAGAAAGGAAAAAGCCCAAAGGCATGGTAGGTCGAACAGATTCCTGGCTGCCCCCATGGCAACAAAGCAATGTGTTACAGAGCCTGGCATCTAGCCTTCCTGGGTGCATCCCAGAAGTCTCAGTGTCCCAAGACCTGGAAAAGTGTTCCTGTCTTTGGACATCTCTGATAACAAGGCAGAGGCCCGGAGCCCTGTGGCAGCTCCCTAGTTACGGCCTTAGGGCGATTCCCGTGATCTGTGGTGTTCCCAAGGGATGAACATAGTGGAAGGAGATTCTGGCAGAACAGCTCCCTGGGAGCCAAAGCAGGCTCTGCCAAACGGAAGCTGGAAGAGAGAACACGATGGCCAGCCAAAAAAACCTATTCGAGACCCGGTCAGGGGTTGGACATGGGTGTGATTTACTGTGTGCCTAACACGTGCAGATGTTGTCTTGCGTGTGGCCAGAAGCTAACTGCATCTGTCCCTGACCTGCAAGTACCTTATGCAATCACGGGAGTATTCTAGCCACGGCCTGCATTAGAGTCATTTTAGCGTGGCCGTCCCAGAACCGACTCGGGCAGCGTCGCGGACCAAAGGAACGGAGAGTAACAGTAACTTACCACCACTCGATCTGAATCAAGGCCCCAGATACACTGGGAAGTCAGGAACGTGGCTCGATGTGGTAAATGACTCAGAGAGGCATAGGAAAACGAAATCAAGAAGGCATAGTAAGGAGCAATACACTCGGTAAGGAGAGCCTGAACGTATGGGACCTCTGCCCACTTACTCACCTGCTTGCAGAAAAGGTCAAGCTGCATGAGGGTGTTAGGATTCAGAGTTCCATCAAGTGTGTAGTTCGCCCTGTCCCCTGGTTGTTATCGGGGCCACGCTGTGTTGCAGAAGATCAGTCTGTTCTTTCTCAGTGTCTCCTGATCTGGGAGGGTGCAATGAGAAAGTAAAAAACCCAAGGGCATGGTAGGTGAAACAGATTCCTGGCTGACCCCGTGGAAACAAATGCGTTAGTACAGAGCCTGGCATCTAGCACTCCTGGGTGCATCCCAGAAGTCTCATTCTCCCAAGACCTGGAAAACTATTCCTGCCTTTGGACATCTCTGTTTACAGGACAGAGGCCCAGAGCCCTGTGGCAGCTCCCTAGTTAAGGCCTTAGGGGGATTCCCGTGATCTGTGGTTGATCCCAAAGGGATGGAGACAGTGGAAAGAGAGGCTGGCAGAAGATCTCCCTGGGAGCCAAAGCAGGCTCCACTAAACGGAAGCTGGAAGAGAGAACACGATCGACAGCCAAAAAACCCTTTTCGAGGCTCGGCCAGGGGTTGGCCTTGGGTCTGCTCTACTGTGTGCCTAACTTGTGCACATGTTGTCTCGCGTGTGGCTGGAAACTAACTGCATCTGTCTCTGACGTGCAAGTACCTTATGCACTCGCGGGAGTATTGTAGCCTCGGCCTTCATGAGAGTCAAATTAGTGTGGCCGTCCGAGACCCGTCTTGGCCAGGGTAGCGGACAAAGGAACAGGAGAGTAAGAGTAACTTACCACCACTCGATCTGAGTCAAGGACCCAAAGACGTTGGGAAGGCAGGAACTCTGCTCCATGTGGCAAACGACTCAGAGAGGCATTGGAAAACAAAATCAAGGAGGCATAGTAAGGAGCAATACACTCGGTAAGGAGAGCCTGAACGTACGGGATCTCTGCCCTCTTATTCAACTGCTTTCAGAAAAGGTCAGGCTGCATGAGGTTCTCAGGAATCACAGATCCATCAAGTGGGTACTTCACCCTGTCCTCTGGTTGACATTGTGGCCAAGCTGTGTTGCAGATTATCGGTCTTTTCTTTCTCAGTGCCTCCGTGTCTGTCTTGGATCAATGAGAAAGGAAAATGCCCAAAGGCATGGTAGGTCGAACACATTCCGGGCTGCCCCCGTTGGTACAAACAAATGTGTTACAGAGCCCTGCGTCTAGCATTCCTGGCTGAATCCCAGAAGTCTCAGTGTCCCAAGACCTGGAAAACTGTTCCTGCCTTTGGACATCTCTGATTACAGGACAGAGGCCCAGGGCCCTGTGGCAGCTCCCTAGTTAAGGCCTTAGGGAGATTCCCGTGATCGGTGGTGATCCCAAACGGTTGGAGACAGTGGAAAGAGAGGCTGGCAGAAGATCTCCCTGGGAAGCAACGCACGCTCAACCAAACGGAAGCTGGAAGGCAGAACACGATGGCCAGCCAAAAAAACCTATTCGAGACCCGGTCAGGGGTTGGACTTGGGTGTGACTTACTGTGTGCCTAACACGTGCAGATGTTGTCTCCCGCGTGGCCGGAAGCTAACCGCATCTGTCTCTGATGTGAAAGTACCTCACGCACTCACGGGACTGTTCTAGCGTCGGCGTGCATTAGACTCATTTTAGCGTGGCCTTCCCAGACCCGTCCTGGAAAGGGCGGCGGACCAAAGGAGGAGGAGGGTAACAGTAACTCACCAACACTCCATCTGCGTCAAGGCCCCAAATACGTTGGGAAGCAGAAACTCGGCTCGGTGTGGCAAACGACTCAGAGAGGCATGGGAAAACAAAATCAAGAAGGCATAGTGAGGAGCAATACACTCGGTAAGGAGAGCCCGAACATACCGGATCTCTGCCCACTTACTCACCTGCTTGCAGAAACGGTCAAGCTGCATGAGGGTGTTAGGATTCAGAGTTCCATCAAGTGGGTCCTTCTCCTGTCCCCTCATTGGCACTGGGGCCAAGCTGTGTTGCAAAGGGTCAGTCTTTTCTTTCTCAGCGTCTCCGGACCTGTCTGGGACCAATGAGAAAGGAAGAAGCCCAAAGGCATGGTAGGTCGAACGGATTCCTGGCTGCCCCCGTGGGAACAAACCAATGTGTTACAGAGTCTAGCATCTAGCATTCCTGGCTGCATCCCAGAAGTCTCAGTGTCCCAAGACCTGGAAAACTATTCCTGTCTTTGGACATCTCTGATAACAGGACAGAGGCCCAGAGCCCTGTGGCTGCTCCCTAGTTAAGGCCTTAGGGGGATTCCCGTGACCTGTGGTGATCCCAAAGACATGGACGCAGTGGAAAGAGAGGTTGGCAGAAGATCTCCCTGGGAGCCAAAGCAGGCTCAACCAAACGGAAGCTGGAACGGAGAACACGATGGCCAGCCAAAAAAACCTGATCCAGACTCGGCCAGGGTTTGGACTTGGGTATGATTTTCTGTGTGCCTAACACGTGCAGATGTTCTCTCGTGTGGGGCCAGAAGCTGACGTCATCTGTCTCTGATGTGCAAGTACCTTATGCACTCACGGGAGTATTCTAGCCTCGCCCTGCATTAGAGTCATTTTAGTGTTACCGTCCCAGACCCGTCTTGGCCAGGGTAGCGGACCAAAGGAACAGGAGATTAACAGTAACTTACCACCACTCGATCCGAGTCAAGGCCCCAAATACGTCGGGAATGCAGGAACTCGGCTCGGCGTGGCAAACGACTCAGAGAGGCATGGGAAGACAAAATCAAGAAGGGATAGTAAGTAGCAGTACACACAGTAAGGAGAGCCTGAACGTTCGGGATCTCTGCCAGATTACGCACCTGCTTGCAGAAAAGGTCAAGCTGCATGAGGGTGTTAGGATTCAGAGTTCTATCAAGTGGGTACTTCGCCCTATCCCCTGGTTGTCATTGGGGCCAAGCTGTGTTGGAAAGGATCCGTCTTTTCTTTCTCAGTGTCTCCGGATCTTTCTGGGAGCAATGAGAAAGGAAAAAGCCCAAAGGCATGGTAGGTCGAACAGATTCCTGGCTGCCCCCATGGCAACAAAGCAATGTGTTACAGAGCCTGGCATCTAGCCTTCCTGGGTGCATCCCAGAAGTCTCAGTGTCCCAAGACCTGGAAAAGTGTTCCTGTCTTTGGACATCTCTGATAACAAGGCAGAGGCCCGGAGCCCTGTGGCAGCTCCCTAGTTACGGCCTTAGGGCGATTCCCGTGATCTGTGGTGTTCCCAAGGGATGAACATAGTGGAAGGAGATTCTGGCAGAACAGCTCCCTGGGAGCCAAAGCAGGCTCTGCCAAACGGAAGCTGGAAGAGAGAACACGATGGCCAGCCAAAAAAACCTATTCGAGACCCGGTCAGGGGTTGGACATGGGTGTGATTTACTGTGTGCCTAACACGTGCAGATGTTGTCTTGCGTGTGGCCAGAAGCTAACTGCATCTGTCCCTGACCTGCAAGTACCTTATGCAATCACGGGAGTATTCTAGCCACGGCCTGCATTAGAGTCATTTTAGCGTGGCCGTCCCAGAACCGACTCGGGCAGCGTCGCGGACCAAAGGAACGGAGAGTAACAGTAACTTACCACCACTCGATCTGAATCAAGGCCCCAGATACACTGGGAAGTCAGGAACGTGGCTCGATGTGGTAAATGACTCAGAGAGGCATAGGAAAACGAAATCAAGAAGGCATAGTAAGGAGCAATACACTCGGTAAGGAGAGCCTGAACGTATGGGACCTCTGCCCACTTACTCACCTGCTTGCAGAAAAGGTCAAGCTGCATGAGGGTGTTAGGATTCAGAGTTCCATCAAGTGTGTAGTTCGCCCTGTCCCCTGGTTGTTATCGGGGCCACGCTGTGTTGCAGAAGATCAGTCTGTTCTTTCTCAGTGTCTCCTGATCTGGGAGGGTGCAATGAGAAAGTAAAAAACCCAAGGGCATGGTAGGTGAAACAGATTCCTGGCTGACCCCGTGGAAACAAATGCGTTAGTACAGAGCCTGGCATCTAGCACTCCTGGGTGCATCCCAGAAGTCTCATTCTCCCAAGACCTGGAAAACTATTCCTGCCTTTGGACATCTCTGTTTACAGGACAGAGGCCCAGAGCCCTGTGGCAGCTCCCTAGTTAAGGCCTTAGGGGGATTCCCGTGATCTGTGGTTGATCCCAAAGGGATGGAGACAGTGGAAAGAGAGGCTGGCAGAAGATCTCCCTGGGAGCCAAAGCAGGCTCCACTAAACGGAAGCTGGAAGAGAGAACACGATCGACAGCCAAAAAACCCTTTTCGAGGCTCGGCCAGGGGTTGGCCTTGGGTCTGCTCTACTGTGTGCCTAACTTGTGCACATGTTGTCTCGCGTGTGGCTGGAAACTAACTGCATCTGTCTCTGACGTGCAAGTACCTTATGCACTCGCGGGAGTATTGTAGCCTCGGCCTTCATGAGAGTCAAATTAGTGTGGCCGTCCGAGACCCGTCTTGGCCAGGGTAGCGGACAAAGGAACAGGAGAGTAAGAGTAACTTACCACCACTCGATCTGAGTCAAGGACCCAAAGACGTTGGGAAGGCAGGAACTCTGCTCCATGTGGCAAACGACTCAGAGAGGCATTGGAAAACAAAATCAAGGAGGCATAGTAAGGAGCAATACACTCGGTAAGGAGAGCCTGAACGTACGGGATCTCTGCCCTCTTATTCAACTGCTTTCAGAAAAGGTCAGGCTGCATGAGGTTCTCAGGAATCACAGATCCATCAAGTGGGTACTTCACCCTGTCCTCTGGTTGACATTGTGGCCAAGCTGTGTTGCAGATTATCGGTCTTTTCTTTCTCAGTGCCTCCGTGTCTGTCTTGGATCAATGAGAAAGGAAAATGCCCAAAGGCATGGTAGGTCGAACACATTCCGGGCTGCCCCCGTTGGTACAAACAAATGTGTTACAGAGCCCTGCGTCTAGCATTCCTGGCTGCATCCCAGAAGTCTCAGTGTCCCAAGACCTGGAAAACTGTTCCTGCCTTTGGACATCTCTGATTACAGGACAGAGGCCCAGGGCCCTGTGGCAGCTCCCTAGTTAAGGCCTTAGGGAGATTCCCGTGATCGGTGGTGATCCCAAACGGTTGGAGACAGTGGAAAGAGAGGCTGGCAGAAGATCTCCCTGGGAAGCAACGCACGCTCAACCAAACGGAAGCTGGAAGGCAGAACACGATGGCCAGCCAAAAAAACCTATTCGAGACCCGGTCAGGGGTTGGACTTGGGTGTGACTTACTGTGTGCCTAACACGTGCAGATGTTGTCTCCCGCGTGGCCGGAAGCTAACCGCATCTGTCTCTGATGTGAAAGTACCTCACGCACTCACGGGAGTGTTCTAGCGTCGGCGTGCATTAGACTCATTTTAGCGTGGCCTTCCCAGACCCGTCCTGGAAAGGGCGGCGGACCAAAGGAGGAGGAGGGTAACAGTAACTCACCAACACTCCATCTGCGTCAAGGCCCCAAATACGTTGGGAAGCAGAAACTCGGCTCGGTGTGGCAAACGACTCAGAGAGGCATGGGAAAACAAAATCAAGAAGGCATAGTGAGGAGCAATACACTCGGTAAGGAGAGCCTGAACATACCGGATCTCTGCCCACTTACTCACCTGCTTGCAGAAACGGTCAAGCTGCATGAGGGTGTTAGGATTCAGAGTTCCATCAAGTGGGTCCTTCTCCTGTCCCCTCGTTGGCACTGGGGCCAAGCTGTGTTGCAAAGGGTCAGTCTTTTCTTTCTCAGCGTCTCCGGACCTGTCTGGGACCAATGAGAAAGGAAGAAGCCCAAAGGCATGGTAGGTCGAACGGATTCCTGGCTGCCCCCGTGGGAACAAACCAATGTGTTACAGAGTCTAGCATCTAGCATTCCTGGCTGCATCCCAGAAGTCTCAGTGTCCCAAGACCTGGAAAACTATTCCTGTCTTTGGACATCTCTGATAACAGGACAGAGGCCCAGAGCCCTGTGGCTGCTCCCTAGTTAAGGCCTTAGGGGGATTCCCGTGACCTGTGGTGATCCCAAAGAGATGGACGCAGTGGAAAGAGAGGTTGGCAGAAGATCTCCCTGGGAGCCAAAGCAGGCTCAACCAAACGGAAGCTGGAACGGAGAACACGATGGCCAGCCAAAAAAACCTGATCCAGACTCGGCCAGGGTTTGGACTTGGGTATGATTTTCTGTGTGCCTAACACGTGCAGATGTTCTCTCGTGTGGGGCCAGAAGCTGACGTCATCTGTCTCTGATGTGCAAGTACCTTATGCACTCACGGGAGTATTCTAGCCTCGCCCTGCATTAGAGTCATTTTAGTGTTACCGTCCCAGACCCGTCTTGGCCAGGGTAGCGGACCAAAGGAACAGGAGATTAACAGTAACTTACCACCACTCGATCCGAGTCAAGGCCCCAAATACGTCGGGAATGCAGGAACTCGGCTCGGCGTGGCAAACGACTCAGAGAGGCATGGGAAGACAAAATCAAGAAGGGATAGTAAGTAGCAGTACACACAGTAAGGAGAGCCTGAACGTTCGGGATCTCTGCCAGATTACGCACCTGCTTGCAGAAAAGGTCAAGCTGCATGAGGGTGTTAGGATTCAGAGTTCTATCAAGTGGGTACTTCGCCCTATCCCCTGGTTGTCATTGGGGCCAAGCTGTGTTGGAAAGGATCCGTCTTTTCTTTCTCAGTGTCTCCGGATCTTTCTGGGAGCAATGAGAAAGGAAAAAGCCCAAAGGCATGGTAGGTCGAACAGATTCCTGGCTGCCCCCATGGCAACAAAGCAATGTGTTACAGAGCCTGGCATCTAGCCTTCCTGGGTGCATCCCAGAAGTCTCAGTGTCCCAAGACCTGGAAAAGTGTTCCTGTCTTTGGACATCTCTGATAACAAGGCAGAGGCCCGGAGCCCTGTGGCAGCTCCCTAGTTACGGCCTTAGGGCGATTCCCGTGATCTGTGGTGTTCCCAAGGGATGAACATAGTGGAAGGAGATTCTGGCAGAACAGCTCCCTGGGAGCCAAAGCAGGCTCTGCCAAACGGAAGCTGGAAGAGAGAACACGATGGCCAGCCAAAAAAACCTATTCGAGACCCGGTCAGGGGTTGGACATGGGTGTGATTTACTGTGTGCCTAACACGTGCAGATGTTGTCTTGCGTGTGGCCAGAAGCTAACTGCATCTGTCCCTGACCTGCAAGTACCTTATGCAATCACGGGAGTATTCTAGCCACGGCCTGCATTAGAGTCATTTTAGCGTGGCCGTCCCAGAACCGACTCGGGCAGCGTCGCGGACCAAAGGAACGGAGAGTAACAGTAACTTACCACCACTCGATCTGAATCAAGGCCCCAGATACACTGGGAAGTCAGGAACGTGGCTCGATGTGGTAAATGACTCAGAGAGGCATAGGAAAACGAAATCAAGAAGGCATAGTAAGGAGCAATACACTCGGTAAGGAGAGCCTGAACGTATGGGACCTCTGCCCACTTACTCACCTGCTTGCAGAAAAGGTCAAGCTGCATGAGGGTGTTAGGATTCAGAGTTCCATCAAGTGTGTAGTTCGCCCTGTCCCCTGGTTGTTATCGGGGCCACGCTGTGTTGCAGAAGATCAGTCTGTTCTTTCTCAGTGTCTCCTGATCTGGGAGGGTGCAATGAGAAAGTAAAAAACCCAAGGGCATGGTAGGTGAAACAGATTCCTGGCTGACCCCGTGGAAACAAATGCGTTAGTACAGAGCCTGGCATCTAGCACTCCTGGGTGCATCCCAGAAGTCTCATTCTCCCAAGACCTGGAAAACTATTCCTGCCTTTGGACATCTCTGTTTACAGGACAGAGGCCCAGAGCCCTGTGGCAGCTCCCTAGTTAAGGCCTTAGGGGGATTCCCGTGATCTGTGGTTGATCCCAAAGGGATGGAGACAGTGGAAAGAGAGGCTGGCAGAAGATCTCCCTGGGAGCCAAAGCAGGCTCCACTAAACGGAAGCTGGAAGAGAGAACACGATCGACAGCCAAAAAACCCTTTTCGAGGCTCGGCCAGGGGTTGGCCTTGGGTCTGCTCTACTGTGTGCCTAACTTGTGCACATGTTGTCTCGCGTGTGGCTGGAAACTAACTGCATCTGTCTCTGACGTGCAAGTACCTTATGCACTCGCGGGAGTATTGTAGCCTCGGCCTTCATGAGAGTCAAATTAGTGTGGCCGTCCGAGACCCGTCTTGGCCAGGGTAGCGGACAAAGGAACAGGAGAGTAAGAGTAACTTACCACCACTCGATCTGAGTCAAGGACCCAAAGACGTTGGGAAGGCAGGAACTCTGCTCCATGTGGCAAACGACTCAGAGAGGCATTGGAAAACAAAATCAAGGAGGCATAGTAAGGAGCAATACACTCGGTAAGGAGAGCCTGAACGTACGGGATCTCTGCCCTCTTATTCAACTGCTTTCAGAAAAGGTCAGGCTGCATGAGGTTCTCAGGAATCACAGATCCATCAAGTGGGTACTTCACCCTGTCCTCTGGTTGACATTGTGGCCAAGCTGTGTTGCAGATTATCGGTCTTTTCTTTCTCAGTGCCTCCGTGTCTGTCTTGGATCAATGAGAAAGGAAAATGCCCAAAGGCATGGTAGGTCGAACACATTCCGGGCTGCCCCCGTGGGAACAAACAAATGTGTTACAGAGCCCTGCGTCTAGCATTCCTGGCTGCATCCCAGAAGTCTCAGTGTCCCAAGACCTGGAAAACTGTTCCTGCCTTTGGACATCTCTGATTACAGGACAGAGGCCCAGGGCCCTGTGGCAGCTCCCTAGTTAAGGCCTTAGGGAGATTCCCGTGATCTGTGGTGATCCCAAACGGTTGGAGACAGTGGAAAGAGAGGCTGGCAGAAGATCTCCCTGGGAAGCAACGCACGCTCAACCAAACGGAAGCTGGAAGGCAGAACACGATGGCCAGCCAAAAAAACCTATTCGAGACCCGGTCAGGGGTTGGACTTGGGTGTGACTTACTGTGTGCCTAACACGTGCAGATGTTGTCTCCCGCGTGGCCGGAAGCTAACCGCATCTGTCTCTGATGTGAAAGTACCTCACGCACTCACGGGAGTGTTCTAGCGTCGGCGTGCATTAGACTCATTTTAGCGTGGCCTTCCCAGACCCGTCCTGGAAAGGGCGGCGGACCAAAGGAGGAGGAGGGTAACAGTAACTCACCAACACTCCATCTGCGTCAAGGCCCCAAATACGTTGGGAAGCAGAAACTCGGCTCGGTGTGGCAAACGACTCAGAGAGGCATGGGAAAACAAAATCAAGAAGGCATAGTGAGGAGCAATACACTCGGTAAGGAGAGCCTGAACATACCGGATCTCTGCCCACTTACTCACCTGCTTGCAGAAACGGTCAAGCTGCATGAGGGTGTTAGGATTCAGAGTTCCATCAAGTGGGTCCTTCTCCTGTCCCCTCGTTGGCACTGGGGCCAAGCTGTGTTGCAAAGGGTCAGTCTTTTCTTTCTCAGCGTCTCCGGACCTGTCTGGGACCAATGAGAAAGGAAGAAGCCCAAAGGCATGGTAGGTCGAACGGATTCCTGGCTGCCCCCGTGGGAACAAACCAATGTGTTACAGAGTCTAGCATCTAGCATTCCTGGCTGCATCCCAGAAGTCTCAGTGTCCCAAGACCTGGAAAACTATTCCTGTCTTTGGACATCTCTGATAACAGGACAGAGGCCCAGAGCCCTGTGGCTGCTCCCTAGTTAAGGCCTTAGGGGGATTCCCGTGACCTGTGGTGATCCCAAAGAGATGGACGCAGTGGAAAGAGAGGTTGGCAGAAGATCTCCCTGGGAGCCAAAGCAGGCTCAACCAAACGGAAGCTGGAACGGAGAACACGATGGCCAGCCAAAAAAACCTGATCCAGACTCGGCCAGGGTTTGGACTTGGGTATGATTTTCTGTGTGCCTAACACGTGCAGATGTTCTCTCGTGTGGGGCCAGAAGCTGACGTCATCTGTCTCTGATGTGCAAGTACCTTATGCACTCACGGGAGTATTCTAGCCTCGCCCTGCATTAGAGTCATTTTAGTGTTACCGTCCCAGACCCGTCTTGGCCAGGGTAGCGGACCAAAGGAACAGGAGATTAACAGTAACTTACCACCACTCGATCCGAGTCAAGGCCCCAAATACGTCGGGAATGCAGGAACTCGGCTCGGCGTGGCAAACGACTCAGAGAGGCATGGGAAGACAAAATCAAGAAGGGATAGTAAGTAGCAGTACACACAGTAAGGAGAGCCTGAACGTTCGGGATCTCTGCCAGATTACGCACCTGCTTGCAGAAAAGGTCAAGCTGCATGAGGGTGTTAGGATTCAGAGTTCTATCAAGTGGGTACTTCGCCCTGTCCCCTGGTTGTCATTGGGGCCAAGCTGTGTTGGAAAGGATCCGTCTTTTCTTTCTCAGTGTCTCCGGATCTTTCTGGGAGCAATGAGAAAGGAAAAAGCCCAAAGGCATGGTAGGTCGAACAGATTCCTGGCTGCCCCCATGGCAACAAAGCAATGTGTTACAGAGCCTGGCATCTAGCCTTCCTGGGTGCATCCCAGAAGTCTCAGTGTCCCAAGACCTGGAAAAGTGTTCCTGTCTTTGGACATCTCTGATAACAAGGCAGAGGCCCGGAGCCCTGTGGCAGCTCCCTAGTTACGGCCTTAGGGCGATTCCCGTGATCTGTGGTGTTCCCAAGGGATGAACATAGTGGAAGGAGATTCTGGCAGAACAGCTCCCTGGGAGCCAAAGCAGGCTCTGCCAAACGGAAGCTGGAAGAGAGAACACGATGGCCAGCCAAAAAAACCTATTCGAGACCCGGTCAGGGGTTGGACATGGGTGTGATTTACTGTGTGCCTAACACGTGCAGATGTTGTCTTGCGTGTGGCCAGAAGCTAACTGCATCTGTCCCTGACCTGCAAGTACCTTATGCAATCACGGGAGTATTCTAGCCACGGCCTGCATTAGAGTCATTTTAGCGTGGCCGTCCCAGAACCGACTCGGGCAGCGTCGCGGACCAAAGGAACGGAGAGTAACAGTAACTTACCACCACTCGATCTGAATCAAGGCCCCAGATACACTGGGAAGTCAGGAACGTGGCTCGATGTGGTAAATGACTCAGAGAGGCATAGGAAAACGAAATCAAGAAGGCATAGTAAGGAGCAATACACTCGGTAAGGAGAGCCTGAACGTATGGGACCTCTGCCCACTTACTCACCTGCTTGCAGAAAAGGTCAAGCTGCATGAGGGTGTTAGGATTCAGAGTTCCATCAAGTGTGTAGTTCGCCCTGTCCCCTGGTTGTTATCGGGGCCACGCTGTGTTGCAGAAGATCAGTCTGTTCTTTCTCAGTGTCTCCTGATCTGGGAGGGTGCAATGAGAAAGTAAAAAACCCAAGGGCATGGTAGGTGAAACAGATTCCTGGCTGACCCCGTGGAAACAAATGCGTTAGTACAGAGCCTGGCATCTAGCACCTCCTGGGTGCATCCCAGAAGTCTCATTCTCCCAAGACCTGGAAAAACTATTCCCTGCCTTTGGACATCTCTCTGTTTACAGGACAGAGGCCCAGAGCCCTGTGGCAGCTCCCTAGTTAAGGCCTTAGGGGGATTCCCGTGACATGTGGTTGATCCCAAAGGGATGGAGACAGTGGAAAGAGAGGCCTGGCAGAAGATCTCCCTGGGAGCCAAAGCAGGCTCCACTAAACGGAAGCTGGAAGAGAGAACACGATCGACAGCCAAAAAAACCCTTTTCGAGGCTCGGCCAGGGGTTGGCCTTGGGTCCTGCTCTACTGTGTGCCTAACTTGTGCACATGTTGTCTCGCGTGTGGCTGGAAACTAACTGCATCTGTCTCTGACGTGCAAGTACCTTATGCACTCGCGGGAGTATTGTAGCCTCGGCCTTCATGAGAGTCAAATTAGTGTGGCCGTCCGAGACCCGTCTTGGCCAGGGTAGCGGACAAAGGAAACAGGAGAGTAAGAGTAACTTACCACCACTCGATCTGAGTCAAGGACCCAAAGACGTTGGGAAGGGCAGGAAACTCTGCTCCATGTGGCAAACGACTCAGAGAGGCATTGGAAAACAAAATCAAGGAGGCATAGTAAGGAGCAATACACTCGGTAAGGAGAGCCTGAACGTACGGGATCTCTGCCCTCTTCTTCAACTGCTTTCAGAAAAGGTCAGGCTGCATGAGGTTCTCAGGAATCACAGATCCATCAAGTGGGTACTTCACCCTGTCCTCTGGTTGACATTGTGGCCAAGCTGTGTTGCAGATTATCGGTCTTTTTCTTTCTCAGTGCCTCCGTGTCTGTCTTGGATCAATGAGAAAGGAAAATGCCCAAGAGCATGGTAGGTCGAACACATTCCGGGCTGCCCCCGTTGGTACAAACAAATGTGTTACAGAGCCCTGCGTCTAGCATTCCTGGCTGAATCCCAGAAGTCTCAGTGTCCCAAGACATGGAAAACTGTTCCTGCCTTTTGGACATCTCTGATTACAGGACAGAGGCCCAGGGCCCTGTGGCAGCTCCCTAGTTAAGGCCTTAGGGAGATTCCCGTGATCGGTGGTGATCCCGAAACGGTTGGAGACAGTGGAAAGAGAGGCTGGCAGAAGATCTCCCTGGGAAGCAACGCACGCTCAACCAAACGGAAGCTGGAAGGCAGAACACGATGGCCAGCCAAAAAACCCTATTCGAGACCCGGTCAGGGGTTGGACTTGGGTGTGACTTACTGTGTGCCCTAACACGTGCAGATGTTGTCTCCCGCGCGGCCGGAAGCTAACCCGCATCTGTCTCTGATGTGAAAGTACCTCACGCAACTCACGGGACTGTTCTAGCGTCGGCGTGCATTAGACTCATTTTAGCGTGGCCTTCCCAGAACCCGTCCTGGAAAGGGCGGCAGACCAAAGGAGGAGGAGGGTAACAGTAACTCACCAACACTCCATCTGCGTCAAGGCCCCAAATACGTTGGGAAGCAGAAACTCGGCTCGGTGTGGCAAACGACTCAGAGAGGCATGGGAAAAACAAAACTCAAGAAGGCATAGTGAGGAGCAATAACACTCGGTAAGGAGAGCCCGAACATACCGGATCTCTGCCCACATTACTCACCTGCTTGCAGAAACGGTCAAGCTGCATGAGGGTGTTAGGATTCAGAGTTCCCATCAAGTGGGTCCTTCTCCTGTCCCCTCATTGGCACTGGGGCCAAGCTGTGTTGCAAAGGGTCAGTCTTTTCTTTCTCAGCGCGTCTCCGGACCTGTCTGGGACAATGAGAAAGGAAGAAAGCCCAAAGGCATGGTAGGTCGAACGGATTCCTGGCTGCCCCCGTGGGAACAAACCAATGTGTTACAGAGTCTAGCATCTAGCATTCCTGGCTGCATCCCAGAAGTCTCAGTGTCCCAAGACCTGGAAAACTATTCCTGTCTTTGGACATCTCTGATAACAGGACAGAGGCCCAGAGCCCTGTGGCTGCTCCCTAGTTAAGGCCTTAGGGGGATTCCCGTGACCTGTGGTGATCCCAAAGAGATGGACACAGTGGAAAGAGAGGTTGGCAGAAGATCTCCCTGGGCGCCAAAGCAGGCTCAACCAAACGGAAGCTGGAACGGAGAACACGATGGCCAGCCAAAAAAACCTGATCCAGACTCGGCCAGGGTTTGGACTTGGGTATGATTTTCTGTGTGTCTAACACGTGCAGATGTTCTCTCGTGTGGGGCCAGAAGCTGACGTCATCTGTCTCTGATGTGCAAGTACCTTATGCACTCACGGGAGTATTCTAGCCTCGCCCTGCATTAGAGTCATTTTAGTGTTACCGTCCGCAGACCCGTCTTGGCCAGGGTAGCAGGACCAAAGGAACAGGAGATTAACAGTAACTTACCACCACTCGATCCGAGTCAAGGCCCCCAAATACGTCGGGAATGCAGGAACTCGGCTCGGCGTGGCAAACGACTCAGAGAGGCATGGGAAGACAAAATCAAGAAGGGATAGTAAGTAGCAGTACACACAGTAAGGAGAGCCTGAACGTTCGGGATCTCTGCCAGATTACGCACCTGCTTGCAGAAAAGGTCAAGCTGCATTAGGGTGTTAGGATTCAGAGTTCTATCAAGTGGGTACTTCGCACTAACCCCTGGTTGTCATGGGGCCCAAGCGGTGTTGGAAAGGGTCCGTCTTTTCTTTCTCAGTGTCTCCGGATCTTTCTGGGAGCAATGAGAAAGGAAAAAGCCCAAAGGCATGGTAGGTCGAACAGATTCCTGGCTGCCCCCATGGCAACAAAGCAATGTGTTACAGAGCCTGGCATCTAGCCTTCCTGGGTGCATCCCAGAAGTCTCAGTGTCCCAAGACCTGGAAAAAGTGTTCCTGTCTTTGGACATCTCTGATAACAAGGCAGAGGCCCGGAGCCCCTGTGGCAGCTCCCCTAGTTACGGCCCTTAGGGCGATTCCCGTGATCTGTGGTGTTCCCAAGGGATGAACATAGTGGAAGGAGATTCTGGCAGAACAGCTCCCTGGGAGCCAAAGCAGGCTCTGCCAAACGGAAGCTGGAAGAGAGAACACGATGGCCAGCCAAAAAAAACCTATTCGAGACCCCGGTCAGGGGTTGGACATGGGTGTGATTTACTGTGTGCCTAACACGTGCAGATGTTGTCTTGCGTGTGGCCAGAAGCTAACTGCATCTGTCCCTGACCTGCAAGTACCTTATGCAATCACGGGAGTATTCTAGCCACGGCCTGCATTAGAGTCATTTTAGCGTGGCCGTCCCAGAAACCGACTCGGGCAGCGTCGCGGACCAAAGGAACGGAGAGTAACAGTAACTTACCACCACTCGATCTGAATCAAGGCCCCAGATACACTGGGAAGTCAGGAACGTGGCTCCGATGTGGTAAATGACTCAGAGAGGCATAGGAAAACGAAATCAAGAAGGCATAGTAAGGAGCAATACCACTCGGTAAGGAGAGCCTGAACGTATGGGACCTCTGCCCCACTTACTCACCTGCTTGCAGAAAAGGGTCAAGCTGCATGAGGGTGTTAGGATTCAGAGTTCCATCAAGTGTGTAGTTCGCCCTGTCCCCTGGTTGTTATCGGGGCCACGCTGTGGTGCAGAAGATCAGTCTGTTCTTTCTCAGTGTCTCCTGATCAGGGAGGGTGCAATGAGAAAGTAAAAAACCCAAGGGCATGGTAGGTGAAACAGATTCCTGGCTGACCCCCGTGGAAAACAAATGCGTTAGTACAGAGCCTGGCATCTAGCACTCCTGGGTGCAATCCCAGAAGTCTCATTCTCCCAAGACCTGGAAAACTATTCCTGCCTTTGGACATCTCTGTTTACAGGACAGAGGCCCAGAGCCCTGTGGCAGCTCCCTAGTTAAGGCCTTAGGGGGATTCCCGTGATCTGTGGTTGATCCCAAAGGGATGGAGACAGTGGAAAGAGAGGCTGGCAGAAGATCTCCCTGGGAGCCAAAGCAGGCTCCACTAAACGGAAGCTGGAAGAGAGAACACGATCGACAGCCAAAAAACCCTTTTCGAGGCTCGGCCAGGGGTTGGCCTTGGGTCTGCTCTACTGTGTGCCTAACTTGTGCACATGTTGTCTCGCATGTGGCTGGAAACTAACTGCATCTGTCTCTGACGTGCAAGTACCTTATGCACTCGCGGGAGTATTGTAGCCTCGGCCTTCATGAGAGTCAAATTAGTGTGGCTGTCCGAGACCCGTCTTGGCCAGGGTAGCGGACAGAGGAACAGGAGAGTAAGAGTAACTTACCACCACTCGATCTGAGTCAAGGACCCAAAGACGTTGGGAAGGCAGGAACTCTGCTCCATGTGGCAAACGACTCAGAGAGGCATTGGAAAACAAAATCAAGGAGGCATAGTAAGGAGCAATACACTCGGTAAGGAGAGCCTGAACGTACGGGATCTCTGCCCTCTTATTCAACTGCTTTCAGAAAAGGTCAGGCTGCATGAGGTTCTCAGGAATCACAGAATCCATCAAGTGGGTACTTCACCCTGTCCCTCTGGTTGACATTGTGGCCAAGCTGTGTTGCAGATTATCGGTCTTTTCTTTCTCAGTGCCCTCCGTGTCTGTCTTGGATCAATGAGAAAAGGAAAATGCCCAAAGGCATGGTAGGTCGAACACATTCCGGGCTGCCCCCGTTGGTACAAACAAATGTGTTACAGAGCCCTGCGTCTAGCATTCCTGGCTGCATCCCAGAAGTCTCAGTGTCCCAAGACCTGGAAAACTGTTCCTGCCTTTGGACATCTCTGATTACAGGACAGAGGCCCAGGGCCCTGTGGCAGCTCCCTAGTTAAGGCCTTAGGGAGATTCCCGTGATCGGTGGTGATCCCAAACGGTTGGAGACAGTGGAAAGAGAGGCTGGCAGAAGATCTCCCTGGGAAGCAACGCACGCTCAACCAAACGGAAGCTGGAAGGCAGAACACGATGGCCTAGCCAAAAAAACCTATTCGAGACCCGGTCAGGGGTTGGACTTGGGTGTGAACTCTATCTGTGTGCCTAACACGTGCAGATGTTGTCTCCCGCGTGGGCCGGAAGCTAACCGCATCTGTCTCTGATGTGAAAGTACCTCACGCACTCACGGGAGTGTTCTAGCGTCGGCGTGCATTAGACTCATTTTAGCGTGGCCTTCCCAGACCCGTCCTGGAAAGGGCGGCGGACCAAAGGAGGAGGAGGGTAACAGTAACTCACCAACACTCCATCTGCGTCAAGGCCCCAAATACGTTGGGAAGCAGAAACTCGGCTCGGTGTGGCAAACGACTCAGAGAGGCATGGGAAAACAAAATCAAGAAGGCATAGTGAGGAGCAATACACTCGGTAAGGAGAGCCTGAACATACCGGATCTCTGCCCACTTACTCACCTGCTTGCAGAAACGGTCAAGCTGCATGAGGGTGTTAGGATTCAGAGTTCCATCAAGTGGGTCCTTCTCCTGTCCCCCTCGTTGGCACTGGGGCCAAGCTGTGTTGCAAAGGGTCAGTCTTTTCTTTCTCAGCGTCTCCGGACCTGTCTGGGACCAATGAGAAAGGAAGAAGCCCAAAGGCATGGTAGGTCGAACGGATTCCTGGCTGCCCCCGTGGGAACAAACCAATGTGTTACAGAGTCTAGCATCTAGCATTCCTGGCTGCATCCCAGAAGTCTCAGTGTCCCAAGACCTGGAAAACTATTCCTGTCTTTGGACATCTCTGATAACAGGACAGAGGCCCAGAGCCCTGTGGCTGCTCCCTAGTTAAGGCCTTAGGGGGATTCCCGTGACCTGTGGTGATCCCAAAGAGATGGACACAGTGGAAAGAGAGGTTGGCAGAAGATCTCCCTGGGAGCCAAAGCAGGCTCAACCAAACGGAAGCTGGAACGGAGAACACGATGGCCAGCCAAAAAAACCTGATCCAGACTCGGCCAGGGTTTGGACTTGGGTATGATTTTCTGTGTGCCTAACACGTGCAGATGTTCTCTCGAGTGGGGCCAGAAGCTGACGTCATCTGTCTCTGATGTGCAAGTACCTTATGCACTCACGGGAGTATTCTAGCCTCGCCCTGCATTAGAGTCATTTTAGTGTTACCGTCCCAGACCCGTCTTGGCCAGGGTAGCGGACCAAAGGAACAGGAGATTAACAGTAACTTACCACCACTCGATCCGAGTCAAGGCCCCAAATACGTCGGGAATGCAGGAACTCGGCTCGGCGTGGCAAACGACTCAGAGAGGCATGGGAAGACAAAATCAAGAAGGGATAGTAAGTAGCAGTACACACAGTAAGGAGAGCCTGAACGTTCGGGATCTCTGCCAGATTACGCACCTGCTTGCAGAAAAGGTCAAGCTGCATGAGGGTGTTAGGGTTCAGAGTTCTATCAAGTGGGTACTTCGCCCTGTCCCCTGGTTGTCATTGGGGCCAAGCTGTGTTGGAAAGGATCCGTCTTTTCTTTCTCAGTGTCTCCGGATCTTTCTGGGAGCAATGAGAAAGGAAAAAGCCCAAAGGCATGGTAGGTCGAACAGATTCCTGGCTGCCCCCATGGCAACAAAGCAATGTGTTACAGAGCCTGGCATCTAGCCTTCCTGGGTGCATCCCAGAAGTCTCAGTGTCCCAAGACCTGGAAAAGTGTTCCTGTCTTTGGACATCTCTGATAACAAGGCAGAGGCCCGGAGCCCTGTGGCAGCTCCCTAGTTACGGCCTTAGGGCGATTCCCGTGATCTGTGGTGTTCCCAAGGGATGAACATAGTGGAAGGAGATTCTGGCAGAACAGCTCCCTGGGAGCCAAAGCAGGCTCTGCCAAACGGAAGCTGGAAGAGAGAACACGATGGCCAGCCCAAAAAAACCTATTCGAGACCCGGTCAGGGGTTGGACATGGGTGTGATTTACTGTGTGCCTAACACGTGCAGATGTTGTCTTGCGTGTGGCCAGAAGCTAACTGCATCTGTCCCTGACCTGCAAGTACCTTATGCAATCACGGGAGTATTCTAGCCACGGCCTGCATTAGAGTCATTTTAGCGTGGCCGTCCCAGAACCGACTCGGGCAGCGTCGCGGACCAAAGGAACGGAGAGTAACAGTAACTTACCACCACTCGATCTGAATCAAGGCCCCAGATACACTGGGAAGTCAGGAACTTGGCTCGATGTGGTAAATGACTCAGAGAGGCATAGGAAAACGAAATCAAGAAGGCATAGTAAGGAGCAATACACTCGGTAAGGAGAGCCTGAACGTATGGGACCTCTGCCCACTTACTCACCTGCTTGCAGAAAAGGTCAAGCTGCATGAGGGTGTTAGGATTCAGAGTTCCATCAAGTGTGTAGTTCGCCCTGTCCCCTGGTTGTTATCGGGGCCACGCTGTGTTGCAGAAGATCAGTCTGTTCTTTCTCAGTGTCTCCTGATCTGGGAGGGTGCAATGAGAAAGTAAAAAACCCAAGGGCATGGTAGGTGAAACAGATTCCTGGCTGACCCCGTGGAAACAAATGCGTTAGTACAGAGCCTGGCATCTAGCACTCCTGGGTGCATCCCAGAAGTCTCATTCTCCCAAGACCTGGAAAACTATTCCTGCCTTTGGACATCTCTGTTTACAGGACAGAGGCCCAGAGCCCTGTGGCAGCTCCCTAGTTAAGGCCTTAGGGGGATTCCCGTGATCTGTGGTTGATCCCAAAGGGATGGAGACAGTGGAAAGAGAGGCTGGCAGAAGATCTCCCTGGGAGCCAAAGCAGGCTCCACTAAACGGAAGCTGGAAGAGAGAACACGATCGACAGCCAAAAAAAACCCTTTTCGAGGCTCGGCCAGGGGTTGGCCTTGGGTCTGCTCTACTGTGTGCCTAACTTGTGCACATGTTGTCTCGCGTGTGGCTGGAAACTAACTGCATCTGTCTCTGACGTGCAAGTACCTTATGCACTCGCGGGAGTATTGTAGCCTCGGCCTTCATGAGAGTCAAATTAGTGTGGCCGTCCGAGACCCGTCTTGGCCAGGGTAGCGGACAGAGGAACAGGAGAGTAAGAGTAACTTACCACCACTCGATCTGAGTCAAGGACCCAAAGACGTTGGGAAGGCAGGAACTCTGCTCCATGTGGCAAACGACTCAGAGAGGCATTGGAAAACAAAATCAAGGAGGCATAGTAAGGAGCAATACACTCGGTAAGGAGAGCCTGAACGTACGGGATCTCTGCCCTCTTATTCAACTGCTTTCAGAAAAGGTCAGGCTGCATGAGGTTCTCAGGAATCACAGATCCATCAAGTGGGTACTTCACCCTGTCCTCTGGTTGACATTGTGGCCAAGCTGTGTTGCAGATTATCGGTCTTTTCTTTCTCAGTGCCTCCGTGTCTGTCTTGGATCAATGAGAAAGGAAAATGCCCAAAGGCATGGTAGGTCGAACACATTCCGGGCTGCCCCCGTGGGAACAAACAAATGTGTTACAGAGCCCTGCGTCTAGCATTCCTGGCTGCATCCCAGAAGTCTCAGTGTCCCAAGACCTGGAAAACTGTTCCTGCCTTTGGACATCTCTGATTACAGGACAGAGGCCCAGGGCCCTGTGGCAGCTCCCTAGTTAAGGCCTTAGGGAGATTCCCGTGATCTGTGGTGATCCCAAACGGTTGGAGACAGTGGAAAGAGAGGCTGGCAGAAGATCTCCCTGGGAAGCAACGCACGCTCAACCAAACGGAAGCTGGAAGGCAGAACACGATGGCCAGCCAAAAAAACCTATTCGAGACCCGGTCAGGGGTTGGACTTGGGTGTGACTTACTGTGTGCCTAACACGTGCAGATGTTGTCTCCCGCGTGGCCGGAAGCTAACCGCATCTGTCTCTGATGTGAAAGTACCTCACGCACTCACGGGAGTGTTCTAGCGTCGGCGTGCATTAGACTCATTTTAGCGTGGCCTTCCCAGACCCGTCCTGGAAAGGGCGGCGGACCAAAGGAGGAGGAGGGTAACAGTAACTCACCAACACTCCATCTGCGTCAAGGCCCCAAATACGTTGGGAAGCAGAAACTCGGCTCGGTGTGGCAAACGACTCAGAGAGGCATGGGAAAACAAAATCAAGAAGGCATAGTGAGGAGCAATACACTCGGTAAGGAGAGCCTGAACATACCGGATCTCTGCCCACTTACTCACCTGCTTGCAGAAACGCTCAAGCTGCATGAGGGTGTTAGGATTCAGAGTTCCATCAAGTGGGTCCTTCTCCTGTCCCCTCGTTGGCACTGGGGCCAAGCTGTGTTGCAAAGGGTCAGTCTTTTCTTTCTCAGCGTCTCCGGACCTGTCTGGGACCAATGAGAAAGGAAGAAGCCCAAAGGCATGGTAGGTCGAACGGATTCCTGGCTGCCCCCGTGGGAACAAACCAATGTGTTACAGAGTCTAGCATCTAGCATTCCTGGCTGCATCCCAGAAGTCTCAGTGTCCCAAGACCTGGAAAACTATTCCTGTCTTTGGACATCTCTGATAACAGGACAGAGGCCCAGAGCCCTGTGGCTGCTCCCTAGTTAAGGCCTTAGGGGGATTCCCGTGACCTGTGGTGATCCCAAAGAGATGGACACAGTGGAAAGAGAGGTTGGCAGAAGATCTCCCTGGGAGCCAAAGCAGGCTCAACCAAACGGAAGCTGGAACGGAGAACACGATGGCCAGCCAAAAAAACCTGATCCAGACTCGGCCAGGGTTTGGACTTGGGTATGATTTTCTGTGTGCCTAACACGTGCAGATGTTCTCTCGAGTGGGGCCAGAAGCTGACGTCATCTGTCTCTGATGTGCAAGTACCTTATGCACTCACGGGAGTATTCTAGCCTCGCCCTGCATTAGAGTCATTTTAGTGTTACCGTCCCAGACCCGTCTTGGCCAGGGTAGCGGACCAAAGGAACAGGAGATTAACAGTAACTTACCACCACTCGATCCGAGTCAAGGCCCCAAATACGTCGGGAATGCAGGAACTCGGCTCGGCGTGGCAAACGACTCAGAGAGGCATGGGAAGACAAAATCAAGAAGGGATAGTAAGTAGCAGTACACACAGTAAGGAGAGCCTGAACGTTCGGGATCTCTGCCAGATTACGCACCTGCTTGCAGAAAAGGTCAAGCTGCATGAGGGTGTTAGGGTTCAGAGTTCTATCAAGTGGGTACTTCGCCCTGTCCCCTGGTTGTCATTGGGGCCAAGCTGTGTTGGAAAGGATCCGTCTTTTCTTTCTCAGTGTCTCCGGATCTTTCTGGGAGCAATGAGAAAGGAAAAAGCCCAAAGGCATGGTAGGTCGAACAGATTCCTGGCTGCCCCCATGGCAACAAAGCAATGTGTTACAGAGCCTGGCATCTAGCCTTCCTGGGTGCATCCCAGAAGTCTCAGTGTCCCAAGACCTGGAAAAGTGTTCCTGTCTTTGGACATCTCTGATAACAAGGCAGAGGCCCGGAGCCCTGTGGCAGCTCCCTAGTTACGGCCTTAGGGCGATTCCCGTGATCTGTGGTGTTCCCAAGGGATGAACATAGTGGAAGGAGATTCTGGCAGAACAGCTCCCTGGGAGCCAAAGCAGGCTCTGCCAAACGGAAGCTGGAAGAGAGAACACGATGGCCAGCCAAAAAAACCTATTCGAGACCCGGTCAGGGGTTGGACATGGGTGTGATTTACTGTGTGCCTAACACGTGCAGATGTTGTCTTGCGTGTGGCCAGAAGCTAACTGCATCTGTCCCTGACCTGCAAGTACCTTATGCAATCACGGGAGTATTCTAGCCACGGCCTGCATTAGAGTCATTTTAGCGTGGCCGTCCCAGAACCGACTCGGGCAGCGTCGCGGACCAAAGGAACGGAGAGTAACAGTAACTTACCACCACTCGATCTGAATCAAGGCCCCAGATACACTGGGAAGTCAGGAACTTGGCTCGATGTGGTAAATGACTCAGAGAGGCATAGGAAAACGAAATCAAGAAGGCATAGTAAGGAGCAATACACTCGGTAAGGAGAGCCTGAACGTATGGGACCTCTGCCCACTTACTCACCTGCTTGCAGAAAAGGTCAAGCTGCATGAGGGTGTTAGGATTCAGAGTTCCATCAAGTGTGTAGTTCGCCCTGTCCCCTGGTTGTTATCGGGGCCACGCTGTGTTGCAGAAGATCAGTCTGTTCTTTCTCAGTGTCTCCTGATCTGGGAGGGTGCAATGAGAAAGTAAAAAACCCAAGGGCATGGTAGGTGAAACAGATTCCTGGCTGACCCCGTGGAAACAAATGCGTTAGTACAGAGCCTGGCATCTAGCACTCCTGGGTGCATCCCAGAAGTCTCATTCTCCCAAGACCTGGAAAACTATTCCTGCCTTTGGACATCTCTGTTTACAGGACAGAGGCCCAGAGCCCTGTGGCAGCTCCCTAGTTAAGGCCTTAGGGGGATTCCCGTGACATGTGGTTGATCCCAAAGGGATGGAGACAGTGGAAAGAGAGGCTGGCAGAAGATCTCCCTGGGAGCCAAAGCAGGCTCCACTAAACGGAAGCTGGAAGAGAGAACACGATCGACAGCCAAAAAACCCTTTTCGAGGCTCGGCCAGGGGTTGGCCTTGGGTCTGCTCTACTGTGTGCCTAACTTGTGCACATGTTGTCTCGCGTGTGGCTGGAAACTAACTGCATCTGTCTCTGACGTGCAAGTACCTTATGCACTCGCGGGAGTATTGTAGCCTCGGCCTTCATGAGAGTCAAATTAGTGTGGCCGTCCGAGACCCGTCTTGGCCAGGGTAGCGGACAGAGGAACAGGAGAGTAAGAGTAACTTACCACCACTCGATCTGAGTCAAGGACCCAAAGACGTTGGGAAGGCAGGAACTCTGCTCCATGTGGCAAACGACTCAGAGAGGCATTGGAAAACAAAATCAAGGAGGCATAGTAAGGAGCAATACACTCGGTAAGGAGAGCCTGAACGTACGGGATCTCTGCCCTCTTCTTCAACTGCTTTCAGAAAAGGTCAGGCTGCATGAGGTTCTCAGGAATCACAGATCCATCAAGTGGGTACTTCACCCTGTCCTCTGGTTGACATTGTGGCCAAGCTGTGTTGCAGATTATCGGTCTTTTCTTTCTCAGTGCCTCCGTGTCTGTCTTGGATCAATGAGAAAGGAAAATGCCCAAAGGCATGGTAGGTCGAACACATTCCGGGCTGCCCCCGTGGGAACAAACAAATGTGTTACAGAGCCCTGCGTCTAGCATTCCTGGCTGCATCCCAGAAGTCTCAGTGTCCCAAGACCTGGAAAACTGTTCCTGCCTTTGGACATCTCTGATTACAGGACAGAGGCCCAGGGCCCTGTGGCAGCTCCCTAGTTAAGGCCTTAGGGAGATTCCCGTGATCTGTGGTGATCCCAAACGGTTGGAGACAGTGGAAAGAGAGGCTGGCAGAAGATCTCCCTGGGAAGCAACGCACGCTCAACCAAACGGAAGCTGGAAGGCAGAACACGATGGCCAGCCAAAAAAACCTATTCGAGACCCGGTCAGGGGTTGGACTTGGGTGTGACTTACTGTGTGCCTAACACGTGCAGATGTTGTCTCCCGCGCGGCCGGAAGCTAACCGCATCTGTCTCTGATGTGAAAGTACCTCACGCACTCACGGGAGTGTTCTAGCGTCGGCGTGCATTAGACTCATTTTAGCGTGGCCTTCCCAGACCCGTCCTGGAAAGGGCGGCGGACCAAAGGAGGAGGAGGGTAACAGTAACTCACCAACACTCCATCTGCGTCAAGGCCCCAAATACGTTGGGAAGCAGAAACTCGGCTCGGTGTGGCAAACGACTCAGAGAGGCATGGGAAAACAAAATCAAGAAGGCATAGTGAGGAGCAATACACTCGGTAAGGAGAGCCTGAACATACCGGATCTCTGCCCACTTACTCACCTGCTTGCAGAAACGGTCAAGCTGCATGAGGGTGTTAGGATTCAGAGTTCCATCAAGTGGGTCCTTCTCCTGTCCCCTCGTTGGCACTGGGGCCAAGCTGTGTTGCAAAGGGTCAGTCTTTTCTTTCTCAGCGTCTCCGGACCTGTCTGGGACCAATGAGAAAGGAAGAAGCCCAAAGGCATGGTAGGTCGAACGGATTCCTGGCTGCCCCCGTGGGAACAAACCAATGTGTTACAGAGTCTAGCATCTAGCATTCCTGGCTGCATCCCAGAAGTCTCAGTGTCCCAAGACCTGGAAAACTATTCCTGTCTTTGGACATCTCTGATAACAGGACAGAGGCCCAGAGCCCTGTGGCTGCTCCCTAGTTAAGGCCTTAGGGGGATTCCCGTGACCTGTGGTGATCCCAAAGAGATGGACACAGTGGAAAGAGAGGTTGGCAGAAGATATCCCTGGGAGCCAAAGCAGGCTCAACCAAACGGAAGCTGGAACGGAGAACACGATGGCCAGCCAAAAAAACCTGATCCAGACTCGGCCAGGGTTTGGACTTGGGTATGATTTTCTGTGTGCCTAACACGTGCAGATGTTCTCTCGAGTGGGGCCAGAAGCTGACGTCATCTGTCTCTGATGTGCAAGTACCTTATGCACTCACGGGAGTATTCTAGCCTCGCCCTGCATTTGAGTCATTTTAGTGTTACCGTCCCAGACCCGTCTTGGCCAGGGTAGCGGACCAAAGGAACAGGAGATTAACAGTAACTTACCACCACTCGATACGAGTCAAGGCCCCAAATACGTCGGGAATGCAGGAACTCGGCTCGGCGTGGCAAACGACTCAGAGAGGCATGGGAAGACAAAATCAAGAAGGGATAGTAAGTAGCAGTACACACAGTAAGGAGAGCCTGAACGTTCGGGATCTCTGCCAGATTACGCACCTGCTTGCAGAAAAGGTCAAGCTGCATTAGGGTGTTAGGGTTCAGAGTTCTATCAAGTGGGTACTTCGCCCTGTCCCCTGGTTGTCATTGGGGCCAAGCTGTGTTGGAAAGGATCCGTCTTTTCTTTCTCAGTGTCTCCGGATCTTTCTGGGAGCAATGAGAAAGGAAAAAGCCCAAAGGCATGGTAGGTCGAACAGATTCCTGGCTGCCCCCATGGCAACAAAGCAATGTGTTACAGAGCCTGGCATCTAGCCTTCCTGGGTGCATCCCAGAAGTCTCAGTGTCCCAAGACCTGGAAAAGTGTTCCTGTCTTTGGACATCTCTGATAACAAGGCAGAGGCCCGGAGCCCTGTGGCAGCTCCCTAGTTACGGCCTTAGGGCGATTCCCGTGATCTGTGGTGTTCCCAAGGGATGAACATAGTGGAAGGAGATTCTGGCAGAACAGCTCCCTGGGAGCCAAAGCAGGCTCTGCCAAACGGAAGCTGGAAGAGAGAACACGATGGCCAGCCAAAAAAACCTATTCGAGACCCGGTCAGGGGTTGGACATGGGTGTGATTTACTGTGTGCCTAACACGTGCAGATGTTGTCTTGCGTGTGGCCAGAAGCTAACTGCATCTGTCCCTGACCTGCAAGTACCTTATGCAATCACGGGAGTATTCTAGCCACGGCCTGCATTAGAGTCATTTTAGCGTGGCCGTCCCAGAACCGACTCGGGCAGCGTCGCGGACCAAAGGAACGGAGAGTAACAGTAACTTACCACCACTCGATCTGAATCAAGGCCCCAGATACACTGGGAAGTCAGGAACTTGGCTCGATGTGGTAAATGACTCAGAGAGGCATAGGAAAACGAAATCAAGAAGGCATAGTAAGGAGCAATACACTCGGTAAGGAGAGCCTGAACGTATGGGACCTCTGCCCACTTACTCACCTGCTTGCAGAAAAGGTCAAGCTGCATGAGGGTGTTAGGATTCAGAGTTCCATCAAGTGTGTAGTTCGCCCTGTCCCCTGGTTGTTATCGGGGCCACGCTGTGTTGCAGAAGATCAGTCTGTTCTTTCTCAGTGTCTCCTGATCTGGGAGGGTGCAATGAGAAAGTAAAAAACCCAAGGGCATGGTAGGTGAAACAGATTCCTGGCTGACCCCGTGGAAACAAATGCGTTAGTACAGAGCCTGGCATCTAGCACTCCTGGGTGCATCCCAGAAGTCTCATTCTCCCAAGACCTGGAAAACTATTCCTGCCTTTGGACATCTCTGTTTACAGGACAGAGGCCCAGAGCCCTGTGGCAGCTCCCTAGTTAAGGCCTTAGGGGGATTCCCGTGATCTGTGGTTGATCCCAAAGGGATGGAGACAGTGGAAAGAGAGGCTGGCAGAAGATCTCCCTGGGAGCCAAAGCAGGCTCCACTAAACGGAAGCTGGAAGAGAGAACACGATCGACAGCCAAAAAACCCTTTTCGAGGCTCGGCCAGGGGTTGGCCTTGGGTCTGCTCTACTGTGTGCCTAACTTGTGCACATGTTGTCTCGCGTGTGGCTGGAAACTAACTGCATCTGTCTCTGACGTGCAAGTACCTTATGCACTCGCGGGAGTATTGTAGCCTCGGCCTTCATGAGAGTCAAATTAGTGTGGCCGTCCGAGACCCGTCTTGGCCAGGGTAGCGGACAGAGGAACAGGAGAGTAAGAGTAACTTACCACCACTCGATCTGAGTCAAGGACCCAAAGACGTTGGGAAGGCAGGAACTCTGCTCCATGTGGCAAACGACTCAGAGAGGCATTGGAAAACAAAATCAAGGAGGCATAGTAAGGAGCAATACACTCGGTAAGGAGAGCCTGAACGTACGGGATCTCTGCCCTCTTATTCAACTGCTTTCAGAAAAGGTCAGGCTGCATGAGGTTCTCAGGAATCACAGATCCATCAAGTGGGTACTTCACCCTGTCCTCTGGTTGACATTGTGGCCAAGCTGTGTTGCAGATTATCGGTCTTTTCTTTCTCAGTGCCTCCGTGTCTGTCTTGGATCAATGAGAAAGGAAAATGCCCAAAGGCATGGTAGGTCGAACACATTCCGGGCTGCCCCCGTGGGAACAAACAAATGTGTTACAGAGCCCTGCGTCTAGCATTCCTGGCTGCATCCCAGAAGTCTCAGTGTCCCAAGACCTGGAAAACTGTTCCTGCCTTTGGACATCTCTGATTACAGGACAGAGGCCCAGGGCCCTGTGGCAGCTCCCTAGTTAAGGCCTTAGGGAGATTCCCGTGATCTGTGGTGATCCCAAACGGTTGGAGACAGTGGAAAGAGAGGCTGGCAGAAGATCTCCCTGGGAAGCAACGCACGCTCAACCAAACGGAAGCTGGAAGGCAGAACACGATGGCCAGCCAAAAAAACCTATTCGAGACCCGGTCAGGGGTTGGACTTGGGTGTGACTTACTGTGTGCCTAACACGTGCAGATGTTGTCTCCCGCGTGGCCGGAAGCTAACCGCATCTGTCTCTGATGTGAAAGTACCTCACGCACTCACGGGAGTGTTCTAGCGTCGGCGTGCATTAGACTCATTTTAGCGTGGCCTTCCCAGACCCGTCCTGGAAAGGGCGGCGGACCAAAGGAGGAGGAGGGTAACAGTAACTCACCAACACTCCATCTGCGTCAAGGCCCCAAATACGTTGGGAAGCAGAAACTCGGCTCGGTGTGGCAAACGACTCAGAGAGGCATGGGAAAACAAAATCAAGAAGGCATAGTGAGGAGCAATACACTCGGTAAGGAGAGCCTGAACATACCGGATCTCTGCCCACTTACTCACCTGCTTGCAGAAACGCTCAAGCTGCATGAGGGTGTTAGGATTCAGAGTTCCATCAAGTGGGTCCTTCTCCTGTCCCCTCGTTGGCACTGGGGCCAAGCTGTGTTGCAAAGGGTCAGTCTTTTCTTTCTCAGCGTCTCCGGACCTGTCTGGGACCAATGAGAAAGGAAGAAGCCCAAAGGCATGGTAGGTCGAACGGATTCCTGGCTGCCCCCGTGGGAACAAACCAATGTGTTACAGAGTCTAGCATCTAGCATTCCTGGCTGCATCCCAGAAGTCTCAGTGTCCCAAGACCTGGAAAACTATTCCTGTCTTTGGACATCTCTGATAACAGGACAGAGGCCCAGAGCCCTGTGGCTGCTCCCTAGTTAAGGCCTTAGGGGGATTCCCGTGACCTGTGGTGATCCCAAAGAGATGGACACAGTGGAAAGAGAGGTTGGCAGAAGATCTCCCTGGGAGCCAAAGCAGGCTCAACCAAACGGAAGCTGGAACGGAGAACACGATGGCCAGCCAAAAAAACCTGATCCAGACTCGGCCAGGGTTTGGACTTGGGTATGATTTTCTGTGTGCCTAACACGTGCAGATGTTCTCTCGAGTGGGGCCAGAAGCTGACGTCATCTGTCTCTGATGTGCAAGTACCTTATGCACTCACGGGAGTATTCTAGCCTCGCCCTGCATTAGAGTCATTTTAGTGTTACCGTCCCAGACCCGTCTTGGCCAGGGTAGCGGACCAAAGGAACAGGAGATTAACAGTAACTTACCACCACTCGATACGAGTCAAGGCCCCAAATACGTCGGGAATGCAGGAACTCGGCTCGGCGTGGCAAACGACTCAGAGAGGCATGGGAAGACAAAATCAAGAAGGGATAGTAAGTAGCAGTACACACAGTAAGGAGAGCCTGAACGTTCGGGATCTCTGCCAGATTACGCACCTGCTTGCAGAAAAGGTCAAGCTGCATGAGGGTGTTAGGGTTCAGAGTTCTATCAAGTGGGTACTTCGCCCTGTCCCCTGGTTGTCATTGGGGCCAAGCTGTGTTGGAAAGGATCCGTCTTTTCTTTCTCAGTGTCTCCGGATCTTTCTGGGAGCAATGAGAAAGGAAAAAGCCCAAAGGCATGGTAGGTCGAACAGATTCCTGGCTGCCCCCATGGCAACAAAGCAATGTGTTACAGAGCCTGGCATCTAGCCTTCCTGGGTGCATCCCAGAAGTCTCAGTGTCCCAAGACCTGGAAAAGTGTTCCTGTCTTTGGACATCTCTGATAACAAGGCAGAGGCCCGGAGCCCTGTGGCAGCTCCCTAGTTACGGCCTTAGGGCGATTCCCGTGATCTGTGGTGTTCCCAAGGGATGAACATAGTGGAAGGAGATTCTGGCAGAACAGCTCCCTGGGAGCCAAAGCAGGCTCTGCCAAACGGAAGCTGGAAGAGAGAACACGATGGCCAGCCAAAAAAACCTATTCGAGACCCGGTCAGGGGTTGGACATGGGTGTGATTTACTGTGTGCCTAACACGTGCAGATGTTGTCTTGCGTGTGGCCAGAAGCTAACTGCATCTGTCCCTGACCTGCAAGTACCTTATGCAATCACGGGAGTATTCTAGCCACGGCCTGCATTAGAGTCATTTTAGCGTGGCCGTCCCAGAACCGACTCGGGCAGCGTCGCGGACCAAAGGAACGGAGAGTAACAGTAACTTACCACCACTCGATCTGAATCAAGGCCCCAGATACACTGGGAAGTCAGGAACTTGGCTCGATGTGGTAAATGACTCAGAGAGGCATAGGAAAACGAAATCAAGAAGGCATAGTAAGGAGCAATACACTCGGTAAGGAGAGCCTGAACGTATGGGACCTCTGCCCACTTACTCACCTGCTTGCAGAAAAGGTCAAGCTGCATGAGGGTGTTAGGATTCAGAGTTCCATCAAGTGTGTAGTTCGCCCTGTCCCCTGGTTGTTATCGGGGCCACGCTGTGTTGCAGAAGATCAGTCTGTTCTTTCTCAGTGTCTCCTGATCTGGGAGGGTGCAATGAGAAAGTAAAAAACCCAAGGGCATGGTAGGTGAAACAGATTCCTGGCTGACCCCGTGGAAACAAATGCGTTAGTACAGAGCCTGGCATCTAGCACTCCTGGGTGCATCCCAGAAGTCTCATTCTCCCAAGACCTGGAAAACTATTCCTGCCTTTGGACATCTCTGTTTACAGGACAGAGGCCCAGAGCCCTGTGGCAGCTCCCTAGTTAAGGCCTTAGGGGGATTCCCGTGACATGTGGTTGATCCCAAAGGGATGGAGACAGTGGAAAGAGAGGCTGGCAGAAGATCTCCCTGGGAGCCAAAGCAGGCTCCACTAAACGGAAGCTGGAAGAGAGAACACGATCGACAGCCAAAAAACCCTTTTCGAGGCTCGGCCAGGGGTTGGCCTTGGGTCTGCTCTACTGTGTGCCTAACTTGTGCACATGTTGTCTCGCGTGTGGCTGGAAACTAACTGCATCTGTCTCTGACGTGCAAGTACCTTATGCACTCGCGGGAGTATTGTAGCCTCGGCCTTCATGAGAGTCAAATTAGTGTGGCCGTCCGAGACCCGTCTTGGCCAGGGTAGCGGACAGAGGAACAGGAGAGTAAGAGTAACTTACCACCACTCGATCTGAGTCAAGGACCCAAAGACGTTGGGAAGGCAGGAACTCTGCTCCATGTGGCAAACGACTCAGAGAGGCATTGGAAAACAAAATCAAGGAGGCATAGTAAGGAGCAATACACTCGGTAAGGAGAGCCTGAACGTACGGGATCTCTGCCCTCTTCTTCAACTGCTTTCAGAAAAGGTCAGGCTGCATGAGGTTCTCAGGAATCACAGATCCATCAAGTGGGTACTTCACCCTGTCCTCTGGTTGACATTGTGGCCAAGCTGTGTTGCAGATTATCGGTCTTTTCTTTCTCAGTGCCTCCGTGTCTGTCTTGGATCAATGAGAAAGGAAAATGCCCAAAGGCATGGTAGGTCGAACACATTCCGGGCTGCCCCCGTGGGAACAAACAAATGTGTTACAGAGCCCTGCGTCTAGCATTCCTGGCTGCATCCCAGAAGTCTCAGTGTCCCAAGACCTGGAAAACTGTTCCTGCCTTTGGACATCTCTGATTACAGGACAGAGGCCCAGGGCCCTGTGGCAGCTCCCTAGTTAAGGCCTTAGGGAGATTCCCGTGATCTGTGGTGATCCCAAACGGTTGGAGACAGTGGAAAGAGAGGCTGGCAGAAGATCTCCCTGGGAAGCAACGCACGCTCAACCAAACGGAAGCTGGAAGGCAGAACACGATGGCCAGCCAAAAAAACCTATTCGAGACCCGGTCAGGGGTTGGACTTGGGTGTGACTTACTGTGTGCCTAACACGTGCAGATGTTGTCTCCCGCGCGGCCGGAAGCTAACCGCATCTGTCTCTGATGTGAAAGTACCTCACGCACTCACGGGAGTGTTCTACGTCGGCGTGCATTAGACTCATTTTAGCGTGGCCTTCCCAGACCCGTCCTGGAAAGGGCGGCAGACCAAAGGAGGAGGAGGGTAACAGTAACTCACCAACACTCCATCTGCGTCAAGGCCCCAAATACGTTGGGAAGCAGAAACTCGGCTCGGTGTGGCAAACGACTCAGAGAGGCATGGGAAAACAAAATCAAGAAGGCATAGTGAGGAGCAATACACTCGGTAAGGAGAGCCTGAACATACCGGATCTCTGCCCACTTACTCACCTGCTTGCAGAAACGGTCAAGCTGCATGAGGGTGTTAGGATTCAGAGTTCCATCAAGTGGGTCCTTCTCCTGTCCCCTCGTTGGCACTGGGGCCAAGCTGTGTTGCAAAGGGTCAGTCTTTTCTTTCTCAGCGTCTCCGGACCTGTCTGGGACCAATGAGAAAGGAAGAAGCCCAAAGGCATGGTAGGTCGAACGGATTCCTGGCTGCCCCCGTGGGAACAAACCAATGTGTTACAGAGTCTAGCATCTAGCATTCCTGGCTGCATCCCAGAAGTCTCAGTGTCCCAAGACCTGGAAAACTATTCCTGTCTTTGGACATCTCTGATAACAGGACAGAGGCCCAGAGCCCTGTGGCTGCTCCCTAGTTAAGGCCTTAGGGGGATTCCCGTGACCTGTGGTGATCCCAAAGAGATGGACACAGTGGAAAGAGAGGTTGGCAGAAGATCTCCCTGGGAGCCAAAGCAGGCTCAACCAAACGGAAGCTGGAACGGAGAACACGATGGCCAGCCAAAAAAACCTGATCCAGACTTGGCCAGGGTTTGGACTTGGGTATGATTTTCTGTGTGCCTAACACGTGCAGATGTTCTCTCGAGTGGGGCCAGAAGCTGACGTCATCTGTCTCTGATGTGCAAGTACCTTATGCACTCACGGGAGTATTCTAGCCTCGCCCTGCATTAGAGTCATTTTAGTGTTACCGTCCCAGACCCGTCTTGGCCAGGGTAGCGGACCAAAGGAACAGGAGATTAACAGTAACTTACCACCACTCGATCCGAGTCAAGGCCCCAAATACGTCGGGAATGCAGGAACTCGGCTCGGCGTGGCAAACGACTCAGAGAGGCATGGGAAGACAAAATCAAGAAGGGATAGTAAGTAGCAGTACACACACTAAGGAGAGCCTGAACGTTCGGGATCTCTGCCAGATTACGCACCTGCTTGCAGAAAAGGTCAAGCTGCATGAGGGTGTTAGGGTTCAGAGTTCTATCAAGTGGGTACTTCGCCCTGTCCCCTGGTTGTCATTGGGGCCAAGCTGTGTTGGAAAGGATCCGTCTTTTCTTTCTCAGTGTCTCCGGATCTTTCTGGGAGCAATGAGAAAGGAAAAAGCCCAAAGGCATGGTAGGTCGAACAGATTCCTGGCTGCCCCCATGGCAACAAAGCAATGTGTTACAGAGCCTGGCATCTAGCCTTCCTGGGTGCATCCCAGAAGTCTCAGTGTCCCAAGACCTGGAAAAGTGTTCCTGTCTTTGGACATCTCTGATAACAAGGCAGAGGCCCGGAGCCCTGTGGCAGCTCCCTAGTTACGGCCTTAGGGCGATTCCCGTGATCTGTGGTGTTCCCAAGGGATGAACATAGTGGAAGGAGATTCTGGCAGAACAGCTCCCTGGGAGCCAAAGCAGGCTCTGCCAAACGGAAGCTGGAAGAGAGAACACGATGGCCAGCCAAAAAAACCTATTCGAGACCCGGTCAGGGGTTGGACATGGGTGTGATTTACTGTGTGCCTAACACGTGCAGATGTTGTCTTGCGTGTGGCCAGAAGCTAACTGCATCTGTCCCTGACCTGCAAGTACCTTATGCAATCACGGGAGTATTCTAGCCACGGCCTGCATTAGAGTCATTTTAGCGTGGCCGTCCCAGAACCGACTCGGGCAGCGTCGCGGACCAAAGGAACGGAGAGTAACAGTAACTTACCACCACTCGATCTGAATCAAGGCCCCAGATACACTGGGAAGTCAGGAACTTGGCTCGATGTGGTAAATGACTCAGAGAGGCATAGGAAAACGAAATCAAGAAGGCATAGTAAGGAGCAATACACTCGGTAAGGAGAGCCTGAACGTATGGGACCTCTGCCCACTTACTCACCTGCTTGCAGAAAAGGTCAAGCTGCATGAGGGTGTTAGGATTCAGAGTTCCATCAAGTGTGTAGTTCGCCCTGTCCCCAGGTTGTTATCGGGGCCACGCTGTGTTGCAGAAGATCAGTCTGTTCTTTCTCAGTGTCTCCTGATCTGGGAGGGTGCAATGAGAAAGTAAAAAACCCAAGGGCATGGTAGGTGAAACAGATTCCTGGCTGACCCCGTGGAAACAAATGCGTTAGTACAGAGCCTGGCATCTAGCACTCCTGGGTGCATCCCAGAAGTCTCATTCTCCCAAGACCTGGAAAACTATTCCTGCCTTTGGACATCTCTGTTTACAGGACAGAGGCCCAGAGCCCTGTGGCAGCTCCCTAGTTAAGGCCTTAGGGGGATTCCCGTGATCTGTGGTTGATCCCAAAGGGATGGAGACAGTGGAAAGAGAGGCTGGCAGAAGATCTCCCTGGGAGCCAAAGCAGGCTCCACTAAACGGAAGCTGGAAGAGAGAACACGATCGACAGCCAAAAAACCCTTTTCGAGGCTCGGCCAGGGGTTGGCCTTGGGTCTGCTCTACTGTGTGCCTAACTTGTGCACATGTTGTCTCACGTGTGGCTGGAAACTAACTGCATCTGTCTCTGACGTGCAAGTACCTTATGCACTCGCGGGAGTATTGTAGCCTCGGCCTTCATGAGAGTCAAATTAGTGTGGCCGTCCGAGACCCGTCTTGGCCAGGGTAGCGGACAGAGGAACAGGAGAGTAAGAGTAACTTACCACCACTCGATCTGAGTCAAGGACCCAAAGACGTTGGGAAGGCAGGAACTGTGCTCCATGTGGCAAACGACTCAGAGAGGCATTGGAAAACAAAATCAAGGAGGCATAGTAAGGAGCAATACACTCGGTAAGGAGAGCCTGAACGTACGGGATCTCTGCCCTCTTATTCAACTGCTTTCAGAAAAGGTCAGGTTGCATGAGGTTCTTAGGAATCACAGATCCATCAAGTGGGTACTTCACCCTGTCCTCTGGTTGACATTGTGGCCAAGCTGTGTTGCAGATTATCGGTCTTTTCTTTCTCAGTGCCTCCGTGTCTGTCTTGGATCAATGAGAAAGGAAAATGCCCAAAGGCATGGTAGGTCGAACACATTCCGGGCTGCTCCCGTGGGAACAAACAAATGTGTTACAGAGCCCTGCGTCTAGCATTCCTGGCTGCATCCCAGAAGTCTCAGTGTCCCAAGACCTGGAAAACTGTTCCTGCCTTTGGACATCTCTGATTACAGGACAGAGGCCCAGGGCCCTGTGGCAGCTCCCTAGTTAAGGCCTTAGGGAGATTCCCGTGATCTGTGGTGATCCCAAACGGTTGGAGACAGTGGAAAGAGAGGCTGGCAGAAGATCTCCCTGGGAAGCAACGCACGCTCAACCAAACGGAAGCTGGAAGGCAGAACACGACGGCCAGCCAAAAAAACCTATTCGAGACCCGGTCAGGGGTTGGACTTGGGTGTGACTTACTGTGTGCCTAACACGTGCAGATGTTGTCTCCCGCGTGGCCGGAAGCTAACCGCATCTGTCTCTGATGTGAAAGTACCTCACGCACTCACGGGAGTGTTCTAGCGTCGGCGTGCATTAGACTCATTTTAGCGTGGCCTTCCCAGACCCGTCCTGGAAAGGGCGGCGGACCAAAGGAGGAGGAGGGTAACAGTAACTCACCAACACTCCATCTGCGTCAAGGCCCCAAATACGTTGGGAAGCAGAAACTCGGCTCGGTGTGGCAAACGACTCAGAGAGGCATGGGAAAACAAAATCAAGAAGGCATAGTGAGGAGAAATACACTCGGTAAGGAGAGCCTGAACATACCGGATCTCTGCCCACTTACTCACCTGCTTGCAGAAACGGTCAAGCTGCATGAGGGTGTTAGGATTCAGAGTTCCATCAAGTGGGTCCTTCTCCTGTCCCCTCGTTGGCACTGGGGCCAAGCTGTGTTGCAAAGGGTCAGTCTTTTCTTTCTCAGCGTCTCCGTACCTGTCGGGGAGCAATGAGAAAGGAAGAAGCCCAAAGGCATGGTAGGTCGAACGGATTCCTGGCTGCCCCCGTGGGAACAAACCAATGTGTTACAGAGTCTAGCATCTAGCATTCCTGGCTGCATCCCAGAAGTCTCAGTGTCCCAAGACCTGGAAAACTATTCCTGTCTTTGGACATCTCTGATAACAGGACAGAGGCCCAGAGCCCTGTGGCTGCTCCCTAGTTAAGGCCTTAGGGGGATTCCCGTGACCTGTGGTGATCCCAAAGAGATGGACACAGTGGAAAGAGAGGTTGGCAGAAGATCTCCCTGGGCGCCAAAGCAGGCTCAACCAAACGGAAGCTGGAACGGAGAACACGATGGCCAGCCAAAAAAACCTGATCCAGACTCGGCCAGGGTTTGGACTTGGGTATGATTTTCTGTGTGTCTAACACGTGCAGATGTTCTCTCGTGTGGGGCCAGAAGCTGACGTCATCTGTCTCTGATGTGCAAGTACCTTATGCACTCACGGGAGTATTCTAGCCTCGCCCTGCATTAGAGTCATTTTAGTGTTACCGTCCCAGACCCGTCTTGGCCAGAGTAGCGGACCAAAGGAACAGGAGATTAACAGTAACTTACCACCACTCGATCCGAGTCAAGGCCCCAAATACGTCGGGAATGCAGGAACTCGGCTCGGCGTGGCAAACGACTCAGAGAGGCATGGGAAGACAAAATCAAGAAGGGATAGTAAGTAGCAGTACACACAGTAAGGAGAGCCTGAACGTTCGGGATCTCTGCCAGATTACGCACCTGCTTGCAGAAAAGGTCAAGCTGCATGAGGGTGTTAGGGTTCAGAGTTCTATCAAGTGGGTACTTCGCCCTGTCCCCTGGTTGTCACTGGGGCCAAGCTGTGTTGGAAAGGATCCGTCTTTTCTTTCTCAGTGTCTCCGGATCTTTCTGGGAGCAATGAGAAAGGAAAAAGCCCAAAGGCATGGTAGGTCGAACAGATTCCTGGCTGCCCCCATGGCAACAAAGCAATGTGTTACAGAGCCTGGCATCTAGCCTTCCTGGGTGCATCCCAGAAGTCTCAGTGTCCCAAGACCTGGAAAAGTGTTCCTGTCTTTGGACATCTCTGATAACAAGGCAGAGGCCCGGAGCCCTGTGGCAGCTCCCTAGTTACGGCCTTAGGGCGATTCCCGTGATCTGTGGTGTTCCCAAGGGATGAACATAGTGGAAGGAGATTCTGGCAGAACAGCTCCCTGGGAGCCAAAGCAGGCTCTGCCAAACGGAAGCTGGAAGAGAGAACACGATGGCCAGCCAAAAAAACCTATTCGAGACCCGGTCAGGGGTTGGACATGGGTGTGATTTACTGTGTGCCTAACACGTGCAGATGTTGTCTTGCGTGTGGCCAGAAGCTAACTGCATCTGTCCCTGACCTGCAAGTACCTTATGCAATCACGGGAGTATTCTAGCCACGGCCTGCATTAGAGTCATTTTAGCGTGGCCGTCCCAGAACCGACTCGGGCAGCGTCGCGGACCAAAGGAACGGAGAGTAACAGTAACTTACCACCACTCGATCTGAATCAAGGCCCCAGATACACTGGGAAGTCAGGAACTTGGCTCGATGTGGTAAATGACTCAGAGAGGCATAGGAAAACGAAATCAAGAAGGCATAGTAAGGAGCAATACACTCGGTAAGGAGAGCCTGAACGTATGGGACCTCTGCCCACTTACTCACCTGCTTGCAGAAAAGGTCAAGCTGCATGAGGGTGTTAGGATTCAGAGTTCCATCAAGTGTGTAGTTCGCCCTGTCCCCTGGTTGTTATCGGGGCCACGCTGTGTTGCAGAAGATCAGTCTGTTCTTTCTCAGTGTCTCCTGATCTGGGAGGGTGCAATGAGAAAGTAAAAAACCCAAGGGCATGGTAGGTGAAACAGATTCCTGGCTGACCCCGTGGAAACAAATGCGTTAGTACAGAGCCTGGCATCTAGCACTCCTGGGTGCATCCCAGAAGTCTCATTCTCCCAAGACCTGGAAAACTATTCCTGCCTTTGGACATCTCTGTTTACAGGACAGAGGCCCAGAGCCCTGTGGCAGCTCCCTAGTTAAGGCCTTAGGGGGATTCCCGTGATCTGTGGTTGATCCCAAAGGGATGGAGACAGTGGAAAGAGAGGCTGGCAGAAGATCTCCCTGGGAGCCAAAGCAGGCTCCACTAAACGGAAGCTGGAAGAGAGAACACGATCGACAGCCAAAAAACCCTTTTCGAGGCTCGGCCAGGGGTTGGCCTTGGGTCTGCTCTACTGCGTGCCTAACTTCTGCACATGTTGTCTCGCGTGTGGCTGGAAACTAACTGCATCTGTCTCTGACGTGCAAGTACCTTATGCACTCGCGGGAGTATTGTAGCCTCGGCCTTCATGAGAGTCAAATTAGTGTGGCCGTCCGAGACCCGTCTTGGCCAGGGTAGCGGACAAAGGAACAGGAGAGTAAGAGTAACTTACCACCACTCGATCTGAGTCAAGGACCCAAAGACGTTGGGAAGGCAGGAACTCTGCTCCATGTGGCAAACGACTCAGAGAGGCATTGGAAAACAAAATCAAGGAGGCATAGTAAGGAGCAATACACTCGGTAAGGAGACCCTGAACGTACGGGATCTCTGCCCTCTTATTCACCTGCTTTCAGAAAAGGTCAGGCTGCATGAGGTTCTTAGGAATCACAGATCCATCAAGTGGGTACTTCACCCTGTCCTCTGGTTGACATTGAGGCCAAGCTGTGTTGCAGATTATCGGTCTTTTCTTTCTCAGTGCCTCCGTGTCTGTCTTGGATCAATGAGAAAGGAAAATGCCCAAAGGCATGGTAGGTCGAACACATTCCTGGCTGCCCATGTGGGAACAAACAAATGTGTTACAGAGCCCTGCGTCTAGCATTCCTGGCTGCATCCCAGAAGTCTCAGTGTCCCAAGACCTGGAAAACTGTTCCTGCCTTTGGACATCTCTGATTACAGGACAGAGGCCCAGGGCCCTGTGGCAGCTCCCTAGTTAAGGCCTTAGGGAGATTCCCGTGATCTGTGGTGATCCCAAACGGTTGGAGACAGTGGAAAGAGAGGCTGGCAGAAGATCTCCCTGGGAAGCAATGCACGCTCAACCAAACGGAAGCTGGAAGGCAGAACACGACGGCCAGCCAAAAAAACCTATTCGAGACCCAGTCAGGGGTTGGACTTGGGTGTGACTTACTGTGTGCCTAACACGTGCAGATGTTGTCTCCCGTGTGGCCGGAAGCTAGCCGCATCTGTCTCAGATGTGAAAGTACCTCACGCACTCACGGGAGTGTTCTAGCCTCGGTGTGCATTAGACTCATTTTAGCGTGGCCTTCCCAGACCCGTCCTGGAAAGGGCGGCGGACCAAAGGAGGAGGAGGGTAACAGTAACTCACCAACACTCCATCTGCGTCAAGGCCCCAAATACGTTGGGAAGTAGAAACTCGGCTCGGTGTGGCAAACGACTCAGAGAGGCATGGGAAGACAAAATCAAGAAGGGATAGTAAGTAGCAATACACACAGTAAGGAGAGCCTGAACGTACGGGATCTCTGCCAGATTACGCACCTGCTTGCAGAAAAGGTCAAGCTGCATGAGGGTGTTAGGATTCAGAGTTCTATCAAGTGGGTACTTCGCCCTGTCCCCTGGTTGTCATTGGGGCCAAGCTGTGTTGGAAAGGATCCGTCTTTTTTTTCTCAGTGTCTCCGGATCTTTCTGGGAGCAATGAGAAAGGAAAAAGCCCAAAGGCATGGTAGGTCGAACAGATTCCTGGCTGCCCCCATGGCAACAAAGCAATGTGTTACAGAGCCTGGCACCTAGCCTTCCTGGGTGCATCCCAGAAGTCTCAGTGTCCCAAGACCTGGAAGAGTGTTCCTGTCTTTGGACATCTCTGATAACAAGGCAGAGGCCCGGAGCCCTGTGGCAGCTCCCTAGTTACGGCCTTAGGGCGATTCCCGTGATCTGTGGTGTTCCCAAGGGATGAACATAGTGGAAGGAGATTCTGGCAGAACAGCTCCCTGGGAGCCAAAGCAGGCTCTGCCAAACGGAAGCTGGAAGAGAGAACACGATGGCCAGCCAAAAAAACCTATTCGAGACCCGGTCAGGGGTTGGACATGGGTGTGATTTACTGTGTGCCTAACACGTGCAGATGTTGTCTTGCGTGTGGCCAGAAGCTAACTGCATCTGTCCCTGACCTGCAAGTACCTTATGCAATCACGGGAGTATTCTAGCCACGGCCTGCATTAGAGTCATTTTAGCGTGGCCGTCCCAGAACCGACTCGGGCAGCGTCGCGGACCAAAGGAACGGAGAGTAACAGTAACTTACCACCACTCGATCTGAATCAAGGCCCCAGATACACTGGGAAGTCAGGAACTTGGCTCGATGTGGTAAATGACTCAGAGAGGCATAGGAAAACGAAATCAAGAAGGCATAGTAAGGAGCAATACACTCGGTAAGGAGAGCCTGAACGTATGGGACCTCTGCCCACTTACTCACCTGCTTGCAGAGAAGGTGAAGCTGCATGAGGGTGTTAGGATTCAGAGTTCCATCAAGTGTGTAGTTCGCCCTGTCCCCTGGTTGTTATCGGGGCCACGCTGTGTTGCAGAAGATCAGTCTGTTCTTTCTGAGTGTCTCCTGATCTGGGAGGGTGCATTGAGAAAGTAAAAAACCCAAGGGCATGGTAGGTGAAACAGATTCCTGGCTGACCCCGTGGAAACAAATGCGTTAGTACAGAGCCTGGCATCTAGCACTCCTGGGTGCATCCCAGAAGTCTCATTCTCCCAAGACCTGGAAAACTATTCCTGCCTTTGGACATCTCTGTTTACAGGACAGAGGCCCAGAGCCCTGTGGCAGCTCCCTAGTTAAGGCCTTAGGGGGATTCCCGTGATCTGTGGTTGATCCCAAAGGGATGGAGACAGTGGAAAGAGAGGCTGGCAGAAGATCTCCCTGGGAGCCAAAGCAGGCTCCACTAAACGGAAGCTGGAAGAGAGAACACGATCGACAGCCAAAAAACCCTTTTCGAGGCTCGGCCAGGGGTTGGCCTTGGGTCTGCTCTACTGTGTGCCTAACTTGTGCACATGTTGTCTCGCGTGTGGCTGGAAACTAACTGCATCTGTCTCTGACGTGCAAGTACCTTATGCACTCGCGGGAGTATTGTAGCCTCGGCCTTCATGAGAGTCAAATTAGTGTGGCCGTCCGAGACCCGTCTTGGCCAGGGTAGCGGACAAAGGAACAGGAGAGTAAGAGTAACTCACCACCACTCGATCTGAGTCAAGGACCCAAAGACGTTGGGAAGGCAGGAACTCTGCTCCATGTGGCAAACGACTCAGAGAGGCATTGGAAAACAAAATCAAGGAGGCATAGTAAGGAGCAATACACTCGGTAAGGAGAGCCTGAACGTACGGGATCTCTGCCCTCTTATTCACCTGCTTTCAGAAAAGGTCAGGCTGCATGAGGTTCTTAGGAATCACAGATCCATCAAGTGGGTACTTCACCCTGTCCTCTGGTTGACATTGTGGCCAAGCTGTGTTGCAGATTATCGGTCTTTTCTTTCTCAGTGCCTCCGTGTCTGTCTTGGATCAATGAGAAAGGAAAATGCCCAAAGGCATGGTAGGTCGAACACATTCCTGGCTGCCCCCGTGGGAACAAACAAATGTGTTACAGAGCCCTGCGTCTAGCATTCCTGGCTGCATCCCAGAAGTCTCAGTGTCCCAAGACCTGGAAAACTGTTCCTGCCTTTGGACATCTCTGATTACAGGACAGAGGCCCAGGGCCCTGTGGCAGCTCCTTAGTTAAGGCCTTAGGGAGATTCCCGTGATCTGTGGTGATCCCAAACGGTTGGAGACAGTGGAAAGAGAGGCTGGCAGAAGATCTCCCTGGGAAGCAACGCACGCTCAACCAAACGGAAGCTGGAAGGCAGAACACGACGGCCAGCCAAAAAAACCTATTCGAGACCCGGTCAGGGGTTGGACTTGGGTATGACTTACTGTGTGCCTAACACGTGCAGATGTTGTCTCCCGTGTGGCCGGAAGCTAGCCGCATCTGTCTCTGATGTGAAAGTACCTCACGCACTCACGGGAGTGTTCTAGCCTCGGCGTGCATTAGACTCATTTTAGCGTGGCCTTCCCAGACCCGTCCTGGAAAGGGCGGCGGACCAAAGGAGGAGGAGGGTAACAGTAACTCACCAACACTCCATCTGCGTCAAGGCCCCAAATACGTTGGGAAGCAGAAACTCGGCTCGGTGTGGCAAACGACTCAGAGAGGCATGGGAAAACAAAATCAAGAAGGCATAGTGAGGAGCAATACACTCGGTAAGGAGAGCCTGAACATACCGGATCTCTGCCCACTTACTCACCTGCTTGCAGAAACGGTCAAGCTGCATGAGGGTGTTAGGATTCAGAGTTCCATCAAGTGGGTCCTTCTCCTGTCCCCTCGTTGGCACTGGGGCCAAGCTGTGTTGCAAAGGGTCAGTCTTTTCTTTCTCAGCGTCTCCGGAACTGTCGGGGACCAATGAGAAAGGAAGAAGCCCAAAGGCATGGTAGGTCGAACGGATTCCTGGCTGCCCCCGTGGGAACAAACCAATGTGTTACAGAGTCTAGCATCTAGCATTCCTGGCTGCATCGCAGAAGTCTCAGAGTCCCAAGACCTGGAAAACTATTCCTGTCTTTGGACATCTCTGATAACAGGACAGAGGCCCAGATCCCTGTGGCTGCTCCCTAGTTAAGGCCTTAGGGGGATTCCCGTGACCTGTGGTGATCCCAAAGAGATGGACACAGTGGAAAGAGAGGTTGGCAGAAGATCTCCCTGGGAGCCAAAGCAGGCTCAACCAAACGGAAGCTGGAACGGAGAACACGATGGCCAGCCAAAAAAACCTGATCCAGACTCGGCCAGGGTTTGGACTTGGGTATGATTTTCTGTGTGCCTAGCACGTGCAGATGTTCTCTCGTGTGGGGCCAGAAGCTGACGTCATCTGTCTCTGATGTGCAAGTACCTTATGCACTCACGGGAGTATTCTAGCCTCGCCCTGCATTAGAGTTATTTTAGTGTTACCGTCCCAGACCCGTCTTGGCCAGGGTAGCGGACCAAAGGAACAGGAGATTAACAGTAACTTACCACCACTCGATCCGAGTCAAGGCCCCAAATACGTCGGGAATGCAGGAACTCGGCTCGGCGTGGCAAACGACTCAGAGAGGCATGGGAAGACAAAATCAAGAAGGGATAGTAAGTAGCAATACACACAGTAAGGAGAGCCTGAACGTACGGGATCTCTGCCAGATTACGCACCTGCTTGCAGAAAAGGTCAAGCTGCATGAGGGTGTTAGGATTCAGAGTTCTATCAAGTGGGTACTTCGCCCTGTCCCCTGGTTGTCATTGGGGCCAAGCTGTGTTGGAAAGGATCCGTCTTTTCTTTCTCAGTGTCTCCGGATCTTTCTGGGAGCAATGAGAAAGGAAAAAGCCCAAAGGCATGGTAGGTCGAACAGATTCCTGGCTGCCCCCATGGCAACAAAGCAATGTGTTACAGAGCCTGGCATCTAGCCTTCCTGGGTGCATCCCAGAAGTCTCAGTGTCCCAAGACCTGGAAAAGTGTTCCTGTCTTTGGACATCTCTGATAACAAGGCAGAGGCCCGGAGCCCTGTGGCAGCTCCCTAGTTACGGCCTTAGGGCGATTCCCGTGATCTGTGGTGTTCCCAAGGGATGAACATAGTGCTAGGAGATTCTGGCAGAACAGCTCCCTGGGAGCCAAAGCAGGCTCTGCCAAACGGAAGCTGGAAGAGAGAACACGATGGCCAGCCAAAAAAACCTATTCGAGACCCGGTCAGGGGTTGGACATGGGTGTGATTTACTGTGTGCCTAACACGTGCAGATGTTGTCTTGCGTGTGGCCAGAAGCTAACTGCATCTGTCCCTGACCTGCAAGTACCTTATGCAATCACGGGAGTATTCTAGCCACGGCCTGCATTAGAGTCATTTTAGCGTGGCCGTCCCAGAACCGACTCGGGCAGCGTCGCGGACCAAAGGAACGGAGAGTAACAGTAACTTACCACCACTCGATCTGAATCAAGGCCCCAGATACACTGGGAAGTCAGGAACTTGGCTCGATGTGGTAAATGACTCAGAGAGGCATAGTAAAACGAAATCAAGAAGGCATAGTAAGGAGCAATACACTCGGTAAGGAGAGCCTGAACGTATGGGACCTCTGCCCACTTACTCACCTGCTTGCAGAAAAGGTCAAGCTGCATGAGGGTGTTAGGATTCAGAGTTCCATCAAGTGTGTAGTTCGCCCTGTCCCCTGGTTGTTATCGGGGCCACGCTGTGTTGCAGAAGATCAGTCTGTTCTTTCTCAGTGTCTCCTGATCTGGGAGGGTGCAATGAGAAAGTAAAAAACCCAAGGGCATGGTAGGTGAAACAGATTCCTGGCTGAACCCGTGGAAACAAATGCGTTAGTACAGAGCCTGGCATCTAGCACTCCTGGGTGCATCCCAGAAGTCTCATTCTCCCAAGACCTGGAAAACTATTCCTGCCTTTGGACATCTCTGTTTACAGGACAGAGGCCCAGAGCCCTGTGGCAGCTCCCTAGTTAAGGCCTTAGGGGGATTCCCGTGATCTGTGGTTGATCCCAAAGGGATGGAGACAGTGGAAAGAGAGGCTGGCAGAAGATCTCCCTGGGAGCCAAAGCAGGCTCCACTAAACGGAAGGTGGAAGAGAGAACACGATCGACAGCCAAAAAATCCTTTTTGAGGCTCGACCAGGGGTTGGCCATGGGTCTGCTCTACTGTGTGCCTAACTTGTGCACATGTTGTCTCGCGTGTGGCTGGAAACTAACTGCATCTGTCTCTGACGTGCAAGTACCTTATGCACTCGCGGGAGTATTGTAGCCTCGGCCTTCATGAGAGTCAAATTAGTGTGGCCGTCCGAGACCCGTCTTGGCCAGGGTAGCGGACAAAGGAACAGGAGAGTAAGAGTAACTTACCACCACTCGATCTGAGTCAAGGACCCAAAGACGTTGGGAAGGCAGGAACTCTGCTCCATGTGGCAAACGACTCAGAGAGGCATTGGAAAACAAAATCAAGGAGGCATAGTAAGGAGCAATACACTCGGTAAGGAGAGCCTGAACATACCGGATCTCTGCCAACTTACTCACCTGCTTGCAGAAACGGTCAAGCTGCATGAGGGTGTTAGGATTCAGAGTTCCATCAAGTGGGTCCTTCTCCTGTCCCCTCGTTGGCACTGGGGCCAAGCTGTGTTGCAAAGGGTCAGTCTTTTCTTTCTCAGCGTCTCCGGACCTGTCGGGGAGCAATGAGAAAGGAAGAAGCCCAAAGGCATGGTAGGTCGAACGGATTCCTGGCTGCCCCCGTGGGAACAAACCAATGTGTTACAGAGTCTAGCATCTAGCATTCCTGGCTGCATCCCAGAAGTCTCAGTGTCCCAAGACCTGGAAAACTATTCCTGTCTTTGGACATCTCTGATAACAGGACAGAGGCCCAGAGCCCTGTGGCTGCTCCCTAGTTAAGGCCTAAGGGGGATTCCCGTGACCTGCGGTGATCCCAAAGAGATGGACACAGTGGAAAGAGAGGTTGGCAGAAGATCTCCCTGGGCGCCAAAGCAGGCTCAACCAAACGGAAGCTGGAACGGAGAACACGATGGCCAGCCAAAAAAAGCTGATCCGGACTCGGCCAGGGTTTGGACTTGGGTATCATTTTCTGTGTGCCTAACATGTGCAGATGTTCTGTCGTGTGGGGCCAGAAGCTGACGTCATCTGTCTCTGATGTGCAAGTACCTTATGCACTCACGGGAGTATTCTAGCCTCGCCCTGCATTAGAGTCATTTTAGTGTTACCGTCCCAGACCCGTCTTGGCCAGGGTAGCGGACCAAAGGAACAGGAGATTAACAGTAACTTACCACCACTCGATCCGAGTCAAGGCCCCAAATACGTCGGGAATGCAGGAACTCGGCTCGGCGTGGCAAACGACTCAGAGAGGCATGGGAAGACAAAATCAAGAAGGGATAGTAAGTAGCAATACACACATTAAGGAGAGCCTGAACGTTCGGGATCTCTGCCAGATTACGCACCTGCTTGCAGAAAAGGTCAAGCTGCATGAGGGTGTTAGGATTCAGAGTTCTATCAAGTGGGTACTTCGCCCTGTCCCCTGGTTGTCATTGGGGCCAAGCTGTGTTGGAAAGGATCCGTCTTTTCTTTCTCAGTGTCTCCGGATCTTTCTGGGAGCAATGAGAAAGGAAAAAGCCCAAAGGCATGGTAGGTCGAACAGATTCCTGGCTGCCCCCATGGCAACAAAGCAATGTGTTACAGAGCCTGGCATCTAGCCTTCCTGGGTGCATCCCAGAAGTCTCAGTGTCCCAAGACCTGGAAAAGTGTTCCTGTCTTTGGACATCTCTGATAACAAGGCAGAGGCCCGGAGCCCTGTGGCAGCTCCCTAGTTACGGCCTTAGGGCGATTCCCGTGATCTGTGGTGTTCCCAAGGGATGAACATAGTGGAAGGAGATTCTGGCAGAACAGCTCCCTGGGAGCCAAAGCAGGCTCTGCCAAACGGAAGCTGGAAGAGAGAACACGATGGCCAGCCAAAAAAACCTATTCGAGACCCGGTCAGGGGTTGGACATGGGTGTGATTTACTGTGTGCCTAACACGTGCAGATGTTGTCTTGCGTGTGGCCAGAAGCTAACTGCATCTGTCCCTGACCTGCAAGTACCTTATGCAATCACGGGAGTATTCTAACCACGGCCTGCATTAGAGTCATTTTAGCGTGGCCGTCCCAGAACCGACTCGGGCAGCATCGCGGACCAAAGGAACGGAGAGTAACAGTAACTTACCACCACTCGATCTGAATCAAGGCCCCAGATACACTGGGAAGTCAGGAACTTGGCTCGATGTGGTAAATGACTCAGAGAGGCATAGGAAAACGAAATCAAGAAGGCATAGTAAGGAGCAATACACTCGGTAAGGAGAGCCTGAACGTATGGGACCTCTGCCCACTTACTCACCTGCTTTCAGAAAAGGTCAAGCTGCATGAGGGTGTTAGGATTCAGAGTTCCATCAAGTGTGTAGTTCGCCCTGTCCCCTGGTTGTTATCGGGGCCACGCTGTGTTGCAGAAGATCAGTCTGTTCTTTCTCAGTGTCTCCTGATCTGGGAGGGTGCAATGAGAAAGTAAAAAACCCAAGGGCATGGTAGGTGAAAGAGATTCCTGGCTGACCCCGTGGAAACAAATGCGTTAGTACAGAGCCTGGCATCTAGCACTCCTGGGTGCATCCCAGAAGTCTCATTCTCCCAAGACCTGGAAAACTATTCCTGCCTTTGGACATCTCTGTTTACAGGACAGAGGCCCAGAGCCCTGTGGCAGCTCCCTAGTTAAGGCCTTAGGGGGATTCCCGTGATCTGTGGTTGATCCCAAAGGGATGGAGACAGTGGAAAGAGAGGCTGGCAGAAGATCTCCCTGGGAGCCAAAGCAGGCTCCACTAAACGGAAGCTGGAAGAGAGAACACGATCGACAGCCAAAAAACCCTTTTCGAGGCTCGGCCAGGGGTTGGCCTTGGGTCTGCTCTACTGTGTGCCTAACTTGTGCACATGTTGTCTCGCGTGTGGCTGGAAACTAACTGCATCTGTCTCTGACGTGCAAGTACCTTATGCACTCGCGGGAGTATTGTAGCCTCGGCCTTCATGAGAGTCAAATTAGTGTGGCCGTCCGAGACCCGTCTTGGCCAGGGTAGCGGACAAAGGAACAGGAGAGTAAGAGTAACTCACCACCACTCGATCTGAGTCAAGGACCCAAAGACGTTGGGAAGGCAGGAACTCTGCTCCAAGTGGCAAACGACTCAGAGAGGCATTGGAAAACAAAATCAAGGAGGCATAGTAAGGAGCAATACACTCGGTAAGGAGAGCCTGAACGTACGGGATCTCTGCCCTCTTATTCACCTGCTTTCAGAAAAGGTCAGGCTGCATGAGGTTCTTAGGAATCACAGATCCATCAAGTGGGTACTTCACCCTGTCCTCTGGTTGACATTGAGGCCAAGCTGTGTTGCAGATTATCGGTCTTTTCTTTCTCAGTGCCTCCGTGTCTGTCTTGGATCAATGAGAAAGGAAAATGCCCAAAGGCATGGTAGGTCGAACACATTCCTGGCTGCCCCCGTGGGAACAAACAAATGTGTTACAGAGCCCTGCGTCTAGCATTCCTGGCTGCATCCCAGAAGTCTCAGTGTCCCAAGACCTGGAAAACTGTTCCTGCCTTTGGACATCTCTGATTACAGGACAGAGGCCCAGGGCCCTGTGGCAGCTCCCTAGTTAAGGCCTTAGGGAGATTCCCGTGATCTGTGGTGATCCCAAACGGTTGGAGACAGTGGAAAGAGAGGCTGGCAGAAGATCTCCCTGGGAAGCAACGCACGCTCAACCAAACGGAAGCTGGAAGGCAGAACACGACGGCCAGCCAAAAAAACCTATTCGAGACCCGGTCAGGGGTTGGACTTGGGTGTGACTTACTGTGTGCCTAACACGTGCAGATGTTGTCTCCCGTGTGGCCGGAAGCTAGCCGCATCTGTCTCTGATGTGAAAGTACCTCACGCACTCACGGGAGTGTTCTAGCCTCGGCGTGCATTAGACTCATTTTAGCGTGGCCTACCCAGACCCGTCCTGGAAAGGGCGGCGGACCAAAGGAGGAAGAGGGTAACAGTAACTCACCAACACTCCATCTGCGTCAAGGCCCCAAATACGTTGGGAAGCAGAAACTTGGCTCGGTGTGGCAAACGACTCAGAGAGGCATGGGAAAACAAAATCAAGAAGGCATAGTGAGGAGCAATACACTCGGTAAGGAGAGCCTGAACATACCGGATCTCTGCCCACTTACTCACCTGCTTGCAGAAACGGTCAAGCTGCATGAGGGTGTTAGGATTCAGAGTTCCATCAAGTGGGTCCTTCTCCTGTCCCCTCGTTGGCACTGGGGCCAAGCTGTGTTGCAAAGGGTCAGTCTTTTCTTTCTCAGCGTCTCCGGACCTGTCGGGGAGCAATGAGAAAGGAAGAAGCCCAAAGGCATGGTAGGTCGAACGGATTCCTGGCTGCCCCCGTGGGAACAAACCAATGTGTTACAGAGTCTAGCATCTAGCATTCCTGTCTGCATCGCAGAAGTCTCAGAGTCCCAAGACCTGGAAAACTATTCCTGTCTTTGGACATCTCTGATAACAGGACAGAGGCCCAGAGCCCTGTGGCTGCTCCCTAGTTAAGGTCTTAGGGGGATTCCCGTGACCTGTGGTGATCCCAAAGAGATGGACACAGTGGAAAGAGAGGTTGGCAGAAGATCTCCCTGGGAGCCAAAGCAGGCTCAACCAAACGGAAGCTGGAACGGAGAACACGATGGCCAGCCAAAAAAACCTGATCCAGACTCGGCCAGGGTTTGGACTTGGGTATGATTTTCTGTGTGCCTAACACGTGCAGATGTTCTCTCGTGTGGGGCCAGAAGCTGACGTCATCTGTCTCTGATGTGCAAGTACCTTATGCACTCACGGGAGTATTCTAGCCTCGCCCTGCATTAGAGTTATTTTAGTGTTACCGTCCCAGACCCGTCTTGGCCAGGGTAGCGGACCAAAGGAACAGGAGATTAACAGTAACTTACCACCACTCGATCCGAGTCAAGGCCCCAAATACGTCGGGAATGCAGGAACTCGGCTCGGCGTGGCAAACGACTCAGAGAGGCATGGGAAGACAAAATCAAGAAGGGATAGTAAGTAGCAATACACACATTAAGGAGAGCCTGAACGTTCGGGATCTCTGCCAGATTACGCACCTGCTTGCAGAAAAGGTCAAGCTGCATGAGGGTGTTAGGATTCAGAGTTCTATCAAGTGGGTACTTCGCCCTGTCCCCTGGTTGTCATTGGGGCCAAGCTGTGTTGGAAAGGATCCGTCTTTTCTTTCTCAGTGTCTCCGGATCTTTCTGGGAGCAATGAGAAAGGAAAAAGCCCAAAGGCATGGTAGGTCGAACAGATTCCTGGCTGCCCCCATGGCAACAAAGCAATGTGTTACAGAGCCTGGCATCTAGCCTTCCTGGGTGCATCCCAGAAGTCTCAGTGTCCCAAGACCTGGAAAAGTGTTCCTGTCTTTGGACATCTCTGATAACAAGGCAGAGGCCCGGAGCCCTGTGGCAGCTCCCTAGTTACGGCCTTAGGGCGATTCCCGTGATCTGTGGTGTTCCCAAGGGATGAACATAGTGGAAGGAGATTCTGGCAGAACAGCTCCCTGGGAGCCAAAGCAGGCTCTGCCAAACGGAAGCTGGAAGAGAGAACACGATGGCCAGCCAAAAAAACCTATTCGAGACCCGGTCAGGGGTTGGACATGGGTGTGATTTACTGTGTGCCTAACACGTGCAGATGTTGTCTTGCGTGTGGCCAGAAGCTAACTGCATCTGTCCCTGACCTGCAAGTACCTTATGCAATCACGGGAGTATTCTAGCCACGGCCTGCATTAGAGTCATTTTAGCGTGGCCGTCCCAGAACCGACTCGGGCAGCGTCGCGGACCAAAGGAACGGAGAGTAACAGTAACTTACCACCACTCGATCTGAATCAAGGCCCCAGATACACTGGGAAGTCAGGAACTTGGCTCGATGTGGTAAATGACTCAGAGAGGCATAGGAAAACGAAATCAAGAAGGCATAGTAAGGAGCAATACACTCGGTAAGGAGAGCCTGAACGTATGGGACCTCTGCCCACTTACTCACCTGCTTGCAGAAAAGGTCAAGCTGCATGAGGGTGTTAGGATTCAGAGTTCCATCAAGTGTGTAGTTCGCCCTGTCCCCTGGTTGTTATCGGGGCCACGCTGTGTTGCAGAAGATCAGTCTGTTCTTTCTCAGTGTCTCCTGATCTGGGAGGGTGCAATGAGAAAGTAAAAAACCCAAGGGCATGGTAGGTGAAACAGATTCCTGGCTGACCCCGTGGAAACAAATGCGTTAGTACAGAGCCTGGCATCTAGCACTCCTGGGTGCATCCCAGAAGTCTCATTCTCCCAAGACCTGGAAAACTATTCCTGCCTTTGGACATCTCTGTTTACAGGACAGAGGCCCAGAGCCCTGTGGCAGCTCCCTAGTTAAGGCCTTAGGGGGATTCCCGTGATCTGTGGTTGATCCCAAAGGGATGGAGACAGTGGAAAGAGAGGCTGGCAGAAGATCTCCCTGGGAGCCAAAGCAGGCTCCACTAAACGGAAGCTGGAAGAGAGAACACGATCGACAGCCAAAAAACCCTTTTCGAGGCTCGGCCAGGGGTTGGCCTTGGGTCTGCTCTACTGTGTGCCTAACTTGTGCACATGTTGTCTCGCGTGTGGCTGGAAACTAACTGCATCTGTCTCTGACGTGCAAGTACCTTATGCACTCGCGGGAGTATTGTAGCCTCGGCCTTCATGAGAGTCAAATTAGTGTGGCCGTCCGAGACCCGTCTTGGCCAGGGTAGCGGACAAAGGAACAGGAGAGTAAGAGTAACTCACCACCACTCGATCTGAGTCAAGGACCCAAAGACGTTGGGAAGGCAGGAACTCTGCTCCAAGTGGCAAACGACTCAGAGAGGCATTGGAAAACAAAATCAAGGAGGCATAGTAAGGAGCAATACACTCGGTAAGGAGAGCCTGAACGTACGGGATCTCTGCCCTCTTATTCACCTGCTTTCAGAAAAGGTCAGGCTGCATGAGGTTCTTAGGAATCACAGATCCATCAAGTGGGTACTTCACCCTGTCCTCTGGTTGACATTGTGGCCAAGCTGTGTTGCAGATTATCGGTCTTTTCTTTCTCAGTGCCTCCGTGTCTGTCTTGGATCAATGAGAAAGGAAAATGCCCAAAGGCATGGTAGTTCGAACACATTCCTGGCTGCCCCCGTGGGAACAAACAAATGTGTTACAGAGCCCTGCGTCTAGCATTCCTAGCTGCATCCCAGAAGTCTCAGTGTCCCAAGACCTGGAAAACTGTTCCTGCCTTTGGACATCTCTGATTACAGGACAGAGGCCCAGGGCCCTGTGGCAGCTCCCTAGTTAAGGCCTTAGGGAGATTCCCGTGATCTGTGGTGATCCCAAACGGATGGAGACAGTGGAAAGAGAGGCTGGCAGAAGATCTCCCTGGGAAGCAACGCACGCTCAACAAAACGGAACCTGGAAGGCAGAACACGAAGGCCAGCCAAAAAAACCTATTCGAGACCCGGTCAGGGGTTGGACTTGGGTGTGACTTACTGTGTGCCTAACACGTGCAGATGTTGTCTCCCGTGTGGCCGGAAGCTAGCCGCATCTGTCTCTGATGTGAAAGTACCTCACGCACTCACGGGAGTGTTCTAGCCTCGGCGTGCATTAGACTCATTTTAACGTGGCCTTCCCAGACCCGTCCTGGAAAGGGCGGCGGACCAAAGGAGGAGGAGGGTAACAGTAACTCACCAACACTCCATCTGCGTCAAGGCCCCAAATACGTTGGGAAGCAGAAACTCGGCTCGGTGTGGCAAACGACTCAGAGAGGCATGGGAAAACAAAATCAAGAAGGCATAGTGAGGAGCAATACACTCGGTAAGGAGAGCCTGAACATACCGGATCTCTGCCCACTTACTCACCTGCTTGCAGAAACGGTCAAGCTGCATGAGGGTGATAGGATTCAGAGTTCCATCAAGTGGGTCCTTCTCCTGTCCCCTCGTTGGCACTGGGGCCAAGCTGTGTTGCAAAGGGTCAGTCTTTTCTTTCTCAGCGTCTCCGGACCTGTCGGGGAGCCATGAGAAAGGAAGAAGCCCAAAGGCATGGTAGGTCGAACGGATTCCTGGCTGCCCCCGTGGGAACAAACCAATGTGTTACAGAGTCTAGCATCTAGCATTCCTGGCTGCATCCCAGAAGTCTCAGTGTCCCAAGACCTGGAAAACTATTCCTGTCTTTGGACATCTCTGATAACAGGACAGAGGCCCAGAGCCCTGTGGCTGCTCCCTAGTTAAGGCCTTAGGGGGATTCCCGTGACCTGTGGTGATCCCAAAGAGATGGACACAGTGGAAAGAGAGGTTGGCAGAAGATCTCCCTGGGAGCCAAAGCAGGCTCAACCAAACGGAAGCTGGAACGGAGAACACGATGGCCAGCCAAAAAAACCTGATCCAGACTCGGCCAGGGTTTGGACTTGGGTATGATTTTCTGTGTGCCTAACACGTGCAGATGTTCTGTCGTGTGGGGCCAGAAGCTGACGTCATCTGTCTCTGATGTGCAAGTACCTTATGCACTCACGGGAGTATTCTAGCCTTGCCCTGCATTAGAGTCATTTTAGTGTTACCGTCCCAGACCCGTCTTGGCCAGGGTAGCGGACCAAAGGAACAGGAGATTAACAGTAACTTACCACCACTCGATCCGAGTCAAGGCCCCAAATACGTCGGGAATGCAGGAACTCGGCTCGGCGTGGCAAACGACTCAGAGAGGCATGGGAAGACAAAATCAAGAAGGGATAGTAAGTAGCAATACACACAGTAAGGAGAGCCTGAACGTACGGGATCTCTGCCAGATTACGCACCTGCTTGCAGAAAAGGTCAAGCTGCATGAGGGTGTTAGGATTCAGAGTTCTATCAAGTGGGTACTTCGCCCTGTCCCCTGGTTGTCATTGGGGCCAAGCTGTGTTGGAAAGGATCCGTCTTTTCTTTCTCAGTGTCTCCGGATCTTTCTGGGAGCAATGAGAAAGGAAAAAGCCCAAAGGCATGGTAGGTCGAACAGATTCCTGGCTGCCCCCATGGCAACAAAGCAATGTGTTACAGAGCCTGGCACCTAGCCTTCCTGGGTGCATCCCAGAAGTCTCAGTGTCCCAAGACCTGGATGAGTGTTCCTGTCTTTGGACATCTCTGATAACAAGGCAGAGGCCCGGAGCCCTGTGGCAGCTCCCTAGTTACGGCCTTAGGGCGATTCCCGTGATCTGTGGTGTTCCGAAGGGATGAACATAGTGGAAGGAGATTCTGGCAGAACAGCTCCCTGGGAGCCAAAGCAGGCTTTGCCAAACGGAAGCTGGAAGAGAGAACACGATGGCCAGCCAAAAAAACCTATTCGAGACCCGGTCAGGGGTTGGACATGGGTGTGATTTACTGTGTGCCTAACACGTGCAGATGTTGTCTTGCGTGTGGCCAGAAGCTAACTGCATCTGTCCCTGACCTGCAAGTACCTTATGCAATCACGGGAGTATTCTAGCCACGGCCTGCATTAGAGTCATTTTAGCGTGGCCGTCCCAGAACCGACTCGGGCAGCGTCGCGGACCAAAGGAACGGAGAGTAACAGTAACTTACCACCACTCGATCTGAATCAAGGCCCCAGATACACTGGGAAGTCAGGAACTTGGCTCGATGTGGTAAATGACTCAGAGAGGCATAGGAAAACGAAATCAAGAAGGCATAGTAAGGAGCAATACACTCGGTAAGGAGAGCCTGAACGTATGGGACCTCTGCCCACTTACTCACCTGCTTGCAGAAAAGGTCAAGCTGCATGAGGGTGTTAGGATTCAGAGTTCCATCAAGTGTGTAGTTCGCCCTGTCCCCTGGTTGTTATCGGGGCCACGCTGTGTTGCAGAAGATCAGTCTGCTCTTTCTCAGTGTCTCCTGATCTGGGAGGGTGCAATGAGAAAGTAAAAAACCCAAGGGCATGGTAGGTGAAACAGATTCCTGGCTGACCCCGTGGAAACAAATGCGTTAGTACAGAGCCTGGCATCTAGCACTCCTGGGTGCATCCCAGAAGTCTCATTCTCCCAAGACCTGGAAAACTATTCCTGCCTTTGGACATCTCTGTTTACAGGACAGAGGCCCAGAGCCCTGTGGCAGCTCCCTAGTTAAGGCCTTAGGGGGATTCCCGTGATCTGTGGTTGATCCCAAAGGGATGGAGACAGTGGAAAGAGAGGCTGGCAGAAGATCTCCCTGGGAGCCAAAGCAGGCTCCACTAAACGGAAGCTGGAAGAGAGAACACGATCGACAGCCAAAAAACCCTTTTCGAGGCTCGGCCAGGGGTTGGCCTTGGGTCTGCTCTACTGTGTGCCTAACTTGTGCACATGTTGTCTCGCGTGTGGCTGGAAACTAACTGCATCTGTCTCTGACATGCAAGTACCTTATGCACTCGCGGGAGTATTGTAGCCTCGGCCTTCATGAGAGTCAAATTAGTGTGGCCGTCCGAGACCCGTCTTGGCCAGGGTAGCGGACAGAGGAAGAGGAGAGTAAGAGTAACTTACCACCACTCGATCTGAGTCAAGGACCCAAAGACGTTGGGAAGGCAGGAACTCTGCTCCATGTGGCAAACGACTCAGAGAGGCATTGGAAAACAAAATCAAGGAGGCATAGTAAGGAGCAATACACTCGGTAAGGAGAGCCTGAACGTACGGGATCTCTGCCCTCTTATTCACCTGCTTTCAGAAAAGGTCAGGCTGCATGAGGTTCTTACGAATCACAGATCCATCAAGTGGGTACTTCACCCTGTCCTCTGGTTGACATTGTGGCCAAGCTGTGTTGCAGATTATCGGTCTTTTCTTTCTCAGTGCCTCCGTGTCTGTCTTGGATCAATGAGAAAGGAAAATGCCCAAAGGCATGGTAGGTCGAACACATTCCTGGCTGCCCCCGTGGGAACAAACAAATGTGTTACAGAGCCCTGCGTCTAGCATTCCTGGCTGCATCCCAGAAGTCTCAGTGTCCCAAGACCTGGAAAACTGTTCCTGCCTTTGGACATCTCTGATTACAGGACAGAGGCCCAGGGCCTGTGGCAGCTCCCTAGTTAAGGCCTTAGGGAGATTCCCGTGATCTGTGGTGATCCCAAACGGTTGGAGACAGTGGAAAGAGAGGCTGGCAGAAGATCTCCCTGGGAAGCAACGCACGCTCAACCAAACGGAAGCTGGAAGGCAGAACACGATGGCCAGCCAAAAAAACCTATTCGAGACCCGGTCAGGGGTTGGACTTGGGTGTGACTTACTGTGTGCCTAACACGTGCAGATGTTGTCTCCCGTGTGGCCGGAAGGTAACCGCATCTGTCTCTGATGTGAAAGTACCTCACGCACTCACGGGAGTGTTCTAGCCTCGGCGTGCATTAGACTCATTTTAGCGTGGCCTTCCCAGACCCGTCCTGGAAAGGGCGGCGGACTAAAGGAGGAGGAGGGTAACAGTAACTCACCAACACTCCATCTGCGTCAAGGCCCCAAATACGTTGGGAAGCAGAAACTCGGCTCGGTGTGGCAAACGACTCAGAGAGGCATGGGAAAACAAAATCAAGAAGGCATAGTGAGGAGCAATACACTCGGGTAAGGAGAGCCTGAACATACCGGATCTCTGCCCACTTACTCACCTGCTTGCAGAAACGGTCAAGCTGCATGAGGCTGTTAGGATTCAGAGTTCCATCAAGTGTGTCCTTCTCCTGTCCCCTCGTTGGCACTGGGGCCAAGCTGTGTTGCAAAGGGTCAGTCTTTTCTTTCTCAGCGTCTCCGGAACTGTCGGGGAGCAATGAGAAAGGAAGAACCCCAAAGGCATGGTAGGTCGAACGGATTCCTGGCTGCCCCCGTGGGAACAAACCAATGTGTTACAGAGTCTAGCATCTAGCATTCCTGGCTGCATCGCAGAAGTCTCAGAGTCCCAAGACCTGGAAAACTATTCCTGTCTTTGGACATCTCTGATAACAGGACAGAGGCCCAGAGCCCTGTGGCTGCTCCCTAGTTAAGGCCTTAGGGGGATTCCCGTGACCTGTGGTGATCCCAAAGAGATGGACACAGTGGAAAGAGAGGTTGGCAGAAGATCTCCCTGGGAGCCAAAGCAGGCTCAACCAAACGGAAGCTGGAACGGAGAACACGATGGCCAGCCAAAAAAACCTGATCCAGACTCGGCCAGGGTTTGGACTTGGGTATGATTTTCTGTGTGCCTAACACGTGCAGATGTTCTCTCGTGTGGGGCCAGAAGCTGACGTCATCTGTCTCTGATGTGCAAGTACCTTATGCACTCACGGGAGTATTCTAGCCTCGCCCTGCATTAGAGTTATTTTAGTGTTACCGTCCCAGACCCGTCTTGGCCAGGGTAGCGGACCAAAGGAACAGGAGATTAACAGTAACTTACCACCACTCGATCCGAGTCAAGGCCCCAAATACGTCGGGAATGCAGGAACTCGGCTCGGCGTGGCAAACGACTCAGAGAGGCATGGGAAGACAAAATCAAGAAGGGATAGTAAGTAGCAATACACACAGTAAGGAGAGCCTGAACGTACGGGATCTCTGCCAGATTACGCACCTGCTTGCAGAAAAGGTCAAGCTGCATGAGGGTGTTAGGATTCAGAGTTCTATTAAGTGGGTACTTCGCCCTGTCCCCTGGTTGTCATTGGGGCCAAGCTGTGTTGGAAAGGATCCGTCTTTTCTTTCTCAGTGTCTCCGGATCTTTCTGGGAGCAATGAGAAAGGAAAAAGCCCAAAGGCATGGTAGGTCGAACAGATTCCTGGCTGCCCCCATGGCAACAAAGCAATGTGTTACAGAGCCTGGCACCTAGCCTTCCTGGGTGCATCCCAGAAGTCTCAGTGTCCCAAGACCTGGAAAAGTGTTCCTGTCTTTGGACATCTCTGATAACAAGGCAGAGGCCCGGAGCCCTGTGGCAGCTCCCTAGTTACGGCCTTAGGGCGATTCCCGTGATTGTGGTGTTCCCAAGGGATGAACATAGTGGAAGGAGATTCTGGCAGAACAGCTCCCTGGGAGCCAAAGCAGGCTCTGCCAAACGGAAGCTGGAAGAGAGAACACGATGGCCAGCCAAAAAAACCTATTCGAGACCCGGTCAGGGGTTGGACATGGGTGTGATTTACTGTGTGCCTAACACGTGCAGATGTTGTCTTGCGTGTGGCCAGAAGCTAACTGCATCTCTCCCTGACCTGCAAGTACCTTATGCAATCACGGGAGTATTCTAGCCACGGCCTGCATTAGAGTCATTTTAGCGTGACCGTCCCAGAACCGTCTCGCGCAGCGTCGCGGACCAAAGGAACGGAGAGTAACAGTAACTTACCACCACTCGATCTGAATCAAGGCCCCAGATACACTGGGAAGTCAGGAACTTGGCTCGATGTGGTAAATGACTCAGAGAGGCATAGGAAAACGAAATCAAGAAGGCATAGTAAGGAGCAATACACTCGGTAAGGAGAGCCTGAACGTATGGGACCTCTGCCCACTTACTCACCTGCTTGCAGAAAAGGTCAAGCTGCATGAGGGTGTTAGGATTCAGAGTTCCATCAAGTGTGTAGTTCGCCCTGTCCCCTGGTTGTTATCGGGGCCACGCTGTGTTGCAGAAGATCAGTCTGTTCTTTCTCAGTGTCTCCTGATCTGGGAGGGTGCAATGAGAAAGTAAAAAACCCAAGGGCATGGTAGGTGAAACAGATTCCTGGCTGACCCCGTGGAAACAAATGCGTTAGTACAGAGCCTGGCATCTAGCACTCCTGGGTGCATCCCAGAAGTCTCATTCTCCCAAGACCTGGAAAACTATTCCTGCCTTTGGACATCTCTGTTTACAGGACAGAGGCCCAGAGCCCTGTGGCAGCTCCCTAGTTAAGGCCTTAGGGGGATTCCCGTGATCTGTGGTTGATCCCAAAGGGATGGAGACAGTGGAAAGAGAGGATGGCAGAAGATCTCCCTGGGAGCCAAAGCAGGCTCCACTAAACGGAAGCTGGAAGAGAGAACACGATCGACAGCCAAAAAACCCTTTTCGAGGCTCGGCCAGGGGTTGGCCTTGGGTCTGCTCTACTGTGTGCCTAACTTGTGCACATGTTGTCTCGCGTGTGGCTGGAAACTAACTGCATCTGTCTCTGACGTGCAAGTACCTTATGCACTCGCGGGAGTATTGTAGCCTCGGCCTTCATGAGAGTCAAATTAGAGTGGCCGTCCGAGACCCGTCTTGGCCAGGGTAGCGGACAGAGGAACAGGAGAGTAAGAGTAACTTACCACCACTCGATCTGAGTCAAGGACCCAAAGACGTTGGGAAGGCAGGAACTCTGCTCCATGTGGCAAACGACTCAGAGAGGCATTGGAAAACAAAATCAAGGAGGCATAGTAAGGAGCAATACACTCGGTAAGGAGAGCCTGAACGTACGGGATCTCTCCCCTCTTATTCACCTGCTTTCAGAAAAGGTCAGGCTGCATGAGGTTCTTAGGAATCACAGATCCATCAAGTGGGTACTTCACCCTGTCCTCTGGTTGACATTGTGGCCAAGCTGTGTTGCAGATTATCGGTCTTTTCTTTCTCAGTGCCTCCGTGTCTGTCTTGGATCAATGAGAAAGGAAAATGCCCAAAGGCATGGTAGGTCGAACACATTCCTGGCTGCCCCCGTGGGAACAAACAAATGTGTTACAGAGCCCTGCGTCTAGCATTCCTGGCTGCATCCCAGAAGTCTCAGTGTCCCAAGACCTGGAAAACTGTTCCTGCCTTTGGACATCTCTGATTACAGGACAGAGGCCCAGGGCCCTGTGGCCGCTCCCTAGTTAAGGCCTTAGGGAGATTCCCGTGATCTGTGGTGATCCCGAAGGGATAGAGACAGTGGAAATAGAGGCTGGGAAAAGATCTCCCTTGGAGCCAACCCAGGCTCAACTAAACAGAACATGGAAGAGAGAACACGCAGAGCAGCTAAAAAAATTTATTCGATACGCGGCCAGTGCTTGGACTTTGGTGTGATTTACTGTGTGCCTAACACGTGCAGATGTTGTCTCACGGGTGGCTGGAAGCTAACTGCATCTGTCTCTGATCTGCAAGCACATGATGCAGTCACGGGAGTATTCTAGCCTCGGACCGCCTTAGAGTCGTGTTAGTGTGGCCGTACCGTGCCTCCCTATGGCCAGGGTGGCTGCCCAAAAGATCAGGAGAATAACAGTAACTCACCACCACCACATCTGTGTCACGGCCCCAAATACATTGGGAAGGCAGGAACTCGGCTCGGAGTGGCAAACGACTCAGAGAGGCATGGGAAAAGAAAATCAAGAAGGCGTACTAAGGAACAATACACTCGGTAAGGAGAGCCTGAACATATGGGAGTTCTGCACACTTACTCAGCTGCTTTCTGAAAAGGTCCAGCTGCATGAGGGTGTTGGGATTCAGAGTTAAATCAAGTGTGCACTGATCCCTGCCCCTCGTTGGCATTGGGGCCAAGCTGTGTTGCAAAGGACCAGTCTTTCTTTTTGACTATCTCTGGATCTGTCTGGGATGAATGAGAAAGGAAAAAGCCCAAAGGCATGCTAGCTCAGATATATCCCTGGCTCCCACAGTGGGAACAAAGAAATGTGTTCCAAAGCCTTGAATCTAGCATTCCTCAGTGCATCCCAGAAATCTGAGTGTCCCAAGACCTGGAAAACTATTCCTGTCTTTGGAAATCTCTGATAACTGGACAGAGGCCCAGAGACCTGTGGCAGCTCCCTAGTTAAGGCCTTAGAGGTTCTCCTGTGATCTGTGGTGAACCCTAAGGCATGGAGACAGTGGAAAGAGAGTCTGGGAAAAGATATACCTGGGAGCCAAGCCAGGCTCAACCAAACGGAAGCTGGAAGGCAGAACACGATGGCCAGCCAAAAAAACCTATTCGAGACCCGGTCAGGGGTTGGACTTGGGTGTGACTTACTGTGTGCCTAACACGTGCAGATGTTGTCTCCCGTGTGGCCGGAAGCTAACCGCATCTGTCTCTGATGTGAAAGTACCTCACGCACTCACGGGAGTGTTCTAGCCTCGGCGTGCATTAGACTCATTTTAGCGTGGCCTTCCCAGACCCGTCCTGGAAAGGGCGGTGGACTAAAGGAGGAGGAGGGTAACAGTAACTCACCAACACTCCATCTGCGTCAAGGCCCCAAATACGTTGGGAAGCAGAAACTCGGCTCGGTGTGGCAAACGACTCAGAGAGGCATGGGAAAACAAAATCAAGAAGGCATAGTGAGGAGCAATACACTCGGGTAAGGAGAGCCTGAACATACCGGATCTCTGCCCACTTACTCACCTGCTTGCAGAAACGGTCAAGCTGCATGAGGGTGTTAGGATTCAGAGTTCCATCAAGTGTGTCCTTCTCCTGTCCCCTCGTTGGCACTGGGGCCAAGCTGTGTTGCAAAGGGTCAGTCTTTTCTTTCTCAGCGTCTCCGGACCTGTCTGGGAGCAATGAGAAAGGAAGAAGCCCAAAGGCATGGTAGGTCGAACAGATTCCTGGCTGCCCCCGTGGGAACAAACCAATGTGTTACAGAGTCTAGCATCTAGCATTCCTGGCTGCATCCCAGAAGTCTCAGTGTCCCAAGACCTGGAAAACTATTCCTGTCTTTGGACATCTCTGATAACAGGACAGAGGCCCAGAGCCCTGTGGCTGCTCCCTAGTTAAGGCCTTAGGGGGATTCCCGTGACCTGTGGTGATCCCAAAGAGATGGACACAGTGGAAAGAGAGGTTGGCAGAAGATCTCCCTGGGAGCCAAAGCAGGCTCAACCAAACGGAAGCTGGAACGAAGAACACGATGGCCAGCCAAAAAAACCTGATCCAGACTCGGCCAGGGTTTGGACTTGGGTATGATTTTCTGTGTGCCTAACACGTGCAGATGTTCTCTCGTGTGGGGCCAGAAGCTAACGTCATCTGTCTCTGATGTGCAAGTACCTTATGCACTCACGGGAGTATTCTAGCCTCGCCCTGCATTAGAGTCATTTTAGTGTTACCGTCCCAGACCCGTCTTGGCCAGGGTAGCGGACCAAAGGAACAGGAGATTAACAGTAACTTTCCACCACTCGATCCGAGTCAAGGCCCCAAATACGTCGGGAATGCAGGAACTCGGCTCGGCGTGGCAAACGACTCAGAGAGGCATGGGAAGACAAAATCAAGAAGGGATAGTAAGTAGCAATACACACAGTAAGGAGAGCCTGAACGTACGGGATCTCTGCCAGATTACGCACCTGCTTGCAGAAAAGGTCAAGCTGCATGAGGGTGTTAGGATTCAGAGTTCTATCAAGTGGGTACTTCGCCCTGTCCCCTGGTTGTCATTGGGGCCAAGCTGTGTTGGAAAGGATCCGTCTTTTCTTTCTCAGTGTCTCCGGATCTTTCTGGGAGCAATGAGAAAGGAAAAAGCCCAAAGGCATGGTAGGTCGAACAGATTCCTGGCTGCCCCCATGGCAACAAAGCAATGTGTTACAGAGCCTGGCACCTAGCCTTCCTGGGTGCATCCCAGAAGTCTCAGTGTCCCAAGACCTGGAAAAGTGTTCCTGTCTTTGGACATCTCTGATAACAAGGCAGAGGCCCGGAGCCCTGTGGCAGCTCCCTAGTTACGGCCTTAGGGCGATTCCCGTGATCTGTGGTGTTCCCAAGGGATGAACATAGTGGAAGGAGATTCTGGCAGAACAGCTCCCTGGGAGCCAAAGCAGGCTCTGCCAAACGGAAGCTGGAAGAGAGAACACGATGGCCAGCCAAAAAAACCTATTCGAGACCCGGTCAGGGGTTGGACATGGGTGTGATTTACTGTGTGCCTAACACGTGCAGATGTTGTCTTGCATGTGGCCAGAAGCTAACTGCATCTGTCCCTGACCTGCAAGTACCTTATGCAATCACGGGAGTATTCTAGCCACGGCCTGCATTAGAGTCATTTTAGCGTGGCCGTCCCAGAACCGTCTCGCGCAGCGTCGCGGACCAAAGGAACGGAGAGTAACAGTAACTTACCACCACTCGATCTGAATCAAGGCCCCAGATACACTGGGAAGTCAGGAACTTGGCTCGATGTGGTAAATGACTCAGAGAGGCATAGGAAAACGAAATCAAGAAGGCATAGTAAGGAGCAATACACTCGGTAAGGAGAGCCTGAACGTATGGGACCTCTGCCCACTTACTCACCTGCTTGCAGAAAAGGTCAAGCTGCATGAGGGTGTTAGGATTCAGAGTTCCATCAAGTGTGTAGTTCGCCCTGTCCCCTGGTTGTTATCGGGGCCACGCTGTGTTGCAGAAGATCAGTCTGTTCTTTCTCAGTGTCTCCTGATCTGGGAGGGTGCAATGAGAAAGTAAAAAACCCAAGGGCATGGTAGGTGAAACAGATTCCTGGCTGACCCCGTGGAAACAAATGCGTTAGTACAGAGCCTGGCATCTAGCACTCCTGGGTGCATCCCAGAAGTCTCATTCTCCCAAGACCTGGAAAACTATTCCTGCCTTTGGACATCTCTGTTTACAGGACAGAGGCCCAGAGCCCTGTGGCAGCTCCCTAGTTAAGGCCTTAGGGGGATTCCCGTGATCTGTGGTTGATCCCAAATGGATGGAGACAGTGGAAAGAGAGGCTGGCAGAAGATCTCCCTGGGAGCCAAAGCAGGCTCCACTAAACGGAAGCTGGAAGAGAGAACACGATCGACAGCCAAAAAACCCTTTTCGAGGCTCGGCCAGGGGTTGGCCTTGGGTCTGCTCTACTGTGTGCCTAACTTGTGCACATGTTGTCTCGCGTGTGGCTGGAAACTAACTGCATCTGTCTCTGACGTGCAAGTACCTTATGCACTCGCGGGAGTATTGTAGCCTCGGCCTTCATGAGAGTCAAATTAGAGTGGCCGTCCGAGACCCGTCTTGGCCAGGGTAGCGGACAGAGGAACAGGAGAGTAAGAGTAACTTACCACCACTCGATCTGAGTCAAGGACCCAAAGACGTTGGGAAGGCAGGAACTCTGCTCCATGTGGCAAACGACTCAGAGAGGCATTGGAAAACAAAATCAAGGAGGCATAGTAAGGAGCAATACACTCGGTAAGGAGAGCCTGAACGTACGGGATCTCTCCCCTCTTATTCACCTGCTTTCAGAAAAGGTCAGGCTGCATGAGGTTCTTAGGAATCACAGATCCATCAAGTGGGTACTTCACCCTGTCCTCTGGTTGACATTGTGGCCAAGCTGTGTTGCAGATTATCGGTCTTTTCTTTCTCAGTGCCTCCGTGTCTGTCTTGGATCAATGAGAAAGGAAAATGCCCAAAGGCATGGTAGGTCGAACACATTCCTGGCTGCCCCCGTGGGAACAAACAAATGTGTTACAGAGCCCTGCGTCTAGCATTCCTGGCTGCATCCCAGAAGTCTCAGTGTCCCAAGACCTGGAAAACTGTTCCTGCCTTTGGACATCTCTGATTACAGGACAGAGGCCCAGGGCCCTGTGGCCGCTCCCTAGTTAAGGCCTTAGGGAGATTCCCGTGATCTGTGGTGATCCCGAAGGGATAGAGACAGTGGAAATAGAGGCTGGGAAAAGATCTCCCTTGGAGCCAACCCAGGCTCAACTAAACAGAACATGGAAGAGAGAACACGCAGAGCAGCTAAAAAAATTTATTCGATACGCGGCCAGTGCTTGGACTTTGGTGTGATTTACTGTGTGCCTAACACGTGCAGATGTTGTCTCACGGGTGGCTGGAAGCTAACTGCATCTGTCTCTGATCTGCAAGCACATGATGCAGTCACGGGAGTATTCTAGCCTCGGACCGCCTTAGAGTCGTGTTAGTGTGGCCGTACCGTGCCTCCCTATGGCCAGGGTGGCTGCCCAAAAGATCAGGAGAATAACAGTAACTCACCACCACCACATCTGTGTCACGGCCCCAAATACATTGGGAAGGCAGGAACTCGGCTCGGAGTGGCAAACGACTCAGAGAGGCATGGGAAAAGAAAATCAAGAAGGCGTACTAAGGAACAATACACTCGGTAAGGAGAGCCTGAACATATGGGAGTTCTGCACACTTACTCAGCTGCTTTCTGAAAAGGTCCAGCTGCATGAGGGTGTTGGGATTCAGAGTTAAATCAAGTGTGCACTGATCCCTGCCCCTCGTTGGCATTGGGGCCAAGCTGTGTTGCAAAGGACCAGTCTTTCTTTTTGACTATCTCTGGATCTGTCTGGGATGAATGAGAAAGGAAAAAGCCCAAAGGCATGCTAGCTCAGATATATCCCTGGCTCCCACAGTGGGAACAAAGAAATGTGTTCCAAAGCCTTGAATCTAGCATTCCTCAGTGCATCCCAGAAATCTGAGTGTCCCAAGACCTGGAAAACTATTCCTGTCTTTGGAAATCTCTGATAACTGGACAGAGGCCCAGAGACCTGTGGCAGCTCCCTAGTTAAGGCCTTAGAGGTTCTCCTGTGATCTGTGGTGAACCCTAAGGCATGGAGACAGTGGAAAGAGAGTCTGGGAAAAGATATACCTGGGAGCCAAGCCAGGCTCAACCAAACGGAAGCTGGAAGGCAGAACACGATGGCCAGCCAAAAAAACCTATTCGAGACCCGGTCAGGGGTTGGACTTGGGTGTGACTTACTGTGTGCCTAACACGTGCAGATGTTGTCTCCCGTGTGGCCGGAAGCTAACCGCATCTGTCTCTGATGTGAAAGTACCTCACGCACTCACGGGAGTGTTCTAGCCTCGGCGTGCATTAGACTCATTTTAGCGTGGCCTTCCCAGACCCGTCCTGGAAAGGGCGGTGGACTAAAGGAGGAGGAGGGTAACAGTAACTCACCAACACTCCATCTGCGTCAAGGCCCCAAATACGTTGGGAAGCAGAAACTCGGCTCGGTGTGGCAAACGACTCAGAGAGGCATGGGAAAACAAAATCAAGAAGGCATAGTGAGGAGCAATACACTCGGGTAAGGAGAGCCTGAACATACCGGATCTCTGCCCACTTACTCACCTGCTTGCAGAAACGGTCAAGCTGCATGAGGGTGTTAGGATTCAGAGTTCCATCAAGTGTGTCCTTCTCCTGTCCCCTCGTTGGCACTGGGGCCAAGCTGTGTTGCAAAGGGTCAGTCTTTTCTTTCTCAGCGTCTCCGGACCTGTCTGGGAGCAATGAGAAAGGAAGAAGCCCAAAGGCATGGTAGGTCGAACAGATTCCTGGCTGCCCCCGTGGGAACAAACCAATGTGTTACAGAGTCTAGCATCTAGCATTCCTGGCTGCATCCCAGAAGTCTCAGTGTCCCAAGACCTGGAAAACTATTCCTGTCTTTGGACATCTCTGATAACAGGACAGAGGCCCAGAGCCCTGTGGCTGCTCCCTAGTTAAGGCCTTAGGGGGATTCCCGTGACCTGTGGTGATCCCAAAGAGATGGACACAGTGGAAAGAGAGGTTGGCAGAAGATCTCCCTGGGAGCCAAAGCAGGCTCAACCAAACGGAAGCTGGAACGAAGAACACGATGGCCAGCCAAAAAAACCTGATCCAGACTCGGCCAGGGTTTGGACTTGGGTATGATTTTCTGTGTGCCTAACACGTGCAGATGTTCTCTCGTGTGGGGCCAGAAGCTAACGTCATCTGTCTCTGATGTGCAAGTACCTTATGCACTCACGGGAGTATTCTAGCCTCGCCCTGCATTAGAGTCATTTTAGTGTTACCGTCCCAGACCCGTCTTGGCCAGGGTAGCGGACCAAAGGAACAGGAGATTAACAGTAACTTTCCACCACTCGATCCGAGTCAAGGCCCCAAATACGTCGGGAATGCAGGAACTCGGCTCGGCGTGGCAAACGACTCAGAGAGGCATGGGAAGACAAAATCAAGAAGGGATAGTAAGTAGCAATACACACAGTAAGGAGAGCCTGAACGTACGGGATCTCTGCCAGATTACGCACCTGCTTGCAGAAAAGGTCAAGCTGCATGAGGGTGTTAGGATTCAGAGTTCTATCAAGTGGGTACTTCGCCCTGTCCCCTGGTTGTCATTGGGGCCAAGCTGTGTTGGAAAGGATCCGTCTTTTCTTTCTCAGTGTCTCCGGATCTTTCTGGGAGCAATGAGAAAGGAAAAAGCCCAAAGGCATGGTAGGTCGAACAGATTCCTGGCTGCCCCCATGGCAACAAAGCAATGTGTTACAGAGCCTGGCACCTAGCCTTCCTGGGTGCATCCCAGAAGTCTCAGTGTCCCAAGACCTGGAAAAGTGTTCCTGTCTTTGGACATCTCTGATAACAAGGCAGAGGCCCGGAGCCCTGTGGCAGCTCCCTAGTTACGGCCTTAGGGCGATTCCCGTGATCTGTGGTGTTCCCAAGGGATGAACATAGTGGAAGGAGATTCTGGCAGAACAGCTCCCTGGGAGCCAAAGCAGGCTCTGCCAAACGGAAGCTGGAAGAGAGAACACGATGGCCAGCCAAAAAAACCTATTCGAGACCCCGTCAGGGGTTGGACATGGGTGTGATTTACTGTGTGCCTAACACGTGCAGATGTTGTCTTGCATGTGGCCAGAAGCTAACTGCATCTGTCCCTGACCTGCAAGTACCTTATGCAATCACGGGAGTATTCTAGCCACGGCCTGCATTAGAGTCATTTTAGCGTGGCCGTCCCAGAACCGTCTCGCGCAGCGTCGCGGACCAAAGGAACGGAGAGTAACAGTAACTTACCACCACTCGATCTGAATCAAGGCCCCAGATACACTGGGAAGTCAGGAACTTGGCTCGATGTGGTAAATGCATCAGAGAGGCATAGGAAAACGAAATCAAGAAGGCATAGTAAGGAGCAATACACTCGGTAAGGAGAGCCTGAACGTATGGGACCTCTGCCCACTTACTCACCTGCTTGCAGAAAAGGTCAAGCTGCATGAGGGTGTTAGGATTCAGAGTTCCATCAAGTGTGTAGTTCGCCCTGTCCCCTGGTTGTTATCGGGGCCACGCTGTGTTGCAGAAGATCAGTCTGTTCTTTCTCAGTGTCTCCTGATCTGGGAGGGTGCAATGAGAAAGTAAAAAACCCAAGGGCATGGTAGGTGAAACAGATTCCTGGCTGACCCCGTGGAAACAAATGCGTTAGTACAGAGCCTGGCATCTAGCACTCCTGGGTGCATCCCAGAAGTCTCATTCTCCCAAGACCTGGAAAACTATTCCTGCCTTTGGACATCTCTGTTTACAGGACAGAGGCCCAGAGCCCTGTGGCAGCTCCCTAGTTAAGGCCTTAGGGGGATTCCCGTGATCTGTGGTTGATCCCAAATGGATGGAGACAGTGGAAAGAGAGGCTGGCAGAAGATCTCCCTGGGAGCCAAAGCAGGCTCCACTAAACGGAAGCTGGAAGAGAGAACACGATCGACAGCCAAAAAACCCTTTTCGAGGCTCGGCCAGGGGTTGGCCTTGGGTCTGCTCTACTGTGTGCCTAACTTGTGCACATGTTGTCTCGCGTGTGGCTGGAAACTAACTGCATCTGTCTCTGACGTGCAAGTACCTTATGCACTCGCGGGAGTATTGTAGCCTCGGCCTTCATGAGAGTCAAATTAGAGTGGCCGTCCGAGACCCGTCTTGGCCAGGGTAGCGGACAGAGGAACAGGAGAGTAAGAGTAACTTACCACCACTCGATCTGAGTCAAGGACCCAAAGACGTTGGGAAGGCAGGAACTCTGCTCCATGTGGCAAACGACTCAGAGAGGCATTGGAAAACAAAATCAAGGAGGCATAGTAAGGAGCAATACACTCGGTAAGGAGAGCCTGAACGTACGGGATCTCTCCCCTCTTATTCACCTGCTTTCAGAAAAGGTCAGGCTGCATGAGGTTCTTAGGAATCACAGATCCATCAAGTGGGTACTTCACCCTGTCCTCTGGTTGACATTGTGGCCAAGCTGTGTTGCAGATTATCGGTCTTTTCTTTCTCAGTGCCTCCGTGTCTGTCTTGGATCAATGAGAAAGGAAAATGCCCAAAGGCATGGTAGGTCGAACACATTCCTGGCTGCCCCCGTGGGAACAAACAAATGTGTTACAGAGCCCTGCGTCTAGCATTCCTGGCTGCATCCCAGAAGTCTCAGTGTCCCAAGACCTGGAAAACTGTTCCTGCCTTTGGACATCTCTGATTACAGGACAGAGGACCAGGGCCCTGTGGCCGCTCCCTAGTTAAGGCCTTAGGGAGATTCCCGTGATCTGTGGTGATCCCGAAGGGATAGAGACAGTGGAAATAGAGGCTGGGAAAAGATCTCCCTTGGAGCCAACCCAGGCTCAACTAAACAGAACATGGAAGAGAGAACACGCAGAGCAGCTAAAAAAATTTATTCGATACACGGCCAGTGCTTGGACTTTGGTGAGATTTACTGTGTGCCTAACACGTGCAGATGTTGTCTCACGGGTGGCTGGAAGCTAACTGCATCTGTCTCTGATCTGCAAGCACATGATGCAGTCACGGGAGTATTCTAGCCTCGGACCGCCTTAGAGTCGTGTTAGTGTGGCCGTACCGTGCCTCCCTATGGCCAGGGTGGCTGCCCAAAAGATCAGGAGAATAACAGTAACTCACCACCACCACATCTGTGTCACGGCCCCAAATACATTGGGAAGGCAGGAACTCGGCTCGGAGTGGCAAACGACTCAGAGAGGCATGGGAAAAGAAAATCAAGAAGGCGTACTAAGGAACAATACACTCGGTAAGGAGAGCCTGAACATATGGGAGCTCTGCACACTTACTCAGCTGCTTTGTGAAAAGGTCCAGCTGCATGAGGGTGTTGGGATTCAGAGTTAAATCAAGTGTGCACTGATCCCTGCCCCTCGTTGGCATTGGGGCCAAGCTGTGTTGCAAAGGACCAGTCTTTCTTTTTGACTATCTCTGGATCTGTCTGGGATGAATGAGAAAGGAAAAAGCCCAAAGGCATGCTAGCTCAGATATATCCCTGGCTCCCACAGTGGGAACAAAGAAATGTGTTCCAAAGCCTTGAATCTAGCATTCCTCAGTGCATCCCAGAAATCTGAGTGTCCCAAGACCTGGAAAACTATTCCTGTCTTTGGAAATCTCTGATAACTGGACAGAGGCCCAGAGACCTGTGGCAGCTCCCTAGTTAAGGCCTTAGAGGTTCTCCTGTGATCTGTGGTGAACCCTAAGGCATGGAGACAGTGGAAAGAGAGTCTGGGAAAAGATATACCTGGGAGCCAAGCCAGGCTCAACCAAACGGAAGCTGGAAGGCAGAACACGATGGCCAGCCAAAAAAACCTATTCGAGACCCGGTCAGGGGTTGGACTTGGGTGTGACTTACTGTGTGCCTAACACGTGCAGATGTTGTCTCCCGTGTGGCCGGAAGCTAACCGCATCTGTCTCTGATGTGAAAGTACCTCACGCACTCACGGGAGTGTTCTAGCCTCGGCGTGCATTAGACTCATTTTAGCGTGGCCTTCCCAGACCCGTCCTGGAAAGGGCGGTGGACTAAAGGAGGAGGAGGGTAACAGTAACTCACCAACACTCCATCTGCGTCAAGGCCCCAAATACGTTGGGAAGCAGAAACTCGGCTCGGTGTGGCAAACGACTCAGAGAGGCATGGGAAAACAAAATCAAGAAGGCATAGTGAGGAGCAATACACTCGGGTAAGGAGAGCCTGAACATACCGGATCTCTGCCCACTTACTCACCTGCTTGCAGAAACGGTCAAGCTGCATGAGGGTGTTAGGATTCAGAGTTCCATCAAGTGTGTCCTTCTCCTGTCCCCTCGTTGGCACTGGGGCCAAGCTGTGTTGCAAAGGGTCAGTCTTTTCTTTCTCAGCGTCTCCGGACCTGTCTGGGAGCAATGAGAAAGGAAGAAGCCCAAAGGCATGGTAGGTCGAACAGATTCCTGGCTGCCCCCGTGGGAACAAACCAATGTGTTACAGAGTCTAGCATCTAGCATTCCTGGCTGCATCCCAGAAGTCTCAGTGTCCCAAGACCTGGAAAACTATTCCTGTCTTTGGACATCTCTGATAACAGGACAGAGGCCCAGAGCCCTGTGGCTGCTCCCTAGTTAAGGCCTTAGGGGGATTCCCGTGACCTGTGGTGATCCCAAAGAGATGGACACAGTGGAAAGAGAGGTTGGCAGAAGATCTCCCTGGGAGCCAAAGCAGGCTCAACCAAACGGAAGCTGGAACGAAGAACACGATGGCCAGCCAAAAAAACCTGATCCAGACTCGGCCAGGGTTTGGACTTGGGTATGATTTTCTGTGTGCCTAACACGTGCAGATGTTCTCTCGTGTGGGGCCAGAAGCTAACGTCATCTGTCTCTGATGTGCAAGTACCTTATGCACTCACGGGAGTATTCTAGCCTCGCCCTGCATTAGAGTCATTTTAGTGTTACCGTCCCAGACCCGTCTTGGCCAGGGTAGCGGACCAAAGGAACAGGAGATTAACAGTAACTTTCCACCACTCGATCCGAGTCAAGGCCCCAAATACGTCGGGAATGCAGGAACTCGGCTCGGCGTGGCAAACGACTCAGAGAGGCATGGGAAGACAAAATCAAGAAGGGATAGTAAGTAGCAATACACACAGTAAGGAGAGCCTGAACGTACGGGATCTCTGCCAGATTACGCACCTGCTTGCAGAAAAGGTCAAGCTGCATGAGGGTGTTAGGATTCAGAGTTCTATCAAGTGGGTACTTCGCCCTGTCCCCTGGTTGTCATTGGGGCCAAGCTGTGTTGGAAAGGATCCGTCTTTTCTTTCTCAGTGTCTCCGGATCTTTCTGGGAGCAATGAGAAAGGAAAAAGCCCAAAGGCATGGTAGGTCGAACAGATTCCTGGCTGCCCCCATGGCAACAAAGCAATGTGTTACAGAGCCTGGCACCTAGCCTTCCTGGGTGCATCCCAGAAGTCTCAGTGTCCCAAGACCTGGAAAAGTGTTCCTGTCTTTGGACATCTCTGATAACAAGGCAGAGGCCCGGAGCCCTGTGGCAGCTCCCTAGTTACGGCCTTAGGGCGATTCCCGTGATCTGTGGTGTTCCCAAGGGATGAACATAGTGGAAGGAGATTCTGGCAGAACAGCTCCCTGGGAGCCAAAGCAGGCTCTGCCAAACGGAAGCTGGAAGAGAGAACACGATGGCCAGCCAAAAAAACCTATTCGAGACCCGGTCAGGGGTTGGACATGGGTGTGATTTACTGTGTGCCTAACACGTGCAGATGTTGTCTTGCATGTGGCCAGAAGCTAACTGCATCTGTCCCTGACCTGCAAGTACCTTATGCAATCACGGGAGTATTCTAGCCACGGCCTGCATTAGAGTCATTTTAGCGTGGCCGTCCCAGAACCGTCTCGCGCAGCGTCGCGGACCAAAGGAACGGAGAGTAACAGTAACTTACCACCACTCGATCTGAATCAAGGCCCCAGATACACTGGGAAGTCAGGAACTTGGCTCGATGTGGTAAATGACTCAGAGAGGCATAGGAAAACGAAATCAAGAAGGCATAGTAAGGAGCAATACACTCGGTAAGGAGAGCCTGAACGTATGGGACCTCTGCCCACTTACTCACCTGCTTGCAGAAAAGGTCAAGCTGCATGAGGGTGTTAGGATTCAGAGTTCCATCAAGTGTGTAGTTCGCCCTGTCCCCTGGTTGTTATCGGGGCCACGCTGTGTTGCAGAAGATCAGTCTGTTCTTTCTCAGTGTCTCCTGATCTGGGAGGGTGCAATGAGAAAGTAAAAAACCCAAGGGCATGGTAGGTGAAACAGATTCCTGGCTGACCCCGTGGAAACAAATGCGTTAGTACAGAGCCTGGCATCTAGCACTCCTGGGTGCATCCCAGAAGTCTCATTCTCCCAAGACCTGGAAAACTATTCCTGCCTTTGGACATCTCTGTTTACAGGACAGAGGCCCAGAGCCCTGTGGCAGCTCCCTAGTTAAGGCCTTAGGGGGATTCCCGTGATCTGTGGTTGATCCCAAATGGATGGAGACAGTGGAAAGAGAGGCTGGCAGAAGATCTCCCTGGGAGCCAAAGCAGGCTCCACTAAACGGAAGCTGGAAGAGAGAACACGATCGACAGCCAAAAAACCCTTTTCGAGGCTCGGCCAGGGGTTGGCCTTGGGTCTGCTCTACTGTGTGCCTAACTTGTGCACATGTTGTCTCGCGTGTGGCTGGAAACTAACTGCATCTGTCTCTGACGTGCAAGTACCTTATGCACTCGCGGGAGTATTGTAGCCTCGGCCTTCATGAGAGTCAAATTAGAGTGGCCGTCCGAGACCCGTCTTGGCCAGGGTAGCGGACAGAGGAACAGGAGAGTAAGAGTAACTTACCACCACTCGATCTGAGTCAAGGACCCAAAGACGTTGGGAAGGCAGGAACTCTGCTCCATGTGGCAAACGACTCAGAGAGGCATTGGAAAACAAAATCAAGGAGGCATAGTAAGGAGCAATACACTCGGTAAGGAGAGCCTGAACGTACGGGATCTCTCCCCTCTTATTCACCTGCTTTCAGAAAAGGTCAGGCTGCATGAGGTTCTTAGGAATCACAGATCCATCAAGTGGGTACTTCACCCTGTCCTCTGGTTGACATTGTGGCCAAGCTGTGTTGCAGATTATCGGTCTTTTCTTTCTCAGTGCCTCCGTGTCTGTCTTGGATCAATGAGAAAGGAAAATGCCCAAAGGCATGGTAGGTCGAACACATTCCTGGCTGCCCCCGTGGGAACAAACAAATGTGTTACAGAGCCCTGCGTCTAGCATTCCTGGCTGCATCCCAGAAGTCTCAGTGTCCCAAGACCTGGAAAACTGTTCCTGCCTTTGGACATCTCTGATTACAGGACAGAGGCCCAGGGCCCTGTGGCCGCTCCCTAGTTAAGGCCTTAGGGAGATTCCCGTGATCTGTGGTGATCCCGAAGGGATAGAGACAGTGGAAATAGAGGCTGGGAAAAGATCTCCCTTGGAGCCAACCCAGGCTCAACTAAACAGAACATGGAAGAGAGAACACGCAGAGCAGCTAAAAAAATTTATTCGATACGCGGCCAGTGCTTGGACTTTGGTGTGATTTACTGTGTGCCTAACACGTGCAGATGTTGTCTCACGGGTGGCTGGAAGCTAACTGCATCTGTCTCTGATCTGCAAGCACATGATGCAGTCACGGGAGTATTCTAGCCTCGGACCGCCTTAGAGTCGTGTTAGTGTGGCCGTACCGTGCCTCCCTATGGCCAGGGTGGCTGCCCAAAAGATCAGGAGAATAACAGTAACTCACCACCACCACATCTGTGTCACGGCCCCAAATACATTGGGAAGGCAGGAACTCGGCTCGGAGTGGCAAACGACTCAGAGAGGCATGGGAAAAGAAAATCAAGAAGGCGTACTAAGGAACAATACACTCGGTAAGGAGAGCCTGAACATATGGGAGTTCTGCACACTTACTCAGCTGCTTTCTGAAAAGGTCCAGCTGCATGAGGGTGTTGGGATTCAGAGTTAAATCAAGTGTGCACTGATCCCTGCCCCTCGTTGGCATTGGGGCCAAGCTGTGTTGCAAAGGACCAGTCTTTCTTTTTGACTATCTCTGGATCTGTCTGGGATGAATGAGAAAGGAAAAAGCCCAAAGGCATGCTAGCTCAGATATATCCCTGGCTCCCACAGTGGGAACAAAGAAATGTGTTCCAAAGCCTTGAATCTAGCATTCCTCAGTGCATCCCAGAAATCTGAGTGTCCCAAGACCTGGAAAACTATTCCTGTCTTTGGAAATCTCTGATAACTGGACAGAGGCCCAGAGACCTGTGGCAGCTCCCTAGTTAAGGCCTTAGAGGTTCTCCTGTGATCTGTGGTGAACCCTAAGGCATGGAGACAGTGGAAAGAGAGTCTGGGAAAAGATATACCTGGGAGCCAAGCCAGGCTCAACCAAACGGAAGCTGGAAGGCAGAACACGATGGCCAGCCAAAAAAACCTATTCGAGACCCGGTCAGGGGTTGGACTTGGGTGTGACTTACTGTGTGCCTAACACGTGCAGATGTTGTCTCCCGTGTGGCCGGAAGCTAACCGCATCTGTCTCTGATGTGAAAGTACCTCACGCACTCACGGGAGTGTTCTAGCCTCGGCGTGCATTAGACTCATTTTAGCGTGGCCTTCCCAGACCCGTCCTGGAAAGGGCGGTGGACTAAAGGAGGAGGAGGGTAACAGTAACTCACCAACACTCCATCTGCGTCAAGGCCCCAAATACGTTGGGAAGCAGAAACTCGGCTCGGTGTGGCAAACGACTCAGAGAGGCATGGGAAAACAAAATCAAGAAGGCATAGTGAGGAGCAATACACTCGGGTAAGGAGAGCCTGAACATACCGGATCTCTGCCCACTTACTCACCTGCTTGCAGAAACGGTCAAGCTGCATGAGGGTGTTAGGATTCAGAGTTCCATCAAGTGTGTCCTTCTCCTGTCCCCTCGTTGGCACTGGGGCCAAGCTGTGTTGCAAAGGGTCAGTCTTTTCTTTCTCAGCGTCTCCGGACCTGTCTGGGAGCAATGAGAAAGGAAGAAGCCCAAAGGCATGGTAGGTCGAACAGATTCCTGGCTGCCCCCGTGGGAACAAACCAATGTGTTACAGAGTCTAGCATCTAGCATTCCTGGCTGCATCCCAGAAGTCTCAGTGTCCCAAGACCTGGAAAACTATTCCTGTCTTTGGACATCTCTGATAACAGGACAGAGGCCCAGAGCCCTGTGGCTGCTCCCTAGTTAAGGCCTTAGGGGGATTCCCGTGACCTGTGGTGATCCCAAAGAGATGGACACAGTGGAAAGAGAGGTTGGCAGAAGATCTCCCTGGGAGCCAAAGCAGGCTCAACCAAACGGAAGCTGGAACGAAGAACACGATGGCCAGCCAAAAAAACCTGATCCAGACTCGGCCAGGGTTTGGACTTGGGTATGATTTTCTGTGTGCCTAACACGTGCAGATGTTCTCTCGTGTGGGGCCAGAAGCTAACGTCATCTGTCTCTGATGTGCAAGTACCTTATGCACTCACGGGAGTATTCTAGCCTCGCCCTGCATTAGAGTCATTTTAGTGTTACCGTCCCAGACCCGTCTTGGCCAGGGTAGCGGACCAAAGGAACAGGAGATTAACAGTAACTTTCCACCACTCGATCCGAGTCAAGGCCCCAAATACGTCGGGAATGCAGGAACTCGGCTCGGCGTGGCAAACGACTCAGAGAGGCATGGGAAGACAAAATCAAGAAGGGATAGTAAGTAGCAATACACACAGTAAGGAGAGCCTGAACGTACGGGATCTCTGCCAGATTACGCACCTGCTTGCAGAAAAGGTCAAGCTGCATGAGGGTGTTAGGATTCAGAGTTCTATCAAGTGGGTACTTCGCCCTGTCCCCTGGTTGTCATTGGGGCCAAGCTGTGTTGGAAAGGATCCGTCTTTTCTTTCTCAGTGTCTCCGGATCTTTCTGGGAGCAATGAGAAAGGAAAAAGCCCAAAGGCATGGTAGGTCGAACAGATTCCTGGCTGCCCCCATGGCAACAAAGCAATGTGTTACAGAGCCTGGCACCTAGCCTTCCTGGGTGCATCCCAGAAGTCTCAGTGTCCCAAGACCTGGAAAAGTGTTCCTGTCTTTGGACATCTCTGATAACAAGGCAGAGGCCCGGAGCCCTGTGGCAGCTCCCTAGTTACGGCCTTAGGGCGATTCCCGTGATCTGTGGTGTTCCCAAGGGATGAACATAGTGGAAGGAGATTCTGGCAGAACAGCTCCCTGGGAGCCAAAGCAGGCTCTGCCAAACGGAAGCTGGAAGAGAGAACACGATGGCCAGCCAAAAAAACCTATTCGAGACCCGGTCAGGGGTTGGACATGGGTGTGATTTACTGTGTGCCTAACACGTGCAGATGTTGTCTTGCATGTGGCCAGAAGCTAACTGCATCTGTCCCTGACCTGCAAGTACCTTATGCAATCACGGGAGTATTCTAGCCACGGCCTGCATTAGAGTCATTTTAGCGTGGCCGTCCCAGAACCGTCTCGCGCAGCGTCGCGGACCAAAGGAACGGAGAGTAACAGTAACTTACCACCACTCGATCTGAATCAAGGCCCCAGATACACTGGGAAGTCAGGAACTTGGCTCGATGTGGTAAATGCATCAGAGAGGCATAGGAAAACGAAATCAAGAAGGCATAGTAAGGAGCAATACACTCGGTAAGGAGAGCCTGAACGTATGGGACCTCTGCCCACTTACTCACCTGCTTGCAGAAAAGGTCAAGCTGCATGAGGGTGTTAGGATTCAGAGTTCCATCAAGTGTGTAGTTCGCCCTGTCCCCTGGTTGTTATCGGGGCCACGCTGTGTTGCAGAAGATCAGTCTGTTCTTTCTCAGTGTCTCCTGATCTGGGAGGGTGCAATGAGAAAGTAAAAAACCCAAGGGCATGGTAGGTGAAACAGATTCCTGGCTGACCCCGTGGAAACAAATGCGTTAGTACAGAGCCTGGCATCTAGCACTCCTGGGTGCATCCCAGAAGTCTCATTCTCCCAAGACCTGGAAAACTATTCCTGCCTTTGGACATCTCTGTTTACAGGACAGAGGCCCAGAGCCCTGTGGCAGCTCCCTAGTTAAGGCCTTAGGGGGATTCCCGTGATCTGTGGTTGATCCCAAATGGATGGAGACAGTGGAAAGAGAGGCTGGCAGAAGATCTCCCTGGGAGCCAAAGCAGGCTCCACTAAACGGAAGCTGGAAGAGAGAACACGATCGACAGCCAAAAAACCCTTTTCGAGGCTCGGCCAGGGGTTGGCCTTGGGTCTGCTCTACTGTGTGCCTAACTTGTGCACATGTTGTCTCGCGTGTGGCTGGAAACTAACTGCATCTGTCTCTGACGTGCAAGTACCTTATGCACTCGCGGGAGTATTGTAGCCTCGGCCTTCATGAGAGTCAAATTAGTGTGGCCGTCCGAGACCCGTCTTGGCCAGGGTAGCGGACAGAGGAACAGGAGAGTAAGAGTAACTTACCACCACTCGATCTGAGTCAAGGACCCAAAGACGTTGGGAAGGCAGGAACTCTGCTCCATGTGGCAAACGACTCAGAGAGGCATTGGAAAACAAAATCAAGGAGGCATAGTAAGGAGCAATACACTCGGTAAGGAGAGCCTGAACGTACGGGATCTCTGCCCTCTTATTCACCTGCTTTCAGAAAAGGTCAGGCTGCATGAGGTTCTTAGGAATCACAGATCCATCAAGTGGGTACTTCACCCTGTCCTCTGGTTGACATTGTGGCCAAGCTGTGTTGCAGATTATCGGTCTTTTCTTTCTCAGTGCCTCCGTGTCTGTCTTGGATCAATGAGAAAGGAAAATGCCCAAAGGCATGGTAGGTCGAACACATTCCTGGCTGCCCCCGTGGGAACAAACAAATGTGTTACAGAGCCCTGCGTCTAGCATTCCTGGCTGCATCCCAGAAGTCTCAGTGTCCCAAGAACTGGAAAACTGTTCCTGCCTTTGGACATCTCTGATTACAGGACAGAGGACCAGGGCCCTGTGGCCGCTCCCTAGTTAAGGCCTTAGGGAGATTCCCGTGATCTGTGGTGATCCCGAAGGGATAGAGACAGTGGAAATAGAGGCTGGGAAAAGATCTCCCTTGGAGCCAACCCAGGCTCAACTAAACAGAACATGGAAGAGAGAACACGCAGAGCAGCTAAAAAAATTTATTCGATACACGGCCAGTGCTTGGACTTTGGTGAGATTTACTGTGTGCCTAACACGTGCAGATGTTGTCTCACGGGTGGCTGGAAGCTAACTGCATCTGTCTCTGATCTGCAAGCACATGATGCAGTCACGGGAGTATTCTAGCCTCGGACCGCCTTAGAGTCGTGTTAGTGTGGCCGTACCGTGCCTCCCTATGGCCAGGGTGGCTGCCCAAAAGATCAGGAGAATAACAGTAACTCACCACCACCACATCTGTGTCACGGCCCCAAATACATTGGGAAGGCAGGAACTCGGCTCGGAGTGGCAAACGACTCAGAGAGGCATGGGAAAAGAAAATCAAGAAGGCGTAGTAAGGAACAATACACTCGGTAAGGAGAGCCTGAACATATGGGAGCTCTGCACACTTACTCAGCTGCTTTGTGAAAAGGTCCAGCTGCATGAGGGTGTTGGGATTCAGAGTTAAATCAAGTGTGCACTGATCCCTGCCCCTCGTTGGCATTGGGGCCAAGCTGTGTTGCAAAGGACCAGTCTTTCTTTTTGACTATCTCTGGATCTGTCTGGGATGAATGAGAAAGGAAAAAGCCCAAAGGCATGCTAGCTCAGATATATCCCTGGCTCCCACAGTGGGAACAAAGAAATGTGTTCCAAAGCCTTGAATCTAGCATTCCTCAGTGCATCCCAGAAATCTGAGTGTCCCAAGACCTGGAAAACTATTCCTGTCTTTGGAAATCTCTGATAACTGGACAGAGGCCCAGAGACCTGTGGCAGCTCCCTAGTTAAGGCCTTAGAGGTTTTCCTGTGATCTGTGGTGAACCCTAAGGCATGGAGACAGTGGAAAGAGAGTCTGGGAAAAGATATACCTGGGAGCCAAGCCAGGCTCAACCAAACGGAAGCTGGAAGAGAGAACACGTTGGGCAGCCAAAAATATTTATTCAAAACACGGCCAGTGGTTGGACTTGGGTGTGATTTACTGTGTGCCTAACAGGTACCGATGTTGTTTCACGGGGGTCTGAAAGCTAAATGCATCTGTCTTCGATCTGCAAGCACCTTATGCAGTCACGGAGGTACTCTAGCCTCAGACCGCCTTAGAGTCTTGTTAGTGTAGCCATCCCATGCCTGCCTTTGGCAAGGGTGGCTGCCCAAAAGAACAGGAGAGTAATAGTAACTCACCACGACCACATCTGCGTCACGGCCCCAAATACACTGGGAAGGCAGAAACTCGGCTTGGTGTGGCAAACGACTCAGAGAGGCATGGAAAGAAAAAATCAAGAAGGCATAGTAAGGAACAATACGCTCAGTAAGGAGAGCCTGAACGTATGGGATCTCTGCGCACTTACTCAGCTGCTTGCAGAAAACGTCAAGCTGCATGAGGGTGTTAGGATTCAGAGGTGCATCAAGTGGGCACTGCTCCCTGTCCCCTCGTTGGCAAGCTGTGTTGCAACGGATCACTCTTTTCTTTCTGAGTGTCTCCAGATCTCTCTGGGATCAATGAGAAAGACAAAATCCCAAAGGCATGTGAGCTCAAATATATTACCGGCTGACCCCATGGGAACTGAAAAATGAGTTACAAAGCCTGGCATCCAGCATTCCTGGGTACATCCCAGAAGTCTCAGTGTCCCAAGACCTGCAAAACTATTCCTGTCTTTGGACATCTCTGATAACAGGACAGAGGCCCAGAGTTCTTTGGCAGCTCCTTAGTTAAGGCCTTAGCGGGATTCCCGTGATCTTTGGTGATCCCAAATGGATAGAGACAGTGGAAAGAGAGGCTGGCAGAAGATCTCCCTGGGAGCCAAAGCAGGCTCAACCAAATGGAAGCTTGAAGAGACAAGACGTTCGGCAGCCAAAAAAACCTATTTGAGACTCGGCCAGGGGTTGGACTTGGGTGTGATTTACTGTGTGCCAAACACGTGCACATGTTGTCTCGCGTGTGGCTGCAAGCTAACTTCATCTGTCTCTGATCTGCAAGTACCTTATGCACTCACGGGAGTATTCGAGCCTTGGCCTGCATTAGAGACATTTTTGTGTGGCCGTCCCGGACCCATCTTTGGCCAGGGTGGTGGCCCAAAGGAGCAGGACACCAACAGTAACTTACCACCACTCGATCTGAGTCAAGGCTCCAAATACATTGGGAAGGCAGGAACTCGTCTCGGTGTCACAAATGACTCAGAGAGGCGTGGGAAAAGAAAATCAAGAAGGCATAGTAAGGAGCAATACACTCGGTATGGAGAGCCTGTTCGTACGGGATCTCTGCCCACTTACTCAGCTGCTTGAAGAAAAGGTCAAGCTGCATGAGGGTGTTAGGATTCAGAGTTCCATCAAGTGGGTAGTGCTCGGTGTCCCCTCGTTGGCATTGGGGCCAAGCTGTGCTGCAAAGGATCAGTCTTTACTTTCTGAGTGTCTCCGGAAGTGTCTGGGATCAATGAAAAAGGAAAAAGCCCAAAGGCATTGTAGGCCGAACAGTTTCCAGGCTGCCCCGTGGGAACAAACAAATGGGTTACAGAGCCTGGCATCATGCATCCCTGGGTGCATCCCAGAAGTCTCAGTGTTACATGATCTGGAAAACTATTCCTGTCTTTGGACATCTCTGATAACAGGACAGAGGCACAGAGCTCTGTGGCAGCTCCCTACTTAAGGCCTTAGGGGGATTCCCGTGATCTGTGGTGATCCCGAAGGGATAGAGACAGTGGAAATAGAGGCTGGGAAAAGATCTCCCTTGGAGCCAACCCAGGCTCAACTAAACAGAACATGGAAGAGAGAACACGCAGAGCAGCTAAAAAAATTTATTCGATACGCGGCCAGTGCTTGGATTTTGGTGTGATTTACTGTGTGCCTAACACGTGCAGATGTTGTCTCACGGGTGGCTGGAAGCTAACTGCATCTGTCTCTGATCTGCAAGCACATGATGCAGTCACGGGAGTATTCTAGCCTCGGACCGCCTTAGAGTCGTGTTAGTGTGGCCGTACCGTGCCTCCCTATGGCCAGGGTGGCTGCCCAAAGGATCAGGAGAATAACAGTAACTCACCACCACCACATCTGTGTCACGGCCCCAAATACATTGGGAAGGCAGGAACTCGGCTCGGAGTGGCAAACGACTCAGAGAGGCATGGGTAAAGAAAATCAAGAAGGCGTAGTAAGGAACAATACACTCGGTAAGGAGAGCCTGAGCATATGGGAGCTCTGCACACTTACTCAGCTGCTTTGTGAAAAGGTCCAGCTGCATGAGGGTGTTAGGATTCAGAGTTAAATCAAGTGTGCACTGATCCCTGCCCCTCGTTGGCATTGGGGCCAAGCTGTGTTGCAAAGGACCAGTCTTTCTTTTTGACTATCTCTGGATCTGTCTGGGATGAATGAGAAAGGAAAAAGCCCAAAGGCATGCTAGCTCAGATATATCCCTGGCTCCCACAGTGGGAACAAAGAAATGTGTTCCAAAGCCTTGAATCTAGCATTCCTCAGTGCATCCCAGAAATCTGAGTGTCCCAAGACCTGGAAAACTATTCCTGTCTTTGGAAATCTCTGATAACTGGACAGAGGCCCAGAGACCTGTGGCAGCTCCCTAGTTAAGGCCTTAGAGGTTTTCCTGTGATCTGTGGTGAACCCTAAGGCATGGAGACAGTGGAAAGAGAGTCTGGGAAAAGATATACCTGGGAGCCAAGCCAGGCTCAACCAAACGGAAGCTGGAAGAGAGAACACGTTGGGCAGCCAAAAATATTTATTCAAAACACGGCCAGTGGTTGGACTTGGGTGTGATTTACTGTGTGCCTAACAGGTACCGATGTTGTTTCACGGGGGTCTGAAAGCTAAATGCATCTGTCTTCGATCTGCAAGCACCTTATGCAGTCACGGAGGTACTCTAGCCTCAGACCGCCTTAGAGTCTTGTTAGTGTAGCCATCCCATGCCTGCCTTTGGCAAGGGTGGCTGCCCAAAAGAACAGGAGAGTAATAGTAACTCACCACCACCACATCTGCGTCATGGCCCCAAATACACTGGGAAGGCAGAAACTCGGCTTGGTGTGGCAAACGACTCAGAGAGGCATGGAAAGAAAAAATCAAGAAGGCATAGTAAGGAACAATACGCTCAGTAAGGAGAGCCTGAACGTATGGGATCTCTGCGCACTTACTCAGCTGCTTGCAGAAAACGTCAAGCTGCATGAGGGTGTTAGGATTCAGAGGTGCATCAAGTGGGCACTGCTCCCTGTCCCCTCGTTGGCATTGGGGCCAAGCTGTGTTGCAACGGATCACTCTTTTCTTTCTGAGTGTCTCCAGATCTCTCTGGGATCAATGAGAAAGAAAAAATCCCAAAGGCATGTGAGCTCAAATATATTACCGGCTGACCCCATGGGAACTGAAAAATGAGTTACAAAGCCTGGCATCCAGCATTCCTGGGTACATCCCAGAAGTCTCAGTGTCCCAAGACCTGCAAAACTATTCCTGTCTTTGGACATCTCTGATAACAGGACAGAGGCCCAGAGTTCTTTGGCAGCTCCTTAGTTAAGGCCTTAGCGGGATTCCCGTGATCTTTGGTGATCCCAAAAGGATAGAGACAGTGGAAAGAGAGGCTGGCAGAAGATCTCCCTGGGAGCCAAAGCAGGCTCAACCAAATGGAAGCTGGAAGAGACAAGACGTTCGGCAGCCAAAAAAACCTATTTGAGACTCGGCCAGGGGTTGGACTTGGGTGTGATGTACTGTGTGCCAAACACGTGCACATGTTGTCTCGCGTGTGGCTGCAAGCTAACTGCATCTGTCTCTGATCTGCAAGTACCTTATGCACTCACGGGAGTATACGATCCTTGGCCTGCATTAGAGCCATTTTTGTGTGGCCGTCCCGGACCCGTCTTTGGCCAGGGTGGTGGCCCAAAGGAGCAGAAGACCAACAGTACCTTACCAGCACTCGATCTGAGTCAAGGCTCCAAATACATTGGGAAGGCAGGAACTCGTCTCGGTGTCATAAACGACTCAAAGAGGCGTGGGAAAAGAAAATCAAGAAGGCAAAGTAAGGAGCAATACATTCGGTATGGAGAGCCTGTTCATACGGGATCTCTGTCCTCTTACTCAGCTGCTTTGCGAAAAGGTCGAGCTCCATTAGGGTGTTAAGATTCAGAGTTCCATCAAGTGTGCACTGATCCCTGTCCCCTCATTGTCATTGGGGTGAATATGTGTTGCAAAGGACCAGTCTTTCTTTTTGACTGTCTCTGGATGTGTCTGGGATCAATGAGAAAGGAAAAAGCCCAAAGGCATGGAGCTTGAATATATCCCTGGCTGCCACATTGGGAAGAAACAAATGTGTTACCGAGCCTTGCATCTAGCATTCCTGGGTGCATCCCAGAAGTCTGAGTGTCCCAAGACCTGGAAAACTATTCCGTTCGTTGGACATCTTTCATAACAGAAGAGAGGCCCAGAGTCCCGTGGCTGCTCCCTAGTTAAGGCATTCGGGGTATTTCCATGATCTATGGTAATACCAAAGGGATGGAGACAGTGCAAAGAGGGTCTGGGAAAAGATCTACCTGGGAGCCAAGCCAGGCTCAACCAAATGGAAGGTGGAATACAGCACACGTTGGGCAGTCAAAAAGTTTATTTGAAACACGGCCCGTGGTTGGACATGGGTGTGATTTACTGTGTGTCTAACACATAAAGATGTTGTCTCTCGGTGTCTGGAAGCTAACTGCATCTGTCCCCCATCTGCAAGCACCTTATGGAGTCATGGGAGTACTCTAGTCTCGGACTGCCTTACAGTCACGTTAGTGTGGCCGTTCAGGGCCTCACTGTGGCCACGGTGGCTGCCCAAAGGAACAGGAGTGTAATAGTAACTCACCACCACCACATTTGTGCCTCGGCCCCAAATACACTGGGAAGACATGTACTCGGCTCAGTGTGGCAAACGCCTCAGATAGGCATGGGAGTTCAAAATCAAGAAGGCATACTAAGGAGCAATACACTCGGTAAGGAGAACCTGAACATATGCGATCTCTGCCCACATACTCAGCTACTAGCAGAAAAGGTCAAGCTGCATGAGGGTGTTAGGATTCAGAGTTCCATCAAGTGGGTACTGCTCGCCGTCCACTCATTGGCATTGGGGAAAAGCTGTGCTGTAAAGGATCGGGCTTTACTTTCTGAGTGTCTCCGGACGTGTCTAGGATGAATGAGAAAGGAAAAAGCCCAAAGGCATGCTAGCTCAAATATATCCTTGGCTCCAAAATGGGAACAAACAAATGTGTTACAAAGCCTTGAATCTAGCATTCCTCAGGGCATCCCAGAAATCTGAGTGTCCCAAGACCTGGAAAACTATTCCTGTCTTTGGAAATCTCTGATTACAGGACAGAGGCCCAGAGCCCTGTGGCAGCTCCCTAGTTAAGGCCTTAGGGGGTTTCCCGTGATCTGTGGTGAACCCTAAGGCATGGGGACAGTGGAAAGAGAGTCTGGGAAAAGATATACCTGGGAGCCAAGCCAGGCTCAACCAAACGGAAGCTGGAAGAGAGAACACGTTGGGCAGCCAAAAACATTTATTCAAAACACGGCCAGTGGTTAGACTTGGGTGTGATATACTGTGTGCCTAACACGTACAGATGTTGTCTCCCGGGTGTCTGGAAGCTAACTGATTCTGTCTTCGATCTGCAAGCACCTTATGCAGTCACGGAGGTACTCTAGCCTCAGACCACCTTAGAGTCATGTTAGTGTAGCCATCCTGTGCCTGCCTTTGGCAAGGGAGGCTGCCCAAAAGAACAGAACAATAATAGTAACTCACCACCACCACATCTGCGGCACGGCCCCAAATACACTGGGAAGGCAGGAACTTGGCTTGGTGTGGCAAACGACTCAGAGAGGCATGGAAAGAAAAAATCAAGAAGGCATAGTAAGGAACAATACACTCAGTAAGGAGAGCCTGAATGTATGAGATCTCTGCCCACTTACTCAGCTGCTTGCAGAAAACGTCAAGCTGCATGAGGGTGTTAGGATTCAGAGTTCCATGAAGTGGGCACTGCACCCTGTCCCCTCGTTGGCAATTGGGCCAAGCTGTGTTGCAACGGATCACTCTTTTCTTTCTGAGTGTCTCCAGATCTCTCTGGGATCAATGAGAAAGACAAAATCCCAAAGGCATGTGAGCTCAAATATATTACCGGCTGATCTCATGGGAGCTTAAAAATGAGTTACAAAGCCTGGCATCTAGCATTCCTGGGTACATCCCAGAAGTCTCAGTGTCCCAAGACCTGCAAAACTATTCCTGTCTTTGGACATCCCTGATAACAGGACAGAGGCCCAGAGTTCTTTGGCAGCTCCTTAGTTAAGGCCTTAGCGGGATTCCCGTGATCTTTGGTGATCCCAAAAGGATAGAGACAGTGGAAAGAGAGGCTGGCAGAAGATCTCCCTGGGAGCCAAAGCAGGCTCAACCAAATGGAAGCTGGAAGAGACAAGACGTTCGGCAGCCAAAAAAACCTATTTGAGACTCGGCCAGGGGTTGGACTTGGGTGTGATTTACTGTGTGCCAGACACGTGCACATGTTGTCTCGCGTGTGGCTGCAAGCTAACTGCATCTGTCTCTGATCTGCAAGTACCTTATGCACTCACGGGAGTATGCGAGCCTTGGCCTGCATTAGAGTCATTTTTGTGTGGCCGTCCCGGACCCATCTTTGGCCAGGGTGGCGGCCCAAAGGAGCAGGAGACCAACAGTAACTTACCACCACTCGATCTGAGTCAAGGCTCCAAATACATTGGGAAGGCAGGAACTCGTCTCGGTGTCACAAACGACTCAGAGAGGCGTGGGAAAAGAAAATCAAGAAGGCATAGTAAGGAGCAATACACTCGGTATGGAGAGCCTGTTCGCACGGGATCTCTGCCCACTTACTCAGCTGCTTGCAGAAAAGGTCAAGCTGCATGAGGGTGTTAGGATTCAGAGTTCCATCAAGTGGGTACTGCTCGGTGTCCCCTCGTTGGCATTGGGGCCAAGCTGTGCTGCAAAGGATCAGTCTTTACTTTCTGAGTGTCTCCGGAAGTGTCTGGGATCAATGAAAAAGGAAAAAGCCCAAAGGCATTGTAGGCCAAACAGTTTCCAGGCTGCCCCGTGGGAACAAACAAATGGGTTACAGAGCCTGGCATCATGCATCCCTGCGTGCATCCCAGAAGTCTCAGTGTTACATGATCTGGAAAACTATTCCTGTCTTTGGACATCTCTGATAACAGGACAGAGGCACAGAGCTCTGTGGCAGCTCCCTACTTAAGGCCTTAGGGGGATTCCCGTGATCTGTGGTGATCCCGAAGGGATAGAGACAGTGGAAATAGAGGCTGGGAAAAGATCTCCCTTGGAGCCAACCCAGGCTCAACTAAACAGAACATGGAAGAGAGAACACGCGGAGCAGCTAAAAAAATTTATTCGATACGCGGCCAGTGCTTGGACTTTGGTGTGATTTACTGTGTGCCTAACACGTGCAGATGTTGTCTCACGGGTGGCTGGAAGCTAACTGCATCTGTCTCTGATCTGCAAGCACATGATGCAGTCACGGGAGTATTCTAGCCTCGGACCGCCTTAGAGTCGTGTTAGTGTGGCCGTACCGTGCCTCCCTATGGCCAGGGTGGCTGCCCAAAGGATCAGGAGAATAACAGTAACTCACCACCACCACATCTGTGTCACGGCCCCAAATACATTGGGAAGGCAGGAACTCGGCTCGGAGTGGCAAACGACTCAGAGAGGCATGGGAAAAGAAAATCAAGAAGGCGTACTAAGGAACAATACACTCGGTAAGGAGAGCCTGAACATATGGGAGCTCTGCACACTTACTCAGCTGCTTTGTGAAAAGGTCCAGCTGCATGAGGGTGTTAGGATTCAGAGTTAAATCAAGTGTGCACTGATCCCTGCCCCTCGTTGGCATTGGGGCCAAGCTGTGTTGCAAAGGACCAGTCTTTCTTTTTGACTATCTCTGGATCTGTCTGGGATGAGTGAGAAAGGAAAAAGCCCAAAGGCATGCTAGCTCAGATATATCCCTGGCTCCCACAGTGGGAACAAAGAAATGTGTTCCAAAGCCTTGAATCTAGCATTCCTCAGTGCATCCCAGAAATCTGAGTGTCCCAAGACCTGGAAAACTATTCCTGTCTTTGGAAATCTCTGATAACTGGACAGAGGCCCAGAGACCTGTGGCAGCTCCCTAGTTAAGGCCTTAGAGGTTTTCCTGTGATCTGTGGTGAACCCTAAGGCATGGAGACAGTGGAAAGAGAGTCTGGGAAAAGATATACCTGGGAGCCAAGCCAGGCTCAACCAAACGGAAGCTGGAAGAGAGAACACGTTGGGCAGCCAAAAATATTTATTCAAAACACGGCCAGTGGTTGGACTTGGGTGTGATTTACTGTGTGCCTAACAGGTACCGATGTTGTTTCACGGGGGTCTGAAAGCTAAATGCATCTGTCTTCGATCTGCAAGCACCTTATGCAGTCACGGAGGTACTCTAGCCTCAGACCGCCTTAGAGTCTTGTTAGTGTAGCCATCCCATGCCTGCCTTTGGCAAGGGTGGCTGCCCAAAAGAACAGGAGAGTAATAGTAACTCACCACCACCACATCTGCGTCATGGCCCCAAATACACTGGGAAGGCAGAAACTCGGCTTGGTGTGGCAAACGACTCAGAGAGGCATGGAAAGAAAAAATCAAGAAGGCATAGTAAGGAACAATACGCTCAGTAAGGAGAGCCTGAACGTATGGGATCTCTGCGCACTTACTCAGCTGCTTGCAGAAAACGTCAAGCTGCATGAGGGTGTTAGGATTCAGAGGTGCATCAAGTGGGCACTGCTCCCTGTCCCCTCGTTGGCAAGCTGTGTTGCAACGGATCACTCTTTTCTTTCTGAGTGTCTCCAGATCTCTCTGGGATCAATGAGAAAGAAAAAATCCCAAAGGCATGTGAGCTCAAATATATTACCGGCTGACCCCATGGGAACTGAAAAATGAGTTACAAAGCCTGGCATCTAGCATTCCTGGGTACATCCCAGAAGTCTCAGTGTCCCAAGACCTGCAAAACTATTCCTGTCTTTGGACATCTCTGATAACAGGACAGAGGCCCAGAGTTCTTTGGCAGCTCCTTAGTTAAGGCCTTAGCGGGATTCCCGTGATCTTTGGTGATCCCAAAAGGATAGAGACAGTGGAAAGAGAGGCTGGCAGAAGATCTCCCTGGGAGCCAAAGCAGGCTCAACCAAATGGAAGCTGGAAGAGACAAGACGTTCGGCAGCCAAAAAAACCTATTTGAGACTCGGCCAGGGGTTGGACTTGGGTGTGATGTACTGTGTGCCAAACACGTGCACATGTTGTCTCGCGTGTGGCTGCAAGCTAACTGCATCTGTCTCTGATCTGCAAGTACCTTATGCACTCACGGGAGTATTCGAGCCTTGGCCTGCATTAGAGCCATTTTTGTGTGGCCGTCCCGGACCCGTCTTTGGCCAGGGTGGTGGCCCAAAGGAGCAGGAGACCAACAGTAACTTACCACCACTCGATCTGAGTCAAGGCTCCAAATACATTGGGAAGGCAGGAACCCGTCTCGGTGTCACAAACGACTCAGAGAGGCATGGGAAAAGAAAATCAAGAAGGCATAGTAAGGAGCAATACACTCGGTATGGAGAGCCTGTTCGTACGGGATCTCTGTCCTCTTACTCAGCTGCTTTGCGAAAAGGTCGAGCTCCATGAGGGTGTTAAGATTCAGAGTTCCATCAAGTGTGCACTGATCCCTGTCCCCTCATTGTCATTGGGGTGAATATGTGTTGCAAAGGACCAGTCTTTCTTTTTGACTATCTCTGGATCTGTCTGGGATGAATGAGAAAGGAAAAAGCCCGAAGGCATGCTAGCTCAAATATATCCCTGGCTCCCAAAATGGGAACAAACAAATGTGTTACAAAGCCTTGAATCTAGCATTCCTCAGTGCATCCCAGAAATCTGAGTGTCCCAAGACCTGGAAAACTATTCCTGTCTTTGGAAATCTCTGATTACAGGACAGAGGCCCAGAGCCCTGTGGCAGCTCCCTAGTTAAGGCCTTAGGGGGTTTCCCGTGATCTGTGGTGAACCCTAAGGCATGGGGACAGTGGAAAGAGAGTCTGGGAAAAGATATACCTGGGAGCCAAGCCAGGCTCAACCAAACGGAAGCTGGAAGAGAGAACACGTTGGGCAGCCAAAAACATTTATTCAAAACACGGCCAGTGGTTAGACTTGGGTGTGATATACTGTGTGCCTAACACGTACAGATGTTGTCTCCCGGGTGTCTGGAAGCTAACTGATTCTGTCTTCGATCTGCAAGCACCTTATGCAGTCACGGAGGTACTCTAGCCTCAGACCACCTTAGAGTCATGTTAGTGTAGCCATCCTGTGCCTGCCTTTGGCAAGGGAGGCTGCCCAAAAGAACAGAACAATAATAGTAACTCACCACCACCACATCTGCGGCACGGCCCCAAATACACTGGGAAGGCAGGAACTTGGCTTGGTGTGGCAAACGACTCAGAGAGGCATGGAAAGAAAAAATCAAGAAGGCATAGTAAGGAACAATACACTCAGTAAGGAGAGCCTGAATGTATGAGATCTCTGCCCACTTACTCAGCTGCTTGCAGAAAACGTCAAGCTGCATGAGGGTGTTAGGATTCAGAGTTCCATGAAGTGGGCACTGCACCCTGTCCCCTCGTTGGCATTGGGGCCAAGCTGTGTTGCAACGGATCACTCTTTTCTTTCTGAGTGTCTCCAGATCTCTCTGGGATCAATGAGAAAGACAAAATCCCAAAGGCATGTGAGCTCAAATATATTACCGGCTGATCTCATGGGAGCTTAAAAATGAGTTACAAAGCCTGGCATCTAGCATTCCTGGGTACATCCCAGAAGTCTCAGTGTCCCAAGACCTGCAAAACTATTCCTGTCTTTGGACATCCCTGATAACAGGACAGAGGCCCAGAGTTCTTTGGCAGCTCCTTAGTTAAGGCCTTAGCGGGATTCCCGTGATCTTTGGTGATCCCAAAAGGATAGAGACAGTGGAAAGAGAGGCTGGCAGAAGATCTCCCTGGGAGCCAAAGCAGGCTCAACCAAATGGAAGCTGGAAGAGACAAGACGTTCGGCAGCCAAAAAAACCTATTTGAGACTCGGCCAGGGGTTGGACTTGGGTGTGATTTACTGTGTGCCAAACACGTGCACATGTTGTCTCGCGTGTGGCTGCAAGCTAACTGCATCTGTCTCTGATCTGCAAGTACCTTATGCACTCACGGGAGTATTCGAGCCTTGGCCTGCATTAGAGTCATTTTTGTGTGGCCGTCCCGGACCCATCTTTGGCCAGGGTGGCGGCCCAAAGGAGCAGGAGACCAACAGTAACTTACCACCACTCGATCTGAGTCAAGGCTCCAAATACAGTGGGAAGGCAGGAACTCGTCTCGGTGTCACAAATGACTCAGAGAGGCGTGGGAAAAGAAAATCAAGAAGGCATAGTAAGGAGCAATACACTCGGTATGGAGAGCCTGTTCGTACGGGATCTCTGCCCACTTACTCAGCTGCTTGCAGAAAAGGTCAAGCTGCATGAGGGTGTTAGGATTCAGAGTTCCATCAAGTGGGTACTGCTCGGTGTCCCCTCGTTGGCATTGGGGCCAAGCTGTGCTGCAAAGGATCAGTCTTTACTTTCTGAGTGTCTCCGGAAGTGTCTGGGATCAATGAAAAAGGAAAAAGCCCAAAGGCATTGTAGGCCGAACAGTTTCCAGGCTGCCCCGTGGGAACAAACAAATGGGTTACAGAGCCTGGCATCATGCATCCCTGCGTGCATCCCAGAAGTCTCAGTGTTACATGATCTGGAAAACTATTCCTGTCTTTGGACATCTCTGATAACAGGACAGAGGCACAGAGCTCTGTGGCAGCTCCCTACTTAAGGCCTTAGGGGGATTCCCGTGATCTGTGGTGATCCCGAAGGGATAGAGACAGTGGAAATAGAGGCTGGGAAAAGATCTCCCTTGGAGCCAACCCAGGCTCAACTAAACAGAACATGGAAGAGAGAACACGCGGAGCAGCTAAAAAAATTTATTCGATACGCGGCCAGTGCTTGGACTTTGGTGTGATTTACTGTGTGCCTAACACGTGCAGATGTTGTCTCACGGGTGGCTGGAAGCTAACTGCATCTGTCTCTGATCTGCAAGCACATGATGCAGTCACGGGAGTATTCTAGCCTCGGACCGCCTTAGAGTCGTGTTAGTGTGGCCGTACCGTGCCTCCCTATGGCCAGGGTGGCTGCCCAAAGGATCAGGAGAATAACAGTAACTCACCACCACCACATCTGTGTCACGGCCCCAAATACATTGGGAAGGCAGGAACTCGGCTCGGAGTGGCAAACGACTCAGAGAGGCATGGGAAAAGAAAATCAAGAAGGCGTACTAAGGAACAATACACTCGGTAAGGAGAGCCTGAACATATGGGAGCTCTGCACACTTACTCAGCTGCTTTGTGAAAAGGTCCAGCTGCATGAGGGTGTTAGGATTCAGAGTTAAATCAAGTGTGCACTGATCCCTGCCCCTCGTTGGCATTGGGGCCAAGCTGTGTTGCAAAGGACCAGTCTTTCTTTTTGACTATCTCTGGATCTGTCTGGGATGAGTGAGAAAGGAAAAAGCCCAAAGGCATGCTAGCTCAGATATATCCCTGGCTCCCACAGTGGGAACAAAGAAATGTGTTCCAAAGCCTTGAATCTAGCATTCCTCAGTGCATCCCAGAAATCTGAGTGTCCCAAGACCTGGAAAACTATTCCTGTCTTTGGAAATCTCTGATAACTGGACAGAGGCCCAGAGACCTGTGGCAGCTCCCTAGTTAAGGCCTTAGAGGTTTTCCTGTGATCTGTGGTGAACCCTAAGGCATGGAGACAGTGGAAAGAGAGTCTGGGAAAAGATATACCTGGGAGCCAAGCCAGGCTCAACCAAACGGAAGCTGGAAGAGAGAACACGTTGGGCAGCCAAAAATATTTATTCAAAACACGGCCAGTGGTTGGACTTGGGTGTGATTTACTGTGTGCCTAACAGGTACCGATGTTGTTTCACGGGGGTCTGAAAGCTAAATGCATCTGTCTTCGATCTGCAAGCACCTTATGCAGTCACGGAGGTACTCTAGCCTCAGACCGCCTTAGAGTCTTGTTAGTGTAGCCATCCCATGCCTGCCTTTGGCAAGGGTGGCTGCCCAAAAGAACAGGAGAGTAATAGTAACTCACCACCACCACATCTGCGTCATGGCCCCAAATACACTGGGAAGGCAGAAACTCGGCTTGGTGTGGCAAACGACTCAGAGAGGCATGGAAAGAAAAAATCAAGAAGGCATAGTAAGGAACAATACGCTCAGTAAGGAGAGCCTGAACGTATGGGATCTCTGCGCACTTACTCAGCTGCTTGCAGAAAACGTCAAGCTGCATGAGGGTGTTAGGATTCAGAGGTGCATCAAGTGGGCACTGCTCCCTGTCCCCTCGTTGGCAAGCTGTGTTGCAACGGATCACTCTTTTCTTTCTGAGTGTCTCCAGATCTCTCTGGGATCAATGAGAAAGAAAAAATCCCAAAGGCATGTGAGCTCAAATATATTACCGGCTGACCCCATGGGAACTGAAAAATGAGTTACAAAGCCTGGCATCTAGCATTCCTGGGTACATCCCAGAAGTCTCAGTGTCCCAAGACCTGCAAAACTATTCCTGTCTTTGGACATCTCTGATAACAGGACAGAGGCCCAGAGTTCTTTGGCAGCTCCTTAGTTAAGGCCTTAGCGGGATTCCCGTGATCTTTGGTGATCCCAAAAGGATAGAGACAGTGGAAAGAGAGGCTGGCAGAAGATCTCCCTGGGAGCCAAAGCAGGCTCAACCAAATGGAAGCTGGAAGAGACAAGACGTTCGGCAGCCAAAAAAACCTATTTGAGACTCGGCCAGGGGTTGGACTTGGGTGTGATGTACTGTGTGCCAAACACGTGCACATGTTGTCTCGCGTGTGGCTGCAAGCTAACTGCATCTGTCTCTGATCTGCAAGTACCTTATGCACTCACGGGAGTATTCGAGCCTTGGCCTGCATTAGAGCCATTTTTGTGTGGCCGTCCCGGACCCGTCTTTGGCCAGGGTGGTGGCCCAAAGGAGCAGGAGACCAACAGTAACTTACCACCACTCGATCTGAGTCAAGGCTCCAAATACATTGGGAAGGCAGGAACCCGTCTCGGTGTCACAAACGACTCAGAGAGGCATGGGAAAAGAAAATCAAGAAGGCATAGTAAGGAGCAATACACTCGGTATGGAGAGCCTGTTCGTACGGGATCTCTGTCCTCTTACTCAGCTGCTTTGCGAAAAGGTCGAGCTCCATGAGGGTGTTAAGATTCAGAGTTCCATCAAGTGTGCACTGATCCCTGTCCCCTCATTGTCATTGGGGTGAATATGTGTTGCAAAGGACCAGTCTTTCTTTTTGACTATCTCTGGATCTGTCTGGGATGAATGAGAAAGGAAAAAGCCCGAAGGCATGCTAGCTCAAATATATCCCTGGCTCCCAAAATGGGAACAAACAAATGTGTTACAAAGCCTTGAATCTAGCATTCCTCAGGGCATCCCAGAAATCTGAGTGTCCCAAGACCTGGAAAACTATTCCTGTCTTTGGAAATCTCTGATTACAGGACAGAGGCCCAGAGCCCTGTGGCAGCTCCCTAGTTAAGGCCTTAGGGGGTTTCCCGTGATCTGTGGTGAACCCTAAGGCATGGGGACAGTGGAAAGAGAGTCTGGGAAAAGATATACCTGGGAGCCAAGCCAGGCTCAACCAAACGGAAGCTGGAAGAGAGAACACGTTGGGCAGCCAAAAACATTTATTCAAAACACGGCCAGTGGTTAGACTTGGGTGTGATATACTGTGTGCCTAACACGTACAGATGTTGTCTCCCGGGTGTCTGGAAGCTAACTGATTCTGTCTTCGATCTGCAAGCACCTTATGCAGTCACGGAGGTACTCTAGCCTCAGACCACCTTAGAGTCATGTTAGTGTAGCCATCCTGTGCCTGCCTTTGGCAAGGGAGGCTGCCCAAAAGAACAGAACAATAATAGTAACTCACCACCACCACATCTGCGGCACGGCCCCAAATACACTGGGAAGGCAGGAACTTGGCTTGGTGTGGCAAACGACTCAGAGAGGCATGGAAAGAAAAAATCAAGAAGGCATAGTAAGGAACAATACACTCAGTAAGGAGAGCCTGAATGTATGAGATCTCTGCCCACTTACTCAGCTGCTTGCAGAAAACGTCAAGCTGCATGAGGGTGTTAGGATTCAGAGTTCCATGAAGTGGGCACTGCACCCTGTCCCCTCGTTGGCATTGGGGCCAAGCTGTGTTGCAACGGATCACTCTTTTCTTTCTGAGTGTCTCCAGATCTCTCTGGGATCAATGAGAAAGACAAAATCCCAAAGGCATGTGAGCTCAAATATATTACCGGCTGATCTCATGGGAGCTTAAAAATGAGTTACAAAGCCTGGCATCTAGCATTCCTGGGTACATCCCAGAAGTCTCAGTGTCCCAAGACCTGCAAAACTATTCCTGTCTTTGGACATCCCTGATAACAGGACAGAGGCCCAGAGTTCTTTGGCAGCTCCTTAGTTAAGGCCTTAGCGGGATTCCCGTGATCTTTGGTGATCCCAAAAGGATAGAGACAGTGGAAAGAGAGGCTGGCAGAAGATCTCCCTGGGAGCCAAAGCAGGCTCAACCAAATGGAAGCTGGAAGAGACAAGACGTTCGGCAGCCAAAAAAACCTATTTGAGACTCGGCCAGGGGTTGGACTTGGGTGTGATTTACTGTGTGCCAAACACGTGCACATGTTGTCTCGCGTGTGGCTGCAAGCTAACTGCATCTGTCTCTGATCTGCAAGTACCTTATGCACTCACGGGAGTATTCGAGCCTTGGCCTGCATTAGAGTCATTTTTGTGTGGCCGTCCCGGACCCATCTTTGGCCAGGGTGGCGGCCCAAAGGAGCAGGAGACCAACAGTAACTTACCACCACTCGATCTGAGTCAAGGCTCCAAATACATTGGGAAGGCAGGAACTCGTCTCGGTGTCACAAATGACTCAGAGAGGCGTGGGAAAAGAAAATCAAGAAGGCATAGTAAGGAGCAATACACTCGGTATGGAGAGCCTGTTCGTACGGGATCTCTGCCCACTTACTCAGCTGCTTGCAGAAAAGGTCAAGCTGCATGAGGGTGTTAGGATTCAGAGTTCCATCAAGTGGGTACTGCTCGGTGTCCCCTCGTTGGCATTGGGGCCAAGCTGTGCTGCAAAGGATCAGTCTTTACTTTCTGAGTGTCTCCGGAAGTGTCTGGGATCAATGAAAAAGGAAAAAGCCCAAAGGCATTGTAGGCCGAACAGTTTCCAGGCTGCCCCGTGGGAACAAACAAATGGGTTACAGAGCCTGGCATCATGCATCCCTGCGTGCATCCCAGAAGTCTCAGTGTTACATGATCTGGAAAACTATTCCTGTCTTTGGACATCTCTGATAACAGGACAGAGGCACAGAGCTCTGTGGCAGCTCCCTACTTAAGGCCTTAGGGGGATTCCCGTGATCTGTGGTGATCCCGAAGGGATAGAGACAGTGGAAATAGAGGCTGGGAAAAGATCTCCCTTGGAGCCAACCCAGGCTCAACTAAACAGAACATGGAAGAGAGAACACGCGGAGCAGCTAAAAAAATTTATTCGATACGCGGCCAGTGCTTGGACTTTGGTGTGATTTACTGTGTGCCTAACACGTGCAGATGTTGTCTCACGGGTGGCTGGAAGCTAACTGCATCTGTCTCTGATCTGCAAGCACATGATGCAGTCACGGGAGTATTCTAGCCTCGGACCGCCTTAGAGTCGTGTTAGTGTGGCCGTACCGTGCCTCCCTATGGCCAGGGTGGCTGCCCAAAGGATCAGGAGAATAACAGTAACTCACCACCACCACATCTGTGTCACGGCCCCAAATACATTGGGAAGGCAGGAACTCGGCTCGGAGTGGCAAACGACTCAGAGAGGCATGGGAAAAGAAAATCAAGAAGGCGTACTAAGGAACAATACACTCGGTAAGGAGAGCCTGAACATATGGGAGCTCTGCACACTTACTCAGCTGCTTTGTGAAAAGGTCCAGCTGCATGAGGGTGTTAGGATTCAGAGTTAAATCAAGTGTGCACTGATCCCTGCCCCTCGTTGGCATTGGGGCCAAGCTGTGTTGCAAAGGACCAGTCTTTCTTTTTGACTATCTCTGGATCTGTCTGGGATGAGTGAGAAAGGAAAAAGCCCAAAGGCATGCTAGCTCAGATATATCCCTGGCTCCCACAGTGGGAACAAAGAAATGTGTTCCAAAGCCTTGAATCTAGCATTCCTCAGTGCATCCCAGAAATCTGAGTGTCCCAAGACCTGGAAAACTATTCCTGTCTTTGGAAATCTCTGATAACTGGACAGAGGCCCAGAGACCTGTGGCAGCTCCCTAGTTAAGGCCTTAGAGGTTTTCCTGTGATCTGTGGTGAACCCTAAGGCATGGAGACAGTGGAAAGAGAGTCTGGGAAAAGATATACCTGGGAGCCAAGCCAGGCTCAACCAAACGGAAGCTGGAAGAGAGAACACGTTGGGCAGCCAAAAATATTTATTCAAAACACGGCCAGTGGTTGGACTTGGGTGTGATTTACTGTGTGCCTAACAGGTACCGATGTTGTTTCACGGGGGTCTGAAAGCTAAATGCATCTGTCTTCGATCTGCAAGCACCTTATGCAGTCACGGAGGTACTCTAGCCTCAGACCGCCTTAGAGTCTTGTTAGTGTAGCCATCCCATGCCTGCCTTTGGCAAGGGTGGCTGCCCAAAAGAACAGGAGAGTAATAGTAACTCACCACCACCACATCTGCGTCATGGCCCCAAATACACTGGGAAGGCAGAAACTCGGCTTGGTGTGGCAAACGACTCAGAGAGGCATGGAAAGAAAAAATCAAGAAGGCATAGTAAGGAACAATACGCTCAGTAAGGAGAGCCTGAACGTATGGGATCTCTGCGCACTTACTCAGCTGCTTGCAGAAAACGTCAAGCTGCATGAGGGTGTTAGGATTCAGAGGTGCATCAAGTGGGCACTGCTCCCTGTCCCCTCGTTGGCAAGCTGTGTTGCAACGGATCACTCTTTTCTTTCTGAGTGTCTCCAGATCTCTCTGGGATCAATGAGAAAGAAAAAATCCCAAAGGCATGTGAGCTCAAATATATTACCGGCTGACCCCATGGGAACTGAAAAATGAGTTACAAAGCCTGGCATCTAGCATTCCTGGGTACATCCCAGAAGTCTCAGTGTCCCAAGACCTGCAAAACTATTCCTGTCTTTGGACATCTCTGATAACAGGACAGAGGCCCAGAGTTCTTTGGCAGCTCCTTAGTTAAGGCCTTAGCGGGATTCCCGTGATCTTTGGTGATCCCAAAAGGATAGAGACAGTGGAAAGAGAGGCTGGCAGAAGATCTCCCTGGGAGCCAAAGCAGGCTCAACCAAATGGAAGCTGGAAGAGACAAGACGTTCGGCAGCCAAAAAAACCTATTTGAGACTCGGCCAGGGGTTGGACTTGGGTGTGATGTACTGTGTGCCAAACACGTGCACATGTTGTCTCGCGTGTGGCTGCAAGCTAACTGCATCTGTCTCTGATCTGCAAGTACCTTATGCACTCACGGGAGTATTCGAGCCTTGGCCTGCATTAGAGCCATTTTTGTGTGGCCGTCCCGGACCCGTCTTTGGCCAGGGTGGTGGCCCAAAGGAGCAGGAGACCAACAGTAACTTACCACCACTCGATCTGAGTCAAGGCTCCAAATACATTGGGAAGGCAGGAACCCGTCTCGGTGTCACAAACGACTCAGAGAGGCATGGGAAAAGAAAATCAAGAAGGCATAGTAAGGAGCAATACACTCGGTATGGAGAGCCTGTTCGTACGGGATCTCTGTCCTCTTACTCAGCTGCTTTGCGAAAAGGTCGAGCTCCATGAGGGTGTTAAGATTCAGAGTTCCATCAAGTGTGCACTGATCCCTGTCCCCTCATTGTCATTGGGGTGAATATGTGTTGCAAAGGACCAGTCTTTCTTTTTGACTATCTCTGGATCTGTCTGGGATGAATGAGAAAGGAAAAAGCCCGAAGGCATGCTAGCTCAAATATATCCCTGGCTCCCAAAATGGGAACAAACAAATGTGTTACAAAGCCTTGAATCTAGCATTCCTCAGGGCATCCCAGAAATCTGAGTGTCCCAAGACCTGGAAAACTATTCCTGTCTTTGGAAATCTCTGATTACAGGACAGAGGCCCAGAGCCCTGTGGCAGCTCCCTAGTTAAGGCCTTAGGGGGTTTCCCGTGATCTGTGGTGAACCCTAAGGCATGGGGACAGTGGAAAGAGAGTCTGGGAAAAGATATACCTGGGAGCCAAGCCAGGCTCAACCAAACGGAAGCTGGAAGAGAGAACACGTTGGGCAGCCAAAAACATTTATTCAAAACACGGCCAGTGGTTAGACTTGGGTGTGATATACTGTGTGCCTAACACGTACAGATGTTGTCTCCCGGGTGTCTGGAAGCTAACTGATTCTGTCTTCGATCTGCAAGCACCTTATGCAGTCACGGAGGTACTCTAGCCTCAGACCACCTTAGAGTCATGTTAGTGTAGCCATCCTGTGCCTGCCTTTGGCAAGGGAGGCTGCCCAAAAGAACAGAACAATAATAGTAACTCACCACCACCACATCTGCGGCACGGCCCCAAATACACTGGGAAGGCAGGAACTTGGCTTGGTGTGGCAAACGACTCAGAGAGGCATGGAAAGAAAAAATCAAGAAGGCATAGTAAGGAACAATACACTCAGTAAGGAGAGCCTGAATGTATGAGATCTCTGCCCACTTACTCAGCTGCTTGCAGAAAACGTCAAGCTGCATGAGGGTGTTAGGATTCAGAGTTCCATGAAGTGGGCACTGCACCCTGTCCCCTCGTTGGCATTGGGGCCAAGCTGTGTTGCAACGGATCACTCTTTTCTTTCTGAGTGTCTCCAGATCTCTCTGGGATCAATGAGAAAGACAAAATCCCAAAGGCATGTGAGCTCAAATATATTACCGGCTGATCTCATGGGAGCTTAAAAATGAGTTACAAAGCCTGGCATCTAGCATTCCTGGGTACATCCCAGAAGTCTCAGTGTCCCAAGACCTGCAAAACTATTCCTGTCTTTGGACATCCCTGATAACAGGACAGAGGCCCAGAGTTCTTTGGCAGCTCCTTAGTTAAGGCCTTAGCGGGATTCCCGTGATCTTTGGTGATCCCAAAAGGATAGAGACAGTGGAAAGAGAGGCTGGCAGAAGATCTCCCTGGGAGCCAAAGCAGGCTCAACCAAATGGAAGCTGGAAGAGACAAGACGTTCGGCAGCCAAAAAAACCTATTTGAGACTCGGCCAGGGGTTGGACTTGGGTGTGATTTACTGTGTGCCAAACACGTGCACATGTTGTCTCGCGTGTGGCTGCAAGCTAACTGCATCTGTCTCTGATCTGCAAGTACCTTATGCACTCACGGGAGTATTCGAGCCTTGGCCTGCATTAGAGTCATTTTTGTGTGGCCGTCCCGGACCCATCTTTGGCCAGGGTGGCGGCCCAAAGGAGCAGGAGACCAACAGTAACTTACCACCACTCGATCTGAGTCAAGGCTCCAAATACATTGGGAAGGCAGGAACTCGTCTCGGTGTCACAAATGACTCAGAGAGGCGTGGGAAAAGAAAATCAAGAAGGCATAGTAAGGAGCAATACACTCGGTATGGAGAGCCTGTTCGTACGGGATCTCTGCCCACTTACTCAGCTGCTTGCAGAAAAGGTCAAGCTGCATGAGGGTGTTAGGATTCAGAGTTCCATCAAGTGGGTACTGCTCGGTGTCCCCTCGTTGGCATTGGGGCCAAGCTGTGCTGCAAAGGATCAGTCTTTACTTTCTGAGTGTCTCCGGAAGTGTCTGGGATCAATGAAAAAGGAAAAAGCCCAAAGGCATTGTAGGCCGAACAGTTTCCAGGCTGCCCCGTGGGAACAAACAAATGGGTTACAGAGCCTGGCATCATGCATCCCTGCGTGCATCCCAGAAGTCTCAGTGTTACATGATCTGGAAAACTATTCCTGTCTTTGGACATCTCTGATAACAGGACAGAGGCACAGAGCTCTGTGGCAGCTCCCTACTTAAGGCCTTAGGGGGATTCCCGTGATCTGTGGTGATCCCGAAGGGATAGAGACAGTGGAAATAGAGGCTGGGAAAAGATCTCCCTTGGAGCCAACCCAGGCTCAACTAAACAGAACATGGAAGAGAGAACACGCGGAGCAGCTAAAAAAATTTATTCGATACGCGGCCAGTGCTTGGACTTTGGTGTGATTTACTGTGTGCCTAACACGTGCAGATGTTGTCTCACGGGTGGCTGGAAGCTAACTGCATCTGTCTCTGATCTGCAAGCACATGATGCAGTCACGGGAGTATTCTAGCCTCGGACCGCCTTAGAGTCGTGTTAGTGTGGCCGTACCGTGCCTCCCTATGGCCAGGGTGGCTGCCCAAAGGATCAGGAGAATAACAGTAACTCACCACCACCACATCTGTGTCACGGCCCCAAATACATTGGGAAGGCAGGAACTCGGCTCGGAGTGGCAAACGACTCAGAGAGGCATGGGAAAAGAAAATCAAGAAGGCGTACTAAGGAACAATACACTCGGTAAGGAGAGCCTGAACATATGGGAGCTCTGCACACTTACTCAGCTGCTTTGTGAAAAGGTCCAGCTGCATGAGGGTGTTAGGATTCAGAGTTAAATCAAGTGTGCACTGATCCCTGCCCCTCGTTGGCATTGGGGCCAAGCTGTGTTGCAAAGGACCAGTCTTTCTTTTTGACTATCTCTGGATCTGTCTGGGATGAGTGAGAAAGGAAAAAGCCCAAAGGCATGCTAGCTCAGATATATCCCTGGCTCCCACAGTGGGAACAAAGAAATGTGTTCCAAAGCCTTGAATCTAGCATTCCTCAGTGCATCCCAGAAATCTGAGTGTCCCAAGACCTGGAAAACTATTCCTGTCTTTGGAAATCTCTGATAACTGGACAGAGGCCCAGAGACCTGTGGCAGCTCCCTAGTTAAGGCCTTAGAGGTTTTCCTGTGATCTGTGGTGAACCCTAAGGCATGGAGACAGTGGAAAGAGAGTCTGGGAAAAGATATACCTGGGAGCCAAGCCAGGCTCAACCAAACGGAAGCTGGAAGAGAGAACACGTTGGGCAGCCAAAAATATTTATTCAAAACACGGCCAGTGGTTGGACTTGGGTGTGATTTACTGTGTGCCTAACAGGTACCGATGTTGTTTCACGGGGGTCTGAAAGCTAAATGCATCTGTCTTCGATCTGCAAGCACCTTATGCAGTCACGGAGGTACTCTAGCCTCAGACCGCCTTAGAGTCTTGTTAGTGTAGCCATCCCATGCCTGCCTTTGGCAAGGGTGGCTGCCCAAAAGAACAGGAGAGTAATAGTAACTCACCACCACCACATCTGCGTCATGGCCCCAAATACACTGGGAAGGCAGAAACTCGGCTTGGTGTGGCAAACGACTCAGAGAGGCATGGAAAGAAAAAATCAAGAAGGCATAGTAAGGAACAATACGCTCAGTAAGGAGAGCCTGAACGTATGGGATCTCTGCGCACTTACTCAGCTGCTTGCAGAAAACGTCAAGCTGCATGAGGGTGTTAGGATTCAGAGGTGCATCAAGTGGGCACTGCTCCCTGTCCCCTCGTTGGCAAGCTGTGTTGCAACGGATCACTCTTTTCTTTCTGAGTGTCTCCAGATCTCTCTGGGATCAATGAGAAAGAAAAAATCCCAAAGGCATGTGAGCTCAAATATATTACCGGCTGACCCCATGGGAACTGAAAAATGAGTTACAAAGCCTGGCATCTAGCATTCCTGGGTACATCCCAGAAGTCTCAGTGTCCCAAGACCTGCAAAACTATTCCTGTCTTTGGACATCTCTGATAACAGGACAGAGGCCCAGAGTTCTTTGGCAGCTCCTTAGTTAAGGCCTTAGCGGGATTCCCGTGATCTTTGGTGATCCCAAAAGGATAGAGACAGTGGAAAGAGAGGCTGGCAGAAGATCTCCCTGGGAGCCAAAGCAGGCTCAACCAAATGGAAGCTGGAAGAGACAAGACGTTCGGCAGCCAAAAAAACCTATTTGAGACTCGGCCAGGGGTTGGACTTGGGTGTGATGTACTGTGTGCCAAACACGTGCACATGTTGTCTCGCGTGTGGCTGCAAGCTAACTGCATCTGTCTCTGATCTGCAAGTACCTTATGCACTCACGGGAGTATTCGAGCCTTGGCCTGCATTAGAGCCATTTTTGTGTGGCCGTCCCGGACCCGTCTTTGGCCAGGGTGGTGGCCCAAAGGAGCAGGAGACCAACAGTAACTTACCACCACTCGATCTGAGTCAAGGCTCCAAATACATTGGGAAGGCAGGAACCCGTCTCGGTGTCACAAACGACTCAGAGAGGCATGGGAAAAGAAAATCAAGAAGGCATAGTAAGGAGCAATACACTCGGTATGGAGAGCCTGTTCGTACGGGATCTCTGTCCTCTTACTCAGCTGCTTTGCGAAAAGGTCGAGCTCCATGAGGGTGTTAAGATTCAGAGTTCCATCAAGTGTGCACTGATCCCTGTCCCCTCATTGTCATTGGGGTGAATATGTGTTGCAAAGGACCAGTCTTTCTTTTTGACTATCTCTGGATCTGTCTGGGATGAATGAGAAAGGAAAAAGCCCGAAGGCATGCTAGCTCAAATATATCCCTGGCTCCCAAAATGGGAACAAACAAATGTGTTACAAAGCCTTGAATCTAGCATTCCTCAGGGCATCCCAGAAATCTGAGTGTCCCAAGACCTGGAAAACTATTCCTGTCTTTGGAAATCTCTGATTACAGGACAGAGGCCCAGAGCCCTGTGGCAGCTCCCTAGTTAAGGCCTTAGGGGGTTTCCCGTGATCTGTGGTGAACCCTAAGGCATGGGGACAGTGGAAAGAGAGTCTGGGAAAAGATATACCTGGGAGCCAAGCCAGGCTCAACCAAACGGAAGCTGGAAGAGAGAACACGTTGGGCAGCCAAAAACATTTATTCAAAACACGGCCAGTGGTTAGACTTGGGTGTGATATACTGTGTGCCTAACACGTACAGATGTTGTCTCCCGGGTGTCTGGAAGCTAACTGATTCTGTCTTCGATCTGCAAGCACCTTATGCAGTCACGGAGGTACTCTAGCCTCAGACCACCTTAGAGTCATGTTAGTGTAGCCATCCTGTGCCTGCCTTTGGCAAGGGAGGCTGCCCAAAAGAACAGAACAATAATAGTAACTCACCACCACCACATCTGCGGCACGGCCCCAAATACACTGGGAAGGCAGGAACTTGGCTTGGTGTGGCAAACGACTCAGAGAGGCATGGAAAGAAAAAATCAAGAAGGCATAGTAAGGAACAATACACTCAGTAAGGAGAGCCTGAATGTATGAGATCTCTGCCCACTTACTCAGCTGCTTGCAGAAAACGTCAAGCTGCATGAGGGTGTTAGGATTCAGAGTTCCATGAAGTGGGCACTGCACCCTGTCCCCTCGTTGGCATTGGGGCCAAGCTGTGTTGCAACGGATCACTCTTTTCTTTCTGAGTGTCTCCAGATCTCTCTGGGATCAATGAGAAAGACAAAATCCCAAAGGCATGTGAGCTCAAATATATTACCGGCTGATCTCATGGGAGCTTAAAAATGAGTTACAAAGCCTGGCATCTAGCATTCCTGGGTACATCCCAGAAGTCTCAGTGTCCCAAGACCTGCAAAACTATTCCTGTCTTTGGACATCCCTGATAACAGGACAGAGGCCCAGAGTTCTTTGGCAGCTCCTTAGTTAAGGCCTTAGCGGGATTCCCGTGATCTTTGGTGATCCCAAAAGGATAGAGACAGTGGAAAGAGAGGCTGGCAGAAGATCTCCCTGGGAGCCAAAGCAGGCTCAACCAAATGGAAGCTGGAAGAGACAAGACGTTCGGCAGCCAAAAAAACCTATTTGAGACTCGGCCAGGGGTTGGACTTGGGTGTGATTTACTGTGTGCCAAACACGTGCACATGTTGTCTCGCGTGTGGCTGCAAGCTAACTGCATCTGTCTCTGATCTGCAAGTACCTTATGCACTCACGGGAGTATTCGAGCCTTGGCCTGCATTAGAGTCATTTTTGTGTGGCCGTCCCGGACCCATCTTTGGCCAGGGTGGCGGCCCAAAGGAGCAGGAGACCAACAGTAACTTACCACCACTCGATCTGAGTCAAGGCTCCAAATACATTGGGAAGGCAGGAACTCGTCTCGGTGTCACAAATGACTCAGAGAGGCGTGGGAAAAGAAAATCAAGAAGGCATAGTAAGGAGCAATACACTCGGTATGGAGAGCCTGTTCGTACGGGATCTCTGCCCACTTACTCAGCTGCTTGCAGAAAAGGTCAAGCTGCATGAGGGTGTTAGGATTCAGAGTTCCATCAAGTGGGTACTGCTCGGTGTCCCCTCGTTGGCATTGGGGCCAAGCTGTGCTGCAAAGGATCAGTCTTTACTTTCTGAGTGTCTCCGGAAGTGTCTGGGATCAATGAAAAAGGAAAAAGCCCAAAGGCATTGTAGGCCGAACAGTTTCCAGGCTGCCCCGTGGGAACAAACAAATGGGTTACAGAGCCTGGCATCATGCATCCCTGCGTGCATCCCAGAAGTCTCAGTGTTACATGATCTGGAAAACTATTCCTGTCTTTGGACATCTCTGATAACAGGACAGAGGCACAGAGCTCTGTGGCAGCTCCCTACTTAAGGCCTTAGGGGGATTCCCGTGATCTGTGGTGATCCCGAAGGGATAGAGACAGTGGAAATAGAGGCTGGGAAAAGATCTCCCTTGGAGCCAACCCAGGCTCAACTAAACAGAACATGGAAGAGAGAACACGCGGAGCAGCTAAAAAAATTTATTCGATACGCGGCCAGTGCTTGGACTTTGGTGTGATTTACTGTGTGCCTAACACGTGCAGATGTTGTCTCACGGGTGGCTGGAAGCTAACTGCATCTGTCTCTGATCTGCAAGCACATGATGCAGTCACGGGAGTATTCTAGCCTCGGACCGCCTTAGAGTCGTGTTAGTGTGGCCGTACCGTGCCTCCCTATGGCCAGGGTGGCTGCCCAAAGGATCAGGAGAATAACAGTAACTCACCACCACCACATCTGTGTCACGGCCCCAAATACATTGGGAAGGCAGGAACTCGGCTCGGAGTGGCAAACGACTCAGAGAGGCATGGGAAAAGAAAATCAAGAAGGCGTACTAAGGAACAATACACTCGGTAAGGAGAGCCTGAACATATGGGAGCTCTGCACACTTACTCAGCTGCTTTGTGAAAAGGTCCAGCTGCATGAGGGTGTTAGGATTCAGAGTTAAATCAAGTGTGCACTGATCCCTGCCCCTCGTTGGCATTGGGGCCAAGCTGTGTTGCAAAGGACCAGTCTTTCTTTTTGACTATCTCTGGATCTGTCTGGGATGAATGAGAAAGGAAAAAGCCCAAAGGCATGCTAGCTCAGATATATCCCTGGCTCCCACAGTGGGAACAAAGAAATGTGTTCCAAAGCCTTGAATCTAGCATTCCTCAGTGCATCCCAGAAATCTGAGTGTCCCAAGACCTGGAAAACTATTCCTGTCTTTGGAAATCTCTGATAACTGGACAGAGGCCCAGAGACCTGTGGCAGCTCCCTAGTTAAGGCCTTAGAGGTTTTCCTGTGATCTGTGGTGAACCCTAAGGCATGGAGACAGTGGAAAGAGAGTCTGGGAAAAGATATACCTGGGAGCCAAGCCAGGCTCAACCAAACGGAAGCTGGAAGAGAGAACACGTTGGGCAGCCAAAAATATTTATTCAAAACACGGCCAGTGGTTGGACTTGGGTGTGATTTACTGTGTGCCTAACAGGTACCGATGTTGTTTCACGGGGGTCTGAAAGCTAAATGCATCTGTCTTCGATCTGCAAGCACCTTATGCAGTCACGGAGGTACTCTAGCCTCAGACCGCCTTAGAGTCTTGTTAGTGTAGCCATCCCATGCCTGCCTTTGGCAAGGGTGGCTGCCCAAAAGAACAGGAGAGTAATAGTAACTCACCACCACCACATCTGCGTCATGGCCCCAAATACACTGGGAAGGCAGAAACTCGGCTTGGTGTGGCAAACGACTCAGAGAGGCATGGAAAGAAAAAATCAAGAAGGCATAGTAAGGAACAATACGCTCAGTAAGGAGAGCCTGAACGTATGGGATCTCTGCGCACTTACTCAGCTGCTTGCAGAAAACGTCAAGCTGCATGAGGGTGTTAGGATTCAGAGGTGCATCAAGTGGGCACTGCTCCCTGTCCCCTCGTTGGCAAGCTGTGTTGCAACGGATCACTCTTTTCTTTCTGAGTGTCTCCAGATCTCTCTGGGATCAATGAGAAAGAAAAAATCCCAAAGGCATGTGAGCTCAAATATATTACCGGCTGACCCCATGGGAACTGAAAAATGAGTTACAAAGCCTGGCATCTAGCATTCCTGGGTACATCCCAGAAGTCTCAGTGTCCCAAGACCTGCAAAACTATTCCTGTCTTTGGACATCTCTGATAACAGGACAGAGGCCCAGAGTTCTTTGGCAGCTCCTTAGTTAAGGCCTTAGCGGGATTCCCGTGATCTTTGGTGATCCCAAAAGGATAGAGACAGTGGAAAGAGAGGCTGGCAGAAGATCTCCCTGGGAGCCAAAGCAGGCTCAACCAAATGGAAGCTGGAAGAGACAAGACGTTCGGCAGCCAAAAAAACCTATTTGAGACTCGGCCAGGGGTTGGACTTGGGTGTGATTTACTGTGTGCCAAACACGTGCACATGTTGTCTCGCGTGTGGCTGCAAGCTAACTGCATCTGTCTCTGATCTGCAAGTACCTTATGCACTCACGGGAGTATTCGAGCCTTGGCCTGCATTAGAGCCATTTTTGTGTGGCCGTCCCGGACCCGTCTTTGGCCAGGGTGGTGGCCCAAAGGAGCAGGAGACCAACAGTAACTTACCACCACTCGATCTGAGTCAAGGCTCCAAATACATTGGGAAGGCAGGAACCCGTCTCGGTGTCACAAACGACTCAGAGAGGCATGGGAAAAGAAAATCAAGAAGGCATAGTAAGGAGCAATACACTCGGTATGGAGAGCCTGTTCGTACGGGATCTCTGTCCTCTTACTCAGCTGCTTTGCGAAAAGGTCGAGCTCCATGAGGGTGTTAAGATTCAGAGTTCCATCAAGTGTGCACTGATCCCTGTCCCCTCATTGTCATTGGGGTGAATATGTGTTGCAAAGGACCAGTCTTTCTTTTTGACTATCTCTGGATCTGTCTGGGATGAATGAGAAAGGAAAAAGCCCGAAGGCATGCTAGCTCAAATATATCCCTGGCTCCCAAAATGGGAACAAACAAATGTGTTACAAAGCCTTGAATCTAGCATTCCTCAGGGCATCCCAGAAATCTGAGTGTCCCAAGACCTGGAAAACTATTCCTGTCTTTGGAAATCTCTGATTACAGGACAGAGGCCCAGAGCCCTGTGGCAGCTCCCTAGTTAAGGCCTTAGGGGGTTTCCCGTGATCTGTGGTGAACCCTAAGGCATGGGGACAGTGGAAAGAGAGTCTGGGAAAAGATATACCTGGGAGCCAAGCCAGGCTCAACCAAACGGAAGCTGGAAGAGAGAACACGTTGGGCAGCCAAAAACATTTATTCAAAACACGGCCAGTGGTTAGACTTGGGTGTGATATACTGTGTGCCTAACACGTACAGATGTTGTCTCCCGGGTGTCTGGAAGCTAACTGATTCTGTCTTCGATCTGCAAGCACCTTATGCAGTCACGGAGGTACTCTAGCCTCAGACCACCTTAGAGTCATGTTAGTGTAGCCATCCTGTGCCTGCCTTTGGCAAGGGAGGCTGCCCAAAAGAACAGAACAATAATAGTAACTCACCACCACCACATCTGCGGCACGGCCCCAAATACACTGGGAAGGCAGGAACTTGGCTTGGTGTGGCAAACGACTCAGAGAGGCATGGAAAGAAAAAATCAAGAAGGCATAGTAAGGAACAATACACTCAGTAAGGAGAGCCTGAATGTATGAGATCTCTGCCCACTTACTCAGCTGCTTGCAGAAAACGTCAAGCTGCATGAGGGTGTTAGGATTCAGAGTTCCATGAAGTGGGCACTGCACCCTGTCCCCTCGTTGGCATTGGGGCCAAGCTGTGTTGCAACGGATCACTCTTTTCTTTCTGAGTGTCTCCAGATCTCTCTGGGATCAATGAGAAAGACAAAATCCCAAAGGCATGTGAGCTCAAATATATTACCGGCTGATCTCATGGGAGCTTAAAAATGAGTTACAAAGCCTGGCATCTAGCATTCCTGGGTACATCCCAGAAGTCTCAGTGTCCCAAGACCTGCAAAACTATTCCTGTCTTTGGACATCCCTGATAACAGGACAGAGGCCCAGAGTTCTTTGGCAGCTCCTTAGTTAAGGCCTTAGCGGGATTCCCGTGATCTTTGGTGATCCCAAAAGGATAGAGACAGTGGAAAGAGAGGCTGGCAGAAGATCTCCCTGGGAGCCAAAGCAGGCTCAACCAAATGGAAGCTGGAAGAGACAAGACGTTCGGCAGCCAAAAAAACCTATTTGAGACTCGGCCAGGGGTTGGACTTGGGTGTGATTTACTGTGTGCCAAACACGTGCACATGTTGTCTCGCGTGTGGCTGCAAGCTAACTGCATCTGTCTCTGATCTGCAAGTACCTTATGCACTCACGGGAGTATTCGAGCCTTGGCCTGCATTAGAGTCATTTTTGTGTGGCCGTCCCGGACCCATCTTTGGCCAGGGTGGCGGCCCAAAGGAGCAGGAGACCAACAGTAACTTACCACCACTCGATCTGAGTCAAGGCTCCAAATACATTGGGAAGGCAGGAACTCGTCTCGGTGTCACAAATGACTCAGAGAGGCGTGGGAAAAGAAAATCAAGAAGGCATAGTAAGGAGCAATACACTCGGTATGGAGAGCCTGTTCGTACGGGATCTCTGCCCACTTACTCAGCTGCTTGCAGAAAAGGTCAAGCTGCATGAGGGTGTTAGGATTCAGAGTTCCATCAAGTGGGTACTGCTCGGTGTCCCCTCGTTGGCATTGGGGCCAAGCTGTGCTGCAAAGGATCAGTCTTTACTTTCTGAGTGTCTCCGGAAGTGTCTGGGATCAATGAAAAAGGAAAAAGCCCAAAGGCATTGTAGGCCGAACAGTTTCCAGGCTGCCCCGTGGGAACAAACAAATGGGTTACAGAGCCTGGCATCATGCATCCCTGCGTGCATCCCAGAAGTCTCAGTGTTACATGATCTGGAAAACTATTCCTGTCTTTGGACATCTCTGATAACAGGACAGAGGCACAGAGCTCTGTGGCAGCTCCCTACTTAAGGCCTTAGGGGGATTCCCGTGATCTGTGGTGATCCCGAAGGGATAGAGACAGTGGAAATAGAGGCTGGGAAAAGATCTCCCTTGGAGCCAACCCAGGCTCAACTAAACAGAACATGGAAGAGAGAACACGCGGAGCAGCTAAAAAAATTTATTCGATACGCGGCCAGTGCTTGGACTTTGGTGTGATTTACTGTGTGCCTAACACGTGCAGATGTTGTCTCACGGGTGGCTGGAAGCTAACTGCATCTGTCTCTGATCTGCAAGCACATGATGCAGTCACGGGAGTATTCTAGCCTCGGACCGCCTTAGAGTCGTGTTAGTGTGGCCGTACCGTGCCTCCCTATGGCCAGGGTGGCTGCCCAAAGGATCAGGAGAATAACAGTAACTCACCACCACCACATCTGTGTCACGGCCCCAAATACATTGGGAAGGCAGGAACTCGGCTCGGAGTGGCAAACGACTCAGAGAGGCATGGGAAAAGAAAATCAAGAAGGCGTACTAAGGAACAATACACTCGGTAAGGAGAGCCTGAACATATGGGAGCTCTGCACACTTACTCAGCTGCTTTGTGAAAAGGTCCAGCTGCATGAGGGTGTTAGGATTCAGAGTTAAATCAAGTGTGCACTGATCCCTGCCCCTCGTTGGCATTGGGGCCAAGCTGTGTTGCAAAGGACCAGTCTTTCTTTTTGACTATCTCTGGATCTGTCTGGGATGAATGAGAAAGGAAAAAGCCCAAAGGCATGCTAGCTCAGATATATCCCTGGCTCCCACAGTGGGAACAAAGAAATGTGTTCCAAAGCCTTGAATCTAGCATTCCTCAGTGCATCCCAGAAATCTGAGTGTCCCAAGACCTGGAAAACTATTCCTGTCTTTGGAAATCTCTGATAACTGGACAGAGGCCCAGAGACCTGTGGCAGCTCCCTAGTTAAGGCCTTAGAGGTTTTCCTGTGATCTGTGGTGAACCCTAAGGCATGGAGACAGTGGAAAGAGAGTCTGGGAAAAGATATACCTGGGAGCCAAGCCAGGCTCAACCAAACGGAAGCTGGAAGAGAGAACACGTTGGGCAGCCAAAAATATTTATTCAAAACACGGCCAGTGGTTGGACTTGGGTGTGATTTACTGTGTGCCTAACAGGTACCGATGTTGTTTCACGGGGGTCTGAAAGCTAAATGCATCTGTCTTCGATCTGCAAGCACCTTATGCAGTCACGGAGGTACTCTAGCCTCAGACCGCCTTAGAGTCTTGTTAGTGTAGCCATCCCATGCCTGCCTTTGGCAAGGGTGGCTGCCCAAAAGAACAGGAGAGTAATAGTAACTCACCACCACCACATCTGCGTCATGGCCCCAAATACACTGGGAAGGCAGAAACTCGGCTTGGTGTGGCAAACGACTCAGAGAGGCATGGAAAGAAAAAATCAAGAAGGCATAGTAAGGAACAATACGCTCAGTAAGGAGAGCCTGAACGTATGGGATCTCTGCGCACTTACTCAGCTGCTTGCAGAAAACGTCAAGCTGCATGAGGGTGTTAGGATTCAGAGGTGCATCAAGTGGGCACTGCTCCCTGTCCCCTCGTTGGCAAGCTGTGTTGCAACGGATCACTCTTTTCTTTCTGAGTGTCTCCAGATCTCTCTGGGATCAATGAGAAAGAAAAAATCCCAAAGGCATGTGAGCTCAAATATATTACCGGCTGACCCCATGGGAACTGAAAAATGAGTTACAAAGCCTGGCATCTAGCATTCCTGGGTACATCCCAGAAGTCTCAGTGTCCCAAGACCTGCAAAACTATTCCTGTCTTTGGACATCTCTGATAACAGGACAGAGGCCCAGAGTTCTTTGGCAGCTCCTTAGTTAAGGCCTTAGCGGGATTCCCGTGATCTTTGGTGATCCCAAAAGGATAGAGACAGTGGAAAGAGAGGCTGGCAGAAGATCTCCCTGGGAGCCAAAGCAGGCTCAACCAAATGGAAGCTGGAAGAGACAAGACGTTCGGCAGCCAAAAAAACCTATTTGAGACTCGGCCAGGGGTTGGACTTGGGTGTGATTTACTGTGTGCCAAACACGTGCACATGTTGTCTCGCGTGTGGCTGCAAGCTAACTGCATCTGTCTCTGATCTGCAAGTACCTTATGCACTCACGGGAGTATTCGAGCCTTGGCCTGCATTAGAGCCATTTTTGTGTGGCCGTCCCGGACCCGTCTTTGGCCAGGGTGGTGGCCCAAAGGAGCAGGAGACCAACAGTAACTTACCACCACTCGATCTGAGTCAAGGCTCCAAATACATTGGGAAGGCAGGAACCCGTCTCGGTGTCACAAACGACTCAGAGAGGCATGGGAAAAGAAAATCAAGAAGGCATAGTAAGGAGCAATACACTCGGTATGGAGAGCCTGTTCGTACGGGATCTCTGTCCTCTTACTCAGCTGCTTTGCGAAAAGGTCGAGCTCCATGAGGGTGTTAAGATTCAGAGTTCCATCAAGTGTGCACTGATCCCTGTCCCCTCATTGTCATTGGGGTGAATATGTGTTGCAAAGGACCAGTCTTTCTTTTTGACTATCTCTGGATCTGTCTGGGATGAATGAGAAAGGAAAAAGCCCGAAGGCATGCTAGCTCAAATATATCCCTGGCTCCCAAAATGGGAACAAACAAATGTGTTACAAAGCCTTGAATCTAGCATTCCTCAGGGCATCCCAGAAATCTGAGTGTCCCAAGACCTGGAAAACTATTCCTGTCTTTGGAAATCTCTGATTACAGGACAGAGGCCCAGAGCCCTGTGGCAGCTCCCTAGTTAAGGCCTTAGGGGGTTTCCCGTGATCTGTGGTGAACCCTAAGGCATGGGGACAGTGGAAAGAGAGTCTGGGAAAAGATATACCTGGGAGCCAAGCCAGGCTCAACCAAACGGAAGCTGGAAGAGAGAACACGTTGGGCAGCCAAAAACATTTATTCAAAACACGGCCAGTGGTTAGACTTGGGTGTGATATACTGTGTGCCTAACACGTACAGATGTTGTCTCCCGGGTGTCTGGAAGCTAACTGATTCTGTCTTCGATCTGCAAGCACCTTATGCAGTCACGGAGGTACTCTAGCCTCAGACCACCTTAGAGTCATGTTAGTGTAGCCATCCTGTGCCTGCCTTTGGCAAGGGAGGCTGCCCAAAAGAACAGAACAATAATAGTAACTCACCACCACCACATCTGCGGCACGGCCCCAAATACACTGGGAAGGCAGGAACTTGGCTTGGTGTGGCAAACGACTCAGAGAGGCATGGAAAGAAAAAATCAAGAAGGCATAGTAAGGAACAATACACTCAGTAAGGAGAGCCTGAATGTATGAGATCTCTGCCCACTTACTCAGCTGCTTGCAGAAAACGTCAAGCTGCATGAGGGTGTTAGGATTCAGAGTTCCATGAAGTGGGCACTGCACCCTGTCCCCTCGTTGGCATTGGGGCCAAGCTGTGTTGCAACGGATCACTCTTTTCTTTCTGAGTGTCTCCAGATCTCTCTGGGATCAATGAGAAAGACAAAATCCCAAAGGCATGTGAGCTCAAATATATTACCGGCTGATCTCATGGGAGCTTAAAAATGAGTTACAAAGCCTGGCATCTAGCATTCCTGGGTACATCCCAGAAGTCTCAGTGTCCCAAGACCTGCAAAACTATTCCTGTCTTTGGACATCCCTGATAACAGGACAGAGGCCCAGAGTTCTTTGGCAGCTCCTTAGTTAAGGCCTTAGCGGGATTCCCGTGATCTTTGGTGATCCCAAAAGGATAGAGACAGTGGAAAGAGAGGCTGGCAGAAGATCTCCCTGGGAGCCAAAGCAGGCTCAACCAAATGGAAGCTGGAAGAGACAAGACGTTCGGCAGCCAAAAAAACCTATTTGAGACTCGGCCAGGGGTTGGACTTGGGTGTGATTTACTGTGTGCCAAACACGTGCACATGTTGTCTCGCGTGTGGCTGCAAGCTAACTGCATCTGTCTCTGATCTGCAAGTACCTTATGCACTCACGGGAGTATTCGAGCCTTGGCCTGCATTAGAGTCATTTTTGTGTGGCCGTCCCGGACCCATCTTTGGCCAGGGTGGCGGCCCAAAGGAGCAGGAGACCAACAGTAACTTACCACCACTCGATCTGAGTCAAGGCTCCAAATACATTGGGAAGGCAGGAACTCGTCTCGGTGTCACAAATGACTCAGAGAGGCGTGGGAAAAGAAAATCAAGAAGGCATAGTAAGGAGCAATACACTCGGTATGGAGAGCCTGTTCGTACGGGATCTCTGCCCACTTACTCAGCTGCTTGCAGAAAAGGTCAAGCTGCATGAGGGTGTTAGGATTCAGAGTTCCATCAAGTGGGTACTGCTCGGTGTCCCCTCGTTGGCATTGGGGCCAAGCTGTGCTGCAAAGGATCAGTCTTTACTTTCTGAGTGTCTCCGGAAGTGTCTGGGATCAATGAAAAAGGAAAAAGCCCAAAGGCATTGTAGGCCGAACAGTTTCCAGGCTGCCCCGTGGGAACAAACAAATGGGTTACAGAGCCTGGCATCATGCATCCCTGCGTGCATCCCAGAAGTCTCAGTGTTACATGATCTGGAAAACTATTCCTGTCTTTGGACATCTCTGATAACAGGACAGAGGCACAGAGCTCTGTGGCAGCTCCCTACTTAAGGCCTTAGGGGGATTCCCGTGATCTGTGGTGATCCCGAAGGGATAGAGACAGTGGAAATAGAGGCTGGGAAAAGATCTCCCTTGGAGCCAACCCAGGCTCAACTAAACAGAACATGGAAGAGAGAACACGCGGAGCAGCTAAAAAAATTTATTCGATACGCGGCCAGTGCTTGGACTTTGGTGTGATTTACTGTGTGCCTAACACGTGCAGATGTTGTCTCACGGGTGGCTGGAAGCTAACTGCATCTGTCTCTGATCTGCAAGCACATGATGCAGTCACGGGAGTATTCTAGCCTCGGACCGCCTTAGAGTCGTGTTAGTGTGGCCGTACCGTGCCTCCCTATGGCCAGGGTGGCTGCCCAAAGGATCAGGAGAATAACAGTAACTCACCACCACCACATCTGTGTCACGGCCCCAAATACATTGGGAAGGCAGGAACTCGGCTCGGAGTGGCAAACGACTCAGAGAGGCATGGGAAAAGAAAATCAAGAAGGCGTACTAAGGAACAATACACTCGGTAAGGAGAGCCTGAACATATGGGAGCTCTGCACACTTACTCAGCTGCTTTGTGAAAAGGTCCAGCTGCATGAGGGTGTTAGGATTCAGAGTTAAATCAAGTGTGCACTGATCCCTGCCCCTCGTTGGCATTGGGGCCAAGCTGTGTTGCAAAGGACCAGTCTTTCTTTTTGACTATCTCTGGATCTGTCTGGGATGAATGAGAAAGGAAAAAGCCCAAAGGCATGCTAGCTCAGATATATCCCTGGCTCCCACAGTGGGAACAAAGAAATGTGTTCCAAAGCCTTGAATCTAGCATTCCTCAGTGCATCCCAGAAATCTGAGTGTCCCAAGACCTGGAAAACTATTCCTGTCTTTGGAAATCTCTGATAACTGGACAGAGGCCCAGAGACCTGTGGCAGCTCCCTAGTTAAGGCCTTAGAGGTTTTCCTGTGATCTGTGGTGAACCCTAAGGCATGGAGACAGTGGAAAGAGAGTCTGGGAAAAGATATACCTGGGAGCCAAGCCAGGCTCAACCAAACGGAAGCTGGAAGAGAGAACACGTTGGGCAGCCAAAAATATTTATTCAAAACACGGCCAGTGGTTGGACTTGGGTGTGATTTACTGTGTGCCTAACAGGTACCGATGTTGTTTCACGGGGGTCTGAAAGCTAAATGCATCTGTCTTCGATCTGCAAGCACCTTATGCAGTCACGGAGGTACTCTAGCCTCAGACCGCCTTAGAGTCTTGTTAGTGTAGCCATCCCATGCCTGCCTTTGGCAAGGGTGGCTGCCCAAAAGAACAGGAGAGTAATAGTAACTCACCACCACCACATCTGCGTCATGGCCCCAAATACACTGGGAAGGCAGAAACTCGGCTTGGTGTGGCAAACGACTCAGAGAGGCATGGAAAGAAAAAATCAAGAAGGCATAGTAAGGAACAATACGCTCAGTAAGGAGAGCCTGAACGTATGGGATCTCTGCGCACTTACTCAGCTGCTTGCAGAAAACGTCAAGCTGCATGAGGGTGTTAGGATTCAGAGGTGCATCAAGTGGGCACTGCTCCCTGTCCCCTCGTTGGCAAGCTGTGTTGCAACGGATCACTCTTTTCTTTCTGAGTGTCTCCAGATCTCTCTGGGATCAATGAGAAAGAAAAAATCCCAAAGGCATGTGAGCTCAAATATATTACCGGCTGACCCCATGGGAACTGAAAAATGAGTTACAAAGCCTGGCATCTAGCATTCCTGGGTACATCCCAGAAGTCTCAGTGTCCCAAGACCTGCAAAACTATTCCTGTCTTTGGACATCTCTGATAACAGGACAGAGGCCCAGAGTTCTTTGGCAGCTCCTTAGTTAAGGCCTTAGCGGGATTCCCGTGATCTTTGGTGATCCCAAAAGGATAGAGACAGTGGAAAGAGAGGCTGGCAGAAGATCTCCCTGGGAGCCAAAGCAGGCTCAACCAAATGGAAGCTGGAAGAGACAAGACGTTCGGCAGCCAAAAAAACCTATTTGAGACTCGGCCAGGGGTTGGACTTGGGTGTGATGTACTGTGTGCCAAACACGTGCACATGTTGTCTCGCGTGTGGCTGCAAGCTAACTGCATCTGTCTCTGATCTGCAAGTACCTTATGCACTCACGGGAGTATTCGAGCCTTGGCCTGCATTAGAGCCATTTTTGTGTGGCCGTCCCGGACCCGTCTTTGGCCAGGGTGGTGGCCCAAAGGAGCAGGAGACCAACAGTAACTTACCACCACTCGATCTGAGTCAAGGCTCCAAATACATTGGGAAGGCAGGAACCCGTCTCGGTGTCACAAACGACTCAGAGAGGCATGGGAAAAGAAAATCAAGAAGGCATAGTAAGGAGCAATACACTCGGTATGGAGAGCCTGTTCGTACGGGATCTCTGTCCTCTTACTCAGCTGCTTTGCGAAAAGGTCGAGCTCCATGAGGGTGTTAAGATTCAGAGTTCCATCAAGTGTGCACTGATCCCTGTCCCCTCATTGTCATTGGGGTGAATATGTGTTGCAAAGGACCAGTCTTTCTTTTTGACTATCTCTGGATCTGTCTGGGATGAATGAGAAAGGAAAAAGCCCGAAGGCATGCTAGCTCAAATATATCCCTGGCTCCCAAAATGGGAACAAACAAATGTGTTACAAAGCCTTGAATCTAGCATTCCTCAGGGCATCCCAGAAATCTGAGTGTCCCAAGACCTGGAAAACTATTCCTGTCTTTGGAAATCTCTGATTACAGGACAGAGGCCCAGAGCCCTGTGGCAGCTCCCTAGTTAAGGCCTTAGGGGGTTTCCCGTGATCTGTGGTGAACCCTAAGGCATGGGGACAGTGGAAAGAGAGTCTGGGAAAAGATATACCTGGGAGCCAAGCCAGGCTCAACCAAACGGAAGCTGGAAGAGAGAACACGTTGGGCAGCCAAAAACATTTATTCAAAACACGGCCAGTGGTTAGACTTGGGTGTGATATACTGTGTGCCTAACACGTACAGATGTTGTCTCCCGGGTGTCTGGAAGCTAACTGATTCTGTCTTCGATCTGCAAGCACCTTATGCAGTCACGGAGGTACTCTAGCCTCAGACCACCTTAGAGTCATGTTAGTGTAGCCATCCTGTGCCTGCCTTTGGCAAGGGAGGCTGCCCAAAAGAACAGAACAATAATAGTAACTCACCACCACCACATGTGCGTCACGGCCCCAAATACACTGGGAAGGCAGGAACTTGGCTTGGTGTGGCAAACGACTCAGAGAGGCATGGAAAGAAAAAATCAAGAAGGCATAGTAAGGAACAATACACTCAGTAAGGAGAGCCTGAATGTATGAGATCTCTGCCCACTTACTCAGCTGCTTGCAGAAAACGTCAAGCTGCATGAGGGTGTTAGGATTCAGAGTTCCATGAAGTGGGCACTGCACCCTGTCCCCTCGTTGGCATTGGGGCCAAGCTGTGTTGCAACGGATCACTCTTTTCTTTCTGAGTGTCTCCAGATCTCTCTGGGATCAATGAGAAAGACAAAATCCCAAAGGCATGTGAGCTCAAATATATTACCGGCTGATCTCATGGGAGCTTAAAAATGAGTTACAAAGCCTGGCATCTAGCATTCCTGGGTACATCCCAGAAGTCTCAGTGTCCCAAGACCTGCAAAACTATTCCTGTCTTTGGACATCCCTGATAACAGGACAGAGGCCCAGAGTTCTTTGGCAGCTCCTTAGTTAAGGCCTTAGCGGGATTCCCGTGATCTTTGGTGATCCCAAAAGGATAGAGACAGTGGAAAGAGAGGCTGGCAGAAGATCTCCCTGGGAGCCAAAGCAGGCTCAACCAAATGGAAGCTGGAAGAGACAAGACGTTCGGCAGCCAAAAAAACCTATTTGAGACTCGGCCAGGGGTTGGACTTGGGTGTGATTTACTGTGTGCCAAACACGTGCACATGTTGTCTCGCGTGTGGCTGCAAGCTAACTGCATCTGTCTCTGATCTGCAAGTACCTTATGCACTCACGGGAGTATTCGAGCCTTGGCCTGCATTAGAGTCATTTTTGTGTGGCCGTCCCGGACCCATCTTTGGCCAGGGTGGCGGCCCAAAGGAGCAGGAGACCAACAGTAACTTACCACCACTCGATCTGAGTCAAGGCTCCAAATACATTGGGAAGGCAGGAACTCGTCTCGGTGTCACAAATGACTCAGAGAGGCGTGGGAAAAGAAAATCAAGAAGGCATAGTAAGGAGCAATACACTCGGTATGGAGAGCCTGTTCGTACGGGATCTCTGCCCACTTACTCAGCTGCTTGCAGAAAAGGTCAAGCTGCATGAGGGTGTTAGGATTCAGAGTTCCATCAAGTGGGTACTGCTCGGTGTCCCCTCGTTGGCATTGGGGCCAAGCTGTGCTGCAAAGGATCAGTCTTTACTTTCTGAGTGTCTCCGGAAGTGTCTGGGATCAATGAAAAAGGAAAAAGCCCAAAGGCATTGTAGGCCGAACAGTTTCCAGGCTGCCCCGTGGGAACAAACAAATGGGTTACAGAGCCTGGCATCATGCATCCCTGCGTGCATCCCAGAAGTCTCAGTGTTACATGATCTGGAAAACTATTCCTGTCTTTGGACATCTCTGATAACAGGACAGAGGCACAGAGCTCTGTGGCAGCTCCCTACTTAAGGCCTTAGGGGGATTCCCGTGATCTGTGGTGATCCCGAAGGGATAGAGACAGTGGAAATAGAGGCTGGGAAAAGATCTCCCTTGGAGCCAACCCAGGCTCAACTAAACAGAACATGGAAGAGAGAACACGCGGAGCAGCTAAAAAAATTTATTCGATACGCGGCCAGTGCTTGGACTTTGGTGTGATTTACTGTGTGCCTAACACGTGCAGATGTTGTCTCACGGGTGGCTGGAAGCTAACTGCATCTGTCTCTGATCTGCAAGCACATGATGCAGTCACGGGAGTATTCTAGCCTCGGACCGCCTTAGAGTCGTGTTAGTGTGGCCGTACCGTGCCTCCCTATGGCCAGGGTGGCTGCCCAAAGGATCAGGAGAATAACAGTAACTCACCACCACCACATCTGTGTCACGGCCCCAAATACATTGGGAAGGCAGGAACTCGGCTCGGAGTGGCAAACGACTCAGAGAGGCATGGGAAAAGAAAATCAAGAAGGCGTACTAAGGAACAATACACTCGGTAAGGAGAGCCTGAACATATGGGAGCTCTGCACACTTACTCAGCTGCTTTGTGAAAAGGTCCAGCTGCATGAGGGTGTTAGGATTCAGAGTTAAATCAAGTGTGCACTGATCCCTGCCCCTCGTTGGCATTGGGGCCAAGCTGTGTTGCAAAGGACCAGTCTTTCTTTTTGACTATCTCTGGATCTGTCTGGGATGAGTGAGAAAGGAAAAAGCCCAAAGGCATGCTAGCTCAGATATATCCCTGGCTCCCACAGTGGGAACAAAGAAATGTGTTCCAAAGCCTTGAATCTAGCATTCCTCAGTGCATCCCAGAAATCTGAGTGTCCCAAGACCTGGAAAACTATTCCTGTCTTTGGAAATCTCTGATAACTGGACAGAGGCCCAGAGACCTGTGGCAGCTCCCTAGTTAAGGCCTTAGAGGTTTTCCTGTGATCTGTGGTGAACCCTAAGGCATGGAGACAGTGGAAAGAGAGTCTGGGAAAAGATATACCTGGGAGCCAAGCCAGGCTCAACCAAACGGAAGCTGGAAGAGAGAACACGTTGGGCAGCCAAAAATATTTATTCAAAACACGGCCAGTGGTTGGACTTGGGTGTGATTTACTGTGTGCCTAACAGGTACCGATGTTGTTTCACGGGGGTCTGAAAGCTAAATGCATCTGTCTTCGATCTGCAAGCACCTTATGCAGTCACGGAGGTACTCTAGCCTCAGACCGCCTTAGAGTCTTGTTAGTGTAGCCATCCCATGCCTGCCTTTGGCAAGGGTGGCTGCCCAAAAGAACAGGAGAGTAATAGTAACTCACCACCACCACATCTGCGTCATGGCCCCAAATACACTGGGAAGGCAGAAACTCGGCTTGGTGTGGCAAACGACTCAGAGAGGCATGGAAAGAAAAAATCAAGAAGGCATAGTAAGGAACAATACGCTCAGTAAGGAGAGCCTGAACGTATGGGATCTCTGCGCACTTACTCAGCTGCTTGCAGAAAACGTCAAGCTGCATGAGGGTGTTAGGATTCAGAGGTGCATCAAGTGGGCACTGCTCCCTGTCCCCTCGTTGGCAAGCTGTGTTGCAACGGATCACTCTTTTCTTTCTGAGTGTCTCCAGATCTCTCTGGGATCAATGAGAAAGAAAAAATCCCAAAGGCATGTGAGCTCAAATATATTACCGGCTGACCCCATGGGAACTGAAAAATGAGTTACAAAGCCTGGCATCTAGCATTCCTGGGTACATCCCAGAAGTCTCAGTGTCCCAAGACCTGCAAAACTATTCCTGTCTTTGGACATCTCTGATAACAGGACAGAGGCCCAGAGTTCTTTGGCAGCTCCTTAGTTAAGGCCTTAGCGGGATTCCCGTGATCTTTGGTGATCCCAAAAGGATAGAGACAGTGGAAAGAGAGGCTGGCAGAAGATCTCCCTGGGAGCCAAAGCAGGCTCAACCAAATGGAAGCTGGAAGAGACAAGACGTTCGGCAGCCAAAAAAACCTATTTGAGACTCGGCCAGGGGTTGGACTTGGGTGTGATGTACTGTGTGCCAAACACGTGCACATGTTGTCTCGCGTGTGGCTGCAAGCTAACTGCATCTGTCTCTGATCTGCAAGTACCTTATGCACTCACGGGAGTATTCGAGCCTTGGCCTGCATTAGAGCCATTTTTGTGTGGCCGTCCCGGACCCGTCTTTGGCCAGGGTGGTGGCCCAAAGGAGCAGGAGACCAACAGTAACTTACCACCACTCGATCTGAGTCAAGGCTCCAAATACATTGGGAAGGCAGGAACCCGTCTCGGTGTCACAAACGACTCAGAGAGGCATGGGAAAAGAAAATCAAGAAGGCATAGTAAGGAGCAATACACTCGGTATGGAGAGCCTGTTCGTACGGGATCTCTGTCCTCTTACTCAGCTGCTTTGCGAAAAGGTCGAGCTCCATGAGGGTGTTAAGATTCAGAGTTCCATCAAGTGTGCACTGATCCCTGTCCCCTCATTGTCATTGGGGTGAATATGTGTTGCAAAGGACCAGTCTTTCTTTTTGACTATCTCTGGATCTGTCTGGGATGAATGAGAAAGGAAAAAGCCCGAAGGCATGCTAGCTCAAATATATCCCTGGCTCCCAAAATGGGAACAAACAAATGTGTTACAAAGCCTTGAATCTAGCATTCCTCAGGGCATCCCAGAAATCTGAGTGTCCCAAGACCTGGAAAACTATTCCTGTCTTTGGAAATCTCTGATTACAGGACAGAGGCCCAGAGCCCTGTGGCAGCTCCCTAGTTAAGGCCTTAGGGGGTTTCCCGTGATCTGTGGTGAACCCTAAGGCATGGGGACAGTGGAAAGAGAGTCTGGGAAAAGATATACCTGGGAGCCAAGCCAGGCTCAACCAAACGGAAGCTGGAAGAGAGAACACGTTGGGCAGCCAAAAACATTTATTCAAAACACGGCCAGTGGTTAGACTTGGGTGTGATATACTGTGTGCCTAACACGTACAGATGTTGTCTCCCGGGTGTCTGGAAGCTAACTGATTCTGTCTTCGATCTGCAAGCACCTTATGCAGTCACGGAGGTACTCTAGCCTCAGACCACCTTAGAGTCATGTTAGTGTAGCCATCCTGTGCCTGCCTTTGGCAAGGGAGGCTGCCCAAAAGAACAGAACAATAATAGTAACTCACCACCACCACATGTGCGTCACGGCCCCAAATACACTGGGAAGGCAGGAACTTGGCTTGGTGTGGCAAACGACTCAGAGAGGCATGGAAAGAAAAAATCAAGAAGGCATAGTAAGGAACAATACACTCAGTAAGGAGAGCCTGAATGTATGAGATCTCTGCCCACTTACTCAGCTGCTTGCAGAAAACGTCAAGCTGCATGAGGGTGTTAGGATTCAGAGTTCCATGAAGTGGGCACTGCACCCTGTCCCCTCGTTGGCATTGGGGCCAAGCTGTGTTGCAACGGATCACTCTTTTCTTTCTGAGTGTCTCCAGATCTCTCTGGGATCAATGAGAAAGACAAAATCCCAAAGGCATGTGAGCTCAAATATATTACCGGCTGATCTCATGGGAGCTTAAAAATGAGTTACAAAGCCTGGCATCTAGCATTCCTGGGTACATCCCAGAAGTCTCAGTGTCCCAAGACCTGCAAAACTATTCCTGTCTTTGGACATCCCTGATAACAGGACAGAGGCCCAGAGTTCTTTGGCAGCTCCTTAGTTAAGGCCTTAGCGGGATTCCCGTGATCTTTGGTGATCCCAAAAGGATAGAGACAGTGGAAAGAGAGGCTGGCAGAAGATCTCCCTGGGAGCCAAAGCAGGCTCAACCAAATGGAAGCTGGAAGAGACAAGACGTTCGGCAGCCAAAAAAACCTATTTGAGACTCGGCCAGGGGTTGGACTTGGGTGTGATTTACTGTGTGCCAAACACGTGCACATGTTGTCTCGCGTGTGGCTGCAAGCTAACTGCATCTGTCTCTGATCTGCAAGTACCTTATGCACTCACGGGAGTATTCGAGCCTTGGCCTGCATTAGAGTCATTTTTGTGTGGCCGTCCCGGACCCATCTTTGGCCAGGGTGGCGGCCCAAAGGAGCAGGAGACCAACAGTAACTTACCACCACTCGATCTGAGTCAAGGCTCCAAATACATTGGGAAGGCAGGAACTCGTCTCGGTGTCACAAATGACTCAGAGAGGCGTGGGAAAAGAAAATCAAGAAGGCATAGTAAGGAGCAATACACTCGGTATGGAGAGCCTGTTCGTACGGGATCTCTGCCCACTTACTCAGCTGCTTGCAGAAAAGGTCAAGCTGCATGAGGGTGTTAGGATTCAGAGTTCCATCAAGTGGGTACTGCTCGGTGTCCCCTCGTTGGCATTGGGGCCAAGCTGTGCTGCAAAGGATCAGTCTTTACTTTCTGAGTGTCTCCGGAAGTGTCTGGGATCAATGAAAAAGGAAAAAGCCCAAAGGCATTGTAGGCCGAACAGTTTCCAGGCTGCCCCGTGGGAACAAACAAATGGGTTACAGAGCCTGGCATCATGCATCCCTGCGTGCATCCCAGAAGTCTCAGTGTTACATGATCTGGAAAACTATTCCTGTCTTTGGACATCTCTGATAACAGGACAGAGGCACAGAGCTCTGTGGCAGCTCCCTACTTAAGGCCTTAGGGGGATTCCCGTGATCTGTGGTGATCCCGAAGGGATAGAGACAGTGGAAATAGAGGCTGGGAAAAGATCTCCCTTGGAGCCAACCCAGGCTCAACTAAACAGAACATGGAAGAGAGAACACGCGGAGCAGCTAAAAAAATTTATTCGATACGCGGCCAGTGCTTGGACTTTGGTGTGATTTACTGTGTGCCTAACACGTGCAGATGTTGTCTCACGGGTGGCTGGAAGCTAACTGCATCTGTCTCTGATCTGCAAGCACATGATGCAGTCACGGGAGTATTCTAGCCTCGGACCGCCTTAGAGTCGTGTTAGTGTGGCCGTACCGTGCCTCCCTATGGCCAGGGTGGCTGCCCAAAGGATCAGGAGAATAACAGTAACTCACCACCACCACATCTGTGTCACGGCCCCAAATACATTGGGAAGGCAGGAACTCGGCTCGGAGTGGCAAACGACTCAGAGAGGCATGGGAAAAGAAAATCAAGAAGGCGTACTAAGGAACAATACACTCGGTAAGGAGAGCCTGAACATATGGGAGCTCTGCACACTTACTCAGCTGCTTTGTGAAAAGGTCCAGCTGCATGAGGGTGTTAGGATTCAGAGTTAAATCAAGTGTGCACTGATCCCTGCCCCTCGTTGGCATTGGGGCCAAGCTGTGTTGCAAAGGACCAGTCTTTCTTTTTGACTATCTCTGGATCTGTCTGGGATGAATGAGAAAGGAAAAAGCCCAAAGGCATGCTAGCTCAGATATATCCCTGGCTCCCACAGTGGGAACAAAGAAATGTGTTCCAAAGCCTTGAATCTAGCATTCCTCAGTGCATCCCAGAAATCTGAGTGTCCCAAGACCTGGAAAACTATTCCTGTCTTTGGAAATCTCTGATAACTGGACAGAGGCCCAGAGACCTGTGGCAGCTCCCTAGTTAAGGCCTTAGAGGTTTTCCTGTGATCTGTGGTGAACCCTAAGGCATGGAGACAGTGGAAAGAGAGTCTGGGAAAAGATATACCTGGGAGCCAAGCCAGGCTCAACCAAACGGAAGCTGGAAGAGAGAACACGTTGGGCAGCCAAAAATATTTATTCAAAACACGGCCAGTGGTTGGACTTGGGTGTGATTTACTGTGTGCCTAACAGGTACCGATGTTGTTTCACGGGGGTCTGAAAGCTAAATGCATCTGTCTTCGATCTGCAAGCACCTTATGCAGTCACGGAGGTACTCTAGCCTCAGACCGCCTTAGAGTCTTGTTAGTGTAGCCATCCCATGCCTGCCTTTGGCAAGGGTGGCTGCCCAAAAGAACAGGAGAGTAATAGTAACTCACCACCACCACATCTGCGTCATGGCCCCAAATACACTGGGAAGGCAGAAACTCGGCTTGGTGTGGCAAACGACTCAGAGAGGCATGGAAAGAAAAAATCAAGAAGGCATAGTAAGGAACAATACGCTCAGTAAGGAGAGCCTGAACGTATGGGATCTCTGCGCACTTACTCAGCTGCTTGCAGAAAACGTCAAGCTGCATGAGGGTGTTAGGATTCAGAGGTGCATCAAGTGGGCACTGCTCCCTGTCCCCTCGTTGGCAAGCTGTGTTGCAACGGATCACTCTTTTCTTTCTGAGTGTCTCCAGATCTCTCTGGGATCAATGAGAAAGAAAAAATCCCAAAGGCATGTGAGCTCAAATATATTACCGGCTGACCCCATGGGAACTGAAAAATGAGTTACAAAGCCTGGCATCTAGCATTCCTGGGTACATCCCAGAAGTCTCAGTGTCCCAAGACCTGCAAAACTATTCCTGTCTTTGGACATCTCTGATAACAGGACAGAGGCCCAGAGTTCTTTGGCAGCTCCTTAGTTAAGGCCTTAGCGGGATTCCCGTGATCTTTGGTGATCCCAAAAGGATAGAGACAGTGGAAAGAGAGGCTGGCAGAAGATCTCCCTGGGAGCCAAAGCAGGCTCAACCAAATGGAAGCTGGAAGAGACAAGACGTTCGGCAGCCAAAAAAACCTATTTGAGACTCGGCCAGGGGTTGGACTTGGGTGTGATTTACTGTGTGCCAAACACGTGCACATGTTGTCTCGCGTGTGGCTGCAAGCTAACTGCATCTGTCTCTGATCTGCAAGTACCTTATGCACTCACGGGAGTATTCGAGCCTTGGCCTGCATTAGAGCCATTTTTGTGTGGCCGTCCCGGACCCGTCTTTGGCCAGGGTGGTGGCCCAAAGGAGCAGGAGACCAACAGTAACTTACCACCACTCGATCTGAGTCAAGGCTCCAAATACATTGGGAAGGCAGGAACCCGTCTCGGTGTCACAAACGACTCAGAGAGGCATGGGAAAAGAAAATCAAGAAGGCATAGTAAGGAGCAATACACTCGGTATGGAGAGCCTGTTCGTACGGGATCTCTGTCCTCTTACTCAGCTGCTTTGCGAAAAGGTCGAGCTCCATGAGGGTGTTAAGATTCAGAGTTCCATCAAGTGTGCACTGATCCCTGTCCCCTCATTGTCATTGGGGTGAATATGTGTTGCAAAGGACCAGTCTTTCTTTTTGACTATCTCTGGATCTGTCTGGGATGAATGAGAAAGGAAAAAGCCCGAAGGCATGCTAGCTCAAATATATCCCTGGCTCCCAAAATGGGAACAAACAAATGTGTTACAAAGCCTTGAATCTAGCATTCCTCAGGGCATCCCAGAAATCTGAGTGTCCCAAGACCTGGAAAACTATTCCTGTCTTTGGAAATCTCTGATTACAGGACAGAGGCCCAGAGCCCTGTGGCAGCTCCCTAGTTAAGGCCTTAGGGGGTTTCCCGTGATCTGTGGTGAACCCTAAGGCATGGGGACAGTGGAAAGAGAGTCTGGGAAAAGATATACCTGGGAGCCAAGCCAGGCTCAACCAAACGGAAGCTGGAAGAGAGAACACGTTGGGCAGCCAAAAATATTTATTCAAAACACGGCCAGTGGTTAGACTTGGGTGTGATATACTGTGTGCCTAACACGTACAGATGTTGTCTCCCGGGTGTCTGGAAGCTAACTGATTCTGTCTTCGATCTGCAAGCACCTTATGCAGTCACGGAGGTACTCTAGCCTCAGACCACCTTAGAGTCATGTTAGTGTAGCCATCCTGTGCCTGCCTTTGGCAAGGGAGGCTGCCCAAAAGAACAGAACAATAATAGTAACTCACCACCACCACATCTGCGTCACGGCCCCAAATACACTGGGAAGGCAGGAACTTGGCTTGGTGTGGCAAACGACTCAGAGAGGCATGGAAAGAAAAAATCAAGAAGGCATAGTAAGGAACAATACACTCAGTAAGGAGAGCCTGAATGTATGAGATCTCTGCCCACTTACTCAGCTGCTTGCAGAAAACGTCAAGCTGCATGAGGGTGTTAGGATTCAGAGTTCCATGAAGTGGGCATTGCACCCTGTCCCCTCGTTGGCATTGGGGCCAAGCTGTGTTGCAACGGATCACTCTTTTCTTTCTGAGTGTCTCCAGATCTCTCTGGGATCAATGAGAAAGAAAAAATCCCAAAGGCATGTGAGCTCAAATATATTACCGGCTGATCTCATGGGAGCTTAAAAATGAGTTACAAAGCCTGGCATCTAGCATTCCTGGGTACATCCCAGAAGTCTCAGTGTCCCAAGACCTGCAAAACTATTCCTGTCTTTGGACATCCCTGATAACAGGACAGAGGCCCAGAGTTCTTTGGCAGCTCCTTAGTTAAGGCCTTAGCGGGATTCCCGTGATCTTTGGTGATCCCAAAAGGATAGAGACAGTGGAAAGAGAGGCTGGCAGAAGATCTCCCTGGGAGCCAAAGCAGGCTCAACCAAATGGAAGCTGGAAGAGACAAGACGTTCGGCAGCCAAAAAAACCTATTTGAGACTCGGCCAGGGGTTGGACTTGGGTGTGATTTACTGTGTGCCAGACACGTGCACATGTTGTCTCGCGTGTGGCTGCAAGCTAACTGCATCTGTCTCTGATCTGCAAGTACCTTATGCACTCACGGGAGTATTCGAGCCTTGGCCTGCATTAGAGTCATTTTTGTGTGGCCGTCCCGGACCCATCTTTGGCCAGGGTGGCGGCCCAAAGGAGCAGGAGACCAACAGTAACTTACCACCACTCGATCTGAGTCAAGGCTCCAAATACATTGGGAAGGCAGGAACTCATCTCGGTGTCACAAATGACTCAGAGAGGCGTGGGAAAAGAAAATCAAAAGGCATAGTAAGGAGCAATACACTCGGTATGGAGAGCCTGTTCGTACGGGATCTCTGCCCACTTACTCAGCTGCTTGCAGAAAAGGTCAAGCTGCATGAGGGTGTTAGGATTCAGAGTTCCATCAAGTGGGTACTGCTCGGTGTCCCCTCGTTGGCATTGGGGCCAAGCTGTGCTGCAAAGGATCAGTCTTTACTTTCTGAGTGTCTCCGGAAGTGTCTGGGATCAATGAAAAAGGAAAAAGCCCAAAGGCATTGTAGGCCGAACAGTTTCCAGGCTGCCCCGTGGGAACAAACAAATGGGTTACAGAGCCTGGTATCATGCATCCCTGGGTGCATCCCAGAAGTCTCAGTGTTACATGATCTGGAAAACTATTCCTGTCTTTGGACATCTCTGATAACAGGACAGAGGCACAGAGCTCTGTGGCAGCTCCCTACTTAAGGCCTTAGGGGGATTCCCGTGATCTGTGGTGATCCCGAAGGGATAGAGACAGTGGAAATAGAGGCTGGGAAAAGATCTCCCTTGGAGCCAACCCAGGCTCAACTAAACAGAACATGGAAGAGAGAACACGCGGAGCAGCTAAAAAAATTTATTCGATACGCGGCCAGTGCTTGGACTTTGGTGTGATTTACTGTGTGCCTAACATGTGCAGATGTTGTCTCACGGGTGGCTGGAAGCTAACTGCATCTGTCTCTGATCTGCAAGCACATGATGCAGTCACGGGAGTATTCTAGCCTCGGACCGCCTTAGAGTCGTGTTAGTGTGGCCGTACCGTGCCTCCCTATGGCCAGGGTGGCTGCCCAAAGGATCAGGAGAATAACAGTAACTCACCACCACCACATCTGTGTCACGGCCCCAAATACATTGGGAAGGCAGGAACTCGGCTCGGAGTGGCAAACGACTCAGAGAGGCATGGGAAAAGAAAATCAAGAAGGCGTACTAAGGAACAATACACTCGGTAAGGAGAGCCTGAACATATGGGAGCTCTGCACACTTACTCAGCTGCTTTGTGAAAAGGTCCAGCTGCATGAGGGTGTTAGGATTCAGAGTTAAATCAAGTGTGCACTGATCCCTGCCCCTCGTTGGCATTGGGGACAAGCTGTGTTGCAAAGGACCAGTCTTTCTTTTTGACTATCTCTGGATCTGTCTGGGATGAATGAGAAAGGAAAAAGCCCAAAGGCATGCTAGCTCAGATATATCCCTGGCTCCCACAGTGGGAACAAAGAAATGTGTTCCAAAGCCTTGAATCTAGCATTCCTCAGTGCATCCCAGAAATCTGAGTGTCCCAAGACCTGGAAAACTATTCCTGTCTTTGGAAATCTCTGATAACTGGACAGAGGCCCAGAGACCTGTGGCAGCTCCCTAGTTAAGGCCTTAGAGGTTTTCCTGTGATCTGTGGTGAACCCTAAGGCATGGAGACAGTGGAAAGAGAGTCTGGGAAAAGATATACCTGGGAGCCAAGCCAGGCTCAACCAAACGGAAGCTGGAAGAGAGAACACGTTGGGCAGCCAAAAATATTTATTCAAAACACGGCCAGTGGTTGGACTTGGGTGTGATTTACTGTGTGCCTAACAGGTACCGATGTTGTTTCACGGGGGTCTGAAAGCTAAATGCATCTGTCTTCGATCTGCAAGCACCTTATGCAGTCACGGAGGTACTCTAGCCTCAGACCGCCTTAGAGTCTTGTTAGTGTAGCCATCCCATGCCTGCCTTTGGCAAGGGTGGCTGCCCAAAAGAACAGGAGAGTAATAGTAACTCACCACCACCACATCTGCGTCATGGCCCCAAATACACTGGGAAGGCAGAAACTCGGCTTGGTGTGGCAAACGACTCAGAGAGGCATGGAAAGAAAAAATCAAGAAGGCATAGTAAGGAACAATACGCTCAGTAAGGAGAGCCTGAACGTATGGGATCTCTGCGCACTTACTCAGCTGCTTGCAGAAAACGTCAAGCTGCATGAGGGTGTTAGGATTCAGAGGTGCATCAAGTGGGCACTGCTCCCTGTCCCCTCGTTGGCAAGCTGTGTTGCAACGGATCACTCTTTTCTTTCTGAGTGTCTCCAGATCTCTCTGGGATCAATGAGAAAGAAAAAATCCCAAAGGCATGTGAGCTCAAATATATTACCGGCTGACCCCATGGGAACTGAAAAATGAGTTACAAAGCCTGGCATCTAGCATTCCTGGGTACATCCCAGAAGTCTCAGTGTCCCAAGACCTGCAAAACTATTCCTGTCTTTGGACATCTCTGATAACAGGACAGAGGCCCAGAGTTCTTTGGCAGCTCCTTAGTTAAGGCCTTAGCGGGATTCCCGTGATCTTTGGTGATCCCAAAAGGATAGAGACAGTGGAAAGAGAGGCTGGCAGAAGATCTCCCTGGGAGCCAAAGCAGGCTCAACCAAATGGAAGCTGGAAGAGACAAGACGTTCGGCAGCCAAAAAAACCTATTTGAGACTCGGCCAGGGGTTGGACTTGGGTGTGATGTACTGTGTGCCAAACACGTGCACATGTTGTCTCGCGTGTGGCTGCAAGCTAACTGCATCTGTCTCTGATCTGCAAGTACCTTATGCACTCACGGGAGTATTCGAGCCTTGGCCTGCATTAGAGCCATTTTTGTGTGGCCGTCCCGGACCCGTCTTTGGCCAGGGTGGTGGCCCAAAGGAGCAGGAGACCAACAGTAACTTACCACCACTCGATCTGAGTCAAGGCTCCAAATACATTGGGAAGGCAGGAACCCGTCTCGGTGTCACAAACGACTCAGAGAGGCATGGGAAAAGAAAATCAAGAAGGCATAGTAAGGAGCAATACACTCGGTATGGAGAGCCTGTTCGTACGGGATCTCTGTCCTCTTACTCAGCTGCTTTGCGAAAAGGTCGAGCTCCATGAGGGTGTTAAGATTCAGAGTTCCATCAAGTGTGCACTGATCCCTGTCCCCTCATTGTCATTGGGGTGAATATGTGTTGCAAAGGACCAGTCTTTCTTTTTGACTATCTCTGGATCTGTCTGGGATGAATGAGAAAGGAAAAAGCCCGAAGGCATGCTAGCTCAAATATATCCCTGGCTCCCAAAATGGGAACAAACAAATGTGTTACAAAGCCGTGAATCTAGCATTCCTCAGGGCATCCCAGAAATCTGAGTGTCCCAAGACCTGGAAAACTATTCCTGTCTTTGGAAATCTCTGATTACAGGACAGAGGCCCAGAGCCCTGTGGCAGCTCCCTAGTTAAGGCCTTAGGGGGTTTCCCGTGATCTGTGGTGAACCCTAAGGCATGGGGACAGTGGAAAGAGAGTCTGGGAAAAGATATACCTGGGAGCCAAGCCAGGCTCAACCAAATGGAACCTGGAAGAGAGAACACGTTGGGCAGCCAAAAATATTTATTCAAAACACGGCCAGTGGTTAGACTTGGGTGTGATATACTGTGTGCCTAACACGTACAGATGTTGTCTCCCGGGTGTCTGGAAGCTAACTGATTCTGTCTTCGATCTGCAAGCACCTTATGCAGTCACGGAGGTACTCTAGCCTCAGACCACCTTAGAGTCATGTTAGTGTAGCCAATCTGAGCCTGCCTTTGGCAAGGGAGGCTGCCCAAAAGAACAGAACAATAATAGTAACTCACCACCACCACATCTGCGTCACGGCCCCAAATACACTGGGAAGGCAGGAACTTGGCTTGGTGTGGCAAACGACTCAGAGAGGCATGGAAAGAAAAAAATCAAGAAGGCATAGTAAGGAACAATACACTCAGTAAGGAGAGCCTGAATGTATGAGATCTCTGCCCACTTACTCAGTTGCTTGCAGAAAACGTCAAGCTGCATGAGGGTGTTAGGATTCAGAGTTCCATGAAGTGGGCACTGCACCCTGTCCCCTCGTTGGCATTGGGGCCAAGCTGTGTTGCAACGGATCACTCTTTTCTTTCTGAGTGTCTCCAGATCTCTCTGGGATCAATGAGAAAGAAAAAATCCCAAAGGCATGTGAGCTCAAATATATTACCGGCTGATCTCATGGGAGCTTAAAACTGAGTTACAAAGCCTGGCATCTAGCATTCCTGGGTACATCCCAGAAGTCTCAGTGTCCCAAGACCTGCAAAACTATTCCTGTCTTTGGACATCCCTGATAACAGGACAGAGGCCCAGAGTTCTTTGGCAGCTCCTTAGTTAAGGCCTTAGCGGGATTCCCGTGATCTTTGGTGATCCCAAAAGGATAGAGACAGTGGAAAGAGAGGCTGGCAGAAGATCTCCCTGGGAGCCAAAGCAGGCTCAACCAAATGGAAGCTGGAAGAGACAAGACGTTCGGCAGCCAAAAAAACCTATTTGAGACTCGGCCAGGGGTTGGACTTGGGTGTGATTTACTGTGTGCCAGACACGTACACATGTTGTCTCGCGTGTGGCTGCAAGCTAACTGCATCTGTCTCTGATCTGCAAGTACCTTATGCACTCACGGGAGTATTCGAGCCTTGGCCTGCATTAGAGCCATTTTTGTGTGGCCGTCCCGGACCCATCTTTGGCCAGGGTGGCGGCCCAAAGGAGCAGGAGACCAACAGTAACTTACCACCACTCGATCTGAGTCAAGGCTCCAAATACATTGGGAAGGCAGGAACTCGTCTCGGTGTCACAAATGACTCAGAGAGGCGTGGGAAAAGAAAATCAAAAGGCATAGTAAGGAGCAATACACTCGGTATGGAGAGCCTGTTCGTACGGGATCTCTGCCCACTTACTCAGCTGCTTGCAGAAAAGGTCAAGCTGCATGAGGGTGTTAGGATTCAGAGTTCCATCAAGTGGGTACTGCTCGGTGTCCCCTCGTTGGCATTGGGGCCAAGCTGTGCTGCAAAGGATCAGTCTTTACTTTCTGAGTGTCTCCGGAAGTGTCTGGGATCAATGAAAAAGGAAAAAGCCCAAAGGCATTGTAGGCCGAACAGTTTCCAGGCTGCCCCGTGGGAACAAACAAATGGGTTACAGAGCCTGACATCATGCATCCCTGGGTGCATCCCAGAAGTCTCAGTGTTACATGATCTGGAAAACTATTCCTGTCTTTGGACATCTCTGATAACAGGACAGAGGCACAGAGCTCTGTGGCAGCTCCCTACTTAAGGCCTTAGGGGGATTCCCGTGATCTGTGGTGATCCCGAAGGGATAGAGACAGTGGAAATAGAGGCTGGGAAAAGATCTCCCTTGGAGCCAACCCAGGCTCAACTAAACAGAACATGGAAGAGAGAACACGCGGAGCAGCTAAAAAAATTTATTCGATACGCGGCCAGTGCTTGGACTTTGGTGTGATTTACTGTGTGCCTAACACGTGCAGATGTTGTCTCACGGGTGGCTGGAAGCTAACTGCATCTGTCTCTGATCTGCAAGCACATGATGCAGTCACGGGAGTATTCTAGCCTCGGACCGCCTTAGAGTCGTGTTAGTGTGGCCGTACCGTGCCTCCCTATGGCCAGGGTGGCTGCCCAAAGGATCAGGAGAATAACAGTAACTCACCACCACCACATCTGTGTCACGGCCCCAAATACATTGGGAAGGCAGGAACTCGGCTCGGAGTGGCAAACGACTCAGAGAGGCATGGGAAAAGAAAATGAAGAAGGCGTACTAAGGAACAATACACTCGGTAAGGAGAGCCTGAACATATGGGAGCTCTGCACACTTACTCAGCTGCTTTGTGAAAAGGTCCAGCTGCATGAGGGTGTTAGGATTCAGAGTTAAATCAAGTGTGCACTGATCCCTGCCCCTCGTTGGCATTGGGGCCAAGCTGTGTTGCAAAGGACCAGTCTTTCTTTTTGACTATCTCTGGATCTGTCTGGGATGAATGAGAAAGGAAAAAGCCCAAAGGCATGCTAGCTCAGATATATCCCTGGCTCCCACAGTGGGAACAAAGAAATGTGTTCCAAAGCCTTGAATCTAGCATTCCTCAGTGCATCCCAGAAATCTGAGTGTCCCAAGACCTGGAAAACTATTCCTGTCTTTGGAAATCTCTGATAACTGGACAGAGGCCCAGAGACCTGTGGCAGCTCCCTAGTTAAGGCCTTAGAGGTTTTCCTGTGATCTGTGGTGAACCCTAAGGCATGGAGACAGTGGAAAGAGAGTCTGGGAAAAGATATACCTGGGAGCCAAGCCAGGCTCAACCAAACGGAAGCTGGAAGAGAGAACACGTTGGGCAGCCAAAAATATTTATTCAAAACACGGCCAGTGGTTGGACTTGGGTGTGATTTACTGTGTGCCTAACAGGTACCGATGTTGTTTCACGGGGGTCTGAAAGCTAAATGCATCTGTCTTCGATCTGCAAGCACCTTATGCAGTCACGGAGGTAGTCTAGCCTCAGACCGCCTTAGAGTCTTGTTAGTGTAGCCATCCCATGCCTGCCTTTGGCAAGGGTGGCTGCCCAAAAGAACAGGAGAGTAATAGTAACTCACCACCACCACATCTGCGTCATGGCCCCAAATACACTGGGAAGGCAGAAACTCGGCTTGGTGTGGCAAACGACTCAGAGAGGCATGGAAAGAAAAAATCAAGAAGGCATAGTAAGGAACAATACGCTCAGTAAGGAGAGCCTGAACGTATGGGATCTCTGCGCACTTACTCAGCTGCTTGCAGAAAACGTCAAGCTGCATGAGGGTGTTAGGATTCAGAGGTGCATCAAGTGGGCACTGCTCCCTGTCCCCTCGTTGGCAAGCTGTGTTGCAACGGATCACTCTTTTCTTTCTGAGTGTCTCCAGATCTCTCTGGGATCAATGAGAAAGAAAAAATCCCAAAGGCATGTGAGCTCAAATATATTACCGGCTGACCCCATGGGAACTGAAAAATGAGTTACAAAGCCTGGCATCTAGCATTCCTGGGTACATCCCAGAAGTCTCAGTGTCCCAAGACCTGCAAAACTATTCCTGTCTTTGGACATCTCTGATAACAGGACAGAGGCCCAGAGTTCTTTGGCAGCTCCTTAGTTAAGGCCTTAGCGGGATTCCCGTGATCTTTGGTGATCCCAAAAGGATAGAGACAGTGGAAAGAGAGGCTGGCAGAAGATCTCCCTGGGAGCCAAAGCAGGCTCAACCAAATGGAAGCTGGAAGAGACAAGACGTTCGGCAGCCAAAAAAACCTATTTGAGACTCGGCCAGGGGTTGGACTTGGGTGTGATGTACTGTGTGCCAAACACGTGCACATGTTGTCTCGCGTGTGGCTGCAAGCTAACTGCATCTGTCTCTGATCTGCAAGTACCTTATGCACTCACGGGAGTATTCGAGCCTTGGCCTGCATTAGAGCCATTTTTGTGTGGCCATCCCGGACCCGTCTTTGGCCAGGGTGGTGGCCCAAAGGAGCAGGAGACCAACAGTAACTTACCACCACTCGATCTGAGTCAAGGCTCCAAATACATTGGGAAGGCAGGAACCCGTCTCGGTGTCACAAACGACTCAGAGAGGCATGGGAAAAGAAAATCAAGAAGGCATAGTAAGGAGCAATACACTCGGTATGGAGAGCCTGTTCGTACGGGATCTCTGTCCTCTTACTCAGCTGCTTTGCGAAAAGGTCGAGCTCCATGAGGGTGTTAAGATTCAGAGTTCCATCAAGTGTGCACTGATCCCTGTCCCCTCATTGTCATTGGGGTGAATATGTGTTGCAAAGGACCAGTCTTTCTTTTTGACTATCTCTGGATCTGTCTGGGATGAATGAGAAAGGAAAAAGCCCGAAGGCATGCTAGCTCAAATATATCCCTGGCTCCCAAAATGGGAACAAACAAATGTGTTACAAAGCCTTGAATCTGGCATTCCTCAGGGCATCCCAGAAATCTGAGTGTCCCAAGACCTGGAAAACTATTCCTGTCTTTGGAAATCTCTGATTACAGGACAGAGGCCCAGAGCCCTGTGGCAGCTCCCTAGTTAAGGCCTTAGGGGGTTTCCCGTGATCTGTGGTGAACCCTAAGGCATGGGGACAGTGGAAAGAGAGTCTGGGAAAAGATATACCTGGGAGCCAAGCCAGGCTCAACCAAACGGAAGCTGGAAGAGAGAACACGTTGGGCAGCCAAAAATATTTATTCAAAACACGGCCAGTGGTTAGCCTTGGGTGTGATATACTGTGTGCCTAACACGTACAGATGTTGTATCCCGGGTGTCTGGAAGCTAACTGATTCTGTCTTCGATCTGCAAGCACCTTATGCAGTCACGGAGGTACTCTAGCCTCAGACCACCTTAGAGTCATGTTAGTGTAGCCATCCTGTGCCTGCCTTTGGCAAGGGAGGCTGCCCAAAAGAACAGAACAATAATAGTAACTCACCACCACCACATCTGCGTCACGGCCCCAAATACACTGGGAAGGCAGGAACTTGGCTTGGTGTGGCAAACGACTCAGAGAGGCATGGAAAGAAAAAATCAAGAAGGCATAGTAAGGAACAATACACTCAGTAAGGAGAGCCTGAATGTATGAGATCTCTGCCCACTTACTCAGCTGCTTGCAGAAAACGTCAAGCTGCATGAGGGTGTTAGGATTCAGAGTTCCATGAAGTGGGCACTGCACCCTGTCCCCTCGTTGGCATTGGGGCCAAGCTGTGTTGCAACGGATCACTCTTTTCTTTCTGAGTGTCTCCAGATCTCTCTGGGATCAATGAGAAAGAAAAAATCCCAAAGGCATGTGAGCTCAAATATATTACTGGCTGATCTCATGGGAGCTTAAAAATGAGTTACAAAGCCTGGAATCTAGCATTCCTGGGTACATCCCAGAAGTCTCAGTGTCCCAAGACCTGCAAAACTATTCCTGTCTTTGGACATCCCTGATAACAGGACAGAGGCACAGAGTTCTTTGGCAGCTCCTTAGTTAAGGCCTTAGCGGGATTCCCGTGATCTTTGGTGATCCCAAAAGGATAGAGACAGTGGAAAGAGAGGCTGGCAGAAGATCTCCCTGGGAGCCAAAGCAGGCTCAACCAAATGGAAGCTGGAAGAGACAAGACGTTCGGCAGCCAAAAAAACCTATTTGAGACTCGGCCAGGGGTTGGACTTGGGTGTGATGTACTGTGTGCCAAACACGTGCACATGTTGTCTCGCGTGTGGCTGCAAGCTAACTGCATCTGTCTCTGATCTGCAAGTACCTTATGCACTCACGGGAGTATTCGAGCCTTGGCCTGCATTAGAGCCATTTTTGTGTGGCCGTCCCGGACCCGTCTTTGGCCAGGGTGGTGGCCCAAAGGAGCAGGAGACCAACAGTAACTTACCACCACTCGATCTGAGTCAAGGCTCCAAATACATTGGGAAGGCAGGAACCCGTCTCGGTGTCACAAACGACTCAGAGAGGCATGGGAAAAGAAAATCAAGAAGGCATAGTAAGGAGCAATACACTCGGTATGGAGAGCCTGTTCGTACGGGATCTCTGTCCTCTTACTCAGCTGCTTTGCGAAAAGGTCGAGCTCCATGAGGGTGTTAAGATTCAGAGTTCCATCAAGTGTGCACTGATCCCTGTCCCCTCATTGTCATTGGGGTGAATATGTGTTGCAAAGGACCAGTCTTTCTTTTTGACTATCTCTGGATCTGTCTGGGATGAATGAGAAAGGAAAAAGCCCGAAGGCATGCTAGCTCAAATATATCCCTGGCTCCCAAAATGGGAACAAACAAATGTGTTACAAAGCCGTGAATCTAGCATTCCTCAGGGCATCCCAGAAATCTGAGTGTCCCAAGACCTGGAAAACTATTCCTGTCTTTGGAAATCTCTGATTACAGGACAGAGGCCCAGAGCCCTGTGGCAGCTCCCTAGTTAAGGCCTTAGGGGGTTTCCCGTGATCTGTGGTGAACCCTAAGGCATGGGGACAGTGGAAAGAGAGTCTGGGAAAAGATATACCTGGGAGCCAAGCCAGGCTCAACCAAACGGAAGCTGGAAGAGAGAACACGTTGGGCAGCCAAAAATATTTATTCAAAACACGGCCAGTGGTTAGACTTGGGTGTGATATACTGTGTGCCTAACACGTACAGATGTTGTCTCCCGGGTGTCTGGAAGCTAACTGATTCTGTCTTCGATCTGCAAGCACCTTATGCAGTCACGGAGGTACTCTAGCCTCAGACCACCTTAGAGTCATGTTAGTGTAGCCATCCTGTGCCTGCCTTTGGCAAGGGAGGCTGCCCAAAAGAACAGAACAATAATAGTAACTCACCACCACCACATCTGCGTCACGGCCCCAAATACACTGGGAAGGCAGGAACTTGGCTTGGTGTGGCAAACGACTCAGAGAGGCATGGAAAGAAAAAATCAAGAAGGCATAGTAAGGAACAATACACTCAGTAAGGAGAGCCTGAATGTATGAGATCTCTGCCCACTTACTCAGCTGCTTGCAGAAAACGTCAAGCTGCATGAGGGTGTTAGGATTCAGAGTTCCATGAAGTGGGCACTGCACCCTGTCCCCTCGTTGGCATTGGGGCCAAGCTGTGTTGCAGCGGATCACTCTTTTCTTTCTGAGTGTCTCCAGATCTCTCTGGGATCAATGAGAAAGAAAAAATCCCAAAGGCATGTGAGCTCAAATATATTACTGGCTGATCTCATGGGAGCTTAAAAATGAGTTACAAAGCCTGGAATCTAGCATTCCTGGGTACATCCCAGAAGTCTCAGTGTCCCAAGACCTGCAAAACTATTCCTGTCTTTGGACATCCCTGATAACAGGACAGAGGCCCAGAGTTCTTTGGCAGCTCCTTAGTTAAGGCCTTAGCGGGATTCCCGTGATCTTTGGTGATCCCAAAAGGATAGAGACAGTGGAAAGAGAGGCTGGCAGAAGATCTCCCTGGGAGCCAAAGCAGGCTCAACCAAATGGAAGCTGGAAGAGACAAGACGTTCGGCAGCCAAAAAAACCTATTTGAGACTCGGCCAGGGGTTGGACTTGGGTGTGATGTACTGTGTGCCAAACACGTGCACATGTTGTCTCGCGTGTGGCTGCAAGCTAACTGCATCTGTCTCTGATCTGCAAGTACCTTATGCACTCACGGGAGTATTCGAGCCTTGGCCTGCATTAGAGCCATTTTTGTGTGGCCGGCCCGGACCCGTCTTTGGCCAGGGTGGTGGCCCAAAGGAGCAGCAGACCAACAGTAACTTACCACCACTCGATCTGAGTCAAGGCTCCAAATACATTGGGAAGGCAGGAACCCGTCTCGGTGTCACAAACGACTCAGAGAGGCATGGGAAAAGAAAATCAAGAAGGCATAGTAAGGAGCAATACACTCGGTATGGAGAGCCTGTTCGTACGGGATCTCTGTCCTCTTACTCAGCTGCTTTGCGAAAAGGTCGAGCTCCATGAGGGTGTTAAGATTCAGAGTTCCATCAAGTGTGCACTGATCCCTGTCCCCTCATTGTCATTGGGGTGAATATGTGTTGCAAAGGACCAGTCTTTCTTTTTGACTATCTCTGGATCTGTCTGGGATGAATGAGAAAGGAAAAAGCCCGAAGGCATGCTAGCTCAAATATATCCCTGGCTCCCAAAATGGGAACAAACAAATGTGTTACAAAGCCTTGAATCTAGCATTCCTCAGGGCATCCCAGAAATCTGAGTGTCCCAAGACCTGGAAAACTATTCCTGTCTTTGGAAATCTCTGATTACAGGACAGAGGCCCAGAGCCCTGTGGCAGCTCCCTAGTTAAGGCCTTAGGGGGTTTCCCGTGATCTGTGGTGAACCCTAAGGCATGGGGACAGTGGAAAGAGAGTCTGGGAAAAGATATACCTGGGAGCCAAGCCAGGCTCAACCAAACGGAAGCTGGAAGAGAGAACACGTTGGGCAGCCAAAAATATTTATTCAAAACACGGCCAGTGGTTAGACTTGGGTGTGATATACTGTGTGCCTAACACATACAGATGTTGTCTCCCGGGTGTCTGGAAGCTAACTGATTCTGTCTTCGATCTGCAAGCACCTTATGCAGTCACGGAGGTACTCTAGCCTCAGACCACCTTAGAGTCATGTTAGTGTAGCCATCCTGAGCCTGCCTTTGGCAAGGGAGGCTGCCCAAAAGAACAGAACAATAATAGTAACTCACCACCACCACATCTGCGTCACGGCCCCAAATACACTGGGAAGGCAGGAACTTGGCTTGGTGTGGCAAACGACTCAGAGAGGCATGGAAAGAAAAAATCAAGAAGGCATAGTAAGGAACAATACACTCAGTAAGGAGAGCCTGAATGTATGAGATCTCTGCCCACTTACTCAGTTGCTTGCAGAAAACGTCAAGCTGCATGAGGGTGTTAGGATTCAGAGTTCCATGAAGTGGGCACTGCACCCTGTCCCCTCGTTGGCATTGGGGCCAAGCTGTGTTGCAACGGATCACTCTTTTCTTTCTGAGTGTCTCCAGATCTCTCTGGGATCAATGAGAAACAAAAATCCCAAACGCATGTGAGCTCAAATATATTACCGGCTGATCTCATGGGAGCTTAAAAATGAGTTACAAAGCCTGGCATCTAGCATTCCTGGGTACATCCCAGAAGTCTCAGTGTCCCAAGACCTGCAAAACTATTCCTGTCTTTGGACATCGCTGATAACAGGACAGAGGCCCAGAGTTCTTTGGCAGCTCCTTAGTTAAGGCCTTAGCGGGATTCCCGTGATCTTTGGTGATCCCAAAAGGATAGAGACAGTGGAAAGAGAGGCTGGCAGAAGATCTCCCTGGGAGCCAAAGCAGGCTCAACCAAATGGAAGCTGGAAGAGACAAGACGTTCGGCAGCCAAAAAAACCTATTTGAGACTCAGCCAGGGGTTGGACTTGGGTGTGATTTACTGTGTGCCAGACACGTACACATGTTGTCTCGCGTGTGGCTGCAAGCTAACTGCATCTGTCTCTGATCTGCAAGTACCTTATGCACTCACGGGAGTATTCGAGCCTTGGCCTGCATTAGAGCCATTTTTGTGTGGCCGTCCCGGACCCATCTTTGGCCAGGGTGGCGGCTCAAAGAGCAGGAGACCAACAGTAACTTACCACCACTCGATCTGAGTCAAGGCTCCAAATACATTGGGAAGGCAGGAACTCGTCTCAGTGTCACAAATGACTCAGAGAGGCGTGGGAAAAGAAAATCAAGAAGGCATAGTAAGGAGCAATACACTCGGTATGGAGAGCCTGTTCGTACGGGATCTCTGCCCACTTACTCAGCTGCTTGCAGAAAAGGTCAAGCTGCATGAGGGTGTTAGGATTCAGAGTTCCATCAAGTGGGTACTGCTCGGTGTCCCCTCGTTGGCATTGGGGCCAAGCTGTGCTGCAAAGGATCAGTCTTTACTTTCTGAGTGTCTCCGGAAGTGTCTGGGATCAATGAAAAAGGAAAAAGCCCAAAGGCATTGTAGGCCGAACAGTTTCCAGGCTGCCCCGTGGGAACAAACAAATGGGTTACAGAGCCTGGCATCATGCATCCCTGGGTGCATCCCAGAAGTCTCAGTGTTACATGATCTGGAAAACTATTCCTGTCTTTGGACATCTCTGATAACAGGACAGAGGCACAGAGCTCTGTGGCAGCTCCCTACTTAAGGCCTTAGGGGGATTCCCGTGATCTGTGGTGATCCCGAAGGGATAGAGACAGTGGAAATAGAGGCTGGGAAAAGATCTCCCTTGGAGCCAACCCAGGCTCAACTAAACAGAACATGGAAGAGAGAACACGCGGAGCAGCTAAAAAAATTTATTCGATACGCGGCCAGTGCTTGGACTTTGGTGTGATTTACTGTGTGCCTAACACGTGCAGATGTTGTCTCACGGGTGGCTGGAAGCTAACTGCATCTGTCTCTGATCTGCAAGCACATGATGCAGTCACGGGAGTATTCTAGCCTCGGACCGCCTTAGAGTCGTGTTAGTGTGGCCGTACCGTGCCTCCCTATGGCCAGGGTGGCTGCCCAAAGGATCAGGAGAATAACAGTAACTCACCACCACCACATCTGTGTCACGGCCCCAAATACATTGGGAAGGCAGGAACTCAGCTCGGAGTGGCAAACGACTCAGAGAGGCATGGGAAAAGAAAATCAAGAAGGCGTACTAAGGAACAATACACTCGGTAAGGAGAGCCTGAACATACGGGAGCTCTGCACACTTACTCAGCTGCTTTGTGAAAAGGTCCAGCTGCATGAGGGTGTTAGGATTCAGAGTTAAATCAAGTGTGCACTGATCCCTGCCCCTCGTTGGCATTGGGGCCAAGCTGTGTTGCAAAGGACCAGTCTTTCTTTTTGACTATCTCTGGATCTGTCTGGGATGAATGAGAAAGGAAAAAGCCCAAAGGCATGCTAGCTCAGATATATCCCTGGCTCCCACAGTGGGAACAAAGAAATGTGTTCCAAAGCCTTGAATCTAGCATTCCTCAGTGCATCCCAGAAATCTGAGTGTCCCAAGACCTGGAAAACTATTCCTGTCTTTGGAAATCTCTGATAACTGGACAGAGGCCCAGAGACCTGCGGCAGCTCCCTAGTTAAGGCCTTAGAGGTTTTCCTGTGATCTGTGGTGAACCCTAAGGCATGGAGACAGTGGAAAGAGAGTCTGGGAAAAGATATACCTGGGAGCCAAGCCAGGCTCAACCAAACGGAAGCTGGAAGAGAGAACACGTTGGGCAGCCAAAAATATTTATTCAAAACACGGCCAGTGGTTGGACTTGGGTGTGATTTACTGTGTGCCTAACAGGTACCGATGTTGTTTCACGGGGGTCTGAAAGCTAAATGCATCTGTCTTCGATCTGCAAGCACCTTATGCAGTCACGGAGGTACTCTAGCCTCAGACCGCCTTAGAGTCTTGTTAGTGTAGCCATCCCATGCCTGCCTTTGGCAAGGGTGGCTGCCCAAAAGAACAGGAGAGTAATAGTAACTCACCACCACCACATCTGCGTCATGGCCCCAAATACACTGGGAAGGCAGAAACTCGGCTTGGTGTGGCAAACGACTCAGAGAGGCATGGAAAGAAAATATCAAGAAGGCATAGTAAGGAACAATACGCTCAGTAAGGAGAGCCTGAACGTATGGGATCTCTGCGCACTTACTCAGCTGCTTGCAGAAAACGTCAAGCTGCATGAGGGTGTTAGGATTCAGAGGTGCATCAAGTGGGCACTGCTCCCTGTCCCCTCGTTGGCAAGCTGTGTTGCAACGGATCACTCTTTTCTTTCTGAGTGTCTCCAGATCTCTCTGGGATCAATGAGAAAGAAAAAATCCCAAAGGCATGTGAGCTCAAATATATTACCGGCTGACCCCATGGGAACTGAAAAATGAGTTACAAAGCCTGGCATCTAGCATTCCTGGGTACATCCCAGAAGTCTCAGTGTCCCAAGACCTGCAAAACTATTCCTGTCTTTGGACATCTCTGATAACAGGACAGAGGCCCAGAGTTCTTTGGCAGCTCCTTAGTTAAGGCCTTAGCGGGATTCCCGTGATCTTTGGTGATCCCAAAAGGATAGAGACAGTGGAAAGAGAGGCTGGCAGAAGATCTCCCTGGGAGCCAAAGCAGGCTCAACCAAATGGAAGCTGGAAGAGACAAGACGTTCGGCAGCCAAAAAAACCTATTTGAGACTCGGCCAGGGGTTGGACTTGGGTGTGATGTACTGTGTGCCAAACACGTGCACATGTTGTCTCGCGTGTGGCTGCAAGCTAACTGCATCTGTCTCTGATCTGCAAGTACCTTATGCACTCACGGGAGTATTCGAGCCATGGCCTGCATTAGAGCCATTTTTGTGTGGCCGTCCCGGACCCGTCTTTGGCCAGGGTGGTGGCCCAAAGGAGCAGGACACCAACAGTAACTTACCACCACTCGATCTGAGTCAAGGCTCCAAATACATTGGGAAGGCAGGAACTCGTCTCGGTGTCACAAACGACTCAGAGAGGCGTGGGAAAAGAAAATCAAGAAGGCATAGTAAGGAGCAATACACTCGGTATGGAGAGCCTGATCGTACGGGATCTCTGTCCTCTTACTCAGCTGCTTTGCGAAAAGGTCGAGCTCCATGAGGGTGTTAAGATTCAGAGTTCCATCAAGTGTGCACTGATCCCTGTCCCCTCATTGTCATTGGGGTGAATATGTGTTGCAAAGGACCAGTCTTTCTTTTTGACTGTCTCTGGATGTGTCTGGGATCAATGAGAAAGGAAAAAGCCCAAAGGCATGGAGCTTGAATATATCCCTGGCTGCCATATTTGGAAGAAACAAATGTGTTACCGAGCCTTGCATCTAGCATTCCTGGGTGCATCCCAGAAGTCTGAGTGTCCCAAGACCTGGAAAACTATTCCGTTCGTTGGACATCTTTCATAACAGAAGAGAGGCCCAGAGCCCCGTGGCTGCTCCCTAGTTAAGGCATTCGTGGTATTTCCATGATCTGTGGTGATCCCAAAGGGATGGAGACAGTGGAAAGAGGGTCTGGGAAAAGATCTACCTGGGAGCCAAGCCAGGCTCAACCAAATGGAAGGTGGAATACAGCACACGTTGGGCAGCCAAAAAGTTTATTTGAAACACGGCCCGTGGTTGGACATGGGTGTGATTTACTGTGTGCCTAACACATAAAGATGTTGTCTCTCGGTGTCTGGAAGCTAACTGCATCTGTCCCCCATCTGCAAGTACCTTATGGAGTCATGGGAGTACTCTAGTCTCGGATTGGCTTACAGTCACGTTAGTGTGGCCGTTCAGGGCCTGCCTTTGGCCACGGTGGCTGCCCAAAGGAACAGGAGTGTAATAGTAACTCACCACCACCACATTTGTGCCTCGGCCCCAAATACACTGGGAAGACATGTACTCGGCTCAGTGTGGCAAACGCCTCAGATAGGCATGGGAGTTCAAAATCAAGAAGGCATACTAAGGAGCAATACACTCGGTAAGGAGAACCTGAACATATGCGATCTCTGCCCACATACTCAGCTACTAGCAGAAAAGGTCAAGCTGCATGAGGGTGTTAGGATTCAGAGTTCCATCAAGTGGGTACTGCTCGCCGTCCCCTCATTGGCATTGGGGAAAAGCTGTGCTGTAAAGGATCAGGCTTTACTTTCTGAGTGTCTCCGGACGTGTCTGGGATCAATGAGAAAGGAAAAAGCCCAAAGGCATGCTAGCTCAAATATATCCCTGGCTCCCAAAATGGGAACAAACAAATGTGTTACAAAGCCTTGAATCTAGCATTCCTCAGGGCATCCCAGAAATCTGAGTGTCCCAAGACCTGGAAAACTATTCCTGTCTTTGGAAATCTCTGATTACAGGACAGAGGCCCAGAGCCCTGTGGCAGCTCCCTAGTTAAGGCCTTAGGGGGTTTCCCGTGATCTGTGGTGAACCCTAAGGCATGGGGACAGTGGAAAGAGAGTCTGGGAAAAGATATACCTGGGAGCCAAGCCAGGCTCAACCAAACGGAAGCTGGAAGAGAGAACACGTTGGGCAGCCAAAAATATTTATTCAAAACACGGCCAGTGGTTAGACTTGGGTGTGATATACTGTGTGCCTAACACGTACAGATGTTGTCTCCCGGGTGTCTGGAAGCTAACTGATTCTGTCTTCGATCTGCAAGCACCTTATGCAGTCACGGAGGTACTCTAGACTCAGACCACCTTAGAGTCATGTTAGTGTAGCCATCCTGTGCCTGCCTTTGGCAAGGAAGGCTACCCAAAAGAACAGAACAATAATAGTAACTCACCACCACCACATCTGCGTCACGGCCCCAAATACACTGGGAAGGCAGGAACTTGGCTTGGTGTGGCAAACGACTCAGAGAGGCATGGAAAGAAAAAATCAAGAAGGCATAGTAAGGAACAATACACTCAGTAAGGAGAGCCTGAATGTATGAGATCTCTGCCCACTTACTCAGCTGCTTGCAGAAAACGTCAAGCTGCATGAGGGTGTTAGGATTCAGAGTTCCATGAAGTGGGCACTGCAGCCTGTCCCCTCGTTGGCATTGGGGCCAAGCTGTGTTGCAACGGATCACTCTTTTCTTTCTGAGTGTCTCCAGATCTCTCTGGGATCAATGAGAAAGAAAAAATCCCAAAGGCATGTGAGCTCAAATATATTACCGGCTGATCTCATGGGAGCTTAAAAATGAGTTACAAAGCCTGGCATCTAGCATTCCTGGGTACATCCCAGAAGTCTCAGTGTCCCAAGACCTGCAAAACTATTCCTGTCTTTGGACATCTCTGATAACAGGACAGAGGCCCAGAGTTCTTTGGCAGCTCCTTAGTTAAGGCCTTAGCGGGATTCCCGTGATCTTTGGTGATCCCAAAAGGATAGAGACAGTGGAAAGAGAGGCTGGCAGAAGATCTCCCTGGGAGCCAAAGCAGGCTCAACCAAATGGAAGCTGGAAGAGACAAGACGTTCGGCAGCCAAAAAAACCTATTTGAGACTCGGCCAGGGGTTGGACTTGGGTGTGATTTGCTGTGTGCCAAACACGTGCACATGTTGTCTCGCGTGTGGCTGCAAGCTAACTGCATCTGTCTCTGATCTGCAAGTACCTTATGCACTCACGGGAGTATTCGAGCCTTGGCCTGCATTAGAGTCATTTTTGTGTGGCCGTCCCGGACCCATCTTTGGCCAGGGTGGCGGCCCAAAGGAGCAGGAGACCAACAGTAACTTACCACCACTCGATCTGAGTCAAGGCTCCAAATACATTGGGAAGGCAGGAACTCGTCTCAGTGTCACAAATGACTCAGAGAGGCGTGGGAAAAGAAAATCAAGAAGGCATCGTAAGGAGCAATACACTCGGTATGGAGAGCCTGTTCGTACGGGATCTCTGCCCACTTACTCAGCTGCTTGCAGAAAAGGTCAAGCTGCATGAGGGTGTTAGGATTCAGAGTTCCATCAAGTGGGTAGTGCTCGGTGTCCCCTCGTTGGCATTGGGGCCAAGCTGTGCTGCAAAGGATCAGTCTTTACTTTCTGAGTGTCTCCGGAAGTGTCTGGGATCAATGAAAAAGGAAAAAGCCCAAAGGCATTGTAGGCCGAACAGTTTCCAGGCTGCCCCGTGGGAACAAACAAATGGGTTACAGAGCCTGGCATCATGCATCCCTGGGTGCATCCCAGAAGTCTCAGTGTTACATGATCTGGAAAACTATTCCTGTCTTTGGACATCTCTGATAACAGGACAGAGGCACAGAGCTCTGTGGCAGCTCCCTACTTAAGGCCTTAGGGGGATTCCCGTGATCTGTGGTGATCCCGAAGGGATAGAGACAGTGGAAATAGAGGCTGGGAAAAGATCTCCCTTGGAGCCAACCCAGGCTCAACTAAACAGAACATGGAAGAGAGAACACGCGGAGCAGCTAAAAGAATTTATTCGATACGCGGCCAGTGCTTGGACTTTGGTGTGATTTACTGTGTGCCTAACACGTGCAGATGTTGTCTCACGGGTGGCTGAAAGCTAACTGCATCTGTCTCTGATCTGCAAGCACATGATGCAGTCACGGGAGTATTCTAGCCTCGGACCGCCTTAGAGTCGTGTTAGTGTGGCCGTACCATGCCTCCCTATGGCCAGGGTGGCTGCCCAAAGGATCAGGAGAATAACAGTAACTCACCACCACCACATCTGTGTCACGGCCCCAAATACATTGGGAAGGCAGGAACTCGGCTCGGAGTGGCAAACGACTCAGAGAGGCATGGGAAAAGAAAATCAAGAAGGCGTACTAAGGAACAATACACTCGGTAAGGAGAGCCTGAACATATGGGAGCTCTGCACACTTACTCAGCTGCTTTGTGAAAAGGTCCAGCTGCATGAGGGTGTTAGGATTCAGAGTTAAATCAAGTGTGCACTGATCCCTGCCCCTCGTTGGCATTGGGGCCAAGCTGTGTTGCAAAGGACCAGTCTTTCTTTTTGACTATCTCTGGATCTGTCTGGGATGAATGAGAAAGGAAAAAGCCCAAAGGCATGCTAGCTCAGATATATCCCTGGCTCCCACAGTGGGAACAAAGAAATGTGTTCCAAAGCCTTGAATCTAGCATTCCTCAGTGCATCCCAGAAATCTGAGTGTCCCAAGACCTGGAAAACTATTCCTGTCTTTGGAAATCTCTGATAACTGGACAGAGGCCCAGAGACCTGTGGCAGCTCCCTAGTTAAGGCCTTAGAGGTTCTCCTGTGATCTGTGGTGAACCCTAAGGCATGGAGACAGTGGAAAGAGAGTCTGGGAAAAGATATACCTGGGAGCCAAGCCAGGCTCAACCAAACGGAAGCTGGAAGAGAGAACACGTTGGGCAGCCAAAAATATTTATTCAAAACACGGCCAATGGTTGGACTTGGGTGTGTTTTACTGTGTGCCTAACAGGTACCGATGTTGTTTCACGGGGGTCTGAAAGCTAAATGCATCTGTCTTCGATCTGCAAGCACCTTATGCAGTCACGGAGGTACTCTAGCCTCAGACCGCCTTAGAGTCTTGTTAGTGTAGCCATCCCATGCCTGCCTTTGGCAAGGGTGGCTGCCCAAAAGAACAGGAGAGTAATAGTAACTCACCACCACCACATCTGCGTCATGGCCCCAAATACACTGGGAAGGCAGAAACTCGGCTTGGTGTGGCAAACGACTCAGAGAGGCATGGAAAGAAAAAATCAAGAAGGCATAGTAAGGAACAATACGCTCAGTAAGGAGAGCCTGAACGTATGGGATCTCTGCGCACTTACTCAGCTGCTTGCAGAAAACGTCAAGCTGCATGAGGGTGTTAGGATTCAGAGGTGCATCAAGTGGGCACTGCTCCCTGTCCCCTCGTTGGCAAGCTGTGTTGCAACGGATCACTCTTTTATTTCTGAGTATCTCCAGATCTCTCTGGGATCAATGAGAAAGAAAAAATCCCAAAGGCATGTGAGCTCAAATATATTACCGGCTGACCCCATGGGAACTGAAAAATGAGTTACAAAGCCTGGCATCTAGCATTCCTGGGTACATCCCAGAAGTCTCAGTGTCCCAAGACCTGCAAAACTATTCCTGTCTTTGGACATCTCTGATAACAGGACAGAGGCCCAGAGTTCTTTGGCAGCTCCTTAGTTAAGGCCTTAGCGGGATTCCCGTGATCTTTGGTGATCCCAAAAGGATAGAGACAGTGGAAAGAGAGGCTGGCAGAAGATCTCCCTGGGAGCCAAAGCAGGCTCAACCAAATGGAAGCTGGAAGAGACAAGACGTTCGGCAGCCAAAAAAACCTATTTGAGACTCGGCCAGGGGTTGGACTTGGGTGTGATTTACTGTGTGCCAAACACGTGCACATGTTGTCTCGCGTGTGGCTGCAAGCTAACTGCATCTGTCTCTGATCTGCAAGTACCTTATGCACTCACGGGAGTATTCGAGCCTTGGCCTGCATTAGAGCCATTTTTGTGTGGCCGTCCCGGACCCATCTTTGGCCAGGGTGGTGGCCCAAAGGAGCAGGAGACCAACAGTAACTTACCACCACTCGATCTGAGTCAAGGCTCCAAATACATTGGGAAGGCAGGAACCCGTCTCGGTGTCACAAACGACTCAGAGAGGCATGGGAAAAGAAAATCAAGAAGGCATAGTAAGGAGCAATACACTCGGTATGGAGAGCCTGTTCGTACGGGATCTCTGTCCTCTTACTCAGCTGCTTTGCGAAAAGGTCGAGCTCCATGAGGGTGTTAAGATTCAGAGTTCCATCAAGTGTGCACTGATCCCTGTCCCCTCATTGTCATTGGGGTGAATATGTGTTGCAAAGGACCAGTCTTTCTTTTTGACTATCTCTGGATCTGTCTGGGATGAATGAGAAAGGAAAAAGCCCGAAGGCATGCTAGCTCAAATATATCCCTGGCTCCCAAAATGGGAACAAACAAATGTGTTACAAAGCCGTGAATCTAGCATTCCTCAGGGCATCCCAGAAATCTGAGTGTCCCAAGACCTGGAAAACTATTCCTGTCTTTGGAAATCTCTGATTACAGGACAGAGGCCCAGAGCCCTGTGGCAGCTCCCTAGTTAAGGCCTTAGGGGGTTTCCCGTGATCTGTGGTGAACCCTAAGGCATGGGGACAGTGGAAAGAGAGTCTGGGAAAAGATATACCTGGGAGCCAAGCCAGGCTCAACCAAACGGAAGCTGGAAGAGAGAACACGTTGGGCAGCCAAAAATATTTATTCAAAACACGGCCAGTGGTTAGACTTGGGTGTGATATACTGTGTGCCTAACACGTACAGATGTTGTCTCCCGGGTGTCTGGAAGCTAACTGATTCTGTCTTCGATCTGCAAGCACCTTATGCAGTCACGGAGGTACTCTAGCCTCAGACCACCTTAGAGTCATGTTAGTGTAGCCATCCTGTGCCTGCCTTTGGCAAGGGAGGCTGCCCAAAAGAACAGAACAATAATAGTAACTCACCACCACCACATCTGCGTCACGGCCCCAAATACACTGGGAAGGCAGGAACTTGGCTTGGTGTGGCAAACGACTCAGAGAGGCATGGAAAGAAAAAATCAAGAAGGCATAGTAAGGAACAATACACTCAGTAAGGAGAGCCTGAATGTATGAGATCTCTGCCCACTTACTCAGCTGCTTGCAGAAAACGTCAAGCTGCATGAGGGTGTTAGGATTCAGAGTTCCATGAAGTGGGCACTGCACCCTGTCCCCTCGTTGGCATTGGGGCCAAGCTGTGTTGCAGCGGATCACTCTTTTCTTTCTGAGTGTCTCCAGATCTCTCTGGGATCAATGAGAAAGAAAAAATCCCAAAGGCATGTGAGCTCAAATATATTACTGGCTGATCTCATGGGAGCTTAAAAATGAGTTACAAAGCCTGGAATCTAGCATTCCTGGGTACATCCCAGAAGTCTCAGTGTCCCAAGACCTGCAAAACTATTCCTGTCTTTGGACATCCCTGATAACAGGACAGAGGCCCAGAGTTCTTTGGCAGCTCCTTAGTTAAGGCCTTAGCGGGATTCCCGTGATCTTTGGTGATCCCAAAAGGATAGAGACAGTGGAAAGAGAGGCTGGCAGAAGATCTCCCTGGGAGCCAAAGCAGGCTCAACCAAATGGAAGCTGGAAGAGACAAGACGTTCGGCAGCCAAAAAAACCTATTTGAGACTCGGCCAGGGGTTGGACTTGGGTGTGATGTACTGTGTGCCAAACACGTGCACATGTTGTCTCGCGTGTGGCTGCAAGCTAACTGCATCTGTCTCTGATCTGCAAGTACCTTATGCACTCACGGGAGTATTCGAGCCTTGGCCTGCATTAGAGCCATTTTTGTGTGGCCGGCCCGGACCCGTCTTTGGCCAGGGTGGTGGCCCAAAGGAGCAGCAGACCAACAGTAACTTACCACCACTCGATCTGAGTCAAGGCTCCAAATACATTGGGAAGGCAGGAACCCGTCTCGGTGTCACAAACGACTCAGAGAGGCATGGGAAAAGAAAATCAAGAAGGCATAGTAAGGAGCAATACACTCGGTATGGAGAGCCTGTTCGTACGGGATCTCTGTCCTCTTACTCAGCTGCTTTGCGAAAAGGTCGAGCTCCATGAGGGTGTTAAGATTCAGAGTTCCATCAAGTGTGCACTGATCCCTGTCCCCTCATTGTCATTGGGGTGAATATGTGTTGCAAAGGACCAGTCTTTCTTTTTGACTATCTCTGGATCTGTCTGGGATGAATGAGAAAGGAAAAAGCCCGAAGGCATGCTAGCTCAAATATATCCCTGGCTCCCAAAATGGGAACAAACAAATGTGTTACAAAGCCTTGAATCTAGCATTCCTCAGGGCATCCCAGAAATCTGAGTGTCCCAAGACCTGGAAAACTATTCCTGTCTTTGGAAATCTCTGATTACAGGACAGAGGCCCAGAGCCCTGTGGCAGCTCCCTAGTTAAGGCCTTAGGGGGTTTCCCGTGATCTGTGGTGAACCCTAAGGCATGGGGACAGTGGAAAGAGAGTCTGGGAAAAGATATACCTGGGAGCCAAGCCAGGCTCAACCAAACGGAAGCTGGAAGAGAGAACACGTTGGGCAGCCAAAAATATTTATTCAAAACACGGCCAGTGGTTAGACTTGGGTGTGATATACTGTGTGCCTAACACATACAGATGTTGTCTCCCGGGTGTCTGGAAGCTAACTGATTCTGTCTTCGATCTGCAAGCACCTTATGCAGTCACGGAGGTACTCTAGCCTCAGACCACCTTAGAGTCATGTTAGTGTAGCCATCCTGAGCCTGCCTTTGGCAAGGGAGGCTGCCCAAAAGAACAGAACAATAATAGTAACTCACCACCACCACATCTGCGTCACGGCCCCAAATACACTGGGAAGGCAGGAACTTGGCTTGGTGTGGCAAACGACTCAGAGAGGCATGGAAAGAAAAAATCAAGAAGGCATAGTAAGGAACAATACACTCAGTAAGGAGAGCCTGAATGTATGAGATCTCTGCCCACTTACTCAGTTGCTTGCAGAAAACGTCAAGCTGCATGAGGGTGTTAGGATTCAGAGTTCCATGAAGTGGGCACTGCACCCTGTCCCCTCGTTGGCATTGGGGCCAAGCTGTGTTGCAACGGATCACTCTTTTCTTTCTGAGTGTCTCCAGATCTCTCTGGGATCAATGAGAAACAAAAATCCCAAACGCATGTGAGCTCAAATATATTACCGGCTGATCTCATGGGAGCTTAAAAATGAGTTACAAAGCCTGGCATCTAGCATTCCTGGGTACATCCCAGAAGTCTCAGTGTCCCAAGACCTGCAAAACTATTCCTGTCTTTGGACATCGCTGATAACAGGACAGAGGCCCAGAGTTCTTTGGCAGCTCCTTAGTTAAGGCCTTAGCGGGATTCCCGTGATCTTTGGTGATCCCAAAAGGATAGAGACAGTGGAAAGAGAGGCTGGCAGAAGATCTCCCTGGGAGCCAAAGCAGGCTCAACCAAATGGAAGCTGGAAGAGACAAGACGTTCGGCAGCCAAAAAAACCTATTTGAGACTCAGCCAGGGGTTGGACTTGGGTGTGATTTACTGTGTGCCAGACACGTACACATGTTGTCTCGCGTGTGGCTGCAAGCTAACTGCATCTGTCTCTGATCTGCAAGTACCTTATGCACTCTCGGGAGTATTCGAGCCTTGGCCTGCATTAGAGCCATTTTTGTGTGGCCGTCCCGGACCCATCTTTGGCCAGGGTGGCGGCTCAAAGAGCAGGAGACCAACAGTAACTTACCACCACTCGATCTGAGTCAAGGCTCCAAATACATTGGGAAGGCAGGAACTCGTCTCAGTGTCACAAATGACTCAGAGAGGCGTGGGAAAAGAAAATCAAGAAGGCATAGTAAGGAGCAATACACTCGGTATGGAGAGCCTGTTCGTACGGGATCTCTGCCCACTTACTCAGCTGCTTGCAGAAAAGGTCAAGCTGCATGAGGGTGTTAGGATTCAGAGTTCCATCAAGTGGGTACTGCTCGGTGTCCCCTCGTTGGCATTGGGGCCAAGCTGTGCTGCAAAGGATCAGTCTTTACTTTCTGAGTGTCTCCGGAAGTGTCTGGGATCAATGAAAAAGGAAAAAGCCCAAAGGCATTGTAGGCCGAACAGTTTCCAGGCTGCCCCGTGGGAACAAACAAATGGGTTACAGAGCCTGGCATCATGCATCCCTGGGTGCATCCCAGAAGTCTCAGTGTTACATGATCTGGAAAACTATTCCTGTCTTTGGACATCTCTGATAACAGGACAGAGGCACAGAGCTCTGTGGCAGCTCCCTACTTAAGGCCTTAGGGGGATTCCCGTGATCTGTGGTGATCCCGAAGGGATAGAGACAGTGGAAATAGAGGCTGGGAAAAGATCTCCCTTGGAGCCAACCCAGGCTCAACTAAACAGAACATGGAAGAGAGAACACGCGGAGCAGCTAAAAAAATTTATTCGATACGCGGCCAGTGCTTGGACTTTGGTGTGATTTACTGTGTGCCTAACACGTGCAGATGTTGTCTCACGGGTGGCTGGAAGCTAACTGCATCTGTCTCTGATCTGCAAGCACATGATGCAGTCACGGGAGTATTCTAGCCTCGGACCGCCTTAGAGTCGTGTTAGTGTGGCCGTACCGTGCCTCCCTATGGCCAGGGTGGCTGCCCAAAGGATCAGGAGAATAACAGTAACTCACCACCACCACATCTGTGTCACGGCCCCAAATACATTGGGAAGGCAGGAACTCAGCTCGGAGTGGCAAACGACTCAGAGAGGCATGGGAAAAGAAAATCAAGAAGGCGTACTAAGGAACAATACACTCGGTAAGGAGAGCCTGAACATACGGGAGCTCTGCACACTTACTCAGCTGCTTTGTGAAAAGGTCCAGCTGCATGAGGGTGTTAGGATTCAGAGTTAAATCAAGTGTGCACTGATCCCTGCCCCTCGTTGGCATTGGGGCCAAGCTGTGTTGCAAAGGACCAGTCTTTCTTTTTGACTATCTCTGGATCTGTCTGGGATGAATGAGAAAGGAAAAAGCCCAAAGGCATGCTAGCTCAGATATATCCCTGGCTCCCACAGTGGGAACAAAGAAATGTGTTCCAAAGCCTTGAATCTAGCATTCCTCAGTGCATCCCAGAAATCTGAGTGTCCCAAGACCTGGAAAACTATTCCTGTCTTTGGAAATCTCTGATAACTGGACAGAGGCCCAGAGACCTGCGGCAGCTCCCTAGTTAAGGCCTTAGAGGTTTTCCTGTGATCTGTGGTGAACCCTAAGGCATGGAGACAGTGGAAAGAGAGTCTGGGAAAAGATATACCTGGGAGCCAAGCCAGGCTCAACCAAACGGAAGCTGGAAGAGAGAACACGTTGGGCAGCCAAAAATATTTATTCAAAACACGGCCAGTGGTTGGACTTGGGTGTGATTTACTGTGTGCCTAACAGGTACCGATGTTGTTTCACGGGGGTCTGAAAGCTAAATGCATCTGTCTTCGATCTGCAAGCACCTTATGCAGTCACGGAGGTACTCTAGCCTCAGACCGCCTTAGAGTCTTGTTAGTGTAGCCATCCCATGCCTGCCTTTGGCAAGGGTGGCTGCCCAAAAGAACAGGAGAGTAATAGTAACTCACCACCACCACATCTGCGTCATGGCCCCAAATACACTGGGAAGGCAGAAACTCGGCTTGGTGTGGCAAACGACTCAGAGAGGCATGGAAAGAAAATATCAAGAAGGCATAGTAAGGAACAATACGCTCAGTAAGGAGAGCCTGAACGTATGGGATCTCTGCGCACTTACTCAGCTGCTTGCAGAAAACGTCAAGCTGCATGAGGGTGTTAGGATTCAGAGGTGCATCAAGTGGGCACTGCTCCCTGTCCCCTCGTTGGCAAGCTGTGTTGCAACGGATCACTCTTTTCTTTCTGAGTGTCTCCAGATCTCTCTGGGATCAATGAGAAAGAAAAAATCCCAAAGGCATGTGAGCTCAAATATATTACCGGCTGACCCCATGGGAACTGAAAAATGAGTTACAAAGCCTGGCATCTAGCATTCCTGGGTACATCCCAGAAGTCTCAGTGTCCCAAGACCTGCAAAACTATTCCTGTCTTTGGACATCTCTGATAACAGGACAGAGGCCCAGAGTTCTTTGGCAGCTCCTTAGTTAAGGCCTTAGCGGGATTCCCGTGATCTTTGGTGATCCCAAAAGGATAGAGACAGTGGAAAGAGAGGCTGGCAGAAGATCTCCCTGGGAGCCAAAGCAGGCTCAACCAAATGGAAGCTGGAAGAGACAAGACGTTCGGCAGCCAAAAAAACCTATTTGAGACTCGGCCAGGGGTTGGACTTGGGTGTGATGTACTGTGTGCCAAACACGTGCACATGTTGTCTCGCGTGTGGCTGCAAGCTAACTGCATCTGTCTCTGATCTGCAAGTACCTTATGCACTCACGGGAGTATTCGAGCCATGGCCTGCATTAGAGCCATTTTTGTGTGGCCGTCCCGGACCCGTCTTTGGCCAGGGTGGTGGCCCAAAGGAGCAGGACACCAACAGTAACTTACCACCACTCGATCTGAGTCAAGGCTCCAAATACATTGGGAAGGCAGGAACTCGTCTCGGTGTCACAAACGACTCAGAGAGGCGTGGGAAAAGAAAATCAAGAAGGCATAGTAAGGAGCAATACACTCGGTATGGAGAGCCTGATCGTACGGGATCTCTGTCCTCTTACTCAGCTGCTTTGCGAAAAGGTCGAGCTCCATGAGGGTGTTAAGATTCAGAGTTCCATCAAGTGTGCACTGATCCCTGTCCCCTCATTGTCATTGGGGTGAATATGTGTTGCAAAGGACCAGTCTTTCTTTTTGACTGTCTCTGGATGTGTCTGGGATCAATGAGAAAGGAAAAAGCCCAAAGGCATGGAGCTTGAATATATCCCTGGCTGCCATATTTGGAAGAAACAAATGTGTTACCGAGCCTTGCATCTAGCATTCCTGGGTGCATCCCAGAAGTCTGAGTGTCCCAAGACCTGGAAAACTATTCCGTTCGTTGGACATCTTTCATAACAGAAGAGAGGCCCAGAGCCCCGTGGCTGCTCCCTAGTTAAGGCATTCGTGGTATTTCCATGATCTGTGGTGATCCCAAAGGGATGGAGACAGTGGAAAGAGGGTCTGGGAAAAGATCTACCTGGGAGCCAAGCCAGGCTCAACCAAATGGAAGGTGGAATACAGCACACGTTGGGCAGCCAAAAAGTTTATTTGAAACACGGCCCGTGGTTGGACATGGGTGTGATTTACTGTGTGCCTAACACATAAAGATGTTGTCTCTCGGTGTCTGGAAGCTAACTGCATCTGTCCCCCATCTGCAAGTACCTTATGGAGTCATGGGAGTACTCTAGTCTCGGATTGGCTTACAGTCACGTTAGTGTGGCCGTTCAGGGCCTGCCTTTGGCCACGGTGGCTGCCCAAAGGAACAGGAGTGTAATAGTAACTCACCACCACCACATTTGTGCCTCGGCCCCAAATACACTGGGAAGACATGTACTCGGCTCAGTGTGGCAAACGCCTCAGATAGGCATGGGAGTTCAAAATCAAGAAGGCATACTAAGGAGCAATACACTCGGTAAGGAGAACCTGAACATATGCGATCTCTGCCCACATACTCAGCTACTAGCAGAAAAGGTCAAGCTGCATGAGGGTGTTAGGATTCAGAGTTCCATCAAGTGGGTACTGCTCGCCGTCCCCTCATTGGCATTGGGGAAAAGCTGTGCTGTAAAGGATCAGGCTTTACTTTCTGAGTGTCTCCGGACGTGTCTGGGATCAATGAGAAAGGAAAAAGCCCAAAGGCATGCTAGCTCAAATATATCCCTGGCTCCCAAAATGGGAACAAACAAATGTGTTACAAAGCCTTGAATCTAGCATTCCTCAGGGCATCCCAGAAATCTGAGTGTCCCAAGACCTGGAAAACTATTCCTGTCTTTGGAAATCTCTGATTACAGGACAGAGGCCCAGAGCCCTGTGGCAGCTCCCTAGTTAAGGCCTTAGGGGGTTTCCCGTGATCTGTGGTGAACCCTAAGGCATGGGGACAGTGGAAAGAGAGTCTGGGAAAAGATATACCTGGGAGCCAAGCCAGGCTCAACCAAACGGAAGCTGGAAGAGAGAACACGTTGGGCAGCCAAAAATATTTATTCAAAACACGGCCAGTGGTTAGACTTGGGTGTGATATACTGTGTGCCTAACACGTACAGATGTTGTCTCCCGGGTGTCTGGAAGCTAACTGATTCTGTCTTCGATCTGCAAGCACCTTATGCAGTCACGGAGGTACTCTAGACTCAGACCACCTTAGAGTCATGTTAGTGTAGCCATCCTGTGCCTGCCTTTGGCAAGGAAGGCTACCCAAAAGAACAGAACAATAATAGTAACTCACCACCACCACATCTGCGTCACGGCCCCAAATACACTGGGAAGGCAGGAACTTGGCTTGGTGTGGCAAACGACTCAGAGAGGCATGGAAAGAAAAAATCAAGAAGGCATAGTAAGGAACAATACACTCAGTAAGGAGAGCCTGAATGTATGAGATCTCTGCCCACTTACTCAGCTGCTTGCAGAAAACGTCAAGCTGCATGAGGGTGTTAGGATTCAGAGTTCCATGAAGTGGGCACTGCAGCCTGTCCCCTCGTTGGCATTGGGGCCAAGCTGTGTTGCAACGGATCACTCTTTTCTTTCTGAGTGTCTCCAGATCTCTCTGGGATCAATGAGAAAGAAAAAATCCCAAAGGCATGTGAGCTCAAATATATTACCGGCTGATCTCATGGGAGCTTAAAAATGAGTTACAAAGCCTGGCATCTAGCATTCCTGGGTACATCCCAGAAGTCTCAGTGTCCCAAGACCTGCAAAACTATTCCTGTCTTTGGACATCTCTGATAACAGGACAGAGGCCCAGAGTTCTTTGGCAGCTCCTTAGTTAAGGCCTTAGCGGGATTCCCGTGATCTTTGGTGATCCCAAAAGGATAGAGACAGTGGAAAGAGAGGCTGGCAGAAGATCTCCCTGGGAGCCAAAGCAGGCTCAACCAAATGGAAGCTGGAAGAGACAAGACGTTCGGCAGCCAAAAAAACCTATTTGAGACTCGGCCAGGGGTTGGACTTGGGTGTGATTTGCTGTGTGCCAAACACGTGCACATGTTGTCTCGCGTGTGGCTGCAAGCTAACTGCATCTGTCTCTGATCTGCAAGTACCTTATGCACTCACGGGAGTATTCGAGCCTTGGCCTGCATTAGAGTCATTTTTGTGTGGCCGTCCCGGACCCATCTTTGGCCAGGGTGGCGGCCCAAAGGAGCAGGAGACCAACAGTAACTTACCACCACTCGATCTGAGTCAAGGCTCCAAATACATTGGGAAGGCAGGAACTCGTCTCAGTGTCACAAATGACTCAGAGAGGCGTGGGAAAAGAAAATCAAGAAGGCATCGTAAGGAGCAATACACTCGGTATGGAGAGCCTGTTCGTACGGGATCTCTGCCCACTTACTCAGCTGCTTGCAGAAAAGGTCAAGCTGCATGAGGGTGTTAGGATTCAGAGTTCCATCAAGTGGGTAGTGCTCGGTGTCCCCTCGTTGGCATTGGGGCCAAGCTGTGCTGCAAAGGATCAGTCTTTACTTTCTGAGTGTCTCCGGAAGTGTCTGGGATCAATGAAAAAGGAAAAAGCCCAAAGGCATTGTAGGCCGAACAGTTTCCAGGCTGCCCCGTGGGAACAAACAAATGGGTTACAGAGCCTGGCATCATGCATCCCTGGGTGCATCCCAGAAGTCTCAGTGTTACATGATCTGGAAAACTATTCCTGTCTTTGGACATCTCTGATAACAGGACAGAGGCACAGAGCTCTGTGGCAGCTCCCTACTTAAGGCCTTAGGGGGATTCCCGTGATCTGTGGTGATCCCGAAGGGATAGAGACAGTGGAAATAGAGGCTGGGAAAAGATCTCCCTTGGAGCCAACCCAGGCTCAACTAAACAGAACATGGAAGAGAGAACACGCGGAGCAGCTAAAAGAATTTATTCGATACGCGGCCAGTGCTTGGACTTTGGTGTGATTTACTGTGTGCCTAACACGTGCAGATGTTGTCTCACGGGTGGCTGAAAGCTAACTGCATCTGTCTCTGATCTGCAAGCACATGATGCAGTCACGGGAGTATTCTAGCCTCGGACCGCCTTAGAGTCGTGTTAGTGTGGCCGTACCATGCCTCCCTATGGCCAGGGTGGCTGCCCAAAGGATCAGGAGAATAACAGTAACTCACCACCACCACATCTGTGTCACGGCCCCAAATACATTGGGAAGGCAGGAACTCGGCTCGGAGTGGCAAACGACTCAGAGAGGCATGGGAAAAGAAAATCAAGAAGGCGTACTAAGGAACAATACACTCGGTAAGGAGAGCCTGAACATATGGGAGCTCTGCACACTTACTCAGCTGCTTTGTGAAAAGGTCCAGCTGCATGAGGGTGTTAGGATTCAGAGTTAAATCAAGTGTGCACTGATCCCTGCCCCTCGTTGGCATTGGGGCCAAGCTGTGTTGCAAAGGACCAGTCTTTCTTTTTGACTATCTCTGGATCTGTCTGGGATGAATGAGAAAGGAAAAAGCCCAAAGGCATGCTAGCTCAGATATATCCCTGGCTCCCACAGTGGGAACAAAGAAATGTGTTCCAAAGCCTTGAATCTAGCATTCCTCAGTGCATCCCAGAAATCTGAGTGTCCCAAGACCTGGAAAACTATTCCTGTCTTTGGAAATCTCTGATAACTGGACAGAGGCCCAGAGACCTGTGGCAGCTCCCTAGTTAAGGCCTTAGAGGTTCTCCTGTGATCTGTGGTGAACCCTAAGGCATGGAGACAGTGGAAAGAGAGTCTGGGAAAAGATATACCTGGGAGCCAAGCCAGGCTCAACCAAACGGAAGCTGGAAGAGAGAACACGTTGGGCAGCCAAAAATATTTATTCAAAACACGGCCAATGGTTGGACTTGGGTGTGTTTTACTGTGTGCCTAACAGGTACCGATGTTGTTTCACGGGGGTCTGAAAGCTAAATGCATCTGTCTTCGATCTGCAAGCACCTTATGCAGTCACGGAGGTACTCTAGCCTCAGACCGCCTTAGAGTCTTGTTAGTGTAGCCATCCCATGCCTGCCTTTGGCAAGGGTGGCTGCCCAAAAGAACAGGAGAGTAATAGTAACTCACCACCACCACATCTGCGTCATGGCCCCAAATACACTGGGAAGGCAGAAACTCGGCTTGGTGTGGCAAACGACTCAGAGAGGCATGGAAAGAAAAAATCAAGAAGGCATAGTAAGGAACAATACGCTCAGTAAGGAGAGCCTGAACGTATGGGATCTCTGCGCACTTACTCAGCTGCTTGCAGAAAACGTCAAGCTGCATGAGGGTGTTAGGATTCAGAGGTGCATCAAGTGGGCACTGCTCCCTGTCCCCTCGTTGGCAAGCTGTGTTGCAACGGATCACTCTTTTATTTCTGAGTATCTCCAGATCTCTCTGGGATCAATGAGAAAGAAAAAATCCCAAAGGCATGTGAGCTCAAATATATTACCGGCTGACCCCATGGGAACTGAAAAATGAGTTACAAAGCCTGGCATCTAGCATTCCTGGGTACATCCCAGAAGTCTCAGTGTCCCAAGACCTGCAAAACTATTCCTGTCTTTGGACATCTCTGATAACAGGACAGAGGCCCAGAGTTCTTTGGCAGCTCCTTAGTTAAGGCCTTAGCGGGATTCCCGTGATCTTTGGTGATCCCAAAAGGATAGAGACAGTGGAAAGAGAGGCTGGCAGAAGATCTCCCTGGGAGCCAAAGCAGGCTCAACCAAATGGAAGCTGGAAGAGACAAGACGTTCGGCAGCCAAAAAAACCTATTTGAGACTCGGCCAGGGGTTGGACGTGGGTGTGATTTACTGTGTGCCAAACACGTGCACATGTTGTCTCGCGTGTGGCTGCAAGCTAACTGCATCTGTCTCTGATCTGCAAGTACCTTATGCACTCACGGGAGTATTCGAGCCTTGGCCTGCATTAGAGCCATTTTTGTGTGGCCGTCCCGGACCCATCTTTGGCCAGGGTGGTGGCCCAAAGGAGCAGGAGACCAACAGTAACTTACCACCACTCGATCTGAGTCAAGGCTCCAAATACATTGGGAAGGCAGGAACCCGTCTCGGTGTCACAAACGACTCAGAGAGGCATGGGAAAAGAAAATCAAGAAGGCATAGTAAGGAGCAATACACTCGGTATGGAGAGCCTGTTCGTACGGGATCTCTGTCCTCTTACTCAGCTGCTTTGCGAAAAGGTCGAGCTCCATGAGGGTGTTAAGATTCAGAGTTCCATCAAGTGTGCACTGATCCCTGTCCCCTCATTGTCATTGGGGTGAATATGTGTTGCAAAGGACCAGTCTTTCTTTTTGACTATCTCTGGATGTGTCTGGGATGAATGAGAAAGGAAAAAGCCCAAAGGCATGCTAGCTCAAATATATCCCTGGCTCCCAAAATGGGAACAAACAAATGTGTTACAAAGCCTTGATTCTAGCATTCCTCAGGGCATCCCAGAAATCTGAGTGTCCCAAGACCTGGAAAACTATTCCTGTCTTTGGAAATCTCTGATTACAGGACAGAGGCCCAGAGCCCTGTGGCAGCTCCCTAGTTAAGGCCTTAGGGGGTTTCCCGTGATCTGTGGTGAACCCTAAGGCATGGGGACAGTGGAAAGAGAGTCTGGGAAAAGATATACCTGGGAGCCAAGCCAGGCTCAACCAAACGGAAGCTGGAAGAGAGAACACGTTGGGCAGCCAAAAATATTTATTCAAAACATGGCCAGTGGTTAGACTTGGGTGTGATATACTGTGTGCCTAACACGTACAGATGTTGTCTCCCGGGTGTCTGGAAGCTAACTGATTCTGTCTTCGATCTGCAAGCACCTTATGCAGTCACGGAGGTACTCTAGCCTCAGACCACCTTAGAGTCATGTTAGTGTAGACATCCTGTGCCTGCCTTTGGCAAGGGAGGCTGCCCAAAAGAACAGAACAATAATAGTAACTCACCACTACCACATCTGCGTCACGGCCCCAAATACACTGGGAAGGCAGGAACTTGGCTTGGTGTGGCAAACGACTCAGAGAGGCATGGAAAGAAAAAATCAAGAAGGCATAGTAAGGAACAATACACTCAGTAAGGAGAGCCTGAATGTATGAGATCTCTGCCCACTTACTCAGCTGCTTGCAGAAAACGTCAAGCTCCATGAGGGTGTTAGGATTCAGAGTTCCATGAAGTGGGCACTGCTCCCTGTCCCCTCGTTGGCATTGGGGCCAAGCTGTGTTGCAGCGGATCACTCTTTTCTTTCTGAGTGTCTCCAGATCTCTCTGGGATCAATGAGAAAGAAAAAATCCCAAAGGCATGTGAGCTCAAATATATTACTGGCTGATCTCATGGGAGCTTAAAAATGAGTTACAAAACCTGGCATCTAGCATTCCTGGGTACATCCCAGAAGTCTCAGTGTCCCAAGACCTGCAAAACTATTCCTGTCTTTGGACATCCCTGATAACAGGACAGAGGCCCAGAGTTCTTTGGCAGCTCCTTAGTTAAGGCCTTAGCGGGATTCCCGTGATCTTTGGTGATCCCAAAAGGATAGAGACAGTGGAAAGAGAGGCTGGCAGAAGATCTCCCTGGGAGCCAAAGCAGGCTCAACCAAATGGAAGCTGGAAGAGACAAGACGTTCGGCAGCCAAAAAAACCTATTTGAGACTCGGCCAGGGGTTGGACTTGGGTGTGATTTACTGTGTGCCAAACACGTGCACATGTTGTCTCGCGTGTGGCTGCAAGCTAACTGCATCTGTCTCTGATCTGCAAGTACCTTATGCACTCACGGGAGTATTCGAGCCTTGGCCTGCATTAGAGTCATTTTTGTGTGGCCGTCTTGGACCCATCTTTGGCCAGGGTGGCGGCCCAAAGGAGCAGGAGACCAACAGTAACTTACCACCACTCGATCTGAGTCAAGGCTCCAAATACATTGGGAAGGCAGGAACTAGTCTCGGTGTCACAAATGACTCAGAGAGGCGTGGGAAAAGAAAATCCAGAAGGCATCGTAAGGAGCAATACACTCGGTATGGAGAGCCTGTTCGTACGGGATCTCTGCCCACTTACTCAGCTGCTCGTAGAAAAGGTCAAGCTGCATGAGGGTGTTAGGATTCAGAGTTCCATCAAGTGGGTAGTGCTCGGTGTCCCCTCGTTGGCATTGGGGCCAAGCTGTGCTGCAAAGGATCAGTCTTTACTTTCTGAGTGTCTCCGAAAGTGTCTGGGATCAATGAAAAAGGAAAAAGCCCAAAGGCATTGTAGGCCGAACAGTTTCCAGGCTGCCCCGTGGGAACAAACAAATGGGTTACAGAGCCTGGCATCATGCATCCCTGGGTGCATCCCAGAAGTCTCAGTGTTACATGATCTGGAAAACTATTCCTGTCTTTGGACATCTCTGATAACAGGACAGAGGCACAGAGCTCTGTGGCAGCTCCCTACTTAAGGCCTTAGGGGGATTCCCGTGATCTGTGGTGATCCCGAAGGGATAGAGACAGTGGAAATAGAGGCTGGGAAAAGATCTCCCTTGGAGCCAACCCAGGCTCAACTAAACAGAACATGGAAGAGAGAACACGCGGAGCAGCTAAAAAAATTTATTCGATACGCGGCCAGTGCTTGGACTTTGGTGTGATTTACTGTGTGCCTAACACGTGCAGATGTTGTCTCACGGGTGGCTGGAAGCTAACTGCATCTGTCTCTGATCTGCAAGCACATGATGCAGTCACGGGAGTATTCTAGCCTCGGACCGCCTTAGAGTCGTGTTAGTGTGGCCGTACCGTGCCTCCCTATGGCCAGGGTGGCTGCCCAAAGGATCAGGAGAATAACAGTAACTCACCACCACCACATCTGTGTCACGGCCCCAAATACATTGGGAAGGCAGGAACTCAGCTCGGAGTGGCAAACGACTCAGAGAGGCATGGGAAAAGAAAATCAAGAAGGCGTACTAAGGAACAATACACTCGGTAAGGAGAGCCTGAACATACGGGAGCTCTGCACACTTACTCAGCTGCTTTGTGAAAAGGTCCAGCTGCATGAGGGTGTTAGGATTCAGAGTTAAATCAAGTGTGCACTGATCCCTGCCCCTCGTTGGCATTGGGGCCAAGCTGTGTTGCAAAGGACCAGTCTTTCTTTTTGACTATCTCTGGATCTGTCTGGGATGAATGAGAAAGGAAAAAGCCCAAAGGCATGCTAGCTCAGATATATCCCTGGCTCCCACAGTGGGAACAAAGAAATGTGTTCCAAAGCCTTGAATCTAGCATTCCTCAGTGCATCCCAGAAATCTGAGTGTCCCAAGACCTGGAAAACTATTCCTGTCTTTGGAAATCTCTGATAACTGGACAGAGGCCCAGAGACCTGCGGCAGCTCCCTAGTTAAGGCCTTAGAGGTTTTCCTGTGATCTGTGGTGAACCCTAAGGCATGGAGACAGTGGAAAGAGAGTCTGGGAAAAGATATACCTGGGAGCCAAGTCAGGCTCAACCAAACGGAAGCTGGAAGAGAGAACACGTTGGGCAGCCAAAAATATTTATTCAAAACACGGCCAGTGGTTGGACTTGGGTGTGATTTACTGTGTGCCTAACAGGTACCGATGTTGTTTCACGGGGGTCTGAAAGCTAAATGCATCTGTCTTCGATCTGCAAGCACCTTATGCAGTCACGGAGGTACTCTAGCCTCAGACCGCCTTAGAGTCTTGTTAGTGTAGCCATCCCATGCCTGCCTTTGGCAAGGGTGGCTGCCCAAAAGAACAGGAGAGTAATAGTAACTCACCACCACCACATCTGCGTCATGGCCCCAAATACACTGGGAAGGCAGAAACTCGGCTTGGTGTGGCAAACGACTCAGAGAGGCATGGAAAGAAAATATCAAGAAGGCATAGTAAGGAACAATACGCTCAGTAAGGAGAGCCTGAACGTATGGGATCTCTGCGCACTTACTCAGCTGCTTGCAGAAAACGTCAAGCTGCATGAGGGTGTTAGGATTCAGAGGTGCATCAAGTGGGCACTGCTCCCTGTCCCCTCGTTGGCAAGCTGTGTTGCAACGGATCACTCTTTTCTTTCTGAGTGTCTCCAGATCTCTCTGGGATCAATGAGAAAGAAAAAATCCCAAAGGCATGTGAGCTCAAATATATTACCGGCTGACCCCATGGGAACTGAAAAATGAGTTACAAAGCCTGGCATCTAGCATTCCTGGGTACATCCCAGAAGTCTCAGTGTCCCAAGACCTGCAAAACTATTCCTGTCTTTGGACATCTCTGATAACAGGACAGAGGCCCAGAGTTCTTTGGCAGCTCCTTAGTTAAGGCCTTAGCGGGATTCCCGTGATCTTTGGTGATCCCAAAAGGATAGAGACAGTGGAAAGAGAGGCTGGCAGAAGATCTCCCTGGGAGCCAAAGCAGGCTCAACCAAATGGAAGCTGGAAGAGACAAGACGTTCGGCAGCCAAAAAAACCTATTTGAGACTCGGCCAGGGGTTGGACTTGGGTGTGATGTACTGTGTGCCAAACACGTGCACATGTTGTCTCGCGTGTGGCTGCAAGCTAACTGCATCTGTCTCTGATCTGCAAGTACCTTATGCACTCACGGGAGTATTCGAGCCATGGCCTGCATTAGAGCCATTTTTGTGTGGCCGTCCCGGACCCGTCTTTGGCCAGGGTGGTGGCCCAAAGGAGCAGGACACCAACAGTAACTTACCACCACTCGATCTGAGTCAAGGCTCCAAATACATTGGGAAGGCAGGAACTCGTCTCGGTGTCACAAACGACTCAGAGAGGCGTGGGAAAAGAAAATCAAGAAGGCATAGTAAGGAGCAATACACTCGGTATGGAGAGCCTGATCGTACGGGATCTCTGTCCTCTTACTCAGCTGCTTTGCGAAAAGGTCGAGCTCCATGAGGGTGTTAAGATTCAGAGTTCCATCAAGTGTGCACTGATCCCTGTCCCCTCATTGTCATTGGGGTGAATATGTGTTGCAAAGGACCAGTCTTTCTTTTTGACTGTCTCTGGATGTGTCTGGGATCAATGAGAAAGGAAAAAGCCCAAAGGCATGGAGCTTGAATATATCCCTGGCTGCCATATTTGGAAGAAACAAATGTGTTACCGAGCCTTGCATCTAGCATTCCTGGGTGCATCCCAGAAGTCTGAGTGTCCCAAGACCTGGAAAACTATTCCGTTCGTTGGACATCTTTCATAACAGAAGAGAGGCCCAGAGCCCCGTGGCTGCTCCCTAGTTAAGGCATTCGTGGTATTTCCATGATCTGTGGTGATCCCAAAGGGATGGAGACAGTGGAAAGAGGGTCTGGGAAAAGATCTACCTGGGAGCCAAGCCAGGCTCAACCAAATGGAAGGTGGAATACAGCACACGTTGGGCAGCCAAAAAGTTTATTTGAAACACGGCCCGTGGTTGGACATGGGTGTGATTTACTGTGTGCCTAACACATAAAGATGTTGTCTCTCGGTGTCTGGAAGCTAACTGCATCTGTCCCCCATCTGCAAGTACCTTATGGAGTCATGGGAGTACTCTAGTCTCGGATTGGCTTACAGTCACGTTAGTGTGGCCGTTCAGGGCCTGCCTTTGGCCACGGTGGCTGCCCAAAGGAACAGGAGTGTAATAGTAACTCACCACCACCACATTTGTGCCTCGGCCCCAAATACACTGGGAAGACATGTACTCGGCTCAGTGTGGCAAACGCCTCAGATAGGCATGGGAGTTCAAAATCAAGAAGGCATACTAAGGAGCAATACACTCGGTAAGGAGAACCTGAACATATGCGATCTCTGCCCACATACTCAGCTACTAGCAGAAAAGGTCAAGCTGCATGAGGGTGTTAGGATTCAGAGTTCCATCAAGTGGGTACTGCTCGCCGTCCCCTCATTGGCATTGGGGAAAAGCTGTGCTGTAAAGGATCAGGCTTTACTTTCTGAGTGTCTCCGGACGTGTCTGGGATCAATGAGAAAGGAAAAAGCCCAAAGGCATGCTAGCTCAAATATATCCCTGGCTCCCAAAATGGGAACAAACAAATGTGTTACAAAGCCTTGAATCTAGCATTCCTCAGGGCATCCCAGAAATCTGAGTGTCCCAAGACCTGGAAAACTATTCCTGTCTTTGGAAATCTCTGATTACAGGACAGAGGCCCAGAGCCCTGTGGCAGCTCCCTAGTTAAGGCCTTAGGGGGTTTCCCGTGATCTGTGGTGAACCCTAAGGCATGGGGACAGTGGAAAGAGAGTCTGGGAAAAGATATACCTGGGAGCCAAGCCAGGCTCAACCAAACGGAAGCTGGAAGAGAGAACACGTTGGGCAGCCAAAAATATTTATTCAAAACACGGCCAGTGGTTAGACTTGGGTGTGATATACTGTGTGCCTAACACGTACAGATGTTGTCTCCCGGGTGTCTGGAAGCTAACTGATTCTGTCTTCGATCTGCAAGCACCTTATGCAGTCACGGAGGTACTCTAGACTCAGACCACCTTAGAGTCATGTTAGTGTAGCCATCCTGTGCCTGCCTTTGGCAAGGAAGGCTACCCAAAAGAACAGAACAATAATAGTAACTCACCACCACCACATCTGCGTCACGGCCCCAAATACACTGGGAAGGCAGGAACTTGGCTTGGTGTGGCAAACGACTCAGAGAGGCATGGAAAGAAAAAATCAAGAAGGCATAGTAAGGAACAATACACTCAGTAAGGAGAGCCTGAATGTATGAGATCTCTGCCCACTTACTCAGCTGCTTGCAGAAAACGTCAAGCTGCATGAGGGTGTTAGGATTCAGAGTTCCATGAAGTGGGCACTGCAGCCTGTCCCCTCGTTGGCATTGGGGCCAAGCTGTGTTGCAACGGATCACTCTTTTCTTTCTGAGTGTTTCCAGATCTCTCTGGGATCAATGAGAAAGAAAAAATCCCAAAGGCATGTGAGCTCAAATATATTACCGGCTGATCTCATGGGAGCTTAAAAATGAGTTACAAAGCCTGGCATCTAGCATTCCTGGGTACATCCCAGAAGTCTCAGTGTCCCAAGACCTGCAAAACTATTCCTGTCTTTGGACATCTCTGATAACAGGACAGAGGCCCAGAGTTCTTTGGCAGCTCCTTAGTTAAGGCCTTAGCGGGATTCCCGTGATCTTTGGTGATCCCAAAAGGATAGAGACAGTGGAAAGAGAGGCTGGCAGAAGATCTCCCTGGGAGCCAAAGCAGGCTCAACCAAATGGAAGCTGGAAGAGACAAGACGTTCGGCAGCCAAAAAAACCTATTTGAGACTCGGCCAGGGGTTGGACTTGGGTGTGATTTGTTGTGTGCCAAACACGTGCACATGTTGTCTCGCGTGTGGCTGCAAGCTAACTGCATCTGTCTCTGATCTGCAAGTACCTTATGCACTCACGGGAGTATTCGAGCCTTGGCCTGCATTAGAGTCATTTTTGTGTGGCCGTCCCGGACCCATCTTTGGCCAGGGTGGCGGCCCAAAGGAGCAGGAGACCAACAGTAACTTACCACCACTCGATCTGAGTCAAGGCTCCAAATACATTGGGAAGGCAGGAACTCGTCTCAGTGTCACAAATGACTCAGAGAGGCGTGGGAAAAGAAAATCAAGAAGGCATCGTAAGGAGCAATACACTCGGTATGGAGAGCCTGTTCGTACGGGATCTCTGCCCACTTACTCAGCTGCTTGCAGAAAAGGTCAAGCTGCATGAGGGTGTTAGGATTCAGAGTTCCATCAAGTGGGTAGTGCTCGGTGTCCCCTCGTTGGCATTGGGGCCAAGCTGTGCTGCAAAGGATCAGTCTTTACTTTCTGAGTGTCTCCGGAAGTGTCTGGGATCAATGAAAAAGGAAAAAGCCCAAAGGCATTGTAGGCCGAACAGTTTCCAGGCTGCCCCGTGGGAACAAACAAATGGGTTACAGAGCCTGGCATCATGCATCCCTGGGTGCATCCCAGAAGTCTCAGTGTTACATGATCTGGAAAACTATTCCTGTCTTTGGACATCTCTGATAACAGGACAGAGGCACAGAGCTCTGTGGCAGCTCCCTACTTAAGGCCTTAGGGGGATTCCCGTGATCTGTGGTGATCCCGAAGGGATAGAGACAGTGGAAATAGAGGCTGGGAAAAGATCTCCCTTGGAGCCAACCCAGGCTCAACTAAACAGAACATGGAAGAGAGAACACGCGGAGCAGCTAAAAGAATTTATTCGATACGCGGCCAGTGCTTGGACTTTGGTGTGATTTACTGTGTGCCTAACACGTGCAGATGTTGTCTCACGGGTGGCTGGAAGCTAACTGCATCTGTCTCTGATCTGCAAGCACATGATGCAGTCACGGGAGTATTCTAGCCTCGGACCGCCTTAGAGTCGTGTTAGTGTGGCCGTACCATGCCTCCCTATGGCCAGGGTGGCTGCCCAAAGGATCAGGAGAATAACAGTAACTCACCACCACCACATCTGTGTCACGGCCCCAAATACATTGGGAAGGCAGGAACTCGGCTCGGAGTGGCAAACGACTCAGAGAGGCATGGGAAAAGAAAATCAAGAAGGCGTACTAAGGAACAATACACTCGGTAAGGAGAGCCTGAACATATGGGAGCTCTGCACACTTACTCAGCTGCTTTGTGAAAAGGTCCAGCTGCATGAGGGTGTTAGGATTCAGAGTTAAATCAAGTGTGCACTGATCCCTGCCCCTCGTTGGCATTGGGGCCAAGCTGTGTTGCAAAGGACCAGTCTTTCTTTTTGACTATCTCTGGATCTGTCTGGGATGAATGAGAAAGGAAAAAGCCCAAAGGCATGCTAGCTCAGATATATCCCTGGCTCCCACAGTGGGAACAAAGAAATGTGTTCCAAAGCCTTGAATCTAGCATTCCTCAGTGCATCCCAGAAATCTGAGTGTCCCAAGACCTGGAAAACTATTCCTGTCTTTGGAAATCTCTGATAACTGGACAGAGGCCCAGAGACCTGTGGCAGCTCCCTAGTTAAGGCCTTAGAGGTTCTCCTGTGATCTGTGGTGAACCCTAAGGCATGGAGACAGTGGAAAGAGAGTCTGGGAAAAGATATACCTGGGAGCCAAGCCAGGCTCAACCAAACGGAAGCTGGAAGAGAGAACACGTTGGGCAGCCAAAAATATTTATTCAAAACACGGCCAATGGTTGGACTTGGGTGTGCTTTACTGTGTGCCTAACAGGTACCGATGTTGTTTCACGGGGGTCTGAAAGCTAAATGCATCTGTCTTCGATCTGCAAGCACCTTATGCAGTCACGGAGGTACTCTAGCCTCAGACCGCCTTAGAGTCTTGTTAGTGTAGCCATCCCATGCCTGCCTTTGGCAAGGGTGGCTGCCCAAAAGAACAGGAGAGTAATAGTAACTCACCACCACCACATCTGCGTCATGGCCCCAAATACACTGGGAAGGCAGAAACTCGGCTTGGTGTGGCAAACGACTCAGAGAGGCATGGAAAGAAAAAATCAAGAAGGCATAGTAAGGAACAATACGCTCAGTAAGGAGAGCCTGAACGTATGGGATCTCTGCGCACTTACTCAGCTGCTTGCAGAAAACGTCAAGCTGCATGAGGGTGTTAGGATTCAGAGGTGCATCAAGTGGGCACTGCTCCCTGTCCCCTCGTTGGCAAGCTGTGTTGCAACGGATCACTCTTTTATTTCTGAGTATCTCCAGATCTCTCTGGGATCAATGAGAAAGAAAAAATCCCAAAGGCATGTGAGCTCAAATATATTACCGGCTGACCCCATGGGAACTGAAAAATGAGTTACAAAGCCTGGCATCTAGCATTCCTGGGTACATCCCAGAAGTCTCAGTGTCCCAAGACCTGCAAAACTATTCCTGTCTTTGGACATCTCTGATAACAGGACAGAGGCCCAGAGTTCTTTGGCAGCTCCTTAGTTAAGGCCTTAGCGGGATTCCCGTGATCTTTGGTGATCCCAAAAGGATAGAGACAGTGGAAAGAGAGGCTGGCAGAAGATCTCCCTGGGAGCCAAAGCAGGCTCAACCAAATGGAAGCTGGAAGAGACAAGACGTTCGGCAGCCAAAAAAACCTATTTGAGACTCGGCCAGGGGTTGGACTTGGGTGTGATTTACTGTGTGCCAAACACGTGCACATGTTGTCTCGCGTGTGGCTGCAAGCTAACTGCATCTGTCTCTGATCTGCAAGTACCTTATGCACTCACGGGAGTATTCGAGCCTTGGCCTGCATTAGAGCCATTTTTGTGTGGCCGTCCCGGACCCATCTTTGGCCAGGGTGGTGGCCCAAAGGAGCAGGAGACCAACAGTAACTTACCACCACTCGATCTGAGTCAAGGCTCCAAATACATTGGGAAGGCAGGAACCCGTCTCGGTGTCACAAACGACTCAGAGAGGCATGGGAAAAGAAAATCAAGAAGGCATAGTAAGGAGCAATACACTCGGTATGGAGAGCCTGTTCGTACGGGATCTCTGTCCTCTTACTCAGCTGCTTTGCGAAAAGGTCGAGCTCCATGAGGGTGTTAAGATTCAGAGTTCCATCAAGTGTGCACTGATCCCTGTCCCCTCATTGTCATTGGGGTGAATATGTGTTGCAAAGGACCAGTCTTTCTTTTTGACTATCTCTGGATGTGTCTGGGATGAATGAGAAAGGAAAAAGCCCAAAGGCATGCTAGCTCAAATATATCCCTGGCTCCCAAAATGGGAACAAACAAATGTGTTACAAAGCCTTGATTCTAGCATTCCTCAGGGCATCCCAGAAATCTGAGTGTCCCAAGACCTGGAAAACTATTCCTGTCTTTGGAAATCTCTGATTACAGGACAGAGGCCCAGAGCCCTGTGGCAGCTCCCTAGTTAAGGCCTTAGGGGGTTTCCCGTGATCTGTGGTGAACCCTAAGGCATGGGGACAGTGGAAAGAGAGTCTGGGAAAAGATATACCTGGGAGCCAAGCCAGGCTCAACCAAACGGAAGCTGGAAGAGAGAACACGTTGGGCAGCCAAAAATATTTATTCAAAACATGGCCAGTGGTTAGACTTGGGTGTGATATACTGTGTGCCTAACACGTACAGATGTTGTCTCCCGGGTGTCTGGAAGCTAACTGATTCTGTCTTCGATCTGCAAGCACCTTATGCAGTCACGGAGGTACTCTAGCCTCAGACCACCTTAGAGTCATGTTAGTGTAGACATCCTGTGCCTGCCTTTGGCAAGGGAGGCTGCCCAAAAGAACAGAACAATAATAGTAACTCACCACTACCACATCTGCGTCACGGCCCCAAATACACTGGGAAGGCAGGAACTTGGCTTGGTGTGGCAAACGACTCAGAGAGGCATGGAAAGAAAAAATCAAGAAGGCATAGTAAGGAACAATACACTCAGTAAGGAGAGCCTGAATGTATGAGATCTCTGCCCACTTACTCAGCTGCTTGCAGAAAACGTCAAGCTCCATGAGGGTGTTAGGATTCAGAGTTCCATGAAGTGGGCACTGCTCCCTGTCCCCTCGTTGGCATTGGGGCCAAGCTGTGTTGCAGCGGATCACTCTTTTCTTTCTGAGTGTCTCCAGATCTCTCTGGGATCAATGAGAAAGAAAAAATCCCAAAGGCATGTGAGCTCAAATATATTACTGGCTGATCTCATGGGAGCTTAAAAATGAGTTACAAAACCTGGCATCTAGCATTCCTGGGTACATCCCAGAAGTCTCAGTGTCCCAAGACCTGCAAAACTATTCCTGTCTTTGGACATCCCTGATAACAGGACAGAGGCCCAGAGTTCTTTGGCAGCTCCTTAGTTAAGGCCTTAGCGGGATTCCCGTGATCTTTGGTGATCCCAAAAGGATAGAGACAGTGGAAAGAGAGGCTGGCAGAAGATCTCCCTGGGAGCCAAAGCAGGCTCAACCAAATGGAAGCTGGAAGAGACAAGACGTTCGGCAGCCAAAAAAACCTATTTGAGACTCGGCCAGGGGTTGGACTTGGGTGTGATTTACTGTGTGCCAAACACGTGCACATGTTGTCTCGCGTGTGGCTGCAAGCTAACTGCATCTGTCTCTGATCTGCAAGTACCTTATGCACTCACGGGAGTATTCGAGCCTTGGCCTGCATTAGAGTCATTTTTGTGTGGCCGTCTTGGACCCATCTTTGGCCAGGGTGGCGGCCCAAAGGAGCAGGAGACCAACAGTAACTTACCACCACTCGATCTGAGTCAAGGCTCCAAATACATTGGGAAGGCAGGAACTAGTCTCGGTGTCACAAATGACTCAGAGAGGCGTGGGAAAAGAAAATCCAGAAGGCATCGTAAGGAGCAATACACTCGGTATGGAGAGCCTGTTCGTACGGGATCTCTGCCCACTTACTCAGCTGCTCGTAGAAAAGGTCAAGCTGCATGAGGGTGTTAGGATTCAGAGTTCCATCAAGTGGGTAGTGCTCGGTGTCCCCTCGTTGGCATTGGGGCCAAGCTGTGCTGCAAAGGATCAGTCTTTACTTTCTGAGTGTCTCCGAAAGTGTCTGGGATCAATGAAAAAGGAAAAAGCCCAAAGGCATTGTAGGCCGAACAGTTTCCAGGCTGCCCCGTGGGAACAAACAAATGGGTTACAGAGCCTGGCATCATGCATCCCTGGGTGCATCCCAGAAGTCTCAGTGTTACATGATCTGGAAAACTATTCCTGTCTTTGGACATCTCTGATAACAGGACAGAGGCACAGAGCTCTGTGGCAGCTCCCTACTTAAGGCCTTAGGGGGATTCCCGTGATCTGTGGTGATCCCGAAGGGATAGAGACAGTGGAAATAGAGGCTGGGAAAAGATCTCCCTTGGAGCCAACCCAGGCTCAACTAAACAGAACATGGAAGAGAGAACACGCGGAGCAGCTAAAAAAATTTATTCGATACGCGGCCAGTGCTTGGACTTTGGTGTGATTTACTGTGTGCCTAACACGTGCAGATGTTGTCTCACGGGTGGCTGGAAGCTAACTGCATCTGTCTCTGATCTGCAAGCACATGATGCAGTCACGGGAGTATTCTAGCCTCGGACCGCCTTAGAGTCGTGTTAGTGTGGCCGTACCGTGCCTCCCTATGGCCAGGGTGGCTGCCCAAAGGATCAGGAGAATAACAGTAACTCACCACCACCACATCTGTGTCACGGCCCCAAATACATTGGGAAGGCAGGAACTCGGCTCGGAGTGGCAAACGACTCAGAGAGGCATGGGAAAAGAAAATCAAGAAGGCGTACTAAGGAACAATACACTCGGTAAGGAGAGCCTGAACATATGGGAGCTCTGCACACTTACTCAGCTGCTTTGTGAAAAGGTCCAGCTGCATGAGGGTGTTAGGATTCAGAGTTCCATCAAGTGTGCACTGATCCCGGTCCCGTTGTTGGCATTGGGGCCTAGCTGTGTTGTAAAGGACCAGTCTTTCTTTTTGACTGTCTCTGGATCTGTCTGGGATCAATGAGAAAGGAAAAAGCCCAATGGCATGATTGCTCGAATATATCCCGGGGTTCTCCAGTGGGAACAAACAAATGTGTTACAGAGCCTGGCGTCTAGCATTCCTGGGTGCATTCCAGAAGTCTCAGTGTCCCAAGACCTGGAAAACTGTTCCTGTCTTTGGACATCTCTGATAACAGGACAGAGGCCCAGAGCCCTGTGGCAGCTCCCTTGTTAGGGCCTTAGGGGGATTCCCATGATCTGAGGTGATCCCCATGGGATTGAGACAGTGGAAAGAGAAGCTGACAGAAGATCTTCCTGGGAGCCAAAGCAGGCTCAACCAAATGGAAACTGGAAGAAGAACACATTGGGCAGTAAATAAAAACTATTTGAGACTCGTCCAGAGGTTGGAATTTGGTGTGATTTACTGTGTGCCTAACACGTGGAGATGTTGTCTCTCTGGTGGCAGCAAGCGTAGTGCATCGGTCTGCGATCTGCAAGCACCTTATGCACTCACAGGAGTATTCTAGCCTCGGCCTACCTCAGAGTCATTTTGGTGTGGCCATCCCATGCCCGCCTTTGGCCAGAGTGGCTGCCCAAAGGAACAGCAGAGTAACAGTTAGTTACGACCACTACTTCTGAGACACGGTCCCAAATATGTTGGGAAGGCAGGAACTTGGCTCGGTGTGGCAAATGACTCAGAGAGGCATGGGCAAACAAAATCAAGAAAGCATAGTAAGGAGCAATACACTCGTTATGGAGAGCCTGAACATATGGGATCTCTGCCCACTTACTCAGCTGCTTGCAGAAAATGTCAAGCTGCATGAGGGTGTTAGGATTCAGAGTTCCATCAAGTGGGTCCTTCTACTGTCCCCTCGTTGGCATTGGGGTCAAGCTGTGGTGCCAAGTATCAGTCTTTTCCTTCTCAGTGTCTCCGGACCTGTCTGGGAGCAATGAGAAAGTAAATAGCCCAAAGGTATGGTAGGTTGAACAGATTCCTGGGTGCCCCCAAGGGAACAAAGAAATGTGTTACAGAGCCTGGCATCTAGCATCCCTGGGTGCATCCCAGAAGTCTCAGTGTCGCAAGACCTGGAAAACTATTCCTGCCTTTGGACATCTCTGATTACAGGACAGAGGCCCAGAGCCCTGTGGCAGCTCCCTAGTTAAGGCCTTAGGGGGATTCCTGTGATGTGTGGTGATCCCAAAGGGATGGAGACAGTGGAAAGAGAGGCTGGCAGAAGATCTCCCTGGGAGCCAAATGGAGGCTCAACCAAACTTAAGGTGTAAGAAAGAACATGTAGGGCAGCCAGAAAACCTATTTGGTACGTGGCTAGTGGCTGGACTTGGGTGTGATTTACTGTGTGTGTCACACGTGCAGATGTTGTCTTGCGGGTTGGGGGAAGACTAGTGCGTCTCTCCCTGATGTGCAACCTCCTTATGCTCTCACAGGTGTATTCTAGTGGTGGCCTGCCCTAGAGGCATTTTAGTGTGGCCTTCCCATGTCGGTCTTTCACCTGGGTGGCTTCCCAAAGGTACAAGAAAGTATCAATAACTTACCAGCACTCTATCTGAGTCACGGACTCAAAATATGTTGGGAAGGCAGGAACTTGGCTCAGTGTGGCAAAGGACTCAGTGCGGCATGTGAAACCATAGGCAATATAGCAACGAAGTCTGAGTTCACTCTATAGATATTAACTGGGCAGGTCTTACTGTGAAGCTTCACTTTGTGATGCTTTTGCAGGGCACAGAAGTCCTTGACTGATAGATCTTAGTCCTGCAGACTTTCTCTGATTCGTGAAATGGGTGTGTGGACCGTGTTTGCCTATGCTTCTCATGGTTCTTTTCTGGGGAGACCCTGGACCTTTCCTAGTCCCTTTTGAACCCACGGCTTCATCTGATTAGCTCTCTAAATCATTTCTGGCTCTCTGACTTTATCTGACTAACCGCCTGAGTCATTTTGGGGAGAGCACCTCTCTCCTTTTCGTCACTCTCACCTTTGTATTTCTGCCTAACAGAAACACCTCAGAATTTTTAAGAACCTCACCATTAAATGTCACATAAGGAATCAGATCCTTCATTTCTTCTCTGACCTCAACCCTCATTTGCTAGAATGTTGTCCAAGTTCTGGACATCAATCACTACTTAGAAAAGGCGAGAAATAAATTGGAGAAATACAGAACAGTCTTCAAGGGCTGAAATACATCATCCATGTTTGTATATACCATTGCCCACATATACCCAGAACCAATAAGAGAAACAGAAAAAAGTCCTGTGTCTTTAATTTTGGTTTACGGAATTGAAAGGAGGCTACAAAAATCGAAAGTATACTGTGGATTAAAAATTAACTGCTGGGTTATTGCAAAACCCATAGCAAATTAAGCTACTTATAGGGATTTGGTTTTATTTTCTCTTCCTCCCACTCCACTTGAAAATTCTATTCTTTTTTAATATAGACCAGTTTTAAAATGCATTCTTTTTTTTGTAGATAATTATTTTTTATTGAAGGGTAGTTGACATACAGTATTACATTAGTTTCAGGTGTACAACACAATGATTCAACATTTATATACATGATAATTCTAGCTACCAGCTATCACCATACAAAGTTGTTACAATATTTTGACTATATTCCTTATGCTATACATTACATCCAGGTTACTTATTTATTTTACAATTGGAAGTCTGTACTTTTTTTTTTTGAAAGGGCATCTCTCATATTTATTGATCAAATGGTTGTTAACAACAATAAAATTCTCTATAGGGGAGTCAATGCTCAATGAACAGTCATTAATCCACCCCAAGCCTAATTTTCGTCAGTCTCCAATCTTCTGAAGCATAACGAACAAGTTCTTACATGGTGAACAAATTCTTACATAGTGAATAAATTATATGGTGAACAGTACAAGGGCAGTCATCACAGAAACTTTCGGTTTTGATCACACATTATGAATTATAAACAATCAGTTCAAATATGAATATTTGTTTGATTTTTATACTTGATTTATATGTGGATACCACATTTTTCTCTTTATTATTATTTTTAATAAAATGCTGAAGTGGTAGGTAGATGCAAGATAAAGGTAGAAAACATAGTTTAGTGCTGTAAGAGGGCAAATGTAAATGATCAGGTGTGTGCTTGTAGACTATGTGTTAATCCAAGCTAGACAAGGGTAATAAAACATCCACGGATGCAGAAGATTTCTCTCAGAACTGGGGGGATGAGGTTCTAAGCCTCACCTCTGTTGATCCCCAATTTCTCACCTGATGGCCCCCCTGAGACTGTGCCTGTCTTAGGCTGTTCCTCTCTTGAGGAATCTTACCCATCTCTGGCTAACCAGTCATCTTTTACATCCCATACAGGGAAATGTAAAATTGGTAAGTGAGAGAGAAGCCATATTGTTTGAAAAGGTTAGCTTTTTACATCTTTGCATATTTATGCCCTGTGGCTTCTATGCCAGCATTTGTCTTGAGGTATCTTTACCACTTGGAGGAATTATGATACTCGGTAAATTCGGTATGAGGCACGAATTCTATTTAAGGGCTGTAATTAGGAAGGAAGAAGAAAAGCTATAGAAGTAGCAGACGGACGAAAACATGGGAAGATTATTTCTTTGACATATCTTCTTGTAGAGTACCTTCAGCATGTATAGGTTTTAAACTACTAATTAAATTGCACACACACATTAACATAATAGGAGTACAGTTACATAACCAAAGCAGACCTATAATTACCAGCCATCTCCAGTGAAACCAAGAAAACCAGTTAGACACCCTAGGCATTTGTGAAAACTTATCTATGATATGGTGGATATTGTCCAAGTGAACTTGAATGGTCTGAGAGAAATCAGCAAATTAAAACAACCCATTCCTGGGGACTGTTCACATCCCATATGTTCTTTTAACAGTAGATAGTCTGTAGTTGTAAGATTTTGGAGCATTACAACTTGCACTTCTCCTAATTCTTGGTTGAGATCCAACAGTATAGATCCAGTCAAATTTGTTGTTTTACTGTATAAACAGGCCAGCTTAGATAACTCCTTCTTCATTCCCATGGCAAGTTCAGGAACCGGTGGGATGAATGCAGCTACAGCTGTAGCAGCACCTGGATCTTTGTTGAGGTTTTTTGATGATCATCTTCTGATATGAGTATTCCAGAGAGTGCTGATGTTGGAAGTTCTTCTTCATATCGTATCTTAGTTCATTTTCTGGGTAGCCAACTTAGGCTTTGATCCTCTGTATAAACACAAACAGACCCTTTGCCTACACTTTGATATGCCCTTTATACCATTGTGTAGAACTCATTGGAGGTCACCACACAGGAACTGCTTTTTCTTTTTCTTAAGAGAAAGGAATATTATCAGAAAAATGTACCTCCATAGCCGATCATCTGACACCCTTTAAGTGATCAAAATTAAGGATATTTAAAGCATGCATTAATCATTGATTTACAGTTAGTTTTATCCTATCAGGGAGTAATTCCCCTTTTCTTTCTTTCTTTTTATCATTAATCAACACTTACGTGATGAATATTATGTTTACTAGGCTCTCCCCTAATACCAGGTACCCCCTATAAACCCCTTTACAGTCACTGTCCATCAGCATAGCAAAATGTTGTAGAATCACTACTTGTCTTCTCTGTGTTGTACAGCCCTCCCCTTTCTCCCACCCCCCATGCATGCTAATCTTAATACTCCCCTTTTTCTCCCCCACCCCACTTATCCCTCCCTATCCACCCATCCTCCCCAGTCCCTTTCCCTTTGGTACCTGTTAGTCCATTCTTGGGTTCTGTGATTCTGCTGCTGTTTTGTTCCTTCAGTTTTTCCTTTGTTCTTATACTCCACAGATGAGTGAAATCATTTGGTATTTATCTTTCTCCACTTGGCTTATTTCACTGAGCATAATACCCTCCAGCTCCATCCATGTTGCTGCAACTGGTAGGATTTGCCCTCTTCTTATGGCTGAGTAGTATTCCATTGTGTATATGTACCACATCTTCTTTATCCATTCATCTATCAATGGACATTTAGGTTGCTTCCAATTCTTGGCTATTGTAAATAGTGCTGCGATAAACATAGGGGTGCATCTGTCTTTCTCAAATTTGATTGCTGCGTTCTTAGGGTAAATTCCTAGGAGTGGAATTCCTGGGTCAAATGGTAAGTCTGTTTTGAGCATTTTGATGAACCTCCATACTGCTTTCCACAATGGTTGAACTAATTTACATTCCCACCAGCAGTGTAGGAGGGTTCCCTTTCTCCACAGCCTCGCCAACATTTGTTGTTGTTTGTCTTTTGGATGGCAGCCATCCTTACTGGTGTGAGGTGATACCTCATTGTAGTTTTAATTTGCATTTCTCTGATAATTAGCGATGTGGAGCATCTTTTCATGTGTCTGTTGGCCATCTGTATTTCTTTTTTGGAGAACTGTCTGTTGAGTTCCTCTGCCCATTTTTTAATTGGGTTATTTGTTTTTTGTTTGTTGAGGCATGTGAGGTCTTTATATATTCTGGACGTCAAGCCTTTATCGGATCTGTCATTTTCAAATATATTCTCCCATACTGTAGGGTTCCTTTTTTTTCTGTTGATGGTGTCTTTTGCTGTACAGAAGCTTTTCAGCTTAATATAGTCCCACTTGTTCATTTTTGCTGTTGTTTTCCTTGCCCGGGGAGATATGTTCAAGAAGAGGTCACTCATGTTTAGTTCTAAGAGGTTTTTGCCTATGTTTTTTTCCAAGAGTTTAATGGTTTCATGACTTATATTCAGGTCTTTGATCCATTTTGAGTTTACCTTTGTATATGGGGTTAGACAATGGTCCAGTTTCATTCTCCTACATGTAGCTGTCCAGTTTTGCCAACACCATCTGTTGAAGAGACTGTATTTTGCCATTGTATGTCCATGGCTCCTTTATCAAATATTAATTGACCATATATGTCTGGGTTAATGTCTGGATTCTCTAGTCTGTTCCATTGGTCTGTGGCTCTGTTCTTGTGCCAGTACCAAATTGTCTTGATTATTGTGGCTTTGTTGTAGAGCTTGAAGTTGGGGAGTGAGATTCCCCCATACTTTATTCTTCTTTCTCAGGATTGCTTTGGCTATTCAAGGTCTTTGGTGTTTCCATATGAATTTTTGAATTATTTGTTCCAGTTCATTGAAGAATGTTGCTGGTAATTTGATAGGGATTGCATCAAATCTGTATATTGCTTTGGGCAGGATGGCCATTTTGACGATATTAATTCTTCCTAGCCACGAGCATGGGATGAGTTTCCATTTGTTAGTGTCCCATTTAATTTCTCTTAAGAGTGACTTGTAGTTTTCAGAGTATAGGTCTTTCACTTCTTTGGTTAGGTTTATTCCTAGGTATTTTATTCTTTTTGATGCAATTGTGAATGGAATTGTTTTCCCGATTTCTCTTTCTATTGGTTCATTGTTAGTGTATAGGAAAGCTACAGATTTCTGTGTGTTAATTTTGTATCCTGCAACTTTGCTGTATTCCGATATCAGTTCTAGTAGTTTTGGGGTGGAGTCTTTAGGGTTTTTTATGTACAATATCATGTCATCTGCAAATAGTGACAGTTTAACTTCTTCTTTACCAATCTGAATTCCTTGTATTTTTTTGTTTTGTCTGCTTGCCATGGCTAGGACCTCCAGTACTATGCTAAATAACAGTGGGGAGAGTGGGCATCCCTGTCTAGTTCCTGATCTCAGAGGAAAAGCTTTCAGCTTCTTGCTGTTCAATATAATGTTGGCTGTGTGTTTATCATAAATGGCCTTTATTATGTTGAGGTACTTGCCCTCTATTCCCATTTTGCTGAGAGTTTTTATCATTAGTGGATGTTGAACTTTGTCAAATGCTTTTTCAGCATCTATGGAGATGATCATGTGTTTTTTGTCTTTCTTTTTGTTGATGTGGTGGATGATGTTGATGGACTTTCGAATGTTGTACCATCCTTGCATCCCTGGGATGAATCCCACTTGGTCATGGTGTACGATCCTTTTGATGTATTTTTGAATTCTGTTTGCAAATATTTTGTTGAGTATTTTTGCATCTACGTTCATCAGGGATATTGGTCTGTAGTTTTCTTTTTCGGTGGGGTCTTTGCCTGGTTTTGGTATTAGGGTGATGTTGGCTTCATAGAATGAGTTTGGGAGTATCCCCTCCTCTTCTATTTTTTGGAAAACTTTAAGGATAATGGGTATTATGTCTTCCCTGTATGTCTGATAAAATTCCAAGGTGAATCCATCTGGCCTGGGGGTTTTGTTCTTTGGTAGTTTTTTCATTACCGCTTCAATTTCGTTGCTGGTAATTGGTCTATTTAGATTTTGTTTCTTTCTGGGTCAGTCTTGGAAGGTTGTATTTTTCTAGGAAGTTGTCCATTTCTCCTAGGTTTCCCAGCTTGTTAGCATATAGGTTTTCATAGTAATCTCTAATAATTCTTTGTATTTCTGTGGGGTCTATCGTGATTTTTCCTTTCTCATTTCTGATTCTGTTGATTTGTGTTGACTCTCTTTTCCTCTTAATAAGTCTGGCTAGAGGCTTATCTATTTTGCTTATTTTCTTGAAGAACCAGCTCTTGGTTTCATTGATTTTTGCTATTGTTTTATTGTTCTCAATTTTATTTATTTCTTCTCTGATCTTTATTATGTCCCTCCTTCTGCTGACCTTAGGCCTCATTTGTTCTTCTTTTTCCAATTTCAATAATTGTGACATTAGACCATTCATTTGGGATTGTTCTTCCTTTTTTAAATATACCTGGATTGCTATATACTTTCCTTTTAAGACTGCTTTTGCTGTGTCTCACAGTAGTTGAGGCTTTGTGTTGTTGTTGTTGTTTGTTTCCATATATTGCTGGATCTCCATTTTGATTTGGTCATTGATCCATTGATTATTTAGGAGTGTGTTGTTAAGCCTCCATGTTTTTGTGAGCCTTTTGACTTTCTTTGTACAGTTTATTTCTAGTTTTATGCCTTTGTGGTCTGAAAAGTTGGTTGGTAGGATTTCAATCTTTTGGAATTTACTGAGGCTCTTTTTGTGGCCTAGTATGTGGTCTATTCTGGAGAATGTTCCATATGCACTTGAGAAGAATGTGTATCCTGTTGCTTTTGGATGTAAAATTCTGTAAATGTCTATTAGGTCCATCTGTTCTAGTGTGTTGTTCAGTGCCTCTGTGTCCTTACTTATTTTCTGTCTGGTGGATCTGTCCTTTGGAGTGAGTGGTGTGTTGAAGTCTCCTAGAATGAATGTATTGCATTCTATTTCCTCCTTTAGTTCTGTTAGTATTTGTTTCAGATATGTTGGTGTTCCTGTATTGGGTGCATATATATTTATAATGGTTATATCCTCTTGTTGGACTGAGCCCTTTATCATTATGTAATGTCCTTTATCTTCTGTTACTTTCTTTATTTTGATGTCTGTTTTGTCTGATATCAGAATTGCAACACCTGCTTTCTTCTCTCTGTTGTTTGCATGAAATATCTTTTTTCATCCCTTGACTTTAAGTCTGTGCTTGTCTTTGGGCTTGAGGTGAGTCTCTTGTAAGCAGCATATGGATGGATCTTGCTTTTTTATCCATTCTATTACTCTGTGTCTTTTGATTGGTGCATTCAGTCCATTTGCATTTAGGGTGATTATTGAAAGGTATGTACTTATTGCCATTGCAGGCTTTAAGTTTGTGGTTACCAAAGGTTCAGGGTTAGCTTCTTTACTATCTTACTGTCTAACTTAACTCACTTATTGAGCTATTATAAACACAGTCTGATGATTCTTTATTTCTCTCCCTTCTTATTCCTCCTCCTCCCTTCTTCATATGTTGGGTGTTTTGTTCTGTGCTCTTTTTAGGAGTGCTCCCATCTAGAGCAGTCCCTGTAGGATGCCCTGTAGAGGTGGTTTGTGGGAGGCAAATTCCCTCAACTTTTGCTTGTCTGGGAATTGTTTAATCCCTCCTTCATATTTAAATGATAATCATGCTGGATATAGTAGTCTTGGTTCGAGGCCCTTCTGTTTCATTGCATTAAGTATATCATGCCATTGTCTTCTGGCCTGTAGGGTTTCTGTTGAGAAGTCTGATGATAGCCTGATTGGTTTTCCTTTGTAGGTAACCTTTTTTTTCTCTCTGGCTGCCTTTAATACTTTGTCCTTGTCTTTGATCTTTGACATTTTAATTATTATGTGTCTTGGTGTTGCCCTCCTTGGATCCCTTGTCATGGGAGTTCTGTGTACCTCTGTGGTCTGAGAGGCCATTTCTTCCCCTAGTTTGGGGAAATTTTCAGCAATTATTTCTTCAAAGACACTTTCTATCCCTTTCTCTCTGTCTTCTTCTTCTGGTACCCCTATAATGCGGATATTGTTCTGTTTTGATTGGTCACTCAGCTCTCTTAGAATTCTTTCATTCCTGGAGATCCTTTTATCTCTCTCTGCATCAGCTTCTCTGCATTCCTGTTCTCTGTTTTCTAGTCCATTAATGTCTCTTGCATTGCGTCCCTTCTGTTCTGAAGTCCTTCCAGAGCTTGTTTTATTTCTGTATTGTCCTTCCATAGTTCTTGCATATTTCTCTGCACGTCCATAAGCATGGTTATGACTTTTGTTTTGAATTCTTTTTCAGGAAGACTGGTTAAATATATCTCCCCAGGTTCCTTCCCAGGGGAAGATGTAGCAGATGCCGAAGCTGTCTGGGTTAGTCTTGTCTGGATCATATTTTTTTGCCTTTTCATGTTGATAGGTGCTATTGACTGTCAGCTGGGGGGGAGCAAACTTTTCACTTGCTACTGGCCTTTCTTTACTGGGACAACTGTGACCCCCTAGTGGCTTGTGTTGGGCAATTGCATGTAGACTGGGTCTTTGTGTCTTGCCTGGCCAGTATGGAGGAAGCTCCCTTTCTGAGGGCGTGGCCTGCCTTAGGCTGCTTCTCTGCTTTCGCAGCGCCCGGAGGGTTAATGGACGGGGGGCTGTTTGGCTGTTTACCTCTGTGAGGGGCCTCAGAGCTGTTGCCCAGGGGGTTAGTGCACCCAGTTTTCCCTGCAATTTCCAGCCACTGGGCTGTGACCTGTGTTGTTTCTGTCCAGCTGTTACATCCCTGTCCCTTTAAGACTTTCAAAAAGCACTCGTTTTTCTTTGTCAAAGGGGCATCAGCTTCGGAACCCGCTCAGAGGTCTTGCTGTCCTGTTTCCCTAGTTTCCAGCCCTCCACGCATGCACTGTATCTGTGCTCTGGTGCGGGTGGCTGGGGCTGGGTGTTTAGCAGTCCTGGGCTCCCTCTCCCTCCCTGCTCTGACACCTCTCCTCCTGCTGGGAGCTGGGGGGAGGCATGCTCAGGTCCCGCCGGGCCGGGGGTTGTATCTTACCCCTTTCACCAGGTGCTGGGCTCTTGCACGTGTGGATGTAGTCTGGCTGTTGTCCTGTGTCTTCTGGTCTCTCTTTTAGGATTAGTTGTATTTGTTGTATTTTCAAAAATATATATGTTTTTGGGAGGAGATTCCCACTGTCCTACTCATGCCACCATGTTGGCTCCCTAAAATGTATTCTTATTAAAACAATTTTCCTATAGTTTGCTTTTCTAATCACTATGCATCCCAACAACTTAATTCATATCTCAATACAGTCAAAAGTACTTTTTTCTCATTCATTGTGAAAATAATGTAACAACATCAAAGATCAATATAAACAAGGAAAAATGTAATTCCACCCCCCACCACAACAACTGTGTATGAATATGAATATATAGCTTTTCATATTCCATTTCTGGCTTTTGACAATAAAGCTGTACTTTCAGAATGTGGAAATCTAATAATATATATACAATTCTGTACTCTGCTTTTCTACCCTAACACCATAACTTCATAAACATGTTTCCAAGTTGCCACATAATCTTTACACTTAGCATTTCAACACATGATATCGCATTACACTGACATGCCATGGTTTATGTAGCAATTCCCATAGTGTTAGATATTTAGGATGTTTCAAATTTTTCTGAAGGTCTTTATGCAGAGATTTATTTCTTTTATTCAATTAAATTATTTCCACAAGAGAAATTCCTAGGAGTGGGATTAGTGGGAAAAGGAATAGTTCTTTGGCTCTTGATATCTATTACTACAATGGATAGCTCTTTTGGAGAAAATGTCAGAGAATATTAGGAATTTATATAGAAGCAGAGATTCACACTATTTAGGCAAGTTCAGCTACATTCACAAAAATTGAATGTATATGACAGAATTTAAACATTATGAAGGTAAATATTTTCATCTACCAATTGCAAAGTACTTAGATGATATTTATAATGTTTTCATCAAAGCTTGCAATCACCCTTGAGCACTCAAGGAGAGCATTCATTAAATCATTTAGACCACCTGTTCTATCACCTGTAAGGCAAAGGAAATGATCTGCAGAATCAGATAAGGTGATGTTACTGAGGTTTATAAAATTTATGATACAGTGCAGATGGAAAAAAGATGGCAGCGTGAGTACTGTGGTGGAATACTCCTCCCAAAACTACATACATTTTGAAAATACAGCAAATACAACTCTTCCTAAAAGAGCGAGCAGAAGTAACAGTACTCCAGCCAGTCTACATCTGGGAAAAGTCAACATCTCACAGAAAGGGGTAGAGTAAAAAGCCATGACCCAGTGGGGCGTGAGCACTACCCCCACCTTGGCTCACCAGTGGGAGGAAAAGAATCAAAGTGGGGAGTATGCTGGGGGAAATGGAAGCACAGAACTGCTAAATACCAAGCCCTAGAAATCTACTCTGGAAGCACAAACCCACACTGCATGGTGCTCTGGAGATTACAGGGGCTGAAAAGCAAAGTCTGAGAGTAAAACTGAGAACACGTTCCCACAACTTGCTGCCCTGGGACAAAAGAAAAGCAGGCACTTTAAAAGTCTTAAAGGGGCAAAGGTTTAGAAGAAGGAACAGGTGGACAAAATCGTCCTAGCACACTCAGCTCAGCAGGCTGGGAACTTTCATGAGCTTCAGGTGCCCTATCCCCCTGGTTGGCAATGCAGCCCCAAAGCCCCTCACCATGATAAGCAGCCTGATGCTCCTTCCTCCATGCCAGCACCTGCATGCAAACCGGCTCTCCCTGCCATTGCTGCAGACAAGCTGGAGGGCAGCTCCGCCTAAAGCAACTACACAGTTTAGCACAGAGGCTTTTCCCTGACCACGGCTAACTGGCTGCATCCTGTGCTCAGCTGACCGGAACAGACAGCGAAGACAGGTGCTGAGACTGGGATGCACAAAAGGGCCTTGTTCTCACAGCGGAACCTGCACTGCTTGCCTGAAAACCCCACCATCACCCTAGGCCATCCTGAGGGCTGCCCTGCCCACGATACTTTAGGCAATTAATCTAAAGGCCACTCCCTGCATGTGGTTAACCGGCACAGACACAGGAGAGAGGCATGGTGACCGGCAAGCAGGAAGGGACTTTGTCCTTCCAGTTGACACACACACAATTCACTGATGACCAATCTCACTGGTCCAGCACTATGAAAAGGCAGAAGAACCTTGTTTAATCCAAAATCCCTCAAGCACCAGAAAGAGGGCTCAGTGAGACTGAAATCACCAATCTTCCTGAAAAAGAATTCAAAATAAAAGTCATAAGCAGTTAATGGAGCTATAGAAAAATATTCAAGAGCTAAGGACGAATTCAGTAGAGAGAGAACTGAAATGGAACAAACAATGGAGAGATTTAAAAGCAGATTAGGTGAGGTGGAGGAGACAGTTAATGGAATAGAAATCAGAGAATAGGAATACAGAGAGGCTGGGGCAGAGAGAGAAACAAGGATCTCTAGAAATGAAATAATATTAAGAGAACTGTGTGACCAACAGAACAATATTCTCATTATAGGGGTATCAGAGGAAGAAGAGAGAGAAAAAGGGATAGAAAGCATCTTTGAAGAAATAATTGCTGAAAAATTCTCCAATCTGGGGAAGGAAATAGTCTCTCAGACCATGGAAGTCCACAGATCTCCCAACACAAGGGACCCAATGAGGACAACACCAAAACATATAATTAAAATGGCAAAAATCAAAGACAAGGACAGAGTATTTAAAGCAACCTGAGAGAGAAAAAAGATAATGTACGAAGGAAAACCCATCAGGCTATCAAAAAACTTCTCAACAGAAACATTATACAGGCCAAAGGGGAGTGAAGTGATATATTTAATGCAATGAAGAAGAAGGGCCTCGAAACGAGAATACTCTACCTGGCAAGATTATCATTTAAATTTGAAAGAGGGATTAAACAATTTGCAGATAAGCAAAAGCTGAATTTACCTCCCAAAACCACCTCTACAGTGTACTTTGGAGGGACTGCTATAGATGGAAGTGTTCCTAAGGCTAAATAGCTGTCACCAGGGGAAATAAAACCACAGCAAAGAAAGTAGAACAATTAATTACTAAGCAGATGCAAAATCAAATCAACTACCCACAAAGTCAATCAAGGGATAGACAAAGAGTACAGAACTAATATATAAAGAATGGAGGAGGAAAAAAAACCCTTTAGATTGTGCTTGTAATATATACTAAATGAGTTAAATTAGACTGTTAGATAGTAAGGGAATTACCCTTGAACCTTTGGTAACCATGAATATAAAGCCTGCAATGGCAATAAGTATATACCTATCAATAATCACCTTAAATGTAAATGGTCTCAATGCACCAATCAAAAGATATAGAGTCACTGAATGGATAAGAAAACAAGACCCATCTTTATGCTGCCTACGAGAGACTCACTTCAAACCCAAAGACATACACAGACTAAAAGTAAAGAGATGGAAAAAGATATTTCATGCAACTAATAGGGAGAAAAATGCAGGAGTAGCAGTATTTGTATTGGACTGAATATACTTCAAAACAAAGAAAGTAACAAGAGACAAGGACATTACAGAATGATAAAGGGGTCAGTCCAACAAGAGGATATAACTATTATAAATATCTATGTACCCAACACAGGATTGCCTACATATGTGAAACAAAATAAATATTAACAGAATTAAAGGGGGAAACAGAATGCAATGTATTCATTTCAGGAGACTTCAACACACCACTCACTGCAAAAGACAGATCAACCAGACAGAAAATAAGGAGACAGAGACACTGAACAATGTATTAGAACAGATGGACCTAACAGACATCTACAGAACACTCCATCCAAAACAACAGGATACACATTCTTTTCAAGTGTACATGGAACATTTTCAAGAATAGATCTTATAGTAGGCCACAAAAAGAGCCTCAGTAAATTCAAAAAGATTGAAATTGTACCAACCAGCTTCTCAGATTACAAAAGTATGAAACTATAAATAAGTTACACAAAGAAAATGAAAAAATCCACAAACACATGGAGGCTTAAGAACCTGCTCCTAAATAATCTATGGATCTATGACCACATAAAAACAGAGATCAAACAATATATGGAGATAAATGACAATAATAATTCAACACCAAAAGATCTGTGGGATGCAGCAAAGGCTGTGCTAAGAGGGAAGTATATTGCAATACAGGCTTACCTCAGGAAAGAAGAACAATACCAAATGAACAGTGTAAACTCACAATTAATGAAACTAGAAAAAGAAGAACAAATGAGGCCAAAAGTAAGTAGAAGGAGGGACATAATAAAGATTAGAGCAGAAATAAATAAAATCAAGAAGAATAAACAATAGAATCAATGAAAGCAGGAGTTGGTCCTTTGAGAAAATAAACAAAATAGATAAACCCCTAGCCAGACTTATCAAGAAAAAAAGAGAGTCTACATACACAAACAGAATCAGAAATGAGAAAGGAAAAATCACTATTGACACAAGAAATACAAAGAATTATTAGAGAATACTATGAAAAATTATATGCTAACAAACTGGATAACCTAGAAGTGGACAACTTTCTAGAAAAATACAACCTTCCAAAGCTGACACAGGCAGAAACAGAAAATCTAAATAGACCAATTACGACCAACGAAATTGAACTGGTAATCAAAAAACTACATAAGACCCATCTGACAGCTAGAAAGAAAATAGGAACTTCAGTCCTACAACCACAAGCAACTGAATTCTACCAACAAACTGAATGACCTAGGAAGAGGATCCTGAAGAAACATGATCCAGCTAAGAACTATGGAACAGTTTACACCTTGATAGCAGGCTTGTAAAACCCCCAGCAGAAGATCATGCTAAGCCTTGTGTGGATTCCAGACCCATAGGTACTATAGGACAATAAGTGTAACTACCACTAAATTTGTGATTTTTACCACACCAATAGAAAACTGACGCAAGCAGAAAAAACACAAATTTTAACTTGCATAATCCACTCACCCACTGCTTTCATATACTACATATTGTTTTATGATTTGCAAATTTTGTATTCATTAATATGTGATGAATATTTTTATGTGTCATTAAATATTCTACAATAAAATTTTCTAGAGGCTACATAGGATCCCCCCCCTCAAAAAAACTACATAAGAACAAAACTCCTGGATGACATGGTTTCACTGCTGAATTTTATCAAACATTCAGTGAAGACCTAATACCCATCCTCTTTAAAGTTTTCCAAAAAGTAGAAGAGGAGGGAATACTCCAAAACTCATTCTATGAGGCCAGCATCACTCTAATACAAAAACCAGGCAGACACCACAAAAAAAGAAAATTACAGACCAATAAACCTGATGAATACAGATGCAAAAATACTCAACAATATATTAGCAAACTGAATTAAAAAATACATCAAGAGAATCATACACCATGATTAAGTGGGATTCATCTCAGGGATGCAAGGATGGTACAACATTCGAAAATCCATCAACATCATCTACCACATCAACAAAAAGGACAAAAAAACACATGATCATCTTCATGTAGATGCTGAAAAAGCATTCAACAAAATTCAATATCCACTCATGATAAAAACTCTCAACAAAATGGGACAAATACCATTTTGACAAACACCTAGGAATAAACCTAACCAAGGAAGTGAAAGACCTATACCCTGAAAACTACAAGATACTCTTAAAAGAAATTAAAGACACTAAGAAATAGAAATTCATCACATGCTCTTGGGTAGGAAGGATTAATATTGTCAAAATGGCCATCCTGCCTAAAGCAAAGTACAAATTCAATGCAATCCCTATCAAAATATCAATAGCATTCTTCAATGAACTGGAACAAATAGTTCTAAAATTCATATGGAACCACAAAAGAGCCCCAATAGCCAAAGCAATCCTGAGAAGGAAGAATAAAGCAGGGGGGATCTCACTTCCCAACTTCAAGCTCTACAACAAAGCCACAGTAATCAAGACAATTTGATACTGGCACAAGAACAGACCCACAGACGAGTAGAACAGAATAGAGTCCAGATATTAAACCCAAACATATATGGTCAATTAATATATGATAAAGGAGCCATGGATATACAATGGGGAAATGACAGTCTCTTCAACAGCTGGTGTTGGCAAAAACTGGACAGCTACATGCAAGAGAATGAAACTGGATCACTGTCTAACCCCATACACAAAAGTAAACTCGAAATGCATCAAAGACCTGAATGTAAGTCATGAAACCATAAAACTCAGAAAAAAACATAAGCAAAAAATCTCTTGGAGATAAACATGAGCAACTTCTTTATGAACATATCTCCCCAGGCAAGGGAAACAAAAGCAAAAATGAACAAGTGGGACTATATCAAACTAAAAAGCTTCTATATAGCAAAGAACACCATCAGTAAAACAAAAAGACATCCTACAGTATGGGAGAATATATGCATAAATGACATATCTGAAAAGGGGTTGACATCCAAAATACACAAAGAGCTCATGCACCTCAACAACCAAAAAGCAAATAAGCCAATTAAAAAATGGGCAGAGGAGCTGAACAGACACTTCTCTGAAGAAGAAATTCAGATGGCCAATAGGCACATGAAAAGATGATCCACATCGCTAATCATCAGAGAAATGCAAATTAAGACCACAATGAGATATCACCTCACACTAGTTAGGATGGTCAACATCCAAAAGACAAACAGCAACAATTGTTGGCGAGGATGTGGAGAAAGGGGATCCCTCCTACACTGCTGGTGGGAATGTAAACTAGTTCAACCATTGTGGAAAGCAGTATGGAGGTTTTTCAAAAAACTCAAAATAGAAATACCACTTGACCCAGGAATTTCACTCCTAGGAATTTACCCTAAGAATGCAGCAGTCCAGTTTGAAAGAGACATATGCACCCCTATGTTTATAGCAGCACTATTTACAATAGCCAGGAAATGGAAGCAACCTAAGTGTCCATCAGTAGATGAATGGATAAAGAAGATGTGGTACATATACACAATGAAATATTATTCAGCCATAAGAAGAAAACAGATCCTACCATTCGCAACAATATGGATGGAGCTAGAGGAACAAAGAAAAAAACTGAAGGAACAAAACAGCAGCAGACTCACAAAACCCAAGAATGGACTAACAGTTACCAAAGGGAAAGGACTGGGAGGATGGGTAGAAAGGGAGGGATAAGGGGGGAAATGGGGCATTATGATTAGCACACATAATGTAGGGGAGGCATGGGGAAGGCAGTACAACACAGAGAAGGCAAGTACTGATTCTATGGCATCTTACTACGCTGATGGACAGTGGCTGTAATGGGGTAGGTGGTGGGGACTTGATAATGGGGGGAGTCTAGTAACCATAATGTTGTTCATGTAATTGTACATTAATGATAACAACAACAACAAGAAAACATATTACCAAGGAAGTTTAGAGAGAACCTCTATTTCCACATGAGTGGAAATTGATGCAACTATTTCAATGACTTTTACAATCTGCATACATTGGTCTTAACAAAGGGACAACTTTAACAACTTGTATCTAAAAGGCAACCTCATTTGCTGCCTTGATGAGATAGATGTTTATTACAAATGATAAAAATATCTCTAGAAAAGTTGAGAAAATCATCCAAAATAAAAACCAGGAGGGGGATCTAAGTAGACAAAATAGAAAAAGGAGGGGCATCTTAAAAAACAGAGAGGCACACAGATAATGGAAGCAACCAAAGTGTCCATCAATAGATGAATGGATAAAGATGTGGAACATATACACAATGGAATATTATTTAGCCATCAAAAGAAAGGAAACCCTGCCACTTGCAACAACATGGAGGGCAATTATGCTCAGTGAAATAAGCCAGGTAGAGAAAGACAAATGTCATATGATTTCACTTATTTGTGGAATATAAAAAAATTAAAGTGGAACAAAATAGCAGTAGACTCATAGACACTGAGAAAGGACTAGTGGTTATGAAGGGGGAGGGGTTGGGGCAGATGGGTGGGGAAGGTGGGGGGATAAAGGGGCACAATAATTTGCAATCACAATATAAGTTGGTCATGGGGACGGTAGGACAGCATGGAGTGTATAGTCAGTGATTCTGTAACATCTTCCCACACTGATAGATAGTAACTGCACAAGAGGGGGTGAGGATTTAATAATATGGGTAACTGTTGAACCACTGTTTTATATTTGAAACTAACATAAGATTGTATATCAATGATATTTCAAGAAAAAGAGAGGCACAAAAACTTGATCAAAAGCCAGATGAATGGAAACAAACAGTAATAGAAATGTTGACAACACTGAAGAGAAAAGAACCTCTGAAACTCTACGGTTAAAGATGAACCATCTGTGAAGTATAGACCATAAAGACTAAGGAAAATAAACTAGCATAATATTTTAATACTGCTAATTTTTTGAAGATTCATCTTTAAAATCAGTTTATAAAGGCACATTCAACAAAGTATTAAGTACAAAAAGAAGGAATTATATGTATCAGCATTTAGCAAGAAGCCCTAAAATTGTTCACTAATGTTTTTCTTCCTAACAGTCTAGAAAACAAATGTTTTAACTTGTCCACAAATTCCATCTCCTTCTTTAAGAAATGGTTGCAGTGAAGTTCTGAGGAATTCATCTTTCTAGAAGAAACAGTTTTCTTGCCTGCTGCTGGCTTCCTCTCCTGCGTAGAAATCTGGCCTCAGCGTGTCGGGCACCTTTGTGTTCCCTAGGTTTGGATATTATTGTCCTTTAAAGGCTGAGTTGATTGCCTATTGCTTTTGTAATTCAGATGTCTTGTTTTTTTCAGTGTTTTTTCAGACCCAGGCCTGACCACCTGGGTCAGGCCTAGGTGACCAAGGCCTGGGCTGTCTACCTAAGCTGCTTCCAGCCTCACAGGGATAGTAAGGCCCAATCAGAGGACAGTAGGGATGTGCAGGGACATTGGGACTGTGGCACCAAGGGCTGTGATTAGGGAAGAGGGTTGATGGGATATCTTTTTCTCTCTGAAGAAAAACTCCACCTGGTTCCATCTGATATCTGGAGGTGTCTTCCTTAGACTGATCTTGTTTCTCTTTAGTTGGAGTTACAGCTGGTGCCCAGTGAAACCTGTGCCTTTGAGACACAGGGCTTACTACTGAGCATCTGTCAAATTCAGTGTCCGTGTCCGGTTTCTCCCATGCTTGCTTCCAGTGAGTAGGAGTATACCAGGCAATAGCTGTTGCTGTGCAGTTGGCCTGCATTCTGATATCTGGAAGGAATCGGTACAAAGAGACTCTTTGTGCATCCACATTTTGCTGGAGAATATGGCCTCCGATCTCCAGTTCTTTGTCAAGGGAAGAGTTAATGAGCTTCACAAATAAATCCTTAACATTTACTTCGGCTATTTTGATGTCTCCAAGAGCACTGTATCTAGACTGGCCCAGTTCTTCAAGAATCATAGAAAAGTGCCTCCAAGTCCTCTTGGAGTGGAATGAGTGTGCAAGAAGTTTCTTCGATTCACCAAACAAAGACAGGAAATAGTCCTCCCCGTCCCCGGTTACGGCGGTCTCAGGAGCAGGGACAAACCGCGTCTGTTTCTTTGGAGTTGTGAGGCTGTCGGAGCCTTTCAAAGAAACCAGGCTGTTTTCTGATCTGGAATGGCTCACAATAGGTTTAGGGGTCTTTGATCCAATTGTTGATAAGAGTTACTCCACTAATAATCTGAGGGCTGGACAGAGAGTAACTGATGGGCCCTTCATAGGACAATGACTGTGACAACCGCAGTGTTGTATCTGAATCTGTTGTACTTGAAAAAAAATGTCCTAAAGATCGCTGTCTTTGGGAGATGATCACGTGTGTCTTCTTTCTGTTCTTGATTCTCCACTTTATCTTCCACCTCACGGACTTGACTCTGCATGGCCGCCGAAGTTTCCCGAGTGGCTTCTCGGTCTTTCATGTTAGCTAGAAGAGATGTCTCTTTTCTCTCTTTTTGATTGCAGGCATCTTCCATTTCTTCCTGGATCCAGATCACCTCTGTAGCTCTGGCTTCTTTTCCATGCTGTTTGTATGGAATCTCCGGGACTCTTAATTTGGGGGCTCTTCTTGATGGGTGGGATGGCACTTCTGAGTCCTGGGCATTTGCCTGCCTCTCATCTCTTGAAATGCCCCGGGCTAAGGAAGATTTCGCTCTCGGGAGCGCGGGGCCCCGGGGCCCCGGTCGCCTCCCGATTCCCGGCCGCCCGCACCGCAGGCCTCGGGGTCGGTCGCGGCGAGCTGGGCCGGGGGTGGGGGGGAGGGGGCTAGAGGGGGAGCCGGAGCGGCCACGCCGCGCGCCCCGCCGCCTGCACAGCTCCCACAATGCAGCGCCGGCGTCCCGGTTCCGTTACAAGGGCTCCCCCGGCGCCGGCGAAGCGGCGGGGAGCGGGCGGGGGAGCCGGGCGGCCGCGCCTGTAACCCGAGCGCCCGACTGAGGGGGGCGCCTGCTAAAACTGTTTTTTGGATTATAGTATAGATACATATCTCACATGGTGGCACCAGATCCATTACAAGAATAAATTTAAACGACTAAGATTCCCAGTTGACAATGCTGAATTCCACCTAAGCCTTGTGCTCCTGGAAAACAGTGAAGATTAAAGGCATCCCCTCAGCCTTTTGTGTTTTACCAAATGGCTTACTGCGAATCACCCTTCCCCATATGATATAGTTAAGACTCAGAGATGCCCCTCTTGTTTACCTATGACAAAGCCAACACCTTCAAAATTCACTTTCCTTGCCTCATAAATGATTAGCTGAACTGTTTTATCCCCACTAATTAATCACAACAAAATGCTTATTAACCAAACTTTGGTTAAGCTTCGCTCCTTCCTCCAGGCCCCCAAAATATTCTCTGATCTATTGCCCTGATCAGCCCCTCTTTCATCCCACTTCCCTATATCCAGTTCTTCCTAGCCTTATTTACTCCTGTCTATAAAAGAAAGCCCCTTCTTGCCTAGCCCTTGAGATGCCTGCAGATCTTGCAGTCACAGCATTCTCCCTATTGCGATAGTCCCCTCTCCTACAATTTCATAGGCCCTTTTCTCCTTTGCTATATCCTTTTGAATGAAATCCAGATTGCTTTTTAGGTGAAAAAATACTAGCCAATGGATAAGAACATCCCCTGAATCACAGATAAGAAAGCTACAGAAACTTGGTATCTTTTATATTGCTTTTTGGTTAGACCCCCACATCATTAATTACATTATATATAGACTCATGTGTAGGTTTAAATCCTTGGGTCTCCTGAAAATTTATCTCAATCCTTACCCCCAAATATACTCTCATCATACACCACAGGTCTCTTGATACTACATGGGTTTCTGGGATGAAATTTTGATATATGTCCATTAAATGGGCTCAAAAGTCACATAAGTTGTTAAGCAAAATCCTATGACTGTATTACTCTATGAACTTGCTTATTGATTATGGATCAGAGGTAACATAAGCTAATTTTTTTTTAAAAAGGAAGGAATCTTTAGAAAACTGTTTCGAAAAAGTACCTGGCAGGACAGATGTACTTCAGTTGCCATCTTTCTATTTAGAGGTAAATTCTACCATTGAGGACTCAAAGGCCTTGATGAACAAGTGTGAGTGAACAATAGCACAAACAGATTTCCTGCCAAAAGAAGAAAACAGAAAAAATCATATACCTGTTTAGGAGACTTAAGTAATTATATTTACCTACCTGAAGTTATCTTTTCAATGTAACACCCACTTATGGAATAATACCTAACAGATACTGTCCAACCCAGATATGCATACAAACTCTAGAAAAAGTAACAAATAGATCATAAATCATAGGAGATCATCCAGTCCCTTAACTTTACTTTTTGTGGTATAATAAGAAATCCAAATTTGAATGGCATGAAAAGCACAGAAAATCCAGTTATATTTATTTATTCAAATAAACCCAGAGAAGCAGAACTAAACATGGCAGTAATTGCTAATGTTACTAAATACTGTGTACTAGACATTATGATAAACACTTTGATGTGAATTATTTCATTTATTCCTCACAATAATCCTTTAAGGAATTATCATTGCCCATTTTCACAGATGAGTAAAGACTTAAATCAGGTTGTCTAAAATTACACAGCCAGCATAGCAGAGTCAAATTTGAATGTAGGCAGCCTAACTCAAGAGCTGTTTTTTAACTCTGGACTCTAACTCACGGTCTTCAGTACCATACAACGTTGCTTCTCAAAACAACACTATTGCAAACAAAATATGCCTTCACCTGTTTTAAACAAAAGATTTCCACATTATGTAAATGTAGCAACCAACTTTAAATCCCAACCAATTTTATCAATTTCCAAAATCTTCACAATTTTTAAAATCACCTAAGTCACATTTGTTGAGATGTTCATTACATTGCTAGTTATGTTAGTTGCAATTATCAGTCTTTTTTATACTGTAAAGTTTAACTGCAAGTATTAGTATTCTGTCTATAGTGAGAAAGTAATTTAAAATCATTTACTTCTGAAATATGTTATAGTAATTACTGTTCAGTATGGTATGTCCAGCATTCCTGGAATTCAAAGCACGTTAAAAATAAAATGAAACCAGGTTAAAAATACCCATCTCAGACAACATTAGATGGCTACACAGGTTTCCCCAGTAATCTGCTCTATGCAAACTCTTTTAGATCTTCTCTAACCAGTTTAATCTTCACTTTTAAACTACTTGGCACAGCACTTACTGTCTTCACTATTCCTATTGTCTTCACTATTCAACTGGCATTACTCATTTGCCTTATATTTTTATTTAATTATCACATGCATAGCTCTTACATAAACTACAGACTAAATTTCTAAGGAATGAACTGGTATCTTATCATTCTTTGAATTATTTCTCACAGTACCAAACACAATACCATATACATATAATGAATGAAGAAAAGACAGAAGAGGGGAGGAAAAGAGGGAAGAATGAAGGATGGAAGGAAGGAGTTTTCTCCCTATTAAGCTTGCTCGTTAAGATGTCATAAGTCATCAAAGTACTTAATTAAGCAGAGTAAATATGAAGAACTGTTTCATAATTTATTGAACTGATTACCAAAAAACTGTCATGTCTTAATCTGCTGGATGAATCAGATACCCCATAACCCTCCCTAAGCTAACAGAAAAAACAGTACAAGAAAGTCTCTTCCCCCTTACGTCTGTCAACAGAATTGCTTCTCAACTCTTTCAATCCTACGACAAATACGTGAACTTGCAAGGACAAACCAAGAGAAATGAAGAGTTGTATCCCTCTTCACCAATCATCTATCCACTCATCTCTCCATCCATGAATGTGACACATATATATTGCATGCTTACATTGTGTTAGGCTTTCTTCCCAGCTTTTGGGATACAGCAGTGAATAGAAAGAAAAAAAAGTCCTGCCCATGGAGTTCTAGTTGAGGAGAGAGATGGTAGATAAAGATGTAAAATATATATATATATATATATATATATATATATATATATATATAAAATATATATAGATTATATATAAAATAAGTATAAGTATGTTATTTGTGATAAATACGAAGGGAAAAAATGCAAGCCAGGGGAGAAGAATATGGCACATGGTGTTGCGTCTACAGGGAACAGGCACAGTAGCCAAGGAAGGCCTTACTGAGGAGACCTGTGAGTACAGACCTGAAGGAATTAAAGCAAGGAGCTAATGAGTACCTTAGGAAAGAGCATTTCAGCCAGAGAAAAAAAGCAAGTGCACAGGCTCTGAAGAAAGAAGGAGCTTGAATGTTCGATGAACACCGGGAAGGCCCATGAGGCTAAAGCAGACCAAGTAAAGGGGAAAGGAAGGAGATCAGAGGAGTCAGGTGAGGGGGGCAGATCATGGAGGACCCCTAGATCTTAGTAAGAACTTTGGCTTGTACTCTGAGGAGATGGGAAGCCATTGGAGAGTTTTGAGCAGCGTGATGGTACGATCTAAAGTCCTTTCTGAAAGGATCACTGGTTGCCACAAGGAGGAATATCAGTTGGGTTTGGGTCCCTGGTAAGTCAGTTGAAAACAAGTACTTCAACAGAAGAATGAATTAACTGTGACAAATGCTGCTGTTAGGTCAAGTAAGATGAGTACTGAATAACTCCTTAGGATTTGCAACATGGAGGACACCAATGATCCTAAGAGGAGCCATATGGGTGGTATGGTAAGGAAATAATGTCCTTATTGAGGTCAGGAGAGAATGGGGAAGAGAAATTAGAGACAACTAGAAGAGATGACTCTTTCAAGGAGTTAAGCTATAAAGGGAAAGAGAAATGGTAGTAGGTGAGAGGAAAAAGGGTTATGAGGGTTTAAGATGGGAGAATATAAAGGCATGTTCCCATGTAGATAGGAATAATCTAGTCGAGGAGCAAAAATTTATCAGACAGGAGGAGAGAATTACAAGTAGGAGAAAGAATTCCCAAGTGGGAGAAAGGAGATATAAATGCTACAGGGGAGGGTCTGGCATTAGCTAAGGGTATATTCATAGTAATAGGAGACATGATAGAGTAATTGGGCATAATTATACATAGAGCGAGTAGATGTGGTTGTGGGAGCTTGTGAAAATCATCTCTGATTGCTTTAGTTTTTTTAGTGAAACAGGAGGCAAGGAAGCAAGGTAATCAATTGAGAATGAGGATCTGAGGGGAGGGTGCTGGAGGCTTGAGGAGGGAGGTATTGCTATAAAGAGTCATCTAGGGGAGTGCAAGAAGCCCCTTTTGATTAACACGATTGCTGGGCAGCATCCAGAGCCCCTTGATGTAAGTGATCATGAATTTGGAATGAAACCAGTAAGCATGGATGTGGGTTCTTCTCCTGCCATGTTCAATGCAGAAATGCTGGCACTCCAGAGGCAGAGATTTAAATCTAATCTAGGGCTATCATTTAGCCAAGAAAGTAAAATGAACTGAAAAGGTAATAAGGGAACTGGGGAAAATGCAAAGGAGTGGTTTTAATTATTGACCATGAAACAAACTGAGTAGGTGGGTGGGAACTGAGGACAAGAGAGGGTGAGGGACATTAAAAAAAAGAAAAAAAGGTAGACTGAAGATCCTGGTGGGGTTCAAAGATTGTTAGAGCATGACTGAATCTGAAAGACAGCAGTGTGATGGTTACAGAGTAGAACATACTTGGTGGATATGTGCCAAGACCCCAATGGATGCCTGAAAACGCAAATAATACTGAACCCTATATATACTGTTTTTTTCTATATACACATACCTACGATAAAGTTTAATTCACAAACTAGGCACAGGAAGACATTAACAACAAGTAATAAATGCAACAATTATAACAATATACTGCAACAAGTTATGTAAATGTGGTCTGTCTCAAAGTATTTATTATATGTGATATGAGATGATAAAATGCCTGCATGAGATAAGGTGAGGTGTTTGATGTAGGCACTGTGACGTAGTGTTAAGCTACTACTGACATATATATTGTCAGAAGGTAGATCATACGCTTCTGGACTGCAGTCAACCACAGGTAATGAAATTGAGGAAAGCAAAACTTTGGAGAAGGAGAGACTACTATACTGAGATATGGAGTTGCAGTAACTGGTAATACAAGATTGAGGCTATGAGGAAGGGAGAAAGGTGAAATTATTGTAGGAGAGAAGGGTAGGAACTGAGACATCAGGGTATTGGAAGGATCATCTGCATGAATACCAAAATCACAAGAATTATGACAGGAGTAGTGTTATAATGGCAGGAAGCCAGGAGCTGAGATTGGACTGCAAGAAGGTGTGGTGGTGGGTAGTATATTCTGATGATGTGAGATGCAAAACTGAGCATTTTGAGAAAGGGGCAAAGAGAGCTCTGGAAGCAGCTATGAAAATCAAGAAGAGCATCTGTTGGCCCTCAGGTTCCAGTGGCACTGGGAGAGAGAGAAAACAGCCACCAGTAGCCATACTCTGCCCATCACACTCCCACACACACATCCTTTCTCATTCTTATACCTTGGCTGTCACCATCTGATTCATCAAAAACTACCAAAAAGGAGTGAGGAAATCCTCTGATTAAAACCCTCTGATATACCAAAGGTAATCTTTTAAGTATCATGATTGATTCATTTCCTATGTAGATCAAGCTATTGCATTATTACTAGAGGGTTTTTCCAATCTTTGGTGGAGTATAGAGTTTTCAAAATTTTGTGACTTAACAGATCAATGTTGGGGCAGGAGGGGTGAAAGAGGATTCCTTGCTTATTGCTACATGAAATCACAGAATCCATAACAGAGCGAGAATGATTTGAGAAATCTTTCTAGTCTAATCCCTTCATTATATATTAGGAAACTGCCAGAGATTGTGATTTGCTCACACAATGTACACAAAATAGTAGCAACATTCCTGCCTCTGACTCCTACAACCAGGAGCTAAATTCCCCTCAATTCCACAGCTACTTAGTGAACCAAGTGGTGGAGCTGAGACAGGGAGACTCTGACCCCAAAAGCTCACCGTAATACTTGATCTTTTTAGCCTTAATATTTACGTTGTGCTTCCTTTCACAACTGTACTTTCTCACTTGGTGAACCATCGCCACCTGCACGGGGTGACTCGCTGCTGCCCAGTTCCCGTCGCAGAGCGCCTCCCGCGCTGGCCTTCCACACGTGCCCACCGTTCGCGGCCACGCCACCTGCACCTGCGGCAGGGGAAGCTCACGCCGACACCTACCACCCCCGTCAGCGCCTCTGCCCAGAGACCCCGTGAACGGGCGCTTCGCGCGAGAACCTGTGCTGGGGCGGCTGCAGGAGGCCCCGCGCTAACCAACCGTAGCGTCTCTGGGAAGCAAGTCCGTGGTCCTGTAAACACGTAAACTACCTGCCCCGGAAAACAAGTGCTCTTCAGGGGTCCCAGTGCAGGCGGGAGAGGCAGGGGCGCTTCCCTTTGCCCTTCTACCGCTACCACCGTTCCTGAGGGGCCGCCGGCCCGTCCCCCCTCACTGTCCGGCTCCCGCACCTCGCCGCCCTTTCGGGAACCTTCGCCCATCCCCGTGTCTTACTTTGTCCCAAGCACAGTGCTTTTTCCATCTGTTCCCTCAGGCCCCAGGGGCTCTTCCTGGCCATCTCTTCCGCAAGTCTCACCTCCCAGCCTCTGTCCCCTGAGGATCCCCCCCAAGTCGGCCCCTTCGGCCCCCGGCCTGTTCCTCCTTCCCTCACAGCCAGAGGCCCCCGCCGCGGGCCCCGCAGGCACCGGCCGCCAGGCCCTCGTCCCCTCAGCCCCTCAGAGGGTCAGCCTGACTCGGCCCCTCGCGCAGCACGAAGCCCTCGCCCCGCCCCCAGGTCACCTGACCGAGCACGCCGCTCCGCCCACCAGGCCTGGGACGGCGCCCGAGAGCGGCGCGACGCACTCCGCGACGGCTGCCACCGGTCAGGGCCGTCGGGGCAGCACAGAGCCCCGGAACCAGCTGCTGCCTCCGCGCTGCGGCCGCGCCAGCCTCACAAGAGATTGTGACGTCACCGGGCCGGGGCTCGGCGCCCGGCCACGAGCGCTGGGGGGGCTCCTCCTCGCGCTTCCCCTCCCCCCTCCCCCCGCAGCCGGGTTCCATTGCACCCTCCGTCCTGCTCGCTGCCTGCCCCTCCTGCTCTGTTCACTCTCGGGTGCGCTGTCCTGTCCGCCCTAGTCGGATCCTGTTTCAGTTCTGTCTTCTCTCCGTCCTTTGAATACCCGCCCTCCCTTCTAAAACATTCCATCCTTCTTGGTTTCTACTCCACAGTAACGGACAGCTGCTGGAAGCCGTTTGTCGGGACACTATCTTGCCCCCTTCAGAGGACTAGCGCTTACCTGGAAGAGATGTTGTTTCTGTTTTTTGGTGTGGTTTTTTTTGGAAAACCAGTTGTTCTTTTCATGCGTCCAGCAAATTAAATGATACTGGTGAAAGAGAAGACAGATCGATTTTTCTTGGCTTTCGCCAGTACTACGTCTCTAAAACATTGCATATAACCAATCTGGTGAAATTAATCATTTTTAAGGTTTGCCAAACTAAAGTTGTAAATACTCTGTCAAGCAAGGAGTATTTTGAAAATATTTTCCCCCAAAAGCCCACGATTTAAAACATCTTTTCTTTACAAACATATACATTTGTTCACATTGATTGACCTAACTAACCTGAACTCTCCAATCTAAATTACTTAACATCCATACAGGTGAACAGCATGGCCTTTAGGGACAGATCTGTCTGATTTCAAATTCTAACTGTTTGCTGTATGCAGTAGGGCAAATGACTTATGCTCTCTAAACCTCAGTTTTCTCATTCTTCCAGGATTGTGATAATTCAAAAATGTGTATAGAATTTTAACAATAGCTAATTTCTTCAGTGCTACCTACTATTGTGCTCATTTGTATCTTAAACACTGCTCTGTAGGTATTCCTCAGTACTTTTAAAATGTATGCTATTTATCTCTTTATAAGTGATCTAAGCGCTGAGGCCCTTTTATTTTTGTAAATGCCCTCACGCCCCCCTTTCCCTACTTCCCCACCCCATCCCTGTTTGCAGTCACCTATGTTAATGGACTCAGGCCATTTTGCATCTATTCACAAAGCATCAATTTCTAGTGTGTAAGGGTTCAGTCTGTGTGCTGATCAAGTTTGTGGATGCTTAACAAATCTTGAAAACTTGTGCTTTTTAGTACTGAATCTATTGATGAGTTAGCTGGTTACTCTATTAGTTTTACAGACCCCCAATAGCATCAAAGGTATATTAGGATTTTAGATTCTTTTGCCAGTAACAGAAAATCCCTAAGTAATAGTGGCCTAAGCATGATAAAGTTGTATTGCTCTCTCACATTCAAGAGGTTCAGATTGTCACTCCGAGATAGTCAGTCCTTCAGCAGAAGCCCAAGATAAAGATTTATCTCAGATATTTATGGATATGACTTTTATCTCATGGAGTGAAGCCCAGTAAGATTTACAGGAAATTCACAATTTTTAAAGAGACTTGTATTGTGAGAAACACTGCCGGCTTGGGCTGAAAGAGCCCGAAAAGGAAAGAGGCCTTTGGACCCTCAAGTTCTGTAAGCAGGAAGCAGGCCAAGAAAACTATTAGGTGCAAACACATGCTACCTTTCGTGAAAAAAGGATGATTCAGAGGGTGAAAACCAAGAGCCTAGAGGTAGAACCGAAAGCCATGGAGAATTATTCCCAGGTGTTGAATGTGGAACCAAAAAACTGCACCCATGAATTTTAGGAATGCTATGCACTAGGGACTTCTGTGCATCTCTGTTGCAACAGGAGTGTCTGTTGTAGTTATCCCATCTGTCACACCATTTTACATTGGTGGTTGTAGGAAAGGAATATGTAGTATTTTCCTTTTTAGTTCACAGGACTTCAGATTGAGAGGTACTGTACTTGACTATGAGCAAATAATGCAGCAACTCATCTACCTCTGGACCTATTCAGAAGACTCTGAACTTTGAACTGATGCTATAATCAGATAAGACTTTGTGGACCTTAGGAGGAGTAAGTGTATTTTGCCTGTGGAAGGACTATAAATCATTTTTTTGACCAGAAGCTGGACTGTGATGGTTTTAAAGTATGTCCACAAATACTTTGATGCTTGTATTAGTTTCCTATCGCTACTGTAACAAATTACTACAAATTTAGTGGCTTAATCAACAATTTGTTACCTTACATTTTTGGAGGTCAGAAGTCCAAAATGGATCCTAGAGGGCTAGAATCAAAGGCTGCATTCCTGGAGGCTCTAGAGGAAAATCTATTCCTCACCTTTTCTAGCTTCTAGAGGCTGTATGCGTTCCTTGACTCACGGCCACCCTACTTTGACCTTTCCCATCATTACATTTACTACTCTCACTCTGACCCTCTAGCCTTCCTCTTATAAGGACCCTTACGATTACATTAAGACTACCCAGATAAACCATAATTTCCCGATCTCAAGAAATTTGATTACATTAGCAAAGTCTTTTATTCCATGTAAGGTGACATGGTTCTGTGACTGGTTCTGGGGATCAGGACATGGATATCTTTGGGTTGCAGGGAAGGGCAGGCAGTGATTTGTCTACCACACTGTGCCTCCGTTCAAGAAGTGACATCTAGTTCCCTCCTCTTGGATGTGGGCTGGATTTAGTGAGCTACTTACAATGAATAGAATGATGTGCCGTGAAGGACACTGCAGCTTCCTCCTTGCTCTCTCAGAGAACTCACTTGGGGAGAAGCCAGCTGCCATGCCACAGAACCTGCAAGATAATGTTGGTTGTGTTAAGCTGCTAACGTGTTGGGTACTTTGTTAGCAGTAATAGATAGGTCACGTCTTGATCCATGATGTCTGCCTAAAGGGGGAGGAGGCATGCTCCCTCCTTAAAGTGACACTTGCTGGAAGTTGTCAGCACCTCCTTCATTTATGTCTCACCGTCTATGAGATGGCCATGGCACACCTAGTTCAAGAGAGGCTAGAAAACAGTACTCTGGGCAGCTATGTGCTCAACTAAAAATGAGAAGCTCTAATACGGTGTGAGAAGGGGAAAGCAGATATGGGGCTCAGTTAGCAATCTCTTGTCACAGTGAGTGATTATAGAGGTCGGGAAAAGCAAAGTCTAGCATACATCCATCAATGCTTTCCCTTTCTCTTAACAAAGTATTTCCATGTGCCAGCAGATGGTATTTACACACCCATCTTTCTGACCTCTCCTAAGAATCATGACAATTGTATATGAGTCATGAGAAAACCTGGCTGATATACTAGGTAAAACACAATGAATTGTGAAACTTTTTCCTTGCAAAGTTCTTCTTGATAAAGAATAATTTACAATGGAGGTTTTGTCTTAAATTTCCAAATGTTGTTATCGAGGTACTTATATTCTGTGTAGATCAGTGGGTTTTCAGAAAACACACACCTTATGACATGTTTCCCCCATGTGAGAGGTTGCAGAGACATTACTATGACAGCAGTTGCAAAGAACACAATCATGTTCTTGACCTATAATTTTCATTCTTGAGTAGCCACATTAAATGAATTATTAAAATTTTACTTAACAATATGGTTAACTCTAATCACAAGCTCTTTACCTCCTTGTGTGCTTTAGTCAAATTTAAAGAAATTAAAAATATATATTTCCAGAAATATATTACAAAACCAAACAAGTTTTTTTTCAAGAAGTATTAAATCGCTTGTTTGCAAAGCATAATGTTTCCTTACATCAGTGTGAAAAATGAGTGGACTGGAATTGCAAGAAAATCTACTTATAATTGTTCCCAGTGGTCATTAGATGCCTTTTACTAAAGAGTTCAGGCTATGGAGGCTGAGAGTTAAAGGATTACAAATATAATGTGACATACAGCTTTTCATTTTCCCATAAAGTGCTCCATTTAGTCATGAGTTACCATGATGTAAATAAAACAGTGAATGTTACAAAATTTTACCATAAAAGGACTCAGTGTTTACATAATCTTATGATGTCATGCACTGCATTGTGTTAAAAAATGTACATTACGTAAGGAATGTAAGACTCAAAGGCAAAGACTGTGTGTGTTCTGTAAAGTACTTCAATCCTTACTGTTGGTGCTCAAAAAATCTTAAATAGCAAAAAGCGAAGTAAAATTTTCAAATCTTATTCTGGCATCCTGTAAGATGATAATGTTAGTAATTACAGATTTCAATCCCACCTCCCATGAATAATATTCTAAGAATATTGTCTTGCTTCAGCTTGGTACACATAAAAGGTTATCTTAAATACCTGCCAAGTGTCATGTTAGTTGTTTTTCTCCCTGTGATTCTCACCTGCTTCTTTTAGTTTTTCATTGGTATTTGTGGCTGTGAGTGAACCCAAGAAGCCTGTGATCACTTTACATGGAAAATGGATCAAAAGTAGATTTTCAATTTGTTTGTGGGTAGATATTTATTTGGTTTGCTTAATCTGTTAGTTAAGGTATGTTCTTAATCTTTTTTTTCCCCCCAAAACAACAGAAATTTATTTCTTACAGTTCTGGAGGCTGAAAGCTTAAGATCATGTAGAGTGCCAGCATGGTAAAGGTCTAATGAAGATCCTCTTCTGGGTTGCAGATTCCCTGTTTCTTGCTCTGTTCCCACATGGTGGAATGGGCTAGGGAGCTCTTTGAAACCTCCTTTAAAGGTGTACAATTCCAGTCCTGTGGGGTCATCGCTTCATGACCTAACAATCATTTCTAAGAGTTCTCACCTCCCAATGCCATCACCTTGGAGATTAGAATTCCAACATATGAATTATGGGGATACAAAAGCATTCAAATCATAGTATTTTAAGATCTGTGCCTTATTTTATTTGAGAGAGAAGGAATTGCTAACAGTAAAGCATGTCATCTTTTAGTTTACTATCTAGGATAAATGATCACTTTTTTATATCATTAATGTACAATTATTTGAACATTATGGTTACTAGACTCCCCCATTATCAAGTCCCCACCACATACCCCATTATAGTCACTGTCCCTCAGCATAGTAAGATGCCATAGATATCATTACTTGTCTTCTCCATGTTATACTACCTTTCCCATGACGTCCCCCTATATTATGTGCGCTAATCGTAATGCCCCATTTTCCCCCTTATCCCTCCCTTCCCACCCAACCTCCCCAGTCCCTTTCCCCTTGGTAACTGTTAGTCCATTCTTGGGTTCTGTGAGTCTGCTGCTGTTTTGCTCCTTCAGTTCTTTTCTTTGTTGTTATACTCCACAGGTAAGTGAAATCATTTGATACTTGTCCTTGTCTGTGTGGCTTATTTCACTGGGCATAATACCCTCTAGCTCCATCCATATTGCTGCAAATGGTAGGATTTGTTTTCTTCTTATGGCTGAATAATATTCCATTGTGTATATGTACCACATCTTCTTTATCCATTCATCTACTGATGGACACTTAGGTTGCTTCCATTTCTTGGCTATTGTAAATAGTGCTGTGATAAACATAGGAGTGCATATGTCTTTTTCAAACTGGGCTGCTGCATTCTTAGGGTAAATTCCTAGGAGTGGAATTCCTGGGTCAAATGGTATTTCTATTTTTAGTTTTTTGAGGAACCTCCATACTGATTTCTACAATGGTTGAACTAGTTTACATTCCCACCAGCAGTGTAGGAGGGATCCCCTTTCTCCACATCCTCACCAACATTTGTTGTTGTTTATCTTTTGGATGTTGGCCATCCTAACTGGTTTGAGATGATATCTCATTGTGGTTTTGATTTGCATTTCTCTGATGATTAGCGATGTGGAGCATCTTTTCATGTGTCTGTTGGCCATCTGAATTTCTTCTTTGGAGAAGTGTCTGTTCAGCTCCTCTGCCCATTTTTTAATTGACTTATTTGCTTTTTGGTTGTTGAGGTGCATGAGCTCTTTACATAATTTGGATGTCAGCTCTTTATCAGATATGTTATCTATGCATATATTCTCCCATACTGTAGGATGTCTTTTTGTTCTACTGATGGTATCCTTTGCTGTACAGAAGTCTTTTAGTTTGATATAGTCCCACTTGTTCATTTTTGCTTTTGTTTCCCTTGCCTGGGGAGATATGTTCATAAAGAAGTTGCTCATGTTTATGTCCAAGAGATTTTTGCCTATATTTTTTTCTAAGAGTTTTATGGTTTCATGACTTACATTCAGGTCTTTTATCCATTTCAAGTTTACTTTTGTGTATGGGGTTAGACAATATTCCAGTTTCATTCTCTTACATGTAGCTGTCCAGTTTTGCCAACACCAGCTGTTGAAGAGGCTGTCATTTCCCCATTGTATGTCCATGGCTCCTTTATCATATATTAATTGACCATATATGCTTGAGTTTATATCTGGACTCTCTAATCTGTTCCACTGGCCTATGGGTCTGTTCTTGTGGCAGCACCAAATTGTCTTAATTACTGTGGCTGTGTAGTAGAGCTTGAAGTCGGGGAGCATAATTCTGCCTGCTTTATTCTTCCTCCTCTGGATTGCTTTGGCTATTGAGGGTCTTTTGTCATTCCATATGAATTTTAGAACTATTTGCTCTAGTTCATTGAAGAATGCTGTAGGTATTCTGTTAGGGGTTGCTTTGAATCTGTAGATTGCTTTAGGCAGGAAGGCCATTTTGACAATATTAATTCTTCCTAGCCAAGAGCATAGGGTGAATTTACATTTATTCGTGTCCTCTTTAATTTCTCTTAATGTTCTTAAAAATTTTTAATAATTGAGCTGACTTACTGTAAAACTTCTTTCTAGGCCAGAAGGATAGGTGTGTGACTCTGTAAACTGGTTGTTTTCAAACTTGAGCACGCCATAGAACCGCCAGGAGGGCTTATTAAAGCAGGACACCGGGCACCACTCCCAGATTTCCTGACTTGGTAGTTCTGGAGTAAGGCCTATGGATTTTCATTCCTGACAAGTTTCTCTGTGATAATGACACTGCTTGTCCTGGGGCCACACTTCTGAGATCCAATGACTTAAATAAAAGTTGGGCATTGAAATGGTCCTGTAAATAACTTGCCTTTGGGCCTTTATTGTCCCAATTTATGCTTCCTGCAAACAGACGCTCAGTGAAATCAACAGTCTGTTCTGTTGAGATTACCCCAATTTGAAAAAACAAAAAAAAACCCTCTAATTCTTAGAACAGTCATAACCTCATTATTTTAGAATGTGATTAGAATCTAAAGAAAAGCCCCAGGTGCAGGAGGTAACTTCGGTTCCCAGAGCGGTCAGCATTCTGTTACATTTGAATTCTAAAATAATAATTTGTGAGGCATTGACACTTATTTTTTTCACCCAAAGGAAACAGAAGTAACTACACAGGAAGCACTGGGCAGCCTTAGGCCATGTCTTTTTGGAAAGCATATTTAATTCACGGGTTGCACAAGTCCAACAGAGGAGGTGGTCAGGAAGTACAAAGGCACTTAAATAGTTTCAACCAGGAATATTAACCAAGAAGTATCTTGAAATCATGGACAGTCAGGGCATATCTGAGAGGTAAAGAACAGACTGCTTATTGACAACTTGTCAGGGATGTTCAGAGTTTCTCATTATTGTCCACAGACCCTGAGATTGAACATAAATTATCTCCAAAAGAACGGGGCCCAAATAAGCTCTCTGGGCTGTGTTGTCTAAAGCCAAAATACTATTTAGATGTCCACCCTACCTGATGCCAAAGCTCACTGTCATTTGCTATCTCATGAACACAATTCCAGGTTCTCCCCACATGTAGACAAACAGTACTGGTCTTCAAGGCCTAGGAACTGCATTCCAGAAGTTCAGACAAGATTCTCACTGATTTATTCATCCTTTGGATTCAGGTTCTTCCTCCTTTGATATAGTTTCATCATATAAACCATCTTATTTCAGGAAAATATCCAGCTACTACTATAATGGATCCTTGTCTCATTATGTGAAGGTTATGGTTAGGGTCTAAACTTCTTGGATTCATTGTTATCCCTCCCTCTTCCTTCTCTATGAAATCACCATCCCCTACAGTAAAGGGCAATCCATGGCTGAGACAGGGCTTAGTCATTCATTAGTCTCCATCCCTAATTCCAAGGCTTATTCTCAGCGTTAACACGAGTACAGAACACACATTTCAGCTACTTCTACGGACTGACTCCCCTTCTCTAATAGATGGTTGCAAATATGTGCAAAAATGAACTAAGAAATAATAACTAAGTGGAGCTTAAGTTCTATGTCAGAAGATGTAACTGCTCACAAAAATTGGAGAAGGGATTCTGAGAGAGGACCGAATGAGGCTTTTTCATTGAGAAAGGTGATGGGGAGTAACATTTTCTCCTGTCAAAGCCAGGATTTTCAGCATTCCCGACTGAAAAAGTAACAGTACCAGCATCCCACAGGATCCTGACTGCACGTGTGATGCCAAAGGACATCCCAGTTACTTAGAATGTTGATATTAAGAGAGACCTTCTAGACTGACTGGTCCATCATTTTTCAGACTAGAAAATTAAGCCCCAGGGAAAAGAAAGTGACTTGCCTCAGTTAAGGTTAAAGGCTCCTTAGCTTGCAACACTGAGGCCAAGACTTAGATTTTCTGATCATCTGACCATTGTCTATAGGTCCTTCCCTTTTTCTTAGGTGATGGGAAGTGGTTATTAATATTGGACTAATGTAAACACCAATGGAGTAACTGTTACGGCTAAGAAAAAGACAGCCCTTTCCCTCCTTCTCAGAAAAAGTTCAGCAGGCCCATGGGTCCATCCCCACGGGATTTCAGGATGAGGGAGCCCTTGCAGACCCAGCAACTCAGCAGTAACTTGCTATGAATGGTGCCAAGTTGGGGTGTCTATATTCAGCCTGAGTCAGTGTGGTTTTTTTTTTACACTGTCCTTCTTCATCATCAAATAAAATTATAAATATAATGCCAGTGTGTTTATATATGTGTTCTTTAGATTAAGCAAGCCTCAAAAACAGTTTCAGGAGCCCCTATGAGAAAAATAAAATAAAATTGCACTTGTGGCCTCTCAGATTAAAGACTGAGTTAAACTGAGGTTGCACGGCCCATAGAAGAACAGGCCTCCGGTACAGTTATGGCTGGCCCATCACTCCACCCAGCCACTCAGAAACCCATGGGAGTGACTCCTTCACGAAACACCCACGAGGTAGAATATAAAATGCAATCAGCCCCATGGATGGAATAGCACCCAGAAGCACAGGGATGGGCGTGTGGAGGTGCCTTGGACAAGGGGCAGGGAAGGTCTGGAGGGTGGGGCCAGACCTCTGCCTCTAACCACAACACTCCCTGGGAGGAAAAGCCTTTGGTCATTGGGGAAATTCCCGGTATGTAGCAAATACCTATAGGAGGGAGAGTGTGGAAGTAGGAGGTAAAGAGGTGGTGGTCTAAGGGTGACACACTTCTTCTAAACGAACCTCTAGAGTGAAGCTGCCAAAGAAGCAAATCTGAAGGGTTATGATCATGAACTGGTGAACCTGGCACATTCCTCCAGGCCATGCAAGACTGCTGGGTGGCCGTGACATCTTCCCTCCCAACATACCCAAGAATTAGGTGGCATGGCCTCCCCTCCTGAGAGAATCATGCTGGGCTGAGGTGATGGCAAAAGGCCCAGGCAGCACTGATGGCCCAGCTCGCCCCTGACTTCCCCTTCCGCCTGAGGGAGGGGAGAGGAGATGAGGCCCGGAAGGCACAACCAGGCTGCAGTTCCTGCCACAGCGGCCAAGAGCCAGGCCCAAGAACCACAGACTCAGGGCAGGGTCACGGTCCCTCCCCTTCGCTCCAGGGAGGACGGCCCGAGAAGGAAGGCCAGCTGCCCACTGAGGCACTGAAGAACACCTGCTCAGCTATGCAGGCCACCCTTGGGTTTAGCAGGAAAGATCCCTGAAGGAGGCATGTTGAGGACAAAGGCTGAGGAACTCTGCTTATCTGGGACACATTCCCCACCACGCAGCACACGCACACGCACACACACACACACACACACACACACACACACACACGTGCACAGCGACCCACATACTGACATTCTTCCAACCCACCCCACTCCCAGCCCCCAGCCCGCCCCACAGGTATCCTTCCCTGTAAACACGACTGCAGAGACACCCACGGTCCTGGGACAGTCTGACAGTGATCTGCGGGTGCCTGCTCGTCATTAAGTGCCCCGGTAGGTGATGTTGGTGAAGGTGGACGTGGCCTCTTTATACAGTGGGTTGTTGGCCTGTGGAGAGAATGGAAAAGGGTCTTACAGTGCAGTCCCTCTTTCTTGCCTACCCGCAAGGCTTACATCTCATCTGAGAAGTTCACCCAGGACACCCTCCCCGGGACAGATCATCAGTGAGCACCTACTGCCCACTGTGCTCACACACTCACTTTCAGGATGGGAAGGGATTTGAAGTGCGAGGGCAGATAAGGGGGAATGCCACCCTGCCACTGTTTCTAAGGCGTTAAATTCAGCCTGTCAACTTTCTGGTGATCCCCAAACATTTCAGAGTACCTTTTAGCCAATATCGCCTATTTTCTCCCTCTCCTGAATGCTCTCCTTTGCTCTTCTCCCCGTTCCCATGCGGAGGGGTGCGGACGGGGAAGAGGAGTGTGGTGGGTGGTAGTTGGAACGTACAGGACAACTTTTGCTCAAAAAATTCTTAAATTGTTTTCATCTCTTCCCTTTAAGCACTACCCATAAACTGTCTTGGTATTAGGAAAAAGCAAAACCCTCATTGTTTTCCACATTATTTCCTAACAAAAAGTGACAAATCCCATAAGATCTGGTAGTCCTTAGTGGTAGTTTCAAGAAAAACAACACATTCTCATAAACCGCAGAGGTTCAGGATTTCTACATTGTTTTAACAGAAACATCTCAGTTTCTTGGGACCCTTTGGTACAAAGGCTGAGGTCACCATCAAATGGGAACAACTTTTCAGCCTACCCCTGGACATTCATAGAGTAAAACAGCCATTTGGGGGGTCCAGAAAAAGGTGTTAAAATGTAAAAGATGAGCCGAAGGAGAATAGAACAAAATTAAGTATATGGAAGTGTCTCAAAAAATTATTTGATTGAAGTTAATCAGAATAAACTGCAAGGAGCATATTATTAAGAAGCTGACCTATCATAACCTAATTCTCTCCTACCCTCAGACAAGCTGCTTAACTTCTCTGGGCTCAGTTCCTTTATCTGTAAAATGGGAATAAAAATGTTACCTACCACATAGCATTGGTAGAGAGATGAAATAAATTAATACATAAAAGGCATTTAGAACAGTTCTTGGTACATGGTAAATTCTCAGCAAATGTTAGCTAGCTATTATTATTTTTTCTGTATGTTTAATGCTTTGGACTTCATTAGTATATAGTGAATTCCATGCTCGCAGTGTAGGATTTCCACGTTTGTCCTGTCTCCTCAGTACTCTGTGGTCTATCAGTACTCACTGATGTGGCCTGTGCTCACCATGTGGACATCCCCCCTCCTCCATGAAGCCACCCAAGCCTCCCCCATTGATAGTTAAGTCTCTCTCCAGTGGACTCCTATAACACTGCTGGGGACGGATACCTTACTTCCGGGATCTGGCAGGTTCTGCCCTGTGTTGTGAATTATTCTCAGGTAAGTTAATGAAGAATAAAACTGTCTTTGTTCATGCCTCTACACCACAACGCCAAGACACAGAGCCTGGTGTGGGGGCTGCCTCATCAGTCTTGTTTATGGGTGTCGCAGGTGAAAGAACCCCTTGAGGACAGGGCACACTCTCTGATGGTGGAGGTGGGGATGCTGGCAATGAGACACGCCTCTGGCAGGGAGGGAGGAGGGGGAAGCCAGGGGCTAAGGAAATGGCCAGTCATGGTGCTCCTGCCTCCTGAGCGCCAGGTGATAGCAAAGAACAGACCACAGACCGGCAGCTCTGGAGAGAGACAACTGGCCAGCTGGGCTCCAAGCTCTGAGAGGTCGGGAATCCTGCATGACCCCAGTTCACCCACATGGACTGCATGCCTGGCACAGAGCAGGTCTTCAGTGAGTGTGTGTCCCTGAGAACCTGTCACTGGAGAACATATAAATGATGGCACCACACGATCCAGACCTGAGGGCTGTGGGCACCCAACACCCTGGCAGGAAGTGGTGGGGGCAGCCTGAGAGGCCACAGTGGCTGCCTGGGGTCCCCGGTGGATTAGACTGCAGCCCACTGAGGGTGAGCTCTTCTTGCACCAGTGCGCAGCGGGAACCGGGGCTGCTGACCCAGGCAGCTTCGTTTTGTGACTTCAGCGGGGCCAACAGCCAAAGGAAACACACTGTGGCTGGAATCAGAGGGCTTCACACCAGACCAGGAACAACCAGGCCATGGGAGAGCAGTGGGCCTCGGTCCTTAGTGTCCCCAGTAGGCTATCTGTAGGCCTCTCCTAGGGCAACCTCGCCCCCCCTGCCCCCCATTGTCCCCATAGGTCTCCCACATCAAACTTACTTGTGCCCTTTGGAAATTTGAACATGATACAAATGCTATTAACTTACAAAATGAACTGAAATTTTTGCTTCACCTTCTAAAACTGCTGTTTGTATGTGTACATCTGTGGGTACCTGATCCCTCTTTCCCCTAATATGTCTGATAATATTTTTCTCTAAGCTCTCAAACTTTGTTGGTCAGAGTAAAGTGAACAATGTTGCACATAATGAAAAGAAGCCATTTTTATGTTACTTGGGAAGGCTGTAGAATAACACATTTCTAATGAAGATTTTTAAAGGCTGATGTCAAAGTGAACATCTGGGTGGATCAGCTCACCTGGTCAGAACCCCAATGCAAATGAAGCCAAACTGTATTATGAATTTGATCACTATAGAAGCCAATTATAATAATCTCTGTTCCACTGGCCATACAATACACCCACAAACCAGTCCCAACCAATTCACAAATGTCTTCAATCTGTCTTTCTCAAGGGGAATTAGGCCACAGTGATGACAGCCCAGCTCAGACCTGTCCCCAGGGCCCCAGGAACAATGCAGCCTGCCTGTCTGCCACTGAGAGTACTGTCAGGGTCTGCAGACAAGGACTACATTAACATTAGCTCGACTTTCCTAGCTGGGGAAGTGGTGTTTGGGGCAATGAAGAAACCTACTTGAGATTATTAGTGGGTCTCAAGATTTTGCTGAATTTCGTAATAAGAAAGACCAACTCAGTATCTTGGCAGGTAGAAGGACTCAAAATCCTAATCCCCAGTCTGTAGGCTGGGACTCTGTGGCCATGCTCTCCTCTGTAAATCTGTGCTGCCCAACGTGGCAGTCACAGGCCACACATGCCTCCTGAGCAACAGAGGAAGCACATTTTTTATTTTAAATGTAATTAAATTTAAATGTATTTAAATGTTAATTGAATTTAGTTAATTTAAATTTAAATAGCCACAGGTGAAGTGGCAACCATATTGGTCAGCTCAGATCTAGAATCCAAAAATAGTGTACCAACAGTGATAACAAAATAATGCCAACGTTTAATAACAACTTACTATTTTCCAGTCATTTTTCCAAGTATATTAGTTCATTAAATGTGCTCCAATGTCTTGCATATATGCTACTATTTTCCAAGTCTTTTGTGATAAATACTTATTAATATATATTCTGAAATCATGTATTTTCCAAATCTGTAACTACTAAAAATTTAATTACTATCAGTGAGTGACTTTTTTTTACCTTAGAAAGGGGTTGGTCCATATCCTCGAAAATCATAGGAACCAGTAACTTAAAATATTACAGAAGGTCAGGTGAAAGAAAAGAAAATGACTGTCTTCACATATAAGTTTCCCTGCTCCCTCCTCCACTATTCTAGGAGAGAAGCCCCAGTGAGCAGAAGCTCATTTCTGCTTCCTTGTACCCGACAAGCAAGGACACAGGGAGCCAAGTGGAATTAAACAGACCCTTGTTCCTGTTTCCTGCCGTTGGAGCAGAACGCCATCTACTCAGCTCCGCACTCTGGCCCCTCTGGCGCCCACCTCAAGCCCTGGCCTGTTTCCAGGGGTCAGTGATGCATGAGTGTGTAGTTGGGGATGGGGTGGAAGGGGTGTGCAGTTCACTCAACAGAGCACATCTCCCCCTTGTATCTGACACAGGAGAAGTCGTCGCACTCACAGTACTTGCCCGTGATCTTGCCAAAGTCACTGGTGTGGCAGACGCACTGGCCTCAGAGGCACTTGTCCCTCTGGCTGCAGATGGGCTGGCCCTCCCGGGGGCTGCACTCATCCTGCTGGGAGGGGCGGTAGTCCTCCTCCGAGCACTCGCACTGGGACCCCAGCCAGCCGGGTGCACAGTGGCACACCCCACACTCAAACGTCCCGTTGCCGTTGTTGCAGCGGTGGCTGTACGGCTGGGCCTGGGCCTGGCAGGCACAGTCGCAGTCGAACGTGACCTGGACGGTAAGGCTGTCTTTGAAGCCCACGGGCTTGATGGTGAAGGACTTCTCCTTCTCCTGGGGGCAGCCGCGCACCTTGGCCTCAATGCTGAAGCTCACCTGGATGGAAAGTAAGATCACAGTCAGACACAGGTGGACTCTTACTCTCCAGCCCTGGGAGAAGCCATTTCCTTCCCTGCCCATGAATATGCACACTGGACGTCTCATCCTCAGCCGTCACATTACCAAGGCCTGTGAAGCGAAAATAAGAACCCAGGGCTAGTTGTGCAGTTGTGACATACCTGGCCGGGTGCAGAGACATGATTTACAGTCGTGACATAGGTCGTTGTTTATGTGGGTGTGGGGAAGTTGGGGTTCCTATGGCCAGGATCCTCACTGAACTTAAACCACTTGATGATGTGACTCGGCTACTGCTTCCACACCCATAGGCAATAAACTACTATTGCACTATATAGAGAGCTCGGCCCAGAGACGCTAGTGCTCGATCTACCGCCAGGAGAACAAGCGGGTTCTTTCACCCCAAAGAAATGTTCTACTATCATTTCTTTGGTCACATTGAATCCATAGTGAACTTGCCCAGGGCTGAAACCCATAGGCAAGACAGTGGGTTTTTTTATTCCACATATGAAATAAACTATCTCCAGCAGAACAGAACCTGTGATCTGGTGAACACTCTGCTCTGGACAATGAAGCTTGCTGGACAGATCACATAATATCAGCAAGGCACACAGGCACCCTTTGCATCACAAAATGCCACATAGTGGCCGACCACAGGCTCAGGAGCTACTGTTCAATTTCCATGTAACATTTCATCACTTGTGCAATCCAACTTGTGCAAATCAAATCCAGGCCAATATTTCTCACATGGGGTATGTGCACATGGGCCTGGTCTATAGATAGGCAGATGGACAGATGGACGGATGGATGGATGGATGGACGGATGGATGGATGGATGGATGGATGGATGGATGGATGGATGGATAGACGGATAGAGATAAATATGATATGGATATATATATATATACATATATAGATGCCCCTGTAGATAGAGATACTCCCCTCTTTTCCTCCCTCCCCAGGCCCCTCGGCCCTTAGGCAGAAGCATAGGAGAACCAGCCACTAAGGAAGGCAGGCCCTGGAAGGACTGGAGGGGTAAAATGAACACTGGCATTCTAAAATTCTGTGAGAGGGTTGGTATTCTTGCCTGTTCTGCTTGCTGTCGAATCTTTAGTAACTAGACAAGTGCCTGGCACAAAGTTAGTGCTCAATAAATATTTATAGATGACACTGCCATTTGACATTGTGGAGGAAAGAAAGACATTATCTTGGGGAAAGTTGGAGACTGGTTTGGGACCAAAGGTAAGAAATATTTTCTTTGCAATCAACACTAACAAACTGAGGTAACCTCAATACAAGATTTTTAAAATCCTGATGCTGAAGTTCACTTAACAGACAGAGAAGGTTTAGGCAACAGAAGTCTCAGAGGAAAAGCTTGGCGGCTCTGTTACATCGAACTTCGGGAAGAAGGTGCAGGCAGGGAGTGGGTGGGGTGCCCGGAGACGCTCCAGGGCACACGCCAGGCTCAGAATTGCAGCTTCAGCCCTGCCCACCTCACCGTGTCTCTGATCTTGAGTCCTACACAAGACTTGAGACCTGGGATGACCTCGTTGTTGAGACAGGTGGCGTTGAAGGACAGAGACAATTCCTCAGGGAGGTCACGCACTTCCAGCTCCACTTGAGAACGGATTTTCTGAGCAGGAAAGGGCAAAATAAGGTATGGAAATGGGCTGAGAGGAAATGGGTGGGAGCCAATTCCTTCTCAAGCCAAGTCTACCAGGTGGCCATGGACTCAGCCCGCCAGATGCTCCGGTCTGCCTGGAAGCTGCCGGAGGAGAACACTCCCAGGAGCCTGTTTCCTGCTGTATTTCCTGCTTGGGACCTGCTCCCTCACTCCGTCCCCACTAATGTCTAGGTGACTCTGGGGAAAATCTAAGCCAGCTACACCCTCCTGCAGGCCCCATGGATGTACACCAGGTAGGCTGATACTGGTCGCCTTGGGTAGGAGCCCTTCTACCTAATTTTTAATCAACATCCCCTTGCCTGGGGCTCAGTTTCCTCTTTTCTCTATCGTTGGAGCCCACCTCTTCTTCATCCCGTCCCCAACACAATTTCAGGGCTCTGCTCCTTCCTCATCAACAACCCCATCCTCTCTCCCCTTCCGCCTGCACTAAGCTCTTCACCCGTTGTTCCTACGCTCCCTGGCATTCCTCTCTGAGCCATTTCTTTCTCAGAAGGCTGCGTTCCTCCCAGCACTGGCCATCACCTGGCCTCTGGAAGAACAAAAGGAAGGCAGTGAAGCCTGCATGGTAGCCTAGCAGCTAGGACTCCCCAGCCTAAACTCTCCTGGGTAATATCAAGTGAGGGGGACTCTTAGCAGGCTCTTCAGATGCAAAGCACTTACCCCATAAGCATCGACAATGAGCTGGAGGACATTACTGGAATCAGTAGACAGAACCCCCACTGTGGTCCCTGGGATAAGCTCACTGTAGTTCTAGAAACGAAGACAAAGATTTCCATGGCTGACTGAATGTAGCTGATGGTCTCCAAAAGCCCTCCCCAAATCAGATTGAGGGTCTTGAAGTGAAGATTGAGGGAAGAATGGGATAGTCTATTTGTTAGGGAAAAATCTAGCAACTTTTCAGCCCTGAGAAAAATTATAGAGAACTTCTGTCACCCCTTATCCCACTAAATTACTTCCCACCACCCCTGAAAACATCAGCACACCCATTCTGCTAGGTCAAGACTGGAGCAGAGAGGGCACAGAAAGGACTCACCATCCTGGGAAGAGGTTGGAGGAGGGTCTTTCCTGGTTCAGGACCATGACCTATGCCAGCACGGACTAAGAATAATAAAATTGCTGGTTGTTGCAAAATCCTCTCCAATACCCCAAAGATATTACTACTTAGAACTTGGGAAATCTAATGGCTTATACATGGCCCAAATCCATCTACCCAATTAGATAATTTAGAAATTCAAAGTTGGATCTGGGTTTAACACATCGCACCCTGCTTTCAGTGTAACTGTCTCAACACCAGCAGAAGATGAGTAGGTAGCCCCAGGTAACCTCTGAGCATTCTGCTACATGCAACATGGATGAATCTCAAATGTGTTAGGTGAAGTGAAAGAAGCCAGACTTGGCTTCACATACCATATGATTTCATTTATATGACATTCTGTAGAAGTTAGAACTCTAGGGACAGGAAACAAATCAGTAGTTTCCAGGAACTAAAGGTGCAGACAGGGAATTGATGACAAAGGAGCTTAAAGGAACTTTTTAGGGTGCTGGAAATATTCACTATCTTGAATATGGTGATGGTTACTTGACAGTAGACATATTAAAATTCAAAGAACTGGGGGGCGAAGCCAAGATGGTGGCATGAGTAGAGCAGCAGAAATCTCCTCCCAAAACCATATATATTTTTGAAAATACAACAAATACAACTATTCCTAAAAGAGAGACCAGAAGATAGGACAACAGCCAGGCTACATCTACACCTGTGAGAACACAGTGCCTCGCGAAGGGGGTAAGATACAAGCCGCAGCCCGGTGGGACCCAAGTGCCCCTCACCCCCGCTCCCAGCGAGAGGAGATGGAACAGGGAGGGAGAGGGAGCCCAGGACTGCTAAACAGCCAGCCCCAGCCATCCACACCAGAGCGCAGACACACAGTGTGTAGGGTGCTGGATACTAGGGAAACAGGACAGTAAGACCTGTGAGCAGGTCCCCGCAGCTGGCGCCCCTGGGACAAAGAAAAGCAAGTGCCCTTTGAAAATCTTAAAGGGACAGGGACCGCACAGCTGGACGGAAGTGCCCCAGCACAATCAGCCCAGTAACTGGGAATCCCGGGGATCTCTGGGCACCCCAACCCCCTGGGCAGCAGCACAGCTTGGAGGCCCCTCATAGTAATAAACAGCCTCCCGCCCATTCCGCCTCCAGCACGACTCCACCATAGAGGCAGTGGCCATGCCCACAGTAACCGGACAGAGCTTCTTCCACAGCGGCCAGGCAAGAATCAGACACCCCGTCTGCGCACAGCTGCCCAACACAAGCCGCTACGGGTCACTGTTCTCCCAGGAGAGGAAGGCCACAAACTAGCAAGAGGGGATGTTCTCCCAGCCGACACACACGCCAGCTCTGCACAACTACCTATATTGCCATGAAAAGGCAGAAGAATTTGATACAGACCAGACTAACCCAGACATCCTCCCCTGACAAGGAATCTGGGGAGATAGACCTAACCAATCTCCCTGAAAAATAATTCAAAATAAAGGTCATAACTATGCTGATGGATCTTCAGAGAAATATGCAAGAGCTAAGGGATGAAGTCCAGAGGGAGATTACAGAAATAAAACAATCTCTGGAAGGACTTAAGAGCAGACTGAATGAGGTGCAAGAGGCTGTTAATGGAATAGAAATCAGAGAACAGGAACATAGAGAAGCTGACGTAGAGAGAGATAAAAGGATCTCCAGGAATGAAACAATATTAAGAGAACTGTGTGACCAATCCAAACAGAACAATATTCACATTATAGGGGTACCAGAAGAAGAAGAGCAAGAAAAAGGGATAGAAAGTGTCTTTGAAGAAATAATTGCTGAAAACTTCCCCAAACTGGGGGAAGAAATAGTTGCTTAGACTACAGAAGCACACAGAACTCCCAACAGAACAGATCCAAAGACACATAATAATTAAAATGGCAAAGATCAAGGACAAGGACAGAGTTTTAAAGGCAGCTAGAGAGAGGAAAAAGGTCACCTACAAAGGAGAACCCATCAGGCTATCATCAGACTTCTCAACAGAAACCTTACAGGCCAGAAGAGAATGGCATGATAATACAATGAAACAGAAGGGCCTTGAACCAAGAATACTGTATCCAGCACGATTATCATTTAAATATGAAGGAGGGATTAAACAATTCCCAGACAAGCAAAAGTTGAGGGAATTTGCCTCCCACAAGCCACCTCTACAGGGTATTCTAGAGGGACTATTCTAGACGGGAGCACTTCTAAGACTAAACAGATGTCACCAGAGAAAATAAAATCACAGCAAAGTAAGCAAACCAACCAAATACTAACTAAAGGCAAAAAATAAAATCAACTACCCACAAAAGCAGTTAAAGGAAACACAAAAGAGCACAGAATAAAACAACCAACATATAAAGAATGGAGGAGGAGGAATAAGAAGGGAGAGAAATAAAGAATCAGCAGACAGTATTTATAATAGCTCAATAAGTGAGTTAAGTTAGACAGTAAGATAATAAAGAAGCTAACCTTGAACCTTTGGTAACCACGAATCTAAAGCCTGCAATGGCAATAAATACGTATCTTTCAATAATCACCCTAAATGTAAATGGACAGAACGCACCAATCAAAAGACACAGAGTAATAGAATGGATTAAAAAAGCAAGACCCATCTATATGCTGCTTATAAGAGACTCATTTCAAACCCAAAGACATGCACAGACTAAAAGTCAAGGGATGGAAAAACATATTCCATGCAAACAAAGGGGAGAAAAAAAGCAGGTGTTGCAGTACTAATATCAGACAAAATAGACTTCAAAACAAAGAAAGGAACAAGAGATAAAGAAGGCCATTACATAATGATAAAGGGCTCAGTCCAACAAGAGGATATAACCATTATAAATATATATGCACTCAACATAAGAGCACCAGAATATGTGAAACAAATACTAAGAGAATTAAAGGAGGAAATAGAATGTAATTCATTTGAGGAGACTTCAACATGCCTCTCACTCCAAAGGATAGATCCACCAGACAGAAAATAAGTAAGAACACAGAGGCACTGAACAACACACTAGAACAGATGGACCTAATCGACATCTATAGAACTCTACACCCAAAAGCAACAGGATATACATTCTTCTCAAGTGCACATGGAACATTCTCCAGAATAGACCACATACTAGGCCACAAAAAGAGCCTCAGTAAATTCCAAAATACTGAAATCCTACCAACCAACTTTTCAGACCACAAAGGCATAAAACTAGAAATAAACTGTACAAAGAAAGCAAAAAAGGCTCACAAACACATGGAGGCTTAACAACACACTCCTAAATAATCAATGGATCAATGACCAAATCAAAATGGAGATCCAGCAATATATGGAAACAAACGACAACAACAACACAAAGCCCCAACTACTGTGGGACACAGCGAAAGCAGTCTTAAGAGGAAAGTATATAGCAATCCAGGCATATTTAAAGAAGGAAAAACAATCCCAAACAAATAGTCTAATGTCACAATTATCAAAATTGGAAAAAGATGAACAAATGAGGCCTAAAGTCAGCAGAAGGAGGGACATAATAAAGATCAGAGAAGAAATAAATAAAATTGGGAAGAATAAAACAATAGAAAAAAATCAATGAAACCAAGAGCTGGTTCTTTGAGAAAATAAAGAAAATACATAAGTCTCTAGCCAGATTTATTAAGAGAAAAAGAGAATCAACACACATCAACAGAATCAGAAACGAGAAAGGAAAAATCACGACGGATCCCACAGAAATACAAAGAATTATTAGAGAATACTATGAAAACCCATATGCTAACAAGCTGGAAAACCTAGAAGAAATAGACAACTTCCTAAAAAATACAACGTTCTAAGACTGACCAAGGAAGAATCACAAAATCTAAACAAACCAATTACCAGCAAAGAAATTGAAGCGGTGATCAAAAAACTACCCAGGAACAAAACCCCCAGGCCAGATGGATTTACCTTGGAATTTTATCAGACGTACAGAGAAGACATAATACCCATTCTCCTTAAAGTTTTCCAAAAATTAGAAGAGGAGGGAATACTCCCAAACTCATTCTATGAAGCCAACATCACCCTAATACCAAAACCAGGCAAAGACCCCACCAAAAAAGAAAATTACAGACCAATATCCCTGATGAACGTAGATGCAAAAATACTCAATAAAATATTAGCAAACAGAATTCAACAGTATATCAAAAGGATCATACACCATGACCAAGTGGGGTTCATCCCAGGGATGCAAGGATGGTACAACATTCGAAAATCCACCAACATCATCCACATCAACAAAAAGAAAGACAAAAACCACATGATCATCTCCATAGATGCTGAAAAAGCATTTGACAAAATTCAACATCCATTCATGATAAAAACTCACAACAAAATGGGTATACAGGGCAAGTACCTCAACATAATAAAGGCCATGTATGATAAGCCCACAGCCAACATCATACCGAACAGCAAGAAGCTGAAAGCTTTTCCTCTGAGATGGGAAACAAGACAGGGATGCCCACTCTCCCCAGTTATTCAACATAGTACTGGAGGTCCTAGCCACAGCAATTAGGCAAAACAAAGAAATATAAGGAATACAGATTGGTAAAGAAGAAGTTAAACTGTCACTATTTGCAGATGACATGATATTGTATGGAAAAATCCCAAAAGACTCCACTCCAAAACTACTAGAACTAATATCGGAATTCAGCAAAGTTGCAGGATACAAAATTAACACACAGAAATCTGTGGCTTTCCTATACACTAACAATGAACTAATAGAAAGAGAAATCAGGAAAACAATTAAATTCACAGTAGGATCAAAAAGAATAAAATACCTAGGAATAAACCTAACCAAGGAAGTGAAATACCTATACCCTGAAAACTATAAAACACTCTTAAGAGAAATTAAAGAGGACACTAACAAATGGAAACTCATCCCACGCTCTTGGCTAGGAAGAAGTAATATCGTCAAAATGGCCATCCTGCCCAAAGCAATATACAGATTTATGCAATCCCTATCAAATTACCAACAACATTCTTCAATGAACTGGAACAAATAGTTCAAAAATTCATACGGAAACACCAAAGACCCCAAATAGCCAAAGCAATCCTGATAAGGAAGAATAAAGTGGGAGGGATCTTGCTCCCCAACTTCAAGCTCTACTACAAAGCCACAGTAATCAAGACAATTTGGTACTGGCACAAGAACAGACCCAGAGCAGTGGAACAGAATAGAGACTCCAGACATTAACCCAAACATATATGGTCAATTAATATACGATAAAGGAGCCATGGACATACAATGGGGAAATGACAGTCTCTTCAACAGCTGGTGTTGGCAAACTGGACAACTACATGTAAGAGAATGAAACTGGATTATTGTCTAACCCCGTACACAAAAGTAAACTCAAAATGGATCAAAGACCTGAATGTAAGTCATGAAACCATAAAACTCTTAGAAAAAAACATGGGCAAAAATCTCTTGGACATAAACATGAGCAACTTCTTTATGAACATATCTCCCCGGGCAAGGGAAACAAAAGCAAAAAGAACAAGTGGGACTATATCAAACTAAAAGACGTCTGTACAGCAAAGGATACCATCAGTAGAACAAAAAGACATCCTACAGTATGGGGGAATATATGCATAAATGACATACCTGATAAGGGGTTGACATCCAAATTACATAAAGAGCTCACGCACCTCAACAACCAAAAAGCAAATAAGCCAATTAAAAAATGGACAGAGGAGCTGAACAGACACTTCTCCAAAGAAGAAATTCAGATGGCCAACAGACACATGACAAGATGCTCCATATCACTAATCATCAGAGAAATGCAAATCAAAACCACAATGAGATATCATCTCAAACCAGTTAGGATGGCCAACATCCAAAAGACAAACAACAACAAATGTTGGCAAGGTTGTGGAGAAAGGGGATCCCTCCTACACTGCTGGTGGGAATGTAAACTAGTTCAACCATTGTAGAAATCAGTATTGAGGTTCCTCAAAAAACTAAAAATAGAAATACCATTTGACCCAGGAATTCCACTCCTAGGAATTTACCCCAAGAATACAGCAGCCCAGTTTGAAAAAGACAGATGCACCCCTATGTTTATCGCAGCACTATTTATAATAGCCAAGAAATGGAAGCAACCTAAGTGTCCATCAGTAGATGAATGGATAAAGAAGATGTGGTACATACACACAATGGAATATTATTCAGCCATAAGAAAACAAATCCTACCATTTGCAACAATATGGATGGGGCTAGAGGGTATTATGCTCAGTGAAATAAGCCACGCAGACAAAGAGAGGTATCAAATGATTTCACTCATATGTGGAGTATAACAACAAAGAAAAAACTGAAGGAGCAAAACAGCAGTAGACTCACAGAACCCAAGAATGTACTAACAGTTACCAAAGGGAAAGGGACTGTGAAGGATGGGTGGGAAGGGAGGGATAAGGGCAGGGAAAAAGGGGGCCTTATGATTAGCATTTACAATGTGGGGGGGGGCATGGGGAGGGCTGTGCAACACAGAGAAGACAAGTAGTGATTCTACAGTATCTTACTATGCTGATGAACAGTGACTGTAATGGGGTATCTTACTATGCTGATGAACAGTGACTATAATGGGGTATGTGGGGGGGAATTGGTGAAGGGGGGAGCCTAGTAAACATAATGTTCTTAATGTAATTGTAGATTAATGTTACCAAAATAAAAAAAAATTGCTTGTGTCTTATCACATCTTCACATGTATAACTAAAATAATAAATTATGAATATCTGAGTTGAAAATCCAGAATTAAAATTCTTCATTTGGTAAAATTAAAAATACACTATATAAATTAAGTGATAACTGGAAAAAAGCAGAACAGGAAAAAATGTAGACAACTCAGAAGTGAACTGATGTGGCTAAAATAAAGTTTTCAATTCCTTTTGCATCAAATATTTAAGGGTATAATAAAATGTTTGCATCAAACATTTAAGGGTACAATAAAAAAATCAGACAATTTTGCTACAAGTGAAGATCCTTTTAATTTTTTTAGACACAGGTTACTTAAAGGGGGGAACAATGCTTAAAATTCCATGGAACTAAGAGTCAAGTGGAGACCACAACCAAATATTTAACACAGACACATCCTGATGCTCTTTAAAGTGGTATTTTTGAATTGGGAACACAACTAAAAACAGATGATTCTTCCCAACTTGCTTCCCCCATTCCTGAATGAGACCTTTATTCACCTTTGTGTGTATCAACTGTCTAGCCCAGGTACTTGAATTCCCAAATAATTAAATGTTTCTTACAGTCAAATGACACTTTATCATATATAATACTTTCAGAGGGAAATAAACTCTTGATGCCTTTTAAATTAATGATTCCCATGAACATTTCAGTTAAGAGAAATTACAAAATGGTAAGAAAGATTCTTTTAGATCTCAAAGTAAAAAAAAACATGATTAAGGTACACATTAAAGGGCTTCACAAATATGAAGCCCAATCGTTAGAATCTTGATAAAAAGTAACTTTTCTTAGGTTCAAGGTTCCAGTCTGTTTGAATCCTTGGAATTGTCCTACACCGACAAGACACCATTTGTGGACGTTCTTTTTGGGCCCAATGAGCTCACATGTCAGGAGCAGGTGTCTCTCGGTACGTGTTGGACAGAAGAGGCTTGCGGTATTTGCACTGAATCCAAACTCGGTACATTGTCAGCTGTTTCCCTCGGTTCACCTGCAGTCGGCGGTCCACCAGGTTCTGAACCTTTTCTAGTCCAGCGGTAGTGAAAAGTGTGTCCAATTCATCTAGTTTAGAAAAGAGATGTTCATATACTCTCCACTGAAGAAAAAGCATGTATCTACCATTTCCCATGTTAAATGGGCTCCATGAGATTGCTGTCATTATTTACAGTTTTAAGTAGCTTTAGCAGGGCTGCTTAGTTATAAATGCAGTGGCAGCTTGGTAACGGCAAGCTCACATTTAGGTAGGGGGAGTCAAACCACCGGGAAGGGCAACCTGGATCCCAGAGGGACAGCTTCCCTAAGAGTCAGCTGATGGGGAGGAATTTTCAAGAAGTGCTCTATAGACACCTTAAAATTACAGGCAAAAACTACCTATATGTATATCGAAGTCACTTTTCTAAGGGGAGACGTTCCATCACTTTAACCAAAGGCTCAAAAAAGCAAGTGACCCGACAAAGGGCCCAGGAATGGAGTTGTCACAAGGCACCGCGAGGGAGGGAACAGACAGCAGAGCAGCAGCAAAGGAAAGCAGTTCCGGGTCGCTCTCCTGAGCGATGTGTTCACCCCGAGTCTGGTGCCCCTAAGGTGCAGTACCACTTAGATGGTCAAACAGCTGCACTGGAATCTTGCAAAGTGGACAGTTTCCCATTCTGGACAGAGTGACAGGGAGGAACAGCAGAGCAGACAAGCAGGGTGGAGGACTGAAGGCTCACACAAGCTGAGCCTGTGTGGAGAAGAGTGAACGGTTTAGGCGGGCTGGGTGTCAGGGGTGGGGAAGGGCAGGCAAAGGCGGCAGAAGGCAGGAGAGGCCAGATGGCTTTACTTCTGAACACCTGAGGAACAGCTAGCCTGGCATTCTGGGGAGTGCTAGCATAAATCGAGATAAGTGTTTTCATACCTTGTGTGAAGAAGTAAACTCTAGTGCCGTCACCTCTCACGTAGAAATTCTCAGATAGACACTGACCTGTAGAGCGATGTGGCAAAAATCAGAGAAACTTGAAAGCCCTTCTTTGAATTTCACTGCCAATCACACGTGCACCACCGTTATCACTGGTTGGGCAGGGAATGGACTCCTTTCTTGGTTGCCCTTGGTACTTTGCAATTTCTCTCCTACAAAGGAACGGTGCTTTGCAGGAGAGCAGCCCAGGGAATAATCAAACTTCAGCGTTAGGTAACACGTGAGATTTCTCAGCCCCCCGTTCTAGTGTTCTGTTCCCCACTGCCCCTTGTGATCAAATCATCACCATAGATTCTTTATAAAAATAAAATAAATAAAAATCAAGCAATATAGCTAAGTTTAAGGAAACTTTTGTTTTTCACCATGGATACTCTCCATTCTGCTGCTAAGCGCCCCCCAACCTTATGTCAATTTAACTGATGTATAATCCTTTCCATACCTCTTGAATATAAATGTAATCTTACTTGCTTTACTTACATATATCTCCCCAGCCCCTGTTATATGTAGGACTAAATTCAAAATACTCAACCTTGCACTGCCTTTCTCACTTGGTAATACGGAACAGAAACCCCTCCGAGAACATGGTATAGGGTCTATCTCACGACAGACACAACATTCCCCAATTCAGAGGCATTCACTTTGTTTCCAGGATTTTGCTTTATGTATTTTATGTGCTCGTTCTTAAATAATTCCCACAGACTGGTGGGCTGAATAAACAATACCAGTGTACTTAAAAAAGGTCCAAATAATTTGTATTTCTACGAATAATGAAGGAACATTTCTCTTTCTTTGAACTGACCAGCAACAGGTTACCAACTGGCATCTCATGGTACTGTTATTTTTATTTCCTTGAAGTTTTGTTTTTGGCCATTTGGACATGCTCTTCTGTGAATCGACTCTAAAATATTCCTTCCCCGTTTTATGGGTGGGTCACTGACCTTTATCAATTTGCCACAGCCCCCTTGAAGAGCACAGATATTAAGTCTTTGTGGTATGCACCAAAAATGTATGTCTTTTAACTTTTTAATATCTTTTGCCATATACCACACTTATAATTATCTACGTAATAAAATGTATTTTTCTAAAAACAGCTCCTCTAGAAGTAGCCATCTCAGTTAAAAAGACTTCTTTAAAACCTAGATTACACAAATCTTCAAAAACATACCACCTTTGTCATGTATTACACAGCTTTCTATGTGGGCTATAATTTTAGAGTCACCGTCCTGATGACAACGCCATCAGACATGGTTTTAATCACTGCAGCAAAATACCTTTTTTAAACCGAAGCTGAGCTATGTCATAGCGGCCATAATCTCGCAGAAGCATCATCCCTCCGGGCTTCAGAAGCCTGCTCAGCCTGTTGAGAGCCTTCTGCACCCTGTCGGGTAAGAGGGAACAAAGACCAGGTCTCCTTAAGGACAGGGTTACTTGTCCTTATATCATGTCCCGAAAAGCCAGTGGGACATAATACACTCTGAAACCTTAGCTCCTCTCCCTTTGCTTCAGTTAGAATGGGCACCTGTGCCCAAACTTGTGATGTGCCGCCTGCTCACAACTGTGGCCGTGATCCACCACCTTCACTAGGAAGAGGCCTGAGAAGCTGCTTCTGCGGGAGGGGTTCAGTGGAGGAGAAGTACATACCCTCCCGCCTGGCTCACTTCCTACTCCTGGGGCTGCCTCACAGGGAAGGCGTCCCTGCCCTGTGCCCCTGGGGCTCTCTGAGCGGAGCCCTGACCGCCGGTGTGGGGAATGCTGGTTCACTCCTCTGCCTGCTCCACTAGGCCCAAGCTCTTTGAAGGCAGAGACTGTATTTTTTCCATTTGTTAAAGTGCAGACCGAACCTCAAGTATACAGTGACAGTCAGTATGCAAATGATTACTGCGGGCAGAGTGCATTACATTTCCGACTGCACTTTACATGTAGACAGTCTTGTACAGGTTTACTAACTTCAGAAATATAAATCCTACAAACTTGCAAAAAAAATGTTAAAGTCTGCTTAAATATTAAATAATGAATTTTTAATTTTAATGTTTTGTTTCAGTCCAAGGAAGTTTTTGAAAGTTTGCAGCATTTGAACTTCTGAAGTTATAAATGTTTAAAGCCACACCAGGCCTTTGGGGCTGTCCTCCACCTGCCTTTGTTTCACACTCACATCCCCATCAGGTCAGAATGACTCAGTGCTGTTCTAGAGGAAGTGTGGCTGGAGAAAATCAATCACTTCCCTGGGTCTGAGGCCGGCAATGCTTCCTTAAGACAGTATTTCATCAGGACGACTGGCTGCCTATGTCTGTGAGGCTTTAACAGTGTCTCTTAGGGTGCAGCATTTGACTTTTCATCTATGGAAGTTTGATTTTCCTCTACTGCAGTTTTCAAAAGAACATCAGCATGAGAGAAAACCTGGGTTAGGCTTCACTGCAAATTTTGTGCTGTTAATAAGCATGACATATTCAAAGCACTTAAAAAGGTCAATGGGGTGTTAGATATCTAACAGTGTGGCATCCACAGTTCTACAACAACATGCAAACAGATCATCAACAGGGGATGTCCCCACACACCCACGAAAGGCTGCTCCCACATCCTTTGGTGACATTAAGTTATTACAGTGTAAAGAGGAATCAACCACTGCAGTCAATAAGCAGAGGTTTAGAGACTGAAACAGAAGTTGGACTTTCAAGACAAATATAGGTAAATGGTTGAGATGCTCTTTGCCTTGGATGGAGGGGCTTCTTTGTGTCTTTCAGAAAGCCCTTTTAATTTAAGGCTGAACTCTGATACTAAGGTCCCTGACCAAAGCTTTGTTGTTGTTATGCTGTTTAAGGAACCTAAAACTTCCTTGTCTGGAACAACTGCTAAAAGAACAAATATGAGGATGATGATATCAAGACTATCCCTAGGCACTGGGTAACTCTTATCTTCATCACACAGATTGTGAACAAAGGCAAAACACCGAGAAGGATCATATGCTGAATTTGTCTGCAGACAGGAGGAAGAGAAGCACACAGGTCAGAAAATGCTCACATACTCTGAAGGAAAGCTTACCCTGCTTCAAGAGCAACTGTAGCTACGTCCCTCTGAGGAATATAGATCTAATCATTATGGCACACGTTCTTTCAATAGGCTAAGAACAACTTAGGGAACAGCCTCTGGACTATAACTGGTGCTTTTAAAATGGAATGTTCCCAATACCTCTACTTTTATTTTTCACTCTGATGCACAGTTAGATCTGAGGACTGGAAAGTGATTAGGAAGGTAAGTAATCAAATGGAAAAGAAAACCTCATTAAGGAGAGAGACAAAATATTGAAAAGCACAATTTAAAACAACTCCGAAACCAACTATATTACACAGATCATAGACTTCTCCAGGGAAGCCTTTTTCTCTAGATGTGGAAAATTTAACTTATATTTTATTATCATAAAACTAACGAAAGATAAGCCTCAATAGTCATCTGGTTTAGATCCTCAAGAGTAACTAATTCCTGAACTCCTGTGCCTGGAGCATTATATGTGATTACAACACACATTTTCGAGTAACTTCCCTTTCCTCATTTCTTTTCTCCAAAAATGTGCCTTCATTCCTCACTAGCCACAGCTAATTGAAACATGGCAGGTAGACTATGGGCCGGCCTGGGCCAACAAGACTCTTCCTGGGGCCTGGAATTGGGACACAGTCTTCTGGGGTGATTCTGAGAATACCTGAACCGGGTGAACTTGTAAGTGACTGGGAGGGGCAAGCATGTTGGGGCCATGTGCAAAGTAATGAAAAGCCAACTATAGAGCTGGTCTGCAAAGAGAAAACAAACAAAGGTAAATGGGCAGTGGGCAGTGAGAAAAGACAACATGAAATAGAGGGAGCTGTTGTGACAGGAGGGGAGGCAACGTCTCACCAGCCAGCCAGTAAGCCTTGGCATGTGACACCTTTTCAGCACAGAGCTCCCCTCCTGGTTATACTTTATGCCATTGAGTTCTATGGCATTCTCTTTACTTGGCTGAGTTTGTCTAGATTTATATGTCTAGAGTTTCTGTGATTTACAGCTCAGAGAAACCTGACTGAAACAATCATCTCATTTCAATCCTTAAAACATAAGTTTAGAGAGGTCAAGAGCTGGCAAGTGGCAGATTATACATTCACGTCTGGCACTTTCCTCTACTCCAAGATGTTTCAGTAAATCTTTTACTTTTTGATCACAGTACAATAAGAAAATAGCTAGAGATCTTGATTTTTATTTTTTGGAGACCCTTTCCTTCTAGTTAGTGAAAATTACTGATAGGAGCCATTGCACTTACCTGAACCAGTTCTATAGCTGCAGAAGAAAAATCACAACAGTAAACGAAGAGTCTTGGATCACTGAAATGGGCAGGAAAATACCAACAGAACAATTAGATTACAAACTGTACCATGTCCATTCTTTCCTGTGAAGTTAAAAATCAAGGCACCATATATTAAGAATGTAACAGGTTTTAACCTTCATTAATTTCCTGATGACAAAGGTAACTTACAAATTCAATTAAAACAAAACAATCCATAAGATAACAAAAAATCAGAATCTCCCATAACCCAGGGTTCCCAATAAACCACTGTTAGCAGTTTGATGAAGAGTTCTGGGAACAGTAACTCCCCACTTTTCTCCTCTTCGCTATCGTACAGTTAAACTTTACAACATACTTACTTATTAGTTTGTAAAATTGGAAAAACTGTTTCCCATACCACAGCCAACCTGCAGACAGAAATGAACTATTAATCACAGAACTTTCCAAAGAATTAATCCTTTGAAGTTAGAAAAATAACCAAGAGTAGAAAGCCTTGCTCATAGGGAAGGTGTAGTGACCAGAGCTAACAGTACCCACGACATTCCTTGACCCTGACCACAGGAACCCTTAAAGCGGTTGCCGTCAAAGACAAGCACACAGACTTTCATTAGCAGAAAGGAGATGGTCTGGAAAGAAAGGCCTCACTTTTACTAAGGGCTGACTGTGTGCCAGACACTATTCTTCGTCCTTTTACATACATCATCTCAATTAATCCCCCTAACTCTGAGGCAGAGGTCCCATTCTGCTTGGGGAGGGTAAGGGACAAGTACAAGGTCAAACCATAGGACTCACTCCCACGGCTAATTGGTTTCCAGTGGAGTGTGTAGTCACCAATTTGTGAATTTCCATTACAGGACCCACCTAGACACTTTCTAGGTCTAGCCTTGCCTCTGCCCACCACTGCAACTCAGAAGACAAGAATTCCCCCATGCCTGGGAAGCAGGCACCATGCCAACTAACCTCTCCATCTTGTAACTGGAAGAGAAATAACAGAAGTTGTCTTGTGACCTGGGACTCTTTTCTAGATGGCAGGTGCAGCACGATGCTACAACTTTCAGATGTGTTCCTAGGTAGCACCTCAGGTGATCTTTGTCTGTCATGACCATGAGATATCTGGTCTGCATTTAGGGCATTTCATTAATTCAAAAAAAGAGAGGTGATTCCAGGCCAACTTCTAGTCAGCTCCATCAGACATGTCACTATTTTGGTCAGCCTCTCTGAACCACCCCATGTACAGTGCAACAGCTTCACTAACCTTGCTACCAGGACAGTAAGGAGAAGTTACCTCGAGTATTCGGTAGGTGGCTGAGGATCCGGGAAACTCATCAGCACAGATTTCCAGGTGCCTGAGTTTCTGAATCACACTCTCTTCCACAGGAGGTGCCTGTGTTTTATGTCCAAGGCTGTTTGAAGAACAATTGTGCTCTTCTGTTATTAAACCAGGTCCATCCTCAGGGCTCCTACATTCAGGTACTTCACTACTCTTGTTCTCAGAGAGCAAATCCTTCAAGTGATTTTCATTTTGGATAGGTGCCAGCTCTGGGAATTCAGTAAAAAGCCAATGTCTGTCCTTGAAAAACCCATTTTCGTGGATTTTGTAGAAGTCATTCCAATATTTATGGGCATTAAGCTCATAGTCAACTGTAAATATTTATTAAAGAAGAATTTAAGAACCATTTCTCAACATTTCATTTGCATCCAATGTCAATTATCATCCTGCTTTGAGAAATGTCATTTTATACTAAAAGTATATTCGAGTAGAACCACAGTCTCAGAGTTGGAGATCATTTAGTCCTACTGCCTATCATATTTGATTTTCCTCTTTATCTTGTCCTTCCCAAGGGATCCAAGTTCTGCCAGGAAGCTTACTATCAATTCTCCACCCACATCTTTGGATGGTTCTTAACTACAAGAATATACCACATTGAGCAAAAAATTTTTCCAATCCATTTTGGTCAAAAGGCCCTACTATTTCTCAGGGCCACACAAAACTCTTTTGTATTTAAGAGCAGTTATTTTCCCCTCTAAATATTCTCTTTCACAAGCTAAGTATCCTAGTTTTTTTTTCAGTTGTTGCCCATGTGAATTCAATGATATGACAGGAGCAGCTCTTCTTTAAAGATGTTTCTCTGCATTCTTTAGTGTAGAGCTCAGAAATGAACTGACTACTAATAGATATTAAAAATGAAAACAAAGAAAGAAAACAGAAAATGCTGACAAGAGGGGAAAATGTCTTCAGGTGAGTTTTGATGACAGCAGACAGGAGATACTAGAGAAGTGTGGACTATTTAAAAGAAAGCTGTTGTTTAAGGTGATCAGGGCAGTACTAGATTTGTTTTCTGCTGTTTGCCAATGCACAGCCTTGACTACTGTAGCAGAAAGAATATAAACCTAAGAAGTAGATATTAGTTCCACCACTGCTACTACTAACTAGCTGCTTACCTCTGGGTAAGGCCCTTAATGTCTTGTGGCCCATGTTTCTTTAACTGTAAAAAGAGGATATTAGACTATATGATTTGCAAAATCCCTTTCAACTCTTAACTGGCTTTGATCTTGTCTCTGTCAAACTATGTTGAGCGAACATTTTGTATCTGGAATCTTCTAATTGTCACATGGAAGTTGTTCAGTGGGCACTACTCTCCAGTTTCTAGTCCTACCTTCAATGCCTCTTAGGACACAGGCCCACCTGTCACTAAGTATCTAGCAATACTCTGCAGTGAAATCATCCACTCTCCAGAAGGGGCCTCTTGGGCCAGAATTATCTCCACTTTCTCCACTGCTTATTTGCTTCACCCATCTTTGGTTGGCGGAAACCCTAAATCCTGACAGCCATCATAGCCAGAAAAGACACGTGATCCAAGTCATTAGCTACCTCCCCCAACACTATTTAGAATGTGATCACTTAAATCTGGTTTCAGTGGCAACATTCCCGAAGGCAAGGTATGATCACATGTAGAAAGCACATCCTCTACAACAATCCTGTGACCACACGGTTGCCAAAGGCCAGTCCTATTAATAAAGGTCTGGTCAACTGAAGCCTTAACCTAGAAATTAAGCTAGAAAATAGTTATCAAGATAGTTAACCCTCAAACAAAACCAACCCTAGCAATATTTTAAGGTGCAGCCCTTTTCCATCCTTGCCATTCGCTCCCTCTTCCGTTCTACCCGCGAGTTCGATTCAGTCCAGTCACAAAGGCTCTTGGCAGCCTCTCCTGGACGGCGCGTTCCGCGGCCCGCTGGTGTCGATACCACTGCGGGCCCACCCGGGCGCACCTTGCTTCTCTTGACACACCCGCTGGGAACTGTTCTCCCGCACCTTCCTCTCCGCCGCCGCGGCCTGCTCTTCCGACCACTCCACATTATCCCTGCAAAAATCAAACGGGCAGCTTAGGGGCCTCAAGTTCGGGTGAGCGGCTGGCCCCGCACGCCCCTCTCCTGGGAGGAGGGCGCCTGGAGGCGGACAGCAGGACTCGTGGCCAGCGGCCAGGGGCTTCTCGGAGCGCTCTGGGGCGGCGGGACAGAGGGAGAGCCGCAGGCTGGGCGAGGGGCAGGGCGGTTACCAGGCATTATGGTGGAAGACACGCGCCGGGTCTCTCGGAAACCGGCTCCCGAACTGCTGCCTTTCCCCGCCCACCGCAGGGGCAGGTGAGTCCACCGCCGAGGAGCCGGCCATGTCACCAGAACCGGAAGCGCCCGCCTTTCCGGAACCTGAGAGCTCCCCGCGGGGCCACGCCCCCTTCCGGGAGACGCTAGCGGACTGGGCAGGAAGCGCGGGGCGGGGCGGCCGTGGCCCTGGCGTCCCGCGACCGGAGGCCGTGACCTCCGCATGGGGCTGGGTCTACTTGGCGGAGGGCGCTCTAGGGATGCGCGGCTACCCCGCGAAATTTCGCCCTGAGTCGTTCTTCCCTGAGGAATCGCTGGTGGACGTGCAGGCTTGGCAAGAAAATGCGAGAAGTTACACTTGAGCCTCCTTTCAATGCTAGGATCCTCTAACAGGTCCCCCGATTTTCCTCAAGTTGTGAGACAGGAAAGATCTCGAATCACTTTAAGAACTCAGGGTGCCTAGTACCCCTGTAGAGCTCGTGGTCAGAAGACTTGAGCGAAGTAGCAAGCACGGTAAGAAAATAGGGCCTCCAGCTTCTGTAGTCAGTCGTACATGGTGTGTGTGTATGTATGTGTGTATATACACATCTCCACACTTTTTCTGGGGGGGAGGATAGGAAATGAGAGAACACGAAGTTTATCAGTCAAATCAAATGGAATATCCAAAGATGAGTTTTTAAAAGTTACATAGCCATCCGGTTTTTGGAATTACACGTACCTGAGCTTATTTGCACAATCGAGGTTGTAATACATAACCACATATAGTTACATTAAAATATTCCAGCCTTACATTTCTTTTTCCGTAATTACTACAAACTGATACTCAGAAGACTAGAAGAACATACGCTGTCAACATCAGATAAGTTAGTTGAGGAGACTTCAGGGGAAGAGTCGTGACTCCACTTCGAAGAAGAGAAGGCTAATTATTTAAGTGGTGCAGTGCAAGACTTGGCACACTGGTAACCAGGGATCTTGCAGATTCTTTTCATATGCAAAACTAGGGGGAGTAATGAGAGATTCTATCTATACCTTTCCCACCTAAGAAATTGGAACAAGTTCTAATCCCTCTCTAATCATAAATAAGAATACTTGAGTGAATCAAAAAGAAAGTAACTTGTTCTTTACTTGAAGGCAAAATTCTTTTGCCATTCTCATGGTCTTTGAAACATTTTGAACACCTCCTCCTTGCCAACAAACAATTACAAGGATTTCTCTTTTCTCAAGGCCAGCTGTCAGCAGGTAACATGACTGATTTACATTTATTCTTGGCATCTTGTTCTCTCATCTACAGGCTTTTTCCTCCTCACACCAAACCTAAATGCTCCCAATCAAGCTCACTCTCTGCTTTGACTTGAAGTTACTCATAGTAGTTCCAATATTTAGAGCCACTTAAAATGTCAACCAACTTGGGGCCTTTTTAATAGAAATGCGATAAAATATACCACACTTAACTTTTGCACAGTTATCTTTGCCTGACCTGTAGACACCTTTTTCTCCAACTTTTTAAGCACTTGAAATAATTTTTCAGAAGAAATTTGGAAGAAATGGCTGTGAGTGTTCTGTGGTATCATACTCCATACGGAACTATACCTCAGCGAACACCGCATTTCAGAGGAGCTACAGGTCCCTTTGCTGGTGAGTAGGAGAACTCAGTGGGTGGCGTGGGTTTGAAGCCCGTAAAGGTTAAGACCTCTCAGTCTGGATTATTGCCTTGGTGTCAGTCCCTCCCAGGGGTAGTTAACTGTTTCATGCTTTTCTTTCAGTTCCAATCAGTGGAAATTTTGGTCTGTGTGAGCATGTGTTCTGGAACCGAAGGGCTGGGGAAGGGATCCTGGTGCCCTAATTTGCCCTCCTTATTGTTTCACAGAACCTGCAGCAGCCCCAGATAACCGAATAAGCTAGTTTAACGACTTTAAAACAGCTTTAGCATGTTTTTTTTCCTTACTGCAAAATATGTGCTTATTGTAATACATTTAGAAGATAAAGATAAAACAGAAGAAAGAAAATACCCCCTTTCATCTTTAACTCATTAAACACTGGTTTATATCCTTCCAGTCTTTTTTTTTTTTTTGAGAGGGCATCTCTCATATTTATTGATCAAATGGTTGTTAACAATAAAATTCTGTATGGGGGGGGTCAATGCTCAATGCACAATCATTAATCCATCTCAAGCCTAATTCTCGTCAGTCTCCAATCTTCTGAAGCATAATGAACAAGTTCTTACATGGAGAACAAATTCTTACATAGTGAATAAGTTCTTATATGGTGAACAGTACAAGGGCATTCATCACAGAAACTTTCGGTTTTAATCACACATTATGAACTATAAACAATCAGGTCAAATATGAATATTTGTTTGATTTTTATACTTGATTTATATGTGAATCCCACATTTCTCCCTTTATTATTATTATTATTTTTATTTTTAATAAAATGCTCAAGTGGTAGGTAGATGCAAGATAGAAAACATAGTTTAGTGTTGTAAGAGAGCAATTGTAGATGATCAGGTGTGTGCCTGTAGACTATGTGCTAATCCAAGCTAGACAAGGGCAATAGAACATCCACGGATGCAGAAGCTTTCTCTCAAAACAGGGGGGGTGAGGTTCTAAGCTTCACCACTGTTGTTCCCTGATTTCTCACCTGATGGCCCCCCTGCGACTGTGTCTGTCTTAGGTTGTTCCTCCCTTGAGGAATCTTACCCGTCTCTGGCTAACCAGTCATCTTCCGGGGCCATACAGGGAAATGTAAAGTTGGTAAGTGAGAGAGAAGCCATATTGTTTGAAAAGGTTAGCTTTTTACTTCTTTGCAGATTTATGCCCTGTGGCTTCTATGCCCAGCACTTGTCTCGAGGTATCTTTACCACCTGGAGGAATTATGATGCTCAGTAAATTCGATATGAGGCACGAATTCTATTTAAGGGTTGTAATTAGGAAGGAAGAAGAAAAGCTATAGAGGTAGTATATGGAAGAAAACATGGGAGGATTGATTATTTCTTTGACATATCTTCTTGTAGAGTACCTTAAGCATGTATAGGTTTTAAACTAACTAACTTGCACACACATATTAACATAATAGGAATACAGTGACATAAACTAAGCAAATCTATAATTACCAGCCATCTCCAGTGAAGCCAAGAAAACCAGTTAGGCACCCTAGGCATTTGTGAAAATTTGTCTATGATATGATAGATATTGTCCAACTGTACTTGAACAGTCTGAGAGAAATCAGACAAATTAAAGCAACCCATTTCTGGGATCTGTTCACACCCCATATGTTCTTTCAACCATAGATAGTCTATAGTCGTAAGATTTTGGAGCGCTACAACTTGCACCCCTCCCAACTCCTGGTTGAGTTCCAACAGTACAGATCCACTCAAATTCGTTGTCTCACTGTATGCACATGCCAGCCTAGACATCTCCCTCCTCATTCCAGTGGCAATTCCAGGAAATGGTGGGATGGATGCAGCCACAACCGCAGCATCGCCCGGATCCCTGTGGAGGCTTTTTGATGATCATCCCCCGGCACGAGTCCTCCAGAGAGTGCTGATGCCGGAAGCTCCTCCTCATATCGTATCTTAGTTCATTTTCTGGGTAGCCAAGCTAGGTCTTGATCTTCTGCATAAAAACAAACAGACCCTTTGCCCACACTTTGACATGCCCTCTATACCACTGTGTAGAACTCATTGGAGGTCAGCACACAGGAACTGCTTTTTTTAAAATTTATTTTTTATTTATTTTTTTATTTTTATTAAGAGAAAGGAATATTATCAGAAAAGAGTACCTCCATAGCCGATCATCTGACATCCTTTAAGTGATCAAAATTAAGGATATTTAAAGCATGTGTTAATCTTTGATTTACCAATAGTTTTATCCTATCAAGAAGTAATCCCCCTTTTCTTTCTTTCTTTTTTTTTCCTTTTTTTTTTAAATCTTTAATCTACACTTACATGAAGAATACTATGTTTACTATGCTCTCCCCTATACCAAGTCCCCCCTAAAAACCACATTACAGTCACTGTCCATCACAATAGCAAAATGTAGAATCACTACTTGTCCTCTCTGTGTTGTATGGCCCTCCCTCCCCTTTCTCCCTCCCCCCCATGCATGCTAATTTTAATACCCCCCTTCTTCTTCCCCCCACCTTATCCCTCCCTGCCCACCCATCCTCCCCAGTTCCTTTCCCTTTGGTACCTGTTAGTCCATTTTTGGATTCTGTAATTCTGCTGCTGTTTTGTTCCTTCAGTTTTTCCTTTGTTCTTATACTCCTCAGATGAGTGAAATCATTTGGTATTTCTCTTTCTCCGCTTGGCTTATTTCACTGAGCATAATACTCTCCAGCTCCAACCATGTTGCTGCAAATGGTAGGATATTCCCTCTTCTAATGGCTGAGTAGTATTCCATTGTGTATATGTACCACATCTTCTTTATCCATTTGTCTACCGATGGACATTTAGGTTGCTTCCAATTTTTAGCTATTGTAAATAGTGCTGCGATAAACATAGGGGTGCATCTGTCTTTCTCATACTTGATTGCTGCATTCTTAGGGTAAATTTCTAGGAGTGGAATTCCTGGGTCAAATGGTAGGTCTGTTTTGAGCATTTTAATGAACCTCCATACTGCTTTCCACGATGGTTGAACTAATTTACATTCCCACCAGCAGTGTAGGAGGGTTCCCCTTTCTCCACAGCCTCGCCAACATTTGTTGTTGTTTGTCTTTTGGATGGCAGCCATCCTTACTGGTGTGAGGTGATACCTCATTGTAGTTTTAATTTGCATTTCTCTGATAATTAGCAATGTGGAGCATCTTTTCATGTGTCTGTTGGCCATCTGTATTTCTTTTTTAGAGAACTGTCTGTTCAGTTCCTCTGCCCATTTTTTAATTGGGTTATATGTTTTTCGTTTGTTGAGGCATGTGAGCTCTTTATATATTCTGGACGTCAAGCCTTTATCGGATCTGTCATTTTCAAATATATTCTCCCATACTGTAGGGTGCCTTTTTGTTTTATTGATGTGGTGTCTTTTGCTGTACAGAAGCTTTTCAGCTTAATGTAGTCCCACTTGCTCATTTTTGCTGTTGTTTTCCTTGCCTGGGGAGATATGTTCAAGAAGAGGTCAGTCATGTTTATGTCTAAGAGGTTTTTGCCTATGTTTTTTTCCAAGAGTTTAATGGTTTCATGACTTACATTCAGGTCTTTGATCCATTTTGAGTTTACCTTTGTATATGAGGTTAGACAATGGTCCAGTTTCATTCTCCTACATGTAGCTGTCCAGTTTTGCCAGCACCATCTGTTGAAGAGACTGTCATTTTGCCATTGTATGTCCATGGCTCCTTTATCAAATATTAATTGACCATATATGTTTGGGTTAATTTCTGGAGTCTCTAATCTGTTCCACTGGTCTGTGGCTCTGTTCTTGTGCCAGTACCAAATTGTCTTGATTACTATGGCTTTGTAGTAGAGCTTGAAGTTGGGGAGTGAGATCCCCCCTACTTTATTCTTCTTTTTCAGGATTGCTTTGGCTATTCGGGGTCTTTGGTGTTTCCATATGAATTTTTGAACTATTTGTTCCAGTTCATTGAAGAATGTTGCTGGTAATTTGATAGGGATTGCATCAAATCTGTATATTGCTTTGGGCAGGATGGCCATTTTGACGATATTAATTCTTCCTAGCCATGAGCATGGGATGAGTTTCCATTTGTTAGTGTCCCATTTAATTTCTCTTAAGAGTGACTTGTAGTTTTCAGAGTATAGGTCTTTCACTTCTTTGGTTAGGTTTATTCCTAGGTATTTTATTATTTTTGATGCAATTGTGAATGGAATTGTTTTCCTGATTTCTCTTTCTATTGGTTCATTGTTAGTGTATAGGAAAGCTACAGATTTCTGTGTGTTAATTTTGTATCCTGCAACTTTGCTGTATTCTGATATCAGTTCTAGTAGTTTTGGGGTGGAGTCTTTAGGGTTTTTTATGTACAGTATCATATCATCTGCAAATAGTGACAGTTTAACTTCTTCTTTACCAATCTGGATTCCTTGTATTTCTTTGTTTTGTCTGATTGCCATGGGTAGGACCTCCAGTACTATGTTAAATAACAGTGGAGAGAGTGGGTATCCCTGTCTGGTTCCCAATCTCAGAGGAAATGCTTTCAGCTTCTCGCTGTTCAGTATAATGTTGGCTGTGGGTTTATCATATATGGCCTTTATTATGTTGAGGTACTTGCCCTCTATTCCCATTTTGCTGAGAGTTTTTATCATGAATGGATGTTGAACTTTGTCAAATGCTTTTTCAGCATCTATGGAGATGATCATGTGGTTTTTGTCTTTCTTTTTGTTGATGTGGTGGATGTTGTTGATGGATTTTCGAATGTTGTACCATCCTTGCATCCCTGGGATGAATCCCACTTGGTCATGGTGTATGATCCTTTTGATATACTGTTGAATTCTGTTTGCTAATATTTTATTGAGTATTTTTGCATCTACATTCATCAGGGATATTGGTCTGTAATTTTCTTTTTTGGTGGGGTCTTTGCCTGGTTTTGGTATTAGGGTGATGTTGGTTTCATAGAATGAGTTTGGGAGTATTCCCTCCTCTTCTATTTTTTGGAACACTTTAAGGAGAATGGGTATTATGTCTTCTCTGTGTGTCTGATAAAATTCTGAGGTAAATCTGTCCGGCCCCGGGGTTTTGTTCTTGGGTAGTGTTTTGATTACCATTTCAATTTCTTTGCTCATAATTGGTTTGTTTAACTTTTGTGTTTCTTACTTGGTCAGTCCTGGGAGGTTGTATTTTTCTAGGAAGTTTCTTCTAGGTTTTCCAGCTTGTTGGCATATAGGTTTTCATAGTAGTCTTTAATAATTCTTTGTATTTCTGTGGAGTCTGTCGTGATTATTCCGTTCTCATTTCTGATGCTGTTGATTTGTGTTGATTCTCTTTTTCTCTTAATAAGTTGGGCTAGAGGCTTATCTATTTTGTTTATTTTCTCAAAGAACCAGCTCTTGGTTTCATTGATTTTTGCTATTGTTTTATTCTTCTCAATTTTGTTTATTTCTTCTCTGATCTTTATTATGTCCCTCCTTCTGCTGACTTTAGGTCTCATTTGTTCTTCTTTTTCCAGTTTCGATAATTGTGATTTTAGACTATTCATTTGGGATTGTTCTTCCTTCTTCAAGTGTGCCTGGATCGCTATATACTTTCCTCTTAAGACTGCTTTCACTGCATCCCACAGAAGTTGGGGCTTTGTGTTGTTGTTGTCATTTGTTTCTATATATTCCTTGATCTCTATTTTGATTTGTTCATTGATCCATTGATTATTTAGAAGCATGTTGTTATGCCTCCATGTGTTTGTGAGCCTTTTTGTTTTCTTTGTAGAATTTATTTCTAGTTTTATACCTTTGTGGTCTGAAAAATTGGTTGGTAGAATTTCAATATTTTGGAATTTACTGAAGCTCTTTTTGTGAGCTAGTATGTGGTCTATTCTGGAGAATGTTCCATGTGCACTTGAGAAGAATGTATATCCTGTTGCTTTTGGATGTAGAGTTCTATAGATGTCTATTAGGTCCATCTGTTCTAGTGTGTTGTTCAGTGCCTGCGTGTCCTTACTTATTTTCTGCCTGGTGAATCTGTCCTTTGGGGTGAATGGTGTGTTGAAGTCTCCTAAAATGAATGCATTGCAGTCTATTTCCCTCTTTAGTTCTGTTAGTATTTGCTTCACATATGCTGGTGCTCCTGTATTGGGTGCATATATATTTAGAATGGTTATATCCTCTTGTTGGACTGAGCCCTTTATCATTATGTAGTGTCCTTCTTTATCTCTTGTTACTTTCTTTGTTTTGAAGTCTATTTTGTCTGATATTAGTACTGCAACCCCTGCTTTCTTCTCACTGTTGTTTGCCTGAAATATGTTTTTCCATCCCTTGACTTTTAGTCTGTGCATGTCTTTGGGTTTGAGGTGAGTTTCTTGTAAGCAGAATATAGATGGGTCTTGCTTTTTTATCCATTCTATTACTCTGTGTCTTTTTATTGGTGCATTAAGTCCATTTACATTTAGGGTGACTATTGAGAGATATGTAATTATTGCCATTGCAGGCTTTAGATTCGTGGTTACAAAAGGTTCAAGGTTAGCTTCTTTAGTATCTTACTGCCTAACTTAGCTCGCTTATTGAGCTGTTATATACACTGTCTGGAGATTCTTTTCTTCTCTCCCTTCTTATTCTTCCTCCTCCAGTCTTCATATGTTGTGTGTTTTGTTCTGTGCTCTTTTTAGGAGTTCACCCATCTAGAGCAATCCCTGTAAGATGCCCTGTAGAGGTGGTTTGTGGGAAGCAAATTCCCTCAGCTTTTGCTTGTCTGGGAATTGTTTAACCCCGCCATCATATTTAAATGATAGTCGTGATGGATACAGTATCCTTGGTTTAAGGCCCTTCTGTTTCATTGCATTAAATACATCATGCCATTCTCTTCTGGCCTGTAGAGTGTAGAAAAGTCTGATGTTAGCCTGATGGGTTTTCCTTTATAGGTGACCTTTTTCTCTCTAGCTGCCTTTAAAACTCTTTCCTTGTCCTTGATCCTTGCCATTTTAATTATTATGTGTCTTGGTGTTGTCTTCTTTGGATCCTTTCTGTTGGGGGTTCTGTGTATTTCCGTGGTCTGTTCGATTATTTCCTCCCCCCAGTTTGGGGAAGTTTTCAGCAATTATTTCTTCAAAGAGACTTTCTATCCCTTTTCCTCTTTCTTCTTCTTCTGGTACCCCTATAATATGAATATTATTCTTTTTGGATTGGTCACATAGTTCTCTTAGTGTTGTTTCGTTCCTGGAGATCCTTTTATCTCTCTCTATGTCAGCTTCTTTACGTTCCTGTTCTCTGGATTCTGTTCCTTCAATGGCCTCTTGCATCTTATCCATTCTGCTTATAAATCCTTCCAGGGTTTGTTTCACTTCTGTGATCTCCTTCCTGACATCTGTGATCTCACTCTGGACTTCATCCCATTGCTCTTGCATTTTTCTCTGCATCTCATCCCATTGCTCTTGCATTTTTCTCTGCATCTCTGTCAGCATGTTCAGGATTTTTATTTTGAATTCTTTTTCAGGAAGACTGGTTAGGTCTGTCTCCTTCTCAGGTGTTGTCTATGTGATCTTTGTCTGACTGTAGTTTTGCCTTTTCATGGTGGTAGAGATAGTTTGCAGAGCTGGTACAAGTGCCAGCTGGAAGAGCTTTCCTTCTTGTTGGTTTGTGGCCTTCCTCTCCTGGGAGAATAGCGACCTCTAGTGGCTTGTGCTGGGCAGCTGTGCGCAGACAGGGCTTCTGCTTCCTGCCGGTTGCTATGGGGTTTATCTCCACTGTTGCTGTGGGCGTGGCCTGGCTGGGGCTGCTCCTCCATAATGGTGGAGCCCCCCTTCACTAGGTGCTGGGTTCTCGCAGGTGTGGATGTGGTCTGGATGTTGTCCTGTGTCCTCTGGTCTCTATTTTAGGAATATTATATTTTCATGTATATATGTGGTTTTGGGAGGAGATTTCTGCTGCTCTACTCACGCCGCCATCCTGGCTCCGCCTCCTTCCAGTCTTTTTAAAATTTTTGATTTAAAATAGTTTCAGAACAATGGCTTTTTCTTTTCTTGTAGCCTTATTGAAGTATGATTTACATAAAATTTAATTCACCCATTTTAAATGTACAGTTCAATGAGTTTTCATAAAAATCTATATTTGTGCATCCACCATCCGAAGTTTTAAGAACCCCATAAAATTCTCTCATGCCTCTTAACAGGTAGCCTATTTTTAAACTTAATAGTAGCTTGCGAATATAATTTTTTTGTTTAAAATATTCTTTTACACCATTTTAATGATCCTGGTATGGTTTTGTACAGCTGTACCATGATTTATTGGACTCAAGTTACTTTAAGTTTGTTACTATTAAAATTCAACATGTTGAACGTCCTTATAACTAAATCATTTGTACATTCATGACTATTTCTTTAGGAATAATTTCTGAAAGTGGAAGTGCTGTGTCAGTGGTTACAATTAGCTCCGTGATTAAGCTCTCTGAGGTCAGGGTATTTTATCTGTTTGTTCACTGTTACACATCCAGGGTCTAGCTCATGCTATGCAAGTCACTATTAATAATTGGGTAAAAAATTAGTGGCTGAGTACCTTTTGCTATACTGTATTCCATCAAGACATGCCAACTTATACTGTCACCAACAGTGTGTAACCATGTAATATAATATATTAGGGTGCATTCTGGATTTTCCAGGATCGATCTACTTAAAAATATTCTGTCCTGTTATGCCACCGACCCAAGGAAATATTCCAGGAAGTCTAATATTTTGGCATCCAAATTACATCTTTTAGACTGCCTGCTGTCCTAGCAGCCGTACCAAAAATAAAGAAATAAACCTCTTTGTCAAACCATAAATCTTGTTCTAGTTAGAAAACATGGTCACTTATCTATAAGTTTTTTCTCGCAACATCATAACATTATAAAGAACAGCAAATATATTTACAGTTTTGAATATTAAAGGTAACAAAATTGCTTCAAGTCTATTTCATTAAACAATTTTGGGAACCTTCATTATATTAATTAATTTTTCATGGTATGTTATAATTTTAAATTATAGAATCTCCCCATTAAAATGGGACACATGTTTTCCTTTTCTTAAAAGGGGGAAAAATGTAATGGATGAGATACACTTAAACATGATTAAAATACTAGATTTTATGTATATTTTTCTATAAAAAAAAAATTACAGTCCGCCCAACTTGTAATATAGTTTCACATGTATTTCTTAAATGCATTAAAGAACAATAACCACAGCAAATATAATGGATGAGATCAGTTCTGATTGGTCTGAAGATGTGTGGCTAAGGAGCCTAAGGAGCACCTGAATTTAATCAAGATTCCCTGGGGGATAATGATATTATTCCCTGAAACTGAAAAGTCATTGTCTTCCACTGCTCCTGGCCTGTTTCACAAATAATAAAAAAAAACTAATGTCACTTACGTTAACATGAACTCGGGTGCCTATTGCTGGGAGAGCCCTCAGGAGTTCACAAGTGCCAGCTTTAGCTTTTCTCCTGCACTGGCAGTTTTGAGCCAGATGGGGGCAGCAGAGTTCAGCTGTTTGCTAGGGAATAACAGCATGGCATCTATTTACTAATAGTAAGAATTAGGAAAGGGAACCCACATTATGACTTAAAGTTTTTTACTGGTCAGAAATCAAAAGGTGTCACATTTAAGCCACCAATAATTAAGCCACATTTAAGACAAAAGCAAGAAACTATAATTTTGGTAGCTATGAAAAGTAGTTCACAGTGAGCTGTTTAGAAGATGTAGAAATTTCATCGTCAAAACCCTTTGAGACCTTTCCATTTTCTTTTTCTTCCTGTCTCTCTGTCACATTCACTGATACCTGAGAAGGAAGAGAATACAGAACTGCGGAAGGAATTTCTGTTCATGTAGGCATCATATAACCTTAAGTCCTTTGTGGAAAGTAATTCTTGGCAAATGTTCCAGGACCATGTGTAAGTAGAAAAGGTGTCATAGAAGGACTCATTTTTAGTGTCTATTCCAATCAAATCCCCTCGGATCTTCTGCCAGAGGTTTAGCATTTCTTTCCTGTGTTCAAGGGCAATTCCTAAATTATAGGCATCTGTAGCTCTCTTCACCTGCAGTGAGAAAGCAGAAATTTACAGTAGTTACCTTAAAATGCCTTGATGGTGGACCACTATTACAGATATCCTGAGTTACATTACCAGGCTACTGGAAAGTCACTGAGTTTATATATTGGGTAGTGGTACTTGGTGACATTAGTAGTTGAGGGACAATCAACATTTATTACTTGGGAATAATGAGATAGCTATTAAAAGAATCTTAAAAACACAACAGACTAAAACAGGGGAAATGTGGGAGGGAGATAGGCTCTGGATACAATAGAAATGCCAAGGGTGGCACTCAGCCCAGCCTAGGACGGAGAGGGAGAAGATGCGGGGCTGAGTAGGGCCCCTCTGACCAAGCTGAGGGAATGAATGGTGATGGGAAGATGCTCAGGGAGAGGGGACGGCATAAACAAAGGCTCAAAGACAGTAGGCTCCCTGGAGTTGGCATGGGCTGTTTGATACATGGCACTTCAATATTGCCGAAGTGTCAGTTTAAAATGGGAGGGAACGAGTGTGAGCAAGTTAGGCAGTGTTGTCTGCTGTCATCAGGCCCTGAGCTGTGACGTCAGTGAGGGTAGGGAGAGCCCTTTCCTCCGTGAAAACCAGGCTGTCGTGAGCCACTGTTTCTGATGGAAGTGAAATAAATGCCTCATGTGTGGAACAGAAAATGTGGTTGAATAACCCTGCCATCGTTGAGAAGGATGCATTCCCTCTTCAGGAGGACAGTGACATAGCTGGGTCTTCATGGTAGATTGTTAGCAGCTGTGTGGAGAATGGGTTGGGGGAGCAGCTCTGTGGTAGAAATAGGGGGCAAGACCTAATGAGAGCCCCAGTTAGGGCAGTAGTAATAGGGGACAGATTTGGAGAATCTTCAGGAGAACAAGAGAAGCCAGATTTGGTGACTGGTGGAAGTGAGGAAATGAGGAAAACTTGTTAAGTTAAGGATGGCTCCTAGCTGCCTTGTTTCCGTGACTGGGGAGATGGTGGTATCAACAACTGAGATACAGAATCCCCAAGGAAGAGCCAGTTTGATGCAGACGATGAGTTGGTTTTGGACATGTCCAGTTTATTTCACTATGAGACAGGGAGGTAAAAATGTTCATCAGGCAGTCACTGAGATGGGACAGAAGTACTGGAAGGAAGGCTAGTGGCAGACTTACGAGTCATCAGTACATAGGTAGCGGCTGAAACACAGGGATAGTCCAAAATAGAGTCCAAAGAACACCTGCCCTAGCTTTTCCTCACTTAACACGGAGATCCCCAATACTCTGATGTGGCTGGGTTACAAGTATGCCAAATTATCCATCTCCTCAAGCTTCCTTAGCCCTTGGGACAGCTGGTGCTCCAGGCTGGAGGCCTCTGGCTGTACACAGCCTCTGTTTACCCCCACGTGAACATGCACCATGATGAGAAGCGCTCGGAGCCCATTCCTTTGCATACTTGTGGTATGCAAAACTGACCACATGTAGTTCCATTTGTCCCAATATATTATTACTGCTCATTTCCTCCTCTGTATCTTCCACTCTCACTCCAAGTTCACTGAGGATAGGAACTGCGTTTTTTTCTCTGTGGGAATCTCCAAATCCCAGAACTTTGTTAACATGGAATAAATATTTACTGAACATATGAACAGATGAGTGTATATAATGAGAAGAGCAGTAGGATGAGGCTAGAAAACTAGGAAATATGGAGACTTAAGAGATGGGGAGAGGAGATAGTAAGGAACACGGTTACAAGGAGAACTGAAGACGCAGTATTGTAAAGGTCAAGGAAGTAAAAAGTGTCAAGGAAATTTGATCATTAGAGTCAAAGCAGAAGGCAGGTGGCATAAAATAAGACACCTCAGTCTGTCTCTGTGGAGCACAAAAGTTGCTATGAAGGCAGGGCTGAGAATTAGACAGGCAGCATAGAGTTGTGCTTAAAAGTGGATACTGGTGCCAAGTTGCTCATGTTTATAATCCTGGCTGTTACTTTCTAGCTATGTGTCTTAGGGCAAGTCACTTAACCTCTCTGTGCACATCTGTAAAATGACACAGAATGATAACAATGCCTGCCTCAGGACTGCTGTGATAAGTGGATGAATTGGTACCTGCAGAGCACTTGTAGAGTAAGTACAGAGCACAGTGCCAGGCACATAGAAAGTGCACTTGAACTACTAAGATTATTTTCATTCTTTCAGCTCTATAGTCAAGATGCTTTCACTCATGATGGTACTCTTGAGTACACCACTCCCTATGGCTACCATCTGACTACCTTAACTAGTTGCTATTTCCAGCATGAAGCAGATGAAAGTCCCAGAAAGAATGATGGGTATGACTCCATAGGAGATTAGTAGGATGAATTATAAGTTAAAGTTGAGTCCATCTGAATATAGAGCAAGAAATATCATTACAATGGGTACAAATGAGAAACGATCTTATTTTAAAGACAGAGCAGGAAAAAATCTCGTTTTTATGTTTGTAGCATTGAAGTGGAAAATACTTTTGTCAGTGTTCTCTGGAAAGGCATTTCACAGTGGATACTCACGTGCTGCTTAATAGCAGCTGCATCGGTCACTGTCCAGTTCTGCTTTTTCTTGAGTATTTGATCAATGGCAAGGATGGCAGTTGGATAGCCTGAGGCAGGGCCAATGGGCTTTACATTTGCTGTCTTTATGCACATTTGAAAAAGAAGGTTAGTTATATATTTTAGTTTGAATTATATAAGAAAGACATTAAACAGAAGTATATTGTATTATGAAAGCATTTGTATATGATTTATAAGGTTTATTGCTAAATCACTTGCCAGTTGTTTTGTGGCACGTGGATCTACAGTGCCATTTAGCAAATTCTCTTTCTTAATGATGACGCCTACTCATAGGAGTAAGTACAGACCAGAAGACGGTTCATGTTTGGAGTGGATATGGAGGGTAGGAAGGAACCAACTCCATCCTCACCCAAACTTCCCAAACCATCACAAAGACTGAAAATGAATGTGCCCTCCACACAGTACAACGCATGTTACTTCCAAACTACTCGTGGGGAACCGGCCATCTGTTATCTCTCTTGCTGGGCTGCTGAACAATGCTGGTGAAATCATATAAACACAAGTGCTTCCTTTAAAAATGTGTGTCTCCCAGTCTCATCAAAGCCCTTGGTATAGCTCAGTATTACTTTTCTTCATTCGCTGTTAACAGCTGTATGGTCCTTAGAGTGGCTCCTAGAAAACCAGACCTTCAAACTCCGTCAGCTAATGATCTTGGCTCTTCAAGGTTACCTAATATGAATTCTTTTAACTCTTTTTTCCACCTTAGGGTTTCTTCATCCTTTAATGTTATTCCCCCCTCCTTCCTTCTTATATATGAGAGCTTTTCCTAATTTCCAATGCCAAAGTCTTCCCCACATCTTTGTTTATTTGCCTCCTGGACCTTTTACCTTCAGTTCTCCTCTGTCCAGGGCTGGCATCATCGGGGAGTGACCTGGACAATCAAGAAGAACCCTGAGTCTGGGTTACTGTTTTGCTGTTGCTATCTTTAAATCTGTAACTGTTCTGGACAAGGGGCCCCACTTTTTTGTTTTGTGCTGGGCCCCCCAAATTATGTAGCCAGTCCAGCAGTCCTCCTCTCCTTAATCTTCAATTTCTCTTTTCCTTGAGTGGTTTACAGCTTTCGTTGCATGTTGGTACTTTAGAAAATATTGAGGCCTGGGCGCCATCCTGAGATCTGATTTAATTGGATAAGGTGGGAGCCTGGGTATAGAGTTTTTAAAAGCTTTCTCTAGTGATTCCATTGAGCAGCCAAGACTGAGAACGACAGCTCTAGGGCTCCTTCCTTCTGGCGACAAATGTGCTCAAGTCTCTTGCATCCTGAAACCATTTTGTCTAGACTCTGATTCTATATCAGCCTATAGTTTCATATCTCTCTTCCTTAATAGTTAAAATTTTTTGTAAGAGGAGCTGATTTTTTTTGTTTGGCTTTGTTTATGAGTTTCTGGAGATGCATGATAAAAATCTCCCACTGCGATTATGGATTTGCCTATATGTTTAGCAGCCATTCTTCCTTTATTTTCGCATGCATAATACCTTAAAAAGTTTAAACTTAATCCTTATAATTCTGTTAATTATTACCTTCTCTCTCAATTTGCTAGGTGCATACAGGTTAGGATGGCTATGTCTTCCTCATGATTTTAAAAATCATTAAGTAGCATCTTTATCTTTAGTTATATTTTCCTTAAATTTTACTTTCCCCATATTAATATATTGATACCAGCTTAGTTCAATTTGGATTTGCCTGATATATTGTTTTCTGTCCCCTTACTTTCAAGGTTTCTTTGTCACATTTTAGGTATGTCTCCTTTAAAGAACATACCTGAAAATTATTAAAACTCAGTCACAGAATCCTTTTTTTTAAACTTGAAACATGACCCATTGTCTTTCCTTCCTTTTAATTCTTGTGTTTTAGACTGGTATGTTTAATCTTTTTTTGTGATTACTGTTATATCTGGATTTTTCTGCCTATTTTGTTTTGTACTTTCTATTATCCCATGTTTTCTTTCTTCTTATTTTTTCCTTCTGTTGGTTTGACAGTTACTCATTTTAATGATATTCATTATGTTATTCATGATTTGATTTAGTCATTATCCTCACATTTTTAACACTCATAATTCATGTAATGAGTTACAGATTTAACCAATATCATAAATCTCTACCCAAACACAAAAAGAACTTAGAAAGCTCAATTCTGACCACCACCCTCCTCATCTTCCATTTTACTGTGGTGTAGTATTTTAGTTCTTATTGTTTAATACTCCTCAAACCAGTAATTCTTCTTTTTTATTTCAATTTTCTGAGGGTAAAACACGCACATGGTTCAAAATTCAAAAAGTATGAGTATATACTGTGATCTTTCTGCCACTTCTGTCTCCCAATCCCCTAGTTTCCCTTTCTACAGGCAACCAATGTTACTTTTTTCTTGGATTTCCTTCCAGGAGATTTTACAAAAAAAAAAAAGAATGTGCATTTCATATTTTTCTTCCTTTTTACACAAATGGTAGTGTACATTTTTTGTATTTCCTTTGGCCATCTGGAGCTCTTCTACATCATCACACAAAGTTTCTTAAGCCATTATAATGGCTGTAGAATGTTTCATTGTTTGGATGAAGCATAATTTAACCAGTCTCCTAGTCATGGTTTAGTTTTCTCCCTGATCTTTTGCTAGTATAGATAACCCTGTAATGAATTCCCCTGTATGGTGGTATTTGGAATATGTGCAAGATAACTGTGTATCCTAGACAGTTTCCTAGGAGTGGAATTGCGAGGTCATGAAGGTGGCAGAATATGCCACCCTAAAATATGTGACTTTGGCCTAAGGATTATTTTGAGCTGAAGGCACTTGAAAAATAGCAGGTGTATGGAGGGCACTCTCATCTCTCCGTTTTCTTCCTGAATGCGGGAGATAGAACCCCGCCCCTTATGGAAGATGTCTTCATTATACTAGGAGGAAAGTAACATTGTTAGCACTAAGGATGAAAGAGTCAAGGCTGAGAGAAACAAACAAACCTTGTTAAACTACCCCTTATCTTCCTGGTTACTTCTCCAGGAAATTAAGTATCCTAGTCCAAATCTCTTTGCCTAGACACATTGTAACAATTTACTACTCTTTGTCCAATTCAGTATATAAGGGTTCAATTCTAACTACTTCTTTGTGTCTGTATTCTCTTGTGGGACCCCCATGTACATGTGCAACTTAACAAAATGCATATGCTTTTCTCCTGGTGAAGTATTTTATGTCAATTTAATTCTCAGGTCCAGCCAAAGACCCTAAGAAGATAGAGGAGAAATTATTCTTCACCTATAATCAAAAGGTGTGAGATCTGTCATGTTGGCAGATATTGACAAATTTCTTCTGTAGAGGATGAACCAATTTAAACTCCCATCTGCAATTTATGAGTGCCCCATGGATTTTGCAACTTTTTGATCTTGGTCAATCTAATATGGAAAGATAATTATCTCAGGGCAGTTTTAATTTGGTTGTTTTATGAAAAGTGAGCTTAAATATCTTTTCATGTTTCTGAGACCTGTCTTTTCCTATTCTTTGCTAATTTTTATATGGGTTAGCTTTTTAACAATCAATTAGAAGCTCTCTGATGTATCAGAAAAGGTAGCTCTTTGTGTTATGAGTTGAAAGTGTGATTTTTTTCTGGTCATGTAGAGATTTTTTATCTTGAAGTAGTTGAATTAATATCTTTCTATTAAAAAATACTTTTGTGTCATAGTTAGGAAGGCCTTCCCCAGAGTTTATTTCAGTTTTTTAAAGATTTCTTTTCTTTTCTCTTTTCCTGTTTTACATTTATATCTTTGATGTATTTGTAATTTCTATAAAGTATGAGTTATGAATCTTTTTTTCTCAGATGACTGCCTAGTACTCTATTCAACAACCTATGTTTTCCCTGTTGTGTTGAAATTTTCCATTTTTCTTAAATTAAAATTCTCTTTCTTTATCTGTATTTGGACTTTCTCTTTTGTTCTTTGAATCTATTAAAATGCTGAACATACTGTTTTAATTATTGGAACTTTTACTAAATATGTTATGCCTTAATGTTTAATATTGTTAGTCCCTGTCCTTATTATGTCTTTCTTTCAGACTGTTCTGACCGTTCTTGCTTATTTATTTTTTGTATGAAACAGATTGTTTAGTTTTAAAAATCCTTTGGATAAATTTCTAAAACCACATTAACATTATAGATCAAGCAAGAAAGAACAGTATCTTTATGATGTCAAACATTCTTAATTTGGGGCATGATCTACGTTTCTCTTTGTATACATTTTCTTCTGGGTCCTTCAGGAGCATGTTAACATTTTCTTCCTATAGATATTTAAGCTTTTCTTCCTATAGATATTTAACATTTTCTAAGTAATCTTCAGGTATTTTATCTCTTCTATGATGACTTTAAAAGAGGTAATTTTATCTTCTTATATCTTCTAACCTGTTAGAACTGGTTGTTGTTTGTGGCATTATTATTATTTTTTACAGTCGATTCTTATCAATTAAATTCTTGCTTTCCATTTTATGTGTTCACCATTTATTAATATTTTTTAATATTACTCAAAAATAGTACTAAAAATATTCAAGTGACTGTTCCAGTGACTACTTTTATGTGTTCACCATTTATTAATATTTTTTAATATTACTCAAAAATAGTACTAAAAATATTCAAGTGACTGTTCCAGTGACTACTAAGTATTTGGGATTGCATTATTGAACAATACAGGGTACCTGCCTCATGGTGCGTATATTCCACTTTGGAGACATACAAATAAGCAAATAGGTATGTGATGTAATGTTCTATAGTAATACATGCTGTGTAGAAACATGAAGCAGGGTACATAAGGGATAATGGAAGATGTTATTTTAGACTAGGTGGTAGGCAGAAGGCTTCTCTGAGGAGATATCATTTGAGCAGAGACCTGAAGCAAGGAAGTGAATCATGCAAATATCAATGGAAATAGCATTTCTAGGCACAGATAATAGCACATATAAAGGCATTGAAGTGAGAAGTATTATACTTTGTCTGTTTAAGGAAGAGCAAAGCCAGTGTACTACCTTTTTGCATCCCACTTCCTTTTCAGTTTAGTTTCCTTCTTTCTAAAATGTACCCTTCAATAGTTATTTTAGCAAAGGTCTAAGAGGTAAACTCTTCCATTTTCTTTGTTTGAAAGTATATGTGCCCTCACTCTTGAGTGATAGTTTAGCTGGGAATTATATCCTAAATTGGGGATATTATTTCATCTTCTGGCCTGTATTTTTGTGGACACAAAGTCTGCTGATAAGTCTACTTTTTGTTGGGTTGTGGACTTGGTTCTTTCGTCCCGTGGTGTCTGGCCCAACCATGATCTATGCCCGTTGAAGTTCTGTACCAAAATGCAGCTTCTGGTTCCTGAGTTGGCGGGACAGCAACAGGAGGCAGGACCAGAGGGCCTCTTCATCGTTGTTCTTATATTCCCTGCCCCTGGCGCCAAGCCTTGGATTGCATATTTTTTCAGTAAGTTCAGCTATTTGTTGAAATTAAATGAAATATTTATACCCAAGCTTAAATTTAGGAACATGGCTATAGAATCTGGTTTGAAATCTAATGATTGAAACATCTGTGATTATAAAGTGTGTTACTAGTTCTGTTAAGTTAAAACTTAAAAACTGGAGTATTTAAATAAACTGATGTAACATAATTTAAATCTCACCTGTGTTTTCCAGTCTCTTTTATGGAAAAAATAGTTCTCAAAGAAATTCAGAGACTCCTTTCTTCTTAGCATTTCTAATTTTTGTATATCTTGGAATGGCTTTCCCAACACTAACCCATCCACATTAGGAAACAATGGAAAGATGGGTATTTTTGAATATGGGCTATGTGAAGGAGGATTGTATCCTAGTAAGGTAAAACAAAAATGGTATCATGAACAACATAAGAAGACAATCATATAAAAGACGTACATATGATCCCTGTTTTTCTCTTTGGCTAGTCATCCCAGTGGCCATGACACCCCTTTTCATTCTCCTGTGCTCACTGCTCCCCCACAACCCCCATCCAGAAACTCTAGGCTTCCCAGACTCTAGGCTTCACCTGAATCATGAGGATTCAGGTAAGATGTACATTTGCTTTCAAATAATATCTGTGTGACAGAGGCCAGTCACTCAGTCTGCCCTTGTAACACTTGGTCCTCTAGCATTTATTTCTGACCAGTAATATGTGAATAAATCCTTTACAACAGTGGGGAGAAGCCAAATGGCTCTTACTCTTGAGCTCTTCAAGAAATTTGAATAAATCTTTTTCCTTCATTATTGCAGTCCGGGCAGCATTAGCAAAGGTAGCTGTGCTTGAGCTTAGAGGTATACATAAGTCTTGCTTAAATCTCTTTTTTCCATAACCCATAGCATAGGGACTCCTCGTAGTTTCCTGGAATTTTCTTCGGAAATAGCTTAAGGAAAAAAAAAAAGCAATCCAGAAATGGGTAAAAAGTGCTATAGTTCTACTAAAAAAGTGCCTTAATGTTCTGCCCTTCAGAATTGTGAGAATAGTTTCTACTGTTTTAAATCACCAATTTTGTGGTAATTTTTATAGCAACCCTAGAAAACTGATACGAGAGAGAAGAGAATATCCTAGGCAAATACTTGCAGGTTAGAGAGCATGGAATAGTTGAGGACCTGAACCAAACGTAATATAGGATATGATAGGGAAGTTACAGGAGATGAAACTGGAGAGTTACGCAAAGGATAGATATATAATGAAGGACCCTGAAAATACCATGTAAAGTTGAAACTTTTTCAAAGGGGACATAAGAGGCCATTGTAGGGGTTTTTGCAGGTTAATGGTATGACTAGATTTGTTCCTGGCATTGTAGGTGCATATTTTCCAATTGAATATTAATTATTCTGGTTGCAAAGTAGAAATGGGTAGAGATGGCAAGAATGGAGGCAGAGAGACAGGATAAGAGGATATTGCAGTAATCCAGGCATAAGAAGATAGTGATTTACACTATGGTAGTTTCTTTGGGGATAGAGAGAAGTGCATGGATTTGAGGCATATTTAGGAAACAAGATTTTGTTTGTGGTTGGATGTAAGCAGTGAGAGAGCAGCAGCAGCTAAGGATGATGCTGGGCTTTGGCAATGGATAAACAGGGAGATGAAAGAGTCATTCACTAAAATTTGGAACCTAAGTGGAAGAACTAGTGGAAATAGGGGTGGAGGAAGGAAATGAATTAAGTTTGGACATTTTGGGCTTAAGGTAGCTATGGGACTGCCCAGTAGGCAGATAGAAACTCTAGAGGAGGATCTGGGCTGGACATACAGTCTGATCTTTCTATGCCTCATTCTCCTTGCCTATAAATAGGATATTGGAACCTACCTCAGAGTGTTGAAGTGAGGACTAAATGAGATCATTCAAGAAATATTTACTGAGTGTAAATCTTTTTTTCCTAGACACTGGGGATGTAACAGTAAATAAAACAGACAAAAATAATGCTTTCCTTCATGGAGCTTACATTCTAGCATGAGAAAACAGATAACAAAATAAATAAGTATATTAGAAGGTGATAAATAGTATGAAGAAAAATAAAGCAGGGACAGGGAGACAGGGAGTGGTAGAAGGACTGCAGTTTTAAATAGAGTGGTCAGGGAAGGCTGTACTGAGAAGATGACATTTGAATAAAGACCCAGAGTTGGTGAGATAGTCATGTGGATATCTTGGCAAAGAGCATTTGAGATACAGGGAAGAGCAAGTGCAAAGGCCCTGAGGTGGGAGCATGTCTGGTTGTATTTGAGGAACAGTAAGAAGACCAGCATGGCTCAAGCAAAATAACAGGAGATGAAGTCAAAGAGGTCAAAGGTGAGTACAGATATCATAGAAGGCCAGTAAGTCATGTAAAGACTTTGGCTTGTACCATGAGGGAAATTTAGGAGGGTTTTAAAGGTTTTAAGTGGAGGAGTGACATGATATGACATTTTAAAAGGATCATCTGTTGCTTTAAGAGTCAAAGAGTCCACTAGGCAGAGGGAGTGTGGAGAGTAGACTAGAGTGGGCAAGGCAGGGGAGGAGAAGTTAAAAGGTACAAGCAGGGAGACCAGTTCAGAGACAGTAATTCAGAAAAAAGCTAGTGTATATAAAGTGCTTACTCAGAACTATTCACTTAGTAAATGCTCAATAAATGGTATAATCAGCTATAGGAATACCTATCAACTTCTGTCATTATCCAGGTCAAGACCCTCTTTCAGAGGAAACCAGTGAATTATCTTGACACTTGTTTGACAACTAATTGTGTAATATATTTTTTATTATTTCACTTCTGAATGTTTAGTTATCTATATACTTAATGGCTTTTCTCTCCATTTGTATTGTAAGCTCCTTAAATGCAAATGCTAGTGTATTAAACAGTTTTGATCTCCTTAGAAACCAGGTACATGATAAGTAACAACCGCAATCATAATAACAATAAAAATACCAACATCAGCTAACATTTCCTAAGCACTTACTGGGTGTGAGAGGCAATAAAGAGAGGTGGATTCTGAAAGCAGGTTGTGCTAAAATTTAGGCACCACTGCTCTTAGACAAGTTACTTTATTGACCTGCGCTTCTCTTTTTTGATCTGTAAAATGGGGATAATAGTACATACCCATCAAGGAGGTGAGGATTAAAATAGGTGATATGTATATTCTATGATTATTCTCATTACTTCCACATAACAATACAGTGCTTTATTCCATATAACAATACAGTATTTATATACATAATAATATTTATCAAGCTCTTAAGATGTGCTAAGACCTTCACCTGCATTATCACATATCATACCCACAATTGCTCTATATGGTAGGTAGTATTAGCATCCCCATTTTATAGATGAGGAAACTGAGGTTGAGAGGTTAAGTGGTGTGCCAAATTTCTGAACCAAAAGCAGGCATTTAATACATGTATTGGATTAGAATGAAGAGTAGACTGTTGTGCACCCTCTGTCCCACATCTGGCAGAGATACAGAAGAGTATCAAGAGATTGCCTGTTGAGGAGCAGATGGGTATTTTTGCATTGTTGATAGTATTCTGTATATTCAATTCTAAGTGGGATAGCAGAATGCTTTGAAAGAGTTTGAGTTGAAAATATTGATAATAGCAACATTTAATTTCTAAAGTACAATGATAAAAATACCTTGAGGAAATTTATTTTTAGTGGTACTTGCTGGAATAAACAAACACATTCAGGTGTGAGAATGTTTCTTCGTCTTCTATTCTTAAGTCTAATTCTGGCTTTGCTCCGGTCCAAAGGCTATTTTGGGAGGTTTGAACTTGCTGTACCTCATCCAGAGTGAAGGGACCTCTCAAGAGCCCCTGGTAGTTCTAGCATGAGTGGGAGTATCTTGTACTCCAAATTAGATGTCCAAACGCACTCAGAGTTATCCCTAAAAAGTCTTTCTCCTCTGTGATTCTCTAGCCTAGAGTAGTAGAGGCTCTACTTTCTTGGCTTTCATAGGCCCTCAGTGGGATCCTGAGATGATCTGAGGCCATCTTGCAATTTTAGAGCTAAGCAGTACTGTTGGGGATGAAGGGTAAGTTTTCATGTTGTGGCAGGTGAGTACTGCCACAGACACCTTCTCCTTTGGTTTAGAGCAGATCCTGTGGAGTAGGATGTTAGTGGGAGGTGACTGCCTTCTTAATATCCTCGTCAGTACTTCTGTGGAGACCATTTTGCCCCTTTCTTTGCTGCTTACCTTACTAATTCCATTATAGCCTTTCTGGGTAAGGCTGATGTCTCTACAAGCTTTGATAGGATTTCAAACAACAGGATCCCAGGGTTGCCAGGTAAATCTAAACAGGCCCCCTTTGCTGGAGCTATGGAGGGAACAAAAGTTCAAAATACCTTCTGAAAAAAACATCTATCAAAAAAAAAGGGAGTAAGCTGATGGTCTTTTTTAAAATTTTTACTGTATCTACAATATTAATACCAAGTCAGAGACTAGAGAATTATAGGAAAGCACTCAAAATCTGTTCTATTTGGTAGAAAGGTCATTTTGAACAGACAAAAATGACCTTGGATTAAAATTCAATGACTTCTAAGAAATGCAGTAATACAGTTAACATAAACATGAATTATATATTAAGGACTACTGCCTTGTTCTTCTAGGTAAAGAAATTGTTGATAAACATCTCAGGTTTGCAGGCAAACCCTCATTACTATAGTGGTATTTGAAGCATTAACTTCTGTTAATCCTAAAGACAGTTCATAGACTATGAATGGGTGTATTCTCAAAGCTGTGCGCAGCATTTGGAATTTGCAATGCATTTATCCTAGCAAACATGATATGAATAGTGGTTAGACTTTCTAAGGAAGTCAACTAAACTCATAAACAAACCATTAGAGGACTAATAATATTCCAGGTATGCCTCCACATCATTTATAACCTATGTGAGAACATGCTCTTTAATCTCCAACACATTCTCCAGCCCTTGCATTGAAGGCAGAGATTTCATCAGGGTAAGGGAAGATTATTTTTTAGGAACAGTAAGTTATCAACACTCCAAATTTGCATGAAAGAGGGCATTTTTCTTTCTCTAAAAAATATTTTTTCTTTTGTAAAAGAGGTGCCTCCCAAAGTAGCACACATACTTGGTAAGAATACGATAAAGGTCACAAAATTTTTCTACACCATTCCTTGAGTGTTCTCTTTGGAGACCAAAAAGCAGTGTGTCCTGCAGAAGGACTTGATGCATTTAAATTAAAATTCTAAAATTTGCTTAGCAAATATTGTTTTGGAGGAGCAGTACAAAAGTCAGTCACATCCCAGAGTACACCTTTCTGATTTGTCTCCTGATTGGAGGCCTAAATGAATAATAGCTACTATGCAGTGAGTTGCAACTACCCACCTACCATCTGTTTAGTAATATCTCCACTCACCCACAGCTTTAAGGAAGCAGTCCTTATCTGTTAGCACCTTTATAAAGTCTGAGAAATTCACTTTTCCATCTCCTGCAACAGAAATCTAAGGCTCAGAACAAGGATGTAAGATGTATTTAATTATCAAATTATATATTCAATATAAAAATTAAAACACTTTGGTTCATTCAATACTTAAAATCAGAGAGCATTTAGGGCTGGAGTTATGCTCAGGTAAGCACTGGTCTTGAAGTGGTCTAAGCACCATCAGAGTAATTACCACAACCCACAGAAGCAATGGTGGGCTATAACATCAGACCTGGGGCTCCTGGCCACTGCAGTCCTATCAACTCACTCTTTTCCTAGAGACTTGTCATTTTTTCAAGGAATCCACCCCTGCCTTCCCACTCCAGACCACTCTCTTAATATTTGTATTAAAATATACCCAAGTTGTACCCAGTTTTCTCTAAAATTAAAGGATAATTAGTGCTATTCCTGGCATGTGTGTGTTTTTTGATGATAGAATAGAAAATTGGGCATTTAGTGGAAACAAGTGACGCCTTGATTAACTGGTGACATTGATTCACATGTGGAACTGATGCTGATTGAATGGGGCACTGGCAGTTGAGTAGGGAGAGGTGAGAGGTGATAATATGCTGAAGATACATTCCATGCAACATACCAGCTTGGGCTATAATCACCAGCTCAGTATATTCACAGAAAGCACTTTTACACCTTAAAAATATTAACAAAAATGCTGGGACATCTAAAATTCAATACATTGGTGGGCTCTAACGATGGAAGAAAGATTTGAACTAATATGATTCTAACAGAACAAAGGACTTGGATTTTCTTGGTAATGTCATTTTTAATGTTGTCAATGCCTTTGTATCTATTTTTTAAGGCACCCTCCAAAATGTACATCATGACAGGTAATCTGAATTTGACATACACTTTTAGTTCCCACACAGGACTTTTTAAAGAACAGTTCATTTTATAGCATTAATTTAATTTCATAACTTGCACACATACTTCACTGATATCCTTAAAGAGAAACATATAGAGTTAACCTTTAAATGACACAGGGATTAGGGGCACTGTGACTCCAATGCAGTTGAATATCATGTATAACTTTTGATTCCCCCAAAACTTAACTATTAATAGCCTACTGATGATCAGAAGCCTTATAAACAATTAATACACATTTTGTATGTCATATTATGTACTATATTCTTAAAGTCAGCTAGAGAAAATATTAATAAAATCATAAGAGAAAATACATTTACAGTATTGTACTCTATTGATAGTGTAAGTTTACATTGTGTATGAGTTGTATACAAGATGAGTCATCAGTATCTACATCAATATTGTCTTATACAAAGCAGTATAGATGCTATATGTATTACTAACACTAGACTTTAAAATGAAAAGATAATGTGAAAAAGAAATTCATATTCCTTTGTAGGTATGAAAATTCATGCATTGATAATGAAGCAGCAATAAGATTGCTTTATCATAGCCTAATGTAACTGATACAATTGCATATGGTAGCCTAGCCTATACACAAATGAATGTATTATTAATTTTTTATGGCATACAGTATAACAGTCATATTATAATAATACAATATTGGAAATACTGTTAGATTTAAAAAAGCAACTTACCTGTGATAAGTTGATACCCAGTTTCCCCAATTACAAGGCAAGTATACTGAATGGTAATGTGATTCTTTGAAAGTAATGTTATCAAACAGTAAGACAATGAACACATCTCATTTTATATTAAGTATCACTCGCCTTCTGCCTGGGGCTAAGCTATCCACTTCCATACCCATCTTGCGCATCATGTTCTACACAGTGAATACTTAGGTGATGACGATCATGATGACACAAAAATGTCTCATATAATTCTTGCTGAACAGTTACTATATTTTCACATGAAGACTTACAAATACACAGCAGGTAAATTTATTAACTATACGGCATGACAATTATTAAGTGGAAATGGGTCATCATAAAGGTCTTCATCCTCGTCATCTTCACACTGAGCAGGCTGAGGAGAAGGACGGAGTGTGTTGGCCTTGCTGTCTTGGGGGTGGCAGAGGCGGAAGAGGTGGACGAGACACCAGGAGAAGCAGGCACACTCAGTGTAACTTCATGGAAATACACTGTAATTTCTGCCTGACTTTGTTTTTTCAGATTCTCTAAAAATGTTTCTATACAGTACCTGTCCTATTTCCACCTTTATCATGGAAAGGTCCATGTTGTAAAAGAAGTTCAAAGCAGTCTTAAATATCAGAACACTTTTGCCAGATTGTCTGCTGTCTGTCTGTTTTCTGGCACTGCTTCTCCTGCATCTTCTTTCTCATCATCCGGCACTGGTCTGGAAGCACTCATCTCCATCATGTTGTCTTCTGTTAATTCCTCTGGTGTGGTGTCTGTTAGCTCTTGAATTTGTCCAAGATCCGTATCTTGAAAACCTTCACCACCCACCCTACCACCTGACTGTTTTTTTTTTTTTGCTATATACACCATCTCTTTGAGGATTTCCTTGATTGGCTCTATCATAAATCCTATGAAGTCATGCACAACATCTGGACCTAGTTTTCTGCAGCAGGAATTTATGATTTGGGGCTTGATGGCTCTCACAGCTTTTTCTAGAACAATGATGGCATTTTCAATGGTGTAATCCTTCCAAACTTTCATGATATTCTTTCGATTGGGGTTCTTTTCCATAGTGTCAACAATCCCTGTGTGTAATGAGCCTTAAAGGTCCCTATGACCCCTTGAGCTAGAGACTGAATTAGAGATGTGGTGTTTGGGAGTAAGTAGACCACATTGATGACTTCAGTGTTGAACTCATGGGGGTTCTGGATAGCCAGGGGATTGTCCAGTATTAAAAGAACTTAAAAGGCAGTCCCTTATGGCAAGATACTTCCCAATTTCTGGAACAAAGTATCAATGGAACCAATCCAGAAAAAGGGTTCTTATTGTTCAGGCTTTATTGTATAACCAAAGAGACTGGCAATTTATCTTTTCCCTTCAAGACTTGGGGATTAGCAGCTCTACTGATAAGGGTGTCCTGATCAGAAACCTACTGTATTCTGCACAAAACAGAAGAGTTAGCTTATCCTTTCCTGCCTTAAATCTGCTGCCTCTTGGTCAGCAGAACTGGCTTCTCCTGTTATCTTGACATTTTTTAAGCCAGACCTCTCTAAAATTATCAGACCATCCTTTGCAGGCATTAAATTCTCCAACTTTAGATCTTTCACCTTTCTTTTCCTTTTGTTGTCATATAAAAAGACTCCACTTTTTCTCAAATCATATTAAAGTCTATAGGTATGCCTTTCTTATAACATTTCTGCACTCACATAAAGGTACATTTTGAATATGAAGTAAAAAGATACTTCACAAAAAAATGCAAGGTTTTTGTGACTGCTGGTATAGCTGCAGTGACGGCTTCATGAATTTCCTTTTTTTTACAATGGCCCTTATGCTGGCGTCATATATATAGATCTTGAACTTATGGGCAACTACAGCTGCAGACCTCAGTCTATGGTATATCAAGCAATTCAACTTTTTCTTGTAATTGCATGATTTCTCTGCTTCTTGGAAACACTTTCATCATCACCAGAGGCATTTCATATGAGTCCCATGGTGTTATTCAAAGTTCACAGTATTGCATTAAACATGATGAAAAATATGGGAGAACCATGAATGATAATTTTTTACTATGATACACAGTTTACTGGAGAGATGAGCTGCTCGTGCAGAGATGATTAGTGTCACATGGCATTTTAATCAGATATTTGTGTTAAAAAGAAAAAAACAGGCCCAATGTGGGGTCACTTCTGCTGGACCAAGTCACCAAGCTGGGCGTAATGCCTTACCTAATTGCAGATTCAGCCTCCCGCAGGAGTGAACTTTTAAGCCAATCCTTCTGGAATTTCTTCATCACTAGTGAGGCCATCTGCATACAATCCCTGTTCCTCCAAAGGGAGGGTGACCTTACCTGAAACAATCATGAATCTCTTCTTTTGCTAATAATTTTTTGCCCCAACCTCCCGTCTATTCAAACTTTACATTTTGTACAACTCAGAGCCTTTTTCTACTTGCTAGATGGGATGCTGCCCCCTCCATGAATCACTTAGTAAAACCAATTAGATCTTCATGTTTATTTAATTGAATTTTGTTTTTTAGCACTTGCAACACTTGAGCTCACTGCAACAGCAATGGGAGGTGGTGATGAAATGATTACAGTAGCACAGTATGTACCACAGCTACTGTGCAGTTATGACTTAATATTCCATCTTCACATTTGTTTACATTTCTCTTGACTACAAATAGCACCATGTACAGTATGTGGTTGTATGTATAAATTCTGATAAAGTTAAATTTTTATAGTAGATTTGTATATATTTTATGGTGGTAAATGCTAAAATAGACTAGTATCTATGTATATTTTATACATTCATGACATAGTTCTTCTTTACTTAGTTTAAAAAAATATTTATAGGCTATGGGGTTTGGCTTGTTTTCAAATTGTCACAGCTATCCAATAAGTGGTCCAGTATATTTACTGAAAAAAATCTGTGTATAAGTGGACCTATGCAGTTCAAACCTGTATTTTTCAAGGGTCAACTATATGTGTATTTTTGACATATAAGTAAGGCTTATTTCTCATGTTTATAGAGTCACTGAGATAAAAACACATGACAAGTGAAAGTACTCACGGTCAATATCAGCATATCTTAATTCATCGTAGACATCATGCTTTGTTAAATTCATTCCTAACTTAGCTAATGTGCACATCATTCCATGTAAATCAATGCAGCCAGTTTTATCCTTGTTAAAGAAGTTGTAGGCAGCTTGGAAGGCTGGGGAAATGGAATTAAGTTAGTCAGAAAAGTTATTCAAGAATAAGTACATATTAATCTACACATTAAAGGCATGCATTGTATGGTATGGGTATTATTTCTCAATAAAGCTATTTAAAAATGAATAAATACATATTGTAATGCAACTAGGACAGACAGTTGATTGGACATCATGTTCTGAAAAAGTATTGAGAGAAAAATGATTACTTAATAGATACTTCTTACAAAGGACAGTGTCCTTCCATGAAATTTGAACTGGAATAAACTAAGTGGTAGCAAAGTGAATATGTAGGTGTCATGGCCTTTGGAAGATGTCCACACCCTAAACCCTGGAACTTGTGAATGTATCACTGTACGTGACAGAAGGGACTTTGCTGATATAATTAAGATACATTACCCTGGAGTATCTGAGTGGGCTTAATCTAATCAGAAGGGCCCTTAAACAGCTAGAAGCAAGAGAGATGTAGCAGGAGGAGAAATTCGAGAGATTAGAAGCATGAGAAGGACCTGACCCACTGCTGGTTTGAAAATGAAGGGGGCAACATGTGGAATGCACACAGTCAGAATGAGTTCAGAGAGGCTCGTGGCTGACAGCCAGTAAGGAAATGGGGCCTCATCCCTACAGCTGAATTCTACCAACAGCCTGAATAAGCCAGGAAGCAGATTCTCCTCCAGAGCTTCCAGGTGCAGGACCAGCTGGCCAACACCTCCACGTTGAGCCTTGTAAGACCCAAAGAAGAGGAACCAGTTGAGCCCACCTCAACTTGTGACCTACAGAATTTTGAGATAATATATTTGTGTTGTTTTAAGCCACTAAATTTGTGGCGATTTGTTATAGCAGAAATGGAAAAGTAATGCCCCCAGTTGGACCCAAATTATATATGTATTCACAGTTTCAAAGTCTTTTCAAAGGAATACTCAAGGCATTACTGGAGCCAAAATTAGACATGTGTTTTCTAAAATTAATGAATTTTAGAAAAAGTTATCCACAATCTACTCTTTTCCATATTCTAGTCTTTGGAAGGAAGCCACTAAGGTTAGTCCAGATTGAAGGGACAAAGGGCTGGAGGGCAGGGAAAATTAAGCTCGACCTCCTAATATCGAGGTACATTTGGAATTCTTTTGTAAGATTTGTCTCTTCTTCATTTAAAAATTCAATATTTATTTCTCTCACTATGGACATGTAGATATTTATTTTATACTTTGAGTTATAATCCTATGGGGTAAAGCACAAAATTTCCAGAATCTCACGCCTGGCCTTAGCCCATTCACATACACTGCTGCAGCTTCCTGCAGCCTCCGTAGAAAGGAGTGGAGAGATGCCATTCTCTCCTCCCCTCTACTGCATAATCGGTCTGGCGCCTGTCAGTGACCCAGGACCCGCCTGCGGGGTTCATCCTGGAAGGGGCGGGTGGGGAAGTATAAGGGGTGCACTGTGGCTGGCGAGATGGAGAACACCAAGCGGGGACTGGGGAGAAAGGGAAGGAGAGCGGCAGCCAGAGGAAATGGAGGCAGGCCTCACTGTGAGTAATGAGAGGGTTTTTCCCAATCTATCCTGTCCCTAGACAGCGTATGATGCTTCTAAGGCCCTTCAGCAGACAGAACTAGGAAATACATGCATGTTTACTAACCCGCGTATACACTGAGATATTATAATGAGTCATAAGAAATACATATTTGGTCATCTTAATGACCAAATATGTATTTCCTAGGTATATTTGGTCCTCATCCACAATTCCCCCAAATACTGCAGAGTCTTAAAGGGGAAATGGATGTCTTGTTATGCTAATAAGAGACTTTTGGACCCCCTACCTAAGGGCTGGGGCTGGAGGTTGAATCAGCCAATGGGCAAAAATTTAGCCAATCATAACTATGCAATGAAGCTCCCACAAAAACCCCTGCGAAGAGCTTACCACTCTCGGCTCTTGGATCCTGCTTGTCAGCTGGAGAGAGGGTGTCTATGCTTGGGGAACCAGAATGCCTCCACATGCCACTGAACCAGGTCCCGAGCTCCACCAGAATAGAAGCTCCTTTATTTGGTAACTGGCCCTAAGTATCTATCTCTTCATCTGGCTGTTAACTTTTATCCTTTATTGAACTGGTAAACCTAAGTGTTGTCCTCAGTTCTGTGAGCCACTCTAGAAAATTAATTGAACCTAAGAGGGAGGTGGTGGGAACCTCCAATCAGTAGCCTGTATGTCAGAAGCACAAGTTAACTGCCTGGGGTTTGTGACCGGCATCTGGAGTTGGAGGTGGATAGCAGTCTTGTAGCAGGAGCCCTTAACCTGGGAATTGACCTGAGTTCTGGGACACCACCCTGGTGTCTGAGAACTGCTTAGTGTTGTGTGTGTGGGTTTGGTGGGGAAGACCTCCTTCCCTACCACACTTACATGGGAATTGGGTTCAGGAACCTGAAAGGAGTTATAATGTTCCTGCTACATAACACTGTTGTTGTGTGTGTGTATATATATATATGTATGTATATATATACCTAGGAAGGAAAAAATACACAGATCTCTAATTATCTCTTGATCTATCCATCTGTATCCACATTAAGCTAAACATGAGTTCACACTGATTCTCAAGTCCACTGGTTCTCTTCAGCTTTCTCCAGCAGTGAGAAACCTGGCTCCCACCGTCCACCATCCACTTACTTATTCATTCCTAGTGTACATGTATAACAGTTTCAGAATTGTTAATCTATACTCCTGTGAGAAACAACTTTACTAGCTAGAGTACAATGTTTTTGCACATTTCCCTTTTGTGGTCAGTCAAACCAGCTTCCAGTCAAACCAGTGTATTGAAAGTTAATCGGGGCAGCTCCTCCCCACTCCCTCCCTCGACTTATATTTTAACAGAATCACTCTGGTTGTTAGAAAAACAGACTTTTGTAAGGGTTTGGGTAGAAGTGGACAGACTAGTATCAGGTAGGAGGCTATTGTGGGTGAGCAGTAATAGCACCTCAGACCAGGGTTGTAACAGTGGGGGTGGTAAGAAGTGACTGACTTCTAGATCCATTTTAAAGGTTGAGCCAATGAGATTTCCTGATGGATTTAGAGGCAGGCTGAAAGAGTAGAGTCAAGGATGTTTCCACAGTTTTTTCCAGAACAAATGGAAGGATGAAATATCATCATCTGAGATGAGGAAGGCTGTGGGTAGAGCAGGTTTTAAGAGTAAGAGGCTGAGGGGTGGGGAGAATGGAGAGTTACTCTTTAGTGGGTATGGAAGTTCAGCTTGGGAAAATGAAAGTGTTCTGGAGGTGGACAGTGGTGATGGCTATAGAATAATGTGAATATATTCAATGCTGCTGACCTATATGTACACTTTAAAACAGTTAAAATTATAATTTTTATGTTATGTATATTTCACCACACACACACACAAAAAAAGTATGAGGAAGACATCAGGAGTCCAGTTTTGGACATGTTGTTTGAGATGTGTATTAGATAGACAATAGAGATGTCAAGTAGGAAATCAGATGTAAGTGGGGTTGAAGAGAGGGGCCTGGCTGGAGCCGCCAGAACACATATGGTATTTAAAGCCTGTTCCTTCCTTCAGAAACCACAGAAGAGGCTCTTGCCTACTTCCCCCCACCGTTTGCCTCCTGACCAACTCTGGAGCCTCCCTATGCGGCCCCTCGTGCTGTGCTGTGCCTCTTATTTCTAGGGATCTGTGAGTACAAAAAGCTTCCTCCACAACAGTCATCTCTGGGTCTGCATGTCTTGCAATACCTGCTTAAAACAAGTCCTGCAATCCCTTAAAACAAGAACCGATGTATAGTAATGCTCTTTGGAAATCTTAAAGTTTTGTAAACCCATGAACCTATTAAGGCATTTGGCTCAGTTTTAAAGTAAATAATACAATTCTGATCTTGACCATCTTGTGTTTTTAGAACCAGCTTTCCCAGCGATAAAGGTGATGCTTTGACTCCCTTCTGTCTTCTGGGTCAATTTCTCAGTTGGTTCCAAAGTTGGAGGGTAAAGTATTAACCTTCCCAGAACCCAAACACAGCCATGCTTGATTTTTAGTTTTTCTAGTATGTCATGCTTTCTCCTTCCTTTGGGCCTTTGTGGATTTCACTCTTTCTGCCCAGAACACTCCCCTCTGCACTGGGCCTGATTTATTCCTACTCATTATTCAGCCTTCTCTGGGACTCCCGGCCTATCTTTGTAAGACCAAGTTAGGCTATTTGCTTTTGTGCTTCTATAACACTATAATTCCCCTATCATAATCTGTGTCACATTGTAATTTAAAAATCTTAATCAACAAACTCGTCGCTGAGCTATCTGACTTCCCAGGGACACTGACTTGTTAGTTGCTGTGTTTCCCATGCCTAGTACATTGTTGATTTTAAATAAGTACTTATTGTTTGGATTATGAACTATAACCAGTATAGCTCATTTAATCATTATAATTATTTTTCTATGAGAAATCTTGGGACTTCACTTGTCTTTATACTGCTCCTTCTTGATTTCTACTTGACTTCACATTTGTTCTTTTCCACACCCGCAAGTTCTTTGAATAAAAATATTTGGCCAGAACTGTCAGAATTCTGGGAAGATATCTATTTCAACGTTTCCCCTTTTCCTTCCCACATATTAAACATTTAATTAAAAATTTTTTTTCTCAAATAACAGATTATTGTAGACAACTCTCGAAATCCCTGATCTCTTGTAGAGAAGAAAATGATCAGATATACTAAGAGCTTTTGCTTATGCTTTCATTTTGGGGATCATTTTCATCACCTTGCATTTGTGAAGCAGTCAGCTTCCTCTCTTTGTGCTGTAATCGGCATGGGAGAGAGCCTGGTAAGTCATTCCTGACAAAAGACATGACAAGATTTAATACATATCTGAAACCAGCAAATATTAGTTCCATTCATCAGTTTTTGCCAACTGGAATGACTGTAGGCATCACAGTAACCCAGAATCTCACCCCCTAAGGGATCTGTCACTGTCACTTGCCAATAGCTACAAGATGGACAGTGAGAAAATGTCTACCTCTCCCTCTACTTGCCCATCGTCCTTATTACCTTGAAAAACTGACTTACCTCATTCTACAAAAAAGGAAACTGAGGTTCAGAGGGATTAACTAACTTGTCCCAAGTCACAAGGTTAAGTGGAAGCCTTGGGATTCAAGCTCAGGTTTATCTGACTTCAAAGCTCAAGGATATAAGCCTTACATCATTCCTGTTGTTAGAAATATAAATTGTTTCAAATTTTTAACTAATATAATTTTACAGTACATATCCTTATAGCAAAACCTTTCCATCCATAATCATTTTATGATTTTAATTGCTAAACTGTATTTTTATCAGCATATGAGAGAGAGGTATATAGCTATAGCTTAATCTACTATATATCAACTATTTATTTTCTATCTATCTATCAAGAGAGAATACTTCTGGAAGTTTGGAACATTGTATGAATTTTCGTTTCCTCAGAAAAATAAAATCTCAAAAAAAAATTTAATACTTTGGGGATATTTTGAATAAATTTGTAATAATTTAGTTATTAGGAATATGAAAATACATTATGCAAAACAGTTTTCTTATAATGTGGTAATTTTAAAGTAAACTTATAATTTTATGAATTAATCTTACTTAAAATACATTTAGCTTGGATACTAGTGGAACCAGAAGTATTAAGAAATATGGAATCTCTTAGTTTTTGTGTTTTTAATAGAAGCAGTTGAAAAAGTGAAACTAGAAGAAGTACTCAAGATAATAGTTAAATTTTTTTAAAAATATGAATTTAGTATCCTCTATAGTATCTACAAGATTCATTTTTAAAGAAAGACCTGGGGAAAAAGAGGTGATGTCAAAATGCAACATTCTCAATTTTTTCAACATGGAATTGTATCTAAGTCTTATTTTCTCAGCTTTACTTGCATTGATTTCTTCTTCTGGTGTTCCCTTGAACTTCTTGAACTTCAGAAAATTCAAGTTTGCTTTTACTCAGATATGTTATTTTACATTTGCATTATATAAAAGATGGAGTAGATAGAGAAATATGAAGTTCTCAAGAAGAGGAAAGCAGAAGGCCAGGCAGTATAAAGTCTGTATTAGCTACATAAAAAATGGATACTTTTGGCAGGATTTCAAACCTTATCTTGGATCAAACATGGGAAATAGTCTTTTTATTTTACAATGTTTTAAAGGTTTGAAGAACCTTAGATTTGAAATGAACCCAGCTGAACCTCTCATCTCATGTAGGAATTTCCTCTGCAATGTGGTATTATCTAGTCTTTGCTTGACTACTTTCAGTGACAAGGAAATTACTACATGAAAAGACAGCTTGTAATGCAGGGTAAGGGAACAAATAGATCAAGGGATCTGGCTGCTATAAGGTGGTCTTACCCACGTCCCTCTAAAAAAGTCAGTAGTACTTCCTGTACTAGTGGCATAGTCAAGGACATTGGGAGAAATACTCTACAGTGGCAAAGAAAATGAAACTGTGAGAGAGGAGAGAGACTTTCCTGATAAAATATAGATCAGGCTTTCACTTTCAGTCATTTAGTGGCTATTGTTTATTGGGATTTGTAGTTATCAGTCTGAGGGAAAACTATTGTTAATGTCATGAGCAAACCTTCCTTCCCAATTTTAGCTCAAGGTTAGTCATGGTGAATTTATCAGATTTCATTTTACTGGTCATATTTGAGCTACTGGCCTTTCTCTATATTCTAACTCACTTGGGGGTTTAGATCTTCTTTATTATCCTCTAAATTTATTCTCCATTATTCACTCAAAATATCTTAATGTATAAATGACAACTTCTTAAGCCCTCTAGGGTATTCTATTCCTTCATACAAGGATTTGTGTGAATTGGAAGAGAACTCTTTGTTTTCCTAATCAAAAAGAATATACATTTTTCATAAAAATCTTTATCTTCAATTCATATATCTTGTTTTATAACTAAATTTATCACAGAATATATACTTGAAGAGCATTCTAACTTGTTTTTTATTGTTTCATTATAGCCTTTAGGGGTATTTAAAATATTTATCAGCTTAATAAGTCTTTATCTTAATGTATTTATCATCTTAATATATTCATTACTCTTACCTCTTGCCATGTGAGCTAGGTACTTTTTTTAGAGCATTCAGCTTAAGTTTTGATTTACTGTCAGAAACTGCCATGTAGCCAGTAACTCTATCTGGAATTCAGAAGACACAATTAAGAATCAATTCACAGATTAATTTCTGTATATTCTCTTGCAACTTTCCCACCTCAAGACATAAAGTTTTAAGTCCAGAGCCTCAAGGAATGGTAATATGTGCAAATTCAAGTAAGAGGTATGTGCAAAGTTGGAAGACCATGTGGAAGGGCCTCTTTACTGTCCCAAGATCTCTGAGCAATATTTATTGCCATTGCTCCCCTTTCAAATTATGTCATTTGGATCCTATATAAAAATAAATAGTACTATGTAATGAAGATTAAGCCTGGAAATATGTGGAACAGTTATTTAAAGATGAACTTTATTTTTATCTTTTTATAGTGATAGATACCATTTATTGAATGCATGTTTGGTGTCGGGCACAATACTAAAAACTTTATGTAAAGTAAAAAGCTTTATTTTTGAAGTCAGTAGAACATTTCATGTCATAATTGACAGAGAATACAATGTTACAGCATTTCCAAAATATTTACCTAATTGTTTATATCCTGGATACCTACTTGGTAGTAAGTAGATTTTCTCAGGGTTTCCTGTTGGGAGGCCCACCCCTACCCTGTCAGTTCTTATGAACCCGTTTGTCTTTCTTAAAAGTAGGAGTGGGGGTGGAATACAATGCCATTTTGCTACCTGAGACCTCCCGAATGGACTCTTAGCCACTAATGGGATTAATTAGGATATGGTCCCCCTAATCCTCCCTTACCACTTCTGAATAGTTTGAGAATCAGGGCCCCTGGACCAGAAGCTGGGTTGGTAGGACATCCCCCTTTTACTGTTGGTTTTTTATCTTTTTTGATGTAAAAAGGTAGTTCACTGGCAAGAAAACTGGGTTGCTGATTTAGGAATAACAGACAATCAAATACTGTTAAACTGTGAAAAAAAAATCTTTGGACATTTGGTTAGTTTGATCAATTATCCCAGGTCTTCACCTCAGAGCCTGGAAAGTAGTTGCATCTAAACACTTCAATTATATGTATTCAAAATATAGAAACCTACCCCTGAACTGGAACACCGGAGAGGCTCAATAATTTTGGCACTTGAAAAATGTTATGAAATCATCCTCATAGTTCAAAGTACTCATTCCTTAAAAAAAAAAACTACCTCTCGTAGAGGTGATTGAAGGCTTTAGTCATATCAAGAATCCAAAAGAGGGTTTGTTCCATCATGCAACTGTGACCTCATTCACTTCTCAGGCTCTGGCCCAGGGTAACAATGACCGACAAGCTCTTCCTAGCTTCAGAGCAACCGTATTTTCAATGTAGATCCTTCGGCACCTTTGCTCTAACTGTGGGTGTGGATTACAGAATCAAAACATTTTGACGCTGTTGGGATATCACAGGAGGGGAAATTGTTTTTTAAAATTCTGTATTAATATATTTTAATGTTAAACATTAGTGAGTTGAAAGTAATAAAGGTAAAAAAATTTTACCCAACTGCCTTGATTGAGTGGTGATGAAAACCATTTCACTAACTGTTTAAGTCTAGGAAGAGGGACTAAAAAAAAAAAAAAGAAAAGGAAAAAAATCACACTCTTATAGGTTTGCAGTCTATAGTATTATTGGAAGGAATGATTTAAGAAGAGCAGTTAAAGAAATGATTATGACTGTTTTAATCAGAAACTTTAATATTCAAGATCTAACATATCTTGTGGCATTGTAAACCCTCTAGCAAAGGAGTTAGGAGTGTCTTTGGTCTTCATCTTGGCTAAGCACAGATAACTCTGGCACCAAAGGCTTAGCTTGAGCCCCCCCAAATTGTTTCAGGGTTCACTTAGTGGCTGCAGTTTTATAGGTTTCCTATTCCTGCTCTCAGGGTTTGTTTATTAGAAATATAGTTTGACTTTGCTCTAGTCTTTCTTAATTTGGTGCAGTACCTCCCATTCCGGCTAGAGATACAAAGGGAAAGAAAAGGAAGGTTTTATTTACAAATTAATTAAACAAATATTTAATAAGGGCCTACTGTGTTAGGGGCTACCAAGATTTAAAGTGGGGATAATGGCAATTCCTATTGGATGGGATTGTTGAGAAATAGAGCATTATTATTTTAAATTGTGGTAAAGTACACATAAAATTTCCTACCTTGATCATTTTAAGTTATACCTCATTATTGTTAATGTATATTCACATCGTCATGCATCTAAACTCTAGAACTTTTTCTTCTTGCAAAAATGAATCTCTACTCTCATTAAGTAATAATTCCCCACTTACCCCTTCCTCTTGATCCCCAGCAACTACCGTTCTTTCTGTTTCTAAGAATTGGACTACTTTAGAAATCTCATGTAAGTGGAATCATACAGTATCTGTCCTTTTGTGACTGGCTTATTTCACCTAGCATAATGTCCTCAAGGTTTATTTATGTTGTAGCATATGCCAGAATTTCCTTCCTTTTTAAGGCTGAATAATATTTGATTCTATGTACCACTTTTTATTTTCTATTATGTCAGTGGACACTTGGGTTGCTTCCACATAGAATAATGCAGCTATGACACATTGATGCACTGGAGTACAAACATCCTTGGAGACCCTGCTTTCAGTTGTTCGGATATATACCCAGAAGTAGAATCGCTGGATCCACATGGAATTCTATTTTTAATTTTTTGAAGAAATATTGTTTTCTATAGTGACCTGTAGTTTACATTCTTACCAATAAGGCACAAGGGTTCTAGTTTCTCCATAGCCACACCAGTACTATTTGTTTTCTGTTTTTTTTTTTTTTTGATAGGTGTGAGGTTTTATCTCATTGTGGTTTCAATTTGTATTTCCCTCATGATTAGTGATGTTGAGTATCTTTCATGTACTTGTTGGCTATTTATATATCCTCTGTCTGTTCAAGTCTTTTGCCCACTATTTACGGTTGTTGAGTTGTAGGAGTTCTTCATATATTCTGAATATTAACCCCTTATCAGATATGTGACTTGCAGTCATTTTCTTCCATTTTATAGGTTGCCTTTTCACTATGGTGATTGTCCTTTGATACACAGGGTTTTATGTGGTCCAATCTAATTTTATTTTTGTTGCCTGTACTTATGGTGTCATATCCAAGAAGTTATTGCCAAATCCAATGTCATGAAACTTTTTTCTTCTAAGAGTGTTATAGTTTTAGATCTTGGATTCATAAAGTGAAATATGGCAGCAAAAGTAATTAGATATGTTGATTAGACTAGACATGTTGGGCTGGGGTTGGTTATTAGAAGAGACACTGCACTTTGCCACACAAGTTTTATTTGGCTTATGCAGTATTACAAAACTTCTGAATTCCATAATTGAAAACATAAATAAATCAAGAATTATTAGTTTATGACTTCTTGTGAAAAATCCAAAGAACAGAAAACGCAGGGCCTACATTCCTGTTTATTAGTAATTGACTTGAACAGAACAGCCATCACCCCTTTAACAGGAACCTAAGGTTTCCCAATTCCGCAGTCCCCATCATTTTTTCTAGTCTCTTACACCAAGCATGTCACTCATTTAACCTGGTTTTCTGGACCCATGTTCATCTTGATTGTTAAGCTAAGAGACTTTATTATGGGGAATCCTGAAGATATCTGGATGTTGCATGAATATAGCTGTTTTGTATGGGAATTAATTCAATCATATCAATTTAAGAGCTGCCTAGGTTCATATATCCCTTCCAACTTTATGAAGAATAAAAAGGAAGTGATTAGATGGGGCAGAATATCTAGTATCAGATTTCTTTCTATGTAGTTCTGTTTGCCAAAGGACAAAAGGGAGCTTTATGGCAAAAGGTTGTGTTTCAGTGTGATTTATAATTTATGAACTCTGAAAACCTAGTATATTAGAGCAATGTCTAACTCATTCTGTACAGTTAAAATATATGCGCTTTAAGGAGAGGACGGGGAAAAAAGAAAAATGTTACTACCTCCTTGTTAGACATACTGCCCCTACAGGCCGATCAGGTTCTTGACAGGCAGACTCTTCACACCTCGCCCTGGCTGTTCTGCTTTCACTGACTGTAAGCTCCTTGAGGTCAGAACCTGACTGTTCTTTCTCCCCAACAGTGGCTCTGTCCATAGCAAGTGTTCAATGAATGACTGAGGAAAGACGTTCCCTTCCTTTTTAGGCAGGGCACATATTCAGGGTTGTGCAATCCCTTGTTGGAAAAAGGGAATTAAGCCTGAAAGGCTATTATTGTGAAGGTTGGATTTTTACCGAGTGACACAGGAATCTCCTGGAGGATTTGAGCAGAGACATGACATGATCCAGTGCAGGGGGATCAGTTAGGTCTTTGCAGTAATCCAGGGCAGGAGGTCGAAGCAGAAGTAGTGACAGTGGTTGAGATACATGTATTTTGAAGAGGGAATCAAGTTTTTCCCGATATATTCCCTGATACATATCAGAGTCTAGAACATAATAGGCACTGAAAAAATACTTGTGGAATGAGTGAATTGGATTAGATGTGGAATATAAGAGAGGAGGATTGGAGCATATTCCAAGGTTTTGGTCTGAACAAAACCTATTGCCTATTTATGTTGATTCTTGGAATCCCCCTCACATCCTTGCACTCCATGGCTGGCGTGGACGGTCATGGGGGTAAGGGTTTATTGCTGGGCATAGCGGATGGAGCACAGGCCTGGAAGGATGGAATTTCCACTTCCCGAGATGAACAGGTGACTGAATCAATGCTGTTATATCTGTTACATTGGTGAAGAAACTAATTGGAATCCATATAGATTCAAATATTATGGAAATGAGATACTAAAAATCAGGCATTTAGTTGTTTTCAGCATGTGGGGTAAACAATATTATAATTTACTATAAACTTGGTGCTAAGAAGTTTTCTGACCTTTTAGACTGCTCAGTGAGGATCAATGAGCAGGTGGTTGTCACATTTTTAAAATATTTTCCTCTTATTGCCTATTTATGTTGATTCTTGGAATCCCCCTCACATCCTTGCACTCCATGGCTGGCGTGGACGGTCATGGGGGTAAGGGTTTATTGCTGGGCATTTTCACAGTTGCTGCTCCAAAAGAGTCATCCATGTTGGCGTGCACTAGATTTTTAAATTATGACTAGTTGGGTTTCATGAGTAATAACTAAACTAGCATTGTATAAAAGAGAGTAAGCCTTTTAATCTCTGCAAACATTTCCCTTATCATTAATCTAGACTAGTAGGAGGGGGCAAGAGAGGACCTGGGACAAATGGCGGTTAGGCCACCCAAGAGGATTTCGCCCTCTTGAGTTACCAGAATTGAGGTAGGAGATAGTGATAGTCAGCAACTTTATGCTGCCACACCCGGATGATTTCTAGGTAATGGGGGTTAAGTGAAGCCTAATAGGGGGGAGAAATGCCAAAATACAGAATCTCTGCCTAAAAAGGAAGGGACTATCTTGCCTTTCCCCAGTCATTCATTAAACACCTGTTATAGACAGAGCCACAGTTGGGGAGAAAGAACATTCAGCTTCTGACCTCAGGGTACTTACAGTCAGTGAAAGCCAAACAGCCAGGGCGAGGTGTGAAGTGAATCCCCTGGCTTTGTTGTTCTTTCTCAGGATTGCTTTGGCTATTTGGGGTCTTTTGTGTTTCCATATGAATTTTAGAACTATTTGTTCTAGTTCGTTGCAGAATGCTATTGGTACTTTGATAGGAATTTCACTGAATCTATAAATTACTTTGGGTAGGATAGCCCCTTTGACAATACTAATTCTTCCTATCCATGAACACGGGATAGTTTTCCATTTATTGGTGCTTTCTTTAATATCTCTCATGATGTCTTGTAGTTTTCAGAGCACAGGTCCTTCACTTCCTTGGTTAGGTTATTCCTAGGTATTGTATTCTTTTTGGTGCAATTGTAAATGCAGTTGTTTTCCTGATTTCTCTTTCTGTTAATGCATTCATTGTTAGTATATAGGAATGCCACAGATTTCTGTGTATTAATTTTGTATCCTGCAATTATTAGTTTTAGTAGTTTTTTGGTGGATTCTTTAGAGTTTTCTATGTATAATATCATGTCACCTACAAACAGTGACAGTTTAACTTCTTCCTTACCAATCTGGATGCCTTTTATTTCTTTGTTTTGCCTGATTGGCATGCCAAGGACTTCCAGTACTATGTTGAATAAAAGCGGTGAGAGTGGGCATCCTTATCTTGTTCCCAATCTCAGAGGAAAAGCTTTTAGCTTTTTGCTATTAAGTGTGACGTTGGCTATGGGTTTGTCGCACATAGCCTTTATCATGTTGAGGTACTTAACCCTGTATACCCATTTTGTTGAGAGTTTTTACCATGAATGGCTGTTGAATTTTGTCAAATGCTTTTTCAGCATCTATTTAGATGATCATGTGGTTTTTGTTCTTTTTGTTGATGTGGTGGATGATGATTGATTGATTGATTTACAAATATTGTACCACCCTTGAATCTCTGCAATAAATCCGACTTGGTCATGATGGATGATCTTTTGGATATATTTTTGAATTTGGTTTGCTAATATTTTGTTCAGGATTTTCACATCTGTGTTCATCAGGGATATTGGTCTGTAAGGGATATTGGTTCAAGTCTTCTAAAATGAATTCATTGCATTCATTCTATTTGCCCCTTTAATTCTGTTAGTATCTGTTCTTCATATTTAGGTGCTCCTATATTGGGTGCGTAGACATTTATAATGGTTATATCCTTTTGTTGGACTGATCTCTTTATCATTTTGTAATGTCCTTGTCTCTTGTACTTTCTTTGTTTTGAAATCTGTTTTGTCTGATATAAGTACTGCTACTCCTGCTTTTTTCTATTATTTGCATGAAATATCTTTCCATCCCTTCACTTTTAGTCTGTGTATGTCTTTGGGTCTGAAATGAGTCTCTTGTGGCAGCATACAGATGGGTCTTTTTTGTTTTTGTCCATTCTGTAACTCTATGTCTTTTGATTGGTGCATTCAGTCCATTTACATTTAATGTGATTATTGATAGATATGTACTTATTGACATTTTATTAATTGTTTTCTGGCTGGTTTTTATAGCTCCTCTCTGTTTCTTTCTTCCTCTTACAGTCTTCTCTTGTTCTTGATGGCTTTCTTTAGTGTTGTAATTGGACTTCTCTCTCTTTTTTTAATTAATTAGTTTTTCTGTGCATTTATTGTAGACTTTAGTTTCCTGGTGACCAAAGGTTCAAGGATAGCTTCCTTACTGTATAATAGTCTATCTTAAATTGATGATTACTCTATTTCAAAGACAATCTAAAGGTACTTTTTATTTCCTTCTTCCTCCTCCACATTTTTCCTTTCTCCACGTTAGATGTCATAATCTGCACTTTTTGTGTTTCCCTTGACTGATTTTTCATATTGTTGATTTTGCTGCTTCTTTTTTAAATTTCATACTTGCTTGGTAACTAGTTGGTGTACTACCTTTACTGTGGGTTAATTTTCACTCATGAAAGCTATTCAGCTTTAGGGCCATTTCCATCTATAGCAGTTCCTTTAACATATCCTGTAAGGCTGACTTGGGTGGTGCAAATTCCTTCAACTTTTTCATATCTGGAAATTGTTTAATACCTGCTTCAAATTTAAATGATAATCTTTCATTACATTAAATATATCATGCCAGTCCCTTCTGGCCTATAGAATTTCTGTTGCAAAGTCTGCTGACAGCCTAATGGGATTTCCTTTAGAGTAATCTTTTTTCTCTCTGGCTGCTTTCAACACTCTCTCCTTATCCTTGACCTTTGCCATTTTAATTATATGTGTTGGTGTTTTCTTCCTGGGTTCCTTTTGTTAGGGAATCTCTGTGCTTCCATGACTTGTCTGTTTCGTTCCCTAGACTGGGGAAGTTTTCAAAAATTATTTCCTTAAATAGACCATCTGTCTTTCTCTTCTCTTTCTGGTACACCTATTATGCAAATATTGTTTCATTTGGATTGGTCACATAGCTCTCTTTTCATTCTTTCATTCCTAGAGATTCTTTTTTTCTCTCTGTTCCTCAGCTTCTTTACCTGTTCTCTAATTTCCATTTCATTTACCATCTCCTGTACATGTTCTAATCTACTTTAAAATTCTTCCATTGTGTGTTTTATTTCAGATACTGTATTTTTCAGTTCTGAATGGCTCTTTTTCAGGTTTTCTATCTCTTTGTTGAAGTCCTCCCTGAGATCTTGAATACTTTTCTGTAAATCCATAAGCATGTTTATGACTTTTATTTCGAAGTCTTTATCAAGAAGATCCTTGATCTCTGTTTCATTTAACCCTCTTTCTGAGGTTCTGTCTTACAGTTTTGTTTGGATCATATACCTCTGCCTACTAATTTTTTCAAGGTTTCTGTGTTTCTTCTTTTGTATTAGATGTCTCTGCTATGCTTTCTGGCCTAGAGAGTAGTATCTTTATGAAGAAGGCATACCGTGGTGCCCAGAAGCTCAAGATTCTTTACTCTCCATTGCCTGTTTGTATTTTGGGGGGACCCCAGCTGTCGGCATGCCCTGGGTATGGCCACCTTCCTGTCTGGCTTCTGTAGTGGTCTAAGTCTTGGTGGGCAGTTTGCCTGAGATGCTGACTTCAGTGATCAGCTCAGGAATCTCTGATGAGCTCACTGTGGGTGGAGTCACCCTCTGCCTGGCTTGCAGCAATGGCAGGACTGCAGGATTCATTGGTTGGGCAAACTAATGCATAGGATCTGCACGGGCTGGACCCACAGCACTGGGTTTGAACACCTGCAGGGAGGAAGAAGCCCTTGGGGCTGGCTCCTGCAGGCACCACCCAGGTTGGGCTGAAACTGCACCAAGGAAGCTGGGAGAATCTCCCATTGCCTGCTAGGCAGCAAAGTCTCATGGTGCTGCTTGGTCAAATTGGCACGTGAGGCTGGCTTTCATCAGTGTGCACAGGGTGGAGCCTTGGGGCTGCATTGCCAGCAACAGGATGGAGCATCTGGGGCTCCTGAGGGTTCCTGATCTGTTGTGCTAGGGAAGGGCTTGAGGGTATGGTTCACCTGCCCTTTCTCATCAGAAGAAAGTTCCATCCAACCCTTGACCCTCTGGTATACTTCCCAGTACAGGCAAGTCTTTCAAACTGCTGCCTCTGCTTTGGGTCTCAGGAATGGCAAAGCATGCCTTCCCTCCACAGTGGCTGGAGTCTCAGCCTCCCACAGTGTCACACCTGTTGCCAGTGTCCAGCCCTACTACTCATCAGTACCCAGTGTAACGTGGGCTTGTGATCCTGGAGCAGATCTCCAGGGCTAGATGTGGAGTGCTCCTGGGGTCCTACCCCTGCCCTGCCCCATTCCTCTTTCTCCTGCCTATAGGCTGGCGTGGGGGAGAGGGCTTGGGTCCTGCTCAATCTTGGCTTTGCCACCTAACCCTTTTCTTTGTGGTCCTCTCTTCTTCCTTAGGTAAAGGTGGTTTGTTCTGCAGTATTCAGGTCATTTTCAGGTCCAGTTGCATTTGTTGTATTTTCCTCTTTTGTGTGTTTTTGGGAGGAGGTTTCCATCTGCCTTCCTATTCTGCTGTCTTTAATCCCCAAATATCGTGTTTTGTTAACTGTATGGAGATGATGAGCCTTGGCTACTTGTTTGATAGTATTTGTTAGCCCCCCTTCTGGTAAATAGGCAGCTGACCAGTATAGTGAAAGCTGGTTGTCAGATATGGGTAGCATCATGTAGTGATCTAATGACTTTCCATTGCAGACTTAGGGGTAGAAAAAAGAGTCTGTCTTTGGAGAGCCACCCAACAGCCTGTAAAAAATATATATCCTTGTTGCTGGCTACAAGTCATATTCTCCTCTCTGTACTGAGGTACTGGGAGGTTAGTGGAAGGGAAGAGACCACCTTCAAAAGAATATCCTGAGGCTGAGGGGTCTCAAAGACCTGCCTGTTGGCTGCCTGGTCGGCTAGATGGCTGCCTTTTTGTTATTTGAGCATCTTCTTTCTGGTGTCCCCTGAAACGCACTACACCTACCTGTTGGGGGAGTTGTTCTACTTCAAGCAGCCTCAAGATCTGATCTTTATATTTAATTGGAATGTCTTTAGTAGTTAAATATCCTCCCTCTCCCCAGGTGGCCGCATGGGAATGGAGAACAAAAAGCCCACACTTGCAGTCACTGTACAGGGTAAGCCTTTTCCCTTGTGCTAGTTCCAAGGCCTGAGATTGAGCAATGAGCTCAGCTAGTTGAGCTGAAGTGCTGGGTGACAGAGGCTGGGCCTCTATTGTTTCATGTAGGGAGACTATAGTATACCCGGGCTTTTTGTTGTCCATTAAGAACAAAACTGCTCTTACCAGTGAACCAGATAAGATCTGGGTTGTCTGTTGGTCTGTAAGGTCAGGCTGGGGTGGCATATTCAGCCTTCCCTGGGTGTCTGGAGCAAGGTAGCTGGATTGAGAGCTGAACATGTAGCTGTGGTGATATCAGGGTTTTTAAACAGCAAGGCTTGATATTTGAAGAGTCAGACAGCCATGGGAATCCATTATATTGTAAAAAGTTAGGGATATTGTGAGAGGTATACACTCAAATGTGAGCCCCCAGGGTTAGTTTGAGGGTTTCTTCTAGCAAAAGTGTAAGGACCCCAGTGGCTCTAAAACAGGAAGGCCATCCCTGCGCTGTTAGATTGAGTCTTTTTGACAGGCCATAAGTTGGTAAGTTGGGGCTAATTTGTGAGTTAGAACTCTGAGGAACCACTCCTTGTCTTTCATGGGAGTACAACTGGAATGGCCTGGCTGGGTTTTGGAGTCTCAGGTAGGGGCCTGTGTGTAACAGGTCCTTAAGGAGACCTATATAGCTTTTTCTTGTGATGGTCCCCAGTATAAAGGTTTAGTCCTCCTTTCCTTTTAGGACTTCCTGGAGAGGCTGTTCAGTGAATCCAAAATTTGTGATCCATAACCTGCAATATTCTGTTAGTCTTAGGGAAGCCCTGAGTTGTTTCTGGGTAGAAGGTTGGGGAAATGAAATAATGGCCTGAACTCAGTCTGGAGAAAGGCTTCTCTTTCCTGGAGTAAGGGTTATTCTCAGGTAAGTGACCTTTTCTTGCATTAACTGATCTTTGGCCCTTGAAACTTCATATCCTCGCTCAGCTAAGAAAGTAAGGGTTTGAATGGTATGACTGATGGAGTCGTTTTGTGGGGGAACAGATTAAAAGATCATCTAGATAGTGTACGAGTGTGCCCCCGATGTTTAGGCACAGGTGGGCTTGGTCTTTTGACAGGGCTTCTCCAAATAGATGAGGACTGTCTCTGAACCCCTGGGGGAGGACAGCCCAACTTAACTGGCCAGAGGTGTCTAATGGAGTGGTCCATTCAAAACCAATTAGTGCAGTGACTGGAAAGGGGTATGTGGGGGGGACTTGATAATAGGGGGAGTCTAGTAACCATAATGTTGTTCATGCAATTGTCCAGTAAGGATACCAAAAAAAAAAAAAAACAAGTAGTGATTGTGATTGTTTTCCTAAGGGGATGCAGAAGAAGGCATTCTTGAGATCTAGGGTTGTGAACCACAGGTGTCAGGTGGAATAGTTACTAACAGAGTATATGGGTTTGGGACTACTGGGTGGAGAGGAAAACTGCCTCACTGATAATTCCTCGATCCTGAACTAGATGATAAGTCTGGTCTTTCTTTCTGATGGCCAGGATTGGAGTATTACAAGGTGAATCAGTTGGAACTAGCAGCCCATGTTTAAGGTATTTGGAAATTAGAAGCTGGAGGCCTTCACAAGCATCAGGTTTCACAAGATATTATTTGGCTAGGAAACTTAGTCGGGTCTTTGAGCTACCCCAGGATGACTACCGGGGTGGCATATCTAGCCTTCCCTGCGATTCCCTTATCCCAAACGTCAGGATCAATAGACTGTTCCCAGTCCTAAAGAGCTGATGCGGGGGTTTGGGGAATGACCAGAAGCTGCAGAGGAGTCTGACTGGCTGCGGGAAAGCTGAAAAATCATCCTGGTGTATAATTTTTCTAGTATGTCTCATCCCAGAAGGGAATAGGGCATGCTTGTACAACTAAAAATGGATGTGAAAAATAATGGCTATGGAGGAGACATGCTAGGGGCGGAGTGAAAGTCCGAGTAGTTGGGGTTCCTGTCACTCCAAGCACTGTACAAGTTCGAGGAGATAGGGGTCCAGGAGAGGAACTGAGGACAGAGTAGGAGGCCCCAGGTGTCAACTAAAAAGAAAAGTGCCCTACCTGCCACGTCCACGGTTACCCTTGGCTGTAGTCCAGTGATGTCGATGGCGTGGGTTGGGACCAGCCAGTTAGGACCTCTTCATTTCTGCGAGAGGAGCTAGCTCAGTGACCATGGGTGGCTCCGAAGGCCCAGGGACTATGTGGCCTATGGGGCAAAGGGCAGCCCAAGGACCCGTTTCCTTACATTTGCAGCAGGGAGCTTGTGGGGGCCTATCTCTGCTAGGACAGCTCTTTGCCCAACGCCCAGTCATCCGGCAGATAATGCTATTTATCTTTCTTAGAATTCTGGTTGGGACCTTGTGAGATGGTGTATATGGACTGAGCCGCAAGGGCGGCTAATAGCTGGATGTGTCAGGCCTCCTTCCTCTTTTCCTCTTCCCAAGCCCCAGCCTCTTCTTCCCGATCATGGCCCTGGAATACGGTATTGCCCGTGGTCAGGAATCCATGTACGCTGCTATTAGGGTTTGTCTAGACGTGTTTTTGTAATCTTTTTTCTGATGTCACATATTGACCGCTAGAGGAATTTATCTCTCAGTATTAGTTGTCCCTAATGTGAGTCTGAATCTAGATTAGTATATTTAGTGAGGGTATCTTGCAGTCTTTCTAAGAAAGTGACTGGATTTTCCTCTGGCCCCCAACTAACAGCTGCAACCTTTGAAGAGCTAATAAATTTTGGCCTGACATTCTTTAGCCCTGTCTTTATGCAAAAAAGGAAGTGGTTTCTTCCCCACATATCATCTCTGTCATTACAATCCCAGGTAGGGTCTGTAGAGGGGTGGCTGTTCCCCAGAGGGAAATTCAGTGTCTGACAAAAGGAGGCCGCTGGCGAATTTACAGGCTTCTTTAATGACTGTCTCTAGTTCAGAGTCAGAGAGTATCTGTCCCAGGATTGTCATGACTGCCTTCCAGGTGAGGCCAAAAGCTAGGCCGATATGCCGGAATCGGTCAATATAGTGATCTGGACTGGTAGTGCAGCTGCCAAGACCAGCCTGAAGCCGTTTTGACTCAGTCAGTGAGAAAGGTTTCTGGACAAGCACAGCACCAGGTTCTCCACCCACCATCCTCACTAACGGGAGATTTGTGAGAAGCCTTTGGGAGTAGATTTGAGTACCCAGGACTCAGTTCTCAATGGCTCTGTGGGGTAAGCTGTGAGACTTTGCCCTTGGGGGATCCCGGGTACTAGGGTAAGGGTAAAGCAGGAAGAGGAATAGAGGAAAGGGTGAGAGCACCATTTAATCCCAGCTAAAAATGGACGTGAAAAATAATGGCTGTGGAGGAGACATGCTAGGGGTGGAGTGAAGGTCCGAGTAGTAGGGGTTCTCAATGGCCCCTACTGGTTTCTAAGATAAAAGAAAGCCTGAACATACGGGATCTCTGCCCACTTACTCAGCTGTTTGCAGAAAAGGTCCAGCTGCATGAGGGTGTTAGGATTCAGAGTTGCATCAAGCGGCCACTGCTCCCAGTCCCCTCGTTGGCATTGGGGCCAAATTGTGTTGCAGAAATCAGTCTTTTCTTCTGAGTGTTTCTGGATCTGTCTGGGACCAATGAGAAACGATACAGCCCAAAGGCATGGTAGCTCGAATAGACTCCTGGTTGCCCCTGTGGAAAGAAACAAATGTGTTACAGAGCCTGGCATCATGCATCCCTGGGTGCATCCCAGAAGTCTCAGTGTCCCAAGACCTGGAAATCTATTCCTGCCTTTGGACATCTCTGATTACAGGACAGAGGCCCAGAGCCCTGTGGCAGCTCCCTAGTTAAGGCCTTAGGGGGCTTCCCGTGATCTGAGGTGATCCCAAAGGGATGGAGACAGTGGAAAGAGAAGCTGGCAGAAGATCTCTCTCGGAGCCAAAAGGAGGCTCAACCAAATGGAAGCTGGAAGAGAGAACACGTTGAGCAGCCAAAAAATCCTATTTGGGACGCGGCTGGGGTTTGGACTTGGGTGTGATTTACTGTGCCTAACTCGTGCAGATGTTGTCTTGTGGGTGGGGGGAAGCCTACTGCATCTGTCCCCGATCTGCAACCACCTTATGCTCTCACCGGAGCCTTCTACCGGTGGCCTGCCCTAGCGGCATTTTAGTGTGGCTGTCCCATGCCCGCCTTTGGCCAGGGTGGTGGCCCAAAGGAACAGGAAAGTAACAGTAACTTACCACGACTCTATCTGAGTCACAGCTCCAAAATATGTTGGGAAGGCAGGAACTCGTATCTGCTGGGGTAATATTTAATATTTAAAAATTTAGGATGTGGGGGGTGGGTAGGGTAGGGACTATAGGAAATAACACCCAGGAAGTCTTTAGCCCAGTTCCTAGCCCTGAGTGAGTATTCAATAAACACTAATGATAATATTCTCCATAGCCTTGCCCAAACTTGAAAATTATAGATATTTTTTAAATGACTAAATTGATTGGTAAAAAATAACAAAAAACCCTACCACCTTGAGTACTTAACATATGTTTCTTACGTAAGTTGTGATGGCAATCATACTTTACTATAATTTGGGTCATTTGTAAGTTATTTGATTAACCAATCTGTCCATTTTCTCCACTGAGATTTCTGTTACTCTGTTATTCTGGGGTTTTTTGTTTATATTTTTGTGTTTGGCCCTGACTGAAACTGTCTTAAGTCATTCACTTGAAAAATAACATGTTACTGTCTTTTCACATCTGGTTTTGCTGATAAGAATGCTTAGATAAGTTTGATTCTCATTAAGCTGAGGGGTTTTGTTTTGCTCACTAGACTATTTTAGGGTTTTCACTTTAGCCATGAGTGTGTGCATTTCATGACAATGTACTTAGGTGTATGTTTTGATTTTGTTTTTGTCCTGCGTGGCACTTCGCTGTCAAATAATTTGCCCTTTTCTTAAGTTCTGGGAAATGTTTTAGCTAATGCATTGGTCAAATATTATTTCCCTTCTAGTCCTTTTATTCTTTTCTCCTGGAAGTTTCTTAGATATTTGAGATCTATTGTCCATTCTTGTCTTACCTTTCGTTTATGTACCAACTTGAAACTAGAAAGCAACCCATTCTCACACCACATATAAACAATCTTGCTGACATTTAGCTTTTATAATATTTCTCCCATTACTACCTTCACAGTATGCTGGGTTTTTTTGCAAAATCACACAAGGCTTTTATCATCTGGTTCCTGTTTCTCTCTCTAGACTCTCCCGTCTTAACTTCCTCCAACTCCAGTCATACTTAGGCATGAATTTTTTCTTTAATGAATGCACCACATTCTCATTTACTTCTATTTGCTTTCCTGGAATTAACCACTCCTTTCAGCTGCCTTCCCAGAAAGACTACCTCTGTCTGCCCAAATCTACCTGTCCTTCAGGTCTCAGGTCTGACCTCTTTCCCAGGAGACTTCCGGGCCCTTCCCGTGTGGGTCAGCACTCTCCCAGGTGCCCCCGTAGCACACCATGCTGCCTGCTGCTATGGTTTAGTATGCACCACACCATATTTTAAATGAATCATACTCATCTCTTTCTTCCACTGTAGACTGTAAACACCTGTGGGGGTTCTACAGAATCTTCACCACTGTACACTATCACAGAGCCTGGACAGGAAAGTGGCTCAATACATATACTTTGAGTTTTAAATGTATAATATTGAATGTGAGGTAGGGAAGAGAGAAAGAATACAACCATTTGTACTCTCTAGAAGCCCTAGTTATGAGGTGGGATAAGTTATGTTGGCTGAGGGTATACTTTTTAAAAGATGGTATTTAGAAGGGGAAGTGAAAAGGGAAATTCCGAAACCTGGGAGAAATCAAGTACGAATGGAGCATTGGTTTTGTGTGGGGGAGGGTAAGCAGAGATTGGGCCAGAATATGAGAGGACAGCCTTGAAAAGGAGAAGGGAGAGTTTCTTTGTCACCAGGAGAAAAGGAGGTGAAAGTGAGAGGCTGAGAGAATTTTTACATTTTTTACAGAAGCTTTTACTCCTTGAGAGTTGAGATACATTTTCTGTGAAGCAGAGAGCAAATTCTACAGATGTGCTTGACAACTGAGGATAGTGTTAGGAGTCCTCATAGGCCCTCTTGTGTGCAGTGCTGCAGAGGTAGGTCATACTCCTTAAAATGGAAGGAAAATATGTCAAGTTTGCCTCTGAACTGATGGCTCAAAATAACCTATTTTCAAAAGTCTTTTATCATTGCCTGAAATCATTGGTGGATCAATAGAGGTATCAACGGCTACCAAAATGACCAAATCATGAGTTATGAAAGACTTGAAAATGCTTAAAATGAACAAGAAAAAAGTGGCTATCAAACAAGGTGAGTTACCCAAACTCAGGACACTACATCAGCTATCGGAGCTCAGTGACCAAAACAGCCGCACGGAAAGTACATGAACTGGTGTACATATCATGGAGTTTTGTATTGTTCTTGATATTTCATTCTTTTTACCAAATGTATTCTGCCAGATGTATAATTAAATATGATTTAATAGTCTTACTTATGTTCACCAAGTCTGAATTTATATATAAAGTCATTGGGTCTACACAGGTTTCTCCCTTTTTCTCATTTTATATAAGCCTATGAAGCCTGGGGCTTCTCAAATATTACCATCAATTGTAAGTACACCATTGCAGGCTAGGTAGATTTACAGAAGCTGCACACAGCTCATTGGGTTTACAAGAACTAAGCAATACTGCCATTGGTTTGCTCAATTTTTGTTGACAGTAAGGGAATAGCTCAAGGCAGTATGCAAAAAGTGAATTTATTTGTTGTGCTAGATACCAATCCTAAAGCAGAATGCCTAAATGGAGCCTGGGAAATCTCAGCAACTTCTCTCTTCCAGAGTGGAAAATCCAAGCCTTATTTCACATTTTTGGCTATTAGTCTTTTCTATGTTTGTTCTCCAGATATTTGATTGAATCCACATATCTTAAATTTTGCATGCACTTTTTTCCTTCACAGAAATTATTTACTGTCTATTACATAAGGAGCTTTTAGATGTTCAGCTTTTTTGCAAAATAGTCAAGAGAACTCAAAAAATTATTCTGTCCCCTAAGAGTATTTTTACAATATATAAATATTATTCTTCTAAACCCACTTCTAAAAGTGTTTTTTGCAAGTTTTCTGGTTTATTTCAAGTAAAACTTAAAAAGCTGGTAAAAAAATTGGCTAGTTATCTTTCAATTGAGCATTTTCACCAAAACAGCATGCAGTGTGATTTTAAGACATTTATAAGATTTCTACCCATTGTTAGACTGAAGTGTTTGCTCTCTCAACAAAGACGTAAAATGGATGCATAAAATATAACACAAATAGAAATCCAAGGCAGAGCAAATAAATACCCACATTCCATAAATGAAGCAAGAAAACAAAGCCAAAATAAGATTGCTATTACAAGCCAGTGAGTTTTAGGTGGTTTGGCAAAAGCTGATCAGTAAACCAGCTAAAATAGAATTCCTGTGTCAGGATAAAATAGTCACATCTTTAAACAAACCCTGGGGTTTCTTTCATAGATATCTCTGAAGGAACCAATAGATATCCTTCAAGAAGAAAAAACTTGAACACAGAAGGACGTAGTTGGATGCTGGAAACTAATATTCATGACATTTGTCAGTAACCATCTAGAGACTTCCACCTTGCTGGGTGGAATCTCTTGACTCTCCTCTCTGTCTCTCTTCCATGTTCTTTTTGATTCCTTTAGTGACCTGGCTTCAGAATAATCCACAGGGGAAGTTGAGACAGCAAATCTGATAAAGCTTCTGACTGATTTTGCAAGAGTTACACCACTTGGCTGGGGCCCATTTAATCATAATCTGGCAATGGGCATATTCAGAAGGTGAATATCACAGTCATCAGAAAGCCAATTCCATATGACCTGCATGCCAAGCACGTTAGCTGCTTCATCTGAGGTGTCCCACTCAGGACTTATAGGGAGAGTTGGGCAGTCCTTCTTAAGGTAAATACACTTTGCAGTGGCTTTTATCCAATCAAGTCTATCAGAAGTCACTCAGGAAAAATCTTCTGTATGTCTGGATCACATATAACCACCTCTAGGCATTCAATAGTGAGCTTTGGGTCCTGTATCACCCCAAACATGCTCTTCTAACCTATAATATTCAAAAGTAAATGCCCCATAGCTGAAAAAGATGGTGGCATGAGAAGTGAGGCAGAAACCTCCTCCCCAAACTACATATAACATGAAAACACAGCAAATACAACTAATCCTGAAAGAGTGAAAAGAAAGAAGACTGAAACAGACTGTCGACTTCTGGGGAACAGAGAAGACCTCATGGAAAAGGGTAAAGTAGCAAAGCTGTGATCCAGCAGGACTAAGCCTTCTCCCCAACCCAGTTCACCGGTGGGAGGAAGAGAAACAGAGAGGAGAGGGAGTAGAATACCAGAACTGCTAAACACCCACCCCTGGAGAACTACTCCGGGAGCACAAACCCACATTACATCATGCTTACGGGGGTTGGAAAGCAAAGACAGGCAGAATACTAAGAGAGACTGAGATTCCAGCAGCTTGTGGAGAACAGGAACCCACAACTGGCTGCTTCAGGACAAAAGAAAGGTGGTCACTTTGAAGGACTTCCCAACAGTGAGAGGGCTGCTAACGGGGTAAGGATTACATAGAGATTGCTGTTCAGGAGAAAGGACAGGTGGACAAAATCATCCCAGCACACTCAGCCCAGTAGGCTGGGAACTTTTAGGAGTTCAGGCTCTCCATTCCCATAGCTGGCAGCACAGACACTCCCCATTGCAGTACACAGCATGCCACTCCTTCCTTCCAGCTGGCACCAGTTCACAAATCTGCTGCCCACACCATTGCACCAGGCCAGCCAGAGGGCATCCCCACCCATGACAGCTACAAGGGTATAACACAGAGGCTCCTCCCTGCATACTTGACCCACTGGCCCTGGCAAGGGAGGCAGGCACTGCAGCCAGGAAGCAGGAAAGAGCTCTTTCCTCCCGGCCGTCATTGGTGCTTCTCACCTGCAACCCCCACCATCACTCCAGGGGATGGGCAGCTCCAGAGAGTACAGCTTCTGGGCAATAGCGTGTGCCACCTACACAAAGATATTATTCCATAGTAAACATTAGAAATATGAAACAGCAAGAGAATCTTGTGCAAACCAAAATCCCTCAAACACCAGAAAGAAGGCTAAGTGAAACTGAAATCACCAATCTTCTTGTTAAACATTACAAAATAAAAATCATAAACATGTTCATGGAGCTATAGAAAAATATTCAAGATCTCAGGGAGGACTTCAAGAAAGAAAAACTGAAAAATATGCTATCTGAAATGAAACATGCACTGAAGGGATTTCAAAGCAGACAAGATGAGTTAGATGAGATGGTAAATGAAACAGAAATTAGAGAACAGGAATACAAAGAAGCGGAGGCATAGAGAGAAAAAAATGATCACTAGGAATGAAATAATAATAAGAGAACTGTGAAACCAATCCAAATGGAACAATATTTCCCTTATAAGGGTACTAAAAGAAGAGAGAGAAATAGGGATAAAAAGTCTCTGAGGAAATAATTGCTGAAAACTTCCCCAGTTCCTGCTGGCTGGAAGAAAAGAGCAGCAGGCTGTGTACCTCAGGGGAGTGTCTGTGCTGTGTTGCCAGCCAGGGGAATGGAGCTCCTGAAGCCCCTAGAAGTTCCCAACCTGCTGGGCTGAGTGTGCTGGGATGATTTTGTCCACCTGTCCTTTCCTGAAGGAAATAGTCTCTCAGGCCATGGAAATGTATAGATCTCCTAACACAAGGGACCCAAGGAAAACAACACCAAAACATATAATAATTAAAATGGCAAAGATCAAGAACAAGGGCAGACTATTAAAAGCAGACAGAGAGAGAAAAAAGGTAACATACAAAGGAAAACCCATCAGGGTATCATCAGACTTCTCAGCAGAAACATTACAGGTGAGAAGGGAATAGCATGATATATTTAGTGCAATGAAACAGAAAGGCCTCAAACGAAGAATACTATACCCAGCAAGATTATCATTTAAATTTGAAGCAGGGATTAAACAATTTCCAGATAAGCAAAAGTTGAGGGAATTTATCTCCCACAAACTATCTCTACAGTGTATTTTGGAGGGACTGCTATGGATGGAAGTGCTCCTAAGGCTAAATAGCTGTTACCAGAGAAAATAAAACCACAGTAAAGGAAGTAGATCAATTACTGAGCAAATACAAAATTAAATCAACTACCCACAAAGTCAGTCAAGGGATACACAAAAAGTACAGAATATGACACCTAATATATAAAGAGTAGAGGAACAAGAAAAAGAAGGGAGAAAAAAACCCTTTAGATTGTGTTTGAAATAGCATAATAAATGACTTAAGTTAGATTGTTGGATAGTAAAGAAGCTGCTCTTGAACCTTTGGTAACCATAAATCTAAAGCCTGCAATGGCAAGTACATATCTATTGATAATCACCCTAAATGTAAATGGACTGAATGCAACAATCAAAAGATACAGAGTTACAGAATGGATAAAAAAAGAAGACCCATCTATATGTTGCCTTCAAGAGATTCACTTCAAGCCCAAAGACATACACAGACTAAAAGTGAAGGGATGGAAAAAGATATTTCATGCAAATAATAGGGACATAAAAGCAGGAGTTGCAGTACTTCTATCAGACAAAATATACTTCAAAACAAAGAAAGTAAAAAGAGACCAAGAGGACATTACATAATGATAAAGGGATCAGTCCAACAAGAGAATACAACAATCATAAATATCTATGCACCCAACATATGATCACCTAAATACATGAAACAAATACTAACAGAATTAAAAGGGGAAAATAGAATGCCATGCATTCATTTAGGATACTTCAACACACCACTCACTCCAAAGGACAGATCAACCAGACAGAAAATAAGTAAGGACAGAGGCATTAGAACAGACTGACCTAACAGATATCTACAGAACACTCCACCCAAAAGCAGTAGGATACACATTCTTCTCAAGTCCACATGGAACATTTTCCAGAATAAACCACATACTAGGCCACAAAAAGAACCTCAGTAAATTCAGGATTGAAACTGTACCAACCAGTTTCTCAGACCACAAAGGTATGAAACTAGAAATAAATTATGCAAAGCAAACAAAAAGGCTCACAAACACATGGAGGTTTAATAACATGCTCCTAAATAATCAATGGACCAATGACCAAATAAAAACAGAGATCAAGCAATATATGGGGACAAATAAAAACAACAACTCAATACCCGAAAATCCGTGGGATGCAGTGAAAGCTGTTGTGAGAGAGAAGTCTATTGCAATACAGGCCTACCTCAAGAAAGAAGAGCAATCCCAAATGAACAATCTAAACTCACAATTAATGAAAGTAGAAAAAGAAGAAAAAATGAGGCCCAAAGTCAGTAGGAGGAGGGACATAATAAAGATCAAAGCAGAAATAAATAAAATTGAGAAGAATAAAACAATAGAAAGAATCAATGAAACCAGGAGCTGGTTCTTTCAGAAAATAAACAAAACAGATAACCCCCTAGCCAGACTTATCAAGAAAAAAAGAGAGTGTACACACATAAACAGACTCAGAAATGAGAAAGGAAAAATCAGTATGGACACAACAGAAATGAAAAGAATTGTTGGAGAATACTGTGAAAAATTATATGTAACAAATTCAATAACTTACAAGAACTGGACAACTTTCTAGAAAAATACAATCTTCCAAGGCTGACCCAAGAAGAAACAGAAAATATGAACAGACCAATTACCAGCAATGAAATTGAAGTGGTAATCAAAAAACTACCTAAGAACAAAGGGGAACCAGATGGCTTCACTGCTGAATTTTATCAAACATTTAGAGAAGACATAACACCCATCCTCCTTAAAGTTTTCCAAAAAGTAAAAAAGGAGGGAATATTTCCAAACTCATTCTATGAGGCAAGCATAACTTTGTAACAGTTTTAAAGTTAAGAAAATTATAAAGAATACAAGCAAAGATTTCATCATGTTATTATGTAAAATGGTTATATATGTTGTGATGTTATACATTTGTGCAAGGCAATGTATTTCTTGAGTTTCAAAAATAATTTAATTTCAACTCTTACTATAATATGAATTAATTTTATAGGTCACTGAAGGCTCCTGAATAAAGAGTAAACTCTAGATCATCAATCACAGATATAGAAATACAATGCTCCTGATATAATCATGGTGTACATAAAATATACAGATAAAATATTTAATTATATAAAAAGCTTGTAAAATGGATAAGAAAATGAAAGTACAAAAATAAAGAATACAAATAATTAACACAAAATAAAATGCAAATTCACAAAGCTGCAACCTCACCATAAATTTAAAAGTCAATTAAAACAATCTTGATGTTATATCTGCAAATATGCATATACATCTAATTAGGAAACTATATGTACTAAAATGAATCCAACTAAGTAAGAAATGAACTAAAGAGAAAAGGAAATAATTGAAAATTTTTTTGGTGTAGAGAAATTATGGTGATTCTTTTATTCAATTTTATCAGTTTCCACATTTTTCTCCATTATACAAATTTTCTTCAGTGAGCATAACAGCAATTTAAGTTACTCGACATATCACCAAAAAAAAAGAAGCATCTGAAATATTGCTTGGTCTTCAAAAATTTTCTGGCGATATTCAGAATGAGATAGCTCTTGTCTAAGGAAAAATATAAAATAACATGTAAAGCTGATATTTTTAAATTGAATAATACAAAAGATAAGTGCACATGTATGTAGAGAGATACACACAGGTACACATATGTATATAAAAGGGAAGCAACCTTAAAATAGCAGTAAAGACACAGAAAGCTACTGATGAGGCGCTGAGGGAAATCAGCACCCCCCCCCACCATAACAACTTAATAGAACATATTCAAAATTTTAAAAATATGAACAAATGCTGCTGCAACTCCCCTTGTTTTCAAAAGGTACATTTAAGCTGCTTTCCCAAAACATGTGCTTGTTAATATGTGAGTCCAAGGGACTGCTCACTCTGAATTTCAAGGCAATTTCTGACAAAGTTTCAGGGAAAGACTCCTCGGGTGGTACTTGTATATAAAGGGAACTCATAAATCTGAGCTCTCACAAACTGGTGCATGCAATCATGCAGCCTCCCTTACATATTTCAGCAAGAACATTTTTTTACTAAATGTCATATTTCCAAAAATTTCTATTTCAAAAACCTTCTGAGCTTGTGGTTTTATTTCCACAATACCCTGTGCCTGGTTCTTTAGATGATTTTTTAATAGTTTGTATTGACTTTATCACAGATTTTCCATCATCCTTAAATTTAAAGGGAAGCATCATTGTACAATTTATTTGTTTATTAACTAAACATATGAAATATTACTAATATTGATATCAATGATTTTTAAAATTATACACATTGGCATTGACAAAAAGTGAATAGGTTGAGGTTTTAAGGGCCGTCTGAATGAGGGAGGAGTTTCCATCTCATGGATGTATCAACTTCTTCATCAAGGTTTCCCAGCTCTTGCTCTTTAGAAAGTTCTAAGAATACCTACATAGGTGACAAAGCAAAGGAAAAAGGATTATCAAGTTGCTGATTGTCTTACACATAAATAGGAAAAATGCAGGTTACATTCATGTGACATTTGCAGGGATGATGCAAAACCATCGGAGCTGACTCACCTTTTCCAATGTGCACTGAGAGAGGCTATATTCTTCCAGGTTAAAGTTTTGTTTCACTGAAAGATAAGAAGGCTGGTAGTAGATGCTTATAATTTGTTACCAATAATTTTTTCAAAGCCATACAAAAGAAAAATGCAAATCAATATAAATGGAATGCAAAATTGAATAAACAAAAGTTTGATGAAAGAATGGAATAATGAAAAGTCATAGGGTTAATACAAATGCATATTAAATTATCCTTGATATTAGAATTTTCTCATGTTACATTTTGATGTATGGCAAGACACATAAGTTTCTTGCAGATCTACATGATTGATTGTTATATTCTTAAATGTGAGGAAGATTTCAGTTCCCTTTAAAGGGACCCAGTACTTCTCTGCAACTGCTACAGCCAGTTCCTCTGCTGTGCCGGCTCTCTGCTGTGCTTCCCACAAGGAAATCTGCTGAGACTGGTCACCAGATCACATATTCATGTGTTCACGTTCACTGTTAAACCCTGAGACTTTTATAGAGTGAGCCACCCTTAAGTGCCAGGGACAGAGAAATGACTAAAACAGCATAAACAAAACCCCTACCTTTGTGCACTCTGTATTCTTGTGGGAGGAATATAGTCATTAAAAAAATAAGCATTTAAATATATTAAAAAGTAAATAATGATAACTGCTATGGAGAGAAAAGTAAATGTAAAGGACATAGGAAGTGCTAGGCACCCATTTTACAGGATCTTTGGGGAAGGTCACAGTAATCAGGTAATAACTGAGAAGAAACTTATAAAAGCACCCAGGATATTTAAGAAAGGAATTCCAGGGAGAGGATTAGCAAGTGCAAGGTCCTGAGGCAGGAGGGTGCGTGTCTGGGAGCATTCAGGGAGAGCAGGAAGTGAGCAGGTGTCTGGAGTGGAAGCAGCAAACTGGAGACTTGTATCATCCTAAACGCGATGAGCCAGGCACTGTTCTAGGCACTTCACAAGTAGACTCATTAATCCTCTTAACAGCCCTGCCAACCGGGCACTGATGTTGTCCCTCATTTCAGAGATGAGCATCGAGACATGAAGGGAGTAAGCAGCTTACTAGCTGGAAAGCGGCAGCGCTGGGTGGGAACCCAGAGGGACCGGCACGAGCGGTTGAGCTCTTCACCACTGTGCTGTGTTGGGAAGTTACTCCATGATGGTCAGCTGTTGGGAATGTCCCAGTAGAAAGCAGAAAAAATCATGTCGTAGAGAGGGAATGGACAATTCCAAGTGGCAGAGGAGCTATGCCCGGCACAGCGGACAGCCAGAGACACTGGCAGTTCATTCACGGCAACAGGAGGGCAGAACAAAGCACAGACAGGCGGCCGATGGAGCAGTGGGAGGTTTTCTGTTGCTTTTATTTTATTAGTGAAATATAAGCAAGGGTTCCAACTCTGGCAGAAAAGCAGGAAGGAAATGTCTATGGAAGGAAAGAGGAGAGATGTCATGGGTCAGGACACTTGGTAGGAATGGGCTGTGTAGAAACGGCAAAGCAGGCTGCGCCCAGGGGCTCTCTGAGGAGCGTGTCGTGAATTCACAGTAACCCAGTTAAGTATGACTTATGTTTTCTGCACCAGAGATTAACCTCTTTCCAGAGAGAATCTTAGTTGACCATAGATGGGATTAAATCCCACCATTATGTACCATTAGAAATTCTTAAAATCATGAAGTATTTACATATTTTTTAAGTTTATTACACAATTACCTACCATTAAATTATTAGCTAAGTCTGAAATCATGTTCCAAAAGTGTCATTTTAAAATGGTAATTCTTACCTGCCTCTAATTTGTGAAAGGCCAGAGAGACAGGGCGAACATCCACCACAGGGAGTTTATAGGCCATGAAGGAGGAATACCTGGGAATAGGAAAGCGTCATGTTTGACCTTGAGTCTCAAGGGGACAAAATGACCATCAAAATAAATACTGGTGTTAACAGCAATTTCCTTTTTTTTAAAAAAAAATGCAATTGTTGAATCACTGTGCTGTACATCTGAAGCTAATATAATATTATATGTCAATTATATTAATGAGAAGAGAACCTGAAAACAATTTTTTCAAATAAGCAAAATTAAAGAAATGTAAATTAGAATATAGCTTCCAGATGAAATAAATAAAATAATTTATAAATGGACAATTCTTAAAATGGGCTTTGGTAGCTGGCTGTTAGAGGTAGTTGTCCTAGAAATAATCCAGCCTCACTGGGTCATTTATGCTCAGATTATGCAAACCTTTAACCGTTTTCTTGTTGAACACAGATATTCTGAACTAATCCTTCTGATGGTTCAAATTAGGTCGGAATGAATTCCAACTTAACATTTCATCCTAGTCAACCGAAACGTAGGGAAAAAGAGATAGGAGTTTGACAGAGAGGGACATAAAGTAGAGAGAGTCAAGTCTCTCACTAAAAACTTACCTGACCTTGAGGTGGGGAACAGCCAGAACTGATTTTTGGCAGTTTTGTTTCCACAAGCTACTTCTACCTGGATGACCTCATGCCCCATTCTCAACTGGTTCCCAAACAGAAATTTGATGTTTTCAGGTGGCCCTAATGCTGCCCAGACCTCCAGGGCCGGCCCTTGACAGCCCAGCCCCTGCTCATCCAGTATTACCGTCCAAGACCTTCCCACCTGTGTCAAAACCACATCTCAGATTTGTGACACCAGGGCTGTGGGAACAGGACTGAGTTACATGCCCTGGCATAGGCCTGTGATACTTGCAGCACATCTATGTGCTACAGCGGAAATAGCAGTTGTTATGCCCTGCTACTTTGGTGTGATTATCCCTCCAGGGAATTTCAGAAGCAGCTCCTGCTCCACGTTCTTGCCCTCCCCCCAGTCGCACAGAGACATACGCAAACACACACACACACACACGCACACACATATGCCTTTCCAGCTCCATTTTGAGGCATGAAAAACTCCATTAAAGGGAGACTGTTCAGTTAGCTCAATTGCTGTTTGTTCCCTTTAAGGGGGTTAGTTCCGTCCTTTACACTGTAAATACCTACATCTTTTAAGCATGTTCAGGGAGGCCCAGGGAAGGTACCAACACCCCGGCTGCAGTCAAGTGTGGGTTACAGTCATCAGAAGTTCCTTCTGCCTGGCCTCCAGGTCCCACTCTGGACTGGGGCCCAGCCTTGGTGGCCAAGGAGGCCCATGTAGGGTGTCCCCAGGCCTTCCTGAGGGTCATGGATTCCTAAGGGACTCCCAAATCTCTTATAATCTAGACGACTCAATACATCAGTTTTTGAGGCCCCTGATTTTTCATTATGAAGCAATCTCTCACAGAGCAGAAAAGGAACCACTGAATGGGAAAAGCCTACAGGTTTCTCCACAATCAGAAATTCCTTTTACCTCTCCTGCTGTGCAGCCTGTGGAAAAAGCTTCAGAATCTCAGCATGGACCAAAGGCACTTGAGAAGGGTCCTTCACTTTTAGTTCTAGAATGTAATCTTCACCAAGTTTGCTTTTCAGATGTTGGATGGAGCCGATGCACCTATGGGCAAGAAGGAAAACATGTTGGAAAATGGTGAGCCTTCAACTTCTTACATTATTTTTAAATTCCACATGTAAGGGAAAGGGCCTCCCTGAGGGGGCAGGAAGGAAGAACTCCGGTGGCCCACAGCGATTTTCCCTTCTCACAGGGAATCAATCCAACATGAGGGGTCAGGTGCAGGCTCTGGGGAGACACCCACCTCAGCCTTCCGGACACCAAGATGGCAACACGGTCACAAACGGCCTCGGCCTCGGCCAGGTAATGGGTGATCAGGATCGCCCCCTTCTCTGTGTTTTTAATGGCTGCCTGGATCATCTTCCTGAAGCAAGCCAAAAAAGTTCCATTAAAAAGAAGGGTAGAAAAAGAGAGATGGAAGGGGAGTTTTATAGATAAAATACAATTTATGAATCCCATTAGGACCTAATTCAAACAAAACAGGGAAATGTGAACACTGACTAGGTTCTTGATACATAAGGAAAAGTTTTTAATATTTTTAGGTATGCTATTTGTGTTCTGGTAAGTTAAAAATAAAAAATAAAGAAAGCTTCATATCTTTTGGATATACTAACTGAATATTTATAAATAAAGGATATGCTGCCTGGTATCTGCTTCATTGTAACTGGAGAGTGGGGAAAGGAAGTGGGCAGAGGTATACGAGAAGAATACCTTGATCTTATTTTGGTAACTTGAAATGGGGTGATGGGTATAATCGGCTCATAAGTGATTCTGTCTACATTTGTATCAAGTTTTCATAACTCAGTTCTTTTAAAAAGCTTGGAAAATATCAGACAATCACAAACATGAAACTAGATTGGAGAATTTTATTGACCCAAGTGCAAAGTCATAGATGGAAAAAAATGGTCAGAGGAGCTGAACAGACACTTCTCCAAAGAAGAAATTCAGATGGCCAACAGACACATGAAAAGATGCTCCACATCGCTTATCATCAAGGAAATGCAAATTAAAACCACAATGAGATATCACCTCACACTAGTAAGGATGGCTGCCATCCAAAAGGCAAACGACAACAAATGTTGGCGAGGATGTGGAGAAAGGGGAACCCTCCTACACTGCTGGTGGGAATGCAAATTAGTTCAACCATTGTGGAAAGCAGTATGGAGGTTCCTCAAAAAACTAAAAATAGAAAAACCATTTGACCCAGGAATTCCACTCCTAGGAATTTACCCTAAGAATGCAGCAGCCCAGTTTGAAAAAGACAGATGCACCCCTATGTTTATCGCAGCACTATTTACAATAGCCAAGAAATGGAAGCAACCTAAGTGTCCATCAGTAGATGAATGGATAAAGAAGATGTGGTACACATACACAATGGAATATTATTGAGCCATAAGAAAAATAGAGTTTTTTAAAAATTAAGAAAAAATACATAAGCAAATTTGACAACTTTGGTGAAAGGGTTAAAAGGGGAAATGGGGAAAATCTGGTGGTAAATTAATGGTTTCTAGGAAACAGCTATAGACATCTAATAATTCATAGACAAAATTAAATTACACTCCAGCTTGCAAGACCTAAAACTAACAACATGGTTGTTGTTTCTTTAAAATGTGAATATCACATGAATAGGGTACAACATTAGAGAGTCTGCTTGTTAAATATTTGTTTTCCTAATAATATGAATTATTTCCACTAAAGCAGAAACCAGTGGATTTGATTTTTCATGCTCAGTCAAAAAGTGCAGCTTTTCCCTGAGGTTATCGCTCCTGGCTCGAGTGTTCCGGTGCTTCTCACCACATCTGCTGCTGCCCGGTTGGATCCATGCCTGAAGACGGTTCATCCAGAAGCAGGATAGGTGAATTTCCCAGGATGCTCAGCATAACACACAGCTGAAATGCAGAGAAACACCTCGATTTGCCACCACTACCACGTCAGTCCTCAGAATAACACCACACACCACACATACCTTTCTTTTGGCTCCTGCTGTTAGTTTCTGTACTGGAACATTCAACTGTTCACACAGTTTGAAAGCATCCACCAATCTGGTGAAAACAGGATGAGCACATCAGATCGAGAGAGTATTTTGAGAAACTGCAATCACATGGAAGAATAACAGCCTTGGAGAGAAGCAGTATTATTCTCAAAATTCTAACTCCCAGGATCAAAGAACAAAAGCAGTTTGTTTTAGATATGGAAGATGTTTCATCTTACAAAAAGTTTTTAAGAAAATAACTAGAATTCTGATTTCGGAACTGAGATGAATGAGTATTGATGATTATCATTCACTTAACATTGCCAATTATTTTATGCAGTTATTTCTCTTAAAGATCTCTTCAGCGGGGACCTAGGAGACAGCTCCTGTTCTCCATCCCTGTTCTACCACTGACACGCCACTCTCATTAGTGAATTCACCATCAACCATGCAGCCTCCCTGCCTCTTGACCCAGAGGAATCACATGACTTATCTGTACCTTGAGATGGTGATAGTGGTGTCCGCCTTCCTCATCCCCTTCACGGCGGCAAACACCTCCAAATGTTCCCTCACTGTCAGGCGGGGCCACAGCGCGTTCTCCTGAGGACAGTAGCCCAGGAACCTGATCACGCCGTCCCCTTGATGATCCCCAACTGAACCACATCCTTTCAGTTCCACCTAAGAAAGCGAACTGGCTTTAGAAACACACATAGCCTTTCCTCCAATCATGCAATTACTCAAGAAACTGACATATAGGTCATAAATGCCTAGGTTCTTTGAGCATCAGAGAAATGTTATAGAAATTATTTAATACATTTATTATAGAAAACAACTTAAACTACTAAGAGTATAGTCTTGCAAAGATATGGCTTGCATATATCATGAAAATTTTATTTTGGGAATGGAAACTGTTGCTTATTTTTTACTACCTTTCCAGCCGTTGGCTTCATGAGCCCAGATATCATTCTAATAGATGAAGTTTTACCAGCACCATTGGGTCCCAGCAATCCCAAAATTTCACCTGAAAGAGAATCACTGACTATCAGTATTGGAAATGAAATATTAACATAAGCCGGTTTCTTCAATAACCTGAGCTATGTGTACCCTTTAGGACCATTTTGAAATTTATAACATATAGGTAATCCATGTCACCAAAATATGTTAACTCTTATAATTACATATAATACTACTGAAAAGTTAATGGATTTGACATCAATACATCTGTCTTTCTTTCCTTCAGATTATTTTTCCAGCTAAAAACGTACCTAGATTGTTTTCAATGGTAAATGGTTAATGTGCTGAGTACTCGTGTAAGTGATTTCTAAACTTAGGAAGTCAGGGATATTTTCTCCATCCCAAATTCCACCACCAGTGTCTGAGTCACGATCAACTCTCATATGAACTGATAGAAAAGCCTCTAACTTTGTCTGCCACCCAAATTCATGAACAAACAATAGCCATTGTGTAAATAAAATGTAAATTACATGGTAAGAAAAAGCGAGCTAAAAACCCTTCCAATGCATTCCACTAACTGGGCATGAACCTAAAGATTTGCTGTATTTATATATCCAAAATTGTACCTAATCTGGCCCCACTCACCTCTGACTTCATCCCTTACATCCGCAGATGCATACACTGCTGCTTTGTGCCTCAGCCAGTCCAAAGGCATTCTCATGTCTGAGTCCCCACCTCAGTGTTTGCTCTGTCTGAGAGGCTGTCATCTCCCCATGCTCATGTGGCTGGCACCTCATCACCAAGATCTTGGCTTAAATGTTACCGCTAAAGGGGGGTCTCCCCTAGCCCTAAGTGAACCCTCATAAGCCCCAAACACTCATGTCCTTTCACATATTTGAGCGCTTCCTACAGAGTGCGCTTGTGTGATATCTGATACTTTTCTTGATAAGTTATTTTTGCTTCCTGACCCTCTGAGTAAGTAAAGTCCTTGAGAACAGGAACTTGCCTATTTCTTTCATAACTATATTCAGAGCTTAAATCATTTCTGGCACACTCAAAAAATGTATCTTGAATGAATGACATGAGTGCATCATTCAGCAAGTACCACAGGGCCTGTAATAGAGACGTTCAACAGGTATTTCTACAAATAATGGTGAATAAAAAAGTGATTCTTCCAAACCTTTTTTAACACAGAAGGAGATATTTCTTGGTGCTATTTTCTTCTTCCTCTTTGAAAAGCAAGTTTTCTTCGGGCCTGCATATTCTTTGTGTAGGCAGCTAGCGATTATAACAGGTTTCTGGAATAGATGATGGCATGATTTTCCTGTTAAACTTCAGAGACTGTACGTTCCTGTGTTCTCCCTACTGGAGCTGTCCTTGCCCTACGTCATTAACCAAACCATGTTTTCAGTTAAGTATTCCACATTGCTTGTTTCAAATGTAACAGGCATCGATGCTAACGATATTCCTTACTTCTAAAGGGACTGAGATAACTCACTGCCTTTCGGAACAGAAATGTCTAAGCTCATGGAAACATCACAACATCTAAGTCAAATAAAAGAGTAAATAACCTTTAAAAGCTCAATTTCTACTTAGCATTTTTATAGCAAATCTCATGTAAATTCCTCGACTTAGGAAATTTTTGGTTTGGAAATTGCAGCTCTACGTATCAAAGCCCATTCCTCTCAAAAGAAGAATAAAACCATTACATTTGGTATTGTTCTTTCTGTTTCCAGGACACTACAAAGAAGGGTTTGCATCTTTAAGAATTATGAAAATGCATCAGACTCCAAACTTTCAAAAGGAAAACCAGCATATCAGCCTCTATTCTTGGTAGTTCTTGCCTAGTTCCACGACCACCCCCTTTGTCACCGGCTTTTCTACCTCCTCGGAGCTCGCCATGGCCAGCGCTGTCGCTGCTCTGATTCTCTCTGCCTGGACATCTTCATCTTCATCAACAGGTTCTTCTGGGTTTGCTCGAGCGTCTCTACTTTGGGGGGAAATTCTATGGAAAAAAAAGAAATGTATGACATTTTCTAGTTGCTCACGATGCACCCAAGCCAGCTTCTCTGTGATTCTACCACAGGCCTTTCTTTCAATGAGCTGGGCTAATGACGCCCTGGGAACAATGCTGCTTTTCCTGAGAACCCCCATCCCGGTAGCCAGATCCCTTTGGGTATTACTTCCATTCTTTCCACAGTTAGAATCTTTGATACTTTCAAATTTGCTGGCAGGTACTGCCACTTCTTTCAAAATCAGGTCACCTGCTCTCTCTCCGTTCCCTCTGAGCCCATCTTCATCACACCTGACATTTGCCTCGACACCCGTTAGGATTCGCATTCTGAGTGATGCTGCCAGACCAGTTCTGCCCCATCTCTCCTGTTCAAGGGTGACCACTAGTCACGGCTGGGAGAATGGCATGTTCGAGTGCTCATCAAATTTTTGAGGGGCTGAAAACTTTTCCTCAGCTGGGTAGAGGCAGAACCCTTCCTGAGCGCCCTATTTCCTGGCAGTCAGCCAGCAATCCTCTGGCCGTCAAGAAAATCAGCACACTGTCTAAATTGTAAATATACAGCCGTATTAACAGGTTGATGGTGAGGCCCCTATCTGGGACTATGAAAACACAATAATAAGTACAAAATTAAGTTTTATCCCAACCTGAAAATAGGATCCTTCCGCATTATATTCTTTCCATACTTTGTTTCCATGCATCTTAGAACAAAAAGAAACAGCAAAGCCTGGAAGTAAGGCTAAGAGCAAAAAAGAAAATAAAAATAATAGTTATATTTAGGCCTAAGTTCACAAATATGATTTGAACATTTGAATTTAATTGGTGGCCTTTTGTCTTCAGGTAAAATAAATGTAAATCATTCCTATAAATCAGGGGGGGAAATCTAGCTCCACAGTGACAGTCAGATGTACAGTGACCGTCCAGCTTAGCGAACCTGCCTTCTTTCTTGCCCTCACGATTCACATCTGGTCTGTCAGCAAATTCTATCTCCCCTACTTCCGAATCACCAGGACCCAACTACTTTCACCCTGTGCCCACTCACTTTCACCCACTACTGTGCCACTCCCACCAGGTCCAGCTCATTATAATTTCTCACTATAGTATTGCAACATCTTGAAACCTGGTCTCCCTCTCCTCCTGTGACTCAAACATCTATTCTCAACACAATAACTAAAGCTACTCTTTTAAAACGTCAAGTCTGATCACTTCGCTTTGCTTAAAACCCTCCAGTGACTCCTTGATTATTCAAAGAAAAGTCAGTCTTTGCAGTGACCCAGAGGGCTCTGCGTGACCCCTCCTGCCCACCTCACACTTTACCCCATTCCGCCTGTGACCTGCTCCATACCTCTCTCCCCACTGGTCACTGTGCCACACCGTACTGGTCACCTGGCTGACCCTGGAACACACCAGTGTCACTCTTGTCCCCGCCTTCTGGAATGCTCTTCCCTGAACTCTACCTCCTGTTCACTTCCTTGCCTCCTTCGGATCTTTATTTCTTAGCCAGGCCACCTGTATACAGTATTCCTGACCACCTGCATACAGTATTTATTTAGCTTAGTATCTGTCCCCTCCAACCAAAATATAAACTTGACGAGGGCAGGGACTTCTGTCTGTATTTGTTCTTAAGCCTAGAAAAGTACTGGCACATTGTATTCAAAGACAGTAGTCTTCTTCAGCTTAAATATACCAATGCAATGATGTTTCCCCTTCCTTTTATTATTCAACTTTGGCCTTTTTATCTCCAATTCAAAGGATTTGAGTTACATCACATCTGCATTTTTTACAAGCACTCTCCAATTTGGAGGGGGAAGTAAAGAGGATCAATAAACATGAAAAACTAATTTTATATTGAACTCGGGACTTAGAGAGTCCATTCATGCATATAAAAATAGCTCCAGGAATTAGGATCACGCCTGAAGATAACTGCTTATTCTAAGACTATACGAAATGTTTTCAAAGCGGGCACCCATTAGAGAAGATCAAATGGTTACTGTAATAAATGATAACTATGCGAAAAGTAGGTGATGGTGAAGGAAGGCCTTCTTACTATCAGGCACACTAGAAAGTCAGCTTCTCTCAGGTCGTAATTTGGGTCTTCGTATTTTGCGGAGCTGTGGATTCTCTGCAAAGACAAAAAAAATGGCTAAACAGAATCATCAGCTCTCTGATTTGCACTTAAATAATATGGAATTGCACATTTGGATACTTCCCTTATTAACTAGATTCCCCCATGCTCGCTGGAGACAAGCATTTCCCTGCAGAGAAGAGGGGGCGCCCCCTACTCAGCTCTCACTGTTTCTCAATGAGCAGCTAACTTCTGTGTGTTCCTCCCTTCCAATGATTTCTTTTAAATCTTTTGCTTTAATGTTTGCTGAAAGGCTAAGGAAAGTGTAACAGAGAGAGGTGCCTGCATTGTGAAAAATTCTAGAGATTGACAATATTTGTGCTAAATGCCTCTCCTAAGCTTTTCTAAGACCCCTTCCTCTAATGGTGACTGTTTCCCACCAAATAATAAGTCACATTATTATTCTTTCTTCTTCAACGAATGTATTCAGAAAGTCACTCCCTCCTCCTAAATAATTTGGGTTCTAGGTTATTGTAGTTCACCTTGCAGTTCTACTTGCATTTTAGGAGATAGAATGTTGTAAGCAAAGGAATGAATTTTCAATTGAGAATTCCAGACATTGCTTAGCCAATGGAAAACGTTTTTGCAGATGAAAGACTTTCCCCAGCCCCCAAGACAAATGATTAGTGAAGCTCTATATTTGAACTTTCATCCAGGATTTTTTCAGGGACTTACCAAGTATGTTCCTGACAGAGCTATTCTGCTCATCTCATCATTCACGTCTTTCTATCTGAATCACATTCAGTTTCTTTAATGCCTCCTGGTCTCTCCTGCTTCAGTGCATTTGCTTCACTCTACAGAACATGCTTACCTCCGGCTCCACTCTCCCACTAATCAATTTTTACTCATTCTTCAGGACTCTGTTTGAACACTGCTTCCCTCAGAAAAGTTCTCTGGCTTTCCACAGCAAAACAGCTGTGCTTCCTATCTTACCCTTGGCACCCTGCCCCTCTCCTTTGTAACCTCTGACCCTTTGCATTGACTGGATTCAGTTGGACATTGTCTCCACTGAGCTCTGTGAAAGGAGGCATTGGGTTGCCCTCTTCTCAGGTGTTCCTAGTTAGTAGCTGTGCCTTAACATGAACACAGAATAGTGTTTGATACATATTTCTGAATGAATGAATGGTATTGTACATGAGTTTATCCTCACACTGGATAAGGAATACCCATTAAATGAGGCAATGGCCAATCTTGCATTACTTTTGAATAGTGTTTGACAATGCTTATGTTTTGCAAAGTGCGAATGGCAATGCTTCTTAAATAGCTTTACTGGTGTTACATTTTCATGCCAAAAAAACTCACACATTGTAAGTGTACAATTCAAGGAGTTGTAGCAAATTTACAGAGTTGTGAGAACATCACCACAATACAACTTAAGAACATTTCCATTACTCCAAAAAGATACTTGGTATGCAATAGCAGTCACCCCCATTCCCATCCAGGAAACTACCAGCCTACTGTCAACCTTTACTGATTAGGCAGAAAACTTTAATAGGGTGCATATTCAATATTAGTGACACAGTTGGTAATATTTCTTACCCATGCCAAAAAAGTTAGAAATCCAGCCAAGGTAGAAGAGGGAACAAATATCATGCCAGAAAACATGGTCTGTAAGTCACGGTGATGTACTGTGATCTCAAGCATGATGGTGGTGGTCTACAAGGCAAATTGAAATGTATTGCATGTCAGATCTACTCAGTCCACTGACAGTAGAGAAAATGTTAGATGTAGGTGTTCTCACCCTATATAACAGAATTTTATCATATGCAGATTCACCCCTTTCAGAGGGAGAAGAGAAAGGATGAGCTTTTGTTAATGAGAATATGTATGAACCTTTAGCTCCCTGAAAGGGAAAAAATCTGGAGATTAAGGTGAAAGCTAAAACGACCAAACAGACTTCATGAGAGTGCATTAGTTACAATCTAAGACAGTAGGATGAAGAGAGAAGTTAGCCAAGGAAACACCATTGTTGCAGTATAAAAACCTACACACATTAGAAAGTTATATGGACAGTTATTTTAAAAAGTCCTTATTGCCCCACACCTAGACTACAGCTTTCTAACTGTCATCCCTGCTTCATATCTTCCCCACTCCTAACAAATCATTTTTCTGAGATTGTTCATTTTGATTGTAATGGGCCCATTTTCTTTAAGAATACTGTAACTGTGAGATGAAGGGATAAATGTAATTTTGTATTTTTCTGTTTTAAGGATCAGTTTATCAGTCACCAAGTGTGTACTGAGCACTGTATGGAACCTTCACTGGGTCTCATTAATGTATGAATTATAATAAAGGTGGTAAGAATAATAACTACTAAATTCACTGAATATTTCACATGTGCCAACCATTAAGAACTGAGCATGAGTTGCTTATTTTAATCCTCACAGCAATTCTATAATGTGGGTGTTCCTATTACACCCTCTTTACATATGGGGGAATATAGGGCCCAGAGTTGTTAAATAACACCCTCAAGACCACAAACTTAGTAAGTGACAAAGCTGGGATTCAAAACTTTACGTGGGTGATTCCTAAGGCATTCCTTATGCCAGTAAGTATACTATTGGAGGGCTTGCTGTATAAGGGAAAATTGTTTCACTACTAAATGAATTCATAGTGTGGGGGAATATGTAATCTTCATATCAAAAATGATTGGGAACAGAATCTAATAACTTCTAATCAAGTATTCAGTAAAAGCACAATTAACATTTTAGATGATAAAATTTTCTCATTTTACAACCACCACAATCTCTCTACAAAGGTAATGCACGAGTGTTCACATTTATATGTTTCTCATCTCTTAGTCTCCATGACATAACATTGTTCTATTTTTTCTCCTTATTTTTTATAACAATAAGTCCTTTAGTCCACTCAGCTGACTCCTCTTGGTCTTATTATTATACAGTGTGATTTTTTTTTATATTTTGAACACAGAAATTTTTGTTTTACAAAATCTACTTTGCCCCTGCTATACTGCCTTGTCTTATTTTAATCCATAAGAATTCAAAAATACAGTAGCTATACTAGTGGAGCCGAAGGATTTAGTAATATGGTAACTGTTGAACCACTGTGCTATATACTTAAAGCTAATATAAGATTGTATATCAACTAAAAAAAGTCAGATCATAATAGCCACTTGGATTTACATGCAGAGTTTCTAAAAAGAAACCTTGAAAAAAATATGCATCTCAGAGAAAATTCTGTGTGTATGCTCTAATAAAAATATTAATCCATAAAAAAATAGTTGGCGGCAAAGGAAAAAGGGTACCCAACATGTCAGATATATTTCCGTTTTAAAAACACAGTGTTTCAGAGTCACATGTTGGGCTCTCTGCTCTGCTCCTTTATTTGTTCATATCACATTAGGGAGGGTGGTCCCTGCCCCCTAAGCCAAGAGATGAAAGTTAGTTATTGGTCCAGCTGACTGTGCTGTTAGCAAGTTCTGGAAGGTCTGCCGTGTTCTGTGGAACTGATGCACTTTGAAGTCCTAGACCTTAGCTGAGAAATTCCCATGCACAATTTTTTCCAACCCAAAGCATCACTACAGAGCTGCTTCCACGGGAAGACTGGCCGCCCTGCTCGGCTGCTCCACTGAAAGCTGAGGCACCGCCATCCCGCTGCCGCCGAGCGCTCCCACCTCTGAGAGATCGTCAAACAGGCACAAACTGGGAGGAGTTGCACAATAAATAAGGGGCTGGTTTTTCACTTGACACATAGCAAAAATGCCTTCATCTAGACATGCGTTTGTCCCAGTCTGGAATGGTTCCTGTTCAAGGAGAGGCAACACAAGAGTGGGAAATGCCGTAACGAAGGGACCGTGACTCCAGGCTGCTGATCACTAAGGACCAAAGAGCAGAACTGTCTCCCAGAGGCTCATCAGCAAATTCCAAGCCTCACTCAGGCTGGCAGTAACCGAACTGTCACAGCCATATTAGCCAATAATCCTGACATCACTTGACCATCAACTCCAAAAAAGACTTTATTCAGAGTTGAAACTACAGAAAAGTGTAGACACCAATTCTTTGTGTCCCTATGCTGGACATACATGAGTGCTGACTGAAAAGAAATGACTATTAGATTCTCTTCTACCGACATCCGTACTGATTAATCAGCATTTGGGTTTACACTGGGTAAAGGCAGTAGGTCTGTTGACTGCACAAAAATGTTTCCATACAAAGTATGAATGGAAAGACTTTTGGTATATCTGCATGACTCCCTAAAGCCAGTCTTCCAAGTGAGGTATGGCTATAGTTTTTCCTATAAATTCTTACTTGGACTGAGTTTTCCTGAGATGGTAAGAGGGATGATAAAAAATAGACACTACCTGCTGAATACCAAAAAATACAATCTAGAGAAGCCAAATCAGAATGTTGTCCACTGAGAAGGGGTAAGTGAATAGCTCCCTGCTGATCAGGACAGTCCAAGGCTAATTTCTTAGAGAAGTCAGTGGGTGATGTCAGATGTTTTTTCACAGCATATAGTCTTTGCCTGGACTCTTCTCATGGTTTCAGGATTTCCACTTCAAGAACTGGGAGCTGTGTCTGCAAGGCAGATATCCAACCACTGGTTGGGAACATCAGCTAAAGTGCTGGGATTCACTCTGGGTCTCCAGGGCCTTGGTAAACATTTCCATCCTGGTTTTCAGTAATCTTGGACTTTTGGTAATCTTTCATTCATATTTATTAATAAGTTATCTGGCATAGGTATAAAAACATCTTCAGTCTCTGAAATTATTAGCATTGAAGTTAAGCAAGGCCATCTGGGAAGACTGCAGAAATGCATTGTATTGTCAAATGTTATAAAGCTGATTTTTACTCTTATTATTGCCAGGAATCCCTGTATTCTGAAGAATAGTCATCTTGAAGAGTCATCAATAGTAGCATCTTGAACTTTAGGTCTCCTGTAAAGTTCTCCCTAAACTTCACTCAGAGAGTTGCACATGATTCTTCAGAAACATCATTGAATCAGTGACATATCACAGTCCCTCTCTTTTCTGTGTACAGTTTTAAGGTATTAATTTTCCCCACTGCTCAAGGCAAAAGTGAATATATTTAATGCTACATTGAAAGTTTAAAAGAGAACTCTATCTCCCAATTTACATGTTTATATAAGTACTTACAATATAGAAGCAAAATGACCAAAGGCTACAATATTTTCTCCTCTTGCGCAAAATAAATGATATCACATACGTCAAGAAGACCAGAGACGCTGCATAACCGAACGTCACTACGACCTGAAGAGAATACAGATACCAGAGCAAAAAAGAAATATTGACTGAGGGAAAATTAAATTAAGAGTGTTTTTTAAAACATCTTTTGCATATGCACTTTGCATGATTCCTTGTTTTAGTTTATGACAAAATAAAGATGAACATATCTTCATTACATAGACTATCCAATGTTAAAATTTATCCTAAATTACTTCATAAGATACTGGTTATTGCAATGTGCTACTTACCAAAGCGAACACCATTCGACTTGTGACGTAAGTGTGTGCTCTGTTTGCTATGTAGAAAATTAAATACATTGAAAAAATAATAAAAGCGAAGAGGTTAATATCCACCAGTGCTTGCCCAAGCCAGTAGGCGGAAGTATAGAGGCCTGAAATCCACAGCTGGGACTTAGCTCTTTTCTGATGAAAAAAAAAAACAAACACAGGATATACATAGATTCACTTAAAATCCAAATCCAAAATACACACATTGGAAAATATTTTAAGACATATAACCTCATCTTTTAGTCTTCTAATAATTTTAATTATGCATATACTGCTTAGGAGCCTGAGGTCCAGAGCCAATTCCATAAATGTGGCCACTTTGAATTGATTATTGTTTTATTTTATAGGTTGGGTTCACATCACCATTTCAAACCATGCATAATGAATAGAAAAGCAGACCTCATAACGACCAAGGCATTAATCCTCAATATTGTTGTGCGAGCTGAAGGACAATAAATTCTCCATTATCAAAATAAGCTCTGGGAGAGTTAGTGGCCCCGGATGGAGAAAGGTGACTTACCTAAATCTCATTTTACCATTTTGCTTTGGATAATGGACATAACCAAATACAGATATTACAACAAATTTCATTCTCTGCAGCAGAAAAGGGGATTAGAGTCTTAAATCAGATCCTCAATTTCAGCACCAATGATTTCTTCCTTTGCATAGGAAATAATGTAGTTGAAAATTGTAGAATATTCCCATTTGAAGGCTTAGATAAATATGAGTCCCTGCGAGAGTATTGCACTTTTCTGTAACTCTGAGGTAAAAAATATTTTGTTTTTAGAAGTAAATGGTCTGACTTGATGGGAATAACATTAAACTACATTATTGAAATTAAACCTATCTATATGTTTTTCTCGCAGGAGGACACTTTGAACACATAGTGTTTGAAATACAATTACTGAAGTCTTGAAGCTTCTTTTCTCACCCCACCCTTCTTACTTTGTGATCGCTGATGCTGCCCATGGCGATGTAGGGAGGCATACTGCACACGACCAAGAATAAGAAGATGGAGCCTTCCTGCAGCCCAATCGAGAAATATATATAATTCTGCAAACAGAAGAGGTACTTCAAACTAGTGGATATTTAAAAAAATGAAACAAATGCCAAAAATCATAAAGAATGTGCTCTTTGACATACTGAAAAAAATCAGAAGTGTATTTCTAGTTCATTAATACCTATACCCGATGGTGGGAAGGGGAAATGATTTCTGATCATTTAACATGTGGTTTCAATTGCTAAAAAAAAAAAAAAAAAGACATAGAAAATGACTCAGGACCCACTTTAGAATATATAAAAAAGAGCTAAAAAGAGATAGCTGCCCATACATGCTCATAGCAGGATGATTCACAATATCCAAGATGTGGAAGCACCCCAAGGGTCTATCACAGCTGATAGGATAAATAAGATATAGTAAATACATACAATGGACTGTTATTCAGCCTTTAAAATGAAGCAAATCTTGTCACATGCTACAACATGGATGAAACTTGAGGAAATGATTCTCAGGGAAATAAGCCATTCACAAAAAGAAAAATACTATACAATTGTCCTTACATGAGGTAACAAAAATATTCAAAGTCATAGAAAGTTGAATGGTGATGGCTAGGGGCTGGGGGTGGGTGTGGTTGGACATGCTGGTTTAATGGGTCTAGAATTTGAGTTCTGCAAGGTGAAAAAGTTCTGGGCATATGTTTCATAACAATGGGAGTATACCTAACACCACTGAACCGTACACTTAAAACTGATTAAGAAAGTAAATTTTGTTATGTTTACCACAATAAAAAAACTAATAATTCAGGAGTTAAGATCCTAGAGAAATGGAACATTCAGGCCTAAGCAGCACATCTTTCTCAGCAAGCCTAGAGGTGTCTATGTGAAGAAGGTAGCTGGGTGGATGTGTTTTGAAGCACAAACCTCAAACTCAATGCTGTCGAGTCCATCTTCAAGGAGATGAAGTTTAAATCACTCCCCCAAATCAGTGTCTACCTGAGTCCGGACCTATGCTCAGGTAGAGTATAGGGCTGCCTCTTAGATATAATTACAGGAGAACAGAACAATAGCCTGTTTCAAAAAAATTCTACAATTCCCAAACTTTACTTAAGGCTTTGGAGGCTACATGCATAAATTCTAATTTTTTGCTGGGTGGGAGAATACATTATCATCTTCATAAGAATGGCTATGAAAGAAAGGCGTGTGTCACTGGGAAGCCTAAGAGAGTAACCATGGGGCCTGGTTTTGATCCTGAACAAACAGGTAATGAAATGAGGAAAGTAAAGGGCCTAGAGCAGGTGACACTTCTCTCTTTCTACTCCCAGTTGTTGGTTCCACCTTCTGAGTGTTCCATTCAGACACCTGTGCCCTTGACCTCGCCGCTCTCATGGTCAGTGGTGGCTTCGCCTCTCAGATGCATCATGTCTTCTGCAGACTTGCCAGTGATACTCCATCCTCTAGCACCATTTGTGGAATGAGGCTAAACTGAAATTGACCCTTTGGTCACAAAATAAGCTTCCCTTTTTGACCTTTTTGATGGTTCTATTTCTAATCCTGTTTATTGCTCTCCCAACCTCCTGGTCTGAAACAGTTGGAGTTAGCTTTAGGAGTTCCTTCTTGGGTATCAGTCAGGGTCTAGCCAGAAAACCACGATTCCCTCCAGTACTTGAAATAGAAAGTAATCACATGATGGTTACATGGGTGCAAAGAGCAGAGAAGTCAACAGGCTGATGAAGCAAGAAAGCAGTCACTTCTGGGATGGAGGGACAAAGGAGGTGAATGATGTGACTGAAGTTCAGAGCGCAGGGACCGCCTGCTCTCCTGCTCGTGCTATCGCATCTGCCCGTCTAAATACAGCCTATAGCCAGCTGGTGGAGTCCTGAAAGAGCAGCCTGTAGGCACAGACACCCCTGCAACGTAGAGCAACTACAGAGAGGTGAATGAATCCGTCAAAAGGCATGAACTATGAGACTGTCCTTCAGCTTAGCCAGCCTACTTCGTCAATAAAGGGAACACCAACAAATTATAGCAGATTTATAAGACTGTGAAGCTGGGTTTCAGGTGCTCCTGATTTCCAATTGAGTGTATACACATATACACACACATGCGCGCACGCACACACACACACACTCTCTCTCACTCTCTCTCTCCAGTAGACTTCTGCAGTCAAGTATACATCTTTTCAGAAGATTCCATAGGAGACCATGACATAATATTGAAAAGTATTTTCCTATGAGAATTCTCAGATAATTTAACAAGAAAAAAAAACAAAAATGTTTAGATATAATCTGTTTAAAATGTTAGGACAAAATAATTGTTCTTAGGATTAACAATCAGTTATGAATATGTAAAAGATAAAGAGGGAAAACACAGGTTATTTGTCAAATTCCTAAGTGTTCAGAATGAGTAAATCCAATACTTACAAAAGGAAATACTCCTCTTTCGATTCGGATGTGTTGTGTACAATTAAACATTTGAAGTAGCGCATTGCTGATAATATTCATAAGAATAGGAAAACAATGCACTCTCTTGGTATTACACACAACTGAAAATCTATAATCCTTCAAATAAAAGAAAGACAAATAAAATAATGTTAATTCTACATCATTAAAGAACAAAGAAAAAGATTTAATCTGTAAGACTCTGACAGTGCCACATTCCCACTGTGTGACCATATTCAAGTTAATTGACCTTTCTGAGCTTTAGCTTCCTTTTCTGTGAAAGAGGATAATTTATGAGTTGCTATATAGTTTAAATGAGATAATATATATTAGACCCTAGCAAATGCATAGCACAGTTGGCAATATGCATTTTTATTACTATTACTAATTTTAGACCACTTTGTGGCTGAGGAAATTTCAGCTAATGAAATTTCAGCTCGAAGTGGCTCTGACAAGGAGACAGTGTCCATTTACAGCGAACAAGCAATGGGCTCCTGATTTTCTGGATAGGAGATAATCATGGGATTCATCAAATATTCATGGTTGCACTGCCAGTGAAATATTTTTACACTTTCTGAAACAATTTTTATGCTAATGTTTATAAAAATATTCATGCATTCATCAAGAGGCTCAATATTGTTTAAACATTACCAATATATATTTTAGATAAGAACATATAAAAGAACAGCCAAAAAGTGTAGTTTCTTACCATATGCACAAAGAGATTACATTTTTTATGATGTACTTAGTTCAGGTAGAACTGAATTCAATGATACACTTTCAAAGGCTTTTTAAAAAATTTCCCTTTTAGCAAGAAATAAAGAGGTTGCTTCATTTAATTTGGCTCCCTGTTTTTCATTGGAGTATATACAAACATCACTTGGGTAGTTAGCCATTGAATAGGATTCCCTAAATTCATAATTACATTGGTGGGAATTATAAGGTTTAATACTTTCCTGAGTCTGAATAATGCAATTATAGTTTCTACTTTCAATGTAAAAATCATCTAATTCAGAAGTTAAGATAGAAAATGTTCTACAAAAATTTATTGAAACCTCACAGTTTATTCAGTAAGGACCCAAATGTTTTGACCCAAGTTGTTATATACTAGTGGGGCTGACTTCCTGTGATTTTTGAAAGTTTAAAAATGTAGCATTTTGGGTGGCAGAGGAGGAAGGCAAGGCGGAAACCTCCTCCCCAAAACAAATAAAACATGAAAAGACAGCAAATACAACTAAACCTGAAAACAACTGAAGACTTCAGAACTGACTATCTACAGCTGGGAAAGAAGAGAAGACTTCACAGAAAAGGGTAAAGTGGCAAAGCCAAGATCTGGCAGGACCCAAGCCCTCCCCCAACCCCAGCTCACAGGTGGGAGAAAAAGGAACAGAGCCAACACTTTTTGGCTGTTCTTTTATATGTTCTTATCTAAAGAACCGGGGAGAGGGTAGGGGGCCCAGGATCACCGAACATCTGGCCCTGGAAATCTGCTCAACGAACAGGAGCTCACAGTACATGGTGCTCTGGTGATTAGTGGGTCTGAACAACACAGACAGACAGAATTCTTGGGAAGCTGAGATTCCAGCTACTGTGGAGAACAGGCAAGCTCTACTAGCCCCTCTGAGACAAAAGCAAAGTAGGCAATTTGAAAGACTTCCCAGCAGCAGGAGGGGCCCCAGAGGGGCAAGGGTTACATGGAACTCTCTTCTCAGGAGAAAGGGCAGGTGGATGATACTTTCCCAGACTGTCCTCAGACCGACAGGTTGGGAACTCTTGGGAGTCCCAGATGCTACATCCCCCATGTGGGAAATGAAGCGCTGAGGCTCCTCCCGGTGCATGCAGCTGGTAGACAACCCACTTGGCTAGAGGGTAGTGTCAGATTTTGCTGCTGAGAAGGCAGAGGGAGGCCCTCCCAGCTTTCTTAGTTCCATTTTGGCCCAGCTGGGGAGAGGCCTGTGGGACCCAGCCCTGGGAGCTCCTTCCTCCCAGTAGGCACTGGGTCCTGCCCACCTGCAGCCCCTGACATTGCTTCAGGCCAGGTGAGAGGGCAGCCCCACACACAGCAACTCCAGCAGCAAAGCCCCAGATGCCTCCCTGCACCTGTGACCAGCTGACGGCCCACTGAGCCCAGCAGAGGTGTCAGTCTTTGCTGCCAGGTAGGCAGAGGGAAACCCTCCCAGCTTTCTTGCCTCTGTTTCAGCTCAGCTCTACAGGTGCCTACAGGAGACAGCCCTGGGAGCTCCTTCTTCCCCACAGGCACCAGAACCTGCTCAACAGGCCTGGGTGGACACACACACCAGCCTGCCCACCCCATTAACTCTGCAGCCCCCACCACTGTTGCAGGCCAGGCAGAGGGTGGCCCTGCCCACAGCAATTCCAGCAGACTTCTGTGCATACCACAAAGGTGCAGCCAAACCAAACTGCCCACCTACAATCAGACTACTACAAGCTGGGCAGAAAGACAGCCCCACCTACTGCATGCCAACAGTTGGGGCTTTTACACTGGAAAGTAAAGAGTCTTGAGCTTCTGGAAACTAGAGGGTGTCTCCTTCATAAAGTATTACTCCAAAGGAAGAAACACAGACACTTACAATATGATGAGGCAGAGGAATATATTCCAAAACAAAACAAAACAAAACAAGATAAAACAACAGAAAGAGGGCTGAATGAAATAGTAATCACCAATCTTCTTGATAAATAGTTCAAAGTAAAAGTCATAAACATGCTCACAGATCTACATAAAAATGTTCAAGCTCCCAGGGAGGACTTCAACAAAAAGATAGAAGACCTCCAAAATAGCCACTCAGAGCTGAATGATACAGTATATGAAATGAAACATACAATGGGCAGATTTAATAGCAGACGATCACAGGTTGAAAAAGTTGTAAATGATACAGAAATTAGGGAACAGGAAAACAATGAAGTTGAAAAACAGAGATAAAAGATCCCCAGGAATGAAAGAATAATAAGAGAGTTGTGTGACCAATCCAAATGGAACAATATTCACATAATACAGGTACTAGGAGGAGAAGAGAAAGACAAAGGAATAGAAAGTCTCTTTAAAGAAATAATTGTTGAAAATTTCCCCAATTTGGGGAAGGAAATAGACACTTAGGCCATGGAAGCACAGAGATTCCCTAACAAAAGGAACCCCAGGAAGACACCACCAAGGCATATAATAATTAAATTGGCAAAGATCAAGGATAAGGAGAGAGTGCTGAAAGCCGCCAGAGAGAGGAAAAAGATTACTTATAAAGGAAATCCCATCAGGCTATCAGCAGACTTCTCAACAGGAACTCTACAGACTAGAAGGGGATGGCATGATATACTTAATGTACTGAAATGGAAGGACCTCCAATCAAGAATCCTCTACCTGGCAAGATTATTATTTACATTTGAAGCAGGTATTAAACAATTTCCACATAAACAAAAGTTGAAAGACTTCACCACGACTAAGTCAGCCCTACAGAATGTGTTAAAGGGACTACTGTAGATAGAAATGACCCTAAGGTAAATAGCTTTCACAAGTGAAAATAAACTGATAGTAACAGTAATAGACTGACTAATTGCAAGCAAGTAAGAAATTAAAACAAAACAAAATAAGTAAAATCAAATAGACACATGTAGAGAAAATGAAAGTTCCTGTGGCCAGGATTCTCAGCTGACTCTGATCAGCTTGCTCATTGCACATGTGAGCAATATGTTGCTACTGACTCCATATAAAGAGCTCCATGCAGTGCTATGGGCTGCACAACTACAGGAGAGCAGAGGCTGCAGTGGAGGCAGTACTGATGACAGAGACTGAGACAGCTGCAGGAGAAGAGAGGCCCAGAGGCTGAGATGGGCTTGCTGCATGCAGACTCACTCCGAGGTGGAAGGGATTCTAGTGCTTGACCTGCCACCATGGGAATAAAGTTGGGTATAAACCCTTTCAGCCTAAGAACATTCCATTGTCATTTTTTGATCTCATTGAATCAAGAGGGACCTCGTCTGGGGATGAAACCCAGTGGCAAGACATCACAAAATCAGTCAAGGGATACACAAAAAGTGTAGATTATGACATATAATGTGGAAAATGTGGAGGACGAAGAAGAAGGAAAACACAAAGTTTGTTTAGACTGTGTTTGAAATACAGTAATCAGCAATTTAAGATAGACTATTAGATAGTAAGGAAGTTATCCTTGACTCTTTGATAAGCACAAAACTAAACTCTACAATAAATATAGACACAACAAAAATAAATTAAAACAAAGAGAAATCCAATTCTAACACTCACGAAAACCATCAATAACAAGAGAAGAGTATGAGAGGAAGAAAGGAACAAAGAGCAGCTATAAAAAACAGCCAGAAAACAATTAATAAAATGGAAATAAGAACATATCTATCAATAATCACCTTAAATGTATATGGACTGAATGCACCAATCAAAAGACAAAGAGTGGCAGAATGGATAAGGATACAAGACTCATATATATGCTGCCTACAAGAGACTCATTCAGACCCAAAGGCATACAAAGACTAAAAGTGAAGGGATGGAAAAAGGTATTTCATGCAAATAATAGCGAGAAAAAAGCAGGAATAGCAGTACTTATATCAGACAAAATAGATTTCAAAACAAACAAAGTAAGAAGAGACAAAGAAGGACATTACATAATGATAAAGGGGTCAGTCCGACAGGAGGATATAACCATTTAAATATCTATGCATCCAATATAGGAGCACCCAAATATGTAGAACAAATACTAACAGAATTAAAAGGGGAAATAGACTGCAACATATTCATTTTAAGAGACTTTAAGACACCACTCACATCAACAGACAGATCAACCAGACAGAAAATAAGTAAGGAAACAGAGGCACTGAACAGTACATTACATCAGATGGACTTAACATATCTCTACAGAACATTCCACCCAAAAGCATCAGGATACACATTATTCTCAAGTTTACATGGAACATTTTCCAGAATAGATCAATACCAGGTCAATAAAAGAGCCTCAAGAAATTAAAAAAGATTGAAATTGTATCAAGCAGCTTCTCAAACCACAATGGTATGAAACTAGAAATAAATTACACAAGGGAAACAAAAATGTCTACAAACACATGGAGGCTCAACAACATGCTTCTAAATAATAAGGGGATCAATGACCAAATTAACACAGAAATCAAGCAATACAGGGAGACAAATGAAAATAAAACTCAACAGCCCAAAACCTGTAGGAGACAAGGAAGGCAGTTTTAAGAGGAAAGCACATAGCAATACAGGCCTACCTCAAAAAACAAGAACAATCCCAAATAAACAGTCTACACTCACAATTAAAGAAAATATAAAAAGAAGAACAAATGGAGCCCCAAGTTAATAGAAGGAGGGACATAATAAAGATCAGAGCAGTAATAAATAAAATAGAGAAGAATAAAAGAATAGGAAAAAAATGAAACTAGACACTGGTTCTTTGAGAAAATAAACAAAATAGATAAACCCCTAGCTAGACTTATCAAGGAAAAAAGAGAGTATGCACACATAAACAACATCAGAAATGAAGAAGGAATAATCATAATGGGCACCACAGAAATACAAGGAATTATTAGAGAATACTATGAAAAATTATATGCAAATAAATTGGATAACCTAGAAGAAATGGACAACTTTCTAGAAAAATACAACCTTCCAAGACTGGCCCAGAAGAAACAGAAGATCTGAACATACCATGTACCAGTAATGAAATTGAATTGGTAATCAAAAAAATACCTAAAAACAAAATTCCAGGACCAGACGGCTTCATACCTGAATTTTATTTAACTTTTAAAGAGCTAATCCCCATCCTCCTTAGAGTATTCCAAAAAGTAGAAGAGGAGGGAATATTCCCAAACTCACTCTATGAGGCCATCATCAAACTAATACCAAAACCGGACAAAGACACCACAAAAAAAGGAAATAAAGACCAATATTCCTCATGAACACAGATGGAAAAATCCTCAACAAAATATTAGCAAAATGAATTCAAAAAACACATCAGATGACCCATTATGATCAAGTGGAATTTATTCCAAGGATGCAAATACAGTACAATATTCATAAATCAATCAATATCATACATCACATTAACAAAAAGGAGAAAAATCACATATTTATCTCAATAGATTCTGAAAAGGCATTTGACAAAATTCAACATCTTTTCAGGATAAAAACTCTTAACAAATGGGTATAGAGTATACATACCTCAACATAATAAAGGCCATATATGACAAACCCAGAGCCAACATCATACTTAATAGTGAAAAGCTGAAAGCTTTCCTCTAAGATTTGGAAGAAGACAAGGATGCCCACTCTCCTACTTTTATTCAGCATAGTACTGGAGGTTCTAGCCATGCAATCAGGCAACACAGAGATAAAAATCCAAATTTGTAAGGAATAAATTAAACTGTCACTATTTGCAGATGACATGATACTATACATAGAAAACCCTAAAGAATCCACTAAAAAGCTATTAGAACTAATAACTGGATTCAGCAAATTTGCAGGATATAAAATTAATACACAGAAATCTGTCATATTTCTATATGCTATCAATAAACCAGCAGAAAGAGAAATCACAAAAACAATTCTATTTACAATTGAATCAAAAAAGAATAAAATACCTAGGAATAAACCTAACAAAGGAGGTGAAAGACCTTTCCTCTGCAAACTATAAGACACTCATGAGAGAAATTAAAGAAGACACCAATAAGTGGAAATCTATCTCATACTCATGGATAGGAAGAATTAATATTGTCAAAATGGACATCCTGCCTAAAGCAATTTACAGAGTCAGTGCAATCCCTATCAAAATACCAACAGCATTCCTCAATGAACTAGAACAAATAGTTCTAAAATTCATGTGGAACCACAAAAGACCCTGAATAACCAAAGCAATCCTGAGAAAGAAGAACAAAGCAATCCTGAGAAAGAAGAACAAAGCTGGGGGGATTACACACCCTGACTTCAAAGTCTACTACAAAGCCACAATAATCAACACAATTTGATACTGGCATAAGAACAGACCCATAGATCGATGGAAAAGAATAGAGAGCCCAGATATAAACCCATTATATTTATGGTTAATTCATATATTATAAAGGAGCCATGAATATACAATGGGGAAAAGACAGCCTCTTCAACAACTGGTACTGGGGAAACTGGAGAGCTATATGTAAGAGAAAGAAACTGGATTATTGTCCACAAAAGTAAACTCAAAATGAATCAAAGACCTGAATGTAAGTCATGAAACCATAAAATGTTTAAAGAAAAGATAGGCAAAAATCTTTTGAATATAAGCATGAGTGACTCTTTCCTGGACACATCTCCTTGGGCAAGGGAAACAAAATCAAAATGAACAAGTAGGACTATATCAAACTAAAAAGCTTCTGTACAGCAGAGGACACCATCAGCAGAACAAAAAGACACCCTATAGTACTAGAGAATATATTCATAAATGACTCATCTGATAAGGGGTTAACATACAGAATATATAAAGAACTCACATGCCTCAAAACCCAAAAAACAAATAACCTGATTAAGAAGTGGGTGGAGGACCTGAGAAGACTTCTCCAAAGAAGAAATACAAATGGTCAACAGGCACATGAAAAGATGCTCCACATCACTAATCACAAGGGAAATGCAAATAAAAACCACAGTGACATATCACTTCATACCAGTTAGGATGACCACTATCCAAAAGACTAGAATAACAAATGCTGGTGAGGCTACAGAGAAATGGGAACCCTCCTACACTGTTGGTGGGAATGTAAATTGGTGCAAACACTATGGAAAACAATACTGAGGTTCCTCAAAAAAATAAAAATAGAAATACCATTTGACCCAGTAATTTCACTCCTTGGAATTTACCTGAAGAAAACAAAATCACTGATTTGAAAAGACATATGCACTCCTATGTTTATTGCTGCAGTATTTACAATAGTCAAGATATGGAAGCAACCTAAATGTCCACAAATAGATGAATGGGTAAAGAAGATGTGGTACATACACACAATGGAATATTATTCAGTCATAAAATAGAAAGGAAATCCTCCCATTTGGATCCAGAACAACATGGATGGATCTAGAAGGTATTATGCTCAGTAAAATAAGCCAGGTAGAGAAAGACAAATACTGAATGATTCGACTTATTTATGGAGCATAAAAAAAAGGCTAAAGAGAAGGAACAAAATAGCAGTAGACTCATAGACTCTGAGAAGGGACTAGAGGCTACCAAGGGGGAGGGGTTGGGGAAGGTGGTGAGGGAGTGGGAAGGCGATAAAGGGGCACAATAATTTGCAGTCACAATATTGGTCACTGGAACAGCATGGAGAATAAAGTTAAGGATTCTCTATCATCTTACTACCTAGATAGATAGTGTCCACACTAGAGGGGGTGAGGATTTAAAAATATGGGTATGGAACCACTGTATTTTATATTTGAAACCAACATAAGATTGTATATCAATGATACTTTAATAAAAAATAGCACTTTGTTAATAGATATTTTTTCATAAAAATAAAAACAAGAGGCAAGAGGCAAACATACCTTTTGCTTACCAGAAACTATGATAGCTCCATTGTATGATGGGTCATCTGTACCATTTCTATTTTCAAAGTCATCTACTTCCAAAAGTATATTTTGATGCTTCACTGACTGTATAAAATCTTCAATATTTGATTCTAGTATGAAATCAATAACAGAAGGCATATAAAGCAAGAACACATATGTCAAGTTTTTAAAATAAACCACATACACAACTTAGAGTCAATTTTAGGGTATTATGTGAAGGCAGGTTTCTTTGCACATCATGATAATAATACTGGTACATCATGGGCACAGGATCTGAACAGACAATTCTCCAAAGAAGAAATTCAGATGGCCAACAGACACATGAACAGATGCTCCATATCACTAATCATCAGAGAAATGCAAATTAAAACCACAATGAGATATTACCCCACACCAGTTAGTATGGCTAACATAGAAAATACTAGGAACAACAAATGCTGGCAAGGATGTGGAGAAAGGGGAACCCTCCTACACTGCTGGTGGGAATGTAAAATAGTTCACCCATCGAGGAAAGCAGTTTGGAGGTTCCTCAAAAAACTCAAAATAGAAATACCATTTGACCCAGGAATTCCACTCCTAGGAATTTACCCTAAGAATGCAGTAGTCCAGTTTATAAAAGACATATGCACCCCTATGTTTATTGCAGCACTATTTACAATAGCCAAGAAATGGAAGCAACCTAAGTGTCCATCAGTAGATGAATGGATAAAGAAGATGTGGTACATATACACAATGGAATATTATTCAGCCATAAGAAGAAAACAAATCCTACCATTTGCAACAACATGGATGGAGCTAGAGGGTATTATGCTCAGTGAAATAAGTCAGTTGGAGAAAGACAAGTATCAAATCATTTCACTCATCTGTGGAGTATAAGAACAAAGAAAAAACTAAAGGAACAAAACAGCAGCAAACTCACAGAACCCAAGAATGGACTAACAGTTACCAAAGGGAAAGGGACTGGGGAGGATGGGTGGGAAGGGAGGGAGAAGGGGTAAAAGGGGCATTACTATTAGCAGACATAATGTAGGTGGGGGGCACAGGGAGGGCTGTACAACACAGAGAAGACACGTAGTGATTCTATAGCATCTTACTATGCTGATGGACAGTGACTGTAATGGGGTATGTTGGGGGGACTTGATGACGGGGGGAGTCTAGTAAACATAATGCTCCTCATGTAATTGTAGATTAATGATACCAAAAAAAAATTAACATTGAGGCAAAAAATAATAATAATAATAATGATAATAATATTGGTCCATGAAAGAGAACCCAGTCTACCATCTTCTAGTTGCCAAATCTTATGCTGCGATGAGTTAGCTTTGTAATTCTGTTTGATGCAAGTTAACATGTGACCATTAAAACAAGATAACTGTATTTTGTGGCTCTTGATTAAAAAATACATTTGAACTCAGTGTTTTGTGGATATATAATGATTATATGAGGAATATTTCAGATTGGCCAGCTTGAAATGGCCAATAATAACACTCCCCTTTTTTCCCTTATTCCTTGAAATTACATATATGTAATGTACATGTGTAACAAATATAATTCATATCTGTGTTGCATATTTTTATTTATTACACAAATACATTATTTATTACATAAATACATTTTTTCTTAGGAAATTGGAAATGAAGAGCAAAATTTTTGATATGCCCCTAAGAAGAAAGCAGGTGAGATTGAGAAGTAAGCACTGAGAAACACCCACAGCCTAGAGTGATTAGGAACAAACAACTACAAAAGTAAAACCAATTTCCAGAATATCTAAATTCAGAGTGGACAAGTTTAAGGGGCAAAGTGGGCTCAGGAGCCACGGTCGGGTTCATTAACTGGTTCACCAGCCCTGGCACAGGTGTCTGCCGGCCCTCCCCAGGTCTCACACAACTGCAGGTGTCCCCAGAATACAAGTCCCCAGACTTAGTTCTAAGGAATGTTATCTGGGGAAAACAGCAGGGCAAGAACTAAAGCAACTCCAGGCAGTTAAAGGACAGGTTGGAATGGGACAAGGAGGACTCTTGCGTTTTGCACATTTGGACTGTGAAATGGAACTTCATGCTGAGGACACTCAGAAGGGACTGTAGGATTAGAAAAACAGGGCCAGGCCCCAAACAAATGGGGGCTCCTCCAGTGGGAAAGGGGTGCACTCATAGAATAAAGCTCCCCAGGCATTCCTGGCAGCCCTGGGGCCACCCCACCTCCATAGTCACCTGCAGTGGGATACCTTAATGGTGACCCACCTCCACTGAGACAAACAGGGACTCATCGATTTAAAGACAAACACGTACCAATCATCAGCACATTTTCAGAGAAGAGGAACCAGATGGCATAGAAACTCCAAACTTAAATCACAAAATACTTAACAAATGAGCACAGGGAAGAAAAAAATAAGTTAACACAAGTATATTGTTCTCAGAGTAACTGGAGATGAAAATGTATGCAAAAGACAGTAACAGGCTGGAGATAATTCTATCTTGGGAATCAAACGTACAATTAGGAAGACTCAGTTTTAAGGTGGCGGAGTGAATAAAATTTACTTTCTAAAACTGGATTTGAAAACAAGAATGTCAAATAGAAATGAACAAAATGCCTTTGTTTAAAGAGGAAACCTAAAGAAGCCTGAGACACAAATGTAAATGAAAATGGGAATACACATGGGGACCCATCACACAAGACTCCTACTCTGAATATGTACATTTTTTGACATCTTGGGCAAAAACATAAAAGCTTTTCTTCAAAGTTAAATAAGTAGCTGGACAAAACCAGTTATCCATTATTTAGGATAAAAAGAATACAGGTATCAAATTATCTAAAGGAACCTTCCTGGTCCCATCAGAGAGGTGTAGGGTATAAACAGGCCCTCTTTCCGTGTCAGTAGTGTGTATGGTATTTAAGATACAGGTCAGGCTGCTGTAACAAAGAGATCTCACAGTGGAGTGGCTCAGCCAACATACAAGTTTATTTCTCTCTCACATCATAGCTTAGGGGGTCAGTGCTTAGGCAGGTTACACAGGGACCCAGGTTTCTTCCATTTTGTCCCACCATCCCCATCCTTTGCACATATGCACTGTGCCCCAGAAGTTGTTTTCTATGAAGGAAGTCAAAACACACATTTTTCTCTAACTTATTATTTGACTTTTTTCCTCCAACATAAAAATAACTTATATCTGGATTTAAAATTTGTTTTTCTGTTCACCTGTGTTATTGATGATCAACAGGCTGGTACGAGGGTCTTGGGAAAGTTGTCCAGGAGACAGGAAATACAAGTCAGGTTTAAATTCCCAGTCACTCTTTTGAATGAGTACGGCACTAAGTATCTTTTCCACAATCAAAGGGAATGTTGCAATTCCAAATACCAATAGCCTAACAACAAAGAAAAATTACCACATGAATCGATAGCCACTTTTTTTATTCAGTCAGACATCTCACAAATATTTGTGGTATACCCACTCTGTGCCAGCCCATGATTACAGGTGCTAACAGTTTGAAAGTCATACCTTCGATGCTACACACTCCAAAAAGGCTTTGCTATATAAGCCAAGGCTATCAAACTACACAAACCAAACAGATGGTGGTAAGAGTTATCAAGTGCTGCCACACAGGTATGCCCACTATCAGCACAATCGAATCCTGCCTGTAACCATCCTCAGCAGGCATGTTGGGTATCATGTTAGTTTTAAGTTCTCTTCTGCTGTAAACTATCTAGAAAAACCAGAGCATTCTGATACTCACAGGGTAAAAAGCGCTTTCTTTCCATGTTTTAACTTTAAGAAACGGAGCCGGGCTATTGCACAGACCTGCATTCTCCAGAGGCCCAAGTCACTCACAGTGGGTTGCATTTCAGGGAGAGAAGAGGGAGCCAGCTCCGCCTCCTGCAGGCCTTCTGGGTCTCTTATCATCTCTGCTTGTTTAAAATCTACACACACACACACACATTAATGCCTTCCTTGGGGTTTCAAAGTTCTCTCTTTTTACTAACCTTAAAGATTGTTCTAGAATGTTTGTGGCTACAAAGCAAACAATGTAAGAAATCAATTATGTTTACGACATTTACATGTAATAAACTCAGTGATAAAATATATTGATTCAAACCAAAATTCACACATTCAGTAAAGGGTGATCTCATCCTGCCCATATGCCCATTCTTTGCAAAGGGATAGAAGATCCCATATGTGACAATATTCTGAGGGATTTCAAGAAATGTTCTCCATAGGTATAGCCAATCATTGATGCTCAACTTCTAATAAGCGATCAATAATTTAGACGTTAAAAGTGAAAGATTACCAGCTCTGAAACCACCAGACCTGTCCCTGATTCTCAACTATATGACTTATGAGTGGCACATTTCAGGGCAAATCACTTAACTCCTCTGAGGTCTGATAATTCTAATTTAGAAAATTAGAAATGGCACTTGTCAAAAAGGTTGCTGTAGGGAGGTAATGCAATATATCCATACATTGATCAGTATCTGGCAAAGAGGCTCCAAATGTGACAGCTGTTATTACCATCCATTAAAATTCACAGCAGATGATCCTAAGCCTTTTCCCACATTCAGACCATAGTGGAATTTTGAACAAGCTCAGTGGCATATGAAGCTATGAGCAATATCTATATGAAATATCTGCTCAGACTTCCTGGTCTTGGTTAAGAGCCTTGACATCCTCAAAGTCTCCAAGTAGCAGTGAGCATCTGGGGATAAGAGAAAACTGCTCATTAGGAAGCAAGGTGTTTCCAAAGAGAAAATTGGTGTACTCAAAGATAGGACCTGTGCTTAGTCCTTGGAATGATGTTAGGAAATAATCACAAGTATCTTCCCAGACAGCAGAGTCAAATTCTTTCGTGTGAATCATGCCTAAGACATTATCAAGTCTAAATTGATACATTATGGGGACATTGGCTTCCTATGAATTATATCAATGAATTTACCGTGTTCAGTAGTTGATTTTCCTTCCAGTTTCATGAAGACTTCATTCAGAGTTGATGTGGAAATGTCATAATTCACCACACCCTGGCAGGTACCCTTATCAAGATCACTGAAAAGATCTAAGCAACAGACAGGAGTAGATACCTTTGAAACTCCACATCAGTTATGAAACCTGGGAAATTATCACTTATTTTTAAATGATGCAGAATATTGCTTAGAAAAATCTATGTCTTTGGAACCTCACAGTAAGCAAAAGCAAAATTTCATTAGAACGCTCTCCCACTCTGAGATGCATTTGTCAGACCATGTTCTCTATGCTCAAACTGCCTACATTTCTATTCTCAGCTCATGAACTCCCTGCAAACTTCTTTGAGGAAATATGAGCAAGCAGAAACAGCACTGTCTTCTCCCTCGACACCACAGATCAATGTGCATTTCTACTCATATTCCAGGTCTTCCTTCAGTGTGGACTCACATGTGTTATTTAATTCTGTATCCCTAGCATCATGAACAGTGCCTTTTATATAATAGGTTCCCAGTAAACATTCATGGTGTACCTCTTCATGGTGGATACTTGGATGAGGATGCAAGCTTCTCTGAGAAGCTTCTCATGTGCCACTTTCTGCATTGGGTGGGCTGATGGGCCAGCAACGTTACTCAGAGGAACTAGATGTATATGAGGCTGCAACAGCACTGTTTTCCCAAGGCATGCATGTGACATACAGAGGAGCTGGGAGTCCCCTGTGACCTACAAGGACATACATATGCCACTGAACTTGGAGAGGCCTGAGGTCTATGTGTAGAGGCTGCCATGGGCCCACATATCAACACCAGGGACTCTGGCTAAATGACATGCTCTCGGGGAGGTATCAGCACAGAGCTCACTGCCCTCCTTCTCTGACCAAGAAAGAAGGTGGGCTCGTTGTGCTTCAGGGATGTTAGTCCAAGAACAGAGGGACACAGTACAGATTGTGGAGGTGAGGACACCCTCTTCCTGCTACTAGAGACACAGGGAGCTGCCAGATTTGGGGGTGAATTCATGAGCATCTCCCTAATGAGACTGGAATATCCAAATAAGCCTATTTATCAGGCCTGTAGTGAGTCACATCTTTAATAAACTAAATGTTTAAACAAAAAGGAGGCTGTTTAAATCAGAAAAGACATACATTTTCTCATTTGTAAGACAGAAAAATTAGAGAATGCATCTCATGGAACAGATGTGAGGACTAAATGAGATGATATATATGAAACCATTAGAATAGCACCTGACTCATGGTAAGCATTGTACAAAGAGTTAATGATTATTAGAACTATTTAGCAAACAAATCCTAGGTTGGAACTGTTACCCAGGATACTAGGAACCAATGGAGAATCCTATGTTTTTCTCTGGGAATAAACTATATTTTTCTATGGGAAATAAACAGATACACAATTAAATTAAAATACAACAGGGAACCTGTAGCAGACACCTTGATGCCCCACCCTCATCTCTTTTGAGCTCACTTATACACAGCAGGTGTGCTTATTCTGAACACTTGCCTAAATGTATTTTTTCCTGGGCTCTGAAGTATGCCAAGCTCCTGTTGAGCACAAGCCAGATCGTTCAAAAAATTAATGCTCCTGGAAGCAGCCCTTAACCAAAAACGGATAGGGAGTGGAGAATACATGCCCCAGCTGTCCTACCCCTCTGAGGATATAACTCTGAGCCCCTTACTTAGGTACTCATTTATTTCTCTCGTGGTGTTACACCCCAATGCTTGCTCGATAATGCAAACTTCCCTGGCTTCCTTCCCTTCCCCCTTTCATGTCCCCATGCCCTTCTGCTGTGTCTGGGTATCAATTACTAAACAAACTGTACTGAAATCAGTCCTCAGCTCGAATTCTGTTTCTTAGGGAACCTAACCTAAAACAAACTCTAAATCCATTAAACAATGACATTATCATAATGAGAACACATTGCCAGATTTCATTCCCTTCCCATCATGCTTAAGTTACCTGGAAATGTATTTGTCCTTTCCACAGGCAAAGTGTACACAAGCTTGTCTTTGCCTTCTATTTTCAATTCAGCATCAGGGATATGATGATTAATAAAGGATGTTACTTTTGCTGGATCACATACTTCATTTCTGTATAAGCTAATATTTAAAAGAAAAGACAATTTATTTGTACTTTCTCTACTACCATCACAAGAGCTTTTATTGAATATCTAGTGACTGAGTAAACTTAGCTTTAGGAAACAAACAAAATGAGAAAATAGTAACAATAATAATAGTAATGTCATCAGTTTGAAAAATCTTATGATCTATACAAAGGTGTATAAACTCAGAACTACAAATTTACAAACACATTGTGTAATGGAAACTGCGAATTAAGTAGGAAGATAAACAGACCATTAGGCAGAAGAGACTTCTCAGGGATAATAGTTATTACACCAGACTGTGTGAATATCAGAAATTAGTGACTAATAGGGAAATTTGGCCTACACGCATGCTTTGGCCATAAGATTTTTGGAGTTTGTTTTTTAAAAATTCTTTTCGTCTGGACACAGTTTCTTGTTAGACACGGTCTTCTTCGCTCTCTGCCACCAAATTTACCCCCACTTTTGATACTAATTTCCAAAATTATTTGATTTTGTGCCCTAGGAGAGAAGGAAAATGTCACAGGATTGTATGGATCAACTGAGGAAAACAGAGGGTGGGAAGAGGTAGAGGTGAAGGCTACACAGAGCGATTACCTGGAAAATGGTCCAGGAAGTAGCCCAGCTGTGATCTGTCAGCCTGGGCTTATAATTTTGAAATTTTGCTTATCATTAGCATTAGTAATGATATGATTAGTAATGATATCAGTAAGTAGGAAGGTAGGAAGGTAGGAAAAGCATTTGGGAAATGCTCATCAATACAGTTTGGCAGAAATTAAGCATAAGGCCAATTCTCTCTCACAACTGTCTACCTTTTTGATACGGCAGTATTGAGAAAAATCTATATGAATCCAGTCTATCCCCAAAGTCTTTACCTTAAGTGATAACCAAGACCCCATTTCCTCTTCAGAAAGACAGAAGAGCCTGCACACCTCAGTCTCCCATTGGACATGATCACTTTTCTGTCTGAGTAAAAGGAAGCAAGAAAGAAACCGTGATAGGAGTCATTTTTCCCCATTACTCCATTTTCTCTGGATAATATAGGTGAAGATCCAAAGCTCAGATTTCCAAAGCAGAAGTGTTCTACGAGGCATATTTATCTCGTGTGCAGTTAAGAATTTGAAATACACATTAAAATTGATGCATTTAAAAATGAGCTTATGAATTCTAGTCTATTTCAGTGCATTCCAATAATCCTTGAAAAAACAAACAAGCAGAAATTACATGGACACATTTTCTATGCTGGATACTAAAATATGAGTGGATATTTTTCAGTCAAATATGTATTAAAGAAGATTTGGATGTTAAAGTCGATTGAAAGCTGATGTAAAACAGAAATCACATTTTTTTCTTCCTGGCCACAATCTAGCAAATGTATACAGTCGGCAAGAAATTCTACAGCGAGACTAGGCTCCTGTCATCTCCCAGGCTGCTATGGATGTAATGCACTCAGAGATAAAGAGAACTGGGCTCTCGCCTTGGGAATAAACATTTCCCAAGGTCTTTATTGTCATAGTGAGATAAAGCCAGCAATTACCAGCCAGGATGTCAGCCTCATCCAAGCAATTGGTACTCAGGAGGATCACACGGTCTGCTTTGCGCTCCTTAAGGAAGCTCCAAACTCGATGCCTGGAAAAGGGGTCCAGTCCAGCAGTTGGTTCATCTAATAGCAAAACCTACAAGGGATGATGCCATCACAAATACGCCTCTCTCCTACATTGTTTCCACATGACAGCATGGGTAACAACAAAAATTTTAAAAATAATAACTATCCAACCATTTATGCCCAATGTACTTATATATTCATAGTTAAACATAGCAGATTCTCTATTGATACGTTACACCGAAAGCTCTCCTACTTTTAGTATAAAAGAAGAGCTTGACTTTTTAGTAATAGTCAATCTGCATTCTTCCACATGCGTAATCTTCACTTACTTGGGGGTCTCCCAGAATGGCAATCCCAAAGGTCAGCATTCTCTTCTGTCCTTCACTTAAATGTTCAGCAAGGTTATCCTGAATGTTTTCTATGTCCAATTCCAATAAAATTCTTTGTACCTATACAAGAAAAGATACAAAGTTTAAAATCACTGATTGTGTTTCATCACCTACATTTCATTCGTAACAAGGCAGATGTATCACTGAGGGGCCTTCTGCGGTCATGGTTTAACTTGGCAATGACTGGCTGTGCAGTCAATCACGCTCATTTACCTCTTGCTCCACTGACTGTGGCTGAATCCCTTTTATTTTAGCAAACAGCCTGAGGTTTTCCTTCACAGTGAGAATATCGAACTGAACATTGGATTGGGGACAAACGCCAATGATCTTTCTGATTTCCTCCAAGTCTTGCATTTCAGAGATATTTTTATTATAGATGGTAACTGATCCTAAAAGCAGAAATTAAAAATAATTTAACATTGGCAAAATAATGTGTTTTATTCATGCTTGGAGATCTTATTTTGGAAAATATTGGCATATATTCACAAATATCTAAAATAATGGCTTCATAATTTATTAACTACTAATTACTCTCAATGTACATATATGCTCATAGTAGTGTATATTTCCTCTGAAATATCACATAGCAATGGCACAAAGATAGTGATTCATATAAAAATTGGGGAAATATAAAATATGTTCAAAATCTTATAGTTCTGTAGCCAAGATATGGAAGCGACCTAAGTGTCCATCAGTAGATGAATGGATAAATAAGATGTGGTACATATACACAATGGAATGTTATTCAACCATAGAAGAAAACAAATCCTACCATTTACAACAACATGGATGGAGCTAAAGGGTATTATGCTCAGTGAAATAAGCCAGGGGGAGAAAGACAAATACCAAATGATTTCACTCATTCATTGAATATAAAAACAAAGCAAAACTGAAGGAACAAAACAGCAGCAGACTCAAAGACTCCAAAAAAGGACTAGCGGTTACCAAAGGGAAGGGGTTGGGGTTGGGGTTGCGGGGGGGTGGCTGGGGAAGGAAGGAGAAGGGTATTAAGGGGCAATATGATCAGCACACATAATGTAGGGGGGTCCTGGGGAAGGTAGTATAGCACAGAGAAGACATGTAGTGACTCTGTGGCCTCTTACTACTCTGATGGACAGTGACTGCAACGGGGTATGTGGGGGCAACTTGATAATATGGGTGAATGCTGTAACCACAATGTTGCTCATGTGAAATCTTCATAAGATTGTATATCAATGATACATTAATAAAAAATAAATAAATAAATGATATGGTTCTGAGAAACAACTTTAGGAAAACAAACATATTTTCTCTTAAGCAGTCAAATTTAAACCTTAACATAAGAAAGACTGCACATGACCTCATTCTATTATCACACATTTTGCCTCTGAGAAATTTCTCTTTGCTCACCTTCTGTTGGAACACATAACCCATTAAGGATGTTTAGCAATAAAGATTTGCCAGCTCCACTTTGACCCAGAATTGCTGTGATTTCACCTTCATATACATCAAACAGCAAGCCTGTTTTCAGAATAAAATACTAACATAAATAAGAGGGCATTACACAGGGATGGTTCTAAAAAATACAACAAGAAAATTTATTTTAGTTGCATATTCTCAAGCATTTCAATAATTTAAAATACATAATACTCAATACTTTCCAGGTTGCTAAGACTACAAGCTTACTGTAGAATATTTGAGAAAAAAATATAATCACTTAAGAAGATACAATTAACTATCCAAATATTGATTTGTAATACACTTATTTCCAGTGCATATGCATGCACATATATTATATATATATTAACAAATTTTGTTCCTGCTCTATTCTTTTCTAGCCTACATTTTCAGATATTAAATCATAAACATTTTCCATGGCATTACATTCTAAAATATATTCACCAAAAATTAATATTTCCTGTGCCCATATTTTTACTAAATCAGTAGAAAAAAATCATTTTGCTAAGAATCCTTTATTTTATTTTTTTTTGTTTGCTTCTGCACTAAGTGAAAACCCAACTCTATTATGGAAAATTGTTGGGCAGTGTAAGATGAAATTCTTAAGAATTTTATAACAATTATATCTGAAAGATTGGGTCCTTTCAAATATGTGACCTACTTTCAAACACTGAAATTAATTAATGAATGGGCTGAAATCCCAGTTCATCCATTTTCTGTCTGGATGATCTTAGGTAAACCAAACTATAAGGTTCGGTTTACTTAGCTATTAAATGTGTTGGTAGTAACAATTATACATACAGAGAAAATACATACAATTGTGATCTAATCTATTAACCCCTTAATTGTAATCTGACTAAAATATTCTAAAGATCATTGGAAGAACACACTCAAATAATTAATAAAAACTAAAGAATAGCAAGAAATTAGTCTTGGCTACATGATACTAAAATTTATCTGAAAAATATAGTAATTAAAATAATCTGTTACTAATATGGCAACATCAGTGGAGTAAACATAATAATGAAAATAATATGTTCCTGGTCCAGGATATGCCGACCAATGGGATAGAACTGAATCCTAAAATAGACCGAAGTAAACATAACAAATAAAGATTAGTGAAATGATCTTTCAAATCCATCAAAAAGATGAATTAATAACATTGGTACACTAAACCAGTACATTAACAAATTTTGTGTTTGCTGTTTCTAAACAGAAAATGTTTTCAAGAATAAGAGAAGAGTGGGCTGACCCATTTTAACAGGAAAAAATATATAAGCCTCAGTTTCCTCTGCAGTCAAATGGGGGCGATATTATGTATCTCAAGGGAGTAAATGAGGAAAAGCTCAGCTAACTCACTTACCAGCACAAACTAAGTACTCAACAAACTTTAAACATTTGTTGCTATTATCATCATTATTATTGCTGTTGTTCATTATCGCCTGCGGGAGTATGAATTTTTATAAACTTGGAGGGAAATGATTTGAAATATGAATCAAAAATCTTAAAAATACAGTCCTTTGAACCATTGTGCTTCTAGAAATTTATATCCAGGAAATAATAAATGATCTTTACAAAGACTGAATGAGAATGGCCCTCATGGTGTGCTTTATAATAGCGAACTAAATGGGAGCAAATCAAATTTCATACACGACCACTGTGTTAGTTCAGTGAATCAGTTTCCATACAATGTAATTCTGCGTAGCCATTGAAAAACAGGATGTAGATAAGGGACTTCAAGCGCATGTTCCCAAAAATGTTCCAAAGTTGCTTTGGGAGCGAGCTATACGGGGAGAAGGCTGAGAGCATCAACTCCCAACCTTGCTTCCCAAAGAGCGCCTCCAACAGGTTGTTCCATAGATTTTTATATAGACTGGTGTTTTCATTGCTTTTAACTTTTTAAGGTGCAGCTGCTTTTAAAAACAGAGAAATCCTTGCAGAAGTTGAGGATGTACAGACACAAAAAGAAGTTCATGGCTACTGATGAGTGTAGAAGTAGTTCATAATGGGCTCTGGAAGTTGCAGTGATGAATTTAAAAATATTTCAATATATACTTGACTAAAATTAGAGAAATCAGCAGAAATCTAGATGGCATTTGATGAGAAAAATCAGGAGTGAGAATGAACTTGCTGATATAAGTACATTAAATTCTTCAAGTAAGACCTAATCTCAATGGAATAAGTAAGATTGAGTTAGGGGTGTTGCATTTACTAGAAAATAAACGCAATACAAACACAATGGACTGAGAACTAAGAACTCTAAACTTTCAGGAGGTCCTATGTCTCTTCTTTTTTAACTTTTAAGGCTTCTGTCTCTTGTAACAATCATTTACATTCCTCCTGAAAATCATTATTAATAAAAGCAAGCTGTCCTCTATGAAATGTAGCCACTGACTTTTGTTAGAGAAAACTATATTTAGTATCAGATATACTGATTCATTCAGTTATAACTATAACTGTCATAGGATACTGACTTGTGAAATATAACTCATGGTCAGTGGTGTTACCTTGTTTTAATTAATCTCACCAGTACAGATAAAATATGTAAATTAGTATAAAAAACTTTCAATTTTAAGTCTAGATGTACTTTCCCCAGAGTGCAAGTAAACTATTATTAATAGCAAATTCATCTTTAAAAATTAAGTAAATCACTATGTGATCCCATTTTTTTATAAATTAATAGATGCATGAAACACCTGAAAAGATTTTACATCCAGCTCTCAATCATGGTCAGTATCCAGGTGGTGGAGCTCGATTGTTTATGTTGTTTCCTTTTCTGTTTTGCTTATCTATATTTTCTATTTTTTCACAGTGAATTTTCCCCACTTTTTGTAATGAGTAAGTCAATGAAATAATGAAATGCTTCTCCTTACCTTTCAATGCTTCCACTTTTCCAGACATTCCTTTATATTCTTTTTTAACATTTCTGATTCTGAAATGACAAAAGCAGTGCCTACTTAGCCAACACAAAAGTAAAATAGAACCGATCATGAACAACCCTCGTAGAGTGATAGGCAGTCAACCACTGGATGCGAAGTAAGGGATGGTAGAACCAGTCGGCTCGGAAAGATCGACTTATTTTTGATTAATCATTTTGCCTGCGAGAGACAATTAAAGTATCTCTTTAGAAAGTTATAATTAAATGACTAGCATTTTGCTTAAAAAAGCAGAACACTTTGTAATTATCCTCTTTCTTCCTCTTGTCTTGGAACATCTGTTTGTGTGTTTGTTTTTGACCCTGTACCAGATCAGCTCATTTACCTGCACTATTACCCCACCTGCTCCCACCCCCCACCTTGTTCATTAATCAGACCCTCAGCTGCATTTTCTATAGTTTCCTCTCTCTCATACCTTCTCTTTGGCTTCTCACTCTGCTTAGATGTAATCAAATTACTCTCCACCCCTTATCTCAAAATTTTTTTCAAAATAAAGTGTAAACTTGCCATCTCCACTTTCTCATTTCCCGCTTTCTCCTCATTCGCTGTGACGGCTGCACCACTTCTCTCGCTCACCCCTCCAGGCTGAGGGCATCGGTGGCCTCCTAATGACAAACGCCACAAACACCTTCCATCCATACTTACTGGATCATGGGTCACTACTGCCGCCTGTCTCCTTGCCAAAAGTGTCTACTGTCAAGGTGATGTTCGACTTTGTTGGTTTTCTTCCTGTTCTTCTAAATGTTCCTTTTCTTTTTCCTCTCCTCTCTCCCAGCTACATCATGTTGGCGTTCCCCAGATTCTCTATGTGCCTTATGGGTCTGCCCCTCCTAGGCTCGCTCAGTAAGTTATCCGGTTGGTTCTCATGGTTTCAGCACTAGCCTAGTGTGGATCCATTCCGTTTCCTGAGCTTTAGGCTCCCACATCTAAAGGTTTGCTGGGTTTATTCACTGGAATATTACACATGCATGCATATTTCTAAATGAATGGTCATCAAACTTGAATGCACATTGTAATCCCAAAGGGGTTTTAGGGAGGCATCAGGAGACAGGAGCCAAGCTCAGACAAATTAGAGGCGTCGTGACTACATAGGACCACATAAAATGCATCTTCAAGTTGAAAGGGAAACAGAGTTTACCCTATTTTCTAAGCATGAATCAGACTAAAGGTAAGGACATTGATTCAACCAAGATGCTGGTAGTGAGCGTGGTAACACAAACCAGTTGGAAATTTAAAGGCTTAAAAGGAGCGAAATCTGACAAGGTATCTTACTTCTGCCTTCCTTTGTGTGTGGGATGGCTGTGTCTGTAGTAGCCAGAGGTTAAGTAAATGGTTAATATTTAAAGTTCTCTAATTTTTTAACTTCAGTGTATCTTAGGAGAATCCATAGGACTCTTTAACAGACACATATATGTGGGTTCAAGTCCACACCCCTGAGTCGGAATCACTGGAGGGAGGGGCTAAGAGCAGAGACACGGAAGAGCTCATATAAACCTGTTTCAAACCACCCTACAAAGTAAACATTACTCTTGCTTAATAGGAGACCCAGACTCAGAGAAACTTCTTCATTCATCCAAGATTACACATCAAAGGAGCAGGAAGTGTGCTATGAACATCGAAGAATTGCTGATTTCAAATTTTTTACTTCTTCCATTATGTTATATAAGCCAGATAAAACTATAGAGAAGGGATCTGGAGAAAGAAAAGAGATGGGGGTGCCAGAGACAGAAACAAAGAGGGAGACAAGACAGAGGGTGGGACAGTAACACTATATGGAGCTAAGCAAAGAGAATTTTCCTTTCAAACCAGTTAGGAGACACGGGTGGTGATGGCATTGGAAGAATTCAAAGTGACATTCACAGAAATAAATTTCTTCTTCCTTATTTTACCCCTGGCTCATCCTGCTGCTGTTGGTTAATAATTCATTAACCTTGTACTCATATATTGGTGTAAGTATGGTCACCTGATGGCTTCTTTTCCTCGGAATTCTGGAGGTACTGGTTCAAAATCATCATCAGGGGGAAGCTCAGGATCCGTTTCCTTCTCCATGAACTTATTATCAATCTTTCGGCGTTGGAAACAAGACGATGCATTCAGGAAAAATAATGGAGGATAACGGCGTTCATTTCCATCTAGTTAATCAAAAGGCAATAAAATATTGGGTCAGTGACATTAAAACAAGGAGCAAAGAAGCCTTGTTCAGAATGGTGCAGAAGATCTTGAACTTTTAAGCATCCTATTACTGAGAAGAAAACTTGATAATGAAGGAAGCGAATACAAAGGAAATGACACTCTCACAGAAGTTAAACAATATACTAGAACTTTCAACCAATATAAATCAAGGTTTGAATAAAATATGGTCTAAAAGTTATTTAGAAGAATGAATGAAACCAAGTTTTGGGGAAGAGACTTCCTATGGCACATAAAATTGTAAACGTTGTGAATTTAAGAAATTGCTTGACCACAACAATGTGATTGAATGTAATACTGAAAATCATATGGTATGATTATGTAAAGTACATGGAAAAAATGTATTTGTTCAGGATGAACATATGGTTATTTTCCAGATTTAAAACAATGAAGCACTTGTTATTAAGGGCCTCCAGATATTAAGCCAGAGTGATAAAAAGAAAGCAATACACACAAACAAATACATACAAAGCATATAAGACAACTTTAAATATGGCCCAAGTGGAAGGAACATAAGAAAATAAGTAGATAAATAAGATCATTCAAGGAACAAAGCATTCTGATTCTAGTACACATGAAGGAAGTCTGGACTTCTGTGAAATTTTTGGTTGTTTGAAATAATTGTTATTCTTCATTTCTTAAAATGTATAACCTGTAAGAAAACATTCTTCACTGTGATCAGTATCTGTAGAGGAAAGACAAGAACCTACTATTACTTACAGGGTAAGATTTTGTCAAAGTATAATGTCAGTACCAGATAGAAAATAGCATCAAAAGCCAATATGGAAAAAGTTGCTATCATTGCATATGTGTTTCTTGAAGGATCAGGAAAATCTACACCATTCATATTATAATCCAGGTGGATAATCTAAGATTCAAGCAAAAATAATAAATATTTAGATTAAATGCATAAAAATAAACCCATGGAGCAGTAAGAACTATCATTTTTCAAGAAACCCTGAAATCAAGTTTTAGTGAAACCATTTCTATTTTACAGCAATCAAAGGGATATTAGAAAGAAATACTGATGTAAAAGATACAATGTTCTAAGAACAGGAATTTTAACTATAATTCATTTGCTTGTTTTCATAAAATTACAATATTCCAAAATATCTGTTCTAAGCAATGAAGAAATAAGTATCTTAGAAAGAATATGAAGAATTCTTTGAAGCATCTTATTAAGATAAGGATATGGAAACATTACCACTTTTTCTAGTTAGTCCTGCAATAAAGATTTGTATTTATAATTTTGCCATGTAATAGGTGCCATGCTCCAGGCACTATTTTCAGTGCTTTTCATATCATCCCATTTAATCTTCATTACAGTCCTATCAGGTGGGCCTTATTATGCTCACCTGCTTTTTATATATGATGAAACTGAGGCACAGGGAAGTGGAGTAGTTTAAGCAACTAAAGTCAAAATCACCCAGTAAGGAGGGGTGGCAAAGCTGAACTCCGAATACAGGAAGTCCAGCTCCCAAGCCCACTTCTACCCCTGGACACTGCACCACTTCTTAATTTACGTTAAAATGTTAACATTTCATGACAAAGTTGAGTTTATTCTATGAATGCAAGGCTGGGTGGACATTTGAGAATCAATCAGTGTACTTCAACATAAAACAGATTGGAGGAGAATATAATGTGGTCAGTCTAACAGATACAGAAGAGCCATCTGATAAAATTCAATAATTAGTTATAATAAAAAAGTCTCTTCATAAACAAAGAAAATAAGAGATCTTTCTTAATCTGAGGAACTAGAGGTATGAAGACCAACACCAAAATCATACTTGACTGTGAAATGTTAAAAAGCTTTTCCTTTGCTTATGTTCCTATTCAGCATTGCACTAAAGGTCCCAATCTGTGCAATAAGGCAAGAAAAATAAATCATGGCATAAGGACTGCAAAAGGAAAAAAAATAAACCATCATTATTTGTAGACAACATAATTATATATAAGGAAGTCCCAAGATAAAACTCAGAGAAAGACTAGATTTAATAAAAGAATATGGGAAGGAAGATTTTCAAAAATACATTTTTTTATCAGTCTTATTCAGGATGTTCTTATTCAAGTTTCCACTTGTTAGATGGTAATTTCTCTACAATGTAATGACATTTGCAAATCTTGCTTTAGAGTAGAATTAGAATAAAATCTCATAAGTTGAAAGACTGTTGATTATGCAGAGCTATGAAGAATCACATTCTTGTGAATATTCAATAAATTATGCTCTTACCCTAGTCAGTCCAGCAGTGAAGGCAAAGGGGCTGCAAATACTCAAAATCCACTCCAGAGCTGAAGGAAGTTGTTTATAATATACAGTGAACCCCACACCACCCCAAAAGAGAGTGAGAAGAAATACAACCAAATTGGTGAGGACTGTCTTCTGTATCACCACACCGATGAGGAAAGCTAATGCTATCTGAAAGACAGAGAAGACATCTAGGTGTCACGCAGATTTAGTTCACTGAGAATCATTGATAGCACAATAAAATAAGGATCTTTATATCATAACAAATATTTACCAGGGAGACAGTGATGAAAATATTAAGGTATAATTGTGCTCAGTCCTCTCAATGCTTTATAGAGAGGATCTTATTTTTTGCTCTATTTCAAAGGTTGGGCTTCTGCTGTTGTGGAAAGAGTTGGGGAAAAGCTGTAGGAAGAGCTGAAGAAAGGATAAAAATGAAAAGAGTGAAAGGAATGAATATATTAACAAAAAGCATCTATACACCCTCTGCAGAAAACACCGTGGAAGGTGGGGGAAGTTAGAGGCTCTTGTTTAGAGAAGGAAGAGAGAGGTGATGTGGGTAGTCAGAACAAGATGAGGTATCAAAGGGAGAAGAGGTATTATGATAAGCGTGCGGGTGACAGGGACCATTGCGGAAGAAAAGATGGGTCCACTGTTTGGAGCATCCTCACTGATCATCTAGAAACATCTTAGATATTTTTGGAGTCAAAATTATTTTTTTCTTTTTGATGCATCACATCATTAGTTCAGACCTTTATGCAAAAGAGATGACCAATTTATTTAGGTTACATCATTGTCTCTCACCTACTGAAACTTTCTCAAGCAAAAACATGTACACATACACACACATACACACACACACACAATGGACATGAAAGAAATGACTGGAATAGCCTATCAAGACATTAATTTTTGCTACATCCAGCTAGGACCTAAAGCAGAGTTGTAGTCAATGTATGAACTTACCAAAGACAAGCCATATACGAAAAAGAGTGTAAATAGAACCATGAAGCCCGTCGTGACAATCATTTGGGTAGATGTTACGATAATTGTAATGATTATGGAAATAATGAAGATGAAAACAGCATAGATTAAGCCCCAGGAAAGCCTAAACAAAGATGAAAAGTTATTTCAGTTATTTTAACTTTATTATGAAATATTTAAAACATACAAAAACATCTAAACAATAATACCATGATTACCCTTCTACTTGTCACCTAGATAAATAACTAAAATATTACTAATCTTACATTAGTATGGCTGTGCTGGTGCCTACTGGCTAGGTCCCAACTCTTTATTCATGTATCGTATAAATAGTATGAACATTGCACAAATAGTACCATCTTCTCCATATTCTTCTACAACTTGCCTTTATCAGTCAACATATGTAATATTATACACCTTTGTATAATATTTCATTGTATGAATATATTCTGATGTTTTGACCATAGCAATTCAGTTTTTTCCCCATTGTTACTGCTAATGCAAGAGTATTAAGAACATTCTTGTCTTTTTTGGGAAAATGCACAAAAATTTCTCTCAAATTGCTGCAGTTCCCCAAGATGAATACTTCTAAAAGGATAAGCATTTTGCATCTGCAACTTTGTTACGTATTACCAAAGCATTCTAATTGCAGAATTGAAAGGAAAGTTAGCTGCTGATCAACAAAGTAACCATGGAAGCATGGAGGGCAGATGATAATCTGACCATTCTTGAGGCTCTCAGCTGGCTGCACCTCCACTCTCTCATAGAAGACAGTGACATTTCATAACTCCACTAAGCCCATTCCATTCTTGCTGTTCCCATTCAGAATTTCTTTATTTAACCTGATACAAATTACGGTACGCCCTTACATGTTCACAGCATTTTGCTTTAGATGTGTTAGTTTCACATTTTTATGAGGTAGTTATTGAGAAACAGTACCCAATCTGAGATCTAACAAGCCTATAGGGTATTTTAGCCCAAGCTTCTGATTTTGCAGAGGAGCAAACTGCAGGCTCTATTTTTAGTTAATGGGCCTATTCAAGGTCAACCAACTAAATCAATAAAAATAATGAAGATTAAGCTGCAGGCCTTGGCTCAGTGTAGAGCTCGTTCCTCTAAATAAAATTGCCTAATTAAATAAGAATTCAACCACTGGAAAAAAAATAGCAAAAGTATTAAAACCAGGAACTTGAATCAGTATGTCTCAGTAGAACACATTTAAGTAATGTTCATTTGATTTCTTTTTCAATTTCATGTCATTACAATTATTCAGCCTGTGTCAGCAACATCAGTATTTTTGAAAAAGCAGAGCGGTTCTGCAGAATCTCCTCCCAAGCACAGAAGGGAACTACTGTAGGTAGGAACTGAAAAACTATCGTGTAGGAGAACTAACAATGAAGGAAATTAAAACATTACCTAGAAAAAGGAACTTGTTGGGAATGGGGTGTGGGGTATGGTGGAGAAGATCTTAATAAACCTATGAAAACCTTCATGATAAAAACAACGCAAGTCAAGCATCCTACTTGACTCATAAGTGCCGGTTACGTTTCATATTTATTACCTTAGTTAAAAAAACAAACAAGGTTGTCATAAAATTTATTTCTAGTTGACATCCTGTACTTTATAAAAGATGTTTCAAAATCTTTTTCCTTCCTTCTTAGTTTGGAGGATATACATAAAGTCATTTTGCTAAATTTTAGTCTACATGCATACTGAGAAGTATTCATGCTGAGAATGAACCCACATCTAAATATGCAGTAGCTTTCTGATTTCAATCTGGAGTTGACCAGTTCTACCCATTCTCAGGTGACTACAGGGATGGTGTTCCATATGACCTGAAAGAAGGTACTTTTTACACAGATCCCCTCTCTTTTCCCTTCTAACAGATTCCATCTATTCCTTTCTGTCTCCCCAAGTTTCGCAGTAAGTCACTCTTCTCCTTTCTGTTTTATTTCAGGACACAGTTTCCTCTTTTTCTATTTCACAAATCAGGTGTATTAGAATTAAAACTCTGTTAACAAAATATAATTTATAGAACATTTAAAGTTTCCTAGACCATAGTTTTATTTCAGAGAACATACAGCTTGCAAAGGATTGCTCAATAAAGTTCCTCATCCATTTCAGATAGTTTCACATGCATAAAGAGTAATTTCTTGATATGGGGAGTATATGGGGAAATATTACCCAGGATTCAATGTTGAAAAAAATGTTAGGTTTCTTTTCAGGTAAAATAAACAGATTATTTTTCCTTTTTTCCTAGACAGTATGGATTTGGTAACTAATTGTACTGCAGAATTCTCTGCATTGTCCTCTTGGAAGTTTAGAGCTTATATGATTTGTGTTTTTATCTACTACTCTCACCTATTTGTTTTTTGCTACGGTCTTTGTTTCTGCTCTTCAATTATTTTTTTTATTATAACACAAATACACACACATAGGTACATACATACATAAGTGGAAATATATATAAATATATGTATTTATTTAAAAATCACTTTAAATCATTTGTGGAATGGGGAAAGATATGAATATACCAATATATGAAGCATATGCTCTGATTAAGCCCTTCCTATATGCCAGCCTGTGCCCTGCATGTGCTGGGCACATTATATAGGCTGTCTCAGTGCCAACAAACAGTAATTGGCTGCTGCAAAAAAACAGCCCTGGTGATCAAACCTCTGAACACAAACTAGCCATTATAGGATTATACTTTCTTCAACATAAGGAAGTGGGGAGAAATCACAGGACAACTGTGGGCAGACCCAGCAGGAGAGGTACAATTGGGGCCTGTGGGTTGGAGTCCCAGCTCTGGCACACATCATCCATCTGACTTGGACAACTCTTTCATTCTCTTTGATCTTCATGTTGCCCTCTATCACAGGATTAGCTTAACATGACTCATGGCACAGAAGAAGTGCTCAGCAGATCATAATCACTAGCTTGTGGAGCAAAATTAAATGACTAAAGACAAAAAGAACAGAAAAAAATGTAGCCGGTGTATCAAGTTTAAATCATGATGTTCTGAAACAGTAACACTTTTCCATTGCTTGTTAATCTCTCAATGTATTTATTTGCACTGTTTGACTCAGTCACTTACCAGAATGCGAAATCATGCAGACCCATCATTTTCATCAAGTCCTTACTCTTTTTTCTCTCTTTTATAACATTGAGTGATACAAAATATATAAATGGGAAGAAGTAAAACAAGCAGTAGAAAATAAATAACTCATTTTGAAGAATTTCCACAGAAATAAAAGGTAATGTCTTCATATTGGTAGCAGTAACTGACATCAACTTCTCCATGACTGAGTGATTTGTCATGATCTAAAGTGGGGTTTAAACAAACAAAATCATATTTCAAGAGTGGAAACTGGTGAAATCTGAATCAGGTATGGGGATAGTACCAATGTCAAGTTTGTGGTTATAATATTTTTCTACAGTTGTGCAAGATATTACTGTTAGGAGAAACTGGGTGAAGGGGACATGGATCTCCTTGTAAATTGTTTTTGCAATTTCCTGTCATTCTAAAACAACTTGAAAATTTTAAGTTAAAAAAAAAAGCCAGTGTGTTCCTTTGCCTAGATCCAATTTCAGCATTTGCACACCTGTTTCACTACATAAACATATGAAAATCTGAATGTATGTCATCGTTCATCAAAATCTTGATGTATCTGGAATTAGTTCACATTAATAGAACTTTTCTTACTTGTATAATGGCAGCATCGATTGCAGTTTGTAAAGTCACAAATCCTCTATTCCAGTATTTGGCCAGTGAGCATGAAAAGTGATCATGTGTACCCCAACACTGAGCTACAAGCACAAAGACCGGCATGACCAACATTATTGGCAATTAGAGAATAAGAAACAAGAATCCAAGAGAAAACAATTTACAGGAGGCTCTACCAGTCAGAACTTCAGCCAAATAGAAAAAAGAAGAAAGTGGAAGTTCTTAATAAGGCAATTTTATTCATAGAGACCATAGTGTGCATAGAAAGTCTTAGAAAATAAAAAGATGGAAGCAAACACTCTCCTCCAAACATACCGAACTCCTTGCTGAACTTTTTTTGTGCTCAAATGCTTATCCTCCAGATGAATTCATGGCTCACTCCTTCCCTCTATCCTCATGTCTTCTTAAAAATAAACTCATCACAGAGGTCTTCCCTGGCCACCATAAACAAAAGTATCTAAAACAGCTCTTTCAGTCTCTATCTTCTAACCCTGCTTTTTTTTACTTTGTTGCTCTACCACCACCTGGCAGAGTGAATTGTCCACCCCCGCCCCCCACCACCCTACCTCACGCCTGGCTAGAATAATGCACGCAAGCCGACTCTGTATGTGCTGCACTTGAATCTCCAGGGCCAAGGACCGTGCAGGACACATACTCAGTAAATGAATGGAGAAGAATTGATTCTATTAGTCACATCAATTCCACTTCCTAAAAGAGTCTCAAATCCATTCTTTCCTTCTCAGCTGCCCCCACTCTGGTCTAAGCCGCCACCAACTCACTACTAGGTTTGACTGCACCCTCCCTGACCCTCTGCGACCCATTACCTGCATCCTGAGTGCTGTGTCCAGAGGGCTCCTTTAGGCTGGGAAATCTGATCATGTCTCTGCCCCATTTAAAGTGCCTCGATGGCTCCCATTGCCCTAGGTTTACAGGAAGCCACAGGATCTGGCCCTTGAGTAACTTCCACCCTGTTCTCCAGTCACATTCCTGTTCCCCGTTCAGCTGTACTGCGCTTCTCCCATATGCACTAACTTTCTCATCTGGGGCCTTCACACCTGCCCTTCCTCTCTCTGTAACTAAATGCCATTAGCACCGTACATGTGCCATTCCTCCTGCTATTGGTGTAAATATTACTCCCCAGGTGGGACTTCTCTAATCCCACAGTTTATTAGGAACCTGTGGTGTAAGTCCTCCCTCGGTGGCCTCAAGAGCTTTCCTTCCACTTGCCATTAATTGTTCAATGTCTGTTTTTCCTACTAAATTGGAATCTCACTTGAGGCTAAGACCTGTCAGTCTTGATCACCCTCCATATTTTTTGCAACTCACCTGTGAGTGTCCTATATACCTGGTGGAGGACTCAATAATTTTATGAAAGTCATCCACTATGGGAAGATATGATTGACCTTGGAATAAGTTCAGCAATGAAATGTGTTTTATCTATTTTCTCAGGTGCCATCAAAGCATTTCTGTTGCTCATCCCGACCGACTCCATATGTTAAAAACATGAAAAATGCAAAAATAGTATTTTATATGAAAAGTCACCTGTGAAAAGATCTTCATTCAAATATGGCATATAATATCCCTGAAAAAATTTTAACTTATAAGAGAAGGTATCATTAAAGACGACTCCCACTACTTGGAATAAATTGTCTAGAAGTATTTTATCCATGTATGTCTGATCTGGTACTGCAATGACTCTTCCTCCTATGAATTACAAGGCACAAATAGACACAGAGCATTATGACAGGCTTTCCCCCAAACAGAATGAGATATCCAGCTGCATCATCATATAATTTTTATTGGAATTAAACTAAAATCATTTTCCAGGTAAACATCCCAAAAGTCAAGGAGGGGATCTTTTTTATAATGTTTTAGATTCTAGAATTGGTTATCTCAGTTACATAATGACCTCATTTACAATGAAGGCCTTTAAAATATTTACAGATTACATCAGATGCAGACAGAATACCTTTAAATTATCCATTCTTATTTTTCATAATTCTAAAGTTATTGTTTAATAACCATGATTTAATCTCTTTTAGATGTTTTTCCTGAGTTATAAATCTTAATCATTGCATTTTCATGTTAAAAACACCCACACCCTTCAGTGGCATTTCCTCCTAGATACTATTCTGCAAATCTGAAGTTATAAATCTACTGTTTTAGTTAAAAGGCAGTAGAAATGTAGGTGTTCCTAAATAGGACCCCATCAAGCTGAAAGGGTTTAAAAGGGTAATTGTTAAGAGATAAAAAAAATCAACCAAATGTGTATGAATCTTGATACCTAGATATTTAGCATAACGGATCACTGTACCTCAAAATAAAAATCTATACATCTTAACAAAAAGATACAAAATAACATCAGTAATTCTTTTTGCCATTAGTACACCTACCTTGCAAAAAAGGAGCAAATGCTGTTTTATTCATTATCTGTTGGGTTATATTAGAGATCGGCGTATACACAACAGCTATAGAAGATGTATTAAACTTATCTACCCTTCCTAGATCCTGAGGAGGCATTTCAGGAAAATGCACATTTTCTTGGAAATATGCCAACAGTGCTATATGGAGTCCCAGAAGTATTGGGAACCCCCATTCCTACAACAGAGGGGAAAAAAGAATGCATTTAGACGGTATTGCCCTTGAAAGCTCAGTCAACACCAAAACACTGCTGAAGACAAATCACAGTCTTGCCATACGGTTGGCTTCTCTTTGTTCTCCCCTCTTCAGAGCTAAGGGAACCCAGTGACATACACATGCTGACATACCTGCCACACACATCATTCTCCAACATATTAAATTCTCCACTAAATCATGTGCTACTATAGAAGCCACCATAGAAACTAGCAGGATGCCTAACAGGATGACAATCTCTGTACGTCTGGGCATCTGACTCTAGATAATCTACAAGACGGAGTAGCCCACACAGAGTTCCTGGTGGCAAACAGCCACGTTTTTGTCAGTTGCCATATCCTTGTATTAGAAATCAAAGAAAATGAAGAAGAACTGAAGGGTAGAAATTGTCTAGTGATCCACCAATTACAATAACCTCTTCTTGTACTGCTCAGTGCTAGACATTCTCAGCTTCTGGAAACTGAGTTCTGGACAATGGCATGTGGGCAGACGTGATAGGCACCACTTCAAAGCCTGGCTCGTGGAACTGTGGACAACCTTCTATATTCTCCTGGTCCCTGTACCCCCCGGTCTTCTGACTGGATGCCGGGGGTCTGGTGGAGGTCTCCAAGGCCTTGGGAGGTAGCCAAGCCACAGACAAAGAAGCCTGGGCCCCTGAATGACTGTGTGGAGATTTCTTCACCTGCCCAATGCACTTCACCTTCACTGCCAACCCTATTTAGATTGTGAAGAGAGTGAAAAGTGAACATTCACTGTGCTAAGCCACTGAGATTTTAGGCTATTACCTGTAGATAGCCCACCTGCTTGGTACAAGCTGACAAGTCAGTGGTGTTACTTGGTCATAATTCTTGGAAATAATCTCTGTGTAGAAAATGTAGGGCCTTGAAAATAAGTCTCTCCCAAATTAAAATTGCCCCATTTGTGCTAGGCACCATTTTAATTGTTTCTCCACTCTAAATTTATTACATACGGTAGCAGCCTTAATAGTTTAGAGTTTCCCATATATTTAAATTTTAACTTACTCTCCTTTTGTTCTTTTTTAAAAACAAGTAATACTATCAGTCCTTGTTAATTCTCCATTATATTTTAGGGACTGCTGTGAGTCTCTTGATTCAACAAGTACAACTAGAGGTGACCTCAGAATCAGTAAGGCCAGTCTGCTACTTAACAATATCAAATAAGAAAATCATTCGGCAAAGAAATAATAGTGCTAACTGGAGAAAGAGGCGAACTTTCAAACATACCAATGAGCTCTCTCTTTTCATCCTCCATTTCTTAAGAAAATTCTTGCACAGAAGTGCTTGAGTTTGTTGATACACACTTCTGTGTTTCATATGCATTTAGCCTGTTCATTAAACAAATAAGATAGTAGACATGTATAAGCTAGAAAAATAAGTGTAATAAGAAAAACCTTGGGGGAGAAGAGAAAAAAGAAAAATCTTGATTATATTTCTAGAGAAAATGATTCCTGCTTTTAAGAACTGCAAAAAGTAGATTTAAATATTATTTCAATAATTCATGACTCTAGAATTTTACATCAAATGTACTCACTGTAAGCTATTCGGGAAACTGGGTAATGGTGATGAGGTAGAGAGACAATTAACACAATTTTATAGTAACATATAGGGTATTACAATGAAAAAGATATTATTCGATTTCAGAACATGTAACATACTTCATATTTTTTACCTTTTATAACACAAATTCAACTATATGAATAGAGTAATTGAATTTTATCTCATTTGATTAATAAAAATTCATTGTTCTTTACATTTAAATAGAAATCCCAGAGATAATTAAATTAACATCAGAATTCTGATTAAAGTCTTCTGAGTAATTTATTATGTACATCAGATATAAACCCAGTGAAATGTTTTCTTGTGGTGTTTACCCTCTAGATTGAACTGAACTTTTATCAAGAGTTGGCCTGTGAGGTAACAATCAAGATTCAAACTACTTGAAACTTGTTGCTGAGATACAAGAAGAAAAAAACAACTTATCTCAATTTTCTGAATTCAGGAGTCCCTGAATAACTAAAGAATAAACTACAAAGTAAGTTAAGAAAGAAGGAAGGAAGGAAGAAGGGAAGGAAGGAAAAAAGAAAGAAAATAAGAAAATGGAAAAATAACTTAATCCAATGTTTGCAAATAAACCGAGACCTCTTTTTTCAGTTTTTATAATCTCAAAATTAAATTACTTAAGATTTACATATCCAAATATTTAGACAATTCTCCTTCAGCTAATATAGAAGCAAATTTTACAATTTTCCTATATTCTACTGTTGTATCGACACAATAAAACTCGATTGAGGAAAAGTAGAAACTTTCTGTCATTAGGTTTTCCATGTAAAACATATTAGTGTTTGGAAACATCTGAAAAATAGATTGATTTTAGCAGCGTCCATCCACATATTTTGCATAGCACAACAAAACAGAGCTTTACTTACTATCAAGAAAACTGGAGAAGTCTCTGGAAATGCTGTCAGAAGCACAGTTCTCTTTGTCTAAAGCAACAGTGACAATTTCTTTATTGCCACTTCTTCATTTATTCTTTAAATGGGTGCTTACTCCCACAGTTCGTACCCAGGCTGGTTTCTGGAAAGGGGTGTAGTCAGAGCAAGCTGCACATGTTGAACTTGTTTTGTTTTCTGTCTTTCCTTCCCCAAGCCAATTATTTGCAGGGAAATGACCGTACCATGCTTGGTTGGGAATAAAACAAACCCTGTGTTTGTGCACTTGGCCTTTCAGCTCCAGGGATAGAGAGAAAATGGTAAACAAGAAAAATGGAAATAGTCCATCAGATATGATGAGACCAACATGGGAAAAGAGCAATAAATGAGTAAAAATGAGAAATCTCTAGCTTTTTTTTTTTCACTACTCATATGCCTGAACACAACCTCCAGTGGTATATTTGAGTGATTTACACTCCATGGCAGAACATGCTGGAGCTGGCTGACCTTTTTTTTTCACCTAATAAAGCTAAGCGATCCATCGTCTGCCTTGAAGGAACACCTGAGCTGGACAAATGAAGAATTAGGAACAAGTTCCTTTCTCCTGCTCTGTTGATAATGGATGCAGGATTTCATGCCGCATACAAACAAAATGAAAGTAAGCACATTGCAACGGACAGAAAAACATAAAAAGATACAGGTCAATTTTTATGCATGAAGACTAGGAAAAAAATACTAGGAAATGTATTCAATTCCCACTGCACAGTCTATCTCTCTCTGTAAAGAGTTGCAAACTTTTCTTGACCTGCCAAAGTAAATGGCAAAACAGGAAACCAAAGTCCATGAATTGGGAAATCTCAAATATTTGACATGGCTCCCAATCCACAGATGTTAATAATCATAAAGCTGAGAGATGTTCTGGAAAAAAGGAGGATCATTTTTTTAAGAAAAGGAAAACCATGATATTATAATCTACATTTCTCCCCTTGGCAATTAGTTCTATTTTTTAAAAGTAAACAGTGTATTACATGTCTTTTACATTAAAAATTGGCAAAAACAAAGGTAATAAAGATGTTCTAAAGATCTCATGAAGGGTGGGGAGGGTAGAAGGTAAATAACACTGTTAAAATTTATAATAGAGATCAATGATCCAAACAAAAGTCTAAGTTTCTTTTAAATTACCTGAAATAAAGGTTAGGTTTTCATTAATTTTGTTATTGTTGTTATTATTATAGACCCTATATTCTTTATTTTAGGTATCATTTTCATGGTGCGTTTCTTACAATTGTATAAAAATTGAGAACTACAACATAAATAATTACTTAGATTAAATATATTTTACTAGTTTCACTTCTTACATTTGCTTCTTACTTATTCTTTGTGTTCCTCATTCTTAACTTCTTAACTCTGATCAACTTTTATTTAGGGGGCCAGCTTCCATGTTTAGATTTCCCCACAATGAGTGACATAATTTGATGATTAAGTGCCTAAACTCCTCCTAGAAGCACGTTGAAATGGTGAATAAAATATATCCAAAAAAGAGGTTCAGATATATAATCAACTAAAAGGTAGGGAGGAAAAGGTAAAGGAAAGAAACTATCAAACAATGGGATAAACAAAGAGAAAGGAAGGTGCATCCCCAGGAATTAAAAATGAAATAGGAGATCAAAGCCAGAAGTGTGAGCCAGATCAGCAATCCAGCCGCCCAAAGACGTGTTTAATACCCCCGTGACCTGGATTTTCCTTGACAGGTTATGAAGCTGATTTCATATTTCTGCATGAACTCAGAAGCTTCACAAGACTGTTTAGTGCTAGAAAAGGAGACTAGAAATAACACCTACTACCTCAAGGAAGAGTAAGGATTTGTATTCTTTGCCCAATCTCTGACTAAAAAAAGATAAATCCTCCATAGAAAATGAAAAGCCTAGGACTGTGTAGCACATGCCAGGTAGAAGACAGAGGCGAGAGATCTGAAGTTATTCTTCCTGCACCGTAAGGTGCCACAGCCATCAGTGTACATACTCTGCAGCCAAACTTGGGTTTGAATTCTGGCTCTGCCATGTGTTAGCTGCATAACTGCACCATCTATTTAACCTTTTCTCCACCTCAGTTTTTGCATGAGAAAAATGGAGATTAATATGATATGATATGATATATGATATGATATGATATGATATAATATAATATAATATAATATAATATAATATAATATAATATAATATAATATAATATAATATAATATAATATAATATAATATAATATAAAAGTGGAAGTTAAGTTTATTAATCAAGTTCATAGAATAATGCCTAGAAAACTCCAAAAATGAAAAATATTACCTGTTGGTGACCATCCTCCTCTCCCTCCTCTGACTCCACTGTCACCCTGGGTCTCCACAGAGAAGATACAAACAATTTCACAGAGATATACCCAGGATTCCAGGCATAAAGCAACAGAGTTAAAAGAAATATTCTTCCTAACAGCTAAGCCTATAAATCAAAAGTCCACCATGAAAGAGAATGAGCAGAGCAAAAAGATGGGACCATTAGCAACCTTGGAAACTGAAGATAATAAAAATTGTGACAGTCTATAAAATCCTAAAGTATTAAAAAAGTAATGTTAATTAAAACATGAGATAGTGAAAAAAGAAGACCAATAGGAAAATAACCCATTAGCACTTACAGACATCTAAAGGAATCAGTAATAGCGAAGGTTGAAAAACCAAATGGATGCGTTTTATAGCTGAATACAAAATTTAGTGCAAAGACAGAACTAAGTGGAAAAATATTGAAGACAAGTGAAAAGACATGAAAGACAGAAAGAGGATGTCCAATATATCCCTAATAGGCATTTCATAAGGAAAATAAGGTGAATAAATAAGAGGAATGCTCAAAGACAAATGGATAAGAACTTGCCACAATTGAAGATATGAGCCCTCAGATTTGAAAAATTTGAAAAACAATATGTCTTCTGCAGAGTTCAAAACAAACAAAAATCCAACAATTATTTTGCAGTGAGCTTTCAAAGCATGAGAAAGATAGGAGAGTGAGAAATAGTAAAAAAATAATAATAATAGAAAAACAGATTATCAACTAAGGATTGACAGTTAGTGAAAAGATATCATAAAACAGTGGAATAATGTGCTCAAAGTGCTGAGGGAAAATGAAGCGTCAACCTCAAATTCTAAGACCCAGCAAAACATGCATGAAATGAAGATCTCCTCAGTGAGAATTTACCTTTTACACAGCCAGGCTGAAAGAATACTGAAGGATGTACTACAGTTAAGAATAAATATTTTTTTAAAAAACAGAAAGAGCTGTGTGTTATGTGTGTTTGGTAAATAAGTTCTCAATACTACATATTTATTGACTGTAAACAATAATTTTGTGGGAGAGGAGGCAGAACTTCCCACCAATTTACACATTCTTTCAGCCTCTATTGATGGAACCTTAGAGGTTTCTATGATTTCAGTGTCTTAATTGCTGGTTAAGAACAGAGACAAACTGGGTATGGGAGTGGCAAATGTAGGGATTTTCACACATGTACTATGTCACTGTTTTCCTCAGAGTTTGTTGTGGGAGCACAGAGTTATCTGGACTATTCTTCTCATCTATGTATCACCAGAAATCCTCCCATTGCACTTAAAAGGTAATCTTAATGAGCTTTAATAGTGAAGACAAAGCAGGTGAGGGGCAGGCATTTGACAGAGCATGTGCCTGAGCAGGGAAGGGGTGGTGATGACGGGATCAGATGCACAGGTGTGGATCCTGGCCTTATGCAGAATATTGTTCATTTTTGTACTAATAAGAAAGTCATAGTGCACAGGTACAAGAAAACCCAGTTGGTTGTTAAGATTGTGAAAGCTTGTGCTTTCTCCTACCTGCTTCTATTTTCACAGTCAAGTGAGAAGCAAGGTCACCTGCTGAGAGTGAAAGAGAGAGATGCTAGCATCTGAGAAGCAAGAAGATGTGACTAAGTAATTTAATTAGTTACCCAATCAGGGAAAGAATGAACAGATTAGGGGGAGTAGGCAGGCCCCACTTGAAAACAGTGGCCATCCATTTAAAGTGAGACTAGTTATTTTGCTCATGTGTATTTCCTCCCAATGTTCACCTCCCTAATGCAGGTTTAACCAGACTGGGGTTTTGTCAAGCAATTGTGATGAAAGATGAGAAGACCAGGCATTGATGGTGTGTACAAAGGAGTGGCTAGTGGCCAAGGTAAGCCTCTCCTTGAAAGACTCCTAAGTGGAGATGGTAGATGCCTCCTTCTTCCTTGACAACGTGATTTGGCCCATCAACTCCCAGATCATACTTTCCAGTACACGACGGACAGCTGACTCACTGTGCCCAGAAAGGTGGCGAACTGGGTAGGCCTGTCTATCTAAGATTACATCAAAGCTATTGAGGAAAAGCAAAATTTGTGGACATGATTAATTTTCTAAGAAACTTTTCAAGCAAACTAAAACTTAGACGTTTGGCAGCAGGTTAGAGCTAATGACGCGTTCTCTGGAATTTTAGCAGCAACAGTAATTTTAGGCACTGATTTCTTCTCCTTTTGCTTATTTTCCTCCTACAAGCTTCTATATTTTTCTTATCTCTTTTATAAAGAACATGTACAGATATCCATTTGTGACCCGCGTGACTAGGATCAAATATCAGAATTATCAGCATTACCCGAGAACAAAATCTCAGCACAAAGAGTTCACGGAGCTCTCTGCAGAGGCACCCACCCCAGCTGCTAGTGTCACAGGACTGCCCGTCCGCTCGGGGCTCACAGGACCCCTCCCTGGGTGTGGCGCTGCTCCAGCTTTCCTCTGTTTTTATCCCTAGTTTGGAATCACAGGACGCAGGTGCAGCTGTTGGAGCCCCACCCCGTGAGCCTGCCAAAAGGAGATAATGCTGCCCCCAGAAAACGGGAAATTGCTGTAGCTGTAAACTCAGCACGCACTCCCAAACATGACTAACACAGAATTCTTGAGTCTAGTTTATTTCAAGCAAATTCTCTGTTATACATATATTTTACTATAACTTCAAAAAATAAAATGCATTGAGGCAGTAAGAATTTCTAGGTAATAAATGCCTGTTCATTTTACTTGAATCCGCTGTTATTTTTTGTTTTGTTTTTTATCTAATCCAGAGGAATCCTGCTAGATTTTCCAAGGCATTTGCAGTTGAGGGCGGGGGAATCTGAGTTAAAAGACATGAACTCTAGCTCATACATGGGTTAAACTCCTTATATGGGTTTTATTAAAAATGACAGGCTTGGTGCTTACTAGCTTGTATCTGCCCCATGGGAAACTGCCCTCCTGAAGAATGAGGGCCAGGCTGTTCTTAATTTAACACTGACCATCATTTGCATCAAGGGCAGAAGACCATAGTCCATTCAGCCCCTGGGCTGTTGGTTATAAAAGGCTTGGCTAAAATAGCGACAAAGCTAATCACAGGTTTTGGCTTTCTGGAAACTGAATTGGGAAATTTAGAGGAAGCCAAAGAGATTCAGAAAGAGAGGCAATGAGGCAGGAGGGACAAGGTCGGCCACGGGGGTAAAGTAAAGAGAAGCTTTAAGCAAGCAGAAGGAGTGGGTAGAGAAGAGCTGTACGGAGCAGTGAGTGCCGTAGCCAATCTGTGAACTGGGGGAAGTAAGACTGTACAGATGATGAGCAGGGAAGCGCAAGAAGCTGAGTCTCTAACCTCCGCAGGGGAGCCTGTTGAAATGTCATGACCTCCGGCTGTGAAGATTCCTGTGGCTGTCTTGAAGCCACCGTACCCTTCAAGTGGCTCTTTCAGACCTGTCCTTATTTTTGGATATGACTGGGATCACAAGCCCCTCATAACCTGAGTTAACGCAGGCGAGTCTGTTTCGCGTAACCAAAGAAACCCGAGTAACACAGAAATTACTACCAGGAACAGAGATATATGAAATACAAAATCACCAAGAATGGGGAGCTTTTCCAATTCATGAAGACATCCTGGCTGGAAAACATTCAGAGTGTTCTACTTATTCCAGAAGTGTGTTTTCCTGGGGTCCTTACCATGCGGCCAAAGATGAGGCTACAGGCAGGAGCTGCAAAGCAATAATTTAAAGGGTGTAAAGAATGAAACAGAGCTGAGTTGGATGATTTTAGCCTACAGAAGTAGCAAATTTACAAAATTAAAGTCCAGAATGCCCTGCTGAGAGCAGCTGAAGAAGCCTGTCCGAGGATGCGCTTTTATCTGACCCTTGGCAGGGCCCACGGCCAAGCAGTTGCATCGGAAGAAATCACAGAACCTCGCAGCATCCTTTTTTGATCAGGACAAGTGCCCATTTGACAGGAATGAGAAAAGCGAAAGGCATTACTTTTTACTGGGCTCCTCTTTCTGACCACTTGTGATAATCTATCACAAAAATGAAGCAAATTCTAAACTGATCACCTTTTTCTCTGGTTGAGCCATTAGGGCCTGGAAAAAAGGACTCATACAAAAAAAAAAAAAAAAATTCCTGGAGGATCACAGAGCACAACAGGAATGTGAGACAGTCTTGCATGCTAGATGCTGAGTAATCAAAGCTTAGAGGATATGCTCACGTGGTTAATGAAACCAGGGTGTCTCAATACTGGCACTGACATTTGGAGCTGGATACTTCTTTGTTGTAGGCATGGTCCTGCAGGTTGCAGAATGTTTGGCAGCCTCCCTAGCCTCTACCTACAAGACACCAGTAGCAGCTCCTAGATGAGATAACCAAACACATCCCCAGAGAAGGCCAAACGTTCCCTTGGGAAGGCGGGTGGATGCCCCGGGGGAGAACCATTAAACTAAAGCAACCAAATAGGTGTGGTAACCCAGGGATAGAAAATGTCTCAGGTACCAAAATCATAAATATATTTCTTTGTAGATTTTAATTATGCAATTAACACAATGGATAGAGTTTCCTTTTCAAGGAAATTAGAATATTACAGCTAAAATGACAAATTTTTATACACATTCTAAGCCTTCCTACAAGTTAGGAGAACTTGCCTCTTTTACAAATTATGTGTGGAAATAGTTCTTTGTAGGAATCAAGGTGAGGAGCCGCGTTCTACCTTTAAGTCAATGCCAAGGTGAAGGGGAAAGAATGCAAACCACAGACCAGATGGCAGTGCTCAGCAGAGCAGGGGAGTCTGTCAGGGACGAGCATGAGATGAAGAGCTCCTGTAGGGTTTTCAGAAGCTTAGAATGGGCATTGAATTTTTCTGCGGGTCAGAGGACTGATTTATCTAGATCTCATAGAGAGCCATTAATTGATATCTGAACTACTTATCATAGCAGTAAACAATAATGAAAACTATAATAAAGATGACTTAAGAGAAATTCATCACAGATTCATTTATGAGATAAAGTTGCATATAACCAAAATGGCAGATAATAGGAAAAGGTTCAGTGAAAGCCTTGATAGCTGATCAAAGGAACTCGATTCAGTCATTACAATACAGAAGTGTGATAACGACGTGAGAAATGCTCATGAATTGTGGAGTGGAGAAATATGGGAAATTACTATGCTCACCAATGTCAACTTTGAAAAAGCACTTATGAAAAGCACATTGAATATAGGACGGCAGAAATATTTACTGTGTTTTATTACAGATTACTCTTATCTTCATCTACCTAATTTATATATATCCTCAAATTCCCCCAAATTTATTTTACAATTAGAATGTACAATTATATTTGAAGGTTATACTGTATAATTTCATCCTTTAACTTATCAATCTTCTTATAGTCAATGTCACATTAAACTAGTACTTAAGCAAATAATGGTTATAAATAGCTGATATATTTGACATTTAGGTCTAAAAAAACACAATATTTTGTTTTTAAAATGTGCTCAACATTCAGCCTTATTGATAATAACCAAAAAACAATCTAAGATTACGTGAGTTTTGAATTAAGCACAAAATAGGCCTTTTTAGCGATTCATGTTAAATTAGTATGTAAAACACTAATTATGTTAAGTGTTTACTACCTTTCCCTATTTGTACCTCTCCCCTCTAAAGTTCCAAAGTTTAAAACACCATTTAAAATCTTAATCATTATTGAATATTTAAACTACCAGATGCTTCATTGTGTTAGCTGCAGTAATATGGAAGATTCTTCTGTAATTATAGAAACTGATAATGTAGTAAGACCTAAAGCCTGTTAGGAGGTTCAGAGTTTTAAGGCTCTTTCAGAAGTTTAAGGCTTTTTGTCCAGGAGGAGTTTCTATCTAACTGTTGTCTCAACTTCGTCATCAAAATTTCCCAGCTCCTGTTCTTTAGAGAGTTCTAAGTAGGAGAAAATAAATAAGGGAACAAAAATGTCAGTGTTTTTAAGCGATGGATGCACACAGAGGTTCCCCCGTATGATGCTCACTGGTCTAAAGAAAACTTACCTGTTCCAAGGTAGCCTGAGAGATGTTACATTCTTCCAGTTCCAAGGTCCATTTCACTGCATTTAAAGGGTCTGACATTCGTGGCTTACATTTTTTTCACCAGAAATGTTTTCAAAATATGCAATAAACACAGCAACTTCAAATCCATGAGATACTTTAAGACACAGGCCAAGTCCTTAAGTTTTCTTGAAGGATAAATTCAAGAATATTGACATGGCTAATCAAAATAGCAGTACATGAGTGTATAAATCACCAGTAGAGTAGCTCATGAAAGAGATCCCGGTGTCCTATTCCAGTATTTTGCCTTTTGATTGTTTATATATGTATGTTTTGGACTCCAAATCAAGCATTGCTTTTTGATATTTATAAATCTATGGAGGAGTACACTCTATGCTGGTCTCTTTGTAATGAATTTCACATTTCTGCATGTCAAGGCCTCATAAATGTCCAGTGTGAGCTCTAGTCAGTGCCTCTGGAACGAGGGCAGAAACCCTCCCCAGTCCTGATTTATCACAATGTATCTTGTCACGTTATCTTCCCATGTAACTTCCTGTTGTGATCTTCATTTGGGCCTCCGTATTCTTGCTCCTCATGCCTCTGACTTTGATAAATATGGAGATATTCATATGGGGAAGCTCAACATGGTGTTCTTTGGGACAACATGGCGATAACTGTCCTCTGACACCAAGCAACGGAACTGGCACAGAATGTTCAGACTTATTTGCAGCTCGATTTCTTTGTTAGCAGATGTAGAATCGACCTCAGTCTAGGGCCACCACTCCTCCATTCCCTTTGGGATTTTTTAAAGACAATTTCAGCAGAGGTTTCCCAAGGTTCGATTGACTATATAATTCTCCTACTTGAAATTACATAATATGCACTCCACGTAAAAATATGCAATACATAAAGTCTTAAATATGTCTAAGCTGACCTGCCTTTCAATTGAAAAAGGCCTGAGATAGAGGGTGAACATCTTCCATAGGTAATTTGTATGGCATCATGGAGCAATACCTGAGAGGAAGAGAGAGTGAGATTTATCACTGCTGGTCAGTGTTAAATTGGGGAGCATTTAAGGGGAAGGCAATACTGGGAAGAAACTGATAGCCAAAATAACAAAATAATTTTTCAGTTTTCTTAAATAGAAAGGTAAATAGTTACATTAGAGAAAACATGATTGTAAGCCAAATAACTTATTTTTGGTCATGAAAATTTGATGACCACAAAAATCTGATTGCCTCTCATTTAATGTTCAATCAAGATTGATTCTGAAAAATAGCTCTGATAAAGAACCTTTCATACTCAGCCTGTACTTTCTTCCAGTGCTCTATTTCTTACTCTGAAAAGTCATTCCTTCAACCTGGAACCTTTTAATCAAATTTCCCCTCTACATTTAATTTTCAATCTCTCTTATAAGAATTAAAACTGTTGAACTCCCTCCTATTACCAAAAATTCTTCCTTCGCATCCAGCTTCCCGCTCCCCAGATAAAGTCATGCATGAACTCTACATTTGCACGATCTGGGGGATACTCTTTAGTCATTTTTTTAGACTTCCCAAAAGTATTAAATAAAGTGATACCCATCATCCTTAAAACCACACACACATGCTTTCTCTCCTGGCTCTTGATACAACCAACACACGAATGATTTTCTTTCTCTCTAGATTTGCTCTAAGGTTAGCTATTAGCTACACGTGGTTATTTACATTTAAATTAACTAAAATAGATAAAATTTTAAATAGATAAAATTTAAAATAGATAAAAAGTCAATTCCTTGGTTACACTAGCCACACTGGAAGTATTCAGTAGCCACCTGTGATTATTGGCTACCACACAGAACAGCAGAGATATAGGACTTTTCCATGAACACAGAAATTCTACCGGACCGTGCTGTTCTAGACACCACTTAGTATTTGTCATTGTGGCTGTGGATGTGGTGGTGGTGGTTTCCCCACCAGCTTTTCTTCCTCAATCCATCTCAATACTGAGAGTTCCTGAGCTCCACCCTGGACCCATTCCCCTTTCCATCTTCCTTGATGACCTCACCCATTCTCCTAAGCTTAATGGTCTTCTAATAGGGTAAAAATGTCCCCGTTTGTTCATTTCTAGAATAGATCTCTCAGTGACCTTTCTTTTCTTCTGACCCAAAATACATATCTGTATTTTGGCATCTCCATGTGGATATCTCTTTATACATCAACTATGTAAGCTTTCTTTCCATCTTTTTCATGTATGAAGTTCATTCTTGACTTAATTTTTACATGTGCTGTTTGCTCGAGTGAGTGGCTCTTATTCCTATTCCTCGGCTGGCCAAGCCCTGCTCTGTCTTAAAGTCTTACCTTAATGTCATTTCTCAATCTTGTATCTTCATATGCTTAACATCTTTATCCTCAAAAGACTGCAAGTACCCTAAGAACCTTGCTTATTTATTAACTGTTGGATACATAGTCTCCAGCAGATAGTGGGTGCTCAATAAATATTATTTTTGAAAACGAGTAGATAGGAAAACCCTATACATCTTTCAATTCAATTCAACATCATTCTGCCCTTCCCATGGGCTTGGTTATCCTTGCTTCTTGCCCATATCTGACCACACAAATTTAAAAGAACCATAGGGAATATCAAGTGACTTATAATCAATTATCTTAGGACAGAGTCAATTTTTCTTAAGCATGTAAGTGTGTGTCATCAAGCACTTGATTCAATTTTGTACTTGGTAAAAATGCTATAGGTTGATACATAATTTTCACTGTCTATTTCTTAAAATCAAGTTCATGGTGTACTTTGTACTTTGTTCCTAATCTCTAAACTGTTCCATCATTCACACACCCACACGTGTGCACACACTCCATCCACCTTTCTGAGGTATGAAGCACTCACTGAAAATAACTTCCAATTGCTCTTTTTTTCCCATACATATGACCCCCCCCCCCCAACAACTTATTTTGTAATAAACAAGCCAGCTCAGCCTTTCTCTTCCTGTCTGGGCTAGGACAAAACTAAATGATGTATACTGTAAAACTCAGACCTGTCACCCAAGCCAAAAACCTCCTTTACCTTTCCCGCTCAGCAGCCTGTGGAAAGAGCTTCACAATCTGCGTGGAGAGTCCCCCCTGAGAGGCTTCCTTCCTTTTCACTTCTAGAAGATAATCTTTACCAGACTTGTTTTTCAGATGTTGAATGGAACCAATACACCAAGCTCAGGGAAGAGAACAAAAGAGTTGAAAGAAAAAAATACTTGTCTCTTAATTTCTTCCTTAACTGAAATGCAGAGAAAGGTGTTTGATCATAAATCAAGTTGCTGGAGAGCAAAAGCGAAAATCTCTCTTGGGGACCAAGTGCTGGCTCTCAGCAGGCACCCACCTCAGCCTCCCAGACACCAGGAGGGTCTCAGCCTCTGCCGTGTAATGTGGCCAGGAGGGCGCCCCTCTCCGTGTTTTTAACAATGGTCTGAATTGCCTGTCTAAAGGTAAAGTAAGGGATTGTTTACATTTAGAAAGTTACTTAGGAAAATAGATGAATGGGAATAATGACTGAATATAAAATTTTAAACCAAGTTGCAAGAAAAAAATCTTTGCTCTAGAGAGAAAGGATAGAAATTATACTGAATTATGTAATTATATTACCACACTACTTGGCTTCATAGAATGAAAAGTAGATTGGGAAACAGTGAGTAAAATGTTTGTTTTTCAAAGTAACACAAGTTGGGATATAGAGAAACCACATTGTAGGACTTTCAGTAACAAAAAAATTGAAGAAAGAGGCAGGGAAGAGGAGTAAGAGAAACAAAGTTCATCCAATACATCCAAGAGTCTATCTGATTCTTAAAAATGTTTATTTTTTCTTCCTTGAGGAATTTTGAATACTATATTGAGATTCACTGAATTAAATAATAGAGAATGTGATCCTCAAAGGTTAATGGAGCAAATGTAAAAAAATAAATAAATAACTAGACTTACAGTATTGACTCTGATACTTAATATGAACCTCCAAATATCTGCTGCTGCCCTGCGGGGTCCATCTCCATGGATGGCTCATCCAGAAACACCACCAACGGGTTTCCTAGGGAGCTCGGTGTGAAGCACAGCTGGAACGAGAGGAACAGGGTCTGGAACTGACCTGTGGGGTGCTCAGAGTAAGCCCCACCCTTACCTTCCTCTTTATTACCTCTGATAAGACCCTCCCAGGAACTTTTAGGTTGTTCCTGGAGCTTGAGAGCTTCCACCACTCTGACAAAAAACAAACAAACAAACCACTTTCTTGCTATTTGAATTGGGACAGGACTTAAGCTTTCTCTGCCAACATAGCAAGTGTTCTTATAATTATATTTTCCCAAAATATATGAACAGCCTCAAAGAATGGAATATGATCCCCCTTCACAGTCTTAAACCTAAAGTATAAGGAACATTCTCGTAAAGGGAACATTCTTCTAACCTTTGTGAACACATAAGGAAACATTTCTAATGGCTATTTTCTTCTTTCTTGTTGAAAACAACTTTTCTTTCTCTTTTTATATTCCTGGTGTAAACAGCTTGACATGTCAAAGCGTGATTTTCCTGTTAAACATCAGATATTTTGTACATTCATGTTTTACCTTTCACATCCTAGGCTCTGAATCCAACCAGATTTCTTGCCAGTGGTAATTCAGCCTCCTTTTTTCAAGTAAAATGCCCAAATGTATGTTCATGAACAAATACTACTTTATCAACTACTTTTAAAACTAATTCTTAACCAAACACATCCCCTTTGTATTATGCTAAACCTCAACCTTGCCCTCTGCACTGTTTCATTTCCAGTTCATTTCTTATTGATTTCCAGATAGTATAAATTCACTTGCTCTTTTTCATATGTTACTCACAGTTATTAATATTACAATTGAAGTACAAGGCAAAAATGAAGTTGCAACCCTTGCAAAAAACATGGGATTTTGTTAAAGTTGATAAAAATATCAAAGAACTTCTTGAATAGCACAGATGAATGAACATCTGGCAGCTTAAGACCCAGAAAAAAAAAAACTGAAGGAGACAAAGTAAAAGAGTGAAGACAGGACAGATGCTTTAGGAGGCATGATTTCAATGCGACCTATTAGAGAGGCATTACAGAGACAAAAGCAAGGTTTCCAGTTGAAAGCCAAGAGTTCATCAGCGGTCTAGGACAAGCTTCCGACGTCAGTGCTGCCTGAGGGTGCAGCCCCTGGCGCTCACCTCAGCCAGGACGCGGCAGCGAGGGCATCCGTTTTCACTCCTTCACTTGAACATCTTCCAGCTCTTCTGGGTTTGGAGGGTTTTCCTAATTCTTGAAGAATTAGGTTTTCTCTAATTCTCTACAGAGAAAATAAAATGACATAAACATATAATTACAGCTGTACACCTAAGAAGAGGACGTATGCTTTTGTAATTACATTTTTTTACCTTTCGCTTTACAAGAATAAACATGATGAATTTACTGCGTACAAGATTCTCCTTGACAGTGTCAACCCTGCAGGAGCCAAGTCCCCCGAAATGCTCTTTCACTATTTTTCTCTTTCAAGCCTTTTGCCCATCAGTCTGCGAGCTCAGATGGATCCTGATCAGTGTTTTGGCCTCTTGCCATCCAGATGACATCATAAAATGCTACGTTAATTGGCTGCCATCACATTATATCATAAAAAGTTACATTAATTGGCTACTCTTGCCTTTTCCAAATATTCCAAACACTCATATTATTGTGTCTCCTATTCAGGGACCTGTACTTGCCATAAGCAGCAGAAAAACAAGAATTGGTGATTAACCACTGCTTAGAGGGATGTGCAGGGCAAAAATGCCACTTGCTTCATTACAATCAATAAGACCCATGACTTAGAAGCTATGTAGCCCTGCATTCAATCTAATCCTATTTCTTTTTCCCAGAATGACACCGTCCAATGTGCCTAGCTGAGAGAGAAAGAGAAATCTGTCCTTACAACTTGATGTTAAAGGTACTGCCACAAAATTAAATATTGTAATTATTTTCAGGTGTTCATTCACGTCCTTCCAACCTGAAACCTGAATGCTTGCTCATTGTTCCTTTTGCATATTTCATTTCCGGAGACCGTACAACAAAAAGGAAAATGATACCCTGAAGGTACAGCTAAAGGCAAAGAAAGATAATTAGAATTAGCACTGTCATGGGATTCAAACTCAGTGGGCAATATCTGCCTTTTCTTATAGAAAATTTGATCATTGTCTTATAAATTTGACAAAAATATCTCACAAAATACTTCTCACATAGAGAAGGTTACCCAAACCAACGTTCCCGTTGAAAAAAAAAACACAAAAATTCCTGGATTAAGTTAAAAAAAAAAACAACCTCTAAGGCATAGAAAAGATGATGAGATAGTAAAGACTTTTAGAGTCCTTAAAATGATTGTATGTGGAACATCTCTACATATATTTATAAATAAGAATATGCATTTAATGTATGAAGACCCAGGTGGAAAAGTACATAAATTTAAAACTCTATGAAAATTTGGGAAAATTTTTCCCTTAATAAACTCCTCTTCTGTCATTGAGAGAAAAAGAGTCCTGTAATCCATTTTGTTTCCCCCTTTTGCCTGTTATCATAATGCACAAAAATAACATTTATATTTTGGTTTTGTATCTTTTCCCAGTGTAAAATTCCACATAATTTTTGTCCTTTATTCTTCATTATTCAGATTAGCTTACTTTTTCATCCACATTTAAATGATGTTTAGTCACACAGCATCTGTGGTCTTCTTATAAAAACCACCTTAAAGTGTCTTTGGACAGATCATAACAATGTATATCATCATAGCATCAATCAAGTCTTTAGAATTTCTGGTATGTATTTTACTGTCATTGTCCACATAGAAAAATGCTTTTAGGTTTTACTGCCATTATATTTGGACATAGAATATAGGAAGGGTAGATACTTTTGGGATATTTAAATTTGTCCTTCTTTGGACAGGGTCAAGTCTATCACATGGCCATGAACCTTATGCATTATATACTCAGGCAGAGATTTTTCTTACTATTAAGATTGCTAAGAAAGTGGGTTCACCAACATGGACTTCATCTATTCCATCATTCAGACTTCGGGAGTGTAGGATCTAAGCATTCAGTGAAGACAACAGGTTAGCCTGTTAGCCTAAGCACAGCCATTTTGAGAAGCTCAGAGGCTACTTCCTGAATATGTTCAGAAAGCCCTTGAAAAACAAGGTGAAAAACAAGTTAATCATGAACACCAGGTGGTGGGCAGCTGCGGCCTTCAGACAGCTAACCTTAGTCAGTTAGTCATACATACCAAGCTTATCTTGCTGAAACACTGTATGGCTGAGAGTGTTCTTATCTCGTGAAACCCCCGGGATGTGGCGCCAACCGAAGATTTATGCGTCCTTGGAAAAAAACCCCTGTTACGTGCTTGTAGAACAATACTGTCTTTTTAGAAAATGCTATAAAAACCTCCGGCTTTGACTGCTCGGGGTCCTTGTTGAGACCCTCTGCGTCAGGCTGATGCTTGGACCCCAGCTAGCTGGTTCCTGAATAAATTCCTCTTGCTTGTTGCATCAAGAGACGCCTTTCGTGAGTGATTTGGGGCGGCGTCCTCCTCAGGGAGAATCCAACAGGAGCTTCTCACGTGCATAAAGGATAGTTGTTGAAGAAAAACAAGGATGAAATGAAAGTTTCTGTACTTCACGAATATAAAATGTAAACACTAAATATGCCAACGCTGTACATGATGTTCCAAGGACCCCCACGAATACTCCATGAATTCCGTTAAGACACGTTCTCCAATACTGTCTGCTGAGCTGACATTCTCCCTTGGCTGTAATCTCCAATACTTTTTGTTTTCCAATTCTATATAGTAGGTATTTACAAGTTTCTTTTAAGTGGGAGTGACAAAGTCTAGAACTGAGAGGTAGGGGAGATTTGTCAATAGGTCCCCCAATTCTCAGTAGTGCCTGGTTTCTCCCAGACGTGGCCTCATGCTATCTTTTCCTTACCAATCACTCCCAAAGCAATTTATTGACACGAAGCAGTATACAACAAAGAACACAATTTGTCACATCTTCCATGTAGTCCTATATTTTAAGAAAAGATAGACTTGAGCCTCATAATCAATTTTATACTGTTTTAAAATCTTGTTTTCAGAAGTTATCAGCTTTGAATAACTTCTAAGTTTTACAACATGCTCCTGTTCCAACATCGGGCAAAGATTTTATTAAAGGGCTATCCAGTGAAGGCCAGTGACACTGTAGGTAATATTGCTTACCTCTACCAAAAATGTGAGAAATGCAATTCGCATGAAGGAAGGTATTAAAATCATGCATAAAATTAAACTGGGATTTCCAGGTAGAGTAATAAAAGGGTGCTGAACATAAACATTGAGATCTAGAAGGGGAAAAACCCAGAAGTATTATAATTTTCTCATACATAATGCTTTAAGATATTTCTTATGAATAAGGTGCTCTTTCCAATAATCCATTTTCAATTTCACCTGATACACAGCCGTATTTTTAGAATTTTCTCTCTAATAAGCTTGAAATTATCATAACTGACACACAAGATTACAACAAGGTCTGACAAACATCTAAAAGATTTGCATCCCTTGGTATGGGTAGACAACAACAATAAAAAAAAGGGGGTGTAACATTATTTACTTTGTTTATTACCATAAAACCTCATGTTTTCAGCACCAGGATATAGTAAAGAAATAACTGATGATATGACTTGGGAAGTTAAAAGACCAAATTAATTTTGAGGTGGGTATATATTGCCATATTTAATAAATAGGAGAAATATTAAAATCATTTATTTTAAAATCTAAAGTAGGAATATTGACAAGGTTAAAACACCCTCAGAGGAGAATACTATGGACAGCCCTCCCCAGGGAAGGCCGTACCCCCACGCAGTCTGCTCTGGTCGTTCCCTAAATGGTCTCCTTGGTCCAGCTCTCCTCCCATTCCAAATCCGTGTGATGTTCCGAAGAATATTTATTTTGATTTGAATAGGAATTGCTTTCTTTTATATATTCTATTAAATGTAAGTCCTCTGACTGAGGAGATTTTGTTTTGTTCAAGCAAAGTATCTGGCACATAGCCGGGAAATACAATAAATATGAATGAACGAGTACTGGGAGGGGCAAAGATCAAGGAGGATTTTTATGTTTTTATTTATCCAATAATCAAAAAAGATGCATATCAGGGGGTCCAATTTATGCAAAACACTTTAAGTGGTATTGTAGTCACTGTAGTTGTACGAATAGAAGAGGAGGAACATAAGAAAGAAGAGGATAGAAACTGCTATCAAATATTTACTATTCACCAAATACTTCGATGAGCTATTTACCAATCACTTTGATGAGCAATTTACCAGTACTATGATAGTTAAAGCTCTTTGAAAAACTCAATCCTTCCCTATAAAGTGCCATTGTTATACATAGTTTATGAAGTTCAGATAACTAAACCTCAAAAAAGGAAAGTAACATTGCCCAATGTCTTACAGCAATTAAGTACCAGGTTAAGGATTCTGATTCCAGAGCCCAAGCTCTTAACCACTATACTTTTATAAGGAGATATTGTCTGAGTATCAAGAAGTTACACATAGGAAACAAATAGAACAAAAAGCATGTAAAGAATGGTTCCCCCACGAGCACTAGAAACATTTTCTGAAAGAATAAGCAATATAAATTGAAATAATCTGACAACTCATTGGCTATTTTAAAACCTTGAATCTCAGACTCTCCTCAAACATTTGCCGTAGTTACAATTATGAAAGGTATTGCCTCAACAAAATGTGTAGCCATGTATCTTCAGCACAGAAAGCTGAAGCTAAACTTCCTAAATCTATCAAAGCATTGAAAGAACTTAATCTTTGACCACCCTGCTTCCCTCCCATTCCCTTTCTATTATCTCATTGCACCTGCATCCCTTCTATCTCCTCTGGCTCCTCAAACAATAAAAAGAATCCTTCCATTTAATCTTCCTTCTCAGAAGCAACAATAGAAGTAACAACACATTTTTAGTAGGAAAACACTTCCTGTTTCTACTTTCCTTTCTAGATTTAGTCTTCCGTCTGCTATCAACAAGATCCTACATTCCCTGCCTTACAGAACGGCAGTTTTAAAAGCTACTGAAGGACTTCTCAACGTAGAAATACCGGGGAATAGATAACCCTAAATAAACCTCAAACACACCAAACAATTACACCTGGGGAAGTTAAAACAAATGTCCCTCAGTTGCACCGCTGGTCGCAGAAAAAGACAGAAGGGATTCAATCAAGGGCATAAACAAAGCCTGAAACCTGATTTGGACTATTAAGCAAACACTAAACCTGAGCAGCCTGGGAACAAATGTCCATTCCAGGGCAGGAATCAAGGGGCCAGGACTTAGGCCTTCCTGAAGGTCCTTCCCTCCAAATACCTTTAAGAGAATAAAATGAAACCCTCTTTATGGGTGTTCCTTGCAAATCCCATATAAGGCATGATACTCTAGGTGGTTTATGCAATCCTGTGGGGAGTTTCTACTGTATTTTTTGCAAAAATAATTGAAAACCCTTTGGGGATGAAAACTTCTAAGAAGTTAGGATCTTCAGAGTTCCATACTTAAAGGTCAACTAAATATGAGCTTCCAATTTTAAAAGAAATCAAACATATAAGGCAACAAGCCACAATAAGTATGAATCAGGAAGGGAAAAAAGAAACAACAGATTAAAACTATCTGAAAATTTTAGCTGTTAGAGTTGCCAAATAGTAATTACAAATATATTTTCAATTAAGTGTATAAGGAAATCAAATGTGGAATAAAGAACACAAACAAGTAATAAATGACTATGAGGAACAAATGGACATTTTTGAAATAGAACCAAATGGGGTTTTGGAAAACAAAGTTGAAATTTTTAAAAGTCAATGAAGAATTAAATATAACTTAGAAACAATTGAATAACAAATAAAAGTGAATAGGAAGGCAGGTCCAAAACATTTCCCAGGTACAGCAAGGTCAAGGACATGAAAAAAATGAATAAAATGCTAAGAGATGTGGAAACTAACTAACACTATCTTAGTGCATGGAGCAAAGAGTAAATATTTTTTTCTTACTTTAGTAAGAGAGGCAATATTTGAAGAGGTATTGGCTGAGAATTTTCCTGAACTGCTAAAATAATTGAATTAACAGATTCAGGAGCCAACAATTTATATGGAAAAAGGATAAATAAAAAAAAATCTGTATCTAGAAAGATGCTAAAGTCAAAGATCTCAAAAGCAAAGACAGAACCTCAAAGAAGGAAGGGAAAATGGACTGACAGCAGACATCTCAATAGCAACATGTAAGCAAGACGTTAGTGAATTTACAGGCTAAGAGAACATAATTGTCAATCAAGAAATGCAGTTGTAGCACAATTATCCTTTGAGAATAAGAGTGAAAAAATGTAATAAAAATTTCAAGATGTTATAGATAATTGATCTTCATAAAATAAAATATAAATAATACATTTTAGGAAACAATTTTAAAAAGGGCACTCATGGGAGACAGAGACTAAGATCCAACTAGGAATGGTAAGCCAAAAATGTGTATAAATCTTTTTAAGTTAATAATGTTTATTTGTGAGATTATAAGAAGAGAGACCCAAACACGAGGGAATAGCACATTAGTAGGGGGAGCAATTATTGATCATAAGGTCTCCAAAATATAGCATTGGAAGTAATTCCGATATTGATTGAACCTTTAAGCTTTGTTAAGTTTAGCATGTAAAGAAGAAAACCAAGGCTGAATTGTGTCTCCCCGAAATTCGTATGTTGAAGTTGTAAGCCCAATAGCTCAGAATGTGATTGTATTTGGAGACAGGGACTTTAAAGAGGTAATAAAGATGGAATGAGGTCACTGGGGAGGACACTAATCCAATATGACTACTGTCCTTGTAAGAGGAAATTTGGACACAGACACACACACACAAGACCATGTGAGACACTGGGCGTAATGGCTATTTACCAACCAAGGAGAGAGGCCTCAGAAGGAAAACCTCTGTGGACACCTTGATCTTGGCTTCTACTTCCAGAATTGTAGAAAATAATTTGCTGTGGTTTAAGTGACTCAGTGCATGGTACTTTATTATGGCATCTGTAGCAAACTAATACAAAGAGTAATGAATTACCAAAGTAATAAAATACAGTTTATGACTTCCAAAGCAGAAAGGGTAAAATATGGAATGAAGAGAAAAAAACAAATTCAATTGAAAAACAATAACAAAAAAAGCAAGGGAAAGGGAAAACCATATAATGTGCAGACAAATGTAAAGCACAAAGTGCAATGATATAAACAAGCTGGAGCATATTAACAATGACAATCAAGTCATTAAATTAAAAGCAGAGACTGTTGGATGGAATTTAAAAACAAATAAAATCCAACTTTAGTCAGTTTTCAAGAGACACAGATTTAAAGCCTAAGGACACTGAAAGATTGAAAGTAAACACATGGCAAAAAAGATTTACCAGGCAAATACTAACCAAAAAAGAAATCTGGTGTACTTACGGTAATACCTGACACATTTGACTTTATGACCAAAAAACATTATTACAATAGGTACATACATACATACACAAGTAATGATTCCAGACTTGAATGCGCCCAATAAAATTGTCTCAAAATACATAAAGCAAAGATTGATTAAACAATGACACTGACAAATCTACCTTTATATTGGAATGGATACAGAAAACACCAGATAGATCAAAGACTAATTCTTAGAGTTAAAAGAGGCATTACCTTGTTATGACATTTGACCATCATAGCACAACCACTTATAAAACTGATCCTAGGAATAATATTAGATATCACAGGGATGAGACTTAGATGCTAAGAAGCAATTTAAGAGCCTTTAGGATTTTGCTGGCATCCTGAATTCTCCAACTGGATGTATTTGTGACATTCCTGTCCACACTAAATTCAACCTTTGGATATTACCCACAAAGACCAGCCAATATAAACTATAATAACCCCAAGGAAGTAAGACATTGATCCCTACCCTAGTCCCACCAACTTATACCCATAATGTAAAGGAGAAAGGGAAACCCAGAAAATGGAAGGAAAGCAAAGGAACAGACCTTGCTTACTTTCTCACCAACCAAGGGCATGTCTTAAATGGGGTTGTGGGGAGAGCACCACATGGCTTATAAGATGGAAGATGATTTGGATTCAACCTGTCTTATATTTTCAATTCTTAAAGTGAATCTAAGTTAACAAAATGAGACTATTTTAATACCTGAAATGGTCAGAAACCTATGGTATCAGCTCAAGATGTCAACAAGGCATGGGGAAGGAGATACAGTAGAGTATGCCTACAGTAATAAATGTATTGATTAATAAAAATTTCCTATGTTTGTCTCATTATGTTATTAGTGAATACGGCCACCTATCATACTTTTGTTGTTTTTAATTGGGAAAATTATTCAGGAGGAAAACCTCACTGAGTTGAGAGGCTTGGGTTTGGGTCTGATTCTTTGAAGTTTTTCCCAGTCTGTAAAATGAGGAGATTGTCCCAAATGATCTAGTCTTTCAGTTGCAACAGGCAGGATTTCTACAGGTATTTTGCTTCTTTGCAAAGAAACAGAGGTGTAAAAGAGAAACCTCAAAGAGAGGATGGAAAATAGCATGAAAATGGACAAGAAATATCTGAAATCATGAACGTGGTCCAACAGCAATGGAAGTATAAAAGAAATAACTCCATTCTATTCTAAGGATTTTACTTAACTTCGCATTTTTTAAAAATGAACTCCTAGAAAGTTTAATATAAACATGCATATATATGCATATACACAGATACAATAAGAAGGTAAGAGACCCAAAGCCACTATTTTTTCTCCCCTTGGAAAAGATGAATAAATCCCATATGTGACGAATAAAAGAGAAGCTGCACAATCAGCTATACAAACCACCTGCAAACAATAGGGTTATCAGCAAGACTAGAGATGACAGGTCACGTGTGGGACAGGGTGCAATGGGAAAATTATATCATACAGCTGTCTAAGGCAAATTGCATAGGCTTTTTGTTAATGACAGCATGGCAAAGAAAATGAATTTGTTTGATTGTATGATTACATTTGGCCTGTGGCGAAAAAAATGATCACTTATCAGAACAAAATGAGTCCCGCTGAAAGTTCAAATTCCGACATCATGAAACAGTTCCTTGAATGTGTGTTAAGAAGAATCCAGCAGTATAGAGGAAGGTCCCGCATCGGCTGTCCGCACCGCTACGCAGCGCACAGAGGCCTGAAATCCGTGACTGAGAACGAGCTGTTTGCTGGTAAAGAAATAGAAGGGATACACAAGGCATTGAAATCTTAGGTAGAAAAGGTATTTTGCTTATGTGAACATACTGATTTTTAACAAATTTTAGAAAGAGTATATTGTGGCAGCAGTTAGTTTCTTTAGTCTACATTATTTTAGATAGGGAATCTGAGCTTCAGTAACTTCTAACCGGTTTAGGGAAGCAGGTCTCAGGACCACTAAGCCACTTCCACTATCCCAAAGGAAACAGTGTCTCCGTGACCAGAACACAGCACTCTCTCAAGTATCTGACACGCGTTCTGGGAATGGACGGCCCCTGGCTCAACAGGAAGGGTCTAGCTTCTTTGTAAAGCTGCTTCACCTGCGGTGTAGTAAATAAAAACGGCTATACTGTAAGTTTTTAAGGCCCAATTTACAAAGCATAGGTGAAAGTTTGGGAGAATGGTATATCTTGCATTTTGCGCTATCCTTTAAAAAATACAAATTTCTTTAAGAATTGTAAAATAACTACATGCAGTCAAAAAATACTGCCTTTTTATCTGTGAAGTGGATTTAGACGAATCCCCCTTAAAGCCAGGGCAATTTTACCATGTTGAATAGTGAACCTTCTGACTGCTTTAACATCATGATTAACCATTTAGTAGAATCTATAATGAGATTAGGATACCGTAATTTATGTGTGAACACATTCTTCTTGAAGGGTTATCCTGGTGCCTAAAATAATGAAATTCCAATCACTGAAGTCAGACCAGGGTCATCCCTCCCCCTCTGCCTGCCCTCTCTCCCCACCTCCTTCTCTCCTCTCCCACCCCTCTCCCTCCCCTTCCCCTCTCCCTCCCCTCCCCCTCTCTCTGCCCCTTCTCCCTGACTCCGCCTCCCTCTCCTGGGCGCCTTTGTAATGCCCGAACCTGCCCATGCCAGTGTAAGGAGCTATGCAGTCTGCGAGGAACAATGAAGGAAGCATCCAAAGGATCAGTTCCCCATATTATGTCATCCTGGAAATTCAAAACACATCTGTAAGCTCCGGAAGTTGTTACAAACCATACAAGTAAACATCATCAAAAGATAGGGTTTTGAGAGAGAGTAAAAAACTCAGAATGGAAGCATTTGCCTGACTTAAGAAGGAAACAGAGGGAAGTAATCACATTTGCTACTCTTTATGTTATGCAAGTTCCACACCCAGAAACAGCATAATATTAAAACAAATTTTAAAATCTTAATTTTATGTGCACGTGAGCACTTTTTCCTTCATATTTGCATCTAGTCATTGTTAAATGAAGACAGATCCTCTTTAGAGATGCACTTCCAGTCTCTGAGGCACTGAGCTAAGTTGTCATTTGTTCTAGTTCCCTGTTTCCAAGTAGACGAATTATCAACAGCCCCCAAGGCTCCAAGAGCAATTGTCTTGAAGCTGTTCTTAAGTTCTTGTTTCTATACGAGTGTAATTAAAGGAGAGCAAAATCTGCATACATAATTTCTTAACTTCTGGAAGTTTTTAAATTAATGTTTCAGGCATGGAGGGGTCTTCCTATAAATCTAAGTTGTTTTCCAGACTGGGTAATATATTACTGTTATAACAATAAACTAAGAAAAAAAATAGACTTTAAAAAAGGACTGTAGAAATTGCCCTATTTCATATACAGAAAAAACTAGAGTTGGCATTATGTTAATTTATCATGAAATTTTCCAGCACAATCTCATTTTCCTTAACCACTCTGCGCACTTGCAAACATCCTCCCTATTTCAGGAATTTTTCCGTTTTATCTACCATAATTAAACATACCTCTTGGGGATTATTAAAGACTGAAAAATGTTTATTAAAAATGTATATGATCAAATATTGCACTGCACTCTGTAAGATGTAAAACAAAGAAAAGCCAAGACCCAAAGGACCCTACAAAATGATGGAGAACATACTATAAACTGTGACATAATCATAATTTTAGGGTTAGGCCATGTATTCTCATAAATCTCACAGTAGTGCCTATATATACATATACCAGCCATGCTTGTCTACATCAGGGTATGTGACCAACTTGCAAATTCCTTCAGGGAAATCTGACGTATGATTAAAGATCTGGGTTTGAGACTTCTCTGGTATTTGAGATTTCCAAGCAAGTGCATTCATTCATTCATTTCAGCAAAGATGTATTTGGTACCTACTGTTCTAGTCAGTGAGCCAAAGCCCAAATTATGATTCTTTAACAGTTCTATGATTTTTCTCTATCATTTTAGATTGTTCAGTGTCTTTTTGGAAATCAACTCTCTTAATGTTCCATGTTTTGGTAAGCTGGGTGTTATTTTTGATCAGACAAGATTTTCACTAGAAGGGTGAGATTAGCAATAAAACATAACTTGATAGTGTATCAAGCTTACACTGATACATTTCTCCTTACGCTGGCATGGGCAGGTTCAGGAATTACAAAGGAGGAGAGGAGAGGGAGGTGGAGGTGAGGGAGAAGGGGCAGGGGGAGGGGGAGGGGGAAGAGAGGGGAGAGGGAGGTAGGGGGAGAGGGAGAAGGGCAGGGAGAAGAGAGAGGGATGACCCTGGTCTGACTTCAGTGATTGGAATTTCATTTTTTTAGGCACCAGGATAACCCTTCAAGAAGAATGTGTTCACACATAAGTTACAGTATCCTAATCTCATTATAGATTCTATTAAATGGTTAATCATGACATCAAAGCAGTCGGAAGGTTCACTATTCAACACGGTAAAATTGCCCTGGCTTTAAGGGGGATTCGTCTAAATCAACTTCACAGATAAAAAGGTGGTTTTTTTGACTGCATGTAGTTATTTTACAATTCTTTAAGAAATTTGTATTTTTTAAAGGATAGCACAAAATACAAGATATACCATTTCCCCCAACTTTAATTTATGCTTTTTAAATTGGGCCTTGAAAACTAACAGTATAGCCATTTTTACTTACTACACCGCAGGTAAAGCAGCTTTACAAAGAAGCTACATAGCTTGATAGTGTATCAAGTGGTAATAAATATAATGGAAAAATAGATCAGCATAAAGGATAGAAAATGTTAGGCAACGTTTACATTTCTAAGGCAAATAATTTTATTATATACTTAACTGTTTCCATTAAATTTTTAAATTAAAAAAATTTAATGAGACTAAACATCAAACTGAAAACTCCCTGATCTTTCAGAGTAAGTCATAACAAGTAGGCGTTGAATGCTCACTCCTTCCGTTACAAGAATGTTAACTCTACAGGGTGGGATTTTTGTGTACTCTATTTATCCAGCACTTAGCAGTACTGAGACATGGCAGACACTCAAGAGCATTTGTAGAATGAATGAAAAATATATACATCAGGCTCTGTTCTAGGCACTTAGTCAATGGATTTAATCCTCATGATAATCATATAAAGTAGGTACAATTATATTCCCCATTTTACAGATGAGGAAGGTGAACCAAAGAGTGGCTAAGAAACTTGCTAATAAGTAGTAGAAGCGGGATTAACACTCAGGTGGTTGTCTCCAGTCACCCAGCCCTTTATTCCTCTGCTATATTGCCTCTTACATAATGTAACTCTGTGGTGGGGGGGAAATATTTTCCCAGACGGGGGCAAATTACTTTGGAAATTGAAATAAAGTGGGAGAAACCTATTTATTGCTTACAAGCAGTTGTCCACTTCTGCTCGCCCATGTCTCTCATGACCCCACCCACCTTTCTGGTCCAGATATGCCCCCACTCCCCCATGTAATCACCTATTGATATGGAGATGGCTACTTCTCTCCACCCCTTGGCAACACCCATTGATACGGAGATGTACGAAGGCCAGGCGAGATTCTGAAATACTGCAATAATAATACATAATACATAATAAATCGATACCATACTTGTGGAAGGAAATATGCTTCTCTTTGCTTTAATAATCTCTGTAAATTTGAAAGTTCCAAGAAGGGTGTTGCTAACAATTCCCGTAAAACAGGAAAACAGTTCATTCTCTCGGTATTTCATGCAACTGAAAATCTATAATCCTTAAAAAAACCACAAAAACCACACAAATACAAATTCTAAACTCTTAGTGCAAATATATTTATTGTATAATTTATAAATTACCAAGGTGGAATTAAAGTAAGAAGGAAACTATTAATTTTTCTTTGGCATTTCTGCCTTTTTGAGTTGGTACATGAATGGATTATTTTTGTCATTCTAGTGATTTATTCTGTAAATGGAATGAACATCATTCACTAACACTGAAAAATGTCAAAGATTCAGATTTTATGTGACAAAAAACGTGGCAGGACTCCTCTAATACAATTCCAATTTAGAAAATGTATTTTCAAATATGAGATCATTCTGTATACGGTGAATTTGTATTTTTATAAATGTATACGTTGTGAAAAGATTCCTCCCATCTAGTTAATGAATACATCCACCACCTCACATATGTATATAGATAAATAGATATACATGTGTGTTATATTCCTTGTTATACCCTAGATTCCCAGAACTTAGTCATCTTATAACTGAAAGTTTGTACTCTTTTACCAACCTCTCCCTATTTCCTCCACCCTCCAGTTCCCAGCAACCACATTTCTACTCTGTTTCTATGAATTTGACATTTATTTTTTTTAGATTCCACTCAAAAGTGATACCACGCAGTATTTGTCTCTATTTGGTTTATTTCACTTAGTAATGGCCTTAAGTCCTAAAACATGCATTATTTTTACAACAAATAAAATTACTAATAAAATTGACCCTTTTATGAAATTACTGAAGATAGAAAGCATGCCCATTAAAGAATTAAAGTTTTATACGTTGCTCACAAGGGCCACGGCAGCGTTCAACTTATGCTGATAGAGAATGGTCAAGTTGCTTTTCTACAGTTCTGAAGTGTTTGAATGAGGCAAAAACCCATTCACGATAAAACAATTCATGGAAGCAAGCATGCCTTCTGGTCACGAGACACTCTGATGGCTCCACTGTAGGAAGGATCGTCTGAGCTATTTCTGTGTCTAAAGCCATCCGTTTCTGAAACTCTCTCTCATGCTTTAGTGACTGCACGAAGCCTTCAATATTTGATCCCAACGTAGCCAATGAAGGAAGACACCATGAACACAAGAAAATCAATGTCAAAGCTTTAAAATAGGAATGACTTCCTGTCATACTAAGAAATACCCAGACTAACATGTAAAGACCCTCACTCCTTGAGAAGGTGACAAAATTAATTCTGATCCTGGGACATTGAAATCCAGTCTCCCATCTTCAGTGTAACAGACTCCTTTCAGAAATATGTTAATTTATTTTGTAACTCTTATAAAGCAAATAGAGTTTATTCCTGAGAGTTTGATTTGAAATTCTCACAGAAATAAAACTTCTTATTTGGGATTTTTAAAACCTTTACCAGAACCCTCTAATATTTGTAATTATAAACAATAATACTAAATCATACTTCATGACCCAGGCTTGTCCCAGTGATACAAACCAGTCCTACTCATTATTGAGCCTGCTAACTCTAGCTAACCTTGCCACCATGTTCACAGTGCTACTGTCCCACTCAAAACATCTTTAAAAAATAAAGTGAACTTAAAATTTTCCATAATACCATTTTTTCCTTGATTTGTACACGAGCCCATCAATTTCCTTAATGTGAAAATGAAGCAAACTACGGACACACACCACTTTTTCCCCATTGCCTCTGAAATTGTTTTTAATATAGGTCTTTTTGCCTCTTAGGTTAGTGCTTCCTAACAATCTTTGATGATAAAAATTAAGATTAAATGTAATCCAGTCAATGATTCTATAACACCTTTCTACACTGATAGATAGTAACTGCACTAGAGGGGGGTGAGGATTTGATAATATGGGTTACTGGAGTAATTGTTGAACCGCTGCGTTATACATTTGGGTGCAGCCTCATCTCTCATCCACGCCTACTTTGAAGCAGGACTCAGACATTCACTGCATCCCTCGCAGGAAACCCAATGGCATACAGCATTGCAAGGACGGCCCACTTCCCAACGCTCCCTTTATATACATACTTCACTGTGTAACTTTACAGTGTTCTCCTGCCATGGGCAGTGTGGCTGCTCCACCCACCACCAGCCGCTACCATGTGACTTGCTTTGACCAATGGCATGTTAGCAGACATCGGCCAACAGAGGCTTGAAATTGGCTTATGCTTTGGGACTTGCTCTCCTGAGCCTCGGTTCCAGTCATGAGAAAGTCTGGGTCAGCCTGCTGAAAGAATAAATACACCTAGAGTGGGGCACAGTCACCTAAGTCACCCTAGCCAACCACCTGACCACCAGACATGTAAATGAGCCTATCAAAGATCCAAAAATCTAAGTGAGCTCTCCACCCACCCACTAAATTGCTAATGCTCCAACTCATGCACTAAATAAATGCCTATTGATATAAGACACTGAGTTTGGGGATAGTTTGTTACATAGCATCATTGAGGCAGGAGATAACTGACACAAGAGGTGAAGCATATTTTATCTCAGATTTCACAGAGGAAATGTCCCATTGTACATCAGACAGCAAACATTTCTTTTCAGAGTCCCTTTCTGACTTCATTTTTTCCATATTCTTTCTCCACATGCTCTCCTGGCTTTACTGAAATTAGTCCTCCCCATGGGAAACCACTATTTCCCAGGTAAAAATGTTTGTTCTACCTCCAGTTCTCTCCATTTTGCAACTTCACATCCAACACCTCACTCAGTGAACAAAGAAAGGATCCTCCTAAGAAGGCAAAAAGGGTTGCAAATTTTAAAAGACTTTTTCCCAAAGAAAAGTCTTTTCTATCTAACAAAAACCAGACATGAGGGGTAATATTGGAGTTTCCAGTTTAAAAAAATAGACATGTGACTAATGTTGACAAAGAAAGTTACAGACAAGATACAATAAGCGTGGATCTAAGAACTCACTGGGAGATTGGAATCCCTCTAAAGCAAAGCACAGCTTTAGGATACAATTACTCACAAGGAATGCAAACAAGGTTCTTTTCTGAAAACGGGGTATAGAGTATCTCTCTCATGTTAAGTTCTGAAATAACTAATTAGAATAAAGAAACCAATGATCACCAGACAAGACGTCAGCTTCATCCATGAACCGGGTACTAAAAAGAGTCACGTGGTTCTTTAAATCTCATTCAGGAGGTTCCAAGCTTGGTGCCTTGAAAAAGGACTGGATCCAGCAGTTGGTTCATCCAGTGGCAAAATTTGCAGAGAAAGAAAAGCCTAAAAGCATCATCCACTTCATTGTGAGGATGTTCAGAAAGTAGCATCGAAGCCGGTATGATCTCTAAATTCAAATGCAGTCCCTCCACTGAGTCCCTAACAGGCTTGCCTGATCCTTTATGATCAATTCTCTCTCACATTTGGTAATTCGATTTTGGACTTTAGCAATAGTTTTATATCATTCAGTCCAAATTAACCTCAAAAAATATATTTTTTCTCTCACATGAGGATAACCTAAATAAAATGGCAATCCAAAATGTTAATTCTCTCTCCACCACTTAATTTTTTAGCAATGGTATCTTGAATAGTTTTTATGTCCAATTCCAGTGTAACTTTTTATCAAAGAAAAACCTACATTAATACAAAATATTTTACTTAACAGTCCTAATCTCTAATAATTAAGAGAAATTATCTTAGAACTTTATTGATTATTAAGCTTCACTGATGAAAGAGTAAAGTCATAGCTAAGCAAATATCTGGTCAGGTGCAAATTGAGCAAATTATTTCCAAAGCCATTCATTCTAATATGTTTACCTACCTCTTGTTCCACTTCTTTTGGCTGAACCCCTTTTACTTTAGCAAATAGCCTGAAGTTTTCTCTCACAGTAAGAAAGTAAAAATGAATATTGGTTTGTGGACAAGATCCAATGTGATTTAGTCCTAATTTGATTTGTTAATCTAATTTCTCTGGTGTCTACCTAGTTATTGTCAGTTAATAGTAAGGTATTTTAATGATATATCCATAAAACATGAATATATTAGTGATAGGAAGAGGAAACAATAGAATTTTTTCAGAGAATGTAGGATGATTAAAACAACACAGAATTTTCACATGAAATACTACATTACAAGCTGTTACAGTAAGCTCATATAATAGGGATACATTTGAGCAAGTGTTGAAGAGGAAGAAATGCAACAACATGTAACTTCTGGAAGTATGAACACAAAAGACACTGGAGACATTGTAGAAAAATACTTAAGAAATGTATGGCTAGACATTGGGCAACTTGGAAAAGAGAAAGGAAGAGAATAGTGTACTGTGGTTTTAGAGCTATAACGTGGGAGAGAAGATGAAAATACGTGAAAACATCTGGAGCTGAGCTAACCAAAACGGGCCATTGTGCTGTGTAAAAACAAAGGAAAAAGTTTAAAAAGGGGAACATTTTTAATTGAGAAATAATTTTATTTGCAGAAATTATAGCATTTGGGGAAATAGGTCAAAGACTGAACGGATTTTGTATCCTCCTGCCTGCTGCTACAGTTACTTCCTGTCCTAGTTAAAGGGCATTTTCTTTATTCCCAGTAGCCAAAACCAGAAATGAGAGCCACACTCATCTCCTCCCGCTCTCTCACTTCCTCCATCTCAGATATAATTAGCCACCAGATGAGATTGTTTCTATCACCCAAGTTTCTCTGGAGTCTGTCCCCCACTCTACATTGCATGCCATCTTTATTTGCTGCCACTTCCTAACATAGATTATACAACAATGTCCACTCCACCTGCTTTGAGACTGCCCTCCAGCTTCCTAAAACACAAACCTTGTCAGTAAAAAGTCCTTCATAGACCGTTTCAATCTGTCTCTATCTCCTTCACCAGTAGTCCTAAGACTCTTGAATTTCTTAGACAAATAAAATTTTTTAAAAACAAATATATTTTTGTTAATAAAAGACAATAAAAGAGTCTACTACCTGTTATGACTATCACTGCAAAAAAGAAAAAATATATTTTTAATTTAAAAAATGTGGTTAGGCTATAATCTCACAGTATTAAAGACAACTTCAAATTAACGAATTAAGGTATATGAATAAGCTTCACATTATTTTTCTCAGCCAAAACAACTGAAAACTTTGTCAGGGATCATTCCCAACACTTGAACTTCTGCCCTAGAGGATGGCATTCCAAATTCCACACACGATCTACCAAGTTACCATGACCAGGCATCTCAGGGGGATTTAATTGGAGGTGTGCCTCAAAACCATGGGTATCTTTACTATTTTGCCTCAAAATCATAGGTATCTTTACTATATTGCCCTGTGTGTAGCTGTGCACAAACAAGTGCATTTGGAAAAAAAATCTGCCCTTGAAATTCTCGTTAGCTGGTTAATAATTCCTATACTAGAACCACATCTCATGTCCCAACTATGCACCTGCCATACCTAACAATTTTTAATTTTCCCCACACTATGCCGTTTCCCACTGCGGCACACATGCTGTTCCTTTTGATTACAAAATCTTTTTTGCACTCTGTACATTCTTGAGACTCAGAAGAACATGTTTACGAGAGCCAAGTATCAGCAAGAACAGCGTAATGAATTATCTTAGGTCAGTGAGTTCAACTCAAGCACTAAAAAGTATCATATGATCCAACAGCTGTTTCAGTTGTTCATTGCCTTCTCCCAACTGTAACACACACACAAACTTTAGAAAAGATAAAAACCAAAAGAAATACAAAGTCATTTTTAATTAAAATGTTTTTACAAAATAATTCCATTCAGACAGATCAGTAAATGGTGACGTGAAAATGAGGAAATTCTGTTGTTTTCATACTTTTTCCTTTTCCCCGCAACCAGTAACACTTCTTAAATTATAAGTAAATAAATATTAGGACATTATCTTATAGGAAACAGAACACCTTTAAATTCAACTTTAACCACACTATTGCTTACCAGGCAAAACTTGATCGACATATAATGGTAACAAATAGAGAAGGGCATCAAATGCCAAAATGAAGAAAGCAATTATCATTGTGCACGACTCCCCAGAGGGATCAGGGAAAATAACACCACTCAGGTAATAATCCAGGTGCAAAGGCTGAGATCAAAAGAAATAAAATAAAAGTTAAATGAAACTGCGCAACTACATTTTTTCAAAAATGGTGTTCTCTAGACAAATATAATTCACATTTTAATATCCTCATCTTCAAAATTACACGGTGCAGCTGTCAGTAGGAAATGTTGCTTTTCACAAATAAAACTACTGTCACCAAAGTGAGACATACTATATGAGAAACAACTGAATGGAAATCAAATGACTGATCGATCGTCACAGAAGTTTTAAAGAAGGAGCTTTAGAGAGGTGGATAAGCAGCCAAAAATACCATATTTTGGGAAGAGAAACTCAGAAGGGGCAGTGAGATTGGAGGATATTTAATGCAAATACAAAAATGCTAAGTACACAATAGTGTGGACACAGTGAAATATTAAATAAGTATTGAAGAGTTGTGGAGATTAATTGTAAAGATAAAGAGAACAGAAAATAGAAAGATAAAGATAATAGCTAACATTCACGTAGCATGTATCAGCACTTTTCTAGCATTATACATATGTGATAACACGGTTAGCCCTCACAATTACCCCCATGCAATGAGTTCCACTGACACCCCCATTCTGCAGATGAAGAAAGAAAGACCACAAAAGTCAAGTGATCCCCCAGTCACCCAGCTGCTACATGGCAGAGCTGAGACTGATTCAGGCCATCTGCCCCCATTCATTACTTAAGACCTCCATACTTTACTGCCCTCTTTAAACGGAGACAGAAACTAGATATCTAAATGGTCAGATAACAGCAATTATTTTTCTTCTTCAAATTTCTAGGATTTTACAAGTGACCTATCTGCTTTGTTTATTACCTTGATAGTAATTTTAAATGTTTTATTAAAATATATTAAAATACAAGGTGATGGAGCATTAAGTTTCATGAAATACCAGACTCTTCAATAATTTTGAATATATAATCAATAAAATCATGAAATCATTGTGTTCTTCCCTGGGCCATTCCAGTAGTGAAGGCAAAGGAGTTAAAAAGACCTAAAACCCATCCCAAAGCTGAAGGAAACTGTCTGTACAATGCAGTGAGTCCCAGACGTCCCCAAAATACGGTGAAGAGAAACCCAATGAAACTGGTAAGGAAGGTTTCTTTCTCAACACTCTCGGGAGGAAGGTCAATGTTCTCTGTAGGAAGAAGGGCTCCAGTGGGGTATGTTTTTTGTTCTGAGAATCATGAATAGCAATATTTATCAGTCTCTCACACTGTCAAAAACTTTCTCAAAATATACAGAAAACAATAAAAAATGAATGACTAAATCATACCAATAGTCTGCTTTATTATTTGCTCATATATGAGACCTGAAACAGCTTAAGAGATAAATGTTTTGTCAACTCATCAAAGACAGGCTATACAGGATAAAGAGTGTGACTATGAGCATGAAGCCAGTCAGTACTATATTTTTGTAGACAGATGTTACAACCAGAGCCATAAAAATGGACATAATAAAGATGAAGCCAGCAGACATCAATCCCCAGAGAGTCTATGGCAGAAACAAGGTGTTAATCCAGAATGTCACACACACAATAAATGTTTGGAGAGGCAATATACAAAACAGCTAAGAGAACGAGTTCCAAAAGCAAACATACTAGGGTCAAATTTAGGGTTAAACTGTGGCTATGCCCAGTCCAGCTGCGTGATCGTGGCAAGTCACCTACCCATTCCCACCGTCATCTGGGGTTAATCATGGACTTTACCTCATATGGTTGCTTTGAGGGTTAAATAGGATAATGCACATGAGACTTTAGTTTAGTCATTATTATAATTATCTTCATAATTATAGGATCAACTTAAAAATTAGTGTAATTGCATCTAATCTGATTCTTTCCATCAAGTGACCGTGTAAATGTCAGTGGAAAAATAATAATATCACCTTTAAACTCCTTTATGTTAAACTTCCTAGCGGTATACACTGTTCTGAATATTTAACTAAAATCTCTCCTATTTAAGTAAAGCTTTTTTCATTTTTTATCCTTATATGACTTTTGACATCAGCCATTCAGCTTGTTGTTCTTAAGAATCAGAATACAGCAATGTCGCCAGGAAGCACAAAACTAAAATAAAGCAAAAGGTGTCGTGGGGGTTATAGCTGCACAAGAGTGACCTTTATCACAGTAATCACAGCATGGTGGTTTTTGAAAATCTGTGAGAATACACAGAAAGATAAGTTTTAAACAGGAAAATGACTCTCTTAAAAACTGACCTTTCACGTAAACACTAATAAACTCAAGTACCCTCTGGACTCACATAGGTTTTTCAGATCAATATGAAGCTTCATACAGGTAATAAATACATTTGAAAGTTTTTATATACTCTTGTGGGGTACATAATGGAAATTGTTATTACTACCCCCAAGTAAATAGCATTTTCATATATATGAACAGTAAACTTAAATGATTCTAGTTTTCCTAGTATGGATTTCCTCCAAAAATTAAAAACAGAACTAACATGTGATCCAGCAATTCCACTTCTGGGTATTTATCTGAAGGAAATGAAAATACTAACTCAAAAAGATATTTGCACCCCCATGTTCATTGCAGCATTATGTACAATAGTCAAGACATGGAAGTATAAGTGTCCATCAATGCATGAATGGATAAAGAAAATATGGTGCATATAAATATACACAATGGACTATCATTCAGATATAAAGAAGGAGGCAATCTTGCCATTTGCATTGACATGGATGGACCTTGAAGGCATTAGAATAAGTGAGGTAAATCATCTGACAGAGAGAGACAAATATTGTATAATCTCACTTATGTGGAATATTTAAAAAGAAACACCTGGACTGGGATGCCTGTATCTGGTATGGGGTTTCTCTCAGAGGTTAAATTTTCAAAGCCATATGTTTTATGCACATGATTTCATTTTTACAATCTCTTTTCTTGTCATTGAAGAACAAGAGGGGTAAGAACATATTTATACACACTCCCCAATAACTGATGCAATGTTAACTTATTTTTTTAACTCTCCAGTCAATGCAAACCCTGCTACCTTGGACAGTTCTTTGGGAAACTGCTGCCTTCTCCCTCAATTTAGGGCTCTTAGAAAATTGGATCCAAATGTAATGCTTATCTCAAGAACACTAAACATGGTATGGTATGCATTTCTGTCGGCACATTTTAGTAACAGCTTTTCCTATCACTAATTTCATTTTATTAGTATTTTTGAGTTGTGTAGCACAATGGCGAAAAGAATAAGGTTTTTTAAGGGCAAAAATCTTAACTTCTCTGTGCCTTGGTTTTCTTGTCTGTAAAACGGGAATAATAGCACTCACTCTGAGCTGTGAGTAATCCTTGGAACACAGTGGGTTTATTGTTCACTATTATTCTCATTATCACTGTACACTATCTCCAAGTAGGGGAAAGGGGACAAAAGACTAACTGGATAGAGAGAATGGAGAGAAAGAGACAGAGACAGCTTGTGTATGAAGTATTTTACTATTTAAGGATTTACAGCCTAAGTATTTTGCTATTGACCTTACAAGTAGGGGCACTGCCTGTGCTAGATAGTTGAAACACACTATCTCATTTAATCCTCAATTCCATCCAAACAGCACTTTTATTAACTAGCTCCATGAATTGGCTGCAATGACATGGTAGCAATTAGCTTACTATTCAAATTTTTCACTCCTTTCTCCTCCCCTCACTTCTGTAAAGGGAGTATAACCCCCCCACATCATGGATCTTGGGTGTGGCTGTGACATGCTTTGGTTTCATGGCAGGCAGAATATACTTCTTTGCCCCTTGACTTTGGGTTTTTGTTCACATGACTTGCTCCAACCAATGAGGCTTTATCAGATACTGCATGAGCAGGAGCTTGAAATGTGCTTGTGCCCCGAGGCTTGCCCTCCTGCACTTCTGTGGTTGAAGAAGAACCTGCCCCACTAGCCTACTGACCCAAGGGTGGAACCCAGCATGTAACAGACCTGAAAGCAACCTGCAACTTGGATCTCTACCCAGCCAAGCCTAGACTAGATCTGCCAAATTCCAGCCATGCCACAGACAAGTGAGAAAGAATAAATGCTTGTTGTTTGAGGTCACCAGGTTTTGGGGTGGTTTGTTATGCAGCATTTTTCTGGCAGTAGCTAACTGATACAGGCATCATATAGTTTTCTACACTCAGGGATGCATACATACAATCCATACATATTTTCTACTGCCAGCATCTTAAAAGCTACTATGATAAGCAAATTTAATTTAATGCATGCAAGAAAAACCTGGGAATAAACCTCATCACATTCACATGAATTTACAATCTGCAGAAGTAATCCATCCAATGGTTAAAAAATCTTTTACAAATGGAAGCTTTGGAAACCTCTGGGGTCTAATTAATGGCCTCCTTTTTTTAATTCTCTATGTATTAATTTTAATACAATGTTTAAATCTCCCTCAGAATGATGTGAACATGAAGAAGAAAAGCTGCTCATTTTCACAGTGTGGCCATATCTTTCAAAATTACTCATTCTTGCAAACCCAGAGCAAGGCGGTGAAGCTTTTACAAGGACAATGCTAATTTCACGAATCTTCTCCAGAGGTATACAAATACCATCCAGGTCAGAACATGAATACTTACGCCGAACATCAAGATAAACATAGAATGAATTGCCAAGAGAGGAGGTGTGACTGAGACAGGCTGGCATGGTAGCTGGAATTGGGTGTTTCTATCAGAAAAGAATAGACTCCAGTGGGCCAGAGGGTCTAAAGGTTGAAAGCAGCAGAGAGCTTGGACCATGCATGCAGGGAGACGAGTCCCTGAGGCTTTTATAAATGCTTGCTAAATTAAAGAGAGGTGAGGTAAACAGTCAGAGGGAAGCACGGAGAGCCACCTGGGATAGATTCAGCACTGGTCAGGCAGAGCACGCGACCCACACGGGTAAGGGAGGCCAGCAGAAGCCAGAGCTCCAGAAGCTGCAACAACGAATCACAAAACAGGGGAAAGTGCCCAAGGATAAAAACAAAATCATCTGGAGGAGGGTCCAGCCTTTCTTCTCTACACCAACCCTACTTTTTGGAGTATTCAGCATACAACAATAATGACTCACAACAGCATGGATTTCAAAGATGAGAGGGGTGAAGGGTGTGTGTGCTGTCTAACAAAACGCCCCCAGTAGAATCTATCTCACTTTGCACCCACCTATCCTTGCCTGTAACACCACTCCAGTCCCTGCACTGCATTTGGAAGGAGGATCCTTCCTCCAGTGGAGAATCACTGATCCAGAGGCCGAGTAAAGAAACCCAATCTGCAAAACAAACTTCAAATTAAACATGTATACATTGCATGATAATGAAACATTGCTCATTGGACAACACCCCTTAAAGGAAGCCAAAGCCGCCTTATCCATTCCCTCTGTGCCATGTGAGTGACTGGTGTTCACACCAACACTGGATCAGAGTCATTAAATTGATCCATATGTCCTAGGACATGAGGAGGCTGGCTGTGCAGGGGAAGGGGTAGCTCTGAAGAATTCCCAAAAGATGCAGAAATACAGCCCTTGAACAGTGATATTGTCCATTTCTCCAGCACACAAAAGAGAACCAAGCCAAGTTACAGTGTGGTCCAGAACAGAGAAAAACATTCAACACATTTTAAGACACAAAGTATTGCCCTTAAGCATGGCTTCATTCCACTCTCCAATTTTTCCTTTTCCAATTACTCTCTGTCCTTTAAGAAAGAAAACATTCAAAAATATACAACTTTGACACATTTGAAGGTTATATCAAATGTGTGCACTGATCTTAACCCACTAATACAGCAGCTCTAATAGCAGGACTGCTGTTCACGATATCCCTTCATATGGGATGTAATGTAGGTATCTAGCATCTCATATGTGACATTCCTGCCAAAAATGTTTAACCTGAAGTTAATCGTGTTTTTAGATCTAACCTTCTGTTTACAGGAAGTGTAGAAGGTACAGAGAGAGCTGAATGGCAGCATGAAGCAGCAATCAGATAAATACAGAACATGGAGATTCAACAAGACAACTCATTTGGTCTTTTTGGTTCCTGGTTTGAAACAAACCAACTTTGAAAGACATTTTTGGGAAATCTTGGGAAATTGAATTTGGACATGGAATATGTAATTATGGCTAATTTTATGAAATGTATCTGGAGTTACATAGGAAAATATATCATTAATTTTTGTAGATTCAGCACTAAAATGTATATCTTGAAAGGGGTGGAGATACGAAGCAATGGTGGAGAGTTGTGAATAGCTGTCAAATCTAGATTGTGGGAGAATAGGATAGGTTTTGGGGTTCATTTTTAATAAATTTTAAAAAATTTCTACTGGATGATCATTTTAAATGTATCTTTCATCAACATAGCAACCAAAATGTTAGTACTGAATTGCTTCAAGATCTATTACACAGAATGAAAAGGATGATGGGAACTCTTGGCTCCAGCGAAATGCTATTTTTAAACAGAAGATAGCCTCTGTGTGGCCAAGGCAGCCCCAGATATACCGCAAGGTAACAAAGCAAATCTCTTCATCCTACTCCGTGTTTTTGTACTAGAAACTAAACAGAACACAAAGATACTGACAATCAGTGATCTGGCTCCCTGAAGACACTGTGTTTACAAAAAAGCATAGTCTTGAAAAGAGATCCCAAAAAGCTCTAATTTTTGACACAGATTTTTTTCCAGTCCTGCACATAACAGAATCTTAACCAAAATGTCTCCAGTAGAGAGTTATGGTTTGCTCACTTAAAAATCCATTTCATTTTGCCTACCATGTTTTCCTTTTTATTTTCCTCTAACACTGGAGTGGCCCGGGGTAAATCAGAATGACTCACAAGATTCAAGTGGACCAAGTATTTGGAGGATGGCTAGCTGGATTCCATAAAATGTCACTTCGTTTTTCAGGAGCTGCCAGATGGGTAGTTACTTTTATAAATATTAACTATTCTGCAATATCTCTTATTCTATAATATTGGCAAAATATTATATATAGAATGCAAATCAACTAGATGTAGAATATAAAAAAGCAATGAAAATAGCACAATGCCAAATGATGGATCTCTATTCACTAAACATGGAAAAATGCAGATTGTGAAACATACCAGTAAACTCTTTTTCATTCTCCATTTCTTAAGAAAATTCTTGTACAGAAGGACCTGAGTTTGTTGACACATGCTTCTCTCTTTTTAATCATTTTGCCCTGTTCATGGAGAGAGAGGGTAAATATTGTACAGCAATAAAGTAGGAGGGGGAAAAAAAGGCAAAAAAAAAAAAAAAGTCCAGTTACACAAAAGCTTCTGAATACTTTGAAAATATAATTTTGGATGCACTAATTTAATATCTTATTTGACACTGCAGTAACACATTCAATGGGTTTTTCAAAAAGAGCATAAGGTATTAATGAAGGAAACATGTTCTGTCAGCTGGCATTTCTCTCCGGGCCCTTAGAACTACGAGGGAGGAGGGTGATGGTGTGGGAGTCTTTTTCCCTTTTGTCCCAGAAGTAACTTTTTTTCTGCCAAATCTTAACATGACAACAATCAAAGTCAATCAGTGAATAAGATGTTAGTAATCTTTTGGATCCAGAAAATACTTTGCCCTTACAAGAAAAAGTTAAGCTACCAAATACCAAAATAACCTCTAAATTCTAACTTGTGGTACTTTCTAAATTAAAATTAAAACACCCATCTTCACTCTATGGCTATAGGTGTCTGTCTGAATAGCTCAGTACGCAACCGACAAAGGCATTTTAGAAGAAAAAAGAAAACGCAGAGAAAAGTGACTTGTCCTAAGGCCCACAGATTCCCTGGAAATAATACCTTGCAAATTCTCAAAAGGTTATCCAGAGAAATGTAAATTGGACCAAAAAATAATTATACTTCCACTCACTTCTGAGTCTATCTCCCATCTATCACATTAACATATTATATAACTGAGTTTAGAAAATTAGATCACGCATTTGGTCTACAATATAAAACAATAATTTAGAAGTATCAGAACAATACAATAATTTTAATGATGTCAGTCAAGACGTCTGGCATTGGCTATATAATTTATGACTTAATTACCATATGCAAATGAAAGGTAAAATCAAATTTCACTTAATTCCCTGAAAATTAGAGTGAGGAACTTGGAAGTACCTTTGATTCACAGTTTTCACTTTGTCCAGGAAAAAGTTAAGAATCCTTTAAGGATTCTTCTACAATGTTCACCTCTTTTGAAACTGTTTTTATTTAGTTGGGTTTCTGAAAACAGGCCATGGTCTGTGCGTAAAAAGGCTGCCAAACATTCCTTACTTGATAAGTTGTTGGATTTTTTTTCCATGTCTTTCTTCTAGTGCAATTATTCTGCAGGGAGTGTGCAATTATGGACAGTTGGCTGGAGCATGTCACGTGGTATTTGTTTATGTCTCTTAATATCTGTTTATAGCAAAGAAGGATCAGATACAAAAAGATAGCAAAAAAACTCACAGTCCTGGATAAACCTGTGTCCGCTTTTAATGAGTGAAAGTTCTACAGCCAAATCAAAAAAGAGCAAATTAAAAAGGAAGGAAGTTCAACAGAGAGGGAAAATGAGGATCAGTATCTCAGAAACCAGAATTATTCACAGGCAAAGCACCACCTCAGATGCAACTGTACTTCAGTTAAGGGGGTTCCTGGTACTGACTGATTCCTGTGCTGGAAAGAATGCCATGGGTTTAAGATGAGCTATCACATTAATACTCAAAGCTAACACAGCAAGTTGGTACTCTTTTTATGCCCATTTTACAAATTTGAAAAGTGAGGCATAAAGTTACAAGTGTTTGCAGACGCCTGAATAAAGATAGAGCCACCCTGCGAATCTGGAATATTGTCAGGTCTCCAAGCCCCTCACTCTTTACTACTGCCATGTAAATTATGCAAATCAGGACAATGACACCTAATACCGCTGTAGTAGTTTAATAATTAACTAATCATAGTTAGTAGTTGAGGCTAGGTGGGCAGAATTTTAATCATTATTATCTTTTTTCAGCTACAAATAAATTGGACGTTCTCAGCATTGTAAATAACCTATTTATAAACCCTGAAATTTTCATTCCATTTTTACTGTAATCAGTACATTTCTTGGGATGTATATGAAGTTAATAGCCATTCATAAAAATGAAGGGCAGAGAAAGACTGAAGCCCTCTGAGACTATTCACGTGATTTCTGTTTTCATTAAGAATGGAAATAAACATTTTCTTGGACTTTATTGTATTCCTGCCCTTCTTCTTGTTCTAAAGTCCATGAACTGGACAGCACTAAATATTTAACCTGATTCCAATCCCAGACATTAATAATAATACTTATTTTAATGGGTGGAAAACACAAAAATCAAATTGTAATACACATATACACTTTCTTAGTAACTAGATTTAATATATGTCCATAATGTGAGGGATTTTAATCTCCAGTGTGGTGCAGTGAAGTGCTTACAGGGCTAGAGCCAAGCTCGACACTCCAGACCCGTCTCTCCTTGGCCAAGTGCCCTGAACAGGTGACAAAATCCTGAGGCCTCTATACATTCACAGATACCAGGGATTGGGATGCCAACGTAGCTTTCTGAGGGGTACAATTTAACCCATAACAGCCACATATGTGGCTCACAGTCAACACTTCACTTTCGACATTTAAGGCCCATTCTAGTTTCCCTTCCCCTTGTATCCATCCCAGTGAAACTAAGCTCTCAAAGCTTGCGTGGCTTCTGACATCTTGCCATCATGATCTCCAGTAGCTTCCTCTCATTTCTTTGCACCTTTCTGAAGCATTTGACACTGTTGAGACCCATCGCCAGGAACTCCTTGATACAGTTCAGTTTTCTCTCCCTACTCCTCTATTTCTAAAACTCCTCCATTTATGTCCCTTGGTACTTTTTACTTCAATTTTTAACCTTTCCTTTCATAAATATATCCACTCAGCTTCATCCCAGATCTCTTTCTATTAGATCTTTCTATTGAATCTATTTATTCAATTCAACATGTCTGAACTCAAGTTGTAATTTATCTTCCTAACATACTGAGCCCACTGGATCTTCCCTTTTCTCTCAATAGACATCTGGTTCAGAATGTAAATCTTTGTTGTTTAATTTCTCTCCTTCACAGTCAATATTCATGTAATTACCAAGCGCTATTGGCATGCAAGGGTTATGTCTAACTCTAGAAAGAGCATTAATTTTGTTTGTCTGGTTGGATTTACGTCCCTTTCCTGAACTGTAGAGCTGGACAGAGGAACTAGTTATTTTCTCAGATTTATCTTTGATGGTTACACTACAATGCTAGCTTCTTAAATCATAAGTCAATCAAACTTAAGGTTTTTAATGAACTGTTTTGCATCCCAAGTTAATTTTTTACATGAAGAAAAATAATTATAATTTCTTTAGAAGAAATAATTGTATTTTTAAAAATTCATTTTCTTCTCTTGTTCCCTAACAGAGATTACATGACTTGTGTTATTATTGAGCTTTTCAAAAGAACAGCTTTAGTTTCAATGATGGAAACTTAACATTTTCACTTTGATTATGAAATATCTAAAATATATAGAAAAACACGGGTGAATGTGATGAAATCCCATGTGTATGCTTCCCAAACTTAAAAATTGCCCCCTAATCTTATGCCTGTTCCTTTGACCCAGGGCATCTCTTCCCACTTATTTTTGTTTTATTAGTTATACAGAATTCCTAAACAGAATATGGCATTATTTTATGTGTTCCTAAACTACAAAAAAGGCATAATACTCTATATATCCTTCTGTAACTTGCCTTTTTCACTTAATATTTTATTTGTTTTTTATATATCTATATTGATACATGCAGATGTAGTTAATTCATTTTAACTTTCTAAAAAGTAAACGAAATTCAGTTTGTTTAGAACTTACCTATTGTTGGTCACTGGCTGTATACAATTTTTCCTTCTGACAAACAGGCTGGTGTGACATCCTGGCACCTGCCTCCTCCTGCATATGTGCAAGAATTCCTTTACGGGGATGGCCAATGGAGTGTAGAGAACACACCCCAGAAAGTGCAGTAATGTGAAGTCAAGAAAATATTTGAACTTCTGTTTACATTTGTTTTTCAACAAAAATATTAAGGCTCTTAATATCTAACACATAGATTGAACGTGGTGCTCTTATTCAGCACACCTGTAAGTCAGAAACGTCTCCTAGAGATGACACAAAATATTTGACAAAGAAGTGGGGGCTGAGGCATTGATGGTGGCACATTAGCCATTCATGTGTCAGCATTTAACCCTATCAGGTTGGGTGGTTATGAGATGTCTGCATTATACTATCACAATTTATCCTCAGAAGGACTTAAAAGGACTCCTGCAAAGGGATTGTACATTGAAAATTATTCTAATAAAACACATACAAGTGTAAGATTTAAAAATGGCACACTCCGAGTTCAAATGTCTTGTATACCACATTGCAAGGTAAATTATGAGCACATATTCGTAACTGACAAGAACTTTTTCATCTTCATCTTCTCCTGTCTAATTTGTTATTGCCACTGCTTTATAGTAACACCGGAAGGCATGTATATCATGTTGGCAGTTCAAAAAATTAAATTTACATACATCAGGAGTGCATGACCTAAATTATTTTACTAATACAGTGCAAACTTTTTAAATGTAGGCACACTGCTCTGTGAGTGGAATTTCTCTGTCATGAGGTCTGAACAGCCTCAGCTTGATTAACGTCCCCTGCTGTCGAAAATTTTTTAAATGTAGATGTTTAGCAACACTGCAGGAAAACTCCCATTTCCAAACTCCTTGCAAACACTTTAGCAATTTTTGTAATAACAATTATTAAAATTTCAAAAGTGGTATATGAAACAATTGCAAATTATATTAATAAGTATTGTTTTATTATAATAATTAATTATACTGTTGTTATAAATCGAAACCTTACAAATTACCCAGGTGAAATCTGAAATTGGCCCCTTTTTTGGAGGGCCAGGACTTAGGAAGAGGCCACCCTGGCAGGGGGCAGGGTGGAGCAGCAAGGGCACTCCCCTACCAGCCTGGGTGCTCCACTACCTAGCTGGACGCCCCCTACCAGCCTGGGTGCTCCAATACCTGGCTGGACGCCCCCTACCAGTCTGGGTGCTCCATTACCTGGCTGGACGCTTATCTACCAGGCTCTTCACAAATCTGTCTTCTCTAATCTAAATGACTAAACAGCTTTAGAAAGGAAATCAGGCAGGACTAATTTTCAGAGGACTCTTAGGGAAAGGAGCTAAATACTCCAAAGTCTGTTGCTGAAGATGTTTCCTTCCTTAGGTGCTTCACAACTTTCATCCCGATCCCTCAGGCGCCACTCTATTCAGGATCTTCTCAAAGCTGGCGACAGATATCCACTGAAGTTTGAAAATCCCTGCCTTAGCTAATGCTGATTCTTTTTCCCATGCATTCCGCACCTGACTGCTTTTGACTGATTATCTTCAGTTGACTTGGCAGGAAGACAAGACAAATAGTGGAACTTGAACCACTAGCCACCTTTGGCAACACACACCCTGACATGTGTGTGGAGGTGTGTGCACACCCACAGAGATCCACCTATCATACACATTGCTCTTAACTAGTGAATTCAATACTTCACAAGACCCATGACGCAGAAGACCGATACCACAAAAGGCTAAGCAACACTCTCTGTATGAGAAAGTGATCAAGAATATAAGCTCTAGCATCACACCGCCTGGGTTCAGATCCCAGCTCTGCTATTTTGGAACTCAGTAGCACTGGGTAAATCATTTAACTTCTCTGACCTCAGATTCTCCATCTATAAAGTGGAGGGTGAAAATAAAGGTCCTTATTTCTTAAGGATTGTTAAGGATTGTTGTTGTAAGGATTAAATGTAATATTCAACACCAGTTTTCCTTAAACTTTAGCGTGCATCAGAATCATCTGGAAGAAGTGTTAAAACACAGATGGATGGACCCACCTCCTGGAGCTTCTGATTGGGTACATGTGAGGCGACCTAAGAATTTACTCTCCTAACAAACCCCCAGCTGTTTCTGATGCAGCCGGTCAGGGACCCACTGGTCTACAAAGAGTGCATAGAACAAACGAGCAATGCTGCTCCAAATAAGCCCTCCATAAATGTTAGCAATTACTATTTCAACAGCTTAGTTCTAACTATCAAGTCTCTTGAACAATGGGAATTGTTTTACTACTTTTAAAATACTCTGATAAAATGACACTTTTGACTTACCTTGGTGCTGTCTTCCATTTCCAAATTATCATTGAAATTCCAAAGTAATCTTTTAGATGGGGGGAAAATCAGCTGAAATTTCTCAAATATGTGAGTATCCCTAGTTTTATTATTTGAAGCTAAATAAGGGGGAGAAGTAAAAATGAGGCTAGGGACTGTGGCTATATCTTCATCAACAATGTTACCCAACAACACTGTTTCTGGGGGTTTCTTTTTACCATCTCTGCCCATTGCCGTCCCAATTATCCCATTTACCAATAAAATTTACTTTTGGGATAAGAGAAGATAACCGAGGGTTCTCTCCCTAACCCCCACCTTTTGGAGAGTATCTGAAGTCTCAGATTTTGTGGTGCCTTACAGGGACCTAAACGGGGATTTTAAACCGGTGATTTAATAGCCACCACACAATTCCTGTCTTTTCTAATTTTTGGCTGTTGTGCTTTCTTCCATTTGATGAATGGCTGGGACTATTTTCATTTCTGGCTTACCCTTCATTTCTTGTTCTTTGTTCTGACATTCTGAACCCCGCTGCCTCCTATTTCCCAAACGACTGGCACAAGCTTGACCCTTTGGCTCAGTGGAGTTCAGCCTCTGCCTCCCCAGAATGCCTTGCTGGCTCCAATTTGGGCGCCCCATCCAGACACCCCTTTCCGGCGCTGGGATGGCTCCCCTTCAGCGCGGCCCTCTGCTGCCATCTAGTGGCCAAAGCCTTTCACATTTTGCCGTGACAACTACGCACCTGCAAGCGTGTACGGGGGCTGATTTCACCTGGCAGGATTCTAATTTGTCTCATGGTTTCTGAGGAGGGAGGAAAACTAAAAAGGCTGAGTCGTAATTGCAAAGTTTGAGATAAAATATTTTTGAATAAAAAACTCTGGAATTGCCACATTTCCAATGTGAGATTCATTCTCCTCTAGAACAAAGCTCTGAATTTAAATTGTGAATTGTTATTTCAAGTTTTTTTGACTTTCAATTAGACTTAAATAACCAAGAAACTTCCAGTGACTTTTTATACAATTCGGTTCTCAATTTTTTTTCTGTCCGTGGTCTGTGGGATAGGCTTTGCGTCTTCACGTGCATGAGAACATCCACGGGGGCCCAGACAAGTTCCTGGGTTTGTGTCTTACAGCAGCAATATAGACGATGATTTTAACGGCCTTAAGTCAAATAGGGCCAGCAGGAATTTTTTTTAGCACTTATGACCTTGAACTTCAAAATGTAAACAAAACTTTGCACACTTGTGGATCTCCTGTACTGTCCTCAGAGACTGTTACTGTCATCTTGGTCACCCATTTCTAATATTAATAATGTAGGCTCATCAATAGTGATGACCCCCCAAATGAACAATCCCAAATTAGGAACCTCATTAAAAATGGCTGATAAATAACCTGACATGTAAAAAGACAAGTCACAAATAAATCAAAAGATCATTTTAGATGAACTCAAAACAGCACTGAGAGAAATCTTCAAATATGTACCCAAAGACCTTGAGAATAAGCTTGCTGATAGAATCTATATAATTTAAAAGATGTGTCTTTCTACTTTGATCTGAGTGAACCAGAGCCAGGCAGCCATCTTCCTTGAGCACAGAGTGCGAAGTGTTACCTGTGTACGGAAAAACCACAGAAGTGTTAAAGACAACTTTTCCACTGAAACCTTTGGGTAAATGAATCTATTTTCAACCCAAATCTTTGCTTTAAATCAGTATTCTCAAAGAGAGAGATTTTGCCTCTGAGGAGACATTTAACAAAGTCAAGACATTTTTAGGAGCTACTGGCATCTGATGGGAAGAGGCCAGAAATGCTCTTAATATCCTACAATGGTCCCCGCCACAGAGAAGGACCCAGACCCAAATGTCAATTGTATCAAAGTTAAGATACCCTGCATTAAACAATCACAAATCATCTTTGTGCAAAATCGATTTTGTGAGAAGAAATCCAGCATAGTTTAGACAGTAAAGGGAAGATAAGAGAGGTTATTATTCTCCAGCAGAATGCACTGAATTTTGCAATATCCCCTCTGTTGCAGTGTCTTACCAAGGCCTCCAATGCTCTAGCCACTTCTTGCTCATGTAATCCATGACATCATGGACCAGTGTCCTGTTCTGTGGGATGTCCAGCTGATGCAACTCCCTTTGGAATTGATTCAGGGTGGGTGAACCCTCAGTCTAACCTTGGTTCAAGATTGAAATATGTGCTCTTGTTCATTCCAGGTTAATGCAAAATGTTTCTGGTTTTCTTTCCCATTAGAATGGAAAAGAAGACATTTGCCAAATTAGTGTTGGAACACGTGTGATAGAAGCTGTTCTTAATGGGCTCTTGCAAAAAAAAAAAAAAAAAAAGCCTATCTGGCTATGATGCTAAATAAGAACTACTAGTTGGTCGAGTTTGCAGCAGATGAATGTCATCCTCGGGAATCTGATTCTTGCAGGGGCAAAATTAGCATATTAAAATAGAGATGTGATGAAGACCATCCCCACCTGAGTCTTTAAGGTCCTCCATCCTCTCCTTGTCCCTTCGCAGAATGAAACAGTTTTTATTTCCTATCTTGGCTGAGAGGACGTTAGTTTTACAGTCTTTCATTTCCCCTTCCCCCACTGTATTAGGTTGGAGAGTGCCTGCCCCGCCACAAAATTCATATTCTTTGAATTCACAGAAAACTCAAGACTGTGACTTTTTTAGAAATGGGGTCTTTGCAGATGTAACTAGTTAAGATGCAGTCATTTTGGAGGAGGGTGGGTCCTAAACCTGAAACACCTGGTGTCCTTAGAAGAGCATCAAGGTAGATTCACTGGAAGGAAGGTGGCCATCACTAAGACTGGAGTCACGCTAGGCAATCCAAGGATTCCTGGCAACTCCCAGAAGTGGGGAAAGGGGCATGGAACTGATTCTCCCTGAGCCTCCAGTAACTAACCCTGCCAACCCTTGATTTTGGACATTCCAGTCTCCAGAACTGTGAGAATAAATTTCTGTTGTGTTGAGCCACTCAATTAATGGTACTTCGTTATGACAGTTCTAGGAAACGAATACACCCATTATACTAGTTCTCATCCCACAAAGCAAGGAAACGGGGTAAGGGTTATGCCAACTCCCAAGTCTATTCCGATTATAAATTCAGGGACTAGAGACACAAACACCAGATGGCTCTACATAGAAGCAGACTGAAGCAGATCTGGGGTTTTACTTACTGGCCCCCAAATGCACCCCATCACCTACCCACATGGCCCAGGGGCCACGATGCTGCTTTGGGCCCCTGAATCTCAGTTACCAACTTTCACCCCAGTAGCCCTTAAAGTCCGGGGCATTCCCCTTTCCCAGTGTGTAGTTACCTGAGATAACGGCCACAGGTGTCTTTGGAGGTCTGGGGCAATGCGTACCACCGGCAGTGGCCCGGGTTTCTGCGAAGCCGGTGCTGTAATGACTTCTTGCTGTCAGCTCATGGGACAGCCGCCACGAAGCGTAGAGCGCTTCCCCTCACTAGTACATTCCATGTTTCTTTGACTTTAACCCTCTACAATTTTCCAGGCTCATGTAGCTCAAGCATCCAGGCATGCCCTATTTTCAGTCTTGTCACCTTCATCCACTGGGTAGCACAGCTATTTTGCATTTATACATGACATCATATTTCCCTTCTAGGAGGCCACCTGAGCAGCATGTCCACACCCTCTCCTGGGGTTCCTGCCACGGTGTTGAAAATCCTGCCTGCCCCGAGTGCTCCCATATACATACTTCTTCTAATCCAACTTCGTGTTGGGCACCACTTACTTGCTCAAGTACCCTCAGAACCCAGTGCTGGGTACTCTCCAAGCTCCTGTGGGTGGAGGCGGGTAGGCCCTGCGGCTCCTGAGTGGTACAGTCCCTATCTTCTCTCTGCAAGCCCAGCACAACTCCGGCCAAGTCACTTCATGACTTGACCCCCCCTGTTGGGCAAATGGCCAGGAAGGGGGTTCAGTGCAGACCCTAGAATGGGGTTTGTATTCGTCTCATCGCGCTGCCCCAGGGGCCTGTTTTCTGGTAGCCCTCTCACTAGCTAAATGCTCCCCGTTCCATGAAGCGCATAGATGGCTCATCGCCACATCCAGCAGAGGGCAGCACCAGCGGTTCTCAAGGGGCTGTTTCTAGACCGGAGCCCTCTCCGCTGCTAAGACGAAATCGTTCCTTTAGTAAACAGCACCATGCGAAGAGGTTTGACCGTCTGTCTTCCACGTCTTTCTGTAGACCTCTTCTGCTGCCTGATTTCCCTACATCACCGGGTCACCAAGTGATGGTTCCCCTTTCAAAGGCATCTCCCTCTTTCTGGTGGTTTGGTCCTGTGCACTTTACAATTTCCTTCAATTCCTCTGCAGCCAACGCTTGGGTCAGGTCTCGAACCTGCTCTCAGGACTTCCTTACCCTGGGTGGGATCTGAGGCCCTGGCTGTGTACTTTAATGTTAGCTACTTCACTGTTGTTAGGACCTGCTGCACTTCCTACTCTACTGCTTGACTCTCAGTAAGAGTGGGGCCCAAAAACTGACACCGCTTTTCAGATGTTTATTTCCTTTGCTTACTGGACATATCCACTCACATGTCTAATGGACATTTCAAACTTCCATCCAAAATTGATTCCTGATCTTTCCCCCACATCCTATACCTGAATTTCCATGCTCTTCATCCCATCTGGTGATACTAGAAGATGGAGTCAAAGAGATAACAGATCACAATTCCACTCTAGTTCAGACAAAAACAACTCGGGAGTCAGTGACCATCTTCCCCTCACCCTATATCCTCTACCTTCAAAACACTGAGACCCCCAACCACTTCCTACCACTTGCATTTCATAACCACTTTCTGATTCGCTCATCCTGACTTCCTGCCTAGTGAAAAGGAGAAGTCTTCCTTACTCCTGCCACCACCCTCACCTCTACCGCATCCTATTTATATATTCAACACAACAGCTAAACTGTTCCAGGTCAAACGCGGGATGACGTCACTGCTCTACTCAAAACCTCCGGGGATTTCTGAATGCACTCAGACATGATGTCCATAAGGGTCCCCCTTGATTAGTCCTCTCAAGCCTCACTGGTCCTCTTTCTTTCTCAAATATGTCACACACACACACACTGCCTCAGCAACTTGCTGTTCTTTCTGCAAAGCTCTTTCACCAACTCACCTTGTCAGTGTGCTGTTACCATCTCGGTGTGGTCTCACCTGTAACACCCACTCTCACACCAATTCCTGTATCTTTTTACCATCTAACACATTACAGATATTTTTTAGTAGTCTGCCTCTCTATGCTATAATAAAAGTTTAGTGATGGCAGAAATTTTTGCTTATTGTTTCAATAATGTAACCTGTGTTTATAATAGTGCTGATTCACAACAGGCATTCAATAAAACTTGTGAAAACATGAATGTTAGGGAAAAGCACTATTTGTTTGAACCTTTGAAGGTTTGGATACTATCATGGATAGTTCTGAAGGACTACCCAATACCTGACTTGGGGAAGGTAAATTCTGAAGCATGTATATTTCATGGTTACAAGTCAGCCTTTTTAAAGTTGTAACACTTAAATCAGCCAAATAAAAGCTATACCCACCAATATCTGAAGACAATTTCCATTTTAACTCTGATTTACTCTTTTTCTGGAAAGCAGAAGAGCAAGGGCGCCTTACTTTTCACTTTTAAATTTCGAGCCATGTTGCATGTATTACCTATTCATTAAAAATTTTTAAATCTTTAAAAATTAAAAAATATAAGGACATAACAATTTAGGGTTTATCAATTTGTAAAGCTTGTCCAAGAATAATTTTTACTTCCTTCAATCACATACTTCACTTCGTATACCGCTGATGTGTGTTGGATGTAGTCAATAGAAAACCAACATCAATTTCATAATTATATAATATTAGTAGTATAATTTGGCCAAAAAATTACTAGCTAATACATGAATAGGAAAATCAGCATTCATTCTTTCCTACAACTATGTGACAAAGACATTAGTATGAATTAGTAAAGCGATTCAGAATATCATTGTTAGTAAAATGACCACAGTATTGATACAATTATAAAACAAAAAGGGAATTAAAATTGTACCCCAACTGAGGGATGCATTTTGCTAGTCTTTAATTTAGAAGGTTATGCTATAATCACAACACAGAACTTGGAAAATCCTCTTATCACAAATTTAGGTGAAACCTACCAATACAACTTAAGTGGTATCTTGTCTTAAGGAAAAATACTGGGTTGCAAAAACCTGAAACTTTAAAATCGCCATAGCTGAAAGCTCAAAAAATTGCTTGAACATAACAGGGTCACCTGAATAGTTACCAATTACTCTCTGAAGGTAGATCCAGATTTTATGCTTAATTAGTATTTAATTTCCTTTAGATAGCCCTTGACTAATTGCAGTCATTAAATGAGAAACCTGACCAGCATTCCTTAGTCTGAAGTTATCAAGAGGTGAGCTTTGCTGAGCTGAAATGGCCCTTCTACTAGTAAACCCTAAGGAACTACATGTGTAGACATGGCGAGAAAAATTGCTTCCAATTATTGTTTTGATTTTTTTGGAATCCCTTTTTTAGGTAAGTGCTACCAGCAAGCCACCTTCTATTCATGTCACTTTGTGTATGTTATTTTTAAAATGTCTGAAATTGTTTATTTGCTTAATTAAAAAAGATGATTGCATTTGCAAGAGTTGCTTAGGTGCTTGGTAAGATTTGTTCATTAAATTAAAAATATTGTCTAAGTGTTTGAGATATCAGATTTATTGAAAAATTTGAAGGAAATTGATAAATATATAAGTAGTGTTAAATATTTGGTATTTATCTGTTAAATGTAATAAAATGTAACTGAAAGAAACTGCTTTACAATTATATATTCACAAAATAGATTTGAGATAAAAAGATGTATAAGAAAGTCTACTTTAAGTTTAAACAGGAATGTAAATTAAAATACAAGTAACTGCCAACATTCCTTATGTACTTGAAAACTAACAGATACAAAAAAAAAAGTAATTACAATTTTAGTGCCAGTTTTTTTTCTTAATTTTTAATATGAGCCACTCATTATTCATTTATCAACATAAATAACAAAAAATACATTTCAGCATACAAAATGAAAGGCTGTCTTCAATTTTCAGGTCTTAAAGTTAATTGTTCATAATATAATCATATTTATTTTCCTTAAAGGGCAGCTCTGAGAATTACATATAACACATCATGAATAAAAAATAAGTAAACTTTTACCTTGTAAGAATAGCTGATACAAAAATTATTCACCTGAGAATAAGTTCATTTTATGTAATAGGCTCTTTCAGGAAAGAAAATGAAAAATCTGTAGTAGCAATATTAAAAATACATTAAGGATAAGCATTTCTATTTTTCAAAAATTAATCCCTATTTATGTTACATGAAAAACATAGCAAAGCATTTCATCAGATCAAGTACAATCACAATGAAATGTGTGACCCATGGAAAAACAACACAGTGTCACTCACACCAAGTAGGATTAATTGCGCTCCAATAAAATAGTGTTAGTGCCACTAGCATAGCATTTGTGATATAGTTAGTTATAGAAGTATTATTTTCCTCCTACTAGACTGTAAGATCTTATGGAGCCAAAATGAACAGTCCTCTTTTATGCAAAGAACCCAAAGAGCCCACAGACAGAAGTATGAAGCGCACTCATCGTGGCGGTTTCCCACTGTTTAATGGACGGCTTGGGTCCCAACGGCTGCAGACAGAGGTTCACCTTATTGGTCAGTAACTACAGTCACTTAGTAAAGTCCAGTCTTTACTTTTAAAGTTTGACTGTGGATGGAAAATACAAATTAGGTGATGCTGTTTTCCGAATATTTGCCTAAATATGTGTTTTTATATACATGTACTGGTATAGAAAAAGTTTTGATATCAGTAATTTAAGATTTTGAGATAAGTATATGCTTGGAACATGAACTATACATTGTAAGCGCAGATGAACTTCACATTTGACTTTATCTCCTTTTCTTCCCACCCCACTTATTCTTCTTTCCTAAGTATTAATACTTCTAAATAGGAAAGGTTGTATTACTCTGAAAGAGGGAAAGAATTGTTCCACAAATAATTCATGGCAAAAATAAACTTACTCTAAATATGTAAAAACTAAAAAAATTAATTCAAATGTCTTTTAATGCTTCCAAGAGCGTATTAATAGAAAAGTAACTGATGAACATAACAGATAAGAACATGATTATGACTAGTCGGCATAATCTCAACTTTCTTTTTGCAGCAAAAAAGTTTTACTTGATTTACATTGATCAGTCATTCACAGTGAAGGTGACCGAGTCAATAAGCATAAGCAGGTAATGTCTGTGTTCGCCATTTTCGATTTTAAAATAACACATCTTTCTCAGTATGGTCAGGTTCTCAAAAACTACCTTTTCAGGGACTGCCCTAGTAAACTGCAAGTAATTCTGCTTTATACACTAAATGCTCAAGGTAATCCATAGCTACAAAAACACATCCCAAGAGAAGCCCCTGGGTTCTTACATACTAAAAAATATCCCTTTAAATTAATGGCACCATTTAACAATGACTTGTTTAGAAAATGCAATGTGCTGTTTATTAATGTATCTACAAAGGTAACGATTTTGTTTGAAATGTGACTGTATTCCTCATGCAGTACTGAAGTTCAGTCAAAGTTATTAACTTTTACTGAAGATGTAAAAGTGAGATTCTCAGGTGAAGAATCCAAAAGCTTGTTATCATGAGGCATGTGATTGTCACTTGATAACTTTAAAAACTAGTGTCAACTAAATCTACAAGGAAAAATACCTTAGCTGTGGGTCATAAAATCCAGAGACTGTAAGGCAGCTCATTTGAATTAGTTAGACCTCTGAGACAGCTGGTGAAGTAGGTATCTTTAGAAATGTACACAGAAGTTGCACCCCAAAGCAATGGGGTGGAAAGTACCAGTCATGTACCTTGTACTGAGACTGAGAAAAGAACACTTAAGTCAGCTGCTACAGCCTAAAATCACAGATGTCTTATTATACAGTAGAGCTAAAAGTTCATTAAGTTTTTACCTACATGAAAGAGTTAAGAATTAAAGGGTTTGAGCATTTAAAGAAACTCAGAATCAAATTCTTCTGTTACTGTTTTATAAGACTTTTTATAATGCAATATTCATACTCCCAATGCATATGTTCTCAAAAAGTTGGTATTTTTATTCATCTGGATGAAATACAATGTCAGCTAGTATTATTTATATTATACCTATAGTCCATACAGGGGTTCTACAAGGAAGTATTTCTAAGATTACATTAACCATAACCATACTTCAGCTCTGACACAGAGAAATTCTGGTTTCCTGTTAAAGAGAATTATATATAGTTTACTTCTAGTCCTGAATTTAACCCCCAGAAGTTTATTTATATATCCCATCATGTTCCAAAGCAAATCTGAGGTGAGTTACTAATTAAATCTATACACTATATACTTAAAACTCTATAGAGAGATTCAAATAAAGTTCACCAATAAAATGGTTACCCAAAAAATTATTTTATTCTGGAATAAAATAAAATGCACCCTTTAGAAGGAAGATGACAAAAATTTTTTTATCTTCCATGTGGGGTGGAGGAAAAGGGATGGCTAATTCTTCCAACTCTATAGATATCTGTCATTCTAGCCACAAAGAATCAGACTATTACAAAAATAATATCCTAGACATAGTCTTCCTTTAGTTATAATAATTAAAACACCTCTGAATTTTACTTAGTGTAAGCAGAAGAATTGTTTCTTCAAATACTTGTGGGACTTAAGTCTAAAATCACCTAATAGAAGAACAAAGCCTCACTTCATTTATGATCGATGGGCGCCACCTACCGGATGTCACTTCCCGCAAACCTCTGCACTAAGATTGTCCAGTGCTGTTAGCTTTTTAGGAGAAGCAAGAAACTTTTGCTTTATAATCTCTTTTGCTATGTGTTATTTATGTATTAGTTTTTCATTTAAATTGGGACATTACATACTTATGTAACAAGATGATATTAACTTAAAGATAACTGTTCAAAATAAAATTTATTCTACCACTATTTTTTAAACCATAAATTTAGAAGCACTGTTTTTGAAAGATAAATACTCAGTTTACATACAGACTACAGTTCAACATTCCCTAGATACAAACATGCAGTTCAATTTATTATATGTAAGTTTTATTTGAAGAAAAGGAAAATACACAACACCACAGCAATTCAACTAAGGAACTTATTAGGGAAATCCCAAGTGCTTTCATGGTTCTTCAGTTACCATTCAAATAATATACTTTTTAAACCAAAGTGAAAAGATTTCTGTAAGCAGACTGAGAAACACAAATTCAAAATACTACTCTGTCTTCCTGTGTTCTTTCCCACCAAAGTGTGCTGTTTAAAGTTCCACAACTATTATCTTCTTCCTCTTGTTCTTTAGTGAGTTCTACAAAAACCTAAATAAGAGTAAATAAATGAATATAGAATTCTGTGTCACAAGTATCTCAAAGAATTTTTAACTAAGTCATAAAAGATATAAAGCAATATCTAATTACATTAATCAGCTATCAAGATTTGTTGCTATTAATATTATTTAAACAGACTAATCATTAATCACAAAGATGAATGTTATTTTAGACTAATAGACTTTTGATTAATATATTTAACACTCACAAAAATTTTATAAATATATGTAAATGTAATCATTAGAAATAAACGTAACTTCAGATATGCTGCTACTATGATCCATTTTTGTCATGACACATTCTCTTTATTAAACTGAAAAAAACTGAGCTATTCAAAATAAGCAGAACTTGAAGTTGCTTAAAATTACACAAAGAATACCATAGAGATGGGGGGTAAGGGGATGGATGAAATAGGTGGAGGGAAAAAAATCGGTGAGAAAGTTTGCTATTCTGATCAGGACGGCGGCTACGTGAGTGTGCGCACACGGTACTCATCAAGCTGTGCATTAAGGTTTGTGCATTTCGTTGTATGTAGCTCAATTTAAAAAACTACACAAACTTTAGGAATATTGTATGACAATTTTTCTCTAGTTCACAAAATCCCTCCCTCTCCAAAATGATCCTGAACATTAAGATATCAGACACTTTACACTTTCTTATTTGAAAGAATTTTTTAAAATTTAGTTTTATAGTACCTGTTCCAATGTTGCTTGAGAAAAACTATATTCTTCAATGGCAAAAGTATGTTTAGCTATTAAAACATAAAAACAGCATTTTACTTGTTAGTATTTGCAAAGAAGAAAAATGACAGTAACTAGTAAGGGACTAACAATCTATTTTTTTAAATCTCTGAAATTAACTGATTCGGATTCGTAGCTGCAGAGCATATTCTTTTCCTTTGTCTCGCTCCCTTTCTCTTCCCCACCCAGCGCCTCCTTCAAAGCCCGAGCTCCACTTCAGGTCACATACTTTACTGCGCCCTTTCCAAGCACCTCTTTACCTTCTGTCTTCTTCCTCATTATTCCTTTTTTTAATGATTTCTTCTGACCCCTACTTTTTCTCCCATTCCCTAATTCCAATACAGCCTATTCTTTCTTCTTTAACTGGATTATGAAAAACTGTACATATGCCCATATACATTTTTATATTTATTTCAATCTAATACCAAATTTTCTGGTTTTCTCTTCATTCCTTTAATTTAATTCTCCCTAAATAGTTTAGGTGTTTAATTTAATCAGAAAGAAATTACCAGAAAACAGAGGCTGTTTCACAGTTTGTAAAAGACACAAAATAAACTATACATGAATACTTGCCCGATCCAGGAGCTTATGTCTCTCCACTGCCACCAGCACATCTTTTGTCATACCTACCATTTATTTAAAACTGTCAAGATTCAAAAAGCTTCTCTAAAGCTTTTAGGACACCCTCTCCCTTCCTGTACTATGAATTTTCCTCTCTTCTCTCCTGCTGACACTGGAGTCTGACATTGCTACTGCTATGCCCAAATATGAAATAAGGATTCAAGAAACTCAATGCTCCCACTTTTCCAATCATCTAGTGGGGCTAATTAAGTCGAAATTTCACACAGATGCAATGTGAAAAACTGTGGTGATGTCTGCTAAAGAAAGTAAAAGGTTTACACTATATATAGTTGGTCTACCAAATCCTTATTAGTATTAGTATATTAAAATAATAAAAGAGCATCTTTTTATTTACCGTAGTTTCTACAATAAACTGAGTCCCAACTTCTAAGCTTTTCAGTAAAATTCTTTTGTAATTTGGAAGCTATTTAACCATGTTTCAAATACTACTTACCTTCTTCCAGCTTAGAAAAAGATTGTGAAAGGGACTGAACATCTTCTTTAGGAATTTTATAAGCCAAAATAGAGGAAAAACTGTAAACAAAGATAAGATGAAATATAGGAAAAGTAAAAAATAACTACTACTGTGTAAAGATAAAGTGTAAATTTTAAAAGTTAAATTTTTAAATTCAAAATTAAAATCCAGTAACTTATTTTGATACTTACTTGGGCATAAACTATTTGAAATCTTAAGGTTTCATGTAGAATACAGTAACTGTCATTACTACTGAAGTTTACAGTTTAACTACTACTGAATATTGAAAGATCTAACATTAAGTTAGATAGAAAGCTCCAGTCGTCAGACTCCATTAGTGCAATATTGGTAACAGACTTTTCACCCCTAATCCTCAGTAACCAATTTCTATGATTACTGCTCTACAAAGAAATATTACAGAATTTTAAAAATCTTTACCTTTCCTGTCGGCTTGCATTTGGGAAAATATATTGAATTTCTCTTTGGAGGTGATCTATTTCCAGGTTTTCTATCCAATCCTTTAATTTAATTTCCAAAAAGTAGCCTTTTCCAAATTTACTCTTCAGATGTTGGACTGTTCCAATACATCTGTAGTAGTATTTAAAAGAAAGCTCAGACATAAAACAATTTGACAGTTTCAAAGAATCTCTCAAAGAATGATTTAAGCAAAATGTTTATGATGGAATACTTTTAAACTTATAGAAAAGTTGCAAATATAATACAGAGTCTCCATACACCCCTCCTCCAGTTTCAGTTTCTGTAATAGTATCATCTTATATTACCATGGCACATTGGTCAAAATGAAGAAGCCAACATTGGTATATCACTATTAACTTTATTTGACTTTATTTGATTTCATCAGTTTTTCTGCTAATGCCCTTTTTCTGCCCCAGGATCTATCCAGGGTTGCACTTAGCTGCCATGTCTCCTTTGGTCTGTGACAGTTTCTTACCCTTTTCTTCTTCTTTCTGACCCTGACATTTCTGAAAACTGGTCAAATGTCTTGGTAGAATGCCCTTAATTTGGACTAGTCTGGTATTTTTCTCCTGATTAGACTGTGGTTACACAGGTTTTGGGGAAAAATACCACATTAGTGAAGTAGCTTTCCTATCACATCACATCAGGGGTACATGATTGAGTTATGTGTCAGGTTTCTCTACTGTAAAGTTACAGTCTTCACCTCTTCATATATCAGAAGATACTGTCTAAGTCCAGAAGATACCTGGGAGGTGAGGGATTAAGCAACCCCGCCTGGAGGGGGTAGTATCTACATATATTATTCAGAATCTCTCTGTAAGGAAGACTTGTCCCTTCTACCACACTTATTTATTTATTCAATCCTTTAGGTATATGATTATGAACTTAAGTATATGGATTTTATACTTTGGGTTATTACCTAATATGAAGCCTAGCAATTTATTTAAATAACAAATATCATGCCTGAAAGTAACACAGTGAACTGTTGAACAATTAAGCTAATTTCAAATGCAAACTAGCCATTTTTTGGCTAGTTCTAATTCTATAGAAAGCTAATTGATTCAAAAACTCAAGGAAACTTTTTTAAAGTATTTAAATTAATATGTGTTATTATAAGTTTTTCAAGTAACATTCAAAATCTACCTCCCACGCACCCACCCAGCCACAGAGCATGCTGTTCAGACATCTACCTTAACTGCCCAGATACCATGATAGCCACTCGGTCACAGACAGCCTCTGCCTCCTCCATATAATGAGTGGTCAGAACAGCAGCCCGCTTTTTGTTTTTAAATGCAGTTCGAATTGCTCGCCTGTAAAACATAAATAAGAAGACAGGACAGTATCTGACTGTTAATGAAAGTAACTAGACTTTAAAAAAATCCAACTATTTAGTAATTAGGTTAGTTAACATACTTGAAATATCAATTGCTATAGTTTTTATATTCTGCCCAACTATGATTTTTCTATTGTAATTTATTTTCCATTATTTTTGAAAGCTTGTGAAGTAGAGAGAAATCCCTTAATTTCAAATGTTTCTAGGCATTAAAAAAATGAATTATAAAAACTGATGCCTTTTCACATTATAACAAAAACAACCACAGAATCACAGGGAAACCTTAACATGCATCAAAGCCAAACCTTACATTTTATAGACATGGAAGGCTAGGAGCAAAGAGTTGGTAAATTCCTAGAAAGAGTACCAATATAAATGCAAGACAATATTATTATGAGAAAGAATCATAATAATATGCTAAATGACTAGGAAAAAACCTTTTAAAAACTATTCAGACAGCAATACTCTTTTTAAAATAATTACCTGTATACTTGTTTTTGTTCTGGATTATATAAAATATTAATGCTTCATGAAAAATATGATAAAGTTAAAAAAGTTTAAGGAATTCTCTAGATTTTGGAGTACTTTTTATCATTTGTGTATGACTTTAATCAATATTTAACATAGAGCCAAGGTTATAATATAATAAACTATTCCTTTATTCTACAGTATGAACAGTACAATCTGTCTGAAGTGTCTTCAGTGTCATACTCACCACATGTGCTGTTTGGCTTTAGGATCCATACCTGTTGATGGTTCATCTAGCAGAGTAATCAGAGGATTCCCCAGCATACTTAGGGCAAAACACAACTAGACGGAAAGAAAACAGGGCAGGGAGGGACTAATAAAGCTTCACTATTAGGAATTTTATCAAGACAGTATCAGGCATTAAACTGTCAATAAAACAACAATATATTTGTTGTTTAATAAAAGTACCTTTCGCTTGATTCCTGCAGGTAACTTCTTTATAGTTTTATGAAGATGTTCTTTTAAGTCAAGTGCATTTGTTATACTGCAAAATAGGTAACAGCAAGTGAGGCAATTATCGCTCATCGTTTGTAATCACTGACCTTTTTCTAGAACCCTCAGTGGAAGCTTACTATATAATTAGACCTCCAGTTTACATCATTTTTAACAAATTAGTATCTTGACAAAAAGGTACACTTTAAGCTTCATGACATTTATAGGTACATTTATTCTATAATTAGAAATAAAAACATTATCCTTTTATTTTCATAGGTATCTTAATTCAGTAAAAACTGTGTGAAAAAATGATGACCATTTTCTATGAAAATTATGATTCACGGAAATGCCTATGATGAAATTTTAAAAACATGAAATGTAAACCTTTCTCCAGGTAACAAAAGCATTCTGTATTTTACCGATTTATGACTTCTTTCATGTCACTTGCACTCATTCCTTTCACAGCTCCATAAATTTCAAAATGTTCCTGCAATGTAATATCTGGCCATAATGGGTTTATCTGAGGACAGTATCCCATACACTTAATGGAATCATCATCTTCAGTGGGGTCTGAAGAATCATCTCCTAGAAATACCTACAGAAATACAAATCAATTTCAAATAACTATTTTTGCTTAATTTACATTGTAAAGAAATGTATGTGGATTAGTTCAAACTCCTTCCTAGAGCCAGGACATTATCAGGTCAAATTTTTACTCCCTTTAATGAGGAAAGTACATAGCTAAATCAGATTTCAGTGACATAGCCAGAAAGAGTGACTAGGTAAGAAAGCTCCAATTTTAACTAGGATGATCAGATCAGGGCCTTACTGAAAGGTGGTATTTGAGCTGGAGAGGTAAGAAAATCTAGTCATTTGGATTTCTATGGGGTAAGGAACAGCTGAAGTAAGGAACAGCTAAGGCAAAACCACAAGAGCATGCCTGGCACATTCTAGGGAATCACTGAGCCAGTGAGGCTGGTGTGAAATAGGGAGAGGAGCAGGAGAAAGGATGAGAGCACTTCTGTGAAATTTCCACATAGTCGTGAGTGATGGTTTATAATCAAAACTGACAATGGGGCCAAGACTAAATGCTGTATTTCCCTGGAATTAATATGATTGTTTTCCATTAAGGTGGTGGACAAATTATCCATGCATACAATAGTGATAAAAGTAGACTGTGTGTCTGCATGTATGCGTATGTCACTATGTACATAATTTTCACAGATAAGCAAAAGGATCATAACTTGATCAAGCTACAGTAAGAAATTAACACTAAAAACATATAACTTTAGGCACCAAAACCCTAATTTGTCCTTAAGAAATTTATTTTAATTAAAATGTAAATTAGTCTATAAATGTGTATCATCTATATCATACCTGGCCTGAAGTTGGTTCAATATTTCCAACCAGAATATTAATAATCGTGCTTTTGCCTGCACCATTTGGGCCCAAGAGCCCCAAGATCTCTCCTAAAGGAAGTGAAAGAAAAATCATCATACATCAATCAAACTCAATATGGAAATTACTCTTTTGAAAGAGTTATTTAAGAATAAATAAATACCAGCCTTTTTTCACACAGAAAGAGATGTATTTAGTTGCCACTTTCTTTACTCTTCTTGTAAGAAAATCTTTCTTGTCATCATATTCTTTATGCAAATTACTGACCATAATGGCTGGTTTCTAATAAGGGAAATAGGGTTTAAGAGTTATAAACCCAATCATGAAATGACAGGCTGTACACAATTCATGTCTGTATAATAAGAACTGTGCCTGCTAATAAGGGATATTGTATAAATATCCATCTATGACTGAAATAAAGTCTTATTCAAAATTAAATGGACAAAAATATTTCTTCAAAGAAAGACTTTTTTTCAGATTGATTAATATGGAAAGAAAACTATCTTTAATCCCTATGTATAGGGAAACAATCATCATGCATGTAATACAACTTAGCAATAAAGACTAAATTTACCTCCTCACAACACTGGCAACTCATCAGCTCTCTGACCTTTAGTCGTTCAGCTTTGACATCTTCATCTTCAAAGTCACTGTGTGGTGGTTCAGGAAACTTCCTATTTTTGGACTTTGTTGAGAGGGTCCTAAATACATAAAGATAGTAGACTTTCAAATAATTAAAATAGCAGGAAATGCAAACACTACATAGAGAAAAGACAGAAAATATATGTCAATATGAGATCTGTGGTTATCTCTGAAAGATGGAATTTAAGCTATTTTTCAATAATTTATACCATTTGGATGATACTGTCATCTACTCAACAATATTACTTATGACCAGACCAGTATGTAGCTGACACTATTCCACACAAAGATAGAAAGATAAAAAAGCATGCATGCCTCCCTCAGAGATCAGCCTGGGTGTAAATGAGACTGCCCAGGGAGAGCAGATGCACAGGGCTGAGTTCAAAACCCAGAAACCACCACAAAAGTAGGCAGAGGAAAAAGTGCTTCCAAAGAAAATTTTGAAATAACAATAAGAGAGGGAAAGAGGCAAATAGGAGCTGACATTATGGAAAACAAAAGAAGAGAAAAATTAAAAGAGGAAGAAGTCAGTCACATTAAGGCTGAAGATTAGTTAAGTTGAGCCTACTGGACAAGACAAAGAGGAAGTCATTAGTTATCTTACTGAAAATAATATCGAAAGAGAGGTAAAAGCAGCAACCAGATTGCAGGGAGTCAGAGAGTGAACTGGAGATAAGGAACTGGTGATGGAATTTTGTGGCTGTGAAAATGAAAAGAAAGAGAGATATGAGAAAAGAGCCAGGGAGGGATTCAGGTTTAAATGAGATTTATGATTTCTGACATCCACTACTTTGTTTTATATGAGATAAAGATGACTACTTATCAAAAGAAAAACAACCGCTTAAGATCCAAAACTGGGTTGGGTGTGGGGTAGGTGGTGCAGATAAGAGATGGTGGAGTAGGAAGGCAGGCAGAAACCTCCTTCCACACACACAGCAAAGCAGCAACGACAGCAAAAACAACTAACCCTGAAAACAACCTGGAGACTGCAGAACAGACCACCTACACCTGGTGAAGAAGAGACCACCACACAGAGAAGGGTAAAGAAGCAGAACCGAGGCTGAGTGGGACCCAAGCCCTCCCCACATCCCAGCCCACAAGTGGGAGGGAAAGGAATGGAGTGAGCGGGGAGGGGAGAAGCACTCAGGAACTCTGCGCACCTGGCCGGGGAGACTGCTCTGGGAACACTAGTCCATTGCACTGGACTTTGGTGATTAACAGGGCTGGACACAAGGGAGAGCTGGGGCACTGTGGGAGGCTAAGACTCTACCTGCCCGTACAGGTACAAGCTCTGTCGTCCCGCTGAGATCCAACATAGGGGCGGCAGTTTAAAGGAATTACTAGCAGCGGGAGGGATGTAAGAGGGGCGGGGGTTGGACAGAGCTCTCTCTGCACGAAAAGGAGAAGGTAGATGACATTTCCCCAACCCTCCCTCAGTCCCACTGTTCGAGCACCCATGGGAGCCAGCCCCAAATGCTCCAACTGCCTCTCTGGAGGCTCAGCCTCAAGGCTCAATCCTGTGCACCTGCCCGGCCACCCAGCCACTAAGCCCAGCAGCCAACAGCCTGAAGCGTGAAGCCCCTAACAACAACAGAAAGAACCCAGGAGGACAACACCAAGGCATATAATAATTAAAAAGACACAGATGAAGGATAAAAAGACAGTACTGAAAGCAGCTAGAGAGGCAAAAAATTACTTATAAAGGAAACCCCGTAAGGCTATTGGCAGGTTTCTTAGCAGAAACTGTACAGGCCAGAAGGGAGTGGTGTGAAATATTTAATGTATTGAGACAGAAGGACCTTCAACCAAGAATATTCTACTCATCAAGGTTATCACTCACAACTGAAGGAGAGATTAAAAGTTTCCCAGATAAATGAAGTTAAAAATTCATCACCACTACACAGGCCTTACAGGATACGTGAAGGGACTTCTGTAGATGGAAATGTTCTTAAGCCTAAATATTTTTCACCAGTAAAAATAAACCCACAGTAAAGGTAGTAGAATAAATATTTACCAAGCAAGTATAAAGTTTAAGAAAAAAAGTAGTAACACCAACTATACACAAAATCAGTCAAGGGATATACAAAACTACAGATTATGACATTTAATACATAAAGTGTGGGGGAGGATGGAAAATAAAAAGGATGTACTTTTAGATGGTGTTTAAAACAGAGCAGCCATCAACTTAATATAGACTATTATATACTTAGGAAACTATCTATGAACCTTAATGTAACCACAAGCCTAAAGCCTATGAGACCCAAAAAATTAAAGAGAAATCCAATCACAACACTAAAGAAGACTATCACATAACAAGAGAAGAGTATAAGAGGGGAAGAAAGCATCAGAGAGGAACTACAGAAACAACCCAGAAAAAAACAAAAGACTTAGGGTGGCAAATGAATAAGGAAACAGACCCACCTATATGCTGCCTACAAGAGACTCATTTGAGATCTAAATAAACACATACAGACTGAAAGTAAAGGGATGGAAAAAGATGTTTCATGCAAATAATTGGGAGAAAAAAGCAGGAGTAGCAGTACTTATATCAGACAAAACAGACTTTAACACAAAGAAAGTAAAAAGAGACAAAGAAGGACATTACATAATGATAAAGGGGGCAGTCCAACAAGAGGATATAACCATTTAAATATCTATGCACCAAATATAACAGCACCTAAATATATGAAACAAATACTAATAGAACTAAAGGGAGAAATAGGAGACTTTTAACACCCCACTGACATCAATGGACAGAACATCCAGACAGAAAACAAGGAAGCAGAGTCATTGAACAACACAACACATTAGATCAGATGGACTTAGCAGATAAATACAGAACATTCCACTCAAATGCAGGATACACAATTTTTTAAAGTGCACATGGAATGTTCTCCAGAACAGATCACATACTAGGCCACAAAAAGAGCCTCAATAAATTCTAAAAGACCGAAATTGTATCAAGCAACTTCTCAGACCACAAAGGTATGAAACTAGAAACAAACTAAGTAAAGAAAACGAAAGAATCCACAAACACATGGAGGCTAAACAACATGCTTTTAAATACTCAATGAATCAATGAACAAATCAAAGAAGAAATAAAGCATACATGGAGACAAATGAAAACAAAAATAAAACAGCCCAAAATTTGTGGGACACTGGAAAAATGGTTCTAAAAGGGAAGGACACAGCAATACAGGCCTACCTCAAGAACAACAACAATCCCAAATAAACAGTCTAAACTCACAACTAAAGAAACTAGAAAAAGAACAAATGAAACCAAAAGTTAGCAGAAGTAGCAGAAATAAATAAAATAGAGAAGAGTAAAACAATACAAAAAAAATCAATGAAACTAAGAGCTGGTTCTTTGAAAAGAGAAACAAAATAAACAAACCCCTAGCCAGACTTACTAAGAATAAAAGAGAGGACACAAACAAAATCAGAAACGAAAAAAACAACTAACACCACAGAAATACAGAGAACTATTAGAGAATTCTATGAAAAAGTATATGCCAATAAATGGGACAACCTAGAAATGGACAAATTCCTAGAAAAGTACAACCTCCCAAGACTGACCCAGAAAGCAGCAGAAAATCTGAGAAGAACAATCACCAGTAACAAAATTGAATTTGGTAATCAAAAAATTCTCAAAAAAACAGAAGTCCAGGACCAGATGGCTTCACAGATTAATTCTACCACAGGGGTACCTCATCCTCTGGGACTGGGAAAATGCAAAAATGATGAGAGATGTGGGTGTGTAAAAATGTATTATAATTGCTTCTGTTTTCTGAGATGGCAAGATCATCTCCTGAGAAATAGGAAATAAGGTGAAGTAAGGTGAATTTGGGAATCTGAGGAATATAAAGATGACTTGGGATAACTATTGAAGAGACAGGAAGGTGCTGACCAGAGAAACATAGTAGGGTTACCAGTGTCAAAACAAAGCTGGGTTTATATGGGATAAATATGGAGTATTATCAAACTGCACCTGTTATTCTTCTCCAGCATATAATTAGGTTTGCTAAAAATCATGATTTCTAGTGGATAGGTAAGGCAAAAAGATATAGAAGTTGAGGCTGCTGCAAGAGGGTGATGAACAACATGAGCAAGACTGGACAGAGAGAAGAGTAACAACAGGGAATCACTAATACACTGGGAAAGCAGGACAAACACAACAGGCGTGAAACCACAGGAGTAAAGTCCAACAGGACTAATAAAATAAGAAAGCTGGGAAAATGAAAAGTTACTGTAGAGATGGACACTGGAGCTTAAGATTTTACAGATGAAGTGAAGAACAGTGATGGCACGGCTCTGATGCAAACAGGTGAGAACTGGAAAAGAGACCAAAGTCCCTGGCTTGGAAAAAAAATCAGCAACTCAGCAGTCAGGGTGTTCTGTTAGAAAGGTTTTCTGTGTGGATGCTGATGTATCCCCCAGAATGATAGCAGGAATAAAGGCAAAGAGGAAGGAGAGACAGATGCTGAATCCTCAGTGCATGTGGGGAATATCCAGTGGTTTATACAGCGGACTCCTGAACAATGTTAGGGTTAGATGCACCAACCCTCCCCTTCCACCCACCTGCAGCTGAAAATGACTTCTGACTCCCCCAAAACTTAACTCAGTCTACTGTCAACCAGAAGCCTTACCAGTAACATAGTCAATTAACATATATTTTGCATATGTATTACATACTATATTTTTATAACAAAGTAAGCTAGAGAAAAGCAAATGTGTTTTCAAATTGTCCCAAATCTCCAAAAATTTTCCAATATACTTACTGACAAACATCTACATATAAGTGGACCACACAGGTTGAACCCATATTGTTCAAGGGCCAACTGCATGTTCACAGCAGCATTATTCACAATGGCCCAAAACTGAAATAGATAAAGGGTGGCATATCCATACAGTATAGTATTACTCAGGAAGAAAAGAAATGAAGTACTGCTACATGCTCCACCATGGATGAACCTTCAAAACATTACGGTAAGTAAAAGCCAGGCCAAAAAAAGACTATATATTGCATAATTCCGTTTATTTGAATGTTTAAAACTGGCAAGTCTATAAACAGAAAGTAGAGGAGTGGTTACACAGGGGTGGGGGATGGGGAGGGGGATTGGGAAGTGACTGCTAATGGGTACAAAGTTTCTTTGGGCGGTGAAGGAAATGATCTAAAATTAGATGATGGTGATGGTTGCACAACTCTGCAGAAACACTAAAGCATTTACAAAATTTAACTGACCTGAAAAAGGGATCTTTTCGTATTGATCTGCCTCCATACTTCTTCTCATAGTACTGTAATAGGAAAATCCACAGCACACACTGCAGGTAGGGCTAAAAGAAGAACACAGCACAGCTCATGACCAAATCTTTTGAATCTTTTTTTCCCCTAAACCAACAGAACAAGGACCACATACATCAGGTTTCCTACCATCACCAAAAATATAAATTCACACTTTTTTTTGCATATCACATGAGTTAGGAATAAATTTTAATACAAATCAAAGTAGATTTCCAGTAATATAACCCTTCACGTACTTTTCTACCACTGTAGTTCATTGGTTGTCAGCTTCATAAAATGTAATTGAAGGAAAAAAGCTGTGTTTCTGCTACTGAGGAAGCCAGAATTTAATTAGTTCAAATAAATAACGTGACAAACCCAAATATATTAAAGTGGACGTATATTTGTAAATGAAAAGTATTACTACTGACATGCACATTACCTAGCATTAACTAACACACTCAAGTTTCCATGCACCTTCATTTTTGTGTGACAGAATAAAAACTAACAGTTAAAATCATACAACCAAACTATTCTTAAAAGTAAATGCTAAGCATATTTTTTTATTTCTTACCGATATAACAGCCACCAAAAGCCTATCCCATGGATTATAGGTGTCATTTTTTTGAATATTCTTCCAAGAAATCTAGGACAAGAATTTTTGAAAATTTATATGCTGCTATGTATGGTATTGTGATATAATGATATTTGGTCTTTGACCTGTGTTACTGACTCACAGCTTCTAACACCCTTGGAATTTCCTGAGTGACAGAGGAATAGAGATGATAGGAGCATCTTTTGATATTTAAAACGTTTCAATCAAAAGTGAATTTGTACTAATCAGGTTACTCTTGGGGGGTGGGAGCTGGTTGCCAGAGGAACCAACCAAGAGACTGAGGGATGGAACTTTAAGCCCCAGTGACCAGTGACCACAGAAGGGGAGAAGGGCTTGGAGGTTAACTCTTCAGCCTAAGTAATGACACCTCCATTGATGAACCCCTAAACACAGGGTTCGAAGAGCTTTCAGGTTGGTGAGTGCATCTCTATTCAGGCAGGGTGGCACACCCCAAACTCCATGGGGACAGATGCTCCTGCACTTGGGACTCTTTCAGACTTTAAGAGATTATCTCTCTTAATCTGACTGCTCATTTGCATTGATATTATAATAAACTCATAATAGTAAATAAAGGGTTTCCCTGAGTTCTATAAACCATTGTAGCAAATTATTGAACCTGAGAAGGGGTTGTGGGAACCCTGGATTTGTAGCCAAGTCAGACAGAAATGTGGGTAACTTGGGGTCTCACTACTTGAAATTGAAATGGGGGACAGTCTTGTGGGACTGAGCCCTTAACTTTTGGGGTCTGCATTAACTCCACCTTAGTGTCAGAACTGCTTTATGTTTGGGGAAAACCCACACATTTGGTTTCAGAAATACTGTGAGTAGTTTTCTTTTAGCTGCAATGTGTAGGAACATTTGTATTAAAATTTTAAAAAATGCATTTTGTTCAGCAAACATGTATTCTCTATACATAAATGAGCCTGTAATACTAATAAGTATGGTTTATACTTAGATGAGTATCTTCCCCATCCCAAAATATTTCTGTCTGGGGAGGAATAAACATTAAATGGAAGCAAAAATTTGGAGGAAAGGAGAAGGAAGGTTAGTGAGTATAACTAACTAATCAGCAATCATACTTCTCAATAATTCAACAAGTGATTTTTTTCTAATCACATGGAATTTTTTTCAATAATCCAGGCTTAATAAAACTAATCTGTTTTATTTTTTTCTTTGAAAAAATCTTACACTTTACTTTTTCTCATCCCTTTCTAGTACACAACATTACTTAAACATTGAAAAATTCCCTCCACCCCACCAAAAAAATGACTGAAGTCAGGTCATACTTTGAATTTATGTACATCATTTTGGTCATCAAAGAAATGTAATGGGTAGTGTCCTCTTTTAAGATATTCAGGTTTAAAGACCTGGTTTAAAAGATCCTACAGTAATTTTAAACTGCTCTATTGATAATATTTAAATCAAGTAGTAGCAGCTAACATGACTTTTTTTTAAACTATTTTGAGTACAAGAACTGAAATCTCCAAGACTAAACAGAATTTATGCTTTTTAAATATTAAAACTCTTAACAGACCTACCTTTATGAAACAAATCAGACAACCTAGAAGTGGATAGATTGGAATGGCTATGCAAAAGGTGTAGTGAAGAATAGTTGTAACTGTGTAGCCCATAAAGAAAGTTATTTCGGTGACTGCAACACAAGCCAACGCAGTCTAAAGAGAAAATAAGTGAAAAGTGTTTAGAAATTTCACACAAAACATACTTGTAAGTTTATGCCTTAGCATTAGCTGTTTTAATTCTCTAGTAGAACATGGACCAGCGCTGATACTTAGCCAGGAGCATCAGAAAGCTGTATGCTGGCACAGTTGTTCGTAGCTTGTGATACAGTTCTTAAATGCTTTCAAGGTCACCCCTTCATGGAATGGGTGATGCAAAAGGCAAATACATACACAAAAAGATTCTAGAAAAGATACAGTAATGTTTTGAGTATAATCCTGAAGGAGCCATGACTTTCAAATAAGCTATGAAAAGTTGGGGTGAGATAATATAAAATGTAACTTACCACAGAGTAGATAAATGACCAAAATTCTTTGGTACTTAAAATTTTTTTGAAAGTGAAAGAAGTAATATAGGTAAACAGGATAACTGATGGAACATAACCAATAAGGCAAAAAACCTGTGAAACAGAAATGTGTATTTTTATGTAAAAATGGCTATGATATAAAACACGAGCCACATCAAACTATTAGGGAATAATTATTTTTCAAATTTTATGGCTCAACACATCACTCCAAAAACTGAAACTGTAGTTTCTTGAGGAATTGCCATGCTCATTTCTCCTAAATTGATAAAACTCATGCTTTGAATTAATTGTTAACACAATCCTGAATAAGTCACTTAAACTGAATACTATTTGTGGTACTTTTTTAATGCTAAGTAAAATGCTCTCTTATCATTTTATAGAGAAAAGCTGATTACAACTGATTGTTCTTTAGCTGAATTAGCTACCACTTTAATATACAGCACTTAATACGGTTTTGAAGTTTTTAAGAAAAACATTTCTTTCTTAATTTATAAGGCAGAAATTAATAAGTAAGGTCAATATAATCTCTGGCAAAAATGTTAAGGTTACTCTCAGCAACTCCAACCTCATCTATTTCTGTTTTCCCTTTTTTCTAATACAAATCACTCATAAGATAGGGTCTAGTATCAGTCATTTACATGTGAACACGAATGCACAGCATGCTCTTCCTTAGTATTTTAAGCCGTGTTTTAAATTATAGGATAAAAGAGCTTCTTTGTGAAGTTTTCAGGCACAGAGCTACTGAAGACATTTTTAAGGAAGCACTGCTCCAGATCACACACAAGTAAGTCTACCTGAAATATCACTTCAGTTTCAAATAATTATTTTATAATAATGCTAAGTTATTTTTAAAATCACTTACAGTAATATAAATTGCATTGATTATAGGTATCATATGCAATAATTAAATAGACACTGGTTCTCTTTTCTGTAAAAAAATTGTATCAACCAACCAATTGTCATGTTTCTAAAGACTTAGTTATTTAAAATAACAGTTGATTTGTAAATAGCTTGAGTACTACAGCTAGTGTTAACTTACCACAGCAAGGAACTTTACAGCATAAAAATATAATCCATAATGAAATGCAAATAAACTCCCTAGCATCAAAATAAGAACAAGAAAAAATAAGGGGACATCAACGACAGCTTGTCCAATCCAGTATGCAGATGGGAAAAGACCTGAAAGCTTAAGTTGAGTATAAGCTTTGATCTGAAAAAAAAAAATGGGGGGTGGGGGGGTGAAAAAATTGATCATAATTTTAAACATGTTACAAAAAACAAAAACTTTTAGAAATTATTGTGAAACTCTTATTTTAAATCAACAAAACAATAAAGATCACATTCTAGGTCTCTATGTAATAAAAGCCCTCCTCCAGCTGAATTTAAATTACATTAAACCTGTAATTTGGTTCATTATTTCTGATATATAACAACTTCAACAAAGTTTTTCAGCATCATAATACAGAAGAACAGCTAAAATACACAGAACAAAATAAAGTGAAAGGTGTCATGATGTAGTAGCTGTGCAAACAGCAAGTTAGCTAAAGCATCGTAGCTTTTGAAAATCTGTGGATATACATAAAAAGATGTTTAAACAGGAAAAGGATTCTCACTCCAAAAAATTAACCTTTCATAAAAACACTAATAGCCAGTGCCTTCTGGATTTACACAGGGTTTTCATTTAAATGTGAAGCTTTGTATTGATAATGCATTAAAAAGTCTTATATACTCTTATGTGTACTAATTATAAGTTATTACTATGAAAGTAAATAGCATTTGCATGTGTACTCACAGTATACTTAAATGATCTTATTTTTCCTCTCTCATGCTCTCATTGACTTAAAAAATATCTTATAAATCCAAATACCTAATAATTTTATTCAGTTGAATCTACAGAAACATCTATAGAAACATCTACTCCTAATAATTAAAGGTATTAAATGAAAGAGCTAGCTATAGAGGTAAAAGAAACATAAAATGTACAGATTAGTTAAGAGGAGGAAAAGAAATGATAAAAAATGGACAACTTTGCATTCAATGAATTATTAGAAAATATAAATTCCAATATAAGTATACAAATATAAACTAAATTAAGACAATTATCTTGAATAATCCATGCCTTTTCATTCATACATTGCTGGTGGGAATGTAAAATGGTGTATTTGCTCTGGAAAACAGTTTTGACAAATTCTCATAAACTAAACATGCAATTCCCACATGACCCAGCAATTATACTCTTGGCATTTTTCCCAGAGAAATGAAAACTTACATTCACATCATAACCTGTATGCAAATGTTCACAGCAGCTTGATTCTTAATAGTCAAAACTGTAAGCAATCCAGATCCACACCACACAATCCAGCAATAAAAAAGAATTAAATACTGATACACTGTGAAAAAGCCAATTACAGAAGAAAATATGCTGTGATTACATTTACATAGTCTTGAAACATCAAAATTAGAGAAATGAGAACAGATTAGCGGTTGTGAGAAGTCAGGGAGGAGGTGGGGCGAAGTGTGGGCTAGAAAAGGTCAGTGGGAAGGATCTTTGTGGAGATGGAACTGTTCTGCATCTTGGTTGTATAATGTCTATATTCTGGTTATGAGACTGTATTTTCAAGATGTTATTATTGGGGTAAAGTGGGTAAGGATACATAGGATCTCGCTGAATTATTTCTTACAACATAATTTATGGATCTAAATTATCTCAAAATAAAATATGAATTGAACATTTGAGTTGAAACAAAAAAGAGAAAAATGCAATATCTAGTAAGTTTTATATGAGGGGGGTTACAGATACTTTTTATTTTAATACTTCCTTTATTATCAAAATTAGTACAATGAATATATATAACAGAAAAACTGAACATATTTTTAAAATGTCTGCTGAGACTCGTGTTTTACTCGTGCACTCAAGGAAATTACTAAGAGATTCAACTGTCTGCTCTGAGGCTTAGCCTCACTATTCATCACACTGTAAATTAATTGAGAAAAATTTGCTTCCACTGAACTAAAAACAGACTTGGAGAGAATGAGAATTTTGATTAGAGGAGTAAATGAGGAACAGTTTCAGTGGAATATAAGGGTGGGAGGCTTTGAACAGCAAAACGCTGTACGAGATCAAGCTCTGCTGAGGACACCAAAGGGAAAAAGAAGAGAAGGTGACCAACCACCAAAAAACTGTACACACAGCTGCTTCTCCTGGCTCTGCTGATCACCGCCATTCTCTGCCTTTTTTTATCCATTTAACAAAAATTAAGTGCTCCTTACAACTGAATATATTCTACTGAAGGTTAAAGGGGGGAGGCGGTTTAGTATGCCACAGGAGAACATAAGCGTGACAGCCAGCTCCTACACCAACTACTTAGACAGGGTGCGTCGACCTGGGTGTTATTATGAGAACAAAGCCATCCTCCATTTCCTGAGGTATCAATAAATTGGGTGACATAAAACTTACCTCACAATGTTGTAGGAACTAAAGGATGTAATTCTTAAAGCACACGGCAAGGACTCAAGTAGTAAATGATGGTTATTACTATAATAAATGCATTTATACTCCATTTACGTCCTCCTGAAAATAGTAATTATACAGAAAGCTAACACACAAAACAGAGTTTTTTTGTATGAGATTTCTTATTAGCAAACGACCCCTATGATTTTTTTAACTGAGTCATTACCTTATGATTCTCTGCATTTTCCATGGCAAAGTAAGGTGGCATTGCAGTGACAATGATTCCAAGCAAAGCTGCTTGAAAATACAGTTCAATTTTAAAAACTATGTCTGTAATCTCCTGAAAGACAATCACAGAAGAAATGGGACTGAGAATCACTTCATATTGTCTTTGTACTTTCTAAAAGACAATCAAAACCTCTGAAGAGACAATTAAAGTATCTATGGCTTTATGAAAGAACAGGTGGCACAGTGAACAGGCAGCAAGCTACACTACCAACTTTGCCACTGATTAGATGGTATACGATTCAGAGCAAACCACTGTACTTCTGCTTCCTTGACTGCAGCACGGGACAATATGGCATGTAAATTATACTTTATCATTTAATTCAAATTAATGTGCATGAAAAGCAGCGGTGGACATGGCCATCTCAGAATGATCTTTGATGCCTTCATTGGTTGCTGGACTATGAGCCAGCTGGGATCCCGCAGCCTCCTCTTCTCCATTAGCAAAAGCTGTACCTAAGCTCAGCTTCCTATGGAACCAAGAGCTTTTTCTCCCCACTGGTGGGACGAGAACTCCCACAGGCCCCAAAAGTCCCTAGCTGCCCCAGGCATCCAGGTACAGACAGCCAACTTTTCCAGACAACCTAGCAAACAGATGGTGCCACCAAATACAAACTACCCAGAACCAAGTGTACCCTATTACTCTTCACTTTAATAAGGCCATTTCCTGACCCTTGTTCTGTAAGAAGATATACCCATGGGACAGGAAGGTACTCTGCTAGAACAGAATGCACACCACGCCCAGCAGACATCCTGGCCCTGCACACGTCTCCACAGAATCATGGGAACTGTGGCAACAGTGCACCTTGTGGACCCCAGCCTTAAAAGACAATCCTTTAATTCATGCCATATGACATTGTAAAATTTGTCCCAAACTCTAGTATATTAAAGTGGAAGACCCAGAAAGAACCAACACATACATACGCTAAGTAGTACAAGAAATGGAGATAAATGAGACTGCACTTGAATTCAGTCACAGATATGATGAAAGAAAAAAGATGTGGCACATTAATAAGACTTTTTCTATGAATAGTGAGCTCTAAAAAGTCTCATTTCTTCCCCTCTAGTTTTAAAAAATGGTATGGTTTTCTGCCAGTGTTTGATAGAAAATGTAAGCTGTAAGATCTTTTGTAATAGTTATGAATATACACAAATGTAACATCATAAAAATATATATGGGAATTATAAACTTTGAATTGTGATTACTTCCTGGAGGAGAGAAGGAAACAAGGCTGGGGAGGAGTACACATTGGGTTTCAACTGTATCTTTAAGGTTTTATTAGATAAAAAGAAGTATGACAATATATTAACATTTGGATAGTAGATACGTAGTTGTTTATTTTCTGCAGACTTGAAATATTTCACAATAAAAAAACCCAGAAGGGACGACCTACCACTTTGATGACTTCAATTATTACCTAGGTACTGGTGACTCACAAATATTTATTTCCTGTCCAGAAATCCTTCCAGATTTACACATTCAAATGCCTACTACATGTCCATCAAGGAAATACAACAGGAACACCAACAACCAATAGGCCCAAACTGAAACCAATTATTTTCATTCCACCACAACAAAAATCTCTCTTCTGCCTATATTGTCAAAAGTGGTGAATGATACTATTAGGCACCACATTACCTGTAACTGTAAGAATTAAGTAAGGATCCTTTCTTCTCACCTCACAAATCCAACAGTGATGAAGGATGCCACTTATTTTTCAACATCTTTTTCCTTATATTACTAGTGTCACTACTGCTGCATTAACTCACACTCATCATATCCTCTCATCTAAATTATTCAGTGAAAGAATCTCTAACTTGATTTCTTTAACTTTCTTTCTTCTCCACAATTTCTCCCAGCCCACAGAAATCCTTCTCCATTCTGGTGTCAGTGACCTCTTCAAAATGCAAATCTAATGGTACTTTGCTCCCCTGTCTACGTATAACTAACAAAAAGAGTATTAAACTAATCTTCAATATTTTTTTTAAGGATGGCAAATGATTACAGCAAACTAAAAAAAGTTTGGGTGTAGATTACATAGCCATAGAAGCAGAAAATAGATTTGTGGTTGGCTCAGGAGAGGGGTTGGGAAGAACAGGGAGTAATTTTACTACTAGGTACAAGGGTTTCTAAGGAAGTGAATGATGAAATACAAAACTTATCATGGCGATAGTTTCAGAACTCTGTGAACATATTAAAAACTACTCAATTGTACACCTTAAATGAGTGAATTAGATGAAGTGCATCTCATGAAGCTGTTAAAAGAAAGTACAGCGATGGAAAAAAGAAATGCTATTACAGAAATGTATTTGTCAGTATTTCTCAATATATAAAAAAAAGCATTGAAAGAAAAATGTTGATTATTTTTCTAGAGACTAAAGTTAATTATCATATTTGTAATCCAACAAACAGTCCTATTTAAAGCAAAAATAATTGCCTGGGTGACTTCTCAAGGTTCTTTCAATACTCCAGTATCTAAATTTTTAGGTGAACAGTATTCATTTTTAAGTTATCTTAATTTTTCTTCTACGATTAACAGAAATACACTAATGCTTAACAAAAATATCAGTACCAAGAAAGAACCTTCTTGACCCTGAAGCAAACTAATATAGAATACTCCCAACCAAGATGTAAGCCATCCCCAGTCAAGTTTTAAGAAGAGGTGTCACAAGATAAACATCTACATGATTTTGTGTTATCGCTTGTTTTTTAATAGTTATGCATGTGGACACACACACTTTTTTTTTTAAGTTTGCTTACTTGAAAGAATGGGGTATTCCAGACCTGGATGCTTTCAGTCACATTTAAATGATAAAGATAGTAGTTACTGATGATATTCATCAATACAGGTAAAGAATAAACCATAGTACTGTTGAAAACAGCTGTAAAAACATAGTCCTACAATTTAAAAACAGAGGGATTTATTATAAGTAGATACATATTAAATTACATCTACTAAAGTAGATATATATTAAATATAAGTAAACTATTGCACTGCACCATTAAATATAAGTAGATAAATTATTGCACAGCAGCAAGCTTTTCTCATTCACTAACTGTCCTAAAAGCTGGCTCAACCAATCACAGAAATAATACTCATAAGATAAAGACAACCTGGAATCTACAGGTATTTTGATTATTTTAAACAAAAATTAACATAAAAATAAACACCTTATAGTTTTATATATTAGTCATCCAGCTACTTCCAAAACTAATTCTAATTTCCAACTAATGAGGTCAAACTAGCAAATGATTAATTTTAGAGGAAATCTTAGCCTTTCGTAACTTTCAAATAGGTATTCATTCACACACATTACTCCTACCTTTTCTGAATACATCACATTTAAAGCTGCACTGTGGGGAGCAGCGGACACAAAGTCACTGTCATTAAACATCGTCACCATTACGTTCTGGTTTGTGAAAAAGCTAATAAGATCACTGATATCTGAGTCTGGTATTAGAAAATAAACAAATAATAAAGAATCAGTTTAAATGGGAAACAGACACAGGCTTTTAATAACACTGGAAAGAACTTTTTAAACAAATATTTTATCTTCATTAGGTAAGACATAACTAAGAGCACTGGCGGGATTCAAATCCAAGTAATGCACATACGCGGGCCTTGGAACAGAACCTGGCACATAGCAATTGTCCAAATTTCAGCTGCTCCTGTTACTACCGTGACTCACACTGAAAGTTTATGTATAATACTCAGATGAAATCTGGATAAAGAGTGAGAGTAAGAACTTGATCTGGCAATTTTATCTAACAAGATACCCAGAAAGGCAGATATCGAGGTATAGAGTTCAGTGACATAACTCCTTAGAGGGTTTCTCTGTGCTTTGAGTAGCAAATTTCCTAAGTATCGATTGCCTTAACTGCCTTAAAATATTAAAACATAGAATCAGGTCTCCATCTACATTTTTAAGTTGCCTGGAGACAAGGGAAAGATTTTGAACCTTGTTTCAGGTTTAAATCTATACTACTAACATGTTTAATGAAGGCAAACAGGTCCTCCTCCATCATCGCAAAAGCCAGGATGCAAGGAAGGACAAATGTGACTGTGAGAAATCAAAAGCAAGCAAACAGTCTAACTAGGCGGTATGGCAGGCAGAGTAGATGAGACTCAGCACAGTGTGCGTGTCTGTCAGAGAGAAGGGTGCTAATGTAGTGCTGCATTCACTCTTCATCTGGTGTCTTAACTGATCTCTCCTCTCAGGCTAGACAGACTGACTCAGGACTCTTAAGGAAGAGAGCGATGTTTTAACTAAAGGAACTGTATGTTTACTTCAGATACAAAAAGCTTCGCAAGGAGAGTAAGACACTACCTAATACATACACACAAAGGCCAGTTATTTTCAAAGGAAATGTGGTTTTATTTAGGACCAACAACAAGGACTAGGAAAATATGAGATACATATGTAAGCAACTCTAGAAATACTAAAAAAAACAGAAGGAACAAAACTTTGAAAATACTAGACTTTCTGCAGATCAGTGAGGCTGAACTCAAAGCCCAGATATTTGAGATTCATGTACAATTTCCTGAATACACAAAAATGTCACAATATCAGAATATAAGGCTCCATGCAGTACTGTACTTCAGCAACATGAAATGTTTATTAAAACCAAGTACAAGAACTCTTTCAAAAGAAACAAACTGTAAAACAACATTTTCTGTCCAAGAGTAGGCAAGATAAGCAAAGGAGCTATTTCTGGTTTGCTGTATATCTGCCAGTTAGCAAACCTTGAATTACTCTTCAAGGATTTTGGGACTACAAACTAACTCTGCAGGTGGGAGATGTTGTAGGAACAATGATTATGTATGAGTGAAATCTTGAGTTAGGTTTTAATATTCTGAAAAGCAGAATCCTATGCCAGTTTTTTAAATCTGTTCTGAGCTTTGCTCAAGACCATGTTTATTTTTCATGTCTGACATTGATGTAATATCAATGGCAAATCCAAATATGTCCATTACAAATTTAATGTACTTGGTTATGAAAAGTCAGCACCTAAGGCAATTTTTCTTAATTCTAACTAATTTTTCAGCTAGTTCTTGAACTGCTTAAACACATCTATTTAGATATATAATGGCATAAATATTACATACTCTCTTTCTAAAGGTTTTTCAACTTTTGAAGTTTATTTTGCTCACTATAAGCTTTGATATGAAACACACTGCTCTGCAAATGTCACTATTAAAAGAGTAAATTTTAATTTTATAAGCAGTATAGATCAAATATTTTTAAAACTATCATTTACACTTAAACAAAAATTTCATTCCTGTAATATATCACTCAACATCAATAAGGAGTCTTTAAATTTAGATTCGTGACAGACCATGCCTTTACCTTATATATATTTCTAAAATCCAAATCTCTGACCTGTATCTACCCCTCACCCCCATGCCCCAACCAACACACACATTCACAGACCTTCACACACTCTCACCAGTAGAATTTTGAAGAAGTAGAGCTGTTTTGTATTTATGAGGGTTATCTCCAGGTTTCAGGAAATACAAGTCTGGAACAAGTTTGATGGGAACCACAGCATTTTTAAAAGAGTGATGCACCAAAAGCATAAAAATCTGAACTGCAAAAAAAATTAAAAGCAGAAGCAACCTGAAAGGGATAAAAGAAAACACAGCTCAAGATACATCAATATATAAATCTATTTTTTAGAAAATCTTCTTCCAAATGACAGTTAAAAGGTACGCATTTAAAAAAAGGGGGGGGGACAAAAAATTAGACTTGGGAGTAGAATTTCTACTCTACAGAATGATTTCATAACACTGTTGGGACAGAAAACCAATGTTCAGTGACAACTGAGTTATAAAAGTATTTTAGACCAGAGTCACCCTGAAATTTTTATAGGGTATGTAAACCTGTAGTGTAAGTCTTAAAGAACCTGACATTTTATCACATTTATATCTCTATTTCTATGAAAGAAGTACTGTATTTTCCATCCTACCTCTATTCCAACTACTTACTCTCTATGTATTTTAGGAAATGTATGCTACAAAAATACTTTAGATACAGAGCAGGAAATAAAAATACAGTGAAGCATTGACTGAGATCTTTGACATTTCATCCTCACCACATTAACTTCCATTGCTCCTCTAGAGGCAAAGCAGATCTAGCAGAGTCAGTTAGAAAGGCGATCATCTGCAGCTGGCCAAGTACACAATTCTATTACCCATCCAAATGCCATTATATCTAGAAGGCAGACAGCCTTTTCTCTTGTCCTGAAAAATATCTCTACATTGAACGTGACAGGTGTCACAATAAGTGGGTACAGAGAGCGTGGATTATATCGCACATTAGCACATGGCAATTTTCAGGAATCCTGTAATTTTTATAAAATCATTCTTAAATTGTTATATGCATACCTAAATCAGCATTTCCAAAAGTATACTGCATTGAACCCTAGTTCCATAATAAGTTAATAGGTGCTTTAGATTTGTTTTTAAGTAACAATGAACATTTATTTTCTCATGTACTGGTCTGTGGGCCAGCTAGAGTTTAGCTAATCTGCCCCAGGCTCTCTGTGCTGGGCAGGACTCCAGAGGGTTTCCTCATCATCCTAGGACCGGCAGCCACCAAGACTTTTTCTCTTGTGGCAAATGCTGGGGAGCACAAGTGGCTAAACCAAGCCATGCCTCAAACGCACGCCTCTGCTTGTGGCACAGTCACCCGCAGTAAAGGCCCCCTGCAGAGTTTCTTGGTAAAGGGTCTGGGTGCACGATCCTGTTACAAGAGAGGAAGAACCGAGGTACACATCACACTTGTGAAAATCACATCCTCCCTCTGGGCCTCAGTTTCCCACCAAATTGTGCATCAGAACTGTATGAGAGATTTTTTCAGAAGGCAGGTTCCCCACCCTGGACCCACTGAATCAGAATCCCAAGAGTGAACCCTGGGAATCTGCATTTTTAAATTAAGGCATTATTGGTACACAATCTTATGAAGGTTTCACATGAGCTAGGTGTTTTAAGATTTCAAAAAATCATGATTAAATAATAGTTGGAAAACAAAGTTGAAGCAAGCTCTTTTACGTAGAGCCACTCCTGTGTTTTCTACATGCAAATGAATGACTATTTCCTTAAGAGAGGAGATGTAAGATACAGTATTTCCTAAATGCACAGATGGTCAAATGCACTCTTGGCCATAAAACACTTTTTGTTATACACTGACTGTGTCAGTCCCCCCCACAAATTCATATGTTGAAGCCTTAACCCCCAATGTAGTACTATCTGGAGATGAGACCTTTGAGAGATAATCAGGATTAGATGAGGTCGTAAGGGTGGGGCCTTCATGATGGGATTAGTGCCCCTATAAGAAGAGAGTTTGCTCTCTCTTCTATATGTGCAGAAAAAAGAAGTCCTGTGAGCACACAGCAAGACAGTGGCCCATCTGCAAGCAATGAAGAGAGTCCTCATCTGACACAGACCATCCTGGTACTCTCATCTGATTTCCAGCCTCCAGAACTGTGAGAAAATAAGTGTTTGTTATTCAAACCACCCAGTGTGTTATTCTGTTATGACAGCTCGAGCTAAGACACTTCTTGTGTTCTTCATGGAGTATTACATGAGATTAGTGTTCAACTAAACAAACCGAAATATGCTGCTTTAAATAAATATTTTTCTTTTGGTACTGCTGAGAGGAATAAATCAGGTATGTTATTGACATTTCTTCAATACGGAATTAGGGCAAAAAAGCAAATGAATTCAGCAAATTTCAAACACATACAATAATCTTATTTTTGATGATTACATTTTTTTTCTACTTCCATTTTGGATCTAACAAGATAGGTATGTGACATATGAAGGTACTTAGTATTATTTCCAAATAATTCAATGTCTAGTACTCCCTGGAAACCCAGCAGAGGCAAAGCTAAGCTGAAAAGATGCCACTGTGACCCCAGTTATACCAGCTATAAAGCTTTCTTTATATTTCAGTTTCTTTATCTGATAAAACAGGGATAAAATTTCTTCTTCCTGCTGTTTAATGCTTGTATTAGTAACAGATGCAAAACAACTGTGGAACTACAAATGCAAAACAGAATTTAAATACAATGATAATAATTCAAAATTACACAAGAATATTGTTTGTTGCTCCCTCATTTTACAGATGAGACCAAAAATGCTAGTTTAGAAAAACAGTAAAGCTCTAATGATGGTATTTAGTAATGAAATCACTAATAGCCTATTTTTTCTCTGATATTATGAAATTAGTTTTGATCTTTCAAAACTACCTAAATTATTTACTTATGTCTACATTTTTAAAATTAAGTGGTAAATCCCATTTGTATCCTTAAAAAAAACTCATCAGGCAGAAAAGCAATTATACTCACACGGATCTCACTGATTTACTTTCACGTTTCAAGGTAAGGCAGTGGAACTTTGCTACTGTGTACACCTGCTGTCTCCACAGGCTCATGGTGCTCACTAAAGAGGCCTTGGTTTCAGAAAGAATAAGCAAACTCTGCTCCATTTCATCAAAAGATTTTGAATCCATTTCTTCCTCTGGTGCCTGCTGGGTAAATACACTATAATCTATTTGCCAAAACAAAACAAAAAGAAAGTCATATATATTTCCTGAAAAGATGAAAATCTTACTGAAGCAGGCAAACTTTTAAAGCAGCACACATCTCATGGTGATGTAGGACAAAGAAACTCTTAAATACTCTGGTAGTATTATTAAAACTGAAAACATACATATCTTATGACCCAGGCAATTCTCTTTTCAGGTATAAACCCAACAGAGATACGTACACAGACTCACCAAAACACATGAACAAGAATATTTGTAGCTAGTGACCTTATTTAGAAAAGCCATAACCTAGAAAGAACCCAAATGTCTGTCAATAGGTAAATAAGTTGTGAAATAATCCTGCAATAGTGTAAAACAATTAAAGTGAACAAACTATTGTATAACTACAATAGTTCGTAACTTACAAACATAGTATTAAGTATAAGAAGCCAGACACCAGAGACATAGTACATGATTGATTCCATTCTACCAGAAACAGACAAAACGAATCAATGGGACAGAAACCAGGACATGTTATTTTTGTAACAGTGATTCAATTCAAAAGAGAAGAAAAATCATTAACAGAGATGAAAACTGGCTTCAGCATGAGAGCCACAAAGGACCTCTTAGACTTAGACTAAATTTAAAAAATGAATACACACTAAAAATCTTAAATGAAGTGGAATAATGCATAAAATAGTATTTAAATAAGACCCGGCTATCCTGGCATCTTATCATCTTAACAATTTAGCTGGATGAACACGTTAGTAAGACGAACAAGTCCCAATCCCTCTGGTCTCAATACTAAACTAAAAACAGGTACTAAAATGTTGTTATCCCTATCACGGTATTTGGTGAGCACCAATTCACCTTCTACAGAATTTGATGTACACTAACCTTTGAAAAATGAAACAATTAAAATTGGCCACATTGAAAGCAAGCTGATACTGCAAGTAAATTTATTTTGCATGGTGGACTTAGAGGTACTACAGAAAAGAGCCAGTAACACCTAAACGGAGGACACCTTTCTTTCTCATCTTTATCCCTCCTTCCCAAACATTCCTAGAAACTACTTCATATACCTCACAATATTTAGCACCACATGTGCAAGCATCTTCTCCCTCCCTTCCATCATTTGGGCATCACAAACATATCCACTGATAAAGCATTTTGTATCCTGTCCTCTAACTTCTTCCTTTACTTCCTCTATTCCCACACTTTTATCTCTCTCTACTCAATTTCACCCAACTGGATGCATGCCCAAATTTAAGATCCTGTTACATCTCCAACTGTGTAAGATCCAAACTTCCTATGTGAAATTTCCCTAACAGTATCTGGTTTCACGTCCCTATCATTAACTTTTCTCTTTTCTCCATGTTTGAAACATCCCCATTTCGTTCACTCTGTTGACCCACCACCATGACCATCTCGCTAACCTTCAGTCATGGGAAAACTTTCTTCGACTTCTAGCCTCACCTTAACTACACAGATCCAGCTTTGGTCTCTACCACACCACAGAAACGGCTCATCAAGGTCACCACTGGATTCCAGATTCTACACCGGCAAACCTCTCACTGTTTTCTGTTTCCGAAACCTTCTTCTCTGTTCTCACCTTATTCTTCAGGGCAACAAGCAAATAACTGACCACTTCCTCTTTCCTAAAATACCATTTTGTCTGAGCTTTTACATCTCCTTTTGTGAGGAGAGAAACAGTAATAATGGCTCCTTCATTGCTCAGTCTTGAGGCTTGCCCCTCTGCTCTTGTCCATCTCTCTCCCTAAGTGATTGCATCCATTCCTGGGACACCATCTCTCTCTGAGTAACTCCAGCATTTCTATTTTCATTCTAACATCTTCACTTCGCTCCAAATTGTTAATCCAGCTGCCCACTATACATCTCCACTTGGAGGTCTAATAAGTTATCTCAAACAATATAGCCAAAATTCATGCCTGGATTCCTTCTGTCCACAAACCTGTTCCTGCCCCATTCTCAGGAAATGGCAATTCCATTCCCAGTTCTCAAGCCAAAAGCTTATGGATTATTCTTGACTCCTCCCTTCCCCCAGTCCCTAAAGCTATTCTACTAAAAAGCCATCACCAGAATCACTAACATAACCCAAATTTACTCATGTTTTCCTACTTCCACAACCATCCTCCTTCAAGCTAACAGTGTCACAGTTTCCTAACTGGTCTTCCTGCTTCCACACTTTCTTTACAATCCACTCATCATTCAATAACCAGATTGCATTAAAAAAAATGCAAATCAGATCATGTTACCCTTTGCTTTAAAAAACACTGATGCTTTACATTGCACTAAGAAAACCAACCAAACCCTTTGGCAGATTTCAAAGATTCAACCTGATCTGACCCCTTGTCTACTACTCTGACCTCACGATGAACTGCCCTCCCACGGCTCACTAAGCTCCGTCCACGATGGCCTTTTCCTGTTATCAAAGATATCCAACTCATTCCTCAATTAACAGCTTTGTAATAGCAATTCCATTTATCTGGAAGGCTCTGCAATAAAATCTTCATGTACTTATACTGTTCTTGCTCTGCAGGTCTCAGTTTAAATATCATCTGAACAAAGTCATCCCTAAAGATATAACTAAGTTATCTGTCTCTCAAGACCACCCTATTATGTCCTTCACAAATCCTATCACCATCAGCAAGTATCTCGATTATTTATTCACTTGTTTATTTCTGCCTTTTCTTCTCCAATATAAATTTCATACGTTATATTATTACTTTGCTTGTTAACCATCTGTCTGGTTCACTGCCTAAAATGTTTTACTTTTTTTTACCTGCTTGATCAATTTCTGCTTCAACTTCCAGCTTTAAGAATACATCTTCCAAAGTCGTCATGGAAACGCCATAGGAAATAACACCCAAATTTGAATGGGTATCTAGAGCAGAAAATAAGCCTCAAAGAAAAAAAACGAAAGAAGGTGTGTCATTAAATATATTATCATGAATTATTCTAAAACAGCCTTCAAAACTAGGATCTAACTACATATACTCTGCTGGCACAGTGGTCTCAGAGCTCCTGTAACATTCCTATAAATTGCTAAGGACCCTAAGGAGTATTTCTTTATGGAGACCTATTAGATACTTATTATATTTTACGTGGAAACTAAAAAATATTTTACAAACAGAATGACAGGAGTTGGCATGTACTGCCAACCAGTTAATTAATTATTCCTTTTTCTTCTTCTAAAGAAACCAAGTAAACTAACACAGAAAATTTCTATTTAATTATAAGATAAATGCTATGGGAATTCTGCAAAATATATTGATATCAGCAACATCCTTTTGGTTATTAAGAGATCCCACTTACTTGACTGACTTCGAGTTCATCTTAAAGTAGAAAAATAATGGCTCAATTAAAATAATTAAAGGGTTTACCATATAATCATGTAATTCATTATAGAATCACTGGAAAACAATGTGAGGCATATACAAACTGTGTGTATGTGTGTGTATATATAAACACATATATGTATACAGGAGGCCTACATGCAAATACAACTTTTCTTTCTTAACAACAAAGCAAACACATTTATTTACTTAAGTTAATATATTAAATTTCTGCACGCATTTGTAAAAAAAAAAGAAGAAAAGAAACATTAACTTGTAGTATTTCTGGTTTTCAAAACAAAATAAAGCAGAAAAGCAGAAATGGAATATTAACTCTGGCCACGTAGGAGCATATAAATATTATGCAGAAAAGTAAACAACAAAGTAAATCAAGAAAACCGATTCCCAGCACAAGATCTTGGTTCAAGAACCAAGAAACTCAAAGTAGGTTATACCTGAAAATTTGTCCATGTCCTTAAAAGGCAAGCTATAGACAAGCTGTTGGTCACTCTGTTGTAACAAAGTAGCTCCAGGTATATGTTGTTCAACCAGAGAAAAAAGAGACTCTGTGGCACAGTATCTGTCTACGTACATACTAGAAGAAACCAAAAATCATCATTTTTTTATGATTACTCAATAAACAACCAAAAGCAAATTCTGAATGTTTAAGTGAGTGCCATAAAAAAATGGCCAGAGCACACTAAGACAAACCCAAAATATATAACAGTAGGCCAAGAATAAAGAATGAAATCAATAAAGAATGAAAGATACCTCAGGCGATAGCCAATCCCCCATTTACTTTTGAGAAAAATCGAAGAACCAACACACTTCAACGTTCCTTGTGATATGACAGCTTTCCTATCTGCAAACAGAGATTTGCATTTCAATTTTTTAGTAACAACATTTAACAACTGGCACTTGCATTTTATGGATTACTGAATGAGACATCAATATCATCATCAAATATCATTAAATTATCACAATAACCTTACAAGGAAAGTACTAAATTATCATTACCTATTTTTTCAATGAGAATGCTGAGGAAGGGAAAAAAATTGTATTTTGGCCATGTTTCATGTAGCTATTAAGTGTCACAGCCAGGAACTGTACCCAGTTTGACTCTAGAGTCTACTTTCCTTATTCTAAATAACTCAGACCATTCCTAAAAAAGCTTACTAATTCAAGTATTTTCACTATTTCCTTTATAACTAAGTGTAAAAGCAACAACAAAAAAGCAGAAACAAAATGTCTTTTTTTAACTTTTTTTTTAAACAAAGATACTAATGAAAAGCAAATGACACATTTCATTTATTAGATTATATCATAAAGAAATTACTCCAGAATTTCAAATTCTTGGATCTTGTCACAGTTATTAAGATCACATGTTGGCTTAAACCTGGATTCTGTATATTTGTATGTGTTTAAAATTGTGCAGAAAACAATGTAGCAGGCCAGAGACTATTCTTAGAAAGGCCTGCTTACGAGGCAGGTCCTTGACTGGTGTCTGCGAGCTTAGATTTGAGGAGGATCCTCACCATTCCCAGAACAGACAAGGGTGGCCCACTGTACCTAAACTAGACAAACAACGTGGACTGGGCTGAACACCTGCTTTCCTTCTGGAATTCTGGTATATGCTAGGCAATGGGTGCCTATATAACCAGTACCCAGTGAAGACCTTGGGCACTAAGTCTCCAATGAGCTTTCCCACTAGACGTTTGACACACTTTAACAGCTCATAGCTGCTGTCATCCCGTGTGACACCATTGGGAGAGGATTCCTGGAAGCTTGTGTCTAGTTTCCTCCATGTCCCAGGTGCCTTTTTCCTTTGCTGATTTTGCTTGGTACCCTTTCAGTTTCCTTATAATAACTCAGCCTCGTGAACATGACTATATGCTGAGTGCTATGGGTTCTCTGAGCAAATTATTGGACCTGGGGTGGTCTGCAGGACTCCCCAATAGGATTAGCATTTCTATGTCCACCTCTCATTTGGCTCCATAACCTTTTCCTTCAAAAATAGAGGTAAAAATCTCACCAGCAAGAATGTCAGCTTCATCCATGAAATGAGTACTAAACACTGTCACCCGATTAGATTTTCTGTATTTTAAAAGATTCCAAACAATATGACGAGAACAAGGGTCCATTCCAGCTGTGGGTTCATCAAGCAATAGTATCTGTATGAAAGGAAGGGCAGGGAATCCTCAGGAAAACTAAAATATACATAAAATTTATGTGGACATGAACCATTTCAAATTATTTCCAATTAGAAACACTTTAGGTCTGATTTTTTCACTCATATGAATTACTATAAAGTTTTGAAATTATCACTTTGGTATATGAATGCCAAACTTACTTTAAAAAAGAATATTTCAATTTTAAAAGATTAATGTCTGTAATATCTAAGACATATTAATAATCAGGTAAGTAAACTAAAAATATTAAGTATATTGCTTTCACCTGAACTGAATTTTTGCAGATATAATAATTGCTTATTAGAGAAGTATGCCCTATTATTATCAGTTGAAGAGAAGCAATTTTAAGACTATTTTTAATTTGAAAAACGCAGTAGTGGAGGCTGAGAGGAAAACAGATTAGCATAAGCTAGAAGCCAGGGCCATCCCTAAGCTGCAGCAGCCAGAGGAGATTGGCAGGATGGAGACCTGTGGGGCTCCGAGCTCCAGGCGCGGCCCTGGCAGCTTTCTGGCACTGTGCAGACCATTATGAACTGGTTGGGTTTCCACAGAACAGAGAACAGCACAAACTGACACTTAACAAAATGTAGTCAGCACGACAGTGAAAAACAGTTTCTTTGATTTTATGTGTTTAAATTTCTATTATGAACTATTACAAATATGTAGAAAACTATAGAAAATAAGAGAATAATACTGGTATAGCCACCTTTAATATTTAACAAATGTTTTATTTTGGCTGTATTTTCTTCACATCTTTTTTTAAAGGTATACAACATTTCAGCTACATCTGACCCTTGAATAGCACAGGGCTTATTAGGGGTGCCGAACCCTGCTCAGTGGAAAATCCATGTATAACTTTTAACTCCCCACAAGTTTAACTATCAGTATCTTACTGTGACCAGAGCCTTAATGACAACAAAGTCGATTAACACATATGTTGTATGTTATATGTATTCTATACCATATTCTTTCAATAAAGTAGGCTAAATAAAAAGTTTTTCAAATTGTCACAAATCTCCAAAAAATTTCCAATATATTTGTTGAAAAAAATTCATGTATAAATGGACCTGTTCAGTTGAAATCCATGTTGTTTAAGGGTCAACTGTATAACTAAAGTCTGACCATCCTTTCTCTTCTCCTTCCTAGAAGTAACTATTATTATAAAGATGCTATATATCATTCTGACTTCAGTTTTAAAACCTTACTACTATAATTACATCCATAATAATGTATAGTATCTTATATGTTTAAACTTTATAGAATGCACTTACGTGTGTGTGTGTATATATATATTTCTACAACCCACTTTTTTATTTAACATAATTTAAAATAATCTCATCAGTGAAATTATTATTTATTTACCTTTGGATTCCCAAGAACAGCAATTCCTAAAGACAGTTTTCTTTTTTGACCCCCACTTAACTTTTTAGCTTGATTATCTTTGATAGCCTGCATGTCCAAATCCAGTAAAACCTTCTGCACCTGTAAAGGTAAGGATAATGTTATTTTTTGGATCATACCAATTACATAATTATCAATATTAATTTTTATTCTGATTTAAATATCAAGTTTTTCAGTACCGAATTTTGACATACATTCATATATACTTTTGAAATAACAGATACAGATTCCTGCTGGGAAGGTCTTGTTCTACTTTCGGCTCTTGGGTAGCAGGGAAGGGGTCAGCACGGAGTCTCTACGTGGCAGGGCTGGGGGCAGAGGTGAAAGCAAAGGGAGAAAGAAACACCAACACGGAGAGGCTGGAACCCTCCAGATACACAAGGACTGTTTGTATATGCCAAAACATTTACTCCAAATTCCATCTAATTCTTTGTAATGACTTCCTGTGAACTAGCTCAGAACATGTTTTATGTTTAGATTTTCAAGTACATTTTTATTAAACAAGTTATTATGAAAGGTTATTAATTTACAGGGAATAAAAGAAAAAAACTTCTTTATGAATAACATACTTCTTGTATTATATTATTGGCTGGTATTCCTTTGATTGAAGCCAAAATGGATAAGTTTTCTTCTACTGTCAAAACATCAAAGTGTATATCTAACTGTGGACAAATGCCAATCATTTTTCTTGCTTCAAACATTTCATCTATTTCTGAGACTCTGTGTCCATATACAGATGCAAATCCTAAAAGCAAAATATATGTATTTAAATGTATACTAAATATATTAAGTATTAAGAAGTATATATACATTAATAGATGCCAGTAACTTAGTTATGTGTACGTAACATATATAAATTTGGAAGATAATACTCTCATTTCCATACTATTGGTGATTTGCTTCCATTTATAGTCGAATCTTTTTCCTTCATTACCAGGTCATCATCACACAGAGGAAAGAGCAAGGAACCAGAAGCTTAGCACTAAGTATCAGTATCTATTGGTGCATTATTTATATTCTAGTAACAATTTTCCTTCAACTCCAAGCATTATGTAACAGAAGAGAGAACAAAGAGCTAAAAATTTTCCCCTTATCAGCTGTGCGGTCTTGAGAAAATTACTTACTCTGAATTCCAGCTTTTCTCTTCTATAAACTGAATACTTAATATATCCCACTTAAGAACAATTAAATCAATGTGATAATGTATAGAGAATTATAAAAAATAATAATTCTTGTATATTATTTCTACTATCAAAAATGACACAATTAAGTATAAGCAACAAAATCAAACTAATTTTAAAAGTTAAACTACATTTAAAAAAATGCAGATTCAATACATGTAAATTCAGCCCTTTCTTCAAGTTAAATATTTATTGACTGCCATTCTGTTTGGTTATTGTAGACATATGGAGCTGTCATATTGAATTCTCACCCACAGTACAACCACATAACAATTATACCCTGGAGGTACTGCTCTTAAAATTCTATTTTAGGAGATGGTATTGACATTTCTCATTCTTTCTTTTTTAAAGAAAACAATCCTTTCCTTTTGAAAGATGTTGCATATTCAGAAATCTATCTTCTCAACCTGAAATGTCTACAGATGTTATTTAATTCTTAATTAATTATTCATGTATCCTTCCTTAAAAATGAAAAATAAACACAAAATTTCTGATAAAATAGGTAGGAAATTATATCTTTTTACTTTACTAAACATGACTGAATCATTTTTTAATTTTTTACTGAAAAACAAACAAATGTGTCTAATCAAAAAGACAAAACAGTCTTAAAGACACGGAGGTTGGTGCCAAGTAACACAAAAATCAATCAGTACACATTTCAAGGAGAAATAATTATATTGTGAAACTTTGGTTAACAATACTAATAAAATGAAATGAGAAACTTTTTATACTTTAAGTCAGAAAACTCACCATCAGAAGGCGGGCACAGTCCACAAAGAATATTCATCAATGTACTCTTCCCTGTTCCACTGTGACCAAGTAATGCAGTAATCTGACCCTCATATATGTCAAAAGACAAATCTAATTCAGGAAAGAAAGAGAAGACTGGTATGTCTGTTGAGCTATGCAAGAGAACTCATAACACTTGAGCAATCTTGAAATAAATCATCAAATTTAAAGACAGATTTAAAGTTACCAGCATATTCAATAGCATATTTTATATTACAGCATAAATATAATTCTTTTTATAGTAAAAGGCATGAACAATAAGAAAAGTAATGAAAATAAACTTTTATTTTCTGTCAGACTAACAGATTTAGAGGGTACAAAAAACACTGGAAATGTTTCTGTATACCTACTTTTAGGAATTTCCAAGGAAATTAAAACAGAGACAAACAGAAATTTGTTCCCACTGTATTTACATATTAAATATATTGGCAAAAACACTTGAAATTAACCAATAGCATGGTAATGGCTATGTAATTTAAATAAAAGAAATAAAATTTAAATAAAAGAAAAATGGAATGAAGAAATATCACTGGATGGATGTGTCAATGGTTGAAGGAAGACAGGAGACAGGGATCTGAAAAGCCAGCTTCAAATCATTGTAGCCCCTGATTTAATGAAGGCAATCTGAGATTATTAATATCCCTAGAGCTGCAAGCCAGAAGCAAAAATAAACCTCTCAAGAGGAAGATCACATTAACCAGAGTATCAAAGAATCTCCACAATTTTCATATGCAAAATACAGCACTCAGTCCAAAATAATCAGGCAGCAGGTAACAAGGTAACACTACAACCCAATACAAAAGATAGGAAATTAGGAAGATGTCTGTAGACACTGGCACTGTATTTCAAGATTTTAGTGTAGCTATACTATCAAGTGCACAAAAGAATGCTGACAAAGAACTGAAAACTACATGAAAGAATCCAGTGGAAAGACAAAAACTAGAAAAGATCAGTGAAAAAGATTTCAATAGTCTATCAGCAGATTAAGCCCAAATGAAGAGATTAGTGAATGACAAGTCAGAAGAGAACATCTAGACTAATGCAGAGAGAAGCAAAGGAATAAAATATTGAGAAAAGAGAATAAAAGACAAAATAGGATAAAAAAAAGCGGTAACATGCAATAATACACCTAGAGGGAGAGAAAAGAGAAAATAGTACAGAAATGATATGGGAAAAGAAATGGCTGAAAACAAAACAGAAAGAAGACATCAAGTCACAGATTCAAAAAGCAGTATATAACGAAAGCAGAGTAGATGTAAAAATAAACAAAAAACACCAAGGCACATCATAGTAAAACTGCTGAAAACTAAAAACAAACATGAAGATCTTCAAGAACAGCCAGGAAAAAGGGATATACCAACAATAGAGAAATAAAGGAACTAACAGCTCTCTTTACAACCAAGACAATGGAAACAAAAAGGTAACAAACGGAATTCTATAATATTAAATTGCTGAAAAAAGTAAGTACCAAACTAAAATTATGTATTCAGAGAAATGTCCTTCAATACTGAAGGTGAAAAAAAGATATTTACCAACAAAAACTGAGAGAATGTATCATCAGTAGATCCAAACTAAAGGAAATACTTTCAAAACCTTTAAAGATCTTTTCCACACAAAAGGAAAATTATCCTAGACAGCAGATCAGAAATGGAGGAGGGAGCAAAGATAAATAATGTGGTAAATACACAGGTAAACCTAAACAAAATGTCTTGTAAAAACAAGACTACTCACTACCTATGGTTTAAAATATATGTAGGACTAAAATACATTAAAACAATGGTATAAACTGGAATAGGGATAGATGCAAGGTCCTGGACTTCTTTGCCTGGAGAATAGTAAAGAACTAACTTATAAATCAAGGATACATGTCATAATACCTAGAAAAATTAATTTATTTGAAGAGGCATTTATAACTAAAAAGCCAACGGGGAGAATGAGAAATGACAATAAAAATACTCAATGCCTCCAGTGCAACTAGTCTTTGGAAGATGAGACCATGTGGACCAAAGGTAAATAACCCAGCCTCAGCCCACTAGCCACACTAGCCTGTCAGCCAACAGCGTTGAGGCCATACCAGTCCTCCAGCCAATCCCAACTAACCTGCAAGCTGACTCTCCAGCCAAACCAGACTCTTAGCCATGGTAAAATAATGGTCGCCTTAAGCCACTAAATGGCTAAAGCATAATAGTCCACAGGAATAGATAACTGATTCCATATCAAGAAGCTAGAAAAAACAGAACAAAGCCTAAGAAACAGCAATACTGAAATAGTAAAGAGAAGTAACATAACTCAATAAACTGCAAAGCAAATGTATGATCAAGAAAATCAACAAAGGCAGAAGTTGATTCCTTGAGAAGATTAATAAAATTACCAAATCCAAGGCAAAGCTGATATTACTAAATAGATTAAGAAAAGGGGAAACACCTTACAGATTCCCCAGACATTAGAAAGAAGAGATTATTACTAACAACCTGTAACAATCAATTTGACAATGAAAATGGAAAATTTCCTCGAAAACAAACAACTCACCAAAACAGGTGCACTGCTGAAACTTGACAAGCTGATTCTAAACTCTACAGGGGAAATATAGAGTTCAAAATACAATACTTAAAGTTACTAAGATTCACTAGTTCAAAACAGTCTAGAAGGATAAACAGACCAGAACAGAACAGAGTCCAGAAGCTAAACCTCACATTTATAATCACTTGATTTAGTCTTTTAGACAGCATTACTGAAGCATGGTTGACAAACAATAAACTACATATGCAAAGTGAACAATCTGGTAAGCTCAACATGAGTATACAACTGTAAAACCTTTACCATTATCAAAACAATAAACATTTATCCATCTTCTACAAAAAGTTCCTGTGTTGCTTTAAAATTTCTTTCCCTAGCCTCTTGCTATCCTCTCTACCCATCTCCAAGCAAACACTGATCTGTTTTTACTATACTTTGCCTTTTCTATGATTTTATATAAATGGAATCATTTCCATGCTTAGAAGAAAATTAATATACTTAAAATGCATCACTATATAATGATCTATGCATCTGTCTTAAGAATTCAGGGGGGGAAAATAAATTTAAGTGTAAAGGAAGTATAAACAAGAAAACAATAAAGAGCAAAAACTTAGGAAACAGAAAACAGATTAAATAAAGCCAAAAAATTGTTTTAACTGATAAACTCCTGCTAAAAAAAGAAAACAAAGAAGTACAAAATAATAAATCTCAAGAGTAAAAATGGGAAAATCACTACAGAGCCTACAGACCTTAAAAATAGGAAAATGTTATACATTTTTGGCAGTAAGAAAACAATAAAACAAACATTATCTAGAAGTCTACATGTTAAGCCAAGTTTTCAACCAGGGGTGGATGGATATTATCTTTCCCACCACCTGGGGACATTTGACAAGGCCTGAACACAGTTTAGTTGCCACAACTGGGGACAGGGGAGCCTAGTAGGGACTAGGGATGCTACTTGTGATGGTTAATTTAATGTGTCACTTTGGCTAAAGCTTTGATGCCCAGTTGTCTGTGAAGTATTTTGTAGATGTGATTAACATGCACAACCAGCTGACTTTTAGTAAAGGAGATTACCCTCAATAATAATGGTGAGCCACATCCAATCAGCTGAAGGCCTAAAAATCAAAAACTGAGAGTTCCCTAAGGAAGAATAATTCTTTACCAAGACCGTAGCACAGATTTCGTCTGAATTTACAGCTTACCAGCCTGCCCTGTGAATTTTGGACTTCAACTCTTGCCTGAGTGTCCAGGTTGCCAGTCTGCCCTACAGACTGCAGACTTGCCCAGTCCTATAATCATGTGATCCAATTCCTTAAAAATAACCTCCCCTTTCTTTCTTGCCCCCTCCCCTCCAGCTCACCTGCTCTAGTTATGTGTGTGTGTATATAAAATCTATCGGTTTTAAAGAACCCTGACCAACACACTTCTAAATACAATTCTCAGAACAGGTCCTCACAATGAAGAACCATTGGGCCCAACATGTCAGTGGTGCTGAGGCTGAGAAATACTATGTTTAAAGAAAAAACAAAGTAATTAACATGTACACACATACATACTAATAATAAAATGAAAAAGGATGGATTTGTTCAAATATTTGGAATATTTTTCATCTTAATATTTTTTCCTTTACTAATTTTGGTGTTGCTGTTTTTATTATGAACATTAAAGTTTTATTATGACTACTGATCACAGAAATAGGTGAAAGCATACCTAAAGGAAAGAGAGAAAATTGTGGTAAAGAATTTAAGTTTCCCATAAACTGTGCAAATTGTTTTTTCATTTAGTACTATGGACTAAATACTAGTAAAGCTACTTACTTCTCAAAGCCTCCACATTTTCACCTTTCCTTCTATATGTCTTCTGAATACCACTGATTCTGAAAAACACCATTTTCTACTTTAGATACTGAAAGCAACTTGTGTTTCCAGGTATATATTTTTATCAAAGCTGCCACACTAAATAGGAATAATAATATACTACCTTCTTACTGAAACAAACCTAAGAGCTGACAATAATTATAAAATTATTTTAAAGAAATTACGTAAGTATACAGTATTCCTCTCCATTTAAAGTGTTATTCATTTTTCATGACAAACCAACTTCTAAAAATAAAAAGTGAAGCATTTGACTCAAGCAATTTATAGATTTCTTTCCATCTTTGATACCTGTTTGCAGTTTATCAAATACTTGTTATATCAAGCTAAGGGAGATCAAAAATCAAATACTATTTCACATCAGCACACATTTCAAATTGCCAATAAATAGGAAGTGATTCTCTATTTTAAGTATTTTACATAATTTTTTAAGGAATTAACAGTTTTGTTAACCAGTCTGAACTTCACCCTGGGGAAGGCAGACCACTAACTCACTGATTACATCCTGAGTATCTGACTCTGCTTTTATATAGTATTCTTAAATTTAAAAATATACATTGATACTTCACTTTTTCTTTCATTTTCATTTTCTTTATTTTCTCTTTCTCGTTTTTTTAAAAATTTGATTTTGACTGGTCTAACAAGGCAGAGCAATGAATTTCTTTGATTCTCAGAAATTTAACTGATAATCTAATTTTGTCACAATGCCTAAGAGTCTATGAAATTAACCCAGGACAGTATGTTGTATAACTTCAAGTAGCCTCGATAAAATTATAAAATTAATACTTGTTCTGTTTCCATCTACATAATGGAGTAAATTTAAGACCTCAATTATATAAACACTAGGTTTTATTACTTTAAAAAATTTCCACTGAAACAGAAAACTACAAACCTGGCAGCACCCTTATTCTAAATGGATACAAAGAAAATAACTTAAAAGAGAAGTAGCTCTTATTGTGTTTAAAAACCATGAAGTATGTACCAAATATCCTAAAATACCATACTTACAAACATTATTTAAAAGATAGGATTTAAATGTGGCAGGTACCATCATAACTTCTTGTAGGTAAATTGCCAAAGGTGAAAACATACCTTATGGCTTCTTTTCCTATAAATTCTGAAGAAACAGGCTCGACAATTTCACTAAAACTAATATTCCCGTTAACATTGCCCTCTGATAACTCCTTATAGTTTCTTTTGTTTTTTGACCAATATGATGGCTTCAGGAAATAAAAAGATGATCTCCGTAAGCCAAATTCTCCTGAAAGATTAAAAAATTGAGTTATCCTAACAAATTATTTCTGAAAGCTAGTTTTTTAAGTCATAAAGGCAGTATGTGAAATATATAACAACCTAGATCTAAAGTTTAGATAAAAAATATTAAATCTGTATTGTGTGGAAAATAAATTTTACTGACAAATAATTTGTTCCATAGTTTCAAAGCTGCTAAGAGTGCATCAGAATGTAAAGGTGAGTAAGGCACATTTCCTATCCTAAAGGAACTTGTATATTTATGGGTACATGTATACACCAAATGACTAGAACACCATGCACGGCATGAGGCATGTCATGACATGCTTAGTGCTAATAAGAGTTCAAAACAGTTAAAGTTATTGAATTAGTATCATCTTAGTCTTTGAAGATAGGCAGCATTTAGAAAAGAAGATATAGTTCACAGAAAAAACTTGTTAGAATTAGGAGAGCAATATAGGTACAGGACAGATATGGGAAACTCAGATATGGTAGACAGTGATGGCTGTCCACAGGATGCATCCATTTTCTTTCCCCTTTCCCCACAGACCTGACATTCCCCATTTTCTTAAATATCCACTCCTCTTCTGTATGGCCACATACTTCAAAGGGACCTGATCCCAACTACAGAGGTCCTAATTGACCTATCGGTACCTGGCATGCTCTGGCAACTGTTACTGCCCTAACCATAAGCATGCAACCACTCAACAGAAGCAAAGGGTTAAGTTGGGAGAAAGGTTCACTCTCCCTCTTCCAATGGACATGAAGGAACATAAAAACCCCAGACAGGAAGGGAGTAAATGTACCAGACTCAAAGGTGGTAAAAGCATGGAGAATGTGGGTCCCTGATAACATGGTTGAGCAAGTCAATCAACTTGGAGCCCATTCTATCACTGAGCTTATTTTTTAAGCAAAACAATTGATTTCCTTCTTATTTAAGCTGATTAAAAAGGTTTCCTGTTATGAATAGCTAAAAATAATTTAACTGATACACTAGAGATCTGTTTATATAGGTAAATAGGACTGTACTAATGGATATAAAATGCAATAAAGTAGCAGAGAATGAAAAGGAGACTTTAAATATATAGAAGAATTGTGGAGGACATTAATATACAACCAGTTTCTACTTTATTCACCAGGATATGCCCAGACAAGTTTCTGAGCATGTGATTAACATGATTAAAGGGAATAGGGAAGTTCTCAGACGATCTGACGCAGGTAATTAGACCAGAGGTATTGCAATGGTCTAGACTATGCCACCCAATACAACCTTCTGCAGTGATAGAAATACCCTGTATCTGTACCATACAACACAGCGACAAACAGCTGTACGTGGCTACTGAGCACTTGGAATGTGCCTTGTGCTACTGAGGAAATGAATTAGTTTACTTAATTCTAATTAATTTACATTTTAAAAGCCACATGTGTCTAATGGTTACTGTACAAGATGTTGCAAAAGTAGTGAGGAACTCAAGGGGAAAGTAAAGGGGGATGTTAAATTTATTTTAATATTTTGAATCTACAGGAGTTGTTCATAGACTCAGAACAACAAATGAGGGGAATGGTAGGAGTTACAGGATCACTTCACAGTTCTGTACTGCAGACAGTAAAATAATGAAACATTTTAGCCAAAAAAGATGGGCAAAGGGAAGCAACAAGAAGTTCAGCTAAAGACTCAAGGTTTTCAAAACAAATTGCTTTGCTTTCTTTTTACACTATCTCCCTACATTCATTAGCGGTTAAAGCATAAGGTATGAAATGTACTTATTTAAAATTAAATGAAATGCTTGAAAAATGAATATGACTTGGAGTATTCTGGCTAGAAAAAATAATTAAAATTAAGCTGACCCTATGTAGGCAAAAAAAAACAAAAGCTTTAAAGTAAAATCCAGTAACTACCTGCTTACCTGGAATGACTTGATCAAGATAGACAGCAAGGAGGACATAGAATATACTATTAAGTGCTAACATGATAATAGTAATAATAAGAGGATATGGGCCTTTAGTCAAATTAGAAAATAAAGCACCTTCATTAAAATCTTCTAAATGCATGACCTGAAAAAAAAAACCAGAAAGTTTATTGTATAAAAATGATAAAAATAAGCAAAAGAAAACACTACAGATTCATTATCTCCAGACTGACAATAAATAAACTGGGCCTTTTAAAAGATTAAACAGTGATATTAATTTATAAGGAAAACAATACAAACTTTACCAAAAATAAGTTTGTAACAACAATCCCTTTCTATCATCTTTAATGTTATGCTTCTAAAACTAGTATACATCCACTCAGAAGGCATTAAACCCAGTGTCATGACTATCGAATGAAATTAAAGTATGGTGTTAATACTAATACAAACAAAAGGATTATGATCCACATGGAAATCAAACAAATTAAGTATAAGAGGATAAAACTGTGGTTAGCGTCCTTAAATACTAAAAAGAGAGAAGGTATTCTGATTAACACAATTGTTATTAACACGGTTATTTGTAGTAGATATATGTTACAGAGCAGAAATACACTAGATGTTAAGGCCTTATTAAATCCCAGATCTGCTATTAAGTGAATAAAGTTCAATTACATCGCTCTGGATTTCAGTCTCCTCACCTATGAAATGAAGGAGATGAATTAAATGACATTCAAAGTCCCTCCCACTTACCACAAAAACCTATGAATCTTTAATTTTACCTTTCTAAGTGAAGGGGTACTGTGAACTCTAAATGTGTAACAACAGTTCTTAGGTCTCAAGTAATTAAAATTTATTTAACTCAATATTCATAAACAATCTATTTAAATCTCATAAATCAGAATATTCTAATCAGCCAGCAGTAATAATCTTTTATATTCAACTACATTTTTTCTTCATACAGTAACCAAATTTATGTTAGTTTCTTTTAAGAATTTTTCTCTTTGACCCTGACTTCCCCAGTAAAGACTAGTAAAAATAAAATTTATGGATCTAAATATTACTCAGTTGAATGACTATTCCATGAAAATCCAGTAACATCCACTAGGTCTATTATACAACCATGAAAATTTGCTTTGTTCTATACATAATCTTCTGCCAATCACACATCACAGATAAATTTATAATAGGCAGCAATATAACCAGGCCCATAGAGCAATCTAGATTATCCGATGCTTAAACCAGTAACTTCTAACAAACTTAAATACTGCAGTGAAAAACACTGCTGAGATATACTAAAACAAAAAGTGGAAAACTTAAAAATCGATATATAAATGAAAAACTTAGAACAATATAAAATATATTTCAGTATTCAAATATCATTCCTTTCCTGTGTTGAAATTTTAAAATAATTTTTTTGCACAATAAAGGTAATATTCACAGTACTGTACTATGCCACATGGAAAGACAGAAAAGAAAATCTTGTGAAGCAAGATGGATACATTACCTACCTGTGCAATGCCAATCAGAAAAGTACACTGACAGAAGGGGCTTAGAAGCCACACTAGTGACTTTGGGAAACTTTCCATGAGGACTATCAAAAGGCCAACAAATCCAAAAGTCACAGTGACTAAAAATTCAACTATTCCCACATGTTTTGATTTTTTGAAAAGAGGTGTCAGCATTAATGCAAAAAATACCTAAAAAATATAAATATTAAGGTTAATGTTTTTATATATACTGGTATAAAACCAAAATTAATCCTGGCTTATGAAAGAAGTTATTTTCATGGGAATATATATCATTAAAGTAATTAATTTCTAAATGTTATAGTAGGATATTTTATTTTCATACAAACTAGTGATGTATACAAAAGTTTTAAGCTGAAACATTTTAAATCTCTATCTAAAGGATAGGCAAATATAACCACCTCCACACTGCAGAAACCATAGACAGCCCTGTTTCTGCAGAAAGCTATGAACGTATGTGACCAAAACAACCTATCAACAAGCTTTTAAATACAGAACCCATCTTTTAAACTTCATGATATTGATAAGATACAAAACCAGTTCATTATATATACAAGTACATGAATTATTTGCAAATTACCATGTTAAAGAGCAGGAGTGATAGTCAAAACATTAAACAACCGGTAGAGCACAGGCATATAAGCCAATCAGAATGGAAACTGGAGCCACTAAAACAAAGGCTGGTCATTAACAGCCAGCATTCAGCCAATATACCAAATGAATGTCAACACTGCCAAAGAGCTGTATTTTACAAAGACATATCTTTACACATCATGATCCTGTAACATAAATTAACCTGAAACAGTCAGCATTTCATGAAAACAAAGGGTGGAGAAAGTTTGGTACTGGACATCTTAGTTACACATGACTATATGAGGGTAAGTAAAAGACAGACTCAGACATGTGAAATACATCGTATGACAACAAGTTAAATTTAAACCTGAAACAATTTTGTACTTTTTCTAAAAATATGGAGGCATAAGGATGCTATATACCAGCCATTTATCAGTAATCTAGTAACAATCTTTCATGGGAAATCAAATGTAAATAAACCATAGAATAAGGCTTTTTCTGTATTAATCAGCTGTTTCAGCAGTTCTTTATCTCATTTCAAGTATAGATACTTACAGATGATAACCCATACAGGAAAAAAAGTAGAAATACCACAATGCAGCTACTTTGAGGGAATAACGAAGAAGCTGTTGCGATAACTGCCATAAGAAGGGACATCAGAAAAATCAAACTCGTATACAGAAGAACCCAGGAAAGCCTAGAATGAGAATACAAATGTATTTGTGCCTAATGTATAGCCTTTAACAGTTAAAAAATCATTTCAAACAACACTTAGGCCTAATTGTAGTCATTCTTAAAGTTAAGCCAATCTATTCATTTCCGTATGTTCATGTACTGAAAATTAATGCTATTATGAGTAATTAAAAATACAGTATTGGCTAAGTTATAGGTAAAAGGATAATCTGAAAGAATAAAATGGTGATTATCTTCCCATGAGTTAAAAAAAACTTTGCGAACTAATAGCAATTCATGATTATTTTAAATCTAATTCTCTCAAAAGTTCAATAATGTGTAACACTTCTAATTTTCTTAAAATACAGGTTTAATGACTGACAATTTTCTTTATGGCATGTGTTACAATTAAACCTCTCATGGCTTTTGGTACTTTAAACAAAAGACTGCCTTGCTAATAAACAACATAATAACTACCATTTTACACAATGTGAGATCAAGACCAACAATGGACTCACTACACTCAAAATCTCTCCAAATCAGAGCTCAATGGAATTGCTAGAGCAGTGTTTTTTTCCAAGTTAGCAGGTCATGATTTAATGACCACAAAATCACTGAAACAGGGTTAAATGTTAGCCCTTAATTACCAAAACTGAATCCATCATTATACAAAGAGGCAAAATTGAGGCACTGAGAGACTGATTTGACTAAATTCTTCGAGCTACTGTTTCCTCACAAGGTACTTTAAAAAACAAATGCATCTTTAAAACTAATCACTGCTAAAATGACAGAAGAAAAGAAAATGAGCAAAGAAAATAGGTTACACATGACTTCATTACGTGAAGCGTTACAATTAATTGTTGCTTTGGATTAAATGGAGTAAAATTTGTAAAATGGACTATAATTGCAAATCACAGGAACATTAACTGTTCCCAAAAAATGAGGTAAAAATAAATTTTCATACTACATAATGGGAAAAGTAAGGAAAATGCACCCCTCTATAAAATTATCATTGTATAAAAATGCTGATACATTAAAGCTTAGTTGTAACAACATATTTTTTCATTTGTTTCTCTATAAATTATTTGTATATTTTCACATTAATTCACACAAGTAATTTTTTCTCCTGGAAAACAAAAAAGCCCATATACTACATACACAAACTACAATCATTTTAATTAAATTCTTAGTAACACATATATGCTATGATACTTGGGGAGGACTGTAACAGGCAATGATTTCTAACTTTCCAAGATCTCATACGTTCTATGCACTGATATATATGGACCACAACTCAATTCAAACAGAATGTGAAATAAAACTTAAAAATATAATATCAATATGAGCTTTCCAAATCCGACTTCCCGTTTGTTAAAACAAGCCAATCAATTGCTGATGTTTCCTGACTGGTCTCCAGTTTCAACACAAAGGGATCATTGTTAAGAAAACCAAAATCAGCATCTCCTAGTCAGGTGAATAGCAAAATTACAATTCAGATTGTTTGTATATTTAATACAATTATTAATCATATTAAATAATAAACTTTTAATAACATACCAAAAAGCAGTGTCATGAAGTCCCATTATCTTTAAAAACTCTTTTAACTTTTTCTCTTTTTCTGCTACAATATGAATTGCCAAAAAGTATCCGAAAGGTGAAAATGCTATAACCAGGTATATTAAAATCACTCCACGGGGAAAGGTATCTATTTCTACAACAGTGGTTTCTCCCATAATAACAGCTTTAGTTGACTCCAGCTCCCTCCAAAAAGAAACATTGGTCTTCAACTGTAATTAGAAAATGTGAACACATTAAATTAACTTAATTTTGACATAGCCCCTAATAAAATGTACAAATTATACTCCTGAATTTATTCATAACCTAGTCCAAATACAATTCTCAAAAATCCTGAAATAAAGTGACTGACCCCAATATCATGATACAGCATACATAATTACTTTTATCTATTCAACTTTAAAGACTTAAGTTGGGAAGTATATAAATTTTGGTTAAACAATTTGACAAAGAAAATAAAATTGCACAATTATCATCTTAAAAGAACAATCATGTGCATCTTAGCAAAAATATGCATTTTAAAACTGAGGAATTAAGGAATGATTATCAGTACCATGAAAGAACGACTCTCTTTTAGAAGTGTTCTTTTGAATAGTATCTCCTATTCTTTTAAAATCTATACATGGAGCTCATACAGATAGAATAATAAAACTATACATGCCATGATAATCGACCTACTATTTAATTAAATGTATAAAATGAGATCTGCTCTGCCTGTTCATCCAGTGCGGTCTGGCTTGTGGATGCCTGAGGTCTTTGGCCAAAACCCAAGTATTATAATATCATCAATGTGATATGTCCTATACATCAGTGTCTCTACCTTAAACTTCTGTATTATTGAATTTCTGTAATATTACATATCTATAATACATTTATACCATGTTGTGAGAGTTTATAAGACAATTTTACATATGTCCTCTCATTTGGTTCTTAGAGCAACCCTGTAAAGAAAAGCATTATTACTGCAGTCATTTTACTACATAGCAATCTAACAACTAACAGAGACAAGTCTCCTGTTCTAGGGGTCCTGTTTATTTCTACTAAAATGTGAAACACTGGATCAGATCTAAGCATATTTTTAGAATATAACTAACATTTATACACAATCCTAACAGCAATATAGTATTAAAACAGAATTAGAAGACAAAAAGCCACAGTTTGATATAGCTTTTCCACTAAGCAACTGAGTTTTGGAAAGTCACTTAATCAATGTATGCTTCAGTTTCATATACAAACTAGAGATAATAACAACACCAAACTCAAAGGATAAAGGTTAAAAAGATACACATTAGTACCTAACTTAGAAACAATGTTTGGCAAGTAATTAATATTTTTAAAAAAATCTACTATGATTAAGATACACTCTTTTCAACTAAGTTATTTTTATTCAAGGGAAAAAGTCTGCAAATGTAGATATTTCATACATATTACCTGTAGTCAACACAGATACAATAAGACAAACAGAATGCTGAATCATAGGCTTAGAAACCGTCAAATAATAGGTTTCAAAAAATATTAAATCAGAAAATATGACTTCTTGCTTATCTTTTTTCTCTTAAAGGAGTTCCAGTAAGGTACGTATTCTGTACATTTGATGGAAGTCAAACTAAATCTTACTGTAAAGACTTAACAGTATAACTGTTAAAAATACACTTTGACCTTCTTGGTCTACCTTTATCATATTTACCTGTATAATGGCAGCATCTATGGATGCTTGTAAAACTGCGAATCCTGAGGACCAGTACTGAGCAGATTCACATGATTTTGAACAGCCAGCTATGGGGGAAAAACGTGAGACACAGATTTTGCACAACATGCATGTGCTTTCTTGTAAAGATAACAGGTGGAGGATTAGCAAAGGTTAATAATTCAAATAATAATGAATTATTAATATAATTCACCCATCTCTATGGGGCAAAAGGAAATAACTCCCCTTCTAAAGCAAACAGTATCTATCACATTCCTGATTGTTCTGAGATTTTGAAATTAAGCAGTTACATGTGTTAGGACACTGAGTGGTAAATGCACACAAATGAAAAGGAAGAAATTAACTGTAAGCATAGTTATTTAAAGTAAGTCGCTTTTCTGTTTTAAGGTAAGTCATTCTATAATGACTTATCAGATTCAAAGCACTTCCAGACAACTCCAGATTAAGAGAACAGGAAAAAAAATAATTTCTGTAAGGGCTTTTTGGAATTAAGTCATAAATTCAGTACTTAGTATAGTGACTTTTACACTGTTCAATAAATGTTTGTGGTTAATAATATCTCATCACAGGTTTATGCATTGAAGACGGTTTTCCATGTTTCAATAATAAAACTAACAAAGTTCACTGGTGGAAGACACTGAGATTAAGTTAAAGATATATAATATACTGTATGTGAAAACAATTACGGGGGGAAAAACAGATTTAGAAAGTCAGAAAATTCAGTATACAATTTGCTTTATGTTACTATAATTGAGATATGTAAGTGGATTAAAATTAAAATGTTATATAAAATTTTCTTTTATATTATACATGCACATGTAGACAGATACTTGTATATACACATACTTTTATGCTACACTTCAGTTTTCTTTTCCAATAATTGAAAATATCCATCAAATTTTGGATACAAACTAAAGGCAACAAAGACATGCACTTAATTGACTTTTAGTGATTATTTTTCAATGTGTATATTTAGGGCTATTTACCTCTTGAATCCATATAAATAGAAGACACGGGAATCATATCAGGAAAAAAATGAAGTTCGTAAGACATGAAGTCTTTGAAAACCACACCTACAAAGTTGCTGGACTTAGAGAGACTGGATGCTAGTAATTCCTTTTCATTTGTATATTCTTCAGTAATTATGACTGCAAAATAATATAACAATATAGTTTACTCACAATTTAAAAGTTTACTGTAACACAATAGACCAAATTTAGCATATTTGATTAATGTAATATTTTATAGGCACTTTTGTTTTATTCTTCAACTTCTTAGAAATGAATAGTCATTCTAAAAAATTCTAAATACTAATTAATAAAATGGTACAGTTTTATAGACAGTTTTCAGCTATCATCTGATTACATAAATTATGTGTCACCATAATACATGTTATTACTATAAGTATAGTGTATACTTTATTTGCACTATGTGCAGTTCACTTATCTATTTCAAAGTTAAAACTACACAAATAAATAGCTCTTTGATATGTTCAAATATTTCTTATGAAGAAAATGCCATAATCCTTCTCAGAAACCAAATATGTACTTTAGTAACTGTGAGGCAACTCTTCTTTGAATAAAAATTGCCATTTAAACCCAATATTGTTTGTTCCTTTCTTAGTATATGGAAAAAATGTTATCACTCAGCTTCCTTTTACATCAGATATTCCTAATTTTTAAATATTTTCTTAAATTTTATTTACAAGCAATCAGTCTTCATCTCAGATGCTTTAGAATATGTGGTGAAATGGAAAGAATATAAGATTAGTACTTAACTTATTGATTAATAGCTTTGTGAGCACAGGCAAGCAATTTAATTCTCCGAACTTTAGTATTCTCATCCACAATACCTAGCTGATGACACTCAATTGTTAAGATACAAACATGAAAATGCCCTGTAAATTATAAAATATTACTTAAATATTAATTATTATGATTTTCTAGATCTTTAAGGTGGACATGGAACTTCAGGATTGATATGAATAAAGAGGGTGTTAGTTCAACATCCTACCAGTCATATTACTATAGATGTATGTATATCTCCCTCTCAGACAGTTCTGTGGTTAAAAACACAGAACTTTAAGAAAAATCTATAAATATTTCTACTATTTTGGTATTTAAGTTAATACACATTGACTTGGATTTCCTTGGTGTATATGCCTTTCTCCAAATCAGAATTTTCAAAAAATTTCCTTGTCAACATTTCTGATCTGTTTCTTGAGCTGGCAGGCTAAATTCTCATGGCTACCCATGCTTCTTGTCTTTAATATGATAAACCAACAATGCCAATAAGATATGTGCTTGATAAAAAATATTAAATAGTAGTAAGCCAGAAAGAAAACAATGGGTAAAAAAATTATTTGGCTCCTCAGAGTATAATCATCTATTCAGTGATGCATCATCCAATATTGTGATGACACAGGCTAGAAGTTCATCACAACTCTTCTATATAAGATAGCAGTAATCGGCTATTTTCTACAATTCAGTATTTCATTAAATCAGTCATCACAGTACAAATATTTCTGTTACTTTATCCTCTCACAGCTAGTTTAGGCTCATTAATACCTCATTGTTTATACTGCTCACTAGTCCATTTCTTTCTAAGAAATACAAACTAAGAAAAACAGACCTAGGTACCCAGCCATAGTCATAGTCTCAAAGCTAAGCGCTTCTTCAGTTTACACCATACACCTCCATAAATAGCCATGGCAGTCTGAAAAGATTACTGCTTTATAATCTTTATCACATATTTCTAGCTTAATTATCATGAGTCAAAAACAAATAAACAGTCTTTCAAATGGTTGAAACTGTACATATTTTATAAATGGTCTAATAATTAAATATAAAATGCTAAAACATATAAAATATGCTTCCTATTACCAAGAAACATAAGGCACAGAATTAAATGATTTTAATATTTTATAAAACCACACTTGGGTGAAGGTACATTTCTCTAAGTTAAGAATGTCATTCGCTCAATGAAGCAAGCAGAAAAATAACGAGAAGGTTTTCTGTTACAGATAGAATACATATAGAAGCTCACAATACCATCAAGAAGGTCATCAGTGGAAACTTTTTGCATGATGTTTCTTGTAGTATTAGTCACTGGAGTATATCCAAGAATTAGGTTAGAGAGGATAGATTTGTCCATAGGATTAAGTTCTATATCAGGCACTTCTTCATATTTCTTATTTGGATGCATCATGCTAATTAATATTAACCAAAATAAAAAAAATAGTGGAAAAAGAATTTCCTATAATAAAGAACACAAACAAAATAATTACAGAACCTAACAACGGCAAGAGTCATCAAGATTTCTATGCAAATAATATAACTAATACTAAGAAAAGGCATGAGGAATTTTGATCTCCATTCCTCAGTAGAAAAAATAAAAACAATGCTATCCTAAAAGAAATATTGTGCTGAGCATCTCACCTAACGCAACAGACATAGTAGATCATTTTTCCTTTACATTTAATTTCACTGAAATATTTTAAAATTCAAGTCACACAGTAAATTAAAATGACACAAAAGCTAATTTTTAAACATCTTAGATTACTAATGCAAAACAGTAATAAATTTACTTATATAACTACTTAAATTAACTTACCAAACATCCTTAATAGGGATCACCATAAAAATGTCATTATTCAATTCTGAACTAAAACTCATGCTTTAATTATACCTAAATTTCTATTATTAAAATCAAACTCTATTAAGTTCAATAATCAGCTTTTATAGCAATGAGCTATTTATTGTTTTATCTTGCTGCTCAACTGTTCTGCTGGCTTCAGAAGAAGATGATCATTATATTTTCATCACTTAAAATTATTAACTAGTTAGCCAGAATTCTTACGTTCTTTTACATTTTAAGGTAATGTATATTGGGAACAAATATGTGACATAACTTTAGTAATTTGGGGCAATTCAATCCAGAGTCTAAAAGATGAGGGGTCATGGAATAAACTGTAATGCTCCACGATAAATTGAGTAATATTCCACAAAGTTATCTGTGGAATTTTTTCATTATGAAGCTTGGGAAATGTATGCCTAAAACTTCAAGATTAAGTGCTGATATTAGAAATTAAATACATTTAGAAATCATTATTTAACTTATTAACATTTAGAAAACATTACATAATTTAGGTATTTTTCTTGGCTATCATGACAAGTTTTACTTCAAAGCAAATTAAAGGGACCTAAGGATATAAAATTATAATAAAAACGTATCCTGCAAAATACATCACCTCTTAAATATACAACATAACAACACAAAGTAAACACAAAATTTCTTAGGCAACAAAGCATGAAAAAGAGCCATTTAACTTACCTGAACACTACTTTTTTTAGTCCTGCATTTAATTAGGTAATTTTTCAGTAGGAGTGTTCTGGTTTGTCTCCAAATTCCCACCTCCCTAATTGCAGTAGCCATGTTTTCTAGATGAGTCTGTTAAAAGGGTAGATTAAAAAAACTGGACCAACACAATCAAGCACATGCCATTTTTACTGGCAAAAGCAGACAGATGTTTTCGGTCTCAGGTTAGACAGAGGTAAACATACTGCAAGCTGTCTCTCCTACCTGGACAGACTGCATGGAACAGCAGCAGTATGAAGACCCTGAAAAGCAAACAGCAGCATATAAAACAAGAGGAAAACAAAATTCAATATACCACCCCAAAACAGTGAGCTTATCACTTTTTCTCTTATAATAGAGAAAATAAAAATACTCGAAGTAGGCACCAGAGCAAAGAGAGAGGAGAGAGAGGCCAGCTCCTGAAGCTCTCTACTTCTGGCTTGAGAAATAGGAAAGGGAAGTTGTCTGCTCAGGAAGAATGGGGAATTACCCAATTTTTTTTTTCTTTTCAACATTTTCCTGTACCCCCTGTCTCTAAGCAATCAAATGAGAGCAGCATCAGATTGCAATAATGAAAGCTTAGTGCAGCCAAAACTCTGAGGCAGGGGAACCCTTCTCTCTGGTAAGTGGAGCTCCGGTTCCAAGAAGGTATGGCCAAATCGCATTGCTTTCTTCTCTCTCTCTGCTCCCAGACCCTGAAGGCAGTAAATGCGGTTGCAGAAGTATGTGGCTCGATGGGGCAAAATAAACCCTAGTTTTCTGGCTGAAGGATAGAAAAGAGGAGCCACAGACAATCAGAAAGAACCATGGAAAGCAAATAAAAAGAAGAGCTCAGGAAAGCAACAATAAAGTTATTTATTAACTCCTAGACTAACCTCCGAGTAAGGCATCTGTGGATCTAATCCTATTCTGTGTACCGAAGACTTGACGAACTGAACAGACAGACCACTGCCCAGATCCAGAACAGTCACTGGGTGGCACACACTGAAACTGCACTACAGAGGCTTTTGAAAACTAAAGTGAAATTAGAACCACAGCTCAAAGAATGTGGGTGGAAACTTGTAACTGGAACCTAACCAGGTCAATAGCATGCTAAAAGAAAACATCAACACTCTCTATAAGATTAAAACAAAACTCAAAGTCTCATAGGATCCAAAATTACTGAGCAAATGAAGCATGTAGACCTCTGTGAAGAAGGGAAACTCAACAGATGCCAAAGATTTTGGAATTAGCTGACAAAATTTTAAAACAGCTATTTAAAAAGTGCTCCAGCAAACAATGGCAAGCACTCTTGAAACAATTAAAAACACAAAATCTCAGCAAAGGAACAAGCAATAAAGTAGCACTAAATAGAAATTTTAGAACAGGAAAACCCAATAGCAAATAAATAAAACCCAGGGAACAGGCTTGAAAGCAGAATGGAGACAACAGAAAAAGGGTCAGTGAACTTGATAGGTCCATAAAAACTGTCCATTCTGAACAAGAGAAAGAAAAAAGATTTAAAAAAAAATTAACAGTGTCTCAGAGAACCATGGGTTAGTAACAAAGGTCTGACCTTCATATTACCAGAGTCCCAGGAGGAAAAAAAAGTGTTAATGCTAAAAAAACATATATGACTGAAAACTGCCCAAATTTATCAAGAGAGAAAAATCTCCAGGTATCAAGAGGCTTGTGAATTCCAAACAGGATAAACCAAAGAAAATCTACACCCATACACATCATAATCAAACTGCTAAAAATTAAAGAGAATGAAAAATCTTGAAAGCGGTCAGAAAATAACTAGGCATTACCTACAGGGGAATCATGAGTTGAATGAGAGCAGATTTCTCCTAAGAAACTGTAGTGAAACTGTGACACTCATACACTGCTGGTAGGACTGCAAAATGGTTCAGCTGCTAAGGAAAACAATTTGGCAGCTCCTCAAAAAGTTAAACATGGAATCACCATAAGATCCCACTGTCCCACTTTTAGACATATACCCTAAAGAACTGAAAACAGAGACTCAAACAAGGGCATGCTCAAGCAAGTTCACAGAAGCATTATTCATAATTGCCAAATGCCCATGAATAGGTGAATAAACAAACTTATGTACAATGAAATATTTGGCCATAAAAAGGAATGAAGTACTAACAGATGCTATGACATGGATGAACATCCAAAACATCATGCTAAGTGAAAGAAGCCAGGCACAAAAGGTCAAAAATATTATGCAATTCCATGTATATGAAATTTCCATAATATATAAATCCATAAAAATGGAATGTAGATTGATGGTTGCCAGAGGCTAAAGGGAGAGAATGAGAAGAAACTGCTTAATGAGTAAGGGGTTTTACTTTGGAGTAATGGAAATGAATTTCCTCTCTCTCTCTTTATATATATATATATACACACATATACATATACATGTATATACATATATATTTTTTTAGCTGTATTAACCTGAATCACAGGTTGCATCCCACTTCCAGTGTAAATTTACCCTGTGGAGGTCCTTGGAGTCCTTTTTGCCAGTGGACCTGTAGGGGCTACCTCAGTTTTTCAGAAAGGTTACATTAAAGCTGAACTCCAAAGAGAAGTGGCCAGTGTCTCAAATGCAATCTCTGTGGTCCCTATTCCAATTTGCTTAACCCAGTGACTTAGACTCTCTACAGACCAGGAAGTAATGAGAGGGCAGCCTGGAGGAGACAACAGAAATGCCCTGTTAAAGGTTTTTCCACAGCAATTTGTACTGTCTTGTTTTACATAAACCTATTTGATGGGGGCTCTGGTGTGACTCTTTCCAAAATAAGAACAATTTATTTCAAACTGGTGACCATCTCCACCTAGATAAAAAAGTGGGCAACTTTTTAGAGCAGCTTGTCTTGCCCAAAGAAGTAAATATATAGAATTAAAGTTTGGATTATAAAAAAGCATCCTCTTTATATGCACAGAAGAGAAAATTTTTTTTAATTAACAATGGGATTAGAGACACTTTTTATTTTCTTTGTGCTTTTCTCTATTTTTTCAATTTTTTCATTCATACATGTTACATGTTCAATAGTAAAAAAAAGTAATTACACAACTAGACACACTGTAAAAATAACAAACGAGAACATTAAAAACAGCAAAACTAATCAAGAACAGAGGACTCATTAAAAATAAATTCTTTCAACAGCCTCACTAATGTGATATCAGATTCAGTAAAGAATTGATAATCATCTCTAGGCCAAAAAGAAATACACAAATAAGAAAAAAAAGAAGCCCACGCTCATATAAGGTTGTTTTGCTACAAAACACACACAGGAACATTAACCAGTACAGCAAGAATATTCTCAAGTTACCCAAAACACATCGACTTAGTGGTCACCGCTGAATTACTCATTTGGATTGAATGCCACATGCTTTTCATTTTTAGAAAACCGGCCTCTCATAAAGTAGCTAAAGGACTCACAATATTTTTCCTTCTTTGAGAATTGCTCGCTGAACTCGGGGTTCAAAGTTTATGAACCTTTGCACCCACCCCACCCCTAGTCAGGGCTTTCTGAAGCAGGACAGCCCTCCTCACCCCCAACATCCCTTGAGCTGCACAGGCCGCCACCACCACAAGCACCTCCACTGCTACCCCTGAGCGGCATCCGTCATTTTCTCCCAGCAGTTTGCAATTTTTAACTAAGAGACTGGGAGTCATGGAAACTGACTAATGGAAACGTTTGAGGAAGCAAGTTTATACATTCTTGGTACTAAGCTCTCCCTCAGGTGTGATGCCCACTGTGTCAGAACTTGATTTTTCTTCCTTGTAGTATGTGAAACACCCTATTATCCACCCAATGTATTTTATTTTTACTTTAGCTAGCCAGAATCAGATTCTACTCGGTCCAACTAAAAGCATGTAACCAATGTAACAGTGTAATGTGTTCTGAGCTGCATGGTTAGAATAATCACAAGGATGATGGTGATTTTCGAAGTGAAATACAGGAAAGACAAAGGGAAATGTTAAAAACAGGCTGCCTCACTCCGACAAGTAAGTGCAGAATCCCACTGCCACTAATGGGAGTGTGCAGAGGCAGATACAAAATTGAGAACCACTGAGGTCAAGTTTTTAAAATAGCTTTAAAATAATATTCACAGGAAAATGTTTTCTATAGAAGAGAACACACAACAACGAATCAAAGTCGTTACTTCAGTGTCTATTCAGTCCTCAGTTTTATGTCATTTCCTCCAAAGCACAAAGTCCCTTCAAAAGCAAAAGGTGCACTCATGCTGTTTTCTTCCTTTTGCTCCCAAGTTCTATTCTTTAGGTAGATTTTTTTTTTTTCCTCATCATTTTTCCTGTCAAAACGTCTGCCACTGCACTAAGTCTCTCATCCCTTGGAGAGTACCTTTCTGTTTATTGGCTAGATCATCTCATCAGTCTGACCTGGAGTGGATCCAGCCTCCTCGGTCATCCCCCTCCTCCAAAAAAGATTCACAGTCAACACAAACATAAACAGAGCTAACAACTTATTTAATAGCCATAAAAATGGCAACACCACATCTACATTTTTATTGTGGTACTTTAAAAAGATTTATCATTTGAATTAAAATAATACCTTTTCAAGAAGAGGGTAAACTATCAAGTAAACTTCCAACCTTATCTCTTCATCTACTTGAGTCTGGCTGGCACAGTAGGTGCGGATACTTTATTCAGAGGCAGGGAAAACCTCAGGTGGCCACTGACATCCAGCAGGCTGGCATTAACTGGCATTGTTTTCCCCTCCCTGAGCACACACAAAGAAAACGGGCCCAATCAGCAACTTCAAACACATTGAAAGAAGCTGGAATCAGTAAACATTTATGGAAAAACAATATCATAAAGAGGCACCAAAATCAACAAACACGGGGACTAATAATAATAATAATGCCTGAAGCAGAGTGATGAAGAGTGTGACCTCTGGAGCCAAACCAACTAAACATGAATCAAGCATCTGCTACTTACTAGTCTGAGACCTTGAGCAAGTTATTCATCCTTTCTGTGCCTAGCTTTTCTCATCTGTAAACAGAGTAAGAATACTTCTGGTTGTTAGAAGAATTAAAATTAGTACATGTAACATTGAAAATAGTTTCTGGTATATAGCAAGTAATTATACATGTTGATCACCACTCTATATAAAAGTGGTACAACTAATATCCTCAGAGAAAAAACATAGAATACCATATTCCTGAAATAAGAAAGTAATTGAGAAAAAACTACTAAAGGACTTGGAAATTAAACAGACTGATAGAAATACAATTCTTAGGAGATGAGGTGAACAGCACCTAAAGCAAATAAGTGAGTCAGAATGAAGACTGAGTCAGGAAATCCCCCAGAATGGCAAAAGGACAAAGAGAAAAAAAATGGAAGTATGAAATGAAATCAAGTTATGCAGGTGAGCCCGTATTATGACTGACCTGAACAGATATTTCACATATCTGTAAGCTCTAATCATGTGAAAAAGTTAAACTTCAATAACCCTGAACTTCTATCCAAGTTATTAAGATAAAACACCTGAAGAAAATTCAATTGACTTTCTTTCATGATACGAAATACTTGTGTTGGATGTCTGATTGAAAAAAATGAAACATTCTTAACAGTGATTCTTCATAAATTTTCTAATGTTCATCTAAACAGTATCCTCGAAGCTGTAGTCAGGTTTTTGTAAACTGACCCAACAATGAATCTATTTGCCCTCCTCACCCCCTACAACACACACAGTGTCTAAGCAGGCCTAAGGGGACTAAATCAACCAAGGACCGCTCTTCACGGTAACGTCAAGTACTCCTGCAAAGGATCCACTGGAAATCATGGTCGCCTAGGAGAATACTGTGCTTCCTCTTCAAGTGTGGGGACCATACTGTCTCAGGGAACGTTTGCACTTTGGAGAGAAGACAGAAAGAAAAAGAATAAAAAAGGGGTGCCTACAACTCACACTGGTGGGGTAATCACAAAAGTCCCCTTTCTCATCCATCCCCCACTGTCCTGAAAGGTTTTGAGTGGGTAAATTGGGGTGAAATTTTCAAATGGGGAAGGATGTGGGACGGCAGTGCGTTCTATACTGAAAAACTCAGCCAAAGATAAAGAGATGGTGTCTGAAATCAAACCAAATCCTCTGGGTAGGGGAATGAGATTTCCTGAAAGATGGAGATTCACTCATGAAAGCAGTGCATACAACAGCAAACAGGGCTGCAAATCAGAAATGAGGGATGGCCAGCAAGGGAATATCTGTGAAGAGTTTAACTTCTCAGGTGCTTTTTTTTCTTGAGTATAAGAAAATCAGTATTTAGCACAGCTGTAAATTTCCTTTCTATACTGCAATTCCCTTTAATGACCCCTTATGTGGTGGCATTCAGAAGAATTAAAGGATATGTGGCAGATCCCACATTTAACATTGGTGCTAAATGGGAACAGGACCAAATATCTAGTTGTTCAATTGCTAATGCCAGAGTTCATAAGTTACGAGTGAGCTGGAAAGGTGGAGACCACCATACAACATTAAAAAGCAGCTTTTTGAGTAGACAACACATATAAGGTCTTCTTTTCTGCAACATACGATAGATGATCTTTGAAAGCACAAGTTAACAACTGAAATATAATATAAAATAATGGCATACTGTTAACAAATAGGAACTCTTTCAAAAAATTAACAATACTTGATATAATTCCAACTCAGTGTCACCAGTGGAGAACCTCTAAAACTCTTTTAATAAAGCCAATTTCTAACTGCTAAAGAACAATGATGAAGACACAGAAATGAGGGTACAAAATTATTTTTAAAAAACTTTTAAAAGTTACTTTCCATTGCCCCACATCATTCCTCGGGAATGGATTTTTAAAATAGAGTTTTAAAGAGTAATTAGGGAAGTTTAAAATACCTAATGTCGCTACAGGTTTAATCAAATACTTAAGTTCCCTACGTAATTTCTTAAGATAAAAATAATTCTTCCTAAATCGAATAAATTGCAAGAAAATTGAAAGCCCACTAAAACTAAAGTTAATCTCCCTTTTCTAATGTATTAATAATTGACTTAAAAAAGACTAGGAGTTACATAGTCCAAAATTCAATATCAAAAATTCATTAAAGAAATATTCATTGCTACATTATACATGCTATGAAACACGATTTTACCTTTCTCAAGAAAATAAAAAATGTACATGACCATTAGAAATAACTGTTAGAGAAAAATAATTTGTAATATAGTAGCTTTATTTCTGAGATGAATGAATGAAGATTATACCCTATAAAATAAAATTGGGTCATCCTGACGTGCACAGCCAGCAGGTTGAGAGATACGGTCAGTCATTTCCTTAGCAAGCTTGAGAGATTTTCAGAAAGGCTCTTAGCTGAAAATGTTCCCTATCTCCAACAGATGACTGTTTGAAGTCACTTCTGGTCCACCCACTCAAGCGGTGCTGATTATCACTCCCTTGTTTCACATCTATATCCAATAAGTCAACTGTAGCTGCAGTTACCATACCGTCAGCATTATTTGTTTACATGTCTTAATTTTGAACTTCACCATGAGATCCTTGACAAGAGAGACTGCCTTATTTATCTTTGCTTCTTTACCACCAGTGGTAATATTATAAGCAACAGCATCACAGTGCACACACATTTCTTTTTCAAGGTTTACTGAGAGTCCTGACAGATCAAAGGTCTGCAAACTATGCAATGGTCCAGGTGGGTGCTAAATCCAGCTCACAGCCTGTTTCATACAGCCTGTAACTTAACAGTGTTTTTTCACATTTTTAAATGGCATGGTGGGGCAGAGGAATAATAATTTTTTGTGACATGTAAAAATTATACGAAATTCAAAGTCAGTGTCTTTAAATAAAGTGTTATTGAACACAGCCATGCTCATTCACTTCCGTATTGTGTATGGCTGCGTTTGCCACAATGGCAGAGCTAAGTAATTTAAACAGAGACTATATGGCCTGCAAAAACCTAAGGTATACTCCCTAACTCTTTATAGAAAAAGCTGGGTGACCCCTGTTATGGACTAAAGAAGGAAGAAAGAAGAAAAGTGTGGTATTTAATGTTCACTGAAGGATTTATGCACCAAACATAATGGCAAAAAAAAGTTAAGATACTATCACTAACTTTGCAGGTAGATAAATTTTAATATAATGTGATCTATGCAACGGGGAAAAAGAGTTTAGGAAAGAGTGGAATAGAAATTCCAGGCAGAGGAAAAGAACGGAAAGGCTGTCCTCAAAAGGGCTTGACTTGTATAAAGAACAGGGATGCCATACCAGTGATAGGGCAGAGGCACAGGCAAAGTGAAATGGGCAAAGGGCACAGGTGTATGCTCTAGATGACACTGAAAAGACAGGCACCAGAAATGGGTGGTGAGATCCCTTTACGCAACATCAGATGCCTTTATTTTGTGCATTCACATTTAGCACTTTATATCTCTTCTTTTTCAATTTTTAAACCTAAGAACAATTGTTTAATTGCCTGGCAAACAGCTGTTTCACTCGTCTACTCACTCACCTAATTTCCAGACCTCCAAAGCTCCCACCCACAGCATCTCTCAGATTAAAACCTTGATTCCTACTTCAATGAGGACACTTAAGTGACCAGAAGAAAATTCCAAAATGTCCCACTATTCCTTCCATCCACTTACCTACAGCTGTGCCCAAGGCAATAATGTATTTCAACAATGTGTCATTTTTGCCTAAACTGAAGATTGTTTATTAGAACTCTGAACCATACAAGCTTTAAAATAATCTGTCATTAACTATACTTTTAACTTAAGACTTATTTTTTGGAAGAAAGGGTTAGGAGCCTATTTGGCAAATGACTTGAAATTCCTGCCCACCTACCTACATCACTGGCTTCTCAACTAAGAAAATAAAAGGACTATAAAATTAAGCCTCTTAATACAACAGGGGATAAATTATAAATGCTCTCTTCTTCTCTAGTGTTTTAAAATATACTGAAGTTAGTGCAATAATAAAATTAAATATTAATTATCTATATTTAACCTAAATTTTATGACACTATTTCTTACTGAATGGGGAAAATAACAATGCAATCGTGGTAACCCACACGACAAGTTATCGAAGCCCTTTTCTTATATATAATAGGTTCCTAAGAGCTTGTCCTATTTTTAATTTGCACACCAGTAAAGATTACAATTCAGTAGAATATTATAAAATTCTTTTATGCGATCATCCTCTCAATTTAACTCGAGGGCAGAAATATAAAGTGTATTCACCGTGGTAGTCCTAGCATGTAGTTTAGTATCTGGAATACAAAAGACATTCAAATACACATGTAACATTAATAAACTTGCTTTTTCCAAGAATATATGAATTCCCTGTTCGATGGAAAATGCACTTACACAGCACATATTCCAGGATTAATGCCATGTTGTTTTGATTTTAACACAAATACCCAGAGCCCTAATAATGTTCTCCTGTCCCTAAATATACGTAATTAACGATCTCTGGGCGGACTCCAAATATAGTGGATAAAGCACCAGAATTTCGAGTCTGGCATATCTGGGTTGGAATCTCAGTTCTACCTTTTTGCTTGTTGGAGATCTTAAGGAGTGACTTAACCTTTTTGTGACCTATTTTCCATTTGTTCCCAACTAGATTAAACCTCCAACCTCAAAGGGCTGCTGTCAGGATAAAACGAGATAAAACTGAGACTGGCTCACAGTTGGGAGCCAACTTTTCTCCCCTTCTGTTCTTTTAGAACGTCTTCGATAGAAAGCACACCTGATTATCTTTATTCTTTCTTACTTACTTATTTCAAAAAGCGTATCTAAGCCTCAGGAGCACAGCAGAAACCCCGGTAAACCAGTACCGCCTCCGGCCGAGATCGGAGCCCGTAGCCTGCCCAGCTTTCCCACCAGCGGAGATGGGCTCCCGCCCGGGGCTCTTCCCGGTGTTTTGGGAACCAGCGGGTCACGAGACCTGCGCGTTCGCACCTCCCTCAGCTCTCAGCACGCACCGGAGCTACCAACACGAGAGCCCCGGGGAATGGCGAGCGCTAATTACCCAGGTGTTCGCAGGGAAATTTACTTCCAGAACATTTCCCCTCGCTCTCTAGCGGTGCCGATGCAGGAGGCGACCGCGTCCCACCTGCAGTCGGGCGCTGGTACCTCGGCCCCTCGGCATTCGCAGGCCAACACCCCGGGGAGCGCGCCCGGCTCGCGCCCGGCAAACCCCGACCCGGGAGCTCCGTGTCCCGGCAGCTCGGCCCCCGTCGCACCCCGCCCCTTAGCCCCCGCTCCCGGCTCCTTCCCCGCCCCGCCGCCCCTCTCGCCGACCTCCCCGCCGCGGTCCCTCCTCGATGCTCCCTCCCGGAGAGCGGGGCCCCCCCTCGGGCGCGCCCCGGCGCCCTCCTCACCTCAGGACCGGAGCCGCAGCGCGGTCAGGCCCGGACGCGCTCCTCCAGCGTGCACCGCGCGCGGGACGGAGCTTGGAAGTGAGCGCGCGCGCGCGCGCGCCCCCGCCGCTCGGCCCCGAGCTTCCCAGCGCCGCAGGGCCGGGAGCGCGCAGAAAGCCCAGCTCTGCCGCCCGCCGAACGCCCCTGGGGGCGGAGCTCCTAGAGGACGGCCCCCGCGGACGCGCGCGCTCCCGCCGCTCGGCCCTGCGCGTCGCGGCGCAGGGTGGGCGTGCCCGGCGCCCGCGAGGGGAGCGCGCCTGGGGACGGGGCTCAGAGGGGGCGGGGCGAGCGGGAGTCCCGCGCGCTCGCCTGCCCCGCCGCAGAGCCGCAGGAGCCTGTGACGAGGCTCGGTGCCCGGACTCTGGGCACCTGGGAGCCGCCGCCACCGTGGGGACGTCGCTGCGCCTTCCCTGGAGTCCCCGTCAGAAACAGCGGGCTTGAAGTCAGGGGCTCGCGTTTTGTCCAGACCCTGCCGCCTCCTAGCGTGTGACCGTGGCCCGCTGCCCTCTCCTCTGCCTCCCGGCCCCGTCCGGTGTCGGGGAACCTTTTTTCTGTTTGCCGGCCTCCGAGCAGGCCCCACCTGGGCTGCGTTTCGGTTCCCGCCGCAGTGCCCAGGGTGCAGCGTGTTCGTTGTCATAACTGCTGCCTCTTTCCCCCATCAGACACCGACCTAGGACACTGAGGGTGCTTTCAGTTGCTAAACTGTCCTCATGAGAGTCTGGGAATGTGGTGGATCCTGAATTTTCCAAACGGCCTGAGACATAGGCATCATGAGAGATACTAAACAGCACTAATTTTTGTTAAAAATATAAACTGCTGTTCTGTTTTATTGCCCAACTGACCTAAATGGTCAAAAGTTACTGAAAAGGAAAAAAAAAAGCTCACAACACTAGCATTACAAGATTTTCCTCCCAAGATTTCTGTATGGTCACACTTTTTTGTACAGTTCTTTACTTTTGGGAACTTATTTAAAGATGTTTTAAAACTTCCATAATCTTGTGTACATCGAGTATTTTTTAGGAATTTACATTTTTTCCCTGTTTCTCACATTTTAAACTAGTCTCCCCAACAGCCACTCTGATGCAAAGTTCTACCAAAACACAAAGAAAAAAATCAAAGAATCAAGTTTTATTCATGCTTTTACACATAGATTATGTAGGAAATTCAAAGAGAGCAGAATCCATGGTGATTAAAAATCTGTCAGTAGATTATTCAGCCATAAGAAGAAAACCAAGGCCTACCATTTGCAACAACATGGCTGGAGCTAGAGGGTATTATGTCCAGTGAAATAAGCCAGGCAGAGAAAGACAAGTACCAAATGATTTCACTCATTTGTGGAGTATAACGCGAAGCAAAACTGAAGGAACAGAATAGCAGACTCACAGACTCCAAGAAGGGGTGAGGGAGGGTAGGTGGGGAGGGAGGGAGAAAGCGATTGAGGAGTATTATTGGCACACATGGTGGGGGGGCGTCACAGGGAAGGCAGTGTAGCACAGAGAAGACAAGTAGTGACTCTGTGGCATCTTACTATGCTGATGGACAGTGACTGCAGTGGTGTACGGGGAGTACTTGATAATATGGGTGAATGTAGTCACCACAATGTTTTTCATCTGATACCTTCATAAGAGCATATATCAATGATATTTTAATAAATAAATAAATGCCCTAAAAAAAATATCTGGCAGTGGGAGTGGGGGGAAAGGGAAACAGAATGTCCTAGAAACTACATCAGAAAACTGAAGAAGGCAGATAATAAAGACTATTCATCATAGAGTTTTTCTCTTTTGAAATATCTAAGACATTTCAGTTACAAATTCAGAAGAATGCACTCCTAATGGTCTAAGATTTGTTGGCAAGTAAATATATGGAGATCAAAGGTAAATAGACTTGGTAAAAATCTGTTACTGAAATACATATTCACCTCAGCTCTTCAATTGTACTTCTCACTAGATAAACTCGATTTGCTTTAACTTCAGAAGTCTACTCACCATTTCTACCACTATTCCAGACATTTGTTTCCTCTGAGTTTCCTACCCTTGTATTATTTTATCATTCATTCTGTCTGCTTGGGCTTCAAGATAACGTGACCAAAACCCAATTCTTCTCTGAAACTCATCACTCCGACAAAATGATCTCTCCTTCCTCTCAACTGCACACAGGCTACCATCTTGTTCTCATCGATTAAATTTTAAGTAGTTTGAGATAAAGAGCTTTTTCATATAGTAATTTAAATGTCCAGGTCTTATGCATCATAGTGTGCAGTAAATGTTGATAATACTACTGAGGAGAAAACACATGTACAAGAATATATGAGAACTGTTGTCATTATTATACCTGCACAATGTCACCACTCACCCAACAAAATCTGCCACATAAAATAATTGGAAGATATTAAATTCTTCTTATAAGTTGATGACAAAATTATGATGATAACATGATTGTGGGAATAACAGGATACTAAATAAGACCTTTTAAATAAGCAGACTACTAGAAAGTAATATACTGGCCATGACATATTTTACTGTCTCTTTGAGCAGTCTATTCATCAGACTGTGTGTGTGTACCTTGTAAATAATTTAGCTGCATAATCTCAATCTAAATTTCCATAGTTACCAGGTCTCAGTACTTAATAAGCAGCTTCAGGGAAGATGTTCCTTCAGAGCTTCAGTATCTAGGAAATAGCAAACAAGCCATACTGCTCGGTTGTCATGGTGGCAAACCAAATCCCCATATCTCATTAATAGATTTTTAGACAAATAAATCACATGGGAATACATAGATCATAGAAGGCATAGGTTGAGATTTAACAAGTTGCCTAGCTGAACAAAATAAACAGCTAACTGGAATTTTGACAATATTTAATGTAGAGAAAGAGAATTAGGCTGGCTATTCTAAACTCCACCCCATATCCTAACCTCCTGCTGGTGAACAATGTATTCTGTTTGTGTTGTGTTTTTACTTGCTAGAGACCAAAGCTTTATAATAGATTTCTTATGTTATTTTAGCCAAAACTAAGAGCAAAATTGCTAAATTGTTAGGGTATTTTCTTTCCTGATGTTAAAACAGAACATTATTTTGCATGATTATTGAAAATTACATATACCACTTTTAAAGTCTATTACTATTGAACAGTCTTTATTACTATTTGTTTTTAAACATTTACCATTTCTACAAGCTAAAAAAAGTTGTCAAGAGAAGTGATGTAGTTTCTAAATTCAAGGTTTAAATTAGGTATAAAATTTCAAAGAATTTCAAATTGGTATATTTTTCTAGAGTAAGGCAGGACAAATAAATACAGTATTGACTGAAAAAGTAGAAAGAAAGTCTTGCATCTTTAACAATAAAAGTCCAAACTACCATCTCAAATGTGGCTGAGATTGTTATTAGACAGCTTAGAGAAGTGTTGATTAATTAATAATTGGTGGAAGGTTGAAGACAGATTGACTTAGTTTGTTTAGTTTTCAATACAACTACTATTATTGTTACTCTTGTTTTTACTACACCAAAAAGAATTCAAGTACTACATTCTTTCTTTGTGTTTTTCTGGACAGGAAAATTAGTCAAAGAGATTAATATTTGAAGATTAGCCAAATTCGATATTTAAAATCTCAACCAAGGAACCAACCAGTATATAGTGGGTGCCTAGTATTCTCGCGCAGCAAGAACTCCAGCTTTGCAGATGTGCCCAGAAAAAGGTGAAGAAATCAACAATGATTATGAAAGACAAAAAAATTATAATAACAATTAAAGAGCATTAAATGGAAGGTAATATTTATTCCACTCTTAAAGTGTGGTGCAAACTCTTAAGTACGATAGAGAAATCATTGAGAATGGAGTTACCTGTTAACTTCAGGAGAAAAGACGGGCAGATTGCATTCACCAGCATGGAGAATCTATTAAAGGGCAGAGAGATACAAGCCTGCACAGGTTTTTATAAACAAAAGGTAACCAATTCACCTAAGAGAATAAGGTAAAGACTAAAAAAGAGATGACTGGATTGCTGCCTGTTCTTTGCCTCTTCAGTAAACAAAATGGACTTTAAAGTGAAGATGTGACAAAGTAGAAAAAGGACTGAAACGCAAGAAAGGTGAGGAGATAGTATGGGAATACCTATCTGTTTCTAATAAGTTTGTGTTTCCAGGCACAATTACATCCCACAGCTGTTTACAGGTAACCTAAGACCTGTTACGTTGCTGGGAAGTTCAGAGAAACATAAAAAATGAGAAAGATAATAGATCACCTGCTTTAAAAAAGTGGTAAAGGTAGACACTAAAAACTTTAGAACAAAAAAATAAAAGTTCAGAGTACATGATTAAATATATTTTGTGAACATTTAGAAGACAATTTGGTGGTCACTGAAAACCAGACTAAAGGTAAGTCATACTACACTTATTTCATTTGATCTTTGAGTTAAAATGGGAATTGTATAGTCATGGTATAAGTTAATTTCAGCCAACTTATTTATTCAACTTTTTCATGATATTTGTGGATGACACTCTAAAATAAGGTGAAGACATAAAAATCATTCAGGTCAAATCAGGTTGAAGCAAAACCTACATAGCATAGAAAATATGACTTAAGACAGAACCAGGAAATAAAATTATATGACCAATTTGAACTTTGAGCTAAAATCTGAAGATCAAATTGAACAAATATATGAAAATCCCTTTGTTCAAATTGAAGATTAAAACCACACAAGTACAAAATAGGATATTCTGCTTAGTCATGGGAAAAAACATCAAAAGGTTTTATTGTCTGCCAAGATCAATATGAGTTAATAATATATGTCAGGTAGCTTGCAGTGATAACATCTAACACTTCCGTTTGACAATACTGTGTCCACAAGCACTTGTCCCATCCTTTCATTTGAGGGATCCCCTTGCCAGGATTCCCTTTAGGATCCATTACCCTGTGGAACAGGCAGAGTAATGCTCCCAGTCCATGCAGAGATAGTCACATCCTGATCCCTGGAACCTGTGAATAGGTTACCTTACAGGGAAAAAGAGGATTAAATTTGCTCACTGCTGACTTTAAAATAGGGAGAGCATTCTGGATTATCCAGGCGGGCCCAACATAAGCCTTTAAAGTGGAAGAGGGAGGCAGAAGAGGAGGTCAGAGTGATTCAGTGTGAGAAGGACTCACCCCACCATTGCTGGCTTTAAAGATGCAGGAAAGGATGCAGGTGGCTTCCAGAAGCTGGAAAAGGAAGGAAATGGAAATTTACGTAGAGCCTCCAGAAATAAATGCTGCCCTGCTAACACCTTGATTTTTATCCCAGAGTGAACTGGGTGTGGACTTCTAACCTCCAGAACTGTAAGATAATAAATTTGTGTTGTCTTAAGTCACTAAGGTTGTGGTAATTCATCACAGCAGCAACAGAAAAATAATACATCCCTTACCACTTAATTTCACTCTATGCTACGTATGTATGTTATTATTTAGCACCCACATGTCTTCTATTTTCTTTGCTCCGTCTAGGTAAGCAACGTGCTGCTACAGAAAGGACAATGAACTATCACTTGGATATGGGATTCAGAAACTTAACAACAAATGTGACTCCATAATCACATATACACAGTTAGCCTTTATAATCACTAGTTTCGTAATCTGTAAAACAGGATTAAAAAACACATACCTTCTTTGACTCTCTGGGTCACTTCTAGGAGTTTTTGAGATGAGGTGTGTGAAATAATAAAAGCCAATATTAAGCACATAATATGTGCAACACACTGTTCTCTATACATGTAGCCTGTTATTTAATCTCTACAATAACAAAGTGAGCTATGCACTACTGTTTGTCCTCCACCAAGGTAGAGAGAAATACTGTGAATACAACAAAGCACTGGAGAGTCCATAAATATATGGGCATTTGTAGGGAGCCAATATGCAATGAAGAAAGAAGTTCTTTTCTACGAGTAATATTTCTGAAAACATTTTCTTTTTTATTTAAGCTTTACTGACATTCACTTTCAATATTTGTTCCTTGCTCACTTGCATCACAGTTATTCTCTTCATTAATCTGTCCATTCGTTCTGTAAATAATATTTGTAGAGTTCCTATTACGGGTCAGGTAATACCGTAAGCACTGAGAATAGAATGGTAAATGAAACAGACAGGGTGCCAGCTATCAAGGACTTTAAACTGGGATGAGGGCTATAGGTAAAAAATGGGATGTGCCATGCAGTGTGGTCAGTGGCATCATGTGAACAGTGGTCTGTAGAGGACATACGTGATTCATCTGATACGCACCCGAGAAGTCAAGGAGATTGTCCGGAGGAAATCATATCTATACTAACATCTGAAGGCTAAGTAGGAGTTAAGCAAAGGGGAAGGAGGGAGGCTCTGTTGTAATACTGTTACTTTCAATGTTTTAGCCTCTTCCACATTTACACTGACTTTCCTTTTCTCAGCTACCTCTACAAACTCAAATCCGTCCCGGTTTAAGATTCATTCCAAAATTCAATTTGATGTTATCTCTGATGTGAAATTTTAAAATGTTTCATACTGAATAAGGCTTTTGTCTATAATCCACTTTTATCTGATCCCACATTCTCTTAATCCAAGGATCAAGCAATGTTGTTCTAGACTACTTTATTTCCCTACGCAGTTAGAACATGGTCGGCTTTTATTAGCTAATCATACTATAAATAACAAGTGAAAAATAAATGTCCCTGTATAGATTTAATTCCTGTATTTACCTTCTTGTGCCAATAGATGGCGCTAGTTTGCCTGAGCCATAAAAATGCTGATTCAGTTTACCTTTCCGGAAACTAGTAAAACCAACCAATCGCAGGGTCAGGACACTAGAAACTGTCCAAATTCAACTTTAAATGATCCTGGTTCTTCAATTTATCCATAAAAAATTAACCCAGTATCTTCCTTTCCTTTTGAACAAATAGGACAGTAATAAAATAAATTACCTGTACACACCTGCCTGATTTATACCTCTCCATTTCTGCCCATGTTTTATTTTCATTTCTTTTATTTTGACATTCTAATGATATTTTCATTATAACATCGTAACCTGGTGAATCAGACTGCTAGTTGTTCCCTGTTACGTCCTCCACCCTCCCATCTCCTTATCTAAACTGAGGCTTTTCCCTCAATTTGGAAGAACCACACCCTCTCTTCAAACACTTGCCCCTCTCTTATTACTTTTAGAAATGACCAAATCCCACTCTTTCTTCAAAACACATCTCAGCTAGCACCTCTTCCATTAAATTTCTCCTGCTACAACCACTAGAAAATGCCTTCTCTCGATTCCCTTTCATTATTTTAACAAGCCTAGTTAAAGCCTATTTTCTTTGATAGCAAGTGTAGCATGCATTATTCTAATGCTCTACACGCGCTATAGTGCAAGACTTTCTGCCTTATGATTGTTTATGAACCATTCTTATAACATTTGCCTTGTGAGTGCACGGACTATTTTAGTCATTGTTATATGTCCTGATATATTTAGCACAATATTATACATGGGGTTGATTTGAATGATAATCTCTATAAGATTGTGGCCAAAAAAATCTAAAAATAAAAAATGAGGTTCTTAGTGATTATCTCTTGGATAATTTTGATGAAATTCATTAGTAAGAACTTTGGAGCCAAATCATCTTTTTTATCTAGAAATGCCAGTCATGACATGAGACTCCCACCTCCTCCAAATTTATAGCAATGATGGATAGAATACAACTATTTTGAAATAATAAAGCTGAGTTCAAAATTAAGAAAGCAAAAGCTTTGTATACCAAAAATGAAAAAGAAATTCAAAGTCATAGCAGTAAGAGCCAGGAGTTGAGGTTTCACAGGACCAAGAGCTGTGGCCCTATGCCACTTAATGAGGAGCTGGAATTAAAATTTCTGCACAGCCTAAGACCTTAAACAGGTTTTTACTTTTTGAACCCTAAGGAAGTTGCTAAGAACTTATTTTCTACCCAGTGGCCTCAGTTAGGCAGAGGTAGAGAGTATGGTTCCCATGAAAATTCAAAGTCCTGGCCTACAGAAATTCAGTTTTATGTTATTATTTGAAAACAGAATCCCAAACTTGGAAACAGAGAAACTACCAAGCTCTTAGAGAAGCAAATATAAAAATCCTTGGTAAGGACACTTGCACAACTCAGAACTGAGAAGAATCCCGTAGAATAAACAACCTTCACTGAAGAGATGCTCTCAATAAAATTGCAAGAGGACAATACACCACAAGGGAGAGTCAGCAGACACATCAGATTGAAAAAAAATTATGCCCAAATAACTTCAGTGGATAAAAAAAACCATAAAAGAATAAAATGGTTAAAATCACAAAAGAAAGACTACAAAATAAAAATAAAATGAAAGAACATAAGATGAAAAAAAGAATATGAGTTTTTGATTCATTAATTCTTTTGACAAATATTTACTGAACATCCACAAAGTTCTAAAACTGTTCTAGGTGTTGGAGATAAAATAGTGAATTAGATATACAAATTCCATATTATCATAGAGCGTATAGTTCATTAAAAAAAAAAACTCAACAAATAGTTTAAACAGACAGACTAGAAACAGCGGAAGAGATGATTATTAAACTGGAAAATAAATCTGAGAAAATTACCCACATGATAAGTGAGTATAATAAGTACAGCACAGAGGGGTTTTTTTTTTTTAAAGAAACATATAGTAAAGACATTTGGAAGACAGAATAAGAAGACTGTACTTTTACTAGAAGTTCCAAAAAAAGAGAAATGAGATCATGGAGGGGAGGAAATATTCAAAGAAGAAAATGGCAGAGAATTCCTCAGAATTAAAGACAGACACGACCCATGGAAAAATACAACGAGTCCTTAACAGGATAAATTTTTTAAGGGAAATCAATGTCTAGACACTTTTAGTTAAAATTGAAAAGCATCCAAGACAAGGGGAAAAACTGTCTGCAAAGTATCTAGACTGACAAAAGAAACCTCATTGACCAAATAAAATTGAAATGAAAATTTTAAAGTGCTAAGGAAATTCTATTCTTGGCTAAACTGTCGTTCAAAGTGAGGTTGAAAGTCATTTTCAGAAAAAAATCAATAGAGTTTACTATTGTAAAAACTGCTAGCAGATGTACTTCAATAAGAAGGAAATTTAATCCAAAAGAATGATTAAAATATTGGGGGAAACTAAATAAGTATTAACTATAATGATGATAATACATTCAACCAAGAAAATTAAACCATTCTACCATGAAAGATGAAGAGGTCAGGGTTTAAACATTTTGTGTTTCTAAATTCTGGATTTTTGGGGGGAAGAGGCTGCAATTATTACTACCACCACTAGGTAAGCTCTAAATACTTGTGAGATACCCGAGGCATCATATGTTCCTGAGGACCCACTTTGGTTCCATGTGTCCTCTGCTCAGAGCAAATTAGATAAAACCCATGGATGCTCAGTAAGTTGTCAATGGATACCATACACAGGTATGACTATAGCCAGGTATACCAGTCCCTGAGTCAGGTAGGGAAAATATAAATTGCCTCTAGACCCATTCCATCTGCTGTCTACTTAGCTCACCCTCAACTTTGATCTTCTAAGCTACAAGATTAGTGAAAAAAGCGATGGGAGAAGAAAAATGGTAGATGGGACATGTAAACATTTCATAATACAGGATTCAGGTGATGTGGACCTTTCATCTCATTTGCACTTTCTCAAATACACTATTACCCTACACCATCTCTTTCCCTTGCCTCTTGTATGCTTTAAAATTGGTTCAACAAATAGTGTGATTTTGGCATTGTAATTTGGTCAGGGAACCTTTCTGGATGAGCCCCTTGGGGGTGGACTTGGAGGCCACCATTACATCAGGGTAATTTCCCACTGATGTACAAATAAAAAGCACAGACAAACATATAACTCATAAGTAAAGAAGGGGAGAAAGGGAGAAGAAAAAAAATCACTCAAGTGGAAGGCAAGAAAGGACTAACAGAAATTTTAAAATGACATTAAAAATATTAAATTTTAACATTCTTGTCCTCTGTTTCAAGGATAGATAACTAATTTTTCATTCAAATTTCTGCTCACATAATTTGTTAGTGGTTTTATAGAATAGCAGGGTAAGAAGGATTCTAAAGCTAAGCCTCACTTCAGAGAAAAAAGACCTCCTTCATTTATTAGCAATGTCTGCCAAAAGCCACTGGAAATGAGAAGAAATAATACAAGAAGGGCATATTTGCCTTTTCTGATCCAGGTTTCCTCAGCTTAAGAAATCACCACCAATTCCAGAGCTTTCAAAGAATTCAATATTTTCTTTTAATGCTGTTTTTTCAACTGGTGCTCTTACAACTAATGCTTTTCCCTATCTAGGAAAAAAGTGAATCTGTACTACTAACTCAAATAAGAATATTTATAATATCCACAACTGCATCAAAACCTTAAGGTAATTTTTTTTTTTTGCTTCTGGCATAGGAAAGAAGGTCCAATGACATGCCTATAACTGGCAAGATATTTCAGCCATTATACAACTAAAGTCTACAAATGGTCACTGAGCTCTTACTGGGATATTTGCAAAGGCACGCTGTACCGGAGGAAACAAAACTGGAGAACATAGTTCCTGCCCACAAGAAACTTAAATGACAGTGAAGGAGAAATCCATGTACACAACCAACTGTAAAACAGCATATGATATCCATAGATCCTAAATCTAGCAAGGCTTCAGGATCATCCAAGACATTTTTTTTTCAATTGAGACACATCTGACATATGACACTGTAAGTTTAAGGTATATAACATGTTGACTTGACACATTCCTATACTGTAGTATGACTGCCATTGTAGAGTTAGCTAGCACCTCTATCATATCACATAATTATCACTTCTTTTTGTGGTGGGAATAATTAAGATTCAGTCTTTTAGCAAGTTTGATGTTTATGATACAATAGCATTGCTTTGACACATGAATCATAACTTAGCTGGGTGCGGAATTCTTCGGTAATACCCTTCCTTTCACACTCAGAACTGTGCAGACACACACATTTTGTTTTTATTGTCTGAACCATTTGAGAGTAAGCTGCAGACATCATACTTTCATCGCTAACCACCATAGAAGCATTACCTAAGAACAAGGGTGGTCTCTACCCCTGTGGGAAACAAGGATACAGAGTTATTAATTTCCTCACTTTCAGTCTTTCTTGGAAGAACATAAGCCCCAAAGGGGCAGGCACTGCTTCTTTATTAGTCTTTGCTATTTTTCCAGGGGCTAGACTAGTACCTGTCATTTATGGAACAAGGGTAGACAAGCTTTTCCTATAAACATTAGAGATCGGTATTGTAGGCTTTGCAGGCCAAGAGGCAAATCTAGGATAATATGTTATATATTATATTTTTTATATAACAAGACAGAAAATAGATTTCTACTATTTTTTAATTGACATAGTATTAGTAATTGAATATAATTTTTTGGTAACACTGTCGGGCTGGTACAGGGAGGAAGCAGAGGGTAGGCAGCAAGGGTTTAGCCACCAGAGATCAGTGAAGAAGAGATAGCTCTTTGGTAGAAGAGACACCAAGGGAAACAAAACAGACAGCCCCTGTCGCTGGCAGTCCCCAACCCCTACACTTCCAGTCCTAAGGAGGTTGTTTCCCAAGTGTTCTGCTGTACTCAGAGAACTAAGGTGACTTCAGAATGCTTTCAGTCGGTGGGAGTCTGGTGAGTGGATAGATCTAGGAAAGAGTTAAAATACATAGGTGAGAAGAAAGGAGGTAAACGGCAAGAGGATTAGATTTGGTCTCTGACACAACTATTTGGCTTTCAAAGCAGGAAAGCAGCCACAGACAATATACAAGCTAATAAGCATGGCTGTACCACAATCAAACTTTACTTATGGACACTAAGATTTGAATTTTGTACTATTTTCACATGCCACAAAATATTCTTTAAAAAAAAAATCACTGAAATTATAGTGATTAGCTAGTTAGCCATACCAAAACAGGATTTGGGTTGGATTTGTCCCCTTTAATAGATGCTTGAATGGAAGGAATGAAGGAAATGTTGAAGGAAAAATTTCTTAATGGTGAAATCATGAGACATATACAAATACAAAATAAACATATGTCAAAGATTTCATTTACTTGTTGAATAGTGGGGGAATCAGTCAGATGTTACAAGTGGTTCAAAGGAAAATCCACACTCATAATCAGAAATGCTGAAGTAGATTTACTCATGGATGCAGAACTGGGCAATAACCACAGGGCAATGAGTATTTGTATTCCTCTGGGCAACATTCATTTGCATTTCTAGAGGCAAGAATTATCTGCATTATCCTAACTTTTCTGCAACTTTGAGAGCTGTAAAACAGTTCAAAACCAAGGAGTAGCCTTGTCCCTACATTTGCAGCTATGTTAGGAAAACTGAGACTACTTACCAGGTAAAATATCAAGCATGATGGGATATTAAGCATGTTCTAACTTTAAAAATATAAAATTTAGAAGTTGGCAGAAAAGATGGCAGAGTATGAAAGCAATAAACCTCCTCCCACACACACACCAAAAAAGCAACTAACACTGAAAATGATCTGAAGACTGCAGAACAGACCATCTACAATTGATGGAGAGAAGACCACACAGAGAAGTATAAAGTGGTAGATCCATGACTGAGCAGGACCTACGCCCTTCCTCCATTCCAGCCCACCAGTGGAAGGGAGCGGAACAGAGCAGAGTGGAAATAAGGGCTCAGGAACTCTGCACATCTGGCCCTAGAGATCTGCTCTGGGAACACAAGTCCCAGTTGCATTGGGCTTTGGTGATTAATGAGACTGGATGCCAGGGAGAGCTGGAACACTCTGCGAGCTGAGACTCCTGCCACTTGTCAGGCACGCTCTGTCAATCCCACTGAGACCCAACACAAGGGCAGCAGTTTGAAAGCTCCACCAGCAGGAATGATGACAGAAGGGCAGGGGCTAGACAGAGCTTTCTCTACATAAGAAAAGGCAGGTGGATAACACTGCCCTAGCTGTGCCTCACTCCAACTGGTCAGGCACTTGTAGGAGCCAGCCACAAAGGCTCCATCCCCCTCCCTGGTGGCTCACCCTGAGACACTTCTGTACATACCCACCTGCCCACAGCTTTGGCCTGCTCAGCCCAAGGATGTCATACTTTGCTGCCTGATAGGTGGAGGGAGGCTTTGCTGTCTGACAGGCAAAGGGAGGCTTTCCAAGTTTTCCCAGCCCTCTGTCAGCCCAACTGGGTAGGCTCCCACAGGAGCCAGCTCCAAACACTACTTCCTCCTCGCTGGTGGCACAGTCCTCTACTGTGTGCCCCTGCACACACACTCTGCTAACCCCATGAGCCCAGCAGCACAGTTATCACTGCAGGGCAGGCAGAGGGCAGCCCCATCCATAATGATCCCAGCAGAAGTGCCATTGCATGGCCCACAAAGAGCCTCTGCTGACAGAGACCGACCACTGTCACCAGATAGGCAGAAAGATTGACCGCCCACCCACCAACAGGAACTGTGGCTCCACCACAAAGGTGAACCAGGTACAGGTGAGCAAAGAGTCTTGAGCTTCTGGGCACCACAGGATGCCTTCTTCATAAAGATAAACTCTCTAGACCAGAAGGCACAGCAGATCTTTCAAATACAAAGGAAGAAACACAGAAACTCTGACAAAATAAGGAGGCAGAGGAGTATTTCCCAAACAAAGAACAGGAGAAGGTACCACAAAGAGGGCTAAATGAAACAGAAATCACCAACTTTCTTGATAAAGATTTCAAAATAATTGAATATATGCTTACTGACCTGCAGAAAAGTATTAACGATCTCAGGGACAACTTCAGCAAAGAGAAAAGTTGAAAAAGAAACACTCAGCACTGAAGTATACAGTAACTGAAATGAAAAAATACCATGGAGGGAATGATTAAAAGACTGAAGTAGGGGAGACAATCAATGACATGGAAATTAGAGAACAGGAACACAACGAAGCTGAGGAACAGAGGGAAAAAAGAATCACTAAAAATGAGAGAATAATAGGACAGGTGTGTGAAAACTCCAAGCAAAACAATATTCATATAACAGGGGTACTAGAAAGAGAAGAGAGAGGAAAAAGGGGTAGAAAGTCCCTTTGAAGAAATAACAGCTGAAAACCTCTGCATCTGGGGAAGGAAATAGACACCTAGATCCTGGAAGCACAGAGAGCCCCTAACAAATGGAATCCTGGGAAGACAACCCTAGGATATAATAATTAAAATGACAAAGATTAAGGATGAAGAGAGGGTATTGAAAGCAGCCAGAGAGAGGCAAAAAATTACTTATAGGGAAACCCCATAAGGCTATCAGCTGATTTCTCAGCAGAAACTGTACAGGCCAGAAGGGAGTGGCATGAAATATTTGATGTATTGAAACAGAAGGACCTTCAATCAGGAATCCTCTACTCAGCAGGGTTATCATTCAGAATTGAAGGAGAGATTAAAAGTTTCCAAGATAAATGAACATTAAAAGAATTCATAGTAAAACAGCCTTATAGTATGTGTTAAATGGACTTCTGTAGATGGAAATGTTCTTAAGCCTGAATATTTTTCATCAGTGAAAATAAATGCACAGTAAAGATAGACAAATTACTTACCAAGCAAGTATAAAGTTAACAACAACAGCAAAAAAAGTAGTAAAATCACATACACACAAAATCAGCCAAGGGATACACAAAAAAATGCAGATTATGACATCTATACATAAAGTATGGAGGAAGATTAAGAATAAAACAGAAGTACTTTTAGACTGTGTTTGAAATAGAATAACCAAATATAGACTGATGTATATTTAGGAAACTATCTATGAACCTTATGGTAACCACAAGCCTAAAACCTATAATAGATACCCAAAAATATTTTCAAGAGCTCCAATCACAACACTAAAGAAAACCATCAAATAACAGAGAACAGTATAAAAGAGGCAGAAAGGATCAGAAAAGAACTACAAAATCAACCAGAAAACAACTAATAAAATGGCAGTAAGTACATACGTATCAATGACTGCCATGAATGTAAATGGACTCAATGCACCAGTCAAAAGACATAAAGCGACAGAATGGATAAAGAAACAAGATCCATCTATATGCTGCCTACAATAGACCCATTTCAGATCTAATGACATACACAGACTGAAAATAAAGGATGGAAAAAATACTTTATGCAAATAAAGGGAGAACAAAGAAGGAGCAGCAGTACTCATATCAGACAAAACAGACTTCAAAACAAAGAAAATAATGAGACAAAGAGGACATTACATAATGATAAAGTCCAACAAGAGTATATAACCATTATAATTATCTATGCACACAATATAGGAGCACCTAAATATGAAAACAAATACTAACAGAACTAAAGGGAGAAACAGACTGCAACTCAAACATATTAGGAGACTTTAATATGCAACTTACATCAATGGACAGATCATTCAGACAGAAAATAAATACAGAAGCAGAGACACTGAACAACATACTAAATCAGACGGACTTAGCAGATATATACAGAATATTCCACCCCAAAGCAGCAGGATACACATTTTTCTCAAGTGTACATAGAACATCCTCCAAAATAGATCACATACTAGGGCATGAAAAGAGCCTTGATAAATTAAAAAAGATTGAGGCTGTATCAAGCATCTTCTCAGATCACAGTGGTATGAAATTAGAACTCAATTACATGAAAAAAACCAAAAAGTTCACAAACACATGGAGGCTAAACAACATGATTCTAAAAAATCAATGGATCAATGAGCAAATCAAAGAAGAAATCAAGCAATACATGGAGACAAAAGAAAAAAATACAGGAGTTCAAAACATGCAGATGTTGCAAAAGCAGTTCTAAGAGGGAAGTACAGTAATACAGTCCTACCTCAAGAAACAAGAACAATCCCAAATAAGCAGTCCAAATCCCAACTAAAGAAACCAGAAAAAGAAGAACAAATGAAAGCAAAACTTAGTAGATGGAGGGACATAATAAAGATCAAGCAGAAATAAATAAAATAGAGAAGAATAAAACAATAGAAAAAGTCAATAAAACCAAGAGCTGGTTCTTTGAGAAGATAAGCAACATAGACAAGCCCTAGCCAGACTTATCAAGAAAAAAAGAGAAGGCACAAGTAAACAGAATCAGAAATAAAAAAGGAATAGGTACAACTGACACCACAGAAATACAAAGAGTTAGAGAATTCTATGAAAAAGTATTTCCAATAAATGGGACAACCTAGAAGAAATAGACAAATTCCTAGGAAAAGTAAAACCTTCCAAACCTGACCCAGGAAGAAACAAAATCTGAACAGACCAATTACCAGTAACAAAATTGAACTGGTAATCAAAAAACTCCCAACAAACAAAAGTCCAGGACCAGATGGCTTCACAGCTGAATTCTATCAAACATTTAAATAAGAGTTAATACCCATCCTTCTTAAAGTATTCCAAAAAGTAGGAGGGAATATTTCCAAACTCATTCTATGAGGCCAGCATCACTCAATACCAAAACTGATAAAGATGCTACAGAAAAAGAAAATTATAGCCCAATATCCCTGATGAACATAGATGCAGAAATCTTCAACAAAATATTAGCAAACAGAACTGAAAAATACATCAAAAGGATCATCCAGCACAACCAAGTGGGATTTATTCCAGGGATGCAAGCAAGGTACAATATTCATAAGTCAATCAATGTGATTTACCACATTAACAAAAAGAAGGATAAAAACCATATGATTATCTCAATAGACATTGAAAAAGTATTTGACAAAATTCAACGTTCATTCATGATAAAAACTCTCAACAAAATGGGTATAGAGGGAATGTGCCTCAACATAATAAAGGGTGTGTACATTAAACTCACAGTCAACATCATACTCAATGGTGAAAAGCTAAAAGGTTTTCCTCTAAGATCAGGAATAAGACAAAGATATCCACTCTCACCACTTTTACTCAACTTTATAGTGGAAATCCTAGCCATGGCAGTCAGACAAGATAAAGAGATAAAAGGCATCCAAATTGTTAAGAAAGAAGTAAAACTGTTATTATTTACAGATGAGATGATATTATATATAGAAAACCCTAAAGACTCCACCAAAAGACTATTAGAACTAATCATTGGATTCAGCAAAGTTTCAGTATACAAAATTAATACACAGAAATCTGTTGTGATCCTATAGACTAAAAATGAACTAGCAAAAAGAGAAATCAGGAAAACAGTTCCATTTACAACTGCATCAGAAAAAAAAATACCTAGGAATAAACCTAGCTAAGGAGGTGAAAGACCTGTATTCTGAAAACTGTAGGACACTGATGAGAAAAATTAAAGGCACAAATAAATGGAAATCTACTCCATGCTCACGGATAAGAAGAACTAATATTGCCAAAATGGCCATCGAGCCCAAAGCAATTTACAGATTCATTGCAATCCATATCAAAATTCCAATGGCACTTTTCAATGAACTAGAGAAAATAATCCTAAAATTCATATGGAACCACAGAAGACCCCAAATAGCCAAAGCAATCCTGAGAAAGAAGAAGAAAGCTGGGGGTATTATGCACTCTGACTTCAAGCTATACTACAAAGCTACAGTAATCAAAACAGTATGGTACTGACACCAAAATAGACCCTAGATCGATGCAACAGAATAGAGAGCCCAGATATAAACCCACATGTATATGGCCAGTTAATATATGATAAAGGAGCCATGAATATACAATGGGAAAACACAGCCTCTTCAATAACTGATGCAGCTACATACAAAAGAATGAAATTGGATTACTGTCTAATTCCATACACAAAAGTAAACTTGAAATGAATTAAAGACCTAGACGGAAACATAAATCTCTTAGAGTAAAACATAGGCAAAAATCTCTTAAACATATGCATGAGCAATTTTTTTCTGGACATGTCTCCAGGACATGGAAAGACAAGGAAATTTTTTTCTGGACATGTCTCCAGAACATGGAAAGACAAGGAAATTTTTTTCTGGACATGTCTCCAGGACATGGAAAGGCAAGGAAAACAAAATAAAAAATCAATTAGTGGGACTATATCAAAGTACAAAGCTTCTGTACAGAAAATAACACTACCAGCAGAATAAAAAGCATTCTACACTATGGGAGAATATATTCATCAATGACTCATCTGATAAGGGGTTCACATCCAAAATAACTCGTATGACTCAACACCAAGAAAATAAATAACCTGATTAAAAAAATGAGCAGAGGACCTGAACAGACACTTCTCCAAGGAGAAATACAGGTGGTCAACAGGTACATGAAAAGATGCTCCACATCCCTTATCATCAGGGGGATGCAAATCAAAACCACAATGAGAGATCACCTTGCTCCAGTTGGAACAGCCACTATCCAAAAGACAGGAAATAACAAGTGTTGGTGAGGGTGTGGAGAAAAGGGAGCCCTCCTACAGGGTTGGTGGGAATGTAAATTGGTGTAGCCACTGTGGAAAGCAGTGTGGCAGTTCCTCAAAAAACTAAAAATAGGAATACCATATGACCTAGTGATTCCACTTCTAGGAATTTACATGAAGAAAACTAAGTCTGTGATTCAAAAAGCTATATATATGCACCCCTATGTTTATTGCCACATTATTTACAACAGCAAGATATGGAAGCGACCAAAGTGTCCATCAAAAGATGAATGGATAAAGAAGAGGTGGTACATATACACAATGGAATATTATTCAGCTATAACAAAGAAAGAAATCTTGCCATTTTCAACAACAGGGATGGACCTAGAGTATATTATGCTAAGTGAATAAGCCTGGCAGAGAAAGACAAATACCATATGAGCTCACTTATTTGTGGAATCTAAAAACAGAACAAAACAGAATGAATAAAATAGCAGTAGACTCAGAGACACTGAGAAGTGACTGGTGGTTACCATGTGGGAGGGGTTGGTATGGGTGGTGGAGGGGGGCAGATAAAGGGGCACAGAAATGATCAATCGTAATATAAGTTGGTCTCAGGATGGTAGTACAGCATGGAGAGCATAGCCAATGATTCTGTAACATCTTCCTATGTTGACAGGCAGTAACTGCACTAGTGGGGGTAAGGATTTAATGCTGTGGGTAAGTGTTGAACCACTGTGTTGTATCCTTGAAACTAATAAAAGATTGTATATCAACTATACTTCAAAAAATATATATAAATAAAATATGATAAAATATCAAACTTACGCCTTGTACTGCTTCATAGGGAATGCTAAAAATTTACTTGTCTCCAGTTTGTTTATAAAACTTCCGAATGCTTTAATAACATGGTAGTCACAGAAACTTTATATCCCAGCTCCTCTACTATGAGAAAACTGCCTGTAACCTAGAGGACTTTGTGTAGAATCAAGCACAACGAAGTGGGATCAAGTGCAATGAAGGATTGAGTGCAATGAAGTGGCTTTTAAGATGTAGATTCAAATTGCAGTTCCAATGTTTATTGGCTGTATGATCTTGGGGAAATAAATTAACATCTCTCAGCCTCAGTTCCACTATTTGTTAAATGGAAATAATGATAGTAACTATTTCATACAGTTGTTATGAGTATCTGAATGATGTAATACAAATGGCACACTTAGATACAGCCAGGCAAAGTGGAATATACAATACGGTTATTATTTTTCATTTAGGTCAGGGCTTGATAACCTCTAATTTGCCTGAAATGTGTCTAAGTTATTGTTTTAGGTAGTCTTGATAAAGCTGTGAGTTACTATTTTATGGCATGTTTGTATATTATTAGAGAAAGTCCCTTTTCTGGAGGAATATCAGTGCACTTAATTCTCTAGATCCTTGCTGAAATGCAGTGATGTGGAATTGCCGTGGCCCACCCTATCAGAGGTACACGTGTCAACAGAAAGAGGAGAAACATCACCTGATTTCCTGTGAGGATCAAAATGTTCTTTGAATTACACACAAGTCTTTTCTAAAAGTCTCCATTGAAACTATGCAAAAATTACTATCCAGCATGCATTTAATTATTCTAGATCTTACTATATGGAAACACCATTTTTCTATAAGACTAGTAAAAAAACTGGTACTTTCCATACTACAATGGGCATAGAAGAATTAAATTTGAACCTAATTTCATTTCAACTAAATTTTACACACTTAATTACATCTTTTCTGTTGAATTTAAAGAACATTACACATTTCAGAAATTAGAGTTGCTATACCTGAACTTCTAAATCGAAGAAAAGAAACATCATTGAAATGATTTTTTTTAGAACCACAAGAGGTTTCTTTTTTTCTGAAATAGAACATTTTTCTATATGAAGAACTGGCATTTTCTACCCTACCCACTCATCACTGTGCTTAAATTATCATTTCAATTCCTCAACTCAGTGGTTGGTTGGTGTCTTTTTTTTTTTTCTTTCTATTTATGGGTGATGAAAACCAACATAGATGCTGTAAAATAACATTATGATGCAAATTCAAAACCCATTAAGGAAAACTTTCAGGACTGAGGGCATTTCTGGCTGGGTTTTCCGTAAAACAAAAGCTCTTTAAGATTGACTTTTGAAATATCCTCTGTTTGGCATTGGGACACTCAATTTTGCCCTCTTGGTCTGCATAGGTGAATTTAATTTTCTCTTTTCTTTCTTTCATTATCGACTCTGCAGGCACCCCTTCCACAGAAATCCAGTCAGAGATAAGAAGACCCAGTGGGGCAGAACCACCCTTGAAATGCTAAAACTGGGAAAACAGCTTGAGAATGTTATGAGGCAAGACAGACTGACGTGAAAGATATTTTCATCTCCACTCACTTGGTGCCAACTCAGGGCAAAGTTAGGAAAACAGTGCATGGTGTACTGTAAAGTAATACTGAATGGAACAGGTGAGTTAAGAATGGAGTAAGAATGGAAAAGTGAGTCAGACATAGAGTCACACACAGTGAATGTGTCCTCGAGTTAATGACCAGTGGCAATAATTGGCAAATTTCTGTTACTGTTTAATACAAAATTAATTTATGCTATAAATATCTGCATTCTGTGCAGATTGCAGTACAATGTTTCTGGTATAAAAGTATGTGGGGAAGTGGAATTTAGTTCTTAATTCCATTCTACTTCTTAGGTAACTGATTTCTATTGCAAGTTGAAGGAGAGAAAATTCTGTGTATGAAGCATAATAATTTAGGGTGAAATGGGGAAAGTGTTCTGTTAGTAAGGATTTTCCATAAAAGCATGATAAAAATTATTGAGTTAAGAGTGTATTTTCTGTTTCTATAGCAATTTTTCTGTTCAGTGTTACTATTTTCTAACAAAAATGGCATCCTTCTTGGACAAATAGCTGAGAGCTTTGAACCAAAGAGAGCCTATACATGTCTTTGTTGATCCTATTAATATGTGGCCTTGAAACCAACTCTGGTTCTTAGTTCTCCCATTCCATAAATATAAAAATGGAGATGATAAAATGATGGAAGGTTTTAAAGTATTCTCCTATGTGTTTGCTTTGTTTTGGAATTCCTGAGTGGATGTTTTTACCTCTATGAAACGTTACTAACACTGGGAACTTCAAAATATAATGGTACGTCCATGGGACAATGCCATGGATGGTAAGTCTATTTGGATGAAATAAAACTTTAAAAACATGAGCTTCAAAAAACTTTAAAAGGATAGACAGACAAATCTTAAAGGAATAAAGCTTTAAACATTGTTTTGAATGTAGTGGTGAGGGTACAGAGCAATAAGGATCCTTGTATACAGCCACAGTGGCGTATGTTGGTAACACCTCTGAAAAGTAATTATCAATATGTATCAATAACTTTTTAAATGTTTGTATTAGTCTGGTTAGGCTCCCACCACAAAATAGCATAGACTGGGGACTTGAACAACAGAAATTCATTTCTAAAAGTTCTGAGGAAGTTCTAGATCAGTGCACTGGTAGTTTTGGTATCTGGCGAGAGCCCATTTCCTGGTTCACAAACAGTGTTTCCTCACCTGGCCGCGAAGTGAGAGAGGTCTCCAGGGCCTCTTCTGTGCAAGCACTGCAGTCCTTCATAAGGGCTCCACACTCATGACCTAATCACCTCCCAGAAGCTCCGCCTCCAAACACCATCACACTGGGGGGTTAAGATTTCAATAGGTGACTTGGGAGGGACCCAACCATTCGGCCCATAACAATGTAGTTGCTCAAAGTTATGTTATTTGTGTTATGAGGGCTGCTAGTTTGCTAGAAAATGCTTGTGTCGCACGCATTTCTCTCGTGAAATAGAAGGTAGTTCCTTTAATTAAAAGTTATAACTAAGAGGTTGAAACTTATACCAGGAGGAATTATGACAGAGAAATACAGCTGTGCTTTCACTTTTTTCAAAGAAAAGGAGTAGTTGTGTTTTAGAGCAACAATCTTAGACTTCTTGGTCTCTGGGCCATATTACACTTTTAGGACCTACTGAGCATCCCAGAAAGCTTTTGTCTATGTGAGTTATAACTATCAGTACTTAATGTACTAGAAATTGAAAAGATGAGATATTATTTAGTGATTTGAAGACAGCAATGAAGAATGCATTGCACATTAACATTAATATTAAAGTTCTTTTAAAAAGGAAAAGAGTGAAGATCCAAGGATTTCCATGCCATGACCTAGAAGGCCTGATTTTTCACAAAGATGGGTTTTTGGCTTGTGGGTTCATGGGTGTACAGAACATTCAGGTCACCTGGGGATGACTTTTAGCTTCTGTCATACAGCTTTTTCCCATTCTCTTTCTCACTCCCAGCTTCTTATGTATGGGCACCAGATGGATTCTAACATTACCTCAGGATTATGGGGTTTGGTTATTATTTAATTTATAATACATAATGCTCACTATATTGTAGACTCTATTCTTAAGATGTAACAAATATTAGCTTATGTAATCTTCATAATCATTCTAGGAGGTAGTGAGCATTATCATCCCCCTTTCACAAAAGAGGAAACTAAGGAACAGGGTGGTTTAGCGGCTCCCCCAAGCTCTCACAGTTATTAAAGGCAAATGTGGGTCTACTAGGAGGCCCTTCCTCTTCAATTACTGCAGCAATGTACAAAAGATTCAGGACAACAGGTTTATTATCTGCATCAATCACATATGGAACCTGAAACTCAGGAGACTTCTGTTTACCAAATCACTCATTTTTCTCGTCTCAAGATTAAATCCTAGTTTCATTTACCTCAATGTTCTATATTCTCAAATTCAAGTTTGCAATTTTAATGGTAGTTTTTCCACAGACCAAAAGCTTTCAATATAACATTCAAACTTATCCAAGATGCAATGTGCTACTAGAAGGAAGACCTATCAAAACTGCAAGTACAGTGAGAAGGTATCAGTGCAGTCCCTTCTAACTTTTTGAATTGTCCAAATGCAAGATGTATCTGCTTTATGTTGGAAAAGCCTGTGCCCTTGCCAGCACAAGGGATTTTTTTAAAGTTGTGTGTATTAGCACAGGACAGGTAATAATCTCTACTCCAAAGGCAGGTGGCAAGACTGTTGTCCCTTGTTCCAGATGTACCCCAGACTGTAGTCATGTAAAAATTAACAATCTTTCTTCAGTAATCAATTGCTACTTTGATCACTAAGAAATGCTTGGTCAAAGTCAGAATGAATGGTTTTCGAATACAACAAGGGATGCAGATTTGGTAACTGTAACTCCAAGTGGAAAATAAGTTCCCAGCCTGGGGAAAATTACCCTTGAAGCCAAAATCAGTAAAAGGGAGAAATGAAGTGGGAGAAACCCATTTATTGCTTACAAGCAGTCATCCACTTCTGCTCACCTGGGTCTCTTAGCAACCCGGCTGTGAAAAAGGGACCCCACTGAACCTCTCTGGCCCAGAAATGCCCTCGCTCCCCCATGTAATCACCTATTGATATTGAGATGGACTACTTCTCTGCACCCCTTGGAAACACCTACTGATAAGGAGAGGCACTAAAGCCAGGCGAGAGATTCTGGAAATACTGCAATTTTACCCACAGCAAGTCGAAAGAACAGAGCTACGTAACTCAGTTCACCACAGGAGCATTTGCCTGTTTTCCCACAACAGCAAATTATGGCATCTGTTTACTTATTGTTATATTGCTAGGGCCAGTCTGAATAAGCATATCAGTAGGTTCCCAGGACTTTGCCACTTGCTAAACTGTTAAATGAAGTTGTGTCGATTACCTATATTTGCATTTCAATAGGCTAAGTAGCTAAGAAAAACTCTTAACAAATTGATTTATTTTTACATATATGAATCAAGTCTGAACATGACTTGATTTTTAGTTAAATATTGTAGCATTCAGGTTAGCTACCTGTTGGAGTAAATGTCAGGCACATCCTTAATTAAATCTGTGTTCCAGTCCATAATTGAAGTAATCTCTTTGATAATGTGTCTTTAAGGCAAGGGAATAGTTTGACTTAAAGAAAATATCAGTTGGTGAGTATGTTTTTTAAGAGAAATGTCTCCTTGAACATACACTTAATCAAAGAAATAATAATCAGCTCAGGGAAACCTTACAGTTAAAGAACGTATTTGTGATTTTAAAGTGAATGTACCATTTGTGTAATTAGGCAATATGAGCTTATCACATTTGCCCTGATGTTAAAAAATAGGTTTTTTGATACCATACAAGTTTTTGATCTTATCCTGAATTATTGTAGTATATTTGAAGGAAATTTTACACAAGGTTTTAAATTTTTTCTTTCTATTTCATTTTAATGATACTCTAGGAGAGAAAGTCCCAGTTTTTCTGTTCATTTGGTCTGCCTTACAATTTTTGGCAAATTATTTAACCTCAAAATCTTTTATGTGTAAAATGTGAAGTTCAATTTGCATGTCTGATCCAGATCTGACATTCTGATTATTTGCTTTATTTAAATATCTTTTGTTTTCCCAAAATTGAATACCTTATTTATATTAAACTGATCTTTTATTCCTATATATTGAGTTTTAAAATCTCAAAGTTGGAATTGTACTGTTAGGAAAACCCTGAAACAACAAGAGTTTGAAATGTGGAGAGTGCTAAGTGGTCTGTCCAGAATATCCTTCTGGATTAACCTAGTTTCATTGTCTTGGAGTTATTTTGTAACTACATATGATATAAGATACTGACAGTAATTCAAATAATTCTCACTCATAGAAATGCAAATTGTGTCCACTGAGATGCAACCAATCATTGCCTCTGGACATGAAGCTGTTCTGCATTTGTTTGTAAATTCATTTTGGGATTCTTAATTGTCTATGTACATGGAGTTTCTTGAATTTGCATTTGAATTGCAATGTTTTATTGATTTTCTCATTAATTGATAAGTTTAATAAAATCTTGAGCATGTGTTCCTTTTATGTTTCTGTTAGGGTCATGGTTTTAAAGTTTAAAAAAGTTATTCTTTGGTTTACATAAATAATAGATTACTGGGAGGATTAAAGATGATGTATGTTAAGTTCTTGGCACAGCACTTAAGGCATAATGATGATCATTATTCATATTTAGGCTACTGACCAAGTGAGCTTTGATGCTAGTTAACAAGAGCTTTCTTCACTGGTAACGTGATGAAGTAGGGCAGGCAGGCAGGACCAAGGGTCATGCGCTGTAAAATCTTAGCCTGTGAAAAAGGCCCAGTTTATTCTTTAACTTAACCTATGGGCTGTTCTTCCTCTTCTTCCTGCCACTTAATCAATGAAGTAACTTGTAACCAGGACAGGAGATAGACCTCGAAATGTAAATGAACCTATGTGAATAAAGAATGCCAAGATCCGGGTCAACACAGTCACCTAAAGAACCCTATTCTTAAGATAAAACTTCAAAGGAATTATGAATCACCTGCATACATCATGCCTTAGGCTGATGCTTACCCAAAAGGTCCTAACCCCTAAGCATGCCTCCTCTTTGAGGTTGCCCACATTACCCTTTCTTCAAGGTGTACTTTTTGCCTTAAATAAAGACTTTTCTCTGCCTAAAGTATTGCATTTGTCTCTACACCCTTCCAATGGTAAGAGTCTTTGTTAAGTTGTTATTTCATTCTATTTTCTATACTTAAGCACAAGTCTTCACTTTCTCTGTCCTACTTCAGATATGTAGGGAAGGGCTACTGAGCTGACTTGGGCTTGCAGATTTGGGCCTGGGTGACCCACACAGGACTGCAGCTGTACAATCATGCTTGATAGTAGCTTGCCTGAAAATCTCCTTTCTTTGACTTTGGGAAGTTCTCAGAACATAACCTCACTCCATTCAGTGCTCTGAGGCTCCCCCAGATCCTGGGGTGGAAAAGGCATAGTTCCCACACTGTGCAGATCCAAGCGGACACTGGATGCCGGGTGACCCTGGCTTTGGGGGTTGGCAAGGGATGTGCTCTACGCTAAGCAGGAGTTCAATAAGCTTCCCTTTCCTCCCTGTGTTCTTGCTTGCTCTCTGCTGCCTGAACAGCCACTGCCATTCACTACTACTCTCCCTTTAATGAATTCCTTTCTTACCCACGCTCGTCAGACCTGTTCGAAAATTCTTTCTCATTTGGAGTCGAGAACCCTCCCCCATCCAGGCTGAGGTGTCACTTAGTGTGGAGGGAGACACGTCCCCAGATGCAGCAAGGATTCAAAATAGCAAAGGATTTAGCAGAGCTGGTTTGAAGATAATCGAAATTACAGCATAGTTGAAAGAAGGCCTTATGTATCACCAAACTAAATATGTTTTGGTTATAAATGTTCAAATATCAGTACCTCACTTAAAATCATGTTTTGCCTTATATTAAATACTTCAAAATCTGTGAGGGGACTGGCGGAGATTTCGTTGCCACCTCAAGTGCCTAGGGATGGAGGAGCTCAGGAAAACCACCTGGAAAAAAAATGTAGCGGAGTTTGAAGGGAAGCAAATTCTTTCTCTGCTCACACTTCTGCCACCTAGAGAAATCATTCACTGGCTGAAGAGTCATTAATAATATGGCTTTTGTCACCATGAGAAAAATATAAGTAGGAATGGCAAATAAAAGAGTCCAAATAAGGGAGTCCAAATAAACTTCCACTGCCCTGTTTTTGTTTTTTTCCTCCTAATTTATCTTACCACCAAAAGAGATGCTGCCATGCAGAAGAGTAAAGCAAGTTTTATTTAGGGACGTATTTCTGTGTTACCCCACAGAAGAAAGAAGTGTGAGCTGGCTGCATACTACAAGCTTGTTAGATACTGGAAAAGGCTTTCTAGGAACGGGACTGTCCTCCATCAAGATACGCTGAGTAGACGGCTGAGAAGATAAAGTGAGAAGGTCGAAGGGGCAGGGAAACACCCTCGGTGACTTTCCCTCCCTCCGTATCATGGGAGCAAACTCCACAACAAAACACAGAAATTCAGCCAGTATTTCTGAAATACTGCCCATGTAGCAGGTGCTGTTTTAGCCAGGAAACTCCCTGCGCTCACCAAGCTTACTCTGGGAGGACGCAGGGAACAGAGCCGGAGAAACAGTAGGTAAAAGGAATGAATAAATGGTACGGGATACCAGAAAGTGGTAGGTGCTTTGGAGAAAGAGGATAACAAGGAAGAGAGCCGAGGGCTTGGCCAGGGAAGAGCCCTTCAAGGGATATTTCAGAAAGCCCCGAGGAGTGGGTGCGGGTGCCGGTGGGGGGTGGGGGTGGGGGCAGAATGTTGCAGGTGGAAATTCCTGAGGTAGACATCGGGTATGCTGGAGGGAAAACTAGGAGACCAGATGGCCTCTGCAGAAAGAGGAGAACTGGGCAAGGTCAGGGAGGTGAGGGCAGTGAGGCTGGGGGCGGATCCCCGGGAGCCACGTGCCCGCGGAAGGTGTGCGGCTTTTGCTCTCAAAGAGACGGGGAGCCACTGGAGAATTTCAAATAATGGAGTGATATGACCTGACTTAAATTTTATAAAGCTCACCAGGAAAAAAAAAATCAGCAACTGTAATAAAACTATGAAAGGGTCAACACGAAATAGAACAGTGTATAGAGAAAACCTGAGTGGGCCTCCCCACTCCCCTAGCCCCCCTCCCACCCCTTCCCCAGCCGAAGAGCCTTAGTGGAAAATGTCCTCTCCCAAATCTGGAGACAGTCGAGTTGGTTTGTTCTCTTTTTTTCTCTTTGGACTGAGGACTAGTAAAATTGTTCATTTTGGGTTCTGTATCCAATTCTGGTGTGTAGAGCGGAGGACCCCCCTACATGACGAGGCAACGCTCAGGACACCAGCTGGTTGTCCTTTAATCCAGATCAGTTCTGACACCATCTACCTGGAGACAGCATCAGTTTCCCCAGGGGAAGGGCTCAGTCCCAGGGGACTGTCCTCCATCTCAGATGCCAAATGAAAGCCCAGGTCGTCACTTAGGCTTCTGACCGACTGGCTAGAAATCAGAAGTGCCCACAACCTGCCTGCTCCATGGGTTCAATTAACGTGCTCAAGAGGCTCACAGTACTCAGGGAGCTAGGTTATTAATTTAGTATAAAGGATATTAAAGGATATAGATCAACAGTCAGATGAATAGATATATAGGGTATATAGATATATACAGAGGAAAGAAGCTTCTGGCCTCATGGAGTTTGAGCCCAGCACATGAAGTGCCACCCTCCTGAAAGCTCTCCAGCCCCACCTCCCACTCCCAGGACTTTCTGATTTTTTTATGGAGGCTTCTTTACATAGGCATGAAGTAGCATAGGTTGGTTAACTCATTGGCCATTGGTGACTGATCCTACAAACCCTCTCCCCTCTCCAGCAATGAGGAACTCTCAGTCACACCCCTTGTTTGGTTCCCCTGGCAACCAGCCCCCATCCTTAGGTGCTTGACAAAGGCCCAGCTATGGTGGAAGGGAGCTTGTTATCAATAATAAGACAGCCATTTCACCTTTATGGCTCTGAGGCCTTTTCAGGAACCGAGGACAAGAGAACAGATATCGTAACAAAAGATGCTCCATTACTCCTACAGCTCAGGAAATTCGAAGGATTTGGGGAGCTGTGAGCCAGAAACTGTGGATAAAGACCAAAAATGTGTGAGAAGTATATTTTGGTCATGCGAATGGCCAAATCTATATGCTTCCCAAAAATCACAGTCTTGTAGTGTTGCTGGAAGTGAGGCAGTAAGATAGAGACATGAATAATGAGCTCACCCTCTCTGATGGATACAAAGGTCCCAAGGCCACACTGTAGATTGAGGGAATTGGTCCAGACGTTGAATAAAACAGGTGCATTATACTGCCGAAAAAGAATCAAGAAGTCACACATTATACCTGGTGAGACAGAGGCACTTAAGCCTTAATAAAAGCAATAGCTTGGTAACTATGTAAATAACCTGATAGGGGATGGGTGAGGGAGTACAGCATGCCAGAGGCGCAGAGCCATTTTAAAGGAAAACATAGCTCAAGAACAGAATAAAAAGGACGTCATACTGCTGTTTGGAAACCCATCACAAGGTCCAACACAATGCAATTACAGAACTAAGTTAAAAAAGAAAAAGAAAATAACAATTAAGAGAATACATGCTACTGAAGATTGGTTTTACCGACAAAGAGGAGTTCGGATACTCAGAATGAATGCATATAAAAAGTACAGACAAGTAAAGCAATAAATGAAGCTAAGAGATCCAGAACACAGACCAACATAATCCAGTAAAAATCATTTCTCTCCATGAAAAAAGGACCCATCAAATGGTACAGATTGTTTTAAAATATAATTCTGGAAGGTCATCCCATAAATACAGAAGCTGCATTTCCAAATTAGAAACAGCACACTTTTTTCCAGGGAAGTCTGATAGAGAACGCTCAACTCCAGCATGACAACTGAATTTAAAGGACAGAAGAATTCTTTAGGCATCCGAGCAGAAAAAGCCAATTATTTTCAAGAGGGGAGAAATAAAACTGGCATTAGAATTCCCTGGTGCAGCATTCAGTGGCCAAAGATAACCTAAAAATGCCACTCAAAGTGGGGCCCACAGGTCAATACCGTGGGTGTTACCTGGACTCGTTAGAAATGCAGAATCTCAGGCCCAATACTTAGTGTACTGAATCTGCATGTTTAACAAGTCCCCAGGTAACTTCTATGCATCTTAATGTTTGAGAATTAGTAATCTACAAAGCTCTCATGGCAAGAAGGGGTTGCCAGGAATATTCTATTTTGGTTAGTACATCATGCTATTTTGAAGGTCATGTTTTCAAACATGAAATTACTCAGGGAAATAGCACCCACGGGCCTTTCTGAAGGCTGACAACAAAATAAAATTCAGATGTCTCAGAAGAATTCAGGAACAAAGAAGCAAGAAGTGAAAGCACAGTGTTAACTTTGAATCCATTTGAACAGAGAGCAAAACTACGAGAAACAGTTAAAGAACTAAATGCCGTGCAGTAACCTGGATGACGTAAAAATGATGTAACTCACAGCAGGGAAGATGGGAGGAAGGACCTCCCTATCTTTCACAGCAGAGAGTCTATAAATACATTCTAAATCTGAAGCATGTCATGTTTTTAAAAAGCACAGGACTCCAATTTTTTAATGTTTACACCTGTACTTTTTAAAAACAGCCCTACAGACATGTTTTAGGAAATGAGTTTTCCTGTGGTAAAGAGACATGTAAAGATCAACATTCCTCAATTTCACTTCCTTCTATTTTCTCACACTAAATTCAAGAAAATGTATTTTAATTATGGTAGCATTTAGTTATCATTTCTAAAAAGTATTTTTATCTTTTTCTCTATCTAACCATCCATCAATATTTTACCTGTCTATATACAAAAGAAGAAAACACCCAACATCTAGTCTAGAATGTTTCATGTTCATAACACAAGTTTTTAAATGCTCAGATTTTTACATTTCCTTCTTGTCTAAAGAGAATAAATAATATTTAAAAAGGAATGTAGCCTTTTTACATTTTACATTACAAATATGAGAGAATACAAATAGTAGATACTGGTAGGTGGTAGAAATAAAGTTGATTACCTTTTTTCTACATTTTTTTAAATCTCAAAAATAAAAAAATCAGCCAAACTTTACATCAGAACATCAAAGATGTTTTTGACCTAAAGGAGGTAATTGCTGACCCCTCACATTTGGGCTTCAGTTCTATAGTCTTAAGTTTAGTAAAGGCATAAGCCATGGATCAAAGCACATCTAAAGTAGAGTGCCTTGGGAAGAACCCTCCCTCCGTGGATTAGCTGGGAACCCCAAAAGACTATATTCTCAGGGCAGAGATGAACTACAACTGACCTCCCCAGCACCTCAACCTTAGGTTTGCCTTGGAAAAAGGGTTGTGGCGGCATGGCATGGAGGTGAAATTACTGTTCTCGCCACAGACTAGCTTCATGCAGATCTGCACCCTGGATATGCACAGCTGGGATGGGCCAAGGAATCCCAAACCTCCAACTTGGTTTGAGGCAGATCCCACGTGCTAATGCAAGTCAGGTACTGGCAGATGTGAAGGCTGAATCTCTTCAGGAGGAGGCCACCATCACCACGGGCACTGGAGAATCCCCACCAGGTTTTTCAAAGACAGTGACCAGTATTCCATCAACGATAATGAAGACACAAGGTATCGAGGCCACGTGAATGATCACCAGGAGGAACAAAAGATGGTAGAAACAGTCCCACAAATAACCAGACACAGATTACAAAACAAATATTTTCAGTGTGTTTAAGGGAATAAACAGCAAGCTTGGAAATATTTGCAGGCCGCAGGAGACTAAAAGAGTGACCTTGAGGCTTTGAGAAAGAACTGAACAGAATGTCTAAAATGAAAAATGTTAATAGTTGAAATTAAAAGCCCCATAGATGTGTCAAGAAGCAAAGAACAAAGTAGAAGAAGTAGCTAATGGGAAGATTGAAGTAATTACCCAGAATTACTGGGTACAGAGTGAAAAAAATAGGAAAAATACAGAAGAGAGTTTAAGGAAGGTGGGGAAGTCTATGTATTGATTAATTACAGAGAGAACGAGGACACATTGTTTTTCAAGATTACTGTAACACACACACACACACACACACACACACACACACACACACACACACACAAGATATTCCCATATATTCCAGAATTTATGGACACCTGTACCATACACATATACAAGAATGTTCATAGCAGTGTTATTCATAAGAGCCAAAATGTAGAAACAGCTCCACTGCCTATCAACAATAGGAACAGATAAGCAAATTGGGGTAGACCCCTAAAAGGAATATTATAAAACAATCAAAATGAACTACAGTCAGACATGCCAACATGTATGCCTTACATAATCCTGAGGAAAGCACAAAAGCAAGATACGTAAGAAGATAAATGGTATGCTTCCATTTATATAAAATACAACAAAGGGCAAAATCCAATAGTTCTGTTTACACTCTTATTAGAGATATAAAGAAAATCCAGGAATCGATTTCCTTAAAAGTCAGAATATCAGAATGGTGATTAATTCTAGAAGAGGGAAGAGGTAATCAGAAAATACATTGGGGGATGGGCTTCTGCAATGACACCAATGTTCTATTTCTTGATGTGGATGGTGGTTATTTCATTTACAAGAATTTATCAAGATGTGTGTGTAAGTTGAATAAGAGCTTCTGTACATATATTTGATTTTTTGCACTTAAACATAGTGTCTATTTTTAGTTTATCCTGAAGTATAAGGAATGGGTGCATCTTTAGTTTTTCTTTCAGAAGGCTATCCAGATGTCACAATACACCTTCTATAAAAATCAGTCTTTCTCCTTCTAGTTTGCAATGTGCTTTATTGTATACTAAGTCCTTAAACATGCAACTGGATCTAATTCCAGATTTTCTATTCTTTTCACTGGACTATCTGTTGATGCACCAACACCAAGATGGTTTAATTAGAGAAACTTAAGAGCCAAGATTCTCAGCCTCAGCAGTATTGACATGTTGGACCAGATCATTCTTTTTTGTAGGGAGTTGTTCTGTGTATTGTGGAATATTTAGTACAATCCCTGGACTCTACTCCCTAGATGCCAGTAACAACCCCCTATTTTACCCCTAACCCCTAGTGATGACAATCAAAAATAATGTCTCCAAACATTGCTGAGTGTTCCGTGGGAAACAAAATACAAAACAATACAAAAAACTACCTAGTTGACAATCACTTCTTTGGACTGTATATTAATATCTGGTAACGTTACTGTTGTAGGAAGTCATGGAGAGGAGGTGACCACTGGTTGACCCTCAAGCTGGACCTGGGCAACAGTAATTCCTTGCCCCCTCCCCTGGAATGTACTATATGCTGCCTGCCATTCCCACAGTGCGAGCCATTTTCCAGGACGAAGTCTGGAGAGAACAATGTGGCTTTGAGACCACCTGGACGTACACCTGAATTAACCCCGTTAAGCTCTCTCTATAAACTTTTAGTAGGCAGGTATGGAGATCATGCATTGTGGCACCCAAGTCAAGCCTTGCAAGTAAGTGCCTTTGCTTCTTAACCCTGCCACCCACCCACTGAGAGTGGCCTGCCTCTTTCTTTCATCTCTCCCTACCAGCATGGGGGCCAGGAGCAAATCAACAGCTACCTTCCCCCACTGCTCTCCATATTCAAGGTCTTCTTGCTTGTTTCATTCTCCCCTAGCATTTTATAATGCATGTGTCTAATTACAGAAGAAAACATAATAGTCTTTCCATTGGGATTCGCATTAAGTTTACAGATTAATGAAAATTAAAATCTTTATGATGTTGAATATTCCCGAGAACATGAATATTTATATTTATTCAAGCATACCTTTCTGTACAGTATTTTATGGTGTTTCTCATGCAAGCTTGGATATTTGTTAGGATTTACTATTTTAAAAATAGTTTATATATACAACTTGATTGGTGTATTAATTTTAAAACTCAGTAACTTCCTAATTTTTTAATTGTTTGTTAGAACTTTTTCCATTGCTTATTTTGGGTTTTCAAGTTATATCTATCATCTATAATAGCAAGGTCCAATAGAAGTCTCTGTAATGATAGAACTGTTTCATCTTTCCAGTGCCCAGTATGGCACCCATATGGCTATTAAGCACTTGGACTTACGGTAGTGTGACTGAGGAACTGAATCCTAAATTCCATTTAATTTTAATTAGTTCAAATTTAAATAACCACATGAGGCTATTGGCTACCCTATGGGGTAGCACAGATCTGTGTCATTTTACTTCTTGCTTTTCAATCCATGTGCCTTAGTGTATTTTTAGAAAGAACAGGTATAAAATGTGTCCAACATCCTATTTACATCTACAGAGATGATTCTATCATTTTTCTTTATAGCCCTATAAATATGATACATTTTGGATTTCCCAGTTGTGAGCCATCCTTGCACCCCAGACCTAAACTGCACTTAGTCATAATGTATGGTCTGCTGGTCGCCTACTGTATGCAATAGTGAATAGCTAGCAGTCTCTTCATCCACATCTTCTTTTTGTCCCTCAGTTACCTAATATCGGATTTTAAGTCTTTTTAGTATTAGTTATCACCACTGAGAAGATGAGCAAGTTTATTCTACCTTTTACATAAAGTCCCAATTCTTTATCATTTAAAATAATTGTACTATATCTATAGTATAATACTTTCTCCCTTATAACTACTGATTCTTAGTATTACAAATTAAGTACATTGTTAATACTCACCACTAGTGTTTATATCAAGGTCTTTCCACTCTCATTTCTTGTCTCAAGCTCACTCTGGTACATTCTTTAGAAAGAGATCTACCTACCTACCTACCTACCTATCTACCTATCTTCAGGCTCACTGGTTATTTCCTCTCATCTCAATTCTTATACTGAGGACATCTAGTAAGTTTTATATTTAAATTTATTTTATATTAATATATTTTTATATTGTTTTTTTGTTTAAAAATCTATTTGTGTTTCTTTTACATTTCTACACATTTCCTGTATTTTGATTCCCTGTGAACATATTCCCTTTGGCTTCATTCAGTATAGTTACAATAGCTGCTTTTAAGTCCTGGCCTAATCGTTCTAACTGGGCCATCTTGGGGTTGGCATCAGTTGATCGTCTGCCCTTTTTAAAATGATCACATCTTTTCTGGCTCTTTGTATACAGAGTAATTCTGCAAAGTAGCCTGAACATTGTGGATTCTGTTGTTTTCTTCCCATGTTGGTATTTACATTTTAGTAGAAAATTAACTGGGTCAACTCAAAATGCCAACTGCCAACAGCTGTGTTGGGTGGCGTCTCAGCTCTGGGTTCAGACCATCGTCAGTTTCTTCTGTGAATGCATGGCTCCAGGTGAGCCAGACCCTTGGCAGGTTTTCATACACACTTTGGGGTCCTCCATCAATCATTCTGTCCTGTCTGGGATCTCCTCCTCCCTCTCTGGAAGTGCTGAATGCCCTGAGCCCCTTTCCTGGCTCATCCGACCAGAAAGAAGGGTAGTTTTCTATTAAAGTTTCAGCCTTCCTGCACTTCCAATGGGATGGCAGATGTCCTCAGGATAGAGCTACAAAAACAACAAAGTAAAACAAAAAAAACAAAAGACAGGAGCCTTACCCCAAGCCAGATGCTTCCAACAATCTACTCTTTCAAAATCTGCCTGCTTTTGCTTCTTGTTATTTTTTGTATTTTGCTCAGTTTGTTTGACAGTATGTAAACCTGGCATATGGGGTAGATTTGGTGGGCTGTAACTCCACAATGTTCAAAGCAGAACTTTCTGGAAGGGATCTTAGGTGTGCTAGTTTTGTGGGTTTATGTAGGCTGGATTTCTCCAGTGTCATGAGACATGTTTAGACCTTATCCTATCATAGTCTCCAGCACACCCACGAAGTGAACCCAGCAGCCTTCTTTGCAGTTTTGGCTGTTCTCAGTGAGGGCCTGTTCATGATCTGGGGGTGCTCCTATTACTAGGGTCCTGTGCATGCATCATTGCTTCCCTTGCTTCATCCTGTGCACATGGTGATTCCATATGGACCTTGCAGGTTTGGGTGGTGTAACACCTAAAGTAGGGCTGTTGTAGCAAAGTACCTCAAACTAAGTGCCTTCAAACAACAGAAATATACTCTCTCATGGTTCTGGAGGCCAGAAGTCTGAAAGCAGTGTTGCCAGAGCCATCCTCTTCCTGAAGGTTTCCTTGCTTCTCCTTTACTGCCAGTGATTGCCCACAATCCTTGGCGTTCTTTGGCTTGCGAATGCATCAATCCAATCTCAGCCTCTGTCGTTACATGGCCTTCTGTTCTTGTGTCTCCTGTGTGCCCCAATTTCCCTTGTTTTATAAGGATACCGGTCATTGGATTAAGGCCCACAGTAATCCAATATGCCTTAGTCTTGACTTCAATGCATTCGTACCGTATTTCCATTTATGGTCAATTTTGTGGTGTTAGGACTTGAACATATCTTTTTTGGGAATACAATTCAACCTACAACAGGTGCTTTGCCCCAAGGGATCACAGTGGTTGTAGAAGGGGTGGGGATAATTTGTAATCTAGTTTTTTTAACAGAGGTCATACATGGATCTTTGGTCTGCTTTTCTAGGATTTTTTTTTTTTTTTTTGGTCAGGATATTTGGGGAGATTCCTAAAAGGTGAAAACATCAGATAGTATTAGAGTGAGATGCACAGATTCTGTAATGGGAGAGCGGGTGTTGTTACAGGGGGACAAAGAATAAAGAAAAACCAATTCACCTTTAGCATAAATATCTCCCAAGACAAGAATTATAGTCCTACTTACAACAGGCAGAAAAATGCCTATTTTAATATTAATAAAAGATTGAGATGAAACATTTAAAATATATACCTGGGGATCCAAATTTCAAATTATTTTATACATATTAAAACTATACTAAATGTATAAAATGAAGTGATTTGTGTTACATTACATACATAGTAAAATAGAATTCAACCCACCATGTACTTCTATGCATTAAATAGCAAATAGGTTCTATTATTTCAGGTTTCTTTCAAAAATGGGAAGCCATTAAAACAATACTATTGAAATGCTGTAAAAGAGGAAAAATCATCTTACTCTCCTAGTCTCCAGACCAAAAATATTTCCCTTTTTTGCATATCATCTTCATCTTTTTCCACTTGCACCAATTTTTTTTTACATATTTGTAAGAAATCACAGTTAACTTTTACATAAAAAATATTAAGCAACAGAAACCGTGTGTAATTAAGTAATTCATTTACAAGAAACTGAACTGCTTTGCATTTTTCATTTCAAATGACATCCACGAGACCAGGGCAAATTTTCAAGGTCTTCTCAGCTGTTTCTTGGAATCTTCCTTCAGGATTTGCTGACGCTGGTCTTACAACTTTTCTCATTTCACAAAGGCACATTATGTGATTAAATACCAAGCCTGCAGTGCACCTGCCCAAGCTAACAATTAGGCCTCCAACATTATTATCAGCCATTTCATTAATCCTCATGAGTTTAGGGTGTCACAAGTACAGACTGAATAAGTAATTTCTGTGACTAACCATGGTTCCTGATATGCAGATTACCACCAAAATCTGTATAAATTTGATGCAGAAGATCAGCCTCAATTCAGGCACAAATGCCCGAAATGAAATCACCCAGAGATGGAGCACAGACGCAGATGTACATACGTAGTAGTTAAGGATGAGCTTTGACTTTGAAACAAGCTAGGTTTGGGTCTTGAGTTCTTCTTGCTGGCTGGTGACAGTACTTAAAACTCCCAAAGCTTCCGCTTCCTTTTCCTCAAGTGGAGAAACACAACTTAATTCATAGGTTCTTGACAATAAGATCAAAACAGTGCCTGATACTTAGACCTTCAGCTAATGAATTAATCAACTGGACATTGACTTGAATATTAAATGACTCAGTTGTTGAATAAACGTTCAAAGAGTAACAGTTCCTACAGAGAGAATGTTTTATAAAGTGTGTAGTTGACCCAACTGGTTTTACTCTGTCCCCTGCATCTTGATTGTAACCACAGCTCTGGTCTACCTGATTATGGTATTTACCTTTAAAAATAGTCAAACTGGTGCTTTCAACCCACCACTTTATCATAATAGAAATTAGTAGTCATAAATATAAAACTCACAACATGAAATTAACTTTAGCTTACTACACATTAAAACAATTTTTATTTTACTACAGACTTAAATGTAAATTATATGTAGTCATAAGCATAGTGGGGTCCAGAATTTAATTCCAATCCTTGCCAAATTAAACTTTAGGCAGATGAGGGAAATGTTTTGATCTGGTACCAACCTTCCCCTGCTTTCATTGTCCAGGCTGTAGGCCTGTTCTGTCTTCTTGTTTACATTGATCTATGACAGGTTTGTCACTTCTTGTTCCAGGAATGTAGACCTCGGACTACTATTACTCAGAGTTCATACAGTGTTGATTGATGGCATTTATTTTTTTGCACCGTTTTTGAACCTTCTTAATAGGTTCATTCTTTTTAGAAATGCATACTCTTTTAAGCTGTCTGATGCAGCTGCCTCTGGCCTTTTGTGTGATAACTCACCCAGATGGAAGGTGACATTGGGAAGGCTTCACAGAGCTTTTCCATTTCAGCCGAATCCTCAAAAACGTGTCAGGTAGACCGTGCATTGGGGAGGGCATTCTAGGAGCAGAGAAAATCCTGAAAGTGTTGAGAATACAGCTTCCTCCCATCAGTCTAGTTAGTGGGAAAGGCTGGTGGAAGGACTGTAGCAATAGAAAAATCTGGACAAGGAGCCAGTTTGTGACAAGCCTCACATACCATGCTAAAGAGTTGGAATTCCACACTGCCCAGTGTCAGTGCACAGGACGGGGAGCCACTGTCATACTTGGTGGCTATACATTGGCATTCACAGCACATTTGCATTGCTGCAGCTCTGCAGATAATGGGCTAGGACTGGGTGGCATGAAAGAGCATCTTAAATATTATCCCTTCACTACCTCCACTTTCTCCTCAGCACCCTACAGTCCCTTGTACTCCACCAATCCCTTCTATTCTGCCATGCCATATCTGCACAGTCTTCTCTTTATTGCAGGCATCTCACTGAACTGTGCTTGTTTATTTACATGTGTGTGTCCTCTACTGGAGCAGACGTTTCTTGAGGACAGGGACAGCAGTGAACTCATTTTTGTACTTGGAGACAGTTAAATATTCAATAAATTCATCATTGCATTCAATGCCGATGATGAGCTTGCTAGGAAAACTGCTTAAGGCACTCAATATAGGATTATGAACAAACCAAGAGAAATGTTGCTGCCTTCACATAGTCTGCTGATTAAATATGAGAGACACACAATGAATCAAGAAGTAAGCAAATAAATGGGTAAAATTTTAGGATGTCAGATAGTGATAAGGGCTATGGTAAAAAATAAATCAGGAGACATGAATCAAGGGTGTGATTTTTAAATAGGGTGGTCAGAGAAGGCTTCACGGTGAAGCTGATACTATAGATTTGAAAATGAGGGAGTGAGCTATGTGGATATGCAGGGTGAGGACAGAGGGGGAGGCTGTAGGCAGAAGGAACTGATGGAGGCAGAAAGCCCTGAAATAGGACCCACCAGGTGTCTAAGAAATGGCAGAGGCAGCACAGCCGGACCTTGGCTTTTATTCTGGGTGCAAATGGGAAGCCATGGAAAGACTCTGAGTAGAAGAGTGGTGTGATCCAATTTGCTGGTTCAACAAGACAGCTTTGACAACTGTGCTGAGAACAACCTGAAGAGAGAAGGGAAGGCTTGGACTAGTGCAGTATCAGTAGCTGTGGAGAGAAGGGTTGCATATTGTACATCATTTGAAGTTGGTTTTATTCACCTGGATTTGTTAACCACAGGGGTTTGAGAGAAGGAGAGGAGGTAAGAACGTTTCCAAAGTTTTGGCCTGGGTAACGGAGACGTGAAGTTGCTATTTACTGAGACATGTTGGATGGCCATTTAACCCCTTGTCCAAATTATGACACTTTTGAGAGTGAAATGATGCTATCCACTTGGGAAAACATGTCAATAGGGACCATCTTGGAAAACCTTTTCACCCTGCAGCAATAGTTTTCGATCAAGGGTGATCATGCCCTCAATGGGACATTTGGCAGTGTCAGAAGAAATTTTTGATTGTCACAGGTAGGGGACTGCTCCTAGCATCCAGGGGATGGAGGTCCATAGTACAAATGTCCATAGTACCAAGGCCGAGGAACCCTGCTCTAGAGATGGGCGAGAGAAGGAGAAGGCCAGGTTTGCTGACATGAATTGAGGCGGTCAATGTAATCAAAGAGGTAAATTATGAAGATGCTTCTTCATGTATTTATCATTTCTAACCAGCCTACTTCTAAAAAATATGTGAGTCCATTTGCCAAGGAAAGGCATATACCTTTGAACACAGCAGCATATTAGGAAACTATGCAATTGAAAGAATCTACAGAACTAATTGACCTTAATATTGCAGCCAGGATTTTAATGGAACCCTCACCTGCTCTTCAGCTATCCTTTCCTTTACCAAAGGCTCAGTTTGGCTACAACATCAGTGGCGCTGATGGCTTCTTGGATTTTCAAAGTGTATATATATATATATATATATATATACACGCATATATATCAAGTAATATATATGTATGTGTGTATGTGTATATATATATATATATACTATATATCTCAAGTGAGATGCCCACTTTATCTTCCTTCCAAAGCAATATAACATATTGCAGATATATTGCAAATAATATAAATGCAAACACCATTAAATAAATAAATTAATATATATATATATATATATATATATATATATATATATATATATATATATATATATACACACACACACACATAAAAGAAAAGGAAATTCAAATGCAAGCTTAAGAAAAATGAGTGCCATGATCGCCACCCATCCAAACAGAGTTAGCTGGAACCGCTTTCACGAGCAAAATTCTTCCTATTCACACAAATAAACCTCTCAGGAGCAGGAGACTATCAAGTGAGATGCCCGCTCTTATCCCCACTCCATCTTCCTTCCAAAGCAGTATAAATAAATAATGGAAACACCATTCACATGCATGGCAGGCTCAAGGCTGCTGGGTGCAAGCTCTCTGTAGCCATTCTCTTTCCTCTTCATCTACGTGGACCATCTGTGAAGTTTCAACTATGACCTCCCCTACTCACCGACCTAAAAGCATTCTCGGCGCCAGTTTAGGTTCGTGCAGTTTCATTCTCCTTTTCTTCCCCAACCAAATGTCGCCACTGAATGTGGCATCTCCAAGAATTGCCTGTATCTGAACGAGCCTGCTGGTTTCAAGCAGCTGGAATCTGAGAGTTAACATTCCAACCATTAAGCTAATACAGCAAATTAAAACTTTCAAACCAGCCCTTATTTTCTGTATTCAGGTCTAACAGACAAAGGTTTATTAACTCAAATGCTTTCCTGTCTCGATTTTCCTCTGTGAGTTCGTAATAGGGTCCCACACTTTAGCAAAACGGATCCAAGTGCCTTCCTGGCTGTGCCTAAATACTGAGAGGGGGGCTCACAGGGTTTTCTTCTTGGTAGAAATTACATCAAGACTCAGTTTGTACCACCGCCCCTTTCCTCCTCGTAGTTTAACGCAGGCACACAAAAGCACTAACTATTACATAACATGAAACCAGGCAGGGATGGGGTGTGTACACACAGAACTCTGCCCTCTGTGTGGAATGTGCCAGAAACAAGTTTAAGCAGGACTGTGCCCCCAAAGACAGGGAACTTCAGGGGAGTGTGCAGAGAGAGTAATCAACCAATCTCTACTTTAATTCAGATCACATTTCACAAAATGGGAGGAAAGCTGTAAAGTGTCTGTGCTTTTTGCAACCCATGGCTTTCCACACAGGATTATGTGTCAGATAGCTATGGACATTTTAAACACTAATGCTATTTCTATGTATGTGGTGAGGGAAATAGTTCTCAGCAAGACACCAATAGTACAATCAAAGAACAAACAAAACCATGTCAACATTTGAGGAAAAATCAGAAGAGCAGAGACACAGGGCGACTTCTGAACTTTGGAGCCATCTACATTGCTGTCGTGTGCTTGAATGCACGTCATGGGGATCCAAATGTGAGGCATTTCCACTCTGAACCCCACACGTCTTCCCAGAGTAAAACAAAACAAGCAAAATGGCTTAAGTGCCAAAAGGATTAATACATTGTCCTTACTCGACCTTTTCCTTACTTCCATTTGAAGACAACAGGTGGCTCATTTCAGCCACACAGAGATTCATGTCCTGATCCTGAAACCTAGACCAAGGATCGAAAACAGATCAATCTGTTACCTGTTTTCCTAAGAATAAAAGATCCTCATGTTCAGAAGCTGATGCCCTAAAGCCTATCAGCTCTCCATCTCCCACAAAGCTCACTGTTAATTACTGCTTGTCAAGCTTGTTAAGAATTGCAGATATCCACTTTCCAAATCTTGGAATAGAATATATACACAGTGGCAATACTTCCTGAGACTTCTCACGGAGAGTCTGTAAATCGAGCACACTTCATTACCCAAATGTGACAACATGAAAATAAAGGTTTTTTGTTTT